>NC_072792.1:141000675-151000675 GCF_028583425.1 Eublepharis macularius | reverse complement strand
TGGTGTGAGAGGGGTTGTCGGGAACGGCAGGTGGGTGGTCTTGGCAGCAGCCACACCTTGCCTTGCCGAGCTCGTGCACTGGCGTGGCTCTCCTGCAAAAGTCCATAGGGAGTGGCAGATCAGTGTCGCTCTTATGTTGACATGAGAGCAGGGGCGCTGGCTCGATTGCACTGACTATCTGGAAACTTATTTTAAGCTGTCAGAGGTCTGTGTTTATGGTGTCTGCGGGGCTGGGTTTTTAATGCTGGGTTTTAATTAGTTTTTTTGTCTTTTGTTTTTATCATTTTTTATTTTTTAAGCTGCCTCAGGCAGGTTCCTGGAGAGAAGGCATAAAAATTCTAATTAAATAATACCCCACTTTTTTCCCTGATTGGGACCCAAAGCTGCTTTTCATATCATTCTCTCCTCTACGTTTTATCCTCACAACAACTTTGTGAGGAAGATTAGGCTGAGAGATTGTGATGAATCCAGAGTCTCCCATTGAGCTTCCACAGCAGAGTGGTGATTCAAACCCAGTTGTTCCAAGCCCTAGTCCAGCACTCTAGCCACTAAACCATACCAACTATCATGGAAGGTAAGGCACTAAAACCTGGCTGCTGGGAGTCCCAGTTCAAGAAACCCTCCCTCTTGGTGCCTTATTGGCATTTATTGTGGTGTACATGTGTTTATATAACATTTCCGTAGGTATTGTAATAAAATTACAACTGGTTTTGTGACTGACTACATTGACATTAGCCGTATGCCACTTCTGCTCTAACTGGCTATTTTAAAAGTGTCTTGATGATTATAGTTTTATTGGTAGCCACTCAGTTCTTCATTACTTAGACAGAAACATTTTAAGAAATGAAAGTGTGCTGAACGTAAAGCATTGTAAATGGTTTGTCATGCAGAGCTATTTACAATGAACTATATACAATTTACAGCAGTTGTGTAAGAGCACCAATGTTGTTTCTTAACTGCTAGCTTTGGGTACTTAGCCACAATAACTGATATTCCGGGCAGACTGCAAGCCTGGGCAGTTGTCGTGAGGGAAGCCCCAAGGCAGTTGTCTTGAGGGAAGCATTTAACATCCTGGTGACTAATGCAGAGGTCAGGACTCTCCTTGGCTCATTTGCTTATTCTGCACCACTAACATTGCCAACCACACACACGCTAAATGGTCTGTCTATATGAATTTTTAATCAGTAGTTGATTTCTGGGTGACATACATAAAGCTCATAAGCATCCAGCTTTTCTCACCTAGGCCGTCTGTGCATGTAGTATGTTAGATCTTGGCTAATTTTTGTTGTGTGTGTCTAATAACTACTGTTGTGGTTATATATTTTTTTAATTTGACTTGTTTGTTAGTGTTACTCATCTTTGAATTGAAATGTGTCAAACAAGTATTATAAAAGATACAAATCTTACTGCTTTTAGTGTAAAACTGTGGAATTCAGCATGAGAGCATGAAAGCATGAGCAGGGTTTGTATCGCAGAGTGGAACAGAAGACAAGGGAATTTGTTGAAAGAAGCTAAGACAGTATCTTCAATAGCTCTGTGAGCAGATCCATATTGAACTACTGAGCCAGAAATCTATCAAAATAAATTGACTGAAGCCAGTCAGAAAAGAACAGTGGCCATGAGCATGGTGGTGTGTGTCAATCAAAAAACAAAATTGAATCTGCTTTTTTTACTGATTTAAGTCAAGATGACTGCCATTGAGATGGATGGAGGAAAACAATGTGGTTCTGTAACACTATGTGGATAACTGGACTAACTGTAGGAGACTTATTGTTTAGAAAACTAATTACTTCCATCATAGCCTTTCAGTGTGCTAAAGAATATAGAGGTGGTTTATTCACTGAAAACAACATGGATTTGGATGGAATAGAACATATTCACCCATTATGTTCTTTAGGTGAGCCCAAGACCTCCAAGATTATAAAACAAGATCATAATTGCAGATACTCAGTTGGATTTGGGCTGTTTGGTTTTAATTCCTGCTGAAATGTTTTAATTCTTTATTAAATTATTTCATTTTATCATTCTGTAAGCCATGTTGGTCTTAAAGGAAAACATAGTATCAGTATGTATCTTTGATTTTATTGTATAAATGAAATCAAAGGAAATCAGTGGGTTGACTAAAGAGCAATGACATCAGAGATAGTCATGCACAAAAAACAGTGGCTCAGGGACTGGAATGTATATCAGCTACATATAGTGAATCTAGTTCTTTTGGTAGAAACCTGTTTTCCTGATTATAGACCAAGGCAAAAAAGAACCATCACCAACTAAGAAAGAACTAGTCAAAACTAAAATGAGAGGTTTGACTACTTTCAGCCCTTCAGTACTTTGACAGGCATTAACCAAAACTACAGAACTCAGCAATTTCTTCTTTACAAAATTCTCAGTCTCAAGATCTGCACAAAGGAGTAAGTAGTTAGGGAAAAGCTTCATCAGCTCATGATCAGCTCTTTTTCATCATCCTGAATAATGTGGTTCCAGGCCATGTATGAAAATTAAACAGATATAAATACAAATCCCTGGGAGATCTCTGCTTTCTGGTGCTTGTGTGTGAGTGTGGTGAGTGCCTTCAAGTCATAGCTGACTTATGGCGACCCTTGGTGGGGTTTTCATGGCAAGACTAACAGAGGTGGTTTGCCATTGCCTGCCTCAGCAACCCTGGTCTTCGTTGGAGATCTCCCATCCAATAACTAACCAAGGCCGATCCTGCTTAGCTTCTGAGATCTGATGAGTTTAATCAATTATAATTCATGATAGAGTTGTCCTCTTAAATAATGACTGCTGAATTTGCAGTTAGGGACTGTTAGTCCAGCTGCAAGAGGTAACAGATAAATAGGGTTATATACAAGCAAATTTGCAAAGATTTAAAACCAGTAGAAATCCAAGGCAGAGTTGAAAAAACACTGAAACAGAGCATAAGCAATTCTAAGACTGACATACTAAACAACATAGAAACCACCCATCAAGCAACAGTAGTAACATCTATAGTCCATCATACTTACAACAATAGTAAAAAAAAAGTCTATAGTTATACTTTATCCCTTTATTGATGCATCTCTTTGAAACCACTTCCTTATATTACAGCCTTCCTTTCTGAGTGAAAAGCCTGCTTGAATAATTCAGTTTTGCATAGTTTGTAGAAAACCAGGGGAGTGGGAGCTTTTCTAACCTCTTCAGGTAGGCCACCACAGAGAATGCACATGTACAGGCTGCTGTCTGATCCAAGTTGTGAAATTGCTGAAATAATGTAACAGAAAAGATTTACAGTAGAAGGTCACAGACACCCCCATCCAGTGTTTTGTAGGTGTAATGGAACAGTTGCCTAAAATATGTCATGTCTTGTGTTATTTTAGCATCCTGCAATTACTTTTCCCTCAAAAATGCTTTAATTATGCACGTGCAATTTTAGTTTTCTTTTTGAAGAACCCTGACATTAATAATGATTTGTGCACCTGAATACACTTTTTTAAAACTGTTATGTACAAAACATTAAAAACTCTGTAAGATTAGCAAAACAAAACAAAAATTCAACAATATTGTCTTATTTCCATGATCTAAGTGCTCTGTGGCAGCAGCTGAGCTGTACATAGTTTTCAATGCTACATTAATTTTTCCATTAATATTGGTGCTGTAAAATATTAAGACCTTAAGCAAAATAAATCTGCTGTCTGATTTTTGTTGTTAAGTATGTTTGCTTATTAGAACCACCATTGTACTTTCCATTAGAAGGTGGCTTTTTTATTTTGATACAAGCTGGATTAAATAGAATATCTTTAACAGTATCTTATTAACTTTTCCCCAATAAAACTGAATTCCATGTGTATTGATTCAGGATCTAATAAATTCTGATCTGGGAAGGTTTACATACAAAACATGCTGGCCATACTTTACAATACATATTTCTGGGTTGTGGAAATACATGCCCACATGTTGCCATTAATACAGGACATACATTTCCACAACCTTTCCAAACGAATATTGCTCAACAGTCTTTTATTCAAAATATGACTTCTGCCCCTACACAAAGTGCCATTCTTTTATTGCTCTTGTATTTTCATATTTTTGTGCCTCTTTATGGCTACTAGTCTGGAGAAAATAAATGCTATTTTGTACATGAATACCTAATTTGTCTGTAAACACGGAATAAGGAGAGCCAACACATAGGCTGGGATAATCCAAGGACCACGTTTATTTCCATTGCTCAAGGGAATCTGCAGTGCACACAGGCCAGAATCCATCCCCAGATAATTGCAGTGTGGGATACAGAAGAGTCAGGTCTCCTCTTTTTGAGCATCCCTTATCTTATGTGCAAGGCCACCCTGGTCTTGAGCCCTGACCCATTAAATGAGTACAGCTCATGCTCCTCCTTGCCAAGACTTCTTCATGCTTGAGGAAGGTGTAACACATCCTGACCCCCTAGCCGTGAGATCTATGGGTCAAGAATAATGACATCTCTCAAGGGGGTCCTGTCTCGGGTCCCTGAAGATACCGAGGCTCCAGGCTTCTGTTTGTGGGTTAGATTGAAAGAGGGTGGGCAGAGTGGTTGCTGGCCCCTAAATGCCTTTCTCTGCTCCACTTACAATGCTGTAGGAACTGCATGCAGTGTCAGGCATGCTGGCCCTTTCTACTGAGCCACAGCAAATTCCACCTTTTCCCTCCACATTGTCTAAAAGGGGTTGATGTATGACCTACTATACTACATCTCAGTAAACTTCATACACTTTAGATTAAAGTGGAAATTATGGGATCCTAGGTGGTGATTTCAGAAATTGTTGAACCTGAAACAATAGTTCAAATTGTTTTATGTGAAATAAATTTATCTACTGTTAGCATAGAGCAGTCTCTCTTCCCCTTGCTGGCCTTGTTGCATGAGCTGTTGCTACTCAGGAACATTAGGAAGTAGTGGAAAGACAAATAGTGTGATCTCTAAGGAGTCATGAAAGGGCCAGGGAGCAAATGATCCCAGGAGCAGCAAGAGAGGACAGGAAATCATCCTTTCAGCCAGGTTTGGATTGGTAAACACAGCGAGGTCTTGGAATCAATGCATGGAAAAACACTGAATGGAGATTAGGGCAAGCTGGTGATCCCAACCAGTAGCATTCAGATAAATGTGGCGATCGAAGCATGGCTGGCGGGGGGAGGGGTTCTCTCCTGGCAAGCTACAAGGCAGCAGGGGAGAAGTTCCACAGTGCATTGTTAAAGAGTGCACATCAATGTTTTGCTGAAGGTGCCGAAAATACCCCCTAGAACCGGACTGTGTTACAGCTTTGAAAAGATTTGTGTTGGGGAAAAATCAAAGGATGGGTTGAGTGTATATTGTTTGTATCAAGGAGGTTCTTTTTCAGGAATCTTATTTTATCTACATCATGGAGACAGCTGACTATATGTTGATTCTTCTTTTTGCAAAAATGTGCCCAGAATACATTTTTAAAAACTATATTAAATATAAAAAGGAGGCATTTCTGATGTATCTCTAACATTAAATTGAGTCACAGCTAAGATGAGTGATGGGTCCTACCACTAATTATAAATATCTATAATCCAGATATTTTAGATACATTGGATATGTATAAACAGTGTAACAAAGTGAGAGAATGAGTTCTTACATCCAGGTGGGTCTTCATGGTACACAGGAAAATTCTGATTAAAAAAAAGTTCAATTTATTCCCCCCCGGCTAAATTAATAGATGCAGAGGATTTTACCATCCTACTACCAGTAACAGAGGGTTTTACCATCCTACTACCAAAAGCAGAGAGTATGGTAGACCTGTGCCAAATCTGCAGATCAGCAGGGGGGGGCGGGGGCTGCTTCCTTCCAGAGCAAAACAACTAAATTACCTGCAAAATACAACAATGTAATGATTATGATGATCATATGATCAGAGTAAAAACAGACTGGAGACCATACAATAATACCAATAAAGTACTAACTAACATCAAATCACCTTTTTCCCTCTCCATTTTCCCACCTCATCACACTCTGCATCATGAACTTTTCTTTTTAGCAGAAATTGGGAGGGGGGGAGAGGAGCAGTAAGCATGATGCCACAGGACATAGTCAGGCTGTGTATCATGAATAAGTGAAATCGCAAGTCACCAATCCACGTATGATGAGGGTCTGTTGTAATGAACACATATAAGCTATAAACCAGCCAAGGTTAAGAAGATCCATCATTCTGGTACTTGGTGAAACCTGAACTATGGGCATATCCTGATGCTTTCTTTAGAATACATGCTCAGTTATGCACCCAAGCGTATCTTCAGTTGGAAGAAATTCACCGTAGATAGGGGATCAGTGGCAGTATTTACATCCAGAGATCCCAATACAGAAACTGAGGAAGTATGGGTGGGAAAGTAAATGGAAAGGGTGGTTAAAAGGAGGGAGCGATGTTTTACTTTTGCCTTGTCCCAGTTCAACTCTGTCCCTCCATGAACTGTCTTTCCTAGCTTGTTGGTGCTATTTTTGTCTGGCGTCATTTTGTGACAGTGGAAAATGTGCTTAGATGAAATAAGTTTTGTATGGTAGATAATAAAAATTTAGGTTGACCACATCATAAATTGCTAAGCTAAAGCTGAAGTAATCTTCACTGTGCATTTTATTGGACTTTATGAATCTTGCAGAACATTATCCGTTTCTGTATTCAAAGAATAAATAAATCTATTTTATTGAAAACTGTTTGGGTGATGATTACGTTGTATAATCTAAACTGAATTTCACTATACCTTTCAATGCCTTTTTTTGAATGGAACAAAGTTTGTAAAATAAATTTCAAGATTATTTTCAGTAAAGCTGATGATATATGTTCTCTTACTGAGGTTATATCAGAAAATCAATATTTCTAAAATTGAAACAGTATAGGTTTGTATTGATCTATGTGGCTAAATCAAAACGAAAGGCTTTGTAACAGCTTTTTTAGACAGCTAGCTACCTACTGGTGGCAAACTATCAATTTTAGCTTTCTACTGATAAATCAGCTTGAAAATTGGATGTCAAATTTTTTCAGTGAAGTAGTGATTTTTTTCATGGCCTTTAACCTTTCCTTATATATTAGATAGGTTTATAAGACTAAGCTCTTCCTTTCGTAGCCAATTGGTTTTTATTTTAAAGGACATTTAGATACATATTTAAACATCCAAATAAGAAAAAAAAATATTTTGCTTGTGTTTACATTCAGAATAACTATTTCCAGCCTTTTTAAAAAAATTGTTTTAATAAAAAGAGAAGTTTAACAGCCTTAAAAGATTGATTTCCTCTTGCAAATTATTTATATTTTTAACATTTTAACATTGTTCTAACTACCAATTGCAGTTGTATATTAAGCGCTTTCTTAGAAAGCCCATTTTTTATATGTTCTAAAATAAGCTATAAATCCTTTGAGTATAAGGAATACAGACTTACTCCAAATGGAATGGTATGGTTCTTGATGGCATTTGACAGTACTATACCTTTATGCCTGTACTGCAGACCATAAGTTAACTTAAGGGAGAGTATTGATTGTGAAGTTTTCTGTTGTATAATTACTTCTTGCTGGAGAAAAATGTGGTGTGTATTGATTTGGATGGAAGCATTTCAGTAGCAGTTTCCCTTGGCTAACAGTGAGTGTCATCTTTCAGCCATGATAAATGGTAACATTCTGGCTCGGCATAATTACTTTGTGGTGAAATGAACTGCTTGTACTTTTCTCCCCACCCCTCTTCCCCCTATCAAGAGGCTACCGCAGTCCTACTCCAAAGGCTATGATTTACTGAACAAATCATTCTTTTAATAGAACAAAGTCTTCCCCCTTACATTCCTAGTGTACTTTCAAGTTGATATTATTTTTTAAGTGAATTCCTTTATTTTGAGTTTGTTCTAGCTCTTGATAGACAATCTGGGCCAGGAAGATGGCATCCTTTTAAGGCAACATTTTTCCTTCACTGTTTGAAGTTCTAAAACAGATGAGAAAGATTCAGATGTGGGGCATTTTAGCACCATTTCCTAAGCATAGAAATATTATATTGTACCAGTTTTAGGAGCAATAGTCCTAAAACCATCATGGATAAGATGGGCTAAAATCCAAATAAATAAAACAATTAAAAGTGCCGTATCAGTAAGGTGTTGTGCTTATTTTGTAAGATTACTGACTACTAGGCCTATCAGTGCATAAACTAGTTTCCAAAGCCAATTTTATATGTCTAATTTGAAATCAATGAATCTACTCACATACAAGTCCTGATTTCATAACAGGAACAACGTCTGTCATACCACCAGTTTCTCGCACTGCTAATTTTTCCTAACGTCTAACTTTAACTTAGCTCGAGGCTAGAATTCTTTCCTCTAGTAGCTGAGTGAATAATTCAGTTCATTTATATTGTTACTAAGCTATTTATAGACAATGACCATGACCCCATGTCTTGCTGCTTATAATCCGTCTAAATTTAGCTAATTTAGTCATTTCCATAAACCACTTTTCATTTTATATAAGCCTTTGGGTCTCATTGGCATATATACCATGTTTCTGTGCTCTTCTTAGGCAGTTTGATAATGTTGAAAGCAGTCTTTTGAGCTTGTTTCTTAAAGTTTTAAATGCAGTTATGTGTGTACATTATATTGTAAGGCATTTTGCAGTTGAAGGAAAAGAGGTAATGTCTCAACTTGATAGTACACAAAAATTAATTTTCAATCTTATTTCAAGTAGCTAAACTAAGTTCTGTTATAGCTGACATAGCTACTGAGGGGAAAATAAACAGGAATTTTGTGGCATCCTAAAGACTATCTGATTTTTGTTCTCACATAAATTTTTGTGAGCTTGGAGTCCGCTTCTTCAAATCCAGTGAGTATATGCTGCAGTTTTATGCAGCAGGTATGAAAAACACAAATAACAAGGTCAAGGAGACATGAAGTGTGGGCTCAAATGTGATTGTGTACAATCCAGATCTAAAGTACAGAGATACTAGTTAGCATAACTAAGGTAAGGTAGTTAACAGCTGTAATGGGCAGGGGTTCCAAGGTTTTAAAAACTTTTGGCAGCGACAGTTTTTCAAGAGATGTTGTGACTCTTTTACTGAGAACATAGAGGCGAGCATTATAAGAGTCAAAATATATCTAATATAAAGTGTAGCAGCACAAAGCTCTTTGGCTGCAACAGATTAACATGGCTTCTACTGTGAATCAATGGTGAGAGGCGGTCACACCGGTATACTGCTACCTAAGGTTAGTGGTTAAAGGTTAGAACCAAAACCTTGAACCTGATCCTGAACTCCACTGGGAGCTAGTGCCTTTGAACAGGACTGGTGTGATATGTGATTGGAACAGAATCCCGGTCAAAACCCCACGTCACCACATTCTGGACCAGTTGCAAACTCCAGAGCAGGCCCAAGGGCAGCCCAGCATAAAGCAAGTTACAGTAATCCAAACTGGAGATGACTGTTGCATGGATCACCACAGCTAGGTCAGAGGTCGAAAGGTATGGAGCAAGTTTTCTGATCCAGTGAAGATAGAAACATGCTGACCTGGCAACTGCTGTGACCTGGGCTTCCATTGATAAGGAGGCACCCAGGACCATGCCCACACACCTCACTATTGCTACAGGGGTAAATAGCGCCCCATCTAGGGTTGGGGGCCAAATACCAGAGCTTGACAGTCCATGACCAAGATGCAGGACCTCCAACTTCATGGGATTTAATTTCAGTTGGCTCTGTTTCAACCACCCAGTCATGGCCTCCAAAGCCCTGGCCAGATTTTGGGGGGGGGGCGGGGGAATCCAGCTGGCCACCCATCAGCAGATAAAATTGGGTATCAGCAGCTTACTGATAACAACCCAATCCAAAACAACACACCAGCTGGATGAGGGGGTGCATGTAGATGTTAAATAACATCCGGGAGAGTATTGCCCCTTGAGGAACATCACACACTAAGGGGTGGTGAGGTTACAACTGCTCCCCCAGCACTACCCTCAGTGAAGAAAGGTGACTAACCTTTGTAAGGCAGGTCCCTCGTATTCCCACATTGGCAAGGCAGTGAGCCTATAGAGCATAATCGATTGTATCGAATGCCACTGTGAGATCCAACAACACCAGCAGTGCCAATCCACCTTTAAATAAATATAGTATGAACAGCTTTTTATCTACCTTCTTCAGCAGTCTTTGGAAAAATATAATAATGTTTGTCATTAGTGCACAAGGACATGTTTTCTGTTTGGTTTTTTTTATTAGTCTTATCAAGCAGACACTATCAGATAAATTTAAAAAATCAATTACAGCAAAACTGTGTCTCTTGATAAATCTTATGAACAAAACAGTGCTTGTAATTGTATCAAACTGCCTAAGGGGACAGTTGGATACGTAACATGTATGCTAATAGCAACTGAAGGCTTCTATAAAATGAAAGGTGACATGATATTTTTTAAAAATTTAGTGAGCTTTTTTTACATTGAGTCTATAGTTATCTATTAATTAAAACTCTTTCAATTTTCAGTTCCTAAAAGAAAATGTTTCCTATCTTAAACTTGTTCACTGTTGCCTGTGATGGAATAGCTATTTTTAATAACCTTGTCCTGATTTTTAAAACATGTAGTAACATAAGCACATTTGAATTTGTGAGCCATAAAAGAAAATAAAATTATTTTAAGGAAAAAAGCATATTTAGCAAGCAGCTGATCCATTTGTAAAGCTGAAACACTTTATCTCTTCTCTTTTCCTTTACAAAATCCAATAAACAGCTATTACATTCCCTTTAAATGGTTCCATTATTTGGATTCTATAACAGACTAATCTCTTGATAATTATAATAAATGCCTGTAATCAAAGCAGGAACCATTTAAAATTGGAGGAAAGACTGTTTTCCATCAAACACATTGTTTTTCTCTGACCTTTGAAGCATTAAGCTACATTATACACCACTACCTATAACTACAATGTAGCTTTTTCAACTTAGCTTTCTTAAATAAAAATAAGTGGTTGAGATCAATGGAAATGAGAATTGACATATTAAGAGCCCCCCTTAATATGTCATTTTAAGAGCTCCCCCCCCTTCCAGTTTCAAGTAGAAAGAATTAAATGAATAATGATACCAGTTTATAACTGGATACAAAATCTACATAGTCCCTGTAAATTTGTTAAAATGTAAACTTGGCTGTGAAAAGAAGGAAGATACTAGAAAATTGTATCAAAATGAACTGTGTATAACACCACTAAGTTTGGGAAAGTATTTTTTTTAACACAAGAACAGTTTTTGTATTCAGATGGACAAACAATGATTTCCAGAAATCATTTAAGTAACTCAAGTCTGATAAAATTACGGGAAATGACTATATGTGATCAGAATGGCTTTCATCTGCATTTTGTTAGACCAAGCATTGATTTCACTTTTCAGTTGTGAACAGCAAGAGGCCAGCTGCGGCCAAAGGAGGGAGCAAGCAGTGAACTAAGGTCACAGTAGAGACTGAGCTGTCAGAAAATGCAACACTTTAATGATTGGAACTCAGCAAAAAATCTTCATGTTACAACTGTTTGAAAATGATATCCAGTCAAGCCCTACAATCAAAAATAGTGGATTGAAATTGTGGCATAATCAAGTCTCTGAACTATATTAATTAAACAGAATTATAAGACAAAAACAAGGCAGGTCAAATATAACATCAAGGCAGATTTTTACTTAATATTACTTGCTGCATTTTACTTAGTATATTTTTAACTAGTATTTCCAGCTGTGTTAAAGGAAATTTATAAACACATTTTGAAAAGCAAATTCCCGTTCTAAAACTTTTCCCAGATAGTTTAACCAAAAACGATCGGTGCAATTAATTGTTAATTATCTAGACTCTTCACAGCTGTCTAGAACTTTTCTACAAGTATTACCAGAGGTGTTTTTTTAATACCACCAGTCATTATTCAGGGGTCATATTACATCTTTGGCAACTTGGCAAGCTACGTTAATCTATGATCAGTGATGTGATGATAAAATTTCAACTGAAATCCTTGATGATCATTTAAATACAGCATTTGAAGAGGTATGTGAATATATTCTATTTTACATAATTTAGTAGAATTTTTAGTAGTATGAATAAAGTGCCACCCAATGATTGGCAGCCAAAAAGTCATATTCCAGCATAATAGTAACATAAAGACAACACAGCTCTTTTTCCCAAATGCCAGTTCTAACATTTGAACTGTATAGATCCTCTCATGTTTCAGCCGGAGGGAACAGTGTTGTACCTCCTCTGGAAGCTCATTCCAGAGACCTGGAGCTACTGTGAACAAGTCCTCTCAGAGGACCCTAGCCATAATAAAAAAAATTTAAAACAATGATACATAAAAACAATATGATACAAAACTTAACAAATGCCAAACAGATACCTAAATTTGACACAGACACACTTGAGTTTGAGCCCCAGTGTTGCAGATTTTAACTTTAAATCATTGTTTGGGTTACTTTGACACAATAGGCCTGAGAATTTGTTTTGAGACTCTTCTGTAAATCTGTAAATATGCATTTTTTCACTGTTCTAGTTAACATAATTTTCAACCTTGAAAGATAATTTATGAATAAATGGCTTTATGCCCAGAATAAATCTCAGAACAAATGGAACAGAGTTTGTAACAATTATTCATTGGAATGGTTAAAGGTGATTTACATCACACATTCAGAGAGCTGGAATCAGCTGGTTTAGTAAAACCATGTATTGGCCTGTGACATAACTTGTGTATAAGCCTGCCGCACTCTGTAACTTCTGAATCTCTCAAATTTTGAATTCAATGAAATCTATTTTCTCCTTTTTTGGGTAAAGCTCTGGGTAAGAAGCTTTGAAACATAGCCTTTCTTCTCAAAGTCAGCTTAGGCAATGCCCTGCACTCAGCAAGCAGGCCAAGTCTATGCTCCCATGGAATAAGGCCTCAGGCTTGGCTAACTAGGCTTAAGAACATAGACTGGAGCTTGAAACTAAAGGCAGGGAGCTTGGAGCACAGGGATCATGCCTAGTAAACTGGTTGATTTAGCAAGGAAGTCTTCTAGGCTGGCTGCAATTGCTGGCAGATATTGAAGCTTCTTCTAGGCTCAGCTGCAATTGCTGGCAGATATTGAAGCTCTGGAGGCTGCACTGTGCTCTGGCCAGGATCCTACAAGGAAGCACCACAGTCATCACTTTGTTCTGGATCTACAGGGAGGTTGTGCACAGTCACTGGCATTCTGTCTCCATTATGCCAGCTCAGCCTGGATCTTCCATCTCCTACAGTGGGTCCTGGGGGCAGGGGGTGGGATACAGGGTCAGGTTCGAGTCCTTCCTGAAGGCCTAGCAAATAACTCCTGGGCTCATGGCTTGCTTTCTTTTACAAGCTCTGGCAGGGTGACCTTTGCTGCTGCTGCTTCATCCTCATCATGTGCCTCTGCAGTATGGGACCGTCCCTGAGAACTCTGAGTCGCTGAGATGATTGGAAGAGTCATGATAGGTAGAATAGGAATGACATGCATGTATACATAGAGTCATGATAGGTAGAATAGGAATGACATGCATGTATATATAGAATTGATTTCTGTGAGGTATGCCAGTGATCTGTGTGATTATGTAATGTTTAATTAAATCAGATCTAGAGTGGCCAGATTATTTTAAATAAAAGGTTCAAATACTACCTTGACTGTTTATTAGCTGGGAAATACAAGGTTTCACTTTGAATCTGGAACAAGAAAACCATCCTCAATATCTTCCTTCAAGATTGAGGACTGGGCCCTGCAAAGATTGAATGTTCTAAAGGAACATTCTGCCATTAAGCTGCACTGTGGTTTAGTGGTGAATGTGTTGCTTCAATTCAATGCTCCCTCACAGGTGGGTTTCAGTGATTGCCACACCAGGCCAAATGGTCACCTTTCCATCCTAGGGTTGCCAGGTCCCCTCACCCTCTGGGTGGGAGGCGGGAGACCTGGCACTTACCTTGCTCCCGGGCTGTGTGATGATGTCACTTTTGGGAAGTGTCATCACTCAGGGCCTCGTGCTGCCCTTGGAAGCACTCCCATGCTCCACAGTGGGCCAGTTTCAGTCCATTTGGGGCCAAAACAGGCTATATTATGACCTAAATTGTTCCACTGTGAAACACAGGTGCTCTCCTGGGCCCTCCCGGCAGCACTCCCATGATCTGCAGTGGGCTGAATTGGGCCCCTTTGGGGGCTGAAATTGGCCCACTGCAGAGCATAGGAGCACTGCCGGGGTGGCATGATGGGGCCTGGAGCGTTCCTGCACTTTGCAGTGGGCCAATTTCAGCCCAATTTGGCCTGCTGCAGGCACGGGACTGCTGCCAGGATGGCCCTGGAGAGCTCTTGATCTTCACAGTGGGCCAATTAAGACCTCAAATGGGCCAAATTTTGCCCACTGTGGTGCACAGGAGTGTGCTGCACCGCCCAGGAGCACACCTAGGAATGCATGTTCTCCCGCCTTTTCCCCTACTGGCCAGATAAGCGGCGGCAGATGGTGGAATGTGGGAGCAGGGTATCCCCTACCCCCAGCGAGCGTCTGGCATCCCTATCCCATCCACTCGCCAGTTAGTCCTGTCTGTGGAAAAGGTTCTGCTTTTCCCACTCATTTGCTGATCTCTCTGGAGACTGGTAAACTGGGCAGATTGCTACCTCTGGATTTGAATTTGCTTGAAGGAAAAAGGGATTCAGTCTGGCAGAGGTGATCACTCAGGGTCATGGGTTCCAGACTGAGGGTTTCCAATACTAAATCAGTACTTTTAATTAGGCCTAGAAACTCTGAGTCAAACTGTGCAATCTGCTCCTGGCTAATTATGCAAATCAAGTATATTTTGAAGAGAGAAGGATATGGCCTTGGCACCCAAAAGACTGATTTAATTAAAATAATGACCACTTTGTTTTTTTGATTGAGGCACTGGATTGTATTCTATCACACAACTCAGCTAAATGAGGAACTTTCTTTCTTCCATTGGATGAAAAGCTGCTTCATGCCCTGGAAGAAGCCTCCACATTAGCTCCACATCGCACAAAACTCGCACGAGAAAACGTGATATTTCGCGTTTTCCCTGGCACGATCCGAAATGAGGCTCGACGCCCCGGGTGCAGGTAAGCCATCTGGAAACGGCCCTGGGGTGGTAAGAAACAAGATGCACCCGGTTTACTATACTACTGCTATTTTTTGAAATAATTTGCAGTTTACAAGAATGCATCTCAAAACAGACACTGAAGAGCCGCTGCGAGTTATACAAGACAATACTGACCATGATTGACCTATGGTCTGATTTGTTATAAGGCAGCTTCATGTGAGGACCAACTGAATATGCGGGTTTCAGTGCCTTTGTTGAAGACACCTACAATCCAATGGACTGCAGTCATATGTAATGACGAACCACAGTTCATAAACTGTGATATAATTAAATTCCAGTGAAATATGTTGACCCAAATGCAAGCTGACCATCAGATTGTGTTTTGTTGGTGGATGCTAAACTGGGATTCTAAATCAATGACATTTATTAACTGTGGTTTGTCATGCTTTCTGACTTCAGAAATCCAACTTTCTTTAGTAGCACTGATCCTATTAACTTTCTGCATACAGAGAGAGAAGTTCTGACTAACAAGAAATGTTTACTGCTCCAGGTACCTTCTAAGGACATTTCTTCCCTCTGTCTTTTCTCTACTCATCCCTCCCTGTTAGAGATGACTCACTAAGCAGGAATGTGCTTCAGAGATTTCTTCTCTCCAGAGAGGAAATTTAAAAGTCAGGTGAGGGCTGTAAAAGTTTTATTTTGTTTAAGAGTTTAGAAGTTGATGAGGTTGCTACCTAAATAATGGGGAAGGAGACTGACAAACATAGCCAAGAACAAAGAGCTAGATGCTTTCCTTTATTTTCGTTCCTTCTTCTCCAACTTATTGTGGATGTGTGTTATGTGCCATCAAGTCGCTTCTGACCTATGGCGACCCTATGAATGAAACCTCCAAACCATCCTATCATTAACAGACTTGCTCAGATCTTGCAAACTGGAGGAAATTGCTTCTTTTATTGAATCAAGCCATCTCATTTTAGGTCTTTCTCTTTTCCTACTGCCTTCTACTTTTCCTAGCATTATTGACTTTTCCAGAGAATCTTGTCTCCTCATAATGTGACCAAAGTACAATAGCCTCAATTTTGTCATTTTAGTTTCTAGATATTGTAGATAACTAGTATCAAGTAGGCTGAATACATAGTGAAACTAGTATCAAGTAGGCTGAATACATAGTGAGACTTTTCCAGCAGCCCCACAAAGCACTGGAGCTCAAGATGGCACTGGGGGAAAGGAGCAAGCTTGCAAAATAACTGAGATTTATGAATGAACAATAGTAGTTGCTTATGTATGTCTGGTAGACTAACCAAGGTTATTGTAACCAACTATAATTTTAAAAAACCTTTGTTGCTAGAAAGGGATTTGCTGGATTTCAGCCAATGCAGTTTGTGATAATACAGTATTAAAAGTACAGTAAGGAAGAAAACTGAGTCATGTTGTAAACAGGAAGGTTATACCAATGTGTCAAAAGGAAACTCGGAAAAAGTTAACTTCATAAATTTTAAAATTGATAAGTAATTGTGCAAAAGCAGGAGTTCTGGTCAATTTCTTTGAAAAAAAACAGGCCATATTCCTGGTTGTTGTGACTGGGAGAGGAAGGCAGATATTTTGGGAAAGAGTATTCTGTATGCATCTCTAGTACCTCTTCCTTTTTGTTTTCTGGCATTTGTCATTCCATATATGGAAAGACTTTCTGCTGGAGAATTTTAAGCATCACTTTGCTAGAATGAGAAATTAATGTGATGGTCCGATAGTTGCTGCACTCTTTGTCATGCCTTTTTTTCAGAACTGAAATGTAGATGGAGCATTTCCAGTTTGTGAGCCATGGTTTGTTTTTCATATGTGTTGACATATTCTTGTTATGATTTTGATGGACTCAGTTTCTGTAGCTTGAAATAACTCTATTGGTATACTATCTAGTGCTGGTGATTTGTTTCTTCTTCTTTCCTTGAGTGCAGCTTTCACTTCACTTTCTAAGATTGCAGATTCTTCTTCAAAATCTATTTCCATTGCTTCTGTATAGTTCAGTATATTGTTTACATCTTTTCTTTCTTTTTCTTTTTTTGTTCTGATTAGATGCTGTATTTCCATGTTGATCTTTCAGCATTCTGAGCAGTGGTTTGAATTTCCCTTTGATTTCCTGGATTTTGTGGAACAGATCTCTAGTTCTTTCTTTTTTGTTGTTCTCTTCTATTTCTTTGCACTTATTATTATAATAGGTCTCTGTCTCGGCGGGCAAGTTGCTGAAAACTGCATTTAAAATTCTGGTTCTATTTCTTTCACCTTTAACTTTTGCTACCCATCTAGCAATTTTAAGAATTTCATCAGTCATGTGTCAAGGCTTCGCCTTCCTTTTGCCTACAAAAATAGTATTTACACATTCCTCCTTGATAATATCTCTGGTTTCAGTCCACAGTTCTTCCCGTTCATGATCAATTAAACTTAGTAATCGAAATCTGTTCTTTATATGTTGTTTACATTCTTCAGGAATGTTATTTAGATTATATTTAACACTATAATTCTTTTAGTGTTTCTCTTCAACTTTATTCTAATTTTTGATGTTAACAATTCATGTTCTGTACCACAAAGAGCTCCTAATCTTGTTTTAGCAGAAAAAATAGAGCGGCTTCATCTTCTGCTTCTGATTATGTAAGCTGTTTGGTTCCTGTTGGTCTTGCAGTGATTTTGATGTATACAGTCATCTGTTTGGTTGTCTGAAGCATGTGTTTACAATGAACAAGTTGTTGGCTTCACAAAATTCTATGAATTGCTTCATTTTGTAATCCTAGTCCAAATTTTCCAACAATATTTGATTTTGCTTTGTCTCCTACTTTTTTCATTCCAGTCACCTATGATTACCTTACAGTTAATTAATGTAAAGGCTGATTTCTTAAAATTACAAAATGTTGCTTAATATTTTAGCATACTAAAACTTTGCTATAGCACACAAGGGTTTTTTTCTTATTATAATCCTTTCTGCTATCTTTAATGGACTCCATAGTTTAACTCCTTTTTTCCATAAAGCTAAATAGTTTGTGCTTAAGGTATCTGAAGGACTACTTCCCATATGAATTGGTTCATTCCCCAAGATCTGGTTCAGGGGCCCTTCTCTGAATCTCCTGACCAACTGACATCTTGTGGTAGCTAGGGAAAAGTCTCTTTTGATAATTGTGCAATGTCTTTAGAGTATATCCTCTGAGAGTTTAATCTAGTGCCTTCATTACTGGCATCAGGCAAAGACCTTTCAGTATTCTTTTGATTCTTGCTTGCCTCTTGTTGTGGCTCCAGTTTAAGTCCCAAGTTGATTTTCTAGTGCTGAATCACTGTTACATTTTAACTTTAGTTATAATGGAAAAATAGACATTATAGAATTTTATCTGATTATAGCTTTTCCAATAAATTACTTAATATAGATAGCAAATTATTTCAATAAAGGACATTGTAGATTGCAGAGTTAAGGACTGTCCTTTTTCTGACAATGAAAAGAATGTGTAGTAAAGTATGGATTTTTATTTAGGCTCAATTAATCAAAACCACACTGTAGTTCAGCATTAATGCAAATTATCCTGGTCTTTAATGCCATGATTTCACTATACATCTGTTTGTAATACTCTTTTTTCCAGCGTGTCCCATCCACAGTTTAAGAGGAGATTTATTTGTCTAGAGAGATCTCTGTATTTAGGTCTTTTTGAATGGCAAAGTTCAATGTTTGTCTTTAGAACAGTAGCAGTTTGAGCAGTCCTGCTTCTTTAAATTTCCTTAATATCTATATAAGTTAATAGTTTTTAGTAGTCAGATTCATTTTGAGGGTTAAAAAGGGCACACTTTTTACCAGCACCAAAGTTACCCAAATAATATCACTCTGTATTAACAAATGTTATTACTAACTTGTTCAATATTTAGTTACTGAAATATAGTTCTATTTTACAATTTATTAACTACTGGGAAACTTAGGTTCAAATCCTTACTATGATATGTATTTTGTATTCTGAACAATCCTGATTCTCTTCTGTCATAGAAAAATATTGGGGTGGGGTGGGGTGGCCCAGGAATAGGGTCCAGCCCCCAGCCAAACACCTCAAAGGAGGGAAAGAGAGCCTGCCTCGCCAGCCCTGAGCAGGAAGTGCCTGGTCAAACTAGGCAGCTGGGCGGGGTGAGACTGGCTGGTCCAGTCCCTTGCTGGGCAAGATGATACCAGGGTGGACCCATCCTGTTTCTTGACAACGAGGCTGGCCTGGTGTATCCCATTCTTTGTGGCATCCAATCCTCTCCTTGGGCTGGTAGTTGCTCTGGCAGAGAGTGGCCCCTAAGATAGCCCCCCCATCTTCCCAGGGGGGCTTAATGGACAGTCTGTCCGTGAAGGTGAAAGGTGGTCAGCTAATTACCAGGATATTAGAACACCACAACTGGAATAGAAAATAGCAAGAAAGTGGAATTTAATTCATTCATACTGTTGAAGGTTTTCACAGCCGGAGAACGATAGTTGTTGTGGATTTTCCGGGCTGTATAGCTGTGGTCTTGGCATTGTAGTTCCTGACGTTTCGCCAGCAGCTGTGACTGGCATCTTCAGAGGTGTAGCACCAAAAGACAGAGATCTCTCAGTGTCATAGTCATTTCCACTCTGTGACACTGAGAGATCTCTGTCTTTTGGTGCTACACCTCTGAAGATGCCAGTCACAGCTGCTGGTGAAACATCAGGAACTACAATGCCAAGACCACGGCTATACAGCCCAGAAAATCCACAACAACCATAATTTATTCATACTTGTGTACCTTAAGCAGCAGATGGGGTAAAACCTATGCTAGAAATTAAGGGAAGGCTAGCATGATTATGCAGGCTCTTTAAAAGTTTACGGCCTGCCTTTCTCTCCGTTAATGGATCATCAGAACAGGTCACACTAATTTAATTTGCTATAATTATAAAATCACAATAAAATTGTAACAAATTGTAGCAGCCTGGCAGTACAGCATCTCATCAACGATGCATTCAGACATCATTATTAATCACATTTACTATAAGCCACAGTTAATGGAACTGACTATAGATGTAATAATAGATGGTCATTACTAACCAGAATATTCTAGAAAACCCCAGTTTTCTGTTGCCAGTGAGAGCCTGCTGCAAAGGGGAGGTTGCCATTCTGCATCTGTAACTCTGTGCCCTGGGGGCTATGCTACCAAACTAAATAGATTAAGCTGTGATTCCTAAATATATAATAAGATTTACAAGCAGGTATGTAACTAGTTAATAAACATGATTTGTGCCTTTCCTCTTAACCAATGTTAGTGGATACAGCCGGGATTCAGATGTCACAATAAATCAGAGTGTAAATATTAAATTTTATTTATTTATTTTATTTCTTTAAAATTCAGGGTCCCCGAGGCAGCAAACATTAAAACAAAACATTTAAACTTTTGAGATGTTAAAAAAAACATTTAAAATACACATATATATATATAATATTTAGGTCAATTAAATAAAACATAATATAAACAAAGTAAAAATGCACAAAAACACACAAACAGGGAGGGGTGCTAATAAGAGTTAGTGAGGGAACTTCAGGCGAAACAAAAAAGTCTTCATCTGCTGGAGAAGACAATGATAGAGGAACACAGACAATTCCCCCTGGGGAGGGAGTTCCAAAGTTTTGGTGCCATGACCAGGGAAGCAAACTGAGAGCCAATGTAGATGGATCAAGATTGAAATGATATGGTCCCTACAACCCACTTGACTTAGCGTTTTTGTTGCAGCTTTTTGTACCAGCTGTGGTCTTCAAGGTTCACTCCATGTTGTTGTTGTTTAGTAAGTTATAGTCTGCCTTTCAAGGCAGATTACATAGTGCAAATGAAAATGCAATATAATCAACAGCTAGGACATTCACTGAGCAGAGTACAATAATGAACAACAGTCAGAACGTTCAGTGAAAGAGATACAATAGGGTATGGTAGCCGAAATTTGACAAACAAGCATAAAGCCACTCTCTTTTCTAAGCCCCAAAACAGGGACTCCTCCAAAGTAAACCTAAAACAAAAGGCTAAAAGGCACTGCCTATCAGTGGGAAACAACAATCTATAATTTATATTTTTTTGTTTTAATTTATATAAAGTGCAAAAGGTGCTCAATAGTGCAAATTGTCACAGTTATGATTCAATTCAATAAATATTCTTAATTTCATAAATATTACAAGCAATAAATAGAAGAGGTTACAGAATTAGAATCAATCATACACCATTGGTAAAAAGTAGGTCAGTATGCAGTCCTGAATAAATATTCACAAAAATATTATTCTTTTTCCTTTCAGTTGCTTAGAAATTACTTCTATTGTCGGGTATTCACAAGAAGACCAACCTATTCTTCTTTCTTGCCAAGATGTGCACGAAGCCTTAGTTCACAAAACTGGTTGCATTTTGAATTTTAAAAAAACCTGGGTGGAGCCTGATAGGTGTGTGCCAGCGTTATATTCCCATTTCGTGATTAACACTTTTTCAAAAGCTCATTATAATCATGACAATTTAACGACATATTTATTCAGGACTGCATACTGACCTACTTTTTACCAATGGTGTATGATTGATTCTAATTCTGTAACCTCTTCTATTTATTGCTTGTAATATTTATGAAATTAAGAATATTTATGGAATTGAATCATAAGTGTGACAATTTGCACTATTGAGCACTTTTTGACTTTATATAAATTAAAACAAAATATATAAATTATAGATTGTTGGCTCCCTCTGATAGGCAGTGCCTTTTTGCCTTTTGTTTTTGGGTGACTCTCTTCTTCTCTAAGGCAAACTACATCTTACAAGATGAAATCTTTCTGAAACAAAGCATGACTAATTTACATGGCATGTTTAGCAACATGGAAAACTCCCTAGTAGGCACATATCTACATCAGCAGAGAGTACAGCAGGCAGTGCCTAACAGAAAAGCATATAGTCCCTGCCCCTTCCAATGTGTCTCTCTGAGCTATTTCTTATGACACGGCTCTATAACCTGGGTAGAAAACCCTCCTGAATAATTCAGTTTTGCATAGTTTGCAGAAAGCTGGGAGAGTGGAACCTTTCCTGACCACAGGTAGGCCATTTCATAATGTGGGGGCTACCATGGAGAAAGCATGTGGGCAGGCAGCTGTTGATTTTGCCCAACTGCGGGGCAGTATCTGCAGAAGGCCCTATCCACATGAGTGAAGCTGCCATGGTGCCATGTTGCAACAAGTGGAGAGGCGGTATTACAGATATTAGGGGCCATGGCCATGAAGGGCTTTGAATGTTGAATTGAGCACATTGCATTAAACTAATCTAGATGTTACCAGGTCATGCACCACAGTAGATCTTTCCTGACCAAGAAGGACCGCAGTTGGCTAACCAGTTGAAGCTGGTAAAAGGCACTCCTGGCCACAGCTGCCACCTGCTTATCCAACAGTAAGCCTAGGTCCAAGATTACCACCAATCTATGGATCAGAACGGGTGACACTGTAAATCCTAAGTAAGACCTTCAGCTCACCAGTAATACTTAAATCTTGTTGGGATTAAGCTTCAGTTTATTAGCCTGTATCCACTCTAAAACTGCCTCTGAGCATCAGTTCAGAATATAAAGAAAGAATATATAGAATCAGAAAAACAGTAAAGAGCTTATTTTGTTTTATTGTATATAAATCCCCTGGATTCAGGATATAAGCTTCCAAGTGAAATACCTGCTTGTTCTGCAGCAGTGGACAAAATATAAAACTGTTGCAAAAAAAGCTGAGAAAGTGATGCTTCTTGGGATTCTTTATCAATCATTCAGTTACGTCCATTATAAATACAATGGAAGTTGAAATTCATAATGAAGTTATTAAAGTAATTCAAAATTATTAGAAGCTTGGAAAATCTGCACATTGAAATTATCCAAATAGACTTACATACAAAATGAATGTTTGTCCCTCCTTTTGTTTGTGGAGAGATATCAAAGAAAGTCACATTTTAAAGAGAACAATTCAGCTACATGATATCTCAGTGTATCATTGAAGCAAAGAGAATGGTAAGAATCAAAAGTTTATATGAATGGGTTCCGTACTGATTACAGTGCATAATTTTTCTTAAGGAATATTAAACCCTCATGCTTCAGCGCACAAGACAACTGCTAACTGATGGAGGTTAAGTGCAGTCTATTCCTGGTGTGACATTTATTCCATAAATGTCAACTACAAAGTTTCTTGCACCTTCCTTGAAAACATCTGGGCCCTGGCTGATTTTAAACTGACTTGATATCTCACTTGCTTTGAGCTGTAGTCCTTTTTAAGATACAATTTCAAAATACTTTATCTAAGCACAGATTTAGCTTTTTATAAAGCAATTTTGAGGAAAAAATGTAACACCGATCTAATTCATTTTCACAACAAGAAGGACTAGATAGGCACTTTGAGAGAGACCTCTATTCCTCACTTTCATTTCAACACCTGTTAGCTTTCTGCCAGCAACAGGTTTCCTGATCTGATTGTTCACAGGATACTGTGTGAATGTAATGAACAAAAAAGGACCAGAACATGTTTCAAATTACTAATTTGGTTTTCTTTCAGAGGAAGCAATTACAATATAGAGATGATTATTCCAATTTTTTAAAAAATCCAATTGATAAGAGAGTGATTTTTCCCATCTAAGTGGCTTTTCTTCAGTGTCTTTTAAGGCTGAAGGGAATATATAATTTTTCTGAGAGTTTTAAATTTTTAATTGGCTAATGCTTTACTTGTACTAGCCAGTTGCAGCAATATGCCAGCATCTTCTAAAGACCAAGCTTCACTTTTAAAAAATATAATTATGGAGATGTATGCATGTGTGATATTCAGATCCATGTGAGCAGGAAAGAGATGGGAGAAGATTCTGGAATTTTTTATTTCCATGTAATTATAACATTTTATTTTAAAAGAATTTAATTCACAACATTTTCCACATCTCACTAAAGATGCTGATCTAGGTGTAGGCTTTACTTATAGCAGGAAAAGATATTTGGCTATTGCCTAACATTTAATGTGAACTAATATTCATGCTCATAAATGGCTATGTTTGTGCAATCTGTCTACTTAGAAAAGGGGAGCAGGACTACCTGGGTGTTTATATTTACAAGCATAGTTTCCAATTCACATCAATGGCCCTACTGCATATAGAACCTACCTGAATGTATCCTAGTAACATTAATAATAGCATTCGATTTATATTCTACACTTCAGGAGGACCACTTAATGCTCACTCAGAGCAGTTTACTCAAACTGAGCCAGTTTGGTGTAGTGGTTAAGAGCGCAGGACTCTAATCTGGAGAACTGGGTTTGATTCCTCACTCCTCCAGCTGGGTGACCTTGGGTCAGTCACAGCTTCTAGCTCTCTCAGTCTCACCCACCTCACAGGGTGATTGTTGTGTGGATAATAGTAACATACATTGTAAACCACTCTGAGTGGACATTAAGTCATCCTGAAGGGTGGTATATAAATCGAATGTTGTTGTTATCATCATCATCATCATCTCAGGTTTTATACTATACTACTTAACCTCCCCAAGCCCTATTGAGAATTTTTTTTAATTTACAAAATGTAAACCCCACTTTTCTGACCTCACAAAGGCCACTAAGGCTAACAAATTAAAAATATGCATTAAAATATCACATCTTGAAAACCATTAAAACCAATAAAAATCATTAAAACAAAAACCAGAGCTAAAATAAACATGCAAAAACATTAAAACAATAATTAAACATTGGTTAGGAAGGCGAAAATCCACCTCCCCCCAAAGTCTTCACCCACTGGTAGAAAATCAGAAGGTGTGGGACTTTAAGCAGTGCTTTGGAAGATGACCGCATTGGTCAGATAGGTATGTAAGGAAGAAGGTGGTCCTTCAGGTCTGTTGGTCCCAAACTATTATATGGCTTTAAAGGACAACACCAGCATCTTGAATTGTGCCTGGAAACCAATTGGAAGCCAGTGTAGGTGGGCCAAGAATTGAGTGGTATGGCCCTTATGATCCCCTCCAGTCAACCTCCTGGTTGCAGCATTCTCCACCAACTGAAGGTTCTGAACACTTTTCAAGGGAAGCCCCATGTGTGCACTTTGATAATCTAATCTAGATGTAACAAAAGCATGCACCACAGTGGTCAGATCTTTTCTGCCTAGGAAAGGCTGCAGCTGCTAACCCATCAAAGCTGATAAAAGGTACTTCTGGCCACCGCTACCACCTGCTTATCCAACTGTAGGCCAGGGGCCAAGAGCGTGCTCATGCTAAGTGCCTGTCCTTCAAAAGAGTGCAACCCCATCCAGAGCACATGGCACCTTAAGTCCCAGGTCAAACATACTGCTCTGCAATAGCATTTCTGTCTTGTCAGGATTGAGCTTCAGTTTATCCACTCCCAAACTGCCTCCAGACACTGTTCAGAATATATAGAAACAAAATATAATCAGAAAAGCTGTGAAGAGTTTTATTTGTTTTGTTGTATCTAATCTCAGACAAAACTGTAAAGAATTAGACATTTAGTAGAGTAGCAGTAGCTGCTATTATCTAGCTATATATTCTTCACTATTTGGTGACCAAGACACCAAATAACTCCCCATTCTGAAAGGGTCCTCTCTGATGTGTTATATATTGGATATTTGTTACATCAAAGACAAAGCAACATTGAATTGCAATCCTTTGCTCCAAACTCTCAAACACATGGTTCCTGTGGTGTTTGGAAGCTCAGATTTCATAGGTTTGGCAGAAACATTAAACTAGAGCATATACTGACAGTTTTCTTACTTTCTCCACATTAAAGTTTCCCAGACGTAGAAGGCAATTAACTGGGGACTGTATTCTAAGTATTCTAGCAAAGTGAAGATAAACACTGGCAGGCTAGGTTCATTCCCTATAAGAAATATGTCCCATTGAAGTGAAATGGAAGTTTCCACGTAAAAGAAAAAACCAAATGAGAGAGAAGTTGGGGCTGGGGTTTGTTAGAGCAATCTTAGCTACCACCATAGCATATGAAGGGTCTGTTTTCAGCCCAAGTTGAGAGGAATTGAGTGTGAACAGTGGGGAGATGGAGACCTTAATGGAAAGCAGTTTTACCACCATCAGAAGAACTGGGAAAAGGTTGGCAAGGAAATTTGGGAAGAAGGTGTAGACTCCCAATCAGGCTAAAGAGAGAAGATAGATCTTCTAAGGAGAGATTTTCCCTACACAGTCAAACAGGGAGGTAGCTCTGGAGAGTGAAGAAATTCCTTGTTGTGGGTGTGTTTGGAAACTGCCTATGGAGACCTTCAAATTCAATTAATAACTGAAGGAAAGCACTGGTGTTTGGAGAGAAGGGGACTGGGGTATTAGACAGTGGGTATCAGCATTTCTAACTCCAAAAGCAAAAGAGAATACTAAAAGAAAGTATACTAGAATGTTTGGGGGAAAACAAGGGAACAAAAAGCTCAAAACATAAGCCTTTAAGTATCTGTGAAGAACATAAGAACTAAAGTCTGCATGTACTGATTTTTACCTCATTTGTATACGTGTGTGTTCAATTGCCTCAGAAATTTTCAACCCCTTAACAGTCCTGCAGTGGTGTGTATAGCACTTCCAAGCTTTTAAAAACATGCAGTCTGAAAAATGTTTTTAAAAGCTTGGAAGTGCTATACATGTTTTTTAAAAACATGCAGTCTGGATTCAGTTTCGTTTTCCCGGCTATGTCAGACGCTCCTCTCCGCAGGTCCGGGAGGAAGCGCCCGAGCAGCCTGACCGGGTGGTTGGCCCGCAAGGGTTAACCCCCAGGACTCCCAGTGAGGGGGTCAGGGTCCAGAGCGCCGCGGGAAGAGCCCCCTGAAGTCGATGCAGGGGGTAAATTGCCCGTTTGCTCCTACGGAGGCCGGCAGACTTGCGCAGCACATCGCGTGCTGCCGGGCCATGGAGAACGGCAACAAGCAGATTTAAGGTGAAAACCTGGAAGTAAGCGAATCCCTTCTGTTATTCTAAGCGTATGCGAAGGATTGGTGGGAGTTGAAGCTAAGAAGGTTCGGATATCTTCCCCTTCATTGAGTTTTGGAACTTAGTTGGCGGACTCCCCCCTCCCTAAGATGGCGACAAAAAAGCAGAGCCCTGCTCTGGGCAAATCTGTTTCGGCTGCTTTGCAGGGGAAAGGAGAGTCTCTTGAAGAGGTGGTTAAGTGGTCGGTCGTTGAAGCTATGAAGCCCTTTGTTGATAAGCTAAATGAAATCGGTCAGAGGGTTGGTTCAGTTGAAAACGAGGTGAAAACCATTAAAGACGTAGCGTCTGGGGCAGAGCAGTCTGCTCGGGAAAACGCAGTACTCATGAAAGCAACAAACAAAGAAGTAAAGCTTTTGGAGAATCAATTGATAGGGTTACAAGTGGATCGTGCTCAGACAGTATTGCGTCTTCAGAATGTGAAGGATGAGGAGAGTGAAAACTTAAAGGATTTGGTGTCGGAACTTTTGGCGTCATTCGCAAAGGCAACTAAAGAAGAGTTAAAAAGCGATATTCTGGAAGTCTGCCGGACATCTTCAAAATATGCAATGAAGCATCAGCTGCCTCGCGAGATTATTATTGACTTTTCATCTAAGAATACTCGGGACACCATCTTATATAATTCGTACAATGTTGACTTGGACTTTCTGGGTAACAAGGTTAAGATATTGAAGGACGTTCCATTTTTAGCTTGGAAAAGAAGATTCAAATATAAAAGGTTTGCAGCTCTTCTGAGGAAGCGTGAAATAAAATACAAATGGTTATTTCCAGAAGGCATCTGGTTCAGTTATAAAGACCAAGCCTACAAGATAACATCGGAAGCACAGCTGAGGGACTTTGTGTTTAATCATCAAGAGTTTCAGCAAGGAGAAGATTTAGGATCTGAAGGGGAGAATGGGGAGGAGGGAGTGAGCACAGCTACTGTAGCTGTTCAGAGAGAGCTGCGACCGAGACGCCGGGGGGGGGGGGGAGAAGACCTGATCCTGATTGTAGTTCGTACTTTATGAGATCTACCAATCTAATAGCATATTAGAAAGTTTAACTTTAAATAATTGTATTATGAAGGGAATGCAATACTTGTAGATGTAGTGTGTTTTTTATATGTTGTTGTTTCCCTTTCCCCCTGTTCCGTTTTTCCCTTTTTTGTAGTTTTTGTGGCTAGTAATTAAAAATAAAAATGTATATAAAAAAAAATAAAAAATAAAAACATGCAGTCTGTCACAGATATGGTCTCCTCAACTATTTAGGGATTCAAGAATGCAAACTGTATCTTGAATTGAGCTTGAAACTAATTGGCATCCAGTGCAGATTGAATAAAAAGGGAGCAATATGTTCCTGGCAGCTTATTCCTACTAGCATTCTTGGAGGGGCATTTTGGACCAATCGCAGTTTCTGAACACTAAGAAGCCCCACATAGATTGTGTTACAGTAGTCTAGTCTTGATGTCCTTACATATGAGTACTCATAGCCAAATCTTTTCTGCCGAGAAACGGGTTCAGTTGGTGAACCAGCTGAAGGTGTCTAAAAGCATCCTGGCCACAGCTACCACCTGACCATCCAGGAGCAGTAGGAGATGCCGAAACACCCCCTGCTGCAAACTTGGGGAACTGCAAACCCATCCAACAAAGGTGCAACACCTACCCCACAATCTGTCTGGTTTCCAATCAAAAGTACTTCCATATTATCTAGAAAAAGATATGGTATTTTTAATAAGTATGTATTACTTTGGGGGTTTTGTTTGATTTTTGTTTGCGTTTTGTTATTTATTCACAAATGAAAAAGTAATTGGAAACCATAGAATCCTAAAAGTGTTCTAGTTAAAGGTAGGCCCTACTACGCAGAGAACTACAGAATATTCTATAGGTACATTTTAATTGAAGATAATCTATCAGAAATTATTGCATGGTGGTTTCAGAGAATAGTAGGGAGAAATACAATCATATCTTTCACATTCCTCTTTTTAAAAGTGTCTTGCTAGGTACAACCTCCTTCACACCTATCAAGAAAGTCCCCTTTTAGGTCAATAGATCAAAAAATGGATTGGCTAAACTCAAACAATCTGCTGGTATCCTATCATGCAGCTGCTGAGATGACACCATTTTGAAAGTGCATGAAAAGGCACTTCTAAACTATTCTTACCTCTGATCCTCAGATGGTGACTCACAGTGGAGAGGAGGTCAGGGGTTATACAAAATTTTTACATGGGTTTCCCAACCCTTTATTTCTCTTGTAATGATAGCAGGAAGTTGTGCTTCTAGGAGAGAATTGCAGGTGAGAGGGTGGCTTTTTTACCTTTGTCCACCCGCTGATTTTCTATGATTTTATTTCCTCATCAGTAACATACCCCTTCACATCTAGGCTAAAACCAGAACAGAGAGGCTAAGAATGAGAACAGCCTAGGGGAGATTTGTTGATTTAAACACTTTTCTCACATAAAATTCCCATCCTGCAAATGTTCTTCCGTGACACTATGTGTTCCCATCATCTCAGCAAATACAGGTTTGGAACCATGGTTTTGCCAAAATCTTATATATTAATAGCCAAATGTCCCTGATCTGAGCATATTTAAATCTTAAGATTGAAGCCATGAATGAACAAGACAGATATTCCTACATACCTGAAAAATGACCCAGGTTTGCAGAAAAAATTGAATTTTAAAAAAGTTTTTAAAAAACCCTACAATGATAAAAGGAGCGCCTGTAGCTTTAACCAGATGCCCTCAGTGGCTGCTGCAAGGCAGCCATAACAGTTTAGCCAATATTTTAGGCTTAGGTTCTGTCAGTAAAAGGCAGGGGGAGGGATCAGAGTCTTTTCCAGGGCTGCTTTGCCTTTGAGGAAGGACTCATTGGGGACAAGCCTGGAAGCAACCACTGGATGACTTGATACAACATAACTCTCATGACTCATCGAGGCCCAGCTGGTTGGTGCTGTTCAACAACAACACTCCCTCCTCATAAAAAGCCAGTGTAGTATAGTGATTGGAGTTTCAGAATAGGATCCAGGAAACCCAAGTTCAGATCACCACTCTGCTGTGAAAGCTTACTGTGTGACTTTGATCCACTTTCAGCCTAACCAACCTCTCAGGGTTGTTGTGAAGATATGTAGGCAAGAAGAATGATGTAAGCTGCTTTGGGTCCCCATTGTGGAGAATGGCAGTATATACATGAAGTAAATGAACAAATATAAATGAAGATGGGGCAGATAAAAGGGAAAGGTGAACATATGGAGGCTGCCAGGAGGAGAAAAAGAGGAAATAATATGGGGAAGGGAATGCAGGGAAAAGTGAGTTATCAGCCCCACAAGTCCTTGCAAGTTTCCTACTATCCAGTTGGACCTGACTCAGTCAGCACCACACAACTGGGCTACAGAGGAGATCCTGGGGGGGGGGGGAGAAAGAGGACATGGTAGAAGAGGGGAAAATAAGATCCCCCCCCCAACACACACGAGTTGTCATGGGCTGGGCCCACCCAAGCTGATAGTCCAAGCACTAACACGAAGCCAAAGGAGTGTTCAAGATTCAAAAGCCAGCTCCAGTCCATAGTCAGAGCACAAGGTAAACACCGGGAGTGCGTCCAGAATCCAAAAGTCAAGTCCAGTCCATAGGTCAGAGCATGAGAGTATCAAGTCAAGGAGCAGGCAAGAATAAGATGCAAGGTTCCAGGAAGCAGTTGCAGGTAATCAACACATTGCTTCCACACCTGGCAGTTTCTCCAGACTGGCTTTTATAGCCAGGCGAAGTGTTCAGCCAGCTGCTGGGGCTCCATCCTGACGCTACTCATCATTGCTCTCCAGCAGCTGGCGTTGGCTCAGGAGACGAGCACTGCACCGTCTCTCCTGCAGTTCCAATCTCTGGCATTGTCTGTGGTGTTCTTTAGGCGTGGGTGAACCTGGGGGGGGGCCTTTGGCTGGGCTGCTCCTGTAGCCTTGGATGTCCCTGGCTGAGCTTCCCCTGTGGTATTGGGGCCAGAGGGTGCTAGTGCCTCAGCTACTGGCTGTAAGCTCTGATCAGCCATCAGCTGTTGCTCTTGATCACCAGCTTCGGCTGAGTCAGGGCTAGGGCTGGCTACACGAGGCTCCTCTCCTCCGGAGAGTCCAGACTGGGCCATGACACAAGTCTTTTTTGGTCTCCACTTGTAAGATATAGATCTGCCTTAGAGAAGAGAGTGGCCTGGATTTGTAGGTGGATCATTTGTGAATCCATTAAATGGGAAATCACCAAAGTGCCTCTCCAGTGCATCAGTCATCTCCCCTGCCTTTTCTCTCGATGGGAATATTTTAGGGTTTAGTACTGCCATGGTGTGTTATATATTGCATTGCTGATCAAACCCCTCTACATCAGCAAGTATGTTATGTACCATATTGTATCCAAGGAAGTTGAATTCCACCCACCTTGGAACACTGAAAACTAAGCCAGGGTTACAAAGCACAATCTTTTCCAGATTATCCATCATAATATTGTAGATAATGTTACTATTGGTGGTGGTAGTAGTGTTGTATTGTCAGTAGTGAGATTCTTGATAAACTCGTGTTTAGTTTAAAAATTCAGTTTAATGTCAAATGAATGCATGCATTTGCATTTTCAATAGGATATGGATTAACAATGCCTTCTGAATCATTCTGCGAAACTTTAATATCAGTTCTGGATGCAAAACAGGCAATGTAACATGAAGATGACCATGATTGTTAATGGCTTGTTTTAGCTGGGAGCTATAAAATCATCTAAGGGCTCTGTTGGTGTTGGAATAATAATTTACCTAGACAATTACCACATGGTGGAATTTTTGCAGCTCTAATTCAGTGTTATTAATAATGAATAAAATTGCAATTTTCTCAGGTTGCTGGGGGCAATGGGGAATTATTTCAATGAATATTTCAGCACATTATTTTAATCATAGTTCTACAAAATTCAAGTGGGCAATATTTTATACTTTTAAGTTTAGTCTGCTAAGGGACCATAGTCATTAAATTGCAAACTATTTGCTCTTAGGTCCATTCTATGATTTACAATCCTTTTTAAAAACACTGTAAAAGAAAGCAAGCTGTGTCATTAATACTTGTAATTTGATGCTGCATTTGTTAATGGGCTCTCTCTGATTAATGTTTAGTGGTAAAGAGAGCATTTTGAGACAGGGAGCCTGAATCTTTAAATGCTTGAGTGCAACTAAGGAAGTAATAGAATGGCACACATTTTCATAGTATACATTTTTGTTCTGTTTTCTTTATAATAACTCAAACAAACAAATGTCTCATAGAATCACTGTCTAATGAAAAACACACGCTGCATTCAGAGGTAACAATAAACCATAGGCTGACATTGAATGAGGCTAAAGCCTTTGGGCTTCTGTGCTCCTCTTCCCTCACCCCTCATATGTATGATTCAGGAATGGAAGATTTTATGTTCCCCCCAAACAGTAGCTTGTAAATTTGTCAACACTGGACGAAATAATAAACTGTAGTTTGTTAGGAAAGTAGAAGTCTTCTGTTCCTGATTCATATCTTAGGAGTGGAGAAAGTAGGTGTATACATACAAGCTGGAGGACTTTCTGTAATGATGAACCATGATTTGTGCAGCCGGTGACTCCATGTGCCAGTTTGACAGATGCTAATCTTTGTGGGATTTTCTCCCCTTAGCCAACTACATGACTTCTGGCGCTTAGATTATTGGGAAGATGATCTGCGCCGACGGAGGCGGTTTGTTCGCAATGCTTTTGGCTCCACCCACTCAGATGCCTTGCTCAAAGCTGCTGTGGAATACGGTCAGTACTCATTTATGCTCACTGCTTAAAGAGGGGGGAGTCTATTATACCAATGGGAACTACCTCATTTTTTTCTTCTTTGTATGTCAGTATCAAGCCTGAATCCTCTCTAGGAGCTAAAATGACTAAATTTTGATCACATCATGACCAAAGAATCACTGGAAAGGACAATAACTAGGAAAAATTGAAGGCAGTAGGAAAAGAGGAATATCCAGCATGAGTTGGATTGACTCAAAGGAAAAAAGGAAGACCAAACATGAGATGGATTGACTAAATAAAGGAACCAAAGCCTTCTGTTTGCAAGACCTAACCAAGGCTGTTAATGATAGGATGCTTTTGAGATCATTAATTCACAGAGTTGCCATAAGATGGAAGCAACTTGACAGCATATAACACAATACACGTCTGTACTTCTTGGCCTTGCATCATATGCATATGTAGCTGGGTACAGATCTTGCAGTGTACTTAGTGGTATAGATTTGAAACTTCCCCAGAACTACTGATCTCTGAGTAGGACTTGGCATTGTATTAAAAAAGGGTTTGAGACCATGTGACACTGTGGTCCAAAAAAGGAAAGGGTCAGTTTCTAAATGAATTTCTAGTCCTAGGGAGAAGAAAGTGGCAAAATACCAATAAGGACTGAAAAATTGAATTGTTCAGGATGCCGAGGAAGTAGCCTTCTCTAGGCTAAATTTAGCTCACACCTACCGGTTAAATGCCTCTAAAATATATATATATATATATATATATATATATATATATATATATATATTTTAATGGCATTGATGTGAGCTGTAATTTTTTCTGTAGAATTTATAAAATAAATAGAATAATGCATATTTTCCCACCTGTGTTCTGAAACAAGTTTTCTCAATATAATATCATTATCTTATGATGTTGCTTTTAATAAATATTTTGCTGCTGTATCCTGCAATTAATTAATTTTATTAAAAATTTTACGGAGCCTCCCCCCACTTCCATATAAGCAAATGTTAAAAATTTCCTTTGTGAGCTATCATATTGTCAAAATGAAAATGGAATTGTCATTCATAGTGGTGGAAGCCAATGAAACATATGCACTTTGAAGTCCAAATGATTTTACTGGTAGAGTAAAGCAGCATTTAAAATTTTTTTTACTTCATTTATGCCCTGCCCAATGGGGATCCAAAGTGGCTTACATCATTATCCGCTTCTCCATTTTATTTAGTTTGGGGGGGACAGGGGGTCCTCAATTTTAATCATTTTTACTGCATTTCTTGTGCTACAAATAGAGGTCTTTTCAGGAACAGATAGGGGGGTTGTGTAGGCAGCTACATCAGGAATGAAAAGAAAAAAAATCCACATTTTATGAGTGATGCTCATTTATGTTTCATTAGATTCAAGTCATGAACTTGGAGTTCATACATGGTAGAAGAAATCCTAGCTCCTGACCACCAATCCACATTTAGCTTTTTTTTAAAAAACAAAAGGAGTTAGAAGTTTGATGGTTGTTGTGGGTTTTCCAGGCTGTATTGCCGTGGTCTTGGCATTGTAGTTCCTGACGTTTCGCCAGCAGCTGTGGCTGGCATCTTCAGAGGTGTAGCACTAAAAGACAAAGATCTCTCAGTGTCAGCCTTCGACAGCCTTCGACAATACATCGAGTTAGAAGTTTGTTTGGGAAGAGTTTGTTTTTGTTTTTAATGAAAACTCTGACTTTCAGACTCTGCTGAAACTGTTTAATGCCACCTTAAAGCCAGCTTTGCAGATTTTTCAGACTCCTTTGTTACAATTCATTTTATTTATATCTGTAGACATTTTTATATATAACTAGTGAATGCCAGTGATGCTTTTGCTTTAACCCTGATGAGATTAGTAAATACACTATTTTAAAATTTTTGAAGATTTTGATGTTGTGTGCTCTCTTTACAGAACAGTAGCATTAGTCAGGTTCTGGTTCCAAGGAGCTTACTGTCTATCTCTGAGCAAATAATAGGGATGCAGGGAGCGGCAAAGTTATACAGCATAATGTATTTACTGAGTACCAGGTGTCCTAAAGCAAAGAAGGGAGGCTTGCCCTGGAAAATCATAGAATTAAAGTAATAGAAAATTTAAGATGGCCCTTATCTAGCATAATTGAGGAATCTTATATGATTTGCTGATTATTGTCCTTAAATACAAAAGTAAAGTGTAATGCCTGTGGAAAAAGTGTAGATCGTGATGCATGTATTGTGATAAGTGATTTACATTTGAAATCACAGCAGAATGAAATTATCATTACTGCAGCATGACAGCTTTTGGTATCAAAATTAACGACAACATTCTAGAAGCATTTCAAAACAGCATGCACTGAGATTAAACTCCACAGATTTTATCTTGATGTCCTATTTTCAAGGCTTGTGCTTATGGATTTTAATATTAAAACTTTTTAGTTGACCTTGCTCCATAAGAAAACATCCTTAACACCAATGTTATTTTTATGCCTCTTGGTGATACTAATGAGTTGAATAATTTATGAGGTTGTCATGTGAAAAGGATTTGGTGCAGTTTGATGTATTTTCAACCTCTGGTGCTGGAATGTGATTAATAAAGAGCTGGAGGCACAGATTTTTTTTTCCATAGAGCTTAACTTTCATTAGGGATTTTTCATCAGAGTTATTTTGATATATATTTTTATATCAGCGTAGCAAAATAGCAAAATTACTCTTAATTTTCAGAATGAAAATTACTTGAGAGCAGTCTGGTCATCTTTGTTTGAAAGGGTATTCTATAAATATAGACAGTAATTCATTGATCTCAAATAGCTTCTAAGTAAAAAATGGTGGGAAAAGTGACAAGCTGTAAAGGCTTTAAAAAAATCTTATCTCCAATTTTAGTATCATAAATACTTCTTTACATATCCATATAATAGTGGAAAATACCTTAGCAGTTTCTGTTATCTGCATTGACTGCCAGTTATCATTTAGGGTGCCTGTCCATAAATATTTTAGTAAAGGAATGTTTAGTCAAAGCCTAAGTCAGCAAGCTCCTCTGTGTCTACGATCAAAGGCATCAGCTTAAATAGGTCTGATCAGGCATTGCAGACGAGGGCAGGCAGCTTCAGCCGAGCAAAAAACACAGAGCAAAGATGACAAAATTAATCAGTCATTTCTTTGGCAATAAATAATAAGATATGCTGAGGTCTGCAGATGAGAGAATTTCTAGGTTCCTTGGAGATGTGCCTGCTTAACACCTGATTTATCTAAGCTTGTGTAGCCATCAAGCTTTGACCTTGATGAACAAAAGAGCACTCTATAACTAATCTAGACTTAAAGCAGTATTGGTAGTGAATACATGTACACAATGAAAATATGATGTTCATCATCATCAAGGAACAGGAAAGTCGAGGGGAGTAGGGATAAATATGTGGCTTTTGCACCTGTTTCTGAGGAGGCATGTCAGATGCTAGCTAATGATTTAAATTACAGAAATTGTTGTGAAGGCCTATACACTACAAAGCATAAAATATATTTTGATTGCTTTGTAAAAAAATCATCCAATGTAAAAGCAAAGATTTTGCAGAAGTTTTGTTGCTGGTGGGCTTAAATATGTTCATATTTTTACATCTTAGTGTCGCATACATAAAAGGTTCTCTGGAGAGTAGCAGTTTTACATTTTAACAATACAATTTAGTTAGCATTTTAAACAGTTGTTTAAAAATGTGACACGTTTAAAGTCATTCTAAACTATGAAGGGAGAGCAGTTTAAAGAAATAGTTTACCATATGCAGTGCCACAATTGTGTGCTGTTACTCATAAGGCTGAGCTGGAGGTGTAAGCAGCTGCATATATCAGGGCTTGTACAAGGAAAGAAAAGAAAGAAACTCTAGAACATGGAATTTCATAGGTGAGAGACAGCCACCAAGATCTTCACTGTTTGTAAAATGAAGAAGGCATTCTTGGATGGTCTCAGTGCACAATGGAACATGAATGCATAGCCACTGTAGGGCAGTGATCAGAGTATTCAACTAAGACTGGGAAAACAAAGGCTCTGAGTGACCTTGGGCCACCCTGTCTACAGGACTGTTGAAAGGTTATTATGTTAGCTGCCCAGAGATTATTGGAGGGTGGATGGAGCAAAATAAATGTTCCTGGCTAGTTACACTAGAGTGCTATACCAAGAACAAAAAGGCCCAACTCTTGTGCCTGACCACTTAAACTTCAAATTTGATTGCACGTACAGCTTCCAAAAAGATCTGCTACAACAAGGAGATTCATACAGGAGCAGATAATCGGATGGGTACAAGATAGCTTATTTGTGTGCAAAGTCTGAATACTGAAGTATAGGAAGGAGTATTTTGTTTTGTTTCATTGAATTATTGGGGAGGGTTGATAATTACCAGCTTCAAGCTGAATCTTTGCCCATTTGACTAGCAACTTTAATACATCAAGCCATACCACGTAATAGACAGGCCCAGATTATGACTTGATTGTTTGTATTTGTTCACTGTGATATTATTTGCTATTTTTATTTACTAAGCTGCCTTGGGTAGGTTCCTGGAGAGACAGCATAAATGTTTTCTAAATGAATAATAAATAAATGATGAGACCATAAGCTCTGTCAATTTAGGAGGCCCTGATGAGTGGTGATCACTGGCTTAAGCTGGAGGTGCCAACTTTTTTCTTATTTAGAAGCCCCTCAAGTAGCCCTAAAGTGTAGCTTACTTATTACTAGACATGGGCATGAACAGAAAAAAACCCGAACGTGGTGTTCATTGTTTGTTGCCATCCACAAACAACGAACACTGACGAACATGAACCTGTCACGAACATGTTCATTGTTTGTTGTTCGTGGGGGCCAGCAGGCTCTCCTCCAGCCATCAATATCCTTACTGCACCACTCCCAGAAACTCTACCTGAGCAGGCAGCAAGAAATGTACCAACAATAATTGATATGATTTGGGCGACTAGGGATTTGACTTTATTGACTAAAAAAGTGGAAATTTTACCGAGGGTGAGTGCAGACCATAATCCAATGTTATGGAAATGGACAGGGTGGAGAAAATTTAAATGGAGATTAAATAAGGATTTACTACAAAACCAGGAGAATCTGAAGTATTTGAAAGAAGAAACTAAGCAATTTTTTTGACAAATAATAATAATGAAGTGTCGACACAGATGGTATGGGATGCATACAAAGCTGTAATAGAGGAAATTTAACACTACTTAATATTAAAGACAAGAAAAGAAAACAGGAGAAATGGCAAGAAATACAAGAAAAAATTCACAAGAAAGAACAACAATTAAAGAAAAGACCAGGGAAAAAGATGATTATACAGGAAATTAAAATACTACAAGATCAAATAACAGCTATCAGCAATAAGGAGCTAGAATGGAAACTAAAGACATTAAAGCAGAAGACTTTTGAAGGAGCAAATAAGCCAGGAAAGTATCTAGCCTGGCAATTGAAAAAAAAGAAGGAAAAGAAAATTATTAATAGAATAATAGAGGATGGTAAGGAACTGAAAGAGCATCATTCAATCAAGCGTGCATTTTTAAAATATTATGCAAAGCTATTTCAAAGGAAAACAGTGAATCAACAAGATATAGATGGGTATTTGATGAATGCCCATCTACCAAGGATATCAGAAAAGATTAAACAAGAACTGAACGCTCCAATAACAGAAGAAGAAGTCAAACAAGCAATTGAAGCGGCTAAGATTGGGAAAGCACCAGGACGGGATGGGATCACAGCTAAATTTTATAAAGTAATGAAGGAGGGCCTAGCACCGATTTTAAAAAATATAATGAATGATATACTTCAAGGAAAAGGCCTCCCAGATACGTGGAATGAAGCAAGTATCGCTCTTGATTCCAAAAGAAAATCAAGACCTGACAGATGTGAAAAATTATAGACCTATATCGCTTATAAACAACTATTATAAAATAATGGCAAGAATACTTGCAGATAGACTTTGCTATATTATATGTTAGTAGACATTGCTATATTATATGTTAGATAGACATTGCTATATTATATGTTAGTAGCGGCAAGAACTCTATGTGGTCAATATTGGAAAAAAGAAGAAATACTGAAAATTGAAGAATGGATAAGGAAGCTGTTGTATATGGCTGAAATGGACACTATCTAGAAACCTAAATGACCAAGATCCAGAAATGTTTTTGGAGGAATGGAAGAAGTTTAAGAAATATTTGGAAAAGAAATGTGATGTTAAAGGACAATTGTGGTCTTTGGAGGGATTTAAAATTTCAAATTTTATATAGAAAGACTTTATTGAAAAGAAAATATATTAAGATCTTTACCATGGGAAAAGTGATAGCAATATAAAGTAACAATAATATCTATGGATAAACGGGGGGTTTGAGTGTTGTTGGAAGTCAACAGAGAAAAGGGGGAGGGGAGGGAGGTGGGGTTATATATTTACTCAGAGGGTCAATTTGAACAAGGTTTATGTATTAACCAGTGATGTTATATTACCTCATCTAATAAAAATTATTTTAAAAGAAAAGAAATGTACCAATAATAAATAATAGCTTGGCCCCTGAGCCTGGCAGCAGCCCTGAAACCTGAAGGGGTAGATCCCTGTCCCACCACACACAAAGAAAATTCAAGCTCCAATGCTCTCACCCTGTCTCTCTAACAGCAGCTGTTTCTCCCTGAAAGCCAGAGCTGGGAGCCCCCCTCCCCCCTGGTCTTTTCCTCTTGTAACAAATGTGGAGCTTCAGTCCACACTTGGAAGGAGGACCTGCCTATCAAGCTAAATTGGACTTAGATTGGGGTTTCAAGGGCAACGGCAGGAATTCAGACAGAGTTCAGACAATCTTTGCCTGAGTTGCCATGGGAATTGATTGCAGGTGCCAGACTGTCTGGCTTGACGAACAGCAAGGAACAGCAACAAACAAGACTTGCAACAACCACCTGTTTGTTTAGAATGGGACCTCACGAACAGCTTGTTCACAAACAGCAGATTGGGTTGTTCGTGTGTTTTTTTAGTTCGTATTGCTGTTCGTGCCCATCTCTACTTATTACCCATAATTGTTGCTCAGTCAGCATCCAAGATATAGGGATGCTCAAGCACCTGCAGGTTCGACACATGTCCTGCTTTCCCATTGCAAGCAGAGAGATAGTTTGTTTGGTAGGCAGTTTGGGTTGCTTGTGATCAGTTTGAGCCTGTTTGTGGAGTTACCTCTATACATATACAAATGTGTATTAACCCTGATACATATACTTGTTGGCATTGCCTCACTATGTTCTGTCAGAAGTTGTGTAAATGAATACTACTCATAAACAGTTATTCATCTATAAGTAAACATTTACCATTTTATGTTTGTTTGAATCTTTTTGGTTAATAGTAATGGCTACTGAACTATGGATCTGTAGCAGTTTGCACATGATTGTTTTCACACATCCCTATGGCATTAACAGTTTTTCACCCCACCAGTCTCTTTTAATTACCTGACCCAACCACCCATGACTCTGACAGAATTTTTTTTCACCTGCTTGGTAGGTTTAAAAGTGGTTGCAACTCTACCACCATAGCTACCACAACTCTGCAAAGCTGCTCGGCATGTTGCTTGCATCAGATGGCTGTGAGGCAAGCAGATCTGAGCCTTAGTAATTGCAGCTGTCAAAAACAGCATATTCTGCTGTCAAACATGTTCTCTAAATTCTCAGCATCTCTAAACGTAATTTCTCTTTTTTAAAAGTTCTTTGTACACAAGGATTCTTATTGGAAATAGAATGTTCTTTGATTTAGACTTCTTTTGATGCTCACACCTTTACAGTCTTGTGATTTGAAATAGAAAAATGGGAATGTTTACACAAGAACATTAACAAGAAGAAAATTAACTGGTGTGAGAAACACATACTTAAACATTCCTATCTATACTTATGGTACTACATTGTTTATCTCTAATTAATAATGTCACTTTGTCCAAAAATAATAAATTTCAAGTTCCATTTTTATGTTACAGTGTAGCACACGTGCAAAGAAAAAGGAAAAGATCACAAAGATCAAAATTTCCTAACATTCTTTGTTAATTTGAACATCTATGTAAGCACAAGATGACAATGTATTTTTGTAAGTTTAAAAGAGTGACATCTGCTTCATGAACAGAGATTGTGTAGATACTGAACTAGATATTACAGTGACGAGATCTTTAAAAATGTGTATTCGGTGGTAAAAGGCTTCCAGATGTCATCAAATAACTCTTGCCTGTTCTTCAGTATAACTGTGATGATCTCAGAGAAAGCAATGTAAGACAAGGATGTAAAGTGTTCTGCTTTTCTTAAACAGCATTATCTCTCCTATTTTCATTTTTTGTTGCTTTTAATCGAGTTATCAACCAAGTTTTCATTTTAAACCTAAACATAATTTACCATCAATGATGCATGATCTTTTTGTACAATAAATGCACAAATGTTATTCCCTTTGCTGTACACAACCTATATGTATTCGCTTCATGGCTGTGCTTCTCTTTGTGAAGATAACATATTTAGAAATGGTAGTTGAATGAATGAGATTGAGCAGATTGAAATGAATTCAGATTAAATAGAAGTAATTCTATACCAAGATTAGACATGAGCATGAATCGAAAAATGAAGCAAATTTTGTCACGAAGTGGGCCATTTCATGTGTCACAAAACAGCATTTTGTGGGGCCACAGTTATCATGAAATTATCATGAAATTCACGACTTTTTGGCCTGTTTCATTAGCTTTGTGATTCATAATTACAGACAGACTGGCGCCAATCCATTGATTTCATAGGCAACAATGGGCCCAAACCTTTTGTTGCCATTGGAAACCCCAGTCACAGCCCACTTACCCTTGATTGGCAGCTCTCCTAGCCATCTGTATAGGGCAGCTTGTATTCTGCCCTATACAGCCAGGAGCTGGGGTCAATCCCCTAGGCAACCAAGGAGGTGGGCCTTCTGTAGTCATGGGCACACCAATCTCACCCCTCCAAACCCTGTTAAGCAGGCCTATCAGCCAAACACAGACCTCCTGTTCTGATCTATGTCAGGGTTTTGCTGGGATTGAAGTGAGAGAGTGTGTGGAAGGATTTGGGATTGTGCTTTTGGCTGCTGCTTTAAGGAGACTGAAAGAAGCCTCTTATTTCCAGCTCTTGGCCTTTCTGTGGGAAGGTCTTTGGGTGAGGGTACCTTTTTTCCTCCACCCCACCCCACCCCTCACTCTGTCTTCCTGGCCCAGCTCCACCACGGCCGATCCTTCGTCCTCCTCTGATCCAGCAACTCCTGGTCCCCGTTTTAGTCATGCACTCTGGCAGCACTTCCCTTCCCACCCTTCCTGATCAACGTATTACAAACTAACAGGGTGGGTGGAGGAGAGCCTACTGAAGTCTCCCTGCGAGTTTGGCATCTCCAGGTATGAAGGAGGCAGTTGAAATGCCCCAGACAAATCGCTTCGGCAAACGTGTCAATTTCATGAAGTTTTGTGATTTGAGATTTGTGGATCTTGATGAAACACGAAACTCTTGTTTCGGTTTTTTTCCGGTTCGTGCCCATGTCTAACCAAGATATTCTTGTTCCTCGTATGAATTAAATGTGGTGGGTGGATCCAACCATCCTCCAAGGAGCCTTCCCCCAATTTGGCTCTTCTTTCAACAGAAGAAGGCTCCTTAGGCTGGAGGAAGGTTTCAAACTTTGCTCAGTGCAGTGGTAGGATAGGGAAAGGATCCATCCCATTGGCAGTTGTTAGGATAGTTGTTACCTATCAACACAAATTTGCAGCCTGCCTGTTTTTCTGGATTTTGCATTGCATTTTGATAAACAGGTTTCTGTGGTCTCTAAACCAGATTTCTGTCGATTACTAGAGATATCACACCACACAACTTACACTGAGCTGCCCTTGAATTAAACTTGAAGGTCTCACCTGATGCAGAATGCTGCAGCCTGTCTTAGGAGTTGGAAGCACATGTGAAACCTTTGCATCTTCAATTGCATTGTTTCCAGTCCCAATTCAAAGTGCTTGGTTTAACCTGGCAACCCTCCAGTTCCTTGTTCCATTTCTTTGGCTGAAGCTGCAGAGGAGACCAAAGTGTTTTCACTCCTCAGGTAACAGAAGAGGCAGGAGGATGTGTAAGAAAAAGCATATATTTGGCATGGCTCTCAGTGATCAAGAGAAGTAAGAATACTGAATTCAGATTTTTGTTTCCTTGTTATAATAAAGAAATCTTCCAGAAAGAAGTTTGGCTTAATGTTTACATTGTAACCTTAAAGCAAGCTTTAAGCTTTTGTATTTTCTGTTTCAAAATGATTTTCATACCCCATGAAAAGTATGATTATATTATTTTGCACTGTAATCACATTTCAAATTCTATCATGTTAGTTTTTATGCCATTTTTTCTACTGAACTATTTAATAACTAACTTCCTTGGTGGTAAAATTGAATACATTTGTATCTGTTCATAAAAAAAAGATAAAACATGGGTTCTTTACGAACAAATATTTAGAACTTAATAATTCAATGGAGAGAAGTGCCATGAAAACCAAATTGTGAAAGCACATTTCATAGCTTTGAAAGTCAGTATACTCTATTAGCAAAGCTGTCAATATAAAAAGTGCATTCCATTTCCACCTCTTGCTCTAATAACCTTTTCTGTGTTACTCACAGGCAGTTCACATAATCAGAGTATATTGTCAGCTTGCAAGAGTTGGGGAAGCATGAAATGAAAATCACGTTAATATTGATCCAATTCTCTTTCTTGCAAGTGTCCTCGGTGTCCTTTTCCACTGAGCAGTAACTACTAGTTTTATTTATGGAAATAATTCAATTATGACTATTCTTTGTAAACTGTATCTGAACATAATTGTTATTAATATTGTTTTTATTGTTTGCAATTTTTTCCTTATTTTCATTATTTTGTAATGAATCAGAAGTGGTCACTTAAAGTGGTCATCACTTTATTTAGGAGACTGTACTATTCAATAAATGTCTGCAACTTAAGATTATATTAACTAATGAAAGATACATACAATATGGGTCAAATTATCTGGATGCCCTCATTCATGAAATTTTCATTGATAAATGCAGCTTGCAAGGTCAAATGTCATTGCTCTGTTTGACCATTACAGTAGTGAATTTTCTTAAGTACTTCACCTCTGCAAATGAAAGTAATCATTTATTTTATTTAAAAGATTTATTTAGGATAACCACAGTATTGCATCTTCCTTATTTTGAGAATAGGCTCAAGATTATGTTACCTTTAGAATAAGTGCACTCAGTATTTATTGTATTATTTTAAAGCAATTAACAATAATATTGTTCTGTTTTAGGTTATGCAGCATCCCTTTATATTTAAATTAATTAAGATATAACATAAATGCCATTTATTTTCTAGATACATTTCTCCTTGTTTAGGACTTTGGTTTTTTTTTAAATTCCATTCTTTCTTCTAAAGAAACTGATCAGTCTTTATTGATCAGCAGAATAATGAATCCTGTGTAAATCTGAACATTTCTAGAGATCAGGATTGTTTAAGCAGCGATGTCACTTGAGATTTAAGTTAGGGAACAAGATTTAAAGGCCTTTTCTTGAATATATTCTTCTCCAATGTTTTCTTGAATATATTCAAGAAAACATTGGAAAAGGCAGTGCCTATTCATAAAAATTATTTTTTATGATTAAGGCTTTCCCCTATTAAAGAAAGTCAATTATTCATGTGTTTAACTATTGTTTGATTAAATTAACATTGCATATTCTGTTTTAGTTAGTATAATAATCATTTTACAAATGCTTTTTCTCTTATGTACAATGCCCATATTGCATCATTTCAAAGAGGCAAAGATAAAGGTCAATTACATTAAATGTAGGAGTTTTGACAACAGCAAGCCAAATGCTTCCAAGAAACTCAGAGGTTTTTCTGGCCTCTTAGGTGCCAGGGTGTCTATAGGACTTCAGCCCCTTTCCCTCATATTTCCTACTCCCCAGTTGTAAATTGCAGGGAAGGGAGTGTAATGCATCCATCTCACTCAGCCCTTGTAAGTATCACCAGATCTAAATAAATACAAAAGAGTAGCTGCTCCATTCTTTCCACATTGCTGCTCCTGTTAAGAAGTAGCAGCCCAAAAGTCCCTGTTATGATTCTGTGGTTTGAGCAAACTGTCTCACACTCTTTTTAGCTTTGCTGGTAGTGCTTCAGGTTCAAAACAATAATATCAGAAATGTTAGTTGGTTGAATGGGGGGGTGGGCTACAATTTACTAGACCTCTGTTTTTAACAGAACTGCAGAAGCTTGTTTGATTTGTTGTAGCCGTCATCTCTTTTTGTTATACCTTATGAGAACTATAGCAAAGCCGTTCACACTGGACAGTGACCTGCTTTTTAAAGAAAAAGGTGTTGCGACTTTTTATTATGTTTGTCTTTATTATTATTTATACCCAGCCATATGACTCAACAGAGCTTTCAGGATTTATGGCATGAGTACTCAGTTTATAAGACCATTCCTTTATTTATAACAATGTTGGAAGCTGTGAAATGGCTGCAAGTTTAGTTGTTTCTGATGCGTAATCATTTGGAGATGTGAAACCCAAGTGGGGGTTTTGCTCTCCCTAAATGTGTTGTAACTTTTTTGATGGGCAAATACATCCTGTATAAATGTGCTATTTTTAGGAACTTAAGAAAATGATGTGGAAAATGGAAAGAGGAAATACTCATTCCTAGGCCTAAGAAGTGTGCTTTCTCAAGGAAGTGCATCCAGTGTATTGCAGGGCAGGGACTTAACTCATATCCATCTGACAGAAGATCTAGGGTCCAAACATACTTAGTTCGGTTGACATATATTTATGGAGACATTTGATGATTTCATGCTATAAAACAAGAAACACCCCCCACCCCCAGACTTATCTGGGGGAGCTGGTTGTGGGCTGCGAGGGGTGAGAAGGGTAAGGGGCATGGTGGCTTGCATGTTCCCAGGGATGGGGAGGCTCCCTGCAGCCTCCATGGATCATCCCGCACCATCACAGTTCAAATTCCAGGTTTGCAATCAGGGCAGGCTGGCTTGGACAGCGGGGAGAGGCTGACAAACCTAAAGGGCGAGTTTCTGTCTCAAACCCACTGTCAGCCTTTATTGGGAAGTACTAGCCCTGCCCCTCTGTACTTGGCGCGCAGCCTGCTTCCCACCCACTCCTCTCTTGAGCTTTTCTTGTCAGGGGGAACAGCTGTACTTGTTTTTCTTTCATCAAAACCTTGAAGTAGGCAGTTAAGGCATTGGGCACTGATCCATTTGTGGAAAACAGGTCCTGCAAGCTCAGTTTCCCTATTATGATGATCCCCTTAAAGGGTGTGGGGAGTGAGACATGGTAGGTGCATGCCCAGTTCAGGGGCTTTTGGGTCTGCCTCACTCCCAGGTGACAGGGGATCCACACATGGGTGTCTGTCCATATGGTATCCCACTAACTGTCATCCCATGTTTCTGCTCCCAGCAGGGATCTGAGGGGGGCGGGGGGTTTATATACCACCCTTTAGGACAACTTAATGCCAACTCAGAGCAGTTTACAAAGTATGTTATTATTATGCTCACAACAATCACTCTGTGAGCTGGTTGGGTCTGAGAGAGCTCCAAGAAGCTGTGATAGACCCAAGGTCACCCAGCTAGCTTCAAACAGAGGAGAGGAGAGTCAAACCCGATTTGCCAGATTAGAGTCCTGCTGCTCTTAACCACTACACCAAACTGGCTCCACGAGCTGTAAAATCAATAAAGTTGAGACCTCTTTCAACTCTGTCATGGTTGTCTGATGTATCTTGTCACCTTGCCCCTTGCTGCCCCTCCCCCCCTTGATGCTGACCAGCAAATCAATGGACTTAAACTGGAGTAACTCTGCTTAGGATTTCACTGTAAGTATATCAGAAAGCATGTTGCTTAGAAGATCAGTATTCAAGATGTCACCATGGTCCAGTAGGTCTACTTAAATTTAGAAAAGGTGGTACAAATGTGTAAAATCAAAGATTCAATCAAGAGCACACTAAAATACTTATTTCGCTGTTATCTTTGGTACTGATCACATAACTTTTATACACATTGTACTATTTTTACTGGCTTTCCAGAAGACATAATTTTACATTTAACAATGCTAAATGTTAGACATTTACATCAGAATAACAGTGCCTTCCTAAGCAGAGTTACACTCTGCTAAGCCCGTCTACTTCAGTGGACTCAGAAGCACATACCTCTGCTTAGAATGGCTGTGTAATTCTGTATGGGGAAAAGCATATCAAATATATAACCTTTTTCTTGTTATCATTTCATACTTCATATAATGAAATATCTTTAAGAATTAAGTCATTAGAATCATTAACCATAAAAATAAAATAGAGCTTTGTTATCATAAAGTAACACAAGTTAAGATATTTTACATAAGGAAAACAACATCATATAAGTGTCTAAGAGAGTAGAACTTCACAAAAACATCTTTATTCTCTAAAAGATTGTTTAAAATTAAATACAGCATTTTATTGTGAAGCAGACAGACTTTAGTTATGTCAAAACATTCTTTTAGGAGCCACATAAAGCTGTAAGAGACAGTATATGAAAAGGCATTCTTTAAGAAAAGAAATCACCATCCCATGAAGCTGATTTCCAGATGTTTGGAAACATTAGAGTTTCCTGTCAGTACATTTAGGTAACACTAAAATGAGTTAACTTTCCATTCTGCCAGCCCTCTTCTAAGATGAAAGAGAACTCTCTGCATAAATTGCCTTATCTATAATTCACTGAAGTAAGCTGTGGAATGAACTCTGTAAGAAGCAGAACTCTCCCTTGGCTTGTATCATGGCTTCTAAGCAAACTTTACTTTTATTTCTATTCAATGAAATTAGTGACCTTAAAAGTAGGATGGATGTTAAGGAATGTTGAATAGTTTGAAAACTTAGTTAGGTGTTTCCTTGTCATGTGGGGTTGAGTTTAGTTTTGTTTCTTTTCCTTTTACTCTTCAAAAGTATACACGTCTGAAATCAGTCCCGTTATGAATATACATTTATTCAAGTAGCCTTGAACAGAATCCTTGTTAAGCATAGACCCAGCAGGTTATCTTTGAAGCTTAGCTGCATACCTAGTACCAGCTGTGACCTGAAGAATCCAAATGAGAATTTACTAGTTTAAATGAAATTTGACAGAAAAAATTGATATTATCATAATAAATGTTGACATGCCAAATGCTGTTTTCAAAAGTATCTTTTCTTATATCTTAGTGTTCATGCTGTTTTATTGTGCTTTATGTACACAATGAAGATGCTCCTTATGCCGCTGAATCATTAGTGTAGTAGTTATTTTGATTTCACAGAGATCTGGTTTAATGTATGACCTGTATCTTGGTCCATCCACAAATATTTAATTAAGATACTCTGCCTTCAAGGTTGCTTACAACTATGGATAAAAGATTGCCAAAGTGAAGTCCTAACACATAAATCTAAAAGGAACACACTGAACTTCCAGAATCACTTCCATTTTTTAAAGTTGGTGTCACAGGCCAGAAAGTATGTTTTAATGCCACCTAAAAGACAAAGATTATATTAAACAAGTATCTCCACAAGTAAAATTCCACAGATGGTTATTATACAGAAGCCATTAGCTACTATCTAATTGATGGAGGTGGAGTCAGTTGGAGAAGGGCCTCTAATTAAGATGTTAATGGATAGATATTTTCATAAGAGAGAAGGTGCTTGTAAGTTATTCACTGAGTAGGATTTTGTATTTCAAGGCAAAGAGACCTGAACAGTTTTTCATCATATTCCTTTAGAAACAAAATTGACAAAGAACAGAAGAGACTAGTACATTTCAAATGGTATATGGCAATTTCAAATGTTACATTTTTATATTTTATTTTTAAGAAGAATATATAGAAAGTATACATAAGACAATGATAACCCCTACTGAAGAAAACCAGTCACAATGTCAGTCAACATGTATAACTACTGGTACAAAATTTTTAGCAAAAACCAGTGCAATCTGGATGATCAACAGTAAATCCATAAAATCAGTGTGAAAGCCCTTTGGATTAAAAGTGTCTTACAAGGCCTGATAAAAGAGAATGCAGAGGTTGCAGTTCTCTTCTCATTTGGCAATCAGTTTAAAAGTGTGGTGATCACCAAATGTATCCTAAAGTGGGCAGCTACTAGTTTAACCTCCTTGTAGCAAGAAATATCAGATCAGAAGCTGCTGAGAAGATCAAGTGCAAATACGTTAGAAGATAATTTTTATCAATGTTCACTGTATGCGTTGATGTACACTAGTATTAGATAAAGGATAGGAATTTTAAAAATATTTAATAGTTTCTCCAAATTATTCACACTAAAGATAATATTCTTTCTGGGTTGGGCTCGTTAGATTTCAGACCGACTTCAATCAGCAGCAGCTTCCCCCCCCCCCCCCGGGGAGAGTCTTGAATTAGACCCATAGAATTCCTTGGCATTACATCAGAGAAAGTGATTTGTGAATTCCATCCAGTTCAGATTTCAAACAGGAAACTACACTGTCCTTACATAAGGTCCTGAACACAGGTATATAGGTCAGAGTTTTAAGGCTAGAATAAAATATGAGGAACCTGCATCTGCAAACACTTAGGTGTGCCAAACATAAAGTAAAAATCAGTTTCAGTGAATTGTTTTTCTCGTTTTTTGCTTATGAATATCATAGGGTCTGTCTTCTAAAAAGCACTTATATAACTGAGTAACTTTTATATCTTTGTTTGATTAATGACTTGGCCTGTGACCTAAAATAAACATGTACCAAAAGACTCAACATAATTTGTCCAGAGGCATACAAGCTGTAGAGTAATGTACATATTGGCTATTATGCATATTTAAAGTTTAATAGTTAAATACTGCAGTACTTTGCAGGATAGGATGCTGACATCTGCTTCCTAACCTCATTACATAGAACTGAGACTCATTAACTTCATTGGCATGTTCATGTTCGATATTAGAAAGAAAATGTAAAACTTTGAATAGAATTTTTAATTTAGATGTCCATGTCACAGAAGGGAACTTTAAAGTTTATTTTCTTTTTAATACTAATGCTGAATATTCAGGTTACTTAAGTCAGATAAGTTGCCTCTTGGCTTATGTATACTACCCTTTTAGTAGTAAAAGAGTAGTTTTATTTATTATATAAATTATGATAACCCATATTGGTATCAGTAAATGCAGAATGATAGCGTTGGTAAATTCCAGATGATAAGTTATATCAATCTATAGCTCCAAATCCACAGTTTTGTAGTATGTTAAAGACTAACACATAAAGGTACTTCAAGACTACAGTCTAAAAAATTTTAGTTTCATGCACAAAACTATCCTTTTTTGTATGTTGTCAAAATACATGTTAAAAAGTCTTCATGTTTGTTGGGAAACACATAGCTTAGGAATTTTGTACCTCCCAGATGCACGCCGGCTCTTTTCTGTTTATGACCACAGCATGCAGGGAGAAGCTGCTTCCCAAACACACAAGGACTTTGTAATGTGGAGATGGAGCCTCACTTTTATGCATATGGGATACTCGCGTCCCCAAGACAGCAATTGTGTTATCGGCTACACAACTCAAAAAGAGTCCAGTAGCACCTTTAAGACTAACCAATTTTATTATAGCATAAGCTTTCGAGAATCAAGTTCTCTTCGTCAGATGCCTGATCAAAACTGTTTTGATCAGGCATCTGACGAAGAGAACTTGATTCTCGAAAGCTTATGCTATAATAAAATTGGTTAGTCTTAAAGGTGCTACTGGACTCTTTTTGATTTTGCTACTACAGACTAACACGGCTAACTCCTCTGGATCTATGGCTACACAACTGACAGGGGTCATTTTGTGGTGGTGCTTCTACCCTATCTCAAAACTCCAGAAGTGCCCGTGGTCCCTGAAAACACCGGGGAGTTGCTTTGAGCTGGGGGGGGGAGAGGGGGGAGAGAATATAAATATTTCTAAAATTAAGCAAATATATATAGTTAATATGCACAAGTGTCTATTACAATTTTAATGTTTGTATTCTATTGCATTATATAGATATTATGCATAAATGCCTATAACAATTTTAATGTTTGTATTCTATTGTATTATTTGTTTTTAATGTTTGTATTCCTATTTTAATATTGTTCTACCTATTTTAATGTTTGTATTTATATTATTTTAATGTTTTTCTATATATGCTGTAAATCACCTCTAGCACCAAATATGGTGGAGAAGCAGTATATATGTTAAATAAATAAATATATCACACACTATTGAAAATCAGAAACCCAATAAAAATGCTTACAGTATATTTGGCAGCTGGGTACCTTATTTTCTGTAGAGAAATGTCTGCTTATCCCCCACCTGCCCCCCACAATATCGCTGCATGAGAAAGAACTGTATGGTATCAATTTTTCTCTGCAGAATAACACTTCTGGAAGGAAGTGCATTGAGAAAAAGTGACAAATGTGAAGGATAAAACCCCCTCCCCCAGCAACTCTGATCTAAAACAGTTCTACCTTCCATGGTTGCTTTTACCTTAAAAATGGAAGACACACACCACTACCACCAATCACAGCTCCTTGGCTTCATGCACATCTCGGTCCTGAAACCCCTTTTAAAAGGAGATACTGGGACTTTTAAAACACCAAGCAAGGCTTCTCTGCCCAAGCTATAACCCCTCCAAGATCCCACTGGTATAAAAAGAATATTTCAGGAGGGCATTTTTATAAAGGTAATAGATCTATAGGGCCTTACACACCAAGTTTTCCCCAGATATGGGTTTGCTTCCCAGCTGTACTTGATTCTGATTGGGGCCATGGTGCAAAGACAGAGGGAGCTTCCCTCATGCTATTTTCTTGACCTGAATGGCTTTAGGGGGCCACTATTTGCCATACTGTGGGCTCTCAGTGTATTGATGAACTACATGTTATGCGTCCTAAATGAGGCAAACAGTGGCTCCATGGAGCTGTTTCAAGTCAGGAAAACAGTGCAGGAGAGAAGGTCTAAGCACCCTCTCCCCATATGTCAATTTAAACCATGGATTCAAGAAATTTCATTGTTAGTTCTGTATATTCAAGGATTCTGTTGTGGTTGTGTTTCTCAATCAGTTGCATAGTGAAACACTTTTGAAATGGATGGTACTTTCAATAGCAGTTTTTTGTAGGGCTGTCTGTTATTCAGAGACAAAATCAAAAATCTCATTGGGTGTGTGCCTAAAATATCCCAGCTCACATAGAACAAAATGTAGTGAAAGTCAGGGAGAGGGGGGGAAGAACTTTTTGCCTTTGAAGGAATCCATGATAACTAAGTAAAAACATTCTTAGCAACTTTATCTTGACTTCACAGACTTTTGCCAAAGCTGTCATCTGAGAAAAACATTATTTAAAAAAGGACCATGTAATTACTATCTTTTTACTATAAGTATACATGTAGTATTGTGTAAAGTGTTAAAATCATATTTAGGACTCTTGGCATGGTATTCTTTTATGTTAGAATTGCTAATAATACTAAATATAAACATATTGCCAAATACATCATTAAAATTTAGCTAAAGAGAAACTGGAAATCATAGTCTTGTATCATGTATTTTGAGATCCTTTTGAAACCATTCTGGAATGTACAATTACTGCATCTGTGACAGATCTGTTTTTAACATATTTCATATTTCAAAATGCAAGGAAATCTGGTGGTCTGTGGAACTTGCTTGTTAATTTCCTGATGAATGGGTAGTGAGGCCAAGAAGTGCACTCAGTACAGCATGTCTTCTGAAGATAGATGATCTCAAATAAATTCTATTCCCAATCAATTTTTGATTTGTTAGGTGTTAAACCACTTCTTTGTAAGGACAGTGTTTATAAGCCTTGTAATGAGACAGCCCTCTGAGACATTACCTCTTCTTTCTGTAATTTTGATAAATGGAACTCTAATTCATAAAGGATACAGTGATTGAAGGGCAACTTTCGGTCTCCTACACTTTCATTTAGATAAATGCTTAGTGTACTGTGGAAAGCTGAAGTTTATTCAACCAAGTGATAAATTTAAAGAACAACAAAGCCAAAATACTTCTCTTGAACCGAAGCAGCCTTGTTCATTGTGTTTCTTGTAAAAGTATGTTTAATATTCTAAAACAAAACTGATTTCAAAAGGATTTATCTAAATAATGAACCTGCACACTTGCCAGATTCACCTTATTACAGTACATTTCTTGCCCAGATTAATTGTCAGGTTGCTATAGCAAGGTGATGACCGGTAATGTGACAAGCTAGGAAAAACAGATTAGACCCCAGTTGTCTTTCTTGCAGTTGACTTCTGTATATATTTTATAGTACCTCTAGCACACTTTAATCTTGTATAAGCGCATTTTCCCGTGAGTGATTTAAAAAAAAAAGAAAAAAGAAAACCTGACATTTATTTTCTCATCTAAAATACACATCATGGCAATGATTTCATTCATTTCATATTAGAAAATATTTACTGAGTATTAAAATTGAGCAAAAACTCAAATCAAATGTAACAAATTTTTCAACATTTTATAGGGACTGAAGAAGATGTGGTGAAATCAAAGAAAACCTTCCGGAGTCAAGCTGTGGTTAATCAGAATGCTGAAACTGAGCTCATGTTGGAAGGGGATGATGATGCTGTCAGTCTGCTCCAAGAGAAGGAGATTGACAATCTTGCAGGTAAAAATCCTATTTTAATTATTTTTACTTAATATATATTATATATTATAATTATATATAATTTTGAATTGGTTTTTCAGTTGTCCCCTGTACTGACATTTATGTATTTGTCAATAGGAGGTTGATGTGTTGTTTGGAAGTACTTTCCTCTATGAAAAGTGCAACCAGCAGCAGAACATGTCTCTCTGATTTCCCCCCTGCCACTTTTAACTACCCCAGTATCAGTATGGTTAAATAAGATACAGAAGAGTCATATATTACTCTCTTCTCCAGGCACCCTCCACCAGGAAATTAGAGATTGCCTCTGAATGCCCTCCACCAATTTCCTGGTGGGACACAGCACAACTTGTACACACAACAGTGCTCTGCTGCTTTTCCAGGTGCTTCTCCTAATAGGAAAAGAACTACTGAGGCCCCTCTGTTGACATAGAGGGCCTGTGAGGGAAGGACTTAGAGGAGGCAGAAGAACATACTCTCTTGTATGTTGTTTTCTCTGCTGCCCCAAGATATTTATCATTTAGGGATATGGAAGATAGGAAATACATCTCTCTTACCAGGCTGTGAGTTTGGCAGGCATTTGACCATGCTGACTTCTGATACCTTCCTCTTTCCTTCTTATTGCCACATGTATTTCCATCTTTCTATGTGGGAAAAGACAGTACCAAAGCTCTGAGTCTCTCCTAACTTAATACTGTTTTTGTTAGATTCATATCCTGCTTTTTGCCCCATAATGCCCCACAGTGTGTAATTATACGTTTTTGTTTGGAGAGAGAATTTGCATGGGAAAGAGTGTTTATTGTCTTCTTCAAAGTAGTATGATGATTGTCTAACAGGAAATAGTTTCAGGTGGGTAGCCATATTGGTCAGTAGTAGAAGAGCAGGATTTGGATGCAGCAGCGCCTTAAAGATTTCCAGGATTTGATTTACAGAATATGAGCTTGGTCAGATACTGGGAGTGGAAAAAGGTAGGAGTCTTTATAATCCAGGCAGAGAGTGGGAGGGGTATTGCAAATTAGAGTGTCAGGAAGCTAGCTATAATACATGTATTTAGCTTGATAGAGCATGGGTGGAAGTGCAGAAAACTAGCATCTGCAATGCGAGAAAAATCCCATGTCCCAATTCAACCCTGGGGGATACGTTATTCCAAATTTGCAAATAAACTCAAATTCAGCCATCTTGTATTGTAATTTTCCTTTGAATGTTCTCTGCTTGAGAACTGCTACTCTTATGTCAGCGATGGAATGTCCAAGCAGATTAAAATGTTCTCCCATTGGTTTTTGAATGTTGTGGGTTTTGATATCAAATTGTTAATGGAAGAGAGCTTCAGGTTACTGACAATGCCCTGCATTATAGACTAGTCATTATTTGCCAGGGCTTTCGGACAGCACTGACTCTTTCCCAGATCAAATATGTGTTGGTATGCATTCCATAAATGTGGTGGTAAACGGAGTTCAGCTCTAACACAGTAAATGGTACTAATAAAATCAATGACACTAAGGATAGATTATTTTCATTTGAATAAAGTATACTTCAAACAGATAATGCAATAAGAGTTAAACGTAAGCTACTTTGTACACTAAGAGTGTCAGAAGTCAAAATAAAGAACTAAAGTTAGAAAAACATGGAGGAGTCATTACATCCCATCCTCCTTAACCAACTATTCCACTTTTTTAGTAGCATACTTTATAGTTACTTGTGTCCATGCCTCTTCCAGTTAATTTAGGAAAGTTTAAGGACAAGTCAGACTTTCTCCCAGAGTGCAACTCATTGGAGAAACATTAAAGTCCTAGCAGGATTTAGATGTCAAAAGAATACTTTATGCCAGGCTGAAAATTCAGAAGGAAATTCCTTGTTCCTGCTTATTTTATTGTAGTTAGGTTTTAGTCTTAGTACCTAAAAACACATTTGGCAGGGGGGAGGATCAAACAGATTGATACTGTAAATTCTGTGGGATATTCTGTCACTTCAACATGAAATGGAATAGCAGCATGCTATTCTATAACACAATACAAACAATACTACATTAATGGACTGCTAAATTCTGATTTCATAATTTTGATTTTAAATAAATACCAATATTGTTTAGATAATTAGTTATGCAGAAATTTAAACCAGAAAATAAATCACTAGTACACAGCTGTCCTTCCTTAGCAGCATGCAGTATTCTTAGTCCAGAAAATATTATGTAAAATGGTATTTGTGTGTGTGTTTAAATGTTGTGATCAGAAAAAAATGAGTACTGGGATTAATCAATAGAATGGGACCATTGGCTGTAAGTACATGTCCCTATAAGAAGAAATTATTTATTAGTTCTAATCCTTGATGTTAAGAAAGAATTCACAATAAGGCATCATTATTATCAATGAAACATTTACATACATTTAACTTAAGTTGCCTTGGGCACCAATCCAAAAGATGAATTAAGCACTCTCCCTTTAGTTACTGGTATTACAGTACAATCCTAAACAGATGCAGAGGAGTTAGCCGTGTTAGTCTGTGGTAGCAAAATCAAAAAGAGTCCAGTAGCACCTTTAAGACTAACCAATTTTATTGTAGCATAAGCTTTCGAGAATCAAGTTCTCTTTGTCAGATGCCTGATACAGAGACTCTCACCTGCTCTTCTGTATTTGACCAGTCTCTGTATCAGGCATCTGACGAAGAGAACTTGATTCTCGAAAGCTTATGCTACAATAAAATTGGTTAGTCTTAAAGGTGCTACTGGAATCCTAAACAGAGTTACTCTAATCTAAGCCTATTGATTTCAAGGGGCTTAGACTGGAGTAACTCTGTTTAGGATGATGCAATCTACAAGGGTTAGCCAAAGCTCCTAGAATTCCATACAAAAATCTTCATGAAGCTAAAAGCCACAAAACACACTCCCCTGTATTGGTACATAAGTCCTCCTTAGCTGTCTTCCACCCATCTTCCACACACACTACTCACCATATTTCTTCTACCTATGGTATTCCCAGGTCTTACCAACTTCCATGATTTCTACACTTTCATCCTTTCTATCTCAACAATTATAAATCAGATAACTGCTTCTGTTGCTTGCTGCATTTGTTTCTGTTTGTACTCTCCCTTGTTGCTTCATAACATCTGGCTCAGAAAATGGAAAAGATCACATGTATACTGTGGCTGTCTTACTTGGAGCCAATTCAAGGGTTTCAGCTTGGTCACCAGTTTTATATAAAAAGTATATAGGACTGATTACATTTATTGTTATTAGTAGGATTTCAGCACACGTAATGCATTCAAGTTAAAGGGTATTTAAAAAGTATTTATTATAGATGTGCACCAATGTGAATAAAAACAAGTTTAAAACAGGCTACATAAGCTACATATATATACTAAAACTTGCTAAAACATCTCAAGATACAGATGATGGTACAGTGCAATGACCAACACAAATAGACCAAGGTACAGTACAAAACTGACCAGACGCGTTTCGGCCCTTAGGCCTTCCTCAGTGGTCAATTGTAAACAATTTGCAGTAGTCCTGGGTCTACTGCAATATTTGCAGTTTATCACACAATATTAGAGGTAAATTTTGATCCAGTATTTTACCTAGCATATTTCTGGCACTTTAGAATGGACTATATTATATTTAAAAAATGTCCTCCCCCCTTTTTCTTTTGTTACAGCTCTAGATAAAACACCGGGAGCATTGCATGATTGGTTTCCATATGTGTGGGTGTGTTTGATCATAAATTGTTTACAATTGACCATATATATATTAAATATTTAAAAGTATTTATTATAGATGTGCATATATATATACTTTTAGGTTGTTACTTAACCCCTTTTGTTCCCCTGCTTATTTGGGTTGAGTTTGTGGGGTTTCCCCTCCACCCCCCCTTTTTCTTCCTTTCAAAGGGTATTTAAAATCTGATAGAAGATTTTAAGAAGGTATAGCAAGCTGAAGGTATAGCAAGTCATTTTTAAAGGAACTTTTTTGGGGGTCTTGTTTCACACACTGATAAAAGTTTCACAATTTTCTGTTTCAATTCTAGCATCTAAGTTTCTTCCCAGACTGTTCATTTCAAGAGGCAAGTTGCATATTGATAAAAATAGCACTGACAGAAATCAATTTCTAGTAGCACATTTTTGTTATCTAATTTCTGAATCAGCAGCATCTCAGTTGACACAGTCGTAGTGAATTGATCATTAACTCTTCGATATTACTAATTTATTTTTGTTATAAAAATTTAATATCTATGATTTTTACTAATTTTACTAACTTGTAACTGTTAAAGAAGTTTTACTGTGATAAAAGTGTATTTCCATTGTGCGGTGGATTAAAAAACATGCTGATGTAGCTCACAGAACTTGTTGGAACATTTGAAGCTACTTGATACTCAGTAACTCCAAGGTTTCTAGTTCAAGTCCTGTCACCTGAAATCATTTTGAGATAGTGGGACTTTCTACATACAAAACTGTGCATATGATTTGCTCATGCCCCTAAAAGGCACTGCTACATGTATACCTTTGTAATACCATTTTTGCATTGTGCAACATATCATATCTAAGACTTTTTTGCATTGTTTCTAGTTTTTGTAATCCTAGTCCTGTTGCATTGCTTATTGACTATATTATGCTAGTTGATTGATTTACATTGTGTAATGCTCCTTGAGTCTCAGCGAGAAAGGCAGACTATAAATAAAGTTAATAAATAATTCCTCAGCCAAGCTATTCCCATCACAACTTCCCTTGGCTCCACCCACCCAAACCGCCTCCTATCTGCTCCATCTCAGCTCTGCCTGTAGATGTCCTTGTGATATCTAAATGTTCTGCAGTGGTGTACCTCTGAATATTACATGATGGGGGAAAAAACAGATGCCTTTCACCTTCACTGTGCCTGTGAGTACCCAGAGGAATCAGGCTGGCCTATGTTCCTCCAATTAATTCTTCCCAGATGCTGGGGACAAACTGCAAGGTGAGGCTGTTCCCTGACAGCCTTATAAGCTTGCAGAGGTGTTCAGTAAGCCATTTTTAGAAATAGAAAGTTAGACTATGTGGGAACAAATGATGCCACAAAGTTCTGATGCAGGAATCTGAGAACCAAAAACACTTCTTAGAATCTCTGTGTCCTTGACTTCCTGTGTTAGCATAATCAGAAATTCACGCAACCTCACAGTGGAGTGCTGCACATATTGCTTCTTCACATACAACTCATTGCCATGAGACATAGTGATAACTAGTAGTTTATGTTTTTAAGGATCAGGTAATTGTATAATTAATAAATTATTAGAATTCTTTTTCAGTCTCTCCCAAATACTTATTTTTTAACTTCAGATTACACTCCAAAATTAATTCCCATAGATTCCTCCATTAATTATCCCTTTCCCCCTTCTGTCCTTCCCCCTGCGCTCCAAATTACAGAATTTTTTTCAGATTTTTAATTGTGAGTACGCTCCCCCAGTTGTCTTGAAGCCACATGGCATGCTCCTCATGCTTGTTCTACTGAGCCCAAAATGTGTCAAGAATGTATAAATATGCCTCTTTTTTTGTTTCCAAATGTTGTTCTTATGAACCTTTCTGTTTCACCTATTTCCTGAGCTGGCATTCCTGAGTTGTTTTCTTTATGCTTTTTGTGCTATTTTATACAATTGTTTTAAAAAATAATGTTAATTATGTAAAGGAAACAAAATTCAGCACAAGAAAAACAGACAATGGCACAAAAAGGATTCATTTGTTCATTTACACAAGGAGAAGAAATTTAAATGGAGATTTTTAAATCAAAATGTGAGAGATCTGGTTTTAAATATTATTTTATTAGAGCAAAACAGAAAAAAAATTTAAAAGCAAACAAGAAAAAATAAAAAAAGAAAACCACGCTGGCTACAAAAACCACTATTGGCGAATAAAAGATTTATAAAGGTTTATAGAAGATTTCCAAATATCTAAAAATAAGTCCATATTCAATTGTCTTCTATATGTGATACGTTCAAATGTTTATACGTTCTTCAATCCAGCGACTTACAGGAGATGGGCTTTTGTCTTTCCAATGTTGAAGTATAAGTCTTTTAGCAACTGTAAGGGCATGGAGAGTCACTTTTCTGTTGACCATCAGTTAGTTTCCAAGAGACAGGCAAGTAGTTTTAACAGTACATTAACATCTTCAAAAATAAATGAGATTTCTAACACAAAATTAATATGACTAGTAACTTTCTTTCAAAAGGGCTGAATGACTATACATGTCCAAAGTATACGCTTAAGAGCTGCATTTTATGAATTACACCACCAACATAAGAAGTTGGTTATCACCCTAAACAATCAGTAATCAGGAGGTGGCGTCTCTCTTTCAGACATCTTCCATGCAGGAAACCTAATCCTGGCTGCACCATTTGGTAGGAAAGGAGAAGAATTTACTTTCCAAATAAGTGACAAAATAACCAGTGCCCTGAAGCCAGCTTGTTCCCATCATTTACCCCCTCCCGCCATGCCACAGTATGGCACTCATCTTTGTGCTATTCTAAAGAGACAAGCTGGGGAGCAAACATCTGCTACAGACATTTATCTAAACCCTATGGAAATCTCTGGAATGCATTGTTTTCTTGTTTTCCTGATACTAAGAAAGAATATTGGACTATGAAATGTTGGCTTTCTCTTTCAGTGTTACTGTAGTACTGCCTATGAGTGGCATAAGCAGCTCCCAGATTGCATTGGCTCTGCTGAAGCAATCAGGAAGTCTGTACTTTGCCTGTTCAGTTCTAGCATCTGAGAGAACTATCAGGTCGCTGGTGTCTCCCTATGCTCTGTTGAAAGCTGCTGTCCCCAAGGAAACAAGTGCCTTCCTAGTCCATTCCACTCTCACTGCTTCTTATGGCAATGCTTTCTGATGGGTCTATCCTCAGCCCTTGCTGCCTGTAATCCAAATAACTAGCAGTATCAGCTGTGTGAAAGACTTCTTATACAACTGCCTCTTGTCCAGGAAACAAACCAAACCAAAGGCAAACCAATGAGAAGAGACTTCAAAATATAGTGGAAAGGGTAGAGAGAGGATTCCGACTCTGAAGGTGGCAGCACTTTCACTAGTCTGAGTTTTCTTTATGTATATATATATACTTATAGTTATAGTTTATGCTGAATGTTTATTTGTATACACTGGATAGGTTAAACTATGGGTTTATTTTTACCAATTACTAAAACTGCACACAGTGATCCCTAGCAATTATTTATAGAATAATTTTCAACTAAAAAGGTGCTAGCATCTTAAACTGGTTCTAGCTAAGCTTCCCCTCCTCATGGCAGTGAAAATGATGGTTTTATCTGGCAAGAGCCTCTCGGTAGATATAAATGGACATTTGCCTGGGTTTGGCCAGAGGTGCAAGCCTGTGGTGTAAACCAAACTGCTCTTGGCCCATGGTTCTTAGCCATCTCGTTGCCTGTGATGCCAAAGTGAGTCTGACCAGTGGATCCAGGACCAGCTCAAGATTTGGAATGTTGTATTGTTTGTTTGTTCTATTTAAATTATATTTTTGTGTTTGACAAGCCACTGAGAGCCAAGCTACAAGGGATGCCTGGCACAGGTTGGACTCTTGTCAGCTTCCCTCAAGTTTTGATGGGAAATGTAGGCATCCTGGTCTGGCTCTCCATTTAATTGAAGTTTACAAAAAAAAAAAAACCCACACACACCCAGCGAAGGGGAAGGGTGGGGTGCCCGGCGAGAGTCTGACACCTGCACTCCCCTCCCAACCGCATGTTCTCCCTCCCATAGACTGCCACTCTGTCAACTTCAATTAAATGGAGAGCCAAGCTGCAAGACCAGGATGCCTACATTTTCCATCGAAACTGACAAGTGTCCAACCTGTGTCAGGCGTCACTTGTAGCTTGGCTCTGAGTCCCCACTAGGGAGACAAGTGGACAGTTCTGGCAAGCAAGTGTATAGGTACGCACACTGTTGCAAATGTTTCAAAATCAGGATGGGGAGAGCCTTCAACACTTAATTATTAAAACCTATTCACATATTAGCAACTATGTTCATACAAGGTTGACTTCAGCAAAGTAAACTGGCTCTCAGAATTGCTGAAGGGAGCTCTAGTTTGCATCGGTTAACTTTCTTCCTTGGACTACAGGCAGAACAACCCAATGGAGGGCAGACCAAGTGACCCCAGTGTAAATCTTTGTCCTCTTGACTTAGGCTGGCTAGAACTGAATCACCTCATAGCAGTGAATCTACACCAGCTTAAGAGAAGAGAAACTAGTGACCTTTTATGTTGCTCAGTGGTTGCCCTAGTTATTGATTATATTGTATTCACTTGCAGTGTGTAATCTGCCTTGAATCTCAGTAAGAAAGGAGGGATGATGATGATGATGATGATGATGATGATGATGATGATGATGATGATGATGATGATGATGATGATGATAGGGACTTCTCCTTACACACTACAGATGAGAAAATCTGTTTCTTCTAGGAAGGGGTACACAGCTGTTAACAGGATTCCTAACTGGAAGTAAACATAAGCAAACTCAATATACTCCATTTTCTCTAAGCATGTGAATATTTAAGGTATGTAGCTTGAAAAGAAGTGTTTTCAGTGAGTATCAAGCTCTGCTTCAGAAAGTAGATTCAGGTGTAGAGAGCCTTCATAACATCACTACTTAGTATTGTGCAGCATGGGGAATGGGCTTCCAAATATATCAATCAAATGAGGGCTGTTTGAAGTGACAGGAGCACCTTAGTTCCACCAGCAATCCCACAGGTAGTTATGAGTGTAAGTTGTATAACGCTGGAGGAGAAGTTGATTGACAACAAGCAAGCTGTTGTTTTCTGACCAAACCTTAGCCCATATATCTTAACTTACAAAATATTTTTTCTAAATACTTTTTTTAAAGGAACCTCACAGTTTTGCAAAGTTGTCATAAAAAGTTGGGAGGACAACAGAACAAATCTAGACATTCAGTAAATTCTGTAACTAAAGTAATCACCACCTCTGTGCCAGATGCAAATGATTAAAAGTAGTCTTGGCCATTGCTGATACATGATCATCTGGCATCAGATGAGAGGGGCTTTTAACTTTATCCAAAACCATGTTAAATCCATGTGAACTGTTAGATTTTAGCACAGTTCAAAAGCATTGTTCAGACTTATCTATAGTAAAAAGCAACAACCCACGTTTTTCATAATGTCATGTGGAGAAACCATAGTGTATGATCCATCTGCAGTATGGATTAAGTTATTTTTAATAGAGAAATCTTTGTATGAGTCTGCTGTAAGAAAAGGGGGATGAATTTGATTAAAATAAGCAAAAATCAATAGATTCTATCCAGGATAACTGCACTGACTTTTTTAACAATGTAAATATATACAGAGGAAATTATTTCCCTGTAAACAAGCAGAAAGTGCTTAAGTGAGAAAGAAATGTTGTGTTCTTGAATTTGCATGCAAGTTATTCTTGAAACCAGTGACGTATATAGCATATGGTAGACTTTGCCATATCACATCAAGCCATCTTTTTTGTACTTTATACAAATTATTTTATTGTGTACTTTCCTGAAAGTTGCAAGTGATCACTTTTTTCTTTAAGAATTTCTGGCTGCAGCCCACAAATTTTTAATTTCTGAGAAATTAATTCCTGTGAAAGCCCTCTGCTGTGGAATCGCCCAAGGCCACTCAGTACATTATGGGTTGTAACTGAATGAGAAATCCCTACATGGTTACCCATTCTACATTGAGTAGCAATTATCTCAATTATTTTCTGTCAATATAAATGACCTAATTCTAAGAAAGTCTCCCAAGTATCTTTTTAGGTTAGACAAAGATAAGAACAATAAGGAAGCATAGTCCAGCCTACCATGGCTGCATCACTTGTGTTCAGAGGGTTCCTCCGTAAAGCCTTCTATCTACCTTACCCATGCATGCAGCCAGTGCAATAAGATACTAGGGCAATGGAAGATCTGTGCAGCCCTTTTCTTCTCTTGGTGCAGATTATTCTGGAGCACAGGTAATTTGCTCCAAGCAAAAGAAGGCTGGATAGGGATCTGGGAGGTATATGTAGATTTTCCTATTCTCAGGAGAAGTGGGGACATCAATTAGCTGGATGAGAGCTAGTAAATTGAAACTCAGTCTACTGTTGGTTGGCTTGTTGTTAATTAGTTGGTTTGTTCTAGAACTCCCTCTAAAACCACAAGTCTGTTGATAACTACATCTAAAGCTGCAGATGGAGAAGCAGATTTCCCCTCTGGCAGCTTTGGCTTTCCTTGAAAAGCAAAAATTTGCCATAATTATCTGATCACATCCTGGTTAAACCTCTGTGATGCACTTTGCATATAATCTGCCTTTTAAAAAAATGTTCAGATGCTCTAGCTAGTGCAGAGCATAATGGTTTAATCATTCAAGAACATATTTCAATCGTAAGGCTGCTGATTTTCTTCTGGGCCTAAAGTTATTACTTTTGAAGGCCTACATGGCTGATTTGTCTCCTCTTTTGAAAGTAATTCTTCTCCTGCCTCTTGAAAATAATTCCTTACCCCCTCCCCCAGTGAGGACCAAGCATTGTAATTGCCCTGTAGAAGGCATGTAATGTCGAGGACCTGGGTGTTAATTAAAGGGTCAGGGGAAATTGACCTGTTCCTGCCCCTAAGAGCAAGACCCAGAGTGGAAAGGAGACAGAAATGTATCAGTCATTTGTTCCCCACTTCCCCAGAGCTCCTCCTGTCCCATATTTTAAAATAAGGATTTGATGTCAAAAGACATTTAGAACTATTTGCATTTCCTGTTTTTATGAATACTGGTTTTTTTCTATTATATATGTTGACTTTTATAATATATTTTAAATCAAACAGAGGTCAGATTCTTAGTTTACACTTTGAAAAATTGCTTCAGCTTGCTTGTTCTCTGTTTTGATACCACGGTGGGGCAGAGCAGTTTAAGTTTAAAACTGGTGTACTGTGGTAAGTCTATACAACTTGTACATTACAATAGCATTATTTTATTTGCTATCTTAAGTTTTAAATGGTTCTGCTGATACCAGTATGGTTCTGGCAGCTACATAAAGCTGTGTTAATAATCTAGCAGGGGAAGGAAGTGACCTAACAAGTGCTGCTTCTGTGCAGCATCTATTCCCATTTCCTTTCAGTGGAATTGGTCTCCATCCTCTTGAAGTTTATGGCAAATCCCATAGGGTAGGAAGAATGCTGGTCTACTTACATCAGTGACTCAAATGACTGTTAGTATAGGTAGCTTTCCATAAATAATAAAACAAAGTTGTTTGGGTATAGAGTAAATACTCCAACCCCTCTCCAGTTTTTCTTTTTAAAAAACATATTGCCTGTAGGGACTTTAATTTCTAATACTGCAAGTTGAGCGGCTGGAGCTGAAGGGCCAGCCTAGCCTGTGTTTCTTTTGTGGATGCACTGCTGGGCTCTCTGAGAGCTAGGCCTGAAGTCCCAGTGAGCTTCGGGCATTTCCAGGGTGAGCTGATCTGCTCCTGGTCTGCTCCTCCCCAGCCTCCAGTGGGGCTGGCCAGGGCGAACTTGCCGGTGGGTTGTGCCCAGCGTCATTTGTATTCACCTTCCTTACAGCGCTGGCGGATGTGCTAAGCAAAGCAGCCTTTGTTTCCGCCAAATCTGACAGAGGTTCTTCCCTCTGACCCCACAGACCTAGCTTGTCTAAAACGGCTCTGCAACTCGGACCCCGCAGTTCCGTTTCGCTATGCGGAGCGCATCACCCGCCCAGCTAGGCAAACTCTCAACTGTGAACCTCTTTGGGTAGCTGGATCTGTGTGTGTCGGTGGCGGAGCCCCGCTCGCCGTCCTTCGGACGCCGAAGAGGGGAGTCTTGGTTAGAAACCCCAGCGCTGCCAGCCGCTCCCTCTGCTCTTTGTTCTGTGTTCGGAGGACAACAAAGCCGGCTGTCCCCTGGACAGGTCCGGGCAACTGGCACAGAGCGGGGCGCAGGTGGGAGCGGCTTGGGCGCCTCTGGAGGAGCTGGAAGGGAGAGGTTTCCGCGAAGGACGTTGGCCCCGCTTGCCTTCTTTGCTGGCGAGGCAACTGGCGCTCTTTTCCGGCGGCACTGAGTCCAGAGCACATCGGTCGGTTGCGAGGTGTCAGGTGCGCTTTTGTTTCGGTAGCCGTTTGGCAAGGAGGCTGGCGCTGCCCTCTCCTATCTCGGGGCCATATGGAAAAGCTGCACTAGTTTGATTATGTCTTGTGTAAACATTTTAATGTCGGATCCTTAAAATCCAGAGCCCATCCCAAGGGGGATTAAAACATAATCCTCTCGCTCTATAGCTGTAGTGGATTAATTTTGTATTCTCTCAGTGGCTGGTTTGCTCCCTGAAGGCTCTAACAAAAAGACTGAGCGCTCCTTAAATGTGCCGTGGTATTGGGAGTTGTAATTGGAGATTTCCAAAGGACAAGTGTAAAAACGACACACTATTAAGACTGAACGTTTCATTCTGTGACTTTTCAAAGCGCGAGTAGGGGGAGCTAAAAGAGACTATAATAACATTTTTCACTCTCTCCGATCTCACTGAATCCACGAGTCTCGATAATAAAATAAACAGGAGAATTCATCCCCCTCAGCAGCGAAAATAACTGCCTTTCTCCCTTTGTGTGAGGAAAATATTTTTGGGAAACGCTTCGGATCCTTTAGAAAACTCTTTTTAAGCTTAGCTGAATTTGCATAGATGTTTCACCAGGTCGCGAAGTCAAATGATTTGAAGGTGTGAGGGTTACTGGCATGCCTTGTGCATAAAAACGCTCCATGCTACTTGATTTCCCAAAGAGCTTTAAAAAAACAAAATCCCAGTCACCACTGCCCTTCGTTGTTTTTAATGCGCGAACACACGCACAAATAGAATTTAGGCATTCTCTTGGTAAAGATTATTGTTATAGTCTGACCAAGAAACACCAGCCGCTCCTTAAAACACTTTTTTTGGGGGACCATATAGCGCACGGGGAACTGGGAGGTAATTGGGTTAACTACTTGATCTTCCTTCTGGGAGCGAGCAAGGCCCACTAAACGCCTTCTTATAATGATAGACTATCAAGCGGCTCCTGATCTGCATCATCTTTAACGCCCTTTTATTTTAGCACCGAGGCCTTTAAAGCCACCGTGCTGGGAGAGGCGGGGGCGGCTGCCTGGGGGTGGGGGGGGGAGCATCGGTGAAGCCGGGTGGGGAGCTGCTGTCTGGAGAGATCCTCCGGCCGTTGAGCACAAAGGCCGAGGGGCCTAGGGAGTGGAAACCCAAATCCACTTGTAATCGCACGAGAGAATCGCGCATAATTACTTGAGTAACCTAGATTAAGATTGATGAGCCTTTAAAGCGCCGTTTCGGATCGATCCCCTGCCCTTTACAGGAGCCCGACCAACACGCCGGCCTGCCGAGCGGAGCGGCGCGCCACGACAGCGCCCTGCCACGGGGGAAGGGGGAGGGATGGAGGCGAGCTGAGGCGAGGCGAGGCGGCGAAGGAGCCGGGCGAGGCCGGCGCATGTGATCCCGATCAGCTGACTGGGGTCAAGAGGCCAGGCTGGCCTATTAGGCGAGGGAACAACAAGAAAATGAAAGAAAATAGAGTTTGTATCAATATTATCCAGCCCCTGGTGGGCTTGCTTGAAAGCTGTCAAAGGCGGCAAGCCGAGCGTTTCTTTGGGCTGTGCAGAGAAGGGAGCGGCGATGCCTGCCTGCTTGCCTGCAGTTGAGATCCGGGGAGGGAAGTTCCCGCTGAAATACAACCTGAACCGCACGTCAGGCAACTAGACAGGCTGATGCGGGTTAAATGAGTGGTAGGAAATGGCGCCTCCGGGAGCTGCTTAGACACGAACGGGAGGGGAGATCAGTGCCATGCAGCCCAAGTGCCTCAAGCCCGCCCTTCCCAGCATCATGCCCGCGGAAAAGAAGTCGGAGAAGCCACTGGAAATTTACCTGGCCAAAAGCGACACGGCTCTAAGACCCAAAGACTCTACCGGGCCGTTTGCAGCCCTCAAATTGGATTCTTCCCATCCCGTGCGCTTTATACCAATGAATAAAGAGGCCCAGTGGGCTTTATAAGCGGAACAATGAGGTGTCTTACTTTCCCGTGTCTAAAGTGTGCTAGCAACGCGTTGTCTTTATTTCCAGAATAACGCCTCCATACTTGGCTCTTAAAATCCCGTTCGTTTGTAGTTCATCTATATGTGTTTGTTCAGAGTAGGGCATGAACTGGAATTTCCGACTTACTTTAGGGCGTCTTCTAGAAACAATATTACCCTGCTTCACCCGAATCCTGAACATCACAATCTTTTTTGACACCAAGTCCCTTTATGAGTAATAAATCAGATTGATGCCAAGGTTTACTTGTAAGTAGGAGTGCTCGGGCAGTAATCCTATGCAAATTGAACTCAGTCGTACCTCGCCTCCGGGTAAACACCCCGAGGATCGCTCTTTAATCTAATAATTATGCTCTTAGAGACCAGGTGGAGGAGTGGGGAAGGGGCTATCTTCGCTATGAATCAAAATGGTTTCTTTTGAACCAAAACGGCCGGTATTGCTCAAGAAGGATTTAGAGCTAATATAGCTAGACTGCCCATCACTCCTTAGGCATCGGACGTCCGGTGGAAGACTTTAAATTGTGGGAAATGCTGTGTCAACCATGCCGTCTTCAGCTTGAGTAACTGCGCTTAGGCTTGCACTTTCAAATGCCTGAAATAACAAGATGCATATATTCCTTTAGGTGTGATGTATAATTTGCATTTCGTAATTTGACCATTCGGCACAGAAAGGCTAAACTTAAATACATTGTTCGGTCCTTGTAATTTCGAAGATGCGAATGCTAAGGGCTTGAACCCGGCTGGTATGGTGTGGAAATGAGCCCCGTTCAAGCTAGTTGGCTTTTTAACTGTCCCCGGACTGTTGCGAAACGAGGCCTGCCCGACTAGTTGGAGAGAGGGAAGATTTCAGCTGCAGGGTTGCGGGTTGGTATTCCTCCTGTGAAGGAGCAGATTTCCCAGCCGCTTTTTGGCTTCGAGTGAACCTTGCAAAACTGTTATGCCCTTGGATCTGGTTATGTTTGGATGAGCCCTCTGCGCCTACAGTCATCCGCGCATATCGCCGTTCTCGAGTCAGGTAACGCGGCCCTTTCGACCTGCAGCGCCGGGCTCCTGGTGATCGCTTCCCGAGGTTTTGGTTCAGGGGGCTCTGAGAAGGCAAGAAGGCAAAGCCCGGCCGGCCACCTTCCGGCCTCTGCCCAGGGTTGCCAGATCCTGATGCCGCCGCTCTTGTCTTGCAGGCCCCGTGGTTCTTAGCACGCCGGCTCAGCTCATCGCCCCGGTAGTGGTGGCCAAAGGGACGCTTTCCATCACCACCACAGAGATCTACTTCGAAGTGGACGAGGATGATCCGGCCTTCAAGAAGATCGACCCTAAAGTGAGTACTGGGCCCAGAGGGGAGGGATGGGGCTGCTTCAGCAAGGAGGGGGCTTTTAAACAACCACCGAGAAGCCCCCTTTGTCCCCCCCTTTGCTTCCCCTTCCTTTGAGTAGTTTCTGTTTTATTAAAAAGCCCAACGCGTTAATGATGTAAAATCCGCTATTACTCCGGCGCTTGCTTTTTAACAATCTCCCCCCCCCCCTCCAAAGGCCTTTGTATAAACGTGGGCAGCTTTAGCAGTTAAGCCAATTGCTTTGAAATCCCTGGAGGTAGCAGGGGGCCTACACTTCAGTCTCCTCAGGCAGACACTGCCGGGCCTTTCTGCCGAGCGGAGTTAAGCAGAATCGCTTGGTTTCAAGAGCTTCCGTGCTTCAGGGGCGAATCTTGCTTCCCGGGCTTGCTTGTAAGAGCTGCAGGAGCTCCCCGGGGGCGGGTGGGGGGAGATCAGCATTGCGCCTAAGTAGGACGCGGAGAAGAGATGGGCGCAGAAAATGCGGGGATTTGCCTCCCTCCTTAATACAATACCCCCCTCTAAGTTGGAACCTAAACATCTGACAATAAAACACGTCGAGTTTTATTCTGTTGTTGAGCCTGCAGGCCTAAGAAAGGTGATGGGAGAAACTGGTATATTTTAGAGCTGTGTTCATATTATTTTAACTAATGGGGATTTTTAGTAATTGGGGGGGGTAATTTCTGTTGAGGCGATTGCCCGCCTGTTATTCTTGAGCGGGTGATTTCGAGGCTGCGTGTCATGCTGGGTTTTTAGAAAGGGGTAAATTGGCAACATGGCGATAGTCAGAATTTTGCTACAGCACACCTTATATGGGCAGAGCTTCTCAAGGCCGCCGAAGTTTCTCCTTACCTGTGTGATTTCATCCCGGCTGCCTGCCTTGGCCGATTCCCCCTTGTGCTTGCCAGCACATTTGCCCCTTTACCTCTGAAGGGCTACCTCTGGAAGGAACCCTGTGCTGACGTGAATGGACGGGACTGGAGCGGGAATGCTGGAAGCGGCCTGTGCTCCTGCCGGACGCTTCCAGAGCCCAAACGCAATGGGCAGTGCTGTTTAGGGCAAAGGCAACCTTAGGGCGGTTGGCTTGATCCCTTGAACCTATAAATTTTGCAGCTTTTCTTCCCTTCTCCTGAAGTGTTGTGTTAGGAACTGAATTTACTCGGCAGAGCTGGCTTGAGCTTCCTTTCCAAGCTGGGCAGGCGCCTTAACCTGGTCCAGTAAATCTTTGAAAAGTAGATTTATTTTCTGAGGGTTGTAAAAACGTTTCTCGGTAAATTACCACACACTGGACTGTGACAGTTGGTGATGGCCTCCAGGACCCGATGTTTAGTATCTTACAAGGAGCTGTTTTTTAAAGATTATCTTAAGAAAAGAAAACTAATAGGAGGCAGAAAAGTACTGGGGGGGGGGCATAATCCGACAGCCCTGTCAGATTGCAAAATGCACCATCAAACCAAACCCAATCGAGTACTGAAAGGCTTGATCATATTTATTTTACTTTATTTATTAACTTGTAATTAAATAAAATCAGCAACAGAAATTTAATTCTAAGTCACAAAAAGTAATTATCCAGTGTATTTCAAGTGCATTTTTTTCAAATATATAATTCCAATATTCACAATTATATAAGGAAAATCCAGATTTCTTCTGAATATATTTAAATAACATTTCAAGTATATTTATGGAATGTTAGAAATAGAACAAGCAATATATTTGAACCAAAAATGTAAACTTTTAAATGTAGATACTTCAAAAGACAATTAACAAAAGTACCATGATAAAATCTACCTTTTAAATCGTATCTTCGTATGCAGAAAAATGTCCTTGAAGTATCCCAAAATGGCAATTTAACTTCTGTTCACCAAATCACAAAACACTAACATCCACAATTTCAAAAGACAATGTGAGATCACAATATTCCATACAAATTAAAAATGTACATGAGCGGGAACTGTTCTTGTAGTTGTTGTTCTGATGGCATATCCAAATAAGCTTTTATTCACATAGAGGTTTTCATTAAAAATGCCGGCCTTTTCTATAATCCATCGGTAGGCAGAGTGGTCACAATCAGGCTGCATTACAGCCGATATTGCATTTTCCCAGGCGATAATCATAAACTTTTTCTAACGGGATTTTTAAAATCGCGATGCAGACAAGAACTATAATACTTGCTGTTGGCTGTGTGCATGTGTGTGCGGACGGCCTCTTCCTTTAACGTAGCACGGTGCTTGTATTCTCGGATGGAGATCCTTTGCGCGCGCTCTCTGTAACAGAATCCTCGCAAACACATGAAAAAGGCGATTTTTAATAGTTTAAGGCCGCCAGTTCTGTGCCCTCTAAAGTTTTTCCAAACTTTTGGGATTGGTGAGTATCTCCCTAGCCAGTCGCCACGTTTGTTTGGCTGCGTTTTCTAGGGCGGAGTGAGGTTTGCCCTGGAAGAGGTCTAAGTTGGGCAAGAAGTAATGCGGACATCGCCTGCACTGGAGGCAGGAGATGAGCTGCAGTAAAATCCCGTTGAGGCGGTCGCCCAGGCAAGACTCGTCCCAGTCCGATTCCCGAGGATGTTTTTCGCACTCGTAGGAAACCAGAGTTTTCATGTGGTAATTGTTGAGGGGTTGCCCGGGCAGTTCCAGGTGACGATCCCGCAACGTTTTGAGGATCGAGAGGCATTTCTTTCGGCAGCCGCCCATTTGCAGTCTGTTCTCGGCTTCGGCGAACTGCAAGACCCAGGCGTCGCTCTCGGCCGAGCTCTGCTTGCCCGCCAGCGAGTGGCATTCCTTAGACAGGAGGTTGAAGCCTTCGGCTTTGACCTCAGCCACACGGTTGGGGCCCGGCCAGGGGATGTGAGGCAGGGGCCAGTGGGCAGCGCTGCGCGGCCAGATCCCGGTGCATTTGAACGCTGGCGTGATCTGCACCACGTATCTATCCCGGATGCGCAGCTTCACCTCGCTGGTGTCCGCCACCATTTTCACCACGTCCCTGTAACTGCATTTGTCCACGGCTTGGGCCACCAGAGTCTGAAAGCGCGAGCGGATCTTGCGGGCAGACAGATAACCCGAGGCCGTGATGAACTCCACCCAGAGCGACATGCTCCGTTTGCGCCCGTCGCTGAGCTTGAGCACCGCGCAGCCCGGCAGAGAGCCGTCGTCGACGAAGTTGAAGACGCCCATCTGGTTCAGATAAAGGACCACCTCGAACTCGGTCGGCGAAATGACCTCCAGGCCTTCGTAGCGGTTGTCCATCTCGTTCAAGGAGCTGATGAAGCGCGGCTCCTGCACTTCGACTTCCTTCAGCACGTCCGAGACCACTTTGCAGACTTCGCGGATAGTTTTCGCGATGGCCGCTTTCCTGGCTTGGCATTTCTCGTTGTAGTATTTGTTCAGATGGTACACCAGCTTTGCCTGGGCCGCGATCATGTTGGGGCAGAGATCCGGGTTGTAGACCGGAGTCTCGCAGTAGGCTGTGGGATCCAATGCGGCTGCTAAGGCAGGAGCCAACTTCAGAGAAGAAACAGGCTGCCTCGCCCTGAGAAACGTAAGGCGCTGGGCTGCGGCTGCTCCGCTCTTTCTCAGATGCTCTCTCTTCTTGCTGGCTGCTAGGAGGTCTGTTTTAAACAGAAATCCTGTTTGTTTTAAAGGGTCCTTGAGTGAGCAGCGGTGAGCATTGAGAGCTGTAGCTTTTTTTAAAAAAAAAATCAAAGTTTGAACCCAGACACAGCAAGGCTTCCAATAGTCAAAATAATAACACCTCTGGGTATGTATTTATTTATGCTTTTCCTGCAGTAGCCGTTGTGTGTGCTGGGTCCTTAGCCGGATGGTGGGGAAAGTGCTGGCTCTCTCTCTCAATCTGTGTGTATGTGTATATGTCAGAAAAAGCTGGCTGTTGGTTTGTATAAGAGCCCAGATGCACTCGTGTGGAAATTATAAAGGCAGGGCCAGGCAGGCGGGCGGCCAATCGCCACTGGGCTCGTCACGGCAGCCTCCTTCAGCTCTAGCCCGGTTAATTAATCCCTCTCTTGGAGAGAGAGGGAAACACGCAAACTAAAGGTAGGGGGCTGATGGCAGAAAACCACCAGCCCGGCCACCTACCCGTTTGAGAGCCGAGCGGGATCTGTCGCCTTAAAGTTGCACCGCCAAGCGCACAGCAGTTGAGAAAGGACTTCGGAAAACTCTGCTCTTCAGGCACCCAGAGCCGGTTTATCGCGGAAATGGGACTTGCAGGTGTCATTAACCACATCCTTCGACTAGGAAGCTGGAGACGCGCTCGAGGAAAGTCCTCCCATTTTAAAACTTGGCTTCATCTGGACCTGCGGGATAGACATTGGAGACTGCAGGGCAAAAGTTTTCTTCTGGTCAGCTTGCTTTAGTCTAGGTTTAGTAGGACGTCACCGACCCGGTGCCATGAAATATTTTCCCATTCTTCCCCCTCTCCTCTTCCCCATCAAATAACTTGAAGGGCTGTCTGGCGGGTCTTAATCGATTGGATGCAAATGTCGTCTTATTTCTGGCTTTCTAGATTAGTAGCAGATGCATGAAATATCCAGTTGGTGACCGGACTTGACAGTTTTTTCGGATTGGGTTTCAGAAGCTCTGCAGTTGGTGGTCAGCATCAACTGTATTTACTATTAATTTAGTTGCATCGTTACCTTACCTATGTCACACACGTGCATACAGAGTCATTCGAAGCATTCTTTGCAAAATAAATGTTTAATAATGTCCTGAAGTGGGCGGCTTATTTTCTCGCTAATGGTATTTGCAGTCGGCATGGGTTTAAACAAATGTGCACACACAGGAGGACTGTGGGGAGAGGTGGCCGGGGATGGAAATTGCAGTCACGCTAGCTGGCAGCTCCTGTGCCAACATGGACTTTTCAGATATGGGCTGCTTGAATGGAACAAGATCGCCTGCGGTCAGTAGAACTGTTTGCTGCACGGAGCGTTGCAATAAGAAATCCTTCGGCTACCTCCTTCAGCTCTGAGGAGAAAGAACAGTTCGAATCTGTCGAATCAAGTGGAGGAGCTTTTTCTTGAGCATGCAAGCAGCTTATTTTAAAATTAGCGGCGAAAGTTAAAGAGCACTTTATTCGAAATCAGCGGGACCTGCCTTGATCCTCTAGACAGTACTCGGAAAAAGGTTTCTCTGGAATCCATCCACGGGGCTTTGTTCCAAAGTTACGCGTTTAAAACAGCGAGAAGTCAAACCCTTAAAGATTATACTCTCTGATTTCAGTGGAATTCAGGCGCACTTAATGGACTACGCCCATTGGTTTGGCAACCCCCCTCCCCCCCCCAGTATATTTTGCATTGTATGCCTTTCAAAAGGATGCCAAACAGGCCACTTGCGTCTGTATAATTTGTTGGAAGATGCGGGTGCCAGCATCCAGCTTTTGTGTCTAAAATGAAACATATTTATACGGACAATCACCCTGCCTGAAACATAGTTCACTGGCACTTTCCTGGTGAAAAGTGTTATGTCTAGTATTGCAAGCTAATAACCGGATCCTAAACCAAAGGCGTGTTTAGGACTAGGTTGTTTAAATCTGACATCCTTTCAGTGCAAGCCTAAAAAAAGTTACTCCAGTATAAGTCCGATGATTTCAAGGGGCTTAGACTGGAGTAACTCTTTTTAGGCTCGCGCTGCCAATTGTGTCTGCTTTGGGTTCAGAGCTTCTCCGTCTGTATTTCCTAGATTGGCTTGTGTTGGTGTGTAAAATTACCGGAAACTGCGGCTGACAGGGCGCTTTTGGTGTTTGAAGCTTTGGATCCTTTTCGCAGAAACACTGGCGACTCCGGCTGGGGGAAGGAGTTCTGATCGCTAGGCGTGAACTGGGAGGGTGGGTCTGCTAGCTCCCTGGGCTAGGCCGGGGTTGCGGAAGGGCCTGGGTTGAGCCCCGCGCAGCATGCCGCCCTTTCGTTCCTGGCTTGCCTGAAGCTGCCTCTCTCAACTGCAGCCTTGTGCTTAGCTAGTCAAAGAAGCTTGGGTTGTGGCGGAGGAAAGGCAGCCCTTCAGACGACCTTTGGGTTGACGTCCGGAGAGCCCAGACAAGAACTGCGGGTGGCGGAAGCCAAGCGTCGCCCACAGGTGGAGGCGCGTGTGTGGAGAGCTGCGAGGGCTGCGGCCTCGGGGGCACGCCGCTTTTCCCCCTCCGGATTTAACCGCCCCATTAAATAGGAGAGCAAGCCCCTTTGGCTCCCGCCTTCCTGCCTAGTCCGCTCTCTTCCCATCGCAGGGATGCGCCGTGGCCCTTCCTTCACAGCGCTAATGGCTGAGGCTGAGGCTGCGGATGTGTCTCCTCCGGTTCCAGCCCCCACTGGAGCAGAAGGAAAGGAGAGCTCGCTCTGGAGCTTTTTGCTGAAGGCCGGTTGGGGCGGTGGCAACTCGAGCCCAGCCTTGGTTTCTCATAGAGGCCGCCCTGACGCTGAGCTGCTGCAGGAGGCCCGGTTCTACTTCCACTGAAGCCAGGGCTGTGATACCCCCTCCGGTGGGCAAGCTTTTGCTTAGCTGTTAAGCATCAGTCCCTTAAAGCTTCTTTGCCTGGATATGACCTCAAAATGGAAACTGAATTATTATGGAATCCTCTAGTGCCAGCCGAGCACAGACTGACATTTTTAAACGTAGTTCTTAGGGAAGATACCTGGTCCCCAAGTCTTCCTGATAACTGAAATTCCAGCTCTTCAGACAAAGAAAGCCTGCCATTCTTGCACTGCAGACTGTTGTTTTGTCTGTAGAAAGGAGCAGGCGGCAAATACAGCAAAGCCCTTGACGTTACCTGTAGCCTTGTTGTTTCCATAACTGTAAGGCAGGGTTCTAAACATAGAATCAATTCAGTTAACATCAGTGGGTCAAATTGGCTAGGATTGGGCTGTAAAGCAGGTTAAGCTAGCAGATGTTTGATGCAGAATCTTGAAAGTACAGTATTTATAGAAGAAAATAATTGGAGTAGTTAGTCTAGACTAATGTGGTTTATAGTCCTGACTACTTAAACTGGAATACCAAGATTTTGGTGCACCCTTACTTTGGGAGTGAGCATAATAGCAATCAGTAGAACTTGCTTCTGAGTAAACATGCATAAGCCCAAACAGCACCTGTCATTATTCAGTTGGGATTTAGCCCAGTGGAATCTTTCTTATGTGGATCAGGTTGTTTTTCACATAGTACTGAACTTTCTGATTGTTTAATTATTATTTAATGAGCAGAATCAGTTAAAATTTTAAGACTTCTGAAATGAAATTAATGAAACTTGTGTAACAAAGGAAATAAGGTTGGATCTACTCAACATTCCAAATGATATCATAGAATTTAGCATGCTAGTTTTAAAATTAATTTCAAATATTGTAGAAAACATTTAAACTTCTGTTTTTATTTATTTGTAGATGCTAGTAGTAGTACTTAAAACAGATCTAGTTGTTCTGTTTAGTGATTGAGACTTTTTTAATCATCCAAGAAAATTAGATGGTCCCATGGATTTATGCTGATTTTAATTCCACTGAACCCAAATGAAGCTAAATCAAGATAATCAAAGTGTCTTTTTTCTTATTTAGTCTGAGATTGGGATGAATGTCAATAAAATGTTTTTGGACTCTCATATCTGGCGAAAACAAATACATTTAGATGGCTTTTTGAGGTTGGTTATCATGCTGTATATTCTTGTATTTAAATAGAATATTTTATCAAGACCTTATACTAACTGTATTCATTTTTCATTTAGGTTTTGGAGTATTAATTAAGATTACAATGGTCTTGATTCACGTTAGAAATTGATCATGTCTTATGCTAAGGAATTAAAGACACTATCAATCACTAAACTTTCTTCAAATGTTGTCATTTCCTCCTGTTCCTTAGTTGAACCCATGTTTAAAGCTTTTGTTGGAACTTACAGTTATTTGTGAGAAATGTGCACAAACAAGGATTCTATATTTAATATGTGTAATTTATGAACTGGCCAATTCACTTTTCAAATTTTGTTAATATTGTCCTTATAGAAAGAGAAATACATTGATTGCTTAGAATGTACATATTTGTTATGTCTTTATCACATTTTACTTACGGTGTAGTTTTGATTTTGCACACCACTATTCATGAGTTTAAAGTTTTATTTTTTAATATCTGTCTATGGCACTAGGGAGACCGAATATGAAATAGATGTTATTAAATTATTTAGCCTTGCTGCTGGAGTGGGTTTGAAGGCTCATTGAATGTATCTAATAGTCTAATGTTTTCCCTCTTTTCATAACACATCATCATGCCATCCAAAATAAATTTCTTTTCCCTTTTTTTGCACTAGAGAAATTAAACATATATATTTGTAGAAGGTTTACTTTTATTGTCTTTTTAATAAAATAAAAAGTATATTTTCTTCCAGTGTAAGTGATTGTGACGTGTATGTGTATATCTGGTGTGCCTGAAGAAGGGAGCTCTGACTCTCAAAAGCTTAGACTGAAAATCTTGTTGGTCTGTAAGTGGCACTGGACTAAAATACTGCTATATTTTAAACATTTTGTGACTTTTTAAACTCAGAGAATAGCTTCTACCAACCATTTTTTAAACGTTTGCTTGTTTGGGATGGCCTTTCGCTGTGTGCAGTAAACATTGTTCTAAACCATTTGTTATGTTTATAATTTTGACATACAGTAATCCATATCTACAGATAATATATATTATTATATTTTAGATATATGTATAGATATATGGTGTATGGAAGCAGTTTAGAATTGCTTGGAATGGAATATGAGTTAGAACTGCCCCTGTTTTAAAGTAATGCTGTGAATATTGAATTGTGGTTATCACTTCACCTCACAGCTTTTCTACAAATATTCTTATTCTTCCCCCAGCATGAAGGTGTCACAAACATATCAGCTGTGCTATTCAGCTTGGGACAGGGATGGGGGTACAAACTCTTCAAAGTAAATATGTTGGCTGTCATTGTAATTTTATGAAGGGGGGGGGCTGCTCCAGCCTCATGCTTCCCTCTCCTGTTTTCTTAGACAGAGAGTTGTTCTCACCAAATGTGCTTCAAACCCAGATCAAGGAAAGGCTGATATCCTTCTTAAAGCTCACTGTCACCCTTCTTTCCTCGTCTTCTATCCCCACTCGTCCCAGGTCAGATTGACCAGATCATAACAGCACAGTTATGAAAAGAAGAAAAAAATAACCTCAAGCTAAATTGAAGGGAGGAAAGGGGAGTTCTTTGAGCTACTCCAACCTCCCTTTCTTGTATCTTTAAAGACACCTTTTCCATATACCCCAAAGCACTACTTGGAATAGCTTTTCGTAGATATATCATGTAGTTTTATAATACTTGGGAAGCAGAAACAAAACCATTACACAGAAAATGCATATGTGGACTGTCCATAAAATTCAGAGCTTCTTGCAACTTCCATAACTTAGATATGCAAAAAATATTTGATAAAGTATGCTCATGAATATGTATGCCTTGGAAAATTTTGTTGGTCTCTAAGATGCTGCTGGACTCAAATTTTGTTCACATATGCAAAAACAGTGGTTAACAGCCAAATAATCATGATTTCATAGGCTAGCTATGGGCCTATGAGAAAAATAAACTGAGATATCAGTGTCTTTTCAAAATGGATCTCATACTGGATGCTGCTATCTTAGACTCTGGAAGAACAGTTAAGATTGCTTTTGAAGGTTAGCCATGTTGGTCTGTTACAGCAAGAAAAGAAAAATAAATCTTGTGGCACATTAAAGACTGTCAAATTTGTTAGTCCATAAGTTTTAATGGACAGTTGACAAAATACTTCATATTTTTTCTTGTGTGTCCATGTTTGTGAGAACCCACTTCAAGTATCTGATGAAGGTAGGCTCAAATCTACAAAAGCCTTAGGCCACAATAAATCTATTTATATTTGGGGGTCTTAAAGACCCCTTCTCATTTTCAAAATAGCTCTAGTAGTTATATCCTTTCCTTTCAAATACTTATGAATAATTAGTTTTTCAGACAAATGTATCTTAATTTTTTTTTGCATGACCAGCAGCTGCATTGTAGTGACAAATAAAGCAAAAAAAAAAACCACCCTCCAAAACATATTATTTGTTTAGTTTAGCTCTATATATCAATTGCATCAACAGCAGACATTCCTGGCATACCAGATTTTAGTTAAGCAGTTCAACAGCCATTTTTAAAGAATCCTATTTTGAGAATGCTCTTTTTTCTGAACTTAGAATGGGCTATGGACTCAGGAGGGATTAGCTCCTTTTAATCTACTACATCTATAGTGGGTCATCCAACAGAACTGTCATTACTCTTACATGTCATGTGATTAAGCAACTAAAATATTCAATAGTGACCTTGAAAATATGCTGGATAAACAGCTTTAGATGCTTTAAAGTAATCTCTCATATAAACAAGATACAGAAAATACATTATTTAAGAGAAAAATAGACCTACTAGAACTTGATATAAGTGAAAGTACTGATAGTAAAATAATATTAGCACATGTTTTTTCCCAAATAATGTGATTGAAATTTGTAGTTTCCTGCAAAATCCAAGCAACTTACGGCAAAGTATTTGTGTTTTAATGTATTTTAAATACATCTACTAAGAAGAAACAGCAACCAAGAAAGGACAGCTTTGACATGCATTTATCACATCTATAGCATAGCATGTGTGCTGCTGAGCAGAACACCATATGCATGAATCACACTGAGGTTTTTTTTTTTTTTGGAGTACCACAAATATTGAGAGGTACAAGTTTCAAATGTGCCTTTCTGTATATAAGTCTAAGTACTTTGCATGCAACTCCCCACCCCCATCTCCATGACTTCACAAGTACATGAGAACTTAAATAGAGCCTACTGGATCAGACTGATGGTCCTTCTAGTCCAGCATGTTGTTTTATATAGCTGCCAACTAGTTGTCATGAAGGACCAACAAATGGCATAGAGGCCATTTTAATCAATTTACTCTCACCCATTTTGAACTTCATTTGCTGTGTTGTTGCCCTCTCATCCAATTTAGAGAGATCCTCCTGTAGCTCTTCAAAATCTGGCTTAGTTTTCAATGTCTTAAATAAGTGGTATCATCTTCAGTCTTGCCTACTACATTGCTTACCCCCAGTGTGAAATAATTTATTAAATAGCACTCATCCCAATACTGATCCTTGTGGGATCTCATTGCTCACTTCCCTTTATTGCATAAACTGTCTATTCATTTCTACTCTGCTTCTTGCTATTTAACCAACTTTTAATCCATAAGAAAAACCTTTCTTTATCCCATAATTTCTAAACTTACTCAGGCGTCTTTGGTGAGGTATCTTGTCAAAAGTCTTGTGGAAGTCCAAGTATGTCTATCCACATGCTTCTTAGACTGTTCAAAACTCAAAAAGTTGGTGAGGCGAGACTTCGCTCAGCAGGCTTTGTATACTTAATGTACTTCCTTTTAATAGTTTCTACTTACCTGGAACAGCTGTTAGGCTAACTGGCCTGCAATTCCTTAGATCCCCTATGGACTCCTTTTTAAAAATGGCTACTTTCCAGTTGTCCAACACAGAAGCCAATATTAGTATGTGGGTTCATAGATCAATCATTTCACCTTGGAGTTTCTTAAGAACCTGTCTGTGTATGCCATCTAGACCTTATAGAGTTTATAGTTTTCAGTTTGCCTAGCAGTCCTAGAATGTCATCTTTTCTTATCTCAATTTGACCCAATTTTTCAGACACCATTCCCACTGAGAAACATGTATACCTGAAGGAATATGTCTTGTCTTATGAATTCCCCATCTATTGAAAGCAGCAGAAGAGAAATTGCATCAGTATATATTCCAGATATATGGAACTCCTTTCTCCAAGAAAGCCCATCAAAAGTGTTTTGTATTCTTGAATGACATTGTTCCTCTTTGGTCTGTTAATCATTTATTAAAATATACAATGCACTCCTAAACTGAGATATGCTCTTCTAAACCCATTCACGGCTTACGATTGCACTGCTTGTGTTGTGGTTTATTAGTATGTCTTTTAAAAAATGTAGATCATGTAGAATATATTTAATAAAGGTAGAATAGATGCCTGAGCAAGAAAACATTTTAAACATCTAGATGTAAAATGTACTTACCTATGTAAATGTTATTTTGTGGACTGTACAGTGGTAAATCAGTTCTGGTAGCCTAAATGGCTTTACACTGCAATCTTTTGCAGAGTTACTCCAAGCGGGAGGAGCTCTCCATGTGATTACTCTACTAGAGTTATTTTCTGCAAGACCCTCTCTTCCATGTTACATGGGAAATTCCTTTTGAAATAGAAGAGTTTCAAATGCAGTTTGTGATTTGACATTGGATTCAGCTGCCTTAAAAAACAAAAACTTCTACAGGTCTAGTACAAGGTACTTAGATAAGAAGCTCTTTAGATTTTAGACTGTTTTTAGGAACAAGCTTAAAAGATAAATATTATGGTCTTCACAAATGCTCTGGAGCCACCCATGGTTTTTGTGAGCCCTGTAATCCAATGTGGCACCTTTCCCATGTTCCAGGAGACAAGGTTATTGTCTGGTAGGGCTTGGTGTTGGCAGATGAGTCCCATCTTGAATCTGCTGCTGCCAGATGGGTAAGTTGTAAGTCTCCCTCAGCTGCAGACCTCATGCCAGGAATGGAAGCAAAGGGCCCATCCACTCCAGTAAGCCTCCACAACTTCTGCACTTATTCTAGCGCTCAGGCAGCTGCTGGGAAAATAGCAAGATGACCTTATTGAGGTGGTAGTGGTTTTACTTCCCTTTATCCACAACTAGTTTGCTCTCCTCTGGGCACCTTGGCAATCTGATTCTCTCACCTTAACTGCTGTGCCTTATACTGAGGAGGCAGCAAAAAGAGAGAGGCTCTTCCCCTTCCCCAGATATACAAGGGCTAGCTGAGGTTCAACAGTGGTGGGTAGAAATAATCCTACAGGCACAGAGGTACTGTGTTAATTTAAAAAGTTATGACATTTAATATTAATTGTTATCTATTGTATATGTACGTTTAGCAACATGGTGCCCAGCCCCTACAGTAGTCACGTGGGTGTTAATTGCAAATGTGGCTCTCTATAAAGCATAGAGTTAAGCACTGGTTTAAACAAAAAAATTAGCACAAATGTCCAGTATCTACAAGCTTTTAATTCTAATTTTAAAACATTCAGTTTTTACCTAGCATACAGCATCTGAGATGTATGTACAAAGCCATTTTTTGATTTGTTAAATATGTAAATGCTGATAAATGTGAATGCTGATATAGTTTCAAAATCTGCAAACGGATGTTTCCAGCTTTTATATTTATGAGTTTGAACTTTTTAATTAATTTAAGCTTCACAGTTCATTTTGCTTCCAGTTTATATCAGTAAATCAATAATAGTTCTAAAAATCAATTATAGTATACAGTTCAAAAGCATTCAAAATAAAGTCACTGGTCATCTCCATACTGTTTCCCATCATGGCCATAATAAGCAGCCTTTGTCCTGGTAAATCCCAGATGGATTTCAGATGTACCCTCAGGTATGACTGGTGGGAGATGTGTCAATAGCATATGTCCAAGTCCTGGGGCACCCTATTTCAAACAAGGAGCCAGTGTAATTTTTAAGCCATTGTAACCGCACTTCTTGCATGGCTTTTGGACACTGAAGTAACTGAGAATCAAGCCATGTTTGGGGCTTGATCAGTATTGGCTTCCTACACTTGTACAGGCCACGAGAAGAGTCAGCACAGTGCAGCTGTTATGGACCACACCCTTTGCTGGCACCATAAAGTGTGTCTTAATGGGAACTAATATTAAAACCATTTGCTTGCTTTATTTTAGTGACTTCTCTAATCCATAGGCCAGTGTTTCTTTACTTGTAAAGACAGAGAATGGAGAGGCTGAGTGTATTTTATTAATGCCTTTTCCCCAGATTTTAAGCTTAATTTTTGATAAACATAACAAAATTCCTTTAATAAGCAATAGCTCAATAACAAAATTGTAAAGTGGGAAAGAGGCTTTGTATTACAATAGGTATTTTCTAAAGGGAACCAGAACAAATGTTTTTTCAGTGTGTGTGTGTGTGTGTGGCGCAGGACACCCGCAGACATATCAAAGTTCCAAAAGGTGCAAGACACCCAGCCTTTTTGCACCCTTTTTGAGTGGGCACAGTTATAAAAGGTGGGGCGAGCAGATCCCTCTCTCAATTCTTTTTTAGCTGCCTCTAAGCAAGGACGTGCTTTGAGCTCCTCCTTGAATCTGAGCAAGAAGATAGAAAGCAAGAAGAAGATGACTTCAAAGGCACCCTTCAAGAAGTGTCTCAAGTGTGGATCCAAGATGGCCCAATTCAATGGGCACAAGAAATGCCTAATGTGCCTAGGAGAGGCACATGATATTGTGCAATGTGGTGTATGCAAGCAATTCACGCTGAAGGCCCGACTTGAATGGGCATTGCACCTTAAAGCAGCACTATGGGAGTCAACCCTCCAAGGCGTATCCAACTCCAAAGTCTAGAAGGCCACTAACAAAGGACCACAGCGCCCAGAACGAGCCTCCTCAATACTTCCAATTTTACCTCCAAGTGCTGACAATACAAACCAATCAGTTCATAACGATTCTGGCCCATCTCAGTCTTCATCTGAGCCACTGTCGAAAAAGGCCAAACTGAAGTCGAGGCATACTGAAAAACGCCTGACTCCAAAACTGCAGAAGAAAAAAAAGTCTTCGGCTTTGGCTCCATCCACCTCCACGGCATCCAGTCCACCTGCTGCTCCAAGAACTCCCTCGCCAACTCTGAGACGATCGTCAGCCTTGGTTCCTGCTGTTCTCGATGACGAGATTCCAGATCTTTCAGACCTGGGAGTGTTGTTATCTCCGATACCACCTTCCCCCAGTGCAACCTGCACAGAACGAAGCAGCTTCCTTGGCTCCAATTGACACTGAGAGTTATCTTGAGGTCTTTAGAAGTCACAGACGTCCATAGGTTCCATACCCATATAAGTCTCCTTACCATTGTTACGCCTACAGCTTGGAAGGGTCTCCAGGTCTCCACCCACTGCCTCACTACTTTCCAGAACCTCACCCTTCAGTCATGAATACAAGACCTCCCTCTGTTCCTCCAACAGTTCCTGAAGACCCCAGGTCTACAGAACCAACACGTGATCCACCAACACATTCTGATGATGGTTCTGACTCCGGTTCCAACCTGGCATCTGAGCCATCCCCTCCCAAGTGTATCATAGAGGACTCTGCTGTGTCTCCAAGTAAAGATCCTCACCTCTACTCTGAACAACTAGTCAGAATGGCAAGGTTATTGGAAATTGAAGTGACTTGTTCAGCTCCCACTTCATCAGATCCAGTCTCGAAGGTTCTCCACTCAGAGGCAATGGGCCTGATGGTGTTCCCAATCATGCAGGGAATGATAGATGTTACTAAAGAGGTTTGGTTTACTCTGACATCTGTGCCAGCGACCTCAAAAGTTGGATAACCTCTATAAAACCAAGCAAGATGGGGCTAGGTTCCTCTTCAATCACCCTCCCGCTAACTCCATTGTCACGGAGACCCTACAAAGCAAGGGTCTTCCACAGAATGCTGGTCATTCTGCCTCCACAGATAAAGAGGGCAGGAAGCTTGATATTTTGGGGAGAAAGGTTTATGCCTCATCAGCCCTAAATTTCCATATTGGCAATTATGAAGCTATTATTGCTATGTACCAATTGTTCCTGTGGGACAAGATCATCCCTTACTTGAGTCTCATACCTTTTTTTCTTTAATATATTTTTATTGGATGGGTCAATATATAATCAATTTCAAATACAAATACATTCCATTTCAATTCCTCTGTGTATATTTCCCCACCCCTCCCATCCCCCCTTTTCGATAATGACTTCCGACAACACTCCAACCCCTCGTTATTAATAATACTTTATTTCTATACTAAAGTTGTTCTTTTCTTATTATTAGTAAAGATCTTAATTATATCTTATCTTACTTAATTTCTTTAAAACCCTCGAAAGACCATAATTGTCCCTTAACATCCCATTTCTTTTCCATGTATTTTTTCAACTTTTTCCAATCTTCCAAAAATGTTTCTGGATCTTGCTCCTTCAAATTTCTTGTTAGTTTGTCCATTTCAGCCATGTACAAAAATTTCCTTGTCCATTCTTCAATTTCAGGTATTTCGTCTCTCTTCCAGTACTGAGCATATATTCTAGCTGCTGATATCATATAATATAACAATATCTTATCATTTCTATTAACATCTTCCAAATGCAATGATAATAACAACATTTCTGGATTTTTTGCAACATTATAACGAAGTATCAAAGACATCTCAGTACATATTTTGGTCCAAAAGTCTCTAGCCTTACAGCAAGTCTACCACATATGAAACAGAGAACCTTCATGCTCCTTACATTTCCAACACTTATTAGATAGCTGCTTGTTGGCTATGGCTAATTTTTTCGGTGTTAAGTACCATCTATATAACATTTTATAGCCATTCTCTCTAACATGGTACATGTTGATATTTTTAAAGTATTTTTCCATAATTGTTCCCATGCTTCCATCGTTATTACATTATTACAATTTATAGCCCACTTTACCATTTGCACCTTGACTGTTTCATCTTTTGTAAACCACTTCAATAACAATTTGTACATTTTAGAAATTATTTTACTATTATCTCCCGACAGTAATTTTTCTAGTTCTGAATTCTTGGTTCTAAGGCCTGTTTTCCTTTGGTCTGAATCAAATAAGTCTTTGATTTGTCTATATTGCAACCAACCATATTTGAATGGCAACTCCTCATTTGGTTTAAGGTTCAACTCATTATCTGTTACTTCTGTTAAGTCTTTGAGAGTAATCCATTCTTTTCCTTTATATTCTAAGTTTGGGTTGATCACCTCAGCTGGTATAATCCAAAGTGGTTTCTTCTGGTCTATAAATTTTTTGTACTTTAGCCAAGTCAACAATAAATTTCTTCTCAAATAGTGGTGCTGAAACATTGTGTCCATTTTATACTTATCGTACCACATATATGCATGGCATCCAAATAGTTTATTATTCTTGAGTCTCATCCCTGATGAGAAACATTATCTTGCAAAAATTCTCCAAGGAGAAGCCCTTTGGCTTTCAAAACAAATTCTCATTGCAAAACACATTGGAGATTGCTCAGCACAAGCTATGGCCTCTGCTATCATGATTGGGAGGCATGTGTGGCTTAGAACCACCATGTTAGCTCCATACCATAGGTTAAGAGTTGAAGACTACCCTTTGAGGGAAATGATCTTTTCTCATCAACCACTGTCGATACACTTAAGAAAATAAAGAATGATAAAGTGACTGCTAGGTCCTTAGGGATTACCCTGGTCATTCCATATAAACACCGGTTTCCTCCTAGACCCTATCCTCATTACAACCCCAGATACAATTGGTTTCTGTCTCAACTGAACCAACATTTCCCTCAAAACCAGCAATATGCTGCTTCCACAATTCCATCCAACCAGCCCAGACGGAGGTATTAGCACCATAAGTCTAAGGACGGTTCCAATTCCCCCAGACAGCAGTCGGGCTCCACCAAACAAGAGTTTTTGACACCAAGCTCTCTCTCCCCCTCCCTGTCGATCAATCCCTGCCCTTACATGCATGGGAGAAAATTACCCAAGAGCTCTGGGTACTGTCAGTAGCTCAGGATGATTATTCCCTGGAGTTCAAATCCATTCCTCCAAACATTCCTCCTCAGACAAACCCCTCTCTGCCCATTTTAGATCTCCATTTTCTAAACAAGTTTATTGTTCCAAAGAAGTTCAGAATGTTATCATTGAAGGATATTTTACCCCGTTGGAAAAACACTTTTGATTTGTTACTGTAGACTTAAAGGACGCTTATTTTCACACTGCAATAAATGTTTGTTACAGAATTTTTTTTCGTTTCCAATGCGGCTCTGAAAGATACCATTTCAAGGTTCTTCCTTTTGGCCTTTCCTCTGCCCTACAGGTGTTAAGCAAAGTTATAGCAGTAATAGTCAGCCACTTCAGGGAGAAAAGTTGCACCATATTTCCCTATCTGGAAGACTGGCTTATTGTGGGCCAGTCCAGACAGTTTGTCTCTTATCACACCTTGTTAGTACTTTCAACCCTCCAGCAATTGTGTCTAAGGGCCAATTTAGAAAAATTGTCCCTGGTTCCACAACAGAAGATAACATTCGTGGGAGCGGTATTGGATTCCACAGTAGCCCGGGTTTTTCCCACCAAGGATAACTCGGTTCTGACTCACTCTGAACAAGGTGCACTCTTTCAGACACCAAAGCACAAGAGATAACCAAAGACTGTTAGGTTTTATGGCCTCTCTGACACAGTTCCATTTGCCAAGCTACGGCTCTGGCTGTTACAAAATTGGTTTGTATTCCATCCGCACTACCAGAACCCGTACAAGTGGTTCTCGGTTCCAAGGATCATACACAGATCCTTGACTTGGTGGAACAACTAAAGGAACCTAATGGTAGAAACCCCATTTGGTTACAGCTCCATTCACATCTCCCTCTACACAGATGCCTCTCTGTTGGGTTTGGAAGCTTTCTCTGGAGACCAGAGCTACAAATAGTCAATTCACATGGATTTTCTCCAACCCATATTCCTGCAGTGGGGGTTTTCCAATATAGACCTCTTTGTTACTTCACTCAACAAGAGGTGCTCACAATACTGCTCTCAGGCGAGCAAGGGAAAGTCATCCCTGGGAGACACTTTTCAGATATCTTGGTCAGTTAGTCTACTGTATGCCTTCCCTCCTCTCCCTCTCATGACCTTGACACTCAGCAAGATGATGAGGGAAGAGCTTTACTGGCCAAGACAAGTTTGGTTCTCCATTCTGTCTGGAATGTCACAGGGAAGAACTTAGCGGTTTTTGCTGTCACCAACCCGTCTTCAGGACAACGTGGTTCTTTACCGTGATTTAGACACACTAAAGTTGACAGCTTGGCTTGTGTCCCCTCTTGAGTAGAATTCTCTTCCCCAGTCAGGAACATACTTTTGCAAGCCAGGAAACCTTCTACCCATAAGTCATACTTTGGCAAGCGGAAATGTTTCTCCCTTTGGGCAGTTGAACAGGGCTTAGCCCCTTCTTTGACTCCCTTGCTATCTGTCTTAGACTAACTGGTCCTCTTAAAAAACTGGGGACTCTCTAATACCTCTGTGAAGGTCCATCTAGCGGCCATCTCAGCCTGTCATAATGGGGTGAAGGGTAGGTTTTTCTTCTTCCAACCGGAATGTAAGTCCTTCCTCAAAGGGTTGGCTAATGTTTATCCTCCAGTGTTCAAACCCACTCCTTAGTGGAGCCTGTCTTTGGTTTTAACAAGTCTCATGCATAAGCCTTTTGAGCCTCTAGCTAGCTAGCCGCTCAAACTTTTGACAACTAAGACAGCCTTTTTAGTGGCCATTACATCAGCTAGGAGTGTGAGAGAACAACAGCAAGCCCTGATCCACCTTTCCTCAGAATGTTTGCAGACAAAGTGGTTCTTTGCCTCAACCTCCAGTTCCTTCCCAGTGTGGTCTCTGCTTTTCACCTCAACCAGGACATTACTCTGTCAGTGTTTTGTCCTTGGCCTTCTACAGTAGCTGACAAACTCCTATACACGCTGGACATCATACGTGCACTGTGTTTTTACCTGGATAGGACTGTTGCCTTCAGAAAAGACCCAAACCTATTTGTCTCCTTCAAGGGAGCTAAGAAAGGACAGAAGATTACTGCTCAAACCATCTCCAGTTGGTTGGTGTGACTCATTAAGGAGTGTTATAAACTATCCAAACAGCCTTGCCCTTTGAACATCAGGGTACATTCTACAAGGGCTCAGTCTATTTCGTTAGCATTTAATTTGGGCATTCCACTCATGGACTTATGCAAGGCAGCCACATGGTCGACGCTGTCCACCTTTATTCAGCATTATACCATTGCTATAGAATCCAGAAGGAATGCTGCAGTTGGCACAGCAGTCCTGAAGAGTCTTTTTTGATGATGATGATGATTAGCAACATGCCCACCTCCTGAGTAAGTTAGCTTGCTAATCTCCCATGTGGGCCTGCACAGAAGACATGACGATGAAAACAGGGTTGCACCTACCTGTAACTCTTGTTCATCGAGTGTTCTGTGCAGGCACACATCCCTCCCTCCTTTCCCACCATGTGCTCTTTAAATATGCTAATTTCCCCTTCTTCACCAGCGGCTTAGTGAACTGAGGGAGGGATCCCCTCGCCCCACCTTTTATAGCTACGCCCACTCAAAAAGCGTGTGAAAAGGCCAGGCAAGCATCTTGTGCCTTTTGGAGCTTTGATATGTCCGCAGCTGGCCTGAGCATGCAAAATTCACATGTGTGCCTGCACAAAATAACACTCGATGAACAACAGTTACAGATAAATGCAACCCTGTTTCATCTCCCATCCAAGTACTGGCCCTGCTTCCAAGATCTGATGAGAGCAGGCTATACCATGCTGTCTTCCCACCCATATATTCTGGATACTTGGAGAATTTCAAGGCTTAGGTGATGTATGTTTCATCATTACCTTCATAGATATAAATTGTAGTGCTACCAAACAGAAAATATCAGATTTCTAAAGATCTATTATGCTTCTCTCACTTTGTATCCAACAAGGTACCTTTCTCCCTAATGGGAATAAGTTTTTTGAGAAAGGATCTCAAAAACATGTTCTTTAATGCTATTATCAAATGCATCCCTTCTGCAACAAAATTATAAACACATTTTAAATATATAATAAAGATTCCAGATGTCTCTTAAAACTCAAATAAGCTATTTTCCCCTAAGTATCTGTTCATGTTGTACTAAGGTTAAACACATGAAAAAGAAGAATCTCAGATGGTGGTTTCCTGGACATTCAGAATGTTGATTTTTCTAGGAATATGTAATTTTTGTTTAGGTTGATCATGATCTAAGGAATTAATTATGGCTTCTAAAAATCTGAAGTTAGCTCCTAGGCTTTAATCTTTTTTCCTAGTGCTGCACAGGAACAATTCACAAACTATGGAACCCATTGCTCAACTTCATTGGTGATTGAATGTTCCACATACCAACGAAAGTCTCACCTACTAATGGTTGAATTATTGTGGTATTAACTGCTCCTTTCCTTGCTATTTTGTGTATTTACAGCTCTCTTTTGTGTATTTACAGCTTATATCCTTTTCTTCCCTTTCTTTTTGCCCTGTTTGTTGTTTTCTTTATCCCTCTTCCAAATTTTCTTTTTAGGGTAGATAATCTTTGAAAATTGCTGTACTATATGCTGTAAATTTCATTCAGCAATCTGGAAGGGTATCACCCTTCAACCATGTCTGCACAGTAGTACGTCAGAAGAACTGTGTTAAAGGTTGCAAAGAATAAAACATTTTAAAATTAATTTGTCAAATTAATGTGATTCCTCCACAAATGCTCAAAGAACTCAGATGTAATTACACAGATTATGCAGATGTACTTTGTAATCTACCTTGAGTCTTAGTGAGAAAGGTAGAAAATAATAAATTAAACATTTAAAAAATGTGAAATTCTAAACTATTAAAATGTGAACCTCCCATCTTGCTATTTCATGGAACAGGCAGAAACTCTTCCCAAAGCTAGATAAGGAGACAGTGCAGTCCAACTCAAGTAAAACTTGTAGTGAAAATGGTATGCAGATTTCTGCTTCACAACGTACACATTCAAAGAATGCTAGGTAACAAGTTACAAATATAAGAGAGGTTCTTCTCCATATAATTCTTTGATGATTGTATGAATGCAGAGAAGATATGATGGACACTGTCTGCCTTTTGACAAAAGCTGCTCATCAAAGTTCCTTAAGGAACTGTACAGTTCTGATTATCCCATCTTTTTAAAAAATATATTGTTGAGCTGGGGAAAGTATATAAAAAAACAGTTTAAAAATATAGTTGAAAGAAACAGTGACGAAACATGTTCCTCATTTTAAAAGTTGGGGGGTTTTTTAGAAAGACAATTGACCAGTGGAATGTAGATGTAAAATATATATTATGTTGTGGAAGAGGCACGTCAAGCACTAAAACTAGAGATCATCCAATAAACTTGTTTGGTAGAAGATATTAGACAAACAGCAGCCTGCAGTAATCTTAAACAATTCATTGCTGTAAAGTATAGTGTTATCTATCAGCATGAAGAAGGTTTAGGCAAATTCATTCTCTATTAATATCTATTAGTTATGACACTCCTGCCTTGTGTGTGTGTGTGTGTGTTATGTGCCATCAAGTTGCCTCTGACCTATGGTGACCCAATGAATGAAAGACCTCCAAAATGTCCTATCATTAACAGACTTGCTCAGATCTTGCAAACTGGAGGACATTGCTTCTTTTATTGAGTCAAGCCACGTATGAAAATCTAGGCAGGATCCAAATCAACAGACACAGAAATGCTTGTCTGCTTGCTGGATCATTTGGCTAAGCTTAGGTGGCGACAGTGCCTAACTAGATGGAATTTTGGTTGATCTTGGATGACCTTATATTTGTTCCCATTTTATACATTTAAACTCTCTGGAGCTTTGTTGTTAATATATTCTGAGCCTCCCCTAGTATGATATTGATGCCAAATATTTGTTTAGCTGTACTGTTAGTAATAGCTAATATAACAATCTTGGACAATCTTGTCCCCCCCCCTTAAAGAATCTTCATCATACACAAAAAGATCACAAAACAATAGAATCATTATTCTTGATATTTCAAAACAGTATGATGTCAGAGGGAAGCAGCTAGGTATCTCTCTATTATAAACGGTATCTGGTTAAAGACCCCCTCTCTTCAGCTTCCAGCTGAAGTCAATGACAGAAAGAGTGGAGGCAACATCCAGGCTCCTATCCACCATGCCAGCATTTAGCTAAGCTGAGAGTGCTCTCCCCAAGGAATTGTACTGAATTGTAATTGTAATTTTGATTAGATTTGATTCCTGTCCATCGTGTGGATTAGTTGGCTCCAAACTGAGACAGTATAATTAATCAATAATAAATAGTCTATATACCAAAAAGGGTTTTTTGTCCTTGTTTTCTAAACACGGATTGCATTGTAGAGCTTCTGAACTGAATATGTCACCTTTTGCATAGTAAATAACAAGTGGGGGATCCACAAGGACTTGCAGGAGGCACCTCATTTTCCCCTCCCCTCCCATGTCCTTTTCCCCTTCCCTGTCCCCCATAGCCTCTCCCCTTTTCCTGCTTCTTTTTCTCATTCCCACCCACCTTTGTCTCCCCTCAATTTTACCTTCTCCCCCCCCCAGCAGCCTTTCCCCTATGGCCTGGTCCTGGCTGAGCCAGGCTCAGGTGCCTGGTAAAGAATCTGCAAGGACTTGTGGGAGGGTACTTCATTTTTCTCTGCATCTTCTTCCTCACACTGTTTCCTCATTCTCTTCTGGCAGCCTCCATATGTTCACCTATCCCTACGTTCTTCTCTTCTTCAAACTCTCTAAACAACTTATCTTTTACCTTCATCTATATTTATTCATTTGCTTCTTTTCTTCACAATGAGGACCCAAAGCTGCTTACATTATCCTCCTTGCCCCCATATAACTCTCACAACAACCCTGAGAGGTTGGTTAAGCTGGGAATATGTAACTGGATCAAAGTCACCCATTCAACTTCCACAGCAAGTAGTGATTTGAACCTGGAACTTCCATATCCTACTTTGAAACTCTAACTACTACACAACACTGGCTTTGGGGGGGGGGCATGCTGTTGAACAGTAGCAAGCAGCCCAGCCTGAGTGAGTCATGCAAGTCATGTGGTATCAAGTCTTATAGTGGTTGTTTCTGGCCCTGGCCCTAATATGTCCTCCCCCAAAGGCCCAAACAGCCCTGGAAAGGGCTCTACCCCCTACCCCTGCCTTTTACTGACAGAAACCAGGCCTGGAATACTGTTATGGTTGCCTAGCAACAGCCACTGAGGGTATCTGATTCTTAAAACTACAGGGGCTCCTTTTTCATTCATTTTTTTAAAAATTTTGTTTTAAAGATTTCAGATTTTTCTGCAAACCCAGGGCATTTTTCAGGTGTGTAGGTGTTTCTTGTCCATTCATGGCTCCAGTCTCTGGGTTTAAGCATCCACATATCAGGGCCACTTGGCTATTAGTATATAAGATTTAAGAAAGTAATTTCATGAATTTAAACAAATACAACAGATTTAGGGTTTGTTTAGTTATTAAAATATTTATATCTTAGCTTTTCTTGTTGGTCAAGATGGCTTTTAACTCACAATGTAAAATGTACAAAAGAAAAATGCCAAATAACCCTCATATTCACAGCAGGTATGTCATATGCTGCCATGAGGAAATGTTTTCATCAGCTTGAATTGCCATTATCCCCTAAAAAGTAACTTTTAGACTGCTACCTCACTGCAATCAGCTACATGAAATGTTGTGGTGGTGACCATACCACCACCACCCCACACTTTTCTGCCTTGAATATTTGTTTGTGCGTGGGCCTTTGTTTTTCAGAATGAGAATTTTTGAAACTATGTTATGGCAGGCAGTCAACTGCACTTTAGGTTGCAGTCCTAAGGACACTTTCCTAGGCATATGTTACTCTATGGACCTTATGCCTAGGAAAGTATCCTTAGGACTGCAGCCTAAAGTAACTCAGAACTAAGTCTTATGTTACTCTATGAACCTTAAGACTTCCTTCTGAGTAGGTCTGCTTAGGATTGCTCCGTTAGTATTCTATAAATAGACTAATATATACACAGATCATATGCATGCACACATGCACAAACAAGCACATTAGATTGTAAGCATAACATGTGTTTGCTCATCTAGGATGGATAATTGTTAAGTTAATCAAGCATCCTCTGTATTCAGTAGAGTTACCTAGTTCATTTTTAGATTTTGAAGGGGAGTTATAAAGAGAGGGGGGTTAGTGTACTAGAACTATCAACTGAAGGAACTTTGATTTGGCTCAAGAGAAAGGAAGTGTAATTCCCCACTTTCCTGTAGCCATATCCTATAAGCTTTTGCCCGCAAGAGGCATGTGGCGGTGAAAAGTGCCATCACATTACAAGCAATTTGTGGAAACAACATAGAGTTTTCAAGACAAGAGATGTTCAGAGGTGGTATACCATTGCTTGCCTCTGAATAATATTTCTAGACTTTTTTGCTGGGTTATGCAAGTACTAATCAGGGTTAGCTTCCAATATTTGATGAGTTCAGGCTAGCCTGGCCATCTAAGAGCTAAGCTACAAGTGATGCCTGACACAGGTTGGACACTTGTCAGCTTCCCTCAAGTTTTGATGGGAAATGTAGGCATCCTGGTCTTTCAGCTGTAATGGAGAGCCAAGCTGTAAAACCAGGACACCTACATTTCCCATCAAAACTTGAGGTAAGCTGACAAGTGTCCAACCTGTGTAAGGCATCACTTGTAGCTTGGCTCTCAGTCAGGGCCTTCCCTCTTGTACCAGCAGTAAAGTTGGTAGGATCTGACTCAATATTTTTAGCAATGCACATAATGTGAACAAGTTAATTGGGATACAAGAACCAGGATTAACACTGGAAAATACACAGATGACTATGTTTCATATTTGGAAATCATACTCATTATTGGGTGTCAAATATTATTATATCAATGGAGATTCAGGCTCAGAATTCCAGTGTTACCAATGGTGATCTCTCCCATGAACAAGAACTTCTTGTCACTTATAGTGTGAATGTTTGTGCACCTTTTAAAAAATCTCTTCCCTTTGAAGAGAATAGGAAGCCCAAAGGGAAGTGGAAGCCCAAATGTGGAAGTGAATTATGAGTGAGCTTTCAGGAGAGACCACAAGAGTTCTGATGAGACTATCATATCTCCATTAGGAAGCTTGATATATTCTTTATTTATATCCTGCCTTTCTTCCATTAAGAAGCCCAAGGCAACATACATAGAATGTCTCTTCAGGCCCAAACTCGCTGAATTCCAGCAAGATTACTGGATCTATTCATATGCTGGGCCCAATTAAAAAGCCTCGTCGTGTGTATGGGGTGAAAGTTTGCAGCTGTTGTATTGAGATTTAGAATGCAGTTTTCAGGGGAAAGATTGATATTTGAAGATCAAAACCAGATTGATGTTTGAGGACCAAAGTTAAAGTTATGAATAGCAAAGTTTCAAACTCTTACCATTATAAATTTGATGCAATTGTTGATGCAATAAGTTGATGCAATACATCAGATAATAGGTTCTATTAAAGTCTCTCTTCCAAAGGGTATTTTTGTTCATTTTATAATGATCTCCTTGTTTATATTTGTGTATCGTGACATATTTTTGCCCTTTGTCAGAAAGGATGTGTGTTTCTTGTTAGAACTGATCATAAATAACTAGGTTATATAGTTAAAGCAAAAACATTAGCATATATTTGTATTTAAGAGTACAACGAAGTGTTACTGAAATATTTTGAAAAGATTTTAACAGTGCTTGCTAGAAATTTTCTAAATTGTTTTTTTCAGCAGAGTTTAAAACAGTAAATTGAGTGTACGATTTACTTGAAATGTTCTTGGTCCTAGGAGAAGTTTCAAGTCAATGTTGTGCATGCTACAGGCCTTTTAACTTGTAAGTTATAGCTAGCTAAATGGTTCTGAACAACTTTCAGTAAATATTCTACTATGCAGGCATTCTTTCTCCTGAAATCATTTCTCAAGTATATCAAAGGCTAACTTAGGCCCCTACATGTTTTTTTAATAATCCTGTAAAACGAAACAGTTAATAAATATAGTCTTCACATTGGCAGTAGGAAGTATATGTAAGTAATATCACATTTGCTAGATTGTGTTTGCCATTTTCAGCTCCTCAAGTGAGCTGCCCCTTACCAAGTTAAAATAATAGAACATACATAGACACAGTTGCCTCCTTGTCTCTAAAATTAAAGATGAAAATTAAAGATGTTCATTATTTGTGCTATAGTGCCTAACAAAGAGAATAAAACTGTATAAGTAATTTGTTTTGGCGTTATTATTATTTATCTACACTGCTTTTTTACATGCGGCATATGTGTCTGTACCTTTTAATTTCTTTTGCACTTGTTTTTTTAATAGTTGTATTTATGGAATATGTGTAGAATATTTATGATAATAAATGTATCACTGACCTAATCTGCACTTTATGGGCAAATGGTGTATCTCATGTGGCGGCGGGGGGGGGGGGGGGCTCTTTTTCCAGCAAATCCAGTTTTTCATTTGTTTTGCTCACCATGCTGCATTAGCACAGTTTTCCCCTGTGTCCATCTGCCAGTATACAATTTAGCCACGGGCATCTGCAGACCTTGTGGTGATCAGTATTGCAGGCAAAAGCCATATGTGTTTAAATAAAAAAAACCCCTTTATTTCATTTGCTGTTTTAACTGGATGGATAACTTTTGTGCCTTAAGTCAGAGGAAGAGAAAATACAAAAATAATTAATTGCCTCTATTCTTGAGGCAGTTTCATTTTCCCTTTCCAATATGGAATGCTTGTCAGCTTTCCTGATAAATGACTGCATGCATTTGCATAGATTTTACATTAACAGAAAAATTAGTTTTATTTGTGGAAAAGTACTTTACATAATAATGCAAAGTGTGGTGTTATGAATTATGTTTATAAACCTACAGGAGGAAACAGTAGGTACTGGTACATCAACCAAATGTGAATCCCCCCCCCCCCCGCCAAAGATCAAGTCCTATATCCTTCTGCTTTTTTCTCGTACATTTTTTTTCTTTTTCAAAGCAAATGTTTCTGAGAGCATTATAGTCATTTGAGTTCCAGACTCTTCCTAGGAAACTGGACATTTAAAACAGAAAACTGTTTCTTGCATCTATTTAAATTGTTTTGGGAAAAGCTGAAATAAATTTGATCTATATTGTATATTTGAACTTTACATGCTTTAATAGCAAAGCACTAGTGAGTTTTTTGTTACTTATTAAGTAAACATAAAGAATACATTTTAACTTTCTAAGGACGTTACTGACATGATATACCTGGAGCTTTCTTTAATAGTTATAATGCATTATCAATTATAATAACCGTGAAAATGATTTTTCTTCACATAGCATATGATATGTTCCTTTTAAATAAGTGGTCATATCAGTTTCAAACCACATTTTGAAAAAAAAATGGCATGTAGTCACAGTTTAGCATTAAACTATTCTGCAAGATAGTGCATACTGCCTTCCTTATAAAAATGGTCATTATTGTTCAGTGTGTTTCTTGCGGTCTAAAGGCAAATGCTATTTAAGAAGCATTAGGATGTTTTCATACTGCAGAAAAGGCAGATGTATTCTAGAGTTGTTGCCTCATGCTGTATTGCAAAATATCATGTTGCTTATGAAACATGCTATACCTAATGGCAAGTTAAAGGAAGAGAGTGCCTTTGCCACTTCTTGAATCTGGGACACCCTGGGTACCAGCTGTCACAGCTCAGCTAATGATGACAAATATCCCTCTCTATGCAGATTGCCGAGTTTGCAGGCTGCTCTGAAAGGCAGCCAGATTACCTTTCCTCAGATAGTAACTTAACCTTTTAAACTCAAGTGTCAGAATGAAATTATTAGGTGGGATATTTTCAATAACTTTCTTTCTCTTTAAAGCTAATACAAGAATCTTTTCACAAATACTTCATGTGCCTGTTGTGCTATAAGAATAGGAAATTGACACGATTGTGCCTCTAAGCAGTAAATGCAGAGTGCTAGCATGAGTTCTTAGAGTGACCTTGGATGCAAACTAGCTGCGCTATCTGAAATAAGCTCAGAGGACTACATTTATGCCCCCGCTGGTATCAGAGAGACTCACAGCCCCCTTGCATTCACAGATGTGACTGGTGTGGAATGTTGCCTGGAGTTTTAAAATAATCTGGTTTTGTTGGATGTTAATATTGTGACCATGCCTAGGAGCAGTTAGTTGAATCCAAATTTCATTTATTCATTGGAACCACCCTTAGGCCCTAGTTGAACAAGGTATTTAAAAATTTCCCCAGTGTTATGTGTATGAATCGCCATGCTAGATTAAGTGGAGACTTGCATGGGGAAGAGGGTTTAGATTTAGTGTTTTCTGATGTAATTATTTTGTTGCTGTATTGTGCTTAATAGAAGCTTTCAAATGAGGAACATTATAGGAATGGTTTGCTAGAAATTGCCATCTGATTATAAATTATCACAATAAGTGTTTGAGTAAAAATATAAAAAGGAGGAATTAAAACGAGAGTCTGGCATATATCAGAGTTTTTCAGCAGCAATGGAAGGATTTTCTGGAAAGAAAGAATCCTGTATGGAGCTTTACCTAATCTAACCAGGTTTAATGGATACTTTTCTTTATTCTTAATGTTGGGGTGGGCTATCCCGACTCCAGCCTTTGCACTCGATTGCTTAGGGGGTCCTCAAACTATAGAATCTCCACAATCCTTTTGACATCATTCCAGATAGAGCAAGTATTCTGTATGGCATGGAAAGAATTAACTACTAATGCTCTGCCCAGAACCAGGGCTGCTGAAACCCACTCCAGCCTCCTGACAAATATTCCCTCTGTCACAACCCAGACCCAACTCATCCATCATATGAAAGGAAATCACAACCTTCATGGGTTCCCACTACCTAGAATTTTACAACCACCTCAACAGTGCTGACCAGAGTATTTCAGTCAGGGTGGAAGTCCTGGATATTACCTGGGCTCTGGTGTGACCACCCTATGAAAGAAAGGCCATAGAACCCTGTGCTAACAATGTTGGTTGCCAGAATGCTAGAAATACAAAGGTAATGCAAGCTGGTCTGCTAGGATTTCCTGACTCATTACAAAATATCACTGCATTACTGGGTATTATTGAGTATTTGAAGAAGATCTTGCTGATATATCCTGTCTCTATAGGGGTTATCCTATTTGAAACTGCTTCCCCTTAGTGGCTATTAGGAGGGAAAAGAACTCTCCCCTTACCCTAATAGCTGCTCATGGGTGTCAATTTCTCTTGATGAATTGATGGAGGGAAAGGGTTAAATTCCAGCTCCTGTCTAAATCAAGCTCTCATACATTGGGCAATCAGATCAGAGATTTCTTACATGTTGTCTTTTGAACCCTCCCAGTCTGTGAGCACTGTGTCAGCTTGACTCAGGGGATACATATTGGAATTTCTGGTCAATCAGAAAGAAAATACATTAAAGTCACTTAGAACCTGACATTTGAAACAATTGTAATCCAAAGGCTGCAATTTCAGTATGTTAGCCAGAACAATACAGTCAATTTTCTATTCTCCAGAGCAGCAGAACTAGATTTGAATCTAAATAGTTAATTCAGACATACATTTTATTGGCCCATGATCTCAGTCACCAGCTTCGGTAAGACTGTTCAAGTAACTTAAGTATATGCTGAACATCTGTTCATTATTGCAGGAGGGATTTTAAAAAATAGTTGGAATACATGAAAGAGTATAACAAAAAAAATAGGAAACAGTTTATGCGCAATTTTGCATATTAAATAAATATAAATAAAGATGACTGTTTTGATTACGTGCATGTATTCTTGAATGGTCTCTTTGTAGTCCAATTTTGAAACAAGAAGTCTAGCAATTAATTTTTGTTTAAAGACTTTGCAAGCGGCAGGTGTTTTATGACATTTTCTTTTATGCAACAGTTACACTGTCTGGGATGTAAAAAAGAGCAAAGATTCTAGTGTTTTGTTCACAGCTTTATGCAGTTTGTTGCCTGAATAGATTCTAATTCCAAAACAAAAGAAGCATTTTCATGTTTGGGTTTGCCCCATCTGTGTGATCTGGTGGTTTATGCGGGAGGAGGTGTTATCACATGAATCTAAATACACAAGTCAGTGTTTTATGGACTCCTTTCTGTGCTTAGAGGAGTTTATAAGTTGCCTATTCTATTGTGTGTCACTTCCAACTGACATGTGTGCATTATGTTGAGCATATTTGGGGTGTAATTACAACTAATGAAGCCTGGAACACTGCTTGTTCTCCAAGTAATTTATTCGTCTCTTGTCTGATTCTTGAAAATTGCTGTAAGATTGTTCCTTGATGCCCAATATTTTGAACAAGCCTTGGACTGTCTGACATCATTCAGCTTTCTTAGGCACATGAAGTCAACTTAATTTTTAAAACCTCAACAACTAATTATGAAATCCAATCTGTTAGGCATATTTTTTAAAAAAATAAATAATACAGAGAAGATGAAATGGAACATTATTATTCAGCATAGAATCTTCAGTGTTGTATATTGTATAATAAAATAAATAGGCATGCCTGTGAACTCTGTTTATGGAAACCCCATGTGTATGTGTGTATTTATATAGAAATAATAGATGTGAAGCATTAAGAAGGCAGAAGTCTTGTATAAATTTTAATTCCAGAAGAGCAACCATGTTCATTTGTAATAGGAAAAAGATGTGGAATCAGTGACTGTTTCTTAAAATGCTCATGCCACAGTAAATCAGTCCGTCTTAAAGGGAACTGAAAGCAAATGGCCATATTAACTACTCATTCAGTAGAATTGTAGAGCAACAGGGTTTAGAGGCTTTATGTTGGAAAATATGAAGGATTTTTAAAATAATCAGGATTGAATACTATGTCTGTGAATTCATTCACAAAACAAAAGATGATAAAGTGAATCAGATCTGTCTCTTTCTTGCAAATACTTCGTTGGGTATCATGCCAACTGTTATACTCACATAGTTCTAAAGTTTTGTTTTCTGGCATGGCTCTCTACACAACCATTTAGCTTAGTTTGAAATTTGAACTAGTTTTGCTTCATATTGGCCAAACAATAGTATAAGCCAGTGTTTTGCTATAGATGTATAAGCCAGCCAAACAATAGTGATAGATCTTTTACTTTTTGGGACAAGACTCAAGTTACTTATTTAAACCAATATCTAGAACAAAGAAGTGTTCAAAAGGTGAAGCAGGTTAGATTAGCAATGGTTCTGTAAATCAGTATTTTATAACAAAATAGCAGAGTCCAGTAGCACCTTTAAGACTAACCAACTTTATTGTAGCATAAGCATAATCTTGCATCTGACAAAGAGAACTGTGGCTCCAGAAAGCTTATGCTACAATAAAGTTGGTTAGTCTTAAAGGTGCTACTGGACTCTTTGCTATTTTGCTTCTGCAGACTAACATGGCTAACTCCTCTGGATCTATTTTATAACACTCACTGAAAATTCAGTTCAGTGAGCATTCGATACTTAACCATTTCATTTTACAGACAAAATCATAATTTATAATTTTCCATAGGCCTAAGTTGTTATGTGACATTGAACATTGTGAATATTATTTCAACTGTGGTGTCACTGTAGATTATTAAAATATATTCTCATTATTAGGATATAAAGCCTTGGTAGTTTAAAATAACATAGCTCTTCTGGGGACTTCTGCTATAGTTTACTGTAGTCTTACAGTTGCCTCCTATAACACTGTATTTTTTTCAAATCTGTTTGTTTTGTCAGCTCTTGAGCCCCCAGAGTTAACATTTTAACAAAGTCTCTAGTTATATATTTCATACTGAAAATCTTGATTAATGACAGTAGGTGTAACACATGGTAGTGATTTTATTATTCCTTTTATAGAACCCTTAATAATTTAGAACAAGTTTTCTGCATAGTCAAATACACTGGTTTATGAGATGCTAATGGGATGTATTTGATAATGTAAGTTGGAGTCTACAGATCTGTCCAGCTCTTAAATACAGGGATAATAAAACTGGCCTTTTTATAGGACTATTGTAAGGATTATTGTAATAAAATGTGTTGTTTTGAACACTGAGAACACAATACAAATGCTAAATATTATTCTTATTAATAATAATAATAATAATATTGTAATGGTGCAATCACACATTTATAACAACCCTCAAAAACCACAATGCCATCTTATTACAAATCAAGGCAACACATTAAAAGAACCACCTTAAAAATAGCAGTGAAGGAATCCAATTGATTTTTTAACCCCTACAAACCAGATTTAGACATATAGTTTCTTTGAAATTGCAAATACGTGGTGATCAGTTTGGACCCTGAGAATGAAATAAACTCACAGACCTCTCCACAGTAGAAATGTTGGCTCTCTTGTGCAAGACTGTAATGCCCTACAGTGATTTATGAGCCTCAGAATATCTATAGATCATAACAGAGAAGGAATAAAAGTAGAAGAGATAATATGTTGCAGAACAAAGATTAGTAGGAAAAGTATCCTGGTGAAAATGATTTTTGAGAACAATCGAGATAAAAAATAAGGAAACAATGAAGCTATGCACACTCACCTGGGAATGAGTCCCATTGAATACAGTGGGACCTACTTCTAAGTAAACCTGTACTTGTAATGTAACTAAATTTGTGTGATGATCCATAATCAGAACATGTGGTGGACCAAATAATTATTCCAAGTATATTGTCTTGGATGACGGTTAGACTTTTTATTTGAAATCTACCTAGATAGCTAATGAGATAACATTTAAATACCATGTATATTGACTTGGATAACTGTTGGACCTTTTGTTTAAGATATACCTAGATAGCTAATGTTAGATAGCTGGTAATGTTTAAATGTTACTAGATAGCTAGTAACATATAAGTAAGTTTGAACAACTTCCAAATTTGGAGTTTGTATTTTTACTTAGAATTTGTGTTAAAAAATTTAAGTTGCTTGTTCTTAAAAGCATGATTGCTGAAAGGCTTAATTAATTAATTTGTTAAAGATATGTCTACATTACCTCTTCAGAGTCCTGCTCAAGGCAGCATACAATTAAAATAATTTAATAATATAAAAACAAGCCGTTGGATATAAACAGCATAAAAACTATCAATAAAACAGAAGCAGACCATTAAGTCGGTAAAATCCATAATTAAAAGCCTAGATAAAAAAGTGTGTTTTGACCTAGCACCTAACAAAAAGTAAAGTAAGCACGAGGCAAACCTCGAGGAGGAGGGTGTTCCACATGTGAGGTGCCACGACAGAAAATGCCTGTCTGTAATTTATAACTAGCTGTTAATGCTACTGGATTTGGTAGAATTAATGAAATAATAGCCATCTGAGATCTGATGCTTGCCTAGGCATTATCATCAATACCATGTAAGATTTATATCCAGAGGAGTTAGCCATGTTAGTCTGTAGTCACAAAATAGTAGAATCCAGTAGCACATTTAGACTAACCAACTTTATTGTAGCATAAGCTTTTGAGAACCACAGTTCTCTCATGCATCTGACAAAGAGAACTGTGCTTCTCGAAAGCTTATGCTACAATAAAGTTGGTTAGTCTTAAAGGTGCTACTGGACTCTTTACTGTTATGTAAGATTTAAAACAAGTTTAAAATTCTTTTATTATATGCGGTTCTACCTTCATTAGTCTTCTAAAATTGTTGCTTGCTTTTAACCTGAGGGACAGATTGGATCAGACCTGAGAAATAACAATAGAACAAATGCACAGCCATGTTTTCCTTTATCTGATAATTTATATCCAATAATTCATACCAAATTTGTTTATAATATAGAAATTTTGAAAGTACCTTCTTTTGATTGTGGTGTTTCACTTTTTCCCTTCCATTGAATTAAAAAAGTATATGCATTATGGAAATAAGTTTGATTATTATTTCTGGCTTTATATCTTATTCATTAATCATATTAATTAGCAGGCAGTCATTATGGCATCTCAGGGACCTGTAGTGAGGAAAAATAGGCTGGCATAGTCTCCAGTCAGAGTCCTGCAGCTTTGTTTCAACTAAGAGAAAATAGGCGTAATGTTCTGCGCTGTGCTCCCCCCCACCCTGGCGAAAGCCTAGTATTTACCTGGTTGAAATTCAAATTGTTTTATTATGGTGTCAATTCTTTGGTTTTTGGCAGCACTTCTAAAGTGCCTATACACAAAAGAACTACCACAAGGAATGAATGCAAGTGTTGACACCACCTAACAAGCAGGGATTATATGTTTACAGAAGAAGTAATATGATAGGTCAAGTATAAGAGGCACTTCTCAAGAGCACTTCACCACATAATGAGTGACTGACTAGAAAGTGCGGAGCTGCCACTCTTTGGCTTCGCTTCGGTGTTGATGCCTGCCTCTCTCCTCCAAAGCCCTCTTGATCATGTTCAGCTGCTCAGTTCTCATGTGGGGAATAATAGTAGAGTAAAGCTGCTTTTCGGTCTCATTTTTCTTGCTAATTTACACATTCAAGCCATTTTTTGTTTGCTATCCTTATTTGCTATTCCCTTTTGTCAAGGCACTGTTCTCTTTTTCGCCTCAGGCCTAGGAACTAATTTGAGCTTCTATAATTACTTCATGTTTTACACCTGTCTGCATATCATGCACCCCTTGTCTCTGTACTTAAGCTGTATATTTCTTTGCAAATAAAAAGGGGGCTAGTTTTCACAGAGGAGGAATCCTCAAGTTCTCTTCCCCCCTTCCTTCAGAAGAAACACAATTAAACTGCTGAGATGTTTTCAGCAATGCAGCTGACCTTTGGGGTTCATGAAGGACAAATCAATGCTGCCCGTTCAGACAGTTTGTGTTAAGACATTGTTGAGCAAAGAGCTCTTAGCTTTATTCCCCTTGAATGAAGCAGTGGTTGTAATCATTTTAAAATAATTAAGACACAGACTGCACTAGTATCATTCCACAGGGTTTGCTCTACAGCTGCTCTTCTGCTTTAATAAGAGCTTATTAAATTTGGGTCAAACACACTCCAAAGAGTTCCACAATGAAGAAGCTGTTCAAAAAGTTACCTTTCCTTACAGGAAAAAAAGGCAGCTGATTAGATTTTTAACTTAAGTGACAGCTGCAGTTCATTGCTGGTTCTTTGGTGTCCTGCAGCCAAACTGGGAGCCTTTTTTTGTAAATTGGTTGTCATTTGGCAAAAAGCATTCTTAAATAATCCAGGGCTGCTTTCCACAGAGCCTTCCTCAATCCAATTAGGAGTTTAACAAGGGTCAAATTAAGGAGACTTTGCACTTCATGTTTGCATCATTAGCCGTAAGACTGTTTTCTGTGTGCAGGACTGTCAAGGGGCTGAAGGGGAGGGACGGCTGCAAGACAGGATAGACACAAAGCTGTCATCCACCATGTGGTGCATCCTTTAACTGAATGAAGGCACAGCAGGCTAGGAACAACATTTCCAGTTGTCTTTTGGGCCCGTTGTCTTGTAGGTTTCAGCTGGTTCATAGTTGTGGGGAGGTTACAGGTGCGAGCCAGAGCTGATGAAGAAGTGTGCGCTCTACGCCTACTCATTTCTCCCTTGGTAGCCTATTGTTATTGGACAAATGACTGGGAAGACATGAAGTTAGAAGTCTCTTGAGAATTCATTATTTTTGACGAGATGACAACTACCCAGCTTTCTTGTTCTCATTGCTCTTGCTGTTCCCTGTTTTTTTTTAAAAAAAAATTCTACATGTTAAAGGTATCATACAATCCAACTTTTAAATAACAGTATTTTGAGATCTTGGGGCAATACACAGATAGGATCCAGAGTGGTTCAAGTTATGCATTTTATTGGGCCAAAGGCAGAACAAGATGATATATGCAGACAGAACAGACTTATACTTTTATCTGCTAGTATTTGTGGTCTCCAAATAACTAGTTACACTGGTTGCATGTGTTCACATTTTGGCCAAAAGTGCCAAAATTGGCATTGGAGGGGAAGGGGGGGGCTGATGGATAAGACACCATTTTCACAGACCTCCTCCCATTTTTCCTGTGAAAGTGAGATCTTATCATTCCCTCCTTTTCCACATAATGACAAAAAAGGCTCCTGCAAATCAGTGCTCAGATGTGTGGGATATTGCCAAAGAGCTGTTGCTGTATCTCCTTAGCAAATGCTTTGTGCTACTACATACAAAGTAACGATTTATCTAAAAATAACACTTTCATTGTTCCTCCCCCACTAAACCCATTAATAGATACTTTAGTATCATGCGAGTTTTCATAGTTTAATCCCTTTTCAAAAGCTTTTCAGAATAAAAGCTCTAAATGGTCCTCAGTATTAATTTGATGTGACTTCTGTACAATATGGTTTGAAATTCTTAGGAACCCGTTTTTGCAGCTTACTCTTTTCCACGGGAGCAATGGAAAGACAACGGCAACTAAATGTTTAATGGACTCTCTGCTGCAAACCTTTCTTCACAGTCAGATGCTGTAGCTTTGTACTGTTGATTTTGTACAATTTATTTCTGTGAGTTAATTTAAAATAGAATAAAATGTATTATTCACTAAATTCTAAATTTATAAAACTGTTGCTTAGAATGCAATTTCAAAGATTTAATGCCAGCTTGGCACCCATAGTTAAACAGCAAAATCATTCAAGGTAATGCATATCTTTTTGTATGTTTGATAGTAGAGCTGTATATATATTGTTATACCTTATTCACTTTGGTGATGATCCAAAATGATTACAATAATGTTAAATTTGACTAGAAAGGTAGCTATTTCTATGCTATAGATATCAGAAAGCCTCATATTCTCTTTTACTTTTACATTGTTTTTGTTTTATTGAGAGTTTATTTCAAAAAGGATCCAACAGGTCCATCATTGAGATAATCAGTTTCTTGATTAATGTGTCACACAATGCCTTTAGTCAAGTCAGGGTGTATAATTAGTTTAACCAGTTTGCTAAACAAGTGTATTTAGTCACAGCTTTATGAGACAAACTACTATGATCTCTCTTTACCCAAAGTGATATTTTTAATAAAATGTAAGATTGAAGAAGGTCATAGTTTAGTTGTATCATTTACCCATACAAGTATTCTGTTCGGCCATGGATTTTGTTGCTGTTTTGTGAATTTAGTTTAGTTGGAACAGTTGACTGACAAAGAAAATTTGCTTTAAAGGAAAGGTTAAGAGGACTAAAAACGTGTTTTTTCTGCATAGATAGACTTTTAAAGGAAGAAATATGCTTCAGTACAGCTATCAAATCTGAGCATACATTGCTTTTTTCTTTTCTTTGTTTCCTTGAGCACTGGATTCTTCTGTCAGTTCAGTGTCAAAAATAGTAAAAGCGTAGGTTAGAAATTGGCATAGTTCTTTCTGCTTATTAACTAAAAATATCCCTTTGTTTCAAAGTGTATTATAAGAATTTTTATAAGATCACTGACTGTAGTCACTGAAAGCCCCTCCATCCATTTGTTTGTGTGATCACAATACTAGCTAATTTTTTGGAGTTTTTTATTTTAAAATTAAAATTTAACTTTGTTAAATTAACCATGGTTGTGAGAACAAATCTTAATAATATTCTTTGTCACTTTTCCATGGGATTCTAACACAAGTAAATTTTTCCATCTTGGCTGCTAATACAACACCTCATATAAACGTTCTGATTTGGAACTCTTTGTGTCTTACAAAAACTTGCATGGGCCATTTTTTTGTGATCATCATCAAACTCATAATAAATACACTGGGTTTTTTTAGATGGGCTAGGTATGATGCACAATAAAAATGGCTTTATATATTTCCCAATTCTAACTGATGTTATTTCATAAACCCAATTAATAATTATACTGCAGTATTTAGAAACTTTGGGACATGACTACAATGTTCAAAATGCATGTCCATTTCTAACAACTACACCCACTGGAGCAATAAGTTCTGATTAATAGGCACTGACCACTTGAAGAGGGGCAGGAAAACTATGGCTACAATTCTAATGACTTTTTTTCCTGTTTTGAAGGTCTCTTCCCTCTGTTTGGTTGTACAATTCTAATGACATTTTCCTAGGAGTAATACCCATAAACAACATGTGCCTTACTTCTGAGTAGACTGACTTAGGCTTGCTCCCTATATCCAATACTTGCCCATATCATCAGCCATTTGATCACAGAGTGATTTGTTAACATGCAGACACACAGAGAGAAATAAGATGCAAGTAGACCACTGTGCTCATTTAGTGCTGAGTGAAGCATATGTGTATAATATAAAGGAATACTTTTTAAAGTTTGATCCATGAGTGGAAGGAAAATAGCAGTGTCTTGCAATTGCTTGTATAAGCACTGATGGAAGAGTTCATAAAGTGCTATACTAAGTAGGGTGTGTACCAATCCTCAAGTTCTGTGTGCACAAGAAAAATACAGTCTTAGGATGTTTCACTTTTCTCATGCAATGCTCTGCTGAAGGTATATAATGACCTTTCATAAGTTAAATATATTCAACTCCAAACCTTTGTTTCCCCAATACGCATACTATCACAGCAAATATCTTGCTTCAAAAATATAAATGATAAATTCAACAGAGACATAAATTCTATTTCTGTCTTTAAAAAAAACATAAATAATTACATGCACATATTCCTTTAATATAGAAAAACATGCAAATGAAAAGTTGTCTTTAGGCTTTTGGCAGCTTGCCAAAACTGAGGATAGTTCTAAAAATAATATTCTGTCCTGCCAGAATCTCTACCTTGTTATGAGGGAAGATGGCAATATGATTTAAACTATATCATTTTCACGCAGCAAGTCACTTGCGGTCTACGACTAGTGTTATGGATTCTTGAATACACTGGTGACTGTCTATAAGAGGATTCAGCTTTGTTTAACAAATAAACAGAATAGAATAATTGCATAATTCTTAGAAACTTTGCAGTCAGGAGATGAATATTAAGTTGTGAAAACAACGAACTGTATATTTGTATCATTAGTGAACTTGATAGTAGTATTTATAATTTGCAAATAAAAAAATTAAGATATCTGTAGCTGCAGAAGCTGCAAAGCTTTTCATTACGTTGAGGATTGTGGCAAAAAAGTTGTGGAAAAGAATCTTTTTTCAAAAGTTATCTACGTTTGTGTGTGAGAGACAGAAAAGAATTTAGATCTGGATTGACAGCCCTGAAGACTAAAGGGCTTTTATTTATGCATGAGCACTAGCAAGACAGGCTTTCTCACCCTGCCCTGTTGAGACGCCTCACCCTTGCTTGACCTGGAAGACCCCATGGGCTACTCTAGGAATGAAAGCCTAGTAGACAATCCATTCCCATTTAAGCAGCAGTCCTGGACCCAATTACACAAGCTTAAGTCCTACTGTAGCCAAGAGAATGTTAAGGTTGCATCCAGACTCCACACGTTGTCATTCTTCATTTCACTTTACCATTGCTCATCACTGTCTTGTATAAATTTTTGCATGTTTCCATGCATACATGTTCCATCCTGCCAGAAGTTTTATTTTTTTTCCCTTGATGAATGCTAAATTTTATTAGTTTAATCCATTTAGTCTGATAACTTTGATCCAATTGGCCTTAGGAAAGTGAAGAAAAATCTTGAGATAGGATTGTAGCAAGATGCCTCATGACTGGGCACATATTTACAATGGCTAAAAAGAAGGAACAAGGGATGTGAAGAGGGGAGCTTTGACTCTCAAAATCTTACACCCTGAAAATCTTGTTGGTCTCTAAGGTGCCACTAGACTCAAATCCTGCTGTACTACTGCAGATCAACATAGCTGCCTGCCTGAAACTGTTAAAAATATATCTGCCACTAATAATATAGGAAAGCACAGTTACCAAACAGTTCCATTGACTTCATTAGTAAAACAAGAGTGTAATTACAGTATTGTACTGAATATTTCAAATGAAAAGTATACATTTACATTATCTAGTTTCAGAAGCCTTCTTGTTTTAGAGCTTTTCTTTGAAATACTACTTTTAATCAAACTTGTATACAGAATATATTGTAAAGTTCCTATCTTACAAGCCCACGGTGCCTGCTCATTTCCTCACTACATCAGCCCCCTAACTTAATCTACAGAATTTTCTGCCACTTTTACTGGTATTCCTTTCTCTTACTTAAGGAGGATATTGGTCCTGATTTCCAATTTATCACCAATATGTACCCCTTTCACATTGGTTTTGGATGAATGGGTGGAGTATTTGTAGGGAATATTTGTAGGAGTTAACCGGAGAGAAAAGAGGAACAACAGACCTAAATTGTTGCTTAACTCCAAGGAAGGAAGCAATGTCCAGGTACCTTTGCTTAGCTAACTCTAAGATAGGACTATGTCTCATTGACCCTGACTTGATCTCTTGCTGGTCACACGGATATCATTGTGGAAATTACTCCCTGATGTACTCAGCCTCTAAGGAAAATAATGAGACAATACGTTTCATAGAATAAAAGAGAGAGAAAATATGAACTCTGTCATCCATTCCAACATTCTTGCTTAAGAAAGGGTATACTACCCTTAAAGCACCCTCAACAAATATATTTCTACCTTTTGTAGAAGACTTCCAGAATTACTTCATTGATGAAGTGTTGTACTGCCTTGTATATAACTGCCATTGACCATAGGAACAAGCACATGGCTGAGACATTATAGTTTTAAGAGGTTTTTCATTCAGTTTTTAATCAACATTTAATGTCCAGTGATTTTAAGTCCTTGTTTTTGAATCACCCTTACGGATAGATAATGGTTCCTTCTACTGTTTCTGACAATACTGGGAAATTTTATTTAGAAATTTTAATAGTTCTTTTTCCTGGCTAAACATACAGAGTTTCTCCAGATTTCCTTGTATAATTTTCCTTTTAGCTTCATAGTTCTCACCTGAATCATTTGGAGTTTGTTAGGTTTCTTGGAGTTTGTTTGGACAAGATAATGTATTTATTTATTTATTTATTTATTTATTTATTTGGTTTCTATTCTACTCTGCCTGCAAGTGGGCTCAGAGTGCATCACAACATTTTAAAATATACAATAAACAGAATACAAGTTTTGCAGCAATATAAACATTAAAATGCATCAATTATAACACAGCCATGAACATTTTGCCATACCCCTCAAACTAAATAACCTGAGGGTTGGGTGGCCAGTCATAAATGTTACAGAACCCGAGGGGGGCATATACTCCCCCTGTGGCAGGAGGCCGATACAATACCTTAGGTGGCCCGTCTGCCTCAACCACCGAATGCCTGGTGGAACATTTCTGTCTTGCAGGCCCGCTGGAAGGATAACAAGTCCGAATGGACCCGTGTTGACACAGACAGAGAGTTCTACCAGGTTGGGGCCAGGGCCAAGAAAGCCCTGGCCCTGGTTGAGACAAGACGAACCTCCTTGGGGCCAGGGACCACCAGTAGGTGTTTATCTGCTGAATGAAGCAGCCTCCGGGGAACATGTGGTGAGAAGCTGTCCCACAGGTATTCTAGTCCCAGTCTGCTAAGGGCTTTAATGGTTAGAACCAACACCTTGAACCTGATCTGGAATTCAACTGGGAGCCAGTGCAGTTGGTGCAAAACCCGAGTCAGGATGCATGCCACTGTATTCTGGACCATTTGCAGTTTCCGGAGCAGTCTTAAGGGCAGCCCAGCATAGAGCGAGTTACAGTAGTTCAATCTGGAGATGACAGTTGCAGCTAGATTGAGAGGCAGGGAACAAGTTGCCTGGACTGGCAAAGATGAAAAACAACAGACCTGGAAACTGCTGTGACTTGGGCCTCCATTGTCAAAGAGGCATCCAAGACCATATCCAAACTAGATGAGGGTGACCAGTACCGTCTCCATCCTATGGCCAGGGCCAAAATTGGACTGGAAGGAATCCAGGACAGAGGAATTCTTCAGGAACACCTGTAGCTGTTCCATCACCGCCCAGTCAATCACCTTGCCCAGATATGGGAAGCTCGAAACTGGGCGGTAGTTGGATGAGTTGGTGGGGTCCAAAGATTTTTTTCAAGAGAGGCCGTACCACCATTTCCTTCAAGGCTCTAGGAAACACTCCAAAGCTTAAGAAGAGATTAACAATGGCCTCCAAGAGAACTCGAAACCCGTCAGTGCTGGCCTTTACCCACCACAGCATACAAGGGTCCAAGGGGCAGGTGGTAGGCCTCACCGCCTGCAGGGTCCTGTCAACCTCATCCTAGGAGAGCAGACTGGAATGATCTAAAACATGTTCAGAAGATGGCCAAGGGGCCTCCAGTTCCTTTACTGTGACAATTGTGGCTGGTAGGTCACAGCACAGAAACAAGATTTTATTTGCAAAATAGCTCCCAAAAGCCTCACAGCTAATATTTGAATTATTAATTTGATGGTCTCCCTATCAAAGTCCAAACAATTTTAAACAATTGTGCCGAGCGTGAGCTCACAGTCGCAGTGGAGGCAGCATAGTATTCTTTCTTTGTTGCCTTCACTGCCACCTCATAGGCTTTCATAAACTTCCTATAAGATGCTCTTGCCTCTTCATCCCAAGTCCGCCTCCACACTCGCTCAAGCTGTCTCAGCTCCTATTTCATCCAACGCAGCTCTTCAGTGTACCAGGACACCAACTTGATATGGGGGTGAAGAGGGCAACAGGGGAGATCTTGTCATGGCTTTGGAGAGATGGGACTACCAGTCCTCTACCAGCGCATCCAACGAACCGCCAGGGAGCATCAGATCCCGCAGAGTGGTCTGGAAACCAATCAGATCCAGCAATCTCTGCAGGTGAACATAAATCCGCTCGCCACCTATGTGGGGGGGGGACTGGTATGCTGCATCTCCTGCATGTACTCATTCCTAGTTGTCTACCTTTATACATTGTTCCATGATGGCATGAGGGCAACCTTCCAAATGTAGACCTAAAATTTGTGCAGAATGCAATGTCCTGCATTGTGTGAACAGACCTCTAATGACAATTACGCTGTACACTGCACTGTGTTTATTTATTCTGTTATTTTATTAAACTATTTTATATCACCTTTGTGTCCCCCAAAGGATCAAAATAACTGTACTTATGCAATTGAAATGATCAAACATGATTATTACAACAGCATAAAACTGTAAACACATCAGAGGAAACATCAGAAAGATTAGAGTCCCAGCACTCTTAACTAGACATGGGCACGATCCCAAAAAAAATTCCAATTAAGCCGTTCGTGGATCTGGGCTGCTGCTGAATGCAGGTCACTGATTCTAACCGATCAAGTCTTGTTTCCGGTCTGGAATTGGGAATTGGGGAGGCCAGCGCCCAGGGCAACTGTAGTCAGGCTCTCGTGTGTGTGCGCATGCGCTCCTGAGTCGCCCACGCTCACACAGAAAGCCGGCTGTCCCAGTGCGCTGCGGAGCTGGCAGCAGCACTAGTGGCTCGGAGGCTGCCTGCGCCGTTCACCTGCCCCGCAAGACAAGGGGCGGCCTGCTTGTCCGCGTGCCCCTTATCCTGGGGAAAGGCGAACGGCGCAGGCAGCCTCCCAGCCTCCCACACTGCCTTTTGCCTTTCCCCAGGACAAGGGGCGGCTGGCTTGCCCACACGCCCCTTGTCCTGGGGAAAGGCGAACGGCGCGGGAAGTCTCCCAGCCTCCCATGCTGCCTTTTGCCTTTCCTTTGTGCCCATGGCTTCAGAACACCCCCTTCCCCCTCCCTCCCCTGGGTTGCTGCTCCATGGTTGGAAGGAAGCCTGCTAATCAAGGAAAGCTGGTCTTCCATTCGTGTTTTGAGGGTGACAGGAGGAGGGCAAACACAGCTCATTCCCCTGACTCTGTTGCCCCGGGAATAAATTACTGGCGCAAGAGTGTCTGCAATTCTGAACAGAAACTGACCCATCCGATCAAGTCCCGAACAAGCAAACTCCTGACTGCTGGATCGGTTGCCGTGGGCAGAACCGATTAGCTGAGTCACGATGGAGCAAACGCCAAAATGGGGGGGGGGTTTGAAATCGTAATTCAGATCGGGCCCATCTCTACTCTTAACCACTACACCAAAGATAACTGGGACCCTCCAGATAACTCCTCCTGCAGTTTCATATTATATTCCATATTTCTCACTGATGGGGGAACCAAAGCAGCTAACAATATACAGAGAGAAAGAACCAACCAACCAAACAAGAAAAGACAAGGAGGCTTCCAATAGTGAAGCAGGTCTTCTCTCTCAACTAGCTGGTCATCTGTCCAGCTTTAGCCTAACAGTCAGGCTTAGAGCTGAAGATCAAGACTCCACTGGCTTATACCTCTGTGCAAAGACGAGACCAAACTCTAAGATGTTACTCAGCTACTGCTAACTAGCAGGATCTTCCCCAATTCTTCTCCTGCAAGAAATCCCTCTGGGCATGGCCAAGTCTTATATTCCAGTGTGGAAAGAGGAGACTAAACTGATCAAAATGTTAAGCAGCGGCTCCAAACTACCAGGATCTTCCCCAGCTCCTTTCCTGCCAGTGTTAATTAATCTGGGAAACAAGATGGAACTCTGCTGGATCCCATATCCTAAATATGACATGATTGGTGACACTGAATACTGCTGAATAGTCCAGCAGAATTAATATGAAGTACTTGTTCTGTACGGTTGCCATCAAAGTTATTCAAAGCTATTCAAAGCAATGGGATCTAGCAAAGGCTTTTAAAGTAAAGTCTTACCATGAACTCTTTTAAGACTGGCAACATTAAACCTCTCACTTTCCCACCTATTGCCATATTGTGGTTTAAAAAGCATGGATTACAATGGCCAAGTCATAGTGAAACTGCAGTCTTTTCTTCAGAAGGGCTTATCTCCAATAGTCCCAGAAACACAAATCTAGAATTAGTAATGAGTCCAGAAACATCTCAAAGCTATGGTACTGAATGCCCCATTGCATAAATTCATTTAGTGATCAAAGGAGGCTCTTTCCCTTCCTCTTCCTCATTTCTTGAGATATAGAGGAGGCAAAGATAATAATCTTCCCTCTTTATGATCCTACCCCTCTCCTACTACAATGATTAATGGGCTCCCACTAGAATAAGAGCTAGCCTGTATCTTATTAGTTAGGATATTTAGGATATTTAACCAGGCAATAAAAAGCAGTTGCTAAAATGGTGAACGTTATGGTACACTATAGTATTTATTTCAAAAATGGCTACTATAAAGTATGCAACATATATATGGTATTAATCTAAGCTAAGTTTTCCATCAACAGAATGGAATTTACCTGCATCATACTATGGGTTAGAGGATGATGGGGACAGGGGGAAAGTCTGCAGCTTGGTGAGCCAGTTTGGTGTAGTGGTTAAGAGCAGCGGGACTTTAATCTGGTTTGATTCCCAATCCCCACTCCTCCACTTGAAGCCAGCTGGGTGACCTTGGGTCAGTCAACTCTTCCAGAGCTCTCTCAGCCCCACCCACCTCACAGGGTGATTATTGTGGGGATAATAATAACATACTTTGTAAACCACTCTGAGTGGGTGTTGTCCTGAAGGAGGGTATATAAATCAAATGTTGTTATTATTATTATAGTGAGAAGGGGGACTCGTTAGAAATTGCCAGTTTAGTCAATAAATTAATTTGTCAATAAATTAATAATTTCTCCTATTTAATTTTTTCAATTGTTTATTAAGTTTGAGAGAAAACTTCAACTATTACTGAAATAAGATTATTGTATTCCTGAAATAACTTATGCATTATTAGTTAAGTATGTTTGGGGGGCGGGAAGAAAGTCAAAATATTTAAGTAAGTAACAGGCAAATTGTGTTTGTTTATAATGTTTAAGAGCTAATGCTATTTTATGCAGATTATGTGTCATGTATTGTGCCCTTCCAGGTGCTTGATCTGACCTGAGCAGTCTTCTTAGCAGACAGCAAAACTCCTTGATACTGACCTCCTGTCATACATAGCTGGTGGGTTGTATTAATCATGATGAGTCACAAGTTGTGCAGGCTTGATCTGATGTCTAGCGGTCACAGTAAAAGCATGCATATAGGTCAGAGTGCATGTCCCCTAACATAGCCTGTATGATCAGCTTTGACATTGCCAACCACTTGTTTGGGGCAACTAATTATAGACCTCCCTCTGCCATAGGTGATGGGCAGTCTCAAAGCTGACCATGCCAATAGATGAATACACATGTGTTGAGTTTCATGTTCACAGAGGATCTTTGAATCAAAGCTCATAATTTATGCATGGAGAACGTGTTTTCTAAACATCTTAAACATGAAATACCTATAAATATGGCAAAATATAGCCATTAAAATCAGTTTATAATTTAAAACAAAGCTATGGTTGAACATAGTAAAGATAGACAAGGCAAATTATTAGTAATCAAAGGATTCTATTAGTAGCATGTTTATATATGTGTTATCATGTCATTTTTAAATGTTACCCTTCCTGAGCTCTCAGAAAAATATCTGGTTAAAAATCAAAATACATATATATGACAGTTTATTAAATTTCTGTTGGTGTGCTGTCCAATAGATTATAAATGTCCAATAATTTGCAAAGAACTATCCTCTAGGAAAGTGGGGGGCAGGAATCTCAAGGACAATTGTACTCACAAACAGTATTTTCTAAAAAAATTACAAGCAACTGGATGAGAGGCTTATAGCTGAAAAGTTCTGTTAATTAATAGGTATCTATATCATGTAAAAATTAAGAAAGGTATATACTATAACCCAGTTAAATAAATATATAATAATGGCCTTTTTAAAAAAACTGCCTATTCCACTCCATTTTCCATTTCTTTTAACTGGAAAAAATGTAGAATACAAATTCTTTCTCAATTTCTGGACATGTTTTCAGATCCCCCCCAAACAAATTTTAATTTTATATCAAAGAAACCCTTGAGGGAGAAAGTTAGGGAAGGATACATGGGCTTGTAGCAGACAAAATGTCGCTTGCATTTTGCTGCTCAGTAGTTTGATATACTCATTTGCTGATGTGAAATGACGAGGCTTAGAAAGCAGGGTTTTGTTTTTTAGCTGTCTGTAGACCTAGTGGGGCCTTACAGAACCCAGTCAGCAGGTCATTAACTCTGGAGAAAACAGCTTGCATTAATATGCTCTAATCCAGTATAATTAGTCAAATTACTGCACGCTGACCGGCTTGTCATGTGTTGTCAGATTTGGCATGCACACTGGATAGCCTTGGTCCCTCTGGAATGCCACCCTGGATCAAGGAAAACTGCTCGCTTGTAGTATTGTTGATCTCTTGATGAGGAAAGCAAACTGAATCAGCAATCACAGTGACTTTTTTAAAAAGAAAAATCCTCTGCTTATTTTGGAGAAAGAAACAGAAATAGTGCACCAGGAACAATGTTACTCTTTATTTCAAGCCAAGAGTAATAACAGCTGGTTGCTCTGCCTACTTCTCCATATCTACTAGAACTAGCAAACTGGTGTAACTCTATAAGATTAACATTCATAAAAAGATAATTACAAGGGGATCATCTACAAATTACCTTCCACACCATGACACAGATTATCAAACTAGCAGATTGTGTATGTGTAAGCGTATGTGCGTGCACAAATGCACATGCATGCAGTACAGGAGGAGGTTATTAAACTATAAAAGAGCCTTATTAGCATAAATTCACAAGAGCTCTTGTTCTGGCGGCATGATAAAAACCTGTGTTACCTTTGCATTAACACTGAATTGCTTGTTGTGCTTTTGGCAATGACAGATAAGTCAGTGTAATTCCCCATCGCAACGGAAATGATGCTCCAGATTCCAAACGCATCCTCAAGATGTCACTGACAATAATCTTCAAAGAACGGCCAGTGAAAGTGGGCTGTATGTTTGCAGGATGATATACTGCAAATGACAGGAAGAATTATGTGAGTGAAGACGAATCTGTAACATATTATTAAGCAATTTCACGAGAATAACAGGGATAAAAGGATAATGGATGAGGGTGTCATTATTACCTTCATGTAGAGGGAAAGCAAAAGCAAAGGTAGAAAGACAAGATTAATTGAGGAAGGGTGAAGCATTCATTGCTCATCAGCTCTTTTGTACTGTGCGCTTCTGAAATTCCAGACAAAAAAATTGCCCAGAGCCGCGTTTTAATGCAGCTGGCAAGAGGGAACAGAAAACTGACAGGGCACTTTTTAGACACCTCTCAGTTTCTATAACCCCATTCCTAAAGCACCATCATAAAACTAGTTGTAAGCCTTTTTTTGTTGCAATCTCCGTTTTTAAACAATATTTCATATGAAGCTCTTCTATATGTGTTGTGTTAGAGAAAGGGGGGAAGCACTTTGCTTAATGTGCACCTTAGCAACACAGTTCCAAAACTGGTACCAGTTAATCTTAAATGAGCCACTCCTGCCATATAGGTAATCTGGGCTCTATAATATGAATGCTAATACCACTTGGCAAAGCTAGCATTAAAGCAAGAGACTCATTTTTAGTCTTAAGTTTGATTTTTTTAGAGATGAAATCATGGTCCAGTCATTGAGGAACAATAAGGAGCCTGGATGTGAAATACTGAGGCTTTTCATCATTTTTTTAAAATAGTATTTTTTTTTAATCGCTCTTAAAGCAGGAATGTTCAGGCAGTTCAGATGGGAAGCTGCTGCAGCTTATCTAACTCAAAGAGTAACAGCAAAACAAGAAACCATTCCAAAAGAAGTCATTTAGTATAATCTGGTTGTTATTTTGGAAGAGTGGGAAAGCATTTCTTTGTGCTTTTAAATCTATAGCGGAAGGCAGAGATACTTTGTTCTTCAGGAAGCATTTTGAAAAGAAATGCAGAAGACTCTAGGGTTGTAGTTCTCCTTCGTTTACCCTGGTCCCAGATATAAAATTGTTCTCTTCTATGAGTGTTATGAAGAAGTCTACAAATTTTAAAAATAGATTAAAATCTTTAAAAAAAACATAAAAATGTGGACTGATTTAGAGTTTCTCATATTTATATTCCAAATGATGAGTTGTATGGTATTTGTTTTCAGTCAGAAATATGTACCTAGTTCTGGTGAAGTATTGCAAATTATACCCTGGGCCACAGCAGGGCCAGAAACACATTGGTACCTTACCTGGAGACTTTTATCACTGAACTTAATCTCACTGAAAGTGAAAACATGGCCTGAACAATATAAATGAGACAAAATTGTGTTTTCTAATTGTGAAGGAACAGACTAGCAAGCCCTGTTCTCTCAGGTCCCAGGAGATCAGAAAACTCTGAGGCCAGCTCAGATCTTCACGCGCACACACCTGCTGTCAACTCTTTTCCATACTCTCAGGGTGTCTCTAACTTCTCAAAGGTTTGCCACCAGGAAATCTGAAAATACCTACTGCTAGACAGCAGTATATCTGGCACTCTGTTTCTGTGTTGCTGTTTAGACGCTCCACCAAGTTGCCATGTCTCCCACTTTGCTCCTACAAGTTAGGCAAGGACAATCAATCATACCTTTGCAATTTTAAGCAGTTGCAACCAAAGGAAGGCAAGCTTATCTGTTGCCCCTCCCTTTTATCACTCTTTAGATAGCAAAACCAAATAGGAATTCAATATATAAGAAAGGTTAATACACAAAAATAATAAGTGCATATGGTTTGTTCAAGCATCAGGCAAAGCAAAATACAAAGAAAAGGTGAAAGCATGCAATCTTGTCACACTAGTGTCAGTACTTATCATAAACACTTTAACCGAGTACGTGGTGCTTGGGGATAAATGAATCATTTCCTCTAATTTTTCTCTCTCAGCTACAGATTTTTAGAGAGACTCCTGTAAAATGGATACATTGTAAAGCAACTATAGACATATAGACATATCAATATGATGAAGAGGGTGGAGGGCATCTCTGTGCTAATGAACATCGAAAAAGCAATTGTGCAAGGATTGAAATTCATCTCAGTAGTTAAATATGACTAATAGGATTCTAAAGGATGCAGTATAAGTTTGTACCACTAATGGCTGGTATCCTCATACAAAAACCTAAAATATTTCATGCAATGCTAAGGCTTCCATGATTTCTCCTACCAACTGCAGCCCATCGTGCTACCTCAGGTACCACTCTGACAAGTCCCCTAATTTTCTGGAGCAGATTTTTAGGTTGCATAAATGGTGTGTAGAAAGACAAATTTTAAAAGTACTGGTGCACACATTGCATTCCTCTGCATGACTCTTTTAGCTCTCTGTCAAACTATTTTAAAAATAATAATCTTCACTAATTAACTACACATCATTTTCATAAGAGTTGTGCACAAGCATCAGAGTTTAATGTTAATACGCATGAAATGCATTAGAACTGGTAACTGAAGCAGTTATCTTTTTTTAAAAGTTGGTGTTCAGAAGAGAGTTGAAATAGATGGTCAGAAATAAAACATATTTGTTTTCCTGAACTATAGGTCCCTTTCCAGAAACTCTAGAAGATGGTGGAGACTGTAGGCAGGAATAAAAATACTAATCTGCTGCCACAAACCACTGCTTAAATGATAAAAGAGGGCCTGCCAAAACATGACTTGGATCCACTGGAGCATTTCCATGTGCAGAAGGAATTTCCTCTGTAGAGCACTCCTTTCTTGTCTCCCTCTCCCATTGCATCCCCCAGTGCCTCCTGAAATGCTACTCTGGGGGCCTCAGGGAGAGACAAGAAGTCTTGCTTATGAGCAGAAACATTCTGTCGGATCCAAGCCCATATGTTTATTTTCAGGTGGACCTTTTCTTTGACTATTTTCCTCCCCCTCTGTCCTCTAGTTGATTTTTTCTAGCATATAAAACTTAAATTGTATTACAATTTTAAATTGTATTGCATTTTAAAAATAACTTCACAAAGAGTCAGATATTTCCTATATGTGCTGAATTGTACACTTATTTCTATCATGTTAATGGTAGCTAGGTAAAATGAAGGTATGATTCTTAACAGACTATAAAGTAGAGATTAATGTTAAATTAGGATAGTAGGAATCTGATTGCTTGCTTTAATGGGGAAAAAAGGTTAATATTTTAAAGCAAGGGTAAAGGTTGACAGGAGAAAAATTGAATTTGTTTGCAAAAAGAAATTTGTTTCTTTAAGTGAAAATTGGGGTCAGGAGGCCAGAGCTTTCTTTGCTTCTAGATGACTGAAATGAATTGAATAATGCCACTGTAAGACACCAGTATGTAAGCTAATGACAAGCAGTGTATTACAAGTTTGAACACAGATATAGAATACTAGAAAATAATATGGTACAAATAAACGATATTTTAACCTGTTCAAAGGATACTTTAACTTGTATGCCTGATTCAGTTTTCAACTGTAAGATAAAATAGGCTTTTCCCTATTTTAGCCTTCGACAATATATAGGCTTTTCCCATTCACTTGTAGCTACTAACATTCCTTTGTTTCCATTTTTTTTTTATTATCCATTTGGAGAACAGAATCCTACTAAGGGATACCTCCAACAGTCAAATCTATTACAACTCAAGTAAAGGGCAGATGTACAGTCCTTAAAATGCAAAGTAAACAAGGCATTGGATTACCATCTAAAGGCCAACAGTGAGTTAAAACATATTTAAGCCAACCATGTCAGTGGGTTAAGCATGCTAAGCACTGGAATGTCAGACAGGGACTGGAAGACCGGTGTTCAGCTCCCTACTCAGACATGAACTTTACTGGTTGACCTTGAGCCAATCACTCTTTCTTACCTACCTCACAGGCTTGTTGTGACCTTATAAGGTGGAAAGATCATGTATACCATCTTGATTAACTGTTAACTTGATTTTTATATACTGCACATTTTTTTTATTCCAGTCTGGCATACAGTAATGTAGGCCAGTGGTTCTGCAATCTCCACCAGTGGGAGGTGGGATGTGATCCACCAGTGGAATGCAGAGGTAGTCTAGGGTCACAGTAATTTCATACAAGTTACTAAAAATTTATTCTCTTTCAATCCCTTGTCCTCCTGCATTGTGACCCGCCATCTCCTGCCGACCCTACCTACCATGGACTATCCATCTGTGGCCTTTTGACATGCTAGCAGTAACCTTGGACCCTCATTGTTCTTCGTAACCCATTTCCCCTGACCACCAGCACTTCTCTTTGATGTGCTGCTTCCTACCAACCCTACCTGCCTGGGATTATCCATTGTGCTTCTGCATTTTTTATGTCCTCCAATTTACCATAAATGATATATATAGTAACAAAATGCCTGTAAACATAGAAAAATGGGGGGGGGGTCTATCATGGTGAGACCCAATTTCTTTGATAGAATGATTGCCAGGACATAAGATATGAAAGGCTGAGAACCACTGTGAAAGTGTTCACGCCACTATAAACCTGTATTGTCCTCTGCTCTAGCTGTGCTCCTCACAGCAGTTCCTCCTCTCACTCCCCCACTGCATGTGATATGCTCTATGTCTGCCATCCCATCCATTTTCACCTGGTTCCAGTGCCTGAATTGCCAGAGGTAAAGTGGAAAACTCCACTTTTTTGTAAGGCTAGTACAACTGTTCTTTTACAGAAGGCCTTTCTAAAAGGAGCAGTTTTAAGGCTTTTTGCTGGCAGGTGATTTATGTAGCTTTACTCTCCTTGGTGAGCTATGTGATCAGAAATATATTTCTACTGATTTTACAGTGCAATCCTAAGCAGAGATGCACCTTACTAAGTCCATCTAAGTCAGTGGGCTTAGATGGGTATACCTCTGCTTTGAATTGCAGTGTTAATTGTATCATGTAGCCTTTGGGGATCTTCAAGCTGCATGGGGCTATATGGAAAACACCAGATATAAATATTTAAATAAATAAATATAAGTTAGTATGATGTAGCAACACTTTTGCTACTACGCATTGATGTGGCTAATCTTCCAACATTTTTCCTTGTTTTATTTGCAGTGTTAAAACTTCGGAATTTAGAGTTATCAAAAACAAGGGAAAATTTTAAAAGATATTTTTTATGAAGGTGACAGAAAGCTAGGGAAAATGTTCATTCACATGCTCAATAAGTAGAATATACTCTGGACTTGAAAACAGCAATATGACCGTTTATTTCTATTTAGAGAACTAGAGAACTATTCCAAAAATGACTTTTATAAGATGGTACATACATCTAACCAGATAGAAAAAGCACATAGATAAGACTTTCTGTTGTTATTGTTGTTATTGTTGTTACTTCATTGGTTAGACACCTGTGTTTCCTTAGAAGCAGAGAAATACAGATATGAGGTTGAATCCAAAGGCTGTTTTCTTCCTTGAAAAATTGCAACACACACACACACACACACACACACACACACACACACACACACACACACACACACACACACACACACACAGAGTCTCCCAGAAGGAGCATTTGAGGAAGTTCAGTGGATTGTAGCAGAGTGAAAGAATTAACAAAAATCATTTCCCCTCTTCCACTTGCAGAGGTGACTTGCATCAGCAAAAAACAACTTTTGGACTGAAACCATTGAAGGATCCTCATAAACTATCAAGCCAACTTTGCTGTCAGACTGCGTTCTCTTATATAGACAAACCATTTCCTTCAGGAACTAAAAACACCTAATCCAATCCTACAAATGCACATCACTGATGCAGAATCAGCTATGTCGGCAACCTGTTTTAGAGTTTTGACAATTTTTTTATATTTAGGAATTCCCCCGAATGTTAGGTTAAATCATTTTATTTGAGGCCATTTCTTAGCTTTTGATCCACATTTCCTTTCAGACTCCATGTCTCTGAAGGCTTTTATTTAGTCGCACTTGTCTTTTTTCTCCCCAAACAAAGCAAGTCTGAATGGTTCTTCAGATTATATATTCAAATATCTGATAATTTTGATTTCTCTTTGGGGGCATTGTTTATGGTTTTTACATGTCAGTCTTGAAGGGTGATAACCACAATCAAACATACTATTTATTTATTAATTTATGTTCATTGAGGGGAGGTAAGGCAGCATGGTATAGCCCAATCTTGTCAGATCTTGGAAGTTAAGCAGGGTCAAAACATGGACTGGGGACCATCAAATAAGACCCTGCAGAGGAAGGCAATGGCAAACTAGCTTGGCTTCTCACTTGCCTTGAAAGTCACTTTCTGGGATTGCCTTAAGTTGACTGCACATACATACATTTCTCACTGAGGGTCAAGGAGGATTACACAGTGTAAATCAATGCACTCAATAGTATGAGACATCATAATTCTATTTATATTTTTTTCTTTCTGCTGTAGGGGGAGGGAGAGATTTCATAACTCTTTTCTTTTGTCCAGTCCCTCCATAAAAATATATCTATTGCAAGCTGTGTCTGGGCAAAAAATATGTGGATCTAAATTTTCCCCTAGTTAGGCTAAAAGCACCTTTGGATTATTTTTATTTAAAAAACCAAATCCACAGAACTACATGTCAACGATCCTTTTTATTATTTCATTTTTATTTACTTCATTTATCTTCTTGGTGAGACTCAAGGTGAATTACAGAAATATAAAAAACAATATAAGAAAGGTCATTATAATACATAAAACAATGCAATAAAATGAGATGCATTTAGGCATTAAGCAAAGAAATAGAATTGGATTTCTCCATTAAAGAAGAACTAAATAAAAACAGTATAAATAAATCAATAGGACTAGAGAGGGAAAAAGAAAAGTGCTTAAAAACTGCTTAAAAATTTCCTCAGACAATTTAAGTTGCAACTCTATTCCCAGGATAAGAAGTGAGCTCTTGCACGCTTCTGTTCACCAGTGGTCCTAGTAGTGGGGCAATCCTTACTCTTGGTTTCTTCCAAGCAGGATGTCTTTGGCAGCACTCTGCAGAGCACAACGATCCTGGTGAAAAAGAAACTTCCAGAAATGAGCCAGGCATGTTGGTGCACACCTGTAATCCCAGTACTCAGGGAGGCTTGCACAGGAAGGGAAAGGCCCTACCACCCTAACCCCACCCCTGTTTCGCTCGAAGCAACGGCAAGCATTAGAGCTAGAGATCCCTAGGTTCTCCTAGGTTCCACGGCTGCAACCGCAAACTCCTCCAAGGTCCCCCGCTTTGGGGCTAGGAGGAACCCCTGCTCAGATGACCAGAAGGTGCAGTGTTTGAGTAGCCCGATATTCTCGGAAACTCCCTCAGGCTTGGAAGGAGCAGACTCCAGCAGCAGCAGAGGAGCTGCTCCAATCCTGGCAGCCCCGACTGAGCCACAGTAAGTCTGATCCAGTGGGGAACAGGGGGCCGCGAAAGGAAGGAGGGAGGAGATAAGAGCAGCAGAAGCCTCAGAGCCAACTCACCCCAATAAAAGGGAGGCCCCTTTTATTTCTCCTCCCTTCAGTCGGGACTTCTGAGGTGTGCTTTCACTTTCATTTTCTCCCTTTGGTGGGAAAATTCTGTTGGTGTGGCAGGCCCCAGCCACCTCTCAGGCCTCAGAGGGCACAAATCTGCAGCCTAGCAGGACCAGAAAGACCAAAAAGAGAACCTAGGGACCTCTGGCTCTAACGCTCGCTGTCGCTCCAAGTGAAACAGGTGGGGTAGGGCAGTATGGCCTTTCTCTTCCCATGTGAGCTCCACACTGCCTGTGGCCTCAGCCTTCCCGTGCGAGCTTCACACTGCCTGTGGCCTCAGCCTCCCTGAGTAATGGTATTACAGGCGTGGGCCCCACGCTCGGCTCATCTTTGGCAGTTTCTTCTTCACCAGGATCATTGTGCTCTGCAGAGTGCTGCCAAAGACATCCTACTCAGAAGAAACCAAGAGTAAGGACTGCCCCACTCTGGGACCACCAGGAAAGGAAGCTTCTCGGTAAGTGAAAACAAATCTTCCATTTTGCTCCATTTCTCTTCCCTTTGTCAAAACACCTTCCTGCACAATTCTGTTTTTACATCTCTTATGAAATGTGAAGTCCTTTTTCTGCAAAGTAGGAGCCACAAGAGATAATACCAACATAGAGGCAGCTGTTGATCTGATCTCTTTCCAGGGTGGCACTTTCAGAATCTACTGCTCAAATGAGTGCAGCTGTCATGGAGGGTATATCAGGGAAGGCAGTCCTTTAGGTATATGGGCCCTAGGCCACAGAGGACTTTGTAGGTAATAACCATCACCTTGAATTGAACTAATAGGTAGCAAGATTGCAGAACAGGTGTGAAATATATGATTTCTTCTGCTCCAAATTTTGTTCCATCATCCAAACAGCAGTGATTCCAAAGACTGGGATTCATAACAGAGATTAATTAAACCCATGTTATTTATAGTCCACCTTTCTCCCTGAGACTCCAAGTGGATTACATGGGCCGTTTTCACACTACTAACCTGCTTCTGCAACGTTGTGCAAAAAACGCAGAAGATAGCGTCTTCTTGCGAGAGTTTTGCACAATGTTGCACAAAACTCTTGCAAGAAGATGCTATCTTCCGCATTTTTTGCACAACGTTGCACAATATTACAGAAGCAGGTTAGTAGTGTGAAAATGGCCCATGGTGTAACAATGCATTAAGGTTTGAATAGCATATTATTTTAAAATGAGCAGAAATCTAATACAGAACTAAAACACCGCTGAACAAGCATAAGCAATTAAACATGACATATTAAGCAATGCAGAAATTACCTAGTAGAAGCATCCTTCAATAACAGACAGTACACAGTAGAATAGTTTACAGTCTCTCTCCCTTTCCTTACAGCACAGCCCTCCTACCTGTGTAAAAAAGCCCTCCTGAATAATTACGTTTTGCACAGTTTGCAGAAAGCCGGGAGAGTGGGAGCCTTTCTGATCTAATCCACACATTCCACGAAGTAGGGTCCACAACAAAGAACGTGCATGTACAGGCAGTTGTTGATTTTGTCCATTTGCAGGGTGGCCCTTGCAAAAAAGCCATGTGTAAATGAGTGAAGCTGCCATGACAGAGCTTAGGAAGAGAGGTGGTCCTGTAAATATAAGGGACCAAGGCCATGAAGTCTTTGTATGTGATAGCCAATTGAGCCCAGTAATGGATGGGTAGCCAATAGAGTGACTGCTGAACAGGAGTGATTGTTTGATGGAACAGCCCAACATATAGAATGTAGGGGACTAGGGAAAGAGAAAGAAGTTAAGATTATGTTGTGGAGAAGTGGTAGCAAAATAGTTGGAGTTGGTGCAACCAAAGTATATTAGTAAGGCTGCAAATAAAGTGGAAGCATGGAGAAGATAGGCAAGTTAAAGAGATGTAACACAGTGTCAGGCTGCAACTAGAACTGAGCTTTCCTTCCTGAATCTTTAAAAGGAGCAAGTTTCTTTAACCAGCTGACAGCAAATAGTTTTGAACCCCAACTGATAAAACATATTTCACTACCGCCCTTTTAGTAACTAGGTCTCTAGGGATAATTATGTGCAAAGAATGATGTCAAGATCCTATGGGAAAGTTGTATTTGATGGCTTATGATTTATATATCATTTATTTACATTTATATCCCTTTTCCTTGGGCTCAGAGCTGTATGAAATACTGAAGGAGACAAATTACTTATGATTCAGTAAACAAAAGCTATCTCTCATTGTGGAAAGGCCACTTTGATTATTTCCCTTTTTACTCCCTGTTAAAATGATACATTAGAACCAAACAGCACCAACAAATAAACAAAGCATTTGTTTAAATTTGCCCAAAGCTATTAGACTTGTCCTGTCTTTTTTAAAAATCAACTGCAATGGTAATGTATAGATCTACTGATTAATTATGTTAAATCATGTAGTTTTAAATATAAAGTGTGAAGGCCAGGCTTAGTATATTTATATCCTGCTTTACAAACAATGGTCAGGACACGAAAGGAAAGGAGAGAGGAAGAAAAAGGGAGACCGGCATTCTATAGGATTTATTTTTTATTTATGAATACACATTTAGTTTTTGATAATTCTTGCTCAATATTTTTGAAACATAATTTTCTTAACTGAATGAAAGAATTTGAAACGTTGTGTAGCAACTTTGTCTACTGTGGCATAATTCCATAGCATGGTCAGAATGTTGTCCTATGAAGGGGGCGGGGTAATGTGAGGTAACACAAGACTGTTTTTAATAATGTAGTATCATCTCACTGATCATGTTACCTTTCTGCAGAAATTATTCCTTATAATTAAAAGATGGCTTTTTACATTTGGGGTTTTAATGTATTTTCATTTTGCACTTGAAGCTTAGTTAATGGTGCAATTATTTATGATGTAAGGATGGCTAGAGAAGAAATTTTGCTTCTGTTACTACGCCTAATAGCTTTTCTGCTTTGTGGTAGAAGTAGAAGGCTCCAGTGTAATTATTAGATGTAGATACAATGTTTTCAAAAAGCCTCAGTTAGTATAAAATAATAAATCATAACAATGACAACTTATTCTTCTTTGAGATATATAACTTTAAAATGTGCAGTAGAAAATACTGGATTTAAAATAGATTTTAATAATGAGTGGCCATGTGTTTATGTAGACAAGAAATAGAAGTGCTGTACTTATGGTTTATTATGTTGGTGAACTGCTGCAGCTATGTTAGTGAAGATCACTCAAGGCCCTGTTAATATAAATTAGCATGAAACATAGAGAAACCAGCAAGTTCTTTTTAAAAAATTGTGTCTGGAGAACAATATGCAATTAAACCAAATAGTATTGTTTCAGTCTTTTTTTTTCTTGAGCCCATCTTTTCAGGCTGAAAGCATGAAAAGTTATTTTCTGGTGGTGTGATTAGATTGGGGCTGAACTCTCCAGCTGGCAGGCCTGTCTATGACTGGCGGCGGCCTGTCCCCTGTGCTTGTCATTTCTTGACATGCCTGACAGGATGGGGACAGCAGCCCCAGACAGGTTCATTAGATGGTGTTTTCTACAGCTGGGCTTAAAATAAATAAATAAATAAATAAATAAATAAGCCATGCTTTGTCAAGGCCCAAGCTATAGGGGCCTTTCTTGTTGGTTTAAACCCAGGCCTTGTTTTGACAAATTTTGATCTGTGCACTTTTTAGATTTTCTGACACATTTTTGTTTCCTTCCCCTTTGGCCTGCACTTTATGCTCTCTGCCTTGTTGCTGCTTCAAACATGGTCTCCCCTAGAGAGCTAGAAGCATGCTTGCCCAGGGCTTTAAAGAAAAATACAGCCATATAGTAAACTAACAATCATTGTTCATTTCCATGGTGATCAGAGCAATAATGGGGCAGTGAGGGGGGGCAGGCCTCAGGACTCTTAGTAAGCCAATTACCAGAAAAGTTGTGAGTTTTTAGGGTGCCAAAAAACATGCCATTTATATGAGAACATGATATCATCATGACTAGCAGTGTACACTGTCATATGTACAGCTCTGTGGCACTGCCAGAAACATAAGCTGTCTTCACAGCATTTCTTTTCTAAAAGTGCCTGAACTGGATTTAGTTTCTCTTTTTAGTTTAACAACCTTTGATGCAATATTACAAAATTGTACAAGATTACAGATTGATAAATTACTTTTTATTCTTAAACTGGTCATGAGAAGAGTTTCAAGGGTTTTTTAATAGAATATATCATAGCTTTATTATATTTTAGCTTTATCTGTTCATTGGATAACATGATGATTATTGTGTATAATTTATATCTAGTTTTGAACAATATGTAGTTACCTGACCTAGGTCAGGGTATAAACTTCAGTTAAAAATAAGTGTATATGTTAAATATCTTTGTATTTTCTCAGCTGGTATATTGCTAACAAAATGTATAATTCTTTTTGTCTACAGTTTTCATGCAGTTACATAAAGGCATTCTGTTTTGTATATCCATATGGAAGAAAGTCTGTCCATATTTATTAAATAACTGAATAATCTTTTTATTGAAATACTGTATATAGTCATTATTCCAACCATGTTAAAATGGTAATTAGAAACTAATTATTGACTTCTTCAATTTACAGACTTCTGGCTATCATCTATATAAACAGCCTTAACTGGTTATCCTTAGAGAGTGTCTATTAATTTTGGATATTTTAAATGGTGAAAGAATGGCCACATGCAAAATGCCTGTCTAATTACAGGGTTGCTATCAGGACGCAAATGAAATTCTTTACTGGAATCATCTACTTTGCCTCTTTCCGCCAAGCTGCTTGGCATATTACAGCCTTTTATGTTAGCTACATTTAACAGCTTGTGGTATCCAATGTAGCTGAAAGCCATCCCTTCATTCATAGAAATCTGAGCACTTACCTTTCCTTTGTATTGTTAGTTGCTGCTGCTTTAGTTTGTGGTCTCTATGACAACTGTTTCAATTGGGATGGGCAACTGTCATCTGGAGTATTACTGAAAGAAAAGTGTTAGTGAGCCCACAGTCCCATAGATAGAGCATTTCAATATAATCCAATTTTAATTGAGCTCCAGAGACTTTGATGTGTTGCAGAAGGTTGGGAGAGAGCTATTCCAGAGAGAAATTAAAGCAGCCCAGCAAGGCTTCACTACTCCAGACTGTCACCATTTTAAATAAGCATTAGCATCAGACTTAACCTTCCCCTATGGAACATCTCTTTCAGCCTTTTCCTGCTTTTTTGCCATATGTTACAAAGGCAAAGGCACTTTCATCTTTCTATATACATTTTTGCACCCTCTTGATTAGGTTTGAAAGGCATGTACTGGACTTGAGATGCATCAGAGGCTGTCTCTTGGACTTTGCTTTGCAGTTCATAAAAAATAAATAGAATGCAGGAAAGGGATTAGTTTGCAGTTGTCATCTGGCATGTGTTGGATTTTCTCCTTAAGACTGCACTGAAAGCAAACCTGAAATATTAAAATATGAGATACTACAATTATTTTTAATTTTTACTTGCATTTTTTTGTCCTCAGTGTATGCAGCTACTGGTTAACTTGAGGACATCCTATTTCACTATATGCACATTATACAATTATCAGTGCAATCCTAAACAGAGTTATTCCAGTCTAAGCCCATTGAAATCATTGGGTTTAGACTGGAGTAGCTCTGCTCAGGATTGCACTGTATGTTTACCCACAGTGTATAGGCAGAAAATTGCCACAGGAGAATAGCACTCAGCATTGAGATTGGTATTGTTTAATAGTAGCTGGGGAGAAGGGAATACATGCTATTTAATGGAACACAAACATTGAAAGTTACTTCCAATAATAATTTTGTTATTTTTTATTTTATTGCCTTTAGCTATATTATTCCATTACTAGTGTTAATTATGGTTGTGCATGCAACATTAGATAAGACCCAAAGAAAACCAATATGCAGCTGTTGAGTTCTTGGGTCTAAAATCTCTCAAATCTGTTCATTGCATACACAATATATGGAAGACACACAAAGGAAATGAAGCCAAAAGAGGAAAGCAAATAATGGTTAGTATTTGCGGTGTACAATTCTCTGTTGTTGTTTCTGTTTATAGAAGGATACTCAAATTCAAATGCAGCACTAAAGTCTTTAGTATATCTAATTCTCAATGTAGCCAAGTCTGTCGGTACTTAAACTGATAGATTAGAGCCATGAACAGACAAGTCAGATCTTTCTACAAGCTTGAAAAAGCCCCAAGTTTGCAGAAAATTCTAAAACAAAACACACATAAATACACACAAAGAAACTAGGGGGTTAAAATCCCCCGAAATAATAGAAGCAACTCCTCTACTTTTAAGAAACAAATGCCTTCTATGACTGTTGCTGTACGACTACAAAAATATTCCCAGTTGAAACCTCCATTTTCAAGGGAAAATTAAACCAACACCCTTAGCCAATTTTAGATTTCTCCACTACAGTCTGGGAAACAAGTCAAGGCATATAACTTGGTGTTCATAAAGAAAAAAACAGTTTATTCAGGAATAAGCCTTGATGCAGTCAGTTTTGGTAACTGAATGCCTGCAGAAAAGCAACATCATCTGCATTTTATACCTTTCAATCAACATAGAAAAGATTGTAGACAGTTCAAGTCTGTCTTTCTGAAGCCATGGATAAAATCGCCCCCCATTGCCCTCTCCACCCCCGTACCGAACTAGCTCTCTGGTATACAGAGGAGCTACAACGGAAGAAGCAGGAGCTGAGATGGCTAGAGCAAGTACGGCAGCAAACTCGCGATGAAGAGGCAAGAACATCCTATAGGACATTAATGAAAGCCCATGAGATGGCAGTGAAGGCTGCAAAGAAAGAGTTTTATGAAGCCTCCATTGCATCAGCTAGCTCACACCCAGCAAAACTGTTTAATGTGGTTCAGTCTTTGGTCTCCTTGTCAGGAGGGGACCATCAAAATTTAAATTCGGATATTGGCTGTGAGGCTTTTGGGAGCTTTTTTGCTGATAAAGTCTTGTCTCTTCACCGTGATGTCCCAGCCACAGTTGATACAGTGTGCGAACTGGAGGCCTCTTGGCCGCCTTCTGGGATAATATTAGATCATTTCAGGATGAGATTGACAGGATCCTGCGAGCAGTTAAAGCTACCACATGCTCCTTGGACCCATGCCCTTTGTGTCTGGCGAAGGCCAGCCTAGATGGGCTATGGTATGCCCTGGAGGCCATTGTCAACATGTCTCTGAGCTCCGGGATTTTTCCTGAAGCGTTAAAGGAAGCTGTGGTTAGGCCTCTCTTGAAAAAACCATCTTTGGACCCTGCTGACCCGGCCAGTTACCACCCAGTTTCGAACCTCCCGTTCCTGGGTAAGGTGATTGAGCGGGCGGTGGTAGAGCAGCTGCAGGTCTTCCTGAATGATTCCTTATCCCTAGATCCCTTCCAGTCCGGCTTCCATCTGGGACATGGGATGGAGACTTTACTGGTCGCCCTGATGATCTCTGTAGACAGCCGTATCAAGTCAGGTTGGTGCTGCTGATACTGTTAGATCTATCAGCAGCATTCGATACGGTCAATCATGACCTGTTGACCCACTGCCTTGCTGATGTGGGGATACGAAGGACAGCCTTGCAGTGGTTTGTCTCTTTTCTCCACAGTCAGGGACAGAGGGTGGCACTGGGGGAGAAGTTGTCATCCCGCCATCCACTGGTGTGTGGTGTGCCTCAAGGGGCAATACTCCCCCCTTGCTATTTAACGTATATATGCACCCCCTTGCCCAGCTGGTATGGAGTTTCGGACTTGGGTGCCATCAATATGCAGATGACACCCAACTGTATCTGATGATGGATGGCCGGTCTGACTCTGCCCCAGATGTCCTGGAATGTGCCTTCGAAGCTGTGACTGGATGGTTGAAGCAGAGCCGGCTGAGATTGAATCCCATGAAGACGGAGGTCCTGCATGTGGGTCTGGGGTCCATGGGTGTGGAACTCCGGCTCCCTGCCCTCAATGGAGTGCTGCTTACCCTGGTGTCGAGAGTTAGGAGCCTGGGGGTGGTCCTGGATGCTTCCCTTTCTATGGAGGCACAGGTCACAGCGGTTGTTCGATCCTCATTTTTCTACCTAAGACAGGCTCGGCAACTTGTCCCTTACTTGTTGACCCATGACCTTACGACAGTGATCTAGGCAATGGTCACCTCCAGATTAGACTACTGTAACTTGCTCTATGTGGGGCTTCCCTTGGGCTTGATCCAGAAACTGCAGCTAGTTCAGAATGCAGCTGCATGAGTGGTTGCCAGAGCTCCAGTCATGGCACATATAACACCCATCCTCCATCAACTGCACTAGTTACCAGTTGAGTACCGGATCCGGTTCAAGGTTTTGGTGTTGACCTATAAAGCCCTATGCGGACTGGGTCCAGCATACCTTCGGGACCGCTTCTCCACATACGTTCTCCGGAAGTCACTTCGATCAGCTAATAAGCAGTTGCTGATGGTCCCTGGCCCCAGGGAGGTCTGTCTGGCCTCTGTCAGAGCCAGGGCCTTTTCAGTCCTGGCTCCGACCTGGTGGAACTCTCTGTCTGAGGAGACTAGGGCCCGGCGGGATTTATCTTTCTGCCAGGCCTGCAAGATGGAGATGTTCCACCAGGCATTTGGTGGGGGCTAGGCTGTCCTCTTGCCGGCCATACCACTGCATGGGTGCACCACCCATGCAGGAGCTCACAAAGTGTGACACATACTTATATCCGCCATCTGAGAAATTTTATTGCACATGGATAATGTTTTTAAATGTTTATTTATAATGTTTTAATTGTTTTAAACTGTATGTTATAAGTTGTATGTTGTTACACCGCCCTGAGCCCGTCCGACGGGGAGGGCGGTCTAGAAATGTAATAAATAATAATAATAATACGGTCTCATTCAGTTCTGTAAACAAACAAGGACATGATCTTCCAGACAGTGGAGACTGACAGGTCATAGCCAGCAATTAAAAGTATATAGTAATATTTTCTGGATGGCACCATTAATTTCAAAACATAACTGGGAAAGAATCCTCAAGGAGGGACTGAATATCTCCGAATATAAACAAGTTTTAACTTTCAGTGTATAGTGGAAGTAACTCACTGTGCCCTTTCCATAGCCACTATAGTAGAATGTCATGATAATTACTGCAAGAACAGAAATACAAAGCATAGCGTATAAAGAAGAATTTTCACACAGACTTTGAGCATTTCAGATCAATGAGTTTGATTTGTAAAAAGGAGGCTACTCCAAAATTATCTAACATGTTTCTATCAGTAAAAGGCAGGGGGGGAGGGTTGCCAGGTCCCCTTACCCTCCTGGCAGGAGGGTGGGGGACCCAGCACTCACCTTTTTAGACTCCTTGTGCATGTGCTCTTTCCAAGAGCGACATCATCACGCCCGAGGGGAGCATGCCCGCTGTGCAGTGGCCCGGGAGGCTTCGTGCCTCCTGGTCCTGTTCCCTAGGGCCTTTTCCCTCTGCTGACCAGGTGAATGGCAGTGGGGGGCAGAGGTTGGGGACAAGGGATCCCCTGCCTCCACCAGGGGACTGGCGGCCCTAGGGCGGGGCAAGGGCAGTTTTGACCTTTGTGGAAGGACTCGCCTGGGCCAACAGCAACCACTAGGGAACTAGATGAGCTGGTGGAGGACTGGCAATGCCGGCTCTCCGAAGCCATCGATGAAATCGCTCCCCGTCGCCCTCTTTGCCCCCGTGTAAGACGGGCTCCCCGGTATACAGAGGAGCTTCAAGAAAAGAAGCGGGAGCTAAGACAGCTTGAGCGAGTGTGGTGGCGATCTCGCGATGAAGAGGCAAGATGATCTTATAGGACATTTATGAAAGCCTATGAGATGGTGGTGAAGGTTGTGAAGAAGGAGTTTTATACAGCCTCCATCGCATCAGCTAGCTCACGCCCAGCAAAATTGTTCAATGTGGTTCGGTCACTAGTCTCCCTCCCAGGGGGAGACTGCCAAATTCAGAATTTGGACATCAGCTGTGAGGCTTTTGGGAGCTTTTTTGCTGAAAATGTTTTGTCTCCCTGCCATGACCTGCCAGCCACAGTTGATACAGTGAAGGAACTAGAGACCCCTTGGCCGTCTTTAGGGTCAATATTTGATCAGTTCAGTCCACTCTCCGGGGAAGATATTGACAGGACCCTGCAATCTGTTAAGCCCACCATGTGCACCCTGGACCCATGCCCATCGTGGCTGGTAAAGGCCAGTGCCAATGGTCTGCGGTCCTCGTTGGAGGCCATTGTTAACACATCCTTGGGCACTGGGGTTTTCCCCGGGCCACTAAAGGAAGCTGTGGTGAGACCGCTCCTGAAGAGAACATCTCTGGACCCCACTGACCTGGTCAATTATTGCCCAGTCTCGAACCTCCCGTTTCTGGAAAGGTGATTGAGCAGGCGGCGGTGGGACAGATACAGGGTTTTCTGAATGATGTCTCGGCCCTAGATCCCTTTCAGTCCGCGTTCCGGCCAGAACATGGGACGGAGACGCTGCTGGTCACCCTCACGGATGACCTTCGCAGACATCTGGACCGAGGTGGTTCAGTGCTGCTGATATTACTGGATTTGTCAGCAGCGTTTGACACACTCGATTACGATCTTCTGACACACCGCCTTGCCGATGTGGGGATACGAGGGACTGCCTTACAGTGGCTTGTCTCTTTTCTCCACAGTCGGGGACAGAGGGTGGCGCTTGGGGAGAAATTGTCACCCTGTTACCCATTGGTGTGTGGGGTCCCACAGGGGCCAATACTCTCCCTTTACTGTTTAACATCTATATGCGCTCCCTTGCCCAGCTGGTGCAAAGTTTTGGGCTTGGGTGCCATCAATATGCAGATGACACCCAGTTGTATCTGATGATGGACGGCCAGCCTGGCTCAGCCCCAGATGTCCTGGAACATGCATTTGCAGTCGTGACTGATTGGTTGAAACAGAGTTGACTGAAACTGAACCCAACAAAGATGGAGGTCCTATACTTGAGCCATGGGGGATTAGATTCGGGACTCCGGCTCCTGACCCTCGATGGGGCACAGCTTGTGCCTGTTCTGAGGGTTAAGAGCCTGGGGGTGATCCTAGATGCCTCCCTGAAAATGGAGGTACAGGTCACAGTGGTTGTCAGGTCTTCTTTTTTCCACCTGCGGCAGACCAGACAACTTGTCCCTTACCTGTCTACCTGTGACTTAACTACAGTGATCCAGGCAACGGTCATCTCTAGGTTAGATTACTGTAACTCGCTCTACGTGGGCGTACCCTTGTGCCTGACCCGAAGATTACAGCTGGTGCAAAATGCAGCGGCACGCATCATTATGAAAGCACTAAATAGGGTGCATAATTACACCAATATTGCGCGAGCTGCATTGGTTGCCAGTGGAGTATCGGATCAGGTTCAAGGTCTTGGTATTGACCTATAAGGCCCTGTGTGGACTGGGGCCAGCGTACCTGAGGGACCGTCTCTCCCTGTATATTCCCCAGAGGACCCTCTGATCAGGAGAAAAAAAATTGTTATTAGTCCCTGGCTCTAAGGAGGCCCGCCTGGCTTCGACTAGAGCAAGAGCTTTCTCAGTCCTAGCTCCTACCTGGTGGAACACTCTGTCTACTGAGATCAGGGCCCAGCAGGATCTACTATCTTTCCGCCGGGCCTGTAAGACAGAGTTGTACTGCCAGGCTTATAGCTGAGGCTGGGCCTCCACTGGCTGGATGATACAACATCTACTCCCCTCCCTATGAGAGCTGCCCACCACTGTTCTTAAGCTGCTGCTATGTTCAACTGCACTGTGGCACTTTTTGTAATCAACGGTATTGCCGCCATCAAGAAAAGAGTGCTGCTATTTTAATATCCTTGTACAATGTTTTTAAATGTTTTATAGGAAGTGTTTTAAATGTTTTAATGTTGTTATCCGCTCTGAGCCTGCTTGCGGGGAGGGCGGAATATAAATACGATAAAATAAAATAATAATAAATAAATAGTTACCATGCATCTTCCATGACTCACCTAGGCCCAGTGGCTTGCTACTGTTCAACAGCAGTCAGACTACAAAAGTCAGTATGGTATAGTAGTTAGAACTTTAGATCCAGGTTCAAATACTCAGTCTGCCATGGAGGCTCACTGGGTGACCTCAGGCCAGTCGCACAAACTCAGCCTAATCTATTTTACAGGGCTGACGTGAGGATAAAATGAGGAAGAGAATGGTGTAAGCTGCGTCAGGTCCTCAAGGTAGGGTATAAATTAAGTAAATAAATAATAAATATAGCTGAAGGTGGTGACAGATAAAAGGTGGGTGGGTGGGCGGGTGGGAAGGAAGGAGAGAGGGAAGTAGGTAATTGTGAGGATATGGGATTGCCAGGAAGAGGGAAAGAGGAAATGGGGTGGGGAGGGGATACAGAGAAAAATGAGGTGCCTTACACAAGTCTTTACAGGCCTCCCCCACCATCCAACTGGACCTGGTCCAGTGGCCAGCATGGTACAACATGGCCAGCTTTTCCCAGGGAAAGGCTGCCAAGGGTAGGGAAGGAGGGAAAATGAAGGGGTGTATCCCCTGGGGTGGGACATGTAGGAATGGGCTTAACCATTGATTCCAAAGGGCACCCATAGACTGCTATAGCACACATACTGAACTGCAACTTTAATAAGGCCCTTTCTATGCATGTCTTGAAGGTGGAAAACCAAAACTAGTTTATAAGAGTTTACTTAAAGGCATACACACATACATACATCACAAGGATTTGTCAGCAGCGTTCAACACAGTCGATTATGATCTTCTGACTCACTGCCTCACTGATGTGGAAGTATGAGGGACTGCCTTACAGTGGCTAGACTCTTCTCCATTGTCAGGGACAGAGGGTGGCGCTTGGGGAGAAATTGTTACCTCGTCACCCATTGGTGTGCGAGGTCCCGCAGGGGGAAATACACTCCCCTTTATTGTTTAACATCTATATGTGCCCTCTTGCCCAGTTGGTGCAAAGTTTCGGGCTTGGGTGTCATCAATATGCACATGACACCCAGCTGTATCTGATGATGGACGGACAGATGACTCTGCCCCAGATGTCCTGGAATATGCGTTTGCAGCTCTGACTGATTGATTGAAACAGAGTCAACTGAAACTGAGCCCAACAAAGACAGAGGTCCTGTACTTGAGCCATGGGGGACTGGGTTCAGGACTCCAGCTCCCGACCCTTGATGGGGCACAGCTTGTGCCAGTTCTGAGGGTCAGGAGTCTGGGAGTTATCCTGGATGCCTCCCTGAAAATGGAGGCACAGGTCACAGCAGTTGTCAGGTCTTCTTTTTTCCACCTGCGGCAGACCAGACAACTTGTCCCCTACCTGTCTACCTGTGACTTAACTACAGTGATCCAGGCAACAGTCATCTCTAGGTTAGATTACTGTAACTCACTCTACATGGGCCTACCCTTGAGCCTGACCTGAAGATTGCAGCTGGTGCAAAATGCAGCGGCGCTCGTCATTATTAAAGCACCAAATAGGGCGCATATTATACCAATACTGCACGAGCTGTATTGGTTGCCAGTGGAGTAACAGATCAGGTTCAAGGTTCTGGTATTTACCTATAAGGCCTTGTGCAGACTGGGGTCAGCTTATTTGAGGGACCGTCTCTCCCCGTATATTCCCCGGAGGACCCTCCAATCAGGAGAAAAACAATTATCAGTCCCTGGCCCCAAGGAGGCCCACCTCGCCTTGGCTAGAGCCAGGGCTTTCTCAGTCCTGGCTCCTACCTGGTAGAACGCTCTGTCTACTGAGACCAGGGCCCGGCAGGATTTACTATCCACCGGGCCTGTAAGACAGAGTTGTTCCACCAGGCTCATGGCTGAGGTTGGGCCTCCGCTGGCCGGAGGATGCAACATCTACCCCCCTCCCTGTGAAAGCTGCCCACCACTGTTTGTTTTTCAGATGCTGTTACTGTGCTGCTATATCTAGTTGTACTGCTGTATCATTCGTTAATAGTTGTATTGCTGCTGCCAGGCAAAGAGCCCTGCTATTTTTATATGATGTTTTAATGTTTTAATATGGAACGTTTTTAAATGATTTTAAGGTTGTTATCCGCCCTGAGCTGGTAGGATGGTAAAAGGAGAGAAGGATGCCGGACAAGCTATGGGGGCTTTCTGTAGCCTTTGACACAGTAGACCATGCCATCCTGTTGAGGCATTTAGAGACAGAAGTGGGCATCAAAGGATGTGCTTTGGATTGATTTAAATCATTTCTCATAGATCAGACTCAAAAGGTTGCCATCGGAGATCAGCTATCTCCAGAATTGGAATTAGATTGCAGGATTCTGCAGGGTGCAATCCTATGTTCCTTGTTATTCAGCCTCTATGTAAAGCCTTTGCCCTGACTTGGATAGCCCAGGTGAGCTTGATCTTGTCAGATCTCAGAAGATAAGCAGGGTTGGCCTTGATTAGTAATTGGATCAGAGACCTCCAATGAATAATAATAATAACATTTGATTTATATACCGCCCTTCAGGATGACTTTAATACCCACTCAGAGCGGTTTACAAAGTATGTTATTATCCCCACAACAACAATCACCCTGTGAGGTGGGTGGGGCTGAGAGAGCTTAGAAACTGTGATTGACCCAAGGTCACCCAGCTGGCTACAAGTGGAGGAGTGGGGAATCAAACCCAGTTCTCCAGATTAGAGTCCCGCACTCTTAACCACTACACCAAACTGTCCTGGCATACAATTAATCTTGAGCAGAGAAAAAGTGGGCTGTATGGCAGAAGGGAATGTATCAACCTGGTTTAGAGGGCAGTGGTATGATTTCTCTACTGACACATTGCCTTCAATGTGTCAGACAATATAGGTAAGACAATATAGGACTGACAGGATAATCCTAAATAAAGTTACTCTATTCTAAGCCCATTGATTTCAATCGGCTTAGACTTGAGTAATTCTGTTTAGGATTGCACTGCAAATTTTCAGCCCTTGTGACATTAAGGGAAATTTTGGCACCTGGCTGAAACAACAATGTTAACCAGCATTCCCCCTCACCAAAGATTTCAAACCTACTTTATATGGCTACAAGCATAGTTTTCAGTTCTACCAGTCCTTCCATCATTTAGTTAATGCAGTCTTGAAAATAATGTACCACAAGACAGATGGCCCAAACTACATATGATACTGGAGTTAATTAATTAAGACTGCAGACATATAATCTGTTTTTTTTTTTAAAAACTACAAGGATTGTTGGGGAAATGTGGATCAAGGCATAGGGGATTTCTACTATGGTTTTGTGGTTCTTGGGAAAATTAGAAGGCAGTAGGAAAAGAGGAATATCCAGCATGAGTTGGATTGACTCAATAAAGGAAGTCATGACCTTCAGTTTGCAAGACCTAAGAGAGGCTGTTAATGATAGGATGTTTGTTTAAATTCTGCAACTACAAACTCATGTCTCTTTATTAATAATATACATAGTTTCTTCCCTCATTTCTCAACTGTTAAACTTTGTGCATTTGTCACTTAAATCTATATCTACAGCAGATTACTTATATTGAATACTTTAGGTAAGTTCCATATTTTATATAACTCTATGAGATTGGTGCTAATGTACCAGATGAACATAGTTAATGGTACTTTGCTGCCTTGGCATGCAGAGTATCATATACTCCTCAGTACATTCTTAGAGTTTTAAGTGCATTGATATGTGTCTGATTTCTTCTAAGGACATGGAAATCCTAGCAATAAAAAAGTATTTTATATAGAAACCAGAACAAGCTCAAGGGTGGGTTGTTGTTTTGAGTTGCCTCAAGTTTTGCGTGCAGGTATGTGATATTATCATATATCTAAAGGCACTAAACAGCTATCATATAATCTTGTGAAATTCCTTTATCACTGTGTAATTATGTATACAGGAGAAGGCATCTGATGCTAGAAAGCTCTTTAATCTAATAGAATAAGGCCTTACAGGATCCAGTATCTAGACAATCTGTAAGTAAAGTACACTCTAGGATAAAGTACATAGATCAAACAACATTGAAGATAATTAGTTTTGGAATATATCTTCATTACAAGAAGACTGGTGCTTTGGGTACAAGGAATGTTCAGCCTGAAGCCCATATAGTTCCACTGTATGAAGAATCTCAAGGTAATATCTATGGCTGTGATAATGCAAAAGTCATTTGTTCCTTCAGATTTTAAAACTGTATGTCCAAGTTTTGCACTGTCTGATTCTGCACACATTGGATAATGCACTTCCAATCCTCTTCAGAGATCATTTGGAACTGAATTTTTCATGCGTGAAACAAAAAATCCACTTCTGAACGATTGCTAAAGTGCATTGAAAGTGCATTATCCAACGTGTGCGGAATCAGCCAATGTAGTTCTTAGCAAATCAAGATTATTAGCTCATTGAGTGGCTGTAGTTTATCAAACCCCTACTGTAACAGTAATTAGAATATAGAGCTGTATGCCTATCTTTCATGCTCTTCCTCTCTCCTGTTTGGTGCAGACATAATGTTAGCTTGAACTAATATCCCCAGGCTATCTATGAGGAAGCAGAAAGGCAGAGTGTATCAAATGCCTGATGCTCCTTATGGTAGCCTGTACATGAATATGAAAATTGGGTTGCCGACTCTTGAAATAAAACATTCTGTTAGTGGTGTTAGGCATGGGGTGGGACCTTCCAGGCCAGAGATCAGGGTTTAGGGCTTAGGCTGTTAATAGACAATGACAACAATGGCTATTCACAGCTTTAAAAGCAGTGTGTGTGTGGCCAGATCTTTTTTCATCTCTGGTTAGTGGATAACTATAAATAAAAATACAGGAGTTCTCAAATGCCATGTATTTAGCATTTTGTGTGTTCTTATTTTAAGATTAATGTACAAGATTACAATCTACTGCTTCCTCATCTTTATTACCAAATCAGTTTTTTAAAATCATTTTTGCAACTAAGGCTTTGCTTCTTCATTCATTCATTCATTCATTCATTCATTCATTCATTACACTTCTTTTCCACTCTCCCTGAAAAACAGGTTCAGAGCAGATCACATCAGAAATGTAAGACAGGCAGCATTATAATTAAAACACTTCAAATAAAAACATTGCAGCATTCTTAGGCTGCTTCCACACACGTTGGATAATCCACTTTCAATACTCTTTAGTGAACATTTGAAACTGATTTTCCATGTGTGGAACAAAAAATCCACTTCCAAAGGATTGCAAAAGTGCATTGAAAGTGCATTATTCAACGTGTGTGGAAATGGCCTTATTGCACAATCCCTCAATATGCATAGTCCTGTGGGGTGAGTGGCAATGGCAAGCTTCCTGATGTTCAGCAGATCATATTCCCCTCCAGCAGGAGGCCGATTGGGGGAGGGTAATAGCTATTTAGAACCTATTCATATTTCTAGTAAAATGGTAGCTAAGATTTACTAATTTTTATTTAGATATTTCTACTTTAAGCTATGCAAAAAATTAGGAAAAGACTTACAAATTGGTTTAAGGTTTCAAGAATGGAAATGGATCTAGGCAAATGTCACCTTGAAACAAATCTAAGTGAATTTGAAAGTATTTTTTGTAAAGTATTTTTGCAATGGTATTTTAGTCCTCGTAAACTATATATAGAAATGTGTATATTGAAGATGTGATTGGGGACATGCATACGTGATGAATGTTTTTTGGGCATGTCCAAAACTTAACCAAATTGGCAAAATGTGATTTAGTTTACATTATGCAGTATCAGCATGGGGCCCACTAAACTACAACCTCATGCCAGGAAGTCACATGACATCAGAGTTATATCATTGGAAGAGAGGAGCCATAGTTATGACCTCACTGATGGGAGGGCATAGGAATGTATATAGCATTGGAAGAATGACTGGCCATTTAGGTGTTGCCTGTCTGAGGTAAATGTTGTGGGCTGGGACAGCCCAAGCAGGGTTGTCCGAGTCCGGTCTGAGGTCAGAACACAAGTCCAAAGCCAAGAGTGAGTCCAAAGTCCAGAATCAGAAAGCCGAGTCAGGAGGTCCATAGGTCAGTTACCAGTCAGAGTAAGGGCAACCCAGAAACAAGGTCAAGGCACAGTCCAGGGGTCCCACAGCAAGGCAAGATCCAGCAGAGTGGTCGCAGTCAGAGCAGAATTCTGACGTGTTTCTTCCATGCCTCTTGGTCTTCTGTGGCTGGGTTTTATAGACAGGCTGGGCTTGCAGCCAGCTGCTTGGGAGCTATCCTGTGCTCACTCCTCATCACTCTCAACAATCAGCGGGCATCTGGCCAGGAGGTGTGCACTTTGCTGCCTCTCCTGCAGTTCCACACGCTGCTTTTGTCTGCGGCAGTCTCTGGGTGAGGCTGGAGGTTTGGACATCTTTGGCTGTGCTTCACCAGTGGTGTTGGAGCTGGAGGGCATTGGTGCCTCTGACTCAGCTGCTGGCTGAGGACTCTGATTAGCCAGCAGCTGTTCTTCCTGATCACTGGCTTCTGCTGAATCAGGGCTGGCTACACGGAGCTCCTCTTCTCCTTAGGACTCGGGGCTGGTATACAAGGCTCCTCTCCTTCTGAGGAGTCCTCACTTTCAGTGAGCCCAGACTTGCCCATGACAGTAAGAGAGAGAAAGCACTAGAGTTTTGTGGGGCATGAGGAGGTTTCTGAACTTGTTTCTTCTCTCTGCCCATGACTGACTAATCTCACTTTCCTGCTGCTACTGTCAGTGAATGTACAAAAAGAGTATGATGACTTTGTTCTCCATGCATGCACACTAACAGAAGGTCCTTCCAGAAGGAAAAAGCTCTATAGAGCTTGCAGCCTCACAGGTGGAGGCTATGCACTTCACTGGAAGGCCCTGACCTATATACTGAAGATCACTGAACTGAAGGAAAGAATGATTTAAATTGTTTTCTGTAAGCCTTGTACTCACCTCTTGCAAACTGAAAATCATAATGATTCACTGCATTTTCCCATCCACCCCTCTTCTAATTTTTGGAAGTTGGTTCATGGAAGTTTCCTTGCTGAAGCAGACTTTAGATTGAAATAAGTATAAGAATTACAAATCTATATCTAGCATTAATCATATGCAAGATGTAGACAACTCTGTATCGCAGCTGAATGTGTTGTAGGGTTGCCAATTCCAGGTAGTGGCTGGAGATCTCCTGGAATTACAATTGATCTCTAGGCCACAGAGATCAGTTCCACTGAAGAAAATGGCCACTTTGGAGGATGGACTCTATTACATTATATACACTGAGTTCCCTCCCCTTCCCAAACTCCACTCTCTGCCCTCAAATCTTTAGGAATTTTCCAACCTGGATCTGGCAGTTCTAATGAATTATATAACTGTATTCATATTTCCTCAGAAGTAAATCTCACTGAACTCAATAACATAAAAGTTTGATTAGGATTGCAGCATTAGTTGTTAGGCCATTTCATGAACTCCAGTGTTGTCAGTGATTTTAAGAACAAAGAAATGTTCTGCTTTTAAGTGTCTGCATATTTGCGGGTCTTCCTGTCTGTAAGAATGAGTTCTTGTTATTCCAAGTGTCACAATCAAAATAGAGAATTGATAAACTTTAACAAAACATAGTCAGTTGAACCTTACTTGCTTTCTGAATATGAGTGATATATTTTGTACTCTTCCTGGAACGTCTTTCAGAGCTAGATTTTTCAGTAATAAAGAGGGAGAGTTACAGTACATGAGAGTCGATATGGTTTAATGGTTACAATGTTGAACCAGGACTATGACAACCTAGATTCAAATCCACTTTCTGTCAGCTTAACCCACCTTGCAGTGTTGGTATACAGGAAACATGGTAGAGAGGCACACCCACACATGCTGCTGGGAGCTCCTTGGAGGATGAGTGGGGTAAAAATGCAACAATAATAATAGCAATAGTAATATTAATATTAAGTGGCAAAGCAGGACTAAACTCTGAGTAAAATTTCTGGTTGTTTCACAAGTAAATAACTTGGGGCAGTTTTAGATGGGTAGCTCAGTTGGTCTGCAGTAGAACAGCGGGATTTGCATCCAGTAGCACCTTAGAAACTAACAAGATTTTGGGAGCACAAGCTTTCTAGAGTCAGAGCTCTCTTCTTTAGATGCCTGTCAGATTCCAGACAGTATCTGAAGAAGGAAGCTCTGATTCTTGAAAGTTTATACCCTGAGTATCTTGTTGGTCTCTAAGATCCCACTGGACTCACATGGGGCAGGTTTTACTTTCCCTGTGCTTTCCTGATGTTACTTTCCCTGTTACTTTCCCTGATCACTTTCCCATTTTTTTCATTTTTTGTATTGAAATTCTGCATAGTACATCCCAGTACTAATAAGATGTATGGCTGATAGTGACAGTCAATGATAGTTTTGCCAGAGGGTTGAGCTTTTAGGATGTCACTGCCCAGCATAAGGGAAAGTAACATAATAATAATAATAATATTTTATTTATATACTGCCCTTCAGGACAACTTAATGCCCACTCAGAGCGGTTTACAAAGTATGTCATTATTATCCCCACAACAAAACACCCTGTGAGGTGGGTGGGGCTGAAAGAGCTCCTGAGAGCCGTGACTAGCCCAAGGTCACCCAGCTCGCTTCAAGTGGAGTAGTGGGGAATCAAACCCGGCTCTCCAGATTAGAGTCCTGTGCTCTTAACCACTACACCAAACTGGCTCTCAGGTAAACAGGTTCTAAATATTAAATTGACTCTTATGTTATTAATAGGAGATAATTAGTCATCAAATGTTCGTTTTCTTTCATAGGTTCTTGCTTACACAGAAGGTCTTCATGGAAAATGGATGTTCAGTGAAATTCGAGCTGTTTTCTCAAGACGTTATCTTCTTCAGAATACAGCCTTGGAAGTGTTCATGGCAAACAGAAGTAAGCTTTTATATTTTGTGTAATGTATTAGTTCATATAGTTTTTAAGGAATGTCTACTCAAACGAAAACTGTTAAAATTTGGGACATTATCATTATTTTCTCACTTTTTGCTTCCTGTCAGTGGAAACTTAAGATTTAGGGCCCTGAAGAAGTGAGGGATGGGAGAACAACAGTAGAGGATACAGTCTCTGATTTCCTATTCTGAATAATGCCTAGTGTGCTACAATGTCTACGTAGCATGTGGCCAAGAAAAGAGAGAGGTGGAAGGAAGGAAAGTCTATAGATGTATTGTCGAAGGCTTTCACGGCCGGAGAACGATGGTTGTTGGGGGTTTTCCGGGCTGTATTGCCGTGGTCTTGGCATTGTAGTTCCTGACGTTTCGCCAGCAGCTGTGGCTGGCATCTTCAGAGGTGTAGCACCAAAAGACAGAGATCTCTCAGTGTCACAGTGTGGAAAAGATGTAGGTCATTTGTATCTACTCAGGAGGGGTGGGGTTGAGCTGAGTCATTCTGTAAGAGTGACTCACCCTGGGAAACTCTTACAGAATGACTCAGCTCAACCCCACCCCTCCTGAGTAGATACAAATGACCTACATCTTTTCCACACTGTGACACTGAGAGATCTCTGTCTTTTGGTGCTACACCTCTGAAGATGCCAGCCACAGCTGCTGGCGAAACGTCAGGAACTACAATGCCAAGACCACGGCAATACAGCCCGGAAAACCCCCAACAACCAAAGTCTATAGAGTCACTGTTAAGTCATAGGATGAAAAATATCATTATTATTTCTCATACCTTTGATGAACATTGCTGTGTGAAATTCATGAACAAAAATATAAAGAAAAGTGGGGCTGACTTGTTTTATCATAAAATGTAGTGTATTTTTCATGAATTTTAAAGGAACATTTGAGCTACTCAAAAATACTCCTTTAGTAATTTGGTCTTTTTCTGACTTCTGAATGTTTTTGTATTATAGCTTCTGTAATGTTTAATTTTCCTGACCAAGCAACTGTCAAAAAAGTTGTATACAGTTTACCTCGTGTTGGAGTAGGAACCAGCTATGGCTTGCCACAAGCAAGGTAATATAAAATCATTTATTTTCTCTTTCCTCAGTGGTAGCTTCTTTCCATGCAAATTCACATCAGTTTGTCATGTATGGAAGTATAATTATCATATGTCTCCTGTTTTATACACATATTTATTTGTTACTGTGTGTGGTTAGGAAGGTACCTGTACTCTAGATACATATCTGTGTGAATGGAATCCACTTCTCTATTTGATCCCAACTTCATATTAGGACAGCCTGAAAATATGAAACAACCTCCCTTCCGGAACCTCTTATTCCTAGGAGCTGTTAGGTTAGGACTTGCACCCAATTTAGTGAGATGTGCCCATTCTGAGCAATGGAAAATGCAAGCAGTCTTTAACAAAAAAGTACAATCAAAACATACAAAGCAAATAATCATTAGATGAAAACATTGATCCAACAGCTTTAAAATGTTTATAATGAAAATTCAGATTACAAAACTAACCAAGAGGTGTCAGAGTTTAGCACAAATTTTAAAGCTGCTGAAATATACATAACAACAGTTTCTTGGCCGCTTGGTTATTACCTGCAAGAATATTTAAAATATGATAATCTGCAGAAATAATAGGGATAGCCAGGATAGGGGCTAGAACAGAGGCTCTTGGCATGGTGCAGAGATTGCAGGAAATTTGTCTCTGCATCCAAGGAATTTCCACAGATCTACTGTCAAGTTCTGCAAAAGAGAGCACGTTAAAGTGGGCCATTGAGCCTATACAGTGGATCCAGAGTGCTAGGAGGGTCCAGAGAGCCAGAGGTCCACAGTGGGTCCAGAGAGCTAGGAGGACAAGAGAAAAAACTTCTACCCTCCAGTATGCCTGGTAATCCCACTTCCTGGCTTGCCAGGGCCTCTCATGATTGGTTGCCATCTTGCAGCCTCAGGAGCCAGTTTGGAAGTTTTGGGCTCACTGCTGCAGCAGCAGAAGATGTGGGCAGAGAAGCCAGCCTGAGAGGTTCCCTGTCCACCTCTGGAGGGCAAAGAAATGGGTGCCCTCCACTCCTCACATTCCACCTCCACTCTGAGCCACAAACTGGCCCCTGGGTGAGTCTGGGAGCCTCACTTGCTACAGCCAGGGCCGGATCGATGGGGGGGGGCAGAGGGGGTAGTCTGCCCCCGGTGCCGCCAAAGAGGGGGCGCCAGGCGCAGCTGCCAGCCCCAGGAGCATGCAGGCAGCAGGACGGGGTGTGCTTGCCGCGCACCCCCTGTCCTGTGGGGCAGGCAGCGTGGGTGGCTCGGAGGCCGCCCACACCATTCGCCTGCCCTGCAGGACAAGGGGCGTGTGGCAAGCTGGCTCCCCCTGTCCTGCGGGGAAGGCGAATGGTGCGGGTGGCCTCCCAGCCACTTGCGCTGCTGCCATCGCCAGCTCTGTGGCGCACCAGGACAGCCGGCTTGCCGCAGGGCAGCATGCGCCATGCCACGTGATGACATCACGGAAGTGCGTGCGAGTGGCTGGTCTTCAGTAACCCTGGGTGCCAGCAATCGTAGATCCGGCCCTGGCTACAGCTAAAAGGGGATGAAGGCAAAAATGTCCCAAAACATTGGGAAGTAGACTCGCTTAGCAGCAGGTAATAAAGGCTGCCTGTCAAGTTCCCCAAGTTTCCCAGTTACAAAAGAGCAGGCTTTATTTAGACCCAGGACTGCTAGGTCAGTCATGGAGAATCCTATTTCAGTAATCTGTTTGCATTTTGGCTCCAAACACTGTTATAAGTATCTGAACAAAACCACAGCAACAAGTCAAGAGGGTGTAATGTAGAGTGCTCTCAAGTCAGAGTTGATTTATGGCAATCCCTGGTGGGGTTTTCATGACAAGAGACTAACAGAAGTGGTTTGCCATTGCCTGCCTCTGCAATCTTGGTTTTCATTGGAAGTCTCCCATCCAATTACAAACCAAGGCCAAACCTGCTTAGCTTTTGAGCTCTGACAAGATCAAGCTGACCTGGGCTATCCAGGTCATGGCAAGAACAAGGATTAGCCTAAATTTAATTGCTGCTGACCATGCTAATGTAGAAATTGTTTCATCCCAGCCTCCAACTAAAGAGCTGATAAGACCACACACCTGTGCGCACCAAATAGAACAACAGGAAAATTTTCTGAAAACACTCTACATTGGGGCTGAAAGCTAACCTATAATTTTTGCTTAAAATACATGAAGGGCTGAAGGAATATATTGCCCACCGAAGAACAAAAAGTATCTCTGGATAACTGTGAATGAAATTATAAGCCAAGATAATTAAAGGAACACACTTCCTCCAAATGATGGGGGATCTAAAATTCAAGTGAGTGGCTGTATCCATTTAGATCTGGAGAAAATCATTATCTTTGACTTTTGATCATTAATACACCGATTCATCACATCACAATAATCAGAAAATATTTTTTAAATGTACCTCAAATTGTCTTCAAGTGCAGTTATGATAATCAGTGTCAGCTCACCAGTTGCCTCTTCCTACACTGCTGGCAGTTTGCGGGAAGAGGCAGTGGGTGAGCCAGTGCCTATTGCTGCCTCTGCTAGATGAGTGGCTCTGCAGTGCTTGTTTGTAGTGTCACAAGGGACATTCAGCTGGACTTTCTTCAGGGCCATTTTAGTTTCCCAATCTGTCCCTGGTTTGGAGAAAGGGGAGGAGGTTGCAAGTGCACTAACAGATGCATTCTCTGATTGGCCAAAGGTGAGAAGAACGGAATTCCCAGGAATAGGAGTATTTTGAAATAAGGGAAGGAGGAGGAGGAGTCTTGGGTTGAGGAAGAGGTGTGTGGAAGACAACTCAGCAAGCTTGGATTTTCTGAGGAAATTCTAGCTGGTGTATTGAACAAGTGTAAATGAATAACCTTTTAGTTGAGCACATGAATAGCTTTTGTCAGCAGGAGTGTTAATGGAGCAGGATCCTTTGTAACTAAATGTCCCTTGATGAATTGGTGAAAAGTCTTGGTTGCTGGTGTAGGGCTAGGCAAAGAGAGAGACTTATTTCTCTTAAAAGTAGACTGTGTTTGCAGTGACTGCAGTGAAATTATGCAGAATTACTCTCTATCCCACCCGTTCTCTGTTGGCTCTCAGTTTTTGTTATCAAAGGACCAAAACTGGCTTTCTGAGTTTCCTGTAACTAACAGTAAATAACTTGTTCTTGGTCAGCAAGATGAATGGGAAAAAAGAATATCCAACAAAATGAAGCTTGATAGCAGCACCCTGTACTACATTTGAGTAATATCATTAAAAACAAGATTGTAGATACACCGTGAATACATCCATGCAGTTTTTATATAATGGATAATTATTATTGCCATTTAACTGCATTGCGGAATGCCTAGAAAATGTCAATACAAAGTTTTCTTTCAGTTTTTATTTACAATGTGGAAATGTCATAAAAATAGAAATTAACGAACATTAGACTTATAAGACACAGTCCACTACATCCCATTGAAATACTGGTTGTGGTGATACATTGGTATGTGGAGAATTAATTCCTTGGTCTGCAGAGATGTTGCCATTCTTTTAAAAATAAATATATTATTTCCTATAAACATTTGTGATGGTATATCCAAAGGGAACCGTGGCTTGATCAAAGCCAGGCAGATTAGCAAAACACCATAGCATTATTATCCTTCCTACATTATCAGAAACACACGGGCATGGAACCAATTTACTGTGCATAATTTGTTTGACACTGCTACAGTAATTCACACTCTTTGAATCTCTTCAGCTATCTTACCAGTAGGGAGCTTTCTGAAGAGATTTTTGCTACATGTTCCATCAAATCATAAGATAGCATACAAAAAGTAAAATACCTTCAAGAAGTCAAAGGAATGCCTAAAAATAAGTAGATTGTCCAAATTCTTTGCTCTTCTAAAGGGAGAAGCAATCAACGTATAAATGTGATAAATTACATATATGTTTTGGTAGTGTGCTATTTTTGTAATAGAGAATTAAAATGGCAACTTTTAAGTTTGCCTCATCAAAAACTTGTGATGGATGACAGCAAGGTTTTTTCCCCCCTAGATGCTTCTGAAATATGCTGATGTTAATTGATTAGTTATTTCCTAGCCCACCCCATCCTGATGGTTCGGGATGGGCAACAGTGTCTAAAAATGTTTAAATAAAATATGCAATCAGCCATAATAATGGTTTTCTGTGTACTTTTGATGTACCAGCTCTGTACATGAATTGTATGTGTCATAGAGATTTTGAATGTATGTGGACACATATAGAAAGAAGTCATTTTTTAAATAGGATACATAGCAAAAATATGTTTTTTCAAGACAAACATTCTTGAATTGTGACTGGAAGGAAGGGCACAGGAAATTAGTGAAGACCTGTAAGGATCGTCATAATGGGTTTCATCATCCATACATTCCATCAGAAAATGATTTTTTTCTAGCCAGCTACTAAGCTACTGATTAATGCATTACAGTCACCAATTTGTGATATGCAGTGATCAGATATATAATTTTGCTTTGTTTATTCATATCCTGATCAAATCTAGATTGGATTACACATTTAGAGAACCAAAGTGGTGTTGTGAGGACTAAGAGAAACCTACATTCAAATCCCAGTTCATCCATGAAGCTCACTTAGTGAACTTGGGCCACTGTCTCTAAGACTAACAGAGTTGTGATGATAAAATGATGGGTATCCTTGAAGAAAAAATGTAACTGGCAGTACAGCTAGCAAGATCCCTGCAATGTGCTATGGAGCTGCCTTAGAAAACTGATTGGAAGTCTGCAAAAATGTTGTGGCAAAATTGTTGACAGGTGCTAATTACTGGCTGCACATTTGCTTCTGGGCACAATTCAAAGCGCTGACTATTCCCTTTTATGTGGACCGAGACTGGGTACTTCAAAGACCATTTGCCCCTTGCTCATCTATTAAGATAAATTAAGTTTTATCCTGCTGTGCTGTTGTTTCTATTAGATATTTACCATTAATTGGTAATTTTAGTGGTATTCATTTTCATTGGTAAAAAAAGTTTGGTTTATTATTTGTTAGCTGCCACTTGGCTGTAGTGGGATAAAAATTTAGAGGGAGAGAAAGAGAATGAAAACATGCAATTATGTGTTCATCATCGTTCTTCTGTGCTTCCTCACATTGGGACTGCGCATGCACAGGCCTGCTGACAGAAAAACGTATTAGCTTCATTAGAGCTTTGATAGAGGTCGCTGCTCTTCAGTCATGTAGCCTAACCATTTTTCCTGCCTAAGACGGAGCACGTGACCCTGGAGGAGTGACTACCCCCTCTCCTTCAGTTCTCTCTTAGCCTCTGCAAAGAGAGGAACTTTGCTTCAGAGCTCGTTCGTAGTTGCTTTTTCTGCCATCATCGGCTTGAATTTTTGGTAATTAGAATTCTGGACTGGTTTCTTGGACTTCGCTTCACTTTTCGATTTCAACTTTGACGTTTTTTGGCTATTTGACCCTCATCCTCAAGCTGAGCCAGTCGAGTGAGGTAGTGGTGAGTTCTTCAGGGATGTCGGAGAAATCGCTCTTTAAGCAATGTACCCAGTGTGGTATTAAATGATCAGATCAGACCAACATGATCTGTGTCTCCTGTGCCTAGGTGAGGGTCATAAGGTTGGTGCGTATAAATTCTGTCAACAATTTACTCCTAAGGCCAGGAACGAGAGAGCCCAGCGTCTAAAGGCTGGGAGAGGATCTTAACTTTACGGGAGAAGATCTTAACTAAAAAGAAAGACCCTACGGTGGGTCATAAATCAGGCTCTGAAGGGCATTCAGCTGTTTCTACTCCAAAAGCTGACAAGCCCTTAGCCACTGCGGATTGGTGCTCCAAAGTAGGATCCATGGCTTCGGTGAGAAAAACTCTGAGATCGGATCCAACGACGTCGAGAGCTTAGGCTCCATGGCTTTCTCCAGAACCGAGATCCTCATCAGAACCAGCGTCTTGGTCTCCTCTAGAACTGTGAACTTCTTCAGAGCCACCTGCAAAGAAGTTGAAGAAGACCAAGCACTTGTCGACATCCAAGCATAGTCAGGAGTGTTACCATGTGCATTGGAGTTGATCCAAAGACTGGAGGATGATGTCATCCTTGTCCCAGCCAGGTCTCCTTCCCCGCACCTTCATTCCTCTCGCCCTTATCAGTTGGCTCAACTGCCCAGATGCAGGGGACAGTATAAACAGAAGTCGTCAGCAACCTTCTCAGTGAAAGGACACTCAGGGGCATGCCAAGCAGTTCTGATGTGTTCCAGCCACATCCAACCTGGACCTGAACATTTGTTTCATTGAGAGACTGTCATCCTAGTACTCTCAGTGGGAATCTATTGTTAATTCCTGCTCTGGTTACAGCAGAACAATACTTCTGTCAATTATGCTTGCAGGTGATAATCAAAAGCTGACTAGGATGGTTGCCAAATTTGGTTGGTTGGCTTACCAAATTAGGAAAGAGACAAAGAAACACAGATAGGGTCATTTGATCTTAATATTAATTTTTAGATCTTAGAATTTTAAACTCTTATATATAATTTTAGATGGTTTTCTATTTTATACTTGTATTGCTTTTACTCGCTATTCAATACTTTTATTGTACTGTTTGCTGGCCTTGGACCGTAACAATAAATCTATGATCTATAATAACCCTGAAGTAGTGCAGTATATTGAAACACTCTGCCATGATATTTGAAACAGAGGTACTTCTGTGGACCCTTCTTATTGCCAAATGAAAGTAGGCATCTTTAAGGTCCAATACTGCAAACCAAACATCCTTGTCTAACAAGGGGAATATAGCTGAGAGTGTCACCCTTTTAAATCTAGAGACCTTGAGGAACTAATTAAGGCCTCTAAGATCTAAAATTGGTCGCAGCCCACCACCCTTCTTGGGAACCAAGAAAAACCTTGAGAAAAAAATCTTGAAAGGCACTAATATCAGAGTTTTCTTGAATAGCCCCTTTATCTAGCAACAAGGCGATTTCAGCCTCTAGCTCATGCAAGGTATTATTTACAGCCAAAGAAGTACAATGCATCAGGAATTGCCACAAACTCCAACCCATAACCATTTTTAACAATAGTTAAGACCCATTAAGACCCAAGAGTCAGTTGTTATAGGCATAACATCAGCTCCCTTTGGGTTGTCTACCACTCCTAGGGTGTTTACCAAATGTATGGCACCAGTGGTGGCACATCTCAGGGCTCAGGGATGTTCTATTTTTCCATACCTGACGACTGGCGGGTGACAGCCCCATCTAGGGACCAGCTCTTATGGGATGTGGCACTGCTGGTGGACACATGGAATAGACCGGAGTTGGTGATCAACTTTGCCATCTAAGTTGGAACCTAGTAGGACTGTAGGTTACATTCGTTCCATGTTAGACACCACAACTGGGAGAGCCACTCTTCCAGTGGAGAGGTCTAAGGTCATTCAGTCCTTGATATCCATGTTTTCTAAAAACCATTTTCAATCAGTTTGGAGAATTCAAAAATTGTTATGTCATATGGCTGCTACAACAGCAGTGTTGCCTTTTACTCGCGTGAATATGTGACCTTTACAAAATTGGTTTGTCAGGAGGTGTGATGCAAGGGTTCATTCTCCTAGTTACAAATTTTCTGTGCCACATGGAGTTATTAAATCTCTAGGTTGGTGGTCGATGAATGATAATCTCCTTAAAGGTGTTCCCTTTGGGACCAGGAGATGTGATATAGTGGTGATGACTGATGCTTCCACTTTTGATTGGGGTGCCCATTGCAAGTCCTTCTCTGTACAAGACAGATGGTCATTTAAAGAGCAATCTCTGCACATTAATGTCTTAGAACTTAGAGCCATCTGCTTTGCTCTTGTCTCTTTTGCAGCTCTCCTTCAAGGAAAGGAAGTTCAAATACAGACGGACAACAGATGCTTTAGGCTGATCCTGCACTGGGCAGGGGGTTGGACTAGATGGTCTGTATGGCCCCTTCCAACTCTATGATTCTATGATTCTAACACCACAGTGTTGTACTATTTGAACAAACAGGGCAGAACTGCTTTGCTGGCGCTCTGTGCAGAAGCTGTGGCCGTATGGGAATGGGCTATTGCAAATAGAGTTGCCTTACATGCTATCCACATTGCTGATACAGACAATGCCAAAGCGGATGTGCTCAGCAGACAACTGAATGCCAATCACGAGTGGTCTCTAAACTACCACTATCTAGAATCGGTGTTTGCTCACTGGGGAGTACCAGAGGTAGACCTTTTTGCTACTGCATCCAATGCAAAGGTGCCCCTGTTCTGTTCCCTAGCAGGAAGTGACCCCAACTTGTTGGGGAACGCGTTTCAACATACATGGTCAGGACAGATGTTCTGCCTCTTCCTGCCCTTCCCCCTAATTGCAAAGGTGTTGTGCAAGATTCAACAGGACAACACGGACTGCATTCTAGTAACCCCATTTTGGCCAAGGCAAATCTGGTTGCCAAAGTTACTAGAGCTGTCCAAACGGACATTCATTACATTCCCAGTAGCTCCAGACATTCTGATATGTGGAGATCTTTTTCACCACGACCCGAACAGATTACATCTGACGGCCTGGCATATCCCCCCCCCCCAGCACTTAGACTGTTCTCAGGAGGTGCAGTGGGTGATTTTGAATGCAAGGAGGCCTTCCACTAGGTCCTATTCATCAAAATGGACACGATTTATACATTAGGCCAATAGTAAGGGTGTGTCCCCTTCTGAATGTTCATTGTATGATATCTTGGAATATATGTGTGCCTTAAAGTCAGGTGATCTTGCTAGGACTTCTTCAAAAGTACACTTAGCAGCTATCTTGGCCTGTCATGGTCAAGTTGAGGGCCATACTGTATTCTCTCACCCAACTTCTAAAAAATCCTTTAAGGGAATGTTCAGCCTCCATCTGCCTGTGGTGCCCCCTGTTCCCCAATGGTCACTGTCATTAGTGCTCTCACAACTTATGTTCAAGCCCTTTAAGCCTTTAGCTACCTGTTCCTTGGAGCTGCTCTCCTGGAAGGTGTGTTTCTTGGTGGCTGTAACTTCTGCCAGGAGGGTGAGTGAGCTCTCTGCACTCAGGTCTGATCCACCTTTCCTGAGATTCCACTCTGATAGGGTTGTACTGAGACCTAGTTTGCAATTCCTACCTAAGGTGGTCTCGCCATTTCATATTTCACAAGAAGTTGTCCTACTTGTGTTTTACCCATCTCCTCAGTCGGGAGTGGAGAGAGCTTTGCACTTGCTAGATTTAAAGAGGGCATTATCCTTTTACTTGGATTGGAAAAATGACTTTTGTACAGATGCACACCTCTTTGTCTGTTTTGGGGGACCCAAGAAGGGAAAATGGGCTTCTGCTCAGACTATATCGAGGTGGATTGTATCAGCAATCCATAGAGCATACCAGCAAGCCAGTGTTGACTGCCCACTATGGGTCCAGGCTCACTCTACTAGGGCACAAGCATCATCATCTGCCTTTCTAAAGGGGGTACCAGTTGCTCACATATGTCAAGCTGCAACCTGGTCCTAATCTGAGACCTTTGCTAAATATTATGCAATAGATGTAGATGTCACTGTGGCAAGGGCAGTGTTGCATTCTCTGTTCGTGTAAAGCAAAGGAGGTTTGTACCTATATATATCTGACGTACTATTGCTTATTGAATGGACACGAAACTGTTCCTGTTAACAGTACAGTTTTTATTATACTTCAATTTACATGACAGATATTCATGTATATACTGTATGTGTATATAATTATTGTACATGTTGAATGGTCTATACCTGTTGTTGTTGGATAACCTAAAAAAAAAGAGGAAGAGAATTATTTGTCTGTTTTGACTATTGAAGATAGCCTTCATTAATGCTTTTATACTGCAGTCAAATAAAATTGAGTTTGAGAGATTCACCCCGCCTCCTTACTGGTAATCTTCCCAATGTGGAGATGCACAGAAGAACGACGATGAAAATAGGGTTGTACATACCTGTAACTATTGTGCATTGAGTTCTTCTGTGCACACATCCCTCCCTCTTGCCCCGCTGTGAACTCTCTAATGGTAACTGCTTGGATTCACAGCGGCCCAGGGGGACTGAGGGAGAGGGGGTTGCTCCTCCTGGGTCATGTGCCCCGTTTTAGGCAGGAAAAATGGTTAGGCTACATGACTGGAGAGCAGCAACCCCTATTGGAGCTCTAACAAAGCTAGTAAGTTTCTCCGTTGGCAGGCCCTGTGCGTGTGCAGTCCCAATGTGTGTCTGCAAAGAAGAACTTGATGAACAATAGTTAGTTATGTACAACCCTGTTTTCTTCTGAACTGGCCTTATAGGTTTCAGATGTACATCCATATATGCTGTCAATCCCACACAACAATTAGTATTCACTTGGAAATCTAGTTTAAGCAGTCCACCCTGAAATGGTTTGGACAAGCGTTAGTCTAATTGCACAGTAGTTTCAGTATTTCATTGTGGTTTTTCATTCTAAATAATTTAATGACTTCACTGCTATCCTTTGAACTCTTAGCTGTCAGTGCTTTATTTGAAAGCTATATACCAAATCTGGACATAGAAGTTGTTGAGAATTACCAGTGCCATCCCTAGTGGAACAAGTACTTCATTTGGGATATACCTTCTGCTGAAACCAGAGATTTTTTTAACTTTTACTGCTGCAGGCTAATTTTCGGGCTCACATTTAGCTTGAACAAACTAATAGTGGTTCAGCAAGCTAAATCAAAAAGAGTCCAGTAGCACCTTTAAGACTAACCAATTTTATTGTAGCATAAGCTTTCGAGAATCAAGTTCTCTTCGTCAGATGCCTGATACAGCAAGCTAAGGCTCTACATATTCCCATAGTCTCAATAATGTATTTAAAGTAACTATAACTTTAGGAATTCTTTCCAGCCAGCAAGCCTAATGTAGTCAATTTTCTTCTTTATAAGTGAAATTTTTAATTTTATGCATGACTGCAAATTTAAAACCAAGAAATTTTTATTATTCTTGAAATTATAAAATATGTAATGGCTCTTTTTTAAGAATTCCACATTTTTGGTCTGGATATTGTGAAATATTTTGGAATGCCCTTCATTTAACTAGGCAATGATTTAATATTTAAACAGTGAACTGGATTATCCGACCAGTTTTGCAAATTTGAAACTTAAAAACTGCTGATATCTGGAAGAGATTTCCTGCCATATATATACCTTTTTCTTGTTTCCAAAGAACAAAATCTTCTAATTTTTAAAATAGATCAGTGCAGGCAGAGTCTGTTGGGAATAGCGGATCACAGCACAATTTTCTAGTCAAATATCTCTCTCTTCATAGTTCTGTAATATAATGTGTTTTACAGTGCAATCCTAAACAGATTTATACCTTTCTAAGTCCACTCAAGTCAGTAATGTGTAATTATTTAAAGGAATGCACTGCTGGACTTTTTAGGACATTTATTTCTTCAAGCCGTAATCTAGCAAAGCTAGTAAATCGTTACTTTAGTGGGTCTCTATCACATTAAACCAACAAGAAAAGAGCAGGTTTTCAATAGACAGTACAAAAATGAGAAAAAGATCAAAAGATACGTATAAATGTTCATTACCAGTAAATAATAGAAAGGTACAAAATCAGTTTGGTGGATAGCATGTATACAAAACATTAACACCTGGTAATACTCCAAATTATGTACTCATTTTGAACTTTCCTCAGATTTTTACAAAAAACTTTCCAATGTGCTGAACACTGAGGTAAGTTCAAAATAAGTACGTATGGGCAACAAATATTACTCCCTCCCCCAACATTTTATTTCTGCTGTCTAGTAGCTAGGGACAAGAGTGTAGACTTCCTAATTTCCGGGGTGGGGTGGGGGGCTGGGGCTAGGCCAGAGGTGTTGCTATGCTAGGTCCTTAAAAACTCCACCTTAAAAGCACATTCAGAATCAAATTATTAATAAAATCACATAATTAAGTTTATAGGAAGTGACTTCATTCCTGTGCATACTTAATTTTTGCTCTTTAGGTTCAACTTGTAAAACAAATTTGGCTTCAGCAAATCATCTTCAAACAGCTGAAGTACAACTTTTAAAAACTTTTCACAGTGCAAACTGTTTCTTTATTTACCTTTTAAAATTACAATAAAATCAAATATCCTCCTAAATTCTTATTGCCCCTTCTTCTGCTCTCACAAGCATTCTCTTCTGCCATATTCCACCTTATTGTTACCAATTTCCCTTCACCTCCCTACCCCAATAGTTGACATGTGTTGGTATGATTAGTGGCAAACCTACACAGATTGCCTCATCTAAGTACAACCCACGTGTTAAGATGTAACAACAATTTAAAAACCCTGTACTTAAATGACACTGTATGTGTTTGTTCTAATTGGTGTTCTTTGAATGAGCTCATTAGCTATAACATTAAGATCAATTTCCTGAGAGATCTGTTTATGTCCGTAAAAAACAGCCATGTGACTGATCCTTGCCTGTCTCATGTTTGACTGTAGAATGGTCTTTATTCTATGAAGGCATAAGAATTACCTTTCTGAAGTGCAGAAGGAAACAGCTATAATAAGGCCTATTCTGACGAGTTTAGCTAATACTGGTAGTATCTGATACAGACATTTTCCCTGTTCTCTGCTGAACAGATCAATCATATCACAAAGAGCTCCCTTGCAGTATCCAATAACATATCCCGATGAAGCTGTAGTCAGGCAGCATCCAAGTCAGTTTTGTAAAAGTTTAGAATGTATCCTCTCTTATGGCAAACTTTTCAATTTTGTTCATGTATTGGGACACATCTGAGGAAAAGCGATTGTATAAACTGCTGTAGATATTATTTCATTAAAAAAATTCCTGTAGAAATCCTTAGGAGATTGAAACTGGTGAGGATCACACCCAGCATTAACACGTTGTGCAGGCTTTCTGCACCTAGGAACCGTAGGGCTCTCTAAATCTAAGTCTTTTGCTGTCATGACTGCCTGTGACCAGAACTGTTCAAAGTTATTTTGGAGTTGCTTTGTACACTCTCTTTCAGAAGCAAGAAGTTCTGCTTGATGGAACTGTAGATTACTTTTTTGAAGCGCTATGTTTAATGTGTCCAAATGACCAAACACAAGCAGCAGTAACTGTAGCATAAAGTAAGACACAAATCTCCACAAGCTTTGTGCATATCCATCTGCTTTAGTCCCAGGATCTCCCCTCTCCTGAGAAGATACATTCTCAAAGAACTGAATCAGTCCCCTATAATTTGATGCCACTAACTGTAAGGAAGCTGCTCTGACACTCTGCCTAGTGGGGCAAAACTGTCTCAGATTTATGTTCTCTGCCTGCTGAAAAGTGTTCAAACAACGCAAGACATTTTGGTGAAGTTTTCACAAAGGTGACCATGTCAGATAATTCACTAAAAAAATTTCCACACATAGTAACATTTTCTGACACATCTTGCACCACTAAAGTTCACAACATGTACAAAACAATGAACGTATAGTGCTCTTGGCTCCTCAGCCTTTACAAGAGCCTATACTCCACTACTTTACAAGAGCCTATACTCCACTAAGATGTCCAGCAACGTTTGATGCTTCATCGGTCAAGGGAAAGATCAAGGCAACAGAGTACATCTTTCAAAATAGAAAAGAGTTCAGCAGTGGTGGATTCAGTTTCATAATCAAAAAAAGAATTCCTCCACAAACATATACTCTGTAGCTATATGGAAGCAAAATGAAACCTTTTCTTGTGTGATATATCTGTAGTCTCGTCAGCAATTACACTGTAATAAACAGCTGCTTTAATCACTCTCACTAGTGTGCATAGAACATTGTGACCCATGATCTCAAGCATTTCATTGACAGTGGTAGGTGAAATCCTTTTGTAGTTTGTATAATTCAACCATGATTTCAGCTGTGAAATATCTTCAGCACATAGCAGCAAGAGCTGTTTCAGGGTTGATTCTTTCTCATCATGGCTGTGTATTGCACTTCCCTGACAGGCAAGATACTTTACAGATGATAAAATCATCAGGAGTGCCTTTCTAGCATCTTGCATTTGCGTCTTCTCGCCTTCTGAAAACTTGCTATGTGCCTTTACCCCTCCTTTAGCAGAGGCTATAGCCTGGACAGCTACATAGTGCAGGTTAGAATTCTGATGGCAGTGAAATCTGATCAGTGCCTTCTTCCAGTTTGAGCGGCCATTTTGAACAAAAGCTTCACATGCATCCTTGTCTTTTAATGTGTTTGGAAGAAATTCATGTCATTTGCTGCTAAGCATCAGATACCACAATATGCTTTTTCCATTGCCACATCATAAGAGAGCCATTCATAGGTTCTTTTCCAAGTATCTTGATATTGTCATCCTTGCTTTTGCTTCACATTACTGTAAGTTGTTGTAGGTGTACAAGAGCATCAGAAAGGACTTTACTCTTTCTAATTATTAATCTATCCATGGCAAATTGAATGGAATGGTGGATTGAAAACAATTCAAAGGAAAAATATCAGAATTATGAAGGAGGAGAAGTTACATATAAAAATAGGAGAGCAGTAGCCATGTTAATCATAGTATCAGAGAACAGAGATTTATAACCTGATCCTGAAGGGGGAGGGGGTCAGGGTTTTGAAATAATACAAAAACAAACGTACCTAAAAATAAAATAAAAAGGAATCTTGGACAGAGTCTGAATATTCTGCCCTGCACACGTTAGATGTTATATTTAGGTCTTTGGCAAATATGTGCGAATGTCTGCTGGGACAACCCAGGGTTGCCTGGGTTGTACAGGCAGGGTGTAATCCCTGCAGCTTCTAACTTTTTAAATAGCATTTCAAATTTGCCAAAGTTTTTATAGCTTTTTATGCAAAGTAAGCCACAGTGCAATAATACTATTACATGCTTGAAACCAGTTCATGATAACTGTAATGAACTATTGCTAGGTGATGAACAATTATCAATACATTTCTACTTGACCAACTCTTTAGAGTGTAGACATTTTAAAAGAATGCTTATCGGCTTGCTGGGGTCATTAACTAACTTAAAACTCTTTTAGCTTCCACAGGTAGAAAAATACAGGTTTGAAGAAGACACAAAATATCTATCTATCCTGTTTGCGCCCATCTCTACTGTAGACACAGTTCTTTTGAGGCAGCATATAAATTCTTTTTTTAAAATAAAATTTTATTTTTATAAATATAAACAAAACAGAAATAAGAGAATAAAATGAAAAACATATCATAGTTACATCAAAAGAAAAAGAAAAGAGTAACCATGTAATATAATAATGATATTGTAAACAGTAAACATATGGTAGTAACAACCATTTTTTACTGTCTTCTTGTAATAAAAGATTATATTTTAATCTCCATCTTCCTGTTTTGCCTTTGTTTTGTTGCCAAGTTACTACTAACTGATTGTGATCTACAAAGTTTTTTAGTTGTATCTTTGCACTCTCTAGATTAATAACTAAGGTTTTTGATATCCAGCGCATATCAATCCTTGAATATAATTGATGTCTGTCAGAAAAGAAAGTATAGTCTCTAATATTCAGATTTTTGATACTCCAATCATCTTCCAATTGTAACATTTCCATATAATTAAACACATTAGGGGGAAGTTTGCCTCTTCTTTTGGATCCGTTATCCGATTCATGGATTCATTACCCCATTCATGTCTCTGAAGATCATTCTCTCTCCTTGAAATCCTAAAATGGATTGGAAAAAAGCATTGTCATAATTTTTTTCTCTTGCTTTGTTTGTGGCATATATTATTGCTAGTGTGGAAATCTTATCAACAACAAAAAGGAAACAGGATGTTTAACCTGTTAAATTCACATACTCTGAAGTGTGGAAATCTTGCCTTCTGGGTGCCTGATTTTCAAATTCATATATCTTCCTTCAGAGTCTCTTAATTGTTCTGTAACATTTATTTGTAAATTGTTTATATAAACGGCAACTCCTTTTTTATTATAAATGCTTAATAAACACTCAAATACAAAATATCAAACAGGAACAAAGCCCCAGAGAATCATGGAAATTGTAATATGATACAACAGGAAGGGTAGGAAGTCCCAAGTACTAATCAGGGCTGATCCTGCTTTCTTCCATTTTAACTGAGTCCCTCGTGTGAGTTTGTTAATATTACCTGGCACTGGTGCCCAGGGGAGGCTCAGCCCCATCCAGCCAAATCCAGGGGGGCTTGAGTCCCTCAGCCCACTCAAAGTTTACACCTACAGCTAGGGGAAAGTCTGATGTCATCTTGCACAAGTCTCTCTTTCACTTTCTCTAGGATTCTAGCACTGTAGGTTCTTCTCAAGGTTTCCAAAGTACGGATTCTGCACTCATTCATGGCATCTTATTCCTCATACAGCCTCTTGGTACTGATCCAGAGAGACCTTAGCTTTTCTAGGATTGCAGTGCCATAAGCTTTTCTCAAGGCAACAGATGTAGTTTTAGGAGTGACGACTGATAGTAGAATACGAGGTTGAGACCAAGTACTTAAGCCTGCAAGTGCTGGATGGGAATTAGGCTTACTATTTGCTGTCTGATGAGGGGCAAAATTCCAAGGATTCGATCTGTTGCCTGCTGCCACTCCAAGTGGTGAGGAGAGAAAAATAGGGGGGGGGGAGGCTCTGGCTTCATTGCTGGTACTAGAAAGTGCCTGTAAGTAACAATGATAGCTCTAGGAGTTATGGTGATTCCTAGAGCTACCTGGTTGTACCCAGAAATAGACATCGGCATGAACCAGAAAAAAAACGAACCATGGGGTTCATGGATTGTGGGGTTTCCGTGAACCAGGAACCATGAACTGGCACGGAACTGGGTTCAGTTACAAACCACTTCATGGTTCGTGGTCTGGCAGGAAAAGGGGCATTTAATCGTTTAAAGGGCCCTTTCCTGCTGCTTGCAAGGGGCAGGACCCTTTAAACTATCAGCTGGCAGGCGGGGGAATCCCCCCTGCTGCCTGCCAGCTGATAGTTTAAAGGGAGCTGCCAATTGCAAGGCAGGGCCCTTTAAAAGGCCCAAACCCAAGCCCCCAGCCCCCCACTTACCTTCCCTCTGATGCTGGGGGATTTTCCATGGGCTGTTTGGCTGCAGTGAACAGTCTCTTTGTAAGAATGCTTGCTGGTGATGTGGGCATATGACACATACCAGAGGAAACAAGCAGGGAGGGTTATTTATGTAATACAGTGGTGAGAAATGTTTGCTTGACAGGATTAGACAAGAGTCTGTAATACTATGGTAATAATTCCAGAGGGGTTGCAGCCTCCTTTGCTGCCCTGCAGGCCCACACAGCAGAGGAGAAGGCCAAAAATGCCCTTTCCACTCCTCAAATGGAAGCCATGGCTGCCATTTGAGGGGCAAAAAAGACGTTTTCAGCTTCTTCCGCTGCCATGTGGGCCTGCAGGACAGTGGAGGAGGCCTCCACTACCCTAGCATCAGATGGAAGGTAAGTGGGAGGCTGGGGCTGGGGCTTGGGAGGGGGTAAGGGGCTGGGGGCTGGGCCTTTTAAAGGGCCCTGCCACTTACAAGTGGTGGGTCCCTTTAAACCATGAGCTGGCAGACGGCAAGGGGGGGATCTCCCCCTGCCGCCTGCCAGCTGATAGTTTAAAGGGACCCGCCACTTGCAAGTGGCAGGAAAAGTTTAAATGGACCCTTTAATACAAACTAAACGAACCAGTAGTCCAGTTTGTGGAAGTTCGTGGAAACAAGCTTCCACGAACCCTGGTTCGTGAACCACGAACCGGGCTGGTTCATGGGTTTTTTTTCGTATTTAGGTTCGTGCCCATCTCTACCCAGAAGTGACATGGTGATGTTGGGTCACACACTCCTCCCCCCATCCCTACCCCCAACGCTTCTGGTGGTCATCAGGCTCGGCCTGGCATCCCTAATGGGAATAGAAGAATGAGAAGGAAAACATTGAGCATAAGAGAGGTTGAGAACTAGCAAATGAGCACCAGAAAGGAAAAATGATCATGGAGATATATGGGTGATGGTTGGAAGAAAGATATGAGACTGACAGAATAAAGACACTTTCAAAATTCTCAGACTTAGCTGTGGTACAAATTTAGCTCTAATCCCATCTTCTCCAGAAATTTATATAGTTCTTACTTTTCTGAGATATTCTCTATTTTACATGGGCAATCAGGACTGCAAAATAAAATCCCATGCCACCTCTTAGGCTTTGTATTGCTTTGATATTCTTGTGCTCATGGTATATTATGAAGATATATTAGGAATCAACAGTGTGATTGGGATGTATAACATCTATATATGCTGTCTCAGGCAGCTCTGGTTCATAAGAGTACATTCCTTCACTGAGCAGTAAAATTCACGAGAGACATACAATAACCAGATCCAAATTTTGGATTGTACCTTCGTGCCAAAGCCCACAGCAAGTCACACACATGAACAAGTAAACCCTGTTGAATTAAACAGGGTTTAATCCATCATTACTTTGTGCTGGACTGCTTACTCAGTATTTTAACTCTAAAAATCTAAGATTTTTAATGCCTCAGCATTATTGTGAATATATACTTTTATATATAATAATTATATATTTTATTATAATTGTATTCCCAATATCAACTTTCAAATCATGGTGATAGTGATTTAATTTTTTAAAAAACGTAAGTGATTTTTGAACTGTAATGCAAGTAATTAAATAATTTTTTGGAATGATCATGCTAATAAACTAGCTCTTTAGCATCAGAATAGAAATAAATATTTAGAATAAGTTTTTTCAAAATTTAATTCCTAGGCGGATTTCTTTGGCCACTCCCCGTCAACTTTATAAATCTTCCAACATGACTCAGCGATGGCAGCGACGGGAGATTTCAAACTTTGAATACTTGATGTTTCTCAATACTATAGCAGGTAAGCTGTCTCTTTAATCCTTCATAATATATTTATGTTTGTCAAAATCTTGAGTACTGTGGCTGGATAGAATACATTTATCCTTCTGGAATTTAGCTGCAGTTCTATGATAGATTTCAAAAAACTCACATTAAATGTTATCGAAAAATGCACAACCTATCACCCAAGCTTCAAATTTATTTATTGTGGTGGTGGTTGTTCTTTGCTCTCCTTCTGCCATTTCCTCTGCTGACAGCTTTGTCTGAAGCTTTATTAGAGTCAACAAACCATTGCCGGTGTGTGTCTGGAAATAATAATGGGAAAATGTAATTTCACTACTTCGTCATTCTTAGCAACAGCAACTAGACAGCAAAATAACAGTAGTATTCTGCCTAGTACAGATGTCACCTGGGTGGTGTTATGATTAAATTGCTGCATCTTTCTTCCTTTAGTCCTCTAAACTGTGGAATATATGAGAGTAGACTTTAAATTCAAAACTTCTTTGTGCACTATTAAGAAAAAATGTTACTGGTTGTTAATGCATATCGTAATTTCTGTTATATGGTGGTGGAGTGTGTTGTCAAGTCACAGCAGACTTATGGAGACCCCATAAGGTTTTCAAGGCAAGAGACAAACAGAGGTAGTTTTCCACTGCCTGCCTCTGTGTAGTAACCATGAACTTCTTGGTGGTTTCCTATCCAAGTACTAATCAGGGCTGATTCTGCTTTGCTTCCACGATCTGATGAGATCAGGGTATCCTAGGACATCCAGGCCAGGGCCTTTTATATGGACTGGCTTCAAATGTACAATGGTTCAAATTTTATACAAGGTGTTAGTATACCAACATAGTGTAGAGGTGGGCACAGACCAAAAAACAGATCAAAATTCTACATGGACTGGGCTGGTTTGGCATTTATGAGCCAGTGGGTCATGGGACACACCTTTTTTCATGGACACAATGAACTTTGGCTGGTCCATCGGTCCGTGAAACCAGACATCCTGGCACCAAGCAATCAATTCCCTAGGCAACATAGGAGTTGCCTGTAGACCTTCTGCTGCCCTTGAAACACACCAATCGTGCCCTGAAAACCTTGATAGGCAGCTCTGGCTGCCAACCAGAGAGCTCTCATTATTCTTTATGTGAGTGTTTAGTATGTAAGACACAGGGTGGAGCTGTGGTTTCACTTTCTAACTGGTTACTGGCTCGGAGGAACTGCTTGTTGTGGGAGTTTTTTCTGGATTGCACCAGAGGGAGGCTTGGGGCTTGTGTTGCAACAAGACTCTGGGTGGGAGCAAGCTTATCGGATTACCTCGGCTGAGGGCTCATTCTTGTTTCTCCTTTTTTTTCAATTCTTATTTGCTTGTGGGGCAGTGGGCAAGCCTAGGGCTGTGCCGCAACTCAGTCTCAGAGCTGCGTCTCAGTCTCAGAGCTGAGTCAGGCTCTGGGCACAAGTTTATCGGGCTCCTTCAGGGCTCACTCTTCTGTCTCCTTTTTTTCTGTCAATTCTTATTGGATTGTGGGGTAGTGGGGTCTATTTTAAGAAAATAGATTTTTTATTTTTTACAGACCTTTCTACTTACAAACTTCATTCCTGTACAGTACAAAATTGTAAAGTTATAAAATTATAAAGTTACAATTTAAATAGTTACATAATAAATATTCAGAACAGTATAACTTTGTAAACATTCTAACTCTTTAAGGGCTCTGCCTCACATCAGTTTCAGGGCTGCAGTCAGACTCTGGGCTCAAGCTTATTGGGTTTCCTTGGCTGAGGGCTCACTCTTTGTCTCCTCCCCGCCCTTTTAATTCTTATTTGTAGTGTTGGGATAGGGTTCTGCCCCAACTCAGTCTCATGGCTGCAGTCAGACTGTGGGACCAAGCTTATTGGGTTTCCTCAGCTGAGGGCTCTTCTTATAGCACCATGAGGGTTGGAACGAGGAGGAAGGGTGATCGTGGGTGGAAGAAGTGCCAAGGTTGTCCTGGTTGCCCATCGTCATCGGTGTCCAGCACCAGCCATACTGGGGACTGGGAAGTCTCAGAGGCAGAGCCTTTTTCTTCAGATCCACTTTTGGGGATCGAGGAGGAGACAGGAGAGCTATTAGCATTGCCAGAGGAAGAGCAGCTGCTAAAACCTTTTGAGGAGGGATCTCGGGAGGATGCCTTGGGGGTCTTGGGAGAATCATCCAGCTCCTCCACATCCCAACCTCTTGGGGCCGCCGCTGCCTGCAGTTCGTCCTTTCGGCCCAGCCCCTCACCTCAGCGGTTATGGCTCTGTCCTCCTCCCAACTCAACAACTCCCGGTTGCTGTTTCAGTCCCACACTTTGGCAGCACTTCCTAACCCTCCCCAACAACCCCTGTTCGGTGTGTTGCTGGGCCTGCTATGCCCTGGTACGTAGGGGCTCAGACCCCAATCACCTGTCATCCAGTGTCCTCTGCGGGCATCTGCAGAGGCATCACCTGAGCATGTTGTCTCATCAAGAACCATCCAGCAGGAGGGGAGGGTTTCTGAGCAGGAAGAAGAGGGAGGGGAACAGGAGTGCACTCTAAGGAAGAAGACTCGCACCGAGGGTGCTATGGATGGGAGTGGAGCCTCCAGGCAGGCTACTCTTCAGGAAGTTGTAGCCTCAGGATCATCTGTGCCAAGCAAGAGATTCAAGGGGAGGGCTCAGGAGGTAGGCACTCATGTACTGGCTGAGATGATGGCCCTGGATGGACTACCTTTGTCCATGTTGGAGGGTATGGGCTTTTGCCAGGCACTGCATCATTTTGCCCCGGTTCACAATGCCCTTGTGGCGGACAGTTGGCTGACAAGTCTTGCCTGCCCTCTACAACTGTGTGGCAGAGATGGTAAGGAACCAGTTGGCCAGAATACAAGGGTGGACCATGCACTGCCTACTGGTGGCAACTGGAGGACCTCTGGAGCACTGTGGGAAAATTCACACCCTGGGAGGAGGACCCACCCCTGCCACCAGGCTACAGAGCGGTTCTGCTCCAGGCACGGGAGATGGATGTGGACCAGACTGGGAAGAACATTCCAAACATGATCAAGGATGGATTGAGGGAGTGGGTGCCCCTGGCTGATGCTGTCATTGGCTACATAGTCATGGACATAGGTAGAAACATGCTGGCAGCCCTGAACGACGCTTGCCTTGGGGGCATCATCTGCCTGACGCACAAGCTGCACTTCATGGTGGGGGATGCTCTTGGGCTGGGTAGCACCATCAAGCCAACCTGGGACCAGGGTACATTGGAAACATGTGAGTTGTTGGACAGCTTTCATCGTCTTGGTGCCCACTTTTCCTGCAGCATTAAGTCTTCCCACCAGCTGCACAAGAAGGGGTGGGGGGAATATCCCAAGCACCAGCTCTTTCAGGACATGGCTATCCATTGGAACTCCACCTACCTGATGATAGCGCGTCTGGTGGAACAAAAACACGTGTTGGAGGACATCATGATCTCCACGCCCATTATTCATGTGGGAAGGGTGCTCAGCATCAGCTCCATGGACTGGCTAGTCCTGTCCCAAATGGTTCATATCCTGAAGCTGTTTTGGGACACCACCGACCTCTGCTCCTACAAGTCCAGCCTGGAGCAAACCAGCCCCTTGATACACGGGCTGGACCGGGTAGTGGCCAAAGAACTAGAGTGGGGGGAAGCTCTTCACCCCAGTGTCAGGGACTTGGTGAAGAGGTTACAGACAGGCTTGGCCACCCACTTGCATCCTGTCTGCAAACAGTGGGCATACAGAATTGGCTGCATGTGTGACCATGTAAAGGGTGTCACTGTCATGCACCAATGTGAGCTCCAGCACTGGAAGAAGGAGCTTCACAAAGAGGTCCACAGGTTTCAGGAGAAAATATGTGGCCAGAGGGAAGAGGGTACAGAAGAGGGGTTGTTGGCAGAGGAGCAGGAGGAGGAGGAGGCAGATGAGGTGGTTGAACCCAGCATCCCAGGCCATGGCAGCTCACCAAACAGGGACCACCCACAGTACTGGTCTTCATTGAACCGGGAGGTTGCTGACATCAGGAAGGAAAGGGTTGCCCTCGCGGAGGACTTGGCAGAAGTGATGATGCAAGAGTACCTTATCAAGCCCCCAAGTCCCCTGACTCCAATCCCCTGGAGTATTGGCACGTAAAGCTGCCATCTGGCCAGACCTGTTGTCCATAGCCATGATCTTCCTCTCCTGCCCCCCCCCCCCCCGTGTCCAGAGCAAGCGGGTATTCTCCCACCTGGGAGACATCCTCCGTCCCTGCCGTTTATGCCTGTACCCGGCCCTCGTTGATCAATTGGCCTTTATAGAGCTTATCCTGCCCCTGCTGGGCTACCTTTTCCTGGACCTTGCGGGGAATACTTTGCTTGAGCAACCCCAGTCTCTGTGCCACTGCCAGGCTCAGTCACCTACAGTCAGGCTCTGGACCACCCCAAGTTCATTGCAGGGCACCAGGGTCCATCCCCTCCTGTATCTATGCCACTGACAGCCACATGGGCCAACTCTAGTGGGTTCCTTTGTTGAATCTCAGAAGAACATGTGGGTATAAACGCACCCACACAAGGGGAGGTGCAACTGCCTTCCACAGGGGTACGCTGTGGGAAGGCCTCCTTCGTGGCCATTCCATCGGTCAGGTGGGTTCTGGTGGTAGTATCCTGTGAGGGTTCCTGTGAGAAGGACTCACAGAAAACTTAGTGCACTGAGAAAGCATCCCTCAACCTCCACTGCCAGGTGCAAATGTACACACCTCTTCTCCTACAAGGGCAACCGAACTCTCCTTCAGGGAGATGGCTTCTTAGTCCCCATTGCTGCTCTTTCAAAGAGCGGCCATTTTTCAGTTTCTGTCTTCTCTCCTTTCCCATGGGGGTAAGCCCCAACCCCCCCGCAAGTGGACTTTTAACCACCTTCCAGGAGGGTGCGGGGAAGGCTTCCCTCATGGCCACCCTGTTGGCAAGGTGTCTTTGGTTGGAGTCCAACCACTCCCCAGTATCTGTGCCACTGCCAGACTCACTCGCCGGCAGTAAGGTTCTGGGCCACCCTCACTTCCTCATGGAGGAATGCCATGTTAGTCTGTCTGTAGTGGCAGAGAAAAGCAGGAGTCCATTAACTAAGGGTCATTTCAACCTACTTGTCCATGAGTCTGCTGGGGAAAGGCATATTTGGCGTTCGTCCTGTGAGTGATAAGGTTTTTCTTCTGGGTGTTGTGTTGGTACTGCAGCTGCTACCCAGGGTGTGTTTCTACATCAGTGGGGTTCTCTGACCACCCTATCAGTGAAGTGTCTCTTGCCACCAGAACTGAATCTACAACCGGTGCAAAAACTCCCACCCACAAGGGGAACAGAACTCTCCTTCACCCATGGGTAAGGAAGGGGCACCTCGCAGCCACCAGCATCAGGGAGGTGGGTTTGGGTTGACGGGAGGTGGGAAAGATTCTTGTTATTTTGAGCACCTGTCCTGACTGGGTAGAGAAGGAATCAGTCATGTTCTGTTACAGGCACCTTGGGGTGCCTGAAACAGAACATGACTGTTCTGTTGGGGTTCCTTGGGGTGGAGGCTGCCCCCCAGAGGGGACTTTGAATTGGCCTCCCCGAAAGTGGCAAGCCCATTGGTAAGGTGTGTTTGGCAGACCACCTCTTCTTAACACTGGGGACGGCCTTTAGTCAATGTTGCGCTCCCTATGGCACCCCCCCTCGTGAGGGGACATAGAATCATCTTCCACAAAAGTGAGAAAGGTGTCCGTTCCAGTCCGTCGTGGGCCCCTCCATCCATGTGATGTTTCCTGGGGGGAGGCTGCCTCCTTTGTGCAGGGATGTAGAATTGCCTTCCACAAAGGTGGGGAAGGCATCCGTTCCCTTCCCCATCAGTGAGGTGGTTTTCGGCTTTTGCAGACTTCCTCAAACGGTGCAAATGCATCCACCCTAAGGGACGTTTCATTCTGCTTCCCTGGGATGGGGAAGGTTCGGATTCAACATCAGTGCGCTTATCCTTTCTGGCTTCCATGTATCCCGTCCCTCTCCGTTGGGGAGCTGTGTTATGCAGAGTTCTGCTGCTCATCCCTAAAAGAAATGGTCTGCTGTCACTGCTGAACCTGCTCTCAAGGGATGCTCTTAGGCCAGGGTACAGTCAAGCAGCCTGTTCCTAATCTGTTCCCATGAGGCTGACAGTGGAAGGCATTAATGGCATGGGCTGGCTACCAGCCCTCTTCCAAATGGTCCATGTCCTGAGGACCTTTCAGGACACCACCGACCTCCTCTCATAGCCATAATGTCAGTGAGGTGGTTTGGGTGGAGGCAGGGAAGCTACTTACTTGGAGCACCTATTCCGCCTTGGAGGGGAAGGCATGTGTTCGTTCCATCACAGGCATCCCATTGCTGAGGTGGGTCTTCTCAATAGGTGGGCTGTCCATTGGTCTCCATCACGTTCCTGGGGGTGGGGCGCCCCATCAAAAGGAAATTTTAACAGCTGCACCTGGTTGTGAGCTCCTGGGCTGGGTAGCAGTCAAGGCTACCATGCTGCCACACTGTTGCTGAGGTAGGTTCCTGTTGCAGAACTTAAATCATACCTACAGTGATGGCCCACCCCTTCTGTCCGCTGTCCTCGCCCTTGCTTAGACTGGAGTAACTCTGCCTAGGATTTACTGGTGGTGTGACTGCTACTCTTCTGCATTTTGTCCTCCCAACAGCCCTTCAAGGCAGGTTACTTGGTAAGGGTAACCTTCCTTTCTCTTCCATCACAACAACCCTATCAGTGAGTTGGGTTCTGATGGCCACCTCTTCTCAATTGGTGGGGTGTCCTTCTGTCTCAATTGTGTGATAGGGGAGGTAATAGGATCCCCTGCAAGGAGAAGGAAAATCTCCTTCCCCAGACATAGGGTGAGCATCCATCCATTCCCTTTTCATCATGGGCAGCATCACGTCGGTGAGATGGCTTTTGTTTGACGGGAGGTGGGAAGGATTCTTATTTTGAGCAATTGTTCCTCGCCATCATCGAAAGACATGCTAGTCTCAGCCTATGAGGTTTGCTCTGCCACAGAGACTGTTGGGGGGTCAGATATCTGTGGGGAAGGAATCCATTCATTGTCCGTCTTCCAGTGCAGTCCCCCATGGGGACTGCATGTGCAGGCCTGCTGAACAGTGAGGTTTTTACAGCTTAAATCCACTAGGGAGGCGTCTGTCTTCCTAGAGTGCCTACGTGGCATTTTTTCCTGCCAAAACCAAGTGACTCTGGGAGATGATACCCCTCACTCTCAGCTCCTCTTTCAACGCTTTCTCCACTATTGATACATCCTTGGACCGCCCGACTCTTACGCCAACATCAGTCATGCAATCTGCCAACCAAGAGCGGCAATCCTGGAATCTGACCATTCTATCCTCGGATCCGATGCTGACTCCATCTTACACCTGGCAGTTGACTCCGGAGTCTCAGAATCTGATCGAGGCATCCCAGGATTGGAACCATCCCATGACTTCTCCATGCCCGTCAGAGCCGATATAGCGCCCTGACAAGCCTCACAAGAGACGCTTGGTGCCAAGTGAACTTGACTGTTCGGATCTGAAATGGCCGGCATTGAAGGACATAGGTTCCGACAATGCCAACTCACCTTTACCTTCGTTGGAGTGTTGGAGCGTCACGGCAAAAAGGTTAAAACAAAGAAGCATCACCTGCAGAAAGAAAAACACAGAAATGTCAGTGAAAGGGTCCTGACTCTGGAGTCGTGACAGTTAACATGTCCACGTACTCCCTCTTTTCATTCGCTGTCTCCTTCACCCAAACCTGAGGAAGATGTAAACAATGCTCCCTAATAATGACCACAGATGACTTGAACCAACTAGGAATTGAGACCACGCATGAATTTGTTAATTGTGGCACTGAAGGAGTGGTATATGTCCTGAGATGCCCATGTGGATTATTATACGTAGGAAGTACTGCACGCTCCATTAGAACAAGACTTAGTGAACACCAGTCTAGGATTAAGAACAATGTAGTAGAGGCTCCCTTAGTCCAACATTATTCAGATAAAAAGCATAGTGAAAGGGAAATGTTGTTCACCGTTTTATTCAAAACTCGGAAGAAAGAATACATAGCTGCAAATAGAGAGTTGCGTCAAAAGGAGACATTTTGGATATACAAACTCAACACTCTTATACCCAATGGCTTGAATATAGCCAACGATTACACCTGCTTTCTGGGGTAATAATAATGTCACTTTAAGGACGGATACTGTGTGATTAGGGCGTGGATGGCTTTCTGTAGATAACACGGTTGTTAGTCAATAGGACACAGATGGAAGTAATTGACAAATCGGAGAGGGATATGGAAGGATAACTATAATGAATTTTTGAGTGAGTATATTGAAGTGTGAATGTATTATTGTATGTATTAAATATTGGGGGTGCTCTATATTGTTGTGTGTATTTTCCAGCATCTGTGCTCTTTGAAAAAGAACCTTGGAAACGGACCTTATGAGGATCTTGACCGTCCGTTAGAGAACGCAGTCACAGAACTATCTACGTGCACCTATGAATATAGGTCTTCTTGGGATCTGTGACATTCACAGTGTCTGGAATCACCATTGTACTATACCTGTATTGTACCTGTATGCAAGGCGAATTGAGTTCTATATGAGAAATAGTGTCATAGGATGCCATAAAGCAATTGCACTTTAATAACGATAATTATAGCACTTTGAGCACGGGACACTTTAATGAATTATTTTTAGAACGTGTAGGATGCCTGTATAATTGAGGCCAAGGGAGGTTGCAATATATGGTGTAGTACTTGGTTGTGTTAAGAGAAACAAATGAATATACAAATCATTCATTACATCCCTTATTCTGTGAAAATAAATTAGTGAAACAGTGTTTAATTAATATATCCTTTATTAATAATAATTGCGGAGACATCATTACCACACGGGAAATTCTCTGTTCCATCTTACACCTGGCAGTTGACTCCGGAGTCTCAGAATCTGATCGAGGCATCCCAGGATTGGAACCATCCCATGACTTCTCCATGCCCGTCAGAGCCGATATAGCGCCCTGACAAGCCTCACAAGAGACACTTGGTGCCAAGTGAACTTGACTGTTCGGATCCGAAATGGCCGGCATTGAAGGACATAGGTTCCGACAATGCCAACTCACCTTTACTTTCGTTGGAGTGTCACGGCAAAAAGGTTAAAACAAAGAAGCATCACCTGCAGAAAGAAAAACACAGAAATGTCAGTGAAAGGGTCCTGACTCTGGAGTCGTGACAGTTAACATGTCCACGTACTCCCTCTTTTCATTCGCTGTCTCCTTCACCCAAACCTGAGGAAGAAGGAGAGTTTTTTAAAGCGAGTCCCAGCCCTGCTCTGCACATTCTTGCTGCAACTGGTTCCAACGCTCTCAACTATTTTGTTATGGTTTGGATCTTGGTGAACCCTATAGGACAGAGTCCATGGCCTCTACTTTTGAAGGCTTCTCCCAGCACAAGTAACACCGTCAATCTTCTCAAATATCCAGGTCATCCCTGGCATACCAACTCTTCCAAACCAGATCAAGGGCTGTACTCCCCTGAGAGAAGCCCAAGCACACATACCCTCCCTCCTGCCCTACTGATGCTCTTGTTTTTTAAGGGTTGGTGGCTCAGGTGGGTGAGGTGTCATCTCCCAGAGTCATTCAGTTTCAGCAGGCACTCTGGGAAGACAGACACCCCCTAGTGAATTTAAGTTATAAAAACCTCACCGTTCGGCAGGCTTGTACATGTGCAGTCCCCATGTGTGCCTGCACAGAAAACATCAATGAACAGCAGTTACAGGTAAATGCAACTCTGTTTTCCTTTTCTTTCGCGGGCAGTACTGCATCGATGAGGTGTCTTTGGCCAACTGAAACACATCCACGACAGGTGCAAATGCACACACACATACCCCCGCAAGGGTATGGAATGGTTCTTATTTTCAGCACCTGTCCCGGCTGGACGGGGGAGGCATCATCACAGTCACCCTGTTGGTGAGGGGTGTAACTTTTGATGTTGACCTCCGCTCCTTGATAGGGGGGACGGACCTGCATCGAAGTTCCATTCCCTGTGGGTGCCCCCCCCCCCGAGGACTTAGAATAGCCTTCCCCAAAAGTGGGTAAGGCAAGGCGTCCCACACAGTCCTTTTTCCTGGGGACTCACAATTGCCCTCCCCGACAGTGGGGAAGGCATCCACTGCCATGTTCACGAGTTGGGAGTTGCCGGTGGCCACCACTCTTCAGCACAAGGGACAGGCATCTGTTCATTCGTTTCCTGTCCTAGGGGTCTGACTGCTCCCCATCCTGGAGACTTAGTCTCCTCGATCCCAGGGAAGGCATCCATGCATTGCATTCCTGTCCTAGGGGGTGACCGCTCACCATCCTGAGAGCTTGGTCTCACCCTCCCTGATCCCAGGAAGGGCATCCGGGGCATCCATCACTGACAACATGTCCAGGAGGTGGGTTTGGTCAGCGGCCACCGCTCCTCAGCATGAAGGACAGGCAACCCAATCTTGCTTTCCTGTACTAGGGGGGCTCAGCACTCCCCATCCAGGGGGGGAGGGCATCCATCCACCCATCTAGCTGTTCCCTTCATGTTCTTGGGCGGGGGGGGGAAATGGCCCTGCACAAGCGGGACTTTGAGTAGCCTTTCCCCAAGGCGGGGAGGGTATCCATCCATCTGTTCCTTCCCGCTCCATTGGAGAGGTAGGTTCTTCAGACTGCTGATGTAAATCCAGCCCAGGTTCAGTCTCGACATCAGTGCGCTTCTCCCCTCAGGCTCCCATGCCTCCCATCCTTCTCCTTCAGGGAGCTGGGTTATGCTGAGTGCTGCTGCTAATCCATAGAGGGAACAGTCTACTGTCACCACTGCATCTGGTCATGAGGGATGCTCTTGGGCTGAGTAGCAATCAAGCCCACCGTGTATCCACCATGTTCATGAGGTGTGGTCTGGCTTCTGGCTATCGACAGCGACTGGAGTAACTCTGCCTAGGGTTTATCTGGTGGCATGACTGCTACTCTTCAGCATCAATGGGTGTGCTTTCCCTTTTTTGCCTTTTTGCCCCCTGCTCCAGCAGAAAGACAGTCATCCTAAGCTGGGAGCTGTCCCCTTCCCAGTGTCAGTGCCAGAGTCTGAGGACCAGTAACTTGGAGAGTATAGGCTGTGGCCCAACATCTGTTTACTTAGAAGTGAAATCTCTCCCCTGGCAAGGGGAATGAAATTCTGCTGCCTCTGCTTCAACATGGGGTGGGGAATGCTTCTCTCATAGCCACCACGTTGCTGAGGTGTGTTCCTTGTACTACTAGCCTGTTGAGGAAGTGGATTCTTGGTTGCCATTGCCACTGTTTCTTAGAGGAAAGGATTCTCCCTCACCACCGCTGCCACTTACCATTGGGGGGGGGTAGAAACGCCCCCCCAAAAACTGGTCTCTCATCAACCTGTTGCCCGTGTTGAGTAGAAAATGTTCACAGCCAATATGTCGGTGAGGTGGGTTCTTGGGAATGAAGCTCTGGAAAGCAGACTCAGTGGCTCCGCATTAGCTACAAATTAACCTGTTACCAAATGGTCTGTGTCCTCAGGACACCACCAACTTCTTCCTTTGCTGACACCCTGTTGATGAGGTGTGTTTTTGGAAGACGGGACGCTGGAAAAGTTCTTATTGTGAGCATCTGCCTCAGGTGGTTGGGGAAGGCATCCATTCTGTGAACTTGTGGGCAGCCGCTGTAGGCGTACCATAAGGTACTTAGAATAGCCTTCTCCAGGTGTGGGGAAGGTGCTCTCAAAACAGGGGAGCCCAAGTCTCCTTCCTTCCCCTAGGTGTGGGGAAGGATCCCTCCAAATAGAAGAGCACAAGTCTCCTTCCTTCCCCCAGGCATGGGGAAGACCCCTTCCAAATAAGGGAGCAAAAGTCTCCTTTCTTCCCCCAGGCAGAGGGAAAGCCTATTCTGAATAGGGGAACACAAGTCTCCTTCCTTCCCCCAGGCATAGGGAAGGCTCCTTCCAAATACAGGAGCCCAAGTTGCCTGCCTTCCCCCATGTGTGGGGGCTCCTTTCAGATAGCAGAACCCAAGTCTCCTTCCCCCAGGCTTGGGGAATGCTCCTTCCAAATGGGGGAGTGCAGGTCTCCTTCCCCCAAGAATGGGGAAGGCACCCTCCGGGGCCTGTGAGGAGGGGGTGGACCTCAACAATGCAGTAGCCACCCTCCCAGTCACAAGGGGTGGGGGCTACTCCACACTACAGGAGCCTGTTGCCCCGTGGGAAGGGAAAAAGGGCAGTGGGTCCCTGAGGAGGAGACAGCCACTGACAAAACCCACCTCAACTATGCAGTGGCCACCCCCAGTCACAAAGTGGAGTGTTTGTGGCCACCCCACCCCCCACTACAGTACCCCATTGCCCCCAGGGGAAAGGAAGGGTAGTGGGCCCCTGACCACCTCTGGGGACCTTGAGGAGGAGGCAGCCAGTAACAAAACCCACTGCACCAATGCAGTGGCTGCCCCCAGTCACAAAGGGTGGGTTGAGGGCTACCCTGTACTAGAGGAGCCCATTGCCCACAAGGGAAAGATGGGCAGCAGACCTCTGACCACCTCCCGGGCACTTGAGGAGGGGCGGCCATCGACGAAACCCACCTCATCCATCTGGCTGCCTCCACGACTGAAGCCCATGACCCGCGGGGGAAGTAAGGGAGGCTTGTGGCACTTTACCACCTCCCGGGCACGTGAGAGAGGAGCAATCACCGTCCGAAGAACTCATCTGCTCCAGGTGGTCACCTCCCAGACACCAGGGGAGGTGTTGCGGGGGGGGGGGCTGCTCCAGGAGCCCGTAGGTCATGACCAAGGACAAATAGGCATCTTGCAGGGTTGGGATGGGAAGGGTGACTGAACTGCTCTGGTTGTTATCTGGTTGCAATGCACAGGTTGCTCCCTGTCTTGAAAGTCTTCTAAGGACCTCTTGCTGCTACACACCACCACCCCACCAGTGCAGCCTCCGTACCTCCTTGTGGAGGTCCAGCTTCCTCCATTGGTGGAGCGCCTCATTATGGAATGCAATCCCAACATGCAATGGAGACCTGCCAATGTCTAGCTGTCCACATCTGCCTCCTCCCAATTTTGGTCTGTCCCCAACAAAATCCTCACTTTCATCCTCCTTTTCACGTATGTCCCCTCAAGATGTCTGCCCCCCTAAGAGTCCTCCTTTCTTTTAGTCACCCCATGCCCAGGTCTGCCTCCTCATGATGATTGCCACAGGAGGTGGTGGTTGCCACAGGAGGTGGTGGCAGCCACAAGCATTGCCAGCTTCAAGAGGGGACTGGACAAATATATGGAGCAGAGGTCCATCAGTGGCTATTAGCCACAGGAGATAGATGGTATTCTCTTTGTGGGGAGGTGGTGCTCTGTTGTCTTGGTGCTGGAAGGAAGGCAGTGGGAGGGCTTCTGGTGTCCTGGCCTCACTGACAGTCCTTTAGATGGCACTGGATTTCTAGCCACTGTGTGTGACAGAATGTTGGACTGGATGGGCCACTGGCCTGATCCAACATGGCTTTGCTTATGTTCTTATGTTCTTATGATTGTCCTCCACCCCTTTCCTGTACAGGGATATTCCTGTTTCCCCAAAGAAATCCATTCTTTCTCTCAAAATTTAATCTCCTCTCATAGATTGTCTCTGTCCTCATGTCCTTTAAAAGAATACTCCTGCTGTTTCCGCAAAAACATCTTCTTGACTGTCTCCTCAAAGAATACTTCTCTCCCTCCCCATTCCAGCCCCAGAGCAGGATTTCTGCTCCCAGGAACTGTCTTTCCACTCTGAGGGCAGTCATTCCGTTCTCAGAGGAAGATTCTTCAACTCCATCTCACGTTTTCATTACAACTTTTTCATGCTGCAAGCCAATGCAAATTGCAGCTCCTATTCTATGTACTGAAAGTTTCCTAGAGGCAGCCAATTTGGGGATCTGTAACTCAGACATCAGAAATGCAATCTTGGCCAAACTTGGAGGGTCGCTAGAGGAGATCCTGCTGAAGACACACTGCGAGTTTGGCATCTCTTGAGTGCGAAGGGGGCGGTGATAGGGGCCCCAGAAATGACCGACTACAGACTGACGAACTGTTCCACGAACTGGGGTGGGTCCATGAATGGTCCGCGGTCTGTGAAACGCGATTTACCATGGACCAACAGTCCATGGCTTTTTCCTGGTCTGTGCCCACATGTAAAAATAACACTCAGTAAAATATTACTCAGGTCTATTCAATGGTTCTTTCTCTCAGGAAAGTATTCTTAGGAAGCCATGTAAAGATCCCTTATAATGAACGTGTTTGTTCCTGCAGTTAGAGGGCTATTGAGGATTTAGCTCATGTGGGTTTTTGGTGTCCAAGATTTGCAGTAGAATGCAAAAGATATCTTGGCAGTATTTTAATATCATATCCAATGACATTGAAGCAGAATAAACTTGTGATGCTGCTTACAGATAGAAATACTATGCTGTAGCATAGCGGTTAAGTGGCTGGGCTGCGAATTAGCACTCAGTTTGATTCCCACTACAGCCATGAACTCTGCAGGTGGCCTTGGGCAAGCCACTACTGTCAGCCCCAGCTTCTCAGCTGTATTGTGGGAATAATAACAACTAGAGTTGGGCACGAACTGAAATATGAACCAAAGTTCATGACAAACCGAGCCAGTTCGTGGTTCACAAACCGGCGATTCGTCAGAGCCCATTTCTGACAAACCACCACAAACTTCAGGCTGGTTTGTTTGGTTCATTTTTTGGTTCATCACTGCAGTCAGCCTGGCGCCGATTAATCAGTTTCCTAGGCAACAGGGGATGGACTTCCTGCAGACCGTCTGCTGACCTGGAAGTGGCCTTCTACTGGCCTGGAAGTGACCTTCTGCTGATCCGGAACTGATGATTTGCTGACCTGGATGTGAGGTTTTCATGAACCAAATGAACCAGTTTGCAAATTGGGGCAGGTTCATGAAAGTTCATTTTTTTTCTGGTTCGTGCCCAACTCAAATAACAATACTGACTTTGTTTACCACTCTGGGTGTGGTACTAATCTGTCTAGAAGGGTGGTATAAGCACACTGTTGTTGTTGTTACTGGATAACATTACAAATAGCAAAGTTTACCACATTGGTCATAAAGATTTGGTCAAAATCCTCTGTTGTTAGTTTGTCTGATTGTTAGCTTATACTGGGTTTGATGTGTTACTATAGGAATAGCAAGTTATTGTTAATATTGTGCTTCTTGCTACTAAGGCTCATGACTTTAAGTATTTATTATGTATTTTGTTCTAATGAATATCTGATGGGTTTCAATTTGTATAGTGATTATCTGGACTATTTGTTTTCTTGTAATGTTGATTGCTAAGGCTTTGAGCCAATGCAATAAAGTTTATGATGCTGATATTGCTTACTAAAAGAAACAAAATGGAAAGAAGGATTCCGTGGGTCTTTGGAATCTAAGATTCCTAAGAAACTCCTGTTTCCTCTGCCTCAGCTCTTGGCATAGTATAGTCTGGGGAATGGGTACTGTTATTTTCTCATTTTCTTGGCTGCAGCTCAACTTTGTTGTTTCATTTCACTGAAGAGAGTGAAAATTCTGTCCCTTTAAAACAGGTAGAAATAGACTGTATGATGTCCCCTTTCCCACTTCTTTGTCCTTAAACAGCAGGAATGGTACCAGAGGATTTTTTAAAATTCAAAAATAACTGTTTTATTTATTTTAGAGAGGAAAGGTCAGGTGAAATTAAGTAAAATCAGTACATGCACAGATGTTAGTTTTTTTGTTCTTCACAGATACGTACATTCTTTTGTTTAGAAGCTTATGTTTAGATGTTTTGTTCTCGTGTTTCCCCCAACTACTCTAGTACACTTTCTTTTAGGATTATTTTTCTCGTTGGGGTTTAAGAATGCTGGTACCCACTTTCTAGTACTGCAACCCCCTTCTCTTCAAACACCAGTGCTTTCCTTCAGTTTTAATTGAGTCTTAAGATCTCCAAAAGGCAATTTCCAATCACACCCTGTTTGACTGGTTAGGGAAAGTCTCCTTTCCTTAAAAGAGCTATCCCCTTTGTTTGGCCTGAATGGGGTCTGCATCTACTTCCCAAACTTCCTTGCCAACTTTCTCCCCAGTTCTCCTGTCAATATTAAACTGCTTTCAGTTAGGTCTCTGTCTCCCCACTGTTCACACTCAATTCATCTCAGCTAGGGCTGAAAACCCTCCTCTTTCCAGCTCATACTATCCAATCAGATTCCTTGGAGTAGCCTGTCACTCAAAGCTATCTGTGTCTGTGAGAGATTAACCCTTAACAGTCTTTCAGCCATTTGTACAGTTCCTGTAGGTTTTTAGAAAGTGCAGTCTGTCACAGGCTGCAATCAGGAAGACATTTGAGGAAGATACAGTCCTACCTATACATATATATGCACATTGCCATAGCGCAAATGCAAATTTCATTTAGGGCTATATTGTAATAAAATCATTCCAAAAGAATCTTAGGGTAAAAGGTTAGGGACTGCAGACTATAGCATTATATATAGTCCATACTAAGTTAGAGCTTGTTGCCTATATATTCCTTCCTGTTGTATTGTCCTATCCTGTGTAATCCTACTTGAGACCCAGCAAGAAAGGTGGCCTATAAATAACATAAATAAATAAATTTGCCTATTCATTTTGAAAATGGTTTTAACCATATGAATAGGCAGAGAAGAAAGGAGAGAAAGAGGCTACCATCTTCTTTCTTGCCCTGACTTTTCTTGAAATCAGCAGCTTGCCTTGGATGGAAACTTCATCCTCATCAAATGAATTGCTAGGATTGCCAGCCTCCAGGCAGTGGCTGGAGATCTCCTAGAATTACAACTGTTCTCCAGGTAACAGAGATCCACTCCCCTGTAGAAAATGGCTGCTTTGGAGGGTGGACTATATGGCAGAATATCCTGCTGATGGTTTTTTCCCTCCTCAAACTCTGTTCTCCCTAGGCTCCACTCCCCAAATCTCCAGGAATTTCCCAACCAAGAGATAGTAACCTTGAATTGCTGATGGGGAAAGGAAAATATTTCTCACAATGCTTGTTCAATGTCTCAAGAAAGATAGTAGAGAAAGTACATTCTGAGGAACTGACCTTCCCACAACGAAGCCATAAGGGGAGCATAAAGCAGCGACTCCATCCAGGATTTGGTGTGAATGGCAATCACCTGCTGCTGGGATTTATCCTGGAAAACAGGCTGGATAATGCTTATGGACCTTTTATTCCACTTATGAGCCCTGCTAAATCTTCATGTAGACTAAACTTTTGTATAATTTATTTACCCGTGTATAAATGTTGATTTTCATTCAGTTAATGTTACCTTCCATATCTGTCAGGGAGGGCAATAATTGGTAGGGCTCAAGTTTAGATTGCAGCCCCTTAGCGGAACTTACTGATGTTTAACTCAGTTTACTCACATCAGTCTATTTTAATTTATTCATGTAGCAAAGCAGGATAGTACTACAATATGGCATTCACAGATTGTAACAAGAAGCTTTGGGACACTAATCAATATTACTTTTTGACCCAAATTTGCCTTGCTTGGCAATGTGGTCTGTCTCTTCTGTCCTGAGCTCCAAGCTTCTTATTCTTTCTTCATTCCTTCAAAGAACAAAAGAAATTGTTCTTGTTAGGAATGACGGTATTTGGCCAGAAGTGAAATGTAGAATAGACAAATCAATACTCAAAGTTTCTGAAAAAAATGTTTGAGAAACACTTCATTGTAGATAATCTTCAGGTATTAATCACACTCTTTTAAAAATCTATTAACAATGCAATCCTGAGCAGAGTTAGTCTTGACGGTTTAGAAGGACGTAACTTCAATGTTAGTTGAATTAGCAATGAGGTTGCATTATAAGGCTGCAGTTCCGTGCACCTTTACTTGGGACTCGGAGGTTCCTTAGAAATGGGACTTATTTCCATATAAACATGGACAGAATCAGGATGTAAATCAAAGCACTACAATCTACTACTTTTTATTATTAATTTTACTATTAATTAAACCATGACGGATTCAGTAATGAAAGCTGTGTTAAAAATTTCGTAAGTTCAATCTGTATCACGCTTACTGTAAGCTGCATTAAACACTGTGGGGCTTTTGGATAAAGATACACAAAATTATGCTGTAGCTGTATTTTTGTTTTAGAATCAGAATTATCTTCCCAGTTCTGAGAATTCTTGACTTGACAAGCATACCCAGTTGCTTTCTCATCACTTTGCTCTGCTTCTAAGGTCTTCACCTCTTCTCTGCCCCTCTTGTCACTGGACATATTTCATCATGTTTACAGCTCAGTGTGGCTTTTTCCCAGAAAGGTAAACATGGCACCCTGCTACTTATCAGTCAGGCCAAGTTGTATACTCTCTCTGGCCTGGTTTGTGTCCTCATTTTGTAGATGTAACACTTCCTGACTGGGCTGTTTTATAAATTATTCTTGCAGTGTTCCATTCTCCAGGATTCCCTGATTTATAGTTATAGGAAGAAGAGATCACCAGCCTTGTTGCTTCTCTCACTAAACAACATTGAAGGATAATATAACACATATGAACAGAAATTATCCTGAAAAGAACTACAAGCAATATACTTTTGAACTTTTAAAAAACGGAAAAAGCACACCAAATCCATGAAAATGTATTCATTTTAAAAGTAAAATATCTAATACGTCAAAATTCAAAATGGTAAAGAAAGAAGCACAGCTAACAGACTTTGCTTAAAATAAGACTATAAATGATGGAAAGTATTTCTTAACTAAAACATATGCTATGTCAAAGCCTAAATTAGTTTTTTTAAAAGGAATATATACATCTATAGGGATCTAAAAATACTCAACATGTAAAGGATTGGAAATGTTCCCTTTTTGTTTAGGATTGGAAATGTTCTGAACATGTTAGTGGAAAACTGACATATTCAGGTAATGAATTCAGCTCCAGCTCTTCCCCCTCCTTTTCTCTCCCTCCTGTTTAGCATTTTCTACTTTTTTTATTCTGTGATGTACAAGCCCTCACTGGTTAATTATGTATATATTTAGCTACTGCATGTGTTGGGCTTATTATTGTCATCTAATTAGATGTAACTCGAACTGCTTGCTTCTAGAAAAACCATTAAAAATTCTTTCCTAATGACCTAGAGATGACAAAATGTCTGTAAAGTGTGAAGAAGCAGACAAGCACAGGAACATCGCTTTTAAAGAGTGTTAATCCAGATGCTGCAATCATCTAATTAAACAATATTTTGCTGTCATTAACATTTTCACCAAGGAATTGCAGTTATAATTTCTTTGTCAGCTGTCTCTACATCACTTTACCTTCAAAAACGAAAGTGCCACATAAAAACATTAAATTGGATGGTTTAATTAAAAAGTTATTTTTAATGAAGAAACATATTCAGTATTTCTGAGATCTCATTTTTCCATGCCTCAGTTTTTTATTGTTCAAGTAGATTAGTGTCAGAGGCTTACAATATTTAATATTCAGCCTTTAACATTCATCTTTATAAGTCTAGTCAAAGGAAAAATTCGGTCTCTACAGTAAAGGTACATCATACCACCAATAATTGCATACTTCTTGCAGTACATCATTCAGCTGCAGAATAAAATCGTTGTGAGCCAGGGACTGTATAGGAAAAGGCAGTTTTCTTTCTTTAGACCTCAACCACTGGTTTTCAACACTCCTAGCTGTACAACTGAGAGTATGAGAAGTCTCATGGGGGAAAGCAGGTTCCTTTTATCCTGACACATCCTAGGGAATGTGAGAAGTCAGCTGTGCAGATTCCATTGCTCAAGTTGGTCTGCGCCTGTTCCTTTGAAGTGTTTCTTCTAATGGCAGAGACCATGAGGCTGAAGCCACCCGCATAACTGAACTGCAGGGGATTTGAGTGTGTTCAAGTGGTGATAACATTATATATGACTGTCTGAGATATGAGATGCTGGTAATAGAGGGGAGTATTGGGTAAGGCACGCCTGTATAACCTGTGACCCACCAAGCCAGACACAGCTCAACAGCTATGCGTGGTGGACCAGCATGTGTTTAATAAACTTTCTGTTTTGACTGCCTGTCTAATAGCGAAGTCCATTGAAGTCAGTAGGATTACCAAGGTGTAACTCTGCTTAGGATTGCCATGCAAAAACAGGGGCAGCGGAGAAGCACCTGGAAAGCTGGACTAAATGAATGCTGGTATGCCTAGAACTCAGTTGGTCACAAATTGTACAGCTCTAGACTTACATTTGAGGATAATATCTAGTTTTAATTTAATTTTATTTTTTCTATTTCTGAACATTGTTCTCTTTCCTGTGAGTAATGTTTCTGGAATATGTTATATTGGAAGGTTGCATATACCTGTAAGTTGGGATATTTTGAAATAAGATATGAAATTCAGCATGCATAATGCCACTGCTACAAAAGTAAAGAATATTATTAGATATATGTCTGCCATAATTTATCAGATGTAAAACTGCTAAAGTTAATAGCCTTTCTGTATCTTACCTTTCTCAGGACGGACATATAATGATCTGAACCAATATCCCGTGTTTCCATGGGTGTTAACAAATTATGAATCAGAGGAACTGGATCTAACCTTGCCAGGAAACTTCAGAGATCTCTCAAAGGTATGTCTCAAACATTTATTTTAAGTATAAAATAGGTGTTCTTATTTTTTAGAAATCTTATTCTTATGAAAAAATAACATTAGTTATTAACGTATACACTTATGCCAGGATCTCTGCTATTTAGAGGCATACTGAAACTACTTGTAAGGAGATTAGTGCCATCATATGTGTAGTTGATTCAAGGTGGCAGAACCTAAAGCATCTTTTTTGTGTAGGAGTTTATGGAACCCTATTCCAGATTCCTACTGATATTGATTCAGAGAAGAATTCTGGCCTTTTCAGAATGGCCAGCATACCTTAAGCTCATCTTTGTAGCTTCTGTGCAGTCCATGCACACACACAGGGAAGATTTCCAAAGCTTTCTAGAAGACTAAAAACACCCCTCCTCCCTTTGACGGTTTCCCACCAAAAAGATCACATGACCAGGAGTCAGTTCTCTTTTTGCCGCCAGAGAAAAAGGATCTTCATTGCTCTTCTCTGCTTTTCCCTCACATCATCCTTGAGGCTGAGGAAAATTTATTTCTTTTAAAAGTTTTTAACTTTCAATAGACATACAATACACATACATTTAAGGAAGAAAAGTTTCTGTTGTTTTGGCTTGAGAGAGGCTTCTTCAAGATGCTGGAAAACACCAGCCTGATTAAAGGCACCTGCTCCCTCCCTAGCACCCTTGATTACCAAGGACTAAGTCCAGAGATCTGGTCCATCAGAGCCTTCTCACAACGGCTCCTTCTCCAAGGCTCCTTCTCTAAGGCCTGATTGCTTCCCTGCCACCTTTGAGTACCAAGGGCTAAGTCCAGACATGTGGCCTGTCAGAGCCTCCTCACAATGGTTTCTTCTCCAAGGCTGTCCCTTTGTGCCAGCCTGATTGCTTCCCTGGCACCTTTGAGTTCCAAGGGCTAAGTCCAGAGGTGTGGCCTATCTGAGCCTCCTCACAGCAGATCCTTCTCCAAGGCTGTGGCTTGGTGCTAGCCTGATGAAAGGTAAATCCAGAATAAAGGTAAATCCAGAGGTGCGGCCTGCCAAAGCCTTCTTACACTGGCTCTTCCTTCAAGGCTGTAGCAGCACGCCAGCCTGATTAAAAGCACCTGCACCCTCGATTCCAAGGGGAGAAGCTTTGAAATGTGGCTTGACAGAGCCCTCAGTTCCAAGATTGTTTCCCAAAGCTTTGTCTTCATATCTGCCTAGATAAAGGCCCCTACCAGAGAGCCAGTTTGGTGTAGTGGTTAAGAGCGTGGGAATCTAATCTGGAGAACCAAGTTTGATTCCCCACTCTTCAGTTTGAAGCCAGCTGGGTGACCTTGGATCAGTCACAGCTTCTAGGAGCTCTCTCAGCCCCACCAACTTCACAGGGTGATTATTGTTGTGGGGATAATAATAACATACTTTGTAAACCGCTCTGAATGGGCATTACGTTGTTCTGAAGGGTGGTATATAAATTGAATGTTGTTGTTGTTGTTGTTGTTGTTGTTGTTGTTGTTACTACTACTACTACTACTACTACCCTTATTCACTGTGTAAGTTCCAAGGGGACACACCTGGAGGTGTAGCATAACATATTCCTCCATTGGGAGGATGAGTGGCTTTTTTTCTAAAGACTTTCACAGCCTGCCAGCCTGAATACACCCCTCAGCTCTCTTGGCTGTGTGGGCTCTGAGGGGAGATGTCTGGAAGTGTACCTTAACTGTGTCCTGGGGGCCAAGGTTTTTCCCCAAGGCCTTTAGAAATGTGCCTGCCTAACGCAAGAAATCCCTAATCCTCTTGTTAGAAATAGCACTTCATCTCTAATTTAGTCACTGTAGATTGTGAATACTGTTAAATTATTAGCGAAGTAGAATTCCTTGCTGCAATTTTTCTTTTAACCTGCTGATCAATAGGTCATTATGATCCTTTTACCATCCCCTTTGAAGGGAACATGAAACACATTTTAACCCCATTCCGGGACATTAAAGGGTATTGGCCAAAGTGTTATAAATTGAGGCAATTGAATATTTCCCATAACAGATTGCATCTTCATAGGGCTAATATTTATTTGCTGTGGGCTTTTCTGAGTTCAGCTTACTCCTTCAGATATCTGTGTGTTTCACAGCCTATAACTGTATTGTATATGACAAGTCAGTCTGTTCCTTTAATCTGGAGCTGGACTGCCCTAGTCCTTGCAAGAACTTTTTTTAAAAAGATATGTGTCTGTTATTGTGACTTCACATAGAGATTGAATTCTTCACTCCAGATAGACAACATTCTATGAGAAGGAACAGTGTTGTTGTTGAATCCTTTGAATTCATTTATCTATCTGTATTGATGATTTACTCTACAAGAGAAAGTAAAATTTCAGTGGTCTGCTGCCTTGTCCACCATTCAGTTTTCCTGCTGTTCTTTTTTACATCTGTGGTGCTTTGTGGGCTCAAAACCCCCAAGGTTTTCCCCACCTCTCCTCTCAGGAGAGCTTGCCTGTCCCACCATTAATTGAACTATTCAGTTCAGTATTCCCTCTGAGACTGAAAAGAAAAAAAAGTGTCTGTGTGTTATTTTTTAGAGTTCCTTATTTGTTAAAGAGGACAGATGGAAAAGCTGATTTTAAGACCAGGTCATCTAATTTTGTGTATTGCAGTCTTTACAGTTGTGCTTGGTGGTCTAATTCACACATCTCTCTACCCTACCTACAGACAGTCCTTCTGTTGCTAGGGGTGTGGACTACTAGTGGCAGAATTCCAACACCTTAGATGTTTATAAAATGCATGTCAACTAGGGCATCCCACTTAGGGATGCAATATAATTTTTCTCTGGTATGTTGGTTACAGACCCTTTAGAGGGCAACCCCCCCCCTTTTTTGTCCTACTAGTTGAAAAAGAGTTTCCTTTGCCTTTTCATTCTTAGTTGATCCACATTGTACTAAGATTATTCAGTGTTCTCACTTTCAGAATTGCAGTTCTGTGTTCTTATACACCTGTATGTGTCACCTGGGCAGAATGTGGTCTTCAATTTAAATTTCACACTTCATGGGATACCCACATTTGTTTTCTTCTTTCCTAGACAGAGCATATGTGCACCATTCTCATGCTTTCAGTGCTCTGTTCTTCCCAGGCCACACTTATGATGCTATGATTCTGAGATTTAGTGCCGTCACAGGGACACTAAATGGTATTGGGGCCCTACTATGAGGGTGTGCCTCCAGGCGGCTCCTGGTCTTCTGCAAAATGACTCTGTCATACTACTACTACTTTCACCAAGAGTACTAGACATACCTTACCTTTCTTTGTCTTTTGTTTTACTGCAAATGCTCCATGTCATTGCAATGCATTGCAATAATGTTTCCTCAGCTAACTGGCAACAACTCCTAGATACTCTGATTGGAGGCATGGGGTGTTTGTCCTTGCGACACACTATGATGGTCCATAGCATGCCTTTTTGTTTGCTCCTTTCTTTTTAGGGAACCCCCTGTCATTGGGGAAATGCCCTTGCTAATCCACTGACAAGGTAATCCATTTTTATGGTTTATCCCCTGACTGCTTTTTGCTGTGCAGATTGTTCTGCTAGAAGCATGAGGTTATTTGATGGTTCATACTGTCTGTCCATTCTTTGGCCCCATCATGCCTGCTTCACTGTTTTCATTATTCTGGTGTGGATCTGCTATATTTCCACTCCTGCTGATTGCTTTGGCAGTTTTGATCAGCTCCAATTCCTGCACAATAGCAGTGGTCTCAGGTTTTTTCTGAGTGGCAATTTCTTGCACCTCTAAGTGGGTAAAAATCTCTACTGAAGCTATAGCAGGATTGGACCCTTCTTCTTGTGCTATTGACTGATTAGACTCAAATACTCTAATTTTTCCTTTTCCTTATTGTATCTCCAAAAACATTTAAAGTGGAGGTGTAACCCCTTGTTAAATTTTTGCACTTCCCTGGTGCTTCATTTTTAGTGTACAACACTTTCATCTGTGAAATGAGGACACTGTGGGTTTCTAACAACAACAACAACAACAACAACATTTGATTTATATACTGCCCTTCAGGACAATTTAATAACCGCTCAGAGTGGTTTACAAAGTGTATTATTATTATCCTCACAACAATCACCCTGTGAGGTGGGTGGGGCTGAGAAAATTTGAAAAGAACTGTGATTGACACAAGGGTACCCAGCTGGTTTCAAGCGGAGGAGTAGGGAATCAAACCTGGTTGTCCAGATTAGAGTCCTGCTGCTCTTAACCACTACACCAAACGGACTTTCTTATGTCTCACCCCCATTTATTGAGTTTCACTATGGCCGAATCCACATTACCTCCGCGCAGCGCTAAATGTCCGCGAAACACCCGGAAGTATAGCGTCTTTCAAGCGCGATTTCTGAAATCGCGCTTGAAAGACTCTATACTTCCGGGTGTTTCGCGGACATTTAGCGCAACACCGGGACGCGCGAAGGTAATGTGGATTCGGCCTATGTTAATGTGACCAATGCCCTGGCCAGAATTCTCTACCAGGGGTTGGCTTTCAGCCTTCATGTCTCACAATACTATCAGTTTCCCAGTCATTTAGGCTCCAAAAGAGACGATTCCTTTATGGGTTGGTAGGGGCTATCATGCTCTCCCTTGAGTGCATGACTGTTCAATGCCCTTTACCTAGCACAGCTCTCCCTAATGGAGAGATGCTTATTACTTGCTGCATTCCTGTTTGTACTTCGGCATGGCCACTTTTAGAGAGCTCTATACTTCTTTAGAAGCACCGCTGGGTTAATGTCAATAAGACACTAAGCGTCTGTTGGGAAGGTGGTCCTCCGTAGTCTCTTACTCTGAGATCTTCACACTCATGTCCTTCAGTGAATGAGTTTACTACTCTCCCGGTGTGGGGCCGCACAGAAACCATGAAGATGAAAACAGGGCTGCACTTACCTGTAACTGTTGTTCATCAAGTAGTCTTCTGTGCAGGCACACATCCCTCCCTTCTGCCCTGCTGTGAACTCTGAAACCTTAGTTTCTGGAGGTCTCCAGTGGTGGTATGGAGACAACTGAGGCAATAGTGCCCCACCTCCTGGTCATGTGATGTTTTGGCAGGAAAGCACCAAAGGGAGGAGGGGTGCTCCTAGTCTTCTAGAAAGCTCTGGAAATCTTTTCTGTGACTAGCCTGTGTGTGTACAGTCCCAGTGTGTGCCTGCACAGAAGCCCACTCAATGAAGAAGTTACAGGAAAATGCAACCCTGTTGAATTTAAGTAAGTATGAAGTACAGGCAAAAATGAAATTCAATTCTTCCTCTTTTTCCAGGTTCTGAGGCTCAGCCCCCAGACTCACTGGGCGGAAGGGACAGGGGGCAGTCGGGAGACAGCTACTCAGCCGCCCTGACAGTCACCCAGGTCCTGCATAGGCCAGCAACAGAGGGGGGGGGAGAAGCACCCAAGCCACAGAGGGTCAGAAGGGGCAGGTGGAAGTCAGCTAGCCCCACCCTCCGGTGGGAGGCTAAGAGCCCAGGCATGGAGAGTGGGGACAGCCAGGAGGGGACTAGACCAAAGGGAGAAGGCATTTCCCTCCATTGCAAGAAGTCCATTTATTCCTCTTCTTTGCTTCTTGTTGTTTAACCAATTTTTAATCCATAAGAGGACCTTTTCTCTTATCCCATGACTGCTAAACTTATTTGAGCCTTAGGAGAGGGGTCTTGTCAAAAGCCATTTGAAAGTCCAGTCTACATGCTTATTAACCTTCTCAAAGAACTCCAAAAGGCTCTCCAAATGGCAAGAGGCTGGTGAAGCAGGACTTTGCTTTGCAGAAACCATGCTGATTTCCTATCAGCAGGTTTTGTTTTTATATATGCTTAATAATTCTATCTTTAATAATAGTTCTTAGTCATTTACCTAGAATAGATGTTAGGTTAATTGTCCAGTAATTTCTGATTTCCTTCTGGACCCACTTTTAAAAACCGATATAACATTTATGACTCAACAGTCCTCTGGCACAAAGGCTGATTTTAGTGACTACGTTAATATGCTGATTAGTAGACCAATAGTTTGTGCTCCTTAAGAGCCCTTGAGCATGTGCCCTCAGGACCTAGAGACTTAGTTTTTACTTTGCCCAATAGTGTTAGAACTTTATCCCTTGCTTTTTCAATTTGATTTACCTGAAGAGCCTGAAAGCAGTGCTTCTGGTATATGCCCCACATTTTTCACAGTGAAAATAGTTGTAAAGAATTCACTCAGTTTCTCTGTCATCTTTCTGGTTGAATGAAACAGTCTTCTTATTCCTTTGTCATCTAATGGTCTCACTGCCTCCCTGAGAGGTTTCCTGTTCCTGCTATATTTGAGGGGGGGGGGAAACTTTGTTTTAATATTTTATCAATCTTTTCCTCAAATTTTTACCTAATTTTAACTTACATTTCTTTTGTCAAACTTTGTGCTCCTTTCTGTTCACCTCATTTGTGTCAACCATTTGTTTTTTAAAGAAGTCTTTTAGTCTTTTATGACTTCCTTGCCCTGGGTCATACAGGTATACTTTTAGGCTTGGTAGTACCCACGCTGACCTAAAGTCTGTCTTTGCCTAGGTCTGTGTAATGGGTGGGCTGGCACTGAAGAAGTCTATTCTGTTTTCCTCCATGTAGGATTATAAAGTTTGTTTTGCCTCTGCCTGGGAGGCTTAGGCTTCCCATCCCCCTCCAGGAACCTCTGGCTTGAACTCCTGTCCTGCCCCCCCTCACCTTGCCAGCGGGAGGGGGAGGCACAAGGGGTGGAAGAAGCATATGCACATGCTCACATGCTCTCCCTCGCACCAGGGATGGAGGAGCCGCCGGGCATGCTGAAGCCAAGCTAAGGCAATTACTACTGAGCTCAGCTTCAGTATGTTCATGACTCCTCCATCATGCTAGAAAATGACATTTTTTGGAGTGATGAGCACAAGAGAGAGGTACTCCACTCGCCCCCACCTCCCAGCTTCCTGAACCCCCAGTTTGGCTTCTGCGGTCTCTGGCAACCCTAGGGGAGCTTAGTTATACCCTAGAAATGCAGTGTGGGGCCTCAGTTTGTATGTAGCTTCCGAGCATCCTGGAGGGCTTTGACTCTCTTAATTTACCCGTTTACCTACCTTCTGACCAAACCCCCTTTTGAAATCAAATGTGATTGTTGAGGACTTTAGGGGCAACTTTTCATTGACATGAATGTTGAACTTAATAGCATTGTGATCACTGTTACAAATTGATGCAACAACATCTACATCTCTCACCAGGTATTGATCTCCACTCAGAGCCAAGTCCTGTTCCAACACAATCATTTATATTGTCCAGGAACCTCACTTTTATGGCATTATTGTGCTTTCCAGAGAGACAAACTTTATAACCCTGTGTAATGTCTTGCATGTAAATAAGTTTCTGTGTTTTATTTCTGTATATTAATGAGGGTTTTGAATATATGTTTATTGTGGTTAGAATGAAAGTGGCTGGATGGGTGAATGAATTGTGCTGCAATTGGACAGTGGTTGTGCCCTAGGGGACTCAGTGAACTGCAGTTTTATAACAACAACAACAACATTTGATTTATATACCGCCTTTCAGGACAACTTAACATCCACTCAGAGTGGTTTACAAAGTATGTTATTATTATCCCCACAAAAATCACCCTGTGAGATGGGTGGGGCTGAGAGAGCTCAAGAGAGCTGTGACTGACCCAAGGTCACCCAGCTGGCTTCAAGCAGAGGAGTGGAGAATCAAACCTGGCTCTCCAGGTTAAAGTTCCAGCACTTTTACCACTGCACCAAACTGGCTCTGAGTTTGGTGTAGTCTGATCATGAGAAAAATTATTCATTATGTCTAAGTCAAGCAAACTGTGTGGAAGTCTGGGTCAAGTTGCATGTATTTCAGAGAAAGGTTGTTCTGTCTTGTTCAGTGATTCTGTCTCGGTCATGAAATCTGTGTGGAGCCTAAAAGAATCTATGTCTGTGTAGATGAGAGAATTATTTTGTGAGTGAAGAACTGTGTGGAAGATTAGTCTTTGTGACTGCATCTGCGATAGGGTTGCCAGGGGCTGCAAGTGCCAAAGTGGGGGTGCAAGGGGATGGGGGATGTGACAGAGTCACAGCACCATGACTGTTCTGTTGTGTTGGAAAATGAGCACAACGAAGGAGTCACTGTGTGTACTGAAGCAGATCTCAGTGAAAACTGCCTCCATAGGGCTGGTTTTCACAGAGCGCGGCTTCTGTGCGCACCAGGATACCTGCATTGCCAGCATGATGGGGGAGCACGGGAGTGTGTGCACATGCTTCTCCCCACCCCTGTGCCTCTCTCCCTGCCAGCCAGGTGAGTAGAGCCAGTAGGGGTGGCAGGTGAAGCCAGAGGGATGGCAAGCCTAGTCTGTGAATATAACTTTAAGAATATATAACTGTTTTTGAAACCACCAAGCTTATGAACCTATTCTGAAACCAATGCATTTACCAATACTTTTCAACCATCACACATATGTACTTACAAATAAGTTCTATTTCTGGAAAACAAAACCTCTTTTTTTTGTCACAACCACCATCAGCACTCTGTCATACTACCATCATTAACAAACCTTTCCTATAATACCAGTTAAACAGAAGAGATCTCAGGCAAAAGCTTTTATTAGCAGCGAACACTTTTGGAGAACCTTTTGGGAGACAGCAATAAGTAGGTCACGCAAACAGGGCAAAATGCCACAGTTGGTGTTAGTGGTAATTAAAGGTGTTCTCAAGGTAAAATGCCTGTCTGAGGTCGAGAACACCTGAAGTTGTTTGTGTGTGTGTGTGTGTGAGAGAGAGAGAGGGGGGGGGGAATGTTGGTTATGACCAGGGCCATCTTGAGGTAAAAGTTTAAGGTTACATAAAGAGGAGCTGTGATAAAGGCCCAAAGTGGTTTAAAACAAAAATCTTACACCCTGTATGGAAGGAAGTAGAATAAAGACTGTTCAGAGACAGCCCAGCCATGAAGCAAACTAGGCAATTGCACAGCATGGCTCAGGGTGGGGAACCAAAAGAAAGGGCAGATCCCAGGCAAAGCTGGATCAGTCACAGCAAGTGACAGCCCCAGATTGCGCTGCCACCTGGGTCCATCACATGATCAGCTGCAGAACTGGAGGCCAGGACATAACTCTCCCAGCCTGCCCTCCCCCAACAGAGGGAGGAAAAAAGGAAGACCAGGCAGCCACTGGCTTCGAATTGTTTGCCCAGCTAATGGAAGTGGCTATAGCTCCTTGCTTGCCTGTCTGGCTCTGTGCACACCTGGTTACAGCAACTGTATGTGCGCCTGGGTCTCGGGATGCCCAGCTCATGGCAACTCCACACATGCCCAGGTTGTAACATGGGGGCACAACCAAAGAATGGGCCACTCAAATCACCGAAGACTCCTGGACCTGTTGCATGCTATTGCCATGTTTCATCTCCTTGCGTAGAGCATGGAAGCATGGGCTGGTCATATTTTCTGAGGCAACCCATGACTCCCTAGTGATTTATCTAGCCCAGCATTGTCTGCTCTGAGTAGGAGTAGCTCTCCTGAGTGCCAGACAGGAATCAGTTTGGCTCTGCTATGTGTGATACATTTAACTTCATATAAACTAATGGTTCTATTACTGAGCTATGACCCATCCTTAAAAGTATAGTCTGATCTCAGACCATGTTCTGATCAAATGAGCTATCTGCTTGTTTCTACCAGGTGTAATAGTCATGTTCAATCACTTTTGATGTGGAAAAGGATGGAAACTTCCTGTCCTCAGATGAGGCTGACCAATTTGACTTGAATCACAATTATGACCATATATAATTTTTGAAGCACTCAAAAATATTTCTTTGTATGTACCTGAAGGCATAAACCAATTAAAGCATTTTTTCTCTGTTAGAGGTTCCCACAGCAATCAGAATATTTAATTCCAAATTATTGCCTCAAGTTCTATTTGGTATTCCTATATGGCTTAAAGCTTTAATTAAGATGTGGAAAATATACAAGCAATATTTCTTAGACAAGTCATGGGAGTTCCCAAATGTGTATCCCATTTTACCATTTGTCTAGAAACTGGGTAAAATCTGATCAGCACTAAGGCCTGGATTTTGGCGATATGCTGCTGTCTTAAATTTCATTTTAGAGCTGAACCAGGATCCCTTCTAAATTCTTTGAAAAATTAATTGCAAAATATGTTCTGGGATGCTACAATCAAACTTAAACTTAATCAAATTGGGATCGCCCTTGATGATTTAGCTTTAGCTGATGAATCTTATATCTTTAAATTGGTCAAGCAACGATTTATAGACATTGAACAGCAAAAATTGTGTCCAACTCATCCTAGTATTTGTTCACCTGCCATGCTTAGCCTTGTTAGTCTTCCAGGTAGTATGGCTTATTATCTTCATGCTCTTGATATTCTCTCACAGCACAGAGCCTTTTTATTGGCCAGGGTTAATGCATTCCCTTCCAGGATGCTCTCTGGCGGGTATCTCCAGATCCTGAGGCAGGAGCGTTTATGTCCGTGCGGTCTCAATTCCGACCATATAATTTTAGATTGCCCTTTTTATGAGTCCGCCCGGGAATGTCTGCTTTCTAATTTATTACATTCTAAAAGTCATCTGAGTAATTACCTCAAATGTCAATTTCTTTCAAATGATTCGGTTCCTGAAATTACTGAAACAGTTGCTAAATTTCTTGTGGAAGTTCTTAAACTTAAAGGTAATTTCAATTAGTAGTCTGTATGGATTTGTACATTTGGAAGTTTTTATATGATGTGGATTGGATACCTTACCAATCTTGTGATTGTTGTTATGCCAATAAAGGTATATGATGATGATGATGCATAAATGTATTTGTATGTAAGGAGGATATTCTGAAAAATTATGCCACCTTACAATAAAAATACAACCACATGTTCTTAGCAAATAAACTCTATGAGACTAAAACTAGCTCTGCTAAGATATACATATTGTATCTAGGCAATCAGCAGAAAGCCCTTGCAAACAAAACAGACTTGGTAAATGATGACAAAAAGGAGCCCTTCCCAGCACCTCTTAGAGCCCGTTCTACTGAACAGCTATTTCACATAGGCCAAGGAAACCCTCTTTAGATTTTTTCATAGTTCTAAAATATTCGTATCCTCCTCAACTAATGCTGCCTTCACCAGGAGTGTGGTCGTATGGGGCCAGTGCTGGGTAGTAGTAACAGTGTTGGACTCGTCCTAGATTGACTTGGATTCAAATCACATTCCCTATGAAACTCACTGGGTGACCTTAGGCCGGTCACTGTCTCACAACCTAACTTTCCTCAGAGTGTGGTCATGAGGACAAGATGAAAAGGGGAAAGAAATGCATGTCTGCCTGAGCACCTTGGAGAAAGGCCAGGGTAAAAAGGAGCTAACTAAAAAAAAGTGAATGTTCACTGCTTCCCAGTGATTTTCAAAAAAGTTTAAAACATGCAGGGCTATGTAATAGGGAATTTTAAGCATTCTTCCCTACACTAGGGATGCCAGGTCCCCCAGTAGGGGGAGGGATCCCCCATTCCCACCCTCCACACACCCCGCCACCACTCACCTGGCCAGCATGGGAGAAGGGCGGGGGAAACAGGACTCCCAGGGTGGCGCAACAACATCACTCCCAGGAGTTATGCCATTGCATCGCCAGGCCCGGACCTGCATAATGAAGTCCTGGAGCAACAAAAAAGTGGGTTCTGGGGTCCCCCTACCCTACGCAGTTTTTATGGCTTGAAAAGGTCCTGAAGAGCCACTATTACAGTACAGTAAGTTTAGCCTAGTAGGGCGAAGAAGGTATATCTGGAACCCTTTCAGGTCAGGCTTCTGGTTTTTGTTCACCTGAAAACCTTTTGGAAACAGAGGCAAGTCTCTCAAGTATTCTTGGTTATGGGAATCTACATTTTACTACTGGGTGCTGCATAGACCTCTGACTTCTGCCACGGAGATTTTTGGCTCCTTCTCCTCTCTGTACTGCCCTCCTCCATATCCATTTTTAAATCTTCATTGCTGAAAGCTGGGGCTTGTTCTTTGACCCACACCCCCAACAAATATGTCAAACCCAAAGGTTGAGATTTAACTTCAACTTTCATGTACCCATGTAAGTTTCAAGAGTTCTTGCCATGTGTTGGGGCACCTTTTCAGATTTGGAGGGAGGGGAGATTCTCTGCAAGATTTAAAAGTCTGCTCTTGGATATATTCAATAATGTTTAAAAATGCAACATATTACAAAGCAGTGAAAGCATAATCACCCCAGGGAACTTTAAGAATATTTGTTGTTCCCTATTTTGTACCTCATAATACATATGGCAAGAATACCAACACAGGATGCATAATATCCGACAATTACCCTTTTTTCTTTAAGCAAATGAATTTGTGCTCTTATCCGTATTTATCACATAAATTTATTTAATTGGTTGCATGACTAGTCATTAGCATGCAAAGGCAGCTTTTAATTTGTTGTTATTTGTTGTATTTTATCCCAGTTTTTAATAACTTTTCAGCCCAAACAGTTCACGATTATTAAAATACTATACAAACTGCATTTAGTTACTGGAAATGTAGATACCCAAGACATGCTCACATGTCATCTGAAATGAGAATGCCCCCTACTCTCCCTAAATTCTACCCCAGCCACAATTTTTTAAAAGTTACGTATATGATCCACAGTCATGCTTTTCATTTGAACCAACCATTTAAATTAGCACACCTTTGAAAAGCTTTCCAGAAGCACTAAAAATGAGTACAAATATGTTTTACCCATCAAAAAGTGATAAAACATAGGAACCTTCTTATAAAACCAGATAGGCTGCGATCTTAAGAACTCTTTTCTTGGAATCAGTTCCATTGAATAAAATCGGACTTGCTTCTGAGTAATCTTGTTTAGGATTACTCTTTTAATGTAGAATTTTGAGTTTTCCGAAGTTAATGAACCTTGCCTAATCTCATAATTGGGTGAGAAACAAACAGGAAATAGCTAGTTTGTTAATGTGTGAATCATCTTTGGCTCATAGAATTAATGTTTGTTCAGGTGTGTTAGAATATTTTACTACTTACAAAGCTGTTTATTTGAAAGGGCAGCATCCAGCTAAAACATTTAGCTCATTGTAGTTTCAAAAGAGTTCCTATCATACTTCAATTCACTGAAAGGTCCCCAAAATCACTGTTTAGGTAGAGTCTTGTTCACCTGAATTCCAAGTTACTGTAGCCCCTTGTCTCTCAAGAGCGCTGGAGTGGAGATCAAGAGCAGAACACTCACTGCAGTGAAACTCAGTTAATCCTCACTTCACAGTAGCCACAACAGCTCCTAATCAGAACACATCTAGACTGAAGGCACTCACTTTATGCCAGGCTGGCCCATAGCATAGCCTGATCCTGGTTGACCAATCAATAGTTGTTATTATGACATATATGACCACATTCCCCTGCAGCTGGAATGCATTCACAATCAGATCCACTTACCCACACCCAGGGTTCCTTGCACTAATGAGATGGAATCCAAAACTCCCTTCTGGTTTCTTGGCCTTTAAACCCATGTTCTCATCTGAGCTCTGTAACTTCCATTAGATCATATCATTGTATGATACAACAGATACAGCAGGTACAGGGGAGATATAAATGCAACAGTGCTGATTAGTACTTCCTCATCAACACTGGGATGGGAATGCAGTGCCAGCTCAGTTGCTTCAGTTATGAACTGGTGCTGACTCCTTAGAGTACCTGTGCTATGCATAAATGAAAATAAATCTGATGTTAAAAACAACACTCAAAAACCAGTGGGAGAACATTTTCTAAAACATTCCACTGCTGACCTAAAAATGGCAATCTTCAAACAGAGATGCTTCAAGGGGAGATTGCAATGTGAGATTGCTGAACTTGAGTTCATTCACAAATTCATATCAGTGGACTTGCCAGGGCTGAACAGAGACATTGGATTATTTCACTACAAATGGTAATTTCTGGCCCAATCAAGCTCCATTGTACCTTTGCATCCTGACTCCCTTCTTTGCAACACCCATCCCACCTCCAAAGTGGAATATAAAGGCTCAGGGATCTTCATTCCTTGAAAATACCCTAAAAATCTTATTGGTCTTTAAGGTGTTACTGGACTTCAATCTTACTATGCTGATTCAGTTGCTCAAATAATAAGGCTGTATTTTATATTAGAACAAATGCTAACCAAGAATGCCTCAATTGACTTTAAGGGAGATTCCACTAGATAGATGTATTATTATGATATGGATATGCTACCCTTATAGATTACCACTCTTTGAAATAACTGGGCAAACCCCAGTACTGAATGAAACCTATTTGTGCCCATGAATTGCAGTGAGCTTAAGAGTGTTTAAATCTTGTGTTAGAACTTGGGACTGTGACCCATGTATGCAGATATAGTGGCTAAGAATGTGATCCATGAAATCTCTGATACAGATCTTGAACTTACTCATCTGAGGCAGTCTACTATTTCTCAGTCTCAGCCTCCTCCCTCTATGTCTATGGAGATGTAACATGGGCCCATTTTGCAGGATTTCTGCAAAGATTCATAAGATAACATATGTGAAACTCTTTGAACACTATAAAGGTATTATTCAATAGAGCTTTATTAATTGGTCAGATCTAGAGAACTACTTGAAGCATCCCTTGGGTATTCCCAGTGGGTTTTTAAAAGCTCTTTTTTCTTTGAACAAAAGAATCTTCCTGCACCCCAATGCATAATCATGAAATATTTTTGAACCTCCTCTGAATTTCAGAAGTGATTTTTCCATGTAGAATGAGGAGCTACTGTTCAAGAAGTACAAGTTCAAAGTAATCTTGGTTGCATGGCATTGGGAATGCAGTTCTCCGGATCTTGGACATTGTCCCTTTACAGAGATTCTTGTAAATTCAGAAGTGATTATTTTTTTAAATCTTACTTTAAAATCATAGACTTCAATACTTTAATACACTAACAGTGCAATCCTGTTTCTCCAGTTTAAGCCCATTGGAATGAATGGGCTTAGACTGGGGTAACTCTGTTTAGGATTGTACTGTAAACATGGGAAACTGTTCAAAGGATTATTATATGAAGCATTTCAACTACAAGTTGTCAGTTTTAACTCTGTTTTTGTGCTAATAAGTGCAAAAATGTGTGTGGCACCTGGCAAAAGTTATAATGAGTATTTGCGTTTGTAGCAGATAGTTTAAAGGAGCAATTAATTGTTAAAACCCTACTGTGAATTAAAATTTTGTAATAAATGTAATACTGCAACAAGCCTTTAGTAAGCTGCACTGTTAATTTAAATTGGTCAGATCAAATTACCAAAAGTATATATCAGTCTATAATTAAAATCAATTTAGAAAAAAATGGGATTTCTTTGACCAGCTTTGGCCTAAAATAAGGAGTTTCCGTTTCTTTTCTTTCTTTTTTTAGAAGTAACCTACAAAGGTACCATAAAAGTGCGTAATTATTCTTATAATTATTCAGAATAGCCCAGGAATAGATCTGTAAACACCTAAGAATAAGTATAATAGACAAGGCATTTTATTGTCATTGTAAAGAAAGCATTTCTGGTTTCTTTCCAATATGTAAGTTGTGCACTGATTTTATTGGGCAATAACAGTTCAATCTTTAACAATATTATACCTTTCTAAGCCCATGGGTTGCCAGCTCTTGGTTGGGAAATTCCTGGAGATTTGGAGATGCGGACTGGAATAGGGTTACCAGGTCCCCCTAGTCTCCCGGTAAGAGGCAGGGGACCCAGTGCTTACTTTACTGTCATTCCCATGGTCTTCCTTGCATGCATGCACCCTGTGCTAGCCTGATGACATCACTTCCAGGAAGTGACATCATCGTACAGGTGTGGGGGCGCACACTTTGCCACAGGCCAATTTTGGCTTCAAACAGGCCAAAACGGGCCCATTTTGGGCCAATTCCTGCAGCAAAGTACAGGAGCACTCTTGGGGTGGCACAATGATGTCACTCCCAGGAGTGACATCATCACGCCACCCCTGGAGCACACTTGGGATGTCCGTTCCTATGCCTTTCCCCCCAACTAGCCAGGTGAGTGGTGGCAGGGAGAGGACAGTGAAAGCAGGGGTATCCCCCATCCCCTCCAGGGGAATGGTATCCCTAGGCTGGAAAGGGTGGCATTTGAGGAAGGGAGAGGCCTCAGTGGGTATAATGTCATAGAGCCCACCCTCCCGTGCAGCCATTTTCTCCAGGAGAACTGATCTTTGAAGTCTGGAGAGTCCCCACCCGGCATTTGCCAACCCTAGTTATAACTCAGTTTAGGACCACACTGTTAGAGCACTGTATATTTTCCGAAATGAAACATTTGACATAGTTCTTTCTCATATTTAATTAGGCCTTTTAATTATAAGTTTAAAAAACAAGGCAAAAATGGCAGTCAACTTGCTCTATCATTAAGGCATTTCAGGCTTCTCAAGCTTTATTTAGAATATATACAAGGTCAAAGGTTGCATTTATTGTTTGACATGTTGAAAAGCTAATGATAGAGGCTGTCATAGATACACAGATTATCTTTGCACTAATATCCAATCAGGTGATCGATTTATTTTCTCGTTGACTGCATTTTCCTGTACAAAATACCAGTAAGCACTCATGCAAGGAATATCTCTGCAGCCTTTGTTGTATGCTAGATTCCCTTAAAAGTATTACTTCCATGTCAGTTTTTTGTATAGCTAATGTGCAGTTATTACGTTAGTGTGAAATGCTGTATCATTCCTGCTCATTAAAGTATAAATGGGATTTTCCCCATACTTTACTTCCAGTCATTCACCTTGTTAAATACACTAGTTTGATCACCAACTGGGAATTGTCACTAATATTGACTTACGTGAAACATGTACACACCCATTTGCCAACGGGAAAAATTATATTGTGTTAATGCGTATGGTACTTGACTGGCAGATATGATAAGCATAACCACTTTCTTAAATTACCGTGCTACTTTAAAGAAGAGGAAGTGATAATGCCTTTAGGTTTATAAATGTAATAATGCTGATGAATGCATGGACATGTGAATTTTTTTCAGTCAAGCAACTCTTCCATTATCAAATGTTTCTTGTTAGGCCTCTGACAACAGCAATCTTCTTCCATCCTTTTCCATTTATTTTTAAAATGTGCTTTTTCCAAAATGAGAAAATAAATAAAATTATTAATCCTCCCCCAAATTTCAGAATTCCTTTTCTACTTAGCCCATTTGACAGTGTTTCTGTGTCTCCTGCTAAAATATTTGCCTGTCACCCAGATACCATACTGATCGATGCTGTAATCAGTTGCATGCGAGTCCCATAAATATTGGGTGAGCAAACAAACAAGCTGTTGTTTGGAATTCTAAGAGGGAATTCTAGCTGTGTGGAAAATAGTGTATGTCTGAATATCAGAACTTTGGGCCAAACAACAAGCAAAGCCTTGATTCCATGTTCATGAGTACTCAGAAGCATCTGACTTGCCATTGTTGGTAACAAGCTGCTAGTCTAGATAGACCACAGTTTGATCCTTCTATAAATCAGTCAGTGAAATTATTAATGTTAATAAAGCATATCTGTCCAGGGTTGGGCTCCCCAAGCCCACTGGGAGCCTGCCGAGATGGCCGCAGCAGCAGCAGCACACCTCCCAAAGCCAATCCTCAATGGTACTCACCTGGCATGTGTGACGGCCACAAGGTCTGAAGAGCACGGCCCAGCAAGATGTAGCAGGGAAGCCCCAGATGAGGGTCCCTGGCTGCTGGGTGGGCCATGACTTGCCAGACGCCCAGAAGGGGAGGCAGGATCAGAGCAAGGCCCCGTTGGCAGCAGAAGCGGGTGCATGCCGGCCAGGCAGGAGAGGTGGCCTCAACAACACTGCAGCTGAGGAGACTGGCCCCCCACCAGCCAAAAGGAAGGCCCACCCCCAGGCCCACTGGCTGCCTGGAAGCCACGGTCAGGCAGAAAGCACAGCCCAACCCCGGATTGGCCACTGGAGGAGGACCAGCCAGCTCAGCAAGTGGGACCTGGCGTCCAGCAGGGGGAGGGGTGATCCATGGGAAATCAGGATAGGCCTGGCTGGCGGTCAGAGGCCAGACAAGGGTGGGGCCAGGTTGTGTAGCTACCCTTAGTGCAAGTGATAGGGCTTGCACTAAGGGGCAGGATCCTGGGGAGCAGGGCAGGCTATCCTGTAGAGGGAGGGATAAAGAGGGCTCATATCCCCCCAGCTAGGGAGGAGAATGGGAGGACTGCACCTAGCACAAGGGCAGACTACTGGGCAGGAGGAAAGCTCAGGGGGCTCACCAGCCCTGCTTTTGAGCCAGCAAGTTCTGAGATCACAGGGAGGAGAGCCCTCCCGGTGGCAATGCACACCAGGCAGCCCAGATAGGGCCTTGGGAGAATGACAGGACACCTTCCCAGTACCCCAGTTGCAACAGCGGACCCTCAGACGACCCCGGACCCCTGTTGAGGATTAAGACATCACAGTATCTCTATGGTTTTTGTCTCTATATTTCTCGACAGAGAACAAGAAAACTAGAGTCATGGAAAAGGAACTGGAATTAAGAGCAATAATCTTCCAGTGTTATATTAGTTACCAAGAAAAGCAACAGTCGTGAAAACTTACTAAGCAATACAACAATAAGTCTCTTTCCAAAATAATTTTTATATTGTGATTTTTTTATTTTTTAAAGTAATAGGTATTTTTATATCAAAATAATAACACTCTACTCTCAATGTATTGCCTTCAGAACATTAATAACATGCAGTCAAACAACCCTGAGAACTGTACAGAAACTGCAAGTGCTTGATTTAAATCATCCAGAGCCCTGTGGCTCAGAGTAGTAAGCTGCAGTACTGCAGCCCAAGCTCTGCTCACGATGACCTGAGTTCGATCCTGGTGGAAGACAAGTTTAAGTAGCCAGGCTCAAGGTTGACTCAGCCTTTCAGCCATCCTTCCGAGGTCGGTAAAATGGGTACCCAGTTTCCTGGGGTAAAGTGTAGATGACTGGGGAAGGCAATGGCAAACCACCCCATAAAAAAAAAGTCTGGCAAGAAAATGTCGTGATGTGACATCCACCCCCCATGGGTCAGTAATGACTTGGTGCTTGCACAGAGGACTGACTACCTACTGATACTTTTAAAGTGTCAGTGTTCAATAGAAACAATATTGCAAATGCCTGTCCAAAGTGCTAATATTCATCAGTTACAATGTTACAATGTTGCAACTCTTCATGCAGAGAAAAGCATCACTTCATAAATTGCATAATACAAGGCGTACATCCTCAAAGCCAAGCATATTGAGCTCAAAAGTCCATGGAAGACTGTCAGTAATGCACAGTTCATCAAAGGATGATGTAAAGGGAACCAATTATATTGCCTAGCAGAAGTGACCATCTGACGGGTTGACTGGTTTTCCTTCTTGATTCTGTTTCTGATATACTATTGCTGCATTAATCACCTAGACATTGATCCCCGCTCCTTCAAGAGGCTGTGTGTAGGGTAAGAGTTTGACAGCCATTTGTACTAATAGTTTACCTTCAGGTGAAACAACGCATGCTTGAACACCAATCTTGCATCAGAAACCGGGTAGCAGAAGCGCCCATGGTTTCTCATTTTGTAGAAGTGGATCACAGTGAAACTGATTTGAAATATATAGTGTTATATGTGTCTAGAGAGAAATATCTGGGGGCAATTAACATAGATATTCATAGAAAGGAGGCTGATTGGATCTATAAGTTGTTGCCATATAGTATTATATTAGCTGGCAGGTTTTTACAGAGGAAAGCAGCTGATAACATTTGCTTCAATATTCCTCTTTAATTAAAGCAGAACCACAAGTGACAAAAGGCACAGATTGGACACTTGTCTGCTTCCCTCAAGTTTTGATGGGAAATGTAGGCAGCTTGGCGGAATGTTGGACAAGTGACAGTTGAAAACTCCATTGGACAGCAGTCAGAGAGCGAAGCTGCGAGACCAGGATGCCTACATTTCCCATCAAAACTTGAGGGAAGCAGACAAGTGTCCAATCTGTGCCTTTTGTCACTTGTGGTTCTGCTCTTAGTTACAATAAAGTATATATAATACATATAGCCTGTAAGTGGTGGGAACAAGTAATAATCTGCAGTAATCCATTTATTTATTTATTTACTTCATCTATATCCTGCCTTTCAGTGGGGACCCAAAGTATCTTAGATGTTCTCATCTCCATTTTATCATTACAATAACCCTGTGAGGTAGGTTAGGCTAGAGCATACCTGGTCCAAGTTTACCCAGCAACCTTCCATGGCAGAGTGGGAATTTGAATCTGAGACAATAAGATCCTTCTTCAGTATTCTAACCACTACACTACATTGCCTTTGAAGAAACACTTAATCTCCAGTGAATAATTAACCTGTATAATATCAGCATAACTGTGAGGACCAAGTGATTGAATAATGCCATCAATACAAATGTTACACCAGAGCTCCAAAATAATGATGGAGTAATTTGAATATAAGAGAGCAGTAAGAAAGGCAGAGCAGGAGCACAAAAGCCTTAGGGGCACTTCCCATCACCTGACCAAGGTTAAAATATTTGCACCAGCCAAGAGTGGAAGAGAAAGACTACAACTGCAATCCTAAAGTCCCTGACCAAGGAAAAAGACCCACTAAATAGATTTCAGTATGATTCTGTGTTGACCTGATTATGACTAGACATGGGCACGAATGGGAAAAAACCCCAAACAGGCTGTTTGGTGTTCGTTCCCGACGACGAACATGAACAGACGAATGGGACCGAACATGCCCCATTACCAAATGTGTTCAGTGTTCGTCAGTGCCAGTGTACCCCCTTAGCACTTAGAGAGCCCATATTCACAGGGAATGTGCAGCAGGCTCTTCTCCAGCCACCATCCAAGTTTGGCCAAGATTGCAGTATGGATCTCGGAGTTATACATTCCCAAATTCGACGCCCCCAGGAAACTCCCAATCAACACAAATGGAGCCACCCTCCCCAGTTCACTTGTGCCCCATGTGGTGGTCCTGAAGGCATGCTGCCTCCCCTCTTGGGGACAGGAGATCTGGCCACTCGCCTGCGGCACCCCCCTTTTGTGGCCGCCCCCTCCAGGCCTGCAAGTGGGAGGAAAATTATCCACTTATGCAGCAAGGTGGGTGAAGACTGTGGCCACCGGGCCTGGTGGGCTCGGGGAGGCATTGGCATGCCACCTCCCCTCAGGGGGCTGGGGGTCTGGCCACTCGCAGGCAGCACCCCCCATATGCCTGCCTGCCAAGCCTCCGGATCAGAGGCAGACAAAGCATCCACTTGTGCAGCAAGGTAGGTGAAGACTGCGGCCGCCGGGCCTGGTGGGCTCGGGGAGGCATTGGTGTGCCACCTCCCCTTGGGGTGGGAGGTCTGGCCGCTCGCCAGCAGCACCCCCCCATGTGCCCACCTGCCAGGCCTCCGGGTCGGAGGTGGATAAAGTATCCACTTGTGCATCAAGGTGCAGCCACTGGGCCTGGCGGGCTTGGGTCAGCTGCTCACCAACAGCACCCCCATGTGCCCACCTGCCAGGCCTCCGGGTTGGAGGTGGACAAAGCATCCGCTTGTGCATCATGACTGCGGCCACTGGGCCTGGCGGGCTTGGGGAGGCATTGGTGTGCCGCCACCCCTCATGGGGCAGGGGGGGTCTGGCTGCTCACCGGTGACACCCCCCCCATTGGCCCACCTGCCAGGCCTCCGAGTCGGCGGTGGACAAAGCATCCATTTATGCAGCAAGGTGGCCGCCAGGTAGCCAGGGAGAGGAGGACCCAGGGGTTCCAGGCACGGCAACGAGCTGCACCTGGAAGATCCTGCGAGGGGGACAGGAAGACCCTGATTCGGCGCCTGCAAGCATCACCCACCTCCCTGCCATCACGGAAATGAGGGAATGGGGCGGTGCAAGTGTTGGGGAAGGGACTCATGGCAGTACCAGAAAGGGAGAGGAGGAAAGAGGGAACACGAAGTGGTCAGGGTGGGAGAGGGGGACCCATGAATTCTGGGCGCAGCGACAAGCCGCACCTGGAAGATACTTCAAGGGGCACGGGAAGACTCCGATTCGGTAGCTGCAGGCATCACCCACCTCCCTGCTATCATGGAAATGAGGGGACGGAGTGGTGCAAGTGTTGGGGAAGAGACTCGTGGCAGTACCCAAGAGAGAGGAGGAAAGAGGGAACACGAAGTGGTCGGGTGGGAGAGGGGGAACCAGGGATTCCAGGTGCGGCGATGAGCCACACCTGGAAGATCCTGCGACAGGGCCTGGAAGATCCCAATCCATCAGCGGCTGCTGGCATCACTCACCTCACTGCCATCATAGAAAGGAGGGGATGGGGTGGTGCAAGTGGTAGGGAAAGGACTCGTGGCAGTACCTGGGAGGGAGAGGTATTGATTTTGAACTGGAAAGCTCCCAAGTGATAGGTAGTTGGGAGGGGTTGGAGTGGTCCCAGAGAGAGAGAGAGGAAGAAATAGGGCAGCGGCAGCAGCTGCCATCACCCACCTTCCTGCCTTTGCGGGAAGGACGGGAGTCACGGCCCGGGACACAGTCACCCCCAGCTCAAAGGGGTCCAGTCAGTCCTGTTGACAGGGGAGTCGCCATTCTGTGCAACCGACTGTATCCCTATACAGTACAATTGGCTGTGCGATCGCAACCGAGCCATCCCTCATGAGCAAGGAGGGAGCAGTAACAGGATAGTCCCTCATGAAGTGGCAGCTGACATGACCCGCCGTACTGCCTTTGTGGAAAGAAGGGGATGGGCAGGACAGGAGAGGTCGTTCGTAAGGGTCGGAGTGGTTCCACAGAGAGAGAGGTAGAAAGAGGGACCAGCAGCCCCGAGAAATGAGGTGGGCCAGAGCAGTTCCACACCGCTCCGAGACACCTCATCTGTGCAGGCAGTATGGGCACTATAACAGTTTGGGCAGCACCGCCAGACACCAACCGCCTTCCTGCCTTCGCGGAAAGGAGGGGATGGACGGGACAGGAGACATTGCTTGGACGGGTCAGAGTGGTTCCAGAGAGGGAGAGACAGAAACGGGGCAGCAGCAGCAGCTGACATCGGCCACCTTCCAGCCTTTGCAGGAAGGACATGAGTTGAGGGATCCATTCCCCCCTGTTCAGAGGGCACAGCGTTTGCAATGGATAGGGTCACTGTGCGGCTCAACTACATGTGCAACAGCTCCTGAGCTGTTGCGCAAGTGCACAAAGGAGGCTGCTGCCAGCATCACCCATTTTCCTGCCTTCACAGAAAGGAGGTGTCATGATGATCTGGCTGTGCCAGGAAGGCCTAGCAAGGCCTCAGAAGCCTGTTAGCAGTGGGAGTGGGCCTGGCTAAACCTGACCTAAATGTGTCATCCCTTATTCGAAATACCTGCAGAACTCGAAGGGCAATGGTGAGCGGCGACGGCATGGAGAACCAAGGGGCAAGATGCTTTAGTAGCCTGCGGAACCCCATGCACTCCATGATGGATGGAGCAAGCCATTTTATTTTATTTATTTAATTTATTTCAAATTTGTATTCCGCCCTCCCCGCAAGCGGGCTCAGGGCGGATAACAACACATTGAAATACAATTAAAATACAGTTAAAAATTCATATTCATTAAAAACAGCACATTTAAAACAAGATGGTGGACAGCCTTCACAGGGAGGGTTTTATACACCCCTTTTTTCCAGGCTGGTGGAGGCCCAGCCTCAGCCATACACCTGGCGGAACAACTCTGTCTTGAAGGCCCAGCAAAAAGATAGTAAGTCCTGCCGGGCCCTGATTTCAGCAGACAGAGCATTCCACCAGGTGGGAGCCAGGACTGAAAAGGCCCTGGCTCTAGTCGAGGCTAGGTGGGCCTCCTTGGGGCCGGGGACCACCAACAGCTGTTTTTCCCCTGATCAGGGTGTCCTCTGGGGAATATATGGGGAGAGACGGTCCTGTCGATACGCTGGTCCCAGTCCGCACAGGGCCTTATAGGTCAATACCAGAACCTTGAATCTGATCCGGTATTCCACTGGCAACCAACGTAGCTCGCGTAAGAATGGTGTTATATGTGCCTTATTTGGCACTCTTGTAATAACACGCTCCGCTGCATTTTGTACCAGCTGTAATCTCCAGGTCAGGCTCAAAGGTAGCCCTGCATAGAGCAAGTTACAGTAATCTAGCCTAGAGAGGACCATTGCTTGGATCACTGTAGTTAAGTCACGGGTTGAAAGGTAAGGGACAAGTTGCCTGGTCTGCCGCAGATGGAAAAAAGAAGACCTGACAACCACTGTGACCTGTGCCTCCATTTTCAGGGAGGCATCCAAGATCACCCCCAAGCTCTTAACCCTTGGAACTGGCACTAATGGTGCCCCATCAAGGGCCGGGAGCTAGACTCCCGAACCTAATCCCCCATGGCTCAAGTACAGGACCTCCGTCTTTGTGGGGTTCAGTTTCAACTGACTCTGCTTCAACCAACCAGTCATGGCTGCAAAAGCATGTTCCAGGACATCTGGGGCTGAGCCGGGCTGGCCGTTCATCATCAGATACAACTGGGTGTCATCTGCATATTGATGGCACCCAAGTCCGAAACTTCGCACCAACTGGGCAAGGGTCACATATAGATGTTAAACAATAATGGGGAGAGTATTGCTCCCTGTGGGACCCCGCACACCAAACGGTGGTGGGATAACAATTTCTCCTCAAGTGCCACCCTCTGTCCCCGACCACGGAGAAAAGAGACAAGCCACTGTAAGGCAGTCCCTTGTATCCCCACATCGGCGAGGTGGTGAGTCAGAAGATTGTAATCGACTGTATCGAACGCTGTCAACAGATCCAATAATATCAGAAGCGCCGAGCCGCCTCGATCCAGATGTCTATGAAGATCATCTGTGAGGGCAACCAGCAACGTCTCTGTCCCATGTCCTGGACGGAACCTGGACTGGAAGGGGTCTAGGGCTGAGACATCCTTCAGGAAGCCCAGCAGCTGTTCCACCACCGCCTGCTCAATCACCTTTCCCAGAAACGGGAGGTTCGAAACTGGGCGGTAATTGACCAGGCAAGTGGGGTCTAGCGATGGTTTCTTTAAAAGAGGCCTCACCACAGCTTCCTTTAATGGCCCAGGAAAAACCCCATGTAGGGCAATCATCTGCCAAGATGAGAAGGCCCGCCTCCTGAGCCCTCAACTGCAACGATCTAAGCGGCGCTGCTGTCCCAGACCCCAAGGGGACAACCTCCACGAGCGCAGCCTGCCTGAGCGATCCGCTCTCACCAGCATCACCCTCAGGACAAGGTGACCCTCCCGCTGATCCCTGCTCAGAAGAGCTGGTCGCCCCCTTTCTCCTTCCCAACAGATGTTTCGCTGGGCAAGGACAGAGACAACAGGCTCGGATGGTGTATCTTCAGGTGCCAAGTCAGGGCCGTTGAAGACAGGTGCTTTGGTTTCTTGCCCCTGCGCACCAGGACATCACAGGCACGGCACCGCACCACACGGGGGTCATTAGGAAGGGCCCGAAAGTGCCTCCATATGGAGGCATTGAAACGTGGACTACTAACTGTCCCAGGGGAAGCAGGATGAATGGTTACAGGCTGCGCTGTGGAGTTGGCCATGGATGATGGAGTAAGGGGTGGACTGCAAGTGGGGACACCACCGAGAGTTTGGGATGGGAACGTGAGGGATGTTTCATAAAACACAAGCCATTCATCTAGGGATCCGTTACACACCCCCACCTCAAAATGTTGATAGAGATCCTCTCCACTCAGTGGAAAGACCTCTTTGGCCTCCTCCACAGCCCCCACAGGTGAATTTGGGGGAGCGGGAGGACTCTTTGCTGCCCACGAGCCACACCCAGTACTGCTTTCCACAAGTAAACCAGGAGGACTGCCTTCGCACTTCACCCCATGACCACCCTCGGGGGCCAACACAACAGGAAGACTCATTGTGCCTCCAAACTAGAATTAAGGAGGACAGAAAAGGAGAGAACACTGTGAGCCCTCAGCTGTGGTTCCCACTGAGCTTGGCCGCAGGGCCTGGCAGCAGCCCTGGAACCAGAGAGAGGGGGTGGAGCCCTAGCCCAGCACTCCCAGAGACCTGACCAGATCAGGCACTAATACTCAGGGTGAGCCTTCAGCCGATGTGACCACTGAGCTTGGCCCCAGGGCCTGGCAGCAGCCCTGGAACCAGAGGGGATAGCTCCCTATCCCATCCACCACACACAGAAAAAAGCCCAGCTTCAATGCACTCTCCCTCTCTCTCTCCCAAAACACTATTAACAGGTCTGTCCCACTCCACTGCTTGCTGAAAGTGAAACCAGAACTGGGAGCGCGGTGCCCTTTTATAAGCTGAGGACTCATTGAGAAACGCAGGAGGCCTGTGGTTGGCAGTCAGAACTGCCTAACAGGGTTTGCAGGGATGAGATTGGAGTTCCCATGGCCACAGAACACCCCCTCCCTCCTCCCTCCCCCCTGGTGTCTGCTCCCATGTTACCAATTGTAACCAATTTTCAGCTCCACACTTGGAAGGAAGACCTGCCCATCAAACTAAGTTGGGCTTTGATTGAGGTGTCCGGGGCAACAGAGAGAGTGCAGACAGAGTTCAGGCACTCCCCCCCTCCATTGCCGAGGCAATTGATTGAAGACGCCTGAGTGTCTAGCTTTCCGAACAGTGGCCGAGCTCAACGAACAAGGCTTGCGCTGACCACCTGTTTGGCTGGAATGGCGCATCACGAACAGCCCGTTCGCGAGCAGCCAAGCGGCCTGTTTGGTGGTTTTTTCGTTTGTAATGCTGTTCGTGCCCATGTCTAATTATGACTGCTCTGTGAGGGTGACGTGCATTTTTGTGTAATAAATAAGTGGAATTATTATTATTATTATTATCTCCATTTTTAATATTTAATAGGAGTCTCTAATTTAATCTCTGTACATGAGAAAGGAAATAGATTTTTCCTTATTAAAATCGTAGCTGGTAATCTGTAAAGTTGATAAGAGACAGCTGTATTTGAACATATACAGTGATCCGTGTGTGTTTATGATTGAGTATTAGAAATTATTCCATCATATCCAGAGTTACCCAGAAATCAGGTATCTAAATACCTCCTCAGGATTAATTACGATGACTTCCATTCTGTGCAAACCACTGTTTCCAATTCCATTTTCACCTGTATTTTTAACCTCCTCAGAAACTTGGACATGTCCTTTCTTCCTCCTTTTTGTTTTGTAATAATCACCCATTCTAGTCTGAAGAGAGTTTTAAACCAGAAAGTTCTCTTCCTTCCACGCACCTCCTTTCCATCATTTATCCATTATATTTTTTGTAGACTAGTTTAGCCCTGTTCAAACATTTTCTCCTTTTTCTCCTCAGATCCTACCTGATCTCTTTGGGATAAGTAAACATGTATGCATTTTGTTCAGCTAGTGTGGTGAAGTAATTAGAGTGTTGGACTAGGACCTGGGAGATCCAGTTTCAAATCCCTTTTATAGAATCAGGCTTGTTGGTTGAACTTGAGACAGTCTAACCTATATCACAAAGTTTTTGTGAAGATAAAATGAGGATGGGAGAATCATGTACATCACTCTAAACCCTCTGGAAAAGAAAATTATTCTAGACAGATAAAACAATTCTAAAATGTTATCATATAGAAATGTAATCAGTACTTACGTGTATGTAAGGACATTGTCAATTCATCTCTAATTTTATATTTCTATTTTATATTTCTCTTTATTTTAGTATCTTGAAGTTCAAATTTGTAATTTGTAATAAATGTAACAAACACTTCTAGAACAGTAGTACTATATTCTATAGAAAGGTAGATCCACTAACTCTAGCAAAACTAAATACATGATACAGTCACCATCTTCCAAATCTGTTTCATTCCCAGGCTGAAGACCTGGGGACTTTTGAGTTTAGAAAAGAGATGACTAAGGGAAGATATTATAGGGGTTTGTAAAATTATAAAGGGATAAAGAGAGGGACATGGATAGAGAGAGAGTAGTGAAAGAAAACTTTTGCCCCCTCTCCCCAAATGCTAGAACTTGGGGTATCCCATAAGTTGATGGACAGTAGATTCAGGACAGACAAAAATGTGGAATTCGTTGCTAGAGGATGTAGTGATGGACACAGGCATTGATGGCTTTAAAAGGATATTAGACAAGTTCAGGATAGGTCTATCAGTGGCTACTAGCTGTGGTGACTAAAGGGAACCTCCACATTTAAAGGTAGTAAACCTCTGAATATCAGTGCCAAGAAGCAACATCAGGGGAAGGCTCTGATGACCCTCCAGAGAAACTGGTTGGCCACTGTGTAAGACAGGTCTAATCCAGCAGGGCTCTCCTTATACTCTTATTCAGAGCTTTTTTTTTCTGGGAAAAGAGGTGGTGGAACTCAGTGGGTTGCCCTTGGAGAAAATGGTCACATGGCTGGTGGCCCCGCCCTCTGAACTCCAGACAGAGGGGAGTTTACATTGCCTTCCATGCCGTGGTGCGGAGGGCAGTCTAAACTCCCCTCTGTCTGGAGATCAGGGGGCGGGGCCACCAGCCATGTGACCATTTTCAAGAGGTTCCGGAACTCCATTCCACCGCGTTCCAGCTGAAAAGAAGCCCTGCTCTTATGTTAAAAAAAACTCCTGCAACAGTAAATCAGATGAAAGGTTCTTATTTGCCTTTTTACAATAGGTATTCCTTCAAGTGAAATACATCTTTTCCTCAAACCCCATTGAGTTGGATTCTAAATCCCAGTGTGTGGAAGTAAAGCTACACATCTTTCCTTTCCATACTCAGTAGTCCTCAGCACTTTACAAAAAGCTCATACAGACTTTTCTAAACAATGTACAATAGAGTATGTTAGGAAGAGGCTGAAAAAAGATGGTGAAATTGAGCAAATCACCCCTCTTTTGGTTTCCCATGAGTTGAGCAATCTTGGCTCTTAGGGATGCCCCACTTATGCACAAACAAGAAGATTGTTTTGCCCAATACTTACTTCATCTTGCAGCCCTTCTCATCATAAGGTGCATTGTTCATGAGGTCACCCAGCCCTTTTCAGAGGTTTTTGGGGTGTCACATGATGTTGATGAAGGAGAAGGAAAGCGGGGATGTCTGCTTTTGTGAACTTCTGTTTGCATAAGTTAGGACCCAACCCACTGGATTATATACTTGCGCTGAATGGACAGTCTGTTTCAAATTAAAGTTATATGCTTACTTGGCAATTGTATCAAAGACCATTTCCTGGCTTCCTATCGTTAAAAAGCATTTTGGAGATGAGGGGTTAATGGGTTTGTATCTTGGACTTGTACATTGCTTTCAGCCACCAGGGAAGAGCAGATTCTAAATTTTTTAATAAATAAACAATAGAAACCATCTCTTAATTTAAAATCTATCTTAACAGTTCACAGAAATAGGAGATTACGCTACCTCCCCTATTACCCACATGTCTGGGTTTAAGAAGTCTCTTAAGAGTCTGACACAGTTCTTCCCAGTAAAACATTTCAAAGTCATTAATTACTTTTTGATCATTATTTAAAGCCACCATAACTTTCTATGTTTATCTCTATTTTAGAGGTCATGAAACTGAGAGGAAAACATGTTACTCTTTTGTGCGGGGTTATGTGCCATCAAAGACAGAAGTAAAACTCTGGTCTCATAATTCCCATCCCTGCTGTGATCACTAGACAGCATTCCTTTTCTGTCAAGACTAATCACAAGCATATTTAAAATAAAAATGTTGGTTTGTTCCCCTAAACCCTAACTTTTATACTAACCTCAAAGGCTATGCTACCACTCTGCAATGAATGTCATTAACTCTAGAATATGAAAATTGCAAAATCCTATGACACAGTTCATAGCTGCGGTGTTGCAGCTTGTCCAACCAGTAAGAAGACCCATCATTTTAGGTTCCCTCCTCCCTAAAATAGAGAATTGTTTAAACATAGGCTGTTGCTAAAGGTGACATATAACCTCCAGGATCACTACTGCCACATACAGCGCTGAATTGCAAAAGTCTGAAAAAGTCTGAGTAGCCAGTAAAATCAGAGTACGATGAAAAATGTAAATATTTATTTTATAGTTGTTTCAGTAGTTGGGTAGATGCCTGGAAAAGATTAAGAAGTGGGTCATGCTTTCCTTTCAAGAATGTTTTGTGAGGTCTTGCAGTGCAATCTGTATCAGATAAGCTTGATCCTAAGGGATTACTAAGATATTTTACACACATGAGAAAGCTATTAACATGCCCTTGACACAGCAAAGTATTAAACAATCAGAATGGTTAGGGAAACCAAAATCTTGATATAATATTGACTTAAGCTACAATTATCTGCAAGAAGACTTAATATTTTGAATTGTGATATTTTGCTTTATATTTTACAAACATTTATTTCATAAAAAACTGCAATCGAGTAAACCAATATCTGATTCAATCTATAATCTCAATATATGCTATCAATTCTATTTTTATTACATTCATATTAGCTTGAGTTGGCATAATTCAAATATTGGCATCAGAAGGTTAAAGTAGCTGTAAAATGATGGTAAATATATACACTCCAAAGTAAAATTGCATTGGAGAACAAAGTTACATACTGAGATGGTAAATGTATAGAAGTAATAAAAGACAACAATAACTTTGATAATATTGATTTATTGCTTGTAATCATATTGTTTTATATTGCTGGCTTTTGCTGTAATAAATTGGATTTGGATTTGGAATAACTTTGACAAAAATATTGAGTTAGATCCAAAAAAAACCTGAGAACAAATTACTCAAGGAGCAGGCTTTGCTGCCTTACCTTTCATACTGCAGGCCTCCTGAGAACCAGTGTGGGATGGTGTAACATGGAAGGTTGAAGTCAGAAAAGGCAGAAATTGCCATCCTTTTATTGTTTAAGCAACAGTGTACAACCTGTTTCAAATCAGGCTAGGAGCTAGTATAATGGCTGTTACTTTACATTTTGAAATTTTGAATATGTGTATCTAGCATCCATTGTGGCATTGTAGGTTCTTTGAAATGCTTAAAATATTTTTGAAATGTATTACTTTGGTCATATAATGTAGGAAGATGATCCAGGGTGGAGGAAAAGAGTACAGATGTGTTGGGGGACCTTATTGCCCTCACTGGCTTTCCCCAACACTTGCTATGGAGTTTGTGTGCATTTTAGTTGTTGTAGATTTTCCGGGCTGTATGGCTGTGGTCTTGGCATTGTAGTTCCTGATACTTTGCCAGCAGCTGTGGCTGGCATCTTCAGAGGTGTAGCACTGAAAGACAGAGATCTCTCAGTGTCAATGTGTGGAGAAGATGTTAGCAGGTAATTTATATCTACTCAGGAAGGTGGGTTTGAGCTGAGTCATCCTGTAAGAGTTTCCCAGGGTGCAGAATGCTAATGGGGGGAAGCTTCCCTGTATCCTGTGGAGGTTCTTTTGCATATGGATTGGTGGTTGATACGCTAATCTTATTTGCAGGACTATTGTAAGATGTAGAGTATTTTGTTAGTTTGGTGTTTTTCAGGACTGGAAACCATGCCCTATTCATTCTTAAATTCTCTTCTTTCCTGTTGAAATTGTGCTTATGCTTATGAATTTTAATGGCTTCCCTGTGCAATCTGACAAAGTAGTTGGATGTGTTGTCCAGTATTTTAGTGTCCTGGAATAAGATACTGTGTCCTGTTTGAGTTAGGCTATGTTCAGCCACTGCTGATTTTTCAGGTTGGCCAAGTCTGCAGTGTCTTTCATGTTATTTTATTCTGGTCTGGATGCTACACGGTGTGGTCCTGATGTAAACTTGTCCACAGCTGCAGGGTATGTGGTATATTCTTGCAGAGGTGAGGGGGTCTCTACTATATTTTGCTGATTGTAGCATCTGTTGTATTTTTCTGGTGGGTCTGATTACTGTTTGTAGGTTGTGCTTTTTCATAAGTTTTCCCATCTAATCAGTGATTCCTTTGATATATGGCAAAAACACTTTTCCTGTAGGGGACTGTTTTTCCTTAGTTGTTTAATTTATCCTTGGTTCAATCTCTCTTCTGATTTCATTTCTGGAGTAGCCATTTGCTTGAAGTGTGTGGTTTAGATGATTTATTTCCTCGTTGAGAAAGTGCGGTTCTCATATCCGTCTTGCACGTCTACTAATGTTTTTATTATGCCTCTTTTCTGTCGAGGGTGGTGATTGGAGTTTTTGTGTAAGTACCGATCCGGTTCTTTGTTTTCCTAATCAGATTTCTTCTCCTCTTAGTTTCTCTATTCACATGGCCTGTTATTTATTTATTTTTATTTCAGGGTGTGGTTTTCTTCCTTTCTGTCAGACAACCTACAAATTGAATTAAAATGATAAAATGTTAAAACAACCCCAAATGTATCAAGATGCCAAATTACAACCACGACACAGAGCCAACAATAAAACGCCATATATCTTGATTTATAACTAATTTCAATGTTAAAAGAAAGAGGAAACAGGAGACTTCATAGTAGAGTTGCCAACTTCCAGGTGAAGCCTAAAGATCTCCTGGAATTATAACTGACCTCCAGATGACAGAAATGGAGGTCCAGATGGAGAAAATGGCTGTGTTGGAGGGTAGCCTTTGTGGCCTTATATCCCACTGAGGTCCCTCCTCTCCCCAAGTCCTGCTCTCCCCAGACTCCATCCCCAAATCTCCTGGAATTTCCTAACCCTGGAACTGGTAACCCAAATTGATATTGTGCTTAAACTATTCATATTTGAGTAGCAAGGGAGATTTACATCAGAACAAAAGGTCCTTACTTCAGTAACCACCCACCTAATGTCTGAAGACAAGAAAGGTCTTAGCAAATTATTTTAAATGACATACAGGTTCATATTGGACTAAATGGTTCTCTAGTCTCAGATGGTTTTTGACACATTGTTAGAGCTTGGGGATGGTCTGTTCAGGGCAGTGACTTCAAAACTGCCTCCTTCAAGGAAGCAGGATCATTCCCTTTCTCTAGGAAGCATTCACCAGACCTTGGCCCAACTTTTCCATGAGCCTTCCAAGTTCCTATCCATCTGCTATGAGTTTATTAATACCCTGATCCTATTTCAACTGTGACAGCTAAAGTAGCAAATTAGTGCAATTATAAAAAGAGCAAGATCCAGGTCCAATAGTACCTTAAAGACTAACTAGTTTTCCAAGGTATGAGCTTTCAAAAGTCAACACTTCCTTTGTTAGGTATCTGACAAAGGGAGCTTTGACTCAAAAGATCATACCTTGGAAATCTGTTTGGTCCTTAAGGTGCTATTGGACCTGGATCTTATTCTTCAACAGCAGACCAACACAGCTTCCCATATTGAACCATAAAAAGAAAGTTCACAGAGTTTTGCCACTCAGTTTTGTCTGAAGCAAAATTTCAAGGCAGATTTGGAAGTTCTCAGTAGGCAAAAGCAGATAAATAATGAGAAAATCAAAACAGTTTTTATAACTCTAGTGACATTTTTTAGGGACTAAGGAGTCTGGTGGGGGTCTTCCCTTGGTTGCGTCATATAGGAGACGACTATAGAAGTTTTGGAATACTGCATTAGCTGTATGTAGCACGGTTTTACAATCAGTTCTTACTTCTCTTTTTGTAAGATAGGCCAGAAATGGTTTTCTATTTCCCTTTCCCTTCTTATAAAATCACCCCCTCCCCCAAGTGAAAACAGGTTATGTTTGGAAGTAGTTGCTGTCTTTTCAGAATGTGCACATTTTCAAGAATTTCTGCTTAAGATCACCAAACACCACAAACCCTTCTGTGTAAAATCTTTTCATCATGAAATGTGCATTACAAAGTACTCTGCTTGAACAGAAGTCACATTTCATTAGCTGTGTCATTATGGTGAATGACAAGAGCAATGTTAACTTTGGTTTGAAATCATTTGAAATTCAGGTTTAGATGCATGCTTCCAGAATAATATCACTGAATTGCCTTTTTGCTTCAATATGGCCTTGAAGTTTTGCAGATGTATTCCACATACATTTTTCAGTTTTTAAAAGAACTCATATGTTTAGTAACTCTAGCCTCTGAAATAAAATTCCTACTGCTCCATCTCAAGCAGTCTAAACAGATTACCATAACATAGAATGAGTTATCAACATTTGGTTGCTGAAGATCATATATATCATGAATCTGTATTAATGGATGCAGACTAAAATGTTATGCAGTCTTCTTCCCAGCTCTTTATATAATTATGCATTTTTTCCAGCCTATTGGAGCTTTGAATCCGAAGAGAGCAGTCTTTTATGCAGAACGTTATGAGACGTGGGAAGATGATCAGACTCCGCCTTACCATTATAACACTCATTATTCAACATCTACTTGTACATTATCTTGGCTTGTTCGCATTGTAAGTATTTTTGCCTCCTGCTCCTTTCTTTATGAAATGCAAGAGTATATTATATGAAATCTCTGCGCAGAGCTCAAAAGTAAAGTCCTACAGGGGATTTTACTTCTCCTGAAGGAGCAGGTTCATAGCTTTCGGGTTTAGCTTGTGTGATGGAGGGATTCAAGTTTAACCCTACAGGAGCCTTAACAAATCACTTTCAAATAGTGGACTGGGATGTTGAAAGGATGAAAAGGAGGCATTTGGCAGTTTAACTAACTGCTGGTCAATTGACAGAATTGAGGGTTGTGGGATTTTGACTGGAGAAAGGTTAGGAAGTCTGGTGGGTAGGCAGAGGGAATTGAGGGTTTTTCAAAAGCTAGGTAGAGTTTGGTGCTGTTCCTGTCAAAACAGTTAAGGGGGGGGGGCTATCTTCTTTGCATTATAAAGGTTTAAGTGTTGTTCCTACCAAAAGCAGTTAAAAGTCTTTCTGTTCCATGTTATAAATCTGAATCAGTCAAACAAGAAACCTGCTTTGTAATTGTTACACTTTCTCAGGCTCCACTTCTCCAGTTACTTTGTTACTGCAATAACTGAGAGGGCTGGAGAAAAGGAAAAGAAAGAAACAATCAAGGCACACATGCCAATGAAATAAACCTGTTTCTTAGCCATTTTCATCAAGCTTGGTTGTGTGGTTCCTTCCAGCCTATAATTCCCACAATATAGGCCAATTGAATGACAAGTGGCACACTGAATCCAGGCATTCCCTCACTGAAGACTAGAATACTAAGTGATCCCAAAAGCCTCAATTATAAAAATAAAAGTCTGTAAAAAAGAAATCCGTACGGTGTGAAATTCAAATCCCTCCCCAGTTTCTAGGTCTAGACATGGGGTGTTGTCCCATCATGATACTGGCCTACAGTTGGATGTTCATCTATCCTTAATGGTATGTAACACCTTTTATCACCTGTAGCTAATATGCCAACTATAGCTGTTTCTCAGAAAACATAGTCTGGTGGCCATGGTGATCTGTGCTCTGGTCACATCCAGGTTAGATTACTTTATGCACTTCATGTGGTCTTTGAAAACTGCCTGATTCAATTGGTTCAAAATGTGATGGACAGTGTGATAATGTGATAGCACACCACACTGAATTGGCTAATTCCAGACATAAATCAAAGTAATCGTTCTTACCTATAAGAACTATAGACAGACCAGCTTTTCCTGTACTCTCGACAGACCAGCTTTTCCTGTACTCTCCAGTTAAAATCTTTCCGAGCCCTGCCTTCCTTTTCCACACCTGCAAAGGTGGCAACCAAAGAAAGGGCTTTTTCAGTGGTGGCTCTTCACCTTTTAAATGCCCTCCTATTTGAGGCTCACCTACTTTATTATCCTTTTTCATTTAATTGAGGGGGTTCCATCTTTTTTAGTTGTTTGTATGGTCTGATTCTAGCCTGTGGACTGAATATAATTTTAAGTTGCTGGATGTTTTATGTTGTTTTTATTCTTCCAGTTTGTTTTTAATGGCTTGCTTTCTTTTAATGAATTAATTATACTGTTTTACTTTGTGAGCTGCCTTAAGGAGATCTTAGGAGAGGCTGCATATGCATTTTCTAAATAAATAAATGCTGATAAATTAGACTATCATGTTAAGTAACTTAACATCTGTAGCAGCTAAGAACAGTGTCAACTCTCGACTGTTATTATATATCATGGCCTTTAAGTGTTTACAGTTCCCCCCCCCTCTGTATGTATATACATATATCAGCTAAAAGATTTCACTTCCTGCATCTAATAATTGAAATGCTTATACAAATAAGCACTCTGAAGTTAAAAACAGAAACCAAAAGCTGATTCTGCCAAATAACCCTGTGACAGTATTTTCACTTGTGAAACTTTGCTATCCGAATTTGTTTACCTACAAATAGTATAAGTGGCCATAAATAAAAATAATAAATAAGCTTCTGCTATCACATATCAACAGCTTATAAATAAAAGGCATTTAGTTCCACAAATTATATCCCAAATCAGCATCTATTCATAGTTCTTAGATTCCTTGCTTTTTTATCTCTGTGAGTGAGGACAATGTGTTGTTATTCATTATGGGTTTTGCTTGTTTACTATCCTTCCCCCAATGGAATAGTAGTAAGGAAGCATGTGAGGAAAGTTAGACGGAGAAAGGGACTAGCCCAAGACCACCCCAAAAGTTCCATGTCAATGTGGGGATCTGGGCTAGGCAGGCACCCTAATCACCATCACCACCCAGGCTGGCTGAGAGCTGTTAAACCTAGTTATCTTTGCAGTTCTGCAGCACTGGTTGCAGCAAGGATGACAAGGAATCTTGTGGCCCCTTAAAGTGTAATGGATTTATTGATGCATATGCTTTCATGGGCCAGCAGACATAGGCCAAATCCACATTACTTCTTTTTTTCCGCGTTTTCCCCGCATTCTCCCCACAATCTTGAGTGCCGGTCACATTACCTCATTAAACAGACGCATTTCATTCGCATTTCTCCCGAATATGTGGTCACAGTTTTTCAACGGGAGTTTCACGGTGGCCGTGAACAGTCCAATGCGCAATTTACGCGGTTTTTTTAAAAACCACCCCCCCTTCCTGTCTCTCCGGCCATTCCGAGAGTTCCTATTGGCTGATTCAACTTGCAAGTGCTCCGTAGTCTGCAAAAGACTGTTTTTGACTTCATAGCATTGGATTTATTGATTATGCTGTTTCTGAATCAAATCTGGTAGTTTGAAAAATCATTTTGGGGTGAATCCATCATCAGAACGGACTCGCAAAACTTCCTTTTTAACTGTTTTTTATTTTTTTATTTTATATTACTGTAATATCGAAATTACAGTGAATCAATCATTCAAAATAAAGAAAACAGTTGCTGCCGAGGGCCGCCCCAGCGGCGGGGCTGGAGGCGCTGGGAAGCCGGCGGGCTCATCGCTCGCCTCCTCTCCCGCCGGGGTCAAGAAGGTGCCCAGCAGACCGAGTCGAAGCCCGGGCGCAGCTGGAGGCTCCCAGCTCAGAGCGGAGAAGGGACTGGCCGAGGCATCCCCGGCTGAGCCGAACGGCGGGGCTTGCGGGGGCTGCCGGGACAGCAAAGGTGGCTTGGCCCGTGGGCTGGCACATCCGCGGAGGGGGGCTGAAGACGAACAGGGATTTTAAAAACTGCTGCCGAGAGAAGCGGCGGCGGCGGGCCGGGGATGCCGGCCGAGGAGACAGCCGCGTCCCTCCAAGCCTCTCTCTGCAGTGAGCCAGTGCTGCGCTGCCGGGGAGCAAGGATGCGCTGCGCTGCGAGGCGCCCTCTCCACTGTGGGCACTCCGGCTCAGGCGCTCACCACGCAGAGGCCCAGCTCGCGGGGCGCCTGCCCCTGCGAGGTCGCCCATCAGCGCGGCGGTCCGCGGGAGGGGAGGGGGCGCAGCCTTCCCCCCTTGGGGTAAACGGCCCTCTGGCCACCAAGCCGGCTTGACCCCGCAGGCGCTGCCGCTCCAGTCTTGGAGAGGGGGGAAGGGGGAGCGGACGGCTGGGTGGCGTCTCGGCACGCTCCACTCACACAGACATGCAACCCGCACCTTTCAAACCAGCCTTTCAAACTGCACCTTTCAAACCACCTTTCAAACCAGCCTCTTCATCCAAAGTGACTGACCGGCCTGAACCCGCCCAAAGCTTGGCTTTGTGAAACTTCAGTAAAATTCGAGCACTGAACTGTCCTGCATAGGAAATGCCCACGAAAGCTTCCCGCATGCTTCAAAATGTCCAAAAAAGAAACGGAAGAGCCATCAGTGCTGTCAGTGGGGGAAAGAGAGGCATCATTATCTTCAATGATGTTTCTTTATAACACAAGATCGAAATAATGGAAAAGTGAGCTCAAAATTTTTTTTAAAAAATGGGTGGGGAAAAAAGGTCCCGCCCAAAAAAGCAGTTTTCGAGCGGCCGTGTGACCGGAGGGACGCGCGAGAAAGGCAAATTGGAAGCAGGGATGTGAACGAAGAGAAAAAAATCACGGATTGGAGGCAAACGGAAGATATCCGATAAACATGCGGGTAATGGGTGAATGTGGATTCGACCATAATCTTGTTACCCTCCTATATGCATATATGTGTGTACACAGGCCTTAAGAGTTGCATTTAATTCATTATTACAGAGGTGTGATAATAGAAATCTACCAAAATTTTATTTTAAAAAACAAAAACAATATCTGTATATGAACTATAGAACATGGAATATTTTTAAAATTAGAAGGAATCATTGCATATGTATATGCTTTAATACTTTTTGAAATAACGTTTTAAAGAACCCAGAAGCCATGAAATCCATGTGGAAGAGCATGGGCGCTGCTGTTCAGGATTAAAAATCTAAAAGATAGACAACATAGGTTTGGTATAATGAGGCACCCTGTAGTGTTCAACTATTAGAGGCTTAATCCTTGACTATGAATTTTCTTGGGTTTTGTGTATGTCTCAGACTCTTAAGTAGTGTTGTTATGGAATTTAGGATTATTTTTTAACATAATTTACTATAATTACATTTTTCCTACTGTTTTTATAATCCTTAGTTGCTTCTGATTTTAAAATCTCAGCTTCTACCAATATGTAGCTTCAAAAGAGTATTCAAATCTAAATAAAGCTGTACAGGGTATTTTTCTTAAAAGAACTTTCAAAAATTTATTTACTTTTATTCCGACTAATAGGATTTTTTTTAAAAAAATCACTATCAGTATGATAAACTGATTATTTAAAGCTTAAAATCTGCTACATAAATTTATACAATTTTCTTTTTAATTGAAAGATGCCTAATTAAAACATCCAGCCACCATTACTAACTTTCTGATGGGCAGACAATCATTAAACTCTGGCTTGTCTCAGCAAATCTTGGTGTCACGATCTTCAGTTTTCCCTCCAACTCCCCACCAGTATCCCAGTCTGTTTTGTAGCACTCATCTGAGGGAAAGCCTTCATCACATCACTACATCCCTTACCATTGGCTTGCAACTACATGAGGGCATAGAAGCCACTGGGGACTCTTTGGCCACTCTCAGAATGGCAAGCAGACACATACCTTTCTTTTGGAGACGAATGAAATAAGCCACCAGACTTTCACATTATCCATTTCAAAATAAAAAACTCAAAGAAAACAACCTCCTTCTGCAGATTTCAGGGCAATCCCCACGTGCAAATTCAAATACATCCTCCCAAGCATCCCCTCCCCAATCCATGCCTTAGAACATGCTTGCAGCAGATATTGTATGCTTCTGCCCCCTCCCCTGATGTTTTTGCTCAAATACCTTACCAGGTGTTCTGTCTTCTTGGGAATCTGAGGACCCAAGAACCTCAGGATCTACCAGGGTTTCAGGATGCTTGGGATCAACCACCATGGTTTTCTTGTCCTTTGAAAAGGACTCATCAGAATCAGCCCTCACAAATACATTGAAAGAAGACCTACTGGACGTAAGCTAATCTTGTCTTGGTGAAAATTGCTCCTTGGAGTTCTTCAGAGCTTGAAGCTCCCATTGCCAATAAAGCAACAGAGGTGGAAGAGTGAGACAAGACAACAATTAGCTTTTTATTCCCACTATTAGTTTCACCACTTGGCCATATAAATGATTATGGAAGACAAAAATTTACCTTTGCTTTTGTTGGTCCAGCCAACTTTTGGAGTGGTTTCCCTTAAACCAAACTGTTCTTCTCCCCAATCAAGATAAAATACTATTTAACACAGTTGGCTTACACTGTAGGCGCAGCACCTGCACATAGGGGAAGCTGATAGGGCTCAGTGGAGCCATGCTATACCCTCTTCCCAACTAAATGACAGGCAAAGCACATGCAACAACATGTGCTTTCCATTTACACATCTTGCACTTCCTTTTTTTCCTGATGCAAGTTATTTATGTTAAAGAACAAATGTATTATCAGATACAGAGAGGGGGAGATAAATGGTGATGTAGAAGGTGCACAGAGACCTTCCAGTAGTGTCTGTATACCTAAGCATTCACTCGTGGAGTAAAGCAGGTGCTATGATCTTCTACATTAAGTTCTGCATCTGTACTGCAAGCAGATCATACCTTTTGTTTTTGACTCAAACAGTAATGCAAACATTTTGCCTCTCTAAATTATATGGAATTCACAAGGCACTGTTCATACAAAATGAATGTCATATACAGTGTCCATTTAAATACTACCAGTAACCCATTTGAAATATTTCATGTTAGTAATAATAATAATAACATTAGATTTATATAATGCCCTTCAGGCAACTTAACACCTACTCAGAACGGTTTACAAAGTATGTTGTTATTATCCCCACAACAATCACCCTGTGAGATGAGTGGGGCTGAGGGAACTCCTAGAAGCTGTGACTGACTCAAGGTCACCTAGCTGGCTTCAAGTAGAGGAGTAGGGAATCAAACCCAGTTCTCCAGATTAGAGTCCTGCCACTCTTAACCACTACACCAATCTGACTCTTAGCTGCAAGTGATTGCAGTTATTATGTATCTAAATTACTTGCCCTTGAAATGAAACAGCCATGATCCTCTCTGACCAGCTGTCTGACCAGCCCATTTACTCTGACTCAGACAACTCAGAGGAAAAGCCTGAGGACCAGTGGGAGCACGGAGGGGCAGATGCTGCATTGGCATCAGAAGCCACCCTGCCAGAGGCTGCCAGTGAAACATTGCCACCAGCCTTGGAGATAACCACTAGGCTACTATCAGGCAGAATACAACTCTGGGCCTGTAGCCCTTCAGGACCTGCTCCCATTTCACAAGAGCGATGTCAGCAGAAGACCCAGACTGAGGTAGTGCAAAGAAGGTGAAGTGCCTGACCAGCAGCAGGCACTCCCAGCTTGGATCCAGAAGAGTAGTGCTGCTTCACAGGATCCTGGCCAAGGCCCAGCACAGTCCCAAGAGTCTCAACATCTCCTAGCAAGTACAGCTGAGCCAGATTACCTCTTGGCCTAGCTTGAGAAGGCAGCATTGCTGGATCAACTGGTCCTCTTGGCGCAAGCCGGTGCTCCAGCTCAATTCCTGCCTTCAGCTCCAAGCTCTTTGCTTTCAGCTCCAGTCTTTAGTCTATGCTCCCACATCCAGCTAGCTAAGATGGTGGCCTTATTCCAGAGGAGCCCAGACCTGGCCAGCCTGCAGAGTACATGAACATCTACCTAGAATCACACTGCTCAAATAGTCAATTCCAATAATTTGCATCATGTTTCACATTTATTCTAAAGCCTACCTTCCAGATTGTAGAGTCTTCCACTGAAGTTGCCACATGTTGAATTGTGGAACATTATTATTAATAATTTTTTTTTACAAAATTTAAATCCCACCTTTCTGTCCTCACAATTAAAACATACATAATAAAACATACTTTTTAAAACCATTAAAACCAATGATAAAGAACAACACATCATTTAAACAATTAAAACAAGAAATAAAATACATACAAAGACATTAAAACAATAATCAAAACACTGGGCAGAAAGGAGCGAGCACTGGGAATGCCAAACAGTGGCAGAAGATGCAGCAGAATAGGACATATGAATCTCTCTGGAGAGAAAGTTCAGAGTTTTGGCTTTAAAGGTCAATACTAGCACATTGAATTGGGCACAGAAATGAATCAGGAACCAATATAGAGGGGCCAAAAATGGAGTGATACAGTCCTTGTGATCCACTCCAGTTAACATCCTGGCTGCAGCATTCTGCACCAATTGGAGTTTCCAAACACTTCTCAAGGCAATCCTATGTAGAATGCATTGCAGTATTCTAATCTAAATGTAACCACGGTGTGCACCACAGTGGCCCGATCTTTTCTGCCCAAGAAAAGCCACAGCTGGTTAACCTGTCAAAGCCGGTAAAGGGCACTCCTAGCCGCTGCTGCCACCTTATTTGCTAGCAGTAGGCATGGGTCCAAGAGTGTTCTTAGACTGTGTACCTGTTCCTTCAAGAGCAGTTCAACCCCATCCACAATGAGTGTTGGACCTTCCTTTCACTAGTAGCACTTCTGTCTTGTTGGGATCAAATTGCAATTTACATCAGCCCACATCCACTCCAAAACTGCTTTCAGGCACCAGTTCAGGGTTTTTATAGTGTCTCTAGGATCAGTGGGAAGTGCAAGATAGAGCTGAGTGTTATTTGCATATTGGTGGCAACCCTGTAGTCCCCCAGCATCACCTTCTGAAACCTACCCTCCAAGTAGGATTGGAACCACCACAGAGCAGTGCCTCCCAATCCCAGGCCAGAAAGATAGTCCAACAGGATACTATGGTCGATGGTACAAAAGCCACTGAGAGATCCTGGAGAATCTACAGTCACATTCCCTCTGTCTGTCTCACAAAGCAGGTCATCTACCAGGGTGACCAAGGCTGTTTGAGTCCCATAATCAAGCATAAAGCCAGACTGGAAAGGATCGAAAAAAATTCCTTCATGCAGGAAAGCCGGAAGTTGCCCAGACCACCCATATTAAGCCTTATTGGGATCATCCACATGCAAATTCTGCATCTGTAGTGCAGATGGATCATGCCTTTTGTTTTCTACACAAATAGGAAAGAAAGCATTTCTCCTCTCTGAATTATATGAGTTTCATAAGGCGCTGTTCATATATCAAATAGCCTTAGACGGGTGCGAATCTGCTTAGAAGTACACAGATGATTTCTTTTTCTTTTTAAATAGCCAATTGCTGTTACTAACAGAGTTTAATAGCTTCCACAGTATTTAATGCAATGATTCAAATAACTTTAATTACCCAGCTCTCTCATCATCCAAGAATTTTTGGTATGAGAAATATACTACAGTACATCACTACAAATTCTTCCATTTAACAAATTTAATGCTGTCATTTCATTCTAAGGAGGCAGTTTATTCATTATTTCTACTGTAACCAGAGTGTTATTGGGAGAAACAAAGGTGACAATTGAGGATGAACATCTGAATTCACTTAAGTTATCTTGATCTAATGGATTCTGAAACAGAGAAAGCACGGCCCTGCCAATAACATAATAATTAATTTAGCAAACACAAGAAAAGCTGCACATATTTCTTGGTATGAACACATCAAGATATATGCCATCACTAAAGCTAAGGATAGTATGTTGGTGTTGATAAGTGGAGAAAAATGAAGGAGCCTGAAACCATGTTAGCACTTCTTACAGGGGAAAAAAATTCTATTACACAATATTGTTGTATTTCAGAGAAGCTTCCCTTAAAAGTTTTGCAAAAAGGATTGTTATTTCTTTAATTTACAACAGCTGAACATTGGTAGGTCACTTATATATCAGTTCTAACCCTTCACTGAAGAGCTTGTCCAGCTTATTCTACTCAATGGCACAATCATGATCTGGTCATCTTTTCCATTTCTCCTTTGTTCCCCTTGTGATGCTCTACAAACAGGTGTGTGCTGCTCTCAAATGTCCCTTTCCTTGGCACCCCTTCCATCCAGAGGGCAGAGCTTTGAGATCCAATTGATTAGGTGTTCACAGGTTTTTTTTAAAAATGAGAATTATCAATATACTGTTGCTTGGTGATTGAGGGAGCAATCCTAAGCAAGTCAACTCAGAAGTAAGTTCCATCTTATTCAGTGGGGCTTACTACCAGGAAAGCGACCTTAGGATTGCACCCTTAGTTTTACTGCAGCATTTGTAAATAATTTACTCACAAACTGACCATACAAGGTGAGATTTTATGATACTGTTTCATCCAAATATTAAAACATATATATTTAATTACACATCTAGTGTGAGCAGAATCAAGCTAAATTAAGCATGTACAAATGCTTTTAGCTTTATTGGAAGAAGTTAAGGATGTGCTGGACCTTAGCAAAATCATTTTTCTATTAATATCTGTTTCTGAATTGGTGCTTTTGTTTGTGTGTATTCATTCATAACCATGTATCTAAAAATAGAACTTATTTTGCCCACATACACAAAGTATGGGAAGTAATTATGTCATCTCTAGCCAATAAAATAAAAATGTCACAAAAATATTTTGGGAAGTCATCAGTACCTTGATGGCAGTATGCTAATGTACTATCATAAGGTCACATTGTTGGAATACTTCGAGATTCAGACACTTTTGGTCTATTCATTAATAGTGATAGTTGCACAGAGAAATTAAACATAAGCAGTGTGAAGTGTTGATTAATTATCTATTATCAATTAATTCATTCTTTAATTAATTTTAAATATTAAGCCTAGAATTCTCTCAAGCAAGGATGTCATTGTTTAGTCTCTTTGCTTACTACATGCATACTCACCCCTCTCTCTATTTTTTCCTCTTTTTTAATTTTCTTTTGGGGGGTGGGTAGGAGCCCTTTACCACATTCTTCCTCAATGCAAATGATGGGAAATTTGATCATCCAGATCGAACCTTCTCATCTGTGGCAAGATCTTGGAGAAACAGCCAAAGAGACACTTCGGATGTTAAGGTAGGGTTAAGGTTCTGCACATACAAGCATGAAAAATAGTGCAATATTTTATCATGCTGTAATTAAGTAATTGACTTGCATGTATTTTGATGTTTTGTTTTGTTTCACATAAGAACAAAAAGGGGGGTTCTCTGTGCATCACTAATTTAAAAAGCCATATTTTACACACAATGGGAAACAAAGACTCTTCCAATATCCGAATGCTTAAAAGGTCTTTTGTTCCTGCAAAAAATCTATTCTAATTTAAATCAAATAATCACGAGATAGAGAAAAGCCCAATAAATTGCTCTTTCCTGCTGTTAACTCAATATTTGGCCCATTCCATAAACACAGCAAGATTGGATTTGACCTTAAAGTGTCATATTGTTATAGCTCGCTGAGCTCTAGGTTTGCATTGCCTGGGGCAATTAATAAAGCGTTAATGACAAGACACATTTAAAATGTATGCTTTTCTCTAAGCCATAGCTTTTACTTTTCTGTGCCTGGGGATATTATGCAACAGTACACATTAGATTAAACCAATATCTACACAATACATAGAAACAGCCGGAGAGCAGGATAATTTTACTATTGTTGTTATACAGCCATTGCTGTATATGAAGCTTTTGGAACATTTACATAGGACTTTGTCAAAGTGACCTAGTTTTCTTGTTGCATTTAAAGGTCCTTTCTTGATTACGAATTAGTTCAGTATTTCCAGATTGTAGAGAATATGTAAGTTTGTGTATTATGTGACTTTAAATTTTCCATAAGTGTCTTGTCAGTAGATATATAGAGAAAATATCCATCAGGCAGCTGCCTGGACCTGAAACTGGAAAAGATACTTGAAGTCATTGTTCTATATTTATTGTATACCTCTATTTATCTTTGTAAAATTCATATAGCTAGAGCCTTTTTATAGGCACTTATGATCACAAAATCCATTTATACTGATGTTACTAGGAGTTACATTATTTATGTATTGAATTTCTGTCCTTACTTAGGAGAGAGAAATAATTGGTTGAACAAAGAAAAGGTAAACTAAACTGTTACCAGGTCCTAGTATTATTTGGATTCCATTGGAAATCAATGTCACTTGATATGTAATCAGCATTATATAAAAAAAAGATTTTTCGCCAACAAGATTAAACATAATAATAATAATAATAATAATAATAATAATAATAATAATGTTCAGGTTATTCTGATTGTTCTTTTTGATGCTGCCATTTGGATAAATTTAGTCAATTAGTCTATAGATCAATCTCTCCCTCTGTTTTTTCAAAGGTTGCTAAATGTTCCATGGTGTGTTACAGGTGTTGTTCTCCATGCTGAATTTGATCAAATGTTTCTTGAAGCTAGGGCATGGTCATTTGCCTTTAGGCTATGTATGATGTAAGCCCCACCCACTTCCCCACTGGAAGGCAGATTTTCCATCCAAAATGGTCACGATTGCTTGCTGTGGCTGGGCAGCTTGTCTCTGGGTATAATCTCAACTTCCTTTTGTCCCACACTTTAAAACATAAATATTTTTGGCTTATATCCCAGCCCAAATATTTGGTAGGGGAGAAACAAGAGCCACGTGTTCTTTAAATGAAATGGCACTAGAGGCTGAGTAAAATTCCAAAGGAAACAGCGGGTTCATTAAACAGGCAGGGTTGGTAAATAGGTAGGCAGGGAAAGAAAAGCTGAGGTAACACTGAATTGTAGAACAGAGTACTCCATAAGAGTTAGGCACAATAATCTTCTTAAAGCTTAGTTTCAGTAGTTACAGATCTTAAAAGTGAGAGGTTGGTAGTTTCAGACTTAGGTTACTTTAACCAGGTTCCTTCATAGATTGCACTTTACAGATTAGGTGTTTTGACTTCAATACAGCACTCTTTTCTCTTTACACCATACCTAGGGTCCTCCTCAGAGCCCAACCCCCCATTTTTAGACTCTGATCAGAAATTATTCTTCTCCAAATTATTCTTCAGTCTGATTACTTGGCTGAAGGGGAGTCTCCTTTCACTACTCTTTCACTACACACTTCCTCTGCCAACAACACACCGCCATTTCTAACTTGTCTGTGTAAATCAGTGCTAGCTTTCACATTAAAGTACTTTAATTAAAATCTTCTTTAAACTTAAAGATGTCCCAGTTAGGACAAACATTCTCTTTTTCTTCATACAGAGGATTACTAGACTGACCCTCCTTGTCAGACTCCAAACTTCAACTCCTCCAACAATTCTGTGAGCACGAATTGTCACCTTCTCACTGGCCAAACCCAGAGAAGGGGCGGGGGAGAGCAGCCTATCAATCATTCTCTCTTCAGGCAGTATTTTAACCCTTTCTCTTCCACTTTCTGTGTGCTGCACTTAGTAAACCTTTCATTTAAAGCCCATTCCATCACACTATGGATCAAATATTTAGCTCTTTTGAAGCAAGATTCTTATAGGTCTTCCTGGCAAAAAGCTCTCAGTCAGAAATTGTTGCAGAATAGTTTATCTTTAGATATGATTTGTGAACTTGGAAAATTGGAGGTGCAGTCATTTTTCAAGAAAAATCCACCAAATTTGCAGGGCCCCTAAAGACCTCCCAAGTTTTAGAAAGATTAGACCCCAAGGTCTAGTTCTATGGACACCTGAACAAGGTGCCCCCTGCCACTCTCCATGGTTTCCTATGGGGAAAAAGTCAAAACTAAGTCCCACTACAGAAACACAGTGGGACAAGACTGCCATGGCCAAGACACACGCCCAAATGTAGGCGTAACACACAGAGAGCCCAACAGAACCAAACTGAAGCCCCACCACCACCACCCAAGTGCCCACTGAGCAAGCGGCCCACAGCCAGTCTCCATTGTTTCCTATGGCAGGAAAGTTTCCAAGCTGACTGCCAGGCAGAAACACTCAGGGGTAAGGCTGCCACTGGCCAGAGGTACACCCCCAAATGCAAGCTCAACTCAGAGAAAGCCCAGCAGAACCAAACTGAAGCAAGAAGATGGAATCCCCCCCAGAACCAAAGTGAAGCAAGACCAACATTAAACCAGATAATCATGTCAAAGTAGCAAATTCTACCCGAATCAAACTAAAGCAAAGGAATGGATGGAATCCTCGGAACCAAAGAGAAGCAAGGGGACCAACATCAAACCAGAGAATCATATCAAAACAACAAATTCCACTCAAACCATACAGAAGCAAGGGACACTGTTCCACCTTAGTCCAACTGAACCAGTGTTACTTACAGAAGCCAGCAGGCAGGATAACTCCTGCACAGATTGGCCATGCACTCCTCCTCCCTCTTCCCCTTCCCCTCTTTGAAAAAACATGTGGAAGCCCAGGAAGGAGCCAGCCTGAGGCTGAAGCAATGTTTCTTGGATAAACCCAGGTTTATTTGGAGGTTTGGATCTGAATTCCCAGATCCTATCAAAGATTCTCTGATTTGATTTGGAAAAGCCAGATCCTGGACCCAGATTGCACACCCCTAGATTCAACATCAGCATACACTTCATAATAATAAAAATATATACGTTATTGTTGTTGTTTGTTATTGTTATTGTTATTTAAAACATTTGTTTTATGCCTTTCCGCCCAATTAAGACCCTCAAGGCAGTGAACAGTTTAAAAGACATTAAAATTCAACTTTAAAAACTTTTAAAATGATACATATATGTAAAACAACAATTAAAACACACAGGAAGGGAATTCCAAAGAGCATTAGTAAGGGAATGCCAAACAATATATGAAAAAGTCTTCACACACTGGCAGAAGATAATGATAGAGGGGGATACATGACTCTCTCGTGGAGAGAATTCCACAATTTTGGTGCCATAAGCAAGAAAGCCCATATCATCTCAGATGACAGGAGCATCCAAAACATTACTGTTATTATATTCTCAAACATTTCACAGTATTCCCTTTGAACCACCCCATCCACATTTCCATCCTGTCCTCATGGTAAAATGAAGGAAAGGAGAATGAGGTTCACATTGAGTCTCCAATGGGGAGAAAGCGAGGTATAAATGAAGTAAGCAACTAAGTAAAATGGTAATAACTTACCCTCCCACACTATTTAAAAGCTGTTCCGCAGCTTTTTAATTATTTTAAGTCCTGGTTGCATTGGTTTCTACATACTAAAGAAGGTTGTTAGTTAGCTAGCTAGCTTGCTTGCTTGTTTAATAAATAGAATTCTAAGGCCAGGAACCAATTTATAGACTTACAATGCAATCCTAAGAAGAGTTAGTCCATTCTGGAGTAGAGTTACTCCATTCAGACTGGAGTAACTCTGCTTAGGATTGTACTGTTCATGCTGGTTTGGCTACTTCAACTGAAGAAACAAAATGCATTTTAAACTGAAAAATAGCAGTCCTCTTTAACAGCAGGAGGATTGTGCCAAATTGACACTTCAACACAGAAAACAGCTCTGTCCATATAAAGAATGAGCACAAAGAGATAGCCAAAATTTGCTTTTGTCCATTTGAGAAATTCACTTGTCATGAACAGAAGACACACAGTGCCATATTTGATGCACTAACCCAATAGCACACAAAAGAGAACCCTCTTAAGAGATAAGAGTTTGTTTCCTTGTTTTTCAGTTATCAGTTAATAATAGTGGAATGATCCTTTAGCATTCATACAACTTAAAAGTGACCATAACTTGATTTTTCACATTTTCCCACATCATCATCTTCCCCCTTTTCATTTCCCTTTCATTTCTTGAAAATTCAACATCCAAAGAAGTCAGCAATGAAAAACTAATCTGTACAAATGCCTCTCATACACATATTTAGCTCTTGGACTAGAGTGTGTAGATGTCAGGAAAGGTATCTATGACAGAATGTTGTTAAAGTGACATATTGTAAATTAATACAGTTAATGGGGGTTCTGAATGACCCCCCTCCCCACCCCATATAAGACAATTGTGGAATTAATGGATACCAGGGGATCAACCTTTCAGAAAAAAAGAAAGAAATGGGAATAACTTTAAAACCTTGCAGTGAATTATTATATTAGAAAACTGACAATGTCTGGATTGGATTTTATTTCAGAGAGAGGTCATAAAATGTATTCTTAGTAAAATATTAAACTGAAATATCAGATTTGAAGCTTATGGTATACAATTATGATAATGTTAATCGTAGTCTTTTGAAACATCAAGACATATTTTTAAGTTTAATTTTTCAGCAGCTTGGTTTTGTCCTAAGACTGTAAATTTTAAAAAGTGTTTTGGCATTTGTTCCTCTTATACAAAGACATAATACATGCAATACTGTTAACTATACCTTTGGGTTTTAGCATAGCTATTAAAATAAACTAGAGATCATATTTACAGATATAAAAAGCCTAATATTCATTTTGGTCCTTTTAAAACTCCTGTGTAGGCTTATTGCATTATTCCTTAAACATAATAAATAAATAAGATACTAAGACCACATGAAAGATACCTGCTTATTAAATCAAACACTAGCAAAATCAGTTGCTCTGACAAGCAGAATGTATGTGAATAGCCATATTGCAGGAACCTCTTTGAAGATTGTGAAGACATATGAAAACATGAAGCCTGTTAAGCCAAACCATTAGTATATCGCACCCATTATGTTTATTTTGACTACCAGTGATGAGCATAAGAAGATGGACTGTGAATTTAAGATCCTTTTAACTGGAAACACTAGGGACCGAACCTGAGACCTTCTGCAGGCAAAAGGTGTGGCTGCATATTGGGGTTTCCCAGAATCCGTGCCTGTAAACCCTGGTTTATTTGGTGTCAAAGGTATAAGCCAGGTTGTGTATTCAAATTTGAAGAAAAGGGGGCCTTAAGATCATGGTCTAGAAGATGTCACCTCCCAACCCACTCCCTTTCTGAATTCCCGTTTAATAGTTCTGTGGATCTTAAATGTTTTCAGGTAGTAGGCCATCAGTTTGGATGCTGTTATTTAACAGTCTAAATCCTTTAAATACTTTTTACACCGCAATGGTAAATTTAAGTCCTATAGAGACAGATATGAAGCAGAGGTATGCTTTACAGTTATGGCTTGTTAGGTCGCAATACCTGTTAGGCAATACCTGTTGCTCAGACAGTAGAAAACTGCTAAAAAAAGAGTATGGTGCTTCATTAGATCCTAATAGAGAATGGGGCAAGTGAATTGTGGGTACAGAGAGAAATGAAAGAAAACTTGAAACAAAGCAAAAGGATGTCGAAATGGGGAGAAGGGGAGAAAAAGAGATGAAGGGACCATGGGATGAAACTATCACAAACCTGAGTGTCATGGAAGATGATAGAGATTACCTGAAGAGAGAAACAGAGAGATAGGGTTGATATGACAATATAACAGGTTTTTCTGGATACCTTTCTAAAGGAAAAGACTGATTTTGTTATCTTGTGGGCCCACGTCCCAGTCTAAGTAGAGAGATGAGTTGTGTATGAAGACATACATTGGAGAGGAGAAGTAATTGTAGAGTTCAGGAGATAAAGTAAGAAGCTAAAACCTGTCACACCTGTGTAAAACTCATGCCTTAGGCAGTAGATTGGGTGGAGATAGCAGATTGAGAAGAGCCCCACATCCTGCTCATGTCTCCATACAGGAAGAAAATAATTAAGTGGCATGGCTTTTGGTCCCTCGTATGCTGTTCCTAAGGACAGCTCCTCTTCTCTGGTACTGATGCTGCAAATCACTGTCCTTATTTTGTCCAACTAAACTGAGAACATAGAAGCCCTTATATAATCAAATGGTGCAGGAAGCAGACAGAAAGTTCCAGATAACATAATGATGCATCTCTCTGTCTGTGGAATATGTACTTACAAACAAAAATAATACTTTTTGTGGATACCACTTTGAATGAAATTTTGATTTCATTAGGAATGTGGAGCTTCATAGTACAAACTAAGCATAATATAGACATCACAGATGGAGTATGTGAGAAGCAGAAATGCTTCCAGGTAAAATAGAAATGTAAGCCAAGGCCATCCGAAGAGTCTGGAGCTGTTTCAGGCAGGTTTAGAGTTGAGGTAGGCTAAAGAAGTGTGTGGCATCCTTCTATTTTTCCTAAAGGATGGACTTCTGCAAGTGTGAAGAGTATGTCTTGTATGTGGGTCGTTTCCGCTAGTAGATGCTGTTGTGAATGCTTGGGATGCCTACCTAGAGTATAAATAAGGGTATGTTAAGAGAGTATAAACACCCAATAGGATAAAAAAGCAAACACTAACACTTTTCTATTAAGATAACCACACTTCTGAATACTGCTTCAATTCGTTACATTAGTGAAGGATGTCTAAGCAATTTTTCTCTGTAAGTGGGCAATCAGCATTCATTAATACATAAAATATTATTTGCTTTAAAAACAGACAACAGAAACAAGATTAACCAGTATGATAACTGAGTTTCCAGTGAAAAAGTAAAGATGAATGATTGAAAAAAATGTTTTTTCCACCGCAGGAATTAATTCCAGAATTTTACTACCTGCCTGAAATGTTTGTCAACAGTAATGGATATAATCTAGGTGTCCGAGAAGATGAAGTTGTTGTGAATGATGTTGAGCTTCCCCCTTGGGCAAAGAAGCCTGAAGACTTTGTGCGGATCAACAGGATGGTAAGAGGCATTCTAGTTAAGCTTGAGTAACAAGTTCAGTGATTTCATGAGCTAATGTATCACTAACTTTTTTGTTACTGCAGGTCTAGGTTTGAAATACATAGTACAAAAAGCAGGTGAAAGTTGCATCCAGACAATATTTGACAGAGTTGGTTGTTGCTCAGTAGATTTTTAAGGGATTTTCGTTTATTGTAGTCCACTGGTTGCCTCATGTAAACTAACACAAGTTCAAAGAAAGAATGGGGTATTAGTATAATAAATCATGTCAGTTTGATTGTTTGATTCCCAAGGAAAGGGATTTTGTATAGGAGTAAACTCAAAGGGATCCCCTCCGTAAGATTCCACAACTGGTTTGCAGATTCCAAAAAGGAGGTACCATGTTTCACCAGTGGAACAAAAAGTAAAATGTAGGTGTTGGAGATATGGCACCTGCCATAGTGAGGGTGGTGACCAGATGGTAATCTCATTGACTTTACTCTGCTTATTTCTGCAGCATGTGTTCAACCATAGTCCCATCCAGAGTTTTGGTATTGGCTTTATGGGATGTTGCAACAGCATAAATATCTGATAGGCTTTTTGGCATTATGACATTATTATACACAATGTGATCCCTGACATTTAATGGGAAACTTAAAAGAAAAATTAGCACTGAAGCAGCTGAACACTCATAGAAAGTTAAGCTGTTGACAGTTTGGGAGCGGGGGGGCATTTCCAGTCTGCCCAGAGTCCCTTTTGCACCAAATGTGTTCACTAGCACATTCAGCACAGCTATAGTATTAAATGCCCCATCCACCAAAACAGTAATGAATTTCCTGAAACAGCAAAAGCATACAGGAATGATAAACATCTTATAGGGAAAACTGAAAATTTACTGTACTTGGGAAATAGTATACTTTGCTAGTTACTGTTCTCCAAACTAGTATGTTGCTAACTATCAGGGCTGCTAAATTCCATCTCTCTTACTCTTCAAATTTAAAACTATGAACTTAGCGAGAATATCTGCCTGTTAATAGAAAATGAGTTAGATCTGTTCATTAAAGTGCATTTCCCGTATTTCAGAGCTGCGGTGTCCCTGCATAAATCAAAACACATGAGAGACTCTTCAGAATTTATCCAGCAGGGCAACCCTTAGCACACATTATCTTTTATAACACAAAGTGATTTGTTAAGTAACTTTATGTCAATGCTAGATTTTCATATAAATAATACATTTTAATGGTTATTTTCAAGATGCAAGCTCTCCTCCAAGAAGAAGCCTAGTCATTTTATAAGGCTGGCAACATGTTTTTGACTAACTGCACACACACGTACACCCCGTGTGAGAACAATAGCAAGGGGCACAGGGAGCAGCATGGGTCTTTCCTGCTGCCCCTTTATACTCTCAAGTTTTTGCATAATACTCAGGTGCCAAGATCACTTCTCACCAACACTGGAAGCGCTGCTTCTGCCACTGGACAGTGGAATGTATTATCAGGCTCATAATCCCTTACCCAAGGCCACGGGATAAACGTTGCTTCTGAGTAGCCATTTGAACTTCGGTTTCCAGGACAGAAACTCATCCCTCTGTCCATTGCCCCATAAGACATATTGAATGCTTCAAATCAATAGAGTTTATCGCTAATTTGAAATTTACTATACTGACTCACACTGTGTAATCCACCTTGAGTCTCAGTGAGAAAGGTGGACTATAAATCATGTTAAGTAAGTAAGTACCACTGATTTTGGCAATGCTTAGTTTTCACAAATATTAAGGTTTCAGTTCTTCACAATATTAAGACTGGGAGGGGGGTTCATAATGCAGTAAACATCAGTACTTCATTCCAGTGTGGTAAATTTATTGTGTCAATTGAATACAGGTAATGGTAATATATTTCCATTGCTGAATACAGCCGGATACTGAAGTAGTTAGCTTGTGTTGCAAGTTGCAACTCAAGCAGTTTTTTGCTTTTTAATTTTTAAAGAGTTGAGCATTTTATGTGAGGTAGAAAAGAGCTCTCATATGTGACAAGAGCATTTTAATGTTTTCCTGATTCTTTAATCTGCTATAGCTGCACTTCCATTGTGTTTCTGTTATGTGAAAGGACTTTGGAGCTTTAAAAGATTTTTGCTGGTATATTTGGTGAATAGCTCTCTTTGAATTATTTTAGCTTTTATGACCACTTACAGTAATATATTTTCAATCAAAGTTTGATGTCAAAAGTTACATATTCTTTGCTTGCTGCACTATTATATATTTGGAAGGTGTATGTAATTTGTCTGCCCAACTGACTTGCAGCCAGTATCAGAGCCTGGTCTAGAGGAAAATACATCATGCTGTGATGTAAGACACAGCAGCTTTGCTTGCCTGTGTGCTCTGATTTTATTTAAAAATAGACTGACTTTTTATTTTGTGAAGGGTGTGGGGGGTGTTCGTCTTTCTTCAGTAATGAGGATTATAGTGGTTGGACAGGGGAGGGAGAAGGTGAATTGCATTGGTGAAAAGGCCTAGCTGTTTTTATATGTAACTGAAGACACTGAGCGATCTCTAAATCCTGGTACATAAAGAGATGATCTTCATTGATCATCTCTCATTTCGTGACTGGTTTGGTGAGTAGTTACTGTTAGAAGATAAAAGTTTCTGTTTCCATTCCTCCTCCCATCCAAACATCAAGCGAATTGTCCGTCTTGTAAAGAAGCTTTGCCTTTACCATTTCTACCCCATTCTCTACAGTCCCTCCTACTTGCCATCACAGGAACAGAGAGGTAAGCGTGCAGGACCAGGGAGCTGTCCAGCAGCAAAAGGTAACTGGACTAGGTTCACTACATTGTTTGCTGAGTTGTCCAGAAAGTCACTGGACCTGTTGAACCAGGCATTAATGGGTCCCAGGTAGCAACTGAGAAGTTTGACAGTAATACATGGCATCATCCCTTCCTGTACATGTCAGCATCCCATTTTCTGGAGCAGGATGAGGAACACTGAATTCCCCAGCAGGCACTTCACCATCTAAAGATGACTTCCATCTGTCTTACAATTGCTGTTGTTCCTGGGGTTTGGAGAATTATCATTGGGGTCCAGTAACATGCAAGGAGCACAGGTGTGGTTCAGAAACAGCATTTCAGGGTCCATGGCTTCAGCAGGGCCCAAAGACATAATTGGCATAATTTATAGTCCCCCATCGGAGGTGCTACATCCTTCTGGACCCGAGATGTACTATTTTAGTATTATACCCCCTTTTTTTGAACAACCATTCCCCAAAGTGTCTTACATCAGTAAAAAGATAGGCTCTACCCTCAGGCTTACGATTTAAAAAGAGAAGAAACACAAGGAAAGGGTGTTGGTGGAGAGGTAAAGGTAGAAGAAGAAGATCAGTTTGATGTATACTAGGATATGCAGTGAGCTTTCCCTGATTCTTCTAAGGAAATACCCTCAGACTCAGAGAGCTAATGGGTGCTCTCATCTGGTCACTATAAACTGTAGGCTCTGCTGTTACCCGGTGTCAGTCCCTGGCAGTTAGGTCAGGGTTAGGCAGTTAGGTGCAGAGACAGTGGAATTGGCAGAAGTGACATATGTGGGGCTAGCAATTTTAGTTATAGGGAATCTTCCTGCCTTAGGAAAGAGGACTGTTAATGGGGGGTGGGGGTGTTGTAGTGAGACATTGTTTTAGAGCAGACAGTGAGAAAGATGAACTTATCTTTGGTTCTCAAGAGGAGCACACCATGAGCCAGCTTCGGCTGGCTGTCAAGGACACTGGCTCAGCGGAGCGAGAAAAAGAAAGTAAACATTTGTAAGATAACCCACTGGCATAGAGCAATAAAGAACTTCCTACACTCTCAGAAGCCAGAGGCAGAACCCATATACATTCGTGGCAAATATGCAGGAGGCAAATATGATACCAGCAGCCTGGCATGGCCATCTGCATCTTTGCCTTCCCAGCAGGTAAAGCAGAGAAGCTTCCAGTTTTGAGGAGGGAAGGAAGGTCTATGTATCCTCACTCCAGTATGTGGAGTCCTGCTTGTCTGCCAACTAGCTGAAGCAAAGCATGTGCCTCTGTTATCCCCTGCCTGTTGATGAGGTATGGAGCAAAACCCAGGCTGAAGAGTCCTGTCTGCCAACAATTGGATACAAGAAAAAAAATTGTCTATGCTTAACAGAAAACAAAATAAATCATGAGTACATGACTTTTGCTATATATAATTAAAAGCCCTTTCACAGACACTGAGACATTATAGTGGTTGGCAGAAACTGGACACAGCACTGCAAAGAAATGCCTGTTTGGTGGACACATTAACAAACTGCTTTGGTTTGATAACATCCTTCTCAGGTGCATATCTGTCACTGTCTCCCAGGAGGCTAATGTTGCCTGGGAAAATGAATGCAAAAAGGGTGGCTGTGTTAGTCTGTCATAGCAAAATAAAACAGAAGTCCAGTGGCACCTTAAAGACAAACAACATTTATTTCAATACAAGCTTTTGTGAGTTGCAACTGAAAGCTGCCAGACTAACTCTTAGTTATCAAATGTCAGAAATTCTTGTAGTCATATTAATTGTATTTACTATATTACAGAATGGGTGTAATTTGGTTTGAAACTTGATTAGTTGTTATTCAAATGGCTTTTTAAGATGGCTGCTCCTCCCCCACTATGCTCCCAATATTGCCCATTTGGCCATGCTATTTACAAATTTCACAAATCAGTTTGAATTCATGAGGCCTACAGTTGGAAACATTCAACATCACATCTGACAAAGGGAGCTTGACTTTCAAAAGCTTATATCCTTGTTGGTCTTTCAGGTGCTACTGAACTCGAATCTTGATCATTAAACATCATAAGCTGCAAGATCATTGTTTTCCCTTGTTTTTTGTATGTTCACACTAGCACATAACACTTGAACTGGCATAAAATACTGTAACCAATATGTATTCACACTAACTAGATAAGAATAATGGTAGAAGTTGTAGTTGTTATTGTTACAAGTAATAATAGTTATTATTGTATCACCTGTCTATTGGTGCTCAGGATATTACCTTTTCATAAAAATAATGCAGTACATCCTCTTTAAACCATTAAAAAAGGAAAGATGGTAAAACCTTATGAAATGATTTACTGTATTTTACTGTGTGATCCCCTGCTGCTGTACTTACAGTGGAGTTGCAATCTTGTTGCATTTGGATCTAGAGCTGAAACACTGTAACTGGACTAGAATCTTCATATGGATCCTTTGTGCTTTGGGAGGCACAAAGGAGTATGTGAGGAATAGCCAAGTGTGGCAATTACTGACTTAGTATACCTCCCCATAAATTAATGATGTGTATTCCAGTACATAATAAATCTTTACCTGCAACCTGTTTATACATTCACGGGGTTTATAGAGAGAGAGAGAGAACAGAAGCACTTTAGTCACCGTATGATAAATGACCCCCATCTAATTTAAGATTAACCAGGTAGTTGACATATTGCTGAAAACTAAGCAGATGGGTAGTTATTTTGTGTTTTATAAATACATGCTCTGAGAGAGAAATAACTTTTTATTGAAAGAAATTCCTGTGAAAATTAGTCTGATTAGAAAGCCTATAAAGTGATTAAATCAGGTAATTTTTAGGAAATGTTTTAGTAGATTTTAAGAGCATTCAGTTTTTATGTCTGTGGTTGTTGGCCTACTTTAATTTATCCATAGCTAGCTAGACTGATTACTACTGACATACCCATGAAACATTAATAAAGCATTGTGTTCAATGCTAACATGATTAGGGTCTGACCTCAGTGATGTCACAGAGGACAGAAGCAGTAAGTGTCTCTGCTAACATTACCCTAATGCTGGGTTCATCAATCATAATCTACCAGTTTACAAAAAAAAAATGGGAAAGGGAAGCCGTCCACAGATGTGACTTTGTAGTCTTGCTTCGCTTTTTGATCCCAGTAGACCTGTGGTGGTCCTGAGAGCCAGAAATAGAACACATTCAGCCAATAAGCTGAGCATGTTAAATAGAGGCAAGAAACTATAATATGAGAGATTGTAGCACAGTCTATATGGTAAGGCATTCTGTAATTTGAAGATGTGCTCTCTCATAATCCAAAATTAACTATAAACAAATTTCTATCAGTAAAACATATATACTGCAATACATTATGAATTATACTACTTAGTGAAATATATTGGGTAAATGAAATTTTCAGATTTAGAAAATAACTTTTTATAGTTAATATAGTTATCTTCATATAATAGTTTAGGAAGAATTGAAACCTTTTACTATTGTAGTTTCTGTAGAGTTTAGAACAAAAGTGTATCTCAGTTTACTTCATAATAGTACTTAATTTTTGTTGGTAGCCCAGTCTAATAGAGACTTTTATTGTAGTGTAGCTGCTGTGACACTCTGTACATGACAGAGAGATCCCTCCTGTATCACATCTTTTTGGCAATCCTATTTTAGAAGATAACTTCAATCCTAAGAGAACTTTCCTGATTAAAATCAGACTTATTTTTGAATAGACCTAATTATGATTGCTCTCTACAAAATAGTATGTGGGTATGTCAAGACCAACATCTGTAACTCTTCCATGATCAAAATTATTTTAAAATGCCACTTTGTCAGACTCTACTAGGTCAGAGACTGGAGCTGTGGTGCCCTCCAGCATCCCCTTTTTGTAGTCCAGCCATGGATGTGGTTCAGTATATGGAGAGGACAGGGGTTATTGCAGCATCCTTACCCCTGCCAGCTGCCAAAGCTTCTTGGGAATACTCCAGCTCTTCCTGCTCAACCTACCCAGGGCGGGACTAATAAGGGATTATCTGGGGTTGGGCTGACCGTGGACTTCTCCAATGCCCTCTCTTCAAGGGTGGGCCCAAGGTGAGAGAGGAGTATCTAGTCCAATGGTCTGCCTGATAGGGCCCCCCATCTCCTGACCCAACCCCATGAGAGGTTTTAAGAGGCTGCTCTGCCTGCCTCTCCAAGCCCCAAGAGGCCCCAGCTGCTGCTGACCACTTCAGGCTTGTTACTAAGTACAGCCTGTTGCCTTCCTTCTGAGATATGTCCAAGCGATGCAAGGCTTTGAGGCTGCTGCTGGGCATTCCCTCACCCTTCCATCCTCCTGACCTCAGATGAGCTGCTTTCCTCAGCAGTGCTTGGGCAAGGCCACCACCCCCTGACACTCTTAGATATATAGTTTCTATTCATACCTTGTTTGCTGAGCTGTAGAAGAATTGTCCACAAGGTCACCTGGGCAGCAGGGGGGGCACCAGGAAGAGGCATGCGTGCAAAGCACATGCATGCTTCTGTGTCATCATTTTCCCTGCAAAGCACTCATGCGCTTCAATGACATCATTTTCCAGTGTGATAGATGGGTGCATGGGAGTAAGTATTATTCAGACAAACCATGCTACCTTGGTATATTTAAAACTCTCAGTGTTCTTCATTGATAGTTAAATATAATTGTAAAGTTTTGTAGTATTTTCAGAAGACTGCTGTTTACAAGCATAACTCAGAAGTGAAAGACAATCCGCAAATCAGCTAGGCAATCAGTGGTACTTGAAGTTCACTGGATAATGTCCCCCCAACTCCAGAGTTCTGTAATCCATTTTTGAGTTTTCTACCGTTACCAGCCCCCTGATGGGGTGCAGAAGATCCCTCACTCCCAGCCTCTGGCCCCTTCCACCTCTCACCTGATCAGCGGGGGTGGGGGGGAAGGCATGGGAATGGGGCTGGAAACTCCTTGCTAGGGTTACCAATCTTCAGGTGGTGTCTGGGGAACCCCCTGAAGAAAATGGCTATTTTGGAGGGTTGATTGTATGGCATAATACCCCGCTGAAGTCCATCTCCTCCCCAAACCCTGCCCTCTTCAGGCTCCACTCCCCAAACTTCAGGAATTTCCCATCATCTTCTCTGCCCCCATACTGGAGTAGCCCTGTGGTATACAAAGGAGCTCCAAGGTATGAAGCAGGAATTGAGCCAACTAGAGCATGTGTGGCAGTGGCTCCGTGATGAAGTGTCAAGATAAAGTGACAAAGTGTACTGAGGAGGCTTATGAAAGCCTATGAGATGGCAGTGAAGGCCACAAAGAGGGGCTACTATGTGGCCTTCATTGCATCTGCAAGCTCTCGTCCCATGCAATTGTTTAGAATAATTGGATCCTTGACGTCCCTCTTTCTAGGGGCCCCCAAAAAGACTAATTTGGTGATTAACTGTGAGACTTTGGGGAGTTATTTTGCAAATAAAGCCTTGTCGCTCCACCAGAACCTGTCAGCCATGATTGATACAGTATGTGAGCTGTAGGCCCCTTGGTTGCCTTCAGAGTTGATATTAGATCATTTTATATGACTCTTCTAGGAGGAGGTGGACAAGATCCTGCTGTGAAGCCCACCACTTGCCCCCTGGACCCATGCCCATCCTGGCTGGTGAGGATGGGATACGGGTCCCATTGTCTGGCATTATTAACATGTCACTGAGTCTGGGAGCCTTCCTGGACTTGCTAAAAGAGGCAGTGGTTCAACCCTTATTGAAGAAGTCATCCCTGGATCCTGTTGATCCAGCCAATTACCGCCCCTTCTCGAATCTTCCCTTTCTGGGTAAGGTAATTGAGAGAGCAGTGGCTGAACAGCTCCAGGTATTCTTGGAGGATTCTTCTGTCCTGAACCCATTTAAATTTTGCTTCTACTTTGGCCATGGGACTGAAATGGTGTTGGTCACCCTCATAGATGATCTGTGGCAACAACTGGATTGGGGCGGGTTGGCACTGATGATTTTACTAGATCTAACAGCAACATTCGACACAGTTGATTATGATCTTTTGACGCACAGCCTCGCCAATGTTGGAATATGGGGGACAGCCTCACAGTGGCTAGTCTTCTTTCCCCACAGTCAGGGACAGAGGGTGGCACTTGGGGAGCAGATGTTTCATGCCATTTCTTGGTGTGTGGCATCCCACAGGGCTCCATCCTCTCTCCGATGTTATTTAACATCTATATGTGCTCCCTCGCTCAGGTAGCCCATATGTTTGGGATGGGTTACTGTCAATATGCTGATGACACCCAGCTGTATCTGTTGATGGCTGGCCAACGAGATGGCGTACCAGATACTTTGGCTGAGGGTCTGGATGCCATGGTGACTTAGTTAAAGCAGAGCCACCTGAAATTGAATCCTCTGAAGGGAGATTTGGTATTTTTTTGTCTTCAGCAGGTCTGGCAACTTACCCCTCATCTCTCCTCCCATGACCTAGTTACAGTGATCCATGCAACGGTCACCTCCAGACTGGACTGCTGTACTACTGTAATGTGCTGTACATAGGGCTGCCTGTGAACTTGACCTGGAAACTGCAACTGGTCCAGAATGCAGCAGCACATGTCTTTATGGGGACATCATTTAGGGTACACATCCAGCTATACCAGCTACACTGGCTGCCCGTTGAATTCCAGATCCAGTTTAAGGTTCTGGTTTTGACGTCTAAAGCCCTTAATGGACTGGAACCGACATACCTATGGGACCGCCTCTCCCAGTACATCCCCTGGAGAGCTTTACAATCAGCTGATAAGCAACTGCTGGTGGTCCCTGGCCCAAGGGACATTCATCTGGCCTCAACCAGGGGCCAGGACTTTCTGGGCCCTGGCTCTGGCCTGGTGGAACTCTCTCCCAGTGGAGATTCGGATCCTGCAGATTCTATTGCATTTCCACAAGGTCTGCAAGATGGAGATGTTCCACCAGGCCTATGATTGAGGCCCGACAGTGTTCCCCTCTGGTTGTTAGTGCCTCCACCATGCTGCCTGAGACTGATTGTTTCCATCTTCTACTGTCTGCACTTTTTTGTTTTAATATAGCCTCTGAGATATATACTGATGGCCTGTTTATGTACATTTGTATTTATTGATTCATCTTATCTGTTTTAATACGTATTTTAAATCTGTATTTAAATGCTTGTTGTGAGCCTGCATGCAGGGAGGGCAGGATATAAATCTAATAAACATAAACATCAACCCTATTCACTGCAGGGATTGGCTTGCTACTGACAATCATTGGCTGCCACATTCTGAACTAGTTGTAATTTCCATGTTATTTTCAAGGGCAGCCCAATGCACAGCACAACATAGTATTCAAAACTTAGTAACTCCTCTTTTTAAAATGTCCAAAGCAGTTAGAAGAAAGTATAAAATTGACATTTAATTATACATGCTTCAATTCAATGATAATGGTATCTATTGAAGGCTGGCGAGCAATAGACCTAAGCAAAATCAAATAGCAGTTGTTCATAATATAGCAGCCAAGCTGAAAAAATTATGCTTCTCAGAAGCTCGAATCTAATGATTAAATATACTTTATCTTTGTTTTATATATTCCAAGAAATTATTTTAATATACCTAGAAAATAGAGTTGATAACAATTTTCTTATAGCTGAAAAGATTATTTTAAGAATCTACTGTTCTTTACAGGATTTTCATTGGTAGTATTCTTTTCAAAACTTGTCTGATAACTTTGTAAAAAATACAATTTTGAGTGTATCAAAGATAAACTGGACCTAAGAAAATTTTATTCTTGCATTCTAAGTAATTCCCATCTGAAGCTTCAGTGGGTTCATGTTCTATGTATAGAATAGTTAATAAAATGCTTGAAATATTGAACAAAAAGGCTGAGACAGGAATAAAACATAAGAGTTCAAAATCTTGACTGTCCACTATCCACATAGACTTCTCTGTTGTGATATTCATAACTAGAAAATATTGGTTCTGCTGTTTAAAATTTTATATAAAAGATTAAAGATTGTCTGTATAATAAAGCAGTATTTCTTTACATATACAACTCATCTGAATCCCCTTCTTTAAGTTTAGAAAGACTGTATGGAACAACTAATTTTTTTAAAAAATATGATCCAAGAACAAGAGAGTTTTGTTCCTTTTTAAAAAGCTGTTTTGTGGTCTGCTTTTTGCTTGAGGACAGTTTGGAGGGTGCTTTTTAGGCTACCCTATTTTTGTTTTGTGCTGTTTTTATGGGATGGCTTGTTTCTGATATTGATAATTCATGTTGCTGGCTTTATGGTATTATTTTTATTTGGGAGCTGCCTTATAAATTCCTTATATAAATAAAAAAGAAATAATCTTCATAATAATCCAATGTACTGAGTATTAAATTAATTGATTCAATTGACTCTTTTATACAAATATTCTAATTTAAATTAAATGCTGCTTTTAACAGATTACCTGGGATGGAAAGATAGGAAGCCATATCCCTCAGCCATATGTTTAGCATTTATTTTAATTTTAAAGATATACAGGAAATCAGTTAAAGAAATAAATAAACAGTGCAATCCTAAAGAGAGTTACTTTAATGCTTTGTTTGTTTTCCTTTAAACCTTTGCCTTTAGACATTTAATTCAACTGCTCCTTATGTTACCTTAAACTTTTACCTCAGGAAAGCCCAGGTCACAATAACACTCCATATATTTCTACCCACAGAGAGTTTGAGATGTTCTCTTCTTTACCCATACTTATACCTCAGGAATCCTTTCCTGTTTTTGTTTGTGTGACCTTTATATTGCTGTTTTCCAAAAGTTTTCTGCTGCCACCAAATGTCTTTTGCCTTAGATCTCTTCTGTTTAACTGATTCACTCAGGCCTGTCCACACAGCTTGCCTGACCTAGATCTAATAATCTCTCTTTCAGATATACAAAGGCTGACTCAGGTGCACACACAGTTTGCCTAACTTAGAATTAGGCTGTCAGGCTTCCACACAGTTTACCAGGCTTAGCCAGAACAAAACCTCCTTCAGGCTTCCACGCAGTTTGCCTGGCTTAGCCATAGAGATGGGCACGAACCGCGTTACGAACTTCAAAAACCCACGAAAACAGCCAAACACAGACCTCCTGCATTGCTCAATGGGACCTGTGCTTATAAATAGCCATGGGCTCCCAGGCTGGGTTTCACTTTCAGCGAGCAGTGGAGTGGGACAGAGCTCTTGCTTGCCACTTGCTAGCCTTTGGGGAGAGAGACTGAGAGTATAATTGAGCTTGGATTTTTGTGGGAGTTTCTTGGGGGCCTTGGATTAGAGAGGGTATAACTCCAAGATCCCTTTTACAATCTTGTCCAAACTTGGGTGATGGCTGTAGGAGAGCTTGCAAAACACTCCCCAGGAATATGGGCTCTCTAAGTGCCACGGGGGCTGTTCCGCGCCCCACAGACTGTGAACCGCAAACCGGTTCGGCAACGGAAAATGTTCATTGTGGTTTGCGATCTCGGAATCATCGTCGGCACCAAACCATGAACCGCTGGTTCGTTAATTTTTTTTGGTTTGTGCCCATGTCTACTTAGCCAGAATAACCTTTCTCTGAGATATACAAAGGCTGACTTCCAACCCTTCCCTCAGCAGTGACTAAAAACTGCAGTTCATTCCACTCCCTAGGGTACAGCTACCATCTAATCAGAGCACAGTCCATTTACCCATCCAGCCCCCTCCATTTTTCCTCAAACGCCTGCATTTAAACTCACAGTAACAATTATTTAAAAACCCACCTTAGCAAGCAGAAATATAAATCCAAATTCAGTACATTGCATCATGCAAAAATTACAGTTACATTCTTCCAAGCCCTTTGATTTGAGTGGAATGTTACTATGCAATCCTGTGTAGGGTTACTCCAGTCTTGGGTTTTTTCCCCCTATCTATAGAGGTATTCCATAATTCTAAGTCCATTTTCTTTCATTTTTGAATGTGCATCTGGTACAATATATGGAAACCTAATGGCTATTGGATAATGTTAAGAAACTGGCCTCTCTTAGTATGCTTCTTGGCTTTTTCAAAACTTTGGTTCAGGTTTTTGGGCCAAGTCAAGCCACAGAAACAGAAATCTGTAGAAATTAGCTGAGCTCTGAGCTAGCCATTCTCAGAGAGATAAACTGGAACATGGGTACAAATGAGATTATGGGATCAAAGAGCATCAAGGCAATAGACCACAATGGGAAGCTCTCTCATGCATTCCATCTAATTAGCACAAGGAACATTGGTAGGGGCAAGGTGCTCTGATTATGAACAAATTTGCAAATTTGCAAAGATTTAAAAGCCAGCAGAAATCCAATGTGGAGCTGGAGAAATGCTGAAACAGGATGCCATCTTGAGCTCCGGATCTGACAACCAGTCTCAGTGTCAGCTCTATTTATGGTTTGGTTTAGTTTAGTTTAGTTTAGTTTAGTTTAGTTTAGTTTAGTTTATTTGGTGTTTAACCTGCCCTCCCCACAAGTGGGCTCAGGACGGGGTACAACAGTCATAAAATACAATAAAATATGTAAAATACATAGCAAATTATACAATAAAATCCAGCAATTAAAAAACCTGATATAGTTGGCTACACAATCCTGCCCCCAGCATACAAAGAGGAGGTAGACAGACACACGAGCTGTACTCGAATACCGGAGACTTGTGGGGGACTTACTGATGGTCCTAATGCTGTCCTCAACCATAAGCCTGGTGGAACATCTCTGTCTTGCAGGCCCGCTGAAATGATACAAGATCCTGGCAGGCCCGAGTGTCCTCAGACAGAGAGTTCCACCAGGTTGGGGCCAGGACCGAAAAGGCCCTGGCCCTGGTCGAGGCCAAACGAGCCTCCCTAGGGCTAGGGATCACCAGTAAGTTCTTACCCGCTGAACGAAGCACTCTCCGGGGCACATACGGGGAGAGCTTGGGACCTTGGAGTTTTGTTGGACTTTTTGATTTGAACTGACAAGATAACATCTGTGTTAGGGAACCAAAGCTTGAACATAATTTTTTTAAATTTATAAATCTTTATTAAACATTCAACAATATAGATACATAGCAAAGAAATAGTTCTTACTGTTACAATAATCTGATATTTCTGTTACAATAATCTGAGATTTCTTTATCAACTTGCTGAACTAGAACTTTAACTATAGTCATTAGGAGAGTCTGTTCCTTATTACATTACAGTTTTCTTTTTACAATAAAGAGGGGGGGGGAATGATTTATTGAACCTGATATTAAAACATAGGTAAGCTCTACCTATTACACTGCTGTTTATGCATTTAGTATTGACTGGTAAATGGTATTTGTAGGGTGCAAGTAATTTGCTGTGATATACTCAATAACTGATTGCTATTTTTCATAGAATCCTATTGTTTTTTCTTTTCCAAGAGAACATTGTATATCTTCAGTGATTTTTTCCATAATGATTTGGTCCCATATTTTTTCATACCACCGATTTATAGTTGCCGTCGTTTTAGCATTGCATCTTGAAGTGATTGCTCGTTTTGCTGCTGTAAGAAGACTTCTGATGAGATCTTTTCTAATTGGAGGAACAGTATTGTCTTGCCATAGATCTAAAAAACTTATTAGTGGTTGTATCTGTAGCGGATAGTTAGTTATTCTATAAATAGTTTCTGCTACTTCTTCCCAGAAAGTCGATTTTTTTTTTTACATGACCACCAGCAATGAGTATATCTGCCTATTTCTCCATACTTCCTCCAACATAGCGGAGAATATTTGGCTGTTATTTTTGCAATTTTTGGGAATGTGGTACCAGTAAGTTATTATTTTCACTTGAACAGAACTTTAGGGTATATAATTAATTTTATTATTTTCTTTCATATCTTGTACAATTTTTACATTTGTAATCTTTTCCACAATTCTTAATAAACTTCATTAATTATACTTACATGGTGCTATTTGGGTTTTGGAGCTTCAGTCTAAATTCAGTAACTTGGCCTAATTTGGCTATCGCTACCAAGTAATTGTTTTTGTGGAACTCAAACTGCAGGCGTCCTACCTTGCAGGGCTGAATTTTTGATTCACACTCAGAAGGGCTGCAGACTCTGTTCCTCAGTCTCTAAGCTTAGGGTTAGCTAAGAGAGACTGGTGGTGGCTTCTGTTATCCTATGAGGTCTGGCTTTTGCCACCCTCACCCCAGGTAGTGTGTTTTTGTACTTGACTCCCGCTCCAGCCTCCTTGTGGACTCAAGGGGCTGTGACAGATAGGAATAATATTTGATATTTTCAAATTGATGATTAAAGCGATTATGATTCCAATACCTGGAGGTAAACTAGAACAAATATTTTCCCAAGTACATTTAGTGGGTTGTAAAAGTCATAATCTAAATTATGAAACTAGGGAATGATGTTCATGCCTTAATGTTATGTTCTCTGCTAAAAAAAGAAAAGAAAACCGCCAAAAAAGTAACAAAGAAAATGATAAAAACATTAACATAGAAATTTGAGAAGTAAAATTTATTTCATTATGCTTGATTTCATTTCTAGGCTCTAGAAAGCGAGTTTGTGTCATGTCAACTTCACCAGTGGATTGATCTTATATTTGGCTATAAGCAACGAGGACCAGAAGCCGTGCGGGCTCTTAATGTATTCCATTACCTGACATATGAGAGTTCAGTTAACCTTGACAGTATCACTGATCCGGTGCTCAGGGAGGTAGGTGTTTTCTAGTTTTTTTAAAAAAAATGTGATACAAAATGTAAATCTCCTTAATTAATCACAGCCTTCATGTTTATTCCAACCATGGAACTTTTTGTTATTCTTCAAAACAAAAGGCAACTCTGCCAAAATATGCAGAACAGACATTTGGTCAGCAGGATTCATTGACCAACTATTGACCAAGATCCAAACCTCCATGGAAATAGTTCTTTATGGCCAACAGGGTTTTGGATCTGTTTTTCTTGAACAGAAACGCACCTCCCCCTTTGCCTCAAGAACTACCACCTCAGAAACTTCAAAATAATTTTGTAATAAAGGAAGGAGATCTGTACGGTTACAGAAAATCTGAGAAATGTGTACTGCACATGTACGACTCCCTCAGATATGCCTGAAATATTTATTTGGAACTTGGCCTTTGTTTTTTTATTCCATGATATATTTTAACTCATCTGCATGTGAGATTAAAGCATGCAACATAAGCAGGCAATCACATAATGAAAATAAATAAGAAGAGTTGGGCTTTTTTTCTGTCTGTATCTTTCTCTCTAATACAAAAGTTCATGGTCATTTGTCTTTTACTGAGGCAATGAAAGGGGACTATCCACAAGCAAGGTAAGAATTTCTGCATTCTAGAGACCTGAGTTAGAAAATTTACCACCACATCCTTATTTTAGGAGCCCTCTGTGACCCTCAGTGATGATGGACATTGAGGGAACCACATGGGCAAGATAACACCCAGTATAGGGGCTACAGTAAGGAAGGTGACTCAAGAAAATTGCTCCCTCAGTCAGCAGAAAAAGCTCTCTGCTAACAGAACAAAGGTTGTAATCTGCAGGTTCTCAGCACTGAGGCTATGTGTACATATCCCAGATCTCTAATTTCCACCACCACTACTGCAGAATAACATACATTTTTAAAGGTTCTGAATTCTTTGAAACTAAGGGAGAGGACTGGAAAAAATTGCTGCTGCTCAAATGCTAATTAATCTCTCAATTTAGTTGGTTAAAAATCAGTATTCTTTAGTCCCCATCTCTCCTTCACCTGAATAAAAAAATATAGGGTGCATAGAGAAGGAGAAGTTTTTTTTAAAAAAATCCCTGCAGCAGCTTGTAGCTCAGTTGGCTTTGAACTTAAGCAGTCTGAGCAGTTGTGGTCTAGCACTAGACTTCTGCTTCCTAGATTAGATGTGCTGAAAAGTACTTATCTCCCCCAAACACAGCACTGCTATTGGGGAATTTCATAATTGTTGTTCCTTTGTGATTCCTTGCAGTTTTGTGTGTTTGAGTAGACACACATATGATGTATATGTGGTAAAGAGTTACACAGGATGATACAGTTTAAAAAGTTAAATGTTGGAAAGCAGTAGAGAGCCTGCTTCCTAGTGGTGTCTGGGAAGAAGCAGCTGTTGTGTCATGGTTAAGATGGCTGCTGGAGTTGTTGCAGTTAGGGTCTCTACTCTCTAGCTCACGTTCTATTATTAGGGCTGTCAGACAAAGGCTGGCATGCAACAGGAGATGGGGGGAAGGGACATGAGGGGCACTGGCATTGTATATGGTGTGATGCCACTTCTGAGGAAAACCTGCACGTGATGCCACATCACTCTAGGAATTGTGACACCAGTGATTTTTTAAAATTCTTCTCCCATTACCTGAAGGAGCAATGATAGGAAGAGAGGGAGATTTCCCGCCATAGCAGGAAACCAAGCAACGCTGTGTATTATATGTAAATAAGCCTGTTCAGTTTTTTCACAAGCAGCTGGGATCAGTTCTTTGTGGAACCTGGAGGGTTTTCCTAGGTTCCCATTAGAACTATGACCATGCACACACATACATACATATACAAATATAGTGTGTGTGTGTGTGTATCGTGTGTTTAAAATGAGATTAAAATGTGATTTGAACTCTTGTTGCTAGGATGAGCTTCTGTTACTAGGATCAAAGAACAAATCAGCCTAACAGGAACCCCAAAATAAGAAAAGGGGATTCTTTTCTGTTAGCATTTGAGCATTGTTTTATATAAGCCACACACACACACACACACACACACACACAAAATTAGGTTTATACATTATGGAGACTATTCTTCCATGTGCTATTTCCAGTCTTGTCAACTCTTCTTAGTAAAATAATTGTTAAAAGATTACTTCTATCAGTATTAAAGCATTCTGGAAAATGATTCAATTTGGATGAAAAGTGTGAAGATGCAACAGCTGCTAGACGAGTGTTGCTGTGGTGAAGCCACATATACAAACTTCCATTCCCCATGATATCTGCCATCTGTTGTATGCAAAACAAGCAATAATTTATACATTGTCAGAGTGGAATACTTTTGGCATTTTTCTCTTAAACCTCGGAAGCTGAAAAGTTTTATTTGGCAGTCACCAAAAATATATGGTTTTATGCATTATGCAATGCTAGAAAACGCCATCCCCATGCAGAATTGGATAAAGCATGGCTAGTTGCATGGAATATTTTGAAGAGATATATAGAGAAAATTTTGGTCTCTCATTTTCATGTAATATTTTTACTTTTTTCCTTCCTTGCGTAAATTACCTTCCCTTAGGCCACCATGATGATAGAGCATTGTTTTTTCTGCCAACTGAAGCCAAAATATTGTTCACTGAAAAATAAAAAACCTCTCTCCCCTCTACTTTAATTGCTCAAAGAGGTGTTAATAAAATACCTATACATTAGAGCTAGTGCCTTTATTTTTTAATTAAAAGAATAGCTTTATAAGATGCTGAGAAAACCAATAAAAATTACTACCGATACCTTCATTATTAAAAGAGTATGTTAGAATGCTGGCACAATATCTGTTTACATTTCTGTGTCATTGTTATGCATAAACTCCAATAATTCACAAATGTACTAGTATGTGACCACAATGCAAAGAAATTATATGTGGTCATAGGGAAGAATCTTGTGTACAACTGGAAATGTCATTGATATTGGCAGTCTCACTTCCAAAGAGGGAAGCTGTGGTTCACATGAAGAACAGCTTGCTTCTTTAGAATTGCCAGCATAGCTACAAACACAGAATCTTTGTAGTATTTCTATTATGTCTGTTTTTAAATTTCCTCCTGACCTACCTGGTATTCGTCTTTGAGTCCTGTGCATTTCCATAGGACAAAAGAGCCTGATAAGGAACCAAGTTGTTTCTTTTGGAGGATTTTGACTGTGGGTTTTGTCAGCGCTGGATCTAGGGTGGCCGCACCCAGGGCAACCCTTGTCCGGCCATCTCGCGCACGCGCACAGCATGCGTGCGCTCCCCATGCTGCGTGATGATGTCACTTTGGTGATGTCATCACGCAGGGCGGCAGCATGCGGGGCTGGGAAGCCGCCCGTGCCATTCGCCTCCCTGCAGGCGAATGGCGCGGGCGGCCTCACAGCCCCCTGCGCTGCTTTCGCCTGCCCCGCAGGACAGCGGGCGGCCGGCTTGCCGCACACCCCCTGCTCTGCAGGGCAGGCAAAAGCATCGTGGGGGGCTGCGAGGCCACCCGTGCCATTTGCCTGCCCCGCAGGACAGGGGGCGGCCGGCTTGCCTTTTGCCTGCCCTGCAGGACAGGGGGTATGTGGCAAGCTGGATGCCCCCTGTCCTGCGGGGCAGGCGAAAGGCAGTGCAGGGGGCTGCGAGGCTGCCCGCACTGCTGCCTGCACCCTCTGGCAGCTGGCAGCTGCTCCCGGCGCCCCCTCCCTGGTGGCGCCGGGGGCAGACTACCCCCCTGCCCCCCCTCGATCTGGCCCTGGGTTTTGTCACCATAGCGATACTAGGAATAGAAAATCATTATTAGCTGTGCTGCTATCACTAACATAAGTTTGCATTTACCAGTTCTGCTGCTCTAAGGATTTAATTAATTTGTAGGTATCTGCACAAGTTTTTTCCCCACTTCTTAATCCCAACAAGGGTAGTCCTGGGTACAAGAGCACCCCCAACTACTGATCTGTTCCTTCAAGGGGAGTGCAACACCATCCAGAATTGGTAACACCTCAAATCCCAGGTCAGTGCTAACACTAGTAGGACTTCCATCTTGTTGGGATTATGCTTCAGTTTATTAGACCACTTCCATCCCAAAACTGACTCCAGGCATTGGCTCATGGTTCCTATAACCCCCTGGGATGAGTTGGAATTATGAGATAAGAGCTGAGTGTCATGTGCATGTTGGTGACAACTCAGCACAAATCTCCGCACCCTATAGCTTCATGAATGTGTTAATAAGCGCTGGAGATATGGAATCCTCTGGGATTACATAGGCCAGTGGCAAATGAACCAAGCAGTGTTCACCCAGCAGCATCTTTTGAGAGCTGGCATAGTACCAAAACTGCCATGAATGGTGCCTACTGACTATTACTATTGTCAGTAATGTCAACAGCTGGTGAGACATCCAGGAGGACCCTCCCCCTCCATCTCTAAGCATAGGTTATCTAGCAGAGCAACCAATGTGGTTTCAGCCCCAAATCCAGGCATGAGGCCAGAGTGGAAAGGATCCAAATACTTCACTTGATCCTGGAAACCTTGAAGTTGTTCAACCACCAGTTTGGTGTAGTGGTTAAGAGTGGCAGGATTCTAATCTGGAGAATCAGGTTTGATCCCTCATTCCTCCATTTGAAGCCAGCTGTGTGACCTTGGGTCAATCACAGCTTCTTGGAGCTGTCTCACCCCCACCCACCTCACAGGGTGATTGTTGTGGAGCTAATAATAACATAATTTGTAAACCTCTCTGAGTGGGTATTAAGTTGTCCTGAAGGGCGGTATATAAATCAAACATTATTATTATTATTATATTATATATAGTTCATGTATGTGTTCTATATATTGAATGGAAGTTTGTATAAGGTGAGACTGGATCCCACCCAACAAGGACAACAAGATTAATAAAAGACAACAATAACAATCCTCATCTTTTTATAGTCTATTTTGTGTTCTTTTCATCCATTATCTAATAGTAACCTGTCATTCTCCCGGAGTGGGTCGTCAGAGCCTCAGGGCGGCTGACCCTCCAGCGTGGCCTATGTGTGGGCATAGTGCAGGAATGTCCTCAGAAATATGATAGGTGTTGTAGAGAAAACTGGAAAATGAAACATGTATTATTGTTTTTTTATTTCTAATTTTTTGTCTTTCTTTTTTTTTCTTGTATTCTTTTTTCTTTACCTTTTCCTTTTATTTCTTTGCTTTTTGGGATTTTAATCTTACTAATGAAATAAAAATTAAAAAACAAAATGTGGGAAGAGGGGGGTTGATAACACCCCTGCTTCCTCTCTCCTTTCGTGGAGTTGGCTCAGTGAGCGTTCTGAGGTCTCTCTGTCTTGCCATGCCTCTATACTCACTCTTTCTCTCTCTGTACTTTTGTCCACTCCCACCTACTCCTTGTCAGCCATCCTGACACCCTGCTCTTATATAGCCCTTCTGGATACAGCCCTTTCCCCCCATGTTTCACCCTTTTTGGTTGGGCCCTGCCCTTGCCCCCATGATGGACAGGCCTTCTGGCCAGTCTCTGTCCCTCCTGGGGTGATGCCTGGTACCTGGCCCCTCCCTTGGCCTCTCCTGCCACCTGCAGGGAGGGGCTGGCTGGCTCTCACCAGTGGGCATGGCTCTTCTTCTGGGCCTGTGCGGCCAGTGTGCCCTTTCCTGGGGTCGTTGTCGGCATTCCTGGGGTCCTGACACATCCTCCAGCCTTGCCAGTGGGCTGACAAGCCCGGCTGCACCCTCAGTGTACACAGGGGCCTCCAGGATGCTCCACGGCTCCGCAGTGGGCTGCAATGCCTCCAGGATGCTCCTCGACTCTGCTATGGGCCCCGCCACCACAACAGCTCACTTGGAGGCTTCCTCACTACTCTGCATTCCAGCGGCAGCTTCCTCATCGGGCCACAAAGTCCCGTCATCTTGCCCGGCTGCCACTGCACCTTCCTTCGGCTCCCTGAATCCATTTCTCTCGCTGGCAGGTGGGTCTGCTGGGGGCCAGGGGCTCGAGCCCAGGGGGGCAGGCCTCTCCCCCTGGACACAACCCATACATCAGGTCTGTACTGATATTGTCATCCTTATAAAAATAATTATGTTGTACTGAGTACATGTTAAAGACCACTACTAATGTTACTAGTATTCTGTCTGGTCTATGGGATTGTTTGGTTTTGAAATAAAATATTATTATGTGGATTGCACCTACCTTGTATTCCTGTAAGCCCTCGAATGCCACATTTGCATCTACAGGAGGGTAAACTGCTGAATAACTATTGCATTGCTGTGGGAACAGAGAACAACTACAGCACCCAATGAATGTACAAGTTCAGCATTAACTAGTCAGGGTAGAGCTTCATGATGCAAATTTAGCCCTATGAATGAGAATATTGTGCACATGCTACCTCGTGTGCATTTTATGAACTTCAATGGAGAGAACCTATCTGTGTGTGCATTCTTTTGCAAAATGAATTGAAATTGAAAGTTTCCTGTATATACAGGAAATCTAAATGTATGTTTGAGCATTAGAAGAGTCACTAGCTTTGTTGAAAGTAGAACCACTACTTTATCACTTGGATCATTTTATTTATTCTGCATATGTCAGAATTTTATTCATGGAGCAATGTCGTAGTGCATGGGGGGAAAGCTCAACTATTGTTACACATGAAAACAAAATAGATGTGTTACTAGCTGTATATAAGATTTGCAGGTATGCCTATATAGTCCCAGTTTGTTTTATTTAAAAAAAACTAGAGAAATTTAATAAACTAAAAGCTGAAAATTTAATGAACTGCTCAAGAATATTGATTCATTCTTTCTTGACAGGTGAAATCATGGTTGCAGCACTAACCACAGCAATTATGGCATTAAAATGTCAAGAAATTAGAGGTCAGAATAACAGATAATTTTCTTCCTTGTGTCAGATTAAAAATTGACATTCTTTGACAGCACAGGATCTCTAGCTGAGAAAATTATGACAGCTTAACTCGTCTTGCTCTTGTAAAGCTGTAATTGATAATGAACTTTACAATGACAGCCTTCTCCTGTGGAGAAACATGACAGAACATCCCTGGTACAAAGCCTGTATCTCTTTTTAATATGTAAACAGCAGTTATATTGGACACTAGATGTTATTTGGAATTGTCTTTTACTGTTGGTGTACATCATAATCCAAACCTGTTCTTGTGGACTGGTTCAGCTGTCTTTAGATGCCTTGTGTTAAGAATGCTAATTCATAGAACAAAGACATTTAAAACATCCACCCCACCCAATGATTTTATGTGGTTCTATTTGGTTTGTGGTTAAGTGCAACAGGACTCTAATCTGGAGAGCCAGGTTTGATTCCCCGCTCCTCCACTTGAAGCCAGTTTGGTCAGTCACAGTTCTCCGGAGCTCTCTCGGCCCCACTCACCTCACAGGGGGATTATTGTTGTGGGGATAATAATGGCATACTTTGTAAATCACTCTGAGTGGGAATAACGTTGTCCTGAAGGACGGTATATAAATCAAATGTTGTTGTTGTTGTAATGTATATACTTGTAGTTGGGGGTTTTCCGGGCTGTATTGCCGTGGTCTTGGCATTGTAGTTCCTGACGTTTCGCCAGCAGCTGTGGCTGGCATCTTCAGAGGTGTAGCACCAAAAGACAGAGATCTCTCAGTGTCACAGTGTGGAAAAGATGTAGGTCATTTGTATCTACTCAGGAGGGGTGGGGTTGAGCTGAGTCATTCTGTAAGAGTTTCCCAGGGTGTGGAATGCTAATGGCGGGAGGCTTCACTGTATCCTGAGGAGGTTCTTTTGCATATGGATTGGTGCTTGATGTGCTAATCTTCTCTGCAGGGCTATTGTCGGGTGTGGAGTGTTTTGTTGGCCTGGTGTTTTTCAGAACTGGAGCCCATGCTCTGTTCATTCTTAAGGTTTCTTCTTTCCTGTTGAAGTTTTGCTTATGCTTGTGAATTTCAATGGCTTCCCTGTGCAGTCTGACAAAGTAGTTGGAAGTGTTGTCCAGTATTTTGGTGTCCTGGAATAAGATACTGTGCCCTGTTTGAGTTAGGCTATGTTCAGCCACTGCTGATTTTTCAGGCTGTCCAAGTCTGCAGTGTCTTTCATGTTCTTTTATTCTTGTCTGGATGCTACGCTTTGTGGTCCCGATGTAAACTTGTCCACAGCTGCAGGGTATACGGTATACTCCTGCAGAGGTGAGGGGGTCTCTGCTGTCTTTTGCTGATCGTAGCATCTGTTGTATTTTTCGGGTGGGTCTGAATACTGCTTGAAGGTTATGCTTTTTCATAAGCTTTCCCATCTGATCAGTAATTCCTTTGATATATGGCAAAAACACTTTTCCTGTGGGAGACTGTTTTTCTTTGGTTGTTTGATTCATCCTGGGTTTGATTGCTCTTCGGATTTCATTTCTGGAGTAGCCATTTGCCTGAAGTGCGTGGTTTAGATGATTAATTTCCTCATTGAGAAAGCGCGGCTCACATATCCGTCTTGCACGATCCACTAATGTTTTCATTATGCCTCTTTTCTGTCGGGGGTGGTGATTGGAGTTTTTGTGTAAGTACCGATCAGTGTGAGTTGGTTTCCTGTAGAAACAAACCACAAAGCGTAGCATCCAGACAAGAATAAAAGAACATGAAAGACACTGCAGACTTGGACAGCCTGAAAAATCAGCAGTGGCTGAACATAGCCTAACTCAAACAGGGCACAGTATCTTATTCCAGGACACCAAAATACTGGACAACACTTCCAACTACTTTGTCAGACTGCACAGGGAAGCCATTGAAATTCACAAGCATAAGCAAAACTTCAACAGGAAAGAAGAAACCTTAAGAATGAACAGAGCATGGGCTCCAGTTCTGAAAAACACCAGGCCAACAAAACACTCCACACCCGACAATAGCCCTGCAGAGAAGATTAGCACATCAAGCACCAATCCATATGCAAAAGAACCTCCTCAGGATACAGTGAAGCCTCCCGCCATTAGCATTCCACACCCTGGGAAACTCTTACAGGATGACTCAGCTCAACCCCACCCCTCCTGAGTAGATACAAATGACCTACATCTTTTCCACACTGTGACACTGAGAGATCTCTGTCTTTTGGTGCTACACCTCTGAAGATGCCAGCCACAGCTGCTGGCGAAACGTCAGGAACTACAATGCCAAGACCACGGCAATACAGCCCGGAAAACCCCCAACAACCATCGTTCTCCGGCCATGAAAGCCTTCGACAATACATATATACTTGTAGATATCCTAAAACTGGTTGCTTTTTTACATGGCAGCAATTTTGAACAATTTATTCTCCTTCTAATGCACTGTACAGTTCCCATATGGAAACAGGCCTCTGCTGGATATTATCAGAATTATCTGAAGCTATTTCAAGGTTTTTTTTTTAAATAAATGTACAGATGAAGTTTCTAGGCATGTTTCAATGATCTGGAGAGTCCTATAGACTATAAAATATACAAGACCCAATGAAGGGGACTGGAGGCATTTCTTTTTGGTGTTCTGGTTGACAGTTCTATAAAATGTAATGTTTACAAATTGGGTTATAAGACATTTGTGACCAGTTTTGCAGGAAAAGGTGCACCTATTCCTACACTGTTCACATTTTTTTCTAAAAAGAAACCCATGAGACATGAAATCTGTTTACACTGAAATAATTTAAAACAGTGATGTCAGTAATAGTTTATTACTTCAGCTCAAAATGGCTAAATGGCAATAGTTGATTTGATTCTACAAATGTAATTAAATTTGTCAGTTTCCACATTAAAAACTGGCTTTGTATATGCTTACAAGGTTAGTATTTCAAGTACACTGTTTATTTTATTTACTTGTTCTTGTTTCAAATATTTGCCAGGCCTTCATCTATGTTTGTTAAATGCAGTCTGATTATCCTTAGTAAAAATTTTAAAACCTAGTGAAGGATTATATTTGGCAATTGCTCTTTTGTATACTATTCCTAGGCTGTTTATTTTCCTATATTTACAGTGCAGTCCTAAGCAAAGCTGTATCCTTCTACCTGCATTGAAGTCAAGCGGCTTAGAAAAGTATACCTCTGCTAAGGATAGTAGGATTTTTGGCCAGTGGCACTTTAGAGACCAATAAAATTTTCAGAGTATAAGCTTTCGAGAGTCAGAGTTCCCTTCTTCAGACAGTCTTGTTGGTCTCTAAAGTGTCACTGGACCCAAATTGTGCTGTTGTGCCCACCAAGTGTTTTTAGAAGGTGAGTGGGACCTGGTTGGGCTTTTGCCCAGCAGGGCTTCTGATTGGCCACTGAAGATTTGATCAGCTGTGCAGATTTTTAAAAATGTTGCTTTGGGAGAAAATACTTCCACAGCACAAGAATCTTCATTGTGTGACTGAAGGTAAGCTGTAGCAGCCATTTTGTGGCTGGTTCCATCTCCTGCAGCAGCATTTTTGCGGCTGTACCCACCACACTGTGTCAGAATTCCAGATGTGCCCACAGGCTCAAAAAGATTGGGGAGCCCTTCTTTATATAGTTACCTATTGTTTCAACAGACCTTGTGCAGCAGATCTTCCTAGTGAATTATGCTCTCAGTTACTTGGTATAAGCAGTTTTCTGCCAGAAGACCTGATCACCTGACTGGCAACATGCATAGCCAGCAGGGGGGAAAAATCCGTAATGAATTGCATTTGACAGTTGGTTACCATGACCATCCTCAAAACCTTAAAAGATAGTTTTGTTGTCAGCTAGCAAAGCATATGGTCTATGCAATAATTACTTCATTTAAAGCTATTTGATATCCAACATATTAAAACAGCTTTAAGTGGCATTATATATTTTTGACCTTGATGTTTTTCTATTACCCTCATTTCTGAATTTTAGTTTTTAGGTTTCATTTTCTCTCTTATCTTTTTCTTTGATCTGACAAGAATAACAAATCATCCCTCAGGATCTAAAAAACTGAACTATGCCCACAGGAAGCGTAGGTTTTACTTTTTCTTTCCCTTGCTGGTAAAGCTCTGTGTGGCTACAGAGAGTTGACATGATAGGGCTGTCAGGACCCAACAAGACAGATACATTTAAAAAATAAATAAATGGAAACTAGCTTTCTGTAGCAGCTGACATAGCATACACACATGCGCGCACGTGCACAACAGAAGTATTTCATGACCAAAAATTTATCTCATATATTTATTAATGTGTTAGTTGGTATAATCCAATAATGTTATTTACTGTCTTGGATTCACATACTAGATTTTTTTTGTTCTTTCATGATCTGTTTCACTCATCTGCCAGTTTATCAAAATTTATCTTTTCCGATCACCTTCAATTGAATTGTATCCTCTGTGTTGATCACTTAAATGCTCAATTGCCGAGGTGCTTCTATACCCATGGACTTACCTCCTCTCTAATTTTTCTATGAAGTATTTCTGGATGTTGATAAAGCATTTGATACTGATAAAGCATTTGGAAGGGTAGGGCTGTATTAGAATCATAGAATCAAAGGTTGGAAGGGATCTCTAGAGTCATCTAGTCCAACGTCCTGCACAATGCAGGAAATTCACAACTACCTTCGCTCCCCCCTCCCCACACATGCACCCAGTGTGTGTGTGTGTGGGGGGGGGGAGTTAGGGTTTATAAAGTATGTTATTATTCTCCCCGCAAAGTATGTTATTATTATCCCCTTGCTCCATGCCCAGAAAATGGCAAAACACTGTCAGAATCCCTAGTCAAACTGGCCTGGGAGAAATTGCTACCTGACCCCAAGGTGGCAATCAGCATTACCCTGGGCATGTAAGAACGGCCATGAGAACTAAGCACTGATGTAACCCTTCCTGCCCTCCCTCTCATGATCTGCCTGGGTACTTGGGACTGGGAGTAAGCTGTGTAATAATAATAATAACATTCGATTTATATACCACCCTTCAGGACAATTTAATACCCATTCAGAGCAGTTTATAAAGTATGTTATTATCCATACAACAATCACCCTGTGAAGTGGGTGAGGCTGAGAGAGATCCAAGAAGTTGTGACTGACCCAAGGTCACCCAGCTGGCCTCAAGTGGAGGAGTGGGGAATCAAACCCCACACCTCCACTTTAGTAGGGCATACCCTTGAGTAAACATGGATACGATTGGTTTACATAAGTTCTACTGAAGTCTAGAACTAACCCTTGTAAAAACTTACTTCTGCCAAGCTCTCTTAGATGTTAGTCACAGCTGTCTTCCCAGTTCTGGGTCAAGGAACATATGCTCATACTCTTCTGACTCCCGTAGTGGGAGAACCTTTTCACTCTCAGACCAGCCACATAACAGTTTGGAAAAAGGTTTTACATTTTAAGTTTTTCTCTCCTGTCCTCTTCTTTTCTCCACTCACAGCTAGTGATAATCTTAGATAACAGGAAGAGAAGCAGGAGAGTTTCCTTACTGAATCTTTTAATTGGTCTCTGCGTGACCAGGCAGTTCAAAGTGGCAACAAAGGAAATTTCTGTATTTCTACAATTGTGGCTGAGATAACATGGTGATGGGATAAATGATCTCAGCCTGAGTTGTCTGCTGAATTTGAAAGGGCTTGCAGTAGGTTGCAGATAGAATTACCTTTCTTCGTCTATCCTCTTCACTGGTGGGTACAAATTGGCCGTAGCCCAGAAAATCTGGAAGTCTCTCATATCAGGTAGTGCTTCTGTTCCAAGCACAACTGTCATCTTGCACCTGGCCAAATTGCAGGAACATCATCAATCAATAGCAATGGAGAAGGTTAGTGAGATCAACAGAGATTGTGAGTGCCAGAAAACTTCCTTAAGCGACTCCATATTAGTAGTAACTGTAACAACTATGACTCTGTGCTTATATACCACTCTTTTAGATAGATTAGTGCCTCACTCAGAGAGGTGAACAAAGTCAGTGTTCTTTCATCCCCACAGTACAGGTAAGGAGCTGGGGCTGAAAGGAGTAGCTTACCCAAGACCACCTGCTAAGCTCATGGCAGTAAAGGAATTCAGACCAGCAGAGTGCTGATTCACAGCCCAACCACTTAACCACTATGCCACAGCAGCTCTGGATAGGACTGAATGGGCAACAATCAGTTTTGGTTGGATACAGCAGGGTTGTCAACTCATTGTTGAGAAATTCCTGGAGATTTGGGAGTGGAGGCAGGTTTTGGGGAGCAGAGGGACCTCAGCAGGGAATAATGCAATAGAGTCTAACTGCCAAAATAGCCGTTTTTTTCTGGGGAAACTGATCTGGAGATCAGCTGTAATTCTGGATAATCTCCAGGATCCACTTGGAGGTAATTTGGAGTTGATGCTTACTGAACTGCTGAAGTTAAGAGTGCTGGGTCACAATAAGGCATTCTAGGCATTCTGTTCTAGGCATCATAATAAGGAAGCAGAATAGTGTTAACCTGGAGCACAGTTTAATAAGTCAGGGTCTTGCTCTGTGTGGAGCTGCAGTAATACCAGTTTCTTTTTTCTTTGTGCTTGCCAGCAGTAAGACCTGGAGTTGACTAGGGCAGTCTAAAAACTGGATTAAAAGAACAACTCCGTCAATCTTTATTACAGCCCATAAACCACACAGAAGCAGAACAAACAGGATTAATTAATTAATTACCTAAAATCATATTGCTACATTTATAATTCATCCTAGTACATCAATTATTCAAATAATAATTAAATAAAATAATTATTAAATAAAATTTAATAATTCAATATCCGTTGAAAGAGAATTATACACAGGGCATTATCTCAACCCAAATTTTCATTGCAGAGGGCAGAAACTTAACTGCTTGTACAGTGATTCTTTAGTCAACACCAGCCAATAGAATTTTAAGTCTTCTGCTCAGAAAACTGCTTTTTATCAACTATAAAGAAAATTATTAGCCAGACCAAATTTATAAGCAATATAGAACTAGCTTCTAATTTAAGAGCCATAGCGGGTATACATCTGGGAGCTTTAAGAATTGTTCTCACAAATTTAAATTGAATTAATTCAATAGAAGGAACAACCGCTTGTACCCAGAGTGATGCTGCATATAAAAACTGATTTATATTCTTGGTGGCAAATAACTGAAGTGCCGCAAGAGTATACTGTGCTCCTATCATAGAAAAGAATTTTAAAACTGCTTCAATCTCCCTTTTGGCCTTAGTGACAGTTGATTCCACATGCAATTTCCAACATAGTTTGTCATAAAAAATAACCCCTAGATATTTATAGGACCAAAATTTTTTAGTATTGTAATTTCCAATCAACCAATTAGTTGATGAGAGGCAGTTCCAAAGGCAATGAATTTTAGTTTTATCTATATTTATAGTAATTTCATTTTGGGGACAATACCTAAATAATACCTACAAGGCTCTCTTTAATCCCACCTTTGTTCGTGAAATAACTATATTATCATCTGCATATAATAATATAGAAATTGTTTCATTATACAGTTTAGGAGCATGTAAATTCCTTCCTTGAAAAATCTAGATTGCACCAGTTAAATACAGATTAAATAGCAAAGGAGCCAGCTCTCATCCCTGCTTTACTTCTTTACATACAGGAATATCAGAACTAAGATGATTAAAATAATTACAATGTACTTTTATTATTGTATTATGATGAAGTCGCTTAAGGAAAATAATAGCTTAGAGTCTATTCTGTCCTTCTAGAGTGTAAACCACACTTTTTCATGTGGTATCTTGTAAAATGCAGCCTGGAAAACAATAAAACAATAAAAGTCATATAGGTGGGAAGGCCGATTTTGGCCTCTTCCACCACTGCATGGGCCCGCAGGGCAGAGGAGGAGGCCAAAAACAGCCTTCCTGCCCTTCAAATGGCCATTACGGTGGTCATTTGAGGGGCAGGGAGGCCATTTTCAGTGGTGGAGGAGGCCAAAAACGGCCTTCCCACCCCTCAAATGGCTGCCCACAAGGCAAGGTAAATGTGGGGGTGCGGGTGGGGGGGTGGGGGCTGGGGTTTGGGCAGATTAAAGGACCCTGTTGCTTGCAAGCGGCGGGTTCCTTTAAACTATTGGCTGGCAGGCGGTGAAGAGGGATCCCCCCCTGCTGTTTGCCAGCTGATAGTTTAAAGGGACCTTCCACTTGCAACACCGGAAAGGGCCCTTTAAACTTCAAATGCCTGTTTCCCTGCTGCTGGTAAGCGGCCAGAAAGGGGCATTTAAACCCCACGAACCACAAACTGGTTCGTAAACTTGCCCCAGTTCATGCTAGTTTGTGGTTCCTGGTTTGTGAAAACCCACAAACCACGAACCTCATGGTTTAGTTTTTTTGTGGTTCGTGCCCATCTCTACTAGGCACATAGGTTTGCCTTTGACTTCAACAAAAAAATAATAATTTGTCCATTTCTCTTGGAAAGATCGACACTCTGCATCAACTTTTCTTTGTAGTCACTATTTGTAGGATGTCACACCACTCATAATGGACGTTCCTTGCTTGTCCTTCAAAATTTGCGTTATTTTTTTTTTATATATATATATTTATTCTTTTTAACATCTAAAACAATAAACTACAAAAAACTACAATAGTACAAGGGGAGGGAAAGAAGGGAGAATAAGAAGAGGGGGAAGGGGGGTGGAAAAAAGGGGAAGGCAACTTACAAACACTAAACACTACACTTCAATGCTTTCCCTTCATACTGCCATAATTTAAAAAATAGCTTAATAAAGTAATGATGGAATGGTTGATCTTACAAAATACAAATTACAATTCAAATTAAATCTTTTCCCCCCCTCTGGGCCTCGGACGCAGTTCTCTCTGAGCAGCTACAGCCGCAGCGTTCGTTGCCTCCCCCCTCCCTTCAGGCTTCGAATCTTCTTCTTTTTGCTTGATGTCTGGCCCAAATTCTGGATTTTTGTCCACAAAATCCCTTAGCTGATCTTCCGAATTAATCTTGTAAGCTTGATCTTTATAACTAAACCCGATTCCTTCCGGAAATAGCCATTTGTACTTTATGTCACATTCCCTCAAAAGAGCAGCCAGCTTTTTATACTTAAATCTTCTCTTCCGAACTAAAAATGGAACATCCTTCAGTATCTTGACTTTATTTCCCAGAAAGTCCAACTCCGCATTATATGAGTTATATAGGATATTGTCCCGGACCCTCCTGGATGAGAACTCAATAACGATCTCGCGAGGCAGCTGCCGCTTCATTGCATATTTTGAAGATGCCCAACGGACTCCCAAGATGGCGCTTTTTACTTCTTCTTTAGTTGCCCTCGCGGGTGACACTAAAAGTTCCGAGGCAAGATCCCACAAATCCTCGTTTTCCTCCTCTTTAACATTCTGGAGACGCAAAATGGTCTGTGTTCGTTCCACTTGCAGCCCAATCAGCTGATTTTCCACCAACTTTAGCTCCTTGTTCGTTGCTCTCATAAGTGACGCATTTTCCCAAGCAGACTTCTCTGCCGCCCCCACTACTTCCTTGATGGCTTTCACATCGCTCTCAATTAAGCCCACCCTTTGATCTGTTTCATTCAGCTTGTCAACAAAGGGTTTTATGGCCTCAGTAACCGATCTTTTCACCAGTTCCTCGAGCGACTCGCCTCTTCCCTGCAGGGCAGCCGAAACTGACTTGCCCAAAGCAGGACTCTGTTTTTTTGCTGCCATTTTAGGGGGGGGGGACCGCCAATCTTCCGAGACTCTGTGAGGGGAGAAAAATCCGAATCTTCTAAGCTTCAGATCCCACCACTCCTTCACATGCGCTTGTAGTAACAGAAGGGATTCGCTTACTTACAGGCTTCCGCCTAATCCTGTTCTTTGCCGTTTTCCATGGCCCGGCAGCACACAAGGTGCTGCGCACGTCTGCCAGCCTCCATAGGGACAAACGGGCAATTTACCCCCTGCCTCGATCTGCCAGAGGGCTCTTCCCGTCGCGTCCCGGACCCAGACTCCCTCCCTGGGAGCCCTGGGGGCTAACCTTTGCAGATCAGCCGCCCGGTCAGGGTGCTTGGCCGCTTCTTCTCGGACCTGCCGAGAGGAGCGTCTGACATGGCCGCGAAAACGAAAACGAATCCAAAATTTGTGTTATTATTATGATTAATATAAATTTATGTTGCTATGAAAAAAGCTCCTAGATACATTGAATATCGAGTCCCATCTGCAGTTGTCTTGTGTCAGTGCCGGGCGGGTCCATCAGCATCGGGTCTGGGAGGCTGGCTGTGCAAGCCTTGTAGCGCGGGTCCATCCTACCTTCCCTACCCTTGGCCGCTTCTTCGGCCTGCACTGACAACCTTGGGGGTCAGAGAGAGAGGGCTCCCCCACAGGCCTCAGAATGGGGTTGCTCTGGTGTACTCCAGTATTCACTCCCCTAGGAAGCTGCCCTCTCGCCCTCCAATCCCCATACTTCTGGTGGGCTGTGGGAGCGTGCCTGCCCTGGGGTTGGGCCTTCCTGGCCCGGGCATGGTTGGTGTCTGCCGTGGTGGCACTGTGCTGTTGTTGCTGCAGGGGCTGGTGCATCGACCCACAGCTCTGACACACCGCTGCTTCTCCTCACCTCCCCCATATGGCGCCTGGCCCAGGCTGTGCTGCTGTGGCTCGTCATCTTGCTGGCTGCTCGCATAGCCCCCAGGCCAGTCGCAGTGGTGAGTCTTGCTGGGCGGTTGGTGGGCCTCCGCTGCAGCAGCCTTGCCTCCTGGGCCACTGTGTTCGCCCAGGAGGTGAGGCTGCATTAAACTCTGCATTAAAATACACATTTCAAGAACTTTCAAAATATGAGAAACATATGACATTTAAAATACAAATTTCAGGTATACGACTTATTCATAATATTCAGAAATATTTTCTCTCTCCATCCTAATAAACCTCACCATTAGATCAGCAGACGTTTATTGAACTATATAAGCAACTTGGCTTGAAATCAAAATATACATCCCATTCTCTTATTAAAGATCTGTGATAAAAAGAGTTCTATCTGTATGCATTCATAGTTGTATAAACTTTTGTCAAGTCCCTGTAAAATTGCTCCCATAATACACAAATTCATCAGTTCAAACTATGATAGCAAATTTTAATTTTTATATACTATATTTTAATATTGTGTGTGTGTGTGTGTATAAATATAATATAATAATACTGGGGCTACAAAGGGATTTTAAAAATTTATTTTAGTAGTTGCAAAGTCCTATAAATACCACTGGTAGTGATTGCCTTTTCACCATCTGCTACTTCAAATACATGAAGTATGCAAGACTTTTTTCAAAAGCTGTGTCTTTATTTTATTTGTTATTGCATTCTCTTTACAGGTAGTAATTTTTGATTTTCATAAATTAGTAGCAAACATTTTAGTATTCATTTTAAAGTAATATTTTTTCTAGGGAAAATGAAGAAAATTACTGACAGTTTTTGGTAACAGGAATAGCTCGAAGCCTTTTTTTACTCTATTAGTACAGATTTTAGTTATATTACAGTCATTACTTCAGCATAAATTACCTGTTATTCTACAATGTCTTGCATTTGTCGACTTATTGCAATGAAAATTGCTAAGCAATTATCCATTTCTGTTAGAAAAAAGCAAAGATGATCATTTTAACTGCATTCAACATATTGATAATATCCCTCTTTAATCCTCTTTTAAAGCCATAATATACAATATGTTCCTGATGCTTTGCTTTGTTGTGTTATGCACGGATGTCATATCTAAATTCCTTGAAATAACTTTTAATTTCCTTTTAAAATACAAGGAAGTTCACCTAAAAGATTTTTATTGAGTATTAACAGTACATATAAGAAGACTGGCTTTTGTCAATATGGCAACTTTTGTTTCCTTTTGAAATAGTTTAAGATTCCTCTAGTTAAACAATGGCTTCCAGTAATATCTTATATACTAATTGCCAACTGGCTCTAATATACACATACTTCAATCTGGAAATTGGAGCCATGAATGGACAAAACCAGTCTTCCTACACACATGAAAAATGACTTGAGATTTCAGAAAATCTGAAATCTAAAAAAATTACACTGTGGTGGGGTTTTTAAAAAACTCAAATGATAAAGGAGTGCCTGTAGCTTTAATCAGATGCCCTTAGTTGCTGTTGCCACTGCCATAACATAACAAATATTCCAGGCTTTGTTTCTGTCAGTAAAAGGCAGAGGAAAGGGAAGACCCTTTCCAAGGCTGTTTTGGCCCTTTAGGGCGGACTTGTTGGTAGGGTTCCCAGGTCCCTGTACCCTCCCAGTGGAAGGGGAGACCTAGGACTTACCTGCGGAAGTCTCCTTGCTTGCACATTTTGTCCACGTGTGCGCCTAGAGAGGCATGATGATGTGACTTCTGGGAAGTGACATCATCACACCAGCCACAGGAATGCTCCTGCACTTTGTGTGGAGCTAATTCTGGTCTGTTTGGGGCCAAAATTGGCCCCAGTGAAGCGTGGGAGCACACTCGCAGCTGGCACAATGACATCTGTGACAGGCTACACTTGAAAGCAGGTTTCCTAAATGCAGCCATCAGAGAGCTGGAAGGAAAAGAGTTAATTCTTGCTTGGAATGGAGAGCTTGAATAACAAGCTGCTCCTTCCTCTCTAATTGGCCAATTAGAACCAGGCTGAAGGGGTGACAGTTGGTTTCTGTCAGGATTGTTCAGAGAGAGTTTGTGAGTGAGTCTGACAGGGAAGGTAAGACAAGTTCCCATCTGCAGTGAGGGAAGAGGAAACATTTGCCTTAACCGTAACATCACTATCCTGAAGAAGAATTCTTTTTAAGAATTCTTAGTATAAGTGTCAGCAGAAGCGCAAGCCTGTTTGAAACAGGCACCATAGAACTGACAGTGTGTGTTGGCAAGAGTTATTGGGTAGTAGATTAGACTCCCTTTCAAGCCAGAAGAAGAAGGGTTATATCTTCTTAGTAGAAGAAGGTTAATTTCTGCCTGGTTTCTAAAGGAGGTTTGGCTCTGAGGAGGACCCCAGGTCTGTTGTAAAGGGAAAAGTGGTGTAAAGGAAAAATTTTAAACTAACTCCAGGAAATCTGAGCTGTCTTAAGAAACTCTGTGAAGAAACATTGTTACTGTAACTAAAGTATTAAATAAAACACCTCTCATTGCTAAGAACCAAGAATATAAGAATATAAGCTTCAAGAAAACTATTTTGCCTATTACTCATATTGTATTTTGTACTACAAACAAAATTTTACCTCAGCACTTTCATCCCCTAACTACACTTATTCAATCCCTGCTTGTTAAATAAAGTTATTTTCTTTTGAATGTTATACAGTCTCCCGTGCCATTTCCAACAAAAAGGAAGTGGGTGCCTGCTTCACCCCATCAAGTTCCTGGTTTGGGCTAAAAAGCCAAAATTATATCTGACTGTCAGAGGGGAACAAACATTCAAACCACAAAGATTAACACGCTACTTGGGGCTGCTCAGCCAAAGCAGGCAAACTGAATTTTTGTGGGAAAATCTGCCTCATGGTAGGGGAGTGAAGGGAGGTCCATCATAACATCACTTCAGGAAGTGATATTGTTGTACCCCACCTGGGGTGCACCCAGGGTGCACTTTCCTGGGTTGCTTGGCAGTGGCGGTAATCACCAGGGGGCTTGCCACCTCCTGCCGATCACCAGCCGTCGGAAGACAACCAGATAAACCACTCGAAGATTGCTCACCACCAGCAGGCAACTGTAAGCCTACTCTTTGGGAGCAGGTCCAGAAGCAACCATCAGTTGACTTGATACTGCATGACTTGCATGACTCACCCAAGCCTGGCTGCTTGCCACTGTTCAACCCAAACAAGAATGGCCGTTCCTGTTACAACCACTGACAAAAAAGAAGGGAGGGGGGGGAAACCCACAGGAAACAAAATGCCAATATATAATTTCTCAGTATATTTCAAAGTGCAATGTGCTCAACTTTTCCTATTCCTTGCAATACAATAATTTAAACAGAATCATACAGATTACAGACAACAATCTTACAATAAGGTGCAAAGATATCCGGATTGACCAATAATTCAAACTCAATAAAGAAATGTCCTTGTTTCCTATGTCAATTTCTTTTTCCGTTCGATTCTCTGCTGGTAGACTCACACTGGTGGCATGTTCACAGTATCTCACGACATTAGATGTAAACAAAAGTCCATCGACATGCTGTCTCCCTGCACAAGATGTGAGCAGAAGCCCATCCGCACGCTGATCTGAAGCCAGCTATAGTCAGATTTCGCATCTGCTTCCTCAGTAACGTGCTCTAAGAGGAACTCAATTCATTTACGCATTGATACCGGATTCTTGTGGCAATTCATTCTCTCACGCACCTAATGTCACATATCAATGGTCTCAATGAGTAAATGTTCCCCACCATACAACTGGGCCTGGCTCAGCCAGCATCACGCAACTGGGCCATAGGGGAGAGGCTGCCGGGGGGGGGGGATGGAGAAAGGTGAAGACAAAGGTGAGCATGAAAGAAAGAAGGAAGCAGGAAGAGGGGGAGACACCATAGGGGCAGGGAAGGGAAAGAGGACATGGTGGGAGAAGGGTAAATTAGATGTCCACTGCAAATTCTTGCGTACTTGTGTATTTTGAAATCTCTTTCCTCTTCTTAACTCTTTTGACCTGGCCTTATTTTTCTACACTTCTGTAACCTTCATTGTGAACTACTATAACATGCTGTATGTGAGGCAATCATTGAGGTTAACTTGGAATCTTCTGCAGAATGCAGCTTCTCGCCTTTTGATAGGTTTGTGCACTATTTTTTGCAGCAAAAGCATTGGTCACATTTTGTTTCTGGACACAGTTTAAGGCACTAGCTTTTTAACCTTTAAACTCCTTCACAACCTGGGACTGTTTGCCAGTTCTTAGACCAACAGTTGCTGTTAAGTCATCACCTCCTTTAGAAAAAATGTATTTTAAATTAATTAAGAAATTGAGAACACTTTCTCCTCGGCTAAAGCAAATTCCTCCCTTCCTGTCCTAACCACAGTTAAGAATTTAGTTTGGGCCAGTGTTAAACGTGTTTAAAGCTAATGATTTGAAACGGTAGTTCATAGCCTGTATCAGGTCTTTGGTTAAAGGCAATCCTGGTTAATCAATTGCCATTAAATGAACACTTGCTTTACTCCAATTAAGGGGTAAGGCAATACATGGTTCCATAGCTGGCTTTTGACTTGTTCACAGTTAGCAAGAACCATCTGGAGTGGAGTGGCCTTCACAGACTAGCCCTCTGTAATTGTAGGAGAACATGGAAGCCTTTAGGAAATTATGGCTGGACTATATAATGAATGTAACAGGCAGGCAGTGATGCTATGATCCAAAATGTGAGGGAAACCTCCTATTAATCAGACAAAGCACCAAGAGCCTAAGCTCAAGGAGGTAAAAGAAGTGGGTTACAATTAAACACCTTCTACCTTATAGAGATTTTTAAAATTATGTATATTCAGTCAATTTAAACAGAAAAGTCAAATCCGATATCAAATATTTCATTTGTTCTCTTGTTCCCTTGTTTTAAAGGTTGCCTTTTATGGAGCATACACCTTTAAAACAAGGGAACAAAAGAACAAATGAAATATTTTTGTGAATGGGACTTTGTATGACATTGATATCGGATTTGACTTTTCTGTATAAATTGACTGAATATACGTAAATTTGTTAATCTCTGTAAGGTAGAAGGTGTTTAATTGTAACCCCCTTCTTTTACCTCCTTGAGCTTAGGCTCTTGGTGCAGTGATGCTATGATGCCAGGTTTCTGCATAAGATCAAACCACCTTCATTACCTTCGTAGTATGCTTCATAATATGTTTGTAATAAATAATCATGATTTTTATACATTATCCCACATTCCAGCAAGCAGCAAAAATTTTAAGAGTGTATGTAGAGTGTGTGTAGATGGTAGTTACTTCAGATAAATGTATGTGGAATTCAATAACATGTAACCCAGCATTTCAGGATTACATCAAGATAGGCAGATGGGTGCCTAGAGTTTAGTTCTTCCTGCGACTCCCCTTTTTAAAATTTTATTATGTCCTTATAACGCCATAACGACATAATACAATGCAAACTTTCTGCTGAAGTAAAAATGACTCAATCGCCATGGCAGAGTCTTCAGTGATGGGGATCACGTCAGACAGGGAGTTTTCTGCGGGCAAAGGGCTATTTATATAATTTCAAAGTTGGAAAAACAAAAGGGTCGTAATGTTTTGCTCTAACGGAATGTTTATATGCTGTTATTCCGTTATAGCGGAATTAAATGCCAGAATAATTTTTAAAAAGGGGGGGAGGAGCTGCTTCTGCGCAGTTAGAGAGAACAGAACAGAGTGCTTCGGTGTGGACAGCTGGTGGCGCGAAGAGCCGTTAGGTGACCCAAAGAAACGTTACTGTGCCGATAACAGGTAGGACGCTATATGCTGTAAATTTAACGGAAGAGATGCCCGTGTGACGACGGCCATTGTCTAACTACCAAATTTGGCTACCAAGGGTTCCTTCTGTCCCTTCCAAAGGAGAAAGAGTAAACTAGAAATAGATACCCTGCACTTACATTACAGTGGCTGGCTTCTGACATCCTAGATTCCCTCACACAGCGTTGGGGAAGAAAGCAAAGCATTTCTTACTGGGAAGATTCTTGACTCTTAACAGCTGCTATTTTAGCAATATATAAAACCATCAAATGTAAACCATCACATTTTTCTGACATCCTAAGGTTTCAATATTAATTTTCTATGCCAAAACAGGAAATCTGAACCATTGCCAGTCCAGTAGAAATATATAGGATGTTTTTCTTTTGGGATAGTCAAAACAGTAAGGAACATTTAGCAGGTAAAAAATTTTCAGAGGATTTTGTAGGACATTAACAGAACTAATGTAGGATTTTTATTTTGATATACCAGAATTCATCAAGAAGAAAAAATGCTTTAACCTCTTTGTCCTAGTATTTTCTAGCATGCTTCTTGTACTGACAGAACATAAAATTGCATTTAAATTTTTAATATAGTTTTATGTACATAAAATAAGAAAAATATAGACATTACATACGTTGATTTATTGACTGCATCTGTTTCTCTATCCAATGTATTAAAAATAATGCTTTACATGATCATGTTTTATTTCTATAATAATCCAGAAACACAAAAAAGCCACCATTAAAATACATGATTAAGTAGCTCTCATAGATTCGGTGGCTTGCACTTATGCCTTCCCTACTTCTTTCTTGTCCCACAAAGTATATTCTTATATATAAAGCAAAGGGAACAAAAAACTAAATAATGTTTATTTACTATGTATAGGAATAGTTAATTTATACATTAAAAGAAAACAAGAACATATGTTATCAGTTTGTTTCTACCGTGTGAGAGATTTTCTTTGTTAGTGGTAACTGTCTCTCTTTTCCATATTCAATAGTATTAGTACAAATGAAAATTATCTCATATTTTTCTAGTTGCTTTGGGGGGGAGGGGGATGATGGAGGTAGTAAACTGTTTGCATAATCAAACTGCTAAAATTAAATATATTAAAATGGTGGTAGAAGTACAATCAGTACAATCAATACAAACTGATTTATGGTAACCCCTGCTGGGGTTTCCATGGCAAAAGTTTGCCAGGTGTCTGGTTTTCCCTGGATAGAGCAAAGGGTTTTTTTGTCAGACTGTTGAGAGAAACAGAGTATCAGACAACTGCCTGCCCAGCTGGTTGGCCCAGCTTCCTGCATGCCAGGGGAGCAGTCAGCCTGCTCACCCGCCCAGCTTCCTGCATGCAGAGGGAGCGGCCAGCCTGACTGCCCAGCCTGCTTTGTGCCAGGAGAGTGGTCCGCCAGACCACCCAGTCTTTTGTGCGCCAGTGATGACATCATTTCCAGAAGTAAGTGGAGAGCAAAGTTCTTCCTAGCAAGTATGATACCTTCATTTTTCCTCTCTCTTCACTTTTTCATTCCAGTTATGTCCTAATAATAGTAACAACAACAACATTCGATGACTTTCAAGATGACTTACAAATGGTTTACAAAGTATGTTATTATTATCCCCACAACAAAACACCTTGTGAAGTGGGTGGGGCTGAGAAAGCACCAGAGAGCTGTGACTAGCCCAAAGTCACCCAGCTGGCTTCAAGCGGAGGAGTGGGGAATCAAACCAGGCTCTCCAGATTAGAATCCCACACTCTTAACCAAAGTTTGAAATGACATTATCATCTTTTACTACGGCAGTAATTAGCCATTGTTTGTCTATATAAAGATATAAGGCCCCTCAGAGATCATAAGGGGGAGGACCAGGAAAGGCTCTTTCCTGAGACTCTGGTATGGGATTCAGAGCAAATTAAGGTTGGCATAACTTAATTGAATGCAGGGCTCATTTGGAGGTAGAACGCGCCGTAACGGTATTCTGGTAGCTCTGAAAAGAGGTCACGTGGGTTTTGGCCCCGCCCACGTGATTCCTTTTCCTCCTGGCTGTCCTCATCTTTAGCAGCAGCCTCTGCTGCTTTATTTTTATTTGTGACTCGTGAGAGAGAGGGAGAGAGAGAGAAAATGAGTGCATGTAAGCCAAGTGGGGCTGGGCTCCAAAGGAACATAAGCTGCTTTGAATTCATTCTGCTCTGCTTTATTTTCATTTGTGACTCATGGGAGAGAGAGGGGGAGAGAGAGAAAATGAGTGAGTGAGTGCAAGCAAGTGGGGCTGGGCTCCAAGCTGCTTTGAATTCATTCTGCTCTGCTGCTTGCTTTATTTTCATTTGTGACTCGTGAGAGAGAGGGAGAGAGAGAAAATAAGTGAATGAGTGCAAGCCGAGTGGGGCTGGGCTCCAAAGGAACATAAGCTGCTTTGAATTCATTCTGCTCTGCTGCTTGCTTTATTTTCATTTGTGACTCATGGGAGAGAGGGAGAGAGAGAGAAAATGAGTGAGTGAGTGCAAGCCGGGTGGGACTGGGCTCCAAAGGAACGTTAGCTGCTTTGAATTCATTCTGCCCTGCTGCTCGCTTTATTTTCATTTGTGACTCATGGGAGAGAGAGAGAGAGAGAGAGAGAAAATGAGTTAGTGTAAGCCAGGTGGGACTGGACTCCAAAGGAACATAAGCTGCTTTGAATTCATTCTGCTCTGCTGCTCGCTTTATTTTCATTTGTGACTTGTGGAGAGAGAGAGAGAGAGAGAGAGAGAGAGAGAGAGAGAGAGAGAGAGAATGAGTGAATGAGTGAATGAGTGAATGAGTGAGTGCAAGCCAAGTGGGGCTGGGCTCCAAAGGAACTTAAGCTGCTTTGAATTCATTCTACGGCTTTATTTTCATTTGTGACTTGTGAGAGAGAGTGCGTGTGTGCGTGCAAGCAAGCAAGCAAGCAGGGCTGGCTCTCCAGAGGAGGGTAAGCTGCTTTGAGTTCATTCTACTTAAGGAAATACCTGGAGATTTTTGGGGAAAGGGGCCTGAGGGGTGGATGGTGCCTTCTGACATACTTGCGGTGATGTCAGGGGGTGTGGCATATGCTAATAAGATATGCTAATGAGTTCCTGCAGTTCTTTTTCTAGGAAATGACCCCTGGTTGAATGGACCTTTTTTGGTTCATACAGCCTCTTTTATCTACAGATGATATCACCATGGACAGCCAACCTTTATTTCCTCCACAGGAAGCAATGTCAGAGTGTTCCAGACTCTTGAGCTTTCAAGAGTCTAAGTCCTCATTGTCAGATACATGGAGTGACAAAGAAAGATATAACTCTCAAAAGCTCATACACTGGAAATCTAGTTGGTCTTTAATGTGCTACTACACCTGAATCTTGCTTTTCTACTACAGACCGACATGTCTATTCACCTAAAACTATCTTCTTAGGACATTGTTTTTCACACGTATGTAGTTATGTACGATATAAAAATATTGTCGAAGGCTTTCACGGCCGGAGAACGATGGTTGTTGGGGGTTTTCCGGGCTGTATTGCCGTGGTCTTGGCATTGTAGTTCCTGACGTTTCGCCAGCAGCTGTGGCTGGCATCTTCAGAGGTGTAGCACCAAAAGACAGAGATCTCTCAGTGTCACAGTGTGGAAAAGATGTAGGTCATTTGTATCTACTCAGGAGGGGTGGGGTTGAGCTGAGTCATTCTGTAAGAGTTTCCCAGGGTGTGGAATGCTAATGGCGGGAGGCTTCACTGTGTCCTGAGGCGGTTCTTTTGCATATGGATTGGTGCTTGATGTGCTAATCTTCTCTGCAGGGCTATTGTCGGGTGTGGAGTGTTTTGTTGGCCTGGTGTTTTTCAGAACTGGAGCCCATGCTCTGTTCATTCTTAAGGTTTCTTCTTTCCTGTTGAAGTTTTGCTTATGCTTGTGAATTTCAATGGCTTCCCTGTGCAGTCTGACAAAGTAGTTGGAAGTGTTGTCCAGTATTTTGGTGTCCTGGAATAAGATACTGTGCCCTGTTTGAGTTAGGCTATGTTCAGCCACTGCTGATTTTTCAGGCTGTCCAAGTCTGCAGTGTCTTTCATGTTCTTTTATTCTTGTCTGGATGCTACGCTTTGTGGTCCCGATGTAAACTTGTCCACAGCTGCAGGGTATACGGTATACTCCTGCAGAGGTGAGGGGATCTCTGCTGTCTTTTGCTGATCGTAGCATCTGTTGTATTTTTCGGGTGGGTCTGAATACTGCTTGAAGGTTATGCTTTTTCATAAGCTTTCCCATCTGATCAGTAATTCCTTTGATATATGGCAAAAACACTTTTCCTGTGGGAGACTGTTTTTCTTTGGTTGTTTGATTCATCCTGGGTTTGATTGCTCTTCGGATTTCATTTCTGGAGTAGCCATTTGCCTGAAGTGCGTGGTTTAGATGATTAATTTCCTCATTGAGAAAGCGCGGCTCACATATCCGTCTTGCACGATCCACTAATGTTTTCATTATGCCTCTTTTCTGTCGGGGGTGGTGATTGGAGTTTTTGTGTAAGTACCGATCAGTGTGAGTTGGTTTCCTGTAGACCTTGTGACCTAACTGAAAGTTTGCTTTGCGGATGACCAAGGTATCCAGGAAAGTGAGGGAAAACTCTCATTCCTGGATACCTTGGTCATCCGCAAAGCAAACTTTCAGTTAGGTCACAAGGTCTACAGGAAACCAACTCACACTGATCGGTACTTACACAAAAACTCCAATCACCACCCCCGACAGAAAAGAGGCATAATGAAAACATTAGTGGATCGTGCAAGACGGATATGTGAGCCGCGCTTTCTCAATGAGGAAATTAATCATCTAAACCACGCACTTCAGGCAAATGGCTACTCCAGAAATGAAATCCGAAGAGCAATCAAACCCAGGATGAATCAAACAACCAAAGAAAAACAGTCTCCCACAGGAAAAGTGTTTTTGCCATATATCAAAGGAATTACTGATCAGATGGGAAAGCTTATGAAAAAGCATAACCTTCAAGCAGTATTCAGACCCACCCGAAAAATACAACAGATGCTACGATCAGCAAAAGACAGCAGAGATCCCCTCACCTCTGCAGGAGTATACCGTATACCCTGCAGCTGTGGACAAGTTTACATCGGGACCACAAAGCGTAGCATCCAGACAAGAATAAAAGAACATGAAAGACACTGCAGACTTGGACAGCCTGAAAAATCAGCAGTGGCTGAACATAGCCTAACTCAAACAGGGCACAGTATCTTATTCCAGGACACCAAAATACTGGACAACACTTCCAACTACTTTGTCAGACTGCACAGGGAAGCCATTGAAATTCACAAGCATAAGCAAAACTTCAACAGGAAAGAAGAAACCTTAAGAATGAACAGAGCATGGGCTCCAGTTCTGAAAAACACCAGGCCAACAAAACACTCCACACCCGACAATAGCCCTGCAGAGAAGATTAGCACATCAAGCACCAATCCATATGCAAAAGAACCGCCTCAGGACACAGTGAAGCCTCCCGCCATTAGCATTCCACACCCTGGGAAACTCTTACAGAATGACTCAGCTCAACCCCACCCCTCCTGAGTAGATACAAATGACCTACATCTTTTCCACACTGTGACACTGAGAGATCTCTGTCTTTTGGTGCTACACCTCTGAAGATGCCAGCCACAGCTGCTGGCGAAACGTCAGGAACTACAATGCCAAGACCACGGCAATACAGCCCGGAAAACCCCCAACAACCATCGATATAAAAATAGTTCTATAAAACACTACTGTATTCTCTTGGGATCCAAGAACAACAAGGCAAAGATACATATATCCTTGAGTATTTATCTTAAGTGTTTTTTTAAAATAATCTGCTTAAAAGGAATTATGTTCTCACAGATGTATGTATATAAAGTGCTGTCAAGTCACTGCTGCCTTATGGTGACCCCTGTAGGATTTTAAAAGAAAGATATTTCATAAGTGATTTGCCACCGCCTGCCACTGCATAGTGACCCTTGCATTTCTTAGTGGTCTCCCATCCAAGTACTAATCAGGGCCAATCCTGCTTAGCTTCCGAGATCTAACAAGATCAGTTTAGCCTCAGTCATCTGAGTCAGAGCACAAAAATGCTACTTAAATTTTCATATTGTAGAATTGCTTTTACATTTAAAAAATAAAAACATCCCATTTTTGTTAATATTTCTTTCAAGTAATCATATGAAATAGGAAAGTGTTTAGCTTGTGTGTGGTTTATAATCTCTGTGACTTCATATCCTTAGAATTCCATTATAAACTCCTGACTATCTGTGCTTCTCTAGGAAACTTCTTCCATCCTTGTACACATATGCAAAAGTAAAACAGAAATCATTTTTTTACATAACTTTTCACAAGTCCTAGAGAAGTTAATGCCATTTAACAGCTGTAGACACCAATAAAAAAGCAGTATCTCACACCATTAGTATGAAACAATAACATTTTCAAGCTGCACATGCCATCCGCCAAGAGGGCTGTCAGTCATGTCTTTCTAAAGAACACAGTGTTTAAGGGATATTCATCATACAGGCTTTGTAAAAGAAACAACATTAAGAATTATAGTGCCGCTCCTCATTCAGCAGAAGAATAAAACTTGCATGAAAATCTAGAAAACATAGGTTAATTTGTCTTTGTTGTCAGGTTTTTTTCGTGTTCATTATACAGATGACATCTGTAAAATTAGTTTATTAGCATACATACTTAATAATGCTCAAGGATATAATTTTCCCATTTTTGTCTATAATTTGATTTGGCTGGATTAATGCCAGTTTAGGAGTGTGCGGAATTTGGATTAAAATACCAAATCCAAATACCAATTCGGAATTTGGATTAAAATACCAAATTTTGACTGATTCAGTGAAATCCAGGTATTCCGAATCAAAAAACAAGAATTCTGAATTTTACTTAATTGATTTGATAAAATTCCTCCATTATTCCCTATGGGAAAATCATAGTCTGTTGGTCCAGGGGTGTCCTTTTTCAACCAAACTTCACCACATTAGGAGAGAACCTATCCCTTCTATAGTATGATATTGGTCCCCTTGCTTCACCTTGGTTCTGGGGAGGATACCATTCCCTTGCTTCAGTTTGCTTCTGTTGAGCTAAATTTTAACAATGTCCCTTGTTTCAGTTTGGTTTGGGTGGAAAGGATGTGGGCCGTTTCCCCACGGTCTAAAAATAGCCTGATACTCACAGAAGGCTGCTGTTTACAAAATGCCATAAATCACATTTGTGGCATTTTGTAAACGGATGGTGTCAAAAATAACGCAAGTAAGCCGGCAGCTTTCCATGTGTATCATGCTATTTTTAGACCATGGGGAAACGGCTGTGATCTCTGATGTGATGTTGGTCCCCTTGCTTCACTTTGGTTCTGGGGGGATTCTGTTACTTTGCTTCAGTTTTTTTTCCATTGGGCTTTCTCTGGAATAAACTCAGCGTGCATTTGGGAGTGTGCCTTGGACATGGCAGTCTTGCCTCAGTGTGTTTCTGCAGTGGGAGTCAGCTTGGACCTTTTCCCCATAGGAAACAATGCAGTGACTGGGGGCACCTTGTTCAGTTGTCCATAAAATTGGCTCCCAGAATTCAAACTTCCTAAACATTATGGTGCCTTTAGAGGACAATTGGGAGTAGATCCCCTACAAATTTGGTGGAGTTTGCTTGAAAAATGCCACCCCCAGCCACCTGGATAGCCATAGGGAATAATGGAGAGTCGCTGTGGGCGTGTTCTTTGCAAGCCCATAACATTTGCCCTGGGTTCTAATCTTCATGAAACTTGGGGGCTATTTAGTCAGGAGTAGGTTTCCTCCGAACTTGGTGAATATTGGTTGAAAATTTACCCACAGACCACCAGATAGCCTCCAGAATGAATTCCCATAGGGAATAATGACTGGATATTACTGAATTTTTTGAAAATAGCCGAATAGAAATAAGGAATCAATTTGGAATTCAGGGAATTCCAATTTTTTCTGTGATTCAGTAAAAAAAAATTCATATTTACAAAAAAAAATTTTGGTGCACACTAGAGATAGGCACAAACAGCAATACAAATGAAAAAAAGCCACTAACAGCCCAATCTGCTGTTCGCTAACAAGCTGTTCGCGAGGCCCCATTTTAAACAAACAGGTGGTTGTCGCAAGCTTCGTTCGTTGCTGTTCGTTGCTGTTCATCAAGCTAGACATCTGATACCTACAATCAATTCCCTTAGGCAGGAATTGTCTGAACTGCTGTTGCTCCGGAAACCCCAATCTAAGCCCAATTTAGCTTGATAGGCAGGTCTTCCTTCCAAGTGTGGAGCTCCAAATTTGTTACAAGGGAACAAAGATCAGGGGGGAGGGGGGCTCCCAGCTATGGCTTTGGAGAGGGAGAGAGAGCTGCTGTTGGCATTTTGATAGTGCATTGGAGCTTGAACTTCCTTTGTGTGTGGTGGGAGAGGGATCTACCCCTTCAAGTTCCAGGGTTGCTGCCAAGCTCTGGGGCCAAGCTATTATTTATTATTGGTACCTTTCCTGGTACCTGCTCAGGCAAGGTTTCTGGGAGTGGAACAGTAGGGAACTTGACTTGGACGATGGCTGGAGGAGAGCCTGCTGGCCCCCACAAACAGCCAACCACGAACATGTTCATGAACAGGGCCATGTTCGTGGTTGTTCGTGAATCCCTGTTCATGGATGACAGCGAACATCGTCTTCGTTTTTTTTTCTGTTCGTGCCCATCCCTAGTGCACACCCCTAGCCAGCTTATGTTGCTGCTATTCCAGACTGCTTAATTTGCAAAAAGGAGAGCATTAATCCTTATACATTGAAAACTGTTGCTGAAATGGCCCAAGAAGACATTCTGACTTTATATCGATATGAACTGCAAAGTAGTAGTGTGGATTTTCTTGTGTAGTTCCGCTTGGTTATGTTTAAAAGGGGAAAGGTAGAGAGATGTCTTGGCAAGTCTAGAGGTGCAAAATTTCTCAAGAAAAGTGCAAAGATAGTACTTCCAACAGTCTTTATCTGGCCTTGAGTATGCCTAAGCAAATCAATGTAAGCAAACAATATTCTTCCTTTTGTTTATCCATATGGATTACTTATTAGGCTACACTGGTACCTGAAAATACCCTTTTAAAAGTACAATTGGCTCTGGTCACATGCCTAGAATTGGTAACAATAAGCATCCTCTTAGCAGTATAGAGGTTGTATAGCTGTGAGTCAAATCAACAACCCCACATAATTCCTTCTCTTACCCCTAATATCTAGTAACCCCAGATTCTTGATGTAATGTCAGTGCACTCTGTGTTTCAGTGGCCAGTAGCATGGAGAGAGGACAGGTAAATTAAGAGCACAACAATTCCACACCACACATTTTCTATTCGCTGTATTTACTGCAGCCATGAATGGCTTATTTTTAATAACTTAATTCTTAAATACAGAAATTTTCAAAATAAGTGCATAAGATTTTGAGATAAAATGTTACTCAACACCATATTTGCCAACATCGATATAAATATTACTCAAAGCCATAATTGCCAGTATTTCCAATCAATAGCTGTCAAACTTCTTGCATGTATTTCTACTGAGAATGGACAGAAAGGTAAATGGAAACATGGCGGAAATTAGAGAGCGAGTAGGAGTGAAGTGAGGAAGGTTGCCTAAGAGAACATACATTTTCAGTTGTTGCCCCTTCCCCCCATTTCTGGAATAGCCTCCTGTTGAAAGTCTGCATATCCTCTATTGGGGAAAGCGTTCAGCTGAGTTGTGTTCAGTGGCTGTTTGCTGTTGGCTGTGTTCTTTTGTAAATGTCTGTAGTTTTATTGGTTTTCTTCCCCTGTATTTATTATAAATGACCTCAAACACATGGTATCTGAAGAAGTGAGCTATTAGTCTTATAGGTGCTACTGAAGTCTTGCTCTTTTCTCAAACACATTGTGAAGGGGCATATATAACTGTATGTTGAATAAAATAAAAGCTGCTGTGAACAGTAAAAGGGTTTGGGGGAGGATACATTCTGAGCTTTCTAAAACCTGCCCTTTCGTTCCCAATTTTTTGTGTAAATATGATTTACATAGGGAGCACCATGCATCTGGTAAGGACTAGAATCCAGGAGTATTTATCCAAAATTAGAAGACAATCAGCAGAGCCATCTCTAGCAGTACATTACCAGGAATTCCACCAGCATGAAAGAGAACTATGATTCTCGGTTCTAGAGGTGGTTTGAGACAGGGAAGGAAAAATCACTCAGAGGTTTCTTTTGCAACGGGAATAATTCTGGATCTTTGAGTTAGAATCCAGAGCTCCAAAAGGGCTCATTCGGGATTGGGATTTATCGTGTCACCTTTAAGAGTAAAGACTAGAGTGGCCCCTCTAATGTTTTACTAAGTATGGCTAATGAAAATGATATAATGGATATGGTGTGCCTCCTATGCTCATGGAAGTGCTATCCATCACTTCAAGGAACCAGTTACATCCAGTGAGCAGAAGAACCACACAGTTATGTGCGTAAAGACAAAGAGCACTGTAATTATATTACTTTATTGATAGCAGATGGGATGTGTGTTACACAATTCATCTTTTCATTCAGGTTCATAAATACCAGCCCTTGAAAAAGCACAGCGAGTGAAACGGGCGGGGATAGTGGTCTGTTGGGCAGAGCTATCACCAGCGGTGTCCCACAGGTTGGGTTGCAATCTGTAACCATAGAGACTCTGGTTACATTATGATTACAAACATAGAGACACTATTACTTACCTCGGTGCCTGTAGGGATCCTCCAGTGGACTATTTTTACAGAACCTGCAAAAGAGAACAAACAAGTATTAGATGAAAACTTGGAAAGCACTGACACAAATTCATTTAACAGCTATATTTATGCTATGATGAGCTTGCACAGATTGTACTATTGATTGTTGATGTACCTTTTAAGAAGCGATGAATTTATATTGGTTGTATTTATTGGCTATATATTTATTGTATGATCTATTTATAACTATTTATTACATTGTATGGACTTTAGCACTTTTGTCACTTCTTAATATAACTGTTTATAGTTACTGATTGTGATTTACATTTCTTGGGAGATTGACCGCCTTAGTTAATATTTGATGGATGTTGACATTTCTAGATGAAATAGATGCATATTGCCCATATTTGAGTATGTACGGGTGAATGCTGGATGACTGTTGACATTCATTGACACATCACTGGATTTTTGAACACTGACAAAATGCATATGAGAATATAACCATTAACCGGATAATGTTGACATTCACCAAACTTTGGACATTTACTCCAACAGAACAAGCCACTGTAATTCATGGTAATAGAGCAAGGAAGTCCTGGTTGCTAAGGGACTTATAGTTGGAGTCCATTCATGTAAGAACTTCCTGTTCTCTGGAGTGCAGCCAGTTAGCTTTTCTGTTTCATGACTTGAGGAATATGTTCATTGGAAAATATCTTCTGTACCTACAGGATAAAATGAATGTGTGGTTGTAGAGATCCTTGTTTTACATAGCAATCTGACTAGTCATTTAGAAAAAGGCATTTGAAGATTAGATGCTCCTGAATGACAGAGAAGCTGTAGAAGAAGAAAGGATGTCAATAGAGTTCTCTTTAATGTCACAGAGACATTGTAAGCCTAGAGATTTCTTTCTTTTGTTTCCTGGCAGGGAATCTGATGAAGGAAAGAGTATTCCATAATTTTTAAAAGGTTGTATTGGCACTGTATCCACTTCAGAATCAGAAATATTCTGGTCAGAATGAGCCATCACTCAGTACTGTACAAGGTGACAGCTAGTGTGGGGAGAAGAATGAAAAACAGAAGATGAGGGGAGGACAGCAGGAAGCTAAGGAGGGGAGGAATGACAAATGTGGAGGATAAGAGAGATAGATGAACCTTTTCCCCTTTTCCTTGAAGTAAATGAAGAATATTCCCTGAAGTACTTGAAGTGCAGATGTTTTCTTAAGTGTGGTATATCCATAGAAGGTCTAGAGTTCCATTTGTTATGTAGATATCTAGTTTTTCTTTATTAAATAATTCTAAGGCTGGAGTTTATAAGTGTCATTTTGCTTTAACTTCAGGGTTGCATAAGAAACCAAACAGCTTTTCATATGGTTGCCAGTCTCCATTTTTTGCAAAGAAAATGTGTTCCCCTGGAGTTCAAAAGACAAATTTCCCCCTGATTATTGACAAAGTGAGAGGGAGAAGGAGCCATAAATAGCTTGGTGAACCATGGGGAGATACGATATTTAAGGGCCGTTTCCCACATTTTTAAGGTGTGCTTTTAAAGTAGGAGTAAGCACACTGAATAAACTCGAGTAGGATTTTTAATAGACCTGCTTAGCGCTGTCCTCATAAGATGTAAGTGTAACAAATACATATTTTCAATGACAAGTATCATGCAGGTGCACATACCAGATAGCCAAGATTGGCTTGGCAATGCAAGTACACATGGTTGCAAGCTGGCCCTTGACAATTCATTCATTCATCAAACAGGGGCCTTCTGGATGTGCCACCCTACAAATGGGCAAGATCAACAATTGCCTGTAGATGTGAATTCTCTGTTCTGCCCCCACCTTATGGAATGACCTGCCCAGGAGAGGCTGGCCAGCATGCCAGTGTTCCTTCCTGCTTCTCCCCAGGGGCTCTCCTGGGTATGCTTTTCTGGAAATATGCCCATCACATGACATAGGTTCCGAGAACTCTTGGAACCCAATTCTGTCTTTTTTGGCACATACTGATAGGTGGGCCTGGATGTGGACACAGGGCTTGTCTGCATTTTTGAGGTAGTGCCCAGAGTGTGTGCAAAGGCAGTGAACTCCCAGGCCAAGATTGCTGGATTCCTGCCCCTATTCAGCTGTATGGTTGCCTGTTCAGTTTGTGTCTCAAGAGATGAGATACCTAAGGGTTTTGAAATAAGACATGGTAGCCGTGCAGCATGGGCTTTGCTCTCCCCCTTGGATGCTAGTGCTAAGTGCTCCTTCAGCTCTATGCTTTTGCCACCACTGAAGTACAACGCTATGTGCTCAAGGTGTACACTGAAACACAGTACCATGCAGCATGTCCTACCTTCTGAAATGTGAAGTATGTTAGCTGGGGGCTTAGGTAGTGTTGGGGGGTTATGATTGGGTGCAGGGAAGGATGTTTGGTTACTTTTGGGAAGGGGAGATTGGTTATGGCTTTTGTTGGCATCCTATGCTACACAGAGGCTTCTGAACAAGCACATGCCTGTTGGGGGGCAATCAGCCTTTTCCGTTGTATGGGAACCTGCGGGCTACATCATGATGTTTCCTGTCATAACTTTTAGCCTTTTATGGGGGGCATTCCCAACTAACTCCTGCCACACTACCAAGCTCACCCCTTCCCCACTAGCACAGCAGTTTGCACCAGCAGTGCCCCATGCTGTTGCTGGTACTGAACCATGACATAGCACCAATGGGTTGCTATACCAGTGTATCTCTTTGATAGACCAGAATAGCAGTTAGTCAACTCCCTGTACATTTGGTCTAACTATTGATTTTTACAGCTGTTCTTCACTAAAGTGAAGTGTATTTTGTTTGTGTTACAATGTTAAATCTTTTTTTAAAAATATAGATCAATTTATTTTTAAGAAAACTGTGGGAACACCTAATCTTTAATTAATTAGTGTACCTTTAGGCACAGGTTCTTTCTCAATTATAAGCAGTACATTTTCCCCTAAGCTCATGCATAGATTTTTGCAGTGCTAGAGAATTTAAATGTGTCCTTCCTTTAATTTGTGTATCCAGAGTTTAAGGGATTGAGCACAAATATTATTTGCAACAACTGTCCTATTTGTCTAATTTGAGAAGCTTATCTAAACTTTTGTCTAATGTGACATACTTATTTAAACTTTTGGGATTTACAGCTTTTACCTACTACATAAATAGTAATTTGAAAGGATCATCAATCATTTAAATGTGTTATGGCATGTGAGATCAGAAGTTGGACCAACAGAAATATGTTCTGGTACTATCTGTGTCATAGCATAATGACAGTGTATGTCTTAAAAAGGAATAGTTTTGGTAATCATTTTGTTTTCTTATGCAGTCCCTGACATTTGTTTTCACACAAAAGTATTCATACAGCCAATATAGAGAATGGGAGCAGGGAGGTATGTTGTGTTTGGGGAAGGTTGCACTCAATAGCTTTGCAAACAGAAGCATATAGCTATACCCAACGAGATTTGCTGGCCCATATATGTCTTGAAAATGGGATGGGATGCAATTGACGCCTATATGTGGAAAGTCAGTAGAGCAGCCACTATGTGTATACTAAACAAGATGTATTTAGCTGTAAAATAATGGTTTCCTTTGCCAGAAGAAATTTAAGTGCCCATTTCTTATCATCTGAACAAGCTATCTTAGTTAGAAGCTACTGTTGGTTTCAACTCCCCTCTTTGTTAACATAAATCTGCTTGAACTAGAAGGTAAAATCGATAGCAGTTGTGTAAACTGAATTTGTAGCAGTATAATCAGAATTTGCTAGCAACTGGTCAACTTGAAAGCAAATGTGTAAATTAAAGCCATGCTGTACTTTACAAGATTTAATTCATTTTCCTGCTGCATCTGCTGAAAGAAAGGAACATCACTTAAGCCACAGCTGTAAAAAGTGGCAGATGATTAACATAACTACTTAATATAGCATTTTTTATTTCAGAATGATTCTTTAAAAGCACAAGAAAATTGCCTTAATATTGTCAGAAACAGGATTTATTTGCTTGAATTGTTTATCGAGAGAGGTTTTCCTAGAAACCTGTATATCCTCCAAAGACTAAGTTTATCCTTAATCATTTGGACTAGTCCTCACATATTCTTTTGACTGAATATTTAATAATGAAATAAAACAACAGGATAGTTGCATGGGAGGACACACTGCACTCTAAAAAGATGTTTCTAAAAATGAATCTTTAATTTCACTTTTTATATTTTTTAATACTGAACAAGATCTTCCTAGACATACGTATGTTCAAGATTTTACTCCTGGAGCACTATCTGATTAGAACCTCCTGTTCTTGTTCATATATTTCCCAAATTCCTGGCACAGTAAAAAGCAAATACTCAATCTGGTACAAATAAAGTTGTGTAAAAAGGCAACAATGCACACAGCACAGAGGCATTGGATCCCCTGTACAGCAATAATATTTATTCATTTATTAATTAAAGTATTTATATCCTACCTTTCTTTGTGGCTCAGTATAAATATGACAGTTTTATAACCAATAGATTAAATCCCATGTATCACCCTACTTAGATCCCATTAAAAGCCCTGGAAATTAAAATTGCAGATCTACCTGAAATCTCTAACAAGGATGCTTCTAACTAGAGATGGGCACAATCTGCATTACGATAAAAAAACCACCACGATAATGGCGATTGCGCGATCGTGACCCGGCGGATCGTCCACGATATCATGCAACTTGTATGATATCACTAGGGTTGCCAGCTCCCCTTACCTCCAAAGCAAGGATGGAGGGGTTGCATTGTAGGTGTGGAGGCCCAATCTGTCATCCTTGCATGTGCAAAAAAGTATTCATGTGTGTTCTAGAGGCCCAAAGATGTCACTTTTGGTTGAAAAATGGAAGTGATGGGAGCTCAGAAGGGTAAAATTGGCCCCAAACATAGCATTTTTGCTATGTTTGGGGCTGATTTGGCCCCATCAAGACCCTATCGCTTCCAATTTTGAACTGAAAGTGCATCATCGGGGCCTCTGTAGCACGCACCATTTTCTCATGGGCTCCAGTGGCTCCCAACCTGCCTCTCCTTTCCTTTCCCTTCCGCTGGTCAGGTGAATAGGGCAGGGGGGCATAAGGTGGGGGCAGGTGATCTGGTTCCATGTGAGGCTTCACTGTTTCTGCAGGCAATTCATTCTGCCATGTGGGATGTACAATTTAGTCAGATAGCCGAGATCTCAAGCTGCTAGACTTCAATGAGTACACTCCACCTGTATTCCAGCACATCAAGGATTCTTTTTCACTGCCATCAGCAGTCTAAAAATTGCTTGAGTAAAGTCTGTCTCTGAGGTGACTCTTCATCAAATTAAGAACTGTCCATTCCATTCCAAATCTCTATAGATAAAGGGAAGTCTTAAACTCTCTCAGATCCTGGCAGCCTTCTTCCTGCCTTTTCTTTATATCTTAGTCTGAGCTGAGTTAGGTTATCATGGGTGCAGGGAGACCACCATAACACCAAAATAAAATCTACACTTTATTTGTATATGCAATCAATGGTAACAAAAATAAAAAGTATATCATTGCGCAAAATTTGTCTAACTACTGCTGAGAAAAGGGAAATAGAATGAGCAGAGCTGGCCTGAGGATTTTTGGGCCCACCTCTAGGCAAGGGTGCCCAGGTCACTTAAGCTGTGCCCCCCCCCCCCGGAAAACAGGAAGGCAGTGCCCTGCCTTCTCATCCCAGTAGCAGAGCATGCTGCTACCCGCCCTCCTCACTTAAATGATGCTACTTGTCCTCACACTAGTAATGGGGTGTGTCCTAGTAGCAGAACATCTTGGTAGCAGCCCTCCTTGTCTCCCCTCTCACAACAGAGATGCTGGGAAAGACAGGAAGAAGCCACTCATCTTTCTCTCCTCCAGCAGCCAAGGCACACCCTCTTCACCCCCAGTGGCATGGGTGGGACCAGCCTGCCCCACCTCCCAATGGTGGGAGGGAGCAGTTGCACTATGGCCAGCCATCAACTGGATCCATGGTCTCCTCCCCAGTGCTACAACAGGTCTTGAGGCTGGGGTGGCCAGCCTGTTTGGCTGGTGCCTAGTGGATGGGCCACTCCTGTGAGTGATAAGCACATCCTCTCACTCTAGGTCTAAAACTCATTCTGTGTGGTGGTGAATTAAGAGATAAACAGAATAATCTTTGTGTTTCCCAATTTCAGGCTTTGTTCATCTCTCTCTTTCTCTCTCTCTCTCTCTCTCTCTCCTCCCCACCCCATCATTTTATTGGACTTCTTCATTGAGGTCTGACTCACCTCATCCTCCAAAAGAATTCCCCAATCTTTATCTCTCTGTTCAAAGGACAGAAATTCTTCTGTATATCTGTATAGCCTAAGACCCCCATACTCCCATATGAACCTAGCCAACAACTATGGTCATCTTAGTCGTTAAGTGCGCTATCAAATGTAGTATCAGAAGCCATTCAGATTCCATCAGGGCAATTCAAAGTGCAGGTTCATATCTCAATGTTTTCTAAAGATTGCCTTCTCCCATATGAACCTGCCTGTCAGTTGAGATCCTATTTAGAGGCCCCTCTCAGTGTATCCACCTTTTCCAAGTTAAGTGGGTGACTGCTAGAGCTTTTTCTGCTATTGTGCCTCATCTTTTGAACTCCCTTCCTAAAGCTATTTCCTTGGCATCAGACCTGCTGAATTTCAGGAATCAGGTGAAGACACATATTTCCACAGATTTTTGCTGATAGGTACCTCCATATTTTGTTACTTGGTCTGCCTCTGCTTTCATATTTAGGGCTTTCCCTGGATTATTGCTTTGGTTTTGTATTTGTATAGTTAATTGTTTTTATGCTTTGGTGTATGTTGCTATGTTTTATTCTTTTACTGTTTATATTTTTATTGTTTTAATTGTTTAAAACTGCCTCAATTTTAGCTGAGGATGTTGGATATGCATGTTTTAAATAAAATATATAATTAAATAAATCATCTATATGTGTACTTTAATCTTATTGCATGCATCTTTATTTAGATGAAATGTTGGTATTTTCTTTGTTTTATATTTACATTGTCCATGAATCTTATTTCTAAATTTCTTTTTTTAATTTAAGATCCCTGAGGCTTATTTTATTAGAGATCCTCATACTTTCCTCCTTACCAAGGACTTTATCAAGGTATATGTGTTGTAGATAGTGTTGAGAAATTTCATAAGGTCTTAGCTGCACGTCCACACAAGTTAACGTTTACACATGCATTTCCAGCTATTTGAAACAGGAGTGGTTAGTTGGTTAACTGAAGCATGCTTGAAAGGAGAAGCAAAGCTTGTCTACAAAATACTAACACTTGGATGAGTCTGCAGCCCGAGAGAAGAGCGCTTGGTGAATTTTCTGGACTTTTTTCATGGCTGACTTGGGATATGCTTGCATTGTCAAGGAGTGTGTTGACCTATCTCTTTGATGCATATTGATTATGACAATCACTCTCCTTTCCCTGCAGGCCATGGAGGCACAGATACAGAACTTTGGACAGACGCCATCTCAGTTGCTTATTGAGCCACATCCGCCTCGGAGCTCTGCCATGCACCTGGTGAGATACAACTGCTTGCTGGGAATTTATTTCCTCGGAATCCAAGGATCCTTTATAGGTCATAAAATACCAATTTAAGTAGCGCTGTTTCTTTATATGCCCTGAGATCCTCACAAACACTGTACGTTTTAATACTGTACATTTTACTGTGTGCAGAAAAATTGCATCCTACAGTGTCTAGGTGGTGGGTTTGGTTTTTTTTACAGTCACTGATGTTGCCAATCTCTTGACTTTTTTAAAAATAAGTCCCTATGATCATAAATATGTATTTGATGAATACCATTGTGTGAAATGAAAAGCCTAGAAGATTTTCTTGTGGCGGAGATCATATTGCAAGAGGAGAAAGGAAGCATTAGGAAATGATTTATGTGATTTATGAACATTGGCTACTTGTCAGGAGTGAGGAATTGTAGTCCAAATCATGTGGGAAACCTCCTGCCCACTCTCCAGAGAGGACACAGTGTGCACTTTAACTTCCATTTGAACTCCCAAATCATTCCTAATCCATTCTTTTGTGTATTTATTACTGAGAACAGCTTTACTCAGCTAAATTGGAAACAATGAAATCTGTTTCCATTTTTGCTCTTGATTAGAACATCTCACTATTCTATAAAGCTTGAGTAAATTCCAAAGTCATTTTTTGTTTTTGTTTCTGCCCCCATAGAAACTAGACGGGTTTTTTTAAGTGTAATTTTTTTATTAGGACCAAACAAATTGTCAGTAGGGAGCAAGCTTTTGAGTTGCCTAGAATTTCAGTCTGGGTGTTTAGTACAAAAAAGAAAAAGGGGAGGGGGAAAGACGCTTTGGGGCATGATACAAAAGTTCTAAGTCTGCAGTTTATGCTTTTTCATCATGCATTGAAATGTCTTTCCTACCCCATCTGCTTTTGCCAAATACACTCTTCTAGGAAACATGAAAGCATGCACCCTACTTTTTGACATTTGAGTTGATCCTTCTGTTTTTATCTGAACATATAAAGCTGCTGTATACTGCGCGAGGCTGTTGCCCTCTGTCTAGCAGCTCTCTCTTTCACATCACTTAGTACCTGATCTTTTAAATGGACACCCCAGGAATTGCAAATCAGATATTCTACCACTGAGCCACAGCCTAGACACTATTTTTTTTATTCCCAAAGACCAACAAGGCAACATACAATCATAGCGTAAGTAATGAACTTTTTTTCCTGTGGCAAATTTATAAAATCTGTCAAATCAGACTTAAATTTTAATACATGGTTATTAAAAAGGAGTATACATTAGCTTAAGATAAAGGTTAGTATAAAATTTAGAAATTACAAGCAGGAGCCCCACAAGGATTTGTGGGTGGGTGTGTAGCAAACAACTTCCCCACAACAAATCCTGCAAAGAACTTACCCACTGATGGTTGTTGGGGGTTTTCCGGGCTGTATTGCCGTGGTCTTGGCATTGTAGTTCCTGACGTTTCGCCAGCAGCTGTGGCTGGCATCTTCAGAGGTGTAGCACCACAAGACTCCAATCACCACCCCCGACAGAAAAGAGGCATAATGAAAACATTAGTGGATCGTGCAAGACGGATATGTGAGCCGCGCTTTCTCAATGAGGAAATTAATCATCTAAACCACGCACTTCAGGCAAATGGCTACTCCAGAAATGAAATCCGAAGAGCAATCAAACCCAGGATGAATCAAACAACCAAGGAAAAACAGTCACCTACAGGAAAAGTGTTTTTGCCATATATCAAAGGAATTACTGATCAGATGGGAAAGCTTATGGAAAAGCATAACCTTCAAGCAGTATTCAGACCCACCCGAAAAATACAACAGATGCTACGATCAGCAAAAGACAGCAGAGACCCCCTCACCTCTGCAGGAGTATACCGTATACCCTGCAGCTGTGGACAAGTTTACATCGGGACCACAAAGCGTAGCATCCAGACAAGAATAAAAGAACATGAAAGACACTGCAGACTTGGACAGCCTGAAAAATCAGCAGTGGCTGAACATAGCCTAACTCAAACAGGGCACAGTATCTTATTCCAGGACACCAAAATACTGGACAACACTTCCAACTACTTTGTCAGACTGCACAGGGAAGCCATTGAAATTCACAAGCATAAGCAAAACTTCAACAGGAAAGAAGAAACCTTAAGAATGAACAGAGCATGGGCTCCAGTTCTGAAAAACACCAGGCCAACAAAACACTCCACACCTGACAATAGCCCTGCAGAGAAGATTAGCACATCAAGCACCAATCCATATGCAAAAGAACCTCCTCAGGTTACAGTGAAGCCTCCCGCCATTAGCATTCCACACCCTGGGAAACTCTTACAGGATGACTCAGCTCAACCTCACCCCTCCTGAGTAGATACAAATGACCCACATCTTTTCCACACTGTGACACTGAGAGATCTCTGTCTTTTGGTGCTACACCTCTGAAGATGCCAGCCACAGCTGCTGGCGAAACGTCAGGAACTACAATGCCAAGACCACGGCAATACAGCCCGGAAAACCCCCAACAACCATCGTTCTCCGGCTGTGAAAGCCTTCAACAATACAACTTACCCACTGTTTCATCTTTCCCTTTCCTGGCAGCCCCCGCAGCCTCTCCCCTTTTCCTGCTTCTTTCTCTTCTTCCCACCCACTAGCCAACTTTGCTGTATCTGCTCCCGTGGCTTCAGCTTTCCCTCCTTCTCTTCCCTGGGCAACCTCTCCCCAGGAAAAATCTGTCCAAGGGCTGAGTCCATGTGCAAGGTGGCTGGTGGCTGCCAAAGCTGATCCAGTTGAATGGCGGCTGCTGGGGCCAAACCCAGCGGTGTGGTGGCCACCAGCACCAGGCCAAGAAACATGAATAGTCTCCAGTTGTTGTGACTGGAGCTGTCCCTGGCAAGTCCTCTTCCATCAGGTCACATGAAAAGGGAGGGGGACGGGACCATTTCCATAGCTGTTCTGGTCTCCATGTTTCCCTCACCACAGCTTTTTGTTATAGAAACCATGGCTCAGAAATATTGTTGCTTTTGCCTAGAAAACGCCAAACTGGCCAGTGAGAGCTCATTGAACATTCTTTTCTTAAAGATACAGGCATTGTTTTTGTTATTTGGGTAGTTTAATCCCCCATTGTTTTGTTTTTTTAAGATTTCAGATTTTTCTGCAAACATGGGACTTTCTTCATGTTTGTAGAGAAAACCTTCCTATCTCTCCTTAGCTTTTTAAGCAGATCTGTTGATCCACACTCTGTGGCCTGGTTTGGAATTAGATACATGATGCAGTGCAAGAAAACATGTTTCATTTACAATATCCTCTTCCTCAATTTGCAGTTATGTTTCATAAATGTTATTTATTGTGTTAGAAGAACACAAATTCAGGTAATATTTCTAGATTTGGCCCCAATCTAAGAAGTCCATTGGCAGACAGGTGTATGTTTAGGCAGGCACTCTGAGGCTTTTCTTTCCCAAATAGTATCCATACATGCACATCAGTATGCGGAGCACTTTCTGTATGCTGATCGGCTAATTAAATATAAAGGAATTTGCAAAAGAATTTAAGAAGAGTCTTATTTGGGAAAGAAATTAATAATCTCTCTGCATAAATTGGGCTGGTACATCTCTGGATTAGGGCCTGTGATGTTTATGCTAATTGATCACACTGACCTACCATGGTGGTACATATTATAGTTCACTTCAGGGAAGAATGAAACATTATGAGAAGCATGGGGTTGCTGTTTTCATATTCCCCTGGCAACATATAGTACAGTTTACCTCATGCTGTGGTATCATTACTCTATGAGTTGCTCCTCTGCCAATTCATAAGAAGAGCCTTGTTGGATCAGACCAGTGTTCCATTTAGTCCATCATCCCTTTTCACACAGTGTCCCTCCAGTTGCCCTGAGAACCAAAAACAAGGCATAGAGGCCTCCCTCAAATGTTGTCTCCTCGAACTGAGATTCAGAAGCTTTTTGTCTCTGAATGTGGGGTTTCCTTTAGTCATTATAGCTGGTAGCCAATGACAGATTGGATGCTAATGGCAATTACTACTGGAGTGTGTGATCCAGTATATCTGGTCTGAAAATATACCCAAAATATCTTACTGGGTTTTTTTGTGGGGGATTCTTTATTTGATAGGCAGCCCTCACTCCACTGCAATGTGGGTGCAATTTGCATGAAAACAGCTCCTCTAGCCCCCGAGAAAGATTCCCTCATAGGGAATAATGAACCCAATTAATTTCAGAATCCTGGGGGCAGGGAGAGGATCCAAATACAAAACAGTATTGGAAAACCTGAATATCAGGAATGTTGATATTTATGGCCTCCCTGATACCCGCATCTGAAAAAATACCTGTTTTTTTTATTGCACATATACTGGCAGTGAGTTCCACAATTTATTTACTCATTGAGTAAAGAAGGAAGTAATTCCTTTATCTTATCTTTAATCTTTCCTCATAGAAAAAACCCTCTAACGCATTAATCATTTTGGTTGTCTCCTCCTGAAGTTTTACCAACTCTGCAATATCTTTTTTGAGATTTAGTGACCAGAACTGTACAGTAATCCAAACCAGGCTGCCCCATTGAACTACAGAGGAATATTACAATATCAGCCATTTATTTTCACTCCCTTTTCTAGCAATCTTCTTCAGCATGGAGTTTGCCTTTTTCACGACTGCCACACACTGAGTTAACAATTTGATTGTGCTTTCCACTACAACCCCAAGATCCCTTTCTCTCTCAATCTCTCGGATAGTTCAGGTCACATCAGTGTATATTTAAAGTTAGAATCCTCATCATTTTCTGCTGGTGGTGGACTCAGGAAAATGTTCTTCAAGTAAATTGTATTACATGTTATTGCAGGAGATGGGAAAACTTTATACATGGCTGCCTTTTTAGTTTAGGAGCCCATAATTATTATAACATGTAGTTCCTCCCTCAGTGTCATTAAAATCAGTGGGAGTTTTCCTCTTGGCTTCTAGAGAACAGCTAAATATGTCAGCACCGAGCTCTTCCAAGTTATTATTAAACTGCTGTGTTGTATATAATGCTAACCTTATGAATGACTTGAATGTTGCTTCTGTTTGACTGACATTTTTAGTATCTTAAGTAATATAATCAATTCATTGAGATTTTCTTTCTTGTTAATGCTGACTTTATCATTTCACACCCTGTAATGGTAACCTAATGGACCTTAACCGTTCCTGTTCTCTATTTGTCCTTATGTAATGCTCCTGTAATAGCTTTGTTAATTTTACTGTCCTGTATTTGTAGCATAGATGTACAGATAGCAGTGTTTCCCCAGTATGTACAAATTCCTGACTTTCTCAACTTCCTTTCCCCCTCAGACCTCCACACTAATTGTGTTATCCCTTGTTTTCTTCTGCTCTCTTCTCCTTTCTACTCAACAGTGTTTCCTTCCACAGAGTCCACTTATGTTTAAAGATCAGATGCAACAGGATGTTATAATGGTTTTAAAATTTCCGTCAAATTCACCAGTCACTCATGTGGCAGCCAACACACTTCCCCACCTGACCATTCCTGCCGTAGTAACTGTGACTTGCAGCCGGCTGTTTGCAGTGAATAGATGGCACAACACTGTAGGTATGTGCTTGTTTAGAGGTCTGGCAGTGAAAATTTCATAAACAGTCAATAGTTTTAGGTTCACATATTTTGGTTTTCTGTAGTATTGTACTAATACAAATATCTGTTTCACAAATAATATATACTAACTGTACACATACACTATCCTTTTAAATAATATATACTAACGCAGAGTGTTTATTTTCTACAGTTTCACTCTATCTATGACATAGGGCTATAACTTCATGGCTAAACTACACGTGACTCAAATTCCATGACTGGAACCCATAAAAAGCAGACATATTGTTGGGGGAGGGGGCGGTTAATTGGAATGTCCAGTTGAAAATACCCCCACCAGGACGCAAAACAAGGGGTTATTTTAAGCTGAAAAAAATGGCATGAGGTGAAACGAGGACTACGAGCACTAAAGCTCCAGTCTAAAGCTCAAATTTGTGTCGTCTCATCAACTTTTATTAAGGCACAAGGAGACTATTTACAAATTTCTGTGCCCCTTTCTGGATCAGGGTCCAGGGGAGCATTGCTCAAGCTACTTCTAACATTAAGGAATAACTATGTTGTTATATGGGAAGCTTCAGATGGTAAAAATTAGGAATATAATCATGCTATAGCACTGTCTCATCCTGGTGAGGAAAAATACCACTGTGATTCTTAATGAATTGATCTCCTTTTTATTATTTAGGCCTAAGGGGAGCCCCAGGATATTCTTTGGACCAAGCTCATCATCTTCCTATTGAAATGGATCCATTGATTGGTATGTCAAAGAACAGAGAGTTTGAAAATGATTGTTTAAAGGTGATTAATTAGGCTGCATTTTATGGTGTATTTCACTACAAACAAGGCAACGACAGAGGACAGTAACTAACACCACTGACAATATTTATGCAGGTAAAATTAGTTATTATTGTCACAGAAATCAAAACATAAGAACATTAAAAGCCTTTTTGGATCAGAAAAAGGGCTGATTCAGTCCAGCAGAGCATGCATTTTTAGTTTTTTGTTTGCTTGTTCTTTGGCTCAAGCATCTGATATCAGAAGTGTTTCTTCTAAACATGGAGCTTCCATTCAGCTGTCAGGAAAATTTATTTTTGATAGAACTATCCTCCATAATATCCTTAAGCCAGTGACCAACACTTCATCTTGTTGAAGGGAATTTCGTAAGTTTATTATGCATTGTTTATATTTTGGATGTCCTTCCTGAATTCAATGCAAGTCAATTTCATTGGGCAACCTTCAAGATTTGGGCCGTTTTCACATGGCCACGTGCCCGGAAGATTGCGCGAAACTCACAGCATAAAAGCATCTTCCTAGCAAGATTTCCTGGCATGATCTTGTTTAATGGCCTTTTTTCTGACATCATCGGGCCATTAAAGGGGATCATGCTGGGAGATCGTGCTAGGAAGATGCTTCATACCATGAGTTTGCGCGATCTCCCAGGGCAGTGTGAAAATGGCCATAGTGTTCTATCTGCTCTTTCTATATGATTAATAATTTTATAAATCTCTATAATGCCCCCTTATTTGTCTTTAAACATAATTAAAACATACCAAATACACCAGCTTTTCCTGGTGACACTTTATCCCCAAAGACAAATGTATCTCCCTCGCTCCCCTACTCACTATGCAATTGGCCAGGCTTTGCTATGCCCTCCCTTTCCATTTCACTACTGGACTACAGGGTAAAAACAGAAAGATCTCCATGCATGTCATGCACTGTGTTTTGAGAGCCACTGTGAACTTCATGGCCTCAAGTCAGTAGTCAAGTGATCCTCCTTTCTAAGACAGGGCATTGGGTAATATGGAGTTATACCCTGGAAAAATATTCCCTGGGATGATCCACTGCATGGATCTTGAGATTGAGAAGTAATTTCCTGTAGTTCAGATTGACCAGTGGCCCTAGAAGTTCTTTGTTTACCCTTGAGCCTGAAGCTTGATGTAGTTGCTTGAGTTATCTGGATCTATTTGATATGAAGGAACCTTGAAATTGCCTCATGATGAGTCCAACCATTGATCTATAAGGTCAGTACAGTCTACTCTGGATGACATCAGCTCTCCAGGGTCTCTTTCACATCACCTATTATCTGATCCTTTTAACTGAGATGCTGAGGATTGACTGTAGGAGCTTTTGCATACAGAACTGATGCTCTACCACTGAGCCAGAGCCATCCCCCAAAAGAGCACCTTCTTTCTGCTCTAAGCTGTGAGGCTGGATGCTCCTGCCTTTGGGACTGGATAGCAGTGTTTGTCTCTCTCAAGTCTGTAATGTTCCCTATTGCAAAAAAATCAAAGTACTTTTATATTTCTTAAAATCAACATAAGTACATCTACACATTAGTGTTCTTAATATTTATCCAGATGCATAGTTCAGTGAAAGTTAAACTTTGCATTTCTTCTGGAAAGTAAATAACAGAGAGCTTCTAAAACAACTAGTTTCTAAATATTGGATTATTTGATTCCCCCCCCCCACTTTTTTGCAGCTAATAACTCTGGAGTGAACAAACGGCAAATCACAGACCTTGTAGATCAAAGCATTCAGATCAATGCTCATTGTTTTGTGGTCACAGCAGATAATCGCTACATTCTTATCTGTGGTTTCTGGGACAAGAGCTTTCGAGTCTATTCTACAGAAACAGGTAAACCTTGTACACACACACCTGATTACTGTGCTAACGCAAAATATTTTCTTGGACCTGATACACAAGCTATTATGTAACTGGATACTTTTAAAAGTAGCACAGACAATGTTATTTTATACTCTGCATGTGAAGAACTAGTTTGAATAGTAGTCAGTTTTGCATAGTCAGTGTATAGATGAAAAACAAAGTGATGAAAATAAAAGAATAACTGCTTGGGTGAATCCAATCATCCTTCAAGCAGCCTTCCTCCAACTTAAATGGCTCTCCCTGCAATGGAAGAGCCACATAAGTTGTTAGAAATCTTCATAGACTGGACGAAGGCCTCAGATGTGAGTCAGAAGGAAAGATGCGGTATGTTTTAATTAATAGGTAAACTATGCTCCCTGGACATAGGATACAATATTGTGATATTTGTAAGTAATATGGGAGGGGCGCACAACTGCTTTTTAAATACCTTTAATTTACAGAGTAGTGTAGATGTTTCATGTGGGAGCTCTAGAAAGAAAAATGCTGGAACAAAATGAGCACATCTAGAATTTCCCCCTCACAAATTCCTATTCTAAAACCTCAAATTACTATTTCAGTTTAGAAGAGCTTAAAAAGCCATTTCTGAGCTTGGTTGGAGATGCTAGTGAGAGAAAACCTCTCTGAAATAGGTTAGTATGCACGTGGTCAATTCTGCATCCTACCTGGGACAAGACAGTATTCCTGGGAAGGTTGATTGCATTGTGGCCCTGGTCATTGAAACATCTCTCATGAAAGTAACAGGATCCTGTGGAAGCTAGCAGGACGCTCTGAAAGCAACTGGAGGTGTAATCGCAGGGTGACATCTATGGAATAAGAAGCCAGTCATTGAGGGTTGTAAAACAGCTTTTAGTCTATAAAGGATGGTGGTTATGAACTAGACCTAAGGGTACATATAGTGCCCGTAGGGGTTCACTGCATGCAGCCTACCTCTCAAGCAGATCTTGTACTTCAAACACTAGCATTCTGGATGTTGTCTGCAGTTTTCCTGCTCTAATAATCAGTGTCCTCTTGCTTGTGTCATTGTTAGCATGCAGAGTATATTGTGACATTCATTAGGCTCTTGGCACCGGAAGTATTATGGTTACTAGGCCAGAATTTTGAGCTTTAACTGGATTTGAGTGCTATTTCACCTCTTATACACAGCCCAGTTTTTGCAGGAATGAACTGCTGAGTAGACATGGGCACGATCGGAATTACAGTCTGAAAATTGCCCCGATTTTGGCATTTGCGCCATCGGGACCGGGCTGATCGGTTCTGTCCACGGCTCCCGGTTCAGCGGTCGGGTGGGGCGCTCTATCAGGTCTTGATCAGATCGATCGGTTTACATTTGGGATTGCAGTCTGCAGACAGTCTGGCACCAGCCATCTGTTCCCGAGGGAACGGTGCCCCATGGAAACGGAGCCTGGGGAATGCCGGAGCTGTTTGCCCTCCTTCTGTCACCCTGGAAACGCGAATGGAAGCCCAGCTTTCCTTGATCAGCAAGGCTTCCTTCCAACCACGGAGCAGCCGGAAAAGCGCGCCCACGTCTCGTCCATTTGGGAGAAGAGAGGGGAGGGCGGGGGAAGGGGGTGTTCTTCTGTAGCCATGGGCACTCGAATCTCATCCCTGCAAAGCCTGAAAGGCAGCTCTTACGGCCAAACACAGCTCTCCTGCGTAGCAGACCCAGGCTTTATAAATAGCCAAGTGCTGTGCAACAAAGTTTCACTTTCCGCTTGCGGGTGGAGTGGGACAGAGGCGAGCTCTCGCTTGCCGCTTTTGGAGAGAGAAAGCGCAAGAGAGAGAGAGAGGGAGCTTTAGCTTTGGGCTTCAGCGGATAGGGAATTAGGGAATAGAGAGCTATCTCCTCTGGTTCCAGGGCTGCCGCCTAGCTCTGGGGCCAAGCTCGGTGGGCACCTTAGCTGAGGGCTCAGGTCTGTGGGGGGAGTGTTGCAGCTGGGGTTGGGCTCTATTCCTATTTCTCTCTCTCTGCTTCCAGGGCTGCTGTCTAGCTCTGGGGCCAAGCTCAGTGGGCACCTCCTTGGCTGAGGGCTCACTCAGTTTTACACACTCTAGTGCCTGGTCACTCTGGTCTGGGGGAGTGTTGGTGGTGGGGCACCCTCCCACGTCAGCCTTCCCGATTCCCGATTCTGTATCGGAAACAGGACTTGATCAGCGAGGTTCGGGTACCTGGGTTCGGCACCGCCGCGGAATCACTATCAGCTAAATCGGGATTATTTTTTGGATTGTACCCATGTCTACTGCTGAGCATATGTCCAGCACTATGGCAGCAAAAATAATAGAAGACCATTTCAGTGAGAGAAATACGTTTGCTTCCATTGTTATGTATAAAGTTTCTAAATGCATATCCTTTCTTTTGTTGTAGGCAAGCTAACTCAGATTGTGTTTGGCCACTGGGATGTAGTCACTTGCCTTGCCAGATCAGAATCTTATATTGGTGGAGACTGCTATATAGTGTCTGGGTCTCGTGATGCTACATTATTACTGTGGTATTGGAGTGGCCGGCATCATATTATTGGTGACAATCCAAATAGCAGTAAGTATTCACTATGGGTAAATTTGTAAATCTTGTTTATTTATTCAATGTTTCTTCCTTAAACTTCAGTCTCAGCATTGAAATGTAAAGACAATGACTCTTCAATCACAACTCAGTAATCATGTTATTGTATATGCAAGTTTATTTAGGACATTAAATTAGTAATAAAGGGATCAGGAAATCATAGGAGTTGGAAACAACTGAGTTGTAAATTATCTTAGAATATCAGACAACATATCAAAAATAATGAAGCCTGAAAGAAGTTTTATTTAACATCCCTCATTTAAGCAGATTTTCCAAACTCTGCCCAATCCTAAAATTTCCAAGTCATGCATATGACTTCACTGAAACCATTGGAGCCTGGATGGTTTGAGGATTGCTATCTCTGATCCTGTTGCAACATTGATTTATTGGGTCCTGTCCCTTCAGTGGGAGACTGTATCCAAGCTTGCCTTTTTATCCTAGGACTATTGAGCCATGGTAGGCCTGAGTTTGCTCAACAGGGTTAACAAGTTTCACCACTAAATGTGTCACATTAACTGGGTTTAGCCTTCAGTGATAGACTATAAGATATTCCTTTCCTAATGATAGTGTTCTTGTTTCTGTAATGTAAAATTGCCATTTTGTACCACCCAAAATTTGTATCAATTGGTTCAAGGTGCAGAGACTCTTCACAGTCAAATAATAGCAGCTAATTCTGGACTGAAGGAAGGATTCTGGAAGGGACAAAATAGTTGCTGAAACATCAAAAGAAAGAAATTAAAGAGCAATTGAACAGATCGTTAACTGAATTTGAAGAATTAATTCGAAATATAGATAAGGAAGAAGGGTCATTAATTACTACAATATATAAGATTTTATTAAATCAGGGACAAATTCCAATGCAAACAATTTAAAAGATTTGGGAAGCAGAAAAGAATATTATATTTAATTATAAGAATTAGAGACAAATCTTTCAACGATTTCACTATAAATGAATTTGAAGAGATTTATAAGAGCATGCATTAAAGATGTCTCAAAGGTAGTATTTGACCCCAGTTAGGATAGGCCACTTAATGAAAATAGAGAATAAAAATTTCTGGAGAGGTTGTAGTGAATTAGTCATGTTTTTACATATGTGGTGGTCCTGTCCAGTTATAGCAATTTTTTTTTGGAAATCAGTATTTATAGAGAATAACTATAAAATAACTTGGGAACAAATAAAACTGACTGTTTAATTGGCTCTGCTCAATTGATTTACCAATGAAAATTCTTTATGTAAACAAAAAACACTAATTTTCTTTTAGTTACAGCTAGGATACTTATTGCCTAGTGTTGTAAAAATGCTAAAGAGATTTCCTTGTATAGGTGGTGTGCTAAATTAAGAAATACAGTGGAACTTGAAAAATTAACAAATAAGATTAGATTAAGAGCCCCGTGGCACAGAGTGGTAAGCTGCAATACTGTAGCCCAAACTCTACTCATGACTAGAGATGGGCACGAACAGCAATATGAACAAAAAAAAGTCACGAACAGCCCAATCTGCTGTTCACGAACAAGCTGTTCGTGAGGCCCCATTCTAAACAAACAGGTGGTTGTTGCAAGCCTCGTTCATTGCTGTTCATTGCTGTTCATCAAGCCAGACATTCTGGCACCTGCAATCAATTCCTTTGGCAACTTAGGCAGGGATTGTCTGAACTCTGTCTGAACTCCTGCTGTTGCCCTGGAAACCCCAATCTAAGCCCAATTTATCTTGATAGGCAGGTCTTCCTTTCAAGTGCAGAGCTCCAAATTTGTTACAAGGAAGCAAAGAGCAAGGGGGAGGGGGGCTTCCAGCTCTGGCTTAGTTTGCAGACAGTGGAGAGGAAGAGAGTTGCTGTTGGCATTTTGATAGAGAGAGTGCATTGGAGCTTGAACTTTCTTTGTGTGTGGTAGGATAGGGGCCTATCCCTTCAAGTTCCAGGGCTGCGGCCAGGCTCTGGGGCCAAGCTATTATTTATTATTGGTACCTTTCCTGCTGCCTGCTCAGGTAAGGTGTCTGGGAGTGGTGCGGTAGGGATCTTGACTTGGATGATGGCTGGAGGAAAGCTTGCTGGCCCCCACGAACAGCCAACCACGAACAAGTTCGTAAACAGGGCCATGTTTGTGGTTGTTCGTGAGTCCCTGTTCGTGGATGGCAATGAACAACAAACATCATGTTCGGTTTTTTTTCTGTTCGTGCCCATCTCTACTCACAACCTGAGTTTGATCCCGGCAGAAGCTGGGTTCAGGTAGCTGGCTCAAGGTTGACTCCGCCTTCCATCCTTCTGAGGTCAGTAAAATGAGTACCTAGGTTTCTGGGGGTAAAGTGTAGATGACTGAGGAAGGCAATGGTAAACCACCCCGTAAAAAGTTTGCCAAGAAAACGTCATGATGTGACGTTCCCCCATGGGTCAGTAATGACTCAGTACTTGCACAGGGGACTGCCTTTACCTTTAAGATTAGAGTAATTCAAGGAAGAAAAAAGAAAGATGATTTAAAGATAATTTAGAATGGTTTCATAACTTATTTATTGGAATTTCCAGGATATAACTCTTTTAAAAATGTTCAATTGGAGATCCTTATCTGAAATCTGACTAAAATATTGAATAGTTATATTACAGGACATTATCATTCAGAAATGGATTTAATGAATGTATGTTAAATTATAGCCAGATTGCATGGAAGCTCCCCCCTTCCCCCTTTTTTTTGGTCTTTCCCTTGTGTTTTATTTTCTCTCATTGCTATTTGTTGCTGTGTAAAAATATTTAAAAATAAATAAAAATAAATAAATTAAAACTTACCGCCAAGGGATATGGGAATCCACTCTTTTCTATATTTCATATGAGCTTGTTAGCGGACTAGTAAGTGATAGAATAGCATGTTGGTAGGTTGATATATAAAGAAAATTCTCTGAAATTAACCAAACAAATTTTGTATTCTTTAATTGTTTTATATGAAAAAAATGGACTCATAAGTACTTTCCCCCCTTTATCAGCATTTTATTACTGCTGAAATTCAAAGAGGAAGAAATCATTTGCTTTCCATATATTTTTAACATCAATGAATCCATTATACAAATTACAGTGAAATCTAGCCTAAATTAAGCACAGTTATACCCTACAAGTTTCAACTGGAAAATTAAGTGCAAACTTCACTCTCTACTCAGGCATTTAGGATCCTCTGTAGACTATTTCCCTAAAATTTGGGGGAAAGTATTTTAAAATACAAAGTGTTCTTGTATGTTGGCTGGCAACTATCTATCTGCATAAAGAGATAGCTTTTTTCAGTAGTCCTTTAGGGAAAAGCAAGAACCAAGTGTCCTTCCTTACGATCCCCTGCAAAACTACTGTGATTTGCCATAGCATGGTGCCAGTAAAGGGTTATGCAGATACGAATATTTATGTATTTACAAAATGTATGCCCACCTTTTAAGGTCCACCAAGGAGGCTAGCAAATTAAAAACATACCAAATAAAAACACAGCTCAAAACCATTAAAATCAAACAAAAACACATCATTAAACCAATGTTTTAATTAAGCTAAAATGCACATACAAAAACATAAAAACAGCAATTAAAACAGGTCATGAAGGAGGAATCACTGAGGGAACACTGGACAAAACAAAAAAAGTCTTAACCTACTGGTGGAAAACAGCAACAGAAGGAGACAGATGAGTCTCCCTGGGGAGAGAGTTGCAGAGGTTTGGTGCCTCGAAAGAGAAGGCCTTCTCCCAGTGGAAACACCTGAAGCAGGCCTTAGAAGATAACTGTAGTAGCTGGGTGGGTTCACAGTGGTATCGACAACTAATTCCACCACACCTGCTGGTGCTTTCACCATGGGTGTATGGTTTCTTATTCGTTGAGTCACCCCACATTTCTCCACTAGCTTTCATTTGTGGCGAATCCGTAATGGACATATTTGGTAGTAGTACAACTGTGTTCTTTTTAGATTTTTGCAGGAAAGCACAGCGTTAAAGCAACAGCACAGTTGTATTAAGAAATATTTCTTTGTAACATCTACAGTTTCTGTACTTTTACTGCCATGAGATTAGGGCTTGTCTTGTAAGAAAAATGAAAGTGAGATGTACAGTGTAGGTTAAATCCAATTAGTTAACATCTTTAAAATGAATCTCTGGGAAGATGCAGATGATATTTTCAGAAAAGGATTAGTTTCTCAAAAGCTGTCATCTGGAGACACAGATAAGATATTTTATATCACAAACCATAAGGTGGTAAGGAATTCAAAAGAAAAATGTCAGGTTACAGTAATTATGTGGGCTAGGTGCTTGACTTTCTAATGATCTTTTAAGCTGAAAGACAGTTAATTATCAATTTCAGCTTCAGTGCATCCAATTACTAAGAAGAACTTCAGTTGTTTCAGAAAATCATATAAATCAGGATCACCCCTTCCCTTATATTTTTAATCAACACTTGCTAATCATATAATTAGAAACTTCATATAACTGCCATATACACATGCTTACATAGACACGAACTTCACTTTACTTCTTTCAGTAATTTCTAAAAATAACTGAATTACATGAGAATACACAGTTGAGATGACCTCTTCTTGCTGGTTTTGTAGCCAGTCATGTAGTTGTAAATATTCATTGGATTTCTGCAGACATTTGTAATCCTTACATTTCAAATTTTATAGCAGAGAGCAGTTTCAATTCTGGCAAATTAGATACTTTATGAGTAAAGAATGACAGTACCCAGTCATAAATCCTGTAGTGGCACCCCTTCTGTCTGGCATCACCCTTAAGAAAAACTAGAGCTGTATGGGATCCACAAGCCAACTAGGAATCTGCTAGCTGCCAAAGCAAGGCTTTTATGACTTTGAGTCAAACTGGCTTCTGAGCTCAGTTTAGATTCTCAGCATCTCTCCAGGTCCAGGCTCCAGAGCTATGAGAACTCTGTGCGCCGTTAGCATGTGTTTTGAGGTCACTGCCCAGGAGAACATGCCATGCTGATAGCCTCTCTCATTTTGTTGTGGATGAGGCTATAAATATTTGTAACTGGAAAAAATCGGTTGTTATGGTGCTAGTTTCTGGATCTCCCTTTTTTTCTCTCACTGTCATGGCGGGTGAGGTGTCTTACCTTGCCTGAGTGTTAATTTGCCTCTTTCTCCCTCTTCTGTATTTCTGTCTTTTTTATAAAATAGATTACTTGCTATAATTGTTTCAGTTTTGTGTTTTTTCTTTTTTAAATCTCTTTCAAACAAGAGAAAGAATGCCTGAGTATTTGAAAAAAATGTCTATTTGAACAGATCCCTAAATAACTAGAACTGTGAAAAAGTAAGGGACAGATGTTTTCTTCTGGAACAGACACAAATTCAGAAACTAATTTGGAAGTGATAAAAATTAATTTGCACACTTTAATTGGAACCATCTCCCTGCATGAAAAGGAGTAAAACAGAGCCAGCAGCTTCTGCTAAGAGCTGATTGGATTTTTTGTCATGTAGGTATGCTGGACTTGGCCGCTTATCCTCTGGAGCCTATCTGTGCAATATATTGCGTTCAGCCTTTGACTGGTGTTCTTTAAAAGGATCAATGCTATTTCTGTTGTGTCCCCAGAGCCTGAAATTTCATTGATCTTGGGACTTGACATTTCTCATTACATACCAGATAGTCACCAGAGGTGTGAGTAACGTTGTTTTTCCTTGCCATGTTTGCACTGAATGCTTGCTCTGACCACACTGTGTTGACTAGCCCAGAGTTCAGCAAATATCCCTTAAAGGCACTAAAGTGCATTTTGTCTCACTTGACATATTTTACATATGCTTAAAGGGAATGTTTAGTACTTCAGTAAATGAGTGTGGCAATCTGCCCTGTGTGCTGAAATTACTAAATGTGTCTATAAAGAATTCCAGGGAGAGGTTTTAAAAAATAAGCATACACAATGGGACCCACCAATAATTGTGTCACCACAATTCCTACCAGGGCCTGAGTGACAACCATATTCTGTTTGTTCTGTTGCTTGTAAAGTGGGGGAGGGGAATCACAAAGGGTCTTCTCAGCATGCACTGCTGGATTGTTTACAGAGTAGGGTTTTGGGTTTTTTTTTTAGTACAATAGAATCAGAGAAGGTGGCAGCTCCAAGTAGAGAGGAGGTGGCTAAGCCCTGACGTAGTTTCTTTCTCTGTTCTCTGCCCCCCGTTCCCCCACCGCCCCCAGAATAGCACAGGGAACTTGAGTAGGCATCTGCCCTTCCTGCATGTGTGGAAAATACAAGTAATATGGCAGATGGGGGAAGCGAGGGTGGGCAAAGTAGGGAACGTACACAACATTTGTCACAGGTCTAGCCTTCATTCTTCCTAGCCTAGCAGACCAACAATAAGAAACACTAAAAGGACTGCTGAGTATCTCTATCCCACCAAAGCTTTTCTCTTGCCCACGTAGCCCTGTATGGGTCCTGCTGCAGTGTGGCTACCTAGAAACAAATCACTTATCCTAGAGAACAGTGAGGAATAGCATTGCCCAGAAACAAACTTGTTAGGATTTGGTCTACAGGGTCTTTTGTTGCCTATGGCTTATTGAGGGTAATTGTATGAATGCTTAGTCTCAAGCACTGCGGTCTCTCTTCAGATAAGAAAACAGTTTTACCAAAGATGAGATGCTGTGCTGTTGCTCGCTTTTTAAAATGACTACTCCGCACCCCCCTCTTGTACTGTTGACAGTATACCACTGTGCTTTCTAAAACTGAAGAGATGTTTCCATTTCATATGAAATATTAGTTTTCAGGGAAGCTTGAAACTGTCAAAATAAATAATTAGGTGATTAATATTTTGACTTCTTTTAAAATCAAAGTATAAATTTTCGTTCACAGAAATGGATCACATATTATGTCTGTCATGGGGAAGAAAAGCTACATTTTTAAAAATTATATTGGGGAAACTAAATTGATAGCTCAAACTCCTCTATTTATCTTTTGCCCTGGAGTGATTCTACTGCAGATATAGAGGTGCCACATTGGGGAAATTACTGTGAGTTCAAAGTGACGGTGTTTCAATTCACAGTGGTCAAGTTTCACCTTCAGCTCCCTTGGTGCCACAGCCTTTAACCTCTTGCTGCATCTATCAGTGGTGATGTGATGGTGACAGAATATTTTGCTAGATTTTGAATGATTGCTGAGGTCCATGCCATTCTGTCTTTTGCGGTGAGATCTAATGTGGGTGAGATTCTCTTCTCCCCATATGGCAGAGTTCCTTGAAGAATATTTCACTGATTAAAATTGTGTTTCCTTTCATTTATCCCTAAAGGGTAAAATGATACTCACTGTTATTGCAAAGTCATGATTGAATTTAAAGGCTTTGAAAGTGCAGTGGCACTAAGAGTTTTTAAATACCCTTTTTTCCCCAGGAGCAACACTGGTCCTCATAGGCATTTGCCTTGGCAAATGAAAGACCTCAGCACAGATTCACTTTAATTATAGATAACCTGCAGCTTCAGTATGAACTGGGTCCTTATTATTTCAGAACCACGTGTAATAGAGATAATGAGTTGCTTTGCCTTTCTTTGCTTTCTTTTCAACGGTCAAGAAAAACTCTCAAGGTTTTTCAAGTATTAGCTCAGGTAATTCACATTTGAGAATAGCATTTTTCAAAATAAGAATATTGTAGAACCAGTTCAAGTCCTCTGCCAACTATAGTTTAGCAGCATCTTCCAGAAATATGCAATTTTGTAGAGGCCCTCTGTCTCCTGATGCATTTCCAGTACAGCTCCTTCTGGAAAAGTTATAATATATATACCTAATTTCTTTTTGTTTAAAATCCATACATTGTCATACTAAAGCAAGAAGTTTGTCAAGAAAGGCAAAAGGATGCAAAAGTCCATAATAGACTTACATCATCCTGCTAGATAGTTTTTATTTTCCACCTACATCTTCTCATAATTGCAGTATAGCAGAGCCTACCAAACCTACATTAAGCCAGTGAAAACATACAGGCCCCTGAAGTGCAGATTCCCCTTGAATTTCCTGCTTACAGATGCAGAGCAGATGGAGCTCAGAGTCTATCCCAGCTTCATTCTTTCTTGCAAACAGCACAGAGTACAGTCCTGAAGATCTTCTCCCATCAAAACAAGCAAGCTGCTCCCAACGTTCACCATTCTGTTTCTATACTGCCCAAAAGTGGAATACTCCTTAACAATCTTCTCCTTTTCTGTCGCTTAAGCATCCTTTGTTTTCCCAAGAAAAGATGTGATGTATTGTATAACAATATGAATTATATTATTTATTAGGAATATGTGCCAAGAAAAAAATCATTATACTTTCATATCCATGGTGTATGGAATATTTTTTCCTGTAATTGCTTATGTTTTTGGTTCGAGATTCAAATCTGTATGGTTTTGGGAGTTCTGGTGATTTGTGACAATAACTTTCAATGGAGAATTTAATGGATTGTCTGGGACAGCCATTTATAATTAGTGGCACCAAATTTGCACAGATCCCAGTCCTCCCTGTGTTCTAAAGACCCTCCACTCCCACGTTTTAAGTGAAATGGACCAAGGGGTTCAATTTTACAGACACCCCAAAGTAGATGGCACAAGCACAGTCTCTCCAGAGATTCCTGTTCGGGGAAAATGACACTGGCCACCAGCAATTTAAAATATCTGCATTCATTCCATTTTCCTACTCTTACAATGACTAACAATTTTTTTCAAAAATTAATTTTTTGCTGTTTTCCATCCTTCCATGTTGTGGGCTGTTGTTTGTTTCACTAAGAAAGGAAGGATAACAGCAGCTTTACAGTCATTCTTTCATGGGAGGGTCCAGAGTGGCTGTTTTTCAAACAAATGACACCAAAATTAAAGCAGAGCTAGTGCTCCCTGTCCACTAAGTTTCACTCAAATTGGACCAACAATTCCAATTCTATGCACCACTGAACAAGTTGCCCCTAGCTGCTTCTTACAGATTTTTAAAAGGGCTCCATTGCCCAAAGGTGGGAAGTAGAGGTAGGCATGGACTGGAAAAACCCCACAGACCATCGGCCCGTAGCCTGTTATGTTTCACAGACCACAGACTTTTCACAGACCCGCCCTGTTCATGGACCAGTTTGTCGGTCCATGGTCCATCATTCTGGGGGCCCTAGGACTACCCCCTTCACATTCAGAGATGCCAAACTCACAGCGAACCTTCAGCAGGCTCTCCTCCAGCCACCTTCCAAGTTTGGCCAAGATTGCATTTTGGAGGTCCGAGTTACAGACCCCCAAAGTGGCCACCCCCAGGAAACTTCCAGTAGTTACTAGGAGTCGCAAATGCCGATTAATCTACATTGGCTTGCAGCACCAAAACGTTGCAATGAAGCAAAATCAAATAGAAAAGGGGAGACGAGCCCCCTCACTCACCACACAGACACCTTCCCAGCATTGCCTAGGGAATTAATTCTTGCTCCTTGCTCACATAGAGAAAATTGGGAGCTCTCTGGTTGGCAGCCAGAGCTGCCTATCAGGTTTTTAAGGGCTAGGATTGGTGTGTTCCCAGGGCTGCAGAAGGTCTGCGAACATCCATTCCATTGCCTAGGGAATTGATAGATCGGCACCAGGATGTCTGGACTCACGAACCTCATGTTCACAAACCACACACCGAGCTGGACCATGTCAAATTTAGGTCTATTTTGTGGACCTTGCTCACCTCTAGTGGGAGGAGAAGAAGGAGCAGGCAAGAATCTCAGCTTTGCAATTATTCCTTATGGGGCACTTTGGAGGGGGGTCAACCAAATGGCACCAAAATTGCAGTGGAGTTAGGGCTGCCTGTCTGCTAAAGAACCCCCAGTTTCAAGTGAATAAGACCAAGAGTTCCAAATCTACAGATCACAGGAAAAAGTGTCCCCAACTGCAACTTGCTGACAAAAGAAATTTCTCTGCCTCCCAGAAAGAGGGAGAGAAGGAGAATGGCAGCTCTCCGCAAAAGTGACTGGCTTGGAGATCTCTGTCCTCCTCCCTTGCAAAGATCCAATTGGAAGGAAGAAGTGCCATTGCCCAGGAAATCAGTAGAATTAAAAAACAAACACATACCAATCACATGCTGCATTGCTGATAAGCCCCAGAACTAAAAACAACCTACCACAGATTGTTCAGGGAGAGTTTCTCCTAATTTCCAAGCATCTTGGAGTTGTATTACTGTTCTGAAAAAGAGAAGAAAAATACAACCCATGATTTTTCTTTTCCTCCTCTACTTGAAGCCAGCTGGGTGACCTTGGGTCAGTCACAGTTTCTTGGCGCTCTCTCATTTCCACCCACCTCGCAGGGTGATTGTCATGAGGATAATAATTAAACACTTTGTAAACCACTCTGAGTGGGCATTAACTTATACTGGAGGGCAGTATATAAATCGAATGGTATTATTATTATTATCGGCTTTTTTTCTGGGAAAAGAGGTGGTGGAACTCAGTGGGTTGCCCTCAGAGAAAATGGTCACATGGCTGGTGGCTCCACCCCCTAATCTCCAGACAGAGGGGAGTTGAGATTGCCCTCTGCACCGCTCGGCTGATCTTCTGTCTGGAGATCAGGGGGCGGGGCCACTAGCCATGTGACCATTTTCAAGAGGTTCCGGAACTACGTTCCACCGCATTCCAGCTGAAAAAAAGCCCTGATTATTATTATTTTCACAGAAGGGGAATTACACATTTGTGTGAATTCACAGCGTCACCATTACACTGCTCATGTGAGTTGGGCAGTCACATTAACAGTTTTTGCACAAGTTTCTCTCTGGCATATTGTTGGAGATGACTCTGAAATCTGAAACAATATATATTTCATGCAATCCGTTATCACTCAATTGAAGCAGGACCAGTACTCTAGGCCACACCAGATGAACATAAGCTGCCTCAGGCAGAAAGTAGAGAACAACGTTTGTCTATGCTATAGCTGCAGAGCAAAGTTAGCAAAAGACAGGAAAAGCCCACAGAATTGTTGCATTTTGTGTTTCATAAATTAGTAGAAGATATAAATCACAATTGCTGACGAGTGGCAGGCATTCTTCCAGCCTCCAAGTTTACAAAAGTTTCTTCTTACTAATACAAAAGATTGCCTGTTTGCTCATGGGATGGAGCACTCATCACGTATAGCCTGCACATGGGCAAACAACCAGCCTTAGGAAAAGAGGGGGAAAATAAAATATTATTTTACCCCACTCTTGTAAATATTCTAGACAGAAAATTGACTCCTGAGATGTTGTCTCCCAATAAGGTTATGCTTTAATCATAAGGTATGTTATTTTGACAGTGAACTCTTACGTTGTTCACAATGTGTGTTTCTGTGACATGCAAATAAAATAAAAAATAAACGAGTAAGTACTGTGAAACATGGGTTCTAAGAAAGAAAGAGACCCCCCCCCCAAATTGTGATGTTTAAGCTAGTGCTTAAAAGAGCCCCGTGGCGCAGAATGGTAAGCGGCAGTACTGCAGCCCAAGCTCTGCTCATGACCTGAGTTCGATCCCGGCGGGAGCCGGGTTCAGGTAGCCGGCTCAAGGTTGACTCAGCCTTCCATCCTTCTGAGGTCAGTAAAATGAGTACCCAGTTTCCTGGGGGTAAAGTGTAGATGACTGGGGAAGGCAATGGGAAACCACCACATCAAAGTCTGCCAAGAAAACGTTGTGATGCGACATCGCCCCATGGGTCAGTAATTGGGACTGGATGTGGTTCTGGATAGGGTAGAATTGGTGCCATGGTCAGATCATATGAAGGCTCGGCTGGGGATGCCACGCCCCCCCCGTAAGGGCAGAGAGCTCATTTATGCTCACCCACGGAGACTCATGGATCCGATTGGTTTCCAGGATGCTCTGCGGGAACTGATGCTCCATGGCGGTTTGTTGGATGAGCTGGTGGAGGACTGGCAAAGGTTGCTCTCCGAAGCCATCGATGAAATCACACCCCATCGTCCTCTTTGCCCCCGCAGTTGCTGAGCTCCCTGGTATACAGAGGAGCTTCGGCAGAGGAAGTGGAAGCTAAGACAACTTGAGCGCGTGTGGCAGCGATCTCGGGACAAAGAGGCAAGAACATCTTATAGGTTGCTTATGAAATCCTATGAGGTGGCAGTGAAAGCTGTGAAAAAGGAATTCTTCGCAGATTCCATTGCGTCAGCTAGCTCATGCCCAGCTAAATTGTTTAATGTGGTACGTTCATTGTTCTCCTTATCGAGTGGAGACCTTCAACATTTGAATTCAACCATTAGGTGTGAGGCTTTTGTGAGCTTTTTTGCTGATACAGCCATGATCTGCCGGCCACAGTTGACACGGTATGTGAACTAGAGGCCCCTTAGCTGTCTTTGGGGTCGGTATTCGATCATTTCAGCCCTCTCTCTGGGGAGGAGGTAGACAGGATCATGCAGGTGGTGAGGCCTACCACTTGCCTCCTGGACCCGTGTCCATCGTGGCTAGTAAAAGTCAGAGTTGGTGGACTACGGGATTCCTTGGAGGCTATTGTCAACACATGCTTGGGCTCCAGGGTTTTTCCCAGGGCACTAAAGGAGGCTGTGATGAGGCCCCTGTTACAGAAATCATCACTGGATCCCGCCGACCCGTTCAGTTACTGCCCAGTCTCGAACCTCCCATTTCTGGGTAAGGTGATTGAGTGGGCGGCGGAGAAACAGCTGCCGAGTTTTCTGAAGGAGACCTCGGCCCTGGATCCCTTTTAGTCTGGCTTCTGCCCGGGCCATGGGACCGAGACACTGCTGGTCGCCCTCACGGACGATCTTCACAGAAACCTGGATCAAGGTGGAACAGCGCTGCTGATTTTACTAGATCTTTTGGCAGTGTTCGATATGGTAGATTATGATCTTCTGATCCACTGCCTTGCTGACGTGGGAATTCAGGGGATGGCATTACAATGGCTTGTCTCCTTTCTCCACAGTCAAGGACAGCGGGTGGCGCTAGGGGAGAAGTTGTCATCCCGCTATCCACTAGTGTGTGGTGTGCTGCAAGGGGCAATACTCTCCCCGTTATTGTTCAACATCTATATGCACCCCCTCGCCCAACTGGTGCAGATTTTCGGGCTTGGATGTCATCAGTACGCTGATGACACCCAGCTATACCTGTTGATGGACGGACGGCCTGGATCGGCCCCGGATGTCCTGGAGCATGCTTTTGAAGCTGTGGCTGGATGGTTGAGGCAGAGTCAGCTGAAGTTAAACCCCTTGAAGACGGAGATCCTGTAATTGAGTTGCGGGGATGTGAATTTGGGGCCCAGGCTTCCTACACTCAATGGGGTGGTGCTTACACCAGCTCCAAGAGTTTGGAGCCTGGGGGTGATCCTGGATGCCTCCTTGAAAATGGAGGCCCAGGTCATGGCAGTTGCCAGGTTGTCATTCTTCCATCTCTGACAGAATAGAAAACTCAGCCCCTATCTTTCGACCTGTGACTTAACTACAGCGGTCCAGCCAATGGTCACCTCTGGGTTAGACTACTGTAATGCACTCTACACAGGGCTTCCCTTGAACTTGATCTGGTGATTACAACTGGTCCAAAATGTGGTGGCGCATGTCATCACCGGAGTGCCTTCTAATGCACACGTTACACCAGTATTGTGACAGCTGTATTGGTTACCGGTGGAGTACCGGATCAGATTCAAGGTTTTGGTATTAACCTATAAAGCCCTAGGCGGACTGGGACCGGCGTATCTATGGGACCGCCTCTCCCTATATGAACCCCAGAGGATGCTTTGATCCAGCAACAAACAGCTGTTAATGGTCCCTGGCCCCAGGGAGGCCTGCCTAGTGTTGACCAGGGCCAGGGCCTTTTCGGTCCTTGCTCCAACCTGCTGGAACGCTCTGTCTAAAGAAACTAGAGTCAGGCCAGATTTGTTGTCCTTCCGCTGGGCCTGCAAGATGGAGCTGTTCCGCCAGGCATATGGTTGACACTGGTTGGGCCTCCCCACCGGCCAACTAGAGGAAAACATACCCCCCCACCCACCCAGCCTGTTAAATACTTTGGAGATGGTTGGGTGGTGATTATTGGAGAAGTCTGCTGCTATGTGTTTTAAATATTGATGTGGTTTTATTGGTTTTAAAGTTATATGTATTTTAAATTACTATACCGATTGTAATCTGCCCTGAGCCTGCTGATGCAGGGAGGGCAGAATATAAATTGAATTAAATAAATAAATAAATAATGACTCAGCGCTTGCACCTTTACCTTTAAGCTAGTGCTTAGTTAATTCATTACTCCTAAACTTAATTTTTATTTTACTTGGTATCTTTTAACTTTTTTGCTTTGTTTTGATTTAGGTGATTATCCTGCTCCCAGAGCTGTTCTTACAGGTCACGATCATGAAGTTGTCTGTGTATCAGTTTGTGCCGAGCTGGGACTTGTCATAAGTGGTGCTAAAGGTCAGATGTCATTTAAAGTCTTGAAAATTTGAAATTCTTTATTACTGAGTGTTGCCTCAATACAATGATTTCCTTATTAATTATTATTATTTTAATTTAGTTATCCTCCATAGTAACTTGAATACCATATAAACAAGGTAAGAATTTTGTCATCAGCCTGCTGCTGTGCAAGCTCAGGCTGCCTGACATTGTTGGATGTATTAAAACATCCTAAGTTCTGAATTCAGTGAAAAAATACATTTGAATAGTTAGCCTCTGTGAGGAAAGATCAGGTTGGCTTGCCAAAACTCATACAAAGCCTAAGGATAGGAAGGAAGGCCTGCTGAGATGGAAGTTGAGTGGCACTGGTACCCACAAGCAGTTAAAGGCTGGACTTCACAGAGGCATGGTGACAGTAAGACAAAGTTGACACTGAGCTATTAAAAAACATCAGCCAATGTGATACAAAGAGTACATACAGGTAATGATTTTAAAGGATACATATAAAATGACCGAGTGGTAATTGTATATTGAATAATATATTTTGATTCCAGAATAGCAACCCCATTTTTCTGTTAAAGTGAACAGTCACACAGAAATGTAAAACCTAATTTTTGATAGCATGAGCTTTTGTATTAAAGAACTTGTTCAGGTTTACATTTCAGAGAAACAACATAACTGTATAAAAGTCCTTCAAATTCAAGGATATCTAAGGCTTGTTTAAACACAATGCTGGTGAGGCAAAATGAAACTTTGCACTTGAGTGTCTCCTTTAACCTGGATGGCCACCTGTGCTTAGGGACTGGATGAGCATGGCCTGGCCTGAGAACTAAGCACATCATCTCTGCTTGGCATGGATAGCAGCCCACTTTAAACAGGAGATTGCAGGTGTAAAGTCCCACAGATAAATATTTTTGCCTTGTCAGTGTCACTTTTAAATTGTGGCTAAGATTCAGGAATTCATCATCTGCGTATAATACGCTAAGCTATTAAATAAGTGGTCTCTAACTTAAAACACTTGGAAAATGGAATGGCTTAACAGACAAATACAAACACACATTCAGTGCTTCAAATCAATTTACTGTTTAAAACTGTTTTTCACTTTACTGAGGTGCCATTTTAGATAAGAGACATTATCTTCCCACACAGCATTTCAGTGATACCATTATATGCCATTTTCATGCATACTCTGAATGCTTATACTGGATTATATTCATCTATGTAATATCCTGTATTATGTGTGCAATATACAGAAGGACCTTGTCTGGTACACACAATTACTGGAGATTTGCTAAGAGCACTTGAAGGAACAGAAAACTGTTTGTACCCTCGCCTAATTTCCGTATCTAGTGAAGGCCACTGCATCATCTACTACGAACGAGGCAGGTTCAGCAATTTCAGCATTAATGGCAAACTCTTGGCTCAGATGGAGATCAATGACTCAACCAGGGTAAATCTTTCTGCTTGTAACTTAAAGGAATGCCTCATCAGTGTCTCTTGAGGATACTGCACATTACAAGAATATTTTTTTATTTATTTGTTTTCAATCTTTATTCCACCCTCCCCGCACAGGAGTCATAGTCTCATAGCCTGGAACATTAGATTTTAAAAAGAAATTATAACAAACAGCTTAATCTGCATTGATTGCTATGGTATTTGTTTTAGCCTTAAAGATTTTTGAGTGTATGTGCCTAAAAAGCTTACACGATTTGACATCATCTTCTGTTGATTAAGAACCAGGTCATGAATCCAGGCCTAGGGGAGTCAAATCCATCCCTAGCACCTTACACAGCGAAAAGAATGCCCAGCTTCGAGGTGTCAGTGATGGCGCCAACTGTTGTCAGGCAGACCATGAAATGATATGTGCTGGCATCAAGTGAAATATTCTCCTTTGCTTCCACTTCTTTCCTCTTCCTTATTACAAGATAAACATTAATTATACATTTTGGGTTCCCTGTTAGGTTTTATTAATTTCTTTTTGACATGTGATTAGACATATAATATCCCCACTCCTAAAACTGTTTTGAGCTCATGCACTGTAATTTCCCGGCTGTTAACTGTAGCATGTGCATTTAACTCTTGCTGTAGGCTATCCTTCTGAGCAGTGATGGGCAGAACCTCGTGACAGGTGGTGATAATGGAGTAGTGGAAGTATGGCAAGCTTGTGACTTCAAGCAACTCTACATTTACCCTGGCTGTGATGCTGGCATTAGAGCAATGGACCTGTCCCATGATCAGAGGTAAGCTCTAGCCCAGGAAGCAGGCTGTCTAGAGCCCAGTACAGACAACAGCTCCACACATTCATTGAACACGCAGGCAGGGAGAGCGGGTGTGAGTGTGCTGGCCTGCCCCTTGCCTCCACACTTTCCCCTGGTCATCTGCAGGGTGAGACCATGCACAGGAAGTAGCCGCATGAAGATCAGCAACACAGCTTTGTGAATGTAGCTTGTCATGGGGAGGGAAAGTTCACTCACCACTTCCTCCATGCAGTTGCCCCTGCTGACAATCGGGAAATCACACAGAGGCAGTGGGTAGGGTCATTGCACTTGCATCCACTCTCCCTCCCCGCATGCTCAGTGAACATGTGGGGCTGTTGTCTGTATTGGGCTTGGGTGAGCTTTTAAATTTAATTTCCTCCCATTAATAGGCCTTCTAGTTGAAGTGCCTGATAAAACTCTTGTGCTACATCTTTCAGGTCTCGTAAGTAAATATAGGGAAAGAAATTTCATCAAGCATCATCCTCACAGAACAGAAACAATATGCATCTATGTCAATAGACTTAGAAGGGTGTGAAACAATGACCTAATGAAACAAATAGAAACAGTTAAATGCTATAAAGATGTGGCCTCACAATCAAAATTATGACTAGTAATCACCAATATGCTAGACTGGGTAGAGTCTTTGACTTGGACCAGAAAAGAGGTGGGTTTAGATTGCTGCTGTGCCTGGAAGTTTACTGGGTGATTTTGGGCCAGTAACTCTCCTTCTAACACCCCTTAAAATGTCATTGGTGGGGGGAGGGGCAGGGAGATGTGATAATTTCTTATATGCTGTCCTGAGCCTCTTAGAGGAAGAGCAAGATACAAGTTCTTAAAATATTTTTGGTACATGAATAGCATTTGACATGTTGATATTGGCCTCTTTTTAGCTTTCGTCCACTGACCAATAAAAGTCCCTAACTTTAGTCATTATTGTCTACCTGGGAATATGTCTACATTCTTCATTGTTAGATAAAGTAGCAGAATATCTCATTTCTCCCATATTCTCTTATGTCTATTGTTTTTGTCATTATTTATAATTTGGAATTTGTAAAATTGACTTTGCTGAAAATCAAACACATTGACTCTGAATGTATAGTCTGTCTCTTTGTCTCTTTCAGGACTCTAATTACAGGCATGGCTTCTGGTAGCATTGTAGCTTTTAATATAGATTTTAATCGGTGGCATTATGAACATCAGAACAGATACTGAACCTGAGAGAAGAACTGAAAGCAAAGGGGGAAACTGAGAGCACAAGTGCTACTGAAAGGCATAATCTCTGGTGGAAAAACAAGTCTGCATTGACCTCCGTTGTACATTCCATTACACCCAGCAATAGCTGTACATTGTAGTCAGCAACCATTTTACTTTGTGTGTTTTTTCACAACTGAACACCAGCTGCTGCAGAAGCAAGCTTGTATCATGTAAATTATAATGAATTAGGAGATGTTTTGGTAATTATTTCATAAATCTTTGTTTACTGAGAAAAGATAGTAGTAGAACACGTCACAAGAGACTTTTGAATTTTCTGAGGAACCTTGTGTCTGGTTGTTATATTGTTTTGGCCATGAACCTAACATCCATTTCCCATTTCCAGCCTCTTTTCAAGCTGAAAAATAATTAAAAGAAAAAAAAACTACGTTTGATACTTTGTACATCAGATGCACATCTTAACTTTGAAGGGATACTTTTGTAAAAGTAAAACCTTGTATAAAGAACAAAAAAAGTTTCTTAATTTTATTGTGGAGTTACAACTTGCATGTACTTTGAACCTGATGTCTTGATGAAACGGTCACATTCATGGATTGAACTGAAGAGCTGCCTGAAGGCACAGCTTGTAATTCAAGGGTTGAAATGGGGGGGAGGGGCGCAAGCCACAATTTTGTCATTGCCACTGAAACATGGTTTGCACTTTTCAATATCAAGTCACCCCTTCTAAGTGGAGTTTTGCTCACGACATGAAGCATTTGGATATGAAGCCATTGTTTGCCATATTTATACTTTATTAAAAAAAGAAAAGAGAAATCTTCCCTTTTAATTTAATAATGTGATAGACAGGTGGGAGCACAGAAGAGATGCCGTGCAACATGCTTAGTGATTCCCGCCCAAGTAAGAGTGCTAGACTTCTAGATTCATCACATTTGGCATACTGTACATTGCAAGGAGAGATCCGTTAAGATCTTTTCTTCATCCCTTGGAAATAAAGCTTGGTTCAAAACAGCCTTAGCTTGTTCTTTTAACATTCTTCTGAAAGTCACACTTTGAGCCACATTCTCAGCTGAAGGCACTTCATGGTCAACGATACTGTAATGCTGACTACCAAGATAATTTGCCGCACATTCTATGGATCAAGTCACACCCAGGGGTATATACACTTTAATTCATGTTTCTTCTTTGTATATTTGGTGACTGTATTGTCATAGATGTACATATTGTGTTGGTAGGGCTATGAGGCATGTAACAGGAATGTAATTTTCTCAGACTTTACACTCACTTGCAGTCATTTATTTAAAAAAGATAAAACAAGGTAATGGATTCTTTGTACTGGCACTTTGCACCAGAAGCATATCATTATTTATTGATGTGATTCTTATTTGTTACCCACCTTGTATTAGTAAGTTTTAGCACTAAATACCTTCTACATTGTTGTTTGTATTTATAAGATTCTGAAATCATGGGGAATCAATGTAATGATTAAGTTATTCATCATCAGTCTGTAAGCAATATCTTGAGTTTGTAGCTTAGAATTGGGAGAATATTGAACATCTGGAAGATAAATTCATTTCATCTCAAGATCATGGTGAAATATTTTGGATATATAAATTCCTTAAGCTATTGTAACCATGTTTTATTGCAAAGATGTAAAATATGCCAGATGTGTGTGAGTTGGAAATCAAAAAGAAAAATAAAATATGCAAAGAATTCATGGATTGCTTCTCAAGTTAATTTAACATTTGACACAAATGTCATATTGTTGGTGAAAAAGGAAATCTTTATTCACAATGGTAATAATGCAACCTTTAAAGTATATTCTTTTAGTTGATTGGATTGAAAGGATTGTCTAGATTATTGTCTGTGACATTGGTCAGTACTGAATTATAATAATAGATAAATAATGGATGTACTCAGGAAATTTAAGGAACTTGGACTAACATCAGCCGAGAAACTTTGCATTATCCTTTTTCTAAATTAAGTATAATGATTTTCTTTGCCATCCTCAATTCAGTGAGTCCAATAGGTAAATTTTAAATTTTCTTCAAATATATTTTCTCATGCTATTTACAAGCCATTCATATTTTTCATAATAGTGCTGTTGCCAATATGAAATTGAATTACAGTTTTGTCATGCTTTTGGCAAAGCTCTGGGAACAATAAGGACATGGTCTTGATTTGTGAACAATTTAATTCCAATCCTCAGCAGTAATTTAATGAGCAGATGGAGAGAGGGAAAAGTCCATATTTCAATGTTCAAGATTTCTATAAAAGGAAATTAATGCACCTAAGCAGGTCTTTCTGCCTTTCATTGAGTATAAGCATGCTTTCATGTGCCAGTCTAAAGAGCATAGAGATTGATTTCCGATTGGCCTAGGAACTGTGTGTAAGATTGTATCTGCTCAGTACTGCAATAGCAATAAAGTATCATACCTTTATCCTTACATCTTAAAGTGTTTGAAACAGTAAAGAAGCATTGTTCAGAAAAAGAATACTATTACTCTCCTGTTCTACCATCATTACAAGAATATATATTGCCAGCATTGATTAGCACATTTCTAATATCTGCTTCCTACCACTACTTCCACTCTTCACTACTCCTGCTGCCCCATTCCTGCCCAAAATTTACCTCCTCCCAGAAAAAAATGGAAATAGCCACAAGGACTATAGGAGAGAATAATATCATCTGTAAGTGACTTGCCTAGATAAATATGACTTTAGTTTTGATAGCTTGGAGAGACCTCTTTCCGATATATTGTCGAAGGCTTTCACGGCCGGAGAACATTGGTTGTAGATTTTATGGGCTGTATGGCCATGGTCTTGGCATTGTAGTTCCTGACGTTTCACCAGCAGCTGTGACTGGCATCTTCAGAGGAGTAGCACCGAAAGAAACTCCCATTTCTAGATACCTTGGTCATCTGCAGAGCAATTTTTCAATTAGGTCACAAGGTCTAGAGGAAACCAACTCACATGCATCGATACTTACACAAAAACTCCAATCACCACCCTCGACAGAAAAGAGGCATAATAAAAACATTAGTAGACTGTGCAGGATAGATATGTGAACCGCACTTTTTCAATGAGGAAATAAATTTGCTCAAAGTGCATCTAAACCATGCACTTCAAGCAAATGGCTATGCCAGAAATGAAATCAGAAAAGCGATTAAACCAAGGATAAATCAAACAACTAAGGAAAAACCGTCTCCCACAGGAAAAGTGTTTTGCCATATATCAAAGGAATCACTGATCAGATGGGAAAACTTATGAAAAAGCACAACCTACAAACAGTATTCAGACCCACCAAAAAATACAACAGATGCTACAATTAGCAAAAGACAGCAGAGAGCCCCTCACCTCTGCAGGAGTATACCGCATACCCTGCTGCTGTGGACAAGTTTACATCGGGACCACACAGCGTAGCATCCAGACGAATAAAAGAACATGAAAGACTCTACAGACTTGGCCAGTCTGAAAAATCAGCAGTTGTTGAACATAGTCTAACTCAAACAGGACACAGTATCTTATTCCAGGACACTAAAATACTGGACAACAAATCCAACTACTTTGTCAGATTGCACAGGGAAGCCATTGAAATTCATAAGCATAAGCACAATTTCAACAGGAAAGAAGAGAATTTAAGAATGAATAGGGCATGGTTTCCAGTCCTGAAAAACAGCAGACTAACAAAATACTCTACATCTTACAATAGCCCTGCAGATAAGATTAGCATATCAACCACCAATCCATATGCAAAAGAACCTCAGAATACAGGGAAGCTCCCCCCACCCCCGTTAGCATTCCACACCCTGGGAAACTCTTACAGGATGACTAAGCCCAAACCCACCTTCCTGAGTAGATATAAATTACCTGCTAACATCTTCTCCACACATTGACACTGAAAGATCTCTATCTTTCAGTGCTACACCTCTGATGATACCAGTCACAGCTGCTGTCAAAACATCAGGAACTACAATGCCAAGACCATGGCCATACATCTCGGAAAATCTACAACAACCAGATCTCTTTCCCTTTGCACGAATACAGCAATCAAATAAATCCACATATTTTCTCCCATAAATTGCATCTTTTTCAATAGGACTTGCAACACAGCTCATATTTATATACTCTAGTCCATACCAATGTGAACCAGCAGCTAATCACAATGTCTAAGTTCCTGTTACAGTTCTTAAAGTAGGGGCTATCACCAGTGTTCCAACAGTCAAAACACATACTGTAGTAGGTTTCAATAGTTTGCATAGGATTTTGCATCCCTCCCTCCTGACATCTGTAGTTCTACCAAAGATTATTTAATTACTTGCAATATTTTTACACCACGTTTCCCTCAATATACACTAAAAAGTTTTAAGTCATAGAATTTGAAAATTCTATCCCCTTTCCTACTAAGACAAGAGAAACCACTATGCTACACTGGGTTGTACTTATAATAAACTGTCATGTAGTATAATCATAGAAATCTTTTTGGAACTGGTAGAAGTCTAGGTGGGGAAGGTGGACATACTTTGGGCATATCATTCCGCGCAGAGGGAACAACACTCAGAAAAGCTTGGTTCCTGGTATAACCAAATGAACATCTCAGGGACATGGTGCTGTCACCAGATGTTCATGGATAATCTGAAAGGATACATGACTTGTCAATGCCAGGAAAAGAAGTAACAGTATGTGGGCCCTAGGTAATTGCTGACACCTTGAATTGAACCAAGAAGCAAAATGGCATCCAGTGAAGCTGTTTTTAAAATGATTTAATTTGACCCAGTCAATTCATACCCATATGCAAGTAAATGCATGTATTTTGAACCAGCTGTAGCTTCTGAGTTTTCTAACCAAGAAAGCATTACAGCAATCTATCAGAAAAATTATAAGTCACGGATCAGTGTGGCAAGATTGGCAACATAGAAAAGGGAGAGCAATTTCTTCACTAAGTCCAACTGAAGAACAAATCCACTGTGATAGCCTGTAGTGTCTTTTCAAAAAGTGTTTTAAAAAAAACAAGGGCTTTTCTCCATTTTCATTTGTTTATCAAGACTATAGCACACAGTCACATCATTCTAAAACAATGTTAGCTGAGAGCAGTCAACTTGTCACTGGGGTCTAGCAGCTTGAGACATGGGCCAATGGAGTAAATCCCTCATTCTCTGTGGTAAAAACAAAGTTGGGGGGGGGGGGTAATTTTACAATCGAAATGGTTTCCAGAATATTTTTTTTTTAATTCAGTTTCTTTGATGAATATATCCTGTCAGTTTCACAATTTCTACCACATTACAGCACCACATTACAGCACTTCATAAGCCAATCTTTAACTGTCAGTATCTTCAATAAGCACCATTTAATTGCTGAAATTCTCTTGAGTGATGTTATCTTTAATGGTGACTATTAGTTTTAAATCTTGAGAAATGCTATTGATAAGAGGAACAATATTCTTATAAAGATCATTATTGTAATCAGTTGAATAATTAAATACTTCACTGGTTTTGATGCTGAAAAGAGTAATGATAAATATTTTTCTCCTCTGATATATTTAAGGACAGATATTTGGTCTTATTTTAATTTACTTGGTATCTCAATATTCTTCCAAACACAGTTATATTATCAAACAATAATAAGGACGCATTAGGCTTAGTCAGCATAGTTACATTATCAGCATACTATGATATTTTGAAATTGCACACATTCACCTACTATTTTCTGTTATCAATATAGCAAATGTTTCCACAAATATATCAGAGCCGAAAGAAACATGTCATGATTTTTCACCTTTTTGACAGTGCTAACTTTAATTCTTCAAAGACAGGAAGTTAGATCCCTTGTAGAATATTAGTATACTCAGTCATCAGTTTCTCCAGATCCAGTTTTTAACCACTGTGTCTAGACAACAACTTTAAAAACAGCTGCTTCCAGAGGCTTAGCTAATGAAATATAGTGCTGGGTGTCATCAGCATACTGGTTATTCAGTGACCTAGTACACATATTAAATAGCATGGAGATAATATGAAATGTTCCATGTTCAAAGGGCCACACAATTGATTCTGCTTCTCAGAATCTATGGAAAGGGAACATATGGGAAAGCAAAAGGGGGGGGGGGGGAGGAAAAGAACAAAAACAATTTTTTCCTACTGAACCCTATTATATCTGTTTATTAAATGTCCTGTTGGATCATTTTGTATTTTGCTCAGTAAATGTTCTGGCGGTTGATTATATTATATTTCACTTGCACTGTGTAATCAATAAATAAAATTAATACAAAAAGTAGCAGGAATGTATAGCATGTTTGGTTTATAACGATACTGCCGAATCATAGCATTGAAAAGTTTGCTATGTGATATAAAGGCCAACTTTCCCCTTTCTAGTGTAATATGCAGTCAATTGATGACCTTCTGCATAATGACCAATCCTGGCAAATTCAGAGGATGCATTTCATATAAAAGGGCTGAGATTCAGCTCAGGCACAGAACTACAGAAGAAGGAACAGAAGAAGGAAAACCAGCTCGGAGTGGTCCGAGGGGGAGGTCCCCCCCCCAAATAGCCCAAAAGCTAGAAAAAATCCTATTCCGAGCGGCTGGCCTGCGCAAGCACAGTCCCAATGTGTGCCTGTATGAAGACCTAGATGAACAGCAGTTACAGGTAAGTGCAGCTCTGTTTTATGTCCTGTACTGTTTGGACAGAGAAGGATGCCATCTGTGATGGCTGTTTCAATTGATAAGTACATCATTCCCCCCCACCCCAGACACACACTCAGCCTTTCCACGTTACTGATGGAAATGCAAAGCATGCAAGCAAAGGAAATTTTCTATGTCTGGATATTGATCAGCTGTCAGATAACTGAGTTGAGAGAGGGAAGGACTCAGATCAGCATGATTTTAATCATAATATCATGCATTACCATCTGTCTGGAACGAAAGCACATTTAAATCCCTGTTATAAAGAAGCAATCTGAAGGCAATTCTAGCTACAGGTTAATGAAGTCACGAAGGACTTGGGAAATAACTCAAATTTTCCATATAATTGAGTTGGCCAGGTGCATGGTCACATTTACTTTTAACGAGGACACTTCTCAAAAATGAGGAATTAGTTTAGAAAGAGGCTGAATAAAAGTTAGGAAAGTCAAATCTTAACAGAATGCATTTTTTTAAAAAAACCACCATAACAGAATCTCCTTTTTTTAAAAAAAAAGCATGACAGACCAGGAAAAGTGCAAATTAAGAGGATACCAGTGGGGTTAGCAAGCAAAATCAAGAGGCAAGAAGACCAGGAATGCTTGAGGACTCACCACAGCTTTGCTCGTCTTGCTTGCCCTTCATGTCTGTTTTGGGGGACCCTACAAAGGGAAACTAGCTTCGGCCCAAACTATATCACACTGGTTTGTATCAACAATTCGAAGGGCATACCAGCAAGCAAATGTAAAATACCCATTGGGAGTCAGAGCCCACTCTGCCAGGGTACAAGCATCACCAACTGCCCTTCTGAGGGGAGTACCACTAGCCCATATCTGTAAGGCTGCAACAGAACAGAAATGAGATTAAAGAACAAAGAGCAAACCAGTTAAAAGGAAACAGCTAAGAGTACACAAATTTGCCACCTAGAATAAGTGAGAGAAATCAGTCTCCTTCCCTACTAGTCAGCCCAGAAAATGACGTAAGGCTGCAACTTGGTCCTCTTCAGATACTTTTGCTAAACATTATGCAATAGATGTGGATGCTACAGCTGATGTTGCTGTGGCAAGGGCAGTGTTACACTCTGTGTGACACACAGGTAATTGTTTCTTTCCTGGTGTAGGCATAAGGGTAATGAAAGCAATGAGTGCTAAGTGTTTGAGATACTGTTATGTTTTATTACATTTGTATATTCAGAACGTCTGTATGTATATCTTTGCTTGATGTTCCAACTAGAGATGGGCACGATCTCCATTACAATAAAAAAAACCCCACGATAATGGCAATCTCCCAATCATGACCTGGTGGATCGTTGTCTTCCATGGCAAACAATCCCGCAGTCGGGAGGGGGCTGGACCGAGGCGATCGTGATAGGACCGGGAGGCTAGACATTCAGGCGCCAACAATCTATTCCCCTGGCAACAGAGGCAGGGGAATGCCTGAGCTCTGTTTGCAACTTGATAATATTTCCCCTAGTGAGGAAAAGCAAACAGTTGTGAGAGAAAAGGTGGCTTCCGGAGAAAAATATAAACAAAATGATTGGGAGAGGAACGGGTTAAGAGAGAGAGAAAACTTTGAGTGCGGCTATAGAAGCTGTTTTGCGCTTCATTCAGTGCATTGAAAGAGTTAAGAAGAGATCTCGTCTCAGTGTTAACTCTTTCAAAAACCCCTTACATTGAGAGCAGCTATCAAGCTGTTTTGCGCTCCTCTCCTGACTTTCAGTGCGTTGAAAGAGTTAACTGAAAAGAGATATCTCTCTCCTCCTGGCTTCTCAGCCAGGAGCTATCAAGCTATCAAGCTGTTTTGCGCTCCTCTCCTGACAATGGCCCTTTTCGCACTTACGGTTTAAACCGCCATTTATGAGCATTCACCCCGATCGCAGTGGCTTCGGCATTGCACCTGTTCATTTCACACTGTCCACTGCAATTTCGATTTGGTGTCTGTGCTTCATTTCAAAACCTCGGTGCAATTTTGGGCTTTCCGTGCCTTGCAATTCAAGTCACATTTTTTGAAAAAAAAATTGAGCATGCGTAGTAACGTTGCAGTGTTGGAACCCTTCCCCCCTTTTTGCTGATTGGGCTGTCCCCTGCCCACTGAAGGGGCAATTGGTGGCAGAGTTCTGGGGGAAAACATGTACCACTCTAATTTTTTTTAATCATGCCAGGAAAGGGTTAAAATGCTGCCGATTCATCTCCTCCCAGGAAGCAGAGGCTTGTTTCCAAAGGGCTGTGCAAAATGCTTGGGTTTCCCCCCCCCCCCTCTTTGGCAAAGCCTGAAACATGCCTGGGAGGGAGGGAAAAGCAGCCATTTAATCCTTTCCTGGCTTTTAAAGCCAGGAAGAAAGTGCAGTAACATTACAACATTGCAACCCATTCTTGTCTTTTTTTAAAAAAAGAATGTGTGTGCATACCCTAAGGGAGGAAGGAGAAAGCAGCTATTTAACACTTTCCTTGCTTTTAAAGCTAGCAGGGAATTAGCAGCAAGCTTAGGAATCATTCCTGGCTTTTGAAAAAAAAATAAAAGAGCATGCATACCGGGAGGAAGGAAACCAACGAAGAAGCAGCCTTATGACTCTCACCTCGCTTTACTAAAAAAAACGGTGGACAAGGAGTTCAGAGAGCTGAGGAGGGTGGGAGTGGTTAATTCTGCACAAACCAATCAGCTCCCAGGGAAAAGGAGAGGGGGGGAGAGAAGCAAAAAGGGGGCAAAAGTGTTCACATTAGCAAAATGCGGGCCAGCTGACAGTCGGCAGCGAACTTAAAAAAACATCGGGGTATGTCCACAGGGGGGAAAATCGGGGATACAGCGGACAAAAAGCGGGACTGCATCCCATGACTGCTTTTAAGTGTGAAAACCTTGCAAACATGGGATGTGGAACAGGTACAAAAGCGCTCTAAAAACCCAGTGCGAAAAGTACCTTTCAGTGCGTTGAAAGAGAGGCAGGGAGTGGGACGGGTTAAAAACTTTTCCCCCCTCTGCTCTAAGTGTGTGTGTGTGTGTGTGTGTGTGTGTGTGTGTGTGTGTGTGTGTGTGTGTGAGAGAGAGAGAGAGAGAGAGAGAGAGAGAGAGAGAGAGAAAACATCCCCTCCCGGAGGGGAGGCGGCTCGTCGCTGGGTCAAAAACTTTCCCCCCTCTGCTCTAAGTGTGTGTGTGTGTGTGTGTGTGAGAGAGAGACAGAGAGAGACAGAGACAGAGACAGAGACAGAGAGAGACAGAGAGAGAGAGACAGAGAGAATGTCCCCTCCCTGAGGGGAGGCGGCTTGTCGCCAGGTTAAAAACTTTTTTCCCCATCTGCTCTAAGTGTGTGGGGGGGGGCGCCCCTCCGATCCCAGATCCCAGATCAGAAACGGGACTTGATTGGAGTGAATCGGTGATCTGGGGTCGTCACCAGAGCAGATCCACGAACAGCTTGATCAGTATTTTTTTTTGGGATCGTGCCCATGTCTAGTTCCAACCTTGTTGCTGATGTTGAGCAACTTAAAAAAAAGGAAAGAGGTTCAGAATGATGTTTGGTAAATTTATTCAAAGTTTAATATGCTGAGGGTGTTGGTAATCTTGGTAATCTTTCCAATGTGGGGATGCATAGAAGAACAAAGATGGAAACAGGGTTGTACATACCTGTAACTATTGTTCATCGAGTTCTTCTGTGAAGCAGATATCACTCCCTCCTGCCCCGCTGTGAACTCTCTGGTGGTAACTACTTGGGTTTGCAGCGGCTCAGGAGAACTGAGAGAGAGAGCAGGTCACTCCTCTCAGGTCATGGGACCCATTTTAGGCAGGAAAAATGGTTAGTCAATGTGACCGGGGAGAAGCTGCCCCTAATAGAGCTCAAAAGAAGCTAGAAAGTTTCTCTGTCGACAGGCCTACATGTGCGCAGTCCCACTGTGTGTCTGCACAGAAGAACTCGATGAACAATAGTTACAGGTATGTACAACCCTGTTTATCATCTACTGTTCTAGAAACAAGATGCAGGACTAGATTATCTCATCCAGCAGGGTCTCCTCTTACCCAACAAAACAGTAAGTTAAAATGTGATGTCAAACTCAAAACTACCCTCTTCCCCATATAGATGCAGTGTGGTTGTAATTTTATCTGACAGAATGTACTGAAGAGAAAACATAAATTTTGTACAAAAAACAGGGAAGTAAATAGGCATGTTTACAGATGCAGCCCTAATTAGTGCTTGGAGCAATGAAGCAACAACACAAATCACTCATAGTCTTGGCCCCTGTTGTGTTCTCCAGCAGCGATATTTATGAAGTGATCTGACCATTAATCCTTAGAAACAGATCCATTGAATTCCACATTCCATGGAAACATACACACTGGATATTTAAAAATCTGTGCTATTCGTAAGGTAGTGTGTGTAGAAAAATGGATTGCTCTTGTACATTAACCGTAACAGGCATGCCTTCCTTCCAGTTAATAATAAATATGGTTATAGGCAATTTCAGATGCTTCTTTGTCGGGGGGGTTTTAATCAGTGATTTCTTCTTTTTTTTTTACTTAAATTTGTTGCTTTAATTCCTGGATCTACTTATTATATGACAAACTCCAGAGAAGTTTCCTGTATGACAGAAATTCTTCCTTTCATTTGAAGCAGATTCTGGATGGAATGCCATTTTCGTGTCTCCTACCTCAAACTGTGTGTATTAAAACAAAAAAGAAAAAACATAGTTCTAATAAGCATACGTGTGTTGGAATGAATGTCAGCAGGTGGCAGGAACGGTGGCTAAGTAGAAGCAAGAAAGATGATGGTGGACAGAAAGTGCCAAAGGTAGGAAGCGAGAGTCACATGAATAAGGATAACATGTGCCTTAGGCAAGATCTGTAAGCAGACCACAAAGTGTGTGTATTTATATACTTGGAAAATATATGTACAACTTTTCCAGAGTCCTGCTTAAGGCAGCTCACAAAACAAAATACAATAAAAGCATACTAAAAATTGTTAATGATAAATCATTAAAACAAGACATAAAATAGCAATAAAACATCCTCAATATTATACTTATAACTAAGCAGGCTAGAAGCAGACCAGAAAAGACTTCAAAAGATGAAACAGTTAAAAGCCTAGATAACAAGAAATGATTTGGCTTGGCACCAACAGGAGAATAAAACCGAGAACACCTTCAGAAAGTGAGGGGCCACTCACTATTCTGCATGCAGGAGCACAGAGAGCAGGGCTTGGGGAAAGGCTCTTATGTGTAGGTAGTCTGGCTCAGTGAGTACAATGAAGACATTGTGTCTGGGCAGAGCTCATTAGCAGTTAATCATCTAAGCAGAGAATGGAGTGCAGCAGCAAACCTTAAGTATTCCAAGTTCAATATAAAAAAGCCTTCATCCTCTTATTTAGTTATGCGCTGTATTTGTGTTGGGCTCTCTAGCAATAGTTTGGTTGGTATGAAAAATTATGTGTTGTACTCATAACACCATCCGTTACTTCTGATACAATCCTGTGCAGTGTTATTCGGCCACATGAGCATAAATACCTCTTTCTTCCCTTCATGCAAATGTTGTTTGCAGTAAAACCTGAGCTCCAAAAAAAGGGTTCAAACCAGCTAAAATGGAGGGGGAAAGCTTTCTCATCAAAACCGTGATAGGTACTGTTCAGCAGGTGAGCATCACCTCACTTGCACAATTGCATTTTGAACTGCATGCATAATTTCAATAGTTTCTCTAGCTAGTAGGAGCAAAATATTCCCACAGCAAGCAAAAATTGTGGTGCAAGTGCCAGGAAAATACAATATCCTGCAACAGAAATGCTTCACTAAGGAAAAAGTCCTGATTACTTGAATCCAATGAGTAACACATGCTTATACAAAACCAATTGCTAAAGTCTGAAGAATATTGAAGAAAAGAGTTAAGGAAAGGAAGGATCATCATCATCAGTATGCAATATGCATGCCTCTTTAAGGAAAAATAACAGCAAATGAACTCCTACACAGTTTACTCAGTGAATATTACAGGAGTCAAGTCTGTTCCTCCTAGGATGCCTCCCTATCCACCACCGAGTGGGTATTTTCACTACAGGAAGTCAGCTGAAGAATATCCCATAGGGGTATCTCATGACTTTCACTGAACATTCTTCTAGAGAGGAAAATATGCCAAACAAAAGAAGGCAGAGCCTCCTGAATAGTAGTAGTAGTAGTAGTAGTAGTAGTAGTAGTAGTAGTAGTAGTAGTAGTAGTGGTAGTAGTAGTAGTTTAGATTTATAACCCACTCTTCCTGCAAGTGGGTTTAGAGCGAGTAACATCAATTAATAAAAATCACATTAATTAAATGTTAATCGCATTAAAATACATTAAAATGTAAGAATCAGTGCAAGAAGGCAGCAGCTCTACGCATATTAGGTCAGTCGGCAAACAATCCTGCCATACAATCTCACAATATTAAGTTCAGTTTTGTCCATATAGAAGCAACCTCTAAAGGACTAGCCACCACAATCTAGCTGAAATGGCTTCAGAGCACAACTAATGGCTTCTGATATGTACTTCCAACAGCACTGAAACTTGAAACCAGCCAGTTCAATGAGGCCCAGATGTACATCACGATGGATGCATAGGAAGCACATCCAGATGTGCACCTGCATCATCATCATCTATGGTGATGCACATGAAGGTCTGCTTCTACACTTAGCCGCACTTGGTGGCCCTTGTGAGGACAGACAGGAGGGATATAAATCTAGTTAAAGAAATAGATAGATTGGGGTTGTGGCACAGATACCTAGGCTATACTGCATTGTACACCAAAGAACACTGAGAAAAGAGAAACAATGCTGCTAGTGATGAAAAGCAAAAGCTCCAAGTTCTTACATAAAGTTTTGAGCCATAAGTTACATCACACTGCAAAACCTCCCCATACTTATTAAACGGTTCTGTTTAATATTTAAATTAAAACTGGAGATACACTAGGCTTTAGCAATGCAGAATGTGGGAGATACACTCATTAACACTATTCATGAATTTAATTGAGCACACACATAAAAACTTTGACAAGTAAGCATTTTGCTTGCTAATTGTGGGGTGGTTATGATTATAAATGGACCTAAAGTGTAATCTTTCAATAAGATCTTGCGAAAAGGTGGGGTGGGAGAGAGAAAAGAGCCTTTCAACCAGTGAGTTCAGCAAATATTTAAAGGATCTTTTTTATGAGTTTGCAGGCTGTTCATGAAACAAACAAACAAAAGCAGAAGAAACGTATTTTGGGATTGATTAGAAAGGAGATAGCTTCACAGAAAACACAAAAGGCAACCTTATAAATGCAAAGCAGATAAGTATACTGCAATATTTTACACTGAATATATATCAGCCCCAAGGAATGGCTACTTTCCAGCCTCATATAAGTCTCCTATGTGGTTACAATGATGTATGCAGACAGGATATCTTATGCTCTGGGAATGCTGAAAATCTAATATAACGGAATACCAGGAGTGAGTATTAAACCACATCTGAAAGTATATACGCAAACGTTGCAAGGGCCAGGAATAGTGATGCAGCCTTTTTCTGATTCCATAACAAAGAATGTTGAGACATAAATACAGCAGAACTAGACATCTCTGAACTACTGGTCAAACACTGAACACTTGCAAGTTGGAGAAAAATATTTGCAGGAACCCCTGATCCTACTATTAATATACCTCAAGGCAAAAACATGACAAGAAAGAGCCACTCCTCATTTTGCACGCTTCTTTGGATGCACTGTTTGATTGCATAAACAAATTTGAGGCAATTGCCGTATAAAAAATCAAGTGTCAACTTCCTTTCTGCAATAGCAGCTGTCACACAGCTAGCCTTGACAGATTATAATTTCACTGAAATATTAGAATGGAAGCGTTCTCATCAATCTTGCATACTTGCTTTGTACTCTGGAGGCCGTTTACCCTGTTCTAACATAACTAAATTCACCAAATTTAATCCAGTGTGGGATTGTGGTCTAACTATATCATCAACAAAGGATAAGTCATCAACATTACCAAATGTGGTCAAAGTGACACCATTTAAATGTTATTAAATAAACCAAGTTGCTAAACTCTTGGTTGAACTAGAAGCTAGGATAAGGTCCTTTTCGTTTGACACAGCTTAGGAGAACATTTTGATTTGTCCATTGGAGAATTACCTCAGGCGCTCACTAACGGAAATTCTTTATCTGACGGCAAAGCCACATAATACAGTCTAGTTCCAACTCTAAATTTATACGGGCACAGGTCATGCCGCCAGTCACCACAAGCTCTCATAAAGCTTCCTTACTAGCATAACAAACCATCAATACTAGCCCAGCTGCAGGGGTCTCATATGGAGTCACAAGTCTGCCATTCCTTCTGGCTTCAGAACCCTCCATTCCATCCCCACTGGATTTTGCTGAAAAGATATTGAGCTCAGATTGATTTCAGAAGTAATTTTACTCTGTTGATATATAAGGTAATAAAGACTTTCTACCAGAAACTCAAATAAAAAGTAAATCTCTCCTTCACTCATTTTCTCTCCCTCACCTACCAATTTCTCTGCAGAGCTAAAATACAATGAAACGGGAATCAAAATGGTTCAATCATTCAGTCCTTTTATACAGAATGTGCTAAGGGCTTTATATTCTTTACTGCATTTCAAGTTTTAATGATGTTTTATTATGGGTTGGAACCAAAAAGCATTTCTGCTGATGAAAGTAGGTGAAAGCTGGAGGGGTCTCCCCCCAAAAAAGAGGCTATGCTGGGGGTTATGGGATCTGCATAGTAAGGAGGGGAATTAGGAGTGGAATTGAGTGAGGCTGAGTGAAAAAAGCTGGCTCGATCCAACTGTTCTGAACAGCTCATAAGCATGATACAACTTCTTTAAAAAAATAAATACAGAATGGAATCTGGGCCAGTGTTTGACAACATTATTATTAGACTGTAATATATTGTAATGTATAAGGAATTAAGGTCCTGCTGATTTAGCAGGACTGTTTTCTTGGAATGAGACTGAATTATCACACTGCCTCCTTCCTGGTTGCCATTGATCTTTAAACCCATACATTCTTTTGAAAGGAAACCCATTCTATAAAATTAAATGAAATTGATATAAGTCAGGTTTCTTATCATCTAATATTTAGCCAGTTACAATGAAAAAAATGGATCAATACTTCAGAGCAAATAGCAGGAAAAGGGAGAATAAGATATTATAAAAAGCAGTGGAAGAAGCTAAAGATTATTCAGATTTATGAGCTGATGGAAGTTGCTCAGACATGTAGATGAAACCTTGACTAGCTTATCAAAAGCATCAAGATCAAAGTACTGGCTCAGAAAAAGTGCAGAGATTTTTTTAAAGAAAGAGTCATATATCTATCTTATTCACCCAGTTTTCAGAAGTCAGATACTCAGACTAATGCAAAGGCCAACTTCAGAACACAGAGAGTTAGATCTAAGAACAAAAAAGTGCCAAGAGAAGGTAACCGGATGCTCTCGCATATGGGAAACTAGTTGTCTATATAATCATTTTTGTTATATTGCCATTAAAAGATGCAGACTCATTTGCCTTTAAAAAAATGTTTTTAATGTTGTATATCCTGAGATCCACTTTTGCTAGTATAAAAGCCATTACATTAGTAGAAGAATTTTATTTAAGTTACTGTATGCTGTTGTACAAAGAAAATAGCACAGTGTTCAGAGTTATTTCCACTTGTGCAGAACATAATGCTAACTAGAATGTTTAGCTAAATGTTTTGATTTTAATCATGCAGTTAAGGAATGGTGTTTCAAAGTGGAAATGGGTAAGTTCTTGTGATTGTGCAAAGACTGTGTCATGTCCAGTGTTACCACTTACACAATGATCCTTGCGTTAACACAGCTTCACTTAATTGAAGATGAACTCCACTGACATTTTAGTGGTTAAATACCAATATCATTTTTAATACATGGATGAACTGGTGAATACTAAATAATTAGTCCCAAATTATTTTGATGTCAAGGTTAGTTAGTGCATATTTTCTTCTGCATGCCCTTTCTGTGCAAGCTGTCCTGAGGTATATGTGTTTGTGTGGGAAAATGCCATTTGGGAGGTAATCACAGGTAAACTCAGTAGCAATTCTCATGATCTGGCTGGGTACTCTTAACTGTGATAGGCCATTTCAGATGTTACTTTGTTTGCAAATGCATAGCTGGGCAGGGGGGGGGAAGAGAACAGTTGTACCTAGTAAAATTTAAGATGAATCTTGGAGAAAATGTGAGGTTCCTCTATGTCAGTGAAAACACTATAACATCTAGTACATCTAGCACATATTCATAGGCTGATAACTTTCACAAGGAGATAGGAAGGGAAAGGAGGACCCTGTTGATACTTCTGGATGTCAATGCCATCATCCATGGTTGTCTTCTAGGGGTACTTGTTGGTTCAGGACTTGTAGATACTTCTATGCAGCTTTCCCTAGGAAAGTGAATTCCATAAGGTATTGCTTGGAGAAAATACTCCTCTCCCTGTAGTCTGGCTGGAATTACAGTTCAAAAGTCACTCTTTGTCAAGAATGAGCAAGAAACAACACATTACATCAGTGCTTCAACCATCACATTGGCTTCCTGTATGTTTCCGGATACAATTCAAGGCTTATACACCTTGACCCATAAAGTCTTCAATTATCTCGGTTCAAAGTATCTCTGGGGGCACATATTCCTAATGTGAGTTCTCCTAGTAACAACTTGCTCATAAAATAATCAAAGATGGTTGTAAGACTGGCACCCACCTTTTCCATAGCCTCCCCAGTGCCACAGAACTATTTTTTTTCTGAGACTCACTGTTCTCCCTCACTTGCCTCTTTTTGAAGGCAGGGGATGGGCATACTGGATTTTAAAAATATTTATATATATTTTATTTAGAAAACAAAATGATAGTGAACAGTGCATAAAATAACAAAAGATAATTACGTATAACGGAGTATACAGCAGAATATATTTACAAAATGATAAGAGTGCATTAAAAAAACAAGAAATAATTGTGTATAACAAAATATATAACAAAATATATAAATTACAAAGTGAAAATAAATGGCGTATTAAAAAAGAATTATATATAACAGAATATATATCATATATATTATGAACTACAGGATATTTCTCCCCTCCATCCCCATACTTACTCATATTATGATCCATTATATTCAGCATTTTATATTCAACAATTTAAATTACTAATTTGAAAATTGTTCCATTTTACTAGTAATTATTCTTAGTTTTTCTTAATTACTAGCTACTAGAGATAGGCACGATCTGGATTACGATAAAAAAAAACCCACCGTAATGGCAATCTCCCAATCGTGACCTGGTGGATCATTGTCTTCCACGGCAAATGATCCAGCAGTCAGGACTCCGGGGCGATCATGATAGGACTGGGAAGCTAGACATTCAGGCGCCAACAAGCTATTCCCCTGGCAACGGAGGCAGGGGAATGCCTGAGCTCTGTTTGAAACTTGATAATATTTCCCCTAGCAAAGAGAAGCAAACAGTTAAGTGAAAAGGTGGCTTCCTGAGAAAAATATAAGCAAAGTGATTGGGAGAGGAATGGGTTAAGAGAGAGAGAAAACTTTGAGTGCAGCTATCAGTGCCGTTGAAAGAGTTAAGAAGAGATCTCTTCTCAGTGTTAACTCTTTCAAAAACCCCTTGCTTTGAGAGCAGCTATCAAGCTGTTTTGCACTCCTCTCCTGAGTTCGTTCAGTGCTGAAAGAGTTAACTGAAAAGAGATATCTCTCTCCTCCTGATTTCTCAGCCCAGTGCCTGCTTTTTGCAAGAAGTTGGTATGTGATTTGATGTTTCATTTGTGTTTTTCCTATTTAAAAAACCATAGGATCCACAAGGATCCGTGTGGATCCTGGTTTTACTTTCTTCCTGTTTAAAATATGCTTTTGGAAGACTGGCTGCTTGTTTTTAAAATTGGGTGGGATGGAGGATTCTATCCCTGCTTTTTTTTAAAAGCTGGCTGAAACTTGTTGATGGGGTGTCTCTCTCTCTCTCTCTCTATTTGGAGAGGCAGGAATGGGTTAAAAACTTATCCCCCCTCTGATCTAAGTGCGTGTGTGTGTGTGTGAGAAAACGCCGGGTTAAAAACTTTCACCCCCTCTGCTCTAAGTGCGTTCATGTGTGTGTGTGAGAAAACATCCCCTCCCTGAGGGGAGGCGGCTCATCGCCGGGTTAAAAACTTTTCCCCCCATCTGCTCTAAGTGTGTGTGTGGGGGGGGCACCCCTCCGATCCCAGATCCCAGATCGGAAACGGGACTTGATCAGAGTGAATCGGTGATCTGGGGTCGTCACCAGCATGGATCCACAAACAGCTTGATCGGTATTTTTTTTTTTGGATCGTGCCCATGTCTACTAGCTACATCATTAAAAAAAACTTTCACTTTTTCCTGAAATTCTAAGGTTGGTCTATTATATATATAAGAAGTTAATTTAGCCATTGTCACATAAACATACAATTTATTCATCCATTCAGTCACGTCTGGGCAAAGTTCTGCCTTGTTGCATATACTACTCTTGCTACCATTACCATATATTTGAAAAAATCACTGTGTTCTTTTATAACGTTACTTGGCAAAATATTTAATAACATATTTTTGGAGTTCAACACAAAGCAAGACTTTAATATCTTTTGCATCTCTTCATGTATTTTTATCCCATATCTTCTTACCTCTTGCATGCCCACCACATATGAGAGAACGTTGCATCCATACATTGACATTTCCACTGTAGTACTTATTAGTTTTTGCAATGATCTTAGGAATAATACAACATTTGAAAAACATTTTATACCAGTTCTCTTTTAACATTTGACAGATTGTAAATTTAATTTCTTTAGTCCATAAATTTCCCTATTGACTCATGGAAATATTTTCTTCAAAGTTTTGAATCCATTTTAACATATAGTTTTTAACTTGTTCCAATTCTGTTTCATATTGCAACAAGATTTTATATATTTTTCCTAACAGGTGTTTGGATCTCCGCTGATTAATTGATCAAACACTGTTTTCTCTCATTACCTGCCTTCTTCTTTGAATAATTGGTCTTTTAGTTGAGACACCACTTAGTCAACCATTGGATGTTATTACTTTCTGCGTGAATTTCTTGCCATGTTTTTATTTTCCTTTTGGTGATGTTAATGGTGAAGTTGGCGAACTTAATCTATTTCAAACCATATTCCAAATAGTTCATCCCTCAAAATATGGGTACCATGTTGTCTTTGAATAGTTTTTAATAAATAATTATGAATTCCTTTCTTGATATCAATTGTCTCCAGTTTTACATGTCTTCTGTTTGGATTTGTAATCCAATCTGATATTTAAACTAATGTGTCTGTTTGGTAGTATAGTTTAATATTTGGTACCGCCATCCCACCTGGGCTTTTTTCATCTTGTAATATTTTAAATCTTATTCTTGGTTTCCTTCTCTTCCAAACAATATCATTTATTCTTTTGAACCACATTTTAGGATCTTTTCTATATAGATTGGGAGCAATTGAAATAGAAAATTCAATTTTGGTAATATATTCATTTTAATAGCAGAGATCCTCCCTAGCCATGGAATATTCCATTTTTCCCATCTTTGCAAATCTTCAGTAATGCCTGTCCAAACTTTTTGGTAATTATTTTTATATAGATTATCCTTTTTCCCATTATATTTATTCCCAGATATTTAACTGGTTTTTTTGGTAAGAACACAATCTGTTATTTTTTCTATCTCCTCTTGTTCCTCTCTGGTTGTTGATAATAACATTATTTTAGTCTTCTTTTTATTCTATTTATATCCAGAATATAGTCCAAATCTTAATATTTGTTCCATTACATATTTCAGGGAGATATTTGGTTTCGTTACTGATAAAACAACATCATCCGTGTAACTTTTCATTATATATTCTTCTCTGCCTTCTTTTATTCACAGCCAATACTTTCAATACTCTCAATGGAGATATTGGACACTCCTGTCAGGTCCCTTTTGCTAATTCTATTTTTTCTGGTAGGGAGCCATGTATGAAAATTTAAGCTTGCTGATCAATATAAATACTTTACATCAAGTTTAAAAATTCAATCCCACAGCTCGTATTTTGTAATACTTTCATCAAAAATTTCCAAGTCACATTATCAAAAGCTTTCTCAACATCTAAAAACATAAATGTCATCCCCCCCTTTCCTCCTTGAATATTCAATGGCATCCAGTAGATATCTGATATTATCTCTCATATATCTCTTTCAGCATTCCATACTGAACTTATTTTTAAAGTGTTTATCTGCTGATTTTCAAGCTATTTGGGGCACCTTTTGATGGCTTGTAGTTTAAGTTTTATGGGGTTTAGCATTTGATTTTAATCTCAGGAATCTTTTGATTGAAAGGTTGCATTAAAATATTGCAAATAAATAAATACAGATGGTATGATAATTTTGGAACAGTCCACTGTTATTATTCTGTATTCACTATGTACATATAGAGGATGAGTGGGATCTGAAGGCAGCAGTCTTGATAGAACTTATATTTGGTATGTACACATTTAGCTACTTCTGCTTTTCTTAGCTCAATGTGGACCCAAAGTGGCTTACAGTATGAGAAAACAATAACAGTAAAGCATCTAATACAATAAATCTACTTGTCATTAACAGACTAATCCACTGGAGAGGGAGTGGAGCAGAGCCGGTGGTAAAAGCCAGAACTAAGCCAGAATTTAACACACATCTCACACTACAAAATATCTCTGCAAATGATCCTGCTAGTGTTGAAAGCAGAATATCTTACTCCATCTCTCCTGTACATTGCCAGAAAGGAGCTGACTCTTCAAAGAAAAAAGCACACCATCATCCAGGAAGTACAACTCACATGTTTGTTCCCTTTTGCCACTGAGCATGGCAGAAAAGCAAAATTAAAGGGAGAGGAGATATAAGTAGGATGCAGTGAGTCCATTTTTCCAGAACAGGCTAAATCCTCAGCCACACAGCTAAAGTATAAGACAAAGTGCAGCCCTTCAAAGCAATTATATATCCTGATAGAAAATTATACTTTCCTTAGGGGGAAAAAATGAAACAACAAAAGGGAACCCCCTGGGAACACGAACAACTCAAATATACAGCAACCAGGGTCACAAATGATCAAACAATCAATGCTAATATATATTATTATATTATTCAAAAAGTGCAAGAGTTCAGAAGTGCAAATACATATCAACACAAGTTAAAGTGCATATATATATATACAGGGAGGAGGTAGTCTATCGGATAATCAGTAGATACATTCATATATTACAATAAATTTTTCACTGGTGGTGAGAGAGTGCAAACAGATGGAAAGAAAGTATTCTGCCTATGCGTGGAAACTGTCCATATGTCCAAGGGTGGAGGTAGGACGTGTCCAAAGACACCTAGCCGACAGGCTTTAGCTTGCTGTTACCAATTCCCGTTTCGGTTTTTCTTCTTCTTGGGCTAGACTCTATGGATGTCCACAAGCATCTCTCCTCACTCCACACACCATTGCAGTCTCAGGAAAACTGATAGTTACCATCGGTTTTCCTTAGACTGCAATGGTGTGTGGAGTGAGGACAGTGGACAGTTTCCACGCATAGGCAGAATGCTTTCTTTCCATCCGTTTGCACTCTCTCACCACCAGTGAAAAATTTGTTGTAATATATGAATATATCTACTGATTATCCGATAGACTACGTCCTCCCTGTATATATATGCACTTTAAATTGTGTTGATATGTATTTGCACTTCTGCACTCTTGCACTTTTTGAATAATATAATAATATATATTAGCATTGATTGTTTGATCGTTTGTGACCCTGGTTGCTGTATATTAGGGTAGAAGGGGAAACAACCTCTCTAAACTTTTTATTTTAATCTTGAAACTACTATTTGTATTTTACCTGAAAAAGACAGCTAGCATTCTGCAACATGAAGGCATTAAAAACATATTAAATCAAATTGCCATGTTGTCATTCAGAGATTTCCCCTCTCCCATTCCTTCCTCTGCCAAATCAGGAGACGGTGGCAGTAGTTTGTTTGCCCAGTTTCTCCATGATCGTAGGGATGCCAACTCCAGTATAGGAAACTCCGGGAGATTCAGGAGCAATGACTGGGGGAGAGCTTAATTTGGAGGGGGAGCAGACATGATGTCAGAGAGACCACCTTCTGAGGCTGCCACTTCTTCCAGGACAACTGATGTCTCTCATCTGGAGAGCAGCTGTAATTCCAGAACTTCAAGCCTCAAGTGGTCATTGGTAACCCAACCTTTTATCTATCCCATTTTCCTGCCTGTTGCACAAAGCATCCAAAATCTTGCTTGCTGTAGCCATTAGCCAATAGGCTACTTGGTTTCCAGCTTCTGAGCTAGCCCCTATAGCTCTTCAAAGAACAGTTTGATTTGTGGTATTTAGCAGGAAATTATGTATCACTCCATACCTTAGAAAGCATCACCTGCCAATTTCTGCATCTCAGATCTTTGTTAAAATCAGAGGACAGTATAGGCGGGGCTTTTTCTCGTTAGTAGGCCATCCTGGTCAGGGAGAGAGGCACACAAAAGCAGTGGCATGAAAACAAGGTGGGAGTAATCACAGATGCTTTAGCTCCTGATTCTTGGTTAGAAAAAAATTTCGATATTGTGAACATCCGTCTGTGGATCAGAATCCTGCCTTCACTAGTCTCAAGGTCAGAATACCCATCCACATTGTACATTCTTACTCATAAGTAAATCTGCTAGTTTTGCTAACTTTCTTTATATCCGGGTGCTTGTGCCCTTTAGAACTACATGACAGACAAAGTTGTCCTTATGGTGATTAAGGCTGGTTTTGCTTTTGCCTAAAATGCAGTTTTATAAAAGTATACATCCCCTTTTTTTAAAAAAATGCAACTGCACAAATGACCTTTGAAAATATTCCTCTTTTCATACTGCATGGACTAGAATAAGTATGGTTTTAGTGCACTCTGATAAGAGCCATTTATAGTAGCAAGGAATTTAAACGCACCTTTAAAAGCTCAGGAGCTAAGCTGCTCTATCCCAAATGCTATCTGCATGCATCCTTTCCATGTGATTTTCTCCTATTTCAAATTAAAGCCAAATGATTAGCCAGTTGCTTTTTAAGCTAATAGAAGTATATTTAAAGTGGAATTTGTTTAATCAGTTAATGAGGATTCTAACATTCAAATGCCCTATCTGAAGTTTTTGCAAACTGACATTGTGCTGGATGATAGAATTAACATTACTTGACAATTTGCCAGAAGCCATTAATTTAAAAACTCAGATTTGTTTCAGGACTTGTTAATTTTGGTGTGCTCTTAAAGAGGGAGGATTCCTGAGCCAAGAATAATCATGATGTTTCTTTTCCTTTTGGGGTTGCCAGCTGCCTGGAAAAAAATGCCCCGGCCCTTTAACAGAGGCTTATTGGGATATTATTCACCAGGTGATGTTATTTACCTCCATTTACCTCCATACTATGAAAAACATCACCTGCCCATTTCCACCTATTAAGCCACTATTAAAGGGACAGAATGTTTTTTCTCCAGGACTGTTGGCCTATCTCCCTCCCTCTTGAAGAAAAAAGTCATTTGATGTTCTTTCTGTATTCGACCCCACCCAGTTCCTTGACATACACGAATTCTATAAGAATAAGGAGAAATACAATTAGACCTCTGTTTATACAATCTTTTGTGCTGGTACAGGATTTAGTTTTGAAAGTTGGTAAACTTTCCTTCCAATTTTAATTGAATAAGTAGGTGCAGCTGAAAAAATGCAAAGGGCTGAGCTGCAGTGGTATGTTTTCACTTTAAAATTACACTAAGTGGGACACCAAAGAAGGGGTAAGCTGAACAGAGATATTAGGGATGAGGCAACCATTTATAAAGGCAAGGAAAGCAAGTTTCTGATCAAAGGTTAACAAAGTCACTTATCCTGTGACATATTAGCATGGCAAACCCTAGTGGTCAGTCAGGGATAAGCCCCTTCCCATCTTCAGAGCATAACATTTTATGCCTGAGATAAATGTTACATTGATAGTAGTACTATAACACAGCTTATGAATTTGCCAGGCAACTTGGCCATTAAGAAAACTGGATACACCTAGAGTATCGGTGCTATTTAACCGTTATAACTTTTTAATGAAGGACTCCTGTGACGATTCAATTTCTGTTTTAAGAAATATCTCCGGTCCCATCAGCACACAGCATCTGCAACTCCTCAAACATGGGAATTCTATTTAATTATACTAGATCCCTATTGCAAGCACGTAGATGGCCAGCCACAAATTCCTTTGTGTACATGAGGTAATTAAGTTACTGCATAAAACAAAATTACTTCAACAGAAAATCCAAATATTATATACAGCATCAGCTTGGGATTTTTATATTTTAAAGGGGGAAATATAAAAGCCAATATGAAGAAACTGTCTTAATTTTACTCTTATCTTTTTTTCTTGCTGGAGAGTGATTAGTAACCACTTTTTGCTGGTTGTAGAAAAATGCAATCAATAAATCAGTCAATGCAGAGCACCTGGAATTAAATGAATTTATACCTTGACCCTAAACAAATTACGTAGCACTAGCAACAAATTCTACTACAATTAATGAGACACAGGATGAATCCAGATGATAGTTTGCCTCAGTGTGTACACAACTAAAGATGGACACGATCGGCATTACAATAGAAAAATACCCACGATAATGGCATTCACGCGATCGGGACCCGGCGGATCGGTGCCGTCCATGGTGACCGATCCAGCGTTCGGGGGGGGGCGCTTCATTGGGGCTTGATCGGGCAATCAGGATCTGATCGGGAAGCCAGACAGTCAGGTGCCAGCAATCTATTCCCCTGGCAATGAAGCCAGGGGAATGCCTGAGCTCTGTCTGCCCTCCTTATGTCGCCCTGGAAACCTGAATGGAAGCCCAGCTTTCCTTGATTAGCAGGGCTTCCTTCCAACCACGGAGCAGCAATGCACTCACCAGTTGGGAAAAGAGACCCAGGGGAGGGAGGGGGAAGGGGGTGTTCTGTAGCCATGGGCACTCCAAACGTTTTTTGCTTTTTAAAAAAATGGGGCTTTGTAGGAGGAATGGCTGTTTTTCTTTCTGTCACTCTGTTTTAACCTGCTTTTAAAACACTGTATTTTGTGGGGAAACCTCATTCAAGGCTCTCTGTGTGTGTTTAAAATATGCTTTTGGAAGACTGGCTGCTTGCTTTTAAAATCGGGTGGGGAAGAATGGAGGATTCTGTCCCTGCTTTTTTTTAAAAGCTGGCTGAAACATGTTGATGGGGTGTCTCTCTCTCTCTATTTGGAGAGGCAGGGGCGGGTTAAAAACTTCCCCCCCTCTGCTCTAAGTGTGTGTGTGTGTGTGTGTGTGTGTGTGTGTGAACGTCCCCTCCCTGAGGGGAGGCGGCTCGTTGCCGGGTTAAACCCCCCCTGCTCTAAGTGTATGTGTGTGTGTGTGTGAATGTCCCCTCCCTGAGGGGAGGCGGCTCGTTGCCAGGTTAAAAACTCCCCCCCTGCTCTAAGTGTGTGTGTGTGTGTGTGTGTGTGTGTGTGTGTGTGAACTTCTCCTCCCTGAGGGGAGGCAGCTCATCACCGGGTTAAAAACTCCCCCCCCTGCTCTAAGTGTGTGTGAATGTCCCTTCCCTGAGGAGAGGCGGCTCGTCGCCAGGTTAAAAACTCCCCCCCTCTGCTCTAAGTGTGTGTGTGTGTGTGTGTGAACGTCCCCTCCCCGTGCCTGCTGGGCCCGGCGGTCGCCACCACCACCCACCTTCCCACATAGCTGGGAACAGTGGGGCACCCCTCCGCTTTGGCCTCCCCAATCCCCGATCCATGGATCGGAAACAGGAGATGACTGGTGTGGATCGGTGATTTGGGGTAGTCGTCAGTGCCAATCCCCGATCAGCTTGATCGGTAATTTTTTTTGGATCATGCCCACCTCTATACACAACCATGTGGGGCAGTCATCTATAGCATTTCTCTGTAATGTGAGGTGTATTGCCCAGACTTTCCTGCATTTCCACACACTAGTGGGAATGCTTCTGAATTCTCCTCAGAATGTAGGAGGACAGTACAGATGACCAGCTCCATGGTTGGTTATATTCTTTGATAATTGGCCATCTGTATTCATGCATATATCAAACTGGAGACCTGCGTAAAGCAGAATTCTATTGTAACTCTCATCACTGGGACTTATAAACTAAGTGAGCAATCCTAAGGATGTCTGCTAGTGCTTAGTATTCTACTTTGGTCTATTCAAGGGGCTTACTTCTGGAAAAGTGTTGTTAGGAATGTACTGTAAATATACTGGCCTCAGTCCACATATTCAATCATGTTCAGTCATTTTTCACAGGTCAGTCAGTTTTCACAGTGTAGATTACTGGGAGCCAGGCATAATGGTTATTTAGAAGACCCATACTAGGGTTACTTCATACAAGTAGGCCAAGGTTCAAATCCCCATTTTGCCATGAAGTTTGCTGGGTGACCTTGTTCTATCCACTCTGTCTGACCAACCTTATAGTACTGTTGTGTGGATAAAATGGAGGAGGAAAGAATGATGTTGTAAGCTATTTTGGGTCCCCACTGCCATTTGCCCACCAGTGGGAGAAAAAATGGCTAGAAAATGGCCTCCATAGTGATGGCCTAGACATTTCCCCATATCTTTATAGCCTTTACCATGGCATTAGGGGAAATTCCTAGAGCATCACCCAGAAGTAATATCACATCCTCTCCAAATTCCACTCTCCACAAACACTACCCTCAATCCTACTCTCCATTGGGATGAAAAGTGGGTTATATTTCCTGCATGTAAGGTGATCCATCCTAAAAAAAGAGCAGGTAGATCATTCTGAATTTAAAACAACCCCTTCTAAAAAAAAAAAAGCAGTATGAAGATTTTATTGCATAGTAATCAATATACAATAATCAATATAGACTAGAGAAGAAAATGATTCTTTTTGTTTTTTTACACCTCTTTGCATTTTAAGTCTTCACGGGTAGTAATGGATCATACTTTTTCAAATTTTAAGGAACAAGAGTTTGGCTATTTAACACCCCACCTTCCACGAACTGAATTATTAGGCAAAGGCTAACCAACTAGCACTGCAATCGTAAACAGAATTACACTCTACTAAGTCCGTTAGAATCAATGGGCTTAGAAGGTGTAACTCTTCTTGGAAATGCATTATTAAACTGCCTCTCTCTCCCCAGTTACAATGCTTTCCATAAACTAGGTAGCTACTGTTGGAATAGAGGCAACTCAGCATGCCTGGACACAGGGAGGTGAGGTGCTACTTCCTCCTTTGCACTAGAACTCTATGAGGGAAAATGCAATTGAAGCCACAAAATTAATGGAGCTGATAGGTGTGTGTATGGTACCAATCCACAGCAGATGAACTGTATATTAATCTTGTGCCACTAATTCCCAAACCATATGGTGGGACAGACAAATTTGCCATGAGAGTGCAGAAAAATCAAGGTGCTCCATTAGAGACCTCCACTACACTATGGTTTTTTGGAAGAGTCTATGCAACATTGGCCAGACCTCTTTCTGCTGATATATGGGCAATATGGCCAATAAGTAGAGATCTTACCAAGGAAATAACAAGGATGCAGTGAGAGTCCCTAGAAGTAGCACCATTGCTCCCAGATCAAGGTTCTTGGCCCTGTCAAGAGAACAATGGGGAGGGTTGGATGCCCATGGGTTAGTACTAACTGGGCTACTCTGTAGTTGCAAGAAGGATGCCTCCTCATAGATCTAGAGCCAGTCCCAATAATGACAGACTATACTGCTATACTTAATTCTCAGTTCAGATGTTCATAAACTTTTTGTTGTCAGATTCCTAGAGGTAGCTGGGTTTGTTTAGACCTGAGCCTTTGCAATAATTGGGAAGCTCAGATTCTGGTAAACTGGCTCACCCTATCTCTTGGGGGAAACTGGGATTCCCTCCAGCATTTTTAGAGATGGGATAAACTAGTTTTCTGAGCTTTCAGGTTACTTCCTTCTCTGTCCCTCCCTAAGGTAGACAAATGAATCTACCAGCCCTACAATCCTGCCTTTTGCTTAGCTTCTAGGCAGCAGAAAGAATACAAGCTGCCACAGGTATGTATAAGTCTTCAGGCCCACATCAATGAATCTGAAGCTGTTAAGATATTAAACAATACCATCAATGTCAGGCACTATGTTTTCCACTGTCAATGAGAGATGACTTCTAATATGATGCCACAATGATATTCCAAAAACAGTTTGGGATACTTCTACAAAAACATATAGTGAGAAGGTGAGATAGCACAGAAAGACAGGGAGAACAAAAACAGTAGTATGAATAGGTGAACAATAACCAAACCCTGCGTGCGTGTGCAATACATGGCAGTGATCTTCACATGCAGACCTCAGTGCTTCCCAAACAATTTTGTATGGCTCTTTCTATCTCCAGTGCCATCTAAACAGGTCTTTGGCTGTTATCCAGAGAACATAAAGCCTTTTAAGAAAGTCCATCCATCTCTTATTTCTTGTGACACCAACACATTAGGTCTGCCTGTGTCCAAGAGAACTATATTAAAATGGTTGTCGTCCTGCATTTCTCACTGCCATTCCCTGTAGAATTGTCACTTGAGGGTCAAATTGGAACTCATTCAAGCAGAGCTGCAGCAGTGACAGCATCCAGCCCCAGGTCAGCGCTTACTCTAAAGGTTTACAAGGCAGCCATTTAGAGTCCAAGGTACAATCTTACTAATCTGGTTTGTCTCCCCTGTGCATTACCTAGGGATGCTAAATTCAGTGTTGCTCTAATGCAGCATTTAACTCTGGCCTTGCTTTTTTTTTATAACCTGTAGCATAATTAAGCATTTTTCTGTGCTTGCAACTCTAAACTGACACCTGCAAGCATTTTTTAAACTGCAGGATACTCTCACAAACTAATATTAGCTTGTAGTTAGAAGAATGTGCAGACCTTGGTAACTGCATAATTTAAAATACAATCGCTGTGTAAAATTACCAGTTCCTCTTTTACCAGATTTTTCCTCTTCCTTGCTATAAAGCAAACATGCATTTGATGTACAATAGATTAGTCAAACTATTTTTCATATACTAAAAGGGATAGAACAACGTTTCCCAAAACTTCTGATAGCAGAACCATAACATTTTCTGAATTAGTATTGGAAGCATATTTTTATTGCAATGGTTTGTTTTTAGAGTTTAAAAGAGTAAGGTCATAGATGCAGAGAAGTTAGCCGTGTTAGTCTGTGGTAGCAAAATCAAAAAGAGTCCAGTAGCACCTTTAAGACTAACCAATTTTATTTTAGCATAAGCTTTCGAGAATCAAGTTCTCTTCGTCAGATGCCTGATACAGTCTCTGTATCAGGCATCTGACGAAGAGAACTTGATTCTCGAAAGCTTATGCTAAAATAAAATTGGTTAGTCTTAAAGGTGCTACTGGACTCTTTTTAAAAGAGTAAGGATGACTTCTCATAATCTTAGAGGGTAAATCAACCCCATGTCAGGGATGGGATCTGAGCATGCCTCCTATATTGGAAGGAGGCAGGGCCATAGCAGACTAGCCTCCCGTGAGAGCAGATAATCTACCTCTTCTCTGTATCGAAAGTAATTGAATGATCCAATCAAACCTGCTGTAAAGATGTGGCAGTGCTGCTCCCCCAGCAGCTAGATGTTGCTTGAAAAGAGGCACAACCAGTGCAATGAGATATACAGACCTACAGTATGCAGCCTTCATGGTGGAGAGATGTGCAGAGATGTTAATTACTTCTACAATTACAACCTTAGAACACATCTTAGAAATTACTGCCCTGGAAACAGTTTTAATGAAGATATACCCTGTAAGTGAATATACAAAGATGGCTCATTAATCTTAGTTTTAAACTTCAGAATCTCCATCACACTTCAGATTCAGTGTGAGCATTTTCAAAGTATTCTCCTCACCTGCTACAGTGGTAAAAGAAAGGGAAGTATCCCTCTTCCCTCCAGGAATACTCCAGGTACCTAGGAAATGTAGTATTTTTGCGGTGAGTTTTATAGCCATCGGGTACTTTGGGAACAAGCTACTGCCTGAGAGTATGTACTACCGAAGCTTTAAAATTCAGCCCCCATACTTGTAAATACTCAAAATCATGATTTAATGTGCGTTTCTATAACACAGGTCCTCTTTAAGAAGGCATGGTGTAGTAAATAGAGTGGTGCCTCTTGTAAAACATATTTTTCATATTATGTATAAGGGTACTTCTCAATGAGAATAAAAAGTGTGGGATGATTCAGACAAAAGTTGGCAAGGGTCCACCACCACCGTATGACCTCATGTTGTCAGGGAAACCAGCATGCTATTCCTGCTATTTTGTTTTAGTGGTGAAAATCTACTCTCATATATATCTTGATCACATGGTAGTTTAGGTTCCTGTTAAAATGACTAAGGGCCAAGCTACACATGACGAATGGCACTTGAACTGCAAGTGGATTGAGTGGAGGGCAAGTGAACAGGGAGAAATACACTTGCCGTTCAAGTGTCATTCGTCATGTGTAGCTTGGCCCAGACTCAATTTCCCACTCATGAAAGGCACTTTTGCCGGTGGAATGGAGCCTCCAGCCTCCTGCCTTCTGGTGCAGCCCACTGATCTCCCTGAAATGCTGCTCCTTGTGGACAGGAAAACATCAGGAGCAGCATGAGAGGTAAATTGAGGGTCTGCAACTGAAAGAGGCAATTGCTGGAGATTACTCCACCTCTTCCATTAGCAGAAAATTTAGCCTGGATCCAATCCTATATTTCCATGTTTTCTAAGTTCACATTATGCACACTTATGCATAAATTTGTTCCAGCTGAAAAAGGCATCTCTCTTCTTAACTATGTGAGAGACATCTCTTCAACAGAAATTCAGAGACTTCACTAGATGTATGCAACTTACATTAAAATGTCTGGCTGAGGAAAAACCTGGAATCTGAATTAAACACACACTAAAAACCAAAATCTTAAAACCAAAACAGAACACCATAGATTCCAATTTCCAGCCCTGTTTGTATAATAATATTTTGCTTTCTAAAACAGTTTAGTTAATGTCTATCTAAATTCTGTCCCACTTGCATCTCTTGTGGTAGATAATCAGGTTTAAATGTGTCTTGAACAAATTTTGTTTTTAATTGACTGATAGTTACTTCCAATATTTCTTGAAATTTTACACATTTGTTGCACATTTGTAAAAAAATTTCTGCCTGCCAGCTAGGTGCTGGAATTCAAAATGCCCTTGTGCCATCAACACAGTAACAGTGCCATTTGAAACAGGATTATGCTTCAAAAGATGCAGCTGTACTTAGGATGGCACTGCAAGAGGCTGGCAGGACTCTTGTTTGAGCTTGCTACACTGGGAAACCACGGCTTAATTTCCTCTATTTTGCAACTTGTCTGCTTACTCCTACCCTCTGTTTCCTGCCTTTTAACCAGTGACCAGTCCTTGAGAACACCTGTCCCCTTGTCTCACCAAGCTTAGACCCTTTTCACACTGCCTACCGGGACTCGCACCAACACGGAACACCGCGCTACAAATGCAGAAAATCGCATTTTCTCGCTCGAGATTTGTGTGACGTTGCACGAGATTTGTGCGATGGCATGCAAATCTCGCGCGAGAAAACTCGATTTTCCGCGTTTGTAGCGTGATGTTCCGCGTCGTTGTGAGTCCCGGTAGGCAGTGTGAAAAGGACCTTACTCAGGATCAGGAACCTTTGGTAAACGGTCTTTGTAAAAAGCTTTTTGAGGCTTTTTTGGCTGAATCACCACTTTCAACATGCTCGATAACATTCTAAAATAACTTCAAAGGAGGTGAGGAAGAACTTTCCTTTGAAGAAAATAAGCTTAATAATTTAATCTTTAATAATGCTTTTTACATGGAACAGCCACTAGGTTAATTATCCTTTAACTTTCTGGTGCTCTAGTTCCAGGTTTCTTTTAAAATGATATTATGAATGCAAACCAAAGGACACTTTCCTAGTTGTAAGAACACCTAATAACATGAGCAGACCTCCTTAGCATTGCTCCCTACATGGGCTATTTTCTGAGGAAAGAACAGACCAGTAAATAAAAAATGAAAACACTAAACAGTAAGCTTGTCTGTAGGCTACCCAAACACATTCAAAATAATGAGAAAGTAATTGATTGTTGATTGCCCCATTTTTTGTTTATCTAACCAAGGCCTCAAGGGTCCAAGTCCTGCAGACATGCTTTACCCAGCAATAGTCTTTCCCTCACCCTTCCAACTTCCTACATAGGAACTCTCGAACAGAGTCCCTATTCTTACCTGGAGAAATCATCAAAAGACAATTGACTTTATATGGTTGCTCATGCCTTTTAATAACTAAAACCAGGACTCTATTTGATAAACAAAATTATTTGATAATTTGATAATTTGATAATCAAACTGCACAAAAGAATAATTTAGCCTGCGTGTGAAGTAACTAGTAAGGTGAAATATTTGGGAGTTGAGCTGACTGCAAAAAATATAGATTTGTTCAAGAATAATTATGAAAAATTATGGACTCAGATAGAGAGAGACTTGATCAAATGGAATAGACTGAATTTGTCATGGTTGGGCAGGATTGCAGCAGTTAAGATGAATGTGTTACCAAGAGTAATGTTTTTGCTACAGACAATACCAATCATCAGAGACTCTAAACAATTTGAAAAATGGCAGAGGAAAATATCAGATTTTGTTTGGGCAGGCAAGAAGCCTCGAGTGAAAGTAAAAGTTCTACAAGATGCAAAGGAAAGAGGCGGAATGCAACTGCCCAACCTGAGACTTTACCATGATGCAATCTGCCTAGTTTGGTTAAAAGAGTGGATGACATTAAAGAATAAGAAACTATTAGCCCTAGAGGGATATAAAAAAATTTTTGGATGGCACGCATACCTATGGCATGACAAAGTAAAGGTCAACTCGATGTTCCTGCATCATTTTGTAAGGAGAAGTTTATATACAATCTGGAAGAAGTACAGAATTTACCTACAAGAAGGAACCCCTTTGTGGGTGGTTCCATACGAGGTGATAGATCCGAGAGCTGTTGATAATGAACAACAATGTCTAACGTACAAAGAAATAACTAAAACTGAAGTGTCTAAACTTAGAATAAAGACGCAAGAGGAACTATCACCGAACTACGATTGGTTCCAGTATAGACAGATCAGAGATTTGTATAACTCGGACTCTGTAAAGGGAGGTATACGAACAGAGAATTCGGAACTAGAGCAGACCCTTTTTAAAGAGGACAAGAAAAGAATATCCAAGGTATACCAAGTACTGTTGAAATGGTATACCGAGGATGAGACAGTTAAAACACAAATGGTGAAATGGGCTATAAATTTTAATAAAGAAATAACAATGGAGGCATGGGAATACTTGTGGAAAACTACAATGAAGACAACGACATGTATTAATATTAAAGAGAACATTTTCAAAATGATCTATCGTTGGTACATGACACCAAAGAAGATTGCGCTAGGAAACTTGAACACTTCTAATAAATGCTGGAAATGTAGAAAGCATGAGGGCTCCCTCTATCATATGTGGTGGTCGTGTGAGGTAGCTAGGCAGTTCTGGGGGGAAATAATAAGAGAAATGAGTGAAATTTTACAGTTTCAAATAAATAAGAACCCAGAACTCCTGCTGCTAAACTTGGGAATGGAGGGAATCCCAGCCCACCATAGGACGTTGATATTTTATATGACTGCAGCAGCTAGACTTTTGTATGCGCAGAAATGGAAAGTACAAGAAGTGCCAACTATTGAAGATTGGATCTACAAATTGCTGTATATGGCTGAAATGGACAAGATGACAAGAAAACTGAGAGATCTGGACTCAGGGCAGTTTAACACAGACTGGGAGAAGCTGAAACAATATCTGGAGAAGAAGTGGGAGGTGGGAGGAAAACTGTGGCAGTTTGAGAACTACTGAAGTACAATAAAAGTATAAAAGAGAGGGGTGACTTTACCGGGGGAGGAAGAGAAATGTGAATTTATAAGCAGTTAGATTAATTAATTGATTGAGATATATATAGATATGTAAAGGTTAATTGATAGAATAGTGATAGAGAATAATTAACGGTTTAAACTTGAAGATTGAGTAATTAACAATATTTTTTTTTACTTGATAAGACTTATATGCACCAAACTGAATGTATAGAAGAGTTAAAATGACTGACTATGTGATGAGTTATATAGAAATACTATAAAAAGAAGAAATGATTAATATAGAGAGAACAAATCAAATTGTTTGATTTAAATGTGGGAAATTTTTATGGTTTATGACATACAGAAATATTCAAAACTGGAAAATGGGATAAATTGTTTATCTAAAGAAGTATAGTTTGGATGTATAGTAAGTAAAAGAGTTAAAGATGTACTGCTTAATATAATGGAGAATATATATTTGTTTTAGATAGAGGAAATTAATAGAAGTAAGGGAAAAGGGACAGAGGGTGGGAAAGCTGTTGGAAGTCAACAAAAGGGGGGGAAAGGGAGGGGGTTAGAAACGAAAAATTAGGGGATAATTGAATGCAATGTAATGTAAAAATATTAATGTTCTAACCCAATAAAAATTTTACAAAAAAAAAAATAATTTAGCCTGCGTGTCCTTGTTTTTCATCTTCTAGTATTTACTCCTTCAGCCACCCTCTGGGATTTCACTATAGTATCTATGTATCTATAGTACTCTATATATCTATAGTATTCTTAACATCTCCTCACCCTTCCTTCACTCTCACCAAAAGATACTAAAAGAACTTAAGAAGATACTGAAAGAGATAATCACATCCCAAGACAATCCCAAATCTCTTCTAACTTCCCTGGAAACCATTCTCAGTGGAGTATAACAAGGACTGCATACAGAAGACCAAGCAATACTGCAATCAGCAAGAGAACAAAATACATGACTCAGGTCTGAAGCTTTTCAACTCTGGTAAAATGACAAGCAGTAGAGGATTCCTGTATTGTGCTCATCAGGGTTTTTTTCCTGGGAAAAGAGGTGGCGGAACTCTCAAGAGGGAAATGAGGAAGAAACACACGGGATTCTTTGAAATCATATTATTTTCAAGCACTATTGCCGAGTATTTTCAAGAGGTGCTGGAACTCCATTCCCTTGCGTTCCCCCTGAAAAAAAGCCCTGGTGATCATTCTCAGAGAGTCCTCCCCCCAGCATGTCCTTTGATAGATTTAGGAGGAACTGGGTTCATAGTCTTTCAGTTTGAGGAGGAAATGATAGCCATACTTGTGGAAATCAGCAGACATTGGAGGGGAGGGGGGAGAGTTATGGATGTCATAGGCTTGTGGTAGCTGGAGATCTGCCAGAATTACAACTGGTCTCCAAGACATACACATCTGTTCCCCTGGAGAAAATGGCTGCTTTGGAGGGTAGAGTCTATATGGCATAATACTCTTATGAGGTCCCTCCCCTCCCAAGCCCCACCCTATCCAGGCTCCACCCCCCAAAACCTCCAGGCATTTCTCAACATGGACATTGCAACTCTACTGGATAAGGGTATGTGAGGGGTATGTGAGGTTGTTTTTCCCAAAGACAAAGTTGAGGACTAACAATATTAAATGGAATATTTTCTTATCTTTTACTTACTCGAGTCTGAAGCATCCAGGAGTGGATGGTAAAGAGCACATGATGTTGGACTAGAGGAATTACAGTTCACTTTCTTTCAGAATTTCAAATGATTCAAAATACCAAGCTTAGCAGAACCTCTGCAGGTATCTCCTTTGATTTGGGGGAGATAGACATCATGTCAGGAGGACAGCTGACATATATTGAACAGACTCAATGGTATCCCAGATCTCTTTCACACTTTATTTCCTTCAGGGTCCTCAAATGAATACCATATGGTTCTGGCAATTTACTGCTCTTTACTTTCTCAAGTTAATTCCTCCACAGAGACTTCAGGCTCTCTCAAGGCCATGCACTGATTTCTCATACAGAGTGTCCTTGTAACAGGAATCTTTTGGAACCTCTGCAATGGACATAAATATAAGAAATGGATTTTATTTTTTTCCTATCTGAATGTATTTTCTCATTGATTTCTAATTTCCTGCTGAGCTATCAGAAGATGACCATCAATTCTCTTATTTAAAGTTATTTGCTCTTATTGATCTTTAAAGCTGAGGGATTTTGTTATTTTGAAACATAATATATCACTGGATTCACAGAAGATGAAAGAGTGTATAGGCTCATGTTTGTGTGATCATCTTTATGTTTTTCATCTTTATGCTACCATAAGAAATATAATATAATGAAGTAGAGCTGCAAGCATATCATGCTACATTCTGCAACATATATTTTCATATTTCTTCCCCCCCTACAAATAAACAAAGATTTTTTTTAAAAAAATGCTTCCTTTTACTATGCAATCCCAAGGCCTGCTTAGGACAGTAACTAAACCCCATACCCATACATATACTAAGCTCCCTCAGGCTTGCCATTGGTTCAGGTATAATGCTGGTGTGAATATAAACACACAAACAGTCTGGTTTGCTTCCCACCATGTCTGTACAGCTTACAATACTAACAGTGCAATCCTAAATCTAAACCCATTGAAGTCAATGGAGTAACTCTTCTTAGGATTGCACTGTTAAGTGTGCAGCCTATCACAGCTCTCCAAAGCATGCTAACCAGGACATCCGTATCTTGATAACATGGTGCACAGAATGAGCTACGTCTCCTTCATCTCCCTAGCCTCATGTCAGGCAGAACTTAACACATATACACAAAGTGAGAAGGAGGACAACTTTGGTAACGGGAACTCTAGAGAATGGGCAATTGGCACAAACAACCAAGAACAAATGTTGTTACACTGTGTTGGATCCAAATGACATTTCCGGCTAACAGAAGGCACTTCCATCCATGGAACAGAACTTTTCTACCTCCTGCCTATTTAATTCTTTGAAATGCTGCTCCTAAGAGACAGGGAATGGGATAAGGAGCAAATCAAGTTTGCAACAGGAAGTAGAAATTAGAGGAAATTACACTTCCCCTTCCATTAGCAGAAAATATATACTCGATACAACCCTCCATATTTCTAACACTGCTCAAGTCAAAACCAATACCTTATGCTGTTCAATTATTAGATTGCTTCAAATAAGTGACTTTGTTTAAATGTAATGTGGGAGATAAGGATCTATGCCTATTTCTTGCTAAGCAATAAACTCAGCTATCTTTAACATGAGATTCACACTAGCAAGGCTGAGAGAGTGTGCCAATTTCTGCAGTTGTGCTCTAACAGGTCTTCAATCTCTGGATAATAAAAGGGCTCTACAATCCCCAGTATGATAAACCTTTCAGCCTACATGACAGAAGGAAAGATGAAACACAAAGTTTTCTGGGATGAACAGCAGCAGGAATAATAATAATAACAACTACTACTACATTCGATTTATATACCTCCCTTCAGGACAATTTAACACCCACTTAGAGCAGTTTACAAAGTATGTTATTATTACCCCCACAATGAACACCCTGTGAGGTGGGTGGGGCTGAGAGAGTTCCTAGAAGCTGTGACTGACCCAAGGTCACCCGGCTGGCTTCAAGTGGGGAATCAAACCCAGTTCTCCAGATTAGAGTCCCATGCTCTTAACCACTACACCCAACTGGAAGCAGAAATGAACTTCATGAAAGCAGTGGACAGACAGCTATATGGGAAAATGCTGATGGTGTTCTCATTTTACAAAGTTTTATGTAGCCTTTAAATTGCCACAAGATTTTGTTTGTTTATGTTTTTATTTACTTCATTTATATCCCGCCTTTCCCCAGAGAGGGGATCCAAAGCTGCTTACATCATTCTCTTTCCTACCCTTTATCCTCACAGCCTACCTATCAGGTAGATTAGGCAGTGTGTGTGTGTAACTAGCCCAAGGTCACCCAGTAGGCTTCCATGACCTAGTGGGGATTCCAACTTGGAACTTGCAGATCCTAGTCCCACACTCTAACCACTATACTACACTGGATCTCATTACAATTTCTAGCCATGTTTGCAGGGTAGAAAGCCAATTGCCAGTAATGAAACTCATGAACTATTTATTTGTTCATTTATAGTCCATCTTTCTCACTGATACTCAAGGCAGATTATACAGAGCAAATCAGTGCAATCAATAGGACGTGGCATCTAGTAGGCAACACAATCAGACTAGAACTACAAGAATTTGAAACAAAGGAAAAACACATGATATGTTAACAATATGGTAGGAGCAAGATAATATATACAACAAACAGGCAATGCATACTATATGCAATGGTTTAATCCATTTTTTTTGTAAAAAGCACCTTCCCAAACTATTCTCTTAGACTATAACCTTTACAGAAATGCCCATCTGAACAATTTGGTTTTACATTATCTGTGGAAAGACAAAAGCATGGGAGACTTCCTGGCCTCAGGCAGGCTATTCCACAAGGTGGGAGCAAGAACAGAGATTTCATATGAATTGTTGATCTACCCATCTGTAGGGTGGCACTCCTAGAAGACCCTGCTAGGACAAACAAAGCACTCATGGCAGAGCACAGAAGGAGAGGTGGGTTCTGCAGGCATGAGGGTCCAAAGCCAAGGCAATTCAGTACCTTGAATTATACTCTGGAACTGATGGGCAGCCAATGGCATGACTGCAGAATGCATGTTCTGCATAACTCCTGATATTAACCAAACTGCAGCATTCTGTACCAAATGGAATTTCTTAGCTGACTTCTAGGGTAGGCCCAGGTAAAGGCTATTACAATAGTTTATCTCAGTTACTGGAGCAACTGAGATCAGATCAACCAAGTCAAGGTAGGGGGCTACCTTCTGGGATAATCTAAGTTGAAAGTAGTCTCTCTTTTTTGCAGCTGTATTAACTTGTTTCTCTAGCAACAATTCTAGGTCTGGTATAACCCCATGACTCTGAACCGAGTCAGCAATGTTCAGCTGAACCCCACTAAAGGTAGGAAACACCTTCAAAACATCTGCCTTCCCAGTCAGCATTACCTCTGTCTTGTCAGGATTTACTTTCAATTTGTTTATTCTTAACCATTTAACCACAGAGGTCAGACATCACCAGGAGATTTGGATAAGGAGATAACAGACCTGGGTGTCATCATGTCCACCTTTTTAAACAATCTTGTTTGATTGACAGCCATCATGAGCGCAAGCCACATAATGAATTCCACTGTTTGTAAAATAAACCCAGAAAGTTAGGACCCCTGCTTTGTCATTATAGGAATAAGCCTTGGAAGTTCTCACATGCACACCGTCCTTTTCCTCCTTATGTGCGGTTTATGAATAGAATATTTCCACATTACCACAAACCATACAAAATAGCTTCCCATGGCTTGTTCTCTAACTTACACACTAGGATTCCAAACCAGGATTAAAATGCGGTTCAGAATCTCAATTTGTAACCAAGATAACAGACCATAGTATATTGTTTTGTTCAATTTTGATGAAACAAAGTATGGTTTGCTGGGAATGAAGAAGTCTCAGTTTGTGAGCCATGTACAAGGGAGGGGGAGCACGTGATCTGAGTACTAAGACTGTTTCACTAATGCTGAATGCAGTGAATGGCATTGTAAAGAATTTGGCATTTGTCTCATGAAATTAGTAGGCTGCTAAAGTGAAGATAGTTGGGGGTGATGCTGATCACACCACAAGTTCAGTTCAGCCCAGTATCCTATCTTCTCAAAAAAGGATAGCATAGAGCTTTAAAGGGTATAGCAAAGGGGCAGCTAAAATTATTAAGAAGTTGGAGCCTTTTCTCTACAAGGAAAGGCTAGAAAATAAAATGATTAAGGAAAAACATGACAGAAGTTGATAAAATAATTAATGGCATGGAGAGAGTGGACAGAAAGAAATTTTTCTGATTCTTTTGTAATAGCTTCCCATGGCTTGTTCCATGGCTGAATTTAGGATTAGCCAATGGAATTGTCAGTAGTTTCAACAGAGATGAAAGAAAACTCTTTTCCATTCCAATATATGGAATGCACAATCACCAGACAGGATGATGGTTGCTAGACGGGATTTTAAAAAATCTGCTTAGGCAAGTTCATCAGAAGTTCTATTTGCAGCCTATGCTTAAGCCCGGTGAGGAGGACGGCGCGCTGAAGAACTCAGGACAACAAGAGAGCTGGGAAAATAGGCCACAACTTTATTGTGAACAGAACAGACAACCAAGGAGCATTGGCAAGCATATGGATCGGATCCCGGGCAAAGGCTGGCCCGCCTGCCAGCCACTGAGACCTCCCCCCCTACAGGACCCCCGCTGAAGGGGGGGCACCAAGGAGTGACATTAATGGGGGGAATCAGATGGGTGTACACCCCTGCCTGATTCCCCTGCCACCTGGGAGTGAGCACCTTGCAACCCCCGGCCGGGTCTGCCACTCACCTCACTCCCAAGATTCCATATGGGAATCCCCTGAACAGGGTACCAGAGCCGTGGCCCTGGTCCCCCTTATAGAGATCCGATCCAATGCTATCCGCCACAAGAGCCACGCGTGGCTCCCACCAAGGCTCCTAACAACCAAGCCACCCCAGCAAAGCATCCCTCAGGTCCTGGAGCCATATGTCATGGCCCCAGCTGGAAAGGTGTACCCCGTCCGGCCGATACAGCGCCTCTAGGCGAAAGGAAAGGTCCGGGTGCATGACGAGGCACCCCCCGGCTGCGGAGACGTGGTGCCCCACGGCCCGGGCCAGCCGCTGCCTACTGCCATCAATCTTCTCTGGGTGTAAGGCCCCTCGCCACACGCGCCTTTGGAGCAGATCGGACCAAATGAAATAAGTCCCAGGTAGGATGGAGAAGAGGTAGTCCAAATCCTTGCACATGGAGACCTTCAAGTCCAGGCATCCCCGCTGGACCAGATCATTCTCGCTGAGCTGGATGATAAGTGCATCTGGTGGGCCCCGCCGCTGGGCCTGATGCTCGTTGACTGGGACCAGCGACTCCCACCGCATGCCGCGCTGGCCGAACCACAGGACCTTGATGTGCCGGTCCAAGCCGAGGTTGCTTCCCCATCCGGAACCCGACGCATACTGCCCGGCCCAATGCACAATGCTGTGGCCGCAGATCCAGACCGTCCTCTGTTCGCCTGAGAATGAAGAGAAGGGGAGAACCACACCATTAGTAATGCAGGACACGAGCGGGGCGGATGTACAACCTGAAGGCCCTGGACCTCCACCGGCCAATCCGCTGGATTAGGGGAGGCGCGATGCCCAGCTCTGCTGCCAGCGTGGCTGCCCCGATGGGTAAGGAATGCGTGGTGAACTCCCGGGCGGGGAGCCCGGCGGCCTGTAGGCAGGCACGGAGCACGGAGGCAAACTGGTAGCGGGTGAGGGGGTCTCCGAATGTATCAGGAAAGGACCAGCCAGGCGCGGGCGCACCTTAAGGTACTCCCGCACCATGGAGACCGGGCAAACCACCCTGCGCGGGGCGGCCCGCAGTGCGATGGACGCCCCCCGGCCAAGCTGGTCTGTTTTTGACCTGCGAATGGTCAGGGTGACCCTCTGCTGTGAGAGGGCCACATCAGCCAGCGCAAGAGCCCTGCCAGAGGAGTCTGAGCGGGCGCTTGCCACCAGCTCGCCAACGCGGAGGGCCCCGAAGAACGCCAGCGCAAAGGCTGCTCGGAACAGCCGGGCCTCGAATGAGGACCAGCACAGGCCTGCCACCTCCCGCAATATCGCATCCAGGATGGGCAGGGTGATGGGCCTCCGCTGGTCGGGGAGGGGGGGCGACCCGTCCCCAACCCGCCACTGCCCGGCGTGCGGGGAAGCTGGCGCAGGGATCGGGGAACCCCTGGGCCCTGCTGACAAAGGATATCATGGCCAAGTCCCGCTGCATGGTCCTAGGGGCGACCCCCTGGCCCCGTGAGTGGGCCAGATACTGCAACACCAGTTCCTGGGATGCCGGCCACGGGGGCTGGCACCCCGCCCTTGTCGCGAAGGTGAGGAACTTTTGCACCGCCGCCGAATAGGCCCGTAGAGTCGAAGGTGCTACGGAGCTGCAGATTCCTTCCCAGATGATATCCCGCCAACCGTCCACAGCTCCACTGGAAATGGGTCGGGTGTTGGATGAGCCTCGGGAGCCAGCGCGAAGAACCTCTCCATCTGGAAGCGAGACAGCGCGTCTGCTATGCCATTATCTACCCCTGCCACATGATGTGCTGAAAAAGAGATGTTAGAGGCGAGGCAGACCAAAACAAAATGGCGCACCAGCCGCATGACCCGCTCAGAGCGAGATGTCTGCTTGTTGATGACTCTGACAGAGGACTGATTATCACACCAGAACAGGACGCGTCTGTCCTGGAACTCCCCCCTCCAAATTGTTATGGCAACCAAGAGGGGGAAGAGCTCCAGGAAGATCAGGTCCTTGAGAATGCCTGTCTTGACCCAAGATGGAGGCCAGTGCTGAGCGCACCACCTGCCCTTGAAGTATACCCCGAACCCCAGGCTGCTCGCCGCATCTGATCGAACCTGCAGGTCCGAGCCCGGGGCGAGGGCATCCTGCCATAAAGACACACTGTTAAAGTTTAACAGAAAGCTGAGCCACACCCGAAGGTCCTCCTTGATCCCCCGTGTCAAGTGGATGTGATGGTGAGGGGAAGAGGCCCCTTTGCAGGCCCAGGAAAGACGGGCGCAGAAGGCCCGCCCCGGGGAGACCACCCTGCAGGCAAAGTTAAGGTGCCCGATGATGGCCTGCAGTTCCCGTAATGTGCACTTCTGGCGAAGCAATAACTGGGAGATGAGCGCTGTCAAGCGGGCCAGCTTGTCCGGGGGGAGCCGGGAGACGCCTGCCACTGAGTCAAGCTCGATGCCTAAGTACGTTAATCTAGAGGCCGGGCCCTTGGTTTTGTCCTGGGTGAGGGGGACGCCCAATTCCTGGGCCAGCGACTGGAAAATATGCAGCCGCTCGGCGCATGCGGGGGTCCCGGGGGGGGCTATTATCAAAAAATCATCTAAATAATGGGTAATGTGGGGAGAACCCATGCGATCCTTGGCCGCCCATTCGATGAAAGTGCTAAAGGTCTCGAACGCAGCACATGCCACCGAGCACCCCATTGGCATCGCCTTGTCCACATACCAGTGCTCCTGAAACTTGAACCCTAGCAGGCAGAAATCCTGGGGGTGGACCGGCAGCAGCCTGAAGGCCGATTCCACATCACATTTGGCCATGAGTGCCCCTGGGCCACAAGAACAGACCAGCCGCACGGCGTGGTCGAAGGAGGCATATCTCACCGAGCATAGCTCCTGTGGAATGGCGTCGTTAACCGAGGAACTGCGGGGGTAGGAGAGATGGTGGATAAGTCTGAATTCCCCCGGGGCCTTCTTGGGGACCACCCCCAGGGGAGAGACCCTCAGGTTCGGGAGAGGAAGGGAAGGGAAGGGGCCCACCACCCGGCCCGCCGCCACCTCCTTGGCTATCTTGGCCGCCACCACCTCCGGCAACTCCCTGGCAGACTTCAGGTTGCCGGAGGTGGTAGCAATTCGGGGCCCCTGGCAAGGGATCCTAAAGCCGGCCGTAAAGCCCTTTAGCAGGTAGCCAGCAGCCTGCCTACTGGGGTAGCGGGCAAGGAGCAGGCGTAGGGGCTTGACGCGCACGGGGGTGAATGCCAAGCCTAAGTCTGTGTTACTGGGGCTACTTGCCACCGCTGGCAGCGGCAGCGTTGGTGCCGGGACCTCCGTCCTTATGGGAGCTGCTGTTGGAGGCCCGGCCACCACGAAAGGGGGCTGAGAGGGGTGGGCCCCGGGAGCATTTCGAGCGGGGGTGGGAGCCGCCGCACAATTCGCAGCTGTGCTCATAGCGGCATTTGTGCCGCTGACATTTCCCCTGATTGAACTCCCAGCATAGCCAATGGGATTTTTCCCGCCGCCCGAACCACCGCGAGGGCCGAGGGCCCTCCCCTCTCCCCTTCATGTGTGGACCGACCAGCCACAGCCATAGCTTCTGACTGATCAGGTCCCATCTGGCCCTGGGGTTATGGGAGGCCCTCTTACGGAAGGCCTCATCATAATCCATGGCAGCCCCCTCGCCAGCCAGCGCCCGGGCCCTGAGAACATTTCCGAGGTGGTTAGAAAGGTGCCAACCCCTGTCCGGGTAAGCCGCCTGCACGACCCCCATAAAGACAGTAAACCCCTCCAACCAGTTATTGAAGGTGCGCTCGGAGACCTCCTTCTTAATCCCCTTTTTGTCTTTTTTGGAAGGAGGGCCGCACCTCCCGTCCTCGGCCTCGGGCCTGAGCAGGGAAAAGACGTCCACATAAAACCCATCAAGGATCCGCTCCCTGACCTTACGGGTCAAGTGAATACCTGGAGGGTCCTCGTCATCACTGAAGAGCTTGGGGAGAGTGGGAGCCCGGTCCTGACCCGCATCCCAAACCTCACTTGCGTCCCCGCTGCTGGGACCTCCTGCCCTTCTGCGCAGCGCCCACTTGGGAAGACCTGGGATGGAGGCAGCTGCCTCCCAATAGCTCTCTCCAGGGACATCCTCATCAGAGGAGGAGGACTCACCTGATGATCCCCCGCTGTCTGACTCCTTGTGCTGCCTGTGCCTCTGCGCCTTCTTCCTGGAAGTCCTCTTCCTTTTGCTGATTGGCTGCCGCTCGCCACTGGAACTGCTGGGGCTGGAACTTGGCGACCGGGCAGACCGGCACCTTCTGCTGGCCTTGTCCCTTCTCGCCCGGCCTCCAGGGTCTTTCTGGACCTCAACAGGCCCGGGGGAGGAAGCCCCCCCATGCCCAGAGTTCCTCAGTTGTTCGACCCTGGCGGAGAGCAGCTCCAGGGCCCGACCGATCTCCTGGAGTGAGCTGGGGGATGGGTCACCGTTATCCCGGCCCCCAGCTCTGCTATGCTCTGCTGGCTTGGTGCGGGCCCCGCCCCTCTGCCCACTACGGCCTTTGGAGGCTGCTGGGCGGGGAGGGGGAGAGCTGCCCTGCCCTGGGGTTGCTTGACGCCGACCCCCCCCTGTGGCTCTTCCGCCCTTTCCCCCTCGCCCCGCTGGGGGTTTGCCTTTGACAGTGGCCTGAGAGGCAGCAGGTTTGTTAGTGGCCACCCGCTTCCGCTGTGAGGATTGAGGCATCCCGGCCCTGCTTGGGGGGGCCGGCCTAGCGCTGCCACCCCCGGCCTTGGGCCTGGCTCCCTTGCGGCTCTGTGTGGGTGCCATCAATGATAGATCCCGTCAGGTTGTTGCCCTGCCTGCCGAGACGGAGGGCTAGCAAGGAAGGGAGGAGGACTGCTAACAGGGAAGGGGGGGAGAACTGCCCAGAAGCAACTGCTTCCTGAAATTATCCGGAGACGGAGGCACTTAGTGACTAGCAGGAGTCACGTGGCCGAAGCTGCTGCCGCTCGTCTGCCTCTTCCGCTTCACCACGCCGAGGTTCGGGATCAGTTAAACCCGACCTCCGGCCGCGGCGCTCCCACCTGACCGAGTCAGGGAGCTGACGCTGAGAGATCCTGCTGCTGTTCCTGCTTGGCCGCCGCTGCTCTGTCCTTCACCGCGCCGAGGTTCGGGCTCAGCTAAACCCGACCTCCGGCTGCGGCGATCCCACCTGACCGAGTCAGGGAGCCGACGCCGAAAGATCCCGCTGCCATTCCTGCTTGGCCGCCGCTGTTCCTTCCTTCACCACGCCGAGGTTCGGGCTCAGCTGCACCTGACCTCGGGCCGCGGCGCTCCCACTTGACCGAGTCAAGGAGCCGAATGCTGGGAGGTCGGGATCTTCTTCTGCCGCACGTCTCCCTGGTCGTCCTCTCTCGTTCGCGTCCTGGCGCAGACTGCCGGGCGGCGGGGCAGGGTCTGCTTAAATGCAGAGCCGCCGGACCAGAGGGAGAACCTCGCTCTCCAAGTCCGGCGGTTGGCACCGCCCCCCCCCCCCCGCAGCCGCTCCCCGCCGGCCCTGATTGGGCGGCCAAGGTTCAAACTGATTGGCCACCCAGATCAAAGGAGTCCGCCGGGGAACGGAAGCCGGGACCCAGCAGCCGTTCCTCCCTCCATGCCACCGGCAGCAACGCCTTCGCCCGGTAAGTCGGGCGTCGGTCCCTTCTCCTTGTAGCCATGAAAGCTATATGGAACTTCTGCAGTTAGAGGCAGTGTACTTTTTAGAATATCAATTGTTGTCATGTTCAAACTCAGAGTCATCCAGCTACCTACTGATAGAAAGAGAATGGCAGATGAAATGCTTTCCTAGGATCCAGCAAGACTCTTCTTATTCAATAAAGGATGTTTTTTGTGGGGGGGGGGGACACTTTAAAATCAAGGAATAATATATCCTCAGTTAACTTCCACCTTTTGACAATCCAAGACCAAGGAGAAATGGCCTGAACAGAAGAGTATGTCTTGTGACCCACTGTCAGTTTCATCTATTGATGGCCCTGCCCTTCATATAACAAAAAATGTCTCTGAAATTAAATGGACTAAAAAGTTTTAAATAGAAAAGCACCACTCACTGTCAAACGTTTCCTCAGCATCAGCCTAGATAAATACGGAAAAGAGATTAACTTTACAGCAGAACTGGAGTATATTAATTAACTGTCTGACAGGGCAAAACGCATCTCTAGCGTGAATATGAGCAGGCTGCTATTCTTAGATTGAAATCCAGTGGCTATTAATTTTTTTTTAAGCTGAAAGACTACTTCATTTAAGTGAAATCACAAAAGAAGTATCAGAGAGTTGTATGCTTCACAATGAAGCATTTTTGTTTTACAAACTGTAATGAGCAACTATCTCTTTTGTTAATGATGTTCTCTTTGTTCACTATTAAATGTCAGAGTCAAGCCAAGATTTCATCTTCTTAATTGAAAAAGATACTATTAGTAAAGAGAGATGATGACAAGCACAGTGGTTTAGCAGAAGAAAGTCTCTTAACTTTTTTTTTTAACTTGCACTTTTAGTAATAGTGCTAGGATTAAAAAGCAGTATTTATAAATGAGAAAAATGGGCTGCAAACAGGGGTAGCATTCAGAGAAAGTCAGGTGTGCTAAACAACATGCATGCATTCATTTTGCCCAAATAAAAATTCTCTAGGATGCATACTGCTCTCACCCACCAGATTTTAACTGGCAATCGCCAGACTATGAGAGGGAGGTCAGAAAACAATCAAGCGCTCCTGCAATCCTGCCTGGATCCAGCTCCACTCCCTGTTTTGTCGCTGGATGCAGATCAGCTGTGTCTCCTCCCTTAGATATTTTAATTTTCATTTCTATTTGGATTCCTGTGTGCCACTTTCAGCTAAACTCCCCAAATATCAAACTACCAAATAAAAAAGTGATAACCTACCTGCAAATAAAAAAATAGAAGCTAACTGGTTCATCACTAATGTTCTTAAGAAGGCATGATTTGGTGGGGGCATTTGCATTTGAGCAGACTCAATGAGCTCTTTCAATGCCTCTAGTCCCAGGGCAGCCACGATGCACTTGCATTCAGCCCATCTGGATTCCTTCAGTCGACTGCAGAACAGAGAGGGGCACTCCTAAGGCCAACATAAGCAATACTGTGCATACCGTCCAACCAGTCATGTCAGCACAGGTTCTCCTACACTATATCTTGCCTGCTGTCTTTGGACTTCATTCCACATTTCTAATCTCATGCTAAAAGACATCCAACCTCATTTGGAAAGCTGCTCCCATTCATTGCAATGGAGGAAGCAGATCTTTATGTATTTGCCATCATGTGAAGGGATCATATTGTCCATTGAAATGAACACTGTGAGCGCACATAACAACCAAAGTGCTTTGGACTGATTTTTATTTTGGCCCATGTTACATTCATTCAGATCAAAATTAACAATGAAAAGTTTGAATGAGTTCCTTAGGGAATCTATACTTTCTTTACTGGAGATTACTGAAGACTTTTCTAAAAGCATTTAAGGCACAGCTGATTAAACCAATATTTGATTAAGTCTGATCTGCATCCACACACCATTGTATATTGCACTGTCACTCCACTATATTATCATATTCACATATTACAGTAATTTATATTTATAAAACCACACACTGCCAGAAATATCTCAGGTACAGACTATGGTTACAAGCAGGGTTAGAGCTTTAAGTGAAGAATCTGCAGAGGAAGGCACTGGCAAACCACCCCTGCTTCTCACTTGCCTTGAAAACCCCTTAGTGGAGTTGCCATAAGTTGATTACAACTTGAAGACATGTACACACAAAGACCTTTAGGTGCAATAACCAGCACTCTGAATATAGCAGCTAGTGAAAATATCTAAAGTTCTCCCAGCAGTCCACTCCTACCAGCAATCTGACCAATTTATTTATTTTAGTTATTTATAATAACTATTTATTTATTTATCTACTTTATATTTAGTCCACCTTTCTCACTGAGGGACAAGTCAGATTACACACTGTGAGTCAGTAAAGTCATTTTCAAAGATGTTTCAATAAACCATGTAATAGGGTATATCAATGTAATTTGCAAGAATCCAATACAGAGTTGAAGAAATGCTAAAAGAGAGCATAAGTAATTCTAAGATCGACATATCAAACAACATAGAAACTATCCAGTGGGATCATAAATGCAGCAACAAACAGTACAGAGTAGTAAAGTGTATAGTCCCTATCCCTTTATTTATGCATCTCTTTGATACTACTACTTTATAGCTCTCCTATCTCAGTAAATTCCTCTTGAATAGTTCAATTTTGCATAGTTTGTGGAAGGCTAAGAAAGTGGGAACTTTCCCGATCTTTTCAGGTAGGCCATTCCATAAGGTGGGGGCCACCACAGAGAAGGCAAATGTATGGGCAGCTGTTGATTTTGCCCACATGCAATGGCTCCAGCAGATGAGGGAAGCTGCTGTGGTGGAACATAGGGAGAGAGGCGATCCCATAGATAAGACCAAGATGGACCAAGGCCATGAAGAGTTTTGTATGTGATAGCCAATACCTTGAATTGAGCCTGATGGCTGATAGGTAGCTAATGGAGTGACTGCAGAATGGGAGTGATATTCATACTCCTTCTAGCACTGATAATAATCAAACTGCAGTGTTCTGCATCATTCTGGATCAGTTGCAATCTCCAAATATATTTCAAAGGCAGCCCCATGTAGAGTATCTTATTGTAGTCTATTTGAAAATCTCCAATAGGCATGAGTAACTTTGGCTAGATCCTTCCGATCAAATGCTTACTAAAAGACACACATCTGAATAATTATGGGCAGTTGTTCTACTTATGCATGACAATGGAAATGCAACATTTTAAGATTTCATTCTCTTACATCTATTGGATTTTCAGTCAAACTCAATGGGCACAATCTAGGAAAAAATATAGACCTCCAAAGTTCACTGATTTCAGTGTGTGTGAGATGCAGGTTTAACTCTGCTGTTGAAGCCAATGAATAAGCATTTAGCTTTGTAACTGAATCCAGCAACCCAAAGGAAATATTCCATCACATGCTGCATAATGAAGTAATTAATTGTCACATAATATAAAGATTAAATTAATGAAGAGCCATGCTCACAGCTGACTGAACGACTGAGCCCAGGATGTGGGGACATGGAGGCAGGGGGATGAGACAAAAGTCGGAAGTCTTCATGGGTATAAAAAAGAGCCAGGGAAGTCAAGGTTGATTTGCAGTGCCAACTTTCACTTAAGAAGGAAAGAAGTATTGAATCCACAAGTTGTCAGCATTAAAATTATAGGGAAGAACAAGAAAAATGCTAAAACACCATATCATTGTGCAATAAAAACTATCTGTGCTGAAAAAGGGAGAAAGTCCTGCCGTCCTTGGTAGGCATCCCTACTTCTTTGGCAGGACAGATATCACAAATTGAGAACCATTCTCTTATAACATGTGGAGGAGGGGGGGGAGAATCTTGTAAGTAAATATAAGAATACAATTTGCATCCCCAAAACAATTAGACCCAATAATTTCCAAAGAGCTGGCTGAAATCACTATGCAGGATGAATTATTTACAGAAAGTATAGTGACTAGTAAATATAATGTTGTATGAGTTTTCCTTGGCAAGACTATGCTTCATCAAACATACAATGTGCACAACATAGATGTATACAACTACTTTTCTGTGGGCTAATGCCACAAAAGAAGATTTCTAGGCCACAATAGGGCACCCACAGAAATAATCCACTAGAGGACCCCTCATAAAATATCCAGAAGCTAATATGCTATAAAGAATATTGAATGAAAGTTACAGGGATGAAATCTATGAAATAACATGCAAGGGAATTTGACTGGATAGATATATAATCTCCTTTTTCTTTTATGTACAGTGGTTATTGCTAGATCTGGTAGCATTAAGAAATGAAGTTTGACAGGCCTTAATCACAACTAGAGATGGGCACGAACAGAAAAAAAAACCCGAACATGATGTTTATTGTTCATTGCCATCCACAAACAGGGACTCATGAACAACCACGAACATGGCCCTGTTCACGAACATGTTCGTGGTTGGCTGTTCATGGGGGCCAGCAGGCTCTCCTCCAGCCATCATCCAAGTCAAGATCCCTACTGCACCACTCCCAGAAACCTGACCTGAGCCAGCAGCAGGAAAGGTACCAATAATAAATAATAGCTTGGCCCAGAGCCTGGCAGCAGCCCTGGAACTTGAAGGGGTAGATCCCTATCCCACCACACACAAAGAAAATTCAAGCTCCAATGCACTCTATCAAAATGCCAACAGCAACTGTCTCTCTCCCTCTCCACTGTCCGCAAAGTCAGAGCTGGGAGCCCCCTCCCCCCTGCTCTTTGTTCCCTTGTTGTAACAAATTTGGAGCTCCACACTTGAAAGGAAGACCTGCCTATCAAGCTAAATTGGGCTCAGATTGGGGTTTCCAGGGCAACAGCAGGAGTTCAGACAGAATTCAGACAATCCCTGTTTAAATTGCCAAGGTGCCAGACTGTCTGGCTTGACAAACAGCAATGAACAGCAACGAACGATGCTTGCAATGACCACCTGTTTGTTTAGAATGGGGCCTCACAAACAGCTTGTTCACGAACAGCAGACTGGGCTGTTCGTGGCTTTTTTTGTTCGTATTGCTTTAAAAAAAAATTGGTGAGTACATAGAATATTATTAAATACACAAATTCCCCATCTTATCTAAATTATATCAGCCCCCACCCTTTCCCCCACCCTCCTTATTGACTTCCAACAGCTTTCCAACCCCTAACTCATCTTATTATTTAAATTACTCTTAACTAAATCTTATATATATATTGTATCACTTATTCTAAGCATATTCAAATTCTTCTATATCTCCAATTTTCTAATATATCAATCTACATTCCACTGTTTCAACTATCTATTTTTAATACAATTTTTTATTGCTAATATTAGCTTAGATTAATTAATAACTAAATTTCCCCATTAATGGTAAAGTTACTTCTCTCTCCCCTTTATAAAGTCACATATTAATAATTCTCAAACTGCCACAGTTCTCCTTTCACATCCCATTTTTTTTCTAGATATTGTTTCAGCTTCTCCCAGTCTGCAATGTATTCTCCTGGATCAAGATCTTTCAATTTTCTTGTCATTTTGTCCATTTCTGCCATGTACAACAATTTATAAATCCAATCTTCTATAGTTGGTATTTCTTGCACGTACAAAAGTCTTGCTGCTGTAATCATGTAAAATAACAATGTTCTATGCTGTTTTGGAACATTTTCCATTCCCAAGTTCAGTAGCAGCAATTCTGGGTTCTTATTTATTTGGGTTTGCAACACCTCATTAATTATTTTAATTATATCTCCCCAGTATTGCTTAGCTACCTCACAAGTCCACCACATATGATACAATGATCCTTCGTGTTTTTTACATTTCCAGCACTTGTCTGACATATTTGCATTTCCAAGCGCAATCTTCTTAGGCGTTAAATACCACCTATACATCATTTTATAAACATTCTCTTTAATATTGGTACAAGTTGAAGTCTTCAAAGTATTTTTCCACAAATATTCCCATGATTTTTTTGTTCGTATTGCTGTTCGTACCCATCTCTAATCACAACTATGTTTGTTGTCTCAGAACACAGCCAATATCAACACTGAACTCCACCCTCTTCAGCCACTTCTAAAAACTACAGAGGTTGATGAAGTCCAAGCGACCCCAGCTAAAGGCACAATACCCTCCAGACATTACAGAATTGGCTGCCAAAGGAAGTGGATCCAAACAAAATTATAGAATAATGAAATGTGATGAGTATCTGGAGACTTCTAATATTTTTACTCAAGGAGTGTCTGTCCTTCTGCAGAGTGTTAGAGACAGGACATTCTAGCCTCTCCCCCCCCCCCCCCCGCCATGTCTGGAGACTGTTTAACATCTCACGAAGCAGAACATCCCCCAAACTACAAATATGCTTCCATTTTAAATACTCCTAGAAGAACATAGTTGTGCAAACCCCAAGTTCATAGAGGTATAGCAGGGTATGTTGCCGATATTCAGCCTGTGTTATTAAAAGGTCATAAACGAAGAATTATCTCAGACAAGTCTAGTGAGCAAGTTCAAATTGCTTTTCTGCGCTGGGTGCCAGAATCAAGTATCAGCTTCTTCTGCCATATGGCTGAGGGGGACAAGGCAGCTTAGTGGATTCCCAGCTGAGGGACATCATTTATAAGATGGAGTGGTCTTTCTCCAAATGACTGTTCATGCAGATTTGGAAAACAGTGTTATTGTTGTTCCTTACTCTGGTTGGATTATTTTTAATTAACTGAACTATCTTCTTTAAGGAACACCTATTTTGGTGGTGGTTGTTCCTGGCAAGTAAGTTGTAAGCATGGATTGACAAGCTTTTATTAAAAATGTACAAGGTTTAGCCAATGCAGATGTGCACTGATTTTCAAAGTTAACCATTCCCTATTTTAGATTTTAAAATGTTCTTAAGGAAAAGAAACAGCCACAAGGCCAATATAAACATGGACTTCTGAAAGAATATTCAGAAATCTTTCTCAGAGTTGGATATTCAAGCTATTTTTGAGATGAAAGATCATTACAAGATTATCAGGCTTTGCCATGGTTCAGATATTCAGATGCTGGCCCCCTTCAAAGAATGTATGGCTCAGGGTCTCAGTGCTGATACCCCGCCACACGAAAGCTTTGTTTACACAAATATTCTTCCTAATTTTTGAGTAAGAAATCAAACAATTAGGACATCTGCAGAAGCAGCCATCATCATGGAATGGATGACTCACAAGTTTTTTGAGGTGCTTGGTGAAAAAGAAAGGCCTCCACCCATCTGCTATGGGTAACATAGGGACAGAACACTGTATAACAGAAAGGCTTGATAAAAAGAAATCTGCTTCTTAAGACTGCAGTGTTGGCACACTCTAAAGACCACTGGGAAAAGGTTACAGATATGGTAACTTAAGAATGTCTGATGGATGCTTTCCCAGTTACCATATGATATGAACTATTATTCCCACCTTAGTAACAGTTGTATGACTTGCAACAGAATCCCATGCAGAGTCAGTCCAATCTAAACACAGTGATTTCAGTGGACTTAAACTGGAGTAATTCTTCATAGGATCACACTGTCCCAAGTTGCACAGAATGACATACGTAAGAGAATGCTTTGGAAATGAGATGTAAAATAAGCTTAACTGAAGTTACTAAAAATATTAGATGTATCTTGAAGTCAATGGACTTAGAAGGATATATTATGCTTCAGACTGCAGTCCTGGTCTTGCAAAAAATACTGCAGAACACTTACTGACTTGTCATTAAATGTTATACTCTTCCACAGTCAATAGTCCTTACCACTTTTACTCATGTTTCCTCAGTAACCACTTTTTTCCAAAACATCTGTCTAGCCCTATTCTTTGATTCTGCAGAGAATCAAAGGAAGAAGGCAAGATCATGTTGAGTAAGGGAAATTCACAAGAATACAAACATCGTTCAGTAGTGAAACTGGAACTAATGGCTCCCAGGCCAGTATACCCAATCTGAAGAAAGATGTCAGCACAGTGCACTATAGAATATGGTTTTGTTTAAACTTGTAACACACCATGAAATGCAGTGCACATGAGAGTCCTGAGTGAATCCCCTTGAGATTTTTTTTAGCCACTTATTTAGATGTCTTGGGCTTAATTAAATATGATGTTAGTAAATCTTATGGGGTCAAGTTCAGCTTAAATGTGGTCTCTTTGCAATATTTTGTTAACTTAAAATGCAAACCACCCGTACTAATAACTAACCAAAGCAATCCTGCTCAAAAGAGAAAAAAAGAAAACCAAAGCAATGCCTTTGTCAAACTGGAGACTGGAATATGGCCTAAGGTTGGAAAGCAGGAAGATTATGAGAAATGAGGCTGTGGGAGCGGATGGATCTTTGTTAATTAGGCATCACCCTTCATCTGAATGGTTTTTGTAATCCTTGTATCAGAGCCAAAAGACCAGAGCTGATTTCACATGTTGGTAGATACAGTGCTATCATAATCATTTGCCTTGTAGACACAGGAATAGCCAAGGTGAATGATAATTATGGTGCATCAATAGCGCAACATCCACTAATGTGTCAATCTAACCCAGGTTCAAAGGTCAAGGGATTGTCTGTTTTCTTCTCCTCCTGTTCTCTCCAGCATCCCACCAGAACCACAGGTTTTCTGCCTGGGTGCAAAATAGAATTAAATTATCTTATGTGCTTGGGATGTAAAAATCAAATGCTTTCTTTGTATTTCAATAAAAGTAAACAACATGAAAAACAGCTTTTGTCAAATGTGCTCAATATGTCCGAAGAAGATTTCTCTAAAGCTTAAAATCTACACCACAGCCTCTGACTCACAGTTCTCCTGGGCCCTGTTGCTGCCAAATGTCTAATGCCTTCTCTTCTAGGGTGATCCCAAAGTTGAGTATGTTGCTCTGGCAGGCTGCAGCTGGTCTGGCACATTCATTTGCTCCTCGGCCGATGTCCTGGAGACCAGCCATCCATCCCGCTAAGTGAGCTTAGCACAGGTGCTGAAGAAAAGAGGCCCATACCAGAGTGGTGATTTCAGCACAGGAAGTCAGCTCAGGCAGCGATACAACTAAGACATCCATAGTGTATTTTGAAGGGAAAAGCTACAATATGGTCATCTTTCATAACTAATGCTATACATATGTATTTTAAAAACCTAAAAATCCATTACTCAATCCAAAATATATCAAGTGGACATCCAACTTTTGCCACATAGGACAAATTCAGGCATCTAGGGTATCTTTTTTTTACATTTCTCCAGTTTGAATGTGGGGATGAAGTAGCCACCTGAGTGTCTCTAGTTGTATATCCTGGAGACTCCAGATTCAGATACAAATGGGGGAAAAAATTAGAAATCTTTGTGGTGACTCAGGGCAATTTGACACAACACAATATCCATTTTTTCATCAGCTTGTGGCAGCTACAATTGCTTGTTCATAAAGGCCAGGTTAGAGACTCATCTCTGTCAGAAGCAACCCATTTTGCATGGCAGCAGCTTGTAATGGGTGTACAAAACCACCAAACCACACAGAAGAGATTGTTTGAAATGCATGTGAAGCTGGAACCATCTATTCATGCACAATGTAGGATATTCTTAAACTCTCGAAAATTCACTTACCTCAAGCAGAGAAGTTCTGTAAAATTAGTAGACAAAAATTACCACAAACTAACTTATTGCATGAGCCTGCCTCCATTAAATCAGGAAATGGATCCTTGAGAGGGCAAGATCATCACACCAAACTCATTATCAAATCTGTTGCGAGAGATGGTGAATTCACATAACCTAAGACAGTGTAAACCTTAGTGTACTCTCAAAACTGTGCTGTGATATTTGTGATGATGACACTGTGTACCCAGACCTAGAAGCTAGGGGCTTAAACTTCACATGCTACACATTTCATTTAAGTACAGACTTTAAAAAATAATTGAAGCTTTTGGGACCACTTATTCTTCTAGTCCTCAATGAGAGCAATGCTTGAACTTGGTGCCACCCAATATTCAATTGACCTACTGTGAGAGAATTATAGGCTAGAAGGAACTGTACGGTAGCCTTCATGGAAACAACTAAGAAACAGGTTTATTTCAGTGGTAAGCATGGCTTGGTTGCTTCTTGATTTTTCCTTTTCTCCAGCCTTCTCAGTATTACAGTAACAAAAGTTACCAGAGAGCTAGGGCCTGAGAAAGTACAATAGCTGTGATGCAGATTTCTTGTTTGACTAATTCAGACTTGTAACATAGAATAGAAAGTCTTCTAATTTTTAACAGTTTGGGGCAGGAACAGCACCCAAACTTGTAAAACACTGAACACACAGGCCTTTCCCCTTTTAACTGTTTTTGATAGAAGCAATGCATATCCTACCTATATTTTAAAAAATACCTAAAGTCCCTACCTAACCAGCAGATCTCCTAACCCCCCTCTTTCCAAAATCCAACAACTGTCAGATTCCCCCCTTTCCCCCCAACATTCAAATCTACCATTTGGAAGTTACTGGTTGAGGCTCCTGGAGGGCTGAACTTGAACCTTCCATCACAATATTCTATCAAAATTTTATTTCTATTCACCAATTGCTATGTAGTTGACTCCCTCTGGGCCTTTACCTGAGCTTTGTTCCCCATACAGCAAACTGCAAACCATGTCCTAGCATCCATGCCCATCCTTATAGTAGATAGGTAGATAGAATCTCTCTCTCCTCCATTCCTATCAGAGGCCGTTTTCACACTGCTTACTGGCCACGGAACATCGTGCTGAGCTCCTGGAACGGAAGCGTCCTCCTGGCGCGATTTCGCGCATGAAATCTTCTGTTCTTGCTTGAAATCGCGCCAGGAAGATGCTGCCATTCCAGGAGCTTGGCACGATGTTCCGTGGCCAGTAAGCAGTGTGAAAATGGCCAGAGTATGGAGTTCCTACAATAAAGTAGTAAAGAGTCCAGTAGCACCTTTAAGAAGAACCAACTTTATTGGAGCATAAGCTTTTGAGAACCACAGCTCTCAGCTCTTATCTGATGAAGAGAGCTATGGTTCCAGAGAGCTGGAAGTGGCACTTTGCACTTTGCGCACATGGACACATTTGAAAGGTGAGTGCCAGGTCTCCCATCTCGCATCTGGAGGGTAAGGGGACCTGGCAACCCTAGGATAGTCCCACAGACATTGTTGTCCCCTACTCACTCACTCACTCACTCACTCACTCACTCACTCACTCACTCACTCACTCACTCACTCACTCACTCACTCACTCACTCACTCACTCACTCACTCTATCCTTGGTTAAAAGTAAATTCAGCAGAGTACATGAGTACATCTTTGCCCTCATTCTGAAATGGCTCTCTGCTGCTATGTTTCTCGCTCATAGTCATGTTCCTACAGGGTTGCGTCCACACACAGTTTTGGCTATTATGGTCTCATTGTAGTACAGCAATTATTCACAATTGGATTGCCTTGTATACAAAGGAAAATCCAATTAGGACTGCAATAGCACAATAGTGCAAGATCCAAATGTGTAAATGCAGTCCTGGTCACTCCTGTTCCTGACATCTAGCTGTGTCTTCCAATACATATATGGAACTTCCTGCCTGGCATAGTTCTGCCATTCATTTCACCAGGCAGGAACAATATGCACATTAATGCTTTTGCTCATGATTCTTAGCTCCTTCTCTGCAAGAAAGGCGTGTGTGTTTAAGCACACACAAATCTCTGGGGCTGTGCTGAATGCCTGAAGATGCAGACTAAGTTAGGCATGTAATTCTGTTGAGTAAAAATGAGACATAGGACTAGATCCAAAGAACTGCCAAAAACCTAAGGGTGATTTGTACTCATGTTTCTACTCATGTTTCTCCAACAGTCCTCTTGTCCTCTGGATGTATGGCAAACATCTTGAGAAAGTCATGGCAGTTTGCAATACAGCTTTCAGAGACCCATTCAAAGGAAAACTTCCAAATATGGTTGGTCTAAAACAATTCTTTGGATCCCAGCCAAGAGTTGAACTGCATGCTTAAATCCTGGAACATAAATACAACTCTCATTCAGTGTGTTCAGGACAAAAGTACACATAAATCCTTCCCATGCACATTTAATTTAACACTGCTTAAAACTCTAGCTGTTTTAAGAGACTTACTTGTAACTAGAGATGGGCACGAACAGCAATACGAACTAAAAAAAGCCATGAACAGCCCAATCAGCTGTTCATGAACAAGCTGTTGGTGAGGCCCCATTCTAAACGAACAGGTGGACATTGCAAGCCTCGTTCATTGCTGTTTGTTGCTGTTCATCAAGCCAGACAATCTGGAACTTGCAATCAATTCGCTTGGCAACTGGAGGCAGAGACTGCCTAAACTCTGTCTGAACTCCTGCTGTTGCCCTGGAAACCCCAATCTAAGCCCAATTTGGCTTGATAGGCAGGTCTTCCTTTCAAGTGTGGAGCTCCAAATTTGTTACAAGGAAGCAAAGAGCAGGGGGGCTCCCAGCTCTGGTTTTGCAGACAGTGAGGGAGAGACAGTTGCAGTTGGCATTTTGAGAGAGAGACAGGGAAAGTGCTTTGGAGCTTGAATTTTCTTTGTGTGTGGTGGGATAGGGATCTACCTCTTCAAGTTCCAGGGCTGCTGCCAGGCTCTGGGCCAAGCTATTATTTATTACTGTTACCTTTCCTGCTGCCTGCTCAGGTAAGGTTTCTGGGAGTGGTGCAGTAGGGATCTACCCCTTCAGGTTCCAGGGCTGCTGCCAGGCTCTGGGGCCAAGCTATTATTTATTATTGGTACATTTCCTGCTGCCTGCTCAGGTTATGTCAGGCTATGGATGACAGGATATGGCATAATCCATTGCCTGTCATGTCTGAGCCCCATCCATGTCCATGATTATGTTCTGCTGAACACAGTGTATCTTGCTATAGCTCAATATCACTTTGCTAGTGTCATAACTATTCTTTTCTCAGGCTTTCATAGGTGTTTATCTGTTGGACTGTAACAGCTTCCAGTGTTTATGACCTTGTGCTCATTCCCAGACAGTGCTGTGTCTTGTTTCCTAGTAACTCAATGTAATATCACAAATATGTGAAACGTTCTCACACCAAGAGAGTGCCAAAGTATTGTTTACGGTTGGGAGGGGGGAGAAAGGAGTAAACTAGAATGTTAAAAGAGAAGTTTCTCTCACATGATGTTATTCCTGTCAACTTCTACTCATGCTGCTTAGATGTCTACCTTGCTTCTAAGTAGTCCTATGGACCTGTATATGGAAGTGATCTGATTTCTGAATAAAAGCCATTTTGACCAAGAACTTGTGTCTTGATGCAATGGTCCAGAGATCTATCTGCTGTATCCTGTCATCCATAGCCTGACAGGTTTCTGGGAGTGGTGCGGTAGGGATCTTGATGGCTGGAGGAGAGCCTGCTAGCCCCCCGACAACGAACAATGAACATGTTTGTGAACAGGTCATGTTCGTCAATGTTCGCTGTTCATTGTTTGTGGATGGCAACAAACAACGAACACCATGTTCGGTTTTTTTCCTGTTTGTGCCCATGCCTACTTGTGACTAGCTTGCTGGGGGAACTTCAGCTCTGCCTAACCTACTTCAGGGTTATTGTGAGGATAAACTGGAGATGAAGAGAACTAACCACTTTAGGTCTCCATTAAGGAAAAAGGTGGAGTATAAGTAAATAAATAAATGCAGGTCACTTGCAGCATAATTTCTATGAACTAGAGATATTCTAGCCAGATAGTACAGTTAATATATGAAGGTTTTTAAAATACTTTCCATTTATTTCAAAGAGAGCTGCCTTCAGTTTCATAATTTAAATAACAGATTTCAGGAAAAAATAACTTCTGAATTCCAGGGAAATAGCGAGAGAAGCTTTTTCATCATTAAAAATTAATAGGGGGGAAGGTTTTTTTGTGGAAATATAATGCAGAACTTGCTTTTGTTTGTATGATCCACTCTTAAAAAGAAGCTAAAACCCACTCTTAAATAGCTAAAATCAAAACAACAGCCAGATTTTTAACAATATTTATGACCTGATTTCCAGCTCTGTTTTTAGTAATTAATGTAGAATCACTAGACCTGCAAAGTGTTGCTGGGGGAGTCTCATTTTCCTCCTCCCACTATTTCTTCTTTCCTTTCCTTGAAAATCCCCATATTGTTTCCTCTTTTCCTGGTTCCTATTCTCTTTCCCACCCACTGAATAACCTAATTTTATCCCCCCCCCCTCAATCTTCAGCTTTCCCTCCTATTCCCCTCTTGGCAGCCTTTACCTGGGAAAATTGCGGCCTGGTTGTGCAGTGCCAACTGCTGGGACCAGTTGTATGATGCTGGCCACTGGACTGGCTCAGTTGCACAGTGGGCAACCTGTAAAGACTTGCAGGAGGCACGTAATTTCCCCCTAAATCCACTTTCCCACATTATATCCACTTTCTTTCCTCCTGGCAACTCTCATACCATCACCTTTCCCTGCTTCCTTCTCTCCTTCCCACTTACCACCAAACCTACCTTTTATCTGCCCATCTTCAGTTATACTTATTATTTATAGCCCATCTTTCTCCACAATGGGGACCCAAACTACCTCATGTCATTCTCCTCTCCTCCATTTTGTCCTCACAACAACTGAGAGAGGTATGTGAGAATGTGTAATTGGCCCAAAGTCACACAGTGAGCTTCCACAGCAGAGTGGGGATTTGAACCTGAGTTTCCAGATCCTAGTTTGAATTCTAACCACTACATCACACTGACTTTCGTTTGGTGGCTGTTGAAGAATAGCAGTGAACAGCCAGGCCTGCCAGCGGTTGCTGCAGTGCAAGACTCAAATAAGACCTCTCTCAAAGGCCAAAACAGTCCTGAAAAGGGCCCTGTGCCGTCCCTCTGCCTTTTACTGATGGCAACCAAGGCTTGAAGGCTGGAAATGTTATTATAGTTGCCTAGCAACTTCCATAGTGCCCACTGCAGAGTAATTTAGGTTTTTAAAATATAGCCTGTAGGGCTTGCAATACTTTTTGAGTTCCAGGTAGGCAGTGTTGTGGGTCTGCCATAGAACAGCAGAATTTAAGTTCAGTGGCTCCTTACAGACCAACAAGATTTTCCAGGTATAAGTCAAAGCTCCCTTCTTCAGAAGAAAGGATCTTCGACTCTTGAAAACTCTTGAGGGTCGCCACCGCAGGAAGCCAGCAGGGAAGAGGGAGGGCTACCTCCTCCAGCACGGTGCCAGGTAAGTGGGGGTGGGAGGTAAGGGTAGGGAATAAGAATGTTTAAAGGGCCCTACCGCTTGCAAAAGGGCCCTTTAAACTTAACCCCCGGGCCCCCAAAGCTTCCCGAAGCATTACAAATGCTTCAGGAAGCTCTGATTGGGATTTCCGAACCAGGGCCAGCATGAAGCTTTCCGAATTGGCCTGGATTCGGGTATTTTACCTGAATAGGATACCCAAAGTGCACACTCCTAGGTGAAAGGCAAAGCTAGGGCCAGGCCTCATGCTAAAGAAAGCATTCCGCGCTTCAAAAAAGCCCTGGTTTGACTTTGCTGGGGGGAAAATGCTTAGGGAGAAAAACCACAGAAAACCCAGGGAAAAATCAACTCTGCAGGAGATGTGGCCTTCCACCATGCAGAACGCAAAGAAATCTAGAAACTGAATCACAGTCTTTTGACCCGGCATGCAGAACTCTAGAGATAAATCAATGCATTATGGGTGCAGAACCAATGAAAAAAACCAGTGCAGAAAAGTCCTTAGGCAGAATTTGGTCCTCAAGCTTCCACTCAGTTTGACTGATTTAGCTAGAATCCTTTCTCTGAGACCCCCTGTGACAGACTCAGCTCCAGATGCTGAGATTTCCAGAAGTGAAAGTATGATTGACATGTTTCCTTCCTCCCACCCCTCCCATGGGGCTAGCCTGAAATGGCACTTGGGGATGGAACGTTGGGGAAGCAGTCAGATGGAGTTGGAGAGAAAACAAGAGAGTGAAAAGGAGTTGGAGCCTGGCCTTAGAGCAGAGAGGGTCAGCCAGAGAATCCTCTGTGAAAGGAAATAATGTTCGTGAAACACTTTTACTCCTAGGACTAAAGTGGGGAAAACCAGCACTAACTCCTACTTAGACTCAAGAGATCTGGGGATTATAGAGGGCCAAGGAAGTGGGTAGAGAGGAGTCTCCCCTTCAGTGCCAGGAACAGGGTTATAACTCATAACTATAACGCCTGCCCAGTGTCTAGGAAGGGTTTGTCTCAGTGGAGCACCCTTAAGGTCTGGAGAGGAGGGAAAGTCGTGCTGTGTTTGTATTTGAGTATATAAAGTGTAACATCTGTGAAGCAGTGTCAACCTCTGAATGAAGCCAGCAACCTAGTGTTAAACCAAGTGTTTTGTGCCTCACACCAGTGAAGTTGCTGTATAAAAACCTTTCTGTTACTTAAGTCCAAACTTCTGCCTACCTGCCTTTTGATTTTCACCTTCTGTAAATAAACCTTGTTACATTTTGAACCTCCCCAAGCCTTGTGTGCCAGTTTCTGCTAAAGAGAAGCACAAACCCCTGATCTGTCCCCTACTAAGACTTGGCTGGGTAACCATTTTGAATATTTCTTAAGTGTGGGACAAGAAGGAAAGTTGAAGCTTAACATCAACCACGCTACCAGAGGCTTCCCAGCCCAGTATACAGCTTCACAGGCTTAAAGAGGAGAAGTTTTACCTCAGGGTAAGGGAAGGTCAGCCTAAGCCTGAGTTGGACGTGGGTTTGTGGCACCCCCAAAGACCAACTTAACCAGAATCTCCTGGAACGTTAACTTTCTTTCAGAAACATGAAGGCACAGACTCTCTCTCAGGCTCCACGCGGTTTGCCTGACTGAACGCTTTCTCTCAGCACACTGGCTTGAAACTGCAGTTCACTCCGCCCACTAGATACGGCTACCATCCAATCAGATCACACTCCATTCACCCATCCAGCCCCCCACTCCTTCTTTCCTCAGATGCCTGCATTTAAATTCACAGTAATCAACAAAACTCCCACATTAGCAAGCAGAAATAAAATTCAAATCAAACACATTACATGCAAAACATTACCATCATCATAAAACTACTTCTCCCTTGCCTTCCTCCCCCCACTTTCCGAATTTTGTTTTCTGTCTTTTTTTATCATCATTTTCATACCATTGTATCAACCTATCATTGTAACATGCAGCAGATTCTCTGAATTCCCACCTTTCATTTTAAAGTTTCTAGTCCAATCCAATGTAGAGATATGCCCTTTTCCTTATATCTCTGCAAGGGAAGAAGCTAGAAACTTACTTTAAAAAAAAAAGGAAGCTGAGAATTTAGAGAATCTCCTGAACGAATTGTTACAAAGGTAGGTTGATATAACACTATGAAAATGACTTTTTTTTAAAAAAAAAATTGCAATTGCCCTGGGAACCCAAGGCAACCACTCTTGGTGCCAGAAAAAGCAGAGTGGTTTGAAAAGCACATAGCCATTGTTATTCTGGGATCCTTCCCAACTAGGGATCCCATTCCCCCGGTGGGGGCAGGGGATCCCCCACTTTCACCCTCCACTGCCTACCTCCAGTTACTTGGCTGGCGGGGGAGGAAGGCACAGGAATAGACCTTCCAGGTGCACTTCCGGGGTAGTGCGACGATGTCACAAATTGGTTTGCTGTCAAGCACGCATGCACACACTCCTGCAACTGTACAGTGATGTCACTGCACAGCTGTGGTCTTGGGATTCAATTGGTGAATGCCGTTGAAAACAAGATGCCGTAGTGCAAGCCAGTGCCTGCCTGCCTGCCTGCTGCTACTCTGTGGTAAGAAATGAAACAAACTTTTTAGTGAAAGGGTGCTGTTATAATTTAGTTTCCTGGATTTGGTTCACTGTTCCAGAAGTTTCTTTAACAAAATGAAACAGAAAATTCTAGATGTATTTCTGGCTCATTTGTTTTGTTTTGCATATACTCAGTATCAGGGGTTATTTCATAGAAAAAGAGCTGGAGGAACTCATTAGCATATGCCACACACCTTGATATCGTCGGAAATGTGTCATTAGCATAGCTATTTGCATATGCTGCACCCCCTAACTTCACCTATCCCGGCTGTTTTTGACCCAATCCTGGCCATTCAGGGCCGAAATTGGGCCCAAAATGGCAAAAGGGCTGAAAATGGCCAAAAAGGGGCCCAAAATGGTCAGGATCAAGCCACTGCTGAGCGGGAGAGTGATCCACCACCCGTCAGAGGTCCGATCCGGGTCATTTCAGTCCCAATGCAAGCCAAAACAGGTCCAAAATGACCAAGAGTCAGGTGGGTGGGGCCACCTGTCATGTGACCTCTTTGGGGAACTACCGGAACTGCGTTCCTGCACGTTCCCCCTCAAAATGAGCCCTGCTCAGTATTTATATGATGGTTCTACTTGCTAGATTTTGCTGCGATTGTTTTATTATTTACTTTATTGTTGTTTTATATTAACCACCTTGGATCACAAATGTGTTGGGAAGATATTTTTAATCAGTATATGTGAGTCACCCTGAGCCCATTCATGAAGAGGGCGGGGTATAAATCAAATCAAATAAATAATAAATAAATAATAAGTATATAATAAAAGTGAGATAAATTAGGCTATGACAGAGTGACTTGGCAAAGGACATCAATCAAACTTCGTGGCCAAATAGAGGTTTCTTCAGCCAACTTCCAATGGTTTGTTATTGCATTACTGCAGGTATCTCAATGAAGTTACTTTTCTCCTGCAATCTGGTTGAAAACACAAAGTATGAGAAGAGGTTATATCTCTTCTTGCTTGTAATGAAAACAAGGTGACACAGTCTGACTGAAGAGATGCAATATTAGACACACACGCATAATGCAGAACCCACAGATGTTTGTGGATTTTTTCAAAATTAAAAAATGTAAAAAGAATGCAGCCATCTAAAGATAAAAGTGGAAACAGGAGGTCTTTATGATATGTTTTTGAAGGAAAGCAACATGCCTCACAATATGGAAAGCTAGAAAACATATTAACAATATCGAGAGTCCTGTACAAGGGAAATGCTACATGAAGAAGAACGCTTCAAAAGAAACAACTGGAAAGCAACTTAAACACTGTATAGCAAAAGGCTCTCCATCTTATCAAGGAAGCAGTGAAACACCAAGCCAGTCCCAGTTGGGTCAAGTAATCCTTTCCCATCCTGATTCATGAACCATGGTGCCACTAGAGTAGCTTGAAAGACTGCATGCAAAAGCTGCTACAACTTATGGTCCTGTATCAGCCTTGTGACTCATTTACCATTTTGTGCTATGGCAACAATGTTGTTAATGGTGATTAGACATGGAAGGACAAGCAAGGAAAACCAAGGACCAAAAGAATATATTGCGTAGGTGGATTTCTTCTAATTCTGGAGTCAGCAACATTTCCCCCATGAATGTTATCTGTGAAGAAGGTGGTGTGCTGGTGGACAAAGGGGTTGGGGAAATAAGTGTTGTTCTTTGAATGCTAGAAGGAAGCTTGTGCCTCAGGGATTTGCCTTTGAATCAGCTCGCAACTACGCAGGTCCAGGAGGCAACAACAGGCATAGACTGTACTCACTGTCTCCTTCTATGCCCAAGCAGCACTGCCAGCATAATTTCCCCTGTATTCTGATCAAAATGGCCACATGAAGCTTTAGGGGTGGTGCTAGGGTTTCTGGTGCCCACGGCTGCCCCCTATGTGCATGCGCACATAGTGCGTGCACCCCCTGGACTGCGTGATGATATCATGCAGCAAGCCGGCCCCATTGGCCAGCAGGTGGCTGGGATGGCGCGCGGAGGCTGCCTGCGCTCCCAGTCAGGCACAGTGGGTGGCTGGGGGTTCTGCACGCCACCCCAGATGCCTGCCGTGCCCGGCCTGTGGCTGCTGCACCTGACCGGGGGCATGTGTTGGTGACAGTGGCGGCGGAAGTGGCAGTGCGGGGCTGGCCGGCTGCAGCAGCTGTGGGCCAGGCACATCAGCTCCATGGCGCGTGCCTCCACCCCAAGTACCCCCTCCGGTGCCCCCTTCTGCTCCTCAGTGCCCGTGGAGCCCACCTCACTGCCTCAGTGGTGGCGATGGCCCTGTGAAGCTACACTGAACCAGACATTTGGTCCATCAAGGTCAGCACTGTCTACTCAGACTGGCAGTGGCTCTCCAGTCCCAGGTTAGAGGTCCTTGACATCACCTCCTACCTGGTCCTTCTTGACTGGACGCCTTTTTTATAATCAATTCTTAATAAACACACAAATACATACTAGTAAACAGGAACAAAGCCCCAAAGAATCATGAAAATTGTAGTATGATAAAACAGGAGGGTGGGCAGTCCTGTGCTTCAGCTGCCATTGTAACTGAGTCCCTCGTGTGAGTTTGTTATTGGTTGTCTGGGGGGGGGGGCACTGAGCCCCCAAGCCAAATCTGGGGGGGCTTGAACCCCTCAGCCCCCTGTAGTTTATACCTATGATCTGCATGAAAAATACTGAGCTATAATCTCTCCAAACACAGTCTTTAAAAATAACAGAACCAAACATGCAGCATGTTTATGAAAGTCTCCCTTATTCCCCCAAGTGACCTTTTTTCCCTCTTCTCCAGCCAACTTTAATAATCAGCTAGAGATTTCGAAACCAAGCCTTTAGCATTTTGAGGATGATAGCTTAAGGTCTTAAGGCCCCAGTTTAGTACCATTTGTACAATATAAGAACATATTTAATATTCTTAACAAGGAACCAAGACTGTCAAATGCTTTACTTAATCGGGACAATTTAATAAATTAATAGGCAATTTAAAGAAAATAACAAAACCTCTCAGGTGGCACATTAATTATGGGCTTACATTTCAATGATCAAGAATAATTGGATTATGAATGTGGCCAGAAGTAAGAGATCTATTTTCAGGGTCAATGGATTTATCTTTTCCCAAATGAGAATAATGTCTTTTAGTTTGCATATCCAAGGCCTTCGGTTCCAGGGTTCTAAAGAGCTATTGGCTGTTTGTGAAGAATCACTGTGAGATAACTTGCGCTCTAACTGTTCATGTAGCAAGAGATGCATTTAGGGGGGAAAGCCCAAACACATCTTGTAAAAATGCTGTAAAAGAAGCAGCTGGCTCATGCTAATAGACTTTCAGCATAATGGCATATCCTTGAAGAATCCTTCAAACAAGCATCTGCCTGGGCTGAGATCTTCTTCACTAATTGCTTCTCTGCAAGCCTTTTGATAGAATTTCCTTTTTTCCAAAGAGAAAGGCTAGTTATTGTTTATAGTAACTCAATTAAAATATGTGTGGATTTAAAATAGACTAGTGACCAGCTCTGGTTGATCTCAGCAATAGTTTTTTGGGAGGGAAATAGACAGATTCTAGTTCAAGGCCTACTTCTCACAAACAGCTACGGATAGCATGTTATCTAGAGATCTATATATCTATATCAGACTGCTGTTTGTAGCTCAGATGTTTGCCTCCATATACAGAAAAAAAAATCTCAAGGACAACTGGGTGTTGATGAGGAAGTTGGGCTAGAACTTTGCTCTTGAGACATCTGTTGTAGTCCAAAGCAGGTCTCCTAGGCATACTATTTGTCTATTCCTGCCATCCATTGCCAATGCAGAAGCAATGAAGCAATGGGAGAAAAAATAGTGTGTGTGGCAGGGGTGAGCCCAAGAAGAACACTGGCATAGAGGATCAGTGAATGGAGCACATACAATTTCTTTGATAGTCACTTTACTATCCATTCAAACAACACACTGTATTTACTTTAAAGCAAGAGCATTTTTTCCAGGCATGCCACAAATAAAACAGGGGGTTGTCTTGTATGACAATTTATGTCATAGTAATTTTTTTCTATGGATAGTCTTACTTTCATGGTTGTCTTCCTTTTGAGTAAATGGCTGAATCCACATGCACTTACTGTCCACTTTTTTTTGTGCAATGATGGCATTCGTCTTGATCCTGCTATCACCAAGTGGGTATTCACATCCCCACTTAAATAGCATCTGCGTGGCACTATCATTAGTTCACATGGCTGTGAAAAAGTGCAATATAGGGCGGTACATTACCTACTGTCACCGCTGACGAAAACACATTCACGCCCATTTTTGTTTTGTTTTTTTAACCTGTATTTGGATTTGCGTTATATCGTTGTTTTGATATGTAATCTTGGAACCAGCTCTGCCCAAAGGGAGCCTGTGATAGGCTGTTATTTTGCCCACGAATTTCATTTAAAGTCATCATGGGCTTCCCTTCCGTCTGCTCTCCTGCCATCAGTTAGCTTGGCAGTTCTGTTTCTTGTCTCTCCCCCTCTACTCTTGGCATTCAGGGAAGCCAGGCTTGACCCATAACTCCCTGTTGCCAAGCAGTAGAGATGTACGAACGCTGCCTGCCCCAGCTGCTTCCCCACAGCCCATTTTGCTTGCAATTCAATGGAGGGAGGTGGGAAGAAGGATCTCCCACTTTTCTTTGTAGGAAACACTATTTTGAAACAGTGGCAGGCTGGAGGGGAAAAGATCTTAAGTGAGCGCTTCTCCCCCCCCTCCTTTTTTTTTGTTCTGGAGAAATCTGATGAATCAACCTAATTAAAACCAAGCTGTGAATTAAGCATCTATTTTTTATACTACAAATTACAAGCTCTACTCTTATCCTTCCCTTGGTCTCCGTTAAAATCACCAGAGGTGTTGTTTAAAGGAGAGAGGATGTGTGTGTTTTCCTCTAGTTGCGAGCTCTCTCCTTTTTGTTTCATTGCCCCTCTCTTCCAGGATCTAAATTGCTTTAGGCGGGAAATGCTATGGGTTCCTTTTAAGCGAGAGATCGCAATAGCGCAATTAACATTTTTTGAAAAAAAAGTTGGGGGAAAACTTTTTTTTTTGTAATATTTTTTATTTTTCAATATCTAACATACAATTACTACATACATACATACCCTACAAAACAGTAACTACAAAAGACTACAATAACACAAGGGATGGGAAAAAAGAGAGAAAAAAGAGAGAGGGAGGGAAGGGTGGAAAAAAGGGGGAGGTGCCCTACAAACACTAAACACTACATTTCTGTTTTCCCTTCATACTGTCATTATTCAAAAGTTAAAGCTTTATATTATATTGATGGAGTGGTTGACCTTACTAAATGCAAATTACAATTTAATTTCAAGTTAAATTTTTCTTCCCCTCCTGGGTCCCGGACGCAGTTCTCTCTGAGCAGCTGCAGCCGCAGTGCTCGTTTCCTCCCCCTCCCCCTCAGACTTCTCCTTTTCGTCTTGCTTGGTGCACTGGAATTCTGGGTTCCTGTCCTCAAAATCCCTTAGTTGATCTTCTGATAATATCTTAAAGGCTTGATCTTTATGGCTGAACCAGATTCCTTCCGGGAATAACCATTTGTACTTTATTCCACGTTCTCTCAGAAGAGCTGCAAACTTTTTATACTTAAAACGTCTTTTCCGAACTAGAAGTGGGACGTTTTTCAATATCTTAATTTTGTTGCCCAAGAAGTCCAAATCCGCATTGTATGAATTGTATAGGATAGTGTCCCGGATCCTCTTAGATGAAAAATCGATGATGATCTCGCGCGGCAACTGACGCTTCATTGCATATTTTGAAGTAGCCCGACGGGCTTCCAAAATGGCGCTTTTTACTTCTTCTTTAGTTGCCCTCGCGGGTGTCGCCAATAGTTCCGAGACAAGACCCCGTAAATCCTCGTTTTCCTCCTCTTTCACATTCTGGAGGCGCAAAATTGTCTGTGTTCGTTCCACTTGTAGCCCGATCAACTGATTCTCCACCAGTTTAAGCTCTTTATTCATAGCCTTCACGAGTGACGCACTTTCCCGAGCAGACTTCTCTGCCCCCCCCGCTGCTTCCTTGATGGTTTTCACTTCGCTCTCAATTAAGCCCACCCTTTGATCTGTTTCATTCAGCTTGTCAACAAAGGGTTTTATAGCTTCACCAACCGCCCTCCGTACTATTTCCTCCAGCGATTCTCCCTTTAAGGCAGCCGAAACTGACTTGCCAAGGGCAGGACTTTGTTTTTTTGTTGCCATTTGGGGGGGGGGGGCGCCAACCAAATTTTGAAACTCAGCAAAGGGGAAGAGTGAGCCTTCTTAGCTTCAGATCCCACCTCTCCTTCACATACGCTTGTAATAACAGAAGGAATTCGCTTACTTGTAGGTTCTCGCCCAGTTCTGCTCTTTGCCGTTTCTCATGGCCCGGCAGCACTCGAGGCGCCGCGCACGTCCGCCGGCCTCCGTAGGGACAAACGGGCAATTAACCCCCCGCATTGATTCCGGGGGGCTCTTCCCGCAGCGTCCCAGACCCAGCCTCCCTCACTGGGAGTTTTGGGGGCTAATCTTCGCAGATCAGCCGCCCGGACAGGGTGCTCGGCCGCTTCCTCTCGAGCCAGCGAAGAGGAGCGTCCGACATGGCTGAGAAAACGAAACCGAATCAAGTTGGGGGAAAACTTTTGACAGGAGTTCTCAGAGGCTTGCAGGATTCCAGTTTGTGGGCAGAAGCAACTGTTCTGAGGGAGCACCAACCAAGAAAGGAGGAGTGGCTGAGTGGGCATTCTCTGAAGAAGCATTTCTAAGCATTCTCATGCATACAAAAATAGCACGAAAGAAGCGTTTCCAAGCGGGAAAAGCGTTAAAAAGATGTTTTCAATTGAAGTGCAACAATGACAGGAGAATGGCGGGATTGAGTGGAATGATCGCAAGAACATGTGAACAGCAGTGAGTATAGCGCCACAGTAGTGATATAGTGGCATTAATATAAGGATGTGTCGATTCAGCCAATATTTTCAGACATTAACACAAACTGCTAGAGGGGAAGGAGGTTTAAAACAGGGATACACAACTACAACTCATAGATCCAGAGGAGTTAGCCATGTTAGTCTGCAGTAGCAAAATAGAAAAGAGTCCAGTAGCACCTTTAAGACTAACCAACTGTGCTGTAGCATAAGCTTTCGAGAACCACAGTTCTCTTCTGACAAAGAGAACTGTGGTTCTCGAAAGCTTATGCTACAGTAAAGTTGATTATACAACTACAACTCAACAGGAATACACAAAAACAGGGATACACAACTACAATTCCACGATCTCATAACATTGTGAATTAATTGTCAGAAATTTAATGGAGTTTGCTCCCTCTTTTGCTTTTGTTTTTAAGGTTTCTCCTCATTCCCCAGGAAACAGCATTTTCCTCTGCCAATCTTACCCTTGCAACAGATAGGTAAGTTGCCTTAGCCAGTCACACAGTCTTTCTTGGAGGGGAGGGAAATTTTTAAAAGCAGCAATCCATTACATTGGCCTTTTTGTGTGGCATGTATGCTGCATTTACTGCTCGTGTCTTGGGAGAGACCTGCTGGATTGTGCCTGAGCAGTGCTTCTTGATAGACTGGGCAGATTAAGTTATTATTACTACTATCTAGCCTTTCCTTCATACTTTTTCCCTGGGAGAGGGTTAATAAGAGGGGCACATTTGGTCCTAGGGGGAATGTGGGAGAGGTTTTCTTATCACTGTTGTTTTTGCTTCTTTTCAGTTTAATATTTGTTTTGTTTTAATCTTCTGCTTTTGCTTCTGATGAGTTTGTTTCCTGTTTTTCATTGTTTCCCCCCCTTGGTTTGTTGGTTTTCTGTTTGCTTTCATTTAGTGGGTTACCTATTTTCTACCTTTTTGTAGATGAATTAGCGGTTTGGGATAACATCACATTTTCTATTGCTTAGGTTTGGATAGGTAGGTTCCTTTCCTCTGCAACACAAGTGGTGGGATGGATGGGTGCCTCACTAGACAGATACTCTGCTTTCATTCGCAGTTACTAAAGTTTCTTTTTCCTTTAGAAAGGTGCTTCAGAAAACCAACAGCCATTTGCACACCTTTTTCTGCTATGCAGAGAGGATAGTAAGGGGCACCTTATTCAAATCATACCCCTTTGTCCAATTCACTTGAAACTTGGTGAGTCTTTACAAGAGAGGCCGTACTAGGTTCCCTGATATTTTGATACCATTCGGTGAAAAACATCTAATTAGGAAAAATCTGCCATTTTCTATACATGGAAAAAAATGGGCAGACATCCAATCTGATTATAAAAAAAGTAATAGAACCCAATGAGTCTTCGTGATGAGACAACATTATTGCCTAGAATTCTTAAAAATGATACACCTTCTCTTTTGTAAATTATATCAAGTTAGAATAAAATTTTTCCCAGTGCACACCCCTATACACAGCTTGTCCTTCCCTGCTGCTACTCTCTTTTAAAGCTCTTCCCAAAGGCTTGGAAATCATACAAAAGGCAGGGTCCATCTTTAATGTGTACATGCATGTATGCTCATAGACTCTCTTCAGACATTCATCTGATTGCATGTAGATTGGAATGATGACATTGATACAATCTACAACACGTTCATTGAATGTGGATATATTGCATGGAAAAAATTAGTGTGTTTTTTATAACTCACATATAGATTGGAGAGATACAGAGATCTCTGAAAATTAAGAGTCTTCTTGTTTGTTCACTGGGGTTAATGATTCTCTGTTGAGGAAGAGCTTGCATGTGACCTTGAGAGAACTCAGAAAAATATAATGGTGGGGCTGAGTGGTGGGTGGGAGAGCTTTACACATGTGACCACATGCAGAGGTACAATTGTATAGAAGAAGCCATTTCACAATTGTAGCTTTTCTCACCTCTATGTGACAAGCAGCACTTGCCATAAACTCTCTCATCTGCACAAGCAATAAAATTTTAGCAGCCATGTTCATCTTTGTGTTTCTACCCACGCTAAGCCAGTGGATTCCAAAGCAAGTCTGGAGGACCTCTGGCCTCAATCTGTGCCTCATCACTGGACTCATAAGAAGTTCGGCAATGATAGGAAGTTTGGAATGATGAGCTACCACCACCACCACCCTGGCTGAATTGGGAGTGGGACATAGAAGTTTTCTCACACTACAGATGCTAATTTTATGCACTTTGCACCTCTGCTCTATCAAATTAATTACAACATGTATGATAGCTAGCTTCCTGGCACTCTAATTTACAATACCCCTCCCACCCTCTGTTTGAATTATAAAGACTCCTTCCTTTTTCCACTCCTTGTATCTGACAAAGGGAGCTTTAACTCTCAAAAGCTCATACCCTGGAAATCTAGTTGATCTTTAAGGTGCAACTGGACTTAAATGGTAGGGAAGATTCCTTAAAAAGCATCATATGTATTCTAAATTGCCACAATTTCACACATGGCAATGCAGATACTCAATAAGCCTGGGGCCAGTTGTCTGGGGTATATTGACCGCACACTTCAGAAAGTGGCTCAATGTCAGATAAATTAGTATGGGAAGACTTCGAAGGTTTTTTTAAAAAAAAAATTGCCTTGAGCCTTATTTGTTTCTCAAAGGTTATGTACAAGTATTACCTGTGTAGTTCAGGTGATGAAGTTATTGCAAAAAAAAAGATTCTGCAATAGGCATGTCTTACAGATGTTTTCTGAACTCAATCTGGGGAACATTTCTGTGCCCTTTACCCTTCATATGTGGTGCTGGATATACAAATTATCAAGAAAAATAGAAAACCCACAAGTCAATGATTAGATTTGGACTGAACAATAATGGCTGATGCCATCTTTGTAGTTACGCAAATAAAAATGGCTTCTCTTGTATGAAAATAGTTGCAAAATAACAGAGAAACCTCATGGGACAACAAAATAAGTATGAAAACTTCACACTGTATTCAAATTAATTCAAAGTGCATTTTGCTACTTCCTAATAGACTCAAAAGAAGAAACAGGACGCACACATTTGGGACTTTATTCCTGGACTTTATTGCACTTGGGTCATTTCGAACATGTATTACTAGAGACTGTTGCTTTAAAAGTTGTTTCTAAAGGACGTTGCTTTAGAGAATATGATATAGCTATTAGGAAGTAGCAAAACACACTTTGAATTAATTTGAATACAGTGTAAAGTTTTCATACATATTTTGTTCTCCCATGAGGTTTCTCTGTTATTTTGCAACTATCTTTGTAGTTACTACATAGAGCATAAAACCACTGCCTTGAATTTCAAAGTTGCAGCAGCTGGGTGGGCTCCTTTGATTTTAAAGAAGAAGGTTGGCTGGTGTTATCTAAATTCTGATATTCTTGTTCAGTGGTCTCTGTTTCTTCCTAAGGGCTGGTACAATTGCTACAGGGCTGTGTTGGGGTAGGCAAGTGACCCACACAGGGAGCATTTTCAAATGTTACTGCAACCTCATCTCCACAGAAGTGATTTTCACTAGCATTCACTATATGCTACAGCATTTAAGAGAAAATGCATCATACGCTGGAGAAAAGAATAAGAATGAGACAGATGGGAAAGGGCCAGCAGCATTTAAGATATCAGAAATCAAGGCAACAAGTTTCTCTAGCAAGACAAAAGCTACTGTTTTAGCAAGCATAGCTGTAAACTGGCGGGCCAATTTTTAAATCAGCTGCTGTAGCAGTGTTCTCAAAGGTACAGCAATCAGTAGGTTATGGTGCTTGTTCTATGCTCAGAAAATTTCTGCAGCTTCTGATTTCTGCACATCAAGTTGCTGTTAAAAGAAATAAGAACAACACAGCCCTTTTTTCTGATCAGTTGACAACCATAGCCAGTAGCCCACAAGTAACGAGCTCTCAAAAGTGAATACATTGGCCAGCTTTAGGCAAGCACCCCCTCCCAGACAGTAACCCATCTATTATCAGTACTTTGGTTTCTCTTCAGATCGCATAAATCTTTCACCCAATCAATCTATTGTCTGTTAGGGTTGCCAGCCCTCTGCTGCCAGCTCATCTGGCTGGTGTGGAAGGGGGAGTGTGGTGAGGCTGGCTGGAGCACATGGCGAAATGGAGAACATGCAGTGCAGGTGATCTGATGATATCACTTCCGGTTCAATTCTTTAGGAGTTGGTCCTGTGAAGACCCCATCACCTCCAGTTTGAATCAGAAATAACATCACTGAAAGGCCTGAGGAGCACACACATGAGAAAAAATGGTGCCCCCACCTGCCTGGCATTGCAGTGCTCAATTGAGATTATTTAACCTGAAAATGTGCACTTTCCATACCTGAAAATTGTGACTTGAAATATTTAGTGTAGGTTGGGGTGGCAGTTTCCAGAAATCTACTCATAATTATTTCAGGAGCTGCATCTTCCTTAGGGGCCAGGAGCTTGCTGTTCCTGGGCAAAGCCATTCATTTGTCCATTTAGAACAGGACGACCTGAACTTAGTGCACTAAGAAAGCTTTTGAGAACTTGTGTTAATCCGCAAGAAGAGGGTGCTTGCTGTAACTATGAATGATTTTGTTTAGGAGGCAGAGTCAGAACAGTGATTTATATACAGACCATGAGAGAGCTCCTCTAAAAGCTTATTATTCACTGTGAAGGCAAATCTTTTAAGGCTTAATTGCAAATTGTGTATCCAGTTTCAGTTTGGGGTAGGGGTGGGGATCCATGGATATGACGACTTTGGAAAGCACTAGTTTAGTACAACCTGAAAGGAAAATGTCTGTTTTTAAAAAAAGGAAAAAGGAAATACTAATATTTAGTTAACACATTACCATAACATATCTGATCACGTTTTATATTAACCCCTATTTATTAATGTAAACTGGTAGGGTTTTTTTTTAATGTCATTTTGACCACCCTCTGGTTTTATATATAGGGCATATGTCAGTTTGAAAGTTATTTAATTACTGCCCCGAACACTGAAGATTAACTCTCTGTTATTTGAACCATGAAGGCACTGCAAGATTTGGAAGATCTTATTCTAAAAACAAACCCAAGGAATTCATTTTCTTGTACAGAATCAGATCCTTTTGGAAGCTTGTTTCAATTCAGCCATTTCTTCAATAAACTTCCTCAATAATGTGTGGCAGAAAAAAATGCAATTTAATTTCACATATCTAATCTGTTATTTTATTCATGCAGATAGAAAAGTATATTTGAATATTTATTGTTTTTTAAATTATTTTTGACAAGTTTTATAAATTGTTGTTAATATTATTAATTTTACAGAAACTTATCTTGAAATGTAGACTGTTTCATTTATTTTTTTTTTTGCTTGTGAGCATAACCAGATGTTAAGGGCTATGGTCAGTGAAACTTTGCCCACTAGGGCTACCTCACACTGCAAGAGAAATGTATCAACAAATTTTATTTCTCATATTCTAATATGAGTGATAACCACTCTCCTAGCTTTCCACAAACAATACAAAACTGAATTATTCAAAAAGGCGTTTGTATTGTAGGGAGGGGTCTCAGATGCTCCGCTGATGAGTTAGGGACCACAGACTTCACCACTATGTTGCCTTATGTACTATCTGTTGCTTTAAATATGTGCTCCTATGTCAGCCCTAGAATTGCTTATGTTCTGTTTCGGCATTTCTTCAACTCTGTATTGGATTCTTGCTAATGTTATATCTTTGTAAACTTGTGTTTATTTACCCTATGGCATTGTTTATGAAATTATCCTTGATACTGAATATACTCATCTCACACTGTGTAATCGGTCTTGAATCTCAGTGAGAAAGGTGGACCATAAATGACATAAATAAACAATCAAAAAAGGTACACTCACAGGCACATTACAGTAAAATAAATGAGATTTACAGCACAGTAAACTTTTTTTTAAAGGGTCTGAATCAAAATTGCTCAATATTCATCTCCTAGTGAACAGTGAGTTTGGTTGCCCCTAAAAACGGAAGCCACTGAACAGAAATTAATCACATGCTTTTGAAAGACCATAGAGAAAAAAATAACTTGGGGCCTCCTGTGTCATGTACATTATTACACATAATATAATTAAATCCTCTCTTGGGCTGCAGAAAAAAGCTGGACAAAGAAATGTACACCATCTTACTGCTTAGGAGGTCCATCAATATATCATTTTTCCACTGCTTTGTTATAGATAGGAGAAAGGAAGAATATGAGAGTTTCTCCCCTTGTCTTTTCTATAGATAAGAGATTCTGACTTTTGATTATAATGGTTCTCTCTCATAAAAAAAAGTTCTGGCCACATCTGAAAGTGAAAAATCAATCCACTGCAATTCCAAGTAATGGCAACCAGGGCCTGTTTCCCACATTCAAAAAAATGTGTGTGTGTGTGTGGGGGGGAGCAAAATGGATTGCATCATTTCAGCCTCCAGGTAGTAGATTCTAGCTTTGAATGTTCCTTTGTACTTAAAAAAAGTTTTCTGAAAACAGAAAACTAGCACAACAGAGAAAAGCATTCCATCCCCCTTTTTTGCTCATGGTTTTCTATTTGCAGGTAGTTTTTAACACTTTATTCTCCATGATTTTCCACCCACAGTATGAAGTGGTGCAGTCCATTCTACCATGCGAAGTCTTTGACACCTCTCTCCCCTGCATAGTGAACCATGCCAAACTCCAACATGCCTATTCACTGTCTAAACACCTCAAGCACAACAGAGTAAGGCTTGGTCTGCAAATACAGCTGAATGAAGTGGCAGGCTGGACTATACCACTTCAGTTTGCAGGGGAGAATATGAATTTTGAATGTTCCCCTGTAAGAAGAAGCCAAACCACCAACCCCACAAATGAAGTTTCTAGTCCAGGCCACCTTTCTATAGAGATGCCAGGCCATTCCCTCTGATTAAAGCCAAAGGGGTGTCCAATTCCTTATGTGAATTATTAAATGGTTTGAGACCCTTGTGTATTTTATGGGGCAATGAACAAAACCTATATTCCCTTCAAGCATGTTATCAGAAAGGTCTCATCTGGCAAAGTAAAACTGTGCTCAGATTCAGAAAATTGCCAAAAGGTCCTTTCGAGTTAGTGAGCAACAAAGTATACTATTCCCAGCCCATACATCAAGGAGATTCATATGAATGACACAGCAACTTGAATGCAAAGCCATTTACTTTGGCGTCCCCACTTATGGCCATGGAGTGTGTCAATCATTCTTGTCCAGCTGTCTTTCAGTTTGTCATTTAACTCCATTAGAGCAAAGTGAACCAACTTTCAGAGGTATTAATTCTTTGGGCCTTCAAGGGTAATCATTGCCAGTTCAGACCAGAACACAGAACGCTTTTGATGTAGATGTTTGCATCCCTCTATCCATCACACGCATTCTGTAACATGCAACACAAGACTTTTATTATATGGCCATATGCATGGCGGTCTGGTTCATATGATCTCTCCCCCCTTTCATGAGTTCGAAGAATTGAGGAAGGATGGAAGTGCATATCCACTACTCCAGCACAAGGAGTGGCTTACTAGCCTGGCAATACATAAATTGTGTTTAACTCTAGATATAAAAACCTTTGAGGTTTAATAAGCAGTAACTTGGGATAAGGCCGTAATCCTTATGATCATTTATCATAGTGGAAGTAAAAATGGAAAGACACATTAAAGGAATTACTCATCTCTGATTTGGACTCACACATTTGAAACCCAATAATACTGCATGCATGATTAGAAAGCAGCTTAGTTGCACATTTCCAGTATCATATTCAGTATGCACATATGGACGTACACATGTATATGCGAAATATGCCTGCCACTCACATTACACCACATGAATAGTGGGCATGTGCATGGGCTTGCTGCACCACCGCACATATAGATTGCAATTTATGAACTGGCCCTTTGAAAAATCAGTCATACAAACCACATGGCTAGTGCTAGTCTGAATCACATCTGTGGTGCAGGGATAGAAAGGGGACTGTATGTATTTCCAGCTCTTCCAAGACTGTGCACTGTAAAGTTAAAAGATAAATTTCAAATGCATTAACAGTTGATCAGCAGAGGAGTGCTCAATGTAACCAAAAGTTTTCAGTGATCAGTTTTATGGTTCAAAATTTTGGGGACAGATCAAAAGGAAAACCAAGCTACCAGCTTACTTTTAAAAATTGGCCATATAGTGCTACTTTAACCAGATTGCTCCTATTGTATTGCATGCACAGCTTAAATAGCAAAAAGTCCAAGTAGAATTCCCTTGTATTTCATGAAAAGAATCACTCTAGACTGAAGAACTGCATGCCAGACATTTGCCTGTGGCACATTTTTACCCTATTACACTATGGAGAACAGTAGTTTATAATGGAAACACCAACAGGGATTTAGCCATAGCAGAAGTGATAAATATGAAGGAAAGTCCCAGTAGACCCTCTAAAACAAATGCAGGGAAGAACAGACTGCAGGCCAGCAAAAACAACAGCGCTTTAATGCCCTTGACCTGTGGCCGTATGGTAGCATTGCGACTCTCCTGAGCCAATTTTTCTTTAGCCACACAAGCATCCTGCATTCCCTTAGAAGAATTGCCTACCCAGCTCTTCTTTGCGGGAATGCTGCCTTCCTATCGAGAAGCTTTGGCGAGCCTTTGTGTCACCCACATGCTCCACTGAATACGGAACCACCATCTTTTTTTTTCAGTAGTTTTATTGACGGGATTGGCTTTGCATGTTGTATTATGCACCACATTAAAATTCGATGAGCGCTACTGGCTGAGTAGCAACATTGTCAATGATTATAGAGTCTTACTTTCCCCTCTAACAGTCTGAAGCAAATCTTATGTATTGGTTGATCATTAACAAGTTTCTGCTACAATGTCAAGGAAAGAAAAAAAGCATTAGATATGAATAGTTCTCATCTAATAAGGATGATTTACACAATGCATGTAATGAAATGGCATTTCCCTAACTAGTAAAGCTACCCAATGAAAAAAGCTAATTCTCAGGAGTCTTTTGAAAATACAGCAATTTACCAATAGGAATGAAAAATCTCCAGCTGCAATCCTATTCACACTTACTTGTGAGGAAACCCACTGCTCTCGGAGAAGCTTACTTCAGAGTAACCATGCATAGGATCGAGCTGGCAATAACCTGTGCCACCACAGTAAGATCTGTGTTTAAATACTTTCTTAAAAAAAGATACTGGGTGTCATTTGTGATATTAATCAAATTTGTAACTACAGATTTACACTGCATTAATGATGCATAATATTTATCAGAAACCAAAACTAAGATCAGTTTTGTTAGAGAAATCCTTGAACACCACCACTTAAATTATTTTTTAACAAAAGTTTTCAAGAATGTTTAGAATAACAATAATAATAACAATATTTTTTTTTAAAAAATGTAGCAAACACTGGCTATAACAGCAAAGCAGTTTGAATACACCAAAAGAAATCGGCATGCCTTGTGCTCTTGTATTAACCCTCTGAGTACAAATAATCAAAATGGTTTTCATAGATAAGCGCTGACAAATTTATATTTGGCAAATGGATTGGCTGATCTGTATCACACAGTTTGCCTCGTCATATTCCAAATGGATCAAAAAGCAATGGACACTGATAACCCCTCACAAATGGAAGAGAGCTGTTTTTACAGCTAACACCAATTTACTCTGGAGGTCATGAGAATATGACAAGTTGCAATAGATGCAACATTGATGTATTGCACACATTCAGTATAGACATGTTTTCTTTGATATTTTATTTAGCACCAATATGACCTGCTACTCAGGGCTGGTTCACATATGCACATATATCACCTGATCACTCAACACTTGACTCACAGCTGATTGTGTGAATTGCCTCCACTGAAAAGATTGTGTTTGAAGCAATATGAAACCACTGTCTTTGGTTTTTGATCTATGACAGCTCTTTTCCACATGCAAGCAATCACAACATGTTGCAATCATCAAGTTACAAATGTGCATATGTGAATAGAGGTTCAGAAAGGAAATCCTAAGTACTGACACGTTCCAGAATGTTTTCCCCTCTGCTCGTCCAATAAATTGTATCTTAACCCCTGGCCATTTAAATTATCATTGCATTTCATATCATCATCAGTAGATACTACAAAAATGTTTAAGGTATCATTAATACTCCTCTAACATTTATATTTTTCTTTATACTCCTCTAACAAAAAGCCAGAGAGCCATTTGACAGACAAACTCTTCAATGGATTTTTGCTATGTACTTTCTAAATGCAGGTAACTGTCTGCATTTAAAAAATTGGTTTTGGTGTTGAACTTTCAGCAGCTTGCTTTGGAAAACATTTGAACCACCCAACTGAAGGGTTTTGAAAATTTAAAGCATATTCTCTCTCCAGGACCCAGGGATGACTTCTAAAAGATTTTATAGATTTAGTGCCAATAAAACATGAGCCAGCAATCAAACATTTGTATGAGGTTGGCAGTGGACAACAGGGGGATGGGATTTTATGCCTGTAATTGGTATAATATGCCTCGAGGATGAAAGACTCAAACATCTTTTTTTAATGCTATTCCTGAATTCCAGAATAAAAACAGAGGTGATGGAAAGACTCAGCATTTCACATGCGGCAGCAAACTGTAACATGAAGCATTTTATGCCTGGCTTTTTTACACTCACTTCCTCTAATCAAGAAGAATGAATTTCTTGGCTTTCAAGGTGCCACTTTTTTTCCTCCAACAAATCAAGGGATGTGTGTTATTGATGGACACTTAGTGCCAAGCAAGTGTCTTTAAGTTGCAGGATACCATTTATTATAACAGGAAGAATACCATGTGACATCATACTAACACACATACGAACCATGCGAATTAAATCATCTGGCCATAAATCAACATTAGTTTCTATCATCAATGTTTAATTTGTTTCATAGAATCAAATACTCCAAGTTATAACTGATTTCCTAAATCTTATTTGCCATTCAAAATTGGAGGAGGAAGCATTTATAAAATGGAAATATATTGATGGACAGATCTCTTTGAATTAGGGTTGTTCACTAATTCAAGAATTTGTACTAACCATTTGCCTTTTAACCTATTAAACAACTACATGTTATTAAAGTTTCCTTCTACCAATTAAAATTAACCCTAACAGATTCTCAGCCAAAATTTTACAGCACAATCCTATGCATGTTTAGTCAAGTGCAGAGCATGGCAGCCATAGCTGATTACCAACTAGCAGTTGATTACCAACCAGCAAAGTTACAAATTATGTACTCATGTGCAAATAAGTATAGACATGTCATGATGTTATTAAGGAAAAAAATTAGTTAAAAAATTCTTAGACAGTCTGTATAATGTAAGGAAAAACAACTCCTTTATCAGTTGGGCCTTTACCTAGGATTATCGGGTCTCAGATTTTGACCCTGAGATTCAGGTTCTGGGGGTTGTTCTCCAGATACGAGTGCAGCAGGTTGAAATTTCAGGCTGTCAGCTAGGCCACAAATCCAATGGCTTCTTTTAAGATATTTTGTGCATGTCTGCTTCTAATAACTACTGCACATGAGTCCAAGAAGATAAGGTGCGATAGAAATATATATATTTTAATAAACCGGTACAATGCAGAGGTTAGTGTGCTGGCCTAGAATCAGAGAGACCTATGTCCAAGGTACCACCCTGTCCTGAAACTTACTGAGTGACTTTGGGCAAGTTATTCTTTCTCAAGATAATCTACCCCACAAGTCTATTGTGAGAATAATATGGAGGTGAGAATCCATATATTGCCTGTAATATATGGAATTCCTTGGAAGAAGGATGGCTAAAGAAACAATGATGAAATAACATAGACTAAAAACAGGTAATCATCTGTCACTAGCAGTTCCACAACATTTAAATATTCTGCTGTGTGCTAATCTCCATGTTATTTATTTTTTTAATGAGTGGTAAAAAGTCCATTTTTTCAAAGCCACAGGATTGTAAGTTGTAACAAACACGTACTATAGGTACAACCCATAATGGTGTTTGGACGTACTCCTTTTAGTATTGCTATTCAACAAAACATCACGGGTTCCATCACTTGGCCCCTGTCTCAGGGGCTTTGAATGCTGGTGATTTGTGCAACCTTACGTTCATCTGTGCTTGTACCAACTTTTTGGGTTGCAACTTGCAAACTATCTACATTGTTCTTCCAGTCAACCACATATCTTAACAGGTGCAGAAAAGTAGAAATAATCCAAAGATTCAGAGTTGACAGAGATGAAGCTTTGTGTTTCTCCTTTGTATTAATCTTATGATGACTCCAGCTGCAAGAATGGATTTTGGGTAAACTTCTGGTTATTGTGGAGTTAACATTTCTAGTAGGAACTTAATGTGATCTTCTGAGGACAATCATCCTCCTACTTCATTTTTGCCAACCCTGTTTGCCACAAAGATGACTTGCCAATGTACGAGACAAAGTTCCAATCATTTCACAGCTCTGAGCCTCTCATTCCTCACTCGTTCTCAAGAGCTTTATTCATATGCTCCTGTATAGAGATTATAAGGAATGAAAAATTATCTTATTTAGGGAAGGTGAGTTTTCATGTGTGCAATTATAGACACCTGCAAAGAATCATACAGTGCAATTCTAAGAAGGGTTGCATCCTTCTAAATCCTTTGAACTCAGTGGGCTTAGAAGGTGGGGGGGGGTTGTGTGTCTCCACAAGTTATATATAATATAGAAAGAACCCCAATGATAAATAAACCAGATTGCTTTTGTAGGAAATCTATGGATTTAATGGATGCTGGATGCCCTTTGGAGAATGTTTGGATGTTTGCATGCACTCTTATCTTTGTTCTATAATCATCTATATAGAGGTAACAGAAAATTTTACAGATGTAATTCTTTTAAACTGTATAATTACGCAACACCAGAGTTAGTTACACCACTCTCCCTTACCTCAATTGTCTCATACAGCTAGATTCTATTAGCCGCTTTATAAGCCAGAAGACCAGAGGATCTACTGTAATGGTCCCAGCGACACAGTCCATATAGGTTTATCGACTAACAAAAGGCTTACCCTTGTCTCTCTACAACAAATGTATTAACATATTCCTGCAAAGGAATATGCAGTGCAATCCTAACAAGCGTTGCATCCTTCTAAGTGCCTTGAACTCCATGTGCTTAGAAATTGTCTGCTGGACTGCATTTATAATTCTTTCGGTCATCCATTGAGGCCCATAGATGTAATAACTATTTCTTATTAATAAGATATGGAAACGGGTATTATTAGGCAAGAATTGCAGGGGTAGGCAAGTTTTGGCTTGACTTGCATGGCTGTAGCAAAAGATGGTTAATAGGATCAGGTTACCCATTTCCAGAAACGTCTGAAAAGTTTGATTTATTTAAAATACAATCAAAATCTAAAAAAACTGATTGGAAGGATGATAGATTTCTAAGTATTATCTACTAAAGGCAGCTTCCATATCCCAACAGTTTTGAAATTTATTCAATTGAACAAGCATTAATTCAATTGGCAGATTACAATATTTATTTAAATTATTAAAAATGAACAACATCAGGGCATTCTTGATATTTTGCCCTTTCTCTATACAAAATGCAGGAGAATTAGGAACTGGTTCACATATGGCCCAGGTAAATAAAGTTAAATGCAGCAGAGTGAAACTTAAGTTCATGACCATCTCCCACTATACAGGAGAAGTGGACTTTTGCATGCAAGTGCCTAGTTGAATATGCTTCATAAGAACCTAAGAACCCTGCTGGATTACACCATTGGCTCATCTAGTTTAGTCTATCTAGTTTGTTGTCTCTCCAGGTCTTACTAGTGTCTGCTGTGTTTCAGGAAAGCCAACAAACAGGGCACAGAGGTTAAGGCCTCCCTGATGTTGCCTTCTAGCACTGCTTTGCAGAGACTTATTGCCTCTGGAAGTGGATGTTTTCCTTTAGTCATCTTGGGCTGTAGTCATTCATAGACCTATCGTCCATGAATCTAACTTTTCCACCCTTTGTTGTGCTAGTATGTACTGCCAAATATCTTCGTATTTATTCTAGGTCATGCAATGGGGTGTGCAAGAACCTGAAATCTGGTCCCCTGCCATAGCACATTGATAAATTATTTGGCCTGGGCCATGCATGAATCAGCCTTCAGGTGTACAGGCTGTGATGAAATTGTCAAGCTATGTGTAAGAGATGGCACTCATGGTTATATAAATTATACGTAATAGAAAAATAATTTTTTCAGTCAAGTGGCTTGCATTCTGTTAACAAAAAATTAAGTGGATTAAATTACAATAAATTTAACAAATTAAATTTAAATTTGATTCAGTACTATTTAAATATTTTTACTGTGCAGGATTGCCACCATTGTGAATTGTTTCTCTAAAATGTTTTGTGTGAGAGCAAACATTCAACTTGTGCAGTTTTAATATCTTACATTTCTGCTAAAGCCTCCATTTTTCAATGAACAGGAAACATTTTTATAGGCTTTATTACATTTTAGAATTGAAATTGAAACCTAAATGCCATTTATATCTGCCTTTTGAAAACATGAAGAAAAACAAATGTGCAGTGGGAAAATATTTATTATTTGGTTGTAGATACCATAGGGAAGTAGACCCCTATGATTGTAGATCCAAGTGGGAAAACTGAGAGACATGGCTACTAGAGATGGGCATGAAATGGGAAAAAAAAGAACCCTGAGTTTCGTGGTTCATCACATTCCTTGAACTTTCACGAAATTGTCGAGTTTCACAAAATGATTCGTTAGGTTCATAATTTGTCAGATCCCAGGGCCCTACAACAGCCCTGTTCATACCCAGAGATGCCAAACTCGCAGGGAGACTTCAAAGGCACCCTCACCCAACAACCTTCCCAGCAAGGACAAGAGCAGAAAATAAGAGTCTTTTCAGTCTCTTTTGAAGCAGCAGCAAATCCAGCCAAAAGCTCCCAAATCCACTCTCTCTCACTCCAAATCCCAGCAATAGCTCCTCCCTCTCCCTCTGTCTACTGGAATTGAAAGCAGGAGGCACAGAGCTGTGCCTTATATAAGAAATGCTCACAGAACAGGAGCTCCCTGGTTGGCAGACAGACCTGCCTAACAGGGTTTGGAGGGATGAGATTGGCATTCCCATGGCTACAGAAGGCCCATTTCCCCCCTGCTCATTGCTCTCATAGAACAGAATGGGAGATCTCGGGTTGGCAGGGAGAGCTGCCTATCAAGGTTATGTGGGCTAAGATTGGGGTTTTCATGGCAACAAAAGGTCTGCAGACATTCTGGGTCTATGTTGCCTAGGGATTACTGATCAATGGATTGGCACCAGCCTGTCTGGCATCATGAAGCATTCACAAATCGAACAAATCAGCCTCAAAAGTCATGGATTTCATGAAAAACGTGGCCCCACAAAATGTGTTTTCATGATACATGAATCAGCCCAATTCATGACAAAATTTGATTCATATTTTGATTTGTGCCCATGTCTAATGGCTACCCTACAGATCCCCTAATGAAAATTCACAAAATGCATGGGGATCTACAATCATATAATAAATATTTTCCCGCTCCACCTTTGTTTTTCTTCTCATTCTGGACTGTTCTGGTGTGGCCCCTTTCTTCTGTTGTCCTTTTAAAAACAGCTGTGGAAAAGATTGGGATTGTCCCACTCACTCTCTATGATTCCCCACACTTGCACTGAATTCCAGTAAACATATTTGTACAAACACTTTTAACACATATGAACAACTGCTAGTCACTCTGCTTGAGGAGAAGGTTTTTTATGTTTGAAATTTTAAAGCTCAAAAGAGAGGGATTTTCAAAGCTGCCTCTTCAATTTCAATTTTTAAAAATTATTTTTCCTATCTTTATGGAAAGAACCCCTCACCATCGGCAGAATACCACAGTAACATCCAAAGGAATAATTCACAGTATGTAAACTGACTGCATTTATTGCTGACTCTCAGATGTGGTCTCTGCATGTGCCTGTACATGTAAACAGAATGTGCAGGAAGCACAATTGCATATATGTAGCAGGTGACAGAACAATCCTTCAACTAGCCTCCAACCAAACTGCTTTGCAAACAACAACCTTGGTCTTGCGAGCAGAAATTTTGAGTTCATGCCGCATCACTCTTGGTAGATTGTTTTTAGGCACCCTTCCTGCTATGCAACCATTTCCCCAAGTCATTGTGGTCAAATAGGGCTTCGGAATAGATTTTTGAAGTTCAATAAACAAAGAGTGCAATTTTCGTTTTTTCAAAACTTAAGAGCGACCAAGATTTTCTAGGATCCCCAAAAGGAACCAAACCTGTTACTTGTCCTCTGTTGCAACCTAGAAGCCAGTCACCAGCCTCTATTTTTAGTTATTAGTTACTATAGGGAAGTGGAACTTTTGTACTGTTACATAAAAAACAGACCCTAGAAAAATCCCAGCCTGTATTTCTGGAAAAATTTAGCACTTTGGTCAGACCACTGAATGAAGAGTGATAGGAAAACAAGGAATATGTATGGATGACAGGGAAGTAGATTATTTAAAATGATTATGCACTCAGAGGGTTAACATATGCTAGATTTACATACTGTAGCTCCTAGCTTGACTGATGAAAACATTCATTGCTTCTATCCTTTTTTCAAAATTATATATATATATTTATATATATATTTAAAAAAAGCAAAATAGTCTTAACCCTTTGAGGATCATATTAGCAGCAAGTCACAATCTAGACAGAGAACAAAGACCATTTCAGTCAGTTAGGAAATTATTATTACAAAGATAATGTAAACCCCTCTCTCTGGTTCCTTCATTCAAGCAACTGATAAGAGACAAAATCAAATGCAACAGTTGCACACACAGGTTTGGAGGATTTTTTTTCAGAATCTCAAAGGGTTAAGCCAAGACCTTCAGCAGAAGTGTTTTATTAAAAGGGTGAGTTAGGTGAGCGAACAGTCTCAGATGAACTTGGTGAATAGTCTTCTGATTCAGAGTTGAGTTCTGGCGGTGCTTGTTGTGCCTTGTAATGTCCTCTCACATCCGGGTTGCGTCTTCGTCGGAAAACCTGCCTCTCCTTATCAAGAGCGGTGGTCTGGCAGGGGCATAAAATGAGAATAAATGAAATTAGGCTGTGTATGAAATGGCAAATCTGGATTCCATATGTTTCTCCACTCCTCCCTCTTCTCCAGTGCTGTGGGGCTAAACACTGTCCAAGACAAACCAAAACTTTTTTCTTCCCCTTCTTTCTGTCAGGCTTTACCTCACAAAATTGCTAAATTCACACAAAATTGCATATTCCAACTGTTAAGAAGCAGCATGACATCATCAAGCATTTACAGTATCACTCTGTGTGTGTGTGTGTGTGTGTGTGTGTGTGTGTGTGTGTGTGTGTTGGGTGGAAGGGTAGGTGCACGTGTGCGTGCATTTGTGTATACCATATGTTAAACTTCTGGATGCTATTAATTTATTACAGTAAAGGGGTCAGGTTTCAGACTGACCCCTCAGTTCCCCTTCCAAATGAGATCTTATTCTGACAGGAGTAGAAAGGCAGAACCATCTGATTTGATCTAATGAGGAAACTAAATATTTGTCAACGGACATAGCAGTTACTCCCCCCAAAGAAACCTGGAGTATGACAAGGCTGCCAGATAAGAAATAGGAAAGCAGTTATAACAAATCTATATACACCGTTCTTTCCCAGCAAATACATAAATGGTTGTTGGGGGTTTTCCGGGCTGTCTTGCCGTGGTCTTGGCATTGTAGTTCCTGACGTTTCGCCAGCAGCTGTGGCTGGCATCTTCAGAGGTGTAGCACCAAAAGACAGAGATCTCTCAGTGTCACAGTGTGGAAAAGATGTAGGTCATTTGTATCTACTCAGGAGGGGTGGGGTTGAGCTGAGTCATTCTGTAAGAGTTTCCCAGGGTGTGGAATGCTAATGGCGGGAGGCTTCACTGTATCCTGAGGCGGTTCTTTTGCATATGGATTGGTGCTTGATGTGCTAATCTTCTCTGCAGGGCTATTGTCGGGTGTGGAGTGTTTTGTTGGCCTGGTGTTTTTCAGAACTGGAGCCCATGCTCTGTTCATTCTTAAGGTTTCTTCTTTCCTGTTGAAGTTTTGCTTATGCTTGTGAATTTCAATGGCTTCCCTGTGCAGTCTGACAAAGTAGTTGGAAGTGTTGTCCAGTATTTTGGTGTCCTGGAATAAGATACTGTGCCCTGTTTGAGTTAGGCTGTGTTCAGCCACTGCTGATTTTTCAGGCTGTCCAAGTCTGCAGTGTCTTTCATGTTCTTTTATTCTTGTCTGGATGCTACGCTTTGTGGTCCCGATGTAAACTTGTCCACAGCTGCAGGGTATACGGTATACTCCTGCAGAGGTGAGGGGATCTCTGCTGTCTTTTGCTGATCGTAGCATCTGTTGTATTTTTCGGGTGGGTCTGAATACTGCTTGAAGGTTATGCTTTTTCATAAGCTTTCCCATCTGATCAGTAATTCCTTTGATATATGGCAAAAACACTTTTCCTGTGGGAGACTGTTTTTCTTTGGTTGTTTGATTCATCCTGGGTTTGATTGCTCTTCGGATTTCATTTCTGGAGTAGCCATTTGCCTGAAGTGCGTGGTTTAGATGATTAATTTCCTCATTGAGAAAGCGCGGCTCACATATCCGTCTTGCACGATCCACTAATGTTTTCATTATGCCTCTTTTCTGTCGGGGGTGGTGATTGGAGTTTTTGTGTAAGTACCGATCAGTGTGAGTTGGTTTCCTGTAGACCTTGTGACCTAACTGAAAGTTTGCTTTGCGGATGACCAAGGTATCCAGGAATGAGAGTTTTCCCTCACTTTCTTTCTCCATTGTGAATTGTATGTTCAGGTGGATGTTGTTGAGATGATTCAAAAACTCCATCAATTCTTCCTCCCCATGGCTCCAAATGATGAATGTATCATCCACAAACCGGAACCATACACTGGGTTTGTGGGGTGCTGATTCTAGAGCTGTTTTTTCAAAATGTTCCATGTAGAAGTTTGCTATAACTGGGCTGAGTGGGCTCCCCATGGCCACCCCATCCATCTGTTCATAGAATTCGTTGTCCCATTGGAAGTAACTGGTTGTCAGACAATGATGGAATAAGGCTGTTACATCCTCTGGGAAAATCTGATTAATCAGTGCAATAGTGTCTTTTACTGGAACCTTGGTAAACAGGGATACAACATCAAAACTGACAAGTATGTCTTGTGGATTGAGTTTCAGAGAACTGATTTTGTTGATGAAATCTGCTGAATCTTTGATGTAAGACGAGGTTTTCCCGATGTGGTCCTGCAGGAGATCTGCCAGATGTCTAGCTAATTCATATGTCGGTGAACCAATGGCACTCACAATGGGTCGGAGTGGGACTGAATCTTTATGTATTTTGGGGAGTCCATATAGTCTAGGTGGCTGTGCTTCTGTCTTGCATAGTTTGCTGTGCGTGTCGGGATGTAGTGAGGAATTCTTGATCAGCGCATTTGTTAGCCTGGTGATTTTGCAAGTGGGATCTCGTTTTAGTTTTTTGTAGGTGGAGGGGTCCAGGAGTTCCTTAATCTTCTTTTTGTATTACAAATGACCTACATCTTTTCCACACTGTGACACTGAGAGATCTCTGTCTTTTGGTGCTACACCTCTGAAGATGCCAGCCACAGCTGCTGGCGAAACGTCAGGAACTACAATGCCAAGACCACGGCAAGACAGCCCGGAAAACCCCCAACAACCATCGTTCTCCGGCCGTGAAAGCCTTCGACAATACATAAATACATAAATGCTTCTTTGAATTATAATAACCACAAAATATCTCAGTATCAGTGTTAATAAGGACCTAATAATAAGCATGTGCTTAATTTTAAGTGTGTCTCTCTGCTTTGATCATTTTTGTGGCACCTTCACTGCAGTTGCAAACTAGATACATTAATTAATAAACTGAAAATGCCCAGTTTGGAGTGAGAGAGGCTAAAACAATTACCAGATTGTCTAGAAATCAAATGAATTTAAGTGTTAAGTCAGATATGTCAGAAAGACTTTTCTTTATCATGAAGGGGTCTTTTTTTTTTAAGTAATGCAATCAAGAGGTTATTCTACTTCAAAGGATTTATCATTTTCTCTTGGGAGACACACAACTGTTTTTCTTTGGGAAAATTTACCAGTTTTACCATGATCCCGTTAGAGAATAGAGATGTATTTATAGACTGGGCATTTCTGAGATCAAGCTGAAAACTAAATCCATCAGGTTAGGGCAGAATAGCATTATAATAACCCATGCTTTAAAATAATGCAATCAGAGCTCAAAAATGATGTAATAAGGCAGAAAGATGGAGAGCAAATGGATTCAGTTAGGTTGAATTGCTCCACTAATAGTTTTATAGCTAGAATATTTAAAGCACTAATATAAAGTGGTAATAAAAGTTCATCTTTTGAGTTTCAAACAATAATAATTTTAAATATCAGTTCTAAAATCCAAACTGCTTTGGTTTTCCAAAGGGCCTTTGTTTATTACTGATTCTTAAAGGTAAAACCAATTTTTAAAAAGCTTGCATATTGCTTACGCATAAAAACAAACTTTATGATTATATTTTAATATAAAGCAGAAGCCATTCTGGATCATATTCACATTACAAATCTAGCATTTACAGTATATAATTCTCTGTAACAAATGGAAAGAATGGCATATATTACCATTCTATGACATACAGATTTGCATTTTAAAATATTTTTATGCTTGAAAGGAATTTGACCCACATCACTTTGTTTTTATATTAACCCCAGACTCAAAAAACCCACTCATCCTTCAATATGAAAGTCTGCTTTAAAATATGAAGATTGCAAATCCAATCTTCAATTGCATTTTGCTAGTTGTACAAAAGTCAATTGCACTGATCCTGCTAGTGCAATGTGTGTTCAGAAGATGTTTTACACACATGCACATTTAACAGCACATGCAAGCAGGTTCTGTGTGCAAAATTACCCAGGCTGAAAAGATTCATTGAGGGGTGGGGACTAGACATGGGCACGAACAGCATTACGAATGGGAAAAAAACCACGAACAGCCCGTTCGTATGTTTGCGAACAAGCCATTTGTGAGGCTCCATTCTAAACGAACAAGTGGTCATTGCAAGCCTCGTTTGTTGCCTTCATCAGCCGTTCGTCAAGCCAGACAGTCTGGGGCCTTTCAATCAACTCCCCTGGCAATGGCAGGGACTGAACTCTGTCTGAACTCCTTCTGGCTTTAACCCTTCTTGCAGCAGAGAGTCCCGTTTTTGCCACTGTGAAGAGAAAATGACAACAAAGGGGAGATCTTTGTTATCATTTGAAAATGACAACAAAGGGGGAGACGGGGTGCAATCTCCCTGAAACTTGGGAGGTCTTCGGAGGACAGTGAGGAGTATGTCTCCTGCAAATTTGGTGGGTATTGGACATTGGGAAGGTCAGTTTGTAACCCCTCAAAGTAGCTTCCACCATAGAGTCCTGTTTTTGCCACTGTGAAGAGAAAATGACAACAAAGGGGGAGACCCATGGATCATCTCTTTCCCAGGGTGCAATCTCTCTGAAACTTGGGGGGTCTTTGGAGGACAGTAACAACTATGTCCCCTGCAAATTTGGTGGGTATTGGACATTGGGAAGGTCAGTTTGTGGGGTGTTTAAAGGGCCCTGCCCCTTGCACATGGCAGGAAAGGGCCCTTTAAACTATCAGCTGGCAGGTGGCAGGGGGGATTCCCCCCTGCCGCCTGCCAGCTGATAGTTTAAAGGAATCTTTAAAGGGCCATGAACAATGAACAACGAACATGTTTGTGAACAGGGTTATGTTTGCTACTTTTTGTTGTTCGTAGATGGCAACAAACAACGAACAGCTTTGTTCTGGGGGTTTTTTCCATTCGTGCCCATGTCTAGAGGGGACTACTTTGCACCATCCTAATGAGACTGCTGACAGAAACACTGATCACCAGTCAGGAAGTGGGAGGAAGTGGGAGAAATTTTAATCCTACATTTTCTTGGTTGTCTCTATTGCTTAAAGCTTGAGTGTGAATGAACCTCTGATGTTGGATCAGGCAGCAAAGCCTGCCCCCATAGCTAGAAAATGGCTGGTAGACTGGTAGACTTCTGGACTCCTTTGAGGCTTGGGTGTTGCAAAGGCTGTTTCCTCCCCCACCATAGGAGATTACTTTTTAATTGGCAATTGAACAGTGCTATATCCGTCTAACAGTATAGTAATATGTGCTCCAGATTTTCTGAATTCCCAGCTTTCAGTTAAAAAAAAGTTTCTTGCTCCTTCCATTGTGGAGATATAAAGGAAAAGGCACGTCTCTACAATTAGAAGAGAGGTGGGGGTTTTTTTATGAAAGCTGGGAATTCAGAGAATCTGGTGCATATATTGCTGTACTGTTACATTAATAGGACACTATTCAATTACCAATTTCTTTAAAAACATAAAGCCCCTGGTGGCAGGGGAGGAAATAGTTTCTGCAGCAATCAAGCCTCACAGGAACCTGCCAGCTCTTCCACCATTTTCCAGCTGTAAAGCAGGTTCTTCTGTCTCCAGTTCTGGTGGCAGGGAAAAGCCTCCTATGGGGACAACAGGGCTGGCTTTCTCTCTTTTACTCCCCACCCCCGGATCCTGCGGCCTTTGTAGGGAGGGAAAATGATAAAAATAATGGATCTGAATATTAAGGACCCCCCCAGCCCAGTAATACCACTTAAAAAAATCAGGATTACAAAAACAGTACCTAAAATATGGATCCAAAATTATTACAAAAGTTTTTGAAGTTCACATCCTTATTATATGGAGAATACAGCTGCTTAATTGTATCTGATCATCTGATTTCCTACAAGCTCAGTGCAGATGAATTTTAAACACCAATGTTTGCAGCATCCTTTTAGAGACTATATTAACAATGGACTGTGCAATCACCAGGATCCTTCACTAAAATGTTATTCCAATCCATGGTAGAATGTTGATTGCCTCAGCTCTGGATATACTTATATGCTGAAATACATATTGCAATTTTACCTATTTTGTTATAATTTCTGTTATTTCAGTAATCACTGGATTTAAATAATCACAGTTTATGAGGAAAGACTTTCCTTTTTGTTTCTCCTGTTTTATTGCTAGACACATGCATACAAAAATCTTCATTTCATTAATAAAACAACATTACTATACACTGTGCCTCTTGGTCTATCCATTATTCATATTAGCTAAAGGACTGGTGTGTGGGGGGGATACAGCTGCTCATGTATTAATATGGGAAAGGCTTTTCATCCTTTCTCTCTCATAGATATGCTATAAAATATCTTTACACATTTGCCAATTTGGAGACATTCAATCAGCATCTAGAACTGACTATCTTGGTGGATACACAATGGGTTGGATCCTCCAACTCCCTTCCACTAAATTCATTCCTATAACTCCCTTCTGCCAAGTCTTCATATGATGAAGAAAGAGTTCCTTCATATAAAGTTTTTGTCTGATGGATAAAGACTTCATCCTATGGGCATTGGGGGAAAATGCTTTTTTTTGTTGTGTGATGACTTGGTGGATTGCAGTCATATGATTTAGCTGGCGAAGGACATTCTCAGTGACATTCTTTATGCATGGTCAGCTCAGGGATAAGCCTCAGCATTGAAAATAGGATAATATTAAGACCTGTTTGTCAGATAATGGCATATTTATTATGACATTCATATCCTACCTATTTTCCATCATGGAACTCAAGACAGTGTACACATAGGTCCCAGGAGGTTCTACTTAGCTTTAGAAGATTGCTGCATAATGATCTTTTCTACTATACCCATATTGATTATGAATCGTATTCAGAAGTCACCTGTGATGAAATGCAATATAAATAAAGGTTTCCACAATGCATCACTCAGTGATGGAAGGGAAGGAGTAAAGAACTGCCTGGAATGAGGGCTTGATTGACAGGCTGTTCCCCCTCCCTCTGATCAGCTAGTGAGAATCAGCTTTAGGATGACGGTTGGTGCTGACAGAATTTTGAATTCAATTAGGAGTTGGAATTGAGGGATTGAATGTGTGAAAGAGTCTGACAATGATGGTCAGACAGGTACCACTCTGAAGTGAGGAAAAAGATATCAGTTGCCCTAACTGTAACATCTGTGTTTTGAGGAATAATTCTAGTAAATAAATTCCAAGCATCAAAGCCAGCATAAGTTGAAACCTGTTTACACAGCCAAGATAGAACTGTGTGTGTGTTTTTGGCAAAGAGTGAGTGGGTAGTAAACGGAGACTCCCAGTCAAGCCAATTGGATAGGGTTATGTTTCCTTAGGTAAAGAAGAGGAATTCCTGCCCAGTGTCCAAAAGGAGGTTTGGCTCTAAGGAGGACCCCAGGTCTATTGTAAAGGGAAAGCTGTGTTGAACTAACCTTTGGAAACCTAAGTTTGAAAGGGGAACTCTGAGAAGAAACTGAAACCAAAGTATTGAACCAAACACCTCTTATTATTAAGAACTAAGAACACTTCTGTGAACACTAAGCTTAAAGGAATTTGTTTTGCCTGAAACTTAATTCTACCAGCAAGTTTTACCTCGTCACTTTCATTCCCTGACTGCCCTTATTCCATCCCTGCCTGTACAATAAAGTTTCTGTTTCTTTTGAACCTTATTCAGTCTCCAGTGCCATTTCATACACAGAAGACGGCTCCTGTTTTCTCCTCGTCAAGTTTCTGGGCTAAAAAAAGCCAAAAATATATTTGCTTCTCAGGGTGAGACACAAAAAGAACTTTAAAACCACAACTAGAGACATGCACTTGTGGCTGCTCAGTTGAAGCAGGCAATCTTAGATTTTGGTGGGAAAATCTGCCTCAATATGGGGAAAAGAAGGGAAGGGTCTGTCATACCACTAATCATTGCATTTGCGTGGCAGTAATTAACATAATATATTATGCAACTATAATTAATAAAATAATCCACATTTGTTTAGAAAATGGTTGATACACACTATTCATCAACCAGAGAAGCTGATGCAATTCAGTGATGATAGTTCCACTCAAGCCACATTAGATACTCTGTAGTAATTGCTAAACAGTGCAATTGCAAAATATTAGACTAGGAGGGATTTTTGGGGTAATGATCTATAACATGAAGAGGTGGAAGTGGCGATAGGCAAAGGAAACTGCATGTACAAATAGGGAACTGTGAACAATGAAGTAAGCCACTAATCTGATTATTAGAAATTTTGCGCAGTTCCATAACTGGACGGAGCTAATTCACATTTCTGCCTTACTTATGATGGGTGCTTTGTCCCCTAGGGCCTACAGCATCTTCTCACTTCTGGCTTTCAGTACAAGTTCTGCTTAAACCTCATTGTAGTGCTATAGTAGTGCTGTAGTATTGATAGAAACAAGAAGAAAAAGGGGCCAGCCCACCACACTCCGCTTCCTTTATTCTCTATGAAATCAACAAAGAAAAAGTGTGAATGAATTCAAAACATACCTATACCCTAGCTCATTAATAATAATAATAATAATAATAATAATAATAATAATAATAATAAATAGATTTATATACCACCCTTCAGGACAATTTAACACTCACACAGAGCAGTTTACAAAGTATGTTATTATTATCTCCACAACTGTCACCCTGTGAAGTGGGTGGGGCTGAGAGAGCTCCAGAGAGCTGTGACTGACCCAAAGTCACCCAGCTGGTTTCAAGTGGAGGAGTAGGGAATCAAACCCGGTTCTCCAGATTAGAGTTACGTGAAAGGCCACAGAGTTTCATGGTTCTATCATGTCTTCCTTAGATGTTTTACTAAGATGAAAACAAAAAGGGGAAATTGCAGTCTTAGAACTATTTTAGCACATTCCCAGCCCCATTTATCAGTAGTTTTATAACTGTACAAAAATAATGAAGAAACAGGGAGCCTGAGGGTAGGACTAAAAGCCTGCACTTTGCTATTTTTTAAAAACTGCAGTTGCACTCCCTAGCTCTATAAAAGCTAGTGGAGTGGGAAAATTGATTAGCTTCAATAGCAAGGTGCCTGGCCAGGTCAAAAGAAGCTATTCCTGGAACATTTCACTGAAAACATTTAAGGGTTTTTTAAAAACAGAACAAAACAGGCTACATGATTGCACAACTTCACTATGTTATGCTTGGGGAAAAAATAAGTAAAAGGGCGAGAGGAGAAAGGGTAAAACCAAGTTGTGAGTATTATCTGCAGGTGCTCACAACAATCCTATCATTGTTGAAAATTTCAATAACCATGCATCGCTTCTTAGTGGTGGCTCAGGACATAAAAAGATCAACACAGCTGTACTGGCCACACATACACAGCAGGTATATGTTGTTGTTTTTGAGTGGTTCATGTTTTGGTGATCTTGATATTAAATCTTTTATCCAATGGTTGGATCATTATCCAATTAAAATATCAGTAGCTACAGATAAATAGCTTGCTTTCGGAGTCCTATGGAGAGCCCTTGACTGTGATAGATGCCTAGCTGCTGCAGGCTGTATAGGAAAACAAAGGAGAGGAGAGCTAAATTCAACCAAGCCATTTTGCAGAGCAAATTACAGGTCTGAGTTTCTTCTCTTTTACCACATTCTCCATTACTTAGATGGTAAATAGACTAACATGACTCTCTATTCTGGGTTGTTTAGTGCCTAATTTGTTTATTTCTCTTAGGGCCAAGCTACACATGACGAATGACACTTGAACGGTAAGTGGATTGAGTGGAGGGCAAGTGAACAGGGAGAAATACACTTGCCATTCAAGTGTCATTCGTCATGTGTAGCTTGGCCCTGAGTTCCTTGCTGATAACATTCCACAGTTCTGATCCAACTTGGATGCCTCTGTTACAGCAGTAGGCCAAGCTACAAGTGGCAAATGACACTTGAAAGGCATGTGAATAGACTCACGTGTATTCCTCCCTGTTCACTTGCCCTCCACTCGATCACGTAGTCATTCGTCACTTGTAGCTTGGCCCAGTGTTAAAGATGTCAGAAATCCCAAAGAGAATAAACCTATTTTAAAAGTGTATACTGTGCCACAACATGCAGAAGACTATATAAAACAAGATAAAAACATATTAAAACAGTACTGGTGAAAACAGCAGTAATACCAAGCACAATAGAAACTAGAAAGTCAGGAACAACACCTAGGCAGCATCATGAGAACTCTCTTTTAAAAGCTGCCACACAGCAGGATGACCTGGCATACTTTAAAATGGATATACCCTCTTCATTTTGCAGAAAGTTATTAAAAATGTGTTGCCAGGACAACTAGGATCACAATTGTATTAGCAATCCTTCCTTGAGCCTCCAAGCCTTCCAAGCTAGTTTAAGATGCTGAGGTAGCTTTGCTAGCCATGCGTGATGGACAGGACTGGCTCCAGCTCTACCTCTCCTGAGAAATCAACCACTGAGAGGGGACATAATGCTGAGCTAGGGACAGTTGGAGTTCGTTGGAAAGAGTGAAAAGCTAAAAGAAGGGTTTTGGACACTGCTGAGAGAAGGGAGCAGAGATATTTGCTGGCTGATTACAAACGTTGTTACATTGAAATATTCCCTGTTTAACCCCATTGTATTTATGAGTTTAAAATCATTCACTCCTATGTTTCATCTTGTAAATAAATCCAGAGGAGTTAGCCACGTTAGTCTGCAGTAGCAAAATAGAAAGGAGTCCAGTAGCACCTTTAAGACTAACCAACTTTACTGTAGCATAAGCTTTTGAGAACCACAGTTCTCTTTGTCAGATGCATCTGACAAAGTTCCCTTTTCCCAACAGCCCTGGGTGGTAGCTGGGTGAGGGGAGGTAAATACAGGGAATAGGCTGCCTGTCTGGCGGTGCCTCTGGGAACAGGAGAGAGGGAACCTTGTGAGGATGTGGGCAGGCTGTCTGCCTGCTAAAATGGAAACTAGACAGGTGGCATGTGGTAACCAGTCCTTACCTGCCTGGGAAGCCCCAAGCCTGTGAAGGGAGGTGGGGGGGGGGGTGCAGGATGTGTGAAAGGCTGGGTCTGCCATAAAAACCTCCAAAGAAGGAGAACCCACCACCTCCTGAGGAAACTTGTTCCACTGAAGAACCTCTCTAACCACTCAAACTATCACGAAGTTCTTCCTAATGTTTAACTGAAAATTCTTATGTTTTAATTTTAAGTCATTAGTTAAAATTACTCCACTCCATTCTCCATGTAACAGGCCTTCTTCAAATTCTTGAAGACTGCTATCACATCATGAAGAAAGACTGTAATTATTATTTTCATTATAAATTACTGGAAGCAGCTAAAGCCATTGCTGTCATCTTTACATGTGGATCATGTAATGGCTTTCCATACATTGGTTTACTTTCAGCAGATGTTATGCAGGATCAGTGAACAGAACTCACTGCAAATAATCCAGTCTACAAATGTCTACATTTGCCTCTAATATTCCTCTCAACAAATATCAAATGACTGCAACGAGGCTATCAGAAACAAAGTGACATTAAGATTAAGATGTGAAATGTGTTAAGAGTAAGGATGATCAAGTGGATGCTCAGTGAATTGTGGCAAATATACTGTGAAAGGTGACTAAAAATCCTGTCAGATTTATCTGAGATTCTTCCTCAGAAGGAAAAATCTCCTTGTTATCCTTTGTCTTTTTACCCCTATTCAGTACTATACTAAACATGATGTTTATACATGGCCAACAGTTTGTTCTAAAGCAGGGATGGGTGGGTACATTTTTTATTTTACAAAAAAAGAAATGTATGGGCAAGGGGAGCTAAACCTTGCCCCCACTCCTTATCTGGCTATTACTTTTAACAATGTCCTTTCATACATGACATACTTTTTTGTAAAGAATTAACTTATAACCTACATGATGACGCCCATACTTTTTATTCTGTGTAGACATACTGGGAAGCTCTGAATAGTAATGGCCTGTATGTAGTGTACATTCCTCTAATGGTGCTTTACCTCCTCTACCATTTTCAGATTGTTGTCTTTTCATAAAACATAATATGGAACATGTATGCTTGCATGAGCAAGGCTTTCGGTTGTCACATCGATTAACACCAGTACCTGGTATATATTTTAAATGCATATGTGATATCAACTTATCACAAACATCTTTCTTCTGATATAAACCAAAACAGAAAATTTAAGTCACTTTTATGTGTTCACAATGACCCCTCTCCTCAAGAATGGAGTACAGTTATCTGGAATGCTTCCAAAATTCTCATACGAATTTCTTCCCAGATTCTGGAATTCTCTTTGGTAACATGGACGTAGGAAAGGGGAAAGAATGACAACTGAAGTGAAGGCTGCAACAAACTATAATGCTACAATTCCATAATTAATTTTGGAAATAAAATCTATAATAAGCTAGCAGACAGGAGTACAATCCATGGCAAAGCAAAATCACAGACAGATAACAGGAGACATGTTCTCATAAATACTGTCAAAATTATATGTTCATTAGTAAAATAATTCATTCTTCACTAACATCCATCATTAAGCAGAATTGCTTCTCTATTCTTGAATTACTTTGTTTCCTTAAAATTTCATTTACTTGCTGTAAATGCTGTTTAATAATATTGTATTCATAACTAAAATAGTGTGAATCCATTTTCATGGTGAATGAAGGATAGCACAGGCATGACTTTGATGATTTTAGTAATGCTGATGATAATTTTAGATGTGGTATTAGCAAATGTCTTTTGTAACACACAGAAAAATTATTGAGTCTTCCAGAAAACTGGGAATACAGATCAAAGAAGGTCTTAAAATACGTGTGTGCATGGATGACACTTTTAACACCAAGTCTGAATGGAAACAGTCTTTCACCCATTATTTTGCAAAGTACCTATGCTCCAAGGATCAAGAACTCCTAGATAGCTACTGTGAGAATGGTTATTTCTTCTAGCATGGTCTACTGCAGTCCCATCCATGCATTTAGTGAGATTAGGTCATGGAAGATTTCTACATTACTGTATATGCTGCCACCATTATGCTAATGAAACTCAAACTTGCAAGCTTATTTTTTAAGTGTCTGCATTTCTCTGTATTTGACAGTCTTCAGTCAAGACCCCTTGCAATTTTTTTTATTTTAAAAAAATCACAACTCAAATGTTTAGCAGAAATACTGTAATATAATAAATAGTTCTTAGCAATCATATGAACGAGTGATGGTGGAGTGTGTAAAGACAGCTTAACATCTGTTCCTTTAGCAAAATTAAATCCTTTAAAGAAAACACCACAATTAACCATATAACCTGTTTTCCCATTTGACAAAAAGCCACAATCACAATCCTATCAACATTCCACACTGTAGGATAATACTGAAGAGAAAGGAACAGACTCATGCAATATATATATATATATATATATATTTAAATCTACTGTTCTTTTTTTAAAGGGGGGGGTAACAATATGTGCATACTTTGAAAAAGCAAGCTTATCAACACACTTACAATGCATTATATTTCATATCAGTGGGGGAAAGCTTCTAAGTACTATGTTATGTCAATGCATTGTTTGGTTTACAAGGTAAGGGTTGTGTTTGGGGTGGGATTTAAAATGACAGTATATAATTCAATATTGCATTTAGAAAAGAAATATAATCAAACACACGCACATTGGTACCAATATCCTGTTGCTATCACATGCGTCTTATAAAGAACAACACAGGATAGCAGATGCCTTAAAACCATAAATGTAAACCCATAAATGTACTGCTTGAGCATATCCATTAGATTTTTCTATATACACTGTCCTTTTAACTAGAGGGATAAATTGATACTGAGCATGTGCAATGAAGAAAAGCTTGCAATGTCAGTGTAATAATGGGTGAAGAAAAGGAATGAGGGGGTGTGGCATCTCAATCAAGATTAAAATGAAACTGATAAAGCAGCATATGGACTGGATAACAAATTAAAAAAACACATGTTTATTCACTGAAGGAACTGGTTAATGGAGACTGCCAGCACGTTGCCATGGAAACACTGACTGTTGGAGCTGTACCATCTCATACCTTATCCAATACATTCCTGGTTGTTGGTAGTAGTCCAAAGACCCTGATCTCTTGATGGTAAACCCGTGGTCCAGCTGAGCAGAGAGAAATGGGGCAACTCAGTGGATCGACATTGTGCTAGAGAATTAATACCTCCAGACCACAACTGTTCTTTATTTAGTGCATATTTATTGATCAGTTCCACAATCTAACCTACAAAACAGACAACCCCCCAAAACAACAAAAAAGTCTATGCACTGGAAATGAGAAAACAAGAGAACGTACAAATGATAAAGAAGAAACTAAGCCCTAAATGTCTATCTGGATAAATGAGAATTCCATTCACTTTAAACGAAGATACAGGTTACTTGCTGCAGAACTCATTTAGTTTAACCTCAGAAATATAAAGGTAATTCCCCCCTCCTTTTCTACAATAAAGGTAGTGGTCAAATGATATATTGATAGCCATTCCAAAGATCAGAATAGACAAGACCACACCATGATTATAGTTCTGCTTCTGCATAATTCTGGAAACATGCAAAGACGAACAGAAAAATCACATTTTGATAAAATCCCATCAGACTTTTATAATTCAAGCTTTCAGTTTCAATATAACTTGCATCTCAGAAACAAGGGCTACTTAGGAGTTGTGGATAACTCTGTTTTATCAAGCATAAAAAAGAATAAAGTTGCACTGAAAAATTCATTATCTATGTTAAAGAAAAATATGTTGCCATATAAGTGACTAAGAAGAAGCACATATTCCATATAGCTTTGCAGTTGCAGCGAAAGTGGAATAGTAACAAAAGGGTGTTATTTTCCTAACCTTTCCACAGTGTATTGACATGTGGCCAGGGCACCACTTAACAGGCAATTAAATGCTATTTTAATGCAGAAAGTCTTAGAGAAGGAGAGAGAGAGAGCACGCAAGAAGGCAGGCTGTGCAGTTTAATACTGGAGAATGTTACATTTATATACAGGTATATAAAAGGAAAAGATGTTTTATGTTTGTGTCTCTTTTTTTTCTTTTTTCTTCATCAGAATCAAGAAGAAGCGACATAATGTTGAAAGTTTACAATTTAAACTGAAACAAGGTATCTGATACCAGTTATTCATTTATTGTGGATCTCATTGACTCTGAATCCACAGGACTCAAAATAAAAAGCTTCCATTTACGTTCCTTCATCAATTTATATTCCGTCCTTAAATATAGATTAAGCAGCCCGAATTATTGAATACTTCCTACTGAAACTAGGAGTTCCCTCATTTTCTCTTCTGTCCAAGCAGACTGATCTGCTATTGCCATCTACTGGTATCCTAGCATAATACATGTGTAATAGACAACAAGCAACCTTCTAAAAGCTTTCTAGCTAAAATGTTGCATTATTTTTTAAAAAATACATTAATTATTTTATTGGGGAGAAGAATCTGAAGTTAGATTATAACCACACATTTCCTCTGTTTGCTGAATGGAACTCTTTAGTAACTTGAACTACCGACAGAATGCAGAAGACTAAACAGTAAGTGAGGAGCCAAAGCTTCTTCCTTAAACTAAGCTCAGTTAGTAATGAGTGTTGCCACTCACAAGACACTTAAGGCTGCATGTTAGGGGGCAATTCACACATTCAAATGATCCTTTTCAACTGTACCTATCTGCATGTGGCATATAAGCTTGCACTGACAGTAAACAATTGCAAAGCTGGTACACTCCTGCTGACTTTTCTGCTGCACGGCACTTGAGGAGGTGCCAAGAAAAGAAATAAAAGCTGAATGCATCTGTTAACTGGCTGCTGTGCATTTGAGAGGCAATTTCAGCCCTTGGACTAACACCTTAACTATATTAATGTGACTGACTGGAGTTCAGGTACGACCACAGCTTCAAACTCTGCTCCTATACACTGTTCCAGCAGTTCTAGTGCATATTACGCTCCAGTGTGTCCACGAGTACTCTGTATCCAAAGTGACTGTTACACTTCTGCATGTTGAACTTCTGTAGACGAGAATAAAAGAAGAGCAGGACCAGCTTATGCATACTTTGTTCATAATGAAGCTGCCACTGGGACTAGAATTTAACCATTGTGTTGCAGCCTCATGTGGTAAACTACCAGGGCTGCAAAGTGGAGGGTTCCCTGGCCTGTGACTTATTTCCCCCCACCCCCAGAATCAATTGGCTTGCCTTGGAAAAACTATAAAAGATTTCATGCCAGCTTCCTGGGGGGGGGGGATCTGTTCACCTAACAAATCAATGGGCTTCCTTGCCTCTGATGGGAACATATAGGTCAGGCTAGGAATTTGTCAGGGCCAGAGAGAAGTCCAAGAGCCATCCAGAGCCTGGATTCCAACTTCTCACTCTGCCTCTGCCAGAACCCCCAGAGTGTCATTCTGTGGTAATTATTGTGGAAATTAGACGTACTAAATATACGAGGATGTGGTCTTAAGTAATGTGTGTTAGGAGTCTTAGGACTGGGCTATGAAGCAATTGACGCTAAGCAGGGCTGGCCTTGGTTATAATTGGATGGGAGACCTTCAACCAAGTCCAGGGTTGCAGAGTAAGGCAATGGTAAACCACCTCTGTTAGTCTCTTGCCATGAACACCAGGGGTCGCCATAAATCAGCTATGACTTGAGGGCACTCTCCACATGCAGCAACTAAAGTGCAAATATATTTGCCTTTCATCCTCTGGACATAGTTGAGCCTTTCCTTCTAGCCACTGTAAAATGTCACCAACCCTTTGACTTTTTATTTCCATGAATGTGTTTTAATAATCAATTCTTTCCCACTTTCCTTCACCTCTCAAAACATCCTTTATACCAAATATGGGCCGGTGACTGAGTCAGTCTATAAACATAGTAAAAGTAATACATTCTCTATTCACATTGTCAAGATACAAATTTCTACCAGAGTTTTCTCTGTCCCCCTCCTTCAGCATAAGAAACCTCTCTTTTGCACTCATACCACAAATGTAAATTAACCTATGCTTGGCCAATATATATTGAATTTACTGAATAGTGTATTTTTGAGGAAGAGTATTTATTCATTTCCAAACAGAAAAGTAGTGTTGGTCAAATCTTCAGCATAATGACATTTTACTACACCTCTTTCAAGACATCTGTGTCCAGTTAAGACATAATTACCAGCTCTCCTCTTTAGCAACTGGAGACACAACCAGACAACAGTCAAGCCATTAGTTTGAAACATTCAAAGAAAAACAGTGACAAATTGAGAATGTCTATTTATAGAGTTGAAGCAATTACTGTATTTTTAAAAACAACATTCTTCAAGATTCGAAGTTTAAACAATGTTGACAAGAAAACAGCATTAACTGATACTGCTATTTATTTACGAAATTTCTACCCAACCATTGAACTAAAGCACTAGACTGTGTTTGTAAAAACAAAACTACCACCAAGAGGGAAAAGAATATATGTTTCTCTAATGCAGCTATACAAAACAAAATTAAAAGTTAGCAGGGATATAAGCTGCAGTTATTTTGTATAAAAGTCATACTTCTCCCTCTGACTAAAATATCTATTTAATGATATATATTCCAAAGGAAAATATATTCAAAGTGTAGATGACTGGGGAAGGCAATGGCAAACCACCTGGTAAAAAGTCTGCCAAGAAAACGTTGCGGTGACATCCCCCCATGGGTCAGTAATGACTCAGTGCTTGCACACCTTTACCTTTTTTTCCAAAGGAACTTAAAACTAGGATCGATAATGCACATTATACATGCAAAATAACTGCCTAAATATCAACTTCAAGGGCACAAAGTTTGTCACTGTCATTCCATGAAATTGTTTCAGAATTCCATATAGCAATCAAGATATGACCAACACATTAAAATGGCAGATGTTCTTCACTTTCAAGGAGTAATCCATACTGGACAGAATTTTCTTATGTATGAAACAGCCCTGTCTTCTTAATCCAAGAGCTGCATAAATGCACAGTGCAGTACTGAACCGATTACACCCTTCTAAACCAATTCATTTCAATGGATTTAGAAAGGTATACATCTGCTTAGGAGTGCACTGTTAGGGTGCACAGCTCCACTCCCCCAAAATTCCATCATTAATTTCAATGAAAGTGACAGCTCTACACAATGGAATAAGTAAACAAAACTTTCACTTCCCTGGAGAGAACAGAGAAGTTTTATATGATCACTTTGGAGTGCCCAGTGAACTCCAGATACATTGCTATGGCTACAGTCAACAGCTATTTACCTCCAGAGGGCTTCTAGGTGACACTATGAAAATTTGAACATATGACGTTGGATCTAGACTATGGTTTCTATGAGGTGCAGGCATTTCCTCCCATGGAGCATGATTTTCCCATCCCACCTCCCAAGGAAGGCCAAAATGCCCTCCGACATTCTGTTCCTAAGAGCTGCCCCATGAACAGGATTTCAGGGGGCATTTGAGGATTCCATGGGAGAGGGCAGGAAAAAATCACACTCTGCAGAATTCACACTCTGTGAAAATCACACTCTGGGAATTCCTTGTATTCACAGAAATGTCTAGTCTGGATCCAAACCAAGGGAAGACAAAACTGATGATGGGAAAATACTCCATTTTTAAAAAGCACATAAAGAGACCCCTGTGGAATCAGACTAAGGAGGACCCTTCTAGTACAGTATTCTGATTCCAACAGTGGTCATCTAAATGCTTCCAGAAAGGTCACAAGCAAGGCATGAAAGTAATATTCCTCTCTTCTTGTTTGCACCTGGAATTAGCAATGGAGGTTCTATTTAGCTATCATGGCTAAGAGCCATTGATATTCCTCTATGAGTTTATTTAATCCACTTTTAACACAATTTATGCCAATGGCATCACCACAACTTATATGCATAGAGCTCCCTTGCAGCTTCTCTGTGTAATGATGGACATTGAACTGAATAACTAACCGATTTGGCCAATTCAATTCCACACAAACACACATGTAGGCATTTTTCTAACTCTTACATATAGACAACTTATCATTTGTATTCTATAGCCAACATATGCTCAGTAGTTTACTATATGTGAACAAATTGTTTTAATAACAAGAGTCCAATTTTGCCCCAGGAACATCTTAACATTAAACTGGACCACCTATAGAATAGTAACGTTATAAACTTACTACATTAATTTAAGTTTCACATCAATTCTATTAGCAATGCATTTTAATTTTAGTAACTGCTTTTTCTAAACTTACCTTTTTCTAAACTGGACTAAACAAGAGTCCAGTTGCACCTAAAAAACTAACAAAATCTGTGGTAGGGTATAAGCTTTCTTGAGTCACAGTTCACTTCTTCAGAGCTGTGACTCACAAAAACTCATACCCTACCACAAATTTTGTTAGTCTAGGCGCTGCTGGACTCTTGCCCTTTTCTACTGCTACAAACAGACTGACACGGTTACCCATCTAAACTTACATTGAAATGCAAAGGTAACCTTTTGATATTGTTGAGAATTTGCACTAGATTGTGTGTTGTTTTAACTTGCCTGTTAGACATTGATAAATGCATAACAGAAATATGTTTTCTGTATTTTAGAAAAATTAACAGAAGCAGAAGGAATAACGTACAAGTTTACAATAAATGAAATACTTAGGCAGAATAACAGCAGGACACATGCAAAGCTCCAGTATTAAACAGCCAGTAGATATAATATCACGCCAATTCCAAGCCAGAGTAGTTTTATTTGTATCACATTTGAAGGGTGGGGGGTTGGTGACAAACTTCACTGCAGTGTTTCTTCTCAATTAAAATACAATAACTGCTGAAAATACAACTTTTCAGTGCAACTGATGCAAATTAAAATGAAAGAAAACATAATAAAGGAGGCAAAGAATGAGTGCAAAAGCATTTTGAACAGCTTTTAAAAGCTATGAAATCCCCTCATATAGTGAACCTGAGCAGTATTTCTCATGGACAAGCGTGCTGGCAGTCCAATTGAAAAGATTTTCACCTGGGCAGTTGAAGAACGTAACCTGGCATTTCATATGAAGAATGTATATAATGGGATGCTTTAAGTTGAGAGCTACTTTTTTTGTTGCTCAAAAATTAAAACAAAAACAATGCTGACTGTATGTTTGCTGATGACATAAAAAAGACAAAATCTAAAAAAAACATGAGGGAAACATTAGCTTCCATACTGAGGCACATCTCATGTATTTTGATTTTAAAAGCCGAATAAATAAAATATGAGGGGGGGGGAGGGGGGACGCACAGCTTGAAATGGGAAACACTTGCAATGCTAAATAACTCTGGAGCAAGCATCCCTAGTTACAGCACAGACAGCCTATAAGCTGGGCGAACTTAGTTTACTTCCTGCTGACTTAAACCCATCATTGAAAGGGCTGAACCAAGAAACACAAAAGTGGGGAAAGTACAAGAGAAGGGCGCATTTGCAGTTATACCACCTGCAATTTATCAGAGCTGAGAGCAAACACAAGATCATTCTGATATGGAAGTGGTTATGTTCAATGCATTCATTTTGATGGCTCTCTCTGGAACATGGTTAATACGCGCATTTATGAATGAAACACAGGCAGACATAAGGAAAGGAGATGATGTGCACATCGTTAAAAGTGGCTTCCAAATAGTTTTAATAATAGACATTCAGGGGAGGGAAACAGATAAATATGACTCCTTTATTGTTGTGAGCTTTTATACCTTAGTAATCTGGACATGTGAAAATAGGGGAAGGGGGTAAGAAGACTGGCTTGTTTCTAATTGTACCGTATGCACAGCTGAAATTGAACTGGGCTCCTTCCCTTAATGTTCAAACATACAGTATAGCTCTTCTGCAGCTGTGGCATGCTAGACAATTTATTTGAAGCCCTGTTGAAATCATAGGCCAATTTGATTCCTGCTTGAAGGAGAGCAGCTAGCCAAATTTTCTACGAGGAGTGACATGCAAACTGAATAAAGCCTACACGCACAGCTGTGCCTTAAAATGGCAAAGGCAAGGCATCACCGCTCTCCTTGGTGTTCTTAAACAAGAGGAAACCTTTTAAAATGTCGCTGTTTACTGACTCTTGCCAGAATGTGCTGTAGATTAGGTCTAAGTCATAACCCATCTCTGATTCAGTGGTAGCTATTCTGCCTTGAGCTGAACTGAGCCAGCTGCACAGCTCCTGCGTGCACACTGAATGGCTTTCCACATGCCAGAACAAGCAAGACTGGGAGGCCCTTGTAGTGACAAACAACCAGCCAATCTGTGCAGCTTTCAAATACCAGCAAGCGCAAGTAGCACATGTCATGCCATGTTTTGTGGCCCTTCAGTCTATGCTCATTACAAAGTAACTGTGCTTCTAATCAGGGTCTACCTTTCCTTGATAACGCAGAGTATAATGCCCCAATTCAGGATATGAATGTTGTAGAAAGTAAATACTCATAAGCCTCAATGACTCAGCAGTGAACGCATGTTAGACTTAGAGCAGAACTACAAGTGACAAAAGGCACAGATTGGACACTTGTCAGCTTCCCTCAAGTTTTGATGGGAAATGTAGGCAGCTTGGCGGAATGTTGGACAAGTGACACTTGAAAAGTCCATTGGACAGCAGTCAGAGAGCCAAGCTGCAAGACTAGGATGCCTACATTTCCCATCAAAACTTGAGGGAAGCTGACAAGTGTCCAATCTGTGCCTTTTGTCACTTGTAGTTCTGCTCTTAGTCTACTGAGGAATAACTTTTCCAGTGAGATATAGGACCATGTGTAAAGTGTAACAACTAGAGGTAGCTGTTGGTAAAGTAACTAGAAAATACATTAATGGAATAATAGAACATTTATTGTATTAAAGATGACTGTTAAATAGTTGGAGGTGCCTCCTTAACACAGATTATTATTTTATGGACAATGGCAAAATACAAACAGTGTATTGCAGATGCTTACTGCTATAACGGAGACACCAGCAGCTGTACTGTTGGGCTTAGGTCCTGTGTTGAAATGTTTTTTAATCTTTCCAGCTACCGACAGCTGGTGCTCATTCTCTGGAAGGCCATCATCCTGCAAAGCAAAGCAAAGCAAACAATTATCAGATATTATTTGCAAGTGTTTGTAAAACAATCCTGGAGGTACTCACCCATATATAACTGTTAACAAGAAGTTTGTAAGTACGAGGTTTTTTTAATGGTAGTGTAGAAACTTTAGTTTTGTGAATCTGTATCTTACATATTGTTGGCAACATTTCTACAATCACCAACTGATTTGCTAACAGTTTCTGACAGAAACATTTGGACAGCTATATTATCATCCAGCTTTTGTATAGGATATTCAATTTTCTAGTCTTCTGTCTTCTTCAGTATGCCTGAAGTTGATACAGGTAAAGCCTAAAACTGCATACACTGGAAAAGTCCAAAAGAAAGCATCACGTCCCCCACTTGTCAACTTCAGAGACTCTGATTTGGTTGACCCTGCCATCTGAGGCTAGACGGTTACTACTTGTTGTGGCCAAAATTTTGGAAGTACCTTCCTTTCTCTGTCTCCGTTAGTATCTTCTGCCAGTGGCTGAAGAAGACATTTTTGTTTCTTTAGTGTACCCTTGATAACTGTTGTTGATGTTCATAATTTGGATGTTGTATGTTTATGTTTATATGATTTTACTGAATTTTTATATATTATTTAAATTGTTGCTTTAACGTACATATGTCTTAATGTCCAAATGTTTTCCACCTTGGGGACCCTATTTAGGTATCATCTGAGTATCATCTGCATATTAGAAGCATCTCAGCCCAAACCTCTTCATATTCTTTCCTAGCAGCTTCATGTAGATGTTAGAAAGCATGGCGGACAAGATGGAACTCTGAAGAAGTGAGCTGTATCTGACCTGTGGCTCACAAAAGCTCATACCCTACCACCAATTTTGTTAGCCTTATCGGTGCTACTGGACTCTTGCTCTTTTCTACTTCGTGATGGAACTTTGCAGGCCAGAGACCAAGGGGCAAAAGTGGCAGGTCCCTGGCAACACACTCTGAAACCTACCTTCTAGATAGCACCACAACCACAGCAAAACGGTACCTTCCAGTCCCAAAAGGTGTTCCAGGAGGATAATGTGATCAAAAACCATCAAGAAATCCAGGAGAATTAACTCTCCCTTGTCTGTCTCTTGACAGTTTCACTCCCATTACCAGGCCTGAAACCAGATTGGAATGGAGCAAAGAATCCATTTCATTCAAACATCCCTGAAATTGCCTGGCTACCACTCATTCAATCACCTTCCTCAAAAATAGTACATTTGAGGCTGGACAGTAGTTATTCAACTCTCTCAAGTTCAGAGTAGGTTTCTTTAGGAGTGGACATACCACTGCCCATTTTAAAACAAGGGTGATCACTCCTTTCTCAGGTAAAGGTAAAGGTACAAGCACCGAGTCATTACTGACCCATGGGGGGACATCGTATCATGATGTTTTCTTGGTAGACTTTTTGTTACGGTGTGGTTTGCCATTGCCTTCCCCAGACATCTACACTTTACCCCCAAGAAACTGGGTACTCATTTTACAGACCTCGGAAGGATTGTAGGCTGAGTTAACCTTGAGCTGAGTATCTGAACCCGGTGTGCACCCGGATCGAACTCAGGTCGTGAGCAGAGCATGGGCTGCAGTACTGCAGCTTACCACTCTTTGCCACAGGTCTCCTGACTCCTCTCTCAAGAAGGCATTTATTGTCTCTCCTGGACCCAGTCCGCCAGCCCCCAGCCCCCCTGCACAGATTATAGAGCTTTCTGTTATACTTCTGCAACTCAGTGGGGTAAAATAATCTACACACTTGTAGGCACTTTGTATTTGAAAGCATGGCACTTCCCTCCTGCTCAAAATATGTCTGCTAAAAGAGTTATTGTATAAATTATGGGCAAATTACAGCAAAACAATGGACCAGAAGAGCTTTTGACATCCACTACTTTTTACAGTTGATAAAAAAAATAGTTTATTCACCATCACCTTATGATAGGACTAAAAATACTGTAGCTACAGAAGGAAAAATGTCTCTTAAAATAAATGCACTATATATGTGCAATGTTGTTTACTGTTTAATTTCAGAAACAGTCCGTCAAGGGATAAGGTTGGTCAGAAATACCTTAAGCAACGTGTTTATTCAGATTTGTTAATTTATTTTCAGTCTTTTTCATACTCCTATACAGTCAGGAATACAGATGGGGCTATTTTCTAAGGAGTACAGAGTTAATAGTGTCTTGCCTCCTAGCCATGAATAAAAGTGCAAGGATTTATCTTAACACTTTCTTGCCAGCCTCTTTAAATTTCCCTACGTATAATCTTTGCAGTTAGATTCTGCATCTGCTATCCTTTGTTTTTACCATATGGTTTATTATACTCATTCATGGATTAATGATTTCAGGTTTGGAGGAACTGATTCTATGGCTGCATGCAGAACCTTGTCCAGTCTAAGAATGGTCTACCAAATTCTTTCTTGATGACATAGGGAAACACATAAGACTTAAAACAAACATAATAAGCCCACAGTCAGAGCTGAATTTGAGGAAACTGTGTCCTGAATCAGGCAATTCCTTCATTTCATGCTGGAGACTAGGAACTGACAAAGCTCCAGGAAGTTAGTAACACATTCCAAAGACATGGACACAACCTTTTCTGGTACAGATATTTTTCAGAATGCAAACAGAGAAATGTATTGTTGACATATTTAAAAGCACTGACTCCAAAAAGAATTCCAAAGGTTCGATAAATGAAGGATTAAAAAAATAGCAAGTTTAGTAATGCTAAAATAAAACTTGCAGTGCTTAATTTACTTACGTTAACCCATGGGTGTTCGAGAACTTGCAAGGCTGAGAATCGCTGATCTATATCTACCTGAAGCATCATAGTGATAAGTTCCTGTGAAGTGAAAAGTTTAGACCTAATTTAAAGCCTCCATGTGAACTCATGACTCATGAGCCAATAACTAAAAATACTGTGAAGAAGCTATATTACATTATAGTGCTATGACACTGCTAAAAAAAAGGGAACATTATCCTCCAACTTATAAAATATAAATATCATTGCTGGGGACTCTGCAATAGTCGAAATAAATAAATTGTATTCTGGCATAAAGTTATTAAGAACACTCAGCTGATGAACTACATTAGAGAAACATATCAAAGAAAAATCTGGTGAGTATGAATGAAGTGAAAACAGAAGGATGGAAACTCTAACAATTCCTTAGCATCGTCTTATAGTGCAATCCTAAACAGAGTTACTCCAATCTAAACCCACTGAAATCTATGGGTTTGGACTGGTGTAAGTCGGTTTAGGATTGCAGTTAGTTTATGAAATTGTGTTGTTGATGATGGTGATATCGGTAACAGGGTTGTTCTGTTGGTGTTATATGTTTTATTGGATTATTTTATATATTATTTTAATATTTCAATTCAATGTTAAAACGTTTGCTACTTTGAGGGCCCTTTTTGTGTGGAAAGGCAGCATAAAACTGTTATAAATAGATTAATAACAAAGAAAAATGCCTATATGAGTTCACATGTAGTTTCAACAGTAAGGAAAACTTTTACAATAAGTATCCAATGAAATATTCAGACATATTTCATGTGTGTGCACACTCAGACGAGGCATAGGAGGCTTTTGGATAAGACTTTAAGAAAGAAAAAGAATTGCACAAATTGGGTAAAACTACCTTTGCTGAGTCAGAAACGTTATCCCAGTAGGGAGACGGGAAGTCTACTTGTCCCATCAAAATCTGATCAAAAAGAACTTCCTGATCTTCTCCACTTCTGCAGAACAAAAAAGGGAACACCATTTACTATCACTGATCACAGTATTAACACAAAAACAAAAAGGCTAAATAGTAAGCTTCTGCTGTTAATCAGGGCTGCCTCGAAAACTGTATTTGATTTGTAGTCTTTTTCCTTCCACACTGTGAATATGCTAAGGAACATGGATTCTAGAGACAGTTGGCATTCATTAAAATTCAAAGAAAGAGAAGGGTTTCATAAAATGGCCTTCTTTGTTAATTTACCAGCCTTGCTCTGAAATTTGCAAGTCTCCAGCCTACTTTCAGAAAACATGTTTGTTTTACATTTTATATAATTCTGAAATGATTTAACACAACATTTCAAGTGCTGAGGAGACCTTCGTAGTGACAGAGAATTATTATCTATAAAAATAAATTGAGGGCATACTCATATTCTGCAATGAAGTTTAGGTAGATTCAATTGTATCACATGGCACAAGGAGAGCAACCAGATTTATACACAACAAGATACAGGAGCCATTGACAAAGCCAAGATGCATTCTTAAGAGATGAACAGAGAAGCAAAGCCCATACCCACGGAATGGAGGAAACCCACACAGTAGGATATAAGTAATTACTCCAGCTGCCCAGATGTCCACCTTCAGGCCATATCTGAAAGCAATAAGAGAATATGTATTGACTATGCAGAGAACGTATTTTCTACTTGAGAATTAAAAAAACAAAAATTGCAAACAACTGATCTGAATTCTTTTGCTGCATTAGGGTAAACCTGTAAAAATGAGAAATTCAGAAGCTAAATTTAAGGTAGAGAAATCTTAGTGCAGAATGAGTACCATAAGAGCAGGTATGTAGGTGGCTACATAATAGATCTGGGAACAATTTCAGGTAGAATGCACTTAATAAAGTTAAGTTTTCTTAACTGTTGCACTGTTGATTTAGTTAGCTTCCAGAACTGTTTACTAGGCTTTTAAAAAGCAAATTAAAATTACAAAGTACGTATGATAATATTCTATGTAGTTATTTAATTCTCAGCCTATTTCATTTTACTTCTACAAACATACCAGAACAATAAAGATGTCTCAGAGGTAGTATCTGATCCTAGTTAGGATAGTCCACTTAATGAAAGTAGACAATAAAAACTGCTGGAGAGTTGTTGCAAATTAGGCACATTTCTACATATGTGGTGGTCCTGTCCAGTTATAGCAAATTTCTCAGAATCACTATTTAGAGAGATTGTTAAAATAACTCGGGAATGAATAAAACCAACTGTTGAATTATCTTTGCTCAATTTATTTAATGAAAAACCCCTATGCAAATAAAAAACGTTTATTAATTTTCTTTTAGTTGCAGCTAGGATACTTATTGCCCCGTGTTAGAAAAATTCTAAAATTCTTGGATAGCTGGTGCGCTAAACTAAGAACTATAGTGGCACTTGAAAAACTAACAAATAAGATTAGATTAATTCAGGGAAGGAAAAAAAATGATGATTTTAAGATAATCTGGAATATTTTCATCATTTATTTAATGGAATTTCTAGAATGTAGCTCTTTTAAAAATGTTCTTTAATTGGATGCAGACCAATTTGACTAAGGTACTGAATAGTTATTTTACAGAATATTATTATTTAAAAATGGATTTAATTGAATGCATGTTAAATTATAGCCAATTTGGATGGAAACTGTTTTTCTCCCCCCCCCCGCTTTTATTGTCCTCTTCTTGTGCTTTGTTTTATCTTCTTGTTGCTTATTTGTTGTTGTGTAAAATATAAAATAATTAAAAAATTAAATTTAAAAAAGAACACAAGTAAAGATCTCGAACATCCCAATCTGCTGTAGAACACATGACTACTCAACAGAGATGAGGCAGTTTTAATTGTTGCCTTCATCATATTTTCTGAGCAAACTACTGAGATTTAATTATCGAAGTACTAATGTGAGAACCTGTTACATTTTTCATAGAGAAGTGGTGCCATGTTAAAATTGTCTTACCCAGTTTCCGCAATGATTTCTGGAGCTACATAGGTAGGTGTCCCACAGACAGTGTAAAGAGGTCCATCCACTATAGTAGCCAATCCGAAATCTCCCAGCTTTAGGGATTTGCTTCCATCTTGGTGTTCATAAACCTAAAAAAAAAAAAAAAGTGTGGGAGGTAATCTTCCAATTTAGTATCCTACGGTCCAAACTGTATCTTTAAAGAAACAATCCTAGAAATCCAGGAGAGAAAAGATCTTATAGCAGTAGCTGTGGAGGGAACAGAAAATGGTTACAGATCTTAACATGGGAAAAGACAGAAGGAGATGGGTATGTCTTAAATAACAGTGACAGAAGTTTTCAAATACATTGAGGAGCTGCCTTGAAAAAGGTGGGTAGGGAAGTTCCTTCTGTTGACAAGACAACAAACCATATTTATTTAGCTTGAACTTAAGCATACTGGAATCTTTCAAGAGTTGCCTAAAACTGCTATAGGGAAAAATACGTTTAAAAAACATGGAGGTGGTACACCTCCTGACACCATGCCACTTCAGCCTGATGTGGAAAATTGCCAAAAAAGCTGTGGAAAACTATTCTAGAACACTACTTCTTATGAACAGGGATCTTTTGACAGGAAGGAGTGGGGGTAAGTTAAACCACACAATGCCTGAAATAGTATAGTTTCAGGATAAATATAATATTTCACCCATAGCCATATTAACCCAGGGCCGTGTTAACTAGCTATTATTAAATAGCTTTCAGGTATTTTGGGCCCTCTCCAGCACTTCAGTCTTTCACCCCGCTACAGCGGACAGTCTGGCCCTGGTACGGTAGGTACTAGACTGCAGTACGTAGCCCTATATACATTTTGAGGGACTCCTGAGGAATTCTATTCAAAATTTTTAAAATATTTTTATTGCATGAGTAGAACTCTTCAGGAAAGCACATTTTGGGGGGTACAATTGTTCAATTCTGTAATATTTTGAAGTGAATGAAATTTTTCTTATTTATTAAAAATATATAATTTATGGATAATTATTTTAATATAAGAGACAATTTGTTTCACTTCAATAAGAAAGCAGTTAATTAACTTATTAATAGAGGTTATATAAGAGAATCCATTAATTGTAATTTATGTGTGTGGGGGGGTGCCTTAGCAAAAAAATTAATGGCCCCCTGTGGGGCCCCTAGGATTCAGCCGAGTCAGCCTTATGATTTCCTCCAAGCACACAGTTTGGTTCCTAGAATGTGGAAATTCTAGGAATTCCTACAAAGTGGAATTCTTTTAAGAACAGTTAGGAGGACGACCATACTATTGAGATAGATTTAGGTAGACTTTATCAGTGAAGTATAAGTATCTCCTTAAGGGTGTTTCTAGCTTAACTGTAACTTTTCCATCCAATATTATCAATCACAGAGAATAAAGACAGACAAGTTTTTATTTTCTCCAACAATAGATAAGAGTTTACTGCTCCTGGCACAGTGTTGCATGATTCCATAATGCATCTTCAAAATCAATTATACTTCATTTGTATGACTATCGACAGCAGAGGAAATAATGTATGAGATTTTCCTTTATAAACAAGTAATAAATTCACCCATATCTCTAGAACACTGCTTCACACTGTTTAACCTAAGCAGCCTCCCCCAAAAAGTAGTAAGGAAGAGAGAACATCTCCTGCTTTGCATAACGCAATCACTGAAAATAAAACAAAAAGATTTATTTCGAACCAACGTATTTTAATTATACAGAAATGCAGTATACTGTCAGTTACGTATTCAGAGGCGATATTTTGTATTCAGGGACGTATTTTTCCCTTGAGCTAGTTTTCAATGATCTCATGCAACTGGAACTTGTCTTCAGAAACAACTAGCATTCCTAGATTCAACACATTGGCTTTGACAGAACTCAAAAGTAGATGGGCAGGGAGAATAATATTTAAAAGTGTAATTGCCGTATTATTAAAAACACAGGTTTGTTAAGTACATCTGGTTTATGAAACTTTTAAAAAGTGTTTGCTGAAGTGGCAGCAGTACGTTACATTTGTCATTGGGGGTTTCACATTAGACATTGTTCTGACTGGGTCATATAAAACGGAAAGTTGGATCCTCCGTGGCTGAAACTGCTTTACATAACTACACTTTTTAGTAAACTATCCAAAGTATTTGAAAATATGCTTCCATCATATTACAGAGAAAGTTATTATGCTGAGAGTTTGCAAACTTGAATAAGGTGGAATATTCATTTTTTAAAAACCCAATCTGTATTTCTGCCATAGAAAATACATTGTTGGTAAAAGCCATCATTGAAAGAGTTGAATTTTTTACTATATATTAAAAGAACTGTCCTTGATTTGTTAAAAAAATACCTGTGGGACATGTGCCTTCCATTATCAAGGAAGATTAAAGACATAAATAAGGCTTCACTGACTGTGAAGCAGTAATATTTTAATTGTTTTCCCTGCCAAAGAGCAAACAATGTGGATGATCATTTAAAGCTCATCTTACTCAGAAAGTAAGCTCTTACAAGTCTATTTGCCTTTAAGCCCCGAAGGACAATTAAAGAGATGTGGATTAGTGCAAATTACCCACTATGTAGTGCTTTCACTGTTTTAACTAAGCAATAAAACTGTGTAATTGTACAACACTAATTGAATCCAGCTACATATAATTGTGTGCTACCATATGTATCCTATTACTCTAAAGATTGTCCATATTTTCTAAGCTGCTCTTGTGATCGCTGCAGATGGCAACAGTCAGAGAAGTTGTTCTCCTGGGCTTATTATATGGCTATAAAGCTATCCCATGATTTGACAAAATAATCATGTTAAATAGCAGCAATTATGAAAAATACTCCAATTAAAATGGGGGGAAGGCATGCCTCCTGGAGACCAGACAAACTGAACGTGGAGGTGAAGAGTTCCAAATGCAACGATTCCTCACAGCCTTCTTTTTTCATGGCTTGCTAAAACTTTGTAAAACATCCAGGTGATTAACAGCACATGCAGCAAAAATAACAGGAGTCTTATGACACCTTAGAAACTAAAAAAAAATGTTTAGTCTTCCTAGGAGACTAAAAAGACTTCTTGTGCCTTTTGTTGCGACAGACTGCTGCTCCTCTGGAATTATCACAACTATTGGAATTTGATACTAATATGATAAATAATAAAGCAGTCATTGACTAAGAAGGCCTCGTTAAGACCACTTAACACATTTTTGTTACCCCTCAATGTAGCCGAAAAATCCTGCAAGGGCTGCCAACCCCAGGTTGCTAAATTCATGGATATTTGGGGGTAAAGCATGGGGAAGGTGAAGTTTAAGGAAGGAAGGAGCTCTGCAGGATATGATGTCACAGAATTCTTCCTCTGAAGCTACTATTCCTCCAGGAGAACTGATCCAGTCTTTACCTGGAGAATTGCAAACCTATGCTACACTCAAATTCTGGGAAGATGGTATAAACCCCCTCACTTAAAAAAAAATGCTTCCAATGCAGACATTGCAGTGATATAAGGATTCTAATGTACACGAGTAACTGAAACCAGAGATGGTAAATACTGGCTAGTAAAGTACAGTGGCGTGAAGTACAATGTAATATTCTATTTACAGGAAAAATAGAGGGAAAACAGTACTTTTTGTTCCAAACGAAAAACAGAGCAAGAAAGCAATTCTCTGTCGAAGGCTTTCACGGCCGGAGAACGATGGTTGTTGTGGGTTTTCCGGGCTGTATTGCCGTGGTCTTGGCACTGTAGTTCCTGACGTTTTGCCAGCAGCTGTGGCTGGCATTTTCAGAGGTGTACAGCCCGGAAAACCCACAACAACCAAAGCAATTCTCACTGTTGAAGTCCTGTATTAACCTTATGCCAATAATTGTGTCAGAAAAGAAACAATAAGAGCAAAAAGCAGACTTTTTAAATATTTCAGCAAAAATTATTTGAGTAAATGACAAGAACTCAGAATGGCTACTGGGTGTAATCAAAGGTATGACGAAGGCCAAGGTAATGCCTGTTTCCCCTCAGAGACATGGCCAATTCCAGGATTTGTTTGGACACTGCACCCCTCATCCCTTTTAAAAAGGCCTTCATTTCTATCTAGTATTTTTTTTTTGCTGTTGCTTTAAGTGTACATGGTTCTCACACATTTTATCCTGTCAGAAACTATGTGAAGTAGGATAGGTGAAGAGAAAGTGATCAGCAAGCTTCATGGTGGAGTGAAACTTTAAACCTGTGTTTCTCAGATCCTAGTATAACTTACGCCTGACTATAGTAGTTTCCCTGCCTGATTAAGCTGTCCATTGTAACCATATGCACACAGTGTAAAACAAGGGATAGATTTTTGGGCTTCATCCAGGAAGACCTGGATTCAAATTTCAGCCAATCACTGTCTTAGCCCAACCTACATGAAAGGATTACTGAGAGGATAAAATGGAAGTGGAGGAGTGAGGAGACTATAAATCTATAAATCAAAATTAGCACACACTTCATACACACCTGGCCAGGAATACAATGATGTGTTGTCCCTCTCTTCATGCACAAACAGGAGTTTGTAATGTAGACAGGCCCATTTGATAGCAGTCAGATATGTTGTATGCTTGGGACTAGAGTACAGGGTGGGCATATTATTCTAGTGAGTATCCATTTTATTGTTTTAGAAAAATGACTTTATATGGGCAACCTGATCTAGTAGGACAAAACAAGTAGGCCAGCCTTTGCAATGAAATAGTGTAATCAACCACCACATGGTCTGGGTTTTAACACACACTTACTGTTTTGAAAATCTCACTTCTCCGCTATACTTCTGTATGTATTTAAACTATGAAAAACTGTGTACCCACAAACTTATTTTGAGTGTACTTGTATTGATTGGGAAAGTTTATTGGTTAGCAGTCATAGTATAACGTATTGCAACAGTGGAGGGCTATTATATTTGCTTTGGACTACAAAATGTACTCTCTAACAAAAAGAAAAAAACAACTGTGCAATTGCTCATGATAGCTATTTTAAGAAGAAAACAATCTAAGGGAGAAACAGCTGCAGGCTACTGCTGTCAAACTCTAGGAAAGTTTGAATACAAAAGTATCGCAAGCATTCCCCCATGAGACAGTTTCTGACATTCTAAGAAACAAGATTCTAATGAACCTTGACATGTGACTGCTGTAACTTATGCATGGAGCACAGCACCAGTCCTGACTATATGGCAAACAGACTGCTATGTGGCAAAGAGTGCATCACTGAAAATATTTTATTATACAGTAATTTAAATACACTGTCTCTCTCAACTGCACACTCTACTCTTCTAGAAGTAAAGCTATGTTTGATGCTATGTGGTGATGTAGTTAGAATGTCAGACAAGATATGGGGAGACTCAAACTCAAATTGCTGCTCAGGGCCAAACCATATGTTACAGTGGCCATGGGTCGGACTTGTGGTCATCAATGTCATTTTAGAGAATTTGGCCATTTAAATTTTTTTGTGAGGCTGCAACACAATGGGACTAGGTGATATTATTCCCTCCTCACCAAGCGCCTTTTCAACTACTTTTTTCCCCCTGTTCACTTCACTCGTGTTTATTGTCTTAGCCATAGGCCATAACAATTCCTCTTTGAGATATTCCAACTTGTACCATTCAGCACAAACAGATTGAACCGAGAATAACTCCAGGAATCTCCTGCCAGCTCTATTAATAACTGGGTCCTGGAGGATACGTCCACCAAGTAGGGGATTCTCGAAACACCCCCCCCCCTTCCTCCTGTTCACGGGCCAAAGACCCAATCCTAGCATTAAAGTCACCTCCCAGGATAAGTAGGGCATTTGGGTATTGTATCACTAACCTTTCTAATAGGGCAACTAGTTTCTCCTAACACAACTTGTTACTAATCCCACTTATACCATTGGGAGGAAGATAGATGTTTAAGCATAAGAGACTTCCCCCTGGGGGGGGCTCTAAGCATTAGGGCCAGCACAAAATTCTCACAGTTGTGGGGGATCAGCTCCACATCCAGCTGAAGGGTTCTTTTAATTGCTGTAATAAGACCCCTACAACTTCTCCCTTTGCTGTGATTCTTAATGGCAGAAGCATTGTACACACTAAAACCATCCAATGTGGGGGAGGGGGCTGAGGCCGGGGCCCAGGTCTCCTGAAGCAACACGATCTCTGAGGACCCCAGAAATTTTTTGAAGTTCAGGTCCCATTGTTTATTCCACCCTCCCTGCCAGCCCTCCCAGATTACAGGCAGGCGACAGCTGTGGACATACATTAACAATCCCAACAACAATATCATTAGATTACTGTGTGCATCAGCTCCTTCTGGAACCACAATCTCAGCCTGTATGGTGCTTTCCGCCCCAATATAGCCCCTCAGTTTCTTTGTTGTTAAGGCTAGACTTTCACATACTGCCTGTTGTTCTCTTGGCGGCAGGTCCCCAAATGTATGCAGGAACTCCTCCTCAGTGAAATTCACCAAGTGGCCATTAGATGCTATTAGATCATTAGAGCTATTAACATCATCAACAGCATTAGAAACAGCGGGCTTATTTAAAATGGTGCCCTTCCAAGTAATATCCGAAGCATCGGAAGAAGGCTTGTCGTGGTGAGGTTTCTTGCAGAATGAAAACATCAGAAGCAGTGGGGATAACAACAGATCCTTAAAAACACGGAGAGGGAAAATTCCCTTGGAGTATAAAAAGTCCTTATGACATAAAAGTAGTCCAGGAATAAGAGAAGAACTAAAAGTCAGTAGGACCTACTGGATTTGGTTGGGATCATTAAGCAATTCAATTGATTTAATGTCCACATATCTAATGTGCTGTCCAAAGAGCTCTCTTAAGTGATTCCGGATGAGAAAAAGCAACCTCCAGGAGGGGATGGATCCTTTATATCTGCAGATTTGTAGACAAATCTTATGTGGCAGCAGAACCAATTGAGAAGGCTCCCGTCTCATCCTGCCTCGTTCCTGGTAGTTAGGAGAGAGATTGCCTAGCTTACTGGGGTAGGGGGATACAGCCAGGTTTATAGTAATAGCTGGTTGAATCTCATCTTCCAAAGGGAAATGACATCGCCAGGATTATGAACCCCATTCCTCAGCTTAATCAGTTCCTCTAACTTAGAGTTCAAAAGATGGAGCTCTCTGTAAATATGATCTACTGTCCTGGCTGTGAGCAGAATAAGATCTTCTGGAGCCTCATTAAATGCTTTCCCGCCTCCTTTCTCTGAACTCCTACAGGAGTGCACAAATTCCTTGCTCTGAGGCAAGGAAGGGGAAGAGGGCTCAGGCAATTCTACCATCTTGTCAGCAGCCTCCATAAGGGGAGCAAAACGATTAAAGGTAGGAATTTGAGATTGTGAATTGCTGGAAGCCAGAAAATAGTCGTCAATTTTTGCTTGTTTGAAAGCTGGGGAAAAATCTGCCTCTACATCTCTTCCTCTTTTCTGTGGCTTCATTTTCTAATTAACCCCAGCTTAATTGGAATCCAAACAGTCTTAAACTCAGCAGAGCAATAACAATTCAGTTTTCTTCCTCAAAGGGGAAATACCACAGAACAGGAGAGTTGCAAACGAGAGAGAAATTAAAATCTCTCAAGGTTAATTAAGGATAGAAGGGCGGTAAAGTCCTTGGAGGTCTTAGACATAGAGATAAAGGCTGAAAAAGTGCTGGGGGGGAAAAAGATTGCCTGGTTCCACTGTGCCGTGGGCCCGATAAGGATTAATGGCCAAATTCTTCTCTTAAATAGTGTAGGTAGTCAGGGGTCTGACCTGTGGCCACCATAATGTCTGGTTTTTAGCAATGGGAAGAAGCAAGGTGCAATGAACTAGTTAGGGAGGGATGGATAACAAAGTTTTCCATAAGAAAAAGCAAAAAATGAAGCAATATCAACTTCAGAAGGGAGGGCTTATTAATTTTTCAGGTATTGCCAGAGTTATACATAAATTTATGATAACTTGTATAGGACAAAAATTCTTTTGCAAACAATTTACTATGAAATAGAAAAACCAGTGTCCACAGCTTGATGGCATCAGAAGGTGACAAATGCATTGTTATTTTAAAAGTACAAATGTGGCAAAAATTGCAGTTAGATTTTGTTTCCTGGGTAGCTGTGACTCATATTTTTGTTTTTCCAATTTACAGTCCTTCTATATTTTTGATAACCTTCTTCTGTGATTTAACAATAACAACAATAATAACAATAGCAACAACAACAACAACAACAACAGATTTATATACCACCCTTCAGGGCAACTTAATACCCACTCAGAGCGGTTTACAAAGTATGCTATTATTATCTCCATAATAAACACCCTGTGAGGTGGGTGGGGCTGAGAGAGCTCCAAGAAGCTGTGACTGACCCCAGGTCACCCGGCTGGCTTCAAGTGGAGGAGTAAGGAATCAAACCCGATTCTCCAGATTAGAGTCCTGCCACTCTTAACGACTACACTAGACTGGTTATTGGGTAGAACAACGAACTGTTGATCAATCCTCTGTTACTTACTTCACAAAAGTAGCAACCCTTTCTAATTTTTTAAAAAAACACTCCTAATTTGGCCCCTGTTTAACAATAGGTACTACTGTAGAATCCAGGGGAACAGAGACAAAACTGATTTTTAAAACCCTGAGAAAAGCTGGCTGGCTCGTATCTTGAAATACATGGGACCACAGCCCTGATCCTTTCCTGAGTGCAAACATGAACTGAGTGCAAACATCTATGTGGATTTTGGGCTGACAAAGCGAATCAGCCAAGGGCAGTGATGCCAAACAGCTCCATGCAATGTATGTAACTGACATATACAGCATCCATCATGACAAAAGTATAAAGAACACAGTGACTTTTAACATACAAAGAAACCCTCTTTTGGAGTAATGGACTAACAGTAGATTATGATGACATTTTCAAAAATTTTAATTAAGGTGTGTTGTACTACAAGGTAGATTCAACAGCACAACTCTCTAATGGCCACATTACATATGGTTAATTCATATATTTATATGGAATAGATATTTTATACAGCTGAAGAATGATTCCGGAATATATGATGCATTCATATTATAGGGGGAAATTTTTCATTTAGAAAAATACCTACAGTACAAATTTTCGATGAAGTTGGGAGCTAAAGGGATGAGAACAATTATATTAACAGAAATCTCCAACACATCCTGAAAGTTCTACTTACCAGTAGATTCTCAGGTTTGATATCCCTATGAACAATGTTCAAGCTATGAAGATATTTGATGGCACTGGCCAGGTTATACAGCATCCCACTGGCATCACGCTCTGTATATTTGTTTGTAGAAGTAATGGCATCAAAAAGATCTCCTCCCTGAAATATATTAATAGGAACAGGAAATATATTAACATCATACCTTTCAGCAGGGACAGGATTATTAATGGGATATATGTGAAAATTAGTAATTATAAAACATAATTTTGCTCAAGAATGTCACAGACATTCTAATCCATTCCAAAATAAATGTCTAAATCTTGGTAGGATTTCATGAATGTAGTAACGACCGGCCTACACATGAACCTATACAGGTCTTGCAGATGTCTGAGGAAATTGGAGTTTGTTTCCTCCCTACAAACTGGCATTCTAAATAAGGAAGTTCAACCATGTTCTGCATGCATGGGAAATAGGAAGGGTGTGTGTTAACATATCAAACAATTGACGGTTGTTATGATCTCTGAATGCATCCTATATTTTATTTTCAATTGGCTGTACAGGTACTGATATGCTTAGATGTGACACTCCCAAAAAACACTTATATTATACGAGGGCTCAACAAATCCCAGGTGCAAGTTATCCTATTGGCATAATTGTGGCAGCAGAACAGAAAGCAAACAAACTTTTAAAACGAACTTAAATACATTGATACAGAAACATTTTTGTATTAGATATGAAAATATTCTTGCACTGTATCGGTAAAATTTTAGCTATTGATGCAAAATTCAATTATAATGAAATTTGGGGTATTCTGACCCAAAGCTAGTATTAGTATTAGAAAATGTCACAAATATCTCACCTGGGCCGATTCCAGATGACTAACCTTACGGCGCTTCATGCCGCCCTCTTCCAGATCGCGACGGAGAAAATGCGAAATATCGCGTTTCCTCGCGCGAGTTTTGCGTGATGACGCGCAAAACTCGCGCAAGGAAACGCGATATTTCGCATTTTCCCCATCGCGATCCGGAAAAGGGCGGCATGAAGCGCCTTAAGGTTAGTCATCTGGAATCGGCCCTGTTTGGGCTTGTAAGCAAAACTGATTGTAGTAATTGATTGTAGTAATCTGATTGTAGTAATCAGCTATACCCTAGTATCCTCCCCAATGCCAACTTTTCTGCTACCTTCATCTGCATATTCCTCACATGCTGTGACCAGGAGAGCTTCAAAGAGGTACTGGGGTTGGCCATGTCCCAGTTAAGATTCTGACATTAAGCTGGGTAAAAAAAGATCAGTATAAACAGACCAGTTTGCTAAGTAATGTAGGGTTCAGTCCAATGGTCTATATCAACATTTCAGTAAATACTATCTGCAATGTATCTGAAGGGCTGGCTCTTGAACCCGAAATGAATAAACTCTGATGAATCAGACCAAGGTATAAACTAGGCCCACCTTCACGTTTCCAGTGGTGGGCAACCAGATGCCTCGGGAGGAAGTGCCAATTTCCACTGAAAATCTATATTGCTCTAAACAAAACCCTTCCACAGCTTGTTCTGTCATACAACCTTTCCACTTAAAGCCTTCCAGTTCCTTCTCATCTTACAATAAACTCTACAACCAGTCTAACAAAGCCTTCCTGGCCAATCATATTTGTAGTCAGAGGGGCAAGCCTAGCTTGCCCCTCTGGAGCAAGTGCCTCCATTCCAGCTTCCCATGGATACATTTTTCAGCCATGTTAAAATTATTTCCACTTGTTCAACATAGGGTTATCAGATGGGTTCAGCAAAAATACTGAATACACTTGATAAAAATTTGTTGACCTTACAGGGACCACATGGCTTGGCAAGGCAATCCACTGAGCAGGAGGCAAAGAAAGAGGCAGTTCCACAACTGCTGTGTGCATTTCATGCCATACTAATGCTGGCAGGCAAATCTCCCACCAGAAAGGGGTGGTTTAGTGATTCTGGGGCCCTGGACAAAGTCAAGGATGGACCTCCATAAACCCATCTCACTTATTTTAACCTACCTTTATAGAATTATTATGATAAAATGGACTAGGAGAGAATGTCGTAAACCACTTTGGGTCCCCATTAAGGAGAAAATTGGGGTATAAACAAAGTAAATAAATATTTACACCATTAAGTCTCAGAAGCCAAAACAACCCCCGTCTCCATCGTACCCTTGTTGCCTCTGAAGTCAAGGTAGTGGTGGCTTCAGGGGGAAAGCTTCTGCCAGTGTTTGCCAAAGGATGGAGGAAGGCAAGAGGAAGGATGATAAAAAAAAAGACTAGTTCTCAGGAGTGAAAATGCCCTCCCCTTTCCCACCATTTGGTCAGCCAGGATTGTCATCACGGTTGGACTAACTGTTATATGGCAACTTAAGTTCTTCATCATGCCTGCTCCCAGCACTTGCTTGTATTGTCCCCCTCCCTTCTTTTCTGTGGCTGCTTCCCTGTTTTTTCTCATATGGCAGCCAGCAAGCTTTGAGGGAATGAGTGAGGTGGGGCTGGCAAAGCAGCTCCCCAAGTGAGAAGGGGAAAGGGGAAAAAACTACAACAAAATGAGCAAAAGTTATCTGCTTAACTTGCAGCACAGGAGAGAGCCTCAACACATGGATAATAAAACTGTATCACCTTTTTGATGGAGAAATCACTCTATTGCAAGAGGAGGGGGTGCTTCACCTTCTCCTCCTCCCAAGTGGGGAATGATGGAAATGTTAACATCAGCTACAGTTTGCCTTCCACCCTCCAAAGCCAAGCCCTAGGGTTTTATTTCTTGTTTTTCTCCTTTATTTTCTTACTTCCTATTTTAACCCTTGAGCTCCCCACCTCACGCCACACACACACTTTGTCCCTTTGGAACTGCCTGTCTCTTAATTAGAAAAATTCAAACATTTGTATTATGGTTGCTAACCTCCAAGTGGTGGCTGGAGATCTCCCAGAATTACAACTGACCTTCAGGCAACAGAGATCAGCTCCCCTGGAAAAAATGGCTACTTTGGAATGTGGACTCTATGGCATTATACCCTGCTGAGGTCCCTCTCCCCTCCCCAGGTTTCATACTCCAAATCTCCAGGAATTTCCCCAATCCTAATCTGGCAACCCTAATTTGTATGTCCTTTGTTCCTCTCAATTTACTTCCAGGGGAGCAAGCACAAATACTGAACTGTCTGGTCAAAACTGGACATCTTGCAATTCTAGAATTCCACACCAATGTTCTAAACAATTACTTAAGCCTCAGCTAGCATCTATTCTGTTTCACACCCACTTACATATAATATTGACTTTACTGCAGTTGGGGATGAGTCCCATTAAGTCACAATTGAATGATGAAATTCAGCATTGTCTTACATTCTAACACACCATTGTTTCTTCTTTATGGAAACTTTAAACAAAATGCCATCACTTGGTGAGCACTGAAACATGCTTGGATCAGAGGCCAGCTGGTGAGACACAGGAAGCCTTGCTGTGCAGAGGCTGGGTGAACATGCCCCTGCAGGTTTGTGAGGTTCCCAGCCCAGAGTTTCTAGAGAAGAGGGAATATTTTAAACCAGTTTATTACTCTAATGCAGAAATGTGTTTGGAAGTCATATATGAGGTAAGATATACTCATTACTGTCAGGTATTCTGTCCCAACTATTTAGAATGCTTCTTATGGTTTTGTACACATCTTATATACCTTAATTTATGTCCATGGTTTAAGTATTTCTTTTACCATGTAGGTTATTCCAGAGGTACAATATCCTGCCTGTCTCTCCCTCTTGGAGAACACAGTAAGGTTTTGAATCAAGAATTTGGATAGTAGCCTAGAGTTAACTAAGGAAGATGTGTGTAGAGCTCAGTCAGTTTCGCGCCTATCTGTTGAGAAATTTCTGGTAGTCATAAATAAAGGGACTGAACTGTGGCAGTTTACATAGGGAAGATACATTTTCACTTCTATACTTGTGGTAAAGCAGGTTTATGAAAAAAACAAAAACAATGAGTTCCTAACACCAGGCTTTTGAGTTTTATTTTAAAACATATTATTTGTAGCTAGAATGTTTTATTAAAAAGTTGATTTTTTTCCCCCAAAAACAATTTTAATTAATTTTAGTCTAAGTAATGTGACAGTCTGGCTCAATCTTAATTCTCTCAAGTAAGAGACATATAAAGAGCAATCTAAAGTAGGTCTACTGAGAAATAAGCCCAGTTTTAGTCAATGGGACTTACTACAAGCCAGTGTTCTTAGGTTTACAGCCATAAAGTTGGATCCAGACTAAATTTTCAGATAACAGAAAATTCCACCAATTCTCAGTTCCTGCTGCAGATTACCAACTTTCCTCTCATTCTGTTAATGAAGGACCCTCTACCTTCTGGGAGATTAGTGGGCTTCAGTGGGAGGGGTGAGGTAGGAATGTTCTGTTCCACTGACAGAAGTGCGTTGCATGAGCAGAAATGGATCCAACCCATAGTCATCTTCAGCTTCAGAGATGGCATCTTAGAAGGATAATTTTGACAACAGCCCTCAAACAGATACCTCCCTAAACCATTTGCAAGGCCTTGTAAATGAATAGAAATAATGTCTTTTCGTAGAATATTTGTTCATATATGGGGGGAGGGGGGGGAAGAGGATGCTATATCAACCTGTGGTTTTTTTTTTGCAATATCTACTGTACTTTGATTACCAGTATGCTTACCATTTTTTGTCAATAGCTTAACATGTTTAATCTTTTTGTCAATAGCTTCAATAACAAGCTGATTAAATGTATCTTTGGGCAAGCAAGAGATCTCACCAGTGAGACTTGCACTTGCACAATAGCTTGTTTAAACTGGGGTGCTGCTGTAGTAGACAGCAACTGTTTGTATACAGAAAGTAACCCAGTTTAAACCAAATACTGTGTGAATACAAAGTCCCATGGATGAACTCATTTGCACAGCAGATACATATTTAAATCAGTCCTTAGCATAGTTCAGTAAGTAAGGTTAGTAGGCAACCAGTAGAAAATAGCAGAGGGGACATGGAAGGTGGGTGGACTGTCAGACAATGGCATGATGTCATTTCTGGAAAAAAAACCCAGAAGTGATGTCACACCTCTCTAGGAAAGGAAACCTGGAAGTGACATCAGTCTTCTCTAGAAATCACTGAAAACTCTACAGTTTTATCATAGAGTTTTGGCTAATTCCTAAAGAGGAGTGGTGTCACAGGTTTTTCCAGAAGCTATGTCATGCCATCATCTGATGGTCATTTTCTTTCTCTCAGAGCAGCAGTGGGAAATGCCAGCTGGGGGCTGGCAACCCTATCAATAACAGTTCTCCAGTAAGAAACATTTGCACAAAAGAAGAAAGGAATGTCTCATATACAAGGTCAAGAGGCCAATACCATTCTGACTACTGGAGGCAAATTTACAGACGTGACATCTACCACTTTAATCAAGCTTAATGGTAAATTAGCAGAAATGCTGAGATGGCTGTGGCAACCTTACAATCATAGTTCCTTCTTCATGCTCTTTCTCTCTGAAATTCTGAACTTTGGAAGATTGCTTTGTTCAAGCACATGAAGGTCAGAAAGAAGATCACTAATAAAAATGCCAAAGAAAAGTAAATGCTAAGGGCCAAACTCTGAATATTAAACACAATTTAATCCAAATTTCCAACCAGAATTTCAAAGATTCCCAACAAATGAGAGTATTATGTAAAACTCAGCAAACAGACCTGGTGGGGAGAAATAACTAATCCATAAAAACTAAAATTCCGATTAAGAAGACAATGGAAATTAAAAAAAAACAAAGCTGGACAGAGAATGAAAGTAAACAAATAATACAAGATAGATGCTTGATACTGCAAATGAAATAGTCTCCTCTCCCACTCTGTTTCTTAATATGCAGGATTACCAACTCCAGCTTGGGAAATTCCTCGATATTTGGAGATGCTGCCTGGGGTGGGCATGTAGATGAGGGGCAGGAGCTCAGCATGAATGTAATGCCATAAAATCCACGCCCTGAAAGGGCATTTTCTTCAGGGAACCAATCTTTGTATTTTGGCAATCCATTACAGTTCCAAGAGAACTTCAAGTGCCACCTTGTGATTGATAATCCTATTAATATCTAGATATATGTTGTTAGTGATAATGTGTATCAAAATTGAAAGTCAAGATAGCCTAAGGGTAATTTAAGGTGTATTTACTTTCTCTTAGATCATGTATATTTGCATGGTGTCTAGAGTTGCCATGGTCCAGCTAGGAGCAGGAGACCTCCCACCCCCACCTCCTGCAGGCCCTTCCAACCATTACTCAGCTGGGCAGTGGGAGAGAAATTGGAGAGGGGAAATGGGGAGAGCATTCACTATTGTACTGTCATAACTTCTGGCATGATCGGAAGTGATATTATCGCATCACAGGTGATACTCTAGCATTCAGTCAAAACTCTGTTGTTTAACCATAGAGTTTTGACTGAATGTTAGCATGTCATAGACAATGTCATTGGGTCACTGGGTCATTGAGTCCCCTCTAATTGTGAGTCTTCCACCGGCTACCAGCCTTATATTGGCAATCCTAGCGTCCCAGTAATTTTATTTTTCGGAATTTTATGTAGGTCAAATAAGAGCCATTTCTGTATTTCACAGGACCCACAGAAATAAAACATTATGATTGGTCATTCAACTCTTCTGTGCTAGTTTGCAGGACTGGAGACAGGGATTGCGGCTGAATTTTAAGAAGACCATAAGTGCACCCCTGCCCACTTACCCTGGGGAGCTAACCTTGCAAATGCTGCAAACAGATGCCATTCCCTAACGTGCCTGCATTATATGCCAAAATCCAGTATCAACAAATTTCAGAAAACAGGCATTCTCCTCAAGAAGAAAGCCAATCTGCAGCATCCTTTTGACTTCTATTGACATCTCATATGCCTAACCCTCATCCCATATGTTTTCATGCCTTCACCAAAGCTCCTTTTTAGCTGATCCTTCTCTCTGCCTTTGAATATGCCTAACGCTGTCTCAGTTCCCTAGGTATATCTACTGTTGCTATGGTATCTTTTCTGCTGGTTTTATCTGGGTCTCCATACCTATTGCCTCAGCCACTTTTGAGCTGTTTTCTCCTCCCCTCCACCATAGTGTTGCCTCTTTGCCACGGAATGACTGAAAACATCCTGAACTTTGTTTTATACTGTTGGAATAAAGGCATTAAAAGAGTTAACATTGCAGCAACTACCTTTACTTCAAAATTCAAAGTTTTACCTCAAGCAGAGAAGGTTGCCTTAAGCTGCCAACTTTTGCTTTACTAATTCATATAACATGTCTCCCACTGTTACTGAGGTATTGCAGGGGATTGCCCAAGGGCACAATTCCAGTTTTCTCACCTAATTCCTGCCCCGCCCCCTTCCTAGAATCAACATCTGAATGTAATTTAAAAACAAAAACAAAACACCATCACTTATGCACACAAGGCAAGAACAGTAAGCAATTATTTATTTACTAGCTTGCCATATACATGCTGTAACGTTCCTTTCCTGATGTGAAACTGAAATTAGACTCTTGAACAGCAGGAGGAAACCCTATCATAAATCATGCTTGTTAAAATAACTAAACTAGTGCTAGGCTTGAATAATAATTTGGTTTCACTATGTATAGTGGCGGCTTGCCAACCACTAGGTCCTTTCTCCCTTTCACATGCACTGCTTGCAATGTGTTTATATTTGTATTTATGAAGTGCTTTCCTCACACTCAGGTTCCTTTCCCTGCAGCTAGTGACGTGCCCGCCATGAAATGAGAGTGTGCTTGCAGCAGCAAAAGTCTCTTATATCAACTTCTCGCTGCCAATTAATGTAAAGTAGTATTAGCCAGACTGATTATCCACTACATCAAGACTTCACTTCTTGAATATCTTTTCCGTCTGTGAACTTGAACTTGATTTAAACTCAGGTCTGCAGAAACCAGTCCACAGCAGATGGATAATCAGTTGCAACCCCGTGCATGCTGTGCTATGGATATAACCGGCAGTTGCTGAATCAACAATTTACATCCTTCCAAATACATAACTTTTTCAGGACTTGAAAAATTAAACATGGCAATAATTCAGTTAATTTAATTAGCAGTTTGATCACATGTTTAATAATAGAAGAACCAACATACTCAGCATAACATTACCTAGAGAAAAGAATAGATCTCAAGGTATTTTACAGCCATAAAGAATCTATTAAATTGTGCATTTAAAAAACAAATTAAACACACAACATGTTATAACTAACTTAAGCTTAAAATATCCAAGACGCAAACAAAGTTAATTAGTACTCAAATATTATTTTTAGGAGGGAAGGAACAGAACAATATAAGCAGAAGTTCCTAAGCTGAATCTCTGCCTTCTCCAATTAAATGGATTTTAGCAGGTTTGAGAAAGACCTCTGCTGGACATCTCATAGAGCTGCCGCCAGACTAAATAAACAACACTGAACTAGATAAATGAATGGTGTCATAGTAGAACAGCTCCATTGTGATTTACTTAGGGATATGTGCATACATATACAAAAGAAGAGATGTTGATTTATTCTTTCTGGCAAGCTTGTCCAAGCAGGTTTATACTTCCAAATCTTTGTGCTCAAGGATGGAGTGGTCATTTAACTGACAGGGACGTTTCCTGGTGGACCACTGCCCTAAAGGGCTATAGATTGCCATACCCTAACATCTCTGCAAGTGCCTCAGGGGCTACTTAGTTCAGATCCTTCAGTGGTAATCAGTGTCAGCTAACCCACTCGCTGCTCCTGCATTGAGGCTATTTTGTGGGATGAGGCAAAGGGTGAGACGATTAATATTGTTGGTGCCATGGAGATCAGAGACCCCATAGCACCACAGGGCCGCCCAGCTGGGTTTTCTCCAGGGACATTTTCACTTCCCAGTCCACTCCATTTGTGTGCTGGAAACCCTGATGCACAGATGACAAGCTAAGAGCAAGCCGTGGTTTTTATTTTGCAGGTGCATTACCTTCACAAGCTCCATGACAAGGTATAACTCAGTAGGCATATCCATCTCCTCAATCAGAAGAACAATATTAGGATGCTTGACCCTTCTTAAAATTGATACTTCATTTTGGATCATGTGCTCCTGTCACAAAACAAATATTGTTTGAGAGAAAAGAATGGGAAGGTAAGTATATCTGAAGCGCTTTGCTGTATGAGCCCCAAGCCTCCTTCAATTACTGCTAGCCAGTAACTGGCATTAAGAGACACATTGCCTTTGAACATGGAGGTCTGACACTGCCATCATGCCACTGATAGACATGTACCTCCACAAATGTATCTAAATGATGGGAGAAACTAATTCATCTGTCTACCTTCTCCCTCTACTGTTTGATGGGAAATGAGGGTATGCCTATGATTCTCATTTGGAAGTTTTGAAACATTTAATGCCAGTTTCAGAAAGTTGGCAAAAGTATTCTTGCCATGAATGTTCCAAGACTAGAGGAAAATGAAATGGGGAAAGGACTAGGTTTTTGTTGTACAGAACAGTCAGTCAATCACTTGGCCTCTGTAAAATCATCATGATATAGAACATATTTTTCCAAGTAGCAAGGAAGGATTACATTGTCCATTTAAAGGTATAGTTATAGAACTGTTAACACCATGGCCTATTTAGTTTGTGAATACTACTCATTAGTATATATTTTACATATATAAGTATTGCAATTATTTGTGTTTTACAATTCTAAGAAGTATCTAATTATCATAAAATTCAGATGCTTTAATTACAGGAATTAAAATGATGAATAGTTAATCAAATGTTTAACCACTCTGCAGGCAACTGGCCTTCATTTCTTGACTGCCAGAAAAGAGAACTCCCAGGCTAAACACCTGCCAAGTTAACCTCAGTCAGGATGTATTCAAATTCTAACACGGATCCCAATTTACCCTAAATTTAAAAAATTATTTTTTTCAAGATAAATGTTTTGCATAAAATAATATGTTCCCACTCTAGATACTCTTTACTTACTTTGCCTCTACATTTACTTTTCTTGATGATTTTTAGAGCATATTCTCTACCGGTTGACCTAATAGGATAGAGAGAATGAAAAAACAAAATAGGATAAATGTTATCAGCTCTTTCATTCAAAGTTATTAATATTGATGTACGGCTAGTGAGAGTCACCCTGCAATTCACATTCAGAACAATACATATAATACTGGATTAGCACAGGTACCCATGTGGCATCTTGATCAGCTTCCCGGGTCCCCAGAGTGAACTGAGTTCCTGGAAAATTGTACCACTCCCCATTTCATGACAGCCCTGCACTGATGTCACCAACAATTGCTCAGGCGTAGCTCAAAAGAAATTCTGAAGGCAACGTTTCTGTGATGGCTCATTCTGCCTGTCAAAATATTATGTTCTGGGAAACAATGGCTGTGTCTGCACGTTCTTAAAGGGACGGCTCACTCACAGGTGAACGCAGGTGGCTTTTCCACTTCACTCCAGATGCCTACATTTTTCAAAACAGTTGCAGGCTGCTTGGCTTCCATTTTTTCAGCACCTTTTCTGGAACCACACTTTCCTGCGGTGCCAGAAAAGGCACTGAAAAAGTGGAAGCCAAACAGCCTGCAACCGTTTTGAAAAAGTAGACATCTGGAGTGAAGTGGAAAAGCTGCCCACATTTGGTGAGTAGGCCTTTAAAGACGTGATAAATGGCCAATGTTTAAAAGAAAGCAAGGAAATAGCAGGCTATAGTTTACTAGAGGCCCTTAATATAGTTCAGTTGACCCAAACAGCACAGACACAAACAGATAGCAAACATTACACGTCTCCTAAAGGTAATAACCACTGTAGGTATGCCTCTGTATGCATACACATTTTGGTTGTTGTGGGTTTTCCAGGCTGTATTGCCATGGTCTTGGCATTGTAGTTCCTGACGTTTCACCAGCAGCTGTGGCTGGCATCTTCAGAGGTGTAGCACCAAAAGACAGAGATCTCTCAGTGTCACTGTAACACTGAGAGATCTCTGTCTTTTGGTGCTACACCTCTGAAGACGCTACACTGAAGATGCCAGCCACAGCTGCTGGCGAAACGTCAGGAACTACAATGCCAAGACCACGGCAATACAGCCCAGAAAACCCACAACAACCATCGTTCTCCGGCCGTGAAAGCCTTCGACAATACATACACATTTTGTTTGCAAAAGTCCCCGATGAAACAATAGAAATAAAGTATTTTATTGATAATGTACCAGTTTTAATTTGTGTTTTAAAAACTAGTATATTTCATATATTCAATTTACAGCTGTTACAGGAAAAACGAATTAATAGAAATAACGGTGCTTCCAGTCTCACATTTTATCTTGTTCTAAAACTGAAAACGAATTAGGCAAATTATTAGCATTAGCAGTATTAGCAGTTTAGTTAGTATTAGTAGTAACATTAGTAGTATGTAATTTAAAGACCAAGTTACTCTGTTTTGAAGAAGCAGCCATATGGCGATTCTTAGCTTTAATAAAAATAATTTTATAACAAATTAACGCAGATGTACATATTTGCATGGTGGTTTACTTAATGCTTGTTGCTTTGTTTCCCAAGCTGAAAAGTCTGCAAGCAGGAAATGCATGCATGTGAGATGGATAAAATCTACCTCATATAATAAAGCTACTGCTTAATTGTTTTTTAGTTGGAAGTCAGCTCAAGCTTTGATGAGGTGGGATATAAAAAATTTTTCCCAGCCAGTTTTCCCCATACGGTGTTTTGTAATGGAAACTTTACTGATTGAAACATTGGGCATGCCTGGTTTGCAGAATGTCCCCGGATCAATCACTGGCATCTCAGTTACTGGGAAAGACTTTCCCCTGCCTGAGATCCTAGAAAACTGCCACCTGTCAGAGCAGGTAATAGTAGGCTACATGGCCTAATGGTCTAAGTATACAGCCGTTGTTCTTTCGGATTGTGATCCTGGGGACATGGACAAAGTGGCCAGATTCTGTACAGCCACCAGAGCTACCTGCTGTTCTATATTATGTTAGTGGGTGCTCATCTTAATATAGGTAATCTTTTATTTCGTAATGGTTGTGTGCATTTCAGAACTCATCTTCAACTGTAATAAATAACTTGTTCATTCATTCACACGCACCTTGCCACACTCCATTTCTTCAAAAACTTCAGTCGAAATGCATGGATATCAGCAGTTTAGACTCTGCATAGGATCGCACTGTTACATTGAAATACTGTACAGAATTGCTCCATTCTAAACCCAAGGAGCCTTAAGGATTGTACCGTTAATTCATTAGTAGTATTTTAAAAAGCTAACTTTCCCCACTAGAGGGCTTCTGATAACAGCTGCCAGAAATATCTGAAACACTTCATCTGAAAAAAAAGGCTTCATATTTCTTGGTAATTAGCCCAAATGCTTAACTGCATTTAGGCTTGACTTATATTTTTCAACATAATATAAGAAAATGGAAATGATGAACTCCTTTTTTCTTTAAAATGCTGATCACCAGCTGTATTGTAATACTTGGTTCCTTACAAGTCAATTAAATGCAAGTAAGCATACAACTTCACACCTGCCAGTAGAACAGTACCAGAACATATAGATTACTTAATATTCTTCATTAGTAACATTAAGATCCCAACAATGGAACCCAAATTTCCTGGCAAACTTGGCTCCTTTTACTTAAAAACATTTTATATGTTGGTTCTGAAACAGATGCAAAATTTGAATGTCTAAAAGAAACAGACAATTCTTCAGTATAATAAAGGTGTTATCTCATGAAAATCCCAAAACAAACTAAATTGAATTTTAAAAATTATTCTTGAGGGCCTTTTTAATCTCTCTGCTTATATAAAGTACCATCAAATTTCAGCTGACTTATGGTAACCCTGTAGGGTTTTCAAAGCAAGAGACATTCAGAGGTGGTTTGTCATTGCCTGCCTCTGCGCAGTGAACCTGGATTCCCTTGGTGTACTCCCATCCAAGTACTAACCAGGGCTGAGCCTGTTTGGCTTTCAAGACCTCACAAGATCAGGCCAGCCTGGACAATCACGATCTGGTTAAAAAGAATAAAGAGCAGCATGGTTGTTGTGGATTTTCCGGGCTGTATAGCATTGTAGTTCCTGACGTTTCAATGCCAAGACCACGGCTATACAGCCCGGAAAATCCACAACAACCATCGTTCTCCGGCCGTGAAAGCCTTCGACAATACAAAGAGCAGCATCTCTACATTAATGAAAATAGTTCTCATTCCTGCGCTTATATGTTGCTGCATTTTATGTCTACTGAGTTGTTTATAGGTTAAACAACTCAGGTCATCCTGATCAACTGGAAGCTGTATGTATCCTGAAGAGCGGGCTTTTATATATGTCATTCCGAACTAAACAAGGAATACAACCATGCATGCAAATAAGTTCTGTATACTTGACTTTTCCAACTGATCCAGCTGGTGGGACTGCATAAACAGATACCTGTTAAAATATAAGCAACACTTATCAATTCCCCCACCCCTTTCTGCTAATAATTAATGTTTATCTGGCTCACACAGAGGAGACAGGACAAAGCAGCTGTTACATACACAAAATGCAAATCTGTACTTGCAGCCTCAATTTGCCTTGGCCCATCCAGTCTGAAAACAACTCCTTTCATCCTGTGTTATTAGAATTTTAAAGGACAAAGTATGAGTACTTCAAAAACTGCTAACAAAGCAAGAAATCTGGTTGCAAAAATCAAATGGATATTGAAGGTTTAACGCAGAGACCCTACATAAAGTGATGCTGCTTGAATCCACACTTTGCATTTTATGATGGATGGAGATACATGATCTTTGTCTCAACTGTTGTACAGTAAGATCAGGGTCAGTGGTGCACAGATATTTCCTTTGGGTATTCCAGTACTGACCTCATCATTCCAATTTTGATTTGAGGCTGGGATTCCATTGTATTAAGTGATCACAAATACTGGTCTGTTGTTAACCAGCAACAATGTTTACTCTGAATGTATGTCAAATTTTCAGAAAATGTTCTGAACTACATTATCATCTTTCAATATACAACATACCGTAACGTTTTAGAAAAGCAGATTCACTCCTGAGGTTCCATATACACTCAAGTCTCTGCAGGGCAGCTAGGGGAAAGAAAAAGCTGCCAGAATGGCCTTTCCAATTACAAATAAAATATTTCCTAATATGTTGTTTGAGTACAACAAGAAAGGTTTAACAATGAGAGCTTTGATCACAGTCAAGGAAAAGGCAACCCACTTTTTACAGGCATAACTAGAGTAGGATTTTTTTTAACATTTAGCACATATTACTTTATTCCATATGTGTGAAAGCCTGAGACTAAAGATGTGAACCATGAAAAGCCTAGTATTAATGGTTGCTTTAACTGTAATAATAAAGCAATCTTTCTCACCTTTCTATACACTCCTTTACAATGGCAAAATTTCCATCTCCTATAGTCCGGCCAACTTTATATCTCTCTGCTATAGAAGCTGGAACCTGGAAGCCTTCCTCCAACACTTCTGAAAGAATCGTTAGTACATTTTTATTGTTAGAGAAGGCACTGCAGATGTGATACATAATACATATTCCACCTCTATGTTTTAAGACAACTGGAAACCTTTCAAAATCAGCATGTTCATTTTACTGGACAGAGAAATCACAATGTTGATTTCTCCAGGTAAATTGCAAAAAATTAAGCCTTTGAGAATCAGACTTAGTTTTACCCTTTTACAAACCATCACGCCACAGCATATGACTGTCTTTTCCTTTAAATTATAATAAGCAGATGCTTTGGCAATCTGTTCAAGAGAGGTCCAATCTCAAGTGAAGACTGGATTAGTTCAACACTGCACAATTAAATTTACTACAAAAGGAGTCTAACACTCAAGCTCTTATTTTATTACTTCCTGTAAACTGAGACATGCATAAACTTGCTTATGTGATAAGTGCTATTTTCCCTTCTGTATTAAATATTTAGTTTTGAAACAAATGTTCTCAATAATGTCGCCATCATATACAACCTGGGCACCAGATGCTTAAATAAAAATTCACAATCAGTCAAAACAGTAAAGGATTGTAGTTATTGGTTCTTAGTAGCCATTAGACTATCATTATTCTTTAAACAATACTCAAGAACCAGTTTGCAAGTGTCAAATAACATTTTCAAAAAGCTGAGGCCATAAACCTCCACTTAAAAGACTGCTTTTTACCAGTTATATACTGTGTACAGCCTTTTCAAAATCCAAAAAACTCTTAAATCTCCTCTTCTCAAAGCAATGGAACATAGAAATCATGATTAGTTTTTCACAGCAATAATCAACACATACTTTTCTATTTGCTGTGACAATTCATAAACTGACTTGTGGCGTGTTGTACACATTATACAAAAAAAATTGCTAGCGATATTGTAGGATAAAGCCAAGAATGCCACACACACACACACAGGATAAAATTTAACCATCAAGTTCTGTGCAAGATTACAACAGAGGAAAATGACAATAAGTATTGTATGATCCTGTAGATCTGGGGCACCATTTTAAATTTTAATACAATTAAATTTGCTTGCCAATTAAATGACTGAGGCTACAAGGCGATTCAACTGTGACTGAAGTGATTTTTTTTTCTAGCATGGGCTTGAACTTTTTCTCCCCAGTCAGCTGACTTTTGGTATCCGAACCTGGCTGGGGAAAAAAAAATGTCTAAGACATCATAACTTCGTGTGATGAAGCCTGAGAGAACTCACAGAACTTTAGGTCAAAATGAGGATTCCTCATACTATGGTTGTTGGGGGTTTTCCGGGCTGTCTTGCCGTGGTCTTGGCATTGTAGTTCCTGACGTTTCGCCAGCAGCTGTGGCTGGCATCTTCAGAGGTGTGGCACCAAAAGACAGAGATCTCTCAGTGTCTCTCACACTGAGAGATCTCTGTCTTTTGGTGCCACACCTCTGAAGATGCCAGCCACAGCTGCTGGCGAAACGTCAGGAACTACAATGCCAAGACCACGGCAAGACAGCCCGGAAAACCCCCAACAACCATCGTTCTCCGGCCGTGAAAGCCTTCGACAATACATTCCTCATACTGCTTACCAATTGTCTCTCTGTCTGCTCTGCATGAGAGAATGTTAATTTCTTATAAAACAGGGAGAATTTCTCCCATTATCCTGAGATTTGGCAGAGAAAGTCTCTTTGGTGAGGGACAATACCTGAGAATTCAGAGATGGTTTGCTATTGCCTGCCTCTGTGTAACAACCCTGGACTCCCTTGGTGGTCTCCCATCCAAGTACTATTCAGAGCCAAACCTGCTTAGCTTCTGAGACAGGATGAGATTGGGCTAGCCTGAGCCATTCAGGTCATCTTACAGTTGCCAAATTGCCCATGCAGGCTCCTTCCTCATCTTTTCTGGTCAGGATGCTAACAGGCTGCTTCTCCAGAAAGAGCACATAAATTTGACTTCACCTCGAGTGACATCCCACTTGTCTTCCTCTGCCAGCCACTTCTGTTCTCTGGCACTTCCCTGCAAGTGGTTGTCTTCCTCCACCCACTCCTCACCTTTCTTACTGTACTCCTCTATCTGTCAACTTTCCCCACCCTGATACCTCCCTTCACCACAACACCCCCTACTCAAAATCTTTCTCATATGACGCCCACTGTCTCCTATCTGCTCCTTGGAATACACGTCTTTGGCCATTGAAATTAAGCAGACCATCTTGCAACATTGGCACATTATATCGGATATAGGGGTGTGTGAATTTCCACCCACTATTGGATTTAAAAAAACCAGGAGCATAGGGGATCGTTTGGTACACACTGCATTTAACCGGAGAGTGGAAAACATCGACCTTCCGAAGGGGCATTTTGCCTGTGGACACTGTAAGGTGTGTGCATTAGTGTGGCCACAGGCTGACATTAGAACTGACGGGAGATTGGCAGACTTCAAGTGCAACCAATTCTCAACGTGTCAAACAGACAAGGTCGTGTATGCTATTAGATGTCCATGCAATAAGCTTTATATTGGCAGCACTAACCGTCCAGTACGTGTCCGGATCAGTGAGCATGTCTCTAGGATACGTCATAGTGTCAATGAAGCACCATTAGTAGAACACTATATGTCCCAACACAGCGGCTCTATGTCCTTCATCTATACGGTTTTATATGTAGCACGACATGACGAGCACTTTAATGTCCAACAAGATCTTCTGAGAAGAGAGGCAGAGTGGATCTTTCGCCTCCAGACACTACAGCCCAATGGACTCAATTCGGATCTTAATTTAAATTGTTTTTTGGGTTGATTCAGGATTCTACAGGGGCAATTTCCCCCCCCCCCCTCTCTCTCTTTCTCTCATAGTAGGCTGTGATATAAATATTATGTGCATATTTCTTTAAGTGTACCAGTCAGTTGAGAATATATTCGGGGTTGGTGTAGCGCGATTGAGGTGGTCCCTGGAAGTGCGCAGAGACTCAGCACGTGAAAGAATTTGTGGGAGAGTCGGGTGAGTATTTGGGAATTGGGGAGAGGTCTCGATAAGGGTTATGATGGCATATATTGTATTTTGCCTTTGTTTATTGTTTAGAGAATTAACATCGTGGTAGGAGAAATAACGCCCCGCGAAGAAGTGCTCATGAAACAAGCTTGAAATACCCGGAAGCTTGTCGGGCGAGGAGGTCCCCTTTCGGGATCTCCCGGTTGCTTTTCTCCACCTGCATATTCCATCTTCTCCTCCCAGTCTTCCAGCTCCTCTCCACTATCTCCGGAGGGACTTTTCATCTGCCCCCGCGGTTTCAGTGGGAATCCTCAGTGTATAAACTGAAGATAATTTATAAGAGAACTCATGGGATCATTCCCTTTTTGAGGATACACATGCTACTCAGTGTTGTAATATCTTGCTGTGTTTGATTTATTGTGATGATACTACAGTGATGATGTTTTAGAATTTCACATTTTGTATTTCACTTTTGTACATTATTCTCAAGTTTACACATAAAATATTTTTGTGAACATTGTGTTAATAACTTTGTGCATTGTAGCTTGGCTGTTCCTTCTAGGCTGCCTACAAGGTGCAAGGCCACTCCCCAGGCTGCTTGACAGTCTCTAACCCATCCTGGGTTGGGGGCTAAAACCACAGGGTGATGCCCTGTGAGGCAGACCTCACTCTATGCTAATGCCCATAAATCCTTTCCTCAGGCTTATGTGATATGCTTCAGTTGCAAACTTGCAATTTTGTTATAGAAAATTTCTGTCAAATGTTTTACCTTCACCAGGTCCATCATTTTCATCCATGGAGCTGCAGACTTTGGTAGATGCTAGTGAGGTAGAGGAACCACTGTGCTGAGAGCTCTGAAAATATATAGGATTGGGAAAGGGGAAGAAATATGAAAAGGAATTGGATTGTTAAAAAGGATTCTTCAATAAGGCGAGTCTATATGGCAAGGCAATCATTTGGACAGACCACCCTCTCAAGCATTTAGATGCATTATTCTGCAAACAACAACTTTTTAAAAATGCATTGTTGCTTTTTCGTTCATGTTCTCTTCATATCTAATCTGCTTCACCATCTCTTTCTGGTCTTGTTTTGAAAATGCAAAAAACCCTCTAAGAATTAACCTTTCCCCTGCATTTTTTCTGTCTTAAACTACCTCCACTTCTCCTACCTGATACCCTCATTTCTAGCCTTTCAGAGACAACTCAAGAGTATTTATGTTTAAATAATCTGCCTTTCCCTCTTTCCAACCACCATGATTATTGTATCAGTTCCTTTCAGTTTCTGCAATAGATGCCACTGAATGATTGTCTGAGTTGGTTCATGCACTGCACACAAAACCATCTGCTATGAGCCCACGTAGTTTCCTTTTTCCATTCTTGGCTGCAGGAGAGATCTTCTCTACAACTCTGTAAGTCATCACCATTTCATGCATTTTAGAAGTTCCATAATCATCATCTTCCAAAAGCCTTTCCCCAACTACTGTAACCTTGATGATTCTACCTCCTCTGTTAACTGAATCTTCTCTAGCATTTCCCAGGCAACCACATGGTGGAATTCAACTGTGTAACAACCCTGCTGTACAAACTGTGTTCTCTACGTTTTTGCCTGTGTAGCACTTTATTGTCAACAGTAGGAGCACTGAGATGGATCTTTGTTCAGCTGAAGATGAAAAACAGCCACCACCACCAATTTAGCAACTGCTCTAACAGTGAAACCTTTGTGCTAATTGCTTTATACTTTATAAAGCACAGTACATTTCAAATATGTTAAAATCCAGTTCTGCCTACACATATATTTGGCTAAAGTTTCCCCAAGAATGGCAGGATCTATAATAACCCAGTAAGAGAATTCTCTCACTAACATGGTCATTACCTCTTAGAGTTGTTTTAACTGTGATATGGAAAGCACCTACTGTGCAGAATATACCGCATTCTTGCTGTTTACTGTGTGCATGTATTTTGTTTCAAGTGTATGCATATGCAGACAAACTATGCTTTGCAAGGGCAGCCAGCATAAAGACATCACATATATAAGCAGTGAAATATATGGATGTGTGTTTCTCTCTGTGTATGACAACATACATGCTTAACACAGAAGGATGTAAAAACATAAATGCTACAATAGGTTGGGGGGGGAACAGTCCTTATCCTTCATTGCATACTATCCACTATGGATGAAACATCTCAGCAAGTCTATCTTAAAAATTATCTTATTGCATGTTGCCATTCAAAGGCAGACAAAATGAAATAGCACCACGTTGATGGTTGACTCCCAAGTTCCCTAGTAAGGCAATTGTCTCTAATATATTTTTTAAAATTTTAAAATCACATTTCTCACTTACTGCAAAGTATTCTAAAATAGTCAATTCTGTCTAGCATGCTGTTAACATAATGTCAGCCAGATCAGAAAACATTAGCGCCAACATATCTAACGATGGCACCAATATTAACTATCTTACTGTGTACAGCCAACATTACAGCATGTTTTGTGACAGGGCACTGACATATCTGTGTGTACAGCTGTTTGGAGCAAACTTGAAGATCTGGCTGTTAAATGAGTTATTGCATACTTTGTCCTTCAAACTCCTTTCTTTTCCAAGCAAACTTACTACATCTCACCTTGTTCAAAGATGTTTCATGTGTCCAATCCATATGCTTCTTACTCACACTTATATATCTCACCTTGTTCAAAGATGTTTCATGTGTCCAATCCATGTGCTTCTTACTTGCACTTATACTTATTCAGAGGTTGACAATGTATCTTTTCCTAATAATCTCACACAGCTGTAATATCCAGCTTAGAAAATGTAGTCCTCTTTCACACTTCCCAGACACACAACTGGTAACATAAGTAGGTTCCTTTCTTCATGAAAGTACACTAACCACTAGGTTATGAACTGCAGAATCAATACAGATTGAGTTCTCATCTTGCAATCTTAGGCAATACCACTCACAGAAGGATTTTAATGCATTTGACTGTATTCCTACTCCATTGCATATACATTGTAATGGTTGAACCTATTTCTGTCTACTGTCAAAAAACCTGTACTTTAAAATTTGTTTTGCCTCCTAATTACCATTACCATGCCCATTTCTGCATATGCGAAGTAAAATTTTACTTAGTGAGCTTTATACTACCTCTTCTTCTTTAACAACAGTTATGTATTAATTGCCTCTATGCAGCACATCTCACCAACACGTTTTAAGGTCAGGTTACTGCCATTTATATATGGTTGATGGAAACTCTTTACTGCATCTCTCCAGGATACGATGCCTATAAAATGTACTGATGTAGAATTCCTGAAGAAGCTATAGTATTACCATTCTGGATATCATACCCTATTCCAACTAGTCTCTCACAATTCTTAATATCAAACAAATATGTAAGAAAATACTGTGGGGGACTTGGTCAGAATAGGATCAGTACAGAATTATGTCTATGACTTCATGTCAATTGGACCAAGTTTAAGAGAAGAAATGAACAGATCTAAAGAGAGATCCTCATTTCCACATCCAGAGTTTTCATAATCTCTTGTCTAACTCTCCCCTTGCGGGTCATTCCATCCCTTCCTTTCCAAAAGGAAGACGTACAATCTAGTCATGGATCCCCAACTTTCTCTTAAGTGCAACAATCTGGTCAAGATGTTAGTTGGTAACCATTTGTCTTCCTCCAGCCAGAGCTATCTGCATATCCACAGCATTGAATTGCCCTGTAAAGCTGATTCCTTCCACAGTAGCTTTCCTAGCTCTTATCCTGCAGAAAGGTAGCTTGAACATGTGAAATCTGATATGAATCCTAGGGTGTCGGGCATTTCTCCACATTACCAATACACATTATTATCACTTAAATAACTTCTTTTAAAAAATTGAATTTCATATATTTTAACAGCAATATTAATATTTTAGCAAATAAAGACTGTCTAACATTTTAATAGAATTTTAGTCAGATAAGCCACTGCCCTCAAATCCAAGTAAAACATTAACATTAAAACATTACCTTGTAAATTATTTTTTAATAAAACAGTTTAACACAGAAAATGGATATAAGGTCACATTAGTTCCAAAGCTGTGAAACCAAATCTGTAGATGAAGTCATTAACAGCACTGAAGAATAAGAAGCATAGAAGTATCTAATATAAGGCCGAACCCACACTTCCCTACCTTCCGCTTTTCATACACAATAAATGCACTGGATTCTATCCCGCAATGTCCCAGTCTGTGTTCACATCCCCTCTTTTACTGCGCCAGCATCGTGCTATACTCTGTTCACTTCCCTGGGAGCATCGCGCGATATGGAGTGGATTTAGATCTGCCATCACTGATGACGACATCATGTAGCCTTTTTAAAAAAAAAAATTAATGCTAGATTTTCACTATATCAATTTTCTGCTCAATTGCAATGACAGGGCAACACCCCATTGATGCCTGTGATTGGTTAATGTTACCGCTCAACTATAATTATAGGATAGCGATTTTTTGCTATACGGATAATTTTAATTTAAAAAAAACAAACCCGGAAAGAGTCAACCTTTGTAGGCACAGTCCGCTTATCAGAAATTACCTAGGCTCTCCTTCGGCAGTGAAACATTATTTACTGTAAAAAAAAAAATGGCACCCTCCCCCCCCCCGATGCCTCCACGGACTTTTACAACACCCTTCCCAAACCGCTTGTGGGTGATCTTCATGAACGCGATTGCACAATAGCGCTAGGAATGCCCCTTTAAAAAAAAAGACAGGGGTGTGGGCATGCCTCGGACAGAGTTGGGACCATAAGAATTGCTTGGCAAAGAGGGATGGTGTTCTGGAAAGGCAAGAAACAAGGAAGTGTGGGTAGTTAAGAGGGGACAGTCTCTTTGGGAACTGCTATTTGTTCTCATCCATGGTGAGAACAAGAGAAGCGTTTGAAAGCGTGACAACCTTGTCTGAGGAGCAGCGCAACAGATATGATAGAATGGTGGGATTAAGGTAAGAGTATGTGAACAGCCCTCTGAGAAGCGCATAAATGGTGGGAAAATAGCGGCAAACTTGAGCTGTGTGGATTCGGCCTAAATTTTGTTAATTGGAGCCTTTATACCCAAAGAGCTCGGGTATAAAGAAAACAGACTTTCCCACCTCCATTGTGCAAATGATGCACCTATAGATTGAATAAAACCATTTTTTCTTCTGTAATTGAGAATTACTTATTTAGATTAAGAATGATTTATTTCCTATATTATCTTATCGCCTCCCATACTGGAAAACAGAATAATCTTGCTTAATTTGGATGGAAGACATTTTAATCAGTCTTGTAAGTCTATAGTTTCCCTTTTTTCAGATAAAAATGCATTTAGTGCGAAAGATTTCAGTTGTGTAAGACTTGAAAAATTTAAGTTTTTTAATTTGCTCCTGTTATTATATATTGAAATGAGATCATATGCCAAAATTAATAGTGACAGATCATAAGATAGTTAATATTTAATTTGGATTCTCAATAGGCTAAGATTTAGCAACTTTAAAAAAAAATTCTTGCCAGCATAAATATGATAATGTCATATCTTGCCCAATAGTATACTAATCAAGAGTATTTCCAGAGACAAATTAATAAGCTAACAGATGGGATGATTGACACTATTTAATGCCTTACTGTATAAAAAAGCCAAGCTGGCCTTTCCCGCCACAAGAAGTGATATTATTTAGTCTGTTCATTACTCCAAAATTAATACTGCTATAGGAACAAACAGGAAACAATCTCAAAAAGTGTCCAAAAATAAATATTTAGATCTATTGGAATATATTTCAAGATCATTTTCTTAGGGTTTCCTACAGAAGTGTCTCTTTCTTAAGGAGTTTTCTGCATGTTCAAATAGTACTAACACCCCAATGAGGAGAGTAATTTTGAAACACAGTGAGATGAATTGAATATCTCATTTTTGATTCCTGTGGAGATTTTCTGTGTCTACTGTATTGTCACTACCACCGTTTTGACTAGCCTATACAAAAAGGTTAGAAAGAAAAGGGAACTTTACAAAATATAATATATCAAAACATTTTCCAAATCCCTGATATAGTGCTGTTTGTTTTTATTTCCTTTCATGAAATAACACTTCTGCCTCACACTACAAACATATCTCCAAATATCTAACTTTATTCTTTTCCTAAATACTGGAGAAATATTTATCATTTAATTTTTATAACAGGAGAGATATCTATATACTTCTTAGTTTAGATGGATCCAAAACTGCCTCTTTTATATGGAAAACATCTTCAGCTCAACTTCAGCACCTGAGCCAGGTTAAGAGCTTTTTGCAAACATTTGTAACCACTCCTTCCTGCCCAATTCCCCATGCGACTGCCCTCAATCCCATTGCTTGGGCACATTCAGTAAGATTTTTGATTTTTTTAGTCTTTGAACAGCAGATCCCTTACAATTCTATCACAAATTGCTCTTCCTTTTCAACAGTGCTTTCTTGTGGGGCATGGGTAGCTAGAGGCACAGTTCAAAAACCCTCTTAGGAATATGAATATAATTATTTTTAGATTCTGGTCCATAATTTGGTGCTTTTCACTATACATTTTATGAACTTGTGGGAGCAAAACCTTAGGGAATGTCAACTTTTCTAAAGATATAAAGCAACACCTATTCTATATTTGTTAAAACATTCTTTATATCATACAACTATGGAAGACCATGGAACTACTTTTTATGAAATGAATTTCACAAGTATCCTGATGCCACACAGCTGTAGATCACATTAGGATTACTACAAAGAGAGAATTCCATACTGAAAATCCTTCAAGGAACCTGAAGGGCTTAATAACAAATGACCTGTCTTAATTTTAATTCAATCTGCACCATGAGAAATGTCATCACCTCCTAACAAATTTTGAGAATGAGTTCTTGCTTAAGTTTCTGGACACCTGGCTGTTTTTATGACACACCTACATAAAATGAAAGTGGCTGCATAAAAGCTGGATTGGTTCTTTGGTGTGAGTACTTCATACCCGGCTCAGGTTCATATAACAGATGGCCAACATACCACCATCTCTCTGTGACTGGAAAGGGAAGATCAGTGCTATAGAATTTCCCCCACATCTTTCTGAAAGATTTGTTCTGCAATTCTTTTGTGCATATTTAAAAGTGGGGAAAGACCAAATGACACTTCTCAAATATAAAGAGGAATATATGATAACAAATCAGGCAAATGCGTATTTGATGTTGATTATTTTTCTCCTCATACACCTGTCCTTTTCAACAAGCTATCATTATGCATTTTATCAGTAATAAAATTATGAAAGTAAAGTTGCAAAGAAGAATGTCTAGGAATGTGGTTGGTGTTTTTGTCAGACTTTTTTTATTCCAAAGTTAATGTAGGATTGCCAACCCCCTGAAAACATTTTATTTGTGCTCAAGAGTCTAGCAAGATCCTTTTACAATCTGTTACAAAGAAACTTTACTGCAAACTTAATCCATGAAAACTGGCAGTTTGGATTCAGATACTAAAAATTCTACTATATGAACTGTGTATTTGGGAAATAAAAAGCAATAAAACAGGCATGCTGGTTTAAGGGTCACATAGGGTTACCAACTCTGTGTTGGGAAATTCCTGGAGATTTCAGGGAGTACCTGGAGAAGGTGGGGTTCAGTGGGATAGAATGCTATACAGCCCACCCTCTAAAACAGCCACTTTCTCCGGGGGGAGGGAGTGATTTTTATAGTCTAGAGATCAGCTGTAATTTTAGGACATCTTCAGGCCCCACTTGAAGGACGGCAACACTAGAGACACACGATCTTGAATGTCTTTTAAAATGCCAAACCCCTAGATATACATATAATAGAAGCAATCCTCAATCACCTTGCATTTCACAAACGTGCTTTTTGAAAATGCCAGCAAAAAGATGAGCAATTTTTTAAAGGGCAGTTAAGAAATTTAGCCAACATTGTGTCCCTGGATAACATTTTGGTCAGTTATTTAAGAAAAGGGCATTTCAGCCTTTTGTTGGGGAACCATTTTGCTACAAAGCAAAGACTATGCATATTACCAAAAAGCAAGGGTCATTTCATAGAAAAAAAGCTGCAGGAACTTTTTTTAAAAATTTTTATTGGTGAGTACATAGAATATTATTAAATACACAAATTCCCCGTCTTATCTAAATTATATCAGCCCCCACCCTTTCCCCCACCCTCCTTATTGACTTCCAACAGCTTTCCAACCCCTAACCCATCTTATTATTTAAATTACTCTTAACTATAATTTTTCTAAATCTTATATATATTGTATCACTTATTCTAAGCATATTCAAATTCTTCTATATCTCCAATTTTCTAATATATCAATCTACATTCCACTGTTTCAACTATCTATTTTAATACAATTTTTTATTACTAATATTAGCTTAGATTAATTAATAACTAAATTTCCCCATTAATGGTAAAGTTACTTCTCTCTCCCCTTTATAAAGTCACATATTAATAATTCTCAAACTGCCACAATTCTCCTTTCACATCCCATTTTTTTTCTAGATATTGTTTCAACTTCTCCCAGTCTGCAATGTATTCTCCTGGATCAAGATCTTTCAATTTTCTTGTCATTTTGTCCATTTCTGCCATGTACAACAATTTATAAATCCAATCTTCTATAGTTGGTATTTCTTGCACTTTCCATTTCTGCATGTACAAAAGTCTTGCTGCTGTAATCATGTAAAATAACAATGTTCTATGCTGTTTTGGAACATCTTCCATTCCCAAGTTCAGTAGCAGCAATTCTGGGTTCTTATTTATTTGGGTTTGCAACACCTCATTAATTATTTTAATTATATCTCCCCAGTATTGCTTAGCTACCTCACAAGTCCACCACATATGATACAATGATCCTTCGTGTTTTTTACATTTCCAGCACTTGTCTGACATATTTACATTTCCAAGCGCAATCTTCTTAGGTGTTAAATACCACCTATACATCATTTTATAAACATTCTCTTTAATATTGGTACAAGTTGAAGTCTTCAAAGTATTTTTCCACAAATATTCCCATGATTCCATTGTTATTTCTTTATGAAAATTTATTGCCCATTTCACCATCTGGACTTTGACTGTCTCGTCTTCCGTATGCCATTTTAGAAGTATTTTATATATTTTCGAAATGTCTTTTTTACCTTCTTGTAAAATCACTTCTTCTAGCTCCGAGTTTTTCAGTCTTATTCCTCCACTTAAACAGTCCAAGTTGTAAAGATCCCTGATTTGCCTATATTGAAACCATCCATATTGAGGAGATAACTCTTCTTGTGTCTTTATTTTTAATATTCTATGTTCCATCGACGTTATCTCTTTAGAAGTTAAACACTGTTGTTCATTATAAACAGCTCTCGGGACTATTACTTCATATGGTACCACCCACGACGGGATACCACTTTCCATGTAATTCTTGTATTTCTTCCAGATTGTGAAAAGGCTTCTTCTGATATAGTGATGCAAAAACATAGAGTCCGCTTTAACTTTATCGTACGACAAGTAGGCATGCCATCCAAACAATTTTTTGTGTCCCTCCAAAGCCAGCAATTTACGGTCTTTTAACGTTATCCAATCTTTTAACCAAGTCAGACAAATTGCTTCGTAATATAATCTTATGTTTGGCAGTTGCAGCTCCCCTCTTTCTTTCGAATCTTGTAATACTTCATTTTCACTCGGGGTTTCCTGCCTGCCCACACAAAGTCTGAAATTTTTCTTTGCCATTTGTCAAATTGTTTGAAGTCTCGGATAATTGGAATTGTTTGCAACAAAAACATCACTCGTGGTAACACATTCATCTTCACTGCTTCTATTCTTCCCAACCATGACAAATTTAATTTATTCCATTTTATCAAATCTCTTTCTATTTGTTGCCACAGTTTCTCATAGTTATTCTTAAATAAGTCTATATTTTTTGCAGTCAGCTCAATTCCTAAATATTTCACTTTATTAGTTACCTCACAGTCTGTTGTCTCCATTAATTCTTGCTGTTTTTGCTTCGTCATATTCTTACACAATATCTTCGACTTCTTTTTATTCACATAAAATCCCGCCAAATCACCAAATTCCTTTATTTTATCCATTATTTTTGGCATGTTATCTATTGGATCTTCCACTATCAACATTACATCATCCGCAAATGCCCTGACTTTGTAGGAAAATTCCTTTATTTTTATGCCACGAATTGTGTCGTCCTCTCGAATTTGAATCAGCACAATTTCCAAAATCAAAATAAACAACAATGGAGACAATGGGCAGCCTTGTCTTGTACCTTTACTTATTTTCAGTTTTTTAGTCAAATCATCATTAACTACAATCGCTGCACACTGGTCTTTATAAATTCCTTTAACTGCTTGTATGAATTTTTCTCCCATTTGCAGCTTTTCCATAGTGGCAAACATAAAAGTCCCAGTTCAAATTGTCAAAAGCTTTTCCCGCGTCAACAAAAAAGAAACCAACTTCCCTATCACAGTGCTTATCGTAATATTCAATAGCGTTTATTACTGTCCTTAAATTGTCCTTAATTTGTCTTTTAGGTAGGAATCCAGCTTGTTCTTCTGCAATAAATTCTGACATCCATCCCTTTAATCTTTCCGCCATAATTTTCGCAAATATTTTATAATCATTGTTCAACAACAAAATTGGCCGATAGTTCTTAACGTTAGTCAAGTCCTGTTCATCTTTCGGAATCAATGATATATTAGCTTCGTTCCATGAATCAGGAATCTTTTGGCCTTGCAAAATTCCATTGATTACCTCCCTTAGAAATGGTGTCAGGTCATTAGCCATCATTCTGTAAAACTTTGCTGTTATTCCATCCGGTCCAGGCGCTTTCCCTAATTTTGTTGATTGTATAGCTTCTTTTATTTCTTCCTCTGTCACTTCCCTATTTAACTTCTCTTTCCATTCCTCTGAAATTGTTGGAAGCTTCATTTTCTCCAAATATTCCGCTATTGAATCTCTATTCACCTCCTTTTTTTGGTACAGTTTTGCATAAAATTTAAAAAAGGCTCTACTAATGGCTGATTGATACGTCAATATATTATCCTCTTCTCGAATCTTAGTTATGGTTTTCTTCTCCTTTTTTTTCTTTAGCTGCCACGCTAAGTATTTCCCAGGTTTATTTGCACCTTCAAACGACTTCTGCTTCATTTTTTTAAAATTCCACTCCAATTCCTTGTTATTCATTGCCGTCAATTGTTCCTGCAGGATTTTCATATCCTGATATATTTTCTTTTTCCCTGGTCTTTTCTTAAGTTGTATCTCTTTGGCTTTAATTTTTTCCATAATTTCAAGTCTCTTTTCTTCCTTTCTCTTCCTAGCTCTTGCATTCAGATCCATTAGTATTCCTCTAATCACAGCTTTATATGTGTCCCATACCTTATAAGTTGATACATCCTTGTTCAAATTGTACTGTATAAAGAATTTGGTCTCTCTTCGTAACAATGCAATGTTTTCTTCCGTCTGCAGCAAATCTTCATTTATCCGCCATCCTCTTCTTTTAGTATTTTTTTCAAATCTCCACATGATTGGATTATGATCTGAGCCTACCTTGGGCATTATCTCCACGTCTCTAGTCCATACCACCAATTCTTTGGAGGCCCAGATCATATCAATTCTTGATAATGTAAAATGTCTTGCAGAGTAAAATGTATATTGTCTATTTTTAGGATTTTGTCTCCTCCATACATCTTCCAGACTTTCTTGTTCCTTAATAGCAAAAAACGATTTTGGCAAAAGTCCTCTTTTTTTCTGTGCACTTTTAGATTTCTTGTCTTCTTCCTAGTTTGTAACTCCATTGAAGTCACCTGCCAGAATTATTTGATCATAGGTCAGTTCATCTAGTTGTTTCTGTAAATCCTTGAAAAAATTTTCTTTTGCCCCATTAGGCGCGTAAATTCCAATCACCAAAATCTTCTTAGAATTCCAAATTATTTCCACTGCTATATATCTGGCTTCTGTATCGCGTAAAACTAATTTTGGCTGCAGCTCTTCCTTTATATACAATACAACACCTCTCTTCTTTTTGGAAGCTGCTGCAAATTCATTTCCAAGTTTTGCAAGTTTCAAATATTTTACATCCTGCTTTTTGATATGTGTCTCTTGCAAACACACTATGTTACAAGCTGCAGGAACTTATTAGCATAACTCATTAGCATATGGCACACCCCTTGACCGGGCTGAAATGTCCAGGATTTGGCTGTTGCCAGATGGGGGAGTATTCCCCCACCTGGCAGTGGCCCGATCAGGGCCCTTTTGGCCCCAATCCAGGCTGAAGCAGGTCCCAAATGGCTCAAAATGGCCATTTAGGGCATGTCCCAAAGGCGCCCAGATCAGGTCAGTGCTGGGCAGGGGAGGGGTCCCCCGCCAGGCACCAACCCAATCTGGGAGGTTTTGGTCCTGTTGGCAGACGAAACGGGCTCCAAATGGCCAAAAATGGCTGGTTGAATTCCGAATCAGGTTCAAGGTATTGGTTCTTACCTTTAAAGCCCTGAGCGGGTTGGGACTAGGGGTGTGCAATTCGGTATTCTGATTAGGTTAAAGTTACCGAATCAGGGCCGTTTTGGTTTTTTTCAGTATTACCAAAACTTTTTCTGAATACCGAAAAATTTCGGTAATACCGAAACAGAGATTGCCGAAATGATTCAGCCATTGTTTTCAATGAGAAAACCTTATCCCGGATTTCTGGGAGTCTGGGGGGGCATTTTCTGTCTGAATCACACCAAACTTGCTGGAGACCTTCTCCTAACTCTCCTCTAACTACCTGCCAAGTTTCAGAAAGATTGGACTTTGGGGGGCCATGTTATGGCCTCCCAAACAAGGTGCCCCATCCTCCTACACTCTCCATGGTTCTCTATGGGGAAAAACAAGTCCTCTTTCTAGGTGGCTTGGGGTGGCATTTTGCAAGCAAAGTGCATCCAACTTTCAGGGGACCTACTCCCACCTGTCCTCCCACCCTCCACCAAGTTTCAGGCAGATTCCACTTTGGGGGGGGCATTTTATGGCCTCCCAAAGAAGGTGCCCCTATCCACCTCCACTCCACTATTCCCTATGGGGGAAATAAGAGCGGCTTGTCTGGCTAGGAGTGGCATTTTGCATGTAAAATGCCCCCAACCTTCAGGGGCCCATCTCTCATCTGTCCTCCCACCCTCCACCAAGTCCCAAGCTGATCCCACTTTGGGGGGCCATTTTATGGTCTCCCGAAGATGCTGCTCTTAGCCCCCCCTTTCTCCATTATTTTCTATGGGGGAAATAAGAGAGGCTTGTCTGGCTAGGGGTGGCATTTTGCATGCAAACTGCCCCCAAACTTCAGGGGACCTCCTCCTACCTGTCCTCCCACCCTCCACCAAGGCCCAAGCTGATCCCACTTTGGGGGGCCATTTTATGCCAAAGGTGGTTCTCCTGCCACACCACTTTGTCTTTCTACTGTGGGAAAGACTTCTACACCACAGAAACACATGGGATTGGGGCTGCCAATGGACACAGCCACAGTCCACCTCCACCCAAACTGCCAAATACCACACACATCCTCCCCAAAACCTAACCTCCCCTGTCCTGTGGCCAGCCACTTTCTATTGATTCCTGTTATGGGAAAATCTCCCACAGCAGGAACCCATGGAATGTGGCATCTATGGCCACAGGCACAGTCCCCCTTTTAAATCCACCCCCCCACACACGCAGCCCCACACTGACCCAAAGACACCCTCCCCAACATTCCCACACCGGCCACTACCCCAGGAGCAGGCTGGCCAGCCATCCCCCATTGTTCCCTGTGATGGGAACTTTTAAACTCTCTTTCTCAGGGCAATTATGCACAGCTCAGGGGTGCCACAATGGTGGGCACACTCCTGAGTGTGAGTTTGTCCCTGAGAAAGAGCACCTGAACCACAGACACCCTCCCCCAAATTCCCCCACCACCTACAGAGATGGCTGGCCAGCCAGCCCCATTGTTCCCTATGATGAGAACCAACTGCACAACAAAGAATAAAACACAAACACACACTGAATAAAGTTTTTAAAAAAATATTTTCTCACTTTCAAAGTACAAGTAGGCAAAGCATTGTGACACATTACATCAGCAGTCCCCCACACAGAAAAATAACACAACTCACTTCACATTAAAGAATCACAAAAACACAATTCCTGTCAAAAACACTTTATTTCTTGAACAGCTTTAGGTTACACAGCAGGGGGGCACACCAAAGGGTATGCCAGCAGTATCTTACAAAAAAAATAACACAACTCACTTCACATTAAAGAATCACCCAAAACACAATTGCTGTCAAAAACACTTTATTTCTTTAACTGCTTTAGGTTACACAGTAGGAGGGCACAACAGGGCATGAAAGCAGTCTACTACACAAAATAACACAACTCACTTCACCGTTTTTGACAGCAATTGTGTTTGGGTGATTCTCTGATGTGAAGTGAGTTGTGTTATTTTTGTGTAGTAGACTGCTTTTATGCTTCGATCAGCGGATAAATGTTTACTGGTGGTCCCCAGCCCTACGGAAGCCTGCCTCACTTCAACCAGGGCCAGGGCCTTTTCAGTCCTGGCCCCAGCCTGGTGGAATGCTCTGTCAATGGAGACCCGGGCACAGCGGGACATATTATCGTTCCGCCGGGCCAGTAAGACAGAGCTGTTCTGCCAGGAATTCGGTGGTTGAAGGGGGCAGTGCCATGTCAGCCTCCCACCTTTGGGGTGGGGTGGGGGTTCTCCCCACCATTGAACTTGGTTAATTTATTTCATTATTGTTTTGTATGTTGATTTTATTATTGTTGTTTTATTGTTTTTATTGATTTTAACTTGTTCACCACCCAGAGCCCCTGAAGATGGGTGGTGTATAAATTGAAATATAATTTTTTTAAAAAAATGACGGCTTGGGTTTCACACTCATGGTCTTCCAAGAAGAAAGAAGAATTTTGAATGCTGGGAAATGTATAATGGATTGAATGCAAGATAAAGTTTATTACTTTGAGATTTATAAACTTGTTCACACTTAAGACCAACGAATAGGATTGCTCCATGTGGATCTGCCCTTGCCTGAGGAAACATTGGTATGACCTCATGACAGTGCCTTTTCAACTACTGTCCAAAAGTTGTGGGAATCTCTCCCTAGGAGGTGAAGCTGGAATTGTCTACTCAGGTCTTCCAGAAAAAAACTAGAAGATTTTCTACTCCACAGGCCTTTAGACTGACTGATAGATGACTGACTGCTATATTTTCACTGGCTTTCTATTGCTTTTCAATTATTTGAAAATTGCTACCAGCCACTTTGGGGAACCTCTGATGGAGCTAAATGAAAGTATTAAAATGAACTTACTAAAGAAAATATTTTAGTTGAAATAAATAGTTCCCCCAACACTTTATTTTTGTTGCTTTTCCCTAGAAAAAGTCAATGCAGTCTCCCACCCCAAATCTAACTTCTTGTGTGCCAAACAATACAATTGTTCTATTGTTAACAGCTGGATGCAGAGATTATATCACCTTCTGTGCTGGGTGCCAATCTGTTTCTAGGCACAATTCAAAGTTCTGGTTCTTCTGACCTTTAAGGCCTAAATGGTTTGAGCCTGGGGGTCCTTAAAGGGCTGCCTCCTCCCATAACTGTTCAGCCCACCAGTTAAAATCCCCTTATAACCCCTGCTGTGTGCACTTGTGCATGCAGAGATGAGGTGGGTGGCAACTAAAGGCAGGGCTTTCTCAGTGGTAGTATCTTGCCTTTTAAATGCCCTCCTCCTTGAGCCTCACTTGGTAGGCATCCTATTTTTCCCTAGAAAACATTTATTATCCAGATTTTTAATTGAGGGGATGCCATATTTTTTAGTTGTTTTATGATCTGCTTGTAGTTTGAGGGGAAAATTTTAAAATATCAGTTTTGGCTGCTGAGTATTGTTTTATGGTGTTTTTAAGCCCTGGCTTGTTTTAATGTTATTGTAGTTATGGTTTTATGGTATTGTTTTTACCTTATGAGCTACCCCAAGCAAGTCTTTGTGAGGCACCATAAGTAAATAATTGAAAAATTAACCCTTGCTTACTAAGGGTTTCTTTTGTAAGGGAGTTATTTTGTTGCTTTTATGTTGCTTCCAGTCAATATATTACTTTAATAACTAGATATCATTTGTCTAATGAGCTAAAAAAGGATTCACTCATGCCATCTTTCAGCCCTGTGGACATTGGCTAAGCTTCTGTGAACTGCTCAGGGTATACAAGTCAGCAATAAAATACTGAAAGTGCAGTTTTTGAATGAGTGAAAGATATCTGAAAACAAAAACTTCCAATAGGGTCTCTACTAACAGGAAAACTAACAGAGGCCCTTTTTTGCATTTGTGGTTTAAACTACCATTTATGCGCATTTGCCATGATCACAATGGCTTCGGTATGGCATCCCCACATTTTACACTGTCCGAGGCAGTTTCGATTTGGTTTTAATTTTAGATGGGCTTTGAAGCCTTGGTGCAGTTTCGGGCCTTCAGGGCTTTGCAATTCACATTACATCGCAGGTGTTGTAACCTTCAAATGTTGGAACCCATTCCACCACCACCCCTCCCCGGTCCCATGCCCAGGCAATTGGTGGCGGAGTTCTGGGGGAAAACATGTACTTTTCGTGCTTGTTCTACTCTCATTTTTTTTAAGCCTAGCCAGGAAGGGTTAAAATGCTGCTGCTTCATCCCCTTGGGCATCTTTCTTGCAGCTTTGTTTCCAAAGGGCTGTGCAAACCGCTTGATTTTTTTTCTCTTTCGCAAAGCCTGAAACATGCCTGGGAGGATAGGAAAAGCAGCCAGGAGGAATGTGAATTACAGATTACAACTATTCTTGCCTTTGGGCGGGGGGGGGAGTGTGTGTACATACCCCAAGGGAGGAAGGAAAAGCAGACATTTAACCCTTTCCTGGCTTTTAAAGCCAGCAGGGAATAAGCAGCAATATTAGGAATCGTTCCTGGCTTTGGAAAAAAAATATAAGAGAGTACCCAAGAGGAAGGAAGCCAACGAGCAGCCTTATGACCCTTATGTCATTTTACTGATAAAAATGGTGGAAAAGGAGTTCAGAGAGCTGAATGGGGGATGGGAGTGGTTAATTCCGCACAAACCAATCAGCTCCCAGGGAAAAGGAGAGTGGGGAGAAGAAAAGCAGAAGGGAAGTATAGAGTTCTCACTGACATTAATTGGGCCAGACGCAATTTGATACCGGCTTCAAAATAACATCGTAGTATGTCAGCAGGGGGGGAAATTGGGGATATCTTGGACAAACTTCGGTACTGCGTCTCATGACTACCTTGCAGAGCAAAACTCCTGCAAGGGAAGCAGAACAGATACTGAAATGCTTTAAAGTCCCAGTGCAAAAAGGATCAGAGTTAAAACACTTTTAAATCTACTGTCTTCAGTTTACTTAGAACTCTGTTTAGGATTAGGTAGTGGCTGGAGATCTCCTAGAATTACACCTAATCTTTAGATGACAGAAATCAGTTCTCCTGGAAAAAATAGCTGTTTTGGAAGTTGGACTCTATGGCATTATACCCTGCTAAGGTATACCCTTCCCCTGACCTTGGCCTCCCACCCCCCAAATTTCCAGGAATTTCCCAACCTAAAGCTGGTAACTCTACTGGGATTGCACTGTAAATGCTATTAATAAGTGACAGAAAATTAGCAAAGAAGTGTGTGCTAGGGAAAAAAGAGCCGAAGGAAAGGGAACTGAATTTCATATATTGATCTGAATTAAACCGGCCAATGTTTGAATGCAAATGTCTAAGTAGAGCTTTTTTTAATGCAAACTCAGATTGTGAGGTAACCAAAACAGTTCACATCGAGAAGCAGACATTCACTAGGCATGGCTCAAGATGTCCTGAAGAAGTACAATAATTATTTTTAGAGCTCAGTTTTCTCTGATTCAACAGGCACCTTTTCATCAGGTCACTTAACGAGAGTGTTTTAAAGACTTTTACACAAGAGAGTAGTGAAACACTTAAGAAAGAGTATATCAATTTCTTGGTTTATACTTCACATCTATCATTTATTACTTAATTACATTTACTATCCAAAGAACCTATTAGGAATAAAATTATCTCTTCCACATTTACTGTCTTCCCTCAGCACACATAATTTACATAAATCACTGCACATATTTGTGTTTAGTACAAGTCTATGAATCCCATAACGCAGTGACCAAAAATCCATATGATATTGCATGGGTAAATGCTTTTTCTGGTTTTCCCATTTTCAAAAGAAGCTCACTGAACTTTTAAAATAGATTTTCCCATTTATTTATTATGTAACTTACATCTTAAAATCCAGTAAAGGCAATCAGTATAGCAAGGTTAAATACGAAACAGATGTACAATGCACTGCGTGACAGTACAAAAAGAAGGTACTTGGACTTGATTTATTAGCAAACAAAACCACTCATCCGCCACCACTTTAAAATGTTTTACAAGTTTTGCTGATTAACAGTTACTTTGGCATTTATAGAGGAAAATAAGTGTAATACAAAAAACATGTTCAAGAAAATGGCGCAAAATTGTAAACTCATTTCATCCACAAGCATTCACAATACTGCCATTTTCTTTCAGTAGTGGAAATAAACCAAATGACAAGTATAACACAGCAAAAACAAGAATGCCTATAAAGTAGCCACCAGATAAGCGTATAGCATAGCCAATACTTTATGATCCATACCTTGCTACACATCAATAATTTAAACAAATATGCACAAATACATACACCAAAAGACATACAAATAGGCATGTGCAAATTGTGTGTGTGTGTGTGTGTATAGAAGTACAATCAATTTACAGAATGTGTTCCTGGCTCACCAAAGACAAGTTCTCATTAATAAATTTCTTCATATGATCATTTAACACCAGTATTCAGCCTGAAGAAAAGGAACTGTGAACCAGGTAATAGAATCTCCAGTCTAAGCCCACTGAAATCAATGGGCTTAGACTGGAATAACTCTGCTTAAGAGTTCACTGACATAGAACCAGCAGCCATTCCCATAACTACTGGCCAAAGTGCTATCTCAACCAGAAAGATAACTGTGGCTCATCATCTGTATCACACAGTTCACACTAAACGTTTCCCATGTGATAAGGTACCTCTGTTGTGATCTGTGTGAAAATTCCTTAGTGAATACCAATTTAAATACTTTATTTTCTCATATGATGCTAATGCCATAAGTATTGCACCTTTCTGAACAAGTACAGATTAAATATGGAGGCTGTCTAATAAATATTACCATAGACAAATGTTTTGTACCAATTAAATCAATGTTTTCTTCTGTAAGAAAAGTCACTCCAAACTTAATTTTTACATAAATATCAATTTGTCTTATACACACACACATACACATATATACAAGTTATATGTATTTTATCATATCACTATACAAGGAATATTGATAGTATGATCTACCTTTGGATTTTGTTTTAAAACGCCACATGCCATATCATACCAATGCAAATGAATAAAACTACTTAACATAATCAGCTTTTGGATTTGCAGTATGATTTCTGATACTATAATACATGACTTGGACTCATATTAATCAAACTAATAGATATAAAATGTGATTAACATTGGAAAAAGTAATGATTTAGACCAAGCATTATCATTAAAGTAATAGCTGGAATTCATTTCAACTCATATTAATACAATTTATGTAAAAATTTCCCCTGATTTCAGGATGTTGTGGCTGGGATCCAGAAGATCTGTTCTTCTGTGAGCAGAACCAAAAATACTGTCTATGAATTTGCTTGCAAATGCAAAAGTCCTTGAAAAACCGACTAGCTGCCCTGCGTGTATATCATATGCAAGGTCTTCTTCATCCATATAGGGGGAAGGAATGACTATCCTCAGACAAGAAAAACATTTGGAAGCCCCTTTCTGAATAGTAAAATGGAACACTGGATCCTGACCTATCTGATTTCCAATACACCAACCATAACATTGGTTTAAAATACTATCATTAAAACATTAATAGAAAAGATACATTCAACTGAATAGTAAGTGGCTTAAATCCTGCCAAAAATTAACACTGACGGAAGAGTTTCTTCCAGTGGAGTGCAACTTTCTCACCTCTCCCTCCTACTGCAGCCTCAACTGCCCCCCATGCTACTCATGGGGGAGGGGGATTACTCCCAGGAACAACATGAGGCTGAAAAGGAGAATTGGTGGAAATCTTAAGATGAAGAAGGGAATTGGTGGAAATTAGCACAAGTATTAGGTGGGATCCAACCCAGTGCTTTCAAAAACCATTACACCAACTTTTATGTAACCTTTTGGTTCTTCATAAACACCATATGGCCCTGTTCCCCTCACCCCCAAATTTAATTTCTGTTTCTGAAGTTTGGAATGTATATCCACATAAAAAGGGATTGCCTATGAAATTATGTGTCTTCAATTTCTCAGGAACTTTCATTTTAGAAGTAAATGGTACATATATTTCCCATCAAGAGCGTCCTAGTCAGAATGTTATGTGAAACTGATGAAATGTTATGTGAATCGAATTAAATGGTATGGCCTCAAATATCCTTTGATATAGCTTGCATGGAAACTTGCCATGATATTCACCAACTAGTAATTCTAAGACAGTATCTCTCCCTCTACAGCAAAAACAAAGTCATGCAATTTAAATTCAGTGGCAATCCTCTATGCGGTCTTATGCCTTAATGGAATTTTTAAAGTCATAGCAGTCCATGAAATGAGAGGAAAATGAAATTAGAGCATCTCATATTTTCCAAAAACTAACCCAAGGATCAGAAAAGTTATTTCATTCATTATCTTTTTCTTTGTTCTGGGTAACTGATTCCAAGCCAAGCCAAGCCAATCATCAACAAATTAAAAAATTATACCACATAGTGGGAGTAAAGTGAACAAGACACAAAGTGAAGTTACTTGGTAGGCTTTGACTTCCATAAGGTACAACAGGTTATCTTCTAAAGCTTCTCATTGATTTCCCTAATGTAATAGGCAGATGTCTAATTTGTCAGATGCTAAATGACAGATTTCTTCTTAAATTAAAAAAACCTAAACTGGGAACTCAAAACCTATAATATAGGCCAGATTCTTGTAATGATATGACACACAGAAAGCAGCTAAACACTCATCTTTCCTCAACAGCTACACCCTGGATATATAAATGCATTGTGTGGTTGTTGCCATGATACTTCATTAACACATGAAAGGCAACATGTTGGAATATACTACTAATACTACCCTAGACCACAGGTTTTTGATCGGCAAATACAAAGAACCCAAAAGAAAATGGTAAATATTACTAAATGAAAGGGTTGCAATATAGAAGCTAAAATCCTGTGCTTATGGTATGTTGTCTAGAGATTTGTAAAAATACTCACTGTGTGTTTTGTGATGTAGACTGATCATTTAGTCAACATTCTTAATTCAGTGTTGTACAAAGTAAATAAATATTGTTTAAAATGTTACTTCTAGATGTATTTGGCAACAAACTAAAATTAAGCTAGCTCTATAGAGGACCATGACTGCAATTAAAGCATATAGCTTCTATTCTCCAAACAGCAAAACCACAAATAATTAATGTTTGTGTTAAACTGGTGGTTGTTATGAGCTTCATAATGGCCAATTCAATCAGAACATCTCTGGAGCAAACTGCTATATTAATAGAAGAAGCCAAGAGACCTACTGGGACTCTACTGAAATGGTAGGATAAGCACAGCGCCCGTTGTATAGCAGTCTGGTCAAGCTAAATTACCATTGAACTGTACCATGTAGATTTTAACAACAGCCAGATTAACAAAAGCATACACACAATATGCACACTGGGAACTGTGCATATTCAGCTAACACAAAGCAAGAGAAGAGAGGGATAACAACTGGGAAATAGGTATGAAGAATATAGTTCTATAGTTTCCACTTCTCAAAAAGCTGATTGCAGAATAACAGCACTCATTTTTGTCATATCTAGGTCTGAAAAATGTGTCCCCATATTTATATCAAACTCAATACACAAACAAAAAATCAAAAGTGAAAAATCTGAAGTAGTGAAGTGCTGCTGTTACAGATTTTAAAAATCAGATTATCTTTTTAATCATGTTATTTTCAATATGTGTTCTGTGTACGTGTACTATATATTTTTATTGTATCCTCTACCACTGGAAGAAGGCTTCACACTTAGCTGAGTGGACTGGTAGGATACATCCTACCACCCATTGGTTTGTATCCTACCATTCCACTCAGCAAAGTTTGAAGCCTAACTCCAGCCTAATGAGCCTTCCTCCAAATTAAGGGACAGTTAAGATGGAGGAAGTGTCAAGCTTTGCTGAGCAGAAAAGTAGGATAGGCCAATATGTTTAAAATTGTAAAAAGCCTTATTTAGAAGGTCAACATTTTCAACATCAACATGAACAGAAGGAGAACAGAATAGCACTGTGTGCCTGGACTGGTTATTCTGGGCATGTTAGACTGTGTAGCTAGACTCACCCTCTACACCTACCACTAGCATCCGTTGGCTGATCACTGTACAGCTTTCTAGGCTACTGATCCCCCAATCTGTAAGTATCTGTATTCCAGTAAAAAATGTGTTGCTATACAGTGGACATCTATTGGTTACGTAAGACATAGTGCCTCTTTTCATTAATTACCCTGTCCAATTTTCATTTTGAAATATTTGCACAATGCAGTCCCCTGTTTGAAGCATACCCTAAGCTAAAGCCTCTGCACACACGAACAAACAACATTTTAATATTTATTTTGTGATTTGCTATTAGTAACTAACTACATTCTTAGAAAGTGTTAGACCTTCACTCAGTCACAAACCATTAAGCACTGTTCCATTTTCTCTTATTACACAGAGTCTCCTACTGAATCCAAATCATCCTCAGAGAGTGGGCGATGCAGGTCCTGTAAGATGAAGGGCAGTATACATTTGTTTACTGTTTGATTTGCTGCATCGCAACTTTACTCTATTAAATTCTTAACCAACACCAGCCAGAGAGATATCAATTAAAAATTCTCTCTTCTTAAATTTACAAACATTGATTTAATCAAATATTTACTGAATGTCTTTATAAAAAGCATACTATCATTTTACCCTCTGATTATTTCAACAACATATACTTTGTAAACGTTTACTTTGTAAGCAACATATACTTTGTAAACAGTACTCTCAAAATCTGGTAATTCTTTGATAATAAAACTATCCTGTACATTTCTTCCTGGTGTAGAAGATAACAGAAGTGCTTTGGCAGAACAACTGTGGGGGAAGGGACCACTTTAGTTACTGGGCTCTTATGGATGGTAGCCAAGCAACCAGTTCATATCAGCAGAGAAACAGAGCATGTGTTTGAGAATGTTAGACTGTGTAGCTAGACTCACCCTCTACACCTACCACTAGCATCCTTTGGCTGATCACGTAATCTACAAATGCCAGAGGTGCAGAAGTATAATAAGTGGCCTCATTCCATCTACACACCACAACACATCTCAAAGATATGCATTACAGAGAAATAAAGAGAGGATGTTCAAGGAGAAGGAAGGTAGAACTGACAGCAGACTCATTTCAAGGTAAATTATATGGAGGTGTTTGTTTAGAAGGGATAGAAATCAATACAGCACTAATGTGACTGTCCAGGTTTCCTGAACAATATGGTAATTTCAACAGTTCTGAGTCCACCTCTGAACTTGACATTAAGGCTAAGTGTTTCCACTTGCCAGCTACACCTCAGTCTTGAAAAGGACCTGCTACTCTCTGCTGCCTTTCATCTGGGGAGGTGAAATGTTTCTACCCCCTAAATGTCACTTGTAAAAGAAATGCCAGTTGTGTTGTGTACATTAATGGTAGATTAATTGTAGTATAAATCTAAATAAATAAACTCCTCTAAAATTGTGCTAATGGCATATTGTAATGGGCACAAAAGAAACTCGACTGGAAAAGGAAGAAAACTAAAAAAGAAACACATGCCCTGCAGTGCAGCCCAAGGACCTGCCTAGCCCAACATCCATTAACAGGGAGCAACCAAGATCTCTCCTATCAGAAGTGCACAATTATTACCAGCCGCCAGCAAACATCAGAGATGCCTAAACTGAGATGCCTAATTGAGAATTATCAATGTGAGGGGTTTTTTTTTGACAAAGATATGATCTAAAACATATACCTTCCAAACAGGTAAAAAGTGATCAACAATGCAAAATGATCAACTATGCAAAGCTACACCCTTTGAAAACCACTGACTTTAACAGACTTAGAAGACTGTTAACTCTATTTAGGATTTCAATGTAAATTACCTATTTATTGAAGGAAATGATTGAGCTTGTCCTCCATAATCCAAACCCCATTTTATTTGTATGTTTCTTAATTGTTACAGTCTTCATCAACAAACAAGAAATGGTTTAAACTAGAACCTAGAAAATTCTGGTGCAAGCTGCAACAGGGCATTAAAGAAGCAGATATGGGAACAAGGGAATTCAGGGAGGGAAAGAGTTTTATTCAAGATCAGGGTGAATCATGAATATTCAGATATAAGGTCCCAATAGCCTGCACAAACAAGAGGTAAGCAAAGATCAGGCAGATCGGGCAATCCCCCTGTTGTTCAATTGTTGGGGAGAGGGGTGTCAGCAAATTAGGGACTATTTGGTGAAGAGTGGAGTCTCAAGTAAAATAAGTTAAGGCCAACCCTTGTGCAGTCATTGCAGCTTGTTACTTTCTTCCTTCAAAACTCCAACCTCCTTTAAGCTGCTCCTTACAAGATGTTTCTGCAACAAATGTTTCCTTAGGACTTCTCCGTTCATCTTCCTCTCTACCAACTGTCCTGTTACTTAGGCTTCATAGCATAGATCCTCTTACACTTCCATGCTTGCATCCCTTAAACTTCAGAGTTCCTGCTTATAGCTAATTTGGCAGCTAATTTAAGGAAGGATTGTTTCTTTACAAGGTGAGTGCAATTAAGCTTAATTGCATTGCTGAATATGCAAGAACCACAAAAAAATGCTACTCCTTTCCATGCCACTTGAACAAAGTAAATAGCACTGGAACAGGTGGGCAGAGCCCATGCCGTGGCTCCATCCAATTTTGGCACCAAGAAGCTACAGGTCCTTGTGCAAAGACACTGGCTCCCTTTGTTACCTGGTGACACAGAAATAAACAGCACCGCTGTGATTCCCACACTGCCTGAGTACATTAACAACCCATCCTTAATCACCTGCAGAGAACTGAAGCAAACACAGTAAATTTGAATGGGGGACTAGCTATGCTAGAAACAGCATGAAACAGCAGACCTGAATGCTGCTTCCATATTAACAAATGGCTCATATGTAAATGTACAAGTATTAATTTTTTCAGCAAATTCCTTTTTGAATTATAGGGCCTAGTAGCTGCCTGCCAACATAGTCAGAAGAACTCTGCCTGCACTATTGTAGAGCATGATCCACCCTTCTCATTGAGTTGCAACAGACGGAATATATGACAAAGAGAACGAAGTGTGCAAAAGAAGAGGGATGGCCCTGCACTGTGCTCCCAATCTAATATTGACTTACAAAATTTTTAAAAAATTAAATGTCCCAAACTTTTCCTCAAGACAATGATTTTACAGTTAGAGCAATGATTTCTTTCTCCTCACTTCATAGGGGAACCTGTTTGACCTTCCATCAGACTCTCTCACACACACTCTCCTCAAAATCCTGTCAGTAACCAACCATCATCCTGACGACTGGTTCTAACTGGCCAGTAAGAGAGAGGAGGGAGCAGCTTGTCAATCAAGCTCTCATTCTAGGCAACTCCTTCTTTTCCAGCTCTCTGAGCGCTGCACTTAGAAAACCTTCTTTAAAGTGCATTACATCACACAGGGAAACAAAACAAGCATTTTCAGTTGAGTTACACAAACCTAGTATATTTCATTTCGACATAAGACTAGGGGACTGTGCCAAAGGCTTAATGGGAAAGATACGATTTGGGGAGAAATCTGGAAGATATGAGAGAAGCAGCAACATACAGAGGTCCTGTGAGAGAGTTCCATAATTTACTTCTATTTCTCTGATTAGTCAGTGGTGTACTGAATCCACAACCCATACCTTGAAGCCAAAAGAGCCATTTCTAACATTCAAGTTGAACACACATGTCTCAATTATTATGGACCAAAGATGTAGACAAGTTGACTGAAGATGTGTGGCCTACTCACTTCAGTTGTTAACCCTTGCTGTTCTTGGTTTTTAACATCTGGACAGGAATGCCAACCTGGTTTTATCTATGGGTAAATGCTTCTTTGAGGGAAGGAAACAATTCCTACCTATTGGAAGCTGGCAGTGGTAAGGCTCTTGCTGAAGAAATCATCTTTGGACCCAGACAACTCAACAACTACTGCCTTGTGATAAGTATACCATTTTGAAGCAAGGTGTTCATGTGGGTGGGTAGCCATCCTGTTGTAGGACTACCTGGATGATACTGATTGCCCGGAATCATTTCAACCTGGTCTGGTTTTGGTATGAAAATGCCTGTCCCCCTTACAGATGATTTTTGTAAGGAGAGAGCAAGAGAAAGCCTGTTGATTCTCCTGGACTTCTCAGTGGCGTTTGATACCCCATGACCATGACACCCTTCAGGTTTGCCCATCAGAGCAATGGAATGAGACACAGCACTTCCATGGTTCTGCTTCTTCTTCTTCCCATATTATCAGAACATGTTGCTGGGGGACAGCTGCTCAGTTCTGCAGCATTAGTGCTATTGTATTCCACAGGATTCCAACTTGTCCTCCTAATTGTTGAACATCTGAAGCCACTGAAAGAGGTCATTCAGGGATTTGGAATTCAGGGTCATCAGTATACAGATGACACTCAATTTTATTTCTCCACTTTTGAGTCAGGTAAAGCAGGAGATATCCTGGATTAGAGCTTGGAAGTGGTAACGGGTTGGAGGAGGACCGGTAAATTGAAACTAAATCCAGGCAAGACTGAAGTGCTGCTGGTTAATAAACTGGTGGAGGAATGCAGAGACAACCTATTCTGGATGAAAGTCACATTCCCTCTGAAGAAGCAGATTAGCAGTTTAGGGATACATTAGATTCTTTGGCTGATTCCGCACACGTTGGATAATGCACTTTCAATGCACTTTATCAATTGTTTGAGGTGAATTTTTTGTTCCGCACACAAAAAAATCCGTCCCAAATGATCTATAAAGAGGATTGGAGGTGCATTATCCAACATGTGTAGAATCACTCTTTGTGACACAATGTGGTTTTTCTCATCTTCAAATGATGAGAGCTGTGGCCTTTCCTTAGCAAGCATAATTTCAGACTGTATCACTGCAATGCACTTTACATGGGACTGCCCTTGAAGATGGAGTGAAAGCTTCAATCGGTACAAAACAGTGCAGCCAGGGCCATCTCCGCCTATGAGTTCTGGCCTAACCATGTCAGATCTGCTGGACAGGCTCTCCTCCATGTTCCCTCATCTATGGAATCAAAGTGGATGACCACAAGAGGGCTTTCTCCCTAAGGGTTCTCTAGATACAGAATTCCCTTCCATCAGAGACTGACTGGTGCCTCTTCTTACTAAAGCTTTTAATGTTTAATTGATGTTCTTTTAAGGTGGAGAGGGGTTATTTCTGTGGTTTAAATGTACTTTTTTTTTTGCTTTCTATAGTATCTTCCTTTCACATGATTGTGAGCTGTTTTTTGAGTCCAGAAGTGTTGAGAGTGCAGAATACAATTATTTTTAGACCAAACAACCACCATACATGTGTGTGAGTATATTCTGTAGTTTTATAACTCCCACTCTCTAATATTTCTATATGTAGCCTTGTGCCCATGCACACAATTGCATGGAAAAAACTAATCGCAGCTCACTTCATATAAATTGGCCCAAAGATAATATAAGGCAGGAGAGTGATACCCCACAGAAAGATTACTTATTCTATTCCGCCTCTCACTAAAGCTGGATGAATCAATTCTCACATTTAATTTTCCAGTGACAGTACATTCTGTTTTCTGGGATACTGAAAGGCGGTCCAAACAGAATGACATTATTTTTATATAAGTGATGTCACTCTCCATATAACCATGGCAAAATTTAGGACCAAACTAGGACTCACATTCCCCACAGCCTGGCAAGCAGCTTTTGGATAAGAGTCCAATTCAGCTTGGGACCACCACATGTGGGGAGGAGGGGCTCCTACCCTCCCCCCCACCATTTTCCAGAGCTGGGGGGGGGTTATTTGCCCCACTATAGAACTGCATGGCAGAGAGGTCAGATCTAACTCATGACAAAACATAATGTGTAGCTTGGCCCTTAATACAAATGTCTCTTTGAACAAGAATTTAGAAAACAGACTCGTTCCCTGGCTGAAAAGCCACAGTCTATAATCCTAGACAACACCAACTCTGTAAGATCAGGCTTCCATGTCACCATCTCTTTTACCCACTTCTGACTGGTTCGTCTTGCCCGAATCTTTTGGTGATCTGAGCTGAGAGTATCTTGGATGTGGCTCTCAGCTCCTCTTGCTTACTTTTCAGGTAGACAAGCTTGATCTCAGTTTTCCTTGTACCTCCTGCTTTTTAAAGTCAGTCTCACCTGTTTAAACCAGTATTCTTGCTCTTACAACCTTTTGTTTTTCTCTTGTGCTTTATTCCTGTTTCATGTGTTACTGTTTCCCAAGTTCAAGGCATTGGGTCAGGAGCCTCAGAATTCTACTAAGGCCTGCTTAGATAATATTTGCCCATGAAGGCAACTCAAAATATGCTTCCATATACCTGTGCTCTGCATACAGGACACAAAATCTTTACAGTGAGTGACTTGGCCTAATCACACTGAAAGCCTTTACACCAGCATCTAATGAAATGATGGATAGGTGGAACTGATGCAGAAGTGAACTGCATTGACACAACCTTACAGCCAAAAATATGGACTGCCAACAAGCAGAACAATGTATCAGCAGTGACCATTTGGAGTACCAGGCTGACCAGGCTAAAATCTGACCTTCTTGGCTAAAAGTTACCAAGCTCTCACTTATAAATCCAGAGCCAACTTGCTTAGTCTGTACTGTACATTTTGTACTAGAATTTTTATATCAGCACAGGGCCATTTTCATATTACTCTCCTTTAATGCAATTATATCACACCTTTGCCTCCAGGGTGCTCAAGGTGGTTGTCTTGGGCTGGACCTGAAGGCACAGCCACTGGAAGACGAGCTGGACTGCCCAGGGATCGCCACTAGGCAGCAAAAAGGGTAGAGGGGGGGGAGCAGACACCAGTGGAGCTGCATCAGGGGTAGTCTTGGAGACAGGCAGACCAGTTGCAACTGAACCAGCCTCAGGGCCAAGTGGGCCCGCTGCATGGCTCTGGATAAAGGCAGGCTGCAGGTTCATTGGGAAGGGGTGGCAGCAGCACCAGCCTCCTTAGGCATGCACAGGCCAAAAAAGTAGGTCTTTAAGAAGGGGCTGGAGGATGGGACAACAAGGATACAGGGCCGCTGAAGGCCCCATTGGCACTAGCTCTCGCCACTCCTAGGGCCTAACCCCAGGTCAAGAGGAATTGGATGAGCCTGAGGCCATACCTCCCTCAGAATGCCCTTTAATAGGCTGGCCTGGGGAGAATTGAGGGCCTGACCTCACCCACACAACTTGGGAAGAGGTGGTTGGCTTGAGAGGGGGGGGTACAGAGTGAGCCAGAACCCCTTCCTCTAGAAGAACTGAGGTTTGAACTTGGCCCAGCATGAAAGGTTGCTGAAGGACGTACCATCCCCATGTTCAAACTCACAGCAGTGGGAGCCTGATAGTAGTGCATATAGAATTCCTATGTGGATTCCTTCAGCAAGGTCATTCCATTATGTGCCTTCAGATCATGCCCAGAATGGCTGAATTAATTCAGTTCATAGGAAAGGTAACTGTAATCCAATTCTAATATCAAAATAAGAGCCTTAAGGAGACTTTAATGCAATTTGTAGAAGTCAAACAAGGGACACAGAGAACTCTTCCATGTCGTATGGATGCTCTTAATAATATAAGTGTTTATCATACTTGACCCTTCATATGAATCAGTAGAACCAATAATATGCAGGCCATATATGTTAAAGTCTGGAAGGCTGCCAGTACTGTTATTCTTGACAAAGTGATGAAAGTTTATCCACATTGTTCATAAATACTATATTGTCAATTGCTCAAGGAGAGTGGATGCTTCCTGGACCCAATACAGTGTACAGATATTTTTATATGGAACTTGGGTATAAATGAAAAATACTATGCTTTTCCAATACTGACAAACCTCTTTTTGCATGTGGCTTTCAAAATGCACAATATTTTTGTTTTTTGCAAAATATATGGTTTTCCATGTTCTAGCTGGAGTAACTTTGAAGTGCATCAGGAGTTCCTCAATGAGAACATCAGTAATGGCTGCCAATGGCAACATCAGCAATGTGCAGCCACAGGCAACTACTGGATATCTTCTAGATTTGGGCACTGAGGTCCAAAAGACCACATGAATTGTAAACTGTAGAATATGTTCTTTGCTTTCTTTTTTTGCATTATACTGGGTTCTATGGCAAACTCAAAGGGTTCCTAGTCTCTGAATGCTCCATACTCCTCTGGCCAGTTTGGAGCTCGGGAATACTTGGTCCTGGTTACAGAGGAATGACAATACATTTGTTATGTGCTATTATTTCATATTTTATTTCTGGACATGAAAAGATCAGCATGCATATGCAAAGCTACTTGCTATGGCTTTCACTTCCATTCATTTGCATCATTTTTTCATATAGGGTACATTATGCATATGAGCAATCATGCACATTTGCATTCACACACATGATTACATGTTTAAAAATATTGTACACAGTGCTGCAGTTGGTATGATTACTCATTCACATAAGGCGGGGGTTAGGGGAAGGCAAATAGATAGTCACATCCAAAGTAACTTGTACAAGTAACTTGTGCCACAGATATTAGTTACAGATGTTCTCTGAAAAACTGCTAATAGGAAGAGATAGAACTAGTTAAAGCCAGCCAGAAGAAGACTTATGAAATTGAACAAGGGAAATCCTCCTATCCCTTGGGGTTTGTCAGCTGATAAGCGAATGTGGAAAGAGTTCTAGGAAGGTAGAAAGTTTGCAATTCCAATAAGCTGCAGAAAGTTATTTGATATTTTTCTCAGGCACTTGTAAATCTCAGGTTTCTTACCCTCTGTTTCCGCAGGCTTCCTGGACTGGTGGGAGAAGGGCTCGGTGACTTCCCAGAGCGGGGAGTAGAAAGCTGGCTACCAGGTGTTCCATTAACTAGAATGGCAAGCAAACAAACAAACATGATGTTGGACCCATGAATCACTGGAACAACCAGACAGAAAAACATGCAACCAACGTGGTTCATATTAACCTACTTTTTCTTACTTTATCCATTTATTCTCTTCACACTGATAATGATAATTTTTAAAAAGATCTGTACAGTGATGAGTCTTTCAGTACCGGTTTACCTTAAGAATGTGTTTAAACAACCAATGATCATCTCATCTGTATTCATTGTGTGGCTACAGCACTGATGAAATTAAAACTGTCTCTTAACTCTGAAGTGCTTGTGCATGCAAAAAGATACACAGCCATATGCTTTTTTTTCTGCCTTGGCAATTACTCACTGGATAAAATGTCTTCCACTCCTTTCCTGATATGCCCCTTAATGCTACTCATTAGAAATTTAAGATCACTGCTGCATAGAAAAGGTGATTGGGGATTGGGGGGGGGGACCACTGTTGATACTAATAGGTCAGTTGCTTGCAGAGGTTTCTACAGGGCACCTTTGACCTATACATTAATTGAGAACTAACTCTTCTGGGCTCTAGAAAATTGCCCCAAACCCCTTCAGATACTACCCCTCTCACTCTTATCAATACGAATGGCTCTTTTCACCTCTTGATACACTTGCTACAAACAAGCATCTTTTGCATGTACATAAAATCTGCTATAAAATTAAGAGCAAAATCCTAAAAACGTGAATGCAAAGCACAACACAGAGCATCCAAACAAAAGACGCTAACCGCTAACAAAACATTGAAAAGCACTGAGAGAGAAATGCTACGGAATAAAAATGTCTTCTCAGACAAGCTACTGCTAGGTTACAATCATATTCATCAGCAATACAAAAAAAGGCAGCAGCAATCAGACATCTGAAATTCTCTATTGTGCATTAATATCTACACGTCAGGATAGTAATAAGGCTTTAAACTTACCTTCTATGAGTTCTAACATGGACACAGACTTAGTGTTTAACCTAATAATACCAAGCAGAAAAAAAATGTTTGCCTTTGTACTATACCCAGGCAGTTGGAGAGAAATGGGAAGCGCTGGGATTTAGTTAAGGACAGCCAAAGCTGTTCACAGAGAGAGCTGAATGAGATGCAGGATTCATAAGCTGAAGCCTTTTTCTGCGTAAGGCTGACGTCTTCAGAGCAGCAGTGGGAGGTGCAGGTGCCGTCTTAGGGTCTACATCAAAGGTGTCAATTAAGCACAATGTTGTGACTTCTGAATGCTGAGCAACTGCAGCCCCCACTCCGATCTACGAAGCCCCAAAAGCCTTAGCCATCTTACATGCTGCAAACTGAATCATAATGAGGTGCCTTTGGGGGCAATATACCAAATGACTCATCTAAAAAAATCAGTGACAATAAGTCTTGTAAAAACCTTAGCTGACTGGCAGTCTCACAACTGCTAAACTTGTTTTAGAGGGGATTTAAGGGAAGGCGGGGGGCATTTTTCTCCTTCTCTGCCAAATATTCTCAGTAGCAAACATTGGCTAGCCCATTCAGCAATGCATGTGCATTCCTTGTTCTGCCAACTGTGCTGTGTGTTAAGCTTGTTTGTTTGTTGCATGTGACAAGGTTTAAGAAGAGCCCTGTTGACATGTTAAAGTGAATACATACATATTCTGCATATATATTCATCTGTTTATAAGAAACAACCTACACATGTTCACTTCACAAATGAAACCAGGGCCCAGTACCAAATAAATGTGGGGTTTAAATCACACATTCAGCTGTACATGCAGTGAATGTAACATGAGAATTACTCAATGCATGTAAAAACAAATAATCAAGTTTAAGGCATAGACAGACTGTACATGTGTCTACTGTAATCTGTGAACAGGGCTAAAGGTGTGCAGTTAGCAGAGGATGTCAAGCTAGATGGTCTCCTGGACTTTGGAATCCTATATTTACAGGCATATCTTTATCTAAAATAAGTATTTTGGGTGACTTCAAGCCAAGGACATGAAGACTTGTGAATCAGCATTAATTCATCAAGAAGTATCACATGTGGGGTAGGGTGAACAAATGGATCATTCCTAAGAGACAACAGGGTATTCTAGCAAAGGAGGACTTATAATAGGGATGTAGCAAACAGCACGTTATTGATAAGTCAAGGAATGGCTTGGCTTGTAAGCAATTCATCTATCATTAAATATATAGGATGCAAAACATGCTGCATAGAAACATGCCACTAAATGTGTTTTAGGGGATTCTGAATGAAGATGAGAGGTTTCCCCCCCATCATGATATAATTACCTCTGTGGTATAGTGGTCAGAGTTTCAGATAGGGATCTGGGAGACTCAGGTTCAAAACCCATTCCACCATGGAAGCTTGCTGGGTCACCTTGGCCTAGTCACACACTCTCAGCCTAACCTACTGTTAAGTGTTAACAGGGTTGTTGTGTGGATAAAAATGGAGATGAGGAGAGTGGTACAAGCCACTCTGGGTCTTGGGGGAGAAAGATGAAGTATAAATGAAGTTAACTAAAATTAAATAAAAACATTTAAAACAGATAGGCAAATAGTTTCTGATACAGTGGCATCCAAGCCCCTGTTCCAGTTGGTTACTATTTCTCATACTCCTGTGGAAATACCCATAGCTCTGTGGTACAACCAGAGATTAAAGGGGAGGGGAGGCATTCCCAGCTTCTTTTCAGGTAGGCTTAAAACTATACTGTTTTCAACATACATAAAACACCATACCAGTTTGTTAACACAGAAGAGGCTGAATGGGCTACAGGCTAAATTGAGTTTGGCTCACTTTGAAACTAAACCATTCCATTTCCTGTTATCTCCCACTTCAAGCAGTGGGTAGAATGTGTTGCTTTGAATACATATATCTGGGTGTCCAATCCTGAAATCTCTAATTAAAAAGAACCTCTGGTAGCAGGGCTAGGAAAGAACTCAAAGCAAGGCTGCCACCACCGCATCAGCAAATGCTGGGAGATTTTAAGGCCAGTGCCTGGGAAGGGTGAAGTTTGGGAGGATGGGACATCACTTCTGGATGGTGCTCTAAGAATTTTCACTAAGCTCTATGATAAAGACTATATGGAGAAATTCCCAGGACCTCACTATGGGGGCCAGTTCCCAGCTATTTTTTCTTAATTTCTTGAAGGTGAGGGGCTGGGACTGAGGGTAGGGGTTTACCCACTGTAGGTGGGCGAATAGCAAGCCTAACTCCAAGAGTCAAAATCAGACTGAGTAGGCAATGCAGGCTAGCTTCATAAGGTGAGCCAACAAGGGAGTCTGCCCTAAGAGATATATCTAAATAGCTGGAAGGGTTTCATTTGAAGATTTATATTGGATCTTGAAGTTTAGTGGACATATTCCTAGGAGATCACCCTTCCAGCTAGCTTCATAAGGTAGCTTCTTCCTCCAGTCATGCCAACATACCTGTGGAACTCATTGCTGCAGGATGTAGTGGTGGAGGCTAGCGCAGATGACTTTAAAAGGAGATCAGAAAAGTTCACATAGGATAAGTTTATCGGTGGTTAGCCATTACTTTCATTTAGCATACCTCTATAATTGTTACAACAATATGAGGTGGCTTCCTTCTGAGACTTCTGCAAGCCAATGTAGGAAACAGGAGAATGGATTAGATGAACTGTAAATCTGATCCACCATTGCTTCCTTTTATGTTCTTATAACACTTCTAATTTCCATGATTAGAGTCATCAGAACTTATCCCTCTCTGATGTAATTCCTCAACCTGAAGCTGCCTATGTGATTTTCTTCAAAATTGCAATGCCCTCTCATTTACAGACAAAAGATAAGAGGGAAAAGATGCTGGCGCCATGGTCCCTTTCTCCCACTCAGATGGTTAACATACCATGATTGACGAAGCACAGCTTGTTAACATCTGAGTCAATGCACACATTGGCTTTCCCAAGGTACCAACATGCTTTGGGCAGGAAAACACCAGGAACTGTTACTATTTTCTGGTACCTTCTTGTCATGTAGTGCACAGGCTCTATTTTATGTGCTGGTGAGGCTCATTTTTATCCATCATACTGATAACAGAGTGTGCTTATAGGAAGTTTATCCCCTTTAGATGACTGTCCCCACATTTACTGAATCCAGAAGAAGGAAGCAGGACAATGCTCGCTGGCACCCTTATACATGCACAAGTGTAGCATCTTCCATACCACTGCAATCCTTATTCCTAACTATATGAAGACTATGGTTTATGTGCACAGGAAATCACTGAAGACAATGGATTGAAAGTGCTGTCAATGAAAGCATGATCCTTTTACCCTCTGTACATGTTCAGGGACTATGGGGTTTCTGATTTTCAGGGTGTGGGAGACCCGCGTTGGCTGGGCGCATTACCCACTGATGATCCTTCCTCCTCCTCGGAGGAGGAGCTGGAAGAACCCGTGGGAAACCCACCCGCAGCTGCTGAAGAGCCGTCCGGCGACCAGCAACCCGGCCCCTCAGTGCAACCCGATCCCGCAGTGCAACCCGGCCCCTCGGTGCAACCCAGTCCCTCAGCGCAAGAGGAGGGGGCGTGCAGGGAGGAGGAGCAACCAGCACCTCGGAGAGCCAAGCCTTGTGAGCCAGCGGCGAGGCGGAAGACTCAGGCAAAAGAGGCTGTTTGGGAGCGATGGAAGAGTGCGCGTCAGCAAACGCAGCGACGGGTGGAGCTGGACGCCGAGGATGAGGCGGGGCAATCAAGTGAAGGAGAAGCACCTGAGCCTCGTTCCTTTATGCTGCACTGAGCTTATAAGGGAGCAACATCATTCACCACTCCTTGCGCCCAGCAGCTCTGCTCCCGGAAGCTTCACCCCTGCCTTGTAACCTGCCCTCGCTTGGATAGACCTCCTGTGTCCTGACCTCGGCTTCACCCTGGACCACCTCTTGCCTGTCTCTGCGTGCAACTGACGACTGGGCTTTCAGACGGCTTAGCTTTTGCCTTCTGCCCCCCCTCCCCCTGCTCAGCCCAGCGCCCTCCCAAGCGGGAATCCCAGCCCTGACCGTGACACGGGGTCTCTTTAAACTAAAATTCTGTCATTTGTAAAACAGTGCAGAATTATCACAAAGTACTCTACTGGCAGAGTAGAGCCTGTTGCAGGATATATAATGGGGACAGAGCAAGAATAATAAATCCTTGCTATGAGAACAGGGTTATGAAACAGCTGTTGACATCATAAATGCTTCAGAAAAGTTTTGAGGAGAAAAATATGTTCTTCAAACACAGACAGCCATAACAAATTTGCACCTCTACTCTCACTCCATCAAGTGAACAACAAGCACCTAATCTTTCTACTTTCAAAGTTAAGGTGCAGCACATGCATGCACGCACGCACACCTACAAAGCTTTTTCTAAGCAAGACTTTTTTTTCTTTGGATGAGTATCTTTCTACTTTCTTATACTATTAAAGTCTCAATACAGATATCTGAGATAACGATATACCAAACATCAACAACATTTTAACAAAAAAAATCATTAAAAAGAAAGGCCATCTTTTACTCATTTCAGTTCTGATTAAAGTGAAACAGCAGAACCAAAACAACCTTAAAAGACAAATATATGTAATTAATTCAGAGCTGCACAATTAAAAGTTGTCCTTAATTAAATTGAGATCAACTGATTAAGCGAAGCCCTAATTTAAATGCCCTTAAGTCTTTCGCAACGTCCCTGTATCTAGCTACTGTCACGGAGCATCACAGATATGTGTTGCATGATTGATTCACATAATTTTCACAAATTTACATATTTCAGTTGCCGCTTTTTGTAAAAAAATATAATGTAAGAAATGGTCATTCCTGGAATTTGGCAGTTAGATTTTTCATTTTTCTTTGTCAGCTGATATTCCTCTGCCTCCATCTTGAATTCTTTACGTTTGCTTCAAATATAACAATAGCACTTTTTTCATTAAACAGAATCTATAGCTACATAGCTTTTTCATTCTATGGAAATTTCACCCAAATATTCTTTTTAAAAAAATTAACACACACATTTCTTCTTCCAAGTAAATCTTCCTTAGAGAATGCTCTGGCCAGCAGAAAAACAGCTGCTGATGATCCCCGGTCCCAAGGAGATTCGCCTTGCCTTGCGGCCATGGGCTACCCTAGTCAGGTTACCCAGCAGGTGGGCTGGTGGAGGTCCAAGGCTTATCAGTCGTACATTTGCCCACTGGGCGCTGGGAACCTCAACTGACTTGTTTTTTCTTTAGGTGCTGTGTTTCGCTGTGGAAGGCTGCAGATCCTTCTATGCGGACACAACATGGTTTGTTGGGCGGCCCACCAAGCTAAGAGGACAGCGATCGGGTCCCAGCTTGGGTTAAGTGAGTGGGCAACAGTGGAGTGGCAGGGTCGCCAGGGCCTAAGGTGGCCAGGGCTGCTGCATTTGCTGTTTGAGGGGAGGATGGTCCTCCGCCTGACATATTGGTCATTCTCCTGGGAGGTAATAATGACCTTGGCCTTACAAGGTCTGACAAACTCAGGCTACTCTGGGCTATTCAAACTACTGTTTACTTCCCTATACACTCCAAAATCCCTTGTATGATATGGTATTTTCAGTGGTGGCAGCAGTAAATAGTTAAAACAAGAATAAGAGCATATATCATGCTTTCTGAGTTTCTAATGTTTTAAATACATACATGGGGGATGGTATAGAAGTAGAAACATGACAGTCTATCACCTTGTTGTGCAGGGCATTTAAACAGTGCTGCAAATGTTTATTCATCATTACAAAGACATGGTTTAAAGCTACAACCCCCTCCCTCCAATAGTGACATTTTTGCCTTCTCAGTTTGATACATATCTAAAAACATATCTTTGCACTTAAAAGTATAATCTGCCAGGTTGAGGCCCCTGCAACGGCAGCACATTGTACTGAAATTATACTGTTTGTTAACAACTGCTAGGAGAAGTGAGAACATTTTGTACTTTTGGTTGCTACTGCATATTTACTAAAATGGTTTGCCAGACATAATAGAAATGCAGGGTAGAGGGAGGACATTAAGGGAATAAACTGGACAGAGAGAGAGAGTTTAAGAGAATAAATCTATTGGACTTCAAAATGCATTACCATCATCATGGAGTGCAAAACAGCAATTACCTTAAATGACACAGGCTATTATTATGTTTCTAGTTAGGTACTACAGCATAGTTAATCTTATAGGGAATCAAACAAAAGTTACAACAAGTAGCTTGGGCAATTCACAGTTAATTCTTACTCTGTCCTCAAGCAGAGAAATCAAAAGGCAAAGTATTCTGGGAATGTGCCATTTCAGACAATGAGTAAGGGGACTCCATGTTTGAATGCTCCCCCATAGCAAAGCCCTGTGAAAAATGGCAGCCTGACATGGTCCAGGCCCAAGCAGCTTTGTATCACGTAACATGTGAGAAAGATAGCCTGCTGGTTTGCTGCAGCACCTAGAAGCAGCTGAGGTCCCATGTAGTTCCTTCCTCTTTCTGCAGGTATTTAACCCATGCTGGGCCAGAGGGGTAAGCTGCTGGGCTGTTGGCTCTTAGTTCAGGGCTCATAGCCTAAGGCCTGTGAACATCAGCTTGCCCTACCCTGAAAAGCTACATTTGTTCATTCTTGTTCATTTGTTTAAGGGGAGGGGTTTGGTACTTTTTATATTTTGGAACTCTCCCATGTTCATAAACTACTTTGGGTCCCTCTGGTGAGAATAGCAGCCTAAAAATGCTTAAATAAATAAAATCTCCATGCATAGATTGTTTTTTATTCTTAATGCTACTTTTCTTGGTTTCTTACCATGGGCATAAAACTATATATAAAGAAGTTCTAAGTTTTCTTGACCTGCCCAAGTTCAAGTTTCTCCTTTAAAACAGAACTGGATATATATCACTACAATTTACCAAGAGATACCTTGTTACTCCACCTCCTTTGTACTTATCCAAGGTACTTTACAGAGAGCTTCACCAATCCTTTTTACTCATGCCAACAAAACTACTGATGTTGCACATTTTGCATGTTTTGTGTAACTTTTTAAATACACTCCCTCATTTCCAACATAGCTATAATAGCAGTCTCCTGACTAGAGATGGGCACAAACAGCAATACGAACCAAAATAAGCCACGAACAGCCCAATCTGCTGTTCGCGAACAAGCTGTTCGTGAGGCCCCAGGTGGTCAATGCAAGCCTCGTTCGTTGCTGTTCTTTGAGCCAGACAGTCTGGCACCTGCTATCAATTCCCTTGGCAACTTAGGCAGGGATTGTCTGAACTCTGTCTGAACTCCTTCTGTCGCCCTGGAAACCCCAATCTAAGCCCAATTTAGCTTGATAGGCAGGTCTTCCCTTCAAGTGTGGAGCTCCAAATTTGTTACAAGAAGGGAGCAAAGACCAGGGGGGAGGGGGGCTCCCAGCTCTGACTCTGCAGACAGTGGAGAGGGAGAGAGACAGTTGCTGTTTGCATTTTGATAGAGAGAGAGCACTGGAGCTTGAATTTTCTTTGTGTGTGGTGAGATAGGGTTAGGGTTTCAGGGCTGCTGCCAGGCTCTGGGCCAAGCTATTATTTATTATTGGTACCTTTCTTGCTGCCTGCTCAGGTCAGGTTTCTGGGAGTGGTGAAGTAGGGATCTTGACTTGGATGACGGCTGGAAGAGAACCTGCTGGCCCCCACGAACAGGCAACTACGAACATGTTCGTGAACAGGGCCATGTTCATGGTTGTTCGTGAGTCCCCATTCATGGATGGCAACGAACAACGAACATCATGTTCATTTTTTTTCTGTTCATGCCCATCTCTACTCCTGACCCTTACAGCGACTGTTACATCTGTGTATATACCAAGAAACTAAACCAAAGAAAACTACAACATGGACTGGTACAACCACACTCTTATCTCCACCAAATACAACAAAACATGCAGAAATAATCTCATCAGATTGTAGGCATACATTTAACCAAACATAGCTACAATATTATTCCAAATTCCTGAAATCTACTATTTTTCTCAAACACTTTTGCTTTAGTCATTATCCCATTTTTTGTTAAAAAAGAAAAGAAAAAGAAACCTGCCTGGGCAAATAAAGTATATAAGAACCTGCATTCCTTATGGTTTGCACATACTGTTATGCAGGTAATTTAAGCATCTTCTGAACCAACAGTTGCCCAGATCCATCCAAATTTTGTATTTGGTCAAAGACTACAATTTGTCAGCCTCCTTAGTCCTTGAGAGATCTCTTCCAAGAACCACAAACTTCGTAACAGAGCAGTGTTATGTATCTCATTTCCAAGTCCTGTCTGTTCAAGATCAGAACAGGTAGTTACCACTCACTCATATGTCCCTCAATATCTGATGTCTGTAAACTGCTCCTGGGCTTCTATAAACTGCATGCATTTGATATGAAAAAGAAAACAGGTGCATGGGGTGGTCTAAGGCATCTCAACTTCCTAGAAGAAAAGTCTTAAATTGATTCCTCAACAGGGACTCTTGGACTGAAGCCCCACCCTGACCTCTCTGTTTAACAGTGTAGTTGTTAAACCCAAGTGGGGCCTCGTATTCCCTTTCTTCCCATTCCCACAGCTGCACCAGTTAATTTACTAGCTTCCCAGACCAGGTTTCCTGCTCAGTCTAGTCTTACCCCCCTCGTAGTTCTCAGAAAACCCCAAATCGTGACTGGTTGCTTTTAATTCCAGTTTAGGAATTCTTAATGCCTTCCTGATTTATCCAACTAACATTAAAAGTCTGTTTTCTGTTGCCACTACTTCTTGCATCTTTAGGGAACCCCTTCTTTCCCCACCCCTTACATTGCCCAATGAACAGGAACTGGATAAGGTGCTATCAAAGCATCAAAGTCCTTTTCTGCATAAAACATGTTAGTTGCCCTAAACAACTGTGTAAGGTCACCTTGTGGAGAAGGGTGGTCCTGATTTACAGATTTACTTGTCTCTATTCTACAGGTTACAAAGCTTCTAAATTAAAATACACCTCGGTGGTTGTTGGGGGTTTTCCGGGCTGTATTGCCGTGGTCTTGGCATTGTAGTTCCTGACGTTTCGCCAGCAGCTGTGGCTGGCATCTTCAGAGGTGTAGCACCAAAAGACAGAGATCTCTCAGTGTCACAGTGTGGAAAAGATGTAGGTCATTTGTATCTACTCAGGAGGGGTGGGGTTGAGCTGAGTCATTCTGTAAGAGTTTCCCAGGGTGTGGAATGCTAATGGCGGGAGGCTTCACTGTATCCTGAGGAGGTTCTTTTGCATATGGATTGGTGCTTGATGTGCTAATCTTCTCTGCAGGGCTATTGTCGGGTGTGGAGTGTTTTGTTGGTGTTTTTCAGAACTGGAGCCCATGCTCTGTTCATTCTTAAGGTTTCTTCTTTCCTGTTGAAGTTTTGCTTATGCTTGTGAATTTCAATGGCTTCCCTGTGCAGTCTGACAAAGTAGTTGGAAGTGTTGTCCAGTATTTTGGTGTCCTGGAATAAGATACTGTGCCCTGTTTGAGTTAGGCTATGTTCAGCCACTGCTGATTTTTCAGGCTGTCCAAGTCTGCAGTGTCTTTCATGTTCTTTTATTCTTGTCTGGATGCTACGCTTTGTGGTCCCGATGTAAACTTGTCCACAGCTGCAGGGTATACGGTATACTCCTGCAGAGGTGAGGGGGTCTCTGCTGTCTTTTGCTGATCGTAGCATCTGTTGTATTTTTCGGGTGGGTCTGAATACTGCTTGAAGGTTATGCTTTTCCATAAGCTTTCCCATCTGATCAGTAATTCCTTTGATATATGGCAAAAACAATTTACCTGTAGGTGACTGTTTTTCCTTGGTTGTTTGATTCATCCTGGGTTTGATTGCTCTTCGGATTTCATTTCTGGAGTAGCCATTTGCCTGAAGTGCGTGGTTTAGATGATTAATTTCCTCATTGAGAAAGCGCGGCTCACATATCCGTCTTGCACGATCCACTAATGTTTTCATTATGCCTCTTTTCTGTCGGGGGTGGTGATTGGAATTTTTGTGTAAGTACCGATCAGTGTGAGTTGGTTTCCTGTAGACCTTGTGACCTAACTGAAAGTTTGCTTTGCGGATGACAAACTACAGGAACTACAGGAACTACAATGCCAAGACCACGGCAATACAGCCCGGAAAACCCCCAACAACCATCGTTCTCCGGCCGTGAAAGCCTTCGACAATACAAAATACACCTCGTTACTCAAAGCTAAATAGTTGAAGAAAGCGGTCAGCTAGTATTCAAAGCTCTTACACTAACAAAAGTTGCACATACTACAGAGATAGTGATGCAGATCCAGCTGAAGTTCATTGTGACTATTTAAAGCAACTTAGATTTAAAATGAATTGTGACTGGATTGTTTTATTGATTTGAATAGAATCTAGGCCTAACTAACTTTAATTGGATCAGGGTCAAAATCTGGCAACCACACCCAGTAAAGCTATTATAGATTCTGTAGTGTTTTTAGTTTCACAGCTCAGCTAATCAACTGAAATAGCAGAGGTAAATCAGCTGAACAAACTAATAATAGCTTTACAGCTCTATTTAAAATCCAAGCTATACACTTAGATGTATTTTTAAATGTAATCATCTACCCACATTCAGAATGCAGGGAACAGCTATTGATATTTTAGCAAAAAATACATTGAAATCAGTTTAATCAAGATGGGTAGCCGTGTTAGTCTGTTTGTAGCAGTAGAAAAGAGCAAGAGTCCAGTAGCACTTATAAGACTTATAATTTGTGGTAGGGTATAGGTAAGCTCATATCCTACCGCAAATTTTGTTAGTCTTATAGGTGCTACTGGACTCTTGCTCTTTTCTATTGCAATCAGTTTAATCTATTCTATGCCATATATTTCACAATCAAATAAATTAATGGTTTATACAGTAAATTGGTATATACTTTGATACATGTTACACAACGGTTACTTTTCTGGCCTATTCATAAAGTTTGTAAAAATAAACTTAGGACTGAGCTTGGGACACTTTCCCCTTTTCATTTGATACAAAAAATTTAAAAAGAACTAGCACGGGTTTGAATGAATAAAATTCAGTCCGTTTTTCTCCTTAAAACAGAATCGCAATAATAAAAAGTTAGCAACACAGCAATAAACACAATATTATTTTATTCTAACCATATTTTTGGCAACATTTAACTCCTCACATGATACTATGAATATGTGAATGTGTGTGTCTGCTGTCAAGTTGCAACCAACTTATGGCCACCCCAGTAAGGGGCTTTCAAGGCAAGTGAGAAGCAAAAGTGGTTTGCCATTGCCATTGCCTCTGCAGAGTCTTCCTTGGTGGTAGCCCATCCAAGTACAGACCCTACTTAGCTTCAGAGATCTGACAAGATCTCGCTATTCTATGCTGCCTTCCCTCCCTGATACTATGAATAAAATCCCTGAAAAGAAGGGGAAGGGAAATTGCCTTATATTGTTGGAGAGCTATAGCAAAAAGAGGAACCTTTCCCCCAATTCTTATCTAGAAACAGAAGAGGAACAATAAAAAAGACAAAATGGTACCTCCCCTCTTCTCCTTTGAGTTCCATGACAGAGAGTTCTGGTAAGAAATATAACTTTATTGTACCCCAAGACTCCATCCAAGCAGCCCACAATTTTTCTGCAGCTGTAATCCCAGCAAATCAGATATAAAGCAATAGCACTTCTGTTCCTAAGGATACCATCAAATTACCCCTGTGATCTTCACAGAATTTTGACAAATATATATTAAGGAGGTAAAACTTCTTATATCACTATATCTGCTGAATTTCATGGGCTAATTCAGATGTACTGTGGTTTGCGCAAACCATGGCTAGTTTGGCTGTTGAAATTCAGACGGTACAACAAACTCAGAGGTATTGGCACCAAACCTGTACTTCAAATTCAGGCTTTTGCTGGTTTGATAACCACAACTTGTAGTAATCGTGGGTTGTTGGACATCTGAATCCATAAAACTGTAGTTACTTGAAGAGTGCCACCCCTCATGTCCACAGCAGAATAGGGAGAATATCTTCCATGTTAGGAAGTAAGAAAAAAGCAAGAAGCAACCAACCAAGCATTTATGCACAAATGGATTTGTTACTTATGTCTGGCAAGCTAAACAGAGGTTGTTGAACAAGCTGTTTTAAACAAACCATGAATTATCATGATGTATTAATGTCCCCTGCAAATTGGAGTGTTATTACAGGTAAGCACAGGTGGTAAGAAGTACTCACCTGTGCATGTGCACAAAGCAAAAATACTATGTTTGGGGCTAATTAAAAAAATCAGCCCTGGTGCAAATTGTCACTTCCAGGTTGTGCCAGGTATGATGTCACCACCAAGGGATTCAAGGACACATGCGCACTTTGCACACATGCCTGCCAGCATACTGTCCCTCTTTCTGAATGCCTTCCCCCCAGCAGCCAAATGAGCAGCAGTAGGGACAGCAGCTGGTGGGGGATGGGGACGGGGGAATTCACCACTAGAGATGGGCACGATCCGCATTACGATCCAAAAACCCCACGATAATGGCGATCATGCGATCGTGACTCAGCGGATCATGATCGGCCACGGCCAACGATCCAGCGATCGGGAGGGAGGCTGGATCAGGGCTGGATCGTGCTCGGATCGGGAAGCCAGACACTCAGGCACCAGTAATCTATTCCTGGGGCAACAGAGCCAGGGGAATGCCTGAGCTGTGTTTCCCCTCTGTCGCCCTGGAAACCCGAATGGAAGCCCAGCTTTCCTTGATCAGCAGGGCTTCCTTCCAACCACAGAGCAGCAAAGCAGTCACCAGTTGGGAGAAGACACCCAGGGGAGGGAGGGGGAAGGGGGTGTTCTGTAGCCATGGGAACTCCACTCTCATCCCTACAAACCCTGATAGGCAGCTCTGACGGCCAAACACAGAAGGCCAAACACAAACACAGATGCCGCCGGCATCACCCACCATTCTTTTCTCACCAGCGCGCTCCCTTTTGGCCTGGTGGGCAGGCATATGGGGGGTGCCACCGGCGAGTGTCCAGACCCCCTGCCCCCTGAGGGGAGGTGGCTCATTGCCGTCTCCCCGTGCCTGGTGGCTGACGCCAACACTCACCTTCCCACATAGCTGGGAATAGCAGCGCGCCCCGCTTTGGCCTCCACGATCCAAGGATCGGGTACGGGAGATGATCGGTTTGGATCGTTTAGTCGGGATCGTCACCGGCACCGATCCACGATCAGCTGGATCGGCAATTTTTTTTGGATCGTGCCCATCTCTATTCACCACCATAGCAGAGGACCTGTCAGCCCTGCACAGTAGCAAAACTAGCAAGAAGTGGCAATTCTGTCTGTAGCTCAATCTTTCTTTAATGCTTCTGTCACCAGCTTATGCAAAGAATGTTAAACACATTTAATTTTAAATGAAGCCTCTGGTCCTTCATAGATCTTTCATGCATACCCATATAAATACATACCCATAATGATAACCAGTTCTTAACTACTCAACAGTTTTCAACTATGCAATGTTGTAACTGGAGACTTTTAAACAACCTCAGATAACAAATAACTAAGATTGCTTAAAAACTATAGTAGCATTACAAATAGTGCATACAGAAATGCTAATCCCTCCTGCTCCACAAAACTTTCACACATTAACAAAGAGAGACTCTTTCATCAACAGTATATTTATGTAAATTTATTTAATCTGTTTTACCTGAGCTGGTGGATGCTGGAGATTTGCTGCGTCTAGACGGACCTGGGCTCTTGATAGTGCTTCTACGTGATGTCGTTGCTATTTTGGTGTAGGAAGTGGATTTCACTACCCGGCATTCTGACAAAGAAATGTTCAATTAGCAACTTAACAGAATTGTGCATTTTCATTTAACTTAAAAGAAAATTATGGGTGCGGGTGAATCTATATAATATATTTCCCATATCCTTGGGCAACATCCACTTATGAAATAAATGCAAGACCCAAGATTTCTTAACATATATACTCTTGTTGCTTAATACACAACTAAGACAGTCCCTTGTTCTTAAACCACAAAAATGGCACCAGAGGCGTTTTTAAAGCTTCAAAAATAACAAGTTAGTTTATTTACATTAGAGGGGATAGGTTAGGTGAAGTCAGGAGTTGACACTTTTTGACATAAAATTCAACAAACATTATCTAGTTCACTGAAGTAAAGATCAGAACATATAGAGACTTCAGTTTTTTTACTCTTCAGGGTTACTTAAAGCTTATGTTTTTAGGCTTTGGTTCCCTTGTTTTTCCTCCAAGCACTTGAGTGTCTTTAATATTTTCTTTCACTTCTGGGGTTAGGAAGGCTGCTACACACTTTCTAGTACCCCAAGCCCCCTCTCTTCACACACTACTAGGGTTGCCAGGTCCCCCAACTCCCCTGGCGGGAGATCAAGAGCCTGGCACATACCTTTCTGTGACCCTGTGTCCTCGTTCACACGTGCATGCTCCCAGGTTCATACGATGACATCACTTCTGGGAAGTGATGTCATCATGCAGGTCAAAGGGCAGCCAGGGATCACTCCCGTGGTCACCAGGGGGCCAAATCGAGCCCGCTGTGGGGGGTAATCCAGCCAAAATCGGGATGCTGTGGGCACAGGAGCACACCACACTGCCTGGGGGCAAGTCACGCCACCTGGGGGGATGCCCCAGAAGCATGCCCCTGCTAACCAGGTAAGTGGGGGTGGGGCGGAAGGTGGGAGAAGGGGATCCTCCACCCTGGGTGGGGGAATGGCACCCCTACACACTAGTGCTTTCCTTCAGTCATTAACTGAATCTGAAGGTCTCCACAGTTTTCAACCACATCTCTCTTCTCTCTTCAGAGCTACCTCCTGTTTGACTAAGTAGAGAAAAATCTCCTTCTATCAACTCTTCTCCTTCTATCAACTCCTTCTATCAACTCTTCACATTGGAGGTCTCTCTCTCTCTCTCTCTCTCTCTCTCTCTCTCTCTCTCTCTCTCTCTCTCTCTCTCTGTGCTAGGACAGAACAAAGACCCTCATCTCTCAATTCAGACTACCCAATCAGATGCTTTGGAGTGGCTTGCCACTCAAAGCTTTCAGATTCTGAGATGGATTAACTCTTAACAGTCCTGCAAATGTGTGTGTACACAGCCTTTCCAGGCTTCTCTAAAACATGCATACAGTCTCTCTCTCTCTCTCACCCACTCACTCACTCACACTCACACTCACACACACAGACAAAACTTCCTTTGATCCAATAATCTCTGTTTTTGAGTATGCAAGCAATTGAACAAGCAATTCTGTTTCTATAAATCGAAAAGTTTCATGGACACAATAGATGATAAAGGCCTCTGTGACTCCTGATGAGTTTTGAGGAAAGTGAGACAGGTTTGTTGCTCCTACACTATCCTCTGGTGAGCTGCAGCCCACAATGTAGCACATAGAATTTATCACAGACTGAGGAATACTGCTCTGCTAGCTCATAACAGACACCAGTAAAATCAATGGAGAGGTGAAATTGCCCTCCCACTCGAGAACAAGTCAAGATGTTCAAGTTAGAGTTTATATATGAACACATGGCTCTGTAGGCATCCATGAGTTATGCCTGCAAAATGGTTTTTGGACTAAGAACTGAAGAAATTAAGCGTGCATGAAAGCCAACAGATTGTAGTCAGTCATAATGGAAGTTTAAATCATCAGCAGGCAAGTCAGTTAGAACCCCAAAGGGACTTTCTCTCTCTCTCTTTCTCTCTCACACTTACTCACACACACACACACTCACACAAAACTGGGAGATCAATTTAAGTGAGTCTTCTAGAAGAGAGACAGTACATGGCACAACAAGGAGGGACCATACTAGCCCAAGGGTAGGCACCTCCACATACACACGCTGAATGGCAGCACACTCAAATACTTTGCTTAGAATGTCAGCTGCCTTGCTTCACTCCACAAACAGCAGGGGTGGCATTAAGCTGGAAGAGGTTCAGTTAATGGCTAGGAATCAGAAGGGCTGTCTGGAAGACAGCTGAATCATGAGGAAGATATCCCTTTCTGTAGGGCAGGGGTCTCCATGTGGTGTCAATGCATGCCATGGTGCCCACTGATACCTTTTCTGGTGCCTGCCGAGTGTTTTTCAGAAAGTTGGCAGGGCCAGGTGGGGCTTTTGACCAACACAGTTTCTGATTGGCTGTATAAATTTTTAAAATGTTGCTTCAATAGAAGTTGCCATCATAGCCCAAGGATCTTTGCCACATGAATAAGATGTGTGTACACAAAAAATATTTTAAATAATACGTTAGTTTTAAATGGTGTCATGTTAAACTGAGTTTCTCCCTGAAATGTTGAAGAATTACTATAAGAGCTATGCATGGCCTCAGGCTCTGACATTTTATGGTTGGATCCATCTCTTACAGCAGCCATTTTGTAGCTGGCTCTAACTCCTGTGGCAGCCATTTCTGGTTGTACCCACCACACCCTTGCAGAATTTTGAGCCTGTAGGCTCAAAAATGTTGGGGATCACTACTGTAGGACATCAAGATGTGAAGTGTGGTAATTTCAGAGTGAAAGTGTGTGTGTAAACTTTCCTGCTTACTCTCCTTGTGCCCCCTAAGACCCTGCTTACAAAACATCTTTTATAGCCAGATATTACACAAGGATTATTTTTATTCATTTACAAAGAAGAGTGTGAACTGAAAACAAAATCACTGATGTTTCACACTGACATTTCTAAAGCAGTCTTACTTTAGTCCTTTACTGTCATGCAAAAAAGGGGGGAGTATATGCATATAAAATTTGTCTGGCCAGGTACAACCCCAGCCCCCCTCCCCCTGATATTTGCCAGATTCATCAAAAATGTTACTTTTTCCTAAATCAAATTGGTTGCCTGTCCTTGTACTTCCTGGAGGGGGGGAGCAACTTGTATTCATATCCTAAAAGCCTCTACCTTTTTGAACTATCTGTCCCAAGTGACGTAAATTATTCAGTATTCCCCTTGAGCATGACCTCTCTTCGGAGCAAACCATCAAATTCCTCAATTCCTGCTATTGATTTAAATGGTGTGTCCATTTTGTACCATTTAAATTTGAGGTCTTCATAAACTGCTCATAACACCTACTCTCTATAGTACATAATGGTCATGATCAGATCAAGATGTAACTGTAAACGAGCAATTGCTACTTGAAATTTCATGCACAGAACTGCAACGATATTTCATTGTACATAACTGTATTTAAGTTCTCTTTGCTTCTGGAAAAATGGAAACTACTTTCTGTATTACAAAGCCTGAAAACTCTGCAAGGTCAGGACATCCAGTTTTGTACTGACTGTAGATAATAAATTGACAGCTGAAATCATGGTGTGGCTCTCTGCCTCAGCCACCTCTTGGATACTGAACTTAAACAGTACCCTTTCTGTTCCTGCTGGATGTGCTCTTGACATCAAGCATGTGGTAGCTTGATCTCATAGGCTACAAAATCCCTCTACTTTGCCAAGTCTTTCATTAAATGAAATTATCTATTAATTTATGAGCAGATGCAGTACAACTCAAGCATGAGTTCAATGTATTTCAAACAAGGGTAAAGGGATGTGTTGTAAAGAGTGAGAAGCGAAAGGGCACATTTTTGTTTGTGTGGTAATCCTGCAAATACATTCATAGATTCTGGAAATCACCCCCAAATTAATGGGGCATAATATTCTACTTAACCTGTGTTTGATACTTTTATGCAGTAGATAGAAAAAAAAGTTCTACAGTTATGAAGATTTATGTAATTAGGAACAGCTATGAGTGGGAAAATATTCAAGTGCCAGCAACCATACACTGGATTATATGATAGCTATACAAAACCCAATGGCAAGATTCTGGTAACGAAGGAAGTATTTGGGAAGTTCAACTCCCTTTCAAAGGTTTGCAGAAAGACATAAACAACTACAAAGACCGAATAAACAGAAGGCTATCACCTTCTACATACAACATTATGCACATAAAGGAGAAGTGGGCACATGTGTGGCTCTCACCAACTGCCTACCATTGCTGGCTTGTCAGTATGGATTATACGTGCACTATTGTAGATGTTTAAAAGGGCAGCATTCTTGATCATAGTTATTATTATTATTATTAATTTAATTTATAGTCCGCTCTCCCCACAAGTGGGGTCAGAGTGGATTTACATCAGACTTTTAAAAAACAATTTAAAACATTGGTAGCAACCATAAAATACAGTGTTTAAACATAAAACAAGGCAGCTCATTTTGCACCCTACATAGAAACATGGGTCCACAGGGCAGGGCGGTTAAAATTCAGCCAGTATAGAATTGACACATATTCCCCCATCCCCTCCACTGGAAGGGACTGGTTGGGTGGCTCGTCTGCCTCAACCCCCGTAAACCTTCCAGAACATCTCCATCTTACAGGCCCGGTGAAATGATAGCAGATCTTAAGGAGTCCTTTCTGCACAGACTCTGCTCACAAGGCACTAATTGTGTTGTAGATGAGAGGGAAAGGCCAGCCATCTTGGGCCCTCTCCTCCAGTATGCAGGTTGATTTCAATGCATGCAATTATATGTGTAAGGATGTGGTCTGAATATATTTGGCAACACTCTGTAGCTACTAGCTACCCATTTAGACATGTGGGGAGGGGGATGTTTCGTTTCCTTAATTATAATGCAAATTAAATGTCAAAAATCAAATACAGTATCTTACGAAGCCATAAAAGAGATTGTATAGTTCAGTTAATATCCTAAAATCCTAAAAATATCTACATACCTGCTTGTGTGCTTTCCTCACGAATCCTAGTGTGATGGTATGTAGTTCTCTTCCACTGTCTATTTTATCCTAATTGCTACCTAAGAGGTACATGGAATTCATTGCCAGAAGCACTGCCAGGAGACATGGCCACAAGCATAGATAGCTTTAAAAGGGGACAGGACAAATTGATGGAGCCTAGCTCTGTCACTGGCACTATCCATGGTGACGAAAGGGGACCTAGACAGTCAGACACAGTGAACCTGACTTGCAGTGCGAGCCGGCAACATCGGGGGAAGGCCCTTTGGTTGGCCTTCCAGAATAAATGGTTGGCCACTTTGTTAGACAGGATGCAGGAATAGATGGGCCACTGGTCTAATCCAGCAGAGCTCTTGTACAGAATCCCTCCTTCCTTGGTTTGCCTTGAATATGATTTAATTTTTAACGCTTTGAAGTTTTCCTATCAAATACTAAAAAAAGCCCTACCCGTTTTAGAAGCTTTTTACAAGTATTATGGGAAGAGACAGGATGATTGTAGAAGGCTATTTCTTATACATGTCCCCTATCTTACTTTCCTTGTTAAGCATCCTTACGCCTTGCGTCTTCCTATATTCAATGGGGCTTATTCCCAGTGGTAACTTGTGTCTTACATACATTTAATGAATAGTACATGGCAGTGTTCTAGCTAGGGCTCTTGGCTGGTGGGGGGGTCCTTATTGATTCTGCTTGCTCTTTTTTTTCTGTGAATATACACTAACTTTTTTGATTGCTCACATTGGTCACTATGAATGCTCTGAATGCATGTTCCCTGCAGGCACCAAAGAGACACCTTCTGGAGCCAGATGGTGTCCACCCAAGAGTGCTCAAAGAACTTTCTAGAGAACTTGCAGAGCCTCTGTCCATCATCTTCAAGGCCTCCTGGAGGACTGGGGATGTGCCACAAGATTGGAGAAGTGCGAATGTTATCCCAATCTTTAAGAAAGTGAAGAAGGATGACTCAGGAAGCTACAGGCTGGTCAGTCTGACTTCTGTTGCTGGGAAGATATTAGAGCAGATTTTAAAGGGATCGATCTGTAAGCATCTGAAGGACCACTTAGTGATCTGGGCAAGTCAACATGGGTTTGTCCCGAACAGATCTTGTCAGACCAACCTGGTTTCCTTCTTTGATCGAGTGATGAGCTTACTGGATCATGGGAACTCTGTCGATGTGATTTACCTGGATTTCAGTAAAGCTTTTGATAAGGTTCCCCATGACATTCTAATGGGTAAACTGGAAGACTGCAGACTGGACTATAGGACAGTTCGGTGGATAGGGAACTGGTTAGAGGACTGCACCCAAAGAGTGGTGGTCAATGGTGTTTCATCAGATGGAGGGAGGTCTCCTGTGGGGTGCCACAGGGCTCGGTTTTGGGCCCAGTACTTTTCAATATTTTTACCAATGATCTGGATGAAGGGGTAAACAGGCTATTCATTACATTTGCTGATGATACCAAATTGGGAGGAGTGGCAAACATCCAAGAAGATAGAGTTAAAATTCAACAAGACCTGAATACTCTGGAGAAGTGGGCAGTTGGGAACAGGATGCAATTCAACATAGATAAGTGCACAGTATTACATATGGGGCAAAAAAATGTGAAGCACAAATACAGGACGGTGGGGGGGGTTCACTTCTGGGCAGTAGTGTACGCAAAAGAGATCTTGGAGTAAGAGTGGACTGTAAACTAAATATGAGCAGTCAGTGTGATGTGGTGGCAAAAAAGGCAAACTCAGTCTTGGGTTGTATCAAAAGAGCCATTGCATTGAAATCACAGGAGGTCACAGTCCCTCTCTATACTGCCTTGGTCAGGCTGCTCCTGGAGTACTGTGTGCAGTTCTGGAGGCCTCAATACAAAAAGGATGTGGACAAAATTGAGAGGGTGCAGAATTTAGCGATGAGAATGATCAGGGGTCTGGAGACCGAGTCCTGCGAGGAAAGGCTGAAGGCCTTGGGAATGTTTAGTTTGGAGAAAAGAAGATTGAGGGGGGGTTCATGATTGCTCTCTTTAAATATTTGAAAGGCTGTCATTTGGAGGGGGGCAAGGAGCTGTTCCAGTTGGCAGCAGAGGATAGGACTCGAAGCAACAGGCTTAAATTACATGCAGAAAGATACCAGCTGGATATTAGGAAAAACTTTTTCACGGTCAGAGTAGTTCAAAGGTGGAATCAGCTGCCTAGGGAGGTGGTGAGCTCCCCTTCACTGGCAGTTTTCAAGAAGAGGCTGGATGAATATTTGTCAGAGATACTTTAGGCTCATCCTGCATTGGGCAGGGGGTTGGACTAGAAAGTTTGTGTGGCCCCTTCCAACTCTGTGATTCTGTGAGGTAGGGGAAAGCCAGGACTCATTCTTTGTTTTAAAGAGGAGTGTCCAAGGGTTCCATTTGCAAAAAATATGTACCTATTAGTTCTAAACATCTTCTCTCGTCTTTTTCTAAGCAAGACAGTGATACAGTAAGAGAGTAAAAGCCTGCAAAACAGGCTGAGAGAAAGTAGGAATAGGGCCCAAAAGAATGGATCACAAATACCTTATTGTAATGTGCACTGTAAATAAATAAAATCTATTCTTTAATAATCCTGTCCCTTTTCCTTTAACATTCCTTACCTAGTCTTCTATTCATTGTAACAGCTAGCCAATGATATTTGGTTTTGATCTGGGTCATATGGGGGAGGGGGGATGAAATCTTTGTTTGGGGGTCCATGGTGGCTCTTGGCAGCCTTGACTTCAGAACAGTTCAGAATTAGAGTCTGAAGTTTTGCAAAGTTAGAAAAGGAACTAGAGAAAAACTTTCACAGCACATGAAAAGCAATATAAATATTAAAGATTTTTAAAAATTAAAATGTAAATAAGAAAAACATACAACAGAAAATGATTTGCAGAAATAACAGGAAATAATAAAGAAATTAAACAGGCTTTTCTGTAGACCAAACTGCATGATATTAAATAAAATCGGAAAGCAGCAAGACACAATGTTCAGACTACCAGTCTTGAAGTGCTTACCTTGTAAGGATCATGAGTTCGAGCAAGTGAAATCACTGAAGAATATTACTAGCATTATATTGGAAAAAGATGAAAAATATAGCAAAGCCAACAGAGAATAAATTCCAGGATTATAATATGGCGTTAGTCCTAGCATAAAAATATTGAAAATTAATGATGGCAGAAAGGAGTGTTTTTCTGCATTTTTTGGCAATGCTTTAAATGTAGTTATTTAGAAAATGCCAAAAACCATTCTAAACTTTTCCTTCACACTGCTTCCATCTAAAATCTTTCATTGCTCTCTAATACACTACATCATATGAAGTAAGCAAAATGCTAGGATTAAGTCCAGAGACCTTGCAGAATTGGGTTTTTCCTTCTCCAGAAGTGTTGTCTGAATTACCAATGGAATAAAAAAACCTTATTTGTAAACCAGATCAGAACTTGTCACGGAGTGCTTGCTCAGCTAAAACCTAATCCATAACCATCTTCTGCTTTTTTTTTAAAGTTATTTATGTTGCAGGGATTAATTTTTGGAATCTTCCCAAGGTTATTAAAAAACGATTTCTGGAAGAAGACCTCCCCTTGGTTTTTAAAACATCTGTACTATAAAGATAAGCCACACAGAGGATCAAAGATTTCTCTGGTTGCTGGAAAGTCATTTTATTAAAAGCATTAGGATGCCATCTCAGTTGCTGTTGAGATGGCATCAACAATAGGGCAATAATTTTGCAGCATCTGCAGACTCTGAAGGCCAATCAAAAATAATTACTCAGGCAACACACTTTGTAGTTTTAATTGTGAAGAACAATTGGTTTAAAAAGGATGTTTCTTCATACCAGTAAAAAAGCATGCCTCCAATTAAAATAAAATTTTCTTAGCACCATATGAGTCTTCTAGAGCCATGACCAATAGAAAGAAGGGCAGCAAAGAGTATTTGTAAAATCTATGTGTACATATGGGGGATTCCACATGATCAATTTTGATCGGACTTTCTGAGCAGTCATGCCGTGGTGGAGTCCTACGAATCCACTTCTCCCCGATTCCACATTAGGCTTTTGTTTCGCACATTTCATTGGCTCAAAGTCCATCATGCAGAATTTTTGACAGGATAAAAATCGATTCCTCATCGCTTTTTCCGGGGGAAGTGTCGAATGATGCACATCTTCATTCCCCCCCCCCCAAAAAAAACATTGCTACACATAAACGTTGCATCAAACCAACACATTAGGAAAAAATTTCTCACAAAAAAACATTGCTACACATAAACTACACATTGCTACACATCAAATAAACATATTGGATAAGCCAGAGCACTTCCCGCCGATATTGTGGAAGAGTATTGGCTATTGACATTTGGAGGGAAAATTGTTACCAATGACCCTGCATCTATCTTTCTCGCTTTCTTCGTGAGCAGTGTGGTTTAGTGATAGGTGTTGTGTTGAGGACGGTCTCTTTCTCCCTCCATGAAAAAACGCCTAGACAACTAGTTGAACGCTGAAGTCCCTCCATCACACTTTCACTCTACCTCAGAAGCTGTCAGCGAGGAACAAGTAACAAATTTGGCGTGTTGTGAAATGGACCCGTTATTGGTCAGCTGTTGTCACGTGACACAGGATATGTTTCTGCATAGATTTGTAGAACCGTTGCAACGTTTTTTTACATTTTTTTAAAAAAAAAAAGAGGGGAAGGGAAAGGGTAGTGGGTGTAGCTTAGAAAACATGATTGGCCAATCAAATTAAGTTGATTCGAAGGGCGAGAGAAAAGGGCAAGGGTGAGGAGAACATCGGATAAAGAATTCCGCATGATTAAAATCCCTAATCTGCTGCGCATGGACAAATAAGTCGGGGGAAAGCAGGATGGAAAAAAAATGGACAAAACGTGCAGTGACTTCGAATCTGCTGCTAGGATTGCCTTCCCACGTGTGGAAACACAAGAAAAAATCGAGGTCATTTAGAAGCTGAAGCAGGGAAAACCATTTGTGCGGAATCACCTAGTCTCGGTATTATTACATATATTCCCCAAGTGGTTGCAGGCGATTACAGTTAAGAAATTATTTCCTTTAACTGGAACATAACATCAGTTTAAATTATCAAATCTGAAAGCATGCTCAAGCAACCATCTGCAAGAGCTGGTAAATGCACCCTTGAAAATATCAGAGGGCCTGTAGTGCAATCAAAAATTGAAATAGCAAGTTTCCTATTCTAACTAGAAGATTAAAATAGAAGCTTACAACAAAGGGAGATCTGATCATGAAGATTGTCATATCAGGACTAGAGATGGGTACGAACTACAAAAAAACCAAACCATGAGATTTGTGGATTTTCATGGACCAGGAACCACGAACTGGCACGAACTGGGGCAAGTTTACGAACCAGTTTGTGGTTTGTGGGGTTTAAATGCCCCTTTCCGGCCACTTAGCAGCAGCAGAGAAAGGAGCCTTTGACAGTTTAAAGGGCCCTACTGCTTGCAAGACGCAGGTCCCTTTAAACTATCAGCTGGCAGGCGGCAAGGGGGGATCCTTGCTGCCTGCCAGCTGATAGTTTAAAGGGACCTGTCGCTTGCAAGCCGCAGGAAAAGTTTCCCCAGGAAATGGCCATTTAAACTGCCCCTTTACGACCCAAACAAACCAGTAGACCAGTTCGTGGAAGTTCATGAAAACAAGCTTCCATGAACCACTGGTTCGCGAACCATGAACCGTCATGGTTCATGAGGCTTTTTGGGATGTAATTCAGTTTGTGCCCATCTCTAATCAGGATGAGGGGCTGCACACCTTTGCAATAAAGTTGCTATCTCTTGAAAATGAAAAATGTCCGACCCTGAGTAAGGCCTCCAGTGACAGAGCCTTCTTGGTCAAGGAGGGAAATTCAGAGCTGGTCTAGGATACAGTTCACAACAATTAAGAGGCAAGTTTAGAGATAGAATTCAGAAGGTTTTGTAAAGTCTAGCCCCTTGTTCTTCTGCCAACAGTTTTAATCAATGTTCAATAACCAAGAGGGAAAGAGAGCGTTATAGTAATCTCCTGTTGAAGCAAGCAAGGTAGTGAAAGTTGCACAGCTGTGCAGATACCCTACTGGTGAACAGCCAATAGTGTGTGGGGTGTCCCAGTGACAGTGACTGCTAAGTAACCACTGGTGGTGTATATGCACAGCATTTTAGGAGCTTGCCCCTGCTTTGGGTATTTTGAATTAGTGTCCATTCAGGACTCTGCTTGCTCTTTGTATCTGCTAATCAGCAGCTATGACCATTTTGTAACTTTGTTCTCCTCTACCACCTCCAGGGCCATGAGAAGGAAAGAGAAATGAACACCAAAAATGATTTGGGTTCATGTGTAGAATACTAACATTTTAAAAGCTTATACTACATTCAAGTGCCATTCCTATACAGCATTCATTATTTCACAGTAATGTGGACCATTGTTTGCTATGCAGAACACAACTGTGCACACACATGATTCCCCTGGGAAAAGAAACATTCCAACCACATAGAAAGTAGCAGGGTATTATTTAAGGGCAGCTCTCCTCACATATTGCTCTGCTAAAGCACCTGCATCTTAGCAATGTACCATGAAGATTCACTTACTGGGAAGTACATGAAGTGTATTAATGTTAGAGTTGTTGCAGCATTTTTAATCTGAAAGAACCTTCTGTTCAGTTGCCTACTTAATAGCTTTATGCCTCAGCTTTCAGGGGGGGAAAGACAAAATGTGCTTTCTGCCAGATTTTCTCACGTAGCAGCAAAGTCAGCTGGGCCAGTCAAGCAAACCCTATTCCAGAGGGAACTGGATAGGAGAACTGGACAATGTTGTGGGCCAGACTTGTCTACTGCTCATTCAGATTTAGCAAACACAACATCAGTGGACTGGTAAAGTGTTAGAAAAACACTAAAGGCTCTTAGTTGCATTTATGGGGCTCAACAGGTTGTAATTTAGGAAGTATCACAAATTATAATACTGATGAGAATGAAGGAGAAAGCTTTTCGAATCAGAGAAATCTTTCTGTAATACATACTACAGTGCAGCTACAGAGCAAAACTTGAAAAAAGACAATGTTCCCTTTGAAGTTGGCCATCTTCCACAAAATAAGAATGAGTCATAACCATCAGCAAAGTATGTTATCCTTGGCAGAGTGATTCATAAATTTACTAGCTACACAAGATGTCTTTTTTTGTGAATTAAATAGATATTTTTTGCAGCAGGGGGTTGATGCTTGACCAAGGCAACTTTCCACCTATACACTGAATCTACCCGTTGGTTCAAATTAAAATACTGCACACATATTTGACATGATCTGTTAGTTTCAGAGTGAAATTGAACAACTGTTCTGTGCTGGAAAGATCAATATTACATTATCTTAATGAAATGATTTGTGGACACAATTCCCAGAGACTTGGAAGTTGCTTATCTCCACAAGCTCCGTAGAATTCTATCCTGCTCCCTCTTATTCAGTGCATATACAAGGTGAATTCATACAAAGGTAAATTCCCATTATCAGTTCATCCACAACAGCATCTGTGTGGTAATGGAAAGTGCCGCCAAGATGAGGCTGATTTATGGAGACCCCTGCAGGAGTTTTCAAGGCAATAGACTAACAGAGGTGGTTTGTCATTGTCTGCCTCTACATAGTGACTATGGCCTTCCTTGGTTGATTCCCATCCAATTACTAACTGAGGCCAACCCTTGTTAGCTTCCAAGATCTGATGAGACTGGGTTAGTTCAGGCTATCTAGGTCAGGACAGGCAAATTCCCAGTACCTCTTCGTCCACCACACCATCTGTATCAGTGTATATTCCGCTACATGAGATTACTGAATCTATTGAACATGTTTTATTACATTGCCCCTTTTACCAAGAAATCCGCAACAAGCTTATCTTCCCTATAATTACAAGGTACCCTGGTCGTTCGGAATTAGTGTGTACTAGAATGTTATTCATGGATGAAAACTTCGTGGTTACAGCATGCATTGCGAATTTTTTTGCGGCAGCCTATAAAATTCACCAGTATAAAAATAACTGGTGAAATGTTGATATGGTATTTTTTAGTCTCATGTATTATAATAATTTTTACTCTTGAGCTCCTGAATTTTATGACTGCTGTTATGTTTTATGCTGGTATAGGACTGTTTTAATAAAGATTAGGATCATAGAATCATACGGTTGGAAGAGACCTCTAGCATCATCTACACAATGCAGGAAATTCACAACTACCCCCCTCCCAACTGCCCCAATGACTCTTGCTCCATGTCCAGAAGACAGCAAAACACCTCCAAGATCCCTAGCCAAATTGGCCTGTGGAAAATTGTTACCTGACCCCCAGGTAGCGATTGGCATTAGCCTGAGCATGTAAGAAGGGCCATGAGAACTAAGCACTGATATAACCCCTTCCTCTCATGATCTGCCCAGGTTCACAGAATCAGTATTGCTGTCAGATGGCCATCTAGCCTCTGCTTAAAAACCTCCAAAGAAGGAGAGCCCACCACCACCTGAGGAAGCCTGTTCCATTGAGGAACCACTCTGTCAGGAAGTTCTTCTTAATGTTTAGCCAAAAGCTCTTTTGATTTAATTTCAACCCATTGGTTCTGGTCCGACCTTCTGGGGTAGCAAAAAAACTACTCTGCGCCATCCTCTATATGACAGCTCTTCAAGTACTTGAATATGGTTATTATATAATCTCTCAGTCGTCTTCTCTCCAGGCGAAACATTCTGAGCTCCTTCAACCTTTCCTCACAGAAACTGGTCTCCAGACCCCTCACCATCTTCATTGCCCTCCTCTGGACACGTCCCAGCTTGCTTATATTCTTCTGAAATTGTGGTGCCCAAAACTGCACACAATACTCTAGGTGAGGTCTAACCAGAACAGAGTAGAGTGATACCATCACTTCTCATGATCTGGACACTATGCTTCTGTTGATACAGCCCCAAACAGTATTTGCCTTTTTAGCTACCATATCACACTGCTGACTCATGTTCAGTGTATGGTCTACTAAGACCCCTAGATCCTTTTCGCACATACTACTGCCAAGACATCCTATAATTATGCATTTTATTTTTCCTTCCTAAATGCAGAACTTTGCATTTATCTCTGTTGAAACTTATTTTATTTGTTTTAGCCCAGTTTTCCAGCCAGTCAAGATCATCCTATATCCTTACTCTGTCTTAGATCATATTTGCTACCCCTCCCAATTTAGTATCATCTGAAAATTTAATAAGCATTCCCTCTATTCCTTCATCCAAATCATTTATAAAAAAGTTGAATAGAATGGGTCCCTGGACTGATCCCTGAGGAACTCCACTTGTCACTCTTCTCCAAGAGACTGAGGAACCATTAACTAGCACTCTTACAGATCCACCTAATAGTAATAGGATCCAAATCACATTTTACCATCTTGCAGACAAGGATATTATGTGAAACCATATCCAGCAAGGTAGAAACTGATTAATACATGAGGTTACCACATGTTTTTCCCCCCATACTGCTCATCAAACATTGTTAATCAAAGCTTTACCAATGAGTGCACATGCAGCAAACTATTTACATGATGGTTATACAGAGTCGACCTGAGTTCGATCCTGGCAGAAGCTGGGTTCAGGTAGCCGGCTCAAGGTTGACTCTGTGTAGAAAAGACTGCATGTGAACGAGACACATCTTCAAATAACTCATATTGTGTAATGTATCCAATGCTTGGCTATGAACAGAGAACCAGATAGCTGTCATGTCTGAGCCCCATCCATGCCAATGCTGATGCTGTTGTCATTAGCTAATGCTAAGGCTAATGTAGACCTGTTGTTCTGAACAAATGCTTCATGCTGCAATTTGATATCATATTGCCAATGCCATAACTGTTTCTTTCACAGGCTTATTGCAGGTGCTTATCTAAAGGGCTGTGGAAACTTCCAGTGCTCATAACCTTGTATACTACTCACTCCCGTGCATTGCTATGTCTTGCTTTATCAGTGACACAACTTGATAGTACAGCTATGTGAGACTTTCTCAGGGCAAATTCGCACCAAAAGACTTATTTGCTGTTGGGAGGGGGTTGGAGCAAATGTGTGTGTTAAGAGGAAAGGTTTTCCCACGTGTTACTATTCCTGTTAATCTTGCTGTTACTGCTTAGATGCTTACCTTGCTTCTGATCCAGAGGACCTTGCTTCTGAGTAATTCTATGGACATATCTATGAAAATGATTTGATTTCTGAATAAAGCCGTTTAACCAAGAGCCTGGATTTCTTGTTGCAATGGTACAGGGATCTGTCTGCCATAGCCTGTCATCTATAGCCTGACAATAGCAACTAACTTGTTAAGGCTAAATTACACAACACTAGAGTAATAACAGGAAGCAGACTTTGTGATTTGGAACAGGGTAGCCAACAAGACTGGGGGGGAAATCCACTTTGGTCAAATCCACATTCACCCATTACCCGCATGTTTATCGGATATCTTCCGTTTGCCTCCAATCCGCGATTTTTTCCTCTTCGTTCACATTCCTGCTTCCAAGCCGTCTTTCTCGCGCGTCCCTCTGGTCACACGGCCGCTCGAAAACCGCTTTTTTGGGCGGGACCTTTTTTTCCCGCCCATTTTTTAAAAAATACTTTGAGCGCACTTTTCCGTTATTTCGATCTTGCCTTATAAAGAAACATCATTGAAGATAATGATGCCTCTCTTTCCCCCACTGACAGCACTGATGGCTCTCTCCCGTTTCTTTTTTGGAAATTTGGAAGCATGTGGGAAGCTTTCGTGGGCATTTCCTACGCAGGACAGTTCAGTGCCTGAATTTTACTGAAGTTTCACTTCCTTGGAGTGTCATTATTTCAATATTTCATAATTTCGATATTACAGTAATATAAAATTTAAAAAAAAAACAGTTAAAAAGGAAGTTTCGTGAGTCCGTTCTGAGGATGGATTCACCCCAAAATGGTTTTTCAAACTACCAGATTTGATTCAGAAACAGCATAATCAATAAATCCAATGCTATGAAGTCAAAAACAGTCTTCTGCAGACTACGGAGCACTTGCAAGTTGAATCAGCCAATAGGAACTCTCGGAACGGCCGGAGAGACAGGAAGGGGGGTGGTTTTAAAAAAAAACCATGTAAATTGTGCATTGGCCCATTCACGGCCACCGTGAAACTCCCGTTGAAAACCTGTGACCACACATTCGGGAGAAATGCGAATGAAATGCGTCTGTTTAATGAGGTAATGTGACCGGCACTCGGGATTGCGTGGGGAATGCGGGGAACATGCGACTTAGAATGAGTAATGTGGATTTGACCTTCTTTTAACATGGAAATGAGCAGCTAAAGTTTTTCATGGCAAGGAAGTAAATATCATCTAGTAAATAACACCCCATTAAGCTTCTGTTAAAAAGCCAGGATGTTTACTTCTCTAGGTAGTAGACAATCCTACCAAAACAGTGAGTCATCATTTAACACCTTTATTCCCATGTCCCATCATGGTTTTTAAGACCAGAGGAGCCTTTTAGCCATGCCACCTGTGCAGTATATTCAACCACCAATGCACAATCTTATGATTGCTCAAGCTGTATGATTTCTTTCTTCTGAAGACTAGCCAAAGTCCAGGCCAGACCACACTCTTTGACATTATAAAGCCATTTTTAAAAATTTGATTTGCTATCCTAGGGCCAAACTACATGACACTTTTTATAACAAATTTGGTCCAGGTTCCAACTTGTCATTTGCATAGCGAGTATTCTGTGCTCGTGCAGCCCCTAAATTATGCAAACAACTCTCAACCAGGGCTGTTTTGGTTCAGAAAAATGGCATGCAAATAAGGATGGAGCTCCTCCTCCCATCAGGCCACAAGCTTGAGCTGAATTGTCCCTGCACCCCACCCCAAGGATTTAAAATGTTGTTCCCTGACGTGTTAAAAAAAGGCTCATGTAGTGTGGCTCTTACCAGTTGCATTTAAGCAGAATGGGGTGATTTAATTCTTACATCATAGTTTAGAGTGTTAATAGCATTTTACCTGTGGGTTTTCATTCTAGGGTTACTCATTCCTCTCAAGTGAGAGCTCTGGCATGCAAGCTTATGAAGACTGACACACCCTAACCTCTGTGTTAGACTGTCTTGAAGAAGCCAGATGACATTTGAAGAGGGTGTCTTAAGGGAATTATGAACATTAAGTAACATCTAAGCACAAATAAAAAGGTTTTAAAAACTCCCATCTTCACCTGATTAGTATAAATCATGCTATCTTTATATACTATAACCCTGCCTATGCTATTATCTAGCAAATGTGGAATGTAAAACATACAACATTTTCATAATTATAAACAATTCATTTACTCCATCTTGGGTATTATCTAACATAAATTATAATACCCAATACTCTTAAAAATTGACAATATGCTTAATTCTTCTAATTTCTACCTATAAAAGTCAACTAATTTTTTCTCATATCAACAAACATCTTCTGTTTTTCCTAGTTCTTCAGTGAATATATTCACATGGCTGCTTTTCCTCCCAATATGAAATGACTTTGTTTCACATTTAGAAGTTGGTTTTGTGAATTAGTTCAGCTCACAGTGGCTTAGTTCAGACATGTTGTCATACCATGTCTGATGCTATATAACAATCCCTGGAGAAGCTTCAAGTTCGCTGCATCTTTCTTCCTCTTATGCACTGCACAATTACTGTCTTCAGCATGTGTTACATATGAACTACCAAACTACGGTGGCTTTCTTTCCTTACATTTTGTTTATTTATTTACTCCCTTATGGGGATATAAAGCAGCTTACATCATTCGCCTCTCTTCCATTTACCCTCACAACAACTCTAAGGTTAGGCTAAGAGTGTATAACTGGCCCAAGGTTGCCCAGCAAGCAGAGCAGGGATTCAAACCTGGGTCTTCCAGATCTCACATTCTAGCTCAGTGGTTCTCAACCTTTTTGGTATGGCAACGCACATGTCCAAATTTACCTGATATGGTGACCCATTTTGAAAAAAAAAATAGAGCATTCATAAATGAACAAAACTGCAAAAAGACCGAGGCTCACTTCACAGGCCTTGTGACCTACTTTTGGTTGAGAACCCAAAGGATGGGAAACACTACTGCTCTAACCCATCCACCACATAGGCCCACGTTACCCAGTGCACTTCAAGACCAAGTAGGTCTCTCCAATTCTAACCTGCCTGACACTCCTACCACTACACAGATTCACACTGGCTTGCCTTGCAAACCACGACAACAAACTGCGATCAAACCATATTTGGAATCTTGTCAGGCAAGGCAAAAGAATGCCATAATTGGCTGGTTTAGCTGCAATGATAAGCTATGGTTTGCCACAACAGCACAACTAATTAGCCTGCAGTGCCTGAAGGGAAGGGGGCTAGCACAAGCAAACCTAAAGATTTTTCAAGGCTTGTTTATGATTTGGTGTCATGTCTGAATCAGCTTCAGAGGGTTCTTTCCTCCACGAGCTTAGAAAACTTGGATTAAATTCAAGTAACTAGCACTGAACTCCTTTTCACTCCATGGTCATTCTTGAAGCAACCGTAGCTATAGTGTAAAAAAGGCAAGAATGCAAGCATTTCCATAAGAGTTAGTCTAACATTTAAGAACAGCTGTACACTTAAAAAAAAAACCCCTTTTAAGGAGAGAAGGTTGAAAAGAAGAGCTGGCTCTCTCAGACTAACACACAACTGCAATGCCTGCTTATCTGCAAAAAGCAAATTTGATTCATTTGAGTTGCTTTTGTTCAAATGCAGCAGAAGCCCATGCTGGATGATTGTAGGCTGTACAATTCCTTTAAAGAACTAGTGAGTTATCACTGTCTAGCTGCCAATGTACAGCCAATGGGAAATCCCAGCCAAAAAAGATTTGAATGGGCAGTCTAAATGAGAGACATCGCCATGATGTACGCTTTCCCCTAACCAATGATTTAACATGACAGAAGACTGCGGCTTTGTTATCAAGGTCTATTTCATTTATTTATTTTAATTACTTTGTATCATAACTATCTCAAAATTTGCTGCAATGCAGGAGGAAATGAAGGAGAGGAATAAAGCTATAAAGCAGACTGTGCTAATACATCTGTTTCCAGATGGGACTCGTTGAACTACAGCACGTAATAAAAGTGGGGAAAGGTTTCTTCTGCAAGTGAGTTGCAAAACCCCTCATGATAAAGACCCGTGGAAATAAACAGCAGGTCTTTTAAAAAGTCCATATTGTGAATACAAGGAGTTTGATTTATCTTCATTACATGCTGAGATTTTTTTCAATCAAAAATCCTTGTATCAGATGAACCGCATGTACAGCGATGGCAGGGGGGAAAGAAACTTGACAAATTTACACAATCCAAATCTTCTACCCTCCTCCCCTCCCCTCCTCCCATGGGAGGGGAAACTGCAGGGCAAAGGGTAAATTAATCTTGTTTTACCATATGGCTGCAATCTTAAATTTTATTGTCAGCTTCTTAGCAGCAATCACAAGAGCCACGGGAGCAAAAGAAAGACTTGGTAACACAAGGATAAAGGGTAGAATGTTAGTTGCCTTTGTGTGTTTTTTCTAAAAAGACCTGCTTTGTTTTAAAGTAAGGATTTCCCTTTCTTTGCAGCTTTTAGGCAAGGATAAAATACCTGCATTTTCTCCAGATTGAAAATATGTCCCAGCTTCATAAAACCACAGATGAATGCCAACTTCTTCCCATGTTCCAGCTTTTCTCAAAACACCAGGTAATATCACAATGTGCTTCATTTTGTGCATTTTAAACTCTCACCATAGAATTGGAAGGTGTTTTACAGACCATGTAGTCCAACTCCCTGCCCAATGTAGGAATAGCCTAAAGCATTCCCGACAAGTATTTATCTAGCCACTCCTTGAAGACTGTCAAGGAAAAGGAATCCTCAACATCTCTTGGCAGCTGATTGTTAAATTACTCTTAACATGAAGAAGTTTTTCCTAATGTCCAGCCGGTACTTTCCCTCATGTAGTTTAAACCCATTATTTATTGCAAGTCCTATCCTCCATTGCCAATAGGAATAGCTCCTTTCCCTCTAAGTGACAGCCTTTTAAATACTTAGAGAGAGCAACCATGTCTCCCCTAAATCTCCTCTTCTCGAGACTGAACATTCCCAAGTCCCTTGGTCTTTCCTTGCAAAAGCTTTCAAGAACCACAGTTCTATATATTGTCGAAGGCTTTCACGGCTGGAGAACGATGGTTGTTGTGGATTTTCCGGGCTGTACAGCCATGGTCTTGGCATTGTAGTTCCTGACGTTTCGCCAGCAGCTGTGGCTGGCATCATCAAAGGTGTAGTAGCACCAAAAGACAGAGATCTCTCAGTGTCACAGTGTGGAAAAGATGTTGGCAGGTCATTTATATCTACTCAGGATATAAATTTATATCTATTCATCTACCACAGTTCTCTTCGTCAGATGCAGAAGTGTATCCCTCATTCAGTATGCATGCTTTGCATTTTTGGTACCCAGGTGGAGAACCTGGCACTTATAAATGTTAAATTGCATCTTACTCAAATCTGTTCACTTTTCCAGTGTCCAGATCTCGTTGAATTCTATATCTTCAAGGGTGTTTGCTACTCCTCCAAGTTTGGTATCATCTGCAAATTTAATGAAGAATCCCTTCATACTCTCATGCACATTCTTTATAAAAATGATGAAAAGAACTGGGCCCAGGCCCGAGTCCTGTGGCGCTCCACTGGACACCTCTCTATTCACTTTAGTTTCAAATGTTGTACTACACATTATGTTGAGCACTGCAAGTGAATAGGGAAACCTCATCTTGGAGTTGCCTATCTCCAAGTGGTAGCTGGAGATTTCCCAGAACTAAAACTGATCTCCAGGTCACAGATATCAGTTCCCCTGGAGAAAATGGCTGCTTTGGAAGATAGACTGTCCAGGCTCCATCTCCCAAATCTCCAGAAATTTCCCAACCTGGAGCTGGCAACCCTACCTCAACTTACCTAATGAGGCAGTGTGGTGTAGTAGTTAAGAATACTGGACGAGGGTTGTCAGCCTCCAGGTAGAAGCTGGGGTTCTACCAGAATTACCACTGATCTCCAAATTTCAGAAATCAATTCTCCTGCAGAAACTGACAGCTTCAGAGGGCAGACTTTATGGTATACCATAGTGTCTAAGAGAAAATGAAGTGGGATACAGTCCCCAAATCTCTAGGAATTCCCCAAAGTAAAATGAGCAACCCTACTTCAAACTTTACTGTAGGGGTGCCCACGCTGAGGAAGGAAGGGATCTCAGCCAAAAAACCAGCCATTTTCTCAAAGGGAACTAGTCTGGAGATCACTTATAATTCTGGGTGATCTCCAGGCCCCACTGGAAAGTTAGCAACTAGGCATGTGCTGCAAAAACATTCCATTGAATTTCGATCCGGTATTTAGGAATACCATATTTATTCAGTATTCCTGAAATCTGGGTCAGATTCTCGATTTGGTTCCGTTTAAACCAGGAATATGGAATATATTCCCTATGGGAAAACTATCCGGGGGACTGGGGGGAACATTTTTTAAGCAAACTTCACCAAATTTGCAGGGAACCCGTCTACTAAAGAGCCCTAAAATTTTAGGAAAATTGGACCTCAGGAGTAGAGATGGGCACAAAACAGAACACGAACCAAAAAGAACCACAAATCGGCTTGGTTCGTGGATCATGAACCAGCGGTTCGTGGAAGCTCCTTTCCACAAACTTCTGAACTGGTATGCTGGTGCATTTGGTTCGTTTAAAAAAGCAATGCCCCTTTCCGTGCCATTGCAAAGAGGCATGGAAAGGGGCATTTAAACCCACGGATCAGCTGCTTGTCGGGGCACTTAAACCCATGCCGCTGCAAAGGGGCACAGAAAGGGGCATTTAAACCCGCGGATCAGTGGAGATCCCCAACAAGCAGCTGATCATTTAAACAGCGGGTGAGGCTTGGCTGGCCGGCCGGGAACTCCCAGCCGGCCAACCAAGCCCCACCTGCAGTTTAAATAGCCATTTCCCTGCACCACTCAGAGAAATGGCCATTTAAACTGCAGGTGGGGCTTGATTGGCCGGCCGGGAACTCCTGGCCAGCCAGCCAAGCCCCACTGTTTAAATGATCAGATGCTTGTTGGGGATCTGCAGGTTTAAATGCCCCTTTCCGTGCTGCTGCTAAGTGGCACGGAAAGGGGCATTTAAACCCCAGGAACTACAAACCATGAACCGGTTCGCAAACTTGCCTCAGTTCAGGGAAGTTCGTGGTTTGTGCATTTTCACAGTTTGGTTTTTTTCATAGTTCATGCCCACCCCTACTCGGGAGCCAATTCTATGGGTCCCTGAACAAGATGTCTCCAGCCACTCTCCATTGTTTCCTATGGAGGAAAACATTTCCAACACTTTCCATGCAAAGAAATTTTAAGTAAAGGGGCAAACCCTGGTCAAAAGCCACTTCCCAATGCAAGTTCCAATGCAAGTTGAACCAACAAAATCCAACAGAACTAAACTGAAGAAAGGGAATCCGACCAGAACCAAAATGAAGCAAGTGGACCAACTTCACACCAGAGAATCCCAACAGAACAATGTCAAAACAGAATCTCAGCAGAACCAGTGTTAAAACAGAGAATCCCACTGGAACCAATGTCAACCAAGAGAATCTCAGCAGAACCAAACTGAAGCAATGAAGGACACCAACAGAACCCAGGGCCAATGCAAGCACAACAGAACCAACCTCAAACCACAGAATCCAAACAGAACCAATGTAAAAAAAACCAACTGAACCAAATTGAAGCAAGGAAGGATACTGTTTCAAGTTCAACAGTGGTAGGCTCAAATTTTGGTTTTAGAATTATTTTTGTACTGTTTTATTGTTGTTCCTCATCCTGAATCTCACTTGCCTAGGAGAAGGTGACTTTTAATTTTTTTAAAAAAATAAATAAATACCAGAAGTAGAGGTAATACAAATCCTAGCCAGTCCTACCAATCTCCCTCTTTGTTTCACCATCCTCCTACTTGCCCCAGCCCAATTCTAATGATAGGGAAAAGTTGTTGACTTCTTGCCTGGCTTGTAACTTTTCTAAAGACATCTGATTCGTCACAGTTTAAAACAGAATGCTGGACCAAAGACAAATGATTTGTCCAAGGCCATAAACCAAATTCAAGAGGTGGGATATGAGCCCCAATCATAAAACTCTCCAAGTCAAATTCATTTACCACCCAAGTTGCTGTCAAATAAATACTTCTGTTTATTCCCTAAACACCCTTTCTTTATCCTCCTCTAAGAAAAACCCATGTTTTCCCCTCACTTCACTCATGCCTGAGCAGAGTTCTCCATCAATGAAGCTTGATACTGTACAAGAGCAACTTGGTCCTCTTCTACCTTAACTCCAGATTAAAGTGGCAGAACTTGAAACAAAGGAACAGCAGAACTTAAAATGGAAAGTTGCCATCCAGTTAGCAGCTACCCAATGTGCCAGCAAGCCCAAGGAGTCCCCACTACATTATCAGTGAAATCCTAAGCAGAGTTACACCCTTCTAAGTCTGTTGAAATCCTTCTAAACATATTTACCTCAATGGACTTAGAAAGGTGTGACTCTGCTTAGGGTGGCACTGTATGTCTCTAGCCTCCTCCCTCTGACAATTGTAAAGGCATTGTACAAGCATTCCAGCTTCCACTGTAGGGACAGGAAGGTAGCAAAGCCCAGTAATTCCTCTTTGTGCATCTGCATAGGTATCCTGGAGCCTCCAACCCCAATGTGCCATTTTAACAGTAGAAGAAAACAAAAAGATGGCCAGCCAAAATTTCTCCCTTTAGATGGTGGTCTGTGCTAAGCACTTTATATAATGAGCTGAAGATAAATGCACTGCTCAGATTCTAGCATAAGTAATATTCCAACAAAGGTTGCTAGCCAAAATCTGAGTCTTTTTTGGTTGTTTTTGCAATTAATGAAATTGTTCTGCATGGAAAAACAGAACTACAAAGCAGGAGGTTTATTTAATTCTAATTTCATTTAACAGAAAGGATGCACTAATCAATACAGTTCTGTTTTAAGAAACACATTCTTTTCTTGTGGAGTTGCACCCTATAAATTTTCAAAGGCAAGTAGTCCTTATCCTATATTGCAGAACAGACTTTCCAGTTGGAGCATCACATCTTTAATTTTTGCATATTTTGATCTTGCCCTTTTCCCCATTAACATTGTTTTCTAGTAAAATAAATCTCTTCAACATATGTTTATAATTCATCATGTATTCATAGTTTAAATGGCATGCAAACCATCATGCCAGTCCACTGAGGGCAATCATGAACAAAATTAAGGGTTCACTGTGCAGAGCACTGCTAGGATTGGGAACTTTGCCAAAGAGTGCTGTCTGTGTGATTCCAGTGGTGGCGGGGGGGGGGGGGGTGCGGAATCTTGGCAGCCAGATGATAACCTTGACCATGTACACAGCACCAGATAGTACTATCAAGCTTTGATACCAGCATTCACATTTGGGATGCTTGGGGAAAGAATCCAAAAACCCCTCTTCTTCCCCTTTCGGACCACACCATTTAGAGAAGGGCAGTGCCAACCATTGCCCTCAATGAAACAAAAACATTCATACACATCTGTGGATTGGAGGCCATACTATCAAAACTTTGCAATATATCACATTGTTGAGAGTTTGACTGCCTTGATTACAGGGAATTGCCCTGCTGCTCCAGCTCTGTCTGTCTTGGTGATTAGAAGTTCAACAGGATTGAATGTTCCCATAATGGCTTCCAGCTTTAATCAGAATTTGGGAAAAGAGGAGAATAAAGGGGGAGTCATCTAGAACAGAATTAGAAAATGGCCTATTTATTAAAGAATGTGAAATTCATAAAGGAAATGATATGTCCATGAAACATACTGGATTTGTTAAACCTTTTTAAAATCAGTTGCTCAAAAACCGGGGGACAAACCATATACACATGTTGCAAAACACTCGAAGTATCATATTTATTGCTTCATGTATTGATAAATATATAATGTTTGTGGATTATATTGAATACATACCTGTTACTTTTGATCTGTTTATCAGCTTCTATTAACGTTATTGGGAAAATATACATTTTGTACATTTTTACCCCACCAACCCTTACAAAGAACTTAAGGCAGTGTACATTGTTCTCTGATCTCAATTTTATTCTGAAAACAAGCCTGTTGGATAGATTAGGCAGGCTCTAATGACCAGCCCAATGTAGGAATTTGAACCCAGGTCTCACAGAGCATATCCACTCTAATCACTATACCACACTGGGTTATTTTTTTTCTTTTAATAATAATGTGCCAGCTTGGTGTAGTGGGAGTGGCAGGACTCTAATTTGGAGAGCCAGGTTTGATTTCTCACTCCTCTGTTTGAAGCCAGCTGGGTGACCCTGAGTCAGTCACAGCTCTCTCAGAGCCCTCTCAGCCCCACCCACCTCACAGGGTGATTGTTGTGAGGATAATAATAACACACTTCGTAAACTGAATGGGCATTAAATTGCCCTGAAAGGCAGTATATAAATTGAATGTTATTATTGTTAAAATGGGGGTTGGTGTTGGAGAAAAACTAATTTTATAATTTGTTTTATTTATTTACATAATTTATAGTCTGCCTTTCTCACTGAGACTCAATACAAATTACACAGTATAAGTCAAAACATTCAATGGCTGGAACATTCAATAAATGATACAACGGGGTATGGATTGCAGAAATTTGAAAAAAAACCCCAGAAATCTGATAGAGCTGAAACAATGCTGAAACAAAATACAGGTAATTTAACATGGCATTAAACAATGTGGGAACTACCCAGAAGGAGCATATTTATACCACCACAGAGAATGCACGTGTGTGGGCAGCTGTTGGTTTTGTCCATTTACAAGGTGGTACTTGCAGAAGGTCCTGTTCACATAAGTGATGCTACTGTGGCAGAATACAGGGAGAGAGACAATCCTGTAGATATGAGGGACTAAAGCCATGATCAGCTTCATATATGATAGCCAGAACCTTGAATTGAGCCCAGTAGTTGATAGGTAGCCAATGGGAGCAACAGAATGCAGAATGGGAGCAATATGCACGCTCTATCTAGCTCCTGATCATAATCGAGCAGAAGTATTCTGCACCAATTGGAGTTTCCATGTTGACTTTGAGGGAAGACGTATGTAGACATTACAATAGTCTAGTCTTGTCTTGATGCTACCATGGCATGGATTCAGGTAGCTAGACTGGTCATGTCAAGATAGGATGCCTGTCAGGGCTTGTCGCTGTCGCTGCTGGGCGGGGCCCCAGCTGGGCTAGCCCTGACATCAGAGGGGCACCAGGGATACTGCAGGACCCTGCTCTGTGGAAGGAGGGGCGGTATACATCACCCAGACTCCCTCTCAGTCCACTTGCTGGCCTGCTCAACCTGGCCTGCTTATCCTCTGCGTCCCGCATTATCTCCTTCTCCCAGAACTCTCCTCCAAGCCTCCACTCTCGCACTGCTCTGCTCTCACTCCACACCATCACTCCTTACTCACACCCACCACCTCAGAGCTCTTCCTAGCCACCTTATATAGGGCTTACTTTCTCCGCCCCACCCTCCTCCTAGGCTTGTTCCCTCTCCTGACTTGACCCAGCTGTGCCTTCCCTCAGGTGTTTCCCTCCTACCACTAATCCCCTCTTGGCTTCCTTGCCTTGCTGGCAGGGTGGGATTGAATGTGAGCCATCCCCAGCTGAGGTCTCCTTGGCCTTGCTCACAAGGAGCTGCCCCAGCCGGCTTCTGTGCTGCTGAGCCTGCCCGGCCTTGCTCATGAGGAGCTGCCCCAGCCGGCTTCTGTGCTGCTGGGCCTGCCTGGCCTTGCTCACGAGGAGTTGCCCCAGCCGGCTTCTGTGCTGCTGAGCCTGCCTGTTCATTGATGCCGGGCGGGGCTACCCATCTCCTCCCCCAGAATGCCTGTGGCAGCTCCACCTGGAGGGGCTTGGCTCCTAGCACCTCCTGAGCCAGGCTGCTGTCCTCTAGCCAGGGTGTGGCTCTGGGCCGTAGTGGCTGCTTCTCTGGCAAGTTCTGGCTCTGTTTGCCAGACAGAGCGGTTGAACTGCTGTCTCCCGGCTGCCCCCTGCCGCTGCCTGTCAGCAAGTCTGGGGGCTGGGCTGCTGACCCCGGACAATGCCATCTTCCAGGTTAGTCTGAGTTAGGAGAAAGCTTTTTTTGCAGCTGCATTTTCTTGCTTCTCTAATAGCACTATCCAAAATAACCTCAGGTTCTTAAGCGAAACTGCAAGGGTCAACTGATCCCCATAAAAAGTGGGGGACACTTTAATATATCTGCCTTTCCAACCTGTATCACTTCCATCTTGTCTTGGTTCAGTTTCAGTTTGTTTGCTTTCAGCCACTTGACCACAGCTTTCAGGCAGTAACTCAATACTTCTACTGCATCACCAGGGGATTTGGATAGAGAGATATAGAGTTGGGTGTCATCATCATATTGATGACATCCAATTCCACAGCTACAAAGTATTCATCCTAAAGACTTCACACAGAGGATGAATAACATGGGGGACAAGATTAAACTCTGTGGAATCCTGCAAGATAGTTCCACTCTGGAGACAATTGATATCTATCAGCAACCCTTTCAGTCTGTCCCACGAGAAACTATTTAAACCAGACCAAGGCACAATCCCTCAGCACCATGGTCTACTGTATTAAAGGCTGCAGATAGATGCAGGAGGAGCCACAAAGAAGCATGGCTTTTGAATATATTCAGCAGAGATCATTAATTAAAGCCACCAGAGCCATCTCTATCCCATAGTCTGGCTTGAAAATGAAAAGGGTCCAGACTCCAGAGCACCAGAGTTATCCAAGAAGATCTGGAGTGGGTCTGCTACTGCTCTCTCAATCACTTTGCCTACAAAGATCAGATTAGAGACTTACTGATAACTAGTCACATCATTTTTGTCTAGGGATAATTTTTTAAGTAGTAAGTGGATAACTGCCTCTTTGCATGGCCAAGGGAAGACACCTTAAGTTAGTGACTGATTTATGATAGATATCAAGGGCTCATTTATTTTGTATAGATGGGCTGTCTTAATCTGTTTCTTTTAAAACATTCATTATTTAAAAATTATAAGTCAAGTGTGGAAAAGAAAAGTATTATGACTTAGCTGGGAAGTTGGGAGGGCACTACAGGATGGAGAGAGCCACCGTGTAGCTTTGTGAATCCAATGCAGGATCAGTCTTTGGGCTGTCTACATCAGGAGGCAATATGCTTCTGTTATGCTGAGCAGGGGTGTGCGTACCGAAATTCATGAGCCAAAAATAGACAAGGAAATCACAGTTTCAAATCATTATTTTGATTAGAAGAGTAATACAAACCCAAGATGCTTCAGAATAACAAAACACCTTCCCTGGAATACCAGGGGTATTTCAAGTTCTGATGCCAGCCATGCAGCATGCACATGTTTTTAAAATTCTGATTTCCTGGTCAATAGAGTTTATCCCTTCCAATCAGACCCTTTGCTAAGGAGGAGCACAGAGCACTTCCAGCCAATCCCAAACTACAGACAGTTGTCATTCTCCTTTCCCTATTCTTTGTGGAGCGGAGAGGAGAGTTTTTCCCCTCTGAAACTAGAAAGCCTGGGCTTGTTCAGCGGGCTGTAGAATTCAAACCCGTTGTCCAATTTGCTTGAAACTTGGGGGTTGTTTGGTGGACAGGCAGAAGAAGCTTTGCTGCAATTTTGATGACATTTGGTTGAAAAATGACTCCAGCTTCCCCACCCCTAGTCTCCCATAGGTAATAATGGCAGATTGGCTGAGGGGGGAGGTCTGCAAAGGACACCTCCCTCTCTATGTGAAAGAAAACAAATAGAGACCACAACAAGGAGTGATCGCAAATGCAGAGACAGATGTTATGAAATGTCAAATATTATGCAAGTGGCATTCTTTGATAGGTAGGGATGCCATGAACACTTATGATTTTCTCTCTGTTTCCAAAGTGGAAATTTTATATTTCACATGTTAAAGATGAACCTTTTGAACAGCCAATAAATTTTGCATATATCTTTTGCTGTCTGCAGAATGACTGTAATGGGTTTTGCATGGACTCCGTTTACAATCCCCAATAAAGCCAAGAGTCTGTCTTCTACTGTGGGATGAACCCATTAAGTCCACTACGCATGTGATGAATAACAATGTAGGAAGTGATATAGGAATTGGGACAACCACATATATACAAAAAATGCATATACCCTTTTAGTACTTTTTGTTACAACAAGTGTGTAAAACACATGGCGAAAGTGTTTGTAAAAGGGAACATATCCAGAGTATATTGATTTATAATGGAATTTCAAAGGAAGAGGGTATTTTTATGATTACTCACCTGCTTCATTTTACTGCAATATTTTGAGCAGTTGGTATCTCTAAGCAAGAATAATACAGGTCCAATTTAATTTTGTATTCATTAGAAAAGTCATGTATTCATCTAGCTCAGGGCAAGCAATAACATTTAGTAATCGAACACACATTAAATATTTTATAATAATCCACCACTAGAGGAATTCCTTGCTTAGCCCAGCAACAAATGTTTCCCTGGAAAAAATAGTACTACACCACTTTCGAAAGAGGTTCATTCTTCATTTGTGCATCATCAGGAACTGGGATTTAACACTGCAAAACTGCAACAGAACATGCTCTAGGTCCCCCTCCTCTCTCTTTATTTAATTAATGAAGGAACATCCAAATGAAGAACATTTCATGTTCATATGTTAATATCAAAAGTTCTCGAGCTTTAACTTAAAATATAAAATCACCTCCATCATAAGGAAAGACTTTTATTCCCATTTTTATTCCTTTTATTCGACATTCTAGGTAGCTCCTGGAGCAGAGACATGGAGAAGCGCCACATAATGACACTAATCCATATGCACTACAGCGATGAGTGAGGCCACAAGGATGACACTTTCTGCACCATCCCTAATGGGGTAAGTACAGCACGAATGCTCCAGCTCTCAGTTGACCCTCCAACCCTTAGTGACTGTAATGAGATACAGGTAATACGCAACTGCTGATATGCAGGGACTGAATAAAACTAGCATGTTTGTGCCTATTTCCACCATATTTTAATGCCAGATCAGAAACTGGATTGTGATAATGTACAAATAAATCCCTTCCAGTTTATATCTCTGGATATGCATATTTCCCACCTTCATTTGGAAAAAAAGATTTATCTAATGTATCTCTTGGAACTCAGAACAGTAGCAATGGCTAGTGAAAGTCCACTGTGTGCCAGCATGGCCTAGGGTTTAGAGTGTCGTACTAGGACCGGGGAGGCCCAGGTTCAAAACCCCACTCTGACATGGAAGCTCACTGGGTGATCTCAGGCTAGCCACACACACTCAGCCTAACCTACCTCACAGGGTTGTTCTGAAGATAAAATGGAGGAGAGGAGAATGATGTGAGCCACTTTAGGACCCCACTGGGGAAAGAGGTGGGGTATAAAGTAAAATAAAATAAATAAATACTGAGTGCTTCAGATCTACATACAGTGAAAAGTTAGCACAAGCCAGTTGTTTTTAAAGAAAACAGACAAAACTATTCTGAACTTTAATTTAAAAATTTAGGAGGTACGTAACATGCTCCTGGACTTGCTTCAGAGTGAACAGAAGGGGTGGAAAGTGACACGTAGCAGTGAGGACTCAAAGGGGTTTGCGGGGAAGCTGTCTGCCTTCTCCCACAAAGTAATTATTGGTAGAAGAACATGGCAGGACTGGAGGGTGGTGGAAATGATTCAGCTAGTCTTCAACCCTCACAGTACAGCACAGGCAGTGGGAGGCTGTACCAACACCTCCATAACAACAAACTGAGCAATTAATCCTTTTGGAGTCTGGGGAGATAACTTTTTTTTAAATTTCCTTGGTGAAACAGGGATGGGTTTTTTCAAACCAGTATTTAACTGTGAAACTAGGGAGGTTCCCCCTTTCACAACTAGATACCCCTCTTCCACTGCTCTTTGGTCAGCACAAAGCTGAATATATCATTAAAATGAAATTTATTGGAGAATTTCCCATTTATTATCAAGACTGTTGTAAAATATTATTTGACTTTTCTCACATGTCCTACCACCAGTAGGCTCATGTGACAACAACAAGTTTACTAAACATTAAAAAAAATGTACAGAAGCCACAGACATCAGAGAGGCTCTGCAGAAAGTATATTTCAAAACTGAGCAACAGGCAAAGCACCTATCTTCTTTTCTATATGGAAGGTATCATTAAAACACTGCTTTTTGCTAGTCATTAAGCTTACAAGGGTACAGAGGAGGAGGTCTCATCTCTTTCTGCCACCACCTCAACTCACTCTACTCTTAACATACTGGCAGCATGCCAAATACTGCAATAAGGCAAAATTCTGCCATAAGATTTTAGGAGACAAATAGTCAACTGAGAAACTCAGAGCAAAGCACTACAGCTTGACATTTTATTTAACAAATACATCCTCAAGATATCCAAACTGTCACTGATTGTGACTATGCAAAAAGAGGACACAGTCTCAGTAAATGACCGAAAAGAGTCAAAATACCTTGAGGATTGGGTACAGCATGTTTTCCCGATATGATTTGTAGCTCACACTTTTCTTATTAGTCAGATTATAGTAAAGTAGCCAGATATTAATCATGCTGGCAAAAGGTCAAATGTGACAGAGAACTGGCATCCCAAATGTTCTTTCAATGCGCAAATGAGTAACAACAAATTAGAAACAAACATTTAAAAAACACCAGCGCCCTAAAATTATATATTCAATTGATATGAAATTTCAACACAACTGTTGTTTAAAAGTAATCCCAAGAATTAGACTATGCCATTTCTCTCAACATGCTGGAAACATTTTTCCCCATTTTCTTGCATGCAGATGTATTACATGAATCAAACTATTATAGAAACAGTCGTTTCAGGCACAAGGATGAGATAATGGTAAAGGTTAACAACCAGAGATGGGCATGAACAGCAATACGAACAAAAAAAAAGCCACAAACAGTCCAATCGGTTGTTCGCAAACAAGCTATTTGTGTGGCCTCATTCTAAACAAACAGGTGGTCGTTGCAAGCCTCATTTGTTGCTGTTTGTCAAGCCAGACAGTTTGGCACCTGCAATCAATTCCCTTGGCAACGTAGGCAGGGATTGTCTGAACTCTGTCTGAACTCCCGCTGTTGCCACGGAAACCCCAATCTAAGCCCAATTTATCTTGATAGGCAGGTCTTCCTTTCAAGTGTGGAGCTCCAAATTTGTGACAACAAGAGAGTAACAACAACAACAACAACAACATTCGACTTCCGGTTTGGGATTCATGGAGGTCTAACGCAGCTCCATTTGTGGAGCTGACCGGATTGCCGTTTTAACCGGCCGGAGGGGTGAAAATAACCCGCGGCCGACTGCTCTCAGGCGGGGAGCAGGCAAAGAACGCTCAAGACCCTAGGGTGAGTTAGATCTCGGACGAGGGGGGGCTCTACACAAGGAGTCTCCCCCCCGATCCTTGAGGTCCCACCTTGCGACGGGTCGGCTATAATCTCTGCGGCAATTCTGGGGCCAATTCGGCTGGCATAAGACCTACATACCCAAGCTTCGATCGGGGAGGGAAGTCGAGAGGAGAATTTAAGATCGAAACAGCGATTACAACCCGAGAAAGCTGGAGAGAAGGTAAAGATCGCTATCTCTTGAAACGGGACAGATTGACAAAAACAGAGAGGAAAGAAAGTAGACTTTTAAACTGCAACAGACTAGCGAAAAGGAGGTGAAGACTCGGCAGGAGTTGTATTTTAAAAGAGACTAAGTTTAAAGAAGTTATTACAAAAAGCGGACTATTGTTTTGAATACCTGTGGTTTTGGAGCTGTGGGAAAAAGACACCATCGCGAGACCTGCTGTGGGAAGACGGGAGACAGGAAGTGCGTAACAACAATAGAGTGGCTGGAGGGAAGCGGCCCTTGCCAAAGGACAGGAAGTGGGGAATCGCCATCTTTGAAAGTGGAAGGGTCGTGGCTTCAGCGGAAGAGGAAGTAGGCCATCTTGGATTATAATAACATAGAGAAACCATAGAGAAAAGACGCCCGACATTTTGGATATAAAAAATTAATTTTGGCAAAGATTGGGACATTTAAAAAAAAAAAGGAAAACGTTTAATTATACGCCACGGAGCTGAGGAAGAGAGCAGATTCGTGGGAGCGAGCTAAAGCAAGCCCCACGATGTCGAAAAAAGAGTGGCAATCGGCAATAGAAAACTTGGACAAAAAACTTATAGACATGATGAAAGAACTTAAGGACACGAAATTGGAGCTTATTAAAGAGGTCAAGGAAGTTACACAGACAGTAAAGTCGGAGCTGTCAGAAGTGAAAAAAGGTGTGGAAACGATTAGCAGTGAATTACAAGGAACGCAGCAGAGAGTTAAAACAGTAGAAGACGCGATGGAGAATTTAATAGACACGCAACAAACAGAGATGAGGCTGGTGAAGGGGAGGATGTCAGTTGCAGAAACTAAACACATGGAGAAGCAGCTTCGTTTTCGTGGTCTGCCAGAAGTGGAAGGGAAGTCAGCGCAAGAACAGATGACTGAGGTGTTGGCTGATTACCTGGGGAAGGAGGAGGAGGAAATTGTGGTTATCCTAGATGTGGCGTATCGTGTGAATTCGAGAATTGCAACCCAGAGGAAACTACCAAGGGATGTGATTGTGCAGTTTACAACTAGAAATATGAAAGAGAGGATTGTGACCAAACAATTTCAAGATCCATTGGAGATTGATGGCAAGACGATTATTATAATGAAGGAACTGCCCAGATCAGTGTTATTGGACAGGAAAAAATATAGAGTGCTAATTCAGACTTTGAAGGACATGAATATCAGATACAGATGGGAGTTACCGGAAGGAGTGTCCTTTGAGTTTGGAGGGGCAAAAAAACGCATCAGATCTGAGCGGGAGATGGAGAGATTTATCAAGGACAATGAAAAAGACTTACCAACAAAACCATGAATATGGAGTGTAAAGTATTATCTTGGAATGTAAATGGACTAAACTCACCGAATAAGAGAAAAAATATTTTTCATTGGCTACTAAAACAAAAATGTGATATTGTTTGTTTGCAGGAGACCCACATTAGAAAACAGGATGTAAAATATTTAAAATCTGGAAAATTGGGCAAAGAATTTGTAGCGGCTTCCAACAAGAAAAAAAGAGGAGTGGTGTTGTATATAAAAGAGGAGCTGCAGCCAAAATTTGTTATGAGAGATGTGGAAGCTAGATTTGTAGCAGTGGAATGTAATTGGAACTTAAAGAGAGTGTTGGTAGTCGGACTTTATGCACCTAACGGTGCAAAGGAAAGCTTCCTTGAGGACTTAAGGAAGCACCTAGACGATCTTGTATATGACCAGATAATTCTTGCTGGAGATTTCAATGGAGTGACAGATTTGGAATTAGACAAAAAGACTACAAAAGCACAAAAGAAAAGAGGACTATTGCCAAAGCTTTTTTTTGAGTTGATTCAACAAGAAACTCTCGAAGACGTATGGAGGAGAGAATATCCTAAAACCAAACAGTTTACTTTTTATTCTGCAAGGCATCTTACATTATCAAGAATTGATATGATCTGGGCCTCAAAGGACTTAGCGCTATGGACTAAGGAGGTAGAAATAATGCCGATGGTAGGCTCAGATCACAACCCAATTATGTGGAAATTTGGAAAAAGGAGAAAAAGGAAAGCCTGGAGAATAAATGAGGACTTGTTACAGGAAAGTGAGAATATGGAAACACTGAGAAGAGAGACTAAGTTTTTTATACAATACAACGTGAATAAAGAAGTACCAACCAGTAAAGTTTGGGACGCGTACAAGGCGGTTGTAAGGGGCATACTAATGGACTTAAATGGTAGAGCAAGGAAAAAGAAAGAGGAGAAAAGACAAGAGATTGAGGAGAAAATAAAGGCCAAAGAAGTACAGTTAAAAAAGAGACCAGGGAAAAAGAAAATACATCAGGAAATCAAAATTCTTCAAGAACAGTTAACAGCAATGAGTAACAAAGAATTGGAGTGGAACCTTAAAAGACTGAATCAAAAAGCTTTTGAGGGTGCTAATAAACCTGGGAAATATTTGGCATGGCAATTAAAGAAGAAAAGGGAAAAGAAAATAATAAATAAAATTTGTGAAGAAAACAAAACGTATTTGGAGCAGACTACCATTAGCAGAGCCTTTTATAAATTTTACGCTAAGCTGTATAATAAAAAAGAAGTAAACAAAGAATCAATAGCATCATATTTGGAGAAAACCAAACTTCCAGAGATCTCGGAAGCTTGGAGAAATAAGTTGAATAGTGAAGTAACTGATGAGGAAATAAATATGGCAATACAATCCGCAAATCTAGGAAAGGCGCCAGGGCCAGATGGACTTACGGCTAAATTTTATAAGACAATGGCCAATGAACTGGCACCACTCCTAAAAGAGGTGATGAACGGAGTTTTTAGGGATCAAAGAATTCCTGACACTTGGAGCGAAGCGAATATATCATTGATCCCAAAAGAGGGCCAAGATCTGACTAGCGTGAAAAATTATAGGCCTATATCACTACTCAATAATGACTATAAAATTTTTGCGAAGATATTGGCGGAGAGATTGAAGGGGTGGCTCTCGGAAGTCATAGAGGAGGAACAAGCAGGCTTTTTGCCAGACAGACAAATAAGAGACAACTTAAGGACAGTGATCAATGCTATTGAATACTACGACAAGCGTTGTGACAAAGAGGTTGGTTTCTTCTTTGTAGACGCTGAAAAAGCGTTTGACAATTTAAACTGGGACTTTATGTTTGCCACTATGGAAAAGCTACAACTGGGAGAAAGATTCGTCAGAGCAATCAAGGAAATCTATAGAGACCAGACTGCAGCAATTGTAGTGAATGATGAATTGACTAAAAAATTGACGATTAGTAAAGGAACAAGACAAGGTTGCCCGTTATCTCCATTGTTGTTCATTTTAGTATTGGAGATTCTGATGATACAAATTCGACAAGATGAGGAAATACGAGGAATAAAAATAAAGGACTATTCATATAAGGTCAGAGCATTTGCAGACGACATAATGTTAATTGTAGAAGACCCACTGGAGAACATGCCAAAAGTGATAGACAAGATCAAGGAGTTTGGAGATTTGGCAGGTTTCTTCATTAACAAAAAGAAGTCAAAGATATTATGCAAAAACATGACTAAGCAGAAACAACAATTGTTAATGGAAACAACGGATTGTGAAGTAACTAGTAAGGTGAAATACTTGGGAGTTGAGCTGACTGCAAAAAATATAGATTTGTTCAAGAATAATTATGAAAAATTATGGACTCAGATAGAGAGAGACTTGATCAAATGGAATAGATTGAACCTGTCATGGTTGGGCAGGATTGCAGCAGTTAAGATGAATGTGTTACCAAGAGTAATGTTTTTGTTACAGACAATACCAATCATCAGAGACTCTAAACAATTTGAAAAATGGCAGAGGAAAATATCAGATTTTGTTTGGGCAGGCAAGAAGCCTCGAGTGAAAGTAAAAGTTTTACAAGATGCAAAGGAGAGAGGCGGAATGCAACTGCCCAATCTGAGACTTTACCATGATGCAATCTGCCTAGTTTGGCTAAAAGAGTGGATGACATTAAAGAATAAGAAACTATTAGCCCTAGAGGGATATAAAAAAATTTTTGGATGGCACGCATACCTATGGCATGACAAAGTAAAGGTCAACTCGATGTTCCTGCATCATTTTGTAAGGAGAAGTCTATTTACAATCTGGAAGAAGTATAGAACTTACCTACAAGAAGGAACCCCCTTGTGGGTGGTTCCATATGAGGTGATAGATCCGAGAGCTGTGGATAATGAACAACAATGTTTAACGTACAAAGAAATAACTAAGATTGAAGTATCTAAACTTAGAATAAAGACGCAAGAGGAACTATCACCTAACTATGATTGGTTTCAGTATAGACAGATTAGAGACTTATACAACTCAGACTTTGCAAAAGGGGGCATACGAACAGAGAACTCGGAACTAGAGCAGACCCTTCTTAAAGAAGACAAGAAAAGAATATCCAAGGTATACCAAGTATTGCTGAAATGGTATACTGAGGATGAGATAGTTAAAACACAGATGGTGAAATGGGCTATAAATTTCAATAAAGAAATAACAATGGAGGCATGGGAATACTTGTGGAAAACTACAATGAAGACAACGACATGTATCAATATTAAAGAGAACATTTTCAAAATGATCTATCGTTGGTACATGACACCAAAGAAGATTGCGCTAGGGAATTTGAATACTTCTAATAAATGCTGGAAATGTAAGAAACATGAGGGCTCCCTCTATCATATGTGGTGGTCGTGTGAGGTAGCTAGGCAGTTCTGGGGGGAAATAATAAGAGAAATGAGTGAAATTTTACAGTTTCAAATAAATAAGAACCCAGAACTCCTGCTGCTAAACTTGGGAATGGAGGGAATTCCAGCCCATCATAGGACGTTGATTTTTTATATGACTGCAGCAGCTAGACTTTTGTATGCACAGAAATGGAAAGTACAAGAAGTACCAACTATTGAAGATTGGATCTACAAATTGCTGTATATGGCTGAAATGGACAAGATGACAAGAAAACTGAGAGATCTGGACTCAGGGCAGTTCAACACAGACTGGGAGAAGCTGAAACAATACCTGGAGAAGAAATGGGAGGTGGGCGGAAAACTGTGGCAGTTTGAGAACTACTGAAATATAATAAAAGTATAAAAGAGAGGGGTGACTTTACCGGGGGAGGAAGAGAAATGTGAATTTATAAGCAGTTAGATTAATTGATTGAGATATATATAGATATGTATAGGTCAACTGATAGAGAATAATTAATGATAAGGTTTAAACATGAGGATTGACTAACTAACAATATTTTCTTTCTTTGACAAGATTTATATGCACCAAACAGAATGTATAGAAGAGTTAAATTGATTGAGTATCTGAGGAGTTATATAGAATTACCATAAAAAGTTGAAATGAGTAATATATAGAGAATAAATCAAATTGTTTGATTTAAATGTGGGAAATTTTTATGGTTTATATATTTTTATAGGTTTATATAGAATTATTCAAAACTGGAAAATGGGATAAATTGTTTATCTAAAGACGTATAGTTTGGGTGTATAATAATTAAAGGAGTTAATGATGCACTGCTTAATATAATGGAGAATGTATATCTGTTTTAGACAGAGGAATTTAATAGAAGTAAGGGAAAAGGGACAGAGGGTGGGAAAGCTGTTGGAAGTCAACAAAAGGGGGGGAAAGGGAGGGGGTTAGAAACGAAAAATTAGGGGAAAATTGATTGTAATGTAAAAATAAAAATGTTCTAACCCAATAAAAAATTTTTCAAAAAAAAAAAAAAAAACAACAACAACAACATTCGATTTATATACCGCCCTTCAGGACAACTTAATGCCCACTCAAAGAGGTTTACAAAGTATGTCATTATTATCCCCACAACAAAACACCCCGTGAGGTGAGTGGGGCTGAGAGAGCTCCAGAGAACTGTGATTAGCCCAAGGTCACCCAGCTGGCTTCAAGTGGAGGAGTGGGGAATCAAACCTGGCTCTCCAGATTAGAGTCCCACGCTCTTAAAGACTACACCAAACTGGCTCTCAAGTAAAGACCGGGGGGAGGGGGGCTCCCAGCTCTGGCTTAGTTTGCAGACAGTGAAGAGGGAAAGAGTTGCTGTTGGCATTTAGACAGAGTGCATTGGACCTTGAATTTTCTTCGTGTGTGGTGGGATAGGGATCTACCCCTTCAAGTTCCAGGGCTGCTGCCAGGCTCTGGGCCAAGCTATTATTTATTGTTGGTACCTTTCCTGCTGCCTGTTCAGGTAGGGTTTCTGGGAGTGGTGCGGTAGGGATATACCCCTTCAAGTTCCAGGACTGCTGCCAGGCTCTGGGGCCAAGCTATTATTTATTATTGGTACTTTTCCTGGTGCCTGCTCAGGTCAGGTTTCTGGGAGTGGTGCAGTAGGGATCTTGACTGGGATGATGGCTGGAGGGGAGCCTGCTGGCCCCCACAAACAGCCAACCACGAACATGTTCATGAACAGGGCCATGTTTGTGGTTGTTCATGAGTCCCTGTTCGTGGATGGCAATGAACAACGAACATCATGTTTGGGTTTTTTTCTCTATTAACACCCCAAATGTTTTTTAAAAAACACAAAACCACTGCCCATTCTCCTGTAACAGGAAAATTAACAAGCAATATAGTATCAGTTCCATTTCTACTTCTACCTGCCTGTCATCAATCATCCATAAGAACATCAAAAACATTGCAACTGTAGTCATTAGGAACACATCTGCCCTTGACACTCTTCAATCAAGCCTGGTTACAGGATGGAGACAACATTAGGGGCCAATCTGCATCTGAATACAAACAATGGCTTTGTTTGTTGTTATTGTTGGAGTTACTGGCTGCCTTTATAGAGAATACTTTGTAATGCTATTGAAACATTTGGAAGTAAAAGTAGGTGTCAAGGGAGATGCTTTGGAGTGGCTTAAATCATTCTGTATGGATCTGATTCAAAGAGTTGCTTTTGAAGACCAGATGGTATCTGTGCGGGAGTTGTCCAGGGTTTTTTTAGAGTTTTAGAGTTGAGTATCACCATTATGCTGATAACTCAGCTCTGTATTTCTTTGTCTAGACCACCTGACTCTGCTTTAGCTGTCCTGACCCCAGCACATGGCCACTACCAGGGCTTTTTTTGAGGGGGAACGCTCCGGAATGCCATTCTGGAAGCTGTAGAATCTGCCCACGTGATTCCTTCCTCCTTCGGCCCCATGGGCTCTGCAGAGGAGGGTAAGCTGCTTTAAGTTCATTCTGCTTTTTTCCATTCCTCTGTGAGCGAGCGAGCGAGCGAGCGAGCGAGTGTGTGTGTGTGTGTGTGAGAGAGAGAGAGAGAGAGAGAGCGCAGGGGCAGGGGCTCTGCAGAGGAGGTTTAGCTGCTTTGAGTTCATTCTGTGTTTTTCCATACCTCTGTGAGCGAGAGAGACAGAGAAAGAGAGCAAGCTAGGGCACAACACGGGTTCTGCAGAGGAGGGTAAGCTGCTTTGAGTTCATTCTGCTTTCATTTCATTCAGGGGGTTCTGTGTAGGTGTGTGCTCCTTTGAATCCATTCTGTTTTATTTCCATCGGTGCTCTGTGTGTGTGTGTGTGTGTGTGTGTGTGTGTGTGTGTGTGTGTGTGTGTGCTGCTTTGAGTTTATTTTGCTTTCTTTTCCTGGGGGTGGATGGGGCTGTGCATGTGTGTGCGTGTGTTGCTTTCATTCTTTTGTTGACTGAAGTTGACATTGTTATGGTTCCCACAGCTTTTGAATGCAGATTGGTTCTGTGTTAGTTAAATATATTAGTTATGGTTATTCCAGTTTTATGCTAGGAATGGGGTGCTGCATCATGGCAAGCATCGAACAGTAGCCTTGTACACTGAACTAGTCCCTTTCTTTTATCACTTTGAACACTCCACAAAAGTGAGAAATGCCTGACTGTGTAAGTTTTCACACCAAGAAGACAAAGGTTTCACAGATGCAGTTTGATCTCACTGGATTGATGCTGGACAGGCCAACTTAAATACCCAATATGTACTTGATTGAATGGACTCAGAAAGTCAAGAGACTTTCTAGGGCACTTTGAATTAAAAGGGAGGGAGTCATTTTTAAGTAACTATTTTTACAGAGAGCATTATGCAGCTTGAACATGCAGAAGTGCTAATTTACTGCTTCAAAAGCTAAAAGAATAAAGATTCAGAAACAAGGTGAGGTATACATTAGCTGTTAGCTGGTTTCTTCAAGTAATCCTGAATGCTAACATGGTGCTTCTTAATATTACAGTTGCTTTTAGTGGCCACTTCCACAAGCAAATGTTTTCCATGTCCCCCACAAGGCAGCTACAATGTAAGAATTGTCCCCTTTCTTAGACAGCAGCAGGGGAGGCAACTTAGCTGTTTGACTGGAGAATGAATCAGCATCTTTCCTCTTCGCCCACCATCCCAAAAGTATGTATGGCACCCTGGAATCAGTGCAATCCAGTTACTTATCCTAACAGAAAGGTCAAGAGAATTTTTTAAATAAAGAAGTAAGCTTCTATGTTAGCCTAAAATAGGCACAAAACCAGAAACATTTAACTTGGTTCCTTCCTATCCACTCAATTATTTTAGCCTCCTAACAAGCTCTAAATGTATATTCCTGCCTAGGTCAAATTGGTCACCACTCCCATGCTAGCTTAAAAACCGTGTCGATTTCATATTAGCTCATTTTCCTGCTACGGATAATTCCACAAAAGTGTAACATTGCTTAGGAAAATATCAAATTCTAATCACCACTGTATGACCTACTGCACACATCCTCTTAGTGCCATGGCAACAGCAACATTTTTCAGCAATTAGTCAGCCTTAGAATAGTCATAGCATAAAATCCACACAGAGGATTAGCACACATTTATCCTCTCTGAGAAGCTCCTTAGATTGTTTCTAGGCACAAAGGTACTTAAAACCAATAATGCCAACAGAATTGGATTGCTATATTCCAGTTCCACAAGAACTGGACACTCTGTTTATATAATGCAAAGTATCTGCTACTTATGCAAGTCAAGCACATACAGTTAAACATTTTCTATGCTCCTAGTATATACCACGAAAACTGGGAAATGAACAGCACAAAGATTTGGGGTTAGTGTGGTAGGAGTGGATTACTGATGAAGATTGTAGAATGAGAAGTTTTTAAGGTTGAATGAGTGATTTGTCTATATTTTAAAACAAATAAAATAAAACAATTCAGATTCTGAAGGTCAAAGGTCTTGTAACACATTCAAGCATAGTGGTTAAGTGGCTGGGCTCTGAGTCAGCACTCTGCGGGTTCAACTCCCACTACTACCATGAGCGCTGCAGTTGTCCTTGGGTAAGCCGCTCCTTTTAGCCCCTGCCCCCCAGCTATATTTGTTCACCGGTCTGAGTGTGACTCTAATCACACTCAGGGTGGTATATAAGCACACTGTTATTATTATTGTTACTAGTAATTCAGTCAGAACCAGGAGATTGGGTTGTCAACTTTTTTTTTCCTAACAGGACTCCTGTAAATGAAGAATGAAAAGAGTACACTGAGTCATGGTCTAGGTAATCAGTCTACTGCACACAGTAATTTCTGATCTGGCTGCTTTCTGAAAAAGCACAACTCAAAATCAACTATGGTGTTGCAAGGGACTTGAAGAAGGCAAAACCAAAGAAAATACTTGACAGTCATCTGTGTATATTGTCATAACACATACCATTACAGGTAGGAATTACACACATGTGCAATGAAAGCAGTGCTGTGAGAATTTAAACCAAAGGAGCATTATGAGATGGCTGGAACCAGTGGCTGTTTTCTGCTGTCTTTCTCTGTCATGGGAAGACTTTGCAGAAAGGCAGCTCTGGACCCCTCATGGAAGACAGCCCCTGCGTAAGATGAGATGGTCAACAACATTTTATAGAATCCAACTGACTAGATGAAAAAAACGGCCTTCCGTGATGCTGTTCAGTTTAACCTGCAGAAATACAGGGAAACATGCCTTTTACAGTCTGGGAGGCAAGAATGGTAAGATTAACTTACCATGCTGCTGTTGGCTGAATATCCTGCTGACTTGAGCAGGAACTTCGGTCTCAGTTAATCGACAGACAAATATATTAAATAAAAGTCCTCTAACATCCCTTCGCTAAACTGTGTCCAACTAGCAAAGTTACTGAATGTCTTTCATCAGTCACAACAATGGCTTCCACTCATAGAAAGAAATATCTGAAAGTGTGTCATGCTTCTTACTGGAGACTGGGCACAATTCTCTCCACACATTCCCCTCCCCTCGTATCTATAGACTTACTTAAGAACCAGAAATGCACTATTTTAAAGAATCCAGGACAACGAATACCCTAAACAGGCATGGATGACATGCCCAGAATCTAGACAGTATGGCAACCCTTTCACAAAGCCATTGTATAGGATGGGTATGTGGTTTTATCGTGTCCAGCTATATCTCAAGTTGAGAGACACTCAAGAAGACAATTGTCACAGATGAGGACTCCAAACTTCAATTACTGGAATCCTATCCAGATAGTGTTTAGGAATACCTACATAAGCATGATGCTTCCAGGATATCACCCATCCCTGACCAGCCCTAGATTTTAACAGCCTCGTATTCTGACTTCAGTAAGGGCTGCATTTCAGCAACAAGCAGCCCCACCCATCAAGTCTCTCATGTATGAGCAAAAACAGATGCAAAAGAACTTCTTAACTTCCCCCTCTTCAGTGTAAACACACCCTTCCAATAGTTGCTCCTGCTGAACTCTATGCATGATACCTTCCTCCCAAATGCGAGGAAGCAGCTAATAATAAGGGAAGGAGAATCCACTGCAATTCACAGTGAGGAAGAAATACAGAGTCTTTTACTTTTTTCTAAGCTCATGTTGAGGAAAGTGCAGGTGCTACACAGCAAAGAACAAAGGATAATTGGGAACATGGGCTAACTCTCAGGACTGAATGAACCTCAGTGCTGCCAGTCACCTATTGATATTTTATTTATTCTTTTATTCATTTATGTTATTTATAGATCATCTTTCTCACTGAGATTCAAGGTGCATTACGCAGTGGAATTCAATATGATCAACAGTGGGACATTCAGTAAACAGTAAACAGGATATAGATTGCAGAATTTTGAAAAGCAAGCAGAGATCTGATACAGAGCTGAAACGATGTTCTAATATAAAATAAGTAATTTGACATGACATAATAAGCAACATTAACAGACAGTGCACAATAGTATAGTCTACAGTACCTATCTCTTTATCAAAGCATCTCTTTGAACCATTTCCTTACAGCATAGCCCTACTACCTGTGTAAGAAAGCCTTCTTGAATAATCTGGTTTTGCAAAGTTTGTGGAAAACCAAGAGAGTGGGACCTTTCCTGAGATGTTCAGGCAGGCCATTCCACAAGGTGGGGCCTCTACGGAGAATGTGAATGTATAGGCAACTGTTAATTTTGCCTATTTTCAGAGTAACACCAACAGAAGGTCCTGTTCAGATGAACAAACCTGCCATGTCCAAGCATAAGGAGAGGCATAAGGCTTCTAATGCAACTCCCACCTAGGAATAAAACTAGTCATAAAGTACAGTTTACGTCTGACAGCAGCAAGCTTGTGATCTGCCAGCTAACAACAGGAAATCCTCTGCTCTCTGTGATTTAAGAAGCAGGCAAAGACCATTGCGATTGGAGGGATTTCTAGAGCATCCTCCAAACCTCCACGCTGTCACATCCTCTGTCTTGATGATAGAGACTGGGGAAAGTTCTAGATCTGCACAGAGGATGTGACATCACATCCCCTGAAACTCCACCCTTCCAAGCACTTGGTGCTGCAGAGTGAGCAATCCTAGACAGCAGGAATGCCAAATCGGCATCACTCTGCACCGTATCTAGGACCTGACCTTCACATGCAACAGAATGAGGTAAGTAAAATTCCAGGGTGTTAGAATATGTTGTATACTTAACATTGCAAGAGGGGAATTACGTTTTTCTAAATGCTCTTTCAATGTAAAAACTTCTCCCTGCATACACAAACTAGCACTGCAAGGACAAAGCTTGATTAGCACCACATTTTCTTATGTAGCAATTTTGTTTTCTTTTTAACTTGCAAAGATTTTGTTTTACTTTGCAAATATTTTAAATGTGGTTTTCTTCCAGTCATTTCAAGTGGTACATTCCAGTACCATCTCAGAGTACTACCACTTCATTTCAGTTGCACATACAGACTAGGCTAGGCCTCTGTTACACATCAGCATGTATGTAAAACACAGCAGAGCAACAATGTAGTCAGACTGAAACTGAATTTGTAGAGTATAACACAATAAGAAATAAGGGAACATAATTTCATATTTCAAACAACAAAATCTGGTAGCTTTCCTTCTGAACTTTCTTCTTTCCTCCCCCACCCAATCCAATTAGCTCATATAAAGCCCTGTCAGGACTTATAAAATGTTCATAAATTGATTTCAGGTTATTAAACTATTTCAGAAGAAATCAGTTTTGAAGGGGTTTTTTGTGAGTCTCTCAGCTAATGTACTGTAGTTTGTTTTTATAAGATTTTTTAAAAGAAAAATTAATGAATACTAAGAATGAATATATTATCCTCAAATGCCTTCAGGAAACTTAGGCACTTTCTAAAAGCTAATGAATTATAGATTTTGAAGAATTAGATACTCTTTGGAAAAGATACTGTTATTATTGTTGGGGGGAGGGGATTGAGGACATTTTCTGGAAGCATAACGGGGTGCTTACCTAGAGCTTTTAGTTCAGAAGTATCTAAGTATGAAATGTGGGAAGCCACTTGCTTTAACATGACAAACCAATACAGAAGGGGAACCTCCTATTTCGGGAAAAACTTTCATTCATTTAGTGCAGAGCTCTGTGTAACCATATTTCAAACTTAGCAATGTACTGAAATTGGTCCATTTGTCTTCAAAATATATCACACAAATTCAACATCAGTACAAAATAGATCAGTTCATGTAATTGCAAAAACACATCATCATATGCAACTTGTCCAGACTCTGGTTTTCTCCCATGATATCTGAAATTTTCTTGCCACAGAGAATACAACAAAGCCATTCATGAATAATTAGGCCAAGATTATAGAGATTAATTTCCTACACAATTAGTAAATAGAGTATTTAAAATGTTTTACAGAAGATGTCCACACAATATAGAAACTTCAAAATGAAAATTCAAACAGACAAAAAAACCTGAAGTTTTTCCATAACATATGAGAAGTTACCGTCTAAAGTACTGAAAGAGATTTTAATTTTGAATTTAAAGGTTTCCAATCAATGAAGAAAGAATGAAAAGCTGGACTCCGACATAATTATAGAAAGTGGCAGAATTCATTGGTTACCTCTATACTTCCTCTAAGGGGAATAGAATACGTTGGGCTCTCACCCATCATGAACCAGCTGGTCCAGGACCTTCTTAGCTTTAGAAACTGAATGGCATTCAAACTATTTTCTAAGTAGTTTTCACATATTTAATTTAATTAGTTAAAAAAACTGTGATAAGTGGCTTTCAGCTACATTTCATTCCCACTGGAAGATAAATTTGGTCTGAACTGGACTGGTCAGGGAAGAGATCCTGGAATTTTGTTGGACAGCTCAGTGAAAATGTCTAGTCCAATGGGAACTATTTAATGCCTGGAGGTAGTGGTGATTTTGACTGATAAAACAGAACCCCCTGCCCATATGCCATGGCCCTGACCAAATAACCCATCCCCAGCTTCTTTTAAAGAAAAATAAAGATGCTGAGATGGCCTCCAGCATTTCAACTAGACATACTCAATTTAGTGTGGAGCATATCCAGTTGAGACCATAGGTCCAGAGAGTTATATACAGTAACAGGTGTGGTCAAATTTATCAAAAAGTAGCTCCAGGTTCCACAAGGAAAATTCAGCAGTGATCAGGATTCAATAAACCTAGCATGTAAATGGAAAGAAATGGTGGAGTTGGAAAAGGACAGTATATACAATCATAATCTCTGTTCAAAGGTAATTCTGACTCCAGATCAGATTCTCAAAGCCAATGCACAATTTTTTATTAAAACATTCTACTCTGACGAAACACAAAAAAAGGAGGGGGATCCCAACAGTTGCTGTGATTATCTACCCACACAAATTCTTCAAGTCATATAAGGCTACCACCTCAGAAAACCACAATCCTTTTATGAGTACAAGGTTAAAATTACACCTTCAAAGCTCTTGTTGCTGGTATTAAAAAAGTGGCAGCTACTAATTGGGTGGTGTGGTAGCTGGGACGCTGTGAAAACATGGACAAGTTGCTTAGATTTTCTGTGCTTCAATTTCTTCTGCATCGTAAGGCCAAAATATGGCTTTTATGACATAAGGGAGGCTAACTATCTGTGTCCAAGATCATGAAGCTCTCAGGATATCAAGTGGACTATTATTTTAATGGAAGCACCTGGCTTTAAATAGTGTCCATTTTCCCTCCACTAAAGTGGTTTTAGAAGTATTTATATGATCTGGAGGGAAGGACAGTGCAAAAGCCATTATCATAATACTAAATTCCAGCAAGATAACAGTCAAAGGCCTTAACCAGAGAGGTACATATATTGCATATTATCATCTAATGTTTCCCATATGTGTCTCTTCATGGGGGTAACTGGTCCCAGAGTATGAATTAAAGCATTGTTTGTGTACAATACAACCTTGTTGTGTACGATACGACCTTGTTGAAGCTACAGATGAGATTGCTGCCTGTATACCAGTAACACGATGTTCCATGGTGAAAGATGGGAAATAACTTTAACAAACGGGTGTTCAGATTTACATAATAAAATTCAGACAATAATAAAATTATTAATGAATTTATAACCTGAAGATATAGAACATGGGAACCCATACAGGACAGCAGCCATCTCTGCTAGCTTGTAAGGGTAAACATGGAAATACAAACCAATTACAGGAATTCTACAAGTTATAATAAACTAACAAACATCTATCTGAATGAAAACATTTTATATTGTACAGAATACAGATGCTCCTTTACTAAACAGAGCATGAGCCATATGACCTTTAAAGTCCTTCATCATCTGGGACCCATGTATTTGGAGGACCATCTCCTTCAATACATCCCTGAGTGCCAACTACAGTCTTCTGGCAGCCATCTGTTGGCAATCCCATCTGGCACTGACCAGTGCTTGAGCCTCTTCCATTTTGGCCTCTGCTCTGTGGAACAGGCTCCCTGAAGAGGAGAGGGGAGCTCCCACCGTAGAGATCTGTAGGAGGCACCACAAGGCCCGTCTGTTTGAGGGGGTTTCAATGAAGGGTAACTTTTAAGGAGGGGAGGAAGGGATTTGAGGATTGTTATTTTAACTGTAAATGTTTTAAATCTATTATTGTAAGCCACCCTGAACACGAGGATAGAGTAAAAATGTTTCAACAAACAAATAACATCTCCATTGGCTGCTTATCTGTTTCATGTTCAAGGTGCTGGTTCTTACCTACATAATCTTGTAACCCACATACCTGAAGGACCACCTCCCCCTGCAGGTGCTTGTGCACCAACTTGGGGCTCTCCTTTCATTGTCTCATATTTGAATTATGGGATTTTCCACCTTCCTTCTCAGCCATGGCACGTATTCTCTGGAACAGCCTCCCACAGGATTTTAAGAGTATTCCCACTTTGGGACAGGCTTGGAGGCTTTGTTAAGCCTTCATGTGGAAAGATAATTTCAAAGACAACTGAATTGAACTGAAGCAATGCACAGCCAACAGAAAGCATATAGCAGAGATCGATTTAGGGCCATTTTCTTTTGTACTTTTGCATTTAATAATATATCTGTCTACACCAATTTGTATTTGCGTTTGTAAGCCACCTTGAACTGTCATTTAGACAGGCTATAACTCTGTTTTAATAACAAAAAATTCCTGGAAATACTTAAATTCAGCAGATCTCAAAGGGTGGAAAGTACCTTGCTCTTATATCTGCAATGGTTGCCTTATGGAGTTTTGCAAGAACTAAGAATGTTCAGTAGATGATGCCCCAACCCCCATACACACACTACGTTTCTGTGTAAGGTGCTTTTCTGGGACTGCCTTTTGATTGAAAAAGATCATGGAACAATGACAAATGAAGATTTACTGGGCAGCCTTCGCTCCTGGATCCCAGCAAACCAAGGTAGATACATAGCAGAATTAACCACCTGGCCATTTAGGCTAACGGGAAGAAGGTAAAGCCAGAGAAGTAAACTGTACAGAAACAAAGCAGGAAGGGTACTTCAAGTGGACAGGAACCTTTCATCATGTAATCTATCTTAATACTCATGGCACAGTACTGAATTAGGAACATCCTATCCCACATGACTATGCCTTCTCTTAAGAAATCTTGTCACTTATGAAGGTGTGTTTCCAAATGGAGATATTTTACACTGACTACAGAAGGTATTTAAACGTTTACCCTACCAACCTTGTAGGGTGTAAATAACTGCCTTTGAACCTTTTAAATAAATGCCTTTGGGACCCTATTTGGGTGGAAAGGTGGCATAAAAATGTTTTAAACAAATAAATATGCTTTAGTATATATGCTTGCTCATCGCAAGTTTTTGGGGAGTGGATATATTGTAATAAAGAAGGGCATGGGAGGGGTTGTCTTCGGTTTAGATGAAAACGGCATGAGGAGAAGCCTTAATGTTGATTTCAATCTGAATAGAAGGTCCTGTGCTAAATAAGCATATTTTAAAAAAACACCATGAGCTTCATATATGGAATCCAGGGTGCTATCTGGTTATACCCTAATTTATTTCCTCAGATATAGAAACAGTTTCTGCTATTACAAAACTCTCAAAGAGTCTTTGTACCACATCTTAAAGAGAGGCATAATTTGAGCGATTCACCAGAAATTTCTCTACCATGAAAGTGTCTTTTTTTGACACATGGGAAGAACACGTTGACTAGTGGACGTCTGCTCTCCACAGCACAGCCAAAAAGCTGCTCAACACATTAGCCAGTATTTCACAAATCACAACAAATTATGAGCAATTTCCCCTCTTCTTCCTTTTACCATTGGGATATAATAATAATCAAGGTTACAAAAACCTGACAAAAACATGACACTTCTAACTTTAATAGATTAAGAGGCATCTGAGCCAGGAAAATCTAATCCATGTCAATTGTCAGTCAGTGGGTAAAGTACAAATACTGGCACAGGGAACCAGATCTCACAATGTGCTAGCAAATTAAGATGAGATCATTTTTCAGAGATTAAAATCTGTGTCTTTTTATTCCCATAATCATCTTCTGCTCTTTTTCCTTTAATAGTGTTTGTTCTATAATAGCGCTATAATTCTGGGTAAGATTTGTGTATATGTAACTGCATGGATGGAACTGAAGCTGAGCTGACTTTTTAAAAGCAAATAAGTATAGGCAGGCACTACTACTTCTACAAAACACTTATTTAGTGACACCCTAATATGTTGACCATTTCCAGAACATGGACCAGAAAATTGTGAGAAATTATTTTGTACCTTTACCTGATATTTTGGCAAATAGTTATACAATGAATGGATAATTTTTGCTTTCATGCCATGCAAACAAACCTCACATCAAGAGTTTTAAAGCAGAAGTGCACGGAAGACATACTTCAATTGTTTACCTCTGGGGGAGACAGAACTGCTCATGTTCAACAAAGTCTGTCCCATACTGAGATGTTCCTGAACAGCATGGCTGCAACTCAATAACCCAATTTTCTTATGTCCAGTTGTTACCCAAGTAGTGCAGGAGCTAAGGTATACTTAATGCACTGTTTAGCCCCATTTACATCTTTTTTGCTTTTGTGACATAGCATTTTCTTATTTAAAATGTGGGATTTTTTAAAAAAGGGATGTTTTTAGAGTAAAGCTTTTTTTTTTGAAAAAAAAAACTACCCCTTGAAGCCACATTAACTGAGATCATGCTAGAGAGATCACAAGAGAAGCTTTATCAGTATCTTCTTCAGCCTGGGGGCTGCATCATCCTAGCCATGCCACCACCCATTCCACTTCTCCGCCATCACTGCTCACCCTGCTTCCAGCACATCAACTATGGAGGATCTGAAGATGTTCTATCCCCATTGAATAAAGAAAGCTGGCTATATCCCTGGTAGAAGCTCAGCAACACCTTTGTATGCCTCTAGACAACATGAGAAGCCACTGATCACACCCATGAGCCAACGTTATAGAAGGCTGGCTGAGGAGTGGGCTGCTTGCAGATTGTGCATGGAAGAACATTGTTGCAGCTTCTCATAAGCTGCTGAAGTAATGCCTTATAAATTCCTTCAATAAACAGTAGTTTGATTTCATCCAGTCTTTTGGTTCCATAAAGTCTTGGAGCAGAACCACAAGTGACAAAAGGCACAGATTGGACACTTGTCTGCTTCCCTCAAGTTTTGATGGGAAATGTAGGCAGCTTGGCAGAATGTTGGACAAGTGACAGTTGAAAGTCCATTGAACAGCAGTCAGAGAGCGAAGCTGCGAGACCAGGATGCCTACATTTCCCATCAAAACTTGAGGGAAGCAGACAAGTGTCCAATCTGTGCCTTTTGTCACTTGTGGTTCTGCTCTTAGTTTACACTCACACACATACACACACTTGGGAAAATCTGACCTGATATCAAAAATTCTTATTTGATGCCAATGGGAAAACACAAATTTCTTACCACTTTCATCTAGCAAGAAATCATCCTGGTAACGAAACTTCTCAGGTCCACATGCAATAAATATGTCATCATCGCCAAAGAAATCCTGAAGGCACATCACCTGTAATAAGAAATTAAAGGGGTGAAATCAGCATCAAATCTCACAGATACACAGAAGGATGCTGAGGCCTTCTAAAGGATGGCATTACACAACAGTTATAAGGATGGAACAGTTTTATAGACAATGCCATAAACACAGTCCTGTTGATAATGGTAATACTTTACCATATTATCTGAAAATTCTGTAATAGAAAAATATAAATACATATACACAGCGCTCATTTCGAGGGGGAATGCACAGGAACGCAGTTCCAGTAGTTCCCCAAAGAGATCACATGTCAGGTGGCCCCGCCCTCCTCTCAGCCATTTTGGGCCTGTTTCATCCTGGATTGGGGTGAAAACAGCCCAAATTGGGCCTCTGACGGGTGGTGGATCACTTTCCTGCTCAACAGCAGCCCAATCCTGACCATTTTGGGCCCCTTTGGGCCATTTTCAGCCCCTTTTGGCCATTTTGGGCCCAATTTCGGCCCTGAATGTCCAGGATTGGGTCCAAAACAGCCAGGATAGGTGATGTCAGGGGGTGTGGCATATGCAAATCAGTTGTGCTAATGACACATTTCCAGTGATGTCAAGGGGCATGGCATATGCTAATGAGTTATGCTAATGAGTTCCTCCAGCTCTTTTTCTACAAAATGACCCCTGCATATACATATCAAGAAATAAGGTAAAAGCTTTTGCAGTTTTATCAGTTTAAACAGTATCTCATTTAGGTATTTGAAAGACCTTAAAAGCATTTGCTGTTGGCAAAGTACATTTCAATTTGATCTATAAGATAAATACAAATACAAATGTATGAGAAACTTACAGGATCTGGATCTAATACAAGAGGCTGATAGTTGAGCGACAGAAATTGTTAAAATCCTTACTCTGAAAGTATCCCCCACTACTATCAGCTGAAATGCTACACTCCAGAACTGCGTTAAGGCATGCAAAAGCAACATTCACTATTGAACAAGAAGCTGCTACCAAACTAACAATGAAAATTAAAAGAGAAAGCTCCACTACACTTGCACAAGCCTCAGTGTGCCTAAAGGGTTTCTTTAAGCCACAGCTAAACAAAGAGGAGCCCACCCCATTCCAAAAAAAAGAGGCTTCCACCAGAAACTTAATCTCCATTGTGCAAACATTTATAAAAAGTCAGACCATTCTTAAAAATTCATTAGTAAGGTTCAGTCAAGAAATACAAATATAATACAAAGTAAGAGAACTCAAGTGACATATCACTTAGTGACTGCAATTATCTTTATAAAATTAGGATATTTTTTGTAATTGTTATGCATTTATCTTTTTAAAAATTTTATATATACCACAAATGTATTGCATAGCTCAGGACATTATTTCCCCTGAGCTTGTGATTCTGTTTCAACAATTTTTACAATAAAGAGAATGTTTCATCTAGATTTGCTATCTAGACACCAACCAACTATAACTCACCATTTTATTTATTTGAACAACTACACCTCATTCCATCTTATTTAGTCCACTACTTAAGAGCTCCTTTCCAAGCCCTGTTCTCTATGCCTCTGTAGGCATAGCATACTCTCCATACCACATTAGTGTCCAAGAATCACTACTCATTTGTAACTTGACACCTGCTGGAGATACAACCCTTTCTGATCCTGAACTTCAGTGTCTAGGTCAGCTATGTGTATATGTAAGCAAACCATTCTCCCAACTTAGTAGAAAATCTGGCCATTTCTTCTCACTGCAAGACAAATCATCTCTCCCTTTTCCTCAATCAGATGTCTGAGCAGTATTTGAGTTTTTCCACTTGAGTTGGAGAGGGACAGCAAAAGACTCCAGCCAGAGCATCTTGAGCCAATTCTGAAGTGAGTTTCAGTGCAGCCCTAAGTAATCTTCCAGCCTAAAAGCCATCTGTTTCACTTACAGCCAAGCTACAAGTGATGAATTACACTTGCCTGGCAAGTGAACAGACTCACGTGTATTCCTCCCCGTTCACTTGCCCTCCACTTGATCACTACGTGATCAAGTGGAGTGCAAGTGGAGCGCAAGTGAACAGGGAGGAATACACGTGAGTCTGTTCACTTGCCAGGCGAGTGTAATTTGTCACTTGTAGCTTGGCTCTCAGCATTGCCTGGTTAGTCTGCACAGGATCACACTATTTCTAAAGCATGTACGAGATACAGGAACTATAGAAGGTAGCCAGATAGAGCAGAAAAATACTTTCTAACCAAAGCAGACATCTGTGGGCCAAGCTACACATGACGAATGACACTTGAACGGCAAGTGGATTGAGCGGAGGGCAAGTGAACAGGGAGAAATACACTTGCCATTCAAGTGTCATTCGTCATGTGTAGCTTGGCCCTCTAATACTACTCAGATCCCTTCCATAAGGCAGGGCACTTTTATGTAGGTAGTTTGTGGACAAAATCTGATTCTTTCCAACCAAGTTAACATAGCTGTAAAAGGAAAAAGTGAATTCACTCAGCCAAACTTTATACATAGGGAGAGTCTTATTAATTAATTAATTAGCTGTATTTGTAGTCTGCCTTTCTCAGTCCATACAAAGAGGCATCTTAAAAGCACAATGTAGATAAATTCAACAAGAGGAGATGGAGGATTAGGTAATCATAGGTAATCCTAGGACTAGGATTATCAAAATCCGGAATGACCATAGTATATTAGGCATGATTCAGAACATGAATGTAATACAGACAGGGGATTTAATGACGAAAAATGGTATTACAGTAGAAAACAAAGAAGTGGTATCAGGGTTATATATGAAGCAAACTGATAATGTGTCCTATACATGGTGATATAATCCACAGTCTCTTTCCATTTATGTCCTGTCCGAGGAAGTCAGGAAAGACCCCCTCTCCTGGCTTTCCTCAAACTATGCAGTACTGAATTATTCCTAAGGGCTTTCTACTCAGATTATAGAGCTGTCTCATAAGAAATACTTCTAGAAATGCCTTGGTAGGGACAGGGACTATAGTCAATGCTATTGGGTACTGTAGTACAAAACGAGTTCTGCTGGACAAAATACTTTTGATTTAAGCCCCTGAGCATATTTTGTTGCATATGCATACAACTGTTTCTCCATTTATTTGAATGTTGGTGCAATGCTATAGGCATATCTCCATTTGTTTGCACTGAACTGCCTCCCCACAACATTATACAGGTCAACTTCTTTATGCATCTCATAGTCCACAAAAGGCATTAGATCAGAATGTCGGCTGGAATTACTATCAAATACCACTAGTAGTTGGTACCTCAAAGGGAGAGTGGCTGGCTAACCATGTCATTAGTTTTACAACACTATCACCTACTACTTTGACTCCTTACCTTAATATTTATTCGCCTTGTAGATCTTTTTTCATCCAAGTACAACAGGAATCTTGTTCCAGACTCCGTACTACAGATTTTATTGCAAAGTATATACTTTTGGGAAGCATTTTTGGAAACTGGATTTAACAAACGACTATTTCTCAGTGGAGCTCTGATGTGCTGTGATTTGGCCTAATACTTCTGCTGCAACTTTCCACAATTTGCAGTCTCTTAGGCTTGCTTTCAACTTTGCTATAGTTTGCTGGAATACACTCAATAGTCACATCTATGATGAAAATAATATGAGGGCTTACATCTGTACATGAGTCACAGATAAATGTTGGTGTTAAGTGCTTTCCATATTACAATCCTCATCGCAGGAATGATCTGAGGCAGCAGGTCCTTAATTAAAATGAAAAGTGGTCCTCAGCTTCCCTCCCTCATCCATAAGTAACAGCTTGACTCACACTGACTGATGCAATCCTATGCAGCTTTATCTCATAAGTAACTTTCATCATGTTCATCAGTGCTCATTTCCAGGAAAACATATGCAGGATTGCAGCCTACACTGAAGTTTCAAAAATGTAACTCAGCAAGCAAAGCAGATAAAGACCGTTTACACATTATTTTATGGATACAATTCAGTAGAGATAAGCTTGTTTTATCTTAAGGTCCAATGCTCAAAGCTATATTCCCACATAAGGCTCTGTAATTGCGCCTGTCCATTTATTCATGTTCCAACACTTCTAGTGCTTCTGGAGGTCAATCTCTGTTTATGTCTCCAACTGCTCCTTCTGCACCTGATACTCACTGCTTACAATCCAAGAATCTGTCATCATCAGGAGTCACAAAGGTTTTTACAGGCCTTTAGGATTTAGGACTCTCTCCATTGTGCAGCCTTTGTATATGTTTAAATATGCTAACTTGCTTCAGACCTAAAGATGAGAATCTTGATACCCAACTGCATTTAGGTGGTTAAAAGTGTTTCTGATTTCTCATTAATCTACACAATATTCTACAGACATTTATCCAAACAAAGAAGGAACACATAGTTATTCAGAAGTATTTTTTTCCTGATTTAAATTCACTTCAGTTTCCCTCTGTGGTTATGCAGAGACATATAAGCCTGGAGCATAAAGGGTTGTTATATTGAATTGACTGTAAGAGGGAAAGAATCTTAGTTAAAAAAAAATACAAAACCGATATTCCAACCTACAGTGCAAACAGGACTCAGAAACATCAGTAGATTCTACATCTTCCTGCCTAAAATCAATTTAAATGCTGACGTTAAATTAGTATGTCAATCTTGCATCTTAACAGGGCTTAAGGTGATAATGACCCTTAAAAATGATACTCAGTGTTATGCATTAACGGTACAAAGGGCAGGGGGTGGCGGGGTCAGAAGGCAAGAGCATCCTGCTCTGCAATCTTTTTTCAGTCAAGCTAAGAAGGCGGCAGTTTGGTCCAGAATGTCAATCATGGTCAAGCAAGCTGGCACCCTGAGTGTAAAACATGTCAGACATATGCAGTGGGATAAGCAGGAAATTAATCTGGACTTAATCATATCTAAAGGCAGACGTGAATCACTGATCTACCTCAGTATGTGGCCTGTAACAACAACAGCAACAAACCTTGATGGAATTTGTTGAAAATACCAATGAAATGATGAGTGGATATATGGGTGGAGGGGGAGGCACAGCAAGGCAGAGAGAGAGCAAAGTGACTATGGACTTGCAATGTCTGAATTTCAACCCCCAAAAGGCTGTGGTATCCGCCAAATGGATAAAACCACTGGGATTTAATGAATCCTTTAACTGACGAATGCACAATACCACACATTTTTTATAACATGCCATCAACTACAGAGCATATCAAATGCAGGCAGATCAGGAATCTACATAAAGACAGTCATGAAATAGAACTTAGTAATAGCTGCTTATGGCATTGAAGCCTTTCTTCTCCTTATTTTTTGGACAGCAGCTTGCAAATAAGCAGAAAATGGGGTGTTCTTATGCTGGTTCCATGACATGTTGCTTATTGTCTGGATTTTTAAAAACCCTAAAAACATACACAACTATGATTAATTGATCAATTTTCAAAAACTCTGAATATCAAACGTGGGATTTTTGATGTGCAGAATCTCAGCCTCCTTCAGACTTACACCCCTTCTGCACAGGCCAATTTCGCCAGTTCAGTTCCCATACTGCAGGAATTTTTTTGGTGACCATCTGCACCCAATTTGCTGCCAATAACAACAACAACAACAACAACATTTATATACTGCCCTTCGGGACAACTCAAAGCAGTTTACAAAGTGTGTTATTATCTCCACAGCAATCACCTTGTGAGGTAGGTGGGGCTGAGAGAGCTCGGAGAGAGCTGTGACTGACCCAAGGTCACCCAGCTGGCTTCAAGAAGAGGAGTAGGGAATCAAACCCAGTTATTCAGATTAGAGTCCTGCCACTCTTAACCATTACACCAAACTGGCTCTCACTCCAGCCACTGTGCAGCTTTTCTGTAGCTTTCCTGGGAATACTTATACCTCAGTTTAAAAAAAATGAATCTGCTTTGCAGTCAGTTGTTTCTCCATCCACACTCTTTATTCCATTTTTTGGTGTTCCTCTCTCTTCCCCTCCTGCCCTCTGCCAGCCCATTGAATTGTGATTGGTTACTCGTCTCATCTATCCAGCCACTCCCTCTCCCCTCCTTTCTATCCTTCCCTCCCTCTCTCCCTTTCTCTTTTTAAATGTTTTAAAAATTCAGCGCAGGATTGATGAATTGCAGAAGTTCCCTTTTTATTGTTTTTCCTTAGGCACAGGTGGGAATATTGTATAGGGGGCTAAATATCTGGACATCAGAAATAAAAATTTTAATACCAAGTTTTAGATTCTCTTATTCATGGGAGTGATTCAAGTACATGTGCAAATCTCACAGAACCCCGTCCCAATTTCCTCTGTTGCTTCCACTGCTAGGCTGGCCAAAATGCTATTCTCACAGCCAATCACATGTGGAGTTCCTTAAAAGGAAAAAGAAGGGCACAGGTGAATCAGCCAATCAAGATCAACAAAGAGAGGGGTGGAGGGGTAGAGAGGCTGAAATCCAGAAAATAGGTTGATCCAGCGCTCCTGCAATGCATCCATTCAGTGAATGTGCAAAAAAAGGGGAGAAAGGCTGGTGCTGCGATGCCACAAATGATGGCATTGGTGATGACACTCATGATCCCGATTCATTTTAGCATGGAGCAGACTAAAAAAAATGGGCCCACGCCCACCAAACATGAGAGATGCAAACGGCCACGTACAAGTTCATTCCATGCCTTTTGACTTGACTTCAGGAATAGTGAGGAGTTATGTCACTGGTGCAGAAGGGGCTTTAGATAAAAAAAAATGTGCCACTACAGAATGCTGGCTCAGTTCAGGCACGTAAGGGATACAGGGAATATTTCCACCTTACTTTGTCTCACAGACACAGATGGCCAAACAAGATGACCCATCTCCCACCATGGGGGGAGGTGGGCCATTATGGCAATGATTATATCTTGATTATGGCAATAGCTGCTGTGACACCAAATACATAAGAAAAATACATAACATAAGAAATCACATAAATACATAACATTAGAGCCTGAGGAGAAAAAAAATAAAGAAGCCAGACCAATCACCACAACCAACCTTTCATTATGGCTTGGAACTACCAGCAGATTTCCATAGCCACAAGACAGACAATTTTTTTACCAATTTCTCCCTCCTGCTGAAGACCTCTGCGCCCCCCCCCCCCATTCTGTCCAACAGGAGCAGCATTTCCAGGAGCATTTTGAGATGAGGAAGGGGAGTCAAAGAAGTCACACTCCATGAATGGAAAGCCCTTCTGCTCTGTCCATAGAAATTACCAGTGGCTCCAAACTTCTATCTACTAACTTCATACTTCCTAACTTCCTCACATGCAGTAGGATAACCTGACTACATCTGCAGAAAAGCCAGATTGCTATATCTTCATCTGACCTGGATCTCCTTTAACACCTTAAACCATTTGACCGCTCCTTGAGAGATGAAAAAAGTATTTTCATCCTTGAGAGGTGAAAAAAGCACACTGAAAAAGCTTTCTATAGCAAAGAGCTCCATGTGCTATTGTTATCATTCAATAAACTCCTCTATATTTGTTAGCAATCTGTTTAATTTCACTCTGACTGATTTCATTTCATTTTGGAAACATCCTGCAGAAATATAAAGGCTGAAACACATTTTACACATGCAATATTGTTTCTTTGCATTGTTGGATTCATTACTGTGTGTCAGGATAGCCAAACACATTGCCAATGCCTACAAACAGGGAAAATGTACTATTGTTGAGTAAGCCCTATAACATGGACAACGGCAGAATAAAAATGAGCTATTTTTCCATAAAGTGATAATATCTAGATTACCACTTGAAAATTACTGAAGCAGCATGTTTGAATTATGTCATCAAATTCAACTACATCATAAACCCCCGCCCTATTGTCTTTGGCTCAAAATCTTTTATTCACACCCACTTTGTTAATCTGCCACACTTCGTCCATGGGGATTACAGTGCTTACAAAATATAGGGAGGGGGGCGGATTCTGTGCCATAGACAAATATGTACTTCCTCTTCTCATTTCCGGTCCAAGTTACCTTACTGAGGCAAAGATTTAGTCAAGCTCATTCAAAGTTATCTGCTGTTACACATTTTAGAAAGCCAAGCTGCAGAAAATCCATTCTTTGCTTTCAGAAGGAAATCTCCATGGTGACATTTGCATCATCAAGCTGCAAGAGGTTTTTTCACTAGAGCAGAGGTTTTTCATTGGACAAAAAAAAAGTAATAAGAGCAAGAAAGACGGAGGTTGTCTTTACAAGAGTGCCCTCTGTAAACCAACAGGAAGCTGTCTTAGGTTCAAGATGACGGAGCTGACTGCAACCTTGCCTCAATAAAGTACATGTGTCACCTATAAGCTTGATAGCTTAGAAAGGGCAGACACTGGCACAGAATGCATGACATATCTCTGCACAAGCCATACGCACAAGAACTTGAAGCTGCAGGCAGAGATTTTATAACCAGGACAAACAAATGATGCAATATAGTACAGGTAGAAGAACAGATTCAGAGAATTCAAAAAGAAATCTAATTAATCTCTTGTATTTAGATGTTCTACTAGTTGGCTAAAGAAGCAGCTAAAGAATACATTTTAAGTGTTACTGTACTTAAATGCTATGCTATTCTAGTAATTAGTTAACATGGTCAAACTTCATGGAAAAGTCGTATGTCTGCTAGCTCTGTGAAAAGCTCACAATAGCCAAGATACTTGAATGGGTGGAGGCTGCACAGCTTCAAGTGGTCTTGGAGGAGATGGATCATCCAGACCCATTTCCAGTTAGATTCAGGCCTGGGTTTGGAACAGAAACACCCTTTGTCAGAGTGGTTATCATTGCCAGAAGTGTGACAGGGGGCTTGGATTCCTACTGACTCCCCTGAACCTCTTGGCAGCTTTTGATTCCATCATTCAACCACGGTAACCTTCTGGAAAGGATGCCTGGGATGGCAGCAGACATGCCACCAATATACTGATGACACTCAGCTCTGTTTCTCCTTAACGTGTCCTACAAGTGAGTCAAAGTCCTGAACAGGTGTCTGGAGAAGATAATAGGACAGATGAAGGCCAATAAACTGAAGCTTAACACCCAGACAAGACTGAAGTGCTGTTGATCAATGACAAAGATTCTTGAGGACTGAGGAGTCAGTCCTTCCTGGAGGGAGTTTACACTCCTCTGAAGGAATAGCCTCATAGCTCATGTATGCTTCTGGATCCTGCCCTACAGTTAAAGGCTCTGTTTTCCTCCATGACATGTAGTTCCTTTTATTAGGTTTGGTTGATAAGCCACTTATGGCCACTTCTCAAAGAGTATGATCTGGCTACAGTGATTCACAAGGGAGACAAGTGTGAAGTGGGAGGAACCTATTGCAACCTCAGGCTGATGGACCCCATCCTGCACAACGTGGTCAGGTGCAAGTTGGGTGGAAACTGCAGTGAGCCCACTCCTTCCCTCTCCCTGTTGTGAGGGGACATGGCTGGAGCTGGGCCTTCTTCCTGCTTTCCTCTATCTACTATTGAAAACCAAACTACACATTATGGTGGCCACAGGGCCAACCCATGGCCACAAACACCATGATAGAGGAGAATTTGACCATTTAAAAACTACAACAAGGGCACGATCCTGACCAGGTCCACAGCCCCGTGCACCATGTGATCATGTTCCCCATATACTCTTTTTCAAGATCCAAAACAGCCTCCCATGACGGAGTCCTCACAGCAAAATTTAACAGCTAAATTCTCTAAAATGGCATCAGTGGCCATGGCTTGGAACTTTGGCTGCCATAACATGTAGGCTAGCTCTGAGTTTATGCCCAAAGAAAGATTTGAATGGATGGTTTTCAGACACTGCTCACATGCCTAACCATATCTTATGCATATGTATGTGGTGGCAGAGAGTGCCATCAAGTCATCGCTGACTTATGGCAACCCCTGATGATGTTTTCATGGCAAGCGACTAACAGAGGTGGTTTGCCATTGCCTGCCTCTGCAACCCTGGTCTTTGTTGGAGGCCTCCCATCCAATTACTAACCAAGGCCAACACTGCTTAGCTTCTGAAATCTGATGAGATCGGATTTACCTGAGCTATCCAGGTCAGGGCATGCAACCATATATTGCCAAATATATTGGCTGTAAAAATTGTTCTGGCATGCATGAAAAAAATAACATGGCATATATGGGGATGATACAGGATTGTTGGGGCGGTCACCAGTATCCAATCTCTCAAAGTCAGGATAATTACATCAAATCAATTGCCTCAACTTTAGCATACTGTCCACCTGGGAAATACTGTGATGGGGACTGCCATGGGGACTTTACATGTGCTCTCTCTTGGATTTCACACATGGACTCTGTCCGTCCCAGCACATTATACACAATACAAAAACAGAGATCCAGGGTGATGTTGGGGTTCCTAACATTTTCCAGCCAGTAGGCACGTTTGGAATTCTACCAAGGGAGGCAGAACCAACTACAAAATGCCCGGGAGTGAGGTTACACACAGCTCTGATAAGCCTTCAGCACTTCAGGCAGAAGCTCTGTTTAACAGGATGCCCTTTACAATTAACGTATTGTTTAAAAACATTTTCTAGAAATAAGTATACATATTGAGCTATCTAAGAAATTCTCATCTGACAGTGTCTTCATTTTCAGGCATCAAACACACTTATGCAAAGGGGGGGGGGAGCTTCTTCCCCTGGCTATCCCTTTCAGATGGGAACTTCTTTCATGAGCCAGGCCATTTCCAGCCTGCACTACTACTTGTAATCACAACACTAGGCGCTGAAGGGCTGGTGAGAGCTCCTTGCACAGGTGTACAGAGAGAGAGAGAGATGCTGACCAGATTTTGATAGGAACATAAATTATTTCTGAAAAGTGAACAAAATTGGATGTGCTGATGTTATTATCAACTTCCTCCTTAATTATAAAAAAATGTATTAAAATGTAGAAGATACAGGGTTATCAGTCCCCCTGTGGGGGCAAAGGATCCCCTTCCCCCAGCCTCTGCGGCCCACCACCCCAGCACTGCCTCTCACCTGGTCAGTGGATGAAAAGGCAGAGGAACAGGGCAGTGAGGGGCAGAGCATGCTCTCATGAGCTCTGGAGGGTTCCCATGTCATGCTGGGAATGACATCATTCCCAGAATGATGCTGGAGTGCTCTAGAGGATGCATGCACACTTTGCACACATGAGAAAGGTAAAGAGCTGCGGCACGACCCCTGTCCCTCTACTTTGGACCCTGGGGGACCTGGCATCCCTAGGAAGATATGATGACTTCAACAGAAGTTCCAGTTAGGTGAATTAAGCATTTTAGCCACAAAGCCCAATTGTGTTTAATCAGAATCAACTCTCACTAGGTTTTCAGAATATCACTCTGCTATTTATTTGCACAGGTAAAGTATTTTACATAAAACCGTTGTCTGCATTGACCAGAAACATCAAAATAAAGGTAGTGGCTACAGCCACTTCTTTCAGCTACAGACATTTCCTTCTTAAACTTGCCAATGCTGCTTATATTCTTTTATCATCATTAAAACAAAGGCAAATCTTACAACGAAACCACTAAATGCTTCCTCTCGATGGTGAGCCATTTGGTCACGTCCATCATGAAGTTCCTCTGCATTATGGGGAAACTGAATCCAGGCTAAATGCTATAAAGAATGTTCCTTTTATTGCAATCCAATACCCAAGCAACCTGGCAATTCATCAGCATATGGTTGTGTGACTTGAGATTTCACACACCTCAACAATAAAAGAATACAAAGGGGAAGGAAGAACAAAATACCACACTGCCAGAAGATGGTATTTCAAAACAATCTGTTCTTAAGACCAGGTTAGCTGTAACAGCGCAAAGCATCATAGGCTGTTCTATACTAATGTTTCAGAATAAGTGACATTAATATTATCTTGCACTCGGAATAGGTTTTCCTCTGCCAGACTCACACTTTCTTTTGCTTTGAAGTGTAGTGCAAGACTGCCATTTGGTGGCCAGACCTCCAAGGCGATGAAACCTAGTCCACTCAAAACATCAGTTCTTTCAGTAACTTAATAAAACAGCTAATATTCATGCAATTGAGAAAAAAACAGAAAAATGCAGATGCCAACATTATAGGAGAAACCTTTTTGTCTTGCAAAAGACTCACTTGTTTGTTATACTAACTAAAGTGGCCTAAGCCGTTTTTTAAAAACCAAGATAATGCTCACAATCTGTTGTGATATCCTAACAGTACCTCTCTTTTATTTTGTGCCTGTAATAGTGTTCCTAAACACTTCCATTTAAAACCAGATGTTTCATACCCACACCAAAAGACTTAGCATTACAGATGTGCAACTGTGTCTTTTCCCCGGTTTGGTTTTCATCTGTGCTTTTAAATCTGGAACCTGTGGTTAGTTAAGATGCTGCATATTTTGATCAAGTTTTTTAAAAAAAACATTTTGCAAAAAATGTTCGTAATAATCCAGACGTATTTTAATAGGACTGATTGGTGACATTTTTCCTTTAAGTGGGCACAGTAATCAACACTGTACTCTTTAGCAACATGAGCTGCATGATATTTAATGACAGCAGACTACCAAAAGCCATATTTCAATCAAAGAAAACTAGAAAAGTCCCACAGTTTTCTTATATGAATGTGAATGTATTTTGAAAGGAGATTAATTTTCTCTACTTAGGAGGATATTTTAATTGTAATGTATGAGGACTACAAATGCAGGACAACACCAGACATGTTTGCTGATTTCTAGTGTGGCGGCGAATGTAGTTGATAAAACTTCGTCATTATGGAACAGCCTAACATACTGTCTTGAGTCTTAACAACCTCAGTGTGTCTGTACCTAAGTTAAGAAATTAGCATACTCGAACATCAAACAGTTGCATTAAGGTAATAGAAAGAGGACAAATAAAGAGAACAGAGATGTCAAGATTTCAACTAGTCATTACACAACACAGCTGGAACTATTGCAAAAGCAGCAAATATGGCAATCGTGCAGTATTTCATTGAATGATAAAGGCAATAAGAACAGCTTAAGGTGTAAACCCTGAACTCCAAAAGACACTTTCAAATTTCCAAGAACCTCCTGAGACTCTACAATAACAACCCAAAATTAGGATTTTCCCATTGCAGAGATCTATGCATCCTTTTAGTGGTGGGGCTCAGGCACCTTATTTTTTTTTCTGCTCTGATCTTGCTAGTCTCGTATACATTGGTCCCTTGCCTGTCTGTTCAGCAGTTAATGGCAGGAGAGACAAAGCTAGTAGCACAACCCTAAAGATCATCTCCTTTACCCAACTGAACCTATCGTCAGAAACTAAGGCTGCCAGGTTGGACCCCAGAACCTAGGCGCCCTCCAGTGTCCTTTGTAGGAAGGCTTTGTGGCCTCGCCTTGTATCCTCTTTTTCCCACACTGGGCCTCTCCGCAGCCCAGCAGAGAGAATCTTGCTGCATCCTCCTTAGCGTTCTGCTGCCTCTGCTTTTTATTTTTTTAAATTTATTTTTGTTATTTAGAGCCCACTTTTCTCACTGATTCATGTAAGTTCATGTGATAAACACCTGGAACATTTAATAAACAATACAATAGGGACACATAGCAGAAATTTGAAAAGAAGTATAAAATTCAAGTACAGGAATACAGAGATGAAACACTGCAGAAACAAAAACGTAAGTAATTTGACATGACATTAAACGACATGGAAACCCAGTAGGACCATATCTACATTAACAAATTGTCAAATAGAACTTAAAACAAAACCAGAATTTGCTTGTGCATTTGTGGGCCTGGCGTGATGATGTCACTTCCAGAAGTGATGTCATCCACTGCTCCCACTACCTGGGTGGGTTTTGTAGGGGCTGAGCATCACTTCCTGAGGGCCTGGCTACAGTGCATTCACCCTCCCCACAGACATCTGCCCACCCAGCTGGCCTTGCCAGCTCATTTGCAGGGCAAGTTGGCTGGTCAGCCACTCCCCTGGCATGCAGGAGGCTGGGTGGGTGCAATGGAGCAAGTGGGTGCAATGGAACAATGAAGGAAGCTGGGTGAGTACAATGGAGCCTGGCCTGAGCCTGGAGGCTCCATGTCAGCGGAGCAGCATAGCAAGGCCCAGCGAGACTCCTCCAGCCTCACAGTGCAGTCCTTTGCTAAGTTGCTCAACCATCTGGCACACTCTCTTTTCACCCACGGCCTCCTGTGCCACCACAAGATGAAGCCTGTAGCTGTGGTTCTGTACCTGAAGCATGCTGGGAGAAGCAGGGGTTTTTCTCAGAGCCCCAATCCGGTGCCCACTCACTTGTCTGTTATTTTGCCCCATCTTGGTTCTCTCTGCCCTGGAAGGGAGGGCAGGGAGGAGTTGCTTTCTCTGAGGGCAGGGGGTGAAGGAAGGGGTGCCTGGGCCAATCTCATCATTTCCTGGCCTTGGGAGGTGTGCACAGCCTTGAAGGAGCTGGGAAGGTTCTGGGAAGGGATTCCAGAGGACCAGGCACCTTGGAAGCTGGAGGTTAGCCAAAGGAGGACTTGAGCACGGAGGGGAGTCAGGAGTCCAGTACTTTGATTTCCTTTCCCCCAGACAGGTCAAGAAAATACCAGACTGTCCAGATGAAAACCGAACACCTGGCAACCCTAGAAGGATGGTACCTGCAGAGGCCTTGCTCAGATGAGTGAAGCTGCCATGGAAGGGCATAGGGAGAGAGGCAACCCTGTAGATATGAGGGGCCAAGGTCATAAAGGGCTTGGTAGGTGATGACAGCCAAAACCTTCAGTTGAGCCCAGTAACTGATGGGTAGCCAATGGAATGACTGCAGAATAGGAGCAAATATCCATGCTCTGCTTAACTCTTGCTAATAATTGAGCTGCAATATCAAACCTCTGAGTTGACATTTAAGGGAGACCTATGTAGAGTGCATTATAGTAATCTAGTGTCAACGTTACTGTGGCATGAATCCCGGTGGCCAGTTCAGCCATGTCAAGGTTGGAAGGCATCTTTCGGACTAGTCTGAGTTGGGAGATAGGCTTTTTTTGCAGTTGCATTGACTTATTTTATTTATTTATTTATTAAATTTATAGTCTGCTCTCCCCCGAAGCAGGCTCAAAGCAGATAACATCATATAAAAAACCCCACAATTAAATCACATTTAAAAAACATAAAATCCAGTAGACATAAAACTTCTTGCTTCTCTAGCAGCAGATCTGGATCTGGTACAACCCCATGACTCTTCATCTGCAAAGGTCCACTGAACCCCATGAAAAGCAGGAAACACAACATCCTTCAAGATCTGCTCCTTCCCAATCAGCATCACTTTTCTCTTGTCTGGGTTCAGTTTCTATTTGTTTGCTTTCAGCCATTTCACCACAGCTGTCAGGCAGCAATTTCTGTTTTTAAAGGAGTCATGGGAATGACCCTTAGAAAAAATCCCAGGGAAATCCCACAACAGTGAGTATTCCTACAATACCTCAGATGAGTGTGCGTCTTTATCCCTTACTGGGAAATTCACCTGGGCCGTCGTCACACGGGCATCTCTTCCCTTAAATTTACAGCATATAGTGTCCTACCTGTTATCGGCACAGTAACGTTTCTTTGGGTCACCTAATGGCTCTTCGCGCCACCAGCTGTCCACACCGAAGCACTCTGTTCTGTTCTCTCTAACCGCGCAGAAGCAGCTCCTCCCCCCCCCTTTTTTTATTATTCTGACATTTAATTCTGCTATAACGGAATAACAGCATATAAACATTCCGTTAGAGCAAAACATTACGACCCTTTTGTTTTTCCAACTTTGAAATTATATAAATAGCCCTTTGCCCCCAGAAAACTCCCTGTCTGGCGTGATCCCCATCGCTGAAGACTCTGCCATGGCGATTGAGTCATTTTTACTTCAGCAGAAAGTTTGCATTGTGTTATGTCGTTATGGCGTTATAAGGACATAATAAAATTTAAAAAAGGGGAGTCGCAGGAAGAAATGAATTCTGGGATTGAAGGGAGGGCATAGGACGTTGCGAGGCGAAATACATCGATGTGAGGCATTCACACTGAGGCACAAAATAGCGCGACTATCAAGCACAAAGCAGAAGAGAGAAAATCGCTACAGTGTTGGAATAAGGTGGGTGTTTGCCGGGAAATAGCGCCATTTTAGCGCTAAATAAAAGCCCGTGTGACGACGGCCCAGAACAAGAGAGCTACACAGGGACAGGGCAGAGGTTTCTACAAACTGGGGGAAAGGGGTGGGTGCAAAAAATCTAAAAATCCCTTCCCCAAGAAATATGTAATGCCTGCAAAGGTACAAGCATTGCAGGAGAAAAGAAGATGCAGCAGCTGAACATTCATGCCCCCCCTTCTAATCCTTACAGACTTAAGGCCTGTAAGGATTAGAAATATAATAAATGTAATAAATCATCATCATCACCATCATAACAGGAAGAGGGGCTAGGAAGGTAGGGAATAGAGTTTTTCCTTCCCCAGAAGCGTTCTTGGGTCCTCTGCTTGTCACTATCTGTCAATGATACTTCTTGTGCTAGAAAGGTATGAAAGCAAAGCAGGTACATCAACTATATGTGTATGCCCTTTTCTCTTACACTTATGCATTTTAGGAACAGCTCAGCCATTTAGAAATGTACAATGAGAAAACCCTGATTATTACATACTTGAATAACCAGAAAAATCAAACAAACCAAATTTCACTAGCAGAATCAAGAGTCTTTTATAGGATTCCAGATATAGAACAGTTGCAAGTCTCAAATAAACTGCACAATCAATTGCTTGCTTTGTCCAGTAAATCTTACAAAAGAGAGTATAGGTTACTGGGGGGGGGTCTATAATGCAAATCCTTGGAGACTTCTAGGACCCAGTGCCTCCCCATTGAATTGATCAATGACAACAACCTGTAATGAATCTGGAAAAATCTAGATTAATTTCTAGCAGAGCTTTGGCCATCATTGCCTGCTTGTTAAATCTACTTGGGGTATCTAACTGGGCACTGTAAAAATGAGATACTAGACTAGATGAACTACTGTTTAATCCCACAACATTCTTCTTAGCATAAATTTAGCAAGGTCAGTTCAGCTGAAATCTGGGAAATCACCACACCATGTGATATAGTGGTTAGACTAGGATCTGAGAGACCCAAGTTTGAATCTCCACTCTGTCATGGAAGCTTGCTTGAGTGACCGTGGGCCAGTCACACATGCAGTCTAACCTACTCACAGGATTATTGTGAGAATAAAAATGAAGGAGAGGGGAACAATATAAGACAGTTTGGGTGCCTGCTGGGGAAAGAGGTGGGGTATGAATGAAGTAAATAAAAATAAATAAATAAATGCATACAATTAAAATAAAAACTGATGACATACAGTTAGTGATGATGACTAACCATGTCAAAGGAACAGTCTCAGAAACTCAACAATGTGAGTTACAACAGGTAATTGTCTAACATTCAATACTGGCAGACTGTGACAGAATGCTTCTTACAAGCCTTTGAGATTATTGTGGTAGGAAGGTCAGCAAAACAGAAGTAATTGTTGTATGTTTTGATTCTGTTAGCAAAATAAAGAAATGCTACTGCAACCTAACAGAACTAGATTTACAGTAATTCATTCATGTTCTCTCCCACGGTATAGATGGTAATAACGATGAACAAGGTCAGCCTATACCATTTCAAAAGAAACCCATGATTTCCTGTGAGTACTGTGTTCAATCACACTGGAGGGATGAAAAATAAAATAATGGAAAGCTTAGCATTATGTCGTGAAAAGAAACCTTGCCCCAGAAGTAATTTCAGTGGTGTTTCAGCATTAGTTTCATAGATCAAAGTTTCAGCACACCTAAATGAAAAGCTTTACAGGAGACAACTTAATTTCAGACTATTAAATATCAATCTTGGTTGGCTGTGTTCATGTCAGACCTTGCAAGCTTAAGCATACATTTTTATATGTTTAGATTTCTAGCCTACTCTGCTTCACCAACTCAGGGCACACAATATTACAGAGGGAATCTAGAAGACTGTGTCCTATCTCAAAGACCCAGGTCCAAGAATACAGTTGGAGCTCACATAGGGATCCCAGGTACCCACTGGTGGCGGGCAACCTCTTGGCAATTTGCCAGCTTGCCCATGGGCCGCTGGAAACTGGCAGGAGACTGTAGGCTGCCCAGCAATTGCCCGCCACAGGCAGGCACCCAGGCACAAGAGCAGCATGCAAGCTCCTGTTAGACACGATGATGTCACTTCCAGAAGTGACATCACTGCACCAACCACGGGAGTGCTCCCTTGCTTTGCTTGGAGCCAATTTTGGCCCCAAATGACCCGATTCTTAAAGAATAGGCCCTACACAAAATATGGGAGCGCTCCTGTGGCCAGTACAATGACATCATCTTTGGAAGTGATGTCACTGCATCAGTGCCAGAAGCATGTGCCTATGAGTACCAGTCCCGCACCCCTCCCCTACGGCTGGGAGGGTATGGGGACCTGGCAACCCTAAGCTCTCATGATACAGTCAGCAACTGCACTGAAGCCAAACAGTTCTGAATCTGTTCAATGACTGGATGAGAGATCTCAGAACACAATGCATGCACTTTGAATTCCCACCACGGAAGAAAATTGAGATTTAAATGTATTAAATACAAAGAAAATGAGAAGGGAATTGAGAACATATGAGCCAGCAGAATAAATCCTGTGGTTGAGCACTTGTCTTCTCTAGGGATGCTTGCTCCCCAGTGGGAGCACAGGATCCCCTTCCCCCACTTCTCCCCCCCTTCCCGGCCCTACTCATCTGGCCAGCTGGAGAGGGAAAAGAAAGGGGAAGGCAGGCCAGGAGCCACCAGAGCACATGGCAAAATTATATGCACATGCACACTCTAAGAGACCCCAATGATGCACTTCCACTTGATAACTGGAGGCTATGGGGTCTCAGTAGGGCTCAATTGCCCCAAAACACGATTGGGACCGATTCCGGCCCCACTGAGAATGTGTAGTTTTTGGTTTTCAACCAGAAGTGACATCATTGGGGTCTCCAGAGAGTGTGTGAGAGGAGCCAGGATCAGGGCCCTCACCTGTCTAGCAACCACCACTTCCCCACTTTCAATGTAAGGAGGGCTCACAGCCCTAGTCCTCCCCCCCTTAATGTTTGCAAGTAATTTAAAGCTTGGGCTTATCCAAAGGTGTGAGTCTTTGGCTCAAGCCAAAAGGCTTTGGGCACTTAGCTTTACAGTCTACAACCCAGTGTGACATAAGGTGCCAGAACAAGCATCAGCACAGATTGACTTTATATCCAATCACCTGCTAGAAGAGTGCCCTCAATGCCTGCCTGTGTAAATCATGTTTTTCATATATTTTTATGTAAACTGCTTTCAGTCTCCAGTGTGGAAGAAAAGTGGAGTATAAATGTTTAAATAAAATACAAATATAAGTAAATAAAATTTGCAGATCTAGAGGAGTTAGCCATGTTAGTCTGTAGTCGCAAAATAGTAAAGAGTCCAGTGGCACCTTTAAGACCAACCAACTCTACTGTAGCATAAGCTTTTGAGAACCACACTTCTCTTCGTCAGATACATCTGATGAAGAGAACTGTGGTTCTCGAAAGCTTATGCTACAATAGAGTTGGTTGGTCTTAAAGGTGCTACTGGACTCTTTACTATTTTAAAATTTGCAGATAAGTTCTAGGTCTGCTGGTAGATATCTGACCTATTCCTGCTGGACCAACTGGTATCTGATGGTTGTTGGAATTTTTGCAAAAATTTCTAGACTAGATGGACTTTGACTTGATCTAGTAAGGTAAAAACATGGCTAAGGTAAGACACACACATCCTTTAATTTTCCAGATGTGTTTCACAAGGTGTGAAAAGGATCCTTATTTTGGTGATTTTCTCTCCAGGATACGAGTTCTGCAAACAGGCAAAATATTTGAACATTCAACATGGGAAAAATGCTCCCTGACCTCACTCTGAAATGGCTTTGTGATTGTACCATAGCTGTACCTTGCCGGCTATGAAGCAGCTTGATGTAACTGCACTAACTATATAACCTCTGATTGGCTAACATCATATAATTAGGATGGAATGGGACAAAGGTCACCAAAGCACCAATAGGGATTGCAAATAGATTGTAGACAGTAATACGGTTAAACATGAGGAACAAGGAGGCCATAAAAGCCACATCTCCACAGCAAAAATGTTTTTCTCCCATTACAATAAATCTTGCCCTTAGACAAATAGTATTTTTGATGGAGTAATGAAAAAGATCTCTCCCAAAGGGTTTACTCGTGCTGATACCCACTTTATCATCCTACAAGCTGACACCTTAATACCGCTTCCTTAATCCCTGTCCTTTTACAACACAGTTTTAGTCAGACAGTGTTATATTAATGTTATTGATGAATGTTTCTGATGAAATATGGCAGTAAACCCTGCGAAGACAGGTTTTTATTCCACGAGCCAAAGAACTGAAGTAGGTTTATAAGCAGCTTTCTTCAAAGTTAAGAAGCACGCAGGAGGTAATAGAATGACTTGCAAGATTTGGTTAAATTAGCAGAAACTACCTCTTACAACCCAAGCAGGGAGCTTGTAAGATCCTAGAAACAGGGCAGTCATCCCTAATACTGTGACCTTGAATGGGTCATTGGGATGCTCAATAAAATAAAGCCATCTAAGTGGATTTTTTTTTTCAGGGAGGGACTAGGAATGTGCTTATAGTAAGTAGCAGGTGGCAGCAGTTGTGGGGCAAAGGAACCCTATTATGAACTAGAAATCAAAAGCAGGGCCCTGCAAAAATTGGGATTCCGGGGAGCCATGCTAGGCTTCCACCCCCTTCCCCTCACAGAGAGGCTTCCCTTTTGCAACTTTCTTTCCCAATTCCGTTCCCCTTTGCACCCCCTCCAAAGGGGAAGGCTCTTTGGAAGGGGTTTGGGAGGAGGGCCAAAGGAGAAGGGTATTTGGTGAAGGCAAAGGGAAAGTGTCCTTGAGAAGGGGGGCAAAGGGAAAGGGTGTTTTGGAGAAGGGTGCAAAAAAGAAAGGAGGTGGAAGGGGTGGAGGAAAAGATGCCCCTTACTACTTACCTACCCTTCTCTGTAAATTTCTTGCCCTCCATTCTTGCCTATAACTTTTTCCCTCATACACCAACCCTTCCTCCCTCTTGGAATTGACCTTCTGCCATCCCCTTAGAGGTTACCTTCTGCTGGCTGCTGCTACCCCCGATGCCATTTTATAGGTGACTTTAGCAGTTTAAAAATTGCTGTGAAGCCCCAGACCAAATGGATGATGAATGGCAGATTGAGGCCTTGCAAGCAATTTTTAAACTGCTACAGTCATCTGTAAAATGCGTTTCTATATTGGAAGGGGCTCATGAGAAATGGGGAGGGGAGTCTGGGCAGCCACCTCCCCCCCTCCTCTTCCACCGTCATTGGCATTTATGCTGCCTCTGCCATTCTGTGCCTGCACAGAAAACGCTTTTGTGTTGTATTTTTAAGAGTTTCATATTCTTCTAAGCCCTGGGGAGTACCCCAAGGTTGCACAAACATCTTTCTTGTTCCCATGTGGCTGCAATCTGTGGGTTTAAATATCAACAGAGCAGGGTCATTTGACTATTATTATATAAGATTTTCTACTTTGCTTGTCTAACTCTGAGAAAAAGCTGTTGGATTGGTGAAATAATGGATAAGGTGTCCATGATATGAGCAGAGTTGGCTCTGTAAACAGAAAAGGGGGGGGGGGTTCAGAAGAGGTAATAAGAATTTGCCTATTATATTCTATAACATTGCAACTTGAGCCTATCCAAATCAAAGAAAGCTTATAATGCCTTCTGTTCCAGTTTGATTGGTAAATTGCCAAGACTGAGGAAGGTACAGAGGCTTAATGACCCACCTTCTACCTAGGTGATATGCTAGGCCAACAAGATTCCTGATTCATCTGTCTTGCATGCCTATCGTGGATGAGTTAAAAGTTGTAATCAGATCCTGGCTGGTCTTTACTCCTCCCCTTCATCAGTGCAGAAAAGCAAGTCCCCATTAGCTGTTCTGATTGCAAGTTACATTTGTGGGCTACTTTCAATTAATCTAGTTGTCATTAAAATACTAAGTAAACTGTATTCATGTGGGTTAATTGCCACTCTCTTTTTTATCCTTATTTATTAACAAAGGTATAATAATGTGAACAATAAACACAATGTCTATAGAGTTCATGCCATAAATAGTATTATTCTATATTTCTGAAGCAAGAGAGTCTTTCATTTATTGAAACAGCAGGTTGAATTTTAGCAACCCACTCCTGCCTTAATCAAGAAGTGCTGATTAAGGAATAGTATAAAAATGAATTATTTAACCTCAGAACCAGAAACTACGAATCTTGACAGAACACACAATTTACTGTTACCGAGGTTTAGAAAAGATGTCCCACAACTAAATGACTCAGCTGGTATTGTCCTTTGAAGCTCTATATGGCTTGGGACCAACATATCTTAATGATCACCTACTCTCATATGACCCAACCATGGCAATTATCTTCAGGATCCCTTCTTTGGATGCCCCTTCTCCAGCTAAGGCTACATGGGTAACAGTCTGAGAAAGGGTCTTCTCAGCCATGGTACGAAAATTACAGAATTCCCCTCCCAGGAAGATCCATCTGTACCCCTCCAATTGGCTTTCACAACATGAATAAATAAATAAAGACATACCTGTTTCATTTAATCTACTTCACAGAGTTCAAGAGGATAAAATGGAGGAGGGAAGAACATGCATGTTGCCATAAGCTCCTTGAAGGAAGAGTGGTATAATAACTATACACTAAGTAAGTATCTTGAGATTTATCCATCAGTCTGTGTTAGGAAAGCATGCAAGTTCCATAAATACTATAAAACAAACCATTAAGTTATGATTAAACTGTTTAACAGTCTCACATACTGCTTTAATATAATCAAAATATTTTTTAAAAAAATATGCAAATAACGTATATTGAGATAACTGACTGCTGCAAGTAACTATATTCAATAGCATCTCACTTAGGGTGGTGCCATAGTGCTGTTAAAGAGATCACAGGTGTTTTGGTGGTGTAAACCTACTAGCTGACAATGTGTTTAATGACAAGTTTCAAACCCTTTCCTTTATTGACAATCCTGTCAGTGGCTCAAGGGAGAATGCATGCCTTCCTTAACAACAATTGATTTTATGCCTAAAGAAGTCAAATGTTTCATTTAGAACAGCTAACATTTTGCTTTGTGCAAATCTGCTGTTATCCAGCATTTTGAAAAATGTCAGCTATTTCTATTTTGATAGAAACAGAATTGTTATGCACCTTGGAAAAGCTGCTTCTAATCATATTGTAATATTCTATTTGCACACAAGATGGAGCTGCAAGTTAAAAAAAAAAAGACCTTCCCTAGCAGATCATACTAGCAATACTTGAACACTTACCAAAAAATGCAAGTAAAATGTTTGATATGCCTTTCTTAAGTATCTGTGCAAATAACGAATACAGGATTTTAGTATATTACCTATACTCTTTGGAACAGACAGAAGGTGAAAGGAGAAAAATAAATTCTTCACCAATATTTTTTTTTTAAATTGAATCAGTTCACTGACAAGGAATGACACTACAATCCTGTCTAACTTCATTCTCCGGGGGAGAAGTATACATAACTGTCAAGAGGCAGGAGGCTGCTGCAAAATACTTAAACTACTTGGCTTTTGCCATTATACAATGTACTAACAGATCTTAGCATGAAGACTCATATTGCTGACTGCAAAATTATGTTCAAAGTTTGCAATTGTCAACTGAACACGATTAGGACATAGTGTAGAAAACACAAATGTTATATTGCTGCCTATAGTTCCCTCAGCTTATAAATAGGGGGCAACAATCAATATATCTAATTCTCAATGTAGCCAAATGTGTGGATACTTAGATCCAGAAACTGGAGCCATGAATAGACAAGACAGATCTTTCTTTAAACCTGAAAAATATCTCAGGTTTGCAGAAAAATCTGAAAATCTAAAAAAAATTAATTGGGGGGTTAACACCCTCCCCAAAGGAGTTAAGCTTTAAGAAACACATGCCCTCAGTGGCTGTTGCTAGGCAACCATAGCAGTATTACCAGCTCAAGAATTGGTTTATGTCAGGAAAAGGCCGGGGATGGTAAAGCCCTTTCCAGAACTATTTTGGCCATTCACTCGGGGAAGACTCATTGGAGCCAAGTCCAGCAGCAACCACCAGATGACTCATCATTCTTCCATGGAAGCTCACTGGGTAACTTTGAGCCAATCGCAGTGTCAGCCTAACTTACTTCACAAGGTTATTATGAGGATAAAGTGGAGACGAACAGAATAATGTAAATTGATTTGGGCCCCCATGGTATAATTGAATAAATAATAAATGCAGCTTTGATGTGGGAGCAGATGAAAGGTAGGTTGGTGGAGGGATGAGGAGGAAAGAAGGAGCCAGGGAAAGGGGAGAGGAGATGGGGGTTGCCAAGAAAAGGGAGAGAGGAGGCTACAGAGGAGCCCACACAAGTCTTGGGAGTTCCTTGACACACAACTGGGCCCTGATTTACTCAGGCAGATGGTGTGGGGAGGGGGGAGAAAGGGAAGCTGAAGAGGGGGAATAACTTGCTTTGGATCCAGGAACAGGAATAGTGTGGGGAGAGGGATACAGGGGACAGTAAGTTACTCCTTGAAAATCCTTGCATGTTCCCCACTGTGCCATCCAGATGATGCCAGATATTCATATCCCACCAAAAGCCTGGGCAAACAAACTGACCTTGCAATTCCTCCTAAAGATGTCCAACAAGGAGGCAGCCCTCACTTCTTCGGGGAGCTCATTTCACAGAGGTGGAACAACAATGGGAAAGGCCTGGGATCTGGTCAATGCTGGGAGTGCCAGTCTAAATGGGAGAATAGCCAGCAGGTGGCAGCCTAAAGACTGCAGTTGGCACACAGGAACGTATTGAAGATGGTCCTTCAGTTATGCGGCACCTTGAATTGAACTCAGAAACAAACTGACACATAGTGTTGTTGTTTCAAATGGGCAACATATGCTCCTACTGGCTAGCCCTGATAGGGGCTGCTGCATTCTGGACCAGCTGTAGCTTCCAGGCTGTCTTCAGGGGCAGTCCAGCATAGAGTACATTATAGTAATCCATCTATGAGGCTACTGACACATGGATCAGCATGGCCAGATGAGCTAACTATAAGAAAGCAGAGAGATGGCAAACTAGATACAGCTGATAGAAGGCCCTCTTGGGAACTGCATCAACCCTGCTTTTTAAACAGTAATTCCTGGTTCATGATGAGCACCCTGAAGCTGAGAATCTCAGAAAAACTGTTATTTCTTTTTAACTCACTTTTCTCCCTTTACCCGTTCTCTATCAATTCACTTTCTTCACTGTACCCATAACAGAGTCTCTGTTCTCATTCAACCCTCTCATCCCTTCATCCCCATTAGTTTTGTAAGTTTTTCCTTCCTCTCTTTCTCTGTCTCCCCAACTTCTAGTGCACACTCTTCTTGGTATATGCTCCATCTCTCTCCCTTTCTTTCCCCATGGAGAGACCTCTTTATGAGGTGACCTTTGCATTCCTTTACATTCTCAGTCCATGACACAAAGAATCTCTCTACACGAGACCTCTTACATAAGGACACTCAAGTGCAGGGAGAGGCAATGTTAGCCGAGAAGCATAGTTTTAAAAGACAGAGCCAAAGGCTCTGTCAAAATCACCTCTCTACAGGAAGGTAGTTTAAAAAGACACAGATTCCTCCTCAGAGCGTTTCTTAATTTCAACTTTGCCTCTCCAGAAGCTCTGTCAATTTCACCTCTTCTTTGGGAAGGCAAAGAGATGATCTCTGCCAGCTCTGTCTTTTTAAACTATGCTTCCCAGCTAACATTGTGTCTCCCTATACTTGAGCATCCTCGTGTAAGAGGTCTCGTGTAGAGACTCACAGTGTGTTGGCATCCCCATCTCTGTTGCCCTTTTGCATTTTATCACCTGTCTCAGATTATTCTGCACCTTCCTGGGAATATGACTATAAACAGATAGTATACATACAAATACCTTAAGTTACCCCCCTTTCCCCTCTCAGTGGCCCAAACCTTGTGACTGACTATTTTCCTCATCTCGTTGGTTTCCGTACCCTCTCTCTCATTTTCCCCATCCTTCCTTCATTCCTGTTCATTTTTCCTTGGATTATATCCCTCACTGAATATTATCATCACTGAAAAACAAACAAGGCTTTCATTCTCCCAGCAATTCACACAGTCTTGAACACAACACGGCTGGCTGGATGCAATAGGCTAAGAAAGCTGGCACCAGCTAGAGCACTTGGCTCTGAATCCAGAAAGGAGGAAGGGCAGTGTGGACATAGTGACAACCTTTCTTGTCACCACCTCCATTTTTGTTAGCCTTCAATGAGCTGGGAAAGGATCATAAGCACTGGGTAATTGTAATTCTCCAAGGGATGGGCATCCAAGGAATTGGGCAAGCCTAATTTGAGGGGTTCTGTTTATAAAGAACAAAGTTAATTTAGTGGGCAGATGGAAAATGCTATTTATTTATTTATTTATTTATTTATTTATTTATTTATTTATTTATTTATTTATTTATTTATTTATTTATTTATTTATAGTCTGCCTTTCTCATGCAAGGCCGATTATATAGTGTGAGATTAATACAATCAGTATCAAGAACATTTCCATACAGTATTGACATTTCCATAAACAATGTCGTAGGATAAATCATTACAAGTTTACAAAGATATAGCATTAGCAAGGATCTAATACAGAGTTGAAGAATTGCTGAAACAGAACATAATCAATTCTAGGACTGACATTAGACAATATGAAGTACAGGTTGTATACAGAAGTACAAATTTAAAGCAACAGATAATATGTAAGGCAACATAGTTGTGAAGTCTATGGTCCCTACCTCAGTAGTGAAGCATTTGAGACCCCCTCCCTACAATACTGCCCTCCTATCTGATTAAAACGTCTTTTTGAATTATTCAGTTTTGCATCGTTTGCAGAAAGCCAGGAGAGTGGGGGCTCTCCTGACCTCCTCAGGCAGGCTGTTCCACAGGGTAGGGGCCACCACAGAGAAAACCGCTGTGTGGGCTGCTGTTGATTTTGCCCATGTGCAGGCTGGCACCTGCAAGAGACCTTGTTCAGATGAGCGAAGCTGCCGTGGAGGGACATAGGGAGGGAGGCGCTCCTGTAGGTATGCTGGACCAAGGCCATGAAGAGCTTTGTATGTAATAACCAATACCTTGAATTGAGCATGGTAACTGATAGGTAGTTAATTTTTAAAAGTTAATACACAAAATGTTTATATACATTAACAAGTATTAAGAAGGCAGCAGTTATTATACATGAGAAAACTGGAGCTGAGCAACAGGAGCTGCCCAGATTCAGATAGTGGCTGAGATTTGAAAACAGATCACCCAAGCCCAACAAGATACCACACACCTGCCCTTATCATTAACAAATAAAAATTAATGACGTTAAAATGTTTATTATGACCTGCCTTCCCCCTGGGATTGGGCAGCTATAGTTATTTAAACAACAAAGCAAAGATGTTGCACCATAGAAAAGAGTTTGCACTCTGAACAATTGAGAGTTTGGCTGTCTGATTATTATTCAACAGCCGTCAAAATACTATCAAGCAGGAAGACAGTTGAACCTGCTGTGGGAAAGCATTCCTAAGTCACAGCACTGCTATAGAAGAGGGCCCTCTTTAGCTACCACCTACCATAAAAATGGCCTCTAAAGATGAACTCAATATGCAGGTAGATGCATATGGAAGAAGCATATCACAAGATATGCTTGCCTCAAGCCATTTAGGACTTTAAAGTTTGAATTGGCTCTGGAACCTTACTAGCAGTCAGTGCTGCTGAAACAAATATTCTAACATATTCCTGACTGTTTGATCCAGACTAACAATTATATTCAGGATCAGCTCAGACACACTTTCAGCCTTTCAAAAAATGGAATACTTACTTGGACTGTAGGCTGTTCCACTTACAAATAACCACCATAGTTTGGAGTAGTGGTTAAGAGCGCGGGACTCTGAGGTTTGATTCCCCACTCTTCCACCTGAAGCCAGCTGGGTGACCTTGGGTCAGCCACAGCTGTTCAGAGCTCTCTCAGTCCCACCCATCTCATAGGGTGTTTTGTTGTGGGAATAATAACAACATACATTGTAAACCGCTCTGAGTGGGCATGAAGATGTCCTGAAGGGTGGTATATAAATCAAACGTTGTTGTTGTTATAACTAGGAATAACGGACCAACGGTTGTCACCTGCCTCCTAGAGGTGGCAGAAGAGAAGTTTAATTCAGTTACTTTTGGTAAGGGAATTATAGTAAAGAAAAAAAATCCCCTTATTGAAATCTCAGCCTCTCTGGAATTTCCTTTGCCAAGTAAAACCAAATACCCATTTTTCCACAGGGGGTTTCTATCTGTATCTTCTGTAAATGTATGGTTCTCCCACTGCCAAAGTACTAGAATATCTGCTCTGAATATATGTCATCTAAGTATGGATCTCTGTGTCCGGGGTCTGAGTCCCAGCCCCCAGACTTGCCAGGAGGGAACAGTAGGAGGCAACTGGGAGGCAGCGGCCCTGCCACCCCAGTCAGCAACCAGGTCCAGAACCCGCCTACTCCAGGGGGAAGGGGTGAAAGGCCAAAGCCTCAGAGGGCTGGAGGGAGCAGGGAGAGACCAGCTAGTCCCACCCTCCAGGGGGAGGAGAGGGGGCTAAGCAGGCCAGAGGAAAAGGGCCAAGGCAGGGGGAATAGGGACCCAGCAGCAGCCCAAACAGAGCTCTTACCAGCCAAGGAGGAGAAGCAGCCACTACAGCCCAGAGCCACACCCTGGCTGGAGGACAGTAGCCTGGCTCAGGGGTTGCTAGGAGCCAAGCCCCTTCAGGTGGAGCTGCCACAGGCATTCTGGGGGAGGTGATGAGTAACCCCACCCAGCATCAATGAGCAGGCAGCCCAGAAGCTGGCCAGGGCAATTCCTCGCGAGCAAGGCCAGGGAAGCTCACCAGCACAGAAGTCAGCTGGGGCAGCTCCTCACGAGCAAGGCCAGGGAAGCTCAGCAGCACAGAAGCCGGCTGGGGCAGTGCCTCACGAGCAAGACCAGGCAAGCTCAGCAGCTCAAAGGCCTACTGGGGCAGCTCCTCGTGAGCAAGGCCAAGGAGACCTCAGCTGGGGATGGCTCGCATTCAACCCCACCCTGCCAGCAAGGCAAGGAAGCCTAGAAGGGGTTAGTGATAGGAGGGAAACACCTGAGGGAAGGCACAGCTGGGCCAAGTCAGGACAGGGAACAAGCCTGGAAGGAGGGCGGGGTAGAGAAAGGAAACCCTATAAAGGGTGACTAGGAAGAGCTCTGAGGTGGTGGGTGTGAGTAAGGAGTGAGAGCAGAGCAGTGCGAGAGTGGAGGCTTGGAGGAGAGTTCTGGGAGGAGGAGATGATGGAGGATGCAGGGGGTGAGCAGGCCAGCGAGTGGACTGAGAGGGAGTCTGGGTGATGTATACTGCCCCTCCTTCTGCAGAGCAGGGTCCTGCAGCATCCCTGGTGCCCCTCTGACGTCAAGGCCGGCCCAGACAGCGCCCTGCCCAGTGGCGGCAGCGACAAGCCCTGACACTCTGTACATTGACTTAAAATGCTTAGAAGAATAGAGGATTCGGAGGATGATTATATGATGTTCCATTCTGTTGGAATTAGAATGTCCTGAGGCCACGTGGCATGAATTGCTCAACTTCCCACCAAGCCAAATCACCTAATAATAATAATAACATTCAATTTATATACCACCCTTCAGGACAACTTAATGCCCTCTCAGAGCAGTTAACAAAGTATGTTGTTATCCCCATAACAAACACCCTGAGAGATGGGTGGGGCTGAGAGAGCTCCAAAGAGCTGTGACTAGACCAAGGTCACCCAGCTGACTAGCAATTTAAGGAAATGTTACACAGTGCCTAAATTAAATCTGGTAAAGCTTTCATTGTGACTGATTTGGGAAGGTGAAATGAGAACCCCTGAAAAGGACATTTCTATGTTTTGTCCATGTACAAGACAGCTGTCTTAGACATCGATTTATAGATTTGTGGAAGCCTGATTACTGTTTATAACTTGTATATCAAATAATACACTTCCCAAAATTTTGTAGGAAAAAAAATCCTATCCCCCCCATTCCCTTCCCAAAAGCACAAGGCAAAGATATCCCGTTCACATTGCAGATGAATGCTGTTTCCCTCATGATTTGTGTTTCTTAAGTGTTATTTTTGACAGGATACCCAAAGGCACAGGAATTGGTTACTTTCTTGCTACAGCGATGAACTGCAGTATCTTGACAAATAGCCGTTCCCATGGAGACAGCAAATGAATATTACCCATGTTGCAATGAGCTTCTGATTTCATCTTGAACCATTAGCTGTCAAGCCATAGCTCATTCATTATTCATTTGCAGCAAGGAAACGGCTGAAATCAGAACACTGCAGCAGATAGAATTTGTTCACGCAGGCAAGAAGAAAACGAGTTTACCACTACACAGCAGTCACTGGATTCAAGTAATCTATCTTTTTAAAGGTTTTTCTAAATCTCTCACATATCATCCATTCAGTTTAATGCTGGTTAAACTGAAGTTTGGCTGAAATATATAGGCTTCCTAAAAGAGCACTATGATTTATGTTGCACACAACATAAGCAGTGATGGTGGCCTCCTGGAGGGCTCCACACCAACATGGGGCCTTCCTTGCAGAATTCCAGCATTGCCAGCAAATCAGAGCACAGGTGGACTGGCCAGGGGCAGTAGGCAGCAAGTGGACCTGGGGAGAGGAAAGCTTTCCTTGGGCCTGCTCACCTGGCATCTAAGGGCAGGGTGTCCTCATCACCTCCTCAGTTTGCTACGGCTTTCGCTGTATTTGGCGGTCAGTTATTTGTTTGGAAAATATGTTCCTTCTCTTAATGTCACAACTAGTGGCAGTGGGATTAGCACTGGGACTGTTCCTTTTGGTGGGGCAGGGCCTGTGTGCCTATTTTCTCCATCTTTAGGGATCCCTTTAAGGGACCTTGAGGGTGAGGGCTGCTGGGAACACACCCAAGTAAGGGAATATCAAGATGTTCTCAATTCCAAGAGGCGGAGGGAACCACAACTGCACCCATATGGTATCCCTCAGACTGCCATCCCATGTGGGATCCCACTAGGGTTGCCAGGCCCTCTTAACCTCCCAGGGGGGACTTACCTTTGGTGTGGAGGGGCCCGCACTCCTACAAGTGTGATGACGTCACTTCTGGGAAGTGACATCATCATGTGACTCCGCAGGGGCTCAGATTGGGGCCACTGCAGAGCGTGGGAGCGCTCTTGGCCCTCCACAGCAGCCAAAAATGTGCCCATTTCCACCCAATTCAGGCCCATTTTGGCGCAGATTGGGCCTGTTTTGAGCCACTGCGGAGCGTGGGAGCGTGCACGCCCCTCTTCCGGTCAGGTAAGTGGGGGCTGGGAATCCCCCCTCCCCCACTGGGGGGTCTGGCATCCCTAGATCCCACAGCCTGCCATGGTACCCCCCACCCCTAGCAGGTGGGCTGGGGGTGATGAGGTGAAAGGTTTCTCCGTCAGCCAGTATGCAGGTTAGCCAATACTTGGATACACTGCCCTATGCTGTAAACAATAAAGTTGAGGCCATTTCAACTCCAATGGTGTGTGCCTGTATGTTTTTCTTTGTCATCTCTTTGCCCTTAGATGCTGGCCTGGCAAAGAGTTTTTGCTATGGGGATGACTTACATGTGGAACTCTCATCCTGCTTGCATGCTGGAGAAGTTAGCCTCATTAAATATTGAATTTTTTACATGCTTCTGCACATTCATAGGAATAAACCAATAGTTTCTTTCAGGACCGAGTATAGATCCAAAATAGGGATCTCCAACATGGTGTCCCTGGCCTCCATAGTGCCCGCTCACTTCTTCCTCAAACAAAGAGCCAATTTTGGCTTTCCTCAGTGCAGCAGGAGATGTCAACCTTGGGTCCCCAGGAGGCATCATCTTTGAACCTGTAAGTAGGCACCCATTTGGAAACAGCTATCCCATCCTAGAACAATGCTTGATTGGGAACCTCGAAAGATTTTATGACTGCCCCCTAGGCAGCCATTTTGTGGTGGTTTAGTAAAATGGCAAAAGTACTGAAAAGGTCAACAGGGCTGGCAATCCCTGCCCTAGAAAGTTCCACATAACACAGAGGAACAGAAGAAAGCTGGAATTCCATCACCAAGTCCTAAGCCTAAGGTCTGAGAGACTTGTAAAACAGATGGGCTAGATAAAAATAAAAACAAAACCCACCAATCAATCTAAATGAGCTCAGATTAAGTATTGAATTACTGTCTGTTAAGAACTGGTCTATGACACACATATAACTGATTTAATGCTAAGGTTGAAGGTTGTTACATAAAGTGTCAATTCCAGGTTAAACTGTCTCAGTAACAGTTCCTCATTAGTATTTGCAAAGAACCTCTGCTTCTGAACCTGACAAAGGCTACATGCACTTAATGATGCCTGATCAACCCTTTCCGTGAAGCTAAAAGATTTCCTAACCCTATACCAACATAATCTGGCTTCAATAAGAGATAATTAAACCTTCCTCCCAACAGTACCAAAAAACAACCCAAAAACCTAGCACTGCAAACCTCTGCCAAAGTTTCTAAGTCTTCTCTCATGTACCTCCTCTGCCAAACACTAAGCATAATGCAATGGATTTCACTGGACTGCTAAACTGTAAGTATACTGCTCTTATGACCACAACTCCTGCATTATAAAAGTGTTCTATCTTATCTACAATTAATATAGTGGCATAGCCCAAATACAGGACAGTTTGTAAATGCTATTGGGCCCTGTAGTCTACTGAAGAGCTGCATACACCACCTCTGCCAAGCAGGCCACAAACATTTTAGTTTCCTCGAGGAAGTCGTATCAACCACAGATATTCTGATGAGTATCTGTTTACTAAATGAAGTGTATGCTGTCAGATAGACACTGTTTCAATTTAATAATACAGTTGAAACACATAAGGACTTGTGGGGGGCACTTCATTTTCTCCTGTATACTTTTGTCTACACTTTTTTCTTTTTCTCTCCTCCTGGCAGCCCCCATCTCTGCCGTCCTCAGCAAGCTCATCCCCATCTCCTGCGGCCTTCTCTCCTTCCCACTCACCAATCAAACTTTCTTTTATCTCTCCCCCACCCCAGCCTTCAGCTTTATTTATTTGTTTGTTTGTTTTATACCTCCTTGTCCCCACTGGGGAGCCAAAGCAGCTTACATCATTCTCCTTTCTTCTACATTATCTTTAAAACAACCCTTGAGGTAGATTAGTTTGAGTGTGTGTGAATGGCCCATGGTCACACAGCAAGCTTCCATGGCAGGACGGAGATCTGAACCTGGGTCTCCCGAATACTAGCCTAACCACTATACCATACTGGCTTCCCCTCCCCCACTCCCTCTTCCCCTACCCCTAGAAATCTGTCCCTGGGAAAAATCTGGCCAAGTTGCAAAAGTCATACAGTAACAAGTCACTCAGGTGAATTGTGTAGTGGCCACTGCTAGACCCAAGTAAGATGTACAAGTTGTATGGAGGCTGCTGCTAGCCCGGGCAAATTATGTGGCATCAAGTTGTCCACTGCTGCACCTGGCCTAATTGCACAAATTACATGTTAGCAAGTTTCCTTGTAGATGTTGTTGGGTCTGTCCCAATGGGTCTTCTGTCCAGGGCAGGAGGAAGGAGAGCAGGTATAGATTAGGAACCCAAATAGCCCTTGAAAAGTTCCTTCCTCTGCTTTTTACTGACAGAAAACAAGGCATGAAGACTGGCAATATTGTTATGGTTGTCTATCCACAATGGCAATTGAGATATCAGATAGTATTAATTTCTTAAGGGTACAGGTGCTTCTGTTATTGTGGGATTAACCCCTCTTTTAATTTTTAAGGGTTTTTTCTTTTCTTTTCTTCTTCTTCTTCTTTTTTTTTTTTTTGCATACCTAGGGCTTGTCTCCTCTTTTCATGACTCCAGTATCTGGATTTAAGTATCCACAAATAGGACTGAGCTGAGAATTAGATATATTGTTAGTTGGGCCTTCATAGGATCGACAAGTTCCTGTTGGGGGCAGGAGAAATGAGAGGAAAATGGGGGAGATTGCGAAGTGTCCCAATGTGCTGGAATCACTTCCAGTGCAACTCAACATTAGCATGTCACTGGTGATACTCTAGCATTCAATCAATTTTGGCCAAATGCTAGAGCATCACTGGCAACGTAGTGTCATCACTTCCGGTCACACCGGAGGCAGTATCTCTGTGTTGCTGATGGTGCCATTATAATGGTGGCAAGGATCCTCCTCCACATAGTATGTCTCTTGCTGATTGCCAGAAACCCTAGTTCTTGACCATATAAAACAACAGATGTGTGGTTACTAGGGAACAGTGTATGACAGTAAATGTCAGGAATTTGGTAAATTACTGAAATTTACTGTAAATCTTTAAGATATTAGGGCACTCAATAGGAATGGTCCGAAATGGTTGGAGTGGGTAATTTACACATGTCACATTTACCTGTAAATGCTCTTTACAGGAAAATGTTAAAAATGAGAATAATATTTGGTCATTCACTGAAGCACTCAGCTGGTTTTGAGATTTGACATCTTCTGCAATATATGCTCTTACTAAGAGGAACAATTCATTCATAGAAACTCACACACAAAAAAGATATTGGGTTAAGCCAAAGTGAGGCAAACCATTCAGCATCCCTTTGGATGTTTTGCAAAAGTAACGGTAAGACCTGCAAAATAATTTAAATCACTCATTATCCTAACCTGTCAGAAAGGGCATTTGCATTGTGTGGTTTAAATTCATTTAGACAGGAAGCGGCATGCAGCAGGGATGCTGTAAACAGCATATCAGCAATTTTCCCAGACTGCACCCCTCCCTCCTCCCAATGGAAGAAGCAACTGTGGTTAAGCACATGGAGGGGGGGGGGCGGGAAACCAGCCAAGTGTAGCTGACAGCACTCAGAAAAATCCCTGCAGAATTTGGCTCAGCAAGGGAGACATAACAGCAGAGTGCATCCTGTCACAGAGACTTCATCAGCATTACAGCAAAGTTAGATTTGCTAAAGCATCTCTTTTAAAATATGTCTGCACCCAGGGTTTACTGCACTTAATGCTGATTTGAAGAATGGAATAAAAGAGACACATTTAAAATGAAGGGCTGATTCATGCAGTCTTTCTCCTCCTCCATAACCCACACTTGGCTTTGCCTTGCTGAATTTAAAAACTAAAATCAACAGAATCCTGCCAAAAGTTAAGTAGCCTTGTATACCCCACTGACTAGTTGGAAAGTGATGTTTAAGGGCCTGAAAGTACTTAGCTTGTGCTGGACCACACCCAATGTGTGAGATCTCACTGTCAGATGTGTGAATTCCAGCAATCATTTTTTTTCACATATTTAATTCATGGAGGAAAACAGTATGCTGAGAGTGTATTGTCGAAGGCTTTCACGGCCGGAGAACGAAGGTTGTTGGGGGTTTTCCGGGCTGTCTTGCCGTGGTCTTGGCATTGTAGTTCCTGACGTTTCGCCAGCAGCTGTGGCTGGCATCTTCAGAGGTGTAGCACCAAAAGACAGTGTCTCTCGACACTGAGAGATCTCTGTCTTTTGGTGCTACACCTCTGAAGATGCCAGCCACAGCTGCTGGCGAAACGTCAGGAACTACAATGCCAAGACCACGGCAAGACAGCCCGGAAAACCCACAACAACCTTAGTATGCTGAGAGCTTTAGCAAAAGAGCTCTCCACATACATATTTGAAAAAGAAAATCGCATTCATATATGTTGTGTGTTCGGCCGTTGCAAAGTAGCAGCTAATGTTTTGGGATACATTCAGGCATTCAGATGTTTGCATTCAACTGTTCATGTTCCTCTGTTGGAGGATGAGTCACTTAAATTGGAGGAAGGTTTCATACTCTGCTTAGGGGAGTGGTAGGATAGAAGGCACTGCATGTAGAATTATTTAAAATAATTCTTTAAAATAAAGTGTTCATTGTTTGGAAAAGCAGCTTTGTTGCTTTGTAGGTGTATGAACTGATGTGGCATCTTAAGGAACCTCTAACATTCAGCATGCTATCTTTCTTTCTTTTTTGCAACCAATTGGGAAGAAAGATCCACAGAAGATCTGCTGCCATGATAGCCCAACATTCCTTGACTTTTGAGGGAACTGAATTCCATCTGCTCCTCCCTCCACTTACAAAAGTCAATTAATCAAATGATTCTCACAGTCTAATCTAGATTCTGCTTTAATCATATGTAATCACACACAAGCTCTTGAGGAAGGCAGTAATGATTATCTTCCTGATGATGCCTTGAAATTTCTATATTTCACAGGCTCATTTAAAATGTTAAAAGGAGGTGGTTGTGAAAGAAAACAAGATTAAGCTTTCCAGGGCCACACATACTGAGATGATAAATAACTTATTTGCAGCCAAGTTCCAAATGTTGTTTCAATGCCATATCCAGATCAAAAGTCAAATTAATATGCATGACTTGTAGTCTGCCTTGAGTCTCAGTGATATTTTTGTTCTGAGCCTGGGCTAGCTCTAAAGATCTTAGGACCTTAGGAAGGAGCCTTGAGTACATTTCCTGAGGAAACAGCCTAGTCTGGATGCGCCCTAGCATTTCCTCCTCCTCCTCTGATAGTTCCCCTTCCTCATTGTCTGAGGAGGCTTCAGATAGGTCTGAGGATGATTGGTATCCCTCTAAGGGGCTGGAATCCTCATCTCCCCAGTTTTCTGCCTTCCTCCTTCTTTTAATTTTGAAGGATGCTGGGGCCTTAGATGGCCTTTTACCCTTATTGGAGCCATTTTTCTGGCTTTCTTTCCTTGAGGGTGCCTCCTGCCCCTTGAATTCTCTCTCACCACCTCCCTCAGTTCCTTTCTCATTTCTTCTCTCAGCCAAGCCAGGATGTTTGCCTTGGCATCCTGGCCTGAGAGGTCCAAGTCATTATCCTGGCTCTCTGTACTGGGGCCTGGTAGAGACTGGGTTGAGAGTGGAGAAGTAGATAATTCCAGGCTATTTAGGTCACCCTCTGCCAGGTTGTTCCCAGAAAGGCCCGCTTTGTTTGCCATTCCTCCCCAAAATAGATCGTTCCTGCCTAAACAGGTGTGTGTGTGGGGGGGGGGTGTTGACATGACGGGGAGAGAGGGGGAGAAAATAATAAGCCATTTAGTTCTATTGTTTCTGGCTCTGGCCGATAACTCTCCAAGGATACCGGGGGAAGGGAAGCCACTCCAGTAGTGCCCAACCTTGCCCCTTTACTCTCTCATACAACCCCATATGGGTTGCTTACCATGGGTCTAACTGCTTCTTTGCTGAGGTTGCCGCCTTTGCACATGCCCTGGATTCTCTGTCAGGTGCTTGGGACCAGTGTGATCTTCCTCACCGTCAGTTGCCACTCACTTCCTGCTTTCAGCGCCTATGCCTGATCTGCCGCCATCGCTGGCTCGCGCTGCTTTCCCCTTTTGCTTTTTTTTGGGTGTGGTCAGGAAGCGTCGGTAACAAAAAGCCCTCTGCTTTGCAGCTCTAAGACTTGCTTTTAAGCAGGGGGCGGGGGAGGAGAGACTAGCCCTTCCTTTTTTCCCTCAGTCACACGGTGAAACACCAACTCTTCTTCTGCTGTAGGAGCAATGTTTGCCAGAGCAAACCAATGCAACTCCTTGCCTGAGTAGGACCGGAAAAACCTGGCGCGCCAGGGAAGAGCTCCTCCTATATGACATGACATAATTAATGACATGACATAATTAATTAATTAACCGACAGTGCACAGTAGTAGGGGAGTGGTCACTTTCCTGATCTCTGTTGATTTTGCCCATTTGCAAGGTGGAACCAGCTGAAGGCTCTGTTCAGATAAGCAAAGCTGCCATGGTGTAGCTCAGGGAAAGAGGCACTCCCATAGATATGAAGGTCCAAGGCCACAGAGAGCTTTGTAGGTGATAGTCAAAACCTTGAATTGGTCTCAGTAAGAGATGGGCACGAACTGGTACATGAACCAAAGTTCATTGTGAACCAGGCCGGTTCGTGGTTCGCGGTTCGCGAACCAGCATTTCATCAGAGCCCATTTCTGACGAACTGTGATGAACTTAAGGCTGGTTTGTTTAGTTTGATTTTTTGGTTCATCACAGCAGACAGCCTGGCACTGATCAATCAGTTTTCTAGGCAACTAGGGATGGGCTTTCTGCAGTAGAGGTGTGCACCCTGCCGCTTTTCAGTTGAAAAAAACTGCCAGCGTTTGAAAGCAGCAACACTTCTTGCTGCTCAAATGCCAGCAGCTTTTTTCAGCTGTTGGGAGGGGGATCCCCCTATCCTCAGCTGAAAAAAGCTGCCAGCGTTTGAAAGGGAGGAAACCTGAACTGCACACCCCTCTGGAAGTGATGTTTTAACAAACCAAACGAACCGGTTTGCGAACCGGGGCAAGTTCGTGGTGGTTCGTGGTTCTTGAAATGCTATGAACTACAAAAAGCAACGAATCACCATTTTCCTGGTTCATGTCCATCTCTAGTCCCAGTAACTGATGGGCAACCAATGGAGTGACTGCAGAATGGGAGTCATATGCATACTCTGCCTAGCTCCTGAAAATAATTGAGCTGCAGTATTCTGCTCCAACTGAAGTCTCCGAGTTGACTTTGAGGGGAGACTTATGTACAGTGCATAAGAGTAGTCTAGTCTCATTGTTATCATGCCTTGGATCCAGGTGGCCAGATTGGCCATGTCAAGGTAGGGGGCCATCTTTTGGCCTAGTCTGAATTTGTGGAATGTATTTTTGCATCAACATTAGTTTCGCTAGTAGCAGCACTGGATCCAGTATAAGCTCCAGTGTCTTAACAGAGTCTGCAAGGGACAGCTGAACCCCACTGAAAGTGGGGAGCACAATGTCCTTCAAGATCTCTGCATTCCCAACCAGTATCACTTCCGTCTTGTCTGGGTTCAGTTTTATTTTTTTGTTTTGTTTTCAGCCAACTGTTCACAGTTGTTAAGCAGTGATATAAAACCTCTATTGTATCACTAAGGGGTTTGGATAGAAAGATATAAAGTTCGTTGCTATTTGCATACTGATGACATCCAGTTCCATAGGATTTTTCCTAAAAGCTTTACATAAAGATTGAATAAGATGGCAGATAAGAGTGTGCCCTTTGGAATCCTGCAAGATAACTCCCACCCTGAAGGCAGCTGATCTCCAGTAGCAACCTTTTGAGCCCACTCCATGAGGAATGATTTAAACCGGTTCAAGACACATCCCATGATACCCACTTCTCCAAACACAAATCATACCCCCTCAAAATTAAGAAGCTGATCAGCTGTGTCAGTCTGCTGTACTCCTTTGGAAAGTGGGGGCTCAAATGATTTTATGGACCCTCCATAAAGGGTACGGGACAAAGAGAAGACTGATTTCTAGTTTTCTATTTGGATATTTTCTTTAAAAGCTTTGTATGGAAGGGCCATGCAAAATTATAGAGCATCCTCCAGCAATATGAAACACAGCCTAGACCTGTTAACCATCTTAATGATAACTAAGCCAAAAGTGGATCAGAGAACATATCACCTCTGCCTTTTATACATTCCCTCCTCCTCCTCAAAAGTGGCTTATGAAAAAATAAAGATTCAATCTACTTTCTGGTTTTTGGTTTGACAGCCAACCAAAACTGAACCTGCAATAAAACACATTGTTCCTGAACTGTAACAGAATTTGAACTACATTTGAAAATTTAACACAAAATGGTTTAACTTCTTGATACTCTTATTCCTGAATGCTGAGAGTCAGTTTAAAGGGTATTTAGAAATCTCACTTCTTTGTATGTAAAACCTCAAATGAATGTATATGCTCTTTGTCTTTCATTTTGAAGGGCTTTAATGTGGAAAATGTGTTTCTTTGAAACATAAGAGAAAATTTGAAAATTATATTTGTCACAGAGAAAATCATAAGACTCCTTTTTGGTCCATTTCGTTGTATTTTTGTTAGTTGCAATTATTCGTTTCGTTATTTTCTGTGTACTGTCTTTTTTGTTCGGTTGTCATTTCCTCTATATAAAATTCTTAATTTAAAAAAGAAATAAAATGGTCAAAAAATCTCCAGCTTTTAGCCCTACATCTTACAATTCTCCTTTCCTCCCTTCATGCAAGCTCATTTCTTTGCCCTTTCCTCAGAGCCAAACTACAAGCAATGCCATTTTAAAGGAAGTTGTGCTACTTTAAAAATTGCCATGAGGTCCCAATCTGGATTGTGCATGCAGCACGGCAACCCCAGGAGCTTCCCCACCCCCATACCTCTTCAGGTTTTGGCACCTGACAGGGCATGGGTGGGGGGCACAAGAGCTTCTAGGACTTCTGTATCAAGGCCTTGCAGCACTTTTTAAATAACTACAACTGCTTTTAAGATTGCATCAGCAGCCACAGGGCAGGCCTACTACCACCGCCATTTGTAGTTTGGCCCTCATCTCCAACCCATTCATGTCTCCTGTCAATATGGAAAATAGTCCTTTAGTGATCCTTTTCAAGAATGTGGATAATGTACCTGTGTGCAGACTGAGACAAAAAGAATGTGAGAAAACAGCCAGACGCACTTCAAACCAATGGAAGTCAAGATGTGGAAAATACAATTGGGCTGAAAGAGAACAAGGCAAGAGTAGCAAAGCTGATGATTTTATCAGCTGGCAATGAGGGATTTATCATCATCATCATCATCACCACCACATTCGATTTATATTCCGCCCTTCAGGATGACTTAACACCCACTCAGAGCGGTTTCAAAGTATGCAATTATCATCCCCACAACAAAACACCATGTGAGGTGGGTGGGGCTGAGAGAGCTCCAGAGAACTGTGACTAGCCCAAGGTCACCCAGCTGGCTTCAAGTGGAGGAGTGGGGAGTCAAACCCAGTTCTCCAGATGAGAGTCTCACACTCTTAACCACTACACCAAACTGGCTCTCATCTTTCCATCTGAAATGCTGTAAGATACACAGTGGGAAGGAAAGAGAAATAAGGAAAACTATTGAAGTTTCTTAAATTGATTATATGACTGTAATTAATTGAAAAATCTATGTTAATAGGGAGCCAGCGCAGAGATATACTGAACTTTGACCAGGGAATCCACGTTCAAGTCTTGACTCAGCCACAGAGCTCACTGGGACCGCTTCCGTATGTTAACTGTTCTCCATGTTGCTTTGATTACCAGTGTGAATGCGGAGACATGCGCAACATTAATGGAGCATCCTGCAAATGTTCCTGCTATCAGCTTCCCAATACTCTTTCCTTAGAGTACCAAGAATATAGCTGCCATTCTCCCTACTTCACCACCTAAGAACTTTAAACACACACACACACAGATAATGGCTATAGCACTTTACTGATTTCATCTAAAAGCACTTAAGAAGCCCACTGGTGGTGAGGTGGGGGGTGACCAGAGGATGGCAATGTGGGGTGAGGCTTTTGAATATGTGCACCTTCCCATTCTCATATTGCAACAACACACTCAAGACAGCACTCTTTCCAAAAAGAACATAGGAAACAGATTTGGGAAAGGACAGGAAAACCTGGAAGGGTGATGGATAGAATGCCCTCTCCCACAACTCTCCAAGTTAGAAATAAAGATGCTCTGTTGTAGATGCAACCTGGGTAACTTTGGGGGACACACAGTTTATGCACAAGGTTGTCACAAAAATAAAAAAAACTCATGTACACTACTCTAAACTCCTCAGAGGAATAGAAAAATACAAAGGTAAATGATACATTTTTATAATATTACTACATATGTGCCTACTTTATACCTGGTTAGATTATTGGTCTAACAAGTATAATACTGCCTGCTCCAACTGGCATCAATTCTTCAGAGTTTCCTAGTCCTGCTGCCAGAGGTCCCCTTTTTTACTGGGAATGCCAGAGGCTAAACTGGAGACTATTTGCATGTAAAACTGATGGTCTGCCATAAAAGCCACTGCTCGTTTCCTTTTTATCCTCCAATAGCCAGCAGGGTGCTACTGAAATATACAGAGTTCTGCATTGGTTAATGAAGTTGTTGAATCAAGTTCATCAAAACTTACCAACATTTTTCTTTTGAAGCTCTTGAGCTTCTAGGAATCATATAAATAAAACTATTATTTATTATAATGGTTAAAGGCCTGTTACTAAATACAAAAGTCTAAGATTAAAACCTGATCAAACCTTGAGTGGAATTTTTGCAGCCAACCAAGGCTTTCAATTTCAAGTTTCCCACATCACATCACCATCAATCATGTTATGCTGCTAAGAAAACCCCATTGTGCAACAGCACTCGGCAGGCCAAAAACATAACCCCACTAGGGTAATTGGGACAAAAAAAATCTGGCATTTTCCTTTTAGTTGCCAGCAGTGACAATCACTATGCAAAGCAAGCTTCTTGCAATTAGACAGAAAGTACCCTGAGAATATACGAATCTCCCTTATATGGAAGTAGACCCACTGCGCCCAGCGTTTTCTACTTGGTCATCATCTCTCTCCAAGGCCTCGGGCAGAGCTCATCCTGATCACCCGCTGACATCCAACAGTCCTATACCACTAGTTTTTCTGGCCATACAATTTTGTATGAGGCAACTATCCAGAGACTCACAAGGCTTCCAAGAGCCCATGTAGCAATGTGGATAAGACTGCAGGTAGTGAGCAAGGCCACCCCCTGCTGAAAGCCCACTTTAGCCATGAACTCACTAGATGGCCTTTGACAAGGCTTTGGCTGTCAGGTTCAGCCCCACACAAATCTGTAATACGGCTTGCATACATAATTCTTAGTACTTTGTGATAAACCACCATCACCCGACATTGCCAACTATGCCCAACCCATTCCAACTTGTAACTTGGCGTCTACATCAGCTGTCTCCCCTCTTTATGGGGTGTTTTACAACATACATTTATTTTATTTCATTTATATCCCACTCTTCTCCCCAACAAGGACCCAAAGCAGCTTATGTCATTCCTTTCTCCTCCATTTTATCCTTACAACAACCCTGTGAGGTAGGTTAGGTTGTGACTGGCCTATGTTCACCCCAGTAAGCTTCCATGACAGAGTGGAGATTCAAACCTGGGTCTCCAAGATTCTAATCCGGTATCCCAACCATTACATTGCGAAATTCCAGCAGTCTTCCCTCAAAAGAGAATTTACATTGTGATACTTCTTTGAAACTATGACCGTTCTTGAATCCTGGAGAAAAATAACTGGATTTTGAATAAGAATTTAACATTACAGGCTTGGATTCACTGGAGGATTTTCATGTGTGTGTAGAAAAAAACCTTGCACTTGTCCCTTGGTGCCAAGTTAAAACCAGTATATCCCAAACAGATCAGCCTCTTCTAGAGACACAGAGTAAATCTTTCATGTACTGCTTGCCTTATTATCACTACCTAACCAGACTTTCTGCAACTATTTTTCAACACCGGCAAATGTGATATTAGCTTGGCAACATTCTGTATAACATTCCGTTGTCAAATGGTGCTGTCACACTATATGAACTTCTGAACTCAGATTCTTTTTATACTTGCATATTATTAGCAGATTAATATCTCCCCACACCCTTCAAACTACCACCATCCTTGATACATTCAACAGAAGGAGAAGATGCTAGCAAAAAATTGTAAGGAGGACTATTTATGAAATTTACAAAAATTGTAATGCAACAAGGAGGACTATGATTAAACCAACTACTGTTTCCCAGTAAATGTTCTATTGTCTTCTGAAAATTATTTCCCAAATAGAGCTAGAAAAGTTTCTTGCTGTTCATGAGGGAGGTGGAAGCCTGTCCGGTCCCAGCTGTGACCTGTGCCTAGGGTAGTTAAGGAGGCTGTACCTAAAAAATATTTTTAGGGGAGACGATATGGCTCCATGTTTTGCATGCCGGAAGTCCCGGGTCCAGCAACCAGCATCTCCATAAAAGGATCAGGTAACGGGTGAGGTGCAAAACCTCTGAGACCCTGGAGAACTACTGTCAATCACAGTGGACAATAATGACTGCAACAGACCAACAGGCTGACTTACTATAAGGCAATGCTGAAAAATCTTTTTATAAATGATGAAGGAACAGCTCAGGCCAGGGTGAGCTTTGTTGCAGTATTCCAGGGTTGGAACATGGTTGTTAAAAAGTGACTTCCTCACATGGCGGGAAGCATCATTTGGCTGCTCAGTCACCATAACCTGGTCCTCTCAGAAGCATGTACTATATCTGACAGCATACCTGCTAGATTTATGTAGTAGGTTCTCTTTAACATTTCCATCCTACACCAGAATCCCAGAAGAGAACTCTTCTACTTACAAAACAAAATATAGCCCAAGTATTTATAACTTTTTCATAAAGATGGGTAAAAATAAAATAAATACAACACTGCTAGAAATTGGCACCATCTCCTGGACGGTTATTTGGAAATAAAACTAATACATAATATAGGAAATATGAGCCGGAGCCTCTTTTAGAGCCTTTGCATGGGAGCCATTTCATCTACCCCTGACCTGGATGGTCCAGGATAGCTCAATCTCTTCTGATCTCAGACACTAAGCAAGGTTGACACTGGTTAGCACCTGGATGGGAGACAACCAGGGAAGTCCAGAGTTGCTATGCAGAGGCAGGTAATGACAAACCACCTTTATTCATCTCCTGCCTTGAAAATCCTTCTAGAATAGACATATGTTTGATGCACCATGGCACTGCTCCACACACAATCACATTTTATCTAATATGCATGAATAAAATTACAAATTACATTTTATAGGCATCATCTGTATATAACCTCTAGCGTGCCATATCTATAAATTGAAGGTGTATGCCAAGTCTCCTTTACGGCCTCTCCAAAAGAGAATGACTTCCCCTTGGAGATCTGCCAAACTCACTCTTTTAAGTTTTTTCCCAGGAACACGACAAGACTCTGTTTAGGCTTGCTTTCTGTGGCCAAAGTTAAGCTTGTACTGCTTCTAGTGGAAAATATCTGAATATCGGCAAGAATGTTGTTTTAGAATTGTATTTTTAAAAATACATCTGCAGCTTTTCTAAATTTTTGGAGAATAACAGGGGGAAAAGTCCATCTAAACTATGACAACTAACCAATTATCTTGTCATATTTTATTGTCAACTTTTATGTTGTTTTGTTTGAACAAAATCTTTGTATGAAAACTATCTGCAGCATTATTTCATCCCTAACTGCTAGAGGCAGACACATAAAAAACAGATGATGAAAAATGCAAGGAGCATGAGATGAATTCATTATACACTATGAACTGTCATCCAGGAGTTCATCTGAGAACATGCTTGTTTTTCCTTCCCAAGTCTTCCCTGCTATCTCCTTTAGACTGCTGGAAATGAAATAGTTATTTTTAGACCAGCTTTTTAAAAACGATATGACATTTCAGTGTACACTTTTTCCCCTTTTGGCTGTCTGCCTTGCCAGTCACCTCAGAGCTCAGACACTTCGGGGATCTCTTATGAATCAGGCCATGTCTTAACTGCTTTCTTTTAAAACCCTACCTTCCACTACACTGAACAATGTTCTATTCCCCCCTTTCTCCGCATATACATCTATTTGCCTGCCTTAGCTCCTGTACGGTTTTTGGGCCAGTGAACATAATTAACCAGCAAAGAAACAAAAAAACAAGATGAATGAACCTTGAAAGCAGCTCATTTTCATGAGTTCCCACAGAAACCTGATGTTCACTTGGTATTTGCTGAAAATATGCTGTGCGTAGAAAATATGTGCATTGCCCAATTCACACCAAAGCTGGCCATGAATATCAGTTTGTGTTAGGGTTGCCATTCTCCAGGTAGTGGCTGGAGATCTCCCGGAATTACAACTGGTCTCCAGGCCACAGAGATCAGTTCACCTGGAGAAAATGATACTTTTGGGGGGGGGTCCTATGGAATTATGCCATGCCAAGGCCCTTTACCTCCCCAAACCCCACTTTCTCCAGGTTTCACCCCCCAGAGCTCCACGAATTTCCCAACTTGGAGCTGGCAACCCTAGTGTGTGTGTGGGGGGGGGGGGCGGTATTTAGTGTGCTTTCCTATTATGTCTAACTGGGGAACCAAAATTGAACGTTTAAAAAGAGCTTTAAAAAGGAAGCTGCATGGTTCTAGACTTGCTAATTTGTCATAGTAGGAGAGATCCCCAGAAAGCAGGGAAAGGCCGCTTGTATGAACATACCAGGGGAGCCAGTATAGTACTATAGTAGTTGTCATACCAGGGGAGCTGTTATAGTACTTGGATAAAAATTAGAGCTGCCAATCATTTTAGGAATTTTTAATTATTGAATCATTTCTCCCTTCACCCATTAAATGAGTAACTGATTAAATGCAGACATATCTGCATATTACTAAAATCTCAATAAAGATGCCCTTCCATCATAATAAAAAAATAACTTAGTATTTGAGGACTATCAATGCAATCCTAAGCAGAGATATTCCAGTCTAAACTCATTGATTTCAATTGACTTAGACTGGAGTAACTCTGCATAAGATTGCATTGTAAAACACCATTAATATTCTGTTTTAAGTTTCAAGCTACAGTTACAGTAACATATGAGAACCATATGAGAATAACGTATGAGAACCAAAATAGTGGTTCTGGAGAACCACTCCAGAAACAAACAACTTAGGCCTATTTACCCCATCAACCTAAACCAAGCTCAGTTCATCGAGAAGTTCCCCTGCCCAACTCCAAATGAAATGAATTAATTCTCCCAGTAATTCCATTAGAGTTTGCATAAAAGAACTATCCAGCAGGGTGCACTCTAAAATTTTAGTGCATGTACTAATTAGGGCATTTAGCTCCAAAATAAACATTTTGAAGCAGTACTGGCAATCTTATAAATTTATAAACATGGCACATAGGATCCAAAAAGGATATGAAGTTACGAAGGACAAAGGGGTGGGTGGAGACAAATACAGTATCCAAGGTAACGTTCAAGTAACTCTAAGTCAAGTAACTGCAGCAGGACAGGTTTTCATTTCAGAATTTTGCAGTTGTCTTTAATGAGAAACTGAAATGTCAGTGCTATTGTCAAAGTATCAGTACACATGTATAGCATATTTTAACCCTGCCTCAAAACTAGAAGCACTTTTGTCAAGAGACATAAGAGAATTTTTGTCCAGAATGTAGATGGAAAGCTTGTAACAGAAATAGACTTACAGCTTCAAACCCTCAATCCACAAAGTTGATTGCCAGCTAGAAAAACTCTCCCAACTTTGCTTCACAGAGGCATCAGCTACAGAAGTCAAACCACCACCCTGCCCCCCAAACAAGAAACCATTAACTACCTTTTTTAAAAAAATACTTTTTGAGGGTTTTTTAAAATCAATGTTTGCAATGATTTGTTATGCAAGTTCAGAATCAGAGGGAAAAAATGTTGGAATGGAGCACATATCCCAGTACTTTCTCCAGTTTCTCCTAATAATGTTTACCTGGTTTTGGCCACATTCTGTGTGGTTCATAAACGCTATGTAAATTTTCAATTTACATTGAAAATAATAGCTTATATATTCAGATAATATTTGGGCTTTCACTGTGTACATGAGATAGCATTCTTCATTTTACAACACTTATGTTCACTTTGATGATTTATTTCTGAAACAGTGTGACAGGTGTCTTGTGAAAGATAACCACAGCTATTAGAACTGCTGCTAAGCAAGTTATCAATGGAAAATCCTCAAGTTTAGAGCTTATATGTCACAATGCACCAGAGATTTGACTGTGAGTGAGGATGGCTGTTAAACAAACCACACCACTAAAACATGGGGGTCTTGTAGAGCCTACACACACATTATGTTTTTCTCTTAAGGAGGTTCAAGACACTTGTTCTACAGTTCCATGCTTCCAAGGCTCCATTCATTCTGTGGCTTCACTACATGGGGAAAGGGACCTTAGACATTTCCCTCCCGTGTCATTTTTTCAACCTGAAGAGGCCCTGGGGAACCGCTATTTACGCTACTGGAGCCTCCATGTCTACTAATGGGCTACATATTGTTTAAAAAATGAGGTAAACAGCAGCTCCCCAGAGAACAGCAGCTCCCTGGGCCATTTTAGAACAGGAAAATGGTGTCAGGTAGAAGGTCTTTGTGCTCACTGCCTCTCAGTCTTGATACAAAACAGACCCATGAACATCTGGAAATCATGGATCTCTAGAACATGTTCTCAATCTGACACAAAGACATTCTGGGGGGAAATGTAATGTGTAGTTAGGCCTGCAGGGCAGTATCTTTTCTAGTACTAAATTTCATAGTCAAATAAATATCTAACAATAGGGCTGAAAAATGCAGCCTCCCACAGACAACAGACAGGTATCTGCATAATTATGCAACTGCTCAAGTAGGACAAAAATAATCAGTTTGTAAATATAAAGACGCATACAAACGGATGCAAGAGATTGAGCATATTTTGTTAGTTACAGAACACTGAACATTCACTCAAAATTCTCTTCAAACTTTGGATTAATTTGGTATATTATGGCCAAACATAGTTATTAAAAATGAGACATTGTTCAAACTTTCACTTAAATATAAGCTTTTTAAATAATTGTATCATGAAGAGAAGGGCTGATAGGAAACTGGAAAAATTATCATCCTTTCTGATATCCATATGCTAGCCTCACAGTTGCTCAAGACAGCTGATGCCTTGCAATCTCAGCTGTGCAGATCACATAGGGCTATTGTGATACACATGGGAATAGCAAACATTTAAATCATATGTATTGCATTTGATCTTGGGGTGCTACTTTTAAACTGAAAACAGCCAAGACAAATGATTGCTGTCAGTAGCCTCTTTCTAAAAATGTGGAAATACACGAAGTGGCTTTAAACTGGAAAGTTAACATATTTATTATAGCTGCCAATTCCTTGGGTGATTGTATTTACCTTTGTTATACACCACATAATCCCTACTGGTTGGTCTCTAGGTAATTCTGTAGTAACAAGTATTAATATGTAATGCCTAAGCATTGGCATTGCACTGCTCTACAGCACAAAAAGACATTCAATAAACTCATGCAACAGAAACTCACCTTTTTCTGCAGTCAAGTCACTACTGCTAAATGAGAATTTAAAACACAAATATCAAGTCCCCGACACCATAGTCATTACAGAAGGATTTATTGTTATTTTCCACATTCATTTATTTTCTTTAAGTGTCATTAAGAGCCCTGTGGCACAGAGTGGTAAGCTGCAGTACTGCAGCCCAAGCTCTGCTCACGACCTGAGTTCGATCCCAACAGAGGCCAGGTTCAGGTAGCTAGCTCAAGGTTGACTCAGCCTTCTATCCTTCCAAAGACGGTAAAATGAGTACCCAGTTTCCTGGGGGTAAAGTGTAGATGACTGGGAAAGGCAATGGCAAACCACCCCATAACAAAAAGTCTGCCAAGAAAATGTCATGATGTGACATCCCCCCATGGGTCAGTAATGACTTGATGCTTGCACAGGGGACTACATTTACCTTTAAGTGTCATTATTTGTGAGTTTTCCTCACCCACCTCATTTTATCCAGCTGTTTAAACAACAAAACTGCAAATCAGAAAAATAAATATGTCTGCCAAACATTTTGTTTTGTGACATTCAACACAAAAGTTCACTCTTTTGTGGGGGGAAATAAAGTAGAACAGAAACATTTTACTTGAGTTGAACCTTATATTTAAGAATAACCTTAATATAGACATGTTCAGTAAATGAACACTCTAGAAATAACCTTCAGTATTCCTAGATCATGAACTCCTTCCCTCACAAACTGAAAGAAACCGTCTGCAAAGGAACAATGGCTAACATGTCACAATGTGCAAACAGTCTATAGCTGAAGGGCTCTATGACACCAAAATATCTTGCAATTGAGGCTTCCCACTGCTTAGCTCCATGAGTGACTGTGCTGGTCTTGCCCCTTTCTAATCTGCCTCTGCTTCAGCACACGTACCTTCCTTGTGTTTCTACATCCCTCCACACAGAAAAGTAGTATCAGGAATAAGACCAGGTTAGAACTCTTCTCCTTGATATGGCAGTTTTCTATGTGGTGGTGTATCCAAACATGTGACCCTCTAAACATAAGGGAAGAGACCAGGGCTCAGTGTTAGAGCATCTGCTTTGCATTTAGAAGGTCCCAGCATCAATCACCAGAATTTCTGGCTCAAAGGAGAAGGTGACAGGTGATGTGAAAGACATCTACATGAGACCTTGGAAAGACACTGCCAGTGTGAGTAGACAGTACTAACCTTGACGTCTGATTCATAATATGGCAGCTTCATGTGTGTACTTACAGTTTGAAGTGATACAGACGATCTCATTGAACAATAGTGTAGCATTTATCTTTTTCATATCTTGGTGCATTGCATAAATAAGTAGTTAGACCCATCATCTTAATCAGTGCTACGTTTTATTTATTTCATTCTCTCCAATGAGTTCAGGAAGCATATATGAGGTTCTTCATGTTCCACAAATGACCAATGAGTTTTCTTCAATCTTGAATGCCCTAAGTAGGTTTAGGGGATGCCCCCTTTCAGAGGCCTGCATTAGACATGTGATTCGGTTTCGTTTTCTCAGCCATGTCGGACGCTCCTCTTCGCAGGTCCGAGAGGAAGCGCCCGAGCACCCTGTCCGGGCGGCTGATCTGCGAAGATTAGCCCCCAAAACTCCCAGTGAGGGAGGCTGGGTCCGGGACGCTGCGGGAAGAGCCCCCCGGAATCAATACGGGGGGTTAATTGCCCGTTAGTCCCTATGGAGGCCGGCAGACGTGCGCGGCGCCTCGAGTGCTGCCGGGCCATGGAAAACGGCAAAGAGCAGAATTAGGCGAAAGCCTGCAAGTAAGCGAATCCCTTCTGTTACTACAAGCGCACGCGAAGGAGTGGTGGGATCTGTAGCTAAGAAGGCTTGTTCTTCCCCTTCGCTGAGTTTCAGGATCTGGTTGGCGGTTTCCCCCCCCCCCTAAAATGGCAACAAAAAAACAAAGTCCCGCTCTGGGCAAGTCAGTTTCGGCTGCCCTGAAGGGAGAGTCGTTGGAGGAAGTAGTGCGGAGGGCAGTTGGTGAAGCCATAAAACCCTTTGTTGACAAGCTGAACGAAACAGATCAAAGGGTGGGCTTAATTGAGAGCGAAGTGAAAACCATTAAGGAAGCAGCGGGGGGGCAGAGAAGTCTGCTCGGGAAAGTGCGTCACTCGTGAAGGCTACGAATAAAGAGCTTAAGCTGGTGGAGAACCAGCTGATCGGGCTACAAGTGGAACGAACACAGACAATTTTGCGCCTCCAGAATGTGAAAGAGGAGGAAAATGAGGATTTACGGGGTCTGGTCTCGGAACTACTGGCGACACCCACGAGGGCAACTAAAGAAGAAGTAAAAAGCGCCATTTTGGAAGTCCGTTGGGCTACTTCAAAATATGCAATGAAGCGTCAGCTGCCTCGCGAGATCATCATTGATTTTTCATCTAAGAGGATCCAGGACACTATCCTATATAATTCATACAATGCAGATTTGGACTTTTGGGGTAATAAAGTTAAGATATTGAAAGACGTCCCATTTCTAGTTCGGAAAAGACGTTTTAAGTATAAAAAGTTCGCAGCTCTTCTGAGAGAACGTGGAATAAAGTACAAATGGTTATTTCCGGAAGGAATCTGGTTCAGTCACAAAGATCAAGCTTTCAAGATATCATCAGAAGATCAACTAAGGGATTTTGAGGATAAAAATCCGGAATTTCAGTGCACCAAGCAAGACGAAAAGGAGAAGTCTGAGGGGGGGGGAGGAAACGAGCACTGCGGCTGCAGTTGCTCAGAGAGAATTGCGTCCGGGACCCAGAAGGGGAAGGAAAATTTAATTTAAATTTAAATTGTAATTTGCATTTAGTAAGGTCAACCACTCCATCAATATAACATAAAGCTTTAACTTTTGAATAATGGCAGTATGAAGGGAAAACATTTTGTGTAGCATAGTTGTTACATGTTGTAGTTGTTGTGTTTTTTTCCCTTCCTCCCCTTGTTCCCTTTCTTCCCTTTGTATTGTTAGTTAATGTAGTTAATAAAAAATAAAAATATTATAAAAAAAAAAGAGGCCTGCATTAGACATGTTAAGACTGAAGCTGCTAGAGGGTTCAGCAAAGATCTGACCTGTAAAGGACTCACACAACATGTAAATTTTGGATCCTTTATTGATACTTTTGTTTTAGACATTGCAGGAAGGCACCCTAATGGGTAATTATTAGAGGTGGGCATGGTCCAGAAAACAGACCAAATTTTGTACCGTCTGGCCTGGTTCATGGTTCATGAACACACAGTTCATGGGACTCACCTTTTTCACGAATTTTGGTCCATTTGGGCTAGTCCATTGGTCTGTGAGTCCAGACATCCTGGCGCTGATCTATCAATTCCCTAGGCAATAGAGAGGACGTCCATATACCTTTGCAGCCCTTAAAAACATAATAGGTAGATCTGCCTGCTGAGCAGAGAGCTGCCATTCTGCTCAATGTGAGCAAGAAGCAAGAATTAATTCCCTAGGCAACAGAGGGGTGGACGTTCTGCAGTGATGGCAACACCAATCTTAGCCCTCAAAATGTAGATAGGCAGCTCTGCCTGCCAACCAGACAGCTCCCATTCTGCTCTATGTGAGCAAGGAGCAAGAATTAATTCCTTAGGCCACAGCTGGGAAAGTTTCTGTGTGGTGAGTGAGGGGTCCACTCCCCCCACCCTTTTTTGTTTGATTTTGCTTCATTGCAACTTTTTGGTGCTGCTAGCCAATGCAAGTCAATTGGCATTTGTGATTCCAGTATCTACTGGAAGATCCTGGGGGCGGCCGCTTTGGGAGGTCTGTAACTTGGATGTTTGAAATGCAATCTTGACCAAACTAGGAGGGTGGCTGGAGGAGAGGAAGATTCTCTGCAAGTCTGGGTTCTCTGGGTATGAGGAGGCGGAACCAGGGCTGCCGGAACTGACAGACCATGGACTGATGAACTGGTCCGTGAATGGGGCTGGTCTGTGGTCCGTGAAAATCGATGGGCCACCAGCCAATGGTCCGTAGGGTTTTCCCGGTCTGTGCCCATCTCTAGTAATTATTATTGTTATTATTTTGCTGTTTTAACCTTCTCTGTAATAAAAATCCTCCTACTTAAGAGTTTCATTTTAAGAATATGTTTGTACCCGCATTTTATCAAGAGCTTGGCTAAATATTTTGGTTGCATACTTTCCTGTGAAGGGTGTAATGTCCCAATTAGTAATGAGAATTTAGAACCATGGCTGGGACAGACAGGTGGGTCCCTTAGGGTTCAGAGCTGTCATTCTCCAAGGGCTTTCTTCCTTCCTTTCTTCCTTTAGTAAGCACTGACTCACAAAATCTCATGCTGGAATTCAAGCATTTAAGGTGTCACTGGATTTGTGTTTTCTTTTGCTACAATACGCTTATATGGCTATCCCTCTGGAGTTTATTTTTCCAATGCCAACACTGATACTAACAAATTTGTGGTAGCAGTTTAAGCCCTCATTTACATATTTTGGTTAAAATGTCACACGGACTTGAATCGAGTGCTTTACTCCCACACAAATGCAATGGAGGGTTTAAGGCAGGCGAACCAACTCCCTGATGTGATAACTGAAGTTTGACTGAGAACACTTCATACTGCTGTAATGGGACAGGGGTAGGTTTACTTGCAACAGTGCTCATAAAATTCATTTGTAAAGTTATTCTTCTCTCTATTCAAACTAGGCCGATGGAAGATTTCTAGACCTTTCAATAGTGATGCATCCAAGCAATTTACTTCAGCAGCACTTACACATCTCATCATTCACAAGCTGTAATTAGCCAGCCTAGAGATGAAGGCAACAGGTCATAAAGATCATTATCCATAGGTAGAAGCTTATGGAGGAAAGAAAACAGAGGCTTAGCTGAATTAGGAACTACCAGGAGAATAAATAAGAAGATTCTTGTTGTTCTAAAGCACAATTACAAAAAATAATTAGAACAAATGCCACTGGCTACGATCAAGATAAGAATGTTAAGAAAAATTAAATGAGAAAAAAGCTTACACTACAAAATCCCAATTGGAACACCTGGAAATGAGGTAAAAGTGCTAAATTCCACATTCAGCAGAGATCTAGCAGCTGCCTCCATAATTTTCCATTTTAAAACCATCTTTTCCATTTCTCCTATGAGAACTATCAATTCCCCCAAACAGTCTTCCTGATGTATTGTCGAAGGCTTTCACGGCCGGAGAACGATGGTTGTTGGGGGTTTTCCGGGCTGTATTGCCGTGGTCTTGGCATTGTAGTTCCTGACGTTTCGCCAGCAGCTGTGGCTGGCATCTTCAGAGGTGTAGCACCAAAAGACAGAGATCTCTCAGTGTCACAGTGTGGAAAAGATGTAGGTCATTTGTATCTACTCAGGAGGGGTGGGGTTGAGCTGAGTCATTCTGTAAGAGTTTCCCAGGGTGTGGAATGCTAATGGCGGGAGGCTTCACTGTATCCTGAGGAGGTTCTTTTGCATATGGATTGGTGCTTGATGTGCTAATCTTCTCTTCAGGGCTATTGTCGGGTGTGGAGTGTTTTGTTGGCCTTGTGTTTTTCAGAACTGGAGCCCATGCTCTGTTCATTCTTAAGGTTTCTTCTTTCCTGTTGAAGTTTTGCTTATGCTTGTGAATTTCAATGGCTTCCCTGTGCAGTCTGACAAAGTAGTTGGAAGTGTTGTCCAGTATTTTGGTGTCCTGGAATAAGATACTGTGCCCTGTTTGAGTTAGGCTATGTTCAGCCACTGCTGATTTTTCAGGCTGTCCAAGTCTGCAGTGTCTTTCATGTTCTTTTATTCTTGTCTGGATGCTACGCTTTGTGGTCCCGATGTAAACTTGTCCACAGCTGCAGGGTATACGGTATACTCCTGCAGAGGTGAGGGGGTCTCTGCTGTCTTTTGCTGATCGTAGCATCTGTTGTATTTTTCGGGTGGGTCTGAATACTGCTTGAAGGTTATGCTTTTCCATAAGCTTTCCCATCTGATCAGTAATTCCTTTGATAAAAACACTTTTCCTGTAGGTGACTGTTTTTCCTTGGTTGTTTGATTCATCCTGGGTTTGATTGCTCTTCGGATTTCATTTCTGGAGTAGCCATTTGCCTGAAGTGCGTGGTTTAGATGATTAATTTCCTCATTGAGAAAGCGCGGCTCACATATCCGTCTTGCACGATCCACTAATGTTTTCATTATGCCTCTTTTCTGTCGGGGGTGGTGATTGGAGTTTTTGTGTAAGTACCGATCAGTGTGAGTTGGTTTCCTGTAGACCTTGTGACCTAACTGAAAGTTTGCATTGCGGATGACCAAGGTATCCAGGAATGAGAGTTTTCCCTCACTTTCTTTCTCCATTGTGAATTGTATGTTCAGGTGGATGTTGTTGAGATGATTCAAAATGATTCTAGAGCTGTTTTTTCAAAATGTTCCATGTAGAAGTTTGCCCCATGGGGAGCCCACTCAGCCCAGTTATAGCAAACTTCTACATGGAACATTTTGAAAAAACAGCTCTAGAATCAGCACCCCACAAACCCAGTGTATGGTTCCGGTTTGTGGATGATACATTCATCATTTGGAGCCATGGGGAGGAAGAATTGAGGGAGTTTTTGAATCATCTCAACAACATCCACCTGAACATACAATTCACAATGGAGAAAGAAAGTGAGGGAAAACTCTCATTCCTGGATACCTTGGTCATCCGCAATGCAAACTTTCAGTTAGGTCACAAGGTCTACAGGAAACCAACTCACACTGATCGGTACTTACACAAAAACTCCAATCACCACCCCCGACAGAAAAGAGGCATAATGAAAACATTAGTGGATCGTGCAAGACGGATATGTGAGCCGCGCTTTCTCAATGAGGAAATTAATCATCTAAACCACGCACTTCAGGCAAATGGCTACTCCAGAAATGAAATCCGAAGAGCAATCAAACCCAGGATGAATCAAACAACCAAGGAAAAACAGTCACCTACAGGAAAAGTGTTTTTATCAAAGGAATTACTGATCAGATGGGAAAGCTTATGGAAAAGCATAACCTTCAAGCAGTATTCAGACCCACCCGAAAAATACAACAGATGCTACGATCAGCAAAAGACAGCAGAGACCCCCTCACCTCTGCAGGAGTATACCGTATACCCTGCAGCTGTGGACAAGTTTACATCGGGACCACAAAGCGTAGCATCCAGACAAGAATAAAAGAACATGAAAGACACTGCAGACTTGGACAGCCTGAAAAATCAGCAGTGGCTGAACATAGCCTAACTCAAACAGGGCACAGTATCTTATTCCAGGACACCAAAATACTGGACAACACTTCCAACTACTTTGTCAGACTGCACAGGGAAGCCATTGAAATTCACAAGCATAAGCAAAACTTCAACAGGAAAGAAGAAACCTTAAGAATGAACAGAGCATGGGCTCCAGTTCTGAAAAACACAAGGCCAACAAAACACTCCACACCCGACAATAGCCCTGAAGAGAAGATTAGCACATCAAGCACCAATCCATATGCAAAAGAACCTCCTCAGGATACAGTGAAGCCTCCCGCCATTAGCATTCCACACCCTGGGAAACTCTTACAGAATGACTCAGCTCAACCCCACCCCTCCTGAGTAGATACAAATGACCTACATCTTTTCCACACTGTGACACTGAGAGATCTCTGTCTTTTGGTGCTACACCTCTGAAGATGCCAGCCACAGCTGCTGGCGAAACGTCAGGAACTACAATGCCAAGACCACGGCAATACAGCCCGGAAAACCCCCAACAACCATAGTCTTCCTGATATCCACCATGCACTGCAAGGTTTTCCCCTGCAAAAAGGAAGAGAGGGCTACTTTGTAAAAGGATCCATTGTGAAAGTTGACTATGACTACTTGTATCTGACTGATTCAGTGCCACTTACTGGCTTGGTGCAAGCTCATCTCAATGCAACTCAAATGGAAAGTAGAGACCATTTGAACAATTGGTCTGGTATACTAACTCATATTCTGCAGATTAACGATAAATGACTGTATGCTTGACACTCCTGCCTTAAATTTAACCATGAAAAAGTCACCATGTAGAGGGTCTGGTATTGATCTGGCTAGATGGACCACTGGTCTGATCCAGCAGGTTCTACTCATGTTCTTATAGTGAATCTTCAACTAAGCAGTCAGTATAAAACCAAACATTTCAATGCTTGTGTACACAGCAGATTGCCTTTCCCTGATATCTCTGAAAACCACAACCTGTGCTCACTCCTTCAGGATTACAGAGAGGAAGTGAGCCCTAGTAACTCATCCACTGGGCACTGGTTATAAAAGGAGACAGTTTTCCCAACACTCATAAAACAATGGTTGCCCCTTTTCCTTCCAGGGTTGCCAACTCCGCAAGGGGAAAACCCTTGAGATTTGGGGGGAGGTTGGAGGTTGACATCCCTATTTCCCTCACTGCCCTAGGAGCAGGATTCAGTCCCAGCACTGTTAGATGTCATCTACTGGAAAAAGCTGCTGTGGCTCAAGGGATCAGTAAGGGTGAGGAACGTTGGGGAAGCCCATGGAAGAGAACAGCATTATTACCATCAGAGAGCAAGATCAATCCTAGCAGCTTCAGGGGTACGTAATTTAAAAGGGAACCTTTTTGTTTTGATGCCTCTGGCCTCACCTTACCATTTCTAACAATTGGCCCAAAACACATTTGCTACCCAAGCTTTACCCATCTTTCGTTTTTTTTCTGTTATGCAATGGGAGGAGGATGATAAAGAAACAGGGCTGGAGACTTGCACTGACGCTCTCCAGGTTAGATCTGCACCCCTGCTGTGCTCTTGATACCACTAGAGTGCAGCCTGCTCCCACAACAGGCAGTATATACCTCAAATGCTTATGGTTACAATACCTTGAACTGACACCGAAGATGAACAGTATAATTCACAGACTTCAAAATTATGAGTATTAGCTCAAGTTAGACTAAATTATGTACAACAAACGGGTAACCCATAAGGATCTGGGTTTCCTACTGCACCTTCCTTCCCAAACCCCACTTTACTATCCTTTCCCATGTTTTACTTCCCTCCTTACCTGTTGTTCCAACTCTGCTTCACTCCTATTCCCCCCTCCATTCCAGGCTTTCTGGTTGACACTGCTCCATCCCACCCCAGCCTTCCCAACCAATTCCATTTCCCTTTCCCTTCTACTCATTCACTTCCTCTGCCACCAATCACAGGTTTCCTCTTGCTTTACTTTCTGCTGGTTGATCTCTACCTTTAAAAAATGTTTTTCATAGGGCGTCTAGGTTTTTAGGTAGCTAGCGATATCTGGCTTTTTCTTTTTTTACCCCTTAATATGGTCCCCCTCTGCAAACTTGAGGATCATCAAAGTTTGCAGAGACATGTACCCTAGTCATAGAGGCCCCACTTTTCAGAATTTTTAATCCATAAAGTGGAGACACTCACGGGAATCTGATATAAGATGGTCTTTGGCAGGAGTCAGGTACTATACCATCATCACAAGGCACAGAAGTGAACTAATCCCAAAAGACAAGCTGAGAGAAATGTGTCATTTGGTGCTACTTCTGGCTAGGTCTTTCTAGAGAGCTTTTAAAATCAATCTATAATACTTAGGTTTTAGAATGTTACAGATTGTTTTTACTCTCCTCTCAATGCAGCAGAGAATTCTCGACAGTAAGTAATATCTGATGTTTTTCTCAGATAAACAGTATATTTTAGGTTGTATGATACAATAATTTAAATTTAGTCTGCGTTTCAGTACACTAATATTGATGTATATTCCACAGAGTTGTATAGTGAAGAATGGATATATCACCATTCTTTACTCTTAGTAAACCAAGCCTAGAACTCTCCATTGCCAATCCCAGTAACAGCCAATGCTTCAGCAATATTCCATGTCCAGAAGCTTAGTTCTATCAAACATGATGATCACGGATTCACTCCTGTAAAGCATGAAGGACTAATGCACCAAAGCCACCACCTGTCATTAAAGCACCTCTCTGACATCACTTCAAAATGCATTCATTTCATTCATTTATTCAATTTATAGCACTCCCTCCCTGCAAGCAGGCTCAGGGCGGGTTACAACATTTAACAGGAACACTCAAGGCAGTTAACAAATATAAGCATAAACATCCTATAAAATACAACTCTTAATTAACCAATCATGAATAAAACAAGACAGTAATAGCATTTCTATTACAGGTGGCAACTGAGAGAAAAAACACTTTGCGTAGAGTTGTAGTCCCTTCTCAAGAGTTGGCAGGCAGGGGTGGGGCTGGCAGGTGGAAACGCTCAGCCTTCATAGCGGTTCTTCCCAGGCAAGAGATCTTGGAGCCAAACTCTGGGCTCATGCTGCAGGAGTTTACTGAGACCCCCATAATATTGGATCCTCAAGAACCTGCTTGGATTGCATATCAGGGGAAAGGGTTGTAGCCTAGCCTCTTCACAGCCACGCTGACGTAAGATTGTTCTGATATAACCCTGCCTGCAAAATCTTCTCTCCTTCAGCTCTCCACCCTCTGCTGACTATCAGGAAATCTGACAACACTGCAATTCCAAAGCTTTGTTTCATGAAGCAGAATCTCAAGTGGCATTTCATCTTCTGCTACCTCCCATGCCACAAAAAAAAGAAGAAGAAGCTGTTCCTGAGGGCTGGTGAACCTTCAACAACAGCATGTATTGTGGTCGAGGGCAACACTTGAGCAGGAAATCCATAAAAACCACAGACCCTTCCCTCATCTAAGCAGAGGTGCTTTCTTTTCACGAAACGGTACACAGGACCATACCCACAATCATTTTCTAAACTGAAGTATTATCCTCCATGATATATACAAACACATACCTCCTTTACATATCTGCTCTGTAACAAAAATCATTTGTAAATAGGATGTTTTATGAGCCAGTACCCAAAACATTTAACAATGGGAGCGAGAGTCAGAGCCATAAGGGAAGGTGATTATGAAAATGTTGCACATGAAATAACTCTTATACACATTCATTTGTAAGACACATCCTAAGAGAATACTAAGAATTAAAAAGTGAAAGACACAGCGGCCGTTTCCACATGCTGTTAAAGAGATGGTCTACTTACTGAAGGCTGGCATTTTTTTCCACAGATTCCAGATGCCTCCAATTTCAAAGCGGAAGCAGGCAGTTTGTCTTGCGTCTGATCAGCGTCCTTGACCCGGCACAGAAAAGAGCGGGAAATCCCGGTCTCAGAAAAGACGCTGATCAGACGCAAGACAAACTGCCTGCTTCTGCTTTGAAATCGGAGGCATCTGGAATCTGTGGAAAAAACTGCCAGCCTTCAGTAAGTAGACCGTCTCTTTAACAGCATGTGGAAACAGCCAGCAACTGTGAACAGATCTAGGTCCTTGAAGTTTAGAATGGTGTAATGCTACTTAGGACTGCTGTGATCATCACTTTCCTTCCAGTCAAATGTTTGCCTTCTAAATGTTGTCAGGAGATGGAAACTTCTGAAATTGACTCATATCTTCTTGGAAGCATGAAAGACTTCTCAGTATGTTACTGGCAATTCACAATCTGTAACACTCTAAAACCTGGCATGGAACACAGGCCAACACACTCCTCCTTATCAAAAAAGGATATAGTGTAGCCAGTTTAGAAGAGAAGAATGTTTGTGACTGAAGGACAGAGATTGCATCAGTAACTACTCTAATATTTATTTTATGAACTCTTCTTTCTTTCATTACATAGTGATAAATTAATGCAACCACACCATTCAAGGATTCTGTATTTAACCAACTATCATTTCAGCTGGGTTGGGAAAAAGATGTTTTCCCTTATTCTTTGTTTTCCTATCAATTTTGAAATCAATTTTGATTTAGCTGTACCTCTGGGAGAGGGCAGAGTTGCGAGGATAGTCTCTGGTGATGAACAGACCTTGTATTCTTTAGTTGGGAAAAGGAAGGCTGCTATGGGTGGAATCTTGCATGTATGAAAGGAACCAACTAGTCAGCAAAAGCATGTTTGTGCCTGAAAGCATTAAAAGGCATTAAAATCACACTCTGAAATCATAAAATTTTGGTGCTGTTTTATGTCTAGGGCTGTGGAGTGTGATCAAGCAGTATCTGGTGGGCGTTCGCAGGTTGGGGTCAAAATCTGTAAGCTTTCCCCCCTCTCACATTATTTTCATTACCATTCTTTTTGATGGGGAAGGGGAGGACGACCAATTGGGGACTCTGGGGCAGCTGTTTTTGCACTTAACAGCACCACAATTGCATAGAACAAAGTCCTCCCTCTAATCTAAGGAAGCCCTAAGTTTCAAGGGAATTGAACAAAGGAGGGTGAAAGGCTGTGCAATTCAGGTTCAGTATTCAGTAAAACCCACCAAATTTTACCTGATTTGGTAACATTCTGTATTACTGAACTTAAAAGGGATTACCGAATGAAATGAAATTTGGTAATACCATATTCAAATTTACTAAATTTATTCAGTAAAATTTGGTAAACTTCAGAAATCATGGCTGGGCTGTTCCTTTGCTAAAGAACAGCAAAGAAACACTGCTTCCCTTCCTGCCTTTTTTAATCAGATGGGAGGGGAAGAAGGGGGGGGAGTGAATAGCCAATCCATGCAGGAGCTCTCTTTCTCTGACCAATGGGATTCTCAAAAAGGAAAGTGCCTTTTTAAAACTGCCTTGCAAGGAGTCAGCCTCCATTTTGCTCTGGCCTGGAAATTGAGAGACACTGCCTGTATCATGGGTCAGTCGGAACAAACAGCCCCAATGAAGCAGAAAGCTCAGGGGGAAAAGACAAAATAACCACAGCAGGGCTCTACCTGCCTTCGGCTATGAGCAACCCAGTGCTGGTCATTAGTGGCCTGTCTGTCTCAGCCCACTGCTGGAGCCACTGGACTGCAGGCAGAAGAGGGTCCAGCACGAACTACTGGAGAGGAGGTGAGTACGCGATTAGCAACTCCAAGGCACCTGGAGCTGACTGAGGTTGAGGGGAGTGCATGCACTGGGCAGGTGCAGCTCAGCAGTGAAACGAGCACCTTGGCAATAAAAGAAGAATGAGGAAGCGACTGGTTGTGGAAGCAACGAGTCGAAGAACTCTCGACCACTGAACCTGACTCTGCCAAGCCCCTGCAACCCTGAACTGCCTTTGACTATAACTTCAGACTGCTTTGGATTGTGACTGGATCCTCCTGCCCAGCGAGTGGATTCCTGCCTGCTGCCTATACTGAGACCTGCTGCATCTGGAGGATTTCTGACGGTGCCTTGTTTGAGAGACTCACTGGATTTTTTCTCTCTTTGGGAGGATGGTGTTGACCTGGTGTCAGGGAGGAAAAGGGTTGGGGGGAAGGTAACAGGTTTTTTGACTTTGCAATTAAAAACTGCTTTTTTGCTGTGAGTGGAGGTGCGTTGTTTAGGCTTTTGTGTAAGGGGGTTGATTTCTGGCTTTTGAAGTTATATTTACTGTTCATTTTGCTGCTTGGTCTTCTTGGGGCGGGGGCTGCTTTCTACCATTGTTGGGACTTGCTCTTTCTTTAAAGGTTTGGTTGGGGTGAAGGAGTTGCTGGGTTCTGTTTTCTGGTGGCACAGAGGTTGGTATAATGTTCAATTGTTCTTGGTTATTCTTCTTCTGGGAGGTGTATGTTGGGGTGCTTGGTCCATGTGTTTCTGCAGTGTAAGTCAACTTGGAGTTTTTTCCTCACAATATGAACAAATGGAGTAGCTGGGGGCACCTTGTTCAGAAGCCCACAGAATTGGACCCCAGGGTCTAATCTTCCTGAAACTTGGAGGGGGGGTGTCTTTAGAGGAAAGTGAGAAGTGGGTCCTCTCCAAATTTGGTGGATTTTGTTTGGAAAAACCCACCCCCAGCCTCCTGGATAGCCCCCATAGTTTTCCCCATAGAGAATAATGGAGATTGGAGGTGGCTTCATTGGTTTGACTATAGTAGATTCAAGGTTACTGAAAAGCGCATCTGCAGCAACTGTAGCAACTGTACCTGAAGAGCATACTAAATACTCAGTATTTACCAAAGATGTGCAATTCTGCACATTCCTCATGCTTCTTTTGTTCCAGTACATGAAGACCTGTATTATCAAAATAATTGTTCACTCTGTATGTTTCATGCCTGCTGCTTCTCCACATGCTATAAGAAATTTCACACTGAACAAAGTTAGTTATCCAGCCCGAGCCTAGCAATACATTTTCAAATCACATAAAAATTTGGGGTACATATTTTATTCAATTCCTGTAAGGATGCAAAATCATATTTGATTAATTTTTGGCTTAGATCCTACCAGTAGGCTTCTGGAATCAAGATGCTAATTCTGACATTTAAAAGACTTTGTAGCCTAGGACACATTTTTCAGAGCAAGACCCTCTCTGTTAGAGTTGCCAATTGGCCTGGAGAAAACTGTCCTATTCCTTTAACAGAGACAGTCAAGATGGAATGGGCAAAGCTGAGACACAAGACTAAGATGCATTCACCCCCTTCAGGAAACAACTGTCATATCAGCAGACTGTTCCAACGGAGACGGGGGTAGAAGAATCCCTGAAGGTTAGCTACTTGGCAGCAACAGCAGAGGGCAACAATAGCAGAGGATCTTTCACAAACAACAGCAGTGTCACTTTTCCTAACCCTGGTCAGTACTGCACCAAAGCGGGCAATGTTAAATCTTTTACCTAGAAAACCTCATGATGAGACAAGCTAAAATGAAAGAAGATAGTGCTGGAAGACAGGACTTACAGGTGAGATGGCACTCTGTTGGCTATGGGGAAAGAGCAGAGGAAAAGTACAAATTGTGATGTTCTTTTTTTTTCATAACTACAAAACACTACAGACTATCACAAGGAAAGGGGAGAGGGAAGGGACAAAGGGGGGTGGAAGAAGAAAAGGGGGGGGAAATGAACTACAAACACTAAACACTACACTTCAATGTTTCCCTTCATACTGTCATAATACAAAAATAGCTCCATAGAATAATGATGGAGTGGTTAATCATACAGAGAATAAACATTTCAAAATCTGATTAAACTTTCCTCCCCCTTCTAGGTCCCGGACGCAGTTCTCTCTGTGCAACTGCTGTTGCGATGCTCTCCTCCTCCTCCCCCCCCTCCGGCTCCTCCTTTTCTTCGTTCTTGGTGCAGCAGAGTTCTGGGTTTTTATTCTCAAAATCCTTTAGTTGATCTTCTGATAATATCTTATAGGCCTGATCTTTATATCTGAACCATATTCCTTCCGGGAATAACCATTTGTACTTTATTCCATGGTCCCTCAGAAGAGCTGCAAACTTTTTATATTTAAAACGCCGTTTCCGGACTAGAAATGGAACGTCCTTCAAAATCTTGACTTTCAAACCCATAAAGTCCAAATCTGCATTGTATGAGTTATATAGGATGGTGTCCCGAATCTTTTTAGATGAAAAGTCAATAATGATCTCACGAGGCAACTGTCGCTTTGTTGCATATTTTGAAGAAGCCCGACGGACCTCCAAAATGGCGCTTTTAACCTCTTCTTTAGTCGTCCTCGCGGGTGTCGCCAGTAGTTCCGAGACCAAATCCCACAGATCCTCATTTTCCTCCTCTTTCACGTTTTGGAGACGCAAAATTGTCTGCGTTCGTTCCACCTGTAGCCCGATCAGCTGGTTCTCCACCAACTTCAGCTCCTTTTTTGTAGCCTTCACAAGTGACGCACTTTCCAGAGCAGACTTTTCTGCCCCCCCGCTGCTGCCTTAATGGTTTTCACCTCGCTTTCAATTAAGCCCACCCTTTGATCAGTTTCGTTCAGCTTGTCAACAAAGGGTTTTATGGCTTCCACCACCGCCCTGCGCACCAACTCTTCGAGCGACTCCCCCTTCAAGGTAGCCGAGATTGACTTACCGAGAGCGGGACTTTGCTTCTTTGCTGCCATTTGGGGGGGGGGGGCGCCAACAAAATTCTGGAACTCAACGAAGGGGAAGAGCGAGTCTTCTTCAGATCAACCTCTCCTTCACAAACGCTTGTAGAACAGAAGGGATTCGCTTGTTTACAGGCTTCCGCCTGTTTCTTTTACTTGCCGTTTCTCGTTGCCCGGCGGCACTCGAGGCGCCGCGCACATCTGCCGGCCTCCATAGGGATAAACGGGCAATTCCCCCCCCGCATTGATTTCGGGGAGTTCTTCCCGCCACGTCCCGGACCCTGGCTCCCTCCTTGGGAGTCCTGGGGGCTAATCCTTGCGGATCAGCTGCCCGGTCAGGGTGCCCGGTCGTTTCCTCCCGGACCAGCCGAGAGGAGCGTCCGGCATGGCTGAGAAAACGAAACCGAATCCAAATTGTGATGTTCTTAATGATGCAATTGGATTGCTGATGTGAAGAGATGTAAAAAGAAAGTCTAAAGTTGTACTACACATATAATAAGATCATGGAATGTGAAAAATATGAATCAAGGTAAGCTAAAAACATAAAATGATAAATGAAATGTTTAAACACTGAAATCCTTGTTGTGAGTGAACTAAAGTGGACTGGATTAGGACATTTTCAGTCAGAAAATTACGAAGCGTTTTACTCTAGAAATGACAAACTCAGAAAACCTGAGTTAGAGGTGAGACAAAGCAAAAGCAATCAGGAGCTATAATGCAAAGCCTAACTGAATAATATCAATCAAGTTTCCTGGAAAGACTATCAACATAACCATCATGGAAATGTTCTTGAGACTGTATAGAAATGCCTGCCCTTGTCCTTGTCACTGATTGTACTAATCTCACACGATGTAATCCGCCTTGAGTCTCAGTGAGAAAGGTGGAATATAACTAAATAAATAAATTTACACCCCAAACTACAAATTCTGAAGAGGCAGGAATTAAAAGCTTTTATGCAAGTGTCCAGGAAGAAGTTGATCACACACCTAAACAAGATGTGCTGATAATCATAGCTGACTGAAACACCAAAGTAGGAAAGCATCAAATACTGTACAAAAATTTGGACTAGGATTATTAAATGAAGCTGGAGAACAACTCATACAAGTTTGTAAAGCCAACAATTTGTTCATTACAAACACGTGCTTCAGAAAACCAAACAAATGATTGGATACATGGACATCACTGGATGGCCAACACAGAAATCAAATAGATTACGTAACTGGAAGCAGAAGATGGAGAAGTTCTAGTCTCTCTGCTAATACAAGGCCAAGAGCTGATGGTGGTACACCCCACAAACAAATTATCAAAGATTAAAATAAAGCTGAAGAATAAAACAGCTATTATGTCAAAATATAATCTAAATAACATAAAGAACAGATTTGCTAAGTTCAATTGAATGTGAACCAGAAGAATTATGGTTGAAACTACAGACAATATGAAGGAAGAATGTGCAAAGACTGTTCCTGTATCCAAAAGGAAGGAAAAGCCTTGATAGATGGCTGACGAAACTCTTAAAATTGCTATTGGACCATCACATTAATTTCCCACACAAGCAAAGTGATGCTAAAAATTCTACAACCGAGACTCCTACCATACCCCCGCAATGGTGTCTAACACTTTTCACTGCAGAATAAATGGGTAATGTGCCTCTGAACAAATAAAAAGTCAAGTGACTTTTTTATTTTAAAAAGTTGGGAAATATAGAGGTCGTTATAAAGCTAGTGGATCTAGCAAATTCTGATTTAATAGAAAGTTCAAAAAAGTCTTCAACTGTGTACTGTGTGTGTATGTGGTGGGGGAAGGTGGTATAGGTCATGAGACAAAGAAAATGGTGTCAAATCTGAGCAGGACCTGGGAAAATATACACCGTCCTGTCCACAAGCCATTAAGAGGCACTTTGACAGAGATCTTTCCAAAAGATCATGCCAACCATGTAAGATTATAGCAAAACAGGAAACACAGAATCAAGTCAACACAGAACGATGCTCCTGAAATCAGTGCTTCTGTAAGGAAAGGAAAGCAAAGCATCTATAGAAAAAAAAATTAGGATACAGTATTTATCAAAATGACTTGATTTCAACCATAATCATTTTCCATAAATATTGCTCACTATCAAACAGATTTATCCTCAAAATAATCTAGTTAAAACAAATTAAGGTCATTTTAGAAACATGTATGTTAACATTTAACAGAATTTCAGATAATGAAGAGTCTATTCATATTTACTATTCCAGTATTCTATATCCATTATACAATATTCAGAAAATGTTGACAGATTGTAAGTTGTGCTTTGTGTTGAGACATTTCAGCTATGCACCATCTTTTTATCAAACCTTCTTTCTGTCCAAGCACTACAGTTGCTTCCTACTGTCTTGCACAAATGAACTTTGCCTGTGCCAGCAAATTATTTCTCAATACTCTTTGTTACATGAGTTGATGTAAATAATAACAGTTAGATCACATTCTTCGAAAGCCCATATAAAATTTCACACTGTTTTGAAACATACATGAGGTTATTTATGTTGAGACCATATCCCCAAATCCTGAAACATTTGGTCATAACTGCCATCTATTTTCATGATAAAATGCTTTAGTCTTACAAAGTTTCTATCACTTTTTATTCAGCATCTCTCTAAAGATGTTAGAAACTGCCTATCCTCAAAAGGAATCTGTGAGGCTAAAAGTTAGCAACAGACCTAAGGTCACCCAGAGGGTTTCATGACATACCAAGAATAGAGAACTAGCATGGCCAGGTCCCCTCACCCCCCAGCAGGAGTGGGGGGGGGGAGACCCAGCACTTGCCTTCCAAATTTCCTCGCATGCAATGTACACACGCTCCCAGTGCAGCTTGATGATCTCCCTTCCAGGAGTGATGTCATCACGCAGGCCCTGGGAGTGCTCCCATGCTTCACACCAGGCTGATTCTTAAAGAATCAGCTCATTTGGGGCCCAAATCGGAACAGCAAAAAGCACAAGAGCACTCTTGGGGCCTGTGGGATGTGATGTCATCACACAGGCTCCGAGAGTGCTCCTGTGCTTTTGATGTTGAACTGCACTGGGAGCACTCCCAGGAGGCCTGTTCCTCCGCCTTCCCCCCCCCCACCAACCAGGTGAGAGGTGGCAGGGTGGAGGCTGAAAGCAGGGTATCCCCCCCCTCCACCAGGAGACCAGCAACCCTATACAGAACTAGATGTTCCTGTTCTTACTCTCTTCTACCACGCCTGCTTTGTTCAATGGAATATGCCTTGCCACATCAAAAAGAATTTTCAAATCATTCACATAACAATGTTACAAAAAAAAAATTTAATTAAGTATATTTTGCATAATTCGGCTGCTCAGTTTTCAGACACTGACTTGCTATTGCCTTAAAACACATCTATATGTTATGATGAGATATTTCCTTGGAAACGGAAAGATTTGCAAATGTTCCCAAGATGAAATAAATACTGCATACCACATCTTAATCAACTCTGCTAAATAATTCTTAATTAAGTGTCCTACCACATGTGAGCAGAATAGATTCCGAAATTGTTCATACTGATTGGCTGCTACAAAATGGTCATGTGTTTATGAGAGATATTTTGTTTTCAAATATTCAGCTGACGTACAACAAATATGCACCTAACCAAGCAACATTTTGATATTCTAGAGTTTAGAGAGGGCATAAATCATGGGAAACTGTAACAAGCAGTACCATCCTTGGGACCATATTTATTTAGTAATTTTGTATTTCTCCTTTCCAAGCATCTATTCAAACCTGCTTAGGATGCATGCCCCCAGCACTGGTGTTAACATGAACAGGAAGCCCGATATAGCTTAGTTTAGCTTTATTTGTTGCAATCCTCAATCAGCCATGTGCTACAAATAAGTCATCCATGCATAAAAAGTAATACATAAAAGAGTAATATATTCTAGACCAACTGCTTCCTTGCTGAGCATGCCAAGGCACAAAATTTTGCCATCTTAAAAGTGATCTCATCAAAACAATCATCAAGAAGAAGAGCGGTATAAAAATGTTCAGATCTGTCCAGATACTTGGGCAGAATTGGGGCAACATATATTTTCCAAATGTCCTTGTAAACTAAGCAATACAAAAGGACATTTTTGACTGTTCCAACCATGCCCACTTGACAGGGCAGATACGCTGGGAATATGGAGGACATGAGTATCTCCCTTCAAGAAGAGCCAATAGTTACATGTTAAAGAGGGCCAAGGAAAAAGCTCTACAATGTTTAGAGGTATTCTGCTGAGACAATTGAAATTTTATATTTCTAAGCACTTTAACTCGTTCTACCTCAACCATCTGCCATCTGCATTTGATAAATCTTTTGGTACATACAGTTATCAAACAGAATGCAAGGCCATGATACTCTATTCATAGAGTAGTGGTCCACCATCTGCCAAGCCTACACCATGATCATTGGCTGAAATGACCCGTGTGCTTCCAGCTGCCCTGCTGTGGGGCGGTCAACTTTCTTGTTCTAGCCTAGCTCCTGCAACATTAGAAGCTGGACAACAGATATTATCAGCTGTTACCAGCACATCTGTTCCTCTCATGAGAATAATGATAGGGACACTCTACCTGGAGTCCTACAGTCTGTCAGTGCAGTTTGCACAGACACAGGAGTTTTGTTGGAACAAGAGTGCTGGCAACCCCATTCCTTGCTTTTAGTATTCCTTGTGTTAAATAAATGTGTGTGTTACTTTAAGGCTGCGTCACTTTTTGACTGGGATTTGACAGAAAACACATTTTCCCAGTTCACTGCTGTCATCTGGTAAGTCATATTGACTGTATAAATGTCCCTCCATCACAAAGGGGAAAGGGAGGCAGGAACAGAGATAGAACAAAGGTAAAACTCGCTGGTGGTAAGTACTGATAATAAACCCAGGATTGTGGGTTAAAATAATGGGTGCATAGTACATGGGGAACTTTTGGCCAAAATGATGGGTGTATGGGGCAACCAATCAACATGAGCAGCCCCCCTCAAGTAAGTGTGTTTGATAGGGCAAAATCTTGGCTCTGTCTAAGACTGCTTGCCAGCTAGAGATGGGCATGAAGAGCAATACGAACAAAAATAAGCCACGAACAGCCCAATCCGCTGTTCATGAGGCCCCGTTCCCAGTGAACATGTGTTCCTTCCAAGCCCTCCTCGTGGCGTTCATCAGCCGTTCGTAAAGCCAGACACTCTGGCGCCTTTCAATCAATTCCCCTGGCAACATAGGCATGGACTGTCTGAACTCTGTCTGAACTCCTTCTGGCTTTCCTTCTGGTTTGTAATCCCTCAAAGTAGCTTCCAGCAGACAGTCCAGTTTTTTCCGCTGTGAAAAGAAAATGACAGGAAAGGGGGCGACCACTGTGAAGAGAAAATGACATGAAAGGGGGAGACCCATGGATCATGCCTTTCTCGGGGTGCAATCTCTCTGAAACTTGGGGGGTCTTCAGAGGACATTGAGGACTATTTCCCCCACAAATTTGGGGGTATTGGACATTGGTAAGGTCAGTTTGTAACCCCTCAAAGTAGCTTCCAGCAGACAGTCCAGTTTTTGCCACTGTAAACAGAAAATGACATGAAAGGAGGAGACCCATGGACTCTCCTTTCCCCAGCTCAAGTTCAGCTAAGTCCCAAGGGGGCTGTTCTGGCTCCCATTAACCTCCAACTACGAACATGTTAGTGAATATGTCATGTCCATCGATGTTCGTTAATCCCTGTTTGTGGATGGCAACGAACAAACAACATCATGTTTGTTTTTTCCTGTTCGTTCCCATCTCGATTGCCAGACGCAAGACTTAAACTTAGTTTACAACTATTTCTCAAATATTGCCAATTCTTGCCGTTCTTATAGAAAATGAAGACATTTACACTTTTAAATTACATAAATATGCCAAAAGTGCAAATTTATGTATTGCTTGTATCTTTCCCCTCCAAAAAACCTGGAACAAAAACATTTTCCCCCTATGTGGCTTCAAAATTGAGCCATGAGGGCAGAAAGACAGAATACAGATTGTTAAATAAATAAAAAATAGCTTGGGTTAAAACCAAAAGAAACTAACTGCTGAAAGTTCAGACTCTGAAAGGTGACCCTAAAAGGAGATGCCAACACCTAGAAATGGGAAAAGGGTCCAAATGTTTTTGAGAATCTTCTAAACTTTCGCAAAGAACTAGAGGATTATCACAGAGAGTGGAATAGAAATGGCCAGAGTGTAATCAGCAGGCATTTGAGAAGATTAGCACACAAGTTAAGAGCACAGTAGCTGAGATCCCTCTACTAATGCACTACAATGTGGCTGAACAGCTGGCATAACAACGTGGCATATTTGAGACTTGGCTGGCAGCTGCCTTCTTATAGAGGCAACAGCAGATGCATTTGTCAGTAAAGCACTTTCAAAAACAAAGACATACACAAATTAAAGTGTAACTGTTGACTGTCCTCTTTGGATGGAACTTTCCAACAGTTCACATTTGGTCTAGCAGGACCACAAGTCCTGGGAATTTCTATACCAAAACCAATGCTATAGAGTTGTTACTACCTCTTTGTTGTGCCCCTCAATCCTTATTTTCCTAGTAAGTTCAGTCAGTTCTTCTCCAATTTGTTTTTTTTTTTTACTTTTCAAACTTGGAGTATATCACGCGTCCACTAAATCTTTATGTATGCTCTTTTGCCTTGATACACTGTCACATTTACTTCTGTGCCATACCTCTTCTAGAAACACAGTGCCAAGAGTACCATCGGATTAGTTTTCTTAAAACATTTATAAGCTGCTTTCAGCACCAAGATACCTGAAAAGTGGTTTATAAAATCAGGATAATGAGAACCACTATGGGATAAAATATAATCCCTATGTAAAAATGAAACGCTCAACTAGGCAATAGCAGGTTAAAAGCACATGGAATCCATTTTGTGACTGAGCCACAAATAGCTCAGTCATCTGGCTCTGACTAGTACTTTGTTTGGGGGGTTTTAAGCTTGTTTAAGATGAAAGGTGTTTTCACAGAGTGCTAATAAAAACAGATAATGGACCCAGACACTAGAAAAATGTTAAGAAATAATTTTGAGCATTCACATCACATCAAATCAGGAACAGACTTCTAACTTTTCTTAAGTCCAGTCATATCACATAGTAGAAAAGAGGTAACAGCCTTATCTTTAGAAATAGATCCAGAGGAGTTAGCCGTGTTAGTCTGTAGTAGCAAAATAGAAAAGAGTCCAGTAGCACCTTTAAGACTAACCAACTTAACTGTAGCATAAACTTTTGAGAATCACAGTTCTCTTCGTCAGATGCATCTGACGAAGAGAACTATGATTCTCAAAAGCTTATGCTATAGTAAAGTTGGTTAGTCTTAAAGGTGCTACTGGACTCTTTTCTATTTTATCTTTAGAAAGTATCAGGAGAAGTGGGTTGACAAGTTAAAATTTTAAAAGAGCTCAACTAACAGCAGTGAAAGTGTCTGCAGACTGAAACTGCAGTTTTTCAAAAAAAATTATTGTTAACTAGAGGTGGGCATGAACCAGGAAAGTACAGAACCATGCAGTTCATGATTCTTCGTGTTTCACGAACCATGAACTTTCACAAACTTGCCCCAGTTCATTTGGTTCGTGAAAACATCATTTCTGGGGTAGCAGAGGTCACTGCTGGGACGGCAGAAATCCCACCCACCCCCATTGCCTACGAAACTGATTGTTCTGCACCAGGCTGTCTGCAGCGACGAACCAAAAACCGAACCAATAGAACCAGCCTGAAGTTTGTGGCGATTCATCAGAAATGGGCTCTGATGAACCGCTGGTTTGCAAACCATGAAATGGCCTGGTTCATGATGAATTTTGGTTTGTATTTCAGTTTGTCCCTGCCTCTATTATTAACCCTTTGTGAAGCTGCTCTATTGTAGATTTGACTAGAAACTGCAGAGTTCCGTGGGGGGAAGTAAAGTGGTAATGATCTCAGCTGTAAGACATACAAGATGTTCAGGTGCACTACATATGCAGGGGGAGTTTCCCAGACCACTCTGCACCTCTGTCACCTTAGACGGAATGCTCTGCATCATCTCTTCCTAAGTAATACGAAAAAGTGGTGTCAGCTACTGGGGTCCTGTCTGGGTTTGAAAGGAATCCAGCTCTAAAACTGAAGAACAGCCCTGCTAGATCAGACCAGTGGTCCATCTAGTCCAGCATCTTATCTCACACAGTGGCAATCAGTTTCTCTAAAATGCCAACAACAGGGCATAAAGCCAGAGGCCTTCCCTTAATGTTTCCTCCTGACCCTGGTATTCCGAGGTTTAACAGCCTCTGTTGAGGTTCCCTTTAATCACCATGGCTAGACAGTCCTGACAGACTGACGCTCCATGAATCTGTCAAATCCCCATTTAAAGCTGTCTATGCCTGTGGACATCACTATATCCTCTGAATGGACTGAATTCCACATTTTAATAACTTATAATGTAAAATAATATTTCCTTTTTTCTGTCTGGAATCTATTACCTATCAACTTTATTAAATACCCTTGATGTATTGTCGAAGGCTTTCACGGCCGGAGAACGATGGTTGTTGTGGGTTTTCCAGGCTGTATTGCCGTGGTCTTGGCATTGTAGTTCCTGACGTTTCGCCAGCAGCTGTGGCTGGCATCTTCAGAGGTGTAGCACCAAAAGACAGAGATCTCTCAGTGTCACAGTGTGGAAAAGATGTTGGCAGGTCATTCATATCTACTCAGGAGGGGTGGGGTTGAGCTGAGTCATCCTGTAAGAGTTTCCCAGGGTGTGGAATGCTAATGGCGGGAGGCTTCACTGTATCCTGAGGAGGTTCTTTTGCATATGGATTGGTGCTTGATATGCTAATCTTCTCTGCAGGGCTATTGTCGGGTATAGAGTGTTTTGTTGGCCTGGTGTTTTTCAGAACTGGAAACCATGCTCTGTTCATTCTTAAGGTTTCTTCTTTCCTGTTGAAGTTTTGCTTCTGCTTTTGAATTTCAATGGCTTCCCTGTGCAGTCTGACAAAGTAGTTGGAAGTGTTGTCCAGTATTTTGGTGTCCTGGAATAAGATACTGTGCCCTGTTTGAGTTAGGCTATGTTCAGCCACTGCTGATTTTTCAGGTTGTCCAAGTCTGCAGTGTCTTTCATGTTCTTTTATTCTTGTCTGGATGCTACGCTTTGTGGTCCCAATGTAAACTCGTCCACAGCTGCAGGGTATACGGTATACTCCTGCAGAGGTGAGGGGGTCTCTACTGTCTTTTGCTGATCGTAGCATCTGTTGTATTTTTCGGGTGGGTCTGAATACTGCTTGAAGGTTATGCTTTTTCATAAGCTTTCCCATCTGATCAGTAATTCCTTTGATATATGGCAAAAACACTTTTCCTGTAGGAGACTGTTTTTCCTTGGTTGTTTGATTCATCCTGGGTTTGATTGCTCTTCGGATTTCATTTCTGGACACTGAGAGATCTCCGACTTTTGGTGCTACACCTCTGAAGATGCCAGCCACAGCTGCTGGTGAAACATCAGGAACTACAATGCCAAGACCACGGCAATACAGCCCGGAAAACCCACAACAACCATCAAATACCCTTGAGTTCCAATATTTCAGGAAAGGGAGAAAAGTTCTGTCTGTTGACTCTTTACCCTGTGCATAATTTTAGAAACTTCTATCATGCCCCCACCCCTAGTTGTCTCTTTTCTAAACTGTTCAAATGTTATAAGAAAAAGGCTATAGTATGAGAAAAGGTTAAATTGGAATTTTTCCATAATTCAACCATTTATTAATATACATTATACTAGCAATCTGAGTAGCAATTTTATTCTGTAGGTTGAGAAATTGGTCAATCTCCAAAACATTTGTCTCAAATCTAAATTTCTAGGTCTCTTCCACGTCCTTCACATCAGAAAGCTTTATGCTGCCTATGCAAAGGTAGCATTGTGTGAACAATTACTTTTCCACAAGAAGGGAAATGCTGTCATGCTGTTTGGAGATAGACATCGTTGATGGTAATACTATCAAAAGATCAATAAACGCAAGAGCAGCACCAAATGTAGGCTTGCTTATCTCACTCTTTCGGGCTGCTATTCAAACATTGGAAATTTTCAAAGCTTTCATTTCCTAATGAGTCTCCAGGGTTCATGATAAATGAGTTCGTCCAAACCACGTGCATTCAGGAGGTGCAAGGAAGGGGAAATAAAAGGAGTTCTACTGGAAAATGAAAAGGTTGGGTCACATAAAGAAGTGGTGGTAATGTCTTATAAAGGCAGCACTGCTTGAAGTCCTTGTCTAGGAACAAAAGAGGGTTTGCTTCTTGGCTAGCTTACCAAGCACCACATAGACCAAGCACAACAGACAGTATTTTTAGCTAGCAAATTGGTTCAACAAATGACAGTGACACAGTAAAAACCTAATACTGATCTCTTGCAATCTACAGATTGACAGACATGATGCAACATGGCTAAAGTTACAAGCTGGTGCTAAGCCTGCCCTAATGTATTTAAGAAAGATGGGACATGAAACAGCATAACTGCTAACTGAGCAAAAAAAAAAACCTTCATGTACACACAAGAAAGGACAACAGTTAGCAGTTGAATATGGTCCAACTCTGGAAATTCCAGCTCTTAAGGAACAGGTTGGAAGCAATTCTGCCAAATTAAATGCAAATTCTTTCAGAGCTGATAGTCACTGTGTTCTGTGAAAAATGCCACCTGAACACCCTTTGGTAAGTCAGAGGCCCGCAATTGGTTTCTAATATCCTTGTACTGATTAGCTGGATTTTGGTATTTATCTACAGCATGCAGTCAACTGAGATACACAGCCTCTTCACATTATGTTTAATTACACCATCCTGGCTAAAACCTACTGATAAACTATTTGTCTACTCATTTTAAAAACTCTCCTCAGCTAGCAATTCATCACAGTATCTTTGGCTAACAAGTTCAGCACATGCTTAGCTTATCTTTCCATCATAAAACATGTAATGTGTAAGGTGGAAACATGAATTAATTTAATCATGATCACACACTCTGGAATTGGGGACAGTGACAACAACTCTGTGCAACCCTGAGATCCCTGCCACATAACACATATTTAAATGACAAAAGACCATGCAGCTTTATTGAAACCAAATCAGGATCAACAGCCAAAACAATGAGTAATTGTCTTATTTTTAAAACCTTATGAAACGTATGGCTTGAATTCTTTGACCCCATTCTAACAAGTCTTCCTCCAAAATAGAAAGACTTTTCTCCACCAGAAAAATTCATTCGCCATTGTAGTAAGTCTTTCTCCCTTGAACGAAGACATACAAGTAGAGCATCACAGGATTCAGCTCAGTGAATGGAGTCGTATAGGATCCAACCTTTGTCTTTTTCCTTGTCCTAAACGAAAAGGGCCAGTTAAATAAATAAAATTCCAAATAATGTGAATTTTACACAATTATTTTCAAAATCTGCATGGCTGGTTTTACATTTTCTCTTGGCTTAATATAAAAAACTAGTGTTTGCCATTAGCTTCCCCCTTCCTCCACTATGAGGTTATACCGTGTTCATCTACAGGAACAAACCTCACTTACTCTAACTAATCCTACAAAGCTCATTTTCAAAAAATCTTTATTAATTAATGCATCCACGCCATCTGAACACATGTCACAATAAAATACAGTCTAACTTAATTCTGCTACCTTACGGGAAAAGCCAGATAATTGAATAATCAGATTTAGCTATCAGAACAGCAGAGGGTCTAAGTTTTAAACCAATTTAAAGCCTGCAAATACCATATGCCAACTGACAAAATCAAGCAATGTAACTGATTCTAATATTCACTTGCAGTTGCTACTAAACACCAACATGAATCTGAAAGAAAAAAAATCTCTTAGCAGATTAGGAACTGGTCTCAGTTCCTGCATCTGTAACAACAAAACCATACCTTCTTTTTTTTAATTACCACTAGAGGTGGGCACAGATCGGAAAGCAGACCTAAATTTGACACGGTCCAGCCCAATTCATGGTTTGTGAACACATTGTTCGTGGAACCACATTTCCCATGAACTTTGGTTCATTTGGGCCGGTCCATCAGTCCATGAATCCAGACATTTTGGCGCTGATCTATCAATTCCCTAGGCAACAGAGGGGACATCCACAGACCTTCTGCAGCCCGTAGAACATACCAATCCTAGCCCTCAAAACCTTGACAGGCAGCTCTGCCTGCCAACCAGAGAGCTCCCATTCTTCTCTATGCGAGCAAGAAGCAAGAATTAATTTCCTAGGCAACGGAGGGGATGGACGTTCTGCAGCCCTTGGAACACACTAATCCTAGCCCTTAAAAACTTGATAGGTAGCTGTGGCTGCCAACCAAAGAGCTCCCATTCTTCTCTATGCAAGCAAGGAGCAAGAATTAATTCCCTAGGCAACAGCCGGGAAAATGTCTGTCTGTGTGGTTAGTGAGGGGACTCTTCCCCCACCCTTTTCTGTTTGATTTTGTTTCATTGCAACTTTTTGGTGCTGCAAGCCAATGCAAGTCAATTGGCATTTGTGACTCCTAGTATCTACTGGACATTTCCTGGGGGCAGCCACATACAACTGTTTTAAATAAATAAATAAATAAATTTAACTTTTTTATCCAGAGAATTTTAAGATACTTTTCAATAAATTTTCTCAAAAGCAAGAGATAGCACATACTAAAACTGTAAAAACACCATACTATACAAGTTATATACCACAGTTTGTGGGCTATAGCCCATGGTTTTATGATGCCTATACAAGAACAAATGCATACATAGTATTTGCTACGTAACTGAAGTATGTAGCTATGTAGCTAAATCACTACCAGTCAGTTTCAAGGTTCTGGGACCGATGGGCAATTGATCAAAGTTTATCTGAAACAATAGTCTTGTTTTCTATGATGGCCATTCATTCTTAAATTTAATTTAAAATATTTACACCGTGTATTGTCGAAGGCTTTCACAGCCAGAGAACGATGGTTGTTGTGGGTTTTCCGGGCTGTATTGCCGTAGTCTTGGCATTGTAGTTCCTGACGTTTCGCCAGCAGCTGTGGCTGGCATCTTCAGAGGTGTAGCACCAAAAGACAGAGATCTCTCAGTGTCACAGATGTCACTGTGTCACTGTGACACTGAGAGATGTCTGTCTTTTGGTGCTACACCTCTGAAGATGCCAGCCACAGCTGCTGGCGAAACGTCAGGAACTACAATGCCAAGACCACGGCAATACAGCCCGGAAAACCCACAACAACCATTTACACCGTGCTTTGCCAGCTGATTATGGCAGTATATAAATAAGACTCCAGAACTAAAACAGCAGGTACAGTCTAAGCCAAACATAAGGCAGTAGAAAAACTAGAAGAAACAAACCCCTTCAGTCCAAAAAGGATTCAGAATCAAACCAAAAGCAAGAGGGAAAGGTTCACAAAAATACAGGCACCAAGCAGAGCATCCTCTCCAGATAATCCAGTGGCACTTTAGAGAGCAAAGAAATTTTCAGTTCAAGGCTCCCTTCACCACATACAAGTAGGAGTGGAGATCCCTAAGCCTTTATATTCAAGTCAGAAGATGAAAGAGGTGAAACAAAGAAGACAGCCAGAAATTAGTAGATCATCAGCAGCAACTTATCATGACTGTCAAAGATGGGAGAGCCACCCATGCCACTTCAAATCTATCCATTTTCATTTTATCCTTCCTCAAAGGACTTCAGAGTGGTTATTGTTGCATTACAACAAGCTCTGATTGGTAGATTAGTTGAGAGTTGAGTGACTGGTTCAAGGTTACCTAGTGAGTGTAGATTCCAGGGCTCCTCAGTCTTGACACTCCAATCAACGTTCCACTATGGCTTTTCAGCTGTTACATAAGCTATATCCATGGACCACAGGTATATTTATGCAATTTATAGCCTGCCTTTCTCATTGAAACTCAAGGCAAATTACATAATGTAAATCAAAATACAATCAGCAGGATGGGGCATCCCACAGGTAGTGCAAAAGAATTTGGATCGCAGAAATCTGGTGCCAACCAGAAATCTGAAACAAAACTGACCATAAAGCATAAGTATTTAAGCAGGTATGTTAAATGATGCAGAAATTACATTCTAGGAGCATACTTGCGGAATGGACAGATCACAAAATTTTAGTCCCCAGGCCCTACCTATCCCTCTACCAATACAACGTTCTGAACCATTTCATTACAGTGTGCCTTAGTATGGCTGGAGAAAGGTGCAAGGTAGCACACATGGGGACTCAAACCCAGTTTAAATATAGATCAAAGTGAAACCCTCTCAGCTGGGAAGGGAAAAGTTGAAAGGTCTGACACACCATGGGAAAGCATGAGAGCCAAGAACCAGGGAATTGGGGGTGGGGACGTAAGCAGAAGTTAAAATTTCTGGAACTGCTTAAATTATACTGAAGGCTGACTTCAATAATAAATATAACCCTTAGGTTAATTAAAACAGATTCAGAGATATTTGAGTTATGATGGCTCTTTCACAGTTGAAGCTTTTTATAGAAGTGAAGAACTTTACAGTGATCTAATCTACATTGTAAAAAGGTCAGCTGTTAATTCAGTGAAACCTGGTTGCCATTTTATCACCTGGAAGAATATCTTTAAGCTCCAAGATTTAATTATAAGAAATTCAATCTGTATTTACTTGTGTGCTCACAGATTTAGGTGCAACTGTCTATATTTCACATTGCCGGATGTTCTCTATTGGCTAACTCAGTGAAAAACTCTGGCAGTGTTTTTCAATATTTTTTCATTAGCACAAAATACAGTATTTACAGATTACAGTCCCTTAATAGGAATTTGGTTTCATTCATATTGATTTCTCTGCATTCTTTCACATTTCCCTTACAATAAGCACAAACCAAATTGACAGCAATTATATTAACATGATCTTTATGTGGACAATTATTATTTTTCATGGAGACTAACAGTGAGAGAACTGAAAATGCTTCCTGAAAGTTTATTCTCTTAACATAAGTAACTTAACCTTCTTAACACAAGTAAGCTTTCTTATCCCATTTCACTGAGAACATATAGTTCAGGAAACTTAAGAGTACACTGAAACAAAGGGAAGAAAATAATATCAACTATGTATCTTGTCCATATGAAATAAAACGCTTGCTTAACTTCTGAAAGATATAAAGTAGTAAGCTGAACATGAATAATGAATCTCAGCAGTAAAGGTGATAACTGGGATGATTAAGATTGTTGCAATAAAGCAAACAAGAGATTTGCCCTCATAAAATGAGAAGAGGCCCAAAGAAAGGACTGAAGGCCTTGCTGGTGCTTATGTTCAATCACATATCAATTTGGCTCACTTCTGATTAGACTTGGGCATGAACAGGGAAAAAAACGAACATGGTGTTCGCTGTTCATTGCCATCCACGAACAATGAATAACGAACATTGACAAACACGATCCTGTTCACGAACATGTTCATTGTTTGTGGGGGCCAGCAGGCTCTCCTCCACCCATCAAGATCCCTACCGCACCACTCCCAGAAACCCTACCTGAGCAGACAGCAGGAAATGTACCAATAATAAATAATAGCTTGGCCCCAGAGCCTGGAAGCAGCCCTGGAACTTGAAGGGGTAGATCCCTACTGCACCACTCCCAGAAACCCTACCTGAGCAGGCAGCAGGAACGGTACCAATAATAAATAATAGCTTGGCCCCAGAGCCTGGCAGCAGCCCTGGAACATGAAGGGGTAGATCCCTATCCCACCACACACAAAGAAAATTCAAACTCCAATGCACTCACCCTGTCTCTCTAACAGCAGTCTCTCCCTAAAACCCAGAGTTGGGAGCCCCCCTCCCCCATGGTCTTCTCCTCTTGTAACAAATTTGGAACTCCAGTCCACATGTGGAAGGAAAACCTGCCTATAAAGCTAAATTGGGCTTTGGGGTTTCCAGGGCAACAGCAGGAGTTCAGACAGAGTTCAGGCAATCCCTGCCTAAGTTGCCAAGGGAATTGATTGCAGGTGCCAGACTGTCTGGCTTGATGAACAGCAATGAACGAGCCTTGCAACGACCACCTGTTCATTTAGAATGGGGCCTCATGAACAGCTTGTTCGCGAACAGCAGATTGGGCAGTTCATGGGTTTTTTTTAGTTCGTATTGCTGTTCGTGCCCATCTCTACTTCTGATCACCCAGTGTCAGCAGGCAATCAATTGGTTGGCAAGATGTTTAGATTTACCGAACTAAAATGTTTTCTTGCAAATGACCGCACCACCATTCTGCTGCTGCCCAAAATTTCTAAAAGGCACATTAAAAAAAATCACTTTGACCTGATACTTACCATTTACCATGACCCCTGAGATACATATTTCACCTCTGTAATTGAGGTGATTTAGTTCTTAGACTGGGCAAAAGCAAATGTAGGCTACAGACCTGACCCTGTAGTGCAAATGGCTACTGTGGAGGCACATAAATTTGCTCTGCACAGTAATACACTCAAGCAGAATTGGCAGTCCCTTAATGGAGGCAGGGAATCCCCTGCTCCCACCCTACACCCCCTGCCCCCCACTTACCTGGCCAGTGGCAGAGGCACGGGCCTCCTGGGGGTCACTCCCAGGTGGTGCAGTGTGCTCCTGTGGGCCCGATCTGGCCCAGATTGAACCCAAATTGGCCTGGAAGGGGCTACTCTGGAGTGTGGAAGCCCTCCTGTGCACTGCAGCGGCCCATTACAGGCCGCTGGACCGGGCTGCTGTGGAGCGTGGGAGCACAGCAGCCTGTTCCAGGCCAATTTGGGCCTGGATCCAATTTGGGCCTGTTCCATGGCCAATTCGGCTTGGATCGGGCCATTGCAGAGTGCAGAAGCCAAATCATGCCCAATTCGCACCCCCGGGGAGCATAGGAGCACTCCCAGGGTGGCCACAGCCTGCACAATGACATCACTTCCTGAAAGTGACATAGTTGTGCAGTCCTGAGAGCACACATGCGTGAGGAACAGAAGAAAAGGTAGGTGCTGGGCCCACCACCTCCCACTGGGAGAACAGGGGGACCCGGCAACCCTACACTCAAGTCACATTTTGTAAGGAAACATCAAGTCAGTCTGAATAGCAGCTCACCTCACATGTAAATCATGGAACACAGAACAAGGTAAATTCACTTGTTGAAGTTCATTGTCACACCCTACAATGTATTTTGTATAGGATTATTTATTAAATGTACAAACCACACTTTTCCAAGGATAGATATATAGCACTTTAAAAAGTTCATGCATTCTCTCAGTAATCTTTAATAATTACTTGTAATGCAGGATTACTGTACTTTCATAACAGCAGCAGAGGGAAGGAACAGACCAAGACTAAGGCCACCTAGCCAGTTCATGGCAGTATCTTTCAGATTCACAGTCTCCTATGCTATGCTGTCTCAAATCAGAGCAAGCTACTCAAAATATAGGGCAAGCAAGCAATTTACCAGTTCTTGTAGGTAATAAGCCTGCCTGTAAGCAGTCAGGGCTTAATTAGTCCCACAGAGTGGCTTGCAGTCCTATTGGAGTAAAGAATGGGAGAAATTAGGACCGAAGTTCTTAACTGCTGTGTTGGCACAGTTACTATAGAGTGGAACAGAGAATGGAGAATTATGCGAAATGCATACAGAAACTGATTTACCTTAACCAATGAGATTTTAGAAGTACACTTGAAGAGTTCAAGATATTTAGAAGAGACAAACTTCATGGAGAAACTGAGAACTCATCAGGCAATAATTGTTCTCTGGCTAGAATTACTATACAGAAAGTATTCGTATAACACAGTTAAATTCCTTGTCCTATCCCACATCACTATTTTATATCATAATGATCCTGTATTAAGGCTGTAACATTTTAAGAAAATCTCCTACACTTTCTGTATGAAAATTATAGTACCTACTATCAGACATAGGACCTACTCCAGGTTTCATAGGTGCCTTGAGCAAGATGTCTTCAAGTGGATAGCTACACTAAATGCTCCACCAACTCATTAGGGATCCCATTCCCCAGGTGGGGGCAGGGATCCCCCGCTCCCAGTCTCCACCACCACTTACCTCGTTAGTGGGGGGGGAGAGATGTTACAAATGGGGCTTGGGAGCTCCAGAGCATGCTCCTGCATGCTCCAGTGGACTTCTTCATCACTCTGGGAATGATGCCATTCCAAGCATGACAAGGAAGTGAAGACCCCCACATGGGGCCGATTTCATAAAGATCAGCCCCCAACACTAGTTTGACATCATTCCTGGCACAACAAGGAAGTCATCCCGACAAGGAAGCCCACTGAGGTAAGTTCCCCCCATGTACACCCTCCCATGACCTCCCATCCCCCAGTTTGGTCCTTGGTGGACCTGTCAACCCTACAACCAAGGTTTTTTTTCCTGGGAAAAGAGGTGGCAGAACTCTCAAGAGGAAAATGAGGAAGAAACACATGGGATTCTTTCCATGGTCATTGATCCAAAGGAGTTAGCCACGTTAGTCTGTAATAGCAAAACAGAAAAGAATCCAGTAGCACCTTTAAGACTAACCAACTTTACTGTAGCATAAGCTTTCGAGAATCACAGTTCTCTTCATCAGATGCATGGACCAGTTTCTTCTTACCCACCATGCATCTGACGAAGAGAACTATGATTCTCGAAAGCTTATGCTACAGTAAAGTTGGTTAGTCTTAAAAGTGCTACTGGACTCTCTTCTATTATGGGATTCTTTGAAATCATATTATTTTCAAGCATTATTGCTGAGTATTTTCAAGAGGTGCTGGAACTCCGTTCCCCCGCTTCCCTCCTGAAAAAAAGCCCTGCCTACAACTCATATATACACATGCCAAAATATATCACCTCCCAGAGGAAAAAGTAGAGAACAACTATTTCATGCTTCAACTGGGCTGAAAAAAGGTCACCTAAATTAAATCAAAAGAGATTTTAGCTAAACTTTAAAAAGAACTTCCTGGTAGTTAGAGCGGTCCCTCAGTGGAACAGGCTTTCTTGGGAGGTGGTGGGCTCTCCTTCTTTAGAGGTTTTTTAAGCAGAGGCTAGATGGCTAACTGACAGCAATGCTGATTCTGTGAACCTAGGCAGATCATGAGAGGGAGGACAGGAAGGGTTACATCACTGCTCAATTCTTGTATCCCCTTCGTACATGCCCAGGGTAATGCTGATTGCCACTTTGGGATCAGGAATTTTCCCCAAGCCAGTTTGGCTAGGGATCCTGACAGTATTTTGCCATCTTCTGGGCACGGAGCACGGATCATTAGGTGTGTGTATGGGGGGAGGGATAGTTGTGAATTTCCTGCACTGTGCAGGGGGTTGGGCTAGATGACCCTGGAGGTAACTTCCAACCCTATGATTCTATAATTCTATTATTCATTCTCCACTCTTTCTTCCTGATTCCTCTTCCAGAAGCAAATGGGAAGATTGTCCTTGAAGCCCCTGTGACCTTGCAGTGATGTCTAGGATAAGATACCATTGCTGGTGCAAGCAGATGTGCAAATCATCTCTGGTCAGTTGTGGGCCTTTGCAGACAGCAACCATGCCAATCCTTGATATCAGCCCAATCTTGACCCTTCCACAAAAATACACACAGAAACACTGCACACAAAGTATCTTCAAATTAACAAAAAAAAATCACTACATGACCAGATCAGAGCAAGACTAAGAGGAATGTCAATGCTTTTAAAAGGTATGCGGGTCAGAAAACAACTCCTGAAAATGTTGTGCAGATTTCCAATAGTAACTTGATGCAAGTGATGAACCTAGCATACCATCATGTCTTCACAGAAGTCAATAACAGCCATTACCAGAGAAAATTCTACATGGAAGCTGCAGAGTTTCTAGAGTTAGTTGCTTTTCTCTTCCTGGATGCCAGAAATATGTACACCCATTAGAATTACTCCTATGCCCACTTTCACTAACATCATATTGTTAAAATTACAGAATGATTAGCACAAAAGAAAGATTAGCACATCAATTCAAACAGTTTTGAAATCTGAGTTGCAGCAATATTACTTAATACATTCTTAGTATTATAATTTCAAATCCCAGATCTAAAATATGCCCCAAACACTAAAGAACTTCTATTGCAGATCAGCAGCTGTAAGTAAATAAGTGTAACACAATATAAATGCAAATACATCCAATACAGGTATATGAAACAGAAGACCTATTCTGAAAAATGGTAGAATTTTACTGGTATTTTAGATCACTATGAAATATTCTCATTTGAAGTTGCAAGGCACATTTGTAAATATCAAATATACATCTTAGATTTTGAGATACAAATTTACAAAGCTGTAAGCACCGTTAAGTACATTTCAATGGAAGGATGTCCCCAGTAGGGATTTCTGTGAAATCATAAAGCATACATATCATGACGACTTCCTTTATTTCATGTAGTTCAATTTGGTGCCTTAAACCCTCTTTTTTTGACCCTCTGGACAGGTAATACTGCCACCAAGAATTCAATTTCAAACTATTTTTTTCCCTGAAGAATGCGCCCAAGCATTAGGCACCTTCCAGGGACTATGTGGCCCTGAGGATAAGACTGGAATATATAGAAATCACATATACTCTGAGGTAAACAAAAAAACCCTTTATTAGTACATGAAATGTATTGGTTTCACACTATTGCTTAAGCTTGGTGGTTTCAAAGATAGCTATCTGTTCTTAAAGTTTTTTTTAATAGGCTCAGTCACAAAGTAACTTTCCACACAGGTCTTCTTTAACAGAATAAACTCCACACAGACTTAGATTCATTCAGGCCTTTCCACACAGCTTGCCTGAATTAGACAGATTAATCTCTCACTCATATATACATAGACTTTCTCTCTCTCTAAGGCACGCGCACAATTTGCCAGACTTAGACAGAATCAAGACTTTTTTCCAGCTGGAACGAGGTGGAACACAGTTCCGGCACCTCTTGAAAATAATCATGTGTCTGGTAGCCCCACCCCCACCCTCAATCTCCAGACAGAGATCAGTTCCCCTGGAGGAAACAGCAGATTTGTAGGGTGGGCAGCAGCAGCAGCAGCTGGCTGCTAGAAGCTCAGGAGAGAGTGCATGACTCACACTACAACTTCCTGCCTCCTCCCCTCTGTGCCTCCGGACAGCCTCAGCTTCCTTCTGAAAGCTGTATATAAAGAGAGAAGAGACTCACAGGAGCCACTATTCAAAACCCATTTGAATATATAGTCACAGTCAAATATATTAATGCATTTACTACTCAATGTTATTGATCACAGTCAAATATATTAATACGTTTACTACTCAATATTAAAAAGCATATATGAGCTATTCAATAAAGTTAGTCCAGGGTTTCCATCGTCTATATATGTGTGTTCTTTGGCCACGAGGAACAGCATATATTAATATATTTGACTGTGATCAATAACATTGAGTAGTAAATGCATTAATATATTTGACTGTGACTATATATTCAAATAAGTTTTGAATAGTGGCTCCTGTGAGTCTCTTCTCTCTTTATATACAGTTTTGAACAGGAGCAGCCTTTTTCTTTTCTTCCTTCTGAAAGCTTGCAGAGGAGTTAGCCGTGTTAGTCTGTGGTAGCAAAATCAAAAAGAGTCCAGTAACACCTTTAAGACTAACCAATTTTATAGTAGCATAAGCTTTCGAGAATCAAGTTCTCGTCGTCAGATGCCTGATACAGAGACTGGTCAAATACAGAAGAGGAGGAGAGAGAAGAGGCAATTAGGGGGAGGAAGGGGGAGGGTGCAATCAAAACATTCCTTTGCTAGTATATGTAAACATCTCCTTTTAGTGTGTGTATCAGTTGGCTTCAAAGGAGTTTGCCCTGTTAGTTTGTAGCAGCCAAACAGCTAGACCATCCAATTCCAATGCAGCATGTGCCTTCGATAACCACAGCTCTCCCTGCCAGATGCATCTGACAAAGAGATCTGTAGTTCCTGAAAGCCCACGCCAGGTGCCACTGAGCTCCCCCAGACCCCACCTCTGTAAAGGAAATCTGTTACCTGTGGTAATGTGATAACCATTCATAGTCCCTATTCAGTCCCAGCTTGACAGAGTCAAATTTGCATATGAATTCCAGTTCAGCAGCCTCCCGTTGGATTTTGTTTTTGAAAGGTTTCTGTTGAACTACAGCGACCTTTAAGTCTTTGATGGAATGTCCTGGCAGATTGAAGTGTTCTCCCACTGGTTTCTGGACGTTTCCATTTCTAATGTCAGATTTGTGTCCATTTATTCTTTTGCGTAGAGGTTGGCTGGTTTGTCCAATGTACAGAGCAGAAGGACATTGTTGGCACATGAGGGCATATATCAGATTGGAGGATGAGCAGCTATAAGAGCCAGAGACAGTGTAGTTGATGCCATTGGGTCCTGTAATTGTATTCCCTGGGTAGATATAGGGGCAGAGCTGGCATCTGGGTCTGTTGCAGGGCCTGGTACCTGTGCTGGTGACTCTGCTGGCCGATTCATGGTTGTGAGTGAGAAGTCGTTTAAGGTTGGGGGGCTGTCTGTAGGCAAGGAAAGGTCTTCCACCCAGGGCTTCTGAGAGAGAGGTATCATTTTCCAGGATGGGTTGTAGCTCACTGATGATACGTTGGATGGGTTTGAGCTGGGAGCTATAGGTGACAACCAGTGGTGTTCTGTTGTTAGTTCCTTTAGGTTTGTCCTGGAGTAGACTGTTTCTGGGTACTAGTCTGGCCCTGTTGATTTGTTTCTTCACTTCATTTGGTGGGTACTGTAGTCCCAAAAATGCTTGTTGTAAATCTCTTAAGTGTGAGTCTCGGTCGAGAGCATTGGAGCAGATACGGTTGTAACGTAAGGCTTGGCTGTAGACAATAGACCGAGTGGTATGTTTAGGGTGGTAGCTGGAGGCATGTAGATATGAGTATCGGTCTGTTGGTTTCCGGTATAAGGTGGTATTTATTCATCCATTATGTAGTTGTACAGTGGTGTCCAGGAAGTGTACCTGTTGTGTAGAGTGGTCCAGGCTTAGGTTGATAGTAGGGTGAAAGTTATTGAAGTTCTGATGAATTCTCTCAAGAGCTTCCTTCCCATGGGTCCAAATGATGAAGATGTCATCCAGGAATCTTAAGTATAGTAGTGGTTCCAGTGGATGGGAGCTGAGGAAGCGTTGTTCCAAGTCCGCCATGAATATGTTAGCATATTGTGGTGCCATGCGTGTGCCCATGGCTGTACCATTAATCTGTAGATATAAGTTGTCACCAAATTCGAAGTAATTGTGAGTGAGTACGAAGTGACAAAGTTTAGTGGCGAGGTGTGCTGTGGTTTTGTCCGGGATAGTATTCCCCATGGCTAGTAGTCCATCTGCATGTGGGATATTGGTGTATAAAGCCTCCACATCCATGGTTGCTAGGATGGTGTCATCAGGTAGGTTGTCAATGGACTGTATTTTCCTGAGCTTGAAAGCTTGGAGCCCATTTTCCCCTCCTCCCTCAGCCATCTATCCTTGTATTGGAGTGAGGGAGTCAGAGTCTCCCTGCGCAGCATTGCGCTTTTTGCTCTCTTGGGTACTTTCACAGGGAAGGAAACACACACCTCAAGTAATCTAGCACGAGTGGAAGTAAAACCATTCCGAGTTGGGCAAAGTAGTTTGGCCTTTTGGGGAGCACAAGAGTTCATGTTTTCCAGGGCTTGGTTGCTCCCCTGGCGATTCCGCATTATTGAAAGCAAAAGCACAGCCATTTTTTCTTGCTACCTTGAAATGCACATATTTTCATCTGTCAATAGAATCAAACTGGTCCTAATGGCCAAGCCCTTTAACTTTTTGTAAAATAACTAACATTAAGAATCTGAAGAATTACTCAATAATCTAGTAGCACCTATAAGACTAACACAATTAGTGGTAGGGTATCAGATTTTGTGAGTCACAGCTCACTTCTTCAGATTGCCCTCTCAGCTCCACCCTGCCCCCCAATCTCCACAAGTTTAGAAACGGCTTTAAAGTTGATGCAAGTCCATAGCACGTGAAAATAATAATATTTCAAAGAATCCCATATGTTTCTCCCTCATTTCCCTCTTGAGAGTTCCACCCCCTCTTTTCCTAGAAAAAAAGCCCTGGACAGAATGAATATTTTCTCTCAGAAACACAGAGTTCAGGCTTCATACAGATTGCCTGACTGAACTAGAATGAGAATCCTTTCAGGCTTCCACACAGGTTTCCTGCTTTGCCCAGAATAAATACTTTTTTCTCCTCTTGGTAACTAAAAGTACTAGAGTACTGACACTGTCCAGATTTCACTCCACTCACACTTCTCAACTCCACCTACACTCTCAGTCATCAACCAATCACCTCACTCACTCATTCCTCTCTTTCACCCCCATTCTTCTTCTGTAACACACCAAGCCTTTAAAGAAACACGCACACACTTAAAATCATTACAATACATTTTTGTTCTCAAAGTGCCATTTCCCCAAGCACCAAAAGCCACACACTTCTGAGTATTTTATAATGTTTGTGCATTTCTATATTCCAATCCTCACCATACATTTATAACAACCCAACATTTGTCTGATCAAAAGAGAATTCTTTTTTGCCTTCCTGACTGGAGTTGTAATTCATCAGCATAGCAGATAAGTCTCTGCATTAAGAGACTGTCTAGAATGATGATGAAAATGGTTCTAAATTCTCCCGTTTCTGAGAATTCCCACCATGCTCTTAATTCTGCTCCAAGCTCTTCAACAAATACAAATGCATACATTTAGAGATGTAGAAGATCCATAAAGTCAATTATCCTGCCAGTCTCAAGATATAGATCAACAGTGGCATAAATATTTATTACTAATACAATTTCTGGGCAACTATCCTACATTGTCAACTGGTGACTATGGATCAGGAAACAGTAAATGGGACCTAATGGGAAATATTCTTTTGAATGGGCTGTTTATTTTCAGGGTCAAGTATGAGATTACTGACGTGTGGATGAGAGGGTGGGGGGCAAGAAGTTTTTAGTATTGAATTTGGAGAGGAGGATGAGTCAGAGCTGTGAATTCAGTGAAAAAAATCATTGGGGCATTGCAGGAGTCCCTGCTATTATATTGTAGTGCCTGACATACCAGTAGCAGTTGTGCTGCCAGATAGTGGAGTCTATTTGCTTCCACTATGTTCTGCTTATATTTTTGTAACGAAGCCCTACAGTGTAATTATGAGGAAACACATTCATTTCATTCAGAAAAGAAGCTAAAAGATGATGAAATATCTCAGTGTCATCTGAAGTTCATTCTTCAGCAATTTTAATAGTGTCTGGAAACCTACTGTGCCAAAGGAAGACAAGCCAAAGTCTATATTTCCGTGATCACTAGGATGCATTGCACCTAGGGATGTCAGCCACCTGGTGGAGCAGGGGATCCCTGCCCATCTTTCACTCCCCAGCCCCACTTACCTAGCCAGTGGGAGGGGGGGTGAAGGAGGGCAGAGGCAGGCTGGGAGCCACAGGAGCACAGGGCAAAAGGGCACACATGAGCTCTGGAGGCCCCAATGAAGCACTTCCAGTTGAAAACCAGAAGCAACAGGGTCAAATTGGCTCCAAATGCTTGAGACTGATTTGTCCTTGTTGAGACCCCATCACTTCTGTTTTTCAACTGGAAGTGACACCATTGGAGCCTCCAGATCATGAATGAGGAAGCCAGAGAGTGCCCCCAGGCTTCCAACATGACCACCCGTCCGCTGCTTTGGAGGTAAGGGGAGCTGGCAATCCTAGTTACACCAGTCAAAACGGGCCAACTTGCAATGCTGCCACTCACTTTCCATCTAGGTGATAAATATCACTGATGAATGTAAACAGGACAAAATAATTTTGCCAATAAAGGAGATGAAGGATTTAAATGTCAATTATCATAGCAATAATCTAGACACATTTTCTGTTAGAGCTAGCAAATGACTTCTAGCTGCATTTCTAATATTGCTAGACTCTAGGGATGTTTTCTAACAGAACAACTCAAAGGATGATTATTGACATTGGACCTTCTTAATGGGTATGGATTGTACCACAGTGCCAAGACTGCAACTAATAAGAAAGGTGCAAGTAGCTTTAATAAAAATGATCTCTCCAAAACCCATGACCAGTTTAAATCAATTCAGATGGATATAATAGGCTTCCATGACAAAGGAGGCAGATCTCTGTCTAGAAAAGATAAATTGTGTTAGTGCAGCCCTGGCTGAAATTGAGGCTCTGGAGAGGGAAGATTTAGCCCTTCAAACCCCACCTCTGCTAAAAAACAGGGCTCCCCCCCCCCACTGTCATCCGCATTTTAAAACCAAAAGACATGTCGGGGTGTGTGTGTTAATTGGTGCTCCATTGTACTCTATATGTTTTAAATTTGGGTTTGTAAGCCACTCTGAACCATAAGAGAAGGGCAGGCTATAAATATTCTAGTTCAATAAAATAGATAACATTTAGAAGTCATCTCTTTTTACCTTCTTTTTTCCATACAGTTCCAATCCAGATTGCTTCCCCACTCATTTGCAATTTACCTTTTGCAGAGTGATTGAGATCCATGCTTTGTTGTCTCTCTTTTGGCTCTAAAAGAACTGAACAGCTATATTAAGTATGTAGGCAGCACTGCATGTGAAGCCGACAATAATGGTTGAAGTTAAACACTTCAGTTAAGTAGCTTAAATACTTAAATTGTGTAGTACAAGATCAGCTGGGTGACAGCAAGAATTGCTCACCATATACATCCCTTAAATTTCAAGCTTCTAAGACTTGAGAAAAGCATACACTTGAAGACTTCAAGAAAGACTGGCTTAACAAACGATGGCCTGAATAGCAATCAGATTGCTGGGCTCTCCATTTGCTCTTTAAAGCATCAGATCCTAAAAGGAATACTGGATAATATAGCAAAATGTGCACATTTTAAAAGAGTGGATTCTGGATTTAATGAGGACTGCTAGTCAGATCAATTTTAACAGCATACAAGATGTGTTTTTCCAGTCTCCTCAAAGAACTGAAGAAAGGGACTGCTTTATGGTCCATCATATCTGTACTTTGCAAGATAGGAATTAATCAAATTAACTGTTTACAAAGTCAACAGAATCACAGATTCTGGGGGCTCCAGAATCACAGATACTGGCAGTCAAGTACAGCAGCGCCCAGAGACTGGGAACCCAAACAATACTGCAAGCACAAAACTGATGGCCAGGGCAGAAATCCATCACATGCAAACTAAGTCACTCAAGTCCACTTCCTGCAACTGACAATTGAAGCTCCATTACATGGAATCTCCTTGTTATTTCCCAACCATGACTCTGAATCTATGGGCCAACTCAAAATGTGACAGGCTTAAGTTTGATGCTTACTCAGCTGTAACCATCAATTTAATATCTGAAATTAAAGAGCATACCCTTAAAGTGACAAGTGCTTACAAAAAATACTTAGAATAAATAACCAGTCTTATATTCCAACACTAAAGTACTTGTGTCATCTCAATCATACAATAAATATGCAATGTATAAATAACAGTTATAAAATGACTGTTAATCCACTATTTAATGTAGCAATATTATAGATTGTAAATCAGTCTCTTTTGATCTTTTAGATACGCTGGAATGGAAATCTCACAGCAGTTGATGCAGCTGCAGAAAGTCCAAAGTTAGTTGCTATACTAATATTCAGTTGTAATTGTGTGTGTGTGTTCTTTCCCACAGATAGGATCATGCTGGAGTGCAGGGGCGTGGCAGCCCCCAGCCCGTTGAGGTGCCAGCAAATTCAATTCACTTTGCAGAAAAACTTCTTCGAGGGCAACAAAATATTCCTATATCCAACTTGATGATATAAAATTATAAATACCTCTGTCTACATTTCCTGTGTCACTTATTACTATAAAATTATTTGATACAATCAAGAAAATGCTTACCACATCCATGGAAATTCCAAGGCTCAAGCCAGCATATTGCTAGATGATGGCCATATCCATGCCACGTATAACTCATTCATAAATTTAAACCTGACGCAATCAGCCACTACTCAGTGTTTTAAAGACATAGTACGTGAGGATATAATACATCCCAGAGTAGTTTGTACACATCTCCACAACCTAAATGTAACAGCATAGATCAAGTTCATTATCCAACCCTTTAGGAGTCAGACTACCCAATCTAAAAATCCAGGCTGCCTCCCGTTGCAATAGTATTTTCTGAATTAAGTGCCTGGAACCCTGTTTTAACCACATCTAAGAGTATGAATCAGTACTCCTTCTCATTAACTGCTGAATACTAAAAAGGTGCCGCATGCAATTCAACTACAAGGTCACTAGGCCTTGCACCTTAAGTTCAAAGAAGAAGCAAAGTTTTTAGTAGCGTGTTCTTATATCAATAATTTATTAATTTAATTGTAAGCTGCATTGAGATGACTCTGTAGAGGCACCATAAAATCTCCTAAATGAATTAGCTAAAGCTGATGAAACGTTTTTTGTCACTGAACTTAGATCCGAGAAGACTCCAAAGCTGAGAACCTGAATTTCTGTAGGAAGAGTGACACCCCCCCCCACCTATCTAAAATGGTCAGTTCTACCACACTGGCTGCAGGACTGCCCTTCTCAAATAACCCTGTATTATTTGTCTACCCTCATTCTCTCAGTTGTGAGGTCAGTCAATCAGAACTTCATTTTGCCTCATCTTTAGCTGGGATAAAACAGAAATAGAGCAGAGAGTGTTTATCTGCCCACTAATAAGATTCCAAAGCTTTGGGGAGCATTATCCAGAGGCTCCATATGGTGGAGGGAGATCCCACCAATCCTGGAAGACTCAACAAGTGAAGAACGTTCAGAGGACAGAAAATTGTCTTCTGTACCCCCTTATAAGATAAGAATGCAACCACTATGACATGGAGTCTTCTGTTCCTGCATCCAATCCAATGAGAAATTTAGGAAAATGTAGAGGATCAAATTCCCCGTCTGTTTTGGCCAGATCAAGGAAGTTAGAAAGACTTCACTGTAGCCTCCTTTAACTAAATGGCATTACGCCATCACTCCAGCAGGCATTCATTATGGTTAAAACTCAGCAACTACCAACTTTTCCTGAGTAGCACTTACCACAAAGGATGCCGGGGGGGGTGGGGGGCGGTCAAAGCAAATTTCAGAACCACGTCCACACACTTGGGTATTAGTCACCAAACCACCTCAACACCTCCATCCAATCAGGTCACAGCTGACACATATGATTCTATCTATGTATCACCCAGAAAATTAGTTGATGTGGGTTACTGAGGGTTCCAAGACCATCACTGAGAAAGGGGAAAGTACAGATGTAGCAAGTACTTACCTAGAAAAGTTTTGTTGGATGGGACTGAGCAATCCAGTAGTAGCAGAAAAGCTAAATTTCTTTACTGCTGCCACTACTACCAAACAAGCTGTCAAAAGTGCCTAAGCTGGAGTGTTTCATCTAGCTAGGTCTCAGCCCTTTTCTCCAAGACAAAATCGTGGAAAGGGCATAAATATCTTAATAAATTAATCAATATAATTAAATCACAGAAGATAATTATAATTATTTTTTTAAAAAACAATCTGGCATTTTCCAGGACCAGAAAGAATTTCAGTGACTAGCTCATCTGGTTCCTCCAGAACTGAGGTGTGGAAAATTTCTGAAGCTCCTGCCCAATAATAGCCTCCCACACTTTCCACGCTGTATGTCCCCTCAGCAATCATAACATTAATTGCTGCACCCACCTTTATCATTTCCTTTTTGACCAAAATGAGTTCATCTAAAGAGACCTTTATATGCTGTCTTTCTTTCAAATAACATTCAAAGCAGCTAAGAGAATATAACAGTAAGCACACCTAGGAAAAATGAAATGGAAGCTGCACTACAGAGCAAAGGGAGAACACATGAGCCAACAAACCATTTCTAAACTGGTTTGGAGCAGGGCTTTTTTTCAGAGAGTACATGCTGGTACCAGAGTACCGACACCACTTTATGAAGTAGCGACTAGCGAAATCTCTTGGGCATTCAGGACTTGGGCTCAGAAGGGAGAACATCATGAGTACCATCACACTGTGTTTGTTTTTTTAAAGAAAAAAAGCATTGGTTTAAAGAGTCACATGCACTTGGCTGTTAAGCTACTTCTAATGATATAGATCCTTGCATCTGAAGAAGAGAACTGTGATTCTCGAAAGCTTATGCTACAGTAAAGTTGGTTAGTCTTAAAGGTGCTACTGGACTCTTTTCTATTTTTCCTTCTACTGATAGGCAGTTTCCCATGGCCAACATTAACACAATTGCTCATTCAAGTAGAAAAGAAAAAATGGCATAAACTGTTGATGTGAAGGTTGTTGTGGATTTTCCGGGCTGTATAGCCATGGTCTTGGCATTGTAGTTCCTGATGTTTCGCCAGCAGCTGTGGCTGGCATCTTCAGAGGTGTAGCATCAAAAGACTTTTGGTGCTACACCTCTGAAGATGCCAGCCACAGCTGCTGGCGAAACGTCAGGAACTACAATGCCAAGACCACGGCTATACAGCCCGGAAAATCCACAACAACCGTCATTCTCTGGCCGTGAAAGCCTTCGACAATATGTTGATGTGAAGGTTTAGTCACATCTTCTAACTTTAAAACAAATTGCACAACACTTGAACTGCCTGTTTAATATGTACAAAACTTGTGAAAGAGACAAGACAAATTTGGAAAAAGAAACCCACGAAGAAGTCATCTTGAAAGGGTATAAAATGAGAACCAGGCGCTCATTTCCTAAAAAAGAGTGATCAAAACAGATAAATATAGTCATGATAAAAATATAGCTAGCTAAGAGAATAGATTTGTTTCCTGCTGATTCCCATTTTACGTCAAGTTTCTAAAAGTGTTAAAACTGAGCAGGAACATGGCACACTTCCTATGAGCATCCATCAATGCTTGACAATGACAGATCTTGGGTGATATGTAGTTTGACTGATCAGCTCTTAGAGCCAAGATGGGCTCGGCCAGAATACAGAAATGCTCACCTTGCTTTAAATAAAGCTGGTCCTTAACTCCCCCAGCTAAATAGTGTCATCAGGGCTTTTTTCTGGGAAAAGAGGTGGTGGAACTCAGTGAGTTGCCCTTGGAGAAAATGGTCACATGGCTGGTGGCCCCACCCCCTGATCTCCAGACAGAGGGGAGTTTAGATTGCCCTCCGTGCCGCGGCGCAGAAGGCAATCTAAACTCCCCTCTGTCTGGAGATCAGGGGGCGGGGCCACCAGCCATGTGACCTTTTTCAAGAGGTTCCGGAACTCCGTTCCCCCGCATTCCCCCTGAAAAAAAGCCCTGAGTGTCATCTCTTCTTATTACATGCCTGCCTGCAATAAAATTGATTCCTGTTGCTTCCTATCTTATATTAAGCTTCTAAAAAATGTTAAAACAGAATAGAAATGACCTCTTTTTAGTTTTCTAACATAAACCTGCAGTTAATATTAAATGTTTTCCTGCTGAAAATCCCCACCTGTACACACTGCCTCTGGGCTGTGCCACTCCTACTGCAGTTTGAAGTGATACAACCCAGACATAGCTTCACTGCCTCAGTGAGAACTAGGATGGTTAGATGGAACCAAACACTATGTGCAACTCCACCACCGGGGGGGAAAATATAAAAGTGTATCTGTACAGGTGGAGATTTTCAGCAGGAAAACAAGCTGGGGGAAAGAGTTAAACTGCCTGCATTTTGGGACCCACAAAAAACTGGTGGAGAAAATTGACTAGAAAGTTCACAAGCTCACAGTAGATCTGCAACAGGACAGGCAGCAGTAATCAGGAAACTTTTTTGTCAATGGAGACAGGCTCATACTAAGAACGTAAATAGGATGTCTGTAGAGACCAGTGGTCCATCTAGTTCAGTATACTGCTTCACAATGGCCAACAATTTGCCCTGGCGAACCAAACTGGCCATAGATACCAAGGCTTCCGCTGATGGTGTTTCCTAACACTGGCATTCAGAGGTATGTGGCTTCTACATATAGAGGTTCCCTTAAGCGACCCTCTAATAGCTATTGATGGACCTATCTTCCATGAATCTGCCTAACCCCTTTCAATGCCATCTGTGCTCATAGCCATCACTGCGTCGAAGTTTTACTTCTGTTCAAATATTGGACATACTCTGTTAAGCTATGGAGGTAACTGCTCACAAGACAGAACACCTTTTCAAGGCACAACTAGGTATCTTGATCTGTATCCAAACTACTCTTGCAGACACTTCCACTCACACAAAGGGAGTCATAATTTCCACATAATTTTCTTTGAGTTACATTATCTGCGCTGTCCCATGTGCTCTACTCAAGAATCTCCTAATCCTTAGAAAACTGATTTCTGGAGGTCACAAGGAATTATAGAGGACAGGATAGGGTTCCCAGGTGCCCGCTGGTGGCAGGCAAACTCCAGCAGGCACCTCAGGAGCTCACACACGCCGTGCGCTCCTGCCCAGCATGGCGATGTCACTTCTGTCAGTGATGTCGTTGCACCAGCTGTGATAGCATCCCTGCACTCCGTTTGGGGCTGATTTTGGCCCCAAACCAGCCGAATCGGAGCCGTGAGGAGTGCCGGAGTGCTCCGGCGGCTGGCACAACTACATCACTTCCAAAAGTGACATCAACACACTCGTGCTAGAGCGTGCGTGCAAAGATTTAAACTGGGCCAGAGAAAGGTAAGTGCCAGGTCCCAACCCTCCCAGCGGGAGGCTAGATGGAGCTGGCAACCCTAGGGCAGGAAACTTCTGTTATGCAAATAGATTTCCATTTATGTTACATTGGATCCAACCCTTGAAGCTATTTTAATGCCTATTTATTTCTAAGTAGAATGTACGATTGATGCATATGCTGACAAACTACCTGTACATTCTGGTTTCAAAGGTTTCATCTATCTCTAACATAGGCAACTTTTTAAATGTTTTGCTGCAACAGTTCAGCAAATAGAAATTTTCTTAAGCATCCACCAACCCACATAATCATTACTGAACACAGATTATATTTTTATCTCCTATAAATTATATGGAATTCTTGCATGCCTAACTGTATAACAATACTCAGACTTCAAATTTATAGGAAGATGGAAGGGGTTTTTTTTTCCATAGAATTTCTTCTTGAAGACCTTGTTCAGAGATGTAGTTTGAAAAAATATTAAAAGCTTCGACTGTTTATCAGTGCCAGGAATCAAATCCTTGGATAACAGCACCAACCTTGCAGTCTTTTGTGCTACAGAAGCCAGTTCCTTAGCAACCGATCAAGACAACTGTGTTGCCAAGGAAATGTGAAAGACATTTATAAGAAGTATGAAAGAAAGCAACAGTGCACACACATACACACACACCCTTCTACTGTCTAATTTTTGCACTGAATTCCCATCTGCTAACGTGACAAAATATTCTCCATTTTTCAAAATTGAGCTAATGCTGAATTTACAGAAGGCACTTTCTCTCAATTAAAAATAGGTGTATTTTTATTATAAGTTGACACAATTACCATTTAAGATCACTTTCCTGTTTCCTAGGGGCTGGAGGTAGGGTTGCCAGTCCCCTGCCAGAGGCGGGGGATCCCCTGCTCCTATCCTCCACCCCCCACCTCTGCTTACCTGGTCTGTGGGGGGGGAGAGGTAGGGGAACGAACCTCCCAGGTGGCGCAGCGTGCTCCCACGCTTCACATTGTGCTGATCTGGGCCCCAAATGGGCTGAATCAGGCCTGTTTGGAGCCTAAATTGGCCCACTGGAGCTCTCCAGGGCCCTCCTGCCAGCGCTCCCACACTCCGCAGTGGGCAACAGTCCCTGGAGCGCTCCTGTGCTTCACAAACAGCCAATTTAGGCCCCAAACAGGCTGAAATTGGCATGCTGCAGAGCACAGGAGCACTCCCAGAGGTGGCAAAAGGCCTTGCACGATGCTGTCTCTTCCCAGAAGTGACATCAATGCGCAGCCCAGGAGCTCACACATGCTTTGTGCACGCACAAAGACATCTACAAAGGTGAGTGCCAGTTCTCCCACCTCCTGCCCAGAGGGTGAGGGGACCTGGCAACCCTAGCTGGAGGTGGGGTCTGGGAATCTCCCAGAATTACATGTGATCTCAAGGTAACAGAGGGCTGATTCCCATCACAAAACGTCATGAGTTTGCACAAAATTTTAGGAGGTGTCAAGCCAAGCATCCTCCTATGATAAATGTAGCTGTTAAAAGATGGGTGTTTCCTGCAGATGTGAAAGTAATGCCTTCTGGGCTCTATCAAAGCATCCCCTACTACATCAATAAAAAGGAAGAAAGCCAGGATTGGTTCTTCACTTGGAAAAGAAATGCTTTGGGAAAGAAGCAACTGGTACCAGGAAACACACTGGTGGGCACCATATTGGGAGCCACTGTGGTACAGGTTAGGGAGACTCTCCTGGACACGTTTGTGCAGCCACAACACTGACATCAGTTCACTGGCTGGCCCTATTTGGGAGGGAAGGGCTTGAAACCTCGTTGTCACCCAAAACTGAGGCATACTGTGATGCCATGGTATGAAAGGGATGGCACAACAGTTAGCAGCACCCCACAAAGCATTTGAGTTCTCCTGTTTGGATGTGTCACAACCAAGGTGTTGGGGACAATATGCAAGGAAATAACCACAGGAGGTGGGTCCACAAGTAAGACACATGGTTTTTCATTCATTTACATGTAATTGCTTTGATGGAACATTTTGGAAAAAGTCATTACTGAGCTGGGGAAGGAGAGTGCTCTGAGGCTGATTGACTACAGAGTAACTAGAGTACAGACAACAGCTGCTTATGACCAAAGATAGGGCAGCAGGGTGCGTTGAGTACGGTCCATCCACAGAAGCAACCCCATCTGCTTTCCCTCCACAGAGCCCAGCTCACCCAAGTTCCTTATCTCAGTGGAACAAACATGAATTGAATGTTTGTATAAATCATTTTCAAAGGAACACAGACAATTAAGACCACCAGGACTCCATTGGTACTGCTTTCATCACTTAGGAATGCCTGGAAGGAGCCCGTCACATCTCTGGGTATTTAATGGAGAATGGAAGTGGACAGAAGAATCTGTTATCTATGAGGTACATTAGGCTGAGAGTGTGCAACTGGCCTAAAGTCACTCAGCAAGATTCTATGGTAGAGGTGGAATTCTAATGGAAGTCTCCCAGGATTCTAGTCAAATGGCCCACCCATTACATCACTACCTGACAGACTCAAAGCCAGGAACAAAAGTGAGGGCTGACAGTCTGTGCATCAGCAGTGCCAAGTCCACCACTACTGCACCCCCAATAGTGAAATCACAAAGGGGTTCACCACTGGAATTTGATATGGGTGCTGTTACACGGCACTTGTATTCTCCACAGATACGTATTTCAACACAGGGCTTCACTGGAGTGACAACTGGTTCCCGCCATGTGAGAAGCATCAGTAGTTGTAATATGGCTTCCTCTAAAAGACAATCAATATCAACATCAATCTTTGCTCAAGGTGCAAAAGGCACACAATAGGTTTTCATTCAGATGGGTGCAACACTTGAGTCAAGTCCAATCAAATAGGAGAACTTTTTTATTCCTCAGCGGACTCAGGAAGAATATTGTCAACTGAGTCGGTTTGGTGGCTAACCGCTGGCTTAACTGGTCCAGGCCAAGAATACAGTGAGCTTGAATAAGTATTAGGCACAGTACTTGGAACAGTACTTCAGCTTCTCAGATGCCTTGTACTTGCACCTGACTGCCCCGGCAGTCAGTAAGTTTGAAATGGAAAGTGCACTTGTATAGAGAAATCTGCTGGTAATTCTCTGATGAGTTGACAGAAATACACCATTCAGAACTGACTTTCACAATGCATCCAATTGTTGGCATCAATTTCTTCAGAAGGGAAGTTCAGAAAGGAATACATGGATAAATGTTAACATTTTCTGTGTAATTACAAACATGAGGCACATATACAGTATGTGGTACTATGTGCCAAAGAACCCCCATTACCTTTCCTTTTCCATTCTCCGGTTATTATGCTTCTGACTGGCCTCCAAGCTCTAATTTCAATTCCAATTGTGGAATGTTTGTACAAGACAAGACTGCCTTGGTTGGCCACTATGTTGTCTGTGGGAACCAAGCCTACAAGAGGTTGCCTTGAAACGTATATGGTTCTTGCTTCCTTGCCCTTCTTCTCCCTCACGTGATGGTTCTAGACAACTTCCAACAGGAAAGGTTCAAAATTACTGAGATCTTGCCCAATCCCAAGCTATTCCCTTTACTGATGCTCAACGTTTTGGAAGTATTGTGTTTCCTATGTATGGCTCTGGCAGGATAGCTGCTGCCCTCCTTTGTCTACAGGCAGTGGTTGAAATTCTAGCAAATAAGACTGCTACTGCTCTGTTGCTACTGCCAAAGAACTTCACTAGATCGGAACTATGGTCTTAAAATCGTATGGCTTAGATATGCTCACTACAGCTCAAGGAGGCACTTGGTAGGAACACAATGTTGTATATAATATTTTTGATGCCATTGAATCTCATGCAAATCATATTGCCCATTGCCTCCCTCCATCATGATACTTCAATGAGTGGGTGCGATTCCTTTTGGTCTTGGCTCCCCTCTGTTACCTGGTTGAAAAATCTCTTGATAGGTATAGTAACAATTGTCTGTTTGATTGCTCTGTGCTGTTGCCTGCAGTGTGATGTTTCCTTATTGTCTTGGTGCCATGTACCTCCCAAACTTGTCCAACAAATGACTCTACAACTTTGTCAATATGTCATCTCTCCTGAAGCAAAAGTGTGCATGCTCTAGCAGTACTCCAATTTTGTCAAAACAGTCCCTTAAGGTGTTACATTGAGGCCAAGGCTTCACTCCAACAAAAGGGAGAATTGTCCTGGGAAATCTGACCAAACCTCTGACGTAAGTTAAATGTGGAGCCATAAACTCAAAGTGAGCAGGTCATGTATGCCAGGCCCAGGAGCGTATTAGCAACATTAAAGTAACTGTCAATTCTCCTATACAAGATAGTTGTATTGTAATGTTTCTATTGGTTGCTTGTTCCCGCTCTTTTTGTTGTACAAGCTTCAAAAGGTTATGATTTGTTCTGAGCTTCTGTGGTAGGGGACTCCCAGAGCCTATGCACATTAAAATAAAGCTTTCTGGTTGTAAGGAACAGAGTGGCTGTTTCCTGTTTCAGTCCACCAGGGATAGCCTGGCTTGCCTCAAAGAATAAGTGCTCAGAACATCTTCTGCACCTCCATTTTTTCATGTCTTTGAATTATTTGAAGGTGGGGGGGCATTTTATCATCTTGGAACCATGCTCTTCTGGACAGGCTGTATATTTTATTGTTACATCCACTACTACACCAGATTTATGCAGCGTATTAAATCATGGGTAATGTACGTACATGATTTCTGATTCTTTATTATTGTAACTAGGATACATGGAATTTAGGCTTCAGTGAATCCATTAGAGTGATATCATGCAGCTTTAAAAATATATTCAATAAAATTGATTTTGAATTGTAAAATAAATAGGTCTTTTATTGTATCACTACACAACAAACATCCAATTAAATTCCTTGTGGGGGAAATTGTGAGAAATTAAGGTACTTTGGGATATAAAAGAAAAACTGCCTGAATATACAGAGCCAGGAAAACTGTACCTTATTTTAACAATAGTAAAATACATTATATGGTACTGCCTGCTAATTTGGTCACACAAATAGAATTTATGGTTGTCTTGCCTATAAGGCATGAACCCAAGACTCTTCTTATATGCTACAAACATTATGTGTGCATGAAAATAATGTGGCTGTGGGCACAAAACAGAACACGAACCAAAAAGAACCACAAACCGGCCAGGTGTGTGTAGGGTTTTTCTAAGGGTTGTTAGAGATAACGAAGGTGCCATGGTTTTACATGTGATCCTTTGCTGCTGTACAGAACTACAAGCAACAGGGGATTAACTCTTCATTGCCTCAGTGACTGTCTTCTGTACCTACCTTGCAGCCAGAAACTACAGAATAGGAGCGCACACCACACACACGCTCCCAACCAGTGCAGCAACGTCACTTCCGGAAGTGACGTTATTGTGCTGCCTGCAAGAGTGTTTCTGCTAAATCATCCCTGTGCAGAGCACAGGAGCGCTTGCGTGGGCGGCATGGTGATGTCACTTCTAGAAGTGACATCATCACGCTGGCTCCAGGGCGTGTATGTGAAAGAACACCTTGTGCTCCAGAAAAAGGTAAGTGCAAGGTACTCCACCCTCCCGATAGAAGGTGAGGGGTACCTGGCAACCCTGTACGTAGACCAATAAGTAACTGATATGCATTAGCCATTTGATAATAATCTCAATAATTGCTTGGGCAAAATAAAATTTTTAAGAAACTATACCATTTCTTTATCCAAAACGAAACCACACAACCAGAAAGAAACCTCACTTCACCAAGATGATCCTGCAGTTCTGTAATGTTCGGACTTTCAAGGAAGTTGGTAAAAGTGACAATATCTAGCTGACAAAGTAAAATTGCCTTTTAATTGACCTACATCCCTTAGCAATTATCATGTTAGATTGCTCTCAAAAAGCATATCCAGTCCATAAGCTCCTGCTGACTCTAGGAATATAAACCTCCAAGGGAACACAAATCACATACATTTGTTTTCATGCCTCAGAGCTGACTGAACATTTCTAGCATTGGCAAGAAATGTGTGTCTTCCTGTAGAATGTTAGCAGCAGAACTCTCATGAATAGTTCTAGGACCATCCCTGAAGCTGTACACTGTCTGCCCATCTCACCCACTCTCATGCACATACACAACTAGTGCAGAAATTAAAACTTCTGTTCCAGGTTTTATTCTAGTTCAGAAACCACAGAGAAGTTGCCCTAAAATTAACTACATGATACAGATACTATAACTTAGATGAACAGAAACTTACAAACTTTGATTAATATTAATTTTTACAATCCAGAGATAGCTCCTATGAGTGATCCAACAGATACATGAAAAGAATTCAGACTAGATCCAGAGAACAGTGAAAGGGGAAGAGTCTAAAGACTAGATTTACATAAAATGGGGGCACATATCCAGGAATACCTACCCATAGAACATCTTAATTTCAGTACAGAATATAATCCTAGTAAACATACAAACCACTCAGTGCTATGCTATAAGGGCAAATCACTGATATTTTGCTGTTGCATCTATCCTCACAAACCAGCAAAGCAGAGATGTATGATTGCAAATAGTATACATAGGATTTAGCCTTCAGTGAATCCCTTACAGTGACATCATGCTGGGATTCTCAGGCATGTGGGGGCCATTTCAGATCAGGGCCACAGCCATGGTATAAATAGCTTAAACTTTCATCTTACACACAAACTCCTGACTTATTTGTCCTATTGGAGAAACTTCCTTGTGTTAATGGAGTACACATCAGGTTCCCCAACAGTGGCTCCCCAAAGCCATTTCAAGTCAAGAAAATCATGCAGAGTGAGAAAGAAGGCTTAAATCCCCTTTTAGATTCTCAGGCTAAAGGAGGCTAATTCAAAGTTTCAACTGGGAACTCTCCACACATACCTGCTGGATAGGATCTGGAAATAATATATTGTGTAGCTAGGCCCAAGCAGATGCTCAATTATTGTATTCAGACTTGCTTATTAGGCCTAGATTTCCAACCTTTTCGTGTCTGTTTCATTCTATCACTTCTCCACACTGCTTCTCTCTTCTGAATTTCAACCCTTGTTCATTTCTTGAGAGAGTCAGAGCCAAACACTGTTAATATAAGAAGGCCTGGTGTCTAAACTAAAGCAATTAAAACCCTTCTAAAATAAGGCTGCTGTTACTAACACAGCTCAGTTCCAATGGCTTGCCATCTATCATATCCCTACATGCACAGCTCCTCCTTTCATCCTGTAAATGTATAGTTTACCCTGTTTAAAAACCAATGATTTATTTCTTGCACATAGCATTCATGATTGTCTTTAAGAACTTCGTACTGATTCTTCCTCACAGTGCAATTTATCATGCTCACAAATTATGCTTTAACCACATTCTCTTGGGTATACTGAATTTTAACCAAAATTTTACAGGTTTATTTGGATGCACTCTGTCTCACTCCTAACTAAAATGTTACATACAAGATTTAAAACTAGAAATGCAAGAACGGATCTAAAAATAGAATCAGCACTATGTCATTGTGCTACTATGTGAAACTACGTGCATTCCTGCTGCTACTATGTGAAACTACTATGTATTCCTTCAGATCAAATCCAAAGCAAGCTACCTCAGGTACTGCATCCAAATCTCATTGTAATAAGATGTCCAACACATTTTCAACAAAGACAACCAAGCCTACAGCCATCTTTATGCGAAATATCCCTGTGCTTCCTTTGATATTCCCAAGGAAAAAAACATAAATACAAGCAAGGTACATTCCTTCTTATCCTTATGACATAAAGTGATGGAAAGAAAGAAACCTGGTGGATTTAAGTATTCATGATCTGCAAAATCTGGATGTGTCAAAACTATATGATGCTAGCACAGACTAATGTTAAAATCACTATTAATAAGATTTGTTTCAAAATTTCCAGAAAGCACTGACTTGATGAGAAAATGTTGGATACCCCTAACCTGTTCCAATAATAGCAGGGCTTTCCCCGACACAGGAGACTCCTCAACCAGTGCGAAAGTGTGTGAAAGACCACTTGCATCACAGAAGAGTGCGGCTGTTAGTGGAATAGATCGGACCTAATATCAGCATTAGTGGTGGGCACGAACCGTGAAAAAAAATGAACCGTGCAATTCCTGGTTCGTGCATTTTCACGAACCACGAACTTCCCCGAACTGGGGCAAGTTCGTGAGCCAGTTTGATGTTCATACATGGGATTTAAATGCCCCTTTCCATGCCACTGCTTTTTAAGGGGCACTGCTTTTTAAAACGAACGAACAAAACGCACCAGCATACCAGTTCGGAAGTTCGTGGAAAGGAGCTTCCACGAACCACTGGTTTGAAAACCACAAACCAGGCCAGTTCTTGGTTCTTTTTGGTTCGTGTTCTGTTTTGTGCCCATCTCTAATCAGCATCATGCTAATGCTATTCAGAATGTTGCTAATGCCTTTCAGCATGACCCAGAAGTGATGTCATTGTGTTGAGCAACACTAGTATTCACCCAAAATTCTACACAATGATGTCACTAAACTCTTTGGCAAAACAGGCTATGTGTAATCTCATCAGCAGCTACCATGGATATTTCAGGTCAAGAAAAGGTCACAGAGGGGACTTAAACCCCCTCTCATCATAAATTGTGGTCATATTCTGAATGGGCCTCCACTATCTGGAGATTACGTTCCAAGCATAGAACTTGCAGAGGATGTTTAGTAAACATGAATAGGGGATGGAGGAAAATCTGACCTTTTAACATGTAGTTAGATCCTCAGTCAACTGTCTCCATCTAGCTGAGCTAGAGCTATTTCCAAATGCCTCTAAGAAGTGCATAAACAAAGGAGGAGGACAAAATTATTGCTTTTTGTTCCCATCATCTGATATTTGTAGGTTTGTATTAGAAAACTTGCCTGTCATGACTTACCAGTGATACATCCACAGGTGGAACAGGTTAAAGGAACTCTAGATGAGCAAAGCAGGGAAAAATGTATGTCAAGAGATGGTTAGCAGTATGGGCAAAACTCACTTTTTTGGAGGCACCACCTCCTACTGCTATTTGATTGTATTTAGTGGTTTGTGCTTTTAAGTCTCATGTTGTGAACAGGGCACTTACCTTATAAAATAATGCAACAAATATGGCAAGACTTACCACATTAGAGCCAGAATTATTGTGGAGGAGGAAAGTCAAAATGATTCTCTAACTCAAAGCATTCCACAATCTAAATAGGCTTTCATCCATTATGTACTATAAAAAAGTGGAATACTTTATAACCAGCTACAGTTACTAAGGGAACAGCCTTGATTCAACCTCACATTTTCAATACCACACTGCCTTTGATCTGAAAATGTTGCGGGCAATGCCAAGAAGCTATCATCTTTAAAACATCACATATGGCACACCAAGACCACAAATCCCACACACAATTTGTCTTGTGTTTTATTGATTTCCAGGCAATTTATTTCTTGCCAAACACCACTGTTACCACTTCACAGAAATAGGTTCAGTTTTCTTCATCAGGATCTACCCATAAATCTTGCATCTCAACATGGGCAAAAGTCATGTTTAATTATTACACCTTTTCCTCACCCACACTTGGAGACCATAGAAAAAGTGCAGATCTGTCCCAGTGGCATCCTAGTGAAAAAAACCCAATTCATTCAAATTCACCACTCAAAACAGAAATACAGGCAGAAGTCTTAATAAAATTAAGATGGAGCAAACCTCATAACTGGCTTTGAAGATTAACAATTCATTCATGTCAGGACCAAACCTAGTGAAAACTTAAAGGCAAACACAAGCGCTCTACTTGCCTTACCTAACTAACAATATAAGAGTAGATGGAGGGATCCAAAAGATCCTGAAGACAAGATGTGTAGGACTGCTCAAGTTTGTGTCTCATAAGTGGCAATGTTCAAACCAGCTGTTTACCATGCACCTTTAAGAAGAACCATATATATATATATATATATATATATATATATATATATATATATATATATATATATATATATATATATATATATAATCAGCCTTGAGGTTAATCCATCCAAAGAAGAGAAGCACACTTTTCCTAAGATAAAGATCCAGACAGATGCATTTATAAACTTATCAGTGATGCCTTCCACATTTTAATCAAATATATGTCTTGTGGCTTTATTATTTGCCACCTGGTCCTTCCAGGCCATCAGCTTTAAGAAAAAAACCATTGCTTAACTTAAGTCAGAAGATAATTAAAAACAGTTCAAACTGAGGTTTGGCTCTTCATTTGTTTGATGAGTAAATATCCTTACATCATTAAGCCCTGAGACTTTGCACAGTTGAAGCTTCCAACATGCAACACTTAATAGAAAAGGCAAATCCTCTAGAACCAAAATCAGGAAGGCCAACCAGCCTAAGGAGTTTATGTCAAACTCTGTTTTCAAAAGTATTATCCTTCAGCAACCTAGAGATTGCCATAGCCTTCTGCCCCATTCCCCAAAGTTACAACTGTGCCTTTTCTCTACCAATTTCATACTCCCTCTTATTTCTTTTTCCTTGTGCATGAATGACTGCAGCCTACTGTAAAACCAGAGTCCTCAAGAGAGATTTTATGTTGTATGTGAATTTTATTCTCATTGAAAATCCTGATTAAATCCTCAAAAACAGAAATTTCATCAAGGAGAAAAAATATCCCTGTAGCAACTGTACTGACCTTCAAAAGAACATAGTGGTGCCTGGTGGGAGTGTCTCCTTCTCTCCCTCCACTCCATCACACATCTCATAAAAATATTAATCAGGAAAAAAATGTGCTTGGATTCAAGTAGATTCTCTGGAGAGGCAGTATAGAAAAAAATCTTTTTTGAATAGGAGAGGAAGAGATTCACAAGGGCTTAGACTGAAGTAAGTCCACATAGGATTGCACTTTTAAGTTTTAGAAAGAGAAAAGCTACTAGAGAAAGCAATGGTCGAAAATTTAAATGAATTAACTGTCATAATGCATTATGAAAATTGAGGGACTTCACATCAAACTCACAAGGACACCTACGTACATAAAAGGCATTCTTGTTTTTAACTTTTTTAAAACAACAAAAAGAAACACAGGGTATTTTGAAGTACATCACTTAATATTTATAGTTGTGTTAAAAGTAATAAATTATACAAAGTGCTTTCATTGCTCAAACTAGTGCATATAAATTATCACAGTAATTCTTATAAAGCCCTGTAAGGTAGGCTTAGTATTACAGATTGGAAACTGAGTGGGTGAGGCTGATTAACCCAAAGCCATTTTGTTAATTTGTAATGGAGATCTATTCAAAAGGCAGAACTGTAAATAAAAAACATACACCAGAAGCTTGTCCCACAAGTTGTGAGATTGGCTTAAATCTTGATACTAAAAATCTTGACTTTGACATTTCTTAAAATGAAAAGTATTTAATGGAAAAATATAAAAGAACATGCATAATCTGACCTCCAGATTTAGTCCCTCTCATTAATAGTTCAGCCTAGTTTCTGAAGTACCTGTACAAGTTACTTACCGTGCATTTATTTAGAGGGGGAGCCTGTATGCATGTGCTCCTGTACTCCCCCACTGTGCCAGAAAATGTCATTTTCTGGCATGATAGGGGAGCTACAGGACTCACTGAAGCCCAATTCATTAAAAATCACTTCCAAATGGTTAGTACCTCACTGCCCCCATCCCCCGCTTTGGCCCTTGGGGAACCTGGTAACCCTGTCATCATTATTAATTAGACTAGATTATCATCATCTTGCCTAATTAATTAAGCACTAAGACACAAGCAGAAATAAGGATACTTGCTGCAAGTATGCTTAAAGCCATGAAGGAGGTTGTCGTAGAGTCCAGGTTACAATACTCCATTTACTGGATACCAGATCACACCACAATGTTTATGTATTTCCAAATAATGCACTTCCAAGAAAGGCTGATAGGACCTGAGTTTGAACTAGTATATTATGCAAATATAATTAGATCAAGAATTTGCTTTCATAAAAGACAAGAATTTTTCCAACAAAATTTTACATCTTGAGTTCCATATGCTCTGCATCAATGAGGAGAGATGGTTATTTAAATAATAACTTGGAAAGTTTAAGCTCAAGCAGCATTTAAAGGAGAGTAATCATACTATGAAAGCTTTATCCTTGGATCCTCAAGTAAAATTACACTTTCTAGTCAAGAAGGCTTTCTCTGTTCTTAAGTCAGATCTAAGAAATTTCCAATTAAGGCTCAGCTACTCAAGGCATGGCTGCTTTCGACAGTTTTCTAGGTCCCTTGCTAAAGCCACAGATGGGAATTTAACTACATGCACGAATGGAACCAACTGTTTGATTTACCATGGCTTTCTTTCCTTTAATCCTGCATAGCACGGAGTAAGCAAAGTGGGGGTGGGGGTCCTTGAAATATTGCATGAGGGAAAGGGGCACAAAGTAAATGGAACATCAGTTGCTTAAGTCAGACAGAAACCAATGACTTCCCCTACACACACAGTGATGATCAACAGGTTACTCCTGCTGAGTGCAAAAATCGCTGTTTGACATTTCTGCTTGCTAAGCGGCTTTTTTTGCTCACCAGACAGTAGTCTCTGTTGAAGACAATGGGGTGCATCTCCCTTCCCCCCATACACATACACTCTTCCCTTCTGAGATTATACTGCAGAGTGCCACTTCAACAGAATATAACAGGCTGGAGGGGGAAACGTGCATCACGAAGATTGTCTCAAAGCTACTGCAGTAGACATAAAGTTTCCAAGCTCTTAAAAACACTGCTGTCTCAGCACTGATCTGAAGCCATCGGGGATCTCTTTGGAATTACTAGAGCCTGTTATCTTGTTCACAAACTAATCTCAGGTTACTTTTACCTCAATTAGAGATGAGAAAGTGGGACTACTTCCAATTTACAATAACTTGGTGTCTAGGGCTCAATTGTGTAGTTGAATGTTTCCAAGGCCAAACCAAACAATCTGATGGGCAACTCTTCAGAAAGTTCGTGGGGTGTTTATGGTAAAATTGCTGACCAGCAACATAGGAAGTTGTCATGCAGATAGGCCTTTAAGAGCTGTTGCATGGGAAATGCATGTACTTTCATTTTTGTATTCAGACATTTCAAATGCTGATGATGAATTTTCAGTTCTCTCACTACTATACCACTCATTCTGTAAGAAGCCTCTAGCAAAGCAAGCTAGACAGGTAAAAAACAAACAGCCTTCAAGTTGGACTTAACTATATATGGGTTCCTGTGGCTCAGAGTGGTAAGCTGCAGCCCAAACTCTGTTCACGAGTCTGAGTTCGATCCTGGTGGAAGCCAGAATGTGATGTCCCCCATGGGTCAGCAATGAGTTGGTGCTTGCACAGGGGACTACCTTTACCTTTATTCTATTGTGTTATTGGTTTTTAATGTTTGTATTTATATTTCAATATTGTGTTATCAGTTTTAATGCTTGCATTTATAGTATTTAATATTGTATTGTAAATGTATGCTATAAACCACTTCAAGAGCTAAACATGGTGAAGAGGCAGTATATAAGTTAAATAAACAAACAAGCAATGGGACATCAAGGAAGGACCACTGAAGAGCGTCACCAGGGGTCATTTCGTCGAAAAAGAACTGCAGGAACTTATTAACATATCTCATTAGCATATGCCACACACCCTGACATCACTGGAAGTGTGTCGGAAGGCAACAAGGCCCCTTTCCCCAAAAATCTCTAGGTATTTCCTGAAAATAAAGCAGAATGAACTCAAAGTAGCTTACCCTCCTCTGGAGAGCCAGCTCCAGCAGCCCTGATTGCACACACGCACGCACTCAATCACTAGTCACGACTCACGAATGAAAATAAAGCAGCAGAATGAATTTAAAGCAGCTTACCCTCCTTTGGAGATCCAGGCCCAGTAGCCCGACTTGCACTCACTCACTCTCACGAGTCACGAATGAAAATAAAGCAGCAGAATGAATTTAAAGCATCAGCTTACCCTCCTTTGGAGGGGAGGCAGTGGGGAGGAAAAGGAATCATGTGAGTGGAGCCAAAACCCACGTGACCTCTTTTCAGATCTACAGGAATGCCGTTCTGGCGCGTTCCCCCGCCAAATGAGCCATGAGTGTCACACTTTCCTTCAACACCTCTCCTACAATTTAGAACACCCTTCTCAGATCCAGAATCGGCTGTTGTAATAAACCACATGGATTCAGGCACCCAAAGTCTTCCAGAATAACCAGATATAAAGAAATGCATTTTAAACCACAGAAGAGAGATGGGAGGAAAGAGTCAAGCCCCTCCTCCACACTCCTGAAATACCATTCCAAAACCTTCAAATAAACCACTCAAGGCCACCAACTAGCATTTTTTTTAAAAAATCTCCCAAGACCCAATAGACAGGACTCTCCTGTCAAGTCTAATTTGACCCTATCATATCATAGCTTGGGATAAGATTGTTACAGGTCTCACACACAGAAGGAACCACATCACTATTGATAGAATGTGCCATTTCATTTACTTCACTGATTTCAGTGGAAGCATTGGCTTTTACTGGCTGAAAGTTTAATCAGTATGTAGTCCTCATTTTGTCCTCCTCATTTCCCTCACGGCCCCAGGCAGAACAATAGCCTGGCTGGAAAATAATATAACAGAACTATCACCAGGGCTAACAGCAGAAAGCAAGTATTTGATGTTTATTGCATTTTAATACCTTCTTTCAAGGTTCTCAGGACAGCATACTTCATTGCCCTTTCCCATTTTGTCCACAAAATTCCCCCCTAAAGTTAAAACAAGCATGAGTGACTGGCCCAATATGATTCAGCTGCATGGCAGAGTGGTGATTTGAATCCAGATGTTCTAGTCCTGGTCGGACACTCTAACTATGTCCATACCACACTGGTACATGGGCTTGCTAACTCAAGACAAGATTCATACTTCTCAGTGTCATCCTTTTTTTTTCAGAACTCTACTGCATTGTGGCCCAAAACCCTGCAAAATGGGTTTGCTGAAGAAGCACTACAGTTTGCTAATGAATCCAATTATTTTTTTGGGGGGGGGGGTTGTCTTTCAATTTCTGATACATAAAGTCTTAAAATTCTACTGGATGTCAAGCATAATTGGTTTTTGAAAAGACTGCCTGCCCAACTACTTTTTTTTCCAACTGAGGAAAAAAAGCAAGACTGACATGAAAGGGGGAAGGGTGAGGCCTCATGAGAACATTCAGCTTAGAGGGCTTTCCATGACTGAAGCTTGGTCACATGGGATTCCCACCTTGTTTCACCCATAGAGCTTTCAATCATCCCAAGCTATTACTCCTCAAATAAGGAGAAAAGCTAACAGATCAATCACTGCTTGCACTAATCAAGCAAATTCACCTAGAGTGAAGTAGTAATTTAATAACATTTTGATGTATTCCTGAATCAGCAAGCCCGCATGCTGTATCTACCCTGGTATAAATCAGAAAGAGCACTAAACTTCGGTTGAGCGCTCTGCATCACCACCAGAGGTCAGCTGTGCATTGACTATAGGATAATGCTTACCTTAAAGAATACAGAGAGTCACTACAATTAGTTTAACTGGCCTACATGGGGTCCAGAAAGGCCTATCTCAAAAATGAGGCTATGAAACTGACAGAGAAAAATCAGGAAAAGTGAATAATTCAGTATTTGATCATTCTGTTCTGGCCACATTTAAATCTTGACAAGAAGTAACATGATATAAAAATTACTGAGTTATTCAAGACAGATACTATCAATCCTGGCGGGATGCCATGCAGTACCCCAAACACACAGAAACAGTATTCAGAACTGCAGTGGGGATAGAAACTGACATAACACCTACTGCCTAGAAACTCCTTCAGTACAAAAAGATTCAGCTCCTGGGTTTTATGCAGAGTGCCAATATTTAGGAACATGGCTACTGTGCCCTTATGTGGTGATAATGTTAGGCATACTTACCCACAGGGGAAAAAAGTTAAAAGGAGCTCAATGCAAACAGGAAAAAGTTTTTTAAAAAATTGAATATGAAACCATTCCCCACAATTATACTACAGCAGTTATTTTACATTAGCAGGCAACCTGTTCCAATAATAATAATGATGATGATGATGATGATGATGATATCTAGTTGCCAGTATAAATAGTAGTTCAATAAACTTTATTTTTTTGCATAATACTCCTACACAGCATGCAGACACGTTCACATACTTTAAACATTAAAATAATTCAAGTAATTCACATGGTTTGTAATGAAACTGCTTGTTGTGGTTCTGTTTAATTATGGTGTGATACCCTGTATCAGATTTACAGGATAACTGGCCAGGAAAATGGTAGTTTGCATCTAAACAGATACCAATTCCAGTCCTATGAACAATTCTGCATGTTAGATCTTTTAAGAATTTTCTTACCTGTTTCCCATCCAATGTGTACAGTCGCTTGACTACTCCTGAATCCAACTTGATGGCATCAGTAATATCAGTGAGAACCTGCTCAAACGAATGTGCTGTCTTCTTGTTAAGCAGAATCCGGACTGCTTTACGTGGCTTCACACCACTTCGGATGATTGTGACCAGCTTGGGTCTAATGAAATCTTTGTTCTCCTTTGTATCTGAAGGGCCTCCTTTGGCTGTGGAAAGAGAGGGCACTGTGCGGGAAGCGGAGGTGGTTTTAACATTCACCGACCAGTTTGGATTTACATTCTTTGTATACTCCAACTTCTTGAATGGCTCTATTGAACCGCACACATAGCTCTCCCCTAGGGAAAAAAAAAGTTTCACTCATTAACTCCAACACATCAAAGTACTCCCAACTGTTACCATTTATGTCACCATCCCTCCAAGTTCACTTCTTGCTTATGGTTACTCTGTGTCTGGGATGCATTTCCAGTAAAAAGGCTGAATTTCCCTGCACATTTTAGAGAAGAAACTGAAAGAGCATCTATCAAGTATTTAAATCCAGGCTATTGTAGAGTAGGTAGAATTGTAAGTCCCCCTTTACATATTCTATACAAGACAGCCAATAAGGCAAGGTGATCAGAATGTCAGACTAGCATCTGAAAGACTCAGGTTCAACCCCCCCCCCCTTCTGCCACGGAAGCCTGTTGGTGACCTCAGACCAGTTAGTCTAACCTACTACACAGTGTAATTATCATAAGAATGACGTAAGCTGAACTGTGACCCCAAGAGGGAAAAAAGTAGGGTATAAATGTTTAAATAAATAAATACCAATGTACAATGTTAGAACAATCTTGCAAAGTCTATCTTCTAATATTGTATTGTATATATATTCTAATACGTTATCTGCGTATATATGTACCAATGTACAATGTTAGAACAATCTTGCAAAGTCTATCTTCTAATATTGTATTGTATATATATTCTAATACGTTATCTATACGTTATAGAAATAATTTAGTTCCTCTAAGGCCATTCTACACTCCCCCCCCCATCAACAAAGTGGGAGGTGGGGGCAGAGTTTGACCACAGCTGGAGGGAAGGGCCAACCTCAGCTGCTGCTGTCACTGTATGGATAGCAGCACTGGCAGCCCAGGGTGGCAGCGATGACAAGGTGGCAGCGATGACAATGATGTATATGCCGATCTTCAGGACAAAACTCCCACTCAGAGTGGTTTACAAACTGTGTTGTTATTATCCTCACGACAATCACCCTGTGAGGTAGGAGGGCTGAGAAAGCTCTTGAGAGAGCTGTGACTGACCCAAGGTCACCCAGCTGGTTTCACGTGGTTCTCCAGATTAGAGTCCTTTTGCTCCTAACCAGTACACCAAACTGGCTCCATGCCAGCCAGTCCTCTTTATCTCAGCAAAAGGAGGAGATACAGTGCAGAAGGACAAAACAAGGGAACAGCCATGTGGATGACACAAGTTCTGAGATGGGGGCAGGGGCAGGGAGGTCTCCTTAGACTCCCAACTCATTTTGCTTCCCTCAGACAAAAAAACTACCTCCCCAACTATGCTATCAGTCCAAGAGGAGAACCACATGGGAAGGCATAAAAACAGAGGTGGGAGAGGTTAGAGGTCTCCCTAGGCTTCTAGCTCACAAGGCTTGCCCTGAATAGGAATATAAAGAAGTCCTTGATTTTTACCTCATAAAGGTTCACATTTGGAAAAAACAAAACCATGTGGGACACAGGCTAAAGAAGGGAAATGAATGGGGAGAGACTGAATGAAAGATTTGGCTGGATCCCAAACAAAACCACTGAAAAAATGTGCCATTAACACACACTTGAGTGAACTGTAAGTTGTTAAGGTTTGCAGGCTGACACCCAAGGATAATAAGGAAAGCAATCTATAACATAGGCAAAGGGAAGAACAGTAAAAATATGGGTGGCCCCACAAATCTTCAGAAGAAGCGACAAAATAAATCTAGAAATAAAACCCTATCATTAGACACACTTTTCTAATTAAAAAATTAATATAAAATGGAAACAAAACTTCCTCCCTAAAGTTTCAGTCCCAAGGGAAAGACACTTAACAGCTCTATTTATGGAAGGCAATGTTAAGCTCTTACTGAAATCCAGTTTACTCTTGTGAAGCTTTGTATAATGAAGACCAAATGATTAACTGTAGCAATGATTTAAGAATGATCAAACAGGACACATCTTCTTTTATCTGACTACTCCATCCAACATTTTTAGCACAAGCAGTTCAATTTTCCATAAGGTCAAAAACCAAGTAAGTGCCCCTTTCTCTGTATACAAAGGCTTCACCCAACAAAATCATTAATTTTCATGGACCATTATTTGGTTTTTAAAAATGCTGTTTAGACTGTGCTTCAGACCAGGACTGGTACATATAAATCAATAAACAGTCCTTTTGCTTGCAAAAAGATTTTTAAAAACAAATCCACATGCCATTCTACATTGTATTATAGTGAAAAATTAATTTGTCACCCTGCATCAAACAACATCAAATAGTGGCTTTAAATTTATTTAAAGAGCTCATAAAACCCACAGGAATGTAGATCTACTGAATGCATTCACTCTGATTAATATTGTTTAAGTGACAAAAATTAGCATCCAGATAAAAGGGGCATGAATATGCACTGGATATATTTTTGAATGGGCAAACTACCTGAAGAATGTATAGATAACTAAATTTATGTGAAATTCCAGAGGAGTTGCTTATGTAGCTGGGATGGGGGCAGGCCTGTCCTTGCCTTACCAACAGCTAATTCTGAAGTATGACTATAATGCCATACAGTCCACCTCCAAACAGCCATTTTCTCCAGGGGAACTGATCTCAGTTGCCTGGAGATTAGTTAGATCTCCAGCCATCACCTGGAGATGAGCCACCCTATCCTAAAGTAACCATTCAGTAGCAGCAGTAGGCTATTTGATGTAGGTACAAATCTGTAACTAACCTTTATTCCCGTAACAATTTTAATGCCAACCCTGTTGGAGGTTTAGAATCCCTGTCCCAAGGCATGCAGGATCTACTGTTTGTAGGGAATCAGAGCAACAATGAATTGTATCTGAAGCAGTATATGTAGACAAAAGAAATATCTTACAATGAAAAGGCAAGGTTGACAATATTCAGTCACCTAGATGACAATATCATAACAGAAGGCGATAACAGATTGGCAAATATATTAGGCATAGAAAATCTGTACCATAGTTGCACAGAATACTCTCCCAAAGGATAAGGAAACATCCGAATAAACATTCATCCACTGTGAATCAAATCTTGTATTGTGAACAGAATATTTGTAACTAAGAGATTTCTTCAAAGGCCTTCTATCTATCATCTAGCCTGTGCATAAATTTTGAAATAATATTTTCAGCAGTATAAGCAGATTCAGTTTCACACACTCTTATTGTACAACAACCTCACCCTAGCCCATAGAGTCTACTCTACTCTGCTTAGATTGTGATAGACTATCCTTAAAAGGGGGTTCCCAAACTTGGGGTTAGAATTGAGAGTGCTCACACAAAGCTAACATGACTATACTAGAACAGACTGGCTTGGGAGTAGGATTCCCTGTTGCCCTCCAGCGGTTTGCTCCGTTGTCAGTGGGAGGTGGCAATGCAGGCAAACCAGGCAAACCTGGAGAGGCACAACAACATCACTTCCTCAAGTGACATCATCATGCCAGCAGCAGACATGCTCCTCCATTTCACAGGGGCCAATTTTGGTCCCAAACAAGCTGAAGTGGCCCTGCTCAATGAGCTAGAACATGCCCACTACTAGCACAATGGCGTCACTTCCTGGGACAACTGACTTCCCAGTAAGTGCTGATTCCCCACCACCACCAGGAGGGTATAAGGACATAGCAGCCCTATTCAGGATGCACTTTAATTTAATTTATTCAATTTATAGTCCGCCCTCCCCACACCAGTGGGCTCGGAGCGGATCACAACAAAGCTTAAAAACACACTGAACAATAAACCAACAATTACATAAATTGAGGCTGAGTGTGTTTGGGCTTGATTGTGTTTGAGGGTGAGTGTGTTTGTAAGGCTGCTGGGGGTTGCTGGAGTACAAGCCACACACCCCCCTTTGTGCTCACCTCCTGTGCTTAGCAGGAAGTGACCTTTTGCATTGAAAAGGCAACTGCTGGGCAGGGCAGAGCAGAGTCACCTGGGCTCAGGAGCACATGGTCTGCAGCTGCTAGAGGAGGTAAGGGCTTTTTGCCTTTCTTGGCTGTGGTGGGTTAAGCTGAGAAGCTAAGGGTGGTCCTCTCTAGCTTTGGGGCTTTTTGTGTGTAGTTTTGTGTTGGTTTGAGTGTAGTTTTGAGGCTGAGTGTGTTTGGGCTTGATTGTGTTTGAGGGTGAGTGTGTTTGTAAGGCTGCTGGGGGTTGCTGGAGTACAAGCCACACACACCCCCTTTGTGCTCACCTCCTGTGCTTAGCAGGAAGTGACCTTTTGCATTGAAAAGGCAACTGCTGGGCAGGGGTGCGAGCCTTTGGCACGAGCCGAAGGGCGAGAGCTAAAGGGCTCTTGGCCTGTGGCTCTTAGCCGGGGGATCATAGCCGTTTTCTTTCCTCTTAGTGTGTTATTCCTAAAACAGAATAATGAAGTCAGAATGCCAGCAGGGGGTTGGGGGCTTTCCAGTGTATTGCACTGAGTGTCACATGTATGACTATCTGCCTTCTGGTCAGAAGTCCTGGATGTGTGCTCGCTGCAAGGAGCTCCTGGTTCTCAGGGAACGAGTACGTACCCTTGAGGCCAAGGTGGCTGACCTGGAGAAGCGGAGACAGTTAGATAGGCACGAGGACAAGATTCTCAGGGACAGGACAGATGTGTCCCACTCTAAAAATGGCAGCGTTCTTGTTGTCAAGGAGAATGAGGATCTTGTGGAATCAGGGCACCGTATTGAGGATAAGGGGAACATGCCCTCAGAAGGGACCTCTTCTTCAGTTGGTGAGCAGGTTTCCTTTCGCATCAAGGAACCATCCCTGGGTGGGGCGGGAGGGAGGCTCTTGGTAGTTGGTGATTCGATCCTTAGACAAGTAGATAGCTGGGTGGCACAACCGCGTTCTGACCGTATGGTGACTTGCCTGCCTGGTGCGAAGGTAGCGGACATTACGCGTGTTATAGATAGGCTGGTAGATAGTGCTGGGGAAGAGTCAGCGGTCGTGGTCCATGTTGGAACCAACGATGTTGGGAAATGCAGTCGTGAGGTCTTGGAACAAAAATTTAGGCTGTTAGGCAGGAGACTCAAGGCCAGGACCTCCAAGGTAGCCTTCTCAGAAGTGCTACCTGTTCCACGCGCAGGGCCAGAGAGACAAACGCAGATCAGGAGTCTCAATGCGTGGATGAGACGATGGTGTAGGGAGGAAGGGTTCAAGTTTGTTAGGCACTGGGATTCTTTTTGGGACAAGCGGGAGCTGTACAAGAGAGACGGTCTCCACTTGTCCCGAGAAGGAACCCGGCTGCTGGCACTTAAAATCAAAAAGGTGGCAGAGCAGTTTTTAAACTAAATGCTAGGGGAAAGCCGACAAGAGATAAAGTGTCTCTGGTTCAGGATGGTTCATCTCAGAGAGATGAAGGGCTAGGTATAACACTTCTACAGGGAGATAGATTAGAGTTGTCAACTGAGATGGAGACAAACAGTGCAGATGACCTAACTACGTCTCGAGGCAAAGTGTGCCGGGGAAGTTACAGGTGTTTATATACAAATGCTAGAAGTGTCCGAGGTAAAATTGGGGAGCTGGAATGTTTAGTGTTGGGCGAATCCATAGACATTGTGGGCATATCAGAAACTTGGTGGGATGAGGAAAATCAGTGGGACACGGTGATTCCTGGATATAAATTATATCGGAAGGATAGGGAGGGAAGGGTTGGTGGTGGGGTGGCTCTATATGTCAGAGAAGGTATACATTCCAGTAAGATTGAGAAGGTAACTGAATTAGATTCGCTTCTGGAAATGCTATGGGTTGAAATTACGGGCCCAAATGGAAACTTAACTGTGGGAGTTTGTTATCGCCCTCCAGATCAGAAAATAGAGGAGGATTATAAAATGATGACAGGATTAAAGATGGCTGCTAAACAAAAAAACTGTGTTGTAATGGGTGATTTTAACTACCCACACATTGACTGGGCCAATGGGTGTTCGAATCGGGGGAGAGAAAGTGAGTTTCTAGACTGTCTCAATGACTGTGCTATGGAACAGATGGTTACAGAACCTACTAGGGGAGAGGTGATCCTGGATTTGGTCCTCAGTAATGCTGAAGACCTGGTGAGAGATGTAAATGTGATTGCACCACTTGGGAACAGTGACCATAATGTTATTGAGTACAACATATGTATAAATAGGAAATTGCCAAATAAGACCAACACAGCCATGTTTAACTTCAAAAGGGGTAACTTTTCTGAGATGAGGGGGTACGTGAAGAAGAAACTGAAAGGGAAAGTAAAAAAGGTCAAAACACTTGGGGAATCTTGGAGACTATTTAAAACTACAATCCTGGAAGCTCAAATTAAATATATACCGCTGGTTAGGAAAGGCACAAATAGGTTTAGGAAAAGGCCAGCATGGTTAACAAGCAATGTAATAGAAGCTGTAAAAGGTAAAAAGGATTCTTTTAGGCAGTGGAAAACTAGTCGGAGTGAGGTTGATAAAAAGGAGCATAAGCTGTGGCAAAAAAAGTGCAAGTCTGTGATCAGACAGGCAAAAAGGGAATATGAGGAGCATATTGCAAAGAACATAAAGAAAAACAATAAACAATTCTTTAAATATATTAGAAGTAGGAAACCAGCTAGGGAGGCCGTGGGGCCCTTGGATGACCAAGGCGTAAAAGGATTACTAAAGGGTGATAGGGAAATGGCCGAGAAGCTGAATGCGTTCTTTGCTTCTGTCTTCACTGTGGAAGATAAGAAGTGCATGCCCACTCCGGAAGCACTGACTTTGGGAGGGGTTTTGAAAGACCTGAGTCACATTGAGGTGACGAGAGAGGAGGTTATGCGACTGCTAGATAATTTAAAAACTGATAAATCACCGGGCCCAGATGGCATACATCCAAGAGTTCTGAAAGAACTCAAGTGTGAACTTGTAGATCTCCTCACAAAAATATGTAATCTGTCATTAAACTCTGCATCTGTTCCTGAGGACTGGAAGGTAGCTAATGTTGTCCCCATCTTTAAAAAAGGTTCCAGGGGAGATCCGGGAAATTACAGGCCAGTCAGCCTGACGTCAATACCGGGTAAGTTGGTGGAAACTATTATCAAAAATAAAATTAGTGGGCACATTGATGACCAAAAGCTGATGAGGAAAACTCAGCATGGGTTCTGTAAGGGAAGATCTTGTCTCACCAATCTGTTAGAGTTCTTTGAGGGAGTGAACAAACAAGTGGACAAGGGAGACCCGATAGATATTGTTTATCTTGACTTCCAGAAAGCTTTTGACAAAGTTCCTCATCAAAGGCTCCTAAGTAAGCTCAGTAGCTATGGGATAAAGGGCCAAGTCCTCTTGTGGATCGAAAACTGGCTAATTAATAGGAAACAGAGAGTGAGCATAAACGGGCACTTCTCACAGTGGAGGGTGGTGAGCAGTGGGGTGCCACAGGGGTCGGTATTGGGTCCAATGCTTTTTAACTTGTTTATTAATGATTTGGAATTGGGATTAAGCAGTGAAGTGGCTAAATTTGCAGATGACACGAAATTGTTCAGGGTGGTGAAAGCCAGAGAGGATTGTGAGGCACTCCAAAGGGATCTGTCGAGGCTAGAAGAGTGGGCATCTATGTGGCAAATGAGGTTCAATGTAGCCAAGTGCAAAGTAATGCACATTGGAACCAAAAATCCAAAATATAAATACAAGTTGATGGGGTCTGAACTGGCGGAGACTGACCAAGAGAGAGATCTTGGAGTCATGATAGATAACTCACTAAAAACGTCAGCACAGTGTGCGACTGCCATAAAAAAAGCTAATGCTATGCTAGGGGTTATTAGGAAAGGGATTGAAAACAAATCAGCCGGTATCATAATGCCTCTGTATAAATCGATGGTGAGGCCTCATTTGGAGTACTGTGTACAGTTCTGGTCGCCACACCTTAAAAAAGATATCATAGCACTGGAAAAAGTACAGAGAAGGGCAACTAAAATGATTAAAGGGTTGGAACACTTTCCCTATGAGGAAAGATTGAGGCGCTTGGGGCTCTTTAGCCTGGAGAAAAGACGACTGAGGGGAGACATGATAGAGGTTTACAAGATAATGCACGGGTTAGAGAAGGTCGAGAAAGATGTGTTTTTCTCCCTTTCTCACAATACAAGAACTCGTGGGCACTCTATGAAATTATTGAGCAGTCGGGTTAGAACAGATAGAAGAAAATACTACTTTACACAAAGGGTGATAAACACATGGAATTCGTTGCCACAGGAGGTGGTGGCAGCTACAAGCATTGCCAGCTTCAAGAGGGGACTGGACAAATATATGGAGCAGAGGTCCATCAGTGGCTATTAGCCACAGGAGATAGATGGTATTCTCTTTGTGGGGAGGTGGTGCTCTGTTGTCTTGGTGCTGGAAGGAAGGCAGTGGGAGGGCTTCTGGTGTCCTGGCCTCACTGACAGTCCTTTAGATGGCACTGGATTTCTAGCCACTGTGTGTGACAGAATGTTGGACTGGATGGGCCACTGGCCTGATCCAACATGGCTTTGCTTATGTTCTTATGTTCTTAAATAGTACATAACATTCATTTAAAAATATACTACATCTATATATGTAGGTATAAAAACAGAGAGCATAGCAGCACGTTAGACGCTCACCTTTCACCATCTATAGAACATTTTCCAGCAAAATATGTGAGAGATGGGAGGTGACACTGAACGGGAGGGCATATAGTTTAACCCCCCACTAAGGGGGGGCACCGCCTAGCATCAACCATATGCCTGGCAGAACAGCTCCATCTTGCAGGCCTGGCGAAATGCTAACAGGTCCTGCCGGGCCCTGGTCTCGTAAGACAGAGCGTTCCACCAGGCTGGGGCCAGGGCCGAAAAAGCCCTGGCCCTGGTCTATGCCAGGCGGGCCTCCCTAGGGTCAGGGATCTTTAATAGATGTTTACTGCTTGAGTAAAGGGTCCTATGGGGCTCATATGGGGAGAGGCGGTCCTGCATATACAACGGTCCCAGTCCGCATAAGGCTTTATGGGTTAATACCAAAACCTTGAACCTGATTCGGTACTCCACCGGTAACCAATGCAGCTGGTGCAATACCGGTGTTATGTGCTCCTATATTGGTGTTCTGGCGATAACCCACACTGCTGCATTCTGTACCAGCTGTAACCGCTGGATCAGGTTCAAGGGAAGCCCAGTGTAGAGTGCATTACAGTAGTCCAATCTAGAGGTGACCTTTGCTTGGACCACTGTAGTCAAGTCGCAGGATGATAGATAGGGGGCAAGTTGCCTGGCTTGTCAAAGATAGTAAAAAGAAGACCTGGCAACCGCAGTAACCTGATCCTCCATTGTCAGGGAGGAATCAAGAATCACCCTCAGGCTCCTAACTCTTGGGACCAGTGTAAGCAGTGCCCCAACGAGTATAGGAAGCCAGGGTCCCGAATCCACACTTCCACGACTCAAGTACATGATCTCCATATTCGTAGGGTTCAGTTTCAGCTGACTTTGTCTCAACCATCCAGCCATGGCTTCAAAATCACGCTCCAGGACATCCAGGGCTGATCCAGGCTGGCTGTTCATCAACAGATAAAGCTGCGTGTCATCCGCATAGAGCACAACTTTAAAAAAAAGGGACAACAGGGGTAAAGGATGTATAACCCATTTACTGCTCATATTACCCTATTGTCAATGTGATGTTTTCCACTGATGAAAAGCATATTGCTGCATTAAGTGTAGGCTCTGATGTGTCTGATATTTGATGTTCATTCAGATTTCTATAATCCTGTTCTTAGTATATTGCTTATTAGAATGGTTTGTTGTAGTGGTTAAGAGCTAAGGAACTCTAATCTGGAGAACCAGGTTTGATTCCCCACTCCTCCACTTGAAGCCAGCTGGGTGACCTTGAATCAGTCACAGCTTCCTGGAGCTCTCTCAGCCCCACCCACCTCACAAGGGGATTGTTACAGGGATAAGAATAACATACTTTGTAAACCGCTCTGAGTGGGTGTTAAGTTGCCCTGAAGGGCAGTTTATAAATCAAATGTTATTATTATCATTGTATTGATTGTATTGGCTTACATTGTTTAATCCACTTTGAATCCCAGTGAGAAAGGGGGGGCATAAATATAATAAATAAAGAGAGTTTTGTGTTTGCAATCAACTTACAATGTTCATCCTTCTATTTTTAATACCAAATAATTAAATAGGTCCACTGTTTTAAAAAGTTGGACACTGATGTTGCTGACATTTCAAAAGCTGAAGTTCACTGAAGCATGGGAAATTGCATTTTACTACGGACATTGGTCTTTTTACAGCAAGTTGCCATTAGCCTAGAGCACAACCATCAAGAGACACCATTGATTATTTCCGAATCTGTTCAGCCAGGCTGTCTGGGAAGGAAAAAACGGAACACCTGCAACATAATCTCCTGAGAACCATTAATTAATAATTACATCTATGGGAGTAACACTAAGGCATGCTCACCATCCATAGAAGAACACATTTCCAAACAATTCAGCTGTCTCTTTAAGTAGCTGCCCAATTGCCTTGTTGCTGTGTAGAAGCAATCAGATATCATCAGAAAGATCTGCTAAGCCTCTTGTGTTTTTTCATATAACAACGATACAGCAGCCCTTTGAATGCCTTGCTGATCAATATTTAATGGAACATCACTCCTTTCTGAAGTCTAAAGACCATTTTTATCCTTACTTTTTTATCTTGTATATTTTCTGTCATGCTAAGGATTTTCTTGGAGAAAGTATTCAAGAAGGCACAGTTCCCACCTCAACAAGACTAGCAGGTAGAATATGCCCAATGAGGAGAAATTTCATTAGCAAGTAGCAACACTCTATTGAACTCTGAAATGATCTTCCTTTAGAAGAAAACAGTACACTTCCAACTTGTCAAATCACAGACCTCTTCGTAATGGTCAGGACAATTTAACAGACCTTTCAAAACTATCAGTTTATAGTACATCTGTCACACAGGATCCAAATGCCTTCCCCTTAAGGAAACATTTCTGTAATGAATCATTACCGCTATGAAAACACAGTTCCACCTTACAGTTCAGAATTCTGCCTCAAGAGACATTATGCTTCATAAGCACTTACTGGATAATGCCCATTATGTCACCAATGACAGTGACAATGTCTCTACTTCCACAACAAGTTACAATCCTGGGAGGGAAGGGGCTAGAGCATGAAACAACAAAACCAAGTAGTATGGCAGCACAGAGATGCCCATTGTTGGTTTTGTAAGCCAGCATTCAACTGTTGGGCCATTCCACAAATCATTTATTATAATTACATCTTATGGGACCAACTTCGGTGACTCCCTTCACCATTCCAGGAGCTTCAGTCTCATAAGGCTTGGTTGCATTTTCATAATACTCCAATGACACCCAAACTAAACAAAATGCAGAGCTGCACATAAACATCAACACTGTAACACCACTAGCGACAGAATGGATATATCTTTAGATATAGGCTGCATGTAAGGAAGGAACCAGACGTACCCTGCAGAGAAGAAAGTGCCATGCCATACTCATGGCACTCGCTCAAACTTTCCAAGAACTGTGTAGCATTCCATCAACATACCTAATTCTCAATATCGTCCCATCTGCAGATAATAAATCCAGACACTGGAGGCACAAACAGGTGACAGCTCTTTCTGCAAACCTTAGAAAAGTCACAGGGTTGTAGACAAAACTGAAGTTTAAAAAAAGAGGAAGAGGAAATACTATGGACGAGGGGACCTGGGAAAACAAAGTGTCCCCCCTCAGTCCTTGAAGGTTCCCTACTTGGTTAAGAGCGCGGGACTCTAATTTGGAGAGCCAGGTTTGATTCCCTACTCCTCCACTTGAAGCCTGCTGGGTGACCTTGGGCTAGTCAAAGTTCTCTGGAGCTCTCTCAGCCCCACCCACCTCACAGGGTGTTTTGTTGTGGGGATAATAATGACATACTTTGTAAACTGCTCTGCGTGGGCATTAAGTTGTCCTGAAGGGCGGTATATAAATCGAATGTTGTTATTATTATTACTTGTAAATGCACTAACAATACAATCCTAAGAAGAGCTACTACTGTCTAAGACTACTGAAATCAATGGGCTTAGACTGGAGTAACTCTTAGGATTGCACTGTAAATGGTATTATTTTATATGCTAACAAAGTTTTAAATGCACTTCATGTTCTTTAAGCAGCATACTAATTTTTGACCTTATAAGGAAGTATTGCCTACATTTCAATCCCCAATCCTCTCCAAAAATGTTTTTTTAAAAATTGGGGGGAAACCCTCACAATTGCTCCAGGGCTTAATAATTTCCAGAAAATGTGCCTCTCTATATTGAAGCGCTGAGAGTAATAATAACTAGTACTGCAATATGTCTATTGTTAATATTCTTGCCACAGGCCAGTTGAAGACCTCTCAGGAGTGTCAGAGGATTCCCAAATAGGCGACATTACAATAAATTAGCCTTAATGGAATGAGACCATTGATCCTGAGAACCAATGGTCCTTTCTTCCTCTTAAAGGGGTCAACACTGATCAAAAGTGCTTCAAGCAGCCAGTTCTACTTGAACAGCTAAGGACAGCTCAAACCTAAAAAAAACTAAATATGTGGTACTTTAAAGATTGAAGCAGTAAGCCTAAACCAGCTGATATTCTATCATCTACCACTATCTCCACCTTGACAAGACTGAGTTTCCGTTTGTCATCTCTCATCCATTGCTATTCAAGGATACTTCAGTCTGTAATATTTACTCTGCTGTACCCCAGCCAAGGCACCACTGCTCAAGCGTAATGTCAAGGGTCAGATAATCTGGTTTGGGACAAGATCCTCCTTTTGCTGATCAAACATGCTCTTTCTATAGTACAGCTTCCACCATCTGGGCAGAAATCTGAGAGAAGCAGAATGGTCCAAAGAGACAAAAAGCACACCACCATTGTCTACCCAGGATCTCATAAAATCCTATCACAGCTCTGCCCATTCCCTTAAACTGTACCAAAATAAGGAGTTTGTTTTTTTAAAAAGATTGAAAATATTTAGAGTCTGGGCCAAAACTGTCTTCACTGTGTGAGATTTTAACCTTTTGGAGATGCCATTTTCTTCCACTTTTTTGACATTTGTCAATCTTGGCAGGAAAACAAATTAGAAAATGCAAATCCATGTGATTTTTCTAGCTATTTGAATACAGAGTACAGCTGCAATCTAATTGTATCTCTAACAAACTTGCAACATCAGTGCATTTTTCAAAGAGCAAGTGAGAAAAGAGGCACATTACCACAAACTGTATGCATGTGGCCTGTACTCAGAACATTTAGCCAATCAGAACAAAGTATCTGGTTGGTCCTAAATATATTCTTTTTAGACGGGCCAGGATTTAATTTCCATTTAAGTAAAAACTCACTCCATGATATTAAGATTCACTCTTTAAGACTCAGTTTCTCCTTAAACACTTAGTATATTACATAATGCAGATATTGCTAACCAAAACAATAGAATTCATAAGAACAGCTACAAATTTAAGAACAAGTATTTTCAGCTGTTTACTGGATGACTATGACTACTTTTTAAGGTACCCTGACCTGGATGACCCAGACTTGCGCAGTCTTGTCAGATGTTGGAAGCTAAGCCAGATTGGCCCTGATTAGTACTTGGATGGGAGACCAGTAAGAAAAAACAGGATTGGTATTCAGAGGCAGGCAATGGCAAGCCCCTTTTGTTACCCTGCAAATCCTACAGGGTTGCCATAAGTTGGCTGTAATGTGACAGCACTTTGCACACACCTTTTTCAAGGTGGAAACCGATCAAGCATTGCTTCCGACCAGTTTTCAAAATCAGAATATAATTTGATTACTGTACACTGCTGCATTCAATTCTTCCCTCTGAACATCAAGCTTTTAAATAGATTTTGGCAGCTGGTCAACATAAGCTGAAAAGACTCTTACAGCAAACAGTATTATGGACTCAAAAATTAATTTTAAAAAGGAATTTGAAATCTAGTCTCACTAAATGTAGCTGCATGATTAAATATCAGAAGGTCATAATACAAGTAAACTTCTGAAAACAAAAATTAAAAAACAAAAACTGAGGTATTAAAGTTCCTCCTTATATAATGGAGGAGTTTAATCATTTCACAACAATTAATTGCATTTGATTTTGAAATTTATACTCTGACTTTTGAAACAAGGTCCCTCAAAATAACTTACAATGAACAAGCACCCAACTTGTGTGTGTTGTTGTGGGGAGGGAAGACTCTTCAAGCAGGGATAAGGGCTGGCTGGATTGCCAAAGCTTATACATCACATGCTTTTATTGTCTTTTTTAACCTGACCATCTCTGACGACTGGAAACTGCACATAAGTCTTGGTCACCTAGGGAAATGGAATTGCACCCACAGACATCATGCCCACTCAATGAAATAAGCATTCAGTATAACTTAAGAACAAGACCCAGGCAAGCATGTTCTATTCACAAGTAGTCCTGCACGTGCATACGCTCTTTTTCATGTTATAGTAAACACATATGATTGAGCATATGGACAGGACCTGCAGGCACAATCATGTTGCTTCCAGACATACTTTCCCCATATTTTATTATGAATTGTCCTATACAGAAAATTTACAAACAGGGAGAATAGGTGCCACCACCACAGACCTGAGGTTATCTTTCGTTCCAGTAATCTTCAGAAGAAAGTTGACTAGAAAACTTTAAACTAGCTTGATATGATCTAAAGTTGCCTGAATCCCACAACAGCGGCTGTCAACAGTTGTGACCAACTGGAATCTTTGTCCCATCCTTTTTTGGCAGTTCATTCTGGATTTCCTTCCCTTATGTGCACCATCCATAGGAACACGTGGAGGTGGCTTATATCAAACCAGGTCACTGATCTAACTCGTATAGTGCCAGTCTACTCTGACTGGCACAGGCTCGCCAGGGTCTTTCACATCACCTCCTAACCCGATGCTTTTAACTAGAGATGAATAGGGAAGTAAAGTGCATTCTATACAGGGGTCTTCACAATCTCTGTGCAAAAAGTGTTGGTTTTGGCTTTGAATGCAAAACTCATTCTCCCATTAACATACTTAAAAGGGACACACATCCATTTCAAATAAAAAAGTATGGACAAGAACTTGAACGTTTTCAATTCAAATATGCTGCTAGTCCTATTGTAACCATGATTTGTTTGTACAAATAACTCTCATGTCCATTAAAAAGTTTGAATTTTGTCTTTTTCACCTTTTTGCTCTCTCTCTCGGAATGGAAAAATTAAGATACCTGTACTAATGTCACATAGAAAGCAATAGTTTGCAGCTCCCTCTGGGTACACTCACAATTTTGCTTGTAGAGAACCAACACATTATATGCTTTTAAATTTCAGAAATATGCCAAATAATACAATTTTATATACCAAGTTATAATGTTACGATGTTAAATTACATGGGTTTAGGTTTCCTAAAGGGCAACTATTGTACATACTTACTTTCCCTCAAAGTTTCAATCATCTCCCTCAAAGCCCCTGCCATCTGTTTTTTCCCCATTGTTTTAAAATTTCTATAAATTTTATACTTGCCTACAATACCAGTGCAACTGGATAAATCTCAATCACAAATTGAAGTACTTGTTAAAGATATTCTAGAACGCATAAGGAGATAGCCATAGAAAATCTTCACATACTTAATTGGAAGCAAGTCTATCGATTACGGTGGGATTTTCATCCGCCCTGAGCCTGCTGGAAAGTGGGGAGGGTGGAATAAAAATCGAAAATAAATAAAAAATTTGATCCCTAACCACATGTACTTAGAAGTAAGTTTTCCAACACCCTCTTGGAAATTCATCAATTTCATATTTCTTTTGAAACAATATAATCTATACCCAGTACTTTAAATATGGACGACAGGACTGGAAAGGGCTTGGAAGGAGACCAAGGCAAAAACTACAGGGTGGGATGCCATTCTTCAGAGGCAGAGCTACATATGTAACATAGAATCACAGGGTTGGAAGGTACCTCTAGGGTCATCTAGTCCAACCCCCTGCACAATGCAGGAAACTCACAACTACTCCCCCGACTTCCCCAGTGACCCCCACTCCATGACCAGAAGATGGCAAAACACCTCCAGTCTCTCTAGCCATACTGGCCTGTGGAAAATTGCTACCTGACCCCAAGGTGGCGATCAGTGTTACCCTGAGCATGTAAGAAGGGCATGAGAACTAAGCACTAATGTAACCCATTCTGCCCTCTCCTTCATGATTTGCCCAAGTTCACAGAATGAGCATTGCTGCCAGATGGCCATCTAGCCTCTGCTTAAAAACCTCCAAAGAAGGAGAGCCCTACACTTCCTGAACATTTAAGGTTCAATCCTTGTTACCTTCAAGGATGTTCAGGTGCAGGGCTGGTAGAGATCTGGTTTTGTTACCCTGGAGAGCTCCCAGGGTCAACAGACAAACCCAGCAACCAGTTAATATAAGGGGGACCCAAGCAGGGATGAAGCACTGTATCTCTTCCATTGTTCAAGTATGATAAAACACATGCACAGTGCTCAGGATACAGATACATACTAGAAGTTCTGCACACGTAAGAGGCAGAAGCGCCTCTGTAACGCAGTAACAGAACCTTGTATCTTTTCTTTACAGAAGATGTCTACTTAAGCTGCTAACAAAGCTTGATCTGGATGCATACTTCTCTCCTGCACATTACCTTCCTCTTGGAACTCAGTAATGTCAATTTAATACACTGGGTTGGATCCTCCCCTGTAAATTTCTGCTAATGGAAAGAGAGGGGTTTTCACAGATTCTCCCCTCCAATTGTTTATTTTGTTTGTTTGCATTATTTATAGTCCGCCTTTTTCACTGAGACTCAAGATGGCTTACACAGCGTGAGTTAGTCCAGTCAATTTCAAAGACATTTCAATAAACAAGTAATAGGGTAAACAAGTACAAATTTGCAAAGATTTAAACCAGGAGAAATCCAAAACAGAGCTGAAGAAATGTTGAAACAGAGCATAAGCATTGAGCAATATTACTCCTCATGCTGTTCCTGAAGGTTGCTTGTCTTCCAGGTGCATCCAGAAGCTTTGGGGATGTTCAAGATGTGGGCAAGGGGGGGGAGTCCTATTCCGCTATAGAAATGCCCCCTGCTAGCGGAAATTTTCTGCTGGACCCAAGCTACTACCCTATCCAAAAGGCAGAGTGTGAACAACCATTAGTTAGTACTGAACAACTAAGATAATACTCTAAGTAAAGCTGGGCATGGAGCCACTTGTCTGCCACAGCAAAATGCCAAGAGGTTTCAAAAGAAGCAAGACAGTTAAAAGTTGGTCAGACCCAAATACATTCAGTTGGTCATGGAGCAGTGTAAGCCAAGAGCCAAAGCTACACATGACACTGGAGAGCCATGACTAGATCCTTAATGTTTTGATGGGAAATGTAGGCAGCTTGGCGGAATGTTGGACAAGTGACAGTTGAAAAGTCCATTGGACAGCAGTCAGAGAGCCAAGCTGCAAGACTAGGATGCCTACATTTCCCATCAAAACTTGAGGGAAGCTGTCAAGTGTCCAATCTGTGCCTTTTGTCTAATCTGTGCCTTGTGTAGTTCCGCTCTATAAAAAGCAGCTATGAGGGGCAGCAAAATGACTGAGGTCTGCAGCAACGAGGAAACTGGTCTTAAACTCTTCCTTCTTTGATTGATTTAAACTTGTAATACATTTATAGTCCATTCATGTTTACTCAGAAGGAAGTTCCACATAACTGAATATGGTTCATTGTGCCTTAGTACTGTAATCTAAGTATATATGACTGCGCTATATGCATACTAAATAATAATAAGTTGCACTTGCTCGTATTCATCCCTTATTTTTCTTGCCTCCCTCAACTGACAAATTTTAGATTGTACCATTTGAGATTGGGCTTCTGCTTCTCCCTCTTTTTTGCTTATACATAAAAGCACTCTATATACATGCAAAAAAAACCAGTAGACACACATCAATACATAAAAGTAATAAACAGCAGAAGTATACAAAAGGTGTACACATGGAACATTCTACACAATAGCTTCTCCCTCTCTTTTAATACTGACCTTCTACCAGTTGGTCTAAGGTGGTAATCTTCTTAGTACCATCAATAGTGTAGATGGTTCTCACACCCTGGGGCAGATTGACATTATCAGAGAGAGTTCGGGTCAGATCAGCTAGCAGGGCTTCAAAAGACCTAAAACGATCTGGGGATATGGCATACACAATCCCTTTGAAATAGCGGTCCCCATTGCGATAGAAGCGGACTTTCTTGGCTTTCTTCTCGGAGCTGAGGGTCTGTAGAGTGCGGGTTCGGTAGAAGCTGCAATGGGCACTGTGGGTTGGGCTTGGCAGGCCATTCACCCGTGACCCTCGACTATACCTCTGTGCTTTATCACGCTCATCAAAATGTTCCAGCTCCATATCTCTTCCAAAGGACATCTTGAAAGTTAATCTGGCGGGGGGGGGGGGGGAGGAAAAGACACATAGCAAAAGCTAATTAATAACCTTATATTAATATTGGAGATAGATTGCTTCATCAAACCACATTCAAACATCTCTTTCAATAATGTTTAAGAACTCTGATTAATATAAAAAGTAGGTTGTTCCATAAGGTGTAAGATAACATCAGCTAAGTAGCTGACATTATATACAGGAAAAAGAATGGAGGGTCATTGACCCTGAGCTATATAAGAACAACAAGAACTAAGTGGCCACTCTTCACATAGACTCCCTGCAAGGATTTATATTACAGGAGAGTCTCAAGCATTCTAGAAAAGACATAGTGCCTCACTGTTCCATCCAAGGACCTATCCAGACCTATTCCATCCAGATTTACACAAGTTTCACTCTTATATTGTAGCAAATTCAGGCTGTTCCTCCCCACCCACCACCCACTCCCTGTAATGATTCCGTTAAAAAGAACATCCCATTTTTCAGGTTGACAAAAAAACACAGTATTTTTTGTCACTGAGAAAATGAAGCTCTTCTATAAGCTTCTTTCAATACCTTTGCAGTGCCCACATAAATGATAGATAAAATGTTCTATAGCACCTACTGGCTAGTGCCTACAGCATCGTTAGTGATAAGTTACACTATTTTTCTCCCTCCATACTATTTTGTGACCTTGAATTTTTTTTCTAAAAAAAAGAACACTTCCTTACTGCACTACTCAGGCTAAGTGATAGCTAATATGCACCAATAAGCACTAGTACAGCTACTCTCCCAAACTGCAGTGTCCCACCATTTTCTGAATCTTATATTTTCAATTTTCTTTGACAAAAACAAGCTTCCCCACTTTGACACGCATGATGGTTTTTAAATCAGCAAATCAATTTTTACCAGCAATTCTATTTTATGTAAGCAGGCTTAGGACATCATACTTCCGCTATTTGAATGGAATCAGTGTGAATAATGTAACTATAGGGAATAAATATATGCTGTATGTTGATATTTAATGGTCTGTATAGACATCTAGTGTGACCACAAACAATCAACACTATCACTTAGTGTATTGTAAGTACTTCTACCAGCCAACAAATAGGAGTAGTTCTGAGTAAGTGTCTTGCCTTTTATCTCTATGACTTCCCAATACCAATGAGATTAAAGTGACAGAGAACCCATCACAGAGTACTTCTGCACCAGCTCCAATGAATGCATGGACAAAGCAGTGGGTTTTATCCATGAGCAAAATCACAGATGTAGCTATTGACAGTCTTCCTATTTACTTCCACACTTTTATGGCAGGGATAAAAGGGACCAGAACATACTTTGTGGGTAACCTATAAGCAAGGGATAAAGTTTTTTAAAGGGCTGCTTTAGGGCAGGTGTTTGGATTTACTGCTAGGTTTCTTTAAAGTAGGAGTAGGAGGGTCCAAAATAAACAAAAGCCAATTTGAAAGCCAGCACTAAGCAGGTGGAAAGGAATAACACCATTTTCATATCCCTAAACAGAATTATGTAGATTCAAAATGGAAGATAGTTTTAAATTCCCAATTATAAAGAATTCACCTGGGGCTTATTAGGGACATTCCTTGACCATGTACATTGGCATAGGCCCTTAATCACCACAGTATGTGGATAAATAAGGCTGTATTGATTATATTTTTTTAAAAAAATACTTACAATAGACAATGTAAGTATCATAAACCACAGACAATCCGTAGAGATTCTTCTCCCTCTCCTGTGGAGCTACCCAGAAGTATGGAGAAGAGAGGCCATGCAACATTGGGCTCCACAGGGGAAAAACCTGAGCAAGGAAGATACATTCTAATATCATGGACAAGGTCTTGGGCACAATTACTTAAAGACCCAGTTTTGCATTCAGAAGGATCAAGTGGCAAAGCTTTTCCTGGGCAGCACTGTTCTGGGTTGTAGTGGAGGAAGTTCAACTTTGAATAACCCTCCTGGAGGAGGCTTAAATAGAAAATTAGCATGTCAGAGTGAAGGCTAATCCAAATTCTCCCCAATACACCATTTTCCCCTCACACAAGGAATCTGGAGGGGGGGGGGATTCAAACATGCAACATCACCTGAAGTGGTATAGTTCAGAAGAAAGCATTAGCACTTGGTTCCATATAAGAACGGGGTTGGAGTTCCTTTGACCCAGTGACACTGGGTTGCCAACCTCCAAGAGGGGCCTGGAGAACTCCTGGAATTACAACTGGCCTCCAGAGACCCTAAAGAAAATGGCAGCTTTGAGAGTGGTCTGAGGGAACCCTGCTGGGTTCCCTTCTCTCTCCAGACTGTACTCCCAAATCTCCAAAAATTTCCCAGCTCAGAGTTCGCAACCCTAAATGATACTGAACACAGGATCAGTCTGCCAGAAATACATACAAATGTACCAAATGCAGCACTTAGAAACTTATCTTTAATAAAAAATATAAAACCTTTATTAAAATTAGTAAGTGTAGGTGATTTTCCCTTGGGGCAAGGAAAAATAATTCATACTGGTATAGATTTGTCTGATTCATGCTACAGTTTTGAAGTAATCAATTAACAACTGACATAACACAAGAGACAATGAGTAGATCAAAAATAATCAGAGACATTTTACCCTAAACCCAATAGCTTTATTTCCAAGTATAGTACATAGACTAAACCATCTCAAGCCCTTTCTAACAAAGGAATGTAACTGATCTAATATATTTTGATCTTTCCCTCAGGATATACAGAAAATGTTTTTTAGGATGTATGTCACTACAAATGCTCTAGTAATTTTTATAAACCTACAAAGCATAGTAGTTTTTTCTGTTACTGGCCCTTATTTGGTTCAAAGCTATAGCTTAGATTTGTTATTTTATTTTATGCAACTTTTTTTAAAAAAAGCAAAATGTATTTATAGCAGAAAGATGCAAACCTAATTTAAAAGCAGTTTCTCTATTTCATTGATTTCCAATAAAGATGAGAAAATTGCAATAGTCGGCTTGCTATCACCACTAATCCTTAGATGACATATTTTCCTTTGAAAGTTGCCAATAGTTGGATGTGAGGCCCAGACCTGAAGTTAGTTGCGCGTGCATAAATCTCAAAAAAGCAAGATCATTAAGATCATAAAAGCACACTGCAGACTGTAGCCATCACATCCAGCATTTTGATTCCAGTGGTGTCTCATCAGGTTTTTCTGGGAAACGTACAAGGACAGTTCTCCACAGCTTGCCCATAGTATTTGGTATTTACAGGTAGACTGTCTCTGAATACAGAAGTTCCATTTAGATAACAATACTCTCAATGGGTCTTTTTGTTGCTTTTAAACGATCTAACCTACTGGTTTTTACTGTATCTTGCACTAATTGCTTATATTTATGCTGACAGGCTACAAAGCTACATATCCTGAAACCTCTGCATATTTAGAAAGGCATGTATGCCACACTCCTGGTAGCTCCCAATTCATATCACATGATCTCCTGAAGAGTTAATGAGTTCTACTCACCAGTTTAGAGGGATTAATTTAGAATTTGTGTTATGGAACGCTTATTTTAAAAAAGAAGACTACCAGACAGAAAGCAAAACTGGACCCTATCAAAATCAGATCATGAAAGATGTATATCAATAACCATGACACACCTTCCGCAAGAAGCTAGAGGGTCAATTTAGGCCTAAACGCAGCAGCAGAATTTTCAGCAATAAAGGAACAATGATATTAAAATTATGGGACACCATTCTAATATTACAGCCATATGAGTAAGAAATAGCCCTACATGGTTACACCATGCAGAGCAAGAGGAAAAACCAGCGTGACACTGCAGAGGATTAACATTTTAAAAAGCACAATGGAAGAAATTTTAGGAGATTATTCTGCCACAGTATGAGCAGTTTTACTTCAATGGGAACCTTTAAAAAGGAAGTGAAATTCTTTTCTACTGGAGGTTTAGCTCTCCTAAACCTCTGTGCTCATCACCTCAAGGCAGAGACCACAACCCCCATGGCATTTAATCCAGAGAAGCCCCCCTTTCTTTACAACAGAATTAGTGCAGTGCAAATGGTTTAAGGGCGGCAGCCTAGGACCTGAACATGCAGACAATAAATCTATTCTGATCACAGGTTACAATATCATGGAACACACCCTTCTAAGACCTTCATGCCCCACAGTTCATACCACATAAATTTATGGCAAATTACACATATGGCAAAAACCAGTAGGTAACTTCACAAAACAATCACACCACAGATCACAAATACATACTGCAGATCAATAACAAATCAGAGAAGACTGAACAATGGGATCTATTTAGTGAGCCATTAGAAAAGCCACTGCCCTCTATTACATAATGGTGTTTTTAAAGGCATCCTTTAAAATGTGGTGCAAGTGTTTTAAATATAGAATAATAAGCCACGTGGACCACCTAGATTCACAAATGACAATGGAGTTTATAACCATTTAGTGGAGCAAAAGGAAGAAGATATTCACTCTTGCAATCTTCCAGCTATTTTTTAAAGAAAGGTGTCACCATCTGCCCCCTTATTAACAGATGGGGCATGTTTTCCCTGCCTCCGCCTGTACATTTAAAAATGCTGCAGCTATGAGCGCATGAAATAAAGGTCTCTAGCAGGGCTCTAATGCACGTGAACACACATTTTAAAAAAATTTAAAGCACAATATAGAATGGCCCATATGGCATATGATGTCTGTTTCCAGAGCAAGGCAAAAGGAGACGGGTTTTTTTTTTTAATGGTACTGGCTTGCTTCCCACAGGAGCCTCCACACAATGACAGGCACCCAGACAGCCAGGGACCTCCTCCTCCCAGCTCTGCTTCAGTCAGGCAGCCCAAAATGGTGCAAATCGCAGAGAACCAACCCCAAATTTAAGGAAAGGAAGAATGAAGAAAAAAATACCCCCAAAGCTGCTAGCTCAGCACACCCACCCATCCCTACACACCCCGTAGACAATAGCCGCAGGTATGAAAACCACACATGCTTGAAAGAAAAGGAGAACAACCAGAAGCTTTGGCGTTACAAGCAGCAGCTGGAAGACCAACTCAGCGTACCCCTGCCGGGTCTTAGAAGGGGAGTGGGTGGGGGGCTACCCGAGGGATTAAGGCTCGCTTCCCTCGAAACGCTTACCTGCGCCTTGGAAACGGCAACGCGTCCCTCCCTCACAGCTGCAGGCTGCTTGCTGCAAAAAAGGGGCGGACACCGGCCGGGTTTAAATGGACAAAGCCCAGCTCCACTGCCACCAGCCCTGCCCGGTTCGGCTCGGCGACTGCGTCCGCCCAAGACAAGGCTCGGCTGGCTTTGTTGTGCGTCTTCCCGCGGCGCCCTCCTCCCTTGCGTGGCTAATGCCGCTGCTGAGGTGCTCCTGCGAGCGCTTCGCCTTTCTTCTTCCCCCCGCCGCTTATGGGAGTGATTTGCATTAGCCCTGCCCTCATTGAAATGCGGCTCTTCACACCCGGCTGGGCTAATCTCGCACGCCGCCTCGCCAGCCAGAGGGCGCCGCCGCGGCCGCCCTGCCTCTTTCAGGGGCTGCGCCTGGAAGAAGCCGTCAGAAAGAAAAGCTGGGGGGAGCACGTGCGGAGCAACGCTGTCCTGTCTTCGGCCCTCCGCCCTTTTTCGACCCAAGCTGCAAGCCAGTCTCAGAATGTGAGCATGTGCAGAGAGCAGGCTGTGGGATGGTTTACCTCTGTGGTAGAGCTCGGAGTCGCCTAAATTCAGCTCCAGAATTATGACCACACCCGCAACATGGAAAATAAAGGAGCACCTCAGGGCACCTTCTGCCACATAGGAATATCATAAACAACCTGTAGAATGTGAGGTGAGGAACTAAAAAATTTCCGTAGTGCTCTAGACTGAACTGGAAGAAGGCTTTTTCGGTGCAGCGTTAACATTTATTTATTTATTTATTTATTTATTTATTTATTTATAAATATAAATACCTTTACAACAATAAAACCAGTAAAACCACATCAGACTACAGTTCCCCCCAAACCGCAGCTCATTCTGTTCGTCCCTGCCAACGCTGTGCAGAGGAGGGGGTTTCAGTTGTTCCGTTCAGATCCTGACCTCTCATGGGGCGCCTCTCTAGCAGCAGTGCTGGGTCCAGGATAGCCCCTATGTTCTTATCCAAGTTTGCATGGGTCAGCTGAACCCCATGGAAAATGGGGAGCCCAGTGTCCTTCAAGATGCCTTCCCAACCAGCATTGCTTCCGTCTTGTCTGTGGGGTTCAGGTTCAGTTTGTTCACTTTTAGCCATTTGACCACAGCTGCCAGGCAGTGACCCAAAACCTCTAACTGCATCACCGAGGGATTTGGATAGAGAGATATAGAGCTGAGTGTCATCTGCATGTTGATGATATCCAGTTCCAAAGCTATGAATGATTTCTCCTAAAGGCTTTAAACTCCTTTACGTAGGAGTTGAATAACATGGGGCTGCACCCTGTGGAACCGAGCAAAATAATTCCTACACTGAAGGCAGCTGATCTCCAAGAGCAATGATTTGAGCCCAATCCATAAGGAACGTTAAAACGAGTCTAAGGCACAACCCTGATACCTACTTCTACCTCTAAATGCCTCAACAAGATGGAATGGCCTACTGTGTCAAAGGCTGCAGATAGATCCAGGAAGAGCAACAAAGAAACATGGCCCTTTTCTACATTCAGATACAGGTCATCAACTAAAACCACCAGAGCCATCTCCACTCAGGAGCCTTATGGTAACTTAAAGAATAAACCTGTTCTGAGACCCATTGTTTTGGTTTTGTTGCACCAGGGTCACCCCTCGGAATTTAGTTCAAAATATGATGGCCAGATTCTGAAAAGGGACTCGCCATACTTTACACTCCTCTCTTGTACTCAGAGATCTCCATTGGCTTACAGTTTGTTATGCGCACAATTCAATAAAATAATCCCAAAACAGCTTGGACAAGGACTGCTTCCTCTGTATGAACCTTCCCATCCGTGTAAAACAGCCTTCTCTAATTCTCTCCCTTTCAGAGGTTAGGCAGTGACTAAGGATTCCCTTAGAGAATAAATTCAGGTCCAGTAGCACCTTAAAGACCAACTAGGGTCAAATCCACATTCACCCATTACCCACATGTTTATCGGATATCTTCCGTTTGCCTCCAATCCGCGATTTTTTCCTCTTCGTTCACATTCCTGCTTCCAATCCGTCTTTCTCGCGCGTCCCTCTGGTCAGACGGCTGCTCGAAAACCGCTTTTTTGGGCGGGACCTTTTTTTCCCGCCCATTTTTTAAATTTTTTTGAGCGCACTTTTCCGTTATTTCGATCTTGCCTTATAAAGAAAATCATTGAAGATAATGATGCCTCTCTTTCCCCCACTGACAGCACTGATGGCTCTCTCCCGTTTCTTTTTTGGAAATTTGGAAGCATGTGGGAAGCTTTCGTGGGCATTTCCTATGCAGGACAGTTCAGTGCCTGAATTTTACTGAAGTTTCACTTCCTTGGAGTGTCATTATTTTGATATTTTGTAATTTCGATATTACAGTAATATAAAATAAAAAAAATAAAAAACAGTTAAAAAAGAAGTTTCGCGACTCCATTCTGAGGATGGATTCACCCCAAAATGATTTTTCAAACTACCAGATTTGATTCAGAAACAGCATAATCAATAAATCCAATGCTATGAAGTCAAAAACAGTCTTTTGCAGACTACGGAGCACTTGCAAGTTGAATCAGCCAATAGGAACTCGGAACGGCTGGAGAGACAGGAAGTGGGGTGGTTTTTTAAAAAACCACGTAAATTGCGCATTGGCCCGTTCACGGCCACCGTGAAACTCCCGTTGAAAACCTGTGACCACATATTCAGGAGAAATGCGAATGAAATGCATCTGTTTAATGAGGTAATGTGACCGGCACTCGGGATTGCATGGGGAATGCGGGGAACATGCGAGTAATGTGGATTCGACCTAGATTTCCAGGGTATGAGATTTTGAGAGTCAAAACTTCCTTCTTCAGACACATTTAAAGGTGGAAAGTATGTAGGGTTTTATCTAGCCAGAAGATGTGAGGGGAATTTAAAGTAAGGGCGTAAAGTAATTAGCTTGATAGAATTGGGGTAAGAAAAACAGGAAATCAGCATCTGCAGTCGGAGAAGAATCCAGTGTCCCTATTAAGCCCTGGGATCCATTGTTCCAAATCTGCAAATATATTTAATTTCAGCAATCTCACGTTGTAATTTTCCTTTGAAATTTAGTTTACCTGGTACCATTTATGTCATCTGTTTGGTGCCGTATACAGTCTCTCATGTTTGTGTATGCTTTTGGTAGCTTTTTTTCTTTTTTAGATCTGGTTTTTTCTATCTTTTAAATAGCTGATTTAATTTGTATTATGACTTCCTGAAGTATTTATCCTTAACTTCTGCCTCTCATTTTAGTTTTAATTTTTTAAGTTTTTTTTAAAAAAAAATTAAATTAATCCAAATTTAATACTTAATTTTTAAACTTAATATTTTTTTAAACAATTATGTTTTGCTATTTTGAACAAACCATCTTCTGGGGCACAAAAAAAGTCTCACATCATATAAAGGTCTAGCTCATAAAAGTTTATGCTGGAATAAACTTTGTTATTCTTTAAGGTGCCACTTGATATCTGTTTCAACATAGATAAATATTGGAGATACAATGTGAGCTCTGAGGTCATTTACAGTGCAATCCTACCCCCCCCCCAGGCAGCACCGTCGCTCGTGCGCCGGTGTAAATGGGGCGGTGCTGGACGGCACCCTATTGACTTTTGCAGGATAGTCCCGCCGGCACCCGAGCATGGCAAGATGAAATGCAGCGGCCCCTGGGAGGTCCTGCCCACCGTTTCCCTGACAACCCCGCTCGCACCAGCCAATGGCCACACCCCTCCCCTCACATCCAGGCAAGGGAACAGCAGCAGTGCAGCTAATGCGGAGGCCGCAATCCCCGCCACTGCCAATAGGCTCCTGTCAGAGGGCAGGCATCCCTACCAGGGAGGGGGGCAGAGGTGACAGTGAAGGTCCAGATCAAACATCCCCCCCTCACCTGTCAAGCCCCCATTTCTGATGAGGGCCAGGCTGGTGGCTGCAGCTCGGTGTGCCTGCACATAACCGCTTCCACTGCCACCACCAAAAGAAAAAGGTTTCCCCCCCTGAAAAGTAGGGCCAGACAGTAGGGAGCTGATCTCTGTTGCCTGGAGAACAGTTGTAATTTCGGGAGATCTCCAGCTATCACCTGGATACCGGCAACCCTAATTAGTCCCCAGGTTCTGGAGAAGCAGGTGGGGGCGGGAGGTGGGGCCGGCAATGAGTGACAGAAACGCCCATTGGGAAACACGTGGGAGGCCGGGAGGCCGTTTGGAAATGAGGGGAATGAAAAGCGCACTCAGACTTGCTGCCGCGCAACGTGAACACATCACTGCATCTCTACAAAGTAGAGCGGGGGCCAGACCTTGACAGCCATGTCCCAGTACTGGGGAGATGCCCCCCCAGAGTGAACTGAGACACCCTCCCCATGCCAAGCCCATCCCTACTTCCACAAACACAACCCCCATCCCCTGGCAGCAGCTTTCCACCTGCACCCCATCTTCCTGGCTTATCAGATGCCAGCCACTCACCCTATCAGAGAATGAAAGTCTTCAGTGCCTCCTCCCTCCCCGCAGACATTCATGGGCCATGGTTCAATTCCCACCCACCCCTCTGCCTGACGTAACATTGGGGGGGGGGAGGGGGCGGGGAGGCTGAACGGGGTCTGCTGGATACATTTGTGGTGATGTGTGAGTGGAAATGTGTGACAGGGTGTTGAGGGAGAGGCTAATGACAAAGTCAGGCATGCAAACACAGAAGTTTGTTGTTTTTCAACTCATTTTATTAAACTGGAAAAAGTGCCAATGTCCCTCGGCTGGAAAGGGAGCCAAGGCATTTCACGCACCCCTTCTTCTTGCTCCCAGTGGCGAGGCTGAGATGCGGACTGCTGTGAGATATTGCTTCCTGGGCTGAATCCGAATGTCACTCACAGAGGATTACAGGGTGGGGAAAGCAGAAATGCTTGGTTGGTCATCTTCCCAGACGGGTCATGACGTGCCTGCAAGAGAAAGACACACATGGGCTTTGCCTCGGTCCATGGCCGAGGCAAAGCCCACACTCCAAGATGTGCATCTGAGAAGATGCACATAGTAGAGAGCGGCGGCAGCAGTGACCAGCTGATATGAGACCCTCTGGCAAGGATGCGCTCTGACTTGGGTTGCTTTTACCTTTAAGGGAGAAAACAAGCAGGTAGTTACAAACACCTGGTCAAGAGTAGTTTTCTGGGCAACTGCCTCTGGGGCAGGCAGGGGCTGCCATCACCGTCCTCTCCCCCGCCATGGCTAGCAGTCAGGCAAGTTCAGGTGATGGGGCGGCCAGCATCACCCCATCTTCTTACCAGTAAGTGCTACCTTGCCCCTTACTGAGATGGAACTTCAGAGTCAGATAACCTGCAAGGAAACATGATTAGTTAGCCAGACAATCTGGACTTTGCCCCTCTTCCCGTCAGCGAGTGCAAAGTTCTCCCGCTTTTCTCGCAAAGTCCCCAAAGTGCACTCCATGCCTGCCACTGTGGGCACCCTCTCTCCTGCCTCGGGTTCAAAGTGCCCATGGCAGACTGCAAACACACAGAGCTTTCAGCCGTGTGTTCATTTACCTGAGGGTGCTGGCAGCATGGCCGGATGTTTTGTAGAGCGTGTCTGCAGGTGATTGGGTGCGAGGAGGGGGGCTCATCCATGCTGGAATCGCATGCGGATTGGCCCCCATGATAGTTCCCATCCTATGCTCCTTTAGGCCATGGGGATGGGGTGGGGCAGGGCGCTCGGAGAGGGGGCCAAGTTTTCCCCATTCAATGGGCACCTATGGGCTACACCTTGTTCTTTCGTGGCATAGTTCTTTTGCACTGCTGTGGGCATTCCTGCTTCTGGAAGGACTTAGGGAGCGAACTTACTCTGACCTCGCCCTCCGCCCCGCCCCCTCCTGTGCTGACGCAGGGCCCTACGCCGCTTCCCCACCTCTGCCCAGCCACCTCTCACTCGTGACAGTGCCAGCCTGTCAGCAGTGCTGTGCCTCGTGCCGCCACTGACGGAAGGGCATTTATGCTCACGTAGGAGCCAGTTCCGCCATCGCAAGCCTTAGTTTGGTTCCTATTCACTTTCCCCACCCCCCTTAGGATTGCACTGCCCATCTTTCAAGATATTTATTTATTTTAAAGCATTTACATGCTGCCTCAGACAGATACTTGTCTGAGGCAGGTCACAACATAAAAGATAAAGTCATAAAACATAATATCATTAAAATTAACAACCATTAAAAACCAGCTAATAAACCTCAGAAACTAAATAGCATGTTATGCTTTTTCAGCTCTGTTCAAATTTCTGTTTGGTTCCAGATTGTTTATTGGATGTTTCATCCTGCTGATTAAATTGACTTACTCTGTGTAACCTGCCTGGAGTCCCAGTGAGAAAGGCAGACTATAAATAGCATAAATAAATAAATAAAGGCTTACAGTTTACTGCAGATTAATGTTATTGCAAAAAGACAATTACGGTGACTTTCCGCCGTACAGCCGTACCCTTGCAATAGGTAACATTCTGGTGTACCCACTGTCTCTGTGTTAAGACCAAGAATGTTGTTTCCCCATCAAATCCATCTTTGAAAACAATGATTACATGGATGCTAGATTTATTACATGATAAAGAACCAGAACCTTCATTGGTCATACTGAGAGGTAATTTCATTTCTACATTTGGCCATTATAGGATAACAATGGAAGAAATTGCTCCTGCTTAATTTCTCGCTTCAGAGCAACCAAAGGCACTAGATCCTGTTCACTATTAAGTCTGACAGTCTTGTTCTCTGACAAGATAAATGCATTAAATGTGCACATCTAATGCCTCCCAATTAGCTGAAACATTTCACATGAGTGACTTTGTGCATATCTATGCTGTAAACACACATCAGGTTTATATCATTCATATGCCATCCCTCAAAGAACCTTGGGATTTGTAGTTCTTTGAAGAGCTGCTGAGAATTTTTTTGTTAGCTCTCTTACAGGACTAGAATTCCCAGACATTTGTGGGAAGACGGAGTGCTTATTAAAGCATCTGAAGTCTACCCTATAAATATGCCCTTTTATCAAAAGTGTGCCTGATCTGTTTCTTGAGTGTCAAAGCATGCTGGGTGTGCTCTTAGGCAAATCAGATCTCCACAAATCACACTGTAGGCATCTTCAGCCCACACTTATCTGCATGTGTAGGAAATGGCCGGAGTCTACACATCAAAAGGAGTGAAGCTTGTGTGGGGTTTATTTTGTAGCACACCATTTTTCTTGCCAAAGGTAAACGTCAGGCTTTCTGTGTTTTTGCCCCAACACTGCAAACATCCCTCTTATTAGGAACACCTGCTCTAAATTCTAGATTATGGAACTGAAGAGTTATATAAGAATCTAACAAGTATCAAGCACTGAGAGTTCTCAACAATCCTTATGCAGTATTTTCTGGGGTTTGCCATGCAAACATTAGTTCTTCAAAAATATTACTTCAGAAACATAGAAAGGCTGGAGAAATTAAAGAGCCAGTACAGTGTAGTGGCTAGACTAATAGACTAGGATCTGGGAGTCCCAGGTTCAATTCCCCAGTCTGCCATGCAGTCATCTAGAAGGCAATTTCTCATGCTCTCGGGTCAGCATTTAGGCACTAAACCAGATGTACAAAACGTTAAGGGCACAGCCACAGGGGGAATCTGCAAAAAGGAAGTCATAGTGGGCTGCACATTGGACTGGTACTTTCCAGGCACTGCCTACAAGCAGGCACTCTTTCTGTTCTTGCTGTGGCCAGGGAGGGGGCAGTACAGGACTGAGGCACCAGCTTCTGAAGACAGCATGGGACAGATGTCCACAACCCACACAGTGACCTCCTTCAAACCTGCCCTCTAGATGTACTATAACCATTTTAAAGTTTGTTTTTAAAAAAGACTACAGCCTGGTTTACATATGTGTATGTATAACTTGCTTTCTTGCAGTTCAGTCGTTTCTTCCCTTGAATGTATGGATGATGAACATGCATCTTTTTTCCACCAAAGCATTAAGGGCAGCATATTTCTAGGAGAGCTCATCTATTTTGTATTCAGGTACTGAATATGATAGCTAAAATGGAGAGGGGACAGAGTGCTGGGACCTGCACCACCTTTGTCTTGACTGTCTGCTCTTTCAATAGCTGCCGAATAATTGAATGCTGTTATACACAGCAGACAGAAACTGTATGTCCAAAACCTAGTTCTTCTTAAGCATTGTCAGCATCCTTTCTTCCCCAGTTCTGTTGGCAGCATCTTGGCCTTACAGATGCCCCTCTTTCTTTTCTCATTGTAAACATCTCTGAAAGAATGACAGCATTACACAGAAAGATCAAAGTAGTCCATATGCTCAGTGAATGAATCTTGGCTTTCCTTTGGATGCTGCAACAGTTTTTAGTTGTAGAAAAACAGAAAATGGGAGAAAAGAAATAAGCACACAGATAAGGAAACTGGAGCTGGGGGAGGGCAGCCATTCTTGCGGCCAAGCATAGGGTCAGCTTTCAGGTCCAAGTCCACAAAGTGATACAAAGATCATTTGCTTCTTTTTAAAGCAGAACAATTTGGACCATGGAAACACATCTCTGGAAGAGTCTATTCAATTTTCAGAAATTTGTCTGGATGTAGCAAGTTAAATGGGAAGAAGGGGATGATCTGTATAGTTACCTAAGTTATTTATTTAATTAGATTTATAGTCTGCTCACTCCACAAATGGGCTCGGAGCGGATCAAAACCACACTTCACAGTGTAGCATAAACACAGTGTAGACACAGTAGCATAAAATGTACAATTTAAAGGAAGATGCAACACTCGCTCTCGCTGCATAAAGGCAGCAAAATACCCGTCAGAGACACATAAGCCTACCCCCTTTTCAGACGCAATAATGATTTTCAGCTATAATGAGGGAGTAGATGTATTTATTTATATAATCTGTTTATATGCCGGGTTTGGGAAGTGGGAGAGACTTGATCTCCCACTTGTTGCTCCTAGTTTAGTATGGTTCCATAAGTTTGGTATTAAACCAACAACTAGAGAGTGAAGTAACCCTCTGGTTAAGGGAACTGTTTAAATAAATAAGGCATTTAAATTAAAGCATTAAGTATTAATAAAAATTTGAAGGGAAGGGAAGGGGTGGTGGGAGGAAAAGAGGATAGGAGGAAAGGGATAAAGGGAAGGGTTGGGAGGAGGGAGGGAAAAACCATTATATAAATCAAACGTATTTAATTCTTATTATAATAAATACAAAATAGATAGAGGGTAAATTGGATCTTAAATAGGGAGAAGAAAATATTAGAATTTATACTTTTCAAAAAAGCATATATAGTTGATATACGTTATTAAAAGTTGATTGTTACAATGTTTGGAAAGGAAGGGGGAGGGGGAGGGAAATATACTGAGAAATAGTGTTGTTCATTATTAGTTAAAGTTTTACTATAATAGGAAATATTCTATACATTTTTCAAAAAAGTGACTGCATATTATAATTCTCATAAGTAGTTAAAGGTTTTATTCATAATTCATATAGTGTACAAGTTTTAGAACAGGGGAATCTTTAATATAATAATAGTGCAATAATATAATATAATAATTTAATATAATAATAGTGCAATAATAGACTTACAGTGCAATCCTAAGCAGCAGGGTGGAAACCACATAGGGAGAGAACTAAGCCTTGTACAGGCATAAATGGCACTTACACCGAAGTAAACCCCTTTCCATCAGTGCCCGCCCGAGGCGCAGTACTGCAGATAGGTCTCCGGCGGCGGACACGTTGGCGGCTGGGCAGAGGTGCAAGTCTGGCGCAAGTCCCCATGCTGACGCGGGAGGGGGCGGGGCACAAGTTAGTCCACTTCCAAAGCCACTCCAGCCCTGGGAACACCCCCTCCAGTGGCGGAAAGTTACGCCAGGAAAAAAGGAGGCGCAGCCCATAGGCGCCCATTGAACAGGAAAACATGAGCCCCTTTCTCACTGCGCAGCTCCACCCCCGCAGCCTGAAGAAGCATAGGATTGGAACTACCATGGGGGCCAATCCATGTCTGCTTCCGGGGTTGGCAAGCCCCCCTCCCCGCACCTAATCACTTGCTCACGCACCCTACAAAATGTCCAGCTGTGCTCATGACCTCAGGTAAGTGAGCGCACGGCCAAAAGCTTTGCCTGTCAGCCTTCTGCCATGGGTACTTTGAACATGAGGTGGGAGAACGGGTACTCATGGTGGCGGGCACTGAGTGCACTGGGGAGACTTAGTGAGAAAACTGGCAGAACTTTGCACTTGCTCAAGGGAAGAAGGGCAAAGTCCAGAATGACTGGCTAACAATAACCACTCAAGTTTCCTTGCAGGTTATCTGACTCTGAAGTTCCATCTCAGTAAGGAGCGAGGTAGCACTTACAGGTAAGAAGGAGATGGGGTGGTGTGGCTCGCTGATTTGTGTTGTGCTGTCCCATCACCTGAACTCACCTGACCGCTAGACCTTTTCAGGTGAGGCTTGGTGGGGGAGAGGATGGTGGCAGCAGCACCTGCCCGCCCCAGAGGCAGTTGCCCAGAAAACTGCTCTTGACTAGGTGTTTGTAACTATCTGTTAACTTCCTCCTTTAAAGGTAAAATCACCCCAAAGCAGAGCACATCCTCGCCAAAGGATCTTGTATCAGCTGGTCACTGCCGCTGCCATTCTCTACTATGTGCATCTTCTCAGATGTTGGAGTGCGGGCTTTGCCTCGGCTATGGACCGAGGCAAAGCCCACATGTATGTCTTTCTCTTGCAGGCACGTCGTGACCCATCCGGGAGACAACCAAGCATGTCTGCTTCCTTCCCCCCCCCCCGCCCCATAATCCTCTGCGAGTGTCATTCAGATCCAGCCCAAGAAGCAATATCTCAAGACAGTCTGCATCTCAGCCTCGCCCCTGGGAGCGCAGAACGAGGGCTGCACAAAATGCCTTGGCTCTCTTTCCAGCCTAGAAACAATGGCACTTTTTCCAGTTTAATAAAACGAATTGAAAAACAACAAACTTCTGTGTTTGCATGCCTGACTGACATTGCCATTAGCCCCTCTCTCAACTCCCTGTCACACATGTCCTCTTATACATCCCTGCAAATATATCAAGTGGCGCCCCGTCCAACCTCCCTGTCCCCTTCCTCCCCTCAATGTAACTTCAGGCAGTGGGTTGGGAATTGAACTGTGGCCCATGAATGTCTGGGGGGGGGGGGACTTTCATTCTCTGATAGTCTGAGCTCCTGGCATCTGATAAGCCAGGAAGATGGTAGCTGCACATGCTGCTAGGGGGTGGAGGATGTATTTGTGGAAGCAGGGATGAACTTGGGCAATCTGGCATGGGGAGGACCTGTCAGTCCACGATGGGGAAGGGCATCTCCCCAGTACTGGGGCATAGCTGTCGAGGTTCAACCCATGTTCCTGCATTGTAGAAATGCAGTGATGTGTTCAAACGGTGCCACAGGAAGTTTGTGGGTGCTTTTCATTCCCCTCGCTTCCAAATGGCCTCCCACGTGGTTCTCAATGGGCATTCCTGTCACTCATTGAAGACCCTGCCTCCCCCCCACCTGCTTCTCCAGAACCTGGGGACTATTTAGATTGCCAATCTCTAGGTGGTAGCTGGAGATCTCCCAGAATTACAACTGATCTCCAGGCAACAGAGATCAGTTCCCTACTATGTGGCCCTACGTTTCAGGGAGGAGGAACCTGTTTCTTTGTTGGTGGTGGTGGCGGCGGCATGGATTTGCAGGCACACCAAGCTGCAGCCACTGGCCTGGCCCTCATCAGAAATGGGGGCTGGACAGGTGAGAGGGTGGGTGATCGATCTGGACCTTCACTGTCACCTCTGCCCCCCCTGTGGCAGGGATGCCTGCTCTCTGAAGGGGGGCCTATTGGTGGCAGCGGGGATCACAGCCTCCCCATTGGCTGCACCGCTGCTTGCCACTCGCTTGGATATTGGGAGGGATGTGGCAATTGGCTGATGTGAGCAGGGTTGTCAGAGGAATGGTGGGCAGGTGCTCCTGGCAGCAGCCACACCTCGCCTTGTTGTGCTTGGGTGCTGGTGGGACTCTCCTGCAAAAGTCCATAGGGAGCTGTGGAACAGCACCCCATTTACATCAGCGCATGAGCGACAATGCTGCCTCGGGGCATAGGATTGAGCTGCCCGTTGTTATCTGTTTGAGATATAGTGATAGCAGATTTTAAAAGAGTTCATATAGTTGGCATATGGTATTGAAAGTTGATTGTTATAGTATTTAGAAAAGAAAGGGGAATATGAATTGAGAAATTGTGTTATTTATTGTTAGTGAACGTTTATTGCGATAAAATACTTTCTTCTAGTTTATTGACATTGTAATAAGAAACACTTGATATTCTATATGTGTTAAAAAAGAAGGGATTGCATAATATAATTATCAAAAGTGGTTAAAAGGTTTTATTTATAATTCATATAGAATATAAGAATTAAGATAAGGGATATTCTTAATAATGTTACAATATTATAGTATTGTAAGTGATTTAGCATATTGTTAATTGGATTAGAACATGATTACTATGAGAGAATAGACTAAATTTAACACACAGAAAAAAAGAAACAGAAGTTTAATTGTTTCTTGCCTTGCTAGTTCCTACCATAATTTTGTAAGATAATATAGAAAATAATGGCTAATTCTGTATTAAAGGTAATATCTCAAAACATTCGCGGCCTTAACAATCCAATAAAAAGAAAGAGAGTTTTGGCAACTTTGGCAAGAGCAAAACCAGATGATTATATCTGGTTTCAGGAAACACACTTACATGCAAAAACTGAAAATGAGTTAAAATCCACATGGATACATTATCAGTACCATGTGAAAGGTACATCCAAAGCCAGAGGGGTAGCCATACTTCTTTCCAAAAATATTAAATTCACATACAAAGCAATCCTAAGAGACTCAAAAGGTAGATATATCTTCTTAAAGGGACTCATAGAGGGGCAAATGTACACCATGGCGTCTATTTATGCGCCCAAAAACAAACAGCTAAGCTTTATCGAAGAGACATTTAAACAACTGAAACTCTTCCAAGAGGGCTTAGTGATATTAGGAGGGGATTTCAATTACATAGCAAACTATAAATTAAATAGAACATACTTCAATAAAGGACCATGATACCTACCTGCCTAAGTTGTTTAAGCAATTCCAGTTAACAAATATTTGGAGAACACTTAATGGAACTGAGAGAAATTATACATATTCAATTAGACATAATGTCTATACTAGAATTGATTACATATTAATATCTTCAGACTTAGCTAAAAGAACACTAAATGCAGAAATTGGATCCATAAATCATTCAGATCACGCTTAGGTGGAATGTACCATTTCCACTAATGCAACAACAAAGAAAGAAAGAAAGAAAGAAAGAAAGAAAGAAAGAAAGAAAGAAAGAAAGAAAGAAAGATACTGGACTTTTGACAAAAGATTACTTACCAATATCAGTACAACTAATCACATTGAACAATGCATATCCTTATACCTTAAAGAAAACCAAAATGACTCTATAGCCCCCCATATGCTATGGGATACATTGAAAGTAGTCTTGCATGGGCAAATAATATCGCTATCTGCCCATTTGAATAAGAAAAAAAATATTCAAAAACAAAATTTTTTAGATACAATACAACAGCTGGAACATAGACATAAAGAAACAGGTAGCAAAAAAGTATATAGCCAACTATTAAACAAGTGAAAAGTACTAGAAACAATGGAAGTTAACAAAATTTATAAAAATATCTTATTTTTGAAATAAAAGTTCTGGAACAAATCACCAAGAAACTTAAGAATCTGAGCTTGGAAAATAAAAGAGAAAAGAATGTCTAGAGACATTAAATTAATAAAAGATAGTAAAGGTTTAATTCATACAAAAGCTACAGAAATAGCACAGACATTTAAAGAATTCTATGCCAAACTTTATTCAACCAGTAATCCTTGCAAAGATAAAATCAAACAATTTTTGAAAAATCACAAAGGAATTAAAAAACTAAGCAATATACATCAAGCAATGGAAAATCCCATAACTATACAAGAGATATCTAACTCAATAAAAAACTTAAGTAACAATAAAGCATCAGGACTGGATGGCTTTCCACTGGAATTTTATAAGAAATTTACAAATATAATAACTCCTTCATTAACAAATGCCTGTAATAATATTATTTCATCAGGATTTATGCTCCCTTCTTGGTACAGAGCTACGATTACATTGATCCCAAAACAGATAGTTCAAATCCTAGTTCCTATCGACCAATATCTTTATTGAACTCAGATTATAAAATCTTTACAGGAGTGTTAGCCAAAAGACTCAACATGTTTATTGGGGAATACATTCAACAAGAACAAGCAGGATTTGTTCCAAAAAGGGACTTAACTGATAATATCTGTAAGACCTTAAATATAATCTTTCACTGAAAAAATAATCAGATAGAAGCCTTATTAGTCTCAGGTGACATACAAAAGGCCTTTGATTCCCTTGAAATTCTGTATCTTCTAGAATTACTAAAACAAATGAAGTTTGACAATAACTTTATCCAAATCATTAAAACTTTATATAACAAACCTGTAGCAAGGATTAAAACAAATGGAATAACATCAGAAAAAATTAATTTATATAGAGGTACCCGACAAGGATGGCCACTATCCCTGGTTCTTTTTATTATCGTTTTAGAACCCTTAGCAAATAAAATTTGAAGAAATAAACATATTAATGGCATACTAATTAATGGAAATCTGCACAAAATAAGTTTATTTGCAGATGTCATATTACTAACCCCCTATATTCATTGAGGCATCTTGAAACAGAACTTGCCAATTTCCAGCAAATCTCAGGCTTGGTAATAAATCAGGAGAAATAAAATATTTTACCAATTAATTTATCAGAACTGCAAAAAACACTGATTAAACAACAACATCAATATCAATGGGCCACTCAATACCTAACATATCTAGGAGTCAAGATCACTTCAGATCCAAACCTTTTAATACAATATAACTATATACTCAAAATAAAGGAAATCAAAACAGATATACACAAATGGCAAAAACAAAACCTCTCCTGGTACGAGAGATATAACTTAATTAAATAATTTATAATACCTAAGATTTTATTTTTATTTAGGTCACTGCCAATATATATACCTGACACGTTAATAAAACAATGGCAGTCAATATTAAATCAATTCCTCTGGCAACACAAGCACCCGAGAATTGCCTTTAACACAATAAAGAGGAAAAAAACGCAAAGAGGATATAATTTAATTTAATTTAATTTAATTTATTATATTTATATTCCGCCCTCCCCGCTTTCGCAGGCTCAGGGCGGATAACAAATACAAACATGTTTAAAAACATTTAAAAACATTAAATAATACATTTAAAAACATTTAAAAACATTAAATATAACAATTCATGCTGCACAGTGGTTCATACATGCCTCTGTGTTTGCATAGGGGTGATGGTTTAACCCCCCCTTCACGGGGGGGGCGGGCACTGCCCGGCGTTAGCCATATGCCTGGCGGAATAGCTCTGTCTTACAGGCCCGGCGAAATGCAAGCAAATTTTGCCGGGCCCTTGTCTCGCAAGACAGAGCATTCCACCAGGTCGGGGCCAGGACTGAAAAGGCCCTGGCCCTGGTCGACGCCAGGCGGGCCTCCCTAGGTCCAGGGACACTTAAAAGATGTTTTCCGCCAGAGCGGAGAGTCCTCCGGGGCTCATATGGTGAGAGACGGTCCCTCAGATATGTCGGTCCCAGTCCGCGTAGGGCTTTGTAGGTTAACACCAAAACCTTGAACCTGATTCGGTACTCCACTGGCAGCCAATGCAGCTGGCGTAGCACCGGTGTAATATGCTCCCACACCGGTGCTCCAGCAATGACCCGCGCTGCTGCATTCTGTACCAGCTGTAACTGCCGGATCAGGCCCATGGGAAGCCCAGCGTAGAGCGCGTTACAGTAATCCAACCTAGAAGTGACCATTGCTTGGACCACTGTAGTCATGTCACGGGGAGACAAATAAGGGGCAAGCTGCCTGGCCTGCCGAAGATAATAAAAGGAAGACCTGGCAACTGCAGTGATCTGGTCCTCCATCTTCAAGGAGGAATCCAGAATCACCCCCAGGCTCCTAACCCTCGGGGCCAGTGTAAGTGCTGCCCCATCAAGTGTAGGAAGCTGGGGTCCCAAAGCCATCTCCCCACGACCCACATACAGGACCTCCGTCTTCGTGGGATTCAATTTCAGCCGACTTTGTCTCAACCAACCAGCCACAGCCTCAAAAGCACGCTCCAGGGCATCAGGGGCCGATCCAGGCTGCCCGTCCAACAACAGATAAAGCTGGGTGTCATCCGCGTATTGGTGACACCCAAGCCCGAAACTCCGCACCAGCTGGGCGAGGGGGCGCATATAGATATTAAATAATAATGGAGAGAGTATCGCTCCCTGTGGCACACCACAAACCAGTGGCCTTACGAGATGACACCCTCTCCCCGAGCGCCACCCTCTGTCCCCGATCATGGAGAAAGGAGACCAGCCACTGCAGTGCTGTCCCCTGAATCCCCACATCGGCAAGGCGGTGGGTCAAAAGCTCATGATCGACCGTATCAAACGCTGCTGACAGATCCAGCAAAATCAGCAGTGCTGATCCGCCCTGATCCAGATGTCTGCGGAGATCGTCTGTGAGGGCGACCAACAATGTCTCGACCCCATGTCCCGGGCGGAAACCAGACTGGAAGGGGTCTAGGGCTGAGGTCTCCTTCAGGAAATTCTGCAGTTGCTTCTCTGCCGCCCGCTCAATCACCTTCCCCAAAAACGGAAGGTTGGAAACTGGTCGGTAATTGAGCAGGTCAGCAGGATCTAATGATGATTTCTTCAGAAGAGGCCGTACCACAGCTTCCTTCAGCGCCTTGGGAAAAACCCCAGAGCTCAAGGACAGGTTTATAATCGCCTCCAAGGAATCCCGAAGCCCGTCAACACTGGCTTTCACCAGCCATGACGGGCACGGGTCCAAGGGGCACGTGGTAGGCCGTACCACCTGCAGAATCCTGTCCACCTCTTCCCCGCAATTATCCTGTTCTATAATTATACAATGCTGCTGCAAGAATAATCAATGCAATACACATAATTCAGGATAAAGGACAGACTGACGGGATCAAAACAATAACCATTCAGCAACATGCAACTACATTACAAGATGTAATTTGGAAAAATACCAAGCAAAGACCCAAAGAATTGGAATATAACCCATTATTAATAGCAATACTAAAAATATGGGATAAATATAGGAACAAATTAATTCCAAAAATTTCTCATTTTTCCACTATAGCTTTGCAGGAAGACTCATCACTAAGTCAAAAGATAACTAAATTAAGAGGTAACATAGAATATAGTAATATACGTTTGATAGATATTGCATCTAAAACAAGACTATTAGAGAAACATAGATTAGATGAAAGAATAGAACAAAATATACCTTGGTTCTTATACTTCCAGCTAAGTTATTTTGCAAAAGATATCAAACTAAGAGAAATACTAATGAAACCAAAAACAGAATTTGAACAAATTATTGACACGCAAGAATTCACTCGCAAATGTTTAGTTTCCAAAATTTATAATTTATTAATATATAACAAAGACACAGCAGGTAATGTTTTACACAAAAAAATGGCAACCATACTGTGAAACTACCATTTCAAATACAAATTGGGAACAAATATGGAATTCGAGACTACTTAACCCACAAGTTATTAATGCTGACCTTCAATCATACAAAATTATCAACCTTTGGTATCTCACCCCACAAAAGCTATCCAGAGTGTCACCAGGTTGGTGCCAGGGCCAAAAAAGCCCTGGTCCTAGTCGAGGCAAAGTGAACCTCCCTGGGGTCAGAGATCATCAGCAGATGTTTATCTACTGAGCTCACAGATGCATACAGGACTCTCCCTTCCCCCTCACAACAACCCTTTGAGATAGTTCAGGTTGTGGGAAAAGCACCTGGTCAAAAGTTCAGTAAAGATTGGAAGCCAAGTTTCTCTACGCCTAATGTGACACACTATAACATCTTATAAGCCATGCATGTCAGTTTAGGAGTTTGAACTCTCTCAACCAATTGCAGTTTCCTTCCTATAGCATATTTGAAGCAGAATTAGACCTTTCATCTATTGTTCACTTTGATTGGCAGCAGCTCTTCTGACGGAGAAAGGAAAACCTTTGGTGCCAGGAATTAGCCCTGGGGCTGTCCATGTGTAAAACAGGTGCTTTGCTTCTGAGGTGCAACCATGTTGCTTTAACTTTTGGGAAGTGTTGCCTTCAAAAGCCAGATTGTATTTATTTTGCTGTATTTGAGGTGTGAAGGCCAAAATAGCATCTTGGCTGCTACTGAGCAGCTACTGAACCATGAATACACCAGCAGAAATTAAGACAGGCAACATTTCTGCAACCAGAAAATAGGGTGAGTTAAGGATATTAGCTGTTTATCAGACATGCACCTCTGACAAGCAATAGTGAGAAGCTAAAATGGATTAACCAGAGCTATGAAACCTGTCCCAAATCATTACTGTGCTAGAGAAAATCCCTTCGAACAGAAGTCTTTATGTGTGGATGCGTCTTCTGTGGCTAAAACTATTATTTCTATGTAATATCTATCTAAGTGCTGGTAGCATGCTACACCTTACTCATAGTTGCAAAATGGCACAATCTTAAAGGGCTTAAAATGCAATTCTATAATCTTCCAAAATACAGCTATGATACTTTGCTAGAAGAATTACTGAGATCTATGAAACATGCAGATATTCACACAAAGCAGCAACTGGGGACAATGACTCAAAACCAAAATGTAATATTGTTGTCTGTTAGCAGAATGTTGACCTGCAGAACTCATGGCCTGGGAATAGCTGTGGCAATATTTTCACTAGGTATAGGAAAGGGGTGTGCCAGTTCAGGAAAGGGATAGCAAATATTTGAAACGTACTAATCCCCCATATAGCAGACATAGTAAACATTCTCCATATGAAGCCATCATGGCCAGAATTATTACTGAGCTCCAAAAACCTGAAAGAATGAGGTATCTAGGAATATATCTAGCAATATATATTCTAGGACTATATCAATAATGGAAAAATAAGATTCTGTATTCTCAGTGCTGTGTAACAGAGATCAGTCCCATAAAGACCTGTATAGACCATTTACCAAAACCTAGTATGTGTGATATATGGGCTCACAGCTGTGGAGCCCATGGCAGAAAATGGTGGCTCTGCTCAGGTGCCTCCATAATTTCTGTTGGTTAAAGCCAGGGCTTTTTTTCTCGGAAAAGAGGCGGTGGACGTCTTTATTATCACATGGGCGCGCACAAAGCACGTGTGTGCTCCCAAAACTGTGTGATGACATCACTTCCAGAAGTGGTGTCACTCCTGGAAGTGATGTCGCTTCCCGGAAGTGATGCCACTTCCCAGACCCCAGCACAAGGCATTACGATGGGATAAATGTTAGTAAGCTTGGGAAATTACACTATTATGAGAAAGGGTTTTTTCCCTTTCTGTATCCTCTACAAAAAGTGAAATCTTCCATTTCCTTTCCCAAACATTTCATTTCTTTGGAATCATATTTTAAAATGTACAAGAAGGTGGGGGGCTCTAAAAATCCAAAACCCATCTCACAAATCTAAATTCTAACAGATTCCCTCTGCTAGCATAGGGGGGGGGGAATTGAAATTTTTTTCTCAAAATTCCAGAGTCTGAAATTCCTAATCTAATGGATATTGAATTTTCAAATTTTCAGGGAGGGTTTTGCTTTACTGGAGCAACTCAGAATTAGATAACATTAGCTGTATTAGATTTATACTTAGTTTAAAATGGCTTTTTTTGGGTTGCCTGCCAAATCTACCTTACCAATGGCTAACCTGTTGTGACATTGTGAAATGCTCATAAATATTCCAATGTCCCACACAAACAATATTCATAAAAACTTCCTTAACACCCATATGTCCACTGCAACTTCAGTGATGTTAATCAGCTGAGGGTGGGGAGAACCATTTGAGTTACAGCTATTAAGACATAAGAACACCTATATGCTGATGAATATATTGATGAAAGCCTTCTGTGACTTGGACACAGCTATCCATTTCTAGCATAAAACTGAAATAACCATAACTGATATTTTAACTAATACAAATAACCATAACTGATATATTTAACTAACACAGAACCAATCTGCATTCAAAAGCTGTGGGAACCATAACAATGTCAACTTCAGTCAACAAAAGAATGAAAGCAACACACACACATGCACATCCTCACCCCACCCCCATGAAAAGAAAGCAGAATGAACTCAAAGCAGCACACACACAGCTCACATCCCCCATGAAAAGAAAGCAGAATGAACTCAAAGCAGTACACACATACACAGAAACCCCTGAATGAAATGGAAGCAGAATGAACTCAAAGCAGCACACACACAGCCCCACCCCTGAAAATAAAGCAGAATGAACTCAAAGCAGCACACACGTACACAGAAACCCCTGAATGAAAGCAGAATGAACTCAAAGCAGCTTAGCCTCCTCCGGAGAGCCGGCCTCAGCAGCTCTGCTTGCACTCTCTCTCTCTGACACACACACACACTCACTCGCTCACTCACTCAAAGAGGAATGAAAAGAAAGCAGAATGAACTCAAAGCAGCTTAACCTTCTCTGCAGAGCCCAGGCTGGCCCCCAGCTTTCTCTCTCTCTCTCTCACTCTCATAGAGGAATGAAAAGAAAGAATGAACTCAAAGCAGCGCACATACTCACACAGCTCCACCGACCCACTCCCCCAATGAAAATAAAACAGAATGAATTCAAAGCAGCACACACATACACAGAAACCCCTAAATGAAAGCAGAATGAACTCAAAACAGCTTAGCCCTCCTCTGCAGAGCCTGCTCTGGGCCCCAGTTTGCTCTCTCTCTCTCTCTCTCTCTCTAATCGTATTGCTCAAGACGGGGTCAAGGCTTATAGTCTCAAGGAGACACTTTCCAAATCTGGTGGTCCGGACAGTTCTTTTACGCTTTCCCACCTATACCTCTGATGACCAGGGTAGTCAGCAAGCTGCAGGCAGACAGGACACAGGCAATAGCCCCATTCTGGCTGAGACAGCCCTGGTTCCAAGGACTGATGAAACTGCAGTCCCAGTTTCATCACTTACCTGCAAATCTGTATCTCCTATCCTCTCTGAGGCAGTGGCTCACGTTATTCTTAATGCTAGGCGTTTGTCAACCAGATAGTCGTATAGCCTGAAATGGGACAGGTTCAGGGTCTGGGTGGAGCATAAGGGACTGAATCCTATTGACTACCCTCTAGCCACTGTTTTAAGAGTTTTTGTTGGAACTAAAACACATGGGGCTGTCTAACTCTTCCGTTAAAGTTTATTTGGCAGTGATTTCTGCCTTCCATGCACCAGTAGACAATAAGACTGTCTTCTCCCACCATACTTCTAAGTTGTTTTTGAAAGGTCTGAACAATTTATTTCCCCCTGCTAAGAAGGTAGTTCCCCAGTGGTCATTACAGTTAGTTCTAACAAAGTTACTTAGTAAACCTTTCAAACCCTTAGCTACGTGCCCCTTGAGGTTGTTATCCACGAAGATAGCACTTTTGGTAGCAGTTACCTCTGCAAGGAGGGTGAGTGAATTGGCAGCTCTATGTGCTGACCCACCATTTTGAAAGGTTCACCCTGACAAAGTGGTTTTGTGGACGAAGCTGGAATTTCTACCCAAAGTTATATCGAAATTCCATGTGTCACAGGAAATAGTCCTGCCAGTATTCTGTGCTACAGTCAATTTTCTTGTGAAAGACGTCTTCCTCAGCCAGGTAAATAGTTTGTTAATCTCCCATGTGGGACTGTACAGGAAGACCAACGATGAAAAACAGTGTTGCGCCTACCTGTAACTGTTGTTCATCGAGGTCTTCCATGCAGGCACACATACCTTCCCTCCTTCCCCGCTAGGCCTCCATTTGTGGGGGGAATACAGCAGCGGAAGAGGGACTGAGGGTATCTGGGGGCGCTCCGCCCTCCTAGAGGCCGTTTTGGTGGGAAAGCATGTGCAGTGGAGGGTGGGAGCACCCCCTAGTGGATTTTCAGCTAAAGTAACCTCTGAATCAGCAGGCCTGTGCATGCGCAGTCCCATGTGTGCCTGCATGGAAGACCTTGATGAACAATAGTTACAGGTAAGTGCAACACTGTTTTTTTCATACTTACAAATTTCTCCCAGCACACATCATTTTCCTGACATCAGACAGCTCATGGAAACTGTTAGTTGCCCACTAGGGAAACTTCAAGGTATCTACCACTGCAGTTGCCAACCCTCTGCTCAGAGTGGGAGATGCTCCCCCACCTGTTGCCCCCAGCCCCTATTCACCTGACAGGTGAGGGGGGATGCCAGGAGGCAGGCTGGTACATGTAGCAAAATGGTGCACACATGCTCCAGGGGCTTTCCGCTGACATCATTTCTGGTTTAAAACAGAAATCACAGGAGCTCAGGGGGCCAAATCTGCCCCAAACATAGCAATTTCACTATGTTTTGTCCAATTTGGCCTCACTGAGCCCTCGTCATTCCATTTTAAACTGGAAGTGATGTTAGGGGAAGGACATCCCCACAAGTAGATGTCCATGAAGAAGGAGAAGCAACACACCCACACACACAGTTTGAAGGTAAGAGTGATTTTTAAATTATATCTCGTTGATGCAGATTGTATGATAGAATGGTTTCCAAGCCTTTATTGAAAACAAACCATTGCTTCTGGCTGCTTACATACATGAAATTAACATCAAGTTCCTTCACTCTGTCTAAAACTGTTGCTATTACAACAACTTCTGATATCAACAATGCAGCAGTATTTCACTTTAAATGCATTTTTAAAAATTGTCAAAGTTAGTCTGATGTATAAACAATGGCCGTCTTGCGTCCTGGTCATTACAGTATTGCTTTTGCCAGGCATGTGACTTGCATGAGCATACACAGGAAGGGTCTTGTCTTCATTAAACAACCATCCACTGACTCTAGAGTTTTAAAATGGGTGGGGCCAGGATTTGGAACTTATACTGTATTCAAGAATGCCCACTAGGCAAATGCAGATAATTGCTATAGCCGTGGTATATTGAGAGTTCACAATAGTTTAATCTTCATTAGTATGTTAGGCATATAATGTTAATAGCCATGTCCATGTTAGAATTTCTGTCACATACTCAGCCGGGAGAAACAGGCTTTTGTCTGCTTTGTGAAAAAAGATAGACCTTTTGTCAGAAGTCAGTAATCACATTTTACAGACTGGATGAGAATGTATTATAACAGGCAGCACCAAAAAAAAGCCCCTAGAAGGAAAACGGGAGAATAGGGAGTTTAATCGCAGGCAAGACAATATAAATTTGATTAAAACGAAAGAATGCCAAACTGACTCATCTTGTTTTTAGAGAGGACCAGCAGTTAGCAGATAATGGCTGAGAGATAGATGATCAAGAACCAGAGGGCTGAAAATGCCTTCAGGAATGCCAGGCAAGGCCTGCCTCCTGGAGGCAGAGCACCATGTCAGCATTAGACCTCATTATCTAGATCACAGTTTTGTTCAAACAGAGTGCAGGAATAGGCAAAGCAAAGAACACCAGGGATGCTTGCTGGCTGAAGAATGAATTCAGGGATGATTCATGCATCACCCCTCTTAGCAATCAAGCCCTGCTCAGCTTGCACTGTCCAAGGCAGGTTCTTTCATTTCCAGGCTACGGTGGCAGGAAACTCCCTTTGCAGTTTCCCTGTCCCTTGGCTCAGCAAAAACAGTCTTTTGCCATTCACCTCCCTCAGCAGGAGGCTCTCAGTGTTTTGTGCAGGAACTCAACTTCAGCAGAAATTTCCCCCGGGTATGGAATGTAATGTCTGTTGTTAAGGCATAGGGAAAATATTGAGCTGAAGAAATAATGAGTCAAGCCACATCCCCAAACTTGCCAGGCTGCTTTGGCTAAGTCACTCCTTCTTTTCATTTCAGCCTCCTATCTGCAATTTGGCATTACAGTTCAAAGTTAAAAGGGTATGGAAAGAATTAACAAAATAACATAGCTGAGGGGCTTTGATCAGTTTAAGCATGCTTTGAATGCTATTATTCTATGAATGCTAACTATTATTCTATTCTTAGGATCTTCATTGAGATGGCTTGAGCAAGTGTGGCAGTGGAATCAGAGTGAAGAGGCAAGATCATCTTACAGAGCATTTATGAAGGCCTATGAGGTGGCTGTGAAAGCAGCAAAGAAGGATTATTATGCTGCCTCCATAGCATCTGCAAGCTCATGCCCGGCGAAATTATTTCAGATAGTTCGGTCTTTGGTCGCCCTCTCGCAGGGAGACTGCTAAATTAGGCATTTGGTCATTAGCTGTGAGGCTTTGGGGAGTTTTTTTGTGGATAAAGTCTTGTCCCTCTGCCATGACCTGCCAGCCATGGTTGCTACAGTAAAGGAACTGGAGACCCCTTGGCCATCTTCTGGCCCGATCTTGAATCACTTCGGTCTGGTCTCCCAGGAGGATGTTGACAGGATCCTGCGGCTGGTGAGACCCACCACATGCCCTTTGGACCCCTGCCCCTCGTGGCTGGTTAAGGCCAGTGTCAATGGGCTGAGGGCCCCATTGGAGGCTATTATCAATCTATCGTTGAGCTCTGGGGTTTTTCCTAGGGCATTAAAGGAAGCCGTGGTGAGGCCCCTTTAAAAAAACAACTTTGGACCCCACCGATCCGTCCAATTACTACCCAGTCTCAAACCTCCCATTTCTTGGTAAGGTGATTGAGCAAGTGGTGGTGGAGCAGCTACAGGGTTTCCTGGAAGATGCATCAGTCCTGGACCCGTTCCAGTCCGGTTTCTGCCCGGGCCATGGGACTGAGACAGTGTTGGTCACCCTCACAGATGATCTCCGTAGGCAACTGGACTGGGAGGGGGTTGTCACTGCTGGTGTTCCTTGATCTCTCAGCAGCATTCGACACGGTCGACCATGAACTGCTGACCCACCACCTTGCTGATGTGGGGATTCAAGGGACTGCCTTGCGGTGGCTTTTCTCTTTTCTCCACAGTCGGGGAGAGAGAGTGGTGCTGGGGGAGAGGTTATCAACATGCCAACCATTGGTGTGCGGCGTCCCACAGGGGGCATTACTCTCCCCTTTGTTGTTCAATCTTTGTTGTTCAATCTTATACGGAGTTTCGGACTGAGTTGCCATCAGTATACAGATGATACTCAGTTGTATCGGTTGATGGGCGGCCAACCTGGCTCTGCTCCTGATGGCCTAATTAGAGCATTGGGGGCCGTGTCTGGATGGGTGAAGTAGAGCAGACTGAAGTTGAACTCCACGAAGACAGAGGTCCTGTACTTGGACCATGGGGGAGTAGATGTGGGGATAAAGCTACAGGAAACACCAAAGCCTTTAAGGTGGAAAGACTCCAGTGTGAGGCTGCAGATTTGCCTGTGAAGCTGCAAAAACATTTTTTTTAATATTGAAGTATTCTAGCCCACTGGGGATTTTTGTCAGTGTCTGGCAGTTAGGTTCCCCAAGATCTCCACAGTTAACACACAGGGGTTCCAGTTGAAGTAACTTTATTAGAGATCCATTCAGTACAAGGTGCATGAACATTGAAATTGGCAGAAGTGACATAGGTGGGGTTAGCAATGTTAGTTACAGGGACTATTCCCGCTTTTGGAACCCAGACCATTAATGGGGGCGGGGGTTGGAGTAAGACATTATTTAGAGCAGGCAGTGAGAAAGATGGACTTATCTTTGGTTCTCAAGAATTATTGAGAACCAAAGATTATTGTCAGCAATAATCCTTAATATAACCTTGTATTGAAGGAAAACATAAAATGAAAATTTAGGTAAATATTTTTATCTTGCTTTTCTTCCCATTGGTGACCCCAAAGTGGTTTACAAAATATAAAAATAACTTAAATCAACCACACACAAAAAAGAGCAAATGGCACCATGCCCTGGGTTAGTTGTGAATCTACTACCCCAACTCATCCATGGTAATAGGTGTCAAGCCAAGGGCCCAGAGCCCTCTAGCTCTTTCCCATCGCTACGTCCCTCTGGCTACCCAGCTGTAAGGGAGGAAGAACAGAAATGCAGTCTGGCCATAAAATGCAACTTGTTGTTATGTTTGTTTTAAACTAGCATTTAATTATTGTAAGATTAGTAAAGTATTAGTGAGGGAGAATGAGGCTGTGAGAGGCTGTAATATATTTGAAAAAGATAACTAACTAAACTCTGCTGAGTGACTAGCAGATATGTTTCAAATATCTTGCCTTCTGCCTGCAGTCTGAAGCTGGTGGGAAAATCTCAGCACCACTCTACCTGGACAGAGCCCAGCTGAAGCAGCTGCAAAGGATGCCTGCACCTTGCACGGGGAGCTGCAGCCGCAGCACAGAAGCGAAAGTCTTATGCAAACCGTTGAGCTTTGAATGGTGACTTCAGTGGATGGAGGGGCAGTTGCAAAGCAAAGGCTGGGCAATAGGCTTGCAGATCTGTAATGGCAACAGGAGAACCATCAGAAACTTTAGACAGATAAGGAAGTATACAGGACAAGCAATGGAAAGAAATGTTTCAAATCCATCTATAAATTCTGTTCTGGTTGTACCTACCCTGAGCCCACTTGCAGGGAGGATGGGCTAAATATCCAATATAATAAATAAATAAAATTAAGCATGAAGACTTTCACTGCATTCCTATGCAGAGTTGTGCCACTCTAAGCCGATTGAGCTCAATTGCCTTAGGCTGGATTAACTCTACATAGGATTGCACTGTAAGAGCTAAAGAGTTCCTCTGGCAATTCCTATCCTGCTGCTCCTCCCCAAAGGTGGTGGGGACTCAAGTGAAAGTCTTTGTGGCAGCTTTTCCCATTCTGGAATTCCCCTCCCTTTCCCAGAAACTCTGACTAGCCACTTAATACAGACCTTGTGGTACTACAGTTTAAAGACTGAACTATTCCGAAAGGCCTTTGAGTAACATTTTGTTTTTCCCCTAGCTTTGTTTTTGTAATGTTCATTTTAGGCTATTTTGAGTTTTTAGGCCTTTTTTGTGGTTTCAAGTTTTTAGTTTAGCCCCATTCAGGCATTACGTTCCTGGCACTGTGATTTTTTGGTTCAAGCACAGAAGACCCTATTATAATCTGGGGTCTAGTTTGCATATCCTGGATCTGTAATACATGAATGTTGCCCCTGTGATTGAGCATAGCAGGAAGATTGTGTGCAGTGTGTCTGTCCCATACACATGGTCAAATCTAATAACTGACTGGGACACTTATTTTACTTGTAAGCCACCTTGGATATATTTGTCACAAAGAGGCAGCATATAAATTGGTTAAATAAATAAATTGATAGCTCTCCCTCATGAACCTAGTGAGGTAGATTAGACTCACAAAGCATCAGTGGCTTAAAATGTCATCAGGAGAGCTTCACAATAAAGATTTAAATTTGCAGTGTTGTGTAGTGGTTACAATGTCAAACAGGGTGATCCAAAGCAGAACTATTCTAAGCCTGTTGAAATAATGTGTGCAAAATTTGCACACCAAAGATAGGAAGAGGAGGCAGACATTGCATATGCATATTAGCGTTGCACACATAGTACAGTTGCACAGATAATGCTCAAATGAGGACTTACTGGGTGCATGCACAAGTTCTTCTTACCTGCCAGCGTCTTGGTTCAATAAGGTCCCAGTTTATACATGCAACAGAATAAAGTGGTAGAACTATTAGTTGGTAGTATGAACTTTCCCGTGGCAGACTATAGGTGGGCATGCCTTTTCTTTAAGAGATCCCCTACACCTACCTACCTACCTGTCCACCCACCCACCCAAAACCACCTGCATATTAAAAGCTAACAAATGTAGCCTAGTTTGCTCCCTTCTATGCAAGCTGTCTATTTAAGGAGAGTTATTAAGACAAGAAACATTCTACCAGGTTGCAACTCCAGCACTTCATTCTGCTGCATGTTTGGAACAGGTCACAACTGATGGAATGTTATGCTGTGCATGACAAAATGCAAATAGGACTGGGTTTAGAGACATATGAAGATCATTGGAACCTTTGGGGCATAATATTTGAAAATAGGAGAGAACAAGTAAAGATATTTTTAAGTCCTGGGGTGGGAGGAGGGGGGGGATGGCCATTTTCACACTGCTTACCAGCCATGGAACATCACGCCAAGTTCCCGGAACAACAGTCTTCCTGGCGTGATTTCGCCAGTAAGCAGTGTGAAAACGGCTTTTGCTGGTAAGCAGAATGAAAACAGCCAGTATCTATCAAGAGGGATAGATACTGTTGGTGCTAACAGTACATGAGAGAAATTAAAGGGAAGAAATCTTAGAATTTCAAGATTGACACCCTGAAAGCAGGGGCCAAATTAGATGTCTATTTTTTCCTGCAAAATTTGTAACTTCTAACTGCTGCAGAATTCTATATCCTTTCAAGGGTTGGACATTTTCATTTCCTGCATGAGTCTGCAGGAAGCAGAGATATTCATGGATACAGAATGCAACCATGCTGGCAGTGAGGTATGATCCCCAGGGAAAGTGGTGCTAATGATTTATTTAGGACTTGTGTCCTGCCAACTTCTCCAAGATCCCATCAGGGAGGCAACATGACTCTGCTCACACATTGTCATATTCCCCAGGAATGAAATTCAAAATTGGCTTTGGAGAGGTGGGTTCTTCCCAGCCCTGGTCTTTCCTGCTACAATGGTCCCTTTGTAGCATCCATCAGTTGTGTATATCCAGTAAATCCATGTGATGGAAGAAAAGTGCATACATCTAATAGAATAAAAAAAAAGTGTCCATCACTGTGGAGAGAATATGAAAGATGATGGGGTACCTAGCTTGCCTGTTGCATTTTTTCAGTAAAAGAAACTTGAAATGAAATATTCTAGTTTTGGATCAGTTTTAAACCATAAGCAACATGATGATTTGAAGACTGAACTCTAGCCCTCTTGGCACTTCTGTAAAGGCTGTGTGTGAACCAACTCCCATTAGAACAAATTTAATTCAAAATTTCAATAGCTATTCTGTTAACAATACAAGCCTTGTATATGCTTTCATTGGGTGTTTCAGCAACTGCTGGACTGCAGAAAGTGATTTCCTTTGTGAAGGGGATTTTCTCCCCAGGTCATTATGGATAAGAACCAACCAAGCAACACATCAGAACGTTTGTTTTAACAAAAAGGCAAGTGTTTTGCAAATCATTTACAATGATTGCCTTGTCTCAATAGTCCTTAAAATTAAGTTGCCCTACATCAGTCATTTTTATTGGCCAAGAATTTAGAACAATAACTGTACAACATACTTTTAACATCATATTTTGCTTTGAAGTCATCCATGAATTATTGCTAAGAAACTGGGAATTGTTTTAAAGCTGTTTTTTATGGATTATGTACCTCCTTAGGCAAATAAATCCTCTGGTTGGATAACTTTTAGAAGAAGAGATTTGTTCTATAATAGCAAACACTCAGTGCAACAAAATGGGGGGGAGGTTTGGGGGGGTTGCTCTATGAAGCTTTAAGAGTGGTTCTAGTTCCTAAACCAAAGCACTGGTTAAAGAGGAAAGGAGGGAATATGGGGTTAGATCAGGGTGCTTTCATCTTGGCTGTCTCCAACTGAAAACCTTGAGATCAAAAGAAATGTAGTGTTCTTCAGCTAGCTCTTATCTGCAAAAAATAGATGTTATTAGTATAAATCAAACAGCTTGGGATTCTACTGCACACTACACCATTTGCTCTTTTTAAAATTCTTCACTTAATTTTGTTCATAGAAATACCAACTCACAAAGCAATATAGTCAGCTATGGAACTCTCTTTCTAGGTGTCTAGGTGTCATGGAGTACCCCGGGACAAAATGGGAGGACAAGTCCTCATTAGAGGAAGAGGCCCCCAAGCCCCACCCTGCCACGGTCTGCCTGTGAGATGGATTCCAACAACACAATCAGTGGCCCTAACAACAACAGCCATACCATCTAATGCTCATTCACTTGTTCATCTTCCAATGTTATATATGCCACCAAGTGTCAGCAATACCCTTCAGCTCTCTATATTGGACAAAGAGGGCAGCCCCTTTTTAAATAAATTGAAGCCATGATCTGAGAATAACAACACTGACAGCCATTCTTGAAGAAGCATCTTTTATTCTTTTGGGTCTCAGTTTGTACTGTTTTGTTGAAACATACACTTTCAATCCAATTTGTGTTGATGAGAATTGCTTACTTTTCCATGGTGGGCCAAAATTTGATCAAGTTAAGCAGGCCACTACATGAGAATTATTTAAAATCTATAGGGCAAAATAACTTGCAGGTGATGGGGCAGTTAGCACTAATCAGCGGTACGGGTTAGCCATTGCCACATCTCCTCCTTACCTGTCAGCACTCCCTCGCTTCTTACCAAGCTGGAACTTCAGAGTCAGGACACCTGCAAGGAAACAGGAGTGGCTGTTGTTAGTTAGCCAGACATTCTGGACTTTGCCCTTCTTCCCTTCAGCAAGGGCACAGTTCTCCCACTTTCCTCGCAAAGTCTCCGAAGTGCACCCAGTGCCTACCACTGTGGGCACCCTCTCTCCCGCCTCATGTTCAAAGTGCCCACGGCACACAGCAAGGGGCAGAGCTTCCCGCCATGTGCTCACTTACCTGGGACATGGGCAACATTGGCCGGATGTTTTATAGGGTGCATTTGTGGGTGATTGGGTGCGGGGAGGAGGGCTCATCCACGTTGGAAGCGCGCACTGATTGGTCCCCATGATAGTTCCCATCCTATGCTCCTTCGGGCCATGGGGGCGGGGCGGGGCGGGGCGCTCAGAGAGGGGGCCAAGTTTTCGCCGTTCCATGGGCGTCTATGGGCTACGCCTTGTTCTTTCATGGCGTAGCTCTTTTGCGCCGCTGTGGGCATTCTCGCTTCTGGAAGGGCTTAGGGAGCAAATTAACCCCGGGCCCACCCTCCTCCCCACCCCCTCCTGCGCCGATGTGGGGCTCTACACCACTCCTCCACCTCCGCCCGGCCGCCTCTCGCTTGCGGCAGTGCCAGTCCACCAGTGGTGTTGCGCCTCATGCCACCGCTGATGGAAGGGAATTTATGCGCAGTAGGAGCCAGTTCCACTGTCGCAAGCCTTAGTTCAGTTCCTATTCACTTTCCCCGCCCCCATTAGGATTGTACTGCCCATAGGTTTGAAAAATTGCTGATAAAAATTCAAAATTCATTATATTTCTAGTTCTACCTCCTTGGATTGTAGTTGGTTTATCTTGCTGTTTGTGGAGGTGCCCCGGTGTGTCAGTTCCAACAAACACAAAAAAGCAAATAGTAACACACTCTTACAGATAATTACCCAACTAACATCCAAACCCTTTGATCACTGCCATTCTTATACTCTGTTAGGTGATCCCCCCAAGTGCTCTCCTTAAAAGCTCTGTTTTGCATCTCCTCCAAAACACCATCAAAGTGGATACCATTCTTATCTCATCTGGGAGGCTGTTCTTTGATTCCTTAGGTTAAAACTAAGGTAAATTAAGGTAATTACATTACAAAGATAAAACACAGGAGAAATGACTGATTAAAAATTATTGACATTAAAGTTTGGGTATAAGCAACTAAATAGAGTTAATGAGAGCTATTATATACAATTTAGTTGTGCAGTTATATATTCTGGAATGATCTTTCTATTTGCTTAAATTAAATTCAAATGTAGTGCTTGTATAAGTTCCTATGCACTTTCTATTGTTACATATTTTCTTTTTAAATATAATCTTTACTTTTTAAAAAAAGAATAGTTTCAAGTTTACATCAGGTTCAAGCAATCAATTTGAAGAGTTTTTCAGCAAATAGAAAACTACAAGACTAAATGCTCAGTTCACGATCATGATATAGCTATTAATGTGGACTCTTTGGGGAACAATAGAATTAAAAACAAAGTACTATGACAGCAAGAACAAAGTACTATGACAGCAAAACTGTCATTTAATAGACTAGGAAGAACTTAGCTACCACTAGGATATGTTATATAGTTATAAATGTGCATATTATGTTGTCTGGTAAAACAACAAGTTAGATCCAACTGTCTTCTACTAAGCAAGGTGCCTTCCACTGAATGAAGCAAGATGCCTCACTTAGGAAAGGAATTGTTAGATCCAATTGCCCCCACCTGCTTAGCATTTTGTCATATGCAATTCCTTGTCTTTTAAAGACAAACATTTGCATCTAGAAGATTAAACTAAAAAAAATGTAAGGACAATCTGCTTTCACATGCTTGTGGGACCCACACTATCTGCTATGTAATTACTGAACTTTTAATAGGATAATAGGAATAATAGTATAATAGGAAATTAAGTGCGGAATAAAAAAGTATTTCAGATGGTTTCCATTATCTTCCCAGATAGCTTGAGCTTTAACAATTCAAACTTGTATCAATTAAGGCATTATCTCGATGAGATTAAATCTGGACAAATATTGAGCATCCCCAAACATGGTCTCATGCATAGATTTCAGCCCTGGGTATTTGGAAAAAGAGTGTCAATAGTTTTTGAACTACATATATCTGCATTTTAAAGTTCACTATAGTATTCCCCATTACTATATAAGGGCTAGACATGGGCACAAACCGAAAAAAAGAACCACCTGATTCGTGGTTCGTTGCTATTCCACGAACCAGGAACCACGAACTTCCATGAAGTTACCAGTTCACGAATTGGTTTGTGGTTCATAGTTCATGAAATTCAAACACCCGGCGCTGGCATCTGAAGCCCCATCTCCTGTTGCCCCGAAGTGGCAGGAGAAGTCTGTCAGTTTCAAAGCACCCCACACAGGCTTCATCCGATCAGGTGAACCCTGCGAGGGGCATGTGAAACTGACAGCACTGTTCTCTAGTCCCCTGAGTGCAGGAGGAAGTGAGCTGTCAGTTTGACAGACCCCGTGCCGGCCTCAGCCCATGGGCTGAACCCGGCGCAGGGTCTGTCAAATTGACAGCTGTCCTCCTTCTGCTTGGGTGGCAGAACAGGACTATCAGTTTCACTCACCCCACATCAGCTGAACTTGGCGCGGGGTCTGTCAAACTGACAGCTTTCATTCTCCTCCCGCTCAGGCAGCAAGAGAACAGGGTGTCAGTTTCACTCACCCCACGCTGGGTTCAGCAGATGGGCTGAAGCCAGTGCGGAGTGTGTGAAACTGACAGCCCCCTTCTCCTGCCACTCGCTGGCAGCAGGAGAAGGAAGCTGTCAGTTTCACACACCCCTCAGTGGCACCAGCCTGTCTGGGGTCAAAAACTGCTCACGAATCGCACGAACCAGGCCAAAAAAGTCATGGAGGTTCGTTAACACGCGGTCGCATGAACCACATGCTAACAGACCACAAATTGGCCAGGTTTGTGAATTTTTTTGACTCGTATTGCGGTTGATGCCCACCTCTAATAAGGACAGGAGAGTTGGACACTGAAGAAAGCAGAGATAAAGAAAGTTGATTCATTTGAAATGTGGTGCTGAATGAGAGTTTTATGGATACCATGGATGGCCAAAAAGACAAATGGGGGTCTAGATCAAATCAAGCCTGAATTCTCCGTAGAAGCTAAAATGACAAAACTGAAGCTTTGGCCACATCATGAGAAAACAAGATTCACAAGAAAAGACAACAATGCTAGGAAAAATGGAAGGCAGTAGGAAAAGAAGAAGATCCAAAATGAGATGTCTCAATAACTTAATAAAGGAGGCTACATCCTCCAGTTTGCATGATCTGAGCAGGGCTGTTAATGATAGGCTATTTTGGAGGTCTTTCATTCATAGGGTCATCATAAGTTGGAAGTGGTTTGACGGCACATAAAACACACACAAAGTACCAATTGTCTATTTATTTTCTCACGTGCTGGGAAAGACCCTTTTCTCTAGAAACCAACTCTCAGAGCCAAAACACACGTTAAGAAATACCTAGGTTCAGCGTGTGTTCTCTTACCTCAAGGTTTGCTGGGATCTGTAGGCATCCTGGAAGCTTAAAGTTTAGCATTTACAGAGCAGCAGGGAGGGAAATACAGGCGCCTGTATTTCCCTTCCCCTTCCTGCTGCTCTGTAAATGCTAAACTTTAAGATTCCAGGATGCCTACAGATCCAAGCAAACTTTGAGGTAAGAGAACAAGTTTAGCATTTACAGAGCAGCAGGGAGGGAAATACAGGCGCCTGTATTTCCCTTCCCCTTTCTGCTGCTCTGTAAATGCTAAACTTTAAGCTTCCAGGACGCCTACAGATCCCGGCAAACCTTGAGGTAAGAGAACACGTGCTGAACCTAGGTATTTCTTAACGTGTGTTTTGGCTCTCAGTCGGAACAGGTGGCAGTGTACTAGATTAACAAATTGTCCAATGCTACCTGATACCACTTCATGCTTTCTCTATTATGCTCAAACATAAACCATTGGCTATACTGGAACAATATAAAGAGAGAAAAATGTGCTGCGGATATCATGCTGGGCACAGGAGATGACATGTTCTGATATTTAGGAGGTAGGTATTAGGACTCAATAAAGAAAATGAACTCCACAATTAACTCCAACAATTGTATCATCACTTCTATTGCCCTTGTAAATTGTATCTATGTTTATCTTGTCTATAAACAAGCTGTACATTGAAATGTCAGACTATTTATCTTGCAGCTACAGATTTACATATATTGAATGAAGTGGATTTTAGTCCACAAAAAAAGTATTCTACAATAAACAACATTGGACTAAGTTGCTACAGTACTTTTGTCTCTTTGTTGTTAACACCTATCTCTCCAAAATTAAACGCTTATTAAAATGCCCCCAGTGCATGCTGGCATGGGGTGCTGTGCACCAGTAAGCATGCAGGCACTATCTAATCAGGGACATATGATAATCAATACCTGGAAAAGAATTACACTTAATCAATAGTCCCTCATTATCATTTGAAAGCCAGTTCATGTTGCCTCAGATGTTTATTTTTCATTAGAACTGTTTAAAGTATATAGTCATTCATCAAGACTGCAAACAGGCTTGAATATAGAAAGAGAAATTAAATAAAATTAATAGCCATCCATTCTAATTTAGAATAATCTTCCATCTTACATACTGGGCCAAACACTTACAAAATTTGATATGCCGCCCGCCTTATATGAGTACTGCGTGTTCAGTAATGACAAAGTTGTGGCATCTGGAGTGATGAAGCAGTTAGGATGTCAGACTAAGATCTGGAAGACCCAGGTTCAAAACCACACTTTCCATGGAAGTTTGCTCAATGACACATGGCCAGTCATCCCCCTGTATCATTGTCTTCCGCCAGCAGGCATATCATCCCCCTGTATCATTAACTGCTGCTAGCCTGTTTCACTTTGCATTTTTTTACCCTGCATACATAAATAAAAAATAAGTATTGTTGTGAGGTGTGACGGATAGGACTGGCTTCAGCTCCGCCTCTCCTGAGAAACAACCAATGAGAGTGGGCAGAATGCTGGTGTCATGGGCTGGGCCCGCCCAAGCTGATAGTCCAAGCTCTAACACGAAGCCAAAGGAGTGTTCAAGATTCAAAAGCCAGGTCCAGTCCATAGTCAGAGCACAAGGTAAACACCAGGAGTGTGTCCAGAATCCAAAAGCCAAGTCCAGTCCGTAGGTCACAGCATGAGAGTATCAAGTCAAGGTGCAGGCAAGAACAAGATGCAAAGTTCCAGGAAGTGGTTGCAGGTAATCAACATGTTGCTTCCATACCTGACAGTTTCTCCAGACTGGCTTTTATAGCCAGGGGAGGTGTTCAGCCAGCTGCTGGGGCTCCATCCTGATGCTGCTCATCATCACTCTCCAGCAGCTGGCGTTAGCTCAGGAGATGAGCACTGCACCGTCTCTCCTGCAGTTCCAATCTCTGGTGTTGTTTGCTGTGTTCTTTGGGCATGGGTGAACAGGGGGTGGGTGGGTGCGTGGGGTGGAAGCCCCTGGCTGTGCTGCACTTGTAGCCTGGGATGTCCCTGGCTGAGCTTCCCCTGTGGTATTGGGACCAGAGGATGCTGGTGCCTCTGCTGCTGGCTGTAAGCTCTGATCAGCCAGCAGCTGTTGCTCCTGATCACCAGCTTCTGCTGAGTCAGGGCTAGGGCAGGCTAGACAGAACTCCTCTTCTCCTGAGGAGTCCAGGCTGGCTACACAAGGCTCCTCTCCTCTGGAGGAGACCTCACCCTCACTGAGTCCAGACTAGGCCATGACCGCTGGGCCAGTAAAAGTTGGAGGCTTTTGGACAGAGTGAGAAGAGGGGACAAAGCTTTTTGGAGAGGTTGAAAGAAGGCAGCAGAGATATTGCTGGTTTTTATACATCTGTTATGTTATACTGAATCATTCCCTGTTTAACCTCAGTATATTTATGAGTTTAAAACTATTCACTCCAATGCTCCATCTTGTATATAAAGTTTTTTTTAAACCTTGGCTGTCTTGGAGTTGTTGGCTGAGGGACATTAAGGCACCCACACAAACCTCAGATGCTCTGGTCACGACAAATGGGCCAGTTGTGGTTAAGAGTACTGAGACTCTAATCTGGAGAACCAGGTTTGATTCCCTACTCTTTTGCTTGAAGCCAGTTGGGTGACCTTGGGTCAGTCACAGTTCTTCCAAAGCTCTCTCAGCCCCACCCATCTCACAAGGTGTTTGTTGTGGGGATAATTGGGCCTTTTTTTCTGGGGAAATAGGTGGCACCCCTTGTACTACCACATGTGTGCTCCTGGGACCGCGCAATGATGTCACTTCAGTGACATTATCATGCCAGTGCGACCCCCCCCCCTGAGTGCTCCCACAATTCACACTGGCTTGCCTACCCAACCCTTACATTGATCACACCATCGGGCCATGGCCTGGAGCTGCGAGCGTGCAGGCAGCTCAGTTGAGATTCAGCTTGAGTCTTCCCCCGCTCAGCCCAGGCAAGCAGCTAAATCGATCACAACATCGAGCCATGGTCCAGAGCTGCAGGTGCGTGCACTGCTTAGCTGAGCTGCAGCCTGGCACTTCACCCTGCTCTACCAGCGGAGGCCTGCCAGGCAAGCAAGTGAGCATGCCTATGAAAAATGGTTTATGGTGGGTGGTGGTGGGAAAGGCAGGTCTTCATATGAGGATAAAATAGAAAATAATGTAGGCTTCTTTGGGTCCCCATTGGAGAGACAATGGAGGGTAAAAATGAAATAAAAATAAATCCACATTCAGGCTAAATTTCAGGTATTGTTTCCCAAGTGGACTCCAACAATCCCCTGATGTTGCCAAATTACTACAGGGATAAACTGTCTAGAGTATCCCCCAGAAAACCACCCCAAGTTAGGTATTGTGAGATTTGGTTACAGGAAGATATCACTTAGATAGATCAGTTGGGAGAGATGAAAGAGAAGATGATGTTTGGTCAAAATTACGTTTATCATGGTTAGACAGAGTAGATTTGGCCAAGAATATTTTTTTTACCAAGAATATTATTCTTATTCATGACAATACACTGGTTTCTAGTTCAGCAACAAAAAGAGAATGGCAAAATAAAAATAACAGGTTGATAAATCCCTATTATTAAGATATGTTTTAGTTTAGCATAAATTAAAGGGCAGGGTGTGGTTAGCAGATACACTGTTGTATAATTTTACAGACACATTGGTTTATGCCGGAGAAATTAACAATGACAGAGCAGGACGTATTATGTAGTATGGAGAGAAGAAATGGAAGGAATTAAAACAGAAACTGCCAAATATATATATAAAAATAAAAGTTAGATCTTAAGGCCAGATATCCCTATTAGAATTAGTAGTTTATAATCATGAACCGTCTACATCTAAAATTGTTTGTAGAAATGACCTGCTGGAGCCAATATAAATTGATCACTGTTAATGATCGGTTGGAAATGGATGAGACATTTTCCTATGAGATACTGAATAAAATGAATGGGCACTATTTACTATTGTTCCAACACTTTCAATTAAGAACCACAGTGACGTCAATACAGAATAAGGTATTGATGACCTGTAGTAACAGAGAATTTAAATTACTATCTGAGAGGCTGGTATTAAAGGGATGGGAGAAATTTGTCAACTTTTTGCTTAATGTATTGAAGACCAAAATTATAAAAGCAAGTGGGACATTAGCACTATCAAACTGAACAGCAAACAGTAAAGATGTTTTTGATACAAATTTCTATCACTTTTCTTCTATTAGGAATCATTCTTTTGTTCTCACATTTGTTGTACCAGGATCCCAGATGCGGTGCCTGGCCTCATGAACTAAGTTAATTTCTAGAACATCTCAGAAGCAGCATGCACAGGGTTTCATTGCTTGCAATGGAAGGTGCAGAAGAAGCTGAAATATATTTGTGACATTTGCCATTAACATGAACGAAAGTGCTTTTGTAGGTGAAGAATCCATGTGTGCATCAGACCACACATTTCAACAAGGGATTTCTTATTTGAAGATATACTGCTGAAAAGATCTCCATTAATTAAAACCAAAAGTAAACAACTATCCTTTTGGTACCCTCCAAATGAGTTGGATTAACATGGGTGGAACACGTCTGGCACAGGCATTGCCAGGGCCCAATTTATCTTCCATGGTGCAAGGCAAATCACGAAAGATAATGCTTGGGTTTTCAATCTACCTTGAGACAGAAAGGCAGACTATAAATAAAATACAATAACAATAAGGCAGAACCTGCTTATTGCTCATGTAAAAACAGTTGATGCTGAAAATTTATTTACAAAAGCAGTAGATATCACATCTCTTGGCACTGAATTTCCTGCATGTATCACACTAGTATCTGTAAAACTGCAATTTCAGTTGTTTAGAATTTGAAGAATATATATATCGGTAATCTTCTTGACTCAAACTACCATTGCTACAGGCTGTCTCTGTAGGCGCTTGCAACTGAGCCATGGCAGTGAATGTGAAACTTCCTTTGAAGCAGTCTGTGTAACAGCTTCCAAGCAGGAAGAGACAAGTATTCAATCAGTTTGCCTCTTCAGCATGTTTGCTGCTATGGGTGGGTGGGAATATCCACGGATAATATGTCAGCTTAGGCTGTGCTCTACTTTGCATGAAAATTACTTTTTAATCATGGCCAATATTTATAGACTCATCTAGTAACATGCATCTAATTTAAGTTCTTGCCTTTCAACACATAAAACGGTGATACTCCTATGTCTTCCTTTTTAAAAGCTAACAAGCAAGGTGCAACATTCTGCTGCTATATGTACAGCTTCTATCTGGGAATTCCACTGCATGCTTTTCTGTAAACCGAACAGTGGAACTAAATGAGGAATTGTGAGAAGAACTGAGCACACACTAGGCAATCAATTGTATGAAGACCAGGTTCATTGTAAAGTGTATCCGAGAAGCAGAGGTTGAGAAATTACTTGGATTCCGTATAAATCTGGTGCTGTTCTAGATCACTGCCTCATAATGGTCATGAGATGGAAGCCTTCCAGGTGAAGTCACTGCCAAGAGCTGGCATGTAGCAATTAGATTCTGCTCCGGAGTAAGATGGAGCTTCTTAAGGCTGAGATATGGCTTGAAAAACAAAGGAAGTTCATTTTAAAACTCATTTAAAAATTCATCATTTCAAAATCAATAGTATCTTCAGAAGAAAAATAGCAGAATAGCAATTAAGGACCACATTAAAAACTTCATCTGTACAATCCAAAGGAATACACAGTAATGGCAAGGAACCTTTGGAAGACCCATTGAATTTTTTTACAAAACCTGTAGGCCAATGTCTATGACTATGCTTCCCAACCTGCAGAAAATAACCTCAGATCTATGATTTCACACTAATTATGCTTAAATTTAGAGCAGTCTACTCAACCCTTGCTTACTGCTTTTTAATTAGTTTTGCATTATTCATTGCACTTAAGGGCATAAGCCTGGAGACCTTTGGGTACATTCCAAAAAGCTAAATAATAAAACATAGGACACAGGCAGGAGCTAATTTGGTGTGAAATTCTGCTCATATCCTTGTATACTAATGTGAACAAACAAAATTGACAGAGGGACAATTTCCGTCAAATCTAAGAATCTTGCTCTGCAGTACAGTCTGCTGCTACAGGAGCCCTGATGCTAGCTTCAAATTACAGAGACTTTTGGACCACTTGCAGACAGTTACTCCAGCAATGAAAGCTTGCCCATGTTAAAAATGCTCACTTATAGTATGATGTTAAGTTGACCTGTTGCCTTGCAGGGCAGTTTAAAAAGGCACTCTCCTTGTGGAGAATCCCACTGGATTCCCTATAAATTTGGTGCTGTTCTAGATCACTACCCCATAACGGCCATGAGATGGAAGCCTTCATAGTGAAATCGCTGCCAAGAGCTGCTGCAAGGACTGGTCACTCACACTCCCCCCTCCTTTCCCCTTTGCCCCTCTGTCTTCCACCTTCTGCCTCTGCCTCACTCCTCCTCCCTTCATCCACCTCCCATCTGGTTAAAAAGGGTGGGAAGCAGTGTTTATTTGCTGTTCTCTAGCAAAGGAACAGAAAGGAACAGTGCTGCCATGCTTCTCGAATTTTACCAAATAAATTTGGTAAACTTAAATTCGGTATTACCGTTTTGGTAATATCAAATTTTACTGAATCAGGTAAAATACAGTAATTTCCATTTTTTTTCAGAGTAAACTTCCATTTTTTTAAAAAAAAGTAAGTCTCTAGCAGCTTTTGTTGTGCAGATATAAGAGGGAAAACATATCTCCACAACAAACGGGGCTAGAGACTTTTTAACAAATGAAAGGTTGGAATTCAGAGAACCAGATAGACAGCTTGTTATAACATTATATTGATATATCAGAACTTAATAGTCAATTTAAAAGAAAACCCTGAAAAATTCCCAGTGGCCTGTGTGGACAGAAGGATGGCTGCTGCTGGGGGACCGGGGCAAGGAAATGGCAGTAAAACCTGCCATGTAGAAGTCCAGGCGTTGCTTGCTGTATTGGCAGCTGCAGCAGCAGCATGGGAATTACAGAAACCTCTCCTGTATGGAAAACACCTAGGCCTGGGAAAGCCAGCTTCTTATAGGGCAGTCTTAATTTGGAATTAAGACTCAATGGTGTAAATAAGTGGACTTTTTTCAATAACATGAACAATCCATGAATTCATTAAAGGTGCTTTGCAACTGCACCCAAAATATCCACTTGCATTGTGTCAAGGAGAGGCACTAATATGAGGCTTTCCAACTACAGGGCACTGTGTCCCACAGCAACATTATATAATCGGAAACTTGGATGCACCGTTATGCTTTGGTTGCATCCACTGTGTCACAGCAATCATTCACTAGATTGTCTTGTCCACGCAGGAGTATCCAGTTGTGAATGATTGCTATAGTGCACTCTCAAACAATGTGTGGTGCAGACTAGAACTTGATATTTCTGAAGGCTTCATTAATCGTCATTCATGAAAACTATGATTTTAGTTAGGGCTAGATTCTGATCACAAAGCATCCTGTTTCTCACTACTTTTGTGTTAAACTTATTTCCAGCTATGCCAACCAGAGGCTGGTGGCATAAGCAAGATGGGAAGTGCTGTTCAAAGTTTGCCATCCTCTTTGCATTTTCTCTCTCATTTCCATTATTCAGGAGAATTCTGATATGTAAAATGCATTAATTTGTTGACACAGCCTTGTCAAGAAGGCAAGGGCCCTTCAGCATTTCTCAATAGCAATCCCTCTGAAGTGTCAGAGTTTTTATTGCGATGTGTTAAGATAAATGATAGATAATCCTCATGACAGAAAACAGCACAGGCACACAGCTGTCAGAACCAAGGCGCATGCATGCACTTTAGAAGTACCTTAGGAACCGTTCAATCCTCAGAGACTCCTATCAGAGAAGCACATCTGTCAAGACCTTCAGACACATGGTGACTGTTTGTTTAATCATGCAAGCAAAACAGCTCCAGGAAAGAAAACACTAAGAGTTACGCCTGCACCCATAACCTGCACCTCATTTCTTTACACTTTTGTTTATCCCTCACTGCCCCGTTATTAAGCTCTGCATGTTTCCTGTGCACTAGTCCTTCCTTCTACTGGGATTGTAGGATCAGATGCTAAATGTGCAATTGCAACCATGTACCCAGGACATTTTGATGTAAATGTACACATGGGAGGGGGATAGCTTTGAAAGTAGGTTGCAAAATGGCCGGATTTAAGAAAGGTCACAAACTGCTGCCCTCCTCCAAAAATAAAAGATGTCTGACAAATGGATAAATGCATGCAAATGCTATTCTTAAAGAAGAAAAGTGCTCCCATAAATGGAACAGTGTGGTATGGACAAATTTGGCCTTCAAATGGGAAAAAGGTGCTGAGGAAGAGAAGGTCTAACAACGGCCAAGACCAGACACAATGCAAGTGATTGGGTGCAACGAAGTATACGACACTATTTGAAGGATGTCCTATTCTCCCCCTTTAAAATGCAAGCTTTCCAGTTCTCAAAGAAAGCACTAGACAGTGGTATGCTTATCAGAAACCATCCATGATGGGATAAGGAACAGAGGAGCAGACTACATCAGCCAATTTCAGATGAAAATGAATTTGTGCAGGTAGAACCTTCCTTCACAGAACATTTTCTGTAGACTTCTCTGCTGAGGAACCCCCTCATATCCACCACAGAGCATTCCATGGTGGTCAAGTAAGATGTTGGTCAGCCCTCCTGGACCTTGCCCTGTTCATGTGCACAGCCTAAGGACCTTCCCCCAAACACTGCAGCATAAAGTGCACGAGGTAGAGAAATTCAGTAGGAATTCACTAACTCTCTTTCAGGGAATTGCATGCGTGACCACTGGCTCTTGATCACACTAGGGAACCCTAGAACGGCCTTTGAAAACTACTGCTCCAAGAAGAAAGAGCTACTATCCGGTCAAGCCCTCTTTATACCTGTAACCCTTACACTGCTGTTCTCCCACTGAGAAATGAGCAATTCTGCTTCTGAAGAATGCATATGAGCTAAACCCACCTTGGCTTGTGAGCACAAGTCTACAGTGCTCTGTAGGCAACAAAAGAAGACTTTTAGCTATCTGAAATGGCATTAAGCATGTTCATTAGGAACACGTGCATCATCCTGCACCTTATAAACATCAGACAAGGACAGAGAGGTCACCTGAGATGCTACATCAAGAGGAAGCCGGTGTTGAAGGTATCTCAGCTAGTCAGCTATTGCCTCAAAAAGGGATGCAACATCATTCTTTTTCTCCTCACGTGGCAGGAATGCTCACAACTGTTCACAGCTATTTTTAATCTGATCATCATTTGTAATACTTTATTGAATCATTATATTAAAAACACAAACTAGGCATAAGAGCAGCAGAACTGCAAAAATATAATCCATAATATTCACAATACTTCCTGGAATAACTATATCCATATTTACTGTCACTGCTTTCTTTGCTGGAATAAAGTAAAGAAAGAAGGATGCTCTTTCCAGAAGTGCCAGGTGAATACTTTTCTACATCTGAAGCTATTTTCCTTCACAACCTAGTGTAAAGGGGAAAAAAGCCTGCTGATCCAGGGTGGGAGGTGGGGGAACAAGAGATTAAGTCCCTATCCTACATGAGCACCCCTGAACCGGTTACTGGTTTCGGATGAGCCAAGAATCAAAGAAACACTATACAGATAGGAAGACATTTGGTTTATTATAAATGCGTATTAAAAGGTTATACTTTGAAAAGTGTGTTAATGAACAGCTAAAACAATAAAGATCTAACTAAAACCTAACACCACACATACCAGACAGAATTTTGTCTGTCAGGCAGCAATCTAAGAGCGGAACTACAAGTGACAAAAGGCACAGATTGGACACTTGTCAGCTTCCCTCAAGTTTTGATGGGAAATGTAGGCAGCTTGGCGGAATGTTGGACAAGTGACAGTTGAAAAGTCCATTGGACAGCAGTCGGAGAGCCAAGCTGCAAGACTAGGATACCTACATTTCCCATCAAAACTTGAGGGAAGCTGACAAGTGTCCAACCTGTGCCTTTTGTCACTTGTAGTTCCGCTCACAGTCACTTGCCATTCTAAGCCATGATGGTAACTTGTAGGTTCTTACAGCGTTCTTAGTCAGCATTGAAGTTTCAAGTCAAGGTATAATCCAAGGATGAAAAAAAAACCCCATAACTGAGACCAGCCATAAGGGCCTTAGAGAGATCTGAAAAAGAGGCAAGCTAAGAGCAAGAAAATAACTGACTTTTCCAATTTATTCTCAATTGTCTAGCAACCTGAAGATATTCCACTAGCCAATCAGTGCCCTACAATTAATTGCATGTGGGGTTGATGTTCTGCAGCTACATCAAATCCACACAGCATTACCATGAGTCCGTATCATCTTCTCTTGGGAACCATAGCTGTGTCAGAGAAGCTTAATTGGATAAATGTTGGGCCTTGCCCTCTAAGGGCCAAGCTAGACATTCAGATTGGAGTTGGATTTGGTTTCCCCTGACCCAATTTGAGTTCCCTGCAGCCACACAGCACCTTTGGGGAATGGTTGTTAAAAAATATAGGAGAGCCCAAACAGCCTCATAATGCCTCTACAGGGTGGGGTGGGGCGGGAGGAGTAGGGGTTCCTCCCTCCCCCCTCAAGCTGTTTCTGCATGTCAAAATAGCAGGGGATAGAGGTGTCCCCCCCTTGTTTTTTCTGCTCCATATGAAGTATTCTGCGCACATGGAGGAGTAAAAACAAGAGGGAAAGCTCCCCCCATTTTATTGTGACACAGGAAAATGGCTTGAGGGGAGGGAGGAGCCCTTCTTCCCGCACAGAGGCATTCTAAAAAATTTTGGGCTCTTGTTAATTTTTTAACAGCGATTTACTTTTTAATTGCTGTATGGCTGTGGAAATCTGAGTTGGGCCTGGGGAACCCAGACCCAATCCTTTTAAAACCTGCATATCTAGAGAGACCCTAACTTTGGAGGCTCTCAGCGACTCCACCTGGGAAGAAAAATATGCTTCTGGATTCATTTTCACAATGGCATTGATTACCCACAATGCATACAGGCTCTGGCCAAGCAGGCCTATTTCTTCATACCTAGAACCACTAAAGACAAGCAAATGTTACTTTTTATGAAATAATTTGGATTCTAGTTTATTTAGGTAAACAGACAGCTGGAAAAGGAGACTAAAACAGAACATACCACTGGGACTCTTTTAATAGGAGGTCTCCTTAATTGGTTTGGGGAATTAGCATTAAGTGAGAAGGTAACTTGGAATCTCCACCTATGTATACAGAGATTATCCCCTTTGAGAACTCTCAAATAAATCAGGCAGATGTTCAACAGGAAACATTTTTATTAAAAGAGAAACAAAAAGGGCAATAATACAAATACACGCAGCACACATAGGCTAACTAAGAAAATCAGAAAGAAAAATGGGAGAAAGGAATTTGGGATAGGGTAATAATTCCTGAAGAAGGAGGGGTTCATGGGAGCAGCAGCAAAACAACCAATATTTCACCAGGAGAAGGCTCAAGAGAACTTGAAGGTGGGTGTATAGATCCAGAACAAACACACACAGTGCAAATGGCTGGGAAGCCCAATTATAGGGCAAAACATACCCTGGGGCATATCTGATGTCTTTGCCCCAAACTTAGATCCAGAGGAGTTAGCCATGTTAGTCTGTAGTCGCAAAATAGTAAAGAGTCCAGTAGCACCTTTAAGATAACCAACTTTATTGTAGCATAAGCTTTCGAGAACCACAGTTCTCTTTGTCAGATGCATCTGATGGAGAGAACTGTGGTTCTTGAAAGCTTATGCTACAATAAAGTTGGTTAGCCTTAAAGGTGCTACTGGACTCCATACCATTTTGCCCCAAACAATGGCTTAATGGCTGTTTCCAGAGGTGGACAAAGGAGTTGGGAGAAGTTTGAAGTGACTATCTGAGATGGCCTATAGGTCAAAATATTGCATTATGACCTGGTAAGTACCGGAAGGTAGGGCTATCAGATGTGCTGAATAGCTTTGATTAAGTGAGAGAGGGGAGGTAGAAGAAAGTGTTGATGAGATTAGACAGGGATTTTTCTCAGGAAGCCTCGATACCTCTGCTTCTCTCTGGGGTGAGGAGGGCCATCAGTCAGTCCCCCTATGATTCATGAGTTGGTAACTTTCTAGTCTCCAAGCCAGTTGGCATCCTCTCTGCCTAGGGCCAGGCAGTGTCTAGGACTTATTGCAAGAGGTTTATGATATTCCATATCTATAAACAGCCCTTTTAGCAAAGAGAGGACATCTGACTGCTAACAGAAAGGAACAGACTGCATGGTTCAGTTTATGTGACCAAATTGACTCAATGTACTTTTATCACACACCTGCAACAGACAACAGAGAGTCTTGCATATCTTCCACACCACCATTTGACTAAGTCTGTATTGGGCATTATCACATCATGTCCTAATGGTAAGAACCCTCCATCTCTCTCATGCCATACAAATAGGGCATACAGTTCAATTAGATTCCCCATCACAAGCCAGGATTTTAAAATTAAACATAAAAGATTAAATTTAGGGTTAGGTTTAAATTTTGTCCATAAGCTAGGAATCAAACTCCAGTTAAACTGTGCACTGGCACACAACATGTATCTGGAGTCATCATGCTGTGTGTGAGAAGGAAGAGATATGCATGCATACAACCCCTTTAGGCACATTCAGGCTTAATGTCAGTCTGACATTACGTTCAAGTTACAGTTACTATCCTATGGGAATTTAGGTTTGTAGGCTGCAGGCATTTTTAGAGGGGTCAGTTGTATCTTTTGAATACGAATTTGTAAACTGCCCTCTAAGTGAAGAAGGCTAATCCCATTTTGCAACTAGATGTCCTTTGGCCTAGAATTGTTAGTCTGGGTCCCAGAGCAGGTAGCCTTGCTTATAAAGGATATCATCCCTCCCAGATAAGAATCATTTCCAAAAAGTAAAGTCAAATGTCAGTTGCCCAAACTTTGTTGCAAAAGAGCGGACTCACTGTTACACTTGACTTTGTGTATATCTTTCCTTTTGTTCTGTTTTCATACTGATATTCTGACTCTTAATTTTTTATCATTACATTGCTTGTTTGTTTTTATGGACTTTACTGCAACTTACCTTGAAGGCCTCACAAGGCCAGAAAAGTAGCATATAGCATTGCGGGGGGGGGGGGGGGGCTGAGGAGAAAACTCACAAGCCTATATTCTTCTACTTTGTAGAGATCAGAATTAGCTCTGTTTCCAGCTTTGGGGGATACTTGGGCAGTGGGCACAGTGATCTCAGTAGGCCACCCTTTCTTGAGCAGGCCCTCTCAGCCAGGCTTGCCAGGTCCCATGGGGTGTGGGGGCCATGGGGTGTGGGGGGCACTCATAGTGTTTGTGGCCCATTAAGATTCTAAAATCCATCAAAAAAATCCCCACCTCATAATATTCTTTAAGACATGATAGAGAATACTAGAGTTGCCAGCTCCAAGTTGGGAAATTCCTGGAGATCTTGGGGGTTAAACCAGGAGAAAGTGGGGTTTGGGGAGGGGAAGGACCTTGGCATGGCATAATTCCATCCCCAAAAGTAGCCATTTTCTCCAGGTGAACTGATCTCGGTGGCCTGGAGACCAGTTGTAATTCTGGGAGATCTCCAGCCACTACCTGGAGGCTGGCAACCCTAGAGAATACACAGGCATTCCATTTTAAAAAGCAGTATTAGCAGACTACTGTTACTTTCCCTCTCCTCGCTATTCTACATGTGTATCAATTTATTTTTCGTCTTGCTCTCTGTGCATAAAGAATCTGTACTTGACCTTTAAATGTCAAAATCCTCTTGAAAAGGGTGCTTACTGAGAACTACAATTATTCAACACAACAGCATATGCAGATTCAACCCAATACAAAAAGCAAGCTGCATTTAGTGCCACTGAATGTAAAAGCACAATGCCTAATTCTGAAACCTCCCCAAAGCAGTAAATAACTGTCTCCCCCTCCTCATCTTTAAAGCTGTGGCTGACAGAATGGAAGGAGGAGCCATATGGGTGGCTTGGCTGACATTCTAATCGAGATGGCTGCAGCAGAAGGCTTTAAGTGGGGGTGCCTCAGCATTGCCCCCCCATAGAGCCTGGAACTGGGAGAAGACCTGGAGAGGGAGTGCATAAAACTATATAGATAACCTATGATATTCTACACAGAAAAAAATGTCTGTGAAAAAGAACCTTTAAAAAAAGCAGAGGAATGGTTTAACTATCTTTTTGCAAGTTTATTAGAGTATCCTTCAAAAAAAACCTAAATGCAAGGAGTTTTCAGCCAACCAGTGCTTTAGCTTATATTACTGGCTAAAGCAACCCTAAAGTGTAGATGACTGGGGAAGGCAATGACAAACCACCCCGTAAACAGTCTGCCAAGAAATGTCGTGATGCAACATTCCCCCCTGGGTCAGTATGACTCGGTGCTTGCACCTTTACCTACCTACCTTTACACATAAATAGTGGCACACAAGTTATTCCTCATACAGCTGCAAGGCAACTTTATATCAAATACTGGAATTACACAACTGTTCTATGTTGAATTTCGAATTTATAGCCCACTTTTCTTCCAAGCTGGGACCAAAGGCAGTTCATGATATCATTCTCTTCATCTCCATTTTATCATCAAAACTGACCTCCCCACAGCCACCAATCCCTCAACCTACCACCAGTAGCCTGTAGTAGTAATAATATCTATTTTATCCCTTCAAGGCTCTGCTTCTTTGTTTTCTGAAGTGTAATAGGATGTTTACACTTTCCTCTTCAAACAGCAGTTGTTTACTCCCACATTTTCAGCAATGACACATATCACTTCTCTATTGTTTCCACATTGGGGATCAAAGCACTGCTGCTGTTTTTGTTTGCTTCACACAGAGAAGAAAACCAGTGATTAATGCATAGAACAAACAGTATAAACATCATATTTACATACATGTAGGCCCTTTTAACTCACTGACATATTTGTGGGGCCAGCAAACCCCAAGTACACTTAAGCGCAACACAGTGGAGTTCAAGCATTATTTTTTTACATTCAGTAACAGGAATTGGGGGGAGGGGAAGAATGACCATAAAGAAGCCTGAGGTCTGCTTCATACATCCAGCCAGGGCAATTCAACCCCTCCTTTCCCCTTTGTAGATAACTTCCAAAGAGAACTGGGTTCCCACATGCACACCCAATTTCATAGAGGCCTGATTTACCATCTCTAGGGATACCAGCCAGTTGCTGGCAACTAGTGGGAGTGGAGGGGCATTGACATGGTGGCTGCCATTGGGGTGGATGCCATTGGGGCAATGGCATCACATCACTTGCAGGGAAAACCCAGAAGTGATGTAATGCTGTCACACTAATGGTGATTTTTTTAAACTTCATTTTTCTCCTACCAGCTGCTGGAGTGACAGCAGGCAATGGGAGATCTGGCAAGTCTAACTGTCTTCCCTTCTTTTTCTGAGGGGATAAATAATTACATGAACTCAGGCCTCTATGAAAGTCATTAAATTTATTTCTCCCCAACAGAGAGAGACCCAGAGCAGCTTACAGTATTGGTCTCCCTTCTTCCATTTTATCCTCACAGCAACCCTATAAAGTACATTAGGCTAAAATAGACTGACTGGCCCAGGGCCACCAAGCAGCATCCAAGGCAGTGTGAGGAGTCAAGCCCGGATCTTCCAGATCACAGTCAAACACTCTACCCCACCACAATCACACGGCTGGCCCAGTTCATATTGAAAAGTATGGTGGGAGGGAGGAGGTATGAACTACAAGGAGCCATCTCAAGCAGGAGAGGCAGGAGAGTTGCCAGCCTCACACAGTGCCTAGAGATCTCCTGGAATTACCAGTTTTCCAGTCAACAGACTGGAGAAAATGGCTGCTTCGGAAGGTGAACTCTATGGCCTTATACTTCACTGAGTTCCCTCCCCCCCCCCCGCCCATACCAGGCTCCACCCATAAAATCTCCAGGAACTTTCGAGTCCACAACCCTAAGAAGCAGCATAAACATTTCCTACATAAATAAAGTAACATCCAACATTACCACTTTAAAGTTACTAAAAATTAACACCTGACCAGATGAGGCCTTGGGGAAAAGGCACTTAATCCAACTATTTCTCTCCAAGAGGCCACAAGTAACAGCTGCCACTATAAATTCTAATGAAAAATACCACCAAATCAAAGATACCAATGTTGTTTAAAAGAAAGACTTTAATACTTTAGTTTCCTACAATCCAGTGGCTGGTGAAGAAAGTTTAGATGGACCATGTTGAATGAGGGCTTCTCCAGGAATGCTGCTACATGAATCATTCATCACAACACAGACAAATGTGGTTTCCTGAAGCAATTTCTGCAAAGCACTTTCTCCACAGCTGTACCACTTCCCACTGAAAAGATGACTAGCTCCACTAATCACAGTTAAACAAGGAGATTGACATGAAAGCAACCCCAAGAGGAAAAAGTTTCACCTGCAGTTTTCAATTTTGTCTAACTATAAGTTAAGAGATCTTAGATAAAACAGCAGATACGACAACATGGCATTGGGAGGGCAAATACCCTGTTTTGGATTTGCAAATTGCAGTATTTCCACATCAGTTCAGAATTTGCACACAGCAAACATGTTCCATTTTTATGTACTTGCTTTCTCAAGCTGGGATACTCAGATAACTTTCTGGAGGCTGTGCCTTTCCAGCAATGTCTTTCTACCACACAATTCACACCTGCAAAGGATTTAACAGCAGGCAGCTGCAGAAAAATCATTACTCTTCTCTACCATGGAGGTAATTCTTAAAAGGCCTTTCCACAAGTGCATTTTGTAATTTACTCCATTATCTGTTTTGTTATAATAGTCTTGGTTTTTTTCCATCTCCAAACTTGGGGCAATTTCACACATTGTGCAGAGGCAAATCTAGGCATGCCACTGAATATACAGTCAATAGAAGACCAGTCATGGCTTCCTAATGGGCATATCTAGAGACTACATGAGGCTGGCACATTCAAGCTTGCTTGCTTGCTTGCTTGCTTGCTTGTTTATTTATTTATTTATTTATTTATTTATTTATTTATTTATTTATAGTCTGCTTTCCCTGCAAACAGGCTCAGAGAAGATATCATACAGAACCACAGTAAAATCACATTAAAAACATAAGATTCAGTAAAACATATAACTCTATGTAGCAGCCCATATTGCTTGACCCAAACCAATACATCCCGTGGAGTGGGAACTGGTAAACAATATTAGGCAAGTCGGTGAAAAAGCCAGGAGGGGGAAGGAGTACACCTTAACAAAGACAGGTATGAACTGTCTTTACTTCTGTTATTCTGGCTACAGACTAATTTTTGAGACACAAGGAAAGTGCATTAGCTGTCTGAAGCCTACAACTTTGTTAATTATATTCACTGTTAAGGTTACCAAAAATAAACACTTATTGCTACAGACTGAGTCACTACATGTGCCAGTCTAGGGATGCCAGCTTCAGACTGGAAAATTCCAAGAGGTTTTAGGGGTGGAGCCTGGAAAGGGAGGGGTTGGGAGAGGGGAAGGACCTCAGCAGGGTACAATGTCATAGAGTCCATCCTCTAATGCAGTCATTTTTTTTTTACAGGGGAACTGATCTCTGTCATCTGGAGATCAGTAGTAATTCAGAGACCTTTTCAGCCATGCCTTGGAGGTTGGCAACTATATGTATCACTCACACTTAATAAATTTATTTATTTAGGAATGTTGATTTATTTATTAAATAAGTTTATTTAATTAGGGTGCTCCAGCTCTCCTTTGCTTACTTTTAAAACAAATGTACAGCATTCAGAAACATATAGAAATACATTAATGTAGAAGTTAGCAATGAAATCATCTTGTCCTCAATATAATTTCCTACAGTGAACACATCTTCATATTCTTCTCAACTAATTTATTGTGCCTCAGATCTTTAAAAATGAGTCTAGCAAAACCTTTTCTGGTGGCCACCACTGAGCCACAGCCCCTCCCCAATGCATTGAGCTTCACAACAATCCTGTGACTTAGGCTAATAATATTCCTTTGGACTTCACAGACTGGGAAACTGAAACCATAGTGACTTGCCTGAAAAGCATGCTGGTAAATGGGGATTACCTCCAGGTAACATTGTCTTCTAGAATACTGTATGCTTTGGGAATAATATGCTACTGCTTTGTTATACTCCAACATGACAGATCTCTACAACCCCTCTGAATGAACTTCCTATGACCCTGTACAATCTCCCTTAAGACACAAGACCACTGAAGTTTTCCTCTCTTTCTCCTGCTACAATGCCCCTCCTTCTCACCTTCATTGCATACAGAATCCACCTATTACTTCACAATGGTTCTTGTGCTTGGAACGGCTCCTCTCTTTTACTTTCAGTAATCCACAAACCAATATGGGTCTTATCTGGACATCCTCTACTTTTTTTTAAATCCTTCCCTCCCTATAATGAGTCCAGACTCAGAGTGACTTATGCAATCCACCTCTTTTCTGTTTTCGCAACAATTCTGTGAGATAGGCTAAGACTGAGTGATTAGTTTTGAGGTCACTGCGTTCTTCGTGGCTGACTAGGGATTTGAACTTGGTCTCTCCAATTCTAGTCAGATACACTCAGGGCTGCCAGAAGACGGCAATCCGAGCCAGGGCGCAGCCGTTAAGGCTGGGTGCTGCAATTTGCTATCCTGGAAGGAGAGAAGGCAGCTCTCCACTTCCAGGACCTGAGGAGTGGGCGGAGCTAGCCAGTTAAGGCACGCTCCGCCATTTTCCCCCTCAGTCGGTGCCTTGATCTCAGAGGGTTAGGAAGTCCTTCCTTTGCTCCAAGCTTCGAGGCCAGGAACGCGCGGCGGTGGCGGCAGCGGGGAGAAGTGGCTCGGCGAGGATTCTGTAGCCCCTCTCCCGGGCAGTTTCGTCCAGCTCCGTGCCCCCCTTTTGGCAGCTTTTAGCCGTGTGTTTTTCGGCTCCCCCCCTTGTTTGCTGTCAGCACGGGGGAAGGTTTGCAGGAGTGAGGGGGCTTATTCAGGGAGGCTCCTTGCGCTTTACACTTTGCAAAGGAGTTTCTGTACACTGTTCCCCGGCTGGGGATGGTTGAGGCGGCTTATTGGGCCAGCTCTTCCTTGCAGAGGGACGGCAGCCATCTTGCAAAGGGTGGGGACTGGTGTTGGAGGGCCAGCCCTTTCTTGATTGGAGGCCTGGTGGCCATTTTGTAGCCTAGTACAACCATTTGGTAAGGTACTGTGCCATATTGAGGGCAGTTAGTATAGGAAAGAGGGAGGCTTTGCTTGCTGGATCTATATATACTTATTGTTAGTAATAAAAGTCAGCTAGTTAGCAAGTTCCAGGGAAGGAACAACGCCACCCAAAAAAGGTGTTGGTACTTCTAAGGGTAAGCAGCCTGCAAAGCGACCCCCAGCTAAGCGGCCACTCCCTCCAGCACTCTCCTCACCTGACAATGAAGTAGATGATGCTGGGCAGCAGGAGATGTAGGCTCGCTTGGCGGCATTGGAACATGGGCGGGGCATTCCAGCTGGTGCGAGTGGGGGTTCAAAGAGGCCTAGACCCACCAGAGCAGCGTCCTGCTTGGCATTTCAGGCTGAGGTTCTCAAACGTTTGTCTGTTTTGGAAGGTTCTGCTCACCAAGCGAGCAAGGAGGATTGTAGTGCCTTGGAGGGGACCGAGCCTGCGACTGGGGGAGATGACAGAGCGGCCACTCAGGCGGGATCCCAGGCAGCTATGCCGGTGGCAGTGGCAGTGGATGCCCCAGAGGGTGATGGTAGGTTATCCATGCAGCAGCCAGTTACTACATGGCCTTGAGGTCAGTGTGGACTGGGCTCAGCCTCTGGCTTTGGGGCTATTGCCCCCGAGGCTGGCACCAACTGCTGGCTAACACTAGCCTCTGGTCAGCAGGTGTCTGCTGATCCTTATAATAGGCCTGTGGCAGGACCATCCTTGACACAGTTCCCTGGGGGCTCCTGGCCCCAGTGGAATCAACCTTCTTGGCAGGCGGCTTGTTCAACAGTGCCCCCTGTGCAGAAGGTCTCAGCAGTCCAACCTGCTTGGTTCACTGCCCCCACCTTTAGTTGGAGTGGGCTGCCTCAAGTTTCATCCCCGTATGGGCTAGTCCCATTCAGGGCTCTTCCCTTTGGCGATACTGCCTTGCCGTTGGGGGATCATTTAACCCCAGCCACTCATGAGAAAATTTTGAAAGGGGAGTACGTTGATGTCCTCACCCTTCTCTTCAGGGAGCTGGAGAAGAAGGACAAAGAAGAGTTAGATGACAGGGAAAAGGAGAAGCTGAAGCGTAGACGGGTAGATAGGACCTGGTTTAATTGGCTTCCAGGGTTCTTTATATATGCGGGTGTGCTGGCACGGGCACAACCTTGGAGGGCAGCCTCGCTTATTCAATACATGGATATAATCTATAAGGGTTATTCGGACTTCAGTGGTGCTGCTTGGTTGCAGTACGACGAGGAGTTCCGGATGCAGGCTGCTATGAACCCTAATCTTCCCTGGGACCAGATACACCAGCAGCTATGGCTGCCAGTGATGGCGCTGGCAAAGCCAAACCCCGGGGATAGGTTGGATAGTGGACACCTTGTCCATAGGGCATCAACTTCTTCTGGCACCCGCACCTCCGTGGGGCAGTCGGTTCAGACACGGCTACTTTGCTGGGAGTTTGCATCTCAAGGCGTGTGCGCCAGGAAGTCTTGCCCTTACAAGCATGAATGCCCAATGTGCTCTGGCCCCCATGCCTTTACGGCTTGCCCCCGATCCAAGCGGAAAGGGGGGCAAGCGCCCATGGGGGGGTAACCAGAATCAGGCTGGAAAAGGGTCCCAGCCCAATAAATTTGAGAATCCTCAGTGACTTGTTGCAGGACTACCCTCGAAGGAAGGATGCCAGCTATTTGTTGAAGGGGGTTAAATTTGGGTTCCGTATTCCCTTTCAGGGCCCTAGATCCCCTTTCATGGCAGCGAACCTTAGATCTGTCGCTGGCATGGAAGGGGTGGTCAGGGCTAAAATAGCGAAGGAATGTGAAGCGGGCCGGGTTCTTGGCCCGTTTTCTGTTCCACCAGTGCCCTGCCTGCGAGACTCCCCGTTGGGGGTGCTGCCTAAGAAGGTGGCAGGACAGTACCGCCTGATACACCACCTCTCGTATCCGAAAGGGGCATCAGTCAATGATGCCATTCCCGATCATCTGTGCACGGTTTGCTACATGTCCTTTGACCAAGCAATGCGGGTGGTCAGGCATTGTGGTGTAGGGGCTGAGTTGGTCAAATGCAACATCAAGTCTGCATTTCTCCTTCTCCCTGTGCATCCTGATGATTTTGAGCTGCTGGGATTTGCCTTCAAGGGCCAGTTTTACATGGACTGGGCTCTACCCATGGGCTGTTCTGTCTCATGCTCTGCCTTTGAACGCTTTAGCACATTTTTGGAATGGGCTCTGCAGCAGCAGATGGGCTGTCGTGATACCGCTCATTATCTTGGCGATTTTATTTTCGTTGGGACAGCTGGCACTGGGCAGTGTGCGCGGTTGTTGAGGGGCTTTATGGAGCTTGCTCAGCAGTTAGCGGTTCCTCTGGCACAGGAGAAGACAGAGGGCCCTGCTACAGTCTTAAAATTTTTGGGGATCGAGCTTGATACGGTTCGTCAATCTTTTAGGTTGCCAGAGGAGAAGGTCCATGACCTTCGTGTCCAGAGCAGGACCTTCCTGCCTCAGACTGGGCCCGACCCAGCCCTGCCCCACCCCCCTGCGAGGCCCCATCGGCGCTCACCCCCCCCAATGGAACCCCCCCTGCTTACCCCAAGGCCCGGGGAGGACCGGGCAGAAGAGATGCTGGCGGGCCAGGTGGTGGAGCGGCGCCTGGACGCGGTGCAGGCAGAAGGAGGAAGCAGGGCCGAGCGCGGGAGATGCAGCAGTTAGTGGAGCATTTAAACTTTGCCTGTAAGGCAGTGGCCCCGGGGAGGGCCTTTTGGAGGCAGTTGTGTGATGCCATGGCATCCTTGAGGCTACCACATCATAGGCTGCGCATAACTAGTGGCATCAGGGAGGATTTGGAGGTGTGGGAGTCATTCCTCACCTCGTTTAATGGGGTCACCTTTTGGAGGGAAGACCTTTTGATCGAGGTGGAGCTCCAGATCACCTCTGATGCATCTGGGGCTACTGGTTTTGGGGTCTATTTTCGGGGGCACTGGTGCACCAAGGAATGGCCAACAGGTTGGCACGATGGGGTTCTTGACAGGGACCTCACTTTCTTCGAGTTTTTTCCAATCTTGGTGGCAGTTTGGCTGTGGGAAGGTGAGTTGGCCAATCACACTGTGCACTTTTGATGTGATATTTTGGCAGTGGTGCAGGTGCTTAATTCCCTCACATCCAAATCGCCCAGGGCAATGAGACTAGTTAGGTTGTTCACGCTCTGGTGCCTCCGGTTGAACATTCTGTTCCTGGCAAAACACGTTCCTGGGGTCAACAATGGGGTGGCAGACGCTTTGTCTCACCAACAGATGGGACGATTTCGCCAGCTTGCCCCTGAAGCCGATCAGCAGCCCGCCAAGATGCCCGCAGTGTTATGGCACCTTGGGAATCCGAGGTGCAGTGGGCCATTTTGTTAGCCATTGCCCCCAGCACCCGGAGGTCCTACGACCGTGCCATTTGGCAGTTTGCCACCTTCAGGCAGGAGGCTGGCCTACAGCAGGTGTGGCCGGTGCTGGTGGATCATATATTACAATTTTGTGTCGAACGTAGAGGTAAGGGATGTGCTCCCAAGGCAATCAGGGGACAACTGGCAGCCTTGACCTTCGTGAGTAAGGCTCAGGGCTGGCAGGACTCAACAGGAGATTTTAGAGTACGCAAGATGCTGGAGGGCTGGTCTTGGGAGCTAGGTACACATGCCGATGACAAGGAGCCCATTTCCCCAGCTGTTCTCAAGGGGCTAGGTGCTACCTGGGCTACCATGTGTAGTACTGGTTTTGAGGCCAAGCTTTTCCATGCAGCGGCTCTCACGGCCTTCTTTGGTGCTTTGAGGGTCAGTGAGCTGGTTGTTCAGTCCGCTGGGGACAAGTCAAACCGGGCCTTGTTGGCCCGGGATGTTAAGTTGGTTGGGGATTCTGTGGTAATCACTATTTGGCATTCTAAGATGGATCAGCTGCAAAAAGGTTCTGTGGTGCAGCTGGGCTCCTGCTCTGACAAGGAGCTTTGCCCTTTGCGGGCATTAACACAGTATTTGGAGGCTCGCGGCGAAGAGCAGGGTGTGTTGTTCCGCCATCGTGATGGGGCACCCCTTACCCGTTATCAGTTCTGGGCTGTGACTGAACGGGTTCTGGCCAAACTTGGTTTGGCCGGTGTTAAGTTTGGCACCCATTCTTTTAGGATAGGGGCAGCCCCCACAGCTGCAGCTATGGGTTACCACAGGCAAGTTATACAGAGGGTAGACCGATGGAGGTCCTCGGCTTACAAATCTTACGTGTGCCCCCTGCCAGGGTCTTTATAGTTCCTAACTGTTGTTTTTCCTAGGTGCTGCGGTGCATCGAGGGAGGTGCCATATCCTCATCTGCGGGCACAGCTTCGTCTTTTGGGCGGCCCACCAGGCCAAGAGGACAGCGTTCGGGTCCCAGCTTGGCCTGAGCCATTGGGCTATGATGGAAAGGCAGGGCCGTCGTGGCTTTCGGTGGCCTGCTTCAACTGTTGTTTGAGGGGAGGAGTGGCCCTCCTCTCGACATCCTTGTCATTCACCTGGGAGGTAATGACTTGGGCTTGGTGAAGGGCAAGGCCCTGTCACTTCAGGCACAGGCATACTTTTGAAAAATACTGAAAAATTTTGAAGATTCAGCATAACCATTATAGTACTTCATTTACATAGTTAGTCGGGCACGGTCATATATATAGTTTGCTGTCCACAGGCATACTTGTGGCTGATAGGCAAGTACTGGCCTGGTGTCTTGATAATGGGGTCCGATATATTGCCCAGGAGGGTTTGGCGGGAGGCGTTGGATCCTAGGGCGATTGAGGGCGCATGTTATAAGACCAATAAGGCATTGCACAAGGCTTTGGGGACTGGGTTGAGGGTTTATTTGCCCCACCCAGGTCTTCGAGCTACGTTTGGGGACCTCTACCGAGGTGATGGAGTTCATCTCTCTTTTAAAGGCAACAACATTTTCCTAACTGATTTGCGGCGGGGTTATTGGAGGCGTTGCGCCACGTGTGGGGCGTCGAGGCCTAAGCTGAGGCTTGGTCTTGTCGGTGGCAGGTTAGAGTTGGGATTTGAGAGTGGGCTGGTGAGTACCCTTGGCACATCCCCATTGGTGGGGAATTGGGGTCTGTCAGGGGCAGCTGTGGCTCCACGGCCCAGCTGCGAGGGCAGACTGCCTGATGGGACCTCCCGGACAAGTCCTTCCCTCAGGCTGTACGGCTTGGGGAGTTTGGAGCTTTATGGAGGGAACCATTCGCCTGGCCGGCCGGGCCCAAGCCATCTCTGTGGATGGCTCGCACCCAGGGCAGCGGGTCTTGCCCAGACAAGTTCAAGGAGAAGGTCCCATGGTGACCGCTGGCTTGACCTGTACCATTAGTTAGCTCCCCTTGTTGCCACTGTTGAATATGATGTTGTTGTTTTAATAAAGTAGCCTTTAGTACCCAAGCCTGTGTGTCTGCCTCTTAATTCCGACTAGGGTAGCAAGAACTAGCTTTTAGAACTTCTGAGAACTTGGCTAGTCATACAGAGCTTGGGATGGGTCTGGACGATGTGAGGGGAGGAAAGAATCTTTGTCAGGCTCCACTGAGTGCTCTGGGCATTGTAACCATAAGACCAATCCTTACAACAATAAGGTATCATTTACTCCCATATTGCAGCTCGGGTGGCTGAAGCAGAAAGGCAGTTGTTTGAGAGCATTGAGTGAGTTCATAGTAGGTAAGAGACATACAGATTAGCATGATCCGATCCGATCCAAGCCACACAGTCGCGTCCGACCCTCGGCTACTCCGTAGATCGTCTCCCTCCAGGCCTTTCTGTCCTATAGTGCGTCGAGAGAGATCCGCAGAGTCTTGCAGTGAAGTTTTTACAGGGTAGTTCACCATTGTGCTTTCCCCAACCCAACACACTTAGCCGTACGACAGCCACGAATGGTAAGTCATACGTTGTCACCCCCTTGGCACTTTGAGCCAGTGTGGGATAAGGGGGACAGATTAGCACATACAGATATTTTTTCAGTACTCAGCTTCTTCACCACTATATCTCATTAGCTTTCTGTAGATTGATTGTCAAACCCCACTTGAGATTGCTTTTTTGCCCTAGAGTTAATAGAGCTGCATCCCAAATTGTAATAGATACTTTTCTCAAAGACTGTTGTCTTTTACAGAAGATAAACATACACAGAGATTGCAAACAGCTTTTAGTCCAAGGTCCTCGTGGAAATACAGACATAGAGAATATTTTGATTTTATATCAGGTGAATCTTTTCCAAAGCAAGGAGTTATAAATAAATAATAAAAAATAATGAAAGCAACATGTCAGCAGTTAGACTCCACACCTCTGAGAACATAGTTTAAATCTTTCAGAATACATTTGACCAGCTGGTAATATAAACAGACACTACAAAGCTCAGAAACTGAAGGGGGCATACCAAAGACACTAGTTCAGCTGCCTGATACCCATACCCATTCAGCCTCTAAAGGAACAGGACATTTTTCTCCAGTCCTGTTATCAACCCTGTGCACAACAGGTCATGAATTTACCTTCAACATAGATATGAATATGTCAGTGCCAAATACGTATACACATATACCCAAAATGCAAACAGAGTTTTATGGCCTTGCAGATATCGCGTACATGCCACATCCGTCCCAATGCATCAGGTCCCAGATGGAGTAGAGGGAGGCTGTCTTTAGAAAGACCATGGCATTAATGTTCTGTGTCACGAGCATTTTGAGGAGAAATGGGAGGATCACTCTCTTTAAAATATTACTATACAGTAGCTTAAGTAAGGGCATAACCTCACCATGAGCTAAAGGGGGGACCAAGACCCTTCCAGTCTAAATTTCTCTTTCTTCCCACATGCATTTGCCACCTCCTGTCAGTTGAAGGGCAGTCACCAGGCTTTGATAGGTGTCTGGACTGACCAATTTGCTAACAATTATGGCCTACTGAAATGACATCTACAATTATTAAGAAGCGTTACCATTCCTTTTGTCTTTGGCTCTGGCTCCTGGTCTGTCACTTTACACAAACCAGATTGTAAACTCAGAAGATTTAACCAGTATGCCATTAGTCACTTTTCTGTGTTAACTTGTCTATCAGTGCTACCCATTCCATGTGCTTCCCTAGTTCATCAGTTGGCCAATATAAAATGAGTCTGAACCACAAGAGCAACAACTTCGTAGACAACATCTAAGTTCTGCTGTTAACATTATTGGAGGCTGCACATTTTCTTGATAAGTTTGAGGTCTTGCTAGATTTTTGTTTTGTTGATGTTGTACATGTTAATACTGCAACAGTGTTACCATTTTCCTGTAGTTTAACTGCTGCTGCCTCACTTTAATGCTACCAGTAATAAAACAAGCCCTACTTTATTAGCGTTGACCTTAATAAGTCAAACAGCGATGATAATAAATACTCATCTACAGAAGCTCTTAAGATGCTAGAAGACCATTCACCCATTTAGGTTTGCTCTGCTGGTGCCTTTTAGATTAACTGTAGTACTTATTTATTATTTATTTATTTATTTTTAACCTGCCTTCCCTGCAAGCGGGCTCAGGGCAAGGTACAACATTGATTAAAATCCAACTTAAAATCAATCATAAAAACAGATAAAATGCTGTACCCAGGGCTTTTTTTCTGGGAAAAGAGGTGGTGGAACTCAGTGGTAGAACTCAGGACCACACAATGATGTCACTTTGGGTCAGCTGGAACAAGGGGGGAATTTTTTAAAGTTTAAATCACCCTCGGCGAAAATGGTTACATGGCCGGTGGCCCCGCCCCCTAATCCCCAGACAGAGGAGGGCAATCTAAACTCCCCTCTGTCTGGAGATCGGGGGGGGGGGCACCAGCCATGTGACGGAGGTGCCAGAACTCTGTTCCACCGAGTTCCTGCTGAAAAAAAGCCCTGACTGTACCCTTTACGGGGCAGCCAGCATGAGTGGAATCTCCATACCCCTTGTAGAGGGAGACCGGTGGAAGGCTCGGCAACGATGGGCTAAAATTAGCCTCCACCATATGCCTGGTGGAACATCTCTGTCTTACAGGCCCGCCTAAATGATACAAGATCCTGGCGGGCCCGAGTGTCCTCAGACAGAGAGTTCCACCAGGTCGGGGCCAGGACCGAAAAGGCCCTGGCCCTTCCAAACCTCAAGACCTTCAATTCTACATTTGGCAAGATTTTTTAAAAAAACTTATTAAAGCTTAACATCCAATAACCATGTTTAAATGCAAGTTCAGGAAGATAGAGAGCAAACTGATCTTTCAAACCTGCCGTTTTAAACTGTTGCACAAAGGAGTTTGGCTTGTTCACACACACAAAGCAGAATCATACACAGTATGTATTCAGACATCAAGAGCAAAGCCCATGGCTTTTTTGGTGCTCTAAGCAAACTATGGCTTATTCAATAGAGAGAAAAGTGAAAAGTCTAGAATGAATGTTCATTCAAAGTGAACCATATAAAATTTTTAAAACCCTTGAAAAGCTCTTGAGGCATTCAGGGCCTGATTGTTGCCACTTCTTAAAATATATTGGGACTGTCAGTGTTGGCTGCCACTAATTTTAATGTGTGGTGCTGTCCTGTTGTGATGGGGGAATAAGACGGGAGAACTGAGACCTCTGATGTAGACCTCTGATGTAAAGGGCCTCTTTAGACTGAATGCAAGTCTTATTATCCCCACCCTAAAAAATCCCCAGTGGCCTGGTGTGTGTGTGTGTGTATGAGTGTGTGAGACTGCTGCTGAGTGACTGAGGCAGGGAAACTGCTGGGGGAAAACCTGCCATATAGAAGCTCTCCTGCCCAAATGCTGTATCAGCAGCTGCAGCAGCAACAGGGAAACTACACAAGCTTACCCTGTGTGGAAATCACCTTAATAAGAACCCATAATTTGGAATTAAGAATCAATGCCATAAGCAAATCAACTTTTTCTAATAACATGGACAACCCATTAATACATAAAAGGTGCTGTGCAACTGTGCCCAAATATTTTGTGCACTGTGTCATATTGTACACCTCCTTTGAATATGTGGATTCTGACACAGGGCACTTTATTATACAGCTACGTTAATAAAATCAGAAGCAAGGACAGACAACTACACTTTGGCTGCCATCATGCTACCTCCTCCCATGTGTAACAGGTTCTTTGAATTCTTTTTTTTTTGTAAAGTCTTTCATCCCTTCTCTTGCAGAGATATAAGGGGAAAGGCATTCTCTGGAAGGGAAGGGGCTAGAGATTTTTTTTTTAAAGCTGGGAATTCAGAAAACCTGTCGCACCTGTCATTATAATGTTACATTGATTTACTTCCATGTCTATTAAAACAATGCAAAAGTTGCAGTAGCTCGGGGGGGGGGGAGGTTGGCTGTTGCTGGGGAACTTGAGCACGGAAAATGCAGAGAAACCTGCCATGTGGAAGTCCCATTGCTGTTGCACTTCATGAGCAGCTGCACCAGCAACAGGAAAACCACACAAGCCCCTACTCATGTGTAAACTGCATCAAATCTAATGAGCATCTCATTCAAAAACAAGCATTTATTGGGAGATTATCTCCAAACCATTAGCTTCAAACATTAAGACAACAGCTAACCATCCTAGGCTATTAACCAGCAGCCTACCTAACCAATAAAGTAATAAGAAAGTTAAGATTTACCTGCTGAATGCCTGGTTCTAATGCAGCTCTTAAAGGCACAGTAGCTCTGAAGTTTTTTTAAAAGATGTATTGTCGAAGGCTTTCATGGCCAGAGAATGATGGTTGTTGTGGGTTTTCCGGGCTGTATTGCCGTGGTCTTGGCATTGTAGTTCCTGATGTTTCGTCAGCAGCTGTGGCTGGCATCTTCAGAGGTGTAGCACCAAAAGACAGAGATCTCTCAGTGTCACAGTGTGGAAAAGATGTAGGTCATTTGTATCTACTCAGGAGGGGTGGGGTTGAGCTGAGTCATCCTGTAAGAGTTTCCCAGGGTGTGGAATGCTAATGGCGGGAGGCTTCACTGTATCCTGAGGAGGTTCTTTTGCATATGGATTGGTACTTGATGTGCTAATCTTCTCTGCAGGGCTATTGTCGGGGATAGAATGTTTTGTTAGCCTGGTGTTTTTCAGAACTGGAAACCATGCTCTGTTCATTCTTAAGGTTTCTTCTTTCCTGTTGAAGTTTTGCTTATGCTTGTGAATTTCAATGGCTTCCCTGTGCAGTCTGACAAAGTAGTTGGAAGTGTTGTCCAGTATTTTGGTGTCCTGGAATAAGATACTGTGCCCTGTTTGCGTTAGGCTATGTTCAGCCGCTGCTGATTTTTCAGGTTGTCCAAGTCTGCAGTGTCTTTCATGTTCTTTTATTCTTGTCTGGATGCTACGCTTTGTGGTCCCAATGTAAACTTGTCCACAGCTGCAGGGTATACGGTATACTCCTGCAGAGGTGAGGGGGTCTCTACTGTCTTTTGCTGATCGTAGCATCTGTTGTATTTTTCGGGTGGGTCTGAATACTGCTTGAAGGTTATGCTTTTTCATAAGCTTTCCCATCTGATCAGTAATTCCTTTGATATATGGCAAAAACACTTTTCCTGTAGGAGACTGTTTTTCCTTGGTTGTTTGATTCATCCTGGGTTTGATTGCTCTTCGGATTTCATTTCTGGAGTAGCCATTTGCCTGAAGTGCGTGGTTTAGATGATTAATTTCCTCATTGAGAAAGTGCGGCTCACATATCCGTCTTGCACGATCCACTAATGTTTTCATTATGCCTCTTTTCTGTCGGGGGTGTTGATTGGAGTTTTTGTGTAAGTACCGATCAGTGTGAGTTGGTTTCCTGTAGACCTTGTGACCTAACTGAAAGTTTGCTTTGCGGATGACCAAGGTATCCAGGAATGGGAGTTTTCCCTCGATTTCTTTCTCCATTGTGAATTGTATGTTCAGGTGGATGTTGTTGAGATGATTCAAAAACCCCATCAATTCTTCCTCCCCATGGCTCCAAATGATAAATGTATCATCCACAAACCGGAACCATACACTAGGCTTGTGGGGTGCTGATTCTAGAGCTGTTTTTTCAAATGTTCCATGTAGAAGTTTGCTATAACTGGGCTGAGAGGGCTCCCCATGGCCACCCCATCCATCTGTTCATAGAATTCGTTATCCCATTGGAAGTAACTGGTTGTCAGACAATGATGGAATAAGGCTGTTACATCCTCTGGGAAAATCTGATTAATAAGTACAATAGTGTCTTTTACTGGAACCTTGGTAAACAGGGATACAACATCAAAACTGACAAGTATGTCTTGTGGATTGAGTTTCAGAGAACTGATTTTGTTGATGAAATCTGCTGAATCTTTGATGTAAGACGAGGTTTTCCCGATGTGGTCCTGCAGGAGATCTGCCAGATGTCTAGCTAATTCATATGTCGGTGAACCAATGGCACTCACAATGGGTCGGAGTGGGACTGAATCCTTATGTATTTTGGGGAGTCCATATAGTCTAGGTGGCTGTGCTTCAGTCTTGCATAGTTTTCTGTGCGTGTCGGGATGTAGTGAGGAATTCTTGATCAGCGCATTTGTTAGCCTGGTGATTTTGCAAGTGGGATCTCGTTTTAGTTTTTTGTAGGTGGAGGGGTCCAGGAGTTCCTTAATCTTCTTTTTGTATTCCCCTGTTTTCATGATCACTGTAGCATTGCCTTTATCAGCTGGTAGAATGATGATGTCTGGATCTGCATTGAGGGTCTTGATGGCATTTCTCTCCTTGCGTGTTATATTGCTGGTGGGAAGCTTTGCCTTTCGTAGAATCCTGGAAGGAAAAACAGTCTCCTACAGGAAAAGTGTTTTTGCCATATATCAAAGGAATTACTGATCAGATGGGAAAGCTTATGAAAAAGCATAACCTTCAAGCAGTATTCAGACCCACCCGAAAAATACAACAGATGCTATGATCAGCAAAAGACAGTAGAGACCCCCTCACCTCTGCAGGAGTATACTGTATACCCTGCAGCTGTGGACAAGTTTACATTGGGACCACAAAGCGTAGCATCCAGACAAGAATAAAAGAACATGAAAGACACTGCAGACTTGGACAACCTGAAAAATCAGCAGTGGCTGAACATAGCCTAACGCAAACAGGGCACAGTATCTTATTCCAGGACACCAAAATACTGGACAACACTTCCAACTACTTTGTCAGACTGCACAGGGAAGCCATTGAAATTCACAAGCATAAGCAAAACTTCAACAGGAAAGAAGAAACCTTAAGAATGAACAGAGCATGGTTTCCAGTTCTGAAAAACACCAGGCTAACAAAACATTCTATCCCCGACAATAGCCCTGCAGAGAAGATTAGCACATCAAGTACCAATCCATATGCAAAAGAACCTCCTCAGGATACAGTGAAGCCTCCCGCCATTAGCATTCCACACCCTGGGAAACTCTTACAGGATGACTCAGCTCAACCCCACCCTTCCTGAGTAGATACAAATGACCTACATCTTTTCCACACTGTGACACTGAGAGATCTCTGTCTTTTGGTGCTACACCTCTGAAGATGCCAGCCACAGCTGCTGACGAAACGTCAGGAACTACAATGCCAAGACCACGGCAATACAGCCCGGAAAACCCACAACAACCATTTTTTTAAAAGGCTAAACAGTAAACAAGTGACACTGTGGTTTTAAGAAACCATTTTAATGTTCTTTAAGTTACCAAAGGAAGCAGTACAGAGTCTCATTAAAGAAACACATGCCTTTACACATACCTTTTATAATAATTTTATTGAGGTTGTTACAAATATTATAATGTTACAGATTGGAAAAATGACAGAACACTGTTACATATATCCACAGTACCCATAGTATAGTTTTCCCTGCTAGAGACATATAAGACACCCCTTCCTACAAAATTATCACTTCTTTAGAAAGCAGAGAATTCTGCAGTGTCCGTACATCCCATCAATGGGTATGAGCTGTCTTGGAGAAAAAGTCATAAGTGTAGATAGAATGCACTCACAGATATATACTACCGAAAAGCTCTAGGGAAGTATCTAACACTAGGCAGTGTGCACATGGGATATAAAAAATCACCCCTGCTGGAGCAGCAGGTGGTGTGATAACTGCACCCATTCACATATACCATTCCCATGCTGGTGCCCCAACCCTGCTTCCCCCTTTTATGTTATACCTGCACAAAACTGCAGATGTGTCAATGATTTCACCAGGACCCTCCAATTCAGACCCCCTCCCTTTCCTCTCTCAGCTCAGCAGGGAAAGGAAAAAAGCCCTTTGAAAGGCTAAGCGTTTGTATGGCATGGGCTGCCCTGAGTATTTTGAAAGTGGAACTTAGATTCACCCACCTTCAAGAGCGTATGGGTGTCCACAGATATATTCCCCTGTAGCCATTCTGCAGATTCCCCTATGAGCTGCATTAAAACAGATCTATTTTTAATCTTTTTTAAGGGGGAAACCTTAGGAACACCGTGAGTTGCACTAACAATAAACACAACATCATAGGGACATTCTGTTCACTTTCCATTCAGGAGCTTATTGCTTTCCACTCAGTGGGGAAAACCCTGTGGGAGCAGCCATAAAATAATCTGCGAAGAGGAGATGCTTACATGACAACAATTGAAAAGGTTACATATACACATATACTATGAGAAAAGAAAAAAAAGAAACAAACCATGTTGTTTCTAAAACAAGGTCTTTCACTCACCATTTGTGCAATACAGAATAGTATCTGTTTGGCACAAAATGTTTTTTAATTCTCTTTAAAACAGGTTGGCCTTATTCCAGAGTTGGAAGAAAAGCATTGCAGGTATTGATTTTATAGTAAAAACTTCCAACAACATGGGCAAGTTAGATGCCATTAGACAGAAAGGATTTGATTTTCCTCCAGATAGAAACAGACAGCTATATCGCATACCTAAGGTAGAGACAGAAAGAGTGATTGAAAAATGAGGAAAGACATGAATGGATTAGAAGTTTCTAGGAACATGAATGAACGATAAGAAACAAAAGAGTTCTTGGGATCTTTATCTGCTAGGATCCTTATGTGTAACCTAATCAGAGTGAAATAAGCAACTATTATTAGGTCCAAATAAATGAGAAGGATATGGAAGCATCAGTCCCTAGACCTGGACCAATCCTTCTGAATGCAAGAGTTTCTATCTTTCCATGTTCTGAGCTCTCTCAAGGGTGACAAGAGCTATTTTAAAAAAAAGTGAATGTGATCAGACTGGGGGCGGGGAGAGACCGATGAAAGGTGATTCCAAAAGAAAATCTGTTCTGAGCACTAGTTCATGTATCTTGTTGCACAAAAGCATTACAAGAAGCAAAATGGCCTCTTGCTGCTTCTCTCACTGCTTTCATTGTAACACAGGCAGTGAGATTCATAGATCTTATTCACAAGACTGGTGAACCTCAGAGATTATCTGGGGCTTACACAACTCACCACACAGGGATGGGGAAATTAGCCTAAATCTATAATGCATAGCAGAGAATCCCAGTGAAATCAGCAGAATGCCTTTAGGATCAGGGTGTCAACAACTCTCATGCTGAATTAAGCATTCAAGACAAATTGCTTGTCCTTCCACCTGATTTAGTATAATTTGCACTTCACATTGCAATCCTATGCCAATTTATTCCAGTCTAAATTCACTGAAATCAAATGAGTTTAGGCAGGAAGACTCTGTCTAGGATTGCACTGCTATAGTCTCCTTTTTATTTGTGGATAGATAGAAGCAGTTGCCAGTTGAATTTAATCAAGCAAAACCTGGCAAGACTTTCATGCAGCTCCCATTTACACGAGCTCTACTTGTTACTTGATCATAATAAATTTACAAGCACTTTGACATCTCAATATCTTACTGGTACATAAATCCAAGGAGTACTTTATAGTTAGTTATGGATATGGGCCACATTCAGAAGAGGCTTACTACTTTAATTGTTATTTTGTCCTAGCCTTCCCTAATTAATAGTTTATACACTGGAATGATTCATCAGTATAGGGCAGCCAGAGGCACTCTATTGGACCTTTGCACAAGCTCGGACTGAAATTCACACCACTCTTAACAAGCAACTTGGTATCTGCCAAGAGTTAAGCTGCTGTTCCTGGCCTCCTTAATATATTTGCAGCATGGATCCAATGTATGTTCCATTATGTGCCATAGAGGCTGGAACTAGATGCAACAACAAACACAGGGTTGCTGCTGAAAAAAAGCAACTCCATGTCAAGCTCCCTCTCCCTCCCTGTAACACAGCTACAGAAACACTTGAGTTGCTCAGTGGACAGTCCTTGGGGCCAGTTCACATGCCACTTCTCGACTGAAGCATCATGTGATGACTTCATTTATTACATCTGTACTATGTCCTTCCTCCATGGCTTGCATTTTTTCTCATTTATTCTTACAGCAATCCTGCAATCCATGTCAGCAAGATAGCAGCTGACATGGTGAGCTTCCTAGCTGAGTAGGATTTTGTATCAAAGCTCCATGATCAGGGAACAAGCTATGAATGAGAATAAGCACTAGCTATTCCTGCTTCATCATCTCTTCATACAATTTCATCATATACCTAATAGTGATGGGATGGCTAGCCAAGTGGTTCAAAAAGCCAGAAGGGGAGCCACCCAGACCAAATATATGTTTTTGTAAAAATATTAAAATGTTAAAAAGGCAAGTTTAAAAATCTCAAAATATGTGTAAGCTTTGGGTTGGTGTGGGGTGGGGTGGGATAACATTCAGGTAACATTTTGAGTTGGTGTAGCAAACCAAACTGGGTTGCTCTTTGTCCCTGTGCAAAATCCCTAGAAAGACAAGGAACGACTGATATATCAGAGGGATAAGAAATATGCCAGCAAAACAATCTGTCCTACAAAAGGAAACAAGAAGGCATCATGAAAAAGTATATACCCTGAAATCTGTCTGTCTGTCTGTGTCTGTCTGTCTGTGCACATGCACATGTGTGTGCATAGAACAGTGCAGTTTTCTTTTATCACCAAGATATATTTTTCCTGGAACATTCAACCTTTCTTGAATGTTCAGCATCAAGAAATAAACAGATCAATAAAAACAAGATTTAAAAACAGCCGCACATAAACCAGACAGTCAGAAAAACTCTAGAAACATCCTAAAAGCCCAGTGAACAATGTTTTACAGGCACTCTCATTACAGAGGGGTTGTAAAACATCACTAGCATTGCTATGCAGAGGAAGGCAATGGCAAACCTCTGCTTGTCTCTTGCCTGGAACACCCTATGGATGGGGTCACCACAAGTCAGTTGCACCTTGACAGCATGTTCTTCATCTTCTGTGATAACAGCAAAGGAAAACAATCCATCAGTTGTAGAAGATGGTTCTGCAGGGTCAGAGTCACAGCTATAAAGGTTCTGTCCTAGTGGTATATGTACGGATCACACACAAAGCAGGGTGACCGAAGCAGGGCATGATCTGACCAGCAGAGGTGGGATGCAGACTGCAACAGTTATCTGCAGTATATTCATGGACATATCATGAATCTTGCACCTGGCGCAGATGTACCCTTGCATGCAAACTGAAAGAGTGCCAAAGAGCAAGAGTATTTGCTTCTATGGTTAGGACTGGGACTTTAGTATACATTCAGCCTTAAAATAAAGCATTCACTTTCCTATTGGGGAAGGGGGAATAAACAAATAGAAAATTTTGGGAATAGTAGTCAAACTTTCAGTTTGGGAAGATACTTCACTCCTGCAGTCTTCTTAATTGGTCCTTTCTTTGGGTCCAAGATTCTTCGATTCTTTGGAATATTATACCTTCCTCTGAAACATAAGTGAGTAGAGAGGTCAGAAACACATACGTATATGAGCTGGTGTAGAGAGTAAAACTGTTCATATGCTTTATAGTTTACTACAAGCTGCCACTGTATTATTATAGATGTTGGTAGCTCAGGCTCAGAGAAACAGGTTGAGTGCAAGTGTTAAAAAGTTAGGATTAATAAATAAAAATGACTGAAAGCCGACAGACCATTTTAATTTAACAAGCATAATTTTCAAGCCATTTTACAACATCAGAATGATACAGTTTAGAGCAGTGATACTCCTTCAGTAACTCAGGAACTACCTGTGGCTCTTCTGAGCACTGTTCCCCAATGTGGCACCTGCCCCATGTTCCATTGCCAATGGTGCTAATGGTTGGCAAAGGACTCTCATTTTGAAACAGCCACTGCCAAGGTGAGTGAAGGATGGGTGAGCTTCAGGCCCCATGCTAGGGATGGAAATTAAAGGGCCTATAAAATCATGTGGACAGCTATATCTTATATTATGGTGTGTGGTGGGGTGGCCCACAGGGCATAGAGTAGTCATGTAGTTCTTTTGTTTTATGGTCATTGCAAATGTGGCCCTCTGCCACTGAGGGAGCACCACTGGTTTAGAGGTACATCTAGAGGATGTTGAATATCTGAACAAAAAATATAGGGAAGTCTGGAGAGAATAACTTTGATATCAATAACATATTTGTACAAGATAGAAATAATTTTCTGGGTCTCCAATTAACAACTCTCTGAGGGGAATTATTCCCCTAGACTCATTTTTAAATTCTGTGATCTTATGTTAAGAGAGCTGGGTAAATATAGGATAGACAGGTTAGGGGAATATGTAATCTATAGAAATCCTAGGAATGTATACCGGTTTATTAGATTTTGTTCACTGAGAACCATTCTTCTGCATACAATTTCTTATAGTAAAAGTGCCCCACTGACAGGCTTGGGTCTAGCACTCTTAAGTAAAGAAGGTAAAGAAGGTAAAGAACATGCTAAGAGATAAAAAGGGCTGCATTTAGAGATATGTCAGAATGTGTTACTTTTGAATATTAGACTTGATCGATTAAATTATTTTGTATTGTATTGTTTTTAAAATTGCCATTCTAAGTAAGATCAAATTCTTCCAAGCTCCAGCCAGGAGTTCAGAACTCCATTTTCGAGCTAGGCCCCAAGATTTCTTCCTTTATGTTTGCCGGCAAACTAATTTACTGGGAGTGAACCGCAGGATTTATGCCATGTGTGAAACTCTCAGTGGCAACTTGGATATCCTTTTAAGTTTAGAGACAGGCTCACTCTATGTGGTAAGGTTCCTGGGTGGGACTGTGGCCGAATCCACACTCACTCACCATCTGCTTATCTTGCGCAGTCGTGGCAATTGGGTTCATTCCACTACCATGCTGTGCATCATCACATTCACCCTTCCAGTGCATCTTCATGGCGCAATCATTTCTCCACACGCCACTGAGTAAAGTGTTACAGTGGGCGGTTCCATCCTCCGCCGTCAGAACTGACGGTGCACGTCACTCCCCCCCTTTTTTTTTAAAAAAGGTCAATTTTCCGGTATACCGATATTCCGACTTTTAAGAAATGGCAATGTACCCTCCCCCTCATCTTTGATTGGCTCATTTTTTATTCGTCACAGACCACTTTCTAACAATTGGCTGGTTGGTATGGCGGGCAAATTTGAAATTAGATTGTCACATTAAAGGCATTGTCCGGAAATTCTGCTGCTCAGAGTGGTTTTCTGCTTTTAGTAGTTAACAACATGGATGCTCAGAGTGTGATATTTGTGATGATGGCTCAGATTGTGGTTGGCATGCTTCACAGCACAGCCACGCAACACCATGAGATGATGCATTCTGTCTTTCGCACATTTGAGCCAAGAAGCATGTCTATGTCTTGCTGTTTGTATCTGTCATGTCACTACTGATGTAAAAGATCTATTTGACAGGTCCTTGGATGATGCAAGAGCAGAGAAACAACCTATGACACCTCACCAGATGTGTTATGATTGGACACTGGGGGGTGCTATGGGAGGATATAAGCCAGCAGTGTCTTGTGCTGGTGTGGAGCTTGTTCCCTTAGGTGCTTGGCGAAGCATTTTGCCACTGAGAACAAGATTCTGTATATAAGTCACTGTAAATAAACTGTACATACACTTGAATGCTATAAGTGTGTGGAAGCCTTATTTATAGCTCAGCTACAGTTCAAACCACGCTGCGCCAACAGGTAGAATCTCCCATCTGCGTCCTAAGCTTTCAGGAATATATTTGTTTTCCGCACCAGCTGTTTACTGGAGACGATGGTTGTGGGAAATACAGGATTGCTTGGCTTGGCTCCTCGCGCTCTTAAAAATGGTGGGACACAGTAGGGAAATGGTCCCTGTGTGACATGCGCATGCTCTGGTGACCGTTTCTTTTCCCGTGCAAACCGCTGCTCACTACAGTTGATTTACCAGTATACCGACCTTTCTGCACTGTGCACACAAAAAAAAAATGGTGGGGAGAAAACGGATTTCCGCCACTATCACATGGTTTGGAAGGAAGGCGCAATTGTGGCGCAGTGATGGCGGGGAACACGCAGAATGGGAAAGCGTGTGAGTATCTGCATGAACAGTGCACCGCTTGCGAAAAAGGCGCGGAAACAAAAAGGAAGTGTGGATTCGGCCTTTACTTCCTATTGGACATGCTCAGCCAATAGCCTGCCTCCATCACACTGATGGTCTATTTATTCAAAGGTAGGGCAGCAGCCAACAGACTGGGAGAAAGGACAGGACCAGCCTGTCCCTTTAATAGAGGCTGAATCGGTAGAAATGTGCAGCTGAAGCTTTTCATGGGATGGAGGTAAAAAAAAAAAACACCCAGTAAATAATGTCCTGTTAATCCTCTTTTAAAAGGCCAGAACTCCGCCCCCCCCCCCCGCCCAGGCAGCTGACAACCCTGCTTACAGGAGCTTTGTTTGAATTATCTTCCTGTGCATTACTCCCTGTGATTTTATTTACTAGATAAATTTCTGTCCTTCCCCTTGCATGGTGGCTTTCAACATAAGGGACCGACGCCCGACTTACCGGGCGAAGGCGTTGCTGCCGGCGGCACGGAGGGAGGAACGGCTGCTGGGTCCCGGCTTCCGTTCCCCGGCAGGCTCCTTGGTCTGGGCGGCCAATCAGTTTGAACCTTGGCCGCCCAATCAGGGGCCGTCGGGGAGCGGCTGCGGGGGGGCGGGGCCAACCGCCGGACCTAGAGAGCGAGGTTCTCCCTCTGGTCCGGCGGCTCTGTATTTATGCAGACCCGGCCCCGCTGCCCGGCAGTCTGCGCCGGGACACGAACGGAAGAGGACGGCGAGCGAAGACGTGGAGGAAGACGAAGACGCCGGGTCAAGACAACCACCCAGCGTTCGGCTCCCTGACCCAGGTCAGGTGGGAGCGCCGCGGCTGGAGTCGGGCGTAGCTGAACCCGATCTCTAGCGCGGTGAAGCGAGACCGGTGGAGCACGAGCGGAGGGCCGGAAGAACCTTCGACGGCGGCTCCCTGACTCGGCGTCAGGTGGGAGCGTGGCAGCCGGGGATCGGGTCCAGCTGAGCCCGAGCCCCCGCGACGAGAGGAGGAGGCTGCAGGTCGTCGGCTGCTCCGACCGCAGGCCCCCTCCCTTTGCAAGGCCGCACCTCCCACTTTACCCGGGTGGTTGCCGCTCGGCTCCTTTTCTTCCTCCCCGTCCCCAGCCTACCTTTCTCCAGCCGGAATCCCCACAGAGGGCCCAAACCGGGATGGCTCCCACACGCAGCGGCAGGGGAGCCGGGGCCAAGCTGGGGGGACACAGTGGCGGGCCAGCTTCCTCCAGGAAGGTGGGGGAATCGGGGGCTGCCCGACGGAAGCTGGGTGCTTCGAAAAAACCTGCCTCCCAGGCACAGGGAAAAGCGGGGGAGAAGCGAGGCAGGGGCCAAGGGCCAGCAGGGGGCTTGTCCCGGGCCACCCCAGGGCCGGAGTCTTCTACTACGCCACGCCTGGCCCCTTCCAAAGGTGGGGGGGGTCGGAAGGCTGGGGCCAACGCCAAGGCCACATGTGGTAGAGGGAGGAAGGCTGGGACCCTCCCCAAACCGACACAGGCTGGCCGAGGGGGGGGCCGGACCCGCTCTGACCCTTCTCCCAGTTCTCTGCAGGAGATTGGGAGGGCTTTAGAGCTGCTAACAGCAAGGGTCGAGGAGCTGGGGAACGCAGGGCATGGGGGGGCCTCTCCCCCAGGGCCTCTTGAGGTCCAGAGGGCGGCAGGACGCAGGGCCAGCAGGGGGGACCGGGCGGCACGGTCTCCAAGTCGGAGCTCCAGTGCCTCCAGTGGTGAGCGGCAACCGGCTAAGAGGAAGAAGAAGACACACAGGAAAAAGGCAAAGAGGTCCAGACGACGTGAGGAGTCAGACAGCGGGGGATCATCAGGTGAGTCCTCCTCCTCTGGCGACGAGGCTCCTGGGGATGAGTACTGGAGGGAGGCCGCCTCCGTCCCTGGCCTCCCTGGGTGGGCGCTACGCAGAAGGACGGGAGGCGCCCCCAGCGGGGATGCCGGGGCGGTCTGGGACATGGGGCAGGACCAGAACCCACCCTCTCTCCCCAAACTGTTTGGGGATGACGAGGACCCTCCTGGTATTCACTTGGCTCGGAAGGTCAGGGAGCGGATACTGGACGGGTTTTATGTGGACGTTTTTGCCCTGCTCAGGCCCGAGGCCGAGGATGGCAGGACCGGCCCCCCATCCAAAAAAGACAAAAAAGGGGTTAGGAAGGAAGTCGCCGAGCGCACCTTCAATAACTGGTTGGAGGGATTTACCGTATACATGGGGGTGGTGCAGGCGGCTTACCCGGACAGGGGTTGGCACCTATCTAACCACCTGGGGAACGTACTTAGGGCCCGGGCGCTGGCTGGCGAGGGGGCCGCCATGGATTATGACGAGGCCTTCCGAAAAAGGGCCTCCCATAACCCCAGGGCCAGATGGGACCTGATCAGCCAGAAGCTATGGCTGTGGCTGGTTGGACCACACATGAGGGGGAGAGGGGAGGGCCCCCAGCCTGGGCGGTGGTTCAGGCGGCGGGAAAAGTCCCGCTGGCTATGCTGGGAGTTCAATCAAGGGAAATGTCAGCGGCAGAAATGCCGATACGAGCATAGCTGCGAATCGTGCAGCGGCTCCCACCCCCGCTCGTCATGCTCTCGGGGCCCACCTTCCTCGGCCCCCTTTCGGGGTGGCCGGGCCTCCAACAGCGGCTCCCATAAGGACGGAGGTCTCGGCGCCAATGCCGCCCCAGCCAACGGTGGCAAATAGCCCTGGGTGCACAGTCTTCGGCTTGGCGTTCTCCCCCGTGCGAGTTGAGCCCCTTTGCCTGCTTCTCGCCCGTTACCCCAATAGGCAGGCTGCCTGCTACCTGCTAAAGGGCTTTACGGCTGGCTTTAGGATCCCTTGCCAGGGGCCCCGAATTGCTACCACCTCCGGCAACCTGAAGTCCGCCAGGGAGTTGCCGGAGGTGGTGGCGGCCAAGATAGCCAAGGAGGTTGTGGCGGGTCGGGTGGCGGGCCCCTTCCCTTCCCCTCCTCTCCCGAACCTGAGGGTTTCTCCCCTGGGGGTGGTCCCCAAGAAGGCCCCGGGGGAATTCAGACTTATCCACCATCTTTCCTACCCCCGCGGTTCCTCAGTCAACGACGCCATTCCACAGGAGCTATGCTCGGTGAGATATGCCTCCTTCGATCACGCTGTGCGGCTGGTCCGTTCTTGCGGCCAGGGGGCACTCATGGCCAAATGTGATGTGGAATCAGCCTTCAGGCTGCTGCCGGTCCACCCCCAGGATTTCTGCCTGCTAGGGTTCAACTTTCAGGAGCACTGGTATGTGGACAAGGCAATGCCAATGGGGTGCTCGGTGGCATGTGCTGCGTTCGAGACCTTTAGCACGTTTATCGAATGGGCGGCCAAGGATCGCATGGGTTCTCCCCATGTTACCCATTATTTAGATGATTTTTTGATAATGGCCCCCCCAGGGACCTCCGCGTGCGCGGAGCGGCTGCGTATTTTCCAGTCGCTGGCCCAGGAATTGGGCATCCCCCTTGCGCAGGAAAAAACCGAGGGCCCAGCCTCGAGATTAACGTACCTAGGCATCGAGCTCGATTCGGTGGCAGGCGTCTCACGGCTCCCCCCGGACAAGCTGGCCCGACTGACATCGCTTATCTCCCAGTTATTGCTTCGCCAGAAGTGCACGTTACGAGAACTACAGGCCATCATCGGACACCTTAACTTTGCCTGCAGGGTGGTCTCCCCGGGGCGGGCCTTCTGCGCCCGTCTCTCCTGGGCCTGCAGAGGGGCCTCGTCCCCCCACCATCACATCCGCTTGACACGGGGAATCAAGGAGGACCTTCGGGTCTGGCTCAGCTTTCTGGCAAACTTTAACGGTGTTTCCTTATGGCAGGACACCCTCTCCCCGGGCTCGGACCTGCAGGTTCAATCAGATGCAGCGGGCAGCCTGGGGTTCGGGGTGTACTTCAAGGGCAGGTGGTGTGCTCAGCAGTGGCCTCCATCTTGGGGCAAGGCAGGCATTCTTAAGGACCTGACCTTCCTGGAGCTCTTCCCCCTCTTGGTTGCCATAACAATTTGGAGGGAGGAGTTCCAGGACAGACGCGTCCTGTTCTGGTGTGATAACCAGTCCTCCGTCAGAGTCATCAACAAGCAGTCATCTCGCTCTGAGCGGGTCATGCGGCTGGTGCGCCGTTTTGTTTTGGTTTGCCTTGCCGCTAACATCTCTTTTTCTGCACGCCACGTGGCAGGGGTAGATAATGGCATAGCAGACGCGCTGTCTCGCTTCCAGATGGAGAGGTTCTTCGCGCTGGCTCCCAAGGCTCATCCAACACCCGACCCATTCCCGGTGGAACTGTGGACGGTTGGCGGGATATCATCTGGCAAGGAATCTGCAGCTCCGTAGCGCCATCGACTCTGCGGGCCTATTCGGCGGCGGTGCAAAAGTTCCTCACTTTCGCGACAAGGGCAGGGTGCCAGCCCCCGTGGCCGGCATCCCAGGACCTGGTGCTGCGGTATCTGGCCCACTCACGGGGCCGGGGGGCCGCCCCGAGGACCATGCAGCGGGACTTGGCCGCAATATCCTTTGTCAGCAGGGCCCAGGGGTTCCCCGATCCTTGCGCGAGCTTCCCCGCACGCCGGGCTGTGGCGGGTTGGGGTCGGGTCGCCCCCCCCTCCCCGACCAACGGAGGCCCATCACTCTGCCCATCCTGGACGCGTTATTGCGGGAGGTGTCAGGCCTGTGCTGGTCCTCATTCGAGGCCCGGCTATTCCGAGCAGCCTTTGCGCTAGCGTTCTTCGGGGCCCTCCGCATCGGCGAGCTGGTGGCCAGCGCCCGCTCAGACTCCTCTGGCAGGGCTCTGGCGCTGGCTGATGTGGCCCTCTCACGGCAGAGGGTCACCCTGACCATTCGTAGGTCAAAAACAGACCAGCTCGGCCGTGGGGCGTCCATCGCTCTGCGGGCCGCCCCGCGCGGGGTGGTTTGCCCGGTCTCCATGGTGCGGGAGTACCTCAAGGTGCGCCCGTGCCTGGCGGGTCCATTCCTGATACATTCGAATGGGGTCCCCCTCACTCGCTACCAGTTCGCCTCCGTGCTCCGTGCCTGCCTCCAGGCCGCAGGGCTCCCCGCCCGGGAGTTCGCCACGCATTCCTTCCGCATTGGGGCTGCCACGCTGGCAGCAGAGCTGGGCATCGCGCCTCCCCTAATCCAGCGGATCGGCCGGTGGAGGTCCAGGGCCTTCAGGTTGTACATCCGCCCTGCTCGTGTCCTGCATTACTAATGGTGTGGTTCTCCCCTTCTCTTCATTCCTCAGGTGAGCGGAGGACAGTCTGGATCTGCGGCCACAGCATTGTGCATTGGGCCGGGCAGTACGCGTCGGGTTCCGGATGGGGAAGCAACCTCGGCCTGGACCGGCACATCAAGGTCCTGTGGTTCGGCCAGCGCGGCATGCGGTGGGAGTCGCTGGTCCCAGTCATCGAGCACCAGGCCCGGGAGCGGGGCCCACCGGACGCACTTATCATCCAGCTCGGCGAGAATGATCTGGTCCAGAGGGGATGCCTGGACTTGAAGCTCTCCATGTGCAGGGATTTGGACTACCTCTTCTCCATCCTACCGGGGACTTATTTCATCTGGTCTGATCTGCTCCAAAGGCGCGTGTGGCGAGGGGCCTTACACCCAGAGAAGATCGACGGGGGTAGGCAGCGGCTGGCACGGGCCGTGGGGCGTCACGTCTCCGCGGCCGGGGGGGGCCTCGTCATGCACCCGGACATTTCCTTTCGCCTGGAGGCGCTGTTTCGGCCGGACGGGGTACACCTTTCCAGCTGGGGCCATGACATCTGGCTCCAGGACCTGAGGGATGTTTTGCTGGGGTGGCTTGGTTGGTAGGAGCCTTGGCGGGAGCCACGTGTGGCTCTGGTGGCGGGTAGCATTGGATCGGATCTCTATACGGGGGACCAGGGCCACGGCGCTGGTACCCTGTTCAGGGGATTCCCATATGGAATCTTGGGAGTGAGGTGAGTGGCAGACCCGGCCGGGGGTCGCGAGGTGCTCACTCCCAGGTGGCAGGGGAATCAGGCAGGGGTGTACACCCATCTGATTCCCCCTTTAATGTCACTCCTTGGTGCCCCCCCCTTCAGCGGGGGTCCTGTTGGGGGGGAGGTCTGAGTGGCTGGCAGGCGGGCCAGCCTTTGCCCGGGATCCGATCCATATGCTTGCCAATGCTCCTTGTTTGTTTGTTGGTTCAATAAAGTTGTGGCCTATTTTCCCAGCTCTCTTGTTGTCCTGAGTTCTTCAGCGCGCCGTCCTCCTCACCGGGCTTAAGCATAGGCTGCAAGGGACCGACGCCCGACTTACCGGGCGAAGGCGTTGCTGCCGGCGGCACGGAGGGAGGAACGGCTGCTGGGTCCCGGCTTCCGTTCCCCGGCAGGCTCCTTGGTCTGGGCGGCCAATCAGTTTGAACCTTGGCCGCCCAATCAGGGGCCGTCGGGGAGCGGCTGCGGGGGGCGGGGCCAACCGCCGGACCTAGAGAGCGAGGTTCTCCCTCTGGTCCGGCGGCTCTGTATTTATGCAGACCCGGCCCCGCTGCCCGGCAGTCTGCGCCGGGACACGAACCCCACCCTCCACTCCCTGTTTCTGCGGTTTTTTCTGTCACAGCTTTGCGGGTAGCATTGGATCGGATCTCTATACGGGGGACCAGGGCCACGGCGCTGGTACCCTGTTCAGGGGATTCCCATATGGAATCTTGGGAGTGAGGTGAGTGGCAGACCCGGCCGGGGGTCGCGAGGTGCTCACTCCCAGGTGGCAGGGGAATCAGGCAGGGGTGTACACCCATCTGATTCCCCCTTTAATGTCACTCCTTGGTGCCCCCCCCTTCAGCGGGTGTCCTGTTGGGGGGGAGGTCTGAGTGGCTGGCAGGCGGGCCAGCCTTTGCCCGGGATCCGATCCATATGCTTGCCAATGCTCCTTGTTTGTTTGTTGGTTCAATAAAGTTGTGGCCTATTTTCCCAGCTCTCTTGTTGTCCTGAGTTCTTCAGCGCGCCGTCCTCCTCACCGGGCTTAAGCATAGGCTGCAAATCAATACAAATATAAAAACAACATCCATCCCATAACTACAACTCAAACAAATCATACATTAGAGAGTATTTCAAACAACATTATTCATTGATTGCCCTAACTCTGTCACTCACTACAAAGTATGCTTGCTGCCCAATCCTAAGATTTCCATTCACTTAGATGTATAAATTGGGTTGGTTTGTTAGTTAGAAGTTGGTTGGTGGTTACAATGGAGATGCTTGGAGCTGTTTTCTGGGGCCACATGAGAGTCTAGCAAGTAGCAACTATCACTGAACTTCCTCCTTCTTGTACAGGTGATGGCTGACACTAGTTTAGAAATATCTAGACAACAGACTGTACTTATACAAAACCTTCAGAATTCAGTCTGGCTTTGTCGTGAGACAGTACAGACACGTTTCCATGTTTCAGTTTCTTTTACCCTTAGACCCTTAGAAGTGTTTTGCTATCTGCCTTTCCAAATAATAACAAGTCCTTTCTCACCCACCTGAGACCTATCTGACGAGCAGGATATCTCAGAGGAAGAACTGTGACATTGGACATTGTGACATTGGAGCAAGGCTATCTTACATGTCTGATTGAATGTGTGCTCACAACAAGATTTTATGGAATGGGGTCTAAAAGTCCTTTAACAATATTCATTTGAACATCACCAAAAATTGAGTCAAGCTTTATTGATTTATTGGTTAAAATACAAACCATGTGAGTTAAAATCCCAACTATAACAGAAAATGTGACTCATTATGCTGAAAATAATCAGCCAAAATGCTAGAGGATGTAATTCTTGCTACCACTACTTTTCAGGATCTCCATACACTGAAAAACAACCCCAGAATGAGGGTGATTTTTCCCATTGCTTCATCTGCAGTGATCTTAACCTATACCGTGATTACAGGTACAGAGATGGTATTCCCAAATAACAATGTAGGAGACAGACAACTGTTGTCCTCCTTTAAAGTGACTCGTTCAGGAAATCATTTTTCTACAGTTAGAGAACTTCATGGAACTGCCTGCAATAAGTAGAGGTGATTTTGCTACATGTGCTGGTTAAAACCAGTGTTTTAACACTATAATAACATAGCTTCTGCTTTAAAAAGGCAAAAAAGTCAGCCAGGACCAAGAGGGGGAATGGCAAGTATGTGGATAAATGGCACAATGAATATGGAGGTAAGGTGGAAATGCAGAAATCTGCACCTTCCCAATCAAATCTTTCCTAACTTTGCTTTTGGTGTAATCTTTCAGGAAAGATCTATCAAAGCACACTGGGGATACCTGCAGCAGCGTTGGGGAAAACCAATTTCTCACCACCTAGAATTGTTTGCAGGGCAGCTGATCTGTTGCAAAGATCCAAATCCAAACTGTTCTAGTGAACTGGTTGACATGCATGTGTGGGAGGCATGAATTTGTCTTAAAAACAAAACAAAAACTACTGCTTTGATATGGGCATGATATATGGAGTAGAGGTCACTGGGGCAGTTGGGGAGGAAGTTGTGAAGTTCCTGCATTGTGCACGGGGTTGGACTAGATGACTCTAGAGGTCCCTTCCAACCCTATGATTCTATGATATGGTTTATGAAAAGCATACGGCTGGAAATCTAATAAATTATGGCAGCTGTTATCAACCCTGGTGCTCAGCAGGTGCCAATACCACATGGAACCCTTGTTAGAACTTGAGAGGACTTTCAAAAGCAATATGGAATAGTAGTGAGCTGTTTTAAAAAGAGCCAGAAATCTCACTGACTGTGCCTAAAATATGTCTTTGGTTCCTAGCCATGGTTTTTAGTTGTTTCTGCACAAAAATATACAGTACTGTAGACATGTTTGTAAATTATCTGTACCTCTTAAGATTAACTTCCAATTTATTGTTCATCTGAGCTCTTTATTATTCATGGTACATTGATTTTCATTAAATAGTCTCAAAACGTCATCTGTATTGAGCTACTGATATTTTTGATTTAATATAATAAATTGAGTCATTCAATTAAACGTCAAGCTTTTGACTAACAAGCTTTTCATCTGTGGACAGCTAAACTATGAAGATTACAAAAACAAGATAGATTTAGTTTTCATAATGGGATACTTTATTGTAATTCTGTGGCCAATTGTTAATGCGGTAATTATTTGTTCTAAATTTAAACTTGGCACACCAGTCCTATACTGCAGATCTGTTTTGTATTCTCAGCCCCCTGAAATGGGTTGGCATTCTCTTAGTTTTAATAATGTGGAAAGATTTCTGCAGCACCTGTGTAATTAAAAAACTGTGTCTGACTTTTACAAATATACCTGAAGTAATCAGGATGCGGCAAAATGCCATCTTAAAATTATCCAAGTTATATAATAAGATACAATTGTGCTATCATAAAATATTTAAAGAAATTGCTGCTCATATGTGGTAGAAGGCTTAGGGGGAAGAAAAAATTACCTTTTATTGAGGTTTAAGTAGAAAAACCTCATACCTGCCAAATTGTACATTGTAATAATGAATTAGGGAGGGAAGACAGAACAGAATAGCCCAATCTTGTCAGATTTCAGAAGCTAAGATCCATCAGTTCTTAGATGGGGAACCACCAAGGAATGTTCTACAGGGGAAGGCAATAGCAAACCACCTCTTTTTCTCACTCACCTTGAAAGCCCCTTGTTGAGGTTGCCATAAGTCGATTGTGACTTGACACCACATACATACATAATAATACATTATTTCACAGTAAATGCAAACCTGCCAGCAGAATAGGTAATAATAGTTTGTAAGGAATGTGAAAGAACTAGGTATAATATGCTTGTATACATGGACCAACTCCAAACTGATCACCCTATGTGAATTGACAAAAGCCCCTAACTGGGGTGCTAGTCAGGAGTAGGGGTGTGCAATTCGGGTATATGATACCCGGAAAAAACCCGAAACAACCTGTTTTGAGTTGTTTTCAGAAAACCCGAAACGTTTCGGGTAATCTGAAACAGCGATTTCCGAAACGTTTCGGTATTTCAGCTTGTTTTAGTAATGCATTTCAATGGGAAAAAGCCTCCCCCAGGCTTCCCGGAACCCCAACCCTCAGGGGCCCTTCTCCTACCTTTCCTTCCACCCCCCACCAAGGCTCAGCCTGCTCCCACTTGGGGGGCCTCCCAAAGTAGGTGCTCTTCCTCCCCTTTCTCCACTATTTCCAGCTGGGAAATAACAGAGGCTTTTCTTGCCAGGGGTGGCATTTTGCATGCAAAATGCCTCCAACCCTCAGAGGCCCTTCTCCTACCTTTCCTCCCACCCCCCCACCAAGGCTCAGCCCCAAGGCTCAGCCTGCTCCCACTTGGGGGGGGCATTTCATGGCCTCCCAAAGTAGGTGCTCTCAGCCCCCAATGTCCACCCCCTACAGCCCCACACATACCCAATTCTCCCCCAGCTGCCACAAACAGATCCAAATCCCCACAGTAGCTCCTCACAGGCCCAAATCCAGCCCCAGCAGCCCCACACAATCCCAGGAACAGGCTGGCCAGCCTTCTCCCTTTGTTTCCTATGCTGTGAACTATAACACTCTGTTTTCCAGAGCAAATGTGCACAGCCCAGGGATGCCACAATGGTGGATACACTTCTGAGTGCCAGCTTGTCCCTGTGAAAGAGCACCTGAACCACAGACACCCTCCCTCAAATTCTCCCACCACCTACAGAGATGGCTGGCCAGCCAGCCCCATTGTTCTCTATGATGGGAACTAACTGGACAACAAAGAATAAAACCCGAACAACACAAAGTTTAAAAAAAAACATTTCTCACTTTCAAAGTACAAGTAGGCAAAGCATTATGACACATTACACCAGCAGTCCCCCACACAGAAAAATAACATGACTCACTTAAGATCAGAGAATCACAAAAACACAATTCCTGTCAAAAACACTTTATTTCTTGAACAGCTTTACGTTACACAGCAGGGGGGCACACCAAAGGGCATGGCAGCAGTATCTTACACAAAAATAACACAACTCACTTCACATTAAAGAATCACCCCAAAAATTGCTGTCAAAAGCACTTTATTTCTTTAACTGCTTTAGGTTACACAGTAGGGAGGCACAACAGGGCGTAAAAGCAGTCTACTACACAAAAATAACACAACTCACTTCTCATCAGAGAATCACTCAAACACAATTGCTGTCAAAAAAAGGTGAAGTGGGCTGTATTATTTTGTGTAGTACGCTGCTTTCATGTCCTGTTGTGCCCTCCTACTGTGTAACCTAAAACAGTTAAAGAAATAAAGTGTTTTTGAAAGCAATTGTGTTTTCAGGTGATTCTTTAATGTGAAGTGAGTTGTGTTATTTTTGTGTAAGATACTTCTGGCATACCCTTTGGTGTGCCCCCCTGCTGTGTAACCTAAAGCTGTTCAAGAAATAAATTGTTTTTGACAGGAATTGTGGTTTTGTGATTCTCTGATGTTAAGTGAGTCGTGTTATTTTTCTGTGTGGGGGACTGCTGGTGTAATGTGTCATGCTTTGCCTACTTGTACTTTGAAAGTGAGAAAATAATTTTTAAAAAAATTTATTTTGTGTTGTTCGTGTTTTATTCTTTGATGTGCAGTTGGTTCCCATCATAGGAAACAGTACGGCAGGCTGGCCAGGCTTCTCTGTAGGTGGTGGGGGTGTCAGGGGATGGTTGTCTGTGTGTCAGGTCAGGTGCTCTTTCCCAGGGACAAGTTGGCACTCAGAAGTTTGCCCACCATTGTGGCACCCCTGGGCTGTGCGGAATTGCCCTGGGAAAGAGAGTTTAGAAGTTCCCAGCATAGGGAACAAAGGGGGAAGGCTGGCCTTTGCCAGTCTGTTCCTGGGGTTATGGGTGTGGGGCTGCTGGGGGTGGATTTGGGTCTGTGAGGGGCTAATGTGGGGAATCAGGATTTGAGTCTGTGTGTGGCTGCTGGGGGGGAATTGGGTTTGTGTGGGGCTGTGGGGGTGGACTTTGGGGGCTGAGAGCACCTACTTGGGGAGGCCATGAAATGCCCCCCCCAAGTGGCAGCAGGCTGAGCCTTGGTGGGGAGTGGTAGTAGAGGTGGGAGAAGGGCCCCAGAGGGTTGGGGGGGGGGCATTTTGCATGCAAAATGCCACCCCTGGCAAGACAAGCCTCCCCCAGGTGGAATTGGTGGAGAAAAGAGCACCTACTTGGGGAGGCCATGAAATGCCCCCCCAAGTGGGAGCAGGCTGAGCCTTGGTGGGGGGTGGGAGGAAAGGTGGAAGAAGGTCCCCTGAGGGTTGGGGGGCATTTTGCATGCAAAATGCCACCCCCGGCAAGACAAGCCTGCCTCTTCATTTTTTCCCCATAGGAAATAATGAAGATTAGCAGCAGCAAGCTAAAAATACGTTCACGTTTCCCTTTTGTAGGCGAGGATAGGGGGACCAAAGTCCAATTGGTCTGAAACTTGGGGGGTTGTTAGAGAGGAGTTAGAGGAAGGTCCCCACCAATTGTGGCTTGATTCAGTGGGAAAATGCCTCCCCCAGGCATCCGGGAAGACGGAGGCATTTTCCCATCGAAAAGAAACCCGAAACAACCCGAAATGATACCCGAACTGCTAAACCCGAAACAGATTCTTGTTTCGGGTATACCCAAAATGAGAATCCCGAAACAGTGTGCCTTTGCACACCCCTAGTCAGGAGGGAAAAAACTGTGACTAGCCCTTCCTCATGGGGTTAAAATGTTCTCACACATTCCTCAGCAGAGTGGTTTCACACCGGAGGGTGGGGGTGGGGAAACAATTTCCATGCTGTATGCAAAAGGCTGAGACTGAGACTTTAAAATATTTATATCCCATCTTATCTCCTTAGACTCAAGCTGGTCTTGAGTACCCTTGTCATGATTTCCTTTCTCTTCCCTTGTCCCCTCAAACTACTACATAATCTGTTCCTTTTAAAACCTGGAACATTTAAAATGTAACATTACCATACTAATATTCTGACATTGCGTTAGATGTGACACAGGGAACTGAGGCTAATATACTTCTCTGAAGCAGAAGAGAGACTACACAACAGTACAAACCCTTCCAGATCATGTAAGTATAATGAATCTCAGCACATACCTCATTAATGCTGCATTGTCATAATTCCAGAGTGGTTCAGGGAAGGGGACCTTAGAAGATGCAGGGAAGGCTATGAACTAAGCCCCAAAGAGAATCAAGAACTTGGGGTTGTTGCCTCTCTAACAGAATGTACAGAGTCAGAAGGAGCCAATCATGTATAATGGACAGTGATGTATAATCTCAGCAGGGTGGCACGGGTTCAATCCCTCCTTCAGCCAATGCACTCTTCTGGATGATCTTCAGTATTTGTCTTTCAGCATAATCTACCTCACAACAATGTCACATTAGTAAGCTAAGGAATATTGACACAGGCTGTGCTGAGTGCCTTGGATGAAGAAGATCCCCCTCCCAATGTAAGAAATAAACAAAAAAACTTCTGCAACTCTCTCTCCAAAGAGACTCAGCTGTTCTCTTCTGTTGCCATCTTCCAACAGTAGGTGAAAACGTTTTTGTTTCATTTGGCATTCCCTCAGTGATCCCTCCTTTCTGCATTATGTTTCAGTTCTGGTATGCATAATTGTATTTAATTTTAATGATTTTTAAGATGTTTTTATATGGTATGTTCTTAATCTGTTAGTTGCTTTGGCGGCCCTGATAAGGGTAGAAGTACATCATCCAAATTTTGTAAATAAATACCTCTGAATCTGGTCTTCCCTCTTGATTTGTACTGTATCCATTTTCTGCCTCTCAGATGATTTCAATGATCTTGATATCTGCAGAAGTAAGTACATGCTGATTTTTAACTCTATACACAAACTGGAAAGTAATGCCGCCTCATTTGGCAGGGCTGAGTTAAAGATCTCTTATATGACAATGTAACGATTGTATGTTCCTATTTGTATTATTATCAAAGTTATCTGGATGAATGTTGACTAGTTGTTTATGTGTTAGTATTGTATTACTCAAAAAATTAAATAAATAATATTTTTAAAAAGATCTCTTATATAAGAACCTGCACTGTTCTATAGCTTCTGGCTGTTCTATAGCTTCTGGCCCATCTTCGATGGTTGGTATAAACATGATGCCTGAGACAATATATGTGGAGAACTTAGGAAAAGTGATTATCTACATGCTGATATTTACTAACTGATGAACTAAACCACATGCTTGAAACTTCCGCCTTAAATGTATTTAGTAGTTTACATAACATTGTACATAACATGGCTATAACATTTGCTGATGTCTTATCTATGGCTGAAAGGTCAGAACTGAAGTGTCCCTCAGGTCTGCAAGCTTCCATTACTCAGGGGGGCATGTTCCTCTTGCCCTCAGCTGATGGAAGAGGATATAATTCACTTCCCTTTTCAGACCTAGCCAGAGTTGAACATTCACTGTGGCTAGCTTTGAATTAAATATTTAAATCATGATTAAGAGACCAAGAAATGTTGCCTCAGCACTAAATCAAACACTCTACATGCAGCTGCTGCATTTCTCTGTTGTGAATGGGCAAGCATGGTTTTCATTTCTCAGCAGTTTTCCAAAAAAAATTCCAGAGTTTAATTCTATTTAATTTATGACAGGAGGAAGTTAGTTGTGTGCAGAATTGTCTGTATCACTAGATATGGCAAAATATGGATGGAATGGCTAGAATAACATCTTCCACTTAGTCCTTAAACACCAGATGTGGTGGTGGAGTACCATCAATGCATAACTGACTTACAGAGACCCCTGGTGGGATTTTCATGGCAAGAGACTAGCAGAGGCAGGTGGTTTGCCATTGCCTGCCTCTGAAATCCTGGTCTTTGTTGGAGGTCTCCTATCCAATTACTAATCAAGGCCAACTCTGCTTAGCTTCCAAGATCTGACAAGATTGGGCTTGCCTGGACTATCCAGGTCAGGGCATATTTTAATAGCCAAAATATCCTGTGATTAAGACTGGGAAAAACAGAAATAATACTTATTAAGAAATAAAAAGACAAAACCTGTACCCTAATATAGATGTTGGCAACTCATTTAGCACAAAAAGCCCAATGTGCCCAGTTTGTCCAAGATCCAGCAAGTACCTGCATGCCTTGGTCTGTAAGTGTGTGAGTGTATGGGCATGCACAGAGTGGCTATTTTCTTTTCCTTCCTCTCTTCTACCCCCACACCCAATAATTTGCTCCTATTAAAGCCCAGAATATTTTAAATGCAGTATTACCACACTGGCATTTTGCCACTGCAATAGAATGTTGTTTATTTTTCTTTAAATCACAGGAACCTTTTTAAAGCGATGTGACCCTGGGCACTGATTTTTCATGGTTTGATGTATCTAAATGTGCTTATGTACTTAATGTATTTTAGTGTGATTTTATTGATTGGTGTTACCCGCTCTGAGCCTGCTTGCAGGGAGAGTGGGATATAAATTTAATAAAATAAATAAGCAGGCTATCATACCTCCCTGGGACAGAGATCTAGAGGAGTTAGCCGTGTTAGTCTGTAGTAGCAAAACAGTAGAGAGTCCAGTAGTACCTTTAAGACTAGCCAACTTTATTATAGCATAAGCTTTTGAGAGCCACAGCTCTCTTCGTCAGATGTATCTGCCCTGGGACAGAAGAGATGATACAACAGTACCATTCTCTTCTGTATCAAATAAGGCAAGAGCCTAAATGTATACCTTGTGAAATGCTGCATTTTCAGAAAACTATCTCATGTAATAAAAATGTAACCAAATCCCAGAGTATTCTGGGGTGAATGAAGAAGGATGGTTTAAACTCAAAATCATGAAAGTTCTTCAAAAAAATTTTTTAAAAACCACAAAGTTTGAAGGGGAGAGGTTCGATTCTGAGAATAGCCTTCCATGAGAGCTACCTCTTTAAAAAGAACAAAAAAAATTCTACCATTGGCACAGGAAATAGCATCATAATCTGCATTCTGTTCCTTTTAAACTGAAACAGAAATATTTTTAATATTAAAATTTCATTGATTTTAAGAGAATTTAGGAGTATCTAACTTCAGCTGTATTGTACCAATCATTTTGGATGTGTTGAAATTCATTGCTCAGTAAGCAGAGAACAGAGAACAGAGAGAGAGAGAGAGAGAGAGACATACACACACATTAGAATGTGTACCCTCCCACCCACATCACCCCCTATTCTTAAAAAGGACAAATACAAATATATCAGTACCAAGCCAGCCTCGCAAAGGGGACCATTTTTCAACCATTTTACCTCATTCCATAGGAGAGATAATTATACAGAGTAAATCATTTGCTTGCTGGTTAAATACATAGAAACACAGCTAATTACAAGTTTTCCTTTTTCTGTGCTCTGGTAAATAATAAGATGAATGACAGTTGTTTATTTATGGTATAGTGAAGTATCTTTCCAAGCCACTACTTTTCACACTATTTAAAGAATATCTTCCTTAGAACAATAAGAAAAAAGAAGTATCTCTTTCTTTAGAATAACTATATATTCATTCTAAATTATATATTATTTACTTTCTTCCTGAATAAATCCATACATGGGAATATCGTTAAGGAGGGATATTTCCTGATGAGACAGAATCCTGAAATTTGGTACACGCATGTAGTCAAATGAATCCCAAAGGAAAAATCAAAACAGAGACAGTTGTATTTTTCCTCCCTCAAACAAAATGTGAAAACCATCACTCCCAGACGGTTACAGAGCTCCAACATAATATGATGCACATATAATTTTCAGGAACTCATGAAGATGACTTATACCAAATAAGATCAATTGTCTCTCAAGGTCAGTATTGTCTACTCTGACTGGCAGCTGCTCTCCAGGGTCCTAGAGGTCTTTCTCGTCACCTATTAACCGATCCTTTTAACTGGAGATGCAGGAGACTGTACCTGGGACACCCTAGGTAGTAGAACAGTTAGAGGAGATCTGTACTTTTCTCTCTCAAAACAAGGTATTAAATGATTACAGTAGTCTCAAGTTACCTAGTGTCCAAGGACAAACACCCTGAGCGCCCCAGACTTGCCACAGATCCCCTGCCTGGGGACTGACGGCACCCCAGCCGCAAGCACAGAGAGCCCAAGGGAGGTGACGCAGCCCCAACCAACAAGGAGTGAAGGGAAAACAGAGGGCAAGAAGCGCATATGCACACCTGGGACGCTGATACTCAGTCAGATGGGCTAGTAGCACCTGCACCCACCCCAGGTGGGGCTGGTGGGCCCGACGTCAACCGCAGGGGACCGGCCAGAACCCAGGAGGTCAGTCCGGCACCTTGCGAACAGAGGCGGCCAAGCTGCGTCACCTGAAAAGGCCCCTGCTAGCCCCATCCTGCAAAAAAGGATAGGAGAGCAGAGAGGAACTGGAATGAGAGAAGGAACACCTGAGAGCATCCCCAGCTGGACAGCATCTAGCCCCACCCTGCAAGAAAAGATAGGAGACCAGGGAGCAACTGGAATGAGAGGAGGAATACCTGAGAGCATACCCAGCTGGATGGCATCATGAGCAATCCACCCAGGGCTAGGAGGCTGCCCAGGGATAGGAGGGAGCCTGGGAGGAAGGGAGGGGGAAGTTGGAAGAAGCCCTATAAAGGCAGGCTCAGTAGAGAGGTCGTGGTGGGTTGTGTAGGAATGGTTGGAGCAGGGGGAGGAGTTCACTTGGCAAGAGATGGTGCAGGAGTAGAGGGAAGAGCAGAGCCTACAGGATAGGTCCATAGGTGGCTGAGAGGGTGCGAGGGTGATGTATACCCCCCCATCCTTCCACTATCCAGGGGGCAATCCCAAGCCTGTTGGTGCCCAAGGCCCCTCCCGCGGATACTCGCACCCAGAGCTCCGCTGCTGCCATGGCAGAACCTGATACCTAGAAATTGGAAGGTGCTGACTGTCATAGATATTTTTCATATTCCCCCCCCCCCACCCCGCAACAATCATTTCTAACCCAGAGAAAATTTACTTGAGAATTGCATGACATATATGGCCACACGGATACATGGGTAAGGAAGCTGCAGACTCTTCCATCAGCTCAGCTCCACAGATGGTAGAAGATAGAACCATTCCATCCTTTCCCACTGCAGCCTCCTGACTAACGTGGCTAGTCCCTGTGATTCTGGAAATAAACTTTCCCAGGGCTAGAAATTCCCTTTAATTTTTTTTTTTTACAAAATAAATTTGGGGTCCCTTTATTTACCCTTCATCCCTTATTTATTTATTCCCAAAGTTCTTTATTCACATTTTCATGACTGTTCTAATCTTATTCCTCTTCCCCTTCTGGTCCAGACTAGTAATCTTCTTTCTTCCCATTCTTTCAACTCTTCACAACCTAAATTGTGGCTTCTCTTGTTAATTTATTTTTCTTTTATTATTGCGCATTTCATTGCCACATTTAGGTTGCCAATCCAGCACAAACTTTATGTATTCCACCTTCACCTTTGGGTCAACAGTCTGATGTAGATTCCAAACAGTCCAATCCACTCTTTGGGTATATCATATGAGGCAAACAAAAACCTCAACCATTCTTCTTCTTCTTCTTTTGATTGGTCCCTTAAGTTATATTCTTTTCCTATTCTGTTCCAATAAAATCCAATTATTTTAATGTAATTAAAGTGCAATTTCATAGAGTTTTCACAGTATTATTTCTCATAGATCCAGAAATTAGTGTTATTTAGCCAGAGTTCTATAGCAGAGAGACAGGGGCCTCTCTTCCTGAGATTTGTCGTCATTCGGCCGGCTTATCTTCAAGGCTGTTACTTCACACTACATTCCAGCTTCTCACGCCAGACTGTTTACCTTATCAAGTCATGAAAAAAGACACACAGGCTTCCACATACATAGTAAAAAAGTCACCCCAGGTCCGTTTGAAACTTTCTTCTTCCAATATAAATAAAGCAAGATCCTGTGTGTATATTCATTTCTTCTCATTCTTGTTCTCCAACATATAAAAGACTTCCAAGCTAGACGAGAGTTAAGCAAGAGAAAATTTCTCACCAAAGCTGCATAGAATCATCCTGCATTGCAGGTTCCAAACTGTAGTTAAGATATTGAAGAAAGCAATTAGTGGGTAAGATTGGGAGTGGGTAAGATTGGGAGCTTCTAACAATGTTGTATTCCCAGTCCTCGGCACTTCAGCATTGGACACTGTCCTGACATAGTCCAGGCAGTAAATCTTTCCATCGAACTCACCAAATGAGACACAAATGGGTATCTTCTGATCATTCTCTTATCAAGAATGACAAACGGCTGAAGAAAGACTCTCCAGCCACAAAAAGCAGCTACGTTTCTCTCCCACAGACATGGGAGCATCCAGATGCCATTGCCTCCCGAAGGGGTGAGGCCCATAGCAGGTTCTTCTTGATATGTGCACTAAAACAATATTGTGTGTTAAGGGGTGCTGGCTTTGCCCTCTCCCCCCAAACTGGCAGCTGCTCTGGGAGGGGGGAGGCACTGACACCAGGGTCCTGCAGGCAGGGCAGGTCCATTGAGGACTCACTTGGCTCTTACTCTGACAATAGGAGAGGGAATTGGGTAAGCTGCAGCAGTGGCACTGGTCCAAAAGTATGGGTGCCTGCCAGGACAGAGTGGCCCTTTAAACCCTTTACTGTGGCCTAACAGGGCAGTGGGCTGAGAAAGACAAAGAGGGGGACTGGAGGAAGGATTATTTCTGATAGGCCAGGCCTGACCATCTACAGCCCAGGCACAGCTAGGTGCTGAAGTGGTACTTTAGGGGGAAGCTTCTCAGGGAAGGTGAATGTGATTGGCTCCAGCCTCTCATGGAATGCAATCCTATTGGGAGAGGTTAGGTGTGGGGCCAAGACTGGTGCAGGTAATAAGACAGGGGTTGAAAGAGGGTTGGAAGCCAGCCAGTGAGGACATGCTGGACCTTAGCTCCTGATGCTGGAAGCAGTAAGACTAGGGGGAGAAGAGGAAAACATGGGTGTCTCTTAAACCCCCTCCTATTTCCAAAACCATCAGGTAACACATTGCACAGGTGCTGAACATAGCCGGGGTGTGGCGTGAGGAAGGCTGCCACCCCCCACCACTGTTGTCCCAAACTTTTAAGTAGCCACTCAACTAGAAACATGTGACAAATAAGAATCTCAACTATGTAACTAGCCAAGGACATTTTTGTAAAATGGAAGAAAGCTATATCTGTTTTCCTCCACATCATCATGTTAGAAATGTACACATGGAGATTAACCAACTTTTGTAGACTTATTTGCAATGCTTGGCTCACCACAGTGTTGATGCAGTAGTAGTAAATCAAATAGGTACTAGAAGAAATTAGGGCATCATATTCGTTTTATTTTTCAATATCTTGTATTAAGAAAAAAAATTAAATGGGGCTGGGAGATGCTTTTAGAGTGACCATTTCTTACAGAAATCACAGTGTGTTGGGGGGGGGGGGAAAGGAATCCTGCTTTTCTCTCTTTCGAGATTTCAGCTGTGAGTGTGACTGAACATAGCACCAAACTAGACAAGATGATGTCCTCATGGTTGCCACTAGGACACTGTTGCCATCTAAAATTCATTTTAAAATGCCACAAGAGCCTGATCCTGATTGGGCCTGCAGAACTGTACTCTTCTCTCCCCTGCCCCGATTTTCAAGTGCCAAAACTGCCACATGGCCATTTCAGCACTTCATAAGTCATGGCGGGCGGGGGGGGGGGGAGGCGTGGAAATCTCAGTCTGCCACACTGCAGACCAAATCACAATCAGAACTTCATGGCATTTTAAAATAACTTCTAAATGGTGGTGGCATCCTAGTAGCAGCCACGAGGATGCTGTCATGTCTAGTTTGGCCCACAATTACATTTCAGAATTTAAATGTACCTCAGTATATGAATCTGCCTAAAGATCAACAAGAGCCATTGGCCACATTAGCCAAGATGTTGGGAAATCCATGAATTGATCTCCCCGGCAATTTTTTAAAAATGGAAACAGCAACTGCATTTGGATCAGGACAGGGGGCAAAGGGTTTTAATCCTTCTCTATACTCCTACTTGGTTTTGTTGATCAAAACTAACTGACCTGGCCTGTTACTAGTTCCAGTGGGAAAAAATGGACACGCCCTCTTATTGTATGCATGTGTTCTTTCCTTTCCAGTGTTTGGGAGGAACATGGGTCAATTTCAATCATGAAACACATACCACAGCCTCAATTCAAATTAAACACACCACTATTAAATTGCTGGAAAGATAGATTCACAAATCTTCCAGATTTGTGTCTAGTTTGGTCTTGATTTCTAATCCAGCTTCAGCAATCCCAAACCATATGATGTTGGAAATAAAAATAAATTATGTAAGTGTGATGAAACTACATCCAACAATACATGACAGTATCCAAAAGACACATCTATTTAAGCAGAGCAATGCTTTGACTAATGTTTCTTACAACAGAATAGAGATGGGAAGAAATGAAGGAAGTCATATATGGAAAACCAGTCTACTAACATTAAACTTTAGTGCATCAGAGGAATGACAGCATAGAAATTGAGCTTAACAATAAATTGGAGGCACTATAACAACACAGATACAACCATAATGTCTACAGGAACAACAAGGGATTAACATCCTTTCCCTAGCAATCCAGATAAGTCAGTCTTCATTTTTCAGAGCTCTGGTTTTGAGTGAAATCAGCTTAAAACAGAGAAGAAAAATCCATTGGGGAAAACAGTAGCAATCAGCTTAAGATAAAAAGTTAGGCTACAGAGATTTTTGGACTCACCTGCGAAATCACTGCAAAGTATGCGCGGCGTTCATCATTAACTTTATGGTAAGCCTAAATTCCAAACAAGCAATAAGGGGTTAGAAAAGCAGGGCTGAGAAAAGATTAGAGAACAAGTAAAGCCCAAGATAAATATTACATGAATCATTACATTCTTCTATTCAGTACTGTAGTTTACAACATGTCAGATAGAAAAGAAGATACTTAAAAAATGTCTGAGAGGTGAGGTGATTATAGGAGAATACAGACCTTCACTTCTTGTTCCAATCTGAGTGCATAATCTTTCAGTTGGCTCTGGAGACTGTTCTTCTCTTCTTCCAGTTGTTTCAGAAACTGATTTAAAGAATCCTGCCATTGTGTAGATAATAAAATAAAATCAACTAGCTTATAAACATCCCCCTTCCATTCTTCTCATGTGGAAAAAAGAAAAAAAAAGATCATTATCACAACCCAGAATTTGTGGCTGAACACTTTTAGACACTTGACAATTGCGGTCACTGTTCTCTCTGCTGTTTACAAGTCTCCTGCTGACTTACCCAAGATGATGCAGAGAAAACAACACGGAGTGTACGTTACTATCAGTTCTGCACTGTAAATTTTCCAGTATCTTAATGAGATGTTTTTTTAGTTCAGGCTTTCATTTTGTCCTCCCAGTTACCGTGAAGTTTTATGTGGTTCCAATTTAGACAGGTGCACATAGGAAGGGAAGATCACATGCAGCTCCAAAAGCTTACCTTGCTTGGAACATTTTGGGGGGGCTATACTGACATGCATATACAAATGTTGCTTCATATCATAGTGCCACGGAAACAGCCCTTCCATGAACAGCATTCTCAGAACTGCTGCCAAAAGTGGACAGATTGGCCTCTTACTTTACCAGGAAAATTCCAAATGGGCTGCTTATGGCCTGCAGCCAGCACATCAGCATGGCTACACATCAGGCCTGGCTAGGGGATTCTCTCAGACTCTCCACTTCATCAAACACAGTTGTAAGAGTTAAAGGTCTTTATTAGATATTGCTCCCTAGAAGTGCACTTGTACGTAGTAATTGCCTGCAATGCCAAAGCAAAGTCTTCCCCGAGAGGTTATACTTCCAGTCCCCTCCCCCCCAGGTCAAACAAGAGTCAGTTCAAGTCAGCGAAAGTCCTGAAAGAGATGCAGATCTGAGTTTCCCAAGGTCAGTGCCCAGATGTTGAGTTCCAGCTGCACTGATAACACCACTCAACCCAAGCAAAGCGTAGCCAAGATACGCTACTACCCATCCCCCCCCCCAGTAGATATACATTCACATGTATGGCAGGCTGGCTGGCTGGCCTGACTGACACTACAAAGGCTACTTGGCTCAGGCCCAGCCAGCAGCAACCACAGGCTTAACCATTGGCCTGGCCTGCTCCCAGCTGTGTCCAAGCTAAGCAATCCCTGTGTGACTGCCCCACAGGGGCAATCTAAACTGGCCTGGATAGCATGAGAAGAGGTATCTGGCAACCCGACACCTGTTATTGCAGTTGAACTGACTGATCCATGTTTATTCTGTCCTTCCTTCAAGGATGTCAGGGTAATATACATGGTTTTCTTCTCCACTTGATTATAACAACAAGACTGGGAGGGTGGGGTAGGTTGAAAGAGAGCGTGATGGGCCTAAGGTCAGCTGGTGAGCTTTGTGGTAGAGTAGCAGTTTGAAGCTGGGTTTCCCAAGTCCCGCTTCCACACTCCAGCCTCAAACCTACACTCAATAGCACTCCCCAAACCACCCCTTACTGAGTAAAGTTGAGCTGAACTAAGCAGTTGTGGTGTTGTTCTTCCAAGAGCAGTAAAAACTCAAAATGGTATGATCTGCACACCTCTTTCTTCCTACATTCAGGTAAGTCTTCCAACCCACAATTTATCTCCCTCAATAATAAACTACAATAAATATGAGAAAGATGGGCACATCAGATAAGGAGCCTATAATCAGAAGAGCTATTTTTATTTGTGAAAAAAGCACCATGTCACAACATTTCCACAGCTGCCTATTTTTCAGCATTTCTGGAAATGATTTTTTAAAAGTCAGATCAGAGACAAGAGTTTACAATGAAGTGGACAAAAGATGAAGTGTTATTAAAAAGCTGCTGGCACACTGCAATAACCCCCTGCTGGCTTAAAAATCAGAAACTGACATCAGGGCCACAGATTTCAAGAATATTTCATCCATAGCTCGGCAGCCAACTGTGAACTTTAATCTTTCCAAGGAAGTAACACACAAGAGGAATACACACACACCACTTTTTTTCTTAAATAAAAAAACATACCCTAATTACAGATGGTACTCTCATGAATGAAAATGAACATTCTCCAGAATATTACTGACATTAAACAGCAATGAATTACTTATTCTGTACATTGTTATCCCACCCCCAGAGCTCAGAGCAGTGTATATTATTCTGTCCTCCATTTTATCTGTGAGGTAGGTTACAACCAAGAGTGACAGGCCAAGGTCACCAAGCAAGCTGTACAGCCAAGTAAGGATTTGAACCCATCTCCCAGATGGGTTCAGCATTCCAAACCCTACAGCCAAATTGACTAGCTTAGAACAAATAAAGAGTACTGTCACAGCCTGGGACATCCTCCTCCTGGGGGAGAAGGGTTGGGCAGAGCAGCAGCTAAGTTACAGAGGTGAGGGAAGAGCAATGGAAGCCAACAAGGGAGAAGCAGGCAAAAGGAAGGCCAACCAATCCTAGTTCCCTATGGAGCAATGGCCGTCTCTGATGTAAAGGCCTCCTCAAGAGAAAGGGCCTGATCTGCAGTAGGACCAGCGAATCAGGAATGGGGAGTAGCCCAGGGAAAGGCCCCACTGGAAGGGAGCTGGCTTGCCAGCTCCAGGTTGGGAAATTCCTGGAGATTTTGAGGATGGAGCCTTGGGGTGGCAGAGTCTGGGGAGGGGAGAGAACTTAGCCATTTATAATGCCATATAGTCCACCTTCCAAACCAGCCTTTTTCTCCAGGGAAACTGTTTTCTATGGCCTGGAGATCAGTTACAATTCTGGGAGATCCCCAGCCATCACCTGGAGGTTGGCAACCTTGGTAGGGAAGGAGCAGTCAGGTTTGTTTCCTTTGTGGGCTAATGAGTGCCAAGCCTCCAAGAGAGTCAGAAGGTGACATTCTTGGCCCAGATGGAAGCCAGAAGGAACTTTTCCCACTTGATCCAGGCAAACCAGCTCTCCCCTGGATAAAGCCTCTGGTAATGGCACCTAGGTAAAGGTAGTCCCCTGTGCAAGCACCGAGTCATTACTGACCCATGGGGGGACGTCGCATCACGAGTTTTCTTGGCAGACTTTTTGTTACGGGGACAGGAGCTTAAGGAGCTGGGAGAAGGAGTCAGGCTGGGGTAACAGACCCAGCACCTGGAACTGGTATTGTAAAGGAGCCAAGTGATTAAAGGGCAACCTATTCATTTCTGATGTGTGGATGTCTTTGGCACTGTGGAAAGAAGAAGCCTCCCTTCCTAGGGATGAGGTCCCTGGCCCTATGGGCTTCACAGGTACACAGGGATGCTTAACTTGTAGTTAGAATATGCTGCAGTGGTAGGTGGTGAAAGAGAGAGAACTCATGGGGAATAGGGCTATTAGCCAAGCCTGGAAATTGACACCAGTTTGAAGAGAGATGGGAACGGTTTCATTTGAGGCATTGCTTCTAATGGTATATATGTAGATGGATCTCCGTCCTGCTGTCATCTCTTGTTGAACATGTTTTGCAGAGTTCTGAAACAAGGCAACACCTGTTTGACCAAAGGCAACAGTGGGATGAATGTATATACCACATGAAGGGATCCCTCGTTCAAGCCATTTTGTATTCTCGGCCCCCAGCCTAGGAGTACAACATAATGTATACGTTATGTCTGATTACTAAATGCTTACCACAGCATCTGGTTGCCCACTATTAGAGACATAATACTGGACTAGACAGGCCTTCAATCTGATACAACGTGGCATTTCTTGTGATCTTACTTTGATACTTGTGGAGAGAAAACAGGAAGAGAAAATACAAATCCATCCTTTTCTTCTCTGACACCATGGTATCATTTGTACCATTTAAACTGGTTTGCATTTCAATCTGAAATAAAATTGATCGAAGTTTCATCGAAATAAATGAGACTTCCATGTAAAGAAGTCATTGCCTTGGCTGTGAAGAAAGAACTTGTCTAAATTAGGGAGCTAGAATGTTCTGCTTCTATGACAGTTAAATTAATATTCAGACATGGAGTTGGATGGTACTCCTAAGAGCATCTATAACCCTGCTTCTTGACTTTTAGAATGGACAGGAATTAGAAGAATTGCCAACTAACTGTTACTCAAGTTTCATTTATGGTAGCCTATACCTTCACTAAATACTCTATGAAGCTTTAAAACAATTAATTCACTAAAGAAACATCCACTGCTGCCATGAGATATTCTTTCTGAAGTATCAAGACACCCATGTAAAATCTAGTCTTACTTTAGATCTTTGGGTTTCTGTGCTTTTTCTTCCCCCTACTTTCTCTCCTTTCATGGGGCCAGTTAATTACATACTTCTGCTTTCACTGTCAATCACGGTTTGACCAATTATAGGCCAATTATCATTTACACTTATCCTGCAAATTCAGATTCTGAACTTTGGTTGTGAGCAGAGAAGAGCACAAGTCTCCGGTTTGTAAGTAATGGTCGAAGTGTTTGCTGTAAAAGCAGAAGGATCTCATTGCATCACTGTCTGTGAGGAGAGAAGGGAACACGAGTCTGTGCATTCCCCCAGACCCATTTACAGAGCAGCAACCTATGGTTTACCATTTCATCTGAACTAAGCCTCCTTCCTCATGAAGAACCAATACTCCAGGCAATGGGCCTCCAAACCTTAAGAAATCTCAGCTCTTCTCAATAGAGCTTGTGCAGGCCTCCTACACAAGCCATTTTAAGAAGTGCAGAGGCTGGGCAACATCAGAACTTGGAGGACTGCTTCCTTGTGTTAATCTGGTCCTATTGCAGTGAGAAACAACACTATAAAACCATTCATCACAATGATTTGATGATTCTGGCGCTATTAGTATTTTTGGCTTTTATTCTGAAATGGTTTTATTTACTTTGTTGGAAATTAGAGGTGGGCATGGACCGGGAAAACCCCACAGACCGCTGGCCTTTGGTCTGTCAATTTTCACAGACCATGGACCATGAACTTTTCACTGACCAGCCTGGTTCGCAGACCAGTTCATTGGTCCGCAGTCTGTCACTTCCAGCAGCCATGGCTCCACCCCCTTTATACCCAGAGGGCCCAAACTCACAGAGCATCTTCAGCAGCCTCTTCGCCAGCCACCCACCATGTTTGGTCAAGATTGCATTTTGGATGTCCAAGTTGCAGACCCCCCCAAAGCAGCTGCCCCCAGGAACCTTCCAGTAGATACTGGAGTCGCAAATGCCAATTGACTTGCATTGGCTAGCAGCACCAAAAAGCTGCAATGAGGCAAATTCAAACAGAAAAGGGTGGGGGAAGAGCCCCCTCACTCACAACACAGACACCTTCCCAGCCGTTGCCCAGGGAATTCATTCTTGATCCTTGCTCTCATAGAGAAGAATGGGAGCTCTCTGGTTGGCAGGCAGAGCTGCCTATCAAGGTTTTGAGGGCTAAGATTGGCTGCAGAACATCCACCCTCTCCCTTGCAGAATGGGAGCTCTCTGGTTGGCAGGCCGAGCTGCCTATCAAGGTTTTGAGGGCTAAGATTGGCTGCAGAACATCCACCCCGCCCTTGCTGAATGGGAGCTCTCTGGTTGGCAGGCTGAGCTGCCTATCAAGGTTTTGATGGCTAAGATTGGCTGCAGAATGTCCAACCTCTCCATTGCAGAATGGGAGATCTCTGGTTGGCAGGCCGAGCTGCCTATCAAGGTTTTGAGGGCTAAGATTGGCTGCAGAGCATCCACCGTTGCCTAGGGAATTCATTCTTGCTCCTTGCTCAATAGAGTAGAATGAGAGCTTTCTACTCGGCAGGCAGAGCTGCCTATTAAGTTTTTAAGGGCTGCAAAAGGGCTGCAGATGTCCCTCCATCGTCTAGGGAATTGATAGATCGGCACCAGGATGTCTGGACTCATGGACAGGCCAAAATGGACCAAAATTTGTGAAAAAGGTGAGTCCCACAAATTGTGTGTTCATGAACCGGGCCTGCCTGTGTCTAATTCAGGTCTGTTTTCCAATCCGTGCCCACCTCTATTGGAAATACTTTCAGTTCATCTCTCCACTCATCAGGTTTGCCTTTGAATACTTAAAGTTTTGATGCAAATTGTGGGCATACCTCCCCACCCCCTTTTCTTTAGTTTTATGAATGCATTTTGGCTTATTTCACAGTATGCTGATCATTGTGCCTCAAATGATTCGATTTGTTTCACTTAAGCCATTATCAGTACCATCTTAAGAACACTTTCCTGGGAGCAAGCTGCATTGAATAGACTTTATCAGAATTCTGAGTAGGCCTACTTGGGATTGCTCTCGGAATGTGTACAGTATATTGCTTACTAGTTCAGCATGGTTCACTGGGGCAAACAGGCTATGACCTTGGTCTCACGGTTTACTTTTCATAGTAAGCAATATCTCAGATCTCAGGAGAAAGTAGTCTTATCAATTCCCCTTTCCTTCACTAAGCGATATTACTGATTGAACCTTTGTTCAGCAGCTTACAGTGCCATCCTAAGCAGAGTTGAACTCATTGACTCCAACAGACTTAGAATGATGCAATTCTCTTTAGGACTGCATAATTAATTACTTTTGTTGCAGACAAAAACAAAAACCAACATACACAGTAATCATATTCTAGATACTTTAGCATATTTCACCATTAGCAGTACAAATAGAGATTCTGATTAATTAGTCCCCAGTCTTCAAAAGACATTAAAAGGGTGCAGGGAAACCCATCAGGGACTGCAAATTGTGTTTCCCTTGAATGTGATATGTTTTCTGTTGACTGAGCCTCAGTTCTCTTTGACTTTCTCCAGCAGATACCAGAAGCACAGAGACAATATAATCGTATGACAGGTTATTTAAAAAAAAACAAAAAACAAAAAAGATAGTCATGGTAAAGACCCTATAATTTCACTTGCCACTTGTCATCAAAGCATCAAAGGCACATGCAGGGTCACTGAGAAAACAGTATCTCCTCCTTCCGGCACCAGAAGGCACTCTCTGACAGCAGATTTAATTACATATTGTAGCATTATGGCCACAACTTTGGGGTATGTATGGTGCCAGTGCATAGAACTAGCAACCTACATTAGGCTTGGTAACTGGAAAAATAATTAAATAAAAAAGGAAACAATATTTCCTGCTACAACCCCCTCCCCCATTTTAACTATACTAATACTGCCGTAATACTTGTTTTATTGGTATGTTTTTTTTTACTGCTGTTTGTGTGTGTGTGTGTTTTTTACATACCTGCTGGTATTTTCCACCCCTTATCTCCTATCAAGAGGAGTTCTGATATAGGTCCGTACCAAACATGATTTAATTGTATAGACACTGATTTGCTTAAGGTGGAAGCTTCTTCTTGGAAGCTGATATAAAATCTTTGAAACTATCAACATGCTTAGTTTTATTTTACTGTTTTATTTGTGAGCCACTTCAAGCTGGTCTGGAGAAGCTGCATACAAATCTTCTAAATAGATTAAATAAACAAACGATGATTTTTTTTTTGATTGAGCATAGGACACATGAATACAAATGGCATAGTTCAGCCATTAACACTTTTATACCTCACTGATGACAACAGGAGAGTTGTCAAGCACTGAGAACTCATGGAACTTCGCTTTTGCTGGATGATGTGCTACATGTTCAATACTTTGCCATGTTTACAAAGGTTTGAAACCAGAAACCCATATGCAAGCAGCATAAAGCATATTTAAATATGAAGTGCCCCCTCCTGGTTAATTTTGAAATTCACATCATGTGTTGCTTGGAATATTCTTCATCCTCTGTTCCCCACCCCCCCCACCCCACTATAGTACTGGGAAAAGACCAGATAGCTGGAACATTGTGCAGGGGTATACACGTCTGATTAAGGCTCCAACAGAGCAGTCCTGAGAAGAGCTAACTTTGAGTCCATTAATGTCAGTGGGTTTAGAATATAACTCTGCTCAGAATTGTGCTACAATGTTAGGTTTTATTATAGGAACACAAGTATCTCAGTAAAGAGATTTCTTCAACCTTTTGACAACAGTCCTTGAGATAACTGTTTTAACCATGTGAGGTACATGGTCCTCAGATTCAGGACAAACTGGGGTGCCAACTCACAAGTAAACCAGTACCAACCCTGATTCAGATAGAAAGTTGTAGGACTTAGCTGCAAGTAAATCTACTTGCGAATAAGAATACCATTTGCCACCTTTATTAGCAAACTGCAGCAGAGTAACTAGAATTACAAACACATCCATTTGTTTCCAAGGGCTCTGTTCCTCGTTGTTCCTCTAATACTCCTTTGTATGCACAAAGAGGAAGTCAGGAAAAAGTGAAGGCCAAGTTAAAAGTAAAAGAGGAGTTGAAGTGCATAGAAAGACATTGGCTGCTTCCACACACGTTGGATAATGCACTTTCAATGTTCTTTAGTGATCATTTGGAACTGGGTTTTCGTGTGTGGAACACAAAATCCACTTCTAAAGGATAACTAAAGTGCATTGAAAGTGCATTATTCAACGTGTGTGGAAACTGCCAAGGAGTTTTGTACAGCGCTACAAAATGCTTGTAGAACATTGTACGGATTGGGTGTGACAGCATACCTCCGTTACATGGTATAGAACTCTGATATTCTAGAACAGGAGCCAATATTTTATATAAGGGATGACTCCTTTAATATATAGTATGAACAGTATAGCAAGAGCAGAAGAAGCAAGCAAAATGGCCCCACCCCCAGTCTGTCTGATTTGCTGCTGTCTGTTGGATGAAATGGATCTGTCCTGTGCTCTAGTCTATTTGCCTTGCCAGGAGTCACCCACCCAAGTCAATGAGTGTTGGCATGTTAATGCTACTTATGAATGAACTAATATGTGCACTAAATGCATTTAAACGCTGTGGAATACCCATGAAACACTTATATGGGAAAGCACTTCACCTCATCCAGCCTTAGTCCATGGAGTTTAGGTTGGTGAACATGTTTTTCTCTTCCTCCATTTTGCCCCTAGAATGATCCTGTGAGGTAGGTTAGGCTAAGAGACTGGCCCAAGGTCATCTAATGAACTTAACGGCCGAGTGGCGGTCTGAACCTAGGTTACCTGGGACACGTAGGATTCAGTCCAACTAGGGTTGCCAGCCTCCAGGTGGCGGTTGGAGATCTCCTGGAATTACAACTGATCTCCAGGCCACAGAGATCAGTTCCCATAGAGAAAATGGCTGCTTTGAAAGGCGTTTTAAGTATAAAAAATTTGCAGCTCTTCTGAGGGACCATGGAATAAAGTACAAATGGTTATTCCCGGAAGGAATATGGTTTAGATATAAAGATCAGACCTATAAGATACTATCAGAAGATCAACTAAAGGATTTTGAGAATAAAAACCCGGAACTCTGCTGCACCGAGAACGAAGAAAAGGAGAAGCCGGAGGGGGGGGAGGAGGAGGAGAGCACCGCAACAGCGGTTGCACAGAGAGAATTGCGTCCGGGACCTAGAAGGGGGAGGAAAGTTTAATCAGAATTTGAAATGTTTATTCTCTGTATGATTAACCACTCCATCATTATCCTATGGAGCTATTTTTGTATTATGACAGTATGAAGGGAAAACATGAAGTGTAGTGTTTAGTGTTTGTAGTTCATTCCCCCCCCTTTTCTTTTTCCATCCCCTTTTGTCCCTTCCCTCTCCCCTTTCCTTGTGATAGTCTTGTGTAGTGCTGTGTAGTGTTTTGTAGTTATGAAAAATAAAAAATTTATAAAAAAAAAAAAGAGAGAGAGAAAATGGCTGCTTTGGAGGGCAGACTCTATGGCATTATATCCCATTGAGGCCCCTCCCCTTCCCAAACTCCACTCTTTCCAGGATCCACCCCCAAAATCTCCAGGAATTTCCCAACCTGGACCTGGCAACCCTAAGTCCAACCCTCTACACACACCATCCGCACTATCATAGCTTTATCCTTTCTCCCTGAGAGGAACAAGCTACGGCCTGCTTGCATCCCTTCTTCCAGTGGGATATTCCATAGCACATTAACCTCCTGTAGGCAACTTAAGCCTCCTGTTAGAGGAGGACTGAATAAGTTGAGTTCATCAATTTGTAGACACAAAGACTGGGATCTGGGGAAATGTGGTGGTCTGGATTTGAGCTCAAAAGGGGGTGGGGGGTATTTCAAGGATTGAGAGCCCTCTTGTCAATATCCCTCACTTCATGCCTGCTACAATTATGCCTGAGATCTCTTTCTCAGGTAAAACTGAAGCCACAGCAAAACAGCACCTCCGCCACCAGCTTGGATAACCAGCCCAGAAGAATAATATGGCTGATGGTATTGAAAACTACTGACAAAGCAGTCACCAGGATGCACTCCCCCCACCTCCTGACAGCTAAAGTGCTAGAGGGTTCAAACTCAGGGAGTCCAGCCCCAGTGCCCTATTCTCGGTGCCACCAGCCAGCCTGATCCTGAAAGGAGCCATTAAACTTTTCTAGGAACTGCAGCCGAGGCCAACTCAGCAGAGGCAGGAGCCTGAGAGGGAAGGGGGTGGGGTGAATCATCTCTGCCTCGGCCTTCGCTCCCAGTCCTCACAACTTGTTTAATGTGAAAGCACCTAGGCCTGCGTTGCTTCCAGGGTCAGCATCAGCAGACTGAAAGGTGGGGCAGCTGCCAGAGTCCAGGACTTCTGATGGGGCCTACTGTCGCTGACTCCCTCACATGCGTATATACCTCCCCAGGCACCCGTCCATGTGCCCTTCCCTGCCCATTCATTTACAAGCACTCCACCCCCTGTGTTTCCAGTGCTGATGGGGAAGCACAAGCTTGTGGTGCGCAGCAGGTGCATGCCCCAGCCAGTGCTGTTGAGGAAAAGGCATGAATGTTGTGCAGGTAGTTGTGAACAACTTGTGCGCAGGAGACGGGGGGACATGAAGGTGAAAAGGGAAGCAGGACGGAAGCCTGGTGATGAACAGAAGGGGCCCATGGCAATGTTTGTTCAGGTCCCCAAAACCTGGAACTTTATTTATTGTATTTATAACAATTTATAACGATAGCATAAAACAAGATAAAATACCTATTATCCGGATTACTTAAAAACAGGGGTGGACATAATTGCACAACCCGTTAAAACTACCTGCCTGGGCTATGGCTCCGGCCTCATTCCTTGCCTCCTGGACTTGACATTCTGCTTGGGAATAACTATGCCCTGTCTCTACTGACCACTTCTTGGATGTGACCCCCTCTCTGCCCATAGCTCCTCTGCTGCTGATGGCTTAGCCATTTCAGCTTCCTGGCCAGGAAGGCTGGTCTAATTAGAATCAGTCCCAGCTGAACATGACAGCTGTTTGGTGGAGGCCTCTGCTATCACGTAGGCCATGTTATGAGAGGAAAAAATGGTTTTCCTTTGATAACATGGAAAATTAATTTCTGAGCAAACTTTTATACATTCCCTGTAATCTCTCTTGATGAAAGGTTGCAGGCTGGCTAGTTTTTCAGAAGGCAAAATGCACAATGCAGTGAAGCATGCATCAAAGGGATTAATGATTTTGATTAATTCATAATTATTGCCAATACAAAATAAAGAATATTGGGCACTAAAAGAATTTATCAGTTAAGCAATGCTCACGACAGGGATGCCACTGAGTTGCCCTTGAGTCTAGAGGGCAGTTTCAGTGTGCAACCCCAACAGGCGCAAATAGATTTTTTTCATTTCCTATGCCAGTCAGTTCTACTCCACTGCCTCTAACTGTGCTTGACAAATAGACTGAACTTTGGAGAAGAAATCGTGTAAAATAAAATAAAATCAGATTCTCAGAAAAACCAGTACATGTAGAAAATAATGGCCTATAAAAACATGGAGAGAAACAATTAAGAAAGAGGTCTGCTCATGAGAACAAAACAGCAATGACCTTTAGCAGCAGCTCTGAACTGAAAATCCAATTTGCTTCCTTTTGCACCATTCAGTCATTTTCATTACTATTAAATATTCTGCTTTGATTCCAATAGGCCTATCCACATTATTATTATTGCCTTATTACTGTAAATCAAGAAAATTAACCTTTGCAAGTGGAATAAAACTGTGGAGAAAAGCCAATTTTTGCTACATTCTGATGGCATAATTGTGCTTGTCTGCTGCCACCAAAATGACAAAAAAAGTCTTGTGGCACCTTAAACTCTAATGATTTGATTGCGGCATAATCTTTCGTGAATCTGACTCACAAAAGTTTGTGACTCAGTAAGTTTAAGATTTAAAGTGTCACAAAATTCTTTGTTAGTCACAGTGCCACCCTAAGCAGTTAGCCCTTTGCCTTCAATGGACTTTGAAGGATGTACGGCTGCTTAGGATTGTATTGCGCTTGTTCTGGCAGAATGGCTATCCTGATGGGATGGCTTTTAATGAACATATGACAGTCACATAGAAGTTCTGACATGTCCTGTTTACAGTTTTTTGGGATCTAAACCATAGCAGCGAGCAGGGACTATGTTTGCTATGTGTCTCTCTCCTCCACATCATTTATAGTGGTCACTGCAGAGACAAGCAATATAGGCAATTCCTGTACTGCATGAAGTAGCTTTGAAAAACAGAAATAGTTTTCAGCAATGATGTATGATGAAAGCCAAATCGTACACATAGTGGTGGGCTCATATGACACATGGGGTAGTTGGCAGTACACACGGGCTTTTCCTACAACCCATCGTTTGACCAATAGCCATGCAAGGAAGCCAACAGCTGAGAAATTGCCCACAAAAACATGTAAAACTGCATTAAAATTCAGCAGTAAAACCCAATCATTGTGACGAATGGACAAGTACTTCAGAACGTAAATGTTACAAAACTGGGGTAGGAGCAACTGTACAGAAATTTTCAAGTTGTAGCATAACACATAATATTTCTTTTTATAGTAAAATTACTAGGTGTTCATCCAATTAAACACCATTACACTTACCAGGTGCATTTGATCAAAAGAGCGAACCGAAGTCAATTTACCTACAAATAAGAAAAATACATTAACATAATAAGCAACATTCCTAACATAGGGAATAGCTGTGTGTAATAACTCAACTTCAGGAGAAGGAAGTTAAATCATACCTATTGGGTTGCCACAAACATGCTGCATTTTCCCCCGGAGAAGCCCAATTTGCCGTTCTAACTGTCTGTTCAGTTCTATTTGTGTTTCATACCTGGTCTTCCATTCATTATCTAAAAAACAGAAAAAAATACTGTGTTTCTTGCCCTTTTATTCACTAAACCAAACTATCTCAAACACGGCAACCTTTTCATCAAGATACATTTGCTGACTCACAAAAGAGAAGATCACTACCTAAATCAATACATGACAGGATACTACCACATAGATTCAATATCTCAAGTAAGAATCTTACTTCAAAAGAATTATGATTCAAACTAGAATTAAACTGGCTAGCTGTGGGTGATGCACCTGTGAAACCAGCCCTCCCCACAGAAAAGGTAAGGGTGTGTATCTGTCCACTCGGGGGAACTCCTCAGGTATGCTGAAAATGTGGGCTTTGTAATTCAACCCTCCACCCCAAAGGTCTAAGTAACTGGCATAAAGACTGAAAATGTTCTGTATGGAACAATTAAAGGCAAAAAGGTGTGTGTGTGGAAAGAAACCAGCCTTCTCAAGGCCCTGTGACCTTAGAAAATCATGAAAGGAGATATGTTGAGAGGTGGGGTAAGATTTCCAACTTGTTCCCCCAACTCTCCCACATTTCCTCATAGTGCTTCCACTTGTTATATTCAATAATAAAGTGAGTGTCTTGGATTAAATATGGAAGTAGCAAAATGAGGCCATCCTTAGACAAGGCAGGTGTTGCTTCAAATTAAAAGGACTCCCCTGATAATTAATAATAAGAATAATAACAACAACAACCTTGTGCTTATATTGTGCTCTTCAGGACAGATTAGTGCAATACTCAGAGTGGTTAACAAGTCAGTGTTATTATTATACCCACAACAGACACTCTGTGAGGCAGGTGGGGCTGAGAGACAAAAAAAAACCCACTAACTTGGGAAGTTATCCAACCCCAACCCCTGCCAGAGGGAGCACATTCCAGGAGGCACGCAAGGCTGAGAGTCATTTAAACAGAGTAAAATAGGGAAATTGGCTTGCTCACACCCTTGAGCACCTAGAGAATCTGGATGGGGAGATCTAGGGTGTGTGAGAGAATGCAATTTCCAACTTGTTTATCTCCCCCCAGGATTCCTCTCAGGCCTCTAGCTTATGACATATCTAAAAGGAGGGAGAGAATAATCCCTAACCCGCTACCCAATATCAAGAGCGGGGAACTGGATAGGTTCAGTGCTCCAATCAAGGACTCTTGAGGAACTGTACTGAATCTGTGAGGATGCATAACGTCCCATGCTGATATGGCAAGAAGGGAGTTCAGAAGAGCCTTTGCCTTGTTCTAGAGAGGCTTCTCTGCACTTGGGGGTCGTCTGGGGAAGATCTATTGTATTCCTATTCTTGCGGGCAAGGACCTCTCTACATAGGATTGCCAGCCTCCAAGTAGTGGCTGGAGATCTCCTGGAATTACAACTGGTCCCCAGGCCACAGCGATCAGTTCACCTGGAGAAAATGGCTACTTTAGGGGGTGGACTCTATGGAATTATGCCATGCCAAGGTCCTTTCGCTCCCCAAACCCCACTTTCTCCAGGTTTCTCCCCCCAGATCTCCAGAAATTTCCTAACTTGGAGGTGGCAACCCTATCTCTACGTGCTTACTTGTGAAATAAATGGTTGTTTGGGGGAAGCAGTGGTGCAAAAGCTACGGTACATTTAGACTGATGCCTTGTTTTTTATTTGAGTGTTTAGATCACAATACTAAAGTAAGCCTGGCAGTCAAAACCTTATGTGATTGATGGGTGCAATTAGAAGCCTGAACCAGCCAGGGAAAGCCATCGCTTGACCTCATCCTGAGTTATGCTCAATTCCTCCCTCGCAAAAAATCCTTAGAAAGCCCTGTGACACCACACACAGACTGGAGTTAGCTTTCAGAGCGAGAGTAAGAGGGCAGGGATCCCTATTTATGAGGACTGGAAGCCTTGAGCTCAGTTGTGTATACTCTGATCAGGTACACTTCAATTTTATTTCAACAGCAATGACTGGGGATTATTGTTGTGTTGATACTGTCATTAAATTTGCAATACTCTATTGAGTTTAAAATTTTAATTCACCAGCAGTCTAGATTTAGTTTCTTACCTTCATCCTCAATGTTGTTCAGTCTTTTCTCCAGTTCTGCTGCTGTGTTTTTCATTTCAAATAGTGAGAGTTCTACCACTTCTCTGTACGAACAGAGAGATTAAGTAGTTATATAACCCACAGCCTTTCAATGACCTATAAAAACTTAATATTTATGGTTGTATAAAATTTATCTTTATGCTCATACTGGAAATTTATTATCAGATAAATTCGACAGAATACTTCAGAGCGCAGGCTTTTCTTAATACTCTAATTCGCAGAGCCTATAAAACCGGGAAGCAGCTGTCCTCATAAAACAACATATTCCCCCATCTCTAGCATTTTCTGGGAGGGATATTCAGGTGTTAACACTAAACTGACAGATGGCTGCTTCAGCTCGTGTTATTGAGCGAGACCACATCAAGGCTTTGAGAGTCCTGGGACTAACAGATTATTCAGTTCCTACTCCTGCTGTGGCCATATGTAATAATGCTGGACCAGGATGTTTTTTTTAAAAAAATGCCATCCACTTTTGGCACACAACACCCAATTTAAAACCCATATTAAAATATAAATGAATAGACACTAAAGTGATTTCCATAATTTTTCCCTCTGAAAAGTCCATGTGCTTAAGAATGTCAGGCAAGGACCTGGGAGGCTCACAGTGCCATCCTAAGCAGAGTTACACCCTTCTAAGCCCATGGACTTAGAAGAACGTAACAATATTCAGGACTGCACTATCAGATTCGACAGAACTCATCATCATCATCATGTTTATTGTTACGATCCAAGATCAGAAGTCAAAATCAAAGTCATCAAGACATATACATTAGCTTCAGGTCATAGATATAAAAATATAGGATATAGATATAAAAATATACTGTACATAAAATATGATTCTGTACTATCAGATTCAGTTTCCTGCTTTGCCATGAGCCAGTGCCATTCACAACAACCTCACAGGCTTGTTGTGAGGACACAACAAGGGCAAGAGAACCATAAATGCTGCTCTGAGCTGATTGCAGGAAATGCAGGACAAAGAATGACCAGAGTCCCTTTTCTTTTAAAAAAAGATCTTGCATTGCTCCTATATAATGCTGAAGTTCTAATTCCAGTAGAGCTCAAAAAGGGAAGGAATTCCACAGAAAATTACAACCACTCTGCATATGATGTCACTGTTCTTATTTGATAGATGGAGGGCTCGACAAAGCAGTCATCACTGTAAAACTGCAGCAACAGGGATGAAATGCATTAATGGATATTGAGCCATTATATTTAGTAAACCACTTTAAATCTGCCTCTCTGTATATGATGCATATAAATATCCACGATGCAGCTAAAGCAAACCTCCAGAGTTCAGAGGTAATATGGCACTGAATACTAGTTGCTAGGGAGCAGTAGCAAAGCGAAGCTACTGCTTTCTTGAGGGCTTACAACAAGAGGCAACTGGTTGATTACTGCGGGAAGCAGGATTTTGGACAAGATCAGGGGCCCACAAACTTAGGTCGAATCCACATTCACCCATTACCCGCATGTTTATCGGATATCTTCCGTTTGCCTCCAATCCGCGATTTTTTCCTGTTCGTTCACATTCCTGCTTCCAATCCGTCTTTCTCGCGCGTCCCTCCGGTCACATGGCCACTTGGAAACGGCTTTTTGGGGTGGGACCTTTTTCCCCGCCCATTTTTTAAAATTTTTTTGAGCGCACTTTTCCGTTATTTCGATCTTGCCTTATAAAGAAACATCATTGAAGATAATGATGCCTCTCTTTCCCCCACTGACAGCACTGATGGCTCTCTCCCGTTTCTTTTTTGGAAATTTGGAAGCATGTGGGAAGCTTTCATGGGCATTTCCTATGCAGGACAGTTCAGTGCCTGAATTTTACTGAAGTTTCACTTCCTTGGAGTGTCATTATTTCGATATTTCGTAATTTTGATATTACAGTAATATAAAATAAAAAAAATAAAAAACAGTTAAAAAGGAAGTTTCGCGAGTCCGTTCTGAGGATGGATTCACCCCAAAATGATTTTTCAAACTACCAGATTTGATTCAGAAACAGCATAATCAATAAATCCAATGCTATGAAGTCAAAAACAGTCTTTTGCAGACTACGAAGCACTTGCAAGTTGGATCAGCCAATAGGAACTCTCGGAACAGCCGGAGAGACAGGAAGGGGGGTGGTTTTTAAAAAAACTGCGTAAATTGCGCATTGGCCCATTCACGGCCACTGTGAAACTCCCGTTGAAAACCTGTGACTACATATTCGGGAGAAATGCGAATGAAATGCGTCTGTTTAATGAGGTAATGTGACCGGCACTCGGGATTGCGTGGGGAATGCGGGGAACATGCGACTTAGAATGAGTAATGTGGATTCGACCTTACTGAATTAGCAGCCTCTTTTAAAATGTCAAAAACGAGCAGGAAATAAACAGCCCCAAGGCCTGAAATAAATCACAAAATGTTGAGAAGTTCCACAAAATGTTAAGTGGTTCCAACTTGCCAAGCCTACGATGAGGATAGTGGTGTTTCTGTATGGATATTCCCTGCAGACACAGGGGCAGTGCCTCCTGGGTTCTTCTGAAGCACCACCCACTCAAATGAATTAGAGAGAACTAAACCAGGATTGGCTCTTTACTCTGGGAGAGAAGCAAGTAGTTCCAGGAACACAACATCCCTGGACAGCTTGAGTGATTCCGCACACGTTGGATAATGCACTTCCAATCCTCTTTATAGATCATTTGGAACGGATTTTTTTGTGTGCGGAACAAAAAATCCACCTCAAACGATTCATAAAGTGCATTGAAAGTGCATTATCCAACATGTGCGGAATCAGCCCTTGTTGGGCTAGATGGATCTTTTCTAAACAAGGAAGCAGCCTGCCATTTTCTGTATTACTGAAGCTTCTGAACCAGTGGCTTTCAAACTGAGTTCTTGGAAATACAATTTACAACGAGAGAGAGAGAGAGAGAGAGAGAGAGAGAGAGAGAGAGAGAGAGAGAGAGAGAGAGAGAGAGAGAGAGAGATTAGCCTATTGCAACAAAATAATCAAGTCTTATGGCTAACAAAAGGCTAGCAAAATTTCACTCCCGTATAAGTTTTGGGACACTAGAGTCTACTTCTTCAGCTGCAATAATTATATTTCACCCTGTGCTTTCTGCACTTCATGGCCTCTTGAGCCTGCTGTTTGTTTTTTGTCGTCTCTCTTTTTAAAAGTTTTTTTATTTAAATACAGAGCATAAAAGAAACAACAGTACATAAAAAATATATCAATACCTCTTAAAACATCAATAGATTTATACAGATCTTACTAAATTAGAAACATAGGAAAGATGGATATAAATTGAGAATGTATCAATTAACTATACAGTAGCCATTTCCACAAACGTTGAATAATGCACTTTCAATGCACTTTAGTTATCCTTTAGAAGTGGATTTTGTCTTTCACACACAAAAACCCAGTTCCAAATGATCACTAAAGAGCATTGAAAGTGCATTATCCAACGTGTGTGGAAGCAGCCAGTGTGTAATGACATATATTAAACATAACTATGATATAATTCCTTTGGAATCTCCTTCTGTTCAGAAAGATAAGTTAAAACTGGCGACCAAATATTCTTGAAATTAGAGAGGGCATCTGGTTCAAATAAAAAGTCTTGCTAAGACATCCCATAATTGTGTATGACGCATCTGTAAAGTTGGGGCAGTAGAGGCTTTCCAGCAAAAGGCCATGGAAATTTTGGCTGCTGCTAAGAGAGTCGCTATAATAGTCATTATCCATTGGGGTTGATCTATATTCCAATTCACTCCTAATAAGAGACACTCTGGATTAAATTTTAGTGTTACACCGGTTATCATCTTAACTGTCACCAAAATTGCTTGCCAAAAGGGTGCCAACACTGGACAAGTCAACCAACAGAGGATATAAGAGCCCTCCAATTCCCAATTTGTCCAACATGCTGGGCTCAGCCATGAAGAAGTATACGATAAGGATTTTGGTGTTAGATATCACCTGGAGACTAATTTAAACATATGATAGCGTATTGTCAAAACTGAAGAATTAAATTCTGCTGATGTCCAAACCGCACCGAAGCCGGCGACGAACTGGAGACCGGGCGAGGCGAGCCGGGTATAAATACCCGAGCGCCGGACCAGAGGGAAGACTGGGGCAATGCGGTCCGAGCGCAAGCCCCACCCCTCCCCGCCTGAATCCCAGGCCAGTGATTGGGCGGCTCAGGATTCAAACTGATTGGCTGCTGGCTGGTACCGGGAATCCTGGGCCAGCCCTCCACAATGGCGGCTGCCGCGCGCTCCCTCCGTCCCGCCCTACAGCGGCAACCTGGCCCCAGGTAAGCCTGGAGCCTTCGTTTCTACAATTTTATAGAGTAACAAAATCAATCCTTTGTGCTTTACAGGGTGCTGTTCAAGGAGGCATTCAAAAACCGTCAAAGGGGGACATAATATCTGGGTAACACCTAGTTTAGAACAAAAAGTTTGAAGTTGCAGGTAAGTAAACCAGTTTATCTGCCTTTGTAATTTTTGCTCCATAGCATTCTTTGTCAAATTATTTGTCGTCTCTCTGACATAAAATGACAGCACCACGAGGATCCATTCGCTACCTCTGACAAAGTGAGATCTAATTTCCAAAAGCTTTTGCCAGAATGTTTTGTTACTCTTTTAAGTTACCAAAAGTTTACTTAGCATTTATACTGCACTTCATCTGTATTATTTTGTATTTGTTAGGCCAACTCTGTAAGATAAGTAACTATTATTCTTATAGCCACCCACAACTACAGCTTTCATTTAATTAAGGAACACTGCCACCTTCGTTTCACTTTGTATCTCCAGCCATCAGAGACAGACCCAAATACAGCGAGAGAGCCCTCTCCGGAAGCCCATTTTGAGTGCAATTAAAAGCAGTCGATTGGCTGACTGTTGGATCTGATCCATGGAACAGCCCACTATGAAGCTTGCTAGTGCGAACCATGTTTAGAACTCAAGCACCATTGCTGTGCTCCCAGAACACGTCATACCCTTTTTCCTGCCCCCAGTCCCAGACATACAATTTCATGAGCCACGTAACAAAAAAGTCTGTTTTATTTCTGAAACAACTATAAAAACACCATGAACTCATCATGGCCCAGGCCAGGGCCCTGTTAAAATTAATCTCTTCCCATACTCCACTATAGTGACTTAACTAAACAAGAGTTCTGCCATGGCACACTTGTGCTTATTTCACTGAAGCTTGTGCAGGACCACTTCCCAGTCAATTACGGCCCACGTTAATTAGCACGTATATGTAATGTGTCACTTGAATGTTAGTTATTCGAGTAAGGTTAGGTGGGCTCTGCCTTGGGAAGTGGGTGAAAATGGCTCCAGCACAAATTCAGCACTAATGTTCAAGAGTGTGCGACCCTCACAAGCCTCTGCATCAGGGTTGCTGCTGACATGCAGTCTCTCTTTTTAACACCAAAGAGCACTATTTCTGCATACCCAATGCCTCCTTCTCCCCTCTGCAGTTGATTTAAAGCGTTCACAGTGCAATCCTAAACAGCATCACACTCTTTTAAGCCCAGCTAGAAGGGTATAACTCTGCTTAATATTGCGCTGTCAGCCTACGTCTCCACTGAAGGGATAACGGGTGGGATCAGAGGGAGGGAAATGGCAGGAAAATGCTGGGGAAACTGAACTCTCACCCACCTCTCCAGCGTCAAATCCTAACTATGACCAGGAATAGTGAATATGCATTTTCTCGGCAGCCAAGACTCTACTTATCCAATATATTTCAAAATATAAATGTACTGTTTACCTTGACAACCATTTCAACATCACAGCTAAGCACAGTCTCTCACCTTTGCCTGGAGTTCAGTGAGCCGTCTCGGTCAAACCACTCTCCTCTCAGTCAATCACATCCTCCCACCCTCCCCAATTCCTTCTCAGGGCAGGGATATTAACGCTGGCTTACCTTACAGGTTTGTTGTAAAGATTTACTGAAATAATGGTACATGAAGCCCTTTAAATGCTCTAAAGCTCTGCATAAATGCAGAAGTTTCACTATGAGGACATGCAATAAAACCACACGGAATCACTGCTACTTTTTTTTTTAAGTTGAGAGAAAGCAGCTCCTGGACAGTTGCGAGTCAGAAACGAAGCGGGGCATATATAGGTTCTATATCACAGGAATGTCACCATTCTGGGAAGGGGGATCAGCCAGAGACTCACTTCATTTGCGTCTCTTGCTCTACATCCAGCATAACTTGCTCAAAGCACAGTTCTCTGCAGTCTCTCTCTTCCCCTGGCCCCATGACTTCCCACAGCAGCCACCACCTGCGCGCCCGCTGGCCGGTCCGCTTCCTCCAACAGCCTCCGCGTCCGAATCTCCTTGGAGAGGGCGAGGCGGAGAAACCCGGGAAAGAAAAGGCGCGCCTCGTTACAGCAGCGGGCTCCTCTCGCATGGGGCCAGCAGAGGGCGCTCTCTCTTAAAACGAGGAGACACGCACATGTCTTTCGCAACTATATAAAAGCCAATAGTAAACATAGAGGCTCGCTTTCGGTGGTTTGGTTTTGTAGGGTTTTTAATTGAAAATATCCAGTCTACGGACTCTAGAGAGTCGCCTTTGCGGTTTCTTTTGATGCATGCTCTCCTCCTGCTCTAATTACATTTCCGCCCCACTTTTCATTAAGGGAGGCATACGTAGTTCTCTTCTCTTACATTTTATTGTCTCCACAAGACTGCGAGGTAGATTAAGCTGAGGACGTTTGACTAGTTCAGGGAGCATCATGACTAAACGGGGTGGAGATTTGAAACCAGGTCCATCCTGCCCTAGCCTCATACTCTCGCCATAGTATCACACTGGCTGGCCAGGCAACTATTTTCTGAATTGGGAGCACTGATAGCGTTGCCAATTTCAGACTGGGAAACTCCTGGAGAATTGGGGGTGGAGTCTGGGGAAGGCAGGGTCTGGGGACAGGCAGGACCTCCGTATACGATGCAAAACCAAACTATTCAAAAAGGCTTTTTGCTCAAATGGGAGGGCTGCATTGTTGGGATGGGGTCTCAGGTGCTTCACGAACAAGTTGGGGATCATAGACTTCATCACCATTTTTGCCTCATATATTATCTGCTGCTTTAAATATGTACTCCTATGTACAACCAGCGCTCCATGTTGTCTAATGTTAGTCCTAGAATTGATTGTTTCAGTATCTCTACTATGCCTTGGATCCTTGCTAATGCTATGTCTTTAAACTTGTATATGTTTACCTTATGGCATTGAATTGAAGTGTACTTACTTGATAGGGATTGTATTAACCTCATACTGTGTAATCCGCCTTGAGTCTCAGTGAGAAAGCTGGACTATAAATGACATAAATAAATAAATAATTCGTTGGCCAGTCTGAAATAGGATGCTCGACTAGATGGACGGCTAGTCTGATCCAGCAAAGCACTTCTTATGTTCTTAACTGCTGCTTATATTAAAGTTAGCCGTTCTTCATTCTGTTGGTTTATATTATTTTTATTTACTTTATATTTTACATAAGTTGTGCCCCGCCTTTCTGTCCTCATCATAAGGGTCACTAAGAAGGCGAACACATTAAAACACATAATAAAAGCACATCTTAAAATCACATTAAAACTAACAAAAGACCAAATTATTAAAACAAATAAAACCAGAGCTAAAATGCAAACAAAACATAAAATCAAAACATTGGGCAAGAGAGAGGGACCACTGAGGGACCACCAAAGGAAACAAAAAGGTCCTCACCCACTGCAATGGACAGGAGGATGCCCTGCCCCGGAAGTTAGAACAGGCACTCCGCTGTTTCAGCCCTAAGCCTATGGGGGAGCTTCCAATCACCTTCCAGACCAAGACAGAAAATTGGAGGGAAACACAGCAGACGTTCAGTTCAGGGCTGCCTCAGGGAGAGGGCAGATGGTTTTGTGTAGAGCTCTGCTTGGTATTGTGACAGAGTGGTTTAACTCTACCTCTGGAAGAGGCCCAAGACTGCCTCTGGGGATCGACATCCTTTAGTCTGACTCCTGGGAAAGTGTGGAATCCTGTGTGTGCAGGGTTCCAGATCAGGGCCCCAGTATATACTAGGCTGCTTCTTCTTCTTCAAGTGTACGGTTCCAGCAGGGGCATAACACCACCATTTCCAGAAGCGACATCATCACGGTGACCGTGGGAGTGATTCTTTAAGAATTGGCCTGTTTGGGGCTGAAATCGGCTCTGCTTGAAGCATGGGAGCACTCCTGCTGCAAATGCAATGATATCACTTCAGGAAGTTACGTTGTTATACACGGCTGACAGTGTGCCTGCTGTGTTTGTCTGGGATGTCTGCCACTGGTGAGCAATCACCCAGAGGTTTGCCATATCTGCAGAGGGGCAAACCACTGGGAGTTTGCCCTATGCTGGCAGGCACTGTGAAAGAATCCAACCTGGTGGCTAGCCAATGAAAGGCTGTTTGTACACGAAAGCATTTATTTATTTATTTATTTATTTATTTAATGTCATTTATAGTCCACCTTACTCACTGAGACTCAAAGCAGATTACATAGTGTGAGATTAGTACAGTCAATTTCAAGGACATTTCCATAAACAATGCCATAGGGTAAATAAACACAATTTTACAAAGACAGCAGTAAGAATCTAATACAGAGTTGAAGAAATGCTGAAACAGAACATAAGCAATTCTAGGGCTAACATTAGACCACATGAACCACAAGTACCTCATAGGAGCAGGTATTTAAGGCAACAGGTAGCACGTAAGGCAACATAGTGGTGAAGTGTATGGTCCTTAACTCAATAGCTAAGCATCTGAGAGCTCCTTGTTACAATACAAAAGCCTTTTGAATAATTCGATTTTGCATCGTTTGCGGAAAGCTAAGAGAGTGGGGGCTCTCCTGACCTCTTCAGGCAGGCCGTTCCACAGGTAGGGGCCACCACAGAGAAAGCCTGTGTACAGGCTGCTGTTGATTTTGCCTATGTGCAAGGTGGCGCCTGCAGGAGCCCCTGTTCAGATGAGCAAAGCTGCTGTGGAGGAACATAAGGAAGGAGGCAGTCCCGTAGGTATGCTGGGCCAAGGCTGTGAAGAGCTTTGTATGTGATAACCAATACCTTGAACTGAACATTAAAATCACAGTCTGAAGCCATATAAATAGCTTAAATTTTTGCGACTCAGCCAGGTTTCTCCTTTGAATGTCAGGGGGCCTGGGCTCTGTTTTTTTTTTTTTTACTCTTTTTATTATTTTTAAATATAAACAAAATACACATACAAGTGTGAATTATCATATAAATGTGATGTAGTTATACAAAAAAAAATACAATGCTTATAGATATTAATGCTGATAAATTCAAGGAAGGGGAACAACTTTACTTTAGTGTTAATTAAGAAGTTTACAGAGTTCAGTGTGTTGTAAAATTGGATCTGTCTATAAGCAAGATAATAAAACAACATAACTTTAGCATAAGGTAAAACTCAGTTTGTAAGATCTCTATTTTCTGTGTGTTTAAAAGGTATTATTAATTTTAGGGTATAAACAGATCAGTACAAGCCTGGTATTAAGAGTTACAAAGCACATTCCTTTTTTTTTTAATATATATGAACATTTTTTGCAACAGTCAACTAAATTCCCCTCCTCTAACTGCGTTTTCCTAGCAACTTCCATATATATAAAGAGAGATGAATAAACACAACAAAAAAAATTAACATTACTAACACTAAAGGAAACTTATACATGACTACCCTGACCCACTGGAACCCAAGAGAATTTTCTTCTTCTGGATTTCTGGAACAATTTCCAGTGCTATTGGGTCATTTTGTTCTGGGAGCTAAGTTGATGATACTATTTTCCTTTATCCCTCCCCCAAACCTTTATTCTTATGATTTTAATCTCTATGTTTATTGAGAGTTCACTTAGATATGTCTTCTAAGATTAAACATTAAAAAAAAGATTTAACAGTGTAGAGAAATGTCTATGAGCTGTATCTGACTGGAATCTTGCTATTCTTTTGAGGAGTAGGTGGTTGTGATCTTTTCCTCTTGTTAGGTGCATTCTCAAAGTCCATAATTAGGTTTAGGTTGATGTTTTGCAGTAAATTTAAGCCTGACTCCTGATCTTCTGCCAGATAGACTTTTCCTGTGTGTTTATCTTGAAGCTTTGTGAAGTTTGACCATCTGCAGTCTATTTTTGCTTTTCTGAGGGTTTCTGTTATTTGTTTGAGTTCTTTCCTTCTGCTGAGAATTTCTTTAGGCAAGTCAGTGAGTACAAGGATACCGGTTTCTCTGTAGAAAAATGAATTCTGTGGTCTGGCCATTTCTAGGATCTTCTTTCTTATCCTTCAGTCAGAAATATTGCCAAAATGTCTCTAGGGCCTCTCCTTTGTGGATTATTTGGAAAGCCGACTCGGAATGCTTTTGTGATTAATGGGGCAATGTCATCTTTTAACTTGAAGCATTTTGTTAGCCAGTTTGCTAGAAATATAATTATATCTTCAGTTGCTGTTTCTTCTTCATCAATCCCTCTAAAGTTAAGATTTAATAGACGAGTTGAAAGTTCTAGGGATTGTATTCTATTTTTCATTGAGTCATTTTCTTTTTGCAAAACTTGTATCTCCTTTTGCAACGTGCTACTGAGATCCATTGCACAATCTGCCTTTTGGATAGCTTTGGTAATGTCAAGTTTTATTCCATTAATCTTCTCTGTTAGATTTGTAATTTTATCCAAAATATTGTGCTCCATATTTTGGATTAGTAAAGGCAGATCAACTTCGGGTAGAAATTTACCTGCCGGTTATGCCTCCGACACCATTTTAGCTGCGTCTTTTCCAACCCTGCTCTGGGATTCAGTCAGCTACATCGGGGAAAAATAGTCCTGGAGTCTTCTGGAGATTTTATCATTTGCTTTCTTTTCCTCCACGTTTTGTTTACCCATGTCAAGGGTGATCGTAACTCAGTAGTCTCTCTTAGATATTTAGTTAGGTTCAGGAGAGAGCAGAGCTCAGATTTCTGCATCCATCTTCCTACAAAGCAACAGCATGCCCCACACCTGTTCTTTAAAAACAATCAGTATATAAATCTTGTTATTTTAATAAACCTTCTTCAATGATCTCCGAGTTCTTCTTACTACACAAGTTACCTTAAAGAAACCAAAGCATTTACATATACTATCAGAAGAACATCTTGCAACTGAGAAGGTTTACATGCCAAAACATTCCAAAACAAATCTAGTTCCTAAAACTATAGGAGACTGCATGGGTTCCCTTAGCTGGAAGGCCTGCCACATCCGGTGGTAGTAGATGGCTACAGAAGGGGACAGACAAGTCTCCCTGGGGAGAAAGTTCCAGTGTTTTGGAATATTACAATTCAAGCTTTTGGAATAAAGGAATATTAGAATCTGTTTTTTCTGTTGCATAGTATAGCTGGCCACTAGGATTACCAATGGGCTTGGAGGGAAATATCATGTCCTTTTAATAGAGTCTTAATGTGTGAAAATTGAAGTTGAAATTTTCATGGCATGGAGATAATATTATTTGGCAAATAACATCCCATTAAACTGCTATTAAAGAAAGAGGCATAGAGAGCCCCCATGGAATTTTTTCTCCTTATAACCTAAATGCACAGCAGGTACTGAAATACCAGACAATCATATCCAAGCCACATTATACGTCTTTGGAAGTAGTTCTCCAGCATCTCACCAGCCTGTGGAGGGAGCAGGGAGAGGTCAATATAGACACACTGTGCTGGGGAAAATCAGACAACTTTATTGAGTGCAGGTTCCTCAGGTCTTGGCACAGCACATGCTGGGGACAATGAGTACAGTTGACAGTCGGACTGCTGTCTGCACCTTCCCCAACTTACCTGTTGGTAAGTAACCCCCTCCCACCCCCATCCCCAGGCACAAATCGTTCTCCAGCACATAGCAAAATCTTTCTCAAAAGCTGCTACTTGAAATCCATTGACTAGAAATGCCAGATTGAACTGAGAACCTTCTGCATGTCAAATACACATTCCACTTCAAAGTCTGAGTAGTTTTATGAAGATATTGGGTGTGTGTGGGGGGGAGGAAGGTCTTTTAATTGTGTTGGAAGAATGGTAAAACTAAACTTTGATCACAACTCATGCCATTATCACAGAGCACCTGCACAGCTGAAACACTCCACATGTGGTTTAGATCCATTCCTGTCTAAGTAAGGCCCTGATTCTCACTCCTGTGACCTTCTAAGCCCTTAAGGGAGTCAAGCTGTCCAGTTTCCTTGGCTCAGCCATGGTTCTACAAATTAGTATGAGAGGCCAGCCTTAGGTGCTCTTTGTAAATCTTGGGTATGGGGAAGCAAATGAATGATGCGCATCCTCAAAGCCACTGTGCACACATATCATTGCCAAAGAAGGGCTTTAAAAAGACTACTTTTTGAACCTGGTCATGGAAATAAAGTTGGTATTTTTTAAAAATACTGCAGCAGCTTTGCTGACCACAGAAGCAGCAATTCAATAGGGAGAATGTACCCCATCACTGTGCCTATCAGAACAATCTGCCTGTTGAATTTCTGCCTGTCAGCTGTCAAAGGCCCAGAGGCAAAATGGGGGGGGGGGGGAGAGATGCTATACCTTCACAGGCGTAAGGATTCTAATTAACCCAACGTATACAAAATGAAAACACAGATATTCCCCAATTCCTTTCCAAGACCACTCAACTGATTGCAGATATTCAAATAAAAATGCAAGTAACAGAAAAGTTCGTTTTAAGTTTATTTGTAGTTTTAAATTAATAAGAAAGCTCAGTCAGATTTTAAGACGTAAGCCCCTTAACCAGTGGATTCATTCCCAACCAATACTACAACATTTGGCATCTGTGAAAGCTCTCAGTGAAGTTACATCAAACTAAAGCAAGGGTATGCTAACTGAGTGAAGATTCTCATGTCAATAACAATTGAATTTTTTATATTGACTGTGGAGGTCAGTAAATACTTAACCGTATGAAATGTACCATATGGCAACACAGGGCAGCCGTTTCCACTTGTGTTAGAGAGCTTTCTCAGAGACCGAGATGTGATCCCGGATCAAACATGCAACAAAGTGATTAAAGCATTTATGCTGAGCACACCCTTCTCTTTAGCAGAGCTCCAGTCTTATTAAAGCAAATATATATATCTTCCACAGGTTTGATGAGGCCAACCTACAAGTGGGATTAGGTTTGCCCATCATAGTAGGACAGAAAGGTGATCTACTCCAGAGGAGTCCAGGATTTCACAGTGCAGTTAACTGTGCTGTATCACTAACTGAATAAATAGCAAAATTTAAATCTTTGGTTTATTACAAGTGCTTGGAACCAAGTGTTCATTTAAAGGAAACTATATAAGGAGCTTACAGTTTAACCAGTGGGTTTGTTTAAAATTGAAGTAGTGCATACAGCTTCATTAGACTTTTTTTTAATCTCAGCAGCCATTTATATTGTTAGTTATTTTTAATCTTAGCAGCCATTTATATTAGTTACTCCAGATATGTTATACCTATAAATAAGGTTACAAAAATAGTCCCACTATACACAGATCTAAACTCTTTTATCTACCAATTTGAAAAAAGCACTCGATAGCCTTCCTCTTACGGAAGCTTGATGACAGTGCCAGTGTGAAAACAGAAATACTGAGATGGTACTTGAAACGTTCATTCTAGGAGAGACTTTTTAAAAAGCTTTTGGAATTAGTTCAGAAGTGCCAAGAATTAGAAAAATACAGGGAGACATCTGTTAATAGTTCATTTCTTTTAAATAAATTACACCACACTTTAAGGCTTTAGGAAATCCACCAACTGGAGTTATCACAGTCCATCTTTTTTCTTCTCCTTTTCTATAATCTTGTATTCGTCCAGCACGGCATGGCCCGCTTCCTTTGCAGTTTTCTTCACCATGGCTTTGATACCAATATTGTCGATATTAAAAGCCGTCACACCCACGTTGATGGCAGAATTTACTGCATTGTCTGTTGCATGGCCAGCAGCGTCCCCGTACCTTAATATAAATAAGGAACATGCCAAGTAAGATGATAGCACTGTGTTACTATGGAAAACTGCATATACACCCATTCCAATCAGGCTGTTCAAGATTTATTTTGAAGAAACCTGAAATAAGCAAGTAAGATGTAACATGGAATTCCAGCCAATCTTTCCAAAGCAAAAGGTTTGAGTGGCACAGAAAAAGGATGAAGAATACAGCTTTAATTTCATAGGGCTGCTAATCTGTCTCAGATGTAATTAATTCCCTTTTTTCCCCCAGCTTCAGAAATCATTTTTACTCTTGCTTTTGGGGTAAGTTACTCTAAATGCACTTTGAAGATGAATCAAAAAGCACTGGAGTGTGTTTTAAATTCTAGAATCCATCAGAGAGCACTGAAATCCAGTTACACTACGCTAAGACAAAGCTACTCAAACATGGCTTAAAGATTCATACTAGAAAGCCAAAATTCTAAATCTTAAGTGGGAAGCAAAATTAATACTGCTACATGCAAGTTTTTACTTGGTTGGTTAGTTCCTGAATTTCGGAATACTAGCAGTACGGAAGTTATGGAGATGGTCTGCTAGATTTTAAAGCCAAATTATTGAACTCTCTCCTGTAGAGGCCACTTACTGTTGTTGGTAACCAATGAATCTACCTAGAAATAGCTATATTCTATACTCATTTCAAAAAATGCAAGTAGGGACCTGTGAGACTTGCTCATTGGAGGGAGGGATACAATTGGGTACGCACCCACGGGGAGACCTGCTGGGGACTTGAGTGGAGGCAGATGGCTGGTGGTGGGTCTGCTGGGGCAGGCCTCCATATGCCAGGCTGCCTCACAGTAGCCCCTCCCTGTGCCCAGGTGGTGCCTCACAAGGATCCATCAGGGCTGGAGCCAGCTGTGCCCCACTCCAGTGGTTGGGCTGATTCCCATGGCCTGCACTACCATTCCGGCGCTCAGTTGGGTGCCCCCTTGTTGGATGATGCTCATGGCAGCTCTCCAGGCCTGCTGCTGCAGTCTCCTACTCTGACAATGGGAGTGGCAACGAGGCAGAGCCAGGTGCTCACCAGGGACAGGCTGGTGGTGCACCTGCCAGAGCGGTACACCACATGCCCAAGGCTACAGTCTAATCGCAGCCCCCACAGTGGCAGTAACAGTTCACCGGCAATATTCAGAGCATGTTGGCCAAGCAGATCTATGCCCCATCTGTCTTCTATTGCGCCATATTATGAGAAGTCCTATCTGACAAAGATACACGAAATGAGAAAAAAATCTGGACCCAGTGTACAACTTTTAGTTGAATGGAAATAATTCATTATCTGTATCATTGGTTGCTGTAACATTATCATTGCTGTTGTAATATCTTTGTCTTGAACACTGTGAACTATTAGCTTTAGACTTAATAGATATACACAAAAATATGAACCCTTATTGAAAATATACACAGTGGCACTAGAGTGTCTTTACTGTCATTGGTTTTACTACTGGTGTTCCTATATTCTAGTACTGTTCTTTGAGGAGTCGCGGGGTGGGAAGGCAGCAGCTCCCTTTGGCAGCAGCTACCTCTTGCCCAGCCTCACCTACGTGCAGCGAGGTGGGTCAATATGGCTGGGTGGCAGCAGAGTGTTGTCTGTGCAAATGCAAGGGATAGTCATCTGTTGGGGGGGGGAATGTAATCCTCTCCTTTTTTCAAAGTTTTCAGATTTTTCTGCAAACCTGGAGAGGGGGTAGTTTGCAAAACTCTCTGTTCTCTTTCTCCATGGTCCCAATCCACAGATGGGCCTATGTTCAGAATTAGATATACAGATACTGAAGCAAGTGGGGAAAGGAGGATCCAATCATACATGCCTTTAGTTTCCTATTGACAGAACAGCAGCCTTATAATTAATATTAATCTGCTAACCCCAACAAGTTAATTATTGGTTGGACAGCAAAAAGCAAAACATTTTCAATTTGATTAGTTTATTAACGTCATAAAGAGATATAACTAAGAGATATAACATGTATACTAGAAGGAGAAATAGCTGCAATGCCCGATTCGTGCAGTGCCAAATGTAATAGTAAGAGTATTCACACCATCTCAAAACTAGTTTTTGTACTCATACAAAACACAAGGACTTAATGCTAGAGTGATTCAAGAAGAATTAGTATTTCTACTTTTTTTTAAAAAAAATCACTAAACTAGCAGCATACTGGATGGTCCTGTCACCAATGGTCTTTAGACAACTGAGGTGTTTCTGCATAGTTGGGCAGGGTCTCCCTACATATGCAGAACAATTGTTCAAGTTAAAAAGAAAGACCCTCCCCCAAGTAGCCCAAGTAACATTCAAGTTCCTCCAGGGAAAACAGAACGTTGAAGGTGGCCATTCGTTAAAAACATGAAAGGGGGAGGGGCGAAGAAAGACCGAAGTAGGATCGGAAACTGGCCCATGAGATCCCTTAGCAGTTCATAACATCTCAACACAATCTCTTAACCCTAATTCTTCTGCCTCCTTTTCCATTCAAGGATGCTATAAGTTCTCCTTTCTAGGGGGAGAGCAGTTGTTAGAATTGGAGGAGAAAAAAAATTCCTTAAATCACTCAGCTCACTTTAAGATACAAAGAGCAGCCAAGCACCTGACAGTTAACAGCATCCTGAATAGGAGAGTGAAAGTAATGTTGGGGGGATGCATCCTGTGAAGTGAGCAAATTCCAGCTCCAAGTCACCCTTGCCCACTCTCCCAAAGCACAGGCAGGAAAATACACCCCTCCTATTGCAACATACTGCTCACATTTAGAGCTCAATAAGGAGCTTCGTGGAGCCCAAAACATCAGATGTCAGAGCAGCTATGTTGCAGCACTAGACTGCTAAGACTCAAGTTAGGTAAACAGCAAGTCTGAGGTCTAAAGCACTGCCCTACTAGGAGGAGTGGGGGATTTGCTGATTATATCCCCTCTTCTGTCCTTTATGGAATGACAAGGAATCATCTTATACAGTGCCCTAATCTCAAAGCACAAGAGAACAAGCTTTGAATAGTCACGAGGCCCGAGGTGAATTGTCAGCGGTATCAGAAGCAGTGGTGAAGTCAAGGAGAAGGGAGAGAAAGCAGAGACCTTGGGATTGTGGTGCTAAGATGAAATGATTAGTCCAGAGAAGCCCTAAGCATTTATATCAATTTCTGATGCGCTTACCCAAATTATTTTGTAACATGAGAATATCTAGTACTTTGGGCAGATAAGATGTTCACCAAGTTATTACTACATCATTTCCACAACAAGCTATTCATATGAATTAATAAGCAGCTTCCTCCCCAAAAGCTATTCTGTTTTAAGACTAAGCAGCAATCAGATTCCATTGAGGTGTCAGGAGTCAGGACCATTGCTAGATTACATTTTGAGCTTTTTATCAAATTCTGCATCAGACTTTTTGTGGGCTAAGCATTACTCACACCGGACTACGGAAATCATGTTAATATCCTCCTACATTCAGGATAAATCTCTGAATTGTTTTTTCTGGGTTTAAAGAAGGTCATCGTGCAAGCCGGATATTTTTTGGTTCGTTACCAACACATTTCTTGTTCAAATAGATAGTATATGGACAGGTGATAGCCAAGTAAAAAATAAGCTGCGCCCAGTATCTACAATATACCATGTGCCGATGTCTAAATCTGCAATTTGTCATCTGTTATGCAGATGGAAAAGTAAATTGTTGAATTTGTATAAGTGAGCAAACAAGGCCAAACCTCTTGTATAACACACTATTTATGTGGCCTTCCCTTGAAAATTTGTCTACTGCCCACTAGATGAAGGTGATGTAGGATTTTATGCAAGCAAAAGTAAGCATTACATATGCGTGAGAGATGGGGTGAATCCTCAAAATTACGCAAATACAAGTTAGCGGTAGATAACTGCAAGTTACTTATTGCTTTTCACTCTTAGCAGCCGCTGAAGTCAGATCTCCATTTTTGCTATTTTTATATCTAAAAATAAGAACAAAGATTAACACGAACTTTCAAGTAGTGTAGAGAAACAGCTTTTGTTGCCTGCTTTTAAGTTCTTTTTGGAGCGTACAGAACCTGAACAATCAGTAACATCTGAGGATCAGTTATGAAATATTGTTACTTGTATACAGAGCTGTTCCTCCACACAGCTCACTCCCTGCACAGAAAACAATCTCTGAATGAATCTTCAATCTCTGAATGGAGGGTGACCAGCAACAATCCCATTTTGAACTAGGTTAAATCTCAGACTGAAAACAAAAGAAAGGGAATGTTTATTCAGTGGTGCAATTAAGTAGAGCTAGTAGAGCAGGGTGGTTAAGAGTGTCAGACTAGGCTCTGAAAGACTTGGGTTCAAATTCCCACTCTTCCTTGGAAGCTTGTTGAGTAACCTTGGCCCAGTCACACATACTCAGCCTAATCTACCTCACAGGGCTGTTGCAAGGATAAAATGGAGAAGAGAATGATGTTAGCTGCTTTGGGTCCCCACTGAGGAGAAAGGCAGGGTGTAAATGAAGAAAATAAAGCAGGTCAGGGGCTGGTGGCCATTAATTAGAATGGCTCTAATGTGGAATAAATGAATTGGCCATAACAGTGACAACCCTGAGCATTTTAAAGCAGAGGCCTCTAATCATATGGAAAAAGAGAAGAAGAGGTCTTGGCAGTAGGCTTCCCAGCTCCCTGGCCAAGGGGGAGCATTCCCATCCCAACCAGCCACCCCCCCAGCCCTGCTCACCTGGCTGGGGGGGGGGAAGAACCAGGGGGAGCACACATGCTTCTCCATCATTTTATGGTACTACAGAGGACCAGCGGGTCACACTGAAGCCTGATTAATTAAAAATCACCTCTCTGGAGACATCATTTTCCAGTGTCCTGGGGCATACTTTATGCAAGCACAGTGGGTAAGTACCCTGCTGCCACTCGCCCCCGTGCCGTGCCCCCCCCCCCCAGTTTGGGGGGGTATTGAAAACAACCCCCTTCTCACGTTTACTTCTAGTATTGGACCTAGGCTGATATCCATGCCTAATCAAAACTGATTACACAGCAGAAAAATAAAATTAAACTTACTTATGCTTAACAGTCTGAACTGTCTCTTTAGATACACTTTTAGCAATACATTTTGCAGCACTTTCCAAGCCAAGCCAGATTGTAGAAAATCCTGCAAGCAGAATAATCAAATTACTGGACGTGAAGGAGTGGGGAAAATTAACAGGATTTACAGAACACAAAACAGAGTTTTTTTCAAGTTACCTTGAACTCCACTTGCAGCTACAACCAGAGCCCCATCCAAAGTAGACTTCCCATCTTTATCTCTCTTAAGGACATCTGGAACCAGTTTGCTTCCATGCTTTTTCACGTGAGGGGCTAACTCTCTTCCAACACAACTTGCAATGGAGCACACACCTTCAACTAAAATAGAAAGTAACTGACATTTACATTGAAAATTCTTGGTAAATACCTTAGATCTGCTGAAGCCCACATAACAATTAAATGTTCATAGCTCATTCTCTCAACCATTTTCTACAGTGGAGGGAGCTGCAATGAAACAAGTAGTTTATTTTCCACAGTCAGTACTTCACGGGGCTGCTGAAGGATAACATGAGCCCCATGCATGTTGCCATGAGGGCCTTGAGGCAGGATAAAAATACATGAATGGCTCTAAGTCAGTAAGTATTTGTTAGAATGTAACGAAGTTTTGAAAATTATTAGCCAAGATCTAAGGACACTAACCCTTCTTGGAAACTGAGCAAACAGCTTATCAAGTAGCAAATTACACCAATATTACCACATCCGCTCATCTGTGAGTATCTTTTTAAGACAAGATCAGATGAACTGCTACTTATCCTTGCCCCCCCCACCCTTTTCTAAAAAAAGTTTTGGGGTAAATGGAGCAGACCAAACTTATTGATTCACCCTTTCAAAGGAAGCTTGAGTCAAGACACTAAAAGATACCAGAGCTTAGAATTTACTATGGAATCCAGCTGTAGAACGTGACAGAGTGACCAGTGAGGATCTCTTGTTACACAAGCAGAAACCCGGGTGACATCTATAGAGTGAACCAATTCCTCTTATAATAATAATAATAATATAACAACATTTGATTTATATACCACCCTTCAGGACAACTTAATGCCCACTCAGAGCGGTTTACAAAGTATGTCATTATTATCCCCACAACAAAACACCCTGTGAGGTGGGTGGGGCTGAGAGCGCTCCAGAGAGCTGTGACTAGCCCAAGGTCACCCAGCTGGCTTCAAGTGGAGGAGTGGGGAATCAAACCTGGCTCTCCAGGTTAGAGTCCCGCTCTCTTAACCACTACACTACACCAAAATGGCTTAACCACTACACCAAGTTCTTACCCAAGAACTGGCTAACTTTTACTGCCCCTCCGGTAGCTTGCTTTGCTACTTGGAGCCCTTTTGCTACAGTTGGGTTGACTTCCAAAGGTTTTTCCTCTGGCTGAATGTGTTCTCGTAGTTTAGATGCTCCTGCATGGATTGCTTTTCCAGTATATTCAGCTCCTTTGACCAGACCCCAGCTCACCCACGAAGCTCCTTTGGAGACAAAAAAAGAAAGAAAGCACCTGTGTGATGCAGCAGCAGCAGGAGATTGTTCCCTGGATAAAATTTCCTAATACACAATTAAATATATATATACACACATACACACAGAGAGGGAGAGGGGAGAGGGAGAGAGCATACATGTCTTTGCTGTCCCCTCTCTTTCATTTCAATGAAGCATAATCCCCCTTTCCGCAGGCAACTCTGGAAAATTGATGATAGGAAAACCATTTTTTGCCTTTTTGCAAGAACAGCCGTTTCCTCCCCCAGTGCAAAGCAGTGTCTCTCCTGGTTTCTTCAACAGAGCTGGGCTCTGACCTTGGACCAACTTAACCTACCTCACAAGGCTGTCATACAAACAAGTGTGTCCGTGTGCGCGCGCGCACACATGCAGGGAAGAAAAAATGTCAAAAGAGATCAGACTGCACAATTGCAATAACGCTCCAACCTCCCACCACCACCAAGCAGAAAAACAGTGCAGACATTCTTCTTTTGGCTAGAGAAAGGCTAACACAATAGCCATTCGGAAGCACTGCTACAAGTGCTCTGGAACAAGGGTTAATTGTTTTTTTGGAAAACAGTTGAGTGCACATGTGGCTGTACAAGTGAATGTCAAAAGCAATTCTACAGAAGCATACAGTAGAATTCTGGACAACATTGCTTCAGATTGGGCGTAGGTGTGTATCTCTTTTGATTTTTTCCCACAGAAAATGTTCTCTACATAAACAAGCACAGCTGGAGAGACTGGTAGGTTTATAGCAACAGTAAATTTTCATGTGGGTGGACATGATTAAAAAATGTCTCCCAACCAGCAGCCTGAAGCTCTGTCACCTTAGCTTGCTTAACAGGTAGATGGATTCTAAACTTGCAGCAACCTGACCAAGTGGGATTCGTTCTTATTCTACACCATTCAGGTTGCAAAGAAGGAAATGGCTTTAGCTGCATGTCCTTGAAGGCAACTTTATATGCTGCGGTGACTCCTGTAGTCAGCCCAGAAACCTGCTGAGCAGTACACATGGCTCAGATGCATGCATGGAAAAGCACGCACGGAGGTGCCTTCAGGGGATGCTGCACCAGTTGCCATCTCTCAGCTATTTGGAATACGAATGTTCTGGATGTAGTGCAGAGTTTATTTTGTTGCTGTTTTAGTTCTGAGCTGCCATTTGACTGCTAAGAGTCAACCTGGCAGAAACTGATTTTACCTCCGTATTGATCTTCAGTTGCATCACCATTTCTCATGAACTTTTGGCAGATGTTGACAGTACCAGCTAAAAAGAATGTTGCACCTTTAGCATGCTCATTAAGTTCCAGTCTCCCTCTATGCAGCTCAACAAGCAGGTTTCAGGACAGGTAAATTACAATACTAGTAAGACCGTAATCATCAATTATAGTGCTGGACTATCTAGAAGTCAACACTCTAGGAATAAAATGTGTTCAGGCACCCTGGTGCACTCAACTGCATACTCAAAGTGGTTCCCACAAAGAAAAAAAATTATCAGTGAGTTGGAGCCAAAAGAAATTCCTGCTGAGGAAAAGGCAGGGAGGACAGTCAACAATTTTCACTGACTTCCTTCTCCCACGGTAGACCTCTTAATCCCTCATGCTGTTCACAGGGGTCTACTATTCCACAGGAGTAGCATTTCAGGGAGCACTTTTTGAACTGCTGCAGCAGGAGAGGAAAGGAAGCTCCACTCCAGAGACAGAAATCCCTTCTGTCAGTGGAGATTTTCTGTGAGATCCAACACTATACATTTCAGAGACTAAGCACCTTAGAAAATTTTCCTATGCAATCTTCAGACAGTTCTATTGTAAAAGTGGGAAGGATCAGAATTGTTATGCTTCCAGGATACAGTATTTTCATTGCACTCTCAAAATCAAGAGACTATACATTAAGCGTGTATCACGTTCAGTTATGAAAGTACCTGATAAAATTCCATGGGCGACTTTCTCACTCCAGTCAGGTAGCGCTCTTCCCTCCTCTTCAGGCTGCGGTTGAATACGCACAATCTGGCGGAGGTTAATCTCATCACTGGAAGTGTCAGCTGGCTGAAGAAGGAAACATCATCCAAGAAAGCAGCAAGATCAAAAGCCAAAGTACACCAGGCAACATGGGAGGAACCAAGTTCTCCTACAGCTATTTGCCTTATGATCACCCACTTTGGTTGTTGTGGGTTTTCCGGGCTGTATTGCCGTGGTCTTGGCATTGTAGTTCCTGACGTTTCGCCAGCAGCTGTGGCTGGCATCTTCAGAGATGTAGCACCAAAAGACACAGTTGCCATCCTATTGGTGCTACACCTCTGAAGATGCCAGCCACAGCTGCTGGCGAAACGTCAGGAACTACAATGCCAAGACCACGGCAATACAGCCCGGAAAACCCACAACAACCATCGTTCTCCGGCCGTGAAAGCCTTCGACAATACATCATCCACTTTCCTCCTTTTTTTCCTATTTAAAACCAGACTGGTGAACACCACCTTACAGTTAAATTACCATTTTCCACCTGGAGATCCAGTGCTTCTGTATGGCTTTCCCAAGACCAGAAGAGTGCCCACATTGGCCCACTAGATGCCCTATTTAAAGGGGTGGTGTTGATAGAAACGGAGTAATTTGCCATGAGCAATGAATCCTTTGGATTGTTGTTATGCATTTTTAAAATGTTTATACTGCCAGTGCAAATGGGTTTTTGTAAACCACTGTTGATGGTGGGCTATAAATATTTTTTGAAAAATATAAATAAATTCAGGATTAAGAAATTGACTGATATGGCATCCCTTTATTCAGGGAGTCTGGAACAGTGCATGCAGCTTTTTATGGAAATCTACTTTTTCAGAGTTTTCCCCCTTTCAAATTTACACATAACAGAAGTGCATTCATGTCCTGTGATGGGTTTTTTTGTACTGGGCATAGCCAGGAACAAGACCAAGTTCAACAGGTGAAGAGACCCTTTGGCTGATAGTTAGCCATTTACTATCAAAGATTTCGCATTGAGGATCAGACTATTATTCAAAAGGCTGCAATAATGATGATTAGACAGGGACATTAAAATTAAATTCAACATGGAAGAGGAAGAATTATATATTTGGGGAGGAGATGAAGTCAACTATTTGCACTGAAGTTTTATAGTCATGGCTCCTGTATTTCAACACCATTCTAGTGTCAATTCTGAAGTAACATTGTTCCTTTCAAAAAAGAAAGGAGCAACAGGCATGAAGTTCTTGCTTCAGAATTCTCAATTTAGGGGGATTTTTCATTCAAATGCAACATTTATTAAATAGAATAAATTAGGCTGATTTCCAATGTAGTATCTATTCTAGGAACAGATTCCCGCACCCCTGCAAATGCTCAGTTGCCATCCTATTTTGTATACATTTCCCAACACTCACACTTAATTAAAAATAGCCTCTATTCATGCAAAGATTAGGAGCCAAATATAAGTGTCTGGGTATATACAGATCACGGATTAACCCTGCTATAAGCTCCTTAAGCAAATCACTGAGGAACAGGAATAAGTATTTGGTAACAGCAAAACTCCTCGCCATGGATATCAATGCACAGTTGGTAGGCATCACCCCCAGAGGGTTCCCAAAGAGTTCATAATAGTGTTATCATTTGCAGTCCATAAAACTAAGATTCTGTTCCCCTTTTTGATAAATTTCTAAATATTTGCTAAATAAAATATATTGTGCTGAATTTGAGCAACAAAAAGCTTTAAAAATGAGTAACTTGTGGGAAACTTTAGTTCTCCTTCCCTACTGAAACTAAGCCTAAGCTTATGTTAACCAGAATGAATGCTTACTCTCCTCCGGTTTATCCCTGCCGATGCTTCTCTCTGTTCCCCTTATTGTAAGCTCCTCAGGGCAGGGACTGTCTCCTTATACTATGCCAAGCACCATGCTTACTGGTTGTGTAACAAACAAAGATGCCATTGACCAACGATTAATGGCACCTCATACCATAGCTTTTAGAAATTAGGTTTATAAGACATTGGATACAGAAAGAGTATTAGTTTACAGGACAAAGGAATCAGTAAAAGCCATTTGTCAGTCAAAAACTGCTAATTGACTTGACCTGTAGAGTATCCCTTCCTCATACTTATTTTTGTTTGAGTATACAGACACAGAACTAGTTAACAGTTCAGACCTAATTACCATGCTGTCAGCAGCAGCCAAAAAAGAACTTTCAGCATGGAAATTCACTTATACCTTGGGCCCGTGTCTCACAATTTGGGCTCATCTCTGGTGCAAAAGTCACTGAGTCCAACCAGAACGGAGAAGACATGGGGTCAAATCCCTATTCAACCTGACTGGGTGACTCTGAGTCCGTCATTCTCCCTCATATTAACTTACTTCACAGAATTGTTGCAAGGATAAAAGGGCTATGCATGCCACCCTGCTCTCCTGGGGAGACAGGGTAGTTTAAAAATCAGATATATATTCCAAGTCCAATAAGCTTTGACATTTAAGAATCTCCTCCTTGTGCAGCATAAGCTCAAGAAAACTTTCTGAACATACTTGTTAGCAATTTACACAAGGGAATCACATTTTTAATGTTTTAATCAGCCAACGTAAGGATTTTTTTTTTTGCTAGTTGTGGACATACACATTTCCTAAGTTTAACATACATCAACTCAGTAAAGATCTGCACCACTGCCATCTTAAAACCACAGTCCTAAAGTTACCTGGTCTCTGAGATCAGACCTCTGTTTTAACAGATCCTCAAAAAGTTCTTTGTAAGATCGTGGGCATTCTGATGGTAACCCTATTCCCTCATGGGATCCTGGAACCTGTGATACCATATCAAGGGCATTAATAGTTTCACAAATTTGAAGGCTGAACAAGGAATCTGTTCTACACTGCCGTACCGTCTAACCTGTTATCAAACAGCACAAAGTGACACTTCTTAAGAACGCCATGCCGGTGAATTCATGCATTAACACAGTCTAAGTGCTCGTCAGACACATGCACAAGTAATTGCAGGATCAGGCTGTTCATAATGATATGGCCTGTTCTGTGGCAGATTAAACAAACTTCTTCAGGAGAATGCCAATTTTATTACATTAAAGTGATATAGGGGCTTGGGTAATTTTTGTAATCCATGCTAACCTTTCAACTATGAATGCAGATTTTTAGCAGCAAGTTCGCTTCTTCCAATTTCTACCAGCTAGACTTGCCACCTACTTAATGGAAAGTTTGTTGGATTGATAGATCTTGCAATAACTTTCTCCTCTGTGAACATTAATGAGTAGGCTAGGACAGAGTTGTCTCTAAAATAACCGTGTCTAACTTAAAAGAATTCCCCACACTCGTAGTAGCTTGGATTTTTCATACCATGCCCCATTACCAGCAATTAACCTGGTCACTGTATTTCTTTCCCCCACCTTGAGCAGCAGTAGTGTCTCCTCAGTAGTTCTTAGCCAGCTGTATTCACCCCCACTTCCCAGCGCCGCAACTAGAAATGTATTCCCAGTTAAAATCCTTCCACCTCCAAATGAGCCATGTTCTACATTCCTAAAAGGATTCTGTGCATTGATGATACTAACATTCCTTTTTGGAGTTGCAGGAACCCAGATTATGTAATAGCTCACCAGTATCCCCCTGTGATTCTTGTGCTTTATGTATTTTAAATCATTCTGTCAGACAATGGATCTAATTGCTGGCATTTACCTGCACTCTAAGGTCAGACATCTGCTTCAGCAGATCTTCAAACAGTTCTCTGACAGCAGATGGGAGCTCTGATGATAGCACTACTCCCACGTAGGAGCCTGACACCTGTGACATCACGTCAGGGAACATGTACACTCCAGTACTGCAGGAGAGAACAGGCGACTGATGGCACATAAGAGGATACAGCCAGTCACAAACCTGGAAGAGAGACGCCCCCCAAAAAGACATTTTAACAGATCACTGTCATTTTCAATGTCACACATCACCAATCATAGATCTTGCCATTTCAGTGACAAACGCTAGAGGATCAGCATACATGGTTGAGTAAAAAAAAAACCAAGAGCTACTAACAACCATTGACCTACAGTGTTTTGATATATTGTCAAAGGGGCCCACGAGTCACATTTGCAAGGATATTTTCAGCTTTGTACAAGAGATATCTTTTATTGTGCAAAATCGAGTTTCATAAGCACTTAACAACAGGGATGGTGCTAAGATTCCTTTGTGTCTCAGATATCAGATATGAACATGGCCCAATTCATGAAAGAACCTTTGCACACCATTAGCTTCAGTAAGACTTTCTAAACTGCACAGCAAGTTTGAGGACACTGGCCAGGCCAGCTGGGCTACTCTGTTGTTCCCACGAGTGGAAAGTAGGTGCATGTCTTAGAACAAACCCATCACTTCCTCACACAGCAGAGAAATACTGGCAGGCAAAGACGAATTGTCAGGGAAATCTGTCCACAATTACTGAGCTTCCCACTGAAGAAACTCCAGTAATTGTCCAAAGAATTCCAGGATTTCCTGAAGAAAAGCTCAAAAGCCAACGCAGCACAAGAACAGTAAGGCTCCCCACCCCCACCTCACGCTGCTGCCAATCAACTGCTGCCTGCTTCATAGGTTTATTTCTAATGAATGTACTTCATTCATACCTTGCCTTTCTCTCAGTGGGAACACAAAATGGCTTATGTCATTCTCATTTCCATATTATCTTAACAACAACCCTTTGAAATAGGTTCGGCTGAATGTGTGGGAATGGCCCAAGGTGGCCCAAGAAGCTTCCATGGCAGAATGGGGGAGTCCAGCCTGGGTCTCCCCAGATCCTAGTCCGAAATTCCAACCACTATACCACACTGACTCTCAGGCCGAGACTGCTGGGATGACAGTACACGCCAGGTCTTACCTGAAGAAAAGCAGGGGGGCGATTCTGGGCCACAGCTTCATCACTGTCCAAGAACTTCACAATCCGAAGGTATCCAGGATAGGAGGGTGCACTAACTTGCCCATCAGGTGTTACATAGAATATCTGCACTCCATGAGGAATGAGGATCAGCTCGTCGGCATCCACTCCAAAACTGTGAACAGGAGGCGGCTGCATGTTTTTTGTGTAGAAGTCGTCTCCAACAGAGGAGAACTCCCCAGAGTCTGTTCCATACGACACAGTAAAGTGCCCATCAGTGGCTTCAGGGGTATAAGCAGGGGGTGCGTCAGCAGGCAGAGCCATCGAAGAGGAAGGACTCATCCCAGAAACTGGGTCTTGGCCTACAGAATCCACACTTGCCCCTTTGGGAGGAGATGTCAATGAACTAGGTACAGGAGGCCTCACGGGCTTTTCTTTGGCGGGAATTGCTGGATATAACCTCGGCAACTCTGCAGAGGCATCCGCTGCCACGGGACTGGGCTGCGCATTCTCATTTAGAATACTCAGTCGCGCACTAACGTTTTGTAGGGTCTCTCTCATCTTCTGCTGCATCTGCCTGACAGAATCCCACTGGGGTCCCATGCATTCAGGGCCTTGCGATGGGATTCCGACTCCCTTGAGCAAGTGGTTGATCCCCTGCTTGTAATAATTTCTGGCTTCTTCCTTCTGTCCCAACTCATCTGTGTTCAGGCCTTTATTCACAAACACGAAAGCTTTCCTGTATTCTTCTCTGATTGCCTTGATGTTGGCATTTCCCTGCAGAGCTGGATCCGGTTCTTGTTCCATTACTGCAAACTGGAACACAGCATGAGCGTAACTGGAGACATAAAGCAGAAAAGGACGCTCCAGTTAGGTGATACCTACTGCTTGGATGGCAAAAACAGAACACAACACACAACGGAGCTGTAAAGTTGCACCTAAGAAACAAAGTCCTGAATAGACATAACTAGCAATTACTAGGAAACAGGCTCGCCTTCTTCAAAGAGATACTGGGCTGGAGCTTATTCCTCTCCTACCGCTTACACTGAGCCAAGGCTGAAGCCTTCCTCCAGCCAAAGGAGACTTCCTCCAGCTTAAGCTCCAACAGACTCACTCCTTCGGCTGCGGGGAGGCTGCTTTCTGGGTCCTCACCATTGCCATAGCTTATGGACTTAGTATGGGCCTCTTTGTTGCTGTTGTGCATTTACACTTAATCTTAACATGAATTTAGCACTCACTTTTATGAAGGTTCGAAACTTAATGGCTGATAAGATCGTCTGACTGCACACAAGTCATGCATTAACTGCTGAACTGCCTTTAAGGCTGAAAAGGCCCAGGAAGCTTTTTCATGTTTCATGTTGTTTGATAGGCTCAATTGTTACTGCAGACTTACAGCCAGTTTATACCATTAACTGAATCAAGCAGTAAAATCCTTCCAAAGAACCCACAGAGGAATACATGGTTCTCACCTCCTTCATTTTATCCTCCTAACAACCTTGTGAAGTGGGTTAGGCTGAGAGATGGTAACCAGCCCTAGGTCATCCAGTGAGCCATGTGACCAAGTGGAAATTTAACCCCCCCCCCTCCCCAGACCTAATCCAGCACTCTAACCACTACACCTCAAGCAGGGGGTTAATTTTATAGAAGCACATTTCAACATGCAATTCCCCACCTAAAGCAACACAGTCCACAAAAGCTTTATCTCATGATTATATTGGCTCGGGAACTGTAAACAGTAATCTTAAGAGCTATTTTTTTTTATGATGAGACTTCCTTAGCTAAACAAGAAGGAATATAAGTACAGCTGTGGATGCACATTGTTGTATAAGCATTCAGCTGTGCAGCAAAATCCAAAGCAAGTTTTACACAGAAGCAAGCCCCGCCAAGTTCAACAGGTCATGCTCTGTATGTTGTAGGTGTACTTAAAACACAGCTATGTTTTCAGAGCAGCTAAATCCCGAACTTAAAATGCCAGTGACCAACCAACATCCGAAAAGCACAAAAAGTTGCCTATGCTGCCATTCAGTAACAGGACAGCAGGCTTTAAAAAGACCATTCATCGGCACAAACAATGGGGAACGCCAGCTTTCAAAACTGTAAGGCCAGTTTGTGGGTAGGGAGGGACGGTTTGGGGACCGGAGCGCTGCCCTGCCATTGTAAACTCGTGATGCTTCAGGACAGAGGGCACTCTGTGCGCCAGGCCTCCAGAGCCGCTCCGAGCAGCCATCCACAGGCACCAGCCTTAGCCGCGAAACGGGAAAACACGTCAGCGAGGCACACGGGAGAGGGGCCGAGTCATCCGCTTTGGCAGATCCTGGCCAGTTCTGCCGCACCAAAGTTCAGCCTCAGCTCCAGCCGGGTGGGCAGACGCGCTCAGGCCTGACGAGGGGACCCGGACTCTTCCACTGCCCCAGCACGCTAGAGACAGGTGGAGGATCTCCTGGGAAAGACAGCTAAAAGGAACCTCGCTCTGTCTGAGAGACGAGAGGAGCAGCTGCCCGCGGTGGCCATCTAGGTTGCAACTTTATGTATGCTGACGCAGAAGCAAGTTTTGCCGAACTCCATGGAACTTAGGGGCAAACACAGTAGGAGTGGGCTATAAAGATGCACCCCCGGTATGTCCTTACTTGGAAGTAAGCCCTATATACAAACAGGGCTTACTCCCGAGCAAAACTGCAACCGTTCACAGCTCCGGGGCAGCGCAGCCAGTCCCCAGCAGCTGCCACCTAACAGGATACCTGTCCACCACGAGCAGGAGTCCCACTTTTGGCTACTGTATTCTACACAAGACCCATCCCCAGCAAGTCACGGAAGGCCCTAAAATTACTTTTGGTATAGCTTAACCGCACGCAGCAGCTTCAGAGAAGGTGCCTCTGAGCGTACACAGAGTGTATTTTCAGGCTCTCCTGGAGAACTGGCAGATAAAAAGAGTTTAGGAATAGGAAAAGTCAAGAAGAAGCCGCCCCGCCGCCCCCCTTCCAAATGTTCACCGTTCTCCCCATCCCTTCACTCACAGAAACCTGGCAGCGCAACCCCAGCGAGCGAAACCGACCCTCCCGCGCCGGCCGCCACCGCTTCTGCGGTTGTTGCTCAGGCCCACGCTACGTCACGTGACGTGAGCCGCCTCCCTCTCGCTGTGTCGTTTCCTCCTCCTGGAAGGTTCTGGGTGCTCTTCGGTCGCCAGGGGGCGCTCCAGTCTCTCGGTTCGGGCCGTTTCTCTTTTATCGCTTGTTCCCCCTTTTGCTACCTCTTAAAAAGCCGCGAAAGAAACCAGCCCGTAAAGATCTCAACAGAAACATATATATTTGAAATAGCATTTGTGATATATGACACAGAATTTTAAATTATATATCAATGGATGGATAAGTTTTATATGTGGTGCTTTGTTTTATTCTATACACACACACACAAATTCTCCCATAGAATAAAATATATTGTCCAAAATATATGAATGGATAGAAAATTTTTCTATATAGTACTTCTGTGTGAGAATATATTAGAACTACTTTTTCATATATATTGTATGGTTTTGTTGAGGTCTTTTTACCTGTTGGTTGGTTTGTGTGGTATCATCAGGACCTCTTCCTATTTTTGCTTTTGTGTGCCTTTTAAAGAGGACAGAGAGCCAGTTTGGTGTAGTGGTTAAGAGCGTGGGACTAGAGCCAGGTTTGATTGCCCACTCTTCTGCTTGAAGCCAGCTGGGTGACCTTGGGCTAGTCAGAGCTCTCTCAGCCCCACCCACTTCACAGGGTGTTTGTTGTGAGGATAATAACAACAGACTTTGTAAACCGCTCTGAGTGGGCATTAAGTTGTCCTGAAGGGCGGTATATAAATCAAATGTTATTCCTTTATAGAGCTAGGCGGCTGGTCTCTTTTGCTGTGCTTATGGGTCCGAGCAAATGTGAACAGTCTCGGCTTTCTCTCGTCCAGGATGTCCTGGCAATCGTCGTTTTTTTGGACATTGTAGATGGATCTTTCTTCAAGGCTTTGTGGCCACCATGGATTGGATTATTGGGAACCAAAGCATAGGTCCATAGACAATAATAATAGATTATTTTAAAAAACAGGTGAGGGGGCAGTCACAGAATGTAAGGGATGACGGTCCGCTTGCTGATTGTGAGTCGTTGAGAAGAGTTTCATTCAACAAGAAATTAAATGTGGGCATAGCTTTGATTGCAAAAAAAAATATGGCCTCTAACTTGGCCACTAACACAGATGGCTTTAAAAGGGGGAATAAGCACAAATTTATGTACGTAAGATGTCACAAGGGCTATTAGCCATGGGAGCAATCCAAAGTAGGTTTATTTAGACGTAAGATCCATTTTTTACTTCCAACTTACTTCCAGGAAAGTATTCTTACGATTTATAGATCCAGAGGAGTTAGCCGTGTTAGTCTGTAGTAGCAAAAATAGAAAAGAGTCTAGTAGCTCCTTTAAGACTAACCAACTTTACTGTAGCATAAGCTTTCGAGAATCACAGTTCTCTTTTTCAGATGCATGGAGGGTGCATGCATCTGAAGAACAGAACTGTTCCCTCCATGCATCTGAAGAAGAGAGCTGTGATTCTCGAAAGCTTATGCTACAGTAAAGTAGGTTAGTCTTAAAGGTGCTACTGGACTCTTTTCTATTCTTACGACTGTAACCTAAATAGCATAAGCTCAGTAAATGATTGCATACGATTGCAGGGAAGGATAACAACTGAGATCTTGGTGCCCTGCTTATAGGAAGGGTTTCTAACAGGCCTGGAGAAAAGTGTGCCATCCCTTCAACAGAATCTTCATCTGTAGAAACAGGAAGCTGAAGCTTTTCCTGGCACGGAGGTGAATAACACCTGGTAAAGATATCCCATTAAGCTTCTGTTAAGGGGAAAGGACTTTTTCCCCCTCCAAGCAGCTGGAAACTCTCCTTATAGTAAACATTAATTGACTTGCCAACTCTGGATCAGGCAATTCCTGGTGATTTGGGGGTATATCCTGGGGGGAGCAGGGTTTGTCAGGGTGGGAGTGGGGTTCAGTGGGATATAATGCCATACAGTCCACCCTCCAAAGGAGCTATTTTTTCCAAGGGGAACCAATTTCTGTAGTCTGGAGATCAGTTGTGATTCCTGGAGCTCTCAAGGCACCACCTGGAGGTTGGTAGCCCTAATCATGTCTAATAGGAATTTTAACAATGTGTTGACTCTAGGGCAGTAACTGTGGGCCACACAGAGGCAATTCAGTTTGTGCTCATGGGTATGCAGAAATAGTCAAAAAAGAGGAGGAGTGGAAGGAGAAGAGACATGCATCTGGAATAGGCTGCTGAGGGCACTTGAATGCCCAATAAAAAGACAGAAGGGAAAATAAGAAGAAGCAGGGGAGGATAAGGAAATTGGCTTGCTCATGTCCTTGAGAGTTTTAAAACCACTATCCTGGACAGAAGCCCCAGTGAATGAAACAGGAGTAAGTAGCCTGCTTAGAAGGAAGAAGATCTGGCTTGGGAATAAGACTGCCAGCTGGAGGAAAAAATGCCCAGTCCTTTTAACAAAGGCTTATTGGAATGTTGTTTGTGAGTGTCAAGTGCCATCAAGTTGCAGTGACTTATGGCAACACCTTATGGGGTTTTCAAGACAAGAGATGAACAGAGATGGTTTGCCATTGCCTCCCTCAGCATAGCGACCCTGAACTTCCTTAGTAGTCTCCCATCCAAGTACTAACAAGGGCTGGCCCTGTTTGGCTTCCAAGATCTGACCAAATCCAGCTAGCCTGTGCCGGAATATTTTTTTTACCAGGTGGCTTTATTTATCTCCTTGGCATGAAGAGCTTCAACTGCCCATTTCTGTTAAGCTTCTGCTCGGCAGACAAGATATTTTTCTTTTGGCCTGTTGGCAACTCTAGCACACCTGAAAGTGTTGAAATATCATGCCAAAATTCAGTATTGACTAGAGTCACACATTGTTGGACACTGAACAGTCAGAATCTGTCACCTTCTAGGTTTTCCTGTCCATTTAGAGGGATGAATAATTACACAGTGCAGCATCCAGTGTTGAGTGGATTCTGCCTCAAACTTTGTGGGGAGAGAATCAGATGCCACTGGAATTAAACTTCGAAGGAATTCTCTGAATCAGCTGCTTATAACTTTCAGCACTACTACGTGATAAAGGTGCCACAAACTAATTTTGTTCATCTTGAAGGTGCCACTGGACTGGGATTGCCAACTTCAGCATGGGAAATTCTTGCAGATATCGGGAGGGAGGAGTTTGGAGAGAGGAGAAAGTTAGTGGAGAGATGCGATGCTATAGAATCCACCCTCTAAAGCTGCCATTTCTTCCAGGGGAACTGATCTCTGGAGTCCGGAGACCAGTAGTAATTCTCAGAGAACACCAGGCTCTGCCTTGAGATTGGTAACCGTACTTGTAATGATTTCAAGAAATGGGTGCATGTGTCTTTAAATGCTTGGTGTGAGATAGGTGAAGAGTGGGGGGTGAAAGAGAGGGGTGAGTGAGTGATATGATTGGTTGATGACTGAGAGGGTGGGCGGAGTGAATGCAGTTTGAGACTGAGAGAGAGAGAAAAGTTTCAATCAGAGGAAAGCAGGCTAGCTGTGTGCTGCCTGAGTATGTTGAAGTGTTTATGAGAGAAATAGAACCTGTGTGGAACCTGAACTGAGCATGTTTGTGAAAGGACACTCAGTCAGGGAAAGAGAGGCCAGCTGTGTGCTGCCTGAGCAGGTTTAATATTTCTGTGAATGAGAGTCAGAGAAAGAAAGGCAAGCTGTGTGCTGCCTGAGTAACTTCTAGCACGTCTGTGAGGAATATTGAGTCAGAGAAAGAGGCTAACTGTGTGTGAAGCCTTAGAAGAGATCTGTGTGAATGAGTTTATAGGAAGTAACTTTAAGAACTAAGAACTACTTTTATGAAACCACTACTCTTCTTGAAAAATAAACATTTATTTTGTTTTGTTATATCCCAGTGTAGCTGTCATTGCTATATCCCATTCATATCCTCAGGGCCACATAGAACCACGAAGGAGCCTGACGCTTAAACATGTTACCAAAGGGGAAATTTGAATAAAATATTTTGGAATAATATATTCCTGGTGGCAGCAAACTACCCAGAGGGTGTAAGGGGAAGATTAAAAGAAAAATCTACCCCCCATAAAGTAAAGGTCATAACAGTACTCTATTCCTGTTTTACTTTAAAGGTATAGGAATCATTCCAAGATGTGAAGCTTGCAATCTTTCCTATTGTCCCAAGATTTTTGTTGGAATATAAACAGCACTAGCTGAATTGGTGCCTGGAGTATGGGGCAAAGCCCCTGCCAGAACGAAAAAGGAGTAGTGATGCTGAATACAGCATGGAAAAAACTATTTTGATAGAACTGAGTCAGTAGATGACTAATGCTGCAACACAATAAAAGCTTTGAATTACAATAGTGGAAAGTTCTATGCCAGACCATTTTCTCCATTCATCTAGGAACAACAAGCCAAACACATCTTCATTTGTGACCTTGGCCAACAACCAGGTGCAGAAATTACAAGCACATTTGCTTTGTTGGGGGATTTGGGAGGGAAGAGGTCAGCAGAGCCAACCACCTCATCTCTTTAGAAAAGAGTGGTTAGGAAACTTAGAACAGACTGTGCAGAATCTATAAGCACAAAGTACAAAGGAGATAAAGATATCAGCATTCTATAACCTTGCTGAGGGAAGCAATAACCGACGCCAGTCTGAATCATATCTGTATGTGCACTCCAGGCAATACATAAATGGGAAGTCACTGGAAAAGGTGCTGAATAGCATGAGTGTGGATTGGGAAAGCAAGGTCAGCCAGATTGTACAGATATTTTTGGACAGATTCTCAAGTGTAAAGTTGCCAACAACCAAAGCCATATGGGGCCACAACCAATTAAAAAAAAAAACCCTGTATGGAAAACCCAGATCCATATTTGCCCCCAAACATTAGTTTTCCCCCAAGTATGTATTCTTCACATGCAGTTTTATCTCTGGAGATTAAATATTGCTTTGTAGCTAGATGGCAGTCTTTTCACTGCTTCTGAGCAAGGACAAGAACAGACTTGAGACTAGCCAGTTTGTTTAGGAAATGCAGTCTGGTATAAAACAAGGCCTCCTGCAACACTACAAACACATCATTTTATAATTTACCTAGCTGGGACAAAGTCACATATAAGGCTATGGAAAATAACGGCTGCCCTATGTTTGTTTATGTTGCTGGTTTTCCCTATTCTTCATCAGCAAAACATTGCCATACACTGTGTTGGAACACGAAAAAACATGTTGTACAGGGCAAATGATTTGGGACAGACTTTGTTTCAATCAGTTTGCTAACAAAATTTGCAACAAATGCATAAACTGCACGTGCAAACAATAAGCCTGTGTTAGGGTTGCCAATGCCTTGACCTGAATAGCTCAGGTGGGCCTGATCTCATCAAATCTCAGAAGTTGAACAGGGTCAGCCTTAGTTAGTAATTGGATGGGAAACCTGCAAGGAAGACCAGGGTCAGTGTGCAGAAGCAGGTAATGGTAAACCAGGGCCATCGTCACACGGGCTTTTATTTAGCGCTAAAATGGTGCTATTTCCCGGCAAACACCCACCTTATTCCAACACTGTAGCGATTTTCTCTCTTCTGCTTTGTGCTTGATAGTCGCGCTATTTTGTGCCTCAGTGTGAATGCCTCACATCGATGTATTTCACCTCGCAACGTCCTATGCCCTCCCTTCAATCCCAGAATCCATTTCTTCCTGCGACTCCCCTTTTTTTAAATTTTATTATGTACTTATAACACCATAACGACATAACACAATGCAAACTTTCTGCAGAATTAAAAATGACTCAATCGCCATGGCAGAGTCTTCAGCAATGGGGATCACGCCAGACAGGGAGTTTTCTGCGGGCAAAGGGCTATTTATATAATTTCAAAGTTGGAAAAACAAAAGGGTCATAATGTTTTGCTCTAACGGAATGCTTATATGCTGTTATTCCGTTATCGCAGAATTAAACGCCAGAATAATAAAAAAAAAAGGGGGGGAGGAGCTGTTTCTGCGCAGTTAGAGAGAACAGAACAGAGTGCTTCGGTGTGGACAGCTGGTGGCGCAAAGAGCCGTTAGGTGACCCAAAGAAACGTTACTGTGCCGATAACAGGTAGGATGCTATATGCTGTAAATTTAACGGAAGAGATGCCCGTGTGACGACGGCCCACCTCTGTTATTCTTTTGCCTTGAAAACCCCACCAGGGGTCACCCTGAGTCAGCTATGATATAAGGGCACTCTCCACCACCAGGGGTGCCAATAGCCTGGGAAAAAACATGCCCTGTTTCTTGGTAGAGACTTAATGTGCTGAACTGAGCAAGAGAAGATTTTCCTGGGATGGAAATAAATAACATCACCTGGAAATAACACCCTATTAAGCCTCTGTTAAAGGGACAGAACTATTTTTCTCTTCAGGATGTTGGAAATCCTAAATGCAGCCCTCCATCTCTTTACATCCACACAGAGGGCAGACAAGCACATCTGTGAAGGTTTGTCCTGGTATAAATAATATTAAGAGATTTTGAACTGGAAAAGAAGAATAAGCACAATGCTACATTTTCTGGGGTTTTTTTGTTTTTGTTTTGGTTTGGGGATTGTTCCAGTTCTACGATGCCAAAATTTGCAAATATCAAACACAGGATAAGAATCAGAACAGTCAACACAAATATTACTCTTTTTTCCTAGCAGCTTTCCTGAAGTGTTTTCTTCTAACCCACCGTCTGTTTTCATTGCAGAAGCTGTGGCCCTTTCTCATGATTTATCAGCGCTCCTGAAATATTTGCTTTTGCAGGACATACAACACAATCCTAAACATGTTTGATCAGAAGTAAATCCCACTGATTCAATGGGACTTACTCCCTAGTAAGGCTTGTTAAGATGGTAATAATAGTTTCTGAAATATTGTCATGCCAAAATGACTTGCCTAGATTGGGCAACAGTATGGGATTGGGAAGGCTGCCAACCACCTTGGTCTGCTGGTTGCCGGCTTCTCATTCAGCCTGCAGAACTGCAACCCCATCCCTGCCTAGAGAAGCTATAAGGACCTGAGTCTGGGAAGAGAGAGGCTGCTTCTTGTCTTGGCCTGCAGATTGCCTCCTTTTCTATGTTTTGTCCTCTGTTTTTTTAACTTCCATGTTTCATAGCCATTTTTGTGTGTGTTTTTTCCTATGGTTAGTTTCTTGCTGGTGTACTGTTTTTCTCCAGTTTTGAATTTTGTGGTTAATGGGAACAAGCAAGATATGTTCTGAATGACCCAGGCTAGCCAGATTTCATCAGATCTCAGAAGGGTCATTGCACAGAGGCAGGCAATGGCAATTGGCAAACCACCTCTGTTCATCTCTTGCCTTGAAAACCCAGTGGAGTTGCCTTCAGTCAGCAGCAACTTAATGGCACCACACATGCATATGCATGCACACACGAACACAAAAGGCTTTGAAGTAATTATATTCATCTTAGATATTCTATGCCTTTGATGTTTGTAAGTGTGACAGACTACACTTAAGAGCAGGTTTCGGAAGTGCAGCAAAATTAGAGAGCTGAGAGGGAAAGGATTAACTATTCCCTAGAATGGAGAGCTTGAGTGACAGGCTGCTCCCTCTTCTTTGATTGGTCAGTTAGAACCAGTCTGAAGGTAGTCAGTTGGCTTATGACAGGATTTGTATTCAGGGAATGTGACAAGAAAAGTCAGACAAGTTCACTTTTAGAGTGAAGAGAGAAGACTCCTTTGCCTTAACTGTATTATTACTGTCCTGAGGAGGAATTCTATCTAAGAATTCAAAGTCTAAGTGTCAGCATAAACTGAAGTATGCTTTACACAGACACCAGAGAACTGGGAGTGTGCTTTGGTGAGAGTGATTGGGTAGTGGGTTGAGACTACCTTGCAAGCCAAAAAGAAGAGGGGTTATATCTTCTGAGGAGAAGAAGATTAATTCCAGCCCAGTTTTGAAGGGAGCTTGGGTCTGAGGAGGACTCCAGGTCTGTTGTGAAGGGAAAATTGTTTTAGACTAATCAGGAAATAGAAATACCTTCTAGTTTCAATAAAGTAGTGAGTTATGTGCTCAAAGAAAGTGACTAATTCCAGAAAACCTGAACCTATCATAGGAAACTTCCTGAAGAAACATTGTTGCTATACTTAAATTACTAAGTAAAACACCTGTCACTGTTAAGAACCAAGAATATATGAAAATAAGCTTCAAGGATACTGTTTTGCCTGTTACATGAAGTGTATTCTGTAATACCAATAAAATTCTACCTCCATATTTCCATCCTCTGACTACACTTACTCAACCCCTGCCTGTTAAATAAAGCTGTTATTTCTTTTTGAACGTTATACACTTTTTAGTGCCATTTCCAACAAAAAAGAAGAGGACTCCTGCTTTTCCCAATTAAGTTCCTGGGTTGGGCTTAAAAACCAAAATTATATCTGTGTGTCAGAGTGGGACAAACAGGCTTTCAAAACCACAAATATTAATATGCTACTTGGGGCGGTTCAGTCAAAGCAGGAAAACTGAGTTCTAGTGGGAAAATCTGCTTCACAGTGGGGAGAGTGAAGGCGGGGGGGGGGGCGGGGATCTGTCATAGTAAGCCGCCTTGAGACCTGCGTTTCAGGAGAAAACCAGCATAATTATGTTAAATACATAAAAGATCTGTTACAGTGCAAGCTGTAGCAATGGATTCTGATGATCTCTGTGTAAGCATTAAATAAAACAAGAAATGTACACAGTTTTCAACACATTTAAGAAATCCATATTTTGAGCCTTGATTTAGCAAATATATAAAAATGGTAAGACATATTTTAGATAATTCCAGAAAAGACCCTGCAGCCTCTTGACGGTTGGTATTATAAAGACTGCAGGCACATTAAACAGGAATTGTGTAAAATAGCTACAGCATTATATTTAATCTTAAACTATGAGTTCATTAGTTATCTAACTTTATCAATACAAACAATTATGAATTAAGAAGGATAAGTATTTAATCAGCTAAGAGAGATTAGTGCTGTGGACAAAGATGTAAATTAATTCCAAACAGTCGTAGGCTGAAAACAATGCATATGTGTGGACGACTACTCAAATTGCATCACTGTATAGAAACTGAATGAATTGCTAAAACAAAGGCTGTGGTCTACAACAAGATGCAGATACTTTAAAGCTTCATCTGTTTTATATTCTGGAGGAAGTTTTGACTTTTTATTTTGGTTAACTTCTGTTGAAATTTTGTGATGGCCTTGTTGGTTAAACAACACATTCTAATGGTTTTAAGACCTCAGTGATGGAGGTTGGGGGAAGGCAGCTTTTAGCTGAAGTATAGTTGTGCTTCATCTAACACTGCTTAGTCTCCAAGAACAATAGCCATAGAATCCGTTACAGGTGCCCAGACTAATCCTTTCTGCCACGCTGGTGCAGACCTGTGCCAGGCAGCGTCAAGAGGCTGTTCAACTATTATTCCATGCCATTGTGTCTTTCAAGAGTATGTTTCCTTCAAGGTCAACAGGGATCAAACGCACAAGTTTAAGCCTTTAATTAACAGGTGCTGAATGGATGACTGCACAACCAAGACTGCCAAAAATTCAAATAGACTCATAGATTACCCACTCTTCCCATAGTTGGTGTGCATTCTGGATTGCAGGGACTGGAGATACATCTAACTCCCCCACAGCCTATACAAGAGAATCCCAATTTCACACTTCCACCCCAATCCTAATCCATATTTCATTTGATATTCATGACTGGGTGAATTCTGGAACAGGACTATTTTATGAGTAATTTGTTGTTGTTTTTTAATGCCTTACATTCTAGGAATCACAACTAAGCTCTCTCTAACATACTTTCTTCCATGAAAAGAGTTGAATCAATGATGCCCGTGACTAAAACATCTGGTTCAGTGGGAAATGGTTCCTATTTATATTTTAAAAGAAGATCTTATATAAAATCATATCCAAATCATGTATGCACATACATATGTGTTTACGCTTTAATTTTTTTGAGTTGAAGAGTTGAACACTGAAGAGTTCTGAGGGACCATAAAAACCAACAAATATATTGCGGCATCAGATGAAGAAGTAGGTTCTGATGCCCCAAAGTATTTGTTAAGTTTCAAGAGATTACAGGATTCTGTTGTATTTTCTGCAACGTAGCTATCTCTCTGGAATTTATAATGAAACAGCAACCGAAAAATTTCTGAAACCACAAAGCAATTAAAACAAACACTTAACACATTTTAAAGCAATGTATGCTTTTAGCAGAATTATCCCCTTAATGAAGAAATAACTCTTTTTTTTCTCCCATTCATAGACACATTTCCCCCATCTCTTATTTAATCATCTTGTTTTTTATGATCAATGGCAGATTCTTGGAAAAACTCTAGACAGATAAATTTTTCTGATGTATCTTATCGGATTAATGATATATTTTGTTGAGTGGTAGTGAACATGTTTTTAAACTATACTTAAGACAATAAGCAGTGACATTGGCTACAACCAGCATTTTTTCTAGTGAAAAAGGAAGCAGAGGTTCCCTCTGGGCTCCCCAAAATACTGTGCTGGAAATTGTGTGACTTGCATGTAAAAATGCCATGTGATGTGGGAGGGCTGTAGCAGGGAGGTGGATTGGGAAGATTTAGTGGAAGAACATTAAAGATTTAGTAGAAGAGCTTGCTGCATGCAACCCATGAGCCTAGACTGTCTAAGGCTATTTAAGGATATATTCCAATTTCAGAAAAAAAGCATGGTGTGGAACTAATAGCAATTTGTTGTGATGTCTGAAATGAGCACTTCAACAAATGATAATTTGTTGTTTGTCTGTGGTCAAATCTTGGTTTATAGGCAAGATTTAACAAATCACAATGTGCTAAAAGTGCCTGGATGGGATGTCATGATAAACTAAGAAAAGTTCTAAACCAAATAGTCTTCAATCATTGTGTTGTGGATGAACAGAGGGAGCATGTAAAGCACAGAACTTTTACCATGGCAACTTTAGTTGTCTGTATTACCTTGTATTCAAATACACAGTTCTGAAAATCACATCTGTGTTTGGAAAAGGGGTAGGCAATATGCATTAGAAATAGTTACAGTCAGGGCTTTTTTTCTGGGAAAAGAGGTGGTGGAACTCAGCGGTGGAACTCAAGACCGCACAATGATGTCACTTTGGGTCAACTAGAACAAGGGGGGAGTTTTTTAAAGTTTAAATTGCTCTTGGCAAAAATAGTCACACGGCCGGTGGCCCCGCCCCCTGATCTCCAGACAGAGGGAAGTTTAGATTGCTCTCCGTGCCACCGGGCGGAGGGCAATCTAAACTTCCCTCTGTCTGGAGATCAGGGGGCAGGGCCACCGGCCATGTGACCATTTTTAAGAGGTGCCAGAACTCCGTTCCACCACGTTCCCGCTGGAAAAAAAAGCCCTGATTATGTTTCATTTGTTACCCAGTCTGAACCATTTTCCCCAATGTGCAGTAATTAATCCTCAGGCAATTAAACTGTAGAAAAGATAGAACTTACATATATTGAGGCAGATTCCATTCAAAACATTTTCTTGTAGAAGAAATAAAAGAATCCTAGTTTAAGCATTATTTTCCCTGTACCATGGCTAACTAGTTCAGTACCGTGAGTGCTTGGGTATAAGAGGAAAATTCCCCATTGCAGGGGGAGAGAGAGATGACCTCTCCCTTGAAGAGTACAAGTCAAGAGAGAGAAACTCTCTCAATGGAGGTAGAAAGGGAGAAGGAGTCAGGAAGCATTCCCACCTTAGACAAAGAGGGGTATCTTGAGAATCAGGAAAATAGATATAGAGAGACATGTAGTGGCCCCCAATGTCCAAGGCACGCTGAATTGTCTATTACAACATTTTCTGCTCGCCCCCCTTCCCGCAAGCAGACCCCCAACCTCCTCTCGAAGGGTACTGATCCTCTGTGAAAGGCTCGAGGGTTGCATTGGAAGGGAAAGTCCTACTCCACAGGAACTGCTCAATGTGTTGATCATGTTGGATATACAGTGCAGCCCTAAAAAGAGTTACTCCAGTCTAAGTGCATTGATTTCACTGACAAGCCACTAGCTTCTTGTTCAGGCAAGATGCTTGCGACTGTTGTTATAATTTTGCTCTTTTATGACAATGATATAACAAACAAAGCGCGGAGCATATGTTATGAAAACTGTTAATGGTTCCCATGCCCATCTCAGTCCAGTGACTGGTTTGTGGCATTCCTTCAGACCCAAGTGCCTCAAATAAGAAATCATAGTGTCTGGTATTAATCTGCTTTCTTTTCAGCCACTGTTGACAGAATCGGGAGAGCCCCCTGAGGGGCGCATAAGATCACAGAACTGAAGGTGAAATTGGCTTGGGACCTCCTTGGGCTTGTGAAGGAGGCAGAATTTGCTTCATCTGAGTCCGTCTTGCCATTTTCCTGAGACGTCCCCCTGAAGGGCTGCAGATGTAGAATAGGGAAATGCCTCCCTGTCGTATACACTGATATGCTTGTGAATGTTCTGGGACAAACAGTACAAATTACTTTCCATCAACATTCCCACTAAAGAAGTGAGAATTGTGTTATATTTAAAACACTAGCCATTTTAAGAGTTCTTTGTGGGTAGAATTATTGGTTGCTAGTGGTAGGACATGTATTTGTGAACAGGGAGGAATACAAGCGAATAGGGAGGAATACATGTGAGTCTGTTCACTTGCCATTCAAGTGTATTTCATCACTTCTAGCTTGGCCCTAAGAGAGGCTTAATATATGGAAAGGGGAAAGAGAAGCTTTTCAGAGCATGGATGTAAATAACATTTCACTAAGCCTCTATTAAAGGGGAGGGCCTTTTTTCTCCAGGTTGTTGGCAACCCTGATTGGTGGGTTCAAACCAAAGGCCATTTGATTCAATACATATTCATGTCAATAAGAATTCCTCAGGGACATGTATTTGACAGATGACTTCAAACAGGGATAGTGATCAAGGAAGAGTTAAAGGTATTATTCACTCAAGAATGCTGCAGAGTTGTGTGACTTAAACCAACTATATATTATAAGCCAGTACTCTGAATCCAGAGAATGTTTTCACACGTGTGTAGTCAAGACCACATCATGAGTTGTGTCTCTGATCAGGGCTTCATTTCTGGTTTTCTTGGGCTGCAGTCCTATGTATACTGACTTGCATACTGACTATGTATACTGACTTGATTCACACATTTATCTTCATCACTCAAGACCTCATCATTAGAGGAGTGGTCCCTTTATGACTGGTAGTTCAGTGTGTGGTCTTGTTCCACTGAAAAGTATTGGAAATGATATCAGGTGTGTGGCAAGAACTGGTGGTGTAGTAGTTAGAGCACTGGACTCAGACCAGAGATACTCAGCTTCAAATTCCCACTCCACAGTGAAGCTTACTAGGTGACCTTTGGGCCGCCATTCTTTTTCACCCTAACCTATCTCACAAGGTTGCTGTGAGGATAAAACAGGGGACAAAGGACTGCGTATGTTTCCCTGAATTCCTTGCAGGAAGGTTGGGATAAAAATGTCCTAAATAGCTGACAGGAAAGTTCTCTGTGGTGTTTGATTTGTGTGAGGAGTTTCACACACAAGCCATCATTTGATGTTACAGTCACTACATGGTCAATATGGTTATGTGAATCAGCGCTCCTTATTTCGGCAAGCAAAGGAGGTGAATTCTTGGAAGTATTTCTACCAGCTGCATGACATCTAGCCTAAGCTTCTGGTTGCCTTCCTGGTTGGTGGTATTAAAACCTGGGTGTAACCACACAAGAGTTCTGAAGAACTCGCCTCCAGCACCACATTTCAAATGAATCAATTTTCTTCCTGTCAGCTTTCTTCACCATCCAACTTTCACATCCATAGGGCAACACCATTTCTTTTGAATTTGTCATTTCCACAGTAAAACACTTTACGGTTTTCTGACTGAAAATGTCCTGAGTCAGTCCACATTAGTTCACTCACACCCAAGATTGCAATGTTTAAACGTTCCATTTCTTGTTTTACTATTTCTAACTTACCTGGCTGCATACTTCTCACATTCCATGTTCCTATTGTGTGTGTTGTACAGCTTTGGATGTTCCTTTTGCATCTATTCACATCCACAACTGAACATCCTTTCAGCTTTAATCCAGTCCCATCATTAAGAATAGTGCTATTCGTACTTGTCCTCGGCTCTTCTCCAGTAGCCGATTGAGTGCCATCCGACCTGGGGGTCCTGTCTTCCAGCACTATATTTTTTTTCTTTCTGATTGTCTCATCATAGAGTTTTCAAGGTAAAAGATTAGCAGAAGTGGTTTACCATTGCCTTCTTTTGCTTCGCAGTACTAACCAGGGTTAGTTGTAGTGACACTGCTGTTGTCTGTGAAAGATGCTCCACCAGTGTCACCTGCCCAATAGCTAACCTTCAAGAATTCCTCCACTCCCATCACCACTGGAACATTCAGTTCTCTTCTGCTGATGTGACCGTTGATTCCACATCTTAGACTGATGTCTCAGCTTTGACCATTCCGCCTTGAGTGACTCTTCCAGGGGTTTAGACTCTTGACCAAGCCTGTGCTCCTGATGGTGTTGCTCTCCGCTTCACTGACACACTCAAACCACCTCACCACATTAAGGTATGTATCCAGGAAGGGGGAGATTATTGTACTTTGATTTAAATTGTATTTTTGTAATCAGTTTGGGGTCTCAAATAGGGAGAAAGGCAAGGCAAAAATAAATAATTAGTTACTAACTCTCACATGATGTCCCTCTCAACTCATCCCATCCAGAATTTCTGTGCTTCCACAAGCCTTTCCCACTGATTTTGAACAATTAAACATATCCACAGGTTGAGATCCAGGAATCCTACTGTGCCATATCTTCACTGGGAAGGATTTTCAATGGTCTGAGGAGAAGTTAGTTTGGCTGATTATTTGAGATCACCCACTGGTTTCAGATCTAGGATTAAAGCTATGACTGAAATAAATGACTACGCTATGACTGAAATAAATAATGTCTAAGAGGCCCTGTTTTCTTTGTTGTGATGCTTAAGAGAGGGAAGATTAATTTTCTCAGTTTAAGCTACAGCTTGACATGTTTGTGAGCTGTTTAAACGGCTGCTTAGAAAGTGTTTATGGATTCCCTGGGCTGGTTGCAAGGAAGAATTCAAATTCCCAAAATGTATGCAACTGTTGTATGGGAATCAATAGCTACCTTCATGATATAAATTACTCCAGAATTTAGCAGGCTATCATGCATACTAAGCAGCAGCTTGTGGAACATCAAAGCCATTCCACACAAGTCCTTTAAATGACTTTGTGTTGAGGTGCACAGGTCATAAAAACATGAAATAGTTATACGTTGGTGCTTCTGGGAGAGTTGTTTACAAAGACATTGGCTTTGTATTTTGTGTGAAATACTAGTTCCCTGTTGTCATGCTATAGTACTAATGCAGTTATGTCTCATAGGAAGCAGTTTGCAATGAAAATGGAGCTCTTATTTTGACTATTTTCTTAGGGCCTGTTTGAAAGAGTTTGATCTTAACAGTGATTTATGCAAGTGTGGTGCGCTTTTCTAAGCGAGCTTCTGTAGCACAGTGGTTAAGTGGTTCAACTGCAAATCAGTACTCTACTGGTTTGAATCCCACTACTGCCATGAGCTCAGTAGGTGGCTTTGGGTAAGTCACTCCTCACAGCCCCAGATCCCCAGCTGTATTGTGGGGATAATAATAACACTAACTTGTTCACTGCTCTGGATGAGACACTAATCTGTCTAGAATAGCGGTATATAAGTGCAGTTGCTGCTGCACTGGGAAAAATGGGAAAGCAAAATGATCCTGGAGCAAACCAAATTGAGCGGTCTTTCTGTGTTCACCTTATTCTAGTTAATTTCATGACTGTAGATGTTATTGAGCATCACAGGGCCTATTTCAAAACCTAGTCCAGATTTTATAATGTTAGTCATGGACTATCCAGAGGTACAAGTGAGGGAGCAGTATGAGACTTAACAGACCTGTTTGCCCTCATGTTCCACTCAGTGTATGCAGAGTATTAGTTATTAGATTTACCCTATTCCGTCTTTGCAAAATTGCTGCAAGATAAGGTTGCCAAAACGCCTGGAGAAAAATGTCTTGTCACTTTGATAGAGGCTTAATGGGGTGATATTCCAGGTGATGTTTTTTACCTCCATGCCCTGAAAAGTTCCTACTGGCCATTCCCACACATTAAGCCTCCACTAAAGGGGCAAGACTTTTTTCCCCCAGGTTGTGGGAAACCCTATGCGAGTTTTCAAAAGATCCTGTTAGGACATAGGAACAACACATAGCATACTATGTCATCTACAATATGCGGATTAGTGTTCAACAGGAGCTCAGGACCTTTTCACAAAACCTTTGTAACCCGGTTGTCATTTGTTGCTGCCTCCACTCCATGTGAAGTGACACGGGGACAGTGGATGAACGCAGAATTTACATCCACTTATTTATGTGTATGACTCATTCATGCATTGCTGTGGCCATTTCAAACAGTGCTCCTTTTTTGGCAGCACCGTGGGTCCTTTTTTTTAAAGTTTGAACTTTAGCTCTCTAGCATCAGTGCACTAATAGGGCAATACCATATCATGGGTGTAATACCAGTGTTCACTTCTGTAGTGCTATAGCGAATATCACTATCTGTTCAAAGGAGTGGGGAAGAACACTCTGGAAAAATTTTAAAAGTCAGTGCTGGTGGAAATGCCACAGATATTTCAAACAGTGAATGGCAATGAAACAGAAGTGCACCGAACATTTGAGAACAGAAGAAAGCAGTTTTTTAAAAAATCTGTTCGACCCCACATTGCAAATGGGACACAAGCAGCTTTGTGTGAAAAGGTTAAAAAAATGTGTTAGCGACCAGCAGCCAAACTGGTTGTGTCTGAAATGGCACAAAAAATCTACTAACTACCAGCAGCCAAAACAGTCTACCAAGCCTATTTGAAAAGGTCCTTAGAAGACTCCTACTCATATGGTCGTCCCAGAAAAAAAGTTATTGATGTAACCGCTTCAGATATCATTTTCTGCTGCTGAAGCTTTCTTATCAAACCTTTACACAAGATATTTCCACAACTTCCTTTGCCTGAGAAACTTTTCAATAATTTTTGCAAGTTAGAGTGAACAAAATGCCCTTCCCCCCCCCTTTCTTCCTCGGTCGAAGAATTCAGTATAAATTCAACCAGCTGATGCCGGACCTCAGGCTGCCACAGATACTCTTCAGTGACCTTAAGATTTTTCTTTGGGGATTAGGTAAAACTAAGTTACCTCATTGTACAAACACAAACCAGTAAGGAATGTAATATCTGTTCAATAGAAAAGTATGCTATGATTTACGGAAAAGTGAGGATAATGATTAGCATAAAAAGTTGGGAAAACTTGAGATCACATACCCATTTACCTATGGTTGCCAGCCCCCTCCCCCAGTTAGCAGATATTGAGGGGTGGGGGCAGCAGGAACGTACCCCTTTTCTGTTTGTGTGTGCACGCCAGCATGTACATGCTCCCACTGTGCTGTTTGATTAAGTCACTTCCAGCATGACCCAGAAGCAACAGCATCTCACCAGGGCCAATTCTTCAAGTATTTTTACTATGTTTGGGATTGAATTGGCTCCGGTGTGATGCCATCGCTTCCAGATTTTGCTGGAAGTGACATCATCAGCCAGGACACAGGTGCGTTCACATCCATTTCCCTGGCCTGCCTGCTGATGGCAGGCAATCTTTGGGCAACGGGCCTGGGGGCAGCTTGCAGAGGCAGAAATCCCTCTGTGATAGCCTGTCACTGGCAGGCACCAGGGAATCTTACGTTTATCCCAGTTGACTTTGGGTCATTTGCTTTAATTCAGCTTAGCCTAACTCAGAAATGTGAAAGGGTATACAATAGGCTTGCCATGTTCTCACAGTGTTTAGAAAATGAATCTCTGGTGCGATATGGCAGCAATGGGTCATGCCACAAGCCAACTCTCTTACAATCAGCCCCAAACACAGTTTGGTTCCAGCTCTTATAGAATAGACCCTCAGTGTGACCTGACACTGCCACATCACACTAGAAATTGCATCATTTTCCAGTGCTCCAGATGCTCTTGCGCACTTTGTACACACATGCAGCTAAGTCTCCACTTCCTCTATGCTCTCCCACACACCCCACACCCTAGTTTGGCCCCTAGGAGACCTGGCAACCCTGGGGTAAAATGAAAGAGGAGAAAACTGCCATAGCTGCTTGAAAGAGCTATGGGATAAAGATGTAAAAGAATAATTCAAAAGTAAGTCTCCCTGGTTTCCCTTTGTAAGCATGTTTAATTCTAGTCCTATGAACACAAGCTCTGGAGTAAACTCCACTGAATGTTTGAGGCAACATACAGAGGATTTGGCTGTGCATCAACCAAATGATTTGTGCAACCAGGTAACATCCATATTTATAGATGACTAAACTGCAGGAACAAGGTGTAGGGGATACCGCCATTTTGGAGAGAGAGTTTGCATGAAGGAAATTTGATATAAAGGTCTCATGACCACTATGAGGACTGGGTAGCACAGGTGTGTGGAACTTCCATGTCTCCCAGGTGTACAAGGACCATATTAAAATGATAACTGTTGTGTAAATGGCACTGTGGGAGGGGTTAGTTCTAACTTTGACAGCAGGGGCTCAAAGCAGACTTCAGACTCCCTTCAGGAACACAGTAACTAGAAGCAAAACCTGGTCATCCAGAGAGTACTAAGATCAGGACACAGATAGGTTCAGAATTCCAGTTAGCACAGAAGTGTTGTGACCACATAAACTGGTTGAATCAGCACTGCTGGCTTCTTGTTACAGGACTTAAATAGTCTGAAGGGCTTGACTGTGAAGTGCTAGGGAGACCAGACCTCCTGCTTTACATTGCCTGCTAGCCTGCTAAGGGCCATGCCAGTGACACTTCACTTTGGTGAATACCTGGAAATGAAATTACATCATTGGCATGATGACAAGGTGGTGCTCTAGGTTTTAGGGCAAAGCTCTATAGTTTTTACAGTATTCAGTCAAATGCAAGATTATGCCAGGTATGCCACCAAAAAGAGGAAGCTGTCTTACAAGTTACACTTATATGAAGTAATTTGTGTGTATATATAATATTTCAAGGGTTGTCTTACATTCAGAGTTGTCTTCCACTTGGTTTACTCCAACAGGAAGTTTTGGATGCAGAGAAACATTCTATCATATAAATCTCCCCCTTCTCACCATTTACCTTCTGCAGTGGTACAAATCCGTGTCCCTTTTTTGACCACGTAGCTCAGACTTCAGTGATGTTAAAGACCATGAAAACTGAATCTATATTGGCATGTACTTGAGAATGTCATCCAGAATATATAGTTGAATTGAAAATGATTACAGTTGATCTTGTGAGCAGTTTGAAGCAAACGAGAATCAAACTTCTCACTTCATCCAAACAAAAAGCAGATTGGCAACCACTTTAATTTGAGCCGGGGTGGTGGTTGCTCCATAAATTGACATGGCATAAAGATCTATGGCCATCACATGTTTTTTCTGCATATCTCTATTAAATTTTCATGTTATTGTACACTGTTAGTACAATGATAGTAGAGCAGCAACCAACCTGTGAAGGGAGCAGTTGCCTAGCAGATTTATTTCCAAGTGGCCATCTCCCTTCTTGCCATTCAAATAATGCAGGACTTAGTGTCTTCCTTAATTGGCTACGACCTCTCTTTCATTAAGCCAATAGCTGCCTCTTGTGCTTTTATTGCTTTGATCATTGTAGCAGTTTTCCATCTGATTGTCTCATGTTGTCTCATTGATTGAGCCAGGGAAGAATTACTGTTCCCACTGAGCCAAAAGAAAAACAGATGCAAAGAGAAACTGGCAGCTCAAAGTCAGAACCCGGTTAAGCCAACATACTTGGATTTTTAAGTTGATTTGGTCTCATTCAACTTAAATGGGACCAAATCAGCTCAAATCCAATTACTATGGCTGTAACGGATTGTGAACAAGAGATTCTAAAAGTGATTTCAGCATAGTCTCCCTGGATAGCTGTAGCAAAGCAGAAGACAGGGTTTGGTTTAGCATACAGCATGTTAAATCAACAGCCAATCTTCTTGGCCTGGCTCTTTTGGATTTAACTTAGAATCTATATGATCCGGGTGACCTCTGCTTTTCATAATTAAATCCAGGCAAGTACAGCCTGTGTGCTTTGAAGGGATTCTGTAAAGGAATGATAAGGATGCTTATTTATTAGCTTTGGACTGGGACATTTTTCCAGCTGTCAGCTGCATACAAATGGTCTATTTAGCTGGCAAACAAAGGCCAACAAATGAAAGTAGAAAAATCCTTTGGGTAAACACTTTCTCATGAATGACTTTTACAACATAACTGTTAACATTGTGAATCAGTGACACAGTCTATTTGCTTTAGATAGCTAACTCTTCATGTGTACATTAGTCACTTTCAAGCCCATTGATCTGTTAGAAGCTTTGTGAATGTGTCCAACTTAAGCAATAGGAGCCACAGCCTTCATGTTGAACCATCCTCTACTAGTATGTGATTGTGCTTAGAAGGTATATCATCTCTGTTTCCAGAACAAGAAACCAAATCCAACCTGGAATGAAAAGGGCAGCCAACCAAATGAATTCATGAGACCAGAGCTGGCTGCCTGGAGGAGTGTGTTCCTTCTCTTGTCATCCACTGAGAATTATACTGAACATTTTGCAGCCAGAGCAAAGGCAGACAACATTTATAAATTAGGCTACTGGACTCCTGTGGTACAAATGCAAAAGCTGAGCCCTGTGCCCTATATAAACTTCCTGGCTTAAGGGATATTCAGATGACAAGGAGAAAAAAGATTTCTTAAGTTCTTACCATGCTTTTGTCCCAGTTACTTTGGGCAAATCCACACTCACTCATCTTCCGCTTATCTTGCGCTGTCGCGGCAATCGCCTTCATTCTGCTACCAGGCTGTGCATCCTCACATCCACCCTTCTGGTGCGTCTTCATGGCACAATCAGTTCTCCACATGCCACTGAGTAAAGGCGGTTCCTTTGGTGGTTCCATCCTCCACCGTCAGTGGGCGGTTCCATCCTCCACCGTCAGAATTGACGGCGCTTGTCACTTCACGGTTTTTTTTTTTAAAGGGTCAATTATCCGGTATACTGATATCTTGACTCCGGTGACCGTTTCTTCCCGCGCAAACTGCTGCTCACTACGGTTGGTTTACCAGTATACCGACCTTTATGCACTGTGAAAAAAAAGGGGGAAACGGATTTCTGCGAATATCACGTGGTTTGGAGGGAAGGCGCAATAGTGGCACGGTGATGGCAGGGAACACGCGGAATGGGAAAGCGTGTGAGTATCTGCATGAATAGCGCGCCAATTGCGAAAAAGCCGCAGAAACAAATAGGTAGTGTGGATTCGGCCTTTGTCAAAAATTAATTGTGTTTATTGTGGCCACCACAAAAAAAATTGATCAAACCTGGTCAGGGAGTTCCCAGCGTACAGGAGAAGGCCCCATGCAGCTCAGGATCACAGCATGCATCCATTTTCCTGACAGGTAACAACCCCAGGGATCCACTATTTGCCACCACTGAGGAAACTTCTATCAATGGCTACGTGCAAGTTTCTCCAAACAGCAACTCCAGGTGCCTTTTCAGGTTGGGGAAATGGTGCAGAGAGAAAGGCTCAAGCTTCTTCTGCCTGTGTGCCATGATTCCAGTCTGACATGGACCTACAGGGAATGGAGTTCTGAGTGGGGAACTCCCAGACCGTAGATGGGATCCTATGGCTCCTTACCGTTAGGCTGGAATAACTCTCTTTCACCAAGTTTCCCTCCGGCAGAGAAAGACAGCCTTCGACAAACTGAGTTTTCTTCATATAGCAAACCTTTGCCCATCAGAAAAAGCCACCCTCCATCAGAAGAAGTCTATGACTGTTGACAGAAGACTTAGCAGGAGGAGTTACTGAATCCAGCTTCCTGTTTTCCAAGTCTTTGTGGCCACCACAAGTACTTCTTAATGTGCGAATAATGGGGGAGATTTTGTTAAAGTACTTATTCAGCCATGAAGGGCCATTTAATGTATTTCAGTCTAACATCGCCCCCCCCCCCTCAGACGCAAGGATAAATTGGAGAGAAACCAACCAAGCTTGCCATCCATAGCTCCTTGGGAAGGCAAAGATAAAAAATTTTATAAAATGATTTTAGCGCGGCCATGTAGTTCAGCTCTTCTATGAAAGGGTATGTAAACATTGCTCAACATTTAACAGGTCCAGAAAAGGCTCTCATTGCTATGTCCCCTTCCCTACAAGATTCCAGGCAGAAAGAAACCAACTGAGGAGGCAAAATCAAAAAGAGTCCAGTAGCACCTTTAAGACTAACCAATTTTATTTTAGCATAAGCTTTCGAGAATCAAGTTCAGAAGCCTTAGCAGTCGTGGCTGTGAATGGCTCCCACCGTTGGTTTTCTCATTCCCAGGAAGGAATGCTCTCTTTCCCTCTCGTGCCCTGAAAGACTAGTGAAGAAGGGTGTGCATGAGCACTGGGGTCTGATAAAGAACTGCTTTGTTACTAGCCTGGGACAAATGGTTAACTACAAGGCCAATTTAGCCAAGAATTACAGCTGATTTGAGCAAATGAGTCAAGCCGTATGTTTCAGGAGGGAAACAAAACCAATCTGAGGATGACAGCCGGTTAGAGCTGGTGAAAAGTGTATCTTGCCTCCAAGAGACAATTGGCTTCTCTTGTGGTTGTATGAATTTGTGCTGTGTTTTTTCTCTCTCATTTGCAGGGACACTGAATACATTGCCCTATGTACTTCAATAAAAAGTGTTATTTTTAAAAAACAGGAAGAGAAGAAACCACACGAGCTTCATCTCAGTACATTGAGAGGTCTCTGTAAATGGATGTTTGCTTAAAACCTTATGGTTCTCAAACAGCACTAATTATATCTTTGTATTAATTTGCACATTTTCTGTCAAGCACAAGTGAACTGGGAGGAAAAAAAACTGAAAAGAAAAACTTTGCTGGCACTTGCACCTTTCTGTTCTACACGTTAACTTATCCTTGTTTTGTGCTCCTAAAAATCTTCTAAATCATAGAAATGTCAATGGAGACATGTTAGCTGAATGTATGCCCTTGTGATATTCAGGGCTTTTGTGAGGGGCTGGTTACAGATGCTGCTCAAAAACACAGAGTAGTGTGTCCATTAAGACACTTGTGGCATTACCTCCTCTGGGCCTTCCGACTGTGTGTGTAACAGTATAAACAGATAGGTAGGTAGAGTTTTATGTTGTCTGTTTCCTTGAGTTGCCACAATAGTTTCCTACAATTCTCTTTCCCTTTGGAGGAGGAAACTCTGAACATGTATGGTGGTTTCTTTTGTTATAAACTGATTTATTTACAAATGTACTGGCTGAGTATGTAGCTGGTAGCAAGCAAGGAGACATCCAGGCAGTACCTATCCTAAAACAACATGGGTCTACCCACAAAAAGCTCAGATCTCTCTCTCTCTCTCTCTCTCTCTCTCTCTCTCTCTCTCTCTCTCTCTCTCTCTCTCACACACACACACACACACACACACACAAATCCCCCCTCCCATTTCTCCACCCTGCAAGTAGGGTTTGCCAACTTTCAGACTGGTCCCTCTAGCTATAGCTTTAACCTCAGTTTGATTTGCAGGAGGTATTTCAGGTAATGTTATTTAGCTCTGTGAAAAGCTTCAACTTCCCATTTCCACATATTAAAGGGACAAGATGTCCCCGCCCCCCTGGCCAGTTGGCATCCTTACCTGTAAGTTAATGTGGCTTTGGGTTGATTCTACAATGGCTCGATAAAGGTGGCTTATTTGCCATCTCAACAGGAACAAAATGTTCTGCCTCTTTAACAAAGCAGGGGTGCAATGAGTGGAAAGTGGCAGTTGAAGCTTTTTATGACATGAAGTTAAATAACATCAACTGGTCATTGCTTGTGGGTCACACTGATATTAAAGGGACAGCTAGACAGCCCAGTTTAGAAGTTGGCCACAAAAAAAAACCTTTAAAAAGGCATCCATGGTTCACCACTAGCAGAGTTGCTAATTGATTCACATGGCACAACAGAAGGACGTGACTGAAACAATACACACATACCACCCCTTAATGGATCATGCCTGATCATTCTGAAACAACACACACACACACACACACACACATTAATAGCTCAGAGCTCACATCTGATCATGCTTCTCCAAGTCTAATGGTCAGACACAAGGATATAATTCTGTTGCCTACTGCAGAGCATAAAGGATAGCTGTTTAAGGAGACTTACAGTGTTTTAATGTTTATTTATAATGTTTTTATTGTTTTTAAACTGTATGTTACAAATTGTATGCTGTTACACTGCCCTGAGCCCATCTGATGGGGAGGGCAATCTAGAAATGCAATAAATAAATAAATAATAAAATTCTAAGAATACTTTCCTGGGAACAAGCCCTGCTGAACAGACCTGGCTAATATTATTTTCTCTTTAGAGACAGAGTGTACTTACCTTGAATGCTTGAGCGCAAGTTTTCCTTTTTATTAATAAAAAAAAGTTCCTCCTGAGCAAGGATTAAACTAACAAGTGTATAGCCTTAGAATTTTGATTTTTTTTTAGTTCCTTGATTTCACATTTATGATAATAATAACTACTAGACTAACTGGGTTAACTTACAAGGACTGCTAGCCAAGAGTATAAATCAGCCAAACACCACAAAAGACAGAAGCATGTGATGGAGCAACTGTCCGTTTAGAAACAAAGAGGTCTTCAGAGGAGGTAAAGACTTCATTATAGTAACTGACAAACTAAAGATTGTGTTGTGTTAGCACATCTGACTGGGGTCTATAAATCCTACAAACACTTTTGCCTCACATTTCAAATTCCCAAGTTAACACAGCTAGTAAATGTCTGTGGTAAAAAGACCTTTCTTAGGGCTGAAGTCTGACTTAAGAAATTCCTGGATATTTAAACATTGTGTCCGTAGAAGGGTGATGACATAATGAGGAGGTGATGTCATGTCCTGTGATGTCAAAAGGTCAGTTCTTCCAACTCATTCCCTTCCTGTGAGCTCACTGCCTTCCATCATAACATTCAAAGTTTGAATTTTCTGTTTCATATTACTCAATTTAAAAAATCTCTCAAAATTATATTCCAGTTTTTCTTAGTTATTAAGGAGAAAAACCCAGTCTCAACAAGATTGCTAGCCAGCCAGCCCATTCCTCTCTCAACTATCAACCAGTCTCTAGCCATTAGTGTCTTTAAAGAAGATTATCAATTAGTTTCTCCTGGTATGCATGGTATACCATAGAAGAAACAGAAATACTCACTCAAGGACTTCCATTTCTCTTAGACTCTGTGGTTCCTCCAAAGGAACTGATCTCTGGAGATTAATTATAAATCTGGGATAACCCCAGGTCTCAGCTGGAGGTTGGCAACCCTATCTCTACTTCAGATTTTGAAAAGCCGATGCCATTCAGAGTAGATGGTATTGATATTGGTCCCAACCTTTTTGGTATTTTGACCCACAAATCCAAATTAACTTTGTATGATGACCTGTCATCCAGGACTGGTCCAAGAGACCGAGAAAGAGCTGGGAGGGGGGATTTGAGGAACATGTAGGAAGATGGCAGAGGTTAGCAAAGAGGTGGGTGGCAAGTGGTACAGTGCAGTGTATCTCCCACAGCAGTTAGAGGGCAGAGAAGCACTGCAGGGGGGTGAGCAAGAGGTTGGGCTGCTAATAAGCAACATCAAGGCAGAGCTTATGCTCACATGTGCCACTTCTCACTTTTCCATATGATAAACAGTTCCCACTGGCCTTTTTTCCTCTTCTTCCATCTACGATCATAGTGTTAATAGTTGCCAGACAGTTCCCCGCCCCCCTCATTATTGTTGAAAAGGAGAAGGGCAAGGTGAGAATGAAAGGCAGGAGAAGAGAGATTGAGAGAAGGCTGCAAAAGACTGGAGATGTCAGTTTGGATGGTGAACTTACAACCCACCTTCAGAGATTTCATAACCCACTTTTGCATCCCGAGTCCGACCCACAGGCTGGGAAACTCTGAGATAGACCAATATAAGGTGGCTTCTTGTGTTTACAGAAGAATTTCAGGAATTTTTAAAAATTCATGTCCTTCTGTAAGGCTGCCAGCTGGCCAAGAAAAAAAAGTCTTAATCCTTTCGTGAAGGTAGTGAGTGCTTTCCAGTTGTACCTGACTTATGGCAACCTGCTAACCGAGGGTTAATATTCCGAAATGGGCTGTTTAAGCTTTCATGGCATAGAACTAAATAACATCACCTGATAATTGCTGCAGACCAAACTGATGTTAAAGGTACAGCTAGAGGTCCCAGTTTAAAAGCTGGCAAACCCAGCCTTTTGATATTGCCAGAAAATACTATGAAAGCTAGTTCTGTGGAGGTACCATGTGATCTAACATGATACAATATTTCACAAATGTTGAAACTGTATTGTGGCAGTTAAATTTGTCACTAGTAATCACTATGTATTCCTGCTCACTTCTGAAAAGGACTAATGACTTCCTGTCCCCATAATTCAGAATATCTCACTCTTCGCCGCTCTTGAACACTGACAGTTGTATTGGAGTTATAATGACATAATTCACAGCCAAAGCCAGGAAAAGAATAATTTTGGTTTGAAAAAATGAGTGTAGTGAATGGTTTAGCTTTGAAGATTTCCTCACTGATGTGAACATACTCATTTCAGACAATTTGTGACTTTATAAAAAATTTTCTGCTATGTAGGCCCTTCCTTCCTCTTAGCCTTAAGGCCCCTCCAGAGCCTTATGCCAGCCTTGCCTCTGAGCAAAACCATCCCACCACAGCAATAGTGGTCACAGGAAGCTGAGTATTTCTTGGAGAAAGGTGAGTGAATTGGCCACAGGAAAGATTTCCATGAATCATTGCAGTGTCAGACCTTTAGCGAGTTCTGTGACCCAAACTGGAAGCCAAGGAGAATCAAATAATGTTAACCACCATGAAGACAAAATGACAAGAACCAAAAAGGACACACACATTTGTATGTTGTACTATTATATAGCCTCTCTTCCCTCTGCTTCACTTGTTACTGTGAAATTTGTGCATCTCATCTTCTCTTTGATAATAATTCTGCATGATATGTTCAAAAACTGGAGCATAATTTTCCAGGCAGAGCATAAAGCCGGATGCTGGGCATTTATACTGATAGTTGAAAAAGCATTTTCTGCCCATTACAATTCAGGCACCCGACAAGCTCAAAATTCTGAGAGGAAATCACATTATTTCAATTGACATTATTATTAAACTTTAATCACCTTCATTGTCTAATACCCTGATGTTTCTTTAGCTCACATAAAGAGGTTTGAAAGAAAAAAAAATCCCAAACAATTGACTAGATTCTTTAATTCAGCATCTAAAAGTACAACAAAATTAAAGTATGCTGCCAGCAAAGAATTTACAGGAAGAGGCACAGATGGTTATGGAAGATTTCAAAATGTTGTTTAACACCCAAGCAAGTGTTCTGAGCCAACAAGAAATATTTTAGGTGGGGGGGGGGCTAATAGCATAGGAGTCATGTCTCTTCACTGTCACTAGTAGTGCCCGAATTACTTCAGAGAGGAGATGGGAGGCCCACAGCAACTGGTAGTTCCCCCATCAAGAATTCATTCCTATGCCACTGGAAATTTCAGGGCCAATTTATATGTTACACATTACACAAGATGGGTTTAGTATCCCTACCCTGGCTAACTGTCAGACATGAGTTGTGGGTTTTTCCTCAGCTCCTGGGCACATGGTACCTGATTTTGATTGAGAACACAGCACATGTGCAGAAGGGGCTACAGCTTCCCCCTTTGTGCCATTTCCCTGACCTGAAATAGTTCCCAGGAGGTGCTTGTTGGCTGGCTGGGGAAACCCACGGCGTACACATGGGTCCCCTAATGAGCCAAATAATGGTCCCTGGATTATTTTAAGTCAGAAAGGGCCATGGGGTAAAGGCCGAAGCCCCTTTTCCATGCATGCTATGGTTCTACTCAGAATCAGACACCACGCATGCAAAAATTAAGGAGAACCTGCAACACATGTTTGGCTGTTACACAGGACAGGGACCATAATCCATAACGTATTAATCATCTCTAAGACTTGTACATTATGTACATCTGCCCTGGGTGAGAGGAAGTCCCCACTTTCTTTGGACACAAACTTCTAGTGTTACCCAGACCTGATGCTCAGTAACACTGCTTCCAGGGGCAATTCCCCCATGGCTCCTGCAGGTAAAACAGCACCAACAATAAGAAAACTGGGGTAGAATTTTAATTAAGAACCTCGAAGGTTAAATGAATCCAAATTAAAGGGCCCAGTATTAAAATTGATAAATATAGGATATAAATATATATCAACATACAACCCCCACCCCCATGTATTTGTTATAAAGTAGTTTAAAACCAATTACAAGCCCAAATATAGCCTCAATTCAGATTAAAATCATACGGAAATCTCAAAGACCTTATGTGACCCTGACCAATGAGAAATGTCCTGTTCAAGGAAAGGGAGAGGGGGAGGAATTATAGTGATGCTTTGATTGTTGCCCATTTTTTACTATGTAAACCACTTTTTTGCTGAAAAGTGCTACATAAATAGTCAATAAATAGAAGATGTATGAATGGCAATTCCATCCACTCTACTGGAAATGAAACTCATAGCAATTAACTCCACCACACAGTGTTGGATATTGTCCTGTTTTCACTATAGCAATCATTTGGAGCTAGACAGGCATGTCCACACATGAAAATCCATTTGATTGTTGCACTGCCCAGCAATGTGTGAATGTAGCCATTGTACTGCTTTAATGTTATTTCTCTTCTTTCAAATATATTGATTGGTTAGGCAATTTATAATCCATCTAGCTTTTAGACTCTTAAAGGTGTTTCCTGATGACTCCTGAGGTTCACAATCTGCTGTCATTTTCTGAGGCAGTTAGTAACTTACAACTTCTGCATGTTATGCCCTGGTTAGATCCCACCTGCATTCTGTGAATGGAAGCTTGTCTTTCTTGCCTCCTCTTCCCATCCACTGAAGACAAAATTACCCTGGGATCCCCTCTGGAGCAGCAGGAAAAGGGAGCAGAAAGACTTCCATGGCAGGCAGAGAATTAACAAAAACCATCTCCCCCTTGTATTCATGTATTCATGTAACTTTTTCACAGGATCCAGCCCATTGTGTATAAAGACAAGCACACAAATAGACCTACCATGCCTAGCACAGCGCCTCATAGGCACATTAGGATTCAGGGAAAAAATGTTCTGACTCTTTAACAGAAGATTAATGGGATATTGTTTATTATGTGAGGCTATTTACCTTCATGCTCCCAAAAGCTTCTACTGCCCTTTCCCACACATTAAGCCTCTATAAAAGGGGCAATACTTTTTTCCCCTCCAAGTTGCTGGCAACTCTAGGGCACATATGAGCTGAATATATAGGTCATCTCTAAACATGTTTACTATTACCCCACTACTGAAAAACAGCTACCCTACCCTACCTTTTAGGGGCTGAGAATCACAGAAAACTTGTTTGAACTTTCACTCTTGAGGGCCTGATCCAATGTGAGTTGAACTCAGTGAGGAAAATGCCTGCTGCCTTCAGTGGTTACAAAATTAGGCTTGCAATGCCAGAGTTTATGTCAGAATCCATAACAGAGAAGCACAGTTCAAAGTCAAGAAGAGTATTAGAAGTTGATTAAAATCAATAGTTGTGAAATTTCTGTGCTGTCAGGGACTTTTTGATCTTCAAAGTCTGCAGAAACAAGCCCCTGTTTCAAACTTTTCTATTATTTCACAGTAGAGAGATCAAAGTTCAATGCCCATCACGAACATACAACACACACAATTAAAAATGTTCACATCAGTCAAGGTGCCTACCTAGCCTGTGCTGGCAGCAGATTACAAGCAAGCTAATGTGACAAAAAGCAGAACAAAATAACTGTCTGTTTCAATGCTTCACATGTTGTCCTAAATAATTTTCTTGTCCTAGGTTTGCATTCATCAAGTGCACACATTCATTGTGCCATTGTTTAGATTGATTAGGCAAATAATTATTCTCCTTATGGTTACAAATTTGGTTTTCTAGCAAGGGCCCTGTGCCTTTAAGAGCTGTGTGACTGCATGGTCATGGGTGGAGGGACTTTATCTGCTGGATTTTTTCTTGTGGCAGTGCTCTTAAAAGCATAGGAGCCCTACCAAAAAGGTCAGCAACCCCGTTGTTACTTGAATTTGTGTGATATATGCAAATGTGGTGTGAGTTACAGGTGATAGGACAAGATAGCCAGTCAAAGGCTGTTTTTTCCTTTCTTCTGTTCTTATCAGAGCCACTGTAAATTAGTGGCTTTTAAGCTTTCTTTTTCCTAGGTTGACATGCTTGCCATGGAACTTCTGTATGTCAGCTCCACGACTCTGTCATGTATGCTCCCTCCCCCTGCTCAACCCCCACCCCCTCTAATTTGTATGCCAAACTGGAGCAAAAGGTCCATGGGTAAGTAACCCCAGAACATGAAAACTACAGTTCTAAACAATACCAAATTAACATTTCCATGGACTACAAATAATTTTTATCTGTGTGCCCATAATATATCAGGTCTCCCTGCCTCAGGTCTTCCAGCCTTTCCAATTTCCTTTGAACAATTGTTTCTTGTATGTTATATCACAACCTGTTTTCATACTTCTCCATTTTAAAAGTCTTTTGTCACATGGCACATGGGTAGGGGGAGGACTGCTGTTTGAGAAACACAAGCCCAACATTTCCTTGGGAACATGAAATTAGCTGCACAGTTATTTGAGCCACCAGGTTCTCAATCACTAACTCTGAGTTAAAGGAAACTCCTAAGGAATATCTGCACTTTACCAAGAACTACACTCTACTATTTCTAAATTCTAACACATTTTTTAAAATATATGAATAAAAGCAAAGTTCTAATGCGGTAGGAAATGAAATCAGACAACAACGGACTGTGAGCTAGTTTAGAAACCTTTGTTTTTCTGCTCAGTATTGCAATTTGCATTTGCAATTAATCTCTCTCCATGGCCAAACCTAGCTTGTGTACCATATTTTCAATGGAAAAATCAATAAAGGCCCTTAACTGTATTCTCAGTACATTTGAACATTTTTGTTATTATGTGCTTGGTTGGCCAGACACATTAATACCTAGAAGTTCTCTATATTCTATATGCCAGAAGCAACCTGACAGGTCCTGCATTAGTAAACAGGTCCTGCATTAGTAAAGTAAACATTAACAGGTCCTGCATTAGTAAAGGAATTGTGCCTCTCTGATAATAATAAAAGTCAGAGTTTTGTAGAATATGCTGGTGCATATATTTGCTTATGTAATAAATGCTTTGGCAGCTAGGGGAGCTTGCTTTGTGAAATTAGATGGCTCACCAAAAATGTTTGATTTGTGTGTGTGCGCGCGCGCGCGTGTGTGTGTGCATGTGTGTGCGCGCGCGTGCGCCACAAGTTCAGGATGAGGCACAAAATCAACATTTTAGATTTTGCAGCCATCCTTTAAAATGTACAGTATGAAGATTACATGTGGTACACACGGTACTTTATATTTATGATATTAAGTGCTTTGTGTGACTTCCTCTAAGCGATTAGCCATAGGACCATTGATAACAAAAAAGCTTGGGTGAATAAGATAGGTAACAAAGGTGATCATGCTGAAGGAAAGGGGCCTCTACTGCAGGCCACATTTTGGCTGTTTTTTCTGATCAATATGCAAATCAATATGAGTCCATGAAGATGGAGGTCCTGTACTTGGGTCATGGGACATTGGGGTCAGGAATCTGGATTCCGGCCTTCGATGGGGCACCACTTATGCCTGTAACATTGGTCAGGAGTCCGGAGGTGATGTTGGATACCTCCTTACAAATGGAGGCCCAGATCATAGCAGTTGCTCAGTCTGCTTTTTTCCATCTTCGGCAGGCCAGGCAGTTTGCTTCCTACCTTTTGACCCATGACCTAATGTCAGTGATCCATGCAACAGTCATCTGGTTAGACTACTGTAACTTGCTCTATGCTGGGCTTCCCTTGGGTCTGACCTGGAAATTACAGTGGATCTAAAACACTGCTGCATGTTTCCTCACGGGTACACTGTACCCTTCTTCCTTCTTCTCAGCCTATGCAGTGGGTTTAGAATGAGGATGACTTTGAATTCCCTGGATAAGGAGAGGTGTATCAACCCCCAAATCCTCATTTCTATTTCCTTTTCCTTGGTGTGAATTGAATCACTGGCTATTTTTGCTCCATTTTGTTTTCTTACACCAAATTTCCCCCATAAATGTACAATGTACAAAATTATTTGTGCATCAGTAAATCAGCATTATCCATTATGATACACATTGTACTTATAAATATTGTACAACCTGTCCATAAATATATTGTATATATAAATAATACAAATAAACCACACAATCAATAGCAAAAAGCATAGAAGCCGCTGACAAAAATATAAAGAAATATGACAAGGAATGAAACAGAGGGCATTGGCTCATCCAGTTTAGAATTGCTTCTGGAATTCTGGTTAATGGTAGCACATCAAAACTCCTCATCCTCAGTCTCAGAAAATATTGGCAGACTGCATATATTGTCCCCCAAGGCAAAAACATCTCTTGTCTGCAAACACACCTGAACAAACAGAATCTTTCGTAACTTGTATAAGATCATAATAATTAGCCAATAAAACCCCAGAGTTTTTCTCTCCACTCCCATTAGTGCAGTACATTCCTCCATGCTTTGGTCATATTAGGTATGATCCACAGGTTTAATCATTGCTTTCAGACAAGATGGCCTGTTTGAATATTACGGTCTCAGCATGAGCGCTACTGAAAAGAAAATGTTCCCAGGAGCCTGCTGTTGCTTTCTGAATGCTGCATGCATTTAGGTGGACAGCTTTTAGATCAACGTGGTGCCCATGGGTACCATTGTGCCTGCTGATGTGTTTCTTGGCATCCACTTACTTCTTGGCAATGAAATTCAAAGAGCCTTGAGTGGAACACAAGCCAGAGTGCTTTGGGTGGCTCCCTAGCAATGTACTTACTAGCAAAGCATTAAGCTAGTCCTCCTGAGCCAGCCAGGCACTTCACAGCTCTGCTCCTGTAGCTTGGGCATAAACATGGAGTAGCTTGTTCTCCAAGCTTGGAAACCTTTACCTGGATGTAACAGGATTAATCCCTCCTAATTCTTTTGACATTGAAAAGCACTGAGGTCATCCCCCTGTGACAGCCATTTTTTAAATAGACTTTGCCCCCCTCTGTCCCAGAAACCATTTTGTGGTGGCATCTTTCCCAAAATTCCACAAGTGCCTACTGGCGCAATAAGACTGGGGATCCCTGTATAAGATATTACTTATTGCATGTGGAGTAGTGTCATAGGAAAGAGCTATTTAAATGGCATATACATGAGAACAGCAACATTTGAAATGGTCCTGAAGTTTAAATTGTAAAGAAGCCCAGGGTTTGTGCTTTCCCCTCTTGTGTTATAGCAAAACAATGGACTAGAAAAATGATTCAAACACATTTCAGTCACATCTAGAGTGGAAAAGTTAGCATCTTGATTTCAGAAGTTCTTCTGCTGGTCTGCTTAATATAAATCAACAAGGAATCTCATCTTCACTGGCATCTAATGAAAAAAAATTAGCAGAACAAGTAGCATTTTTCATGATACTTAATGCTGCCCCTAATTGTTTGTTATAGAGCAAAAATGGCTTGACACAATTTATGTGTTCTGGGACACTGAGCTGTCTGAAATAGTGTCTGATAAATTGATTCTAATCTCCTCAATAAATTTTGCCTGAAGGAGAGAGGGGGACAGAGTGAGAGAGATAATTCAACTTGCTTCAGTGTAGATTGGTTAGCTCAATATAGCAGTCATTGAAAAAAATACTGTGAAAAGAAACCTATTAAGGGTTCATCTTCACAGAGATTTTGAAAGAACTGCCTATACTGGACATTCAGATCTCCTCCTGAGAACTTTAACAAAATGAAGGTTTATTTGCCTACAACAAATCATGTTTTTGTTTTCAGCTGTCACTAAACAAAGGATGGACCTGCTGGTATAATTTAGAAGTACTCAGGGCTTTTTTTCTGGGAAAAGAGGTGGTGGAACTCAGTGGGTTGCCCTCAGAGAAAATGGTCACATGGCTAGTGGCCCCACCCCCTGATCTCCAGAAAGAGGGGAATTTAGATTGCCCTCCGCGGAGTGGAGGGCAATCTAAACTCCCCTCTGTCTGGAGATCAGGGGGCAGGGCCACCAGCCATGTGACCATTTTCAAGAGGTTCCGGAACTCCGTTCCACTGTGTTCCCACTGAAAAAAAGCCCTGGAAGTACTGAACTGATTTTTTAGAATGTATAACAACAGTCTACATTGTAACATACTAAAGGGTCTAGTTGGAGTGCTGGCTGGCAATGCAACAACAACAACATTTGATTTATATACCACCCTTCAGGACAACTTCATGCCACACTCAGAGCAGTTTACAAAGTGTGCTATTATTATCCTCAGAACAATCACCCTGTGAGGTGGGTGAGACTGAGAGAGCTCTGAGAGAGCTGTGATTGGTTAGCTCAATATAGCAGTCCAATTTCACCCCAAGTACCATTGACTGAATCGCTCATATGCCATAAAAGGGTAGGCTAGGAGAAAAGTAGGAAAGGCCTAAGAAAAGAGGGGGCCGGTGCCCGAAAATGAGTTAGGCAAAGGGGCTTAGAGACACAAGGTAGTGGGATTGGAAAAGCAGTAGTCTAGACAAGGAAGGGAAGAAAAAATGGGACAGAATATACTTTGAAAGGAAACAGTCTTATCATGGACAACCAAATAAGGGAAAGCTGAAGTTCACATACCTGTTTGAAATACTGGGCCAAAATAGGAGTGCATATTTCTTCTCAGGGCTTTTTTTCTGGGAAAAGAGGTGGTGGAACTCAGTGGGTTGCCCTTGGAGAAAATGGTCACATGGCTGGTGGCCCCATCCCCTGATCTCGAGACAGAGGAGAGTTTAGATTGCCCTCGTGGAGGGCAATCTAAACTCCCCTCTGTCTGGAGATCAGGGGGTGGGGCCACCAGCCATGTGACCATTTTCAAGAGGTTCTGGAACTCCGTTCCCCTGCATTCCTGCTGAAAAAAAGCCCTGTTTCTTCTTATGTATTATTACCAATGGATACTAGTTGCATGCTGTCATCACTACTAGTACCCCATAACTATAGATGCATAGTAGGGGACACAAATTATTTTTATCTGTGTACTAAATCGGTATATTTTCATCTTCATTTAGTAGTTGCTGTAGCCCCAGTCTCTGACTCAGTCCCTTCTAGTTGTTTGCATACATTTTCCTGAACAGTTACCGTTAACAGCCTGATGTCCTAACCTAAAAAATGTTATGACCAATTTTTCCTGCAACCATAGAAGCAGAGACTTGAAAGAGAACAGGCAGATTTTTAAAAAAATTTAAAACATTCATTAAAATTGATTTTAACTTCTTATAAATAATGATAACATTAAAGATAAACAACAATAACATTGAAGATAACAATAGAACCAGCTGTTGCAAGGTACCATATTGATATTCCTATGTTATATGTCTGTTGAGTCAATAACTCAGGTTATCTGCATGGATTCTTTCAATGTTACCTGAGACTGAAAGCTTTATTTTGTCATTCAAGAGGATAAGATGTATCATTCATGATGAACCAAACAACTGAATAAGTTGTTTGCGCATGTCATTTGTTGTTGCGTGGGGTCTGATTAAGGATGAGTATTCATAGATTTGAAATTTTCATAATATCCTGGTTTGGTATACTGGATTTTTTTTTGTTGTATGTCGTTCTTGGCTATATGTTCAATGAAGAGGAACCATTTTTCTGTAAAATTCATTGTTCTGGGGTATATTTCAGCTTGAAGCCATCTGTGATTTTCTCTATAATATAGTGGTCCCACAGAGTACCAATTTGCTAGTATAGGTGTGTGATTTCCACTTTGAAGCTATTTCAGTTTTCGCTGCCACCCAGAAGATCCTTATGAGATTGCACCTGGTATGTGAGAACAGGCAGATTATGAATGATGTAAAAGAATCGAAGTTTCATGCACAATCCAGCCCAAATTAAGTCCTCTTGATTTCATGAGAAAATTAAAAATACCTGCTTCAACTGAAATCAGAGGAAGTCTTTTAAAATGCTCGGTATTATTTATTTTTGGGCTGGCTTATGCTCAATATCCAGAAGTTTCCTGGTAAATTCTTATGCATTTTGTTTAGAATGCTACCTTCACTAAAATATATTTGGGATCCAGCCACCTTATCAAATTCTGATGTCTATTTTTCTTTGCCTCAGAGGTAAAGAGATTGCCACTAATATTTAACATTAGCAAATGTAATATCCAGGAACACATTAGCAGAATTATATTTATTTACTGATTTATGAATATTATACTTGAACCAGTAACACAGACCTGGATACTCTCATGTTTTGTTACAAATGCACATCAATATTTATAAAGCCAAGCTTTCTAGCCACAGTTGTCCTAGTGTTATAGAAATCATAAAAACTTTTTAGATTGGTATTTTAATATGCTTTTGGTAACCAATCTAAAAAGTTTGTAAGATCCATACTCTAAGTAATCCAGTGAAATAAATGAATTGTAATTTTACCTCATGAAGGGCATTTTAAAAAATTTGTTCCTGGTCTCTCATGAATGACACAATGCTTGCCTGAATGCTAGTGGCAAACAGTAATAATTGTCTAGTTCACATGGATACTACAAGGCTTGGCTTGCTCAACAAATGGAAGCTCTTCAGAAGTTGCGACAGTTCCTTCCTCTCTCACACACGTCTTGATAGTTAAGTACTCAACAAAGGGGCAATTGGTCCCTGATTTAGGGAACAATCTTTCCAGGTTTAGGATATAATTTGAAGAGAGATGGCAGAACTGAAGAGCAGCAACAGCAGAAGGATTTTAGAGAAAAACAGCCTAAAGCAACCTGTCTCCACTGCAAAAGGTAGGCAGGAAGTGCAGTTGATTTCCACAGTTGGCCAAAAAGAGAAAGAGTGGAGCTGAAGTGAAATTTTTAATACATTCAAAACTACAACATTTTAGAATTTGTCTTTAATGTCCAAGTCCTTTCAGATTTTGCTTCTGAAATGTGACTTAAATTCAGAATTAAATTAAAATTTGAGCTGATTGTGTAAACACTTCACCCTCCAGCTCTTTTTTGACAGATTTAAAATATTAACTCTGTGCTGAATTCAATTCTGCTGTGATTTGCTTTATCCACTGCCCCTAAATCCAGCAAAACCCAACAAAAATGTGTGGCTACAACAGAATAGCATTAATGCCTGGGAATAAGGCTAGCAACTGATTTTGATGGAAATATTAAATTCTGTCAATTAGAGTCTTTAGCTTAGTAGGGAAATTGGGAATTGTTTATGGATAGCATGGAGATGTATTTGATAGGAATGAACTGAGGAGATGATGCTCAACATTTCTTCCATGGTCACCTCACCTCCACCCCTGTTTGCCAGAAGTGGGGCGATTCAGAAACTGCAGTTTTGCACTCCTGGGCAACCAGGGCTCATTCAGAAGTGCTCAGTCTATTTGGGACAAATGAGATGGCCTTTTTGCCACAAACAGGAACATTCAGCTTATAAAGCAGATGCTGTTAACACTATGAACATCATCTCTAGGATTTAAACCATTCCTGGATTTAAACCATTCCTGTTATAGCATCATAGAAAGAATGTGATGCTGCACAGGACTGTGTGATACAGCAGCACGTGTGATCTCCACTTAATTTTATCCTGAGCCAAGAAGCAATTCTTCTATGCACAGGGATTTTATTTTATTTTATTGCTGGGCATTCCATTTACATGGAAGGCACATACTTACTCTAGCAAGAGTTCTAAAAATAAGACTAATTATCAGGCTTTGATGCATTAGGAAGACATGATGGATAAATTATTTCCAGTAATGTGGTATTTTTAAAAGGGTTTAGAATAGCTGTTCTGGAGATTCGGTCCCATTTGTCTTGAGTGCCGAGGGGTGATTTTCTTCCCTTGAGAATTCAGAAATGGTCCCAAGTGTTGGTGGGCCCCTCTATCAGATGTGTTGGAGCTAAAGTGCTACAAGTAATTATCTTTAAGACATGAATGAATGGCTTTTTTCATGCCAGTCATTTCTATTTTACTCTAGACTAGATTGACAACAGTGGTGGCTTTTCATCAATGACATAATGTATGGGTTTCAACCACCTGAGTTTTATCAAGCATTTGTTTGCCTTTAAACAAACAAAACAAAATGTTTCTTCATACAATGCAAAACTGAAGTAGGGCATTTAGTTCTGTGGGTAGTTGCTGGCAGAAAGGCAAGTCTGTCAGGGGGCATAATTAAAAACAGTGGTAACTGCAACACATAGTTTGAAGGGATACAGATGCTAGAGGTTTAGCAGTGTTTGTATTAGGAAAATGGCTGGTGCAAAAATCAGCTGACAAAACTGTCCACAGTATGCAAATAGACATTCAGCTCATAGCTGAAAAACATGCCATTTTTAGAAGCAGAGCCATTGGGCCAGTTCTAAAGTCAGCACTGCTTTCTGTCTGGTCTGACCCTCTGCATTAAGGCAAACTGTCCTTTGTTGTGCAATACAGTGACTTAGGAGTCAGGGAAATTCTGAGTTCAAATTTTACCTCAGCTAATAGATGGTCTTTAGCAAGTCACTACTACCTCTTCACCTCAGCTTCCACACATAGTGGCAATAACAGTGATACTGTTTGCAGAGACGTTGTAAAGATTACTGAGATAAATGTAGTGCTTTGAATACTATGTAAATTAGATGTGAGGCAGGTGGTTATTATAGACAAAGTCCTTTCTGTGCTCATGGAATTCCTTTGAATGAATGTGGCTTATATTGAGTCAGACCGCTGGTCAATCTACCATAGTAGGTTCAGCTTTTACTTACAACAGCTTTCCCGGGTCGGTCTTAGACAGGGAAAGGTCTTCTTCCCCCATCTCCTACTCCCTGCGCTCTTTTAACTTGCAAAATGCTGAAAAGGTCTGACACTTTTTCGTTTCACAGCATTTAGTTCCATAGAACCAAAGCCCGTCCCCTATCAAAGGATGCTTGCTGAGGCCGGTCTTTGCAATCTTTTTTTCTGACGGGCAAAATCTATCCTGCTTACCTGAGCTTTGATGGTTCAGTTCTTTGGCATTGTCTTTTATTAGTTTAATTTTAATTGTTGTTCCTGTTTTAATGCTGTTGCTTTTATTTCTGATTCTGCTTAATGTGATTTTGTATTATTGTTTTTATGTACTGTATTAGGACAGAAAGGCAGCAGATTTTTTAAAAATGTACTATCATGTTTTCAAGAAAAAAAAATTAAGTTATTAGAGGATGCTTTGCCCCAGTTCAAGAAAGTCTAGGAATAAATGTTAGCATTTGATTGATCTCTTTGAACTTTAATAGAACTATATATTCATACAATTAAAATTACGAATGTGCCTAAGTGCTCATTTGGATTGAGAACTTTGTCAGCAATTCTCTTGCCTCCTTTTTTTTCTCCCTGAGAGACCTGTGCATCAACAGAGCTTCAATTTTTTCCATAATATTCGTATTCACAATCAAAGTTGTTCCTGCCAAGCTAATTTCCAGCAAAGTTGAGGAAGAGATGATGCTGATTACAAAAAGAAGTGATTGCTTTGAAATGTCAAGATGATGCTTGCAAAGAAAGAATTGCTGTCTGGTGACTTGTAACCTGAGAAATGAAGCCCAAGAGTCAGTTTCCATAGGGCTCTCAAGTTGAAACATGAATTCCTCTGTGAGAGATCTCAACTGTCAGACACTGAATGGAGATTAACACCAGCTGTCCAAAGCACCTGAGCAACATATGCTTCACATTTAGGCCCTGATTCAGGGACACATCTCTGTTCCACAAGTGTGCTTTAAACTCTTACTCAGTCACGCTGTAAAAGAGGAAATGGAGTGGCTATAAAATCCAATGATCTCAGCAACAAAAAAAGGCATCTAATGATATTATTTTTATTATTTATCTTTATTTCATTTATCCTCGGTCTGTAATACCAAAAACAACTCACAACATTCTCCTCTCCTCTGTTTTAAATTCACAACAATCATGTGAAGCAAATGAAGCTGAGCAAAGTTCCATGACAGAGTGGGGGTTCAAACCTGGTCCCCCAGATTTTTGTCTGATGCACCACACTGGCTCATTTAGTTAAAATGTTTTTTACTCAGCGCTCACAACCAAAGGTTTCTCCAGACGATTTACAATCTAGAAGAAAAGGAAAACAACACACAAGACATATTCAGCAACAAAAAAGCATAGTTTGTCCATATTAAACTTACAGCTGTTGATTAGAGAGAGCCATAAGAACAATATAACAGCACTGGAATAGCAGCAATGGCAAAAATAAATGATATCAAGTAAAAATATTTGCCCACCATAGTAATGATATATCATTAAACAGGTCTCTTCAAAACCTCTAACAAATAGAACTAATTTATAGAATGAAATGAAATGCATTCTGTCATCCAACAGGATTGAACGGATATATTCCAGCTCACTGCATGAGTGAGTTGCATGTTGCCTCTGACCTCAGAGACCCAGGGATGAAAAGTCTAAGCTTGCCCTTCTTGCTAAATAATTAACTTATAGAAGAAGCTGCCACATGTTTGGAAGGCCTGGCCTCTTAAAAGAAAACTGGAAAAGGCATGGGGGGAAATGAAATGGTCACAAAAGCAACCTGTACTTCAAGGCAAGAGTCAGCAACACATCTCACAAGGCCAGGCCGAAGCCTGTTCTGCTGCCTTACGCTGCTGAGCGCTTCTTAGAAACTGCTGTCTGGATGGCTATAAATGTCAGTGTTTTGCCTGGAATTTGGAACCATGCCCAGAAAACTGTACTAACGTGTCTGATCTACATTTAATGTATAACATTATTATCAGAGATGGCATCTAAAATAACACAGAAATTCAGTTATCAAGGAACATGTGAAGGTTTGCCATGGAGACTGTGAAGCAGTGACCTGAGTAACTGAAAAGTTTGATGTATGCACCTGTCTTTATTAATGTACCTTGGGGTACAATCTAGCAAAGCTGAGAACTTTAGTGTTGCGTTGATTTTTTGACACTGATCTGCATAGACCTTGTAGCAAAAACAAAAAAAACCCCAAATAAATAAACTGAATTTTCCTTAATGAGAATGAATTCATAGATGCTAGCTATCCCAGTCTGAGTCTTCAAAAAGCAAGCTCAAAAACAGTAGCCATTAATGACGGTTTGCTAAAGCAAAGAACTCCATAAGTATAGAATAAATTTAGCTGGGCACCATTTTTAAAAGTATTGTTAGCATTTCCATCTTCTAACATTCCAGGTCCAAGAATACCTAAAAGGCAGAATGGCAAAGTGATTCAGAGATAATACCTAGTGGTGCCCCAAAGACATTTTCTCTTGCATCTTTCTCTTCCTTATACATACACATATATACTTTAAACACCTCTGCATTAAGAGTAAAGAGATAGACTCACAGTGGTAAAAGGTAAAGGTGCAAGCTGTGCAAGCACCCCGAGTCATTACTGACCCATGGGGGGGATGTCGCATCACGACATTTTCTTGGCAGCCTTTTTTTGGGGTGGTTTGCCATTGCCTTCCCCAGTCATCTACACTTTACTCCCAGGAAACTGGGTACTCATTTTACCGACCTCGGAAGAATGGAAGGCTGAGTCAACCTTGAGCCGGCTACCTGAACCCAACTTTTGCCGGGATCAAACTCAGGTCGTGAGCAGAGCTTGGACTGCAGTACTGCAGCTTACCACTCTGCGCCACAGGACTCACAGTGGTATGAGTAAATTGTATGATCGATGCAGAGGCTTTTGTTGTGGCAACAGGGCATCCACACAGCAGTTTTTGCCACACTTTCCTTGTCTCAGCCTCCCACAGTCACCACTAGTTTCAACTAGAAACCACTAGGTGGTTTTAAGCAAGTCACTCTTTCTCAGCCTCAGACCCAAGTTTTATTGAGGGAAAAAAACAGAAATGGTGGGATAGAAATGTGGAAGATAGGTATGCAATGTTGGACTAACATGGCTGGTCTACCTTACAGGTTTGTTGTGAGGATTCCAGAAATAATGGCTGTGAATTTGGGAAATAAATTTAAGACAGAAAAATATAGATAAGTTGCTTAAAATGAATATTATTGCTTGAAAAGGCAGTACTGAAACTGATAAAGCGTGGAATTGTTGTCAGGTGATTCACGGACTACCAAGACACTTGGAGGTAACCAAAATCTTCCACTTAGCTAATGTTATGGTTATTGCAAACCTCTAGGACTGGGCTGTAAGTCATGTTCATCCTTTCCCATTTTGGAGCCTGGATCAAAAGCTCAGGGACAAGAGAAATGTGAACAACTGCAGTTTGTCAGAGATATGCAAGTGCGGGGATAGCCACAGAATGTGTGGCTGCATTTTAGACAGTACAGCCTTAGGTTAAAGATGACTCCCCTTTGCCCGCTGGCTTATCAGAATCAGACAGATAACCAACTCTGAAGTCAGCAGCCAGCTAAAGCTGTTGCTATTCCTCATCACCCTGACCAGTCACAAAAGAGTGCCACAAAACATTGTGAATGAGGTTGGATTCTGATGACTGCAGGTCATTCATCCTAGCTGACCAAACCAATAGACTATAAGGACTTCAGCTCTTTGAGATAAACCTTCCATGTTGGGAAATGACGCTAGCCCTGTGCCCACCAAGGTTTGAAAAAGGTGAACTGCCTTCCAGCCAAAGGGAGGATAACAGGTGGGTGTCTGTGTGGAGAGAGAGCACAGTTTAGGATCTGGAAGACAGAAAAACAGACAGACCCTTCTTGTGAGTTTTCTGAAGCACCCTGGGAGTACAGGATATCTGTCTTTCTCAGGAGATCTAATGTGGAAGGAGTGGCTCTGCTGTCTTGTAGGAATGCCTCTTGGCCTCTGTGCCATACTTGCTTATTTGTAAATAAAGCAAATACTACAATACCATAAAACTATAATGTTCTCTTCTCCATAGGGAACCACCAGGTAGTGCAGCCCAAGGAACATCTTGCTGCTTGGATAAGCAAGGCATGCATAACAGTATTAATTATGATAAAAAACCCAGGTCTCGGGCAGAGAGTCTTAAGTACCTTTCCGCTGTCATGCAGAGAGAAACCAGAGAAGGGTAATAATTAGATTTTTAAGGATCTGCTTTATTAAAATTTTGTTGTAACTAACTGCTAAATGGCAAAACATAGCCACTCTCAGATTAAAACCAAGCACTGAGTCACACTTTGACAATTTTTTCTTTAAAGATGCCTCCCGGAAATCTTTAATATCACTTATAGTGAGTGTCATGGGCTCCTCATGAAGCCTGGGAGGGGGTCAAAAACAATCTGAACTCCAACGTCTTAGCACTTGTAGCTGAAGGTCCGAAAGGTCCAGGAACAAAATGGCTTGGAGCTGACACCTAAACCGATTGCCAGTTTGAGAACAAAGATTAATCTGAAGAGTCTTTCTTTGTCCCTTGTCGCCTGCAACATGGTTTGATCTACTGATCCAATCAGAGTGTTGCTAAGACACATGACTCCCCCCCCATCCCTCCGCAGCTGAAATGTGTTCACAATCAGAGCAACTTGCCCTTCCAGGGTCCTAAGTGCTCGTGCGATGGAAGGCAAGAGACGAGCCTCCCTCTTGTTCCTGGCCTTGAAGGCCTCCGAGCTCATCCGCACATGAGTGCTGTCCCATCTCCAAGCTTACCTCTCTGGGAACAGCTAGCTCAAAGTTACAGTAAGTTTCCAGAGATTTCTTTTTTTCACCTAAATAGGCCCAAAGCTCTGAACCAAAGTTTTGAATGTCAAGAAATAGACCAAGAGAGGCCACTGCATGACAGTGAAGAGGACTAATACTTCTGCTTCTTGGTTTGCATACAAGAGTCAGCATGGTGTAGTGGTTAGAGCATGAGGCTGTGATCTTGGAGACCTGCGTTTGATCCCAACTCTGGCTAGGTGACCTTGAGCCAGTCGTTCTCTTCCAGCCTCCCCCACTTCTCACGGTAAAGATAAAATGCAAGTGGGAGAACAATGTCACGAGTGGCTTTGGCTCCCCAGAGGAGAAAAGCAGTGTATAAATAAATAAAAGTAGATGGTCAGTCCCTACAGGAAATAGTTGTTGTCTTCAACATTCTAACATTCCTAAATGTTATGTCATTAACAAGAAGTCCTTTGAAACTGATTTAATCAGCTGATATATTCCTCAAATATTTATTAGTGTCCCATAGTACAGGTGTGTCAGTGTGCACATTCGTATTTTTAAGTTTTCAGTTATGCTTCACTAAGATGTTCTTCCCTGTTAAAACAAAGTTATTTATGAATATACATGTTGACCTGCTCCTAAACAAAAATACTTCCCCTTCCCAACTGCAGGTCAAGCTATCCTTAGAACAAGGATTATTTTCATCCCATTAATGACATTTCTCAAACTGCCATCGCACATCTTGAGCTTTTCCAACTATAAACCGCGTACGGAAGTTTCCTGAAGGATTTGTTGTTGCCCAAGCAGGACGCAGAGTTTTCCGAACCCAGAAGCTGCCAAAGAACCCCCCGGCCCTTCAGAGACCTGCATCGTCCCTCGAAGGGGAAGCCGTTGCTACGTTGAGCAAAAAGAAAAAAAAACCCTTGAGAGCCTGGCCCCCTCGCTTGCTGGTTAGGGGCTCCCAGCTGGCCGGGAAAGCGCCACGCCTCGCAAGGGCCGCAGGCAGCGCGTCTCTACTCTTGATTGGCGCAACGAGGAGAAGGCCCTCGTGGAAGCAACAGCTGGAGAGAAGCGAGGAATGGCCCGGCCGAGCGGGGGTCAACCTGACGCTCACCCGCGGGGCAGGCGCGCTTGTGGGCTGAAAGCCACAGCAAAACTCGCCCCGGCCTGCTCTCCCCCGCAGCTCAGTGGGAGAAGGGCGGCCATATGGAAGCCGGCTGCCCCCCAGCCCCAAGCATGGGGCAGATCTCCATGGCGATCCCCCCCACCCTTCGGGAGCGCAGCACATCAGCAGCGGTTGCCACGGGAGCTGCCTGCCGCATGCGGGAAGCCGCCCGCAAGCTCCAACTGGCCGCTCTCAACAGTCGCGGGCGGCTTGAAAGTAATCACAGCGCACGGCCAGGAGGCGCGGGCAGCGCCCGCTGATTGGAGGCGGCTTATATAGGCTGAGCCGGGGCGCGGGGCTGCGTTCGAACCCTCGCCTGGTTCCTCTCGGCTTGCGGCTGGGGAGGGAAGGCAGAAGAGAAGCCCCGGCTCGTGTGATTCGGGCAAAAGTGCCTCTGCGGGCTGCGAAGGGTAGACCGGGGCTCTGCCGGAGCCCGCAGTAAGCTTTGGGGTGATTGTTTGTGGAGTGGGAAGCGTCGTCTTCAGGGACGGAGGCTGGGCTTTGCTGGTGGCCTCTCGGGGACGAGCCACAGCCTTCTCTGACTCCCGAGTAGTACCATTGGAGCGATTGGCAGTTGCCCCCTTTTTGTAATTGAGCGTGGCTTGTTGGTGCCTCATCGCCCCCTCCTGGTTAGGACTGAGCTCTCCTGGGGTTCGTGGCTATGAGATTTCGCCTTTTCGGAGTCTGAGCTCGCCGGCTGCTGCCTCTAGCTCGCAGCGCAGGGGGAGGCTCTCACGTTTGCCCGCCGGACGACTTCGGAGAGGGGTCCTGCGGCTTCTTGACAACTACGTGTTGTGAATTGTGTTCTCCTTCATTGGGCCCCCAATTCCGGTACCATCCTAGACAGGGTTCCCCATTCTCAAATTCAGTGAAACACTGGGGTTAGAAGGGTGTAAGTATGCTTAGGATGGCCCTGTCAGATTATTAGTTTTCAAGGCTGTTCTTCTTCATTCATTTCTGTTCATTAAAATATTTATAGCCCACCGTTTCTCATGGCTCAAGCTTGTCTTCACTCCTCTGGTTTTCTTCTCTTGATCACTTATTCCAGAATATCTCTGGTGACTTAAATGGGTTTGCATGGAAGCAAATTTAAACCCTTAAATCTTTTGTATCAAGATCCGCTGAGATCTGTATCTGAAGAAGAGAGCTTTGACTCTGGAAGGCTCCTACCCTGAAAATCTTGCTGGTCTCTGAGGTGCCACTGGACTCAAATTTTGCTGAGATGAGTAAGGCATACTTCTGGATGAGCTGATGCTAAACCCATTTATCTGGATCTACATTCTGTATCTGTCTAGGGAGCTTACTTCCAGATGCAGCTTTGGGATTGAATTCTTCAACTGTGTGCTCCTGTGCCAGTTTTGCCTTGTTGGATTCCTATGTATGACAATGGTTTGGGACAAAGATGGTGGTCTAAGCTATGTGTGGATGTCACTGCTTTCTTAGGCTCTTTATTTTGATTGAATTTCTAGTCCTAATATTTGCAGTGTCTCTGGTCTTCAGTATGTTGCGTACCTTGAACGTTTGCCATAGATTGGGCTATTGGATGTTCTGATACAGCACAAGGCCAAGGTCTACAAATTCACTCACCTCCCATTAAGCAAGCTATGTTCTTTACTCTTCAGCCCCCCATTGGCAATATAAAGTTAATAATTCAGACCTACTTTGCAGGCCTGTTGTAGGATTATTGCGACTGATGCATGTGAAGTGCTTTGAAGTATTGCATAAATGCATAATGCTGTTGACTCATACATTAAGTGCGGTGCCTCACTGGAGCTGTGTTCGCCATAGATCTGTTTATTTTGCAGAGCATGAATGAACGCACTAACGATAGCAAGATTTTTTTAAAAAAAGCCATCCTGTTTGCAGTAACCCCTTTCAAGTGTGCAGCCAGAGGCAGGAGACCTGATGCTCTTGGAAAGAGTAAATTTGTGCACAACTTCAGAAATTAATGTGTTTCTTCCTTCTTTCTCTATCACCAGTTGCTAGCCCTGAAGAAATGCGGCGTGGCAACAAGGGGGATGAGAAAGCAGCACAAGCTGGGGAACGGGAGGCTCTTCAGATTGCTATGGAGTCTCGTCCCAATCAAAATCCCCGTCAGAGGGCTGTTCTTGGGGTGCTGACTGAAAATGGACAATGCCTGAGATCCTGTGGACAGGTAAATCTAGGGGGAAATCGGGCCTCTTTGCCAACATTTGTTCAAAACTACCAGTGTTTGGTAGTGTTATGGGAAGGAGTGATAGCCCGGAACACATACCGTGCAAGCAGATGGCCTCTGGTTTAATCTCTGGTAGCAGGGCTGGGAAAGCCCAAGTGTTTGGATGGCCTTTTCTAGTTACAGTAGACATTACTGGCCATAAGACAATTTCATATGTTCATTAATGTGAATTTTTCTCTGTTTCTATTCTCAGGATTGTTATTAACCAAATAATTCTCTAAAAATGGCTGGGCCGATAAAACTTATATTGTAGAAAAGTCCCTCTCAAAAACAGGCCAAGTCCTAAAAGTGAAACCAGTTTCTACTCTAAATAAAACATGTGACAATGGATTGCAAATCCCTTTGAATTTCCCAAACCCTTTTGAATTACTAGACAATTGTCCATGGAGCACTGGGCTCAACAGATACTTTTGGTGCTGCTTGGCTTTAATGTGTCTTTATCCACCTCTGCCCCTTTACGGCTTAGCAGACTGAACATCTTGCGGACTGCAGGACTGAGGGAGTGCTTTGCTAAAACACCCATTTTCAAATCGTTTCTGCTGTTGTGCTTCAAGTACAATTGAGACCATAGATCATCTTACTTTATATTGTGATCGGCGGGTTTTATGTTGAGATTTCTGGGTCATGCCTATTCTGGCCAAATATCAACTTTGTGTTGAGGCTTGGGTGGGTATCCTTTTTGCTGGCAGAAGTCAATCCATTCATAACTCACTCTGTTGTCAAATTTTTAGCAATAGTGGTTTCTTTAAGGTGTTCCTATGATGGGTTTTAGTTTATTTTATTCTTAATAAAATTTGATACATATCCAATGTTTAATTTTATTGTATAGTCTATTATTATTTGGTTTGGCTTTGGTTTATTGGTTTGGCTTTGGTTAAAGGAGACCTTTGGTCAAAGGAGATTATTAATAAAGGAAAGACTGTTTTTGTTTAGACTTTTAAGGGAATAACTAATTGCCCCCCATTGCCCTACAAATTCCAGAGCATTTATAACCGACCACTTGAAAGCCACTTCCATAACTGAGCATCTCTTGTTGAACAAGAGAACAAGCTTAGTGTATATTGTTAATCTGGTGGTGGTGTCATATGCATGTTTTCGGCTTACTCATGGCTATGTCCTGGGTGCTGTGGGGAAGGTAACTGTAGCTTGGAAATGGTGGTGGATGTTCCAAGTGGTGGAGCATTGTATTGGTTGTAGAATTGGCCCAGTCTGAGAGTCTTCAGCTGCTGATAAACAGGGTTTTTTGAATAGGTAAATGAGAGCACTAGAAAATAATGTTTAATAGTCATTCCCATAATAGAGGCCCTGACCTGGATAGCCCAGGTGAGCCTGATCTCATCAGATCTCAGAAGCTGATCAGGGTCGGCCTTGGTTCATAATTGGATGGGAGACCTCCAACGACCAGGGTTGCAGAGGTAGGCAACGGCAAACCACCTCTGTTAGTCTCTTGCCATGAAAACCCCACCAGGGGTTGCCTTAAGTCAACTCTAACTTGAGGGCACTCTCCACCACCACCACCACCCATAATAGAGATTTGGCCCTTTTGCACAAAGAACTGGGGGACTGTTGGGCCTTGTTCATGCTGTGAGCTATGGAATGTCGAGGTCAGTGGCAATATGTAGGTCCTTTAACTGCCACGGATCAACTACTGTTGAAAGGTTCCGTCTCTTAACCTCCTGTTTCTCAAAAACTGGATGAAGAAAAACTATAAAACTATTTACTGCATTCTCAGTGGCCAAATGTTTTAATCAGGCTTCAGGCTTCAATGTTTGTCTGCTGTAGCCTTGGTATGCCGCTGTGGATGTGCCGCTGCGGACGTAGATTGTGCTGCTAAAAAAAATCCTAATGTTTGCATATCAAATACTACCTGGATTTCTAACTCTAGGCTACCCAAGATGGAGAGTTTAATCAGTTTAAATGACAATAAATGTTGTGTTTCTGGCTCTCTATATGTAGTTTGGAAAATGTGGCATTTCGATATGGAGAAGTTCTAGATGCTGAGTTTTCTTCTGCATCCTGAACAAGGGGTGCCTCCTGTATGGGGTGCTGCATTCTGATATGAACAGGTGCTGGTGATGGCAATAGCTTTAAAGCCACTTTTTTCAGCTTTGGCTCCTCCTGACTCCTCAAGGTTCACTTTGAATACTGATTTGGGCTACTTCATGGAACTTTTGCCCTGAGGGGTTTTGTGTCCTCAGATTCATTTGCAACCTTCAGCTTGGGACTCTGTCCATCTTCTTATGTATCTTTTTGTTCCTGGATGTGTTTTTATTTATTTATTTGTAGCATTTTAATACCGCCATTCCACCCAAATAGAGTCCCCAAGATTATGAACATTAAAATGTTAAAACAGCATTTTTAAAAATGTAGTAAAACTCAATAGAAGCATACAAAACTACAACCCCAAAACCCGGGAGGAGGGCCAGTAACAGTTATTGGGTGTATGCCAAACAAAACAAAAGCAGTCTTCACCTGCTGACAGATGACAATGATAGAAGGCGACAGACGAACCTCCTGAGGAGCGAGTTTGAAAGTTTTGGCGCCATGATCAAAAAAGCCCTTTCTTGGGTTGCTACCCACCTAGCCTCCGATCCAGGGGCACCTGAAGCAGGGCCTCCAAAGATGACTGGAATGGACAGATAGGTGTTGAGATGCCTTTTAAAATGTCTATTTACCCTTAAGTGTGAACAAGCTACATTGTAATGAACACAGTTTGTTTATAGGTAACATTTGAATGGCTGTTCGGTTGACCAGTACTCCAGTAATGTACTCATATTGCTCATTATTACCATTGGGTGTACTCACCTCGGACCAGTTGAATGCTCAGCTTGGTATCTGACAATTCTAAGGATGAAAAATTCATCTGTTTCTAGGAGATCTTTCTTGGTTTGTATGTGTGTACAGTTCCCTGCACAAGCCGTGGCTGAGATCTACTTGGAAATTCTGTCTCTGTCCTCTTCCCTGCCCTTTCCTAGCCCAAGCAAGATTATTTGACTTTCAGAGCTAGATGGGAGACATCAGTCACATCATGTTTGCAAGAATGAATCAAAATAATTGACCCCAATAGAGAGAAGATTATTCTTCAAATGAGCAGGTATTGATCAAGTGAGCCAGCCATACAATACACAGCAATCCATCGAAAGTAAGGGACTAATGTTGAAAAACTTTGCTTGAATGGTTACTTGAATACAGAAGCTCATCTTACATTCCAGCCAGAAAAGAACTTTTGGGGGAAATGACATATTCTTTGTAAGGTTTATCAACATTTGAGCATATCGCATATAGATTGCAATTATGTATGGACTTATTTTTAGATTAGGAGATATTTTATATAAGGTTATGTATAGAGTTGCAACCATTGTTTTTTCTTTTTTTTCTTTTCTGCTTTGCACAAATAATTTTTTTAAAAATGCTCTTTGTAAGGCATCTGAGCATTAACAGGCAGCAAAACTTATATTCCAGTCTGAACTTCGGAAACATCACAACACACTGGTTATTAGAAATAAGTAGTAGTTAAATGCTGTCAGTAATTACAAGCTTTTTCCAGGGACGGAAAGACTGCATTCTTGCCCTAGATAGTGATCAGTGTCCAATATAATGGTTTTAAGCAACTTCTCTGCATTGGTCCACCTATGTTAATACTGTGTGTGCTCTGACAGTAGCTCTACAAGACTGCAGGCAGAATCTCCCAGCCCTGGGTGGAAGTCCTCCAGGAGCAACACTTCAGGGGGCATTTTTGGCTGCATCAGGAACGTAGAGTGAAGAAGTCTCACTTCATGGGCGGAAATCAGTCCACCCACGCCACGTGTAGGCTTGGATCCAGCCCAGTGTTCAATTTTATTCTCCTTTTCCTTTTCCTTAAGTAGAAGCAAGAGTGTGCATGCATGGTTTAAAGTGAGGCTTCTTAAACAATTGTAGACAACCACACCTTCCTATGTTAGCCACTCACTGCGTGCATAAGCTACTAAAATTCTTGTCTTCTGCACTCTTAATAGCTTATAATAAACTGGCACAGAGAGTATGTGTGCCAGTCTACCATTGTCTGCCTTTCCCTGTATCCTTGCAAGTTCATTACAAGTTAAAACTCTATTGGAATACTGAAGAAATTTCAATTGGACATCTAACTGCTTGATCTAGAGAAGTCCTTGAGCATTTTTCTTTATTTTCATTGTTATTTCATTGGACACCTATTAGAGCAGCATTCCTAGTGGAGTGGCATAGGTTCCAAGATCACAGTTGGAAAAACGGTTGGCTTTAAATTGTACAGATGGGCTTATCTACTTCTGGACTCTGGTAATTAAAAACTACTTTACCTACCATCTGCTCACAGCCTTCTGGACAAAGTAGAGAGATTTTTAATGGATTTTGAAGGCAATGCTGGAAAAATCCTGGACAACAATGTCTAAAATTTGGTACTGCTACCTAGAGTTCAGGGTACGGTTTTTGCATTCTTTCTTAAATACTTGATGTTAGTTTCATTTACTGGAAACCATGTTCCCATCTTGATTGACATATAACTAGATGGTTTTTCACAACAAGCTAGTTTCTCTCTCTGTTTCTCTTTCAGGGAGCTACCATGGCGAGATGCTTCTCTGGATCTGAAAATGTCTTTCCTGTTGCTGGAAAGAATGTGTTGCCCACTTGCATATCCTCCAAGCAGGGCTTCACTGTTTACATAGATGAACTAGAGCAAAAAAATACCATCAACAGTGTGGCTATAGAAGAGGTGGAACCAAGCATGTGTGAAGGTGATACCAGCACATTGAAACCCAGAGTTCACCTGCTGTTGGACTTAAGTACAGGTACCATTCATTCATTCATTCATTCATTCATTCATTCATTCATTCATTCATTCATTCATTCATTCATTCATTCAACTTCTAGCCTGCCCTCCCCACAAGCAGGCTCAGAGCGGATTACAAACAGTTTCAATAGACTTTAAAATTACAATAAAACAGCAGCAACATCAATTTTCATAAATCCCAACAGCATTTAGTGCAGCCTACCTCTGCTAACAGTGCACAGGGAGGGGCGGGGGAGGGTTTCATACCATTGAGATTAACTTGTACTGTGTATGTGATGTTTATTAGGAGAAATATAAGAAGTAATGGCTCCTAATGAGGAAAGAGTAAATTGAAAGGGACAGTTTGTTTAAATTCTTTCTTTAACTAGCTTTTCCTGAATATGTTTGTGCCTTAGTGTCTCCAATGTTGGTGGATACATCGCTGCGGTCACAAAATGAAGATCCCTATGATCACATAATAGATGTCATGGGTATTGTAGAATATGCTGAAGATATTCATTGCTACCTGAGAGAGGCTGAAGTGAGTGGTACTTTGAACACGCTTGTTAGAATGTTGACCTTTATTTAGTAGTGGCTATAGTGTATAAACTTGGATTCTCACTGTTTAAAAGGAAAATGGAGGACAAAGGGGGATGTTGCTACGAAGTTTAATTTATTATTTTTGCTTTTATGGTTCCTGGCCTGCAGCAATGTGAAACTTGATTGACTTTTGCCTGCCAAAAGATTCAGAATATACTGGCATGACAGAGTCTTAACAAATTATGACCTGAAAAATATTTGTAACATCTGGATGAAGATGTTTTGGTGAACTTGAAAATGTGTAGACTGTTGTGTCATTGGGTTGCTCCTAATAAATGGTATTATGTGGATTATGTTCTTGGATTTTATTTTGGGGCCAATGCAGCTGTAAACAACCTGCATACATACTATGCTTGGTGCTATGTAGAAAATTGTTGTTCAACAAAGTACTTTCCATGGCCCATCCTGGCAGCTGTACATTTTCTGTAGTATGCTTTCTTCTTCACCTTGCTAGGAGGGTCACACTGGGCGTGCTGAGTGGAAGATAAGGTTGAACTATTTTAAGTGCTGATCTACACTATTGATCTTGTTATGCCTATTCATCACCAATGGCTTCCAGCCAGGAGTGAATTATGCACATGCTGATTGGCTGTTGTATTTGGGCACAGGATGGGGGTCCGCCTGCTGTCTCTAACATTGCTTGACCTTTTTGGTCTCTGTGTGTGGATGACTCAATGCATCTAAAATGGGCTTTGACTCATGGAGCTTGTGCTACAACCTGAACTGTGAAATCCTAAGCAGAGTTACTAGGACTGCTTAGGATTTCATTGTTAGTCTTTTTGTTGTTGTTGTTGTTGTTGTTGTTAGAGTTGTTTGAAGGATGTCTTCAAAGCCTTGTTGTTTCTGTTCATTCCTTTCCTTTTTCTTCCCAATTGCTGTGTATCTTGTTTTGCTTTCATCAGAGCTTTCTGAATTGAAATGGCAGAAATAGATGTCTTCTGTTCAAGCTGGAAGGGCTCAGGCACGTTATCATGTATACTTTGTTCAAAACCATTCTTGATAAAGACTTGCTTTAGGAGGGCCTGCCTGGTTACCCCAGATCTGTCTTACAAACAAACCCAAATCAAATTTAATTGTATTTGACAATAGAAGTCAGTATGCGTCTCTGTACGCCATTCACATGTCCTACAATCAAACACTCACTATTATATCTTGTATTCTATGTAGGCACACTCAGCAACTAATGACAGTTGTGTTCTTTTCCATAAAAATGTAAAAGTTCTGTTAAGAAAAGGAACAAACAACTTGAGTAAAGCTACTGGTAACACTTAACTGAGATAACTTTGTAATCCTGTATTGAGCATGTGCTGTAATACAAAGAAACTCCTCTGGGAAAATCCATTTTTCCCCCTGGGGTGTAAAGCAAACAATCAATGATAATTTTCCCTTTGATATTGAGCAACAGATTGCTGGTGGCAATGTTAAAGGAAAAGCAGCAGAGCCACTAGCTTCTGACTTTTTGCAAGAAGAGTGTGCCTGGGTGGGTAGTTAACATTGATGTCCAGGACAAAGTATTAAGAGAGTCTCCTGACAAATCTTCATTGTGGTTGAATCTGCCAAGTAGTTAAGAAAATCCTTGTCAGACAAGACTTTTGTGACAGAGAATCTTCTGCAGGCATCAGGTTTAGAGGTCTGCTAATTTTATATCATACATTCTCTAGCTTTCAGTTTCTTTTTTTTAATTTTAATTACTAACATCAAAACTACAAACAGAAAAAGGGAAAAGGAAACAAGGGGGAGGGAAAAAACAACATAAGAACACAAACTACAACTACAAGTATTGAATTCCCTTCATAATACAATTATTTAAAGTTAAACTTTCTAATATGCTATTAGGTTGGTAGATCTTATAAGATACGAACTACAGTCAGGATCAGGAAAGCTCTAGCTTTCAGTTTCTCATGCATACTGGTCCCTCTGTTCCATGTCTAACTTTATTTTTTGGCAGGATTTGTTTCTGAAACAGTCATGCATATGATTTTCCACCAAACTATATAGGTTTTTAGAAAAGATTTTGCACCAAGTCCCCTTTCACTGGTCTCTCTTCAGCCTAGAGAAGTTCCTGTGTCTTTCCTCCCGCCCTATTCTTCAGATTTCTCTTCTTCTTGCTCTTACAATTCTTCCCAGCTTTCCTGCACGTCAAGTGCAGTAACCAGAGCTGAACACAGTCCTGCACAAAGGCATAACTGAAGCAGTGAGTGACAAGGGCCTTATGTGACTTGCTTCTAAAACGTCAGTGTGGTGTTTGTACCACTGCAACAAAGTCCCCAATCTGTATTCAGCTGCTTGTCAACTATGATCCTTGGTTCTTATCAGTACTGCTACTTGCTAGACAGATATTCCTCAAGTGGTAACTGGTTTTTGTTCCTGTTCTTACCAAAGTGCAGACCTGTCATGTGAGTTATAACAACATACCTAATTATATTTCTTTCCAGTTGAGATCATTTTTACAATTCTTTCTTATTTTACATTGTCCGCACGTCCGCATGTTTTGGAAGTGTACCAATTCCCCCTCATAGTAATTAGTGGATCTATTTAATTAGCACTGGGCCCAGGATAAGTTGTCATGCTTAATTTTTTTTTACATTCTTCAAAAAGATGCTGAGCCATTCACAACTGCTCCTCTTGTAAGGCAAGCCATTCTAAATGGGACTGTAGGTCCCATACAGTTTGATGTAGTGGTTAAGAGCGTGGGACTCTAATCTGGAGAACTGGGTTTGATTCCCTACTCCACTTGAAGCCAGCTGAGTGACCTTGGGTCAGTCACAGCTTCTAGGAGCTCTCTTAGCCCCACCCACTTCTCAGGGTGATTGTTGTGGGGATAATAATAACATCCTTTGTAAACTGCTCTGAGTGGGCATTAAATTGTCCTGAAGGGTGGTATATAAATTGAATGTTGTTGTTGTTGTATCATTACAGCCTTGCATAACAACAACATCAAGCGTGTATACTGTCTGATTTGGTTTATTCACTTATTTAGAGGCTAAATTATCTTCCATACAGGTCAGGTACAGGCCAAAGCCCTGCTACATGAGGAAGCAGCCAGATATCACCACCTGTATGCGCACAATTTTGGTGGACTGGTTGGTGGAAGTTGGCGAAGAATACAAGCTTCACACAGAGACCCTGTACCTTGCTGTAAACTATTTGGACCGCTTTCTCTCTTGTATGTCTGTCCTTCGAGGAAAACTGCAGCTTGTAGGAACTGCAGCAATTCTTTTAGCTGCGTAAGTAGCCACACCTGAATGATCAAACCTTTGGTGGATGATGGTAGCTTTGGGCCCCTTAATGTAGTTATAAATATCTGTTTTGAATACTCATGAGCCAAAAAGGGAAATTTCCAGCATGGGCCCACTCACCACTTCTATGGAATCTGGTACAATGTTGTAAAATGGCATTTCCTTCCCAAGTTCACCCTTTTGAGATGTAAAGATGAAAAAAGAGGATATATTTTCGTTCTGAAGTGTGATGAATGGCCCTTTTTGTGGTGATAGGCTTTCAGCCTGAACTATCCCCTCTGCTCCCCCTGTTACACTAGGCTACATAAGGTGGACCTTAAGATGGGCTTTCCTCCTTTGGAGGTTCTTAAGCAGAGGCTAGATGGTCATCTGTCAGCAATGCTGATTCTGTGACTCAGTATGAACTTGGGCAGATCATGGCAGGGAGAGCAGGAAGCAGTGAGAGAGGGCAGTGAAAGAGATGATCCTCAGCTCGGCTCTGTGGTGCTTTATGTGCCCAGGGCAATTTTTTTTTACATTCTTCAAAAGAAAATGCTGAGCCCAGGGCACTTTGGTGTCAGGAAGAAATTTTCCTTTAGGCTAGGTTGGTCAGGGATCTTGGAGATTTTTTTGCCTTCCTCTGGGCAGTGAGCAGAGGGTTTATTGGGGTGGTGGGGGTAGGTACTTTGTGCAGAGGGTTGGAAAAGATTCTAAGACCTGTTTCCCTCCCCCTTGCCCACCATGCCTAGGTCCTGTCTTTAGCACAGAATGGATCTGAATGGCTTGATGATTCTACAAAAATTTTGTTTAGCTGGCTGAGGTGCTGATTGAACTCAGCTTCTTTGGGGTGCATTGTGTTAGTTTTGGAATAAACTCTTCAAAGGACACTCAGTACATTTTTCAGGCTTAGACAAGGATACAGCATGGTGACCTGTAGAATTGCTGTCTGAGACACTGATAGTTTCCCGTAAAGTGAAAATCAGCATGAAATATTTTATCTAATTTGTGGAAGTGTGTTTTGCTGACATTCTGAGGCTGTCATGATATTTTGGGGGACTTTAAAAGCTGAACAGCTGAATGTATATGTAATGATTTCAAGAAATGGGTGCATGTGTCTTTAAATGTTTGGTGAGATAGGTGAAGAGTGGGGGGGTGAAAGAGAGAGATGAGTGTGTGATAGGATTGGTTGATGACAGAGAGTGGGCGGAGTGAAGGCAGTTTTCAGTTATTGAGGGAGAGAAACAGATTCAGTTAGGGCAAGAGAGGCGAGCTGTGTGCAGCCTGAGGGTGTTCATGTATTTGTGAAGGAAGGGCAACCTGAGTGGAAGCCTGAACTGAGTGTGTCTGTGAGACTATATATTCATTCTATTTGAAGCAGGCAAACTGTGTGTGCACCTGAGAGAGAGAAAGGATTGAGAGTGAAAAGAAAACAGGCTAGCTGTGTGCTGTCTGAGAAGTTCTCTCTTATAAATCCTACTAGTTCTTCTGTGTCTTTCCTTTATAACAGTTCTATATTCCTCATAGGATTTAACTGAACACTCTGTCTCCTTGGCTATCTGTCCCTTCAGAATGCCTTTCTCTCAGAATGCTCCTTCCTCTCAGGCTATTATATCCCCCTTAAAATCTTTTCTTCTCCTCAGGATGTTTGGATCCCACCGCTATGCCTCTCCACTTGTTATGATCTTCACTTTCTTTAGGGTGGATTTTGCTTTAATCTTTCCCTTCACACCCTCTGGGTAGTTAGCTGCCACCAGGAATATTAAATTCCAATATATTTTATTTAAGTTTTCCCTTTGGTAACGTGTTTATGTGTCTGGCTCCTTCGTGGTTCTATGTGGCCCTGAGGATAGGAATGGGAGATAACAATGACTGCTACTCTGGGATATAACAAATAGCAATGAGTGGATCTGCAAGGGAAGACATTCAGGGTGTATGTTTCAGCAAACGAGCTAATGTTCAAGTCTAGAGAAGAATTAGAAGTGCTATATTCAATACTTTCATTGATAAGAGGTTACATACTAATATTTTAATAGAGAAAAAGGAGTAAGATGCATTCTTAGTCTAAGCCAGTGGCAGCACTCCTGTAAAGATTCTGCCTGATAAAAAAATATAAAGATACTGGTGGTTGAGGAGCAAGATCTGCTCAGCAGTAGAACTGTTCATTAAGTCTCTCATTATAATGTTAGCAAAATTGCTGGTTATAAGTTTCTATACCCCTTTCCCCCCAGGAAATATGAGGAAATCTATCCACCAGAAGTAGAAGAATTTGTGTATATAACAGATGATACCTACACCAAAAAACAGTTACTGAGAATGGAACACTTGCTTCTCAAAGTCCTGGCTTTTGACTTGACAGTACCAACGATCAACCAGTTTCTTCTTCAGTATTTACAGATGCATGGGGTCTGTCTTAAGACTGAGAATTTTGCAAAGGTAGGCTGTTGTTCAGCAAGAAAATAAAATGATTTGGCACTGACCACAGAAGTTGGACTGTTAATGGAGACATCTTGAGGACAGCATGAGATTTGTCACTCAAAAATAACAAACTCTATGCTCCAACAGCTGATATCTTTTGAGGCACATCACTTCGAAGTGTATTGTAGCCAAAACTGGGGTACAGTTATGAAATAGGACTACTTAACAAACGTTGGTTCCACACACATATTTATCCATTTATGTTTAAATTATAAACACTGAGATTCTCAAAATAGCAGGCAACGGTAAGTCAATTCATAGCGAATAAAAGCAGTAGTAACATCAAAACATGTTAATGTAAAAGCAGGTTAAAATTAAGCATTAAAATGTTGCATGGGTTCTATCATGACAAAATATATGAGGATGCAATACCATGTGCCTCCTAACCATTGCCTTCAACTCACGTGTCAGGACTAGACATGGGCACGAACAGGAAAAAAAACCCCGAACATGGTGTTCGTTGTTCATTGCCATCCACGAACAACGAACACTGACGATCATGATCCTGTCATGAACGTGTTCGTTGTTTGTTGTTCATGGGGGCCAGCAGGCTCTCCTCCAGCCAACAAGATCCCTACTGCACCTCTCCTAGAAACCTGACCTGAGCAGGCACCAGGAAAGGTACCAATAATAAATAATAGCTTGGCCCCAGAGCCTGGCAGCAGCCCTGGAAACTGGAGGGGTAGATCCCTATCCCACCACACACAAAGAAAATTCAAGCCCCAGTGCACTCACCCTGTCTCTCTAACAGCAGCTGTCTCTCCCTGAAAGCCAGAGCTGGGAGCCCCCCTCCCCCCTGGTCTTTTCCTCTTGTAACAAATTTGGAGCTCCAGTCCACACTTGGAAGGAAGACCTGCCTATCAAGCTAAATTGGACTTAGATTGAGGTTTCCAGGGCAACAGCAGGAGTTCAGACAATCCCTGCCTACATTGCCAAGGGAATTGATTGCAGGTGCCAGACTGTCTGGCTTGACGAACAGCAACAAACAAGGCCTGCAACGACCACCTGTCCGTTTAGAATGGGGCCTCACGAACAGCTTGTTCACAAACAGCAGATTGGGTTGTTCATGGGTTTTTTTAGTTCGTATTGCTGTTCATGCCCATCTCTAGTCAGGACCCTCAGGTGGGTCACTGGAACCTCACCTGCCTGGTCACAAATCCCTGTAAAGCTGCCCATTTTCCTTCTATTTGTGTGCATTCATAGAGAATGAGGGTGGCACATGCTGAGAATTACAGCAGGACAATGAGGTGAGGCCATTCAACAGTGGGAAGTATTCTTTTGGGGAGCAGGTTCACAGATGCCCCTTCCCACGAAAACTCTTTCTCACAGACACCATTATTTTGCCATTTGATCTTTCAACACTTTGCATGCACTCGCAGAGCCCCTAGCCCTTCATCACCTGTAAGGTCATCATGCCATCCTCTCCTCTCCCTGCCATGTGATTTTGATGTCCCATGGTTACAGCTCAGTGGGCCCTATGCTACCTCTAAGGGTGGGACCCAAGTCCTGTCAGGCTGAAGACCACTTTTTTTGAAGCCTGGAAAAATCGGTGGAAATTGTTTCAGTTAGCAGAAAAAATGTCCAGCCTACTTCCTCTATTTATGATGTAGGAAAAATGAACTTATTAAAGCTCATATTAAGTTAGAATACAAGAGGCACTTAGCTGAGTGGATGTTTAATAAGTCTAAACAGAGATGAGCATACTGCAAGTGTACAGATACTGAGTGCTATGCTGTTTGAATCTCTGCATCAGTAAAGTTGTCTCAGAGGTCAAAGTAGTATACCACTTTCCTCTTGTAGTATGTAGCAGAATTGAGCCTACTTGAAGCCGATCCATTCCTGAAGTATCTTCCCTCACAAATGGCAGCAGCTGCTTACTGTCTAGCAAACTATACTGTGAACAGGCATTTCTGGGTAAGTCTGTTTTTGGCATACTCATTTTTCCCCCCTTTCCAGCTTAATTTGGGCATAAGGCCCTCAAGAACAATATAGAATTCAAGGCAAGAGGTGGGGGCACGTCTGTTACTGACTCACTTAGCAACAGACTTCAGAGTTGGTCAATATAATCAAAATGGCCCAAGTATACAAAAAAAAAAAATACTTGCAAACCCTCACACACAAGATTCCATGCATGGGTAGGGGGCATGGCTTAGTGGCAGAGCATCTGCCTTGTATACAGAAGGTCCTCGGTTCATTCCCTTGCGTCTCCAGATACAAGAGTTATGCAGTAGGTGATGTGAAAGATCTCTGGGGTTTTGGAGAGCCATATCAGAGTAGATAATACTGACCCTCATAGGCCAAGGGAGTGACTCAGTATAAGGCAGCTTCAAGTGTGTGTGTGTGTGTGTGTGTGTGTGTGTGTGTGTGTGTGTGTGTGTGTGTGTGTGTGTGTGTGTGTGTGTGTTCACAGGGCTGGCCATGGTTGGTGGTCTATGACTGCAAACCAGAAAGGAATTTGCCATCTTTTATTTATTTATTTATTTAGGATTTTTATTCCGCCCTCCCCATGAAGGGCTCAGCGCAGATTTTTAAATTTAAATTTTAAATGTTACAGAATTCTGTAGCAAGAACTTCCATGGACTGGAGCTCGTTCTATCAGATGAACAAAATTGTGTGGGTGATATTTGACAGAGGAGTGTGTGCATGGTGTCCTAAAGTTGCAGCCAACTTATGACAACCTCATAGGGTTTTCAACCCAAAGATTAACTCAGGTGGCTTACCATTCCCTGCCTCTGCATAGCAACCCTGGACTTCCTTGGTGGTCTCCCATCCAAGTACTAACCTCGACCGACCCTGTTTAGCAGGGAGTATAGAGAAACTGTTAATAGGGATCAAAAGATAAAAATGATTAGTAAAGTCTGGTTTCCATGTTTAACTGTTCAACATAAGCACAGGGACTATTTATAGTTAAATAATCTTAGTCTTCAAAGTACCCATAACACTTTTGTTCAGCACTGAGGAGTCATCAATAGACAATTAAGCACTAACAGGGTCACCTACCATGTTAAAAACAATCTTCTATTAATGTAGTTAAGTTGACCTTAATGAGTATTTGTTGTAGTTTGAACTTTTTTGATATCACAGCTGTATTCCCTCAAACTAAAAACTTCTATATGTCTGGAAAGTGGTAACGGTGTCTTGATGGGAATCAGAAATTCTCAATGGCTCTTTTAACACCTCTAATTCTGCATCTAGAGGTATTGAAAAGAAAAAGGGTTGCTGAAAGCAGTCTCTTGTCAGAGGTTGGTGAAGGCCTCTCACAAGCAGGGTACGTGATGCCTTGGATCTGTCTGAATGAACTTCTATAGCTGTAAGTACTCTGTTCTTTTGATCAGCCGGAAACTCTCGCTGCTTTCACCGGATATTCACTAAGTGAGATAGTGCCTTGTCTGAGTGATCTGCACAAAGCGTGCCTCGAAGCTCCTCACCGGCCACAGCAAGCAGTAAGGGAAAAGTACAAGATGACCAAGTAAGTATCTTCTCCTGTGTTTTGTACCCTTCTGGGCTCTATGTTACGACAGAGACTAACAGTGAAATCCTAAGCAGAGTTGCTCCAGTCAAAGTTCATTGATTTCAGTGGACTTACACTGGAGTTACTCTGCTTAGGATTTCACTGTTCAAATATAGAGGAGGAGAGGAGAGGGGAGGGGGGGAGGAGGAGAGAGAGGATGCAAACAACTCCTTTGAAATGGAGATGCAGACAGCTCCTTTTGGTGTGGGGATCAGTTTGCTTGTGTAAAGGTTCAAAGGAGTTTGCCGTGTTAGTCTGTAGTAGCAAAATGCATCTGACGAAGAGAACATGATTCTCGAAAGCTTATGCTACAATAAAATTGGTTAGTCTTAAAGGTGCTACTGGACTCTTTTTTATTTTGCTACTACAGACTAACACGGCTAACTCCTCTGGATCTAGGATTTCACTGTAAGTCTTTCCACACAGGTTATCTGCTATGGGTTCAATGCTTTTGGGAAGTGGGGGTTTTCCCTGCTTTTCCCTTAACATCATGGCACATTTGTGTATCTCTTGCGGGTTCCCTAGATTTTCTACAGTTTTTCTCAAACCTAGTATGCTCCAACATTTTAGGAAAGATAATAGTAAAATCTGGATGGCTGTCATGTGGGCATAAACATTCAGATTTTCCGATGCACAAGGTTTCCATTTTTCCTAACCCTCTCCCTGCAGTGGTCATTTGCTCCCCCCACCTCTGGGAGGCTTTTAATTAAAAAAAAACCAATTGGTAATATCGTTATATTGATACAACATTATACCAATAGGTGTACCAGGTTCTCTGAACTCCCAGCTATCATTTAAAAAGTTAGTCTTTAGCCCCTTCCATTGCAGAGATATATGCAGAAAGACATAAATGCAATGAAAGAGGCAAAAGACTCACTTTAAAAAAAAAAGAAAGCTGGTACACATCTTGGTTTGACGTCATATTGATATAACTATATTCTAGTAGATATTTTTTTTAAAAAAAAAAACTGCACAAGCCCTGGTGGCCCAGGGGAGGGAGATAGCTGTTGCTGGGGGACTAGGACAGGGAACTTGAGGGAAACCTGCCACATGGAAGCCATTAGGGGTGTGAGATTCAGGCCCAGGATTCGGTGAGAGAGCCAATTTTTTGCCAATTTGGCAAAATTTGACTTTCCCAGATCACATTGGAGAATCCCAGATCTGACTTGGGTATCTGCATTTTTAACCCTGATAAATTTAGGTTAATTTGGGTATATTTGGGGATCACTAATGGACTGTTTCCTCTCCCCAGCCACTCCCCATTATTCCCTATAGGGAAAATTATCTGGAGGATATCCAGTTGTTCTTATCCATGTGGAAATTCAGCTGATGTTAGGTCTTCTAACAACCTGGAGAAAAACATCTTGCCCTCTTAAGAGGCTGAAGGGGATGTTTGTTTACCTCCATGCCATGAAAAACATTGGCTGTCCATTTCTACAAATCAAGCCTCTTTTATGAAGACAGGATGTTTTTTCTCCAGGCCGTTCACTAGTTGTATGTAAATTTTAGGTGGTTTTTGTAGCAGACTGGCAATCAGAGAAACCTGAATTATGTGGTATGTGAGAAACATACAAATAAGACATTTGTTGTTTTGCTGAAATTCCTTCTTTCTTCATGAAGAAGGGCAAGGATGTAGAACAGCAAAGACCACCCATGACATGAAACCCTGTTTGGAGTCTGACCCCCCCCCCTTAATGGAGATCTTACGTAGGATAGCCTATAGTGGGTGGAGTATGCTTTGCATGCTTCAGGTTGTTCAAGCATTATGCCATGTCTCTGTGCTTGCTTTGGGACGTTTTAATTAAAAATATGCTATCACAAGGACTGGAAACCTTCTTTTTAAATGCCAGGGAGCATTCCTGAGATGAGGAATTCTGCATCTTGCTGGTGTGTAGACTAGGAATTGCTGAATAACAGCCATGAATCCTCAAAGGCTTGTTCCAGTGCAGAGTTCCAAGTCACAGTCCACTGATCTGAAGCTCTCAAATTTCACATTAACTGAGGTTCTTAACAAGAGGGATCCATAATTTTGTAATCTACAATTTCCCTGTATTGTAGGTACATGCAAGTCTCTCTCCTGGAGCCACCAGCTATCCTACCTCTGCAGTGAATTGTGGAATGCCAGTGAACTGCACCAAGGCTGAAGCACTTATTTCCTGATCAATAGAATTGATCATTCAGGTTTTTATAGGGCACTGCAGGTCACGTGTCGATATGTTGCTGAAAGTATTTTTAGTTGCCATTTTAGCATATAGCTGTACCTCATTACAAAGACGCAGGACTGTAGTTTTAACCTAAACTAAAAGCACTTTTAATAAACATCTCCTTCGCTAAAAACACATCAATGGTTCTGCATGTCTTTCTGAGCAGGAAATTCTGAATGAGGCAGGTTGGAACATTAAGAGGAAATTGGCCAACAATATAAAAATAGGTGGAACTTTAGAGAATCACTTCTTAGGGCATCCCAATCTAATGGACTTTAATTTGGCTAGACAGTGATTTCCTTGCCTCAGGAAACTGGCAAAGAGCCACACAAGAAGAATCTAGGTTTAGGTTCCAAACCATAATGCCAGCAGACACTTAGAGGAAAAAACATTTATCGATACTCTGGCTCTGGCTGTTTATATTGATATAATTTTTCAAGCAGTTTCTAACACATACATAATAAACAAGTCATTATAACTGCATTAGGATAAAAAATAAAGAATAAACCTGCTTGAAACAAGTCCATAAAATCTAAATGAAGAGAAAGTATGGTGAGTTGAAAGTAGGGTTATGGCAAGACAGCTTGGGAGGGGGGTGGGGCGTACAATTTGATAGTCTGTTTGCCATAATGGGAAAATCTTGTTCCTAGAACCCATCCATTTTAATTCAGATGGTAACAAGAGATGCATTGGTTGTGTAGTTGATTTGTATATGTGCCAAAGGTCCTCTAAATACACTGTTGTTCTAAACTGACAAGAGTTGGAGAAGAGAGATTCCAGACATAGAGGGATGGTGTGAGAGTGTGTAGTAAATCTGTAAAGGAGAGGTGGTTGATCAGTTGGGAGGAGTAAAGTGCATAGGATACAAGAACAGGAATGGCTATGGATAGCTGTTAACATAAAGACAAAGCTACCCCCACACCTTCCTCTTTGAGTGGCATCCTGTGTGGAATGGGGGAAGGGGCAATTGAAATTTAATTGGAGGCAGAACTGATCATTTGGTGAGTGGCTGCAGGTCACGGGTGGAACATGCAGACTTTCCCAAGTCCCATGCCTGGCATTTGTAGCTGAAAGGATCAGGTAGTAGGTGTTGCCAAAAATCCTCAGCCTGTGATCTTGGAGAACCACTGCGAGTCTCAGTAGGCAATGGTGGAAAATGCCATCAAGTCATAGCTGAATTATGGCATTCCCTGCTGAGATTTTCATGGCAAGAGACTAACAGAGGTGGTTGGCCATTGCCTGCCTCTGCAACCTGGGTCTATATTGGAGGTTTCCCATCCAATTACTAATACTAACCAAGGCCAAACCTGCTTAGCTTCGGCTTGCTCGGGGATCCAGGTCAGGGTAATCCTGTTCTGAAATGACCTGTGGTCGATGATTCAGTATAAGGCCACTTCATTTCTATTCACGTGGAAAGCTCTGACAGTGTGCTAAATGTATTGTCGAAGGCTTTCACGGCCGGAGAACGATGGTTGTTGTGGGTTTTCCGGGCTGTATTGCCGTGGTCTTGGCATTGTAGTTCCTGACGTTTTGCCAGCAGCTGTGGCTGGCATCTTCAGAGGTGTAGCACCAAAAGCAGTTTCTAACACATACATAATAAACAAGTCATTATAACTTTATATAAGACTTTATATAAAGTCTTTATATAAGACTTTATATAAAGTCTTTTGGTGCTACACCTCTGAAGATGCCAGCCACAGCTGCTGGCGAAACGTCAGGAACTACAATGCCAAGACCACGGCAACACAGCCCGGAAAACCCACAACAACCATAGTGTGCTAAATATTAATAGCAAAGTACTTAGGCTCACTTTCTTGATGATCTTGGAAGCAGTACTGTAAAGGAGGAAAGGCCACTGCTTGAGCTGAAAATGAGCAATGGCTCGGAAAAGAAGGCTTCTTCAAAGGAGGAAAAGTAATTGAGGTAAGATGTTGAAGTCTGAACATGTTCCTTTTCTCAGTGAAGCAGCTCAAGATAAGCCTGGTGTCCGGCTGCGCAGTCTATTGAGTAGTGGTCACATAGCACACTACCATTTAATTACTGTCCCATCTTGTTAGTGAATTGTGAACTTCATTTTAAAATTCTAATCATGTTTCACCATTAATACTTGGGAATAGACAAACTCAATTTAAGTCTTAACAGAATTTTGTTCAAGGTGCTTGCTCATTTCACATCTATTATTTCCTTTCTTGGTTCATGTGAACTGAATGGAATACTTTAAGCCTACACAAAGCATCGACTCAGAAGGGCCCTTGGTTCTCATTTCAACGGCATCTGGTCAAAGGGAAGCCTCAGTTTTATGCAAGGAAGATTTACTGCCCCTAAAGGGATATACTGTGAACTATCAGCCCCTGCCAGAAATGTTTGCTGAAAGGCTTGTTGTAAGTAAATAAATATTTATAGAAGTCAGCTAAGGCTCCCTAAGGCTACTGGGTTGAGATTTGAATTGAAGGTTCTTGGTTTATGTTTCTAACCCCAAGAATCTCTCAAGAATCCCGATTCCCTAGCATGTTTGCCCTTCTGTGGATCCCTGAAAAGATCTTTGCTTGTTGGAATGATACAGTTGTGTGTTGCATTCACAAAAAGCAGCAGTGTGCAAAACTACTATGCAGGTAAATGTTAGTATCTAAAACATATTTCTTAAACCTTAGATATTTTTTCTTAAACCTAAATGAGCAAGGAAAGGTACTTTGTGCATGCTCAGTGGCAATCCTATCCTTATGGTTCAGTTCTAGGAAAAGGGCCTTTAGAGCTAAGCCTGAGTAAACTAAAAGTTGCTCTGTTGTCCATAATGGTACCCAGTTGTGTGTTGTAAATGTTCTCTTAACAGTGGTGGTATACTAATGTTCTGCATCCTTGGTTTCCTGAATGATATTCTAGAATTCACTAGGCAAAGCTGTAGAATCATAGAAAAAATAGTTCAGGGTTTAGGTGTGTCTTCATAATGCTCAAGATATGAAAAACATGCTATTATTGACCTATAGGATGTTTTCGAGGACAAGATAACTGAAGGATTTCAGTCAACAACTGTCTGGTCTTCAGAGTAATCAATGAACATATCTTTGATTTTTTTTTCTCATATGGTTCACAAGAAAAGCTAAAACAGAAACCGTACAGGTAGTCAATAAGCCAAAGAACAAGTGGTTTGGCTGGTCCAAGCGAGAGAAACACCCCATCAGTTGCCTCTCTTGGCCATTACTTCATGCCTCATGCGATTGTCCATGAAATCTGTGCCTTTCTGAATGTCTTTCAGGAATGTTGCCTCTACTTCTTCAGCCCCAGCCTTGCTGCATTATTCTGTTTTACTTGGAATCTTTGCTGTTAGATTCAAATGTTACATAATTTGTAATTTGCTTGCTGATTGACTGAATAGTTACCATATTTGTAATCCACATCGACTCCCTTATGAGAAAGCAGACTGTAAATGAAGCTGGTGTTGGTTTTGGTTCCAGGTTCTGTCAGAGTGTAACCACATTAAACAGATCCTTCCGTCTCTTACTGGATTGTGTGGAGGTCAATGTATGATTTTATAATTGTCTGTATTGCTAGAAGTCCAGTATTTTGAATTTTCCTCATGGAATAGCAGCTTCTGGGTTTTATGGTTCCTAGCCTCAAACCAACTAAGGTCACAGAAGAATACAGAAGTTTGACTGTTGGCAGATCAATGCCCTTGTTGCTGTCCTGGTAAATATTGCTTGCACTAAAATGGTTCAGGGTATTCTCTCCTTTAAATTTTAATTAAGGGTTTTTAGGATAAAATCAAGATTTTACAATCATTTTCTAACAGAATCAAACTTATTTTTCTACATATATACTTTTATTTATTATTTATTTGTTTGTTTAAATTTATATTCCGCCCTCCCTGCACTGGCAGGCTCAGGGCGGATCACATTTGTATACATTTAAGATTACAACCACAGTTAAAAACATAATAGATAAAAACATAATAGATAATGGTTGTTGTGGGTTTTCTGGGCTGTATTGCCGTGGTCTTGGCATTGTAGTTCCTGTCGTTTCACCAGCAGCTGTGGCTGGCATCTTCAGAGATGTGCTACATCTCTGAAGATGCCAGCCACAGCTGCTGGCGAAACGTCAGGAACTACAATGCCAAGACCACAGCAATACAGCCCGGAAAACCCACAACAACCATCATTCTCCGGCCATGAAAGCCTTCGACAATACATAATAGATAATATTTAAAAACCAACACAAGCATCACAAAACAGTACTTTGATCCATTCCCAACCGTCACTGAGAAAACTAAGAAGGAAACTTCTTTTTTGAAGGTAGATGTTCTAATAGGGAGGCCCCTGTTCTACCCTATTTCAGCCAGTGGGGGCCCTACTCAGCATCAACCAAATGCCTGGCGGAACAACTCTGTCTTACAGGCCTGGCAGAATGATAGCAAAACCCAGGACCAAAAAGGTCCAAGCTCTGGTCGACACTAGGCTGGCCTCCCTGGGGCCAGGGACCATTAGTAGCTGTTTATGACTAGTTCGAAGCACCCTCTGGGGCATATTTAATTTATTATATTTATATTCCGCCCTCCCCGCTTTCGCAGGCTCAGGGCGGATAACAAAATACAAATATCACATACCATTAAAAACATTTAAAAGCACTAAATGGTACATTTAAAAACATTTAAAATATATGGGGAGAGGTGGTCCCCAAACAGGTGTGCGCTGAATGTTTGTACATTTGCTTTGGCGAGTGAAAAGAATGCTTGGGACCAATGCTTCCCAGTCTACCATTTTAAAGCTCTGGCTCCCCTGCGAGCAGTGCTGTCAGCCAACTGGGCATCATGCACTGCAAATGACAGTGCCACAGCACTTTATAGCCAATCAGATTTAGAAACCTGACGCTCTCTCTATGCCAATGCAAGATAAGAGTAATGCTGAGCCAAAAGGCACATCCCTCCATTTTGTCCCTTTTCAGAGCAATCCTTGAAAAATGTGGTGCTGAGATTTTCCAGCTATGTTTAAGAAGCCGCAGGGGAGAGCTCCGAAACAATAGCAGCAAAACCGTCCCAGTAATAGCTCATTTTTGTCCCATTTCCCTCCAACTCTCACCAAAACACCCACCCTTTATAAGGCTCATGTAGGTTCAATTTATTCCATGTTGAGTGTAACCAACCCTCTTGCACAACAACTTATAAAACACATTTAAGCTATAGATTGTATAATGATTGGGAAAATGTTGTACTAAAAATGCTGGATATGTGCAACTTTGGGGCTATAGGGGTATTGTGGCTGAATTAAACATGTCTACAGACAGGCCTCTTAGCAATATATGATAGAAATGAATTTCTAATTCCATGGATATGTAAGAGTTCATCTCTGTGGCATTCTAATCATACTTGTACAGTATTTCTACCATTATGGGATAGTTCTGGAAGTACCAGCTCAAAGACAGTGGGTTGGTTCATTACACCACTTCACCAAGTTCTTCAACAAATAAAAACTTAAGCAGAGGAAGTCTTTTTTCATTCTAGGAAGTCTTTCTCTTTGGAAAGAAGGCTTAGTGGAAGAGTATCAGAGGATACAAACCAATAGTATCGTACCCATTCCACCTGTGTGTATGAAGCTGTCCCAGTCGCAGCAAAGATTCTTTTAACCAGCAAAAGAAAGGGATAGCAAAAAATGGAAAGTAAGCTGAAGAAGCCCTATGGCCCTGTTTGCAGCCAGAGTCCAAAGGCTCTGACTGGGTGCTTGCCAAACTCCAGACTGCCTTGTTACTGGTCAGTTTTGGTTCTTATATGGATCCCCTCTTGTAAAGTGAGTCTGGGTGTTGGGGGGTGAAAATGGGATACAAATTTTGTGAGGAAGATAGGAGTTACATCTCTGATCGTTTCTGTCATGGGAACTATCCATTAGGAACCCATGAGAGCCACACAACCACATTCTTGATATTGCTCCAAAATGCAATGAGTGAGTTAGCATCAGTTGTTGTCTGACCACAGGGAAAGTAATAGTCCCTAAATAAAAGCACTTTATTCAGGGAAGATATTTGGCTCTGCCACAACATGTGAACTGCAACTGTACATTTGTACTATAAACTGATCATCAGGAAAAGTTTATAATGTGAGAACTGGCTTTCATGCAAAATATATATTAAATTTCATGCAAAATATATATTAAATCCACCCTGAGCCTGCTGGTATGGGAAGGGTGGAATATAAATCAAAAACAAATAAAATTACAATGTCATGTTGTACTCACATCTGTGAGGTAACATTTGGTATAATGGTTAAGAGTGGCAGGACTCTAATCTGGAGAGCTGGGTTTGATTCCTCACTCCTCTGCTTGAAGCCAGCAGGGTGACCTTGGGCCAGTCACAGCTCTCTCAGCACCACCCACCTCACAGGGTGATTGTTATGGGGATAATAATAAACCTCTCTGAGTGGGTATTAAGTTGTCCTGAAGGCCAGTATATGAATCAAATGTTGTTATTACTGTGTTATTGTAATTCAGTTATAATATGTTTTTGCACATAAATTTTTCACAAAGGTGACCTTTTCTTTCTTTGGCCAATATAATGTTTGGCAATTGAGAGAAACGGGTTATGTTTTCATTTGATAGTTTTCTATGATAGTGTGAATCACTTACATGTTTGGATAATATCAGGGAGAGAGCAAGCCAGAACACATCAGACTTCTCTGTTGTCAATGTCCTTAATTTTATTTCTTTTAACTGTTTCCCAGTTTATGTCCTTTGGATTAAATGTGATACTATAGCATTTACAGTATTTATAAGTGCTGCACACTTTTCCTGTATTATGTGAGGAAATGTTTTATAATTAACTACATAGTAGAAATTTTTTAGCCTGTTTTTCCCCCTTAAGATGTTATAGAGCTCTTTTGCAAAATGTTCAGGTTTTAGTTGACTGAGTGTCAATATATTTCTCCTGCTGCAATAATCCAGATGCTGAATTGCATAACAAAGACTGTATACTGCTCTGTCCTGTGGGTCCAAAATCTAATGTTGATGTGCAGGTTTTATAACAGCCTCTTCATGAGTTCCTTGGAGGTATTTGTGAAGAAGCTAGATGGCCACCTGACAGTAATGATGATTCTGTGACTCAATATGACTGTTTGCAGATCAGAAGAGGGAGGGTATGAAGGTATTAGCCAGTGCTAGGCTCTCATGGCCTTTTCTAATGTGCTCTGGGTAATGCCAATTGCCATTTTGGAGTCAGGAAGGAATTTTCCTCCAGACCAGATTGGCCTGGACTTCTGGAGATTTTTTACCTTCCTCTGGGCATAGCACAGCAGTTATGGGCATAGGTAAGGTAGTGTTAGGCTTCAGCATGGACGCGGCGGCACAAAGCACCAGTGGGCCTGAACTACAGCTCCCAGGCGCGGACATGGACAGCACAGGTTCTAGCTCTGTGGAAGGAGGGGAGATATGCATCACCCTTGCTCCCTCTCTACCCCTCGCAGGCCTGTTCAACCTGTCAGAGTCCCTGCAGCCTCCTCTTACTCCCAGCCTTCCAAGGCTTCCACCGTCATTGCCTCCTCCTTGCTCGGTCTTCCTTCTCTCCTTCATCTTGTTAGCTCTTCCTCCATCCATCCTCTCACTCTCCTACCCTCCTCCTTGCTCCTACACAATCCACCCTGGGTGGACTTCCCTTATATCCCTTCACCCATTCCTGGCTCCACCTGCCAGCCACACCCCCAGCACTCTAGCCAGGGCCCAGGCTGTCCTAGGCAGCCACACCTGGGGTTGCTCTGCTGGCTGCTCTGGCCAGCCACACCTGTGCCTCCTTTGCTGGTTGCCCCAGGCAGCCCCACCTGAGGTTGCCTTGCTCCCAGCCTCACCTGGTCCTTGCTACTGCTTTCTAGCCTGCTTGAAGGTTGGGGTGTGGCCCTGTGCTGCCCTTCCTCCTCTGCTGATAAGGTTGCTGGATGGCTGTCCAGCTATCCATCTCTTCTTCCTGTGCCTTTTCCCTCTGGTCTGGTCCCCTCCTGGCTGTTCTCACTCTCCCTGCCTGGGCTCTTAGCCTCCCACTGGAGGGTGGGGCTAGCTGGCTTCCACCTGCCCCATCTGATCCTCTGCGGCTTGGGTGCTTCTCCCCCCCCTGTTGCTGGCCTGTTTGGGACCTGGGTGACTGTCAGGGTGGCTGGGTAGCTGTCTCCTGGCTGCCTCCCATCCCCTCCTCCTGGTAAGTCTGGAGGCTGAGCCTCAGACCCTGGACAGGTAGCTATGAATTTCCTGCATTGTGACCCTTGGGCTCACTTCCAGCTCTTTTGTTTCCAGGTTCCTAGTCCTAGTGCACTGTTAACTGGAAGCCTCTCCTGTCTGTTTTGTATTCTGTAATACATATGCAGAAGACAGTAGAGGTAGGAATGATCTGTCTGTGAGTTGAGCTCCACTCGTGCTTCTGTGGATCCAACCAAAGATTAAAAAAAAAACAACTGGTGATCAACTCAATTGTCAAGGAGATAGTGAGGATATGAACAGTCCTCTCCCAGTTGCTCCATTTTCTGCTTTTCCAGTTGCTGCTTTTTAAGGTTCCACCGTGGAAAGAGCTCCTCCCAAAAGCATGCTACCCCCTAACACACAGGGTGATGAAGCCCTTTGATCTTCTTGCTGGGTAGTTAAAGAATTGGTGGCACCTGCCTCTTCGTGACCAATAAAAATATCAGGAAGCTGATGACTAGCAGCTCTAGTTCTCCTTTTTGGTGAGACAGAGGATACTTTGAACCATCCTGAGCTAGGGATAGGCTGGATGAGGAGTACTACTGAGAAGCTCAGACCAGACAATACTGTGGTGCTGTTGCTTGATAACGCCATCGACTACGGATAAAAGAATTAGCCTGGACGTGGCTGCATGCTGATTGGTGCCTCTAGGTAGGGACTTTGCTCAGTTTCAGTATGTTTACCAGTGAAGCCTTTCCTGGATAGGAAGGATTTGGCTGTGATTTTCCATGCTGTGTTCTCTTGCAAATTAAACTACCGCAACCCTTGAAGACTGTTCAGAAGCTGCAATTGGTACCAAGTATAAGCTTTCAGGAACATGACTTTGAAAGAGCTACATGGATGGATTTCCACGCACCCTTCAAGAGGGCTGGTTTATTAACTCTCAAGTCCTAAGCTAATAAATAAGGTGGAAATCCATCTGTAAGTATGTCTAGACCAGCATCACTTAATAACTGCTTTGTTCACCAGAAATGTCTACCTTCCTACGATCCTCCTGGGTCACATCTTTGTTGGGTCATATCCATAGAAGAACTGAGAGAAACCAGCTGGGGAATTCAAGTTTCTAATGGGGAAAAAAGAAAGTTTTGCTGAGGTCTGAACTGGAGTATCTATTCATACAGACCCCAGAATCTAAGTTATGGAATGACTTGCACATTATTGCAAGCTGAAAGCAGGTCAAACTTGTAATACAATCAAAGATGAGAGAAATCAAATTAAGCATGGTGGGAAGCACCCGTCAAAACCACCAATCAAACATGCAGTGTCAAGTAAGTCATTTTAACTACAACATGCTTTTTGCAATGAGCTTTAATCTATTAGATAACAATGAGAGAGAGAAGCAGCAGCTAATCATATTTACACACCAAATGGACAAGGTTCACTTGCAGAGACATGATGTGGCATTGCTTATCGGAACAGTACTTTGTCATCTAAAATTCAGCTGTGGGCATCTGCAACAGTTTTACAGTAATAATTTGTAGTGTTACGAGACATCTGACCATGCGGCTCACATTTCCACCACCCCCTAAACACATACTTTTTAAAAGATTTTTTTTGTTCTTGCATTTGCTAAACTAGAGAAACAATTGATTTGAAGAAGCTGTCCCCATCTCTTCTCAAATACTTACAAAGTATGCAGTTCAGAGAGCCAAGAGAACATTAGCACTTCATTTGCTAAGCAGATTATCAACCACAGAGGGGAAAGGAGTGAGTCACGCTTATAGTGAGGAGGGAGAGAATTCATGGATCTTTGGAGAGGGGGGCAAACCATTTGCTCTAGTCAGACTGCTAAAAATAAGGAATTTATGTAACTTGCAGTAGAACCTGATGCCTGAACATGGAAATCTATACATAGAAACCCCTACCAGAAAGCTGCTGTGGTGCAGTGGTTAGAATGTTGGCCTAGGCTATTAGGTTCAAATCCCCATTTGTCATGAAACTTTCTGAGTGATCTTGGTCCATCCATACCGTCTCAGCCTAATCAACCTCTCAAGGTTCTTGTGAGGATAAAATGGAGAAAGGGAAAGCTATGGGTTGGCTCTAGCCACTTTTCACTTTGATGAATAAGGGAGGAAGGGATCCACTTTGGTCTCCAAAAAGGCTCTGTTGGAGATTAGGATATCAGTATGGATGTGGGATGGGACTGTTATGAGGAGGAGGATTGGTCGATAGTGAGCAAAGAAGCTGGCTAGATCCAGCTCTACTCCTTGGAGGACAGGTATGATAAAAATTATGTTAAATAATTACATTTCCATCTTTTGCTAGATTAGGGCTACATTTTAAAATCTGCACACAGAACTAGGCAATGATCCATTAAACAGTGAATCTGCTTGCTGTTACTATTAATAGAGAAAACTTTTGAATTTTAATTGTAGCAAAAGGCAAAGGATCTTTTATCTGTATTCCCAGTAAAGTGAGCCAACAATGTCCATCTCATCATTCCTTCATTACTGCACAGCAGTGAACTCATCCTTTAATTGAATTCTTATCTACCAACTTCCTTCCTTTAGGCAAGCATTATCGGGGAGTTTCACAGTTATTGTCTGGTAATTACAGCAAGGTGCTCTGCTATTTATCTAAGGCTCTTGTTCCTTAGCTTTGTTTTTGTTTTATTAACCAAAAAACCCACCATCTACCTTGGAAGGCAGAAAGAGGAGATATTTTCCATTTTAGGCCCTCTTTGGAGATTTCAAGTTGAGTCTTACCAACAGCAAACAGTGGCCAAGTCTGGAGCTTTTCTGGAGGGAGGGAGATGAGTCATTTGTGGCAAATGGTGTCCCTTTGAGAGATCATAAAAAATACAGGACGTAGATCGAACACTCCCAGTTGAATGAGCTGTAACATTTCACTGGTTCAATAGTCAGCCATGATGTCGCCTTCAGCTATGGTTTAGCATTTGAAGCTTCCCTGAGATGGGCCCAGTAACTGGAAAGAACATAATGTAAGCATTCATGAGGGATTAATTTCATTCCTTTCCTCAGCTGCCGCTGTTCTCCTGTGCTCTGTTCTGGGCCCTTTATTTCATGTTCTCTACACACCAGATGTGTCAAGTGTGAGAACCATACCGGCTTTTCTCACAGGAAATGTCAGTGAACTGCCTGGCATCTTGAGCCTTCATGTTTATATATTACTTTAGTAGTGGCACTTCCTCCAAACTTCATATCATTTGTTTTCCTGAAAAAAGGCTCTGTGGAATGGAGCAGCAGTAGCAGCAGCAAAAAAGCAGGGCATAAGTGAGGCAATACCTTGACTGAAATAAGTAATGTTCAAAGTACTGGAAGAAATTTTTGGAGATCTATAGAGCCTCCATTCAAGCATAGATGTTCTCAGCAAAAAATCAATACTAAATATGCTGTTACATATTCCAGCACTGTGACAGGCAACATACTCATAGCAAGTGTGTGATGCCTCCACCTGGTTTGGTGTTTTCAAACAGGTACCCCAAAAGAGGTGTTTTATTAAATCTCTGGCAATGAGTAATGCATGATTCATACCAGAAGTTGAAAGGGTGCTGATGCTGAAAATATTTTCATTGGCAGTTCTGCAGGGCTGCCTTATAATAGCAGAAAGCGGATTGGGAGGGGGATACACAGGTAAGAGAGCTATATTGGTAGTGCACCAAAATGGTGCAGAAAGATGCTGGCAAAAGGGCAGTAAACCATACTGTTGTAAACCTACTGAATGGTTTCTGTGTTATTTAATGTCATGTTAACTTATGCTTTATTTCAGCACTGTATTAGATTCTGTATTTAAATTTCTGCAATCCATACCCTATTGCAGTCTTTTAAAAAAATATTTGATCATATTGACCTACACTGTGTAATTCACCTTGAGTCTTAGTGAGATGGGTAGACTAAAAAAACCCCAACTAAATAAAAATAGACACGATTTATGCAGGTCACAGAATTCAACTTTCTTTGATGCGTGAAAGATTTTCTCTATCACACACTCCCTTTTTGGCATCCAGCAGGATAACACATTCTGGAGAACCTGAAAGACAATGTGTTGTTTTGGTTAGTGTCATAAGTAGGTAAAAATAGGTATCATAAGGCTTATATTTTTAAAGAGGAGCGGAGGCAAATCTCTGTCCATGGTTCTGAAAGGGTAGCCTGGTGCTCCACTTGCCCTACCCTTGCAACCCTGTAAGCTCAATCACCAGTGGACATCAGTGGTCTTGAAGCTCTGTGATTTATCGAACTTCTCCAGTTTCTTAAATATTACTTTGCATACCACTTAACGAGCACAACTGGGGCAATATAATGCCCTTTGGTAAACATATAAGATTAACCTATACCTAATTTGGGGCAGTGAACTTCAATTAAACTCTACAGTGTAAATGCATGGATTATGGGCTAGCACATTTTTTATTATCCTTTAGTGAACATAGGTCTTCTCAGTCTTTTCTACTTATACAAGTCTTCTAGGATTATCTGCCTTGAGCATCCAACTGAAATGAATGGACCATGCACATCACAGTGAATTGAGCATACATTGTATCTAGATTTAAAATAATGGTTTGAGAAAAACTTTTTAAAAAGAGAAGTAGCTGTAAAAAATAACAGGTCACATTTCAGAGGTGTACATCTCTGCAAGTGGAAGGCACAGATGTGTTGTTTTGGTTAATGTTATAAGTAGATAAAAATAAATATTCAGCAGAATTCTTCATGCATTTTTTGCATGCACAACTGAAGATGTGGGAGATGAATCCATTCCCCCCCCCTCATGATCCTGAGAATGTTTGGCAAACTGGCTAGTGACCATAACAAATGGCATACAGAGAAAAATTTACTTATTCCTCTTAAGGAATATAATACCCTTTTCTGTTAAGTGTGGTTTAACTGAAGATTCCTATTTTTAAAAGGAATTCTGAGTAGCCTACGTTATTGCAGATATGCAAGTAGTACTCACATTGATTGTCTGATTTCTACACATTCATACTTTTTTCTCCCCTAAGATATTAGTTTTAATATGTATAATGATTATGTTTTAATTTCCAGAGCAGTATATACTGATTAAAAGGGCTGTAGGAGGGCAGTTGTTCACATTTTAAAAACCAGAAGCATAATAAAATAGAAAACTCAGAGAAACTGATCTGCTAAATTTCAGCTAGCAGATTCATTTACTTTTTTTTTTTTACAGAATTTACAACGTACTCTTCTTCCCTCATCACAGCCTCTAAGGAGGTTAACAGATTAAAAATATACATAGTAAAAACATTAAAGCCAAACAAAATACATCATTCAAACAAGACCAAGTTAAAATGTTCATACAATACAACAAAATGCGCACACATAAAAACAGCAATTGAAAATAGGACAGGAAGGAAGGATCACTGAGGGACCACAAGATGAAACAAAAAGTATTCACAGGCTGGTGGAAGATAGCAACAGAAGGTGACAGGTGAATCTTTTGGGGGAGAGAGTTCCAGGGTTTTAGTGCCACAGGTAAGAAGGCAGTCTCCCAGGTTGCTAGCTGCCAAAACTCAGAAAATGGAGGTTCATCTTCATCTGTGCAGTCACACATTGGGACTGCGCATGCGCAGACCTGCTGACCAGAGAAGTCTCTATTGCTTCCATAAAACTCCCAGTCATGTCTCAGCCCGTTTTTCTGCCTAAACAGTCATGTGACTATGTGGGAGGAGTAACCCCTTCCCCTCAGTTCTCTCTTAGCTGCCACAATGAGAAGAACCTCATTCAAGAGCTCCATTAATTTCTAATATCAAACGTTTTATTTGAAGAGAAATGTAATAAATTTTGGATGATCTTCACTCCTCTTTACATCTTGTGTATTTTGAGAAGGTTTTGAACTGGGTAGTTTGACTTTGCATATCATAACTGCTGCCCCTCAGATTACCTCAGAATGTACTGTTTCATGGATATGGTATTAAGAAGGCCTATACTGAGGAATATTTCCAACTTGCTCAAGAATAGAACTTTTGAGGTTGGTCAACAGTTACTGAAATCTCCTGGGTCCAGGGTAAGCTTCTTTAATAGTATATGCACCAAGACTGGGTGACCATCCCCTCTCTCAAGAAGGCATTAACTGCTTCTCAGCTTCAGTCAGCCAGCCCCACCCCAGCAGATATGAGTAGCCAGCAAGGGCAAGGGTCATGCAAGTAGGTGGTAGGCCTCAAACCTCCAAGCATCTTCTGTACATCCTCAGAATACTACATAAATCATGCTCCTTCGAGGAAGGGTGAGATAAAAACATCAATTCCTGGTCAGCGACATCATTGACTGGCAGTATTACATGTGAGTTTGGACTGAGATTCAATTTATTGACCCCTCAAAGACCTCATCCTCATTCACAAACACCTATTCAGAACATCCATTGTGTCACCTGAGAGATAAAAAAGAGACGTAGGGTTGGATCCAGCCAGAATTATCACTCAATCTTGTCCAATTCCCTTATGTAGTACAGCCCCCATCCTACATAGCTTTTGTCTATGCAGGCCTCATGATCCCCAGCATAAACTTTTTGGTGATCAAACAGGACCTACCTCTTTCCTCATTTTTTCAGCAGCGAAAAACTGGATCCAACCCCAGTGTTGGGTGGAATTGGCAAACTAGTGACATTTCACTCCACTCTCCAAACAACCTTTCTACACTGTTTCATGTGGATGTTTAGTAGCATGGGACAGAAGGATGGAATCTTATGGAACCTCATGACACAAGTGCCAAGTAACTGAGCATTAGTCTCTAAACATTACTTCCTGGAACTGACCTGCCAGCATGGAACCTTCATAGTTTGGTGCCCCCAATACTCATCACAGACTTCCGGTCAGGAAGATTACTTTGCAAGGATGCTATTGCAAGCTATTCAGAGGTCCCGCTGTGGTCAGTTGGGTGTTCTTAAACCTGTAGCAGTTACTTTACAGCAGCAATAACAGGGAGTCGTATGGTATCTTAAAGAGTAACAAATTTATTGTAGCATGATTTTTCCATAGGCAAGAGCCTACTTTATGCATTCCAGGTGCACCTTTAAAATGCTACTCAAAGTTCAGAGGAATAAGAGTCCAGCTGAAGCTTTTGTGTGAGAGGCTAGAGTGCTTGAAAAAATATTGCAGGGTAAAGAACTATGTTGAGTAGATTCGTATAAAAATGAAGCTCTTGGAGAAACAAATGTGCTTGGAAGTGTCGATATTTGGTCTCTGTGAAACATTGTGCAACCTCTAATGGGGAAAAGAGTGATCATGCTGAGTGCTAAAATCAAAGTCCAATGAAAAAATGAAGAATGGGAACATAATACATCCAACCTACAGCACTGTTAACACACACCCCTCTGCAGTGCAGGGTGGCCCATTCATCTATCTTTGAGTAATTTGCAGGCAAGATGGATGAGACTGTACTGCAGAGAAGCTGCTTTGTATGCCTTCTCCTTGGTTCCCTCTCCGCAGCTGTGCACTTACCTTGAAATGTAGATTTCAAAGGACATTTCCAGGATCAGTGCATCCAATTCAATTCTAACACTAGCCCCCTGGATGAAATTACTGAACTGTCAAGGTATCTAATATGGGGCTTTGTTCTTTGAAATAAAGATGCTTCAAATGAATGTTGATGTCAAAGCATAGGCTGCCTCGAGGGGCAGGCAATTGATTTGAAATTTCAAAGTTATGGAGACCAGAATGGGAATAATAGCTGCTAAACTGCATTGATAATGTCACCTTTGGTGGACTTCAATTTGCCTCTTGACACTTGATTATATATAGGAAAATGAGGGTAGGAGAGCTAATAGGGAACCGCTGTTCATTTCTCAGGTGATTCTGGGCTGATTCACAGTGCAATAGCACATGTTAGAAGTTGGGCAAGTGTTTTTAACCTAAATGTACCATATCCATTTTTTGTCTCCTGTGGAAGTAAAAGACAAGGGGCAGTCCTTTCAAAGGTGCCATTTCCCATTTAAAGGGGCAGGAGAACAAGAATTGTACAATTGCTGTTAGCCTAGGTATATTCAAGATTAAATTGCTAAAAAAAAGCAGTTTATGAATTTGTACTGAATTGGGCTATTTGTAATTCTGTACAGTGGCCTGTACCTTGCCACTCCATTTCTTCATCTGGTCTTAAGGAGCCTTCCTCCAACTTAAGTGGATTTTCCTGCAATGGAAGACTTGTTCACTTTGAAGGAACTTCCTCCAACCGAAGGTAGGATATATGTCATTGAATACTAGTGAAATATATGATATATATGTCATTGAATACTAGTGAAAACTTTGCCACCCCACTTCTAAGCAAAAAAAGAGTTGCATCTGTGACAAATATCCTGTAAATAAGTCATTTTAATTGTTTCTAACAGTATTTGATTTCTTCTAACAGCATTCATTGAAAGGAAACACTGAGACGTTCAAAAATATAAAATCTCTGAGGAATTTGGTCTGACAAACTCTCCAACCTCCCTAAACAGTGCTCCTGCATACAGACAAACCATTATCCACGTGGAGGGATAAGGTGATTCCCAGAGTGCCAGTCAGGTTGGGCCTTGTAGGCCACTTAGTTTGCCTGTAAGGCGAACTTGATCATATGACAGAAAGTTGTGCGGTTACTGCCTCTCCCCCACCTCCACGTGGCCTCTTCTGTCAGAGCCAGGATCCGCCATTCCCACAGAATTCTCCAGGGCCTCAACGACAGTCTTTCCCCTCACAGACATGATGAAGTACAAGAATGTTCCCCAGCATCAGGTGCCCTTCCTACTTCCTTCAGAAGCTGAAAACCTGTGTAGGTATATATTGCTCGATGAAATAGTAGAAATATTAAAGCATCATCTGGTTTTAAGTGGTGGAGCTTTAAGCTTCAATGCTATTTAATCAAACACTGCATTTTTAATACATGTTTTATACCCATTATTATAAAGACAATAAAATCTCTGAATGAGAACTAGATATTACCTCACAGCTCTAATATAAATTTAAGGTAGCAGGAAAGATAGAGTTATAAGTTATATCTCTATAAAACTGAACGTGAAAAAGAAAAGTAAGTCTTGGGCATCGTCATGGAGAGCCTTAGAGCAGCCTGTCCTTTTGTTGATTACAATAGGAGTGGATTGGCCATTCAGGCCCAGTGGACTGATGACCTGGGTGCTTTCACGTACTGAGGTTGCCCTAGCCCTGGGGAAGCTCCGTGCAAAGTGGGTGAGAGCCTCCATTAAGGGGCAAGTGCCTCTGCAAGCCTGGCAGCACCCCTCCCTTAGTTCATTCAGAAGGCTGGGGCAGAGGAAGGTGAAGTTAATATACTTACCAATATATATATCCTGCGTTATTGCAAATTTGCATGTGTCACCTTTGAGAGTAACTCAACCATTTGCTTCATGAGTCATAAAATGTGTAATGGCTGTCTTTGGATCCACAGGTCATAATGTGTGCAATATTATTTTATCTGGGCAATCTTGCAACAGTTGTACAAACCAAGTGATCCCACCTCCAAACTCCTAGCTTCTGATTTCCTGTATTCCTATAAAGCTGCTTGATTTTCAATTATTATCTGAAAGTTATGTTGAATGAAGTTTGTGACAGCAACAGGTTGATTTTTATTTATTTATTTATTTTTTCAATTTATATACCGCCCATCCCCAAGGGCTCTGGGCGGTGAACAGTTAAAATCGATAAAAACAGGAACTAAAATCAATATACAAATAATAAAACAAATTAACAAAGTGCAGTGGTGGGGAGAACCCTCCCCCACCCCAAAGGTGGGAGGCCGACATGGCACCGCCCCCTTCAATCACCGAATGCCTGGCAGAACAGCTCTGTCTTACAGGCCCGGCGGAACGATAATATGTTCCGCTGGGCCCGGGTTTCCATTGACAGAGCGTTCCACCAGGCTGGGGCCAGGACTGAAAAGGCCCTGGCCCTGGTTGAAGCGAGGCGGGTTTCCTTAGGGCCGGGGACCACAAGTAAATATTTATTCGCTGATCGAAGCGATCTCTGGGGAACGTACAGGGAGAGGCGGTCCCGAAGATAGGCCGGTCCCAACCCGCTCAGGGCTTTAAAGGTAAGAACCAACACTTTGAACCTGATTCGGAATTCAACCGGAAGCCAGTGCAGCTGGCGCAGGACAGGTGTGATGTGTGACTGGTAAGGTATACCAGTCAGGACCTGTGCCGCCGCATTCAGGCCCAGGGGTAGCCCAGCGTAGAGTGAGTTACAGTAATCTAGCCTGGAGGTGACCGTTGCATGGATCACTGTAGTCAGGTCCTGGGGCGTCAGGTAGGGGGCAAGTTGCCTGATCTGACGAAGATGGAAAAATGCAGACTTGGCAACTGCCGTGACCTGGGCCTCCATCGATAGGGAGGCATCCAGGAGCACACCCAGACTCTTTACCACTGGCAAAGTTGCCAGTGGTGTCCCATCCAGGGCAGGGAGCTGGATCCCAACATCTGGCAGCCCCCGTCCCAGCTGCAGGACCTCCATCTTCACTGGGTTCAATTTCAGCCTGCTCTGTTTCAACCATGCTGTCACAGCCTCCAAAGCTCTGGCCAGATTGTCTGGGGCCGTGTCTGGCCGGCCGTCCATCAACAGAAAAAGTTGGGTGTCATCCGCGTATTGATGACAACCCAGCCCAAACCTCCGCACCAACTGGGTGAGGGGGCGCATATAGATGTTAAATAACATCGGGGAGAGTATCGCCCCTTGGGGAACCCCGCACACCAAAGGGTGACGGGGCGATAGATCTCCCCCGAGCGCCACCCTCTGTCCCCGACCCTGGAGAAAGGAGACCAGCCACTGTAAGGCTGTCCCCCTAATCCCCACGTCGGCAAGGCGGCTGGCCAACAAATCATAGTCAACCGTGTCAAACGCTGCTGTGAGATCAAGTAACACAAGCAGCACTGACCTGCCTCGATCCAGATGCCTGCGAAGGTCGTCTGTGAGGGCAACCAAGGTTGTCTCCGTCCCATGGCCAGGACGGAAGCCACAGTGGAATGGGTCCAGGACTAGAGCATCATTCAGGAGCATCATTCAGGAGCATCATTTATTTAGTAGTATAACACAACGGGTTGCATTCAGACTAAAGTTTTGAACAACCAAAGAAAACAATTTTCACCAAATTTATTGTTGCGGTAATCTAATTTGTAAATAGTCCCAAATATGAAATCTGTGGGACAATGACTGTGTTCTATGAAATGTTGTACTGAAGTGGTATCTGTTTTCTTGCAGATATGTTCAGAGATGTGTGTTCTTAGTTTCTTTGATGTTTTACCAACACAAATCTTATCACAAGGGCATGTGATAAGAAAGATTGTTCAGAAAATATTGTTTATTATAGTAGGGATTAATGAAACTTTTCATACTACTGGTTAGTTTGCAAACAAACAAACACCCAAAACAGATTTTTTTATGAAGATGATTTCTCACAGCCAATCCTACTCCCATTATTGGTCGGACTTTGTGTCTTATAGTCACTTTGTAAACTGGTGTGAATTAAGTATAAAATTGTAAAAATATTTATTGTCTTATATGCACTGCGCCACTTTAAGAATATTTCACATAATATAATTTTGAATAGAGTCTTTAATGGTATATATTGTTTGTTCCCTTAGACATGGTTATCACCAGAAATGTGTCATTAGCATAACTGATTTGCATGTGCCACACCCCTGACATCACCTATCGTAGCTGTTTTGGACCCAATCCTGGCCATTCAGGACCGAAATTGGGCCCAAAATGGCAAAAGGGGGCTGAAAATGGCCAAAAAGGGGACCAAAAAGGTCAGGATCGGGCCACTGCAGAACAGGAGAGTGATCCACCACCCGTCAGAGACCCAATCCGGGCAGTTTTGGCCCCAATCCAGGATGAAACGGGCCCAAAATGGCCAAGTGTCTGGTGGACAGGGCCACCTCACATGTGACCTCTTTGGGGAACTGCTGGAACTGCATTCCTGCACGTTCCCCCTTGAAATGAGCCCTGCTCACAACCATACCCCATCATGCTTACCATAATATATTCAAATGAGAAATACTCCTAAACTTACTGCCAGTATAGAATTCAGATGATTTTTATTCAGGCCAAAACTCTTTTAAAAGAGTTAAAGACAAATCCAAGCACAGCATTGATTGGTGGTGTGAAAAGTCCACTAGGGATGAGTAAATTCTCAAGTGGAAGCTCTCCAGTCTTACACCTACATTAATAAACATTAAGAAATGCCTTAGAGTGTCTTAAATGTCCCCTGTTAGAGTGAGTTAGTGATGCAGATATTCCCAGCTTTAATGAATTAGAAGACACTGTAGTATGAGAACCCCTGAGATGTTACAATGAAGGCATTTTTGCCATTGACACAAATGAATCGGACTTCCTCTGTGCTTTATCTCATATTTTCTCTATACCTCATGGGTGCAGTTCACACAGGATAAAGATAGAGCAGTATGTTCAACAGCAGTATCCACGGATTAGTTCATTTTTTAATTTCTTTTGCCAAAGGCTTATCTTCTTTCTTAGATAAAAAAATTCAGCATTGGGTGTTTTGCATTCTACCTGCATTCCTGCCAGAGACTGATGTTATTCATTATGTAAAGAAAAGTGAAAATATTTTCTTTCCTTTCCTCTCACAGCTTCTCCCCTTTCCCTGCTTCCTTCCCCCCTCGATTTCCTCCTATGTTTCTTTCTTCCCTCCCTCCACTTTGAATTTCTTTGCTTTCTTCATTCATATCTTTATATCTTCCCTACCCCACTCCCCCTTTCCATCTTCCAACTCAGATCATATTTCAAAATGAACTGTAGCAACCATTTTTGATTACCTAGGCAATGGTATTTGCACTTGCCTTGGCAATCCAAAATGGCCACTAAGATCTCATATGGTAATCTTTCCCCACATTTGTAGAAACATCTCTCCTTTTTATGGCTAGCCTCACTACATGGATTTTTAAATGTGTACTCTGAGGCCATATTCAGAATTAGATACATAAATGGATAAAGATACCACAAAAGATTCTCTAGAGAGGATTTTAACACACATTACCAAGCTGAGGAGAGCACTTGGGAATCTAGGGTCCCCTTACCAAAAAACAGAGATTGTTGTCTCCAGTGGCAGAATGAGAGTACCGTAGGACAGCCAATAGCTAGTTCTTTGTTTTGTGTAAGGAAAGTGCTATTTGTATTTTCCTGCTTAGGCACATAAATAACATTGATAGAAATAAATTTCTATAAGGCTGGGTGGGTTGCCTGAAGCCCTCCTGATTGTCTACCAACCCACCTAATGTGTATGCCATCACCATCCTATGGGATGTACTAGTTGGGTTTGGTATATGGGTTGTTGTGAAGAACTGCTGCCTTCTTGCATTGATTTTTATGTTTTAATGTATTTAAATGTGCTTAACATATTTTACTGTGATTTTATTGATTGGTGTTACCCGCTCTGAGCCCGCTTACGCAAAAAGCAGGTTATAAATTTAATAAATAAATAAATAAATAAATAAAATTTATCAGTCTTTGGCTGCCAGCCCACCAATTTTTTCTTAGGTTCAATAATCTGAGTCTCGGGAGTTCCCTGGAGAGGAAAAGGAAGAGATAAAAGTCCAGGCTACTTAAAAAACAAAGTTCCAGCTTTATTGATTACGAAATATAGTTCATTAGCAAGCTTGCATTTGCACTTACCCAAACTGGCTAACCAGGCCAGGAAATCCCAGTGCTGATCAATCAGAAGAAAGCCAGTTGACCCAGAGAGAGCGTCTAGAGAAGTCTCTGATTAAAATCCAAATGGCTGGCTAAGCTTTTCAGTACTTATCATGCAAGATAAACCTGTCAAGGGAGATTTTTGCACCAGCTTTTTTGAATCCTGCTTTTCTACTCATCCCTACCTGGAATTCCTGCCCATATATGGTAACTTTGGCACCTTTGGCAGGGAATCAAAATTTGATTGGGCATTGACCCTGTCCCATTTCTTAATTACATGTCCTGGGTAGGTACTTTCTGGAACTGATTTTAGCATACCCTTCATTGCAACTGATCCTATGTGACTTCCCCCTCTTGGTTTAATGGAGTCCTAGGGCCTTCCCAACCCTTTACAGTGGGGCCTTTGACCTTTGCTATTTAGCCTTAATCAAGTCTGGCCAAAGTTCCCATAGTTTTAGCTATGTGTGTTTTATTATATGCTCTTATGAAGGCAGGAACAATTTTACCAATAAGATACAGATTAACATTAAATCAAAACACTTGGTAAAGCAGCTTTACAGATTTATATCTTTACAATAGCTAGAAACCAGGAACTTGAATAAGGGCAAGATTGTGGTCAGGCAGCTGGCATTCAGTGGAGATCTTGTTTTTGTTTTGTCCCAGAATACTTCTCCTTTTGTGATTAATCTCTGCTATGCAATTTAGACTCCCAAACAACAAAACCATTAACCGGAGGTATAACACATGTATCCACACATTTATAAATAATTTAAATATATTTTATTTGGAAAGTGCAATGTGCTAAAGTGCTAAACTCAGAATTAAAGGTATATAATGCATCACAATAATCCTAAAATCCACTGTCTACTGTGGCTCCAAGTTGTTTCATACCAATCAATAAATATCACAATAAATACAATGCAATAAGTTACATTCAATAAATATATACAATTTTCTCATGAAGAATCCTACAGTATCAAAAAGCCCAACTGGTGAAAAACAATCCTGCAAAGGAGGACTACGGTCCACACACCATCCTGGATCAATCAAGGTAAATATTGATAGGAGAAATGTCTCAAAAGAATTTTTTTTGTATCACATCTTATCTGTTTTTCAGGTGGAGTTCCTCCCAATATGAAGAAATTCTTTGTAAAGAAGGCAAGGAGCAGGATATCATGCCGGGATGTAGTTGAAGAGCCTAACGGGTTTTGCCAGCAAACTTGAAACCTCCCATTTTGCAATAAAACTTTTTCAAAGGCTCATTAAATTATTCAAATCCATAAGAAATTCTGTCCTATCACCAGGTTGGTGTGAATATGATGGTCACATGCCATACAGGGCATTACTTGAAGTGAATTTTAAAGCAGCCATAAACCCTACAAACTAAACCCTGCAAACTCTGACAGCCATTAGTAGGAGAGTCTTCTGGACTTTTTCTAGGATCCAGTGGCTCTCCTCCTTGAACTGAAATAGATCCTCTGTGCTCTTTGTCAGTTCTGTCAGTTTCTTGGGTCCAGATCTGTTGAGATTGAGCTTCTCCATGCCACCTTCTCTCCAGTTCACAGGGTTACTCAATGCAAAATTACCAATTTCTCTGTCAGGGGAAGATTTAGTGAAAAGGAGTCTTTGGATCCAGCAAAGTGGAAAGGAGTTAATAAATTCAACCTAATGTAGTTTGTTACTACACATCTCTAATTTTACATTCTCAGCAACCAAAGCAAACTAACATTGATTAGTGTTGGTTAGCAATCTGCATTCAATGATCTGTTAATTTTGGGATTAAGTGGTAAACAAATGAACACATGAAATTGTCTTATACTCAGGGCTTTTCTTCTGGGAAAAGAGGTGGTGGAACTCAGTGGGTTGCCCTCGTGGAAAATAGTCACATGGCTGGTGGCCCTGCCCCCTGATCTCCAGACAGAGGGGAGTTTAGATTGCGGCACGGAGGGCAATCTAAACTCCCCTCTGTCTGGAGATCAGGGGGTGGGGCCACCAGCCATGTGACCATTTTCAAGAGGTTCCAGAACTCCGTTCCACCGCGTTCCTGCTGAAAAAAAGCCCTGCTTATACTTAATAAGGCCATAGGTCCATCAAGTTCAGTATTGTCTTATCTGACTGGCAACAGGTCTCTGGCACCTCAGGCAGAGGTCTTTCATATCATACCAACAGATCCTTTTAACTGGAGAGACCAGGGGTTGAACCTGGAATCTTCTGCATGACAATCACATGATCTACCCCTGAGTCATGGTCCTTCTCCCTTTTTGAAAATCAGCTCTTGGCAGTGCTGTTCTATAGCAAACATAAGGTGAAGAAGTACGGCAGACACAATTCTACGCCTTGTTGATGCTGTCTTGAAATGTCTGGATTATTCCAGAGTTGTGCAGTGTGTGAAAGACAATAGAAAAAAAATGAGAAAGAATTTGGGAAGGAAAGTGAGGACATGACATAAATAATAGGGAAGAAGCAATAAATTAATGGAGTTCTTATTTCTATGGCATTATGACTTACGGATCCCAGAGAGAGCCTGCTATGGTAGAATAAGCAACTAATGTGAAAATAATCAAGGCCTTAGAGAGCTTGCACCTTAGGATTTACACAGTACATAAAAGGGGCATATGCAGATAAACAAAGGAGGCAAGAATGAGGTATCATTAGAGACAGGTGTGTTTGCATAAATTAAGCCAGAACAATGGGTTCTCCAGTCACAAGGGTGTGACAACCTAAGCTCTGCCAGGTGATGAATTAAAGGTACAAGGAAGCATAGTGCTATAGAGGGAATCAGGGAGAACAAAAAGTGCAGTCAGGAAAAAAAAAACAGCAAAGAAGATAAACAGGAGAGAGTTGAGGGGAGATGAGAGCAAACAAGGATACGGAGCCCGGCTAATGTATTATTAATTTTAATATACATTGAAATAACAAAATGTAACATTGCAATAAACTTGAGAATTGGACAATATTCATTTTCTTCCACATTCAAAAATAACGGAAGTTTCAGCTGAAGTATAAATTTTCTGCTTAGCAACAGTGTCCTCTTTTAGCCCTCTTTTCTGTCTACATTGGCAATGTTAGTCCATTGTAATGGTTTATTTTGGGAGTTTGGCCATAGGCCTGTCAGTTGGGTGTGGGCTTTTCATAGATCCCTATTAGCTAACTCATTGGGTTAGTTAAGCTCTGGTGGTGGCAATTCAGTCCTTGGTCAGATCAGTTAATTGAATGACGCTGGGTGGGATGGATTTATAACTACCATAAATCTGAGTAAAAATGCTCACGACTGAACTAACCTTGACAACAGGGGCTTAGACAAGCACCAAAAGGTATTTTTTTTCAAAAACAGTGTATGCTTACATTGATTAACTGACAGTAAAATACTAAGCAATTACAAAGCTTGTAAGGCCATTGAAATCAAGAAGAACTGCACTGTGACTGGTTTTCTTGCTCTTCATTTAAATGATTAGCTGCCAAGCAGCATGCAGCAACAACAGTTTGGTGTAGAGCTAGTTTGCTGTAGTGGTTAAGAGCAATAATGCGGAGAACCGGTTTGATTTCCCACTCCTCCACTTGAAGCCAGCTGGGTGACTGTGGGTCAGTCACAGTTTCTAGCTCTCTCAGCCCCACCCACCTCACAGGATAATTGTTGTGGGGATAATAATAATATACTTTGTAAACCACTCTTGAGTGGGTGTTAAGACATCATGAAGGTGGTATATAAATCAAATGTTGTTGTTAGGTGTGTGAAGGGGGAAATTAGGGCTGTCACTGGGCTGTGTGAGAATGCATGCCTGTGAAATGTTCTCCATTGCACAGTTCTATGCTGTTTGAATACATTAGCCCACTGAATAGGATCAAGCTGCTGCTTGTCTTGAACTGCTTGATGAAAAATTGTTTGGTAGGGAAGGGGTAGGCATTCTGTCCATCATATGGCCTCCTTCCACTTTGGGTTGGGGAAGGGTCAGGCCATGTGCCTCTCTGAGGGTCTTTCTTCCCTGTCTGCTGGCACTCCATGGATGGAAGGGGGGAGTGGCACTGAGTGGCAGAGGCCAGAATGGCAGGAGGTAATTTGAACCACCTGTGTGTGCCACTCAGAGGGATGTCATTGGATGCCACTGCCTAGCTGATGGTTGCTCCTGGGATAGTTATGGACTCAGCACACTTGCTAGGTCATCTGTACCTTGCAATAACTTTGGAAGTTATTAATGGGCCAGCAGCATCTCAGATGCACTGGCAGCCAGCCACCTCCCCACTGCAGCTCTCAGGATTGAGCTGTAAGTGATGCTTTTTATAGTTGTTATATTTTTATTGTTTTAATTGTGCTGTAGTTTACTTGTAAGCTGCTTTGAGAACCAACTTTATGCTTAGACTTATGAGAACATAATCCAAAGTATAAAGAAGTTGTTTACAGCCTTGTTGGTCCAAAGGCAAAATTCAAAACCAAGAATGCAATCACATAATACTTTTTATTAGGATTAACAAAATGACATATAATAGTGTGCAAGCTTTTAAATTCTCTAGAACTCTTCTTCACACTGGATGTTACAAAACTAAAAGTCTTGCTCTATGGCTATATCTACATGGCTCCATGTGTTAAATTGGTTCAGAGATTAGGTTAGTTGTCATGGCTTCTCTGGGAAATGTAAATTAGCAAGTGTGCTAATAATTCTTTATAAGCAATCTCATTCTCTAGTTTTTTTGTTGAGCTATAATTTCCAGGTTTCCTTTAGTTGAGAGTTACGATCTTTAAACAGGCATAAAGCTGATTCTAAGAACTCCTGTAAACACATTAGAATGACACACTTTGACATGACACAATGTCCTCTTGCAGTGGGAAAAATTGTCCTGGTGAACCTACCCCCATGATATCTTCCCAGAGTGAGTGCCTTTATTAGAAAATATCTTACCCATCATATGTTGACACAAGTGTCCTAAACAGGTGAATTAATGGATGTTTGTTTATTCAGTACCCCACAGACTCTAAGTAAGTTGCTCTCATCAGTCTATGTTGGCTGTTTAACAGCTGCAATGGAAATCCACAGAGGAGTCTGGTAGGCTCTGTAAGGACTGCAATAGGGACCCAGTGTCATGATTCATTACCTTGACTGATTGTGAAGACAGAGGGGTGTTTCCACTTCTATTTGTCTCAGCGGGATGAGAATTTTAATGAGTCCTTAATTGGTAATTGCATGATGTGACTGAGTAGGGGGCATTGCACAATAATCAAAGAATTAAATTCAGACCTCCTCCCAAAGAGGTGTGCTTCTTTAAGAAATGAAATAATTTCAGGATGCAACTGAGATACACAGAAATTATTTCATCCCCGCTGAATTACTCATATTTCCACAAAGCATAATACATGTCTTATTTGCACACTCATAGTTTTGATGCAAGTTGTTGTTAGCAGGTTTTTTAGATGGAGATATGAACTTCTAAATATAAAGCCTCATCCATATAAATTGAGATATGGTCTCTCCTCAAATTCATCAGGTCTAAAGATTGCTCCTTTTCTGATATAGGGAGAGCAAGATTATTCATCAATGCCAACATTGGAATGTTTTATTTATTTAGCACATTTTTATGCCATCTCTCCAGAGCTGTCTATGGTAGCTCACAACCCAAGTAGATAAAAGCACAATAAAACAATCAATAATAATTAAAATAACTGAACAGCAGTCACTTTTTAAAGCTGTATTTATGATATGCTTCTAGCCTTAGGTCCATTTTATGGTTATCATTTTAGGCTATTTTGTTTATGGCTTTCTTAATATTGGTAATTTTTATGGATATTTTCATGAAGTTTTTGTTTATGAGCTGTCTTGAGCAGGTCTCTAGAGAGGTAGTATATACATTTTCTAAACAAATAAATGATAAACAAAACAAAAAAAACCAGACCAGCAGTAGTAAAACTAGTAAGCAGGAAAACAACAAATCGCCAACACATCAATAACACATACAAGGGTCAGCAGCATACAACTATCATCTAATAAAGCAACCAATCAAAGCAGCCTCAAATGGTATATCTAAGGTAGATAATAAAATATTAACATATATGCAGGAACTAAAGGAGGGGGGCATCAAGAATAATTTATCATTTGCCCAGCTAACATCCTAGGAAAATAAAAGCATAACCCACTGCCTCAAATCCAAAACTGGTAGTCTCATGGCCAGTTTTCACAAGAGGAATGTTCCACAGACAGGATGCCACTAAAAAAACCTGACCCAAATTGCCACCCATTTCACTTCCATGTGCAGAGAGTGCACAAGAGAGCTGGTTGGTGAGAATATATGGAAGAAGCTAGTCCTTCATATTTCTATTTCTGTCCAATAGCATTCTAAACAAGCAAACTGTTGGGATATATTGTCAAAGGCTTTCATGGCTGGAGAATGATGGTTGTTGTGGATTTTCTGGGCTGTATCACCGTGGTCTTGGCATTGTAGTTCCTGATGTTTTGCCAGAAGCTGTGACTGGCATCTTCAGAGGTGTAGCACCGAAAGACAGAGATCTCTCAGTGTCAAACTGTGGAGAAGATGAACCAAAATTCGTCATGAACCAAAATTCATCATGAACCGTCATGAACCAGTTGTTGGTCAGAGCCCATTTCTGATGAACCACCACAAACTTTAGGCTGGTTTGTTTGGTTCATTTTTTGGTTCATCGCTGCAGACAGCCTGGCGCCAATCAATCAGCTTCCTAGGTAAGGGGAGCATGGGCTTTCTGCAGCCCTGGAAGTGCCCTTCTGCTGCCCTGGAAGTGACATTTTCATGAACCAAATGAACCAGTCCACAAACCAGGGCAAGTTCGTGAACGTTCATGGTTCATGAAATGCGACACACCACAAACCACATGGTCTGGTATTTTCCTAGTTCGTGCCAATTCTAGTAATCACACAGGGTGACTTAAGGTTTTATTAACCATCAACAGTGATTAATTGAGGGATACAAAAACATGTGATTCACCCTATAACACTGCTTCTCAAAATTTTATGTATTTATTTATAGTAATTGAGTTGGCAATTAAAGAACTATACTATCATATAGAGTAAAATGAGCCAGTGCTCCACTATACTGGCACTTGCAATTGCCAGGACTGATGCTGGTGTAGCATAGTCTTGATTGTTGGCATGTTCAGTAGCGAAGTCAACAGCACAACAACTATAAGAACAAGAGCCAGTGTGTCAACCCTGACTTACATACCAATGAGCCTGTGTTCTTGTCCACTCTGCTGCCACCTACCAATCATGATATTATATGCTGATGATACTCCAATGGCAGCAATACTTAGCAGTAGTGTTGGGGTGGTGGTGGTCAGGATGCTAGAACTAGCCCCTCTCTCCTAACTAGCCCCTCTCTCCTTTATTGGTACTCCAGTGGCCAGAAGCAGCCTCTCAGCCCTGATGGATATGGTATTGGATTACTCATTATGTTTTTCTCAAAAGAGGAGCCAGTCCTCCTGTCATGAAGATGTCTTGAATACATTGGCCGGTGCTAACTATTTTGTAAACAGAGACAAAACTGTCTTGGTTTTTATTGAACAGCATTGGTGAAGAGAGTTCTGATAACATCATAGAGCAGCAATTATCAGATTTTACCAGCCTGGGGACCTCAGTTTAAAGGCCCTCTCCTCTTCCATTTCTGGCACCTGCCATGCCCTAGACAGCTCCCTTTCAGCGTGCATGGCAAGCTGCATATACTTTTTGGAGGTCTCTGCCCTCTAGTTTCCTCAAAACAATATAGTGAGAATCACACCAGCTACACTTTAAAAGCAGACTGAGGTAAATATTTATATTGTGTTTACATAGCTTATAAGGACTAGTCTCAGAGGGAGGTTTGCCAGGTCTCCCACAGTGGTGAGACATTTTCTGCCAGCAACTTGCTATTCCTGCTGCTGCTCCAAACAGTGGTGGAAAAAAAATAAAAAAAATTGCTGGCAGGCCAACTGAATGACATCACTTCTAGAGAAAACTTTTTATAGGTAGTACAATACTGGAAGGGCAGGGGGTTGGTCAGATAACTTATGACCATAGATGTTTAAGTGCCCTGCATCCATATCTCCTTTCTTAAGGGGTTTGGGAGAAGGATGAGGAAATGAATCCATGAACACATGGAACTGCGTTATACTGAGCCAGACCACTGATCTATCAAGGTTATTATTGTCTGCTCTCCCCATGGTCTCAGGCAGAGGAGTTTTACATCATCTACCATCTGAACTTTTGAAGATGCCAGAGATGGAAGCTTGGACTTTCTGAATGCAAAGCAAACACATTTGCACTGAGCCACAGACCCTATTCTAAATGCAAACATCATATTCTAAGGAACGGTTTCCCTCCTTCTCAGGAGCTTCCTTTTTTGCTTATTTGAGTAGCATTCTTTTGCTCTGTGACCCCAGATACAGCTTTGGAGCTAAGGTTCCAGATGAGCTTTGGGATCTGGAGTTTAAACACCTGTAAGCAGTAGGATTGAGTCATCCAACTATTTCTGAACATTATTTTCTGAAATGGTTTTGGAAAATCTCAGACCTGGCATTTGAGGAAAGGTCCATTAGTCCTGGGTATTCAAATGAGGACAAAATATTTTTAAAGGCTTTTTTGAGTGTCTAGCAGGAAGACTGTAGTCGTGGAGGCTGGGAAGAGAGGATAATCTATTGCCTATCAGTGGTACAGGCAGCTACACTTCCCCTTGCTCTGTACTCAAAAAAGCCTTTTCAAAAAAAGAGGTGAAAATGAGAAGTGAAATTAGCTGGAGCGGGATCTTGCTTTCCACGCTGTAGACCCACATTGCTTCTGTTTCATTGTTGCCTCAAGTTATACAGATTCTGCAGATTTTTGAAACAATATTGAAACCTACAAAACCTGTTTGCCCCCTTTCAAGCCACTTCCAAGACTGTAAAAATAATTTCTGATTCCCATCAGAAAGTGTCGTCTGCCTGGATGATATTTCCTTTAAAAAATCTTGCCGGTTCTCCGACATTTCCGCTTTAGCACATGGATGGATAAAGCTACAGTTGATGCTCCTAAGGAACTATCTTTTCACAGTGGTCTAGGAACAGATATTAATAATTCATAAGCAAAGGCTAGGTGGAGGAGGACTCGCAGAGACACGCCACCCCCAGCTTTCTTTCACTGTCCTCTAGGCCCCATTATAAAGTATCGTCTAAATGAGCTGGCTGTGCAAAATATCAGCATACCTCCAAGTTACCTAAATGTCACATACATTTGCATAACCCAGTTGTCAGTTTTATAATTGGGCTGTGAAAAAAATACCCAATTTATTTGCGCACTACAGCTGCAAAAGAGAAATACAAGATATGCAATTTTTTTCAGTTATGAAGGTATCCTCAGTATACAACTCTCACATCTACTTCTCGGGTAGGACCAGTCTCACTCATTATTTTCCAGGAATCTTTAGAGGAATCGTTGCTTTTTCCAAAGATGACTTTGTCCCAGGTTGATGGGTTAGTGTGACTAGGGTTGTGTAACCACAACAACTCAATCTAAACATTTTTTTAAAAAAAGTTCTGATTGCTCTGTACATGGGATGAAATTGCTGTCATCCTTTTTAAAAATAATAATAATATCATATTAAGGAAATTCAGTAGAAATACTGACATTAAAACAGATGTCTATTTTCATCAGTTGCGTAAAAATGGCACCAAATGCCATATTGCATAAACTTAGTGCAAACATGCCATAAAAGAAATAAACGTCAAAGAGCTCAGGAGGTTTGTAAATTCCAGGTTTTAGGAGGGTCTGGAATAATGCGGAAGGTCTGATCCTCTATACATTTGGGGAGCCACTGAGGTTGTTTACAGAGCTGAAGTTGGGTTTAAGGTCTATCTTTTCCATGAACTTTTGGAGAAATCACCAGGGAGGGGCCATGCCTTAGTGGTAGAGCATCTGTTTGGCATGCAGAAGGCCCCAAGTTCAAACTCTGGCATCTCCAGTTAAAAGGATCAGGTAGGAGGTGATGTGAAAGACCCTACCTGAGATCCTAGACAGCTGCTGCAATTCTAAGAAGACGATACTGACCTTGATGGACCAATGGTCTGATTCATTATAAGGCAGCTTCATATATATATATATATATCTTAGTGTCAGGTCTTCATATATAAAATGAGATTACTACGAGAAAAATAGAATGTAAAGCACTTCTTATTAACAGTGCAATCCTGGGGCAGGGAGGTACTCAGGGAACCAACCAGCCTGTATGCCACCATACCTCTTAGATAAGCTGGCTGAGCACTCCACTGGTGCTGCACCACTGCCGAGCACCAGCATAGCAACACCATGGATACCTCTGCACAGGGCCAGCGTATGGCAGGAGTTAACCAGTTCCCTAAGCTGCCCCAGCCTAGGAATGCCCCTGCCCCAAACGGTGTATAGTTGCAACTGCCTAAACTATGGCACAGCCCATAGGCACCCCTGCACTGGGGAAGCCCAACTCCTGCACAACTGCAGCCCCATCCACACGTCCCAGCATTCCTTAGAATATGCTGACAATGGCTTAGCCAATCACAGATTCCAGCAACTGGGTACGCACACACCCTGCACTCAATCACAACCACTACATAAACCCCAGCTAGGGTGCTCAGAGCTAAGCTATGACAGAATGGGGACAAGATCACTCAGATCCTGATTTGCCTCAACAAATGCTGGTTTTGTTTCCTTCTCACTGTGGCCTTGGGGGTGTGACCATAGAACAAGTCTGGTTAAACTGGCATTCAGACATCATGCACAACCATGGATAAGACTATCTGTGGCTAATAAACCAACTTTGGATCCTGGTTTGATGGACCCAGCTCTGGTTAGTGTGATTCTCTCTGAATGCAAATTGTCTGCATTTAGGCAATCACACCAACCATAATTAGTGTCACTAAACTATGGTTTCTTGCAGTATCTGAACTGAATCAATACTTCAGCTGAGTTCTTGCTAAGCTAGTGAACTGGCTGCTAACAAGCATGGTGGTTCCTGGGTTTCATAGTATGGTGGAAAGCTGAACATGCCATGGCGCAGATCTTGAACAGCCTGCATTCTCAGCTTGTGTGCAAGTTGAGAAAGAGTAAGTTCTTTCAGAAGTTATTGAATGTTGTTGTTGACTCAGAGAATGGCTCCTATCTTTTCACACCGTGTTACAATCAGCATCTTTTCACACCGTGTTACAATCAGCATTTCCTGTACTGTGGACAGATAGGAAGCAAGTGGGAGACATCATTGCAGGTCTATGTGGACTGCGGGGACGTGATGTTGAGTGCTCCTATGGACAGTTGCACTAATAGTCAAGAAGGGAATTCATTGTTTTGTGACTTCCAGCCAGTTTCTCGCTTCTTAACCTTTATGTTTTAATTTATCTTAGAATCAAACTGCAAGATGGAGGTGTTAACTTTGTACATTTCTGCCGAGGGCTACGTGTACGAGCCAGTGTGACAGAATCAGGACAGGAGCTGTGAAAGCACCTGACAATAAAGCATCCTCCAGCAAACAGCTGAAAAGGCAAAATTTATATATATTCCACTTTGCTATGAATGAAGCTTCCAGAAAATTGTTTTGTTCCATTTGCAAGCCTGATGCTGAGATAGCAGCCCTGGTTGTTTTGGTCCTGAGGATATTTAGCGGCTTATAGCAGGTACATTTCAGCTCTTTTCATTCTGTCTGGAAGTGGGGGGGGGGAGGGTGATAACCTTAAGAGCAAAGAGGATGACAGGTGTGGCTGTCAGCATTAGACCACCAAACAGCAAAATTGCTCTGAGTGCCATTTCACACTGAGTAAAGAGACCACCAGGAGGTATTGTGCACAAGGTCAGCCCTGTTTTCCCAGTGTTAAGATTCAGCCCCGGAGGGCATAAAGAAAGAATAGATGAAAACATTGGTTACTATTCTGCAACCACAGAATCCTTTTCAGATACTTGGAATTTGGATACGTAGGGAAGAGGGAGCAGGATTGTGCCCATTCTCCCCTCCTGGACTTGCATGTGCTGATTTGCTCTGTGCGAACAGAGTTGTATGCACATACAATTTATGAATGTAGAGCAGTGATCCCCAATATGGTGCTTAAGGGCGCCATGGTACTCACCACCAGTTATGTGTCCTAGAATACTCCACGTGCTTTTTTCCCAAAGCAAAAAGCTGACCCAGGCTTTCCGTCGCTTCACTGGAGTCAGAGGTGCTTCAGAAAAGCCCAGGAGATGTAGCCTTTTTTTGTCTGAAAGGATTAGCCATTTGGAAACAGTTGCCTCTGTCATAGAAGGATGCTTGGCTTGGAACCTCCTAACATTCTGTGGAACCTCCCAGTGTTTTGTGATTGGACCCTGCCCCATATGACAGCCATTTTTATGGGGCTCACTTCCTTGTCTCAAATTTCTGAAAGTGCCCAAAGGAGGCAGGACTTCTAAACCAGAGGTTTAGCTTCCCGAAATATTTGATTCCCATAATCTTTTTCTGTAGGAGATTTGATATACAACAGCAGAAACAAGCCTGGGTTTGGCATCAATTCTAATTCCGTCAACCTGCAGCCACTTAAGACTCCCCAAAGAGATTACCAGTATGATAGATGTGTTGGCAGGTGTTTGTTTGTTGCATTGTCACTTTACATTTTTAAGTGCATGCTTAATAAACCTAGATGTTCTCCTTAAAATAGTTGATTGGATCCAGTGTACTGTAACCAGAACTCTGCTGATGGAATAAAACTATTCTCCATTCCCCCTTGTAGCCCACTGAGTTTCTCAATATACTGCTTGTTGGGGAAAGGGGGCCTTTAGAAACAGAATGGGGAGAAGTGGGGATTCTACAGCGGAAGGGGGGAATCAGCAAAAGTCGCATCCCTTGTGCAGATGGAACTGCCTTCCCTCAGTGAAAGGTGACCTTTGGATTCACCCCATTCTCTAATGTGTGAAGTGACCAAGATATGAATCTGGTTTAACCTCAGAGTTGTTCCTCCAACCCAACAATGGGGTTTAAAGATAATCAACTGGAGGATTTTACTTATTTATTTTAGATTGGATAGGGAGTATCAGTTCAGGGCTGCTGTTTTGAACACGAATGCTCAGTTGACTTTCTACTCATTGCTACAGTATATAACAACAACAATAACAACAACATTCAATTTATATACGGCCATTCAGGTCAACTTAACGACCACTCAGAGGGGTTTACAAAGCGTTTTATTATTCATGACAATCACCCTGTGAGGTGGGTGGTGCTGAGAGAGCTCTGAGAGAGCTGTGACTGACCCAAGGTCACCTAGGTGGCTCCAAGCAGAGGACTGGGGAATCAAACCCGGTTCTCCAGATTACAGTCCTGCTGCTTTTAACCACCACACCAAACTCGTGAGAATTTGAAGACCAAGCACAACACCAAAAAATAAAATCATGGCAAGCATCCAGTCACTCTGCTCAGCAAAGTCTTAAGCCTTCCTCCATCCTTAGGAGCTTTCCTTCAACTTCCTCCACTGAACTTGGAAGAAGGCTGAAGGGACGCTTCAGACTTGGTGAGCAGGACGGTAGGATACATACCATAATGTTTAAACTTACCTGCTAACAGGGATTATTAATGTACCCCTCCCCCCTTTTCTAAGAAGCACAGGGGATGTTACACGGGGGCCATTCTCGTGCAGTGGTGAGAGGGTCAGGCAGTCTGAATCCTCACTCTGTCATGAACGCTTGCTGGCTGACTTTGGCCAGTCACACACTCACAGCCTAACAGGGCTAACAAGATTATTGTGAGGGTGAAATGAAGGAAACGATAATGATGTAAGCCGCTTTCACTCCCTACTGGGAAGAAAGGCAGGGTATAAATGAAAAAAATAATAATAGCAATATGAACACTTCCCATGGGTTTGGCTGGGCTGAGAGCCCACAAACGCTCCAATATCATTTAGCACTTTTTATGATGGAGCTCTCCCTATGCTGAATCCTTCATTCCACTGTAACTCCCTACAGTGCATGGTTTCAGGAAACAAAGCAAGATAATGAATATGCAAGTGGGAATTTCAGGCCAAAGAAAGAAGGAGGGAGTTGATGAGAACCTTGCACCTCTTACACTTTGAAGAGATATTTTTTAAAAGTTGTTTGGGTGAATTATCAGTACGGTTCACACTGTTTCACCTCTGGTGCTTCACAGGTTTTATAATTAATCTAGTGACAGGCTAGCATATGTGTGGTGTAGAAAGCTATTTTTATCAGTCCAGCTGAGATATCCTGAGGTTTGTCACATACAAACAAAACTCTCAGTGGCAATCTTGGTCTTGAAAGTAATTATGAAAAGGAAGCTAGGCATAATCATTTCTTTCATGGGCAAGAGAAGAAAAGAACAAACCCCAACATATTATGCTTATTATGAGATATGTGGGACTGTGTATTAGCTCCATACATCTCTCAGTCTGGCCAGGGGTAGATAAGGCTGGGCTCAAAGTGGCACAATCATGATGCTGGTGGAGTGAAAGCTGCCCCCTTGGCCAGACACCTATGAAGGTGCAACAAGTGTGCCTGGAAGTGGGACAGACTGTTCAGCTGAGGGATGCGTGGGCTTAGTTTTGCCTGGAACCAAAGATAAAGACTAGGAAAGCAAACCAGTTCTGGATCCAGGTCTTGCGAGAGTTGCTCCCACTAGCAGAATGGACACCTCTCTAACAAACTGAGCCAAGGGTAATGCTGCCACCCCAAGTCCTACCTCAGTGCATTATTGGGAATTCCAGACTGCAGAGACAAGTCTAGGGTGAAGAGGTAACAGCTCCAAACTAGCATATTTACAATGCCAACTCTGGACAGGGAAATTCCTGAAGATTTCAGGGTGGACACTGGGGAAGGTGAGGTTTGGGGAGAGGAGAGACCTTAGCAGGAAATAATGCCATAGAATAGCCATTTTCTCCAGGGGGGCTGTTTTCTGAAGTCTAAAGATCAGTTGTACTTCTGAGAAATCTCCAGCCCCCACTTAGAGATTGGCAATCCTAATACTTACCAAGGATGCTGGTAAATAGAAGAAAAATAAGGGAATGGCCAATGAGAAGCACTAAAATGGAATTTCTGCAAGCCAGAAAGAGAACAGAGTTTCCACACATCTGTTGAAATAACTGTTTTCAAGTTTTCTACTTTCCCACTTTCATTACTCTGCTGTGGTGCCTCTGCCTCAGAACCCCTCTGAAGTACAGAGGACTTGTCATGTTCAATGTTCGTGTTCAATGGTAACCTCAACCGGCCTGGCACACTCAGTTCATTTTGGCAGGACCAGGTTTTACGGCAAGGGCTTGGTGATGGACCTGGATACAGGGGTGGGTGGGCACTGAACTTCCAGTGAAGTTTCCAGTGGGCCTCTGCTTTGGAGAATTGCAGGCACAAACAGGCAAAGCCACCAGTGCCACGCTGGGTGCAGGCTCTTCAGAAGCCATAATTATGGGCCAGCCTATCAATGGCATCCTGCCATCACAGGCAATGGGTCATCCCTGCCCATCACGGGCACTGCTGGCTGAGTGAGTGGAGTGGCCCCTGGAGTGCTGGCTTGCAGCACCAACAGGGGCCACTCACCTTGGCTTCTTCCAGGGTCATTTAAACTTCCTAGTCCATCCCAGAGCTGGGATGATGTGAACACATGAAAGAGCACATGAATCTGCCTCCTGTTGAGCCTGACTATGGGTAGATCAAAGTCAATACTGTATACTCTGACATGCAGCAGTTCTCTGGAGTCTCAGGCAGGGGTCCTTCACATCACCCCTCCCTGATTCTTTTTTAAAAAAACTGGAGATGCTGGGGATTGAGCTTGGGACCTTCTGCACGCCAAGCCAGATGCTCTGCTGCTGAGCCACAGCCTCTTCCTTGCAAATGTCTGGAGCAAGCAGATGAGTATGCACGCAATGGGAACATTGCTCCTAAATGCCAGTGCAGTCCCATCACCTCTAGGCAATGAGTGAGAGGTAATGGCATGTAGGAAGAGCTGCCTGTCCACACACCCACCCAATCGCCCACTCATCTTTCCCAGGAACTGATGCCTGGGCAGCAACAGCTTTCCAGCAGGCTATAGCTGCTGTTTCCTCCCAAAGGGAGGAGGAGGAGGAGCACCATGCTGCCAAAAGAGGGAGGAGGAATTGGGATATGTGAGGGGAGAACGTGCCACCATTGCTTCTTCCTTCTGTTATCTGGTAGATGCGCATTTTGGGGAAGAGAAACCACATGTACACATCAAGGAAGGAAAAGGGATCTCTTACGTATCTGGTCTGTCACAAACACCACAACAGTTAAGTCAGCAACTTAACAAGAACTTCTTTATTCCCTGGTTCCAGGGAAGCTACCTTATACTGGGTCATACCATCAGTCCATCAAAGTCAGTACTGTCTGTTCTGGCAGCGGCTGCCCAGGGTCTCAGGCAGAGATCTTTTACATCACCTACAGACTGGAGATGCAGAGACTTGAACCTGTGACCTTCGGCATGCAAAGCAGAAAGTCTTCCACATAGCCATGGCCCCCTCCCCTGTCCTTCACTCTTGTCATTGAACTAATAGTATAATAACTCTAAAATGGTAACATGTATGGAACGAAGAGTATGGTATATTCTGCAGCTACAAATTTCAGGGGATGATCAGTAATGGTAGAAAGCAGCATTTCAGTCTTACCTTCTCATTGAAGTTTAAGTTTCTGAAAAAGCCAGAGTTCCTCAGAATGCAGTCTGAAAACCTCAAGTAAATGGGAACTACGTAATTCATTGCATCAGTCTTCAATTGATGGGTCATGACTAAATCATAAATAAACCAGGTTCACTTTACCATCACACCAACCACAACCATCATGCAAAGAGCGAGAAGGAGAAAAATAGGATAGGGGTGAAAATAGTAACCATGATGTAAAATTAAAAGTGTGTCAGGTGTTTGGGATTAAACCTGGGCCTGAAAAAGTTGAAGGTCACTGCTCTGGTGCATTCAGTGACTCTCTATGCTACAAGAGGTTTAATTTCTTGCTAGGCAGTAGCAAACACATAGCAGCAGCAGCAGCATTTCACTTTTCTAGTTTTTGCAAATGTGAAAGTGCAGAAATTTATCACGCCCCAGCTAGAGATCTCCATTCCTACTCATATTGGATGAAAGGAGCTTTCCTCGCGAACGCTTATACCCTGGAAACCCTTGGTTGATCTTTAAAAGGCTTCGGGCTCAAACCTTGAGGTTGGCAACCCTAGTGGGATGAAAATTTGTTAAATAGAGCAATACTTATAGGCCTCTCCCAGCTAGAAGTGCTATAGGATATTTTTTTAAAATGTCATCAAAATGTGCTTTAAGATCCAGCTAACACCCTAGATTACCAGCATTTGCTGTATGTTGTCTTAAAATAGTAGAAAAGGAGCCCCAAAGAAATCTTCCAGATACCTGTATATGCGTTTATTTTTCAGAAACATTCTGCTGGTGGACTGGAGATAAGAAATGTGGAAGCATCTTGCAGCTGATGAAAGGAATCTCTGAGACTGAACAGGCTGTGAGCACAAATGGATGGTTTTCATGAAAGATCAGGCTTTTGGTTTGAATTACCAGTTACTGAGCATTGCAAGCCATTAGTTCAGCCAGCCAGCCAGCCCTTCTACTGCTTTGCCAGGTAGAAGGAGAGGCAGGCCAATTTTCAATAAGTGCGACAGATGGCATAAAAACAGGAGCACATGATTGCACCAGAGCACCAATATCAGGCTGCAGAAAATTCTCACAAGCACAGAGTTTCAGCTTATATCCCTCATACCTGGATAAACATTTCAGAATTGATGAGCCTATTTGTATGCCAAAAGAGACCTGCAGTGCTATAGAAATTCCACACAGAGAGACTTCATAGATGCCTCTAAAGGGTGTCCAGAATGATCGGCAATGGTTGGCTTCATCAAACTAGGTCAAACTCTTCCCAGATTGCCATCATGTCTCATCTGGCAGGTGCCTTGCTGGTGTGTAAAGAGTTCAGTCTGAAGTAAAGAAAAGCTAAGAAAATGCAGTCAGAATGAGAAAGATATAATTGCAGAAAGGTTTGACAGCATCCTTGGATATTGATGATGGGAGCTTCACTGCAAGCCACACAAGGCAAATAGTTACAGGTAAGGCATGTATGATGAATAAAATTGAATGAAATTGAATAAATAAATAAATAAATGACCCCCCCTTCACTCTCCCCACTGTGAATCAGATTTGCAAATTCAGTTTCCCTGCTTTGACTGAAAAGCCCCAAGTAACATGTTAATATTTGTAGTTTATAAAGTCTCTTTGTCCCACCCTGACAGGTAGATATAGTTTTGGCTTTTAGCCCAGCCCAGGAACTTGATAGAGAAAAGCAAGAACCCACTTCCTTTTGTCCCTGGAAATGGCACTAGAGACTGTATAGCATTCAAAAAGAAATAACTTTTAACAGGCAGGGAATGAGTAAGTGTAGTCAGGGGATAGAAATGTGGAGGTAAAATGTTGTTGGTATTACAGAATACACTTCTTGTAACAGGCCAAATAGTTTCCTTGAAGCTTATTTTCATATATTCTTGGTTCTTGAGAGGTGTTTTACTTAGTAATTTAGTTACAGCAACAATGTTTTTTCAGGAAGTTTCCTATGATAGTTCAGGTTTCCTGGAGTTAGTCTAAAACCATTTTCCCTTCACAACAGACCTGGGCTTCTCCTCAGAGCCAACCCCTCCTTTAATCTTCTTCTGCTCAGAAGATATATAACCATTCTTCTTTTGGCTTGAAAGGGAGCCTCAATCTCAAACCATTACCCAATCACTCTCACCAAAACACACTCCCAGTTCCCTTGTGTCTCTGTATAGCATGCTTGCTGACATATATACTTTGAATTCTTAGATCAAATTCTTCCTTAGAACAGTAATACTAGAGTTAAGGCAAAAAGAGTCTCTTTCACTTTAAAGGGGAACCTATCTGACCTTTCTTATCAGGCTCACTCACATCAAAATCCTGTCAGAAATCAAATGACTGCCTTCAGACTGGTTCTAAGTGACCAATCAGAGAAGAGGAAGCAGCCCATCAATCAAGCTCTCCATTCTATGGAATAATTAACCCTTTCCCACTCAACTCTCTGATTTTGCTGCACTTCAGAAACCCGCGTTAAGTGCAGTGCGTCACCGCGTGAGACTATCAGATCAGATGTTTGATGTATGTTCAGAGTAATAGTGGCTATTCCTGTCCTGCACAAAGGCTTGGGATCTCAGGAGGGCTTGGTCCACTGGAACTTACAGGAAGCTCCTTTGTACTCTCTTTGTATGCTCTTTAAACCTAGTTTGCAACTCCTGAGACCCCAGTACTCCTGGGCGGGAGGAGGGAGGAGGGAGGGAGGCAGCTCTCCCAGGCAGTGTAGCAGCCCATGGGTGGGCCAAGCAATATTGTCAAGACATGGCTGTCACAGACTTGTTACCAGTTAACTTCATTTGTTCAATAAAGAAGGGGGCACAATGTGGCAGTCTGCCTTTGTGTCACCGCTGGTAAAGGAAACATCACTGTCCTCTAAGGATGACATTTGAATTTGTCTGCTCTGCAATTGCCATTTCCTCCCTCATTCCTATGAATCCTCTCCTGGCCCTTTGAAATAGCTACTGCCAAGCTGATCAATATTACTGACCCGAGATCATGGAGGAAAACTAACCTGAGGGTCTAGTGCCTCTCTCATGCCACACTGTGTCCATATATGTGGAGAGGGTCATTCTTTGGATCAAGGTCTCAGCACAAAATTGGGCTCAATCATAGAAAAATAAGGAACTATTTAAAGGAAGGTGAATGTGGGCATGGCTCCCTCTGCTTCCCCCTGTCCCAACTATATGAAGCTGCCTTGTGCTGTAAATAGATCCAGAGGAGTTAGCCATGTTAGTCTGTAGCTGCAAAATAGTAAAAAGTCCAGTAGCACCTTTAAGACTAACCAACTTTATTGAGGCATAAACTTTCGAGAACCACAGCTCTGTTTATCAGATGCATACATGCATGTGATGAAGAGAGCTCTGATTAGTTGGTTAGTCTTAAAGGTGCTACTGGACTTTTTACTATTTTGTTCTGTACATTGACTCCTAAACATTGTCTCTTCTGACTGGCAATAACTCCCTAAGGTCTCAGTTATCTAAGGGTCTCCCTATGACCCTTTAACAGTAGGTTCCAGGGACCGAACTTCAGACCTTCTATATTCAAAGCACACGCAGTGCAATCCTAAACAGAGTTACACCCCTCTAAGCATTGAAGTCATTGCATTTAGCAGGCTGTGACTCTGCTAGACTGAGGCGCTAGCTCCGTTCCTCACCCCTCCCCTTACGCATCCACTTCTGAAAATTCTACACTCTGGGTCTGCATTTATTGTTTTTTTAATGAATGAATTAGTATGGATTGTTTCTAATGAATAAAAAATAAATAGGCATTTTTTCTCAATTGTAGCATTAACAACACTGATTTTAAAAGCAGCATTTTACATGGTGTGTGTCTGTATGTTTACCTTTCTCTGGATGTGAACACAGCTGCCTGACTAATGCCCAGAACATCAGCAGTAACACGTACAACAGAGCCTATGGCTGGAAAGAATGTGTCTCCGGTACTCAGCAACATATGCAATTATTGTGTGTGTCTGCAAAGGACATTGTGTTTCACCTCTTACACGTAACACATGTACCACATGTACAAAGCATTCCAATAAAAATTATATTAAAATGCCTGACAGATGTCTTTCTCCTGACCGAGTATACACCTTGACCATGACGTTTCATCTGTTTTTCCTAATGCTGCTTATGTTATGTTCTTTTAACACCCCTGCACGGAAGTCTCACTGCAACTTTGAAAATGTTTTTGTTTATGGTGTTATATAGTTTTTCTTCAAAGATCTGGGATGATTTGCTACTACACCTGAAAGCTCAATATGAGAGCAAGGCCTTTTTTGCATGGGCGATTTTTGCCGCATTTGGCTCCGTACCTCTTTGGGTTTTCATTTGAATTCTGAACGATTAACTCATCCTTCAGATTTCAATGTAGCATTTCAAGGGTTCTCTTACGAGTTTTCTGCCTGCGCCTTTTCTGTGCAGGGGAAAAACTCGGAAAAGAAACGCCACCTTAGAGGCCATTCTCTCTCTGGACTTCAGGTATTGCCTATGCCTCTTGGTCACAAACAACTAGACTGGAAATTATTACTAGGCCAGAGAGCATATCGGCATATAAGGGCATTGCCCTGAAGATACGTCTTCTACAGAGGAACTGACTAGATCTATGGAAACAATATCATGCTACTATGATAACAAATTTCTCCCGGTCATTCACTCTTCTGAACGGCTTGTTGCTCCATCTCCCTGTGGACACTCTGTAAGTCCAGATATTGTGGAGGGCTTCTGGTTTACCTTCCTGTAGACATTTATGCAAGTGATGAATGCCTTAGATGAATGCCACTAGATGTGAATGAATGCTGCAAGATGTGGCTTTTGGCATGAATTTTGGCTGGGTGGGGGTTCCTCCCAATTATATGGGATTACAACCAAACTTTACTATTGTTAAATTTGTAAGCATGCTGAGGTCCAGTCTGAATCAGGACCTCAACACCAGGGAAGAGGAGGCTTCAGCCTCCCCCTGTACCATTTTCCAGAACAGATATGGCCCTAGTAGACATTCCCCCACCCACCCACTTGTGGGGCTGCATGTACAGTATTAGTGGCTGATGACTTCATCTGAGTATCTTGTTAGACTCTGTGGTTTTCTGTGTTTTTCCTATAGTGACCAAACTCTTGACACCAGATTTGTTGTCCTCTCTTGCCATTATTAGAATAATTTGACTGTCCGTATCCTCTCTTAGGCTATGAAAGGGCAATGTCCACAGACTGTTAAAATATGTTGTGCTGTTTCTTACGAAAGCTCTTTTTAGATCTTCAAATCCCAAGGAGAATCAAAGCACGAAGTGGAGCAAGATTGCACCTACTGTTCCCACCCTGACCTCCATGTATTGAACACCTCTTTGTGTTCAGACTGTACACCAGTACAGATTTTACATACAATTCTACTAGAGACAGAATCCATGAACAGAAGCCCCTTTCAGACATTATGTTCCTGGCATTCCTGTCTCATGTACCAGAAGAGCGCATGATGCATGATCCTCTTGGTACTCATGAGTCATGATAACTACCATTTCATGTGAAAAGGGCAATACATATATATACATATATTTTTCAGCTTCAGTATGTTCAAACAAATAACTTCAAACATCTGTGTTTGGGGTTGTGTGTGCTGCCCATATTCTGCCCATTTTACACAAATGGCACTCACAGATTCTAAGATAAGCATGCATGGCGTATTCTCCCAGTACATGAGATCGGAATATCTGGGAAGGGCAAGTGAAGCTGAGGACCTGCTGCTACAGTCCCTTTCTCCCTCCAGGCTTTGACTCTGCCTCAGACTGAGTGTCCATAAAGGGCTAGCTTTGTTTCATATCCAGTCAATACCACGAGCCAATACTGTGAGTCCATGTTTTGGCACCAACTAATTATCCAAGGATTGGAACAGGTAGTGGGAGCTACCTGGTTTTCAAGAGCCGCTGGCTAACAAAATCTAGCTCCACTTCCTACATCATATACCTCAATATTTAGTATATTTATGTGCACTATGAAGTAAAAATAGCAGATGGCATGCACAGAGAGAACTGTCTCCAATAAATGTGCCACATAAACAGTAAGTCTTGTAATGTGTTTACAGCCAGTAAGCAGAAGCTTATGCAAATAATCCACCTGGCAAATTGAAAACCTGTCGTGAGTGTCTAATGAAGAAAAAAAATTAAAAAGGAGTACGAATTAATTTGTTAAGAGGTATTTAATCAAATAGCACATTTCAAAGTTTTAAAAAATGTATTATGAATAAAACTGGGCCTGGAAAATAAAGCACGTTTGAAACAAAAGTCACTTTTCTTCCAAGCATCTTAAACCAAAAAAGGCCAAATATTTGGAAAGACCAAGTCTGGTTAGTCTTACTATATTACTTAGAGGTCAGTAGCCCCAAATAGATCTCTTATTTCTATGCTAATTTTAAAATTCATGGAGTAGAGGTCTACCAGCTGCTGCTTAGCTATGGGATAGCTCAGTGGAACTTGCATGTACAGAAAGTTAGTAGCCATGATAACCAAACAAAGCCTCCATGTCTATAGGCAGTATACCCCTCAAAACCAGTCGCTTGGAGGCAACATTGCAAAGGCTTTGCTCTCTGTGTCTTGCTTTGTGGGCCTTTTGGTGCATATGGCTGGGGCATCACTGTGGAAAACAAGATGCCAACTTGGGAGGGCCATTAGTCTCATCTTTATGATCTGGACGCAACAACTCCAGATGCTGAAAGCAAACACCAGAGAAAGTCATCCTTTTCATGTGAATTTCCGGTTGGAAAAAGAATGCTGGACTAGATGACCCTTGATCTGTTCTGCAGCCCAATTTGTAAGTTTGTCTTTTTCATGTATGTTTGACCCAATGAGGAGTTTTATCTCTAAATTTCTCAAAATTTTCAGATACTGCCTTTCTTTTCAGTCATTTGCAGCACTGGTTCTGTTTTTTCCTTATGCTCAAGTGACTGTGAAAGTGGGAACTGATTATCTGTGTGAAGTGTTTTCAGGGAAGACGCTTATTCTCTCAGGAAATACAAACAAATGGAATATGCTGCTATTGTACTGCCCTTATACGAATCTATGGTGAGACCACGCTTGGAATCCTGCATACAGTTCTGGTCACCACACCAGAAATAGAATATTGTAGAGCTCACAAAGGTGCAGGAAAGAGCAAACAAAATTATTAGAAAGCTAGAGCAACAGCCCTATGAGAATTGATTAAAATACTTAGAGCAGTTTAGCTTAGAAAGAAAGTGAGCAAGGGGAGACATGATAGGGGTCTATAAAATTATGCACGGTGTAGAGAGAGTGGACGGGGAGAAGCTTTTCCCCCTCTCTCATAAAACTACAACCCAGGGTCATCCACTAAAGCTGATGGGTGAGAGTTTCAGGAAAGAAAAAAGGAAATACTTCTTCACATGGTGCATAATTAAGTTGTGGAATTCCCTGCCACTATATGTGGTTGCCAGTTTGGAAGGCTTTAAATGGAGAGTGGACCAGTTCATGGAGAATGGGGCTTAGTCATGATGGATGTCTACTCCTTCCAGTCCCAGAGACAGCGTGCTTCTTTATCTCAGTTGCTGGGGGACGTCGGTGGGGGGGTGCTGTCACAGTCCTCTTCCTTGTGTGGTTTCCTAGATGCAACTGGTCAGCCACTGAGGAAACAGAATGCTGGACTAGATGGGCCTTTAGTATGAGCCAGCAAAACTCTTCTTATGTTCCTAGCATTGAAGGGTATGATGTGGGAGCTTGTCAGAAGCCTCTTCTGGTTGTTTAAGTGTCAGCAAATATCAGCACAGAAAGGTCTGCTACACTTGTAAGGGGAATTAATGTACTCAGAATTCCTGTATCAGAGCGTAGCCCTCTAATGCTGCAAAACACTACAGTCATAAAAATGAAAATGGAAGAAATGGTTGGGGAGTGCAACCTGTATCTTCAAAAACCTCTCTTGGAGGTATTGAGGGTGATGCTTGGGAGTTTTAGCTCAGCAATAATGACACCTAATAAGACTAGGATGGTGCGAACTGGAGATCTGACAATGGAGTTTGCATCTTTGTGAAGGATTTACAGTGCAATCCTAAGCAGAGTTGCACACTTTTGATGGAGTTAGAAGAGTGTTGGTCTTCTTAGGATGGCACTGCTAGTCAATTGAAGTTTCAGAAACATCGTTTACTTTTTAATTCAAACTCCTGTTCCTTTCACAATCTATCTTTTTCATATTCCAGCTATCAAAAGGTTCCCTCCAGGTCCCACTCAAGTATATGGAGTCTATCCAGAAGCTAGTAACCACCAGCAACCAAAAACAATCAATGCTCATGAAATCAAACACCTTTCTTGTTAAAGAAAGAACTTTACCTATTAGCCTATAGAAACCTAGAGAAAAGATAATCACATCAGATAGTCACATCAATTTAGCCATTATGTTATGCTTGATTAAAATATTCCAACTATTGTTTATGTTTGAAATGTGTGCCTACATAATACATCAGCCATTTTGCATTTCTTCTTTTTAATACATAATGTAGAATTGAAAAAAATGACAGTTCCACAAATATTTATTTATTTAGCATGATTTTATCTTGCTTTTCTCCCCAATGGGGACCCAAAAAGGGCTTACAAAAATTCTTTAAAACAAATTTACATAAAATATGAGACAACAAACAAATGAAAGACAAAAAGTAGGCAAGACATCCTAGGTTGGTGTCCATCAGTTTAATCCATCTTAGAGTCCATACAAAGAAGGGGTCACTAAGAAAAAGGCTCTCCTCCTCTTCCTCTGAGGAGCTCAGTGAAGTGTACATAGGTCTCCACTCTCCATTTTTTCCTCTCAACAACAGTGTGACATGAGGTGAAAATACTGAACTTCAAGGCTGAATGGGGATTTGAACCCAGGTTTTCATCTGACACGCTAACCTCTACAAGTCAGGGGCTGTCTTCCATCTATTCTTCCTCCATCTTCCAAGAAAAAGGATGGACTTGCTGAACACTCAAACTTCCATAGACAGTGTGTCTCACACTCCCCCTACAATTGGAGGAAGCTTTCCATCAGGCATGCGGCTGAGGCACAGGGAGTGGATGTGACTCAGACTAGGTTCCTGGGTCTCAGCAAGGGCCCTGTCATGAGCCTTCGTTCTGCCTGTGGTTAAGGTGTAGCTCCACAGAGTAGGAATCCCAAGTTCTAGCTCTGCTGCCTCTCCTATCCAAGATTATTTATGCTCAGAAGGTGCTCTTTGACTGGAAGACCTTTCCATGAGCATAGGATAGGACCCAGGCCCACATTTCCTGTTTTCTAGGGCACAGTCTTCCTCATGGTGCTACCAAGTAGGTCATATACTGTATTCTTCCTTGCACCCTTTCTTGGAGAATATCAGCCCTCCCTTACACAGGTACCAAGGCAAACATAACCTTCAAGGCAGATAAAACAAAACCTGTTTTTATAACTAATAGGTGGGGATGCTGTTCGAGGAGAATGGGAGAGGTTGATGTTTCTGAACATGGCACTTGATAGCTCTACCTTGAAAACATTAAATAATTGATGGATTCTTGTAGTCTTCCAATAGTGGGAATTGGGGGCCAGACATCAAACGTTCTACAATGTTTGATGACAAGGCATCACTTTCCCCCAGGTTTTACACGCATCACTAAAAAGACTGCTGCAGCATTTTAGTGTAGTTTCATTAATTCATTAACTTTTAGAGACCACCCTGCATGCAAATTCCTCACAACCATTAACAAGAAAACCTTGTAACACAAAACAGGGTTTCTGTCTTGTAACTGGATCTTGAAATCTCTCATTAGCCACCACGCAGCAGCCCCTCTTTCTCTTACCTACTCCCTTCGATATCCAATTACCTAGCCATTCCCTCTGCCTGTTATGAAGCACTCAAGGTGTTCTGCTTGGCATATTAGGTAAAGATGGCCAAGAAGTACCAAAGGAACAGGAAGGGGGTGTCACTGCTACTGCACTGAAGTACAGAAGGATTCCTGCACAGCATCCATTCTGCATGGTGGCAATACTGATAGGGGGATAACCTAGAATGACAGTAAAATCAAATCATCTGGGAGGGCTTTCTTACACTGGCAATAGGATTGTGTTGTAAGAAAATGATTGCTTCGATAAAGGTATTAGGAATGTAGACTATACTATTGTGCACTGTCTGTTACTGTTCTTTATTATGTCATATCAAATTGGTTGTTTTGTTTCAGCTCTGCATCAGATTTCAACTTGTTTTCATTTTTTCTGCAATGTATACCCAATTGTATTGTTTATTGAAGGAGCCACTTGTTGATTGTAATGAAATCCACTGTTTAACTCATCTTGAGTCTCAGTGAGAAAGGTGGATTATAAATGATGTAAATCAATCAATCAATCAATCAATAAAAGGGTATGTGCAGGCCACAAACATCCAGCTTCTAGATACTTGTCTATTAACCTCAATGGTGAATTCTCTTCCTTTTTTCAAGGCTGTTAAAGCTTTCAGTCCATTGTCCTGCTTCTGGATCCAGAAGAGTTTCACTCATTTCTGACAGGGACATAGTATAAGAAAATGTATAACAGATAGATTGATAGTTTATTCATGTATGCAAATCACCATCTGCCACTGGCTGAAAGATATTAATAACTCTAATTAAACTTGAGTGGAACCAAAGATGAAACACTTGATCTGGGTACATGCTTGACAACAGCATTCTCATTGTAACTTCTGGTTCTTTAATTTCTAATTAAAAAAATAAACAGCTGTAATGTGGTCAATGAAGAACAAGCCCACATAGGGAAGGCATTGAATGTATATTGTTTGGAGGGGAGAGGTGATTGTATGTTTATTCGCTTTACAAAATTTATACACCCCTTTCTGCCCTCACAAAGACCAATTATTTCCTGTACCTGAATCTTACAAAATGGATACTACCATTATGCTGAAGAATAGGGGGAGAAGAAGTCAGACATCAGGTTGGAATATTTTCACACTACTAACCTGCTTCTGCAATGTTGCGCAAAAAAAGCAGAAGATGGCATCTTCTTGCGAGAGTTTTGCGTGATGTCGTGCAAAACTCTCAAGAGAAGATGCTATCTTTCGCGTTTTTTGCGCAATGTTGCACAATGTTACACAATGTTACGGAAGCAGGTTAGTAGTGTGAAAACGGCCCATATGTGAGATGCTGCTTTATTTTAGAGAAATTCTATCACTGAAGGTGTAAAAAGCCAGTGTGGTATAGTGGTCAGAGTATCAGACTAGGATTTGAGAGACATCGCCTCAAATCTCCCCTTAGCTATTAAATTAATTGAGTAACCTTGGGCCAAACAGTCTTTCTAAGCCAATACTAGTTCATAATACTATACTGAGAATAAAATGGAAGACAGGATAGCTACTAGATGGGTGCTGCCTTGAGCTCTTTGGATAAAGAGCAGGATACAAAAATATGACCAATAAAGAGATAATTCTGTTAAAAAAGAATTCTGCCTCACTATTTAACTGTTATATTCAAAGGGTCACAGGGCTACAACACATCAGCCAGCATGGGTAGTGGCTGGAGTGTCAGCCTATCTGGGAGACCCAAGTTCAAATCCTTGCTCTGCCATAGAAGCTTGCTCAGGGATCAGTCATTCTCAGCCTAACCAACCTCACAGAAAGGGTTGCCAGGCCTCTGCTTTCAACTAGAGATGGGCACGAACCAAAATACGAACCAAAATTCAGCACGAACCAGGCCGGTTCGTGGTTCGCAAACCAGTGGTTTGTCAGAGCCCATTTCTGAAGAACCACCATGAACTTTAGGCTGGTTCGTTTGGTTCGTTTTTTGGTTCATCCCTGCAAACAGCCTGGCGCCGATCAATCAGTTTCCTAGGCAACAGGGGATGGACTTCCTGCAGACCTTCTGCTGATCTGGAAGTGGCCTTCTGCTAGCTCGGAAATTACCTTCTGCTGGCCAGGAAGTGGTGATTTGCTGGCCTGGAAGTCACATTTTCACAAACCAAAATGAACCGATTTCGTGAACTGGGGCAGGTTCGTGAAAGTTCATGGTTTGTGAAATGTGACGAACCACGAACTGAACCATGGTTCAGTTTTTTTCCCATTCGTGCCCATCCCTACTTTCAACCTCAAGAACTTTTGGAAGTGGGGCACAGGGAAGGAAAGCTGAATTAACATTGTGATGTCACTCCCAGATTTCACAATTATAATGCTGGGTGACTTCCTAGAGCATCATGACATCACTTCCTTTTGAAAAACCAGAGGTAACATTAATATGCCAATTGGCTTCACACACACCCTTCCCAGTTTTCTCCCGATGTTCATTCAAGCTGTGGCAGGGGCCAGAAGGCAGCAGTGGGAGACTTTGTACTGTACTGAGTAAGCTGGCAACTCTATACACAGGGTTGTAGTTCTGATAACAAAATGGAGAACAAGAGAACTTTGTAAGCAATTTTGGGTCCCCATTGGGGAGAAAAGCAGGACATACATTATCTAAGCAGGAAGGGGAATTGAGGAGAAATGTCTGCCAGCTTGAAACATCTACACTGAGTGTTTTTATCTCTCCTGCTGTAGGTATTTATAGCTTGGGTGTGGCCAGGGTGTGAGCCCTTGAACAAGACCCCAAGAGCTCTTGGTTCTTGGCCAAATGGATTAACCTCATGAACCAGCAACTCGAGATTTCTCTATTTTTTGTCTTTTGTATGTTTGTATACTGTATTCTATGTAGATTTATTTTAAAATGTATTTTTGTAACCTCCTTTGGGTCCCAATTTGGGAGAAAACTGGGATAATAATATACTAACTACATAAATCACTGGGTTCCTTGCTATGGATGGAGAGCGCTTAATACCTTGCCGAAGGTATTAAATAGGCTTGAGTTTAGTTAGTACTGAGATGGAAGAAATCCTAGGGACCCAATGTAAGTTGCCTCAGGTCTCTCAATGGAAGAAACGTGGGATTAATTTAATAATAATAATAACATTGACCTATATACCACCCTTCAGGACAACTTAACACCCACTTAGAGCAGTTTACATTGTGTGTGATTATTATCCTCACAACAATCACTCTGTGAGGTGGGTAGTGTTGCCAGCCTCCAGGTGGCAGCTGGAGATTTCCCAGAATTACAACTCATCTCCAGGTGACAGAGATCAGTTCCCCTGGAGAAAATGGCTGCTTTGGAGGGTGGACTCTATGGCATTATACCATTCTGAGGCCCCCTCCCCTTACCAAACTCCACCCTTTCCAGACTCCACTCCCCAAATCTCCAGGAAATTTCCCAACCTGGACCTGGCAACCCTAGAAGTGGGTGGGGCTGAGAAAGCCCCAGAGACTGACCCAAGGTCACCCAGCTGGCTTCAAGTGGAGGACTGGGGAATCAAACCCAGCTCTCCAGATTAGAGTCTTGCTGCTCTTACCACTACACCAAACTGACTCTCCAGTATATCATTTGGAATGATACAAATAAATGAGTGGCCTGCAGGCTGTCCCATGGCCAAACTCTGGCCTTACCAGGTAAAAGAGAGTAGAATGGGATAGAATCCTCTGCTTTAGAATTTGAAGAGCGGATGCCCATCAATGAGCCTATGGTCTGATTCAGTGGCTGGCAATTTTAGGCAAAATTGAACACCTTCCTTTTCCAGTAGCTTTTGGACGAAGTTCAGTGGAGATTTTATTGCTGCTTCCACTTCTTTTAACCTGCTGCTGGGCCCCCTAGTCATATTTTAAAGATGTATTCATTTGATTTAAATATATTGTATATATTGCCTTGAGTTTGTAAGTGATAACTTATACACTTTTAAAATGAAGAATTTTTTAAAAGGCGGGAACCAGAGGAAAATGTAATCTGGTTATGGGGGATTTTGTTGGTTTCCAGTTAGAATTCAGGCCTCCATACAGACTTATTTTCAGTGACTTCTCCTCGTGCCCACAATCCCACCCCTGCCATGGTGGGCTTTTCAACAGATCCCAGATCTACTCTAACTATACCAGTGCAGGTATGAAGAAAAAATGGAGTGTTGCTGAGGAAAAGTGGGCAATTGTATGACAATGTTATGCAGAACCCCTTTCCAGTTTGGGGTGGGGGTAGGGGTGAAGATGGAGCAAGAGCTCCATATGGAAGCAACCAAAGAGAATAATTCTCAGTGGTCACTTCCTTTCTAGCAGCAGCCCAATGAAGTCCTAGCCTCCTCCTTCTGGAAACTGCACCAGATTGTTTAATCATACATTTTGTGGTCATGGATGAGTGGGATTTTTTATTACAGGCTTATTAATTGCTTTCAAATGCTCTTAGAATCAAATTTTGCTGAACTTCAATTTTCCATAATATAGTAAATTGGCATGAATTTGAAGGGGAAGCCATTACAGCTGCATGTTTGCTAGAAATGAGGCAAAATCCTTTGGGGTAAAGAGTAGAAGATGAGTGAATAATATGAGTTCAAAAATATCGTCATATTAAAATGCTTGATATGTTTATTTCTGGCTGTAGTCCAAGAAAACCAAACTTTGCAGAGAATTATTTCATCATAGTAATTTTAAATTTTAGAAAGTCATTGGAGTAAAGTGTGGTCAGGAAGGTTTGCCAAATGATGAAAGAGACAGCCAAGCCCCAGATGGGCAGTGTTGTCATCTTAAGGGGTCTGACATTTTGCACATTGCTAGCCTCACAGAATCAGTACAGATAGAGTCCATATGTATATGAGAAGAATTCTGTAATTTTTTCAAAAATACATCAAGAATACAATATTCTTTGTGGCTGCTGGGAATGCCTACCAGCTATGTATACATTATCTTTACATCATTGGGTGTTTATCTGGAATTATGAGGATTTAATTTCAAATTATTAGGAACAAGTATTGAAAATACTTTTATTTGTTAGAAGAGTTGCCTAGTCACAAGAATTTCCTCAACGTGTAATAATTAATCTTCAGGCAATTAAACTGTAGAGAAGATAAATCTTACATTTTATTGAGGTTGATTCCATTCATAGCATTTTCTTGTAGAAGACAGAAGAAAAAATCCTAACCTTAAGTGAACTTTCCCTACTGGGTATGGCCAGCTAATTTGGCATCATGTATGCAGGCAGGTATGTGGATTAGGACTCCATAGCAGGAATTCTAGAAATGTGCATCCTCCTCCTTTGGAAACTATCACAATGGAGACAGGAGAAAAGAAGTCAGAAGGCACTCCTGCCTTTGACGAAGAGAGGTATCTTGCTAACCAGGAACATAACACATACCCTCAGCACTCTCCCAAGACAAAGGCATGTTGAACCACCTATTCCAACACCAACCACTACCATGAGAAGAATCAAGTGCTCCGGTTATTTCTGGATGTGGCAAAACGGGGCCTTTCCTCCTACTGGTAGACCCTGCTCTGCCTACCCCTCCTTTTTCACCTCTGTCCAGGCACCTGAAGGGGCTGTCTCCTGTCTCTGGGTAGTTGCTGCCACCACTGTCCCTGTAGTGGGTCTTGGTTAGGTGGGACAGCCTCCGAACCTCTCTCCTCTGCTAGTGGGCCCAAGTGGTTGGGGGACTATGTGGAACAGAAGATCTTTCTTCCTTCATAAATTCCAAAAATAATTTATTTAACTTCTAACTATACACAGGCAAATATACAGTGAACAGAAGGAATAATACAACATAAAACCCCTATTCTCTCTCCCTTTGCTTCTCTATACTCATGCCCTAATTAGATGTTGTGTAGGGCAGGCACAATCCTTTGATACCTGGGGTTACATTAGAGCTACATTTCCCCCGAGAGCCATTTCTCCCTCAACTCTTCAGCCGCCAACTGTAAACTTCCAACTCCTCTCCACCAACTGACTCGCTCTCCCTCCAATCACATTCTACTCCAGAACTGGCCCCTCCCCCCTGCAGCCCATAGAAAGTTAACTCCACCAACAGAATGGCATTTCTCCACTCTGGACTAGACCACTTCACAGTGCAAATGCTAGAAGCCTCTGAGCTGAGATGGAAGTGCAAGAGTGCTTGGTGCTAAATGAAGAAGAACAGCTAAGGAGCTGGGGGTAGTGTAGAGAAGGAGTGATTTGGGGCATGGTAGATGTTTATAAAATTATGCATGAAATGCAGAAAGTGGATGCAGGTAACTTTTACTTGGTCATATGAAACTGCCCTATGCTGAATCAGACCATTGGTCCATCAAGCAGGGCCAGATCGACGGGGGGGCAGGAGGGTAGTCTGCCCCTGGCACCGCCAAACAGGGGGCGCCGGGCGCAGTTGCCAGCCCCAGGAGCATGCTGCCAGCCCCTGGAGCACGCCTGGGGAAAGGCGAATGGTGCGGGCGGCCTCGGCCTTCCAGCCACCCGTGCTGCCTTTTGCCTTTCCTGCAGGACAAGGGGAGGCTGGCTTGCGGGAAAGGCAAAAGGCAGCATGGGTGGCTGGAAGGCCGCCCGTGCCGTTTGCCTTTCCCCAGGACAAGGGGTGCGCAGCAAGCTGGCCGCCTCTTGTCCTGGGGAAAGGCAAAAGGCAGTGCGAGTGGCTCGGAGGCTGCCCGCGCCATTCGCCTTTCCCCAGGACAAGGGGCACGCGGCAAGCCGGCCGCCTCTTGTCCTGCAGGGCAGGTGAATGGCACAGGCAGCCTCCAAGCCACTCACACTGCTGCGAGCTCCATGGCGCGCCAGGACAGCCGGCTTGCTGCGGGGGTGGGGGGCGCCCCAGTGTGATGATGGCACGGGAGTGACGTCATCACGCAGCACCAGGAGCGCGTGCACTATGTGCGCGCACGTAGAGCCTAACTACGGTTGCCCTGGGCACTGGCAACCATAGATCCGGCCCTGCCATCAAGGTCAGTATTGTCTACTCTGACTGACTGTAGCTTTCTAAGGTCTCAGGCAAAAGACTTCCTTCCTTCCTCACAGTAGTAGAACTCATGGGCAGCCAATGAAGTTGATGGGAAATAGATTGAAGATGTAAAAAAGGAAGTACTTCTTCACTCAAAGAATGACTGGCTTGTTGAAATTACTCCCACAGGATGCAGTGAAGGCTCCTTGTTCAGTTGGCTTAAAAGACAAATTCATGGAGCATATAAGCCTATCAATGGCTATTTGTCAAAACAACTAAATACAACTGCTCAGAATAAAAATGCTGGGGTGGCAGCAATAGGGGGAGGCTTTCACCTCTGTGCCCTGTGTGTAGATTTTCTAGGAGGATGTGGTTGGCCACTGTGTAAAATGGGATGGCGGACTAGGTGGATCTTAGGTCCAATCCATGCATGGCATGTATTTATGTAAGACAAAGATTGCATATTTGATTCAATTTTTTAAAAAACCCTGCATATAAAAAGTGGTATAAGCAGAAAACTAGGTTAAAACCTTCCTTTCCAACATGTTAGCTATCATAACATGGGGCATTTTCTTACATACCAGAGCATTCAAACATGTAATCCCTCAACAGGAGACAAAGCTATTAACATGACTCTGCGACTCAGGTGGCTGAGTGTTCCACACTGCTATGAGAAATCAAATTTCCATGCTAATGGCTTCCTGGAACTCTTCTTGCTTTTGTGACTCTATGAAGATTCAGGCTGTGTTGTGTCATAGCTCCTTATCCTTCTAGCACTTTTTCAGTAATATTCCCCTCAGACAAATGCTATTTCTAGATAATATCTCCAACCTCAGAAAGTCTTTGTTTAACAGTGGTAAAATTTTGTTAAATTTCCCATTTGTGAAGGACAGAATTCTGAATTTCATTGCTTTCATTTTCTTCCTAGCTTTCCTCACTGCTATACAGAATTTGTAAGTGACTAAGGACTGCAAGGCATGCCTATGCATAATTATAATATGTATAACTAACTTGCATGTATTAATCAGAGATAGGTTCACTTCAACAACTATAGTTCTGTATATACATTTCCTTGTTCTGTCATGCCAAACAAAGGCTGTTTTCACACTGCTTACCAGCCATGGAACATTGCGCCAAGCTCCCAGAACAACAGCATCTTCCTGGCACAATTTCACATGAGAACGTTCTCGCGCAAAATCATGCCAGGAAGATGCTGTCATTCTGGGAGCTTGGTACGATGTTCCGTGGCTGGTAAGCAGTGTGAAAACAGCCAAAGTTTTTAAGCGAAGACATTTCCATAAAGGATGGTGACAGAGCTAGCATGGTATAGTGGTTAGAATGTCACACTAGAATCTGGGAGACCCAGAGTTGAATCCTCACTTAACCATGAAAGCTTGCTGGGTGACGTTGGGCCAGTCACACACACTCTACCTAGCTTATCTCACAAGGTTATTGTGATGATAAAATAGAGAGAAGAAAGATGTAAGCTATTTTGTGCCCCCATTGTGGAGAAAGGTTCAATGAATCAACTAAGTACGTTTCTCAGCTGAAGCTGATACCTGACCTTCCAGCAAATATTTTCAGCCTCTTCTATGCAAATTTCCACATTGGCCAAAATTGTATCCATAATACACTGAATATATAGATGTAGAGAGAGAGAATCTCAACAAACACTGGCAGATATAATTTTATTACTCTTGCATCCCAAATACTGAAGCAGGCTCTTGAAATGCTAGCACACAACTTTAGATAACACCTCTATAAAATTATATTAACATTTTAATCATTATCTCACTGAAGATTTATATTCTTAAGTAGGGAGAATTAATGGTCTCCATGAGAAACACAACTATTGTTATAAACAGCAGCAGCTCATTTATCTGTTTGCTTAATATTTCATTCATGACAATAACAGAAGCAGAACAAATATTATTTAAACATTAAACAGAAAGAGAAGAGAAGAAAACCCTCAACTTTGTGACTGGACACTTTTCAGAATTCTGTACAGGAAGAAGGGTCAGAACACAGAATCAGCCCACAGGCATGGCTGATTCCTACTTCTCCCAAAGATTAAACCTATTCATAAACAAAGTTTCTCTTGATATCTTTTCCTATCAGCACTAGCAGTTGTTTGTGAATTCCATTGCAGACATTGCCCCCAAATATGTTGCTCAACTACAGGTCTCTTGTAATAACATTAAGTACCTGGACAGTTTGGAAAAAGTGAGAAATAAGGGGAAACCACAATTACCGGAACTTTCTTGTGAGCTTAATCACCTGTTTGTGTAGAAATTAACAGAGTATCTGATAAAGCAGTCTGATAGAACAAAAGGAGACCGGAAAAAATGTAGGATTCAAAATATACATAAACTATTTCAGTATGAGCAACATTGTCCTATTGCAATGTTTAGTGAAATAAGTAAACTTCATTCCACTCACATTGATAAACCTTCATCCTAGACAAAGACATCTAGACATTATGCAAAGAGGGCTTTTTTTGAACGTGCAGAGCATTATCAGCAAATTATCATGTGCGTTAATTCTCAGGCCTCCATTTTCTCTAGTGAATATGTGCTGGATTAATAAAGGTTGGATGCCAGTGGGAATTTGAAGGCACAACGGAGGAGCTGTTCATTCAGCACCACCAAAAATCAGGTTAAAGAATGTCTTAACTTTTTTTTAAAAAAATCATCAAAACATTATCCAAAACAATAATCACAGCTCTGGCAGCTTGCAAAAGCTGCTGGCAATCTAGTGAGACAGCATCTGTGCCTCCTTGGTGGATTTTTACATTCCACAGCAAAGAAAAAACAATATCAGAATTATTGCTATAAAACACAGGCTTTTTTCAGATTCAGAGTCTAAAAGGAATGCATATCCCTCTCGAGCCTCGAATGACATGCAATCAGAACTGGACAGACAAACTTTTATTGTTTCTTCATTCTCCACTGGTAACACACATGATGTACCTGTGAGAAACAGTTAATCTCAGGAGGGAAAGCAACCTACATAGTCCCAAACTAGTCTTCAGTGAGTGCACTTTCTAGAGGCATTGACCAGATTGTATCTTTTTTATATATATAAAAAAATCCCACAGTGGTGCCACTACAGTTTACACAGCTGCATTAATAACATTTTAATGTTATGATTGTATAGAGATATTTGTTGATTTATTTTCACATGAAATTTTGCTTTGCATTTTAGTGAGAAAGGCAGGGCAACCAACAGACATTTCAGATGATAAAACTGAGCCCATCCTTCTCTGCCTCATCTGCTGGGCCAGCCTCTTGCATCTTTGCTGCCTCAACAGAAATGGTGGTGGCAGCAGAAACAGAGGGCAAGCAGCAACTCCTCCCCCCCCCCCCGCCCAGACTGAAGAATTGCTGCATTGATGGTAGGGTGAGTAGCAGCAGTGATAGCAGTTCTGATGGTGTCCACTTCTTCATCCTTCTGCTCCATCCTTCTGTCCAAGAAGGAGTGGTGATTCCATCTCCTCCCCCTCCTCCTCTGCACTTCTACCTGTGGATGAGGCTAGGCAGATGAAGCACAGATCATACTTCTCTGTTTGGGGAGAATTTAAGCACCTTTCCATTTTTTTTCCAGATTTTCAGTTTCTCTGCAGGAAAATGTCCCTTGTCACAACATGTCCCCAATCCATGGATTTAATTATCCACAGATAGCAACATGTTGAGAATTAGATATATTCAAAAGTGAGGAACCCACAAGAACTTGAGAGGGTTACTTCATTATCTCTGTCGGGGGCCTCCATAGCCACCTTGGATGCTAGGTGGTGTGGCGAGGGTTCTGCAGCGCTGCATGGGTCCATTATGCCCCCCAGCCTTAGGGCTGCCTGTTCGGCGCCTCGATCTGGGGGCGTGTTCCTCCGTGCTGTGGCCTGGACAGAGCTTGTGGCGTGTTTGGGGAGGCAGCGGCTTCCTGCCACTGTTGCCACCATTGAACCTTGTTGCTGGGTGCGGAAGGCAGAACCTGAGTATACCAGATCCTAGTCTGACAGTCTAACCACTACACTTCACTGTTTCTCAGCCTTTCCTCCTTCTCTCCCCCAGTAAACTTTTTCAGAAAAAATCTGGCCAAGTATCAAAATCTGTGCAGTAGTTAAGTCAATCAGGAGAGTTGACTCTCAGCCAAATTGCCCCAGCCATGTTGTGCAAGTTGTACAGGAACTGCTGCTGGGCCTAGGAGAGTTGTGCGGTACAGTGTTGACTGGTAGCCACAGCCATCCCGGCATGAGTTGTACAAATTGCATGGAAGCAAGTTGCCTGGTGGTTGCTGCTGGCTGTGGCCCTGATGAGTTCTCTTTCCAAAGCAGGATGGATGGGAGCAGGAGTGGACTAGAAGGCAAAATGGTCTTGTAAAGAGCCCTCTCCACTTGCCTTTTACTGAGAGAAACCAAGGACTGAAAGTTGGCAAAATTGTTGTGGATCCTAGAAACCCTCACAACGGCCATAGAGAACTCCTTTTTTTTAAAGGTACAGTTGCTGCTTCTATTATTTGGGGGAGGGCTTTTTATTTCAGATTTTTCTGCAAATCTGGGACTTGTAGAAAGATCTGCCTTGACTGTTCATGGCTCCAGTCTCTGGATTTAAATATCCACAGATGGAGCCATGTAGAGAATTAGGTATATGGTTGATGTGTGTGTATTTGTATATACTTAGATGTGGATGCATGCCTACTTATGTGTGTACTTGTGTATATGTAATATTTCTCCAAATCTCTGCACTTATTTAAAACATCTCTACCCTGCCATTCCTCCCATACAGGTCTCACATTAATATAAACCATCTCTCTCTCACTGGAGATGCCTTCAGACATGGCTACTAATTGTCATCTGGTATCCTCGAAAATATAATTGCAACAAATTACAATTAGGTACCCTCTTTCATTTTCCTATTATTAGCAGCAAGCTTCTTTTCTGACAAATGTGTAGTGTGCAGTGCTTTCAGATGCTTTAAGAGATGGATTGTCCCCCTTGGAGATGTTACATTTGACAAAGATATATAGATTGGATACAGGGATGTTGCAGTGGCCACTGAACAAAATGAGAGAAACTACCACCAGAACAAGAGGGATCCCCCCCCCACACACACACACCGTGGTATACAATCAATACAGCAATCAAGTTAGAGAAACTATATTTCTTAAACTGTGAATGTGCAAAAGTTCTTAAATATCAATAAATAATATCAAAAATATCATTTAAACATATCAATAAATAGGTAACAGGAGTAATGACAACCAAGATACAAAATAGAACAATATATAGTCCCAGCTACAATCTCTGCTGGTTCAAGCAACAATGATGATAATACAATGAAGCTGTTATCTCTAACTGCAGGTAACAGTTTTATCAAGACAAGGATGCTTCCTGGAACTGAGGTAAGTAATAATAGTACAGTCTTCGTGCGTAAATCCTAGTAATAAGTACATCTTGTTTCTTGTTTTACATGTGGCCAGCAGGTCCAGTAGAAGCTGTAACAAATCACCCTGGTTCCAACAGGCTGCTAGTGGGTGGCCCCTTTCGCAGAGCTTCTTCAGGGGTTCCTCTAGCTGCGGGAAACTGATATGGATGTCATTTCTCACTAGCCCTGATGGATCATTCCCATCACCTGTAAAACAAGAAAAAAGACGTACTTATTACTAGGATTTACACACCAAGACTGTACTATTATTACTTACCTCAGTTCCAGGAAGCATTTGGGATGGGATCTATGCACAATTTCCCCCTTTCCTTTTGTTGATATATTTAGAAGAAGTAGTAAAAAAGAAACCGATACAACAGTTTACTTCATTATTCTCATGGCACGCTTAGAACTTTTACAAAGGCCCTGATCCAGGCCTCGATAATAGCAAAAATGTCCAACTTCACAGAAGCAAAGATATACTTCAAAGATGGGATATATTGGTTTAGGGCCACAGACATTCATGTAAATGCAATCACTTTTTTAAAAAAGATTCTATTATGGTAAAAAGTAGCAAGAATGAACAGTTTTAAGAAGATATTCAAGTATAGATAACTTTGTATGGCGTTTGAAGTTATAAGATTAGTTAGCCCAGAATGTGCAGACTTACCAAGTGGGACAGCTAGCTATTGTGAGGAGATTATTTTGAATAAATACATAAATAGAATTCATATAAACAGGGGAAGCTGAATTTATTAGGAGCTTCTTCTTAGAAGGGCCTCCATTGCTTGTGACCTGCTTATCTTTGGGTATTTTATGGACTCATGTAATTGCTCTCCTTTAATTATTTGTGTAGCAGTAATGAAGGGTATAATTTTCTTTTGAGCCAGTCAGCATAAATTATGCAAAATAGTTATGCTGTTATAAAGGATAAAACTGAAGTAAAGATTCTCTAATATTATCATTTATGAACTATACCCACAATGAACTAGAGATGTTGTTGAGGTGTACTTCTTGCCAGAAATTAAATGATCTGATATAGGAAAGCTTACTAGGCACCTAGGACTTCTTAAGTGCATGTCTATATCTGCATCAGGCCTGACCAGATCGAGAACACATTGTGAACTTATTTATGTAAATGCACATATAATAATCAACATCATTGGATATTTTATATCAATATAAGTATGTACTGTAAGAGCCCCGTGGTGCAGAGTGGTAAACTAGTACTGCAGCCCAAACTCTGCTCACGACTTGAGTTTGATCCTGGTGGAAGCCAGTTCAAACAGCCAACTCAAGGTTGACTCAGCCTTCCATCCTTCTGAGTTCATAAAATGAGTACCCAGTTTGCTGGGGGTAAAGTGTAGATGACTGGGGAAGGCAATGGCAAACCACCCCATAACAAAAAGTTTGCTAAGAAACATGATGCGATGTCCTCCCATGGGTCAGTAATGACTTGGTGCTTGCACAGGGGACTACCTTTACCCTTTATAAATATGTACTAAGTAAGTGAAGAGCCTTGTGTGAATTTATTACTATAATAAGTTGACATTTAGAATAATGACTCATTGGCAGGTGGGCATTTTTGTGGCCTCTTGTTAAAAACATTGCACCTCCTGAGGTTATTCTGGCTGGGAAGATTCTTCAGTGAATGAACAGGAAGTGTGGTTGGACTGAAAGAACTCTGAAATGTCTAGCATCAAAAGTGACTATGGCTGAACACTAGATCATTAAAGACTGAATCTAGACCTAATACGGAAGCCTGCAGGTACAGAGTAAATGTCATTTAGAATTGCTTGAAGTTGGGTTTGTACGGGCAAACATTAGCAAAGCTGAAAATCAGCCTCTAATCTCATCACTTAATGTTTCACATAAGTTACTGGGTATTACTGACAATTTATTTGCAACTTGTTATAATAGGTATGTATGCTACATGTCGAGGGAAGCTTTTTGTGTATTCACTTACATAACGAGTAGCATCCAGTCCACCAACTACACAGTGAGTGTGGTTCATCCTATAGAGCTTAATGTTGAAAGGGTAATGAGTTCTCCCTCACTGGCAGTCTTCAACAGAGGCTAGACAGCCATCTGTGTTGGGGTTGTGTGTGTGTGCTCTAGGCTGGATCTCCCGCATTAAGCAGTGGGGTTAGAACAGAAGGCCTATAAGACTCCATTCAGCTCTACAAAATGTCATGTTGTCTTGTTGCTATAAGATTCACAGAGATCAGAATCCACGTGGTTAAGAATCCAATAGGAATACAATTCTGTATTCCCCTTGTAGTATACAAAGCAATTAACAGCTGCTCTTGGGTCTGTTTCCTTGTATAGTGAGAGTACTGGAGACTCATGGTCTTTTTGTAACATCTGTTTATTTGCAAATGTACAGCTGAGTATACAGAAAAGGCATCCAGGCCATGCCCATCTGTCAGCAGTAATTCCCCCCAAAGCAAAAAACATCCCTTCCCCTGCAAGCTGCGAAAACTCAGCCTTCTGTCTCCTTTGCCGGCTCTGTTCCAGTTTCAGAATGTTTTTCCCCAGCCTACAGCCAAAAAAGGGGGTTTGATAGAGATCGTTGTGAGCACCCTCCAATTAGAGACGATTAGACAAGCACCTTCCCCTAGTTCTAGAGACTTGGTGACCATCATTGCCCATTAGCAAGCCATCCAAGTATACTTGCTATATCCTCTTTTAAAACAACATAATTGTGTTTCCCATTTTTAAAAATCCTTTTGTGTTAGTGTGTGCATTCTGTATGGCAAGGATATGGGAGAGTCAAGGTATGTACAAGCAAGTCCCACCAAAATGGTGATGTCAACTAGTTTAGTTGGTTTTTTATAAGAGTTCCATGAATCATGGCTCACATTGCTATCAAGAGTTATCCCATAACTCCATATACAATCCTCTCGATAGTGACCTATTGAGCGCCTATTACTAAAGCAGCAAAATGGAGTCATATTCAAGAGAATCCTGAGGCATGCAGAAAATTCAATTACACTGATTATTTTTTTAAAGGAGGAACTGTCCTCCCTCGCAGCCTGATTCTTATTGAGAATTTGTTCCTTCCCTCCTCCCACCCCCAGCAGGGATGAGGGAAGTTGTGTGTTGCTTAAAAATAAGTGGGGGGAGAAAACAGCAACAGGTGTGGAAATTGGGTTGCTTGATCCACAAAAGAGAAAATCCTGGATTGAATCGTGTTAGGTATGCATACCTCTAGTAAAAACTACACAGGAAAGAGTAATTGTCTCAGGGCTGGCTCTGACTCCACTAGACCCTAACTTCAGTAATCAGCATTGTAGGAAAAAAGCCCCACACCTCAGGCCATGGTCTCAGGCCATGGAATTGCCTAACTGTCAATTCCTTTTCCCCCTTCCCAGTTCCTTGCAGCCCCCCTCTAATTTATTTTCTCTAATAACACATTTGATGGGCTGAGTGCCTGTCAGAAAGGCAGCGAACCAGCATCATTCACAGACATGGGGGATATCATAGGTATGTAGAAAAATATTGCTTTTGTTAGTTAAAAAAAAGACTCTCCATCCAGTGCCTATTCAGCCTCACCAAGGTAGGGGTCTAACCCCCTGGTGGCGGAAAAGGAGAGAGGAGGCGGGCGAGGAGCCGTGGAGCATGAGGAGAAATGGCATGCGCATTCACTCCAGAGGCCCCGATAAGTCACTTCTGGTTGAAAACTGGAAGCTATGGGGTCTCAGCCTGGCCACATTAGCCTCAAACATAGGCTAATGTGGCCAGGCTGCTATGTTTGGGAACAATTTGGTACCCAAGAGATGCTGCTACTTTTTGTTTACATTGTACGTGACATCACTAGAAGGCCTCACTGCCTGCCCATCCCCCTTGTTTGAGGCAACCCTACATCAGGGAGGCACAGAATATTGAGGGCAATTGAGCACCACTTCCCCCAGTCTAGATCAGAAGAAGCTTTTAGGAGTTTCTACAAGATGAACACTATAAAGAGTTATGATAAGAAGAATAAGTAAGATAGGTGGAAAAGGATTCTTCTCATCCCAAATCATTACAGCCCATAATGATTCTTGAATCTACAAAGAGGTAGAACCCAGAATAATTTACAGTATCCTGGCATGGGAGTAAAATAGGCTTGCCATCTCCCCACTCAGGGTGGGGGAACCCCATTTACTGATTGGTCAGCATATGCCCTGGTACACCTAGTGTTGGCGCTGGCCCTGGGTCACCATTTTCTCTGTACATGTTTACTTTCTCAAAGAATTCAAAAGATAGGTGAGGGAGGACTTCCATTTACAGAAGCCATGTTAATTTCCCCTTTGTTCTTCTATGTGCCTAATAATTCTATATTTGATTACAGTTTCTACTAATTTGACTGGACAGATGTTAGGCTAACTGGCCTGTAATTTCCTTTGTCTCCCATGGACTCCTTTTTTAAAAAAATAAAAAAATCAGTGTAACATTTGCTACACTTCAGTATTTTGGTGCCTTGGCTGGTTTTATTGATAAGTGATATATATATGGATTATACAGCTGAGTTCCCTAAGAACTCTTGGGTGTATGCCATTAGGACCTGGAGACTTACTGGTTTTTAATTTCCCCAATAGGTCTAGAACTTCATCTCGTCACCTCAATTTGACTTAGTTCTTCAGACTTCCTCCCTGAAAAAAATGGCTGTGGCCTGGGTACGTGCCCCACACTTTACATAGTGAACACACTTTACATAGTGAACACAGATGCAAAGAATTCATTTAGCTTCTCTGCCATCTTGCCATCATCGTTTAGCCATCTTTTTATGCCTTGGTCATCCAAAGGCCCAATTGCTTCTCTGGCTGGTTGCCTGCTCTGAGTATATTTAAAAGAAATGCTTATTGTTTGTCTTGAAACTTTAAGCAATCTGCTCCTCAAATTCTGTTTTTGCACGCCTGATTATTAGCTTATTCTTCTTTTGCCAGACCTTGTGCCCCCTTCTGTTCACTTCATTGGGGCAGACCTCCCACATTTTAAAAGAAGACATTTTGCTTTTATATACCTTCCTTGACCATGCAGGCATTCTTTTAGGCTTGGCAGTACCTTTCATAACTTGGGGGATGCATTCAATATGGGCTTCAATTAGTGTGGTTTTAAACAGATTTAAATGAGCCCCTATAGAGCTGCCATTTTCCCATTGTCCTTGGAAGGCCCTGCTCATAGAGAGAAAAGGTGCCACGCCTCTTGCCTCTCTTTGTACGTGTGCTGAGAAGAGCAGCAAGGCAGCACCATGAAGTAGCTTAATGGTGAGGTTTCCTCCATAAATCTGACCTTTGGCTTTTTCTTCAGTGCACTACACCTCTTGGTGCCTGTTTCCTGCCCCTGCTCTTTTACAGTGCTATCCTAAGCAGAGTTACACCAGTCTAAGCCCATTGATTTCAATAGGCTTAGACTGGAGTAACTCTGCTTAGGATTGCACTGTTAGTATCCTGACCATGGTCCTGCTCTTGACACTAGCAAGTGGTTCCTCTCTACCTCTCTGACTCTTATGTCATGTACCTTCCTGACTGTGGATACCTCAGTAGATCCCCTATCTGAAAAAGTTAAAGATTACTGAATTGGATGGATCCTGGTCTAAGCAAGCAAATGTAATCCTTGGTTCACTAGAGGGAGATAAAGAATTGGGGTATTCCTTATGAGGAAAAAAAAGGCGCAATTTTCCCGGAGAGACTGGAGGGCCTGAAACTGCAGGGAGAAGCACTCTCGCCTCAGAAGCGCCCCTTTCTATGAACACTTTCTGTTCATGTTCTAGAAACTCCTGTGAAGAACAGAAGATATCCCAGTGCAAAGCACAGCTACAAGTTGGTGCATTTCAAAGGACTGCTAGGCACAAGTCAGAAAGACTGAGGCCCAGGTCTGCTTCAGTAAAATAGGCCTGATTTGTTACATGATTGTTGTTGTATATGCTTTATTATTGTTCTAAATAAGATTTTTTTCCCAAGTTGGTTCATTGTTATTTTTATAAATGCAGGTGTCACAAGGTGGGATCACACTGTCATAGACATGAACTCTCCCAGTTCTTAAATAAGATATTTATATTTATTTGATTTTGCTCCTTGTACTAAACAGGCCACACAAGGAAGTCTACAACTGATCTGTTAAAATTGTCCCTTATCAAATAATTCAGTAGAGTTATGCTCGAGCAATCTACCCACTAAAACATGCAGTTCTACTACCATTAATTTTCTAAACATTAACAAGTGTCATTGGGGAGAATGGGGGGGGGATGCAGTTTGTATAAAGGAGACTCCTGAGATGTCCGTGCATGTTGTGTGATGTGCAGTATACTCAAAACACACATAAAAGAGGAGAAGGTGACAGAAGGGAAAGCCATTTTCTGCAGGGTTCTGGTGCATTCTTCTGTTACAGTCTCTGTATGAGGAATTGACACATTGACCAGACTTGACAGAGAGAGAGTCATTCTCTTCCTAACAGCTCTTCTGACACTGGGATGGTTTGTATCACTGAGGGATTCACAGCCAATAAGCAGCTTATACAAAATCAGCTGCATGGCAACAATGATGTACTCCAGTCTGGGTGTGTGAGTTCAGGGGATAATGATCTCTTAAGCAGCGGATGCTTTTAGGGCACAGCTTCAGAAAGCATTTTCAGTGCCCAGGGTCATTCTAGGAGTACATTGAGTAATAATGGCGAGCAGTGCCTCTGAAAATGGGAAGAATGCCTTTCACTCATCTGTGACTTTTCACAACCTGACAGCACACATCTGGGATAGGTAGAGGTGACAGGTCTGGAATTCTGACAGTCTGGCTGATTTGCTCCCCAAGCACTGCTGCTTTTAGAAACAAGCCACTAGAGATCCAGTTTGGAGTAGTGGTTAAGAGCGGCAGGACTCTAATCTGGAGGACCAGGTTCAGTCACAGCTTCTTGGAGCTCTCTCAGCCCCACCTACCTCACAGGTTGATTGTCATGAGGATAATAATAATAACATACTTTGTAAATCACTCTGAATGGGCATTAAATCATCCTGAAGGGCAATTGTCCTGAATGTTGTTGTTGTTGTTAAGTTCTTATGAAAACTTCTGATTCACAGTAGGTAGTTCCTCCAGAGGTATATGTTATATATTCAAGTCAGAGTTCATTTCAGCCTTAATATATTAGAAAACAGTTTCAAGTGCTGGTGTTCTGTATGGCATGCTTAAGATCAGCTGTGCAAGATCAGACCAAATTCCAACATCCTCTTTCTTAGATAACCAGAAGTCTCTTGAAAGCACAGAAACATGACCTAAAAAGAACATTTTCATATGCCACAGCAAAGAATGTACTGTCCACCTCTGAGTTATGACGTGCCTTTTAGCTATCATGGCTAATGCCCTTTCCATGAATTTGCAAGCCATTGAAGCCAAGAGCCCTTACTGCACCTTGTGGCAGTGAGTTCTACAAATTATGCACTATATGGAGTACTTCTAAATATTTATCCGGAATCAGTTTCTGCATAAGTGTGTGATTTAAAAAATGAAAACCTTCTCTCATGTGCTCCAAACCCAACTGTGAATATTGGCTTCAATGAAATGCTATCACCCTCAGTAGTCATTCTCTAGGAAGTAACCTGTAAAATTCCATCTGAGGATGGTAATATTTGTAAGCTAGGCCTGAGCTTTTTCCTGTAAAAAAGAAACTTCTCTGAGCATGCACACCAAACTCTGGTTTTTATATTTCAACTAAAATTGTGTTCTTCCTCCAGAAGGCAAATGGCACAACCTGGTTTCAGCTCCATCCAAAACCATTTTATCTATTCAAACCGGCCTAGCATTCTACAGGGGATGCAAACCAGAGGCCTTAAGATCATGCCTGGAAACTTGTTTTCCTTGCTCTCCTCCTCCCCTTTTCAACATTCATCCTTAGGAAGATTTGGGGATATTGGAAAGCTTGTACACTGTGTTGTATTATTTTGGTTTTTCTTAATAAAAGGTATTATGGGGCTTTAGTTTTTGAACTTTGCTTTGGACTAAGGTGGCCATCTGAAACCTCTTTCTTTTGTCACTGGCCTAGACACGCAGCAGTAATATGGTGGAAGAGTGCTGAGATGGGACGATGGACCGCTTCAGGCTGCAGGGAAGGGATCCAATTGTTCAAAGCTTCCCTACCTTAATAATTCCCAGTGAGTGGAAAACTAGCAACACAGGGGACGAGCTACACTGGGCCCTTTCTCCATGATGTACTAATATTTGTTTGCAAGGGAACATTAAAATTGTGACTCTTCTCACTCGCAAGCTGCAATAGCACATTATATTTTACCACCTCAAGGATCCACCACAATAAAGCAGGAGTCCCATTGTACATTAAAGACATTTTGCAGATGACAGGATCCTGCGAGCAGTTAGGCCTACCACATGCTCCCTGGACCCGTGCCCTTCGTGGCTGGTGAAGGCCAGCGTAGATGGGCTATGGGATGCCCTGGAGGCCATTGTCAACATGTCTCTGAGCTCTGGGATTTTTCCGGAAGTGTTGAAGGAAGCTGTGGTTAGGCCTCTCTTGAAAAAACCATCTTTGGACCCTGCTGACCCAGCCAGTTACCGCCCAGTTTCGAACCTCCCGTTCCTGGATAAGGTGATTGAGTGGGCGGTGGTGGAGCAGCTGCAGGTCTTCCTGAATGATTCCTCATCCCTAGATCCCTTCCAGTCTGCCTTCCGTCCAGGACATGGGACAGAGACATTACTTGTCGCCCTGAGGGATGATCTCCGTAGACAGCTGGATCAAGGTGAGTTGGTGCTGCTGATATTGTTAGATCTATCAGCAGCATTCGATATGGTCGATCATGTTGATCCACTGCCTTGCCAATATGAGGGACAGCCTTGCAGTGGTTTGTCTCCTTTCTCCACAGTCGGGGACAGAGGGTGGCACTGGGGGAGAAGTTGTCATCCCGCCATCCGCTGGTGTGTGGTGTCCCTCAAGGGGCAATACTCCCCCCTTGCTATTTAACGTATATATGCGCCCCCTCGCCCAGCTGGTATGGAGTTTCGGACTTGGGTGCCATGAATATGCAGATGACACCCAATTGTATCTGATGATGGACGGATGGCCTGACTCTGCCCCAGATGTCTTGGAACGTGCCTTCGAAGCTGTGACTGAATGGTTGAAGCAGAGTTGGCTGAGATTGAATCCCATAAAGACGGAGGTCCTGCATGTGGGTCTAGGGTCCATGGGTGCTGGACTCCAGCTCTCTGCTTTCGATGGAGCGCCACTTACACTGGTGTCGAGAGTTAGGAGCCTGGGGGTGGTTCTGGATGCTTCCCTGTCTATGGAGGCACAGGTCACAGCGGTTGTTCGATCCTCATTTTTCTACCTAAGACAGGCTCAGCAACTTGTCCCTTACTTGTTGACCTATGACCTTATGACAGTGATCCAGGCAATGGTCACCTCCAGATTAGACTACTGTAACTCGCTCTATGTGGGGCTTCCCTTGGGCTTGATCCAGAAACTGCAGCTGGTTCAGAATGCAGCTGCATGAGTGGTTGCCAGAGCTCCAGTCATGGCACATATAACATCTATCCTCCGTCAACTGCACTGGTTGTCAGTTGAGTACTGGGTCTGGTTCAAGGTTTTGGTGTTGACCTATAAAGCCCTATGCGGACTGGGTCCAGCATACCTTCAGGACTGCCTCTCCCCATATGTTCCCCAGAGATCGCTTTGATCAGCTAATAAGCAGTTGCTGATGGTCCCTGGCCCCAGGGAGGTCTATCTGGTCTCTACCAGACCAAGGGCCTTTTCAGTCCTGGCTCCGACCTGGTGGAACTCTCTGTCTGAGGAGACTAGGACCCGGCGGGATTTGTTATCTTTCTGCTGGGCCTGCAAGATGGAGATATTCCGCCAGGCCTTTGGTGGGGGCTAGGCTGTCCTCTTGCTGACCGTACCACTGAAGACCTTCCACCACCCATGCAGGAGCTCATAAAGTGTGACGCAGGTCATTATGTAAGAACTGAGCCCTGCACCTAAAATGCTGAATTTTAATATTTATATCTGCCATATGAGAAATTTTATTGCACATGGAATAATGTTTTAAATGTTTATTTATAATGTTTTTATTGTTTTAAACTGTATGTTATAAATTGTATGTTTTTACACCGCCCTGAGCCTGTCTGACGGGGAGGGTGGTCTAGAAATGTAATTTAATAAATAAATAAATAAATTTATTCCAACATTTATTCTAAGAATTAACTTTTATTGATAAGCATTTATGAATCCATTATGGAATACATGTTGTTAGTCTTTAAGATGGCACTGGATTCTTTTACTTTGCTGCTTCAGACTAACCTAACAGAAGAACTGGAAGATTCTACTGCCTCATTCTTCTGCAGGCCTGGGTGCCATTTCCATATACATTATCTGCCCTGGGTTCAAGGCTCTTAGGAAGCAGGGTCCCCCTGCCCACTTTCCCACAACACCATGGTGTATTCGTGCACCTCCTGGGTTTTTCCACTGATTTTCTCCAATCTTAAACCTACTCTGAAGTTTTGGAAAAGAGTGCAATAAAGTCTAGATGGCTGTTGTGTGGGTGTGGGATTCAAGCATTCCACCCACATGCCAGCCATTTCCCCTGACCCTATCCCACAGAAGCCATTGCCTCCTCCTGCCTTGGCTTCTTTTTTTAGATCAGCATTGGAATTTTGTTACATCCATATTGGTATGAAGACAACTTGCACACCCGATTCTCTCAATTCCCAGGTTCATTTTTTAAAAATCATCTAGCCCCTTTCATTGCAGATAGATGCCTTTCTCTTTATATCTCCGCAATGAAAGAGGCTAGAGACTTTTGTAAAAAAAAACAACAACGAGAGCTGGGAATCCCCATATTTGTATAAAATTATACTAAGACATAACATTATTCAACTGCCATTTTAAAAAACTGCAAAAACGGCAGCCCTGGGGAGGAGGGGGACGGTCCCTGCTGACGGACTGGGGCATGGAAACTTGCCATGTGGAAGCCCCGTTGCCCCTGCGCTTTATCAGCATCTGATCCAGCAACAGCGAAACCATGCAAGTCCATCCTAGTGCTGAAACCACTGGTGATACCACCCCACGCACCTGAGATTTAGGAAACAAGGCTCCTAGGACAAGCAAACAGAAGTCCTAGCGACCCTCTTCTTCTGAAATCAACGCAAACTCCTGTTGCACTCTTAAGACCAACCCAATTTTTTGTAAGGGGGGCAAAAACCGCGCAGCTGCATCTCCACCAAAGGCGTGCAAGAGTCGAGCACGGGGAGGGGGTGCAGGGGAGAGCGGACCGAATTCTCTTCCAGTGAGAGCTGGAACCGGTCACTGATTGGACAGCGGCGGCCTCTCCCCTCCCTGGAAGGGCTGGAGGCTCGGCCACGCCTCTCAAGCAATTGGCAGCCTCCGGGTGTGGAGCGCGTTGTTGCCCCGGCGCCGCTCCAGGAGTAGCGGGGAAGGCGTCAGATCTGACTTTGCAGGCTGGTTCGCTCCTTCCGATGTAGCCTCTCCTGGAGGAAGCGGGGCATTCCCTCGGATCAGGTCAGTGAGCTTGCCGCCTTCTCCTCCCTTTCCCTAGGCTGGATTCCCCTCCCCTCCCCTGTTACGCTGGATCCCTCTCCCTCGCTTGCTTCTGCTCGTGGCAGGTTTTCCGGCTTGGGATCTGCAACAGCCTCTCCTCGGTTAGCCCCACAGCTTGTAGGTCGGAAGTACCTTGCCCCACCCGACCCGAGTGCAGAAGGGCTGTGCGAACCTAGATCCAAAAGCAAACGCATTCAGAAGGAAGCGCCTTTCGAACTTGTCCCAAGCAGCTTCAGGCTTGTACCCCCCCCCCCCAAGTGTGTGTTTTAATAGGAAGTTCAACTGGGTTTACTCCCAAGTAATGTGTAGAGAAGGTGTAAGAAATAGGCTCTCCCATTTATTTGTAAAAGCTAGAGAAGTAATTCTCTCTCTCTCTCTCTGTATATGTTTACTGAGGCAGGGTTTTCTTGCAGTGGGAAGGGTTTGGTACTGCAAGTTTTAGGAAGGGTGTGAATTCCCTAGTGATCCGCCTTCAAAAACAGCCAGCGTCATCATTCTTATTGACCCAGGTTGCAGTCACATCACATATCATTCTGGAACCCAACTGTATCCTACTGGTGAAAAGCAAAGCTCTCCACAGTCATATAATTTGCCCTCTAACTGGTGTCTAGAGGGCAAAGAGTTCTGGCAGGTATTTTTTTGCACCAGCTGCATCATGCGCAGGTTAGGGACTTGTGCAGATCTCTCTCACAAATACAGAATAAACCAATTCCTGACACATGCAAAAGGGAAAATAAGGGGAAAAGATCCTGTTAGTCTAGCATGAACAACCTTCCCCAGCGTGATGCATTAGATCGGGTAACCCATCTCTTAATAGTGCGATAGATGCAAACATTTCACAATGCTGTCTGGAATGCTAGAAGAGGCTCCCTGACATCCAGCTAAATGCACACTTGTTTTTCTGAAAATCTCATTTTAAGTATGGGTGACAGGAAATAAAATATTGTTTCTTTTTAAGTCTAAATGTATCTGTTGCTAGTAGACTTCTCATTTCCTGAGATAGAAGTTTAAAGGTTGGCTGACACAAGCATGTGCATCTCTGTGTTGTTTGCAGCCATTTCTGCGTGTGAATTGTGTCTATATAACAAAGTACTGTGGCTGAGGGCATGTCAAGTGGTAGGAAAACAAAATCCACTCTGCAGAATCTGTGTGAGGGTTTAGCCCTGCCAAGGGATCCTTTTCTGCTATGGATTTCAGGTGCTGAACATGCATGTGTGAACACAGCCCAAGGGTGGCTGCACTTCAACTGTTTTCAGGTGCTGAAACAGAATACAAAAGAAAAAATTGTTCTTCACATGAAAAATATCTCAGTGGTTTTTATTTTCAGTTGTCATCTCATCAAAAGAATTTGATGGCGCTCTGGCTAGGGAAGACCTCTGAAGTAGAACATTTGGCAGATCCTGATGGTTATTTTGTTCCTTCCTTGCTCTTTCTGAAAATGCTTCCTATTTGTATATGCAACATTTCGCTTAAAATGAAAAAAGCGCTTTTTAAGCATTTAGAATCAGATCTGCTTTAACTTCGTACATTTTCTAATGAAGACTGGAGGTCAGGAGAACAGGATTTGGAAATATTTATAGTGGAATACAATCGACTCAAAATAAAACAAGATTTTCCACACCATGCCATGAAAACATGTTTGAGTTGTTTTGATGACCTCAGTTGTCTACAATTTTTATGGTCAAATTAGTATTGGCAATTATCTTCATCACTGTGTGTTTTGCCAGTATATATCACTGAGGCATGAGGTCAATTTTTGAACAAATTATATCAAAAGAAGTTGCAAAATGCTTTTGTAAAGCATGAAAATCTCTGATCAGGTATAATTTGATTTCACATAGTAAAAGAGTGAGACTAATTATATGTACCAAAGTTGACTGTTTCTTTTTCTTGATGTTATTGGGGATAAGAATGAAACTAATTCATTTTCCAGATTGGTTTATTCTTAAATAATCAAGGACCGTGAAAGAACTTTAAAAAAAAATTCAGTAGCAACAGATTTTTCCTTTAGGTAGAAGGGAGACGTTTAGAATAAAAAGTCAAGAAAAGCATTCATGCATTTATTTTTTAAAGGTGACATAAATATGTTGTATATAGCCAAGTATACATTTCTGCTTGTTAAAAACATAAGAGCCCTGCTCCACCAGACAAGTGGTCCATCTTGTCCAGCCAACCAGTTGTCCTGGCCAGTCAAACAAACAGGGCATAGAGGCCGAGGCCTTCCCCTGGATTTCCTTGCAGCACTGGGTTTCTAAGAGCAGAACCACAAGTGACAAAAGGCACAGATTGGACACTTGTCAGCTTCCCTCAAGTTTTGATGGGAAATGTAGGCATCCTGGTCTCGCAGCTTCGCTCTCTGACTGCTGTCCAATGGTCTTTTCAACTGTCACTTGTCCAACATTCCGCCAAGCTGCCTACATTTCCCACCAAAACTTGAGGGAAGCTGACAAGTGTCCAACCTGTCCCTTTTGTCACTTGTGGTTCTGCTCTACTACGTCTTGCTGTAGATGGAGGCTCCCTTCACTCACTGTAGCTAGAAGCCATTAAGGGACCGCTTCTATTAACCCCTTGTCACTACTCCCTTTCTGTTGTGTAGTTAGATTTTGCCTTTAACGCTCTTCTTACACCCTCTGGGTAGATAATGCTGCCACTAAGAATTATATTCTAAATTAGTTAATTTAAATTTCCCCCTGAATAATGTGCCCAAGTGTCAGGCTAAGAATGGGATATATAGGAATCACATACATTCTGGGGTGAACAAAAACACAAACTTTTATTTTTGGATGAAGCGTATTGGTTTCACATTATTTCTTAAGCTTGATGGTTTCAAAGAGAGTTAACTGTTCTTAAAGTTTTTTTTCCATAGGCTCAGTCACACAAATTAATTTTCCACACAGATCTTCTTTATGAGAATAAACTCCACACAGACATTTATTCAGGCCTTTCCACACAGCTTTTCTAATTTAGACAGACCAGTCTCTTACTCAGATATACGTAGAATTTCTCTTTCAAGTGTACACACAGTTTGCCTGCTTTAGACTGAATGTTTTCTCTCAGACACACATAGTTCAGGCTTCCACACAGGTTGCCTAACTGAACTAGAATGGGAATCCCCTCAGGCTTCCACACAGGTTGCCTGTTTTGCCCAGACTGTTCTCTCAGAGCGGGACCACAAGTGACGCTTGACACAGGATGGACACTTGCCAGCTTCCCTCAAGTTTTGATGGGAAATGCAGGCAGCTTGGCGGAATGTTGGACAAGTGACAGTTGAAAGGTCCATTGGACAGCAGTCAGAGAGTCAAGCTGCAAGACCAGGATGCCTACATTTCCCATCAAAACTTGAGGGAAGCTGACTAGTGTCCAACCTGTGTCAGGCGTCACTTGTGGAGACACACACAGTTCACTCCTCCTAAGAGCCCTGCCGTTGTCCAATCATATTTCACTCCAGTCACACTTCTCAACTCCTCCCATACTCTCAGTCATCAACCAATCATTTCACTCACTCATCCCTCTTTTTCACCCCCATTTTTCGTTTATAACACAACAAGCATTTAAAGAAACACACACACACTTAAAACATTGCACCACTTCTAAAGAAAACTGTGCTTGTGGCCCTCAGCACCTCCACTGACAGTGAATTCCACAGTTTATTTGTTGAGTAAAGAACTATTTCCTTTTGTCTTTCGTGACCCGATTTCCCTCCAGTTTCTTTTTGTGCCCCTAAGGGAGAAAAAAGATCTCTGTATCCACTCTCTCTGCCCTATACGTAATGTTATAAATCTCGGTCTTGTCTCCCCATAGCCATCTTTTTTTTTAGACTGGAAAGTCCGAGAAACTCCAGCCCTTCATCATGAAAGGTGCTCCAACCCCTTAATCATCTTGGTTTCTCCCTTTTGGAATTGTTAGCATCGCTTGGTATAACTCAAAAGCATTCTGTCGCAGGATACTATTTTGAAATAAGACTTCACAGATAAGGTGGCTCCAGAATGTCTATCCACAAATTATTACTATTACAGAAAAACCAATATTTGGTCAGTCAATTTGAAATGAATGGTAAACTTTGAGCAGCCAGAGCTTAGTGGCAGGACACATGATGCTTTGCAGACATAGAAGTTCTAGATTCAATCCCTGGTATCATTAGTTAAAAGGATCTTAGAAAGACCCTTTTCCTGAGACTCTGGAGAGATAATGCCAATCACGGCTATAGCGGGGGTCTTTTTATGCACTGTTCCAATCCGATCCAATTTTTTCTCAGGCTTTGCAGACAATTTTATTACATTTTCCCTTCATCCTTCCTTGAAGGAGCTTAGAGTGGCATATGTGGCTTCCTCTCAGTCACAACCACCCTGTAAGGTAAATTAGGCTGAGGGACAGTGATTGACCCCATGAGGCTTTGGGACTGAGTGAGGAAGGATTTGCAGCGCGGTCTCCCCCATCTAGGGTCATCACTGACTACTATACCACACTTTCTCCCTTTCTCTCTCCCCAGATAGCATGTGTTTAGACATGCAACTCAGGGCCAAGCTACAAGTGATGAATGGCACTTGAATGGCAAGTGGATTGAGTGGAGGGCAAGTGAACAGGGAGAAATACACTTGCTGTTCAAGTGTCATTCGTCACTTGTAGCTTGGCCCTCAAATTAGACATCTAAAGCAACTCAAATTATAAAGCTGTAAAATAGGTTGCCCACTAGGCTTGATTTGTGAAAGGCTATGCAGTTTTCCAGCAGAACTAACAACTTGTACTAAAAAATTACCTCATCTATGTTCCATTACATTAAAGCATTCATATGTAATGCCAGAGTTGTGTAGTGGCTAGGATCTGAGAGACCCAGGTTCAAATCCCCACTCTGGCATGGAAACTTGCTGGGGTGACCTTGGGCCAGTTACACACTCTCAGTCTAACTTACCTCACAGGGTTGTTGTGAGGATAAAATGGAGAATGATGTAAGCTGCTTTGGGGAGAAATATGGAATATTTTATTTATTTGAAACATTTGTATACTGCCTTTCTGCCCAAAATAAGGTCCCCCAGGCAGCAAACATTAATACACTAAAAATATTTTAATGTTTAAATGAATTAAATAAATAAATGAAAATGTATTAATTAAGGGGGGGAAAGGAGAAATCAAGGTAACTCTACAAAATGATGTTTGAAATGCTGCATGCTGTCCCACAGTACAGTTCTGGCTGCTTAGTTACAATTTTCTTGTAAAATAAGTAACGCATCAGGGAATAATTTGACTAATCAACAGACAATCCGGGCATTATTCATTGCTATTTTAGGGTAGAGCTTGTGTTACAGATAAGGACAGTTGTTTTCACATTGTATATCTTGTGCTAGAAGAGACAGTGGATATAAGGTGACCCCTGGGGTATCTTTAGCTGTTTCCTAAAATGTAATAAGGCTGGTCTGCAGTCATGGCATTTGTTTTAATTTCAGAATAACTGGAGTCAAGTTCCAATTAGTTGATCAGGCTTTTGGTCGATCACATGCACAATAATTGAATTACTGACATTTGGACATGAACAAACATTCTCACACATAATTGGTGATTCCAAATAAAAAAAATCAAATATTAATATTGTACCTCAATTACAGATATAACAAATTACCAAACATGTATCCATCAGGGCTGTCCATGAAAGGATACATCTAGATTCAATAATTGTTTTGCAATCAATGACATCAAAAAAGATGCATTTATTATGATCACTTTGCAGTTAAAAATAGTTAGAAAAAGAAATTTATCATGCTATGAAAAGCTTCAGATGCCTATTTCCATACATTAAACCTTCGTAAAAGGGAGAGAACATTTTTTTTCTTTGGGCCTGTTGGCAATCCTAGATAGTCTCTCTTTCAGCCTGACTTGCCTCCCCAAATTGTTTTAGAAATAAATGGGAGGGGAATCATGCACACCACTCCTGGGAGTGGGCTGGGTTAAAAATGAATAAATAGATCCATAGTTTGTAAGTATGTTGAAGGAAAAGCCTTCCTAAATTTAAAGGAAGAGATCAGGCTATCCATCTAGATCCAAAATATTATATGGTAGGAAAACTTAAATGCTTGAATATTTGGGGGAGGGGGGAGGGATATCAGTCAATCCAATCTTATCCAAAGTTTTGGCCAAGACAATTGCTAGTGGTTCCAGCTTATGGGCAGGATCCTCTGTCACAGATATGTTTTATATTTGAAAAAAATTGGACACTTACTTAAAACGAAAGGTAGAACACTCCACTCTGATAATCCCAAGTCATTTAGAAGCTCCTAGATTTTACATTGCATTCAAGCTGATGTTTTTAGTTGGATAAAAATGTGGAATCAACAAATGTGATCTTTAAAAGTTGTACTGAATCCTCCCTGTTGCCTGAACTTCATAAAAGAGTTTGGGCTAAGAAAACTTTCTGAGAGGCTGGTGCCACTCTTCCTTTGGAACCTGGGAGCTTTTTGCCACTGAGTTCTGGATATAATCAACTACTCATTTCCAATTTTGTGGGAAGGGGGGGAGGGGGATCTATTTAAAGGATCTAATTTATTCATCCGGAATACTTTCCTATGCCCATTTGTGTGCTGAGTACTGGTGTGCCAAGACCATTTCTTTAATTTTCTGATGATTCATTGTAAGCTAATCTTAAGAACAAAGAGAAGATAACTTGCAAACAATATAGTCCTTTTTGTTTTTATGAAAACAAAGATCATGTCATTAGTGGAGATGAAAGCAAAGCTCTCATTTCCCAGGTTTGAGGAGGAATAAAATTTGTCACATAATGCGTTTGATGTTTCATGCTTTCAAGATTGAATAAGAAGAGAGTGAGGAAGCACCTCTCTCTGTAATCTTTCTGAAAGACATAAGGGGTCTATTAAAAGACCATTCAGGTTGGTTCTTCCCTGAGAGGACCCCAAATTAATAAACCACCTGTCCATATTCAGTAAAGCCAGTTTCTGCTAAAATATATCTCAGTTTATAAGGTCAGGAGCTTATGATAGAATTGTAAATGCAGCATACAAACACTAACACCTGGATCCTCAAATATTTACGCAGGAGAGAGTTAACGATATAACAAAAGGCAGGTGAAACAGTTTGCATGAAAGTCAGTTTGTCTAGCAATATATTATTCAGGAACAACCCATAATTCTAATATACTTTGCAAATATAAACCTTTGCAGCTTTTAAAAAGAATTCTCACAACATCTTCTGCCTTTTCCCTGAGGATGTGGTGGACAGGCTCGGCTGGCAATCTCTCAGACCTCATGCAGAGCATTAAAAAGGTTCATGAAGCTATGAGATGTCCCTTGGCCTTCAGAGTGGTTCCAAGACTTTGTTTGACAGAGTTGAGCCCCCAGCAAGGTATTTTTTTGCCCCAGGCAAGGTATACCCACACCCTATCCTCGACCTGCAGTGCTGCCAGCCAGGTCCAGCCCATGATATGGCCCTTGCTGGCGGCATGGGCCCAGGAAGGCTACCAATTACCTCTCCTGGTGCTGATGGCTGGGGGCAAGCTGTGGAGCTTTGACACCCTCATTATTGTGCTGCCCTCCCTAGTTACTTAGGTGATTCACAGTAAACAAAGTTACATTCTTTGACTTCAATGGATGTATAACTCTGTTCAGGATTACACTATTGGCCAAAGAACTGACCAACAGTGTCTAAAGTTCACTCTAATGTCACAGTTAAGCTCTCACCCCTTCTTGTGGGAGAGGTGTCGTTGGTTATGAGTAGACATGGGCATGAACCAAAAAAAAATATTGAACCAGCGGATCATGGTTCGGTGCGGACCACGATCTCGAATTCCCAAAAAAGCAACGACCATCTCCTGTCCCTGAACCGAACCCGGATCGTGGATCGTGGGAAACGCAGCGGGGCCCGCCGCTGTTCCCAGCAATACAGGAACAGTTGCTGATGCAAGAGCTCTGTCCCACTCCACTGCTCGCAGAAAGTGAAACCCAGCCTGGGAGACCACGGCTATTTATAAGCATGGGTCCCATTCAGCAACACAGGAGGTCTGTGTTTGGCTGTCAGAGCTGCCTATCAGGGTTTGCAGGGATGAGATTGGAGTGCCCATGGCTACAGAACACCCCCTTCCCCATCCCTCCCCTGGGTGTCTTCTCCCAACTTGTAATTGCTTTGCAGCTCCATGGTTGGAAGGAAGCCCTGCTCATCAAGGAAAGCTGGGCTTCCATTTGGGTTTCCAGGGCGACAGAAGGAGGACAGACAGAGCTCAGGCATTCCCCTGGCTCAATTGCCAGGGGAATAGATTGCTGGCACCTGAGTGTCTGGATTCCCGAACCGAGCCCGAACACCATGATCCAGGCCTCTCCCGACTGCTGGATCGTTGGCCGTGGACTATCACGATCCACCGGGTCACAATCGTGCAATCACCATTTTCGTGGGTTTTTGATGCTTGTAATGCGGTTCATGCCCATCTCTAGTTATGAGCACTAATGCTGACAGGCACCAAGGCCAACCAAAATTAGTATGCCCCGGCTGGTATATAAGAATATATCCCAAAAGGGACTCCCTCCTTTGCAGCTCAAAATATGCTATAAATCTCCAGTGATCTCTGCAGTGATCTCTCCAGTAATCTTCCTCTTGGGGAAGAGGAAGTGCTGAACAATGTGATGTAGAGTTTTCCAACCCATTTCACTGAAAACAATATTAGCTTTTAAGTTGCCATTGGTGCGAACTTAAGGAAAGAGATAATTGCATGCTAATAAGGTCTATTTCCACAAGATTCTTTGTAATGCTTCCTACGAGAACTAAGGGTTGATTCAGAGGTCAATAGAAATAACAGGAGGCAAACAGGAGATCTTCCCTTTATGAATAACACATTTCTTGTCAAAACTGCAGGGCTGGGGCTGGAACTGAATGGAGTACTAGGGCAGATCCACAGAAGAGTCAGTCTGGAGGCAAAGACAGTTGCAAGCTGAGACTTGAACTGAGATGTATGTTGCAACGGGAGGGGTGGAGGTCAGCAGACAGAATAACCTGTGAACCTGTCCTGCTCACCGGGCAATAAGCAAGTCCTGGCAACAGTAGGGTCCCCAACAATAGTGGTGCTAGGGTTAACGTCCAGGGTCAGGTAACTTAATCCAGAAGCAAAGTCCATTAAAGATCTCAGTCCAGGATCAGGTAACATATTCCAGTGACAAAGTCCAAGGGTCAGACAATAAGGTTCTAAAAATCCACGTCAGTCAGATTACTAGCAAGACCACCAACAAATCTGCAAAGTTGATCCCACACTGGCTTCAGCCTCACTGTAGCCTTATTAGGGAGTTCCCCTACAGGTGATGTTTGGTCCCACCTTAGGCTTCTTTGCAGAAATTGAATTAGCTCTTCTACTCATGAGGTGTAGTAGGTCCCAGATCCTGTTTCTCTTGGCACTTGCTCAGCAAGAGAGAGACCTCAGGCCACCAAGCACACACTCTTGCACCTGGAACAGGCCTCAGCTCTAGCTCTTTGCCTTTTCTGCTCCTGGGATCCTTCAGGAGTCCAAGGTGGGTCTGGTGGCTAGCAGGTCCATGCTGGGGCCTCCTCGCTTGAGGGCCCTGCTGGCTTCGTGCAGTGCCAGTTCAGGATCTCTTTGAGGGGGGTCTGAGGAACCTGCCTTACAGGAGGGGTCTGCTGTGGGGCTTGGGAACAAGTTGTCATCATCCTCATCATCTTTCCACACAATATCAGAGTAGTCCATGACAGGACAAAAATTTAAATATACAGCTGTTCACACAATAGATGATCTTAAATATCAGTATTAATAAAACAGCTGCAAGAATTTTAAAAACTTAATAGGCTTAAACAAATGGTAGAAAAATGTTTTCACAGTTTTTAGGAGGACATTTTGAATAGCCCATCTACAAATTTTGAGGTTTCCAGGGGGCAACTCATAAGAGGGAGTTCCATGTTTTGGTGCCATCATTTAAAAGGCCCTGCTTCATGTTGCCATAGATCTAACCTCTGTCAAAGGATACATTTTGGGAGAAGAAAGGGATTGTGTTGTTTATGCAGATGGTCTGCTGAACTGATTCTCATAGAATGGCCAATACACACATCAGTGCAGCATGTGTCTGTAAAATGTGAGAGTGATAGCCACTTTTGCAAATTTTTATGGGTGTGTTCCTCAGAGAGCTGTGATTGGCTGCATGCCAATCCCTAATTGTCATTTCCTCTTGCATACATTCTTGGTGGCGTACTTGTGTTTGCTTTTGTGTAATGTGTGAGATGGCTCTTAGGAAATTATTTCCTAGACCCCTTTTCTCAAAGCATGCTATGACACTCAGTGCATTCGAACAAAGTTTTATGCCTGGAGAAGGCTTTCCTTTTTTGTGTTGCGGATGCAGCATGTTTAGACACTTGAGGATTCTGTAGGAATTCTCATCTCAGCTGTGATTGAGAACCACTGTGTGGTGCACAATCTGGGGAAGAAATAGTCAAATGCAGTGTAGCGTGTGAAAAGAATTTGCCAAAGGAACTTGTAAGGGCAATGAGAAAGGATTGGAGTAGAAGTGTAATAATTTATATTTGCCTCATTTGAAGAAATGGCACAGGCCCACGCTCATCCTTTTCAAAGATTTTTTTCCCAGCTAAAAGTAGGATTGCTTGAAAATCAGCTGGGGAATTGCCTTGCAGTGTCTGGGGAACCCAGTAGGGGTTGCCACCAGTCAGCTATGACTTGAGGGCACTCTCCACCGCTCGACTTAAGATGAACAATTCACAGATCTTGGAGTGAGATTGACAAGGCTAGGTCTGGGGAACAGGGTATGTATTGAGAAGCTCTTGCTACTGCTTATATAACTTTCGATTTAGTTTGATTTCCACAATGAGACTTCTATGTGTAATCAACTCAGAATTCTTCAAGAGAGGGTGTGGTTCATTTCCATTATCTTGTTTGCTTTTTTGGCACTGAACTCTAAAGTAATAAATATAATCACAATGCTTGGATGTTATCATTGTACTTGAAAGCGGTGTTAGTTGCATTAGATCATTTTCTGTATTGCATTTGGATGGATTTCAAGGGTGAGCGATTCTGTGATAGAAGGGACGAAAGCCACATAATAAGAGATTCACATCTGGTGCTGGAGAATGGTTTATCTAATATAGTTTTACTTGAAAATGGAGAACTGAAGCATGCCAAGGTTGTATCATGTCTCTCTTTTTGGATGAAACATTTTGTAAGACGGTCTTGTTCTTGGTTGAACAAGTATAGTCCAGAACTTCAGGTGTAATTAGCGATATCTGTCTATCTCAGGTCTGAAGTCTATCTTCAACCATTCCATCTGCTCATGAGATCAGAGCTAGTTGGCACGTTCCATAATAGCAAAGTTGGGTTTGCAACTAAGGTGCCACCCTAAGCAGAGTTGCAATCTTCTAAGTCTGTTGAAGTCAGTGGGCTTAGAAGAATGTTACAATGCTTAGGGTGGCATAAGTATTCTACACACTTTGTTCATCCTCTTACTGCTTGTAACCTAACCAAGAGTACTCTACAATGGGCTGCCAAGGAACGTGTACCTTCCAAACAATCAGCCAAAGTTGGTGGAGCTGCCTAGTTCTCACTGTGGGGGAAATAATTTGTTGAATACTTGTACAAAGTTGTTCAGCAAATGTGTGGAGCTTAGTAGATCTGAAAGGTCTTCCTAATGTTATCTGCTATGCTGTTCTGTAGATAGAACTATACACCATGAAAGGATTCCATTTATTACTGGAATGGGCTGGCATATTGAAGTGAATCCCAGGGTGATGGACTTAACTGACATGTTGGTGAAGATCAGCAGAGAAGGAAATGATGGCTTTCTGCAGTTGATCCCATGTCTGAAGCATGCTGTGGAGGCTGAAGGATGAGGGATTTTGCAAAGAGACATTACAATTAAGCTCAGACGTCAAAGTCACAGGAGCAATTGCCATACATAGACCCAGAACTTGTCTTATAGGACTGCAGGACACATGTATAGCAAAATGCAGAGGCAGAAAAACCTCTGAATTTTGTTGGCTGGAGGCAACATCAACAAAGGCATTGGTCTCTTATTTGTTCATCCTAGGGCAACTGCTTGGCCACCATGTGAAACATGATGCTAGACTAGATGGGTTACTGGTCTGCTCCAGAGCTCTTCTTATGTTATGTTCTAATCGGTCTCATGCAGAATTTACATTATCTAAGAGACACCGTATAAATATGTTGCTCTTCCTTTCTCAGTTGCAGGAAGAGAAATTGTTGCTATAGATATTATGCCTAGTTTTAAATGACTTGCACTTAAATTAGACATCTTCTTTATGCCTGAGCAAGTTAAAGGTGACAAAGAGAAATATTTATTCAGAGGCTATTTTGAATTATTTATTTATTTGATTTAAAACATTTCTATGCTGCCTTTCCACCTAGATAGGGTTCCCAAAGCGGCGAACATCCTTCTAAATTTGTGCTTAGGGAGCCAACCAGGCCCTATGCCAGCATATCTCCAAGATATGCCAGTGGAAAACGGAGTGGCGTGGGTGCAGCATCATTGTGCTGCCCAGCAAGTGGCTCATCCCTGCTATGGTCTCCTTCTGGTGAGACATCAGCATATGCCCCTGCACCAGTGCAAGAAGGAGTGGACCCAGTGGCATGACTGGAGTTAGTCAGCTCCTTAAGCAACTCCTGCCAGGAATACTCCCAACACCAGTGGGAAGTTATGCCAGCAAAAAAATGGCATAACCCATAGACACCCATGCATCAGAAAAGGTCAAGCACTCCCCCACACACATGCAGCCCCGCCCCAAATCTCTGCCCCAGCACAGGATGCTCACTGCTGCCACAGCCAATCATATCCCTCCCCAGAACCCAATCACTGCCTACATAATCTCCAGCCAGGGTGCCCCATAGCTAAGTCGATGGGGAACATGGCACAGGATTCTGTTTCAGGGCTCACTGCAGTGTGGGCTTAAGAGCACAAAGTGTTGCACCTTGGCGGGGGAGAGGTACAGAGAAGGCATTTAGCATTACTGAGGGAACATTTAGCACTAAACACCCAGAGGGAGGGCCAAGTCCATAGAATGTGGCTGACATATCTGATTCCAGACCCCAGCAGATCCTCCATCTCCAGACCCTCAAGCCGAAGGGCTGATCGCTCACTGACAGGTAAGGAGGGACCACACTAGACCAGGAGTCTGAATCTACCTTCCCTGTTTCTCTCTTATGAGGCTGGGTGCCACCCCCTCAAAGCCGGCTCACACTCCCAAGACCAGTGGTGTGTATGAACTGGCCCAAACCAGCCTGCTGGCACCATGGGATCGGGCGTACTCCAGGGAGAGTATTCTCATAAAAGATGCCTGAGATGGGGCAGGGTGCTTGCTGTTAGCACCCCCCTCAGGTAGGGGATAGCACGACTGTGGGGTGGGGTGCCTGGAAGCTGCCCCACTGTGCTCCATGGATCAGTTGACCAGGCAACTGTGGGACCCATTGCCTTTCAGGATCCAAAGTCCTGTGCAGCAGCAGCAGCAGTAGACGAATCAGTTGCAGCTGCAGAGTCACTCCCTCACGGGATTGGTGAGTATCATTTCAATGGCTACAGCATGCACCTCCAGGCAAAATGTGCCACAGGGGTGGGACTGCAGAACCTGCTGGGGCACCACAGGCATGGATGTGGCCAGCACTACATCCATGTCATTTGCCATCGTGGCACATGCCTCTGTTTCCCATCTGTGCAGGTGGTGATTCAACAGGGAGACCTGGAAGCATGACCACTGCCATTTCTGCCACTCCGCTCAGTCTCTGATTCCGGCCTGTTTTGCAGAGCTTCCTGTCTTGCCCAGCTTCCTGACCAGCAAGTCTGCCTCACCCATGCTGTGCCAAGACAAGCTCCACCTGCCTCCACCAGGCCCCTGGGAGCAGCTCACAAAGGCCCTGGGGTCATAGTGGACAGAGTGAGGTGCTAAGCCCACCCATTGGACCCCTTCATGATTTACTGTTTAATAAAGTCTAGTGTTTTCCTCGACTGCGCTTGCCAGTTTGTGAGTGGGTAAGATTAGCTCCGTACCCTTCTTTCTCATCTGTGACCTCCCTTTGGGGCTGCCCCTTCACACAGGGATGTGAGGGGTATCACAGGGATGGCCATGCTGGGATTGCCATGGGTGGTCCTTCTGGTGCCACTGGAACTTGTTCTTGTCAGCTGCAAAACATCGTGGGGTCTAGTGGCATCCTAAAGATCCCCAGCCACACACCCTGCTGCCCACTGTGTGCTGCTCACATGGGGGAAGGGGCCAGTGAGTGGTATGAGGTGTGTGTGCGGCTGCTCTGGGAAGGGGGTGGTCTTTAGGGCCCTGGTTTCTGATAAGCATTGCCTCTTACTGGTGTAGGAGCGAGGGTGCCATGGTGGATGCAAGGGAGCTGCTACCATAAGTGGAGCGTAGAGGGACTGTGGAGCAGCACCCTTGCCTTTACGATAGACCACCACGGTGCCCCATTCTGTCCCTCATTTGTAGGGGTGAAACATCAGTCCTCGGGCTGCCTTTTGCCTCCCCTCCAGTGTGGGGATTGCGCCAGCCATGCTAGGCCAGTGCTGTTCCATAGGTCCGTGCCTGTATGTGGCCAAACAAGCCCCACCATCTCCCCCCAGGATCACCTGACCACCCCTCGGGAGGCCAGCAGGGGCTCATTCCATGCCATCATGGAGTACCAGTCTTATGCAGGCACATGTCAGCAATGCCTTTTTACTGTGAACACTAATATAGAAAGAGTCCATTATCCCTGGCAAAGGATGCAATCTGGGAAAGGAGTGTCAGTTTAGGGGGGCAATGTCAGCTGGAAGGGGGCATCAGGAGACAGCCCTCATCTGCAAAGTACCAGCCATCTTGAAGGCCATGACAGTTCTGCAGCCCAGGCACCACATGTGATCCCAGACCTGCTCAGCGATTCCCCTGATAATTTGGACCACCCCTGTGTGTTGCCAAAGGACAAACAGTTCTTTTGGATTTGAAGACAATAAACACATAAGTGTTGATGGAAAACAGATTTTTTTAAAAATTCCCCCAATAGTTCACAGAAAAGAAATCAACAAGTACAGAAGAGAGAATATGCTTACACCCTTGTACTGCTGTTGGGAACCCCAGCTCAGGCTGAATTGCGGAAGCAGCACTGTGCAACTGGCCAGAACCAGGAAACTGCTTATTGTGGTTTCCTGGGGTTGTGCTGATTCCCACTGCCAGCCCAAATGGACTGAGGTGGAGAAGGTGCTCCTGTATGGGCTGGTGATGGAGCATGCCAGTGTGGCCCTCCCCATTGTCGGGGACCACTCTGCTGCCACTCACTGCCATGCCTTCTGGTGCATGGCAGTGGAGCAGGTCTCTGCCCTAGACTACAGTGCCAGACCGATGATGTCCCCCCTGAAGCAGTGGAATAACTTCTTTTGGCTGGCTCAGAAGCACATGCATGCCCTTATGGCCCAGGACATCCCATACAGGCAGATGGTGGCAGAGGGTTTGCCTAGTGCTGAGGTTATGATGCATGCATCCTGTTGTGGTGGGCAACCATGGAACCAGATTCTTGGCCAGAGGGTGTCTGGCCTTGGGGCCTCAGGTCGTCCCTGATGTGGGGGTAGTCTGCCACCCCCAGCAGGCAAGTAGCTCAGTGGTGTCACCATTGCTGAGCCATCGGGAGGGGCTGTGGCAGTAGACATCTTGGGGACGGCACCCAGCAATGGATGCAGCTCTTGCAGCCAGAGGGGTGATGAACTTGGAGTTAATGCTGGGCCCCCAAGCACAGGCCCAGGGCCAGCACAGCACATCTCGCCCCCTCATCTGCCATGTAGGCAGCAATTGAGCAGGAGTGGCTGGAGACTTGGTATGAGTGGTGAAATGCTGTATCTCAGGGTCAACAGGGTTTGGAAGGCTTGGCCAGAAAGTAGGCTTAGCTGGTGCTTCATAACATGTGCAACTCTGCCTTAAAGGAATGCTTCAAAACCTGAGAGACTTGGAAGTAATAAATCCAAAATTAAAAGGGTGTGTCCTGTTCTTTTTGCCCTCTGTAAGTACTACCTCAGAGCCAGGAGCACAACAGCTTTATCTGCAATGAACAAGGATGGGAGGTTAACCCTGCAATGTGCTAACTGGGAACAGCAGTGCTGTGGCTTGCAACATTTTGCTTCTAAACAGTGTTAAATAAGTGCTTCAGCACTCGCTTTCTCTAATATGGATTGTGTCATCATTAAGAGAATTAAACAGTATGGTGGAACAAAGGGAAGGAGGGAGAGAAAGAGAACAGCCTTGTTTCTTTTCACATGTTGTTTGTGAGCTGCTGTCTCAATGTGCATTCTGAGCTTGACAATGCAGCAAGCATCAATCCATTTTGTAAGAAGCCGACATTTTTTTAAAAAGAGTATTCAAAAATGGTGGAGGGCATGGAGAAGTGTCACCGTCCCAAAGTACAGCCAAATTCAAATTAAAAGATTAAAATGTGAAACCACCACCACTGGTGTGATGGTGTTCTGCTAACTGTAGAGTTACATTCCCTCAAATACAAAACGTATCACATCCAGTTCTGGGAAGAGCCTTGCAAAATAAATTCAGCCTCAAGGAAGCCCTCTGGGCAGTGTAGTAAGCGCAGAGCAACTGCGCTCTTGGCTTTGTTTGGTATGACTTGTAGTGCCAAGGAGCTCAAATTAAGCCTCCACTATTGCACTGAGGTTGGGGGGAATAGAATCAAGACAAGTATTGAGAAGAACCACAAGCAATGAAAATGGAAGGGAGTTTAAAACGTGTGTGACTAAGGCTGTCTGGAGAAGCATTCAATTTATTGCAGTATGCAGAGCTGAGATTTCTGTTTTCGGAAGATCACATCGAACTGCTTTCTGGACTATGTTTGATTCTTAAATGCCACTCACCCGCTCTAGTTCTATTAGCATCAGGAAATGAGATTAATTTACATTATTTGAGACATTTTCTTGATAAACAGATGCTTAGAGGGATGCCATATCAAGAATGAGAAAGAAATGAGGATATAAAAGAGAACTTTACAATGCTGTTATGAACTATGAAAGTTTCTCCATTATTTATTTGGTTATATAGTGCTGTCAGTGTATGTGGGGCTTCACAGAGCATAAGCCACTTCCTGAAGGAGCTTACATTCTCACTTTTGATACAAGGGAGACAGCAAAGGGAAGGGAGGAAAGCAAAGGTAGAGATAAACAGAGGAAGAAATATATGTTCATTCCTGTTACAGGTGGTCCAGTTTATTTTCATCTGGGGAGATCTCCTAAAAGTAGAAGACTAATGAATAAAGAGGAGTTATATCAGTTGGCTCTCCCTGTGTGAATATTTGGATACTTTAAAATGGCAACCATTTCCCCCCTTATGCATCTGTTGTCCAGGTTCTAAAACTGAAAGGTACCCAAGGATCAAGGCTGCATTGCACTTAAAACACTATAAACTCTCTAGAGAAAAGGAGATTTTTTTGCTTGTCCTAAATTGCTAGGATTTGGGAGTCTCCTAGAACAATTAGTTAGTAGCAGAGAGTACATAATTAGCTTAAGGAATTCATGGCCACAAGACATGGTGATGGCCACCAACTAAGATGGATTTTTTAAAAGATAAATTCATCGAAGATTGGGCTGTTGCCTGTTAATGGCTATTAATGGCTAATCTCCATGTATGGAGGCAAATATGCTTTAATGTAACATGCTAGGAACAAGGCACACTCACCTGTTCGTGAGTTTTCAGACATCCTTGCTGGATGCCTCTGGAAAAAGAATCTTGGTTGTACTTTGGACTGATCTGGAAACACAGCTTTTGTTTTAGAAGACAGCATGGAAGAGAGATTTGGGTGATGAAACAATTAAAAAACTGGACCCTGAACCTATTAAAAGGTATATATATATGAGCCAAGTATATCAATTGCAAAGAGAACATGATGGGTGTTTGGAGCTTGTTGGCTGGTGTGAATGTGAGAGGGAAAATAAACTTAGCTTAGATTTAGAAAAGAAATAAGAGTTCTTTATTGTAGGAACTTCATACTCTGATAGGAAAGAGGAGAGAGAGATTCCAATCTACCTGTCTAGTCTAAGGATACACATGGATTGCAGGACAAGTTTTGCATCCATGTTGCAAGATGGGGAGGAGAGATAGTTTTGTGACAAAGCGTCTCTCTACACGAGATGCCTTGGCACATGTCCATCAAGTGTAGGGAGATGCAATGTTAGCTGGGAAGCATAATTTTAAAAGATAGAGCCAGCAGAGATTGCTCCTCAGAGGTTTGTTAATTTTGTCTTTGCCTCCCCAAGGCTCTGTCAATTTCACCTCTCCAGTCTAAAACTGTGTGGAATTGCAACCAGAAGGCAGAGAGGAATGGAAATGAGCTGGAGCTGCTTTCCAGAGCTGGGCTTGGACCTGGATAGGTTATAATGGGCTAAAGTTTCCCTTCTGGGAAACTTTCACAGCCCCTTCATGCAGCTCCAGTGTATAGCAAAGCCTTTGCCCTTCCGCCAGCTCTACCTTTTTAAACTACCCTTCCCTTCTAACATTGCATCTCCCACCGTGTTCTTCATGTGTCAAATGTCTTGTGTAGAGAGACTCAAAGAGAGGAAGAGAAGAATGTCACAAGGAGGAAGTCCTGAGATAGCAGTCTTCATATCAAAGGACAGTTTAGGGCAGTAAGGAGTAAACCTCTATATATTTTTAACTTTCTGGTTTGTCCCCCTCTAAAACCTGAGGAAAGGGTTAGCATTAAATCCTCCTAACAGAAAGAACATCAGAAATTGAGACTGGCTATGAGTTGATGATCTCATGTGGTTGTATGGTAAAGCCACAAAAGGGTGACAACACAGAGAGGTTTCGGGATGCAGGTTGATGGTTGGAAAGAACAGACAATGTACAGGGCAGCACACAACTGTCCTAGTGTAATGTAGGGGCTAAGAGAATGAGCTATGGTCTGGGAAGTCTGGTTCAAATCTAGCCTCTGTCACAAACTCAGCTGGTGGCTTAGCCAAGCCACTCTCAGTCTCAGTCCTACACATACTTGCAATAGGGGGATAATAATACTGCTCTACCTTATAAAATTGTTGTAAATATTACCAGGATAGATGGCGAAACATTCTGAACACTGAAAGTTCTATAAATTTGTTCCTTTGTTACAAGGAACTCTACTTAGGATAGGAAAGAGTAGGGATGGCGTTCTAATCGAATTGCCTAGGCAAGGAGGGCTAGAGATGCAGGAAGCATGTCCTGCTCTATAAGAGCCAAGCTACAAGTGACTTTTTCACATGGACAACACTTGATTGTTTTTGCAAATTTTCCTGGGAACTGAAGTCCCAGTGTCCTTCCCCTCTCTGTTAGAATCGCTGTCTGGTGCTTTAGAAGACACAGCCGCCCTGCTAAAAGAAGATACAGCTGCTCAGGTCCGGGAGTGAATAATTGATACAGTGTTTAAGGGTCTACCACACAGTGTTTGGCCACGCCCCTGAGGAAGATTCTATACGAAATCTGAGCTTTTCAGCCGGCCCCAGATTGGGTGTGCAGCCGTGGATTCCCTTACCATGTGTGGACATAGCTGTGCATGAATGCTACTTTATTTAAAGAAGACACAGGACACATTTTGTTTGGACCTTTGTATTTTTTAAGTTTAAGGAAGAGTCATTGTATAAATTGTATTTGGTCATTTCACTGATTGATTTATATAAGAAATACATATGGCCCTTTGGGCACTTATAATAGAGTTGTTTATTAATTTGTAATTGTTGTTCCTTCCCGTGAGGGTTCTCTTTAGTTTTACTGTTACAGTACGGGAAGTGCCATTGTTTTGTTGTTGAAGAGCCAGAGAAAGCTGGCTGCAGCAGCAGCTTTTGCAAATCGTTCCTCCAATCACAAGCCTGCTCTCAACGTTGTTTGGGGGCAGGCAGCTGCTACTTTCTCCCTGGGCGTCCTGCTCCCGGGGAGCTACTCTGGAGAAAGCCGCCGTGTCGGTAAAGCTCCAGCTGCAGCGACAGCAGAAGAATCTGCTCCTGGTCTAACATGCCCTTCCCTTGCTCCTGAGCTCCTGGAGAAAAACTCATACAACATGAAAGGAGAGGAGAGGGAAGGTGAAGCCAAAGCCGGAAGGAAGGAAGCTGCTAAGAGTACCAATGTTCACTTCAAAGGGACAGCAGCAGGATAGTAGAAAGGAAGGACGAACAGACCCTTGACCTCTCCAGCTTGCTGGCTCTTTCATAGTCCCGTGCACTCAGGCTGATTCACATCATCGTGATTTGCCTGTGTACCTTAGTTGTCAGCTGTTTAGCAACAGTTGAAAGGAGCTTGGAGCTGTTTGATGCAAACAATCATGGAGATTGTAATGCAAATTTTTTAGCATCTTAATAGGTATCTGCTAAAGCATCTTTTAATCTGCCAGAAGGAAAACAATGTTAGCAAAAACATAGATCACTCTGTGTTCTCTAGATCACCTGCTACTTTTATCCCCCCCCCCTTAGAATCTGTCAGCCTCACGAAGGAAGTCCTTAATTATCTTAGAGGAACCAACAGGAAAGTGTTGAGCAAGAATAATAAGGTATGGCATTATTGATCGTAATGTTGCTGCATCTTCACGGAAGAATATTGTTTTAACTTTAGCATAACACTCCCCTTCAAAAGGAACCTATAATTATCAGTTTCCAAAGCTGCCATTTCTGAGCACTTTGGATGTCTGCAAGGTGGCTGAGCGCACTTGAAATAAATGCCATTATTCCTGAAGAGAATGTTACTTGAGTGGCATCATAGCAATCCTGTCACAATATTACTCTCTTTTTCCAGCGAGCTTGATGGTACATAAAGCTTTGCAGACTTCCCAATATATCCATGCACTCAAGAGGGAAAAGAAAACTGTGGCTAAATCAGGTGCAATGGGGGCAGAATTGGCTGATTGGATTGTGACACACTTGGGCAGAAGGAGGGTGGCTGGTGGGCATGCTTGTGGCTTTGATGTAGTCCTGCTTGCCCCCCTGAGCTGCACTGCTGCTTGGTCTCCAGCTTAGAACACAACAAGGGCAAATCACACTTTAAAATGCCTTGTTGAGCCAGGTTTCTTCCTGCTTTTTCAAAAAATGGCTTTGTTTATTATGTTCTTCCAAGGGGCTCAGGAAGGTATACATGGGTTTTCCCTTTCTTCCTCTCCTCACAACATCCCAGTGAAGTAGGTTATGCTGAGAGAGCATGGTTGGCCCAAGGGCACCCCATGAACTTTGTGGCAGAGCTGGGAAATTGACAGTGCAATTCTAAACAGAATTATACTCTTCTATATTGGTTGACTTCAACGGGCTTAGAAGGTTTAACTCTGTTTAAGAGAGCACTGATAGAACAATGAGCCTAGTGGTTAAACCGGTTCTGATTGCCAAGTATTTCAATTTATCAGTCCATTCCATTTGTGTTTTATAGTCCGCCAATGAGTTTGGGATTGGGTTTTCCCATCCACAAAATCCTGATGAGATCTGATTTGGGGTGAAGGGAATCTTCATAGGATTGTTTTAGCCCAGTTCATTCAATGCTGGGATTTTATTCAGAGGAATTAATATTTTTGCATTTTGACTGTGAGTGTGCAGTTAGATGAATGTGGCACACAGCTTTTATAAATGCAAATAAACCCTGGCTCTGTTTATTTCAGAGAAATAGTAAATGTTACAAAGGCTGTGCATAGATTTATTATCCATCCCCTGGCAAATGAATCTTGCTTATGGCTTACAGGCTTAGCACTTGAAAGGGGATTTTTCATTCCTTCCTTAGATTTCATCCTAAATCAAAAGACATTTTAACTTCTCTTTCAGAATTCATTAGGCACCATTTTTTCCAACATGTTTATTAATCATTGTTCTCCCAAATCCTACATTTGGAATTCCTTAATTTGGAAGGGGCTTTGTCATATGCTTAGTACCAAGGTCTGACAAGGCACAGTGAGGCCAAGCAACAGAATTAAACAAAAGATAAGACTAGACTAGAACTCTCAGTCTCTTTTCAGCCCCTAAAAAGCAGCTGCCAAGGTAGGATTCGAAATGTAATGGGACCATAGGTATAGGGGAAGGTGGGGGGGTTACCCCCTGTGCCATTTCACCAATTGAACCTTCCCCCCCACACATACACACAGATCAGGCTGCTTTTTACCTCAGTAAGGAAAGAGACAAAGACAGTACTGAAACCTCCTTTTCCCATATTGGGTCTAAAAGCAGTGGGGGCATTTTTGATTGGGAAACAGCAGAACTTCCCCAGAACTACTGCTTATATCCATATTGGAGCCAACTGGTGCTGCATTTGGGGGCCAAAAATATGCTTCAGGGGTTCTAGTCACAAAACTCCAACTCCTAAGGTTACCAACCTTAAGGTGAGGTCTGGAGTTCTCCCAGAATTACAACTGATCTCCAGACTACAGAGATCAGTTTCCCTGGAGGAAATGGCTGGTTTGAAAGGCAGAGTCTATGGTATACAATAGAGTCTAGGAGAAGAAAGTCCTAGAATGACATCACATCTCCTCTTTCTCCCTATCCTCCCCAAACTTTGCCTTTCCTAGGCACCACCCACAAATCTCTAGAAATTTCTCAAGCTGGAGTCAGCAGCCCTACCAGAACCACTTGTTTGAAGGTAAGTAAATAGAAGCAAGAAGGTAAAATTCTAAGAAAAAACAAACTGAAGCTGGGGAATGCCTTGTGTTTGTCGATGCGTACTGATTGGTTCTGTTCTGTGGTGTTCCCCATTGGTTGAATCTGGTGTCTGGCTGCTGTGAATGACACTAGTTCTGTTGGGCTAAGTTGCAACAGTGTTGCTTGCTTCAATTTGGTTTGAGTGGAATGGATGTGATTCTCTGATGTGATGTTAGTCCCCTTGCTTCATTTTGGTTGGGGGAGGGGGTTCATTCCTGTGCATCAGTTTGCTTCTGTTGGGCTAAGTTGCAACAGTATCCCTTGCTTCAGTTTGGCTTGGGTGGAATGGATGTGATTCTCTAATGTGGTGCTGGTCCCTTTCCTTCACTTTGGTTCTGGAGAAATTCCATTCCTGTGCTTCAATTTGATTCTACTGGGCTTTCTCTTAGCTTGCATTTGGGAGTGTGCCTTGGCCATGGCAGCCTCGCCTCAGTGTGTTTCTGCAGTGAGAGTCAACTTTGACATTTTCCCCATAGGAAACAATGGAGTAGCTGGGGGCACCTTGTTCAGGTGTGCATAGAACTGGCTCCCGGGGTCAAATCTTCCTGAAAATTGGGGAGTCTTTAGAGGACAGAAGTAGGTCCCCTGAAAATTTGGTGGAGCATGCTTGAAAAATGCCAGCCCCTGTATAGCCCCTAGATATTTTCCCCCATAGAGAATAATGGAGAATGGGTTGGGCACCTTCTTTGAGGCCCCATAAAATTGGATCCCAGGGTCAAGTTTTCATGAAACATGGGGGTGGGGATCTTTAGAGAACAATCAGGAGTAAAAAAATGACCCTTCCAGCCCACCGGATAGCTCGCAGAGTGATTCTCCCATAGAAAACAATGTCCAAATTTTACCATATTTTTTAATGTGGTAAAAATTCAGGATACCTGATTTTTTGATTTGAAATACCCAGATTTTACCAATTCAGCCAAAATTTGGTATTTTAAGCCAAATTCCAAACCGAACTACCCACCCCTAGATCATATGCTGAACATGAGTAAGCAACGTGATGCTGTAGTTAAAAAGGCAAAAAAAATTTAGGTTGTAATGACAGAAGTAACTTGTCCAGATCCTGTGAGGTGATGGTATCACTTTACTCTGCCCTGGTTAGATCTCATTTGAAGTAGTGTGTACAGTTTGGGGCACCACAGTTTAAGAAGGATGTTGGCAAGCTGGAACATGTCCAAAGGAGGGCAATGAAGATGGTGAGGGGTCTGGAGACCAAGTCTTACAAGGAAAGGTTGAAGGAGCTCGGTATGTTTACCTTGCAGAGGAAGTGACTGAGAGGTAATATAATAGCCCTCTTTGAGTATTTGAAGGGCTGTCACATAGAGGAGGGAGCAGAGTTATTTTCTGTAGCCCCAGCAGGTTGGACCAGAAACAACAGGTTAAAATTAAAGCAAAAGAGTTTTTGGCTAAACATTAGGAAGCTCTTGACAGTTACAGTGATTCCTTAGTGGAACAGGCTTCCTTGGGAGGTGGTGGACTCTCCTTCCTTGGAGGAATTTAAGAAGACGTTAGATGGTCATCTGACAGCTATGATGATTCTTTGACTTATTATGAACGTACACAGATCAAGAGAGGGAGTGCATGAAGGGATGAGCCGGTGCTTGGCTCTTGTGGCCCTTTCTTATATGCCCAGGGTAACGCTGAATGCCAATTGCCACTTTGGGATCAGGATGGAATTTTCCTGCAGGCCAGATTGGCCAGAGATCCTGGAGTTTTTTTGCCTTCCTCTGGACGTAGAGTAGGAGTCACTGAGGGAGGTGAGGGGGGATAGCTGTAAATTTTCTGGACTCGATGACCCTTGAGGTCCTTCCAGCTCTGTGTCGTCCGCAAGGTTAGATAGGTATCTTCCTATATCCTTCTCTTAGTCACCTCTGCTGCTGTCCCTTTATCACTGCTCTCAGCTGTTCCTTCCATCTTCTCTTCCTCATCCTGTCTCTAATGACCATGAGGAGAAGATGTGCTTTCTGCAATCTCTCTCCATCATAACTTAGAAAGATAGCTAGAATTGTTTACTCTTTCCTATCCAGGATGGAGTTCCTTCACAATAAAGGGTTTCTATTTGTTTTCTGAAACACCAAGCCTTGTGTTGACTTTATTCTGTAAGCAACATCTTCCTTTCACAGCACAAACCTAGCTTTAAGCTAACATGCTGTACTTTCTCTTCCATCTTTTTCCTTATTCCCCTGTGCTTTCTTCCCTTTCAGTCTACAGGGGTCTAGTCTGTCCAGCAACAAACTACAGTCTCCCTAATGGGACAAACTTCTAAACTGTGTGTGTTCCTTGGCTTTTTTGTATCTTGATGAGATAACCAAAGAGACTGAAAGAAAAAAAATATGGAATGAGTAAATTCCACTTCATTGTTCCAATAGATTATGACAATCAGTAACCACTTGTCAAGATGGTGATTATTAGTAGTTCAGATGTCTCTACAAGCCAGGTCAGGATGAATCATAGTCAACTGGTGTGTAGAGACACTGTAAGCTTTTACTCATTCCGTAATTTTTTTTACTTCACGTGGATAGTGCTTTGTGCTTTGGTCAAGCATGCTGTAATCTAAATAATATAGTATATGGTATGTATTGTGAAAATTTAGGCCACTGAGGAAAGCCCATGGCTGAAAAGCATTTAGTTCACATGTATTTTATGATATAAATAACAGTACCTGGTCATTTGAAAGATGCCTATAAATGTGTGACATCCTCATGTGTATAAGCGTAATTGTTATTTAAAAAATTTACAATAGAGGAAAGTACATATATGTAGGTATATATATGAAACTAAAGTTAATTGATTTTTAATGCACAGTTTTTAATATTTGGAATTTGATGAAAGATTTTGTAATTTAATATATTTTTAGCTTTTTTGATATTGACATTGATATTCTCACACTCAAAGTATTTCTTAGATTACCTCTTTGATTTCCTGTTCCCCCCCCCACTTTTTAATTTTTGTTGTTTTTAAATTGATAATTGTTTTAATTGTAAGCCACCTTGAGCAGGACTTTGAAGAGACAGCATAGAAATTCCCTAAGTAAATAAATAAACATCAACAAAGAAATAAAGTACAGCTATTAAAACACGATACAGTGTTTGAATCTTAATGGGGAAGTAGAGTTGCCAATAGTTGCCAGGCAGAGCTTGGAAACTGAGGGGGATGACAGTGGGGGCCCCTCATCAGTGGTGTAATGACATCATTGGTGGCATACTGACATCGTTCCTTGTGTGCCTAGAAGTGAATCAGCATGTTAGGGCACTGCTCATTCTCCCCTCAGTTTCCTGCCCCACCCCTCCGTGATGCATACCAAGTCAGCCCTCTCATCCAGAGTTAACCTTCCCACCAGCTGAGTGGTGGTGGGAAGCACCGGCTGGTGTCAGGGGATCCCCCGCCCTTCCAGAGGGAGGGCAACCCTAGTTGCCAACAGGCCTGCCCCTTTAACAGAAGTGTGGAAATGAGCAAGTGAAGCTTTTTATAATATTCAATAAATATAAACAATATCTAATAAAATGTTCTATTAAAGGGACAGGACTTTTTCCCCAGTAATTGGTAACCCTATGGGGAAGGACAGAGATAACAAAAATTTAGCCCCCTCCATTCCTTTCTCTCATAGCAATACCAGAAGGCCCTTTCTCACAAGGATGTGTCTCAAGAACAGCACAGCTGGCAGACATTTTCCTTTCTCCAGACAGCTGCAATCTAGGGGTGTGCAATTCGGGAATACTGAATACATACCTGAAAAATACATATTCAGAATTATTCAAGTATATTCAGATATATTGAGTATATTCAGATATATTTGGGTAAACCAGTATAAACATTACTGAATAATCCAGATATATTTTGGAGGTTACTGCAGCTTGTTTTCCCCCTCCGCTTGTAGGCTTCCTTGGGTTCCCAGGCAACAGAAGGAGTGGGGAGGGAGGTAGCATTATTGTGCATGTGTGTCAGTGTTGCTTGCTTGCTAGGTCTGCTTGCTGCCTTGGTATTACTGTCTTGCTAGGTTAGATGCTGGGATTCTCTGGTTTGATGTTGGTTCTTTTGGGCTTGCATCAGTGTCCCTTGCTTCAGTTTGGTTCTGCTGGGATTCTCTGGTTTGACATTGGTTCTGGTGTGCTTGCGTTGGCCCTGGGTTCTGCCTGGCATCTTTGAGTGACACTGATTCTGTTGGGCTTGCTTCAGTTTGGTTCTGCTAGGATTCTGTGGTTTGGCATTGGTTCTGTTGAGCTTTATTGATTCAGCTTGCATTGGGACTGGCTTTTGGCCAGGGGTTGCCCCTGTGTGTTTGGTTATGGTTTCTTTGCCCTGGAAAGCCTTGGGATTTTCCCCATAGGAAACAATGGAGAGTGGCTGGGGGCATATTGTTCAGGGACCCATAGAATTGGACCCTTAACCCAATCTTCTTGAAACTTGGGGGCTCTTTAGTGGACATAAAGTACTAGGTTCTCTGCAATTTTGGAGGAATTTGCTTGAAAATGGCTCCTCCTGCCCTTGGATAGTTTCCCCAAAAGGAAATAATTGGCCAAATAGATTCCTGAATAAAAATGAATCTGAGTACTAATTTGGACCTGAATATCAGGAATACCGAATATGTACAGTATTCCTGATAATCAGATCTGAATAATACTAGGGGTATTTTATTGCTGCATACCCCAGCAGCAAACCCAAACATATTAGATGACTGCTATTTTCCTGAATGAGACAATGACCAGGGAGAAAAAAACCACCGTGATATCTGATTTTCCATGTAGCAAAAATGCTTTGTAAGGAGGAGCATTCTACCATGTGAATGCCAGTGTGTTGTGATGGTTAGACTAGTTCTGAGGAAACATGAGTTCAAATCCCCTCTCAGCCAAGTTCCCTGGGTTGCCTTAGGAGGATAAAGTGGAGGACAGGAGAACCTTGTTCTGATCTCTTTGGAGGAAAGATAAGATTAAAGATGTGATAGATATGAGGTCTCATCTTAAGTCATGCAGTCCAAACTGGTTTACCTGGTAAAACCGATGTCATGGATTGTAGCCATTTGCTCATTGGAGAAACAGAAGACAAATACGTGAGTGGCTGTTAGTAATCATTCCCCAAATGTGGAGGAACTTATGCATTTATTGAACTGCAGCTGATTACAAAATCAATCCAGCTCTCAGTCGTGGGAAGTACTACTCTGATACAGGGTTGGCTTCGGAAGATGAAGAAGTACACCCTGCTCAGTTTTTGACTGGACCTGACAGATTGCTAGCAAGAGTTAAATGGACAAGTATACATTTCAGATTATGTGAACAAAGTTTTATCCTGTCGCTTGTCAGTGAAAGCCACAGTTGTGGGCTGTTTTAAAAACAAAACAAAGAAAACGGCCTGTACTGTTGCACCAAACAGAACAACTAGACACACTGGTCTAGCAATCTTCCAGACCACTAGTTAAGATCCTCTTCTCACAACCTGCTCAAATTTCCCACCCCTCCCCTCCACAGTGGTAAGCTAGTCAACAACCAGGAGGAGGAAGGGTTGGTAATGGTGTCTCTCGTTTGAAATGTCCTCCTCTGTGAGGTTTGTCTGGTGACTCCTTTAGGAGCCATACCAAAACATTTCTTTCCCCAGATTTTAAAGCTGTTTTACGGCTTGCTCCTTGCCTGAGGATTGTTTCATCAATAAAATTTTAGACTGCTCTGTTTATTTTATGTGCTTCAGTGCCCTGGCTTGTTTTCATTGTCTTGGATTATTTTTTTAATTAACTTGTTTTTATCTATTCATTTTATTGCTTCTTTTATTGTCTTGCTTTTATTGGTGTGATTTGCTTTTATTGACATGTTCTATTGCTTTGGTTGGTTTTGTTTTATTGTTTTAGATCTGAGCTGCCTTGAGCAGATCTGGAGAGGCGGCATACAATAAATAAAATAATCCTATTTTTTTTCTTTGCAGTGTGAAAAGATAACCAAATTCAGGTTAATCTTGACCTAAGAGCAGAAGGTGGCTCAGTATGCCAACAGCCTTATGAGAATACTAGCGCTCTTTCATTGCTGATACATGCACAAAGTCAACAAAAATGTCAGCGCTCTACCCTACCTCTGAATTATTAACAGATATGGAAAATGGGACTTTTCTGGAATTGTATCCCACATCTCTTTCAACATCTATGGATTCATCTTCGGGACGTATGTCTAATGTGTATGTCTATGTTTCAATATTCCTCAGCCTCTTGGCATTCCTCCTGTTGCTATTAATCATTGCTCTTCAAAGGCTGAAGAACATCATCTCTTCCAGCTCTTCCTATCCAGAATATACCAGCGATGCTGGGAGCTCCTTCACTAACTTAGAAGTTTGTAGTATTTCTTCCCAGCGGTCTGCTTTTTCAAACCTCTCTTCATGAACCATGAAAGGGAATACATTGCGGGATGGAACAGCTTCCTCTGACTTTGGGGTGGAAGTATATGCATGCAGTATTCACCTCAGAATACTATTAGTCATAAAAGAGGTGACCTTTAATGCTCATTTTGATTTCCCTTTCTGTTTTTAGTTGCCATCCCCATTCCCTGCCCTATTTATGACGATGCTTATCAAATATGGGCACAGAAACTGACTTCCAGTCATACCTTCCTGTCTGTAATAAAGTTGCAGGTTTGCAGAGGTTTTCCAGCTGACTCAAAAGATGAGGCAAGTATGTAGGACTGATCTTTGGAAGTATTTTGCTTACCTGGATTTGTCACCCACATTATACTAATGGTTTGTGGACTCACACAACACAAGGACTTTTACCCCTTCCCCCCATACTGCCAAATAATTTTAATATGCAAGAGACTCTTTGGCTAATTGAAAGCTATTCACCTGGACATTAACATTTTTATTGTGCCATAGCTACAGAATTGTAAGAAAACAAAGCTAACATAAATTAGTTTTAAATTATGTTGATGAGCGTCTTGTGTATTTTTCTGTGTACAATACAATTGACTCATACTGTCTGACATGTTTGTTTTATTTTAACCAAACAACTACAATAAATGTTTGCACTAGTTGGTTTCGAAAATGTTGTATTTAGCAAACTTGTCTTCCCTTCCTGAAATAGGCAGTACTATATGATGTTATAGATAGTGCTGTTTGTCGCTGAATTGGAAATACTTTTCTAAGGTTTTTTTGGTAAAAATATAAGAACGGAAATATAGGCAAGATCCACATGGTCATATAAAGTGACCTTATTCCAAGTTAGAATGCTGGTTCATCTAAGTTAGTATAGTTTACTATGCCTGGAAATAACTCTGATACAGTCTTTGGAACACAAGGGTCTTTCTCAATTTCTACTACTTGAGATTCCCTGTAGAGGCCAGGGACTTAATTGGGACTTCTGCATGGAAAACTGGTGCTCTCTTACTGGCCGCTGACCTTTCTCCAGAGCGCCATTTGTTTGGCCCTCCAGGGCAACTGGTTGGTTGCTGTTTAGTTTATTTTTAACCCGCCCTCCCCGCAAGTGGGTTCAGGGCGGGGTACAGCAATAGTAAAATACACAGAATAAAAAGTAAAACAACAGTCTCAAAGAGTTTAACTTCAGAGTTAAAATCAAGAATATAAATTCAGACATACCAGGACAGGGCCCTTTTATGCTTCCCTGCCCACCAACATAAGATAAAAGGGGGAAAGGTGTGAGTTGATATTGTACTATAATGTTGCATGTATGAGGGGCAAATCACTGTACAGAGAGCTATATAGCTCCCCCCCTGCTGATAGGAGACTGATAGGGAGGTTCGTTTGATGGACCTAATGCTAGTCTCAACCATATGCTTGGCAGAATATCTCTGTCTTGTAGGCCCACCGAAAGGATGCAAGATCTCGGCGGGCCCGAGTATCCTCCGGCAGAGTTCTACCAGGTTGGGGACAGGACTGAAAATGCCCTGGCCCTTTCCTAAATGTATTTTTCACATGTGTAGGAGCAGGAGGAGAGATGATAAAAATCAATACATAAGAATCTTATATACTAATCGCCAAGTGGCCTCGATCTGTGGATACCTAAATCTGGAAATTGGAGCCATGAACAGACAAGATCTTTCTACACATCTGAAAAATACCCAAGGTTTGCAGAAAATTCTGAAATCTAAAAAAAAACAAATGATTGAAGGAGCTCCTGTAGCTTTAACCAGAGGCCCTCAGTGGCTGTTGCTAGGCAACCATAAAACAGTATTCCTGGATTGGTTTCTGTCAGGAAAAGGCAGGGGGAGTGGGCAGGGCCCTTTCCAGGGATGCTTTGGCCTTTGAAGGAGGACTCTTTAGGGCCTGGCCCAGAAACAGCCATCAGATGACTTAATACCTAGGCTTCTCTGGTCCAATGTATTGTTGAAGGCTTTCACGGCCGGAGAACGATGGTTGTTGTGGGTTTTCCGGGCTGTATTGCCGTGGTCTTGGCATTGTAGTTCCTGATGTTTCGCCAGCAGCTGTGGCTGGCATCTTCAGAGGTGTAGCACCAAAAGACAGAGATATCTTAGCTGCTGGCGAAACGTCAGGAACTACAATGCCAAGACCACGGCAATACAGCCCGGAAAACCCACAACAACCATCCTTCTCTGGTCCCTATATCCTCTTCGCAGTATAGGGACCTGGGACTTGCCTGTGGGAGTCTCCTCACATGCTCACACTTCTGGAGCAGCCACGGGCTTGCTCCCATGGTTTGTGTAGGGCTAATTCTTGCCTGGCTGGGGCCAAAATTGACATCACTTTGGGAAGTGATATTATTGCACCCCACCGGGAGTGTACCCCCTGCATGCTTTTCTGAGTTGCCTACCAGTGACAGGCAAGCACCAGAGGGTTGCCACCTCCCACTAATTGACAGGAAACCAGGCAAACCCCAGGAGATGGTAGGCTTATTAATACCACATAACTTGCATGACTCTCCCAGGCTTGCTACTGCTCATGAGCAACCCCTCCTAAAGCCAGTGTAGTATAGTGGTTAGAATTCCAGAGAAGAATGTGGGAGAGCCAGGTTCGAATCTCCACTCTGCTGCGGAAGTTCACTGGTTGACTTTGATCCAATCACACACTTATTGCCTAACTCTCATAGTTGTTGTGAGGATGATATGGAGGCAAGAAGCACAATGTAAGCTGATTTAGGTCCCCACTGTGGAGAAAGGTAGTATATAAATGAAGTAAATTAGTAAATATAGATGAAGATTCAGGGCAGATAAAAGGTAAGTTGTTTAATGGGTTGAAAGAGAGAAGAACATAGGGAAAGGTGAGCATGGGGGCTGCCAGGAGGAAGGAAAGAGGAAATGGTGTGGGGAAGGGTATACAGAGAAAAGTGAAGTTCCCCCTCCACAAGTCCTTGCAGGTTCCCCACCATGCAACTGGACCCTGCTCAGCTATCATCATGCAATTGGGCCATTGGGGAGAGGCTACCTGGAGTGGAAGGGGGAAAGGTTTAAAACGGGAACAGACAAAGGCTGGTGGGAAGGAGAAAAAGAAACAAGAAAAGGGGAGAATCCATGGGGGACAGGGAAGGGAAAGAGATCGTGATGCAGGAACAGAACACAAGATGCCTCCCAGAAGTCCTTGCAGGTCCCCCATTTGTAAAAATATTTAATGCCAATCTCATGCGGAGGGAATCAGTGAAAAAAACCTTCCTTCCTTCTATCAGCTGAAATTGTCTGCAAGACCCAATCCAAAGAGCGTCTCAGCTAAAAATATTGTGTAGTATTGTTTCTATTAAATATTTTTATTGCTTACATATTTCTAAATATATTCAGAAGTAGAAATGCTCATTAATGGACCATATGGAAAGAGTGTCAAGAATTTAGAATCACATGGCTAGGTGGACCCAAAGCAGTTACCCAGTTCAAATCACCATCTCAGCTCCCCAAACACCAAACAGCAGCATCCAGATCACAATTTGGTTTGCCTAAAGCAGAGAACAGGCTATTCCAGCAGCTTCTACGGAGCAAATCAATTCAGAGGAATTACAAGACCAAATTTATCATGAGTGTCTTCTCTCATCAGTTTGGACTAAACCAAAGACATCAATGCAGTAGTTAAAGGTTCCAGAATTTCTTTTTGGATCAGGACCTGGCAGCTGTACTGTGTGAAGGCCTAATATTCACTTTGCCTTTACAATTGTGACCGGAGAGTTGTTAGTGCTTCTGTGTCAAATACACTAATATATCTTGGTTATTTAGGAAGAGAGAAGTGTATTGCAAGTAGAGCTGTCAGTCCCCTGGTGGGGGTGGGGAATCTCCCACTCCTAGCCTCTGCCCTCCCACTGCCACTTACCTGGCCGGCAGGGTAAAAGGCCTCAGAGAACAGGCTCAGGAGACAAAAACCCACCTGGGCCAGTGTGCAGTGGGCGTGCTCTCCACAGGCGTGATGCCATGACTTCCTCAAAATTGGCCCCTGTGAAGACCAGGAGCATGCCCACTGCCAAGCGAGATAATGTCTCTTCCAGAAGATATGTCATGGTGCCTTCTGGGAGTGTATGCACGCAAATTGCGCACACGAGGAGATCGGCAAGGTACCCTCTCCTACTGGGAGGCTAAGGGGACCTGGTGACCCTAACTGCAGATCTGTTTCTGTGGAATGCCCCTAAAAGGGTGTCCCTCTCTCCCACCAATCTTGAATGAAGTCTGTTATTGCAGCTATTGTTTTTAAACAAGTTGGTCAGAATGTCCAGTTGTTGAGAATGTCCTAAAGATTATAGTGCCAGAAATTAAGTATACTTGTTTTCCTTGTGCTATTATACTTTTAACCATAGTGGATACTCTATCTTGGGAAATTCCTGGAGTGCAAAGCCCAAGGAGAGGAGAGTTGGGGAGGGGAGATAACTTGGGAACATGATGCCATAAAGTCTGCTCTCCAAAGCTGCTATTTCCTCCTGGGGAATTGATCTCTGTAGTCTGGCAATCAGCTGTAATTCCAGGATAACTCCAGCCGCCACCTGAAGGTCCGTAATCCTAATAGAGGAACATATTGGGTTAAACATAGGATACTACACTGCATAGACAGATGCTCTAACACACTCAGTACTCATATCAGGGAAAAAGCCTTTACCTTTATGCCCTGTTTGTTGGCGACTGGCTGGCTGCTGTGTGAAACAGGATACTGAACCAAATGGACCTCATGGTTGGACTGAGCATGGCTTGTTCTTCTCATATCAGTGGTTACTGGTGGCAAGTGCCAACTTCAGATATAATTGCACATCTTCTAAAGTAAAGTCCTCTGTGGAAAGGAGCTCTATAGAACTGGGCTTTTTACATATTGAAATCTCAAATTTAGACCTTGTCTTCTTTAATATCTTTCTTACGCCTTTTAATAAGAAATAAATATGTTAATTAATTTCATTGCAGGTGTTAAACAGTAGTGGGCTGAGAATGATCATGGAGAGCAAAGGCTGAACAAGGAACTGGGTGAAGATAAAACACAGGATGGAAATAGTAAAAAAAAAACCTGGCAGTGTCTGGAAAAAAAAAAGGTTCATATCCATAAAATACCAACTCTTATTTAGAGAAAGAGAAAATATTGGACAGCAGTTTGAGTTGAAGGCATTTATTGGAGATAGAAGGCAGAACATTACAACCATCTGGACTAGAGGCAACAGGAAAAGCCTGCATATGGTCACACACATACCCCCTACACACGCACGCCACCACCTGGTTTTACATATTCACTAATATTAGAAGGATTCAGCTTTCACTGCGAATCAAGAAGTGCTGTTTCTCTAGCCCTTACTAATTATGGGAAGAAAAACAAATCCTGTATTGTTGCAGATGTACAAAAGTGTTTTGCTACAGACTGTGGCCATCATTATAAGCTTTTGAAGCACTTTTGTATAAACAGGCCCCGCCTAGATGCCTGTTTGTACAGTATTATGGAGGGCAATGTGAATAGATTCTGTAGGATGGTTTTCATCAACTGGGTTATTGGTAAGATAACTGCAACTGTCATGAATGATAGCATTTGTCACATGGTATCACTCCATGAGATAGTTTTGTTTTTCATCTCCTAAGAGCTGCAGGTGTCAAAGGAAAGGAAGTTCCATCTCCTAGACCATCAGGTGATCATCACAAGGAGAGGCTTCCTTACATATCCAACATAAGCAGAGCTGAATAGACCATGATGTTTTTGTCTGCAGCAGCGAAATAAAGACTAACCACATTTATTGCAGCAGCTTCCACACATCATTGGGTATTGCACTATGGTTGAAATGTAACAGACATTTGTAACTGGATTGGCTTGCTGGCCAGAAAAATCCAGTTGTGAATGATAATTATAGCACAATAATAGCACATAGGGCTGACCATTAGCACCTAGTGGGAGACTGGGAGCGGGGACACTGTCATATTGATGGCATGATGTCACTTTTGGGCCAAAACCAGAAGTGATGTCATACTACTGTAGGATTCAGCAGAAACTATGATTGTACCAGAAAATCCTAGAGTAGGGTGACATCACTTCCAGGTTCAGCTAGGCAATGACATCATGCCATCACCACAATGTTGTTTTTTCTTCATTTTTCTTCTTCATCTGCCAGCCTAAGCAGCAGGAGGGTTCAAGGGTGTTGATGAGAGGACTTCCACTATAGCAGGAGAACTGGCAACTCTAATAGGGCAGTACCCAATGATGCAGGATGCAGCTCCTCATATGTGATAAGCTTTTGTGAATCACTTCTGCCTCACACAAGCTTATTTTGGAATAAATTTTAAGGTGCCACTAGACTCCTGTTTTCTAAATCTGAGCAGGGTTCTTTGGGCTAGATTCTCCAAAGGCCCTAGGAATCTGAATGCAGTGGCTCCTGCATATCTATCAGTTTGTATATGGGACCCTATAACAGGGTTCTCTCTCCTTTCTCTGCTGGGTGGAAAAGCAGTAAAGCAAAGGAAAGAGATGGGGACAAAAGAGATGGGGACAACACATCCAAAAAGAATCTATTTAGGTGAAAGGAAATGGTTAATATTCTATTAGAGCTAAAGTGAAAGGCAAAAACTAAGGTTCCTTTCTTTTCTTTTCTTTTCTTTTTTACAAATACCATAATTTCCCACACGGGTTGCTTTTCATTTATACTCAGAGGAACAGAAATATCACTCAGCTGTGTAAGCCCAATAAGTGTGCTGTAAGAAGCCAAATGTTCTATTACCTAAAATGGCAACAGTCTCTACAGTGTGTGGCTGCTGAGAGAAAAATGAAGAGGAGAACCAGCTGTGTTGCAGTATTGGAAGGGATCTTACTGTCTAGGTGGTGTCCATCCCATTGTACTGTCATTTGCAGAATTTGGGGGGGGGGGGGCTTGAGCCTAGATGCATGGTGCTGAATGTTGGGATTGTCCCCTATATAACAATGAAGGAGGAACTCAATGTGTTAATAACTCCAAAATGCTAAAGATCACCACAGTGTATAAACTATTATAAAGAACTACCTATATATCAAAGACAGAACATGCAACATGTGATATATATTTAAACACAGAACATCTACATCTTGATGAAACCATAGCACAACAGAGCACATAACACAGAACAGTATATATTGTAAAAAGTGAACAACATGTAACAGGAACCTAGTACTGTAGCCTTTTTAAAAATATCTTCATCAGGAGAATACAAAATTGAAGTAAAATGAAGTTCTCCAATTGAAGTAAAATGACATTCTCTTAGATCTCCAATCACTGATTATAACCATAATAGCTGGAGAATATTCTGGCTTGCTCCCACAAAATGTAAACTTGCAACATCTGAAAAAGCTTTATCATCTTGATGCAATAGAAGTTGCAATAGACTTGCTGCAACTGACCCAGGGTTGTCAGGTTCCCTTACCCTCCCAGTGGGAGGGGGGGGCCCAGCACTCACCTTGTCTTCCCTCCTCGTGCATGTGCAAACCATACACGAGCTCCTGTATCTGTGTAATGTCATTGCTTCTGGGAAGTGATGTCATTGTGAGGTGCAGAAGCATGCATATGCTCTTCGCAGCAAACCAATTTGGGCCCCAAACAGGCCTGATGGTTGTCACACTGCCCTGGGATTGAGCCTGAGAGGCCTATTCCCACACCTCCCCCCCCCCTCATCGCCAGCCAGGTGAGTGATGGTGGGGGTGCAAGCGGGGGATCCCCTGCCCCCACCAGGGACCTGGGATCCCTAAGCTGATCCTTAGAGAGAAAGAGACCTTTATAATAGTGTATGAAGTACAGTGCCCAGACCTAGATAGTTCAGGCTAGCCTGAGCTTGTTAGATTTCAGAAGCTAAGCAGGGTCAGCCCTAGATAGAAGATCACTAAAGAGAAGCAGGCTATTAGACAAAATAATAATATACATGGCTTTATACATAATTCCTTGGAATTTAAAATTATTTTATATGCAGATGATATTTTATTAATTTCAGAATCTCAGTCTTCTATTCCCTTGATTAATAATGTTATGATTTGTCTGGTTATTCAGTTAATTGGACAAAATCAGAGTTGATGCCCCTGGGAAACAATATATCATGGAATGGATTTGCTAATGATTACTTATTTTGGAATATTGATTACTAGAGATATTAAGTGTATTATTATACTAAACTTTAGCAAGTTGATCGGTGATATATCTTTGGATTTGGACAGATGGGCAACTCTAAACTTGTCATGATGGGGTAAAGTAAATATACTCAAAATGAATATTGTGTCTCAGATTATATATATTGTGCATGCAATTCCTTTTCATATACCTTGTAGATATATTCATAAAATAAAACTTTGTTTTGGAAATTTATGTGGGGTTCATCATTGCCTTGGCTTGCTTTAAAGAGGCTGCAACTTTCAATTAATGAAGGAGGATTATTGGGATTGCGCCTCTCAATTAGATTATCCATTTTGGGCTTTCTTGGAGGTTTCTTGTTTGGCCTGTGTTAGGGTCTATTAGGGTCTGTTAAAATGGCTCCTATTCCTCCTGCAACTTCTGCAGTTAGAGAAGTATGGTGCATAATATCACAGCAATATCAGTTTGACCTATTCTCACATGCTAAATTAACGTTATGGACTAATCCAGATTTTAAAACTGGGAGGAAATCTTTTTTTATAGAAGACTTGAACAGATAAGGAAATTTTTACTGTGTATCAAATTGATAGGCTATGATGATGAGTTTTTGTCATTTTCTCTTCTGAGGTCTAAATATGATTTGCCAAATTTTGCTGAATGACAATATTTACAACTGCAACATTTGTTGGTATTTAAATATGGTCCTGCAGCTTTGAATATTTCACAGTCTCCCCCACTTTTGGAAACTCTTATTGAATCAACACAGAAAACAAAACCTACAATATTTATTTATAAATACTTGATGTCAGTTAATAAATATGATATGTAGAGTCTCAGAGATGAATGGAATAGTGAGCTAGATCACCCAAGTCTGCCAAAGCCAATAGGACAAAGCTTTAAGCCTTATACCTGTTGCTTCTATGAATCTTAACCTGCGGCCTATTCAGCAAAAAAATAATGTTTAGAGTAAATTGGACATGACAGTGCCTTTTTAGTAAAGGATTATTTATATAAAGGATTATTTAGTAAAGGATTATTAATTGCTGGCATTGTAACTTACAAGATGCATCTCTTAAGCATGTGCTTTGGATGTGTCAGTTATTTGGTCTTTTTGGGAGGAAGACATTACTCATATTAATTTTTATTAGAATACTCATTTATTTTTGAGAATGTTTATGTACTTTTAAACTATTTGTCTAACCAACGGTCAATGGAAATGAATCCTCTCTGTCCTCACAGTAGTTCAAAGACTTATACTACAGCACTGGAAAGACAAAAGCCCATATAGAGTTCATTAGATTGAGGATCTTATGGCCTTATCAACTTTTGAACATATTGCTTAGAGATGACAATTGCTTATGGACTTATTTTTAAATATCTGGAGACCCTTTATAGAAACCTATGTATATATTTGCCACCATTGGGCTTTTTTATTTCTTTCTCTCTTTTTGCTTTGCATGAATAAATAAAAATTAAATTTTAAAAAATTAAATGAGAAGCAAGCAATGCAAACCACCTCTCTTTGTATCTTCCCTTAAAAATCCTACGGGGTCACCATAAGGTGACAGTACCTCACACATATACACATATAATTCTATGTTCTTTAGCATTTTGGATTTGGGTGAATTGTCCCCCAGGACAGGGAGGGTTTCCAAATGGTCAGGAGGAAAAAATATATCCTGTCCCTTTAATACAGTCTTACTAGGATGCTATCAGATGATGTTATTTACCTCCATGCCATGAAAAGCTTTGATAGCTTAAGTCTCTGTTGAGGGGTTATGACATTTTTCTCCAGGCCAGTTGGCAAACCTAATGATGGAGGGAGGGGACTGTCTGCAAACTGCTTCAGTTTCTCCCACCATTCTGTGCAAAAGAGCAAATGAAACATGTCTGGGATTTGTATAAAATATCTGCATCCGTAATCTAATGACAAAATTCTGCATAATGTCTATCTCGAGGCTGAACTGGTGACAGAATTGTTAAGCAATCACTTCAAGTACAATTTTGCTTAGTTCAAGCAAAAGCCCATGAATAAATGCAGGATACCTACATAAGTATGCAGAAAGGATTTCCCACCTTCCCGCCCTGTCAGTGCTATTATCTTTTCCTGAAATGAAGTTGTCCCGGTGTATGTAATTGGCAAATGAATGAACCAGAATAAAAATGTATGGCTTAAACCAACGTCCAGAGCCCATTATTTTGCATAAATAACACCATATTGTGATTCTTTGCTTTAAAACTTAGGGACCAAGAAGTCCTTGTGATAGAAAGACAATATGATGTGTTGGTTATTGTTATGATCTTTACTTTCCTTGGGGTAGATTTTTCTTTTAATCTATCCCTTAACCCTCTGGGTAGTCTGCTGCCACCAGGAATATTTTATTCCAAGATATTTTTTTTAAATTTTCCCTTTGGTAACGTTCCCAAAGCATCAGGCTCCTTCGTGGTTCTATGTGGCCCTGAGGATAGGAATGGAATATAGCAATGACAGCTACACTGGGATATAATAAAACAAAATAAACTTTTATTTAGTTAAGAAGCGTATTGGTTTCATAAAAGTAGTTCTCGGTTCTTAAAGTTACTTCATTTACTCTCATTCACACAGATCTCTTCCAAGGCTTCACACACAGTTAGAGCAGAACCACAAGTGACAAAAGGCACAGATTGGACACTTGTCAGCTTCCCTCAAGTTTTGATGGGAAACGTAGGCATCCTGGTCTCGCAGCTTCGCTTTCTGACTGCTGTCCAATGGACTTTTCAACTGTCACTTGTCCAACATTCCGCCAAGCTGCCTACATTTCCCATCAAAACTTGAGGGAAGCTGACAAGTGTCCAATCTGTGCCTTTTGTCACTTGTGGTTCTGCTCTTAGCCTCTTTCTCTAACTCAATATTTGTCTCACAGAAATGCTTAAAACTCCTCAGGCAGCACACAGCTAGCCTCTCTGACTCTTATTCACAGGTAATAGAGTGGGCTACACCACTACATATTGCAGATGCGGTATTATATTTTCCAAAGTTTTACTGCATTAATCATTCCTTGTAAGTGGAGAATTAGCACAACATACAAAAATGGCAATAGATCCACACTACTCTCATGTAGAAAGCAACTGTATGAGTCGAAGTCTGTGCATTATTTACTTAGCCATGTAGCTCCATGATCCTGACCTTGGAAGTTAGTAGCAAGACTGGCTGAAAATGTGAACTTTGGCCTGTCATGCCAAGTGGTCTTCAGTGATCTCCTACATCACCACCGAGCGGCATGTGCACCTGCATGCACCAGAATGGGCAATCGTGTATGTCAGCTTGCAGGGCACAAGCCCCAGAGTCTGGGGGGTGTAGAATGTGGGGTGGTCCAAAGCTCTTTAGGGATGTAGGAATGCAGCTGTCCTATTCAGTAGATCTTATCATTAACTTCATTAACTTCATTGATACCCCGCCTTTCTCCCCAATGGAGATCCAAAGTGGCTTATATCGTTCTCCTCTCTTCCATTTTATCCTCACAACCCTGAGCAGAACCACAAGTGACAAAAGGCACAGATTGGACACTTGTCTGCTTCCCTCAAGTTTTGATGGGAAATGTAGGCATCCTGGTCTCGCAGCTTCACTCTCTGACTGCTGTCCAATGGACTTTTCAACTGTCACTTGTCCAACATTCCGCCAAGCTGCCTACATTTCCCATCAAAACTTGAGGGAAGCTGACAAGTGTCCAATCTGTGCCTTTTGTCACTTGTGGTTCTGCTCCCTGTGAGGTAGGTTAGGCTGGAAGTGTGAGAGTGGGCACTATGTTTGCCTTTTTGCATGCCTGTAGTGGGTAAATCTCCACCCTCAACCCCAATCCCCTGCTCTCGAGAAATTGAAGAAAAAATGGTCAGAAAATGGCCTCCACAATGAAGCTAAAGGACAGGGATCCCCAACATTTTTGAGGCTGCAGGCACCTTTGGGATTCTGACACAAGGTAGTGGGTGCAACCACTAAATGGCTGTCATGGGAGGTGTACCCCACGAATAATACAACAACTAGCATCTCGTGTTCACTGCCGCAGTCCCATATGGCAGCAGAGTCCCACTGTTAAATTATACTCACTGTTCAGAAATAAATGAAAACATCAACAGGCATAGAGTCCCAGACCTGCAGCTAATAGTTAGCAATAAGTAGCAGCCAGTGGCTACTCATAGTCATGAGAATTGGCCTTTTTAAGTCCTCTCTCCCTTGGGTTCTCTTCCCTAAATCAGTAAGTCAGCCAGAGAGAGTTGCACAGCAGTGAAATGAAGGAAAGAGATTCAACAAGCAGCTGAAGCAGCAGCCGCCTAGATAACAAGGCCTCTGAGACAGATATCAGGGTGCCATCAGTGAGCGAAGAACAACACAGTGGCAAGAAAACAGGATCATAGGGCATCATCCAATCATCAGCATGCCAATTTAGGAGAATCCCTACTAATTTGGTGTCAGTGTGAAGTTCAGCCTTGTAGAGTTACTTGTTTAATCTGTTCTTTTTTTTTATTAGGAGGAGGAGGAAAAAAATCACCTTTGGTTACTTACAAACAGAGATTTCATTCCTTTTCCTGCACAGAGGAGATTCACCTAAGGACTCCTACCTACCTTTAAAAGCTCCGCAGAAGTGGTCTTAAACCCTTGGGTTTAAAGAGGGCCTTTTTATTTGGATAGGACAAAGGAATTTTGCACAAACACACACCTCTTTGTTTTGGGGGACCCAATAAAAGGAAGCGGGCTTTGGCCCAAACTATATCAAGGTGGATTGTATCAGCAATTCAGAGCACATACCAGCAAGTGGATGTAGAATGCCCACTGCGAATCAGAATCCACTCTGTCTGCTTTTCTGAGGGGAATGACAGTAACTCAGATCTGTAGGGCCACAACCTGGTCCTCTTCAGATATTTTTGTTAAACATTATGCAATGGATGTAGATGTCACATGTGATGTTGCTGTTGCAAGGGCAGTTTTACATTCCTTATTGGTCTGAAGCACTGACAATATATATATGTATATATGTATAGATGATGTAAGATAAATCTTACAAAGTTAGAAGACCCAGTTAGTTGGGTCATGTTATCAATCAAATGACCCCAAAAATGTTTGGGTTACCACTGTATAGTTTATTATGCTTGTATTTACAAGACAGCTCTATATTTGTACATGTTTAATGTACATGCTTATTGTTGATGTTGAGCAACATAAAAAAAAATGAACTGTTTGTTCATACTTTGGGTGCTGAAGATGTGCTTCAGTGATACTCTTGTGTTGTAAACAAATAAAATTTAGTTGGAGAGATTAACCCTGCCTCCTTATTGTGTGTAGCTTGGTAATCTTCCCAATGTGGGAAGATGAAAACGGGGTTGTACATACCTGTAATGATTGTTCATCAAGTTCTTCTGTGCAGACACACATCCCTCCCTCTTGCTCCACTGTGAACTTTCTGATGGTAACTAGTTTGGGTTCGTGGCAGCTCAGGAGAACTGGGGAGGGGTGTCACTCCTAGGTCACGTGACTCATTTTAGGTGGGAAAAACAGTATACATCACTGGGGAGAAGTAGCCCATAGCAGAGCTCAAAAGAAGCTAGTAAGTTTCTCTGAACGCACACGCAATCCCAATGTGTGTCTGCACAGAACTCGATGAACAATAATTACAACCCTGTTGTGCAACCCTGTTAAGCAGCAATTAGGAGTAAGAGATGGTTGAAGGAAGGAAGAAAGGCTACCTTAATTAAAATTCAGGCTCTTTATGGTGGGTTGGAAAATGGGCCACATTGAAATTCACGCTGGAAATTTAAACAGGAAGGTGGGCCACATTCACACTGAAAGATGTCAAGGGTACACGTCTCCCTGACACCATATCATAACATTCCTGTTCTCCTCAAACATGATCCAGTTGAAGCCTACAAGTAGATCTGTAATATGATAATATGATATGGCCAAGGTATGCCACCTCTGCAGCCCAGCTGTAGTGTAGAAAATGGGTATACTTTCCCAAAGTACAGTCCATGGTGCAAAGCCATTATCATGATAAGATCTGTTTGTACAGTTTCAGTAACAAAGTGGACATTTTTCTTTCATGACTTGTGTAGGTTGAGGATATGTTAACAAGTACCTAGCCACAAGAGGTTGTAAACCTCTAATTTTCCCAACTATGCCTAATGTTCTCTTCCAAGTAAATCCTCAGGGGATGGAGAAGGGGGCACAACAAGGGAGCTAAATCCAAGTCTCTGCTCACATAGAGCAGAACCACAAGTGACAAAAGGCACAGGTTGGACACTTGTCAGCTTCCCTCAAGTTTTGATGGGAAATGTAGGCAGCTTGGCGGAATGTTGGACAAGTGACAGTTGAAAAGTCCATTGGACAGCAGTCAGAGAGCCAAGCTGCAAGACCAGGACGCTTACATTTCCCATCAAAACTTGAGGGAAGCTGACAAGTGTCCAACCTGTGCCTTTCGTCACTTGTGGTTCCGCTCATAGATGGGCAGGAAAGGTTGGGACTAATAAGTTTGTTAAAATTCCTCTAGGACTCAGATATTGGACTTAGGGTGCCAGACTTTGTTGTGGGGCTGGAGGGTGGGGTTCACTAGAAGGTTTTTAGGATGCCCCAGAAGGCAAATGTAACTGTGTCCTTGGTAAAATCGCTCAGCTTGAAGCAATTCCACAGACAACTATACAGACCAGCATATCAAAAGCAGTAAACTTTACTGAATTTATTTCCCAGCCCAATGCATGAACAACTTAACTTTTTATTGAAGTCATCTCTCTTTTACTCTGTTCTGTCTTCTATAAAGGGGATAGATTTTCTGCTGAGTAATTTAGCCAAAGAGCCCACAGAGCTATAAACCTCTTCAGCTTTATTCTGTAATACTGAACTCCATGCATCCCATTCAGAACACCTACTTCGCTAAGATGAAATTGCTTTGAAGCTTCATATCTTCTTCCCGTTAGGAGTTCTGCCATTCCATATTCTGTCTAGGCCTTTGATATGGTAATAATGTTGGGGTGAGGGATCTCCTGCTATGTTTTAGATGTGGTAAAATTCATACATATATATATATATATATATGTATATATATATTTGCTTTCTATTGTACTCTAAAGACAACTGGATGTGTTTCAAAACAATGTCTCTGGAAAATGAGCATGTACAGCTGAAACCTCATGATATTTAACTAATGAATTGCAGAATGAGATGATTCCAACAATATGGCCATTTCAGTACATAGACATGCTTCTCAAAAACTGCTAGGCTGGCTTTGTTCCAGGAGACAAGACTTTTTTCAGCAAATTCTAAGGCCAGGCTCACCTACATATGAACATAATTTATTCACCAATCATTTGATGATATAAGAAATCATGATATTAGAGCAAACTACATACGAAGTCTTGAGGTTAGTGGAAGAAAAGCAGTATTTCCAACTCTGGGTTTCAAAATTCCTGGCGATTTGGGGGTGGAGCCTGGACAGGGAAGGGTGGGGTTTGGTGAGGGGAGGGGCTTTAGCAGGGTATAATGCCATAGAATCCACCCTCCCAGGGCTTTTTTTCTGGGAAAAGAGGTGGGGGAACTCTCACCCGGGGCAACTCCCAGGAAGAGGTGGTGCGCGCTTCTGGGACGGCATGATGATGTCACTTCCAGGAAGTGATGTCATCACGCAGGCATAGCTGCCTTGGGAGCAATCCTGCACTCCATGGGGGGGGGTCCAATTCAGCCTGGAACAGGCCATTCTGCCATGGGGGAGCACTTCCCTGTCCAAAAGTGGCCGGATCTAGGCCATTTTGGCCCAAATTGGGCCAAAACGGGCCCAAAATGGCCCAGATCACTGTTGCCACATGGGAGAGCACTCCCCCGCAGGGCAGCAGCCCAAACCTGGCCATTTAAAGCCTGATCCAGGCAGTTCTGGGCCCAAATCGGGCCAAAATGGGCTAGAAACAGCCTAGATTGACCTGGAACAGGCTGCTGACACATGGGAGAGTGCTCCCCCCCCAGGCAGCATGCCCACCAGATCCGGGTCCAGATGAGAACGGTGGGGGAACCCTCCCTCACCCAGCACCAGATAGATCAAGGCCGTTTTGGCCCCAATCCTGGCCATTTGAAGGGCTAAATGAGCACAAAACAGTCAAAAATGCACCGAAATGGCCTGGATTGGGGCCAAACCAGCCTGGAATGGGCTGCTGCCGGGTGGGGGAACCCTCCTCCGCCTGGCACTGGCCTGATCCTGGCCATTTTGAGCCCTATCCGGGCTGTTTTGGGCCCAAAATGGCCAAAACAGCCTGGATCAGTCTGCTGCTGGGTGGGGGAACCATCTCCTGGCAGGCACCGGCCCAATCCTGGCCATTTTGGCCCTGAACTGGGCCATTTCGGCCCCAATCCAGGTGATTTCGGTGCAGTTTCGGCCATTTGGGGCCAATTTAAGGCCCAAAACGGCCCGGATCGGGGCCGAAACATCCCGTATCTGGCTGGTGCCGGGCGGGGGAACCCTCCCTCCCCCAGCAGCAGCCCAATCCAGGCTGTTTTGGGCTCTATCCAGGCCATTTTAAAAATATTTTAAAGAGCTGCCGGAACGCTGTTCTGGGAAGTTCTAGCTCAAAAAAAGCCCTGCACCCTCCAAAGCAGCCATTTTTGGGAAGTTCCTGGAGATTTGAAAGTGCTGCTCGGGGATGGCAGAGTTTGTGCAGTGGAGGAAGTTCAGCAGGGTTATGGTACTGTAGAGTCTCCCTCCAATGCTGCCTTTTTCTCGAGGGGAACTGATTTCTGTAGTCTAGAGATCAGTTGCAATTCCAGATCTACAGGCAACCCTAAAGGAAGGTAATGACTCTTTCAGGGTTGTTTTTTCCTTTTAGGGCAAAAAGCAACAGGGGGGTATTTTGAACAGAAAACTAGTCCAAGACAGGAAAGGCAAATACTAAACCTACGGGAAAGAGTTAATCAGTTGTAAGTACTCTCCTACTCAAAATTCCAGTATCCTGAATCCAGAATCTTCATTTTCCGTTTTAAAAAAGTTTTTCATGTTTTAAAAATTAAAAATAGCCCACAAACCTTGATTGGCAGCTGTCCCTGCCAACTGGAGATCTCCCGGTCTGCCCCATACAGCAGAGCAGCAGGGCAAGTGGGGTGATTAATCTCTTAGGCAACTGAGGAGATGGGCCTACAGTATCCATGGGAACACCAATCTCATCCCCCAAAACCCTGTTAGACAGGCCTGTCTGCCAACCACAGTGCTCCTGTTTTGCTCTGTGTCAGCATTTTATATAAAAACCTTGTGGTTTCAGTTCAAGTAGGCAGGGGGACAGGGAGGAACTGTAGCTGGAACTTGGAGAGTGAGAGAGAGTGCATTTGGGAGCTTTGGCCAGGATTTGGTGCTGGAGAAGAGACTGAAATGCCTCTTTCCAATTTCCTTTCCTTCTCCTAGTGGGGACGTGTTTGGGAAAGGGTGCCTTTCCCCCTTCACCCCACCCCACCCTAGCCCCGCCTTTGCCTGGAACTGGGGTCAAGTTTTACTGAGGCCTCCCTTTTGTTTTCTTTGCTTGTCTTTGTTTCTTGCTCTTACCAGGTCACGGCCATCTGCTGGAACTCCACCTACGAGCAGAACCACAAGTGACAAAAGGCACAGGTTGGACACTTGTCTGCTTCCCTCAAGTTTTGATGGGAAATGTAGGCAGCTTGGCGGAATGTTGGACAAGTGACAGTTGAAAAGTCCATTGGACAGCAGTCAGAGAGCGAAGCTGCGAGACCAGGATGCCTACATTTCCCATCAAAACTTGAGGGAAGCTGACAAGTGTCCAATCTGTGCCTTTTGTCACTTGTGGTTCTGCTCTACAACATGGTGAGTCATTTAGTGGAGCAAAAGAACCCTGTGCAGGACATCATGTCCTCAGTGCCAATTTTGCAGGGGAGAGAGGAGCTCAGCCTCAGCTCCATGAATTGGCTAGCCCTCTCTCAGATGGTCCGTGTCCTGAGGCCATTTAAGGAGACCGCCGAGTTCCTATGCTCGTATGAGTCCAGTCTGGGCCAGGTCATCCCCCTGATTCATGGCCTAGACCAGGTGCTGGCCAGAGAGATGGAGCAACAGGACCAGCTTGTCCCCAGGGTCAGGGACTTGGTTGGGAGGTTGCAGGCAGGCGTGGCCACCTGCTTGCATCATCTCTGCAAGGAGCTGCCATATAGACTGGCCTGCATATGTGATCCACGCATAAAAGGCAGCATAGTCATGTGGAATGGAGAACTCCATCAGTGGACAAGGGACCTGCGCAGAGTGGTGCCCAAGTTCTGGTCCAAACGAGTGGGATGGAGGGAAGAGGGTGTGGGTGCAGGGATGAAGAGGCGTAGACACGCTGGGCGTCCCCAAGCAAGACAGCTCTCCCCATGATGAACCACCACACTTCTGGTGCTCGGTGGTGGGCTGGGCAGTTGGCAGCAGTGGGGCTGGTACGTCCATCATGGCGGAGGACTCGTCGGAGGCGATGGCCAGAGAGTATCTCACCGAGCTCCCCAAGCCCCCCAAGCCCAACCCCCCTGGAGTATTGGGCAAGAAAATCTGCCATCTGGCCAGATGTCTCGAATGTGGCCACTAACATCCTCTACTGCCCTCCCAGTATCCAGAGTGAGCGGGTGTTCTCACACATGGGAGACCTCCTCCATCCCCACTGCTCGAGTCTGGACCCGGACCTGGTGGACATGCTGTCTTTCCTGAAGGTCAACCTCCCCCTGCTCAGCTACTCCTCCCTGGAACTGGAGTTTTCTGACCTCTGAGCCACCCTTGTCTCTGCTTTGCCACCCACCTACCATTAGGCTCTGGCACAGCCACAACATCTGAGATCAAGGTCCAAGCTTACTGGGTACCTCTGATGCAGGCTCACGGGAGCACATTTTAATGTTTTGTCTCCTTCACTATTCAGAACATTTTGCTTTTCCTTCCCCTTCGCTTTTGAGCACATTTTGAGTTTCTGTCTCCTTCGAGTCTTATTTTGAGCACCTTTCTCTGATGGGAAGGAGACCATCCACTGCCAGGGTCTGGCTGGGTTTCTCTGCTCACAGGAAAATGTAATTACTTAAAATGCCTGTCCAGAATGGGAAGAGGTGTGTGGGTTCAGGTCCTGCTGCACCAAAAGTGAAGACATCCACCATCAGATTCTGGGCCACCCACATGTTCTCGTGGTGGAAGGACATGTTAGTCTGTCTGCAGCAGTAGAGAAGAGCTACAGGTGAGTAAAAGAGTGAGGGGATTTTCTACCTCTTTCCCATTGCCTCGTGGGTGGCAGGCTTCCCTCACAGACCCCATGTCTGTATGGTGGGCTCTGCTGTTGAACGTGGCATTTTCAGAGAGGAGGACCTTCCCCTCCCACCCCGTTGTGCCAAATGCATTGGAAGAGGTGGGGTCCGAAGATGGCCACAGTGTCTCTATTGCATGGGCACCTTTGTGCCTACATCTGGTGTCGTGGATCAGGGAAGGTGATGGTATAATTGATTGTTTGGTGTAGTGGGTTCCACATATACTGTAATGTCTTCAATGCAATGCGATGCCCTATTGGCCTTTGTTTCTCCCTTCCCAAGACAGAGGAGAGCATCCTCCATCGTCGGCACATCCGGCTGGTGAGTTTTGTCGGTGGCAGCCTCTGATTCTCAACAGGAGGGGCAGGCAATAATTCAACTGTGCTGCCCTGCATTCTCTGTTTGGGGTAGGGGTTGGTCTCTCCGTCACCAGCTGTTGGGAGGGCACCCATCCTTGCTGCTATGTCTGGCTGGTGGGTTTTGCAGATGTTCAGCACCCAGGGGTCTTATTTTGTGCAACATGTCCCTCCTGCAAGGGTGCGTGGCACTCACCAGCATCACCATTTCCAGATGGTGTGTTCCATTGCGCACTGGCAGCCCACGCCCCACTCCTCAGCATGAGGGGCAGGCATCACTATTTATTCCCACTGCTTGCTGAACTAATGGCATCCATATCCATTCAAAACCACACCCATATCGGATTCCATTTGATATCAATTTGGAAATCACGTCCGGCCGGTAGGTTCTGCAAGGTATTCCTGCACCTCAATGCGAGTGCTGCACATGAGAATGGTGGGCTACCTGGCTGCCCCCATCTGGGGGAATTGCTTTGAGCATGCTGTCCCTTGTAGGAGGATGTGCAGGGCTCCCACCGGCGCCTCACTGTATGGCTGGATGGCATTTCCGGTGGCTTCCGTTCCTCAATGCAAGGAGCGGTCACCTTTCGCAGCATTGCTCTGCTTTCCCTTTTAGGGAGGAATGGGTCTCTCCCTCCCCTCCCCAACAGTGGGGAGAGCATCTTCAGCCACAACCATGACTGGCTGGTGGGTGATGTCACTGTGTGACATTTACTTTGTACTACATAGTATGTAATAGGTTATATGTGATATGTAGTATGTCATCCCTAAACCTATCTGAACCTATCTATATCAAAAACTACGTTTTACCCTGTACTGATATACCAATGAAGAGTGCACGTTGTGCCTATAACTATTACCCCATACCGATATACCGATGCAGATTGTGCCATATTCCTATACCCACACAGTACCCCTTACCTATATACCAATAAAGAGTGAACTTTGTGCCTATACCTATGTATGACCCCATACTGATATACCGATGAAGACTGTGCCATATTCCTATAATCACGTATCACCCCTTACTGATATACCAATGAAGAGTGAACCTTGTGCCTATACCCACGCATTACCCCTTACCGATATACCAATGAAGAGTGACCTTTGTGCCTTAACCTACGTGTTACCCCATACCAATATACTGATGAAGACTGTGCCATGTCCCTACAACCACATATTACCCCTTACTGAAATACCAATATACTGATATACCGACTTCATTGGTATACTGATATACTGATGAAGAGTGAATTTGTGCCTATACCCACATAGTGCCCCATGCCAATATACCACTGAAGAGTGAACCTTGTGTCTACAACCACGTATCACCCCTTACTGATATATTGATGAAGAGTGAACTTTGTGCCTTAACCCATGTATTACCCTGTACTAATATACCGATGAAGATTATGCCATGTTCCTATAACCACATATTACCCCTTAATGATATACCAGTGAAGCATGAACCTTGTGCCCATACCCACGCATTACCCCTTACCAATAAACTGATGAAGAGTGAACCTTGTGCCTACAACCACGTATAACCTTTTACCAATATACCGAAGAGAAGTGAACTTTGTGCCTTAACCTACGTATCACCCCTAACTGATATACCTTATGAATCAGAGGAGTTAGCCGTGTTAGTCTGTAGTAGCAAAATCAAAAAGAGTCCAGTAGCACCTTTAAGACTAACCAATTTTATTGTAGCATAAGCTTTCGAGAATCAAGTTCTCTTCGTCAGATGCATGGAACAGAAACTGGTCAAATATAGAAGAGGAGGGGGGAGGAGAGGAGGAGAGAGAAGATGCAGTTAGGGGGGGAGAGGGAGGGTTCAACCAAAACATTCCTTTGCCAGTAAATGTAAACATCTCCTTTTGGAGTGGAGATTAGTTGGCTTGTGTGAGGCTTCAAAGGAGTTTGCCGTGTTGGTTTGTAGCAACAAAACAACCAGACCATCCAATTCCAATGTAGTATAAGCCTTCGATAACTACAGCTCTCCCCGCCAGATGCATCTGACAAAGAGAACTGTGGTCCCCGGAAGCCCATGCCAGGTGCCACTGGGCTCCCCCAGACCCCGCCTCTGTAAAGGAAATCTGTTACCTGTGATAATGTGATAACCATTCATAGTCCCGATTCAGTCCCAGCTTGACAGAGTCAAATTTGCATATGAATTCCAATTCAGCAGCCTCCCGTTGGATTTTGTTTTTGAAAGGTTTCTGTTGAACTACAGCGACCTTTAAGTCTTTGATGGAATGTCCTGGTAGATTGAAGTGTTCTCCCACTGGTTTCTGGACGTTTCCATTTCTAATGTCAGATTTGTGTCCATTTATTCTTTTGCATAGAGGTTGGCTTGTTTGTCCAATGTACAGAGCAGAAGGACATTGTTGGCACATGAGGGCATATATCAGATTGGAGGATGAGCAGCTGTAAGAGCCAGAGACAGTGTAGTTGATGCCACTGGGTCCTGTAATTGTATTCCCTGGGTAGATTGTCATGTCCCTCCTACCACGTTTTACCCCTTACCAATATACCAATGAAGAGTGAACCCTGTGCCTGTAACAACACATCTCCCCTTACTGATATACCAGTGAAGATTATACCATGTACCTAAACCTATGCGTAGTAACCAATATAGTGGCAATCGAGAAGTATATATTTATTGTGACACCAGTGTACATACCGAACAATGTCAATATCATGGCCAAAGGGGTGTTTTGTTGGCAGCCTCCACTCCTCAGTGAAGGTCCATCAGTAGGTCTCAATTGTGTGCTGTGGCAGGTTATAGGGCCCCCCTTACAGTACTGGCATAAATCTGCTGCGTCGCTCTCATTTCCCGTTCTGGGGGGAATTAGCAACTCCCTTCCCTACCCTGGTGGAGGGCATCCTCTGCAGGCATCGCCACGTGCAGCCGGTGGGTTCTGTTGGCGCCATTCTTTGCTCCTCAACGGGAGGAGCGGGCATCAATTTAGCTGCAATGCCTGCTGTCTCCTTTGAGGGGACTTATTTTGTGCACCCTGTCCTTCCTGGGAAGGTATGAAGGGGATCTCCCAGCTCCACCACGTCCGGCTGGAGGGTGTTTCCGGTTGCCTCTGCTCCTCAATGCGAGGGGAGGGCACCTTTAGCTGAGTGGCTCTGCTTTCCCATTCCCGGGGGAATGGGTCTCTCCCTCCCCTCCTCGACCAGGGGGAGGGCATCCTTCACCACCGCCACAGCTGACGGGTGTGTTTGGTCAGCAGCAACCACCGCTCCTCAATGTGAAGGGCGGGCATCAGTTCTGAATGTGATGCTTGCTGCTATGGTGTCTCTTTAGGGGAAACTTGGTCTCCCCCTCCTCAGCCCGGGGGAGGGCACCAGTCCCTGACTCTGTGTCCGTCTGGTGTGTTTTGTTGGTGGCCTCCGCTCCTCGACACAAAGGGCGGGCCTCAGTTTGCTGGACTGCCCCACTGCCTCATTCAGGTGGCTCATTTTGTGCACTCCGTCCCTCCAGGGAGGGCATCTCCCGGCTCCACCATGTCCATCCAGAGGGTGTTTCCTGTCACCTCTGCCCCTCGAAGCAAGGGTGGTCACGTGTTGCTGCGTTGCTCTGCTTTCCCGTTACGGTTCATAAAAATGGAATGTTCATAGAAATTCATGGTTCGTCAAATGGGACAAACCACAAATCTCCAAGTTAGTTTTTTTGGCAGTTCGTGCCCATCTCTAATAGCCAGTATTCTTTGTAACTGATTGAGCTGGTACCACTTCTGAAATTCTTTATCCTCCTTGAAGAAATATTATGTTCAATGTTAAACCCCGCATAAATTCTGATACATGGAAGTTCCACAGTAAAATGTCAGGCTGAACTCTTCTTTTATTCCTAGAGAGATGACTGCATAAACGTTTAATTCAAAAAGAGCAACTCCACCCCCAGCGGGTCCCATGCTACTGAAGAATCCTATCTCAGTGTTAGCAAAGGCAAAAGCAAGCTGGGCTCAGATGCCTCTTTCTTTTGCTTGAAAAATGTAGAGAACTGGAATTTGAGATATTAGGGTTTGCCTGTTCTTCTTTCAGAAGAGTTGCCTTGAAAAAAAGCTCCTCAGGCTTTGAGGATAATACCAAAGGGTTAGCCATGTTAATCTCTTGAAGCAAAATAAATGAGAAATCCAATGGCACTTAAATGACTAATGAAGTTTTTTCCAGCTTAAGTTTTTGTGAATCACAGTCTACTTCATCAGAAGCATGGAGAGTTCATATACGTTCATACTCAAAGCCCCAGGCAACACCAAGGTGGCAGTGGGGAATTATTACAAAGAGAGGCCCCTTGAAAACAGTATCAAAAATATCAAGGGCACCTTAAACTCTAACAAAGTTTATTCTAGCATATTTTAGCTCACTTCTTCAGAGGCACATAAATGCCTATCCCAAAAGGATAAATGTATACAAACAACCAAAAGGGAGCGAGAAACTGGAGAGAAGTCATTCACAGGGTCATCATTAGTCAGAAACGACTTGATGGTACATCGCACACACACTGCCACACACACAAATGATGTTTTAACATTATGATGTTATGTCATTATGTTTGGTTTGGCCCATGAGGGGCCTTTGATAGAGTCACTTCCTAGATTCTTGTAAAGAGTCCAGTATCACCTTTAAGATTAAATCTTTATTGTAGCATAAGCTTTCAAGAGCTACAGCTCTCTTCATCAGGATGCTAATGTCAGCAGCTGGTCTCCCTGACAGGGTAACGAAAACATTAAGCTAAAGTTTCCTATCTGGTATTTTACCAACCAAAATGGGCTTCAGCCTATTTGTAACCTATCACTAATACCATTTCAAAAGCTCCTTTTTAATCAGTGTTGATTCTGCTTCAACTGTGACATTTGCTAAGAATCCCAGATCAAATCCTGGAGGGATAACAGCAGTTGAAAATAGCACTTTTGCTAATGAAGTATGTTACTCACTGATGGTGTCTGGAAAAGGGAATCCTCCAGGGACAGGTATTTCATTGGCTTCGAAGCACTTTCCTTCCTGATGAAAGCGTGAGAGGCCATCATCGACGAGTGAGCAGAATGTGAAAGTGGATGATTTTAATTTGCTGTGGCATTACACAAAATCTCTGCAGAATCTTATTCAAAGCACTTGTGGTACCCAAAGGGAAAAAATCAGTAGATATAATCTACCACATATCAGCACCTGATGCAATATTCATAGGATCAACATCATTTGATGGCAGTTGTATTTTAGGGGCAAGGTTTGGATTAATTTAGGCTATCTTTGTGAAGTGCCATTTGTCTGACACTCAGCCATGTCTAATTAAACAATACCTGTCCAAAGAATGTTGTACAAGGAATGGTCAACTGGCAGCTTGTGAGTAAATCTGATCCTGGAAGCAATTTTATACAGGTCAGAGAGATCCTGCCAAATTTTAATCAAAGTATGGCAAGAAAAAGGTTGCTCACAGTTTTCCTCATAAAGAAAATTAAAAATTTATTTCAAACTGTAAGAAATACAGATAACCCACTCTTTAATACTGCATTTTTCTTTTTGATTTGGTATTATGGAAATATACAAATTCTTATGTGTAATGCTATGCTTTGATGGTATGTGCTCCATAACTGGGAAGCCCATTACCGTTAGGTGGTCTCCACTCTGTTAAAGAATTAGAACAGTTATGAATTGTCTGAAGAACAGAAACGGCCCTCAAAAGTACAAAAGTGTATTATCCCTGTCACTTTATATAAAACAGTATAAAACAGTTTCTATGTTCTTATACAGAAAACATTTCTAAGAATTTTAGGAACATTTTCTGTATAAGAACATAGAAACTGTTCCTGGGCTTCCCAGACAACAGGAGGAGGGGGGAGGCAAAATTACTGTGTGTGTGTCCGTGTTTCTTGCTTGCCATATGGCATTGCCTGTCTGGCTTCTGCTTTGGTATTACTGGCTTACTAGGTTGGATTCTGGGATTCTCTGGTTTGATGTTGGTTCTGGTGGGCTTGTTACAGTGTCCCTTGCTTCAATTTGGTTCTGGTGGGATTCTCTGGTTTGACATTTGTTCTGTTTGCATTGGCCCTGGGTCTGTTGGTTCTGTTTGCATTGGAAGGCTTTTGGTTATTGGTGGCTGTTGTGTGTTTGGCTAAGGTTTCCTGAGTCCTGGAAAAAGCCTTGACTTTTTTTCCCCACAAGAAACAATAGAAAGTGGATGGGGGCAAATTGTTCAGGGGCTGTAGAATTTGACTCTTTGGTCCAATTCACTTAAAATTTGGAATCCTTTAGTGGACAGACAGGACTAGATTCTTTGCAATTTTGGTGTAATTCACTTGAAAAATGGCCCCTCCAACAACCCCCCTCCAAGATTTCCCCATACAGAAACTGCTATGTTGATGTCACATTTGGGAATATTCCAAAATGTTTGGAATATTTTTAATAAAACCCACACCCCTACCTAGTCTATACCAACTAACTCAGTGGCTATAGCACACATGCAAAGAAAAGTACAGCACTGCTATCTGCAATACAGAACAGCAAAAGCGCAACTGCTGAACAGAGAAGATGAAAAGCTCAGCCCAATCATGTCTTTAGAACCAAAAGGCATTGCCTTTGTTTTCAGAGCTGAAATGCACTTTAGGAATATTCATCACATCAGATGTACTGTACTTGATATTATATCAACTGTATAAAATCAGAGGAATGCCAGTTATCACTATCAAAACATGCTATTGAATCCTTAATTATAAAATAACAGAAATTATTCATGGGAGCATTGACTAACCAATTCCTTCCAGGGCATATTTGTCAAGAAAAAGCACAAAAAATAGCAAAACGTTGGCAAATTCTTCAGCTTGCAGGTTATATGGATATACATTAACAAGGCAAAATGTAATGACTGAGTAGAATTCATCTATGTAATGAACTGTCAGATATTGTTTCAGACTAATATTTATTCTCCAGCAAGCCTTAGTGTCAGTCTTGTATATTTTTTCATGAATGAGCTCCTTTGTTCCGTACAACAGACTTTTTAATGAAAAGAGATGCTGTCATTCTAATTAGGCCTCCTGCAGCTTAACACTTTCACTTCTGGCCCTACTCTTCTCATATTCTATATTTTTCCTATGATAGCCTTTAAGGTGTCTGAGCATGGCTAACTGATTGACAGGGCTATCTGAAATTTGGAACATGCCTAGTCTAGCAATTTCACTGCAATCTGTTATCTCTCTTTCAAAATGGGGAACTCAAGTGGATCCCAAAATGCTACCCCAAACTAGCTAGGTGTTTGTGCAGACACCGGAGGAAGTTCTTAGCCATCTCCCAGTGGGTCTGTAAGGGCAATAGCTCTCTGTCACCCCATCAATGAGCTTAGCAGCCAGTCTAGACTACTAGTCTTAGGACTGCAGTCCAAGGTGGGTTGTCAGCTCCAGGTCCTGGAACTTCCTGAGGGTTGGAGCCTGAGGAGGGCAGGGTTTTGGAAGAAGAAGGACCTCAACTGTTTATAATACCATACAGTCTACCTTCCAAAGCAGCCATTTTCTCCAGGGGAACTGATCTCTATAGTCTGGTATCTGAAGATCAGCTGTAATTCCAAGAGCGCTCCAGGCCCAACCTGGAGGTTGGCAACCATAAGAACAAGCCAGGAGCCTTACTCCGGCACTCTTTCAGAATGAAGACTAAGAGCTTGCAGAAGTATTTAAGATAGTTCCAGGCTACGGTGAAAGTTAATATTGTCCCTGATATAGTCCAAGAGACTATGATTACTAGGCAAGTCTGAAAATGAGGCATTTAAAAGACTTTTTCCTTAAAATGAAGGATCAAAAACTGTGCCCACAAATGGTTAAGACAGTTGCAGGCTACCCAGAAAGTTAAAATGTGACATTTAAGTAGTAGGTTTGCCAACTGGTTAGAGAAAATTGTTCTGTCCTTTTAACAGAGGCTTAAAGAGATGTTATTTACCAAGTCATGTTATATACCTCCATGCCATGAAAAGCTTCAACTGCCCACTTTGCCACTTTAATCCTTTATTAAATGGATAGGACATTTTCTTCAGGCAACTTGCCAACCCAGGTATGTAGCCCAAGGCTCACTGGCTAGTGGCATAAATCTGTAATGGGCACCTATATGTCAAAGGAGGAGGGAATTAAATTTTCCAAAAAAGCTAGAATTCTATCACAAATCAACCCAGGACACACATGGAATGGACTGCAGAGGTGTGGGAGCTCTATAAGAGGTTCTTTGGATCCAAACTCTTAATCTTATTTACAGGCTGGCTTATAAAGCTTACATTTATTTATTTATTTATTTATTTATTTATTTATTTATTTATTTATTTATTTATTTATTTATTTATTTATTTATTTATTTATTTATTTATTTGATTTCTAGCCCTCCCTCCCCGTGAATGGGCTCAGGGCGGGTTACAATAAAATGCTCAGTAAGCATTAAAACATATAAATACATTTAAAAGTCCCCCCCCAAAAACCCACCCATGAATACATATAAAACAACATCTCAGATGGCAAGCCCCCTCCAATTTCCCCAATCATGATATAAAACAAAGCAAAACAAAAGGGAGGGGGTGAGAGGGGTCACAGTTTATATTTCAGTGACTGCACTTATAAGGAGGCGGATGATTACGTTGGCCCCCTCTCAGGAGACCTGTAGGGAGGCTTCTAAAACAATCAAAGACTGGCCTCAACCGTACGCTTGGTGGAACATCTCCATCATACAGGCCTGCTGAAAGGATAGATCTTGGCGGGCCCAGGTGTCCTGTGACAGAGAGTTCCACCAGGTTGGGGCCAGGACAGAAAATGCCCTGGCCCCAGTGGAGGCCAGACAGGCCTCCCTGGGGGCAGGGACCACCAGTAGATTTTTATCTGCCAATCTTAATGCTCTCCAGGGTACATATGGGGAGAGACAGTCCTGCAGGTATGCTTGTCCCAGTCCGTTTAAAGCTTTAAATGTTAAAACCAAAACCTTGAACCTGATTTGGAATTCCATGGGGAGCCAGTGCAGCTGCTGCAGGATGGGAGTAATATGTACCCTGTATGGTGTGCCCATCAGGGCATGTGCAGCAGCATTCTGGGCCCACTGTAATTTCTGAGTTAGGCCCAAGGGAAGCCCTGTGTAGAGTGAGTTACAGTAGTCTATTCTGGAGGTCACCGTTGCATGGATCACTGTAGTTAGGTTGTGGGTCAACAGACAGGGCACAAGCTGCCTGGCCTGTAAAGGATGGAAGAATGCAGACTGGGCAACTGCCATGACCTGGCCCTCCATCTATACGGAGGAATCCAGTATCACTCCAGACCAATGAGACAGGTGCTAATGGTACCCCATCAAAGGTCGAGAGCCAGATTTCCAAATCTGGCAACTTTGGGCCCAAGTACAGGACCTCCATCTTTACCAAGTTCAACTTCAGCTGGCTCTGCTTTACCTATCCAGCTACAGCCTCCAAAGCTTTCATTAGGACATCAGGGGCAGAGTCAGGCCAGCCACCCATCAACAGATACAACTGGGTGTCATCCGCATACTGGTGACAACCCAGTCCGAAACTTTGCACCAACTGGGCAAGGGGATGCATGTACAGGTTGAATAACAAAATGGAGAGTATCGCCCCTTCTGGAATGCCACACACCAAAGGCTGGCATGTGGATAAGCTCTCCCCAAGCACCACCCTCTGTCCCCGACCATGGAGAAAGGAGACTGCAAGGCAGTCCCTTGGATCTCTACCTCAGCAAGGTGGTGGGTCAACAGTTCATAGCTGACTGTGTCAAATTCAGTGAAAGATCCAACAAAATCAGCAGCACCAACTCGCCTTGATCCAGATGTCTGTGAAGCTCCTCTGTGAGGGCGACCCGTACTGTCTCTGTCCCATGTCCTCGGTAGAAGCCAGACTGGCATGGGTCCAGGACAGAAGAATCCTTCAGGAAAATCTGCAGCTGTTCTGCCACTGCCCACTCAATCACCTTCCCCAGAAATGGGAGGTTCGAGACTGGTCGGTAATTGGATGGATCGGTGGGGTCCAAAGTTGTTTTTTTCAGGAGAGGCCTCACCAGCCTTTGGTGCTTATGAAAAGATTCAAATAATGTTTCTGTTAAATGTAGGAAAAGTATTGAAGAACTGATGACCAGAGTGGTTTCAGTAAGAGTGGGGAGAACTTGGGATCAAATGAGGATGCTGGTTTTTCGGTTTTGGGCAGGCACTCTTCCCTTGCTGGGCTCACTCACCTGTCCTTGCAGGGAAACAATTCCTTGGACAAAAGCAAGAGCTTATTGTTTTCATTTCCTTTATATTGCAGCACAGAATATCCAAAAACATGGAGCAAGATGAATTATAACACAACCTGTAAGACAAAATGATATAGCTCTTCGTTCAGGGAGTATGATGGGGAAAGCTCATTGATTCTCATGGGCTTTTGCTGAGGCTGTAAGACAGATGGGGTGGGAAGAATCATATTATTTGTTTTAGTGCAATTATTCCAGCAAAAAAATGAGGGAAAGATTTTGAAATGTATTATGGTGTTGAAATACCAGTTTTCCATTTGGAGCCAAAATGAGCAGATGGAAGCAATTTTAGTAACAATTGTATGCGTGTAATGTGTATTTCAACAAACCCAAAATGCTACAAATGGGTTTCTTCCTCCTTTCCTACCTCCCCCACTTTTAATTGTGTCTTCAAAAGGGCAGGTGCCCTTGGTTGGGACTGGGCCAACTAATTCTGAATTCACATGAAACTCTGAACTGCAGTAGTGCTGTAATGTTTCAGGATGGCAGGGCTGTGAACAGTGTCACAGCTGTTCATTAGCTAAAATGCAGATTATACAGGGGACCCAGATCTATACAAGGAAAGTGGCCTACTGAAATTGTTTGCTGTGGATTAAATAATGCAAAGGCATATGTGTTAAAAGCAGCTGTTATTGGGTGGGGGTGGCCATTGGCATTTTCCCTTTTGAACATATGAAGCTGGCCCGTACCAAGCCACAACGTTGGTCCATTTAGTTCAGTATTCTCTAATCAGACTGACAGAAGCTTTTCAGGATCTCAAGCAGAGAGGAACCTGTTCCAGCATCTGCTGCCTGAGTTACATTAAACTACAGATGCTTGGGACTGACTCTCTTATATGACACTTTTCTTCCCAATGGGGACCAAAAGTGATTTACAACATCATCCTCCCCTTCTCCATTTCACTCCACAGCTATCCTGTGAAGCAGCTCAGTATGAGAGTGTGTGACTGGCCCATAGTCAACAGCAAGTTTCTGTGACAGAGTGTGGATTTGAACCTGTGTGTTCCAGATCCTAGTCTGCCGCTCTAACCTCTAGGGTTGCCAACCTCCAGGTGGGACCTAGGGCTCTCCTAGAATTACAACTGATTTCTAGACCACAGAGGTCAGTTCCCCTGGAGAAAATGGCTGCTTTGGAGAGTTGACTTTATAGCATCATATCCCTACTGAATCCATTCCCTTCCCCAACACTGCCCTCCCCTGCTTCACCCTTACATCTCCAGAAATTTCCCAACCTGGAGTTGGCAACCCTACCTCTACACCAAGCTGGCCGTCATTCACTGTACTACTCAGCTATGGTCCCTACCCTTTGCAGGTAGGGTCTGCAAGGCAAAGCGTATCTTGTATCTTTTAGGTAGGTTACCACTCCGTTTTGGGCACTCATTCTCAGGGCCTAAGGTAGCAATCTCAGCTAGTTCACACTATTGATAGCATCTTTGAAGACATATCTGCTTTTTACAAATACTTTACATGTAGCTTGGAGGCAATAACCTGACCCTAACAGCTCAAACATATATTTAATGCATAGTTAATTTCCATATAATTTAAATGTTTTAAAAACAGTGTGGTAGATTATCTCCATTTTCACAGCCGTATGATACAATTCCTTCTGGGGCAGTACTATTTGTGTTGCCTGGAGAAAAATGTTCTGTCCTTTTAATAAAGCCTTAATGTGTGGAAATGGGCAGCTGAACGTTTTCATGGCATGGAGGTAAATAACATCATCTGGAAAACGGCATCTCATTAAGCCTTTATTAAAGGGACAGAATAAACTACCATCAGGATTCAGATTCCGTATGACGTCACCAGGCATTGCCCTATGAATCTCATGGTTTGGGATGCCAGGGAGCTGGCAACCCTCCACCAAGGTCACAGCACGTTATTGCAAATACAGTTCGTAATTTTTTATTTGTGTAAAATACTTGTTTTCCTCCTAAAAAGGACTAAAAAGGGATTTAGCATGCATGCAGTACTTTTAGATTTAAAATACTTCATATATAATGCTTCACTAATCCTTACAAATGCTCTCTAAGATAGCTCAACAGTTACAGGATCTCATCATAAAGGTCTTTCTCGTCAGGCAGTGTGGTGTAGTGGTTAGAGTGTCAGACTAGGATCTGGGATTCTGGGATTCAAATCCCCTTTCTGCCATGGAAGCTTGCTGGGTGATCCTGGGACAGTTACATACTGGTCTACCTCAAGGGTTGTTGTGAAGATAAAGTGGAGGAGAGGGAAATGATATAAGCCACTTTGGGTCTCCACTGGGGAGAAAGGTTAAGATAAGATTTATCTGAGGAATTGGCCTAAATTTGGAGCCTCATCCATCCTAAGAATAAAATCATGATGATGATAATAGTAATAGTAACTTTGACCTTCTTTCCATGATACAGATTACTGAAATGTGGTAACTTGCCTATTACCACCTTCTGAGTTCATGACTGCAGTTTGGACCAGAGACTTCCTAGTTTACACTCATACAGTACCCCAGTTAAAGGAATCCTCTATGTACACATTTTTTCCTCATAAACATGTATTTACATAAAGGTTGCAAACTCTACATTGGGAAATTCCTGGAGATTTGGAGGAGGAGCCTGGAGAGAGTGGAGCTCGGAGAGGGGAGAGAATTCTGCAGAGATGTAATGCTGTAGAGTCCCTGAAGCTTCCATTTCCTCGAGGAGATCTGAACTCTCCGGCCCCACCTGGAGCTTGGCAACCCTAATTTACATGGTACACACTTTGCAGGAAAAAATCGCAGTGCTCTGATTTGCACAAAGGGGAAATGAGCGCTGTCAAACTAATCCAAACACACTTTAATAGAACTATGGAGAATATTATGTGAAGGTGCTTTTGACATTTCAAAGGCTATGGTTTGAGGGGCCCTTCTTAATGTACTGAGCCAGAAGGATACCTACAGCTAATCTTTATGGTTCTCAGCTGGGGACAGCTTCCTAAGAAGCGTTAATTACCTGGCACAGCAGCTGAGACACTTGCTTGGATCACTTCTACAGTTGTTGGCTTGTGGACTGGAAGAATCCCCCTCTAGCCATCACAATTTCTCATTTGGGAGAATTTTATTTCTTGCATGAAAACAGCCAGGTGGTCACTTAATTACAAAGAATGAATATGATCTTACAAATATTCATGAAGGGTTTCCAAATATTAAAATTATTCTGATCAGTTGTTGTTTCCCGTACATATTTACAGTCTATCGGGTACCACTGGGGTGGATTAAGATCAAGAGTGGACTTTTCTCCCAGAGTGGGAGAATATATTATTTTGATGCATAATCTGCTGCATATTTATTTTTATGCATGTTATGGTGAATTTTAAGCAGGAAGAACAAATAATATTCATGTGCCTACAGTGAAAGCACAGAGATATATATGAATATCAAATAAAATAAACAGAAATGAGATTCTTATTGTATTGTATATTGGAACTGGAGATGTAATATACCAAAATGAAAACTACTGACCAATGTTGTGCTTCTACAGAGACCAGCTAAGCAGACAATAAAAGAACACATTCTGAAATGGATACCGCCAGTAAAAGACACTGGAAAATTGTGCCTTTCCAAATCCCTAAACGCTTGGAGATAATCTCTGTTGATTTAAATGGAAGAAAATGAACAGTGTCAGGGGAAAGTGGCTGGCACTAGACAATAGTCTCCTCCTTCTCAGTGGGTAATGCTATACTTGTAGGAGCAACCTGGGATTTCCAAATAGCTTAGAGCATGTGATGTGCTCTAGGTGGTGTCAGAAGTGTTGGAGTATAGTAATGTCTGTGTACAAAGTAGAGGAGAAAAGATGCTGCAGGGGGCAGCAAGGTGTAACTAGACAGGACAGTAGGGGAGTACTTTTTCTCTAAAGGGAATAATGCTCCTCTCAGCGCTGCTGTAGCGCAGAGGTTAAGTGGTTTGGCAGTGAATCAACACTCTTCTGGTTTGAATCTCACTATTGTCATGAGCTCAGTCGGTGGCCTTGGGCAAGCCACTCCTCTCAGCCCCAGCTCCCCAGCTGTATTGTGGGGATAATAATAACACTACGTTATTCACCCCTCTTGGTGAGTACTTAATCTGCCTAGAAGAGCGGTACATAAGCGCAATGATTATTATCACTTTTATTTTTATCTTCTCCTCCATCTTAGAACTCTCCAGAACTTTCTCACCAAGCAAGACAGCTAGGTTTATTTCTTCTGTTTCCTATCCGGTCTGTTAGTTCTATTAATAAAGCTTTTGTCACTCTCAATCAGTTCAGTATCCTCTCTGCTGCGTAGGCACTCTGCCAACAAGAGGACCAGCCCACATTGTGTGACATGTTACTCTCCACCCAGTTTTGTTGTAATCCTGGTGGGCTGTAAAGACAGCAACAAGTCGGCGCTGAGGCAGTGATTCCCGAGAAAAGGCTGCTGCCTCTTTCCCCTCATGTAGCAGATGGTTCAGTTGCCACCACCATCTTCTTTCCAGCAACTGCCTTCTTGCAAAGAGGCGAGGAAGTGATAGTGGTGGCTCTGCCCTCACACCTGGACTGCTGTCTCTGTGAGGATGAAAATACAATGGACGTTGCCATCAAAAAGATGGCATTCCAAGTATGAGTGGAGCAGCCACTTCCTACCCTTCTCTTCCCCTGCTGCTGTGTGTCTTGGCAAGTCAAGTTGCAGCAGTTTTGGCAAGCAGAAACCAGCCCCTTTGCAGCTGCCAACGGCCCTTCAGAGACGCAGCCCAATAGGCATTTCCTGCTAAGTAAAATGGTCAATCTGCCACCTGATATATGGCTGTAGTGTTATGTGTAGCAGTTTAATCAAGTCTGGAAGAGCTGTCTGACAGACCACATGTTTTGTTTCAGCACATAAAGCAAGACTTTGTAGTCTGACCCTATCCATGTTTACTTGTTTGTAAATCCCAATGATTTCAGGGAGATTTCTTATTTCCAATAAAGGAAGTCCAGGATCACATTCTTTCCCCCTGCTGCCAGAACTAAAAGCTCTATGTGGAAAGTTATTTATTTAATATTCTAATGTATAGCTTACAAATTGAATTAAACAAGCTGATGCTTTCAAGAGGAAGGGTCTAAGTATTGTTTTGTACAAAGGTGAAAGTAAGTAGGTGCATTGGTTGGAAAGTGGCCAAATCCCAGTCTGCGCCAACACTGCCCTCACATGGCCACATCTGCTAAGCAGCAGTGGGAGCTGGGTTGGCCAGGATGGGTAGACTGGCTCTTTAATGTGGGCCACTGCACTATCTATAGGGCCACTGGGGCTGTGAGCAAGCAAAGCTAAATGGCCCCGCAGCGCATGGCGTAGCTTGTTCCAGCATCTAGCCTCCTTATCTCCAGCCCAGGCTTCTGCTGACACAGCATCATGGCAGAGCAGTGTCTGCCAGAGAGTGGGCAGGGAGAAGAGGGTAGAGATACCTTCCCAATGGGGCTCAGCAAAGGAGTCTGAGGCTTCTCTAACATTTCTTCACTACGCCATGCAGAGCAGGTAGCTGGAAGGGCAGCAAGGCTATGGTATTGACTGCTGGCAGCTGGGCATGTTGGTGCCATCAAGGAGCAAAAGAGGGTGACATGTGTACTCCAGTGGACTAGGGGCACGTTGGACCAAGTGGAACTTGAAGCAGAAGCTTCCTGTAGAGCTGACAGGGCTTGTGCCTCAGCCCTTGGTGCTGCTTGGCCTGCTCCTGGACAGGGTTTTAGCAGAGGCTCCTCCATGCAGGCTGGTGTGGAGGGACTGGCTGACTCACACCTTTCCTGTCATGGCTGAGGATGGGAGGTCAAAGAGTAGGAGGTGGCTGCAGTCCACAGCTAATGGCCTCATCCCCAGGGTGGGGGCTTGCTTTTTTCCTCTGTAATCTCAGATATCCATAGCAGAAAGACATCAGGTGAGGGCCCTTGCTTTCCCAAGGACTTCTAAGCCAGAAGTGGAAGCCCAGGTGGCTCTGAATCTTCTGTAGCACTTCAGACAGGTTAGCAAACTCTTTCATGTATTGGAGTTTGACCCTGGGGTAAAAAGACTTGGGAAAGGGTGCTTATTAAAATTTGGGGGGGGCATGAGGAAAAGTCTCACAACACTGGCTGAAAACCCCACTTTTAGCATGGGGTGGTCTCTGAAATGGACAGCCACAAAGACTAGAACTGGGAAACTACTACATTTTTTTAAACAGTGGTCGCCAGCCTTCCATCCAATTAGGCAAAACTAATTTGTTGATTAAATATCAGAGAAATTTTGTCAAATATTTGGGGAATATTCAAATCGGTTTGTTTCTGCTCGGAGAAAACATGGAAAGCAGAAAGCCCCTGCATTAAAGGGAAACATCCACACAAGGTCATGCTCATTCTTCGGCTTTTCCTTTAAACTGGATTAAAAACAAAGATGTTTTAATACAGCTCCAAAAGGAATCCATGAAATGGCTGCAGGAGAACATCTGTGTGGACACTCCCTCGGTCACCACTACAAGGAGAGGGACAGAGTTAAGCCCAACTTTCAATATATGCTTGTATGCTTCCAGGTTTTATTGCCTGGCATTTAATGGTGGTTAATTTTAATGGTTTTATCTTGATAAAACTTCTTCTGTCACTCATCCCCAAGTCAGGAAAATTAATCTGCTATTTAAAAATACAGGAATAAGCCACTTTAAAAAGTTGTTAACCGTACTCTGGTCTTGCACAGGGATTCATTATGTCAGCAGGAGAATTGGGGATGTGGAAGGTACTGCATGGTGACTGGCAAATACCCATAAGAAATGTAAGCTAATTTCACTCTGTTTTTGCATCTGCAGATAGCTTCCTTTCTATATAATCCAAAGTTGTATTAGTATTGCGAGTCTTATGAAGCAGGACATTAAGCAGCAGAATTAAATATTTAAGAAGACAGTAGGATTTTGAAATCCTTTGTGAAATGTAACTTTATTTGAGTAAGATACAGCTGAAGCCCACTGTAATCAATTTTGCTTAGAATCGGGCTGTAGCAACTTTTTGGTATTATGCTGCATTTTCTCACATCTTCCACCTACCTTTCAAAGCAGTCTTGTAAAATCCCAAATAATGTTCTTGATGTGTCTCTGAATTTTCTAATGGTTAAAAAAAAGTTTATAAAGTAATTTGCATTTAGATGGTTTTCTCTTTAAAACCAGAAGCCTGAGGATATATACATTTGATAGACTTATTTTACACTGAAGTCTTTTATGCTACACCTAGTGGACAAAAGCACAAAGAAGCTCTTTGTGTAATTTTTTTTTAAAAATAGTGTACTAAGAGGGAGAGATAATGTTTCTTTTGTAGTTAAATTTTGAAAGCAAATCCCAGAGGAGTAGCTGTTTTTAAGTTTATAGCAGCAAAAACAAACAGAAGTCTTGCGGCCCAGGGAAGACTAACACATTTTTATTCCTGCATAAAGTTTCACAGACTAGAGCCCCAAGGAAGTAAACTCTAGTCTACAAAAGTTTATGCTGAAATTAAAATGCATTAGTCTGTAAGGTACCATAAGACTCCTGTTTGTTTTAAAAGCAAACGTTGTGGGCAAGAAATGTGCCATTTATGTATCCATGAACCTGCCTTTTACCACATCAGAAAAACAATCTTTCTAGCCCACCAGCACTCTTTCACTTCTCTTTTGGCTGGCAGTGGCTCTCTGTTGTCTCTGGAGATCTATCCCATCACCTGTTAACCTCTGACCCTTTGAAACTGCCTGCAAGGAAAGCAGAAGCGCTGCTATGAGCTATGGCCCCTCCCCACTCAAAATGCTTAAACCAGGCAATACATTGTTATAAAAAGACAACACATTTCACTAATCTTTGCACTAATCTTTGCACTAATCATTAGTTGCTAACAATAATACTTTGGTCAATTTTGTATTGTGAATACTGGTTGACCACTGGGTTGTTACAATTTTAACTCAATATTTTGAACCCACACTTTGTAACTCTTATCTTTTAAAAAAAATTGGCTCCATCCTTTTATTTTTTCTTCTCTGCAACCCATAGTTGTGTAATGTTCTCTCCCCCTCTACTCTCATTTCTACTGCTCTTTATTTGTGTTTCCACCTTCTACACCCTATAGTTCCTGCAGTCTTCTCGCCCTTATAGAAAGAAAAACATCCATGTGAGCATAGACTCATCTTGTACTTTTCACTTTCCTGTGACTGATGGATTCAGATACGGCTTTCTGGAACCAGGGCAGTCAGTTCTAGTTTTGTGTTTACTTCTTTCCCTATACAACTGGGGTATCATCATGACCCATGTTATGGGGTGTTGCAGGAGACTGGGGAGGGGTTGATGCTCTATGGCCAGATGGAGTGTAACAAAGTCCCATTTTTATTTCTCATCTCAATAGTACAAAAATACAAAGCAACCATTTCCATGCAGTACCTGTTCTCCTCTGTGCAAGTTTGTCTACTCCAGTCCTGACCTGCATAGTGTTTCAGCACACAACTTGGGGCTTGAGGCCTCCTGGGGTGTGGTGGAAGTACAATGGCTGTTCACCACCCACACACCCTTCCCCAGTAGTACTTAGCATCATGTACAGACATGAATGTGGGTGGTGGAAGGGCTCAGAACAAGCAGATCAGCAGGGAAGGTGACTGGGCGGGCAGCAGCAGTGGGCCCCATGAGAAGGTTTGGGCCTTGGCAGGTGCCCCAAGTTATGCTAACACCAATCCTGACAGTAACTCAGGGTGGTTGTTGTGGGTTTTCTGGGTTGTATTGCCGTGGTCTTGGCATTGTAGTTCCTGACGTTTCGCCAGCAGCTGTGGCTGGCATCTTCAGAGGTGTAGCACCAAAAGACAGAGATCTCTCAGTGACACAGTGTGGAAAAGATGTGGCAGGTCATTTATATCTACTCAGGAGGGGTGGGGTTGAGCTGAGTCATCCTGTAAGGAAAGAAGAAACCTTAAGAATGAACAGAGCATGGTTTCCAGTTCTGAAAAACACCAGGCTAACAAAACATTCTATCCCCGACAATAGCCCTGCAGAGAAGATTAGCACATCAAGTACCAATCCATTTGCAAAAGAACCTCCTCAGGATACAGTGAAGCCTCCTTCCATTAGCATTCCACACCCTGGGAAACTCTTACAGGATGACTCAGCTCAACCCCACCCCTCCTGAGTAGATATAAATGACCTGCCAACATCTTTTCCACACTGTGACACTGAGAGATCTCTGTCTTTTGGTGCTACACCTCTGAAGATACCAGCCACGGCTGCTGGCGAAACGTCAGGAACTACAATGCCAAGACCACGGCAATACAGCCCGGAAAACCCACAACAACCATCGTTCTCCTGCCGTGAAAGCCTTCGACAGTAACTCAGGGTGTTCTTAGTTTTGTGAGGCTGGTGGTGAGGGACTGTTACTTTTCTTTTGGGAGCTCACTTATGGAGTTCTGTAGGACAAATCCTCTCTCATGCTATGTAAAGTTGCAGGCAGAACCAAAGGGGCTTACAGCATTCTTCTCTGCTCTATTTTATCCTTCTAAGAACCCAGTGAGTTAGGTTAACTTGAGTGTGTGAATGTCCCCAGATCACCCAATAAACTTGCATGTCAGAGAAGGGATTTGAATTTAAACCTGGGTCTCCTGGATCCTAGTCTAATATTCAAACCATTAAACCAATCTGGCTCTCACATGCTAGTTCTCACCATGCTGGTTAGCATAAGTTTCTTTTGCTCCTTCCATAAGATGAGAATAAATCCCCGTTTGCTTAGAAAGCATCAACTGGTTGTGAATTTTTATGGTGGTGGTGTACTTTTCTCAAGTTTTAAGTCAAGGAGTGCCAGTTGGGCTAAGAATATGGGGGGGAGGGGGCGTCAGGGAGTCTCCAGTCTTTTTAAGTCTTAAAGGGATATTTACCTTTCAATGATATCTACCTCTGTGTCTATTTTTACTATTTTAAATTATTTGGCCTGCTGTATTTTTGTATCTGAATTCTTTGCTTCTGTGATTGAGATGTTTTATAATCCACTGCTTTTAATAGGGATATATACTTTCTGTTGCTATTAACTGATCTTTTATGATGGTTTTAATCTGTTTTATTAGCACAGTGGTAATTGTGAGCTTCCTCTGGAGTCTTTTGATGGAAAGTTTTGGTTACAACTATATTAAATGTCTATTCCGTTCTACAAGGATAATAATCTGTTTAGTCACATGATCCCAAGATACAGCTCTTTAGCAAACATGATGACATCAATGAAATTACAATGACCTTGTTTATTTTTGCTGTTTTGTGCCGCATTACGGTATGTGTGTCATGGTCTTGGCATACCCCTGACATACTTAAAGGCCAATCCCTAATTAGGAGAGGCTGAGTAAAGGTCTAATGGACATTGTACTCTGATGTTAAAAATCCTGTCTCTGTAACAGCGTGCAGAGGAAGGGGGTTCCTCCCAGCTTATCTGTCTGTTTCTAGCTTTCGGCCTGGGAAGAGAACCGTTGTCATGGACACTTAACCTTGGAACTGGTGAAATTTCTAAAACATCTTTGCAGATTTTTTAGCTGCTTTACTTCTAGCTTTACATATACACTGTAGTTATTGGGGGATGGGGAAGCTAGACTAGGCTGCCAGCAAAGAGGGTGTACTTTAACTACTACAATAGTTTAGGGATCCCAGCTTGGGGCTGGGCATAGATTTCATTCCTGGCAATGATGACTCTGTAATTAACAGATCACTGAACGGATAGATTAGCAATAAAGCTTTAACTCATGCAATTCTGGACTCATGGAGATGTCATGTCATTGAGATTTACCTGGCAGCAGAAGCTTACAATGTGATGCTTTCGAGTTTCGTTGTTTTCAATGCTTTCCAGTCATGCGATCCTACTCCTACTGCACTGTTTATTAAATGTCTTTTGTAATCCGTCTTTTGTAAAATATTTTGTAATCCGCAGAGAGTTTCAGCAAAAGGCGGGCTAAATGAGGAAAAGAAGTAACACCTACGCGCTGCACAAGCAAAAGCAAACCCTTTCTTCCTCAAGTACAGCGCCAGAAAGGTTCCTCTATTGAGCATGCTCAACGACCGGATTTGACCCTTGGCTGCGCTTGCGCCGTCCAGGGAAGGAAGAGGCGTGCAAGACCCTTGGCTGGCGCTTGCGCAGTGGGTGGTAACCTGTCACCACCGGCGCCGCTTGTTTGCCGTTGCTGTGGCAGCCGGAGCCCTTCGAGGCTCGGCTGAGAGACCTGCGGGCGGGACGGAGTCGTCAGGCGGCACCGGCGGCAGCTCCGCCGCCTTCTCCTCCCCTTCTCCATCCCCGCCGCAGCCGCTCACGCTGCTGGTGATGCAGCCCTGCGGCGGGGGCGGGGACGGGGAGGCGGTGGGCGCCATGCTGCAGCCGCCGGGCCCGGCCGCCCAGGCCGCCTCGGAAGCGGGCGCGGCTCAGGGCGGCCTCATGCTGGTCTACGAGCTGGACCCTGCGGGCCAGGCGGAGGCGGGCGGCGAGAGCGCGGGCAGCCCCGGCGGCGGCCTGGACGAGCTGGACGACGATGAGGAGGGCGGCGGGCAGGGCGGCGGCGGCTGCAAGAGCTGCACCTACCAGGGCTGCCGGGAGACCACCACGCAGGTGGCCAAGCAGCGCAAGCCCTGGATGTGCAAGAGGCACCGCAACAAGATGTACAAGGACAAGTACAAGCGCAAGAAGAGCGACCAGGCCCTGGGCGGCGCCGGAGGCCCGCCCGCAGCCGCGGCAACGCAGGGAGCAGCGGGCGGAGGAGCCGCCCCGGGAGGCGGCGGGCGGGTCGAGGTGAATGGGGCGGCGGGAGAGCAGCCGGGGCCTGGCTGGGGACGTGGGGCGCCTTCCCCGGGCACGGCGGCGCGGCCAGGACGCGGGCTCCTGACTGTTGCCTGTTTGGTAACAAAATAGAAACGTTTCTTTAGAGACTCGAGAAAAGATGGGGCGCTGCGTGGGTGCCAGGGGTCTGGAGGAATGAGGCTCGGGCGCCGGAGAGTGCCGCTGCTGAAGCTGCAACTCTGTGGAAAGTGGCAGGCTCGCAGCAGGATCCCGCAGGAAAACTAACAAATTCCGTGTTGGTCTGCAGTAGAACAGCAGGATTTGAGTCCAGTGGCACCTTACAGACCAATTAGTTTTTCGATGAACTACCTATCCAGATCAGGGCAACACGTTTGCCCTTTTCAGTCTACAATTTTAGCACTAAAACTGCACGTGTGTGGTTATCATTTCCTGTGATTATTTTCTAGTTCTGATATACATGATTGGAAATCCAGATTTGTTGAGAGCACATATCTACATGTAGGAAAGCTGGAAAACGTGAATTCATACAAAATGGCAACTACATGTATTAGATGGGTCACTTGTAGCGGGATCTTCACTTATGCATTGTGTGAGTGTCAAAACTAAAAGTAATGCCTGAAAAGGACTATAGTGGCAATTTACACTTTAAAAAATAGCAGGAGATCCTTTCATGGATCTCACAGTTACATCTAGCTCAGCTGTAAGGCAAAAAAGAATTATAACCAGTTGCAAATTCCCGATGTCTTCACCCTGGAAATCTTGTTGGTCTCTAAGGTGCCGCTGGAGCCAGATCCTGCTGCCCCAAAACAGAGTACACTGCCTAAGCTTGGGGGCAGGGGCGAGTGTAAGGAGTTGCATATAAATAGGCTTTTATTCTTACTGCTCTGGAGCGTTGGAGGTTTGTGATCCTTTAGCCGGCCTGCCACTGTCTGTTGTGTGTAAGGCAAAAAAGTTCTTCAACAAAGACACTCTTGTTTGTCTCACACATTCTGGTAAAGGTATACTTGGACCTCATTTATATATTTGATGGATATTCCCATTTAAAGAAGTACAGCAACATGCACAATTCTGTTGAAAGTTAATGGTGCCAGAGGGGCCCTCAGTGGGTACAAAGTTGATGCTCTGTGGATTGCACTTAATTCTGCAGAAACTTAAATTCCTTTAGGATTCTGCTATTGTTGGTTGCGTTGTTAAACAGCCACTCTGAAGAAATTTGTTCTGTGGGCTGCAGTGATGCTTGCCATTTTTTAGACTCAAGGCAAATTACACAAATACAATCAGCAGCTGAGCCATTCAATAAATAATACAATAGGGTATGAATTGCCGAAATTTGAAAAACGCATAAATCTAAATAAAGAGCTGTAAGCAATGCTGAAACAAAAGTAATTTGACATGACACATTAAATGATGTGTACCCAGTAGGAGCATATCTACACCAACAGACAGTACCCAATAGTATAGTCTACAGTCCCTGCTCCTTTACCAAAGCATCTATCTTGAGCCATTTCACAGATTTCCAGATTACCATGATATACCTTTCTAGAGCTGATTCACATTTATTTTTATAATCATGGTTGCTGTTCATTAACATTTGGAAGTGTCATGTCCCAGTCACAATCTATATGCTGTGATTGGGACATGACACTTCCAAACACGTGATGAACATATTCACTGTGGGACCATTCTAAAGATGTCTGAGGATGCACTTTTTTGTTTTTCTAGTCTAGTATTGTCATTATCAAATTGTCCAGACTAATTTAAATTAGTTGGCCTTTCCTAGAATATCCCTGTGCTTGATCCCTGTCCATGAAGGAAATACAGGCTTAATTTTATATGTGATGCTATGTACTAGAGACAAACCAACAAAGAGAAATGTGTTGAGGTGGTGAAATAGGTCTAGATGTTTAGGCTTGCTTTAAATCCAATCTTTGCTACAGTAGAAATGATCAAGATACATTATTTGTAGAAAAGAATACCTGATGAATATTAGCCTGTATATAACAATGTTGTATTTAATTTCTCGGGGCACTTATATGGTACAAATTTAAACTCATTTGCAATTGCTATGAAATGAAAGTGACTATTACAGCTTCCATTGAAGAACCATAGAAACCTTTTCCTTTGTGAGGCTGATGAAATTTGTTGTCAGCATCTTGTTAAAGGTCCTGAACTTTGTCATAGTATGTTCCCAGTATTGTGTGGGGGTTGTTGTAGTTAAATATATTTTAAAGCAGTTTACATGCTATTGTGTAGCCGTGGCATTACACGGATTATTATAAGCATCATGAATTGTTGCAGTGGAGCTTTGAGTCGCAAATGCTCATACCTTGGAAATCTAGTTGGTCTTTAAGGTACTGCTGGACATGAATCTTGCTCTTCTACTGTAGATCAACATGACTACACTCCTGAAACTGCAATAATTTGTTTATATTGTTTTCCTGTTCTTTATTCTGGTGATAGAAAAGACATAATGATAGAAAAATCATAATAGTAACTTACAGTGCCATCAGGCATCTGATGAAGAGAACTTGATTCTCGAAAGCTTATGCTACAATAAAATTGGTTAGTCTTAAAGGTGCTACTGGACTCTTTTTGATTTTGCTACTACAGACTAACACGGCTAACTCCTCTGGATCCTAAGCAGAGTTACACCTTTCTATGTTCATTGAAGTCAATGTGCTTAGAAAGGTATAAGTTCATTTAGGGTCACACTGTTAATTTACTAGAATTGTTGAGGAAGATCCATATTCCATATCCATATTCCACAGACACTGATGTCTTGCAATATGGGTCTTCTCCTTAAAGTGCTTTTTAATGACAAAAGGAGTTAATTTTTATTTTTTCCTTTCTCTTTGTGCCAAGGATTGCACTGAAAATGCAGCTTCTGCATCAAAACAAAGAACGGGTTCTATTGGTGATCGGCCAGCAAAACCTACGCTTTTGGAGCAAGTGTTGAACCACAAAAGACTGGTAAACATCTTTAAACATAAGGAAATCTATTCATGCAATAAAATTTATTTTTAAAAAAAACTTAAGGAACCGGTGGGACTTACAGTTGTCTCAATATGCTTTCTGGTGCCCATTTTCTGTTCAAGCTTCCAAAATTTATAAAGTTTTACCATTAAGAAAAAATACACATTTTGAACATCTAACTTTTTATTACCTTTTAAAAAGCCATACATATAGCATAAAATACATCACCAAAGTTCAAAATTAAATGAATGATTGTAGGGTTTAGTCCTGTTTCAGAAATTTTAAAGCCATGTGGGGGACCCCATTTTTTTGGAAAGAAATGGAAATTTGGGGGTAAACTGTAATATAAGATGTCTAACCTAAAGCTATTTGTCTCTTTCTAGTCACTTCTTAGAAGTCCAGAAGTTGTGCATTTTCTACAGAAACGACAGCAGTTGTTAAGTCAACAAGCTTTGGAGCAAAGGCAGCAACAGTTCTCTGGAGCACCAGTGTGATAGCTGTGTGATAGCAAACTCATATTTTTATTGGAAAATAACTTCTTCCACCATTTTAACTGTTGTAGGAGACGTTAACAGAATTCTGAACTGCTGTCATTGTGGAGTGTGGTTTCAGTTGCTATTTAGATTGTTCTAGGTTTGCTGATTTGTCTATGCCCTTTGTGTTTCAGCAATGATGTTTGGCTTGTATTTATTTTAAAATTTATATTAGCTTTTATGGATTCTTCCTTCATTTGAAAACTTCCATTCATGTTCTGGAAGCTGTTCTGAGAAGGAGGCATAGAAATGAATAGACCAAATCAAAAATAATTGCCTAAATGTTTTGCTATGTGAAAAGCTCAATATCTTGCATAAGGTGATTTTTAATGACAATCATTGAAGAAAGCAATATTTACTTTCTGTGGAAGTTGTAAAATGTAAACTTGGAGCCAATCCAGTAGCATATATAGTTCAGGGATATATATAGGGGCAGTGCTGGACTTGCAAATTTATGGGGAAAGCTCAGCAAGTTCTGGCCTACTTCTCCAGTGCTGGTAATAGATTTGTCCCTCTGGTCAAACTAGTTGATCATCTTCTGTATTATGTTGTTTTACAACAAATCCCATGTTAATATTAATTTTGTATGCATTTTGTAAACATGGTTTTCAAGCATTAGTATGGTTATTTCAGTATATTACTGGCATAAATCATTAAAAGGCACTCATTTGAGCCTATTTATATTAATTTTATATTTTAGTAAGATTTGTTTGTACCAATGAACAAATAATGTTCACGAATATATTAAAGTACCATTTTTGTATTTTTGTAATTTTTAGGCTGCTATTTCTGAACATGTTTAGGATTTTTTAAGTCTTTTTGGATAATAGGTATGTCATCTAAAAAATTTTATAATCGGATTTTAAAAAGAAGTTTCTGTTGAATATATTGGGTTCAATTCTACCAGGTTTTATGCTACTGCAAGAAGGGTGGAAAGCAATCTTGCCAAATCCCTTCTTCACTACAGCCTTGACCATATGGCATTTTTGTCATCTTGGATTTCATGATGCTCAGAATAATTTTTTCAGGAGTCAAAAGGGGCCCTTTTACCTTCTTGCGCCAGTGAAATACCTGGTAGGATCCAACTCATTGTATGTAGGTATCTTGTTCCACCATAGTATGAACCTGACTAGTAGTGGATACCAGAAACGATCCTTGCAGTATTTCTGGCATGCTCTTTAAAGAGAAAGGAACTGTATGCTATGCTGAGATGCAAATAGTATGCAAATTTCAAGTGCTCATGGTGCTTACCAGTTCTTACTAGTTTGACTGGATAACAATTTGGATAACATTTTTCCAATTCTATGTAGAGGAAGTAGTTAAATGCAATTTATGTTAGCAGCAACCTTCTGCTTTTCTGTTTGCTGTATTTGCTGTGTAGTGGAAAACTTCATTGGCTGAGGTCTGCTGTGCAGTAAGGAATGGGTGAAATGTTCCAGCAATTTGCTGCCACTAATTAGATCCAGTTCCTTTTAATAGTGCTTTGAGTGTCTGCTGATCAAAAATAGCGGTTCTCATTCTTTAATTATTTCATGCAAGATTTTATCTTCTCCTTCACCAGTAAAGAGAGTTTCAGGTGGGTAGTCATGTTGGTCTGCAGTAGAACAGCAAGATTTAAGTCCAATAGAGATTTAAGTCCAATAAAGACCAACAACATTTCCAGGGTATAAGCTTTCGAGAGTCATTTGACAAAGGGAGCTTGATTCTCAAAGAGGTATACCCTGGAAATCTTGTTGGTCTTTAAGGAGCTGCTGGACTTGAATCTTGCTCTTTACCAGTAAAGAAATTCATACATTTCCTGCACTGAGAGTAGTTGATCACACACCTGCAGTGGTCTACTGTTGGGGAAAAGTGTCATGGAAACTACTTTGTAGTTATCTGAGCTCAAGCAAAGATGGAGAATTTTTTTGAAAAGAGGAAACTATAACTGTTGTTCTTCTAGGTTTTCATGCAGGCACACATTGGGAACTGCACTTGCTCAGGCCAGCTGCTCAGAACAGTATTTTCTTAGCTTTTAGACTACTGAGGGGGTGACCTTCCCCCTGGACTGCTCCAGAGCATTTTTTCCCACCCCAAACAGTAACATGGTTTAGAGAGGTCACCCCCTTTTCCTCTCAGTTCTCCTGTGCCTCTGTGAACCCATCAACAGCAAACTGCAGAGAGCTCACAGCAGGACAGGAGGGAGGGAATGTGTGCCTGCACAAAGACCTAGATGAACAACAGTTACAGGTAGTGCAACTCTGTTCTCATCTACAGTCTTCAGTGTAGTCCCACACTGGGATAGTATCAAGTTACTCACCAAGAAGGTAGTGGGACGCTCTCAGATGAAGAGATTGTAGGACAGCTTTACCCACTGCTGTCTGTCTTCTAGAGTTAGCATCCACTGAAGGCCATGTAGCCATCCGGCAGATGTCCACCAGCAGCACCCTTTGAAGGAATGTAGCAGAGGCAGTTTGTGCTATTGTTGGATGGGCACAGAGTAAATGGGCAAGGAACTGGAGCAGACTCATAACACATTTTAATAGCAAGTTATTACCTATCTAGATATCGTCTGAGATGATGCAACTTTTCCTTTATTGAGGCCAGAATGGCAAACAAGAAATGTGGAATCCTTCTGAAAAGATTTGACTTCTGTCCATATAAAATAAAACAGCTCTCTTCACATCCAACGTGTAGTGTACGTTCTTGAGAAGTTGTTGGATTGGGAAAAAACACCAGGAAGTTTATGCTAAGAGAAACATGAAATCTAGACACTACCTTGGGTAAGAACTGCAAACTAGTATGCCTCACCACTTTGTCAGGATATCTGTAGGAAGGGGGGATTCATCCTTACTGCTTGGAGTTCACTAACTCTCTTGGCCAATGTAATAGCAAGAAGGCCACCTTGAAGGAAAGGAGAGTGTCACAACTAGAGATGGGCACAAACGGGGAAAAAACTGAACATGATGTTCGTTGTCATCCAGGAACAGGGACGAACAAGGCCCTGTTCATGAACATGTTTGTGGTTGGCTGTTCGTGGGGGCCAGCAGGCTCTCCTCCAGCCATCATCCAAGTCAAGATCCCTACTGTGCCACTCCCAGAAACCTGACCTGAGCAGGCATCAGGAAAGGTACCAATAATAAATAATAGCTTGGCCCCAGAGCCTGGCAGCAGCCCTGGAACTTGAAGAGGTAGATCCCTATCCCACCACACAAAGAAAATTCACGCTCCAATACACTCTTTATCAAAATGCCAACAGCAACTGTCCACTGCCTCCCTCCCCCCTGGTATTCGCTCCCTTGTTGTAACAAATTTGGAGCTCCACACTTGAAAGGAAGACCTGCCTATCAAGCTAAATTGGGCTTTGATTGGGGTTTCCAGGGCAACAGCAGGAGTTCAGACAATCCCTGCCTAAGTTGCCAAGGGAATTGATTGCAGGTGCCAGACTGTCTGGCTTGACGCAAAGCAACCAATGAGGCTTGCAACAACCACCTGTTCATTTAGAATGGGGCCTCATGAACAGCTTGTTAGTGTACAGCAGATTGGGCTGTTTGTGGCTTTTTTTTGGTTCATAGTGCTGTTCGTGCCCATCTCTAGTCACAACCCCCTTTCTGTTTTGTAGTTAGATTTTGCCTTTAACCCTCTTACACCTGGGTAAATTGCTGCCACCAGGAATTATATTCCAAAATAGTTAATTTAAATTTCCCCTTTAATAATGTGCCCAAGCGTCAGGCTCCTTAATGGGACCATGTGGCCCTGAGGATAGGAATGGGATATAGGAATAACATATACACTGGGAGGAACAAAAAACCAAAATAAACTTACTTTTACAAGCGTATTGGTTTCACGCTATTAAGCTTGATAGTTTCAAAGATAGTTACCGGTTCTTAAAGTTTCCTTACATAGGCTCAGTCACACAGATATATATAACTTTCTCAGGCATGCACACAGTTTGCCTGCTTCAGATAGATCTATCACTCAAATATACATAAACTTTCAGACCTTTTGAAACTGCCTGCAAGGAAGGCAGAAGTGCTTCTATGAGCTATGGCCCCACCCTACTCAAAATGCTTAAACCAGGCAATACATTGTTATAAAAAGACAACATATTTCACTAATCTTTGGACTAATCATTAGTGGCTAACAATAACACTTTGGTCAATTTTGTATTGTGAATACTGGTTTAACCACTGAGTTGTTACGATTTTAAGTCAATATTTTGAACCCACACTTTGTAACTCTTTATCTTTTTAAAAGAAATATGGCTCCATCCTTTTCTCTTTCCTTCTCTGCAACCCATAGGTTGTGTAATGTTCTCTCCCCCTCTACCCTCATTGTTACTGCTCTTTATTTGTGTTTCCACCCTCTACACCCTATAATTCCTGCAGTCTTCTCACCCTTATAGAAAGACATCCATGTGAGCATAGCCTCATCTCGTACTTTTCACTTTTCCTGTGACAGACAGATTCAGGTATGGCTTTCTGGAACCAGGGCAGTCAGTTCTAGTTTTGTGTTTACTTCTTTCCCTATACAACTGGGGTATCATCATGACCCATGTTATGGGGTGTTGCAGGAGACTGGGGAGGGGTTGATGCTCTATGGCCAGATGGAGTGTAACAAAGTCCCGTTTTTATTTCTCATCCCAATAGTACAAAAATACAAAGCAACTATTTCCATGCAGTACCTGTCCTCCTCTGTGCAAGTTTGTCTGCTCCAGTCCCGACATGCATAGTGTTTCAGCACACAACTTAGGGGCTTCAGGCCTCCTGGGTGTGGTGGAAGTACAATAGTTGTTCACCACCCACACACCCTTCCCCAGTAGTACTTAGCATCATGTACAGACATGAATGTGGGTGGTGGGCCAAAATTAATTTTTTTTTTAAAAAAGGTAAGAGTTACAAAGTTTGGGTTCAAAATTATGCTGGAACAAGACAATGGTTGCCACCACTGCTCATCTATTGAAGGGGGATGCTTTACAAACAGAAGTTGCAAACCTTGGTTTTTTGAGGAGTGTTTCTCATATGACTGCTGCGAAGGCAACACTCCATATTGTATTATAGAAGCAAACTAAGTGGTAAAGGTTAATCCACATGGTAAGGCAGGTTTAAGCAACCTTTACATGCAGATGTGGCATGAGGATGGCTCTAAATTGTAGTTAGATGTGCTTGGCTTTCCCAAATTGTAGCTTTTATCAATAGTTTTCTGTGCAATTCTTTTTGAAATGCTTGTGATTAAGAAAAGTACCCACATTTTTGTTTCACTGTGAAATAAAACCACATTCTGCTCAAGCTGAAAGTGGGCTGCTCCAGCTGCGGAAATCACTGTAAAAATGTTTTTGTCCATTTAATGTCCAACGTGGGAAAAAACTATTGGACCAAAACTATGAGGAAATAAAATCACAGTGGAACAAAATCAAAAACTGCATAAAAAGGGTAGCTGAGTTGAGCTGTTTTTGAAACTTTGGTGCCCCGATGAATACCACTTCCTTTTGATGCATCCCTCTTAGAACAGAAAGAATTCTGATCATGTCTAAAATTCATTGTATTTAAAGAACCATATACAAAAATGTAGATTTGAACTTTTTGAGCATTATTTGACCAGGCCATTAGAACCTATTTTCACTGCGGCGTGCTAAATCTATCACAAATGGCTCCCACAACTTGAACTGTTATATTACTATAAAAATATAGAAATGCTAAGCTAACTCAGATCTTCTACAAAATACTTTGTGTGGAAGTTGCATTCATTTGTGTGTGTGTGCGCGCGCACGCACCTGCACAACCCATTACTTCTGACTATGAATGTCATCAGAAGTCTACTATATTGTTCTATAGTAATGGTCAAACAGTACTTCCTGGCATCGTATTAGCTGTTTCTACTAGGAAACAGGCTGAAGCCTAGTTATAGGAGCAACTCTTCTCAGGCCAGCAGTGAGCAGGTGAATACAGCTTGTTGCTCTAGCTATTTGTATTTTTCTGCTTAATAGTATCTTTCAGCTTTAGATAGTATTGCTTTTCTTTTTTAAGGAGTAAGGTAGCGATTGTTCTAATATTGTAGATCTCTCATCTTTGTATATTTCTGCTTCTCCAACAGAATAAACATCTGTTCAAAGTCTAGAAATGAAAAGCAAAGTAAAACTGGTACAACTTCATTAAAGAGTAACTTTATTAACAGTAAGCACAGTACATTATCACTTACAACAGGATAATTTTAGGCAAAAATACTAAATTGTTCATTATGGCATGTCAAATTTACTCACTGGTCAGCCTACTGAGAAAACCAACTTTGGTTACAGCAAGGTTAGTAGAACACTGCAGAAATTTTTCATTGCCCGTTGCTTAATTTAGAGTGGCTTTGAAGTCTTGAGTTTTCTTTTAATTTAGATGTAATCTCTGGATGCAAAGCTACTGGTGACACTTTCCACCGCCATCTTTATTGAGTTATCTGCAGCAAGCTGTTACCACCTCCCTCAAGAATTTAAACCATTCTTCTGTAGCAGCTTTTCTCTGAAAACAAAGTGAGCGGCAAAGCCAGCATCTTAGATCCTGCAAACGTGTTGTGTGTGTGTGTGCTACATAGTATCTGTTGTGGAGCACAATATCTCTGCTACAACTTTCATTTGCACAAACAAATAGTTTTCAATGGGCACTTGTGTAAATGGAAGTTTTAGCAGAAGAGGAAGCATTCTTTGCAGCAGAAACTAGCCAGCATGGAACTCATCCATAGGATCCAAACCACAGAAATTGATCATTGTAAACTGTATATTGCATTTTATTTTAGTTGCTGATTATTACCTTTGGGAGTCAAAAATTAAACCTTGCAGATCCACACACAGAGATGTTAAGATTGATTACTGGGTTTTTAGTATCCTTTAGAGTTCACCATAAAAGAGCTGAGGTTTCTCCCCACTTCTCAAGATTAAATAGTAGATACAATAGTATGTACTCAGCCTTGTCCCTACCAAGTACACTAGAGTACATCTACTCATATTTTTCAAAATGCTAAAATTCATTATCAATAGTTGGAATGAACATAATCTTATTAACTATTTTTCACATCCATAGAATATTGTTGTGTGAATTAATTTTCTGCTATGCAGGAAACTAGTTTGCTACAGGCAATAGTTTTAAACTTATTTGACATTGCAAAGGACAAAGGTTTGAACAAACATCTACAGAATTTATTTACACTATTATTCATGATAACTTCCATTCCATTTAAGAAATGGAACCGGTAGGGAGGACACCAATGACTGCACATAAACATGAATGAATGATCACAGATTTATGTTCATCATACAGGAGATCACCAACCCCACAAGACAGATGAGTATCTAGGACTTCTTTAACAGTGTTTCAAAAGGGAATTGTTAAAGCAGGACTAATGGTCTACTTACAGTTGTTTGGGGGGGGGGGTGTCCTAAAGTACCAAGCATCTGTTCTTTCTCCAGTTACATTTCTGGGTCACTCTGAGATTAAGAAGGGGAGTATATATGACAGAATAAAAGACTATCTTCTCTCTCTCCTGATGGAAGGAATTCGCTTTAGTAATTTTTTAATTGGACTGCTCCATAGTGGTGAGGACTACAGAAGTATCTGGCTGTAGAAACAGGAGAATGACTGAAGAAAGAGAGCTTATGTGTACTTAGCCATTCCCTAGATTTGGGAGAACAGTGATTTGATCTTGGTCATCTTAGTCAGCATCATCAGTTTGTATTTTTCAATATTATATGCTGCTGCTTCTAGCCAAAAATACCTTTAATAAAATTCCTTGGTTTTTTTGTTAGCTACTGTGGCAGTTGAAGGCAGATTGAGAGATTCTAAACCCAACAACTAGTCTATGTGGCTTTTAGAGCAGTGCGGTTAATCTCAATGGTGAATAAGAGGCCCATTCTTAGCTCGTTCTTCCTTACATGGTTCCATTGACAGGCTCCATTCACAACTGCTGCAAGGGGACTAAGGAGAAAGTGCTTGTAGAGGAGAAGCTAATTGTAACTTCTTACTCCACATCTGTGCCACTACAGGAATGGAGAAGACCTTGCTTCCTTTACTAACATTGAGGGGTTTAGGATTCTTATTGCTAGGTATTGGGTGGGAGGGCGGGGGTATCACAGTACCTGTTTAAGAAACTGACTGCGCTAGCTAGAAAAGCTGATGCCTCCGGTGTGCTCAGTGGTGCCATAGGCCATTTGTGGCTTGCAAGCCTGACAAAACTGACTACCTAGCTAATGTAGAACATGAGATCTGCAAAACCTTGTTTGTAGCAGTTTCAAGTTGGAAGAGAGTAGGCACCTAAGAGGCATGCTTCTGTCCCATGCTTCCAGTTTATCATGAACACACTGAGATAGATAGATAGATAGATAGATAGATAGATAGATAGATAGATAGATAGATAGATAGATAGATAGATAGATAGATAGATAGATAGATAGATAGATAGATAGATAGATAATGTACCAAGGGATTGTATTTAGGTCCTATTTTCCTCATAAAGTAGGAGCATTAATTGTGCAGAATGGCAAGGTTATAAACATGCTGTCCCTCTGGGCACATAAACTGAGAAGTGGCTGACATGGCTGAGAATTTTTTGACAACAGAAGATGCATGGATTTTAATAAATTATAAAGCTATTATACAAATATATATTATTAGCAGCATTTCTCCTCAAAACTTCCTACATCCTGAAATCATAGTGGTGCTCTTTAAGCTAAATGAATCTAATAGGTTAGAATTTATAATGTCTGAATGGCCACTATATAACATGCTGTACTACTAATATTTTACAACCTATTTCAGCTAACTAGAGGTGCAAGTAAGCTGATGCACAGTACCAATAAGTGAATGAAGTGGTACCTCCCATTTCTGTGACAAGCCCCCCGAGAGAGACAGTACAGGTTAGAAGTTTCAGGTACTTTCACCCCTGTAATTACCCTAGATTTCACGTAACGTCATATATTCTTGAAAGCAAGAACTGCCAAAAATAAGCTTTTCAGTAAGCTAAGAACATTGAATACGGTCCCTCTGACATTAATGCGATTCACATGAAACAGCCTTAAATGGAATTATACCACTGGTCTGTCAAGTTCAGTATTTACTCAGAGTACCAGTGTCTTTCTAGGATCTCAGGCAGAGGTTTTAAAAAATTTTTTAATTGGAGCTGCCAAGGACTAAACTTGGGACCTTGTGCAGGCACAGCAGATGCTATACGACAGAACCACAACTTGCCCTCATCCATACATTTGTAATCCTGGAATAATTATAATTTAAATAAAATTCTGGTCTTAATATGCTTTAACGGTAAGGCTTACACCTGAGCACAAGACAGATTAATACTCCCTATGGTGAAAAGTGGCTTAATGTCTGGATTTGTGACTTGGCTCAAGAAAAAAAGCTCTGTACTAATAATCTTTCCCCCCTTGAGGTCTGTAGCTTTACTTATTAAGCGCTGGGTTTAAAGCCTGGTAACCTGCTAAAGGCCTGCTCCCGGAAACTGATTGGTGATCATTGTTCCAGGCACTCAAGTGATCACAGTTGATGCACAGCTGAGTGATCTAGCTCTGTAAGGGGTCCTTGCAATTGACAAAGTAATCTGCTGTAGCACAGTAGTTTGGCTACAAATCAGCACTCCACTGGTTCGAATCCCACTACTGCCATGACCTCAGCTGGGTGGCCTTCGTAAACCACTCCTCTCAGCCTCAGCTCCCCAGCTGCATGGTGGAAATAATAATACTAACTTGTTCACCACTCTGGGTGAGGCAGTAATCTGTCTAGAAGAGCGGTATATAAGCACAGTTATTGTTATTATTATTATAAAAGTATATGCTTAAAATAAAAACACTCTAATCCATGAAAGTAAAGTGCTCAAATAAAAAGCTGTTTGTCTTTTAGATGCAGGAGGCTCCTGTTTATTTTTGATGTAGCAGCCTAACAAGGCTGCCCCTTGAATTACTTTCTAGCATCAGTAAACACTTGTTAGTCATCACTGAAGAAGCTATTTATTAGGTGACAATGTTCTCCGAGGCCTAAAATCACTCCGTACCTAATTTCTAAACTGAGCAGTGCTTACAAGCTTTCATCCTCTGGCTTCAAAGCCTTCACTGCAGTGCTAGGCATGTGTAGTTAACTAGTTAAGAGGTGAATGAAAAAGCTCTCTTTTTTCATGTGCCCAAAGATGACACATACTATTAATTTATATGTTTTGGTACTAAGTCCGTTCACTGCCTTAAATTAAATCCTACCAATACTGCAAGATAACAGCATTTGAAAAAATATCCTATTTCTCCTGGGCCTGTTAATACTTTTATGTTCCACTAGAATGTGATCTAGAAAACAAATTCCTTTATAATGCCTGATAGTTCATGAGGATATAATTAACATAATCTACCTGCATAAATTCATTAATAATAGGTTTAATTTTTTTCCAGAAAAACTAGTTTACTGTATCAAGGCAGGTAAATAAGAGAGACAGAGAGTGAATTACCAATACAGATCCCTTGGAGCCTCTGTTAAGATTCAATAACATCACTGTAATGCTAGTTTGCAGATAATCTAGTCTTTACCTATAGGAGTCTGCTTTACAGTCCTATTTTAACAGGAAAATAGCAGGCTTGAACAACGTGATACATGTTTTTTTTAATGACACAGGCAGACTGAATGCTAGCAACTCCCCAGTGATAAAGATGTCTGTGGAAAACCTGAATGTGCTTTGAGCTGTTGACACACAATTGCCTAGACAACATTATGCCTTATTTTCCTTAAAACAGCCATCAATAAATAGCTCCAACCTACCCCCACGCACAGTAAATGGCTTTTATATCTTTCAGGCAGCCCATCTCAAAAGATGGTGTTTTAATGAGCAGATTCTTTAAATATAATACTGGCTGAGAGTTATTAAAAAATTCTGGACTAAAAGGGTACCATTTAAACGGGAAAGTCATTACAGGAGGAAGGAGCCCAACCATTCCTATAGGAGACCCTGAAGCAAAGATAGAAGCCTTACCACAGTAGCATTTTTTAAAAAGAGGAAATGGTGTTTTATGTATTTTTCAATTTTAATTTGGCAATAAGTTTTGTTTGCTTCTCAATTTAGTTTTTTCCTTATTTTTGTAGCTGAATGAAACTCGAGTGACAAGCTGTAAGTAATTTGATGATCATTACCAGTCCAATATTAGAAATGTATGAAACTAACATCAGCAGTTTCCTAGAATTTCAGAAGCAGTTTGTCATAATTATCATACATTACACAGCTTCTTAAAGGTGTGAATACAGCCTGTTTGATTCTTAACACAGCAGGTATGCCAGGGTTTCAGAAAACATTTCTTTTACTAATTAAGACTGTGAAATAGATAACCTAGATACAGTTTTATGAGGGAAACCAGAGCAAACCCCCCACTTGTTCAATAAAAGAATTTATGAAGTTATATCTTGTTTCCATTCTTTAAAGCAAAGTGGCCTCTGAGACTTGAGATTTGGAGAATACCAGCTAGATCTGAGATCCACACACTACGTCATATATTAACACAATCACCTGTCATCTGTCAGTTTTCAATTCCTGTATGTGAGGTGCCCGATTCGGATCAGAACCATGGTGTACATGTCTAAGGAGCTTCAGCCTTGCCCCCTGCATCACTTTCCCAGCCTGAAATGGTCGGGACACATTTCTGGGCCTTTTTGGGAAAACCATGCATATCCCAGGGGAAATGTGGATTTCCCTATAAACCCCGCCCCCTCTCCTGGCACTGTTTCTGGGCATGACTTGTCCTACCTAGACATGAGATGTGAACAAGGTGATAAAACTTCTCCATAGTTTTGGGTGAAGGGGCTGGTTATATATTGGTACTATGGCTCTTTTTTCCTGTTCACTCATAACCCAACGAGCAGTTTAAAGAGCAGTTTGCTTGTTCCAATAAGAATATGAAAATTGTGCATTGGTTGAATCTTAGGAACTTGCCCTTGCAGGGGCAGATCTTCCCTGCTTTTTGCAGGGTATGAGTTCAGTGGCACCTTATGGACCAACAGGATTTTCCAGGTATAAGCTTCTGAGAGTCAAAGCTCTCTTCTTCAGATACCTGAAGAAGGTATCTGAAAATCTTGCTGGTCCCTAAGGTACCATTTGACTCAAATCCTGCTGTTCTAGTGCAGACCAACCCAGCTACCTAATTGAAAATATTCCTGATTTCTATTTTCCATAGTCCTTTGACATCTAAAGAACCAATGTTGGGGGCCGGACAACCACCTTGTTGACAAAACGCATCTCAGAGGAGCTGCAGTGAGAAGGAATGGACAAAATCACCCTCTTACTCTTCCACATGCAGGAAGCTTGCTCTACCAATTTTCTTCCACTGATAGAAGAGAGAGGTGGGGAAAGATTTTGCCTGATTCCTCCTCATTGCAGTCGCCTAAATTGTGCCTTCTTGCGTTCTGTCTATGAGGCTCCCCTGACTGTGAGTTTGGCTAGGGGGCAAGAATACAATAGAAGGTTATGTGAAAGGCAAGGAAGACCTACCTACCTAAGAACAACTTGATAAGATCCAGCTTGATACTTCTATCTCCTCAAAGACATTCTTTGGTAACATCACATGGAAGAATCCACAGTAGAAACACCTGACTGGAACTTCCCAACCAGGTATTTAGGAATTTGCTGCTCCTGGCTCTGCCAGGAGCCTACGACAGAGAACATCCCATGGATAATTGCCACACTATTTATTCAGCTTCTCAATATAAACACATACACACTTCATGGTTTTTGGAATCGTAGTTTAAGTCCCTTTTGAAACGTACCCTTGACATTTACACAACTAATTAAAGACATTCCTTGTTAAAAAAAAAGAGACACCAATTCTACTTATTGGTTTACTGAAATAATAAACATTTCTTTAATTTTTAATACTGAAGTTATGTTTAATTAGATCTCATTTTGGTTCTTGCCAATATGTGGCATTTTTAAAAAATGCCATGGAAATGTTTTTAATGAAACTGTTACTTTCAGTGTAAAAGAACTATAGGCTCCGAGTACCAAAGCACAGGGCTGGATGAAGGGACAGGGTTGGCCAAATTGCTCTGCTAGAGCTCCTCCCAGTCAAACCTTGAACACTATAGCAGGCACTAAGCTTTGGCAATTAAGATAGGAATTGTGTTCTTCCTTGGAGGAAGAACCACTTACAAGCCCAGGTCAGCAATCATTTCCTGTTGGGCTACAAATCAGGAAACAAATCACATCAGTCCTTGCTCCCTAAAGGGGATCGCCATCAAGTTCGCTTACTACTGACACCACTTCCCCATACATCTACCCTCATGTCCCTACCCTTATTCCCAGGCTAGAGGCATATGAAGCATTCCTCAGAGAGGCAGATTTGGCTCATGAACATCCAGTTGGTGACCCTCTAAACGATAACCAACCATTTATTTTTGTATGAGGTACTGACCTCTCTCCAAAACAGCATAAATGGATTACTAATGTGATCCATCAGCAGCCCAATATTATGGAGCAACTATTAACTGTAGAGGCACAAGCAATATCTATTTTATTTTTTATTTATTTTCACATTTCTATTCCACCCTTCCCGCAAGCGGGCTCAGGGCGGATCACAACCCATTAAAATACAGTAAAACTCATTTCCATAAAACATTTAAAAATATCATTAAAATAAAAACATATTTCTAATTATGCAGTCAGCATTACAAACTAAAACAGGATGGTGGACAGCCTTCGCAGGGAGGGTTAGATTTTATACACCCCTTGTTGTTTCTGGCCAGCGGAGGCCCAGACCTCAGCCATGCGCCTGGCGGAACAGCTCTGTCTTACAGGCCCAGAGAAAAGATAGTAGGTCTTGCTGGGCCCTAGTCTCAGTAGACAGAGTGCTCCATCAGGTGGGAACCAGGACTGAGAAGGCCCTGGCTCTGGTCAAGGCTAAGCGGGCCTCCTTGGGGCCAGGGACCACCAACAACTGTTTATCTCCTGATCGGAGTGTGCTCTGGGGAATATATGGGGAGAGACGATCCCGCAGATACGCTGGTCCCAGTTCGCGTAGGGCCTTATAGGTCAGTGCCAAAACCTTGAATCTGATCTGGTACTCCACAGGCAACCAGTGCAGCTTGCGTAATATTGGTGTTTTATGTGCCCCATTTGGCACTCTTGTAATATCACGCGCTGCTGCATTTTGTACCAGCTGTAATCTCTGGGTCAGGCTCAAGGGCAGCCCTATGTAGAGCGAGTTGCAGTCTAGAGATGACCGTTGCCTGGATCACTGTAGTTAAGTCATGGGTTGACAGGTACGGGACAAGTTGCCTGGTCTGCGCAGATGGAAAAAAGAGAACCTGATAACCACTGCGACCTGTGCCTCCATTTTCAGGGAGGCATCCAGAATCACCCCTAGGCTCCTAACCCTCGGAACTGTCACCAGCAGTGCCCCATCGAGGGCCGGAAGCCGGAGTCCCGAACCTAACCCCCCATGGCTCAAGTACAGGACCTCTGTCTTTGTCGGGTTCAATTTCAGCCGATTCTGTTTCAACCAGCCAGTCACAGCTGCAAAAGCACATTCCAGGACATCTGAGGCCGAGGCGGGCCAGCCGTCCATCATCAGATACAACTGGATGTCATCTGCATATTGATGGCACCTGAGTCCAAAACTTTGCACCAACTGGGCAAAGAGGCACATATAGACTTTAAACAGTAATGGGGAGAGTATTGCTCCCTGCGGGACCTTGCACACCAAAGGGTGGTGGGATGACAATTTCTCCTCAAGCACCACCCTCTGGCCCCAACCATGAAGAGACAAGCCACTGCAAGACCGTCCCTCGTATCCCCACATCGGCGAGGCAGTGAGTCAAAAGATCATAATTGACTGTATTGAATGCTGCTGATAGATCCAGTAATATCAGCAATGCCGAGCCGCCTCAGTCCAGATTTCTGCGAAGATCGTCTGTGAGGGCAACCAGCAACGTCTGCGTCCCGTCCCAACATCTCTGGGCAGAACCTGGACTGGAAGAGATCTAGGGCCGAGATATCAGGAAGCCCCGCAGCTGTTCCACCACTGCCTACTCAATCACCTTTTCCAGATACGGGAGGTTTGAGAACAGACAGTAAATGACCAGGTCAGTGGGGTCCAGAGATGGTTTTTTAAAAGAGGACTCACCATGGCTTCTTTTAATGGCCCTAGCATTGTAGCAGCAAAGACACCTGGTTTCTCCCTGCATGGAATACTCTTGGCCCAGCCTCTTAATTTCCAATTAAAGTTTCTTACAAAATGCTCTTGTCATCCAATGATCTGGCTTTTCCTTACTGCAACTGTCCAACTGACTTTGGGTTGTGGAGTTATGCACACAGGGGCCTCTCTCTCATAATCTTTACAGAACTGGGAAGTAAGGAGGTTTCTATGATCATACATCCTTGTACAAAATGACCTCAAGTCATCAATTAGCTAAAAACTGAAATTTAGCACATGTATCAAGTATATGAATTCTTCACAAGGGTAAATAAGAATTGTTATGAATAGCAACAAGCCAAGTTCTTAATCCAGAATGTTTGTCAACCATCCAGTTCGTCAATAAGGAAGGACGCTATGTTTATAGGAAATAGCAGTTGTGTGTCAATCTAACTAGTTTAGCACATCAAGGCTGAGCATGTTTCATAGTCACACAGTGCAAGTGCAGAATTAGATACTGTGTGCAAAACTTGCCACCTCAAGAACCACACGATATAACATGTTACAACAAATAAATGATCAGCTGGAGCCAAAAACAGCAACTGCATGATCATATCACCTGGTGCAAATACACGTCCTGACATCACAGGATAGTGCATCCTGGCCCACCCCACCCCCTCCACCAGCAAATAATGTGAGGAGAAGTGGGGGAAAGTACCCTGCCTTGACATCAGGATGTGGGTAACTCTGCTGTTACCAAAGGAAAAGTTAAACACACAGTTGTCTTTTTGGGCAGTAGTTGTGTATTTATCATGTAGTCTTGCCCTACCCCACTGGATGGCATTAGTGGGGGGAAAATACAGTGCCATGGTATCAGGACCTAGGCAAATTTGTCCTAGGCATTACAGAGAAGGGTAAGTAGGATCTTAGAGAGGAGACAAGTCCCTGTTTTCTCAGGTTATGTTAAGTAACGAGAAAGATATACCAACATGGGTGGGTGCCATTTTCAATGGCAGCTATGTGTTAACATAGGGTATACCTCCAGACTCAGATTTTATTTCTAAAACCAAGTTTACAAATCTAAATATTGAAAACAGATTTCAAATGATGAGGCCAACACCTCATGAAATTTTGCATGTGTGCATGAATCAGCACAATTTCCAGCGATCAGAGGTTTTGTTACCAGCCTTTCTGCAAGGCTGAAAGAGGGAGAATGAATGGCACAAACTAATACATTGAACAAATTCATGGAGTATGGGTCTATCAATGCTATTATCTATAACAGTTCAATGGAACCTTCATGACTGAAGGCTCCATGCCTCAATTGCTAGGTATTATTGACAAAAAAGACATTGCCAAAACTCTATGGACTTCCACAAATATCTGAATGGCAGAATATGGACTAGATGCACCTTGGTCTGGATTCAGCATGACAATTCTTACAATTTTATATGCCATTTTGCTAGACATGCACAATTAATATAAGTTACACAGTTTTACTTCTCTTGGTGCAGTTTTGATTTTTTTTAAGCAATATACCTAACACTGGCCTTATTCAAACCAAAAACATGCCTGTTGACCCAAGATTTTTGTAACTTTTCCCACAGACAGCAACACAAAGGATCAGACTAGCACTGTATTAATAATCACAAAACAGACCATAAAACATTCACCACCACCTCTCCAATAACAGGCTATGTATATACACATTCATATATTTACAACTACATACAGAAATTCAGGGTTGCTGCAATGTGAGAATTCTACCAGCCACTGCCTGCAATAGCGTTCATCCCAGCGTCAGGTTGCAGAGACGATTCTCATGAAACAGAGGAGATGGGGTTGTGAGGAGAACCCATTTGCGTCAGCACTTTATCTAGCCATTGCAATGGTCCATGGAGGTGGATCTCAATCCAGCACGGAGTGCTTGTAACATCCTGGCGATGATACTCTGCTCCCCAGCCCTAAAAAGAAATGATCCAAAAAAGTAATTATTTTGTCCTTCAGCTCATCAAGGGAAGTCTATTTCAGTTACATTTCAGTGTAGAAAATCCTGCTGCGTTAAAAAAAATAGGAAAACAATCAGAACAAAGTATAAAATGCTTCACTTCAAATCAGATTAGTTCATACCAAGAAGTTGAATGGAGGTGAACCTGCAACGAAGAAAAAACCATCAAGACCCAGAAGCGGTGTCTCTATTAGACAGCATTTAAGCTTGCATACATTGTTTTCCAGGTAAGGGGGCACTACAAAGAGCCGACTGCAGAGGATTTTTAGTACTGACCAAGAGCTGCTTCACACACGTTCTTGTTCATCACTACTCACTGAATCACCGCCGAGCGTGTTCATGGCCTTCTCTGAAAAGCACGGTGTTCTGAGCTTTTGCCAAGTAATACAAAAAAAACCTTTTCCAGTACTGTTTGAGTGGCAAATGCCCCCTGAGTTTATTCATGTAAGTCTTGTTGGTTTTACAGGAAATAGTTCTATGCATTCACTCTGAAGGAACAGTAAAAACTGTCACTCAGACAGCTCTTCTCCCATTTGGAGGCTTTGCATGGACCAGGAGCCAATTCCAACAACATCGGACTCTTCTGACACGCTGGTAATTGAAGTGCCGGGCCCCCTAGGCCGGGGACCAAGTGACCAAGTCACCCCCTAGGCCTCAGAGCTCGGTGCAAAGGTGCTCTTCATCCAAGGTAACTGCACTTGCACTACTGGGACACAACTTATGTAGGTAGAAAAGGTGAAAAGATTTTTATCTTTCCACTGCAGACCCCCTCACTTCTCTCCATGCTATTTGTGAGGTCCCCTGACCTTGAGCAGAATTCCACTTAGCTCATTTGGCTGAAGAGGAGCAAGGAGGCTGGAAAATCTTGTTCCTTGAGCTTTACTCCTCTTGCAGTACTTTGGATCCAACCCACTGTCAACCAGTAACTGTTTACTGCACAACTTTTGGCGGACAAGCACTCCGATTTAAACTGAGAAATCCACTTCAGCAAGAGAATTGTACTGCTGAATCTGTGCCACAAATGCTTTTGATTTAAAGAAAAACCCAACTCTTCATGCCACACCCATGTTTTGCTCTTAGTTTTCTTCACTGATTTGATAAATGAATGCATCCCCTCAAGAGGTGCCTGGCATCATCATAGCTGAGCAAACCTTCTGTTTGGTAAGCAAGTTCCAACACACCACAGCAAATCTAGAAAATGTCCATGCATGTACATACCTGTACCAGTGTTTTTTTCTTTAAAAAAAAAAAAAAGAGGCACTGGTACTCATGAAGTCCTCCCCTCTCAGCCCAAGTCCCACACGCCCAAGAAGTGCCGGAACTCTATTCCAGTGTATTCCTTCCTGTAACAAACACCCTGCCTACCACCTAGAAACACGCTTTATGCAGGTATTAAAACGGGCTGTAGTTCAAGAACGGCTGTGCCCACAATAAACCTATTAGTGACACAAGATTCTGTTCTTAAAAATGGTTTCGCCTCTTACATTTGTAACAGTGGAGTATAGGATAAAAACAGTTAAATGTTAAAACAGCCACATATAGCACACACATATATAGCACATCTGATGTTTCAGGCATGAAACAATGGCTGAACTAGCATCAGATGTCTTGTGAAATTCTGGTCTCGTTAAATGATTCTCCATCCCCCTCTGGTGGTGGTCTGAAAGCAGTTTCAGGAAAATTTTTGTTAGTATGTGTTCTGTATAAACCATACAGCACTAAAGTGCTTAGCCTGACTTTTTAAGACAGCAATTTGTGTTCTTCAAGCTCCTTATGGTGCAATTTTCTAGGATGGCAGAAGAAATCTTTCATTTCACATTTTCAAGTGAGTCCCAAAGGCTTAACAAAGAGACATGATATAATGAAAAATGTTGAGGTCTGTTCACAAAATTGGGCCCACAGGAGGGTGAGAGCATAGCCCAACAACACAAAAGCTGTGTCATATTGGCCCTGTGGGGCAACAACCGGGCCAGTGGCGGGTGTATGGGGAGAGCATGGGGGATGCTGTTGGATCAGTGTGATGTCTCTTCCCAGGAGAACACAGACGTGACATTTCAGCTCTCTAGTAATGAGTGGAAACTAGGGTTGCCACTGCCAAGCATGGCGACTGGCAGGAGTCATGGGGGCAGAAAGCCATTTAATTGTGATGCTGAGTCAGTCAAATGCCTTGGCCTTAAGAGAGAGATGCATTCCTGAGTTCAACTGAGTATGAAGCGGATTCTGGAACAGCTTGCCCAAGATTTAGAGATGGGCCTCTTTAACTATCAGTATCTTGAGGGAAGAATTAACATGCTTAAAATGAACATTATTCCACATATCATTTATGCCCTGAGAGGGCTCCCAGTACATTTTCTCCGAAGATTTTTTGCAAAAACCGATTCCTTGTTTAATAAATTTATTGTGGTCTCTCAGGCAGGCCTATCATATGAAAAATATATGAAAAATTTCATCTGCCAGCAGAAGAAAGGGGCTGTAATCTCCCTAATCCATACCAGTATCATTTAGCCTTACTTCTCTCTAACATGAAATATTGGACTCTAGCTCCTGAGCAGAAAACACCTGGGCTCACCTCAAAATGGCCCAGCTCTATTACCTGTGTAAGTGGGCAGCCTTGGGCTCTACCCACTTAAATCATCCTCTAGTGTATTCTCCTGTAACTGCAGCAACTAGATTGGTCCAGCAAATGGATGGTACTCCATTGACCCTTCTGTATTCCAATCCTTAGAAATTCTCCCTAGAATACTATCATTATAAAAAACCTTTTAAGAAGCCAAACAAAACACAATCTATGGTACCACCAGACTCAAATCCTGCTAAAATCTAGATCCCCCACAGTCCTAGTGGAACTTGTAAGTGAATACCCAAATCCACTTGTCCCAATAGCAAAATACACATAAACTAAACTGTGCTGGAAATACATTGTCTTGTGTACAGAGAAGGTAGAAGACACAGAATACCCGCAGGGGGCAGCAGGTCGGACAGTTAGATAGATAACAAGATGGGGTCCTTCTTTCTTCCTGTCCTTCTTGCATGTCTCCAGATTGGTATTCTTAGGCTACTTCCTGCTTCTTCCCAGAAGTCCCTCTCTCCCAGTTTAGTAAGGTAGTTAGTATCTATTCTGTTTCTCAGCTTTCTGTCAAAGTTGTAGTTCCTGAATAAACTCTCTTCATTCACTCCTTAATCAGACTCAAGATCATTCCTAAGATATACTATACCTTACAAGCTACACAAAATACATATTAAATCTTCTACTCAGGATTTGCATCTAAGGCTTATTCACCCCAAAACTCTTGAACAAGTACATTGGTATCCTGCTAGATTAACAGGGCAATCCTCATAACACTTTCTTGGGAGTCAGCCCCATTAAGTAGACTTCCGTAGGATTCTGAGTAAACCTGCTTAGGATTGCACTGTTAGCCATCTAGTCTTGCTGGAAGTGATGTCTGCTGGCACTGCCAGATGCCTACAACTAATCTGGTCACATGCTCTGGAGATGTCCCAAAACTGCATATCTGTGGCAAGATACTATATTTTGGATTAATTTTACATTATCTACCAAACTGTGCTTCACAGTTTATAATCAAATCCTAGGTTATATACCACCTTTAAGGGCACTTCCCAAGCATCACATGTTATGGGTTCAAAGGCCAATCTTGGTTGCCAATCATATTATCTTACAGCACTTGTATTGCTCCCTCTGTGGATGACTGGGTTAGTAACATGTTAAATCTCCGTATGTCAAAGAGAATTGCATACAACAAAAAATGCAAAGGTCCTGAGACCTTCATGTCCATGTTGCAAGGTTTCTTGTCTCTCTTTGAGCAGTGATGCCTCACCTTCTCCACTCCTTGCATAGCTAGATCCATATTACAGCTTCTCACCCCCACCCCCCATTCTCACTCTCCCTTTTTAAAAAAACCTCTATTCTCATTTGCCTGTGTGTGCAGCTCTTAGTTTCTTCTCTTTCTGATAGGCTATGCTTGGGGGAAGAGAGTAAGTGATACAGTTACATATGGTTTGTTTGTTGTTATATGTACTATCATATGCTGGAAAACCAAAAAAAAATCTTAATGGAAAAATCTTAAAGGGGAAAAAAAAACATGGCAAAGCAGAGGCCAAAAAAATTCTGGGCAAAATTCTTAGGGAAAGGACAAAGAGTTGTTTAAAACACGAACAATAACAAAATGTTAGATCTTCTGTAAAAATCTCATGATCACTATCTAGTATAGAAGATGAGTTTTGAAGGAGCAGCAAAGACCTGCAAAGTCCAACTACATTTTAAAAATCCAGTTCTTCACTCTCACTCTCACTTTCCTCCTTGAATAACATGCTAAGAGTTGGCTTGTTTACATCTGAATACAACATTTTTCTCATTGGTAAACTTGTAAAGAGCATCATGACATTGCAAATAAAGTTTACAAGACTTGTGGGAGTCTTTCTGGGAAAAAATATGATTTGAAAGCAGATTAGGTGACTATTTTCTGTCTGTTTTTTTTAATGCTGTATGTGACTTATCTTATTTGCGGGAGTTACTTGAACAGCCCATTCCTTGCCTGTTAGAAATCCTGCTAATTAGCCCCTTTGTTTCTTTTTTACGATTCATCTGGTAGGCTCTAAAGTCGAGGGGCTCTATGCTGATTGTTCTGAGCCGATTTTGTGCATTCCATTCCAAAGAAACTGTTTCAGCTGCTGTAGCACAAATCACTTGAACAAAGGATGGCTACACAGCATCCCATCCTGGCCAAGTGGATCCAGAGCTCTTCGACTGGCTACAAGCTAAGGCGGGTACAGATTTCTTCTGAATAGAGTTGAGCTACATTTTTATGGATTTCAGTTTTTGTGCTGAAGTTTGTATGTTCTATAAAGGAGAGCAATTTTTTTTGGCTCAAATCTTGCACTAATCACAGCTCAGATATAACTATAAAAGCCACAAAGGCTGATGTTCATATTTTGTAATTCAGATGAAACATGAAAATAGAATTCAGATGGAATATGAGAATAGAAGCATTTAATATCATAGCACTGCATGGAATCAACCCATAACTTCACCATCATTCCACAACAGAGACCAAGAATACCGCACATTTCATAATTGTTCCAAACATGTTTCTACTTGCATCAGTCAAGAAAAGAGAGACTGCACCAATGCAGAGTACAAGAGGGGGAAAAAAGAACTAGATGCTGTAGAGGAATAGTTTTATTAAAGATTATAGATCCCAACAAGTTTTGCTTAAAGCTTTTTCAAGGGATCTGATAAATCTAAAAATTATTAATTAATATTTTTAAAAGGTAATTTTAAAATGGTATAAAATAGACAAGACACTTTTAAAGTACAGGTCTGGGCATGTTGAAAAGAGCATATTGAAAAGAGCCATATAGTTCTTTTTAAGTCTATAATGCAGTGTCATTATGTATATACAGATACAAATCTCTGTGTATCTCTGTATATATATCATGATACTATATTAAAGAGAATAATATGGTTGTATGCTGTTTTTAACTTATCTTTTATACTTTAATGAGATGATTTTTAAAAATTCATTAATACAAGTGGAGGGGCATCTCATTTCCCCCTCCCCCACCATGTCCTCTTTCACTTTCCTGCCCTCCATAGCCTCTCCCCTTTACCTACTTCCTTCACTCCTCACCCACCTTTGTCTGCACCCCGTCTTCACCTTTCCCCCATCTCTCCCTGGCAGACAAAATACGTCTACAATGAGATTAATAATGCCATTTTACAGTTCAGTTTCATAATGGGAGAAGAGAAATCCTTACTTTCACAAAGCTCATCCGAATGGTACACATCTTGGTTAGCTCATATACCACCTCGAAGCCGTGATTAACTGACTGGGCAAGCAATTGGGCAAAGAGCTGGTTATTGAAAATCTTCAGGCTGCAGCCACTGGGGATCTTGCAGACAGTAGCCGGGTGGAAACCATGCTGATAGTTACAGTTGCGGCTCTGCACAAAAATGCTGCTGTCACTCACACACTCGGCATATACCTCTCCTCCAACATAATAGAGGTGAACACCTTCAAAGAGAAAGAAACAAAATGGAATTCTCTGCTGTCTTCACCCACAGGGTATTTGCCTTTTTTTTTTTTTAAATCAAACCGGTAGTTCCAAAGTATTTTATGTACGGTGCTTAATGTGTTGTAATGTGCTTTACAGAGCACACAAAAATTGTAGACCTTGTAAAAGGATTGCATCTACAAACCCAAACCTCATAATTAGTACAAGGATCCGACTGCAGAGTAGGTTATTAGCTGGGGCTTGACTTTCTACATCCTTGGTTTCAAACAACCTTGTTACTTGAATAAACGAAAGGACCCTTGCTTTCTGGATTGCTCCTAGTGGGTTTGCTCCTTATACTTTATTTATTTACTTCATTTATACCTGGTCTTCCTCCCCCTTGGTGACCCAAAGCAGCTTATACTGTTCTCCTCGTCTCCATTTTATCCTCTCAACAGCCCTGTGAGGTAGTTACGCTGCACGTGTATGACTGGCTCACAGACACCTAGCAAATTTTCATAGCAGAGTCAAGATGTGAGCCAGTGGCCTCCCAGCTCCTAGCGCTTACCTAATACCTTAAGCGCTAATATAGAAACCATTCTTGACTAGGCAACTTAGGCCTTCTCAAAAAAGTTTTATGTAAAGTTTTAATTTTCTAAACTAGGGCCTTGCTTGTGGCCTGGCTACTTTCAATGCTTATCCTTTCCCTCTGGTCTCTGCTCTTGATGTCCCTCCACCCCCCCCCACCCTTTCTGTCAAGCCTCCCCTTGAAGAACGCTGTGATATTACAGCACAAAGTGGGGAGGCTTAATGGCCAACAATGAGTGACATTTTCATTGACATTCTGGCAAGCCACAGGACCCTAAGTTCCTGGGCAACTCACTAAGTTATATATACTATACTCAATGGATAGTTGCAAAATCTCCTAGGTTACAGTATTCACTGTGGAGTAAACATTTCAAACATGTCCTAAACTATAGGGATAAATGGGGATAAAAATAAACAGATGTCAGGGTCAAATACTACTTCCAAGCACTGTTTCTTCTCATTACAATGACAAGCAGCGTAACAATAATATTACAACTGTAAACATCTCATAATGAGAAGTGTTTGCGCTTACCCTTTCCGATGTGTCTCCTGGTGTTCTCTATAGTAGAGTTCCTGTTTACATTGGAGAGCAGTCCAAGGCAGAACCTGTTCTTATTGTTTGAAGGATCTGTAAAGCCGTCTATAAGTATACTTCGAGAAGAGGCCTGAAAAGTCTCCCCTACTCGATTATTGAGTTCATAATAGGCTACTGAGCACCAGTGCTGCGGCTCTTCATAACAAACAGGTCGGAAGTCTAGAAGGACAACACAAAAACTGAAAGGCAATCCTGTTGTGATGTGGAAAAGAACAAGAATGTAGACTCTTCAGCAAAAAAGAACCATGTGGTGGATTATCAGAAGATGCCTCCATAGTAAATTCTAATTTTCCAGCTCAATCATTCCAGACTTTTTTTGTTATTTCTGATGACTTGCTGCTACAATGGTTGCTTGAAAATTTACCACATGGCTCCTGTAACCTGGGTTGGGCATCAGTGCTCGATTGCAGTTAACCCAAATATTCCCACCTTTCCACTTCTTGACAGCTGCCTAGAGGTCATTTCTCATGTGATCGTGCCTACAGATATTGCCTTCCTCATACGGTTCCAGATACTAGGATGCATCCAACCAACCACCAGTGCAAGTCACTGGGGGAAACATGCTTTCCCTACGTTCTGCTTTCTACAGCATTATCCAGCTAAATGCTAGCATAATGTACATTGATTTCTTCACGTCCCCCTTTTTCCAGCAATCCCTTTGACTCCCAGAGAGACGATGCATGGGTTTGCAGGACCCAGGTAGTCAGAAAGTCGTGCAAGACGGGAGGCTGCAGTGAGGAGGGAGAATTTAGCAAAATCAACCCTCCTCCTCCCTGTTCAGTAACTGAGCAGAAGTGTGTGCGTGGGGTGTGTGTGTGCAATTTCTGTTTGATTCTCCCTCTTCACTACTTCATCTCAGTCCATATGGCTTTTTGTCTGTATGGTTCCCACACCTCCAGGCATCATATTTATTTTGGGGGTGGGGGTGGGGGTGGGGAGGTCAAATGGGATTGTTGAGAGAAGAAGAACACAGAGAAACTCCACGTGCATTATGCTGGCATTTAGTTTGATACAACCCATTATTTTGTACAAAAAGGGAATTCTCATATCTACACGTTTCCTTTTCAGATATGATGGCATGCGGTTTAAAGCAGAAATGGATGTGAGTTTTTGCATTCCACAACCCACATCTGCATGTATTGTGTACAGAACATCATGGTAACTATGTCTGGCGCATCCATTTTACATAAACTGTGTGTAGTTTGGACCACCATAACCCAATAAGAGTGGTTCTGCTTACAAAACAGAAATTTCCCATCTCCTCCTTTTCACAGCGTTTCAACAGCAGCTGATGATTGGGGGGATCCTCCAGAATGGTGTGAGATGTAGCACGGGAGGGGGAGGGGCACAACTGAGGGGAGAAACCTGCAGAAATCAGGAACCTTGGCCCATGTGAGCAGAAACACTTTTCACGGATGTACTTGGGAATCCAGACTATGTATTAAGAGGAGGCACAGAAGGACAGTTAAGTAATTTATCTGTATCCCACCTTTTCCAGTGCTTAGGACATACCACAAAACCAGAGCAGGCTTAAATTGAGACTTTTTAGCTAAAGAAAAAAGTGGAGTAAGTGGGAAACAACTAAGTGATGTGGAGACCAAAACAAGTCATTCAATCTCTCAAAAATTTATCTCACTGCATCTTGCAGTGGAAGAGGAAAGGAACTATGTCTTCACATAATATGTAAAACACCGTATGTAATACACTGGGAAATCACTGCCACAGGATGTTGTAAGGACCAGTAGACCAGTCGGACAGATGACTTTTTAAAAGCATTATTAAATATGGTGCAATATTGTATTGTGAATTGGTTTTGGAAAGCGGTGTGTGAAATATCATGGGGTTTGCTGTTGAAAGAAATACGTCATATAGTGTACAATAGTACTTTTCTGCAAATAGTTCTATCAGAGAAAATGAGGCAAGTTTTCCAGAAACATCTGAATTGAAAATATTCTGATGCACTAATGTGTTTGAACTCTCTGATTTGATTTCATGCATGTGCATGTGTGTGCCTGTGTGTGTGTGACAGAGAGAGAGAGAGATCTTTAACAGATCTGATCAGGGCTTTTTTTCTGCGAAAAGAGGTGGTGGAACTCAGTGGGTTGCCCTTGGAGAAAATGGTCACATGGCTGGTGGCCCCGCCCTCTGATCTCCAGACAGAGGGGAGTTTAGATAGCACTCCGCACCGTGGTGCAGAGGGCAATCTAAACTCCCCTCCATTTGAAGATCAGGGGGTGGGACCACCAGCCATGTGACCATTTTCAAGAGGTTCTGGAACTCCGTTCCACCGCGTTCCAGCTGAAAAAAGCCCTGGATCTGATTCTTCAGAACAGGCACACGAGAAAAGCCTACAGCTTTGAAACTTCCCACTTTGAAATTTGTATGAAGTTATAAATTAATTTTGCACAACAATGCATTTACAGAAACAAACGACTGTCTTTAGTAATTGTGAGGGTGGGGGAATCAACAGAAATAATAGTAGTGGAAAAGTTTCTGCTTCACATTACTGGTCAGATATTATTTATTAGATATGGCTGGCAAAAGTGTAACCTTCATATTCAGAGCTGGAGCTTGGTCTGAGCCAGAGCGGGTAATTTTAAAAAAATCTTTCTGAAGAGAGGAAAGGGATACCAGAAGTTTAGGTGAAGAATACAAATGACAGGTTCATTGTCGTTTTACTACCTTGGGTTCATTACCCACTGAATAACTGGCATGTTTGATCTGTGCTGTGAACTGAGAAACAGCTAGCATCAAAGTCTTCAAACCACTTCATACAGTGCAGTCCTACCACCACTCTTCCACACCCTATTGCAACCTACCAGAGTAGAGGGGAGGGGGATTTCTACAAGAAGTTCTAAATCAAAACGAAACAAACTATCTCAAAGTTGGAGCCCTGGAAGCACATAACAAACGATTAGCTGCAGCAACAGCTTTAATCAACTGAGAGCAATCCTACCAATAGTCCAGGCAAGGCAGTAGATCGACACAAATAACCTTTTGGAGTAAGTGATTTGAAGGTTTCAGCAAGATGTAACTTTTGTGGTTGTTTTTCAGGATCATCACTGTTAAAGATTTCAGGCATTTCAATCAATGGACTATCAATACGCATTGCCCACGTCTTTCCCCTAGAAAGCAATACAAGTATTTACATACTCTCGTGTTCTTCATCTGCAGATTTACCTCCATTGGGCAAAGACAGCACTAACTGGCTGTCTGCGGGTGGATGCAATGGACGCCCACTGTGGTTTCTGAGTGTTTCTCTTGCATGATAAGGTGGAGGTGGTGTTTCAACTGGGAAGAAAAAGAAAAAGACACCAGATTTGACATTTCATTGACAGACTAGCACGTTCACTGGAGAAGGGCTAAAAACAAAGCATTATTTCTTCTACTTTTCCTTATTGTCCAGGCTATGACTGATTCAGCTAAAGCACTGGGTGGAATCTATCTGTGGAGTTTGATTCTCCGAGGTTGTTGTGAGTTTATTTTTTAGTTTATTTTTTAAACTGACAGCATGGGGCCAAAATATTTAAATGAATCATAGAATCATGGGGTTGGAAGAGACCTCCAGGATCATCTAGTCCAACCCCCTGCACAGTGCAGGAGATTCACAACTACCCCCCCCCACACACACACACATGCCCAGAAGATGGCAAAACACCGTCAGGATCCATAGCCAAACTGGGGGTGTAAATATATAGTGGCAAAATGGCATTTCCAAATATGAATTCATCTGCATCCTCACCTATCAGAGGTGATAAAAGGAAAAAAAATTAGAGCTAACTGACAAATTATAAATTCACAAGTCTCCAGAACCAGATGGCATTCACTATGGACTTTGGACTATGGCCCAGAGCCAAATGAGACATGACAGCATCCACAGGTCTGACCACTGCGATTTAAAAATGCCATGATGGCCTGATCCTGATCAGGCCCACAGCAAGGCAGGCTGAGGAACCCTTGTTCCTCCTCCCCACACGCATGGCTTTTCAGGTGCCAAAATGGACACACACACACATGACTGTTTCAGCATTTGAAAAGGTGGGAAGGAGGAAACAAGAGTGCCTCAGCCTACTGCGCTTTGTCCTCACAGAATTTTTAAATTGCTTTAAAATGGCAGCAGCAGCAGCCACCAGTTGGACCTAAGGACACTGTCATGTCATGGCTAATTTGGCCCTCAGTGACAGAGTACATGCTTTCTATGCAAAAGATCCCAGGTTCATTCCCCAACCTCTCCAGTTAAAAGGAGGTGAAGTAAAAGGGACAGGTAAAAGTATGGGGTGATGTGAAAAGCTCTGTCCGACCCCTTGGAGAGCTGCTGCCAGCCACTGTAGACAATACTGAACTTGCTAGACAAACAGCCTGACTATAAGGTAGCTTCCTGTACTCATAGTTGTAAGAGCTATTGTAGCATAGTGATTAAGTAGCTGGGCTGCAAGTTAGCACTCTGCTGGTTCAAATCCCAGTCTTGCCACGAGCTCCATAGGTGAGTAAGCTGCTTCAGCTCCTCAGCTGAATAATAACTCTGACTTTGTTCACCACTCTTAAGTGCAGTTTTGAAATTATTATTATTCGAATCACAATCAACAATAAGCAGAGGTCACGTTATTATTGACTGGCCTTGCTAAGCTGATACAAGTTTCCACCGGAGACCTAGGTATCAACCAGATATCGGTGTAATATGTATGAACACTGTCCCAAGTAGCACCATCTTTTGCAGTTCTGTAGGTGTTATGTCAGAAATCTGCAGTTTTTCCATATGAACTGCAAAGTTTTTCGAGATGGTTCCAAGTGCCTCGATCCCAATGGAGACTACTGTTGCATTCTTCTTCCATAGTTGGGTGGTTTCTATTGCCAGATCTCTATATTTAATCATTTTTTCTTGTTATTTTTCTTCGATTCTGGCATCCCCAGGAATTGCAATGTCGATTATCGAGACTTTTCGATTTTCCATGACTGTTATGTCTGGTGTATTATGTTCAAGGTGTCGATCAGTTTGAATTCTGAAATCCCACAAGATCTTGATTTGTTCATTTTCTAGCACCTTTTCCACCTGATGTTCCCGTGAATTCTTTGATAATGGCAAGTTATACTTTTTACACGATTACCAATGTATCAGCTTTGCAACCCTGTCATGTCTAGCTTTGTAGTCTGTCTGTGCAATGTTGCTGCATTCAGAGATAAGGTGGGACATAGTTTCATCTTTTTCCTGGCAAAGTCAACATTTTGGATTTTCACTGATTTTCTGAGTTTTGGCTTTCATAACATTTGTTTGCAATGCTCGTTCTTGTGGTGCAAAGATCAGACATTAAGTTTCTTTCTTGATTGTACCCATCTTCAACCATGCCCAAGCTAAGCTGTTGTCACTTTTTCCTTCAATATTTTTTAAATGTTGTCCAGCCTTTTAATCTATTCTCATACTGTTTCTTCTTGTATTCCGCCTTTGTTTTGGTTGTTTTTAATATGTTCTCTGTTTTCACAGCCTAAAGAAATTTTTCTGTACTTCTTCTGATGTAATCATTCAGGCCTCTCTTTTCTTCTTCCACTACCTGATGTAACAGTCCTCTTCCAACAATTTTTCATGGTAAATATAGCCTGTCAACATCACTTTTTAGGTGTAAAGAGTGGTGCATGTTCATTAGTTTTTGCGTTTTTCAATCCATTTTTTCTATATCACTTTGTGTCCAATCTTTTATTCCAACTGGATATCTGATCACTGGAATTGCCCATGTATTTATGGCCTTGATTGTATTTCCACCATTTAATTTTGATTTCAGAATTTTTTGTACTCTCTTGATATATTCTTTCTGAGTCAGTTCTTTTACTTTCACATGTAGGATGTTATCTAATTCTAATATTCCAAGATATTTGTAATTTTCATTGTTTGGTAAAGTTTTCATAATGTCGCCATTTTCAAGTTCTATTCCATCAATATTTTTTTACTTTTCCACGCTGCATGGAGAGTACTGCACATTTGTCTAAGCCAAATTTCATTTGAATATCATCACTGTACATTTTCACTGTATTAAACAATGATTCAAGTTCAGTGGGACTCTTTGCATACAATTTCAAATCATCCATGTACAGGAGATGGTTTTTCTTAGCCTGATCAGAAATATAATAACCCATTTTTGTTTTCTCTAGGACCATTGTCAAGGGGATTAATGAGATGTTGAATAATAAAGGCGACAAGGAGTCCCCTGGAAATATACCTCTTTTGATACAAACTTCCCCAGTTTCTTCACCACAGGCCATTAACATGGTTTTAATGTTAATGTTGTTGTTGTTATTATTATTATTATTATTTTCCATTTTCACATATTTTCCTTAAGGAACAGCTTGATTTTTTCACTAATTCCAAAAATTTCCAGGCAGGTATTAATCTAACTGTGTAGCAGTGAATCAAATGCTTTTTTGTAGTCAATCCATGCCATATTCAAATCTGTCTTTCTTCTTGAATTTTTCAGTACCATTTTGTCTATTAGCAGTTGATCTTTACTGCCTCTTGACTTTTTAAAATTGCCTTTCTGTTCAATAGGGTACATATTGTTTTCCATTAAATAATCATATACTGATGCTGCTAATATCCTTGTGAAAAGTTTGAATGTTGTTGGAAGGCATGTGATTGGGTGGTAATTGCCAGGTGCACTGCTTTTTCCTTCATCCTTCACAATCAGAAATGTGCGGCCTTTTGTGAGCCATTCTTCACTGGTAGAATTTTGAAGCATTTCATTGAATTGCACTGCCATATGTTGATGAAAACTTGTTAGATGCTTTAGCCAAACCCCATGCAATTCATCTGGCCCAGGTGCACTCCAGTTCTTCACATTCTTTTTTTTTTTTTTATAAATTTTTTTATTTTTCATAACTACAAAACACTACACCAGACTATCACAAGGAAAGGGGAGAGGGAAAGGACAAAGGGGAGTGGAAAAAGAAAAAGGGGGGGGAATGAACTACAAACACTAAACACTACACTTCAATGTTTCCCTTCATACTGTCATAATACAAAAATAGCTCCATAGAATAATGATGGAGTGGTTAATCATACAGAAAATAAACATTTCAAATTCTGATTAAACTTTCCTCCCCCTTCTAGGTCCCGGACGCAATTCTCTCTGTGCAACTGCTGTTGCGATGCTCTCCTCCTCCCCCCCCCCTCCGGCTCCTCCTTTTCTTCATTCTTGGTGCAGCAGAGTTCTGGGTTTTTATTCTCAAAATCCTTTTGTTGATCTTCTGATAATATCTTATAGGCCTGATCTTTATATCTGAACCATATTCCTTCCGGGAATAACCATTTGTACTTTATTTCATGGTCCCTCAGAAGAGCTGCAAACTTTTTATATTTAAAACGCCGTTTCAGGACTAGAAATGGAACGTCCTTCAAAATCTTGACTTTCAAACCCATAAAGTCCAAATCCGCATTGTATGAGTTATATAGGATGGTGTCCCGAATCTTTTTAGTTGAAAAGTCAATAATGATCTCACGAGGCAACTGTCGCTTTGTTGCATATTTTGAAGAAGCCCGATGGACCTCCAAAATGGCGCTTTTAACCTCTTCTTTAGTCGTCCTCGCGGGTGTCGCCAGTAGTTCCGAGACCAAATCCCACAGATCCTCATTTTCCTCCTCTTTCACGTTTTGGAGACGCAAAATTGTCTGCGTTCGTTCCACCTGTAGCCCGATCAGTTGGTTCTCCACCAACTTCAGCTCCTTTTTTGTAGCCTTCACAAGTGACGCACTTTCCAGAGCAGACTTTTCTGCCCCCCCGCTGCTGCCTTAATGGTTTTCACCTCGCTTTCAATTAAGCCCACCCTTTGATCAGTTTCGTTCAGCTTGTCAACAAAGGGTTTTATGGCTTCCACCACCGCCCTGCGCACCAACTCTTCGAGCGACTCCCCTTTCTGCAAGGTGGCCGAGATTGACTTACCGAGAGCGGGACTTTGCTTCTTTGCTGCCATTTTGGGGGGGGGGCGCCAACAAAATTCTGGAACTCCACGAAGGGGAAGAGCGAGTCTTCTTCAGATCAACCTCTCCTTCACAAACGCTTGTAGAACAGAAGGGATTCGCTTGTTTACAGGCTTCCGCCTGTTTCTTTTACTTGCCGTTTCTCGTTGCCCGGCGGCACTCGAGGCGCCGCGCACATTTGCCGGCCTCCATAGGGACAAACGGGCAATTCCCCCCCGCATTGATTTCGGGGAGTTCTTCCCGCCGCGTCCCGGACCCTGGCTCCCTCCCTGGGAGTCCTGGGGGCTAATCCTTACGGATCAGCCGCCCGGTCAGGGTGCCCGGTCGTTTCCTCCCGGACCAGCCGAGAGGAGCGTCCGGCATGGCTGAGAAAACGAAAACGAATCCCAGTTCTTCACATTCTTCGCTTGTCTGGCAACCATTTCAGTTGTTATTACCACATCATTCATCCGTTTCCCTTTAAATTCTTTACTAATGTCTTTAATCCATGGGGTGTTTCTGTTATGCTCTATTATTATTGTTATTAAAAACTGAAATGTGAAATTTCAACAAAAATGTACAACATAACTAAAACCAGAATCTTGGTTAAATAAGGGTAGTCAATGTAACTAGAGCTTATTAAGAAAAGAATTCCTGAGGGATGAAGAATTATGGAAATTACAGATAAATTGACAGAAAGTATTATTGAAGGTAGTACACTGAAGAATAAGCATGCTGAGAGTGAATCTGCCTGGCTTCTGCAAACAGAAGTTCTGTCTTACTAACCTTTTAGAATTCTTTGAGAGTGTCAAAAAGCATGACAATAAGAATTCTTGAAAGATATTACGGGTTGGATTTTCCAAAAATCATTTGATAAATATCCTCAACAAAGTCTCTTTTTTTTGGTGCTACACCTCTGAAGATGCCAGCCACAGCTGCTGGCGAAACGTCAGGAACTACAATGCCAAGACCACGGCAATACAGCCCGGAAAACCCACAACAACCATCTCTTAAATAATTTTATGCAGAAAGAGAATAGGTCCTCTTACGCATAAGTAAGTAGAGATGGGCACGAAATGGAAAAAAAAATGAACCATGTGGTTTGTGGTTCATCGCATTTCACAAACCATGAACCATGAACTTTACGAACCTGCCCTGGTTCACGAACCAGTTCATTTAGTTCGTGAAAACATCACATCCAGGTCAGCAAATAGTCACTTCTGGGTCAGCAGAAGGTCTGCAGGAATTCCATTCCCTGTTGCCTAGGAAACTGATTGATCGGCGCTAAGCTGTCTGCAGTGATGAACCAAACAACAAACCAAACGAACCAGCGTAAAGTTCATGGCAGTTTGTCAGAAATGGGCTCTGACGAACCACTAGTCCATGAATCACAAACCAGCCTGGTTCGTCATGAACTTTGGTTTGTATTTCAATTCGTGTCCATCTCTAGTAAGAAGTTATAGAATAGAAAACAAAAGATAGGTATAAGATTACATTTTTCACAATGGAGGAAAGTAAGTTGTGGAACTATATCTGGGACAAGTATAATTTAATATATTCAAAAATGATTATGAGATAGTCAAAATATGTGCATGACATCAAATCTTCAGGATAATGATATCCAAAACAGACATTGTGGTACTCCAGAAGATATCTTCATACCAGATGAATCGACAAAAAACTGCAAACTCAGTTTTGGAAGCATTAAGATTGGGAATAAAAATAAAACTTCCAGTATCACAATGGTCTATGAAATGGCTTCATCTGAAATTCTGTGTACAGTCCTGGTCCCTCTATCTCAAAAAAAAAATGCAGCTGGAATATTGCTGCTGGGAAAAGGTAGCAATCAAAATTATGCACCTTTCTTATGAAGAAAGCAAAGTGTCTGGAGGTTCTTAGTTTAGGGGAAAAGATGACAGGGTTAGATGATTTTTTAAAAACCATGATTGGTGTAGAAAGAGAGCTGAGGGAGAGAGATTCCTTTATCATATACCCAAGGAAACTGACTGGTAGTTGATTTAGGACACACAAAAAAGTACCATTTCATACAGGGTGTTGCATAGACTTTACTACCATAGTATTGATTGGCTTTAAAAGTGTGGTTACACAAATCTCTACATGCACACACACACAAAGTATAGACAATTATGTCTATTTGATAAAAGAGTTTCAGTGTCTTGATGTTTCCCTAGGCTGCTTAAATCTCTGAGAGCCCTGTTTGCCTGCAACTATCCCCGGTGGAAGCTGGGGTCAGGTAGCCGGCTCAAGGTTGACTCAGCCTTCCATCCTTCCGAGGTCGGTAAAATGAGCACCCAGTTTCCTGGGGGTAAAGTGTAGATGACTGGGGAAGGCAATGGCAAACCACCCCATAAAAGGTCTGCCAAGAAAATGTCGTGATGCAATATCCCCCCATGGGTCAGTAATGACTCGTTACTTGCACAGTACCTTTACCTTTACCTATCATAGTAATACTATTGTCATGTGCTTGGTGCATTGGATTAACATGAACAAAATAAAAAGGCGGCTTTCTTTATTGAAAATTCTGCAAATTTCCCTGTTCTCTAGGAAAATCACTGAGCTCTGGAAAAGGTGTTGAGAGTCTGAGGCTATCTCATACCTGTGACTTGATAAGGACTTCCTGGTGCAGAAGAACTTCCTGGAGAATCAGGGTAGCTTGCGCTGCTGGGTGACTGAGAAAACACATTGGGTGATGCTGGAAAGGGAGTGCAGGGAAGCTGCTGGAAAGAATCAGGATAGGTTGCATTGTGAGGCATCAGAGGCTCACTGTGAAGGGACGTGTTCCGGAATTTGGCAAGGAGGCTGAGGTGTGGGTTAAACTCACTGTGTCTTGGAACCAGCACTGGAGGCAACACTAGAACAAGAAAAAGAAATAACTGTTTTAGAAGGAGCTGTTAAAAGCCAGGCTTTTTCTTAGCGCTGGCATTTATCCACATCATCCTTGTTACACTTTTCCTGGAATGTTGACACCAATATGTTAGCTCAAAGTAAATAAACTGTAAATGCATGTAAGAAATTCCACAAGAAGAGACATGTGAACTCACAGATTCTCCATTCCCCCCCCCCCCCAGACAGTATCTTCTCTTTGCCGGGTGTCGCTTCTTCATTCTATCCCCATACCTATCTTCGTGTTTCCAGACCCCTTCACTCCCTCCTCAGGTATCTCTCTCAGACAGACACGGGCATGAAATCTATTGTGAGGAAGCTGCTCAGCAGCCCAAAAATCTTTCCTATGAATAGAACCACCAGAAACCAATGGACCTCTTACCCTTGAATGGTTTTAGGGCATAAGTGATATCACTACTGCAGCAGCCTGTTCAGTGCAGCAGCCCAGAGGCTGAAGACACCTGCAGAAGCCACTGTCACCAGCCCAAATTACTATTAAAGTTTGTATCCCTTACAGCTAAAATGAAAAGTATAAAAAGACTTCAGACTTCTTCTTTCCCAGCTATCATATGTTACACAGTTGTCCTATAAGAGGGGTGGCCAAACTGTGGCTTGGGTGGCTCTTCTAGACATATTGTGCGGCTCCCAGAGGTCTCCGAGTATCGCTGTGGCCATACATTTTATTTTAGTCTAGTTTATTTCCCTCCCTCCCTTTCCTTCTTTCTTTCTATGTCTTTCCTCCCTTTTCCTTTATTCCTTCCTTCTTTCTTTCCATGTCTTTCATATGTTCAATAAAAATGTTGGGGTTGCCAGGTCTGACTCAGAAAATATCTGGGGACTTTGGGGGTCAAGCCTAGCAAGGATGTGATGTCACTTTTGTGATGTCACTTCAGAGTCAAAGGTCAGGTGATGGCTCTTCCCAAGCTCCACCACTTCCAATGTTGTCACTTCCAGCATACTACACCAAAACCCCACCCCTTTCAGGACACTCCCTCAAACCCACTTCCTCATCTGAAGTCACTTCAATGCATCATGTCTTGTGACTCTCAAACATCTGATGTATATTCTATGTGGCTCTTACATTAAGCAAGTTTGGCCACCTCTATCCTATAAGAAGCTTTGAGATGACAAAATATCAGGGTGTTCTTTAATTTTTCCATCCAATAGTAATCAATTAAGGGAAAATGTATGCACATATATTAATTACAAAAATGCAGTTATTTCCCAGATAGGAACTTATGTTATACTTCAACAGAAGATTTTAACAAAAGACTTGATGCAAGCTCCATTGTATAGCAAAGCTTTTACCCTGCCACCAGCTCCGTCTTTTTTTAAAAAATTAGTTTTTAGTTCCAGCTTATTTAGATAGCAAAGTTCATTGAAAATCTTACAATTTTTTGGTTACATGATATATACTATGCATTTCATTTCATCTCTACAAATTCCATCATAATTATATTATTTTCCACTAAACTATTATCACTGTAAGTCTACTTTCTTTAATTCTAGTACTTTTTTTCTTTCCTTTCATTCATTCAGTTGTGTTTTGCTAACATACAGTTATGTCCCTATGTTATACTTCCATTCAACCCATCTATAGAGCGGGGTCCATTTTTGTTTCCCATCATGTTTTGGTTTTTTTCTTTTATTAATTCTGTCAGTGTGTCCAGTTCTGCCATCTCTAAGATTTTCTCTATCAATTCTTCTTTCATTGGTATATCTGTATTTTTCCAATATCTTCGCCAGCTCTGTCTTTTCAAACTACCCTTCCTGGCTAACACTGCATCTCCCGACATGTGTTCTTCACATGTCAGATGTCTCATGTAAAGAGACTTTGTATCCTTCTGTTTTCATGGGATTCCTTATATACCATCTAGCCATGACTATCCAGGGCTTCCACTTGCTACCAAAATGAATATGCAAATCAGTTGCCTCTGCTTTGAAAATTAGCAGGAAATGATCAGAATGGGATAAATAATTTTCATTTTAAACAGATGCTTTCCCCATTAAAATAGCCAACAATAAGACTAATATAAAGCAGTAAGGATGTGGGAGGGGATTATTAGAATTTCAGAAATGTTGCTTTCGCTCCATCAAAGTAATGGCTCTTCCCACATGAACTGTCTTTAAAAACTGTATTTTTTAAATCTGAATTTGGTCAAGTGGCTAGTGTACAGAGATGGGACCTGTTCACATAACTAGTGCAGGTTTTAGAGCTACTGCAAAAGTACTAGACTGGTTGTGAATGTTGGCTCCAAATTGGTGGTAAGCTGGGTATGCACATGTGCATAATATGCAAGATCCACGTTTTAGCATTCAGGAGCACATGCTAAAGAAGAAACACAGACAGTGAAGTGCCAACACCTGAATCCATTAAGTGGCTGTAGATGCGTGCTGCTATCTAGTCCCAGTTCAGCACCGGCACATGAAGTATTTTCAAGTATCTACCATACACCCAGATGTTTGAACTTAATTGGCTATTACAAAGACACACTAGCAATCACATATGGAATAGGAACAAGACTTGGGGGAATCAAGCATAAATTCAGCGGAAAGCTAAAAATCAGCCAAAACTTCAGCACCTTGGACAAGGACAACATCAGGAGGGCCAGAGAGGCATATGCAGATACCAACTTTTTTGTAACGCAAGGAAGAATCGCTGTTTATTGGTTTCACCTACATTTGAGCACAGCGGCTTTCAACAATTATTTTTTGCACATCCAACTTGCTAAACCCTGACACAGAGTAGCAGCAAAAGGGATAATTCATTTTTTTAATGGATAGTTCACAATCAGAATGGTAAGATGTGCACCAGGGCTGGGCTGGGCTGAACTTGCAGTAAAAGTGATCATGTGTTTCCAGAATGGAAAGCCCAGTTCCTGTGTGGCAGGTAACAACCCATTTGCAGAAGCTTTGCTAATTGCCCAGACATGATCAGTTCCCATGATCATCTCCCATTCTCATCATTCTAATTGGTGCATGTGAATTGGGGATGGCAGATGAAAAGATCCATGGTTTGGATAAAAATCCTACTGAAAAGTACCACTGATGGAAGAATGTAGTGTACCTGCAGTGCATGACTTTCTGTCTCCTCCCTCCCAATTCAGCCCAAAATACCACTCCTGGAGGATAAGGGATTCCCCCCAGAACAGTGTAAGTTGGAGATCTGCAGTGGGATCAGCAAAAAACATATCCTCCATCAGTGGAAATTAGGGAGGATCTATTCCAATGGACCCTATCTAAAATGTGAACACGGAGCATGCACTCTTATATTTAAGAGTAACTAAGCCTGAAATTCTCAGAAGTTAGCAAGATGGGATCCCCACCCCCACATTACTGTGATATAGTGCACATCCTATCTGACAGCTGGAACAAGCCTTTTAGACTAGATTAGAACAAACTGAGTTTTTATCCTGCTTAGTAAAATCTATTTCCTGATAACAGAGTAGGAGTTACAGTCTTGTTATATGACACCCATGGCTGTGATAACCTTCACTGAAATTGTCTGTAGATGATTTACTTACCTGGAGTTTCCACACGCCGATAATGGTATGGATTAATGCACACTTCTTTCTGCTTGGAGCCAAATGGGAACTCGCAACATTCCAATGGCTTTAATTCATGGTGAGACTGTAGATCAGGCCAGCGCCATACTCTGCAGTAAATGACATGTGGCAGACCTTTACGGTGAGATACTTGCAATCTCCCATCCAGAGAGCGAGGGATTGTGACACACTTACTGGGCTGTCCAGGACAGCTCAGTGCCCGCTCCAGTTCCTCCATGGATCCTTTCTTTTTCTTCAGCTTCTTTACTAAGGAATCAACAGCTTTTTCTGCCCACTTCTCCTCTTCATCTCCTTGCTTCCAGCCTAGCAGTCTCTTTACTGCTGGGCTGGTGAAGGAGAACAAAGAACTAATAGGGGTGCTGGAGTGCATATGAATTGGAGATTATATGTACGGTTTGCAAAGCGAGGCCCAGATACTTCTCTCTTTCCGCCAAGCCTTGAATATAAATATGAGAAGGGCAGCCACCTTCAAAGTCAGGATCCTCCACACATTATCTTGGATGTTATTCAAAATATTTCATCTCAAATGTCTTCAAAGGTTGAGCAAGTCTGCAACAAAAGAACAGTGGGAAAATTTGGTTGGGAAATTGAAACTTCACTCTATTTTACACATTTTCTGATTTTTGTCTTTAAAAAACCCTTTTGTCTTTCAAGTACATGTATTATGAATGTCATAACCAAACTTTCAAACACTAATAAAATTCAACAGGAACCAGACTGCAGCCAAGCCGCCAGAAAAAAACTCCTGTCATTTGGTTGTGGCTACGACATTTCTTATGAAAGCTACAGCAGAAAGAATTTGGAAAGGATCTCCAAACTTCTTCTCTATGCTTCCCTCAAAAATATCATCACCCCCAGATATTCTGTTTCAAATTCTCTTCATATCCATTTATTATGTTGAATACATTATGAAACTTTATGTAAGAACAATCCATATTTGCACCATTTATTCGCCACGTTAGATCACAGTACTTGTAAGCAGACACTAAGGAACACCAGTAAATGTTTAGTGCTTCATATTGGAGGTTTTCATGATCAAGAATCATTCTTGGGGGATTTCCCCCCCACCTCAAAAATCATGAAGTACCATTCCCAGTGTTAATCTTTAGCTTTTGAGACTCATAAACATTCTCTTCATTTATTTCCTTTTTTCATATAGTAGCGGCAACATTCATATTTAACCTATTTTGTTTTTGACTCACAGCTCAATGTTTCAGTTTAAAATCAGCAATTTTTTTACATAAGCCAGCCAACTTTTGTGCTATTTTACCATGTTCTCCGAACTGGAATGATTTTCATCTGAACTAGTTTTAGTAACTAGATTTCTGAAGAAGGCTATATGGAGACATCAGTTCTTTTTTTTTTAATTAAAAATTTTATTGGATGGTTAACATAGCATATAAATGTTATTACATCTTACTTACTAATTGTCCCCTGTATAGTATGCTCCCCACCCCCTCCCCACCCCCTTTCTTCTGTTGACTTCCAACAGCACTGCAACCCCCCGTTTCTTGTTACAAATACTATCTCTTAGTTGTTATTTTAAACTTAATGGTAAAGATTTACATTTTATCTTATCTTACTTAATACATTATATCTTATCTTACTTAATAACACTTAAAAGACCATAATTGTCCTTTAACATCCCATCTTTTTTCTAAACATTTTTTCAATTTCCCCCAGTCCTCAAAAAATTCCTTTGGATCTTGCTCTCTCAATTTCCTTGTTAATTTGTCCATTTCCGCCATATATAGCACTCTTTGTATCCACTCTTCAGTTTTCGGTATTTCTTCTTTCTTCCAATATTGTGCATACAAAGTTCTTGCCGCCGTTATCATATAGTACAATATTACTCTATCCCTTCTATCAATGTCCTCTAAATGCAAAGATAACAATAACATTTCTGGATTCTTAACTACATTATTTTGGAGTATTAAAGACATTTCAGTACATATTTTAGTCCAATAGTCTCTAGCCTTATCACAAGTCCACCACATATGAAATAGAGAGCCTTCATGCTCTTTACATTTCCAGCACTTGTTGGATAGCTGCTTATTAGCAATGGCTAACTTTTTCGGTGTTAAATACCATCTATATATCATTTTATAGCCATTCTCTTTGATACTGGTACAAGTTGAAATTTTTAAAGTATTTTTCCACAACTGTTCCTATGCATCCATCATAATCTCATTATTACAATTTATTGCCCATTTTACCATTTGAACCTTAATCGTCTCATCTTCAGTATACTATTTTAACAATAATTTATACATTTTAGAAATTATTTTATTATTATCCCCCAATAAAAGTTCTTCTAATTCTGAATGTTTATTTCTGAAACCTGCCTTCCTTTGATCTGATTCAAATAAGTCTTTAATTTGTCGATATTGCAGCCAGCTGTATTTAAATGGTAGTTCTTCATTCGATTTAAGTTTCAACTCATTGTTTTCGGTTTTTAATAGTTCTTTATAAGTAAGCCATTCATCTCCTTTATATTACAAATTTGGGTTAATTACTTCTGCAGGAACAATCCACATTAGTTTCTCTTGCTCTATAATTTTTTTGTATTTTAACCAAGTTGACAGTAAATTTCTTCTCAAGTAATGGTGCTGGAACCGTGTCCATTTTATACTTATCATACCATAAGTATGCATGCCATCCAAAAAGTTTGTTATAGCCTTCCAAATTTAACAACTTAGGATTGGATAAGGACACCCATTCTTTTAGCCATACCAAGCATATTACTTCATGGTACAGTCGAAAATCCGGTAATTGCATACCACCTCTTTCTCTTGCGTCACAGAGCACTTCATTTTTACTCTAGGTTTCTTTCCTGCCCACACAAATTCTGATATTTTCCTCTGCCATTTTTCAAACTGTTTTTTGTCCTTAACAATTGGTATCGTTTGCATCAAAAACAAAACTCTAGGCAGCACATTCATTTTGATTGTAGCAATCCGACCTAAGCATGATAAGTTCAATTTGTTCCATTTTATTGTATCTTTTTCAATTTGAGTCCAGAGCTTTTCATAGTCGTTTTTAAACAAATCAATATTTTTAACTGTCAGCTCTATTCCCAAATACTTTGTTTTTTATACCACTTCGCAATCTGTTACTTCCATCAGTTCTTGTTGCTTCTTCTTCGTCATATTTTTTGTTATTATTTTCGACTTCTTTTTATTTATATAAAAGCCTGCTAAATCTCCAAACTCTTTGATCTTTGCTAACAGTCTTGGCAGAATTTGTACTGGGTCTTCAACTATAAACATCGCATCATCTGCAAATGCTCTTAGCTTGTATGAAGACCCCTTTAATTTAATCCCTTTTATATTCTCATCTTCTCTTATCTGCCTCAATAATATTTCTAAAACCATTACAAATAACAGCGGCGACAGTAGACAACCTTGTCTTGTTCCTTTCCTTATTTCAAATTTCTCCGTCAGGTCATCGTTAACACAAATTGCTGCTCTTTGGTTCTTATAGATTGTTTTTACAGCTTCTATGAACTCTTTACCTAGATCCATCTTTTCCATCGATAAAAACATAAAATCCCAATTCAAGTTGTCAAAGGCTTTCTCTGCATCTGCAAAGAAAAACCCCACTTCTTTGTCTGGATGCTTATCATAATATTCAATGGCATTTATAACCACTCTCAGATTTTCTTTTAATTGTCTGTTCGGTAAAAACCCGGCCTGATCATCTCCTACAAAATCCATTAGCCATATTTTAAGTCTATCTGCTAGTATTCTTGCCAATATTTTATAATCATTGTTTATTAGCAAAATTGGTCTGTAATTTTTAACATCAGTCAGTTCCTGTGACTCTTTTGGTATCAAGGTAATATTTGCCTCATTCCATGTATCTGGAAGACCCTCTCCTTTCAATATATCATTCATTACAACTCTTAAGGTTGGAGCTAGGTCTTTCTTCATTGCTTTATAAAACTTGGCTGTAATCCCATCCGGTCCAGGTGCCTTACCAATCTTTGCCGCATCTATAGCTTGTTCAATTTCTTCATCTGTTATTGGAGCATTCAGCTTCTCCTTCATGCTAGTTGATATGGTTGGTAAATCTATTCTCTGCAAATACTGATCTATATTCTCTTGTGGTATTGCTTTCCTTTGAAATAATTTTGCATAGTATTTATAAAACACTCGTTTAATTCTGTAGTGTTCTTTAATTTCTTCCCCTTCTTCATTTATTCTACTAATTATTTTCTTTTCTCTTTTTTTCTTTAGTTGCCAGGCTAGATATCTTCCAGGCTTATTCGCTCCTTCAAATGATTTTTGTTGCAATGTCCTCAGTTTCCATTCTAATTCTTTATTTTCCGCTGCTGTTACTTGCTCTTGCAATATTTTAATTTCTTGTACTATTGATTTTTTCCCTGGTTTCTTCTTTAATTTTTGTTTTTAATGTAATTTCTCTTGAATTTCTTGAGCTTTCTCCTGCTTCCTTTTTTATCTCTGTTGTTTAATGTAATTAATATTCCCCTTATTACTGCTTTGTATGTATCCCATACCATCTGGGTTGAGACTTCATTATTTTTGTTAGTTTGAAAAAAATATTTTGTTTCTTTCTGTAGATATTCCATATTTTCTTGATTATGCAGTAGGTCTTCATTTATTCTCCATTGTAATTTCTTCTGTCCCATTGCAACTTTCCACAGGAATGGATTGTGGTCTGAGCTCACTCTTGGCATTATTTCCACTTTTTTTGTCCATAATGCCAATTCTTTGGTTGTCCAAATCATATCAATTCTTGAAAATGATTGATGCCTCGCCGAGTAGTACGTATAATCTTTTCCTTTAGGATTTTCTTTTCTCCAAATATCCTCCAGTTTTTCTTGTTCTACTAGTTCAAAAAATGATTTTGGTAGTTTCCCCAATTTCTGTTTTCCTGCTCTTATTTTTCTATCCAATTACAAATCTACAAACCCACTGAAGTCTCCAATCATTACAATCTGTTCATATACATCTTGATCTAATTTGTCTATTAATTCCCTATAAAATTGGTCTTTAGCTCCATTGGGTGCATATATACCTATTATTAAAGTCTTATCACACACATTAATTTCCACAGCAAGATATCTCCCATTTTGATCTCGAAATACTACTTTTGAATCCAAATCTTCTTTAATATACATCACTACTCCTCTTTTGTTTTGCCAATGCAATAAATTCTCTTCCTAGTTGTCTATTTTTTAAAAACTTGACATCTTGATCTTTAATATGTGTTTCTTGTAGACAAATTATATTACAATTTTGTTTTTTTAGCCAATGAAAAATAGTTCTTCTCTTCTGTGGTGAATTTAGTCCATTTACATTCCATGATATTAATTTGTACTCCATCATTCTATTTTCTTACCGATCTAGAAAAGTCATTTGCATTCTCAGAGAGAAACTCCTTTATTTCCTGTCTTGATTTAATTATGACTCTCAAACCATTAAAGTAGAAGCTCAACCCTTCTGGTATTTCCCATCTGTATCTAATGTCTTTCTCTCTCAACTTCTGGGTCAATTCTTTATATTTTTTCCTCTTTTGGAGAATTCTTCTAGGTACCTCTTTCATTATCTTGATCCTACTTCCCTCCAGTGATGGGGGATTCATAAAATGTCTTTGGATAATCTCTTCTCACATTCTTTTCGTTATTAACTGCACAATAATGTCTCTTGGTAGGTTCTTTTGTTGTGCATATGCGGAATTGACCCTATATACTAGATCCAAATTTGCAGTGATTTCTTCTGGTTGTTTATTCAAAAATTCTACTAAGATATCCGTCATTTGGTCTTGTACATTTTGCGCCATCGATTCTGGAACGACCCTAAATCTTAGTTGTCTTTCCGTTGCCTTACATTCCATCGCTGCCATCCTCTCCTGCATCACTTGATTTTCCATCTTCACATTTGTAGCTAAATCATTAGTCTTCTGTTCCACTTCTTGCACCTTATTGTTTGTTGCTTGTAGTTCATTTCTAATTCCCTCCATATTCTTAGCCAATTCTGCCACCTCCGTTTGGATTACATCTTTCAAATCTTTTACCAATTTCATGCATCTTTTGTATTGATTGGTTCAGTTCTTTATAACCTTCTGTAACTTTCTTCTCCAGTCCTTCAATCGCTGCATCTACTGAGGCTTGCCACTCTTTATCTAATTTTTTCGCCATACTTGGACTTGGCTTAGTGCCCGCCCACATGTCCACTCTCTTTCTTAAATCCGTTTTGCTTTTTTATTGTTTTCCCCTTAGTATTACTCATTTTCCGGTCTCGGTAAAAAAAGAAGAAAAATTCAATTTGGATCCAAAATGTCGGGCGCAATTTCTCTATGGTAACTGGAATCGCTTCTTCCCTCAGAAACAATGGCGTAGTCCCGATTTAGTCCCAATTTCTCACGATGCTTACTTTATTTTGCTTCCGGGTCTTCTTTCTTCTCGCTGTTCTTCCTGCTTCCAGCTTATTCTTGTCCTCTTTAGGCAGACGTTGTCTCCTCCTCCTCTCCCAATCTCATCTCCTCTTGCGATGTTTCAACGCTATTTCCCAGCTCCCTCCTCCTCTCTCACGCCGGTTATCTCTCTTCAAACTGCAAGTATGCGTAAACAATCCTTTGTATCTCTCTTTTTGTCCTTAAAAGCTTGCCAAATTAGAGATTTCTTACTCAGATATTGTTCCTTATTGTTTCCTCTATTTAATTAAGTCTGTTTATTACTTTAATATCTGGTCTTTTTCTGCTTTTTCTGTTCAAAAGTCCGATAGCAATCTTTACCTTACGCTGCTTTCTCGGGTTGTCTGTGCTGTTTCCTCCGTTTCTAGTTGGTCAAATCTGGTACTGAGGCTTGGTTTCTGACGATCTTATGCCAATTCAATGACTCCAGAGGTACTGCAGAGTTAGTAGCTCGCCCTTCTCTGAGGGGACCTCAAAGTGGTGGGGAGAATCCTTGATTCAGAAACCTACCCTCAACCAAGATCACACACTCTCAGGGCTGCGTAGCATTCAAGACCCCCTTCTCCCTGAAGGGGGGACGGTAGCAGGCGTTTGAGCGCCTCGCTTCCCCAAAACAGTATCTCGGATAGCCCAGCTCCCTAGGCTACTTCAGATCACCATTAATCCCAATCTGGAAGTCCAGACATCAGTTCTTTTATGGGCTTTGCCAATTTACAACCCCCCCAAAAAGACTACTGTGTATAAAAAATTAACATTGGGCAGTGAATAAGAAATACTCATATTCAGTCTTGAAGTTGTATAAGAATTTATCAGCACTTTGCTCTATGGATAGTTATTGACTGTGCTATCCTAAGCAGAGTTACATCCTTCTAAGTCCATTGAAGTCAATGGCTCTAGATGGGAGTAACTCTGCTCAGGAAAGCACTGTGAGACTCTGGGGAGTTACTCAGGAAGCAAGCATGAAGCTGAATGATGGAAATTATGATGGGAGTATGTGTGAGTTTGTTTATTGAAATATTTATATTCTACCTTTCTCTGTGGGTTGAGGCAAATAAACTGCCAAACAGACTTTTTTAAAAAATCAACAAAACTTCAAAAACATGTATCAACAATAGTTTTACACACCTTTCTATATACACAATTAAGGAACTCTCTGGGCCTCTGCTGGTAAGCCATTCCAAAGCACAAGTCCAATAACTGGAAAGGCCCCAAATTGAATGGACACAAAACAATGACATAATACCATAAGCAGGAGCTGACAGGCATGAGGTTTTTCATATATGGACCCCTGGAAGCAGTACTCATAAGCAGACACTGAGGAACACCACTACATGTTTAATGCTTTTTTAGGTTTTAATGGGGGAATGTATACTGCAATACTATGGACAGGAAATCATAACCTGCTAAGAGCCATTTTGAAAAACGTAAGAAACTATGGTGAGGTTGTACTTCTTTGAGGAAACTTTCTTTCTATAACCCTGCTACAAATATAACAATTTCATTTGTTTTACTGAATTAATGGGTTGGAAATTACGTTTATTGCTGTAAACCACCTTGGGTATTCCACAGAATAGAAAAGGCTGTGTGTGTAAATGCCTTAAAATAAATACCCTTCAGCCCCTAGAATTCCTAAAAACTAATTATTTTAACACAACCGTCTCTGTAAAAGGAAACACCTAGTTTTGAAGAGAGGCAGAATCTACATTGTTATTCCCATTATGGGAGCACAAGTATGAGAATCAGTTCACAAACACCCTGTCCCAAGTCTTTTAAGGTCCATGGACCAAATAATTCTATGGCGATGGTGTGAAACTGACCTTCAGTCTTATCACCTAACCCAGAATTCAAACATGCACATACATAACACACAATCATACTTTTTATGCTGATAACATATCCAGAAAGATCTTGTGACCCACAAGTGGGACACAGAGTTTACGAATCAATGTGTTCAGTTATATGCTCAGGAACTAGTACACGGACTCATACATAGCACTATGGGCCAATTTAAATCTCTTAGAGTTAATTGAAAAGAGAGGGAGGGTGGAGGGAAGTCTGATACAACCATTGAAATGGGAAGTCTTTTAAGATAAAATAACATAAAAGAGAGAGCAACACCAAAGCTGTGGGGTTACACTGCTTATCTGAAGGTAGCTACACAATGGTTAACAGACGTAAGCAAGGTTTCCATCCTGATAAGTTAATGTAACTTCATAGCCATGCAATCATAAAATCTTAAAAACTAACATTTCTGTTGGGAAGTGCTGTCTACCAATTCTTTTAATTCTAATTTCAATAAGGTTTTAAATAAACACATTTATCTTTTTTTCAGTCAGATTAAACAGGCCTCTTGTGACATTCTCATGACTCTAATATTACTACTGTTAGTGAAAGAGAAACTTAGGACAGAGGGCTTTATGAAAAATAAAAGTAGGCCTGCAAGCTGCGTAATAAGAGCCAAAAGGTACACCAATTTCATAATTATCTGTTCTTTTTCACTGATTTCTTTAAAAATCCCAATAACTTATAAAACAGACAGTGTTAAGAAACTCTTGAAATGTCAGTAACTGACATAAACCTGAATTTTGTCAAAGTTCTTCCACTGGCAGAAGATCTCAGACACCAAAGAGCCAGTGCAAGAGCTGGTGTGGCAGTTTGTATGCAAGAATCCAATATACAAATAATCCCTTCCCAGCTAGGAAGCCTACTCAGAAGGCTGGGTGAGGATTTGTATCTCAGCCTAATCATACCTCACAAAGGCTGCATTCAGATAGCATGTTATCCTGACTAATGATAAGCAGACACTGTTGACAAACCAGGCTTTGCTGTTCGGTTTGTACACACACTGTGCCCCTTCCTCCTCTCCCTCCCTTCTTACACATAGTGCAGTGATGAAGGGTTTAAGAAAATCCCTCATGACCTATGACATATAAATGCAGGTGCCTGGGTCAACCAGAGTTAATCTTCCCACTGCAGAAATCAGGTTTCTAAACCATGTATTGTCGAAAGCTTTCACGGCCAGAGAACGATGGTTGTTGTGGGTTTTCCGGGCTGTATTGCCGTGGTCTTGGCATTGTAGTTCCTGACGTTTCGCCAAAAGCTGTGGCTGGCAACTTCAGAGGTGTAGCACCAAAAGACGGAGATCTCTCAGTGTCACAGACACTGAACCATGTTTTAATCCAGGCTGAGAACTATTGCTCATGGGGAGGAAACAAACTCCAGTTAACCAGGGACAAATTTACTTTTTCAGCATTTGAAAAGCAACAGTAGGAGGAAAGGGGGCAAGATCTCTAGGTCCCACTACGCTGCAGGTCAGATCACGGTATCATTAAATGGCTTTCAGATCTAAACTGTTGGGTGTCCATGGGTCAGACCCGTGGATGCTGTAATGTCTAGTTTCACCATGAGGCGCCCTTATAGCTGGGTAACTGGAGTTTGTTTTAAACCTGGATTCCTCCATTGTTCTCCCTGCAAGTGAAAGGACTAGGAGGCAGGGATGTGCATTCCATAGTTCCCAAGCTGAAAATATATACAGAAATGGCCATTGTGGCCATTATTATGATTTTCTGGAACATTTACACAAATCTTAGGCATTATAAAAACACCCCCTCTGAAAAACCCATAGCTTTTCATGCTCAAGTGCCTTCCGCCAGCAGGCATCTTGTTTTTCTTTGGTTCTCTGACTTTCCCAGGCAGTGGGCTGGAGAAGGTAGCTCCCATCCAGTGCAAGGCAGGCCCAGGGCCCAGCAGAGCAGCAATTCTGGCTTGCTCCTCCTTCCCCCTCCTTTGTTGGGGCAGAATACTTCTTTTCTCTGCAGGTATGATGGCTGAGGTTACCTTGTTCTGGGGCCTGTAGAACTGCAGCTCTTGGTACAATTTGCTTGAAACGTAGGGGTTCTTTAATAGACAGGCAGCACTAGCCCCACTGCAATTTTGGTGGCATTTTGTTGATTAACAGCCACTCCAGTCTCCCCCAAATCCCCCATAGGGAATAACGGTAGAGCAGCAGGATGGGATGGGAAGGTTTTCTGCAAAGGAAGCCTCCCTCACTTCCTGAAAGGGAACAAACAACACACTACAGCAAGCAAAAACAGAATCTTCAGAGGAAAGGAAAAAAATTTTATTGTGTCGGTCAGTCACTGTAGGAGTAGGAAAATGAAATTAATTCAGACAGGGTTGTTGTTGTTTTTTAATGCTGATGGCCAGCACTTTCCTTTGTTCAATCTGCTTGAACTTAGAAGATCTTTAGGTTAGAAGCCACATTAATTTGAGTCCCCAACCGGTAATGTCATAACCAAAAATCAGCAATCATGGTACTCCCCCACCCCATTTTTTTTCTCAGAGCACACCCCTAGTGAGGAGTATTCACATCCCCAGCAACAAACCAGGTTTGCGCACAATGCCAACTTAATATCCGTTACCTTAATTTGATGTCTGAATGTAGCTAAAGTTATAAGGATAAAATTGAATGGTCCCATGTAAACTGCTCTAAGCGTTTTGGAGAAAAGGTAGAATTCAATTGTGATATGTAATAAATAAGAGTGTTTTGAGAGCTGAAACAACCACAATCAATGGAAGACTCTAAAAGCAGAGCTGCTAAATTGCATCACACAAGGTCTTACATACAGTAGCACACTTCTTAGGGTCCCTGTGGATTTACTGTTCTGTTTTGAAAACATCACTGAAAACAGGACTGGACATTCACCGGCACTATCCTCCACCACTCTCAACAAACTGGCTTTTATCATCCAGGATTCAGTGTGCCACAATGAGTCAGCCAGAATGAGCAAGGTACACTGTGTGCATAATTGCACTGGTGGGAAATAAAATAACAGCAATAGGAAATTAAAGACATATTAGATAGTTTAAGCAGAACTTGTTATTGACGTACTTCCAGAAACTACTTTCTCATACAGATGATGTCAGGCTCCTAGAAGGACAAAGAGTTTCATCTTGCTACCTTCTGTGAGCTTAACGGAGCAACATGACACTTGGGAGAGCAGAAACAAAGGTCACATAACAGCTGTATACGTTGCATAACAAGTCTTGAAGTCCATGGAACAGCCCAGTCACATCCGTTAAGGAAATTGTTGAATTGCTAAAAATGATTCTGAGAAGGAATAAATCTACCTACACTGTGGTTCACGTATCTGAAAACAACATATACAAGGCATGACATAGTAACAAAATTGTCTAGTACAACCTCTGAAACTGGTAGTAAATGAAAACATCAGAGAAAAAGGAAGGCAGTATTGTATAGATCTCATAAGCTAAGTAGGATCAGTACTTGGATGGGTGACCACCAAGGGAGACTCTGAAGAGGAAGAAAATGGCAGCTGACAAAATGGAGGCTGACGCTTCTCTCTTCCTTTGAAAGCCCCTTGCTGGAGTGGCCGTAAGTCAGTTGTGACCTGATTGCACATACATACACATGAAAACATTAGACAGTGGCAGGAGAGAAATGGTATCTCTTCCGTACGGCACATGGAAGCTTTTACCCAGTCATATTTCACATCACCTACTCACTGATCCTTTTAACTGGAGATGCCAGTGATTGAACCTGGACCTTACGCATGCCAAGCAGAAGCTCTACCACTGAGCTATGCCCCCTCCCCAGCCTAACTGGTGGCCCAGAGAAAGGGATGGACAGAAGGCAAGCAAGAGGGTGACAGCACTCTTGTGGGGCAGCCAAAACAGAAGCCATCATGCATAAGAGTCTGGGCAGTGGCTCGGAGGGAGAAAGGATCATCTGGCAGCTTCTTCCCCATCCGGATCCTACTCTGATCACCTGCTTATCTATTGCTCAGGCCAGTACCACTGAGTCCATCGTGTGTGTGGGGGGGGGGGAGTTCAGGATTTTTAAAAAAAATTCATAAAGTGATGTATGCCCGAAAAACAGTGAGACTTTCTCTCTACTTCATTTGCTCATTGCTGGGCAGAGCCTTAAATATCTTTTTTTGCTTATTTAGAGCCTGATCACGTAGAGGTGATTTTTACTGACTGCAGGTGATCAGGTGAATTGCAATTTCCAGGGTACGAGCTTTCAAGAGTCAAAGCTCCCCTCAGCATTCCAAACTTTCGATTTTTTCATGAGACCACAATACATCTAAAAAGATTCTATTGAAAGTTTGCAGGCGCCAGCCTCAAGAATCTGCCATCAAAAATTTTATTGTTTCAGACTTTTGCAGCACCACACACATTTGCCATAAAGGAAAAGAAGGCATGTCTCAAATTCACATAAAAGTTACAGTTACATACAGTATCAGAAATCTTTTTCTGTATAACCTTTCTAGGGGGATTGTCTTAGATTCAGGGTTGACTTGCTTTGAGTCAGGGTGTTTTATTATAGTTACAACAGTGCGATCCTAAGTTTACTTTCCTAGGAGCAAGCCCCTTGAATAGACATGAGTAGGATTCTGAATAGACCTTCTTAGAATGACAAGTTTACTAAAAGTCCCCAAATAGTATGCAATGCAATAAAATCTATTTTAAAAATCCAGGAAAATACAAGAAAATCAAACACAAGAATTTTTTTTTAAAGTACAATACTAAATAAAAGTAGGTAATGAAACTGCATAAGGACTGGCACTGCCTGCCTACTCAGCCTGTATACTTGCAATCAGAAGATATTGCAAAGACAACTAACAATTCCAAGGGAAAAACTGCACCCTCCTTGATTATATTTCATGTCCATCCTTCTCTGCCCATCTTCTATGGTTAGAAATGTCCTCATTCACTCTGTATGCATTGATTTCTCTCTTGTTATTGTTTCAAGCTTTAATATCTTTGTAATAGGTCTCCACACCCACCCACCATCTGCATGTAACTCTAAGTATAAATAACAACTATAGACATACACTCCATGCATCCGATGAAGTCAGCGCTGACTCACGAAAGCTTATTCTGGAATAAATCTGATTACTTTTCAAGTTGTCACTAGCCTTGTTTTAGTTTACAAACAATGCAATTCTAAGCAGAGTTACTCCAGACTAAGCCCACTTAAATCAATGGGCTTAGACTGGAGTAACTCTGTTTAGGATTGCACAAAAACAGTGCAAACCTTAAGCCCTTGGTTTCCAACCTCACCTTTTCCCTGTAGTGTAAATTTGGTGGAATAGGACAAGTTTGCTAAAAAGAACAGGTGCTTGACCTCTAGCCCACTGCTGTCCTCCACCCCACTCCCTCCAGCTGCTTTGCCCTCTGCTAGGCGTTCTGCGTTTCAGAAGAGATCCTGGATTGGGAAAAATATAATTTAAAACAGCCTCAGGGGCACATCACCCCACAATAGCTGTGGGGTTCAGTTCCCTCCTCTGAGCCACAGACTTTCCCCCTGCAAGCACTCCCCACACATATGCTCATGAAGAAAACCAGGGAAGAGGGTTGAAGCCCATACCTTGTAGCATGTGGCTCTGCCTCTGGGGAAATGTAAAATATAAACCTTTATGATGTGTAACAGAACCAAATAAAATGGATAGGGAATCACACTCTGTGCTATGGAATGGCCATGAGAAAGTGTGCAAGCAATACATTTGCGGGCATAAGGAGGAGTGGTGTGTTAATAAAGAATCATGTAAATATTTTTTTTAACATAGAGGTTTTCTGTCTTTGACTTTTAAGGCACAGGATATTTTCTTCTTTAACAGGTGTGAGTGAATAGGTATTTTACTGGGCTAGCAAGATTTTTTTCTTCTGTTTGTACGGCTGCACTAGTGCCTGAAATATCAGGGTAGGAAAAGGCTGCCAGATGATGTCATCGGTCTCAATGTCATAGAAAGTGCCAAATCAGTCCACAGGCTCAAGAGAGGGCTGTCTAGACAGATGTCGCATTGAACTCTTGTATACTGCCAGATGGTGGAAAAAACACTGTGCTGGTGCTATTACTAGAATCCAAAGGGTGGTAATTTAGATAGCCACAAGAATTTAAAAGGAATAATGCCTGCGAAGATATCAGCCCCAGCAAAAAAAGAGAAGCAGATTTCTGAACTTTTATTTCAAACTTTGTACCGAGCTGAACAGAGATACATATGCATCATACTGAAATACAGATGGATTTTTGAAGCTATATGGCTTACTAGTTCAACACTGTCCAGGATTCAGCTGGATGCCTGACTTTCCCAGGGAGGTTTCTCCAGATTTCTACCTGTGCACTCAAATCCTGAAGGTGCAGAAAGCTGCCATTCCAACGGGGCAAAGAAAGGCAATTCTCGGCACCACTTCATGCTTTCCACAGCAGCTTGGGCACAAGGGCTGTATTTTGCCAGTTTTGTGCGTCAGACATAGAAGCACAATGCAAAGGCCTGCTTCACATATACTCCAGTGATAAGGAAATACCCGATGAGATTTTTATATTGTTTTATCTTTGAACAAAAATTGTAGAGAGGAAACTATGCTAATCAGTTGTAGCAAAACCAAAAAGGAGCCTTTTTGAACTGTAAAGACTATCAACTCTGTTATGGGCTAAAACACATTTAACAAAGTGGGCCCAACCAACACTTATGCTGTCGATTATAGTCTTTATGGTGCCACATGACTCCTTTGACAAGCAGATGCCCTGCCAGTGTCATATCATAAACTACTTTTGAAAATCCCTTCAGTTTTCAAAGTAGGGAGCCTTGCGGTGGGTAGCGGGGCGGTTGCCGTTAACAGACTACAAAGCCAAAGCCCCTTGTGTCCCAGGCCTTAGAATTCCCGCAACAAAGCAGGAACAGGCATCCTCAAAGCCACTGTGCAGATCCCCCTATTCACTGCCTGCTTGGCAATGCATATCTGCATGCATTATTCCTTTACAACGTCAAGCCTCTGGCTGCTGCATAAACTGTGAAAGGGTTTTCAATTCTCCTACTACTGCAAGTTTAGTTTTCCTTCCTATTCTGAGCAATTCTAAAACTCTATTCCTCTGAAGGTTTCCAGGAGAACAACATTTGTCTGCTCTATCAGCTAACAATTGCCCAGAAGTTCAGCAGCCTGTACTCCGAGGGCAAAATGGCAAGCTCTGGCTACACATTCCCCCTACGCACTTCTTACTCTTTCCCCTTAGCCTTCCTCTTACCCTTTCTTGGAAGGAAGGCCTTTTCCTGTCTGCCAGCCCGTCCCTATGACCTCTCCTGCTCTGCTTCGCAAAAGAATTCTCTGCATTCAGATTCTAAAAAAATTGACAACATGACAGAAATGAGCTCATGATTTGAACCAAAAACTGTCCACTTTTACATACTTATAAAAGCCTTCAGGAGTAACACTTAGAAAAGGAAAATAAGGAATACATAAGAATTTGATGGAGTTACTTGACAGTAATAGCCTGGCTGAATTCTGCTGTAGTTTCATTTGGCTTTTCATTTCATTTTGCTTTCTGCTCTCAAGAGTGGCAACAAGGTATAGATGGAACTCTCTGTCTAGGGCAGTGATGCTCTGTATTCTTGGTGTTTGGGGGGGGGAGGCAATCAGCGGGAGGGCTTCTAGTGTCCCTTCCCCACTGGCAGACCTCCTGAGGACACCTGGTTTTTTGGCCACTGTGTGACACAGAGTGTTGGACTGGATGGGCCATTGGCCTGATCCAACATGGCTTCTCTTATGTTCTTATGTTCTAACAACTATCCACACTAGAGAAATCCAAAGGCCATTCTAGGATTGTAACTATTTTATTAGAAAGTATTATAGAATTATGGAAACATAGAGCTGGAAGGGAATCCAAGGGTCATTTAGTCCAACCCCCTTCAAAATGTAGAAAAGGTTGTTGTGTCTTTAAACATTGTATAACTAGCAAGAACTCAAGTTTTCCCATAATTGTGTGCCAGTGAAAGCTGCACTTGTTACTCTTCTGTCTGCCACAGAGGCCTGTGAAGGGGAAAAATGGTGGCAACTATATATGCACTCTTGTTAATGACACATGAATTTCCCCTTTGGTTTCCCATCACAAGCTGTCAGATATGCCATATTGTAACTAAATGCTTTATTTGAAAGGAAGAGTTTGTCCATCACGTAGGCCCTTAAATATGTTACTGTAAAGCCAGAAAGAAATACTAAGACATCCAAAGGTGACTGTACACCTGAGGGCACGCTACATGTTCGGTTCTACGTTCCCATCTAAGTAGCCCTGTCACATTACTGTTTTATAGAAGCCTGCTGAGAAAAGTATGCTCCCTTCCCCTATTTACAATTCGTCCATTTCTTACTCTAGTCAAAAACAAGGCATCATTTATTTTATAGCACGTATTCTGCTGTCCCTGTGGAACAAAGTACAAACGCTAAAACAAAATCACAGTTCCAAACAATCGTGTCAAGTTCCGTACGATCTCTTATTTGACTTTGCATCTTTTGGGTGCAACATACATCGTAGGCTATGGTCCAAAGAGCCCCTCTCAAGGGATCCCAAGGGCTTGTGTTTTCCAATAAACCTCGGAGGATTTGAACGGCAGACATGCATGCTGTATTACAAGCTGCTTTCAAAACTCCCCAGAGTTTCATTAGTCTGCCATGTGGAGGAAAGTGGGTGTTTAGTTTGGATAAAAGCTCAAAAGCACTGGTAAATATCCAGAGCGGGCTCTACAGTAATTCTCGAGACTATGGCTTTGCCATGTAATCTTGCAATCTGTTATGTGTGTAAATACCACTGATTCTGGAAGAACTTCGGAACTGCAGGGTAGTTAAAAAAAAGATGTGCATGAGAACAGCTGAATTACTAAATCAACATATGCAACATGAACCCACTCGGGAACGAAAATGTTCTGCTGCCATTCTGGAGTTTGGCCGTAGGGATGCCATATCATATGCCAAAGAACTTGAGCCAAAATCTGGAATAAAGGGGAAATGCTGCCTTTGGCCCACATAACAAGTCACCAGGGGAGGGAAGAAGGCTGTGGGCTTTTTTCCCGCTCAGCCATGACTCGGCTACATCAGACCAACACTGACGCTATGCGGCATCATGCTTGGTAGGCAAGACCACAGCTGACAGTCAGTGTTGTATAATGGTTACAGCGTCATTTTGGTCTGCAGTTCAGGTTTTGTATCTGACAAAGGGAGCTTTGACTCTTGAATGCTCATATTCTGGCCATCTAATTGGTTTTTAAGGAGCTACTGGACCCGAATCTTACTATCTCACAGGGCTGTTGTGAAGATAAAATGGAGGAGGGGAGAGTGTTGTAAGCCACTTTGGTCACTACTGGGGAGAAATGTGGAATATAAACAAAGCAAATAAATAAATAAGTAAAATACGTAGCTCCTTCCACAGTTTTACAGGCTGCAATGGGGTTATTGTGCAACAGAAATGGCAGGATAGTCTGGGGACAGAGGCCGTGTGTGTTTGAGGCCGCATCCTTTCTCAAAGGAACTGAGTAATGCTTCTGGCTCTCTCTTCTTCATGCATCTGACAAAGAGAACTGTGGTTCCCGAAAGCTTATGCTACAGTAAAGTTAGTTAGTCTTAAAGGTGCTACTGGACTCTTTGCTATTTTGCTACTACAGACTAACACGGTTAACTCCTCTGGATCTTCTTCCACTGTATCCCCACAACAACTGTGTGATGTAGGCTAGGCTCTGGTCTGATACTCTAATCACTAAACCACATTGTCTCTTTAAAACTCTAAAGCCAGTTCCAAAACTGATGTAGGGATGAGTCTATGTTAACAAGTAGTTTCTCCATGACAATCACCTCCCCACCCCCCACTCCTTGCAGACAGCTAATTTTGACTTTTCCCCACAAAGCAAGTTTACTCAGAGCCCAGGGCAAGACAGGAAACATGTACAGTGCATGTTACCACCTTCACCCTTGAAATGTCACAAAATATTTTGTATTTTGGCAACATATTAGTATTCCACTGCAGTATCTTTATGCCCGTGAAGAGCAGGGGGGTGTACTTTTGGGAGCTTTTTGCCCTTTGACAAAAAGGACACAGCAGATACAAACAATGTGTCCCATTAATTCAATTGAAAATACAGGTATTTGTATCAGATAAAACATGGGTACTTATTGATGCATTAAATATTATCATGCAGTCCAGTAAGTGCTCCCAGGAAAAATGAGCTCAGGAAGTACATAATGCTCTTGCCACCATAATGTCACAAACCATGACACTGCAAGCATTTTTGCCTGCTCAGATGTTCCGATCTGTGACATTAGTTGCTAATGTATTTTTCAGTAATTGCAGAAGATCAAAGCAGGGACAAACTTGGAAGAGCAGCATTTTGATTGCTGAGTGGATGAAAATTATGTTCCCGTAGTAGAAGTATAAAAAAGAACAATGGTCAAAGAAAAGCATAAATGTAGGAAGCATTATAAAAGAGATATACAATAATGTTTCAAGAGATGAGAAACTGATAAGAAGTTTCCTCTCCAAGAAATAAAGACTTGTAGTAAAAAGACACCAGACACAATCCACAAGGACATTCTCTTGCATAAGCCTTACTGAACAGATCTACATGATCTTATGCAACTTCTATTTCAAGCGGGCTTGTGCAAGAAAACACATTGATAGATTTAGCCCAAAAACTCCTGTGCCATTTTAACACTAACTATAAAAATATCATAAGCATAAACTGGACTAAGAAAATGGTATGTGTATATTCATGTGTGGTGGATGTACATAGGTGGAAGTGGCAAGTTCACAAAATATGACAGTAAACAGTCTAGTAGCACCTTTAAGACTAACCAGCTTTATTGTGGCGTCTGACTAAGGGCCAAGCTACAAGTGACTAATGACACTTGAACAGCAAGTGTATTTCTCCCTGTTCACTTGCCCTCCACTTGATCCACTTGCCATTCAAGTGTCATTCGTCACTTGTAGCTTAGCCCAAAGAGAGCTGGGGTTCTTGAAAGCTTATGCTATAATAAAGTTGGTTAGTCTTAAAGGTGCTACAGGACTCTTTACTATTTTGCAACTACAGACTAACATGGCTAAGCTCCTCTGAAAATATAACGGGAATGCAAACAACATTCTGATAGCTGGTATACGGCAAACAATGCAAATTTCAATAATGATTTGCAATTCCTAGAACATGAAAGGGAGCAGGAATAAATTTTGGGGAGTGTGAGAACCACCCCAAAATGATACATGAGATAGAGTGATATTCTCTCAGGTCATATCCTGGATAAAATGAATGCACATGGCAGGCAGGATGGCAGCAGCAACTTCAACAGTTCAAGGTCCTACAACATACAAATGTATGCACATACGATTGTAGGGTTCCCAGTTATATGAAGTGTATGTGCATGTATAAGAACTCTGTTTACTGACCAAATTTCACTCCACCCCTTCCTTCTACATGGAATGTTATATGAAGATGAATAATGACTGCATGAAATGCACATTAAAAAAAGACTTTTATTCTACTTTTTGACAGACAAGACACTGGAAGGTTTGGAACAACCTGGTTAACACCTTAAGTATGGCAACATCTACTTGCCATTTGTCTTTTCTCAAACATCTCTCAAAGAAAAGTGCTGAGTAGCTTGAAAGCTTATGTACGCCACAAGCATGCAAGGCAGATCACTACACAAAGCAGGTTTTCACTTATGGATTGCAATTTTCATTCATTCATTCATTCATTCATTCATTCATTCATTCATTCATTCATTCATTCATTCATTCATTCTTAAACTTCTATTCTGCCCTCCCCACAAGTGGGCTCAGGTCAGATCACATCATTTAAAACACAATAAAATACAATTCCATACAATTTTCCATAAAATAATTAAAACATTATAAAAATCTAAGTCAGTTATGACAACAGTTCTGGAATCCTCACCCCCTGCATGTGGGAGAAGATGAATTAATACATATATCTTCACATTCTCTTCAGCAGATCCCCCCGTGCTCATTCTAGCTGAACAGATAATCAATACTGTAAGATGTGAGAATACTGACCATCAGTTTGCGAGAATGAATCCATGCCTTCTTACCAAAAACAGACAAATGGCGCTGCCAGAGTTTACAGAACTATTTGTAGACAGGAGAAGAAAAGCTCTATAGCAGCACATGTCATCTTGGGTTGGATCCAGCTAGCTTTTTCAATTAATCTCACCCAGTTTCCCTTCCTACTACAATCACCATCCTATATGGCTTTTGAACATGGTGGTCCCGGATTCGGTTTCGTTTTCTCAGCCATGCCGGACGCTCCTCTCGGCTGGTCTGGGAGGAAACGACCGGGCACCCTGACCGGGCGGCTGACCCGCAAGGATTAGCCCCCAGGACTCCCAGGGAGGGAGCCAGGGTCCGGGACGCGGCGGGAAGAACTCCCCGAAATCAATGCGGGGGGGGAATTGCCCGTTTGTCCCTATGGAGGCCGGCAGATGTGCGCGGCGCCTCGAGTGCCGCCGGGCAACGAGAAACGGCAAGTAAAAGAAACAGGCGGAAGCCTGTAAACAAGCGAATCCCTTCTGTTCTACAAGCGTTTGTGAAGGAGAGGTTGATCTGAAGAAGACTCGCTCTTCCCCTTCGTTGAGTTCCAGAATTTTGTTGGCGCCCCCCCCCCCAAATGGCAGCAAAGAGGCAAAGTCCCGCTCTCGGTAAGTCAATCTCGGCTACCTTGCAGAAGGGGGAGTCGCTCGAAGAGTTGGTACGCAGGGCGGTGGTGGAAGCTATAAAACCCTTTGTTGACAAGCTGAACGAAACTGATCAAAGGGTGGGCTTAATTGAAAGCGAGGTGAAAACCATTAAGGCAGCAGCGGGGGGGGGCAGAAAAGTCTGCTCTGGAAAGTGCGTCACTTGTGAAGGCTACAAAAAAGGACCTGAAGTTGGTGGAGAACCAGCTGATCGGGCTACAGGTGGAACGAACGCAGACAATTTTGCGTCTCCAAAACGTGAAAGAGGAGGAAAATGAGGATCTGTGGGATTTGGTCTCGGAATTACTGGCGACACCCGCGAGGACGACTAAAGAAGAGGTTAAAAGCGCCATTTTGGAGGTCCGTCGGGCTTCTTCAAAATATGCAACAAAGCGACAGTTGCCTCGTGAGATCATTATTGACTTTTCATCTAAAAAGATTCGGGACACCATCCTATATAACTCATACAATGCGGATTTGGACTTTATGGGTTTGAAAGTCAAGATTTTGAAGGACGTTCCATTTCTAGTCCGGAAACGGCGTTTTAAATATAAAAAGTTTGTAGCACTTCTGAGGGACCATGGAATAAAGTACAAATGGTTATTCCCGGAAGGAATATGGTTCAGATATAAAGATCAGGCCTATAAGATATTATCAGAAGATCAACTAAAGGATTTTGAGAATAAAAACCCAGAACTCTGCTGCACCAAGAACGAAGAAAAGGAGGAGCCGGAGGGGGGGGGGGGAGGAGGAGAGCATCGCAACAGCAGTTGCACAGAGAGAATTGCGTCCGGGACCTAGAAGGGGGAGGAAAGTTTAACCAGAATTTGAAATGTTTATTCTCTGTATGATTAACCACTCCATCATTATTTTATGGAGCTATTTTTGTATTGACAGTATGAAGGGAAACATTGAAGTGTAGTGTTTAGTGTTTGTAGTTCATTCCCCCCCTTTTCTTTTTCCACCCCCCCTTTGTCCCTTCCCTCTCCCCTTTCCTTGTGATAGTTTTGTGTAGTGTTTTGTAGCTATGAAAAATAAAAATAAAATAAAAAAAAAAAGAACATGGTGGTCCCATGATCCCCAAGTATAACCCTCTTGGGTGATCAAAGGGAATCCAGCAAAAAACTGGGTGGATTTAACCTACTGCTGCACAACACAATCTCCAGATCACTGTCTTTATTTATATATCAATATATTAATACATCTATATCTATATATATATATATAGTGGAGTAAAACACAGTTCTGGTCCAAACAGCAGTTTTGCCACCGATTTCAGTGGTTAGCAGAATGCACTGTACCCACACTATTGATTTAAAGTGCTTATTGGGTTGCTTTTCTCCTATGATGGAAGGCAGGTACCATCAGATACGACCCAAAATCCCTGTCAGTAAAACCCACAAATACACTCTGGCAAAGAATAAAACCAAAGACCTATATAAAAGAAGAAATAAAAAGACCAATCTACAACTATTTATGATCCTTATCCTACCTCAAATGCCCTTCTGAACAGCCCAGTTGTACAGAACTTCCCGAAGACCAAGAGGGCAAACAATCTCCTCACGCTCAGAACATTCAGGCTGATAAAGAGAAAGCCAGAAATGGCACCTGCTTGCATAAGGTGATGTTTAGAAGGAACTGCTTGAGATGATCAGAGTTTCCACACTGGTTCATACTGGAAGAAGCAGTCCTTCAAGTCTGTGAGTCCCATGTTACAATGACCTTTAAAAGGTAATAACCAGCACCGTGTATTGAACCTGGAAACAAACAGGTAGCCAGTGCAAAGATTTCCAAGTGGGAGCAATATGTGTGAAGCGGTTCACTCCAGATAATGATGAAGTTACTACATTCTGGACCAAATGACTTTTCCAGATAGACTTCAAGGTCAGTTCCATGCAAAACATGCTACAGTAATTTAGCCTTCAGGTACCACAGCATGGCTCAGTGTGACTAGATCACCTTTCATGTTAAACAAAGTTAGAAAAGAATACTTTCTGCCACCATTTTTTACATTACATATTGTTTTTTTCTGAATGGAGGCCTGGATCTCTAATAGCAAAGCTCACTCCCATCCCAAACTCTTCTAACACCACCAACTAACATCACCTTTGTCTTATCTGGATGCAGCTGCAAGTTGTTCTTCCTCAGCCACTTAAGTATGGCTGCCAGACAACTGTAGAATGTACAAGTATTCTTTCACTGAAAATGTCTTTCAATTGAATGAAGAGCTCTACATATACGGATAGCAGGTATAATTCCAATCCACTAAGTAGAATCGTTTTTACCCTGTTTTTTTAATGGTTTGGGTTATGTTATGACCGTTTCATAGAGGCTACATATTGATGATACTTGATTTATTAAGAAAACTACCAAAAATTAATATTATTCCCTGTTGGGGTAACCTGATTTAAACCATTCAAAAAGCTCCAAAATTGCCCATTCATTCATGCAGATGATCTTTCAGCAACAGCAGGGTAGAATTCTGCCGACATACCAAAATGCATAATCTGAGGGATGTGGAAACATACCTGGCTGAACGTTCTTCTATACAATCTGTGCAGAACTACACAATTCCTAAACTGATTAAAAACAATTCTCAATTTGTTCACTCCTACTTAGAACATCCACTAATGGCAAATTACTTTCTGTCAAGCATTACTTCACGGACCATGCCAATAGATTCACAGACACATCACATTTACGAAAGTTTTAGCTTTGTTGTTCATTAGTTGAGTAATATTTTTCCTTGTTCAAAATAATAAACCCTGAAAGCTCAGAAAATACGATAACCCAGCAACAAAAATGGAACCTGGGCAGACCAGGAGTGTGGATTAATCCAGAAAACACAGAGACTTTCAGAAGATGTGGTCTAGTTGGCTCTAAAATAGCCCCACTAACTACTGAATGGTCAACAACAGAATCTAATCATCAACCTATGGACCACATATTGAATGTTGCTAAGGCTGGTAATGGCTTGGTCAAAATTTTGGCTAATGTGGTTTTAAAACTTTGCTAATGTGGAAGTGGGGGCTTTACTCTACTCTAGTTTATAGTTAAAGAATTTAAGCCGAGAGTTATGGCAGCTCATTCAGCAGTGAGGAATGCTGGGGAAAAAACATATTGCTAACTTGAAATTCATGGCAAAGTCGTGTGGTAAGCATCACTCCAAGATGGAGTTCTCTTATTGTTCCAAGCGGAGGTAGAGGAAGAGAATGAATGGGGTTAGCAAAGCAAATACTCATCCTGCTTATTTCTCCACTGGATGGGGCTTTCTCACCCCTCTTCACTGGCACGATGGCTTATGGCATGGTAGCACTCTGGCCGTGGTCGCCCTCATTCCTCCCTGACACTGCTGTAAGGCAGCTCACACTTGCTATCATCTGAAGCAGCCAATCAAAGTTCTAAGAAAGCTCAGCACTGTTTTGGATGTGACCATGTAATTGGAGGAATAAGAGGTACTGCCGAATTTCCACATTCCACATTTCTGCACCAGAATTATTCATATGCATCTCCTTATAGGATTGTAGGGGAAGCCTGCATATATCCCAACTGGGAAAGAGACAAGATGACATTTGGACAAAATGCAGGAATGGAGTGAAAAGGGAGTGGGAGCCAACAGTACAACCTGTTCTCCTCACTTTTCATGACGTCTGAAACAGCTTTCCTGTATTTGCCAGGCTTGTTTCTCTGCTCCCTGCAGACTTGCTTTTCCTCGCTGAAGAACTCTATTTTCTGTGCAAAACTCAGAACAATTTGAGATGCATAAGAAGAATTAGGACAGCTGCTTCCAGAGAATCAAAGCCTCACACTTGACAAATTTACCTTGAGTTCTCACCTCCTAACTATGCAATACTTCATGTCCAATGGTAATGAATCAAAGAAAAGGGTTTATTAAGGCTCTGGAAAGAATAACAAAAAAATGCATGCATTTTCTAGCCTGCACTTGACTCCTAGTCTGAAGATATAGCACTTACCATCTGGCTTGCTAGCCCATATGGAGCTGGGGCTGCATCTTATATGATAAGGTGTCTGCCAATGTGTCTGCAACCCAGATGAATGACTCTGTGGTAGCCCAAACTATTTCCTTTCATCCCTAAAATTCATTAGCCCTGTATCCTGAAGCCGGTCATACAATCCTTTGGAATATCTTATTGCCAGAACAATTCAGCCTCCCTCTTCCCCAGTATAACTCTCTGTCTATATTAATTAAGCCTAATTAAGCAGGAGACCTCTGCTAATGAGGGTTCTGTGCAGAGTCAGGATCTGAACTCCATCTTGTTCACAGATGGGTCCTTTAATTGGACCAATGTGTGGCGAACTGGGCCTAGCTAACAGACCACAGCTAGGAAAGGGCTAGACACTGCTACCGACTTCCATGTTTTGCATGCAGTCTGCGTGCTACCTGGGCCAACCATCCAGTCATGAGTGAGCTAGGATAAATTCCTAGGCAATTGTTAGGATAGAAAATGTAGGTTGGCAGGGAAACAGATGGGCAGTTCAAGGTGCAACAATGACATCACAGCACACTGGCACAAGGACTGATCTAAGATTTAATTTATTGTCAAGACCGTAAGTCACATAAAACATATTGCAATTACCATTTTAATTTGATAAAAATAATGTCATTCAAATACTCATGCACTAGTCATCACCATTATTCATTTTAATTACAGCCAGTTATGGTATTGCCCAAGGGTAAGGGTTAGATACACTGATTTGCTGCCCATGATCCCACTACAACCCACCAGTTCTGTGCAGCATTATGACACCACAGGGATAAGATGTGGCATCAAAACTAGTCAACAATGGCTAGGGATAGGAAAAGAATGCCAGCTGCGTGAGCTCGTGCAAGAGATCTATTTAAAAGAACAAAATACGGATGCAGTCCCTAGGCTTCACTGAATTCCTTCTCAACTCACAGTATAAGAATGTAGAAGTCATAGTCTTGGTAGCCTGGTGGGCAATTAGTTGTTTTTGAATTTTGGCACCAACATTGCTACATCAATCTCTCTCTCTCTTTTAATGAGTGAACACTTTTGGTAATGGAAATGCTCTCTCTCATACACCAGTCTTTATATGTTTACTTTATCTAGACCCCACCTTTCTCCTCAATGGGAAAGAAAAACAGCTGGCCTTGTCCCCCTCTCCACCATTTTATCCCCACAACCACCACCCTGTGAGGTAGGTTAGAATGAGAGTCTAAAGTCACCCTGCAAGCCTCCATGGCAGAGTAGGGATTCAAACCGGGGTTCCCCAGACCCTAGTCTGACTCACTAACCACACCACCACACCGGCTCTATTTGTACAAGAGTTACGTTACAAACAGGATGAAAGACTCAGCCATGATTTTTATAGTATACAAGGCTTCTGAACCTTCTGAAATTAAGGCGGGGGTTTCGCACAGAAGCAATGGTTACTGGATTTTTTCCCCCAAGAGCTGTTATACAGTATTATGTTCAGTTACAATTATAACTTTAGTGATAAACCAGTGGTGCTATAACCAAGGTCCACAGAATTTTCTAGGATCCTTTAACCTGAATGTTGTTAAAACGTTATTTTACAGCACCATCTATTCAACACTATAAAGTTTTATTTTACCGTTGTTTAAAGAAAAGATTGCTCTTCTTTATTAGCACTGGGGCTACTACATATGCTTATTTGTAATAAAGCCAGACTTAGGGCCAACTCATAGGTTGGATCACATTTGCTGGATATTCTGCGCTTCCCAGATGTGCCCAAGTCTGATTCAGATCAGGGATGTGGCATGTAAGAAGAAGAGGCTTCAATCCCCACCACCACCCACAATATTTTCTAAACTTGAAATGACCCTGGAAAGCAGCTATTTTCCTTTCTATGAAACTTACATGTTGCCAGTATTACATGGAGGTTTCCATTCAGAGTAAACAGTAGTTCCCCTGGACCACTCCAGGACTGGATGGGTGGGGAGGGAGAAGGCTGAAGCCCCGTCTCTACACACATGCTACAATCATGATCCAAACTGGGTCCATACTTGCCTCAAAAGCACAAAACTCCCAGGGCACACAATTCTAATTTCAATGTGTGAATCTTAGTTTGAGCAAATGTACTGGAATCAGGCTATAAAAAGCAATCATAATAGCAATAAGTTAGAGGACTAATTTGCCAGCTACTTTGAAACAGATGTAACGATGGAAGGAAAAACTACAGGGAGAATCCACTGGGAATCCACTGGAAGGTTCTCATACATAAAGCTCCATTAAGATTTATGTGAACTGCAGTGATGCAGTTAGGTAATTTTAGACGCTGCTCTTAATGGTCTCATGCCCCCCACCCCATTTAGATGGCAATGTATACTTCAGATGGGGCGCTACTGCCTGCATTTGGGGGTCTTAGACTTAGCCCGTAAGCCAGGGTCCTGGAGTTCTGCCCTAAAGTCCAGACCTCACAGCACCACTGATGAACTGAGCAAAAGCAAAAATGAACCCTTCCACTTAAGTAAAAATGAGACCTAGAACCTTTTCATGTTTTCAGATATTTCTTCCCAGCACTCAGTTCATCAATACCTCTCTTAATCGTCTCTATACACAATTTCCTGGATACAAGCACCTTCATTCTGAGAGAGCTAATTAAGAAAATACAAAGCTGTTTGCCAATGACAAAGACCTGCAACTGTTAAGACAATGATCAAATCAGAAAGAATGCTGTACAGAACCCATAAAGTTTATATGAATGTTGACCAACGTCCTACCTATTGTTCTGGAATTTATTGTCCTTAAAAGACTTTTATAATATTAGCTTTGCAGAAGACACAAAGACAATACATTCTTTAAAAGATTTTGCCTTTTAAAAAGAACTTTGCCTTTACCTTTCTTTCTACCACAAAAATATTGTATCTATCTCTTATCTGCAGTCCTCCTGGACAGACACAAAGTTGACTATACTCCAAAACCATGTGTATCTTTTCCTGTGTTTTAGAGCTATAGGACAATTAATCCAACAAGAGGCTGCTCCCAGTTTGTAATTAGTCCCCTCCCCCCCTTTTTTGTTTGTATGGATGCGCTGCAATCGGATTGCACAGTTAGTGTTTCATTATACATGCATTCCTTCTTGGCTCATAGAAGTTCTTCAATACCTAAACAGTAACTATTTGCCAAACATCATCTCAGTCGGGTAATCTCTAGCAGCAAAACAAAACAGGAGACAAACTGCATTTTAAAAACAAAGAGAATTTACTCCAGTATAAACTTTTGCAAAGGCTTATGCTGGAATAAATTCTAAGGTGCCCAAGTGCCCCAGGGGACTCCTTGCTTTATTCTCATTCTCTAAATATTCCTGACTGATAGTATGCGCTGGAGATCTGTAGGGGAATGTTTAATTATATACATCTTCTTTCCACCCATAAGGAATTCAGAAACACAAATACAGTTAGGCACTTTTCAAAAGCTAAAGTGCCTACAATTCTGCTAGGATCCAATGAAATGACTAAACTCCCTCCGCTCTAAATAAATTGTGGATTTCCTCCAACAGCGGCTGGCAAAAAAAAAAAAAGTCAATAGCTTAACCCATGTTAGACTTGAACACAGAAATAATCACTGAACTATAAAAACTGATGTTTGAAGTTTTGACTCAGAAAGATACTGTTTAGCTGGACTGACAGTATAAACAAAGCGAAGTGACCCTATTTCATTGTCAGGTGATGTTCAGTTGCTAAATTAAAAATAAATAAATAGATAAATAAAAGGTTTTCCAAAATGTGCTCTCTTTATTTAGAATTCAGGGAAAGGAATCAAAATAGGGCTTGACAGCGTTTAACCAGCCATAAAAACGTTGCTTCTCGCGTTCCTCCTTTCCATCACAATACTGGCGTCAGTTTGTCTCCTGTATCTATTCTCGCCCCCCCCCCCCCGCCCCTCGCGCGTTCCCCTCTCCCTCCCTCCCTCCCTCCCTCCCTCCAGGATCTGGCGCTGCGAGCCAAGCAGCAAAAGCAAAAGTTATTTCTGCGCAAGGAAATCCAGAGTCTTTAGTAAGCCCCAGCTTTCCAACTCTTTAAACTACGCCCGGGAGCCTCCAGGTTGAAAGACGGGCTGGAGGCTGGCGGGGGTTCAGTCGCCTCTTTTTTGTTGTTCCTGGCCTCCAGCTCCCGGATCAGCGGCAGTCGCGGTAGCCTGCCGAGCCTCTCTCATGGGCAGGAATTGCCCTCCTCGGGGGATGAACACCGCGGGGCGGCCGCACGAGGGGAGCGCTCCACGGCTTGCGCAGAACAGAACCCCCGGGCAGGCTGATTGCCAAGAGGAAACGGGCGGCCGCCCACCCGTTTCCTCTTGGCAACCAGCCTGCCCGGGGGTTCCCGTTGCGACGGAGCGGCGGCCAAAGCCCCTCGCCGGGCTGCTTGGCGGCTTAGCGCCTGCAGCCGGAGGCGAGGCACCGCGCAGCTGCCGCCCTGCCAACCCGACGCCGGCCAGGCAAGACCAGAAGCAAAGTTTGCAAGTCCCCGAGGCCGCCGCAGCCAGCCCCGAGCGCCGCTTCGCAAGCGCCTCCGGCTGCCGCTGGGGACTGGGCGCGAGGCGGAGGGGCTGCTGCCCAGCCGCTTACCTGCCCGTGGCGTGGCTGGCTCGCCGTCCTCCCTCGCTCGCCCGCCCGCCCGCCGGCTGCCCCGTTGTCTCCCCGCTGCTGCTGCCCCGACTCCTCCGGAGCGAGTCGCTCGCTCGGGGTTCGTGTGGCGTGTGCTTTTTTTTCGAACAGGGACGCGCTGCAGCAACCCGGCGGCGGCGGCAGCGGCCAGAGCGATGGCAAGAGCGAGAGCAGCCCCAGCCGGCGTCAGTCAGGCGGGAGCCGCCGAGCTTGTATTAGTGCGCCGACCTGGAACGCGGCCAGGAATCCCTTCTGACTGACGGCCTGGCTGCGAGGCTGCCTCGCCCGCCGGCGCGCTCCAGCCCCCTCCCGCCGCACAGGCGAGGAGGAGAGAGGCGGCGGCGGCGGCCGGGGAGGGGAAGGAGGGGCTGCCTGACCCCAGGGCGCGGCTGCTGCTTGGCCCCGCTGCCTCCCCGCGCGGGTCTCGTTTCCTGCAGCTCTCTCCCCTTTCCGCGTTACCTTTATCAAATGCCAGCCTTTCTCCCAAGTGTTCAGGGCAGCATTTCTCTCACAACAGCCCTGTGAGGTAGAGCAAGAGAGGGCTGCAGTTAGCTTTTTTTTCTTTTGCTCAATCTCCCTCTTTCCTTACCGCACAGCTTTTGTCCAGGCAGGTCCCCTGATTCGATTCCCAGCATAGCTTTGTTTCAGGTGGGCTGCGCTATTGGTCTTTAGAAGAGCAAGATTCGGGTATAGTAACACCTTTTGGACCAAGGAGATTTCCAGGATCTGAGCGTTCCAGAATCAAAGGTGTCTGACGAAGGGAGCTTTGACTCCGGAAAGCTCATACTCTGGAAATCTGGTTGATCTTTAAGGTGCTTCTGGACTCGAATCTTGCTCTTCAGCATAGCTTAGTTGAACAAAGGCAAACCCTCCTGTCTTTCTCCAGCCAGGCAAGCCTGAACTCATCAAATCTGAGAAGCTCAGCAGGGTCAGCCTTGATTAAGAATTGGATGGGAGATCTCCAAGGAATACAAAGGCTGCAGAAGCAGGCAATGGCAAACCACTTCTGATCATCTCTTGCATTGAAAACCCCAGCCTGGGTTGCCATCAGTCAACTGTGGCTCGACTGCACTTTCCACCAGCAGTTGGATCCAACACAGACAATGTAACTGTCCCAAAGTTGTCCAGGGTACTTAAGCTCTGATTGCAATGTTATGGAGAATGCATGTACATCCTGCATGTATGTTCATACATCTATTTGTAAGAAAGTTAAGATGAGTTAACTTTACAAATGAAACCGGGGACCGGGACCGGGATAAATATGGAGTTTAAAGCACGCCTTCAGGTGTGCACACATGTTGAATGTAATATGAGAATTGCATAACGAGTGTATACAAAAGTACATTGTATACAGATTGTACATGTTTTCACTGTAACTTGTGTATAGGGCAATGGGGACTTGAACATAGGCAGTCTTCCTTGTCTCACACTCTGGGCATTACACCATACTGACTTCTGCTTCCACCCTTGAAAAAAGTGGATATATAGACAAATGAGCACTCCCTCCCCCACCCCCACCCCACACACATACACACACCCTGAGTTCCTTTATAGCTATGTTGTCCTGGAGGCATCACAGGTTAAAACATTTTTGTGCTGTAGACAGTGCTGGCTCAAACAATGCAGGGACCAGTCTTCTAGTGAAAGGGAATATATAGTTTGGGGTGGTTCAAAGCTTATTTTTAAGATGAAGAGTTGTGCAAACACTAGGCCTCTATCTAAGCTGCTCATGCACCTTTACGCTAAATAGGCAACCAAAAACCATGGACCGGCCCAAAACCATGTAGAATGTTATAATAAATAAAGTACATTTTATCCTGCAAGCAGCTATAAGGGTGTTTTCACATATGAAGTTGGTATTGCACAATAGTGCATGTGTGAAGAAAACAAAAACCCCAAAAGGGCAGTGAGTTAGCACAGTGGCCATAATGACCACACTCCTGCTATGAGTGTGGAGTTTCAGCAAGAAGACATGAAGGAAGAAGCTGGAGAACAGTACACAGAGAACTCCCCAGGTGGGAGATCCCTTGGCAATACATACGCAGCAACAATGAAAAAGGGGAGACTCCTCGCCATGTGGAAGCATCTTTAGTCAGTTTTTAATGGAAAAATTAATTCTAGGGTCATTTCTGTACTTCTGTCAAGACAAGAGTCCTAAGAGGTCAACTTAGACCCCTCCCATTAGTCTTTGTGTTCCATCACATTCAGCATCCTTGAAGTCCCCCTGCTTCTGGCCAAACTCCCCTGGGAATTTCTTCTGCGCACGCCCCATTAAAGTGAATCAAGAGCTGTACAAAACTACAGCCATGCTTCAGTGCAACTACCATTCCTTTCAATGGTGACCAGGAACAACCAAGAACTTCCTGGTTGTTTATGCCCAGTTAAACTAGGAAAGATACTCAAACAGACTTGTGTTATTGAATAGATGCTAATGAAAATAGTAAACATCAGCTAGCATTCTTGTACAGTAGTAAGTTCAAGATATTTTTGCTCTGATGTGTTTGTACATTTTAATGGTTTGTCTGCTCAGAAGTAAGTATGTTATTCAATGGGGCTTGCTCCAAGAAAAGTGTCCCCAGGCCTGCAGCCTTATAGATCTATCCTATGCAGTTATTCTAGTCTAAGACCACTGTGAGTGCACTCTGGTTGTTGATCTCTTGCAAAATGTATATTGTGCATCCTAGTTCTTGCAAGGATATGTGCTAATGTTGACATTGTTTTATTTAGCAGCTCGGTTCTTGCAAGTTTCCCTTGCTTGTCTTATTTGCCAATAATAATATTTTGTTTTTTTCTCCTGAAGAAAAACACTTCATATCCTTGTTCCTTGATGGACAAAATGAAAGCAAATCAGTAAGTACAAGAAGATTTTTTAAAAAGCGGGGTATCAGCTCCCACTAGCAGTTGGCTACACAAAGAAAGATTGTCAAGTCTACAAAAGCAATTTTCAGATATTATAGTAAGTAGCCCGATAGCACTTTCCCACAGTCAACTCTGGCTCTGTATCAGCACAACCAGGGCTTTTTTTCTGGGAAAAGAGGTGGTGGAACTCAGTGGGTTGCCCTCATAGAAAATGGTCACATGGCTGGTGGCCCCGCCTCCTGATCTCCAGACAGGGGGGAGCTGAGCGGCGCGGAGGTCAATCTAAACTCCCCTCTGTCTGGAGATCGGGGCGGGGCCACCAGCCAGGTGACCATTTTCAAGAGGTTCTGGAACTCCGTTCCACCGCCTTCCCCCTGAAAAAAAGCCCTGAGCACAACAAATGGTGGGCAGCAACTGAATTCATGTTATGTTCATTCAGTCGCCACATAGCGAATTCCTGGCCATATGTTGATTGGGTAGTAGGGCACTGATGGTCCAAAATATGGCATTTGAAAGCTGTATATATGTTTGTTTGAAATAATGTAGTCTACAATAAGAAAGGTCCTAACTGGCATTTGAATAACTAGTCCATACTGATCAAAATTGGAATTCCCTGTGCTAAGACAGGATCATCTAATTTAGGAAGATTTTGTGATACCTACAATATAAAATAAAAACCTTTTAAAAATAACTTTGCAGTGAATTACCAGTCTCTCAGCTCATTGCTAGTTTCATCTACTTGTTGGTTACTTTATGCAAAAATGGGTAAGCTATTTCAGGAGGGAGGCTGAAGAAGAGTCTCTGTAGACTGTGCAAGGTATAGTTGCAGCTATTCTCACTACCAATTGAATTCCTTATTCCAGAGTCTTGGGAGTCATTAGGACATGTCTGCAGGCAAACTCTTTTCTATTTCAATGAGGGTTCACTATATTTGATTTGTGGTTGAGCTGGCACGAGTCTGGTTGCCTGCTTCGTAGTCTGCCCTCATACAGCACAAGAGAATGCTTGCAGTAGGTAAGGCATGAGGTGCATGTCGCCCCACACCTTTTCCAACCCCAGCTCTTGGTGGTACCACAGTGCAATTCAAATCACCGAAAGAGAAATATGTTTGTTTATATCCCATTTTTCTCCCCAGTGGGACCAAAAGTAGCTCACAATGTCATCCTTCCTTCCTTCATTTTATTCTCACAACCACCACCCTGTGAAGTGGATTAGGCTGAGAGAGAGCAACTAGCTCAAGGTCTCCCTGAGAGCTTCTGTTGTGGAGTGAAGATCTGAACAGGGGTCTTGAAGATCTTAGTCTGACACTCTAACCACAACACCACACTGAGTGTCTATACTAAACATGTATAGTCTAGTACTATTTTGCTCAGGAGGAAATTGCAATGCGAAGGTGGCGATGGGATATTCTGATCACAGGGCGAGATATACTGACATCCTTAATACCTTTCCTTCTCCTGCCTGTGGGCTGGGTTTGAAAGGACAGAGCAAGCAAATGAGTTCCAATGTTGTAAGGAGAGCTCTGTCACAACCCCATGAGAAGAAACTGGAAAGCAAGCTGCGGAATGAAGGCAGCAAGTGTGTGAATGGTTTCAAGACCCATCTCCCAACCTTATTCCCCCAAGAGGGGTTCAGAAGCAGGATCGCATTTGCTTCCCATTTCTGTTTCTCTTATACTCACCACTCCATCATGTCAGAAGTGGTTTCAGTTCCTGCTGTGTGGAGTTGGGAGGAGAGTGTCAGGCATCCTTTAAAAAATCATTCCTCCCCCCCTCAAGACTTCTTGTTATTAAAGCTCTCAAGTCAAGGCTTCACACCCCTCTCTCCTCTGCATGCATCCCTGGGCTTTGGCTGTCGGTGCAGCATGCCTTTTACAGACCACCATCCCACTCAATTGTATCAAATGTTGCATTTGGGGGTTCTAGTTGAGTACCGATATGATTTTTCTCCCTCTGTCAATCAGGATGTACTGAATAAGGATTTTGGAGATTGTAGGGAGGAAGAGATGCAGAGGGATAAGGGATGCAGGATTTCATAGTATTTATTTCCAGTGCCCCTTTTAAAGTTAAAAAAGAGACCCCTTGAGAGGACTTTGTCTGGCAAAGTTATATTGGATCTCTAATCTGGAGATTTAGCCTACCCTTTTTAAAAAACTGTTTTTACCTCTGCTTTTCCTGTGTGTTTTTGGCTTTATTACCTTTTTATTTGGGTTGTGAAACAGACACTGAGTAAGGAATTTTGGATTTCTTCCAGTTCTATTGGTTCAAACCATTTGTGGTTTTAATTAATTTTGTGGTTGCATTTCCTTGTTCCTTGTTCCTTTTGAATCTTTTTTGTTTTGTATGGTGTAATTTGTTTTCTTATGCAGTTTGAAAGATGACACATGTTTGATATCTAGTTTTAGTAATTTTACTTTTTTAAATTGTTAGATTATTAATGTGGCAGCTTGGCAGTGTAGTCCTGAACCAAGATACACTCTTCTAAGCCCCAAACTACATGTTTATGTTTAACAACTTGGGTCCAATCTCCTGGTCCCCAGACTCAACTTGTGTTCGGAAATGGCTTCTTAAAAGGGAGCGGGGGAGACAGAGAGCAAAAGGGATTGGAATTCTGCCCTGAGGGGGGCTTCCACCTTCCCCCCAAGCTGCTTTCCTTTATGAAAACAGTGCAGAAAGGAGTTATTTCCCCATTTTTGTTGTTTCATGGGCACACATACTCTATAGGGAGTAGATTCACTGCTTCGGATTCTTCATGCATCCATGTGGAAATCTGGAGGGTAAGAGAGGAAATCACTTGATATGAATGGTTCTAGTGCCTGTTTTTCATTCCTTCTTCTTGTTTCATTCTTTTTGCCCAAAAGGAGCCTTTCTTTGGAATAAAGTAAACATTCAGGTTCTACTTATTTCAAATTCAATCATTTTCAAATTTTGATTCAAATTTAAAATTCAATAATATTGAGTGCCTTTTCTTATTTTACTGCATTATGTTCTAGAGTATAGTAGAACAATATATGTACATGGGAAGCTTTGGGGTTTTCAAAACTGGTATAATTATCAGAGGAAATCCACTGTATATTAAGAGGATCTTAAAGTAAAACTACTTCTCTGTGAGATGTGATTTTTTACAAAGATTAAATGATAGAACTCTTTCTCTTGGGGAGATTTCAATAAAATAAAGATCATAATGTTACCAGAACTGCTCTTTTTATAATGGGGAAATTAGCTTTAGCAGTCTGTAACTAAAATTATTAGCGCGGATCTAACCTATGTTTACGGAGGTCCCGATTCCAGACACTCTAGTGACAAAGAGGCAGACTACAAATAGGTTCCAAACACGTGTATTTTACTAATAGTGTGGCGTAAGCCTGAACTTGCACATACACACAAGAAAGCACACAAGACCTATTTCATATAGAGACTTTCGCATTAGCAGGTTCCCAACGTTGGTGGGGAATACTCACAATCCTGAAGCGAAGCAGAGACACAACAGCGAGGTGGTCCAATGCCAGCAGTGGAACCACAGAGGGACAGCAAGGAGGTCTGGATAGGATGGCATGCGCCACAGACAGCAAGGGGGTTCTGGATAGGAATGGCCTAAGCACCGTGTGGTCTGAGAGACCAGCTTAAATACCCCAAAACGTACCCTGGGGCTGGTGCTGTACTTGGTGGTTCTCACAGATTAAAACAAAGGTTCGAATGGGTTACTGAATGGCTTGGATGGGCCACTTTGGTAATCTGATTGTGATAAGTGACACCTCAGGAAGAGAGGACAAAAGAGGGAGGGGGAAATCCGAGTGGGCTGAATGGATGTTCCAGCGGACAGGGCTTGCCCTGATGTCATCAGCTCTGGAATGCGGAGGTTTCTTTGAGATGCATTCTCTAAGTGCTTGGGATGGTCGGCACTTAGTTCCTTCTCCGGGGCGGCTCCTAAGATATGTAGAGCGGGGCGAGGTACTCTCGCTGCGGACATGGTGTGCCCGCTTCGCCGAAATGGCTTCTCAAAGCAGTCTTCTTCCCTGGGTCTTCTGGCTGCCTGAGAACATGGATGCCGGCTGGGCATAGCTGGGGCTGGATAGCAGGCTGCCCGGTAACGAGGGCAAGCTCGGGGACCGGCCCGCGGGAGGCTCCAGGCGGGAACTGACCAGGGAGCGCCCAGCCAGGCTCGCTGGAGGTTTCCCCAGCAGGCACCCGGCTGCTAGCAGCGGCTTGGGCCCATATGAGGCAGGCTTCCATGGAGGCCGGGGGAACAGCTCGTAAAACACAGTCCAAAGCAGGGAACAGGCACGGTCCGTGGCAGATGGCAAAGCAGGCACAGGGCACACTTCTAATAAAGTCCAAACACACACTGGGAAATCCAGGTATAGGTCTGGGCAGGGCTGCCCAGGAAGACAGTCCTTTGTGCAGTTAACCAAACATGGAGTCAGTAAACTACACAGTCCATTGCAGCAGCAAGGTAATTAACAAACAGGCAGGAAACTGACACGTGTACCAAAACACGCGTGCAGGGCAATCTTTGTGTAGCAGTAAAACAGCAACGCAGGAAACTTTAACACAGTCCATGGCAGGCCTTAAAGCAGGAGAGGGGGCCTACTTGGCAACAATAATCAGTCTATATCTGAATTATTTATAAAAGGAAAAGGTGTTAAATCTCTTGCATTAGTAAATCTGTCAGGAAATTAAAAGAATTACCATTATTATTCAGGTTGCTAGGCCGAGCCTGGCAACCAGAGGGAGGGGTGGAGTTGGGACATAGGGGGTGCAACGCTGGTGATGCTTATGGTGGCTAGTCCCCCAGTGGGAGTGGGAGATCCCCTGCTCCCAGTCTCCTCCCTTTGTCACCGTTCACCTGGCTGGCGGGGGGAAAGTTGTGGGAATGGGCCTCCCAGAGCACACTTATGGCATGGTGCGATGACATCACATCCAGGAATGATGTCATCATGCAGGCCCTGGGAGTGCTTCCAGGTTTCATGCTGGGTTAGTTTGGCCAGCCCAAATCGGCCCAGCATGAAACCTGGGAGCACTCCCCGAGCCTGTGCAATAACGTCACTCCCAGAAGTGACATCATCATCACACCACACTGGGAGCCTGCATGCTTCATGCAAGGATGTCTGAGAGGTACCAGGCCCCCCCCCCCAGGAGGGTAAGAGGACCTGGACACCCCAGTGACGTTGCAACATCACTTCTGAGTAAAAACCACAAGTGACAACAGGCAGCTCTAGGAATACTCCAGAAACCATAGTTTCTGACCATTCCTAGAGCTACCCTTTGTCACTTCCAGATTGTACAAGGAAATGACAGCAACATTTCTCCTGCTACTATTTGGAATGGCAACAGGCAATGGAGCTTGCCAACAGGAAGCCTCCCACCATAGCAGGAGGACTAGCAAGCCTAATTATTATTCTAATTGTTATCTTTATTATTGTCATAAAATTCTTTATTTGTGAGCCTATTTTTTCCTGAACAATCAATATGTCTAAAATAAGACAGACCAAGACCTGCTGAAATGTAACTGTTATATATGTGTTCTCATTAATGCAAAAGTTATTGCTCCAAGAACTTACAGCCGCCAAGCAGCCAGGGTAAATTCATCAACATTGCTAAACTGATAGCAAATAGGAAACAATAACCATGGGAGAATAAGATTTAAAGGAACAGTACATATTCTGTTCATGTCAAGGAAGTAAAGTTTTGGCTCAGCAAAAATGTCAGGTTGTTGTTATTTTAGAAATCAATGCAGGAAATTAAAGAGACATTCAGTGCAATCCTTAACTGAGTCACATCCTTCTAAATCTATTGGACTCAATCCATTGGATTTAGAAGGGTGTAACAGTTTAGGATTGCGCTGACTATAGAAAATGGCTCTGGCTTTTGCAGCCAGCTGCTTCTGTGAGAAATCTGTTTGCCTGAGCAGTGGAAACCAATAATACCTTCCCCTTTGTGAACAGAAGTATGGCAAGTCTTTGCAGTACTGGCAGCTTTTTTGTATTGTTGGAAATGACTCAAAGAATGCTACCTTTCTTGCATTTTAATAACCATCCATCCTGGTACTGGTGCCCTAAGTAATAGTATGCCAATGAATCATGCCAATGTTTTATTATTCTCTTTCCATTTCTTTCATTAACTGAGTCCAGTATATGTTTGTATTATTTTAAGCCCACTCCTCTGGCCTGGCTGAAAATTGTATGTATGTTTCTGACTCTTCCACCTGGCACTGATTCAAACATTCAATGGATTTGCTGCTTCCTGAATTTCATTCATGATGTTAGAAAGAATCATCAGCCACTGCAAGCATGTTTGCATGGTCCCTATGAACTCTTCACCCTTCCAGCTGTAATGATTCATTTTAACTGAGAATAGCTGCCCAAAGGTAAAGAAATCATGTACAGATATCCATTACCCAAAGCCCTTGGGGCTGAGCTGATGAGACGTTTTCACAGATTATGATTGTTTATTGGCGGGCAAAGGTCATTGATGTAGAGTGCTAAATGTTAAAGAGCCCAGTGGCTGGTGTTCTGGAGGGGGAATGATCTCCATGGGATATAACTGCAGGGACAAGCTATTAATTAGGCACAATGGACACTTGTCCTGCTGTTCAAGGTGACATTTAATAGATCCAATGCTCCACTACCTTTCTGTGCTGAAGAGACAACAGAGCTGTGGAAACTGCTGTGTGGGAAAAGAGATGTGTGCAAGTGGGGGTGGGGGGAAGCAGAAGGTGGAGAAGAATGATGCCTGGATTGGGTGGAAAGAAAGGAGAAGGACTACATAAGCTAGGCAGGGGGCTCAGAATCCAACAGCAAGGTGATGATCCATTAGCCATTCACTGTAAGCATGATAATCTTTCAAGAGAAGGGGTGCTCCAATTTAAGGAAAGACCGATAAATGCGACATATTTATTTTTTAAATAAAAAAGACTTGCATAATAACTAGTAAAGAGTCCAGTTGCACCTTTAAGACTAACCAACTTTTATGTAGCATAAGCTTTCAAGAATCACAGTTCTGTTCGTCAGATGTATCCTCTGGATGCATAATAGCTGAATAAGATGGGTGAGCAATTATTTGGAAATTGGTGAGCAGTTATTTGGAAATGTATTTGAGAGTCATTTTCATTCCTCCTTTACTGTTTCAACCAAATTCTATTCTAAATACTAAACAAGCAAGGAGGATGTTGCCCATTTTTCCTGCCAATAGATTCTCTCATTTAGAAATTCTTCTAAATGCTGAAGCATCCCCTTTCATAGAGTCTCCTCTAAATAGCCTCCCCCAGAAATACCATTTTTGCCTTTTTAAAAAAACCTTAAAACTTTCTGCTGTACATCTCTACTGCCTTTGTGCCATCCCAAGATCCTGAATTTATACACTAGTCCCCACACTATTTCCCAAATACCCATTTGTAAAACTGGCCTAATTTTAGCAGCTTCTTGATGACCTTGACCAGAATCTGACAGTTTCTAGTCCCTTTTTTTGTTTTGTTTCTAGACTGTAATAATAGATGTAATGGAATAACTTATGCTATTTGTAACATAGTTTTGTGTACATTCTTCTCAACCTTTGACCAAATTCATGATAAGAAATGAACTAGGAATTCCTCAGGCTCTTGCAGCCCTTCTCCTCTCCACCTTTCTTCTCCCCTAGTGCACACTGCATGCCTTTTTGTTTTGAATGAAATAATTTATTGTAACACCAAAACTAGGAAAAATGACCAGCCATGGTGGTTTGTTCACTTACCGACAGATAGGGCTTCCAGCCTCCAGATCTCCCAGAATTACAACTGGTCTCCAGGATATAGGGGTCAGGTCCCCTGGAGAAAATGGCTGTTTTGAATGGTAAATTTACGGTGTTATACCCTGCTGAAGTCCCTTCCCCAAACTCCACCCTCTCCAGGCTCCACCCCACAAGTCTCCAGGAATTTCTCCACTTGAAGCTGGCCACCCTACCAACAAACTAGATTTTTAATCCAAGATTAATATTGGTTTAGAAAAAAAAACACCAGTTTATCATATTGCCTAATTAGAACATCACCAGATAAATGCAGTTCATCCTTAACTAGAAATTTCTCTCCATTGCCTTCCAGAGGAGAAGGGAGGAAGTAGGGTACACACAGCCTAGAAATTCCTGATTTATTCTCATCATGCAGCCTTACTCTATTAGACTTACTGATCAACAAATTTTGCATTCTGCAAGCATCTTTGGTGGTTCCCTGCAAAATCCAGTCTCCAGAAGTTTGAGAAATGGTTCAAGTGTGAAGCAAACTTGCCAGCTCTGGGTTGGGAAATTCCTGGAGATTTGAAGGGTGGATCCAGGGGAAGGCGGGTTTTGAGGAGGGAAGGGACCTCAGTGTAGGATTACCAGTTGGCATCCCCTCCCAATACCAACCCCAGAGGACAAAAGACTCTCAACACTCAACAAGGGAAGATGTTGCGCATATGCGCTCCTGGCCCTAGAGGAATGATGTCAGTTCCAGAAGTGGCCTCATCCACTAGGCCACACAGGCTCCAATCCCTGAGTCCCTCACTGCTGGCAGGGCCACATAGCCAGGGGCCAAGAGCCTGGCCAGCCCAGCCCTCCCTGGGGTGTGCCCCTTGATGACGAGTGGAGAGACAGGGGTGCTGGAGGCTCAGCTTGTGAGCAGGGGAGGTAGGGATGCCAGCACCCCCGAACCTACCTCCTAAGGGAATGCCACTGCTCCTGGGCCAAGTCCCAGCTGTTCTGTGGTGGTGAATGGGCCGGCTCAGGAATACCTATATAAAGGAACACAGGCAATTGATTATCTTCAAGCAGAGCCAAATTTCAGCTAGCCTTAAAGCAAAAGACCAAATAGTTTAATTCATCTCTTTCTATCTCAAGACTTAAAGGCACCATATTCTACTAAAGATTTTTTACAGCCAAAAGGAACTCTTTATAACTATGCACTAATGTAATAGTCAGAGATTTGATTAAAATAGCTACTGTAATAACATCTTATCGGAATGCAGAATGAAGACAAACTTGGTTACTCAAGAGACAGTGGTTTATAGCACTGGAAAAACAGATAACGCTAATGGACTTTCACCTTTTAACTAGAATAGCACAATATTTTGAAGGATCGGGAATACCTTACTTCCCATAATTACTGGGGTGGGGGGACTAGTTTCTGGTCAGACGAACAATGTTAGGTTGGCCTCTGAAGAAAAATAATTCCAAAAACTATTTTTATACTTAAATATTTAGAATACATAAACACTGAATAAACATCTCAGTAAGGGGTGGCAGAAGAAGAGTCAAGAGTCAAAGCTCCCGTTTTTATATCTGATAAAGGGAGCTTTGACTTTCACAAGCTTATACTTTGAAAATCTTGTTGGTCTTCAAGTCCTGGAAGGGGCTGTGGCTCAGAGGCAGAGCATCTGCCTTTTATGCAGAAGGTCCCATAGTCAATCCCTGGTCATTGCCAGTTAAAAGGATCACATAGTAGATAATGGAACTCCTCAAAAGCTGCTGCCAGTCAGAGAAGACGATACTACCCTCGACAAACCCAGATCTGCTTCAGTATAAGGCAGCTTCCTGTGCTCAAAATAGAAGGTAATTCTAAAGAGGTTTGCAACCCAGCAGGTGGGTTCCATAACCTGAGCATCCTGACCCATAGACAGAAGCATACTTGACATTATGCAGATGTCTCCTCTTTATTCTTTTCACCAGAATGATGACAAGATTGAGCAACCAGTCAATTAGACACTGTATATATGAAAGAGGGATCTTACATTAGAGATTGTCTACAGTATGTCTTCAGGTTCATGCAACTCCAAAATGCACACAGAACTCTGCACAGATAGAGATTACCTCAAACTTTTCCTTGTTTAGGAAATGTTCTGTACTAAGAAGCATTTTACAACAGTAAATTAAATTAGAACTTCTTCTGTTCATGTGGAGCTCTATAGATTGATTGTGTTTGATCCTAAGGATCATTAGTGAAGCTCTTTCCTACCTACCCCTTCTTGCTGCAACCTGTAGGCCGCTGCACTATCAGCATTGCTAATCCTGGGGGGGGGGGGTGTCAGAGGACTTTCAGGATCACATGGGATACAATGTACAGTGGGAAGGAAGAATTTGTAAAAATTATTTCCTTCCCCCTTGAGTGAGTGGAAGTTCCATTCCACTTGTGGATAAAGCCTTTAGATCCAACCCAGTGAAGCCATTGGATCAGTGTGTATGAGATTACTAAGTAATCTCTTCCATTATGGTTGCCATACATTGACTGAATTGGTCAGTCCTTATGCCCTCAGTTGCTTTCCCCTAAACAGACTTTATGTCCTCAAAAATGAATACCTGCTGGGTCAGGCAATCTCTGTTTACCATGGGCTATAGTTGCTTACTACTTGATCTGGTACTTATCAATACCATGATAACATTTCTGGTGGAAGGTGAGGGGGGTATTTTCTCTACAGCGTTGCCACCAGCAGTTCATCCTGAAGGGCCAATGAGCCTTCAGAAGGTGAGGAACTAGGGTTACCAGGTCCAGGGTGGGAAATTCCTGGAGATTTTGGTGGTGAAGCTTGAAGACGGCAGTGTTTGGGGAGGGGAAAGCCCTCGGTGGGATATAATGACATAGAATACGCCCTCCAAAGCAGCAATTTCTCTAGGGAACTGATCATTGTCACCCGGAGATCAGTTGTAATTCCTGGAGGCTGGCAATCTTATGAGGAACACAGAACAACTTCTGTCATGGCCCAGTCTGGGCTCAGTGAGAGCGAGGACTCCTCCTCAGGAGGAGAGGGGCTTTGTGTAGCCAGCCAGGACTCCTCAGGAGAAGAGGAGCTCCATGTAGCCAGCCCTGACTCAGCAGAGGCTGGTAATCAGGAGCCACAGCTGCTGGCTAATCGGAGCCTACAGCCAGCAGCTGAAGCAGAGCCATCAGTACTCTCCAGCCCCAGCACCACAGGGGAAGCTCAGCCAGGGACTTCCACAGGGGAAGCCCAGCCAGGGACTGCCAGCACCACAGGGAAATCCCAGCCAGGGGCTTCCACCCCTCCAGGTTTGCCCACACGTAAAGAACGCCACAGACAAAGGCTGAGGCTGGAACTGCAGGAGAGATGGCGCAGTGCTCATCTCCTGAGCTGACCCCAGCTGCTGGAGAGCGATGATGAGTAGCATCAGGATGGAGCCCCAGCAGCTGGCTGAAAACCACGCCTGGCTATAAAAGCCAGTCAGGAGCAACAGCCAGATGTGGAAGCAATGTGTCTACTGCCTGCAACCATTCTGTGTTCTGTGGACCTGGCCCGTGCCTGCTTTTGGACCTGACACTATCGGTAACTGACCTTGGACTGTGCCTGACCTTGCTCTTGGACTCTGGACTCACTTCTGGCATTAGCTCGTGCTCTGACCATTGCTTTGACTTGGCTTTTGGCTCCTGAAACTCCCCCTGGACTTGGTGTTGAGGTTTGGACTTGAACCACCCTGCTTGGGCTGGCCCAGCCTGTAACAACTTCTTTCATAAACAATTGTATACTACTGTTTTTACCTAGATCTTAATAGATTGTTTTTTATCTTTTATTATGTAAGCCACTCTGAGAGTATTTAAACTGAGACCATGGGATACAAATACCTTAAATAAAAATTAATTAAAGGGGACTGTGGTCATCACTTTGGATAGGAGTGAAATGAGAGTGTCCTTCCCTGCTGTTCCCTTTTGTTATAAAGGATAAGAATACAGGTGTGATTATGTTTGTCACATAAGGTGAGGTGGTGGTGATGAAAGTAGTCCATAGTGGGTCCTAAATATGTAACTCATTTTGTTATTACTTTACATCCTTGGAAAGGGCTCAAGGGAATAAAAGTATAGCTTTCTAAACAACTAGATGAGAGCTAGTGAAATGACTGCTTTAACTAACTAAAGAATTACCTGACCTCTTGAGGCTGGCTACTTTACATGGAGTTGTATGAGTTTGGTGGATGATTGTGTTTTTCTTTCTGTTGTGAATGTATGTGTTGGGCCTTACAGCATTTATACTCTGAAGTACATGCCCTTGAGTTATATGGGACTTAATCCCTAGTAAGTGTGTTTATGATTGAAGCCTTAATTAATCAATTGGGAGTTTATTGTGTGTCTGGGGAACAAGTATTTTAAATTGGAGGGATTGGGTTGGAGCTACCAGTGTTACTGGGAATGGGCCTCCTTGCAAGTAAGTGGGGGGAATTAGCGGCAAGGAATACGGCTATGCGAGGGGTAACAATGGGATGTCTTTGCCAGTATTTACGGGGTCCCTTCCCCAAGGAGGCAAATGAGACCGGTGATCTTTGAGTAAAAGAGTATCTTTATTGAAGGGGGAAAGCTCAAACACACACTCACAAGAGATTGTTTGCAAACACACAAGATGCCTAGGAAAAACAGTGGTGAAAGTGGAATAGATTTGGGGGATTTCAGGGTGATAATCAACTATCTAATGAGCAGAGTAGTCAATGGAGGAAGAGCTTCAAACGTCCTGTATTCTCAGCCAGGAGAGAGAGAGAGTCTTAGGGAAAGTGACCCTAAGGGAGCAGTGCTTGGATCCAGAAGGTGTGCACAGTTTGAATGGGACAAGAGCCCTGGTTTTTACAGGGCAAAATGTGTCCTGAGGCTGGAAAGCCTCCTCAGTCATTGGAACAAAGACCCTAAAGGTCAGTTCCTGAGAATTGCAAAGGTTTGATTACTTGGATTACTCACTGCCAGGGTGTGTGAAAGGAAATGAAAGTTTCTCCTGCTTCCTCACAAAGGGGCAGTTTGCTAATGAATCTTCCCGGAGCTGGGTTGATGAATTTAGATATGAAAATACATATTCCCAGAGACAAATGAAACTTGTCCGTGCTGATTGATTGAGCCTCAATCTTAGGGTGGGGATTTCATTGCAGAAGGAGGGTATCGGAATGAGCTAAGTGGGGTGACACAACAAGACCCTTTCTTATCACAGCTCATGTGCGTAGTTGGGAAGACCATAAATACAATCACCATGGTCACTCTGCATTTGCATGAATGTTCCATTGATGCTTGATTTCCCAGGCGGGACTCAGCGGCACTCGCTGCCCAGCTGGCTGGAATTCCCCCTGATGGGGGCCCTGTGATTTTTATATCAAACAGTTATTAAATATGGCAGAGGCCTGGGCTAACTACTTATACCACCATCAAGTATATGTAGCTGGAAGAGGCTGGCCTGGCCACATTTTCATATGTCTTACCTCCAGATCAGACCATTCTTAAGTATTCTGCATGAGGCTGGTTTTAAAAGTACTTGGAAACTTCACCTGGCACAAAATGCAGCCTCCCAAATAGTTAATTGGGAGCAAGCACATTTTGCACACATCTTATGTGGCTCCAGTTTGTTCTTCTCCCAGTTCAAAATGCTGGTTTTAAAACCCTGAACTTTTGGGGATCAAAGTACCTCAAGGAATTCCTTATGCAGCATGAGTGTGGTCAGACATCATCTGGAGAAGCTTTGTTCTATGTTGCATTTAAAGATTCAGCAGGGAACTTCCTTGGGCAGGGCCTTCACAGTGGCAGCACCAAACGTGTGGTGGCCCTTCACCTATGTGGATCATTTGACATTTTCCTTGTTAATTTTCAAAAAATTGATTGAGATTCTTTTGGTTAAATGGGATTTTATTAGGGGCATAAATTAATACAGTAAAAATGACCTCCGCTCTCTTGTGGCTTTATTAGTTTACCTGACATCCTGGTGTTTACTCCGCTGAATGTTAGTGTGTTGATTATGGTGTTTTTGCTGTTTATCTTAATTCATTTTATTGCTGTAAACTGCCTTGAGGGTCCTATGACAGAAAATAAATATATTAATAAATGAATATTTTTAAAAGGGCATTCCTGTAGATGGAGTAAAGTTGTGGTGTAATAGATCACCTCAGGAGGTGACTTTTATTAGGAACAGTTTCCCCTACATTGATGGTCTTGGTTCCTTAAACAGATATGTTGTTCTTTTTCTCCCCTCTGTTCTACAATTCCAGCCTAACTGCATTATTTTGTTTACATGGGATCTTTGCTGTTAAATTCAAATGTTATCATATCTTGTTAATCTGTTAACTGATTTACTGAGGTTATCATATTGTTGTAATCTGTTTACTGACTGAAAAGTTTTCATCATGTCACCTTGACTCCCAGTGAGAACGGCAGATTATAAATGAAAATAGTAGTATTAGTAGTAATAATAGTAGTAATAATAAATACCAGACAAGCCATTTCCCTCCACCTGTGTTACCTAGCCCAAAGGGCTCCCATCAGTATCCGTTATGGGTGGATCCCAAGAAGGATTATTTGGCCTTACAAAACCAAAGGCATGAGGGAGCCTCTTCCATCAGCTCTCTGGACCCTAGTACACTGGGATCAAGGGAGCATATTAGGGTTGCCAGGTTCCTCCTGAAACCAGCAGGAGTTTCGGTGTGCATGAGATGGGTGTCCTGCACCCAACACGATGACATCGCTGCTAGTGTAACCCTGTAAGCAGCCATTTGCCTGGGCTACCTGCCAATGGCAGGTGACTTCCAGGTAGCCTGCCTCCTCCCACCAATTGTCAGCAATCCCCAGGCAGAAAGACAAATCACCGGGGCCGAATTGTATCTAATAGTACTCTGCTTTTGGCCTTAGGATGTCAGAGAGGAAACAAATATTTTCTGTTATACGCCTGATCAAAGGTATTATCTACATAGGAAGAGTTTAAACAGCCCTCTTGGCCCTAAATCATGATGCTGTTTTTGCAAGATAAATGATCAGAGATATTTAGATTTCCTTTATAAGTGCTGTTCATGTAATACTATGATCAAAACAGGAAGGACTATTTGGTCTCAGATACCATCAGCATATCTGTGTCAATCTTAACACCTACTCCAGGTGCATTTTTCATATATGTTCTAGTAGTCCTCTTTTAGGAATAGCTTATCATGGCCCAGACTTTCTATAATACACAAATAAAGTCTTGGATCCAAAATTTCAACAATCAAAATCTAGGCCAAAGTATACCAATAATAGTCAGCCTCCAAAATTCTGGACCAATGCCAGAAGAGACTCCAATATTGGACCAATAGTAGTTTTCCCTGTTGACACCTAGTTAGATTCAAGTGCCTAAGAAAGGCTCCCTGAGCCCTCTATTTTTAGTAGATGGCTTCCATCCAAAACCATCTTGCAATTACCACAAACACCATAACACTGATCCTCTTCCCGTTTTGCTTTTCTTCCCCAGTTTCATGCACTCTTTTCCACCTCTCCTCTCTTAGTTCTCCCACTTGCCATTTTGAACCAGCTTGTTTTACTACAGCTGGATCCTTCCAATCATATCCATATTAGGGAATCTCTTCCCATTATCCCAAACTCCACTCCCATTTATCCCACTGTACCTTCTGGTCTAATTTCAGGCAGCCCATCACCTCTCCATTCTCTAGGGAGTTGGTCTGCTCTAGAATAGTCAAGTGAGAAAAATATAATTTGGACCCAAACTTTAATTGGGAAGTTAGCTTAAAATAACACAATTACACAGTAGGACTGGGTAAAACTGATTGATTTCTGGAATACAGCTGCCTATTATTTCTGTTTTCGTCACTAATTCTCTATTTCTTATTTGTAACTTGTTCAGACAATAAAGTTATTTGCAGGTTAATTGCTTTGGGAATTTGTATATCCAGAAGCAGGATATACAGCCGACAAAAACTATTCCAGTTAGCCTCAGATCTTGTCTATGGATTGTATACGTACAAGGGAAACTTTGACCTGTCTGGCCCCTCATGAGGTCTCATCTGGGCAACAGCTGATTCAAACATTCCGTTTCTGTCTTGCTCAGCTCTTGCTCAGTTTCTTTGTGACTTGCTGCATAGTCTTAATTTAATTTAATTTATTATATTTATATTCCGCCCTCCCTGCTTTCGCAGGCTCAGGGCGGATAACAAAATACAAATATCACACACCATTAAAACCATTTAAAAGCACTATGTCATATCATATATGATATCAGCTATTTACATATAAATAATTAAAAAGCAGCACATAACATAAATTTGGTGTTTCGCACAGTGGTTCTACCAGAGCAAATACATGCAGTAGTAATGAGTGTGGCAACAGCATCTGTGTTCACATAGGGCCGATGGTTTAACGCCCCCCCCCCTTAAGCAGAGTTACTCATTCTTTTATGTCCACTGAGGTTAATGGGTTTAGAAGGTATAACTCTGCCTAGGATAGCATTAACAAGATTTCCAGATATAAATTTTCAAGAGTCCAGTGCCCTTCACCAGATATCAGATGAAAGGAGCTTGACTCTCAAAAGCTTATATCCTGGAAATCTTGTTGGTCTTTAAGGTGCTAAGTGGACTCAGATCTTGCTGTTCTACTGCAGATCAACATGGCGACCCACCTGAAACTAAGATTGCACTGTTAGTTTTTTTTTTTAATGAAATGAGAGAAAAGGAGTGATAATCCATGAAGGTGAATCATTGACACCTGGAAAAGAACGGCTTGCGGTTCTCCATGTATTTTGATTTGGGCTTTTGGATGAAAGGCTGGAGTAGAATGTTTCATCAATAGGAATCAAAGAAAGTGAAACATGAAAAATCCTGTAGGTAACCTGAATGGAACCAAATAGCTCAGTGCTATGTAAATATAGGAGTTACTTTCAGTTGTCATATCATTAAAATACAGGTAGTTGGATACAAAATAAGTACATGTCCTGTGAGCCAAACACAGACAAATTAGAACATGGAGTTTACACAGTAGTCAATTCCTTAGAGAAACTTACTCTGACAAATTGTGAGAATCCTTAGTCCAGAGTATTCATAGATGGTGGGAAAAAGGGCTAACTGGCATCGGTCTTCTGGCTTTTCGAAGGGCACTTTAATTAAGCCACTAACTGGACTCACTCCAGCCATTTTCAAAGGAGTCTCAAAGAAACATGGGGGAGGGCAGGGAAGAATGAGCTATCCTTCTTTTGGCCTGAAGGATTGCCAGAATGAGAGAGAGCCAAAATTTGGCACTAAAGAGTTTAGTTAAAACCCTTAGACACTCTGAAGATGATGCCATGCTTACTGAATCTAAATGGAAATGACTCAGCAGACAGATTCCATCATTAACCTTCCTTGAACACATTTCACATTTCTAATCCTCTTCTGCAGAGACTGAGAATATTTTTGTATACAGTACCAATCTTTCACGCTTATTGTGCAATATGTGAATTCTGTAAATGTATGACAGAATTCAAAAGAGCTCTATATGAATCTGAGTTGTGTGAAAGAGTATATCATGGAGCAGTTTGGAGCATGGATGTAACTGCCACGAACCAGACATGCATTAGATCTATTGTAAGACATAGTCTACTTTATCATACATCCATTTCCTGCAGTCTTAACTCCAGGTAAATTAAAAAATAATTATGATAATCAACATAAAGGTATTTTGAGGATGTTCTGTTTGCCAAGTTTCTGTGCTTCCATTTTGGTGCTCATATTTTCAGAAGAGCACACAGGAAGCTGTGTGCCCGTAAACTCTGCATCTGATTGGTAGCTGTCATGCCAAGACATTTTAGTGCCCTAGCCAAAATATTCCTCCTGATACATTAAAATTATAATAATAATCTAACAGAGCACTCTTACACAGAGTTACACCCTTCTAAATCCATTGAAGTCAATTGGTTTAGAAAGGTGTAACTCTGTTTAGGAATGGATTACACTGTAAGTGAATTAAATAATGTTCAGTTGCATCAAGCATTCCCCTTCCCCACCTGGAAAATAGGTGTAGGATTGAGCTGAGCTTGGTTTCCTACTTGAAACATAGCACAGACATCTAGTCTTGTTCTGATGTTTTAGTCTTAAAGAAAAGTATCATACTGCATTGCATTTTGCATTAACCTACCCCATTTGAAAAGATGGACAGGGGTTAGCCTAGCATTTGAAACCAAACTGTAAAATTCCTAAATTCCTGTCCTAAATTTGTGTACCCCATTTGCTTTTAGTATCTTACATATCATTACAAACTACAGTTACCAACAAATGGGATGCCAAATTGTGGAGTTCACGCCAGGGGCTTAATTTGCTCAGCCACTAATTTATCATTTGCTGGCAAACATGATAATCTAAAATCTGTTCTCTGAGCCCTTGCAGTACTTATTGGGTGGGGGAGGAGTTATATTAGGGAAGGGAGAGGAGGACAAGTTACCAATTTGTTTATTGCACTGGGATGAGGATCCCAGTGATACCTGATAAGAAAGCAGTTTCTCAGATTAGCAGTTCTTTACATTTCAACAAGGTCTTTAATCAGAGAATTGCCAAGTATTTGAGTTAAATCGTTACTCTGTATGGCTAGCAAATCTAACCCTGATGAACTTTGAAGAAAGAACGTTATATCAGTGCTGGAATTTTCCTCTAAAATTCCCTCTCATTGTTCACCTCAATTAAGTTGTTATCAAGACCAACAACCTCAGTGCCCTGATAACTCACAGCAGATCAAAGCGTTTGTGGCCATGGTGTTCTTTCAGAGACAGCGAAAATGATTTGGATTTGGCATTTTTAAAAATTTGGCTACTTATGTTTTGTTTCTTTTTGTTATGTTTTGTTTCCTTTTCTTAGTTCTGTAATGTCTCTGTAGTGTTCTGATATAGTCTTTCCTGTGCTCCTGTGCTCTAGTTAATAAAGAGGTATGTTAGTGAATAAAGTTTTTTTCCCCTAAAGATCTAAGACCGTGTTTAGAGATATCACCCAGGACACCTGGTTGCTGGTCCATGCATAGATCAAAATGTCTGGGCTGGGGGAGAGTCAGCAGGCAGGGAAAGAGGTAATGCAAAGCATCTCACAGCCTCTATCTGTGGCTCAAACTGCAGACAGCAAAAGAAAGGGTTTGAGTGACAGCAGAGATCTGAATAAGACCAGGGGGGAAGGCAAGGGAGAAATCCATGTCCTCTCTCTGTCTGTCCGTCCATCCATCCATCTCTCTCTCTCTCTCATACACACTCTCTCTCTCTCTCTCTCTCTCACACACACACACACACACACTCACACACACATCCCCAACACTTCTCAGGGACTATCAGACAAGGTAAGCAGGGAAGGGAGATGGACCATCACACAGATTACTTGCAGTGACTGCCTGGAGCTTGTGGGGGGGGTATGACCACTCTCTTTCCAGTGCAGTGAGTCAACCTGTAGACAGGTCATCTGCACAGAGCTTATGAGAACCTGCTACACAGATCCCAACTTGCTCCTCTCTATGGCTGCAGTTACAGTTTAGAATATTTCTCACTAGCCTTGTTCTCAGTGGCTGTGCTGTTTTGCCTCTTTTATGAGACTGATATTATATTGCATTTCTACCTTTATTAGTGTTCTCTTAGATTTTTGCTGCCACCAAAGGCTCTTGCCTTATTTGTCTCTGTTTGACTTATAGTATAGGAAGGCTTATAGATGGTAGAATGACAGAATGGTCAGAATGTGGGGGTGGTTGTGAGGTAAGAAAAGGATCCTTTATTCTGCATGAAATAGGCATTTTACTTAATCAGAAATAAGAGTTTATTTATAAGCAGACATGTAATGGTTTCAGAGTAATTCATAAGCGTGATGGTTTCAAAATAGCTATAGATGTCCAAATGTTTCTACACACACTCAGTCACAAAGACTAATTTTCCCCACAGTTACCACTTAGGCTAAAAATATCCTCAATAGAGAAGAACATGAGTTTTCTGAGTTCCAGAAGTTCAATTGCCATCTAGTCTGATTTCATCCACATAGGCTTCCCTCAGAAGTTCACTCAAAGAACTCCTCTCTCTCTCTCTCTCTCTCTCTCTGACTGATCGAAATCTTTCCCTCAGAACAACTCTCTAAAGGCTTGCAGTCCACTCTGCCCCCTAGGGTACAGCTATCATCCAATCACAGCTTGCTTCACTCACCCATCCAGCTGCCCCTCCCTGCTTCCTGCTTTAGAAGCTTGAACTTTTAACCACAGTAATCATACATTTAAAACCCTACCTTAACTAGCTGAAAGATAACACAAAAATATTTACATAGCACAACATTACAGTTACCATTACCAATTATTCAATTTAGGTCAATTGATCCAGTCACCAGGTCAAGATGTAACAATATTTCCTTCTGGACTAGTTTCCTCCAGTACAACTGTTAACATGTAAATAACATTCGATATTTTCTTTCCTTCTGCTTGACAGACAGTAAGCATTTTAAGGCAGTCCTAAGCTATGTAAAGAATCTCCACATCACATACCCTGAAATAGAACAAGAAACAAAAACACACTAATATTTATTATCAGTAGAAAAACTGTTATGGTTGTCATGAAATATTTAGAATTGCATTATTTAAAGAGCTTGGTCTGCAGTTATGACGTTTACTAACCTCCTAAAAGTCAAACACATGTAGAAGACAAATAATTATATACTGACTGATGAACTAATTACCGATTACAATATCTCCAGCCACTAAGTCCACATTCAAAGACAAATTGCCAAACTTGGACTAATATTCAGATTTTTCGTTCTGACAAAGGTTAAGGTATTTTAAAATACAGGCTCTGCTTGGTATGCCACAAGTTTATTATGGATAGTGTGCAAATATGCATATTGGTTATTTTCATTTCCTGTTGGTATGCAATTCATGCTTTATCACTGCACTGCCAAATTAAGACTAAACCCTTGTCCTGGAACATATCTTATAATGAAAAGGTCTCCTATAAAACCTGCTGCATATATTTGTGAAGTACATATAGCATGAATGAAAGGAAAGGAAAAAAAAGATAATATTTATAAGCCTGCTATGTGTTTGTACCGCCTTATATAAATTAACTCCTTTTCTGTTTGTAAAATAAAAATAAATAATAAAACGGTTTGAGACTGCATAGTGGAATGATAAAAACTGGATTAGAACAAATTTCTTGGAGTACACCAAAACAGTCAATGTAGATCTAGCTATCAAGGTCTTCTCAGGCATCTGAAGAAGTGAGCTGTGGCTCACGAAAGCTCATACCCTACCACAAATGTTGTTAGTCTTATAGGTGCTACTGGACTCTTGCTCTTTTCTGCTGCTACAGACAGACTAACACGGCTATCCATCTTGATCTACAAGCATCCCAGTACAAGAAAATTGTCAAGAACAAGAATTGCTTAGGACAAAATCATTTCATACATTGTGCAGTAACTAACCTGTGTGGGCCCTTACACAGGGAGATGTAGCCAATCGCAGGCTCTCAAAAAGCATTCCTGCATGTTGCACATGTTTTATTTATTCATTTATTAAATTGATTAATTAAAATACTTATACCACACCTTCCCTTTTGCTTCAAGATTTTCAAACCATTGAGTGTTGCATACATACTTACATTTTAGGTATGTAGTTTTAAAAAATGTGGTATGTGAAGGGGCTGTGAGAGATTATGCTCTCAGCTGAGAAAAGCTGTGAAGCCATGAAGTGTTGTACTGTGTCCTCTCAACCCCTTCTGGTTCCACAGACTGCTCTAAGGACTAGTTGAATCAAGAGCAGCTCTAGAGGCTTTCATCAGATGAATGTTCACACAGACGAATATATATGGTACCTGAACAGCATGAGAACTACTTTGGTTTGCTTTGTTACCCAAATAACTTGTGTAGCAAATAATCCAACTGGGAGAGCTGACTGACATTATTATTTTTCTGTGCCATTGTTACCAGCCCCCAGTCTAGTGTGCACAGAGCCAGCACAAAGGATCCAGTACAGGCAAATTGCTAATGATTATACCCAACATTAATCTGATGTTCAATTAGCCCTTTGTTTACTGAATCGCTGCAACCCATTTAGTAAAAAGTCTTATCTGCATATTTTGATTATACAATAATATTTTAGTGTTATATTTCCCCCTCACTAGATGGCAGTATTATTAGGATTATGAGAATTCATGTTAGGCAATAAATACCACTAGTATTGCATCTTAAAATATAAAATACAAAATAGCTTATATCGCCACTTAAAACCATAGTTTCAGTCCAGGGTAAATTAGTCACATTCAGTTCCTATTGAGAAGACAGGGCTTTAAATTAAGTTGTGACTATAATACGTCCAGTTCATTTCAACAGGACTTTAGCACAACTCAGCTTTTGCAGCAATGCCCGACATGGTACAAAAGTCAACAAAAACTCCTTCATTATTTGGCCAGTATTCACTGCCAATATTCACTGGACTGTGGTATTCCAGTATATGAATTCTGCTGCAGCTGTTAACGCATCCACGCTATAGGAGGCTATACACAAAATGGTTAACATCACCCTATGCAAAAATAAAAAGTAACATTGGGAAAAGCAACTAATTTAAGATTTGTTAACAGGACTGTAAAACTTCTCCAGTTTGTCAACTGTTATAAGAGCAGTTCATATTCTTTCTAAGGACTTGAGAATAACAATATTTTTAGCCATTGCGACAACATCAGTGACTTCCACATGGAATTCTTAAAGTGTTTTTGTTTCAGTTTCTGTTCAATATTATCCTTCTAGGTTCTCCCTAGCTCCACTGGGAGTTTCCCAAAGCCTGCGTTTATACAGTCTTTTTGGGAAGATCATACCCAAAGCACTATGAACAGGACTACCAACCTACATTCAATGCCACTTCTGGCACCATTTCCCCTCACACCTCCCCCCCTCATACTCTGATGGCAGTGGAGAGTGCTGTCAAGTCATAGCTGAGCCCGTCTGGTGGGGAGGGCGGACTAAAAATCTAATATAATAAATAAATAATAAATTAATTATGGTGACCCCTGCTGGGGTTTTCATGGCAAGAGACTAACAGAAGTGGTTCGCCATTGCCTGCCTCTGCCACCCTGGTCTTCATTGGAGGTCTCCCATCCAACTATTAACCAAGGCTGACCCTGCTTAACTTCTGAAATCTGATGAAATCGAGCTTGCCTGGGCTACCCAGGTGAGGGCCCACATATTCTGCCAGTGGTCTTTTTGCCAGGTTTTCTTTTATTATTTTTATTGGTATCATTATATCTAATTCTGTGCTGGGCCCTGGTATGCAGATTAAAAAAATTCACACAATGTGGCCAGGAACAGACAAGGTTAATTTTTCCACAAACCTGAGGGAAAACCTAGATTAGCAGAAAGATCTGAAATCTTAATATATGTTTATATTGTGAGATTAAAGGAAGGAAGCAGGGAAAGAGGAGAGAAGAAAAAGAAGATGAAGTGGGGCAAAACATGAAAAGATATGTAGATGGATGGGAAAGGGGAAAAGGGGAGAGACTGCCAGGGGGAGTGAAGAAGGGAAAGCTGAAGATTGGCAGGGGCACATACATTTAGGTTGGATTTTGGAGGGATGCAGGGAAACAGAAGAGATTTTATAGACTACAAGGCAGAAGAAAGAGGAAATAGTGTAGGGAAAAAATATGGGAGGGAAATGAGATGCCACCCTGTGCGTCTCATCACTTGGTATCACTATAGTATTAAAACACTATAGCAATATTTTTTAAACTAGCAAAATGCCCACTAAAGGAAGGGAAATGATGGCCATGAGGGGAAGCATGGGAAAAATCGTCATGTGGGCGCTCTGTCACTGCTGAGAATGAGAACAAAACAGGTGATCATGCTGTGTGGAAACAGTCTAAAACAAACAAAAAACTAAAAAAAACACAAAAAACTAAAACGAGATCCAACCCGCAAAATCACCAGGCTAACAAACGCGCTGATCAGGAATTCCTCACTTCATCCCGACATGCACAGAAAAGTATGCAAGACAGAAGCATAGCCACCACGACTATATGGACTCCCTAAAATTCATAGGGATTCAGTTCTACTCCAACCCATCGTAAGTGCCATTGGTTCACTGACATATGAATTAGCTAAACATCTGGCCAATCTTCTACAGGACCACATCGGAAAAACCACATCTTACATCAAGGATTCAGCACATTTCATCAACAAAATCAGTCCTCTGAAACTCAATCCACAGGACATACTCGTCAGTTTTGATGTTGTATCCCTTTTTATTAAGGTTCCAGTAAAAGACACAATCTCACTTATTAACCAGATTTTTCCAGAGGATGTAACAGCCTTATTTCACCATTGTCTGACAACCAGTTACTTCCAATGGGATAACTAATTCTATGAACAGATGGATGGGGTGGCCATGGGAAGCCCTCTTAGCCTTAGCAAACTTCTACATGGAACATTTTGAAAAAACAGCTTTAGAATCAGCACCCTACAAACCTACAGTCTGGTTCCGGTTCGTGGAGATACCTTTATCATTTGGAGCCATGGTGAGGAAGAATTGATGGCATTTTTAAACCACCTCAACAATATCTACCCAAACATACCCACCATGGAAGAAGAAATCGAGAGTAAACTCCCATTTCTAGATACCTTGGTCATCCGCAAAGCAAACTTTCAATTAGGACACAAGGTCTACAGGAAACCAACTCACACGGATCGGTACTTACACAAAAGCTCCAATCACCACCCTTGACAGAAAAGAGGCATAATAAAAACATTAGTACACCGTGCAAGACGGATATGTGAACCGCACTTTCTCAACAAGGAAATTAATCATCTAAACCATGCACTTCAAGCAAATGGCTACTCCAGAAATGAAATCAGAAGAGCAATTAAACCAAGGATAAATCAAAAAACTAAGGAAAAATAGTCCCCAACAGGAAAAGTGTTTTTGCCATATATCAAAACAATCACTGATCAGATGGGAAAACTTATGAAAAAGTACAACCTACAAACAGTATTCAGACCCACCAGGAAAATACAATAGATGCTACAATCAGCAAAAGACAGTAGAGAGTGAGACCCCTTCACCTCTGCAGGAGTATACCGCGTACACTGCAGCTGTGGACAATTTTACATTGAGACCACACAGTGTAGCATCCAGACAAGAATAAAAGAACATGAAAGACACTGCAGACTTGGCCAACCTGAAAAATCAGCAGTAGCTGAACATAGCCTAACTCAAACAGGACACGATATCTTATTCCAGGACACTAAAATACTGGACAACACATCCAACTACTTTGTCAGATTGCACAGAGAAGCTATTAAAATTCATAAGCATAAGCACCATTTCAACAGGAAAGAAGAGAGTTTAAGAATGAATAGGGCATGGTTTCCAGTCCTGAAAAACACCAGACTAACAAAATACTCTACATCTTACAATAGCCCTGCAGATAAGATTAGCATATCAACCACTAATCCATATGCAAAAAAACCTCCTCAGGATACAGTGAAGCTTCCCCCCATTAGCATTCCACACCCTGGGAAACACTTATAGGATGACTCAGCCCAAACCCACCTTCCTAAGTAGATATAAATTACCTGCTAACATCTTCTCCACACATTGACACTGAGAGATCTCTGTCTTTTGGTGCTACACCTCAGAAGATGCCAGTCACAGCTGCTTGTGAAACGTCAGGAACTACAATGCCAAGACCACGGCCATACAGCCTGGAAAATCTACTACGAATGTTCTCTGGCTGTGAAAGCCTTCAACAATATAGCCAAAAACAAAGTTAACTTTCAGGATAAGATTTCAGTTCAGTTCAGCTGAAGCACAAGCTGAAAACTAAGCAACTTCACACAGCATTAAACTTCTGCCAAAGAACACCTCCCAACAGTCATGTGACTGTTAGCTGGTCCTCTGGTATGATTTCCAGGGACTTTCAGAAGACATTCATGTATAATGTTTGATTTTAAACGGCAACAAGGTCTAAAGAATACCTAAAGAGTAAACAAGTTTAGTTGGTACTAGCAAAGAAGCATAGCTGGATAATAGGCATAACTATTAACAAATGCAACAATATCTCATTCATTTATATTTATAAAAATATGCATGCAAAAAAATCTTCATGTATATGGAATTTTATATTATTTGGTTTTGTCTTAATTTAAGGTGGAAGCATTCCAGCGATGCAGGCTGAGATTTTATTAATTCATCACCCTAAAAATGAGTCAGGCAAAATACTCCAACCAATTCATACATCAGTAAACTGAGCCATAGAGAAAGCACTGAAAACTGCCAAGAATAACAAGCAAAGGTTATGGATTCCAGCCTGTCTTGCAGACTGTTATGTTGCACATCTAAGTATTGCCTTTCCTATAGTTTAAGGACTTGTGAACATGAAATATAGTATTTTCATCACAGACCATTGGACTGTGGTCTCATTTATTTATTAAGCACTTATTCTCCACTTTCCTCCAAGAACTTAAGGTGGCTAATAGTATGCTACCAGGTAAAGAGATCATGGCACTATAAACCTATCCTATGCTTATGCACAGCATTCTAAACCTATCCTAATACATATAGCACCAAAAACCAGTGAAGAGACCAATATGATGGCTCCTTTCAGAACAAAAATATCCCACACTCATGAAATTTGTTTTACTTTGTTTAGAAATTTATACTCCATATTTCTTCCCAGGGGAGACCCAAAGTAGCTTACAACATAGTTCTCTCCTCCTCTTTGTGTGACGACATTATGTAATGAAAGTCAGTGCTGCTGCAGAGAAGACCCTGTTCATGTTTACTGATGACACTTTACAAGGGCGCCCAAATTAATGTGACCTTAACAGGGTGAATGTACTGGTATTTATCACATTTCTATCCCACTCTTTCTTCAAGTTGCTATACATGTGGTTGGCACATGCATCCTCACATTGTTCCAAAAAAGCAGTTGTACAGGAGGAAGATATGGATTGGGGTCTCAAGCACTGATGAATGGGGTTTCTTTTCCTCCTTTCTGTTCCATTGCCTTGACCAAAGCTATCTCCTCCTTGTACTGTATCTGTCTTTCTCTCATACTGTTGCTAATAGCAATCTTGGGGGAGTGGGGCAACAGTTAGTTTCAATAAGGAAAATGGTAAGGGGGGAAAGAGTTTTCACATGGTGGTTGCATAAGTAAGAGAGAGAATAGTTCACCTCTTTGAAGCCACAGGACTGTGACTACACACACTCAGAGATGCCATGTAGTACAAATCCTAAGTGGTACAGTATTTACTCAATGCAAGACCAGTTCCCCCCACTTCCAGGTTTGTCATAAAAAAGAAAGGGTCATCTTATATTTGCATACAAGTTACAATTACGTCCAATTATACATTATTGTATTTGTGTTTAATACTTTTGAGGGGGTTGTCGTGCATTCAGGATCATCTTCCTTTTGAATAAATATGGTACATGAAAGTGCTATCATTAGCATTGTTGTTCAGTGTGACATGACCAAGTCCTCAGGGTTTGAGATGCTGGGGACCTGCCAACCATATTCACATTACGGTGCTGCAGGATGCCTAATGTGAAAACCTTTATCAGGAACTTTGGATAATTTGAGCTTGCTGGGTGGCTCCACATGATACCATTTTAGTAAAATCAGAGAGCTCATGTTATTTAGCCTTATGATTAGCCATATATTTTGTATGCATCTTTGACAATTGAAATATTTGTGATGTTGAATATTTAAAGCTTATGAGAAGTGCTTTGCCTCTACTTCAAAGGGTTGTAGGATAACAAGTGTTAATGATAACACATAGAAATTGCACAGATTAATTGACAGTGAACATGAAAATTGTATTTTAAATTCAAATATTATTCACACAAGTACATAAGCAAAAGAAACATTCACCAACCTCTGCAAATTTACATATTCAAAGTTAAAATTTGCTTAATTGTTTCTGCTTTCATAATGAACCTTGTGCCAGGTTTACTGCTCTGATGTGAACTATCAACTCTCTTCCTTTTTACTAGTTTCACTTTTTGGCCCATTCCACAGGTCATAATAGAAATGACTCTATGAGAGTTGAAAGAAAGGTGACTCCTAGATGCCACCATGATCCCCTTGAAGGAAAGGCAGGATTAAAATATAATGGATACAGAGAGACACATAGACACATAGTTAAAACTTTCCAGTGCTCAAATGAGAATCGCGTTTTCTGGATTTGTGCCATTTTCTCTGCCTCTGGTATATATTTTTATAATGATTTCAAATATTACAGAGCAAAGGAAGTATTGTTAGGTACTGAGAAAAGCCAAACTTAACAAAACATCTGAAGACTATAAAGAAATAGAGTTCAGCAATGTGTCTGTAATCGTATAAATTCCACATCTGTGCAATGTCAACCATTGTCTACCAAGACATCAGGACAACAAATGTCAGGGAAAATTATGAAATGATATTACATTGTTTACTGTGAAACAGCAACACGCCACATCCTGATCTGCTCTATTTTTTTCACATTTATAACAGAGCATTTTACAACCTTATGAAAACAAAATGCCAACATAATAAGGATGAGAGACTCTAAACATTCTAGAAACGTTTGGGTGGGATCCAGAGAACTATGAACAGAGCTCCGCTAGCAAAATGAATTCCTTCTACTTCCTCTTTCCTTCTGCAACTTCCTGCACCTCCCCCAAGCCGCCTTTATGGATAGGGCAGGATGTGGTGTAGAGCTTGAAAGGGAGGATCTGGAAATCATGAATGTCCCCACCCCACCTCCACATGAGTAGATGGTGTGGGGGGTAGAAGAAATTCTTCTTCCATTTGTCCAAGGGGGTGATGGATCCAAACCAGACGGCACTCCCCTTTGCTTCTGCCATTTTTTTAAAAAAAAACCTTGTTCTTTAAATTATTTTTTAAAAATAAGTTCTTTATGATTATATTATACCCAGTTGTGTAACTCCTGCACGAGATTAAATAAAAACGACCCTTCCTCCAGCTTACTCTTACAAGAATATTTACAATCCACTGTGAAATATTTTTAATAATAACGATTTTCAGTACATAGAATGTTTTGCTCGTTTAATGCTGTGCTTTTCATTGGTATTTTGTAAAAAGTTATGTCTGAAACAAATATATGTGGGAAAATGAGTATTTATTATTTATGCTATACTCTTCATGTATATAGTGCTCTACAGGGTACAAGGAGTCAGCTTTGGAGAGCTTACAAAGTAAAGCTTGGACCTTGTGAATGAATTCTGTGAATAGTAGATAGTTTCTGCTGTGAAATGCACTTCCTTTTCTGCTAAAGCATCTGTTTTTCACAAGATCTGTGGTTTTAAGTGGGTCCTTGCTCTAATGGAAGTGTGAGCAGAAGAGGAAGCATGCTCCATGGCAGAGACTATCTAGCATACATGTAACTCATTCACAGCATCCATGCCAGTGAGATATCATTAACAAACAACAATTCCGGGAATCAGCAATTAATAACAATTCATTTTCTTTTATGGTGCAAAAGTGCAATTGTGCAAAGTGCAAAGATGATGTACAATAAATATAATAAATACAGTAAGATCTTTTGTTTCTTATGTCCGAATAATCATACAATAATAGCGATGTCCAAAGGGAAATAACATGAAAACCCACAGTGGGGATTAAACAAAGACATGTCATTATTCATGTTCGTGATGTATTGAAGTTGGGAAGAATATTATGAGTAGTCACATCGGTGTATCTATCTAAATGGTGACCATCCAGAATTAACTGTGCCCAGGAAGAAGTATGACCTATACGAAACGGGAATTGTATAAGATGCTCGCATAATCCCGTCGGCACATTTGGATTTTACTTCAATTTGGACTGGGGTCACCGCCCATCCAGTATTGTGACTCTTTGTTTAATCCCCACTGTGGGTTTTCATGTTATTTCCCTTTGGACATCGCTATTATTGTATGATTATTCGGACATAAGAATCAAAAGATCTTACTGTATTTATTATATTTATTGTACATCATCTTTGCACTTTGCACAATTGCACTTTTGCACCATAAAAGAAAATGAATTGTTATTAATTGCTGATTCCCGGAATTGTTGTTTGTTTGTGGTCTTGACTAGCCGGGCGTTTTCCTTGTTCTGCTTACCACTCTTTAGTGAGATATCATTAGCAGAGCTTTTTTTCTGGGAAAAGAGGTGGTGGAGCTCAGTGGGTTGCCCTCGGAGAAAATGGTCACATGGCTGGTGGCCCCGCCCCCTGATCTCCAGACAGAGGGGAGTTCAGATTGCCCTCATTTTGAACTCCCCTGTCTGGAGATCAGGGGGCGGGGCCACCAGCCATGTGACCATTTTCAAGAGGTTCTGGAACTCTGTTCCCCTGCATTCCCCCTGAAAAAAAGCCCTGATCATTAGAGAGACAACACATGGAACAGAACAGAAGAAGAATCAGTTTGGTTGTTGTGGGTTTTCCGGGCTGTATTGCCGTGGTCTTGCCATTGTAGTTCCTGACGTTTCGCCAGCAGCTGTGGCTGGCATCTTCAGAGGTGTAGCACCAAAAGACAGAGATCTCTCAGTGTCAGGACACTGATCTCTCAGGACACTGAGAGATCTCTGTCTTTTGGTGCTACACCTCTGAAGATGCCAGCCACAGCTGCTGGCGAAACGTCAGGAACTACAATGCCAAGACCATGGCAATACAGCCCGGAAAACCCACAACAACCATCGTTCTCCGGCCGTGAAAGCCTTCGACAATACAAAGAATCAGTTTAATCACAATTTCAGCTGCAATCCTAAGGACACTTTGCTCAGAGTACATCCCACTGAATAGTAGATACGTGCAGGGCTTTTTTTCAGTTGGAACATGGTGGAACGGAGTTCCGACACCTCTTGAAAATGGTCACATGGCCGGTGGCCCCTCCCCCTGATCTCCAGATAGAGGGTTTAGATTACCATCTGTGCCACTGGTGGGAGGCGGGGCCACCAGCCATGTGACCATTTTTGCCGAGGGCAATTTAAACTTTAAAAAACTCCCCTCTTGTTCCAGCTGACCCAAAGTGACGTCATTGTGCAGTCCTGAGTTCCACCACTGAGTTCCACCACTTCTTTTCCCAGAAAAAAAGCCCTGGATATGTGATAGTAATAGATATCTAAGAAGACCCTCTGAGAAGGTCCTTTAACCCTATTAAAATGTTTTAAGCTCCTCTTTGCATTCCTGCAGAGGTTTCACTACAGGGCCTTTCACATTTGCTTAAAAATGTAGTGTCATGTGAACTGCATTGGCATTGCAAGGCAAATGGGAGCCTAGGAGAGCAGATGTTACAGAAGTCAATTAATTAGCACCACCTAGTGTTTGATTTTTCAAAAATAGTATATGTAGGAATTATTGTGGTAAAAATAAATTCAAACACTTAACAATTTATCTGATGTAGAAACATTTTAACAATTTATCTGATGTAGAATCAGGCCTTTAAATCATGTAGCCACTGGGTATTTATTTTTATCTGGCAATGAACCTGCAGAGTCTACTGAATAGTTTGAATGGTAAAGAGTGGTTTTTACAGTCTGAGGTTCTTTAATAGGATCCTTTGAATATAGCATAACTTTATATTCTATTTGCTTGAGTCAGTCCTACATATTGCAATGAAAAATCCTCTGCTGGAGACAAAATTAGTTGATAGTTTGGTAACATTTTGATATGGTGAAAGGATGACCACAAGATGGTAGCAAACTGTTGCATGTTGTTGGGGAAAATGCTGGAGATAGTAATATAATTCTAAAAGTAGGGAAATGCAAGGACTTCTGGGTTGGATCTCATTTTTCACTAACCCACTATTTCCTTTTTCCCTTCTCTGAAAGACCCCATAGCCTCTCTCCTTTTCTTGCTTTCTTGTGTCCTTTCCACTCTCTAGATATCCTGCCTCCATCTGCCCCTCTGTTTTCAGCTTTCCCTTCTTCCCTCCCCTGGCAGCCTCTCCTTAGGGAAAGACAGCCTCATTGTACACTGCTGGCCCCTGGGCAGGATTGCTCAGTGCTGGTCTACGGTTGCCAAATGCCCATGGGGGCAAGAGATCTCCCGCCCCCAGCAGCCACTGCCCACTGGCACGCCACCGGCCAGCAGGAGACAATCCTTTTAAAAAGAAAAAAGAAAAAAAAGAATTGCCATGTCTGGGAACTACTGTGAAGCAACATTAGTCAGCAATAGGGAGAACTGACATCACTTCCATGTTTTCTGTAGAAGTGAGATCACAACATCACTGATGCCCCCCATCCCTGCTGCTTCAATGCCTATCAGTTTCCAGCAACAGCCTGTTATCCCTAAGCTGGCCTCTGGCCCAGGCGCAGTGTTGTGATACCAGCTGCTGGGACAGGGAGTAGGGTAGCCAGGTTGCCCTTTGTAACCAGAAGGGGCAGAGGAGGTTGCGGGTAGCATGCTATGGTGATATAATCAGCTGCTTCTGATATGGAGATCAGTTTGCTTCTGTTAAGAAAACCTTAACAGAAGCAAACTGATCTCCATATCAGAAGCAGCTCTTTGCATCTACTCCTCCCTCCCCTCTCCACTTATATATCTGACCAGTTTCTTCTTGCCCTCCATGCATCTGATGAAGAGAACTGTGATTCTCGAAAGCTTATGCTACAATAAAGTTGGTTAGTCTTAAAGGTGCTACTGGACTCTTTTTGATTTTGCTACTACAGACTAACACAGCTAACTCCTCTGCATCTATGGTGATATAATGATGTAACTTCTGGTAGTGATGTCATTACATTGCCTAATCTGGTAGTGATGTCATCATGAGCCTGATCTGCTCTGGTATTTGGGCAAAAACTCCATGGTTTTTGCCTGAATACCAGAATTTCACCCGGCAACATGATGACATCACTTCCAATAGCGACATCATCACTCCACTATGGTTTTTGCCGAAAAACTGGAGCTTCACTGGTAATGTGACGATATCACTTTGGGGCATAAAAGAGAAGCAGTGCGGGGAGTCCCCTGCCCCCACTGGGATCTGGCAACTCTTTTTTTTTTAATGAAATTTTTATTGGAATTAGAATCATTTAATTTCACATTACAATCATTTCCCATTTCCCAATTTTTAACCCCCTCCCTTTCCCCCCTTTTTTGTAGACTTCCAACAGTTTTCCAACCCTTTGTCCCTTTTCCCTTACTCATTTTAAATTCATCTGTCTAACAAACATATACTTTCCCTTTAATCTAAGCAATAATTCTTTAACTATTTTTGACACTCTATACCCTATCTTTAAGTCCCTTCTTCCATTAGACAAACAATTTGTCCCTTTTTTCATAATTTCATAGTTTCCTGGTTTCAAATATTTCTATAAACCATATACCATATAAACCATATAATCCATACATTCATATAAGTCAACCAATTTAACTTATATTCTGTATATTACTTTTTCTACATATCTTGTCTTCATTCTACTTTAGTTATATTTAATTGTATTATTAATTCCCTCTTTCATTAATTATACATCTATATAACTATTATCAAAAATTATCAATCAATCTGATCCATATATTTCTTCAGGTAGACTTATTCAGTTTAACATGCTACACGTTTATACCAGAAACAACATTAATTAGTCGGTCCTTATAGTTAGTTATTTTCTATCCATATTCTATATATTTTTCTATATATAACAATCTAACAAGATAACTGCTTAGACATTTTCATTTCTCTCTCTACCCTCCGGTAAAGTCACCCCCTTCTACATTTTATCATATTTCAATAGTTCTCAAACTGCCACAGTTCTCCTCCCACCTCCCATTTCTTCAACACGTATTGCTTCAGCTTCTCCCAATCTGTGTTAAACTGTCCTGAGTCCAGATTTCTCAGTTTTCTTGTCATTTTGTCCATTTCGGCCATATACAGCAATTTGTAAGTCCAGTCCTCAATAGTTGGCACTTCTTGTACTTTCCATTTTTGCGCATACAAAAGTCTGGCCGCTGCTGTCATGTAAAATAGCAATGTTCTATATTTGGCTGGAATGTTCTCCATTCCCAAGTTCAGTAGCAGGAGTTCTGGGTTCTTATTGATTTGAAATTGTAGAATCTCACTTATTACTTTTATTATTTCTCCCCAGTACTGCCTAGCTACCTCACACGTCCACCACATATGGTACAGAGAGCCCTCATGTTTTTTACATTTCCAGCATTTATTAGAAGTGTTCGAATTCCCTAGCGCAATCTTCTTTGGTGTCATGTACCAACGATAAATCATTTTGTAAATTTCCGGTTTGGGATTCATGGAGGTCTGACGCAGCTCCAACTGCGGAGCTGACCGGACTGCCGTTTTAAGTGGCCGGCGGGGGCAAAATAGCCCGCGGCCGACTGCTCTCAGGCGGAGAGCAGGCAAGGAACGCTCAAGACCTCAGGGCGCGTTGATCTCGGGCGAGGGGGGGCTCTACGCGACGGGCCCCCTCACGACCCTTGAGGTCCCACCCTGTGACAGGTCGGCTGTGATCTCTGCGGCAGTATCGGGGCCAATGCGGTTGGCATAAGACCTACGTACCCAAGCTTCAACAGGGGGAAGAGGAGTGGAGGAGAAACGAAGATTGAAACAGCGATTACAACCCACGGAAAGTGAATGGGAAGGTAAAGATCACTATCTTCTGATACGGGACAGATTGTTAAAAGTAAAGAAGATTAAAAGTAGACTTTAAAACTGCAACAGGCCAATTATAACGAGGAGAAGACTCGGCAAGAGTCGAAATAGAAAAAAGATTAAGTTTAAAGAAGTTATTAAAGAATTCGGACTATTGTTTTGAATACTTGCGGTTATGGAGCTGTGAGAAAGTTTCACCATCGCGAGAGCTACTGCGGGAAGTCGGGAGACAGGAAGTACATAATAACAATAGAGTTGCTGGAGAGAAGCGGCCCCTGCCGGAGGGCAGGAAGAAGGGAATCGCCATCTTTGAAAGGGGAAAAGCCGCGGCTTCAGCGGAAGAGGAAGTAAGCCATTTTGGATTACAAAAACCATAGAAGAACCATAGAGAAAAGACGCCCGACATTTTGGACTTTTTAAAAAGTTTTTTCTTTGCAAAAAGACCGGGACATTTAAATTAAAAACTAAAAAGACACTAAATTGCACGCCACGGAGCTAAGGAAGAGGGCAGACTCGTGGGAGCGAGCTAAGGCAAGCCCCACGATGTCGAAAAAAGAGTGGCAATCGGCAATAGAGAACTTAGACAAAAAACTCTTAGAAGTGATTAAAGAACTTAAGGACATGAAACCGGAGTTGATTAAAGAGGTTAAACAAACAGTGAAAAGTGAGCTGTCAGAAGTAAAGAAAGGTATGGAAACAATGCAAAATGAACTGCAAGGAACGCAGCAGAGAGTTAAAGTAGTAGAAGGCGCGGTGGAGAATCTAGCTGACACGCAACAAACAGAGATGAGGCTGATGAGGGGGAGAATGGCGGTTGCGGAAAGTAAACACATGGAGAAGCAGCTAAGATTTCGCGGCTTGCCGGAAGTGGAAGGAAAAACAGTGCAAGAACAGATGACTGAGGTGTTAGCTGAATACCTGGGGAAGGAGGAGGAGGAAGTTGTGGCTATCCTGGACGTGGTATATCGTGTAAACTCAAGAATTGCGACCCAGAGGAAATTACCAAGAGATGTGATTGTGCAATTTACGACCCGAAATATGAAAGAGAAGATTGTGACTAAACAGTTTCAAGATCCATTGGAGATTGACGGCAAGACGATTATCATTATGAAGGAATTACCCAGATCGGTGTTATTGGATCGGAAAAAATATAAGGCGCTAATTCAGATTTTGAAGGACATGAAAATCAGATACAGATGGGAATTACCAGAAGGAGTGTCCTTTGAATTTGGAGGGGCCAAAAAACGCATCAGATCTGAACGAGAGATGGAGCGATTTATAAGAGACAATGAAAAGGACTTACCAGCAACAAGAATATGATTATGGAGTGTAAAGTTTTATCTTGGAATGTAAATGGACTTAATTCACCGAATAAGAGAAAAAGCATTTTTCACTGGCTATTAAAACAAAAATGTGATATTGTATGTTTGCAAGAGACCCACATTCGAAAACAAGATGTAAAGTATCTTAAATCAAAAAAATTGGGCAATGATTTTGCAGCGGCCTCTAATAAGAAAAAAAGAGGAGTAGTGCTTTACATTAAAGAGGAGCTGCAGCCAAAGTTTGTAATGAAAGATGTGGAAGCCAGATTTATAGCAGTGGAATGCGTATGGAACTCAAATAGAGTGCTGGTAGTTGGAATTTATGCACCTAATGGAGCAAAAGAAAGCTTCTTTGAGGATTTAAGGAAGCAACTAGATGAACTTTCATATGATCAGATAATACTTGCTGGAGACTTCAATGGAGTGACAAATTTGGAATTAGACAAAAAATCATCAACTGCACAAAAGAAGAGAGGACTGTTACCAAAGCTGTTTTTTGAATTGATACAACAGGAAACCTTAGAAGACGTATGGAGAAGACAAAACCCGAAAAGCAGACAATTTACGTTCTATTCTGCAAGACACTTTACACTATCGAGAATTGATATGATCTGGGCCACAAAAGACTTAGCGTTATGGACTAAGGAAGTGGAAATAATGCCGATGGTAGGCTCGGATCATAATCCAATTATGTGGAAGTTTGGGAGAAGGAGCAAAAGGAAAGGATGGAGAATAAACGAGGACTTACTTCAAGAGGGAGAGAATATGGAGATGCTGAGAAAAGAGACAAAGTTCTTCATACAATACAACATGAATAAAGAAGTACCAACCAACAAGGTTTGGGACACTTACAAGGCGGTAATTAGGGGCATACTAATGGACTTAAACGGAAGAGCCAGAAAAAAGAAGGAGGAGAAGAGACAGGAGATTATGGAGAAAATAAAAGCCAAAGAAATACAATTAAAGAAGAGACCAGGGAAAAAGAAAATTTATCAGGACATTAAAATATTACAAGAGCAGCTGACAGCAATGAATAACAAAGAGTTTGAGTGGAATCTTAAAAGACTGAACCAAAAAGGGTTTGAAGGTGCAAACAAACCTGGGAAATATTTGGCATGGCAATTGAAAAAGAGAAAGGAGAAGAAAATAATAAATAAAATATGTGAAGATAACAAAACATATTTGGAACAGACATCCATTAGTAGAGCCTTCTATAAATTCTATGCTAAATTGTATAATAAGAAAGAGGTGAATAAAAAATCAATAGCTATATATTTGGAGAAAATGAAGCTCCCAGTAATCTCGGAAGCATGGAGAGACAGACTGAACAATGAAGTAACGGATGAGGAAATAAAAATGGCAATACAATCAACAAATTTGGGAAAGGCGCCAGGGCCAGATGGACTTACAGCCAAATTTTATAAGACAATGGCCAATGAACTGGTACCATTCCTAAAAGAAGTGATCAATGGAGTATTAAAGGATCAACGGATTCCAGATACCTGGAAGGAGGCTAACATTTCATTGATCCCCAAGGAGGGCCAAGATCTGACTAATGTGAAAAATTACAGACCTATATCCTTACTTAATAATGACTATAAAATCTTTGCGAAGATATTGGCAGAGAGAGTGAAGGGGTGGCTTTCGGAAGTTATTGAGGAGGAACAAGCAGGTTTTTTACCTGGTAGACAAATCAGAGACAATTTAAGGACAGTGATCAATGCTATTGAGTATTATGACAAGCGTTGTGACAAAGAGGTTGGTTTCTTCTTTGTTGATGCTGAAAAAGCGTTTGACAATTTGAACTGGGACTTTATGTTTGCCACTATGGAAAAGCTACAAATGGGAGAAAGATTTATAAGAGCAGTTAAAGAAATCTACAGAGACCAGAATGCAGCAATTGTGGTGAATGATGAGACTACTAAGAAACTGACTATAAGTAAAGGAACAAGACAAGGTTGCCCGTTGTCTCCGCTGTTATTCATTTTGGTATTGGAGATATTGATGATACAAATACGACAAGATGAAGAAATCCGCGGAATAAAAATAAAAGACTTTTCTTATAAGGTCAGAGCATTTGCGGACGATATAATGTTAATTGTGGAAGACCCAATGGAGAACATGCCAAAAGTGATAGAGAAGATCAAGGAGTTCGGAGATTTGGTAGGGTTCTATATTAACAAAAAGAAGTCAAAGATACTATGCAAAAATATGACTAAGCAAAAACAACAACTGTTAACGGAAATAACGGACTGTGAAGTAACAACTAAGGTGAAATATTTGGGAGTTGAACTGACTGCAAAGAATATAGATCTATTCAAAAATAACTATGAAAAATTATGGACTCAGATTGAGCAAGATTTGATTAAATAGAATAGATTGAATTTGTCATGGTTGGGAAGGATTGCAGCAGTTAAGATGAACGTGTTACCAAGAGTAATGTTTTTGTTACAGACAATACCAATTATCCGAGACTCTAAACAGTTTGAAAAATGGCAGAGGAAAATATCAGACTTTGTTTGGGCAGGCAAGAAGCCTCGAGTGAAAATGAAAGTTCTACAAGATGCAAAGGAAAGAGGCGGAATGCAACTGCCCAATCTAAGACTTTACTATGATGCAATCTGCCTAGTGTGGCTGAAAGACTGGATGACGTTGAAGAATAAGAAATTATTGGCCCTAGAGGGATATAAAAAAATATTCGGATGGCATGCATACCTATGGTACGATAAAGTAAAAGTGAACTCTATGTTCTTACATCATTACATACGGAAAAGCCTATTTGCAACTTGGAAGAAGTACAGAGACTTTTTACAAGAAGGAACCCCCATGTGGGTGGTTCCATATGAAGTAATAGATCCGAGAGCTGTCGATACTGAGCAACAGTGTTTAACATATAAGGAGATAACCCGAATAGAATCTTCCAAACTTAAAATAAAGACACAGGACGAGTTATCACCTAACTATGATTGGTTTCAGTATAGGCAGATCAGAGATCTTTACAATTCGGACTGTGCAAAGGGAGGCATAAGAACAGAGAATTCGGAACTAGAGCAGACACTTTTAAAAGAGGATAAGAAGGAAATTTCCAAGGTATATCAAGTACTGTTGAAATGGTACACTGAAGATGAAATAGTTAAAGTACAAATGGTGAAGTGGGCCATAAATTTTAACAAAGAAATAACAATGGAGGCATGGGAACACTTGTGGAAAAACACAATGAAGACTACAACGTGTACTAATATTAAAGGGATCTGGCAACTCTATGGCCAGTCCAGGCCCAGGGCTGTACACAGTTACATGACACTGGAGGTAGGATTTCCAGGCTGTAGCCAGCAACCCAGGAAGATTTTAAGGGGTGGGGACTAGAGCACTGGTGTGATGCTGGTGTGCTGACGTCACTTATGGTGAAAACTGGAAGTGTCATCACAGGACACTCTAGGATTTGTCATAGAGTTTTTACAAATCTTAAGAGTGTCTTGTGATGTCACTTCCAGTGTATCAGTGCACTAGGGCAACTAATTCCCTCCCCCCATTTCCTCTTTCTGGCACTTCAGGTGCTGGTTAGCAAAATACTGGATTACAGGGAATCCTACCTGCAGCTGGGCCAGGGCCAGGTATACAGTGCTGGGCCAGGCCACGCTGTGTATTGTTGGCCAGGCTGTATTTAGTTATGTGGTGCAAGCAGGGCTGGGCACAGTTGTAGTGAGTCTTTAGCAGTCGGTGCATGGCTTGTCTGCAGAGGATGACTCTCTGTCTGCAGAGAGTCATCCTCCATCATGGGACATCCATATTTAGGGTTGCCAGGTCCCTGTACTCTCCAAAATTCATGCCAACGTTTTGTTTAATGCAGGGTGTTCCCTCTGCCATTCTTTCTCTGAACGGGAAGCACCAAGGTTGGCATGAATTTTGGAATATATGCAATCTCCTTGAGAAAGGAGATTGCACATATTGCACAGAGCTGGGCACAGTTGTAGTGAGTCTTTCATAGCTGGTGCATGGATTGTCTGCAAAGAGTCATCCTCCATCATTGGACTTCCATATTTAGGGTTGCCAGGTCCCTGTACCCTCCAAAATTCATGCCAATGCATAATTGTTTAGTTTAATGCAGGGTGTTCCCTCTACCATTCTTTCTCCGAACAGGAAGCACCAAGGTTGGCATGAAATTTGGAATATGTGCAATCTCCTTGGGAAAGTCGAAACAAGAATTATTAAAGCTAGCAGACTGTTGGGACTAGGGTCACCTTGAAATATTTCTCCCCCCTTTGAGGACCAGAGTTTTGGACTTGAAGACTTTCCTTTCATCTGTCCAGGAACTGGAAACCTGAAAAACAAAGAAACAGCAACATATTAACTGTGAATAACGTCACTTGAAGAATTATTGCACATGAGCACTTTGATCTCTTAAGAGAGATACTACTTGCCTCTAGACATTATATTTCAGGGGTACCAATTGTCTTGAACTTTCCTGAATATTTATTACTGTAGCATTTTAATTGTACTGGATTTCTGATACTGTGATTAACTTTGTATTTGGCATTAGGTTGCTCCGCCTACCGTATAGAGGATCGTTTATATTGAGATTTATTGCATAGAGGGTCAATTATATTGAGATTTATTGCATTTTTATGATGTGAATAGCACTGAGCACTTTAATTGCAGTATTTTTTACAGGTATCTTTGTAACTGATTGTAACTTGGAGTGGTTGCATTTTTGTCTTTGCAATACTAGATGAAGCAACAGCCTTAGAGATCATCCTTTCCTGGCAAACTGTAGGCAGAATTAGATTTATAACAAATGTTATTTTCTGCCTTTCTCCCCAATACCAATACCAAGCAATTACGCAACCCTGATCCCTTCATTTATAATTTTATTGGTGCAACTTGATCAAATATGTGGTAGTCAGTAAATGTTTTGTAAGACCTTAAGTTATATTTATTGCTCTCTCTTCTAAGCCATACTGGGATTTGAATCTGAACCTCCTAGATCCTAGTCAGGCACTCTGCTCTCTAAACCACACTGGCTCTGACAGTTCGTGGTGATTGTTAAACTCCCTTTGTTCTGTAAAGGATGGGTTATTGTCGGCCCTCCCTATCTGTGCTGCCTTTCTCCCCAATCAGAACTCAAAGCAGCTTACATTGTTCTCCCCGCCACTTATCCTCACAAATGCCCTGTGAGGTGGGTCTCTGGCTGAAAGTGGGTGACTGGGCCAAAGTCAGCTAGCAACCTTTTGTGGCAGAAAAAGTATTTGAACCTGGATCTCCTTGATCCTAGTCCGAGATTCTAACTTCTACCCCACAAAGGCTCTGGTAAGTCAGAGAAGCAGTTAACCCCCCTCCCCTGCTTTGTTTTTTCACAGAGGGGATACTTTCCACCGTCCCTGTCTGTGCTGCTGGCTCTTTTCTAGCTTCATGTCAGTAAATCTTTGCTTCCATTGCAAATAAATGTGGGATGTGGTCATGCTAAAAACCATTCAAAAGCATATTATTAAGTCACTAAGTTTACACTGAGATATTTAAAAAATTTAAATAAAATAATGTGAATGGGAACCACATTTATAAAACAAATCTACTTAAAAGAGACTTATGGACTTCTAGATTTCTGGACATCACAACAGGCTTTCCAATCTGGTTTACATTGTATTATTCTATTAACATATATATTGTTTGATTTTTGATTGTTATCACAATGACTTAACATGGATCTCTTGTATTTATGTTTTAAAATGAAGACACTGATAGCTCAGTTCAAAAACCTGGAAGCTAGGGTATTGCTGTTGTCAGTGCAGCACCAGCAAAGCTAGCTGGTAGCCTGTATTCCCTCAGCAGAGGAAAGACATGCCAGAGCGCACGTGGGGGTGCAGAAAGACTCAAGTGCAAGGAACTGGTTTCTCTGCATGAAGTTTCAGATCTGGGTGAGAGAAATAACATTTGAAGAATCTGGGTTTTTGCATTGCAAAGGTAATTTAGGCACTGGGACAGCAACAAGAAGATGCACAGCTGCACATTCATATGAACATGGGTTTACACTGAGTCAGATTATTCCTCTATTAAGGTTAGTATTGTCAATTCACATCACCTACTACCTGATCCTTTTAACTACAGATGCCAGGGATTGAACCTGGGACTTATGAACGCAAAGCAGATGCTCTACTACTGAACCACAATGCCCTAGCGTCACCCTAGTAGCACAACTACTAGCTTAAGCCCTCTTCTCCCATAATGCATTGAATCAATCTGAAAAGCTGGCTGAAGGCAGGGGATGGGGTGTCAGTTTCAGTGGCTATAGATCATTTTTTTAATGCTATACTTTTGTTGCCCATGTCTGTTCTTGAAAGAATATAATCAGGAAAGGCATTTTCTGTTTTAGGCTAGAAGTGCTTCTGTCCTGTCAGTTATAATTGGCATCATTTCGAGGTGAAATACAACCAGAGCTTCTTCATCCACTCATTTCAGGTAATTCTTGCCTAGGCAATTGCTTAGGCTATGTGTGGTGTATTGCTTAGAGACCTTGATCTTGAGTTTTCCAGTGTAAATCATGTTCATAAGTTGAAGGCAATAGGAAAAGAGGAAGATTCAAAATGAGATGGCTTGACTTAATAAAAGAAGCCATGCCCTCCAGTTTGCAAGATCTGAACAATTCTGGTAATGATAGGATTTTTGGAGGTCTTTCATTCATAGGGTCACCATAGGTCGGGGACAACTTGATGGCACATAACACACACATTGAATTGACCAATAAAACACGTTTCTGGTTCTACCAGCATAAGAAGCTCATGGGTAAAGAGTGCAGAATCTCTCCTCCTCCCTATAGTGAGTGAGGATTTGGGGGTGGGGTGGGGGGTTAATTTAGGACCTGATATCCATACTCAGATTCAGAAACTGAAGAGATACCAAAACCTTCAACCTCAAGTGCAACGACTCTAAAGAAAAGAAGACGCCTGTACAATTCAAACTGGGGGAAAGAGATTTTATGGTTTTTTTCAGGGATCCTAACAACAAGACTAAAGCCAAATGTAGGTGTGCAATGCATCTTTTACTGTAGATGGCATTAACATCCTGTCTCTTGTAAACATGATGTCTCTCATAAACATCTGAAAATTGTGCAAGCTGCTGCTGTTTCTCAGAGAGTGTACTCCTTCTTTGTCATCAAAAACCACTAGGTGAATACATGACTGTTGCTGAGCTAGCTCACATTTATCATGGAGTGAAGCATAACATTTCTTTTCTTGCTCAAGACTGTGGCATCAAAGTTATGAAGCAAGTATTCTATGACTCCAAAACTGTCAAGAAAACGACAGCTGGACACACAAAAGCATTTGCTGTTGTTAATGTTCTTTCTCTATCAAGCTGCTTTTAAATGACTTAAAGAATGGCATGCCTTTTTCTGTTGCCACAGATGCATCTAACCACAAATTCTTGCCTGTGACTGGACAGTATTTGTTCCGATGTGAGGAGGGAATCCCAACCTTTCGTCGTCAAGTGTCAATGCAACGCACGGGTTACAAACTTAAATGGTTTTTATTCCACATCTTCATACATGTAAGGAATCTCTACTCACAGTTCTTCTAAATAACAAAAGGAGACAGTGCATTTTTCATGCATAAAGGCGCTTGGTGGAGCTTTGTAGACCCCTGTGAATGTGGTGAAAAAAAGAGATGACTTGCTCCTCTCCCTGGTGAGGTGTGACTGAACAAAGAAGGAAATGGCCCTAACAAGTTTTGGCAGGCTCTGAATGCCCCAGGAATTGAACCTCTGGGTAAGGCACTACAACTCCCAAGATGCACTTCTCTTAAAACTATAGGCATGCATTCTAGTCTAGTACATATTGATTAACTGAGTAATATATTCAACTTACTGCTGGAACAGTACAGTATTTATCTAATCAAGGAGGCATTTTAAGATTCACAGTCAATAAAAGATCCCCTGTGTTGTGTGTTGAGTGAAAAAGGACTGTCATGGGCAAATGTTCCAGCATATGGAGTAGACCATGCTTCAGTGGATTATTGTGTTAACCATTCTATTTTCCTAAGGTTAGCTGATCAAGAGAATGAAAATATTATTGCTGCTCACTGTTATTATCATGTTTAGCATATCTGTGCAAAACATGCTTTGAAAGTTCTGTCTTTTAACATTGGAAACTTAGAGTCGAACCACATGATATGAATTACACGAGACTGAGCGAGTGTCAGGAGTCCTATCTTACCCCAAATGCCCATGTCCAGCATTCTCTTGATGAGCACATGTCCTGGTCCAGGCACGGATTCTTAATGTTATGCTCCAGTGTGGCTGCGACGGCGCGTGTTCGCGGTCGCAACCAGTAAGTCGACAATGCAAAGTGTCCTTTTTTCCTGGATCTTCCGCTTCCTATCTGCAGCTCACTCCACCGTACTCTCAGAACTGTGGGTAGATGGCACTTACGTCTATACGCAGAGTGCAGGTGCATGATGGGATATCCTTCCCACGTCTTGGAGGAACGCGGAGAAAACCCATGCCACCGTGAACACGGGTTCAATGGAGGTCCTCCATTCCCGGCGCGTGTAGTTGAGAACAACATTGGAACACGTGTAAGTGCGTTTTCGTGTCATTCACGTGTAATTCGTATCGTGTGGTTCAGCTCTCAGTTTTAAAAGTGTTTGAAGAACTTTCAAACTTGGCTAAAAAATAAGAAGAATTGAAAGAATTTTTTGAATTTTGCAAGATCCAGTTCCAAGAAGTCATGGGGTACGTTCCAACTTGAGGGCTTACTTTGTTTAAAGCAGACAAGCAATTGCTGTTGAATTAGACACAGCTAAAAGATTATTTTCTTTCACTCAACTCTGAGAAGTGTCATGTGGCAATATGGAATATTATTTCTGATCAGGAAGACAAAATGGCAAGTGATGAACAATAAACTACTTCTCTCATTTTTCATGCCACTATTCTAAGATATATTTCTTACACTGGAAAACAGATCAACACTTTCTTGTGATATTTATTTGATCGTGGAAAAGCTCTGAAATTCCTTGAAAAACAAAACTTCTGATCAGTTCTTCCATATGGAAGTTAAATTCACAGTTTGGAAAAACTACTTACCTAGTTCACAAAGTAAAAAAAAATTACCTCTGAAGCACTGAATGTATACACAAGAACCCTCAAATATTTGGAGAAGTGGTTCCGTTTTGAAAATTCTCCATATCATGCTCTAAGTGCTTTGAGTTCAGCTAACCACACAACTGCTGCTTCTTTGGTTGAACTGGATGTTGTCACCATGAAAAAAAGATTACCACCCCCCTTGCAATCTCTGTATGAGGAACTCAGTGTCTTGGACATGATGTCCATTGCACTTGAAGCAACATCTCTAGAGGAATGGAAATATTTTTTCAATGCGGAACCCACTGCTAGACATTTGTTAAAACTAGTTCAGTATTCTTTTCCAATTCTAGTGTCAAATGCAGGTGTGGAAAGAATTGTTATCATAATGGTTAATCTATGAACTGATGACCGTAACAGATTGAGTGTAGAATCAGTAAGAAGTGAACATTGTGTTTTGAAAAATGCCTTTTACTTATTTAGAAGCAAAAGATGAGTTTTTGAAAAATTAATCATCAGAGAAAGCTGCACAATCTAATGGAAGAAGTTATAAAATATTAGTTATTTGTAGTCATCTCACTGAACTAATTAATTTTGTTCTGGTCCAGTAAAATCTCTTGGTTATAGATTGAGCAAATTGTTGAAAATCTGGATCAATGCTAAGTATATTTATTATCTGCTTGTCTCACTGAATCTTGCATGATACACCTGTTTATTTGTAGTTAACTTTAGGGGTGTGCGCACACCCAAAAGAATCTGGGTCAGATTCTCTTACCTGATTAGAAAATCCTGAATTTATCTGGTCATTATTCCCTATGGGGAATAACAGGGAAAACTATCCAGGGGGCTGGGATGTGGGTCATTTTTCAAGTAACTCCACCAAATTTTCAGGGAACCTACTCCTTCCTGTCCACTAAAGACCCCCAAGTTTCAGGAAGATTGGACCCCAGGGTCCAGTTCTATGGGCCCATGAACAAGCTGCCTCCAGCCATTCTCCATTGTTTCCTATGGGGGAAACATTTCTAAGGCTTTCCAGGCAAAAGGATATCTTAAGCAAAGGCAACCTCTGTTCAAAGGCTGACCCCAAATGCAAATCTCATTCCCATGCAAGCAGAATCAGGAAATCCCAACAGAACCAAAGTGAAGGAGGGGGTACCAATGTCCAACCATAGAATCCCAATGTCCAGTGTTACCAGAACTGCTCTTTATTAAAATGGGGAATTAGCTATAGCAGTCTGTAACTTTAAAATTAGCGCGGATCTTAACCTATGTCTACGGAGGTCCCGATTCCAGACACTCTAGTGAATAAGAGGCAGACTACAAATTAGGTTCCAAACACGTGTATTGTCTAACAATGTGGCGTAAGCCTGAACTTGCACAAGCATATAAGAAACACACAAGATCTAGGAAACACAGAGTATGAAATACAGAGACGTTCGCATTAGCTGGTTCCCCACGATGATAGGGGGAATACTCACTTATCCTGGAGCGAAGCAGAGACACGACAGCGAGGAGTGGCCCAATGCCAGCACTGGGACCACAGACGGACAGCGAGGGGTTCTGGATAGGATGGCACGCGCACCATGCGGTCTGGGAGACCGGCTTAAATACCCCAAAACGTACCCTGGGGCTGGTGCTGTACTTGGTGGTTCTCACAGATTAAAACAAAGGTACTAATGGGTCGCTGAATGGCTTGGATGGGCCACTTTAGTAATCAGATTGTGATAAGTGACACCTCAGGAAGAGGGGACAAAAGAGGGAGGGGGGAAATCCAAGTGGGCTGAAAGGATGTTCCAGCGGACAGGGCTTGTCCTGATGTCATCAGCTCTGGAATGCGGAGGTTTCTTTGAGATGCATTCTCTAAGTGCTTGGGATGGTCGGCACTTAGTTCCTTCTCCTGGGCGGCTCCGAAGATATGCAGAGCGGGGCGAGGTACTCTCGCTGCGGACGTGGTGTGCCCGCTTCGCCGAAATGGCTTCTCAAAGCAGTCTCTTCCTCTGGGTCTTCTGGCTGCCTAAGAACATGGATGCTGGCTGGGCATGGCTGGGGCTGGATAGCAGGCTGCCCGGTAGCGAGGGCAAGCTTGGCGACCAACCCGCGGGAGGCTCCAGGCGGGAACTGACCAGGGAGCGCCTGGCCAGGCTCGCTGGAGGTTTCCCCGGCAGGCGCCCGGCTGCTAGCAGCGGCTTGGGCCCATATGAGGCAGGCTTCCATGGAGGCAAGGGAAACAGCACTTAAAACACAGTCCAAAGCAGGGAACAGGCACGGTCCGTGGCAGATGGCAATGCAGGCACGGGGCACACTTGTAACAGAGTCCAAACACACACACTGGGAAATCCAGATACAGGGCAGGGCAGGGCTGCCCAGAAAGAGAGTCCTTTGTGCAGTTATCCAAGCATGGAGTCAGTAAACTACACAGTCTATTGCAGCAGCAAGACAATTAAACAGCAGGCAGGAAACTGACACGTGTATTTAACACACACACGTGCGAGGCAGTCTTTGGTGTAGCAGTAAAACAGCAATGCAGGAAACTTTAACACAGTCCATGGCGGGCTTTAAAGCAGGGGAGGGGGCCTACTTGGCAACACCAACCAGAGGATTCCAATGTCCAACCAGAGAACCCTAACGTGAAAGAAGAGAATGCTTCCCAACCTGAGCTGAAGCAAGGGGGAGGCGAGGCTCGCCAGAACCACAGTGTTTAAAAGGCATCTAGCAGTGGCTTGAAGGGTTCTTTGGAGATCGGGCAGGGGTGGAGGGATAGAATGGGGATCTGCCTGCTACCTCCTGTCCCCTGCCAGTCTCGTGTCATGCTGCTGCTGCAGTACGAAGCTTGCCTCCAGTTCATGCAGATGCCCTCTGCTTCTCTGTCTCTGCTATGGTTGCCTGCAGCTGCTTGTAACCAAATAATCTGTCCCAGCAGAGTCCAGTTTCCCTGTTCAAATCTAGAATTCTTTATGTGACCTGGCACAGCTGGATTATGTCAGACTGGCATAAATCCGGCTATAAAGACAGATTACAAATCCCAGATTGCACACCCTTAGTCAGTTTATCCCACCAAACTACTTGATTATGATACAGTCTACTAAATTCTCTTTCTTATAGGTTTGGCCAATTGTTGAGGTACATTTATTGATTTCATGAACTGCTAAACATTTTTTTCTGCAAAGTATATTTATAGTTTAAGCCTGACTTCTCCCTAGATGCTAAAATGACAAAACTGAGGCTATCTTACTTTGGCCACATCATGAGAAGACAATATTCTCTGGAAAAGTCAATAATGCTAGGAAAAGTAGAAGGCAGTAGGAAAAGAGGAAGACCTAAAACAAGATGGCTTAACTGAATAAAAGAAGTCACATCCTCCAGTTTGCAGGATCTGAGTAAATCTGTTAATGATAGGATGTTTTGGAGGTCTTTCATTCATAGGGTCGCCATAGGACAGAGGCGACGTGTTAGTACATAATACACACATACACACAAGTATATGTATAAGTATATTTATATTATAAATATAAATCAATATATTTATAGTATATTTATAGTCTAAATATATTTATTTATAGTCTACTTGTCTCACTGAATCTTGTGTGATATACCTGTTTATCTGTAGTCAACTTATCTACTTTGTTATGTTGTGATTTAGTAAAAAGTAAAGGTATAGTAAAAAAAAGTTAGTACTGGTTCCATTTGTATTTGTATATTTGTAATGATTTGATGGAAATGTTTTATATGTAACCCAGTTGTTGTAATCTAGGGCGAGTTCAAGGTCTATATTGTAGTATCTGGTTTGGTATTGTAGGAATCTACTTATTTGTTTCAAATGGGTAGCCACGTTGGTCTATAGTAAAACAGCAGGATTTGAATGCAGTGGCACCTTAGGGACCAACAATAATCCGGCTCTGCAGACAGCCAAGGAGTAGGAAACCCAATTTAATTGACAGTAAGTACATTTATATTCTGATTGCTATTTAGTTGTGTATGACTGTTGTGTGCTGTGTAAGCCCCGGTTCACACTGTTGCAATCTCTGCGCAGTGCGAGTTCAGCCATATGCTTGTATGGCTGAACTCGCATTAGATTCGGAAGAAAAAAGGCATACGTGCCTTCTTTTTTCCTGCAGTGGAATCTGATTGCATGGGTCTTCTCACCCATGTGATCAGATTCCTGTGCGAGTTCACAGATCGCAGTGCGGTTTGCGCAGGGTAGTGTGAACTGGAAAGGTGGTGGAGGAACCGGCTCTGTATATTGTTTTTGGTATATTGTGGTATATTGTTTTTGTAGGGCTGTATATATATATTGGTATTTTACTAATAGCAATTTGGAACCCCTAGGAAACAATGATATCAAGAAAGAGAAAAATTGACTCGGAGTGTAGGATATTCAAAGAACAGTGGACTTATGATTACTTTTTCATGCAGTACAAGGAAAGAGCTGTGTGTTTGATATGCCAGAATATAGTGTCTGTGTTCAAAGAATACAATTTGCGTCGACACTATCAAACTCAACATAAAGATAAATATGATGGTTTGGTTGGAGAAGTGAGAAAATAAGATATGTGCAGTGTGCATAGGAATTTGTTCATAGTTTTTTTTTAGTCCAGCCCTCCAACAGTCTGAGGGACAGTGAACTGGCCCCCTGTTTAAAAAGTTTGAGGACCCCTGCTCTAAGGCCTCAGGCTTCCTACAGGCCCAGGATCATGACAAGGGTGAAGCAAAGAAGGGCATCAAGATGTAAAGATGGCAGAATGCAGCTTGATTAGAGTAGAAAGAAGCAATGAGATAAGAATCTAGGGTTGCCGGTCACCTGATGGGAGCAGGGAATCCTCTGCTCCCAGCCTTCACCCCCTGCCACCACTCACCTGGCCGACAGTGGGAAAGGTGGGAGAACAAGCCCCTCAGGGTATGCTTCCAGCGTGGTGCAACATCACTTCCGGAGTGACATAATTGCTAAGGCTCTGGGAGTGCTCCTGCACTTTATGCCATGTTGATTTGGGCCCCAAACAGGGCAATTCTTTAAGAATCAACCCAGTGCAAAGCATGGGAGCACTCCCAAGGTCTGTCACTCCTGGGAGTGGCATCGTTGCAGTGCACTGGGAGTTCGCCCTGGGAAGCCTGTTTCCCCACTCCCCCCCCCCGCCAGGCAAATCAGTGGTGGCGGGGGGCTGAGGCTGGGAGTGGGGGGATCCCCTGACCCACTGGGTGACTGGCAATCCTACCTGATTCAGATATGTTGAGTTTACTTGAACTGTGGGAATTTAGTAATTCTCTTATTTATTCCAGAGGAGTAGGTGTGTTATGTTGCAGCAAAATTACACAGAAGCTGAGTAGTACCTTAAAGATTAACAAAATCTATTTCAACTTTTATTACAGTGTATGTCCATTGGCACAGTTAAATATTTAGCAGTAGTGGCAGGAGAATATGTTTTAAAGAGAAGCTGGTATAAAACAAGACCCAATAAAAGAGAAATCAGTCCACCTCAACCAGGTTCACCTCAACTTCAGTTAACCTCAACATCGACCAACAGCAGGAGGTGTGGAATACATGAGCTATTTGCACCGATAGTGAGTTATGAATCCAAGGCCCCTGTTAAGACCCGGGAGGTACATTGTCTTGAATTTGTGAATGGATTCTAATTCTGCCTGTTAAGTTCTTTAGAAGGAGAACAATAACTTTTAAGTCACCCACAGTATTCTTGGAAGTTAAAATGTTCCCCTGCTGGTTTCTGAACATTGTGATTTTTAATGTCAGATTTATGCCCATTTATTCTTTTGCGTAGGGACTGTCTTATTTGTCCAACGCAGAGAGCAGAAGGACATTGTGGAAATATAATGGCATATATTATAGAGGAAGAGCAAGTTGATGATTCCTTCGGATGCAGTTATTAGACTCTTTAATAATATTCCCAGAGTATTTGAAGGGATATATTTGGCATCTAGGTTTGGTCCAAGGGTTTGTATTTTATTAGGTAATCTATAGTTGTTAGTGGGAATGTGTTTTAGGTTGGCATGCTGTCTGTAGGCAAGGAAAAGTTTGCCATCCAAGCCTGTGAAAGAGAGACATCATTTGTCAGGATGGATTACAAATCACTGATCTTTCATTGAAGTATTTTAAGTTGTAAGATATAGGTGGCAACCAGTGATGTCAAGAATTCAAAGGGTTCACAGGTCACTGGGGCCTTCACAAAGGTCCACCTCTGCCCAGATTCAATAGCTGCCACCGGTTCTCCTACTAAGGGCCAAGCTACACATGACGAATGACACTTGAACAGCAAGTGGATTGAGTGGAGGGCAAGTGAACAGGGAGAAATACACTTGCCGTTCAAGTGTCATTCGTCATGTGTAGCTTGGCCCTAAGTCCTAGCCAGAAGCTAGGGAACAAAGCTTCAAGTCTTACCAGACTGTATCTGGGTGTCTGCTATGTTGATTCCCAGCCAAAGTTACAAAGGTAGCAGAGGTCCAAACTAAGGATCCCAGGTCCCCCAGTGGGGGCAGGGAATCCCCTGCTCCCACCCTCTACCCCCCGCCACCACTCACTGGGCTGGTGGAGGGGAAAGGCAGGGGAACAGGCATCCAGGGCTTCACAGTGGGCCCCAGAGAAACATGCGCACACTCTCACATGCAAGAAGCACTCTAGTGGTGACATGAAGGTGAGTGCCAGGTCCCCCCCTCCACTACCCTTAGATCAAGGAAGTGTATTAAATCCATTATTTGTGTATCAAATTTAAGGATTTTGAAATTATTAATGGCAGTGAAAAAAAAGTAAGTATTTGAGGTAAGCAGTGAAATGGGAAAAAAATTACTTATTAGTGGGAGGGAGCAAGGATGACCTATAATTTTTTATGGTGTTGGTGAAATAACACTAATGCATTCCAGTCCAGACAGGATGAAATTTTCTAGTTTGTTACTGCAAAGAAATAAATGAAAGCAGTATCTTTAAACATTTTAACTGAAAATCTGGACAACGATGATACAACATTGAAATGGAACATATTATATAGCACGCTAATCATAGATCACGAATTTTACTGTTTTGTTACTGCAGGAAAACATGTACTAAGCAGTATCAGTAATAATTTTATTGGAAAATAATAAAAAGGTTGCCCCCTCCAGCAATGACAGTCTTATCGTTTGGTTCAAGACAAACGGAGTTCCTAATCCGTGTTAGAGGTTCTGAACTCAGAACGGGGCCCGGGGGAGGGGGGATATGACTTGGTTTACGTGGGATTTTCTATACAATTGTACAAAAGAAGAGCTGGAACTACAGCGGCAAAGCTGGGCGATCATTTTGGATGCCCTGGCGTAAGAAAGGTTATCGCGGGTTACTAGGCCTCGTATCTAGGCAACCGTGGCGCGGCCGTAGATGACGCTCTATCATGCCGGAGAGGAAACTCTATGGTTGTGGGAGGCGATCGGCCCCTTCTCGTCTCTCTGGTTGGCGGGGGATTTGGGTTGATACCCGAAGTCCTGAGCAGCTAGAGAAGTAACGGGAAGAGGAACTTCGGTTGGGGCGGCAAAAGTGCAGGGACGGAGCGCGCCGACGAGAACTGGTAATTGTTGTGAGTTGAGCTGGAAGCTTTGGGCTGCTGCAGCGGCGTGCATGGCCTCCTCTTCCCGGGACGGCGACGATGTCCTTCTGTGCAGCCGGCACCAATGCATGCTTGTTCAGAAGCAAGTCTCTGTGAGTCCAGTGGTGCTTACTCTCAGGAAAATGCGGGCGGGAGTGGGCGGCTGGGGTTGTCTCAGGCTGGAATCATGGGCCACGCTTTCCTAGGCGTCAGCGCTGCCTGCCCTACACAGCGGATGTTGCTTCTGACTAGGATTGAGCTGTAAATAGTGCAGGTTGTGCTTCTGGGCTGGCTGTGGGTGTGCCACAAAGCTAAGTAGCTCGTCGAGATCAGCAGAGATAGGAAATCATCCAAGTCCGAAACCCCAACTCCGGAGAGCCTGTTGCTAATATACAGAACAACCTGTCTTTGATATCAATGGGTGATAATGGGGAAAGGTCCATGCTGTGATGGGCAGGAACGTTTTGACCTCGTTTGCGCAAAGGTGGACTTAATAAACTATTGTAATGTGTATCTAGATCTTATGGAACTTGAGAGAACCATTTTCCTTAATGGTAGAATTATTTCTCCTTTTCTTTGGAGTCTTGTGCTATTTTCTGAGATAATTATAAAATGGTTTTAGTAATAAACAGCATGATAAAAAAGCAACCATCCTGTTGAGAATACTGATTATTGCCAGTGCTTTTAAATGCATGAAGGTCAGTGTGGAGTAGTAGGGGTTAGCATATTACATTAGAATGTGGTGTGGATATTCAGGTTCAACTCCCTACTCTGATATGACAGTTTGATGAGTGATCTTGGACTCGGTCACACTCTAGCTCTCCACTTTACCTACCTCATAGAGGTGTTGTGAGGCTAAAATAAGGAAGGGAGAATCATGTATACAGCTTGAGAATCTTGGAGGAAGGGTGGTATAAAAATGTACTAGACAGAGAGGGAAAAGACTTAAGCAATTCTTTTCCTTCTGAACTTGATCTGGTGTAGCCTGGTATAAAGTGGAACAGAGTATCTATTTAAAGATACCTGGAGAAAATTCAAGGAATGCAGGTGAGCTATGCTTTCTGGAATGTTGTGGACCTACTAATGTTAAAGGGAGGGATGCCAGTGATGAGTGACCTTTAGAAGTAAGGGACAAATTTTTCAGACTATACAGTAAAACAAAGGTGTGTCTGATACCTATGAAGTCATGTGTTTTGGTTCCCTGCACCTTTCCTTCAAGAACTGTGGTTACACATGCTCCGGTGATTTCCACATTTTATTTAGAATGCTTTGTGTAGTGCTGCCTTTGACAAGTGGTTCGGAAACTACATCTGGGCCAGAGAGTACTGCTGTCAAGTGTGCGCACAGAGGAAGGGCAAGATGATCAAATCACTCCAAATTTGAGACCTCTGCATTGGCTTTAATATTCCTAATGGCTACCATCTCTTTCTCGCCTAGGGAATCTCATCCTCTTCAGAATCTGGAAGAGGGACAGAGATAGCGATAATCAGTTTTACAGTTTGCATTTGGAGACAGAAGGGCGAAATGTGCTAAAAAGTTTTAAATCTAGAATTAACAGAACTGGAAGCAGCCTGATTGGCTTTCGAGGTCCATTCTTTTGCTGTGTGAGGTCTGAATTAGCATTAAGAATAGCGCAGTCTGTGATAGGAGTCTATTTCTTCCATTGTGCTATGCTTGTGCATTTACAAATAAATCAGGTACTACAAAGGCCCCATAAGGTTCCACTTTGTTCTTTCATCCAGAAGAAACTAAACCTTACTTATTCCGTTTCATGCTGGTCTCACTGATGGAAACTTTTTCTGGCAGAAAAGTTGTAGGTCTGCTGTACACATCTACGGTGAGGTGTCAGCTTTTATTCTGGTATAAGCAGTTGTTTCTAGTTACCAAGTACGGTGAAACTTCAGTCATGACCACTATTTTTAGTTTCAGTAGGGGACAAAAAGATTCAAGGGGACAATACAAGCAAGAGTTAAAGGTCTACTGCATATGTTCAGGTTTAAATTGGAAAAATGCAGCATGCGTTGGAAGATTGCTTTTTCATACATATAATTGGAAATATAGGAGTTCATGAGAAATCATTGCACATGGTCTAATACACAAAGTGTAATGGAAAAATACCCCTTTCTGACTCCTTGACTGCAGAACACTGCGCAAGGTGATTAGCTATTAATTTTATTTTCCTCATTTTATTTTCCTTCCCCATTTAGCCAGAGGCGAACACATGAAGCTGCCTTATACTGACTCAGACCCTTAGTCCATCATAGTAAGTCTTGTTTACTCAGACTGCTAGTGGATCTTCTGGATCTCAATTGGTCTTTCATATCACCAGTAAGTTGATCCTTAACTGGACATGCTCAACTACTGAGCCGCAGCCCTTTCCCAGATGCAGATAATCTTATTTACTCAGAAGTAAAATGTACATGTAGAGAGCCAGTGTGTGTGTGGTATAGTGGTCAGATTGTCTGCTAGGATCTGGGAGACTGGGAGTTCAAATCCCTGTTCTGCCATGGAAGCTTGCTGAGTGACCTTGGGGCAGTCACTTGCTGACAAGAATGACATAAACCGCTAACCCCAACTCAACAAGAAAAATGAAGTAATAAAAACTCCCCCCCACTCCCTCTATTTTTTTTGTTCTGAATATACAGCTGTAAATAACTATTGCTATTTTAGCCTGTCCTAATGCAAAAGTACTTATTTATTTAAATAATTTATTTATTTCATTAATATCCTGCCTTTCTCTCCAAAGGGTACCTAAAGCATTTTTCATAATTCTCCTCTGCTCCATTTTATCTTCATACCTCTGTGAGGTAGGTTAGGATGACCAGTCCAAGGTCACCAAGCAAGCATTCAAGGCAGAGTGGGATTCAAACCAGGGTTTCCAAGATCCCAGTCAAACACTTGAATCCCTATACTTCACTGTTTCTCAGTTACGCTATTGTTTGGTTTGGTTTTGTTATGGGCCAGACTAGCATGGTCGTATGCCATTTTTAACGTTTTATTAAATTTCATATCAGAGGGGTTTTTTTTTACTTCACTCTAGAAAGGGATCTTCAACCATGCCAAACCCAGGACACGCTTTTGGTCCCCAACTTGATTGCAATCAAATTTGTTTAAACATTATAATCTTTTATATTTACATTTACTATTTCGCTCTCTTTACATCTGGGCTTTTATCGCTTCTTCATAGTCCCTTCACCTTTTCTTTCAAAGAAATACAGAAAATATATAGCTACAAGCAGGGGACCTGCAAGGACTTGCTGAGGGCATCTCATTTCCCCTCCCCCTCTATTTTCTCTTTCCCTTTCCTTGAAAGCCTCTTTCCTTTTCCTGCTTCCTTCTCTCCTTGCCCCCCACCCACAGCTAGCCTACCTCTATCTGTCCCCTTCTCTTCAGCCTGCCTTCCTTTCCTCCCCCTGGCAGCCTGTACCCAGGAAGACTTTGGCCTAGTTGAGTGGTCACCTGTATCCCCCTCCTCACACTGTTTCCTGTTTTCCTCCTCCAGGCAACCCTCCTATCCTCACCATTTCCTGCTTCCTTTTCTCCTTCCTACCCACTAATCAACCTACCTTTTATCCACTCCTCTCACCTCTACTTATTATTTCATTTATACCCCCCCTCCTCCCCCATGGGAACATAAAGCAGCTTACATCCTCCTGCTCACTTCCATTTTATCCTTACAACAGCTCTTTGAGAGAAGTTAGGTTGAAAATGTGTGACTGGCCCAAGGTCACCAGCGAGCTTTCGTGGTGATTTGAACTTGGGTCTCCCAGATCCTACTCTGAAACTCTTAACTGCTACAACACGTTGGCTTTTGTGGTATGGTTGCTGTTGAACAGTAGCAAGCAGCCAGGCCTGGGTGAGTCCCACTAGTCGCCTGATGCTGCCTGACCCCCATGAGATTGCCCTCAAAGACCAAAACAGCCCTGGAAAAGGCCCTGCCTCCTGTCCCACTTGTTCCTGACAGAAACTGGGACTTGAAGGCTTTGTGGTTGCATAGCAGTGGTCACTAAGGGCATTCTTTTTAAAAAGCTACCTGCACTGTGTCTATTATTCGGGAGGGGGTTAACCCCCCATGGGTCTTTTTTTAGATTTCAGATTTTTCTGCAAATTAGATATATCGATTGCTTTGCTGGTACCATAGATAACTTTCTGATCCAGTTAAGGATTGTAGACATGATTGCAAACCATTCTGACCAGTGCTTTAAAAGTGTCATGCTACTGGAAATGTTATTTTATTAAATTCAAGGGGGATGCTACAGAAGTTTAATGTGGAATAAGGGAAAGACAAATGGGGAAAGAAAGTTTGTAGTTTTAAAATCTAGAGGCTGGCAGTGGAAATCTTGTGGCCTGGGGTCAAATTTCCAATTATGGCCATTTAAAAGATAAATCCTCGTTAAGAGTATGTGTGCTCTGTCCTACAACTACACAGCATATCATATCCCTGCTTTCTCACATACCATCTTGAATGGCAGCATGCTGACATGCGTTCATTCCCACGGCTAGCTCTCTCCTTTTATTGCCTCTGGGAAATAGAGGAAGCATCCTAAGGAAGGGTTACTCCCACCCCTCTCTCAGCAGGAGTTTCTTCCTAAGAGTAGGTGGTGAAAGCTGACATGACTACTACTTGCCCAGTAGTACTGACTGTGTGATTTCTGCCACTGTAGTTACAACTCTTTTCTGCCAAGAGGCTACCTTGTTCAAAGTCCTGTTCCTTAGAAAGTTTGCCACTGGAGCTTATTAAAAAATGTGATCAAAAGCTAATGAGTGGTTGTATGAACAGACTTGTAAGGAACCAGACTGTATTAAGAAGAGGGCTTGATTTTGCTTTGAGTTGTTCCCAAATCAGTGTGGTTAGGATTACAGCCATTGCACTTCAGACAATTGCTGCCGCTGGCATAGCTGCTAGGAGACTTTGAACATCTGCATAGAGATTAAAGAATGAAGGTTATTGTTTAATTAGTCATCTTTAATTGTCTGCTTAGTTCATTTTATTATATATGGGTTTTTATACAGCTGAAGCTTTGGAGCTGTCATGGGCTGGGTCCGCCCAAGCTGGTAGCCCAGGTACTAACATGAAGCCAAGGAATGTCCAAGAGTCACAAGCCAGGTCCAGTCCACAGTCAGAGCACAAGGTAAACGCCAGGGGTGTGTCCAGGATCCAGAAGCCAAGCCAAGTCCAGTCCGTAGGTCAGGGCACGAGAGTATCAAGGCAAGAGCAAGACGCAAGGTACCAGGAAGTGGTTGCAGGTAATCGACACATTGCTTCCACACCTGGCAGTCGCTCCTGACTGGCTTTTATAGCCAGGCATGGTTTTCGGCCAGCTGCTGGGGCTCCATCTTGATGCTACTCATTGTCGCTCTCCAGCAGCTGGTGTTGGCTCAGGAGATGGTTCCAGTCTCTGGCGTTGTCTGTGGCGTTCTTTGGGTGTGGGCGAACCTGGGGGGGGGGGAGGCCCCTGGCTGTGCTGCACCTGTAGCCTGGGATGTCCCTGGCTGAGCTATTGAAATATTGTTTTAGACAAACAACAATGTAAACAGAGCTCAGCGGTTTATTTAAATCCTAAATGATAAAAAAAACTTGCAACAGACATGATGGAGAGGCAGTGTTATCCAGTCTCTTCAGCAAGGGCTGCCAGCTTCAGCAATATCTGGATTACCTCAAGTAGAGAGTTTACCAGAAGTAGACTGTGGATTTGCTAATTGGGGTGCTTATTCTGTGAAAAGTGTGCATACTTCACTTAAATAAATGTGTGTATTTTAAACTTGATTAGGTTGATTAGATTGGTCAGCATGCTCTGTGTAGGGTAGGAAAACTGCATTGAACTAATTGAAATTCTTGTTATTTATGCGTACCTTGGTAGTTTCCAGATAGATAATGAAATCTTTTTGTGGTATAAACTAGTTTTGTGGCAAATGTGCATGCTCTAAGACAGGGGTCTCAAACTCATTTGTTATGAGGGCTAGATCTGACATAAATATCACTTTGTTGGGCTGTGCCATGTGTACCATAAAATTTAATGCCAGGTTCTGGAGATATAAACTTTATAAAGGACACAGTCTCTCTCTACATGAGATGCCTGGCCTGGGCACATGTTCATCAAGTCCTGGGAGACACAATATTAGCTGGGAAGCATAGTTTTAAAAGACAGAGCTGGTGGAGATCACTCCTGAGGGGGGACAGATTCTCTTACAGCTGTCTGCCACCTTTGGCATGCCAGACAGTTTCCCCTTCTGGAGCCTTTGCCCTGTCACCTTTGCTGCTTAAAACTTTGAATTAACCGAGCCTTGGCAGGGCAAAGGCTTTGGAATAGGGTTTCTGGGTCCCTGTCCCCTCCCACTGGGACGGTAGGGAACCTGGCACTTACCTCATAGGCGCAAGGTCCTTCTTTGGCCCATTTGGGGCCCAAATTGGCCGCAAATGAAGCACAGGAACACTCCCGCAGCCAGTGCGACAATGTTACTTCTGGAAGTGATGTCGCCACACCCCCAGGGAGCATGCGCACAGCATGTGCTCCCTGGGTGCCTGCCGATGGTGGGCAACCTCCGGGGGGCTTGCTACCTCCCGCTGATTGCTGGGCGATCAGCTGATGAGCGGGTAAATCCCTGGGAGTTTGCCCACCATTGGCAGGCACCTGGGAACCCTCCTCTGGAAGAGGAGACAGTCTGGCAGTCCAGAGGTGGCGGAGGGATGTGAGAGAATCTGTCCCCTTTAGAGCAACCTCCTCTGGCTCTGTCATTTTAAAACTTCCCTTCCCAGCTAACATTGTGTCTCCCAACAAATGAAGAACACAAGTCAGAAGTCTTGTATAGAGAGACTCACAGACAAACCCAATTAATGATAATATTTTTTACTCAAAATGTGAACATGCTTATTTAAGGTAAATGGGGTAATACTTCCTCGTGGCGGGAATAATCCATAAATACAATCTTGTCCTGGATCACCATAGTATAGCCAGAGCTAAACAACAGCAGGATTTGAGTCCAGTGGCACCTTAGAGACCAACAAAATCTTCAGAGTGAAAGCTTTCAAGAGTCAGAGCTCCCTTCTTCAGATAAAGTAGGAATGGAGATCCCTGAGCCTTTGTTTCCCAGGTAAAGTTGGGTGAGGTGTTACAAGGGAGGGCATCAGGATGTAAACAAACAATTCAACTTGATTAGAGCCGAAATTAGCATCCATAGTGAGGTATGAATCCAAAGGTTATCCAAGGAGGCTAGAAAAGAGCCTGCGGGCCATGACACCCTTGCTCTAGGATGTTTTCCCTGTCTTTAACTGTAAATATCTTGCCTATGTAGTGGTTAAGAGTGGAGGACTCTAGAGAACCAACTTTGATTCCTCACTCCTCCGCTTGAAGCCAGCTGGGTGACCTTGGGTCAGTTTCGGCTTCTTAGAGTTCTCTTAGCCCTACCCACCTCACAGGGTGATTGTCGTAAGAATAACAACACACTTTGTAAACCTCTCTGAGTGAGTGTTAAGTTGCCTTGAAGGGCAGTATATAAATCAGATGTTGTTGTTGTATGTTTGACACCCTTGCTCTAGGACATTGTCCCTGTCTTTCACTGTAAAGGTCTTGGACACAGCCCTTTCAGAAGAAGCAGAATGGAGATGCTTTTATACTACTATGCAGCATATTCCTGGTACAGGAATTACTTTGTGCATCCTTTCTGCTTGGATCCTTCCCCTGTTTCAAATGACATGCCAGACCTTTCCCCCTACGTCAGAGTTCCTGGCTTATTTAAATATGGACCAGAGAGGTTGCATCATAAGCAAACTTTAGGTGTGTACCTGTCAGACGTCATATAAATGTTTGTAATGGGTTAAACAAATCTAGTATTAACCAAAATTTATTGTGCAATGCTTCTTTTTAATTTACCAGCTTCCTTCTAGTTTAGTCTGTTGCTTTGAGATATATTACTTATTGTTCCAGACCAAAAGTCGCACGTGCAGTAAAAGAGGCGTGAGCCTCCTGTGGCTGCCTGTATCCTACAGTAGGCCTGTTTGATGATGTAGCACCTGTCCTGCCACATAAGAGTGAGCCAATCAATTATGCATTTTAAAAAATATTTTGGTTCCCCTTTATAAGAATTATATATAAAACCTCTAACTTCTCCTTTTTGTTTTGATTTTTTGGTACATATTTCACTTCCGTACTTGCTTGTAAATTTATGCAAAAAGAGTGTTACGATGCTTCTTTCTTTCATTTTGAGCTAACCACCCAATATCAGACATGCAATTGGCAGAAAAGATTTGACCCCCAGCCAAATGAAAAGTCATCATTCAAAATATTGTATGTTAGGGGAGCCTCTTTTCTGCACTGTGACATAGCAGGCCCTCTGTATGGAAGATGAATTGGTTATGTTGGCAAGCAGAACAGTATATAGAGGATATATGTTGTACCTTGAAGACTTTTCCCAGGGACTGAACCATGGAGGGAAGGGGAAAATGTGGGTATACTTGTATGTTTGGCAGATGGTGTTATCTTTTCTGACTTGCGTGGACATCTGGAGAATGACCCCCCCCTCCCGATCTCTAAGTTCCCCCGGCGAGGCTTCTTTCCATCTCTTGCTAAAAAGGAAAAGGGGTGGGGAAAATGAAGTACATAAGGGAAAGTCTGAGGGGAGCGGCTTTCAATAGGCAAAGGCTGAAACTGTTGACTTTGCTTTCCAGTGGTTCCTGCAGTTTTGAGCAGACTCCTCCTCCTCCTGAATCTGTGCAAGGCAACAGAGAGTTCTTTATGGTGTGGGGTTTCATGACTGAAGAGCGCTTGCTGCTTGGCACGGGAGCCCTCTCAGCTGCGATAAGAACAAAACAGCTTCTCTGCAGGAAAGAGAGCAGTGGCGAGATCAAGTAAGTCTTAATGCGCGCTTTCCGTCTCTGGCTCAAGCAAGAAGAAAAAAAGGAACAAGTAGAGAAGCTGCCTCTGGGTCTAGAATGCCTCTTTTCTAGTACAGTTCTGCACAGATGCTTGCTAGAATGCTCATTAGGGGGCATGGAAAGGGTTTCAGCCTAGCAGATAAGGGCAGCCACAGAAGCCACTGGATGACTTTTGTGCGATTCAGAGCTACTTCGTGCATGTTATACTGAAAGCCTGGATAGAAGCTAATTAAAAGCATCCACTGAACTCCAGCCTCTGCTGTTCCTTCTGGTTCTGATTATCTGTGCCAGTGTTTTCAAGTCACCTGTGAGAGCTGCTGTAGCATAGTGGTTAAGTAGTTGGGTTGCGACTCAGCAGTCTGTTGGTTTGAATCCTACTACTGTCAACAGCTCAGCAGTTGGTCTTTGTTAAGCCACTCCTCTCAGAATCTGCCCCCCAGCTGCGTTGTGGGGATGATAGCAACACTAACTTTGTTCACCCCTTTGAGTGGTGCACAAATCTGCCTATAAGAGCAGTATATAAGCAGCACGCTATTATTGATGGTTTTTTCAAGTTCCCTTTTATCTGGCCATACTGGCTGCAGGAATAAAGTTGTTACCATTTGGTAAGTGCAAGGGTTGACTCTGCAGGCTGTGCTTTCCTGACCCTTCTAATGTTTTTCTGAAGTATTTCCTCTGTTATCTTGTTTCCTATTTGTATCTTGCATCTTTCAGTGTGGGGTCAACTATAATACCTTATCATCATACCCCAAGGACCTCTTTAGATAAGCTCTGAAAAGATGGATGGCTCATTGAAAGGGGGCCAGTGTCCTGTTGCAAAGAAAACCGAGTCTTGCTGAAAGTGATTGAGCAGGAAATTTGATGATTCTGAAAATCTTTTCTGTATGAGTAACCAGTTGACTGTTGTAGTCTCTCCTGCTTGAGCTGTGTTAAAACAACGTTTACTCATTTCTGAATGCTTAATCACAGCATGTTTTTATGGCTCATTTAATTCTCACGGGGTGAAATATCAATCGTTGTTTGTTTCTGTCAAAGGGTAGACCAGCAGAGCACTTGAAATCTTTTACTCATGATATTTCTTGATACATAAAATACTTTCATAGAAAAATGAGAAGAAATAAATGACTGCCATCTTCAAAAAAATCCATGATTAACACGATGGGGTGGCGGCGGCGGAGGAAATGGACTCAAGTGGCAGTTGTATGAAGAGGAGAAGCCAGAGACTCTGAACATGTCAGTGTTAAAAAGAAATCTTAAGCACTGTTCAGTGACTCTGCATTGTTGTCCTGCTGTTGCTCTCAGTATGCATGCAAAGTGAGGCAGGGAGCGCAACTCCCTTGCTGTCTACGCATGGGCCTCAGCAACAGGTCCTTTATAGGGGCGTGAGGCTCAGCAGGTGGTGCCTGGTGACCCACTTGAGGTTCTTCTGACTCACGAGTTTTATACTACTGCTCTGTAACTTTATCACTATCATAAATATTTATAGGTACTTGAATGTGTTGTGAAATAAATTACAATAGTGCTTTATCAGTTTTTTAATTCTGATCTTTGGAACCCGTACAACGTTTTAGTAACCACATGCATAAAACTAATATCCTACTTTATAATTGCCTGCATGCACTTTCTGTAAAAGCAAGCAGTTTGGTGTAGTGGTTAAGAGCATCAGGACTCTAATATGGAGAACTGGGTTTGATTTCTCACTCCTCCACTTGAAGCCAGCTGGGTGACCTTGGGTCAGTCACAGCTCTCTGGAGATCTCTCAGCCCCACCCACCTCACAGGGTGTTTTGTTGTGGGGATAATAGTAACATACTTTGTAAACTGCTCTGAGTGGGCATTAAGTTGTCCTGAAGGGAAGTATATAAATCAAATGTTATACTGTGCATCTCTCTGGACAGTGGTTGCGATGATGTGTTCTTCTAAATTTTATAAATCATTGGATATTTAATAATTTTTTAACACTTGAGAGTTCCATTTCAGTTTATTTAACATTCTGGTTCTTTTCCTGGTGCCTCATCCATTTATCTAACATCTGTTTCTATCTAAGAGCCAGTTTGGTGTAGTGGTTAAGAGTGTGGGACTCTAATCTGGAGAGCTGGGTTTGATTCCTCACTCTACTTGAAGCCAGCTGGGTGACCTTAGGCTAGTCACAGTTCTCTGGAACTCTCTCAGTGGGGTGTTTGTTGTGGGGATAATAATGATATACTTTGTAAACTGCTCTGAGTGGGCATTAGGTTGTCCTGAAGGGCTGTATATAAATAGAGTATTATTATTATTAATACATATTTGAAGCAATATAGTACAGATCAGGGGTTCACAACCTTTTTGAGCCTGTGGGCACCTTTTGGAATTCTGACACAGGGCAGCCATCCACACAGAGGTAGCCCAAGTGCAGGGAACAAGAGGGAGTCATTTTTAAAAATACATTGGGAAAGAGTGAGAGCGAATAAAACCAACATGGTGCTGGCAGCTTTTGCTGAAACTTTATTTTAATCTTCCCAGCCAGTCAGATAGCCAGTGGCCAGTCAGAATTCCTGATGGGCAAGTGCTTCACCCACTTTCTAAAAATATTTGGTGGGTGCCATGGTACCCACAGGTACCATGTTGGGGACCTGTGGCATAGAAGTAGTTCTCAAAGGTTCAAACTTCCTTTCTCCTGGCTTAGTGCATTGCTGAGAAGACAGAAACTGAAGATCTCATGCCTTTGATTGCTTTTTGTGTTTGGCTTTTAGTGAGCTTATTACCTCCTGTATAGATATTTTCTTGCTGCTGTTTTTTCATTGAGGTATAGAACTACACTTCCTCATGCCCTCAAGTTGTACTGAAGGTAGTGTGGTGTGATATGCCTCATTCTAATGTTTCTTTGTCATCTTAGGATAATATCCCATGATGTAATGCTGAGCCATTTAGCAAAGGTGAATTTATTTAAATCAACATGCTTTAAATCAGGTTTCTGGGTTTCTGATTGCTGAATTGCATGCATAGTAATTAGTTGCTCTAACAATTTAAACAATCTGTTAGCAACTATATGAATCCTTTTATCCCTCTCTAAGCAGCATATGTGGTTCTCCACTCCTCCTTTTTTATTCTCACAACAATCTTGTGAAGTGGGCAGAAAGCTTCATAGCTGAGTTAGGATATTAAACTTGGGCCCCTCGGAGGTGGGGAAGTGCATTTCTTCCAGACAGCTGAGTCTGTGGAAGTCCTGAACAAATGCTTGGAGTAGGTAATGGGACCAATAAACTGAAGCTCCGTTCAGCAAGACTGAGCTTGTGGTGGTCAGTGTTATACCTGCTCAAGGCATGAGGAGCGAGTTGCATTTGTCCTGAAAGAGCAGATTCGTAGCTTAGGTGCTGCTGGATCCTGCCTACATTTGAAGGTCCAGCTCTCCTTTTATCAGTTTCCATCGAAATGCTGGTTATGGCTGTCCCTTTGGAATTAGAGTCTAGCCACTATGATCCGTGCTATGATCCCATCCAAGTTCGAGTACTGCTGTGTAGTTTATATGGAGCAGGTTTTGCATACTGTGTAGAAACTTCAAATAGTCCAGAATGCAGTTGATGGGTTGCTATTGGGGGTCGGATACAGAGGATATGGTGCTAAAAGATCAGTGCTGGTTACCTGTCACCTTGCCCAATTGAAAGTGCTGGCTTGTATCTTATAAGGCACTAAACAGTTTGGGACCACGATACCCAAAGGTATCCTCCCATACTGTCCAGCTTACCAATTAAGGCCCTAATCTCAAGCACTATTCGTGCCCCTCCCTCCTGCCCATGGAAGTGAAGCAGGAATTAACTAGGGATGGGGCCTTCTCTGTAGCGGTACTACATGTGGAATAGCCTTCTACTGGGAGCCCACCTGCTGCCTACTTTACTGGCTTTTTTGAGTCACCAGGCCAAAATGCATTTACTCAGCTTTTAACTCAATTCTGTCCTCTTGCTTTACTGTCTCCCCACTTTTATGTTGCTTACTTTTATGTTGATTTTTCACTGCTGTTTTGAAATGTATTGTTACTTTATAGTACTGACCTGCATCAGGCCAGATTCTGCAGAGTATGGGATGTAGATATTTTAAATTAATAACAAATAAGATGAGTGTCATTCAGAGTCATTGCTTTAGTCCCAAGACCAGTTCATACATGCCAGTTGTTCCTCCATGCCATTCCTCCCAACAGGGCCAAGGTATGGAATTGCATGCAAAATGTCTGCGTAATCTTGAGCTGTGGATGGGTTTAGCTGACAGTGGGAGACATGGGTTTTTGGAAACATCCACACGTTCTCCCAACTGCTGTGGTAATGGGTATAGCTGTCATTTGTATCACTATACACATTTTGTTCACTACTCCATATTTGGGGATGATCAGCAGAGATCATATGGGGGCAGAACTTATCTGGCTTGTGTTCATGAATTGGCCGACAGTCTACAGTCAGACTCCCATGCTGTAGTTTGATATTAAGGTCAGTGCAAAAAGATTAATCTGTTGTTTGAGCACAGCTGTGGATCATGGAATATTCCTACAAAAGAAGGGTTATATTGGATAAGAGGAACTGCAGGTGGAGCCAACAAGAGATTTTTAATTATTTATTTAGATATTTATACTGTCCCTTTCTCCCAGTTAGAACCTGAAGTGGTTTACAATGTCATTCTCCCCTCCTCCTTTTTATCTTCACAACAACCACCCTGTGAAGTAAGTTAGGTTGAAAGGGAGTAACTGGCCCAAGAATGGCAGTGAGCTTCCATAGAATAGTGGAGATTTGAACCTGTGTCTCCCAGATCCTAACCCAACACTCTTAACTACTGTGCAACTCTAGCTACTGATGGAGAAGAAAGAGACAAAGCTTAGCCAGATTCCATGGGCTACAGCTATGAGGACTGCTATGCAAGAACTCCACTCTAGAGGAACCAGGTGTGGAGCGGCCCTCTAACTTACCAGGATGGTTTTTGATGAGCCCTGTCCTAGTGGTCTGTTAGGTACCAAGACCAAAGCAAACTGATCCCTTTTGGCACAGGGAACACTGCAGGGCCTGCTTGGCTTGGACCCATAAGCCGTTCATCTCGAGAGGCCCCTGCACAGGAGCTCCTGAGCTCATTGCCTGCTGGTCATGGTGCAAGTAGTGCAGGAGCAGACAGTGAGCCCATGCTTGTCGTGATCATTACCGCTGGTAGGCTCTGGCTTAGGTTATTCTTGCAGCCCAGACTGGGGAAACGGCTGATGCGCATTCTGCCTTATTCAAGGTAGCTGCAGCAATGTTCGTTGTAGCAGGCGTTGCGTGAGTGAGGAGTGCTGGCTTCTTTACCAAGCGTCTTTTGGGACTTTTCGGTCAGGTTGGGGATGTAGCCTCTGAATGGCACACCCATTCTGAACCACTGGCGCGCTTCACATAGAAACCAACAGAACAAAACACACGAAAGGTCTTGAGATGCAGAGGAACTTCTACTGCTACTTTCTCCTGATGAAACATATTTACTTTAAATGTATATATGCATTATTTTACTCATTTTAAAAGATACTGAAATAGGAACAAATACCAGCATGAAACAGTTTGTGTATAAATTGAATTGAAATTATTTTTGTATTTATTTAGAGCATTTTTGGCCCACATTTCTCCAAGGCTGGACTCGAGGCAGGTTACAGTGATGATCATGAGGAACACATGAAGCTGCCTTATACTGAACTGGTCCATCAAGGTCAGTATTGCCTACTTAGACTGGCAGTGGCTTTCCAGGGTCTCAGTTAGAGATCCTTCACATCACCTTCTACCTGATACTTTCAACTGCAGATGCTGGGGATTGAACCCTGGGGATTTTTGCTTGCCAGGCAGATGCTCTACTACTGAGCCATGGCCACTCCCCGCAGACAATACCAACAATAAAACAATATGCAAAATCAAAATGAAATACAATTAAATCCATAAAAAATAACATATAATTCAAAATTAGGTGGCAGCATTCAAAGCCCTCCTGAAGAATTCTTTGTTACATAACGTGAAGGAGCGTGACACAGAGGAAGCCTTCCTAAAAACTTCAGGAAGGCTGTTTTGTGGACTAGGAGCAGCTACTGAAAAACACTAGATCTAGCAATTACCATCCTAACTCCTTTTCAGGACGGAATAACCAATAAGTATTGGTCAGAGAAGCTGATGGGTTGATAGTAGCAGAGTATGTGGATCCCAGACCAAGAAGGACATTAAAGCTAAAGCACATTGCATTGAACTTGGAAATAACCAACCAGTCAGTGCAGAGACCTCATAATAGGTGCAATATACACCAGGCAGCCAGCCCCAGTTAGTAAGAGCTGTTACAGTTTGCACTAGTTGGTTTTTCAAATTGGCTTCAAGGGCAGTCCTGTATTTTACAATAGATGTTTTAAGTAGATGCTAATTATAATCTGGAGAAAGGTAAACATGCTAAAGTCCCACTGATTAGAATCTGAGTGGTATACTGTTTCCTTTGTACTACGCCTACTACATTTGAGTTTTCCTTACTGGCTTTCTCATGAGAGCAAATCTTTGATCAGATAATTGTTTACTATTTAACTACAGTTTATGTACAAACACACCGTGGGATTAAATCATTAAAAGAAAAAACCATATAAAGCAATTTACATAGCATTCCAGAGATTACAAAGTATGCAGATCAATGCTATTTACGGAATTATTGGTTCACTAAATCTGTTTTGAAACTCAACATGTTTGCTTGAGAAAAGAACACTTTCTTTAACTCGGTGACCACTTTTTAAAAAAGACTCCTTTGGTAATATATTTATCCTTACCTTCTGTTTAGCCCTGGTGAGCCTGATCTCGTCAGAGCTCAGAAGCTAAGCAGGGTTGGTCTTGGTTACTGATTGGATAGGAGACCTCCAATGAAGACCAGAGTTGCAGAAGCAGGCAATGGCAAACCACCTCTGTTAATATCTTGCCATGAAAACCACTGCCACTTGTCAGGCATTGCCGCTGAATTCTTCCAATACTGTGCATATAATAGTCTTGCTGCTGCATTCACATATAAGAAAAGAATACCTGACTTGGCCATATTTCTTAAACTGTGTTTCACTATTTCTGAAGAGCATACTTGAATTTGGAGCACTAGTTTGGCATTTGTTCTGTTCCTATTCTAATACATCTTGGGAAAGTGAGTCTTCTCCATCTACTACAGTTGATTTCAATACTTGTTCACAGCAGAGGGCACACCTGGTTGTATGCTCACTTTAGCTCTTTAAATAATGGCAGGACTGAGCTTAAAGCAATAATGATTTCAAAATTTGTTTGTGAGAATATCAGTAGACCTTTTAATGTCAATCCTCTGCCTCTTTGTACTTGGTAATAATTGTTGGATGATCTTGCTTGAACATTTTTATTAAAGAGTGTACAGGAACCAGAGTAGTGCCTTTGCCACAAGTTGAACAAAGAACTGAACTAGTTTTGGCATCTCCAAAATGCCAAAGGATTTAAAGCCTTCAGTGTGTTGTTTTAACTTGTCTGTTCAAATGTCTCTTTTGGCAAAGAGCATATTCGTTGACGACCATCTTTTTTTTTTTTTTGCTGAATTCATTTTTGAGACCTCCTTTTGGCTACTGGATCTGGAGTTTTAAATAACCATCTCGGTGCTATCTAGGTATTCTAGGCCAATACCATATCTCCTGAGGACACGAGCTCAGTACTACAAACCTTTAATCAGTGTGATATGTTGAGTTTCTTTGATTACAAGAATGGAAGTCTGCCAGTAGTCCTGCTGTTCTAATCTTTTAACTTCCTTGTTGTGTGTTAACTTCTACATGATAAAGCCTGCCATGGAGGGTGGTTTTTTCTGTATGTTTAGTCACGTTAATAGTATAAAGTTGTGCCTGTCATTTGGAGGGACAGTGTTCTAATGGCTATAAAACAAGTTCCCAGCTTGGATCCTGGGTAGTACTTCGATGGGAACAAGGGCGTCTGCTCAGGGAGCACAATTTTCCTGCCTCCCCCCTTGTGTGGAAATGTAAAATGCTCCCTGAAATCCTGTTCTTCAGTGTCCTCTTTCTCCTCAGAACAAGATTTGGGAGGACATTTCAGACTGCTGTGGGAGGGGGAGGCAGCAAAATTGAGCTCCAGAAGCAAAAGCCCTTGAACCTGCAAAAATGTATAGTTGGGATCCAACCCCTTTGTTATAGCACATATTAATGTTTCTGATTCTCAGCAGTGGCTAGATCTGTGGATATGGAATTCTGGAGGCTGGAGCCGTGAACATTCAAGACAGGTATTTCTGCAATCCTGAGAAAAAAAACCAGGTTTGCAGAAAAATCTGAAATTTAAACACACCTTTGGTGGACTTGTCCTAAATGATGGTGGGGACAATGAGAGAAGGCTTTGGATCTCAGCAAGTGAATTGAGCAGAACTGGGACTGTCCAATGGCAGTGGTTGTGGGACATTTGGAACCTGCGGCTTGCGTCCTGTGATTGAGTTCCATGCGTGCTTGATGATAGTCTGTAGCAGAGGGTGCTTCCTCTTCCACTAAAACTTTTGTTTACACAAGGGCCCATTGAATACCATTGATCTTACACAAATGAAAGTTTTACTGGAGGAGGAAGCATACTTTGTGACAGAGACTATAGCATGCATGGAACTCATTCATATGATCCAAGCCTTTATCTTTTGGATGTCCGTGCACTTGAGAAGCTACCTCCCTCCTCTGCTCAGGAAGTCCTGCACGTCTGTACACACATCCAACTTGCTCTGCACTGCACCTTCTCTGAACCTTCATTACATGAGAGATGGGCAGCTGTGGATTGAGAATTCCTTTGGCTACTCCTACAAGACTTAACAAGTACATGAGAAAAACAGGGTTTCTCACCTGTAACTGTTGATCGTCGAGTCTCTTCTGTGCAGACACACATTGGGACTGCGCAGGCGCAGGCCAGCCGCGGAAAAGATTTTTCTAGCTCTAAGAGATGTGAGGGGGACGTTCGGATCCACCGCGCATGCGCGCTGGTGTTCCCGCCAATTTTGAATGCATATATATCCGAACGTCCCCGGCATTCCCTCAGTTCACCTGAGCCGCCGGAGAAACAATGGAAGAAACCAAGCACTCACAGCGGGGCAGGCGGGAGGGAATGTGTGTCTGCACAGAAGAGACTCGACGATCAACAGTTACAGGTGAGAAACCCTGTTTATCGTCTTCGTCCTTCTGTGCAGCCCCACATTGGGAGAGTAACTAGCATCTCACCAATGGGGGCGGGTGTGAGTGTCTACTTGAACAAGGACTGCAGGACAGCTGTGCCCACAGCCGAGTCACGTCGTGCATGCACATCCACAGAATAGTGCTTGATGAAAGTGTCTGCAGTGGACCATGTCGCAGCTTGGCAGACGTCCCGGAGCGGCACTCCGCGCAGGAAGGCAGCAGAAGCAGCTTGCGCTCGAGTGGAATGAGCGGTAACCAACAAGGGACACCGGACTCCAGCATGCTGATAGCAAAGTTTAATCGTAGACACAATCCAGCGAGAGATGGACTGGGCAGAAGCAGGTGAGCCCTTGCGAGGGCCAGAATAACACACAAACAGGGCAGGAGACTTCCTGAAACATTTGGTGCGGTGCAAATAAAACAATAAAGCACGCTTTACATCCAACGTGTGTAGTGCTCGTTCCCCTGGGGATGAGGGTGTTGGAAAAAAGGAAGGGAGGAACACCTTTTGCTGTAGGTGAAACCTTGAGACTACCTTGGGCAGAAACTCCATGCTAGTGTGGAGCATGACAGTACCAGGGAAAAACTGCAGGAAGGGAGGGTCACACCGCAGGGCAGACAGCTCCCCAACACGCCTAGAGGACGTGATTGCCACCAGGAAAGCCACCTTCTGAGTGAGCAAAGGTAGGGGACAAGAAGATAGAGGCTCAAAGGGCTGGAGCATCAGCCGGGAGAGAACCAGGGAGAGACTCCATTGCGGAATGGGATGGGCCCTAGGAGGGAAGGTCTTGAACAGGCCCTTCAGGAACTGCTTGGAAAGCCAGTGAGTAAAAACTGTCTTCCCATCAATCTGCTCATGGAAGGCAGAGATTGCAGCCATGTGGACCTTAACACTGGAAAACGCAAGGCCCTGGGAGCAGAGTTCCAGGAGGTAGTCCAGGATGACAGGAAGCGGGCAACTAAAGGGAGAAACCCCTTTCAGGGCCAACCACCGGGAAAAACGTGACCACTTCCTCTGATAGGACAACCTGGTAGACGGTTTCCGGGCATTCAAGATCACCCCAAGCACTCCAGAAGAGAGGCTCACTCCCGGGTGCCCAGAAGCCAGGCAGTCAGATTCAGTACAGCCACATCGTGATGCCACACCCCGTCCCTGGTTAAGAGGTCCGGGGCGTGAGGCAGGGGGAGGCATCGCCCCTGGGACAGGGAAAGTAAAAGGGGGAACCAATCCTGGCGAGGCCACCGAGGGGCAACGAGGATACAGTGGGTTCGGAAGGCCCTGACCCTGGAAAGAACCTTGTACAGGAGCGGGAAGGGCGGGAAGGCATAAAAGAGCCCTGGGGACCAAGGTATTTGGAAGGCATCCCCCAGGGAGTGGCGGCCAATGCCGGCCCGGGAGCAGAACAGCGGGGCCTGTTTGTTGCGGGCAGTGGCGAAGAGGTCGACCCAAGGCGTGCCCCATGTGCGGAAAACCTGGTCGAGGTAAACCCTGTTCAGGGACCACTCGTGCTGAGGCAAAAACACCCTGCTCAGCGCATCCGCCGAGGTGTTGAGATCCCCGGCAATGTGCACGGCTCTGGGAAGGACGTTGTTGACCATGGCCCAATTCCATAGAGTCGTTGCCTCCTTGCAGAGCTTGAGCGAGACCGTTCCTCCCTGCTTGTTGAGGTAGTAGCAGGCCGTGGTATTGTCCGACAGGACCTGAACCCTCCTGTTCCGAATGGCATCTGCAAAAGAAGCGAGGGAGTAACGGATCGCCCTAAGCTCAAGAAGGTTGATATGCATGGATGCCTCAGATGGGGACCAGATGCCCTGAGCCGAGAGCTGTCCACAGCGCCCCCCCCATCCCAAGTTGGAGGCATCGGTATAAACTGTGACCTCAGCTAGGAAGGGGCCGAAAGGACAACCTTCAGACAGGTTTCCAGGGACAGTCCACCAGGCCAGAGAGCGCAGCACCACCCTGGGGATGGAAAACCTCTGGTGCTGACCCATGGTGAGGGGGTTGTACCTCCGGACAAACCAGTTTTGCAGCGGCCTCATACGCAGGCGCGCAAAGAAAACCACTCCTGTGGAGGAGGCCATAAGGCCCAACAGAGTCTGAACCAAAAGGGCAGTCTGATACCGGCAATGTATAAAATGCCGGGCCAAAGCGGAAAGCCTGGCCAACCGGTCTGGGGGCAGGTAGGCTCTACCCAGCAGGGAATTGAAATGGACCCCAATAAACCTAATGGCCATGCCTGGGGTCAGGATAGACTTATCCCCATTAACCACCAAGCCCAATCTAGCCAGCACGGACAAAGCGAGGGCAATATGGGCCTGGAGAGAGTCAGGCGAGGGTCCCACCAGGAGCCAGTCATCCAGGTACGGGTAGATAAAGCAACCCTGGGACCGCAGGTATGCCACTACGGTGGCCATGCACTTTGTGAACACTCTGGGTGCAGAGGCTAGCCCGAAGGGCAACACTGTATATTCATACACAGAATTCCCATACACAAACCGCAGGTATTTCCTGTGGCCCTCAAATATAGAAATGTGGAAGTAGGCATCCTTCAGGTCTAGAATGGCCAGCCAGACGCCCACTTCCAGGAGTTCCATGACTCGCGCCAGGGTCAGCATGCGAAACTTCTCAGGCTTCAAATAACCGTTGAGGCCTCGAAGGTCCAAGATAGGCCGGGAACCTCCACCCTTCTTATCCACAAGGAAGTATCTGGAGTAAAATCCCCATGGGGAAGTAGAGACATTGACCACCCGGACAGCACCTTTGGTAACCAACTCCATAACATTATTGTGTAACACAACATCACAACATGGAGAACAACGGGGAGGGAGAGAGAGAGGGGGTGCATCCGTAAACATTAACTTGTAACCATGGGCCACAATGGACAGGACCCAAGCGTCAGAAGTAACACGTTGCCAACAGGGCAAAAAAGGTCGAAGCCTGTCCAGAAACTGGGCAGCAGAGGAAGCACCCTCGGAGGCCAACGAGGGAGCGTTCAGGCGCAGTCAGAAGACCGAGGGCTTCTGCGCCGAGGTCGAAGGCTTGGGTGAAGAGGGCTGTTGCCTGCCCTTGGACCGGCCGGAGCGCCTGGAAGGGTGACGCTGCTGGGCAGAGTAGGATCGGTGACCGTAGGACTGGCCTGAGAAGAAGCGCCCTTGACGCTGCTGGTAAGGCTGGTAAGGGGTCTGGTAGGATCGGAACCGACCAGAGCGATACCTCGGACCCGACGACTGGGCTGAGGGGGCGACCCCGAGGGATTTGGCCGTCTGCTGATTCTTCTTCATCAGGGAGAGGGACTCATCCGTCTTCTCCGAGAAGAGCTGGGGCCCCTCGAACGGGAAGTCCTCCACCTTCGCCTTCTTCTCTGGAGGCAGGGCCGTGGACCGGAGCCAGGCGTGCCGACGCAGGACCACCGAAGTTGCCATCGCTCGCGCTGCAGAGTCGGCGGCGTCCTTGCCAGCTGTCATTTGCTGTTTTGACAGCTTCACGGCCTCGGCTTGGAGGGCCTTAACCAGGTGGCGGCGATCCTCCGGGAGGTCGGAGAGGTAAGAGGACAGCCTCTTCCACAGGAATAGATTATAGGATCCCATTATGGCCTGGAAGTTGGCAATACGGAATCCCAGAGACGCGGATGAGTAGAGTTTCCTGCCTACGCCATCCAGCTTTCTGCCCTCTCGGTCCGCCGGGGCCGACGAGGAACCGGAACGGAACCGAGCCTGACCCTCCTCAGCCACGATCGACGAGGGTTTCGGGTGATTGAAGAGGTACGGGCAATCATCTTGCTTTAAACGGTAGTACCGTTCTACCTTCTTTGCCGTCGCGGACAGGGACGCCGGCGTCTGCCAGAGCGCGAGAGCGTTATCAACAAAATCCTCCACAGGGGGAAACGCCACCGACGCGGGGGACCCGGAATACAGCGCCTCCAGCAGCTTACTCTTGGGCTTGGAGGTCGTGGAGGAGACGTCTATCTCCAGCGCGGCGGCCATCCGCACCATTTGTTCGGAGAACAGCCTGTAATCGTCATTCGGGGACGATGAGCGGGGCCCACCCACGGTGTCATCCGGGGAAGGATCCGAGGCCGCGTCTGAAGAGCACTCCGACGGGGACGCCAGACCTTCCTCATCCTCGGAATCCGAAAACTCCGGCGAGGTTTGCGTCGGAACCGAAGACCGGTGAGCGGTCGGGGCCGACGGATAAGTTGCAGGAACCGGCGGTCGCAGAGGCAAGCCCGGAGGTGGAGGAGCGGGTGCTGGGAGCCCGACTGGCTGAGCCGGAACGGAGACCATCGGAACCGACGGATGTTGCAGGAAGGGCAGCGACTGCTGGAACCACGCCACAAAATCCTGCCAGGAGGTCATGTTCCCAACCCCCGCGACCGGCTGGCAAGGGGGCAGAGGAGCAGGCACCGGGGCAGGCCAGCGAAGAGGCATCGGAACCGACGAGGTAGACGGCAGTGGAACGGAGGCCTCTGAAGGCGCCGGGGCGGACGGCAGGGAGCGCTCAAAAGATTGGAACGGTTCCGGGAAAGGCGGAAACGGCATGAATTCCTCGGGAACCGACGGAGGAGGCGTGCAAGGAGGCGACGGGGTGTGGAGACTCACCACATCGTCGGGTATCAGGACTGGTTCGGCCGGAGAACCAGGCAGCACAGTCGGAGCCGGGGACAACGCACGGCCCTTGGCCCTCGACTTCGCCTTGGCCTTCTTGGACGGGGGCTCCGAAACAGCCTCCGGAACCGAAGGCTTGGAGGAGGACTTCGGCTTGGGCGCGGAACGCTTCTTGGCCTTCCGGCTCGAAGGACGATCCCCGGAACCGGAATCAGGTCGGGCCTCCGGAACGGGTTGCCCCGTCGGTTCCGAGGGGAGCGGCTCTGGCGACTTACGAGACGGCGCCGGTGACGGAGCGGCGGAGCGCGGCCTATCTCCCGAAGAGCCCGATGGCTTGGGGGGGAGAAGGTTGGCATCCCACAAGAAGGCACGGAGCCTGGCCTTCCGATCACTCCTTGCCTTCGGAGTGAAGGACATACAAATGGAGCAGCGCTCGACAACATGCCCCTCGCCCAGGCAGATGAGGCAGAGCTCATGGCCGTCCGAATGGGTCATCTTAGTGCCGCATTTATGACACTTTTTAAACAAAGATGTCTGCGACATAATGAACGGTATCTCCCGACAGAAGACAAGGGGAAAATACCGACCAGCAGAAGAAACGATCCAAAACTCCGAAGAGACGCTGTGAAACGAACGCTAGACAATAAGAACCTTTTCGACGGCGGCGAAAAAGGAACTGAGGGAATGCCGGGGACGTTCGGATATATATACATTCAAAATTGGCGGGAACACCAGCGCGCATGCGCGGTGGATCCGAACGTCCCCCTCACATCTCTTAGAGCTAGAAAAATCTTTTCCGCGGCTGGCCTGCGCCTGCGCAGTCCCAATGTGGGGCTGCACAGAAGGACGAAGACGATCTTTTACTTCACTAGCATATAACCCACTCATGATAGGGTCAGAGCTTGGACGTTGATCATTTCTGTTCATTACTTATTGCAGTCACTTAGAATACAGCATGAAGTCACTTTGGCCAGAAGGCCAGGATCTGAGTAGACCTAATACAAGGCATGGAGCTGCTGCCATTCTGTGTGCCTCCCCCCAGTCCCGTCTTTCTTAGAAGATAGGCTCTTCTTGACTTTGGAAGGTCATGACCTGAGATTTGGATGCCATGCTTATTTGTGGTATGATAAAGTAAATTTGTTTGTTTGTTTGTTTGTTTGTTTGTTTGTTTGTTTGTTTGTTTGTTTCACATTTCTATTCCGCCCTCCCCGTGAGTGGGCTCAGGGCGGATCACAACCCATTAAAATACAATAAAATTCCATTTCCATAAAACATTTAAAAACATCATTAAAATAAAAACATATTTCTAGTATACAGTCAGCCTTACAAATTAAAACAGGATTGTGGACAGCCTTCGCAGGGAGGGTTAGATTTTATACACCCTTTGTTGTTTCAGGCCGGCGGAGGCCCAGACCTCAGCCATGTGCCTGGCAGAACAGCTCTGTCTTACAGGCCTGGCAAAAGATAGTAGGTCTTGCTGGGCCCTGGTCTCAGTAGACAGAGCATTCCACCAGGTGGGAGCCAGGGCCAAAAAGGCCCTGGCTGTGGTCGAGGCTAAGTGGGCCTCCTTGGGGCCAGGGACCACCACCAACTGTTCATCTCATGATCGGAGAGTCCTCCAGGGAATATATGGGGAGAGACGGTCCTGTAGATACGCTGGTCCCAGTCTGCATAGGGCCTTATAGGTTAGTACCAAAACCTTGAATCTGATCTGGTACTCCACAGGCAACAAATGCAGCTTGCATAATTGTGTTATATGTGCCCCATTTGGCACTATCATAATAACGCTTGCCGCTGCATTTTGTACCAGCTGTAATCTGTAATAGAGGTCAACATGAACTTCAAAAATCATCTTAAGTGAGCCATCTTTAGAATTTGGAACAAATATAAACCAGGACTGTCACAGAAGACACTGCTTTGGATTTCAACACAGGAAATGACAACTAAACAGGGATAGTTAACTTACGGAGATCTATTCAAATTCTCATAAGGAGATTGTAAATTGAAGACAGGGAAAGATCTAATAGCTAAACGTTAAAATGTCAGTGGTTTTGCTATGCACAATTACTAGAAAGGTTTAAATCAGATAAAAAGAGCTTTGTACAAACGATGATCACGTTATTTCCAAAATGTACAAACTTTTGTTGAAATTTGAAACGGAAGAAGAATATGTGAAAGATTGTAGGGTAAAACGAGCTAAAAATTTTGGGTGTAATATACAAATGGACCAGTGGGAAAATATATGGGTAAAGGGGCTCAAATTCACTTTGATTTCCACACTTAAAGAACATTTTTATAAAATGATGTATCAGTGGTATATGTCCCCTGATAAATTAGCAAAAATGAGTAAAGGTATGTCAAACAAATGTTGGAAATGTAAGCAACATGAAGGAACATTTTATCACCGTTAGTGGACTTGTCCTAAAGCAAAAAAAATTTGGTCACAAACTCATGGCAATACAAAAAATGTTGAAGCTCAATATACAATTTAAACCAGAAGCCTAATGGACAGACAGTTGGAAAATAAACATGATATCCTGTTTCTATATATGACAATGGCGGCTAAGCTTTTTATATGTGCAAAAATGGAAAAGTGCAATATTACCTTCAATGGATGACTGGATTGTGAAAATGACGGAGTTAGCAGAGATGGCTTAACTTGCAGCTCTGATCAGAGATAAAATATCGTCTACCTTTATGGTTAATTGGAAACTCCTTATTGACTTTCTACGTGAGATGAGAAAAAATGAACTGATGATTTGTGGATTTGATTATTAAGAAGATAAATTTGGGAAAAATAAACAGAAGGGGGGCAGTATTATAAAAGGTAAATATTGAATGTATCAAAACTACAAGTATAATGTTTGTAATGATATGGCAGGCGTAGAGAAAAATGGAAAATGAAGTGTGTATTATTTTTCGTTGGTTTTTTTCTTTAATTGTTCTTCTCTTTTTCCTTTTTATTCCTTTTTTGTTTCTTTCCCTTTTTCTGCCCTTTTTATTGGGCTTTTAATCTTATCAATAAAATAAAAAGTATTCTTGAAAAAAAAGAACATCTAACTGAACACAGTCTGATCATGTGGCAGTTGAGCATGGTTCCACTTTTCTCTTGCATCTCTGACGGTTAGCCAGAGCAGTGGGGTAATTCTGATGATGTCTCAAGCGTAGGTTTGCATGATTGTATGTTAGATGCATTGGAGAACTCTAGGCAATGTAGTCCTCTGAGCAAATTTATTTGGGCTTTGCTTCCCACCCCCCACCCCCACCCCCACCCCCAAATCTGATTATTTTTAGCATGTTAGAGTTGCTTGCCTTGTTACTCAGGTTGGCTTTTTTTAACTGTTAGAGTCTGGATTTAAGTCTGTTTGTGTCTAATAAACATTCAGCTCTGTTAGAGCCAGTAAAAATATATTTTCATCAATTGTGCAACATGCAAAATCCTAATCTTTAAATTTGCAAAGCTGGATTGTTAAGACTAGTTTTATTTCTGTGTCAATGCACAGATTAGCATCAATACAGTAATAGACAAGGTTGGGCAGTTTGTTGTTAGTAGGTTCCCAGTTCCCTATAGATTAGTGGAAGTAGCTGATTTAAAAGGCAGTATGAATGGTAAAGCCTTCCCATTGCTCACTCTTCTCAAAATGGCTTTTGTGTGTGTTTTGTTTTCTAGTGGGACTTTTAATGATCCCTTGCTCGGACAAAAGTGGTTTGTGGTATAGAAACGTACATGTTTCTATACCACATGTGCATGGCTTTCTCTCCAACCTTCTTATGCCTCCCTTTAAATTATGCCTTGGTCTTTCTTGCTTTATAGTTAATCAGCTAGACCATCATAGTTCTGCTGGTGTTTCATCTGGCTGTACCTTTATGCTCATCTGTAAAGCCTTCAGGTTGTAATTTTGAAAAATGCCAGCCTTCCTTTATTGAATACATTTCTGCCCTTCAGATTAGCAGAGGCTATGTTGCATCAAGAGTGCAGTAAGAAGTCTGGATTTGTGCTGCAAATATTTAAGAAGTGCCCTCCCACCACATTTGTTAACCACACAGACCCTGTTAAGGAGACACCAGAGAAGATAGCTGCCCTCTGACTGTTCGCCACTGAGCTTAATTCACAAAGCAGAAGGTAGACTGGTGTGGTAAGAAATAACATCTTGACAGTGAGCAGCACAAGGACCAGTGCCTGACTCTCTCGTGCGCCATATCTCCTTGCAGCATTTATGCAACGCTATTCTTGGGTGCTTGGTGGTTTCAGGTGAGTAGCTGTGTTGGTCTGTAATAGAAGAGCAAGATTTGGGTCCTCTAAGGTGCTACAGGATCCGAATCTTGCTCTTCACTGCTTGATGGATTATCTTGAGGTGAGGGGTCTCAGTGCAGATTAGTAGAATGTAATCCCGCCTCCCCCAGTCTTTGAACCTTTGTAATGTCTGCTTTCTGTTTCTCGTTGAGCTAGAAAGCCATGTGTTCAGAAGCTGGAGGAGCCTTGCCAGGATGTGGCACCACAGTACTCTGCGTGTTGTTTTGACTTTCCTACTTTCACCGAAGTGGGCTGTGCCAGGGGAACGTTGGGGTCAGTGCCAAGGGAGAAGCTTGTAACCCCAGAAGGGCCATGGGCGTGAGCTCTGCCTGCTTTCACGTCTCTTACAAGCTCAAGCTGTTGATGCTCTTCACCGCGTGCATTTTGCTGGTGGGCTGGGCCACTTCTTACCTGGTCGATGCTGTGCACGAAACACCACGAGCAAAAAGTGCAGCTGAAAGCTTCAGGAAACCAACCACCAGTACCAAGGAGCAAAAGGAAACTCTGGACAGGCAAACGAGGCCTGCTGTGAAGCTGTCGACTGTGGAACTGCCCACGGGGAAGTCCGTTTGCCCTGCTCTGTCTCCCTACCTACGTAAGTGACCCAGTTATTTTAGTTGAGAATAGAATACCTTGTTTTGCTTGGTTTTAGAGGTCCAAGGGTAAGAAGGCTGCATAGTACATTACCTGTGGCTTGTATTGAATCTGATTTTATTGTGGGCCTGAAACGCCTTCAGAATTTGAAAATGAGATTTTCTCCTTCCTGGTTTTGCTTCTTGGTGTTGTCCTCATGTGTTTGAATACGGTTCTTTTTTTTTTTGTATTTGTTTTAAAGATATATACCCCATTTTTGATCAAATGATCCTCGAGGTAGCTTACAAGCAGCAGATTAAACCCATTGACATAAACACAAAATTACTTAACAACTCTTCAGGCTGGTGGCAGAAACAGGCGTAGCGGGCTTCCCCTCCCCTCTGCAGGCCCAGAGCATCTTGACTGTTCTTTTTGGCAGGAAGCATGGGGAGCAAACATCTTGCAGCTGCTTCTTGTTTCACTGATGACTGTGGTCGCACTGATCTTCCCCTGAAATGATGGTGACCCTAGGAAAGATAGAGGGCAATGCCTGTCTTTAGCACCCTTTTAGAAACTGATCTGTGTTCCTTGTCTGGCATGGGAATCCATTCCCGAAGACTGGACCATGCACTGTCCTGGTAATGATCGAGTAGCAGAATTGCATGGATTGGCCAGATCCTGTATTATTGCTGCATCTCCCTGGGGGCCATAGCACTCATGCAGAAGCTTCCTGCCACCCATGAGCCCAACTATTTCATGTACTTCCATTATTTTAGCATTGCTGGAAGATTCAAAGCCTTGAGAAAGCAGCACTATGCTGGTAATGTAAGAATTTGGCCATAATTATTGTTACTTTTGCTTCAAGCATTCCTGGGGTTTACTCCTGTTACCAGCGTTGCCTCTTGAGTTATGCACTTACCAGTTTGTTGTTATGACTGAATCCTGTTGTTAAGACGGTGCTATCAGTTGGTAGTTCTGGGTAGCCTCTGAGTCAAATTTGACTGGTGGAGGAGATGAGGCTCTGGTGATGGGGGGTGTGGGGAGACACAAGTCCTGCTAGCTTAATTTTTCTCTTCCCCAAACATACAATGAGCATTGCAATGGACAACGATCCTGTTTCTTTAAAAAGGCCTCCTCCTGGACTGTTCCATTATACTTCAGTTTGTAAAAATGTCCTTCTCTACACTTACAGCAAATCTGATTGCTTACCTGTGTTCTGTACCCAAATGGTTTTGTTAGATGTTGTGAAGTTTATAGATAAAACTTCATGATATAACATCCCCACCCCCCACCCCGCCCTGCAATCCCACAATAGCTGCTTAGTACCACTATCTTTAATTTAAACTGATAGTTTAAAGTTTAAAGAAGTCCAGATTGTAGAAATGAAACTGAGCACTTGCCTTCTCCAATAGGGGGGCCCAGCAAGCTAACCTTCAGAGCTTCTCTTACCCTGGAAGAGGTGCAGAAGGAGAATCCTCGGGTGGCAAAGGGACGCTATCGCCCAGAAGACTGCTTAGCCCAGCAGCGAGTGGCCATCTTGATTCCACACCGTAATCGAGAGAAGCACCTGCTTTACCTGCTGGAGCACCTTCACCCATTCCTGCAACGGCAGCAGCTAGACTATGGCATCTTTGTGATTCACCAAGTGAGTCCATATAGAAAATACACTTGCTGCCCTGTCGGTATGTCTGGCGACATCTTGTGACTATTGTGCCTGTGTGTTCAGTGGGAGAGCTGCACGCTGCCAAAGGCAAGCCCTGGATCTCTTTGACCAACTCCAATACTAATCTATCTTGGTGTGCTACCAGCGCTTAAGAGTCCTTGTGAGAATTGGTGTGAATGAGTTTCTTATGTCTTCTGCTGCAAATCTTAAAGCAGATCAAATGAATTAAGCTAGCTAATGGAAAATTAACTTTATGCGCTGTTGCTAAAGCATGGTTATTTTCAAAGCTTCATGGCCTTGAAACATGTGCCTTGCTCAAACTTGGGGCTTGGTTTGTGTTGGTCTCTTCTTCTTGTGGCCTTATACGGTGAAATCCTCTCTTCTCTCTCTAAAGGAGGCTTTATTTGTTGAGGAGAACATAAGACGAGACCCTTGCTCAGTGGCAGAGCCGCTTGCTTTGTATGCTAATGGCCCCAGTTTCATTTCTGGCAACTCCAGAGAAAGGATCTCAGGAAGCAGGTGTTGAGAGAGGCTTTTCTGTGCCTGAGGCCCAGAATAGCTGCTGCCAGACAGAGAGGCAGTGGTGAACTAGAGTGCCAGCTTCCTACGTTCAAGAATTCTTTAGTCCAGAGAGAAGGACAAAAAGATAACTTTCATAATAAGTTCTAGTCTTTCAATATCAGCATTTTGTTACCGATTTATTAATTAATATATTTTATACTCTCTCCTTTCCCTTTTGGAAACTGGATTTCACAATTGGAGAAAAGTGATTGAAAAAACTGGATAGCACAATCAGGGAACAGTGATTTTTTAAAAGTCCGCATAATGCATCTAATAATCAATGAAGTATAAATGGGGAGGGAAGGAAAGCTGCTTAACATTTGTCACAGGCAATTAAAATTAGAAGCCTGTACATTTATAGACAGTGCCCTTCCTGCAGAATTCTGCTTTTCCCCATCAGTACTCCCTTCATTAAAAATGCCATCCTGAACAGTTCCGTGTTAAGCGTTCTGCCTCAGTGATTACCTGTGGACATGGGCCTTGACAGGTAAATGGGACTTTCAGGCTCAGAGGCGACATACATCTGAATTCCAGTTGCTGGTGGATGGGCAGTGGGGGAGGTCTGTTGCCTGCATGGTCTGCTTGAGAGCCTTCAGGAAATAACTGGCCAATTGCTGTGAGAAACAGGATGGTGCACTAGATGGACGATGGTCTGATCCTGCCAGACTTGCCTTATATTTTGAGCATGAGAACAAAATCAGGAGTTAGATATTCCAGTTGAATAAACACGGCTGGGAGGTCTGTGTGCTTTTTCAGTCTGTGCTGTGGATTTATTTGAGTGGGCTGGAGGGTCACTTCAGGTTGATGAGACGGAGAGACTGCAAGGCCTGGAGGTTCTTCTTTTGCTTTACATTTCATTATCACAGACATCGCTTGGAATTCCCCCAGAGTCTGACAATTCAAGTGAATTTTGTGGGCACAAATGGGAGGCAGGGCAGAATGACACAAAATTGTTGGTTTCACTTATTTAAACAAGTAGAAAACCAACCCTTTCCAATCTCTCTGGCAGTCAAGGATTTACATTCAGACCATTCTGAACAGAGCTGTAGGTCTCAACATCTGAAATAAAGAATATTCTTGGATTGTTACGCTGTACGGCAGCCCTGACCTAGATAGCCCAGATAAGCCTGATCTCATCAGGTATCAGAAGCTAAGCAGGGTTGGCCTCGGTTAGTAATTGGATGGGAGACCTCCAATGAAGACCAGAGTTACAGATGCAGGCAATGATAGAACAACACGTGAAACTGTGTTATATTGAGTTGGTCTGTCGAAGATAGTACTGTCTCCTCTGGCTGGCAGCAGCTCTCCATGGTCTCAGCTAGAGCTCTTTCATACCACCTGCTGCCTGTTCCTTTCAACTGGAGGTACCAGGGGCAGAGCCATGGTCCCTTCCTCACTTGCCAGACATGCAGAAGGTCCCACGATCGAATCTTCTGTTAGAGGATCTGAAGATGCTTCTCTGTCTGGGATCCTTCAGGGTTGCTGCCAGCCAGACTACTAAGCTAAATGGACCACTTAGTCTAAAGCAGCTTCACAGGTTGAAGGGGAAAGACAGCTGGGGAGATGCCGGATGGGAGGGCATCTCCCCAGCTGAGGCAGGGCTGATAGGAGGGGGTAGCATTGGGTAGCATTCGAGTGGTGGTTCAGAGGCACCTCCACCTATTTTGTGCAGCAACCGAGCTAAAGAAGAATGGAACCTTCATTTCCACTGACGAGCTGACACTATGTCAGTTGTAACCTCAGCTTTGATTCTGAATTGACCATTTTCTCTCTTCTTCTGCACCTGCTGTCCCAGTAACAATATATACACGCTGACTAGTTTGAAACACAAGCAGTGAATGGCCTGGCAGTAATTTTTGTTTCTCTGTATTTGGTTTTATAAATTCAGCTTCATAACAAGCAGCGGATGTGACTTCTTTTTTCAGGAAGACTTTTAATCTTTTATTCATTTCCTGCTTGGCCTGACGATTGCTGGTCAGGACATGTTCTGAATGCTTTCGAGAACGCGTGTTTTTATCAGCATTCTCAGAGTTGCCAGGCTTTTGAAGTGGGCAATTGGGTTGAATGCATGGTCACAAGTTTTTAAAAAGAGAACTCTTTCATTGTTTTCATTAGAATGACTTGCAGAAGAATAAACAATATAGTTAAGTGTATTAGAAATGTACATATAATAGGCCTCTCTGTTTTTATTGTTTTAAAAAATGCAAGTTACGTGATGGATTATAATGAAAGGAAAGATACTATCTTCCTGTATATTTTGGAAACTGAATGCTGATGTTGGAGTTATTATACTGTTGATCATGAGATTGAGAGAGTCTCCCCTTCCGTATACACAATCCTTAATATTGGATACGGTGAAAAAGATTTGTGTCTTTATTTTGAGCCTTACCCTTACTCTTATCCCTTAGTGCTTACGCTTGCCCTTACCCCTTACCTTTAACCTAGGGTGAGGAACAAGCTTGCCGTTACCCTTACCCTTTACCCTTACCCCTTAACCTTACCTCTAAACCTTACCGTTACCCCTTCCCCTTCCCAAAAGATCAAATCTCATGCCTTCTTTTGGGTGCCTGGCTTTGGTTACACCAGTTGGCAGAGATGGGCAAGTCCTGAGAGATCTAATCAATCAGACAAACAATCAATCCTTTATTGGCATAAGAATGGATAAAATGAAGCATGGCATACAAACTGCATTATAATGATTATAATTAAATAAATATACCATCAGGATAACTCTTTATATCTTATCAGAGTGCAGCTTAATTGTGCGTTGCAGAAATATAGCCACCTTCTCAATTATATCTGGAGAGGAATCATTCAAAATGAAGTAAATCTTAATAGGGTCAGAGAGTCCCAAATCTAAGTGATCAATGCTCTGTCCGAGCCAGGGCCACCTGTTTACAGAAATAGCCGTCAACACCTGTGGCCAGTGTGCACCTGCTTGCCCAGCTCCTTTCACACTTCAGCACACTTATAGTTATGTGCATGGCAGCGCACATCCTTACCGGAGTTTCACAAAGTTGATTTGTGTGTCCAGTTGCCTGAGACTGGAGCTGGATCTGTTCCCAAGCTTTTAAAAATGATTTATCCAGTTAAGACATGTATATCCTGCCTCATTAAATCACCCAACAGGTCCTGTTTCTTCAGTTGCTGTTTCTGGATACAATTGCTGTGAGGTGAGAAGGATCCAGTAAATATGTTTGATGGGGACAGAATCTTGGCAAATGACTTCTCTGACAGGCGTTCTGTGAATCGGTTCCCTTTTTTTTTGTTGTTGTTTGTTTATAGGCTGGCAATGCCAAGTTTAACAGAGCAAAACTGCTGAATGTAGGCTACTTGGAAGCCTTGAAGGAGGAGAGCTGGGATTGCTTCATATTCCATGATGTGGATCTGGTGCCAGAGAATGACTACAACATTTACACGTGTGGCAGTCAGCCAAAGCACCTGGTGGTCGGCAGAAACAGCACGGGGTACAGGTAGGCAAGGAAGGGGTGGAAGAAAGCTTTGGCATCTCCCGAAGCAGAGTCAGTTTACATGCAATTATTAAGCTTTATGCTGTGCTGTCCTGTTTTTCTTTCTTTTGTATTAGTATCTTTTGCTAAAATCTAGTCATTTTCATCCCACTTATTTTCATCCCATCTCTCAAAGCAACTCACAGAAATATAAACTAAAAGAAATGACATAAAAATGTTATATAAATATTTCCCGGAGAGAGGACTCCTAAGCCAAGCTGGCTGCAGGTGTGGGGGTGGAGCAGTCAGCGGACCCTTGCTTGCCCTCTGGCCCCTTCACTGGTACTTGGAAGCCCGAGGGAGGGGCACTTTCAGCTGCAGCTGGATCCAGTTAAAACGATAATAGTTGAAATCTATGCAGACAAAACTCTTTCAGAGATGTTTTCTCTAATGGGAAGCTGACGTTTAGTATGAATGTAACCAGCTTTAGACAAAGCCAGGAGTGTGGTGGTTCAGAATGGATTTTCCCATTTTCTGACTTGTGGTCAAACAGGTTTTACCTTGCGCTGCTTCCCCCCGAGAAAACCGAATGCTCAGATACCTTGTGCTGAATCAGACCACTGGTCTGGAAAGGCCAGTATGTATTTTCTGACTGGCAGCAGTGCTACAAGGTCTCAGGCAGAGGTGGGTTTGCCAGTCTCCAGGGGGAACCTGGAGATCTGAAATTCTGACTAATCTCCCGACTATGGAGATTGGAGGAAATGGCTGCTTTGGAAGGTGAACTCTACAGCACTGTACTTTGCTGAGATTCCTCCCCCGCCACCCCCAGGTTCAGTCACCAAATCTCCAGGGATTTCCCCGACAGAAGTTGGCATGCCTAGATGGAAGTCTTTAACGTCACTGTCTGCCCGATTCTTTTAACTGAACCTGGGACCTACTGCATGTGAAGCAGATGCTCTACCTTTGATCCAAGGATCCTTCCCCTTCAAGTATTCTTTTATTGGTGCTTCTGCCCAATGTCAGAATTCCCAGCCAGGTTACAGGATGTAGTTGTACAACCGTGGAAGCATGAGCAAGACCGTAGCTCTTTCCACTGTCCTGTTCTCTTCCTCCATGCCAAGTGGCTTGTGCAGCTGTGCAGTTGCAATGGGGGCTGCCATTTTAAGCTCCCTGTACAATTGACCCAATACAAAAGGCGATGTATGCTTGTTATATCTTTTTCCCCCAAGAGGGAGACTTTGGCCGAGGTTGAACTGCATGTTTTGTTGCCTGTATTGTAAATTTATGATGCTTTTTCCATTGGGTTAATAAAAATCTCTCCAAGCTGTGTCCCCTGGGCATGGACATGGTTTGTTTCAATGAAGAGCTGTGGCACAGGAGAGTAGAGAACCTGCTTTGTTGACAGAAAATTTCAGTTTCAGTCCCTAGCATCTCCCGTTAAAAAAGGAGCTGAGTAGAAAGTGTTAAGGAAAGATTTTTCTCTACCTGAGATCCTTGAGAGCTGCTGCCAATCAGAGTGGGATACGCAGAGGTGTATGCTAGATGGCAGAATAGCTTCACCAGATATTGTCTAAACTTATTCTTTGTTGATCAGCTCAGCCACCCTTGCCCTTTATTCCTCACGTTTTGCGGATATAATGTACTTTAGACCAAGTTTATGGGCCTTTATGTGATGAAAGAGCAGATTGGAAGCGCCTTTTATTTGTGCAGCACACATTTGTACTTTTCATTTATTACTCTGAAGCTGCAGGTGGGATAATTCCAGGACACCTTGTTACGGTCATGCTGAGGATGGTAACTGGATTGTCCCAAGGTCAGGTTAGGGCCAAGCAAGGGGCCTCCCTCCCACACTTTGCCGTGATATGGTACTTACGTGGCTGAGTTTATAAATGGCTTGACTTGCAGAAAATGGCAGGAAACGTATGGATGATGCAGCTGTGTGATGCTGATGGTGCCCCTCCTGAATATCTCTGAAGAGGGCTGAAACTTTGAAAGGCGTGGATTCGGCTGGTGATCCTCTCCAAACGGGAAATGTCCATTATGCTACCAAGTGCCTATTGCTGCTTAAACAGGGTTCCCATTTGAAGCCTTAAAATGCTTCCAGGTGGAGGTTTCCTTCCTGTGGTTGTCCTGGAAGCCAGCATTTGCTATTCGCAGTGATATTCCAGCCTCCGATAAGAAAAGGAGGTTTCTGTGCTTGCTTGTTGCTTTTGGCTCAGTGGGCCAGCTCTGACCCGTGTGGAACACACACAGTCATTAGTTGATCAAAATAAATTGAAATTTATTAAGCACGATAGAAAAATGTGCAAATTTCTGATGCATTTCAGGCCCAGCAGTTAAAAGCCACAGATGTGAAATATAAATGAAAAACGCCAGTAAAATGAAATGAAATAAAAGATTAAAAGAACCAATCATAATTGATTACATAACAAGAAAATATGCAATAGCCTAAACTCCCAACTACATCCATCCAATCTACTTAAAAGTGAAGCTAAGCCTTTTAAGTTACCCTATATCTCTAAAGCAGTTTGCATAGTTATCTTTTCTTAGTATTTAGATGGCATCTTTAAAAAGAAAAAATCAAAAAGAAGGAAAACAATAGAACTATAAGAAAGGATAAAAAAGGAAGAAAGAAGCAAAGCACGAGGGCACTACAACCAGCTTAAAAAGTGTGTGTGTGGAAAGTTTTAGAAAGGCTGAGAAAAAAGTCTGATCCTGATCTGATTTAGCCTTTTATACATTTTTCATTGATCAGAGGCAGCTGCTCCCATACTTAGGGGAAATGACAAGTTTTTCCTTATCCAGTTATTCAAATGTATAACCCAATTATTTTCTTTTGGAGTTCAATATGACCACGGAAGCAACTTTTCTTGTCCTTTGCTTTCAGCAAAAGCACCCTTTCAGTTGTCCATCTCATCTCCATCACCATGCAGAGGTGTGTTCAAAGTTGTTGACTTATATAAGCAACTTCGTGGCTCTTCAGCTTTGCTTATGGCCAAGATATGCCACCTTTCTTTTGTCACTAAGTAGTGTTGAATTATCATTTTTGCCTGGCCTTCACCACATTTCATGGTTAGGCTGCTTCCCCTTACGAAAGATTCTTTTTGTCCATCGTAGCGCAGCCTTTAGCAGGCCAAACTCGGAGTCATCAGACTGGGCTTCTTTGGGATTCAAGGATCAAGTTTTGGGCCAGGCTAGCACCTGTCCTAGTTTTAAACCATTTCATTTTGGGAGGCCCGTACTTGGTTGTTGCACAGTCTAAAAACACAACTCTGGATTTTAAAGCATCAGGAAAGTGACTTTTTGGCCTGGAGTTTTAAAATAGTGCATATGGCCAGGGAGGGGTTGTGTGATGTGCGTTCTGCTCAAAGTGATGTCTTTGGGCTGCCGGAGCTGGTACCAAATGGATCTTCCTGATAAAGAGCAATGGAAAGCAGATTCGTACGAGTATTTTTCTCTTTTTTTCTTATGGCACATTTGGAGTTCAATCAAACAATAAACTGTTTCTCTGATATAAATAATGTGTATCCGGGTTTTTCTCACTTTTAAAACCCCCCTACCCCCTGCCCCCCAATGTGTTCTCAGGTTGCGTTACCAAGGATACTTTGGAGGTGTAACTGCTTTAACAAGGGAGCAGTTCTCCAAAGTGAATGGCTTTTCTAACAACTACTGGGGCTGGGGAGGAGAAGACGACGACCTCCGGCTCAGGTAATTAAATGCCTAAGGGAGCGTGGGTGGCTGCTTCTGTAATGTCTCAGGGGTGGCTTGAGAGGAATGGTGAAGTGGAATAGACTGTTTGAAGCTTGAAATGGAGGGTTTAGGTGAGATGGTTAGTCTTGTGGCTTCTCATTTAACCTTAGAGCCTACAAGGGGGAACTTCTTGTACTTTGTCTGAAGGTCAAGATATTTCCGCGAATAAACCATTAAGATTTCCTTCTTTGAGTCTAGATTTTTTTTTCTTGGGGATATTCCCATTAATACTGTTCTTTCTTAATACTTCAGAAGTGCAGGTCACATTGAGCAATATCCTGACATAATAGAAGGAAGTAGCTTTGATATTGGAATGCAAATCAGCATTTAAATTTATACCAGTTATGACCTCGTGTGCTTGACTTGGTGAGCATGCAGCCACTAAAGAAATTAAATCAGGCGGAGATCTAAAATGGGTAGGGCATTCAAAGTGGTACAGGTAAGTGGAGCGTTGAAGTCATAGATGGGGGTGTGCATCAGTTGTATTGTTCCAGAAATATTGGAATAATACTCCTAATATTTTATTAAAACTAATCATGTCATTCCTGATCCTGACTCTTTCGTGTGAAATTAAAAGAGAGAGAGGAGGGTTGAGAGACAGAGAAAGGGCAATTATTTCCTCTAGGTGGTAGACCTGGACTCCTCATTGAAAATAATGGCCCTTTAAAGTTAATAGGTAGATGTGCTGCTGGGCAGCTGGGGAGGACTCCCTGCTCCCAGCCTGTTCCTGCCTCCTCAGCAGGATTCCTGATTTCTATATCATTAGCAGTGGTAATATCAGAGTTGGCAATTGCATTGGGAAGGCTGGAGTGTATTGGATATCGCTGATCCAATACTTGAGATATCTTATTGGATCAGTAGTATCTGACTGCACACCCCTACTCATAGATACTCTCTTGAAGCTAGGATGACTCCCTTGCACAGGATAAAACTTTTGCAGCATATGTGTTTTATAGAATAAGAATAAGAACACTGACTTTTGTTCACTGCTCTGAGTGGGGCACTAGTCCATCTAGAAAAGCAGTATGTAGGTGCAGTTGTTGTTATTTATTATTAGTGCCCCATTATTACTTTGGAAAAAGTAACTTTTAATTGGTGATAGTGAAAACCACAGAACTTTGTAGTTTGGGGAAGTTCCACATAGCTCTTCACTAGATTTTTTAAAAGTCAATGTTCTGGTAAGTTTTACATTAAAATAGTAGGACTCACGTATTATATGAGTATTATAATCCAGTTTCTTCAAGTCAGATTTCTGGATTGCCTGCTGTTCCTCTTCCATTCAGGGAATTTGCTTGCCAACTGAGCTGGCGATTTAATCGGCTGTATCCTTTTTCCTTACAGGAAGTATTTATTGCACCCCTGGAGAACTTGTCCATTCTGTTTGCTCTCCTCCCTGTAAATCAACACAGTTGCCATTTGCCAGAACGTAAATACTGCAGAGTTGATGAAACCCAAAGATAGCATTGTTCTTTCTGACTGGCTACAAGCAAGGGGCATGTTGGGGAGATGAGTTGATGACACCAGGGTGCCATGATGTTTGCTGAATGGTCCCTTGCCTTTAATTTGTGGCTGTCTGCTTAACCAGCCAGCTGCCTCATGCTGCAGAAAATTTTGAAAATGAATCATACTGCCGTGTCCTAGTCTTTCCCCCAAAGCTAACCCTGCCCGCTTTTTACCACCTTCTTTGTTTTTGCAGCTGGATCTTTTCAAGGGAATACTGTGGCTTCTTACTCAGCTATTACAAGTGGTCTTTGCATCTTCTCCTGCTAAGCAACTGCTTAAAAAGCTGTGATTTTTAAATTTCGTTATTTGGCAGTTTGATGATTTTGGCATCTGTTTAGATTTCTGGCTTCTGTTCCTCCTGGTGCTCTTTACTAAAGTTTGTTCATTTGCAAACAAAGACAGTATCAGTTCACAAAGTACATGCTGATTTCCAGCATCATAGATGGTGCTCTTAATTAACTGTCTGATGAAGGAGCTCCGTGAAATGGTCCTTAATTTTTGTAAGCCAGTGCAGATTGTCCTGTCCCAGGGGACTGAGTCCTGGCAGCACAGATTACCTCCGCTTAGAGCGCGGGACCCTAATCTGGAGAGCCGGGTTTGATTCCCCACTCCTCCCCTTGAAGCCAGCTGGGTGACCTTGGGCTAGTCACAGCTTCTAGGAGCTTTCTTAGCCCCACCCACCTCACAGGGTGTTTGTTGTGGGGTAATAATAGCATACTTTGTAAACTGCTCTGAGTGGGCATTAAGTTGTCCTGAAGGGCAGTATATAAATCGAATGTTGTTATTGTTATTGTTATAGTCCCACACATAAAACACCTTTCCTCTCTGAGAGTCAGTCCGATCCTGAGCTTGGTCAAATCTTTACTGACAGAAAATCCTAGCAAGTTCCACAGAGTCAAGATAGAATGGAAGCAAAGTTTTGCATAGCATAGTGGGAACGATAATTTTTCAGTAATCATGTGATCTGAAGGGCAGTGTTGTTCAGTGAGTACAGAATGACATGCTGTATTTATATATTTTACTTCACTTACACCCTGCCGTTCTCCCCAGTGGGGATTCAAAGCAGCTTACATTGATCTTCTCTCCTTTTTTATCATCATAAGAGCCCTGTGAGGTAGGGTAGGCTGTGTGTGTGTGACTGGCCCAAGGTCCCCCAGCAGACTTCCATGGCACAATAGGGATTCAAACCTGGATCTCCCAGATCTTAGTCCGACACTCTTAACTACTACTACATACTGACCGTCATACTCCCATATGTGTAATGACTCCCTCCTCTCCACTGCTGCTGCTTGGGAGGGAAACAGGTTCTAGAAGAACAGAGAAATTAAGAAATAGAAGGGGTGTGTACCTGTGTAGTTAACAATTCCTCTCTTTGCCTTGTCACAACTCCCCCTCCCCCCCTTCTATTCACAAGTTCTGTTCATATGTTTCTAAGGAATTTTGTGAGGAGGAAATTTGAACTGGCCCAATCTTCTATTTCTCAGTGGCCAGCCAGATCTTGTCCACTGCCCCAAGGGAGGGCCCGTGCCTTCTCCCTTGCCCTGCAGCCAGTATTCAGAGAGGTTGCCTCTGAACTCTAATAGCCATTGATATTGATATTCATAGGTTTATCCTTCATGCACTTTTTAACCCCCTTTTAAAGGCATCTAATCTAGTGGCTGTCAGTATATTTTTCCTTAAGTCAGGGTGTTCCTTAAGTTAAATTACATGCTGTGTGAAGTACACTTTTGTCTGTCCTGATTCTACTCCCCATCAACTTCTCTGTGCACTAGAGTATTGGTTCTCAACCTGTGGTATGCAGAAGCAGTTTAGGTGAGACATGGGGTTTTCATAACAATGAATTTGCTCTCCCTCAGTCTCCTAATCCACCTGCAAGTGTGACCTGCCAACTCTTACCTGCCATGCTAACAGAATGCGTGTCAACATATAAACGTTGTTCTTGGAAAAAGTGGGGTTTTTGTTTCTGTTAATACCAGAGGTTGAGAGCCACTGCACGAGAGTATTATAGCAGTGGGATGGGTTTGGGAAAATGTTGATGCACACTCCTAAGTGCCTTTCCCAAGAAGCAGCGGCCATGGGGTGGGGTCTATTATATATTTCTGTTCATAATAGATCATTCCGCTTTGTGACGCAGACTTTGCTGAAAGATCCTGCTCAGTGCTGCCTTCTTCATTGCATCCAGAAGAGGGTAGCAGTTTCCACTGACAATCTGGCAGGGGAAGCCACTGTCCTTTCATTTTGCATTTTTGTCTCTTTGGAAAATTGTCCTTTAGTGTCCTCTTCTAAATGTAAAAAGCTTTAAGGTACAGATAATATAGGGATCTCATTCCTTGATCATTCTAATCAGAATGAAACCTCGGGCTGCTTTCTGACAACCCTCTGCCGTGGAAACTTAGTTGATGACCTTAGATCAGGCACATACTTTCAGTGTAACCTACCTCACAGTGCGGTTGTTGTGAGGATAAAATGGAGGAGGGGTGAGCAATGCTGTGAACTGCTTTGGGTTCCCACTGGGGAGAAAAACAGGGTCTATATCTAAATCAATACTTTATTCCTGAGCTAGGGGTCCCATCGCCCCTGAGGGAGTGGGGGATTCCCCTGCCCCCCTTCCATTATCAGTGGGAGAAAAATATAGTGCATATAGTGTCACATCACTGCTGATTTTAAAAACAGAAGTGACATAGGGTAGTTCTAAGTTTTAACATAGAGTTTCTGGCATTTTCTAGAGCTACCCCAGTCACCTCTTGTTGGTTTTTGTTTGTTTTTTAACCAGAAGTGATGTGATACCACAGCTGGCATCATGACCCTCCTGCTGGCACTGCTTGGCAACCCTAGTAGTAGCCGTGCTAGTGTGTTGTAGCAAAACCAAATAGGAGTTTCATGTCGCCTTGAAGAAAACAAGTTTTCTGGCTAGTAGAAGCTTCTGAGAACTAGAGCTGCCTTTGTTGTGAGTTTGCATCTGGCAGAATAGGCTCTAGACCACAAAAACTGATGCTAGAATAAAAACTTGCCTTTTAAGTTCAGCAGTCTTCTGTCATGGTCCTTCCTCGGCTCTGGTTATCCTTTTAACATATTTTCTATGGGTGTATTCTGGCTAGGCTGATTGCATTGTATCTTTGCAATAGCATGCCTCTTAGAGCACTTTTCAGTCATTAAGATTATAGTGATTCTACATCACATACTGAGAAAGCATCCTACGTATGCTACTCTCAATGCGTCCACCATTTAGTGTGAATAGGGCAGCATGTGTATTTTTCTAGCTTTGTTAAGTGGAAATGCATGTACTTTTAAAAATCGACATTTCCTATTGTGTGTACCGAAGCTGTGTTTTGCCCTATTTACACAGAATAGCGACAGCATATATCCAGAACTTTGCGCGTAGCATGCTTTTCTGGGAGGTGATGAAGATGCCAAAACTGTTATGACAGAAAAGGGCTATGGTACCATTTCTGTAGTTTGAGTATTTGTGCTAACAAGAAGGTGGTCATGTGATCCTTATTGCATCCATTAGACTTTGCACGCTTACATGCAATTTGGGAAAGGAATCCCTTATTCTTCTGATGGTCTAGGTGACCTTCTAGGATTGGAAGTACTGTGTTGGGATGAGTGAAGCCTCTGGAATATTTTGAAGAGGGACTACATAGCTATGACTTGGTAAGGTGATCTGTTTCCAGTTTTCCCAGTTTTCAACATTTCAGAGTTCGTGCTTGAGATAATATGTATTAGCCCCCTTAACCCATGAACCCTGGGCTATGAGATCGTTTTCTCTTTTTTGCCAGGATTTTTGGGCCCTGTCAAAATAATGTTTTATTTGCTTTAAAATCTTCACCGCTGGTTTAAAAAGCGTCTCTTAGCTGAGAACAAGTAGGAGGGGGAAGGAGAAGCCAAATGCTTTCCAAGCTGCACCCAGCCCAGGGCTTGAGACATGCAGATGCCTGCACTGGCAGAGTGGTCAATTAACACTTTCTGCTTAAAGCTGAGGTGGGGGGCACAGATTTGGAGGTCTAAAATGCCAGTGGATTGGCAAAGTGAGATGAAATATCCTGGCACAGAAAGGAGGCTCTCTTTGACTGATTTCATCGATAATAGACTCCTGTAATTTATCTACGTAGGTATCCCCTCAAAGTCAATTCCTGTTAATGCAGAATCCTGCAGCTCAGCGGAGCATGCATATTACTTCCATTTTGCAGTCACTCCATTGGCTACCTATCAGTTACTGGGCTCAATTCAAGGATTTGGCCTTCATGTACAAAGCCTTTTATGGCCTTGGTCCCTCGTATTTGCAGGACTACCTCTCTCCTTATACTCTGCAAGGACTTTTTTGAAGCCTTCGCACATGCACGCTCCTGTAGCAGCGCAATGTCGTCACTTCCAGAAAGTGATGTCATTGCGCAGGGCCCAGGCGCTCTCTTACGCTTTGCAGCAGGTCAGTTTAGGCCCCAAATGGGCTCGATTCAGCCTGGGAGGCCTATTCCCCCAACTCCTCCCCCCCCCTCGCTGGCCAGATGAGGGGGCAGTGGTTGGGTGGTCCCCCGTCCCCTACCAGGGGACCCGGAAACTCTACACATGGGGGATGGAGGCCTGATCCAGGACTGCAGAGGTATGGGAACTTCTCAACAAGCTGGAACCTTCCATGTTAGAGAGCCCGCCTTGTGAAAACAAGGGCATGTACAGAGTGTGAGACAGGGATTGTATTTTTACACACTTCTTTTGGGTTCCCTTGCTCAAACCTGTTGCTGTGTTTAAAAGTATGAGTGTGAACATTTCCCCCTCTTTTACTTACTTAAATGCTGGTGGCTGTTCTCCATACCTCATAGATTTCCACTGCTCGACCATGCTGTTTAAAATGGGTGCCACAGGGAGGGGGTGGTCTGTTGGCAATTTGCTGACCTCCCAGTGGTACACAAGTACAGCAAGTAGTCCGTGTGGTAACCAGGAACTGGGTGGCAGCAGACCAGGCATGAGGCAAGGCTTCAGAGTGGCAAGCCTGCACAGGGGAGCAGGGAGTCTTGACCTTCCCTGGGGGCAATTCCTACAAAAGCCAAGTGGTGGCAGCAAATACCAGAGATAAGGAGCAAAAGCCCTTCTGAAGGTTGTAGGGGCACCGGGTAGGTGGCATGTGCCAGGTGAAGACCTGGACTGCCACTAGATAATCCCCAGACCCCTTAGAGGGCAAGATGGGCAGTGCTCACAGTTAGTAGGACTGTTCTGCTACAAGCCCTTGGCCTTTCCTTCCTCAAGTTGATCTTTGGCATTTGGACTCCTTAATAAGGGGCCAGGGGCTTAATGGAGTTTTTCTATAGGGGGAGGAGGGTTTAGTTCTGTTCCTGTCTAAATATCCCAAGGGAAATTCAGAATGGCCCTTGTCCATTCTAAGGGGAAATTGGACTCATCTCTAGTAAAAAGGGCAGGGACCTGGGGAAAATTTATAAATGGCTCCTCCCTAAAAACTCAGTGTGCATTTCCAAGAGTTGTTCAGCAAAGTAGTTGCTGTGGATGGGAAAGTGTACTCTCACATGGGGAACGTGGGTCTATTCATTTGATGCAGGATCTGGATGAGGGAAAATAGGCAAACCAGAAACGTGTTTGAGTCCAGAGGCACCTTTGTATTTGGCAGAAGCAGGTTGACTCTTGGAAGCTCATACCCTGGAAAATCTTGCTAGTCTTTAAGGTGCCTCTGGATTCAAATTTTGCTTTTTTGCTCAGACCAACACTTGAAACTATTTTAAAGTAGTTGCATTAAGGACTTAATTGTTTTATTCCCCATTTTTCTGCACTTTTAGCCCAGGAGGATATTATTCTGTGACCAAAGCTTAATTGTTAATTGTTTTGAAAACTTCTGGTTATTAACCACTATTCTCACCTTTTGATTCCTGCTGCATGCAATGATTTCAAAGTTTTTAAACTCTGCTGGGTTTTTAGATTTCTGACTTTTGCATGTCTAGGCAGCTCCTCTCTACCACTCAAGAAAGGAAACACTGACCAGGGAATTAGAGGCAGGGAGGTAACCTATGACCTCCCCACATTACAGGAAAATCTCCAAACAATGTTGGTGGCATTAAGTATCTCTGGGGGTTAATAGAAGCAGGTGGAAGAGAAAGAATGTGAGGTGATACAGGTTTGTCTGTTGCCCAGAGAGGGTACCACAGCTGGGAACCCAGCCCCATTCAAGCACCTCCCGTTTCTGTGACCACTCCTCCCCCCAAACTAAGTTCTTTTATTCACAATTAGATTTAAAGGGGTGGATTCTTAACAGTGCGTGCTTATGCATAGAGTTCTGATATGTAGTCAGCTGTAAATATGGAGCAGGACTGATGGTAGTTCCTAATTGATTTTAGGTGTAGCATGATTTAGTGCTTGGGGCTTTCATAGCAGGAAATCTGGTTAGAAAGAATTGAACTGGCATTAGTCAGCCCTCCTCCTGTAACTTGCCTTTATGTCAGTGTGATGCTGGCATAGCCAAATTGGCAGCGCTTACTGAATCAACAGGGTGCAAACATTTGGCCCTCAGACATCAAAGGATAGTATCAAAGTTGATGTACCTGTATGAAAAAGAGCAGAGGTGACATTGGAAAGCCTCTCTACAAAGATTCCTTGTGTGACTATACTTACTCATCCTTCATCAGAAGATAGTAACAAGCCGTGCATTTGTTGCTGTGGAGGGGACATGAGTGAGCTGGAGTCGTTATCGTTTTACTGAATATATTTTTATACTATCACATGGTTCAATTCCGAGTTCATAAGGGTTTTTTTTTTCCTTCCCGGTATCTCTGTGGCATGCTCACAGGCTTGCTTACTGCAGTTTTGTTTTCAGGGTTGAAATACAGAGATGGAAAGTGATACGGCCATCCCCTAATGTAGCCAAGTACACCATGATCTTCCACACAAGAGACCGAGGCAATGAGGCAAATGGACAGAGGTGGGTTAGGCAAGGCACGGCCTTGTGAAGAAATCAGACTACTGGTCTCTAGTATTGTTTGCTCTAACTGGAACTATATAGCAGTACAGGATTATGCGTCTTCAGTCTCAAGTCTCTTCCAGTCAGTCCTCTCTACTTTAGATCTTCCTATTGGAGATATCAGGGATTGAACCTGGGACCTTCTACATGTGCTCCAGCACCAAACCATGACCCCCCCTGCTCTTTTTAATTGATTAAATATGTGGAATGGAGAACAGGAGGGATGTGATGTGTAGTCAAAGAAGAGCATGGCCAGTAACCACAGGCATGAGCAGATTCTAAACCATGCTAGACCTAAACCAGACAAGAAAGCATGTACTCACTAGAGGAGTCAATTGCCTTTCAAGTTGCAGTTTAATATACATTCAGCTGCTAGAATTTGGATTTCCTCTGCTTTCGCAGCTCTAACATTTTTGTCTAAATTTTTTTTCTCTTTTTTTTAATTTGCTCAGGATGAATCTCTTGCGTCAGGTGTCTCGAGTATGGAAAACAGATGGTCTAAACTCCTGTTCATATAATCTACTCTCAGTGGAATACAATCCTTTATATACCAACATCACTGTGGATTTTGGCATGCCAATCAAGACCTCATAACAGATTCTCTTGCAATGATGAATGTGGTGGGAATGGAAAAGAACTTCCAAATCAATAGAACTGCAGCTGCTTTTAAAGATGCTTCATTAGAGGTTTCCCAGCAGCAACTACACCACAGAGGCACAATGATGGCCTCATCTTGGGTAGTTTTGCAGTCAGCTTCATCTTGGACTTCAGGACAACATTGGTGAAGGTTGACTTGGGAGAAGGAACCGTCTTTTTCTTGGACAAAACATTGCCCCTTCCCCTGGAGGGAATACAAGTTAGCTGATACTGAATTTCTACCTTTTTAAAAATAGGAACTGGAATAGAGACAACTCAGTGCATCCTTCTGTGGTGCACAGAGGGCTTTTTCACCCACAGCACCACCTCTTTTTTTAAAAAAAAAAATAGGTAAACCATGTTGAAAACTGTGTTTTCTGCAGCCAATTGAACAAGTACTGATTACTGCCTGAGGGAAAAATACAGAATGCCATCTTGTAACAGCCACTACATGAATGTGGGAGATTTTAACTCCCTCAAATAAAATATAGTATCCTTATTGTTTTATTTATGGTTTCCAATTACTTTTTCAGCTTAAAGAATTTGAGAGAAGCCCATTTAATACTGTAGTTAATTTCTACTAACAGTATCTATGTGTAGATTTCACGTTTATATAAGGAGATAAGAGGGAATTGTGCAAATACTGATGTTCCTGTGTTCGTGCACAACCCTCCCTCCTTTTGCATAGTAGATACTTTGCACTCAGAAGAAATATCGGTAAGTGCAGTAATGTTACATAATGGGGGAAAAGAGATAATGGTATCTCCACTGACTTGCAACACTTAGAAGTGTCACCTGTTTTGTTGTGGAGCATTTCCTGGGAAAAATGAACACAGTGTTTTGTTTTAATCAGGAATATATTCAACAGAAAGGGGTTCTTAATGTAGATGCTCAGTTCTTACACATTTCAAGATGTCTGGTTGAGAGCCACTTCCAGAGTATGCCCAGTGAAATAGATCTAGAGTTAACTCTAGCATTAGAATTGCGTTGTTCACGTCTTAGTAAGGGAAGAGGTAGATGTGCATATTCCCATTACAAAGGACGAAGTGTAGCTGTTTCTGCATTGTACAGCCTACACAAATGGTGGCAATCACTGCATGGCGGGAGAAGTGCCCTTGACACTTGAACAGAAATCATTAAGTGACGATTATTACTACCTGCTTATACTATACTTGCCCCGTCTTTTGAAACAAGCTACACTTCTGGCGAATGTACTGAAGAGTAAGTGGCTGTTTTAAATACTGTTTTGAAACCTGTCAGATCCACATGAGCACTTGACCAGGGTCACAGCAGTTTGAATTGCTGTGCTGTGGAACTATCTTGCCGCCTAGTGCCATTCTTAAACAGCTGTGGACAAAAGACTACTTCCAACTTTACAATTTTAGTTTCCCACATTTAATTTTATTCTGCTTGCAACTGTAACAAACAAATAAATCCATGACAAGTTGGAAAAAGTATTTATTTAAAACCTGTCCCAGAAATTCTTACTCTGTATTATAGCTGGATTGTGTTTAATATATTATAAAAACCAAACTTTATATCTAACAAGGAATAGGCAACATAATTTTTACTGTAATACAGAGAACAAGTCTGGAAGACAAGTACAAGTAAATACAGTGAAACATTGTTGAAATGTTACATATTTGACGTGGCATTTTAAGACCAGTCTTAAAAGGAAGAAAAGGTATACTGTTTACTTCAAATAGAAGTGCTTGCATGTGGAAATGGTTTTTAGAATACTGCATTTCATATAATGCATTCTCAGTGACACCAAATGCTCTGGTCAACTCCTGCTTTAGATTGAACCATAACCTTTTCAGTCTTCTACTGCTTACAGTGGGCAGTAAGTTAATTCTTCACATACCGTATTGCCCACCTTTCCAATGTCCTCTAAGAAATCCCAGTAAAAAACCCGACATTTATCTAAATGTTCATATAAAGCTACAACACAAAAATGCACCATCTTATAGGTGTTTACAAAAATCTCCAGCAGTTGGTGATAGAGTAGTGCTAAATTACAGAATTATGCGGGAAGAAGGTCCCCTGGTAAATGGTGTCATGCATTGTGGCCAGATAGCTTGTCACAGGAAGTTTCAGTTGCGCTCCCATGATGACTGTAGTATGTGTGAGCTGGGCCTCGGAAGGCAGTTGCTTTGTAGAGGTAGTCGGGTGTTAGGGACAGATCAAGTCTGCTGAAGCATGAAAAGAAACAGTGCAAATAACTTTTAGGAACATTACAAAAATATTGCTTCTCACTTTTTTCATAAAGCAGTATGTATTGGCAATCATGCTTGAGTTTGATCTCATTGAGTTTTTAAATAAATGTAACACTTTTTGAACATATTAACTGTGGTCTTAAAGCCTTAGCAGCAAGGTGTGCAGGAAAAGAGGCTGTCTAACAGGCGAGCCTTCTCTAAAACAAACTGTTCCTAAACTAGTTCAAACATTTAAGTGTACTTTATACTCAAAACAGGTAGTTGCATAAAGGATACAATAATCTGAACGTATCCACGTCACAGTGTAGCTGGTTATATGGTCTACCATTTGCTCTTTGAGAAGAGCTGTGCAAGTAGTGAGGAAAGAGTGCAGGGCTCAGTAGACTTTGCACTTAACAATGCTCAAATGTGTTTCACAATAAAGCTAATATACCACATTTCTTTCTTGTAAACAGAAGTTCGGAGTAAAGAAATATATTTTCACAACCCTGTGTTCTCAGGGAAGTCCAGCATTGCCCAATAGCCAGATATCATCACAATCTCAAATGTTGCTCTCCTGTGTTTTGCTCAGTGGAGGTAGCATTGGTGGGTCCCCAATGTCCACAGTAATGTTAGTATAAAGAGGATGCAGCTTCTTGGCCAGTAATTTGAACTCTAGAGAATTCATTCCGTCATCTTTCCAGGTTGTTCTTGTATGCAATACAGCAGGTCTGAGTGGAAAAAAAACACAAATATCAATCTTAGTCTTATTTCCTACAAGCCAATTTAAACTATGTAAAACTGAAAATCAAATACAGATTGGGGTGTTCCACATGGATAGAAGAGAGGTTTAGCAACACAGAGCCTGAAAAAAGAAATACACCAATGTTCCAAAAAGTCTCACTTAGGAAAATTTTTGTGCTAGCTGTCAGGCACACACAGAGGTTTTCCCAGGAAAGTCAAGTGGTAGGCTTAAGGCGTCCACATATGGACCTTATAGCCAGAAGCTAGCTAAGAGTGGTTTTGAAAGCCTTCTCTCTCCTGCTGGAAAGATATTGAGTAGGAACTGCTGCACCCCTGCATAATGTGAAATGCACACATTTTGGTTTAAAGACAACTGTATGAAAAAATACGATGTAGTTGTCATGTGTATGATCAGCCCTGTCTAATGGAAAGAACAGAGAATAATTAAGTGAATGTGGCCACGCAAGGGAAAAAAAACCTCATACCTTTTAACAGTCTCAGCAAAGCCAGAAATTTGTCCATGGTTCATCATCCTGTAACGGCCAAGATGCAGTGGGGTCCGGACTATTTTCATTCCTGCTAATCGAATTCTTTTGATATGAAGAAATGGGCGGGGGGGTTAGTATAGGGATTGCATAGAAGCATTTCTCAACATGAAAGCGGACATAGCATAGCAAGACTGCTTTCAGTACAGCTGAAAAACGGGGGGGACTGCAGACAGCCTCTCCCCCAGCTGAAAAGGTCAGAGTTATACTGCACAGTGAAGGAGTCACTTCAGGTTTGCATAATTTGCTTTCTTCTGGGTTAGGGGATAATTATTAGGCTAGGAAAGCCATGTGGTGAAGGCTCCCCGTCCTGGCATGCTTCAGAAGGCAGCACAAGAGAACACCTTTTCCCTCCTTCAAGTCTAAATCTTCTCGACAGCATGAAACCCAGAATGAGCTTTCAGTAGCTGCCTGCAGTGTACTGCGGTGTGAACCTTTGCCACTGTGCTGCATCTGGCCCAACAGGAGAAGCTGAGACTTACTTCAAGAACCCTCTCGCTGCACAGGGTATCATGGGATATGCCAAGGGCTATTATCTTCATCTTCAGCACCCCCACCGTACTTCTCAGTCATGCATGAGAAAGCCAACTCCTTGAAGTTTCAAATGCACTCCCTTGAAAATCATTATTTCAAAGAGGTGAAGAGTAAGGAGCAGCGCAAGAAAAATTATCCTGCCAAAGAGGTGGTTTATCATGAAACCAAAGCAGTCCCTCATGGAATCTTTTCTTTTTAAGTGAGCTCTAAATCAATATCCTAACATGCAAGCAATTTTCTTGGCCAGTTGAACATCTTAGGAGAACAAAAACTTTATAAGCTTCTAGAAATATGAAGGGACAGAGCTCTACGGATGCATATGCTTTATTGTTGTTGAAAAACGTGTGATTTTGAGGCCAATACAAAATAACATAATTGATGTAAACACAAAACTACCCATTAATATTTTTATAATTAAGTTCGAAGAATACTAGCTTAAAGTTGAGCTGACTTATTTGAAGCATCTGGCTGGCCATTGTGGAAAACAGAATACTGGACTAGAGACAGAACCTGTGTTTGAGGCAACAGGGCTACTATTTAATGTATTTTCCTAGTTTCAGGTGGAAATATATCCCTTTAGATCTCAGAATTTAAGATCAACCCACCTAAACTCAATTCCAAACTTATGTTTCATGTTGCTGCTATGTTTAATGTTGTTGTGTCTTCTGAAATTAGCTTCATCTTTATCCAAAGTGTTAGCCTATGAAAATGGCTTACTTTAGTTAAGACATGCTTAGCATTTTGTTTGTGAGGGGACCCCCTAAGCCATTAAGAATGGCTTTATGATAGATACTCGGTCACTGAAAATGCAGCTATAGTTAGGAGGAATTCCTGATCAAAGTCTAGCATTGACAATAGCATGGAGATAACTATATGGGCATGCAATTTGCTTAGCATACTAGATCACATTTTTCTTTAAAAAGGAAGAAAGAGGTTTTACTGCAGCCTATCAATGATCCTTTGCTGCTCCTGGAGAAAATGAGGCTCCTTATGTGTTACTGACATTTTTCAAGTGGGCCTCTATGCAGTCACACAGAGTTCTGTGCAGGTACACAGGCAGCTTCAGAAGGTTATAGCTTTAGCCAAATTTTTGATGACCAAATCCTCTCCACCTGGAGAGCACGCTGCATCTTTGTGCACACCTTGAGGTGAATAACAAGTGCCTCTCTGTTTAGTTTTCTTTGGACCACCACAAGTAGTACTCTGATGAGTGGAGTAAGAAGAGCTAAGCCAGCAGGTTGTGCAACAGTACACATAACCATTTGAAGAACCACAGATAAAAAACCTATTTTCTTCTTTGTGCTGTCCCACATATGGAAAATTAGGGTAGTGACATACCTAGAACTGGGTGCTGGAATCATATTGTTAAAAAAAAAAGGTGCTCAGTACAGCCTGACTATACTTTGCACGCTGTAGTGTGAAGGGTGTAGGTAGAGAAGACCATGGATGCAGCTGGTCATCTTGCTGTTCTACACCTTTCTTGGAGAGGACCACCTTTCAGGAACACAGAAAAGGGATGCCATGGCTTTCAAGGAATAGGCATGGAGAACATGGGGAAGAGCTAGTCTAACACATGGTGACAGCTGATACCATGCACCGAGTAAGGCATCTATGAGAACTTCTGCATCCTTTTGGTGGGCCATTGCAGCAAATAAATTCTCATAATTTCTACAGTCCTTCATGTTAGAGTCCTTATCACAGCTAAAGTGCGAAGCATCTTTTACCCATCTTCTTGAAGATGTAGGCAGAAAGCTGGCAAGGTGGTAATTTTGCAAGGAAGATAATACAGAAACCCACGTCCTCATACTTCTGCTCTGTATACAAGAGGCATGGGTAGTATCTTGCTGATCAAAGGGATGACTTGTAGAGTTCCCCCAGAAGTCTATGGGGGAGTGAAATGACGGTTCAACCAATGCTATATCTCCTCATCAAAGAACATCAATACACAAGACACGAGAACTGAGCTGCAGCAACTAAGCAGGCAAGAAAACTCCACAAAAATGCTCCCTAATCAGTTCAACCTATAATGGTAACAGATCAAAAACACACATCAGGAATGGCAAAGGAGAAGGTTCCAATACCACAGATAACTTTTCTATTTCTCTCTTTTTCAGCCATCAGTGTAACAGCCTCTCATTGTTCAGGGCCCCTACAGTGCATGATCCACTACGAGGACACTCAGGACAGATACATAGATTTATGCAACTATAGATCGGGGCTTCGGGATGTACCCTGAAAAGAGGAAACTGAAGCTGTTAAGAGAGCCCCAGCTCCTGATGGTGATGGTATTGCAAAGCAGAGTTGAATCCCACAGAGGCTATCAGCACTGGGAGTTTTTCCAAAGTAAAGTGTACAAACAGCAAACTCTGCTTTTTCCCCCAGCTGTCTTGTGAACCTAGCACAGTGAGGAGAGCAGGAATCGGTTTTAAGGACCTCACCCAACCACAGTAAGCCAAGACTGCCTGTCTAAGGCTGAGAATTTATCCCCCACTCCTACAGTACTGTTTAATGAAAGGCTGAATTAAGGGGAAAGAAAATACATGAAGGGAAAAAAGGGGCTGAAATCCATTAAAATACACTAACACCTGCTTAAAGAGGAGGTTAAAGCTAAAGGAGAAGAAAGCTTTGCCTTTAGTTCCCCTTTCTCCAAAGAAGATGATGCGGTCAGAAGAGAATGGACCCCCCCCCCCACAAATACAAATGCAGAGATGCAATTTTCTCTTGGGGGAAGGGAGGGGATTTGACTGCCAGTTCTTTAGTCTGAACTCTAGTACTTTCTGGGGTTGCTTGCATACCTCTGCACAGCTACATATGGGGGCACTGCACAGAGACCATGCTTCTGCTTTGGTAAGTGACACAAACAGTGTTTCCTGACTTAAAGAGTTAATGTCCTTTTCAAAAGCAGCATACAGTAACATCCATTTTCTGTTTCATCATGCTCTTGCATCCAACTTTCCCAGCTCCGGAACACAGTGCTTGGTGGGGTTCTTTCTTTGAACATTCCGTTTATATTTTTATAATCTGTCAACAACTTCCAATAAAGGGAAACATGCAAGGATTTTGTTCAGTTCTTTCAAGAATTTGATTACTGTGACAATAGTGAATCAGCCTCAGCACAAATTATGGTTGTTTTTAATCAAACTAGCAACTAGCTAATCTTTAATTAAATACCCAGAAAGAAACCATGCCTTCATACAATCACCCGGTATCTTCTTACTCAAGCCTGAATCCCAAGTCCCTTTGGTGTGATCTTGTATTTCAAAACAACTGCCTCCTGCTATTTATTTATTACAAGCTGCTTTTGATTCTTTGCTTCAAACACCACCAACAGTGAATGGAATGTTGTTTGCTTTAAAAGTAACAGAGTCCGAAGTTCCATTTACTGGACTGCGGCTCTGGTTTGGGTGGCTGATCCTTGTACTTTAGGCTTTGGCCCCACAGAAGACAGTGGAAGGCCTCTTAAAAGCAGACTCAAGACTACTAGCTGCCACCTCAACCTTAAAAGTCTCCAGCTGATTACATACTGAATTTCCTCGGATACCACTGAATAGCTAAGCAAGAATGGACCACTCAATGGCACAAAATTAGTATGCATCTAGCATGAAAAAGAGTTGTAGAGTGGGGAGGGGACTCTTGGTAAAGTAACAAGAACCATGGCTTTGAATAGTCTTCAAACCACATTTACTACAACATTCTGCTGTTGGGCACTTGGGCATACACAGCTCCTTCTCCAGGTGTAGCCTTATACATCAGTCCACAGAAGTTATTAGCCCACATATTTCCTACCGCCAAACCTGTGTTAATTATATGAACTGGGGTGTGAGAAGAGGGAGAAAAAGGTAAAGAGAACCAATTATTATTTTTCTACACCTGACAGAAATTCTTCCCTTAGTTTATGCCAGGCTGTTTACTTAGAAATTGGATAATCTTGATTAATGGGGTGGATTTTACCACTCCACTGAGCGAAGTCTGAAGTTTTCCTCCAGCCTAAGGAGCATTCCTTCAACTTCAGTTGCTCTTCTGTCAGAGGAACAGCCACTTGAGTTGGACAAAGTGTCCTTGGAGGATAGGAGACGCCAAATCAAGCTAGGAAAGACTGGACAACCTTCAGAACTCACTGCAGTATTATGCAGTATTATACATCAACGGCTGGTATCCTGCTGTAAAGAAACAATCGAAAAGAGCACTTAAGTTGAAAAGGCTTCAAACTCTGCTTAATGGAATGGTAAGGTACAGGCTGCTGACCTCTCTCTCACACTTCTTGGATCAAGATAAACTTATGTTGCACAAGAACTATGACTGAATCTCCAGTCTCATTAATCTTCTCTAAATAGCAGCAATGTTTGGGACAGTACCACAGTGCTAGATGAGGAGAGTTTCCAATGTAAACTGTCTACCTGGAGCTATTTGCTGTTTTTTAGAAAAGTTTAATGATATACAAAATAAGATCTCAGATGTCTAAGTGTGCCCTTCCTCAACAACTGCTGACCAGCAGGAGTTCAAATTCCTCTCTAAATTAGCATAAGAAACAAAATGACAGCTGTCCCTGCCTTCTTTTAAGGCAGACAAACACTGTGTTTGCAACTAGCAATTATATATGAATCTGAATAAAGTATAGGCTGACGTTTTTCAAGGGCCTTGTTCGCCCAATAGTACCTTTCAGCAATGTCATCGTGCTCACCACCACGGTCCCAATAGGTATTTGGAAACCCATTCATCTTCATGTAATGCTCTGGGGTCAAGGCAGACACACCACCAAAGAAAGACCAATATGGCAAACTACAGGTAACAAGAACAAACCTTATCTCAGGCAGTTTACAAACAACCTTGTATTGCACTGATTAAGAATATTTACATGGATTTGGCATGCAAAGGGCTGTATAACAGATAGTACTGCCTTAAAAAAAGTCCTATATGGATTATCAGCATACCGCAATTCTTCCATTCATGCAAATGTATTGCTTGCTATTATATAAGAATAGAAAGGATTCTCATACATCAGAGTGGGGTGTATATAATATTAGCTACAGAAAATCAAGTTCCAGGCTTACATGCAGACCTTACATGCCAGTGCTAAGACTGATCCTTGAAACCCTTATAGTGGAAAGGTCCTATGGAAATGAACTGTAGTTAAGCATCAGTGTGCAAAACCCGGTTGCATCAACACACATGTATTTTGCCACTTATGTATTATGTGGGCATATCAAGAGTGTTACTCAAGTACCAAAATAAAGACGTGGGACAAAATGTTTAGTAGGTTCAATTTTCCATAATACATTCAGAGACCTTCAGTGGTGCTCATTAGTTCTACATTTTTACCAATTAAATCAACAACATTTCAACCCAAAGAACTCAGAAATACCACCTAGCCCCACAAGATAAGATATGGGTTATCTATCAGAAGCAGCATTTAGCAACTGGCAGCCATTTCACCTACTGTCCCTATGAGAGATGAATATTCACTTCAAATGAAGGAAAATGTTCTTAATTATAGCATGAATAAAGTCAATTGGCTGTTTTTGTAGCTGCTTGAAATAAGAATATGATCTTTAGTTTAAGAGAACTGTGTAGCTTGTTCCAAGGAACACTATGAAAACAAACACATCTTTGGAGAGGCAAAGCTCCAGCTACCAAAGACAACTCAATGAAGATGGCCAAACTGTAGACTGCCATGCTACAACTTTTCTACAGAACACCTGTGTTCTGTGATGCTTCAGTCACAGAGATATAAGCAAAAATGGAGAGAGAGCATTCTACTTAACAATTCTGTAATAAACCTGCTCCCACCTTTCAGCTGTCTGGCTAATGTGCAAGGTTCAAGTGACAGACTGAGAGGCATTTGAGCTTGTCACAAGTGCCTTTATTCTATTTACCAGCAAATAACTGTATTTATATTTTTCCTGTCTGGTAGTGATTTACATTTTCCCTCACCCCTCATTACATCGTTTCAGAGTATGGACTTGCGTCTCTTCATGTTGGTAAAAGAAGGATTTAAAATAAAAGGGGAAATTCCAGGCATCAATGAAAAAAATGAGAGGGCATATAAAAACTTGTATCTATTATTCTTAGTGTCTTGGACGCAGATTCAGAAATTGCTGACTAAACAGGTCTTAGTACCCCAAGCCTTGCTAGGGCATTGCCTTATACTAAATATATTTACTCTCATTACTGAGAATTGTTAATGAAATGGATTACCTGTATTGTAACTTGTCTATGGCACTGGACATGTGTTTGGGGTAGTATTCATCACAGACATAAAGATTATAATCATTCTCTGGAATGAGGTTCACATTATGAAGAAGCAGACAGTCCCAGTCGTCATCCTTCATGGCCTCATGGACGCCAACATTAAGGAGCTTTGCTTGGTTAAATGGACCATTTCTAGCCTGGAAAGAGAATGTTACTCAACACAACAATGAAACGATCAGGGGGAAAATACCTGCTTGTGAAATCCATGTTGCATTGTGCATGTGGCGGTGACACCCTGTGGCATGATTGGCTGACCTGGTGCAACAGCATGGATGAGGGCAGTTGCTGAGGGAATTAAACAGTTTGCAGTCCAGCTTCTGTGAGGGAAGGGGAATACCTCAATGCATGGCTATCTCACACAGGAAAAGGCAGAGTACTGGGAAGAGAGCCTGGGACAGAGAGAGTCTTAGGGCCAGGAAACCCAGAGACAAGAAAGCTGATAGAAGTGCACAGAGTCAGCAATGGAATGGGAAAGAAAAACCTGAAGAAGGCCAAAGAATAAAGTTTGGTGGAAGCAAACTGAGGCTAAAAACAGCTCTTAATCCAGTACTTTACTAAAATTTCAGGCCCTTCAGGAGATGTCTAACATCATGAAATTGGGCTTCTGTTGCTAGGGACGACTAATCTAACATATGACCCTCAGTTTCAATTACTGGTAACATATGACCCTCAATTTCAATTACATATATTCACACCAAACACTGTTTTTTAACGATATTAAGGGCAGAGCATCCTTCCAACTGGCATCAGTCCATTTATGATAGATGTTTTGAAAGGGAAACAAAAAGAACTGAAACAGATAACTTGGGTGGAGAATACAATTTCACCGAAAGATCCATGTTAAAAGTTTGGACTACCCTGCAATCATAGCATTTTTCCTTGCCTGGCAAAAGTAGCACATACAATTCAATGATAAAACACATGCAATCTGGAAATCTGCATTATCTCTGACATTTCATCTTTCCACTCTGCAGAAGTGCCAAGTAAAGCTGCTTTTGCCTTTATAAAAACTCCTGAACTCTCTCATGTAAACACGCAAAAATGATGTGCCTATTCCCCAGCCCCCGCCACTGTATTTCAAAAGACATTTGGGATGGCATGTTTTATTCAAAAGCCATCTACACTCCTCAGTAGGAGACAAAGCAAAGTGCCTCTGGTCTTGGTTTACCTGGTGAATCAAGTAGATACGGTAGTGAAGCTGCTGACGTTGGAGGAAGGGATGAAGGTAATAGAGCAAGTGGCGCAGCTGTTTTTCACGATTCCTGTGTGGTATAATCACTGCTGTTTTGTAACGAGCCAGGCAATGGGGAGGGCTGTAGAGCCCGCCTAACTGGACATAAGGATTTTTGCTGATGATTGTTCTTTCACTGGGTAGTGTATTAAAGGTGATTGTTAAGGGTCCAACTGCATGAAAAGATGGCGGAGGTGGTGGGGGAGAGAACAAACAAAAAAAAGGCAACCATGAAAAGTTGCACAATGAACAAGTTTGGAGTCACTGTTTACATTCAACACTTTTCTCTCAAGCTGGTAGGTGGCTCTTGGACATAAATATCTTCCCTCTGAGGAAGAGTCCACATAGACGAATACAAGTGAGAAACATTGGAAAAAATCATGTGGAATTGCTGGAAAGGTTACAGAGCAGGAACCAGCAAGAAGTTATCAAATCCATGCGCATTTTCAATTCCAACAGGTTTTTTTAATATATATTTTTTCAAGGAGAAAAAATGTTCCTTGAAGAAAACAGTCCTAAGATTGCTTTGAATAGCAAGAGCTATTAAGTGTACAATACAGCTTCCCAGGGTCTGTGAGGTCACAGATCTTCAATTAACATTTTTAAATTAAACCAGTTCCATTTTCACAATAAGTAGAAGCCTGGATGCCATAGGCTTGGTACAAAGCTTACATTGACCAATTCTTTGCTATCCTGATCTTGCTTATGTGAGAGTAACCAATAGCTATGCCAGATTGTAGCTGAAGATGACATTTCAGTAGTACAACAAGAGCATTACAAGTAGTTTGCAGGGACCCAAAACATCATTAAATTATATTTTTATTAGCAGTGAATTACAACAAGCCAATCTGGGAACAAATTTTTTGACTGGAAAGTGGGATAAAATACAATGGGCCATTGAGCAAATGCATTGCAAATGAGAGAACTGTCAACATGCTTGATTCCTGTATGGAGCAAAGCGTGGCTCCAGTACTTAAGCAAGTCCAATGATTGCCACTGTAGGAGAAGAACTCACAACATGCTCTCATTTTCCTTGTAAAGTGACAATGTAACATTTGCAGTTCATAGTGGAGTGGCATTACAACTCTTTGCAAGACACTGTTTGAGTCACATTATTTGTTAGAATGGTCTGAAAAATAATGACACTACCAATCAGAGCAAACTATAATAGCACAAAGTTCAAAGAAGAAACTCGAGACAAGGGAGAATTTAAAAACTGCTATAAAGGGAGTAGGGAGGGGGAAAAACCCACCTTCACTTTCTGAATATGAAATAAAGGGTTATGTGCTGACCAAAGTCAACAATACTGTTCAATAAAGCAAAACCACATCTAAAATAACATTTAAAATTTGACTTGAAAATCAGTTCCACTGTCTGAAGTTAAAACTTCAAAATACTCTAATGAAATAATTTGACAAATTCCATAGAGACCTTAACGTCATATCACTTAACATGCACGCATTTATGTTATGATCAATTACACAACCTAGAAATGTTATGCCCAGAAAAAAAATTCCCCAGAGACCTTTGGGGGACCACTAAAAAAAATTCTATAAAATATTTCTTAGAATGAAATACTTTTTAAGACAATGTTTTAGTCACTCAGAATGCTGACCATAAACATTTTAATGTAAGTATTTACACTATAATTCATGTATAGAGTCAACCTGAGTAATATTTCCTAGTTATTTGAGGACAGGGAAGCCACCTAAGCAAAGTCTCATCCCAGATCATTTTCCACCAGTTGAAGAGCTTCTCTTTGACAGGTAGCTTCAGCATTTCCCTAAACAGACATATTAGGTAGCTGTGATAGCCCTTGGAAAAATCCCCCTCAAAAGCTTTGTATTATTTTATTAGGACCCAAGTATCACTACACAGCGTGCAAGCTTTCATATTCTCCATAACTCTTCATCAGAGTTCACAGAACATCTCTTGATGGCATCATCAAGACACTGTCCATTATTCCAAGAATTACAGTAAAACACACCTTGACTAATCATTGGGTATTATATCCTGAAGTAATAACAACAACTAAAAGAGCCCCATGGCGCAGCAAGCTGCAGTAGTGCAGCCCAAGCTCTGCTCACCTGAGTTCGATCCTGGCAGAAGCTGGGTTCAGGTAGCCAGCTCAAGGTTGACTCAGAGTGGAACTACAAGTGACAAAAGGCACAGGTTGGACACTTGTCAGCCTCCCTCAAGTTTTGATGGGAAATGTAGGCATCCTAGTCTTGCAGCTTGGCTCTCTGACTGCTGTCCAATGGACTTCTCAACTGTCACTTGTCCAACATTCCGCCAAGCTGCCTACATTTCCCATCAAAACTTGAGGGAAGCTGACAAGTGTCCAACCTGTGCCTTTTGTCACTTGTAGTTCCGCTCTCAGTCTTCCATCCTTCTGAGGTCAGTAAAATGAGTACCCAGTTTCCTGGGGGTAAAGTGTAGATGACTGGGGAAGGCAATGGCAAACCACCCCATAACAAAAAGTCTGGCAAGAAATCATCGCAATGCGACATCCCCCCATGGGTTAATAATGACTCAGTGCTTGCATAGGGGACTACCTTTACCTAATAAGAACAACAGTCTGGATCCAGACAAACCAAAGTGTACTTTTGCTTACACATCAAGGCTTTCCTTCATCTTTCATTTCCACTGAAGTCCTTTGTGCACCTCCCCACACCCGCACCTCTCCTGAGAGTCAGGAAATCTCTGCAACAGTGTGGGATGTAACATACGAGTGGAGGAAAAGAATCAGCACAAATCAGTGACTTCCCCCTTTCATGATTAGAAGGGCCTTTTTCTTGAGCAAAGAGCCCTTGGGATCCATGTTAATATTAGTATGTTTGGAAACCATTATGAAAAGCCAAAATTGAAATAAATAATGGGAGAACAAATACAAAGTCATGCAGCTACACAGAAGTAAATACCTGCATAAGTGAGTTTTGACTCATGAAAGCTTATAACCTAGAAAATTTTGTTGGTCTTTAAAGACTGGACTCAAATTTTCTTCTGCTACTACAGACTAATACTAATTCTAATACTACAGACTAATACTAATTCTGCTACTACAGACTAATACTAATTCTTCTGCTACTACAGCCCCACTTGAAACTACCCAGAAGTAACTGCTGAAAAAGTAGTCCTCTCAAAAATTATAAAATGCCACATGATGGCTTGTTAAAGACCACTGGATGCTAATTGGTAGCACAAGTTAGTGCTACATCCCAGGACAGCGAGGTCAGTGTACTGAATTATGAGAGTTAATTGATATGGGAAATGCAACTTCCTGCAGAAAAAAGCAGCAACTCGTGTAAATTTAATACATAAGGGAATGCAAATACCAGGAAAAAAGTCTACCTGCAAAACACAAGGCTTCTTCAACATCAACAACAGAAGCAAAAAACTGAATTATCTGTTGTCAGACTGATGTAGAATGAGTCTCAAAGGTCCATCTGTAAAAGCTCGTGTGTGTGTGTGTGTGTGTGTGTGTGCATTCAACATCTGCCAGATCAGATTAGAATTTAAAATTTAGCTTTGCTCATGAGGTAACTTTTTGATCTCCAAGCTACACGAGGTCAGAAGAACACGTTTGTTGTACCGAACTACACCAAGTTATTCTCCAAAGACCCAGGAAACCACAGGAAAATTTTGGCAAGGACTAGGTTGCGCATAAAGTCAGAACACCTGACAACTTCTATGACATGCAATTTGGAAATCAGCTTGGAGAAGGAAGCACTTGCTAAACCTGTCACACAAGATCAGGCATTGCAAACTGTGCCTATCTGCCTTGAACTGCTTTTGTGCCACTGAGACTACAAAAAAAAATGCTCCTAATCTAATTGCCTGACTTTATTCCACATTCTACTAACAGTCCAAATTCTGAAGTAGTATTTTTTCATGCCTATCTGAACTGCACTTTAAGCACAGTTAGACTATCATAAAAGCAGTGTTATTATAATACCCTTACTAAACAGGCCAATTTAATCATATTTTGATGATACTTCTAGTTTGGTTAACATCTGATAATCCTATCTCAAACAAATCTCTATCTACTATGTATTCACTATTAATTCTTCATCCTGAAAATAATTTTTGAATTCATTGGAACTTTATCACTTTCAAACCAAAGATCCCTGCAGTAGCTGAAGTTCCCAAGATACACAACAAAATAACTCTACATGAAACAAGTAATAACCGTTACCATCTGCCAGCCAAGGGCAAAACAACATGAGCCAACATAACAACTATTTGTTATGTTGTCTTTTGACTCAAATCAAGAAGAGGGCATGTATGTATCCAGTTTGCAATAGACAGAAAGATTTCCTATCGTTTCAATATGTAATACATACAAAATTATGAAGAAGAAAGCTTGCAAAGGTCTGGCAACTCAAGTTAAATCTGTCTCAGGATACAATTACCAGATCAGTACATGACTTACATATGTTAATCAAAGCTGGATTGGACCAGATCAATTTGTGAGAGCCAGGACGAGGACAAAAACATCTTGTTTCATTGTATACATACCAAATATTGGTGACTGTGGTGTACAGTATGGCATAGTTTCCTTATCAGGAGCATGAATAAACAAGCTGAGATTTGTATACACATCCTCTGTTTTTGAGTAGTCCAATGGTTGAGGAACATCTAAAAAACCCCGAAATACACTCGAAGCTCCACCTCGATATAATATCAAAATGAATATTGCTTGAAAGATGACCAAGAAAAGAAGAAAACAAGGATTTTCAACTCGAGAAAAGGACATTTTTCCTCCAAGGGCCTTGCACTAGATTTAGCTGTGCTTGAAATTTAATTCTTCAGTATACATTAATATTTTAAATGGGGAGTAAGTATTAAAGTAAGTATTATTGTTGGGCAGGCAAATAAGGTACGTAGCATCTTTTTAAAGCACCTTACATTCTTATTTTATGTGGCCTGCATATTATTCAAATGTTTTAGATTTTAGCCATCTCCCGTGCATCTTTATCCACTCTTCCATTATTCAATCTGGAATGCAAATGAGAAAAGAAATACAAATTTGTGAAAATACAACAGCGTAAAATTCTGATTAGAAACAACAGCATTTAAATTATTCCTAGGCATAATATTATAACTCAGACATTGGTTGTCACTTCTTCTAAGTAAAATCCCAGCTTTAATCTCTGCTTCTCCAGTTAAAGAATCTCAGGTAACATGTCTCAGAAATACATCTCCTGAGGTCCTGCAGAGCCAATTCTAATCCAAGTAAACAGTACTAAACAAAACGCAGAGTATATAGCAGAAATTATGGAGCGACATGCACCAAAAGACTGACTTGGTATAACAGCTCCTTATATCCTAGGTGGTGGGATTGTGAATCTCTTTCACTTCCACATTTAATATACATACATTTACTTACTGCCTACCATTGTGGTTGGATTACAGCAGCCACGTGGCTAAGCTGTATATCTTTTGCCACCATTAATTAATGCAAACTATTTCTTTTCCATGGAAAAAGGCATTTTTCAAGATGCTTAGATTTTGATATTTGAAGGCCATCAATCCATTACATTATCCTGCTCTTCATCTGAGCAGCAGGGAGCAACACCCATGGCTCTCCCTACTTCCATTTTATCCTAACAATCCTGTGAAGCAGGTTATCCTGAGAGAAAAGTGAATGGTCCAGTAAATTTCAGGGTGGAGATTTGAATCTGGGTCTCCCAGGTCCTAGCCTCATAATCTAACTATTACACCACACTGGTTTTTGCTAAACTGTGGCACAGGTTCAGATTTTTGCAGTCAAGATGAAATAAAGCTACCATTACTGAATAATCCCTAGTTATTTGAAGAAATAAATTATTACGTAAAGAGACAAATTAATTTTTAAAAATGATTACATATTGCCTTTTTACAGTACTGTTCTACCACCTTAGTCCTCCACTGCATCAGCATGAACTTTTCCAAATAAACATAAGGAAGGTTGATGACATAGCCATTTAAACTATTTAGATATAACCCCAAGGATGGTGCATTTGATGTTGGTTCAGTATTCTATAGCTATCCTTTTCCCTAGACTGAAAAGGCTGGATGTGGTTTGATATGGTGCTAACCGGTGATCCTCTCTGCATAATTTTTTTAGAATGTGGAGACTAAAATAAAATGCCTTTACTCTGAAACACAAATTAGATTCCCTGTACTAGGGTTTCTACAGCAGTTTTCTCTAAGCTTCAGAAAGCAGGGAAGTTTCTCAGTACTGCTGATCAAGACACATGGATATTTCTAAGGATAAATTCCCAAGGGCAATTTTCAGTATTCGGAGTAAAGCCTGGAACAAACATAATAAAGCCTCCAAGACTTCACTGAAAACCAAAGTCTGACTCACACATGCAGGACTGATGGTAAGGAAGCTTGAAAACCCAGTATCTCTTACTTTTTGGTAGTCAATTCTTATGCACAACTGCTAATGGTAAGATGGCCCTCCTCTCCTCATATATTCTGGAAAAGGATGGGGGGACGGACACACATTTTGATTGGGAGTTGCTTCCCAGAACTGTGATAATGCAATGACTATAGCACCAAACTAGGACTCAAAGTAGTTCAAATCATGCTATGAACTCATATGGCAGGAACTCAGACTACTTGCAATATGGAGGGAGCATCATCAAGACTTAGTTTACTGGACTGTTGCACAGATTACAAGAAAACATAACCTACATAAACAGTGACTCCATCCTAAACCCATTGAAATCTAAACCCATTGCAATCTGTTAAGATTATATTTAATCTATTAGGATTACATCTAAGGGTCTCTACAATCATTTATCTGGTTGCATATTTTTACTGCACCCCTATTGCAAGGAACCCAGTGATGCTGGGGTACACGTACCTTTCCCCCAATTCATCCTCATAACCACCCAGACAGGTAGCTTTAGGTTGAGAGAACGACTGGCCCAAGGGAGGTTGATTCATAGCAAGCTGACATTTGAACCCAAGCCTCCCAACCACTACGCTGTCCTATTAAGGGTTCTAGCCTCAACATGTTACCACTTCAAAAAGAGGAAGCAACGATCCACCCGACCGTCAGCCCCTCAAAAGGCGACATGCCGACCTCCTCGTCCTGCCTGCCCCAGTGACTAGAAAAGGGGCAGGCAGACACCAGTTCTCTTAGCTTCTTCCTTCCCAAGCGGCGTTCACAGATGGGAACCGCGAACTCCCTCTTTTCCTCAGACACAACAGCTTCCCTCCTCAAGCCTGACCAGCTAACCTGTACCAAGAAATCGGAATTGCTCACCTGCCTGCCTCACAAGGGCGGGAGGCCGAGCGCGTGCAGAAAACTTCCGTCAAATCGCCGCCCCCTCCCCGCTCAGTAGGCTCTACTTTGGCACTACAGCTCCCAGGATGCAATGCGCCATCCCAGGACATGCCGGGAGAAGCGGGAGCGGAATGTTCGTCTCCGCGTGGAGAGGCGTGGAACGTGGCGGATTTCCACGCCGAGTTATTCCAATCTAAGCCCCCATTGATTTCATTTGGCTTAAATCGGAATAAGAATGCATAGGATTGCACCGTTAGCGATTTCTTTTTTGCTTACTAATAGAAAGGAGGGGCGGGAAATCCCTTGAGGTAGAAAGTCGTGTTTAAAATAGAAACTAAAAAAGCGCAGCGCGTTGTAAAACTAAAGTATATATGCTGGACTGTCGTAGTGAGATTCAACCTTGTAGTAGGGCAACGTATCATAAAAATCAGTACTACGATGAAAATGTTTAATTCTCTGTGTGTGTCTTTCTATTTGGAAGAAGGTCCTTAAGCATCCCCCCATGCCATGAAATGCCCCCAGAAAAGGGCTGTTTGCTTCACTGGGGAATCTTTTGTGTACTCCATCAGTACATCTGCAGCCCACAAAAGGCTAAATAGTTACCCTCCCAAGGGGGAGGCATAAATCTCCCTATGTACAATTATCCCAATCCAAAGTGGACTCCACATGCCAGGGAACTGAATGCTCAGTGGGGAACTCACAGACACATGTCTGACTGCACAGACACAGAGCCAAACTACAAGTGACGTCTTACACAGGTTGGACACTAGTCGGCTTCCCTCAGGTTTTGATGGGAAATGTAGGCATCCTGGTCTTGCAGCTGTAATGGAGAGCCAAGCTGTAAAACCAGGGCGCCTACATTTCCCATCAAAACTTGAGGGAAGCCGACTAGTGTCCAACCTGTGTAAGACGTCACTTGTAGTATGGCTCACAGAGAATACGCATGGAAAAACCGAGGCTCTCATTTCATCCTGCAGACAGGGTTGGCCCATCCATTAGGCACACATAAGCAGTCAGCTAGGACGCCAGTGATGGTGTATTCTCTGCATGTGGAGCAGCAAAAATGGGGAAATAATCTCTCCCCCTACACCCGAGCGCTGTTTCTATGGGAGAAAATGACTCAAGAGAGGCAGCAGCTCTTCCCCCTGTCCCCGTGGCAGTATTCTGAGCCCATTTAGCCTACACTTTAGTTTTTTAAAAGCCAGACCAAACTTGTTAAAAACCCAAATGTGTAATTTGGCCTTTAGTCCATCATGGGTGTACCTGCAACTGTTCACAGTGTAATAAAATACAACCTCTTGTGAATCCTAATAACTGACTTTATTAAATTAAGAGTAATTTCCAAATAGCCCAAGTTTAATCAGCAGTCTAGACATCATACAGCCCTCAAGATGCTCTTCTACATTATACGATCTAGCTTTGGATCACTTAATCAAAGAGAGACGCAAACTAAAGTATTTGTTGCAAGCAATAACCCTTTTTATTGGACCCCAGAAACTATCTGCCAATAAGAGTCAGCTCAGCTGGCTTCCATCTTAGCCCATGTGTATACGTTATTGGAAATTGAACTAATTATTCGCTGGATCAACATATCATAAAACAAACGGCCCAATTGCTCCAGTGTGGAACAGAGAAATGGATGAAATCTGTTATGGTTGTCAGATATCTCTAATCTATGGGATGTCCCTTAGTTCAGAAAATGCAGGCTCCATTAGATACACCCGCATACACCCTCTGAGAAAACTAACTCTTTCCAAATCCCATACTAAGATAGTTACAGTTTTGTCCAGTGGACAGAAGAGTAATCTTAAATCGAGAATCCTGTGCTTGCTGTTGGTATATTGTTGGGATACTGGTATATCGTATGGTCTTAGGAAAGATGCTGATTTTTAAAACACCATATTTTCTTACAGGGTTCCCTTGCCTGCAGCAGAAACTCGGCAGGTTTGTATCTTCACCTGTGGATTTTCTGACAGTTGATGGCACAGGAGATCTTTCACAAGAAAGTTGGCAATCTCCGCTGGTCAGCTTGTAAAGTAGAAATAATAGTGACCAATCTCAAGGCTTTGATGATGATATACAAGAAAATGGCAAAACATTATGCAAATAAAAATTAGTTTCAGTGTGCCTAGTGGAATTTTTAGCATCTTTTTTTAATCAAACGGCAAACCACCATGCCATATCACAGAATACGCTAGAAAGCCCCCAGTTTCAAAAAACATTTGCAATGTGATTTGAAGAAATTGTTCCTGAAATGCAAGTCCAAAGGCATGTTGGGAGTGTAGAACTATCACATGGTTCTGTGGATCCTGGCTTACATAAGTAAAGAATAAAAGGCCTTTTCAGAAGTTACGCTGGGGAAAATCCAGCAATGTGTACTGGAAGTGCAGGCTACCCACAATGTTCCTGATATGTGCAGTTTCCATTTTGTCTGTGTAGGGAAGTGCACATATTTTCCAGCTTCAGAATGTGTGACCCAATAATTTTCTGAAAATGCAATATTTCATTTGCATATACCAAAATTTGCAAATGCACACATTTCCCTATTGCGACAAAATGGTGACTTCACATACTGGGAGAGCATTATGAGTAACACGCAAACCTGTATTAGTAATACACAGTAATGTAACATCTGAAAGGGTCAATACTTCCTAAAAATATCTATCTATTTCTACCCTTCCCTAAAAAGCTGCATTGATACCAAAAGGCAGTCTACACTGTAGTAAATTGCCTCTTGCTTTTTCTTACTGTGATATCTCTACATTTTCTAAGCAAATTGTTGTCATGCTTCAGAATCAACTCCCTGAATTCTTCCTAAAACGTATAAACTGTTTGTATGGTAAATGTGTTCTTATGTATTAGAGATAGAAACTGTCATTTATGGAAAATTGTATTCTTATCAGTGTTTTTTGTGTACAGAAATATTGTTAGTCTGAACTCTTCTTTTTTAAAGCATTCCAAAAATGAATCTCCTTAGGAGTGAATAAAATATACAACATGATATTAACATTTTTAAAGTTGACTCACACTTTAAAAATTCCTGTTCTTTCTAATCCTCCCCACCACCACAATAGGGCACAAAAATCATAGATGTAGCACCACTGGAGAACAATGGTTTGTCAAAGCATACACACATTTATGCTCAGGTCTATAAAGTAAAGGATGATGCAATTTCCAGGACACAGACGACCTCTAGCAACTCTCTTTAGCTCCTGTGCTATGAAGATGAAGTAAGTTTTGGCCAAAGCTATGTCAGCAAGAGCTACTAAGACACAGGTGTGTGTGACTTTACTGTCTCTCTTCATATTGGATATTGTAAACGTTTGAGGAGCAGAGATCCATCTACTTTTGCCTATGACGCTCTACAAGTTGCCATTTGCACGCTGATTGGCATTTTATTGTTTTATATAAAAGGGAAATTTCATTCCAGTTCCGTAGTCTTTTAAAACTAATTCCTGAAACAGCTGAAGGCTAGGCGCACGACCTGATGAAGCAAAATCTGATTTTGATCAGAAATATGTGATTCTGGCCTAGGGTAGAAGTGTTACAATCTAAGGGTTCTGATTCATTTTTTAAAATGAGCTACTGTTGCTTATACTGGGTCATGTTTTGGAGTGGGAACAAAAGGCTCTGTTTAGAACACACTCTTAAGCATCCATAAGTTGCCTATTAGATATATTGTTGGCTGAAGTTGTAAGCTCCATGAGGATGATTATTGGCAGAAGCCCTAAGTGGCTTTGGGTTATTTTAGATGGGTAGCCGTGTTGGTTTGCAGTAGAACAGCAGGATTTGAGTCCAGTGGCACCTTAGAGGCCAACAAGATGTTCAGGGTGTAAACTTTTGAGAGTCTGAGCACTACGGTTGCCTGGTCGAGGCTGGGAGATTCCAGGAGATTTTGGGGGTGGTGTAAGCAGTCGGCCTGGCCTCCGCCATCTTTAATAAGCCATTTAACATGGCTACTTGTGATATAAAATCACCAGGCCACTTGTATTGGCAGCTTGTATTGCAGCCAGAGGACCTCCAGCTAACAGTTGCTGAGTCCCGCCCAGGAGACCCAGGCATGAATGGAATGCCACATAGGAATGCGGAGTGATCAGTGGTGATTGGATTTGTAGGCTCCCCAGCCCCTAAGAAATCCAATGCGACAAAGGTCTCACAGAGTCTTCCCCACTTAACAAATTTCTTTCCCTCCTTTGTGATGAGATCTCCTGTCCTTGATTGAGGAGCTAATCAAATGACATTCATAAGTATTTACAGTTCGTTCCTGGGAAGGTACATTCTCCAACTAAATCCATCAACTTAGCTCCGGTGGACTTCATTAACAAAATGCCCTTTTGTGCAGCACTAGAACAAATTTTGCGTTCTCTTTCACACACCCTGGCAGCTACCAATCAAGGTAATCAAACCTTTTGTTACTCCCAGGAACTGACCATTGGAGTCTTTGTTCCAACAGCTAGGTGGGCCATCCCACCTCAGGGTACATTTTACTCTATAGTGCCCTGGCCCTATTCAAATCATGCATGCTTCCTGGCTGCTTCCTTAGGGTCGCTTCCCCAAGTCTCTCTCCGTGCATACTTATTGGATCTGAAGTGCTGCTCCCCTGAGGTTTGCCCTAAGCCTCTTGCTCTCTTGGCCGAGAACACTGGCGTTTGAAGCTCTCCCTCTGCGGACTTCCCTGCTCTCCGTATAGGTAATTATTGCTTTGCAGTCTCTCATACCTATTCCACCTTCACCACTGCTTTTCCTAGGCCTCTTGTGTTTGTTTACAATCTTGTGTGTATGCCTTTGCCCCTCAAATAAAACATCCTTTAATTAAGAACACCGGCTTCGTGTGTGTATCCTTAGGAAAGGACTCCATAAATTATTGGTGAACAAGATCTCGTGGTCACTGGCCTCTTGCATAGCTGTCTTCCTTGCTTGCTCATTCCCCCACAAATTCTCTTACTTGCAAGGAGGCCAATTTAGGTAACAGTGGAGCTTGAAGAGGGGCCTCAGAATGGTATGCCATAGATTCCACCCTCCAAAGCAGCCAATTTCTCTAGGTGAACTGATCTCTGTCACCTGGAGATCATTTGTAATTCCGGGAGATCTCCAGCCACCACCTGGAGGTTGGCATCCCTACTGAGCACCCTTCAGGTGTATGGATTTGGATTCTGGTGTATGGATTTGCACCATATTGAATATGAACATCTTGGACAAGAATTGAAAGGATAGGATATTGTTACATAGGGATTATGAATATATAGTGCTGGTTCTGTTTGTCATTCATGATAATTCACAGTCCTGTAATTTAAATTTTGGACATTGTTGAATAAATTGGTGAGTAGTAGCATATGTGTGTTTGTGTGTGCACTAGGGTTGCCAGCCTACAGGTAGTGGCTGGAGATCTCCCGGAATTACAACTGGTCTCCAGGCCACAGACATCAGTTCACCTGGAGAGAATGACTACTTTGGGGGGTGCACACTATGGAATTATGCCATGCCAAGGTCCTTTCTCTACCCAAACCCCACTTTCTCCAGGTTTCTCCAGGTTTCACCCCCCAGATCTCCAGGAATTTCCCAACTTGGAGCTGGCAACCCTAGCTGTGCACACATGCATTCCATTAGAGAAGTATTCACTGAGCATTCTTTGAAGAGAAGTCCTTAATTTATCCTGATGGTAGAAAAAAAGCAAAATGTTTCATTCTAGATTTCCATTGAGCTTGCATCCTTCCCATCATTTGAAATTCTAATTAAAAAAAAAAGTTGTCAAACCAAACTCGGGTTATTACCAAGGTCACTGATTTCCATTTTAAACATAGATTTTTGTTGGCATTGTAAACTTTGGTCTTCTTAAATTAAAAGTTGGCTTGATTGCTTTTAAAAAACATTAACAGTCTCCACTGAAGCATGCCAGAGCTATGCTTGGTGCATTGAACACCATCTGAGCTCAGCTGCAGTGCTGGAGGGGGAAAAACCCTCAAACAATGCTCGACTGAATATTTAAGTATCATGCATGCAGCTATCTTCGCAGCCAAAGGTCTGTCTTTCGCATTTTAACACAGCAGCCTCAGAAATTAAACCAATGCATTTTTTTAAAAAAATGCAACTAAACAATCTTCAACAGAGCTTGAAATTAAGTTTTTGCAAAGGATCATAGATATTTCAGAGAGGTGTTGGCTCACTCTTCCCCACTTCATACACATGTCCTTGAAATGCAGTTTGAATCAGACTTAAACTGGATGTGAGAAATAAAAAAGTGCTTCACACCACTTAACAACTAAAGATGTATGGCATGGTATCCTTTTGAAGGCCTTGTATCAGAGTCCCAATGTAATCCTTAACAGTTACACCCGTCTAAATTAAGTGACACTAATAGGCTTTAGAGCTGAAAACCTCTAAGTGGAGCCTGGAGAACTCTTGGAATTACAAGAGACCTCCAGACTTGGAGATAGTTTCAATGGGTCAGCAAGACTAGCAAGATTTGAGTCCAGTGGCATCTTAAGAGACTAAAATCTTGTAGGTCTCCAAGGTGCCACTGGACTCAAATCCTGCTAGACTACAGAGACTAGTTCCCCTGGGGAAAATGGCTGCTTTGGAAGGTGGACTGTATGGCATTATATCCTGCTGAGGTCCCTCCACTCACCAAACCCTGCCCTCCCCAGGTTCCACCCCTAAATCTCCAGAAATTTCCTATCCCAGAGTTGGCAACACTAATGGTCTTAGAAAGATGTAACCATTTAGGATTGTCTCTACATTAGACTTTTAAACAAGCCCCAGAATTCTTAATAAACTAGCCTCAGCTTCTTAATTACCATTCACACTGTACCAGTCTGTTTGCATTGCAAATCAATATCCCTGGGAACATTCATTTTCGTTAGGTTGCAACAAGGAGAGTTTGTCCTATCCCTTAAATTTGATTGCTGAGTTCTGTTGTGAAAAATAAAATCTCGGTGACAGGATTCTTTTCACCAGTATTCATCCAGATCAGTCACGAGCCAACCTGTCAACAGCATGCAGTTATCTGTCTACAGGGAATTCTTGTTCCTCTTAGTGAAGCATAGGAAGCAGATTCCATGGAGCAAACTGCAATGCAACAGAGAGCAGTTATACTTAGGAAAGATCTCTGGTGGAAAAACTAGCATTGCAGCTTTCCGAGGATCAGAGACAGTTTAGCTTACATAAATGGTCACAATGAGAATTATATCAAAAGGATATAGTGAGGTAAATGAGAGTTTGCAACACAATGAAAAAACTGGGTTTTCCCCCTGCTTCAATATCCCTGCTAGTTCCCAGTAAGAATATTAAGGTGTTCTCACCTGTCTGAGCATTTTGCAGATGTGAAAACAGGGACTTGCTTCAGTCTATTGAGCCATGCAATTCCACATTTGGAATAAGTAAGTTTTTTCAGGCAGTGGTAAACAGAATGATTTTATTTTAAGCACTGCATGGATGGGAACCGCCATCCAGCATCTGGCGCAATATTCTGCTCTTATGTTCCAGCTAGAGGGCATAACAATATTTCTGTAACAGAATGAATGTCCTAAAGAAAGACATACTGAAGGCTGAGTAAAATCTGTGCATGCTAACACAACCATCTGGAAAGACCCTCTGTCTCCCCATACCATCCTAGTGCAATGTGCCTTCCTTAAGCAGGACTCTCAGCCTCCTTTTTCCCACTGACCTCTTACAAAAACCATTGATGGGTGACATAAAAAACTAGGCCTAATGAGAAACTATGTGAGACATCTACATAAGGGAGGAAGTCTGAGAATGTCAGTGCCAGATGAGTGAGCTCTGAGCTGTCCTTCTGTCCCCTCCTTTGTTACAGAGGTCTATGCCTCAACTTGGGAAGAGGCTCTTCTGGCAGGGAGAGGGAAGACCAAGTTTCTGAACAATTCATAAGTATTAAAGCCTGGTCATTGCAAGAGACATGAAATTTTTGGCAAAAGCCAAAGGGCTCTTAGCCCTTAGCTCATAGCTCACAGCTAGTGGGCTGCACCAGTGGTTCTCTTCATTGAAATTATATTGTTGTGCTTCTTCATAAGCCGTATCGAATCCCCAATAGAGAGGAATGCTTAAATGAATAATGTAAGCCAATGAAATTGATCCTGGACTGTAGTATTTCAAACTGCACAGTGGAGGGAATGACTGGTTGGATGTTTCCCCATAAAAAAGGATTCCTGCAAATGCAAAGAATACTAATAAATCTCTTGATCTGTATATGAATCAGGTAATTCCTTCCCACCTGCATTCTGAAGTGGTACAAGCCTATTTACCCATATGTTTATATCCCATTCTTCCTTCAAGAAGTGCATAACAGTGTACACAGGGCTTTTTTCTGGGAAAAGAGGTGGTGGAACTCAGTGGGTTGCTCTCGGAGAAAATGGTCACATGGCTGGTGGCCCTGCCCCCTGATCTCCAGACAGAGGGGAGTCTGTTCCCTCTGTCTAAACTCCCCTCTGTCTGGAGATCAGGGGGCGGGGCCACCAGCCATGTGACCATTTTCAAGAGGTTCTGGAATTCTGTCCCACTGCGTTCCAGCTGAAAAAAAGCCCTGAGTGTACATACTTCTTCACTCTTCCATTTGATTCTCACAACCACCATGTGAAGTAGGTTACGCTAACAGAAAGTGAGTAGTTCGATGTCAGCCACTGGCAGAGTGGAAAGCTGATCCCAGATCTCCTAGGTCTTAATTTGACTTCTAACCACTACACCACACTCAGATTTGCCATATGTGTGAAGTAGCTGAATATCAATGGTACTGATGGTTGTGCAGACACTCAGACATCACTTGTAGCTAGCTATTACCATTATCATAAGAATTATGGCCAGCAAAGAGAGGATTAAAGGACAACTGTATACCACATAACTTCAAAGTATGATGTATCAGGGAAAGCTGCAAGAGGGGGAAGAGCAGAGAGGAACACCAGAGCATGTCCATGGCCATGACCCAAAACTGCAAGGTCATTCATATACACTGAACAGGAGGTATAATATCTGTCTTATACACTCGTTTCCACACGTCAGAAATCACACCAGAAAGATGCCTTCGTTGCACTTGTTTAGCGCTATGCCGGGATTCGATCCAAAGAGCTTTTTCATTCAGTTTCTCCTCATTCCCCTCCTTACTAAGCCATCGTCACGCATGGCTTTCGTCCATGTAGGTCCCATGTTCCCTGGCATAGCCTTGTTTTGCTGATCAACGGGCTACTCCTTCCTTTTTCACTAGCAGAAAAGTTTGTTGGACCCAATGAGATCACATCAATCTACCAGGACATTCCATCAAGGACTTAAAGGGCACTGTAGTTCAACAGAAACCTTTCAAAAACAAAATCCAACGGGAAGCTGCTGAATTGGAATTCATATGTAAATGTGACTCAGTCTGGCTGGGATTGAATAGAGACTATGAATGGTTATCTCATTATCAGAAGTAACTGACTTCCTTAACAGAAGCAAACTGATCTCCATATCAGAAGCTACTGTTTGCATCTACTCCTTCCTCCCCTCTCCACCTATATATCTGACCAGTTTCTTCTTGCCCTCCATGCATCTGACAAAGAGAACTGTGATTCTCGAAAGCTTATGCTACAATAAAGTTGGTTAGTCTTAAAGGTGCTACTGGACTCTTTTTGATTTTCCTCTCCATAATGCAATAGCACAAGACTGCTTAGCTCTGAGGCCTCTTGTGTATCCCTATGTCTTGGCAGTTGAGTGCTACAGGTACTCTTACTACTCAGTTTTGGGGCTAAGGAAGCTGGGAGTTGCTTAGCTGGCCCAAAAATGAACAGTATGGAATGGGTAGGGGATATACTTCCCTCTTCCTCCCTGTGTTTCATGATGGAAGGGGTAATTGAGGTTGGTGAATGTAGGTCCCATGTTTTGCATACCCCAACCCTAATGTCACCCACCCATTCCAGTATACTATAAGCTGCTACAGACATCATCCGGACAATTCTGTTTTCTTTCCTCAAACTGGGTGGAAGGGAAGTGGCTGTACTTCAGTGGCAGAATACCTGCCTGCCATGTAGTAGATCCCAGCTTCAATCCCTGACATTGCCTGTTAAAAGGAATCTGGTAAGAAAGGAACTACCTGAGACCCTGGAGAGCTACTGGCAGTCAAAGTAGACAGTACTGACCTTGATAGAACTGGTGGTTTATACCACAGATCTCCAATCTTTTTGAGACTGTGGGCACCTTTGGAATTCTGAGGCAGGGTAGTGAGTGCAACCACAAAATGGCTGCCATGGGAGATGGAGCTGCACACAGAGGAAGCCCAAGTGCAAGGGAGAAGACGGTTAATTTTTAAAAAATACACTGGGAAATAGGAACGAGTAGAAGAAAACCAACAGTGTGTGGCAGTTGCTACCAAACCAACACTATTTAAATGTGCATAGCCAATCAGATCTCCACTGGCCAATCAGAAGCTGCGGGGGGGGGGGGAGAAGTGCTCTACCTAGCCCCACCCACTTTCTAAAAACTCTTGGTGGGTCCCAGGAAAAGTGTCAATGGGCACCATGTTGGGGATGCCTGGTCTATACTATGGCAACGTCATGTGAACATTTCATATCTCCAAGCACTGGCCTGGTCCAGCCTCTTTCCCTTAGATACAAGTTTAGGTTCCCCAAACCAATCATTAAACTTTTGAGGGAGGGGAGTGTCTTTTTTAAAATTTATAAATTGCCTTTTGCAATTTGAAGTATACAGAACACCCCATCTTGTGTGTGGGTAGGCCCAGTTTATAGTCCTCCCAATAGACAACAGCCAGTTTGCTTTTTGAAGGAGTATTGCCTTTCGTTTCTTTTATGCTCCCTATGGTTCCCGAAATTAGGCTGTTCAAGATTAATTAGGACAAAACATCTGGCCATTGATTTCTCATGACCATTATCTCGGTAGCCGTCTGTTCTCTAGTAAGAATTGTTCTCCCTCTTCCCTTCTATAACACTTATGACTTTTGGAACAAATGAGCTATTTGAAATGGTTTTCTTAAAACATTCTTTTCACCTGTGATTATGTGATAATGAGTTTGCAGGAATGGCTGCCCGGTAATATATTCTGGCTTCAGAGGTGTCTGTGAACATCCATTGTCACTGTAGCACCATCTATTTCAATTCTGATATTTTTGTGGATAAGACTGGCAGAGCAAGAATTGAATTTGCTATTCAAGATTAGGCTTTGAATCCATAAATGTATGCATGCTTGGAATTGGGTTCCATTTTTACCTCCTTTGCCATGAATATGCACACTTTTGTAACAGCTTTACAAGAAGATTATTTATCTATGTTGCAATGTGAATTTGTTTGTGGTGCAATACATTATTTCTTAGCATTTTCAGGCAGCCCTTATTGCTTTTCTATTTTACAGAGTTAGGAACCTGCTTTTGTTTCCTTTGCCTTTATTTTTTCCTGCAACTCTCAGGGCATAGCCTCTCCATGACTATATGCAAAGTAATAAATGCATCAAAACTCTCCTGTGACCTGCCTGTGCCTCTAGTGGAATAGAAGAAGCCTAAATTTAATCCAACATATACCATTCCAGTATGGCAAAAGCAATGGCTTGTTTGGTTGTTCATGGTAGAGATACATAATCTTGTTCTCATTCTATTCTTCCATTGGGAAACTCAGAGCAGGTTACATGTGACCCACACCAAATACTAATCTGGTCCAACCATTTTTGCTTAGCTACAGAATTAGGTTCCCCAGACCAATTCTTCAGTTAGTGAAGGCCATAGTGGATGGGGTCAGATTCCTGATCCCCTGAGCTGAGCAAATGAAAGTATAGTTATGCAAGTTTAAAGAACATTCAAGCAGTTTATCCAAGATACTGAAAAGGCATATAACTGTGGGCTGATACATTAATTTAATAAATTCTCTGTTTTCCATCTCAACAATTTTAAAAGGTTGCATTGTGGTTGTAGCAAGTGCTGTAAGTGGCAGTTACTAATCATTCTTTTGTTAAGCTTTTGGCTGGCTCATAACTCAAAACACTTGAGCAATGTTTCATAAAAGGGGCCATTACAAGAGATGGGGCCATGACTTAATGCTAGAGCATCAATTTTGCATGTGGAATGCCTCATATTCAACCCTTGGCATCGCCAGTTAAAAGGACATTAGTAGGTGATGTGAAGACATCTACCTGAGGGCCAAACTAAATCTGATGGCGAATTCTCTGGTTGCCACAGGCTCACCATCGGCATTTTAAAGTGATTTTGGAATGCCACGAGAGCCCACTCTTGATCAGACTCACAGCACAGAACGCTGTTCCCCTTGCACCTTTTCAAGTGCCAAAACAGTGGTGAGGGGGCCACCACCACCCCGTGGTTGTTTTTGCACTTGAAAAGATGTGCAGGGGGGGAAGTGCTCCACACACAGGGCCCTTTCGGCATTTTAAAATTATTTTTAAATGGTGATGATTAACTGGTGGTGGCCTCAAGTTTGCCATCATGTTTAGTTTGGCCCTAAGACCCAGGAGAGCCACTTTCACAGAGTAGAGAATATTGATCTTGATAGTCCAATGGTAGACTCATGTATTCATGTGATAGTTAGGAATTTGCCTTTAGCTTTTAGAATGCAGTACCCTTCACAACCTGAGAAGATAAGACTCTTCTGGCGGAAGAGAAAGTGCACCAAGCTTGCAGTTGGAACAGATGGGGTTGAGCATTCTCTGCCACCCAAAGGAAACTAAAGTTAGTAGGCTGTCCCCTGGACATCACTCAGAAGTGTGGCGTGCATAACAATATGTTCTCCTGTAGGAAGCAGGGACCCTTTTCTCTGGGGGAACACTGCTTAATTGCAAGACACCAGGTATCTTCATGTGCTGTTTAATAATAGCAAAGCACCCACAGTCATAAATAAGCATTAAACACGACTTCATTAACATTCTCTAACTTTTTTTTGTTGTTTTTACAGTGCAGGTGGTTAATAGTATTCATGAGATTCAAGGACTGAAGCAATGGCTCCAAGGAGATGCTGTGGAGCCTCTGTGCTGCATTTTTTTTTTCCTGCACACTCTTTTGAAGGCAGCCATTTCTCCCACAGGAAACTGTGCTGCAACGGCCCTTCCACTGACATCTGATATTCCGGTATCAGAGCCTCTCTTCAGACTGTGCTGTCACTGCCTCTCCTGCTTACTTCACAAGCAACTCCCCGAAAGAGGGGGACAATGAGGCCACAGTCTCTCTCAGCTATGCAGTTCAGTTTGTAAAAGCAGGCCTCTCATCATGTACAGACCAGGCAGTGTTTAAAGAGGGATATTTGAGAGGTACGGTCCCTACTGCAGGGAGCATAAAAAGCTACATCCTCAAGACATGAGCCCCTACAAACGTGGTTCAAAATTTGGCCTCCAAGAACCTGTTCCCCTGCCTGCAGGACTTCCTTGTCTCTCTATCTCAAGAGCTTGTCATACAGGTTTATCAGCATTTTGTAGTCTGCTTTGCTATTTTGGTGGGCTCTAGATTAATGGTGCTCATTCCATGTCTCATGAGCCACAGGTAGGTCTTTCATGTGCTATCACCAGCTCTTATTGTAATTTTGGTGTGTGCAAAGTGTTGTCAAGTCACAGCTAACTTACGCCAACCCTGTTTGGGTTTTCAAGACCAAAAACAAATCGAGGTGGTTTGCCATTGTGTGTCTCTGTGTTGCGACCCTGGACTTCCATGGTGGTCTCTATCCAAGTACTAATCAGGGTCAACTCTGCTTAGATTCCGAGGTCTGATGGTATTGGGCTAGCATGGGCCATCGAAGTCAGAGCTAATTATTAGGTCCGAGGGTTTGCTTTATGTCTTCAATAGTGTGACCAGAAGTAAACATAGTTTTGCTGGAAGTAACATAAGATCAGCAACAAGCTAGAGTTGAAACCACAGGGAAAAACCAGCAGAGGACCAAAGTGCACTGGAAGAATGAGTAATATCTTTGGTTGATGGTGACTGCAAATGTCATCATCCATGAGCCATGAAATGATTACCACTGTTCTAGATAATCAAGTAGCTCTTGAGAGGGAGGGGCCGTATTCTCCTTTGTAGGAGGCTGTTTCAGCCAAAGATAACTACGAATCCCTAGAGGGCAACAGCCCAAAACTCTTTCTAGAAACGAAGAAGGCTTTTACTTACTGATTTGCAAATTGCAAATCAATCATGAAAGAATACTTCTCAGACTTGCTTATCACTGAAGTAAGGTTACAATTGTTGCTGCTCTGCAGAGTAATGGAAAAAGTTTGGGCTGCCAAGGGAAGATGGAGCTTTTAGGATGCTTTCAGCTCCATACTGAAGAAGCTTTCAGTAGACTGGCCGGCTGTTCCCACCTGCAACTTGCATGTAGTCGAGGAAAGAAGGGTAGTCATGGGCTGCTTCCCCACACGTTGGATAATCCACTTTCAATACGCTTTAGTGAACATTTATAACTGATTTTCCATTTGTGGAACAAAAAATCCACTTCTAAAGGATAACTAAAGTGCATTGAAAGTGCATTATTCAATGTGTGTGGAAACGGCCACGGTTAATGATGGTAGATGTTAGAGCTGGCTTTTTAATTATCTTGGGTTTTTTTTAAGGTTTCATTTTTTTAGCTAGCTGGGATCCTGATCATGTCTTATCCTAATAGAGAATAATAATTACATTCTAATAGAAGTAATCCGGATCATCCTAATAGACTTTGGACACATGACAGAAGTTAGGTGGATGATGACATTTTCCCCATCGCTTTAGAACCACGCCAGGCAAAGCAGGCAAAGAAAATAAACACACCTACGCAGAAGTAAGCCTTGCTAAGTTCAGTGCTAAGTACAGTACAGCCTTGCTAAGTACAGTACTCGCTAAGTACACCGAGTTAAAAAGCCAAGCCATCTTTAATTAAATAACATTTGGAACCCCGGCTTCTGCATACAGGAAAGAATTTCACCAGCTGAATTTCTCAAGGGGCCTGCCAAAAAAAAATTAGAAACCATACCTAGAATGTAGCAGCTTTGCTGAAGTTGTTGTACTTGATTACACTGAGATAACGATAGTTATACTCTTCAGCAGGATTTGCAGTATGGGATAAATTAATTAACGGTAAAAATAAAGGGAATCCAGCTACTGAGCACTGGTTGTAGCAAGACTTGTTTACGTATGAATTCAATCCGAGTCCATGAATGTACCATATGGTGAGATAATAATTGGGTAAGTGGTGCAAGTAACACACTTTGTACAATTGGAAGAATTAGTATAGGGATACAGGGGGCAATCCACAAAGTTACAAAGTTCCCAAAGTCTTTATGTGGCCTTTAACAGATGTGTTTTCAAAATGCTCTGCTGGAAATTTAATTCCCAGGTGCAATGCAGTCAATTCAGATCAGGAATGTGATGCATGGAGACAAGGGGCTTAAGCCTCTCTCACCATGTGCCATTTTTCTGATCTTAAATGGAACTTGAGAGCTGCTATTTGCCTGTTGAAAAAATATACCTGAACTGCTGACTATACGAGTTTCCCTGGTGGGGCAAGTAGGGGCTCCCTAGGGCTGTTTCAGACCAGGAAATGGCAATGGAAAGTAGGGGAGGCTTTAGTGCCTCCTTTATGTGCACCGTGGTCCCAATTTGAATTAGGTTCTCATGCACCTGAGCACTAGGTTCACAAAGTCCTCATGGCATCCAGCCCTGGAGAATATATTTGTAGGCGTATATTTCCTGCTGCAGTAAGAAAAGAGGCAGCTGTGGTGATTTCTTCCCTGGCTTCTGTCTATTGTGTAGCACAACCTAGTTACATTTACACTTAATGCTAAACTGTGGTTTATTTAAGGCATGAGTCATGCAACAAACTCAAATTAGTCCACTAAACATAGTATTGCAAACTGAGATCAGGCACAAAAGCATCTTGCCACAGTGCTTGCATGCTCCCCTTATCCTTGTACCTTCCTCCGCATACAGCCCTGATTGGTTTGACCAAGTACCATTTCACCGTGATGTCTGAAGGTGGGTACCTTGGCAAACTGGTGTTTGTTCACCCTTCATCAATTAAATCCCAGTTTATAACTCCAGTTGGGTGGAAGCAAACTCCAATTTGCAGCGGTGCCCAACTTCAGACATCATGGTGAAATGGAACTTGATTGAACCAAAAATCTGCATTCAGATGCTATAGCAACTTGCAGCGTCACCAGATCAGGAAGTTTTGATTCAAGCTCTGCACATAAAGAGAGGAGAGAGAGAGGAGGAGTGAAGGACACATGAGAGCAAGACACCAAATTGTTTGTTCCTGATCTTAGTTTAATTGCAGTTTGTTGGAATAATGAATACAGACACAAGTATCAAACACTGGTTTGTACATAAACTCCCATCTGTTTGCTACTTGTCTCGTCTGCCAGCAGGGAAAGGCAATATATGTAGTGGTTAGAGTATCTGAAACCACTACAGCACATTGGCTCAAATCTCTATTCTGCCATGAAGTTTGCTGGATGACCTTGAGCCAGTCTCTCTCTCTCAGTCTAACATACCTCATGGTGTTGGTTGTGAGGGGTGGTGGTAGGGTTGCCAGCCTCCAGGTAGGGACTGGAGATCTCCTGGAATGACAACAGATCTCCAGCCGAAAGAGATCAGTTCTCCTGGAGAACTTTGGAAGGTGGACTCTACGGAATTATACCCTGCTGAGAGCGGACTCTATGTAATTATACTCCCAAATCTCCAGGTATTTCCCAAACATGAGTTGGCAACCCTAGGTGGCGGAGAGACCAATGGTGAAAGGGAAGGCTAAAAATGCATACAATATTAATATACAATATACAACCATCTCTGGTTGGGCAGCCATGAGGAGTAGCACGGCAATAAACTGTTGTTTGTGAATTCAGATATATCAGCAAACCACTGTTAATTCAAACTCTAGTTAACAAACTGACTACAAATCCTAACTTGAAATCTCAGTTTTCAGTCAACAAACTAACTCTGATTTGCAGGGACTGTTTTCTTTCACACATCACAACTAAAAGTTAATGATGTTATCTGCATGCAACCCTGGGTCCTGTCCATCACAGCTGCCTCTTTTACTTCTAAAGAAAGGAATGTAAAGTTCCATGTATGTTCTTTGATCTGGAAAGGGCTTTCTGAGGCAGCAAAACTTAGATAAAGTTTGGAAAATCCCCCTCTCACTGAATTTTGGGAGTGATTTAGTGTACGTTTATGGCATATGTGGTGCTGAGAGTTCAAAATTATCTTACACAGGCCAAATTGAACCACTCAAAGGACACTGCTTTGATTCTCTACTTGTTTTATTTTTCTGTTCCTTGGTACCTTTCCCCTAACTTCTCTTAAGCCATAAATCCTTTCTTTCCAATTAGTGCTGCCACTTTTTTTTCCTGGCAGGGCAACTGCATGACGAGGCAGAAACTTGACAAATCAAGCTATTTTTCATTACAGCATCTCCAGGCTTGAGGGAGGGGGAAAAAAACCTTCACCCTTGAATTTCTGCATGTCATGCTGCTTTTAAAGGTATAGAAATCCCTCTCCTTAGGGTAGCAGTTCCATTCAAATATTTCCTGCTATCATTTTATCCTCATTGCTCCCACTAAAATGAGTGAAGGATATTTGGTAGTGATACTATTGGGAAAGTGCAGAGGCCTAGTTACTATTCCATAACTAATTTAACAATACTAATATACAGGGCTTTTTTCCTGGGAAAAGAGGTGGTGGAACTCAGTTGGTTGCCCTCAGAGAAAATGGTCACATGGCTGGTGGGCCCGCCCCCTGATCTCCAGACAGTGGGGAGTTTAGATTGCCCTCCGCGCACAGAGGGCAATCTAAACCCCCCTCTGTCTGGCGGTCAGGGGGCGGGGCTACCAGCCATGTGACCATTTTCAAGAGGTTCCAGAACTCCGTTCCACCGCGTTCCTGCTGAAAAAAAGCCCTGCTAATACATAGTAGTGGTTAGTGTTTCAGTCTAGGCTGTGGAGGCCCAAGTTCAAATCCCTGTTCAGCCAAGAAGCATATTTGGTGACCTTGGGCGAATCATTCTAACCTTCCTCATAGAGTTGCTGTGAGGATAAGGCATGATAAAATGTAATGGATAATTTCCGTCAGAATTTTCTCAGGAATGTGTTGGTGATATATGCTATAATGAAATGACCTCCTTGGTTTACTTCAGAGAAGCATCTGGTAAGAGAACTGAAAAACTTGTTAAACCCTTCCTGCCAACCTGAACACCCACATAGTCTCTTTCTCTTTTAGATTTAAAACTTCCCTCATTACTGTGCTTCTAATTATTTTGCTAATTTAAGACACCAGGTTTTTTGTTTTTTTTTGTAATGCAGCGTGCATGAAATATATATGGCATTTCAGCAGTGAGTATGAAATATGTTATTCCCTACTGAGATTCAGAAGAAGGGGGGGAAATTCTCCACCATAGGCCTGATGAACCAGGTTAATATAAATGGAATAGGCAGTTCAGACACAGTTATAAATAAGTCAACAAAACAAACAGGTGTCCTGCCATTTCAGAATTACTTGCAGGAGTGGCTCAGTTGCTTAAAAATAATAATAAAGGCTCCTTTAAGTTTCATCATTTGTAAGACTTTCCAACATATATGGAAACATGGGATGTGCTCTTTGTTGTGTGATTGCAGCCCATTACAGAAAAAGACACTTGTGCTTTCAAGCCACCACACTTTTTTAGGATTTGGCTCAGAAATTCATTGTTTTTTCTTGAATCCAGTCTGGTCCTAAGCCTTGCTGATATCCTAACCATTTTTTCTCAAGTACAAATGCAGCTGGTCGCTAGTAGTGTGAATGCTCTTTCTAAATGCCCACAAGACTGACTATTGCTCCAGTTTCAGTCATTAGGGCTTTTAGTAGCCATCCTGGTTCCTTTATCAAGTCACTCAGGTTTTATTTCTGGGTGATGCTGTTTTGTGCATTTTTGACATTCTCACATGGGCTATTGTGAAACCTGAAGTCTGTGACTCAGTATTGCTGAACACTGCTCATTCCAAACATGTTGGTTTGCCAGAGTTCATAGCAGTCCGGATGGGTCATGAATGGAAACTGATCATGCAAGAGCACGAGCAGTTCCAGAATGAGCAAGAGGCATACAAGGCCCTTAGAACTCTGCTGGGCCAGACTAAAGGTTCATCTAATTCAGTATCTTGTTTCCAGACAGTGGTCAACCAGATGCCTCCACAAAGCCCACAGTCTTGCTATTACCAAAGTTGTCTCCTCAGTACATTAAGAAAAGCTAAGAAGCATATTGTATTTGTTGAAATGGTTACCTCTACCACTTAATGCGGGGGAGGAAGGTTTACCCTGAAGAATACAGCACATCAAGATTTGATACCACTGAATTTCAAACATGAAGCCCTTAAGTCAAGCGACTCCAGTTTCTAGCTCAAGTTTGTCTTCCAATATAAGTCACTGGAGATTTCTGGAACCTTGTTTGGAATTCTTCGATTTTAAAAAGGAGCTGATGTTGGTCTTCACATATCCAAAGAATGAGGTGCAGTTGAAATGTACGTTTTAGTACTGCCAAGTACTGGCTGACTGCATAACTTCTGGCCGAAGAATCCCTTAGACTGCATGAGTTTTTTTAACAGTTCTGAGAGCATCTCTTCCTCCCGATGACGATGGAATATCTCACTGTTCATACTGCAAGACAGCCCCTCAAAAATGAATTTTCATGGCTGGGGTAATTTTTTTAAAAAGGACGTTTCAGTGCTTTGCAAAACAGGGCTGCATATGTTATTCAGGGATGTAGGATTATCAAAGAGAATTCTGTTCACTGTGGAAACCTGGCTCTTCTGCCACTGCCCGAGAGGGTGTATTTTTAGCTTGTGAAAAGTACCTTCCAACAAATAAATAAATACAGAAACCAGAAGATATTTTCTCCTTAATGAATGATAGTGAATGGTCAGAGTAGAAAGTTAGCAATGGACTCAGGTACCATATTGACTTTGTCTCTTTTATGGCTCTTGGGAACTTGGAAGCTGGTAGATATGGACACAACTAGGAAGTTATCTTGATAGTTGCATTAATGTGCTGTGCATGACAGAGATGTTGAGATGGTGCCATCTGCAAAATAAACACAAAAAGGGACATTGGAATGAACATAAATGGGCATGCCCCCATGCCATGGGACCCCCTGTCAACTGAACTATAACGAGGATCTTGCTTAGATTTGCTTAGGCTCTCGCAAGGGAAACCAACTTCACCTGCTCAGTTTCAAAACTAATCTCTCATACTGGATTTGTGGATGGGAGGGGTGTTATTCAAGAAAGCTGTGTTCAAACACACCTTGGAATGAGTTTCACGGGGATGCTCTTAGCCAGTAGCAGTAGATGCATTCCACATCAAGACATTTCTGAGCTGTCAAACTGGACTGGGTCTACAGATACTGTTTCCACCAATGCAACAGCTGTTACTGCAGCCAAGTGGCACTCCCACTAGGAATGGAGGTGAGGGTTTCTCAACCTCCCCCAGGAACAGAATGGGGTGGGGCTCTGTGGTCTGCAGCAGGAAGGGAGAGGCACTACCACCTTCACTCCACTGCTGATGCTTTGTATCCACCCCAAGATTTTCTTCGATTTAGTGCAGAGGGGATTCTAATGGTATCCTCATGCATTCTATAGTATATTGGACATATACACAGTGAACGGTGTTATTAGTTGTTCTAAGTACAGCATTATGAAGTTGGAACTATGATCCAGCAAACGGAACATCATGACTTTGAAACTGACTACTATAAGAATTCACGAAAGCAGAGTACCACACCATAGGGGGAAAACTGATCTCATCTAAACTTAGGTCTCTCAGCATGACAGCAGGCACAATCCCAAGGGAATGTTTTCATTTATTACATTTCTTGCACTTTCCCTAAGGAGCTCAGGGCAACATATGTATTTCCCCTTTTAGCCTCAAACGATACCTGTGGCGCAACTGAGAAGAAAATACCCCCAGTAACTAAGGGCCCCCACTATTGACTCCATTGTGCCATTATTGGCTCCACTGTGAAACTCACAAGCAGCTGCTTAAGCACATGATTTTGCAAACAGAGCCAATCCTGGTTCCATGGAGTGCTTTATGGTAAAGAAAACAGAGGAGGGCTGAAAGAGACAAGCACATGTGTGAGTCTGGGAGATCTAAAACTCCCATTACATATCTGCTTCAAAGTACTTGCATTGTCACTCAACAAACATGAGGCCTTTGAAGGCTCTGAGATTTGTAGCTGAGTGGGGATTTAAACCCAGGCTAAGTCTAACACAGTGCCATACAGGCTCTGATAAAAGCATTGCAGGAAGCAAAAAGAACTGAATAAGAGCCAAGCTACAAGTGACACCTGACACAGGTTGGATGCTTGTCAGCTTCCATCAAGTTTTGATGGGAAATGTAGGCATCCTGGTCTTGCAGCTGTAATGGAGAGCCAAGCTGTAAAACCAGGACGCCTACATTTCCCATCAAAACTTGAGGGAAGCTGACAAGTGTCCAACCTGTGTAAGGCGTCACTTGTAGCTTGCCTCTAAGAGTTCAGTGGTGCTTGTGCAGGAGTCATGTCCGGTGCCTTAGGCTTGTCACAATACAATGCAGAATTAAGGGTATGTACAAGCAAGGAATCTGCAAAGACTTGCGAGGGGTCATTTCATTTCCTCCTCTATCCCTCTGCCCCCTTTCTTTTCTTTCTCCTTCTGGCAGCCCCCATATCCCCTCCCATTTCCCTGCTTCATGCTCTCCTTCCCACTCACCAAACAAGCTTCCTTCTATCTGTCCCCCACCCCCGGCCCACCAGTCTTCAGCTTTATTGATTTACTTAATTTATAGCACACCTATCTTCCAATTGGGAACCCAAAGCAGCTTATATACGTCTCTTCTCCTGCATTTTATCCTCACAACAACCCTTTGTGGTAGATTAGGTAGAGTGAATAGCTCACAATCATCCAGCAAACTTCCATGGCAGAGTGGGGATTTGAACCTCTACTTGAATACTTAGACTACTACACCACACTGGCTCCCATCTTTGCCTCCCTCTGGGAAAAGTCTGGCCAAATTACAAAAGTTGAGCAGTAGCAAGTTGCTCAGGTGAGTTATGTGGTGGACACTACTGGGCCAAGCTGAGTCACACAATTTGTGAAGTGACTATCACTGGGCCCATGCAAGTTAGGTGGCAATATATAGTTCAGTAGTCACAGCCACACCTTGTGGTCACATGAATTGCATGGTAGCAAGTTGCCTGGCTGTTGCTGCTGGCTCTGGCCCTGGCAAGTCCTCCCCCCAGGGTGGGATGGGGAGGGGGAAGAGGAGAAGCCAAGATAAACCTGGAAAGGAACTACCTCCTCCCTCATGCCTTTTAATGACAGAACTCAATATTTGAATTCTGGCAACACTGTTGTGGTTGCCTAGCAACCTCAACAACGGCCTCTGAGAGCATCCATTTCTTAAAGGATGCAGGTGCTGCTTCTATTACTGGGGGTAATTAACCTCCATTAAAAAAAATCAGATTTTTTCTATAAACCTGGAGCTTTTCTCAGGTTTGGGAAAAGATCTGTCTTGTCTGTTCATGGCTTCTTTCTCTGGATTTAAGTAAGCACAGAAGGAGCCATGTTGAGAATTAGATATATACAAGCAAGGGACCTGAAAGGATCTGCTGGGGGCTTCTCATTTCCCCCTCCCCTGCTACTTTTTCTCTTCACTGAAAGCCCCCATAGCTACTCTGCTTTTCCTGCTTCCTTCTCTCCTTCCCATACACCAGCCAACCTGACTTTATCTGCCAGTCTTCAGCTTTCCCTCTTTCTCCTGGCAGCCTCTACTGAGGAAAACTATGGCCCAGTTACATAGTGGGGAACCTGCAAGAACTAGTGGAGGGTACCTCACTTTCCTCTTGATCCCCCTCCATACACCATTTCATCTTTCTCTCCTCCTGGCAATTCTCATATTGTCAACTTTCCCAGCCAGCCACCTCCCTCCCTTCCTTCTTCCCTCCCACTCACCTGCTTTTATTTCCCCCTCATCTCCAATATTTATTATTTCATTTATACTCCACCTTTCTCTACAATGGCTTTTATGGGTGGCTGCTGTCAGAGCAAGCAATTGGGCCTGGCCCCAGTGAGTCCTCCCTCAAAGGCCAAAACAGCCCTGGAATGGGCCCTGACTTCTCCTCCTGCCTTTAACTGACAAAACCAGGGCTTAAACGTTGGCAATACTGTTGTGGTTGTTTAGCAACAACCAGTGAGGGCATTAATTTCTTAAAGCTACAGGTGCTGCTTCTATTATTTTATGGTTTTTCAAACCCCCCCAAATGTTCTTTTTTAAGATTTAAGATTTTTCTGCAAACCTTGAGCATTGTTCAGGTTTGTAGAAAGCTGTCTGTTCATGGCTTTAGTCTCTGGATTTAGATATTCACATATTTGGCCATGTTGTGAATCAGATATATTGATGATTGAATTGTGACTAGAGATGGGCATGAACCGAAATACAAACCAAAATTAAGCACGAACCAGGCCGGTTCGTGGTTCGCAAACCATGGTTCGTCAGATCCCATTTCTGACAAACCACCATAAACTTTAGGCTGGTTTATTTGGTTCATTTTTTGGTTTGTGACTGCCAGCAGCCTGGTGCCAATCTATCAGTTTCCTAGGCACTGGGGGATGGACCTTCTGCTGGCCCGGAAGTGATGGTTTTCTGACCGTGATGGGACGTTTTCATGAACCAAATGAACCGGTTCGCAAACCAGGGGTGGGTTCGTGAAAGTTCATCGTTCATGAAATTTGACGAACCACGAACCACATGGTTCGGTTTCCCCCTGGTTCGTGCCCATCTCTAATTGTGACCACTGAACAAGAACTTAGCAGTGTAGAAACAAAGTTCTTCATTCTTTTTGTTTGGAATGAACTGAGAAGAAACTATTATAAAAAGAATGGAAAACAGCCAATGCTTTTAATAATATGGTTTCTTCAAGGCTGAACAGAATGGGAGTGTTTGAGAACTGCCTCTGCCCTGGAAAACAGCCATGTTTCACTTCCATGCTTAAGGATAGTTATTTATGCAGTGTGTCCAATAAATGTGCTATCCCAGAACAGAGGCAGAAGATAGTCAGTGTAGTCACAGTTTACTCTGAGGCAGCTCCCCAACACTTGCCTCCTATAAAGGAGAAACAAGCATTTTTCATCAAGTAATCTACAACGGGAGAGATCCAAAGGAGTTCGCCATGTTAGTCTGTAGTAGCAAAATAGTACAGAGTCCAGTAGCACCATTAAGACTAACCAACTTTATTGTAGCATAAGCTTTCGAGAGCCACAGCTCTCTTTGTCAGATGCATCTGACGAAGAGAGCTGTGGCTCTCGAAAGCTTATGCTACAATAAAGTTGGTTAGTTTTAACGGTGCTACTGGACTCTACTATTTAACAGGGGAGAAACATTTCCCCCCCACTCCTTTTTTGCTCATATAATCATATAGCAACTGCATTCATGTTTGATTCTTCTGACGGGAATTTCTCTTCTGTATCTGCCCAGTTTTGATCAGGCATCTGACGAAGAGAACTTGATTCTCGAAAGCTTATGCTATAATAAAATTGGTTAGTCTTAAAGGTGCTACTGGACTCTTTTTGATTTTGCTACTACAGACTAACACGGCTAACTCCTCTGGAAAAATACAAAAGAATATTTTTAATTCTGTAGCTAAAGAACATCTTGCAAATGGCCCTTTTAGCCCCAAGGTTCCCAAAGTGTGACACGGGTCTCTCTAGAGAGATGCAGACAGTTATTAGGCTAAACCAAATTTTTCCACGACATCTCACAATCTGTGTATTTTGGGGGGGCCAGGAGGCAGAGAATCAAACACACATACCCTCTCCCTAAATGGGCTATCCGTGCAAAACAAAGACTTCTAACTCTGTACAGATGGTTCTGTCTGTGGAGCGTCTTGCTCTTGATTGCTAAAACGGCACTTGTTCCCTTGTTTCTGTTCTCTCAAAATGTAATCAAGGACAGGGTGTGTGGAAATATCTTTCCTGTATTTATCCTGTAGCTAGCAGGTAGCTAGCCTGTTTGTTCTCAGGAGGATGAGGCGCTCACTCAAGGGCCAGCGAAGAGCAGCACACAGGAAGAAACTGATGTTTAAAAATATGAAAATGTTTCTGAAATTGCAAGGCATCACAATGAGGAGCAAGTAGCTGTTTTTCAACAGGGCTGCATCATTGCTTATGCAGTGAGGAATTCATCCCTTCCCCCCTTACTAATATTACTAATAATAGGATAATTTCAAAATCTAAAAACAGCACATCCCCACATCTCCACGGTTCACAGCAGATTACAGTAAGTTTAAAAAGCACTATAGAAGCGCATTGGTCAACAACCTTAGAAAATCACACATGACATAATGAACTGTGAAGGTCAACAATGATTAAACATAAACACCTTTAAACAGCCATACAACAGCACAGTCTTACAAGACTTGCAAATGGACTGCAGTGAAGCGGCTTTATGTAGCTCCTTCCACCCTTGCTGTTACTGTGCAAAGCTGGAGAAGAGATGGAGCTACTCATAAGGCAGGGGGTGTGGATTCCTATGGCAAGAGATTGTCCTTCATGCATGTGGCTCACAGGCTGGGAAGGGATGTTAAAGTACAAACCACCTTTAACTGAAACCCAGTGGCAGTCAATGTAGCTGTTCAAGAACTGGCTGTTTGAGAATATGCTGCCAAACACCAGCTAGATTCTGCAACAGTTGAAGCTTCCAACTTGTCTTTAAGGGCAGCCCCACATAAAGTGTGTTACAGCAATCCAGCATGGAAGTTGTTTGACGACAGGGTGGCCAAGTTTGTTGAGTCTAGAAGGAAGAACAATCTACAAGGAAACACAAGAAGGGCAACACCACCAACCTACTTTTCTAACAGCAAGACTGGGTCCAAAAGGATCTCCAGATCAGAAAGAGACACCCGAACACCATCCTTCCCCAGGAAGGCAACCCCTTACAGAATATATTCATTCCATACCAGCATCACTTCCATTTTGTCTGGATTCAATTTTAACTTATTCTCCTTTATCCACTTGACCACCATATCCGGCTACCAATTCAGGACAGACGGATGCTTCTGGCTAGACATGGGCATGATCCAAAAAATAATCCCGATTTAGCTGATCGTGATTCTGTGGCGGCGCCGAACCCAGGTACCCGAACCTTGCCGATCAAGTCCCGTTTCCGATACAGAATCGGGAATCGGGAAGGCCGACGCGGGAGGGCGCCCCACCACCAACACTCCCCCAGACCAGAGTGACCAGGCACTAGAGCGTGTAATACTGTGTGGCCCCAGAGCTAGACAGCAGCCCTGGAAGCAGAGAGAGAAAATAGGAATAGAGCCCAACCCCAGCTGCAACACTCCCCCCCAGACCTGAGCCCTCAGCCGAGGTGCCCACCGAGCTTGGCCCCAGAGCTAGGCGGCAGCCCTGGAACCAGAGGAGATAGCTCTGGTAGCCCAAAGCTAAAGCTCCCTCTCTCTCTCTCTCTCGCGCGCGCTTTCTCTCTCCAAAAGTGGCAAGCGAGAGCTCGCTTCTGTCCCACTCCACCCGCAAGCGGAAAGTGAAACTTTGTTGCGCAGCACATGGCTATTTATAAAGCCTGGGTCTGCTACGCAGGAGGGCTGTGTTTGGCCGTAAGAGCTGCCTCTCAGGCTTTGCAGGGATGAGATTTGAGTGCCCATGGCTACAGAAGAACACCCCCTTCCCCCGCTCTCCCCTCTCTTCTCCCAAATGGACAAGACGGGCGCGCGCTTTTCTGGCTGCTCCGTGGTTGGAAGGAAGCCCTGCTGATCAAGGAAAGCTGGGCTTCCATTCGCGTTTCCAGGGCGACAGAAGGAGGGCAAACAGCTCCGGCATTCCCCAGGCTCCATTTCCACGGGGCTCCGTTCCCTCGGGAACAGATGGCTGGCACCAGACTGTCTGCAGACTGCAATCCCGAATGTAAACCGATTGATCCGATTGAGACCCGATACAGTACCCCACCCGACCGCTGAACCGGGAGCCGTGGACGGAACCGATCAGCCCGGTCCCGATGGCGCAAACGCCAAAATCGGGGCAATTTTCAGACCGTAATTCCGATCATGCCCATGTCTACTTCTGGCTGCTCAGTTAGTGAAAAACAGAGCTGTGTCATCAGTATACTGATGATGCCCAATGCCAAAGTCTGGATGTGCTTATCCAGTAGTTTTACAGAAATATTAAATAGCATTGGGGACAGTACTGAACCCTGGGGTATTTTGCACAGCAATTCACATGGAGATGATTCAGCATTCTTGACGGAAACTCTTTAACAAAAAATATATACTGAAACCATCAAATTCACTTATTCATTTATATATTTACTTCATCAGACCCTACCTTGGACCCAAAGCAGTTTGTTGTTCTCCTATCTCCCATTTTGTCTTCACACCAAACTTGTGAGGTAGATTAGGCTGTGTGACTGGCCTAAAGTCACTCACTATGCTTCCATGGTAGAGCAGGGATGGAAACCTGGGTCTCCCAGGTTCTGGACTGATACTCTAACTACCACACAACACTGTCTGTCACTTCAACTAGATATTGAACAAATGAATAACTCAGGATAAGATGCTCCTGCATCTTCAGGCACACGCATACCCCATTCCTCCTCCTCCAGCTGGTCAACTTGATCCCTCTAGCCATTGCTTGGCTTCTGACAGCTCGGCTTGCCTGCTGATATCATCCTTCGGTGCCTCCTTCCTCATTAGCCTGCCTCCAGCTGTTGGAAGCCATGGCTCTGTGGTTGGAGGGAAGGGCAAGGGTTTACACATTCCCTAGCAAGGGGGCTGTGACTGTGACATTCCCAATGGGGAAAGGTTTGGTCACTGTGGATTTCTTTGGCACATTTGATTAAACCCGCATTCCCAGTGAGTGCTGGATAACAAAGTCTGTACTGTAGCTTTAAAAAACCAAAACAAACCTGAGCAGTGAATGCTGTCATCACGTGCAGTTTAGTCCTAAAATGAAGAAAATATGGCAGTCTACAGGAAACAAACTAGAACACCACAATTTTACAGAGTTTAAGAAACACGGGCTAAAGAAGAAAATGTGTAGAATTCTAGCGATGGCCATCTAGCCCACCACTGTCCCTTGATACAGGTACATTGGGTAGCTAATATAATGGGTGTCATACCATATGAAGTGAAGAAATTGAGTTCAGTTGGGAACCAACAAGATGCTACATCTTACCATGCAGCTGCTACCAAAAATAGGAAATAATGTACTTAGTTTATCTTCTCTCTCCAAAACATCTAGCAGAATTTAGTTATGTCCTAATCTCATAGAGTTGTGTGTTTTTGCCCCACTCCCCTATCAGCAGCAGCTAATGGAATGTGGGCACAGGAAACAATGAATGCCTTGGTTTCAGATGGTCTTTATGTTGTAGAAGGAATGACTCTAAACACGTGGCTGTCATTTTCAGCAGGAGCCTTGTGTTTACCATGTCTAATCTGACCCTCACTTTCAATAATGTACCAGTCTATTTTCATTCTTTCATGCAAATAAAGGGGGCAGTTAATGATAGTAACAACAACAACTGTGCTTGTATACTGTTCTTATAGATAGATGGGCGCCTTGCTCAGAGCGGAGAACAAACTCAATGTTGTTATTGTCCTCACAATTCAGGCGAGGAGCTGTGAGTAAGAGGAATGGCTGACCCAAGGCCACCTACTGAGGTCATGCCAGTAGAGGGATTAAGACCACCACCGTGCTGATTCGTAACCCAACCACTTAACCACTATGCTGCAGCAGCTCTGTTTCTCTGTTAGCCTGTTTCTGTACACACAACACAATACAACTGGAAGCATTTAGATGGGAACTGCAAACTGGTACATGGGCTATTGCTGTGCTTCATTCACTAGTGTTGGTTAAGCTGAACCACTCCTATCATTACTGAAGATAAGATTCAAGAAGCCATGTTGGTGTCACTCATATAGTATTACAGGCAGATTCTTGGTGCAGGATTACCCATTAAGCCAATCAGGGAGCAGTCCTTAAACAGGTCTGTGCAGAAGTAAGTCCCGTGTTATTTAATGGGGCTTACTCCCAGGAAAGTGTCCTTAGGGCTGCAGCCTTACAGTACATTAATTTCAATAGACTTAGAACTGTGTAATTCTGTTTAGGACAGCACCAGCGCTGATGTACATCCTTGGGCCAGGGACAGGAAAACTGTATGTGGCCTGGCCTGAGTTAATGCATCCAAATGAACCAGAGAGACAAGACAGAGTGCTTAATCTAACAAGGCTCAGAGGTTCAAAATGTATGAGTCAAGCAGGCCAAAAAGATAATGAACTGGTTTTTTAAAAAAACAAAACTCTGTGAGTAAAAGCTAAAGTGTTTCAGGCCTTTTAGTTTAGAAAAAAGATGACTGATGACAGAAATAAAAATTGGATTATAAAATTACGCCTGGTGAGAAAATGGATAGAAATTTTCTCCTCTCTCATAATATTAGAACTCGGGGTTGCCCTTGAAATTGATGGAGAATCAATTCAGGACACAGGAAAGAGGGGAAAAATCTTCATACAATATACAATTAACTAACAGATTTCATGGCTGTAAGATACAGAGGTGACCACTCATTTAGATGGCTATAAAAAAAGGAAGAGACAAAGTACTGGAAAGTCTACCAACAGCAATTAACAGTGACAGCTAAATGCATCTTCCATGGACAGAGGCAGTGTGTCTTTGAATACTAGTTGCTAGGGGACAAACAGGAGAGCTGTTTCACTTGCATGCTCTGTATTTGGGTTGCCTGGAAGCATCTACCTGTCCACTGTGGAAGCAGGATGCTATTGGATTAGACTGGCCTTTGGGCTGACCTTGCAATGCCCTACTTATGTGTTTATATTCATTTAATAAAGCTTGCCCCAAGGTTCAATGTTTGCATCCCAAATTTAAGAAATGTGTAGTAGGTAAAATGAGTACCCAGTTTCCTGGGGGTAAAGTGCAGATGACTCGGGAAGGCAATGGCAAACCACCCTGTAAAAAGTCTGCCAAGAAAATGTCGTGATGCAACATCCCCCCATGGGTCAGTAATGACTCGGTGCTTGCACAGGGGACTACCTTTACCTTTACAGCTATTTACAAGAGTACGAGAGAGATCAGCAAAACATATACTCACAGCATAGGATGAATTCTCTACACTTCTACTCTTGGGTCTGTGAATCCACGTTTGCCTTCATTAACCAGGGTTGGCCTTTCAGTCCTTGTATGCCAGACCAAGACCTACCAAAAAGAAATCCGTACCGTATTAGAATCACATAGTGGAGCCTGAAGGCACCGGCAAACGTACGTGACAGCAATCTGTAGAGACTGTGAAATGTATTACGGGCCTGAGTGAAAGGACCTTTGAAATACGCACAGATCAATGGCAACGTGAGACTCCTTAGCAGAAGGGCATGTTTATACAACCATACACCTTTTGATTCTACTTTTTAAATGACTTCATAAATGCGACAAAACATTGTGAAAAACATTAAACAATCATCTCTGCATGAATAGTAGCGTGGCTGGCCCCTGTGCAGGTAATGAAAGTAGCAAAAACCAGGCCACTCACAGACAAAGCAGGAGGATCTACATATTTATGGACTTCCCAGGTATAGAAGCAAGTATGATTTTGAAAATTAAACTAAAGGGAGGAGAAAAAACTTTAAAATGTCCTGAGGACATATACTCCAGAAAGGATGGTACATTGAGTGTACCTGAGCACGAAAGGGAAAAAGGGGGAAGGGAGGAGAACTTTTGCTGCTCCAGCTTCTGGTAACTTATGGAGAATTCTGGAGGGGGTGATTTTGGGGGTGGAGATTTCCAGGTCCCCCTTGCCAAAATTCCTCACAGGCCCCACAACCTTATCACTCTTTCTGGAAATAGAATGGTTGGACCCCCACTATGATAATAAAAGCATCAAAACTGGACCACACATAAAAAGACAAACTGAAGATTTCCACAGATATGGAGGTGGGCATGAAGAAAAATATTTATTTACTTTAAAGCAAACATTAAAGAAGCAATATATAAATATGTATTTATATATTTAATATTTAAAATAAGTACATGTTTAAAAAAAACAAATAAGTCTTTTGAAAACAAAAGAAAAAGACCCAAAAAGAACTAGCTATGCTCCACGAGGCATGGAATGTTAAAGGATAAAGGAGAGAGGAGAAATTAATCTGATAAGCTTCAAAGAGGGTACAGAATCCTCAAGGAGAATATTTTGGGAGGCAGGGTAGGATTTCCAAACTGTTCCTCTCTCCTTTCTGTGACTTTCACAGGCCTCCAGCCTGTAAACACTTAATAATACACAGTTTTCCACCATATTCTTATGATATACTTGATATGAACTTGATTTCCTCCCCGCCCCCATTTTCTGATTCCCCAAGACATTTCAGGCACTGAATTGTTTTGGTTTATGCTTTTAAAAAAAAAAAAAAAAGCATGTATCCAAAAATACAAAGTGTAGATATGACAAATGTTTTAAAACATCCATGACAAATAGTTGTTTGAAACGTGTGCATCACACAAGAACAGTCAACAGAGAGCTGTAATTGGCTGCACCACCCCACTGACTGCACATCCAGAGGCAAACACTGGTTCACCTCTGAATAAAGTGAAATGCCCCTCAGGGGCTGCCATAGGAACAGATAACTGGCTGAGTAGAAGATTACTGATTCTTTTCCTTCCATCTCTAAATTTAATTTAGAAGACTCAGTGGACGTCTTTTGTTCACACTTAGCACCTGTCTGATCCCCATAGACGTAGATCTACTTACCAGACTATCTACACCAACGTATACCTCACAAACGAATCAGTTCCAATACCTTACAGAAGGAATCACGCCTGAAAGATTTATGACAGGTTTCTCTGCTCTAACTCTTCCTTTTCCTTCCCCCTCCTGTGATTTTCCTTATAAATTTCATATGAGATAGTAAGTTTTGACTCATGAAATCTCATGCTAAAACAAATGTTGTGTTAGTCTTTAACTTCTGTTTCATTTTGTTCCATCAATGGGGCCATGAGTTTCCACACAGATCAAATTAAGTTGTACCCTTCGCTGAACCCCTTGGTTACTTGCTCTCCTTTTTTGGTTCTCTTTTCCCTGTTGCACGTGTCTTGGCTCGCTTGCTCGAGCCATTTAGAGCAATCTGCACTGCAGCTATTTTTTTTCCAGAGTGCCTATTCTCTACTTGATTCACACTTTGGTCTGGATTATAGAGGCTGCTAAAATGTTACAAAGTTGGTCCTGCTTTTAACCTGTGGGCTGCAATGGATGAACTTTTGGGTCTCTGTCAGCTGTCATAATCCAAAAGTCAGATTCGCAAAAATGAAGATAAGGGGAGAAAGTCTATTGGTACCCTTTCTTTAAAGATGATTTCAGGGCTTTTTACTAGCACATTCCACTGCAGTCAGCAGCCGATCAACTACTGCTCTGGGCTGAAGTATCAAGATGAGATGCAATTTTGGATGCAAAGATTCCAGAGACAGACGATCATATCCTTGCATTTGTCTATATAAAACACACAAGATAGGTAATGCAGAGGAGTAGCTAGAAGTAGAATATATGGTTTTACTAATACCTTTGTGCAGTTGGCAGCTTTGGGCTCCAATCCATCCATGGTCACCAGATCCTTCAATAAACTGGTTTCTTGGTAGCCTCCTTTCACTCCATCCAGCTTGAAACTGGCGTGAGGTTTCTCCAAGATTAATTTGATACTGATGGCAAAACCGGCCATGTCAATGGCAAAAGGCCGGTTAGGATCAAAGACAGTTTTCCAGCCGACCACTTTTCCTGCTGGGCTCACTTTTGGGGACTCAAACCTGAGGCCACCAACAAAGGCAACTGGCCATACAGAGACCTTCTTTGTGTAGCGCATCTAATTGTTAGAAAGAAAATAAAGCATCTCTAGTCCCTTGGCTGTGCACTCTAAGCCTCCCTTCAGCTTCCTCCACCTGCCCCCTTGGTATCAGTTTCCCAAGCCTGGTTTTTAGCATTCTCCAGAATGGCCATCGCATGGACTGATCTTCTCCTACTTTCTCCTAAATTTTCAAATCCTTCTGCTGTTCTTCTATATAGACTATTTTTAGGATCTTGTCTTTTCCCTGTCACTATCTATTGAACTGTAGTATTGTTTCCCTGGTCTAATAAAAGCCCTCATTGGCAGGGGTCTGGGAGACAATCCAAAATTCCCACATGCTTCTCTTAGAAGGTTCATCTCACTGCTTAAGAACCATTAATCTAACTACAATCATCACTCTCAAACTTTAAAAATCGGCTATCTTTTAAATATTATCAATTCTCTCTTTATTATAAAATAGTTTCAGGTGGGTCACCACATTGGCCTACAATAGAACAGCAAGATTTGAGTCCTGTAGCATCTTAAAAATCAACAAGATTTCCAGAGTATACGCTTTTGAGAAGCGTGTCCTTTGACTCTCAAAAGCTTATATTCTGAAAATCTTGTTGGTTACTACTTGATTCGAATCTTATTATAAAATGTTCATTTAAAATCTCCTTTGTCATATAGATGATTGGTATCTTTATTTGCCTACTCCAATAATGAGCTGTGTACCAAAGACCTTAAGAAGACCCCTGTTGGATCAAACAAAGGTCCCCTAGTCCAGCATCCTATTTCCAACCAGAGCCAGCCAGATGGCCTGGAAGGACCAAAATCAGAGGCACAGAGGCCCAAGGATCCTGCCCTTTAGTGCACCCTCAGGAACTGATATTCGACTACCTCTGAACATGAGGATCCATCCTCATAATGAACAGCCACTGATGGACCTAATCTCCATAAACTGATCGGACTCTCCTTTAAAGCATCCACCAATTTTCCTACATCACAGACCAACAAGATGCAACAACTGTGAGCCCAGGTCTCTCTTACCTCCTCAAAGAGCTCTAGGCTATAGGTGTTATCATCATCAGCAAAGTATACAACACCTTCTGGTGGTGGTGTGTTGCGGAAGTTTTCCCTCAGCCAATGCAGTCCAAGATTCCTTTGCAATGTGCCCCTTGGAGTGTGAGACGGGATCCAGGACAGGCCTACTTTTAGACTCTTTGGAGTCTCAACGTTCAGATGAGTAAAATTGATGGCCGCCTTCTCCAGCAGATTGGATACTAGGTTGGTCCTTCGAGGTGAGTCCTCCACCACTACCCAATGCAGGTTCTGCACATGGAGGAAAGTGTTGGCCAGCCGGGTAAGCTCTGCCTTCTGCACTGGTCGGGTGTAGGTGGGCGTGATCACAAAGATGGCAGGCAATGTGTCTGACCAGGGGGGAGGCCTGGAGTACACATAGCTCCGGATTATTTTGGCAACTGTCCCCATGGCTGGCTGTCGAACACATGATGACCCTTCTTCTCTCACAAGGGATGTACTATTGAAGAGTGATTTGGCAGTCACATTTTCATCTGTTTCCTCTATGGCAAAAGGAAGAAAGCTATTAGAGAATAAAGCATTACACCATGAGACAATTTGATACCCATCACCCTGTCGGTTTACATCCAGACTTCGTCCCATTCCTCTTTGTGATCTAATTCTCTCCCCCTATGGCTGTTTAAAGTTTGATCAGCTTTAAATAAGCCTCAGAGAAAGACTGAGTTAATTAAGACTGTGGGAATTCCAAGGTTGATGGAAGAGATGCTTGCAATAATCCTTTCTCAAGGAATATTGTTGTTAAGAAGAGATGCAAACTTCATGAGAGAGCTTTGGATGAATGTATTTGAGATGCAAACTTCATGAGAGAGCTTTGGATGAATGTATTTGATATGTCAATTTCCCTTGTTGAGGGCGTTCCGAGTGTTCTCTTCAAAGTCAAGGAGAGAAAGCCATATGCCTGGGTTTGTGGAAGGAATTATTTAAGTGACAGGCAAACTCCACTGGGCCCAATTCAGAATTGTGCCCAGTAAACTGAACAACTGGGCTGAACAATCAGAAAACCGTTTTCTTTTTAAAAGCCTGATCCTGAACTTTGGACACCCAGTAGGTATTCTGGGAGCTAAAACTGGGAGTGTAATTGCAGATGGAATTATATAATCAAACTAGAACCTGCAGGGCTTCCGATTCACTATCCCATTCCTCTCTAAGTCTCCAGCATCCCCATCCATCACCAAACACACTCACCGGGCTTTGGCTGCTGTACAGAGACAGGGAGGAGATTACTCTATGCCTCCCTCCCCTTGCCTCCCCTTTCCTGCCACCCTGCTTTGTTAGCACTGTAGCTGACAGGATGTCTGGAAAACATGGCTTCCAGGGCTCTGAAGTCTCATGCCTCCGGAGCTACACATCCCAGGCTTCCTGGTTCCTGAGATGCAAAGGACTCGGGGGAGGGCAGGAAGACCCCACTCACCTACCTACTACTACAGTGGCCCACAGATGGTAGCAGCAGCTACCAGGCAAGTAGGTCAGAGAGGGGAGGAATTAGAGGTGAAGGCAGGAGCCATTCTCTGCCTGAGATTAAAATCTGAGGCAGAGAAAAACTGTTGGGTTGTAATGCTTGTTTTGGATTGGAGGGAGCCATTATGAGCAGACAATGCTTGCATTCCAAGCAAAGGCATCACTGATGGTTTTTGGAACTTCAGGTGTCAGGTTGCAACCTCACAAAATGTTTTTTGTTACTTTTAATTGTCCTGCTACAGCAGGAGAGACATTACTGCTTCAGCATTCCTTGCCTATTTTCTTCATAAAGCTCAACAGGCTTTAAACAGTGTGTGCCGAGTATGGGAAGTGGAGGGGATCTTGCAAGAAACAGGGTTGTGGTGACAGTTATGTCTCCCCATGCTGAGAAAACGATAAAACTAAAAAGTGTTACTCTGGTTGCAATCTGGCAGACCTCTATGTTTTTCATAGTGCAGTCCAATGTACAGGTATTCCAGTCTGAGACCAGAGTAATTCTGCATAGGACTGCACTGCTAGAGCAACAGTGGAGTAACAGCACAGAATAACAATAAGAAATATTCTCAGAAATAAGCCCCAATAGGCTAAGTCCCTGGGAACTGTTTTTAGGATTCCTGCCTGAGTTACCTTAAGCAAATTATTCTTTTTTTTAAAAAAAGTTTTTTATTAGGTGAGTACATATTACAAATAACATTTTTGTTAAGCACCTAAATATCAATTTCCCCCCCTTTCCCTCCCCCCTTTTTTCAGACTTCCAACAGCTTTCCAACCCTTATCTTATTCTATTCCTTACCTATCTATTCCATTTATATATTGTCCTTAAGCAAATTATTCTTTCAACCTCACCTAACTCACAAGGTTGCTGTAAAGAGAAAATAGGACCATAATATGTCATCCTGAGCAACTTGGAAAAGACTAGGATAAGAATGAAGTCAGTAATTATTCCACCACAATCATTGCCATCGTTCATCTTGTATTATTGTACTTCGTCTTCCCAACAACAACACTCTTGGAAAGAGACTGTGGATGCTTTTCGCAAGGCCTGCTTTCTGCACTTACTTCTCAGAAGGCTGAGGTAGCGGGTAGTTGGGTATTGATGCCACAAAGTGAGGAGAAGGCCCCATGGCAAAACAATCAGGAGTGTGGTGAGCAGGTTACGTCTCCTCAGCATGCTGCAGAGAACTTCCAGTGGCCGGGCATTTCCCTACCTTCCGGAACAAAGCAGGAAATGGTTTATACACGTGACACAGGCCAAACAAACAACAAGGGGGAATCATACAGTTTCAGAGCATTTGGTCACTGGCATTTGACAGCCCTTCGTTTTCTGTGAAGTAACAAGCTCTTAATATATTTCATTCGCTCAAAGGTAAAAAGCCTGAAACCAATTCCTTGTGGATTCTCATTGACCGTGGTTGCTTTAGTTAGGCATAAAGACTGTAGACTCAATAAAACGCTACATGGACATGGCATTTTAGTTTTTTGAATCGGCTGACAAAATAAAACACGATAAAATCGTCAAACAGTATAAAAAGCATTATCATGCTATTAAAATCCAGCCAGACCATAAAAATATGAACATTTGGGATTTCAGGGTGCTGGTTTATTCCCCCTACCCAAACAACAAATGCCATGAAGTAATGGCATAATTGAAAAATCCGAATTGAATGAGTTACTCAGTGTTATACAGAGACTATTTTCAGCAAAGCAGCCTCAAAGAACTGAGTCTTTGTCTTTGGGTCTGCTGAAAATGTTCTGCCATGACAATGAGGCACAAACAAATCAGAGTGTATTCATGATTTATTTATTTATTTGTGTTCACCTGGTTCAAAGCTGAGCCTTTCTTCCTTCCTGCTCCACACAGCACATTCAGGCTGAAGTCATTAGTTGTGAATGTCCCAATGGAGGTGCTTTAATGAACTTATTCATTCACACATTACAAAGTCCTCAAGTCTTCCATGTGTCGTGTCAACAAGACATCCTCTGGGAGTCCCATGTCTAGAAGTTTATTCTCTTGTATGGGGGGCCCCCAGCTTGGACCGGAACTGTGGCACACAGGTAAAGAGAGCTTAAGGCTTCCCTGTGCCTTTTTTTCTGAACTGAAATAGCACCCCAAGACTATTTGTCCTGTTGAGGAAACATGTGTAGCCCCTCTGTACAGTAGGTTTAGGTCAGGAAAACACAGCTGAGAAGACTTCATGCATGCCAATCTGAATCACACCTGTGTAACGTGTGAATTAGCCCTCATGTGGTTATTGGAGTTTAAACTGTGATTAATCATCCTAGTTACTGGAATTACAGATGCCTGCATTTGAAAATCATGACTAACAGGTTAGTTTAAGAGTGATACCTTCAGTTTTAGCACTATGTGTGAGGGGAAGGAGGGAGCAATTGTAGCTGATAAATAACCAGCTCATGTCTGTCATGAACAAACTAATCCCAAGCTGCCATGAGCTGCGGCAGGCCTTGAGACAAAGGTTCTCCCCTTCACCTTCAAAAGAACATATCAAGATACTTGATTTTAGCAAGAGTATTACTACTGTGCCTGAGAGGTACTTGGGGCCTATTTGTTCTGGAATTCCAGAATTTTGTGCCCCTGGCTGCTTTCTCTCAATGGCCACAATTCCAGTTTATTTCCAATATTTAAATCAAGCCAACATTTTACTCCACCAGGAGAGCAGAGCCTGTGGCACAGCCAGTATTAATTATTTTTTTAGCAGTTGTACTACTCTGGATTTTTCTTTTCATCTGAAAGCTTACAGTGTTCTTTAACATGCGCACAAGATAACAAAAATTCATCTGGTGTAGTTTTTACTGAACCTCCAGTCTAAAAAAAAGCTCACCTACTTTATGTTTCTGCCCATTCTGCAAATGTGAACATATACAGGAGATCTGTCTCCCTCCTTCCAAACCCTGGTGGCAATTCTGCTGAGCCTTCCTCTCCCTTTAACAAAGTTTATATTCCCCCAACGCAGCTAACAAATTAAAATAAATAATAAAGCCACGTTTTAAAATGATTAAAACCACCACCACCAACAACAACAACACTTCATTAGTTAAATCAAAGCTAAAAACTCACAAAAAAGACATAAAACCAACAATCAAATCAAACACATCTTTGTGCATGTCTGTATGCAATTGTTAGTAAAGACAGACAGCAACTTGATCAACTATGTTGTACTAACTCACCAGTGATCTGTCACAACAAAGGACATGCCTTGATACCAATGTCTTGTGGTGAAGAGAATCTGCCTAATTTTTAGCCCCCTGGCCTCCCTGGTATCTGCTGTGTTTTTGTGTCCTCTGACAGTCTTCTCAGGGGATGAGTGCATACGCTTGGCACTTCCTTGTAGGCCTTCTTCCACATTCCTATGTGTCAAGTAGCGGCTGTGCGTCCTCTGAGGATCCAAAAAGAGGGGGGGGGAAACCCTTGTTAACCACACCGTACGATTTCCCACGTGATTGGAAGGAACGTATGACCACAAGCATACTTGATAAGAAATTCCAACTAGGGTATTTCAACTGGAAAATGCTGATGCTGCCCAGTTGTCTGCTTATCAGATACTTTCTTAGCATCCCCATTACTCCAAAAGCATACCTCACCGGTTCAGCAACCTACCCCAAATCCAAGCAAGGGGGTTGTATCATCTTTTGACCAATCTGTCTCTGTATTCCGTACATCTTTTTGGCTAAAGGTATGTAGATCTTTCAAGCCTTTCTTCATGACTCATTTCTATTGAGCTCTAAACCTCTTCCAATATGGCAAATGCTTCTAGAAGAATAGGGCCTATTTTGGTACTCACTTCCTTTACCGCTAGCATTTCAGTATGTGTAGCAATGCCTTGAAAAACATTGATCTTGTGCATGCAGAATGATGTCATAAGATGCAAGACAATTTTTTATGATTTAGAATAGTGTTGGCCTTTTGTGCTGCAGTGTCACACAGCTGACTCCTCCATTGTTCACTCTGAATCCAGTCCACATTATCTTACATTTGTGCCACTGGTCTTCTTGCTGATTTTTCATTAGCACCCCCCTCACCTCCCTGGCAATGTTCGCAATGACATTTAATCAAAACTAACTATCGCCAGCAGACCTCCAATTAATTATAAATGCTATATTTTTACCTGATCATGTAAAAAAGATGGGACATGTTCAGAATGGCAGCAAGACCATTTTCAGAGTGTGAGTTTTAAAGAACTGGTAAACGGAACAGACAAATATCAGAAGAGATGGAGATAAAACGTGGTAGACTGCAAACCTGAAACATTCTGTTAGGAGATATTAATGATGATGACGACGACTGCTTTTATATATCACTCTTCTAACCAGATTAGTGCCCCACTCAGAGCAGTGAACAAAGCCAGTATTATTATTATGCTCACAATACAGCTGAGAGCTGGGCTGAAAAGAGTGTCTTCCCCACGGCCACCTGCGAAGTTCACGACAGTAGTGGGATTTCAAACCAGCAGAGTGCTGGTCCACAACCCAACCACTTAACCGCTATGTTACAGCAGCTGAGATAGTAAGTATACTGAAGACAATGAGAGAACAGAAACAGAAGGTTATAAAACAATTGATGTAAATTAGGCACCGGGAAGTGTAGAAGATGATTAAAGAAATAAAAGACAACAGGGAAAAGTCCACAGCTGGCAAGACTACGAGGGAAATGATTGTGTATGTTTAAATATACCAGGAACAAAAGACATCTGAACAATGAAATACTGAGTTTCATTACCAGAAGCAGAGGGCAAAACAGTTAATAGTGATGCAGAGAAGACAGTTGTGTTCAAAACAGTTTTCTGGATTAATTATGGAAAGAAGCAGGATGATGCATTCATGCCACATAATGATGATAAACTATTTCCTGTCCCAACTGTTTCAAAGGATCATTATTTACAAAGGATCATTATTTACATATATATATATATGTATGTTTATGTATATGTAAATATATATCGGCAAACAGACTAAAATGAGCAGGCCTTGATATCTTGCTGCAATCATATCCCATGTCTCAGATTATATGCCAATAAGAGCATTCTGTGCAACCATTTTACCTGTGCCCTTTCTGTTTCCTCCAAAGATCTGCAAAACTGGAAGCAGGTGATTGAGAAGCATTCTGATATCTTCCAGAATTGCTAATCCCTTTAATAAACCCAGGACTCAGGTTGACAGTATCTAAATACACTTGCCTCTTGGTACTGATAAATGCAGAAGCCGCAATCCTACCCAGATATCAGGCTGCTCGAGACTCCGTCCTGAGACTGCTGGGCTTCATGTTGAATTCTTTGTTAGGTTGTGGTTGGGATTGCCTTGGAGCATCTTCTAAGGCACTTTCCTGAGTGCCAGTTAAATAGCAGCTTCTTGGAGTTATTACTTTCATACAGTGAAGAATAACCTTCGAACAGTTTTGGGTTAGTCGGAAGAAAGCGAATGCTGCTGACTTTGGGACCTTTGAAAACACTGACATGAATATGTGTTATGCAGGGCTTTTTTCTGAGCAAAGAGGTGGTGGAACTCAGAGCCGAAACAGACGTGACGAGTTACCTCAATTCAACCTGGGTTTCCTTGCCTCAAGGTTTGACGGGAAGTGTAGGCGTCCTTGCAGGTGCATCGCTGCATTTCTTTAAGACCCTTCTATTCAATCAATTAATTTTTATTACAGTCGTTGACCATTAAAAACTGCTTTAAAGCTGTCCTTTTAAGTGCACACATAAAGGGCTGGATCCTACCAGCTTTCTTACTTCTTCATTCCAAACTGTAAAATCAAAAAGAATCCAGTAGCACCTTTAAGACTAACCAATTTTATTGTAGCATAAGCTTTCGAGAATCAAGTTCTCTTCGTCAGATGCCTGATACAGATACTGGCCAAATACAGAAGAGCTCTCCTGCTCTTCTGTATTTGGCCAGTATCTGTATCAGGCATCTGACGAAGAGAACTTGATTCTCGAAAGCTTATGCTACAATAAAATTGGTTAGTCTTAAAGGTGCTACTGGACTCTTTTTGATTTTGCTACCACAGACTAACACGGCTAACTCCTCTGCATCTATGACCATGGAAAGCACCGCATTCAGCCGAATGGAGAGGAAATCCATCAACCTCATGAAGAAACTGGCACAAATACAAACAGACATCATGTTCCTTTCTAAATGCAAAAAACTGGACATTCTACCCAAAGGACTGTGTGTGAAGAACCCATTGAAATCCACTTACCACACAGACTACAGTGAGAAACTATGTAACACCTTATCCAGAAAACTCTTAATTCACCTCATTGGACTGATGTACAGCAAGCAAGAATGGATCAAACAAGAGATCTCTGAACTAGACTCTTCCATTAAAAACAACCCCTCTGCACAGACCAGGAACTGGCAGATGTTTACCAAAACCAGAGGAACTATTTATTGTACACTATTTACTGAACTACAGAAAAAAAGGAGAAGAAATTCTCAAAAATCCTGCATGCAACAGAGAACAAGAACACTTTGGATCCACCCAGCAACATCATCAATCTCTCCAGTCATAAACTGACCCCGGCAGAGGAATCTGTCCTCTCACGTGGACTATCTTTTTTCCCAGCCAGACCCACACAAACCATACAACTTTGTGGAGACCTGGAGGCCTATTTCAGACGCCTAAGACTGAAAGAATTCTTCAACTACTCTGCTGAACAAAATGAGGAACGAAGCACTGAACAGACACCATCACAGCAGCCATCACCCTCCCAACCCAGCAATACACAATCATCATTACAAAACTCCAGAAAAAAGAATTCCACATGGACACCCCCTGAGGGCCGGAACTCTTCATTGGACTTTTACATTGAATGCTTCCATCGTCGCACCCAGGCTGAAATAATTGACAAACAACAACACCTAAAGCAGAACCTCAGCCATGCAGAAAGAGATGCCATAAACAGCCTCCAAAACAATTCTGGCATCGTAATCAAGGAAGCCGACAAAGGCGGAGCAGTGGTCATCATGGACAAAGAGAATTATATACAGGAAGCAGAAAGACAACTCTCCAACACAACATTCTATAAAATACTACCTGCTGATCCTACGGAGCAATATAAAAGAGAACTCAATAAAATATTGAAGACTCTTCCCGTGGACATACAAGAATGCATCCATACAGACACACCCCAGGAACCACGGCCAGGAAAATTCTACCTACTACCCAAAATCCATAAACCGGGTAACACAGGATGCCCCATCGTCTCAGGAAGAGACACTATCACGGTAGGAGTCTCAGGATACATGGACTCTATCGTCAGGCCCTATGCCACCAGCACACCCAGCTATTTACGGGACACCACTGACTTCCTCAGGAAAATACAGTCCATTGACAACCTACCTGATGACACCATCCTAGCAACCATGGATGTGGAGGCTTTATACACCAATATCCCACATGCGGATGGACTACAAGCCATACGGAATATTATCCTGGACAAAACCACAGCACACCCATGGGCACACGCATGGCACCACAATATGCTAACATATTCATGGCGGACTTGGAACAACGCTTCCTCAGCTCCCATCCACTGGAACCACTACTATACTTAAGATTCCTGGATGACATCTTCATCATTTGGACCCATGGGAAAGAAGCTCTTGAGAGATTTCATCAAGACTTCAATAACTTTCACCCTACTATCAACCTAAGCCTGGACCACTCTACACAACAGGTACACTTCCTGGACACCACTGTACAACTACATAATGGACGAATAAATACCACCTTATACCGGAAACCAATAGACCGATACTCATATCTACATGCCTCCAGCTACCACCCTAAACATACCACTCGGTCTATTGTCTACAGCCAAGCCTTACGTTACAACCGTATCTGCTCCAGTGCTCTCGACCGAGACTCACATTTAAGAGATTTACAACAAGCATTTTTGGGACTACAGTACCCACCAAATGAAGTGAAGAAACAAATCAACAGGGCCAGACTAGTACCCAGAAACAGCCTACTCCAGGACAAACCTAAAGGAACTAACAACAGAACATCACTGGTTGTCACCTATAGCTCCCAGCTCAAACCCATCCAACGTATCATCAGTGAGCTACAACCCATCCTGGAAAATGATACCTCTCTCTCAGAAGCCCTGGGTGGAAGACCTTTCCTTGCCTACAGACAGCCCCCCAATCTTAAACGACTTCTCACTTGCAATCATGAATCGGCCAGCAGAATCACCAGCACAGGTACCAGGCCCTGCAACAGACCCAGATGCCAGCTCTGCCCCTATATCTACCCAGGGAATACAATTACAGGACCCAATGGCATCAACTACACTGTCTCTGGCTCTTACAGCTGCTCATCCTCCAATCTGATATATGCCCTCATGTGCCAACAATGTCCTTCTGCTTTGTACATTGGACAAACCAGCCAACCTCTACGCAAAAGAATAAATGGACACAAATCTGACATTAGAAATGGAAACGTCCAGAAACCAGTGGGAGAACACTTCAATCTACCAGGACATTCCATCAAAGACTTAAAGGTCACTGTAGTTCAACAGAAACCTTTCAAAAACAAAATCCAACGGGAGGCTGCTGAACTGAAATTCATATGCAAATTTGACTCTGTCAAGCTGGGACTGAATAGGGACTATGAATGGTTATCACATTACCACAGGTAACAGATTTCCTTTACAGAGGTGGGGTCTGGGGGAGCTCAGTGGCACCTGGTGTGGGCTTTCGGGAACCACAGATCTCTTTGTCAGATGCATCTGGCAGGGAGAGCTGTGGTTGTCGAAGGCCCATACTACATTGGAATTGGATGGTCTAGCTGTTTGGCTGCTACAAACTAACAGGGCAAACTCCTTTGAATCCAACTGATACACACACCAAAAGGAGATGTTTACATATACTAGCAAAGGAATGTTTTGATTGCTCCCTCCCCCTCCCCCCCTAATTGCCGCCTCTCTTCTCTCTCCTGCTCTTCTGTATTTGGCCAGTATCTGTATCAGGCATCTGACGAAGAGAACTTGATTCTCGAAAGCTTATGCTACAATAAAATTGGTTAGTCTTAAAGGTGCTACTGGACTCTTTTTGATTTTGCTACCACAGACTAACACGGCTAACTCCTCTGCATCTATTCCAAACTGTAGCACCTGTTTCATATGGCTTTTGTCCAAGAAGGTCCCGCAATCTCCACAAAGCCTTTTCATTGCTCAAAAGGGGCCTGTCCTCTCTTTTTTCATTAGACCAACCAAGAAACCAACCAAGAACCAACCAAGAAAATGTAAAGGTTGAACATGAAAAACATTTGAAAACCAGGAGCCAGGACTGGTAACAGCTTCCTTTTTCAGTGTATGAAGAGGCAAAACCGAGTTGGCTATTGAAAAGGTCCTAAGAATAAATGGCCAACCTCCTACTTAAAAGTCTGGAGGAAGTTCCTTCAGCCTACGGCACCTTTCTTCAACTTGAGGGGCTCCTCTGTTGAAGAAGAGCTGTGTGAGTTGAGGGAAGACTCCTCAGTCTGGGGGAAGATTTCAAACTTTGCTTAGTGGAATGTAAAATAACTATATACTGCATGTGCTAAAATGTTACATACCACACTTTTTTGTTGGGTTGTTTCAAGGTACTTTGTTATCCTCAGCAAGGCACACCCATTGCCTTGGACCCAGCAATGTGCAAACAGAAACGGAGACTTCTGCTTGCACAAGATCTCATGCAACACCAAGCACTTCCTTCTCTATATACCGTAGTGCCCAGAAACTGGTGGTACAAGCAGAAACACAAGTGAGGATACAAGTTTGACTTTGTGCAAGTGGGTACCGCAGCCTTTTGCTTGCAGTTCTGCTTGTGCAAGAGCTGTAGCACAAGCAGAAATTTTGCGCTGGATCCAGCCCACAATATCCTCTTGTGCTGCTCGTGGTCAGCAAGGCGCTTAACCCCTGTGATGCAGCCTTCTCATGCCACCCCCAAGCTGTTGCTTGGGTGACTGGGTTGGACAACTGGCTCTGTCCTTTGGTGTGTACAGACCACAGAGGCTTGACTAGCAGTTCTACAGTGTAATTCCCCAATTCATTTTCCTTTTATTTTATATAATGCAAAGCACAACACTGAGAGAGACTGTGCAAACTCGAAGAACCAGAACTGAGCCATCATCACCCATTCATGTCTGATTTCATCTCTCCCCGCACCGTTCCAAGTTTCCCTGTCTCCAACCTCCTATTTTGCTAGTACTCGCAGCAGCTTTCTTTTCTAAATGCCTCTAACAATCTTCGCTGGCCGCATGATGGATGCCTTCAATATGCTGCATGTAAGATTCTTGAGCCGATTTCCAATTATGCATGTCTCCATTTAATTTCACCCATCAATCTTCTGCTTCTCTTTTATATAGAGACATATACAGCTGAGCTTCATAATTAAAAGTTTCAGATTCAGCCTTAAAACAGATTCCCTTTCTTTACCTTAAATGCTCCTGCAGCCAACACGATAATTGTGCGTATGAGTTGTTTTCAGTGACACAAGCCAGTAGATTAAAGCAAGTCCTTGGTTAGAAGGCAAAGTTGCAGAGAACAGAACTATGTACTGCTTTACAGTTACAAAATGAACAGTACCTGGCACTAGGAATCTTTCAAGATTTTTGTTAGTGTGAATGCAGTGTGTGTTTTACAGCAGCCGTCCTTCAGGTTTCAGCCCCTTCCTCTAAACTTTAGGAGATAAAGCTACAATTCTAACCCCTTACTAAAAAGTATCAGTGGAATCCTATGCAACATTAAGCCACTCTAAGCTCCATCAGTGGATTGGAGGAACTCTGCATAGGATTGTACTAGAAGTCTTATTGAACTCAGTTTGAGTAGAAATGTATAGGATCGTGCTTTAAATCTCAGAGTAGGGGATACAAACAGCCAGCAAACATACAAAGCACAGCCTCCCATTTGACAAACTGCAACTGATCAGGATATTTTAGAACCGTTAATTGTGATAACATATTGCTTTTTTACATTTCACAGGCAAAAACAGGGAATTGCTCATAAAATTCTGATTCTTAAGCCAAGAATTCCCTTGTGAACCCCCATCTTCGCTAAATACGGTACTCCATGTGATGTGTGATATGGTGTTCCCCACCCCTTGATTTAGAAGCCAAGAAGGTGATGGTTCTTTTTATAAAGACAGAATTGGGAAATCAGAATAACTTTAGGATACGTAATTAACAATCCTACTATATAAAAGGCAAACCGTATTGGCAACAACTCACTTTTTATCCTTGCACAGGCACATTGCCGATGACTCTAGCCTCAAGGCTGTTGTGAAGCACCTGCTTGCCATCAAGAAGGGGCCCACAGAATCGATGGCTTAAGCACTCCTCCTCGCGCCTCCCCTCAGTGCCTTCCCATTTTGGCCTCCAGGCCGCTGCAAAGCGCCCACATGCCACTGGGAGAGGGCCAGCTGAATCAGTTTTCTAGAGCGCATTGTATTTTTTCGCACAATAGGCTTGGTGGCTAGTTGAAAATATACCTCACTTGCTGTAACATGTGAAATGACAAGCTGAACATGACACAATGCCTTAATGTTTATAAGCACACAGGACCTGCATGTGCCCACAGACAAGACACATCCATTCTGCTGCACCAAGATTTAACTTCTAGAGACTCCGAGGAGGAGCTGATATTCGAAGGATGAATTCAGATTAGAGGACAATTACATTTTATCTGGCAGAAAGGAGGCACACCATCCCCAGGGAGGTTTTCCTGGCTCCTTCTTTAATTGGCCTTCAGAAAACAGGCAAAGGCAATTCTATTCCAAAGAGCATTTGATACCTGCCTGAGAGTCTGATGTTTTATCATGCACAGTCACTCCTTCTGATTTGAGTTGCTCATAGCTTCATTTGATTTTATTGTCTTGACCATTATATCTCTGTAGTGCTTATTAATGTTTGAAGGCCGCCTTGGCGCTGTAGTGAAAGGTGGGATTTACCTGTTTTAATTAATGAAATGAATAAGCCGGGGATGACATGGTACGCGCGCCCTTGTGAGTTTGTGATTCTGTGCAGAAACCTTGTCTTTGACTGGATTGTACAGAACTAGCGACATGGAGAAAAAATAGTCTTGTGCCTGTTTTGTTATTAACGATAGGCAAGTCAAAGTTTTTGTCACACCTACTGCTTCCTCTTTCATGGGGTACGATGTTTAGTGAGTGGTTTAATGGATCAGTTTCCAGGCAGACAACTGAACAGGGAGGAGCAGAATGCACTTGCTTTTCATCTGCTTTCCTAATCCTACCCCTTAATATCCAGCTATGCAGGGCTTTTTTTCTGGGAAAAGAGGTGGTGGAACTCAGTGGGTTGCCCTCAGAGAAAATGGTCACATGGCTGGTGGCCCCGCCCCCTGATCTCCAGATTGCCGGGCAATCTCAACTCCCCTCTGTCTGGAGATCAGGGGGCGGGGCCACCAGCCATGTGACCATTTTCAAGAGGTTCCGGAACTCTGTTCCCCTGCGTTCCAGCTGAAAAAAAGCCCTGCAGCTATGCATAATAAATCAGGGGTTGGATTATGTGGATCTATTCCACTAACAATGGTAGTTTCTTCACCTGCGGGGGGCCTTCCTCTGATTTAAAACTCTGATATTGTTTTCTTGTTATTGTTGATTTTAACTGTTGTTCACTGCCCAGAATCCCTGAGGATGGGCAGTTTATAAATTGAAATACAAAATTTCCTTGGCTCACCTTTAATGTGAATTATGGAGCAGGAGCTGCAATCCAGGGATACACTGGTGTCCAGCCTTTCTGGATGTCTTACATCCTTGGAAGCAGAGCAAAAATGCCAGGTGCTAGGGTAGGGAGAGAAAAAGAAAGTAGGTTTTTGATGAATTGCTTAATATAGTTTTGTCACCCTCATCAAAATAAATAGCACAAAACTGGTTTCATTCACTGGTTCATTCGGTGGCTGCATTCAGGCATCACACTGAGCTGGAATTAAATTCCAATTTGCTGCACAGGACACAAACACAGCTTGTTTGTCATGCCTGCATGCCCTCCCCTGCCTCCCTTCTAGCACAGAGTGAGCAAACAAACTCCAGTTTCCCGTGATGTCCAAATTGCTGGGTAAACTGGAGTTTGTTTTCCCTTCACAAGCCAGGATTCTAAGCCAAGATTCAACCTCTTTTGTTCATACCCAATATAGCAAATCAGAATTTAATTTCAATTTAGCATGATGTCTGAATGCAGCCAACATTTAGAAACAAGCAGGAAGGTTTAAAATGATTTTGTCATGTTCATGCCACAGGTGGAAGACCACTTCTGAAAGCTTAAAAAAAAAATAGGCAGAAAGTGGCTTTAGATGTACATCCTTGCAATGTACAAGGATTGATCAGACGTAAGTCTGAGGGCAACATCACACACCAGGCTCTTGCTTTAAATTTATCTGCTGTCCACATGTAATTCTGCATTGGCCACAAATGCCCATTAACACTACAAATGCCTCTTATGCTTATTCTTTTCTGCAATAATGATTGCAGTTCATATAAACAGTCAGGGAGATGACTCATAGACCACTGAAGCCTGAGACAAGGAAATGGTCTGAGATGGTGGGAGGGCACTGAGGTCTGCCAAACACAAGTCTTATAAGCTCATGACTGACTATTCAATTTCATGTGTACTAACTTGGGTCAGCAGATTATATGTTGACTGAGCTGCTCTGCCCTACCTTCTGGCCTACCCTCACACTTGCCTGTTTTTGTCTAGTCTTCCTAACAGATCACCAATTATAACAATTTCCTCTTTTATATCATATTTATCTGCCACCTTGCATATCTGAGGAAGTGGGATCTAGTCTACCAGAACTTAGGCTAAAAAAGGATATTCCTTAAGGAGTCACCAAACTCTTGTTTTTCTGAATCAGAATAATATAGTATACGGTCATATATGAGGCAAATTTGTTTTCAACCTGATTGAAAGTATTTTTTTTAAATTCCTTGTGCAATTGTGCTGCTTCAAGAGGATGGAAATGAGGTCCTGGGGGATGAGGCGTTCTGGGATTTGGACCAGGCTAACATTTATCTCACCAAGATGTTGAGAACTATAGGTGCTCAAGCCTCAGAGACATCTTCAGGCACAGCTAAGAAAGCGTGTGCAATATCTGCCCCCTTGACTGGCAGGCAGTAAGTAACGGTCTCTGGGCTGGCCAGGCCTAGTGTAATTATCTGGCCTTTCGCCCTTGCCTGGTCAACAGAGCACTGCCTTCTTTAGCTGCACTTCAGAACCTAGGGCTAGTTTATCCCAGATTCTGGCTCAAAGCCCCGGTTCCAGTTGGATTGCCAGGACCACACACCAGGATTCAGGTATGGTCACACACACAGCCGGGCCAGCCCTGTTGCCATACCATTAGAGTTATCAGACTCAAGTTGGGGTGTTGAGTTCTTCTGAAATTACTACTCATCTCCAGGCAACAAATATGCATTCCCCTGGAGAAAATGGCAGCTTCAGAAGGTGAACTCTATGGCATCACATTCCTGCTGAGCTCCTTCCTTCCCTAAACTCCACCCTCCCCAAGCACTGCACCCAAATCTCCAGGAATTTCCCAAGCCAGAGTTGGCAACTCGCTTGTTCCTTCACCCTATGGAGCCTTCCTCCATAGGAAGTTCCTCCACCCTGTGGAGCCTTCCTCTAGCCAAAGTGGCACCTCCATGGAAGGAAGAACCGTAAGTTGGAGGGCAGCTCCTTAGGCTGGAGGAAGGCTTCATGCTTTGCTTTGCTGGATCAGCCACTATCCTTTTCTTCATGTGTTTTTGCTGCTGAAGATTAGGACAACACAAACCTGCCCCCCCATCAGCCTCCTAAATCTGGAAAAAAGAATAACCCTGGCTACTTCTTTTGGCTTGGAAGAGTGTGCTGGATTATAAACACACAAGTAGTTTAGTGTTAAGCAGCAGGTAGCACTGTACACAACTATACACAAAGGCAGTGCTAATCCTGCAGACTGAAAGCAAGAGGCATAACAGGCATGCGTGCCTATATGGGCTTGTGCCAGGAAGCATCTCCTCAGGTGTGTATATGTTAATATTGCCCTCATTCAGCGCTGCGTAAACAGAGACAGGGCATGGCTGCAGCTCGGTTGGGTTGCCTACCGTTTCTGCAGCTTCCATCTCTGCCAGCTCTTAAACACCTTTAGGAAGCCCCATGCAGATTTCATGAGTTTGCTGGTGTTGGGAGATGTGTGCTGAAGGCAAAGCTGAGTAGAAAGCCTCCCGTCCATTATTGATGAGGCTGACCTCTCTTTAAATAAGAGATGCATAATTCATGCCCACCTCAGTGTTTGGCAGCAACTCTTTCTGCTCCCTTAATTCCATAGGCAATTTCAATTGCCAGGGCTTCACTGGTTCCCTCACATCCCACTTCCTCAGAAATACCGACTGATGCTATGATGTGATGTCAAGTACTGCATTCCCTTGAAGTATTTGGCAGCCGTTATCTCCTCCCTGTGCAAACACCAGCCCACTTCCAATGTCCAGGTAAAGCAGGGAAAAGGCACCCAAGGGGTCTCTTCCAAACGAAGGGTTATATCCTATCATTCAAAGGGTTGTATCCTATCAAACAAAGGATTGTATCTTAGGCAGATCATGACAGGTAGGGCAGGAAGGGTTCAGTACTTAGTTCTCATAGCCTCTTCTTACCTGCCCAGGGTTAATGCTGATTGCCATTGTGGGGCTAGAAAGCAATTTTCTCCAGGCCATTTTGGCTAGGGATCCTGATGGTGTTTTGCCCTCTCCTGGGCATGGAGCAAGGGTCACTGTGTGTGTGTGTGTGGGGGGGGGGTAGTTGTGAATTTCCTGCACTGTGCAGGGGGTTGTACTAGATGACCCTGGAAGTCCCTTCCAACCCTATGATTCTGTTCTGCTTCTTGCATCAGAAGAAAGTTGGACCATTAGTGGAATGGAACTGTAAGTACAGCCCTATAGGCTTCTTTGTGCAATGAATACGGAGCTATTACTGAGCAGTTGCATGAAATACAGAGATTGCTTGGGTTTGTTTCAGTAATACTGGATTTCTCATCAACTGAATAGCAACATTTTATCAGTAGAGGGGGAGAGAGGCAGTTTACTCCACTTACCTGCTAGTGCTTCAGTTGTAATGCACTGTACATAGGTCTCCCTCCAGGCAACCTGGAGACTCAAGCTGGTGCAGAATGCTGCAGCTTGGCTACTATCAGAATCCAGGAGGACCATTAATCTCACTCCCATTCTGTGGTCACTCCATTGGCTACTTATCAGTTACTGAGTCCAATTCAAGGCATTTGGCTATCACCTGCAAAGCTCTCCATGGCCTTGGTCCATCATATCTATGGGACTGCCTCTCTCCCTATGTTCCAACACGACAGCAAAACGACAGGATGCAAAACTGACTCAGATAGGAGAGCTGTACTGTAAGGAAGTGGGCTCAAGAGATCCAGTAAAGGGATAAAGAGGGACCACAGACTCTACTACTATTTCTGTCAGTATTACTACGATTACTGTCAGAGACTTCACTACTGTTCCTATAAGTATGATCCTACTGGGTCGTTTCTATGCTCTTTAATATGCCAGTTGTAGAATTGCTTATGCTCTGTTTCACCATTTCTTCAGCTCTGTACTGGGTTTCTGATATTGACTGTGCTGATTCACACTGTGTAATCCTCCTTGAGTCTCAGTGAGAAAGGCAGACTATAAATAACATATATGAATGAATGAATGAACTAAATATCAGTTAACCATTAGGAGAAACTTCCTAAGGATAAGTACAGTTCAACAATATAATCAATTTACTTGTAGGGGAGGGACTTCTTGATGGACTGCTCAGCAGAGGTCTTCAAGAAGAGGATGGACAGCCATCTATCAGGGATGCTCTAGCTCTGTATTTCCTACAGTCAAGCAAGGAATTGGACTAGATGGCCAAGGAAGACCCTTTGAATTCTATGACTTGAAGGGCCACCTCCACCTGTGATGTCCCATTCACCGGTTAAGATCCTCTTCTCAAGCAGGTCTCTGGAGAGGGGCATATACATGTTCTAAATAAATAAATAAGCCATGCTCTCTGTGCCCTCATTTGCAGCAGTAAGGCAGATGGTGACCAGAGAGAGGGCTTTTTTGATGGCGGCCCCTTGCCTTTGGAATGCCCATCCCTTGAGTCTCGCATGGAACCTACCTTACAGTCCTTTATGCACCAGGACAAAACATTGCTCTTTGCCCAGGCTTTTAACTAAGGGGTTCCATCTTTTTAGTTTTTTTATGGTCTGCTCCTGGCCTCAGGACTGTTTTAATCACTATCATTTTAAACTACTCTGTTTCATATGCTTTTATGTCCTGGATCATTTTTATTGGTATGTTTTTGTGGACCTGTTTCTATTTGATTGACTTGACTTGTTTTAATGGCATGGCTTGTTTTTATTGCTTTGGTCTGTGTTTTATTGTTTTATTATGAGCTGCCTCAACCAGGTCTTGAAAAGTGGCATATAAACAAACACACACTCAAGACTGTAATTGTATGATCCTAAACAGAGTTACAGAGGGTGATCTTCTTAACATGACATGGTGCGACTCCTACTAGGTAGTGTTTGTGTGGCATCACTGTGATTAGCATAATAATCATGCATTCCCCCCACTTCTGGAATGGTACAGTGCCAAGAGGGGTGTATCTGAGTCACACTAACTGCTACACCATGCTGGCTATTGGGGTTGTCACCTCTCCACTCCCAGTCACTTCCCCCTGCTGCCATTCATTTGGCTGGTAGGGGGAAAAGGAGGGGAAATTGAGGAAGGCAGGTCAGGACATGGGCTAGGGACACAGGTGTATGTCCATGTCTCCAACTAATCATGTAATTTCTGGCATGACCCAGAAGCACTGGGTTGTGTGCCACGGCCAATTTAGTAAAAATCGGCCCCCCAAACACTATGCTATGGGCTGATTTTTACTGAATTGGCTCTGGTATGACCCATTGCTTCCAGATCACACCAGAAATGACATCATCAGCTGTGGATGCTTGCACTTACACATACAAGTCAAACCCCAGCCCTTGCATTCCTTTCATTTTTAGAAGTGGGGGGGAACTGGCAATCCACCTGGCTGTCAATGTTGATGGCACAGTTAGAAACTCAGTTCCATTTACTTATAGCCAAGTCCAAACTCTGTTATGCTGCAGGCAACAATATTATAGAAATTGTACTGATATATTTTGGAGTTTAATATGTTTAAATAAATACAGACTTTCTGCATACTGGATTACATGAGAGATGCCAAACTCTAGCACAGCAGTCAACGCTCAGTGTTCAGTCTCAGCAAGGCAACCGAATAGGTGACAAATTGTTATAAAAATCCACAAGACATTTCACTGCCAAAGCCCTGCCAGAGAGACAGTAATGCATGCAAAGATGTTTGCCCCGAGTTACGTGGGAGGCGATGGGCCATTGTTAACAAGGGAATCAAACTGCCTATACAAGATTTATCAGAGTAGGTTTAACATATTGTTTGGGATTATGGTTTAGCCGCATCATCCTGTTGACTATGGAAATGGGTCCCGCTGAAGAAAGATGCTGCAGCAGCAGCTGTCAGGAACAGATCACCAGGAGAATCTGAACAGCACAGAATGGGACAGCCAGTCACTGAGCTAGCACGAGGAAATGTGGATGATTTTCTATAATCATGGGGTGACTTCTTTGTCTTCCTTTTGTTATGCAAACTTAGTGCAATTGCTCTTGAAAGGGCATGGGGGTTTTAGCTGCATTTCTTTTTAAAAGCATATCTGTGACTATTGGTTAGAGCATGCTACTTTATGCCTCCTGGTGCATCAGGAACAAGTTAACACACTTCTCTGCAGAGATGCACAATTCAACCTCCGTTAGCTGTACTGTGCCATGGCTCTGCAGCACGGTCAGTGGTATGCCACCGGGGGTGGGTGGGGACAAGACACAGGGTCCGAACAGGATAAAACGAGGTATTGTCATTCTGCCACAGTCTGCATGAGGCTGGGAGCATCAGCAGCGCTACATCAACCAATGTTATGCCAGTCCTGTTGGAAATATTTTATCCCACTGATCCAGCGCTCAAGGCTACTTGCATTCAAAAATCAAAAACACCATATACATACAAAAACACACTGCCCTTCCACACGTACAATAACAAATCAGCCATGAGCTAAATTACAGCAAGCCTTTCAAATCAATGGCAAGGCCTGATTTAAACATGGAGCTGGTGGGACTAAAGAACTTACCCACTTACAAAGAAAGGCTAAGGAGTTTGGGTATTTTTCTTTTTAGTCGGGAGGAGAAAAATTACCGTGAAGGGGCTGAGGAAAGTGAAACTAGAATTTGAGGCCATTACATAAATCAGATTCAGGACAGACAAAAAGAAATCCTTCTTAGCTCAAAGAGTAGTTAACTGCCAGAGGATGTTGTGTTGATGGCTACTAGTTAAGTTTGCTTTCAAGGGGATCAGAGAAATTTTTGGAGAATAAGGTCCAGCAGTGGCCAAGAGCTACGGTGACTAAGGGCCAAGCTAGAAGTGACGAATTACACTTGAATAGTAAGTGAACAGACTCACATGTATTTCTCCGTTCACTTGCACTCCACTTGCGCTCCACACAATCGCATGTAACGCAAGTGAACAGGGGGGAGGAATACATGTGAGTCTGTTCACTTGCCATTCAAGTGTAATTCATCACTTCTAGCTTGGCCCTAAGTGGAACCTCCAAAGCAGAGACTCTTTGAGCCAAACTAAATGTGATGGCATCCTTATCACTGCCACAAACATGCCATCACCATTTAAAAGTGATTTTAAAATGCCACGAGGGCCTAATTCTGATCCAGCCCATTGTGCAGAGCTCTTTCCCCTCACCCCATGCTTTTTCAAGTGCCAAAACAGCTGGTGTGTGTGTGTGTGTTGCGCTGCAGGAATTGGCCCTTGTGGTATTTCCAAGTAACTTTAAAACAGCAACAGAATCTTTATTACAGCAATGAAGACGCTGTCATGTTTAGAGTGGCTCTCTGAATACCAGTGCTGGGAGGGGCAAAAACAGGGAGATGCATTCTTTATAGGCTTTTGGGGGGCGTCTGATTGGCTATTGTGTGAAGCAGGATCCTCAATTAACTCCTTGGTCTGATCCAGCCTATATCCTTAGTCTGATCCTCAGTCTAATCCAGTAGGACTGCAGTCATGTACTCCATGTAAGACGTTACTCATGCAAAGCACCTGGGCATAATATTAAGCTGCCAATACAAGGTCTGCCTGGTCTTTGGCATGCTGATGTTGCGTGTTTAGTTTCTGACAGCCCAGCCGAAACCAGATGCTTGGGCACGTACAAGTTGTGCAGCTAAAGTCTTGTGTTCCTCAATTTATCATCAGGGCCAGTTCTCATAGTTTTCTCAAGCGGCTCTTCTAAGTAAGCAGGCCTTGCAAAGACTCCAAAAGTTCTTGGGGAAAGCTGGGAATATGGATGAACCACGTTATCTCCTGCTTACCTCCTGCAGAGCTGTTCCACTGCATCCGGAGTATAGCCACCTGCAGACATTATCTTCTGTTCCAGTCATACAAACTGGGAGCCTGCCAGCCACATACATTGGGCGTGTATGGGTCCCCGCAATGCATCTGATATGCATTTTCACTGTCTTGTATGCATTAGGCAGCTTATGGATTTCCCACGCACATACAGCTTCCACTTAGATGAAAGAAAGGGTTCCAGTTGACATGAATGGAAGCTGTATGAGCATGGAAAATCTACACCATGCCCAACTCATACGAGATGGAGACTGGGCACATAGGACCCATCACGGGGACCCTCGACACACATGGCTGGCAGGCTTTGAATGGCACGTCTGCAGAAGGATTCAGTTAAAGTGCTTCAATAAGTAATATGCTAAGGACTGGTTATGCCAAGTCTGCCCTTCAGCCAGTATTCACACATGCGCACACTCCTCTGCCCTCATACATCATTGCAGATGCTTCTCCCCTGAAGCAAAGGTGCACCTTGGTGTCTTGAAGCCTCTGCCCATCGGACTTGCAAAGCGCTGCACTTTGTCATCATAGCGAACACTCAGCAAGTCAAGCAAAACACAGCCCTCCAAGCTCCATCTCAGGTTTATTCTGAACACATCAGCTTATTACCTGGTTTGTGAAATTGGATTTTGGCGGAGAGGCTAAATGAAGCTTTCAGAGAGGCAAAAAAAAAAAAAAGACAACAATCGGTTCAATTTATTGAAGCGTTTCTGCTGAGAGATTTCAATCCTGGAATAGGGGGTGGTGTCTAGTCAGAATGAGTGGCAGATTGCGGACTCGTAAGAGCCTGGAAGGCAAACACTTTGTATTTTCTTGGACAAATAGAAGTGCAGCCAACCTGACAAATGGAAGAACTCATCCAAGATCTTCCGGTGCCATGACTGAAGCATGGAAAAAAGGTATGCCTTTTCCCCCCTGGAACTCTTGGTCCAGGTTTCCCCTCTTATTTATTACTCATTTGTCATTGAAGTGGGGTTGCCACGTGGCTTACAAATAAAACAATACAATTTAAATAAGCAAACAAAGAAATAAACTAAGATACACTGAGTAAGCCGCTGATTTAGCTCACTTTGGGTCTCAGGTTGCATGTCAAAGGCTCATACCATGGGCCGCATCCAGGCTAAATACCATACTGGAAGTCAACTATAGTCCCTGAGGCTACCATGTCTCCTCGGGAACCCCTAAATTCATTTCTGTGTGGCTGCTTCTGTAGCATGCACCACTGTGGCTGCTGGATGTACATTGCTTTTTGTACAGCATCCCCTACAAAAAAACTATTTTTCTTTGGCTGGGGAAAAAGAGAGAAAAAAGTGGCTTGGGCAGGGAGAGGGGAGGGAAATAAGCTAATTTATAGCCCTCCCCCTGATCAAGAAAAGGGCTCTTTGCCTGCCTGTCCTTTTGCGTTGTTGATTTCTAACTGAACAGTCGACTATCCACTTCTGCTGTGCTCACTAGACTTCATCTGTGTTCTCTGGATTCCTCCTCTTCCATCTTGGCCTCTCCGCCGTGGCTGTGAGCTGCTCTGTTAAAGGCACTGCTCTTTATCAAGCGCTGTCCTAGGAAGCCACCTAGTGGTATGGCCATTCCTATTCATGAGGCAAAGGGGTAACTACTAGACTGACATCACAATACAAATCTGTGAATGAAATCCATGTAATACCTTTTATTAGGACCAACCAAATTGTCCCAATAAAAGGTATACATGGGTTTTGTTCTTATTTTTGGATGGTGAGGACCAATACGGCTCTTAAGAATTTTGTACAAAAAAAAAAGGTGCATAGTGTCACATCACAGTTGAAAATAGAAGCTGGATCTCAGTGGAACGAGGCCTACAAATCCAACAGTGTTAAAGTAGTTCTAATTACTAAGACAGCAGGCAGAAGTACAGCATGCAGGATCCCAACCTTTTTTCCAAATGTGTCAGGCCTAACACACCCATACAGCAGGATGAGGTGGAAGGGATGTCAATACTTCAGACTGCATATGGTGCAGCACAGGAGTTTACACTGTGGAATAGCCAGTAGGGCAAGCAAGAGAGGTGGTATATGCTACTTTTCTATTTGTAAGGGGCACAATTATTTTTAATGCCAAGGAACATTTTGAACTGGAATCTCTCTTTTGCAGTCCTAAGTGGGGCATTTTGTTCGGCTACCTGAACATCCTACGATTTCATTCTCTGGCATGCATGAAAGGAATTCTTAGCTGAAAGGCCTTAGCTGAAAGGAATTCAGCTTAATTTTATAGGTAGGCATACTATGTCTCAGTGTGTATGCTCAACTTAGAGGTTGGGGGGGGGGGGTAGCTGAAGGGTGGGATTCAAACCCTGGCATCACACCTCCCTATAAAAGAAAATTTTGTATGAACTTGCATGTATGCACTCAAATTTGTACGTGAATATACCCTTTCCCATCAGTTTTTACACCCACCCCATTTTGGAACTATTCTGATGCAAATTGTCTCCACACAATTGTGGGTTTTTTAGCATTCAAGTAAATATCAGGAGGTATAATTACCAATGACCCACACAATGTGTAATTTTATGAGCAGCTTTACAATCAGGAATTCAGTTGGCACAAATGATTTTTTCAGCCACCATGACTCCAGTTTTAATATTTATTTATTTATTTATTTTATACTCCACACCTTTCCTGAACGGGGACCCAAAGCAACTTACATCATTCTCCCCTCCTCCATTTTATCCTCCCAACAACCCTGTGAGGTAGATTAGGCTGAGATGACTGGCCAAAGGCACCCAGTGAGCTTCCATGGCAGATCAGAGTTTTGAACCTTGGTCTCTAAGACACTCTAACCACTAAACTACACCTCTCCAGGTTGGAAAATCCCTGAGGAGGGCAGGGTTTGGGGCAGGAAGGGAACTCACTAGCATATAAGGTCGGAGAGTCCACTCTCCAAAGCAGCCATTTTCTCCAAGGGAACTGATGTCTGCAGTCTGGAGATCAGTTGTAATTCTGGAAGATGCCCAGGCTCCACCTGGAGATTGATAACCCTATCTAGGCTTTAGAAGTTTAGTTCTACACAATGCTAAAATGCTGGGCTTAGGGCATGGAGAGGCACTGGCTCAGTGGGAGAGCGCCTGGTCTGCATAAAGGAAGTTCCACATCCAGTCCCTGGCATCTCCATTTAAAAGGATCAAGTAGCTGGGGATGCAAAAGATCTCCATGTGAAATCCAGGAGAGCTACCGCCAGAGTCGACAATACTGACCTTGAAAGCCCAATGGCCTGGCTCACCCTAGCGCAGCTTCACGTACTCACTGCCAACTGAAAATCTAATTCCATGGTTTGGTTCACAGGTCTCCCTATAATCAACCGTTAATTAACACATTTATATGTGGTGATACAATAATAAAGGAAAGTGACTCTGAGTATGTGCGTATTACTGCAGAGTAATACCTACGCACACATTCAGGTAAAAAGGGGGTGATTCCATGGAGGATGGTTTGGCTCCCATGGAAGCCTGTTCTGTACTCCTCCCCTTGTAAAGTAAACCTGCATCTCAGCACAGCCTCCACCTCCCTAGGCAGCATTCTCTACGGGGGACGGGGGGGGGGACGGGATGGGACGGGACAGAAATTCCCTATATAAATTGCCGCCAGACACTGGACCTCTCAATTTTTTCCTCTTATTTTCTTTGCAGCTGGTATGCCATAAAAATGTTCCTTCTACTTTGCCATAGGAAGCTCTATATGCATAACTCATATTCCGCTTCCAAACACACACACACACAATCTGCACACGCACAATCTGCGCACACACACACAATCTGCATCTGCCTCCCTCAGAACTGAGTTCAAGAGTATGCGATGTAACGATAAAGGAAGCTGGCTCTGAGCACATGCCTTTTCTCTCACCACTGAGCCGTGGATGGGCTATGACACAGCAGTAGAGCCTGTCCCTGTAAACTTGCTCAAAGGACAGGACCCCAAGCATATATTTTATCAACAGCATCCCATACAGAAAGCCCACAGCCCATCTTCTATTCCAACAGGTTTGATTTTCACACATTTCATATTTCCCTGGCTCATCTCTTTCTATAGGTGAGCTGTGATCCACATAACATTTCCATCCCTTGACGATTTTTAATCATCAACAAAGAGCACAGGAATGTGCAGGGAGATTCCACAGCAGATCAGTTAGATCTCAGAGATTCTATAGGAAATGGGGGCTGCGTGAATGGCACTTCTAGTGCTGGGAAGCTGGCAAAAGAGGGTCCCTGAGCAAAGATGTTTCTTCCTGTAAATTAAGGTCACAGGCCGTGAGGTTATCTGCAATGTGGTGTCTGAGCAGGCACCAATGTGCTGCCTCCTCTCATCTTCAAATGTAGGCTATTCATTTGTGTCCTCTGTCCACCTGTCTTTGCAAAGCCAATGAAAGAGCTAAGCTGGTTTGTTTGGCGGGGAGTGATACTGTTGGCTCTGTTTAGACTCCTTTCCACTGTGCTGGGCAGAAACAATTCAGATGGTGAGACTTGTAGGTGCCCCTCCCCCCCACAACGGATGCATCCCAGGGTCTGAGGAACTATCTGCTCTGAGCTCCACATGACTGTCAGAATGCCAACTGAACCTTCTACTTTTTCAGGGATGAAAAATAAAATTAACCTGATCTTGTCAGATCTTGGAAGCTAAGCAGGGTCAGCCTTTGTGAGTAATTGGATGGGAGACCTCCAGGGAAGACGAGGATTGCTTTGCAGAGGCAGGCAATAGCAAACCACCTCTGTTAGTCTTTTACTTTGAAAACTTCAGGAAGGGTTGTCGTAAGTTGGCTACAACTTGAGGCATTTTCCACCACCATCTAGACTACAAACTTCAGCTGGTTTAACAGTAATTTCCTCTTCAGGAAAACTGGAAAACTGTAGCTTTGTGGAAGGATTAGCAATCTCTGAGAGACAGTGGGCTGTAGTAGCTAGAGTGATGAATTATCATCTAGAAGACCCAGGTTTAATTCCCTGCTGTCCCATGGAAGTTTGTTTGGTGACCTTGGGCCAGTCACATACTCTTAATTTAACCTACCTCACAGGTTTGTTGCAAGAGAAAAATGGAGGAGAGGATAATGATGTAAGCTGCTTTGGTCCCCATTAGGGAGAAAGGTGAGATATAAAGTAAAAATAAAACAAAATAAGTTTCTAACAAATAACTGTTAGCACTCTACACAAAGTATCATTTCCACGATTCTTTTGGGTGAAGTAATGACTGCTAAAACAGTATAAAGCTGACCTAAGTTTGTAGAGAGAGGTGACCTTTGGTGGGATGATTTGCTCTTTGCTTCTTTCATTTCTCAAGTGAAAAGAAGGTTCAAAAAGGCATAAGCTCTTTTGTAAAACCTTCCTGGAATCCAAGTCTGAAAAGCAATTAAGTGTGGATGATTAAAAGCACATAATGAACATGATCCCACCAACATAACCCTGTCAATAGCCATAAATTACCCAAAGAGACAACATTGCTACTAGAACAGTGAAATAATCAACCACTAACTTTGGAGGGTGTAGGATGCAATCTAGACTGTTAGTCATGCTTTAATTCCTATTGAAATGATGGTACATAAGCACCAACCTACATGGCTTTCAATCAGGCTTACATACATCTAACATTCTCAAGTGGACTGAACAGAGAGTTTTTCAACATCTTCCTGATAACTCTCCTTCGCTGCCACAGTGCCACACTAGCATATGGAGCTGTTAGCAACTCATTTTTTCTCCAACGTAACCACATGAGCTGAAGGGAAAGCATGAACATATTTTTGGGGGTGTTTCAAGGAGTAGGACCTCTGCCAGTTGAGGAACTGGGGGTGGCCTATTTTGCTCACAGGAACACAAGAGAAATGTCATGTATGGGAAATGAGAACAATCAGAATGTTCTGTGATTTTTCAGTTTCAAAACATCAATTTACTAGCTTGTCTTTCAGCAGGTGATGCTACCCACAATGTGGTAGACTGTCAGCTTGGACAAGTGATTAGTTCTCCATGAGAGTTTCCCACCAATGAACTAGGGATAATAAAGACCTATCTTCCTACTTTCCAGTGCTTCAATGTCCGAACACCAGTAGTTTCATGTAACAGTCTTCAGAATGTAAAGCATGGTTTTTACATTTCTTCACAGAAATGACAAATCTTAATGTAGCTAAGATTTACATCCCTGTCTACTCGTAAATCACCCAATAGTACACCAGGCTATTCCAAAATTCTCAGAATACTCATGCTTGGTCTGTCAGAATAATGTATGTCCTTCCCACATTGTTTTTCATTTGGCTTGAAGGAACAAAAAATCTCAATATGGCAAGCCATGAATGGGCTGCAGTTCAATGGTAGAGTGCATGCTTTGCCTACATAAGGTCCCAGCATCTCCATGGAAATGACCTAAAGCCAGGTCTAGACATACAGCAGAATGAGGTAGTAATGAGGTGGCAGAGTGGACTTCACCACTTTAGACTGCAGAGAATTGATCACATTTCTCCTGTATGAATGATTCCCTGTAAATGGAAAACTACCACACAGTGTAAAGGACCAGGCTGGAACCGGTTTTCTTGGTGTGCTAATTTTTAATTGTGCATCTATTTTTTACGTAAGGGAGCATTTAAAAGGCAGTTTTCCCCACCTACTGTCTGAAGTGGTACATCTCATTCTACCACCTCATAATTCCTCTCCCTCATTCCGTCTAGACCAGGCCTCAGGTATCAGGTGGTGGGAAAGGCCTCTCTCTGCCAGAGACCCTAGAGAGTTGCTGTGATTCAGAGTAGACAATACTGACCTAAGTAGACCAATGGTCTGACCTGATACAAGAGAGCTTTGTTTGTTCATCTATTCGCCCGAATCAAGTCCCCAAAGCTCTCATAGATTCCTTTACCTTGAGGTATTTGGGGAGGAGGGATATGAGGAAAGAACAACATTTAGATGAGGAAAGGAGGAGGAATTGTCATGTGAAGAGAAAGACCCAACGCAGCAAGATAAAGCAGAAAGGAGTGAGAAAGGTGAGATGACAACTGGGATGACAAGAGATTAAAACAAGAGAGGAGGCCAGAAGCAAGAAAAATAAATAAAGCAGTGCAGTATGAGAACATAAGTGGAGGGAAAAAATAGTTTGGCTGGGCAACTCTGGTTTCTCTAAGGCCAAATTAACTTGCTCCTATTTTTCCTCTTCTCTTTCATGATCTCGCCTTAAAATTGCAAGAATGTGGCAGCACAACATCAGCTTTCTGATTTATTAATTCCCTCCTGTCCTACAATTCCACCAAACAAAAGCATCTGTGTTTTCCCCTAGAGGAGTGCATGAAGGGCCTCATTCATGTTGGAGGTGGGGAATGAAGCAGTAGATACAGGAGAGCCATCCGCGCCACACTCCTTGGTCCTTTTTTTTTTACCTTGTGCAGACTGGGGGGAAGGAGACAATGAAAAAATAGTCCATCACGATAAATGGCAAAAGCTGGAGGGAGGAAATGTAAGAGTGGAGAAGAAAACAAGATCATTAGGGACTGAAAAAAAGTCAATACAAGCTTCTCAGCAATAGTGCTGGAATTTTAGGCCATGCTGAACCCAGCAAAAGAGCCATCTTGGTAAGAAAATGGCATGATTTAACTGGTTCCTTTCATTAGATAATGGGAATTCTTGGACTGTTGTCGTCTGCAACTACCTGTCCTCTGAATTTACAAGATGTCCCTCATGTAGTTCCATGACAAAGAAATGCCAACCCATAGTTTCTCAAAAGCAGCCAAGGGAGGGATCAGTCCCAAATATAGTTACTGATACCATGAGTATTAAAGTGACAGGTTGCCTCTCTAATTGCTAATAGCTAGCATACAAAGCTTCCACCATGGAGATGCGTTGGGAACAGCTGTGCTCTTTTTGGTATTCATGCACTGTAAACAGTGAGGATTTTCAATATAGGAATCAGCATCCCTGAGCAAGCTTCCTGGTTTGGAGCATCTGTGACCCAATAGCAGAGAACAAGCGTTGTGCACAGAATGTCACAAGTTTAATCCCAAGTATCTGCATATAAGGAAGTTCACACAGCAGATGAGTCGTGCAAATTGGGTAGTAGCAAGTCACCCAGTGGTTGCTGCTGCGTCTAGCCCTAATAAGTCCTCCCTCAAAGGAAGCCTTTTACTGACAGAAATGAAACCTGAAATGCTTGTAAAACTATTGCGGATGCCTGAAGGTTTGCATTTCTTAGCTACAGGTGCTCCTTTTATCATTTTGGGGGTTTTAGCCTCCCTTTTTTTAAATTTAAGTTTTCAGATTTTTCTTCAAATCTATGACGTTTTTCAGGTTTGTAGAAAGATCCATCTTGTCCGTTCATGGCTCCAATCTCTGGATTTAAATATCCTCAGATTTGGCTGGGTTGAAAATTATATATATTGGCAAGTGGGGGGACCACAAGAACTTGCAGGGGACATCTCATTTTCCCCTCCCCCACCATGTCCTCTTTCTCTTCCCTGCCCCCCATAGCTTCTCCCCCTTTTCCTGCTTCCTTCTAATCTTCCCACCAACCTTTGTCTGCTCTCCTGTCTTCACCTTTCCTTCCTCCCTGCCCAACCATCTCTTCCCTACGGCCCAGTTGCATATTGAGGAACACCATCCTCTGTACACTACACTATTTCCTCTTTCACTTCTCCCAGCAGCCTCCATATGCTCATCTTTTCCTACGTCTTTTTCTCTTTCAAATCCACTAAATAGCTTACTTTTTAATCTGCCCCCCCATCTTCATCTATATTTATTAATTTACTTCATTTATATATGTTTCTCATTAAAGGATGCTGGTTAGGGATTGGTTGCAATCTTTCTTATATACTCCTTCGTGTATACTCAAGAGTTGAAGTGGGTTTGCCTCAAAATGAGGCTGTGGGACAGAGTGCCATTTGTGTAGGCCAAAATTTTACCTCCGCTTGCACTGACAGGACATTTTCTTTTCCAGTCTTGCATGGCACTGATGGAAAATATTGGTAAAAGAATGGTACACAATGGATGCCCCTTGTACAACAAGAACTGTGATGTGCTCAAGCAAATGAAGGAACTGGGGGGACCTCTCAAAAGCGCAAGGTGAGCTTTCCGGTAATTTATTTTTAATCAGATTTCTCAGTTGTCAATTAGTTTCCTATAAAGTGTTGCTCCCCTCCCAGTTCCACCACAACCCCCAAACTCGTCACTCTGCTGCCTTGAAGTCTCTTGGAAACAGGCAACTGATTCTCTGGGTGCCAGACAGGAGGAATTTCCCAGCTGACTGATTTCTGGCTTGGAGTAGCCAGCAATTGTGAAGTCTCATCCTAGGAAGGCTGCCAAGCTGGGGGAGTCTGTAGTTGGGACAGTAGCCAAAGGTGTGTGGGTGGGTGGATAGAAGAAAGGGAGAAAAGCCCAGAACAGTATCAGGAGTTGGGGTCCTTTCTGCCTTATGTTAGGGGAAAGGTGTATTGAACAAGAATGCCTATGGATAGAACATAAAGAAATATTTAAATCAAGCAAGACATTTGCTGACTCTCATTGGCATTTGATTATGAGGATAAGCTAGAGATCCATGAACGTTTCACATTCTGATATATGTTTACATTCCGCCTTGAGTCTCAGTGAGAATGATGGCCAATAATAATGTAAATAAAATAAATAAAACTCCATTCTCCTCTCTACTAAGTGGTATCAGGGTTTTGCTTTCTTTTGTAAAGCACTGAAATGCATCTCTGTTAAAAGCAAACAACGGCTACGGATTCACATCATCTAGGCAAACGTTGGTTAACCTGAAATTACACTACAAGTCCCTGTTTGCAAGCATGTTACCTAACAACATATGAACAAGACCAGACTCTCTTATGCCATGTGAGCCTGTCCAGTAAAATGATCACCTCTGGCCATATATGCAACACGCCCAGTATGGGAAATGGCTACATCATTCTCTTGATCTATCAGGAGGCTTTATAGACACTGTTGATGCATTATGGGAAAGAAACCAAAAGGGAAGAAATATCACCCATCGGGGCAACAAATGCATGCAGAAAGTGGTTAAAAATAAAAAAGAATAATCCCAACCATCTATCCACCTATTTGAGGTACCATGAGAAATATGAGGCTTGAAAAAAAGACTGGGCTGCTTTGCATGAAAGAAGTCCCAGGTTCATCACTGCCATCTCCCCTTAAAGGATTTCTGGGACAAACCCCAGACTAGACAGTACCAAGGAGGATGGACCAACAATCTGACCTGATATAAGCACTTTCATATATTCAGCTCCCAGTTGTACCATGAGGAGGGGTCATGGCTCAGTGGTAGAGCATCTGCTTGGCATGCGGAAGGTCCCCAGTTCAATCCCTAACTTCTTCAGCTGTAAAGGTGATGGGAGAGGCCTCTGCCTGAAGGGGAGCGGCTGTCAATCTGAGTAGAAATACTGACCTTGATGGACCAATGGTATTATCTCTTGATCTCCTACTTACATTCAGGCAAATCTAGTCCCTAGTGCAAGGATCTGAGCACTTGCTTATGCCTCTCTGTAAAAGCACTGTGTATACTTGTGATATGAGCATTAATTATATATAAGAACAACATGTATTTAATATTACCAATCAATAATAATAAACTGTTTACCATTTTAACAAATAGCCACCCGCAGGGAACTGAGGGCCAAGGTATGGTTAGGCCTCTTCCCAGAGAAGCAACATGAAATTTGTGACTGGCTTGCAGCTTGGCAGCTCCTAACAAAATAGATTTGGGTTTTTTTTCAAAAGCCATGCTGTAATATAGTTCATACATAAACTCCAAAGCTCTGCATTGTTATGACTAGTATTTTCCAGGTCTGTAGCAAATGTTTAAGTTTTATGAATGCTCGTTTTTTCCCCTTTCTATTAAATTGCTTTGCTGAAGACAGGCAGTAGCCTGAACAACATCTCTGCAACAAAATACTTGGGTAACTTTTTTTTAAAAAATCAATGGAGAACAGTATTGTTTGTCTTGGCATGCCAGGGTGATGCATGGGGCAAGGGATCAGAGAGACTTCACAGCCAATTGGTCTGCTTTCCAGAAGTAGTGGACAGGACAATCCACACATGGCATAGTCCAAACCAGTTCAGCCCAAACATTTGTGTCTTCAGACCACAAAGAACTTGCATAATCTGCTGTTGCTGAGAACATAAAATATTAATTTCTGTGTTTCATTACTACATGGAATTGACAAGCAGCCACCCAAATGGTGGCTCATTATTTTCATAGCCGCAAAGATTTTCTTTCCCATCCAATACCACAATGCTATTTTCCTGCATTTTTTCTACATCATTTTTCATACTTAAAAAAAAATTGCTTTTCTAAAACAATGGTGTTGGAGTTCTAATATGCACATTACTTATAGCACATAACTTATAGATAGCCACCATGTGGCTATAATACTGGCCTGACAAATGTGTCCAGGTGAGGAAGAATTCTAAAATTATGGTGTTATCTGCTTGGGGATAGGCTTATGAAGTTTCCTCATTGCTGGTGCAGCTGCTGATAAATCACAGCCGGAACTAGGGGTGTGAAACAACAAAAAAATTCATTTCAATCTAGATCAGGGTTTCAGAGGCAACATAAAAATTTGGTATTACTAAAATCTAGGTCAGGTTCTTTAATCTGGCTTGGTAGGATTAAAGAATCCCAAATGTATCCAGCCATTATTCCCTATGGAGAAAATTATCTGGAGGAGCTGGGGTAGGGAGCTTTCTGAAGCCATCAAATTTGCAGGAACCTACTCCTTCCTGTCCACTACCCACCCCCCAAGTTTCGGGAAGACTGGAGTCCAATTCTGTGGGCCCCTGAACAAGTTGCCCCATCCACTCTCCATTGTTTCCTATGGGGGAAACATTTCCAAGGCTTTCCACAGAAAGAGAAACCTTAAGCAAAGGCAACCCCTGGCCAAAAGCCAGTCCGAATGCTAATCCCACTCCCAATGTAAGTTAAAGCAACAAAGCCCAGGTAAACCAAACTATAGCCAGGGAAACCACTGTTGAACCAGAGAACCCCAAAGTCAAATCAGAATCTCCAAACGGAAGCCGGGGCGGGGGGCAGGCTGCTGGAAACAGACAGGCCGCAGCACTGAGTTTAACAGGCAGCCAGTGGCAGCAGTTTGAAGGGCTCTTTTGGAGTTTGTGAGTGGAGGCGGAACAGCCCTCATGGAGGAGAAAAGCAGGCAACAGAGGTGGAGCACCAGTGAGAGGGCAGGGCAGTGGCACGAAGTGGCTTGAAGCACCAAGATGACTTAGGCAAGCTCCGCAGCAGGAGAGCAGTGTGAGGCTGGTAGGGCACAGGAGGCAGCAGTCAGACTGGGAGAGGAGCCAGCTGGGGGCACGGGGAGCTGTGTGAAGGCATGGACTGAGGAAGACAGTCTTGTCTTCCCTCCCTCATGCCCCCCCCCCAAAAGCTTGGAGAAGCCATTTGCTGGTTTAAACTGAATAATTCAGCCCATCAGAGTTGGCTTTCTGGATCCGACCCAGGATTCTCCAATGAGATCTGGCATAGCCCTAACTGCAACAGGACTTTCACACGGCAGGTTTCCCCATAGTTTCACTGTCCCAACCCCTGTGGTGACTATTGCAGGCGGGGGGCTTTTCAGGGTTGGCAATTGGCAAATCATGTGGAATAGAGTCATGGATGCAGCACCTCTCATCATCATGCTCCAAGCAAGCTTCAGGATTTTTGTTGTAGTATTATAATATACAGATGGCGATTGAGATTAGATTGGCCCAGCCATTTAAGAGGAATTAGGAGAGAGGCTATGGCTGTATGATCTCAGAAGAACAGACATTGTTTTCACAAACCAGCTGAGATATTCAGTCTGACCTAGTCAACTAATTGGAAAGAAAATCTCTTCAAAGTACCTTATAAATGGTACAGGGCTCCAGTGAAACTGAAAAGAGTTGTGGCTTGTGAAAAGTGACAGACATTCAAAATGCCATTTGGAGCAAGCAGACGATTATCACGCATGATGGAACCTCACACTAAGATTACAGAAGCCTGCAAAGAAAGGACCCAAATTACAAGAAGTACCAGTATTCACCGCCAACTCCCTTATGCCCTCTGTTTCTCAAGCAAAGGAACTGCTCTGGCTTTGCACTTGCTCTGCCTGATACAGCAGCCTCAGTGATGAATAAGACAGCTGGGTGATTTAGTGAGGAAAGCAAATTGAACAGAGAGATGGGTTCAAGTTCTCACTCCCCCATAAAAGCTTCTGTCCAGTCATTCTCTCTCAATGCAGCCTACCTCACAGGGTTGTTTGTGAGGATAAATTGGGGCAGGTATTTGAGCCTTGCATGTGGCCCTGTGCTCTTTGGAGGAAAGGTAGGGAAAACTTGCATTAAACAAAACACGTCATTCAGGACATTGCCAAAAGCAGACAGCAACTGATGACTGTCACAGTCTCCAAACTAAGCAGCATTGTATAGTGGTTAGAGTGTTGGACTAGGATCTGGGAGACTCAGGTTCAAATCCCCACTCAGCCCAGGATGCTTGCAAGATGACCTTGGGCCAGTCACTCTCTCTCAGCCTAATCCACATCACAGAGAAGGCTGAATGAAGGCAAGCTGCAAACTGCTTTGGAGCTCCACTGGGGAAAAAAGCAGGGGTATAAATATCTAGATAGATCATTAGGCTGCCAATGACTGATTTAGCATCAGATGCTCCTTGAACACTGCAAAACAGACTTGTTATTTATGCTTATTCAAACTGATGTATTAAAATGCATACAAATTACAGAACAACAGAATATGACAACAAGGAGAAGAAGGAAGGAAGGAAGAGGAAGGAAGGAAGGAAGGAAGGAAGGAAGGAAGGAAGGAAGGAAGGAAGGAAGGAAGGAAGGAAGGAAGGAAGAATTGTACAATTTTGGGGCCCTGCTGTGCATCCTGCAAGGATGCTTTCTGCTCCAGATCCCTGGCCCATCCGTGTGCAACCAAGCAAGGCATCATTATGTTGTTATAATTTAGGGATGACTCTGATTTAGAGCCATTCATGATCCACATATTATTCATATTTCATCTTGAACAAGACAGTCTTTTTTTCAGAGGTGGGGGAAAAGGCATTTGCCCTTACAGACAATGCAGTAACTGTCTAATTGAAGGCTGTGTCGTATAACCATATTTTTTTACACGGATCACAACATAGCCAGATAACTTGAAGCATTACCTTTCACAGAAAGAGCTTTTTCATTGCATCCTATTCGTACTTATCAATGTTAACGCCGGCACTGGAATCATCCCACGAGAGTTGCCAAGCGAACTAGTTGCACGAAGCCTCTTTGGCTAAAACGACTGGGACTGCCTGCCTGTAATCTTTATTCACTCTATAACTACAGACAAGCTACATTTTTATTCTGCCTTAAGAATAGCTCCACTTAGCTCAAAAGCTTCAGAATCTGAACCAATGAAACATATCAACATGCCTACTTTGCTTCTCACATTATGGCTTGTTCTGTAATATTAAATGGTTTTGTGATATGAAACAGAGATATGGGAGTTTTTCAAATATTTGTACTTTATGGTAGCAATTTTGAGGCGAAGTATGCTGGAGTGGGGGGATGTGGGATGTAACCAAGGGCTGCTCTCATGGATGCTAATCTCGTATCCTGGGAGTCCTCTGACTGTACATAACAGAAGCATGCAATACACACACACACACACACATTTTTACCATGCACATACAACTTTGGTACGCACAAACTGACCACTGGGTTTTTCAAGGTTTATGTTCATGTACACTAAGGCTATATGTCCATGGGAAATACGCATGTTGCCCTTGTTCACACAACATGGTGACCATATATATCGTAAGGATAATGGGTAGTATTACAAAATTCTGATATGCATGGTTGTAACATCTCAACAGTCCTTGTGAGACTGCCCCAGGGTCACCTAGAAAGCATCACAGCACTGTGAGAATTTGAATCTAGGGCCGTTTTCACACTGTTTACCGGCCATGGAACATCGCGCCAAGTTCCCGGAACAACAGTGTCTTCCTGGTGCCAGGAAGACGCTGTCGTTCCAGGAGCTTGGCACAATGTTCCGTGGCTCGTAAGCAGTGTGAAAACGGCCTAGGTCTCTCAGGCCCTAGTCTAACCACTGCGCCAAACTGGAGATTCTGGGACTGCTGAAAGGTACAGCTGTAACTCCCAAACAAATGGTAACATCCCATTCATAGTACCATAATGCTGTACAGAGTGGTTGAGTGGTTGGACTGCAAATCAGCGCTCTGCTGGTTAGAATCCCACTATTGCCATGAACTCAGCAGGTGGCCTTGAGTAAGCCAGTCCTCTCAGCCCCAGCTCCCCAGCTGTATTGTGGGAATAATAACAACACTGATTTGTTCACCTTTCTGAGCGGGGCACTAATCTGTCTAGAGGAGTGGTATATAAGCACTGTTGTTGTTACACCATTAACCTGCTACCACCATCACCTCCACAGTGCATCAATGGTTATACATTGGAACCGTCGCTCTATAAGAATTTCAGAATCAGTCCCAGTTCCCTTTGGGACCAAATAATTAAGAACCAGTGCAGACATAACACTTAACCATGGTTAGTGTGAACCATGGCTTGTTGCTTTAAGCCTAGTTAAAATCCACAAAAGTACAGCAAAACCCATCTAATCCCTGGCCTTGGAAGCTGTGTATATTTGTATTTATTTTAAACATTTACATTCCATGCTTTCAGACATTAAGGTTCCCTCAATGGCTACAGGCTTGTCACTTTGCAAACAGAAAAACAGGAAAGGAGCGGAAATAGCTTTAACCGTGGCTTGCTCTGTGCAACTGTAAATGACCTTGCTGGGGAACAGCTAAAAGGGGGAGGAGTATCCTTCAAGAACTCCGTCATTCTGCTCTACATAAATGTTGCTGTCTCTATAATTATAGAGGACACAGTCAACAAACAAACATCTGATCCTACCTCCCCCCCCCCAACTTTTAAATCTCGAACTAACAAGTTAACAGAATCCTTTGGGCATATCCTTTAGAAAGGAGAATCAGACATCTGAAAAGTCAAGTGTAGTATATTTCTAGCAATCATGACTGACCCACACCTAACTGCACCGATGATGAAGACACATACAAAAATCAAAGAAATCCCTCTGCAGAAAACAAAGGACAAAGAGGAAAGGATAAAGGAAGGAGGGAAGCCATCATGTGGGAGGCAAGGGGATGAAAATGCACTCCTCATTATTAGAAGCTCCCCCCCCCCGCCCATGCTACATCAAAGAGAAGCTGAGAGCAGAGGTGCCATGAGCAGCAGGCACTGCAGGCACAGAATCGGTAAACTGCATATGATACTAGGAGTTCTGTGCCCAGAGTTTGCAAATGATTTTTTTTCTTTTTAAATAACTACCATGTTTGTGATTTAGATGGGGACTGCAGCCTGAGAGGCGGAGGGCTTGTTCCAAACTGTCCAGCTGACTGATCCATCACACACCAACTCAAATGGCAACACAAATCAACCTACAGGCCCTCACATGTATCACTCTGATCAGGCCTTGGGAAGGAATAAAAGTCCAAAGAGATGCACCATTTGCATAATGAATCATGCTACATTCCCACCAGGTTGTCAACTTCTTCAACATGCTCCTTCCTCTTTGTCATCCATTTGTCATCCATTTACAGAGGTAAAGCTTGTCACAGCATGTGCTAGTGAGCAAGCTGCTATAAAGGCATAGTTGCAGAGGCCAGTTTAAAAATTGGCAACTTTTAAGTCAGAAGGTAATTGCTGGGAGGGAAGGGATATTTATAAGCACTTCACTTATGCAGAGAATATCCCCTTACTATCCTTAGTGACCAAGTATATATAATGAAATGGTGGAGAGATAGTAGGACTTATTTCTCGTACTTGCTGGAGGTGTGTTCAAAAAAACCCTCCCAAACCCAGCATGGCAAAAGATGGGTGAAGGAGGGACTGTGTCATGCCTTGTGTTCATGGCCCAAGCATATAGGGCAACAGGTACACTGCTCGACTGAAAGCTCATTACCATAATATAGGCTACTTATTATGCAATTTCAGAAATTTTATTTTAGGAGTCATGAGATTATATTTATGGAATCTGGGGAAGGGGTCAAACGGTGGAGTGGGTAATAATGTCAGATGCCTCAGCCAATCAATGCTTGTGATACTCCACCCATACATCAAAAGGAGCAGATAGGTCAGGACTGCTGCACTGAGCTGTTTCAATGCTAAGAAACCAGTAATTCCCACATAATTTCCAGTTGTTTACTGGAATAATGTCATCTGGGTGCGTTACATATCACTAGGCAGGATCTCTTTTGCAGCCCCTCCCCCAAGAATCTGGGGGTGGGCGTGGAAAGGCCCTGAGTGGTCCTCTGTTACAAAGCATACTTCTCCTGTTTAACAAAGGGATGGTGGATAATGCATTTGTGAACAGCCACAAATACAAAGGATACAGGTCTCATGCACATTGGAAAGGTTAATGCACAAAAAAAGTCAGTTTGCTGAAAACAGTAAAATCAATCACTAATATTGCAGGTTTCTCTGAACACCTGCAAGGTAATTGCTGTTATTATGATGTGGCTGGGTACAATCCCCTCCACACTGAGAGCCTCTCCCACGAGATTGTATGAGGAAACCCACAGGAGCTGGATAAAAGTACAGATACGCTCTTGCGGCACTCCCATTTCTATTGTTGGTGCCTGAACAGGAGACTCATTTTGTAAGTGGATGGTGCCCATTATATATCATAAAAAACACTTTGCTGCCCCAGGGAAAGGAAAAATTTAGAGGGCTGCTGGCAGTGCAGTTGTGTTTCTCGTGATGATACAACTATGCTTCAATGATAAAAACAACACAGAACATTTATAGAGTGCATTTCAAGTGCTCAAAGGGGCACCACATACATGAGAATCCTTTCACGAGCCCGTGCTGTTATCCCTTACAGAGGAGAGCAGAGGCTAAGGCTGCCTGCTGAGTCTAGGCAATGCAGAGACCTGAAAGGGGCCACAGTTTGCACACTTAGCTGTTACGTTATACCAGCACCACAGGACTGATGACGTGCCAATCTTCCAATCAAATGTTCAGTCTTATTAGCAGCCTGGCGCTCTTAGACTACTCAGCACGAGCCCCTCCCTGCTACACCATTTACATTTGTTCCAGCCTTCTTAGTGCAAAAAAGCCCATGCACCATTTATGTGCAGAGCAAGGGGGGGGGCAGGCACACAGCCAGCTACTTCTCTTCACACCAGAGGTAGGCTGCACTTTTGTTTCAGCTGCCACCCCCTCCGTAAGTGGCTTGAATAGCACTCCCAGGGCAAAGATTGCGCTAAAAGAGGAAACGATTTATTAATGGATCTTCAGCTTGTTGGTAATTGAGATGGGCTTTGGCATGTAGCATGCTTTGATTCAATATCAATAGACTTTCAAAACACATGAGATCGCGCCTTAATTGCTGCAGGTTCTCTGCCTCCCTACTCCCCCGAGCCTTTATTCACGGCAGAGTTAAGTGTATGGAAAGTAATGCTAAGCGGCGGCTGCTGTTCCTGCAAGGCAAGGGTGGTAACCGCACCCCCCCGGCACCCGGCCCCTGACTGAGGTAGGGGGACCCACAGCTTTCACTCCACAGCATTTTGGAAGAGAGAGTACCACATCCCTACGCATTCCCTATTGCCATATTCTGTCAGCTGGAGAGGGAGGGAATCTACCGAAAGCCCCTTGCGTCAACAGAATGAAACGCTTTGCTGGCAAAGTGGGTTCATGCTGGAGCAAGGATACCACTGCATGCACCAGTGGTATATCACACCAGTACACTGGAGATATGTTGCAAGCATCAGAGAAACACAGACCCAAGGGTCATCTAGTCCAACCCCCTGCTCAGTGGTGTATATTCACAGCTTACTTCCCAACCCCGCCCAGTGATCCGGCATTTGCTTGATGTCAGGTGCAACAATAAGCAGAGTCTGGGGAAAGATGAGGCATAACTAGAAACTTGTGCTTCTTCAGAGATTGCTCCCATCCAGACATAGCAGCAGAAGAGGTGGAGTAAGCAAAACCCATGGAGTTGAGTGCAAGCCCCAGAGAGCTCCAGCCCCCTGTCCTTCCCTTTCCAAGTCCCCATCTATGAGGATAAGCTCTTGGCTAACCCAGAAACCAATTACAAGACACCTTACTGCAGTCAAGGAGGACAGATCATGGGTATCAAGTCACGGGACCATGCCCCCCCCTCCCCAAGCACAGAGACCTGGGAGCACACATATGGAGAGACTGATAAGAAGGAATATTGAAAGGGCATTTAGCTCAAAAGAGAGCACTTTGTACAAACAGTGCAGACCTGAATAATAAATAGAGGAAGATGGATAAGGCATCTTCTCAGACCCTTACTGGTAACACTGCCTCAATACTTCTGACACAGACAACTCCTGCAATTGCTCCTTCAAGGACAAAGCACACCACTTAAGTAAGCATTGGAGGGGAAGCCTTGACTCCTAAACACATCCCTCACTGCCCCCTGCGCACCCCAAGGATAGCGGAGCACTTAAACTCCCCTGGTTACAGAGTGTCTGCTCCTCCGTGCTGCAAGCCGAGGACGTGGTGTGCCAGCTTGACAAGCTTCCCTTAATCAACAGCTTGGCACAGTGTCTCCTGGTCCATAGGGCAAGCATACAGCTTGCAAAAAGGGAGGCCTTGTTTCCAAAGGGCAGCACAGCCACTGCAATGTTGCTCAGGACTGGCCAAGCACTCACACCATACTCTTCCTCACAGGACCACCCAGCAGCAGAACAAACAGTGACTGACAAAAGAAACTCCCTGGGGTAGATGGGTGTGCAGTGTCTTCTGCTTCTTTAATAGGTAAGCCCCCAATGTAGATATCAGGGAGACTGCCAGTTGAGTGTACCCTCAATGGGTGAACGGACAGCCTGGCTGAGGCACATGGAATGGGAAAAGCACCTAGGCAGCAGCACTGTTTCTCAGTTACCTATTCAAATAGCACTGGATATTGGGCTGCATCTGCTGCAGACGTTACCCACCATGCATTGCAATCCCCGTTTCTCTCTTTTCTCCCTCCCAGGCAAGCAGAGAGCCTTCAAATAATCATGGGGCAAAGATGTTTTCTACAAGCAGGCCACGAGGAAGGCCTATAGCAGTGGCACCAGCAAGGAGCCAGGAGTTCTAACAGAGTTTTCACGGTTTTGTTCTTGGCCGATTCCAGATGACTAACCTTAAATCGCTTCATGCCGCCCTCTTCCGGATCGCGACGGGGAAAATGCGAAATATCGCGTTTCCTCGCGCGAGTTTTGCGCGACGACGCGCAAAACTCGCGCGAGGAAACGCGATATTTCGCATTTTCCCCGTCGCGATCCGGAAGAGGGCGGCATGAAGCGACTTAAGGTTAGTCATCTGGAATCGGCCCTTGTAGAGATCCTGTGCCTTTGAAAGAAGGTAGGCAGACAGAATTGCGCCTAGCATGGCCATGCAGCAAAAGGAAATGTTGACCTCCGCTACCCTTCTGTTGGTCATGCCGCTCTCAAAGGCACAAGATCCCTGCAACAACAAAATCCATGGCAAGGCAGCCTCCACTCCCCTATGCTGCTGCCAAAATTCACACCCTAACTGACATGGTTTGTGACTGGTCTATCTGGATCTTTGGTCTTATGACTGTTAGCAGATAGAAAACCCTCCTCAGTTGCGATCTCTCTCTCTCCTTCTCTCTTGTGCCTGTGTGCACACACGTGTGCTCTCTCTCTCTCTCTCTCACTCACACACACACACACACACACACAGATCAATGATAAAGCTGACCGAGGAGTTAGCCTGTCCTGGAGGGATGTTAGTAAAAAACTGAAAGTCATCTCTGAGTACGAATAAGGCCGATCTAAGCAATATGAAGTCACTCTAACTGGCCATAGCACTGAACTGTATCAGGTAGAGGGGGAGAGAGAGAGCATGCACACATGGGTATTTGGTCCTTTTTTCTGAGGCTCCATAGTCAGGCATCTCATCTGCAACTATTTGTTTGCTTTCCCCACAAAGCTATTTCTATGCACTCTCTGGTGCTCACAATGCAAGTCCAGTCTGAGCATCTCACTGCTGTGTTCCATCAACAGGCCTCCTAAATAAGAAGCCGTGGAATCAGTTTGGACTGTTCTGATTGGAGTGGTAATTTCCCCGTCTGTCTTTGTTCCAGTGCAATCAGGTTATTTGCAGATTTGTGGTGCCAGGATTTTATCCACCTGTTTGCAGACAGGTCAGCTGCTGTCCTTCTGTCCACTGGGCTATGGAAGGTACCGGTAGTGAAAGCACTGTGGGTGCTTCCAGTGACTGGGAGCATACTGGTTCATTGTACATGGGGGGGATGGGGGGTGGCGGCTTCTGCGAAATCTTCATGGCATTCCAGCCATCACTGCATGTCGACTGGTGCCTTCCATGCATGGCGAATGTAGGGGCATCATTTACAAACATCACTGTGATTGATGTGGAGCAATGCAGTTGTTCTGTGGGAGTGGATCTCGGTGGCGTCATGCCGATTCTCATTTCTAACACAGTCACTGAGCTTTGATCTTGCTGCTGGGAACGCACAGGATCCAGTGGCACAGCAGTAGCCTGGCATAGCAAGGCCATAGGACTGTCCTGCCTGGCTTCCTTCACAAGAGGAATCTAAGAGCTTGCCAGCAGCACCCATGCAGGGACAGAAAACAGACAGAGATTCCTGTTCAGTCAGAACCTCAGGTCCCCTTTCCCACGGTGCACAGTAAATAAATCTAGGTTTGCCACTGAATATATACTCAACAAGGAGCTACAGTTAATCTTGCCTTCCCAGTGAGTACATTTACATCAGTTGTGTGCCACCAAACCCTTGCACTTTACATTTATTAGTGTCCTTGAAAAAAACTTATCTGGGCACCTAAAAAAACAAAGTGCATGGAGGTTTACCGGTGTTCAGCAACATCGCTCTAGGTCTACACCAAGGAGTGGTAACCAAAAATGTGAACCCAGCACTCTTGTTCACACCCTGAAGGAAGTATCATGCTGCATTACAAAAAAGCTGGCCACAGTCACTACCATGCCGGATCTTCAAAGGATTTCATTAGGTGGGCTACCGAAAGAGCAAGTATCCAGCTCTGACTCTCACTTAAGCACATACTACCAAGAGACATCTTTGGTGTTCTCCTGATGTAGCACTCTCAAGATCAGCCTCCTCTGGTTTCTGGATTCACGTTTCTCGTCCACTCCTTCAGCAACATACACACAAATTCTCCCTGATGGAACTGGGGAATAAAACCTCCTGTTGCCTATCCCAAGGGTTCCAGGTTCTGCTCAGAGTACATTTGTGCAAAAACGTGTAGTCTTCAACACACACAGTAACATCTGTATACTTTGTCCAGAACTACTTACCATCCCCTTTTTTCTTTCTTTCTTACTAACCAAAGTGGAGACTCCCTTCAAAATTCTACCAATGTCCCCCATTCTCAGCTCGCAACACCCTCTTGTTACACCACTTCTCTCTGATTAGCCAAGAAGTACGAACTCTGACCTACAATTCCAGTATGGGCATCCCTGGAAACAACTCAGTCTATGCACAGTCATCTTTGCCTTGCTTCGCACTTAGGATCAAGCAATTCACACATTATGCAGCAATAAATACAGGCCTGCTATTAAGTGTACACTCAATAGGAAATCTCAGCCATTAAGCCCCTCTCTCTGATGAGAGTGTACATATGTGCAAAACACAAATTTTCAACCCCCCCTTTTGCAGCTGGACATTACATTTAAAACACTGAATCAGTTCGGACATCAGGCAAAACCATGATTTAATTAACCAAACTGTGGTCACTGTGACTGAGTGCAGGCCACTCCACTAACTATAGCTAGTTAAGAGCCCCTCAGACCAAGTTCTGAAATCGGTTTATTTATCACAGTCTTAACGGTGGATTCACATGATGTCTGAATGCAGATATCCTGGTTTAATCCTGGCTTTCTCTGATGATGCTCACCTAGGTCACAGAGAGAAGCAAATCAAACCCGCATTTGTTGTAACTAGGATATGATCAATTAGCCCTGGTTTCACAAATTAACCTTGGTTATATGGCATAACCATAATGTGTATGACGAGATCAGTTGTTGGCCTAGAAGCCAGAACTGCGAGTTTTTCTTGTTTCTTGCTCCACAGAAAGCACTGCCTCCTTTTTAAACAGAGAAATGGCTGGTGGGGTCTGAACTATGATGCGGATGTTGCATCCCACCCTGGCACCATTTTGAAAGAGGCATTTGTGGCCTCCGTGTGTCACGGGGATCTTTTAAACGTGCTACTCGTGTGGCAGACCATCCTAGAGGTTTTCCGTACTGGCTGCCAGAACTAAATTTGCAGTTACCATTGGAAGACCCTTGCCTATTGCGGCTGAACAGTGTCCATCATTCTTCTTCCTCCTCATCCAGCTCTCCCCCTTCATCTGGACAGTCATTCCAGTGGTGGTGCCCTCCACAGCCGTCCCCTTGCATCCCTGGCTGCTTTGCAGCCTCCTCAAATAGAAGAGGCCAGCAGCCGTTCAACTTCCTCTGAGCTCATTTCGCTCCTGAATTTCAACAGCCACAGCAAATTAGCCGGATTGGAATTAGATTGTTCAACCCACGTCTCATCAGTGCTGCAGTGGCCTCTCCTCCACAGTCCCTGTTCTGGGCCGTCCTGATCAGAAGAATAATTGGGGAAATGGTAGATTGCTAATGCTGTTTTGGCTTGTAGCAGGAAATCAGAAGCAGGCTGCACACAAAGTACTTAATTCTCCCCAGTTTGTGAACGGGGAAACATCATTCCCTTGCCACAGAGCTGGAAAGTGTGTTATTCATGACCGGCCGCTTGCTCTTCAGAGCGTGCAAATCAGATCATTAGACAAATCTAGATCAAACAAATAGTTTCCTGAGCTTTTGGACAATCACAGAGCGAGGAGATTTGCAGCAGACAAGGATTTTATCACTGCAACACTATGATGGAAATTGCACTTCTGACAACTTCTCCTCGGCATGCAGATTTTCAAGCCACAGGAGCATCTTGAAGCTCTGTACGCATCCTCAGACATTACAGCTAGGTTGCACACATACCTACCATGGAAAGTATATGCTTGCAAAGGTTAAGACTTGCAGCTACAGCATCACATTTTGACTCTACTTACAATTGAAAAGCCTCGCTGATGCATCCTTTGCAAAAAGAGCTTCATTTGTGCAACATTTCACCATAGATTTTGCTCAGGAGTCTGGTTTTCATGCTTGGGTTGAGCCCTGGAACATTCCTGAGCATGCAGCGCTGCTCCCCCCACCCCTAACCTGCAATTAAACCTGTTCCCATGCCTCCTGTACCTTGGAGAAGGGCTCCACATCCGAAAGTGTGCATTCCTGCCCTGCCTCTGCTTTTGGAAATGAAGCCCTGTTTGCGCCTGCTGACTGACTGACACCTCTCCCTATCTGGTCTGAGCGCGACCGCCAGGAAAGTGAAACTATTGCTCCTGTCAAATCCATCCCAAACAAAGCTGTAATGTGAGAACAGGAGAAAATTAAATAGATCAACAGTGACAAGCCCCAAGAATACTTTATTCTATTTAACAATCTAGTGCCCTGACCTACACCCAGTTTCTGAGTTTGTTTGGATAAATGCATCCTGCCGAACCATTTGCCTATTTCCCCGCCCTGCATCTTGGAATACCTTTTGCTGTAGGGTGATCCCCTACCCTTGCCACCAGTGGTGGCAGAACATGTATTCCTCAATCCATTCCAAACATAGGAAGAGGCTTGGACTGGCATCAGAGAACGCAATGAATGGGTCTCTGCCTTCTGCTCTCTGCCAATGCTTTGTTCTCTCTGCTTAGGTGAGTGGGCTTCTCAGCTCTCTAACGCAGCACATCTCTTTCCCCACATCGGTAAAACAGAAATGAAACACCTCTAATAGAGGTCACGGAAGGGTTAATCAATTGCCCGAGACAATATTCCCTTAGATCTTGTCCCTGGAGCTTAAATATGAGACATCTTGGCAAAGGTAGAAAGCCAATTCTAATTTCTAATTAGACGGGATGCTCAGACCGGGACATGATCCGATCCATTATAAAAGTAAAAAGCTAGAAACCGAATTCACGGTCCAGCTGCGTTTTGCCGAACATCGCTCGAAGTTCACTGTGCCCAGCCTGTCCCACTGCTAGCCAAAAAGTGGGCAACGCAATCTGTAATTGCGCGTGGAAGAAAAAGAGAGACTGCCAAGGTCGTCGCCCCCCAAGCCACCCCCTTTCTACACGGGGGGACGGAGGGGCCAAGAGCCACTCGTGTCTTACCAGAGAAAAGCAGGCGCCGGTTCGCTTCAGGGGTCAGCCTCGAGGGTCTCGGGCAGCACCCGGGCAAGCGTCGGCGGTTGAGCGCCCGGCAAGCAGGCAGCGGTCCCCCTCGGCATGGAAAGAGAGACGTCGGTGCGGCTTCAGGTCTGCCGGCTGCGGGTGCAGCACGTGCCCCTGGCGGCGGCCGCGGCGCTTTTCCGGCCGGCTCTTTGCAAAGCCTCCCACCGACTGGAGCGAAACCGATTTCGGGAGCTTCCTTACAAAGCGGCGCTGCCGAGCGCTCGGGGATCGGGTGGAAGGAGGCGAGGGGGTTTCGTTAAGGCCGCCCCGCTGCAGGCGGCGCAAAGGCTGCCGGCGGACTGGGAGGTGAAGAGCTGGGCCACCTTAAGCGGGGAAGCGGGCCGAGAGCGAGAGAGGCAACCTGAACAAACGCTGCGCGTCTTTGCTGTGGTGCAGAACACGGGCGAGCAGCGAGATTCTCCCCCCCACCCCACTCCAGTCTCTGGGGGCGCCGCGATAAAAATCCGGCCCGTACGCCACTAACGGGTTCTTCTGTTTTCACGATCACTAACACGGGATACAAGATCCGGGTTCAATACAATAAAGATTTATTTATTTATTTACTTCATTTAAAGTCTGCCTTTCTCAGTGAGACTCAAGGCGGATTACACAGTGTGAGTCTGTACAATCAGTATTAAAGACATTTCAATATACATGTAATGGGTATATACATGCAGTTTTGCAAGATTTAGAGAGAAAAATTTAATGATGAAACAGCATAAGCAAATTCCATGACTTATATATTAAACAACATAGGAACTACCCAGTAGGATCATACTTATAGCAATAGTAGTGAAGTCTGTGGTCTCTCACTGTTTCCAGAAATAGTGGTGAACTCTGTGGTCCCTCCATATCCTTTACGGATGGATCTCTTGAAACCACTTCTGTACAGTACAGCTCTCCCATCTGAGCTTTCCAGAGTCAAAGCTCCCTTTCACAGACAGGGGATACACAGTCAATCCCCCCACGCACCCAAGAACCCTTTGCGTGCATTAAACAAACAAACAAACAAATTGTGGGGGTTTGGGGTAGAGGGGAAGCTGCTCACTTATTACTATGATTTGAATATCCAAACAAAATGTTTAAAGTGTGTTAAAGAGTCAGATTCTTTTCAGAAGTGATAGTTAAAACGCGGGGTGGAGTCCCTCTTTTTTTATGCTGTGTGTAAATGGACTGCCATGGGAGCCACCTTGAGTATCTGAGAGAAAGACGGGCTAGAAAGAGAGTCAATCAATAAAGAATGTTGTTCGTGCAGGAAAGAACACAGAAGGGGGGCTCTGAAAATCATGTAAAGTTGTAGGGCTGCTGTTCTACTTTTTCAGCAGTGCAATTCTAAACAGAGGTACTCCAGTTTAAGTTCATTCATTTTAATGGGCTTAGACTGGGGTAACTGTTTCGAGTTTCACTGCAAATTTGCCGTTGCTAAAAGATATGTCAGCATTACAGGGGCATTCTCAGATGCTCCGCACCAGTGACCGTGGATTTTCTCTTGGGAGCAAGATTCCCGAGGAGGAGGTTGTAGGCAGGGGCAGGGGGCAATTTACCTCCTCAGCCTTTAGCATACCACAGACTAAGGTGTGAACAGAGCTAATGTACAGTATGAAGGTAGTCACTGTTAATACATGAGGTACACAGGTGTTTAAAGTACATGTCTATTAAGGTTGCAGTGCTAAGAACACATTGAATAAAATGGGATTTATTTCTGAGTAGACCCTCTTAGGCTTCCTCCCTTTGTCACACTTAATACATTTGCCATAGTAAATAACCCCACAGGACAGATAATTAGGCCTGCAACAGTTAGTTGAGTCAGTCAGCTAGCTAATTCATAACTGGTTAACTAAGAAGTTATACCTTACTAGTAATAAAGCCCGTTGTGGGGAAAAATACAACAAGCTCTAGAAAGGGGAGGGCAAGCAGGCGGACATTGCCTCCTCCTCCGTGACTGATCCCAGCTGCACTGCGCTCTTGAAAAAGAGATTACGAAACAGGGGTTCAGCTTGCGCCCTGTTGAGTGCATGGTGGTCTGTCGTCTTCCCTGAGGGTTGGACATCTCAGCTGCGGTTTCTCCCAGTGGGGAATTGGTCTCAGGAACATTTTCGTCATAGACCACTGCAGACAAGAAAAAAAGGAATACCTTCTACAACATTTGAAAGTTACTTTTGGGACGTTACACCCTGTTAGGGGAGGACTTTTGGTTTGTGCATTCTTTATAGTGCTTACTTAATAGCTGTGAACAGCAGCCTGAACTTGGATATATATAAAGTGTTTGGCTTATTTTGTTACATTTGTGTGACTGTGTAATTATTGTATGGGTCTATAGACCTTATTATTGTGGGTTGTTTCCTTTTTTGTGTGTATTCCGGTTACCACACAGTATTGCCGTTCCTATTTCACACTGCTCCTGATCCTGGCCAGGTGAAGGGGGGCAGGCATTGCCACCTGGTCTGCTACTGATCCCATCTGGATGAAGGCATTGGGTGGGCATTGCCACGTGCTCGGCTCCTGATCCCATCTGGGTGAAGGCAGGGGGCGGGCATTGCCACCTGCTCGGCTCCTGTTCCCAAAAGACTTGCATCTCCATAAATGCAATCAATCAGTCACAATTACAATTTTATCAATGTTAAAGTGCAAAGTGCTCAAACAATATAAGTGAATTGATACAATAGTTGAATTGATCACTTTCAAATTGAAACTTTCAGATTCATAAACACATCAGCCACCGGCACACTCTGAAGTAACATACCCGCCAGAGGAGTCATTTACAATTTCAGATGCTCATTGACAAACATTACAATAAATATAAGAATATATATAATAAATACAGGAATAAATAGTATAATAAATACTATTAAATAAATGGCTGATGTGTTTATCAATCTGAAAGTTTCAATTTGAATGTGATCAGTTCAGCTATTGTATATGCACTCATATTTTTTGAGCACTTTGCACTTTAAAATTGATAAAATTGTAATTGTGACTGATTGTATTTACGGGGACATAGTATTTTGGTTTGCTGCTCATTACCCATAAGAGCTCTTATTTGTTGTTATCGGCTCATGATCCGAGCTGGGTGAAGGCAAGGTAAGGAGGCAGGCATTGCCACCTGCTCTGCTTCAGATCCCAGCTGGGTGAAGGTGGGGGGTGGGCATTGCCACCTGCTCTGCTCTTGATCCTAGCTAGGTGAAGGCAGGGGATGGGCATTGCCACCTGCCCACTCCTGATCCCACCTGGGTGAGGGTGGGGGCAGGCATTGCCACCTGCTTCACTCCTGATCCCAGCTGGGTGAAGGCCGGGAGCAAACATTGTCACCTGCTCCACTCATCCTGATCCCAGCTTGGTGAAGGTGGGGGGGGGGGCAGGCATTGCCACCTGCTCCATGCTTGATCCCGGCCTTGGCTTCCTGCCATGGCATGCTCTTGGAGGGATGGGCTGCCTCTTTTGGGTTTCCCTCCACGGCAGCGCCCTCTGAAGGTGCACCAGCGTAGGAAGTGAGTTGTCTGGAACATGCTTATCCTTTTATATAGTAAGATTAACCATTCATCAAATAAAAAAAACCATGAAATACAATAATTGTGTGTGGCAGACACCATTTTAAAAGTGAGTCCCCTTTCCCCAAGGTGACAGACAAAGGCCTCTTATAATATGATGGCTGATAGAAGTGTTCCAAAACATGGTATTTTTCTGCAGAAACATCATTTTATTCATATTGATGCTGATTTAATTAATGAATTGCCCAAGGATTAATTGTCCAAGTTTACTTCAATTAGGTGACAGCTTGACAAAGGCTGGAAATCCTCCATTTTAAAACGAGGTTGCAGGTGCAGGTATCTGCAACATCCAAAAACAAAAACAATGTGTTACTTTTTTACTCTGACTGCCCTAAATGACACATAACAGTGTGCAAGCTTTTGCATTCTCCAGAATTCTTCATTTGGCTGGATAACATCAAGTTTATTGTGTTCTCTTTATTATTTATTCATTTACTTAATATTATTTATTTATTCTCTTTGGGGGACCCAAAGCAGCTTACAATATGGTTTCCCCATTTTATCCTCATGACAACAACCCTGTGAAGTAGGTTAGGCTGAGTGAGACCGTGACTCACCCAAAGAGCTTCCATGACAAAGCGGGAATATGAACGTGGGGCTCCCAAATCCTACTCTGACACTCCTAACTATTAATTTAAAGCGTTAGAAGCCTGCTAGTTCTGATGGTTTGCTTTATGTTTATTCCTCCTCCCCTACTCCCAATTCTGCTAGTTATTTCAGGAGAGGACATTCTCCAACCTGCCTAACCAGGATGCTTGAATACAGCCCTATAGCAATAATGAGCTCAAAGTGGAGTACTGTTCACAGTTCACAGGTAAACCCACCTTGGGTCATTCATTGCCTTCATTTTATGACATATTTGAGAATTCAAAACTGTATTAAAGTCATTTTGTACATACATATAAACAGTAGGAGGGAATAAAAGTCGAAAAGGCCAACCTTTAATCCACTTTGCACTTATTCTTATTAGATGACTTTTGAATATGCGTTTTGTGTAGCAATTTCTCACATCTCCATATAATGGAGCCAGCAGCCTGCTGTTGCTTGATCTGTTTCCTAGGCACAAGATTGGTATTAGCAGTGCTGAAATTGCAAAATTGCTGGAATGGAAAATTGTATGAATTCCTTATGTTTTCAGCCATAATAGATCAGATGTGTATGACTAGGAATCCAATAAAATCCAGGTTTGGTGCGCTAATCACACACTACAGAATTTAATTCTCTTGTCATGACACCTGCTGATACCTTTTACCAACTTTCAAGCTACATAATGCACATGTGATTTCTTCCTTCTCTTTACTTCAGCTTGAATAGTCAGTTGTTCTTGGTGCTGGGTAAAATGTCTCTTTGACATGGAAGGGTTTGTGTGAGTTTCAGTGCGCATGTGAGGCTTGTGATCTGGCACATGGGTATCAGGGCTAGAGGGATCACGGAGGATGAAGAAGCTGGAGGATTCCTCTTACTATCTCCTGGTGGCTGTGGAGGAGGCAGAATGCAAAGGAAAGCCCATTCTCTGCTATGTCCTGTAGGCTCTCTTTCCATCATTAAATGGAAGATCATCTCCAAGGCCTGTATGACACTGGCCAAAATAAACAAGCTAAATCACATCACATTCTGCTTATGGCACTGGAAAAAAATGTTTATATTTTTTCTGGAGAACTGTATCACTGGCTACCCTGACCAGCATAGCCCAGGCAAGCCCAATCTTGTCAGATCTCAGAAGCTAAGCAGGGTTGGCATTGGTTAGTAATTTGACAGGAGACCTCCATCCAATTCCAGAGGCAGGCAGTGGCAAATCACTTCTGTTAGTCTTTTGCCATGAGAACCTCAGCAGGGGTTGCCATAAGTCAGCTATCTATCACCACATCAGTGGCCACAAAAGAAGAGAACCATGACAGAGGATGGAGGAGGGCACAGCAATACAGGGCCCCACAAATGTTCCATTGTTCCAGGCAGGGGTCATTTTGTAGAAAAAGAGCTGAAGGAACTCATTAGCATAACTCATTAGTATAACATTAGCATATGCCATGCCCCTTGACATCGCCAGAAGTGTGTCATTAGCATAACTGATTTGCATATGCCACACACCCTGACATCACCTATCCTGGCTGTTTTGGACCCAATCCTGGCCATTCAGGGCTAAAATTGGGCCCAAAATGGCAAAAAGGGTCTGAAAATGGCCAAAAAGGGGCCCAAAATGGTCAGGACTGGGCCGCTGCTGAGTGGGAGAGTGATCCACCACCCGTCAGAGGCCCGATCTGGGCTGTTTCTGCCCCAGTCCAGGCCGAAATGGGCCCAAACTGACCGAGAGTCAGGTGGGCAGGGCCACCTGACATGTGACCTCTTTGGGGAACTGCCGGAACTGCGTTCCTGTGTGTTCCCCCTCAAAATGAGCCCTGGTTCCAGGAATCCATAAAAATGTGCAGTCAGCCATGATTATGCTAAAATAAGAGGCAAACAGTTTTTGCAACACTGAAGCCCTACTCTGTCACAGAAGTCTGCTGGGTGACCTTGGGCCAGTTACTCTTCCTCAGCCTCACCTGCCTCACCTCACAGAGTTGTTGTTGTCAGAATAAAATGGAGGAGAGGGAAATGATGCTGTAAGCCACTTTGTGTCCTCATTCAGGAGATAAGCAAAATATAAATATCTTAATCAATAAACGTGTGATTCTTTTACCAGGATTTGGAAGAAAATAACTATTTATTTGCCTTCATTTACACTCTGCCTTACTCTTTCTATCTGACAAGGGAGCTTTATTTAATTTTATTTATTTATTTCACATTTCTATTCCGCCCTCCCTACGATTGGGCTCAGAGGGGATCACAACCCTTTAAAATACAATAAAATTCCATTTCCATAAAATATTTAAAAACATCATTAAAATAAAAACAAAACTGTCAACTGTCAAAAGTTTATACCTTGCAAATTTTGTTGGTTTTTAAGATTCTACTGGATTCTAATCTTGCTGTTTTCCTTTCTAGCTGTTGCTAATCTACAATCAGCACACATACCACTGCTACAATTGCTCTGTTGAAGGCCAAGCTAGGGGAAGAACTCATGGTGTAGAAAAGACAAAACGATAACTTTTTAAAAGTAGGAATAAACAAACCTGCTGCCACAGCTTATGAATAACTAGTTTTCAATTCGAAGGATTTCATTGATCAGTCTAACAAATTAATCTGAGAAATTGTTGCAGACCCAGCATAGAGATCTCTTGCTACCAGAAGAGCTTCTGTTGGCACATTAAAATTTTAATTCCACTACTGACCGAAGCTGATTCTTTAAAAGATTGTCATATTCAATACTATTTCTCTAGAATAAAGATATGCTGAGAGAGGAGCAGTACCAATATTTGGCTCTGCGGTGCCCCTTTGCTGATGTTTGTCTCTGTGCAAGATGTGCTTTTTCTTTTGCTTGCATAATTTGGACAGCGGTCCTTTGAGAAAGCTGTGCAGCAAACACCGTTCCCAACAGGATTGCCCGGGCAAGGTTCTTCAACACCCTCATCCATCCTAGCCCAGCCCCAGCTGTGTGATATAATGAGAAACAGAGCCCCCTCCCTAACCTCTGGCCTTGCTTGGCTGAGCTCTAGCAGAGAGATATAATTGACACTGCTGTATATACCGGCCAGCTTCAGCTACCCAGGGAGAAAAGTCACAGATTGTGTGTATATGTACGTGGAAAAGACCCAGGACAGTGGTAGTTTTGCTATAATGCTTTCAATATATCAGCTCCTGACTGCCAGAGAGCCATCTGTTCCTCGTATCTCCCTCAAAGCAAATGGTAGGACTATGGATAATCGCATTTAGGGAAGACCAGGGACACCATTTAGGCGCTGGTGATGCATGCGTGCTTATTCTTCAGAAGCAGCTATATTTCTGGCTTTCTTCCTGTTTTCTTCACTGAGCAACCTTTTGTTACCAGCAATTAAATGGCTCTGAGAACTAGAAGTTATAAATCTCTTTCTGTACAGTTACCAGCCTATGTTGATAAAATCACTGTAATTATTATGAGATCTCATAAAAAGTCATCTTATCAAATACTTTAAAAAATACATTTGCATACACACACACATACAAGATCCTAAATATTTCTAGTAATGAATGTAGGGTGATCCTAATTTATAAGTTTTGGCTTCAGTGGGACTTTTACAAGTGTATAAAGGATAGCAGCTCAAAGCTTTAAAACCTTACAGAGAGTCTTGTTGTTTCCCCCTAAAATCAGCAATGGTGCCCCTGTGAATCCCTTTTTGCCTTCTATCAAAGCAGATGCTAGATCCACTCCTCCCCCTCCCCCACCTCCAGGGAAATCTTTATAAATTTAGACTCTATTCTAGTCCTCTTGTATCCCAGATAAACAGATAACGGTTGTTTAGAAATGTTTCATATGGTACAAAAAAAATCACATATTTATTAGGAATAGGATGATCCCAGAGGATTGGGCTATAGTTTCACCAGACAGTGCACTGAGCACTCGTGATCAATAACAGGGTTTTTTTTTCTGGGAAAAGAGGTGGTGGAACTCAGTGGGTTGCCCTCAGAGAAAATGGTCACATGGCTGGTGGCCTCACCCCCTGATCTCCAGACAGAGGGGAGTTTAGCTGGCCCTCCACGCTGCTCAGTGGCACGGAGGGCAATCTAAACTCCCCTCTGTCTGGAGATTAGGGGGCGGGGCCACCAGCCGTGCGACCCTTTTCAAGAGGTTCCAGAACTCCATTCCACCACATTCCAGCTGAAAAAAAACCCCTGATCAATAATAACAATTCCTAATGAATAATAAAGCTGCAACACAAGTGTATTTTGTAAATGTTCCATAGCCTTCATATATAGATTGATGTTTTTTATTTAAAATTTACTGCCATTTAAAAAATATTAATGAAACATTTAATGAAATAAAAATATTGAATGAAACAAAAAACACATGTTGTCAAACAGCCTCTCCCTCCATAAACTTAGGGATGAACACAAGAACATTTTCAAAAGGGAGGCGATGGAAAATAAAAATAAAAGAAACAAAACCAATAAATAACACAAAAAGAAGCCCCTAAGGGCGGGGGGCGGGGGCGGGGCGGGGGAGGGGGAGGGTTCTGAAGGTTACAGTTACAAACAGGCACAGTATCGCGTTTCCTGAATCTCTTCATTCCTGCTTCCCGGTCTATTAAATACTATTTTTTCCCTTCACTGCTAAATCCAATACTTCTTTCCAGATTTCTGTGTGTGGTACAGTTAAAAATTTCTAGTGTTGCAAGATAAAGGGTTTGGCAATAAAAGCAACCCTTAAAATCTAGAATTGTGGCTGCCTTGAGGGAAATAATATCAGGCCAAAATGACCCTTATTAATGAAACAGTAATTGGGTGAGATTTTCCCCTTTATCTTGTTAGCTGTGTTTCTTTTTTTTTCAGAAGTATACATTCATTTTAAAAACGACTGTGCTTTTTATATTCTAGACTCCAAGAATATCTTAAGCTGCTTACTGAGCTCCTTTAAGACCTTTTAATTAGATTTAACATGATTATTTTTCATTTTCACCACAACCTTGCACACATTTGTCTTGCAAGGACCAGAGTGAAGTTGCAGAATGGGACTTTCCTACTTCTCCCTCTTACTGCAGCCCACTGAGACTCCCAGAATTCTGTTCATGGGGTCCAAGTGTGGGCACAAAATGGAGGTCTGCACTGCACAGATTCAACCTATTATCTTCTTTTAAACAAACAAGGAATATTTCTTTAACATCAGACATTCTGGGAAGCAGAAATGATTGAGAACATTGTCAAAGACATCAACACTGGATTTTATAGGCAAAATGGCATTTATAAAACTGTAACAGAGGGATAACCAGAAGTTGGCAAGGCAATAGGTGTGAGACAGTTTTCTACCGACTGCATATAAAACAGCACCTGACACCAGTGGATAATTTCACACACTACACACCAACAACAAAACCAGGTAGAGGGTCCCAAAAGACACAACTCATATAGTTCTCCATCTGTTTGCGAAAAGGAAAGTGAAAGCCAATGTAGTGTAGTGCTCAGAGTGCTGAACCAGCAGCAGGAACGGAAGGCCTGTTCACATCCCAACTTCCCATGAACTATAGTGGGCAACCTTCGGCCAAATTATCTCTCAGCTTGATCTGCTTTACAGGGTTGTTGGGAGGATAAAATGGACAAGGGGGAGAACCACATAAGCCACCCCTGAGCTCCTTGGAGGAAAGGTAGAATAAAAATGAAAGAAATAAAATTGCACATGAGTGCAGTGCTGATTTATGCAGGGTGGGGCTTAATCTTCCAGCCCTGCATGATGTTGCTAATTGAAACTGGACTCCCTGTGCTAGCTTTAACATTTTAAAGAAGGGGAAATCTATGTTCTTTTTTTAAAAAAAAATCCTCCCCCCCTTCCCCTTAAAATGCTAATAAAATATTGGAAAGGCTGAAACATAGAATCTGCTCTCCCCTTCCAGCACACCCCCAATCTGAATTTCAGCAGCATAGAACCACAATTTACCATTTACAGATGGATGGAAGGCTGTGTTTTTGTCACGGCTGTTTCAGCAAGTTACCCACTGATGAGCTGTGATTGGATCCCCCAATGTACTATTTCGCTTAAAAAAGGCTCCTGTATGTAACCAGGAATCAAGGACACGTTCAACATCTAGGGCCTCCTTTCTTAAAGCCCCCCACTTTACACTCACACACCTTCTGTAGGCAAAACAACCCTATTTCTTGGAACAGAGATACATAGAACTTGCACTGTCGGATACACTTCTCCCCCACCCCACAAACTCCCTTCTTTCCAAAACAAAGGCTTAGGGTCCCAAGATGAGCAATGGTCTAACAAGCCAGGTTTTTTTTTCCACAAACCATTAAATGTACAGGTCTCAGCTAATGTCTGGGGTTGCTCTGTAGGTGATATTGAGGAAGCATTGTGTTGCTGGAGAATTTGGTAGCAATACACAGCCTGCAAGTACCAGGCCGGCCATCTGAAAAGAAGATCTGAGAGCCAAGCTACAAGTGACACCTTACACAGGTTGGACATTTGTCAGCTTCACTCAAGTTTTGATGGGAAATGTAGGTGCCCTGGTTTTACAGCTTGGCTCTCCATTACAGCTGCAAGACCAGGATGCCTACATTTCCCATCAAAACTTGAGGGAAGCTGACAAGTGTCCAACCTGTGTCAGGCGTCACTTGTAGCTTGGCTCTGAGAGCCAGCTTTCTCCTGAGGCAGAGATCTGATCTCAGCCAACAGAGGGTAGGAGGAGTCACACTTGAAATAATCTATTCTGCAATCTAGAAAGAATAGCTCAGCAAGGTCCTGAGCAGAAATTACTGCCAGCTGCTTCTTCAGCTGAGGCCTTTCCAGCAATATAACAGCTGCTTGGAGTAAACACAGGCGCTTTCAAACAGCTCCCCCCACTCCAAAACAACCAGCTCTCATGCTCCACCACAACCCATCAAGGAGTCTCTCTACAAATGACATTTTATACAGGGATGCTCAAGTGACTTACTTTCTGTGTGGTCTTATTTTCAAGTGTACTCTGTCTCCCTAGCAATGTGTATCCATAATGTCTCCCTAGCAATGTGTATCCATAATGGAAGAACAAGAGTAAGATTTAAGTAGTTACAGTCAGCAAAGGTTACAGTCAGCAAAGTAGCTGTGTGCATTCCTCCTAGCATGCAAGTTAAGTAGTTGCTTTGCTCTACTCAACAGCATACGTTCTCAAAGGTCTACACTGGGGAGGGGTGGTGGTGGACCAGGGCTGCTGGGAAGGTGATGAAGTTTAATTCTTCCCCCTACAGCTATTTCCCTAATTGAAACTCCTTGTCTGAGCTCCTTTTAGCTCTGTTAGGGATAAAAGACAGACATCCTCTCTTTGCCTGTCTTTTTCCCCTATCAGGGTTAAAATTAAAACTGCCAGGCCACAAATTTGATCAAGGAAATGGCACAGGGAAAAAGCGTTAATCCTCTCTTCCTTAGTGATCCTGCTCCATATAATCCTGTCCTTTCCCCAAACTACTTTTTCAGACTAAACTACATGTCAGAAGCCTTTATCACAAATACCCAACTAGGGTTGTCAACTGCCCTGGAGAAAAGCATCCTGTCCCTTCAATAGAGGTTTAATGGGATATTATTACCAGGTGATATTATCCCATGCCAGGAAAAAGCTTCAACTGTCCATTTTCACACACTAAGCCTATTAAAGGAACAAGACATTTTTTCCTTCAGGTGCAAACTTACACCTGATGTAACTCTTCTGTATGGAGTCCTGCCTAATCCCAGCTGTTTGTCAGGTCTACCTTCTTGACAGGAGTGCACAACTCTAGCGGTACATGGGCCATAATGGATGTTGGTTGGAGCTAAGTGGGCTACCCTGTGACATCACCTGGTTTTGCACACGTCCGGTAGCACCTTAAAGACCAATGAGATTTTCCAGGATATAAGTCAAGCCCCCTTTGCCAGAAATCACTAAACTCCATTATGACTATAACTTTTCAAGATGGGAAATTTCCTTTTGGAGTGGGGATAGGTGTTCTGAAACCCATTCCTGTGATTCCCACCCCCCCTCCTTGGATGGGAAATTTCTTCCTTGCCTCTCAGGGGCTTTTATTTCCATTGACTGAAACACAAACCCCTGAGAAGCAACAGAGAAATATCTCAGTTGCCATGCCCCTGGGATGCGACTGACAAATGCCTGCCCCTGGGTGTTTTGACAGAAAAGTAATAGCTAGGGAGCTATTTGTAGCTAAGGACATTTCCCTCCATATCCAGACAGCTGTAGTCAAAGAAGAGGCTGTGATCAAAACAGACAGGGCTACTCCAGCTTTGTAGGAGCTCTAGGGCAATTTTTACTTAAGAGGCTCCTTAACTAACTGTTAGGAAGAGAGGATGAAAGCAGAGACAAAGCCAGTAAGTGGGGAAGAGCAAGGATTACAAAGGAAGAAACTGCCCCAGTGTTACTGGCCCTCTCTCAGGGCTTCTGGACTCAGTTTCCATTGGTGTGTGGCCAGCATTTGTGGCCAAACCTGTTAGACACACACCAAAGAGACCCAAGATGATAACACTAACACTTCAATGATGGATCTGTGACTAAGTTTGTCATAGGATTAACCACTCTGGGTTGGGAAATTCCTGGAGATTCAGGGATGGAGCCTGTGGAGGGTGGGGCTTTGGGAGGGAGGGATCTCAGCAGGCTATAATGCCATAGAGTCCACCCTCTGAAGCTGCCATGTTCTCCAGCGGAACTGATCCCTGTTGTCTAGAGATCAGTTGTAATTCCAGGAGAGCTCCAGGTCCCACCTGAAGGTAGCGTTGCCAGTCTCCAAGTTGTGGCTGGAGATCTCCCAGAATTACAACTGATCTTTAGGCCACAGGGATTGCCTCCCCTGGAGAAAATGGCTGCTTTGGAGGATGGATTCTGTGGCATTGTACCCCATGGATGTCCCTTCTCTCCCAAAATCCTGCCATCCCCCAGCTCTATCCACAAATCTCCAGGAATTTTCCAACCTTGAGTTGACAACTCTAAGTGTGGTAGAGTGTCAGGCTAGAATCTTGGAGACCAAGGTTTAAAACTCTGCCCTGCCATGGAAGCTTACTGGGTAAAGCTGAAGTTGGCAACCGTAGTGCAATGGCCAAACAATCTGGCAGAAAAGAATAAGTTGTAGTTTTTCTTTTTCTGGTTTAGACGTTTCCTGGCATTTGCAAGATTCAAATCCCCTCCAGACTATCTTAGGAAACAAATACCAACGTTCATATCTTTTCCTGCCATCAGCAACTTCTTGTTTAGAAAATGTATAGACAAGAGGCCTGAATCTGATTCAGCCTAATAATTTTTACTTGGAAGTAAGTGAAATCAGTGAAAGGAGTATGTCTAGGATTGCAACCCACAGCATCCCTATCCTGGTTTAATGGTTTAATATTTCTTAAGAGAATATACAGGCAGAAACTGCAGGTGCAGATACAACATTAACGAACAGGGCCATGGCAGTAAAATTTGTCCACAAGCAGTTGAGGAAAACAAATTAAAAAGCAAATAAATTTACTTCAAAGGGTAAGCTAAACTATGCATTCACACCAGAAAGTATAATGCCGTTTGGTTTATTATTATTGTCTTTTTATTGATTCACTTAAATTGAGGCTTTTCTTTATTAATAATGTTATTATGCACCACACTAGGGATTTTTAGGAAAGGAACTGAAAATAAAGCAGCCAGTATTGTAATGCCCTTGTTTAGAGCTAGGATGCTGCCACATTTTGAATACTATGTACAGATTTGGTCTCACCTCAATTTAGAAAGAATATCATAGAACTGGAAAAAGCTACAGCAAAGAAAATCAAAAGTGTCAGGGGTTGGAACAACTTCCTATGAAGAAAGACAAAAAAGTCTGAGCCTTTTCAATTTAGAAAAAAAGACTAGGGGACATCATAGGGGTTTATAAAATTATGCAGGGTCTGGAAAAAGTGGATGGACAGTTCTTTTTCTCCCTCTCCCAAAATATCAGAATTCAGGGACACCCAGTGGAATAATGACAATAGATTCAAGATGGTCAAAGGAAAGAAATTACTCACACAGCAGCTTGCGGAACTCACTGCCACAAGATATAGTTTTCAAGTTTAAAGGGGAACTAGGCAAATTATGGAGGATAGGTTCATCAATAGCTGTTAGCCATGATGATATCTAAATGGAACCTCCACGTCTGGATGCAGTATACCTCTTATGGAATATACTGTAGTGGTGAGAAAATGGGAAGATTGTCGCCCTCATGCTTTGCTTGAGGGCTTTGTGGATGCCTCTGATTGGCCACTGTGGGAAACGGCAAGCTTGCCTAGATGTACTACATAGATCTGGTGCTGGAACACTCCTTGCATTTATAATCCTTGTTAGCCTTCTCTTATGAATATCAAGAACCACACACATATACCACACACAAGATTGGGAGTTATCACTCTTTCTTTTTTTAAAGGTGATACTCCAGTATAAATATATGAACAGATGTAGTCAAGGTCACACAGTAGATCAGTGCCAGAGGCATTCATATGGAGGAATACAGATTGCCAGTCACCTGCTCCTCCTCACCTGCCAAATTTCTTGGCTCTTAAGCCTCCCGTCTTGCTATGCTGTGAAAGTACAGCCTGCCCTGCCAAGGTAGGTAGCACAGAAAATTCCAAATCAGCTCAGCAAGCCAAGCACCTCATTTCCTCTCCTTGCCTTCTAGCAACAAACTGATCTACAAGCTAATCAACCTATTTTTTGCTATTGCCTGGGGGACAAGAAAGACAAAGAGTGATGGGAAGAAATAGTTATTGTTGTGTCTATTTTTAAATACTTGGGAGGCATCCCATGACTACAGAGATTGGGGGGAGGGACAGGACTCAGTGTGATGATCTAGAGACAGATTGCTCGCAAATGCACACCTGTTATAGTAGAACCTGGAGGCTAACTCTTTGGGAAACACAGCAAGAAGAGGCTGAGAACGCCTGGCTTTTGATAGGTGGAGGGAAGGCCAAGCCTTGTCTGTATGATCATGATGAGCATTTTCCTGATGTTTTCAGTAGTCTGTGGGATGCAAAATAAATGTCAAGAAAATGCATTGTAGATGAATGTGTGCTTACATCCGTTTAGCTTATAAACTGGAACCAATTGCCATGTACATTAAGGCTGCACCCCTGTGCACACTTACCAGGGATAAACCTTGCTGACTTATTCAGGGCAGTCTTAATTATGGGGCAGCTGCTCTGGGCCCTGGGCTAGATGGGCCCCCAACAAGAGGGGAGAGAGGGGAGAGAAGAGGAAGAGCAGGTGGCTGTGTAGTTCACCTGCCACCTCCATGGCCTGGGCAGTAGCTAGCCAGCTAGTCAGCTGCCTCATATTCCCCTGCTCTCTCTGGTGCTTGGACACAGGCCTCTCCACCCCTTCAGGGCTCAGGCAGCAACAGGCTCAGGTGCCGCCATGTGTGCCCGCCCACCCACCTTGCACAGAGGGCCACCCCTTGCTTGAGCCTAGGATGGCACAGGAGCAGTGATGGCGGCAGCGGTGATTCTGTGGCCCCATCTTAGGGCCTCAGTATCACTAAGATCACTCCTGGGCTTACCCCAGTGTATATATGCACAGGATGGCACTGCAGGACTCTGTTCATAGAGCTATTAAATAGAGGTGCTGTATATCAACTTGCCTATGTTGTGAATGAGGCAGGTTGCTTCAAAGAAGACGCACACTCCTCATGTTGTGCTTAGGAAGGAAACACACAGATTTATGGAGATAAGTATCTCAAAGGGCAGGGAATATTTGTTGGCCATTTTCAAGAGGAGAAGAGGGATAAATTTTAATATTACCAGCTAAAACCCCTAAAGATCAGTGGTGCAAATCATTGTACGACTGGGTAACAGAACTTTGCCAGGTTTTAGAGGCTCTGTTCCCCCAAAAACTGGTCCCACAGAGACAGCCTGTCTGTTAGTGAATAAACAGGGGGATAGGGGAAGAGCATCCTTCACCAAGTCTCTTGTAATCTTAAGCGTATTCTTGTGGGCCAACACAAGAAAAAATAATTTCTTTCCAGTTGTTACCTCAGTTGTAACTGACTTTTCTCAGGAGTGTCACTGCTCCAGACTAGAGATGGGCATGAACCAGAAAAACAACGAACCATGTGGTTCGTGGTTTGTCACATTTCACGAACCACGAACCATGAACTTTCACGAACCTGTCCTGGTTCATGAATCGTTTTGTTTTGGTTCATGAAAATGTCACTTCTAGGCCAGCAAATCACCACTTCTGGGTCAGCAGAAGGTCACTTCCAGGTCAGCAGAAGGTCTGCAGGAAGTCCATCCCCTGTTGCCTAGGAAACTGATTGATTGGCGCTAGGCTGTCTGCAGTGATGAACTGAAAAATGAACCAAACAAACCAGCCTAAAGTTCGTGGCAGTTCGTCAGAAATGGGATCTGACGAACTGCTGGTTCACGAAACACGAACTGGCCTGGTTCATAACGAATTTTGGTTTGTATTTCAGTTCGTGCCCATCTCTACTCCAGACAGATCAGATGCTGAGGTGTTGGGTCCCATCTGTGATCATGACCAACAGTAAGATGACAATTTTTTCTATAAAAAAAATTTTCCTAACTTCAGTTGTTCTAATAAAAGTTTGACTTGTTTACTTTGAGCCAAACTATCACTGCTATTTTAACTTTGCTCTGTTCAGTGACAGGCCCTAGAAATTAATTGCAACCTCCATTTTATTTGGGTTATCATTTCTTTGGGGGGATTTTGTCAAATGAAAATGAACTTTTCCACTTATCTCAATGGCTCACCTGTTTCTTTGAAGTGTTACCTAAGTCTGAATGTTGGACTTTCAGTCTTGTGTAGAAAATTAAATTGGGGATCTTGTTTACCTAACATCAACATATTAATTGAATTCTGGCTCTTGAGGAAATTAATTTTACTACCCACCTGACCACGGGAATCAAATTAGCATTCACTCAGGAAAACATGTGAGATCACTGATCTTTGCTATTTTTAAATGAAGAATATATATGACAAGAGTGTTGTATCACATAAAAGACTAAGAGGTTTATTGCAGCATAATGTTCATGCCCTACCGTCTATTTCATCAGATGCATGCAGTGTGTCCCTGTATATACATGGGCCTGGAGGGGAAAAATATAAATAGTGGAGTGAAAAGACAATGAAACGCAGTCTGCATACCTCAAACATTTGTAAGGTAAGTTGCTTTTGTCCATTCACAACAGCAGTAATAAATGATAGCACAGCCTTCTTAGATATGCTACAATAATGTTACCTCTGTAATGTGAACAGAAACTATTATTGTCATTTAGGGAGAAACAGATAGTTGTATTTATTTGTTTAGATTATTTTTATCCTGCCCATTGACACTGATGAGCACCCAAGATAATGTTTTCTTCTGTTGTTAGCAACCCTCAGCCTGTTCATGGGGAGGGTAAGGTATAAATTTGATAAAATAAATAATAAATAAAATAAAATTTCAATAAAAATAGAATACAGACTAACTAAAACAAAATTGAAAAAACACATTAATATCAATATACTAAAAGTAGCACATATACAGTAAAACGAAATAAATCTTGTTCCTCAGTGGAACAGGCTTCCTGGGTTGGCGACGGGCTCTCCTCCTTTAGAAGTTTTTAAGCAGAAACTAGATAGTCATCTGTCAGCAATGTATGAACTTAGGCAAATTGTGAGAGGGAAGGCAGGAAGAGATGAGCCAGTGGTCATCTCCCTTTCTTATGGTAATGACAATCACCATTTTGGGGTCAGGAAGGAATTTACCTCCCTAGAAACATAGAGCTGGAAGGTACCCCCAAAGGCCATCAGTTTCCAACCCCTGCACAATGCAGGAAATTCACAGCTATCCCTCCCCCCACTCCCCAGTGACTGCCGCTCTGTTTTAGGGGTCTGCAATTTTAATTGCAAACTGTCCTTGCATGCAAGCAGTTGCTGTAACTGTGGTAATCAACCACCAGGAAGTTTTAAGGGGAACATATTTCTGTGTCTCCTGTACCAATGACCCAAAGATCTTACTGTCCAAACTTTGGCCGTTGTAGGTTCTGAGTCTTACCAGGTATTCTGTCCATAGCTGCCCCCAGCACACTTTCCTATGATTTCTGTTCCTTTGTATTTGGACCTAAAACTGATCACCTTTTGCCTCTCATGGGACCTTGGGGAGAGAAATTGAACACAGTTGCACTTGAATGAAAATATTATTCATGATGTGTCCATGGCAGGTGTTCCATAAATGATTTTGGATGTGTATAACATGAACCAAAGCAAAACAGTTTGCTAGGAATTAAGAATGAATCTTGTTGCTTATGAAGAAAATCCAGAAGGCGAAAGAGAATTGTAAGTGCTACATTAACAGTGGAAAAGCATCGTTGTCACATCTGTCACTCAGGCTGCATCCAGACATCACTCCAAGCTGCACTAAGATTTGCCATGACAGGCACAAATGCAGTTGTTCATCTGGCTGAGCTACCCCATGTCTCAGCTCCTTTTCCTCCTCCCCCTCTTCTTCCAGTGGCACAGTGAAGTAGGCAGTGACTTCCATAGGGGCTTGGCTTGTTTCTGGCTACTGGCAGTGGGCCTACTTCACTCACGGCTGGGTCCAACACAAGTTCTGCTCAGATCTGTCCAGAAGCACTACAGAAAGAGGCAGTGGGTGAACCTTGTTTGGAATGACAAAATACCTTGGCCCACTGTGGCCCTCTTTTCTTCTATGCATGCTCATCATCTAGCTATGCCCTTTTATCTATGCCTCCACTGCAAAGTCCATGAATGCTTCTCAGAGTAAAAACAGTATTGCTAGATGAGGCCATGGGTCATTCTAGTCCAATATTCTGTTTCAAAGAAAGGGAATGTGAAATCAGACATTCATAAATCAAAACCTGAGCCAAATATACCCAGTTTTTAATATTGTTATTGTAATTAGCTAAATTGAAAAATTTAGAAAGTTTGTAATATTCATTAGTATCCAGTAATATTCAGAGCTAGTCTTTATTCCAGTACTTGTTGTCTGGCTTAAGAGTTCATGGAAGTGAAACTGCCATCTTGCACACATTTTCTCAATATGTTTATTGCTGAAGTCAAATCCATTAAACACCTCTGTCTAGAGTTGCCAATTCCAGTTTGGGAAATTCCTGGAGATTTGGGGGTGGAGCTTGGGGAGGGTGGGGTTTGGGGAGGGAAGGGACATCAGTGGTGTTTGGTAGAGAGCCAGTGAATTGTCCCCTGCCTGTCCCCTGCCAAGCTTACATCACAGCTGTACCCATGCTTTTTAGATATTTTAATGTAAACTGTACTATTTATGGCACCATTCTAGTATTTGTATTGTATTGCACTGAGTTTTAAATATTGTTTTAGATAACTGTTGATGATTTTATTGTAAAATGTTTTTGTTGTTAGCCACCCTAAGCTCGTTTGTGGGGAGGGCGGGGTATAAATAAATAAATAAATAAAAAAGCCATAGAGCCCACCCTCCAAAGCAAACTAATCTCTGTAGTCTGGAGATTAGTTATAATTCTGGGATATCTTCAGACCCTATTTGGAAGTTAGCAAGGCTACGCTCTATCACATCACATTCTTCTGGGTTGAGGGGGAAGAGGAGCAAAATAGAATGTGATGCAGTCATATTACTTTTCCTGTTGTTGATGGACATGTGTTGGACACACCCCATAAAGTGGAATTTGGCCGCAATAAGGCAGTTCCCCCATGCAGATGTAAACAGTAAGCAGGCCTGGTGGCCTGAAGCTGTGTCTTGATCTGAGGCCACGGGCTGGGCCCCTTCTAATTCTGTGGTTATATAATTACCTCATCAGGGACTGATGAGTAATTATTTGGGATTCCTATATTTTGTAGCACACGAACACATGAAGCTGCCTCATACTGACCCAAGCATCAGTCCATTAAGGTCAGTATTAGGGTTACCAGGTCCCCTTAGCCTCCTGGCAGGAGGTGGGGGACCTGGCACTTCCCTTTTTGTTGGACCCATGATGCTCCTTGCGTGCGCCTGCCCTCTCGGCAGCACAATGACATAACTTCCAGGAAGTGATGTCATTGCACAAGCCAATTTGGGCCTCAAACAGGCCAAAACAGGCCCATTGGGGGACAAAATTGGCCCACTTAAAAGCACAGAAACACTCTCTGGGGGGGGGATGATATAATTCGAGGAGTGATGTCATAGTGCTGCCCCAGGAGCCTGCCCAGGCCTGTTTCCATGCCTTCCTCCCCCGCTGACCAGGTAAGTGGAGGTGGGGGGTGTAGGGTGAAAGTGGGAGATTTTCTGCCTCCACCAGAGGAATAGGATCCCTTGTCAGTATTGTCTACTCAGACTGGCAGGAGCTTTCCAGGGTCTCAGAGATCTTTCACATCACCTACTACCTTTTAAACTGGAAATGATGGGGACTGAACCTGGGACCTTTTCTATGCCAAGCAGATGTTCTACCATTGAGCCATAGCCCTGTATAAACTAAATTAAACAAAAACCATATCAAAAAGAATTAAAATTAAGTCCCGTAGATTTCAGAATAATAACTTCTGCTGTTTCTCCTTTTGAGCTCATGTCTATGAAATTCGAAAGGACTTTTACAGGCAAATAAGCATCCTGTTCAAAGGTATATCACCTGGGAGTTTTTAAAGGGCTTGGAAGTGCATTTCATACATTTCCAAAACTGGTGGTAACTACATACGTTGGTCCTAACTCTGCATTGATCCCCTTTTGCTCCTGGCAGTCCTTTTTATAGAAGGACATCAGCACATCCCTATTTCTAAAGGAATGGAAGATGCTTTCTTTTCCTGAAAATTTTCTGGGCTTCCATCTTAGCACCAAAAGCTGCTTTATAGACGTGTTGTAAGAGTATGGATTATTTTATATACATGTCTAATGCTAATATAGCATTAAACCCTTGTAAGGTTGCCAGCCTCCTGGTGGGGCCTCAAATTCTTCCAGGATTACAACTGATCTCCAGACTACAGAGATCAGTTGCCCTGTAGGAAACAGCAGCCTCAGAGGGTAGACGGTATGGCATCGCAACCTTACTGAGCTCCTTCTCTTGCTCAAGCCCCGCCTTCCCCAGGCACTGCCCCCAAATAGGGCTGCCAGCTTCTTTTCTGCCATCACTCCGAGTAGCAGTGGGAGATTTTTTTTTAAGGCAACATAGGTAGCATTGCTGCATCACTTCCAGAAAAACCTGGAAGTGACCAAGAGTACCCTCGATCATAGGGTAGATCTAGAAACCATAGATTTTCTGGTGATTTCTAGAGCTATCCTATGTCACTTCCAGGTTTTCCTGGAAATGACGATAGTAACACTACCAAAGTCATATCCCCCATGTCCCCGCCCCCAACTCTCCTGCCATTTGTAGGGCTGCCAGGGCCCCCAGGGGTCAAACTAGGGGAGCTTGAAGGATAAGGGGTACTTACTTTCTTCAAAGGTATTTCACTGCATGAAAAGGGAACCTGTGTGTCACTCTGAAGCCAGATTAATTAAAAATTGCCTTCAAATGGGTGATTTTTAATGAATCTGGCTTCAGCAGGACCTGCAGCTCCCCCATTGCACAGCGCCAGAGGGGAGAGTGCGTGCACTTCTCCCCATTTGCCTTTGCCCCACACTGGGCAGGTGAGTGAGCTGGAAGGTGGCAGCAAGTGGAGGCAGGAGTTCGCCTGCCCTGTGTGAGCCAAGCCTAGCTTTATGCTAAGCTCAGCCTGACAACCCTACCTCCTAATTTGTAGGAGTTTTCTAAGCTACAGCTGGAAACACTTCTTGGACTTTAGCCCCACAATATTTGGTGGTAATTCAAGAGGAATAGCCATGCCAGTCTGTGTTGCAGCAAAAATAAACAGAACACTTTTGGCACTTTATTTATTTAAAATTTTTATTAGCCTCAGGATGGAACCCAAGGCAGCGTATAACATAAATATATAAAAAAATAATAAACTTTAAAGATGAGCCTGTTCTTGTTCTGTTACAAGCCTTTTGTGGATTTGAGCCCACTTTGTCAGATGTATGTATGTGGGTCTAGGAGGACCTAGCGTCTCCCAGCCTCAGCCCCCTGCTGCCACTCACCTGGCCAGCAGGGGCCATTGGCCTTTGTGAAGGGTGGGAGCATGCCCACTGCTGGGCATGTTGACACCACTCCTGGAAGTGATGTCATCATACTGCGATGGGAACATGTGCACACTTTGCATGCACAAGAGGATTCTCAAAAGCTGAGTGCTGGGTCCCCCACTCTCCTGCTGCGAGGGTTAAGAGATGTGGCAACCCTATCTTTCCTTATGCTCTGGTTTGCTAATCCAAGCAAAGCCTTCTGTAGATGCCACCCTGAAAATGGGCAAAGTGAACAGCTGCTTGTATCCAAACATTCTCCGTTGTGCCTCCAGCCTAGTGGAATAGCCTGCCTGATGAAGATCCCCACATTTCTGTCATTCCTCAGACTGTGTAAAACAGAATTGTGAGGGTCAATAGGAAGAAAGGGAATAAAATTGTAGCAAAATGCAATTGGTCAGAATGACATTTTTATAAAGTGAACAGGGTTCTAAATTTAACGTCTGAAATTTTTAAGCAGTTTTCTTTTATTCTTGCATTTTTTATATATATTGCACTGTTTGCATTGCTTGTAGTATGTATTGAATTCTTTGTGTTAAACGATGTAAGAATAAAAGAAAAGTAAATAGTAGGCTCTCATTAGTAAGACATTTATATGTGAGGTTAAGAAAATATTTTTTTAATCTGCAGGGTCAAAGGGGCCTTAAATGTGGGAAGTACAATAGAAGGAATCATTGTGTACACTTCAAATGTAAAGAAGGAAATAACAACGTTCCATTGTCAGTGATAATGCAGTTTTTGTGATAATGCAAAAATTGGTGTTGTAGAGCAAAAAGAAAATTGGGCCGTTTTCTCAGAAGAGGCTCTCTGTAGATCATGCTGACAGATCAGAACTCTGCAGACTGCTGTCACAGCAAATATCAAAGGGAATATTAACCTGATATATACAATTATGAGAACTCAGCTGCTTTTCATGCACAGTTTTGCAAGCACAGATGCCAGAATTCTTCTTCCCCCCAGTTCTGAGAATGCCATATTCTTTGTATAGCTCAGAAGGGGAGGAGAAAAGACAGCCTCTGAACAGAGGGCACTTGTCACCCAGCTACACTGATATACGAGGAAGGAGCCTCTGCTGCCCAGCTCCTTTCTGCTCACTGACTTTCATCAAAATGGATTTTGAACAAGACTGCCTTTGTACAGAGGGAATGAATAGACTGAAGAAGGGTCAAAGAGACATGCGGGCACAGGCTGAAACTACTTCTCTGCAGCACTGCTGCATCCTAGAAACAAGGTTCACAGAGATCCAGAAGGCTCTTCCTGTCCACCATCCTTGGATGCTTGGGTGGAGCCAAGGGATGAACTGGGCCAATGTACAAAGGAGGGGAATAATACACATGCCACAGAAATGTTCCATTAGTGCATTTAGTTGTGGAGATGAAGTGTTGGGAGGTGCTGGCATTTGGATCGTTCCTGCAATCTGGTTCAGTGATGGCATGCAGCAATTTTGCCTTTCAGTGCTTTAAATGGAACCTCTGACTGAATGACAGCCCCCCAGCCCCTTCATGACTGGCCAAGATGTCCAGTTCGGACAAGTTCTTGTATGTAATATTTTCACACAACTTTTCTACCAAAACCTGACTCCCAAAGAGGCCTACAGCAATTTAAATACAGTGATAAATAAAATACCATAAAAGATCTCAGGGAAGCAAGATGGAAGGGAATTTGGCTTCTTCTCTCTCTTCTATGGACTCCATCTCAAGAACAGTTTATGAATTGTTTGTAAAGTCCAGCCAGCTCTTTGCACCTATTCTAGTGTTGGTTTGTATACCCAAACTCTTCTCACTGGCTGTTAGGGGAATTACATTCTTACAGTGCAATCCTACACAGAGTTACTCCACTTGTAGAATGGTTAACGCATGGTAGCTTCTGTGTGCGTAAGGAGGAGTACAGATTCCTTGCCATGAGTTTGTACTTCAAGAAAAAACAGACCAACGTCCCCGTATATTGAACCAATAGCGAAAGTTCACAACTTATACACCATTTATCTGTCTAAGAAATTAGGCGTCAATAATTATATAACAAAAAATATTTCCAAAAAGGAACAAAGGAGCTGAACAAAATAATTGGCTCCTCACAATACACTGGAGCCTACACAATGATTCCTATAGTAATTGCTAAAGAAGTCCAGACCGGAGCTTTAAAATACACTGTGACTCCTGGTCATGAATATGAAAAGAGTCCATATGATGATGGTGATATGTTGCCAAAGACGTGAATAGCCAGTAATTTTCCCAACAGGATTCTGGGTATCCTCCTGTTTCAAAGTTTCTTGATCACGGGAATTAACTGCAAAAAATCACATACATGATATGGCAATCTCTATATTCTCATAAACTATTGCGTTCTTGCCCCCAAAGATACTTGCTCTCATTTACTAGTGGATGTGTATGAAAAAGACCCCAATGTTATTTTTTTTAAATTCAAAAGTGGTGAATTGTAGCTGGACAATCCTCACCCTTCTGCAGAAATGACTCCACTGTTTTGTTACACTGTTTAGTTTTTAAAACATTTTTAATAGATTTGGTTACCCTTTGAAGTTTTTAAAACATTTTAAAAAGATTTGGTTACCCTTTGAAGTTTTTAAAACCCTGTGCATTGTAGACCTGGTTTCATTTCAAACTGCAGGCAGACGATTGAATGTTCCTTCTCGTTAAAAAAAAAATCTTTGCAAATAGAAAACAAGCACAGCAGGAAGAAAGGTTCTACCCTTCCCTTTGCTTGGTGTGCTGGATTTCTGTTTGCAGGAAGATTTTAATGGGGGTGTAGTGATGCAGTTAAGTAATATTATACTAGGAATTTAATACTGTTGTGCTCCCCACCCTTTAGATGGCAATATATACTTCAAACCACTGCTGAGTTACTGAAGTGAGATTTTGCACCACTGTCCAATTCTGATGGAACCAATATGTAGTCCTCCGCCTGCTGTATGAAGTAGTTCAGTCCATTCTACCACTTAGGGATCCATTTCCCCAGTGGGGTAGGGGATCCTCTACTTTCACCCTCTTTCTGCCTCTCCACCACTCACCTGGCCTGCAGAAGGGGGGTGGCGCGACAACGTCACTCCTGGGAGTGACATCATCGCGCCATCCTGAGAGCGCTCCCATGCTTTGTTGTGGGGCCCTGTGCCTGCATGATGATGTCTCTTCCCTAGGAAGGCTGGGAAGGTAAGCACGGGTCTCCTGCCTCCTGCCAGGAGGCTAGGAGGACCTTGTAACCCTACTACCACCTCATGTCTCTGCTATTTCGTTGCTGCCTCATTAACCCTACCTGGGCCTCACTCTCTGTCACTTGAGTGAACATGTACCCTGAATTTTCACAATGAATTAAAAGGGGCAATTTGCTTACATCAAAGCTCCTTACTCCACCCCAGTATCTCCATTCATTGTTCACCCAGTGTGAGGGCAATGAAACAAAATTGTGTGCTAAAAATCTCATACTGACTCCAAACTCCATCAATTTTTGAGTGCCAGTTTTTCGCCACACCACTCCTACAGCTGTCCTGCCTGTGACCTCTTCTTTGGGACTAAAGAGGCCACCATGTGTAGGCAGCTGAAACCGCAATTCAGTTTGCGGGCTTCTTTGGTGGCAAGGATCTTTCCCACACAGACCCTGGGGGGAAAAAGGGCTATTGTACAAGGTTAGGATCTACTTTCATACAGAACAGCAGGAAGGGGTGTGTGTGATTTGCTGATTTCAGGCACAATTCTTTTCTCTGCTTTCTTTGTATACATGCGTGGGGGTATTATAATGTAAAAGGCCACCACCTCTCCCTATAGAGCCGGCCCAGGACATTTTGCTGCCTGAAATGGAAAATCCCCTCCCACACACATATACGATGCATTAAAGAATACGGGGCACAATCCACTGGTGTGTTCTCCTACACAAGCCTAATCAAAATGAACAAGAGCTGTACAAGATTGGAGACAGGTGGATTTTGCACAGGTTAGATCTCTTTGTCTCCCATTCTCCAGCTGGCACCACAAGCACAAGCAAAGGTGGCTGCCGTACCTTGCACCCGAGACTGCACCTGCATATCACTGGATATTGTATAACAGTAATCGTTCAAAATATTCCAGTTGCGCAAAATAATCCAGTTGTGAATTATTGCTGTAACATGACATCCAACAATGTGTGGTGCAGTCCAGGTAGGCTGCCTTTGATCCTTATCGAATGGCATGTGACTGTTGCATGCACTGAAGTCTCGGTAAGGAGCATGTGTAGCCTCTTTTGTATGGGTTCTACGGGGCTAATTTAGGAAGCAAACTTTCACACACATGTAAATTAAGAAAAAAACTTTCCCCCCAAACCTTTTAACAATGAGTACAATACTGCTATTTTCCTGTTCTTTAACTAAACTCATAAGTACAACCATATAGAAACTTTCAGCCAATATTGCTTTTGAAATCCACGCAAGGTAAACATTTCAGCTTGTTGGACCCCACCAAATGATAGAGTCCTTTGCTGAATTGGGCCTGATTCAGCCTGAACCAGGCTGCTGCAGGGCGCGGGAGTGCTCCCATGCTCCTCAGCCGCTGGATTCAGGCTGAATTGGGCCGCTGCATAGCACAGGAGTGCTGCTGCGCTCTGCAGTGGCTGGATCCAGGCCAGTTCCTGGATCTGGGCCGAATTGGGTCCAAATCAACCCAAATCTGGCTGCTGCGTAGCACAGGAGCGCTGCCACGCTCTGCAGCAGCCCGATTCAGCCTCCCGGGGAGCGCTAGAGCACTCCCAGGGTGGCCTGTGACCCACGTGATAAGGTCTCTTCCCAGAAGTGACATCACTGCGCAAGCTGAGAACAGCGTATGTGAGAAAAGAAAAAAACCCAGGTAGGAGCCGGGCTCCACATCTCCCACTTTTTTGGGGGGGGGAGAATTGGGGGACTTGGCAACCCTATTTGCCACAATTCTTCCGGTTATGAAACAGCTGATATTCAGGCTTCTGTCTGCTTCTTGGGGAATTACAGCCCTGCAAGAACAATACAATCCCAGTAGTAACACCAACCAAACACAATACACATACAACACTTTTAGTCATATTGTACACACACAACATTTCTGAATACCTTATTCAAGGAGGTAAGAATGCATTAATTATTATCAAGCTCCCCATCAACCCGCTTCTTCCTCAGATGACTGGCTCTAGCTACTGACTCCACCCTACCAGGTTAAACCAATTAGCTCATATGGGTTACACATATAAGCCACTGGAATGTGGCCAATCCATGCTGACTTGTTTTCCTGCTAGATTTGCCCTCTACTTTCCTTGTGGAAAGTGTATGTGGGGTGGAGAGGGGGGTGACATGGTCTGTCCTGTTTGCCTTGGGTAAGTAATCCCTTTCCCTTTTTTCCCTATAATGGCCTCAGACCAGAAGGGAAAGGATTTATAAAACTCATCTTCTCCTTCTCCTCTCTCTCTCGTATGTGTGCATGTCTTTCGAGGCATCAATGAGAGCACTTTAAACTTTCTCCTTAGCCTCTGCTGTATACATGTTAAAGTCCCAGCAGTAGGCTTAATGTACACCTTGCCCCTTCTATGGGGCCTCAGTGTCCCAAGGCAATTGGTCAATGGGATCACCACCAAGCAAAATTAGGCAGAAATTGTGCCACCAGTGTATCTTCCAACCTGCAAAAAGGTCTATTCTTGGTTTAATTACAAGGGAAGGCAAATGAAAGACCAGTTAGATATGGTTGGCATATAGCATTGTCTAGTATATAAAGAAGAAAACAAGAAAATCCTACAAGGGGCAGCAAGCCCTAGACAGACAGGACTGAAGGGGGAGTACTTTCTTAAGGACTGTGGTGGAGCAGCCCCACTGATCCACAGGCACAGTCCCTTTTTGCCCTCTGAAGAGTCTGTACATAAACCAGTGGCAGTCCAAATCTCCACCTGGCATGTCCCACTACCCAGTGCCCCCACAACCCACAGAAGGGCTGTTGCCCCATCTGTCCTGTACTGGCTGCCACCACTTTGCCTTTGTAGGATTTCCCCCAGGCAGGGCCAAGACTCCCTGCTCCCCTTGTTAGCAGTCAGACCTCACCTCATGCTAATAGTGGAGCTTATGAATGTGGCTATAAGCCCCTCTCCTTATGTGTTTTAAACACAGAAACACTGCTTAGCAAGGCAGGAAATGGCTGCCAACCCCCAGCCAGGACTTGGAAAATTACTGACATGAGACTCATGAGGCAAGATGAGCTTTCAGCACCACACCCCCGGAGATGAGCAAAGATCTTAAGTCCAAAGGGTCCTCAAGGAGTTCCTGAATTAATTACCGCCACACCCTGCCAATCTTTCCTTATCCACTCTCCCCATTGCTATCCTGCCCCACAGTATAATTGGGTGACCCTTCATCTTAGTCCCATGTTTGTGTTCTGGACCCTCCCATGCACCCTCAGACTGCATGTCTGAGCCCCCCCCCCCATCCTACTGATTGTATTTGACTTCTACTATGTAATCTGCCTTGAGGTTCAGTGAGAAAAGAGGACTATAAATAGTATAAATAAATAAGAGTCTGTCCTATCCAATGGAGTCCCACACCACAAATTCCCCTACAGAGCTCTTGGTTTAGTCTCATCTGGGTTTTGTGTTCCTTGTCTCACTCTATTACTTATCCTGTCACTTAACCACTCAATGGCCAAACAGAATGAGACGCATGGAAATTGCCATAATTCCAGTAGAAGTGGATTCAAAGTGTTCAGGTTATGCAAAGGAGTGGCATTCCCTTTGCCCTGTACCTGCCTTCCAGAGATCTGGCAGGACCCCTTTCCTTGCCTTCTTGTAGGCCATAGAGGCATCAGGCCAGAAGAAGAGGATTTATAGCTCCTTCTCTCCATCTCCATGCCTTTCTCTCAGCTTCCTTCTCTCTCTCTGTCTTCCAGAGAAAGCACTGGAGGCATTCTCCTCAGATTTAAATGTCCAGCAGTTGCCTTGATGTAGATGCCATCCTGCTCCTTCCTCCCATTGGACCTGAGCCCCAGTGATGGAAGTAGGCTCAGCTTTGGTGGTGCCTCTGGAAAGCCTGTTATTACTGCTCCCTGTTGCTTGAGTGACAGAGAGATACAGCCATTCTCCCTGCTATGAGATCTCCTGATGCACTTCAGTGATGTCAAGCAGTGTTGCCAACCCCCAGGTGAGTCCTGGAGATCGCCCAGCATTACAATTGATCTACAGACCACAGAGATTAGTTCCCCTGGAGAAAACTTGCTTTGGAGGGTGGACTGCATGGCAGTAAACCTTGCCAAGGTTCCTTCCTTACCCAGTCTCCAGGAATTTCTCTACCCAGAGATAGCAATTAGAGATGCGCACGAACTGAAATACGAACCAAAATTAAGCACGAACCAGGCCGGCTCGTGGTTTGCGAACTGTGGTTCATCAGAGTCCATTTCTGACGAACCTCCACGAACTTTAGGCTGGTTCGTTTGGTTCATTTTTTGGTTCATGACTGCAGAAAGCCTGGTGCCAATCAATCAGTTTCCTAGGCAACAGGGGATGAACTTCCTGCAGACCTTCTGCTGACCCGGAAGTGACCTTCTGCTGACCTGGAAGCGATGATTTTTCTGACCCAGATGCAACGTTTTCATGAACCAAAGGAACCGGTTTGCAAACCAGGGGCAGGTTTGTGAAAGTTCATGATTCGTGAAATTTGACGAACCACGAACCACATGGTTTGGGTTTTTTCTGGTTCGTGCCTATCTCTATTAGCAATCCTAGATATCACCAAGTCTAAGCCTCCTCTTCCCCCTTGGTATGGCTTCTTCTTCTGCTACTCATAGACTAACATCAGAAGATTAGATGGCCATTCCTTTTCAGGAACACCCCTGTCAGTGTAAGCATCAGGTGAACGCTAGTCATGCTTCCTTATTTGTCCCTCTCATAAAACAGCAAGCAAGACTTTCATTCACATCCTCAACTCTGAATACAGAAGAATGCAAGAGCCTTGCTTGCTCAGACCAGTGGTCTATCTAGTCCAGGCATGCCATGGACTATGGCATGCCAGATGCACCTGGAAAGCCTACATAAATGGCATGGAGATGAAAACTTTCTTGCATTGTTGTTCGCGGGCACCTGCTATTCAGAGGTATACTGCCTCTGAATATGAATAATAATAATAATAACATTCGATTTATATACCGTCCTTCAGGACAATGCCATTTAGAGTGGTTTACAAAGTATGCCATTATTGTATTGTCGAAGGCTTTCACGGCCGGAGAACGATGGTTGTTGTGGGTTTTCCGGGCTGTATTGCCATGGTCTTGGCATTGTAGTTCCTGACGTCTCGCCAGCAGCTGTGGCTGGCATCTTCAGAGGTGTAGCACCAAAAGACAGGGATCTCTCAGACCACGGCAATACAGCCCGGAAAACCCACAACAACCATATGCCATTATTATCCCTACAACAAAACACCCTGTGAGGTGGGTGGGGCTGAGAGAGCTCCAGAGAGCTGTGACTAGCCCAAGGTCACCCAGCTGGCTTCAGGTGGAGGAGGAGTGGGGAATCGAACCCAGCTCTCCAGATTAGAGTCCCGTGCTCTTAACCACTACACCACTACACCAAACTAGCTCCTCTATATCATATCATGGCTAATAAAGTTCATTACACAGCTTTCTGTATGTGTTTGTAGCAGCATTTTGGAAATGGAATTTTATTTGTTTGTTACGTTTGTGGTCTGTTTTTCTACCCTGAGTGGTGTTTTAGACTCCCAACAAGCCCGAGAATGTATGCCACAACCACTGTGCAATTTTCTAGCTAAATAGGAGAGTCCCACATCCAAACCCTTTAGACACTTTGCAGGGACTGAAGAGGTAAAGTATTCAAGGGCACATCCCCATTACATATTAAAGAGAGTTGAAAACTGTTCCTTTAATCATGACTTACCTATGCATTGCCATGGGAAACAGTGCTTTGTAAAGGTGTTAAGAATTCTCCGTGGAAGACTGCCAGCCCTTTCTTTTCATAGAACTACAGTTTCAAGGGATCCTTAGCTGGGAGCCATGCACTTACACTCACAGCTTGGAAACTGGTATAAATGTGTCCATGGATATATTGACCGAACAGGAGAGCATCCGTTTCAGAACTTGCCCTGTGTTTGAAGTTGCAGGAGCCTATGCTGTTTCAACAATGTTTAGGTGCCTGCAATAGCAGATATGCAAGTTGTTCAATTTTGGGATGCCAGGTTCCTCCAGCTCAGCAAGTTGCTCCCTCTAATATGGTCTCCTTTGCCCTGTCATTGTGCTGAGCTTAATGAATACTAGCCCCCCCCCCCACACACTTGCAAAGAACCCAAAGGAGGCCTCCAGTCACCAAACATCTCTTTCTGTTGGCATCGATCACTTTACTCATTAGAATTGGCTGGAGTTATCTGTCTTATCTCTCTGCAACTCAGGGATGTTATGCCACAGAAACAGCCTCATTTGACCCTTCATTATGAAGCCAGTTTCAAAAACTATCTTTTGGTTGCTTATGTATTGTTATTGTGAGAACAGGCTTGCAAGCCCTTCCTTGTTCCTTTTAACTGGACCCCTGAAAGATCATAAGGACCCTGCGGCTGCCCCAAGTTTCCACTAAGTGATGTGCTCTTCCCCCCCTGGTTCCCCTGGGATGCCATTTACAAACTGGGTAACCATTAACTGCCACCAATGACTCTTAGGAGTATCTCCTGCCAGATGGAGTCATACATCTAGCACTCTGCACTTGCATTGCTGTTTAGAGGCCCCACCTAGTTGCTGTGTCATCCGCTGTGCTTCTACAATCAAGCGCATGGGCAATCTTTTGCTATATCGCAACTGAGAACTTCAGGGATGGCGAGCTCCTCTGCTCTCTGTCCTTATCACCACATTTCAGGTAGCAAAACTGAATAGGTGCATGGTATGAGTTTCCAGAGACCAGACTTAGAACATATAAAATATAAGAATGGTTAATACATGAATAAAAGAATACACATGTTCTGTTTGAGCAAGTTGACTTAGCAAGGGAACAAAAAAATTGAAAGACATCTTTTGTCTCTACTCTAGGTGCTTCTATGTTGAATTTTAGGAGAGGCAAACTTTACTTGAAGTTTCAGTAAGTTTTAGTTCATTGCTACCTAACATTTCAGGTTCGGACTCCTCTCCACTGTCTACTGCCTTGTGGATAAGATGGAGTCCCTTGGTGAAGCTTCTGCACATCTGAAGAGCTGCCTCAAATGGCAAAGATCGCTCTCCTTCATGTCCAGAGTTTTAATAAACTTTTTTCTCACCACCTCCTTGTGGGATGGCCTTCCTGTCCCAAAGGAAGCTTCTATCTTCAACCTCCCTTCCTTCTGCCAGCTATCATTCTTCAGCAGGGCTCCTGTCTATGGAGAGAGAGCAGTCACAATAACTGAAACATTGGGGTGATTTCTTGCATGAGAGGATGTTTCTCCATGCATACATGCAGTTACTGCAACTGTAAGAAGTTTAGGGGGTATGAATCTTTCTTGCTGAAGACCAACATTTGAGTCCAGTAGCACCGGAATAACCAAGAAGAGAGTCAAGTTCTCTTAGGGCCAAGCTACAAGTGACGAATGACACTTGAACGGCAAGTGGATTGAGTGGAGAGCAAGTGAATAGGGAGAAATACACTTGCTGTTCAAGTGTCATTCGTCACTTGTAGCTTGGCCCTTAGTCAGATACAAGCTCTCCCACTACATACTAGCACAGTTACCCACCTGAAACTTACTGAAGCTCGCCAGGGTCTCAGGCAGAGGTCCTTTACCTTACTTATCACCTGATCGTTTTTTAAACTGGAGAGGCAAGGGATTGAACCTGGGACCTCCTTTAGCCAAACAGATGCTCCACCACTGAGCTAAGGCCCCTTCCTTTCATGGCCCTACTTTACACAAGCCTTTTTTTTGCTCCAGCCCCTCCCCCTGATTTTTCTTATGGTGCTGATGGAAAGTGCCATCAAGCCTCAGCCAAATTGTGTCAACCTCGTAGGATTTCCAAGGCAAGAGTCTTTCAGAGGTGGTCTGCCATTGCCTGACTGTGACTAGTGATCTTGATCTTTCTTGGTGGCCTCCCATCCAAACACTAACCAGGATGAATCCTGCTTAGCTTCTCAGATTTGTAGCAATCGGGCTGGCCTGAGCCATCCAGATCACGGTGATTTTTCTTACACAAATCTCCAAAATGATGTCCTTCCCATAACATCCAAGGAAGTGAACTCTGACTCATGAACACTCATGCAGGAATAAATGTTAGTCTTTAAGGTGTCACCGGACTTCAGGGAGAAAGGCTGACAGTAAGAACATTTGTCAGAAATACGGCTTTTAAAATTAGACCTGAGGAGTTTACACTAGTGGCTGGCTATTTTCTAATAAAGAGAGGCTTAAGGACTGAATAAAGGAGAGTTCTCACCAATGAAAATAATATTGATTTTCCATCTGCTTCAGTTATCGTGTAAAGACCTCATCAAATGAAACCTCACTCATAAAACAGGCTGATGAGCTAAGCGAATGTCAGCCGTGGAATGATGTGTTAAATCTGGGAAAAGGGCTTTTGGAGTAGAGGAGCGGGATTGGACAGATCTTAGTTGTCCATTAGTCGTTGATCATCTGTTCCCTATTTCAGTGATTCTATGTACTAGGCAGAGGCCTTGGCATGCGTTTACCTGGATGGTTGTTTGCTCTAACTGACCATTCAGTGCCAAGTGCCAACAGCTTGCTAGTCTTGGAACTAGGATCACATGACCATGCACCCACAGGTCCTGTGACTCAGCATCGAGGCACAATGATTAGCAGGTCTGACCATGTTCTTTCCAATACCACTCTACCCTCATCATGTCCCTTGCTCATGCCCTTCCAAACGGCCATATATCTCGTGTCTGGTGCCAACGAGCAGCTCTACTCAGTCTCTTACTGGCTTGGGACTACCTGTTGTCAGCTGGGATCTCTCCTCCATCTCTATTTAAAGATGACTTGTTCTTTTTGAGAGATGATAGATCCGACATATGTCAGGTAACGAGTGCAAAACCAGACTCATAGTCACACATACATCAGGGGAACTCACCTAAAAAAAGCACTTGTTTGCTTGATGCTGTGAGGGAGATCCGAGAGGGGGTAGGAGGAGATTCCAGTTTCCCTCCCAACTTGCTTTCACCTTTGGAAAGGGCAGCAGGCTTGTCTCTTTTTCTGCTGGTGACAGCAGGGTGGCAAGGAAACTAAAAGGTTCTTCTCCCCCCTCTCAGTGTTCCTTTGCAGCACTGACCAAATGAGCATCTTTTAAGGTGAGTTCCCCAGATGTACACCTGACTATAAATCCAGTCATGCACCCATAAACCTACATGTGTTGAACATATTGTGTAGTTATGCCCCGAGGCTTAGCATTGGGAGAAGGAAGAGCTTCCCTTTGACCAGGTAAAGGCTTAGCAACATGGGCGGATTGGGCATTAAGTGCACCAGAGAAAGGCCTCATGGGCTGACAGCCAGGGCTGATGCCAGAGTTTCTGGCGCTTGAAGCTGGGGGCAGCTTCAGGGCTGTTGCCGCCCCTGTGTGTGCACGCCTGTATGCATGTGTGTGCGTGCGTGCGCACACCCAGACTGCTCAGTTGCCCTGCACCGCTCTGGCCACCTGCTGCGCCTGGCCTGCAGCTGAGTGCTAGCAGTGGCGGCAGCAACATGGGGCAACTTAGAGCTGGACCAAACGAGACGAGGGTCGTGCAAGTTTTCTTGGAGGGATGGAACGGAATAATGACAGAAGAAAGCAAAGGGGAAGGGAAAGAAGAAAGCGGGAAGGACCTAGAGAAACAGCTGCACTTCAGGGTGTGCGCTTTGAATGAGCTGCTGAAGACGCAAACCCTTCTTCCAGGCACAAGCCCCCCTCCCCACCCCCAACGTAAGGGCAACCTGGGAAAGAGTGGCAGCAGCCCACCCCGGAATGGTCTTTGGGTGCCCTCATGTCCAGCAGGCTTGTGCCTGGAAGAAGGAGCTGTTTCTCTAGGTCCTTCCCACTTTCTCCTTTGCTTTCTTCTGCCATTATTCCATACCCACCCCCAGTCCCCCCAAACAAACTTATCACTTTTCCTCCACTCCTTTCCAGTTTATGAGGTGGCAGGAGATAGGGGGGAATGCTTGGTGTGCGTGCATCCTCCCAGCCCTCCCGCTCAGTTGCTCTGCGGCGTGCACACCCACGCCCACTCCGGCGCCTCTGCGCTTGAGGCAATTGCCGGCCCTGCGTCCATTGACGCGCCGGCCCTGCTGACAGACTGGGGGCAGCCACTCCCTACTAGACATGGGCACGAACTAGAAAAAAAACGAACCATGAGGTTTGTAGTTCGTGAGGTTTCCACAAACCATGAACCACGAATTAGCACGGAACTGGCCCAGTTATGAACCAGTTCATGGTTCGTGGTTCATGGGGTTTAAATGCCGGAATGCCAGAAAGGGGCATTTAATCGTTTAAAGGACCCCTTCCTGCCGCTTGCAAGGAGCAGGACCCTTTAAACTATCAGCTGGCAGGCGGGGGAATCCCCCCCTGCCGCCTGCCCACTGATAGTTTAAAGGGACCTGCACCTTGCAAGGCAGGGCCCTTTAAATGCCCCAAACCTGAGTCCCCATCCCCATCCCCAGCCCAACCCCCACCCCAGCCCCTCACCCCTCCCAAGCCCCAGCCCCAGCCCCCCACTTACCTGCCTTCTGATGCTGGGGTGGGGGAGGCCTCCTTTGTTGCCCTGCAGGCCCGCGCAGCAGAGAAGGCCAAAAACAGTCTTTCCACCCCTAGTGGCTGCCATTTGAGGGGTGGGAGGGCCCTTTTCTGCCTCCTCCACTGCTGTGTGAGCCTGCAGGGCAGTGCAGGAGGCCTCCGCCACCCCACCATCAGATGGAAGGTAAGTGGGGGGCTGGGGCTTAGGAGGGGCTGGGGGTTGGGCCATTTAAAGGGCCTTGCTGCTTGCAAGCAGCAGGTCCCTTTAAACTATCAGCTGGCAGTCCGCAAGGGGGGGGATCCCCCCTGCTGCCTGCCAGCTGACAGTTTAAAGGGACCTGCTACTTGCAAGTGGCAGGAAAAGTTTAAATGGCCCTTTAATATGAACCAAACGAACCAGTGGTCCAGTTCATGGAAGTTTGTGGAAATGAGCTTCCACTGGTTCGCGAACCCCGAACCAGGCTGGTTCATGGGGTTTTTTTGGTTCATATTTAGGTTCGTGCCCATCTCTACTCTCCACCACAGTCACACACTACACAAGACTCTTGCTACACACAGGGTGGTCCATGCGATGCTGACAGGAACCACCTCTGTTGCTGCAAACCAATAGCCTTCACTTTGCAGAAGCTGTGAGCTGGAGGCCCTCTCAGTGTGAGTAGGCATAAGTTGATGGCCCTTGTTTTGTGCAAGGTGAGCATGAACTGGTAGCTCTCTGCCCCTGCTTAGCAACCTGGTGATCTCTGGCGAGGGTGGTTTCTTTAGTGGTGCAACCACTCCTATCATGCTCAATTGCCCCACTTTGCTGGCTGGTAGCTCTAGCAATTTCTATGTTCGCTGCCACCCATAATGAAGCATAGTTCATCACAACTATTAATTCATCATGAGTGCTCCATAAGGAGTTTTGGAGACATGTGGTTCTAAGTGGTGCTGAGCAGTGATCCAGTGGAGCTATTTTCATAATCAGCTGTCCAGTTTCCATGACACCAAGGATCTCAGTTCTGAGGGGAATACAACTGCAATGTTAAGCATTACAGGGTGCCACAAGGAATGGAGTTTTTCATCTTATGAAAGGAACCCCCACTAAGTCCAAATATAGAATGGATTGACAGTGATAACCCCCCCCCCCCCACACACACACACACCTTCTCAGATCTGTCTCTTCTTATTTGGCAGAATCATCTGTCTGGTTAATTTTGATAATGAACGGGACTCTGGCATGCTGGCCTCCAGCATCCATAAAGGGCGTGAGAAGTGTCAAATGCAAGCAATTAAATTCTTGGGGCCAAATTAGATGTGACGTTGTTAAGCCAAGACATTTGGTTTTCCTATCACTTTAAACCTCGATAAATAGCAGTAGTGCGGTATGGGTAGGGATTAAAAATACTCTCTGCAAAGCAGGATACAGAGGAGTTTAAATCCTTACCTTCTACATCCTTTGCTGAATGGAATTAGTCTCATCACCAAGGTTCAAGTCAAGTACCACCTTGGACTTGAATCTTGCTTATTTCCTGCAGTCCAACATGACTACTCACCTGAAACTAGTTTAATGAAGGAGCTGAGTACCCCTGCAAGGCGAATTCTGCTGGGGCAAATAACACCTCTAGGAGGAGAAGGTTATATCATGAAAAAAGGGTACAGGACAGGAAAGGCAAAAAACCCCTGCCTACCACATGGTTGCCAACCTCCAGGTGGGGCCTGGAGATCTGGAATTGCAACTGATGTCTAGATGACAGAGATCAGCCCCCCTGGAGACAATGGCAGTTTGGATTGGACGCTATCGCATTATACCCCACTGAGTTCCCCCCCCTAAACACCATCTTTTTCAAACCCCACCCCGAATCTCCAGGAATTTCCCAACCCAGAGTTGGCAACCCTAGCCCAGAACCATGTGCCTGTCCCAATCCCGATCACCACCAGGGCCAGTTATAGAAGTTTTAATTTGTTCATTCACTTGGATAGTTATATTCTGCTTTTCTCTCCAGGGGAGACACAAAGTGGCTCACAACATAATTCTCCCCTCTTCCCATTTTATCCTCATAACAACTCTGCATGGCACGGTAGGCTGAGAAAGTGACTGGCTAAAGATCACACAGCCAGCGTCCAGGGCAGAGACGGGGGTCTGAAGCTGGGTCTCCCAGATGCTAATCCAGTCCTTGAGCCAATATGTGTCATGTATGTCTGTACCCCTCCATTCATGTCATGTTTCTAGGGAATGCTAACGGTCAATACTGTGGTTTGATTTTATATTACAAATATTAGATGCATCACTTTTGTTTCTCTTCTTCCCTGCCTGGGAATGCAGCTGGTAATCCAGGGCTCATTTCGAGGGAGAACGCACAGGAACGCAGTTCCGGCAGTTCCCCAAAGAGGTCACATGTCAGGTGGCCCTGCCCACCTGACTCTCGGCCATTTTGGGCCCGATCCTGACCATTTTGGGCCCTCTTTCGGCCATTTTCAGCCCCTTTTTGCCATTTTGGGCCCAATTTCAGCCCTGAATGGCCAGGATTGGGTCCAAAACAGCCAGGATAGGTGATGTCAGGGCTGTGGCATATGCAAATCAGTTATGCTAATGAGTTATGCTAATGAGTTCCTCCAGCTTTTTTTCTACGAAATGACCCCTGTGGTAATCTATGTATTTCTCTGAAGCTCACCGAAATGACCTTGGATGTCTGAAATGTTAACATCCCTTTCTATCTTCTCTAGCTGATGTAGGAGCAAAAGTTTCCCAGACTTTTCCTGTTCAAAACTGTGAGCTAGTGAGGAGGGAAATGTTTGAGTATTTTAGATCTGTACTTTCCTCAAGCCTCTATTCCTTTCAAAGAAGCTGTACTGCTTGGATGCTTCTTTGGCTCTAAATAAATTTATAGACCTGTGCATATGGAAAAGATCTGGTTTCTGAATAAAAGTCATTTAACCAAGGACCTGTGTCTTGCTGAAATGATCCAGGGATCTGTCTGCCATATCTTATCATCCATAATCTGACAATATGCTGCACTGGCTCTTGAAGATCTAGTCTGAGATCTCCAGCGTCTCAGTTTGCCCCTTAGATGTGAAGAAGTTGCCGAGTTGGCCTGGGTTTTTCACAGAATAATTTGGATTTGAGCAGCCTTGCTGTGTCTGTCAAACTCCTGGTTCAGATGGCCTAAAGTCAATAGCTGTATTCTTCATGACCTCTCCATAACATGATCCATATTAACAACTCTGAAAGAAGCATCTCTTTTCCATTTTATAAAAGGAGACCTCCAGTGGCTGGAATTCAGCCTTCGGTGAGGCTGTGGCCTCCTATGTTGTTAGAACAAGGCAAGCGGGCGATTTACTGTTTCTTTAAGTGCTTCTGCCCTTTGAAAAGGGGGGCAAAGAAGTGTTCTGCTTATGGCAGTTTCACATAAGCACACAGGGAACTCAGTGTGTGTGACCTGGCTGTGAGCCACAAAGGATCTCCTGCTCTGCTTTAAATAAAACCACTAAAACAGTAAAAACCTCAATTACCAGACTTGCAATTAGCTATCAAATTGGTTTGTCTGAGAAGAGGATGTGTTTGACATGCCAAATTATCAGCTCAGTGCTCAACAAAGATAGCTGGGCTCAGGGAGAGGAAATCACGAAGGGAAATGGTTTTTTAGCAGAAGATGGGAGTCTGAATTTGAGGGAGGGCACCTTGTGAATTAGATCTAGAATGCAGGAAGCCATAATAAAGAAGAAGGTCTCTGAACATATGTCGAATGCATTGTCCTCACCACCGAGGAACCATAGTGTATCCCATATATATCTGAGGTTTTGAGATAAACTGGTGTAAAATCCAAGCACGTGTTAGATATAGCTCCTGTGATTTTTAGAAATTAGGTCCCAAGGTGAATGTTGGTTTTTGCTTCCTTCTGCAATAGGGTTACCAGGCTACCATTGACAACTTGGAGGGCGCAGAAATGGGGAGTGCTGGCATCAGGTGCACCATGATGTAATTTCTAGGAAAAATAATTTTAAAAAACATTTGATTTATATACCGCCCTTCAGTATGACTTAACACCCACTCAGAATGGTTTACAAAGTATGTTATTACTAGCAACAAAGCCTAGCAAACTAGCAACATTGTGGGAAAAAATACAACGGGCTCTAGAAAGGGGAGGGCGGGCAGGCAGGCATTCCCTCCTCCTCTGTCACTGATCCCAGCTGGATGAAGGCCGGGGGGGGGCAGCCATGGCCACCTCCTCTGCACCTGATCCTGGCCGAGTGAAGGGGGCGGGCATTGCCACCTGCTCCTCTTCTGATCCCAGCTAGGTGAAGGGAGGTGGACACTGCCACCTGCTCTGCTCCTGATACCAGCTGGATGAAGGTGGGGGCAGGCATTGCCACCCACTCCATGCCTGAGCCCAGCTGGGTGAAGGTGGGGATGGGCATTGCCACCTGCTCCACTCCTAATCCTACCTGGGTGATGGCGGGGTGTGGACATTGCTTCCTGCTCTGCTCCTGATCTTGGCCAGGTGAAGGGGGGAGTGGGCATTGCCACCTGCTCCGCTCCTGGGTGAAGGCAGGAGGTGGCCATTGCCATCTGCTCCACTCCTAATCCCAGCTGGGTGAACACGGGCTGCAGGCATTGCTGCTTGCTCCACAACTGATCCCAGTCTGGGCTTCCCTCTGTAGCATGCTCTCTGGAGGTCTAGCTGCCTCCTCTGGGCTTCCCTCCACAGCAGCGCCCTCTGGTTGGTGCACCAGGGTAGGAAGTTAGTTGTCTTGAATATGCTTAGCCTTTTATATAGTAGGATTATTCCCACAACACAATCACCCTGTGAGGTGGGTGGGGCTGAGAAAGCTCCTAGAAGCTGTGACTGACCCAAGGTCACCCAGCTGGCTTCACTTGGAAGAATGGGGAATCAAACCTGGTTCTCCAGATTAGAGTCCCGCGCTCTTAACCACTATGCCAAACTGGGCAGACTGGATGTCACACTGCTCTAGGAGTCACCGGCAACGCTACAATAAAACCTTGCAATGCTGGCATTTAATTTTTCCCCCTGCCACCACTCAGAGTAGTGGCAGGCAATGAGGGTTGTCAGCAGGAGGCCTCCCACCACAGCAAGAAACCTGGCAATCTTATTCTGCAAAATTCTCAGGGCTGCCATCACATGCACACTGGGAACTCTGTGCCTGATATGGGCTATACTGATCAGCCCACCAGCTAAGATCGTGGTGCCCTACCTGCAATAGAGATAGTGTCTCATAGTGGTTAGAGTATTGGGCTAGGGCCTGGGACAACCAGGATCAAATTTCAGCTCTATCATGGAAGCTTACTGGGAGACCTTGTGCCCCTCACAACCTTCGTGAAGATTAAGTGGAGGAGAGGAGAACCATCTGAAAAGCGATTTTGGGTCCCAATCAGGGACAAAAGTAGGATGTCCATTTTAAAAATAAAAATATAAGAAGTGAGGTGGGTGGTGACCAGAGACAGGGCTTTTTCAATAGCTTCATTTATTTTTACCCAGGCTTCTAACTAACGGATTTGATCTTTAAAAAAAAACAAAATACTGGGGCCTGCTTTAGCCTGAGGAGTGTCTTCTGTGCTCAATGGCCTGCTTTATACTCTGCCTTGTTCTTAATTCCTTGATTTCTGTCCTGACCTGTTTTCAGTGGCTTGTTTCAAATGGTTGTGTGGTTTATTGTACAGTTCAAGATCTAAGCTGCCTTGAGCAGATCTCTGGAGAAGTAGCATAAACATTTCTAGACAAATAAATACATTTAGTTGGAACCACATGGAGAGAAGGCTTTAGCCTCCCCCTCTGTGACATTGCTCCAACTAGCATGGCTTACTTGGTAGTGTCAGAGTATACTGGAGGATTCTTAGCCATGAAGATCCCTTGGTAATCTTTTACCAGTTCCTAGGATGCAACAGCATTGGCCTTCATATGCTGCTTATAGTTCTTCTGTGAGCTTCAGGGTGGCTGCTGTGGGAAATAGGGTCCCGAGTAGACACGGGCACAAACAGAAACCCCCCCCCCACAAACATGGTGTTCGTTGTCATCCATGAACAATGAACAACGAACATTGAGGAACGTGACCTGTTCACGAACAAGTTCATTGTTTGTTGTTCGTGGGGGCCAGCAGGCTCTCCTCCAGCCATCAAGATCCTTACCACACCATTCCCAGAAACCCTACCTGAGCAGACAGCAGGAAATGTACCAATAATAAATAATAGCTTGGCCCCAGAGCCTGGCAGCAGCCCTGGAACCTGAAGGGGTAGATCCCTACTGCACCACTCCCAGAAACCTTACCTGAGCAGGCAACAGGAAAAGTACCAGTAATAAATAATAGCTTGGTCCAGAGCCTGGCAGCAGCCCTGGAACTTGAAGAGGTAGATCCCTATCCCACCACACACAAAGAAAACTCAAGCTCAAATGCACTCTCCCTGACTCTCTCTCAAAATGCCGACAGCAACTGTCTCTCCCTCACTGTTTGCAAAACCAGAGCTGGGAGCCCCCCTCCCCCCTGCTCTTTGCTTCCTTGTAACAAATTTGGAGCTCCACACTTGAAAGGAAGACCTGCCTATCAAGCTAAATTGGGCTTAGATTGGGGTTTCCAGGGCAACAGCAGGAGTTCAGACAGAGTTCAGGTAGTACCTGCCTCCAGTTGACAAGGGATTTTTTAAAAACTGGTTTAAGATGAATATTGTATAGAATTTATTTCCAACAAAATTTCAAAGATCCAAAAACAAACACTTGTACTAATATTCACCATAACGTAATGTAAAAATAAAATTTACAAGCCAATCCATCATTACAAAGAATAAAAAACATGTCTTAAAAATGAAGACATAATTGAAAATTTCAACTAACATGAAATGTCTGTATCTCTTTTTTTTAAAATAATTTTTTATTTTAACATCTAGAACAATAAACTACAAAAAACTACAATAGTACAAGGGGAGGGAAAGAAGGGAGAGGAAAAAAAAAGAGGGGGAAGGGGGGGTGGAAAAATGGGGAAGGCAACTCACAAACACTAAACACTACACTTCAATGCTTTCCCTTCATACTGCCATAATTAAAGAAAATAGCTTAATAAAGTAATGATGGAATGGTTGATCTTACAAAATACAAATTACAGTTCAAATTAAATCTCCCCCCCCCCGGGCCTCGGACGCAGTTCTCTCTGAGCAGCTACAGCCGCAGCGCTCGTTGCCTCCCCCCTCCCTTCAGGCTTCAAATCTTCTTCTTTTTGCTTGCTGTATGGCCCAAATTCTGGATTTTTGTCCACAAAATCCCTTAGCTGATCTTCCGAATTAATCTTGTAAGCTTGATCTTTATAACTAAACCCGATTCCTTCCGGAAGTAGCCATTTGTACTTTATGTCACGTTCCCTCAAAAGAGCTGCCAGCTTTTTATACTTAAACCTTCTCTTCCGGACTAAAAATGGAACGTCTTTCAGTATCTTGACTTTATTTCCCAGAAAGTCCAACTCCGCATTATATGAGTTATATAGAATATTGTCCCGGACCCTCCTGGATGAGAACTCAATAACAATCTCGCGAGGCAGCTGCCGCTTCATTGCATATTTTGAAGATGCCCGACGGACTCCCAAAATGGCGCTTTTTACTTCTTCTTTAGTTGCCCTCGCGGGTGTTGCTAAAAGTTCCGAGGCAAGATCCCATAAATCCTCGTTTTCCTCCTCTTTAACATTCTGGAGACGCAAAATGGTCTGTGTTCGCTCCACTTGCAGCCCAATCAGCTGGTTTCCCACCAACTTTAGCTCCTTGTTCGTTGCTCTCATAAGTGACGCATTTTCCCGAGCAGACTTCTCTGCCCCCCCCGCTACTTCCTTGATGGCTTTCACATCGCTCTCAATTAAGCCCACCCTTTGATCTGTTTCATTCAGCTTGTCAACAAAGGGTTTTATGGCTTCGATAACCAAACTTTTCACCAGTGCCTCAAGCGACTCGCCTCTTCCCTGCAGGGCAGCTGAAACTGACTTGCCCAAAGCAGGACTCTGCTTTTTTGCTGCCATTTTAGGGGGGGGGAACCGCCAATCTTCCGAGACTCTGCGAGGGGGGGAAAAATCCGAATCTTCTAAACTTCAGATCCCACCACTCCTTCACATGCGCTTGTAGTAACAGAAGGGATTCGCTTACTTACAGGCTTCCGCCTAATCCTGTTCTTTGCCGTTTTCCATGGCCCGGCAGCACACAAGGTGCCGTGCACGTCTGCCGGCCTCCATAGGGACAAGCGGGCAATTTACCCCCTGCCTCGATCTGCCAGAGGGCTCTTCCCGTCGCGTCCCGGACCCAGACTCCCTCCCTGGGAGCCCTGGGGGCTAATCTTTGCAGATCAGCCGCCCGGTCAGGCTGCTCGGCCGCTTCTTCTCGGACCTGCCGAGAGGAGCGTCCGACATGGCCGCGAAAACGAAACCAAATCCGAAATATCTGTATCTCTTGATAATGCTGTTACCACAACTCTACTGAAACAGCTTGTAATTTTTTTTATAAAGATTTTATTAGATGGGATAACATACAATATATATTGTTACATACCATTAATAACCCCATTGATTCCTCATATGTTCCCCATCCCCTCCCCCCTTTTTCTATATTGACTTCCAACAGCACTGCAACCTCTTTTTCCTTTCCAAAATTCTAATTCTAATTCTTATTTGTTAATATTAATTTTAAAGGTAAAGATTTACACTACACTACATCTTATCTTATTTAATAATTCTCGAAAGACTATAAATGCCCTTTAACATCCCATTTTTTTTCCAAATACTCTTTCAATTTCCCCCAGTCTTCTCTAAATTCTTTTGGATCTCTGTCTCTCAGTTTTCTCGTTAGCTTGTCCATTTCCGCCATGTGCAACAATTTTTGAATCCATTCTCCAACTTCTGGAATTTCTTCTTTTTTCCAATATTGTGCATATAAAGTTCTCGCTGCTGTTATCATATAATAAAGTAGCGCTCTATCTTTACTGTTTATATCCTCTAAACGCAGAGATAGCAATAACATTTCTGGATTTCTTACAAAACTTCTTTTGAGTATTACAGATATTTCAGCACACATCTTAGACCAAAAAATCCCTAGCCTTTTCACATGTCCACCACATATGATACAAAGAACCTTCATGCTCTTTACATTTCCAAAACTTATTTGATAATTGGTTATTAAGCAATGACTAATTTTTTCGGCGTTAAATACCATCTATATATCATTTTGTACCCATTTTCTCTAATACTAGTACATGTTGAAATCTTTAAAGTGTTCTTCCATAAATGTTCCCATGCCTCCATTGTGATCTCTTTATTACAATTTATTGCCCATTTAACCATTTGAACCTTAACCGTCTCATCTTCTGTATACCATTTCAACAACACTTTATAAACTCTAGAGATTATTTTGTTCCCTTCCCCCAATAAAAGTTCTAGTTCAGAGTTTTTAACTCTAAGTCCTGTCTTTCTTTGGTCAGATTCAAATATATCTTTAATTTGCCGGTATTGTAGCCCTTCATATTTAAATGGCAATTCTTCATTCATTTTTATTTTAAATACATTCTTTTCAGTTTTTAATAGGTCTTTATAAGTAATCCATTCGTCTCCTTTATATTCCAAGTTCGGATTTGCCACCTCAGCTGGAACAATCCACATATATTTTTCTTCATTTATAAATTTCTTATATTTCAGCCAGGTTGCAAATATGTTTCGTCTCAAATAATGGTGTTGGAACATTGCGTCCATTTTATGTTTGTTGCACCATAGATATGTATGCCATCCAAAGAGATTGTTATACCCTTCCAATGCCCTTCCAGTTGCCAAGGGAATTGATTGCAGGTGCCAGATTGTCTGGCTTGACAAACAGCAGTGAATGAGGCTTGCAATGATGGTTGTTGTGGATTTTCCGGGCTGTATTGCCGTGGTCTTGGCATTGTAGTTCCTGATGTTTCACCAGCAGCTGTGGCTGGCATCTTCAGAGGTGCAGCACCGAAAGACAGAGATCTCTCAGTGACACCGAAAGATCTCTGTCTTTCGGTGCTACACCTCTGAAGATGCCAGCCACAGCTGCTGACGAAACATCAGGAACTACAATGCCAAGACCACGGCGATACAGCCAGGAAAATCCACAACAACCATCGTTCTCCAACCGTGAAAGCCTTTGACAATATATCGAGGCTTGCAACGGCCACCTCTTCATTTAGAATGGGGCCTCACGAACATCTTGTTTGCGAACAGCTGATTGGGCTGTTTGTGGCATTTTAAAGTTCGTATTGCTGTTCGTGCCCATCTCTAGTCCCGAGTCCAACTAGATGGCTGTTTCATCTGATCCAGAAAGGCTGCTTTTATGTTCTGTGATTTCCAGAAGGCACTGTATTGATCCACCATGCTACTCATACCCAGATCTAGTCCTAACAGATTTTTAACACAAAAAACTGGAAGTTGGCTAATTTTTTGCGTGGGCACTTACATTTCAGGTTTTGCTGCCACTTCTTATCAGAAATTTTGATTGTGGTAGTAGTACAATTTTTATTGTGGCCCACAAACCATATTAACACAAAAAACTATCAACAATTATTAACCCACACATGGGACTTTAACTCAGCCCATGTTTTCATTGCAGAAAGCAAAAACTTGGCTGCAGAGACCGTAATTCTTTTGTTGACTCCCGCCAATAACATTTTGAACATTTGAAAATGGTTCCAAGAACCATTTTTTATTACTCAACACTAGTTCCAGAAAATCTATGCATGCTTGGACATAAAACCTACAGTGAAATTACACATGAACCAACAACTCAGCCAGGTTATTTGAACAGGAACAAAATCTATTATTAGAAGTAATATTTTGGTACCTCCCTGTCAACAATGCAGATGGAAGCATGTTAAATCTAGCCAGCATAAATGCATAGCGATATCATAGGACAGTTATACATGTTGGTGTGAGATCATTGGGGCTAAATCAAAAAGGGAAACACACTCCACGAGTGTTTCTTGGAAATCAGTATCCCTTACATGGATGATAATTACTATATGCTAAAGCAGCTTTGCTTGGCCCCAGTGATTTAAAAAGGAAATTGAAAGTCCCAAAGTGGTCTTTTTTTGTATTTTGAGTTAAACCAAGATTGGGATCTCTTGATTGTAATATGTGAGCTACATGATGGGTTGAAGCCGCACATTGCTGGATATTGTGCTATTGTTGCTTTATTACAATAATTTGCAACTGGACTGGCTGGTCCACACAGAAAAATCTAGTTATGAATGATCGTTGTTGTGCAACCACAGTGCAATATCCAAAGATGGGACGCAGCCCTGCATGAATAGAACATGAGGGAGAGAAACAACCCCCTTTTCATATATAGTGAAACCCAATGATTGTTGTTATTGATCCAAACTGCTCAAAGAAGGGGGGAGCTGTACTATTAGGTGCAACTCTCAGAACTGAAATCTTGCGCCAAGAGCTAGCTGCTTCAGTTGCATTTGAAAACCCCTGTATTTTTCCAAAGCTTCATTTACAGGAATTGGTTTCATGTTCCCACTCAATTAGGCTTTGTTGTAAATGAACTAAATGCATCAAATGATATTGCCTGTGGGGGAGACAGTCTGTGGTAGAAGCTGGCAGCAGTTTCTGTGTTCTTCTATCCCTTTGGCTAGGGATGAGCAAGCAGCTTCTGTTCAAATATGACCTAGACGTGATCTTGAATGATTCAGCTAACCTCAATCCCAAGTTTAGTTAGTCCCAGTCAAAATTTTGTTTTGGGCTCTTACAAGGCCAAATGTCATTGTAAATTTGATTTTGATTTTGCCATCAGGGCACATGTATTCCTTGCCAGATGCACATATAGATTTGAGGCCACACTATTAAATGCTTTAGCCAGTGCATTGTAGTTGGGGTCCAAAGACATCTCACTCATTTAGAAGACACCTGCTTTCAATACCAAGGGACATATTCTGTCTAGGAGAAGACATGTCTAGTACCAGCAATTAGTAAAAAGTTAATAATTCAAGGGGAAATTTAATTATTGGATGAAAAGAATGCCAAAGGAGAAGGGGGTGGCCCCAGTCTGGAGACGCTTGCGGTAACAGATCTTCCACCCAACTTTATGATTTATTCATGTGATTCACCAATTCTTCTACCATTGCATTCAAGGATGTTCTCGATTCATACAAGCTGTTTACAATATAATAGAACACGAAAGGAAAGGGGGAAAGGATGGGAAGAGGCAAAGAAACAACTTCTGGTACTAACTCTTAGGTCTTACGAGGATTCGGTTTCGTTTTCTCAGCCATGCCGGACGCTCCTCTCGGCTGGTCCGGGAGGAAACGACCGGGCACCCTGACCGGGCGGCTGATCCGCAAGGATTAGCCCCCAGGACTCCCAGGGAGGGAGCCAGGGTCCGGGACGCGGCGGGAAGAACTCCCCGAAATCAATGTGGGGGGGGAATTGCCCATTTGTCCCTATGGAGGCCGGCAGATGTGCACGGCGCCTCGAGTGCCGCCGGGCAACGAGAAACGGCAAGTAAAAGAAACAGGCGGAAGCCTGTAAACAAGCGAATCCCTTCTGTTCTACAAGCGTTTGTGAAGGAGAGGTTGATCTGAAGAAGACTCGCTCTTCCCCTTCGTTGAGTTCCAGAATTTTGTTGGCGCCCCCCCCCCCAAAATGGCAGCAAAGAAGCAAAGTCCCGCTCTCGGTAAGTCAATCTCGGCTACCTTGAAGGGGGAGTCGCTCGAAGAGTTGGTGCGCAGGGCGGTGGTGGAAGCCATAAAACCCTTTGTTGACAAGCTGAACGAAACTGATCAAAGGGTGGGCTTAATTGAAAGCGAGGTGAAAACCATTAAGGCAGCAGCGGGGGGGGGGGGGCAGAAAAGTCTGCTCTGGAAAGTGCGTCACTTGTGAAGGCTACAAAAAAGGAGCTGAAGTTGGTGGAGAACCAGCTGATCGGGCTACAGGTGGAACGAACGCAGACAATTTTGCGTCTCCAAAACGTGAAAGAGGAGGAAAATGAGGATCTGTGGGATTTGGTCTCGGAACTACTGGCGACACCCGCGAGGACGACTAAAGAAGAGGTTAAAAGCGCCATTTTGGAGGTCCGTCGGGCTTCTTCAAAATATGCAACAAAGCGACAGTTGCCTTGTGAGATCATTATTGACTTTTCATCTAAAAAGATTCGGGACACCATCCTATATAACTCATACAATGCGGATTTGGACTTTATGGGTTTGAAAGTCAAGATTTTGAAGGACGTTCCATTTCTAGTCCGGAAACGGCGTTTTAAATATAAAAAGTTTGCAGCTCTTCTGAGGGACCATGGAATAAAGTACAAATGGTTATTCCCGGAAGGAATATGGTTCAGATATAAAGATCAGGCCTATAAGATATTATCAGAAGATCAACTAAAGGATTTTGAGAATAAAAACCCAGAACTCTGCTGCACCAAGAAAGAAGAAAAGGAGGAGCCGGAGGGGGGGGAGGAGGAGGAGAGCATCGCAACAGCAGTTGCACAGAGAGAATTGCGTCCGGGACCTAGAAGGGGGAGGAAAGTTTAATCAGATTTTGAAATGTTTATTCTCTGTATGATTAACCACTCCATCATTATTCTATGGAGCTATTTTTGTATTATGACAGTATGAAGGGAAACATTGAAGTGTAGTGTTTAGTGTTTGTAGTTCATTCCCCCCCTTTTCTTTTTCCACCCCCCTTTGTCCCTTCCCTCTCCCCTTTCCTTGTGATAGTCTGTAGTGTTTTGTAGTTATGAAAAATAAAAAAAATTATATAAAAAAAAAACTCTTAGGTCTTACAGTGCCACCATAAGTAGGTCTGCTGAGAATCCTACTTTGGGTCTATTCAATGGGGCTTACTCTGAGGAAAGAATTGCAATATTCAATTGATCCATAATGACCACATTGAACGGCCACTGCAGGAGACAGTTCCAGGTGGGGAGGAGCCAAATAGCAGAGGTGCCCAGGCAGACCTCTGGTGGAGGGCCTTACTATTTTCACCTCTCCCTTTGATACGGCTAAGAGGAATGGCTGCTGAGGGAAGTGATTTGGGGAAGAAGAAGTCAGATAGAAATGGATACTATGAAATGTGTAGCAGAACTTAAGTGACGGTGGTATCTCTGAATACCATTTATAAATTGGATATGTTTTGTTCATAGTTTATAGTTCATCAGTATGTACTAGTGAGAAAGTGTTTGGGTCAATTCTCTCGTTGGCCAAATCAGACACCCACAATCTCCCATTCACATTTAAAGCAGAATGAGGTGGGGGCAGCCAAACCCAGTCCTCTCTCTGTTTCACATATTTCTTTTTTCCAGAAATGAATGAGTGCAGGAAGGGAGCCTTCTGTCCAGTCTTACTTTTGGGCAGAGTGAGGACACAGCATCAGTCATACAAACTGATCAAAGATTAGAATAATTTATTTAGGAACTAAAAATACTGGAGAGATAGAGATAGTATTGCCATCTAGGGCTTGGGAAATTCCTGAAGATTTGCATTTGGTGCCTGGGGAAGAAGGGTTCAGGGGAGAGGTAGGAGTTTGGAATGGAAGTGAAGTCACTGTAGGACTTCCATTTCTCCTAGACCTTATTGTTTTCAATAAAGTCTGATCCCAGCTCTTCTGTTATCTTCATTTAGATCCTGAGCAGGACAAATCCAGGGCTTTTTTAATCCTTTCCCCTATTGTTCATGGTCTCTGTGGTATCTCTGAGGGCTTCCATTCCATGGGTCTAGATTATATAAAAGTATCATTTATAAATCTCAAGTAGAGGAGAAGTGTTTTGGGAACAGGAGTTGTGGGGCCATGCAACATCCATGGCCGAGCCATTAATCTGGAGGTGCCCTTAGCAAAGCTTGAGGGCAAAGTGTGCTGTGGTATTGTGAGGGGCTTTCCTGATGACTTGTAGTTCATTGTAATGCAGGAGATGGATTATCCATGTCACCCTCATAAAGAAACTTGCTCAGTACAAACAGATATTTTCTTTGTATGGAATTTTAGGTAGCTTTAATTGTTTTGTTTGTTGTATACATTGTACGGTTGCAGTCAGGGTTGCCAACAGGCCGGGAGAAAAATGTCCTCTCCCTTTAATAGAGGCTTAATGTGTGTAAAAGAGCAGCTGAAGTATTTTATGGCATGGAGATAAGTAATAGGGGTGAACACCAAGAAAAAATTCATTATACTTTAGTATCTGGTGTTTGGGGAATTCCCTGCGTCCGCACCCTAATTGCTTATGTTCATGTAGGACATTGCTAGTTCTGGATTCAAATGCATGTGGTTTGGGGAGATTTGGTATGTCAGGATCATTACTTTCAATGGGGAATCTATTTGAGGGTCTGGAGCAGCTCTTTATAAAGGTGATGGCACCAAATCTGCACAGTACATAGGACTCATTCTAATCTAAAGACCCTCCAAGTTTCAAGTGAATTGGACCAAGAGGTTCTATTTTACAGATCCCTGAAGTAGATGCTTCTCTGCTCAGGTGAAATTCTCCCCACTGATTCCTAGGAGGTGGGGGGAAATGGCTCCAGCTACCAGAATTAAAAAACAAAACAAAACGGTCTGTATTCATTTTATTTTTACTAATCTATCAGTGACTGACTGACAATAAAAATATTTTGCCTTTGCTGAAATCTCTATATAAGCCATCCTTTTTTGTTGAGGTCTGTTTCACAAAGTGAGGAAGGAGAATGGCAGCTTTGCAATTATTCCCTGTGGGCATAGATGCAGAGGAGTTAGCCGTGTTAGTCTGTGGTAGCAAAATGAAAAAGAGTCCAGTAGCACCTTTAAGACTAACCAATTTTATTGTAGCATAAGCTTTCGAGAATCTCGAAAGCTTATGCTACAATAAAATTGGTTAGTCTTAAAGGTGCTACTGGACTCTTTTTGATTCCCTGTGGGAAATTTTTTCAGACAGGGGCTGGAGTGGCTGTTTTTTAACCAACTTTAACCAAATGCAGCAGCGTTTGTGCTGCCTGTTCGCTAAAGAACCTCTAAGCTTCAAGCAAATTGGACCAAGGATTTCAAATTCTACAGACCACTGAATGAGGTGCCCCTAGCCACTACTTGCAGAAAAGAGGGCTCCACCCCCACCAAGGTGGAAGGGGAAGAAGAAGCAAGCAAGAAGACCCTCAGCATTGCAATTATTCCCTATGGGGGACTTTTTAAGGGGGTCTGGAGTGGCTGATTTTCAACCAAATTATACCAAATTTGCTGCAGAAAATCACAGTAATGACCTAAACAGCTATTTCCATTAAGATAGTTTTAGGTGGGTAGTAGGGGTGCCATTTCCCCGCCCGGGGTGTGGAATCTCCTACTCCCACCCTTCCCCTCCCACGCCCACTTACTTGGCTGGTGGGGGTGGGTGGTGGTGCAGTAGCACCTTAAAGACCAAGTAGATTTCTATGGTTTTGAGAATCAAAGCTCCCTTTGTTTGACTCTCAAAAGCTCATACCCCGGAAATCGAATTGGTCTTTAAGGTGTTACTGGACCCTTATCTAGCTATTTCTGTGTATATCTTTAGCTTGTAATGTACACCCAGTAAATAAAATCTCATTAAATCCCTTCCAAAGGTACAGGAGTCGGGCATTTTTCTCCAGGCCTATGCCAGTTGTACCTTTTCTTTAATTATGTTCCATTGTTGTGTATTATACTGCATTATTGTATTTAGTATACTGTTTTTAGAGAGCCACTCTGATTTTGTAGTCCCATTTTGTTGTATTGATGACTTTATGTTATACTGATTTGACTGCATTGTTTTAAATTGTGCAATCTGCCTTGAGTCACAGTGAGAAAGGCAGACTATAAATGAAGTAAATAAATAAATAAAGCATGATCTATGGGGCCTATCTCCAGGATTCAGCTTTCCATATGCCACCATAAATCTCTGTCATAATCATTTATTATTTCTCATGCAATTAATATGTTATAAATCAGTAATAGTCATTTGTAATAGTCTGCAAGAAGCTTGATTCAACATACGGACACGTCCATCTGCTTACAGGCTAGTACATGCTGAAATTTCAAATGACCACCATGAACTCTGTTGTGTGAATCAGCCCTAGCTGGAAAAGACAATGAAAGCAAACTTAACAATGTTTTCTCCATGATCTCAGAATCCCATTAGTCTCAGTCACCTAAGGCACGAGTTCCGCATTTTCTCATGGAAGACTGCTCTGCATCGTAATAGATCCTTGGATCAAGTAATTTGCTCTGAGGCAGAATCTAACATTTCACCACATTAATACAGCAGAACCAATGAACTGTCCTGTTTTCTGCATCCATTTAAAATTTCAGGACAATAGCCTGGAAAAGGGAGGGTGTAACACTTCTATCAAGACCAGTTACAGGAAGGCTATACCTATTTAGTGAAGAGCTAAGCAGTGAGAGAACATGGGATGTACTGCAGATTGCATTATGTATTCACACAATTCTCAGGCACATCTCATGAAAAACTGCCAAGAGTCTTCAGTCCATACTATAGCTCAGGAATCCCCAGCCTTGTTGAACCTGTGGGCATTTTTGGAATTTTGAGAACAAGTAGAGGGTGCCATCACAAAATAGGAGGCAGAACCAATCACAAAATGGCTGCCAAGAGGAAAACCAACCACAAAATGGCTGCCAAGAAGAAAACCAATCACAACATGTTAGGAGGTTGTAAGCCAAGCATCTGCCTATGATAGATGCAACTGTCTCCAAATGGGTGTTCCCTGCAGCCCCAAAGGTAACGTATCCTGGGTTCTCCAGAAACCACCTCCTACTCTAGTGAGGTAGAGAAAAGCCAGGACTGGCAATTAGTTTTGGAGAAGAAATGGTTTGGGAAAGAAGCAGTTGGGTGCCAGGAAAAAAATGGTGGGTGCCATGGTGGGTGACCACTGATATCGCTGGTGTTCTGGCAAAAAAAAATGTGGCTTGCTTTGAGCAAAGTTCAGGCAGGATCACAAGTGGTGATGCTGCCCAGGTGTGGCAGGCCTTTTCCTTAAGCCTAAATGCTTATTTGCTGACACAGTGCCTCCCAAAACCAAGCTGCTACTTGACCTTTGCCAACCCAGGCTTGTCTGCCAATCAAGTGTTCAAGTAGAATCCTCCATTGGAAGCTTTCCTGTTACTTGCAACAGGACAGGACTAACAACCCAAACAACACGTGATGCACAGTTTTGCCTAACTTTGTCCTGACACTGTTTTCTTTAGTGAGCAACAACTGCAGAAGGCTGTAATCTTGAGCATAAGACCTGTGATTGGAAGTGCTTACTGCTTTCTCATCAGACTAATTTTCAACTCAAAATTCCCCCTCGGCAAAGAGAGAGAGAGATGGTTAATTCAGACACTTGCCTGGGTGTGATCCAATTTCCCCCCATAATTGTTTGCCTGTTGTTGTTTTTTAAGAATAAAGTCAAAGGATCATAAATAGTTTGGAACTTTGCAAAAATCCACAAAGCTTTGTAGCTCAAGAAGAAAAGGCCCTCCAGTTTTCAAATCAAACTATGACATCTGGCATGAAGGCGCTGCACCTCAGGCTAGAAGTGTGCTCTCTATCTGCCAGCATCCCGCCCCCATCCTTGAAATCATGCCAACTTACAGTCCTCTAAAGCCATCTGCACATGCTCAGCTGAGCCACATTTCATTGAACATTGTAGCTATTATGCTTTCCATCTGCCGGCAATCATGGCCAGCCATCATGAATTCCCTGCACCTGTCACATCAGCTAAAGCACCTTGGTCGATATATACAACTTGCATCATTCTAGCCTTAAAACATATCCCCAGAAACATCTCAGCTTTTCACCAGGCTATTGAAATTCTTATTCCTTCCTCTCTTAAGTCCAAAACAAGACAACTCCAGGGCGTTTTAAAATAAGCTCTCCTCCTGTCAAAAAGGGATGGGTGACAGATGGAAGAAAATAAGACAAGCAACAATTCTTTGCAAAAAGAAATAAGGGAACAAGGACCCTGTAAACTGCTCACCTCTTTCGGTGTCCTGTGTAAATATTGTAGCTGTTATTCTCCCTGTCTCATAACACTTCTACTAAAATAAAGGGGCATTTGGCTGGTGCAGGAACCTGGCATCCATACCTGGACTCACATTGGATTTGGGTGAAAAGTGATTTGTTTAAGAGTCTTTGGCTAAAGTTATAAGGCAGTTTCTTATAGTTTGTCCCAGGTTGTCATGACCAAGAAGCAGAGTCCACTATGGGGCCATGCAGAAAGGCATGATTCTTAACAGCTAGGGTCCATTTGTTTATCTAGTACATTTCTGTTCAACCCTTCCTCCAAGGAGCTCAAGACTGCATACATGGATCTTCCCTCCACAACAACCCTGTGATGTAGGTTAGGCTGAGAGTGTGTGACGGAATGTGGCAATCCAGTGTCTTGTGGAAGCCTGGGGTTTTGAAGCTGGGTCTCCCAAACTATAGTCTAACATACTAACTGCTACACTACACTGGTTCACTAGAGAGGTGTGTGTGTAGTTTTTCCTTTGTAAGTGAATGGATATAATTTCTGCCTAGAGGAAAAAGTTGGAGATGCTGTTGTGGAAAGGGCCAAACCTGCACTTCACCTGTCACATCAAGTAGCTTGACCTTTGGTGGTGGAGAGTGCTATCAAGTCAGAGTTGACTTATGGCGACCCCTGGTGATGCTTTCATGGCAAGAGACTAACAGAGGTGATGTGCCATTGCCTGCCTTTGCAACCCTGGTCTTTGTTGGAGGTCTTCCATCCAATTGCTAACCAAAGCCAACCCTGCTTAGCTTCTGAGATCTGACGAGATCAGGCTCACTTGGGATATCCAGGTCAGGGCAGCTTGGTCTTTAGTGAAAGAAATTCTGCAGAGGAGTTGGTGTATAGGGTGTCTCTGTAGACTGAGCATGCAGAAATACACAGCAGCACACTCAGGGACATACAAGACCTCCTTCCCAATAACCCTCTCTGTTGTCAGGGGTGAAGGGGACATCACAGGGTGGCTGTTTTTTCATGCTTTGCTTGTGGGTTTTCTGAAGGTATCTGATTGTTCATAGTGAGATGCAGGATATAGGACTAGATGGGCATGATCCAGAGGAGCTCTTTCATTTATGTCACAATGAGGAGGGCACATAGCTGGTGTTTAATAAATGTAGTTGCTGAAGTCAAAGCTCTGTAGTGACAACCAGCTCTATTCCCTTTAATTTGTTCAGCACAGAAGCAAAATTGAGTCCGTTTGTAAGGCTATCAGTGAGGTCAGGCAGCAAGAGAACAGGGGAATATGCAGGCCAGCCGTAATGCTGTATTATTTAATGGAGAATTGCTTTTCTCTGCTGCCCTGTCGGTTTTGTGCTTCTGATTTCACATCCTAAATAAGATATCAAATATTAATACAAAATATTACCTCTTCCTCGGGGACTCGCAAGCCAGTCTTGGAGTGTACTCTTGGTTGCCATTAAACAGCTTGGGGCGACAATTCTATTATTTTTCAGCAAGATATTACTTTTTTATGTCAGAACTCAGTACTGCAGGAAGCAAAAAAAAAGGAAAACAGCAAAAGCATAGGCAATAGGAGGGAAAGAAAGGGAAGACCATGAGAAACAGTGGTGAAGAAATTGAGGAAGGTGATTGATGGCGGGAAAAGAGTGAAGCAGGCAAAAGGGAAATGAGAAGGAAAGGGAAAGTAGGGTTGCTGACTCTGGGTTGGGAAATTCCTGGAGATTTGGGGGTGGAGCCTAGGGAGGGCAGGTTTGGGAAGGACCTCAGTATGGTATAATGCCAAACAGCCCAGCCTCCAAAGCAGCCATTTTTTCCAGGGGAACTGATCTCTGTCATCTGGAGATGAATTGTAATTCTGGGAGAAGACCCACTCAGAGGCTGGCAACCCTAGGAAGAAGTCGATCAAGTGTAAAAAATTATACATGTGATATGAATATCAGAGAGAGAGAATGCTAAATTTAATAAGTTTCAGGAGAGCCTGTGACTGGATCACCCTGCTGTTTTTATATGCCCCCCTCCAAATGGAATCTAGACTGTCAGGGGAGAAGGTTTAATAGTTACCCATTGATTATTTGACTTCTGGGGCAAACTATACAGGTGCCATTTTTCTCCTCACCCTCTGCAAATCTCCTCAGATGATTGCAAAAATGGTAACCACCCATCCTAGCACCGTGGCTCCAGCCCTCAGGCTGTGTTTAAGAACAACAGAAACATTGAGAGAGCTGATTTTGGGTTTTTTATTTCTCATATAGTTTGGTACTGAGGGGCTGGCAGCCAGGGGGCTAGCCCCTCCTGCTGTGCTTCTTCCCCAATGTGGGGAGTAGTGCTGAGGCCTAACAGTGATCAGACTTGGGTACATTTCGCACTCGGTTTTTAGAGCGCGTTTGTACCTGTTCCACATCCCATGTTTGCAAGGTTTTCACACTTAAAAGCAGTCATGGGATGCAGTCCCGCTTTTTGTCCGCTGTATCCCCGATTTTTCCCCCTGCGGACATACCCCGATGTTTTTTTAAGTTCGCTGCCGACTGGCAGCTAGCCCGCATTTTGCTAATGTGAACACTTTTGCCTCCTTTTTGCTTCTCTCCCCCCCTCCTTTTCCCTGGGAGCTGATTGGTTTGTGCAGAATTAACCACTCCCACCCTCCTCAGCTCTCTGAACTCCTTGTCCACCATTTTTTTTAGTAAAGCGAGCTGAGGGTCATAAGGCTGCTTCTTCGTTGGTTTCCTTCCTCCCGGTATGCATGCTGTTTTATTTTTTTTCAAAAGCCAGGAATGATTCCTAAGCTTGCTGCTAATTCCCTGCCAGCTTTAAAATCAAGGAAAGTGTTAAATAGCTGCTTTCTCCTTCCTCCCTTAGGGTATGCACACACATTTTTTTTTTTAAAGACAAGAATGGGTTGCGACGTTGTAATGTTCCTGCACTTTCTTCCTGGCTTTAAAAGCCAGGAAAGGATTAAATGGCTGCTTTTCCCTCCCTCCCAGGCATGTTTCAGACTTTGCCAAAGAGGGGGAAAAAACCCAAGCATTTTGCACAGCCCTTTGGAAACAAGCCTCTGCTTCCTGGGAGGAGATTAATCGGCAGCATTTTAACCCTTTCCTGGCTTGATTTAAAAAAATGAGAGTGGTACATGTTTTCCCCCAGAACTCTGCCACCAATTGCCTCTCTGGTGGGCAGGGGACAGCCCAATCAGCAAAAAGGGGGGAAGGGTTCCAACACTGCAACGTTACTACGCATGCTGATTTTTTTTTAAAAAAAGTGTGACGTGAATTGCAAGGCCCCAAAAGCCCAAAATTGCACCGAGGTTTTGAAATGAAGCACAGACACCAAATCGAAATTGCAGTGGACAGTGTGAAATGAACAGGTGCGATGCCGAAGCCACTGCGATCGGGGCGAATGCTCATAAATGGCGGTTTAAACCGTAAGTGCGAAAAGGGCCATGGAGAAGTAATTGAGGCTTCTCAGGGATAAATTTATGGGAACAATACTTCCTTCTTCAAACTAGTGATGTGATGTGAGAGAAGTCTGGAACACTTGTTGGTAAACTTGGGGGAAGAAATTCCCCCATTTTTAAAATGAATTTTCTCAGCCTTGTGAATCAGCAAGCTGGGGATTTCTGCGCATGATTGATGTATTTTCCAACTTAGCACCTTGATTTGCAGTTCCATAGCAGGCTCAGATGTCTGCCTGTGAGTGCTTCTTCTCTTTGCTCCATTTCAAGAGTAAATAAATACTCCAGCTTGCCACTTCAAGAGGTACCTGTAAGTATTCCTGTATGGGTTTTTTCCTCATGAGTAATATATTGTAAAAAACAAAGAGTGGATCAGGAGGAGTATCCTGGAGCAATAAGAAAAGAATAACGACAATGAACTGAAATGGATTAAGGAGAGCTACCGCACACTCAGCCTTAGAGGCTTTTGTGGCTTCAGTGTCCATAGGCATCAGCTTATTGAATCACACAAATGGAGTCTGAAGAGATAGACGTATAGAGGCACATAGCAGTATCTGCACACGGAACTGCTTGGGAGTGTGTGCATTGGCATAGTGCTTTAGAGTATTAAAACCCTTTATATTATCTTAAACAAACGAAGGGTCCTCTGGCATCTAGAAGACAAACTTATTCTAGTTTATGCTTTCATTTACTTTACTTCATTTATACCCTGCTCTTCTCACATATGGGGACCCAAAGCAGCTTGCATTGTTTGCTTCTTCTCTATTTTATTTCCTCAACAACCTTTTAGCATAGCGGTTAAGTGGAGCTGTAGTGGGTTGCTAATCAGAACTCTGCTTGTTTGAATCCCACTACAGCTGTGAGTTATGCAGGTGGCCTTGGGTAAGCCACTCCTCTCAGCCTCAGCTTCCCTACTGTATTGTGGGGATAATAATAACACTGACTTTGTTCACGACTCTGTGGGCACTAATCTGTCCAGAAAAGCAGTATATAAGCACACTGTTATTATTACTACTACTACTGTGAGTAGGTTAGGCTGAGATAGGGTTCCCCCGCTGAGGGTGGGGGATCCCCGCTGCCACTCTCCACCCTCCGCCCCCGCTTACCTGGCCGGTGGGGAAGGCATGGGCCTCCCGGGGGTGCTCTCCTGGGAGGCGTGAAGTGCTCTCACGGGCCCAATCCGGGCCAGTTCAGGCCCGAATCGGGCTGATTCAGCCCAAATTGGCTCAGATCGGGCCAGAATCAGCCAGGATCTGGCCAGATTGGGCCTCTGTGGAGTGGAGGAGTGTTTCCACACTCTGCAGTAGCCCCATCCTGGCCAATTCAGGCCTGAATCGAGCCCGATTTAGCCACCCCTGCAAATTGCACATGCGTCTCAGGGTGGCCATGGCCTGCATGATGATGTCACTTCCCAGAAGCGCACGCATGCTGTATGCACATGCGAAGGAAGACACTCCAGGTAGATGCCAGGTCCCCCACCTCCCGCCAGGAGGGCAGGGGGATGTGGCAACCCTAGGCTGAGAGATAGTGGCTGGTTCACAGTTACCCAGCAAGCTTCCATGGCAAAGGACGGATTTGAACCTGAGTCTGCTTGATCCTAGTCTGACACACTAACACTACACTACGCTGGCTCATGTGGGCTTGAGTCTACTTTGACAAATGCAATAGCTGACTTTTTTTTGGTTGGAAATACAATGTCTTGTGTACAGAGAAGGCAGAAGACACAGAATACCTGCAAGGGGCAGCAGGTCTGACAGTTACATAGATGGCAGAGTGGGATCCTTCTTTTCTCCTTTCTTTTGTCCTTCTTGCATGTGTCCAAATTGGTATTCTTAGGCTACTTCCTGCTTCCTGTTTCTTCCTGCAAGTCCCGCCTCCCTTTTTACTGAAGTAGTTAGTATCTATTCTGTTTCTCTCCTTTCTGGCAAAGTTGTAGTTCCTGAATAAACTCTCTTCATTCACTCCTTAATCAGACTCAAGATCATTCCTAAGATATACCAGAGCCTACCATTTTTACTGCAAAAGCCTGAGATTGCTACCTGCTGGGATACATTATCATACTTCACAACAGTCCTGTACAGTAGGGCAGTATCATTATCCCCATATTGCAGATATAGGGGCTCCCTGAATCTACCTATTATATTTATTGCAGAGTTGATATGTTAAGTGGGGACTTCCTGGCTAACAGGAGACAATTGCATCAATGCTATTCAACTAACAGTGCCTTATAACTTAATCTTACGGAATTAAAAACTGGTTAAATGTCTAGAAGAGTAGGAACTAATGGACAATTCTAATAATGGAGGGTGGTGGGGTTCCGCAAGGATTGGTATGGGGCTGGTGCTGTTTAACTGATTCATAAATAACCTGCAATAGGTGTGAGCCATGTAGTAGTTAATTTTGTGGATAATATCAGAGTATCAGGAAAGTGAAAACCAAAGCTGATTGTGAAAATCTCCAGGCACATCTCTCTAAACTGGGTGCGTGAGCAACAATATGGCAAATGTTCAGTGCAAGTCAGGGTAAGGTGATGCACACTGGAACAAAAATCTTAACTTTAAATATTTTCTCATGGGTTCTGAACTGGCTGAGACTGAAAGGGAAGAGATTTAGGGGCGGGGGGTGGTACTGGAAAGCTCAATGAAAATGTCATCTCAATTTGCAGCAGCAGCACTCAATGCTGGGAGTTATTAAGAATGGAATTTAAAATAAAATAGCCAATGTTATAATACCCTGTCGTAGATCTATGGTGTAGCATCAGCAGGAATACCGCATACAATTCTGGTCACCATATTTCAAAAAGGAAAGATGTGGCAGTATTGGGGGAAGTATAGAAGACGACAGCCAAGATGGTTTAATGGTTGGAGCACCTTTTCTATGAGGAAAGGCTGGAGAGTCTGGGGCTTTTCAATTTAGACAAAAAGATGGCTAAGGGGAAACATGACAGGGGTTTATAAAACGATGCATGGTGTGGAAAGAGGGGAGAGAGAGCACTTTTCCCACCTCTTCCGTAATACTAGAACTCAGGGGCACCCAATACATGACTTTATTGATGGGTAATATATTGAGGATGAACGGAAGGAACGGCTTCTTTACTCAATTCGTGATTAAATTCATGGCCAGTGGATGCAGTGATAGCCAGAAGCATAGATGACTTTACAAAGGGACTATACAGGCCCACAGAAGATAGATCCATCAATGGTTACTAGCCATGGTAACTAAACGAAACCTCCATAATCAGAAGCAGCAAACTTCTGAATACCAGGGATAGAAGGCAGTGTGAAGGGAAAGTCTTGGCCTCTATGCCCTGTTCCCTGGCCCAGGCCCTCTAGGGCAACTGGTCGGCCTGTGTGTGAAACAGGATGCTGGACAAGATGGTCCACTGATCCAACAGGGCTTTTGTTATGCCATTCCAACCAGAATTACATTCTCTTAAATCCATTGAAATCAGTGGGCTTAGAAGGATGTAACTGCTTAGGATAGCACTGTAGATCAGCTCTCATAAAAAATAAAATGCCCTGCTTATTTTTTTAATTAAAGTTAAATCCTATATTTGTTCTAAGGGAGTACACAAGGGGGTATATGTATAGTTCCCAGGAGTTCCCTCAAGCAGGCACAGACCAAGTCCGTCTTAGCTTTAGCAAGGCTCTTGTGAAAATACATGTTGTTGATCTTTAAGGGGTCCTGGAACTTCTGCTTTCTTTTCTTGTATAGCATAGCTTTCTTTTCTTGCATAGCATAGCACGTCCTGGGTCCTGGAGTGTTAAATGAAATATTCACAGTTAAATGAAAAGGAGCTTGCTTCTTGAAGTGGGAAATCTAACTACAGACCTAATTAAAATCCTGGTATCAGATTTGGTAACAGACACTAGCGTTCAAGTGTCCTCTGTCCTTTAAAATTCTTCTGTTTAAGTTGCAGCTCTAAAACAAGAGACGGGGAATTGGAATTCTAGGGATTGTGCTGCCTGGCTTATTCAAGGGCATTAATGGTAGATGATGGCTGTGAATGTGCAGATGAAGGAGGCTTTGATATTACTGGGGCAATCAGCGCAGGTCAAGGAATGGAGCTGGCTTGGTGGTTTGCTGTGGGGCTTTGTTCCTTTATGTGCTTCCTCAAAAGACGACATCTGATCTGGTTCCCTTGGAACACTTAAACAAATAAAACCAGTGTGTTTATCATTTTAAAAAGGCATAATCATCTGGAAGGAACTATTAACTGAAGGAGATAAGAATAAACAGGAAGAAAATGGGGGTATGAGACAGTGAGGGAGGGAAAGGGAAGAGGAAAGGAGACAAAAAAGGCAAGAGGAAAGAAGGGGTGAATGAAAGACAGATTGCTGATTCATGAGATTGAGGCACAATCCTAAAAGGACCCTGTAACTGCTGGGGAAATGCTGAAGCACCAACTTTGATTTATATGCAGCAGCTGAATTGAAATTGGCTTCTTTTTTGTTGGCTTTTTTTCCCTTCAAAAATTTAAGATCCGTATAGTGAACTATAGCAGAATCTATTCATTTTAACCTCAATGCTGCAGTTTTTTCTTAAGCAGATGGGGGACTGCCAGTTATAAACAATGATGCCATTCTCAGGAAAACAATTTGACAAAAAAACCCACCACTTCCTACATTGAAAATGATTCCATTGAATTTGTTGCTGACATTCTCTTTGCATATTTTTGTAGAAAAAAAAATCCCAGAAATTAAATGTGTGGGTTTTTTCTCTGTTGATGAAGTGTATATGTCACATTCTACTGTGAAAGAACTACAAAACATTAACCAACAAACACTTGGGTGGCAGAAAAAAATATTCCTGACACAACTGAAACTTTGTAAAAAGAAATGTTTTCTTTCGTAATGAGAGTTTTCTGCAGTCTTAGATGGGATGTTGCAAAAATCATGTGATTTGCTTGCAACACTGTGGACAGCATCCATTACGTAGATGACAGGTTAAGAAGGTTCGGTGGCTAAGTGAGTTTACTTATATTTATTTTATTTAGATACTTGTACCTTTCTTGTGTCCCCAGTGGGGACTCAAAGAGGCTTACAACATGGTTCTTCCCACCTCCATTTTATCCTCAGAACAACAACTCTGTGAGGAAAGTTAGGCTGACAGACAGGGGCTGGGCCAAGTCACCCAGTGTCCGTCCGTCCGTCCGTCCGTCCGTCCTTCCGTCCTTCCGTCCTTCCGTCCTTCCGTCCTTCCGTCCGTCCTTCCTTCCTTCCTTCCTTCCTTCCTTCCTTCCTTCCTTCCTTCCTTCCTTCCTTCCTTCCTTCCTTCCTTCCTTTATACTTTGCATTTCTCCTCAGTGCAGACCCAAACCAGCATACATCATTCTCCTCTCTTCCATTTTATCTTCACAACGACTCTATGAGATAGGTTAGGCTGAGAGTATATGACTGGCCCAAGGCCACCCAGCAAGCTTCCACGGCAGAGTTGAGATTTGAATCTGGGCTCCCAAATCTTAGTCTGACACTTCTGCTTAAGGCAGAGCAAGTTTATGGTACTTCTCAGTGGTCCAAGTGGGGGGGGTTCTGTGTTGTACATATTACAGGAGTCTTTCATACACGACACAGCAACAGACCAAGGTTTGCTTCACTCCACAGAGACATCCCTAGCTCTTTGCCATGCTTTAAAAAAACTGTCACTGTAGCATGTATTTGCATAACATTTTAAACATTCACAAACTTTTAAAAGAACTGTTTGTAAAATACAAGAAATAATATATGGGTTATATTTACAGATGAGGGCACATGGCTGTATGATCATATCTGGGCAAAATTTCAGGATTTTGCCTCAGTTTCTGATGAGTTGCTGCCACATTTACCTCACAGGCAAAGGGAAAAAATACTAGTTCAGGCACGGGTAGCTGTCCAATATCTTATGCGATGAAAACTAATGCAATCAGTTCATTTGACTTCTCTGCATTTTCCCTTTCCTCAGTTATCTTTTCATGCCATAGTCATATAATAATCCAGGTACTGTCCTGAATGGTACTGCAGGGCTCAGTATTGGGTCCGGTGCTTTTTAACTTGTTCATTAATGATTTAGAGTTGGGAGTAAGTGGCCAAGTGGCTAAGTTTGCTGATTACACTGAATTGTTTAGGGTGGTGAGAACCAGGGAGGACTGTGAGGCACTCCAAAGGGATCGGTCGAGGCTGGGTGAATGGGCATCAACGTGGCAAATGAGGTTCAACATGGCCAAGCGCAAAGTAATGCATATTGGGGCCAAAAATCCCAAATATAAGTATACAATGATGGGGTCCAAACTGGCGGAGACTGACCAAGAGAGATATCTTGGAGTCGTGGTGGATAACTCACTGAAAATGTCGATACAGTGTGCGACAGCAATAAAAAAGGCTAACACTATGCTGGGGATTATTAGGAAGGGAATTGAAAACAAATCAGCTAGTATCATAATGCCCCTGTATAAATCAATGGTATGGCCTCATTTGGAACACTGTGTACAATTCTGGTCACCACACCTCAAAAAAGATATTATAGCACTGGAAAAAGTGCAGAAAAGGGCAACTAGAATGATTAAAGGGATGGGACACTTCCCCTATGAAGAAAGGTTAAAGCGCTTGGGGCTCTTTAGCTTGGAGAAACGACAACTGAGGGGGTGACAAGATAGAGGTTTACAAGATTATGCATGGGATAGAGAAGGTAGAGAAAGAAGTATTTTTCTCCCTTTCTCACAATACAAGAACTTGTGGGCACTCAATGAAATTGCTGAACAGTCGGGTTAGCACGGATAAAAGGAAGTACTTCTTCACCCAAAGGGTGATTAACACATGGAATTCACTGCCTCAGGAGGTGGTGGCAGCTTCAAACACAAACAGCTTCAAGAGGGAATTGGATAAACATATGGAGCAGAGGTCCATCAGTGGCTATTAGCCACAAGGTATAGATGGAACTCTCTGTCTAGCACACTGATGCTCTGTATTCTTGGTGTTTTTTGGGGGGGGGCAATCAGTGGGAGGGCTTCTAGTGTCCCTTCCCCACTGGCAGACCTCTTGAGGACCCCTGGCTTTTGGCCCTTGTGTGACACAGTGTGTTGGACAGATGGGCCATTGGCATGATCCAACATGGCTTCTCGTATGTTCTTATGTTCTTATGCCATCAAAGGTAATCAGATTTACAGACAATGAAACTATCAGTCTAGTTTGTTTTTTTTAAAAAAAAATCTGTGGCTTACAGAACTTTGGAAGAGATTTTTTATATCATTTCACCAAAACAGAACTGTGAATATTCTTTGAGAGAAAAAGAGAGGATTAAAATGGCATATAATTATATAAATTTAGAATATATTATTTTCTGTGAAATGTTCAGGCCATTACTTCAAGGAGACAGGCAGGCAAACATGTGAAGTTGTCTGGACTGGATAGTATCCTTCAAATGAAAGAAAGGCGCTGGGAGCTTTATGGCAGCCAGCTGATACCAGATTTCTTTTGCAAGGTCACCCTATTTCCAAGGCCAGGAAGATTATGGGTGTGGTGTGAAAGCCTCAGCTGGAAGTCTGTAATTTTCTCCTGTGACCAATGGTCCTAGTAGTGATGTATCCTTTGTTTGCAAGGGTAAAAGCAGCTCAAACATTCAACTTTCAGAGGAAAAAGAGACACCAGAAAACAGGTTAAGTACCTTTCAACCTGCCATTACTCAAGCTGTAGTCATAAACAGCTGTTTTTTTATTGAGGAAATTTACACGTAAGTCTGAACAGCGATTAATCTGTCCCTCAGAGGGACTAAATTGTGGAACGTTAGCTCCAACAGGTGATATTCATGCTGCTACCATTAATTTAATAACATATATCACTGCATCATGGAGAGAATCCAGGATGTTGGGTTATTCCTGGATATAAAATCTACAGAAAGGACAGGGAAGGGCATTTGGGAGGTGGTATTGCTCTATGTGCCAAAGAATGCATAAAGTCTAACAAGAGAAGCACATGAATCCACGAAATCACTGTGGATGGAAATGCCAACATCAAAAAGTATCATAGAACTGGAGACATATTGTCACACTCCTGTCAAAAAATTCTGAGGGTACAAAATACGAACCATAGCACCTCAGTACTGCCTACTCTGACTGGCAACAGCTCTCCAAACAAACTTTATAGCACAGCTCAGATGAAACTCTTTCCCAATGCTTGCCACTGGAGACTCCAGATAATTAATTTGGGATCTTCTGTATGCAAAACTTGAGTTCTGACGCAGCCCCTTCCTTCCATAAAGAAAGCAATTATGGAGGCAAGCAAAGAGAACAAAGAAAGAAAGTAGAAGACTTCGAGCAGAAACTTCGAGCAAATAAACACAATTTCTAGATACCACAAATGATTGCGTCATAGAACAGTTAGTCAGGTGACCCATGGTGTGTCCTGAGTGGTACCCATGACTTGGTGTGAGAGGAAAATCAAACAGTGAAAATTACACATAAGTTTAAGAGTTCCTGAGTCCACCATGGCCCCAGTTGATTTCAAAAGAAGAAACACATTAAAAATGTGGTGATTCATTAAAGGAAGTTGAAGGGCAGAGCTGGGAAGATAAAATCTGATCATGAAGTTAGAGGATATTTAAATTGCTGTAACAGAAACTTGAAGAATATGTTGCTAAAAACAAAAAAAAAACCAGTAAACATTTATTTTAATATACTGGAAGCAGGAAGCCATTCAGGGCAGCACCTGGATTATTATATGACTATGGCATGAAAAGATAACTGAGGAAAGGGAAAATGCAGAGAAGACGAATGAACTGATTGCATTAGTTTTCATCACATAAGATATTGGACAGCTACCCGTGCCCGAACTAGTATTTTTTTCAGAGACGGCATAAAGAATTGTCTTAGAAATTACGAGAGATGAAGTTCTAAGACTAATTAATAAATTTAAAACCAAACGTTACTGGGTCTGGATGTCATATTTCTAACATTTCTAACATTCTTTGAAGAACTCAAATAGGAAATTGTTGCAGTGCCCATCCCCCGCATTCACCCAGCTGGGATCAGGAGTGGAGCAGGTGGCAATGCCTGCTCTCCGTCTTCACTCAGCTGGGATCAGGAGCACAGAGAGGGCAATGCCCACTCCCGCCTTCACCCAGCTGGGATCAGGAGCAAAGCAGGTGGCAATGTCCATCCCCTGCCTTCACCTAGCTGTGATCAAGAGGCAATGCCTATCCCCCTTTACCCAGCCTGGATCAAGTGCAGAGCAGGAAGTAATGCCCGCCCCCAAATTCACTGAGCAGGGATCAGGAATAGAGCGGGTGACAATGCCCACCCCCTTCACACAGCCAGGATCAGGCACGGTGCAAAGTATATAATACAAGATTGATCCACTTACAAAAATATCAATGAATATGCAAAGACCTATACAACCAATAGTTTCCAAAGAGGATTGTAGATCATCGACCGTATCCCTTTAAGAGAGTCTCTCAGCATACAGATAAAAAGTCTTATAGTGTACGTTTGTTCTTCTCATTAAACATCGAAGACTCCCATGTAACTGACTATTCTCTGAGTGTATAATTGGGAAAAAATACAACAGGCTCCAGAAAGGGGAGGGCAGGCAGGCAGGCAGGCATTCCTTCTTCCTCCGTCACTGATCCTGGCCTGATGAAGGCGGGGGACGGTCATTTCCACTTTCTCTACTCCTGATCCCTGCCAGTTGAAGGCGTCAGTGGGCATTGCCACCTGCTATGCACCTGATCCTGGTAAGGTGAAGGGGGTAGGGCATTAACTCCTGCTCCACACCTTATCCTGGCCAGGTGAAACGGGATGGGCATTGCCGCCTGCTCAGTGCCTGGTTCTGGCCAGTTGAATGGGGGGTGGGTGGGCATTGCCTCCTGCCCCGTACCAGACAAAAAGGTGTTCCCAAGGTACAACAGGAAACCAACAACAACAGCACTTGGGAAAGAAAATGAATTATGCAATTAGTATAAATTTATAACAAACTTTCTCATGTATTAAAGTGCTCAGTGCAAAGTATATAATACTTTTTCCCACAATGGGCTTTGTTGATAGTATATAATATTACTAAAGCTGGCCTTCTTTTATCTATCTATCTATCTATCTATCTATCTATCTATCTATCTATCTATCTATCTATCTATCTATCTATCTATCTATCTATCTATCTATCTATCTATCTATCTATCTATCTATCTATCTATCTATCTATCTATCTATCTATCTATCTATCTATCTATCTATCTATCTATCTATCTATCTATCTATCTATCTATCTATCTTCCGCCCTCCCCACAAGCAGGCTCAGGGTGGATAACAACCTTAAAATCATTTTAAAATGTTCCATATTAAAACATTAAAACATCATATAAAAATAGCAGCACTCTTTGCTGGCGGCAGCAATACAACTAGTAACGAGCAATACAGCAGTACAACTAGATATAGCAGCACAGTAACAGCATCTGAAAAACAAACAGTGGTGGGCAGCTTTCACAGGGAGGGGAGTAGATGTTGCATCCTCTGGCCAGCGGAGGCCCAACTTCAGCCATGAGCCTGGTGGAACAACTCTGTCTTACAGGCCCAGCGGAAAGATAGTAAATCCTGCCAGGCCCTGGTCTCAGTAGACAGAGCGTTCCACCAGGTAGGAGCCAGGACTGAGAAAGCCCTGGCTCTACTCAAGGCGAGGCGGGCCTCCTTGGGGCCAGGGACCGATAACAATTGTTTTTCTCCTGATCGGAGGGTCCTCCGGGGAAAATACGGGGAGAGACAGTCCCTCAAGTACGCTGGCCCCAGTCCGCACAAGGCCTTATAGGTCAATACCAGAACCTAGAACCTGATCCAGTATTCCACTGGCAACCAATGCAGCTCACGCAGTATTGGTGTAATATGCGCCCTATTTGGTGCTTTCATAATGATGCATGCCGCTGCTTTCATAATGACGCGCACCGCGGTCAAGGGGTCTCTAGTTCCTTTACTGTATCAACTGTGGCTGGCAAGTCATGGTGAAGAGACAAAATTTTATCAGCAAAAAAGCTCCCCAAAGCCTCACAGCTAATGTTCGAATTCTGAATTTGATGGCCTCCCCCTGGGAGGGAGACCAGTGACCAAACCACATTGAACAATTTTGCTGGGCGCGAGCTAGCTGGTGTGATGGAGGCTGTATAAAACTCTTTCTTCACAGCCTTCACCGCCCTCTCATAGGCTTTCATAAACATCCTATAAGATGATCTTGCCTCTTCGTCGCAAGATCGCTGCCACACTTGCTCAAGCTGTCTTAGCTCCCGCTTCTTCTCTCAAAGCTCCTCTGTATACCAGGGAGCCTGTCTTACATGGGGGCAAAGAGGGCGATGGGGAGCGATTTTGTCAATGGCTTTGGAGAGCCAGCATTGCCAGTCCTCCACCAGCTCATCTAACAAACCGCCGTGGAGCTTTGGATCCCGCAGAGCGTTCTGGGATCCATAAGTCTCTGTGGGCAAGCATAAATCAGCTCACCACCCTTGCGGGGGTGGTGGTGGTATCCCCAGTTGAGCCTTCAAAACTGAGTGGTCTGACCATGGCACTGGTTCTATTGCCTCTAGATCCACATCGAGCCCCATCCTGAAGATCAAGTCTTGCATGTGGCCCGCTTTGTGTGTGGGGGTTGATACAAATTGGGAGAGTCCCAGCGCTGCCATAGAAGCTACTAGGTCCGCAGCCTGCACAGAGGAGGCATCTTTGGCATGGACGTTGAAGTCCCCCAACACTATCACTCTGGAGTACTCCAAGGCCCACCCCGCCACCACCTCTAGCAGACACGACAGGGTATCTGCTGGTGCGCTAGGCAGTCAGTACACCAAGCAGATGGCCAAACTCTCCTCAGCATCCCACACCAAGCCTACACATTCAATGCCAGCGATCTCAGGGGCGGGGAGCGGTTTGAAGGAGAAAGACTCACGAGCGAGGATTGCTACCCCTCCCCCCCCGGCCTCCTATTCAGGACCGATGAAGGACCGAATACCCTGGGGGGTATTCAAGGCTTTCAAAAGAATTGGAATGTAGACAGTGGGGAAAAATTTAAAATGGGATTTTAAAATTAAATGTTTGTTAGTCTAACATTTCTCTCAGATAAATTGGCGGAAGCTTTTATTAAAGCTGGAATATCAGCATTGGCACTGCAAAGAAAAGTCCTCCCATCAACCCTGTACAAACCTTTGAGTGCCTCAGCAAACTGACAAGGGTGAACTATGTACTTGTATTTCCAAACAGTTTTTGCCAGTCTCTCACCAATAGCTTCTCAGTAGTCGTGTGAGAAATGGATAGTTCCTCTTATTGATCTGTAACTGTTTTAGAAAAACAACAGGGTGTAGGAGTGAACATAACTTTTCACAATGATGAGAAGTAAGCACAATGTGTATGCATGTGCGTGTGGAGAGTGCTGTCAAGTCATAGCTGACTTATGGCGACCTCTGGTGGGGTTTTCATTGCAAGAGATGGAGGTGCCTCTGGAATCCTGGTCTTTGTTGGAGGTCTCCCATCCAATTACCGTATTCATAACACACACACACACACACACACAGAATGACGAAGGAAAAATTGCAAACAGCAGGGTCAAAAGACCATGAATATGTAAAATTCAAATGCAATCAAGAAAAGTGCAGACCATTAACAGCATCTGTAATTGGTGAGATGTATGCAAAGATGTTCCCAGTAATTTTGTTCAGGGCAGCCATGTGGGTGTCAAGTTTGGAATGGTGAAATGGTTGAGTGGGGAGGAAGGAAAGTTTCATCCCCCCCTGTCCATTTCTCCTTTCAAAGCAAATTTCTCTCTGTTAGCAGGAGCTGGCTGTGCACTAGTAGAAGGGGGAAGATGTGTTTTTAGACTAAAGTCCACATGAGGCTTTAAAGAAATAGATGTTCTTTATTGTTAAAGAAATCCATACTCTAATAGGGAATGCACTATAGGTATTCTAGCTATTTATCTAAGTTAGGCTGGAAATAAGATTCAGACAGCACATGCTTCTCTCATGGAGGTCAGAGAGAGAGAGAGAGAGAGAGAGAGAGAGAGAGAGAGAGAGAGAGAGAGAGAGAGAGAGAGAGAGAGAGAGAGAGAGAAGCAGCCAGAAGGAAGGAAGATTAATATTCTGGATAAACAACACAACAGCAGGACAGACAGACAAAAGGAAGAATATGGAGGAATTTGACCTGAACACCTTACTAGCTCTACCGCCTCTTTTGGAATACTGAAACACTTTGTGCAAAGAGATATTGCACAGTTCTTCACTTCCAAAATCCTCAAGACACTGGCCGAATTCACATTTCCCTACCTTCCGTTTTTTCTGCGCATTTATTGCACTGGATTCTATCCCGCAATGTCCCAGGCTGTGTTCACATTCCCTTTCTTACTGAGTCAGCGTCACGCTATGCTTCGCTCACATCCCTAGGAGAAAAGTGGGATAAGGGGCGGGTCTAGATCCACCATCGCCGATGACATGACAGTTAAAAAAAAATTTAATGAGAGATTTCCACTATATCAATTTTCCGCTGTATTGCAAATACATTTGATTCATAGAAAACACCATGCTGCATTGCACGCTCAGGCCATGTGAGACCAAAGTAGCATTTTCTGTTGGTCAGAGAGCCCCAGGAGAACACAATGGGTCACTGAAAAAGATTGTGGACATTGGCAGGACGTAGATGTTCGCATGGCCAATTACCACAGACTACTGTGTTACTGCTCAACTATATTTATAGGATAGCAATTTTTCGCTATACCAATAATTTAAATTAAAAAAAAAACCTGGAAAGAGTCAACCTTTGCAGCCACAGTCCGCTTATTGGAAATTACCTAGGCTGTCCTTTGGCAGCAAAACATTATTCACTGTAATAAAAATGGCACCCCCCCCCCCAATGCCTCCACTGGCTTTTTACAACACCGCTTCCCAAACCACTTGGGAATTGAAACGGGGTTGTGCAACAGTGCTAGGAAAGCACCCTTTAAAAAAAAAAAACTGGACAGGGCTGTGGGCATGCCTCGGACAGAGTTGGGACCATAAGATTGCTTGGCAAAGAGGGACGGTATTCCGGAAAGGCAAGAAACAAGGAAGTGGGGGTGGTTAAGAGGGGGCGGTCTCTTTGTCAACCACTTCTATTTGTTCACATCCATGGTGAGAACTGCGTAAGAGAAGCGTTGGAAAGCATGATAAACTTGTCTGAGGTACAGCGCAACAGATGCAAAAGAATGGCAGGATTGAGGTGAGAGTATGTGAACAGCCCTCTGAGCAGTGCATAAATGGCGGGAAAATAGTGGCAAACTTGAGCCATGTAGATTCGGCCTATATTGTTGAAAAATCCTCAAGGCTATCATTAACCCTTATTGCCAGTCACAGATGACAACCCAGTGGGAGATGCTATGGGGGAAGAGGAGTTGTGCTGATATCACACTGATGCATTATATTACTTCTGGTACAAAACTGGAAGTGACATCACATTGGATCAACAATGCTCTAGGATTTGCCTAAAACTCTATGGTTAACCCTTAAATATCACCCTGGTGCAATGATGGAACTTTGGTTTTGTGCCAGAAGTGCTGTCATACATTAATGCAATGCCTGGAAGCTCCTGCAGTCCCCCTGCCCCAGCCTGTGAAGCAGCAGCAGTGAATGGAGGCTAATGCTGGGACGTCTCCCGCTACAGTGACATCCCCCCCACCATTACCCTAGAAGCAAAAAAGATGTCTTTGCCTTTTCTAGCTCTAATAAAAATGGGAGGAGCAGGGATCTATTATATTGTGAAATTGTGAAGGAAGGGTTAAAACCCTGCTCCCCACCCACATCAAGGCCCAAATCCAAACAAAGCCTATGGTTGCCAACCACCAGGTGGGCACAGCGGTTCTTGCAGAATCTCAACTGATCCCCTTCAGACTACCCAAATCAGTTCCCTTGGACAAAATTGGCAGTTTCAGAGACTGGACTGTATGGTATCACATCTCTGCTGCGCTTCCTCCCCAAACTCTGCCCTTCCTATGCCCCACCCACCTGGAGATGGCAACCCTAAATTTGTCTTCAAAAACTGCTGGGAAGATCTGATCACAGCCCCCCAGGGGTCCATCTCGTTATACTGCTCTCTCTCTGTCTCTCTGGTTGTGGTGTTGTGTGGAGGAGTAGTCGTGGGGAGGAATCCACAACTACTAGGGTGAAAAACTTACCAGAGATAGCTGCGGGACTTGTTTAAAATGGGCAATCATACAAATGTGTTTCTAAATAGAGCTTGGCAAGGAACAGAAGCCTGAGGGGAGAGAAGTTTCTCTTCATTTGCCCTGTGGACCAGCACTTTTATCACAGCTCATAACAGTTTCTTTCTTAATGCAGAGCATCTAATGGAGAAAAATGCATGTTTGTCAATCACTGGCATATCCTAACATCGCTCAAAACCAGAGGGATGCTCTAGTAATACCACCAGTGGAAAATCATTCCAGATACACTTGGTCACCTCTCAGCTGAGTCAAGCACTTAAAAACAGTGTATCAAAGGAAGTGACACATCAGCTGTTTCTCTGGCCTTTTCTACTGAGGCCTGTTCATTAAGGCACAGCGAGAGCCCAGATCCATCCGAATGGCATTAATTGCAGCCAGTTTGTCAGCAGCACCAGAGGCAAATAGCTTCACAGTGGCCTAAGGAAGAAGAAATACATTTCGAATGAATTGTGGGGCTTCTGGAGCAATGCTGAAACAAGCTGTTCTTCCTGGAAGAATCACAGTGGACCGGACAGCTTGACCGAGACCGAGACCTTCACTGCCCTTCTTATCCCATAACGGCAAGATCCGACAAGATTTTTTTAACCCACGGTGGACTTTTATGTGAAAGTTTTAGGATAGATTCATGAGATCCATGAGAAGGAGAGTCATGTTTGTGGCCCCGAGCTTCTTGGAGGACAGACAAAATAAAACACACTAGAGTATCATTATTTATTCATTTGATTCATTTATAGTCTGCCTTTCTCACTGACACTCAAGGTAGATTACAGAATTAGAAAGCAACACAATGAAGACCAGTGTAAAACATACAAATAATGCAATAAAACTGGATTACAAAATTTGAGAAATTCATTCAATAAACAATATGAAAGAGGGATAAACTGTCTGAATTTTTCATACATTAAAAATTAAAACTAGGAGGACAGATTCTGTCTTGCCTGCTCTAATTCATGGCTCTTTCCTACCAACTGCACATAGCTTTTGCTGTTTACTGTAACATTTTTCATGCTTATCATCAACTATTATTTCTGTGTGGATGTGAAATCCTATGGGACTGAGTAATTAGACCCCTGGGACATTGTTGTGCCATTGAGGATAAGATGTGAATGAATTTTAACACAAATGCGCACACACGTTTATTCTTTCCTTGTTCAATCACAGAATTATCCAAGTGTCTAATATAATTGCACCACAGATAGAAGTTGAAATTTTGTAAACATTAGGTTTGAATCCTGCCATGCGACAGCAGAAGAGGAGATTTAATATATACTGTTCCATTTGTGTAAGACATTGCAGAAGAGCTACTGTAAGGCCAAACTGTTTTTTGTTTTTTCATTTTGGATCAGTGTTGCTGGGTACATTACAGTCCCACTGGGAGGTATGATATGATTTGATCAAAGAAAGTTATTATCTGATATGTCCGTGCATGTGTGCGTATACTGAGACATACCTTGTACTATGGCTTGCGCAAATGGAAACACAAGATATGATACAGTCAAACTGACTTATTTCAAGGGCTGCTTGCAATAACTTTCTTGTGTTTCCTCTTGCACAAGAGCTCTTTCCATGGGATCCTACTGACCTCTACCAGCATTTTCACTGGTAGAAGGCGGCTCTTTGATCCCAAAAGTCTATACTTGGAATTCTGGGACCTGCATGGACATAAAGCCATATGAGATACAGCTGCAGTGAGGAAGGGAAACAGGTGAGAACAGGGGTCACCGTAAGCCAGCTACAACTTGATGACACTGTCTCTCACCATTAATATGTTACAAGGCAAAATATAAAAGCACATGTAAAAAAAAGGAAGAGTTCATACATGCTGAGAGATGAAAACAATGAGCCCCAGGCTAGAGTGGCTATGCAGGGCACAGATTATGAAAACCACTAAGCACATAAATGCATACAAGCAGAGTTAATGCACAGAAAGGAGAAATGTGTATTAAACTGTTTTGGTGCAGAACACTTTCGTATGCCACCAGATAGCAATCCTTTCTCATAGTTCACTGATATTTTAAAACCTCACTGCAATGGGAAAATAATAGTTTATAATTTTGTTAATTTTTTCAACTGGCACAAAATAATGAAAGCTACAGAGGTGTTTACAAAATACACATTAAAAGATATTTATAAAACCACATATAATAACAAACATTAAATTCTCAGACAGAGAACATAAAAATAAAATGTTTCCAAGTATCTTTCCAATCAATTATAATTTTATTGGAGAGGGGGGGAAAGATGTAATTGGATATATGGCTTTTAAAAATTAAAGCAAGCAATGAACTTTTCTATAACACACAAAGAGCCGCCATATGCTTAAACAAAGTATTATGTGAAAAGGAACAGGCTGCCCTTCTGCAAGCAAAATCTTGACATGTGAGCCGCCTGCCGCACCTCCCCAGAAAGGCTGTGTGGGCACCATAAAAGGATGGAGGGACTGAGGAGCACCCAGCAAGGCCACTGCAGCCAGGAATAATAATAAAGAAGAGCCAGTCTGAAGGGAGAAGTAAGCCAGTCTTCAGTCACTGTTCCTCTCCATGCCACTTCCCCTCAGCCTCTTGAACGTTTATTACTATTGTTGTTGGTATTTTCCTGGGCTTGAGTCTGGGGAGTTGATGCTGTCATCTGGATGGAAGGAAGACTTCCTTACAGCAGTATGCCAGGTCCACAGAAAAGAAAGTGGATGGGTTAGGGTTGCCAGCTTCTAGGTGGTGGCTGGAGATCTCCTGGAATTACAACTGATCTCCAGGCATCAGGGATCAATTCCCCTGGAGAAAATGGCTGCTGTTGGGGATGATCTCTATGGCATTATACCCTGCTAAGGTCCCTCCCTCCTCAAACCCTGCCCTTTCCAGGCTCCACCCCCCAAATCTCCAGGAATTTCACAACCTGGAGCTGGCAACCCTAGGCTGGGTGCTCCACCCCCAATGGAATCCTGCTTTTGCTTGCAAGCAGAGGAGGGGGGGAAGGGGGAGGGATGGAGCCCTGCTCTCCTCTGCTTCTATGAGGGCTCAGGCCCCAGCAGATGACAGACTTTGCTGCTGCCATGGATGCCTTTCAAGCCCAGTTCCATCTCAATCCTGAAAAATACCATGTCTGGTATTTCCTCAGGGTTCCACCCCCACCTCCCGGACAGTCCTGGATTGTCCAGGACAATACTGGACACTTGGCCACCCTAGGTGTGACTGGCCCAAGAACACCCAAAAAGCTTCCATGGCAGAGTGGGCATCCAAACCTAGGCCTCCCAGGATGCAGAACCCTGTGGCTGCAATCCTAAAGACACTTCCCTGGAAGTAAGTTCTATTGAATGAAATTGGATTTAGGATTGCTCCTTACATCTCCTAATCAGATTCCACCCCCCACCACCAAAACATTAGCAGTTGCAACAGCGTTCCTCTAGCAAGAGTTTATAGTGTCCAATTAAAACACAAAGACAAAGATTAATTTAAATGGGAAAAGAAAGCAATTTGTCACTAAGTCACGGGAATGGAAGGAACTATAGATCATCTTGAATAACCATGAATCAACCACAAGCTTACTAGAGATGCCAAGAAAGTCAGAAATAATATGCTTGTAATGTGAATTTCCCTACTTGTAATGCTCATTTTTCCCCGAGATGACTCCCTATACTCTCAAATTATTAATGTTTGCAATTCCAAAAGAGATGTATTTTGCTTCCCTTGATCCACAGCCTTCATCACATTAGGCCACTAGTTGTTTCCTGCTGTTGGCTGACATGCTCAGAAAATACTTGATCGCTTAACTCTTCACTTTCTAACCATTACTAGACCCATTTACATTTCATGGCAACCTCCTCCATTTTCATGCTTTCTAGGTAACTAAATGCAGCTTTTGAGTAGGGTTGCCAAATCTAGGTTGGAAAATTCCTGGAGATTTGGGGGAAAACCATAGCGTTTCTAGCGATTCATAGAGCTACTGTATGTTGCTTCTGGGTTTTCCCTGGAAGTGACATACCAAAGCACAGGATACTGACTTTTTTTCTCCTGTTACCTCTTAGAGCAGTAATGGGCAAAGAAGTCTGCTAGAAGGTGGCCTCTGGCCAAAGAGAGAAGCCTGGCAGCCCTAGGGTGCTCAGCCGCCAGAATGGACCTGTGATTCCTTGGTGCCACATTGATTGATTTATTTGTTCACCAGACCATTGCCCAAGAGGAAGACACACGAAACGGGTATTGGAGAGAGTTGCTTCGCAGCATCCCGTTGGCAATTATGCTAATTGGTTTTATTACTCCCTATATGGGATTGGACTGGTGGTCTTTCTAGATTTTTACCTGTATTGTTCTACTGTATTGTTATTTATTGCACAAAGCACTTTGCACGAAAAATACAGTTTGAAATTGTATATGTAGTTTCCACCCAGTTGGTTGTTTACGGTAGCCCTAGGGTGGGGCCTGGGAAGGTCAGTGTTTGGGAAGGGGAGGGACCTCAGCAGAGTTCACCCTCCAAAACAGCTGTCTTCACCAACGGAACTGAAACCTGTAGTTTGGCAACTGTATGCCTGAGTGATTCCTGAATTTCTGAGATGAATTTGAGCTTGGGAATGTACTTTCAGAACAAGAGGATGCATAGTCATGTAAGCCACAAGGCATCTTGAATCTGAGGACATGAGTATAGCCTGCTGGATCACACCAGTGGTACATCTAGTTCAGCATACTGTGTACACAGTGGCCAACTAATTGCTCTGGAGGACCAACAAACAGGGCGTAGAAGCTAAAGCCCTCTGATGCTGCAGCAACTGCAATGAGCTAATCATCTTTGGGAGAAAAGGGCCATGACTGAGGAGTGGACCATCCGTTTTGCATTCAGAACGTCCCTGTTTCAATCCCTGGTAATTTCCACTTTAAATGATCAGGTAGCAGGTGATGTGAAAGACCTTGTCCTGAGAAATTAGAAAGACCTTGTCCTGAGAAATTAGAAATTTGCTGCCAGTCAGTATAGGCAGTATAGTCTTTGATAGACAAATAGCCTGATTCAGTACATGGCACCTTCATGTGTTCATGAAATGAACCTCTTCATAAGGTGGCTGAAGCCTGACTGGCCCTTTCTGGAAGCAGACTCACGAAGGGTAGGATCTCTCGTTGTGCTGGGCAACTGGTTGACATTTTAAGAACCATCACCTGTGGCAGCTGGTAGAGTGGTAACTGTATTTATGGCTATCTATTACAGTTTTACAGATTACAATTATGAGATGCTAACTGCTATTATCACATGAGTAGCAAACATATAAACCCCCTGGAAACCTGGTCTACACAGGGATGCTCATTATTTTTTTTCTCAAATAACAACTCATAGCTGACTGTGTGGGTTGACTCCGACTGAAAAGCGTTCTATATGGGTGTCTAGGAGAGCTCTGTCTGTGGTGTTTGATCAGTGATAGCTGACTCTCATGTGCAGGTCACCACTGGAAGCTGCAGTGACCAGACAAGAAGCGAGCATGTTTGAATCAACCAGCTCTGAATGGTCTCAAAAACTAATCTGAGTGTTGCTGGATATCCATGTTACTATATATCCAAGGCCCTGACCTGAATAGCCCTAGCCTGATTTGATCTGATCTCGGAAGCTAAGCAGGGTCAGCCTTGGTTAGTAATTGGATGGGAGACCACCAAGGAAGACAAGGGTCACTATGCAGAGGCAGGCAATGGCAAGCCACCTCTGTCAATCTCTTGCCTTGAAAATACAATCAGGAATGGCCGTAAGTTAGCTACAACTAGACAGCACTTTCATCCACCACCATATCATCAAGATCCTAAAAATTTTCTTTAAAATGCTTGTATTAAAGAAGTTTTGACTAACGAACAATACAATTGTCAATCATACTCATAAGAAGGGGGTACACAGATCCTTAAGTATTATATAAAAATGGTTATAAAGCAGGTTTATAATCACAATGGTTATAAAGCAGGTTATAATCACAAGGCATTAATTCAAGACCTGATCTATTAATTCAAATAATCTGCTGAATACTCACCAGCTGCCTAGATGCCTATGGCCATCTGTGGACTTTGAGGGTCAGGACTCTCCTACTTTCCCCTCTGCTGTATCCCACTGAAGCCCTAAATGGATTGGGACCAGCATACCTGAGGGCTTGTCTCTCCCTGTATGTGCCCCGAAGAGCGCTTTGTTCAGTGGGTAAGAACTTACTGGCGATTCCTAGCCCTAGGGAGGCTTGTTTGGCCTCGACCAGGGCCAGGGCCTTTTCGGTCCTGGCCCCAACCTGGTGGAACTCTCTGTCTGAGGACACTCGGGCCCGCCAGGATCTTGTATCATTTCGGCGGGCCTGTAAGACGGAGATGTTCCACCAGGCTTACGGTTGAGTCCAGCGTCAGGACCATCATTGAGCCTCCCACCGGTCTCCGGTATTCGAGTACAGCTCGTGTGTCTGTTTACCTCCTGTTTGTATGCTGGGGGCAGGAATGTGTAGCCAACTATATCAGGTTTTTGTATATATATATATTTGTATATATATAATTTTAATTGCTGATTTTATTGTAGAATCTGCTATGTAATTGTATTTTATGACGGTTGTACCCCGTCCTGAGCCCATTTGTGGGGAGGGTGGGTTAAACACCGAATAAACTAACTAAACAAACTGAGCCCCTCCCCAATTTTTGTTCCTTATGCTGCCCTCTAGAACAGTGTATGCAGATAATCTGGGGGTCTGCAGTGAGAGAGGAGAGACAGTGGTATTTCCTGCCATTTTTTCCCAAGACATTCTTTGGAACTGAGGTTGGATACATGCTACTATTTGGTCTTTAGATTTCAATTGCAAAAGACCTATTGCCAGGAGTCTTCTTAAATGCTGATATCCGCTTTAATCATTTCATACACCTTCAGCAGTCAGACTTATTTGGCTCATTTCATCCTCTCCATTACACTGCATGTGTTATTCTTACAGTACCTAATAACTTTAGCACCTGATTGCCTGCAATTGCCTTTGTAAATCATTTTTAATGAAATTTAACAATAGATCATGGAATAGCCTTATATTTATCATTTCATTCATTGTTCTAAACATCCTCGTTCCAAATGCATCTGCCCTTTCAGCACAGATATAAGAAATTGTTCTTCATTGCATCACAAACCCAACATTTCCCTGAGCTAATTTTATAAATTTCATGAATCACACATGGCATTCTGTGCCATCGATTTGCCATCTTATAATACTCCTTGCTGGAATGTAAGCGGATTGAAAATAGTACATAGAAATTTCCAGAGATGGTCATTGATTTTGCACTGCCTATCTTTATCCCCCTTCAACCTATAAGCTTCCTGCCAAACACAATCCTTTTCCTGTACAAGAGGACACACTTTTGAGAATGTTATTATAGTATTTTAATACAATCTTTTTGAAAGCTATTAAGCTCCTCTGAATGCAATGTCACCTTTTTCGAACATTCGAGAAAATTTTCTAGAAGATAGTAACAGAAAAGGACTCGAATACTTATTGTTAGTTCACTGTAAGATTTCAAAACAGCATCTACATTTAAATCTATATACCTGTCCAATCTATATTTCTCCCATTAATCTAAATTCTCTAGATTTTCTAAATTACAGTAATTCAGTCAAATTTAAAGAACTAAAAGTGGAACTCCATCATAATGCAGCAGTTTTCTGCCTTCCCTGACCTCTGCTGCCCCACCTCCATACAGGGGCACAGAAAGTCTTGTGTGGCATTGTAGCTCAAAAAGAGAAGAAGAGACATACAGGTCCAGTGTCCATGCCTGTGAACGTGGCTAACGTCAGTGAGTATCACATACAACCAGAGGCTACCCTGGTCTACAGACAAAACTAACAGCAAGAGAAAAACTCACCAAGCAATAGATTCAATGAATGCAATGTACAAAAATGAACAATTTATGCATCATATATATTATAAAGTTCTAGAAGTGCTCTAAGTAACATGCAACCTAAACGATCTATCTATCTGCAATGAATATCATAAATATATAGAGAATTCACAAATTGATAAGTACAAAATACATTGAGTACAATACATATTGGCCAAAAAAAATTTTTTTTCAGTTCATAAAGTGCAAATTTCTTTTCTTTTTTAGAATCCTTCAAACCAACTGGTCAACAATTTCACACAACCATCAGGGGAGATGATACATCCAATGAACAATGTTATTCTTTTCCTTTCACAGGTACTTGCTTCAAAAGGGCGGATGATGCAATAAATTGTGCCTCAAATGTAGAAGATGCTTTATCCAACCGAATACTTTGTGCTCCCAACAAGTCTTCTAGCTTATTAAACCCATTTCAATTTGCTTCATCAAGGGCCAGAAACATCGTATATACGGCTGTCCATGTTTCACAAACCCATCTAATACAGAACCACGTTGGTTGAAAGCTGCAGTTAAAGTTGAATGCCAGGCTTTGCATCAGGTGACCTCTCTACCATTGGTGCTGGTGCAAAGCCTGGCATTCAATTTTAACTGCAGGCTGGTTTTAGGGTGCTAAATGATAATAAATTATTCCTTCCCATGCTACCTTGTAATGTAGGGTGCTGCAATTTCAGGCTAAATGCAAACAGTTGTTAAGTAACAATACACCTGGAGTCTGGATGACTGTGTACAGGAAGAAAAACAAATGACACATGTGGGTTATAGACATTATCAATGGAGGTACAATGTAACAATTGAAAAAGGCTTAAGAGCCCTGTAAAAGTCTATGAATGAACATCATCAACGCTATCCATTAATCATTTAGCACCCCCAAACCACCCCTTTCATATTGGTCCTGCATTGTTTTCATTTTAACTCTTATTTTTTTTTATGACGGCAAACAAACTTGTTCAGCATTTTTGTCACTCCTTTAAAACTTTTTTCTGATGACATAATTGGAAGATTTCCTAACAAAATGTTATCTTAGAGAGAATGTTCACTTTAACTGGATGAATACTGCCTAAAAAGGATATTTTTGAGTTTTGCTGCACTGCAATGTCTTCCTGAATGTTTTTAATCAGCGTAGGAAAGTTATTTTTGTAAACGTTAACACTAGTTTTGCTTAAATATACCCCTCAATCTCTAATTATATGCAAATCTTGTTGCATGATGTTATGGATTTGTATTCGGGTTAATTAGTTCTTGTTGCTGCTGTTTGTGTGTGTGTGTGTGTTAGAGGAGGCACAATACAAATTCTCTCATTTCAACAAGTTGTTAAAATGAAGAGGAATTTGTAAGAAATGATTTTTGGGGGAAATAAATTTACATGAATAAAACCTACTCCAGGACAAAAATGGCAGAAGATAAAAGAGTAGTGTGTTCTCATGCAGAAGGGTCATAGGAATCCATCCTAACTGTGTTCGATGTATTGTCGAAGGCTTTCACGGCCGGAGAACGATGGTTGTTGTGGGTTTTCCAGGCTGTATTGCCGTGGTCTTGGCATTGTAGTTCCTGACGTTTCGCCAGCAGCTGTGGCTGGCATCTTCAGAGGTGTAGCACCAAAAGACAGAGATCTCTCAGTGTCTCAGTGTGTGACACTGAGAGATCTCTATCTTTTGGTGCTACACCTCTGAAGATGCCAGCCACAGCTGCTGGCGAAACGTCAGGAACTACAATGCCAAGACCACGGCAATACAGCCCGGAAAACCCACAACAACCACCTAACTGTGTTCGTTTACTTGGATACGTGTATACCACTTTTCTTACCAATGGGGACCCAAAACAGATTTTAAAATGTTCTTTTATTCTTCATTTCATCCACACAACAACTCTAAGGTAGATTAGGCAGAGAGCAAGTGATTTCTCCAAGGTTACTCGGTGATCCATGGCAAAGTGGGAGATTCAAATCTGGCTCTCCCTAACTTTGACCATTATACATCACCGGTTCTCAACATTGCTGCATATGCCTGGCAACCTGTAGCCACATAGAGGCATCAAACATGTGAAAATATGTTTTAACACTTGAGCAAAAACTCACCAGTGACCAACTCTGGAACTTGGTATCAGTGTAAAAGTTTGGCTCTGGAATATGTTGAAGGAGAGGGAGACAGTATTGTATTGTGGGAACAGCAGACAGTCTCTGAGATGATTCTATGCTTAACCGTGGGTTAAAGAGATTAAAAAAGAATGATACCATTAAGAAAGGGTTAATATTTGGAGGAGGGGCCATCTGTCTTCTGATGATGTATTGGAAGAAGAAGCTATGGCCGAATCCACACTTCCCTACCTTCCGCTTTTCATACACAATAATTGTGCTGGATTCTATCCCACAATGTCCCAGTCTGTGTTCACATCCCCTCTTTTACTGTGGCAGCATCACACTATACTCCGTTCACATCCCTGGGAGAATCGCGCGATACGGGGTGGGTTTAGATCTGCTGTCGCTAATGATGACATCATGTAGCCTTTAAAAAAAATTAATGCTAGATTTTTGCTATATCGATTTCCTGCTCAATTGCAATGGTGGGGCCACACTCCCAATGATGCCTGTGATTGGTTAATGTTACCGCTCAGCTATAATCATAGGATAGTGATTTTTCGCTATATCAATAAGTAAATTAAAAAAAAACCTGGAAAGAGTTAACCTTTGCAAGCACAGTCCACTTATCAGAAATTACCTAGGCTCTCCTTTGGCAGGAAAACATTATTTACCGTAAAAAAAATAGCAACCCTGCCCTCTTGATGCCTCCACAGACTTTTTACAATGCCACTTCCCAAACCGCTTGTAGGTAATCTTCATGAACGGGATTGCACAGTCGTGCTAGGAATGCCCTCCTTTAAAAAAAAAAATACACAGGATGGGGGTGCAGGCATGCGTCGGACAGAGTTGGAACCATAAGAATTACTTGGCAAAGAGGGATGGTGTTCCAGAAAGGCAAGAAACAAGGAAGTGTGGGTGGTTAAGAGGGGGCGGTCTCTTTGGGAGCCGCTTCTATTTGTTCACATCCATGGTGAGAACTGCGCAAGAGAAGCATTTGAAAGTGTGACAACCTCGTCTAAGAAGCAGTGCAACAGATATGATAGAATGGGGGGATTGAGGTAAGAGTATGTGAACAGCCCTCTGAGAAGCGCATAAATGGTGGGAAAATAGCGGCAAACTTGAGCCGTGTGGATTCAGCCTATGTTTTGCTGTTAAAGATGGCTACTAGAGTTGTTGCACTTATAGGGTTGCTAGCACTCCTGCCATAGTCCCAGAGGCAGCTGTTGACCTCCACCCCTACTTGTTAGGGCAGAAGGGAGGAAATGAGCAAAAAAAGCATTGTCAAAGGGGAAAGGTGTACGCTCTTAAGTGCTGGAAGCAGGATCAAAGAGAGGATAGGAAACAATAGGAAAAATGGCTGAGGCATCAGAACCAAAGCACAGATTTGTTAGCAGTCAGACCCCCTCTTCTCACTGAGAAGGCAGTTTATAGATATGAAATATCATAAATTCCTTCCTCATACGCCATAAGTCCAAGGCAGTGCCTGGCCCAGAACGGATGCCAGCAGGGCAGGAGGACTGGAAAGTTATCAGGACACCAGTCAGAGGTGGGTGAATGATTCTCCCTCCATGCCCTGGAGTGAGACAGAGCTAATGAGACTTCCTGAGAAAATTCCCAGCCTAATCACATCAATGCCTTCCTTTACGTCCCCTAACCCATTTGCCCTAATCAAAGCTATTCAGCTTACCTTATAGCTCTTCCCATTCAGTGCTTACCAGGTCTTTAAGAAATACTCTCACCTATAGTCTATCCCAGCTAAAAACCATCAAACCTCTCTCCACTTATTGTTCTACCTCTGGACAAACCATTGAGCCATTGTTTTTGGAGCAAGACATTATCTTGCCCCAGGGAATGTTTTGCCCTATAATTGAGCTTCCCAGCTATGTGCTGTTTGTGTGTGTTCCGGGACCCATCCACAGACTTCCAAATTTGTTTGGGCCTTCTTTCTCTTCTTCTCCGTTAAACACTGGCTGATTCCGCACATGTTGGATAATGCACTTGCAGTGCACTTTATCAATTGTTTGAGGTGGATTTTTTGTTCCGCACAAAAAAAAATCCGTTCCAAATGACCTATAAAGAGGATTGGAAGTGCATTATCCGACGTGTGCAGAAAAGCTCACTGTTCATTTTACTGCCTCCATGGACCTTTGCTCTTCAAGACTGGTAATTATCTCCTCCCTGAACTGCTTTCTCCCTCTTTCCTCACTAATTTCCTCTTAGTTAGCCTTGCCTGTGTGATGTGTGCATTTGTGTTATTGCACTTTTTATTTCTCTTTTAACAAAAATACCCCTTTCTGGTTGAACATCTGCCTGATTTATTTGCGAATTCTCTAAGGGAATAATCCACAGAAATATTGGTGGAGATTCCAAATTATCCTCTTTCGCTTGTCTCCTTTAATGCTAACTCCCCCAACAAATTAAGGAGACCTCCTATTTGGGTAACAGATTCACTTTGCTAAAACCAGGCACCTACTTGCTCTAGAAAGTAAGACTAGATATTGCACTTGAGGTTGAAGCATTAACTAATGTGGGCAGGGGGCAGAGAGTGAAAGTGGGGGATCCTCCGTACTCACTGGGGGAATGGGGTCTCTACGGCATACCCTCATCGAGCTCCTTCCTCTTCCCAAATGTCACCCTTCCTAGGCACTGTCCTCAGATGTCCAGGAATTTCCCCAGCTGGAGTTGACAAACTTAGTAGTGCACACTCCCAGTATGTGTGACTAGATAGCCCCAAACATAATGACTTTAAAAAAAGTCCAATGCCTCTTGAGAAGACATTACTCCTCAAGGCCAAGCCTACTCTTGAAGGGAGAACCAACTTTAACCTATGCTGAGATCAGTTTCATTGATGCCATGTGAACTGCTACATAGGGGCAGTTTGAGAGCTTCCCATTATTTGCAGATTCGAGCAGGGTTTGAACTTTTTATCTGTAAATCAGAGAAGAGACTGATAACCCTTCTGCCATTTATTAAGCCAATCTCTCCCTGAGGCATGAATGCTAACAGACTTCACATCTTTCCAGCACATATGGTCTCTTGGCAAAGCTATGGCTACAGGGCACTGTATTAAATTGAGCACAGTGGTCATAGGAAGTGGAGAGGAAAAATGTTTTTAAGAGAGAGGTTAAGGGCCTTTAGTTGGAGAACTCATGGCATGTTTTAGGAATCAAGAAAACACCACAGAAAGATGAGCACCGGATAAGACGGGCCTGAAACATAACAGAATAACAATGCTTGTGCTAGATGAGGCTACAAGCCCATCTGGTCCCTGGCCAACCAACTGTACTCAAGAAGTTTTAATGTCTTGTCCCTTGAAGAGAAGACATATTAGGCAGGTCTCAAAACAAACAACTTGGCTTGATTGCGTCATCTTTTGCGTACAGCCCCTGCCTTTCTCTTTCATCCATTTCTTTTTCTTCTTTCAACATCCCAGGGGAACTGTGATCCTGAGGGCCAGACTACAGAACTCTAAAGGAACAAACTTCTGAACTCTAACAGAAAATGACTCTAAAAGTTACAAGAATGCAACAGAAGTTCACCAGTTGGGCATGAATTTATTTATGTCCTGTGTTTCTCTCCACTGAGGATCCGAAGCAGCTTACAACATTGTTTCTCCTCTACTTTCATTTTTACCCTCACAACAAATTGTGAAGTGGCTGAAGCTGAGAGAACATCACTGGCACAAGGTTATCCAAGGGAAAGTCAGGCTGAGATGGTGGCTCTCCCAGATCCTAAAACAACCCCCTGACCAAAGCTCTATGCTGACTCTTGGGTTGGAGAGGTTGTCCTCAACATGTGGTACAGCCAGATCTAGTACTTTAGTCTATAAATCTATAAGTAGTACCTATATTACTGTGATTTGCCTAGTGATTTATTGATGGACTGTTACATTTTTGTCCTTGAAGATTTTGTTGCTAAGTTAGCTGCTTTCAGTCTAAGGAATCAACTGGGGAGCCGAAGAATATAAAAAATTTAAAATAATAAATATATTTTGGGTGCTTGACAATCTTCTGGGGCTATGTACTTCTCTGTCCTAGTATAGCTTATAGTCACAAGAATATAAGAGGCATGTTCTTGAATCAGAACAAAGATCCATTCTGTTTCTGACACAAAAACCCATCCAAAAGTCCATAAGCAACCCAATGAGGCTTAGGCTGAGAGTATATTTCTGTCACTATAATATCTAGTAATCTGTGGCAAGCATTACCCCAAACTCATCATACTAAGCAGGGTCATAACCAGCCTTCCCTTCTATGATGTGTGTACACTGCCCCAGAAAGGGCTTTAATAAATCAGCGATTTCCTCCTAACCAGTTTGTACAACAATTAAACCACCATTAAATCCATAATTTATAAGCCTTCACTCCTCTAAAGTACCCTGCCATACTTGTTGTGATATTTCTCAAGGTTATTTTTAAAATTTATTTTACTTCATTTATTGCCCATCTTTCTCATTGTGACTCAAACTGAGTTACAAAATAATGACAGTGTAATAAAGACCAATATATATACAATAAACACAATTAAACTGGATATACAATTAGATATTAGGAAGGATTAGTTAAACATTGACTGTTTTCACGTCTTTAAAATAGCGCGAGACTCACCCAACGCTGGGGGCTTCATCGTGCGATTTCTGACGTCACCTCGTCATGATGCAGTTTTTGTTGCACCCTCAACTTCCTGCATCCGAGTGACGTCAGAAATTGCGCTATGAAGCAGCCAGTGTTCGGTGAGTCTTGTGCTATTTTAAAGACATGTGAAAACGGCCATTATAAGGGTAAAAGTGATCTTGAAAATCCATTCTGACCTAGGAGGTATCTAGGGAGAATGCAGCTGGGCAGACCACCAGGGCAGTGTTCTGGGTCTGCCAGAAGCTCCCATTTTCAAATCAGAAAAGTGCATATTCTACAAATTAGATCTCATTCTTTAAATGGAACTTGTTATGTCACAACTTTATATTTCAAACAACATTATTAGGAGGGGCAATTTAGGTTACAGGTGGTGAAAGTGAATCATACATTGGCCCCACCCACCCTGGCTGCAGCCTTGATTCTAAGAGCCAAGCTACTTTTTTCACGTGGAGAACACTTGATTGTTTTTGCAGGTTTTCCTGGGAAGTGAAGTCCAAGTGTCCATCCCCTCTCTGTTAGAATTGCTGCCTGAAGAGCCAGAGAAAGCGGCGGCAGCAGCAGCTTTTGCAAATCATTCCTCCAGTCACAAGCCTGCTGGACAAGAGGGCTCTCAACGATTGTTTGAGGGCAGGCAGCTGCTACTTTCTCCCTGGGCGTCCTCCTCCCAGGGAGCTGCTCTGGAGAAAGCCGCCTTGTCGGTGAAGCTCCAGCCACAGCGACAGCGGAAGAATCTGCTGCTGCTCTAACATGTCCTCATTCCAGTTTTTCTCCAGCTCAGGAGCAGGGGAAGGGCATATTAGAGCAGCAGCAGATTCTTCTGCTGTCGCTGCGGCTGGAGCTTCACCGACAGGGCGGCTTTCTCCAGAGCAGCTCTGTGGGAGGAGGACGCCCATGGAGAAAGTAGCAGCTGCCCGCCCTCAAACGATCGTTGAGAGCCCTCTTGTCCAGCAGGCTTGTGACTGGAGGAATGATTTGCAAAAGCTGCTGCCGCCACCGGCTCTTCAGGCAGCTATTCTAACAGAGAGAGGAAGGACACTCGGACTTCAGTTCCCAGGAAAACTTGCAAAAACAATCAAGTGTTCTCCATGTGAAAAAAGTCACGTGTAGCTTGGCTCTATGCCCCAGCCCAGCAATGTATATTTGGGTCGTGTAATGTTTTATATTGAAAAAGGGCTTCATATGCTAAATTCCTATGCAAATCCTGTGAATTAAGTTGCAAGCATCAATGAATGACACATTAGTGAGCATTAGAACTCTGTCAGCAGAAACAGCGAAAGCAAGGGTTCTGTCAAGGGGAAAATGTTCAGCCACATCTTCAGTTGTCAAGCTTCTGGGCATAAACTGATCAGCAGATGGGAATGAAGGGTGAAAAATCCTTTCAGGGTAGAACAACTTAAAAAGTAAATATGCAAGGAGGATGGGAGGTCTTGGGGTTTTTTTCCGCTGAAGCATCTGGCATTAGCTAATAAGAGAGATAAAATATCATAACAGAAGGAAGAACAGCATCATTTTCTAAATCAAAACAAAGAGAACTCTTGTGATTTATTTTACTGAGAGTTTTCATGGGCTGCATCATTTGCATTTGTAAGCAAAATCATATACATATCCCAACTTAATGAAAAATACTGTACATTTATACATCAACTGTATAAATCAGCATTTAGCTTTCATTTCCATATCCCTCTGATGGTGTGGAAACACTTTCTCCATCACGTGCTTTATATGTGAACTAGAAACAACTCCTGTGTGTGAAAAATAACAAGGGCTATAGAAAACTTATTCGGCGGGCCCCCTCCTGGTGGCAAGCAGGTACTTTGCAGCGGTCTCAAGGCCAGTTATCGGCAATGCGCTTGCACAAGGATAAAAACTGAGTCATTACCAATACAGCTTGCATTTTATACAGTAGGATACCAGAACCTCATATAACAACATGGGACTTTTACCTGAGTGGGAGAAGTACTGAAGCTTGGGTAAAACACATCTATGGAGCTGATATCACCCACAGAGATCTGGTATTCATATCATAAGCCAACTTCTGCAGTGCGGGAACAAGTCATGGGAAAGCAGTTCCCAAACCATTCAAAGTATGTGTGAATGTGAGTTGTGTTATCCCTGAATGTGTAGAAATTATAGATGTCTATTTTCAATGGCAGATAAAGATGAATGGAACCATCTTTTTGCTCTCCACAAAGTTTTGGCAGAGAGAGAATATAATCTTTCTGCATCAAAAGAACTCTGGAGTGGATGCTAGAAACTTGGAATGGAGTCTGAAATATTACAGAAACCAACAGTGGGCCTCTTTGCACATATATCTAACGGCCTCCAATGCTCTGAGAGGTTGGCAAAAATACTGACCAGTACTGGAAGGATGTGTCATGGATGGCAAGGGGCCTCCTTTATCCTGTGACTACACTTGATTCTTGCCTTGGATGCCCAGTAGTCACAGGTGTAGAAAAGCTGTGGTAAAAACACTGCCTCATTTCATGGGCCAGAAACCATTTAATGTAAGTAAGGCTGATTCTGCACATGTTGGATAATGCACTTTCAATGCACTTTATCAATCGTTTGAGGTGGATTTTTTGTTCTGCACACAAAAAAATCCGTTCCAAATGATCTATAAAGAGGATTGGAAGTGCATTATCCAACGTGTGCGGAATCACTCTAAGAAGCAGGGCCTAGGATATCCCTGAGCACATTCCATTGTCATCAGTAATAGGCCACTTTGCAACTGAAGAAGAATTTAAAGCTTGGAAGGACATACCTGTGTGTTAAAGAATGTTAATTCACATGCCTCTGACCTCTGATGTGGAAAGGGGATATCCTCTGAGTTCTAATGGCACCCACGAGCCATCAAGGATGAGGCACAGATGTCCTGACAATGCCCAGGTAAGATCATAGCCCCCAAGGCCTGTGATGAAAGCAAGGTCAGGTGAAAACACCATCTCTCTTGCACCTTCATCCCAACAAGCATGTAAGATTTTCCTCCAGAAACTAGACAGGGTGTAACTTGAATTACATGTCCAGTAACAGATGTGTTAGTCCTTACACTCTAAGCAGCCCTTCTGTTTATTTATTTACCTCGCAGGAACTCAAGGTGGCTTACAATATAAATAAAATAACAATCAAATGGAAGCAACCACCACCACCAAAGTTTAAAACCAAAGTTAAAAACACAGTTTAGGACTGTCAATGAACATAAAAACAAAGTTAATTAAAAGCAGTCCTAAATAAAAATGTCTTCAGCTGCCTCTGAAGATCAGCAGTAGACATGGGCACGAACCAAAAAAATTAACGAACCTGTGTCATGGTTCAGTGCCACCGATGAACCTGAACAAACGAACCGTAACGAACATTTCCCGTTACCGAACTGGTTTGCGGTTTGCGGTTCGTGGGCATTGGAACAACCCCCATTGCACTTAGAGAGCCCATATTCACAGAGAGTGTTTAGCAGGCTCTCCTCCAGCCAGCATCCAAGTTTGGTCAAGATTGCAATAGGGATCTTGGAGTTATACCCTCTCCAATCTGAGGTCCCCAGGAAACTCCCACTGGATACAATTAGAGCCACCAGTTGACGTTGGCCCAGCGTACAAGGGGTTGGCCATCAGAACTGCCTATCAGGGTTTGCAGGGATGAGATTGGAGTGCCCATGGCTACAGAACACCCCCCCTCCCTCCCCCCGGGTGTCTTCTCCCATGTAACCAATTGTAACCAATTTGTAGCTCCATGGTTGGAAGGAAGACCTGCTGATCAAGGTAAGCTGGGCTTCGATTTGGGTTTCCAGGGCGACAGAAGGAGTGCAGACAGAGTTCAGGCATTCCCCCAGCTCCGTTTCCAAGGGAATTGATTGATGGTGCCTGACTGTCTGGCTTCACGAACCACGGGCGAACGCAACAAACCAGGCTTCCAACGAATGCTGGTTCATTGTCCATGGACCCTCACGAACCACCAGATCGCGAACAGATGATCAGGCGGTTCTTGGGTTTTTTTGGTTCGTAATGCGGTTCGTGCCCATGTCTAATCAGCAGTGAGGAAGCCAAGTATACCTCACTGGGGATACTGTTCCATAATCATGGGGCTGCAACCAAAAAGGCCCTCTCTTATGTAACAGCCAGGTGAGCTTCTTAGCTGATGGGACAGTCAGGAGGGCCTCTCCCTAGGCAGGAACATATGGAAGAAGATGGTTGTTTGGCTATCCTGGTCCCAAGTTGTATAGGGCTGTTCTCTCAAATGGTGACAATCAACCCCAGTTACTTTCTCCTTGGCATAGGAAGTGGGCTGGAAAGAAGCACCCAGGTTCTCCATTTGATTTACCTTTTCCCTCTCTTCTTTTTAGATTGCAAGACCTTGGGCAGGGATTGTCTTTTCTTTTTTAACTGTCTACAACACCCTGATAGTTTTGGGCAGTTCAGAAGCTGAAGGTCATAAATAAACAAATCAGAAATAGCCCTTCCTGAGCTGTGTCGTTTTTCTTCTGCAAAGTGGATGAGATCAGCTTGATCTGTAGCAGTAAGCTTACCCTGAGTCCTGTACCCTTGGGGATAGTTCAGGAACGAGTAGGATTTTGACTGGTGGAGGCAAGGCATAAAAGAGCAACTAACTTACTTCCTTCAGTTTCTTCTCTTGCCTCACAGCAATCTGCATTTGTAATCTAAATTATAGTAAAACAAAAGACAGCAGAGGTAGTGTCTGGATAGAAGCAATGGGAGTGAGGGTGGCACATAGCACTAGACATTTCAGAATGCTAATGCTGGTTAGAAATCATATTTGCATGGGAAATTCTCTTGGCAAGTACCCCTTCCTCCCAGGGTCAGATTGGGAGGTCAAAACAGCCCTGGAAAAGCCCTTCTGTCCCATGTAGGGAGGGAGGAAGAAGAGGCAAACAGTGAGGGCCACCAGCTGGTGACTGCTCCCACCTGCCTCATACAGAGTGAGGGCTGACTGTGTGCACCTGCTGACCTCATATGAACCAGGGGCCACCAGCTCGCAGCAGTTCCTGTTTGCCTACTTCACGCAAAGAGAGGACCATGGGCTCACAGTAGGTTCCACCTGTCTCATGAGGGGCTACCCAATATGAGGCAAATTTTGTCTCACTGAGGGCCAGGGTGGACCCAATAAAAGTTTCCCCAAGGCCATCGTTCCACCTGGACATTTCCCAGTGGCCTTAATAGCCAGTCCACCCCCGATCTCTTTGATTCTTTTCTGTAACTGTCCCATATTATTGTTATCTCAGCAAATGTGGGTTCAGGAACATGCTTGCCAAGGTTTACCTCCAAGCAGCAGTGTAAGTGTATACATGCGACCAAGAGAGTATCACCTTGGCTTTCCAGTTGCCTGCTCCTCTAATCCCACCTGCAGAGTTTTAGCTGTTCCAGCTCCACAGGCACTGATCTCTGTCAACTGGAGATCAGTTGTACTTCCAGGAGATCTGTAGGCCCCACTTGGAGGTTGGCAACCCAACTACTAGTTATGGTAACTGAGGAGACCTCCATATACTGAGGTCACAAACCTCTGAATACCTGTGCTGGGAGGCAGCAGCACGAGAGGGTCTCAGCCTCTATGCCCTGTTTTTTGGCCCTTCTGGGCAACAAGTTGGCTAGTATGTGAAGGGTATGATGAACCAGATTGACCACTGGTATGGTCAGCATGCTCAGCTGATGTTTTTATGCTTTTATAAGGAGTGAAAGGGCTTCCTCTTCTACAAGCAGCACTCTGCTGAGGGGATGGGACAATATCTTCCTCTTTTCACTCCTCAGCCCAGCCACATTCCCCTAAACTCTATGGCCATTCCTCCACATGGGTCCCAGAACCATAGGAATTAACTTTCTGGGGGTCTGGACAGTTGCAAGAATAGAAAAGAACATGGGAAGACTCCATATGGTTTTTGCACATGTTAGATACTAACTAACATAACCGGGGATGGAGGCGGAGGAACAACATTACACTTAAAACAGCTCCAACATAGCCATGAGTGAAGCTACTTCCCTAGATGTGTCACCATAAATATGAATATCCATGGTCAAATGTAAATATCCACAAAAGCCCCTTTAAACTCTTTAAACTCATCCAGAAGGCTTTTAAAGTTGTGGCTGCTCTCCAGTACTGTGTGAGGGTGTTTCTCATTTGGTACCCCAATAAGGGGGGACAAGAGCAAAAAAGGCCCTCCCTCAGTTCCCTGCTGGCCAAAACACAAGTAAGGCTGGTTCTCTGAGGAATGGTCCTGCTGCAGATTTCATGTCTTGGGTCAGACCACGCAAGATGAAAATCTCCAATGGAGATGGTCTCTGTGCTTCACGGGGCCCCAAGTGATTAGGGGTTTAAAAACCAAACCCAGTAATGGCTCCATATTTTTAAATACAAATAAGAAGCCACACAGAAGCCCGATTAGGGTCGCATGGAGTGTGTGGGGATTCACTTTTCCCTTCCCCTATACCTTTACCTGCCCTTTCCTTCCTTCGAGGGCTAAAAACTGAATGGGGGATGGGGAGGCTTGGTTTTGATCCGTGGAATTGCACTGGGATGAAAGAGTTAAATTCCCTCCAGTCAGAAAAACCAGCCACCTTCCCCAGCATGGCTTCCGTTCACTTTTTAAAATTATTATTATTATTATTTATTTAAGAATTTTATTTAAAGAAAAGAAAATATAATAAAGTAAGTGCATAGTATAAAAGTTACACATATTCTAAATTAAGCAATAATTTGAGAGTTATACATCTTATACAACCAATAAGTATATGAACGATACATTTGTAAAAGACTTGGGAATAAAACAAGCAGTTCCTTTAAATTTCTTTAAGCTTATAAAGTAATTATTACATTACTCAGCCCCACCCACCTCACAGAGTGTTTTGTTGTGGGGATAATAATGGCATACTTCATAAACCGCTCCGAGTGGGCATTGAGTTGTCCTGAAGGATGGTATATAAATCGAATGTTATTATTATTGTTATATTAGCTATTCTGACCCTTAGGCTGCACTCCTCAGAACTAGGCAGCAAATCCCAGTAAATGCAGCAAGCCTTACTTTGGAGAAAACGTGTGTAGGATCAGGCTACCAGCCATGGAACAGCTATTCAATTATCTGAGCCACTGCATTTTTGTGTGGATGTTACTTCTGGGCCTCTGTTAGTAACAGGCTAGAAATAATAGGAGAGATAAGCACAGGGTAAAGCAGGATGTGCTGCTTTATGTAGCTGGGGGAAATTAAATGAGAACTTTTGGCTTTCTTCTTGCAGATTTCTTTGTTGCCAGTCTGAGCAAGGGATAGAAAATGAGAACTCATCTTGAAAAGCCCACGCCCTGATATCCCCTCTGGGGCTTCTGTAGTTGTGATTTTCTTTTGTTCTGTCTCTCTATCAAGTTCATTGCAACACAGGGTGGACTTTGAGTGATGCAGACTCTTTCATCATGTGACAGAAGGCCAGTAGGAACTAAAAGTCTTGCCATCCCTTTGGGCACTCCATGGAGAAGTGTCATCAGAATGTAATGTTAGAATTAGCCCCTTGAGCCGCCATGTCTGTAGTTCAACATCAATTCCCAAATGCTTAAGAGTTTTTTTTTTAAAGTTTGCCCTGCACTTAATAGGCAGAGTCACTGGAAACAGCAGCTGTGAGCAGAGAAATTACTAGCAAAGGAGGTGGAGCAGGTGGTGACTGAGTTTACATTTTTACAATTAATTCATATTGCAAACGGTAATTGATGAGATGCCATCTGTGGCTGCTTAAATGGTCACCATGCAACTGCCAGAAGTAGAGAGGTGACACACCAGAAAATTCCTTTGCTTAGAAAGATGCAAGTTGCTTTGGGGGAAGTAGCTGAGAAGAAGCCTGGTTAACTGTTGAAGAATGATCTGAAGGCACATAACAGTGTTCTTCCACTGAAGCTAAGAAGACCTGGCTGCCTGCATGGAATCTGCATTCTAGCTGTTCAGAGATCCCCAGAGTAAGAATAGGGACTAATAGATAAATAAATTTGTGTGTATATGTGCATGTACACTTAGATGAATCACACCTGGAAGAATCTCGATTAGAAGAATCTCTGAAGATGGGCGTGGGAGAAATTTCTGTGTGCAGGTTGATCCACCAAACTACTTGGTGTATTTGTCAACTGGAATCCCTAGGGCCAATTCTGTATCTCCATTCAGCATCTGTGTGAGCTTTGAATGCTTAGGATGTGTCTCACAAAGTCACTGGTATTTCCAGTGAAGATTATAAACACAAAGAGCCTGATCCACCTATAGGCGTGCTCAAGATGGATATTGTGCATGAATCAAAAGCTGAAAGAAACAATGAGGATGCAAGATGGATGAGCTTGAACATCCCGTACATGTACTCCAGTGGAGAGGGAGTAGATTGTGTGAAGTCCTGCTGTCAGGCTTCCCCTGATGCGGGTTGAAGCTGGGGCTTGGTGTGCCCAACAGTGTCCTTTCAGGCTGGGCCTTGGTTAAGCCTCAGTCTATGGAGAGGTAGGGGATTCTGACTCACCCAGGGCCCTCGCTTTTAAGTCTCACACCTCTCCCTAAACTGATCTCTCCCTCCCTGGCTCTCCCGCAGTCAGCCTATTTATTTATTTACTTCATGTATGCACTGCCTTTTCTCCTCAACATGGACCTAAAGTGGCTTACATCATCTCTCCTCCATTTTATCCTCACACGACAGCCCTGTGAGAAAGGTTAGACTGAGAAAGTGTGACTAGCCCAAGGTCACCCATGAGCTTCCATGGCAGAGTGGGGATTCAAAACTGGGTCTTCTAGACCCTAGTCCAACACTCTGACCACTACACCACAGTGACTATTAAAGGACCAGTTGGGGCAGGACGGCCACGGGTTCCCCAATACTCCTGGTTCTGAGGAGTGATGGGAACTGGTGCCATGAGTTCCCCCATTGGGCCTCTGCACTTGCCGCCCCACCCTCACTCAAGCCTTCAAATGGCTGTATCTTTTTCAGTCCACATGGGAGGCCAGGGCTGTACCCCTGCCCTGCCCTTTCCTACTGGATTTCCTGCCTGTGTGGCTTGTGCCCAGAGGCTAAGCCTGCCTGATTCCATGTCTGGCCCTGCCACAGCTCCCCCAGGCAGCTGCTTTTCCAACCCATCTTCCCTGCCTGGCAATCCCCGGGCAGCCCCAATTACCCTTTGCATGCACCCCCACTGCCTGCCCCAGAAGTCTCCCTGAAGCTGATAAGTATGTGGTTCCAGATTTCTGATTAATACTCAAAGGTTTTCAAACCTCACCAGCTTGTTGATAAGATCCCCTGGAAATACAGGCATGCCTTAAATAGAAGAAAATGGTTTAAAAAGAAACTGCAAAGCAAACGTTTATACAACTCTGTCTCTCAGTAAAGGACTTTTAGGAAGGTAAGGCTCCAATAGAGACTCTCCAAACTGACATAAATAGGCAGATTTCCCAACTCTGCCAACCAAGCTAGGGTTGCCAGCCTCCAGGTGGTGGCTGGTGATCTGCTGTAATTACATGTGATCTACAGGCCACAGAGATCAGTTCCTCTGGAGAAAACAACAGCTTTGGAGGGTGAACTTTATAGCATTACATACACTCTGCTGCCGTACCCTCCACCCCACCCCGAGCCCTGCCTTCTCCAGGCTCCACTACCCCAAATCTTCTGCAATTTCCCAACATGGATCTGGCAGCTCTAACCCCAGCCAGTATTTCACATGCTTACTGGTGGATAAAGAGTGATGTCCAGATGTGCTAGACAGCTTCATTGTGATGTTGGTAGCGGGCTGACTGAAAAGGTTTTGGACTCTTCCCTCTGGTCCCACTGAACCATTCTTCCCACCCCTTCAGACAGTTCAATGCAAATTTCCTAGGCTGCCTGTGCTCTTTTTCCTGCCTTATCTTTGATGAGGAACCCTCCTTGCCTTCAGCCTCTCACTCATCCAGCAGCTGGAAGGCTTTGGCCGATAGCTTCCTTCACTTCTTCCTGAAATTCTTCTATTTTCCAACTGTTTCCTCAACTGCCTTCTTAACTGCTAGTGGCTCCCCCACCCACACTGCCACTGCCTCTTATATACCCACTTGGTAAGGTTCCCTTCAACCAGCTGCTACCACTTGTCAACCCTGGTCTGTTCTGGAATTCTCAACTTTAGAATCCACCCCAAACTGTCCTTCCTACCCTTTCCTGAGGTTGAAAGCCCTTCTTAGTGATCTTTTAGTCTCCATCTAGCAAGGGTCACCTGGTTCATCATCTGGAAAAACTTTGTCACGTTCCAAAGTATCCTGGTTCCTCCTCACTCAACTTCTGTTCCTACATGAAACAAAGTTAACAATAACATAATATTCCGAAATTGCATTTCAGACTCTATTGGCTCTTGTCAGAGAACTTGTGTCTCCACAGATTGAACACCTCGTGTACAGGTACACCTCTGTGCCTGCTTTTACACATGGATTTCCTTGTTGGTACAGGGAGAAAAAAAACAGTCCTTAGGCTTTGTGTGAGCTTCCAAAGTACATTATTCTCAGCTGGCTCAGAAATGATATTTGTAAATGTGACTAACCTGTGATGCTATCGCAGGGAAAAAAAGCTGTTCTATCCAAAAGCTTAATTGAGGTAAATGCTGCAAGTCTGACCTGCTACTCTACCTTAATTCTCATCCTGTTATCTCAAGTATAATTGCAGTATATTAGGAATGTTGGGTGAGGCTAATGTCTATAAACCCACACAGTTTAGACAAGCCTTCAGTGCTTCTCCTTATGCTGTTTTGGATTGTGACTAAAGCTTCTGGCTCCATTCCAAAATGGTCTTTTGGACACGTGTGCAAGTTGCCTTGCTCTTGCCCTGCTCCCTCTCTGTTCACTTGTTCTGATTTGCATGCCAGCTGGGGGGCATATGTGGCCATGGTGGTTGTCACTGATGGTAGTGCAATATTCTGGGATTGGTTCAGGAGACCAACATTATATTAGGATGAGGGGAAGGCCTAGCTGCCTATGGAATAGGGTTGCCAGCCTCCAGGTAGTGGCTGGAGATCTTCCAGAATTACAACTGGTCTTCAGGCCACAGCGATCAGTTCACCTGGAGAAAATGGCTACTTTGGGGGGTGGACTCTATGGAATTATGCCATGCAAGGTCCTTTCCCTCCCCAAACCCCTCTTTCTCCATGTTTCTCCAGGTTTCACCCCCTAGATCTCCAGGAATTTCCCAGCTTGGAGCTGGCAACCCTACTATGGAAACAATCCCAATCAGGTCTACTCAAAAGTAAGACCAGTATTATTCAGCGGGCTTTTCTCCCAGGACAATGTCTTTAGAATTGCAGCCTTTGTGTCTGATGCAGTATGAAGTGGACTGTGAGTGGACATATAGAAGAATACATGAAACTTAGTCCTCTGTCCTGTCCTCAAGCCCCAGAAGCTTTTGGAGGGGAGGTACAGGTAGGGGAAGCGTTGATCAGCATTGGGACATTGCTTCTGAGTTTCACTCAGAAGTGACATCACAATGCTCTAGGAATTTGCCAAAACTCTGTGAGAAAACCATAGAGTTTCTGGAATTTCCTAGGGCATCATGTTGTCACTTCTGAGAAAAACCCAGAAGTGATATTGCAATACTGATTGGCCTCACCCCCACCCACCCCCATTTTGCTTCCACCACTTATCCAAACAGTGGTAGGGGCTGGGAGGTGGAAACAGGAGGTCTCTGGCTATTCTGGGTATGCTGCCCAACTGAAAGAAACTTCCTGATGTGCAGTCAGGCCATTAGTCCACCTATCAAAGGAATATTTACTCAGACTGACAACGGTGCTCCAGGGTCTCAAGGGGAAAGGAAGGGGGCGGTCTTTCCATTCACATATTTCCTGATCCTTTAACAAGTTGCCACACTGTACAAAGCAGATGCTCTGCCACCAAACCACAGCCCCTCTTGTTGAAGGAACATGCTGACTGCTGGACTGGTGCAGCACTGAGATACACAACTGGAAACTATAGTGAATGTTTTATTTACCAAATTTGAAAAGTGACTGGCATAAGAGACATTGTTGACTAATCACAAATTAGTTAAGACTTCCAATCATGTTGCCATCCAAAACCTTCCAGATTCATAAGCCTGACTCACCACGTCAATATTTACTCCAGATTTATTGGATTTTAAAATATTACATACATTTGCATTTAGGACACAATTTGTCATGTTTGCATAGAGTTGTTGTAAGGATCAACTGGAGGAGAGGAGGAGGATGTAGGCCTCTTTGGGGGGTGCTGACTGGGGAGAAAGGCAGGGTACACATGAAGTAAGTAAGTAAATAAATATGTCAGAGACTCAATACTTTTAAAAATGAGAAGCTAAGATTCTCACAGTAATATAAAAAATTATGGGGAAGTGGTAGGGTTGGATGAGTGGATGTTGCTTCTGTTTGATTTTATTTGCTGTTACTTGCATTTGTTTTCATTGTTTACATTCATTTTCATTTTAATGGGAAATACATTTTTGTTTGGAACTTTTCCTGTTGAATTAGGATGAAATTTTTGGGAACTGTAGTCCTTGCCTGCAGGATTCCCCATAATAAATTGCAGACAGATAGGGGAAAGTGATGTACTTTTATAGGCAATTAATAGCAAAACATACTTCCCCCCCCCATCTAATTGGGATGACGTTCTCAGAGACTGAACCCCCCCTCACTCAATGGATCATATCTATCAAATTTCAGACAGTAAGGAAAGAGTATGCCAGTGTTACAAGCAACATACTCCCCTGCAGATTGAACACAGGAAAATATTTGGCAAAACATATTGTAATAGCAGACAATACAGGTAGTATAAGTTATAATGAACGTTTTGAAACATTTCCAGAGACTAACACTGTCTAGCGCTTGAACGTATTATACCACTATTACTGAAAATGGCTTTTTCATCATGTATTTCATCCATCAAAAATCACTGGAGTAAGGATGTTTTCCATAAGGGTCTTCATCCTTATCTTAGCAACCTGTACATTTGACAGAGATCCTAGATAAACGTGGAAGATGCTCAGAAAACCAAGTAATCAACAATAGTATATAGTTTAAGTGATACAAGTCTTGTTTAGGGATATTTTAACAGAATGGTAAAATCGCTATTACAACACTATCCATGAGATGAACAATACTTATTATTGTTACTGTTATTCTTGTTGTTATTATTTTATAGTCTGCCTTTCTCACAAGATCCATATCTCAAATAACCTTCCAGATGTTAAGTGTAGCTAAAATTAAAAGGATATTCAACTGGGCACAACTGCTTTAGTTTCAAACAGTCTACTCTGGATGCTATTACACATTCTTACAATGTAGAGAAAATGCATAAGTCTGCCAAACAAACTGGAAAATGTAACTTAAGGCAAGCTATCTGTCTGCTTGTCCATTCATACACACCAACTTATACATTTACAACAGAAACGATGCAGCCAAAACACCATTTGCAAGATTTCATTCATTCATTCAAACTCTGAGCAGCTGTTCTGCACATCCCCTTTTATCCCTTTTTATCTGCTAGTTCTTAACATTCATATCAAAGTTTCTTTTGATTTCACATGAGCGTTTGAGGAACATCTGTTTCCAGCATATTTATGCACAAAGGAGAGTTTTTCCTATTACTCAGTTATTTTCTGGACAAAAAAGATCTTTTATTCATGTGATAAATCCAGATATCATTTGATGTTCTCATGGCATTATGAGCTCTGTTTCCTTAGGGGTCTTTGGTAAGTATTTCAAAAATTGAGTACTCTGTGTCCAATGAACCACCCTACCTATAGAGCGCCACTTCGGATGGACAGAGAAGGGACGTACCCTCTCAGCTGTCCTTTAGATCCTGTGCAATTATTTTATTTTATTTATATTGATCCATGTATACCCTATCTTTCTCCCCAACAGGGAGCCCTTAAACTATTCTCCCCTCCTCACAACAACCCTGTGAGGTAGGTTAGGCTGAAAGTGTGTGACTGGCCCAAGGTTACCCAGCAAGCTTCCATGGCAATGTGGGGGTTCAGACCTGGGTTTTGCTGACCCTTAGTCCTGAATCAAAGGTCTGTACATTCATTGTATAACCTGAATGGCTGGATGTTGTGTCCCCCAGTGCTAAAGACTGACACGGTCCCATTCCTTGTTTGATATGTTGACAACTTAAAAACCAAATAGGTTCACAGAACATATTTGCCAAAGGCCACACCAGCTATTAATCAATGTGGTTAGAAATTTTAGCTTTAATTAATGAAAAAAGTGAACAGGCCTGTAGTCACTCAGTTGTTCAAAAACCCTTTAAATTTTCCTCTCCCACTTTGAAAATGGCTGTAGGAGCAACCTAATAGCCAGTTCTGAAATACAGAACAGCATCCTGAACATATGTACCAAATTGCATTTTGGGGAGCATGCATATTACTCCCGTTCTGCAGTCACTCCATTGGCTGCCCATCAGTTACAGGGTACAATTCAAAGTATTGGCTATCACATATAAAGCCCTTCATGGTCTTGGTCCATCTTATCTGCAGGATGGCCTCTCTCCTTATATTCCACCATGATCGCTTTGATCATCTGAGCAGGACCTTCCACAGGTGCCATCCTACAGATGGGCAAAATTAACAACTGTCCATAACATGTTTTCTCTGTTGTGGCCCCCACCTTATGGAAGGGCCTGCCTGATGAAGTTGCAAAGGCTCCTGCTCTCCTGGAATTCCGCAATTTTTTTACAGGTGTAATAGGGCTGTACAGTAATGAAATGGTTCAGAGAGATGCTTTAGTAAAGGGACAGGAACTGTGGACAATACTGCTGCGTACCATCTGCTGCTGTTAACATGCTCCTACTACGTAATTTCTGCATTGTTTAATGTATCATGTTTAAATGCTCTTGCTTTTTTTCAGCTTTGTCTCAGTTCTGTTTCAGATTTCTGCAATCCAAACTTTATTGCATTATTTACTGGATGCTCAGTTGTAGTTGGCTTACATTGTGTAATCCGCTATGAGTCTCAACGAGAAAGGTGGATTATAACAAACACAAGTAAGCAAACAAGCAAATAAATAAATAATACTTAGTGTGAAGTTTTGCAATATAAATACCATTACTGAGTTACAAACCAAAGGAATGCCAAATGGGGTAATTTAAATCCAATACACATTAATTTATTATTTTTATCAATCTCATCATTGTGTTACTTAGCTAGTATCCAAAACGTGTCATATATGTCTTCGCAGTGATCTATACAACAGCCCTGTAATTAGGTTGCTATTATTCCTATACTGTAGACCAGGGGACACTGAGCCATCAGTGGCTCATCCAAGCCATTGTAGTAGGCAGGGCTTTTTTTCTGGGAAAAGAGGTGGTGGAACTCAGTGGGTTGCCCTCAGAGAAAATGGTCACATGGCTGGTGGCCCCGCCCCCTGATCTCCAGACAGAGGGGAGTTGAGATTGCCCTCCGCGCCGCTGGAGCAGCGCGGAGGGCAATCTCAACTCCCCTCTGTCTGGAGATCAGGGGGCGGGGCCACCAGCCATGTGACCATTTTCAAGAGGTTCCGGAACTCCGTTCCACCACGTTCCCCCTGAAAAAAATCCCTGGTAGTAGGTTTGAGGCTGCTGCGGTGAGATATAAACCAGGAACTTTTTGACCCAAGTGCATTTGGCTAGTGAGTTATCTTTTTCAATTCGAAACCACCCACATAATTTTGGTGAGCCTCTAACACTCTGCCCACAGCGACTGTGCCATGTGCTTTGTTTCTACTTACCATTTCTAATGCATACTTAGGTGATTATGTGCTTTCTTGAACATATAGGGTCAACCCACCGCCACAACAACCTACTCTACCTTTCACTTTAATACCCTGGGATACTGGCATCCCATTGATTTTAATTGTGCAGGTTTTCTGCACTGCCTGTGATTGTCTATGTTCTCCTTTAAACACCAAGCATTCCAATTCACCCACACTGGCTCATAAATAAGCACATATATATATTTCCCTCTCTTTTTAATGCTCTCTTTTGTGTGTCTGCATATGTGGTTCCATTCATCTGAAATTTTAATTGATTGTACTGCTTCTCCTTGGTTTCCATGTACATGTTGTTAGCTTCTGTTTCAATGGTCTTTTAGAAGATCTAAAGTGTTCATAGCATCACTTTTTAAGGAATGAGTCAACCTGTCTTAATTGGGCGTTGTACAGGACCCATCAGTTCTCCCTACTTCCAAAGTTTAGTTTTAATGTGAGGTTGAAATTCTGTAACTGGCCTTGAGTCTTAGTGAGAAAGGCAGACTATAACTGAAATAAGTTAACAAACAAACAAATAAATAGAGCATGTCTCTCATCTTGGGCCAACCCAAATCCCTAGGAAGCCCATGTGATGATATGGGGAAGCTGTATTTTAAAAGTGCTAGCAAAGCGATGTGCAAACCAAGAGGTGATATTGCCAGGTATTATGGGGTTTACACCTCTTAGATTATGCAGTGTAATTACTTGCGGCTAGAGGCAGGCACGAACTAAAATATGAACTGAAGTTCGTCATGAACCCAGCCAGTTTGTGGTTCGCGAACTAGCGGTTCATGGGAGCTCATTTCTCATGAACCGTGACAAATTTTATCCTTGTTCATTTGGTTCATATTTTGGTTCGTCACTGCAGACTGCCTGGTGCCGGTTGATCAGTTTCCTAGGCAATGTGGAGGATGGGCTTTCTGCAGACCTTCTGTTGACCCAGAAGTGACATTTTCACAAACCAAATAAACTGGTTTGCAAACCAGGGCCAGTTCGTGAAAGTTCGTGGTCTGTGAAATGCAATGAACCACAAACCACACGGTTTGGAATTTTCCTGGTTCGTGCCCATCTCTACTTGTGGCATTTAGATTCCTTCATCTTCACCTATAATTTTCTCTAGCACCTAACAGACTAAGGACCTCTTCCTTACAGCATTACCTGAGCCTTGTACTAAGACCTTGCTGTGGGCCTTTCCAAAAGTTCCTACCTCCATCTTATTTTTAGTGACATAATGAGCAGGTAAAATTTACTGCAGCAGAGAAATCTTCAGGGGTGGGGGAGTAGGAACTTGATTTACTGTGCTTTTGTGAAAAAGAAGTTTGCTCCTAAATGGTGGTGAGAGAGTATGTATATAACCTATAAAGATATTTTTTAAAAGGACTACTCTATTTGTTTATCTTTTATTTATTTTTTAAATATGAAAAAGTTAATAAATAGGTTTTTTTTTTTTTAAAAAAGAGGACTATTCTAATGGTCTCTACACAAATGCCTGAAAGTTGTAATTGGCTCAGAATACTGCTGCAGTCAGAGTGATTTCTGGTAACAGCCACAGGGAATGTATAGCCCCACAATTCTATCACTTTTACTGGCAATGTGGTTGCTTCTTAGTTAAATTCAAGTTTATGTTTAAAGCTCTTTAGGATCTGGAACTACCATACTTGAAAGAGTGCTTTTTCCCATGTGAATCTCTTCATTCCTTGAGATCAAGCAGAAAAAAAAAGTTTGGTTAGTTCTATTATCCTGTATTTATGAATGTATTTATGGAAGTATTTATGAATTAGTAGCACTCTGCACTTTCAATTGCACTTAATAATGACAAATTTTCTACTAATTGTTAACCTGTTTCCTGTGGGTGTGGTTTCCCTCTGTGTTCGATAGTTCTGTTATCCAGCAGATCTGTGCGTACTGCCATTTCCTAGCATGACCCCTAAATCAATGACCTCTTAGTGACCCTTAAATGTACGTATTTATGTTTTATTTATTACAGCATTTATACCCTGCCTTCTGACACATTTCAAAGCATCTTACAAAATTATTTTAATATTTCCAAATTAAAACAAAGATAAAACCTCCCCTTCTCCCCTTAAAAGATACCTGACCTCACATGACCCCTCTATTAGGGTTGCCAAATCCAGGTTGGGAAATTTTTGAAGATTTGGGGGGAGAGCCTGGCAGGGCAGGGTTTAGGGAGGGGGACCTCAGCAGGGTGTAATGCCTTAGAATCCACTTTCTAAAGTGCCATTTTCTCCAGGGGAACTCATCCCTGTAGGCTGGATGGAGATCAGGGCCGATTCCAGATGACTAACCTTAAGTCGCTTCATGCCGCCCTCTTCCGGATCGCGACGGGGAAAATGCGAAATATCGCGTTTCCTCGCGCGAGTTTTGCGCGTCGTCACGCAAAACTCGCGCGAGGAAACGCGATATTTCGCATTTTCCCCGTCGCGATCCGGAAGAGGGCGACATGAAGCGACTTAAGGTTAGTCATCTGGAATCGGCCCAGGTGTAATCCCAGGTGCTCTCCACGCCCCGCCTGGTCATTGTCAAACCTAGGAGGGGAAAGGGGATTTAATGTTTCTACCCTTGTCTTTTTTTCACCTATTGAAATTGCCTCTGCACTGCACTGCCCATGGTGTTATTAGCCCAATCACCTCAGCTAACAGCCAATTTGCGTCACACACTGCAATACAAACCCATAGAGATTCCTGAGCAAATATGACAAAGCAGAAAGGCAGAGCTGGATTTATTCACAAGCCAAGTAAGGCAAAGTTTAGGGCCTCAAATTATAAGGGGGCTTTAAATTAAAAAAATACTAAAAATTACTAAATTACCATTTTTTGGTAATCCTGTAGGGCCTCTTAAACTTGACATATCTTCAGCATGTCCTAATCCAGCCCTGGAAAAAGGGTTCTACAAAGACAGCATATATGAAAAACACTGCTTTAAGGAATAAAATAGCTTCTCTTACTCTTATGGAAGGCTGTTGGGCTGGATGGGCTGAGCGGATCGTATACAATAGTTGTTTCCCTACTAGGACCTACTGTCTCATGTAATGGAACTTGAGAGTGTATAAAACTTCCTCAGCCTTCACAGAAACATACACGTGAAATGACCTATGAGTACATTGGTCTGGGTGGAGGCCTACAAGAGGGAGAAACAGTTCTTTGAGTGCTGCGATTTCCACCTTTCTCATTTAGGTCTGTTTGATCGCAGGCTTCTTTATTCCCATCGGCCCTTGGGTGTAGATCAAAGCGATGCTGAAACCACTTTCAAGCTGAGCAGAGAGAATTGGAACTGGAACAGCCACTCACTTCATTAGAAAGAATTATAAGGTTCCTGCAGAGAGAAAATGAGTCATTTTCAAAATCATATAGGCACATTACAATGCTTCTATCCTGGAAGAATTTTTTTCCCATTCGGGGATCCTGGGCTACTTTAAGGGCTACAGAAAAAAGGTGACAACGGAGGTTATCCTTTGATGGGCGGGGGGGGGGGGTAGTAAATGACAATACCTCTTCACTTTATTTAGGGAAAGAAGTCATATAGTTTCAGCAGTGGCCCTGATGGTGCCATACAATTAGGACATTGCTCCTGGCATTCTTCTCTGCCTCTGCACTTCACTCTGGAACTAACTGTGAAGGCTGGGCTGCCGGGTGATTCCTCTCTGTGGGATGCTGTGACTCGGCTTCATCAACAGGATTCCTGGTTTCAGAGACCAAACTGTCCGTGAGAGGCACCGGGTGAGGATATAAAACTGCCTGAGCACTGGAATGAAGAGATTACAGGTACGTAAGAAACAAAAAAAGTCCAGGGGCCTGGAGGACTATTGTGGGTACTTTTTAATAATAAAATAGGGGAGTGACATTCCTCTGACATCTCGGACCCTGGATTTTTTGGGAACTAGTGCCACTGTGCTTTTGGGAGGTTCAGTAAGAGCTGAATCTCATCAGGCCCTTAGAAAAAAGTTTCCCCAAGAGACCTTTCATTCCTACCCACATGCAACCTAAACATCATATAAAAGTTACTTTATGGCCCACCAGACCAACTAGAGCTCCGTGAGTTTTGTCCCTCTTTCAGTGGCCCCCCTGAGTATCACCCTGGTACCAGTTTGGCCTGAAATGGGCACTCAAGTCTGTCTGAGAAACGCAAATAACTTTGGAGTGAGAAGCTTGGAGGGCCCCAGACTAGCTTGGTTTGCCTCCGCTGTGATTTTTAACAGCACACTCCTGTGATCCTCATCCTGTACAGATTTGTGCTATGTGCGTTATATGCCAGTTAAGTTGCTTCTGACTTATGGCAACCCCATGAATTAATAACTTCCCAAACATCTGATCATTGACAGCCTTGCTTAGGTCTTGCAAACTTAAGGCCACTGCTGCCTTTATTGATTATATCTGTCTCATATAGGATCTTCCTCTTTTCCTACTGCCATCAACTTTTCCTAGCATTATTGTCTTTTCCAGTGAGTTGTCTGCTCATGATGTGACCAAAATAAAATAACCTTAGTTATTTTAGCTTGATTTGAACCCACCATGCAGAGTTAATCACTTCTAAACACACAGAAATCAGTAGCTTTAAGAGCACCTAACTATATAGGATTGGGCTTCTTTGGTCTTGGCATAAGGGATATAAGATCTACCATAATTAAAATATGGTCTAGTAAAGACTTCCAGCTATAACAGCCTTTATTTCAGTGGGTACTTGATATGTCCTTAGAGAACAGGAGTATGTTTATATCTACCGTTTATTTATCTGAAGAGAATTATGACTTGAGAACGGGGATTATCTTGTTATTTCATATCACTTTCCTCATTCGTTATTCTGGAAATTTTTTATTCCAAATTATGGAGGGGATAGATTTCGTGACCCTCTAGCTGTATCTCCCACTCCAACAAGCGCGGCAATATTGTTCAGTCTTCTTGGGATTTCTGCCCCCTGGTGGCCAGTAGCTAAGTCAACCTGCCAATAAATTCTCCAAACATACGGACAAGAGTCATGTGTATTTCAGGCACCAAACAAGCATTTTCTACTGGAGGTGCTAATACCAATTCATTTCCCCACCTGAAACAAACAGCAAGGTTTGAACAGAACTCACATTAGCATTTTTTTGCATTTTAATTATGTCGGTTTGACTCAGAAATCTGTTTCTAGATAGGAACCCTTCAAACCAGCAATCTAAAGATTTTTGCCTTTGAAACCTAATGGGTTTTTTAAAAAGGATTGCTACAGATTAGCTGTATGGCAAAGCAGCAGGGTGTGCAGGGATTGCGACAGATTTGCCGATATTCTAACAGAGGGTTTCCTTTCATGTTTTAAGGTGGGGGTGTGTAGGCAGAAGATGAGAGATTATTTTCTCTCGCTAGCCGCATGCCCATCATGTTGCTTAATCCTCAGAAGGCTGTTCCAGTCTTTAAAAAAATATACATTTCGACCCTTCTCCATAACCAGAAGAAAACCCTTCCTTGCCGTTTCCCTTAGCAAAACAATCAAGTCCCAGGAGGAAAGAGCTTGGAAGACTTTTTTCTCCACTAGCTTTTCTCAGTGTGACTTTCCTCAGCCAGCTTTAATCAGTGTTTTTTTTTTAAAGGTGCTGTTACTAGAGTTGCTGTTCCCCCAGTGGGGGCAGGGCATCCCCTGCTCCTACTCTCTGCATCACTCACCTGGCCAGTGGGGGGGGGGAGGGGAGGCAGGGGAACAGGCTTCCAGTGCGCGCTCCCAGGGCAGTGCGATGACGTCAGTCCTGGGAATGATGTCGTTGCACCGCACTGGGCCGATTTGGGCCCCAAACAGGCTGAATCCCGTTTGCAGCCCAAACTGGCTCAGTGCAAAGCACACAGGTGAACAGAAACGATAAGCCGAGTGCTGGGTCTCCCCACCAGGAGTACTCTAGCTGGTACTCATATATATGGTTGCACTGATTTCCCCTCCCGCCAGGACTTGGGAGAGGTGCCATTGCTCAGTACTAGTGAGCTTGTTTTGTTTGTTTGTTTGTTTTTGCTATCTTCACAACCAACTTACAGTGACCTCCTCAGGTTTTCAAGGCAAGAGAAATTCAGTGGTGGTTTGCCATCGTCTACCTCTGTGTAGAGACTCTATACTTCTTTGGTGATCTCTCAACCAAGTATTAAATCAGGGCCAACCCTGCTTAGCAGCCCAGATCTGATGAGATCAGGCTAGCTTGGGCTATCCAGGTCAACTGCTGGGTACTTCCACAAAAAAGCCCTGGCTTTAATTAGAAGTACGTGTCTGTGTGTACAGGAGTGTGTGCATATGAGGGCCTTTCTGCCTCTTTGCATGTCTAGGCTGTCAACTGACCAGAAGAATACTGTGCAGTCTGCTCCGGTGTCTTTAACAGCAGGTTGATGTCGGGAATCGCCAGCTAATGCCTGCAGAGGAGTCTCTGATAGTCAAGGAGGCTTTATGATAGTCAAGGAAAAAAAGCTTAACATCTTGGAAATCTCTCCCCTCCTTTGGAATTTGTCTTCTTCCACTGTGCTGGCCCCTGCCACATCACTTTGAACTAGGACTGATGCATGATGGGAGGATCTTCGAGATCAGCTGCAAGCTCACCTGCTGTGTGGATGCTAGGGTTGTTAAGTGGAATTATCTTAATTACTCTGCTGAATTTCTCCCTAAAATCTAGCAATCTGTTTCTGTCCCTCTTTTTAGGAATTTGAGTCAGTTTCAAATCAGGTTCTCTTTCATGAAGAGGAAGATTTAATTTAGATCCCTAAGAAGTAATGTATTTATTTATATACTACATGCATAGTTGAAAAATTAAGAACAAGATGAGCCATTAAAAAAATTAAACATAAGACAGCACTTGTCTGAACATATCCTTACTGCATCACACTGCTTTTTTAAACCCTTTGTATCAAATTTACAGTGACGCAACAACAGGAAGAAATCTACAGGTGAGGACATCTAAACTATCACATTGTTAAAAAAACCCTCAAAGAGAAATCAAAGAGGATTCCTCTTTTGAAAACTGAAAAGAGAATAAGATTGCAATTGCTATATCTAAAAAAGAAAACTTTGGAAAAAGAAATTTTACCCCCCACCCCCCCATAGCAACCCTGAATTGCCTACATTAAGATACAAGAAGTTTGGATGTTCTCCGTGTGGCATTGCAGTGCTGTGCCAACTGAACTGATTATGGGGCTGCCAGCTAAGAAGTGACCCAGATAACATCCCTTGTGTTCTACCGTGTCCTCGCATTGCAAATTATGATATTGTGTTATTACTTGGCTTCAGTTTACTCTCTTCCAGCCTAGGCTTGCGTCTAGCATTAAGTTGTTTACTTTTAAATCACGTGATGGGGCAGGGAGAACTCCCACTTTAGAAGGATTAGCCTAAGTACTGCGGGGAAAGAATATGAAAGAGTTTTATATTATTACCAGTGGAAAGCTAGGTGTCTACACCAATTTATTAGTAAAAGAACAGGCAGGTTTGGAGCCTTTCCAGTTCTTTTATATTGTCCTCTCTGACCCATTAATTCAATCATTTGAAAGGCAAAAAAGGCTTTATGCTGTCTTTATTGATTGGAAGAGGGCTTTTGAGTCTATAAACTACAAAGAGGTTTGGCGAAAGTTTAAGGATTTTGAGCGTTGATTTAAGATTTTTTGTTCATCCTGGGAATTGTTTATTGTTGTAATCTATGGCAGGTCAGATCAAAGACTAATGGAGGGTGTATTGATTGTTTTCCTGATTTAAGGAGGCTTGTTGGGGGGGTGCCTTTTAGTACTGCTTCTTTACAACCCATTTATTAATAATAGGGATGACACCGCAGGGGTAGACAGCGGCCGTTATTCTCATTCGTCACAAGGTGTATTCATACCAGATCAGTCCCACTTCTGTTATATGCTGCTGCTGCTGCTGCTGGTACATCATTATCATTTTTTCCCCCAGTGAGATTTGGTGGGACTGTAAACCAAATATATATTACACTTTGTGAGAATTCGATTATCACTCACATAGCAAAAGCCAACTTGGTGAAGCTAGTGTTGGACTAGGATCTGGGGTCCCAGGTTCAAATTCCCACTCTGCCTTGGGAGCTTTCTGGGTGATCTTGTGCTAGTCACCCTCTCTCAACCTAACTCGCCTCACTGGGTTGTTGTGATGATAAAATGGAAGAGGAGAGACTGATTTATACCACCTTGAGATAGCTGGAGGAAGGGAAGGATAAAAACGTAGTAAATAATTAGGTCATCTCCTTTTGGAAAATTAGCTTCAGCCACAGGCACAACTGTGGTATGGATGCCTATGTTAGTATATGACAAATTATGATGTTCTCGGTGTAACCACATGGTGACACAAAGACAGCCAAAGTTTGATTGGACACAGAATAAATATTTACTCTTGAGTTATCAATATATCTAGTAGTGAACATGGCCCTATCTGTGGATTCTTAAATCTGTGGATTGGGGCAACATTGATAGCAGCGAGATTTTTTCTCTAAACGTAGGGAGGTGAGTGGTTTGCAGAAAAATCTGAAACCTAAAAAAGAAGGGGGATTTCTAAAAACTTCAAAACAGAGATGTCTGCACTTGCTCAGAGAACTGTCTCTTGGGAACCTCCTCCTCTCCACCTGCTGCTGTCTCACTGGAAGCATGTGGGTTGGCCAGGTGAAGCTACAAAGCTGCTGCTAGGCAGAAGCACTAGAGATGGGTGGATGGGAGACCCTCTGCCACCCCCACTGTCCTGCCCTGCCACTGATGACCATGGCTGAGGCGGCAGAGCTGGAGGCTACCTTTGGAATGGGAACATTTGATATATTTGATATAATATATATATATTATATATATATTATATTTATATATAATATATATATATAAAGAGGGGCCTTTGGCGGGCGTCTCGCTGCCACCCTCTGGCAGGTGGGGCATGAGCGGCAGTATGCCTTCACGTCCGCATTCACCGAGGGCCAGAAGAAATGCTCGAGGATCTTCCTCAGGGTCTTGTGGTGTCCCAGGTGCCCGGCCCAAGCGTGCTCATGGGCGGTGCGGAGGACCTCCGGCCGATAGCCTGCTGGCACAAGTAGTTGGCGGACCTCTCCCTGGCCATTCGGGGCACGAGCTATGCGAACCCAAACCCCTCCTTGCTTCTCAATGCGAGGGAGCCGTTGGGACCTCCGTTCATCCCGCACCTGCTCCTCCTCACGAGCGGCTGTCTCTTGCAAGCGCTGCAAGGACTCATCTGCCCCTTGGGCATCACAGAATGGGCGATCTGCTGGGGGTCCAGCTGGGTCTTCAGTCCGTGGTTCTGCCCCTGGTCTGGTGGAGGGACCCTCTCCCGGGTCGTCGGCCTCCTCCACTTGCAGAGTGGTGGCAACTTGTGGGTCTGTCAATTCCCGTGCCGCCTCCCGCCGAGGCCTGGCGATCCCTGGGGCGTCTCTTCCCAATTTCTTCGCTGCCTGCTGGAGGAGCCTGAAGAACCCTGGGGCATCTCTTCCCAGCAGCATTGGCACGGGTAGGTGAGCTACCTGGGCAACTTCCATTTGGTGGCAGACCCCTAGGTACTCTACCGTGATTAGGGCCGTAGGGTACGGCTGGGTGCGGCCCATCACATCCGTCACCGGGATCCAGCAGTGCACTGGGGTGGCAGCTGGGAGGAGTTGGGGCCGAATTGCTGAGACTGCACTCCCGGAGTCCAACAGGGCTTGTAGGATCAGCTGGCCTATCCTCACGGTGGCGCATAGACTCAGCACCTGCTTGCCAGGTGGTGGGTTACTTCCCCAAGCCAACGCACATACCACTGGCGAGGAGGCTGTGGGTGTGCAGGCTTGCATCCGCTGCTCCACGGCCTGCATTAGCTCTGCCTGAGCTGTTTGGAAGGCCGCCTCCAACTTCCTCCACATCCTGTCCAAGCATTCCTCCAGCCACAGTCTGAGGTCTGCTGGGGCTACGGCATTGGGATACATCCCTTCGACTGGCGCCTGCGTCGGAACGGCTTTCCCCGTACGGGCCACCAACTTGTCAGGGCTTGCCGCCGCTGCCGCTGGGCGTGGCATTGGGCGGTCTGCTCCTGACATCATAGGGGGGCCAGGGATGCTGCAGGACCCTGCTCTGTGAAAGGAGGGGCGGTATACCTCACCCAGACTCCCTCTCAGTCCACTCGCTGGCCTGCTCAACCTGGCCTGCTTGCCCCCTGTGTCCTTCTTCATCCCCTCCTTCCAGAACTCTCCTCCAAACCTCCACTCTTGCATTGCACCGCTCTCACTCCACATTATCACTCCTTACTCACATCCACCACCACAGGGCTCTTCCCAGCCAGCTTTTATAGGGCTTCCTTCTACTGCCCCACCCCTCTTCCAGCCCAGTCTTGGGCTGCACCAAGCAGTTGCAGCTGGGGTAGCTGATCTGGCCCCACTGACCAGCACCAGCTGTGCCTTGTTCCCTGGCTGCCCAGCCTCCCTGCCTTGGCTGATTGCTGAAGGCCTGTCCAGCTGCAGTCCCCTGGCTAGCAGCTCGGCCTCCCTGGCTGAGCTGATGGCTGAAGGTGGGTCCAGCTGCGGCTCCTTGGCTGGTTGCCCAGGGCATCCTGCAGAGTGCCTCCAATAGCCCCACCTGGAGTGGCTTGGCTTCTGGCAACTCCTGGGCCAGGCTACTATTTTCTAGCTGGGGCGTGGCTTTGGGCTGTTGGGGCTGCTGCTGCTTCTCCTCCTTAGGTAAGGTCTTTGGGTGGGTGACTGCTGGGCCCCCAATCCCTCTGCCCTTGCCCCCTTCTGCCTTGCTTAGTCCCCTTTCCTTCCCCAGGGGAGTGGGACTCGCTGGCTTCTCTCTGTCTCCCCCTGACTCCTGAGGCCCTGGGCCTTTGCCTCTTGCCCCTGGCGCTGGCAGGTTCTGGCTCCATTTGCCCGTGGGAGGGGATGACCTGCTGTCCCCAGGCTGCCCCCTCTGCTTGCCAGTCAGACCGGTTGACCTACTGCCTGCTGGCTGACCGGTTGACCTGCTGGCTGCTGGCTGCCCCCTCTGTTTGCCCGTCAGCCCGGTTGACCTGCTGTTCCCTCTTGTCAAGTCTGGGGGCTGGGGCTCAGACCCCGGACACCTTTGTGATTCATTGCCAAATGTCCACCCCGACCCCGGCTTTAATATTAAATAATAACACCATGTAATTGAAAAGTCAAAGCAGCACGACCCTTGAGGACTTTCTCCTTTGGTATCTTAAGCTGATCCCCTCCAAACTTGACTTTGAACTACAGAGTCTGTCACAGCACAGCATTTGGCTCCAAATAATAACGTAGATCCTATGAACTATAAATGGAAGGGATTCCTACCTCTTGTGCACCATCAAAAGTTTTTCCAGAAACCCATAGAGAACAGTGTGGGATGTGATGTACGGGGAAAGGCCATAGAAAGGTGAAAGAACTGGCAGAATCCTCCCCTGAGAGTCTCTTTACATGAGACATCTGATCTGACACGTGAAGAACACGTGTCAGGAGATGCAATGTTAGCAGGGAAGGGTAATTTAAAAAGACAGAGCTAGTGGCAGGGCAAAGACTTTGCTATACACTGGAGCAGTGTGAAGGGGCTATGAAATGCCAGAAGTGAAACTTCAGCCCATTAAAGCCTCTCCAGGTCCAAGTCCAGCTTTGGAAGGCAGCTCCAGCCCATTATCATTCCTCGCTGCCCTCTAGTTGCAATCCCACACAGTGTTAGACTGGAGAGGTGAAATTGACAGAGCCTTCTGGGAGGCAAAGATGAAATTAACAAACCCTCTGAGGAGTGATCTCTGTCGGCTCTGTCTTTTTAAACTATGCATCCTGGCTAACATTGCACCTTCTAAATATTAAAACATGCGGCAAGGCATCTTGTGTAGAGAAATTCTTGGACACACACCTTTAGCATGGGTTCTTTCTCCATTTGCTGGAAAGCTTGTGCAGGATAATAGGGGGTAATTATTGCTTATATCCCCTCAAGATGCAGCTCTTTACACTGCATTCTACTCTGTTTTCAAGGATCCCATGACTTTCAGGAGTAGCTTTGGGGATAAGGTGTAGAAAGCTGCAGGGGGGAGGGAGAAAGGGGGCAGATTTGATAGCTCCCTCCGTTTACAATTCATAGACTTTGGGCCAAGCTACAAGTGACGAATGACACTTGAACGGCAAGTGGATCGAGTGGAGTGCAAGTGGAAGGCAAGTGAACAGGGAGAAATACACTTGCCGTTCAAGTGTCATTTGTCTCTTGTAGCTTGGCCCTTCAGCACATAGTGTGTTACATGCGAGTTGGTTTACTGGCTAAAAAGACTACATGATTTTTAATGCTGTTCAAGTATATGGGAAGGACAAAAAGCACATTTGTAATCACAATGCTGGGAGCTGACCTAGATCAGGACTTGGGGAAATTTCTGACAATCTCTCAGAACTTGCTTTGGGAATTAGAAGGAACACAAAGATGTCACTGACATCAAGTAGCAGAGAGGGGCAACTGCAGGAGATTTATTCCCCTCTGGAGCAGATGAAATTTAATGGTTTCACTTATCTCCACTGCTGTACTTATTTATATCTTATTAAGCATTAATAATTTTAAAATATGTCTCTGCTGAATTCCCTTAGGAATATTTGGCTTCATATCTTACATATTTTAAAAGACTAAATGATTATGCATGCTTAATTTTTTTTAAAATTGAAGGCTAAATGATATGCACACTTATCAAGGTGCAAGCCCTAATGAACACAGTTGGACTTACTTCCAAGTAAACATGTATAGGATTATTTTTTGCTATATCTATATTTTTTCTTTGTTACATGGTGGAACTCAAGGTAATTTATGTAGAATGGAGGTTCAAATCACCATTCCGCTTTGAAGTTCAGTGAGTAAATTTGGGTCACTTACTCGGACTCACGCTACCTTATCCCACAGCAACTATAAAACTGATGAAGGAAGAACCATGAATGCAACTCTTACCTTGGAGGCAGAGGGGAATAGAAATGTACTAGATAGATTACTGGAAGGTCTCCCATTGACTAGACCTATTTTAGCGTCAACCTTTAAGCATAAACTGGAGCAGACAGCACCACATCAAAAGCATGCAATTGGGTTTGAAATGTTATAAAGAAGCTTACCTTTAAAAGCAATTGAAAGTGCCTTATGAACATTTATTTTATTATTATTTATTTTATTGAATTCATAACCTGCGTTCCCTGCAAGCGGGCTTTTGGACTTCATTTCAAGAATTAATCACTCTATGCAGGGCTTTCCTTGGGCTTGACCCGGAAATTACAGCGGGTCCAGAATGCTGCTGCGCGTGTCCTGATGGGCACACCATACTGGGCACATATTACTCCACTCCTGCAGCAGCTGCACTGGCTCCCCGTGGAGTTCTGGATCAGATTCAAGGTTTTGGTTTTAACCTTTAAAGCTCTAAATGGACTGGGACCAGCATACCTGAGGGACCGTCTCTCTCCGTATGTACCCTGGAGAGCATTAAGATCAGCAAATAAGAACTTACTGGTGGTCTCTGGCCCCAGGGAGGCCCGGCTGGCCTTGACCAGGGCCAGGGCCTTCTCAGTCCTGGCCCCAACCTGGTGGAACTCTCTGTCAGAGAGATCTTAAATTGTTTTGGCAGGCCTGTAAAACAGAGATGTTCCGCCAGGCATACAGTTGAGGCCAGTCTTTGATTGTTTTGGGAGCCTCCCTACCGGTCTCCTGCCAGGGGGCCTATGAAATCATCTGCCCACGTACAAGTGCAGTCACTGCAGTGTTATTAACTGTGGCCCCCACCCTCCCCATCTCTGTTTACATTATGATTGGGGAAATTGGAAGCGGCTGCCATCTGAGATTGTTGTCCGCTTATGTATTGTGGTTTCTGGATTTTTAAAATGTATTTAAATATTTTAATGTGTACTACGTATTTTATTGTACCCTATCCTGAGCCTGTTTGCAGGAAGGGTGAGCTAAAAATCAATCAATGGTATGGTAAAAAAATTTCTCCAAGAGGTTGTGGGCAACAATTGTTGCCAGCAGAAGGTCTCCCACCACAGCCAGAGGCCTGACAATGCTAAGTGCAGTAATGTATTAAATTATCTGACAAGACAACCTGTTTTCTGGTGTTTTATGCTACCTTTATGCTGTGTGGTTGTTATGTCTTTATGCTTCCTGCTGGTGATGATGTCTTTTATGTTTCATGGTTTTTATGGTTTTATTGTTGTTTGGTTTTGTGAGTTTTCTTGAGCAGATCTGAGAGGAAACCAAAAATGTTTGTATATAAATAAATAATAGTTATTTTTTAAAACATGAGGAGCTGCTTTTGGCCAAATTCCTAAAAGTACACATCGTGCAGGTGTGGGAAACATGTGTACATGCTTTGCTCCAAGCTGAATGGGCCCCCAAAATGGGGCCGATTTGGCCTGTTTGGGTCCCAAATTGGCCTGTTGCAAAGTGTAGTACTCTGGGCCATGCGAAGACATCACTCCCGGGAGTGATATTGCACAGCCCCAGGAGCGAACCTGGGAGGCCTGTTCCCCCACCTTTCCTGCTCACTAGCCAAGTGAGTGGGGGGGGGTTGGAGGGTGGGAGCAAGGGATCCCCCACCCCCACTTGAGGAATGGCAACCCTACCGCTCTTTGAAATAGAATGCTAGGTTTAATGGAAACAAGTGACTTGTCCAAGAGTAGCAACTACAAAGCAGAGATGGAGTCTGAATCCCAAAACACCAAATCAGTTTTTTAGTGTGCCGTGCACCTGAACTGGTGATCCAGCATCTGTTTTTAACTTCTGTGAAGATTTGTAAACAATGAAACTGATGGTTAAACTGTCCAAAATCATCTTTCTTCACCACTGAATGCCATTGTTGAGAAAATATGATTCCTGGCTCTATGACTGCTTTTCCATAGACACTTGTTGTGCTAGTCATATATTTATTTAATGCAACACACTAACAACAACATGCAATAGGGAAAGTGCTAAAAGATCTGCACTGCCTGCCCATTTATTTCTGGGCACAAGTCAAAGTACTGGTTCTTCTTACCAATGAAGTCTAGAGCCATTCCAGCAGTTCTTTCATACTTTCTGAAGTTCCAGCTTTCAAGGCCCATGAAATCATCCACGTTTGTGGGGTTTAGGGTTGCCAGGTACCCCTCACCTCCCGTCGAGAGACTGGAGTACCTGGAACTTACCTTGTGCAGAGCATGAAGTCTTCTTTTGCCAGCGCCGGCATGATGATGTCACTTCTGAAAGTGATGTCTCCACACGGGCCACACAAGCACTCCTGCACTCCACACAGGGCTGATTCGGCCCATTTGGGGCCCAAATTGGCCCCAAACAAAGTGTGGAAATGCTCTTGCAGTCGGCGCAATGATGTCACTTCCAGAAGTGACGTTGCTGCACTGGTTGGGAGCATGTACTGAGGTGCCTGCTGGAGGTAGGCAACCTCTGGGAGTGTGCCCCCTCCTTCTGATTGCTTGGTGATTGGTGGATGAGGGGGCAAATCCCTGGGAGTTTGCCTACCACCAACCGACACCTGGGAACCCTAGTAGGGTAGCTGCTGTTGAATAGCAGCAAGCATCTGGTCCTGGGTGAGTCATGCAAGTTGCTTGGTAGCAAGTCACCTGGTGGTTGCTGCCAGGCCTGGTCCCATCGAGTCCTCCCTCAAAGGCCAAGATAGCCTTGGAAAAGACCTCTGAGGCGTGATCTGGGGGAGCCCAGTGACGCCTGGTGTGGGCTTTCGGGGACCACAGTTCTCTTTGTCAGATGCAACTGGCAGGGAGAGCTGTGGTTACCGAAGGCTTATACTACATAGGAATTGGATACCTTCACTGCTACAAACTGACTGCACACCAAAAGGAGATGTTTACATTTCCAAGCAAAGGAATGTTTTGATTGCCTCTATGCTAATTGCATTCTGCCTTCTTGTGATTTATGCCCCCTTCCTTCCCTCTCTTTCCCCCTCCTCTTCTGTATCTGCCCAGTTTTGATCAGGCATCTGATGAAGAGAACTTGATTCTCGAAAGCTTATGCTATAATAAAATTGGTTAGTCTTAAAGGTGCTACTGGACTCTTTTTGATTTTGTTATTGTTGTTGTTATTAAATTAATTATAGTCCGCCTTACTTAGTGAGACTAATTTGGCATACTAAATGAGAAAGGGGATGACAGAGTATTCAACTCTCCATGGAAGGAATGTAATATGGCTGTATGAAGAAGCTGATGTTAAATTGCTGAGACTTTGGGCACGAACAGCAATACGAACAAAAAAAAGCCACGAACAGCCCAATCCGCTGTTCGCGAGCAAGCTGTTCATGAAGCCCCATTCCCGGCGAACATGTGTTTGTTCCAAGCCCTCTTTGTGGCGTTTGTCAGCCGTTCATAAAGCCAGACAGTCTGGCGCCTTTCAATCAATTCCCCTGGCAACATAGGCATGGACTGTCTGAACTCTGTCTGAACTCCTTCTGGCTTTCCTTCTGGCTTGTAACCCCTCAAAATAGCTTCCAGCAGACAGTCCAGTTTTTTCTGTGAAAAGAAAATGACAGGAAAGGGAGGGACCCATGGATCATCCCTTTCCTGGGGTGCAATCTCTCTGAAACTTGGGGGGGTGGTCTTCAGAGGACAGTGAGGACTATTTACCCTGCAAATTTGGTGGGTATTGGGCATTGGGAAGGTCAGTTTGTAACTCCTTAATGAGCTTCCAGCAGACAGTCCAGTTTTTTCCACTGTGAAGAGAAAATGACATGAAAGGGGGAAACCGATGGATGATGCCTTTCTCAGGATGCAATCTCTCTGAAACTTGGGGGGGTCTTCAGAGGCCAGTGAGGACTATTTCCCCTGCAAATCTGGTGGGTATTGGACATTGGGAAGGTCAGTTTATAACCCCTCAAAGTAGCTTCCAGCAGACAGTCCAGTTTTTGACACTGTAAACAGAAAATGACATGAAAGGGGGAGACCCATGGACTCTCCTTTCCCCAGCTCATGTTCAGCTAAGTCCCAAGGGGGCCATTCTGGCTCCCACGAACCTCCAACTATGAACATGTTCATGAACATGTCATGTCCGTTGATGTTTGTGAATCCCTGTTCGTGGATGGCAACGAACAACGAACATCGTGTTTGTTTTTTCCTGTTCGTGCCCATCTCTAGTGCAGACTTGTTTGTGAGAGATCAGATACATAACAGTCAATATCAAAATGCTGTACTGGGTTTGTGCTTATGGTAAACAACAACAGCATGGTGTGTCTGATCTCCCTCCCCGTTGTGCAGAAGTCTCCTTTAGCCTCAGGGCTGAGCAGGATGAATTTTGACTTGTGGCAGGAACATTTTATTTTGAAAAATACACTTGCTTATTTGGCATTGTTCTTTTCTGAGCCTGACATTTGATTTTTGTGTAGACTGTGGAAAAAATTTCAAGGAATGGTTTGATAGTAGGAGGAATGGTATGTTCAAGCAGAAAGCCATTTTGGTCGACAAGATGTGTCACAATGGACAGATATGCAGCATTGCAAAACACAAACATAAATAATATTCTTAGCTGAACATTTGAAATACCAAATAAATAAATGCCAAGTGTATTTATTACTATTTTTATTGTTCAAGAGGGGGCACTGGGAGATCTACAGTAGCATGATCCCTTGTAGGACGTGTAACCCAATATTTTAAAAGTCCCAGACAATAGAAGAGGAGACAGGTACATGTTAGTAGGATCCAGGGGCCTAAGTTTTTTTTACTATGCTATAGTTATTTATGACCTTCAATATAATCTTATGAATATCATGTAACAGTCATATAGTTTTTGTTAAATTTTGTGACTCATGATATTGTAGATATAGAATTCAATCCCATGGTAAATTTTGACTAATGATGGGGGCATATACCAGTTTTTGCTGATTTCTTCCTCCTGTTGTACATCTCTCATTCACTCCTTATACAGATCTTGGGGTCAGTCCCCCAAGAATAGATCATTTGGGGCTGCCATGGAATGAGGGAAATGAGGAAATCCTGTCCCACTGATGGAAACGATGTCTGTTAGTGGAGATTTACTGTGGGATCCAAGCGTTAGCTTAGGATGTTTGGGGTGTAGATTGTGTTACAAGTTTGTACTAGTTCCATGCTACCTGTCCTGAGGGATATTCCACTATTTTAAGGAAGAGGACCTAGATATTTAAAGAAAATGTGTTACAGCCAGTCTTGTGGGGGAAAGGGAGGGGGTAATGACATCTAAAACAGTAAATTTAATAAAAAGGTGGCATTAAGTCAGGTACTTACTGTTCAGGAAGGCACCAGTACCTTGCACCGAGCCATAGCAAACTTTAAAGATGCTACTATATAGATCACACCAGGGCTTTTATTCAGCTGGAACACAGTGGAACGGAGTTCCGGAACCTCTTGAAAATGGTCACATGGCCAGTGGCCCCGTCCCCTGATCTCCAGACAGGAGAGTTTAGATTGCCCTGACTGAGTCTCCTCTGCTTTCTTCACTTTTCTCCTCCATTCTCATTTTTCCAAGTAACAGCTTCGGCATTCAGGAGCCTGGCCCATTGCATCTAATTTTACCTCTGAGGAAATGAGTTCAGGATATTTGCCTTAGGATTACCTCAATGTTACTTTTGCTTCTGATATATTTGAGGTATGTCATTACTTAGCCGCTTGAAGCTTGAGGAATAGGGACTCTGAAAGTTTCCATGTTAGCCTCACCCCTCCAGTTCCAGTGCTGTGAAGACCAGCCATTTCCCCCTGGTTCCTTACTTACATCATAAAGACATCCGCAAATGTAAAACATGAAGCAGCTAACAACTGTTTTGCACAATCAAGTGAAGTATGCCTCAGCTTTGTTTTATCCTTTGGACAATGCCCCTCTGTAGAAATGGCTTCCCAGGGCCAAGCTACACATGACGAATGACACTTGAACAGCAAGTGTATTTCTCCCTGTTCACTTGCCCTCCACTCAATCCACTTGCCGTTCAAGTGTCATTCGTCATGTGTAGCTTGGCCCCCAGATGGAAGGTTTCAGGGGCAGTAACCATGATGAGCCACCACCTTGTACAGATCATTTGTGAATAAAAAACAAGCCCTGCAATTGAAGGCTGACTTTCTGATGGGTCTATCTATGGAAGAAGGTTAGAGCACACCTCTGCCTTTGGAGGTACAAGCCCCTGTGCCTCTTTTCTAGGGCAAAAAAGAACAAGGCTAAACTAGGCTATTCCCGGTAGCAGCTACTGGGTGAGTAATCTTCCCAGTGTTCTTTGCCTCTGCACCTTTGTGGCTCAAATATCTTTCACTGAGCTTCTGGGGTACACAAAGAATTGTGGGTGCAAAAGGTGAACAGTCTTCCTGAGGGGGGAGGTTAAAAGAAAATCACTGAAATAACAATAATTAATTAATTAAGCATATCCCAATTTACAGAACAAATGAACAAGGCTCCTAACTTAGCTGGGGGGGGGCGGGATATGTTTTGCAAATTTGCAAATCAAATATAAGTATTCTTTTCATTAGAGGAGCCATTACATTTCAACAGTGTGTTTCTTTAGAACGGTAACTTCAGTTTGTTCACTTTAGCAACCTCAGCATTGTTTAACTAAATGTCAGTGACTTTGCATTAAATTTATTTCTGATACTTCTATAAAATCACTGTAAACCTTTCTATGCCGATTGGAAAGGCAAAAGGTGCTCTTGAAAGGGCAAGTACACAGAAAACCCTACCCTGAATTATCTGAAAGTATTGAGTACATCATGAGCAGCCAACAGGTTAGTTAAACAACTCCAACTTTGTGACTGTCCAATAATATATCATGAATTCATGAATACAGTGCATACATTATTAATGAATGTTTAAGAATAATGGCTTTTAAAATTTAACACAGTATAATATATTTATAATGTTACATGCTCCTGAGTCCTGACTTCTGCAAGCAAAGGGAAATTTCAGGAGCAGCATTAATATTTGGATCCCTTTGGATGAGAGACTAATGAACGCTTATGATGTCTTTGTAATATTTGATTATACAGATAAGCAAAGCCTAAGTGGAGGCAAAGAGGCAATCCTGCAGCAGATCCGTTATCTTGCATCAGAGCCCGGCAGGGTGTGTGTGTGTGTGTGTGTGTTGTACCCAAGGTGCTTCACCGTCCGCTGCATACTATTCCAGCTGCAAAAATTGCAGTTTCTCATGCACAACCTGTGTAGCATTCGTCTCAGACCTCTCACCTCTGCAGTTGAATTGCTCGTTCAGGTACTATCTAGAGCCATTACAAGAGCATTAAGGCTCTTTTATTAAATCTCTGACTCACATTCAAAGTCACTTTAAGCTAAAGCATCATGAAGGACCCATTCACAGCCAGCAGGCAGCAAATTCATAACAATAAGTAATGCAGTGACAAAAGTCTTTGGAAACTCCCCCCACCAAAACCTCAAATATCAGAATGGCATTTCTGGTCCGCATTCATTGCAAACATTAAGTCCAGCTGGAATTTCACGTTGCATTACCATTAATTCCATTTTTGGGTCTTTTTTGTACATCATCTTTTAGTGAAACTTCTGCCACCCATGTGTTCATTATTAGATTAGATTCAAAAGCTTTTACCTCATTGCCTTGTATTCTTCAACATCTAAATCTAGCCTAGAATCGCTCAGATTTCCCTTTGAATACATGCACCGTGTGTCCAATAAACTGTTGCATGGTGTGTGCGAGTATAAAAAGGGGTCACAGTACCAAGCGCTACCCACATGTACATGTGTTCCGTTGAAAGTCAAAACTGACCTTGTTTGTGTATAAACTGTATGCACTAGTGTTCTCAGTCCCCCAGTGGGGGCAGGGGAGGGGATCTCCTGCTCCCAGTCTCTGCTCCCCGCTGCCTCTTACCCAGCTGGCAGGTGGGGAAAAGTGCAGGGAATGGGCCCAGGAGCTCTGGAGCACACTCCTGCATGCTCCAGGGTCTTGGCTGTCATGCTGGGAATGATGTCACTCCCAGTGCAACAATGAACAGAAGGCCTATTTTAAGCGAAATGCTCCTGCATGGGGTGTGTGTGTGTGTGTGTCCTTCATTATTGCTCCGAAATTGACATCATTCCTGGAGTGACAACCTATGCTCCAGGATGCATGTGCACAAAGCGTGCATACCTGGTAAGTTCCCCCTGCGCACCCCTCAACAACAGCTCCTGTTCCCTGGTTTGTGGCAACCCTGATATGAACACCTGTAACTATTAAATTAGATGACTGGGGGAAGGCAATGACACCCAGTAAAAAAAAAAGTCTGCCAAGAAAACATCATGATGTGATGTCCCCCCCATGAGTCAGTAATGACTCAGTGCTTACACAGGGGTACCTCCCCCCCTTTTTTTTCCTTTTTACCTTTTTTCATGTTGTCACTCAAAGTACTATATGTTTCTACACTGTTCTATATGTTTCTTGCTGGTCAGTTGCTGACTGTATTTTTTTCTCCCCAACAATGTCTTGACCACTCCAAGGCCAAAAACAAGGACTTAAGAGAGGACGTACCGAGTCAGCACAACACACCCTATAAGATGGCTTGTTCAAGGCGGTGTCTTGAGACGCAACTGCCTCCACTGGTTTCAAGTCAATTCAATGCTACTGAACGGCTCTGGATTCAAAGAAAGGCCAGTTATGGTTGCCTGTCTGAAAAGGGGGTGGGGGTGCTGTTGCTATGCTTCTCCACAAAAAACTTCTTCACCAATCAGCACAGCAGATTGGCAGTCCTGTGACATAACTCATCTTTATGTATCCATATGTAATCCCCTGCAGTGTTTGCTGCCACTAGATGTCAACCTCTGCTGCCCCAATTCCCCCATCATGCCTCGAGGAACATATTAGGAAGTCTTTGCTCTTTTATTGCTGCCCTTCTCAGTTCAAGGGCTGATTTCATTTTTCTCAGCAGAAAATGCTTGACATGGTTAAATGGCTTTAGTTATGGCTGCCAATGCCATTTCTTCACAGGCTAACAGACTTCATCATCTCTTTGCTCACTCCGGCCATCCATTACCCGTTGCTGTCACGTACTACTGATGTCCTGTTAATCTCAGTTTTCTTCTCCGGTGAAACAAGACACAGAAGACATAGTGGAAACTGCAGTCCGGAACGTTTTCTTGTGGTTGAAGGAAGCAAGAAAATAGAACGTTGATCGCTGCAGACATCAGAAACAAAACTGCAAGGAAACAATTGGCAGAAGCATTTTAGGCAGAAGCAAGCCTCAGAATGAGGATTGGGCAGAATTTCCAAGCTCACCAGAGCTTGTGCGGATTGGGGACATTTTGCATTTTGTATCTCCTCTTACCCTTCTCTCCATGCCTCAGCCTGTTTATGAAGGTTGCTCTGGACTGTTGTATAGGCACACTTCACCTGTTTTAAATGGCTTTTTTGATATAAAAATGAGCTATCTTGGTCTTTCTTCCAGAATAGCACAGTTGCTACTCATGGAATAGGGGACCAAGATGCAGGGTGGCTAAGCTAAATGTCCTCTTTTTTGAGGTCTGTCCTCTGAAATGTGCAGATTCTGCCTCTGTCCAGTGAAATCAGCAGAAGTGGCTGTGGAGGCTGTATTCCTGAGCAGTCATATGGTGCCCAGGGCTCCCTGCAGTTGGTAGAAGGGCTACAAAAACTAACTGGGCTGTTTGGGGTAAATTAAATATCATGAGCCTTGAAAAATTCCCACCAGCAATTAGCAACTGGATATCAGCCACAGCTGGCACTATGACGAGTTTTAGTTCTATTTAAATTATAGGAATTATATGCACATTTGTATCTAGGAATCTAAATTAGCATGTACAAATTTTGTCCATATTGCCCTCTGTTTAGGGGCTCTTGTCCTCTTTTCGGTCACCTAGAGATAGCTACCCTGCTTAGATGTCTTCCTTCAAGGTAGTGCTTCTGTTGCAAGAAAATAGCATTTCCCCAACACTCAAAACATACCTGGTTTTCCTATTCTCCACTACGTATTATCCCTAACCTTTCGTTCCATATAATTTAGGCTGTAAATATAATGAATGTTGGCAATTTAGGATAAATAAGTAAATAAGTAAAGCAGAGCAATTCAGAGAGCACAATTAAGTGTTTGTGTGTGTATGCTGATGAGGCAATAAACTCACATAGAGTCCACTTACTTTAGTAAAGAAAGTAAGAGTCCTTTTATTTAGGAACTCCACTCAGAATAGGAAAGAGGAGAGACAGAATCTAATCTAATCTAATCTATCTAAGCCAGGATGCTGGTGGATACAGGGACTTAGCCCTGTGTCCTCCATGGTGGCAAGAGAGGGAGGGAGGGGGAGAGAGAGAGAGAGAGAGAGAGAGAGAGAGAGAGAGAGAGAGTGCACGTGAAGGAGGTGAAGAAGGAAGGAAGTTCCCTGACAGTATCAGTCTACACATCAAAGGGATAGCATCAGATAGAGCAAAGTGTCTTCCTCTCTCTCTCTATAGTAAGCCCCCTCTGTATCCTGAGACCAGGAACATGGGACAGTGTGCAAGTCCTTCACTTTTTACAATAACAACAACAGTGGGCTTATATACCTCCTTCTGGACAAATTAGTGCCAAATTAGTGGTGAACAAACTCAGTGTTATTATTATCCCCACAATACAGCTGGGGAGCTGAGGCTGAGAGGAGTGGCTTACCCAAGGCCAGCTGTGGAGCTTGTGGCAGTAGTGGGAGTCGAACCATCAGAGTGCTGATTTGTAACCTAACCACTTTACCACTATGCTACAGCAGGAACGGACTATGAATGTGTGTGGTATAGTGGTTAGAGTGTTGGATGGGAGACACAGGTTTGAATCCCCACTCTGCCACTGAAGCTTGCTAGGTGACCTTAGGCCAGTCACACACTCTCAGCCTAACCTACCTCACAGGGTTGTTGTGAGGATAAAATGGAGATGAGGAGACTGTTGTAAGCCGCTTTGGGTCTCTATTGTGAAGAATGTAGGGGTATAAATGAAATAAATAACAACTACTGTGTTATTTCTGACTGAAGTACTAGTCTTCAGTTGTTTAAGACCAAGGATGCATCTTTAATTTCAAATTCCAAAATAGAACCTAATTATTTTATTTTACCAAACACATCTGCCTTCCTGCCTTCCTTCCCCTTCCTCATCTTTCTTCCCGTCTCTTCCTTTTCTTCTTATTGTAAAAGAGAAATTTGTGGTTGTGCTGCTGGCACAACCCATTTCAGGTTTGGTATATCATGAAATATCACTTGTACACCAATGCTTTAGTGTCTGCCACACTGTTGGCTTCCTGGTGGTGGTTTTATAGGGCTTGTGGAGTTGGTGGTGTCATCGGCTGTCTTCTTTTGATCCTATTCTCGACAGTGGCTCATTCGTTGTAGCTGCCACGTAGGGCATGTTCGAAATATACCCGTATAAGTACTTTCAGTGAGTGAAATTCAAAATACTGCAAGGATCTGTAAAAACCAGCCATTAAAGTTACACACAAGGGTCCATTCAACAGAAACACAACCAGTTAAACTTAACTGAAGGCCAGCTTAAACAGGAAATCACCAAACTTCAGCATTCCCACGCACACACATAATATGCTCCTGTGAATAATTTCAACTAAAAAGCACAAGGAAGTCATACATAACTTCTTTGCAAGCATTCCAGAGCAATAGAGGTTGCCAGTATTGCTAAATCAATGTACTAATTCAAATCGTTGCTGGATTTATTTATTTTTTTTACAAATATAGAGAACATGGAACAATGATTGCAATCTACAGTGATACCTGTGTAAATTTTCCTGAAAACCATGTAACTTGTGCATAACGCCAAGCTCAATGTCACATTAAGATAGTGTTGTGTGATTGAAAAGGGGAGGGGTTGGCAGGAGACTGCACTTATCAAAGCATTTATATTGCAGTACTCATCTCTAAGAAGGGAATGTTGAGACGTGTACTACTCCAGCATAAATAGTTCGAGAATTTCAAAGATGTGTAGCTATTGAATGGCCACTTATATTAAAGAATGAAAAGGTTTCTTTTAACCACACAGTTCTTACTTCAGTATTCAACACATCCTTATGACTGCAGTGCACCAATCCAAAACATTTTACAACAAGCATCCACAGGATGTTACAATAACATAACAGATAGGTACTCTGGCATAAATCAAAGAGTAATTCATTCCTTTGTGACCTGATCCTATGTACTGGTCAAAGGGCTCTAGAATAACATTGAGGGCCAAGCTACAAGAGACGAATGACACTTGAACGGCAAGTGGATCGAGTGGAGCGCAAGTGAACAGGGAGAAATACACTTGCCGTTCAAGTGTCATTCGTCACTTGTAGCTTCGCCCTTACTCTTGCTAATGTTAGTAGGGTTGCCAGCTCCAAGGTGGGAAATTCCTGGAGATCTGGGGGGTGAAACCTGGAGAAAGTGGGGGTTTGGGGAGGGAAAGGGCCTTGGCATGGCATTATTCCATACAGTCCGCCTCCCAAAGTAGCTATTTTTTCCAGGTGAACTGATCTCTGTACAGCAAGGATGTAAAAAGGGGGTGGGGGAATCCCCCCCCCAAACTCAACCCAAACAAGCAGGGGAACAAAATTGAGGGGTTAAGTAACAACCTCTCTGTCTCTCTGTCTCTCTGTCTCTGTCTGTCTGTCTGTCTCTCTCTCTCTGTGTATAAGAGTATTTAGTATAGATGTGCAACAATATAGATTAAAAACAAGTTTAAAACATAAGGCCTGAATGGCAGGCTACATATATATACTTAAACTTGCTAAAACATCTCAAAATACAGATGATGGTACAGTGCAATGACCAACACAAATAGACCAAGGTACAGTATAAACCGACCAGACGCGTTTCGGCCCTAAGGCCTTCCTCAGTGGTCAGTTGTAAACAATTTATGATCAAACATAGCCACACATATAGAAACCAATCGTGCAATGCTCCCGGTGTTTTATCTAGAGCTGTAAAAAAATAAGAAGGGGGGAGGAAAATTTGTAATATAATATAGTCCATTATTCAGTGCTAGAATTATTCTAGGTAAAATACTGGATCAGAATTTACCTCTAGTATTGCAGTAGATCCAGGACTGCATTCACACACTGCTCTTTATTTATTGTTGCACTCTAAAGAAAAAATGTACCAAATTAGAAAATTATACCCTAACATGTTCTTAATTGACCCCCCCCCCCCCCAATGTATAGAAGATATGCTCTTCTTATCACATGGGAGACATTGCATCACCCTTCTACCTTTTCATATAGCTGAATCTTCTTAGGTTAAAGTGCCATTTTATCTTTACTGCAGATTGATGTAACACACTCCTATACATTGGAAACCAAGCCTCAGGTTGGTTTGTGATTGGGTTTGGAGAACCTGGGGGGTCAATTAAGAGCATGTTAGGGTATAATTTTCTACTTTGGTACAACAGAGCTAGCCTGCTTCTCTGCTCCTAATATTTGGGATTAAAAAAAAAAGACTGGGATTGAAGCTGAGGGCCAAGCTACAAGTGACGAATGACACTTGAACAGCAAGTGGATTGAGTGGAGCGCAAGTGAACAGGGAGAAATACACTTGCCGTTCAAGTGTCATTCGTCACTTGTAGCTTGGCCCTCAGATTGCGACATGGCAGGCAGCCATACTAAGTGAAAATTGGATTTATTTATTTAGAAAAAAAAATGTGCTGCCTCTCTAGGAAACCAACTTCAGGGGGCTTACAAAATCTGTGACTCTAATTCTGAATGAGCTGTAGATTATGTGATCACTGCCTCTCAGCCTACCCCGCTCCCCTACTCTCTGGCCTGAGAGGAGGACTTAATGGGGCAAGCCCTGCAGCAATAACTGAGTGACTTGGTACCTTGTGACTGGATCAGGATGGGTAGCCATATTAGTCCTTGTAACTGGTGCAACCACCTGACAACTTGTTACTATTCCATGGCAGCCACTGGTTTAGTGGTTAAAGTGTTCAACTGGAATCCGAGAGACCCAGGTTCGAATCCCCACTATGCTATGGAAGCTTTCTGGGTGGTGCTGGGCCAGTCACTCTTTCTTAGTTCAATCTACTTTACAGAGCTGTTGTGAGGGTAGCATGGAGGCGAGGAGAATAATAGAAATTGCTTTGATTCCCCAACCCTCGATGGGGCACAACTGAAACCTTCCCCGACGGTGAGGAGCCTGGGTGTGACCTTGGATGCCACACTTTCAATGGAGGCTCAGGTCATGACCGTTGCCAGGTCTGCCTTTTTTCATCTTCGACAGGCCAGGCAACTGGCGCCCTATCTTTCGCCCTAGGACCTGGCCACAGTAATCCATGCAACGGTCACCTCCAGGCTAGACTACAGCAACTCAGTCTATGCTGGGCTGCCTTTAGGCCTGACCCAGAAGTTACAGCTGGTCTAGAACACAGTGGCACGCGTCCTTACTGGAACGCCAATCCGAGCGCACATTCATTCTGTGCTGTGCCAGCTGCATTGGCTCCCAGTGGAGTTCTGGATCCAGTTCAAGGTGTTAACCTTGGTGTTGCCCTTCACGGACTGGGACCTGCATTCCTGTGGGACCGCCTCTTCCATTATGTCCCTTGCAGGGCGTTGCGCTCTGCAGACAAGCAACTCCTGGTGGTCCCTGGCCTGAAGGACACCTGTCTGGCCTCAACCAGGGCCAGGGCTTTTTCTGCCCTGGTCCCGGCCTGGTGGAATGCTCTCCTGGTGAAGATCTGGGCCCTGCAGGACCTGTTACAGTTCTACAGGGCCTGTAAAATGGAGATGTTCCACTGGGCATTTGGCTGAGTGCCAGTGAGTGTTCCCTTCTTCCACCTAAGACCACCACTTTTTCTGGGACTGCCCCCCAGCCATGTGCTATGTCCATATACGGACTCCCAAATATTTATTTAAATAGCCTGCACCTGGACTATTTTAATGACTCGTTTAAGATTATTATTGATTTTATGGGTTTGTGATTGATTCGCTGTTTTGTGAATGTTGTTAGCCGCCCTGAGCCTATTTGTGGGGAGAGCGGGGTATAAATCAAATCAAATCAAATCAAATCAAATCAATGTCACTTTCAGGACACTCTCCCAACCCACCTCTTCATCTGAAGTCACTTCAATGCATCATGTCTTGTGGCTCTCAGACATCTGATGTTTATTCTATGTAGCTCTTACATTAAGCAAGTTTGGCCACCCCTGATATAGATGTTACATAACATCGGGGAGAGTATTGTCCCCTGAAGAACACCACACACTAAGGGGTGGCGAGGCAACAACTGCTCCCCCAATGCAACCTTCTGTCTCTGACTGTGGTGAATGGAACAGCCACTGCAAGGCTGTCCTATGAATCCCCATGTCAGGGATATTTGGCCCTGCTTTTGCTTTGTTAAAGTTTTGTTAGTATAAGATGTCAGAATTATCATACTGTAGAAGTTTTGTTTCCTTCTGAGGGTCTCTAGAACTTAAACCTGTAAATTGGTTAGGGGTGATGCATCTTGTCCCTAGTGCACAGGTGTGTAAGCCCGTGTGCATGCTAAGGTGGCCATGGAGTGTACAGTTTGCTGTTGCACACACACTGCAGGTAAATTTTGAATAGTTGATAGCACACTGTGGGACAATTATGTTTTCTCAGTATTTCTTTAGCAGAAAAAAACAAACACTGTGTTGGTCTTTAAATCAGTGGCAGACAGGCAAGTGCTGAATAAACTAACATAGGAAACAGCAAGCAGACCTTTCACAATGTAATTAAAATAGTATTGCAAGCACGCCCCTATTTTCCTGTGGAAGATTATGTTTCCAACATGGCTGCTTAAGAAAAGAGATACAGAATTAGTGAGTGCTAATGGACACAGGCAGATGCTCTTTGCTCTTAAATGTGGTCTGGTCCAGATGCAAAGAGGTGGGAACTACCATCCCTTGTCCTGTTTCTTCTCCCTTCCTGATTTACTCCTTCTATAGTTTCTCCCAGAGAAAATATTATAACCATCTAAGGTGCATTCGACATGGAGGTGAGAAATGGTGTCCCTGTTGTGGAAGCCGCAGGGAACCCTCCGTGTGACTCATTACAGAAGTGCTGAGGCAACAAATTGTTGGTCTCCTCTGTTACGCTTCACAGCTCAGCCACAGTTTAAGAGACACCACGGCTCAAAAAAGCCCTTTAAAGGGAAGAAGGGGGAAAGAAATGGAACTTAGCTCCACCTTTTTGAAGGTGGAGTTAAGCTCTGGCTCCTCCCCCATTTGGTTGCATGAAGAACTTTCAGACAGAGGCTCTGCTCACAGCCACCCCACCATTTCCACTTTAATTCCAAGTGAAGGAGGCTTTTCCTTTTCTCCTACTTAAAAGGGGAAGCCTCGGGATCCCTAGGAGAGGTGCTTGGAAAGACCATGGAGTCATGTGGCTGCTCTCAGAAAAAGCAGGGGCATCTCACTGGCAACATGGAGCAGAATCCCAGTGTGGATACTATTTACACAAACCATTAAAAGGCATTGTATTTGAGGTGATGCAAGATGATAGTACGGTTCTGTAAAGGTTGTTGGTTATTTCCCATTGGCAAGCTGTTATGTGATGGTGATGAAGACATGATGTGGTAATGAAAAGACATGAGCAAATTAGTAAGGAGCTTTTGAGGGTGGAACTAGGCATCATGCGATGCTGCAATGTCACGTGTGGTCAAGTAACCAGAAGTAAAGTCATGCATTGTTGCAATGCTCTAGCAGTCCTCCAAATCTCCAAGGTAAAAACAGAACGCACCAAGATGCAAGCGGGAACGTGAAAGAAACTGAGGGTATGTCAGGAAAGTGGGTATGGTAGTCAACTCCAAATATGACAGAGCCCAAATGAGATTTGCTGATCAGTTCTGTAACTGTGATGATAAAAAGAGAGTGAAATTCTGTGTTGACAATGTCCCTTTGCCCACACAACGTTTCTTCTCTTAGATGAATTTAAAAAGGGAGGTATACAGGCTGGAAGGTGGTCATAAAACATTTTTATACTGTACAGCTATTATTGTATTTCTTTATTTAGGTATTTTACCTTCCTATTTACCCCTATGGGGACCCAAAGCAGCTTGCCAAAAATACCAATATAGACAATATAAAGAGGCAGAAATTTAAATAAATAGGACAAATCAAAAATACGTTGGACTTCTGGGACCAGTTCTAGATCCACTGGGCTGGATCAGCTCAATGCTGCTGCAGTCAGTGAGCCGTGAGCCAAAAGCTTGTTGGCCCTTCAGTTTATATACCTTCAGCAGGAAGGGAAACAGAATCTTAGCCTAGATGCTCTGCAGCTGGCAGACATATTCCCAATATGTCAGTTGCCTCTCTTGCTTTGTAGTTAAATTCTCATTTCTTATCCTCTAATCTAAGTAAGGGATACAATCAAGCATTGTAATAGAGCAAGAATTACATTTCCATCCTATTTCATCTACAACCTCAGCGGTTACAAAAGGCTGTCCAAGGTCTGGAAGCTGATAGTTCCACCATGCAGAAAGCTGGCCACGTTCCAAGCAATTCTTTCAGGTCTCATTGTTTGATAGGAAGTAAACAAGGGGAACAGCATTGGGTGGGCACATAAGTGGGCTAAAAATAGAAAGGCAGCTTCAGGGAGCCAAGCTTCTTGACTGCAGCTTCCTCCACTGATAAAACCCCACTGCCTTCCCTAAAGGAAACTCAGAAACAGACTCAGTGCAGGCCACTTTGTATCAAATGGTTGTAAATCCCACTGGACCATCCATACTGAATTATCCCAACAAGAACAACATGCTGTAGGGAACTTGATCTTCAGTCATTTGTGAAGAACGTTGCTTTGACTCAACCCTGTGTAAGCAGCTGGTTGGATTTTTGCTTGTTCTGAATTCATTTGCAACCTGGGATTTTTTTGCAGGTGCGGACTGTATGAAAACTAAGCCAGTATTTATTCATGTCAAGTTTATTAATTAGCATAACCTCTCCTCATTTGATAACTGTGCATACTCTGGTGAATAAAACTACCAATTACCAGCTTCAACGGGTTAGCCAGCTGCAGCCTTTCCTGGGCCGAAAAGATTTGGCCATTGTGATACATGCCCTGGTTACATCTATATTAGATTACTGCAATTCACTCTACAAAGAGCTGCCCTTGAAAAGTGTTCAGAAATTTCAACTGGTGCAGAATACTGCCACTACAATGTCTGTGTCATAGGAACCATATACCTCCAGTCTTGGCTCATCTATAATGGCTCCCAATTTATTCCTGGGCACAATTCAAGGCACTGGTGGTGACTTTTTAAGCCCTATATGGTTTGGGACCAACATACCTGAAGTACTGCCTACTCCTTGATGAACCATCCCACACACTGCAGTCATCTTCAGAGGCCCTGCTTCAGTTGCCTCCACTTTCAGAGATTAGACATGTGGCAAGCCAAGAGAGAGCTTGTTTATGACACCACAACTCTGAAATTCTCTCACTAAGGAGATTTATTTGTCCCATTCTCTTGCACTCTTCCTGGGTGAGGACTTTTTTTGTTTCATTTGAAATTCCCTCAGTAATATGGTTGCCAGACACTGCAACTGGTGGAGGACTGTGGGATATAAGACCATAGAGTTTCTGGCAATCCCTAGAGCTACCCCATCTTATTTCTGTTTTTTTTACCAGTAATGTGACAATGCATGCAATGCTACAGAGTTTTTTTCAGAGTGGTGGCAAGCATGGGACGCAGGAGCAGGATGGCCTTTCTGAGGGCAAAAAGTTGAAGTATAAATTTTATAAAATAAAATAAAATAAATGAAATGAAATGAAATTTATTTGTAAATGAAATTGGGGACCAGTACTTGAATAAATGTGCTGTTTCAACCATACATTCATCTGTACATGCATTGAATGTAACCTAAGAATTACCGAACTCATATATAAAGGAAAATCTAGTATATACTTTACACAGATTGTAGCCGTGTTTGTCTGTAGCAGTAGAAAAGAACAAGAGTCCTTTAGCACCTATAAGACTAGCAAAATTTGTGGTAGGGTATGAGCTTTTGTGAGTCATAGCTCACTTCTTCAGACACAGCTAGAAGGTGATATTATTCATTTCCATGTCATGAAAAGCTTCACTTGCCCATTTCCACACATTAAGTCTCTATTAAAGGCAAAGGACATTTCCCCCCCCCCCAGCCGGAAACTCCTTCTGGAATCTTCTGAAATGCCTCCTGCTCCAGTGAGGTAAAGGAAAGACAGGATTTGCCCTTTGTTTTAGGGAACACATGGAGCTGCTTTATACTGAGTTAGATCATTGGTTCATCAAGGTCAGCATTGTTTATTCTGACTGGCAACATCTCTCCTAGGTCTCACATAAAGGACTTTCATGTAACCTATTACCAGATTCTTTTTAAACCAGAGATGTCAGGATTCAGAACTGAAACTGGGACTTTTGGGATGCAAAGCAGATGCTTTACCACTGAGAAGAAAGTGGGCACCAGGAAACACATTAGTGAGCAGAGGTATGCAACAAAAAAAGATTCGGGTTTCCAGCTTCAGAATTTCCAAAGCAGGAAAAAGAGTCAGAAATAAGTTGCAGGGTTTGAAAGCACCCCTTTTTGGGCACTTTAAATCAAACCCTGGTGGCTTGCTTCAGCTGATCAGCGGAGGAGCCTCCTCCACCCGTTTGCTGAAGTTAAGCCGCGCTGGGTTTGAAAGCACCCCTTTCCAACCCAAAGTTTTCTGAAGTGATCTGAATCGCTTTGGAAAGCTTTGATTTGGTATTTCTGAATTGGACCAGCCGTGCTGGGCCCGATTTGGGAATCCCAAATCTTTCCGATTCCGGACGATTCAGGGTTTTTTTCCAAACTGAAATCCCGACTCGCACACACCCCTGTTAGTAAGCATTGTGGTATCCATGCCACTATGTTGGGGAGTGCAAGTTTAGCCTGACTGGCAGCGGCTCTCCGTGGTTTCAGGCATAAAAAATCTTTCCCAAATCAGCTATATGTTCAGAGGTGCATTCATTGTTACGTCTCATATTCCAGAGCTCATCCTTTGTGTGGAAAACATATTCTGGCTCTGAAATGAAGTGAAGCCCTGGTTATTTTGTGTTTTAGCAGTTCAGGTGATTTGTGGTGTAGATATTATTTGCAGAAATTGCAGTAGTACTTCAGCACTATTTGTGCTGAGGCAGTCAGCTCAAGGTCTTCACCCTATGGTTGGAATGAGGTAGACAGAGAGAGAACTTTAGCTCTAGAAGACAGAGATACAGCTTGCATGCAAAGAGAAGCATCATTCTTTCCTGTGACTGAGAGCCAAGATACAAGTGACAAATTATACTTGCCTGGCAAGTGAACAGACTCACATGTATTCCTCCCTGTTCACTTGAGTCTGTTCACTTGCCAGGCAAGTGTAATTCGTCACTTGTAGCTTGGCTCTGAGAGATCCAGGGCTTTGGCATGTTTGAGAGGGAGAGATCTTCTAAAAGAAGCAGAACCCGGCTTCAGAGCTACCCAGGAGACTTCCAGCAACTTGTCCTTCCAAGCAGATAGGGATATGCATAAGTTCTGGTGCCTTGTAATTTGATTTTCAGTATCCTGCATCAGCACAAACGCTGTTCCTGTGTTTTTAACAAGAGTCCAACTCACAGAAATCAAACAGGGACCACTAATTTGCACACCAGGAAAATGGACACCAGTTAAATTTTGTGAAGACAGTTTTTAAATGCAGAACAAGTAAACTGTCAACTCCGCTGCTTTTATCAATGTTGAATGGCTGGCAATAGTTGCCCTGGAGTTCTCATTGCTTGAGTGAGTGAAGCCCCACAGCCATATAAAATGGTTGGAATCAGCTTACTGTTTCCCAGTCTCTCCTCCTGCCCTATCTGCTGTCTGAGCAGGAGTCACTTGCCAAAGTTATGCCATTCTTCTCTCAGATCTAGCAAGCAATGTCCACTTCATCCTTTGATACCGGCCTTCAACAGTCCAGAATAGTTATCTGGCTATTTACTTATTTACGTCTTTAATATCCCGCCTTTCTCTCCAGCAGGGACTCAAAGTGGTTTATATCATCTCCTATCCTCCATTTTATCTTCACAACAACCCTGTGACAAAGTTAGGGCTGAAAGTGAGTGACTGGCCAAAGGTCGCCTAGTAAGCTCCATGGCAGAGTGGGGACTTTAATCTGGTCTGACACTCCAACCACTACACCACATCAGCTCTTATTTGCCTCTGTGTACCATTCTATCTGTGTACCCCCCCCCCCACCTCAGTGCACGAGGGATTACTATCTTCTGGCTGAGGTTAACTTCATGAATCAGGTGGGTCCTACCCACCTCCACACACTTAATTGGGAATAAGCCTCATTGAATATATTGGAATTTAATTCAGAGTAGACATGAATAGTATTATGCAGTTAGGCTAAGGATTACAATACCTTACCTGGTTGCTAACCTCCAGGTAGGGCCTGGAGATCTCCTGGAATTACAACTGACCTCCCAATTTAAGAGATTAGTTTCCCTGGAGAAAATGGCTGCTTTGCAGAGTGGACTCTGTTGCATTACATCTCTGCTGAGTTCCCGCCCTTTCCCAGACTCCACTTTTCCCACACTCCACCCCCAAAATCTCCAGTAACCCAGAGTTGGCAAACCTACCTGGTATCATGGTTCCCAGGTTCCTGCTTTGGGTAGGGGATCCCCAGTCCTGGCTCTTGTTTCCCACTGTTGTTCTGGCTGCTGGCAGGAGGAAAAAATCATAATTGAGTGATGGCATGATGTCACTTCTAGGGAACACTTGGAAGCAATATCAGTCTACTCTAGGAATTGCTGGAAACTCTGTGGTAAAACCATAGAGTTTCCAGCAAATCCTAGAGTGGACTGACATAACAGCTGGATTTTCCCTGGAAGTTTCATCGCGCTGTCACTCAATGGCGCCTCCCATGTCCCCCACCCTGACTCCTGCTAGTTGCCAGGCGGTGCTTGGCAATGCTACTCGGTACATTTTGCTTCTCATAATTATTTGTTGTCCCTGTACATACATTGCTCCCACTCAGAATATTATCAAATCCAAGATTTACAGGATTTCTAGCCAACTTATCCTAAGCAGTACATGGGAACCTTTAACCTTACAAAGAAAAGATTTAATATAGTCTGAATCTGACTCCTTTGCAAATTCAGGTTTAGCCAAGTGTTTGAATTAGATTGAAGATTTGCAAGCAAAAGCTCGATTTGTTTCTGCTTTGTCAAAAATAGCATCTTGAGTTTAGAATAACTGAAAAGTTCAGAATAAAACTGAAAAGTTATATATATATATATATTGCATGGTCTCAGCCTAGTAATTTTCCCTTGAGGACTAAATGCAGCTTCCCTTACTCAAGCAGAGAGGAGCAATTGGGGTGAAAGGGAATTGTCTGTGGTAGGAAGAGCAGCTTTTTAAAGTAAGTGTGCAAGACAGATATTTAAAAACTGTTATGCTTCTCTAAAAACCTTTTATTTCCATGCTACAGTATGGAAATACTTTAATCCAAATGTTCAGAAGGAGAGCACTAGTTAGGGTGCTTATGAACAGCTGGCTTAAAGTCACTACTTTAACAGTGCCATCCGAAGAAGATTTATACCCACCTAAATTCATTTGAAATTAGTGGGTATAGAAGGCTGTAACATGGCTTAGGTTGAGTCTGTTAGTTTTATCCGTCTAAACATATTATAGTCTCTTGAAACGTGCCTTGTACAAACTACACACTAATTTGCATTGTAGTAGATCTGGAAAGTAAGAAGGTGCCTGGGATGAATCAGTAAAAGATAAGAAAGAGCCAGTGTGGTCTAGTGGCTAGATTGTTGGGTTTGAAAATGAGAAGCTCAGCTTTCATTGAGTGAGAAGCCTTGAAGCCTGACTCTGCACTTTTGACCTAGCCTACACTGCAGAGGTTAATTAATTCTGAATGCCCTGGAAGGGAACAGGTGGAATAAAAATGCAACAAATATAAATGCCCCGTATTGTGAGCCTCCTACTAACAGAAAACATAAATGGTTTCACTCCTATGTTGTCAGGAACAGCTAACAGCAGTAATGTAAGAGGTTTTCCATGTGCTATTCTTTTTTGGTGCTATGTACCAACGTATGCTTTAATTTTATATGGAAAGTTTTCATGCAGTCTCTCCAGAGACTACTTGGGGTGGCTCAAGTAAAGCAGTACAATAAAATCATAACACAGCAGCATAAAAATAAGCCATAAAAATTCACATCATACAAAACAAGCCAAGGCATAAAAACAACCTAAAACAATATTAAACAGCTTAGTATTTTAGTTCCTTTTCAAGTTTCATTCCAATTGTTCTTTTATCTTGTAGAAAATGGGGTTATCTAGATTTCAAAAGTTTGCTAGAACCCCAAAGAAAAAGAAAGCTTCCTTTGAAGAGTGTGTTATGTGGTAAAGTTCTGGAATAATGTGACTCAGAGAACCAGACAGGAAACTGGTCAAGGGGGTGGGGAGGGAAAGAAAGTTGGGGGAGGTCATTCTGACGTGTCAAGGCCTAACAATGAATTGTCTGTGTCAGGAAAATGATCCTAACAGTAGAGCTATATTTAGGACAACACTCTCTCTCTCTTCCTCTGTAGCTCCAGCTTTCCTCCTTTACTTTCCCTTAGTTTTAGAAGGTGCTTAGCAGTTAGATGGAAACTTAACAAATCATAGGTGGCTGGAAAGGAGTTTCATGCCATATAGGAAATGCTACAAGCAAAAAAAAAGAGAGGTGGCCCCTCAGAATAGATCTGGAAGAATACCTTCCTTCAGCTCCAAAAGGAGAAGGCACAGGACAGTAACCATCATTTTTGTGCAGACCCTTATTTCTATTGCTGGGATTCACAAGTGAGGCAGTGATTTAAGTCAGACAAGATTACACAACTGCTGTTGAGCCAAGCTGATTCTTGCAAAGTGGTCTGTAAAAATTGAGGCTGGCAGTTCGGATGATTGGGAGAGGCCATTCTGTGACTGGGATAGCTGGATGTCATAGGTTAGGTTTGCTTGATAGATCCCATCTCACTACTATACAGGAGCTTTTCAAACAGTAGTAATTACATAACAGCGTACCAGTCTTTTAAACAGAACACTTTTTAAAAGCTGGGAAGCATATCAAATGTTCTTCAAAAGGGTGATTTTTTTTTTAAAGCTAGTTTATTGTAAATTATACCGAGGTCTATTCTTGACAGCTTTTGACAAAAAAGGATAGATTTTAAAAGATCTTTAAAAATCCCAATACTATTCAGCAAAAGTCGAGGTTATTCTTATATTTCAGAGAAACATGGGGGGTGCACTTAACCCTCCCTCCCCCACACTTCGGACCTGATATCGATCAATGTTACAGACAATTATTTTGAACAGACAGAGAGATTGCATGGTTGTGGTTTGGCTCTGAACCACAACGTTGTTTCTCATTTGGAATGCAATAGTTGTCTTAGAATGGTGGGAGTAAAAAACCTTGAAACAAACAAGTTTCTAGACTTCATAACTATGAAGATGAGCTTAAATTTGAAATTGGCTTAGCTCAGGATTTGAGGCCTTCTGCATGGAATAAGATAAAATAATCTTTTAGCAATAATTATGTGGTTCTACAGTCTTCTTGCAAGGAATCTTTGTTCCTTTTCCTGTCAATAGTATATCAGTCTTTTGTAGTGAAGAATGTTATTCCTTTTGTCGTAACACAAAATAGAATTTTTGCTGGTATGAGAATCTTCTCCTGTTTGGCTCCAGATAGTTGAAAGAGTCTTGGTTGTATATGACTGAGGCAGGAAAATCAAAGTGACCCCAAGGGGGGATGGATTCCTCAAAGCAGATTATAAATTCCCAGGACTCAGCAAAGAAGCTCCATTCTATTTTTTGTTTCATCTGGAGGAGCATCTTTGATGGTTACAAGCCATTCAGGAGTCTAAACTGTTATTTAGGGACTCCATTTTGTCTACACAGAAGGGACAACAGGGAGAATTCCCAACCATGAGAACCATGGAGATGTTGATATTTATTTATTAGATTTTTAGTCCGCCCTCCCTGCAGGCAGGCTCAGGGCAGAGTAGAACATTCCAGTTTATATAAATACACTTTAAAACAGATAAAACATTACAGTAAAATTAAAACAACTATGTACAATAAAACTTCTCAAGATGGTGAGACTAAAATACTGCATTTCAGGCATGGACCATATATATATATAGGGTGGTGGACAGATCTTTTCAGTATGGCTGGCGGGGGCCCAGCCTAGCCTCCGGCATATGCCTGGTGGGAACATCTCTGTATTACAGGCCTGGTGGAAAGATAATAAATCCCACTGGGCCCTGGTTTCATCAGACAGAGTTCCACCAGGCTGGTGCCAGGACCGAAAAGGCCCTGGCTCTGGTCAAGGCCAGGCGAGCCTCCCTTGGGCCAGGGACCACCAAAAGTTGTTTATTTGTAGAATGAAGTGTCCTCTGGGGTACACATAGGGAGAGGCGGTCCCGCAGATCTGTTAGGCCCAGTCTGCATAGGGCTTTAGAGGTCAACACCAAAACCTTGAACCGGTCCCAGTATTTAACTGGTAACCAGTGCAGCTGGTGTAATATAGGTGTTATATGTTCCCCAATCAGGACTCGTGCAATCACTTGCACAGCTGCATTTTGAACCAGCTGTAGTCTCCAGATCAGGACCAGGGGAAGGCCTGCATAGAACGAGTTGCAGTAGTCTAATCTAGAGGTGACCATTACTTGGATCACTGCCGTTAGGTCATGGGTCAACAGGTAGTGGACAAACTGACAGGCTTGTTTTAGATAGAAAAATGAAGACCGGGCAACCGCTGCAACCTGTGCCTCCATGGTCAGGGAGGCATCCAGGATTACCCCTAGGCTCCTAACTCTCAAAACTGGCACAAGCAGTGCTCCATCAAGAGTGGGGAGCCAGAGTCCTGTGCACATGGACCCAACCCACATGCAGGACCTCCATCTTTGTGGGATTTAGTTTCAACCAACTCTGCTTCAACCACCCAGTCACAGCTTCGAAGGCATGCTCCAAGATATCTGGGGCAGAGTCAGGCCATCCATCCATCATCAGATATAATTGGGTGTCATCAGCATATTGATGACACCCAAGTCCGAAACTCCGCACCGACTGGGAGCAACTTCTGGAGAGTTACACTACTGCAACTTCAAGTAATACTAGGTTGTCCTATTTAAACATCATTTAGGATAAGTATCAAGCATAGGGAAAAGAGACTATGTGCCTTCTTTTCTTTATCCCCTTGCTTAGCCCAAATGCTTGAATAGACTATATGTATTTAGAGTTGTCATGCCCCCCTTACTTCCCAAGCAGGGGACTGGTGCTTGTGTTGCAGGTATGGGGCCCTGATCGGGCTTCTTCGTGTGCACGTGAGGTGCGTGAGCTCTGAAGGCCCTGATGACAGCCCTGATTGTTGAAAAATGGAAGCAATGGGGATTCAGCAGGGCCAAACAGGCTCAAAACAGCATTTTCTTTATGTTTGGGGCTGATTTGGCCCCACTGAGACCACAGCCACTTCCACACATCCTTAATGGGACAGCCCACCAACAGAACTCGAGTGGGTTATCTCACTCATTAAACACATCATCATTTCCTATATGCAAACAGGTCATGAGGATCCCAGTTTTAAAGTTTTTTTTGTGAGACCTGATTTGGTCCATGTTTATTTTTGATGCTTATTTTCTGTACGATTATCCTACTGGATCAATGCATGCAGAGGGGTTTTTGCGCTTCAGAAAAGCCCTCTCACAAATCTCCAAACCCTCCTCTCGCCATTACCCCTTCTTTAAACATCACACATGCGTCTGGCTTGCATGCGTGATTGTATAATTCTCCCCCACACACACACTTTAAAACTTTTTTTAACGGTCGTTGCGCTATCATGGTATCTACATATTCAAAGGGAATCCTACTGCAGTACTTACTGGATCACTCAGAAAACAGAATGCCATTTTTGATTTTATTTTAAATATGGAATCGGGTAATCATGCTAATCTACTGTTCATATATTTATTAAACAGCTTTTCACTTAAAACTTTGAGCAGAAAATCATTGGTACAGAATGGAGTACTATGCATGCATGGTTTCTAAGAAGTTAAAAGACAGGACAATGGTATAGCGCAATCCCATATGTGCTTTTCTTTTAAAAAAAAAGGAAACTTGGGTGGGAATGCGCCAACATCATATGTGACGAGGCACAGATAAAGAACATGTTTTCTGTTTTGGGACCTTTTTTCATGACAAACACCCACAAAACACACATGAGGATGATGCCTGTGAAAGGTAAATTCTCGAAGCAGATTGAGAAGACATGGTTTTGGGAGAAAGAAAACTAAAAAAAATTGGAACATGTGGAGGCAGCCCCCTTCGGTTCTGTTTTTAAAATAGAAGTGCATCATTGTGGCCTCCAGAGTGTGTACATGTACCTTATTTTGCCATGTGTTCCAGTGGCTCCCAGCCAGTCTCCCCCCTCCTTTATCCCTTGCCAGCCAGGTGAGCAGGGCTGAGGAGCAAAAGGTGGGGATGAGGACACCCCATGTCTATCCCTATGTCTATTCATTTATTAAACTTTATGAAACTTTTGTATATTTTGAATGTTTTAAGCCTCCTGTCTCCAACAGAGATGGGCACGAACAGCAATACGAACTAAAAAAAACCCATGAACAGCCCAATCTGCTGTTTGTGAACAAGCTGTTTGTGAAGCCCCATTTTAAATGAACAGGTGGTCGTTGCAAGCCTCCTTCGTTGCTATTAGTTAAGCCAGACAGTCTGGCACCTGCAATCAATTCCCATGGCAACTCAGGCAGGTATTGTCTGAACTCTGTCTGAACTCCTGCTGTTGCCCTGGAAACCCCAATCTAAACCCAATTTAGTTTGATAGGCAGGTCTTCCTTCCAAGTGTGGACTGGAGCTCCAAATCTGTTACAAGAGGAAAAGACCAGGGGGCAGGGGGGCTCCCAGCTCTGGCTTTCAGGGAGAGACAGGTGCTGTTAGAGAGACAGGGTGAGTGCATTGGAGCTTGAATTTTCTTTGTGTGTGGTGGGATAGGGATCTACCCCTTCAGGTTCCAGGGCTGCTGCCAGGCTCTGGGGCCAAGCTGTTATTTATTATTGAGACATTTCCTGTTGCCTGCTCAGGTAGGGTTTCTGGGAGTGGTGCAGTAGGGATCTTGATGGCTGGAGGAGAGCCTGCTGGCCCCCACGAAAAACAAACAACGAACATGTTTGTGACAGGATCATGTTTGTCAGTGTTTGTTGTTAGTTGTTCGTGGATGGCAACGAACAACGAACACCATGTTCATGTTATTTTTTCTGTCCGTGCCCATGTCTAGTCTCAAAACATACCATCTCTATTTGGTCTTGCTATCTGAAGTGTAATAAAAAGGATGGACAGCAGATAGTCTCACTGTCCCTAGAGCATGTTAGCTCAAAATTGTGAAGTTGGAATAGATGAACTAGCTTGTAGGAGCAAAGTGGGCAGGCATGGCAACTAGGCGGAGCGTGTGAACAGCAACATAGGTACTGAGTGCTAGACACGCAACTCTGTTGAGTAGGAAATCATCTCAGAGTCGCTGGTGGCATGGGAGTTACCCAGTTTGTTTCTGGCTGTCTTGGGGAGTTTGGGGAAGGGGTGACACTGCTGAGCAGACTTTGGACAGCTGTGGGCTTTTCCAGCCTCCTGGGGACCAACCCAAAGGAACAATGAAGGCTTGCAAGTGTGTTCCTTCACACACACACACACACACACACACACACACACACACACACACACAAAGTAAAAGAAGCAAGCTGCACTCCATTTTTCAATCTAGGGTGTACCATCATTGCTGATACAGCAAGACAAAATGGAGGAAGGGATATTTATCTTATGTGTTTGTATCCTCCACAAAACTCAGTATAGCTTTCAAGTTGTTATTTCAATGTATCCACCATACAGCTCTCCTGTGAGGTTGGTTGGGCTAAGGAGCAGCAATGAGCCCAAACATCCAAGCAGGCCTGATGTGAGAGCAGCATTGTGTACGTGTAAAACATTCCATAGCCTTTCTTTTTCTTTTTTGTGTTATAATAAGCCATTTTGATTGCCATGATATGCTTAAGACAGCAGTTCTAAAGCAAGTCTACTCAGAATCCCACTCAAGTCTACTCAAAGAGCCTTACTCCCAGGAAAATGTTCTTAGGATAGCACAACAAATGTGATCTTTTGGTAATGCCTGGCGGTAACCGGCTTGTAAAATAAGATGTAAAGGCAAGTACAAAGTTCAGATTAAAAACCCCAAAACATGTTGCCTGCAAGGGGCTACATTTTGGATTAGCTTCAAGATTCCTTAGTTTGTGAAGGGACATCAGTTCTGTGTGTGAAGATGGATTTGCCTCTCCAACAAAAGCAAGTCACTGTCTGGCTCCAGTCTTTTTTTCCTTCTTTTTTTTTAAAAAAGCTCAGAGAAATATCGGCATCTTAGGAGTCCTTTGTCTGAATCAGACATCTGACCCTTTGAAGCTTATTCCTCATCAGTTACAGTACACGAGTCTTCCCACCAGAATGTTGTTTTACCGTCTCATACAGTCATAACATTGTATGTCATACATCCCTAGACCTCACGTGACAGCCCAATATTGTGCCCCCTTAAGAGGTTTGATATAAATATAGGACACAGATTGAGTTTCCCAGGGAAGATGGTGGAAACGTTTGTTGAAAAATTGCAGAACTATTTTTTCCTGAACAGTAATAATAATAGTAATGCAATATTTCTAGTTTGCTAAGGGCTTTATAGTACTGATATCACTGACAGCTTAGGAATGATTCACACGAGAAGGCAATGTGTCTGGGGGTTATCTCATGACCCCAGAGAGGTTGTTTGAAGGAGTCAGATCAGTTTGTAAAAGAGAAATAAGATCTTTTATATCAAGTTTTTGTTACTGGTAGATGTTAGTTTCTATGGCAATATTTTGTGCATTTGCTACATTGATTTTTAATTTTGGGGGGAGATAGAATAGAAATTTATCAAACTGGAAATAAAATGCTAGGAACTGTGAGGTAGAACCTTTCCCTTCATTAGCCCCAAATGTGAAATGTAAGCAACCCAAGACGTTTTCAACAAACATTTCCATCCAGCCTGCTCCTGGAAAGGGCAATGGTACCCACTGATTTAAAAAGTCATAGAAATACAAAATATTGGTATTCAGCACAACAGTGAGGTGAAAGTGGAGTAGTTATTTTCCTGCCTCTCAGACTTTGCTGAATATCTCTTCCTTGCTGACTTGTTTACTCTGCCTCTGAGCGGAAGAGAGGAGGCTGTGAATTGACTCCAGAGTGCAGATTTGGGGCCAGACTGCACCTGTGTCTGCAAGAACATGTGTGTATGTGCATGTGTGTGCATGTGCCTGCGTGTGCTGGACTGCAGGGTCTTCTTTCCTTCTTTCACTTCTTTTCCCTTGCCTGAACAATGCTTTTCCCCTGCTGTTCTGCTCGCAGGAGGAGAGAGAAGCACTCGACCCAAAGTATGTGAAAAGCAGCATTTGGGATGAGAAGTGTCACAGTGAAGAAGGAGACTTGGCTGCTTATTGAAACCAGTTCTGTTCCTTCCTCCTCCCCGGCCCCTCCCTAGGCATTTTTTTCCTCCAGAGCTGACCATTTGTGGAACAGGAAACGTCAGAGCTCCGAGCTGCTCCGGGCCCCTACTCAGTGGAATGATTTCCTTTCAGGCTGTCCCGTTATCTTTGAGCGGGCAGGACATCCCCCTTCCTCCCTGCTCTGAAAACCCTCTGCTTGCCTCTTGCCTTACTTACACACACAGCCCTGCCAAAAAAGTCCATCCTCCGCCCCCTCCCCAGCTAACTTCCTTCCAGCATTTCCTGAGCTGGATAATCCCAGGATTTGTAAAAACAGGGGAAAGGGAGAGAGAGAGAGGGCATTAATGTAGAAAACCCATTCCTTGTTCTCTGAACATTGCTTTAAAACTGGGAGGGGGAGGGGAGAAGAGGGATCCCCTAGTCTTCTCTTTCTCTGTCACCTTTCCCCCCTCTGTTCTCTTTTACAAGTTCATGGAAGAAAGGATTTGAAGTGTCCGGTAACTACTCTCTGAAGGATTGGGTGAGATCCAGCTTGATTTAATTGGATTGCCTGCTTGATTTGGCTTTCGAGGTTCCTGGGACTCAACGGCAAAGAAGTGAGAATCTCAGCTAACATCTGGACCCTGTTGCCAATTTCATTGCGGCCACCACCACCCACCGCCCTCTGAGAAGAACCCTTCTGAACTTGGGCTATGATCTCTCTGCTGCTGCCTGCTGGAGATCTCTGTATTGTCCTGACCTCTCTCTCCTACAAGAGCAGCAGCCACAGCAACTCAACATCTGGTGGGGATTAATGTTGATCCTTCCAGCTGGAAGTTCTTCTGGACTTTTGATGTCGCTGACCGGAAACGGGACCCAGGCAAGGAGGGTCTGAAGAAAGGGGAGACCTTTGCACTTGTCGCAAGCAAAGTGAGGGGGGTGGGGGGGAAGGAAGGAGGGAGGTAAACCTCTTTTTGGAACTAACTCATGAAGAACAAGGGAGGAAAGCCGAAACTTAAAAGGAAAGGAGCCACGAACGTATTTGGCTGTGATCTGACGGAATATCTGGAGAGCTCTGGACAAGATGGTAATAAAACTGGCCTCTTTATTTCTTACTTGGTCTAGTGATGTGTCTACTGTTTTCCTTTCAGACAGAGAGTATTAAAGGTCCACCTTCATTTGGTCTGCAGCGGTAAAGCATGTGAATAGTGCCTATTGATTTGTTCATCAGGAGTGGCTAACCAACAGTTTTCTTAGTTTAGTGAACTGTTTCACTGTATGGCAGAGAGAGGAAAGCTAGGTATGTACCACCAAGATTTCCCGCTTGATGTATTCAGAGAAGGAATGATTTAAGACTTTTCACACCCTGGGGTGGAACACAGGAGACTTTAAAGGTCTTACTAAGGATTTTTCCAAGAAGCTCTAAACTTTCATTGGAATCAGTGGAAATAGAAGGCGTTCAGCAGTTTTTCTGAATAAAAAGCCAGGAGTAGTTCATAGGCCCTGGCAAAATTCCTCATAATTTTTTTCCCTTCAACAATAGAGAAGAGGGAGGAAAGTTCGGATAAAGTGGGAGCAGTTCTTCCTGTGTTTCTTGCCAGTAACCCATACTCTGCCTTGCCTGTGATCCATTTCTTCAGATGAGCATATGGTGCGTCAGACTGTGGGAGGTGGTGGTGCCAATTCGGTTTGGAAGGTCAGAGATGGAGAAACAGATTAGCCTTCTTAAAAGTGGGCTGGGTGACGACGCATGCTGCTAATTCTCTGAAGGGAAGAAGGAGGTGGTGCCCCCCCCCACTTAGAAACTGAAAATTTGATGGGAAATTACTGAAGCTTTCTTTGCCTCTTATTGCCATCTGCATAGGCATAATGTTCCCACTGTAGATTTATTAGATTTCTTAAGACTCAGAGTTTCCAGGGCAAGGCAGTTTCCTCAGCAGCAATTATAAAGGGTGTTTATCCAATAATGGTGGATGACTGTGGTGACACTCGTCTGTAGGATGGACGCCTCCATTGGGTACTTACATAAGTGGAAAGGGTCTTTGCTGTTACACAGTGCTGTAGCCTGCCAGAATGGACAGTGTTGTTCTCCTGCTCCTGGCCATTGCACAAGACATATTTTTTCCAGTTCAGTCATAATACCAGCTTAATGCATTTGACAAATGTCTGTGATGTTAGTTGGCAATCCTGGTTGTGTGTCTATGAAACCTGTTCTGGAGTGCAGCTTTTCTCCTTGGACTGGTCACACAGCAACAATGCAGGCTATTTCATGAAGGACAGGAAGGGTGTGTGAATGGGGAACTGGGAAAAATTGCAGAAGGTCTAGAAGATCAGATTTGTGCAGAGTACCAAGCCAAGCACCAGCCCTGTACCTTTGTGACACAACCCTTCTGTTTTTGCAGTCCTAGGCAGGCAGCAAAAAATAGAATAGAGCCCCTAGTGAGCTGTAGGTCACAAACTGTACAACATTTCTTTCAATTCAATGCAGCCATGAAAATAGAAACAAGAATCTGTTTTTTATTTATTACATCTGAGAGGCCCTGTACAGCTCTGGTGAATGAGTACTTTGTCAACAGCTTTTTTTCCAGGATAGTTAAGTCCACCAGGCACAGATTGTAAGGAGGAACAGGACAGGTAAAAATGTGTTCTCCTTCGTGTTGATTGGCATGACCCATTGGCCATCCCCTAACAAAAAACTCTATTAGACCAGAAGCCATTAAAAGGATGGTAGTTAGCTTTTAGTGTGTAGGTTACATCAAAAGGATAACAGGCAGCAAAATAGACAGGACTTTTATTCATTTGTTCACTAGAGATGCAAGCAGGTTGAACAATTTTAAAGCCAAACCCGTGTTAGGCAGCTGTGAGGGTAGCAGGGGCCAAGGTTGGTGGCAGGAGGCTTACAGCCTTCCAGATCTCCCTGACTGGAACTTTTGAGCTGAGATGACATCAGTTATGATAGGGAATTGGACATTGGTGGGTAATTTGATCGGAACCCTTCCCAGCAGTGTGGAAGGCAGGCAATAGTCTTCGTGGTAGAGGGTTTTTTAAAACCCGTGATTGGGTAGGAAAGCATGACGGTGCTATGTGTTCACTTTGTCTTCTATGTGAACAAGCTCACTGATGACTCTGAAAATTGAATTTACTCATTTGTAAGGAAAGCGATTGGGATCCTTGAGACCTTTGTGAGCTAGCACATGTAATATAGAGCTTAGAGCATTTCTCCTTGGAATCCAGAGAAAACTTTCAGAAGTGGGACTATGTGAGGCCAGATACTTTTTAAACATACATTTATTTATATAAATGCACTCAGAAGGAGTAATCAGATCAACAGGCAAGTGTCTCTGTGTGTTTGTGTGTGTGTTGGGCTCAGTGGGGGAGTTGTCAAGTCACGTCATCTTTGCTTTATTCCATCTTATGTTGGTGTTGCTTTGTACAATGACCCTTCCAGCTTACTTTATGATTCAGGAAAGGCCACGGACGAACTCTGTGATTGGAGGAGGGATTCCTACAAAAAGGAATAATTTGAGACAGTCACAGGAAGTGATGTTGGCAGAACTCTGCTGCTTTCTTTCCTCTGGGTCACCAAATCACTCCATGGCTTATATGAAGGGCTAAGGAAGGACAGGAAAAAATCTGTGCTCTTCAGAATCAGGACTGCTTGTTTTGGGCTGAGATGCCAGCCTTCACCTACTCCTCCTGGCTTGCTGTTAAAGAGCAAATGTTGCTTTTGCTCCTGTTGCAGGGATCCTTGGGCTGTTTCTGTAGCACAAGAGAAAATTAAACTGTTCGACCAAAGAGAGAAGCAAGACAAATGCAGCAGGGTTGTTCCTGAGTGGATGAAGGAAAGATGAGCTGATCCATGCAACAGTTGAAAATGTCCAGTTGTAGGCTTCATCTACACATTATTAAGCCCTTATATTGGCTGCAGAACAACATGAGGACTTTGTATCACTCATGCAGTTTTGTGCCTCCCCAGACACACAATATCTCTTTTCTGTTTTTCCACTTGACAGAATCAGTTCAGACATTATGTGAACAGGGACTGGGCGCATGTGTTCTCTCTTATGCCTACTCTTGTGCCTCATTCTTCGCAAGCCAGAGTTTACTGTTATGTCTGAGCTGGAAATTATGGCTTGCTTTAATAGTAGCTTACATGCATGTGGAAACCATAGCTTGACTATGGTTTCAATTTTGGATTGCTAGCAAGCAATGGTTTCTGTAAACCATCATTTCCCCAATTTACATGTAATAGTAAACTGGTTTGTGGCAAAAGTATTCTCCCTCTCATCCGGTTGACTGCTCCACAATGTAAGAGCCACCACCAAGAATGCATATGAATGGACAGTTGCTGATTTTACCTGTTTTCAGGATGGCACCTTCAGAAGGCTTTTCTCAAATAAACAGTGCTGTCACAGCGGAACATAGCAGGAGAGTTCTGTCTCCCCTAACATCTGTATGTTTCCCTTAGTTTGTGTCCAAGCCATTACACTTTTCTTGGTTTCTTAGCATTTTTCTGCCCTTCCATTTAGATTTTTGCATCTCTCTTCAGAAGTATTTTGCAATGTGTGGAGTTTTCCCATGTGCAAGCTATGCTACAGGTGCTTGCAATGTGATTGCCTTACCATTTTGGAAACCTATTGAGCAAAAGACGTACTCAGCAATTTGTACATAGTATTTTAGGTTTGTGCCTTTTTTGAAAGTACCAGTGTCCCAAGTATTAATTTCTATAAATATGTTGAAAAGCAAGAAATGGCCTGAAAGGTTATTGAAGAGAAATATAGAGCACCTCAGACATAGGTCTGAATGTCCTTCCCTCCCATCTAGGGTTACCAGGTCCAGGTTCGGAAATTCCTGGAGATTTTGGGGGTGGAGCCTGGAGAGAGTGGAGTTTGGGGAGGGGAGGGGCTTCAGTAGGGTATGATGCCATAGAGTTCACTCTCCAAAGCAGCCATTTTCTCCAGGGAAATTGGACTCTGTTGCCTGGAAATCAGTCGTAATTCCAGGAGATCTCCAGCTACCACCTGGAGGCTGGCAACCCTACTCCCATCTCTCTCCCTGGGACATGGCTTTTGATTTGGCATTAATGCTTGCTAGTAACCTGGAGTAGAAAAAGTAGATTTGGTTGTACACATTTTGGCTGGATTTGTGTGTGTGTGTGTGTGTGTGCTTCTGGTTCCAGTTTTACTCTTTCAAGTTTTTGGCAAATAACAACATGCATTTTTCCCCCCTTCCTATTTTGTTGTTTGCCTTTCTTGCTACTGCTGATTCTGTTACTGTCTTGTAAGCATTTTAGATCATTTTAAGTTATGTGGATTTCATTATTGTTTTATTTTGGATTGTAAGCCCCTTTGAAGACTCAGTGACGAAAGGGGGGTGGCAAAAATGTCTCAGAGAACTGAATGTGCTAAGAATGGTGTTGCACAGCGCAGATACAACATCTGGTACCCATGTATCTCGCCCACATGAAAAAAATCCAACTTTCTCTCTTTACTCATTATAGCAGAAGTGTAAAATTGGGATTCATGAGTGTCTTGTTATCCTCTCTCTTCTTTCCCCCATAACATTTGAAACTACCTGAAGTCCCCAGGGGGCTTTTCAACATGGCTTCGACATGCTTTCAGTGAAGTTGGGCAACTCGTGATGACAACAGCATTTTTTCCTTTAAATTTAAAAAAAAGGAAATTTCTCAGCTTTGCTGTAAGACTTGTGGTTGCAAATACTTTTTCAAGCTTTATTTAGCAACCACAAACGATGGAAACTTCTATATTTCCTGGTTTTAGTTTGTTAATTGTTGATGTCAGCAATGTAGGCCATAACCCCATTACACAGTTTGCATACCTTTTCCAGAGTTGCCTTCTCTGATCAGAGACAACAACAACAACATTTGATTTACATACCGCCCTTCATAACAACATCCACTCAGAGTGGTTTACAAAGTATGCTATTTTTATCCCCACAACAATCACCCTGTAAGGTGGGTGAGGCTGAGAGAGCTCTGAGAGACTGACCCAAGGCCACCCAACTGGCTTCAAGTGGAGGAGTGGGGAATCAAACCCTGTTCTCCAGATTAGAGTCCCATCGCTCTTAATCACTACACCAAACTGACTCTCAACTGGCTAGCCAACAATTTCTTTTGCAAGCAAAATGAGCAGTTGCATAACTATCATAAATCAAGATTATGCAATTTAAAGCACAATTGTAAGAACACTTTCCTGGGCATAAGCTCCACTAAGTAGACCTCATTAGGATTCTGAGTAGACCTGCTTAGGATTGCTCTCTTGGTTGATTGATGACTAAATAAACAGACTAAGGCTGCAATCCTGTGTGCACTTACTTGAGTGACAGGCCTATTGACTTTGTTTACTTTTAGGTCGAGCATTTTGATTTTGTTCATTCTGCACCATAAAGTTTAGTAGAAAACAATGGAGCTCATAAAGAAAATCAAAAGTAAGGCAAACCGCACAATGCAGAAGAAAACTTTTGAATGTATGTTAAAGCAGCAATTCCCAGGACAGAAGTAGCAGGCAGGCGAGCGTGAGCATAGCAACACCACCACTTCCATCTCTGCTGCGTTTCTTCTTCCCAGCTGTTTTTCACCTTGCTGGACTTTGAGATATGGAGACTGGTTTGAGTGAAAATGGACTAGATGAGTGTTGGGAGGGGGGCAGCTGAAGAATGGTCCACCCACCCACCCACGCCTTGCCTGCCACTTCTGTTGCAGATTCGTTCTCTTGCTCTTTTCCTGCCACCTTTTAAAATGGGCCAGCCACTCCTGCATGCAGTTCTTCTTTAGGAATATTGTAAGAATAATGAAGAGACTGAGACTCAGCCTTGGGGGGTGGGGTCTGGGGGGAGTGTATTCCAGGGAGTCCGCGGGTCCTTTTGTAAGGACAGGGCTTGAGCCCTTCTTGCACCCAGTAGGCTAATGTGAAAATGGAGCCTCTCTTTCTGGTAACAGAGGCAGGAAATCTCCACCTTAGGAGAAGGTGTCTGGCACTTAGTAGCCACACCTGGTCAGGGTTCCTCAGGACCACTGGCTCGGACAGCACGGCTTAGGGAGCAGCAGGGGGTACCGGGCTTGTACATAATGGACCAGTTGATCCAGCAATGCAGCTGTCTCAAGTCTCAGCCTAAATAGGTCGAGAGCTAGTTAGGCTCAGCTGTGTTTGCTGGCAGGTGATGCAGCTCAGGAGGCTGTGTTGTGCTCTTGCCAGGATCTTGTAAGGAAATATCATACTCGGCGCTTTGTTCTAAGTCTGCAGGGAAGCGGTGTGCTGCCAGCCTTGTGCTTCACCTCCTTTGCTCCCTCTTTGCTTGGGCCTGTTGTGATTCCTGCGACAAGTAGGGCTGCCCGGTCCATGTTGGGAAATTCTTGGAGATTTTTTTTTGGGGGGGGGGGTGCAGCCTGGGGAAGGCAGTAGTTGGGGAGGGGAGGAAACTCAGCTAGGTATAATGCTATAGAATCCACCTTCCAAGGCAGCCATTTTCTCCAGGGGAACTGATCTCGGTTGCCTGGAGATGCTGGGAGATCCCTAGCCACCCCCTGGAGGTTGGCAACCCTGGGGGAAGGGCCTAATGGACTATGCCTGATGGGGGCCTAGTGGTGATCTCTGGGGCAGGTGGCAATGACCTACTTGGAGATTCTGGCAGGGCAGTCTCCGGTGTGGCTGGAGTACGATCAGTTGGTACCTCTGTAGCATCAGGTTCTCCCTGATCCTGCTGGTCCTCTTGGTTTTCTGGTTCTTCAGGCTCATCCTCTAAGCCCTCCAGGTCAGAGTCGCTGGCCTGGTTCAAGGGCTGCTCAGAGGGGGTCATGACAGAAGGGGGCAGAATTAGTTGCCCGTCTTTTGAAGTGTGAGAGCTAACAGAGCTGTAACTGCCCACAGTCACCTAGCAACCAGATAACCTCAGGACACTAGCCAGAAAAATCCAGTAGTTCAGCCCTTGGCTCTCTAATAGGGTTCCTCAACATCATGGGGTCTTAGGGATCAAGAGGATTCTGTCCAAATCAAGTATGTCATAGCTACTTCCACTATACTGTATATTTGGACTGTTTTTCAATTTTCCAATGCAAAGGATTTCAGCATAGAGATAGAGAGATGACACTCTGCAGCCAAAGGCAGTAAATATCTGACGGACGTGATGGCAGGCTCTGCAGCCAGGGCACATGCAGGCTCGCCCCCCACATTATGAAACAGGGCTGTCCAAGGCATGGCATGCGCCGGCAAGAGAGCATGAGAGCATGGGAGGAGGTCCTGGCGAAGCTTTAAATCAAAATGAGAGTCTTCAGGTTGCTAATATTTGAGAGCCACTGATCCAGCGCACTTTCTCAGCAACCATTTAAGGGAGAGACAAGTAGCTACGGATTTTGGCAGCAGGAAGGTTGTAGTTTTGACAAACTTTAAAGAAGAGTTTTCTGCAACAGGAATAGTCAAGCTGTGGGAGACACACTTGCACGAGGGAGGATATAAAGAATCTGTCATCATAATTCCCATCTACCTATTATTGTGCCAAGAAGATCTCTGGCAGCAGTGAAGCCTCCACGTGGAAGGTAGTGACGGGAGGTGTCAGTTTTGATGCCGACATTCTTTCCCCAATGCTGCATGTTCCTTGCAACCCACCCCCTCCCACGTGACTGCACCGTGAAAGCTTAAAGTTGTCATTTCATGCACATGGTTATGAGAATAATATAGTCCAAAAGAAAATGCTGGCTCCAGGTCTTTAGCCATTCACCCTTAGTTCCGCCTTAGGAGAGATCAACAGGTCTTGGCATCAGGCACTAGCTAGAAGGAAACTGAGTTTCATGCTGTTTGCTGCATGGTTTGTATTTATGTTCTTTGTTCTGATGAACAGAGATACCTTCTGTGGAGTCAGATCTGAGGAGAAGCTCTTTTCTGAGCCAAAGTGGAAACCTGCAGTCCAGATGTGGGTTTCAGTTGCCTGTATCGTGTGGTTTATTTCTCTGCCCGCTTGTGCCTGTATTTGCAGTATGCTTTTATGACAATGTGATGTATTCTTCTTGGGTTACATGGGTGTGCATGGGGTAGGAGGAATGTATTTTGATGTTTTTCTGGGCATACATTTGTCTGCTGTTGTAGTGGTTTCATGGATGGATAAATGTGCATTTGATGCATACAAATTGGGGTTCCTAGAGAACTTACAGGGGGATTGGCCTAAGGGTGAAGGAGGAAAAGCACTTCAGATTCTAATTAATACATATGCTGTGTAGGAAGTTTCATGACTGAGTGCCCAGCAGTTGCACAATTATGCTCAGGCTGTGGCTGGCTGTCTACGCGGCTGTTCATTTACCTTCAAACCCTTCTGTAGAGCTTTGTGCTGGTGGTATGTTTAGACTCTCCCTTCCCCTTGCAGTAGCTGATGCATTTTCCCCTGACCTTAATATCTCCTTCCCTCCCCTTTCTTTAACTCTTTAAGCTGCTAGGTACTTAGCACATTTTGTAGTTTTAAAGAGGCCTGGGGTTGGGATTAATTAGGGTCAAAGGAAGTGATTTTCCTCCAATCCTAATTAATCTCCACCCTACACAACTTCTTTCAGCTGTGAATGGAGCACAGTTTATGAATTTTAAAGCTTACTGCATTGTAGACTAAGGTGGGCTGATAGCATGGATTCTGGATCCTAAATTTTCCTGGTCTGCAGCTATTAGGAGAGGTCTGTCCCCTTTACAGCCTAAAGAGCAGGTTGATTTTATTTGGGGGAAACTCAATCAGGCTAGTTTTCTTCCATCAATCATTCTCTGTCTCCTTCAGGGCAATGAGAATGCATAGGCCTTGACATGGCATGGGAGGGGCATATTTTATTTTATATTATTTTATTTTATGCATTACCCTTGTATGCCCTAAGGTCAATGGGTGGCCTTTTCTGCCCTCTGTCTTGACCAATATGGGGACCACCCATATTACCATTAGAGAGAGTGATGCTATGAAGAGAGCATAGTAAGCAAGTCAGTCCTTATTTATGGAGCATAATGGAATGCATTGCAAATTGCTGCCTAGGCTACACTAAGTTTGCTTAGTAGGTGTGCTCTGCAGTAGATATTGGTATAAGAGTGAAATATTTATTTATTTGCTTAATTTATACCCTGCCTTTCTTCCCAGTGGGGTCCCACAGTGGCTTACCTCATTCTCCTCTCCTCCATTTTATCCTAACAACAACCTTGTGAGTTAGGTTAGGCTGAAAGTGTGTGACTGGCCTGAAGTCATTGTTGAGCTTCCATGGCAGAGCAGGGATTTGAAACACCACCACTCTGGCTCTCCATGTCTCTATAAATTTCTATCTGTGGCCATTTCCACACAGGTTATTTGCTGCTGTTTGGTGGAGTTGCTTATTAATTCCCCACAGCATTCTGGGTGCATTTGTGCACCTCTCAGTGTTCTCCTGGTTCCCCTCGCCTGATATTTCCCAAACGTGCTTTGGTCTGAAGTTTTGAGGAAGAGTGCAGCAAACCATGGATGGCTGTAGTGTGGGTGCGAAAGTTTGGATTTTCTTGGTCTCATCTGCAAGGTGGCCATTTTCCTTGCCACTATTCCAATGGTGGAGGTCCTTTAAAAAACTCAACAACTAGGGTTGCCAGGGGCCCCAGGGGTCAAAATGGGAATGCAGGAGGCTGGGGGTAGGGGGCCGCAGGGGTACTTACCTCCTATGCACGTGCTTGGTGCACACACATGTTCCCTTGCTCCCACACTTCTCCATCCCACTGAACTGGCTTCTGTGCAGCTGGCATTCCCTCACTTGTGCAGGAGGGAAGAGACCCAGGGCGCGCTGAAGCCAAAAATTGCTCATTTGGAGGCTTTGGTGAAATTCCAGGTGTGCTGAAGCCTCCTTTGGGGTGATGTTTACTTCAGCACACCGCACGACTCTTCCTTCCTGCTAGGAACCAATGTTGTTTTCCAGCACAAGGGAGGGAACGCTGGGAATACGGAAGCCACTTCTGGGGGATATGTGCGTGTGTGTCTGTGCCTGCTTCTCTCCCTCCTCCTCCCCCCAGCCAGGTGAGCGGGACAGGAGTGTCAGGTAGAGGCAGGGGTGTTCCTGCCTCCCTGTGGGCAGATGGCAAGCCTCTTAGCAACTGAATATTGTTATATTGATAAAATATTATAACAATATGTGTAACCTCTGAATTCACAATATTCATTTAAAAAGAAAAATAAGTCTTTAGCACTTGTCCTTCTGGAGATATATGGGGAAAGGCATATCTCTGCAAAGAAAGAGGGAAGAAATCCCACCCCCCCCCACCTTCAAATGAAAGCTATGAGAGCAATACCTGTTATGGGTATTGTTATAATGATATAATCAATATATCATATTCAATTGCTTATCTCTAAAAAAATAATTTAAAAGGCCCTGCTGGAACAGGGGGACCTGGGCAGAGAAACGATGGAGAAACCTTCCCTGTGGGAGCCACAGCAGCAACTGGGTAACAACATGAACCTGTCCCTGTGTGGAAACCCCTATGTGGCCTCTTTAGGGTATGGGGAAAAATCTTTGACTTAGAGTCAAGCTAGATGTTACAGCTTCTCTGGGTTTATACCTGTGTCTGCTGATGGCCTTTTTAGTTGAGTTATAGGTTTTAACAACAGAGCCATGAGGCCCCATGACAGGCACACAGTGAGGCAGCCCTAGGCATGCGGGCTTGTTGGCCAGCCAGCTTGACCGGAGGTGTGGCCTTGCCACTTTGCTCCGGTGTGCCAGTTTGTGGGTGGAGAGAGGGATTGCCCCTCAGCCTGGCTGCCGCCGCCTCCGTTGGCTGTTTTTCATCTGGTTCCCCCCTTCCCCTGCACTCCAGGTGGTGGTGTGGGGCAGCCACACCTCTTGGGGTGCAAGTAGTTGAGTGCTGCCGCCAGCACTTTCTCCTGCTCTCACCTCCTTTGCAAGAGAGAGCAGGAGGAAAGAGGTGATGCCAGTGCGTGGAAGGCTTGAGGGCCAATACCTGTCCCGCCCCCCCCCCCCAACCTTAGCATGGCAGGGTGAGGCAGTGAGGCCGTGCCTCCGGAAGAGCTTGTGCATTGTGTGTTAGGGTTGCCTCACTGCATGCCTGTTCTGGATGGGGCCTTGCAGCTGTGTGTTAAAAAAAACCCCTACAAATCAATTTAAAAGAAGACACAGGTATAAACCCAGGGAAGCCATCACATCTCTCTTGACTCTTAGTTTCTTGACTTTTCAGTTAAAAAAATCATCTAGGTAAGTGTGGGAGCAGAGTACCGTTATACAAGTTGCTAGCATTCCTAAGCAGGGCGCCCTGTGATTTTGCCTCAGAGCCTGTTTCTAACACCAAAAATCAGCTGTGGAGCAATAATAAAATAATCAAGAGAGTGCATTATTCTGCTGTTGCAGAAACAAGGTACAGGATCCAAGCCGTTCCCTTTAGCTGCTGCCCCTTGTGATCAAGGCTGTCTACAGGTGAGGCCACCCTTCAGAAGGAAAAAACCTGTTGAAAGCAAATTCAGACTTAAACTAGCTTACAGAATTTTACCAGTCAGCCTAGTTATATGCCTGCAAATGATGGCTTGAAAAAAATATATACGCACACCATTTGTACTCTAAATTACAAAAGCGGTCTGCATACTTGTCAGCGTGATGAAGTAGCGAAAAAGGCAAATGCAATCTTGGGATGTATTAACAAAGGCATAACGTCCAAATCACCCTCTCTCATTATCCCACTATATCCTGCATTGGTCAGCCCCCACCTGGAGTATTGTATGCAGTTCTGGAGGCCTCACTTCAAAAAGGATGTAGACAAGTTGGAATAGGTACAGAGAAGAGCAACCAGGATGATCAGAGCCTAGAAACCAAACCCTACGAGAAAAGACTGAGGGACTTGAGAATGTTCAGTTTGGAGGAGTTAAAGGCTGTCACTTAGGGAAGGGAGCTGTTCTTGTTGGTAATAGAGGATAAGACTCGCAATAATGGGTTTTTAACCAACAGGAGGGAAGGTACCTGCTGGATGTTAGGAAACATTTCTTCATGTTAATAGTAATTCAGCAGTGGAATTGGCTGCCTAGGGATGTGGTAGGTTCCCCCTGATTAGCAATCTTCAAGGAGCAGCTGGACAAATACTTGCCGGAGATGCCTTTGGCTGTTCCTTCATTGGGCAAGTGGTTGTACTAGATAGTCTGTAAGACGCCTTCTCACTCTGCAGTTCTGTGACCTGGAGGCCACTGTTATTCGTTACAGGTATGGCTGTTTACAAGCCTGCACTGTTTGGTACATAAGAACTGAAGGACTGAATAATGTTAATCACTTGGTAATGTTCAAAGACACGAGTTTTGGAAGTGGAAACGTATTTATGTTTCTCATTCAGTGAACTTTAGGTCCTGCACAAGAAGAGAGAATGGGAATTAAAAGGAGAAATTGCCCTTTCCCTTAAACCTTTTCTAGCAGCTCCTCAAGAGATAATGGAACAGAAGTTAGCTCTGTATAACAAAGGGAAACTGTCAAGACCTGTCAGTCAAAGCTATGTATTACAAGTTAACAACTGATATCATTGGGAGTCAAATCCATCTGTTTACTGTTGTTCCTTCACAGTCCTTTTGTGTTTGAGATTATGTTTTCATTCTTTCCTCAGTCTGCTTCTCATTTCCTGGGAGCTGTGGCTTTAACAGTCTCTGCAGTTGAACGTTATGTTGCTATCACAGCTCTCAGCTCTGTATATCTGAATTTCTTTTTGCAAACTTTTGTGTTTCACTGCATTGCCTCCTGTTTTACATTTCCCTTAGCAGTTATTATGTGAGGTGTGTGTATTGTATGAATGTATCATTCCACTTTCCCTTCCAGGCTGCTAAAAAACGTCACGTTTTGGCTGTATGCTCCCAAAACTAGTTTGCACAGCCAGTACATTTTTCAAAGATAAGACTTATCTTTTTTTGGTGGATTTATTTAAGATGCAAGCTAAATGGGTGTTCTGGTGCATATAGGATGTTTCAACTATAAAACAGCACAGTTATTTTAAATGAATGAAGGAAGATTCACAAAAAAAAAGTAATGGAATTCTTTGTGGTCTCAAGTTTAAAGTGATTTGAGTTTTTTTTTAAAAAAATCATGCAACACTTTGTGACTCCCAGTTGAAGGCCACCAAAAAAATCCACCTTTGACATTATGGGCAGTGATGTGAAAGTGACAAATTCACACATAGAATCATGGGGTTGGAAGGGACTTCTAGGGTCATCTAGTCCATCCCCCTGCACAATGCAGGAAAATCACAGCTACACCACCCCCCAACTGCTCCACTGATCCCTGCCAGAAGATGGCAAAACACCTCCAGGATCCCTAGCCAAACTGGCCTATGGAAAATTGTTGCCTGACCCCAAGGTGGCAGTCGACATTACCCTGGGCATGTAAGAAGGCCACGAGAACTAAGCACTGATGTAACCCATTCTACCCTCCCCCTCATGGTCTACCCAGGTTCACTGAATCAGCATTGCTGTCAGATAGCCATCTAGCCTCTGCTTAAAAACTTCCAAAGAAGGATAGCCCACCACCTCCTGAGGAAGCCTGTTCCACTGAGGGACTGCTGTAACTGTCAGGAAGTTCTGCCTAATGTTTAGCCGAGAGCTCTTTTGATTTAATTTCAACCCGTTGGTTCTGGTCTGACATTCTGGGGCAGCAGAAAACAACTCTGCACCTTCCTCTATATGACAGCCCTTCAAGTACTTGAAGATGGTTATTATATAACCCCTCAGTCGTCTTCCTCTCCAGGCTAAACATTCCGAGCTCCTTCAACCTTTCCTCATAGGACTTGGTCTCCAGATCCCTTACCATCTTCGTTGCCCTTAAATTGTGGTGCCCCAAACGAAACACAATACTCTAGATGAGGGCTAACCAGAGCAGAGTAGAGCGATACCATCACTGCTTGTGATCTGGATACTATGCTTCTGTTTATACAGCCCAAAACCACATTTGCCTTTTTAGCTACCATATCACACTGTTCAGTGTATGGTCTACTAAGACTCCTCGGTCCTTTTCGCACATACTACTGCCAGGACAAGTCTCCCCCATCCTATAATTATGCATTTGATTTTCTCTTCCTAAATGCAGAACTTTGCATTTATCTCTGTTGAAATTCATTTTATTTGTTTTAGATTTCCAGCCTGTCCAGATTAGAGATGGGCATGAACTGGGAAAAAAACAAACCATGTGGTTCGTGGTTCATCAAATTTCACGAACCACGAACCATGAACTTTCACGAACCTGCCCCTGGTTCGTGAACTGGTTCATTTGGTTCATGAAAACGTCACATCTGGGTCAGAAAACCATCACTTTCGGGTCAGCAGAAGGTCACTTCTGGGTCAGCAGAAGGTCTGCAGGAAGTCTATTCCCTGTTACCTAGGAAACTGATTGGCACCAGGCTGCCTGCAGTGATGAACCAAAAAATGAACCAAACGAACCAGCCTAAAAGTTCATGGCAGTTTGTCAGAAATGGGATCTGACAAACTGTGGTTCGCGAACCACGAACCAACCTGGTTCGTGCCACAGGCCAGACCCACAGGCTAAGAACCAAAGGGAAGAGCAAGGAGGAGCCTAATTCAATTCAAGATTCACCCAGCAGAGGCCAGGACCAGCAGTCAGCTCCAGGCAAAACAGACACTCTCCAATTAGCAACAATCACCCACCTCAATTAGTTCCAACCCAAGCAAAAGAGATAAACAGAAAAAAACACCACTCTAACTGGCACCTCTTTGCAGCAGGCTCTCCACACTCATTACCCCCCCCCCAAACACTGTCCTCCCACATGCAAGTCAGCAGCTCAGAGAACACTTGTGTGAGTGTGTGTGCTACAAGTGTTTCTAAACTCTTTGTAGTTGTGAAAGAGACATTAAGCCCATGTGGCCTGAAACCACAATCCTAGCAATGATTTTCAATTAATATAGGAAACCTATAAACAACAAAATCCATACACTTTTCATCAGTACTTTGCTCCTGCATAACCACAATTTATCTTCATATTAGTGTCAAATAGTTCTGTCTCCTCTTTTACCTTATGTCTCAGATGTTTTGCCTTTTCCTTGGCAGTATGAATACTCTAGCCATACATTACCAATAGGAAAAAAGGCGGTCATGTCCCAGATGTTTAGTATGAAGAAAATTTAAAAGGTTTTGCATTTCACAAAGCGGCTGTTAATTTTTCATGTTTAACTGAATATAATGTTCTCTTCCAGTCAAGAAATATAGCAGATTTTTCCAGACTGTGATGTTCACACATTAGGAAATATTTTGGGAGGCTTTCTTCAGGCAATGAGTGTCTGTTGATGGCAAAAACTTTAATCTTCATATTTGGTTTAGCCAATGGGAAAAGCCGAATATACCTTTGTGCTTACTGATGCTAGTATAGAACTTGAGCTCCAGCATTATATCCAAAACCATCTTCTTTCAGCTTTGCAACAGTTCTCACCAATAATTGTCAGATGTTCTTTGGACAGGCCACTTTTCCTCAGTATCTTGAGCCAAAGAGCAGGTTCACAGATTTGAAAGCATTTGTTAGTGAGAAAAGGGAAGAGAGAGGTGAAGTCTGAAAAACAGGACTGGTTCAAGTTGGACAACACTACCAGGGTACCAGAAGAACTTGAATTATATTTTGTGAAGTACCATTTTTTTTAAAACTAGTGGCTGAACACCCAGTTGGCAATAAATAAATATTTAAATTAGCCTTCTGCTGATTTAAAATAGAATGCTTGGATTTGTCAGTTAATGAAAACAGTCAAAGAACTCTACTTTGACTTGGCTGTATATCAAGCTATACAATAATGCTAGTCTGGGCACAAAGAGATTTATATATTATTTTACACCCATATAAGTGATCACAAGCAGTCTATTTATGCAAGAACTTTCCACATAGAATAATGTATGAATCTGCTGCTAATGGAGGAGTGGTCTGTTTTCAATAAATTGTAGATCAGTGGCATCATAACGCCTACATTTCTTGCCTAATTGAGAGGGGCCATGGTTCAAAGGAAGAGCATCAGCTTTGTATGTGGCAGGTCTCAGGTTCAATTCCTGTCATCTCCATTTAAAATAATCAGGTGATATGACCCTGGAGAGCTGCTGCCAGTCAGAGTCAAACCCAAGAGAAATTCATGAAACCTAACTAACAACAATAAATAACAATCATATGTTTCAATCACGTGTAATTATTGTAAATATATCAATATATCAAGTGCTATAATTTAACAAACGTTGTATGCTATATAATTCAAACCGCACAACAACCATACAGCAGCGTCGAAATTCTACAGTACATTAATTTGTTAGGGGAGGTCACAGTTAAAGTGCTATGTGCTATGCCTTACTCATACAAATTCCTAAAGTCCATATAAATATTTTCTTAAAGTGCAAGGTGCTAAGGCAAGGTGTAGTCCATTCAAGCACCCTGTGCCTCACTAATAGTTAATCTAGTAACAAACTGTTAGGACGCTGCCGAGGAAATTAGAAAGGGAAGGAGCAGTCCAACCATGAACAAGCCATCGACGGATGGGCCGGTTCCTGAAAAAGCCATTTCGGATCTTCTTCAAAGATGGCAAGATGGTACCACAAAGGGTGCTGATGCTTTTCTTAATTGTTTCCTAAGGTGCAAAGGTACAATCTGATATACAGTTGCGATAGGATAAATAGTCATAACAACATTGTTTTACAATTCCAATTGTACTCACTTAACAGTATAATAATTCCATACATGCATCAACCCTTCTCCTTCATGAAAGTCAAATACAAAGGTGCGCGTATGAACAATTACAAGTTGCCTATTTTATACATCGCCGACCAATTAACTAATCAGAACTATTAAAGAGACATACCGGCCAATAGCCACCATGCTTGGCAACAGGGGAAGAAATTCATTAAAGGTGACAAAAGGTAGCAGGAGAAATCACTGCTTGTGTTCAGACCTTCCGGGGCCAATGTATGTAATCTATAGATCCAAAATGTTTCCTTTCTATGAATATCAATCACGGCGGTCTCTAAACGTTTTTCCTTAATCACATACAGTATGGTGTATTCAAAGTCCCAATCACTATGACCTGCTTCTAAAAAATGACTGACTAAGGAAGCCTCAAGAACACCATGGCGGATACGGGACTGGTGTTCGAGGATACGTTGTTTGACCTGACGAGTGGTGCTACCGATGTACAATAGTGCACACTTGCATCTTATTAAATAAACTACATTTTGTGTATTACAATTACTAAAACCCCGGGTTGCTTTTATGTCCAACCTTTGGAAGTCCCGTTCGTTGAGTACCAGAGAGCAAGCCTTGCATCTTCCACAACTATAATGTCCCACAGGTAAGTGGCTAGGAACCGATGCAGTGGAGGACACAATTTCAAATCTAATTAGAAGGTCCCTGATGTTACGTGTCATGCGAAATGCTATTACCGGGGGTGCCTGGCACCCTGGTATATCTGCCACCACATGCCAATGTTTGTAAATGGCCCTCCAGTCAGAGTCGACAATACTGACTTTGATAGAACAATGGTCTGACTCAGCTCAAGGCAGCTTTGTATGATATGATTGAATGGTACAGTGAAAGCCTTCCTCTCTATTAATTCTGCTGGAGCATCTTCACAGATGGTGATATTTTAGTGACCTTAATCTCTTTCTCAGATATAAGAACTGAAATGTTTATTTTCACTAGCAGCTGTAATAAAGGATGATTGACTTGCTTGTGTAGTGCAGGTATTAAAGAAGATTCTCAGGATTTTGTGTCGTGTATGTGAGTGCAGCAGTTACTAAATGGGGCACAACATCAGAAGCTTGTTGTATGAAACTGCCTTATATTAATTGTTCTATCAAGGTTAGTACTGTCTACTCTGATTGGCAGCGGGCCTCCAGGTAGAGTCTTTTATATCACCTACTACCTGATCCTTTTTACTGGAGATGCTGAGGACTGAGCCTGGGGTCTTCTTACCAAGCAGATGATCTAGCAGTGTGGTCCCTCCCCTATTTTTGTTTTGGTCATAGATCCAGAGAAGTTAGCCATGTTAGTCTGTAGTAGCAAAATGGCAAAGAGTCCAGTAGCACTTTTAAGACTAACCAACTTTACTGTAGCATGCATCTGACAAAGAGAACTGTGGTTCTCGAAAGTTTATGCTACAGTAAAGTTGGTTAGTCTTAAAGGTGCTACTGGACTCTTTGCTATTTTTATTTTGTTAACATATAGTACTTTATTAGTGCAGAATGCTTACCAAAGTAAAAGCAAATCTACATGTGAATATCTGCATGAATATCTGCATGCATGTACACATGTGGGCACACGCACGGGTGTGCACGCACACACAGATGTATCCCAATGAAATCATTCATGGTGCCTGTAGCACCTACCCTATTCAATTAATACTAAATTTGTTTTTTCTTCTGTGATGTGATCCTGTGCACGCCTGCATCTAGTACAAGATCCTGGAGATGCTTTATTGTATACAAGAGTTGTTTGCAGCATGCTTTTCCAAGAGCAATATCCCCAAACACAACACTATCCATGTAATACCTTTTATTAGTAACAACCATAATACACCCTTTCTCTGTAACACCAGAAGGGGAGGGGAGGAATGCACGTCCTGCTGCTGGATTCTCAGCTGCCTGCTGAGGTTCTTGGAATTCTGCCTTCACAGCTGGGCAAGGTTAACTTCCATTCATCTTCAGCTCCCCCTCCCCACGGCCCTTCCTTTCTCTTGCACTTCTTACCTATGCCGTATTGGAGGTATCGTTATCCAACATGCCGTGGATGGCTGTTGGAGTTTGTAAAATTTATCAAGTGGATCAGGAAATTGTATCTGTTTCTACAAATGCACTGCTGTAAAAAAGCCAGATAAAAATTACTTTTTAATCCCTCCACTCTTCCCAGTTATGACTCCATCTATAAAAGGGTTTATATAACACCTTTGCCTTGTTCTAGAGGAAGCTGGCCAAGTCCCTGACATTAAGTCATAAAATGAACAGTATAGTAGGACTGTGGTCTCGCCAGGTGATCAGTTCTTAGTACAATAAATGTGCCATTGCTGCTCCTTTGGGGATCTAAAAAGGTCACCAAATTTCTCCTGATGTGAAATTTGAAAGGAAACGTGGAGGTTCGTGCTTGGGAGAAACACCGAATGTTGAAAAAAGCAAATAAGTTTTTTTTTTAATTAATGTGTGTGTGTGTGTTTTTAGGAGAAGGTTCTGCACTTTATCAAACCCACAGAAAACACTGAGGTTGGTTGTTTGTGCAAACCACTGCGTATCTCATTAGCTTCTCAGTAGTACAGGATGGGTAGCCTACTGGGAATCTTGTTTTGTGAAGAAAGAATCCATGTGGTAGACAAAGTTGTTAAGGCTTGTGAAAGGAGTTGTCACTAGCTTTTAATAAGTTAAAATGCTTTTCAACTTTTCTGCTGCTGCTGGTATGCATGTGTGAGAAACAAAAAGGCAGCTTTAAATAAGCACGTATCATCTCTGTTTCAATGGGTAGTCATGGAGGAAGATTGATTTTAAAACGGCATTCCAGCCTTCCTGTGCTTTGTAATGCATGTATTTATTTCAATCTTAGTTGCACTGCAGCTGAGCCAAAGGGGAATGGCTGCTCTTTTCTTCCTTTGCTTATGGCTTCTTTTAAAAGGAGAGGTTGCTCAGAGGAGGAAAGGCCTCCTGCACCCTTAAATTAATAGAAATTCATTTTTTAGCAGATACAACTGTCTTCATCATTCCATGGCAAGGAGTAACTTTGCTTAGGATTTCACTATAAGCAGAATACAATTTTATATTTCTCAGTGGATAGCTATAGAATTAGAGGACTGGCATGAGAACCTGAAGATCATTTAGTCTAACCCTTTGCTCCGTGGCAGGTCTTACACCTACTCACTACTAAAGACAGAGTTCGCTTTTTCTAGAAATGAACTTGCTCAATTTGGAGAACTCAAAGCCATTTCTAAGCTCATCCCAACTTTCTCTGATGCTGGCTTGTAAGAGGTTTGCTCTGCAAAGTGTCCCACTGCCCACTAGTTCTGCTTGGGGAAAGCCCTGTGGTTCAAATCTGCCCGTGGTTGATATTATCACTGTCCAGGGCTTTTTTTCAGCAGGAACACAGTGGAATGGAGTTCCGGAACTTCTTGAAAATGGTCACAAGGCTGGTGGCCCCGCCCCCTGATCTCCAGACAGAGGGGAGTTTAGATTGCCCTCTGTGCTGCGGCGCGGAGGGCAATCTAAACTCCCCTCTGTCTGGAGATCAGGGGGCGCGGCCACCAGCCATGTGACCATTTTCTCCAAGGGCAACCCACTGAGTTCCACCACCTCTTTTCCCAGAAAAAAGTCCTGTCACTGTCATATCAAAAACCCTGTGAGGAAAGTTATTATTTGATTTTACGTGTTTGGTAGCTGAGGGAGAGAGAGTGAAGCTTCCATTTGAAGCCAGCTGGGTGACCTTGGGTCAGTCACAGCTTCTAAGAGTTCTCTCAGCCCACCTACCTCAGGGTGATTATTGTTGTGGGGATAATAATAACATACTTCGTAACCCACTCTGAGTGGGCATTAAGTTGTCCTGAAGGGCGGTATATAAATCAAATGTTATCATTTGGCCAGTTTCCCTCCAGCTTAACTTAACCCAGGCTCTTTGTAGGTCCTGCACTTCATAGGTTAGAGTACACTGGTACTTTGTGGGAGAGAAATGAGGATTAAATAGTCATTTAATGTAGGGTAGGAAATTGTTCTGATAGATGTACAGAAAGAGAGGCCATTCCAGGCAGAGAAGCAAAAAGGAAGCACAAGGGCAGTTATGAGGAGAAAAGAAATCAATATCAGCTGAGCTTGTGTGTGGTGGTCCTCAGTGGGAAACCATCTTTTAATACTTCAAGATTTTAATTTTTTTAACCAAACTTTAAAATTTAAGCTGGATAATTTCTTTTTTTTTAATTTACCAATAAATAATTTTGGTTGTTGATTTAATTTTAGTGAAATTATTGGGAGGCGAAATCAAACACAAGGTGTCCATACCTAGGGCAGGTTAACAGGAGCAGTGGGAGAAAAGGGTCCACTGTGCCATGTCTGCTGCTGTTCTTTTCTGAGGTAATAAGCATGGCAGCCTGCCAGAGATTCTCACAGCTTGCATGTGTGTGTGTTATCTAGAGGTGAAGGGTACATGAAGCATAGACTATAGATGAGGATGCTGAGGTTTTGGGAGAGAGGCTTCAATCCCACCCCATCAAGTTAAGGACTGAACACTGGTACTTCATCCCATTCTGTTACAACAGTTGCTTTGTATAATGTTACGTACTGAGGAACCTGAAATCTCTTGCCATTAGAGAAACAGTGACTTCAAATTGCAGACTGCTCCCTTCCTGACAATATCAATTAGTTTGCTTCAAAGGGCGGGAAGGAAGCAGCTAATCGGCAGACAGGAAAGTGGCAATTCCTAATTAGCTCTCAATTTTATCCTAGTTAAATAGCCATCTGTCACTCATTCTGTCACACAAATCAGTCTAAGGGAGATTAATGATCCTGCTCTCTCCTCCCCCTCCCCAACATGGCAGCCTCCTCCTGAGCGTGAAGTATTGGAGTCAAATGCTGTGCTGTAACAGTGGTAGTAAAATAAGCCAAGTCAGGCCAGATTGGTCCTTGGATGGCTGTTCGGTAAGGAGAAATATTGTAGGAAATAAGACTGGTGATTCAGTACTTTCCTCCTTAGTTGGTGCAATGAGAGCATTCCAGAGTTTGTTAGCTGATGTGTAAAGGGAAAACTTTAAAGCCATGTTTGCAGTCAATTAAAATCTTGAAACTCCATTCATGAATATATGTTTCTAATGATTTCCTGGTAAGATATTTTTAATGAAAAAATAATTTTCTAGTACTTTTTAAAAAAGGGATTCTGTTTTCAGGAAAACTAATCAATTGAAAAGGGATTTCAAATTATAACCAGACCTTACTCTCTTAAATTCAGTCCCAATTTTTCAGTATCAAGGCTGGTATGAGAGAGGAATAAAAGAGAATAAAATGGTTAGAAAATGGCAGTAGAGAGTGGAATGGAGAGTTAAACAGTGAGGCTGGTAACAAGCTCTCAAGGCAACTATTCCCTGAAGTATTCAAGAAATAGATGACAGAATATTTCATTTCATTCAAGATATTACTCTCAATTGATATCTCATCAGTGTTTGGCCTATGGGGACTGGAGCTGGGGCCTATGACAAAAGAAAATCATTCTTTAATGACTGTAGATGTTTCATCAATAGGAGATAATTGTTAAGAGATGGTTCAGAGCTTGGAGAGATGACCTTTCCAAGCTAAAGGGAGGGGGCAAGTGTGTGTGTATACATGGGGGCGGGGAGAGAAAAGATTTGAGCAGAGAAAGATTTGAGCATAGGACAGAGAAATAAACAGACAGACTGGGGGTATTGGGCACTTTGGGGTTATTGGGTCTTTCTCTGCAGATGAGGTGTAGGACAGTAGATATACTGCTCTGGCGGAGTACCTCTTTGCCTCCTCTACTTTGTACTTCTCTACCTTCTCTAAGTGTATATTTGCACATGAAGTAAACATTACAAAAGTGTTGTAAGTCTCCAGTGTTTTCCCTTTCAAAGGGAACCCACCCAGGAAGTCCTGCTGCTAGAACTTGTTCCATATCATGGAATCAGGGAGCCAAACCTATAATAATAAAAATGGGGGGGGGGACATTCATTCAATTTAGAGGTGATCTCACTGGGCTGAATACAAAATTCATGTTGGCATTATTAAGCTTTGTAAACAAGCCTTGTATCACTAAACAAGATACCTTATACTGCAACCCAATTGAGAGCTGGTACAGTTAAATTATTAAAGAGACTGCTCTGAGAATTAAAAAATGGGGCTTCTTCCTTCTACTGTGAACTCGGTTGTTTTAGACAACCTAGACAGTTTAGTGGTAATAATCCTGGCCTAGTTTACAGGGTTTGCATTAAGATGATTGAAATGATATATATGAACTGTAAAACATTATTTCTAAATGTAGCGCAGTTGATAAAATGCTTTACAGATGTTAACACCTCTAGATAGTTACTAATTATATGAGACATTCACAGCATCATGCTACTTCATTCTTCATTTTGTGAGGAAAGATCAAGCCAAACAGAACTAAATGAATCAGGAGAAATTTTTGAAGAGGGATAAAAGAGCAAATCCAAAGATTTGCCTAAGATGTTTGAAATTGAAAATAGCATTTGCATAGCTACAAAACATCATTCCTCTCAGCTGCAGTCTAAAAATTCATTGCCCTGCAACTTGGTGTTAAATTGCAGACTCATTTTATCCTTTCCACAACACTTTGAGATGGGCTAGTCTAAGATACAGTAGTTTATACAAGGTGTAATGCATTATATTTATAACTCCTTTGGCAGAGATCCACATATACAGTTTCCAGTATTGTAGTAACAATTGTAGTAACCACTTCACTTTTAATTTTGGAGATTGCCTTCCCATCTGTGCCAAGCATGGAGAGAGGGACTCTCTCTCCTTGCGTCCCTGAGAACTCTGAAAGAAAGAGACATCTCACTGAATATTGAGACCCTGAATACCTGAGACCCTGGAGAGCAGCTGCCAGTCTGAGTAGACAATACTGACCTTGGTGGACCATAAGTCTGATTCAGTAGAAGGAAGCTTCATGTGTTCAGGGATTTTCTGGTGCATATAGATAGCCCAAGAGAGGGGAAGTGCCTTGTTTCTCCTCTCTTGCCAAGCTTAGACACAGCAGAAGCAGTGAAAAGTGGTCTCTGTGTGGCAGAAATTAGGTAGGAAAAGTGAGAGGCAGCAAAAGAGACTTATTTTTCTTCTGATCTTCTAAATTAACAAAATATGAGTGACTAACCCCTCCCCCATGCATGCCCAAGCATCATTTCTTTGGCTTCAGTCCAAACTTGCAGCTTGGGCTCCATCTCCTGCACGAATGGTGAGAGGAAAATTCTTTGTTTCTTGAAATGTTGTAAATCACAGTAATAGGCCTGGAGCTTGGAGTACCTAGTACAGTATAGCAGTTTACCCCCTCATTTTTTTTGGCTCTATCTCCTCATTCTCTGCAGGGATCCATAACAACTGCAAATAACAGTCACACACTCTCAGCCTGACCTACCACACAGGGATGTTGTGAGGATAAACTGGAGGAGAATAGAATTAGGAAAGCAACTTTGGGTCCCCACTGGGGAGAAAGGTGAGGTATAAATGAAGTAAAACAATATAAAATAAAATAATATTTTACTACTAACTCCGTTCTGAAATCTGTGCCACCACCACCACCCCTGGGCTTTTATGTGGATTTGGTATTTCTGGGCTATCCAACAGCAGCTTCTTGAAAATGTTTCACAGTGGATCTCTATGCCCTCATGCAGCATTCCTTTCCCAACACCAACAGGAGCTCTAGTTACATATAATCCCTCTCTTTATTATCTGGAAAGGGAAAGAGGTAAGGCCTTCTCTGACCTGCGCCTTCCTCAAGCAGTTTGCATGTTAATTAGCTTGTCTATAAGGCAGGAGCATGCAGACCTACAGAGCGCCAATTCAGTAATGGAACAATGTACAATTATCCCCGCTTAGGGAGTGAGAAGCAGGCTGCTGGCACGTGGACACTGCAACTTCAGCCAAACGGCTCCTTCAGCTTGCTTGGCTTGGTCCCGCAGTGCTGCCTGGGGGAATTTGAGACATGTCAGCAATTTCTGTGCAGCACTGCCTTCTATTCTACCAGTAGCAGAACTGTCAGACGTCTTACGAACAACCTTCACACTAAAAATGTTGCTACCCCTTGCAGAATGACCAGAGGGGGAAAAGAGCTACAGGGCCAAATCCCATCACCTTTTCAGCCTCTTGGTAAAATCAGTGGTGATTTTTAAGTCATCCTGTCCTGGGATTTTAGAATTAAGTTCACAGAGATGGGATTCTGCCACTCATTTGCAACCACTCTGCAGTGAAATGTGAAAAGGTGATGCATGTCGGGATCAACACATTACAGTATTTTTGAAATTGCCTCTCCTGTCTACACTCGCTCTGCCTTCTGGAATACTCACTACACTCCCCAACCATACATCAGCCATCTGTTGTGGTGATGGGGGGAATGGATCTAAAGGGTGTGTGTCCACTGCTGCTGCTGCACTTCAGAATTTATGAGCTGTGGCAAATGGATATTAAAGCTTCTTTGGGGTTCTGCCTGGTAGAAAGGCAGGATATCAATGAAATAATTTCAGCAGTCCTACCTTCTCTTTCCTCATCTGTGTCACATTATCTGTCAACAGTGGATCACTTTGAGAGATCCATAAGCCATAACTCCTTTGAGACCTCACTCCAGAAGCTATGCTTTACAAGTTATGTCAGGGGAGCGTAACATATGGCCTGGGCACCATGTGGGCACCAACAGCTGAGGTGTGCCCTGCAGCCCCTCCTCCACCTATTTGGTGACTCAGCAGACATTGCTGGACTTCATGCCCCTTATTGGCTGCCAATCTTATCCGTGGTCAGCTCAGAAGTGTCTGGGCAATTGGATGCCAATGAAACAGCACCACAGGAGATGGGCAACCAATTTTAGGCAAGCTGCCAAGAAGCAGGATGTTTTTTCCTTTTGACTTGTGAAACCAAGTGAGGGTTGAAGGTTACATTTCCTTAGCCAGTTTGGTGTAACGATTAAGAGCAGCAGGACTCTAATCTGGAGAATCGGGTTTAATTCCCTACTCCTTTGCTTGAAGCCAGCAGGGTGGCTTTGAGTCAGTCACAGCTTCTTGGAGCTCTCTCAGTCCCACCCACCTCGCAGGGTGATTGTCATGAGGATAATAATAACACACTTTCTAAACTGCTCTGAGTGGGCGTTAAGTTGTCCTGAAGGGTGGTATATAAATTGAATGTTGTTGTTATTTCCACGACGTGGCATGTTGGACGCTGAGGCAGAAAAGCCAAAGGAAGCATTTTTATAATTAAATAATTAGTAGTTTGTTGTCTTTTCATGATACACTAAATAGGGTTGCCATCTGAAGAGCTGCAAAATAAGAGACATATTGTGAGGCAGCATGAAAATGATGTGTTATATGTGTCAGAACATTAACTGTACATTATTAGAATGTACCATCCTTGTATTAATGTTCTTTTTTCCAGTTATCGTGCATCTCCGAATATTACTATTCTAAAAAAGGAACTGTTCTTCAAATAAGGAATAGCTGTCATGCCCAACACCACATGAGATAAACTGCCTCATTTTTTCAGATTGTGGGATCAGGCCTAGTTTAGCCTAGGCTGACGAAAGGCTGCTGTTTCCATGCAGCTTTTAGAATCAAATGCCCACAATACAAGTGTGCTGTGCTAAAACATGATCATTGTATTAAGAAGGATTTTTAAAAAGCGTTTGTTCTTACGTTTTCTAGAAAGAGTGAGAGACGTGAATTTTCATGAAAATAATATGTGGGGAAAATTACAATCAATCGTTGTCAAATTTCAAAGGCATCTCTGTTCAGCACAGAGCTTTCCTTTGTACATAGAAATGTACAGAGTGGCATCTGAACCAACTTCAATCAGTAGGTATGTTTTCCTTTTTCTGTACTCTGTGTGTGGACTTCTGCTGCACAGAAATAACAACATTTCTCCTCAAAGTTTTATTTATCATCTGGCCATTGCCTACTTCTTTCCATCTAAAAGATGGATAATAAACAACTTATGTTTAGCAGTCTGGGTCCGAGCTTCATGACAGGTATGGGCTCTTCTTTAACTGTAAATAAAATATGTGTATACTTTTATAGCAACAATATTGCTGTTATTTTTTAACATAGCTGAATCTCACAAGAACAGATTGATTTTTTTTTTGCAATGAATCTCATGAATCTAAGTAACTGTTTAAAATCAGCAGATGAATTATGAAAATCCTTCTCTCCACCCCCCACCCCCACCCCAATTGGCCTTTAATGTTCTAAAGAAGACTGGGAATTTAATGAGATGTCTGTAAGGCTATAGAGACCCAGTGTGACTTACATACTGTTCAGAGTGCCCACAGTTCAAATCCCTATTTTGCTATGAAGCTCACTGGGTGAACTTGACCCAGTCACTCTCTCTTGGCCTGACCTACCTCTCAGGATTGTTGGGATAAATTGGGGGGTAGGGGAGAGCATGTACACTGCCTTAGAGACTGGGTAGGATAAAAATGGAGAGATAAATATGGTAGCAATTGTCTCCTTGCCTCATATGTATGTTTTATGCATACATGTTTTTAAGTTAGAGGTAGTGTTTGACGTTAAAATGGTAACTTTTTGAAATTTTATGGAATGCATGCATGGTTGAACTAAATAATGGGTTGCCGCTGAAAAGAGCACTCTCATGTCCAGTTTCTTTCTTTCTTTCTTTCTTTCTTTCTTTCTTTCTTTCTTTCTTTCTTTCTTTCTTTCTTTCTTTCTTTCTTTCTTTCTTTCTTTCTTTCTTTCTTTCTTTCTTTCTTTCTTTCTTTCTTTCTTTCTTTCTTTCTTTCTTTCTTTCTTTCTTTCTTTCTTTCTTAGTAAAGCTATATGTCATCAGCACATTATGCATCTCCCTTGTCCCACTCCATATTATTGGCTGTTTTCTGTGCTATGTGGGTGAATGCATAACCAGTCAATGTCAGAGTATGCATTTCCCATATTAAATGTTGCTAAGAGAGAAAACTGAAAACTGTGTATGGGGTTGTTGTTTTCAGTGGAAACCCTGAGATCAGAGTCGCATCTAGTTCCCCTCTTAAATGTTTCCTCCATAAGAGAGGGTTTGACAGCTTAGATTAAACCAGTATCTACATAATAATGTATCCACCTTTAAACTGCTAACTGTGAAATATGTAGAGGAAAAGCTACTCTGACGATGACCTGTTATTGAAAATCTTCTCATCCCTTTGTTAGCCAGTTGATTTGAAGCTTGACAGCTTATTTCTTAAGAAGAACGACATGGTGTATTTTAATTAACAGGACTCTGTGACTAGCAACATTAAGAAAACTCTACAGTGTCTGAAATTGCAGAAGAGATTACTTTAATTGGGCTAAGATATTGTGAAGTTTACCTTGACTCTGATAAACAGCAAGAGCTTTCAAGGAACAGTAGCTCTGTTTTATGTTCTTTTATGGATGTTAAGGGCTCCAGTGATATACTAATAACAGTTCAGTACTGATTCACCCATAAGTGTTTGACTTGTTGAGTCATCTAGAGCAGTTCCTGTATTTTTTTTTTCTTGGAAACTGTCCAGTCAATCACTAGGGCCATTTTAAGAAATTAGTGAAATCTCAGAGGGGAAGATGAAAAAGAGAGATGAAAATAAGAAGAAAGTGAGCTTGAACACATCAAGTTGTTTGGCCAAACAAAACAGTAGAGCAAGTAAAAGTGTTAGGAGCCAGTGTGGAGGAGTTGGGGGTGGAGAGGGGATCTGGGAACTCAAAATGACCCAGGAGCAAATCAAGCTGAGTGCATCCAGTGGGGACGTGAACTAGCACTTCCCCAGTGTTGCTGACACTGGGCACCCTCTCTCCCATTGCCTCTAACTGGTGACTGTGTGAGGGGGGGGGGAGGAAGGTGCAGCTGTTTTGCTAAGAACATTTGTCATTGCTGCTGAGCTAAGCCGTGTCTGTAGTGCTGGCAAAACTGCTTGGGCTTAGCACTTCCTGCTTCTGTCTGTCCAGGGCAACATCCCATCAGGAACTTTCCCAGTAAGTTAAATGGCCAGTCCAACCCTAGGTTTAGTGGTTAGAGTGTTAGACTTAGATCTGAGTGACTTAGGTTCAAATTCCCATTCTTCCCCCATAGAGTTTGCTGGCTGACCCTGGCAAGTTACTCTCTGGGTCTCACCTACCTCCCAGAATTGTTGTGAATATGAAATGAGGGAGATGGGTCCTTGCAGTGGAAGGGGAACCTCCTTCTTCCAGTGACCCCCATTCCCCCCTACTCCTGCAACCACCGACACCATTTCTCCCCTGTCACTGACTTCAGCCTTACCTCCCCCCTCATTCACGTCAATCTCCTCTTCCTTGTGGTGCTGGTGGTTGCTGCAGTGTTGGATGCCATTTGGAGATGCGACCAAAAATGCCACCTAAACTATTTTTCATTGTTTCTTAACTTTTTTTTTTAACAACTGGGATTTTTTCCTGGGTTTGCAGACCCCAAATTAGATCTATGGATGGTCCTGTTGTATGATGGGTTTTTTATCCACACAGGGGCCAGCCTTAGCTATTGGATATAAAGCTGCAATTGACTGCAAGCTGATAAGTACAGTGGACTAGAAGAGTGGAACAACATAACATTTTCAAAGAAGCCAAGGTTGCAAATTCAGAAGAACAAAATCCTGAAAAATTCAGCTCTATTCAGTTTTTTCATTGGCAAATCAGGGCATTGACCTGGGTAACCCAAGAGCCCATTTTCAGCACAATTGCTTGTATTTAGAACATGTAAGGTAATATATTAAAGAAAATAGTTTCTCTACACATGTCCAAAGCACTTTTCCTTCACTGTCATACTTTATAACTACAGCCAGCCCACATACATCTGGATTATAGAAAAAGGCCAGGCTTTAGTTATACATTTGGTAATGTTCCTATGATGTTCACTACTACTCTTTCCACCAGAGGCATTTTTAAATTTCAAAAATAACTTATTTGTTTTAGAGGGAAAAGGTCAGGAGGAAATTAGGGGTTGCAAATTTCTGAGGTAATTCAACATAGATATCTCAGAGGTAAAATCAGTACATGCACAGTCTTTTGTTCTTATGCTCTTCACAGATAATTAAATTATTATATTTAGAAGCTTTTGTTCCCATGTTTTCCCCAAACACTCTAGTACACTTTCTGTTAGAATTCTCTTTCTGTTCTGGGTTTAAAAATGCTGGTTCCTACTTTCTAGTATTCCAAACCTCTTCTCTTCAAACACCAGTGCTTTAAGAAGTGTAGTCTGTCCACATTTCCATTAAAATTACTGCAATGAGCTAAGATATTGTCCATAAAGAATGGCCCAACTTTGACAAGTGTAATTTAACCACCTACCCTTCTACCTGGTTCCACCTTCCTCCACTTTTAACCAGTACTCAGTCCCTCTTCTTCCCCACCCCCTTGATGTGTGCCATATTTTTTTTTGCATTATTCCTCTACGTAAGGCTGTCTTTGGATGTAGCATCTTAGTTCTTATCCAAGGCTGTTTATAAACTGTATAATATTTCTAGGCTCTACAAGCTTCAGTGGCTCCCATCTAGAGATGGGCACAACCCGAAATACGAACCAAAATTCATGATGAACCAGGACGGTTCGTGGTTCATGAATCAGTGGTTCATCAGATCCCATTTCTGATGAACCGACACGAACTTTAGGCTGGTTCATTTGGTTCGTTTTTTCAGTTCATCACTGCAGACAGCCTGGCGCTGATCAATCAGTTTCCTAGGCAACTGGGGATGGACTTCCTGCAGACCTTCTGCTTCCCTGGAAGTGACCTTCTGTTGACCCAGAAGTGGTGACTTGCTGGCCCGGAAGTGACATTTTCACGAACCAAAACAAACCAATTCATGAACTGGCCAGGTTTGTGAAAGTTCGTGGTTTGTGAAACGTGACATACCACAAACTACATGGTTCATTTTTTTCCTGGTTCGTGCCCATAGTTTCCAGGTTCACTGTTTAAAGCCCTAATATGTCTGGAGTTTAGGATATCTACATGACGCACATGAACCTTCCCACACACTTAAATGATCAAGAGATACCTGCTCTAAGTGCCTCAGTCTTCTAAGAAGAGCAGTATAGCTACAATTAGTAGGGTGTCCCTTTTATTCCTTGCTGAGTTCTTGAAGCCTGATCTCTTCTGCCTTGAGGTAGCTGGGCAGCTGTTTTTATTTGGTGTGGCTTTTGGCAGAACTGATATGTATGATTATTCTTGCTAATATGTGTGTATATATGTTAGAGCAAGTGTAAAACAACGCTGCGGAATTAAACGCCGAGCTGGTTAGAGAGGCAAAAGCTTTATTTGAGGAAGTTACATACTTGAGGGAAAGGGGGAGAGATAGATCCTAGCTATCTGACTACATCTTGCAGAGAGAGAGAAGAAGTGTGGCAGGAGAGAGAAGAAGCAGGATATTGCCCTGTTTAGCCCAATAGGAGACAAGACAAGGAAATGACCCCCAGGAAACAAGAGAGGTGCTACTCTCACTGTCCTAACTAAGTGATCCTTGCTGCCCCCTGCATGGTAGGCTCTTCTTACTTCTTGCTGCTGCAGTATACCAGACATTGTTATTTCTAACAATACACACACACACACACACAAATATGGGAGACTAGCAGTGCCATTGTAAGCAGAATGACACCTTTCTCAGTGCATTGAATTCAGTGGATTTAGAAAGTTGTAACTCTGTGTAGGTTTGTACTGCAAGTCTTCTAGGCCAGAGGGCATGACTTTCAGGTCATCTTAAACTCATGTTAGTAATTATGCAGTGGGGAACAAAAATAGCACAGTCCTAAATAGAATGGGCCAAGTTAACATTTTGGAAAGTACAGAGCAATAATGCTGGACTTGATGTTACTAGAGAACTGCATTTTCAAATGCTTATGAGAGGAGGAATAAAGCCCATGTTTCAGTTAGGATGTTGCCATCCAAGAAGAAAAACTTCTTTTGGGAATGTTCCCTAAAGGGCCATAAAAGACGGGTTCTGTGGTTGGAAAATGGAAGAGTGGTATTTTAGATCATGCCTTTCTTGTTACGCTGCTCCGCAGTCAAGTCTCTTAACTTGAGGATGTCTCACTGGTCTATAACTTTCTTGCAATAGCAGAAATAGCCAATTAAGAATTTCCTGTGAAAGTACTCAGCGTTAGTGTTCTTTAACTTAGAAGCACTGCATACAGAAGTCATTTATCTGATTGTGAATTGGAATTTAGTAATACATTGGCACCATGGTTTTGCACATTATATGTTGCAGGAGCCCAGAAGAAGTAAAGAATGTGGCACAGAATTTTACTTCCCAAGACTTTTTTAAATAGCAAGTTTCTAGTCCTTATAATTACAAAAATAAGTCTGAGAGTGTAGGGGCAATACCTCCTGAAACCTCAAAACCAGGCGGATGTCAGATTAAACCTGACAGAGGACAAGTTTCCTCCCCTACCATGACAAGCAAAATCTTAATACAAAAAACAGCAAAGTAGCCAAATGAAGTATGCCCAATGGATATTCTATATATTTAGGCAGATAATATAGCTTGGCTTGATTTGCCTTGGATTTTGAATTGCCTGGGTGTAGATTTTCAAGTGTTTTTTTTTTATTTAAAGCGCTGTACACACTTAGTCTCAATTGTATGGCTCTGAATAAGGCTGGTTCAGGTCCTAAATCCAACTTGGATTAGTGTTCTGCTTGCTAATTTAGTTGCAAGAAAATTAGAGCTAAATGCCTAACAGGGATGCCAGGGATTAAGCCTAGATCTTTCTGCAAGCCAGGCACATGTTTTACAGTGCTCTGTAACCTCTTTTCTGTTTCTTGTCATAAATATGTCTAATTCTCAACATGGCCAGATATGTGGATACATAAATACAGAGATTAGAGCCATGAACAGACAAGGCAAATCTTTCTTGAGAATTGCCTAGGGTTGCCAGGTCCCCTTACCCTACTGGCAGGAGGGGCAAGGAAGGACCCAGCACTCACCTCTAGAATGTCATCATGCACGGGTGCTCCCAATGAGGCTTGATGATGTCACTTCTGGAAGTGATGTCATCGTGAAGGCCTGGGAGTGCTCCAGCACTTTGTCCTGGGCCAATTCTTAAAGAAATGCCCCATTTGGGGGCCTAAATTAGCCTGGCGCGTAGCGCAGGAGCACTCCCTGAACCTGTGCAATGATGTCACTCCCCGGGAGTGATATTGTTGCACCGCACTGGGAGCACACCCGTGGAGGCCTGTTCTCACACCTTTTTCCCCGCTGCCCAGGTGAGTGGTGGCGGGGGCGGAAGTTGGGAGCAGTGGATCTCCTATCCCCACCGGAGGACTGGCAACCCTAGAAATGCCCTAAATTCACAGAAAAATCTGAAATAAAGAAAAAATCTATAAAATATGAGGAAGCTTAAATTGATCTCTATGTTTTTTCTGCAATAACTTTTCTTTTTGTATTGATTTCTGCAGCATATTCTAGTATGCTATAGGTGCTGATAAAACTCAGTGTTCTGTGTGGGATTAGAGATTTGTTCAAAACAGACAAAGAAAAAAACCCTGTAGGATTTATAATCCAATCCTAAACAGAATTACACATTGAAATGAATGGGCATAGAAAGGTCTATCTCCACTTAGTACTGTACTGAGAGAAAACCACTAGTTGCTCCTGGATGGTCAACAGAATTGTATGGTCTGTATCATAGCCTCCACCATATCCTCCATGCATCTGACGAAGAGAGCTGTGGTTCTCGAAAGCTTATGCTACTATAAAGTTGGTTAGTCTTAAAGGTGCTACTGGACTCTTTACTATTTTGCTATGACAGACTAACACGGCTAACTCCTCTGGATGACCATTTTTTAAGCAGCTACCCTTCCTCTTCCACCCTACACAGTGCAATCCTAAACAGAGATAACATCCTTCTAAATCCATTGGATTCAGAAGGATGTAACTCTTGTTTAGGATTAGGAATGCATTGTAAAGGTCTGTGCATTTTTTGGATCTTTATAAAGATCTTGAAATCATGAGCCTTTAATCAAAAGCAGGGGAGTCTCTGCTGCCTGGGGGTCTTTCCAGAACACACACCAGATGCTTCTTTTCACATTATACTGGGGAACAAGCCCAGATCTGCCTGCACAAGGCCAATTCTGTTGTGTTCTGCTGGCAACATAATGACCCAGAGAAGAGAGGCATCCATGTGAAAGTCTTTGTGTTTAGGGCTGTTGGAAGTTGTTGCAGGCTGAGCTGCTTTCAAAAGTGTTTTAGATACTAGCCAATGTTTCTCCTATTAAAAACAAACAAACAAAGAGCAGTGCTTGAAAAATACTGGCCAAGCACTAGTTTCAGTAGACCTTAGAGAGATTTCCTATTACTACTGTTACTTTCAGAAATTTTGTTGCTGTTTTAATGTTTAATCTTACTGAGTTTGCCTTTACAATATCAATTGAGGTTAGTCTTTATTAGTTCCATTAAATGTGATGGGGAACAGAGGCCAAGAGAATTTTGCTCAAGACATTTTGTATGTCGTAGATAGAATTTTAACCTAGGTGTCATGGATCTAATTTTTTATTCATTGGGTTCACACTGTCACAGTTTTTCCATCATGTGGTCACAGCCTCAGAGTCACAGAATCTAAGTTTAATTTCATGATTTGATTTGTTCCTTGCCTTACATCAGAGGTTTTGGGTTGGTAACAAAGTGCTAAAAATGCTCCCCCCAGTGCAAATCTCTGGCACAGACCTGATCAGGTTAAGAAGTTTTTAGTTGATGTTAGAGGCTTCAGTGGGGCATATGGATGGAGGCAAAATCTCAAACAGGATAGGCTTCAGGGCTTTACAGGTCATAATGACCAGCATTTAAAACTGATCCTGCAAGGCATTAAGGGGCCAGTGCTGATGCTGGAGCATTGTTGCAATTTGCTCCTAATTACCTGGTCCTGTCAGAAGCATCTCGCAACACCCTGAAGCTCTTGCAGTATCTCAACATAAACGATATTACAGGGAACCAGCACTAGTTACAAAGTACATGATTAAAGCTTCCAGGTCAGAGAGGGGGCAGTGGGCAGCCATAGCTGTTTTCAGGTGCAATCTGGGTATTTGATCTTAGTGGTGATGAATGAAGTGGCATTCCAAGGCCACGGACAGTGGAGTCCTAAACTGAGTTACATCCTTTGAAGTACTTCACTGGATTAGAAGCATAGAACTGTGTCTGGGATTGCACTGTAAATCTCTAGTTATATCAATCCCATCCCCTCTCCTCCACCCCGTTGCAAGTCCAGTCATTATTATTTCACTTTTAAATTGATTTCTTTTTCCTCTGGAGGTTTCTATACACCCGCTTTCCAAATTTAGCCTGACACTGAGAGAGCATCCAGATTGCAGGACCTGGACAAAATGGGAGGGAGATTTAGAGCCTAATATCCTCAGATTACTGGTGGACTCTTTGTTCCTGCACAGTTTTGCTGGTGGCCTATGGGTCATTGAACCGGAAGGAGGACAAAATGGAACCCTGACCACCTCTGGTTTTCAGACATCCAAGCCAAGGATGAATATTCCAGAGCAGTTCCAGATGTACAACTGCTGGGTCCTTTGAAAACATCTTCTCTATCCATCTAAATAAAGAGAGTCTGAAATTGGCCATCCACGTAGTATAAATTTCCTCTTCTTTAACAATTTAGGATTTATCCACAAGCTTTTTTTTAAAAAAAAATTAGAAAATAGCAAGGCTCTTTGGTCCATAAAAGGCAATCCATATATAGTTTCTCCCTGTAGACATTTCATGTCTGACTTAACACTAAAAATGTACTTAACAGGCTTGACTGCTGGGACCTGCTTCCATGCCAACTTAATTTTTTTTAATGTAATATAGATTCTTAAAGAGCTGTTATGTTGTTTCTCTGATGTTATGTGGAACAATGGATCAACAGGGATAGAGCGATAAGATTTCTGCTCACACCAAAATTAATGTGCCAGTCGGGTTCTTAGTGTTCCTATCCTGATGCTATGGTTGGCATGTCTGCAGACCTTCTCTGCCTAGGCATTTGGTGATGAGATCTTGAGTGTTCCCCAAGAACTGTGAAATAACCATATTGTAAGACTAATTGACAATCAGTTCACTGTTATTGGCCCTCCTCTCTTGGTGTTGTGTGTGTGTGTGTGTTTCAATTGATACATTTTTAATATATGTAGTTTTCAAATTTAAATTGTTTTAATGTTTGCCATCTTGGGGACCCTATTTGGGTAGAAAGATACCATACAAATGTTTTAATTAAAAAAAATGAAATGGAGGGGAAAAAACAGAAACAGGGAACCTTTTTGCACACTCCATAGCAATATACCCGGTGAACCTCTTACAGAGAGTTTCAGCCAATTCCACTCTCTTGGCAGCTTTATAGCCGATCTTACCATTCTGCTCAGCAATATGTGAAGATTTAAGGCTGGAGGAAGACATCACACTTTGCTGAGTGGAGTGATAAGGTCAGGGCTTTTTTTCTGGGAAAAGAGGTGGTGGAACTCAGTGGGTTGCACTCGGAAAAAATGGTCACATGGCTGGTGGCCCCGCCCCCTGATCTCCAGACAGAGGGGAGTTTAGATTGGCGGCGTGGAGGGCAATCTAAACTCCCCTCTGTCTGGAGATCAGGGGGCGGGGCCACCAGCCATGTGACCATTTTCAAGTGGTTCCGGAACTCCGTTCCACCATGTTCCCGCTGAAAAAAAACCCTGGATAAGGTACATGCCACCATCTTGCTTTTCTGTATCATGGAACTCAAGGCAAGGTACCTAGGACTCTTGGAAACTTTCCCATTCAGACACAATCTAAACCCAGGCCTGCTTAGCATTAACAAGTTTGCTATATACTGAAAAACTTTAATGTGTGAAGGGGCTTTAAGAACAGCATCCAGTGAAGAAAGCCTTTGCCTATATGAAAGCTCACGCGCAGTTACCTAACAATTGTCAGGCTGCGTACAGATGGCAATTTCTGAAATGCAATGGGATTGATCTTCCCCTTAAAGCTAGCAGGGCAATAGCCCTAATTCAGTATTATTACTTTGATGATGATGATTTCAAGGAAATCGCCTTTCTTCACCCTCTCTGTATGGTGAGAGAGAGAGGGCAAGCTTGTTTATTTCTATTTCAACCTTAATTTCAGGCTTCTCCTGTTCCTTTATAAATCAGAGGAGTGGTGAAACTGAGTAGAATAAACAGCAAGCATCTTCTGATATAGTCGATTTTGCTGGAAGGAAGGAAGGTTATATCATTTTCAGGAGTGGGAGGTAGACATTGAACTGCTTTTTTATCCTTTTAGAATTGCTATATGTGCCAATAAGGCCATTCACATATACAGAAATAAAATACCTTTTAAAAACTGCTGCAGGCATTGAGGGGGTGGGATATTTATCATGGGTGTTGTCCAATAGGTGTTTTCAACGGTCACATTAAATATGCAGAGGTATTTCCAGCAGTAGTGGATATGCTGCTTTGCTTTAGATTACTTTTGGCCTTTCACAGGTGCTACAGAAACCTGGAAATCAGTCAAGAGACCATGATAAGACTGAAAAAAAATGAAGTGTGTGTCATGGGATATAGCAGCTCGAATATAGCTCAAAGCTCCAATTTAATTTAAGGATAGCCACTTGGAGGCCATTAAGAAGCTATGATGATTGTGTTGCTATGTCACATCTTGGGGAAACCTGGATGTGATGTAGGATAATCTCTTGGAATCCCTGGAGTTTCCAGAAATTCATGGAGCATGGAGTGATTCATAAGGGAACAGGAGGAGTCTGAAATTAAGGTTCTGGATAGAAATAAACAAGACCTACTGGAAGCACCAAATTAGATCACTAAAAAGTACTGAAAAGCACAGTTTGCCCCTCAATGCAGCAGTTCCCATGAATAAACAACTCTTGCAGTACAGTGTTAAGCAGAGTTACAACAACTAGGGTTGCCAGGCTGAACAGGCAGAACAGTTGGGGTGGAGGAAAGGTGGGGGGCCCGACATCAGCTGCATCACTTCGTCACTTCTGGGGGAAATCAAAAGCTAATTTCAGACTCCCCCTGTTCCCTTATGAATCACTGGAATGGGTTTGTCCAGTTTGTGAATTCTTATTCCACCCTTCTGCTTTAAGCCTGCCTCCTTTAATGTGACTTGTCTGGCTGTACTTCCTGATGTCTTTGGCAACCTCCTGGGATGACACAGCTGCCTGATTCATCTCCAAGGAGATTTTAAAAACTTCGAAGTCTTCGAAACCTTTTCTGGAGAACAAAACCCTGAGTTTTCTAAATATAATCTTCCAGAAATCATCAGGATTTGTCATATAAGACTTTGCTGCTTCTTGCCACCTCACAGCTCTTGCTCTTACACCTTCAAATATCAATGCAAGTGAAAGGGGGGGGGGATGATTGGTGCTATAAAAATGAGAGCTAGTGCACCATAGTGGCCAGCAGACTGAACCACCATGGGGAGGAGCCCTGCCTCACTGGTGGAGCATCTGCTTTGCATGCAGGAAGTGCAACGGTCAGTCCTCGAGAGCACCAGTTTGGTGTAGTGGTTAAGAGCGGCAGGATTCTAATCTGGAGAGCCAGGTTTGATTCCCCACTCCTCCACTTGAAGCCAGCTGGGTGACTTTGGGTCAGTCACAGCTCTCTCTCAGCTCTCTCAGCCCCATCCACCTCACAAGGTGATTGTTGTGGGGATAATAACAACATACTTTGTAAACTGCTCTGCTTGGGTGTTAAGTTGGCCTGAAGGTCGGTATATAAATAGAATGTTTATTATTATTATTATTATTATTATTATTATCAGAATTATCCAAAACACAATCAACAATAAGCAGAGGTCACATGTCATTATTGATTGGCCTTGCTAAGCTGATACAGGTTTCCGCTGGAGACCTAAGTATCAACCAGATATTGGCGTAATATGTATGCTGTTCCAAGTAGTGCTGTCTTTTGTAGTTCTGTAGGTATTATTATTATCTCCAATTAAAAAATATCAAGTAGTAGGCGATTTGCAAAGCTTTCACCTAAGAACCTAGAAAGGTCCCTTGATGTAATTTGACTGCTTGTGTGGCCTTTAGGTGACCTTAGGCAAGCTCCTTTTAAGTATCAGCCCACTCCCACACTCTTATCTGTAACACAGTGGTTACAGTACTGACCTACCCCACCAGCTTGCTGTAAGAGTACTGAGATGATATCCTGTAGCATTTTGAGAATTGTAAAGCCATGGTCTTCTGTCCAAGAGCCAGAAGTCCGAGGTCTATCAAGGAGTGTCACTTGCTTGTTATGAGCCTCCCTAGAACCACCAATCTTCATCAGTCAGAGACTCCCTTGAAAGCTCTCACAAGTATTTTCTCTATTCTCCTGCCTGGAATAGCCTGCCCTGCCCATCTCCATCAATTGATCCTACAATACTTCATGCCTGCTTGTGGTACAGAGCTCTCTAGTGACATCACAACCCTGATTCCTGTCACATGACTTCCTGTGCAATTCAGCTAAGTTTGCCCTGAACTATGCCCCCCAGCTGGGGGTTAAAGGTGAGTCCTGGGTCTGGAAAGATTGACACCCACTGCTCTAAAATGTTATACCAATGTTTATTATTGTTATTTTATTTGATTTCATTTGATGTTATTATTTTGAATCTACTTCTTGAATCCATAATGCATTCTTTACAAATTCCCAGAATGAGAGCTCACTATTATCTGAAAGAGGGCAGGTAGGTTAATAGCCACCTACACAATTCTGTCTGTTTGCATTTGACAAATATGTGGGTTTGTGGCAAAGATGCAATGTATGCAAAGAAGCTGCTTCGACTGGATCTAGATGTTATGCAAAACACATGGATGGCTAGCACAGAAAACAGCAGCCCTATGTCTCCCCCTCCTCTCTCTGCCCTACAGCTGGTGCTACTGTACATGATGGGATAACATACTTTGGGCCTCTCCATCCCCACTCTATTTCACTGGCTCCAGCTTGAAGACATGGGGATACTCAAAGTACAATGATGTTACCTCTTCTGTTTGATAGAATTATATGTTGCCGGGAAGAGAAGCAAGGCAGCTATTTTCAGTGGCAACCATGTATTCATAATGTCAGCCGGTGTGGTTTAGTGGCTAGAGTGGCAGACTAGGATCTAGGTGACTCAGGTTCAAGTCCCCACTCCTCCATGAAAGCTTGTTGGGTGACCATTGGCCAGCCTAACCGGCCTCACAGGTAAAGTTGTCAGCACCGGCTTGGGAAATATCTGGAGATTTTGGAGGTGGAGCTTGGGGGAGGGTGATTTTGGGGGAGGGGCTGGAACCCAGCACATTATAATGCCATAGAGTCAATTCTCCAAAGCAGCCATTTTCTCCAGGGGAACTGATCTCTGTGACTTGGAGGCTGACAACTAGGGTTGCAATGTCCCTATACCCTCCTGCCACTTACCTTGTGCCTTATTTGTCTTCTATTTTGTGCATGTGCAAAGCATGCACACACTCCTGACACTTCCAGGAAGTGATGTCATTACACTGGCTATGAGTGTGCTCCTACACTTAGCATGAGGCTAATTCTGGCCCATTTGGCATCAAAATTGGCCCCAATGAAGTGTTGGAGCATACCCGCAGCCAGTTTGACAATGTCACTTCAGGAAGTGATGATGTTGCTCCTCCCCCCCCAGGAGCGTGCACACCATGTGTGTTTCTGGGGTGCCTGCTGGTGGTAGGTGATCGGGCAGCCCAAAACCTCCCGCTGGTTGCCAGTGACTGGCGGACAAGAAAGTAAACTGCCAGGAGATTGCCCATCACTGGTGGGTAGACATGGACACAAACAGCATTACGAAGAGAAAAAACTCACGAACAGCCTAATCTGCTGTTCTCAAACAATCTGCTCCTGAGGCCCCATCCTAAACAAACAGGTGGTTGTTGCAAGCCTCATTGCCTTTGGCAGCCGTTTGGCAAGCCAGACAGTCTGGCACCTGCTGCAATCAATCCCCTTGGCAACTGGAGGCAGGGAGGGACTGAACTCTGTATGAACTCCTTCTGGTTTTTGTTCTGGCTTTAACCCTTCAAAATACTTCCAGCTGAGAGTCCCGTTTTTGCCACTGTGAGGAGAAAATGACAGCCAATGGGGAGACCCATGGATTATGCCTTTCCTGGGATGCAATCTCTCTGAAACTTGGGGGGTCTTTAGAGGACAGTGAGGACTATGTCCCCTGCAAATTTGGTGGGTATTGGACATTGGGAATGTCAGTTTGTGGGGTGTTTAAAAGGCCTTGCCCCTTGCACATGGCAGGAAAGGGCCCTTTAAACTATCAGCTGGCAGGCGGCAGGGGGGAATCCCCCCCTGCTGCCTGCCAGCTGATAGTTGAAAGGGATCTTTAAAGGGCCAGGTAAGTGGGTTTGAGGGGAGGGGGGCTAAGTGGGGGGGTTGGGGGGGTTCTGGCCCCCACGAACAACGAACAACAAACATGTCCGGGAACAGTTCATGTTCCTCCATGTTCGTTGTTCGTTGTTCGTGGATGGCACCGAACGACAAACAGGGTGTTTGGGGTTTTTTTTCTGTTCGTGCCCATGTCTACTGGTGGGCACTTGGGATCCCTACTGACAACCCTACTCACAGGGTTGTTGTGAGGATTAATTGGAATAGAGGAGAGCTATGTAAGTCACTTTGGGTCCCCCCTGGGGAAAACGACAGGGTGTAAATGAAGTAAATAAATATTTCCAGCCTTAATTTCGGTTCCTTTACAAAGTTGCATTTTGATATTTGCCTTTATTAATTTTTAAAAAATTGTTTTTGTTAAAATGAACACAACCTACTTTTAAGTCCTTGGGATTAATGGATAATGTTTGGGGGACTTGTTATGCCTAGAACAGCAGTTTCCCTATGAACCATTCAGGCACCTATCGTTTTGGGGAAAGAAAATACCTGATCTGAATTCCTCTAAAAGCTGATGATGCAAAGCATACTTTCTTCTGGAGAGTCACATTCAGGCATATATTCTGAACGCACAAAATAGATGTACAAAATGTAAAACTTTACAGACTTTAAATGTCATCCACTAAGCATATAATGGATGTTCTCTGGGTTTTTATGAGCTGTTGTATTCTCTCAGCCAACATGGCTTCTTTGAGGTGATTTATGGTGCTTTCTTGGATCACAGGCAGTAATGCCAGATTCATAAATTCCTGGGATTTCCTCTGTGATTGTGTTATCTTTTACAATCTCAGGGCTTGCTTTTTGCTCCATTTTTGTGCTTCTTCGTTGGTTTATTCATCAGCTGGGCAGTAACCCTTCCCCAGGACTGTTCAGTGACATCAGTGGCATGGATGGTTCATATCTCAGCAACCTAATTCTGTTTGTATTTTCTAGTTCCAAGTTCTATATTTCTTGCCTTCTCAAGCTTTCCAATATAGCCACCTCCAGCTTTCCTTTGCTTTTTTTCAAGGAAGGGAAGTGAAGACGTTTGTCTTTTAAGATTTATGCCAACATCAAGTGTAAAAACTGACAAAAATACTGCTCCACATAATGTATGCTTCACATATGGAATTCATTAGCACAAGAGATACTGCTGATGTCAAGCTGAGAGCCTACATTTTTTTAAAAAAGGAACAAGTACATGGAAGGCAAGTCTATCAGTGTCCATTAGCTATGATAACTAAATGCATCTTCTATATTCAGAAGCTGATTAGTAGAAGTTGGTGGAAAGCACTAGGGGATAGATGTTACCATCTTGCCCTGTCTGTGTTCTTCCAAGAATGAGCCATTTGAAGACCAAACGAGACATTTTTCACGAGGCGGGTCAGCGCAAGTTTACCTGGGAAATGTAGGAGACGCCTTCCCCTCTCTGCTGCTGCTCGCTGCCCTCTCTGAACATGTATGTGTGGGTGGAGCCCTGAGGCATTCCCCACCCCATCTCCTGCCTGTCGCCTCACAAACTGGAAAGGAGCTGAGGAAAGGTGATAAGTTTCTTTGGTGGGACTGGGGTGGGGGTGGGATGGAATAATGACAGAAGAAAGCAAAGGGGAAGGGCAAGGAGAAAGCGGGAAGGACCTGGAGAAACAGCTGCGCCTCAGGGTGTGCGCTTTGAATGAGCTGCTGAAGGCGCACACAAGGCCCCCCCCCACGTGAGGGTGCCCTGGGAGAGAGCAGCAGCAGCCCACCCCAGAACGGTCTTTGGGGGCCCTCATGTCCAGCAGGCTTGTGCCTGGAAGAAGGATTTGCGTCTTCAGCAGCTCATTCAAAGCGCACACCCTGAGGTGTAGCTGTCTCTCCAGGTCCCTCCTGCTTTCTCCTTTCCCTTCCCTTTTGCTTTCTTCTGTCATTATTCCATCCCACCACCACCCCAGTCCCCCCAAATAAACTTATCACTTTTCCTCAGCCCCTTTCCAGTTTGTGAAGTGACAGGCAGGAGATGGAGGGGCTGCCTTGGGGCTCCACCCCCACCTCCACCCCGCTCACAAACACACACATTCAGAGAGGGCAGCCGTCAGTGAGCAGCGGCAGAGAGGGGAAGGCATCTCCTACATTTCCCAGGTAAACTTGTGCCGACCTGCCTCGAGAAAAATGTCTCGTTTAGACTGGCTCTAAGGGAACAATCTTAAGTAGGTATGCTCAGAATCCTACTCAAATCGACTCAACAGGGCTTACTCCCAGAGACTATTTCTTAGGATTGCACTGTTAAAGAGCAATCCTAAGAAGGTCGATTCAGAATCCTACTCAAGTCTGTTCTGTGGGGCTTCCTCCCAGGAAAGTGACTTTTGGATTGAACTGTCAGGCTGCCCCATTGAATAAAATGGGACATACTTCTGATTAGACTTGTGCATGATTGCTCCCCAAGTACTAGACTAAACAGATCTCTGGTCTTATCTTGCAGGGGCAGTTTTTAGCTTCTTAAAACCTTCTTTCAGCAGTGGAAGCCTTCTCGTGCTGGACTGCACAGGAGAATGCTACTGTTAGTGGAACAGATCCGCGTGAAACTCTGCTCTTGAAAGAAGGTGCATTTAGCAAACTTCCGAGAGTCCAAGGAAGTCTTTGGTGAAAAACTGATGGGAGTAGGAGGCTCAGTAATATGCCATACATTTTATTTTATTGTCTATTTATTGATAACATTTACCCCTTGCCTCTCCATATAAATATCTGTGAGGAAGTTCACAGCATAATAAATAACAATAAAACATTAAATACAATAAAAACAACACAGAGAATATTAAAAATCAGCTGAAACAAGATAAAAGATAATAGCAATTGAAGATATGTCATATTATGATAATCAGCTCTAAAAAAAATCTAATAGCACAGTGTAAAACCTGCTAAAAGAACTTGACGAAAATCCAGTAGTGGCATATAAATGGGCCAGCTAATAAAACTTCACAAAAATAAGGGAAGAATATCTTAAAACAAATCCCTCAATGAAAACATCACCTGGCACTGAGAAGGTTATAGATTTGATGCCAAGCTAGAGAAGTAAAATTTTCAGAAATTTTGAAGTTATTGGGGGGGGGGGATGAGTTGGGGGAGGCTTTGGAAAGAATTGGAATATATGGAATAGTTTCTTATTGAGCCTAAACTTATCTTACTACTTTAACGACATAAAATTAACCCTTTTCCACTGAGTTATGCTCCTGATACCCTAACAATCTCCTTGTGCAATGTGTAGGAGTGTATTATCATTGAGGGCTTGGTGGACATGAGTCGAATGTACTAGAACCACAGAACTAAGTAATTTCATGGTGGACACTGGTTACCACTTGGTAAATTTATCCTAGGCGACATTTTAATATGTTTGGAAGTTCAGTCAGCTCAGTTGAAGCATTGCTAAAAGGGACATGGGATTTTGTACATATGTTGATTGGGTAAAACCACAACTGTGTGGTTTTCTCAGATGTGTAAAGCCTACCCGCATTAACTTTCTCTAAGATTCATAGGCATTAAATGCTCTTCATCCTCATTTATGTCCTTTGTAATTTCACTCGTTTGCCCCAATTTTTTACTTCTGCAGTTTTAAATTTCTCCTTTGAGCTTCAGGGTTTTATCCTTCTCTGCACACAGCCAGTTATCCTGTTTAGCTCTTTCCTTGCAACTCCACAGAACACTGGGTTAAAGGATTCAAGGATTTTTCCATTAATAATCCCCACACCCTTTTCCTGGCCAGTATGTTGTTGAAGAAGAATTGAGGCGACACATTCAAGAACAGGGATCTGTGCTAATAAGTAGGGAGAAAAACTGAGTGAGCCTGCAAAAGGAAAATTTGAGTTTCTGTGGTGATTGCTGGCCTATTTTTGTAAGATGTTTTCAGTATATGTGCAATTTCTCTTCCAAGGAACAAAAACTGCATTACTTAAATCTCTTTGACTAAGGCTGCAAACCTCACTAAGGAGTAAGTCCCATTGACTTCAGCAGGACTTTCTTCTGAGTATACACACCTAGGTTTTTTTTTAATTTTCTTTGTCTTTCTGTCGTATTTGAAGGTGGTTCTGTGACTCTTACTTACAGAATCCTTATCATTTAGAACAGTAAAAGCTTTGCCACCCAGAGCTTGATTATCCAGAACACGCATTTAACCAGCATTGCTGAGTAAGCAAGCTCTTCCCACTCAACCACCATACCCCTGCATCTTCAGGTACACGCACTCCCCACTCCTTTCTCTCCTGCTGGCCAACGTGATGCCTCTGGCCATTGCTTGGCTTCTGACAGCTGGGCCTGCCAGCTGACATCATCTTGACACCATCCTTCCCCATCAGCCTGCCTCCAGCTGTTAGGAGCCAGCTCTCCATAGGGCTCTCAGGCAGTTGGCTTGGAAGGAAGGGCAAGGGTCCCCCCTCCTCTGGCATGGGGTCTGTCACCACATCATTTACAATGGGGTGAGGTTTGGTTACTCTGAATTTCTCTGGGTAGGGGGTGGGGTGGAGCCATAAACGTTATTAACCGGCAACCGGCTACTTTTAAAGACTATAGATCCAGAAGAGTCAGCCGTGTTAGTCTGTAGTCTCAAAATAGTGCTGGATAATAAAAGCTATTGTTATAAAGTAATGTTCTGAACCATGCAAGAAAGCTCTAAATGCAAAGTGTGGGAAGCACCTCCCACACTTTGCATTTCCATTGCCAAGCATCAACCCTGCCTCTCCAGTATGCCAAGGTTTCTAGTGAAATGGAGGAAGGTACACATCTTCTCTTTGTCCCCTCTTATTGTCTCTGTGAAAAACAGATGAGATATGTTTAAGGGCACAGCAATAAAAAAAAGAAAGAATTTTGCTGCTGAAAAGAGGATAGCCATGTTCATGTAGGCTACTTTTAAAAGACTATAGATCCAGAAGAGTTAGCTGTGTTAGTCTGTAGTCAAAATAGTAGAGTCCAGTAGCACCTTTAAGACTAACCAACTTTATTGTAGCATAAGCTTTCGAGACCCATCGTTCTCCTGCATCTAATGAAGAGAACTGCGGTTCTTGAAAGCTTATGCCACAATAAAGTTGGTTAGTCTTAAAGGTGCTACTGGACTCTACTATTAAAAGACTATGGCCATTTTCACATGCTGGAAAGCCCCCAGAAAATTGCGCAAAACTCACGGCATGATGGCGTCTTCATAGCGCAATTTCCCATCATGATCCTGTTTAATGGCACAGTTTCTGACATCATCACACCATTAGATGGGATCATGACAGGAAATTGCACTATGAAGACGCCGTCGTGCCGTAAGTTTCACACAATTTTCCGGGGGTTTATCAGAGTGTGAAAACAGCCTCTGTAAGCATTCCTAATTTTCAGGGAAGAAGTGCTTGCCTTGGGAAAGGTGTGAAGAAAATGAAAAGCAATGTGTTCCCAAAGTATTAAATATCATGCCATCATAGGAGATATGTAATATTTCACATGTAATTTCACAAGCACTGTGCAGTAAGTGCCACTTTAGGTCTGTGCTACACTAACTGCACAACCGCTTTATATGTATATCCATGTTCAGAACAATGCCGCTACCAAAGGGAGGGGAAATAGCATTTAACAAGAAGCTGTACGTTTCATTTTTAGTGTCATAACGAGAAATGCCTGTCTTCTTCTTACACCCTTATGAGTAGTAAAAATGCAAACTTATGTTTCTAAAGGTGTGAGTCAAATAAGGTTGCTAACTTCCTGGTGGGGGCTGGAGTTCTCCTGGAATTATAACTGATCTCCAGACTAGAGCAGTTCCACTGGAGTAAATGGTAGACACTCCATGGCATCATATCCCTGTTGAGCCCGCTCTACATTCCCCAGGCTTTGCCCCCCTCACCCCAAATGCCAGGAATCTCCCAACCCAGAGTTGGCAACCATAGAGACATCCCAAGAGTGATGTCTGACTAGCCAGAAGACTTTTTAATCTTCCGTTCAAACTGCATAAGTTTAGATGAAAGCCACCTTTACATGTGATACTTGAAGCACTATGCAGCCCTTCTCTTGCTGTTGCTATGCACATGTGCAAAACAGAAAAGCAGTTAGACATACATAAGGATCAGGTTCCTGATGTGTGTGTGTGGGGGGAAAAACCCAATAGTTTAGAATGTGCTTGTACCAGGATTCTGACTTGATTGATGGCCATGCAAGAAGGTTGATTAACAATTTCACTCCAGTCTTGCTATACTTTACAATACACATGTGATTGGGTCTACTGATGCAGAATTATTTGAATCCAAAATTTACTGAGATACAGAGTGGGCTAGATTGTTCGAGAAACCAATATTGTAATTCAGAAATGGAAATCTCTGGCTTGTGCTGTTCTTGTGTAATGTTAACCAAGATGTGGTAAAAGTTTGTCTCTGACTCTTCCCTCATAACAAAAAAGATGTTTTCAAATATTATGTGTGACAGATTCCACATTCCAATGGCACATCTTTTATATGGAATGCCCTGGCTAGAAGCAGAGTCATTATTTGCATTTCATTTAAGTTCTATTGTTTTGCTTCCTTACATTATGTGTGGCCAGAAAGGCAAAGGACCTCTGCCAAGCTGCTTCCCACATTATGATGTAGAATTTTGGCTGTTGCATAAAATAATGTTCTAGTTCTATGTACTGATGCAAATCTTTCCTTGTGTGCAAGCTGTAAAATGCAAGGGTTATAGCAACTGTCCAGTCAGAAACCAAAGAGAGAGCACATCCCGTTCAGCCTCCTTGCATAGTATTCATTGGATTTTATTATCACAAAGGAGCCATGGAGACTCGAACAAATATGAACCACCATAGAAGACAATAATTCATAAAGAGTTCTTTACTGGGTTTTTTGTGATAACCAGCCACTGGAATGCTCTTCTACTGCATCAGCCCAAGTCAGTATTTGCAATGTCACAGCTTAAGGAGATGTATGGAGTTGGCAACTTGGGAAAAGTTAGGAATTTAAAAACAGCTTTGCTGGGTCAGACCCAAGCCCATCATGCCGGGGATTCTGTTTCCATCAAAAGTCCAGGTCCTTAAGGAACCTAACAACAACAACAACAACAATATTCGATTTATATACCACCCTTCAGGATGACTTAACATCCACTCAGAGAGGCTTACAAAGTATGTTATTATTATCCCCACAACAAAACATCCTGTGAGGTGGGTGGGGCTGAGAGAGAGCTCCTAGAAGCTGTGTCTGACCCAAGATCACCCAGCTGGCTTCAAGTGGAGGAGTGGGGAATCAAACCCGGTTCTCCAGATTAGTGTCCCACATTCTTAACCACTACACCAAACTAGCTAATGAGCTAATGAGCAAGGCATAAGGATAATGGGTTGGATATTTATCCAACTATTCAGTTCCACTGAAACTGGAGGTTCCCACTGGGATAAGGAGCTTGCTGCTGGCGTAAGAAGCCCTCTCTAATGGCAGCATGCTCCTTCAGGCAGATGAAAGTATTAGTAGAGCGAATAGTAAGCAGAGAAACATGGGGTGTAGGAGCCTGCCTTGTGAGTGTGCGAAATAAACTTACTCTCAGAGCCTTGTTTAAGCTTTAGAAAAGAAATAATAGTTGTTTATTGTTGGAACTCTATACATGATAGGAAATATGATAGATCTCTATCTGGCTTTCTAGTTTAAGGGTGCCAGGACAGGAGGTCCTGCATCCATGGTGCAAGATGGAGAGGAAAGATGGAGAGTGTGACAAAGAGAGGAAGATGAGGTGTCACAAAGAGGAAGTCTCTGAGAACAGCATTCCATGCATCAAAGGATAGTGCCTGGGCAGTTGAGAGCAAAAGGATAAACTGGTCTATCTTTCTATATCTTTGGTTTGTCCCCCTCTGAAACCTATTAGGGGACAGCATTAGTCCTCTTCTTATAGAAAGCTCCTCCGCTATCAGAAAAAAATAGTTGGACACAGCCTATAGTCTGTCCTCTATTTGTTCCCTCTCGTTTGTATCATTGATATGTGAATCCTTCAGGTTGCCCTATTGACACAGATCTTTCCCCAGCTGAAGTCTTTATTTTATTAATGCTGTAACCAAGCCCTTGCCTTCAAATCCACAGCATGAGAAATGGGATCAGTTGTTCTATCTTCCAGGTTGGCTTAATATTTTAAGTCTGTATATAGTTACTATTGGAATATGATCACTTGTATTAATGGTTTGTGTGTTTATTGATTCATTTGCTCTGGGCACATTACAATGTAAAATCAAGAGCCAAAGTTTAGGGCTTAACTGGACATTGTTTCCTCTCAGTGCTTTCCTGTGTCTGGCAGACAGATGTGTTCTGAACTTCTGTGCTGCTTTACAGGCACATACAGGCCCAACTGGAACCACAGTGCACAGAGAGGGAGCTTGGATCTTCCCTCATGACATTTTCCCAACCTGAAATGGCCCTGCTGTGAAAACATAATGTGTAGCTCATCACTATACATGAAACTCACAAGTGCACATATAGAGCCCCGGGGCTGTTTCAGATTAGGAAAAAGGCATGGGAAGAAGGTCTAAGTACCTCCTCTCAGTGGCCGTGGCCATTATCAGAATCAAGTCTGTGCAGAACACTTCCCACTTCAGAACTACTCACTGAACCTGGAGAAAATATAACCTGTAGTTCGGCCTTGAGAGTATAACAAGATCAAGCCTGTTCTCAGCTTTGGCTTTAGTAATTTGTCAGAAGGACAACAGCCTATTCTCATTTGGAACTGATCTTTAAAGAATGCTCTTACTTATTCTTGTAAACAAAAGGGCACAGTAGACCTGAGGTAAACATTTTAAAAACTTACACATGCTGGCTTCCACCCAGGGGCCAGCTATTTGTGTGTATTCTGCTTTCAGCCAACATTAGCCGATGCCTGAAAAGAAATTGAGCGAAGGCCGAATGAATCTTGTGTGTGATGAACAGAAAGCTGGAACATGCAGAATGTCCAAGTAGCTTACACGAATGCAGTAGTTGTGTGAATCAGTAGCAAGTTAACTCACAATCTTGAATCTTACAAAGAAGATTCCCAGTATCTCATAGTCCCCACCAAAAGAGTGGGACTAGACATTGTTAAAGATGCATGGCTGCCAGCAACAGTTACTTTTCCCCTCTTCTTGCTGTAATAAAACAAAGCATGACCTGATATCATCATGCTCTGAATTTCCGTGTTGCTTCTTGTAGAGGAAGGAATGGAGAAACTTAGGGCCAAACAACAAGTGATGAATGACGCAGGTTGGACACTGGTCAGCTTCCCTCAAGTTTTGATGGGAAATGTAGGCAGCTTGGTGGAATGTTGGACAAGTGACAGTTGAAAAGTCCATTGGACAGCAGTCGGAGAGCCAAGCTGCAAGTCCAGGATGCCTACATTTCCCATTAAAACTTGAGGGAAGCTGACAAGTGTCCCACCTGTGTCATTCATCACTTGTAGCTTGGCCCTCAGAATGACAAATGCCCATCTGGAATTCTGTGGTTCTGTTCCGAAGACAGTTTAAAAAAAAAAAAGTCACATCATTTTCATGGAAGAAAATATCTGGATAACTTTTTGCCCCACAAAAGGATAGCCAGGTTTCAGCACTGCAGTCAATTGTACCTTTCTGACAAGTATTAGGAGTAATACAGTAATCCAAGTGGCTATTAAAGAAGCATGAGAAATGCAAGTGCATTTTGACATAAGGCTGAAGATGATGAAGGAACTTGCTGAGGGGTTTATCAGGTCCTTGAGCCTTTTCAGCATCTCAGAACCTTCAGAACCACTTCTAATTCAATTCACACAAAAAGCGATATATCATTTGCACCCATGCCCAGCATTCCCAATTGCCTCTCTCAGTTTAGCTTGCACCTTGTGATTGATTTCCTTGTCTGCTTTTGTTCACAGAATGAACAGCAGTTCTATCAGTAGTAATTGGAATCTCTTACTTCCCCCAAACTGGGATCAGCCATAAGTCATTTTGACCTCCTACCTGGTGTTGCCTGCTGAAATGGGGAAGTCAGTTGTTTTAACAATTTCAAACCATTGTGTTATTCAAATGCAGTCTAGGGTGTTGAACACATGCCTTTGTAATAGTTTTAGATTCTTCTGCTGTAGCAGCTGATGATTTAGCAGTTGTGCGTAGCGTTGGAAGCAGAAAATATATTCCCCCCCCCCCCCCACTCTCCAGCAAGTTGAGGTCAAACAAGATCACTGTTTGGTGTGTGCACATTCACACTACTATCACCTCTGGTGAACAGGTTTGGTAGGTTTCTGCATTGTTCTGAAAATCATAGAAAGGTCTGAGATGATGGTGTCTCCAAGTTTGTGTTGTTACTTGGGTCATATAAGGAGACAGTGATAAAGCCACTGGTACTGGTCCTGATGTCATCCAAAGTGTCATGTTTTGCGTCATCAGGCTAGCAGTGGCTGAGGTCCTTGGTGGCTGATGCTTCTGTGCCAAGGGGTGAGCAGTGGCTCCGTGGTAGAACACTACTTAGTACGCAAAAGATCCCTGGCATCCCCAGATAAAAGGATCAGATAGTAGGTGATGTGAAAAACCTCTGCCTGAGACCCTAGAGAACTGATGCCAGTCTGACTGGACAATACTGACCTTAATAACCAGTGATCTGACTCAGCATACGGCAGCTTCATGTGCTCACGTTGGTTCACCGTGCTGCTGCTACCAAAGGGATAGTGTAGCCATAAACACTCTAATGGATACATCTTGTGCACCTGTTTGAGGCTGCAGCTCCCTCCTCCGCACTCACTGGCATGCTGGAGTGTGACTGGGACACCGGTCGCTGTGCTGGGACCAACTCCAGCCAAGGAGCAGCTGTTGTCCCAGGGAGCAGCATCACAGGAGCAGCCAGGGCCTCCAATGTCCTGAAGGGCAGTCCTGGGTAGGTCCGCCTGTTCAGCCTGCTGGTGATAGCAAAGGTGAGCCAAGGAGCAGCAAGGCTGAGCCTGGCCCAACAGGAGCCACCACCGCAGCACTCAGTGTCAGTGGATACCCCGGCTGCAGCAAGCAGGGCAACTCCCTCCTGGCAGGGGGTGGACTGGTGCCTGTGAGCGACATCCAGCAAGCCTCCTTCTGCCTTGGGAAGCTGGGGTAGGGCCCAGGGAAGGCCCTGGACTGGCTCTTCTCACCCACGGGGAGGGGGAGGAGGAAGAGCATGAGGTTGGCCTGCCCTCAGGGAAAGCCTCGGGTAGCCTGGGAGGAAGCACTCTTGAATCTCACTTGGGAGGCCTGGCTAAGGGAGTGAGAGAAGGACAAGGGTATGATTGCAACCCCCCTCCTCTGCTCTTTCTCATCAGTTGGACACTGGATGAGGCATTCCTGGAGGGGGCTGTAGTTCCAGACTCCATCCCCATGGAGGAGGAGCCTGACAGTACCCTGTGGCTAGCCATAGCATGCTACTTGGTATACCGGTTAAAGGGTATGTGTAAACTGCCTGGTTTCATTATTGTGCATGCTTTTCAAAGTGCATGCATGCCATCCACATCCTTAGTCTGAACAACTGTGTGTGCACATTAGAGAGTCTCTCTATACAAGACTGTCCCCAAAGGCTCTGTCAGTTTCTCCTCCCTTCTGGGAGGTGAAGAGGAAATAAACAACCCCCCCCCCTAAGGAGTGATCTTTGCTGGATCCCTAGAGAAGGGAAAATGGCAGAGTCATCTGATCTGTGTTTTAAAACTCAGCTTCCTGGCTAACGTTGCATCTCCCTTCACTTGAGTGCCCTTGTATAATTCAGCTTGTGTAGAGAGACTCTTGGTCTTCCCAACTGTAGTGCTTATAACCAGCCTCTCGATCAGTCAGACTTTTCAGATGTACAACTAAGAAATACTATTAATGCTACACTCCTCTGGGAAATCCCTAATCTTTTCCAGTCTTTGATGCTCTCCATATCGCTGGGAATAATTTGTAAGCACTAGCTTCTCAAAAACTTAACTATATTGTGGGTATGTGATAGGTGAGTTCTGGGTTCCTTGTGGAGCAGCAAGCAAAACAAAGGAAACCCCACCTTGTTCTGCTCTCCCACTTCTGTGGCTTTTTATTTATTTATTTATGGAGGTAGGCAAATGGCCCATGGAAAAGGTTACATATGCTAACAGGAAGTCCCACTGCTTTAAGAGGAAGTGCGGCCTGACATCAACAGGAAGCCCTGTTCAGCCTAGCTACTGCTGCGTTCAAGAGAGAGAGGCCTCTCAAACAATGTCTGCCAGTAATTTAGAGCTGGCTAGCAGGAAATGAATATGCGCTGGTGTGTGTAGTAGAGAGGAAATGATAAGCGCTACCTGGTCTGACATGAAGCAGAGATAGCAAAGAGAGAAAAGTCCTTGTTTTTCCTTATGATAGGTCTGAGCTTGTGATTTGCCAAATGGAAAACAAAACAAGGAACCAAGCAGAGCATACCAGTGGCCATGGGAAAGTCAAATTTGCTGCAGGAAAAAGGCTGAACTCTACTCCAAAGAGTATTAGAAACGTTCGACACTATTTTTTCACTTGATATGTGCTAATGAAACATCCTCACAAGCCAACACATTAGCACAGATTGGTTTTAAATTATATGTATATTTAAATACATAAATGTAAACTGTAATTGAAAGAAAATTAATTGTTTTGCTCAAGCTTTTGTAATTCTTTTATTTTCACCACTGAATTTTGCCTTTCTGTCTATGAATTCCTATTTTCCCTTTTATTTTTATGAGGACCTAGAACCTCGAAAATTGGAATTTGAAATGACACCCTCAAATGTTTGTAATGTGGTATTAAGTCTTCTTCCTATATCATGAGACATAAAACCAGTAAAAATTTATCAGTGCAGTTCTGTGCAGAGTTACTCCAGCTTCCTTCCATTGAAATCGGAGGACTTGGACTGGAGTAACTCAGCATAGGACTGCACTGTAAGAATCTTGGCAAATTATGCCCACTTTTTATTATGGGATGGGCCATGAAAAAGTATGGTGTATGAAAGAGAGAAAGAGTTAGATTGCATATACCCATTTGTTTTTTAATATTTATACTGCAACTTTCAGTGTTTTGCTTCCAGACATAGTTAGAAATTAATGGAGAAATTAAAGAAACAGAAATTAATGGAGTACTCCTCCTAAGTCCTCCTGTTGAGCAGAAGGTGGCCTCCTTCTTCTGCAGAATAGCTGGACCATTGGTAGTGTCTGAGAAAGGAAGGCCAAATGAGCCTTGGCTGGATAGGTTGATGGAAGGAGCCCTAACTGCAGAGGAGTTACATATGACAAAAATAGAGCAAACCATTTCTGAAGGTTCTCAGCACTGACAGTTGATATGTGCAATGTACTTAGTGTTGCCAGCTCTGAGTTGGGATATTCCTGGAAATTTGGGGTGGAGCCTGAATAAGCTGGAGTTTGGGGAGGGGAGGGACATCAGTGGGGTATAATCCATAAAGTCAGCCCCCCCCCCCCACCAATGCAGCCATTTTCCCCAAGGGAACTGATTTGTGCAGTCTGGAGATCAGTTGTAATTCTAGGAGATCTCCACACTCCAGCTGAAAGTTAAGGTTGGCAACTAAAGGTACTATACATGACCTGACACTTTTTACAAGTAGACTTTTTGCTTTATATGGCTTAACCATGCAAGCATTCCTTTAGGCTTTGTTGTATCTTTCCTAATTTTATCTGGGCTTCAATTAGTGTGATTTAAAATAGCTTCCAAGCATCCTCTAGGAATTTGACTCTCCTTGTGTTTCACTTTTGGCTTCCTTTTATCTGTTCCCCCTTTTTTTCGTAAAGTTCTCTTTTTTAAATCTAATGTTACTGTTGTGAACTCTACGGGTAACTTTCCATTGACAAGAATGCTGAATTTGATAGCATTATGGTCACTGCTCCCAACTGGTGCAACAATATCTACATCTCTCACCAGGTCTTGAGCCCTGCTCAGAACCAAGTCCAAGATCACCACCCTCTTGTTGACTCCGGGAACAACTGTTACAGTGCACAATCATTTATGCTGTCTAGAAATCTCATTTCTACTCGATGACTAAAGCACATGTTTATGCTGTCAAAGTGAGGGTAATTGAAGTCACCCAGTAACACAACATAATCTGCTTTCATCATCTCCCTAATTTCCTTCTCTGTCTCAAAGATCAGTCTCAAGGATTTGATCAGGTGGGCAATAGCACCACTCCCCTTTTAAGTGCCATTTAGGGCCCAGTACATCCACTTACATAATTTCTGTTGGGGAATTCTTACCCTAATGTTTTCTAACTACAACGCAACATCTCTCCCAGCAAGCCCCTCCCTGTCCTGCCTGCAGGGATGACCGTATCCCAATGATTTCCCCCATTTTACCATGTTTCTGAGCCACTCGCTGTATCTAAATTGTCATTTGGCTCCAAGCACTCCACCTCCCCCATCTTGGTTTGGTGGCTTCTAGCATTGGCATATAGACAACATGTTTCACTCTCAAATAACGTTTCCTTCTCCAAGAACCCTTGGTTCCCTTGGCCCCTTTGTCTCATGGACCTCCTTCTCCATCCTACTTTCACTTCCAAGTTCTGTTGTTCTCCTATGAACATTACACTTAGACAGTTACCCTATTATCACTTGGGTCTGAGTTGTCCTGAACCAGAGGCTCCCCAACTCCTACCAGCTTTTCCCCTGGGATTAGTATAGCCCCATGTAAGTATACATGGTATAACCCCATGAAGGATTATCAGGCCTAGCCTGGCAACCAGCAGAAAAATTGGGGGGGGGTCATGGGGGTGGCTGTCAGTGATAGCGTGCTGTCACTTCTGAGAAAACCCAGAAGTGACATCATGCCTCTCTAAGAAATGTTGTAAACTCTATCGTTTTATAGCATTTCTGTGATTCCTAGACAGGTGTGAGGTCATGTCTGAGTTTTCCTGAAATTGATATAATCAGCCTGATGGCCATTTTAAAAATGTTATTTTTCTCTTACCACTGCTCAGAATGGCGGTGGGAAGGGGGAACTGGGGGCAGGGGAAGCTCTGCACTGACCAGGGGTCTGGCAACAATGACCCTCATGTTTATGTGAAAATGGTGGCAGCAAGCCAATTTAGAGTTTTGTCAAACTTCCTTCTGTTCCAGTTACTTTATTCAAAAGGGCAAAATGACATTAAAATTTGAATCCGAGAAAGCCAAAGAAAAGTTTACCTTTGTTGTTGTTGTTTGTTTGTTTTATTCTTTTTTATCTTCCTTTGTGCCAGATGAATCTGCAAAGTGATTTATAAACAGGTGCAAACAGCTCAAATGCATTTAAATCTACAGAAGCCCCTGTAAATAACCCTGATTACAATAAATGACTTGCAGTTTTGCTAAAGTGCCTTTTCTCTTACAGACATTGAATGATCATGGTACTTGACTGGGAAAGACAGTTGTGGTACACATTATATTATAACAGAAACACTGTGCCGCCGTTAAGACCCGGTGATACCTTTTGTCCTAGAGTTAATGCTTTGTTGTATTTTGCTAAGAAATTAAGGTGATTGGCAGTGCATTCCTAAACAATGTCACACCCTTCTAAGATCATTGACTTCACGGGACTTAGAAGGGTGCAACTCTGTTTAGGGTTGCACTGTTGACCATGGGTCCCATCCTCAGCAGTCTGAGGAACGCTTATGCAAGCTTGGGCTCTGTGCAGAAATACAATGTGAAAAAGGAATAGGTGGGTTTTTATTGCAGACTAATAATAACATCTGTCCATGGTGCAGGTTTGGAGTTTTTGGGAAGGTCATACAGAAATAAGAGGCAGCTGTTATGTGTAGTGAAGAGTAGATGGCTACCATCGCATTCTCTTATTGTTCTGTGGGCTGGCTCTGCAGCTCCCATTCTTCTTTGTCTTTCTTCTACTGTAACTTGGAGAATTGTAACTTGGTATTGATGCATGTTTTGGTATTGGTGCATGTACAATCTCTGTTTCCTGTCCTCCCCACATACCCACAGAAGTTACAAAAGTGGATTTTTGTTTAAAACTGCTACACCAACAGGAGTCTCATTGCGAACTGAAATCACGTCAAGATTCCTTTTTGTGCAGTGCTTTAATCAATGGACATACACACTCATGCACATCAGTAACCAGTTAAGGGGCAGGAGGACAAGCTGACAAGTGCATTTTATGACAATTCATGCACTGTGGATTCAACAGAGTCTGGAAATAAAAGTCTAAAAAAAAGTCGTTCGCTGATGCTGCATTACAGTTTTGTTGACACAGTCAGGTGGCAGCCCCTGAAAGTCTGGAGAGAAATTAAGATGGGGAGTATCTTGTAAGTATCTACCATTCTGTTGTATGGAATTCTGATGGTGAGGGGGAAGTAATCCTAACAGGCCTGTGAAAGTTACAAGCTTGTCCTTATGAAACATAGTTTCATGCGTTTTATAGTCCTTGCCATACAAACCTGCCCTTGTATATTGTTAGGAGAAGCTTTTCTTACGTTGACTGAGACTGTGCTGATGGTGTTGTAGGACTGTGACTTCTTGAGAGTATTACAACTCTGGAACACCTTTCCTAGAGAGGCTTGTTTTTCAGCACATATTGATCGATGGTTATTAAGTGAGAATTACAATAATACACATATCATTGGAGATGTTTCTGCTACAGGGGATGTTAATACAGTTGATCTCCAAGTTTCGTGTAGTGGTTAAGATCGGCGGGACTCTAACCGGGTTTGATTCCCCAGTCCCCACTCCTCTGCTTCAAGCCAGCTGGGTGACCTTGGGTCAGTCACAGCTCACCGGAGCTCTCTCAGCCCCACCCACCTCACAGGGTGATTGTTGTTGTGGGGATAATAATGACATACTTTGTAAACCACTCTGAGTGAGCATTAAATTGTCCTGAAGGGTGGTATATAAATTGAATGTTTGTTGTTGTTGTTGTTATAGCAGTGTATCATTGAGGGCGAAATTACAGAAGTATCCATTTGTATCCATTTATTATTGCGTCTGCTATTCATACATGAAGCATGGGATATCTTTTTAAAGAGAGAGAAAGACAGAGAGAGAGCACATATGGGCGAGGGAATCTAAACCCTGTCCTTTCCCCACCTGACATCGACACACTGATATTTGAAGTGTTTTCTCCTAGCCTGGCTCTGATACTGGAGATAATATGGGCTGTAAGAAAATTGCTTCAAGTTACAGACAGAAGCGGGGGCCAGGTTTCACTTCCTTTGCTCATGTATTCATTGGATGTAAAAAAAAAATTAAAATACACCCCACCCCTCACTATCCACAGGAGCAAGTAGGCAGGGAATAGGTATACATGGATCACTGTCTTTAAACTGAGAAGGGAAGGGAAAATCTCAAATGATGTCTAACTAGTAACACTTTTTCATATGCACACTACAACAAATCACGCTGTTTCCCACACTGTATAGCTTAGTGTAGCACAAGTAATTGCTAATAGCTACAGAACTGGAATCTGTAAACGCAGAGTTTCAATGAGAAAAATGTCCTCATACAGGCAAGGAAATATTTATTATTAATTTTATTTATGTTATTTATAGTCCACTTTTCTCACTGAGACTCAAGGAAGATTACATGGTGTAAGACATTACAATCAACAGGATGCGACATCCAGTAAGCAAGGTAATAAAGGTAGGATTGCAGAAATCTGAAACCTTACAGAAATCTGAGACAAAGCTGAAACAAAGCATAAGCATTAACAACATGTTAAACGATGCAGAAATTTCATAATAGGATGATACATACAGCTACAGATGGCATACTAGACACAGTAGTGTAGTGTAGTTCACAGTCCCTTTCCCTTTAAAGCATCTTTCTGAACCATTCATTATAGTATAGCCCTATTACCTGTTTACCTGTTTAAGAATGCCCTCCAGAAAAAAAATCAGTTTTGCATGGTTTTGTGGAATGCCAGTAGGATGGGAGCCTTCCTGACTTCATCAGACAGGCAGGCCTAGTTGCCTGGCAACTGATGGGAGGATTGTGGGTGGGGACATGGGGGGGGTGCGAATTTATCTGCACTGCTATGTCACTTCTGGGCAAACCTGGAAGTGGCATAGGGTAGGTCTAGGAATCACCAGAAACTCTGATAAAACGATAGTTTCTGGCAATTCCTCTAGCTAACCTACATTGCTTCTGAGTTTTCCCTGGAAGTAATGTAGCGGCCCAGACAATGTCACTTCTTTTTTTTTTCTCCAGCAGAAGGCCTCCCACCATAGCTAAAGGCCTGGCAGCCCTAGGTTGGTCATTCTATAAAATGGGGGGGGGGGAGGAACAGAGAATGCATGCATATGGGCAATTGTTGATCTTGCCCAGTTGCAGGGTGGCATCTGCAGAAAGCCCTGCTCGGATGAATGAAGCTGTCATGGTGGAGCATGAGGGAGAGGTGATCCTGCAGATATGAGAGTCCAAGGCCTTGAAGGACTTTATATGTGATAGCCATTATCTTGAATTGATCCCATTATGAAATGGTCCTCATTGGTAACTTAAAGAGATGGATCCAAATTTCTGTGCACAGAGGTCTCAGGCAGAATCTTGGTCACCCATTTCTTTCTCCAGCCTCCTGCATACCCCAAAAAACCCAGAGTGCCCACAGGAGCAGTATGGGAGATGGCGTAAAGCAACTCCCCAGTTTAGTGTAGTGGTTCAGAGTACGGGACTCTAATCTGGAGAACCAGGTTTGATTCCCCACTCCTCCACTTGAAGCCAGCTGGGTGACCTTGGGCTAGTCATGGCTCTCTGGAGCTCTCTCAGCCCCACCCACCTCACAGGGCGTTTTGTTATGGGGATAATAATGACATACTTTGTAAACCGCTCTGAGTAGGCATTAAGTTGTCCTGAATGGCGGTATATAAATAGAATGTTATTATTATTATTAACTACAGCCAGAAGGGAGAATTGACCAAATATACACACAACACTCTTGTGTGAACTCTGGAAGATTCTCCCTATTCCCCCTTCCCACTTCAGCTCCCTACGCTATATCCCAAACTATTTCTGACCTTCAGGAATGATGTTTCACAGGGATCAGGGATAGGAGAAATGAGGGAAAATCTGCTAAATTCCACTTGCAGAAGCTTAGATTCAACCTACAGGATTATAGATTTTCCCTAACTCATTTTGAAAATTGAAGAAAGGATCTTTGACTCTCAAAAGCTTATATTTTGAAAATCTTGTTGGTCTCTAAGATGCTTCTTGACTCAAATTCTGTTGTTCCCTAAATTGCTGAGACAGTGTTTATGACTGGTGGAATATTGTACACAGAGTGATGTAGCACTGCATTGTGCTTTGATGGGAGTATCTGTCTTCTCATTGGATAAAGTGCCTGCCATTTACTTTATCTGTTTACTCCCGCCTCATGCAACAGTCAGAAATAGGCCAGGCAAGTACTAGATGTCACAACAGAAATTTCAAAGAGATGAACAATAGGCATTGTTTTTACAAACATATTTTAATATCATTCTTTTTATATTCCTGAATTTGAAAACTTGACATAGTTGGATGAGATTTTAAAATACCTCTTCTGGGTCAGTGTGGCAGTTCTGATCATTGTTCTAATCAGTGGTCTGAAGTGTTCAAAATTGTCTTTGTAGATGTTGTAGCATTAACCTCCTGATGTAGCAACAGTTCCAACAGGACAAAGTAGGAAAGTGTGAGTATTGCAATTGTAACAGCCACTGCACAGGCAGAATCATAACAGTGCCAACACGAGTGATTATGTTTTAAGAGGATTGGAGATTAGCCAAAGCAGAAAGGGGCCTGGACATTTCAAAAGGGGGATTCATTTTAAGACCTGTTGGATTTTGGTTAGTTATCTCATTGTTCAAACACAGGTGCCTGGGAATTCTGGTCAACACTGGGATAGAATAGCTGGCCTATTTGTTATTTTTTGCTTCTAGAACCACATTTACATTAATCGTTGTTGAGACTAGAGGTGGGCACAAACCAAGAAAATACTGAACCATGTGGTTCATGGTTTGTCACATTTCACGAACCACAAACTTTCACGAACTGGTTCGTTTGGGTCTTGAAAACGTCACTTCTAGAGCAGCAGACAGTCACTTCCAGGGCTGCAGAAAGCCCATCCCCCCATTGCCTAGGAAACTGATTGATCGGCACCAGGCTGTCTGCAGTGATGAACCAAATGAACTGGCCTAAATTTCGTGGCAGTTCACCAGAAATGGACTCTGACAGACCACAGGTTCACAAACTATGAACTGGCCTGGTTCATGACGAATTTTGGTTCGTATTTCAGTTCGTGCCAGCCTCTAGTTGAGACTGAAGGCTTTTGTCTGCATATGGCTCTGTGGGGCAAGAGGCAATTCACACTCATATTATGCCTCAAAGGGTGTCCCTGAAGAGGGCAAACTCTTAGTACTATCTGCCTGTCCAGGAGGTTCTTCTTTCTCCCAAATATGAGTAAATATGGAATTGGTGACTGTGTCCGTAAGCACCAGATATTCAAAATTAGCTGAATGTCAGATCTAGTCTTGAGTGCAAAAAGGTGCAACTATTGCCTTTTTGTTGCTCAAAATCCAGTTTCTTTAGGTTATGCCTTTCTGTTAGATACCATTTATGTGACGTCGTACTTTGATGGCCATATCTTGATTCTGAAGAGCATTTTTGCTCCTTATATGATGAATATATATCCTGATTTGACTTTGTGTAATTCGTATTCACTGTTCTTTGTATTACCCTACTCTTGTGTTTTTGCACCTTCATGTTTTGTGTTTGGAGGAGGTACTTTAATTTTGGAAGTCTTGTGAGAACGGCAAGTGAAAAATGAAGTAAATAAAATAAATACATAAATTCAACAACCTCCTAGTTCCAATGTGAGTGCTGTTTTGTGCATTTTACTTATTCTTTGGAAAATATACCATAATATGATGATTGTGTGCTTCTCAGGTGTACTGCAACAGCAACAGAAATCGTTTCTTTTTTCCTGAGGGGAGTTGGAGGGAAAAGGTTATGCTAAATACATTAACTTAACATAAAATGGGGGAGGAAAGAACAATGCTGTAAGGTTCTTTGAGTCCCCACTGGGGAGAAAATTTTTTAAATTTGCATTAGCCAGCTGAGTATGATTGGGCTAAGGGCACAAATGTGTCAGTTTATAGAATTTTCATTTTTGTTTCTTTTACACGTAGCCGTATTTGCATAGGCTACACAGACAAGTCTTGTGCTAGAGTCCCGCTTGATCCCTTCTAAGTTAAAACACTTTCCTTTGCAAGGGAAGAAAAAGAGCCAAAGTTATTAACTCCATCAAAGTAACAATCTTTATGGAAGGATTTTTTTTTTGTATGGAGGAAGATCTTCAATTAAAGGAAGCAGAACCAAGAATGACCAACATATGGAGTTAGATTTTCTGGAAGGACCGGTATTGAGTCAATGTGACACAGCTCTTCTTACCACTACTGTGTCTTATATAAAATGGCCCCTAGACCAAATGGGATGCTGGTGGGCAGAAGAACTGATGTGCGTAACACATCCAGTACCTCATTTCAATTGCAATTCCAGCCACTATGCAGGCAGTGTTAACACACTGGAAACCTATATAGGCCAAGCAAACTTTGCACTGGCATGCTAATGTTTTGCAAACAGCGGGGTTTCACACGCGGCAGCCCTGTTTAAACAAAATATTGGGCCGTATGCAATGTCGCACAGGTTAAGTTCTTTTGTCCTGCCAGTGTCAGGCTTAAATCAGGGGTGTTTAAATGTCAAATGCTGCAGAGTTCGTAAGCCGCCTTGCTTCACTTAAATTGCCTTGCTTAAGATAAGACAGGAGCTGCGTGAGATTCTTGTTCCTTTCACTTTTACAGATCTGTTGTAGCCACTGATAACATGGGGTCTAGTCCACAAAATTTTACACCATAAGAAATCCCTTAATCTTAAAAGTGCTACAATATTCCTTTTTGTTCATGCTGAAGAGAGTGTGGGGTTTGCTTTGTGGTACCTAAAGCAGCCCTTTGAATGATAAACAGCGACTGCAACCTGGTACGTAGTCAGAAGTGCTTAATCCTCATTGATGTCAAAGGGATTTGAGTGTGTTTGAAGTCTGTACTGGATTAATGCCAGCCTCTTCCTACCTCTCTGTCTCTCACACATGCACACACATACACATCATTCCATTGAATTAAAAGAGAGAGAGAGATTAAACATGAATTATCTTGTCAATTCCTGGTTAAACAGTTAAGAGAGTCCAAGTGGGTATGAGAAAGATTCATCTGCATTTCTAGCTGACGCAGCATATAGTGTTTGTGACAATTTTAAGTATTCTAGTTTTTTTTTTTACTGTTTTGCTGTAACAGGGGAGTTGTATATTGCGATATATGCAATAAAATTGCTGTATATCACCATAGTGAAGTCTATAAAAAGTGACAATAACATTTTTCTTATGTTTTCAGTTCCTAATAGAAGGTTGTTATCCCAAGATTATCATCATTCTAGACCATAAAGTCTAACTCTTTATCTTTCTGTATGATTGTATGTGTTTAGATTTGGGATTTGGGTTGAGCTCAGAAGGCCCATGCGCTTGCTGATGCAGGACAGTGCAGTAGTAGTAAATTTTAAAAGGCTCTCCTTTATAACTGATAAACTCTATCCCCACCCCTAAAAATAGGAGAGAACTAGAGGTGGGCACGATCCAAAAAAAATTACTGATCAAGCTGATCAGGGATCGGCACTGGTGACGACCCCAAATCACCGATCCACACTGATCATCTCCCGTTTCCGATCCATGGATCGGGGATCAGGGAGGCCAAAGCGGAGGGGCGTCCCGCTGTTCCCAGCTATGTGGGAAGGTGGGTGGTGGTGGCGACCACCAGGCCCGGCGGGCACGGGGAGGCAACATTCTCTCTCACACACACACTTAGAGCAGAGGGGGGGGGAAGTTTTTAACCCGGCGACGAGCCGCCTCCCCTCAGGGAGGGGACGTTCACACACACACACACACACTTAGAGCAGGGGGGGGAGTTTTTAACCCGGCGACAAGCCACCTCCCCTCAGGGAGGGGACGTTCACACACACACACACACACACACACACACACACACACACACACACACACACACACACACACACTTAGAGCAGAGGGGGGAGTTTTTAACCTGTCCCTGCCTCTCCAAATAGAGAGAGAGAGACACCCCATGAACATGTTTCAGCCAGCTTTTTAAAAAAAGCAGGGACAGAATCCTCCATTCCTCCCCACCCGATTTTAAAAGCAAGCAGCCAGTCTTCCAAAAGCATATTTTAAACACACACAGAGAACCATGAATGAGGTTTTCCCACAAAATACAGTGTTTTAAAAGCAGGTTAAAAACAGAGAGTGACAGACAGAAAAACACCCATTCCTCCTACAAAGCCCCGTTTTTTAAAAAAGCAAAAAACGTTTGGAGTGCCCATGGTTACAGAACACCCCCTTCCCCCTCCCTCCCTTGGCTGTCTTCTCCCAACTGGTGAGTGCGTTGCTGCTCCGTGGTTGGAAGGAAGCCCTGCTGATCAAGGAAAGCTGGGCTTCCATTCGGGTTTCCAGGGCAACAGAAGGAGGGCAAACTCAGCTCAGGCATTCCCCTGGCTCCGTTGCCAGGGGAATAGATTGCTGGCGCCAGAGTCACTGGATCCCCGATCAGATACCGATTGCCCCGATCAAGCCCCGATCAAGCCCCCCCCCCCCGACCGCTGGATCAGTCACCGTGGACCGCACCGATCCACCGGGTCCCAATTGCATGAACGCCATTATTGTGGGTATTTTTCTATCATAATGCCAATCATGCCCATCTCTAGAGAGAACTGATTGAAGCCGTGCCCCACCAGGCTTTCCAAGATCAATTTTCAAGAGAACAGGAAGGACTTGCAGGGGTGTGCATGCCTAATTAGCAAGCCAGCACTTTTTTTCAAAACAGGCCTGGTTTGGGCCCTGCACAGATTTACAGCCTGAACCAAAGTGATGAACTTATACATTTGAGAACCTGGTGGGAGCTTTTCCTCTCAGTTTGGTGTGGTGGTTAAGAGCGGGGAGCCAGTTTGGTGTAGTGGTTAAGAGCAGTAGGATTCTAATCTGGAGAACCGGTATGATTCCCCACCTCTGCTTGAAGCCAGCTGAGTGATCTTGGGTGAGTCACAGCTTCTTGGAGCTCTGTCAGCCCCACCTACTTCACAGGATGATTGTCGTGAGGATAATAACAACACACTTTGTAAACTGCTCTGAGTAGGCTTTAAGTTGTCCTGAAGAGTGGTATATAAATCAAATGTTGTCGTTATTCTCAACTTACATTATAATTTGTAACTTGTTTATTGATGTAATATCACAGATGGTGGCCAAGAGGACTAGAAACATCTTCTTAAACTGAAGGTTGACACACTCCTGAGGGGGGGGGAAATAATCAAGGACCCCATTAACAATGCCATCCTAAGCAGAGTTACACTCTTCCCATCCCATTGACTTCAATGGACTTCGAAGGGTGTAACTCTGCCTAGGATTGTACTGCATTTCATCTGTTGTTTAACATTTTCCAGTATGTTGTAATAATTTAAGATTAAAGATAAGAAACATGGGTTTCAATTAGACCAATCTTATGCTTAATTTTGCTTATTTCATGTGCATCCTGTGCAGAATAACACCCCTGCTAGAGTGCCATCCACAAACTGGCAATTTAAAATAGTTGTGCTAGTGTGAAGAATGTTTTTAACTGAGGGAGGAAAACGAGAGAAAATCCTGATCAGGATGGTCTAGAAGGGTGCTATGCATGGTGAAACTTACAAGACAAGGTCTTCATAACAGCTGTGGCATATCCATCCCAAAGGGGGAGAGAGAGAGAGAGAGAGAGAGAGGTGTAGTGGTTAAAGTGTCAGACTAAGAGTAGGGAGAACAATGTTCAGCTATCAAGTTTGCTGAAACCAGTCACATTCTTGCAGCTTAATATACCTCACATGATTGTGGAATTAAAAGGAAGGGAACAGATGAAATACATTCACTTCCCCAAAGTTCTTGGAGGAAGGGCAGAAGGAGAATGTAATTAAATAAATGCTTATGCTATATGATAGCTTCATAAGAAGATTGACTTGAGGAGAAAGGAGAGATGAGAACAGTGCACAATAAAGATGCAGATTTCACACAATGCTTGCTTTAAGAGTAGTTCTGAGCCACTTGATCTCCCTTTAGTTTTATGTTTGTCCAAGAAGAAGAAAATAAAAGCTATATTCTTGGTGTGTTTTCATTACAACTCAGTTTCTCTCCCGACTGACGCCTGGGGTCCACACTCTCTCTTTCTTCTTGCATCTGGTTTCTATTGTAGTTGTAAATTGAGGACATTCTGGCTGCCTGGCAGAATGTGCAGGAACTGTGTGACACTAGCTGCCTCTTCCAACTTTCAAGCCTCTGGTGTGGTTTCAATTATGGACACAACAAGGTTGGGACACCCAGCTCCATCCTTTCTTTTCCTTACACAATAATGCTTTCTTTCTTGCCCCCTCTCCCCCCCCCCATACACACTTGAAACAAAAAGTTCTGATTCTAAGTTAAAGGGATTTCAGCTAAGAGTTTCTATACATATGGTGACAGGAGAAAGACCTTTGCAAAATCTCAACGTAGCGCTGAGGTTCAGTTTCTTCCATGAAAAACGATAAGCAATAATTTGCTTGTGGTTTGTTTTTGCATAGGATTGCTGCAGACAGATCAGTAAAGGAAAGGGAAATTCTCTCATCACCTATCATCTTGTTTAACTCCATTTCTTGCTAGTGTTACCAAATGAGAGAGGAAACTACTGGATGTCGGCTGTACTGAAAGAGAACAGTTTTGTGCTTTAGGTTCATACAATCCCTGCATTGAGGAGCTTCTCTCTGCAGGAAATTAAAGCATAGCTCTTTCATCTCCAGGGACTTGAGGTCAAGACTGTAATTTTTGGTCACAAGTGAAACGAGTCCCTGGTGAACTCTATTTTTTTTTTTTTTACATCACAAAACCACTGTCGGGTCTGACAAAATAGGCTGTTTTCTGTTTAGAAAAGTTCAAGGACTGGGACAGCAGGAAATAGTGTATGTAACGTTTGGAGACGTCAGTGGCTATAGTGGTGTGGGATGTGTGCAACTGGAATGTCAAATAGGCATTACAAGTCAAAACTGAGGTAGACAGGGTGGGGTGGGTGGTGGACGAGAGCTAGTGCAAGTAATTCTTAAGAACATTTGGCTCAAGAAACAGAATAGCAAAGGTTTCTCCAACAAAGCTGGAGGGGACAGCCACATGAGAAGTTTTAGCTTTAATAGAGGAGCATGGAGAACAGGATGTTGGCAGATCCTAGAATAAAACGAATCTTGTCTTCCAAAAACTGCAATGGACTGCAGAATTCTGCTAAGATTCAGAAACAGCCTTTGTACACATGCAATGAGACCTAAGAAGATTTGAGGAACCATGCACATCACCCTCGGGTTGCCGTTACCTTCTTTTTGGGAAATTCCTGGGGTTTGTGGAGGTGAAGGAGCTCTGTGGGTGTAATGCCATAGAGCCCACCCATATATGTTGATGTATAGCAGGCATGTGTCATGTATCCTGGCATATTACAGACACTGATGAGTATCTTCTTAACTGTTTTGTTTCCCCAGTGCTGATGTGCCCCATTTGTCTCATATTTCATTTGAGCCCAAAATGCAAATAACTAGTCTTCTTCCAAGTTTGCAGTTCACCACTAGACATGGGCACGAACGGAAAAAAACCCCAAACACTCTGTTTGTCGTTTGTTGCCATCCACGAACAACGAACAATGAACATGGATGAACATGAACTGTTCCCAGACATGTTTGTTGTTCATTGTTCATGACGGCCAGAACCACCCCCACCCCAAACCCCCCCACTTAGCCCCCTCCCCTCAAACTCACTTACCTGGCCCTTTAAAGATCCCTTTAAACTATCAGCTGGCAGGCGGCGGGGGGAATCCCCCCTGCCACCTGCCAGCTGAAAGTTTAAAGGGCCCTGTCCTGGCAAAAACAGCAGTGTCTGCTGGCAGCTAGTTTGAGGGGTTACAAAAGTGACCTTCCCAATGCCCAATACCCACCAAATTTGCAGGGGACATAGTCCTCACTGTCCTCTGAAGACCCCCCAAGTTTGAGAGAGATTGCACCCCGGGAATGGCATGATCCACGGGTCTCCCCGTTGGCTGTCATTTTCTCTTCACAATGGCAAAAATGGGACTCTCTGCTGGAAGTACTTTGAAGGGTTAAAGCCAGAAGGAAAGCCAGAAGGAGTTCAGACAGAGTTCAGTCCCTCCCTGCCTCTGGTTGCCAAGGGGATTAATTGCAGGTACCAGACTGCCTGTCTTGCCGAACGGCTGCCGAAGGCAACGAACAAGGCTTGCAACGGCCACCTGTTCATTTAGGATGGGGCCTCATGAACAGCTTGTCCGAGAACAGCAGATTAGGCTGTCCGTGGGTTTTTTCTGTTCGTAATGCTGTTCGTGCCCATGTCTATTCACCACCAGTGTGTGGTCAACAAAGGGTGCTTTTGCAAGGCAGCATTTCATACCTTGGGTATATTCTTTCAAGTCTTGTAAGCCATTTGAACAAACTGCCCTTGTTCTGAGCCTGTCCACGTACGCGTGAAGTTGCTTTGTGGTCTGTCATTATGTACTCTGACTGGCAGTGGTGCCTGGGGTCTTTCACATCAAGTTTCTGATTCTCTTTTAACCACAGATGCTGGGGATTAAACCAGGGACCTTCTGCATGTAAAGCAGATATTCTGACATTGATCTATGGCCCTTCTTCATGGCACCAGACGTGTGACGTTGGGGATTTCATGCCAGGCGTGCAAGCCAAACTGCATCCACCTCCTTCCCCCACAACACACACTATCATACCTTTCCAATGCTAAAATATGGACTGGGAATGGGAGAAGATTCCTATGTGATCATGCTGTCTAAGGTTCCATAGCAGTTGTTCTGCTATGAAAGAACAAATCAGTACTGATCGTCACATTTACCTTTCAGAAATCTGTGTATGAAGTACAAGCAAGGTTTCAGGAACCATTTGCAAAATAAAGACAAACATCTTTGTTTGTTTTTTTTGAAAAATTTTTATTGGGTTAGAATCCATTATTTCCACATTTACATTCAATTTTCCCCAATTTTTTCATCTCTAACCCCCTCCCTTTCCCCCCCCTTTTTGTTGACTTCCAACAGCTTTCCAACCCTTTGTCCCCTTTCCCTTACTTTTATTAGCTTCCTCTATCTAAAACAAATATATATTCTCCATTATTCTAAGCAGTACATCCTTAACTATTTTTAACATTATATGCCCAAACTGTAAGCCTTTGTTTCCATCTTAGATAAACAATTTATCCCAATTTTTCAATTTCAGGTATTTCTATATATCATAAACCATATAGATCATACATTCGTTTATATCAAACAATTTGACTTATTCTCTATATATATTACTCATTCTATCTTTTTATAATAATTCTATATATCTCTCCTCACGTAGTCAATCAATTTGACCCATCTATATCTTCAGACATTCAGTTTGGTACAAAACTTGTCAGAAAAAAAAAGAAAATATTGTTAGTTAATCGCTCCTTATATTTAGTCCTTATAATTAATTATTTTCTCTATGTTCTGTTTGTTAACCTATATATATCTATATATATGTCAATCTATTAATCTGACTGCTTATTAATTCACATTTATCTCTTCTCCCCCCGGTAAAGTCTCCCCCCTCTACTTCAATACTTCAGTAGTTCTCAAACTGCCACAGTTTTCCTCCCACCTCCCATTTCTTCTCCAGGTATTGTTTCAGCTTCTCCCAGTCTGTGTTGAACTGCCCTGAGTCCAGATCTCTCAATTTTCTTGTCATCTTGTCCATTTCAGCCATATACAGCAATTTGTAAGTCCAATCTTCAATAGTTGGCACTTCTTGTACTTTCCATTTTTGCGCATACAAAAGTCTAGCTGCTGCTGTCATATAAAATATCAACGTCCTGTGTTGGGCTGGAATTCCCTCCATTCCCAAGTTCAGTAGCAGGAGTTCTGGGTTCTTATTAATTTGAAATTGTAAAATTTCACTCATTTCTCTTATTATTTCCCCCCAGTACTGCCTGGCTACCTCACACGACCACCACATATGATAGAGGGAGCCCTCATGCTTCTTACATTTCCAGCATTTATTAGAAGTATTCAAATTCCCTAGCGCAATCTTCTTTGGTGTCATGTACCAACGATAGATCATTTTATGAATGTTCTCTTTGATATTAATACATGTCGTTGTCTTCATTGTAGTTTTCCACAAGTATTCCCATGCCTCCATTGTTATTTCTTTATTAAAGACAAACATCTTTGTTAATGTAAGCTTTTCTCTGTATGGTTATAGTCTTCACTGACAATATGTGGGACAGGTATAATTACTGCTGTGATTGTCATGCTTAAAAGAAAGTTCTTTATACTCATTCAGTGAAGCATAAACAATGGTGTCTCCATGTGCTAGATGCAGGTTTATCTTTTCAAGGCAACACAAGAACATATTTATTTATTTACTTTACAAAACCTGTATCCCACCTTTCTGCCCAGTCAGGGCCAGCAAGACTACACCCAGAAGGGCAATACGGAAGCATGATTTCTTTGTACATAAAGAAGTTCAAATACCATCAGTACTGTAGACTCCTCAGAATTAAAAGATTTATTGGCATAGATTTGAACTGATCATTGTCAGTTTCAGTTATCTACTGTATTGATAGTAAAAAAGCTCATCGTGATTTCTAGGGATGGCTAAATATTCCTATTATATTTTTTTATTTTTTTAAATATTTGTCACAGGTTTGATTTTCACCTTTTTTGCTTTCAGGTTTGTTTGTTAATTGGTATTCTGTATCCCCACTGTATAGATTTTGTAGACAACATATTCAGTATTTATATGTATTGAGTATGTAATATATATGGAGAGTTGTAGCATAGTGGTTAAGTAGTTGGGCTGTGAATCAGCACTCTGCTGGTTTGAATTTTACTGCTGCCATGAGCTAAGATAAGAACACTGACTTTGTTCCCTGCTCTGAGTGAGGCACTAATCTGTCTAGAAGAGCAGAGTATAAGAACAGATTATTACATGTATAATGTTGATTTATTGATACATGGATAACGAAAACTGCATACATTTTAGGGGAGGAGGGGTGTTCAGTGAAGAAATGGAGAATGGCATGAAAATGAAGACTCAAGGGTCCACACAAGGAGAAAGCAAAACTGAAAGGGGAATTTTCAGAGCAAAACAGCAGAAACGAGAAATTCAGAAAGATAACTAGCAGTTTTACTTGAAAGGCCAAATCTGTTCTTTGAATACAAAAATTGTTTTGTGGGATCAAGTTGGGCTCCATCTTCTTGAGCATGTTTTTTCCAGGGGAGACCAACCATAGGCCTCTGGGATATGAGTAAGCAGAACATGTTGATTACGGTCTTATGGAGAGCCACCATGGTATAGTGGTTAGTGTGTCAGGCTAGATACTAGGTGTCCCAGGTTCAAATCCCCACTCTGCCGTGGAAGCTTGTCACGTGGCCTACGGCCAGTCAGGCACTCTCAGCCTAGCCTACCTAGGCAGTTTTGTTGTGAGGATAAAATGTTGAAAGGGAGAACATTATACGCCACTTTGGATTCCATTGGGAAAAAAAAGTGGGGGTATAAATGAAGTCAATAAACTATAAATGAATAAATCCTTCTCTGTATTTGTTGCTTAAGCTGGTAAACAAAGGTATAATTCCTGTGAGTATAGAGGTGCATTTATATGTGCAAGCTGGACAGAAAAGGGAAAGGAGGCTGCACAGTGGAAGAACACATAATGTTGAATACTGAAGGTCCTAGGTTCAGTCTCCAAGGAAAGTCTTTCAGGTGCCTGAGATGCTGTACTGCCAAAGCCGGGTCGACAAATCTAGCTTAGTGTATGGGTGATTCATATATGTTACGTTTATTTTCATTTTGCACAGGCAGGAGGGTGCTTGTGTTCTATGCTGTTTGTCCCACCCATGAACATTTCAGTTTGCAAATTAAATTAAATTGATCCATGTTTGAAACTCTACTTTTTAAATTCTTTGTCAATCTTAGTTTCATTATGACATGTTGCCTAAAAGATAGTCCAATCTGAGGAGGTCACCTGGGAAAGAGCTCTTCCCTTTGTGCCAATTCTTTCTATTTCTGTGTCTCCTTCTTTTAGTTCCACCTGTTTTGAAGAGCTGCGCAGAGTTCATAGAGACTCACGGCATTGTGGACGGAATCTACCGGCTTTCTGGAGTGACCTCCAACATTCAGAAGCTGAGGTGAGGGAGATAAGAGCCCACATACAAGAGAGAGCTAGCATTTGTTGTTGGAGAGCAATCTGTGAATGCTTGGGTTGAACTTGGCTTGTTGTTGTAAAGAGGTGGCAATGGGGCAATGAATAGAAAATCTGAGGACAAACTTGAGAGAAACCTTGAGTTCATTGTTTGTGTGTTTTATCAAACAAGCTCTGTGAGCTCAAATGAGCCATGAAGTTTACAGTGCATTTTTAATACAGGGTAGTTAACTACATTATAGTTTTATATAAACGTTAAGAAACCCCTCATATGCTCTTGAAGCTCTGGATCATGGTCAAAACACAAACCTGAAGAAAGCACACATTCTTCTCTTCCAATCCCATGTTTATCGAGCATAATTCATTATTTCTAAAGATCTAGTTCAAGGTTTTTCCATGATTGGTAAGTTCTATGTACAGCAGGCTACAGCAGTGAGCTTTGGGCTCATGCTCCCTGCTTTATACATAACAGTTAGCATAAACTAAGACACACAAATTGGTACACAATTCGGGCCCTGTAAGTTTCATTTGTCTGCATAAACAAAGGATTAGACTGATCATTAGACTCAGTATCAGAGAAAATTGAAAATGGCAACTCAGTGGTGTTTTGCATCTTGGAATGTATTGAAAATCTATAACTCTGGAACTGAGACATGTTGGCAGTTGGCACTGCTATCAAAGGAAAGCCAGTTTCTCTCACTTGGATCTGAAGTACAGCGACCGGAGTGGGGGAGGGGCTAGTTAGATAAACTATTGAAGAAATACTGAGAATTCCACTACTTTTTGATTTTTCTTCTAAATGAACAAGAATGGCTAAAGAAAGTAATTGAATCACTTTTTGACGGCAAAGTGAGATCTAACAGCAAACAAACAATTTATAGAGACATGATCTCATATATTCATTTATATTATGAACTAATATTCTTGGTCATTTTCGTCATAAATGGGATTTGTTCTGTGTTTTCATTATCATTTTCTTAATCATTAGAAATATGAAAGATGAGCTTAGAGTTGTGTTTAATAAAGTTGAATTTAAAAAGAGGAGGTGGGAGGATGTATCTTGTGAGTGGTGTCTCCTATATTAATTCTTCCAAACATTCTACGCACTGGGATGGGAAAGTACTCCCGTGTAATGCTGGATGTAGAATGCATGCATCAGGGCTGACTATAAACCAGCTCAACGGACATTACAAAACTATCTCCATGGTGGTTTAGAAGGTATCATCATCATGCAAATGACATTTAAAATATGTAAACTATGTGATATAAGAATATGCATAATCATTGCAGCCCTCAAGGTATAAGTTTCCATGGTGATCCTTGGCGCTGAACAGGTTCCCCATCACTGAGAAACTACATTATACCTTGATGCTACCCAATCAATGAACATTCTCTCTCTCTCTTTTTACTGTGACAGAAATCAGACACAAATTGTTTCCAGCTCCTCTTCATTAACACCATTATGCCTCCATTTCTATTATTTCAGGCAAGAGTTTGCCTCTGACCAGTGCCCAGACCTGACAAGGGAAATTTACCTCCAGGACATTCACTGTGTGGGGTCACTGTGCAAGTTATACTTTCGGGAGCTACCCAATCCACTCCTCACTTATGAACTTTACAAGAAATTCACGGTGAGATCTTTTCTGTCTTGTTCCCAGCCTGGCATACATAAGTAACAGTTATGTTGGGAGAAAGAAAAAGATTCCTAAAGGATAAGACCACTGCAGTTCCTTCCATTACTCAGTTTTTGTGTATGTGAGTGGTGGTGGTGTTGGTGGTGGTGGTGGTGGGAAACCATTCATCATTTTCTTCATTTGTTTCCCATTTCATTATTTTGTCTGCACCCTCCTGTCTTTCTGCATTTCAGTCTTTCTTTGTTTCCGGGCTTTAATTTAAACCAGGTTTTAGCCCTGGAACTCATTTTTTATTTATTGGCCTTGAGATAAGTGAAATAATAATAAAGCGGACCACTTTTAAGCACATGCAGCGCATTGATTACTATAATGCACTCTACATGGGCCTGCCCTTAGGAGTTCAGAAACTTCAGTTGGTGCAGAATTCTGCAGCCAGGATGTCGACAAGAGTGGGTTATCGGGACCATATTACTCTAGTCTTACATTGGCTCCCAATTTTTTTCCAGTCACAATTCAGAGTTCTGGATTTGACTTTTAAAGCAGTTTGGGACCAGCATACCTAATGATAGGATTGCCAGGTCCCCTTACCCTCCTGGCAGGAGGGGACAGACCCAGCACTTACCTTCCTTTACACATTCACGTGTGCATTCCAGGGGCATTGTGATGACATCACTTCTGGGAGTGACGTCATCATGCTGCCCCGGGAATGCATCCAGGAGAACTGTTCCCCCACTTTCCCTCCCTGCTAGCCAAGTGAGTGGGGGTGGGGGTGGAGGATGGGAGTGGGGGATCCCCCAACCCCACCGAGGGACCTGGAATCCCTACTCTGGGATCACCTACTCTTTTTATGAACCTACCTGGCCACTATGGTCATCTTCAGAGGTCTGGTTTTGGCTGCTCCTGCTTTCTGAGATTAGATGTGTGGTAACCTGGGAGAAGGTCTTATTAATAGTGACACCAAAACTCTGGAGCTCTATCCCCAGGGAGATTCCTTTCTTCCTGTCCAATATTTTAATGCATTTGTATGTACATATGTATTTGTGTGTATTTTAGCTCTGGTTTTAATTGTTTTATATGTGTTTGGATTGGTTTAAATGTATTTTAAGATGTAATTTAATTATAGCTATCTTAGATATTAAAAAATGTCTTGAGCCATGGGTAGTATCTATTTTTTTTTAGCAATTTATAACTCATTTCTCTTCCCATCTGGGCCCTCTACAACATGTAAAAATACAATTTCAACCAAACTCCCCCCCCCCCCCCGTCCCATATACAGTATGATGTAATGTAGATGGTGCCTAGGTCTGCCCACTCCAGGCTGCAAGCCACTGGCAAAGAGCCAAAAGGCTTGCGACAAAGGCTCACCCCTCTGACCACACCCAGGATGAATACCGGAGCAGAGGAGGGACATAAGCTCAGCCCAGATCTCCTTCAGCTGGCCAAAATCTCCCTTGTTTTTAGCTGTAGCCTCAGAATGTGCTGGAGTATTCACAATATTGGGCTCCCTGTAACAACTGTTATTCCTTCTTGAGGTTATATATCTCAAGAGTCAACATGTGAAAGAGTCACCACAGCCAGGGCCCATCTGATGGATACAGCACTGACTAGTATCTGAAAGGTACAGATCTAAACCCCCACTCTGCCACGGAAGCTTGCTGGTTGACCTTGGGACAGTTACTCCCAGCTGAACTTTCCTCCCATTGAGGATAACATAGAAGAGAGGGAAATCATGTTGTCTCTTTGGGTGCCCATTGGGTAGAAAAGCAGTGTATAAAATATATACATAAACAGAATACCATGTATCCGACTCTGAGCTCCTTGGAGGAAAGGCAGGATAAAAAAATTGCGTGTGGCATCTGATGACCAGAGTATCCCTTGGCACCTTCTGCAGCATGGATGCTATTTCCATTCTTAACAGTGTTCCAAGCAGGATGCATGTAATTTCTCTTCCCCCTCCAAATCCAACAGATTCTTATTACAATTTTATCAGCAGGTGACTTTGCTGTGACTTAATCTGGTGCAAAGTGGATGAAAGCAGCATAATTCTGAGGTAGCAGCTCTTTCCCCCTTCCCTGTTTTGGTGGAAGTTAATGAGTTAAGGTGCAGAGCTGTGGAAAATCAGGTTCAAAATGATCATGCTATGAATGTAGAAAGTGTCCAAGCAGAAATCTGCAAACAACTTAAAGGCAATGACTCCACTCTAGGGGTGGGGTGGAACTGAGTACAGATTATGTATGGCTTTAACTCTAAAGTTGTGGGTGGATTGCAGGGGCCAGAGAAATAAAACAGAGATTCTGTTGCAGAAATCGATGTATGGTGTTTGTTTCTAGAGTTGAAAATATGGTTAACAGATGTATAGTAGATAAAAGGCCTTTACTACAGAGACTTTAGCCAACACACTAGTTTTCAATCTGAGTTGTTTCACCTTAATGGCTTTTTTGTCCTTGCTAGTCCCACGTCTCTAGCTGTTCTTGGTCAAATCATTGTTTCATTCCATTTCATTTAGTCTATAAAACCTTAGCATGAAAGGCAGACTATAAATAAAGTAAATAAATGAATAAAATGGGAGTATCCTAAAGACCTATCTCACTGAGCCTGTTGTAAGAACAAGGATTGTCTGTTGAGAGTGCTCTAGAAAAGGACAGTGTGATGGGTCAGTGCCTGAGAAGCAAAAAATACACATCTGCCCAACTAATCAGTTACATTCCTAAAGAGCTTGTTGTTACAAGCATTTAATTTACAGTCTTATATCATAGAAATTGCAGTGCATGTATATGTCAGCCTAATATGTCATCTTCAGAGGCCCTACTTTAGGTGCCCCTGCCAGCTTATGCTAGATGGGTGGCAACCTGAGAAAGGGCCTTATTGGTTATGGTTCCAAAACGTTGGAACTTCGCCCCCAGGGAGATTTGTCTATTTCCCTCTGCTATTGTTGTCTTCCACCAGTGGGTGAAGTCTTTTTTGTTCTGTTTCTCCCTGGTCTCGGTGTTATGTGGTCTCGGTGTTATATTGTAATTCAATATGTTTTTATTGAATTACACTTTATTGTAAATGTTGTTTTAATGCTGAAATGTTTTGATGTTCTACCCTATTTGGGTAGAAAGGTAGCATAGAAATGTTTTAAATAAATAAATAATACAACTGCTTTATTTTTAATATACTATGGATTTCTATTCTCCTACATCCCAACACACTTTATTGGAAGATCTTTAAAAATATATGTTCTCCCCTGCTTTTAAATGATATTCAAAAAGAAAAAGAGAGAGAGATGCATTCCCTTCGCGTGCTTTGTGCTTTTTATTGTCTGCAGTTTTAGAAAATATATCAGTTGGAAAAATAACAAAAATATTTGATGGGTTTAATACTATAAAGAGAAGTTTTGCTTTTTTTGCAAACCAGGGCAGTTAGTTCTAATTCAAAGGGTTTCCAGCGAAAACTTCAGCGTAGCTGACTAAAGACTTCAACCATCTTTTAGCATCATTGCTATTAGGCTGGGTGAATCACTGGACTGGTTTAGTATAGAGCCGAGTTTTCCAGACTGAGTGATGCAGCACACGACTCCGTTGTTAGAAAAATGCTAATATGTCATGAGAAATTAATTGGTAGCCCCAAAGTATCCACCCACAGAAGAGCGGGGGTAGGGAATTTGACAGTATCCACAGGCCTGACATGATTGAACTCTAAGCACAGCTGGCACAGAGAAGCCGCAGAATGACGTGCCTGCAGGGGAAGACGGCTTCTGAGTCTCTGCATGAGCCATTGATTTGAACATGCTTCCCATCCTGAGGAATGCCCAGTGACTCAGTGCAGAGTGACAGGGGACAGTCTCCCCCGTCTCCTGACAACTCTCTGGATCTTGGCACACAAGATGCCCTTGAATACCAGCTGATGGAAGCAGGCAAAAGAAACTGATTGAAGCCATGAATGAGATGTTTCCCACAGTGCAGTCCTAGACAGAAAGAATTACTCCACCCTAATCCCAAGTAACTCTCCATTGGATGAGCAAGATAGATTTGAGTCCAGTAGCACCTTCCAAGTCTCAATCTCCTTCTGATTTCCTCATTGAAGTCTCCCTGTTGGTTGATGATTGAGCCAAGGAATAGAAAATTGTCTACAAGGAGACTGCAATGAGGAAATCAGAAGAAGATTGACACTTGGAAGAACAGCTATGAGGGAGCTAGATAAGATCCTTACAGATAAAAATGTCTCTCTGGGAACCAAGATCAAGATAATCCAAAGAATGGTATTCCCCATTACGATGTATGGATGTGAAAGTTGGACAGTGAAGAAAGCTGACAGGAAGAAAACTGATTCATTTGAAATGTGGTGCTGGAGGAGAGTTTGTGGATACCATGGGCAGTCAAAAAGACAAATAAGTGGGTACTAGATCAAATCAAGCCTGAGTTCTCCCTAGAAGCTAAAATGACAAAACTGAGACTATCGGACTTTGGTCACATTATGAGAAGACAAGATTCTCTGGAAAAGTCAATAATGCTAGGAAAAGTAGAAGGCAGTAGGAAAAGAGGAAGACCTAAAACGAGATGGCTTGACTCAGTAAAGGAAGCCACGTCCTCCAGTTTGCAAGATCTGAGCACATCTGTTAATGATAGGATGTTTTGGAGATCTTTCATTCATAGGGTCGCCATTGATTGGAGGCAACTTGACGGCACAAAACACACACACACATACACACAACACCTTTAAACTGACAAGATTTCCATGGTATAAGCTTTCAAGAGTCAGAGCTTTGTATTTCAGAAAGGGAACATGACTCTTGAAAGCTTATACCCTGGAATCTCTTTTTTTGGTCTTTTAGCTGCTACTGGACTCGAATCTTGCTCTTCTACTGCAGTCTAATATGGCTACCCTCCTGAAATGATCTCCGTTGTATTGCACTGCTGGAATTTGACTGGGACTAGGGAAAGATGGTTTGAAACTGCCTTCTGCCATGAAGTTAACTGGGCCAATCACGCTGTCTTTCAGCCTAACCTATCTTACAGGGTTGTTGTGTGAGAGCCATGATTCAAATCCCACACTCCCAGTGAAGCTTACCTTGGGCCAGTCACACACACTCCATCTAACCTACCTCACATGATTTTGTGCGGATAAAATAGGGAGGGGAGAATCATGTAATGGCGCTTTGAGCACCTTGGAGGAAAGGGTATGAGAAAGATGGTGCAGATTAATATTATTTCAAAAAGAGCAGAGGATAGCTTCTTCCCTATTAGTTGAAAAATAGTGCAAAGTTATCTTTTATATGCTACTAAGCTGAAACTATCTCCATTAGATTGCACTGCTGGTGTAGTGTAGTGGTTAAGTGTAGTGTAGTGCACCGCTTCACTGGTTCAAATCTCACAACTGCTATGAACTTACCAGGTGCCCTTTGGTAAGCCACTCCTCTCAGCCCCAGATCCCCTGCTGTATTGTGGGAGTGGGAACTAATCTGTCCAGAAAATTGGTATACAAATGAACTGTTATTATTAGCTATATTCTTTGCCCACATTTTAGTCAAATGTTGTCTACTAAAGTGGTTCACGGGAATCAAAGCCCAACATAAATGACAAAATTCCATTTCCAATGTTCCTCAGTTGGGCTGGATCCAGGCATAGTTGCAGGGAGCCTGGTTGCTGCTTCCCCTTCCCTATTCATCACCAAACAATGCACCAACAATGCACAATAATACAGAACACTAGAAAACTGACAACAGTTGAAAACAAACTGCAAACTCCCTGTGCAGTTTTTATATATTTATTCATTTATACCTTGCCTTTCTTTCCAGTGAGGAACTAAAGCACTTACCGCTTTCTTCTGATCTCCATTTTATCCTCACAACAACCCTGCAAAGTGGGTTAGGTTGAGAGTGTGTGATTGGTCCAAGGTCACTCCGAAAATTTCCATGGGAGGGTGAGGATTCAAACTTGGATCTCCCAGATTTAAGTCCAACACTCTAGCCTCTACACTACGCTGGCTATTTTGATTCTGCAGTTGTGCAATTGGCACAACAATCCCTGAAGGCTTGATAACAGTATAAAGCATCTCTTAAGCCACTGTCGTAAGCACACTTATCCAGGAGTAAATTTCATTGAATTCAGTGGGACTTACTTCTGAATAAACATGGTATATAGGATATGGCTGTAGGTTTCAGGCCCAGATTTGAAAAGCTGTCATAGGAAACAGACTTCATAATGATTATTTATTTATGCAGTCCTTGATATTAGCACCAGGTGCTGTACAAATAAGAAACAAAAACTAGATCCTGCCAACAACTTGCAGTCTAATAAAATAAAGCATAATTCATTTAATTACTAATTAGGGCCGCAGGCAGGGTTTGTTCCTTTTAAATATAATTACTGTATGGTGTCTAAACACTGAGGCGCATCATAAATATTAAACAGCAACGTTGCTATTCAAATTGGTGGCTCCATCCCTTTTACAGATTGGGTGTAAGGGTGACACATGCCAACAGCATTCAGAAAAGTCATGTAACTCAGCTGTCAAAACTTTGGGAAACATTTTAAATGCTAAAGTACTTTGCCTCCTAGAGTCAGTCACTGTTTTGTGACCCTTTGTCTTGCTGTTTATTTTATTTATGCTCTGTAATTGAAAAGGGTCCTAAAGACTAAAACAGATTTAGAGTGCATTGTGACAGGATATGCTCCAAGGCCTAGAAAGTCTCCCTCTGCCATGTGACTTTCCTCTCTTCTGGGCTTCAACCAATGAGAGACTTCAACCAATGCCCCTTGGTTCCCAGAAAGCATTGCTTCTTCCCAAGCTTAATTTCCACTATTTTATGTGCAAGTTTATGATCTGGATGGGGGAGGAGGGCTATGCTCATTGGCCCTTGAAGATGTTTCTGACCACTTTCTTCTTGTCCACATCTCTGCAGGAGGCGATTTCAAGCTGTCCTGAGGAAGAACAATTGGTCCAAATACAGAATGCCATCCAGGAACTTCCGCCGTCTCATTATAGGTAAAACCCCACCTTCTAAGACATGGAGAATCTTGGTGATAGCTACAGTAGTAGGAATTAGAAGAATCATGCATGCTTTTTTGCTGGCAAATATGCTTGCCTGTTTTCCCTCTCTCTACTTGTATGAGGCAAGCCATTGATTTACCTAGTCAGGTTCTTTGTTAAACAGCCTTCAAGAGCCCTTAGAACTTATTCAGACAGCTGTGCCAGCTTTGAAAGGGTTTCTAATTGGTTTTGTTTGTTTTTATGATTTGCAATAATGTGATTGGATTCTTCTATAACTCTGGATTTTTCTAAAAAAGCATTCCTCAAAAGTAACCTTTTGTATGCAACAATATTTTTGTTCTTAATTTTTTGGCACACAAATGACTAGTCAGGAAAGAATTTATAATTTTTTGTATTCTTTGGTAAAAAGAACACAGTTCTGATCCTCTGTACCGTGGAAATGGGGTGGGGGACAGCAAACTAGCATTGTGAATGCCAAAGAACATATTTGTTTAGTTTTTTTATTTTTCCAGCACACTAAGAGATTGTTCTTCTTTTGTTCTTTTTTATGTTACAAAACATAGGTGCACTGTATGAGGGATCCCTGATTCTTGAGGTTACAGAACTGTGCACCTATAGGATTGTTTAAAAAATATTTCTTTCTAGAATCTCCCCAAGGTGCCTATAAAACAATATAAATACAACACAATTTTTTAAAAAATAACTATCAGAAAACTAAAACAAGCAAAAACAGCGTCAGTGAAACCCATCTAGGAGGTTAGGAGTGATAGAGCATCTGTTTTGCATGAAGATGGTTGCAGGTTCAATCCCTCGTATCTCCTGTTAAAAGGACCAGATAGTAGGTGATGTGAAATTAAAAAGAGTCCAGTAGCACCTTTAAGACTAACCAATTTTATTGTAGCATAAGCTTTCGAGAATCAAGTTCTCTTCGTCAGATGCATGGTACAGAAACTGGTCAAATATAGAAGAGGAGGGGGGAGAAGGGGAGGAGAGAGAAGATGCAGTTAGGGGGGGAGAGAGAGGGATGAAACCCAAACATTCCTTTGCTGGTAAATGTAAACATCTCCTCTTGGTATGGAGATTAATTGGCTTGTGTGAGGCTTCAAAGGAGTTTGCTGTGTTGGTTTGTGGCATAGGTGATGTGAAAACTCCTAGCTAAGGTCCCAGCCTGAGTCGGCAGTATTGACCCTGATAGACCAATGGCATAACTCAGTATAAGGCAGCTTGGTGCGGCCTGCGCACACAATGAACACAAGGGAAACAGAGAGGAATCGTCTGTCTTTATTCCTTTTGTTCTGAACTTGCATGGTACTTGAGACATCATCAGCATAAAACCCTGGAAGTAAAGATGATGCATCTGGGAGGATCTATTTGCCCCTAGAATTAAAGACACGGGGAAGGATTTTGAAAAGTCCTCGTGAGCTAGAGGGCAAAAGCAGCAGACTAACTGCAAATGGGTAGGAGATGTCTGGGCTGAGGGGTGGATGGAATGAGACAGGAAAATAATGGTGAAAGGGATGTGGGGTGGTATCGCATCAAGAAGAGTAAAGGTTACAGAACTTTGTTTAGTCAAGATGCTTCCCATGTGGCTCTTGGGCTTGGGAACTTTTGGCATCCTTGTTCATTACCTGCTGCACACACAGCCAGGGCTGAATCCACACTTCCGTACCTTCCGCTTTTCATGTGCATTAATCACGCTGGATTCTATCCTGCAGTGTCCCAGTCTGTGTTCACATCCCTTCTCTTACTGCCGCTGCCTCGCGCTATACTTCGTCCACATCCCTGGTAGAATCGTGCAATACGGGGCAGGTTTAGATCCGACGTTGCCAATGACGATGTCACGTTCATTCCCCCCCCCCACACACCACCAGTTTTTCATCAGATTTCCTCTGTAGCGTTTTTGTGCTAAATTGCTATGGCGAGGCCACACCCCTATGATGCCTGTGAACGGTTAATATTATTCTATGCCTTCTTCTTTGAAATCCATTGGACCCTTATTCTGGCGGGCTAATTTGAACTGTTATTTAAGATGGGGTGATCCAAACTCTCCAAAGGGGCAGACTAATTATTTGATGCTTGAATGTAATGTTAGAAAGATGGATTTCCGCTATAACGGTAATTTCAACAGTTAAAAAAATAATTTTAACAGCCAGCGATATTTCCGACTGTCCGGCATCCTAAAAATGACACAGAAATGGAAATGACGTCACCCCTTGATGTCTCCATGGGGATTTTGGAGCACCCGGATTAAGATTTATGGCCGGGATTGTGCAACAATTCTGGGAAAGTCCCCTTTTTTTAAAAAAAAGAGGGGGAAAGGACGGGCAGGCAGGCATGCTGCGGAGAGAGTGGAAAAGCTTGATAATTGCACGGCAAAGAGGGATGGTGTTCCGGAAAGGCTGCAAACACGGAAGTGGGGTGGTTAGAAGGGGGCGGTCTCCTTGTGAAATGCTTCTATTTGTCCACATCCACGGTGAGAACCACACAAGAGAAGCGTTTGAACACATGACAAATTCATCTGAGGCGCAACGCGAAAGACGCGAGAGAATGGCGGGATTGAGGTAAGAGTATGTGAACAGCCCTCTGAGAAGCGAATAATGGGTGGAAAAAAGTGGAAAACTTGAGATGTGTGGATTTGGCCCAGTACTGTATGGTGCAGTCATTTGCACAAAGCTTCATGCAAGGGTCATTTTATTGAACCGTATCATTGCAGGACATTGGAATACCTGATCAAGCACTTGACTCATCTAGCATCCTTCAGCAGCATGACCAACATGCACACCAGGAATTTGGCCTTGGTGTGGGCCCCTAACCTGCTCAGGTGCAGTATGAGCCGTTCCTGTTCTATTTCACAGTGTGGACAAGTTCATGGGAATGTGGGATAGCTGTAGGTATAAGTACTGAGAGCTACTTATGGGAGCAATCCAACTGGAAGGGGGGGCGGAAAGCCAGAAGTGGGTCATTTCTGAGGGATCCGACTCCATCTAGGTAGGACCTGGTCAATAATGGCCATAGTACTGGCACTGAATTAGTTTGAAATGATCAGCATTCTATGTTTGCTTTCTTGGCCTGTGTCATTATGATAGTATCTGACTATGTAGCAGGCAGGGAAACTGACAAGGGCTGTCTGCTCACTTCAGATAAACTTTAAGGAATATACTTCATGAGGTACATTCTGAATCTTCAGTTGAATCATGATTGCATAAGCTCTAGTTCCGTAAAAGTGGTTGTAGGAAATGTTGGTTTTGCAGAACAGTGCTGGAACTGGGGCAGCAGGCCATGGAAAACTGCCCTTTTGGACTGTGTGTATGCTACTTTTCTTAAATAGCTGCTTTTTATTCACAACTCATGGGAAAGCGTGCATACATAATTGAAAGCCTGAAAATGCCAAACAAGAAATGGGAACCTTATTTGCTGGAGAACAGAAATAAACAACCTTTGTTTGTGTCTGTGTGTGTGTGTATGTGCACGCATGCACGCATGCACAAAATTCTGGTAGTTGAGCTTCAAGATGCTTGCGTCAAAACAGGGGAAATGAGAAGAGGAAAAAGGGCACTAGGAATGCAAAAGCAGGCTTGAAGTAGAGGAGTAGAGCTTTACGGCCACAAGACGGTTGCATATTGGATGGTGCTTGTGCTGTAAACCATTTTTCATAGTCTGAAATGCTTCAGCTCAGTTCAAAAAATAGATAGATTGGAGAGCCAAGATGGTGTAGTAGTTAGAGTGCTGAACTAGGATTTGGGAGACCTGAGTTTGAATCCCCTCTCTTCATGGGAGTCTTTAGGCCAGTCACCCTTTCTCGGCCTAACCTACCTCACAGGGTTGCTGTTGCCAGGACAAAATGGAGGAGGAGAGAACAGTGTTGTAAACTTTTAGAGGGGGGAGTGGGATGGGGATGGATGGATGGATAGATTACTCTGCATTCCTTGGGGACTCATGGATTTTGCCGAGGGTGAACTTCATGGATCTTTAATTCACATGTTACATCAGGAATAGAAAGTGCATTTCTTGATTCCTACCCCGCCCCCATCTCCTGAGCAAATAGATTAGCTCTTGATAGAAGCAGAGAGAACAATGCAATTGCTGACCACAAGTAAGTTTGGGAATATTCTTTGGACGATACTGAATACTGTCGTCAAGGTATGTCTCTCTGCTCAGACCTGATAAAATGAGTGGGAGTTTCGCAGGAACAGTTCAGCAAGTCTCATCCGTTCTAATGGGTCTTTTGAAAAAAGTGATATCAAATATACTGCACACACATTTCTGGGAAAAGCTTCATTCCAGCTGCTAAGTCAGATTCTCTTTAAAACTCCGAATCCCAAGGAGAACAATTTAAAAAGCATCCTTTTCCTTACATGGCTATCCCTCTGCAAAGTCCCCTCTGAGTTTTATCTAGTACTCCAGCCATTAACTTTACAAAGGATCCATTGCCCAGAGATCATTCCTCCAGGAACGCTTTGGCATGTCAAGATAAGAAACAGCTTCTCTGCTTCTCCTGAGGGGCTGGAAGAACAGAGATTGGTTTGGCAGTTAGTAGTGGGGCGATGGAAAACATGAAGCAGCCATGAAAAAGCAGAAACTCACAAAATCCTTCAAAATGAGTTGTGGTGTTTGCAACTGATGCTTTCCCTTCCACCCCTGCTTGATGTTGGTTTGATGTAAAGGGTCTGTTCAGAGATAAGCTAAATCCTACAGATCAGCTTAAGCTGTAGCAACTCCAGCAGGCTCTTGCACATCTGCGGCAGCTGAAGAGCAATATTTTGCTTGGAGAGTGGAACTGTTTGTGAGGGCACACCCCACCGCCAGCAAGACCTATTAGGTAGCTGTATATTGGGACTAGTCTTCACAACTGCTGAGGCCTCCATCATTATAGCCGCCAAAGGTCTTTGGAATGTACCAGCTCTCATAGCAGAAAAGGAGGCATTCTCCTCAGATTGGTATAAAAAATATACTCCTTGGATTCTATGAATTGCTTCTTCAGTTCACTGCCTTAAAGGACCAGGCCATAAATTACATAGAACTGAATGCAGCTCTGGTGAAATCAGTAGGAATATTATCACTGGTTGCTGTAGGATTCGGATCACATCTGTGAGTTTCTTAAGCCCCATACTTCAAGCGTTCCCTGCCTCCCTGCTGGATGCAGCTTTAATATCAAGAGCCTTTGTGGGGAAAGCTGGGTATATAACCCTCAGCTCTATTCATATTCACTACTCATCTGCTTTGGGGGGGGGGGGAATTTGGCTTACCATCAGCTCCCTGAACTCTCTCCTGGGCCTTCCCTTCTAGCCTGGAACACATCCAAGTGCCATTTCCAAGCTGCGTATTCCATTAGTGAATTCCATTGATTTTCCAAATAGGTTCCATTAACTGTTCCCAAACAGTCTTCTGGATGAGCTTTACTGTTCCAAAATCCATTCTTTGAGTTTACATTTAGTGGTGGAGGAAGTAAAGATCATGTAGGGAGAACAACCGTGAAGAGCTGCTGTAGCATAGCAGTTAAGTGGTTTGGCCACAAATCTGTACTCTGCCAGTTCGAATCTCATTACTGCCATGAGCTCAGTGGGTGGCCTTGGGTAAGCCCCTCCACTCAGCCCCAGCTCCCCAGCTACATTGTGGGGATAATAATAACACTAACTTGTTCACCACACTGGGTGAGGCACTGCTATGTCTAGAAGAGCGGTATATAAGCACAGTTATAATAACAACAACAACAACAACAATAATAATATAATAATTAAAGAGGGAAAAAGAGAAATAGGATTTGTTATCTCAGGATGTTGTACCTCCTACTAAAATGAATGATAGGAACATGGAATGCAGTCAAGCATTTAGGCTATGAAGCAATCAGTACAGGAAGAGGGGATGTGTTAGAAGAACATCTCCTTTGCATGGAGATGGCTCTGGTATCTCCAGTTAAAAGTATCAGTTAGTTGATGATGTGAAAGACCTCTTCCCTGAGTAGGCAATACTGACCTCAATAGACCAGTAGTGTGATTCATCATAAGGCACCTTCATGTGTTCACATAATTAAGCTCAAATGGTTAACACAAAGCTTTGGGGGTGGGGATCACAAAGCACACTTAAGATGACAAATATGTAGACCGTGGGCTGTACCCTAATTCTTCACCCTGCTGAGTGTGAATCCTTCCTTTGGCACAAGCATCCTTCTTTTTCCACTGGAGGACGATTCTCTGCTTAGCTGAGTTGAGTAGTAGGGTACAATCCACTGTGCATTGTCAGAAGTGCAAGATGCAGTTGTTATAATTCTAGCAAGAAAAAAAACAGTAAACATTCTCCAAAGAACAAAATATAATACATACAATCTGGCCCTGTACCAAAATCTATCACCTGTAATTCCTAAAGCACTGGTCTCCAGTTTCCTGATGCCTATTTGCTTCTTTGACAACATCTCTCTTCTCTAAAGCAAAGAGCCAGTCCTGGCTTTCTTTCACCTCATTAGAATAGTACAGGGGTCATTTCGTAGAAAAAGAGCTGGAGGAACTCATTAGCATAACTCTTTAACATAACCCATTAGCATATGCCATCACCGGCAGTGTGTCATTGGCATAACTGATTTGCATATGCCACACCCCTTGACATCACCTATCCTTGCTGTTTTGGACCCAATCCTGGCCATTCAGGGCCGAAATTGGGCTCAAAATGGCAAAAAAGGGGGTGAAAATGGCCGAAAAGGGGCCCAAAATGGTCAGGATCAGGCCGCTGCTGAGTGGGAGAGTGATCCACCACCCATCAGAGGCCCGATCCGGGCCATTTCAGTCCCAATCCCGGCTGAAACGGGCCCAAAATGGCTGAGAATCAGCTGGGCGGGGGCCACCTGACGTGACCTCTTTGGGGAACTGCTAGAACTGCATTCCTGCGTGTTCCCCCTCGAAATGAGCCCTGGAATAGTAGGTGTTTTACACAAACCCATGAAAGTTTGTGTTTGAGGGACCACCCATTCAGAAATGGTTGCCTCCATTGCAGGAGGATGCTCGGATGGCCAGGCCCTCCTACATAACAACAACAATATTCAATTTATATTTCGCCCTTCAGGACAACTTAACATCCACTCAGAGTGGTTTACAAAGTATGTTATTATTATATCCCCACAACAAACACCTTGTGAAGTGGGTGGGGCTGAGAGAGAGTTCCAGGAAGCTGTGATTGACCCAAGGTCACCCAGCTGGCTACAAGTGGAGGAATGAGGAATCAAATCCAGTTCTCCATATTAGAGTCCCGCACTCTTAACCACTACACCAAACTGGCTGTCAGTTGAAGGGACACAGAAGTAGTTACCTGTGTGTGTACTCACTGAACTCTCATCCCCTAGTGATTACATCATTTCCAAATCCAAAATGTTTTTTTGGATTTGAAGGACTAACCTGCACCCTTCCCCTGTTTTCCCATTAGCCATTGACTGTGTTTTCCTTATGCAAATAAAAGCCTGAGTTTTATTTCTAATCTCTAAGTCTTATATATTCTGCACACAAAAGAGGCAAAAGTGATTAAGCTCTCAAGTGCCTGTGTTTTTGGAGGAAAGTCAGCAGGGAAATCAAAGTGAGAGAAGTTGGAGAGGTGGTGCTGTCCATAGATTAAAAATGTCCTTTGCAGTAATATATTTCTGTTGGGAGGCTGCAGAAGGGCCACATGAAGGTTGTCAGCTCTGTTCCTCTCCTCAAAACCAGACAGTGTCTCAAGGAAGTGATGTTTCACTGTTCTTACAACAGTCTCTCTTACTGTGAAACAGGTCAAAGGAAATTGAGGCTGTGGGATGCAATGGAGACGCAGCATTCCTGGAGGTGCGAGTCCAGCAATTGGTGATTGAGTTTATATTGAACCACATGGATGAAATCTTTAATGAGCATGTCTTGGCCAGACCAAAGGAGATTGAGGGTGAGTCTTTCTGAACCATTTCCTTTTATGTCCAATCCTGCTAGAAGCTTTTTAATTTTTTAACTATTAGTTTCAAAAATTATACCCCAACACTTTAGAAAGAACAGATTTTAAAATACCATCTCATCAATAAAAAATTTAAAATAAGTCAGCTAACAACAGCACCACCCATAAATCATGAAATACTATCACAATAACCGACCTAAAACAACAATAATAAACCAGGACACTTGCTATTAATCACCAATAGCTCTCCTGAAAATGATTACCCTGTGTAACCTGGAGAAAACAGGTAGGAAGAGAATTGTGTAGACCTTCTTGGAAAGGCCATTCCGTAAAATGTGAGCCATAACTCTGAAAGATATGGATCTGACCAATGAAGACCATACCTGGCAAACAGAACAGTTCAAATCAATGGTTGTGCAGACCCCCTCCCCCAACGCCACCACAATTCTATCTAGCCTTTGTCGTGTTTTTCTTTGCTGCTGCTCTGCAGATGTTTTGGGTGATGGAACATCTTTTACCATCCCGTATCCAGTTTCCTAATGATTAATATGGTTAGCAAAATCTGTAAAGTGTTCTCTTTAGAACTAGGAAACTTCTTTTTTTATTTCAACAGCATTTCTTTGAGATTCAGAGCTGGCACTTTGGCAGTTCTCAATGATGACAGTAGTCATTAATAAATAGGGGGGGGGGACAGCAGTTTTCAAAACAAATTTCCTGAAGGACTTAGGAATGGGGTGAGGAGGCCATTTAGCCTCAAAGGCCACCTCTGGAGCGGAGTCTTCCCAAAGTTCAGTGCTCCAGGGGTCCCTCTGGCCCAACCTCAGAAGACTCATGCCAAAGTACTGTGTAGTCTGGCTGGTGACCAGGGACCTGCTGGGATGGAAAGGCAGGGCACTGGATCAGATTGCTGGGAAGAGGACTTGACCAGCAAAACATGATTCTAAACATTGTTTTCACTCTCTGAAGTGCTTAGTCGTGAAGGAAATGTTTGAGAGACTTGCTAACAACCTTTGCTTCTCCTCTACGCTTTTCCTACCCACCCATCCACCACCGCAAGTCTTGGAGTCTGTCATTTTTCCTTCCTGCTTTCCAGAGAATAAGCCTGTTGTGAAGAGCTTGACACTGCCTTCCACTTCTCTTCCCATGAAGCTGGTAAGCCTGGAAGAAGCTCAGGCCCGAAGCCTGTCAGCTTGCCACCCTGCCCGCAAGGAGAGGAGGGAGAACAGTTTGCCTGAAATTGTTCCTGTCACAGGCTCTTTCTTTCATACCGTACTTGACCTACCAGATGGCAAGTAAGTGGTCCCATCTTGAAAAGTTAGTATGGTGTAGTAGCTACTGTGTCAGATTAGAATCGGAGAGACCTGAGTCCAAATCCTCAGCTATGAGACTTGCTGGGTGATCTGAAGAAAGAAATTCTCTCTCTCAGCTGAACTTACCTCACAGGGTTGCTGCGAAGATAAAACGGAAGAATGGAGAAACTTCTACACTGTCCTGATAGGCTGCTGGGTACGTTGGTAGGTAAATAGATAGCTCTGTCAGTATCTTAAGAAGAAGAACATGCCATTGAGTCACAACTCCTTCCATGGGACGTTCTAAGCATGAGATGAGCAGAGGTGGTTTGCCATTGCCTTCCTCCCTGTAGTAACCCCAGTCTTCCTCGATAGTCTCCCATCTAAGTATTGACTGTGGCTGACACTTCTTAGTTTCCAAGCCTTGATAAGCTTGGGCCAAAGTGGGCTAATGTAAAATGTCAGATAGGCTCTCTCTACTTTATTCTCTGCCCCACATTGCAGAGAGAAGAAGAATCCATATAACATTTTATTTTTCGCCTTTTCTGCTATGGTATGAATGCATGAAATAGAGACAGACAATAGGTCCATCTTGCCAAGTACTGTTTTTCGTATTGGCTCTTCAACGTCTTCAGCAGAGATTTTTCCCAGCCGTGTTCTTTGAAATTATTTTAGGCAGAGATGCTTGGGACTTTATGCATGCAAAGCATATGCACAACAACAGAGCAATGGTCCCTCACTAGTGTCAGGTCTTTTACTGTTCAGTAAAAGAGACGGATGTAGGCATGTTCTGGAGGAATTGCTTTTGGTGCTTTGCTTCATTTAGAATGTTTGATGAACATGAACTGAATGCTAAACAGGCCTTGAGACGTCTGTTAAAAGAGAGCCACCTACTGGTGACCTGCCCCAATTGCACATGCAATATCCATCTTTGTATAACTCTCACATTGTAGTAGTTCTTGTGTGTGAAGGATGGTCGATAAGATCTACTCTTCATTCCTCTTGCACAGCACAGAGACTGTTGCTAGATGGCAAAAGTACTAATGAAAAACTGATGTCGTCTGACCTTGATGAAGTTGTTAGCACTGCTTTTTAGTTGCTTAAATTGTGGTGTTATATTATCTACTAGATTGTGACTACTGAGGAGGGACTGTGGCTTAGTAGTAAAGCATTTGCTTTGCATGCAGCAGGTCCCAAGTTCAATCCCCAGTACCTCCAGTTAAAAGGATCAGGTAGTAAGTAATGTGAAAGACCTTGACCTGCTATCTTGGAGAGCAATACCCAGTCAGACTAAACTATACTGACTTTGACGGACCAAGAGTCTGACTCACTTTAAAGCAGCTTCATGTGAACACTGCATTGCAACATGTTTGAGGGACTGCATTAACCAATTTATGAATCCTAAGAAGCCTGAGATCAAGTGGCAGTTCATCCACAAACAGCGAAGGTAGCTGTTCCCCACTTGTTATGGTTAACATGCAACGTATGTATTATAAGTGATAACTGCACCACACATATATTTCTTGGCATGTACATGCACTGGGAACCATAGGTCATATTTGGCTTCCTTGGGCATAAACATGCAATAGAATGTATGTGTTGAATGCATGATATATCGTGCCTAGAAGCATAGTATAGGAAAGTATTGTCTGATCTCTCCGGTGCATTTCCTCAGTGACAAGATGAGAGTATAATACTATTCGTAAACGCTTCTATAATGGTTCAGTGGTTTTATAACAGTTCTATAATGCTTTTAATGGCCCAAATGTATTATTTCAGTAATCAGTGCAGTAGGCTTGCACAGCATGTGACACCTCTCCCCAAATAAATGCAACCCATCTACCCTGTTCTTGTGCTTCCAGTCAAGCAGCTAGAATAGGAGGTTTATCAACTGCTCAGTAGGCTATAATAAATGGCTAGGAGGATGTATTCAGCATGGGGAAGGGGGGAGGGTAAGATGTTGCCCCACTTTGTTTAGTCAATGTATTGGTTAGATTAAATGATGAACACTTTTGTGAAATAGTTGAGATTCATAGGCAGCAAATTTGTGTGTGTGTATATTATAATACCTACTTCTCAACATTGCCCAATCTGCGGATACTTAAATCCAGATATTGGAGCCATGAACAGATAAGACCTTTCTACAAATGTGAAAAACCCCAGGTTTGCAGAAAAATCTGAAATCTTAAACAAACAAACATGGCAATGCCTGTAGCTTTAAGAAACAAATGCAGTCTAAATGGACATTGTGGGGGTTACCAGGCAACACAACAGCATTACTAGCCTTGAAGCCTTGGATTCTGCCTGTAAAAGGCATGGGGGTCCCAGAGCTGTTTAGGCCTTTGAGAGAGGACTCATTGGGGCCAGGCCTGGCATCAACTATGATTTGGAGGCCCACATTTGAATAATCACTCAGCCATGGAATCTCATTGGGTGGCCTTGGGGCAGTTACACACTCTCAGCCTAACTTACTTCACAGGGTTGTTGTGAGGATAAAATTGGAGGAAAGGAGAATGATGTAAGCTACTTTGGGTCCCCATTGTGGAGACAGGTGAGGTATAAATGAAATAAGTAAATAATAAATATAGCTGAAGATGAGGGGCAGAAAAAAGTTCTGTGGGATGGCAGTTGGGAAGGAGAGGAGGGACCAAAAAAAGGGGAGAGGCTATGGGAGTTCTCAGGGAAGGGAATGAGGCAATAGTTGGAGAGAGGGAAATGAAATAACCCGTCCTTGCAGGTCTCCTGCTTATATACACATATTCACATACACACATTTATGTACTTATAAAAATTGCAGATGGCAGATAGCATCTTAAAAGCAGCACTCCTTCTCTCACATCTAGGAGGAACTGCCTCTCTAAAGATGATGCCTGCTATGATGCCCATATGTGCATCAGTGATAAACAAAAAGAATTATGTTTTTTGCTTTAGAAAGATCATTTTTATTCAAATGCAAATGTAATCAATTAATTACCAAAATGAATTAAAATGCATACATCAATTAAAAATCTCTTTAACTAGCTGTTATCCCTCAACTCCACAGATGCAGCTCTGCCTTACAATAATCCTGTTTAGGTAAATTCCAGATCTTAAGAATTTCTTCTGCTAGCACGGGAACTTTCTAACATGAGTATCATTTCACTGGTGGACCACTCCTCATCCACTAGAGAAAAACACCGTGTGCTGATGGAAGGCTCTGCCATCAGCAGAGGGGAGCATAAGAGCCAACCCAATATGTTTTGAAAATCTGAATCTTGAAACTAGAATAAAATTTTAAATGGTTCATTTTTTTAAAATGGAGTTGCTACGTTTCCCCTTCTCAATAGAAAAATAATAGGGATTTAAGTCCTTCCTTCCATATGTCACTTAAAGACCTCTGGCATGAAGCTTTGGAAAAATAAAACTTCCAAAGGCTAGGATTTGTTTTTAAAAGTGATAGGTCATTAAAAAGTTCGGCAAGTGAGATTGAGAAGGCAAGTTGGATAGGTACCCTTTCTCAATCTGTTATCAATTTTTCTTCCAGGAGAAAATTATCCACAAAATCCAAGAAATGGAAGTCTATCTTCAACCTGGGCCGATCTGGATCAGAATCCAAGTCAAAACTGAACCGAAACGGGAGTGTATTTGTGCGAGGGCAGAAGCTCTCTGGTGAGGACCATCCACTGACTTAAATTGATGGGGTTTGCCTCTTCTCCACTAGTTTGGCCTTCTCACTCCTCTCTTGTGCAATATGGAAAAGTTTCAGCTCATTGAAAAAAAGACCATTCATGTTGGTAAAGTTACAAGAATTCAGACAGAGTGAAATGCTTTTGAAGAGAGCAAATCACATATTTGACCTCTTGCATCATGCGGATAGTCACTTCAGCAGGACAATGAAAGGCAGTCATAGCCTAGGGCGTGCAAGCGGCCAGATGTGAATGCTCCCCATTATAGGACTGGGGTGAACATGTGTCTCCTTTACTAGTTTGATGCAAGCATCTGCAGGGGTCAGAGAAGTCTTCCATAGCTCTTTTACTAAGGATATGTCAACATTCATTGTTTTTGCTAGAGAAGCTTAGAATGGTTGGAACACTGTCGTATACTGCATTGGTCAGTATTGTCTAATATGACTGGCAGCAGCTTTCCAGGATCTCCACAGAGGTCTTTCACAACACCTACTACCTGCTTCTATTAACTGGAGATTGAACCAGGGACCTTTTATATGCAAAGCAGATGCTCTGTCGTTGATCCAGGGCTCCTCTCCTACTGGGCACCTCAACTTAAGGTGTATCTGCTGGAGTAGAGTTCTACTTTCAGATTCAGTTATAGGGAAATCAGTATCTTATAATAGTTCTGTTGCAATGCCATCTGGACTACCACTGTAGCCGATGCCCATATATTTTGAGTCCTGCTGCAAAAATCACTTAGTCACTCATACAGAGTGGGGGAGAATGTGCAGAAGTCCAGCTTGTTAAGCATTATGCATGGCCAGTACATTGAGTTGGGAATCGGGCACACTTGTCTCTAAATAATAATTATAAAAACTTAGTATTTCTGCTTTTGTGGACAAATATGCTGAACATGCAGTGTTACTTGACAGGGAGACGGACATATCTGCAAAATTAACAGGTGAGGATTTGCACTTTCCTTCTGGACAATCTTCAAGCCACAGATGAGGCTTTTGTGCATATTGTCTAGCAAAAGAATCTGATTCCACATTGAAGCTGCATGTGGGTATTTAGATTCTTCTAACTGTACTGTGCTCCACACGTATGTTTTCATCTGCCCAAGTCTCAAAGCCTAAACTATGTAATGATCCTTCTCTCTATAGAAAAAGCAACCATTCGGCCAGCCAAAAGCATGGACTCGCTGTGTTCGCTTCCAGTAGAAGGTGAGGCTTTGTCAGTTGTATCAAACCTGGCAGAACTACTTGCGCACTCTAAGCATGTACATTGGTGGTGATGGCAGCACCCTATGTGAGTTTTCACTTATATGCATCACTATGATCATGCCGGTGTTTTTCTTTATTAGTTCCAAGAGCTCTATTGCTCTCGTTCGTGGACATCTGTCTTTCTGATCAGAGACTTCTAGTTTTGTAAGGGCACCAAAAGTTCTCAGTCCAACTTGGGGCCACACTACAAGTGACGAATGACACAGGTTGGACACTTGTCAGCTTCCCTCAAGTTTTGATGGGAAATGTAGGCAGCTTGGCGGAATGTTGGACAAGTGACAGTTGAAAAGTCCATTGGACCGCATTTGGAGACTAGGATGCCTACATTTCCCATCAAAACTTGAGGGAAGCTGACAAGTGTCCCACCTGTGTCATTCATCACTTGTAGCTTGGCCCTAAGATGGAGCTCTTCCCTCACCCCCTCTTCTGTGAATCAGTCTACACAATCTGTAGAAGGAAGGCTCTATAGAGTGAACAGTTTTTATGACTCCAGTAAAGGGGCCAAGTTTTGGTTCTGGACCAGGATATTTGAAGCATCTCCTGTTCCCACACCAGCCTGCCCAGCAGTTAAAAATCTGCTTCTGAGGTTCTGCCCTGCAGGTCCTCACCTGTAGAGGTCAGATAGGCGAGCACCAGAGACAGGATCCTTCACCACCACCATCTCTCTCTAACCCCCTTGCCCTTCACCCTCTGCCCAGCCCAATCCATACCTCTCACAAGCAATCTTGCCACCACAACTTTAGAGACATCTGGGGAACCAGGATGGGGAAGGAGTATCATCTGCTCAGGCTCCTCGGCCAGTGGGGAGAAGTGGGAGTGAAGTCAAACAAGGGGCTGCTGCCCTCCAGATCTGCTGCCTGAGACCCACACCTCACCTCACTGCAGCATTGGTCATGATAGGCAACCCAGCTTTGATGCCAAGAACAGTGCTGGTGTTTGTGTCTGGAGGTAGTGGGTTTTTTTTCATATTTCTCGAGTTTCATGCATAGCCTCCATTGGGGGAGAAAAGGCAGCAACTGGGGAAATGTTTTTGTTTCATTTTTTAAATGGGCAAGTGATATCTTAAATGGGAATGAGCTGGTGGATGTGTGCTTGGTAATGAACCTTCAATGGTGTCACAGACATCATCCGGTAAGTACCTGTGACACTAACATATTCATTACTGTAGGCAAATGCGTGCAAATGTCATTTATGAATAGAGCACCTATATATAAATGGACTTTTCCTGCAGCAAATAAACTCACCTGCTTGCATGGTAAAGAAACGAGTTCCCTATCTCGCAAGCATTTTGCTGGAGAAAAACCGTCAATTTATCTCTCTCTCTTTGCATGCGCATATTATTCATAAATGATGCTACGTTGTGGGGAATTGCTGCTCACTGCCATTCAAAGCACTTAATGCAGTTGATGGAAAACAGCAATTTTGGCTGTAGCAAACCTGACGATCGCTCATGTTTTGGGCTCAGGAATCAGTTCTGTACTTTGAGTACATACTACTGAAGTGAGCCAGAACTGCTACGAACACCAGAAGGAAAAAAATGACTTAGGAGAATTAGTGCATGATTTGGGGCATTATGTCTCTGACAAGGACCTTGAGGAAGCATCCTGATGAATTATATTTGGCCAGTGTTTTTTGCCCTTTTGCATCAACATGAATGGGATAGCTGCGGATCAGTGCTTTTTTGACAGTGCTTTTCTGCTTTGCACCCTTCCTTCCTCAGGGAATAATGAGAAAGGCCACTTCAAACGCACAGCTGTGGCTGGAGGCTTTTTTGTTCCAGTGATGAAACCACGGATGGGGGGACCAGGTGGCTCTTCTGATCTCAACAGGCTGGAGAATGAGTGGGATCCCCAGGCCACTGTGAAAGGGGCAGAGGGAGGGGCAGAGGACCGCAGAGACAAAGATCCATCTCAACCAACCCAAATCAGACCCCTCCCTGAACAGCTGAAAGTTTTCCGGCCCATAGATGACCCAGAGAGTGAGCAGACCTCCCCAAAGATGTGCCGTATGTTCTACACTTCCAGTGATGGAGCTACCAAATCAGGATTCCATGGAACGCTCTTCCCCCTGGAGGCCTCCCCTCGGCACCAGCGGAAAGCCTTGAATATTTCAGAGCCCTTTGCTGTTTCAGTGCCCCTTCGAGTGTCTGCTGTCATCAGTATCAACAGTACCCCCTGCCGTATGCCTGTGAAAGAAAAGGCTGTCCTCTCCAGTCTACAAGAATCTTCTTCCTTGGGCTTAGACTGTGCCATTTCTACAGCCCTAGAAGAAGCTAGGCCAGAACATACTACAGTCAAGGAGGAAAAGATGGCTGAGGCCAAAGCAGGAGCAGGTAAGCTCTAGGGAAGAAAGCAAGGATGGCATACAAGAAGCTCCTCCTGTAAAATCATATACAGATGGTCCTTCCCCTTCAGCTATAATAGCAGAACTTGGTAGCATCACATATTACCAGGGGAGAGAGGGGCTACACAAGTGTGGCCTTTACACGTGCATCTCCTGTATCACAGGGTACAAGATTTTGAGTCTGTGTCTCCATGGGTACAAACTTAGAACAATATCTTGGGTGAAGTTGTAGAGAAGACAGGAACTGATTTTTAATTTTTATTGAACATTTAAAATACAGAAATGAGAAGCAAAGAATTCAAATGAAGTGCAATATACTGTCCTAAAACTGGGGGATATGGTCTACTAAGAATGACTATATAAATACAAAATCGCAAAACATTTGGTTGAATAAGCAATCCATAAACATGTATTGTCGAAGGCTTTCACGGCTGGAGAACGATGGTTGTTGCGGGTTTTCCGGGCTGTATTGCCGTGGTCTATAATTCCTCATGGAAGCAGTTCCTTTTAAGCTAGATTTGTCCTCCCATGTCTTGGTCTCAGGATTAGAAACCCTTCTGCATTTGTTATGATTGTACCATATCCCGGAATAGAGGGAGGAATAAATTGAAGGAGGGAGGCGGTGAAGGTAGGGAAATGGTGAAGGAGCAGGAGGTGGGATAGGGGTCTTCCTCTGGGCTGAGCCTGGAGACTGGGATGGAGCCAGAAATCAGAGAGGCTGGGCTTAGGAGGGGGAGGTTGGGAAGGACAGGGAGCAGATTAAAGTAGCGAGGAGGGAAGTAGCCTGACCCTGCACACGGGAACATGTGCCAGAGTGGTGGTGAGGAAACAATATGGGCTGAAATATCCCGGCAAAGTGGTGGAGGGACTGTCTGGGGTGATTACAGGACCTAACTTCCTGGCTTAGGGGTGCTCCATTTATCCTGCTTTTAAGATGGGAATTAGCTACTGGGATAAATGGTATTGTTTGTAGCCCTTCGTGGGATGGCAGGGATTGGAACTGTTCACCTACTGGTTGATTATTCAGAATGTTGCTCATCACAGCAGCAGGGTTTAAATGGCATGACTGACTTTCCAGTGCGGCTGGTCTGACTAATGCTCGGCATCAGTGGGCTAGGAGATGAAATCGTACGCATTTGCTTAGGTTTCCTGAGGCGTTTATATCATAAGGGAGATCCTTGAGTATCCTGGGAAGTTTTGTTATCCTGCAAACTTTGGTCCGTAATCATGGCCAGGGCACTGAATCACAGAGAAGAGCCTTGATTGGGGTGCATTGTGCTTCCTTGGGAAACAGATTGCTACCTTGTACACTAGCTTCTTAATTTCTTGCACACTGACCTTTATTCTCAGGTTTTATATTAAAGAGAGAGTCTCTCCTACGTCTCAAACAGTGCGGAAGCCTAAGAATCCAGAGTATCATCAAGGGCTGGTCCTGGCTGGTCCTGGAGGGGGAGGGGTGCTGGGGGATAACAGACAATGAATTCATGACAGACAAAAGGAACAGCTTTTTCCCTCAACATGGTGAAACTAACTGCCAGTGGACATTGTCAAAGCCACTCGTGTGGATGGCTTTAGAAGGGAATGTGACAGATTTGCAGACGATAGGTCCATCAGTGGCTACTAGCCATGGTGACTAAAGGGAACCTCCATATTCAGTTGCAGTGAACTGCTGAAACTCAGAGGTAAGGGGCAACATCAGGGGAAGGCCTCGGCCTCTATGCCCTGTTTTTGGCCCTCTAGAGTAACTGGTTGGCCAATGTGTGAGACAAGATGCTGAATTAGATAGACCACTGGTGGACCCAGAAAGGCTCTTCTTATGTTCATTAAAGCACTGGAAAAGAGAAGGTGTCTAAAAGCATGCACAAATTGCACAAATCCGGAATTCTGTATGGGGAGAGTTAAGAATTTGGCACGGTGGGGGAAAGACTGGTAGGAAAATATGAAGCATTCTCCTCTCCTGCCTCTGCTCCTTCTAATTTCCCTGTCCCCAGATGGTCCCTTTTAAAAAAAGTTAAGTGTGTCTAAAAAGGCTAATAGGGTAATGTTCTTGTGTTGGTGGGCAGCATCTAGTTTAGGTTGTGTCAGCATCATGGTGGGCTAGAGATCCAAAGCAGCGGGAGGGAAAGAATTGTGGGCTACAGGGTACTGCTAAAATCAGAAATAGTGTACAGCTGATACTGCATACACAATGGCACCAGCAGCCAGTACATCTTGTGAGACATTTTGTAGGTTGCTCCTGTCCCGTCCTTGAACAGTGACACGCCGTTTGAATACAGTCTGATGGACAATGCGTCCCAAAGAGAACGGAGCTGCACCAATCCAAAACCTACAGGGAATGCATCCAAACATGTTGGTAGAAAGCCATAGATCCAAAACATTTTGAGCTATAAAAGCCTTTAACTCTTCCTTTATTTCTCTCCTCTTACTTGCTATTAGACATGTAAGATAGGAAAAAAAATACCCCGAGGAAGAGCTTTATAGCTCAAACAGTGCCAGTCTTTTCAAACAGTAAAAGTGACTTCTGTTTTTGGCTTGTGGACACTCAGCCTCATTGTACAGAGGCTTCATTCCAGCACTGGGTTAAATTTTTATTTTATTTATTTATTTTACAGAATTTATACCTCACCCTTTTGCTCTCACCAGGTGCAGCAAAGCATCTAACACATTAAAAACGTGTCTTAAGAACCATTAAAACCAAACAAAAACATATCATTGCAACAATTAAAACTAAACTAAATGATACATACAAAAAACATAAAAACAACTGTGAAAATATAGGGCAGCAAGGAGGGATCACTGAGAGAATGCCAAACTTAAGCTTAATTTTTGTTCAATTCATGGTTAATTTTCAATGCAACCTTAAGAACACTTTCCTGGAGGTAAACCCTGTTGAATAGACTTGAGTAGGATTATGAGGAGACCTGGTTAGGATTGCTTTCTTTGAGGATTAAACTCCAAGTCAAGCTCCAGGCATATCTTTTAGTCTTCAAAGCAGCCAGGGTAGGTGCGTGGGTGGGATTGGGAATGATGTGGACTGAGACCATGGTGCTGGGGCTGGAGAGGTTTAATTCTGCCCTATTTTTGCCATTTCCGGGACTGGAATTTCCCTCACCCTCACTCATATCTGAAGAAGGGAGCTCTGAAAAACGTGTTGGTCTCAGAGCTGCCACTGGACTCAAATCTTGCTGCTGCCCCACCCTCGGGCTGCTTTAGTCCAGGGGGATTTTAAAAAAAACAACATGAGTGTATTTTTTGATCTATATCAGGCCACTCTCTTTTAGGGCTGAAAGACTCATTTGGAGTTCCAGTTACAGAGTGTCAACATTATGTATGGTTTGGCCATGGGTTAGATTGTGGTCAGACACATGTGCTAATTCTAGGGATGTTACAGTTGTTGTTTTTCATATTTCCCTACTGTGGTGTCCCATTACTTTATTAGCCCCTCAAATGACTTTATCCCTGGTTTCTTTAGCTATTAAAAAAGGGGCCATTAAGTCTAACATTTCTGGAAGGCAGAAGTGAATGCCACTCAGACAGAGAGAAAATAAACATGGCAGCACCAGGAGAAGAGCAGGGTGGAAGGTCAAACATTTTAGGATCACAGTGTGAGTTTGCTTTTTCTCAGGAGTTTAATAGCTTCCCTTTTTGCCTCCAATATAGATTCTGTCGCTGAAAAAATGACAACAGCGAAGAAGCCTGAGACCTTAAATATTCCTCAACCATCAACCACAATTCTGGAGACAAAAAGTAGTGTCAAGAGCTCAGCTTCAGAAGAGAAAGATAACCATGAACAGAAACCCCCAGCAGCAGGAGATGAAGCCGGCCAGCTAGAGAGGAAGACCAGGCCGGAACGAGGCTGCTGGCAGCCAGAGGGGCCACGCAGTGGAGCAGAGGACTCCTCACTCCTAAGTGAGCAGGTAAGGAGGAGCCATCAAACAAAGCCCGTGGTTTCCTTGCAGAAACAACCTAGGAGAAGAGCCACTTTGTTGAAAGGATAGTCCAAATCCTCAGCACCTTCTCTTTGTGATACACCTTTTCATTGGCCTCATCTCCCATAAAGCAACTTTGAATCTTGCAATGCTGAAGTGAAGTGAATAAGCAAATCCAGAATATATCAATCCCTTATCTCTTAACTAACCAGTCCCTGCCTCATTTTCAGTCAAAATCCTCCACAACCTCTTCTGCTTCCCGTAACATGCCCTTCAGCTATAATGGTGACACTACTCCTGAACTATCAAATTACTGTATAAGTGTACCTTTAAACTGTCTTAACTCTGCCCCACCCATCAGATGCTTAGTACACAGTAACCAATTAACATTGGTTAGCATGATTAGTCAGTACTAGCTGATTACTCATTGGTTGGTTCTGCCCTAGAAGACTGGAAATCATCATCCTGGCTAATCAAGCTAAGCAGTCTGACAGTTTTGCAAGCCTCTCTCTGCTTGTTAGGTGGCTGGAGCTCTTCTTTTTTTTGATACGGTAACAGTGATTTGAATATTTAGCCTGGATCAGGGTGACAGACGAGTGGGTGGGTGGAGAGGTAAGGCCTGGTGCCGTTAAGTAGCAGGGAGATTAGAGCTGCAATCCTCAGGACACTTTCCTCGGTCTAAGTCCCAGTGAATACAATGGGGATAACTTCTGAGTAGGTCTACTTAGTCTTGCCCCCTAGGTATATTTCAGGGGTATGTAGTGAGTAGCTGAGACTGAAATTCAGAGGCATTCTGGAGGGTAGCAAAAATAAATAGTCAAATCATACCCTTCTGTTAGGACCAACCAGCACAATGGGCAAGCTTTTGAGTTCCTCAAGACTCTTCATTAGATAGGATGTTCAGAACAGAGAGAGAGAGAGAGAGAGAGAGAGAGAGAGGATGTGTGGGGGGGAGATACTTCAGGATATGGTGAAGATGATGGTGAAAGGGGGAGATGCTTGAAGATATGATGCAAAAGCTCAAAGCCTGCAGTTTGTAGCATCTTAAAATGGATTAAAGGAGGATATCAGGATATCAGACCTAATTGGATTGGCTAGTGCCTGGTGCAAAGTAAACTTCACAGTGCACTGAAGGCTATTGAAAGCACGAAGTTAAAAAAGGCTACTCCCTCTTTGAGAATATAAAAGCCAAGAGTTAATTACACGTCTCTCCAGAACCAATCAGAATATTTCAGAAAACTAGGACCAGGCAATAGAGATCGGAAGCAACGAATGATAAAGAGGTTCACAGAATTTCATAGCAGTGGCCTTTAAGCAGTGCAGTAGGATATATTGAAGATAACTGACCAATGTATGTTTCTAGGCCTGCCCAGAGTTTTTCTGTTTGTTCTTTTACTTGCGCAGGGGGCAGATAAACATTAATAATTATAAAGGAGCAATATTGCAGATGGAAAGCCACAGCCATAGCATTTGAGTTAAATGAGGGGAGCGTGGCAATTTCCCCATTGAGGGTGTTAGAGATCATAATGGATAAACCTCCTTTTGCTATCCCATGTAGTGAAGGCTGAGCTGCTAAGGCAAAAATTTGGTAGCCATTCAGAACTGGAGACTCAAGACAGTATTATGTCAAAGTTAGAAACATAATTGATAGTGCTATTCTCCTTTCTCCTATTATACCACCCCATAACATTCCATGACAGTATAGAGAATTCTTGTCTGCACATATCAGTATTCTTCAAGGGGCTCTTTGGTTGTCAGGCCATCGTAATCCTATCCAGGGCCCCTTCAGGATCATGGTAAACACAGCCACCAATAAGACGACAGCCATTTGAGGATTCATTGGCCTTAACTGAGACATTGTCTGTTGATTCATGTTGTCTTCTAGTGGGCATCGCCTTCTAGTGGGCCTTTAAGCATTTGTATCCTGTTTTTCCTCCCACTGGGAATTCAAAGCAGTTTACAAGTAGAGGTGGGCACGATCCCAAAAAAAATACTGATCAAGCCGTTCGTGGATCCGGGCTGCTGCCGAACCCAGGTCACCGATTCTAACCGATCAAGTCCCATTTCCAATCGGGAATCGGGAAGGCCAAAGCAGGAGGCGTCCTGTTGTCTCCAGCAATGGCCACCAGGCCCGGCGGGCATGGGGAGGCGGCAATGAGCCGCCTCCCCTCAGGGAGGGAGGGGACATTCACACACACACACACACTTAGAGCAGGGGGGGGGAGTTTTTAACCTGGCAACGAGCTGCCTCCCCTCAGGGAGGGGACATTTACACCAGGGCTGGATCTATGGTTGCCAGCGCCCAGGGCAACCGTAGTCAGACTCTTGCGCGCACGTGCTCTTGGGTCGCCCCCCCCCCCGCCCATGCAGCAGGCCGACTGTCCCGGTGCGCTGCGGAGCTGGCGGCAGCGCGAGTGGTTCAGAGGCTGCCCGCACCATTCACCTGCCCCGCAAGACAAGGGGCGGCCGGTTTGCCCGTGCGCCCCTTGTCCTGGGGAAAGGCGAACGGTGCGGGCGGCCTCCCAGCCACCTGCGCTGCCTTTTGCTTTTCCCACAAGCCAGCCGCCCCTTGTCCCGCGGGAAAGGCAAAAGGCAGGGCGGGTGGCTGGGAGGCTGCCCGCGCCATTCAACTTTCCCCAGGCGCGCTCCTGGGGCTGGCAACTGTGCCCGGCACCCCCTCTTTGGCAGCGCTGGGGGAAGACTACCCCCCTGCCCCCCCCGTCGATCCGGCCCTGATTCACTTACACACACACACACACACACACACACACACACACACATTTAGAGCAGAGGGGGGGAGTTTTTAACCTGTCCCTGCCTCTCCAAATAGAGAGAGAGAGACACCCCATGAACATGTTTCAGCCAGCTTTTTAAAAAAAGCAGGGACAGAATCCTCCGTTCCTCCTCACCCGATTTTAAAAGCAAGCAGCCAGTCTTCCAAAAGCATATTTTAAACACACACACAGAGCCGTGAATGAGGTTTTCCCACAAAATACAGTGTTTTAAAAGCAGGTTAAAAACAGAGAGTGACAGACAGAAAAACACCCATTCCTCCTACAAAGCCCAGTTCTTTTAAAAAGCAAAAAACCTTTGTGCCCGTGGCTTCAGAACACCCCCTTCCCCCTCCCTCCCCTGGGTTGCTGCTCCGTGGTTGGAAGGAAGCCTGCTAATCAAGGAAAGCTGGGCTTCCATTCGGTTTTCTAGGGTGACAGAAGGAGGGCAAACATAGCTCAGGCATTCCCCTGGCTCCATTGCTAAGGGAATAGATTATTGGCGCCTGAGTGTCTGGCTCTCTGATTCGATCACGATGGCCCCCCCGATCAAGCCCCCCCCCCGAACGCTGGATTGGTCACCGTGGTTGGAACCGATTAGCTGAGTCCCAATGGCGCAAATGCCATTATTGGGGTTTTTTTCACATCGTGAGTCCGATCGTGCCCATCTCTATTTACAAGGAACAGAAAAGGTCTAACTTAGACAAACATTAACAAAAATACAGTACACCACTAACTCCTGGTCTGGAATGTACTGGGATGATTCACTTGTGGCCAAGGCTGCGAGCTGTGGGCGAAAAGCCAAGGGCCAAAACACCTTAAGCTGTTGCCCTTCAGCTTGCACCAAAAGGCTCCTGCCTCTTAGCCATGATGAGAATTAGGGCCAATCTAGACTTTTGCATTTTAAGCACTTTCCCAGGTTCCTAGCAGCCACACAACAGCTGTGGCAAATGGCTATTGAAAATAAAGCAGAGCCTGTTCGGGATCTGAGTCCTCCCCCCGCCCTGCATTTTTCACACCAGCACAGTGCTGGGGGGTAGTTATTTCTCTGTTTTTACTGCTCCACTGCATGCAAAAGCAGGGAAATAATTCCTTCCCAGCACTGTTTTTGTGCAGAAAATGGCTATGGGTGGGGAAGGCAGGAGTCCTTCGTCTTCCTGTGGTGGTGTTCTGAGCCCAAATGGACTCTGCTTTATTTTTTTTAATAGCCCGCAGCTGCTATGCAGTTGCTTGACATCTGAAGGGTTCCGGGGGGAAAAGAATGTCTAGCTTGGCCCACAAATGCCTTTAGCTGGAAGGGAAACTGAAGTTCAGTCCAAGTCTTCTTAACACTCCTTAGCTTAACTGGGACATGACTTCTATTTGAGATTAATTCTTAATTGGGATTAATTGGACAGATCATTCTAATTCTTTAAAATCCTAGTCCATGGAAAGTTTTGAAATTATTTCAGGAGGATGATGGCTGCACTCTACTTCCCCTGCTCCATAATTCCCAAAACACATTCTGGATTTTTAACATTCGTTCCAAATAGAGCAGTACAAGTTAAGCTGTCTTCCTCCAGTGGAATGTCCTGTTTATCTGTCAAGGTTTTACTTAAGGGTATTGTCTTTTTAATGGGTAGAGTCTTTAATGGAGAAAGCTAATGAAAGGCCTGAAGGAAATTCACTCAACAAGGCACATGTTTAGCTGCTACTCTGCAAATCCTCTCTTGGAATTCATTTGCTAATGGACATGCTCCTTTAAGAATGTTTCATGGGGTTTGTTTGTATACTTTGGTGTGTGCAAATGAATCCTAAAACAGGTATGATAAAGATCAAGGTTCAATCCGTAAAAGGTAAATTATGAGTGCACAAAGCCACAATTCGGACCAGGGCTGTGTGGGAAGGGCAGAGGGATTTAATCCTTCACCCCCAACTTGTTTAACTAATTGAAATTAGACTTTTAAAGAAAAAAAAATTAAAGCATTTATTTTAAACATGTCTTTTCTCCATTAAAACACAGATAACAGCTCAGATTCTGGTTCTGGTCAGCAAAACCAACCAGGGGTTAAATCTTTCCCTACCCTGGACAGTCCCAGTATGAACTGGGATGGCACATGTGCACAAATGTATGGTTTACAGGTAAAGTTAAGTGATACTCATCTTGTATCTTTTGGCCTTTACTCTTATTATCTATCCTTCAGAAAGAATGCAGCATGTAGGAAAGAACATGAGTTGTTTGGGGAGGTAAAAGAGAAAGCAAACAAGGGAGTAGTCTGGTAATGCTATTTCTCTTCTCCAGGCTGATGACAATCATTCCAAAGCTTTGATGGAACCGTTGTGGCCAGAAATTCAACAGGAGCTGAAAATTGTTGAGTCTGAAGAAGAGGTCTCATTCCCACGGGCGCTTGGTCCAGAGGCAGCCCAGAAACAGCAAGAGTTTACACCCAGTCCTGCGTCCCTTTCCTCCTCAGAAGCAAACTGTTTACCGTGTAGTTCTGAGCTATCTCCAGCATCAACCAAAGGAGAAAACACAGTCAGAAACTTACCGACTGTACTTCACATTCCTTTGTTTGGTGCCTCTTCCAAAGGATCAACAGAGTCACCTTCCTGTGGCTCCAAACTGCTCAGCGAAAAGGATGGTGCTTCTTCCACTTTATCAAAAGTAGAAAATAACCCACATGAATTACCTTGTCCAAAGGAATGTCTGGAGATGGAGGATACCAGGAATGACTTTCCACCTCAGCCTGAAGACTGGAAGCTTTCATTAGAACTACAAGAAAACATAACTCTTTCAAGAGATGAGTTATCATATCTCAAAGAAAGGCATGTAGAACAGTTAGAGTGGGAAAATAATGCTTTGTTTCTTCAAAGAGAGAAGGAAGGTGCTACTGTAACTCAGACACAGAAAACCGATAAAGCATTTTCGGATCTAAGAAACCTGGCCAGTCTAAGTAGTATTGGAGCCCACCAGCTCAAAGAGAGTAGTATGAATGATACCCAAGACTTTCTTGACCAGCAAGATGATGAAACATGGACAGATCACGTGCAGACCTTAGAGTTGGTGGAGCCATGGGAAGATCACCAGTGGGTTACCAGTCCTCTCCATTCTCCTACTTTCAAGGACACTCAAGGAAAGGCACTTCACGAGTTTCAGGCAACATGCCAAGGAACTGGCAGGGCCCATTTCAAAAAGCCTTGTTTCAGTCGTAGCTTTTCCTTAGACAGTAAAGACTCTGTGAGAAGGCACTGGGCTATCCAGTCACCTTTCACAAGTACAGGTAAGGAGCGCCTTTATGAGGACTTCCTACCAGGAATCAAGCAACCCCCACAAGCACTGTGGAAAGAAAGTGACAGAGTAGAAGCTTGGTTAAATCTTTCAGAGGAACCTTCCAAGCCAGATGAATCCAGCAGAAGACCTCTGAGCCGTGAAGCAGGCTTTGCAGCTAGAGAACTACTGTCTGAGCATGAAGGACCGTATCCTGTCACTCATAAGATCTTGAATGAGAAGAAAATATACGAAGACAAAAAAAGCCAGGAAGATTTAAAGCTTGAGTCTCCTCTGCTGCAGTTTAATTCTGAAGATAACTTAAGTTCAAGCAGTCCAGAAAAAGGAACACCCGGAATTCAGCAGACTGGTGGTGACATGGGAACTACTTTCATCAAAGATCTATGCTGTGCTAAAGATTTACAGAGTAGTAAAAATGAAGGCACCCCACGCAAGGGGAAGCCAAGACCCACTTCTCTAAATCTGGATTCTGTCCTTCCAGCTGCCAACCTTTTTAACTTCGAGAGCCTTTCCGTGCCTACTCCACCTGGGAACATGGTGTGCGGGCCAAAAGAGATTAGAGGCAGTGATTCTGTCCCATCATTACCGCTTGCCTGCCCAAACAGGGATAAAGCAGATCTTTGGGGTTCTCATTTTGATCACCAAGACCTAGACTTAGACTATATCATGATGGCTCATGCTTCTACTGGTCGCCGTAACTCTGCTCCAGTGAGTGTCTCAGCAGTGAGAACATCTTTCATGGTTAAGATGTGCCAGGCTAGAGCTGTACCAGTCATACCACCCAAGATTCAGTACACTCAAGTCCCCCAGCCTCTGCAGACACAAAACCCCAACTGTAGGGCTCAAGAGACCAAGGAAGTAGAAGCCAATATAGGCCAACGTAAGCCAACTCAAAATGCTCAGGGTCAACTGCAGCCCCCAAAGAGTCCTCAGGGAGAAAGGAAAGGGAAAGAAAATAACAGTGCAACCCTTATGGATTCAGCAGCAACTCGAAAGATAGAACCATCCCTGTCCAATCATAATTCCATACAGGATGTACCCATACTTCGCCGAAAGCGTACTTCTGAAGGAGAGACCACAACAGACAACCCACAGTGCTCAAAAATGGAAAGGCCATCAGGGGTTTCCAAGCCTTCATACAGATCTAGACCAGGGAGACCTCAGAGCCTTATCCTGTTCAGCCCTCCCTTTCCCATCATGGACCATCCATCTTCCTCTGCAGACTCCAGGGTGTTACTTTCTCCCATAAGAAGCCCTTCACAAACCACGCCTCCTGGTCTTGTTTCGAATGATTTGTCAGGGACAACCTCAGAGGGGGTCACTCTTCGGAACAAGATGACCATTCCCAAGAATGGCCAGAGACTAGAGACTTCCACAAGCTGTTTTTACCAACCCCAGAGGAGGTCTGTCATTCTGGATGGGAGAAGTGGGAGGCAGATAGAATAATGCCCACTCACCTTCACTTCTCTTCCCTGGTGGATGAGATGGGAGTGGTCACACTGAGAACTAGATTGAGGTAACTGTTGTTACCTGCTTACTATTCAAAAATAACTTGCTTGCCAACGCCCAACAATCCGTATTTTACAGCTAGTCACTTTGAATTGACAGGCAGAGTGTTCTGTGGGTTTGGCTTCCCATCCACACTGGAAAAGGACATGTCAGTCAAAGCAACATTCTGCACCACGGAAAGGAGCAGTCAGTCCTTTTTTCCTCAGCTGAAAACTCTCCCTCATCCCCCTACTTCTCAGCAACATTCTAGCAGTAGTTAAGAACTGCAGGGAGCATCTCAGCAACACTGACTCCTGTTGGGTCTTGACTGGTAGTATTCCAGAGATCCCAGTCAGTATCTCCTTTGCCACAAGTTTATGTACAAACTTACAAGGAACGTTGTGATGAGAATGATGAGTGTGAAGGGCACTCAGAAAGTAGTTGGAGGGGGAATATGATGTCTTTGAGCTAAGACCCTATACTGATAGGCAGTTGTTGAGGGTAAGCGCCTGCTTGTTTCCATGGGCTTGTTCTGTAGCAGCTCTTTATACGTTTATTGTTAATTAAGAGCTAACAGCAAGATTTTTGTGTTAATTGGCCATAGATAATTGTACAAATAGCCATCTAAAACTACTTGCTCTCTCAACAGTTGGTGCAGTTAGCAATGCAGCACCAAGGAAAGCCCCCCTTGCTGCTGAACCTGTTGAGGCTCTTCTAGAAAGCACTGTGTCTACCTTGCTAACTTTTGCTGTGATGGCAGCTGTAGGTCTCAGTAGCTGCAAAAGGAAAGGTAGACAGGGCAGTTACAATAAGTTGCACTCCAGCACATTCGCTGCGTGTTTAGATTCCGCTGCTCTTTATTTGAGAACCGTCTCGGTAGGGTTTCTTTTTCTTCCAGAATAAGTGTGGCTGCTGTTTGTTCAGAAGGAGCTTGTTCTTTAAGCTGCCATTTAGACAGCATCATCAGGGCTGTAGGTGGCAAGGATGTAGGATCTGGATTGGCAAAAAAAACCCCAACAGTGCTAATTCATGGCTGTGAGTCACTAAGTGGGGCTCTCAAGGTTTCAGAATTTAAAACAAAAATTAAAGTTCATCTTGTCAAAGAACAGGGTCTTGATCACAAAGCTATGATCTACAGCCACATTTTTTCCCTCCAGGATGAATTGTAGTTGGATTTGAGACCTGGCTGCAGGCAAAGAAGATGTAGATTCAGCTACTCAGTAGTGCAGCTTAGAATATGTTATAGCATGCCCCCCCCCAAAGTATTGTTTGAATAGGTTAGCTGCACTTTTGTACCTTGGGCCAAAACTCTGTAGTGCCTTGCAACTCACTAACCACCTGTGACACAAGCATTGCTGCCTAGTACCTGCAGCCCTCATTGTAAAAGGCTGCTTCATACAGCAACATGGATGCCCCTTATTTGAGACTCCAATGTTCTGGGTGTCCCCTGAACACATGAAGCTGCCTTGGACTGAATCAGACCCTTGGTCCATCAAGGTCAGCATTGTCTAATCAGACTGACTGTAGCTCTCCAGGGTCTCAAGCGGAGGTCTGTCACATCACTTACTATCTGATCCTTTAAACTGGAGATGTCGGGGATTGAACCTGGGACCTTACACATGCCAAAAAGATGCTCTACCACTGAGCCACTGAGCTGTCAGAGTTTTTGGCAGCTGCATGTGCTACCAGGTTTATTCATGGCACAGAATTTATGAGATTTGGAAAAGACAGCAAAGAAAAAACAAGAGATGTCATTTCTTTGTCTGCAAGAGCACAGGGTGGAGCTCTGTTGGACTACTCTCTTAAGTGCAAATAAGGAGGAATCAGTGTAGGGGTGAAGCAGGTCATATGAACAGAAGGAAGGAGATTAGTGTGGTATTCTTCTCCAAGAACAGCAGGGAAGGTTTACTTGTCTTGGCAGAATGGAAGAATTGCCTAACTACATGAGAAGGGAGGTGTGCAGGATTCACCTGATTGGAAGGGATGGCCCCTTTGACAAACAGAATTTGCTTTAGACCTTTGACTCATTTGCCAAGATCAGAGAACTTTTCAGAAACAGTTTTTATATGTTATGGCTTCAGCATATGTTCAAGTGATAACGTGTGGAAGCTTCACCAAAGCCTAAGCAGTTTCCAGTTTCCATTGATGGCTGTGTAGAAACAAAAAATTTCAAGATGCAAACCAGATCTTATTGCTAGCCTTTCCTGTCTTCAGAGATTTAAAAAAATAGCTGAACGTTAATTGTGTGTTAAATTTTATGTATAAACAGAACATATATAAATATGCTAAAGTGTAATGAAAAACTAAATGGGCTAAGCAGCATCCATCATGTCCATGAATTTTAGATGGATCTGATATACAAAAATTACTCTTCGCTAAAAACTCTTTTTTTCCCAAGCTTTTTATAAAGAGTGTCTTTGAGGAGCAACATTTTAATCCCGCCAGTCAGGAATAAATCTCTCCCACCGAGCCTCTTCTGTATTATCTCTAGGGCTGCTCAAATACCTGCCAGTCGAGCTCGCTTCCCATTTGCAAAGGTTGATCAAGCAACCAAGTAATCAAGCTGTTTACAACCTGTTCATCATGTGTATTTGCAGGAACAGGCAGCATGCAGCTGCCAGAGGTCGACTCCCAATTGATGAGGGATCAGCTAGGAGTTAGCATCTGATCTCCTGCTGGGGGGAAATCAAGAGCTGACTCTCAGCTGATCAGATGTTCTGATCTCCCATCCTGGAAAAGTTTGCTGCCTCCAAGACTTGCTGAGATGCAACAGGTGGGGGTGGGGGTGGGGGTGGTCAGAAACGCAACTGATTTCTCCCCACCTCACACTGTCTGTGTGGACTGCAGGGCAAAGGAGAAGAAGGAACACTTTCTCCTTTCCCTGCTGCAATGCAGATCAAAAGCACTGCTTCTGTCCCAGCCCGGCTTGGAGGGGAAGGGAGCGAAATGAGCTGTTTTTCCTCTTCCTCTTGGCAACTTCACTGTGTAGCTGTTTTGCTGAGTGGGGGTGGATGAGAACCCAATTTCCAGCTGATTGGGGGTTTCAGCTTCTGAGCAGTAGGCAGCTACAAACTTGTTTGCCAACTATTCGATACCATCTGGACATATCCCGGACTGGCTCACAGTCTGATTGTGAGGGTCGAACAAAGTAAGATGCACTGCCAAACAGGTTGTCTGAGAAATGTGTGACATCCTTAATTGTCTTCTTGCCAGGTGTAGGCAACCTTTTTTGGGCCAAGGGTTGGAAAAAACAGAAGGTTTTCCAACAATTTCCTGTGAAATTGTTGGTGAGCTGGCAAAAACTGGGGGAGGGGACGGTTGTACTTGGTGAAGAGGTCTGGGACACCCATCGACATGTTTGCATTTCATTTGCTAGTCCCGGTGGGTATAGTTTTCATGGAATGTTGTTGCTCCTACAGTCTATCTGCTTTTGTGCCTTAACAGCTTTAGAGTTTTGCCAAGTCTCAGCCATGAGATTAAACTGGAGTTTTATATTTTAAAAGTAGATGCGTCCTGGTGATGTTTGGGGACATATTTATCCATTGTGATCTGAAAAATACAATGAACACTGCTTCTATTATTTTCATTGTGGTCTCAATTACTTGATTAGTTAACCTGAAGTACTGCAGAGCTTGGAACTGGGTATTTCACCATTAGACATATTCAGTATGTGACCATTAGGATAATTTTCACTGGTGATATGTAAGGGCATCAAAAATGAAAATCTCCCTGTTCTCTTTTAAAAGATTGGGCTCAAGCCTGGGGGCTTTTTCCTAGAATGGTTCTGAAACTGGGGGACATTGTAGGACTCTGATTTACCTTTGTGGCATCATCATATAGCCAAAACTGATTGGCTATATAATGTCTTCACATTCCTACTTGATCCCTGACTGGTTGGAATAACCCCAGCAAATCCTAATAAACTCTTTCTCATCATCAGGAGGAGAGTAGCCAAGCAAAATGAATAGGCCACTACTACTTGGCCAAACAGGTGCATGGTGACCTGTTCATGAAGGCCAGTGGGAGGCAGATCACTGTTTCAAAGCTGTAGCCCTTTCCAGGTTGAGAAGCCCTGTTCTACCCAAGCTCCCTTATTATATTCCCCCATATGAAAATTAGCAGAATATCATTCTACAGTGTTTCCACAGCAACTAAAAAAATGTAACATTACATTTGGTGGCAGCTGAACTTCACGCTCATACAAAGCATCAGTCTTGACTGATGTCACCATACGCTTATGACGAGGAGTAATTTAATAGTCAAACCTCCTTTTCAACTGTTTCCTGATACTTTTTTGAAAACATCTCTGTGTTCCTTGGTATCCCTCTGTGTCTTAAGCTGCATGAAAAATGCAGTGCCGGAAAGGTCATTTAGAGGGAAGACACAAGAACTCTAGAAAACACCTGGACTTTAACCTCGATCCATCTTGTCTCTCAAGTTTTGTTCTTCGAGTGCTGCATTTAGGATTATTAAATGAGCAGAAAAAAATGCTCCATCCTGGCCCTCGGCTGTTGCTGTTGTGCTATTACATCCTGCCTGTCACGTTTTTTTTTGCATTATTTGGTTTTTCTGCTGGGGCAAAATAAAGGAAGGGTTCCCTTTCAACACACCCCCACCAAAGGCTAATCTGCACGTACAAAAACTATGCGTGACCAGAGCTGTAGTAGGCTTGCCAAATCCAGCTTGGGAAATTCCTGGAGATTTGGAAGTGGAGCCTGGGGGAGGTCAGGCTTGGTGGAGGGAAGGGAGCGCAGTGGGGATGCGATGCCATCGGTTCTGTCCCCAGAAGCTGCCATCTCCTCCGGAGGCACGGATCTTGGTGGCCTGGAAATCTATTGTAATTCTGGGATAACTTCAGGCCCCACCTGGAAGCTGGCAACCCTAGGCTGTAGTAAAAAGGGGAATTGAGCAAGATGGAGTGAAAACGCTGGCAGGATCCAAAATCCTGTACATGTTTATTTTCATATCCATGTCTAGGTGATTTCCACAGGCGCTAAGGCAAGAGGGCTTTTGTGCCTTTCGAAGCTGCATAAGAGGAAGAATTTCTACGGACTTCACTTCTCTTGTTGCATTCATGCTGGGCAAATGGCCCTTGCCACAATTTTTCCTCTTGTTTAATCACCAAGAACATAGAAGCACGAGGTCCTGGGGCAGGGAGCGGGTGGCACGTGTAGTGCTTGGTCCCGAGCCTGGTTTATTAATTGTGTAGTAATAAAGGACAAAGACTTCAGGAAATATAATGGATTAACATTTTTCAAGGTTAAAAAAAAGGAGTTTGGACGGTCATGAATTATTGTGGGCTTACCAGCTGCACGCCAGTGGCGAGCAATCTCTGGGGGGGAGGGGGGTTGCCATTGTTGGGAGGGGAGGTGACACCCCCCCTCCCAACAATTGCCCATCACTAGCAGGCAACCTGGGAAAGTGTGTATCGGGCATGTTCCTGGTAGGGCGTGACTTTGTCACTTCCTGAAGTGATGTCGTCACACTAGCAGCAGGTGTGCTCCTGTGCTTTGCTGGGGCCAGTTTTGGCCCCAAACGAGCCAGAATTAGCCATATACAAAGCATGGGAGCACGTCCGTGGTGTGCACAAGGAAACTGACCCAGATCCCCACCCCTCCCTCCAGGTGGAGATAGGAATCTGGGAACCCTAAGTAACATACACCCATGGGAGGGGGGAGTCCCTACTGTTTTCTGGCCTTCTTTCCAGTTGCTTTCGTATCCCTCCCCCCTTTTTTTGCAAAAATATGGTTATTCTAGCTGATTAAATGGTCCTGCTTATCAAGAATCATATAGCCAGCAGGATGCCATGTAGTTAATCAGATCTACATAGGTTTGCTAGAGCACCGCAAGACTAAATCAGACGGAGAACCATGGTTCCTGCCTTCACTCTGAACCACAGAACCCAAAGGCTCTTCCCTTTATTATTACCAGAACAGGAGGCTGCCTTTTGCAGGAAGCGTTTTTTAATAACAAAAATGAGCTGCCTTGCCCCCCTCCACCCCTGCTTTGGCTTACTCCTAGTTTTGAATTGCAATTTTATTTGATTATAAATAAATCAAATTGAACATTCCAGGCATGCTTTTTTTAAAAAAATGGAAGAAGATACTTACTTAGAAAGCAGTGCTAGGCCCCCTCATGCTTAACACAGGGTCCTATTTACAGGAATTGATTTGGAATATAGATTCAGCCCTGCATCTGGTCCCTAATACATAGCCACTGCCGTTGTTATAATTTTCTCTGATAGAATCTGAGTGATGCTGGCAGACCAAGGAAATGCAGCACATTCTCTTGACTTTAGTAAATCCCTGTTCCAGAAATATTTAATTTTGGCAAGAGGAAAAGACCTTAACACTTCAAAGAAAATACAGCAGCTGCTGTAGAATAAACCAGAGGATTAAAGGCAGGAACGGGAGGAATAAAATAATGGAGTTTAAGTTGCCTGAATAAGAATGGAATGATTTCAGGAAAGGCAAAATGGAAACCAACAAAAGCCAGCTGTTGCATTTATTCTCAAATATCCAGGGAACCCCAGAAAGTTTTTTTTAAAGTCACACACACAAACAAGTCAGCATCTGATACCATGTTGCTGTTGCCTCAGGCTATTGCTAGTCTTAAGAATTTTGCCGTAAGAAAAATGGTCATAATTGTTGTCTTGAAAGGACTCTTTCAAAAATGTGCTGTTTTTAAAAACATCCCTGAGACGTGGAACCTGCTCAGCCCTACCTACCTAAACGTTCCTGTTCTACCCTCCCTCAGAGGAGCTCAGGGAAAGGTCCATGGTCCCCTCCTGCCATTTTCTTATCTCAATAAATCTGGGACTGCTTAGTCAGAGCGACTGACTGACTGGCCCCAAGTCACAGGTCCTAGTGTGATACTAACCACCACACCAAATTGGCTTTTACTCATACACCCTGCAGCAATCAACACTCATTTCAACCCTTCAAACCAACTTAACTGCAGTTGGAAATATTCTTTTGCTAACAAAAAGAAACTCAGCCGGATGTTCACGGCATGAGAAATATCTTGGTGGTGCTTAATTGTCCTAGAGGATGAAGCTTCCCAGTGGAATTCAGCTCCAGGCTGACTGGAAAATTTAGGGTCATACTTTGGCTCAGCTGATCAATTACTACGTGAGGACTTTTCTGGGAAATGCACTGGATTTGAGGAAACAAAACACTGATCCTCTAAAATCCCTAAGTACAGGTAGGGAGAACAGAAGGGTGAGTGGGCCAGAGTACTGCAGGTAATGAAACTGAAAAAGTCATTTTTAAATATTACTGATATTGAGCAGGACTCTGGAGAGGTGGCATATAAATTCCCTGAGCAAATAATAGTATTCCCTTCCTTATTCCAGCATATTGGGCTTTTTTTCTGGTAAAAGAGGTGGTGGAACTCTCAAGAGGGAAATGAGGGGAACTGATCTCTGTCTGGAGACCAGGGGCGGGGGAGGCGTGGGCACCAGACACGTATTTTCAAGAAGTGCTGGAACTAGGTTCCACTGAAAAAAAGCCCTGATCATTCATGATCTAGTTTAGAGCTTTCAGGGGAGAGGAGGTAATGTGGAGGCTTTCTTCTTCTCTGCCCCTCCCTTATTGTTCAGGTTGAGTTGGTGATGCTGTTGAGGTCCCTGCCAGAACAGGCAAGGGGTGAGATATATTTTCCCCACCCTAGTGCCTTGGATGCATGCCAGTAAATGTAATGTTAGGTAGCCTGGAACTATAGTTCCTAGGGTTCACTGAAACACAACTCCTTTGACACATCAGAACTAGTCATATGCAGGGGCGGGGGCAGTAAGGGGAATCAGAAGATTCTCATTGTGCATCGGCCACTTGGCTGCCCTAGATGGCTTCAGCAGTATGGGGGAGCAGTAAGTAGGTGGGAGCAGAAGAGGAAAAACAATGTTGTTTTAAAAAAAAAAGTTTAAAAATTCAGCCAAAAATATGCTCAACACTACTACCAGGAGATCTGAAAGAAACTGACACGCGCCCTTCAGAAATGTCAAATTTTATCAGGATTGGAATGTGGCAGACTGCTGCGGTACAGGACATACATAGCACTGCGCGTGAGCTGCGATGCTGCTAGCACATAGAAGAAAACACATGTATGGATGCAGACTTATGTCAAGTTTGTACAGATAGTTGAATTTAGCTGTTCTTGGTGCAGCATTTAAAGATTAGATATTTAGCACAAATACATGCAGCTTTGGGCATATCCATAAACAGAACAAGACGCTCCTGTATTCTCAGGATGTTGATAGCTGATGTCTCTCTGAAGTACAAACTTGATATCATTTTCTCAGATCTGGTTTTTCTTCCTCTCTGCAGTTTTTCTTCTTGTCTTTCCTGCCCGCACACTCTTCTTTTCTCCCAACTCACCTTAGGTAAACTGCAGTAGTCATTTGGATAACCTAGACAACTACAGACAGTTTGCATACCCAAAATGGCTTCCACAATGGCAATTTAAGTTTTAAATGCTTCTCTTTCCTTTATTCTTCAAATATTTGACATTGTTCTGCAAATCGACGTTTCCCCCACCTTTGTGGAAACATCTTTTTCTCTTCCCGGCCACATTGTGAGGATTTTTTTTTATCTGCTCTCCAGGGCCACATTCAGAATATAGCTAGAGGTAATTATCACCTGCTTATTAACTACCTTCAGGGCTTTTTTTCAGCTGGAATGCGGTGGAACGGAGTTCCGGAACCTCTTGAAAATGGTCACATGGCTGGTGGCCCCGCCCCCGGATCTCCAGACAGAGGGGAGTTTAGATTGCCCTCTGCGCCACCATGTGACCATATTCGCCAAGGGCAACCCACTGAGTTCCACCACCTCTTTTCCCAGAAAAAAAGCCCTGACTGCCTTATTGTGCCAGTTGCTTTGCACAAATGGAAAGAGTTTCTTCAGTCAAGCATTGGAAGCCATGCAACAATGCAACCAAGATGAAAGAAAGAAGGCAAACGTGATACACAGGAAGCCCGAGAACCCAGTCGAAGCTGTTGAATAAATTATGTGGATAACCGAAAAGGGGCTGCTTGAGATTCCTAAGGAAACAAAACCATTTATAACTGCCATGTGCCAGAGTTGTCAGCCCCCTACTGGGGGCTGGGGTCCCCCACTCCCAGCCGCCACCCCTACACCACTCACCTGGCCAGCAGGAAGAGATGGGAAGAAGCTGGCCTGAGCCACATCAAAATGGCACGTGTGTTCTGTGGCCTCCCCTCCCCGCTATGGTTTACAGGTAAGGGGACCTGGCTACCTTGCCATGTGCCATGCTGCTGCACCAACATGAGGCAAGTATAATTCAATTCTGACTTGCCTTGTCTTAGCAGCACTGATCCTGGGAATCTTGGAAACTATATCATCAGGTGATACTGAGCACTAAGGAATTGCTCATTATCAAACTAGCTCAGTTCCCAGATCCCTTAGTGCTTAGTATCTTTCAAAACAAATGTGCACATATAGATATTCAATGAACCAGCTGGCTGATACATTTCTGGAAGCAAAGTCACTACTCATTTTTGTGCCTGCTAATGCATACATAGAGTGCTTTTCTTGCTTTTAAGAGGTCATAGAAATGCCCAGTGGGAAGGAGAGGAAGGGTAACAATGAAGCACTGCTCATATATACCCAGTTATTCCTGCTTAATCCAACATTCAGACTCAAAGAAAAAAAAATACATGGTTCGAGAACAAACAAATGATGTAAAGCATTAATTCACTGTGACTGAAGGTGGCCATACCTCAGAGGTAGAACATGTGTTCTGCATACTCAAAGGGCCCAGATTATACTCCTGGAATTTCCAGCAGACAGATTGGAGGAAGAGAAGAGCCAATGAGTCAGAGTAAGACAATAAAGGCTTGATAAATGAGCAGGTCTCAGGGACTTTTTTAAAACAGTGCATGTTCCACGATCCTTTCAAAGACAACAATGCTGAACATTTTCCTTAGGGCACAATACCTAGGACCAGCAATTGCCTGAGGCACAGGACAATAGATATATTTCATTGGTTTCTGTACAGACATGTGGGAAGGAGTTGGGAATTATTTTCAGACCCAAATGTGGAAAGCAGGACATCCATTGAAATCTATATGGCTCTTCAAGAAAGCATCTGTAAGTAGACTTGAGTATCTTTCTCACAGAGTCTTTAGAAAACACAGACAGCCAAGTCAGAGGAATTCCCATGGAGGAAAATGTGATTACGGAACCAATGAAGCATTGTGAGCATGTTGACGTCTCTATGTCTGCAAAGGAGGGACCCTAGGATCTTGGTCAATTATCTCTAGGAGTGGTCCAACATCACAGTTTATATTCATGAAGGATCATGTCACTGGGCCCTTTAGCTGTTTTGAAGCTAACTATTGTCTTAAAAACTGTCTAGAGATAGCAACCTTAAAACAAGGAGGAGGACCTTCATGAAACTCTAGACAAAGCATGCAGTCTGTGCATCTTTTACTGTCTCTCCCATTCTGCATCTGCTGTTCTGATCTTTACCCACCCTACAGTGGAATCTTCAGTCACAGTAGGTGGGGAAGTGGACAGGAGTCACGAATGGTAGTAAAAACTGGAATGAGAAAATTGCAAGAGCAGGAAAACAGGACTGGGCAGACAGACAGTACAGATATTCCTGATAAGCCTGCCTGGCAGCATTCTGGCACCAGCCCACTCTTCAGCTAGCTATTCTATCAAAGGGTAGTAGGAGACTGTCAGAAACAGAAACTCATCACCTTTGCTGTCTTCAGAAGAAGTGCTTCAACTTCCATTTTTCATGACTATATTGCCACCAGGCCCAATAGTTGCCCCTGCCTTTGATCAAGAACACTGGCTGTCCATAACATTTGTGCTGATTTAGTTTCCTCATAGGGCTGGAGTGAAAAACCTTACATGGGTGTTTCACCATATGAGGATACTGCGGGCAGGACTCACACCAACATATCAGTCCCATACATAACTGTGGGGACTGATGGGTTCTTGTCGTTCTGCCTTTGACAGAAGCTAGAAGTTTTTCAGTCCCTTTCTAAAATGGCAGCATAGCAGTTTTTTAGCTGAGGAAAGCACACTTAGGAAACCCATCAGACCATAAGGAATATACTTTCAGAGCAAACTGTGCCAGGTGCCAGGTGGGTATAATTCCTCCTGTATGCCAGTGCATGTGTGTGTGGGGGGGGGGGGTAAAGAGGCCAAAGAAGCTCTACTCTAGAGAGGCAATATAAATTCCCTAAATAAGATAATATCCATTGAGCAAGGTGAAAAAAGCTTAGATTCGTTTTCTCTACCCACATGGTGTGAAAGGTGGTATGTCAGCTCCTTTATGCTTTAATCTCCCAGAACAGATGAAAAACAAAGAAATAAAAGGTCATTTAGATTGTAAACTCCTTGAGGGTAGGGATTGGTCTGTTTTTTTAAGCTCATGGAAAGGTATTATGTACTCCGATACGTGCAAGCGCATATCCACACAAAAACTAATATGACTAGCCACCATCCTTATTAATCCATGCCCCTAATACCATATATCTAGTCTTAATGTCTCTCCTACTTGACTTTAGCTTACAGGTTGAATATAAAGCTTGTTCTTGAAGCTACAGATAGTAATAAGTCAACAGGCAGGGCTGAGGGCAAGTGGTTCAAAAATACACAAGTATTAAGTTCTGCTCTAGAAGGAAGAGAGATACTGCTTTTCATCATAAAGTCATACGATGCTGCCTTGTACTAGCTCAGAACACTGGTCGATCAGGGTCAGTGCTGATTGATTAGACTGGTAGCAGCTCTCTGGGGTCTCATATTTAGATATTTTGCATCATCTACTACCCAATTGTTTTATCTGGAGATGCCAGGGATGAATCCTGGGACCTTCTGCACACCAAGGAGATATTCTGTCACTGAGCAATGTTGCCTCTGAGGGAACCTTCAAGGAACCAACTTGTCCTTGAGGATTCTCAAGCTGAAGAATTTAAATAGACCCAACTTTCGAGTCCCACACACTAGAATATACAGTGATATGTTCTAGACAACTTAGAAAATGCATCAACAAAAAACATTGTTTGGGTTTTTTTTTAAAGCTCCACTTTATTGATAAAGGTTGAACACAGAAAGTCAAACAGAGCAAGTGCTGTGTTCCTGGAGCTCAGGGTAGACTGAGGGTGCAACTATATAGACACTGAGAAGATCTGTAATTGGATCACCAGAGGTCTTTATTCTCCTTAAAGGCAGCTACTACAGGCCCTGGTTTGAATCAGAACTGTGGTGGGCAAGGACTAGGCATCCACCCTGCACCTTGAGTGCTGTTAGCCCCAGAAGCTTTAAACTAACAGAAATTGGGCCCTCTTAGAACAGCTATCAGGGAAACAGCACAGGGGAGAAAGACTACCCTCCCACACACCCAGGGTCCCAGCACCACCCAAATTGCTTCCTTGAAGCTTTTTTTAAAAAAAGAACAATACAGACTGCTAGAGATATGATCAGGATCTCTAGCACCGGATCTAGTCACACGCCTTAGAAAAAGGTTCTGGTCTTTTAAAAAAAAAATCTGTACAATGAACAAAATATCACAAAATGGCACACAGTTTGGTATAAGTGGTATGATCAAATTAGACCGGGCTATGTTTTTTTAAAAAAAGAGATCTCCTGTATAATTAATTGACCAGTTACAAATGAGAAATAAGTATCATTTGGTTTTCCGGTGGATTCTGATGAACTTAAGAACAGAGGAAAACATTTTTAATGTAACCATCCTATTAATAGTTCTTCCATAGATCTTCTATGTTCTGTTGCTCAAACATCTTTTCTGAGTGAGTCACTCAACAATGTAACATGGGTTGGGCCCAGTTCCACACAATGGTGTGCAACTACATACCATTGCTAAGTTATCAGTGATCCATTAAACAAGAGGTAGTCATGAGTAACACAATGTCACATACACAGTTCATGGATCAGTGCTCTGAATACACTAACAAACCCAATTTACAGTGCAATCCTAAGAAGAGTTACCCGAGTCTAAGCCCATTCCAATAAATGTGCTCAGACAGGAGAAACTCTTCTTAGGATTACACTGTTAGTCTTTAAAGGAACATTTCCTAGTTTGACTTCCATCAATCAGAAAAAAAGTTAAACATCTTAAAAGTTGTTTTTACCTCTGCAAAGAACTGCTGACACATGCTTTCAAAGCAGAGGGAAATCATTTCAATAATACTCTTGATGGAGTGTTACAAAACATAACATACTTGCTCCAGACAATTACCTTCAGATTGGTTGACATATTTGGAGTCATTTCCTCCATATTGCTACCTCTGGGCAGAGCACACCCATCTAATGGTCCTTAATACATACAACTTTTCAGAGCACAAGAGATTAAGGAAGCTACCCCTTTCTAGCCCCTCTCCCCACGGCAGTATAGTCTACTATACTGAAATGAGAGGAGTTGGAAAGAGATCACCACTGAGGAGAGAAGACAGGATTAAGGAGAGATCTTCAGAATTACCACAGAAGAAATAGATAGAGACATAAGACATCACATTTTTTTGTACAAAAAAATAATTTGTAGATTCCAAGGAGGACAGACTGGTAGATACTGGTTCTTTTAATATTCAATTCTGCTCCAGTAAAACATGGTACAAAGGAGAACCCAAGTCTGAAAGGGAAAGGTTAAAAAAAAATCAGGACTGGCTACACATTGCCATTGCAACATCTTATTTACCCATCTTGCCCAGTATTTCTACACCAAGACTCCACCAACCAGCAGGACAGCATGCAGTAAATGTGTACAAACAACATAATTATGTGGTGTGGAATTTCTTTGGACTGCAGTTTCTGGAGGATATCATACCCACCATGGAGAAGTATAGGTGAACATGTGGTAAAAACAAAGTCATATTAATTTTACAGGAAGGCTTCCAGAAGTCTAGATTCTTCCTGTTCCTTTCTCCAAAATCAACTTGGATTTTGTATTCTGCTAGCCTTCAGAGTTTATACCGCTATGCTTTAAATTACAATGAATCCCCTTTCAAGGCAGAAAAAAGTATCTGTCTGTTGTCCTTTGTCACTGGAAGTTATGACAACTTTCCCAGGAGCACACCAGAGATAATTCTTGAGAATTGGCTTATATTTCTAAATGCATTCCAGAAATGCAGCAACAATTACACCGGGTCCAATTTGAGGTCCTGGTTGATAAAGATACTCTCACATCCTAAAGTTACGTGGATGTAGGAATGGCAGGTGCAGCTCCATTCATACATTGCTGGGCATTGTTGAACTGGTGTGCTATGGTAATCATTTGACTGAGTTGTCCACCCAGGAAAAACCAATTGCAAATAATTGCTATTGTGCAACAGTAGCACACCATTCAGAGATGTATGCATGTAGCCATGTGTTTGTGTGAGAGAGTTGAACTTCCACTCTATTCTTGACAGAGTTGCATTAAGCCTGAGAACCTGGTATAATGCTTGCCGTAAGCTCTACATCACTGGGTGCAGGAAAGTTTGAGAAAAGAAGACATGGCAGAAGCTCTAAGGGAGGGGACTGAATTCCCCCAGTTCTACTCCCACTGAGATTTACTCCACCTTTAATTCAGGGATTTCACTCAATTTTCTGTCTAATTTAACAGAACCCAAACTGTAAAGAGATTCATGTCCCATGTCTTCTACAGGAAGTGAGACAGGAAGGAACAGATAAAGATAGTCATTTTTCCTTTTTGTTCCTCCCATTCTCCTCACAGTTTGCTACTTATTTTATTTGAACAACCACCCTGCAACACTGGTCAGGATGAAAAAGAATGTGTCTTGTCCAAGGCCATTCCATGTATTTCATGGCTAAGTAGGAACCAAAATCAAAACTCAGACCTGACACTCAACCCACTCCCCCACATTGGCTGCCCACAATGTTTTGCTATGCCATTTCATGACTGGTACTTTCCTAGAATCTCTGTAAGACAGACTACACATTAATAAAATTTGACTAGGTGGCAACAACTAGCCTTCTTACATCAGTTTTACTGTTCCTGTAGAGGTCTTTTGGCATGCATAGTTCCTTTGGCACTTGTTATGTCAGTTCAGGCTCTACTTTTATGCCACACTCTCCAGAATAAGCCTGAGGGGGTTATCATAATAAAAATATAATTTTTTAAAATTATATTTAAATAACTCTATAAATGAAAAATGACAATAAAACCTATTACGAGTATTTTAAAACAGCAGACAGTAAAACCAGTAGCATAAAAGCCTATAGAGATCAGGGCTTGACTCCAACTAAATGTATGAGACAGACCCCAAAAAGAATGAATGTATAATTCAAAGGTAAATTGGCTGGGGGAAAGGCAGAGACACCAAGTGTTTTTACACATCTATGACCTTGGATTCACTTGGGCTGCATCCATACATGATGTGCTATCATTTGCAACTGGTTAGTCTTGCCAATAGTCCAGAGTGATTGCTAAAGAGCAATAGCTAATGATGTGGGTTGCAGTTTTAGAGTTTATTAACTGGTGTGTGCAAAACTTCAAGCCTTTGGGACAACAAGTCATTGTGTTTCCATAGATCAAGATAGACCTCAGTAATGTTCACAACTATAGTTAAACTAGAAGGATGAAAGTTCAATAGAAGTGAACAATTTTATCATCATGTACATGAAACTTTACCTTCAGAACACCAGCACTGAACCCAACATATTTTTATGTTCTCATCACCAGTAGCAAATCTTTGGCTCCAGGCAACCAAAGAAAAGGACCTCTAAGAAAAAGAATGTGATTGCACAAGACCACCAAAAGGCAGATGTAGAAGACAAAGTTTACCTAGCAAAAGAGAATCTGATTTGATTATATCACTGCAGAAAAACAAAATCCAAAGTGGTTCTGAATAACTGGACATTTCATTGGCCATGCTGTGGCCCTTGAGCATGTTCTGCTCTGAATTGGAGCAGTCCCAGCCAGATAAGAAACGAGTTGCTTGTTTTCATGGGACAAAGCACAATCCTAACAAATACTTATTAGATACTCACAGTCCAGCAGAGAATAGCAAAGCCAAACCAGGCAACACCCCACGCATGTCTATTCATTGGGCCAGTGATGGTTTCGTAGCAGCCCTGAAGAATCAGCAAAGAAAGAAAGTCAGTTGCAAAAACTTAGCAACACATTTCAAGACACCACATTTCAAGAAACCTCAGTCTTTTGCTACTGGGGAACAAATGTGGGGATGCCCCCCCCCAGTTATTCCCCCCACACACACACAGTTAGCTAGCCACTTTGAATATTCAGTCTTACAACAAGAAAATGACCAGAAATCTTAATAGAATACAATTAGCTATGTTGTTCCAATTACCAAGAGTAAGTACTACAACAAACAGTTTTCACACTCTGCGCACTTCAGTACAACCAAGGATGCTAGTGCACATGGGCATACCAGAAGGGAACTCACACCTCCTTCCTCTCTTTGCATGCAAGTTGCAGGATTGCAAGGGGAGGCTGTTCAGCAATGGAGAAGATTCCTCTGCTCTCCCCTTCCAGTGGGATTCAACTCATTTGCTGCCAGATAGAGGCAGACAATGGCAAACCACCTCTGTTAGTCTCTTGCCATGAAAACCCCACCAGGGGTCACCATAAGTCAGCTATGACTTGAGGGCACTCTCCTCCACCACCACCAGCCCAGTATTATCATTCCCATATTGCAGATGGGAAAGCTGAAGCAGAGAGGCAAGTGGTTTTTCAAAGGCCAGCTACTAAGTTCAAGGCAAAGGTAAGAGCTGAACTGGGCCAGGAGAGGATGCAATTCCTGATTTATAGTTCAACCTTTTTGTCACTGTGCTATACCACTGAGAGTAAAGGTTACATTTCCAGTTACTGTGAAAGCAAAAAAAAACAAAACGGAGAAATTTCTTACCGTGTTGTGATAATACCCAGACACCCCTAATTTGCAGCCATCCAAGTTGATCGATTTTCCTAGCGTATCCATGACACAGCACTGTCGAGGCCAGGGGAAGTCTGCATCTTTGTTCACAGTCCTGAAGACAGAGGTATACTCCTGCCAGTCTGCTGGCCCATTCACACCGCAGCATTTATTCTTCGTTTAAGAGGGGGTGGGGGGATGGGAGAAGAGGCATTGTGTGTTAGGAAAACAGAAATCAAACATCTTACTGGTAATTCAAAAGGAGAGAGAGAACAAACGAACTAGACTGAGGGGGAAAGGAATGTGACCCAAGGTAGACCAGGGCTGTGTCCAGTTAGGGGCAACTTTCAGACTACACATGAGAATAATGCAGGAATGTAGCAGAACCAGAGAGAGCAAAGAGAGAAAAAACATCAATGGGCTCTCCAGGTTAAAACGTTTCCCCCAATAAGACCACTTACAGGACATCACTAACCTGAACAGCATCTTTGATGAACCCTAAACATAGACCAAGTAATTTCTGTGGGATTCACATATAAGGGAAGTTGAAAATGCGGGGTAACAAACTGAATATTTGGGCATAACCCAAGCAATTAATTGGCCGCATGATCACATACTGGTATGTAAAGATGGTGCTAGTCTACATAGTTCTCTAAGCAGAAAGGTAAGCAAGGACTTCAATTTTACAGTATCTTAAACCAAATTAGGATTTAATGCTTACATTCCTGTGCCATTTATGGCCCAATCCTAGACATAATCACATAAATTCAACCGCATTTCTATTCAATTGTATTTACTCCCAGGTAAGTGAAAATTGAATTGCAGCCTTAGTTCAGATCCCCTCTACGTAGTGTGATCATGATCAATTCAGATCCGTCACTGAGACTTTTCTCTGTGTAGTCCCATATGTTAGGTAGATGATCACAGATACTGGGCCTTTTCTGTCATAATCCCTTGCACGTAGAATTCCACCCTCAGATCTATCACATTGGATTAAAACATCACATTTCATTCCAGTGGCCTATGCATACACTCTCTTCTCTAGGATTGCTGGTAACTTAATATTCAAGTTTAGGATTTTAACTGATTTATGATGCATTTTTAATATATACTTTATTATTCTCCCTGGGAGCCCTGTGCCAAGAGGTAGAAGAATTAAAAAGTACATTAAAAAAACACAGCATACACAGAACAGATATAGAGACTACGAATATTGGAACTGATTGCCAGCTAAAGATGTACCCAAGGAGCGAGCACTTCCTTTTAAAACTTTTTAGTGGTTAGAAGAAGCCCTTCCCTTAATTCATGAATCAAGGTTAAAGTCCCATGAGGACCATCAGTCATCACTACCTGCAACATGAGACGGTTCCATGTCCTAGTGATACCTGCACTCTTCCAATTGTCATCATTATTGATGGGCTCTGGATTCTGGTATTTTTCCAGCATTTGTTTCAGGAAGAGATTGGGAGTAAGCTGGATGGTAAAGCAAAGGGAGGAGGAAACACAAAGTTAGAACAAAATCCTGCCTTCTAGTTAACACATCCAGCAAGTCTTCTTATGGAATTTCAAAATCATTATCAGGAGGGCATCCCCTCCAGTGAAAAGTGATCATGGGAAAACTCAAAGCCTTCTACCTCCTGTTTGTTGGAAGGATATTAATTAACAGGGGCAGTCCTGTTTAGCAAAGGACTGCTCAAGCTCCTATTGGAATATAACCAACATGTTAGAATGATATAGATCCAAGTTGCTTTAAAAAAACAAAGACACAATAAATCTTCACTGCAGTTATGGTGTCTGCACCATGCCCTTCTTGCCACTAGAGGATCACAATTTATTATTTTTTTAAAGAAAGATTTTGCAAATGTTCCACATACACTTGGACTGCTGTCATCTTCATTTCTCCTTGGAGCTTCTAACCATTTCTAGACAAGTACCTTATATCTTTTTTAGTTTCAAGGTTGAAATCGAGCAACTCTGGGATACCAAAATAACAACAAAAACCAAACTATTTAAAAGAGAGTACTCACAAAGTCTCGATGCACAGCTGCTGTGATGCTAGAGGCCACTTCAAAGGCAAAGACAATCATCATCAAGCAGATATACTGGAAAAACAAAACACATCACCCAAAACAGTAGGTACAGTTAGATCGTCAGTCTAGGTCCCTCTGGTAAGCAACAAACATGTCTATTGGGGTACTCTTTCTTTCCTGTCCTACCAAGGAATTGAACTATCAAGGAATTAACTCTTTAAAAAACATGAGTAGAACACCAGTTATGGTTGGAAGGAGCCTTATGGGTCACCTCCTTACCTCAATGCAGGAAATCACAATGGCTTCTGCTTGAAGACCTCCACTGAGGTCTACCTCAACTCAACTGTTTCCATTGTCAAACTATTCTCACTGTTCTCAAACTGGTAAAAGCTGGCAGAGATGGGATATGGGTCCCATTGGCTGACATTATTAACTTATCACTGAGTCTGGGAATTTTTCCAGACCCCTTAAAAGTAGAGATGGGCACAAACTGAAATACAAACCAAAGTTCGTGATGAACCAAGTTGGTTCGTGGTTCACGAACCAGCGGTTCATCAGAGCCTATTTCTGACGAACCACCACAAACTTTAGGGTGGTTTGTTTGTTTTGTTTTTTGGTTCGTCACTGCAGACAGCCTGGTGCCGATCAATCAGTTTCCTAGGCAACAGGGGATGGACTTCCTGCAGACCTTCTGCTGACCCAGAAGTGATGATTTGCTGACCTGGATGTGATGTTTTCACGAACCAAGCGAACTGGTTCACAAACCGGGGCATGTTTGTGAAAGTTCGTGGTTCGTGAAATGCAGTAAATCATAAACCGCACAGTTCATTTTTTTTTTCTGGTTTGTGCCCATCTCTACTTAAAAGAGGCAGTGGTGTGGCCCTTATTGGAGAAACTGTTTGGATCCTGCTGATCCAGCCAATTACTGCCCCGTCTCAAATTTTCCATTTCTGGGCAAGGTAATTGAGAGGGAAGTGACCAAACAGCTTCAGGTATTCTTGATGGATTCCTCTGTCCTGGACCCATTTCAGACCGGCTTCCACCCTGACCATGGAATGGAGATGGCGTTGGTTGCCCTCACAGATTATCTGCAGCTGCACCTAGATTGGGGAGGATTGGCGCTGCTGTTTTTATTGGATCTTATAGCCACGTTTGACACAGTTGATTATGATCTTCTGACTCACTGCCTCATCGACATGGGGTTATGTGGGACAGCCTTACAGTGACTGGTTTCCTTTCTCCACAGCTGGGGACATATGGTGGCACTTCGGGAGCAGATGTTGTCACCATTCTTTGGTGTGTTCCATTCTCTCCCTGATGTTGTATAACATCTACATGCACCCTCTCACCCAGGTGATCCGTAGCTTTGGGCTAGGTTGCCATCAATATGCTGATGACACCCAGCTATATCTGCTGATGGATGGCTAACTGGATTTCACCCCAGATACTTTGGCTGGGGTCTGGATGCTGTGGTAACTTTGTTGAAACAGAGCCATTTGAAATTGAACCCTCTGAAGATGGAGGTCCTGTATCTGAGCCATGGGATGGTGAAAGGAGGGATCTGGCTCCCAGCCCTGGACAGGGTGCAGTTGATGCCCATGTATTGATATGGTGAGGAGTCTGGGTGTGACCTTGGATGCCACACTTTTGATGGAGGCCCAGGTCTCAGTGGTTGCCAGGTCTGCCTTTTATCACCTTCAGCAGGTCAGCAACTTGCCCCTTACTTTTCCTTCCATGACATGGCTACAGTGATCCATGCAACGGTCACCTCCAGGCTGGACTACTGTAACTCATCTAAGCAGAGTCTGACCTGGAGACTGCAACTGGTCCAGAATGCGATGGAGCATGTCCTCATGGGGACACAATTCAGGGCACTTATCCATCTGGTGCTGTGCCAGCTTCACTGGCTTCCAGTTGAATCCTAGATCCGGTTCAAGGTCTTAGTTTTGACGTCTAAAGCCCTTAACAGATCAGGACTGACATACCTGTGGGACCACCTCTCCCAATACGTCCCCCAGAGAGCCTTACGCTCTGCCAATAAGCAGCTAGTGGTGGTCCCCGGGCTGAGAGACATTCATCTGACCTCAGCCAGGACCAGGGCTGTTTCAGTACAGTCTCTTATGTGAGCATTGACGCCTATTCATTGATTGGTTTTCATGTGTTTTACTGCAGTTCCAAATGTATATTTTAAAAATTGTATTTAATTGTTGTTTTGAGCCACCCCTAGCCTGCATGCAGGGAGGGCGGGATATAAATGTAATCAACTCAACTGTTTGTAAGTTTCAAGTGTTCAACTGGAATCTATCTTGATCCATTAGATCTAGTTTTAATCACTTATGCATCACAAAACTAGTCTTTGTTCTCTTCCATGTGATATTCCTTTAGGTATTAGAAGAGCATGATTATTTCTTTCCTCAGTCTTCTCTACTCCAGGCTAAACATACCAGTTTCTTTAATTTCCCCCCACAAGACTAGTTTTCGAGACCCAATCCATCTTTTCTGCCCTCCTCTGAGCGTGTTCTAGTTTGTCTAAATTTTTTTTAAAGTCTACCTAGAACTTGACATTCTCCAGATGATGTCTGACTAACAGGGCTGAGTGGAACTATATTACTTATTATATTTCTGTTAATGCAGCCTATAAACTATATTAGCCTCTTCTGCAGCCACATCACCCTGCTGAGTCATTTTTCGTTTGCGATCCATCACAGTTCCAAAATGATGAGATCCTATTCACATGTACTAGGGTCAAGCTAGGTCTCTCCTGCTCTTTACCTATACATTTGAGTCTTTGGACATAAATGCAGAACTTTACGTTTGTCATGTTGAAAATGTGGGCTGAAACTAATAAATTATTCAAATTTTATTTCTGCCTAAAGCATTTACTGCCCTTGTCAGTTTTGTGTAATTTGCAAACTTGAAAATGCTTTCTACCACTGCTGCACAGTCACCTGTATGTCTCAAATATATCAACTCAAAACACTTTTACTTATCCATGGTGTTCAACCAGTCATGGTCAACTCATTCACACAAGTCTTCACTTGATACCACTGCAGTATTAATAGATGAGGCATATGTAAAGCAGCCTTTAGATCACTTCCATTCCCTACACCATACTAAATTCTTGGAAAGCATCAGCAGAAGATCTCTGAGATGAAAAATAAACTTAAATAGAGCATCCAAACTTAGCATGTGTATTATTTCTTTAGAAACCATGTGAATCCTTCACACAGAGAGCTCTCCTCCAGCAAGGTAGTAAAAGGTTGCCCAAGTTTGCTGTCCATTATGAAAATCCATTTTTTAAAATATCAGCTCCTAATAATATGTAAAGATCAGTGTTGCATCTTATTCTCCAGTAAAGAACCTAAATAAGGAGCTTAAGACTTAATAGATGGTTCCTGACATTACACTGGAATTTAAATCATAGGGAACTGAAAGATCTTCCCTATCATACTAAGGTCATATGACTGTAATTCCACCAATGGCATTCGTATTTGAGACATGACAATGGTAAGGTATAAGCATCTCATTTTTTTCTGTACCTTTCACAAAGATTGACAGCAAACTCTGCATACACATGTCTAATTAGAAAACAGTGCCTCTTTCTTGCTAGGCTTCCAGCAGCATGGAAACTGAAATAGCAAGTTTCATTTGTTCAGAAAGTGCCAAAGCTGACGATTATTCTAGTTCCTGGAACTCTGCAGACATCGCGAATAACTAGGTTGCCAAGGAAATAGTCTCCCACACAGTTACTTTTCACTGTTTAGGAAGTTCCTTTGTGCAAAAGCCAGGAATACACCAACGCACAACCAGATGACTGGTTCCTTAGAGCAGGAGAACTCACGCATTACTAATTAGCAGCCAACTTACCACCACTAGCATTGTTCTATTTGACTGCAAGACTCCAACAATACCAAGGACTGACATACAGAAGAAACAAAAGCCAGTGAAGATCCCAATCCAGGCAGCACCATAGATGTCGTCATTGTCAGTAGCTTCCAGCAGAGGATACAGTGTGTGTTGGTCTGACACAAAGAATATGCACTCTGCCATCAGGGCAAGGCCACAGAGCTACAAAGAAGAGACCGACAATAGTCATTCCATCCTGACACAACATCTATGCATTTTACTTGTCCTTTAGACCAAAAACGTGAGCCCAGTGGGTTCAAAAATTGTATATCCTCCCCATCTTCTGCTAAAGGTACTCCACATCAACCAACACAAATATTTGGGATTAGGAGCACCACAGAAAGAACGCATAACCCTCATTTCCATCACCTGTCCTGATCTGGATAGTTTTTTCACTTTGAGATCCTTTATAAGAATTAGTGCCTTCTTAAGCAAATACTGACTTTGTTGCAATGTCTGTTGCTTACATTTGTTTTAAGTAGTAACACACCTTTCAGAATAAGTCCCTAAGTTCTTAGAGAACCCTTCTTCCCCGTTTATACAGTTAACTTACCCCCATAACGACATTGCCCATGATTAGCAAGCCTTGGAAACATCGCACACCATTCTCCCCTTTGGCCATCTTCAGCAACCTACAGGAGAGTTACAGATTTAGGAGCAATGCAAGTTCAAGAATAAGTCATCATTTTAGAACGCACACACATGAAAGCCTTTCAGAATAAGCTAGCTCTGTCAGCAAGGTTCTACATACAACATCTGAAAGAATATAGAAGAGAGAGTGTAATGTTTATTCCTTTTCTCAGATTGCTTTGGAAGGTCACTGGATAATGAGTTGATAAAAGGTTAAAAGACACAGAGACAAAATGTCTCTATAACACAAAGATCATCTACACTTGATTACCAGAACAAGCCTAGGAGTAGAGAGTCAGTAATGAAACCTAAGTGCAGCCTTGTCTTTGCAGATAGGCTGAACATAACACATCTGGTTATATCAATAGATATAAGCAGCACTTTCCTTGAAACATCACTCTAGCGCCATGGGACATATTTCTTGGCTGCTTCATCCCTTAGCATTTTTTTTTTATTACCAACTTCCCAGTGGGGCCTCTCTTATGAAGACTGCACCCCCATCATCAACTCTGACCACATTGTTGTGAGCTTTTAAACATTTCACTATGGCAGATTGCTCTCTGCAATGGCAAGCCAAGCTCTCCTATTACTTTGAAGCAGCTTGTAGTGCTTATCCTAGGTAACTGGGGCTCATCCTCGTTTATCCCTTTACTGAGAAGTTCTGATTGTTGGAAATGAGGAATAAACTTCTAACTGTTGAGGACTATCTCTCTTCACATGAAACTGTATGGAAACTCTAGTCATCCCAACAAGTCCTTTTTTACTGTTACCTCTTTATTGTCACTGGCCAGTCATAGGCATTTATAGAGTTGGCATAGACTTTATGGACAACATACCTTAAAATGCAAGGATAGCTTTCAACCCTCAAGACTGGACAAGAGCAACCTATTTAGGAGGGCATTTGAGGGCCACTCTAGCAGTCAGTGTTATACTAGGATTTGAGGTGCTTAGGTTCAAATCTTTGTTCTGTCATGAAGTTTGCTGGATGATCTTGGACTAGTTATGCTCTCTCAACCTAACCTATCCCACAAGGTTTTTGTAAGGCTGAAATGAAGGCAAGAACCACAAGTTATGTTATCCCAAGCGCCTTGGCAGAATGATATTTTGAGGGTGGCTAAGGGTAGCTTCCTTACACTGCAATCCTGTGCAGATTTAATCCAGTCTAAACCAGCTCATGTCAATTTTACTAGGTCAAAGGGCTGGTTCTGTTGATATTTGTGATGCAAATGTTTGTTTTATGAAACCAGCTATTTTAGCTTTGTTAGTCGAGTGGGGCTTTGATATTTAGCCTTTATCTAAGGCTCTTTAACCTGCTCATGGGGGAAAGCAGGATATAAATGTTTTATATGTTAATAAATGAATCTTGGAAAGTACCCCTCAGTTAAATTTTCTAATTCTCAAATGCTTACTCATGTATATGGATATATTTGTTTTCTATATGGGAACTGGTTGTGTAACTCAATGCATTGGGCCTCTGTCACAGTTTTCGATATTTTAAGCGACTACTGGTATTACTTCTATCTGTTGTTAAACATTTTATATTGCATTTTAAAAATCTTAGTGCTGCTGCTTTTATTAATAGTTGTATCTCTCCTATTTTATCTGCCTCCCACCCCCACCCCACCCCGGAGATCTCCTGCAATGAGACGATATAAAAATAAGCTTAAATAAAAAATATAGAAGTAGGACATGGAGATAGTATCTCAGTTTACTCAGAAAGTCCCAGTTTTGGAATATCTACATCCCTGCTTCAAATCAAAGGCCATCCTTGTCTTCTCAAATGATACAGTGCCATGTTCACAAAAGTCTCAATCATTTGTACATCTTACCAGAACCACAAGGGTCTAGGACTGTGGTATGTGAAAATTTAAATCTTTTCTTTCCCTATTGGGAGGCTCTCTTGTTACCTAAATAAGCAGTCTCCTAATTAGCTAGGGGAATTAGTTTAAGGAGACAAGCGAGAAGGGTAACTGGGATTTGCCACCTATTTTTACAGGGATTATTCCCTTAGAACTCTCAAATAAGCCAGGCAAATTTCCAACTGGAAAGGTTTTTTATTGAAGAGAAATAAAAGGGCAAACGTACAGAGATAACACACAGTACACATACAAGGCTAACTAAGAAGATCAGGGAGGCAAAGGGGAGCAAGCCGTTTCGGGGAAGGTGATAGTTAACTTACCAGTCTCGAAGACAGGGGTCCACAAGGCAGTAGCAAAATTACCAATGTTGCATGAGAAGAGAAGAGGTCCAAACAGATTTGGGGACTTGTGGACAGATCCAGAACACACCCACACCCAATGGTGGCTAGGGAGTTCAGTTATATGGCAAAATGCTCCTTGGGGCAAGTTAAAAATCTTTGCCCCAGAAACAATAGATGGCTGTCTCCAGAGGTGGACAACGGAGTTGGGAGAGGCTTAATGGGTCTACCTGAGGTGGACTATGGGTGAAAATGGTGTTTGATGACCCTTTGAGTACCAGATGGGAAAAGCTACCAGGTTTGCTGAATGGCTTGGGTGTTGCTTGATTAGGGTAAATGGATGAGGAGAAGTAAGGTCAGGCATTGATGAGATGAGTCAGGAGCTTTCTGGGAGCTTCATTGTCCTAAGTGATGCATCTCTCCAGGGTGTGGAGGGAGTGTTTAGTCAGCCAGCTGCTCTGACTCTCCTTTTGAATTATTTTTCCAGGCCCTTTTACCTGGCTGGCATATTTCAGGCCCAGCAGTGTCTTGCACTTATCCTATATGAGGAAAAGCGTTTATGTTTCCATATCCATAAACCGCCCCTCAGCATGAGGAGGAGTCTGGCTGCTAACACTCCTATTTTGGACAATGGGATACACTATACAACTGATGTTACCTCCCATATCACAGCAGATAGCCCACAGCAAGCCTGACTCAACTTTTCTAGTTGAAAGAGTCCCACCCATGTTAAAAACTAGAACTATGCTGCAGCAACCCTGACAGAACATACCTGAGAAGAGAACGTGAAGAGCCAGTTGCATCTAGAACGTGGGAGACCAGGAAAGTAACATTCCGAATCACATTTCTGAAAGGTCTTTGCTTTTCTACCCTGCATTCCACTCCCAGATATTCTGAGTGGAATTCACACTCCTTCTTCCCAGGGCTTTCACATACACATATCGACAATACTACTAGAACAAGAGAAGTTTGGGTAGGACACAGTGGCCTGTGGCCTGGCACTCTGTTATGTTTCCCTCCAGCCTAAGGAGTCCACTCCAATGGAAAATCCACTTAAGTTGGAGGAAGTCTCCTTAGGGTAGAAGACCTTCCCTCAGTCTAAGGTAAGATACCACACATCATAGCGCTCTCTAAAAGGAGAGATGCAGTTTGCATCATGTCATGGCAGCATCACCCAAGTTTGCCACTATTTTCCCCCTTGACACTTCATTTTTAACAAATAGATATACATAGGTGACATTTTCCAGTTATTGCATTTCTGTGCTGGAAAAAATCCATGTCTGCTTACACCCCATTATGTAAGTTAGGTATTTCTGTCTATTTGTAAAGGCTAGTTTTTGAGTGAATATCAACTTGAATGCTAACACAGTCATCACAAATAGATTAAGAGCTCTGAAGAGCATATCTGAAGTACAGTGGGCAATGCTAATATTATCTGATTACTACAATTTGAGAACAGCAGCACCTTAGAGACCAACATGATTTTTCAAGGGGATACTACTTTGTGTCTGAAGAAGGGGGCACTGACTCTTGAAAGCTTGCAGTCTGAAAATCTTGTTGGTCTCTAAGGTACCGTTGGACTCTAATCCTGGTGCTAGGCTTCCCAGGTGCCCGCCAGTGATGGGCAATCTCTTGGGGGTTTGTCGCCTTGCCTAGGTTGCGCTCCCCGGAGATTGTCCATCACCGGAAGACAACCTGGAAAAGTGCACTGGGTGCACTCCTGGCGGGGCATGACGGTGTCACTTCCTAAAGTGACATTGTTGCGCTGGCCAAGGGTGTGCTCTCGTGCTTTGCAGGTCCAATTTTGGCCTTGAATGGGCCAGAATTAGTCCCGCGCAAAGTGCAGGAACATGCCAGTGGCCAGTGTGATGACATCACTTTCTGGAAGTGACATCATGATCCACACGCTAGGAGTGCTCATGCACAAATGAAGACATACCAGAGGTATGAGGTAAGTGCCAGATACCCCATCTCCCACCAGGATAGTACAGGGACTGGGAAACTCTACCTGGGGCAATAGGATGGGAGAAATGAGGTGAGCAGAACTCTACAGAGCAGAACTCTCCCTAACACAGAACCTTTCTCCACGTCCCCAATAATTTTGGGGTGTGTGTGGATTATTCTAATACTCTAGGTTGAAGGCGGGGGGAAAGGACACATAATAAAGTGTGTCTTTTTTCCTTACTAGTCTGATTGCAACTGAGAGGGAAGTAAAAAGGGCATGAAGGATGGAAGGGTTAAACCCACTCTTTCATGCTTTTCCCCTGTGGCTGCTTTTAACACTGTAAAATATATTGGGAGACTTGATCACTAATCATCCATGCTCTCAACGTTCAGGTCAATCCTCTATGTACTTTTCCTTGTTTCCTCCCTTCCCTGTAACATTCTTCCTCCGAAAGAAATGGAATCTGTTTTGCTTCCTTGACCTCAGGACTTTTGGGACCTGAGGACATTGTTCTTGAAGTCACAGGAACTAAAACATCCCTGCTCAGACCTGTTCATTTACAAGTTAAACAGGCTTTGCTTTCATTTACCTCCAAGACACACTGGAAGTTTGCTCAGACCTGCTAATCACATATGCGTTTATGTATTTATTGTCCCCAGCACAAGATGTGCCTGCTTTCAGCATTGCTTGATTATTTGCCAGATACAAAAAAACAAAATAAAGCCATGCCTCTAAAGTTAGTTATTGGTATGATACCAAGATAGAATGTACAAGAATACACCCCCCCTCCCCCCGACACACAGGCTATTTAGGCTTGAAAGTCCTATCTAGTCTATATAGTTCCAAAAGTGTGTTCTTGCTGTAGGCAAACACACAAAAGAAGTCTTCAGGGCTTAAGAACTGTGGCATAACTCAGAGCCCCTGAGTGCCCCCGTTTTCATGAATCAGAGTCCCTAAGAGCTTGGGACGGAGCATATTGGTTTGGGCTATTTTTTTAAAAAAAAACATGCACAGGATACTTTCATCATCCCAATGATGCCATATGATTCAAACACAAGCCTAGCCTAGCCAGACGAACGTTCTATTAGACCAAACAGTGTCAGCTGTCTGTCAAAGCCTACCTAGAACCCTGTGAAATAGATATTTCCCAGCCCAGATATCCCAGCACTGTACAAGGCAGACACTGTCACCAACCAACCCCCCCCAAGCCCCACCCAGCTTCCTCACATAAAAAGGAACAAGCAACTTGATCCTGTTCTCTAATTTAATCAGAGATCGTTGGTTCTCCACAAGCCAACTCAATGTAACAAAGCTGATATTAGGGCATCATATATGGATGGGCCTGTGTTGAGTAATGGAGCAAAACTTCCTTCATATGACTGAACCACATACTTTAGCAACTTTAGGGTTGACAAAGTTGGCGATTTCACATTTCCTGTCAAAGCTATAGCTTTAACAAACACAATAGCATATTTCAACTTCACCATCACCTATACTCAAATATGGGCAGCCTAAAACAAATCAATCAACCAATAGAAGATCCTAGCAAGATACGAATGGAAGATCCTAGCAAGTACAACAGGACCACCCAGTGCTAGTCTACTTGTGATTCTTACCCAGAACCTTAGAGGAAAAGGTGTGATAAAAACATGAAAGTTTGACAGGAGTGTGAGCCAACTATAGTTACTGTGTTTTGATGGGGGATGAGCCACGTAACAAAGTGCTCTTCTTGCCAGTTCCCAGCAAGCACATCAGAAATAAATTGCAGCATTGCAAGAGCTCAGTGCTAGGACGAATACCAGTTCTATCATGCAGGACAGGCTGGGCCTTTATACCAAACTATGTATGACCTTTAACCCTGATTCCTTTTTGCTGTTGGGAAGAATACAGTAGCTCATCTGATCAGATCATAAAGTTGCTTCCATGCATGCTCAAGTTTGGTTTGAGCAAGGGGTGAGTTTCTACCGGTGCATGAAGCAGACAGTCTAACAATCTTAACTGAACAAGTTAAGAAAGGACAGGACAACAGTATGCAACTGATGCAAAGCCCAAAGTACATAACAAATGGTTCAAAAGCAGATGGAATAACACTTTTAATATAAATAAGACTTTCATTCTCCTATGCCTTTTTTCTTGCCTCATGATTTGTCGCCCTCTGTCTAGACTGTAAACTGCCAAGAAAAGAGGGACAATACACATCAATAGCACCTAACATCCATTCCAGATGGGTCACAAAACTGAAGGAAGGATACTGTGTTGAGAGAGTGCATAGTCCACAGAGAATCTTTTAAAGAGTTGCCAACAGGGATGAAAAGCAGGAAAACCACATTATGTACGTTTGATCAGAATTTCTAGTCCTCAAAATAATTTCTAGGGATCTTGTAAATTATTCGTTTTCGTATTCAGTTTCATAAGTCAGTGGGCTAAGTATCTATATAAACTTAGGCTTGATAGATAGCTTAATAGAATTCCTAGACTCTAGCACCTGTAGTTACCAATCTCTCTCCAGGAAATCTGCAGAAAGCCTGTTGGCTAAGAAAAAAAGGCACCTTCCTGTGAGAATTTGCACCTGTGTATCATCTCACTCAGGGCTTTTTTTCAGCTGGAACGCGGTGGAACGGAGTTCCAAAACCTCTTGAAAATGGTCACATGGCTGGTGGCCCCGCCCCCTGATCTCCAGACAGAGGGGAGTTTAGATTGCCCTCCGCGCCGCTTGGCGGCGCGGAGGGCAGTCTCAACTCCCCTCTGTCTGGAGATCAGGGGGCGGGGCCACCAGCCATGTGACCATTTTCTCTGAGGGCAACCCACGAAGTTCCACCACCTCTTTTCCCAGAAAAAAAGCCCTGATATCACTTAAACTGAATTGCTATCTGCACAATGCAGTTACAGAGCATGCACAGCTGCTTTGCATGGGCGGCAGCACAGTTTACACGAGATGCTATACAAGTGCTAAGTCCCACGGAAAGTGCTTTTTCTGTCAACCAGCATCAAATTTGAATCAAGCCTACATTTTCACACCAGGGATATCAGAAGTGCCACTCACCAACCTCCTTGGTTTCATTGAGCTATTCATCTGCTTTCAGGGCAGGGTGCCAGTGCTTCAAGATACCCATTGAGAGCCATTCAACCACAGTTAAAACAAACCTCAAACTGTTCAGCACTGACAAGATGAAGCACTCCACCCTGCACTGACATTAAACGGCCATGCAGTAACATGCCCTGAGCTCATTTCATCTCAGCCACACCTACGTTGTGCCAACGAACCACATGCAGTTTTCAGTCTATTTTCCATTGGGTGGCAGAAAAAGGCTTGCCCCAAGGCTGCATGAGATGTGAGCCTCTGGCGTGCTGTTGCTTATATTACCTATAGTGAAAGCAGGCAATATTAAATCCCATCCCATCCACTCTCTATGTAATTACAGACAGGCTCCAAAATATATTTAGCATCTTAAATTATTCTTCATGCTTCTTTGTTACTGTGGACTTGTCTCTGTCTACATAAGCAATGGGGATTTGCTATATGTACTTCAGCTAAGAAGAATGCCACTCATACAGACAGACAAATATGAATTTATGGCAGTATTAACAGCGTCAGCCACCTAGCACATTCTGTGACCTGCCCCTTCAGCAGCTGTTCTGACAGTTTTGTTGTGTGAAACTACCCTGTTTCTTCAGTGGGAAACTTAATGACAGGTGGTCATTATTCACTACAATTACTGCTGATTTTTCTCTTTTTTGAGCCCACACTGCAGTCAGAATTTGAGGCTGTTCTTTACCACCCACAAGCTCTGGGGTCTCTCCATTATAAGCAAGTGCTCATACAAAAAGTTTGGCTTGTGGGAGCTCACAACTCTGTGTTGTGCTGAACATCTTTTTAACAGCTTTGAAAGGTTCTTAGCTGTGCCCTATGTATAGAGGAGCATTCCACACACAGCATAAAATATAAATAAAATTACAGCTGTCACTTTATAAGAAGGATTGTTAATAGATGCACAAACACTCAAACGTTTTAGAAATCAGCAATCATCTCTTTGGGATGGGAGGGGGCAACATATTAGACACTTTGCTACCCTATTAAGGCTGGAACATTTAGGTCTTTAAATATTTCTACCGTGCTTTTCTATACAATGGGGATCCAGAGCAGCTTACATCATTCTCCCCTCCTCCATTTTATCCATATAACAGCCTTGTGAGGTGGGTGAAGCTGAGAGAATGTGATAGACCCAAGGTCTCCCAGCAAGTTTCCATGTCAAAAGAGGGTCCCCAAAGCTTCATCTGACACTAACCACTACACAGGGCTAATGCATGCCTTGCCTCAAGGCTCCATGAGAAGCAAGCATCTCATGCATACAAACCAATGCCTAGTACCCAGCAAGTAAACTCTACTGAATTCTGAGGGACTTTTTTCTACATAAACACACATAGGTCCAGGACTCACAGGTTTTCTTCATTAGACAAATTGGTTTCGAGTCTCCATGTGTAGATAGATATCAGAAGCAGAACCTTGCTGTTTGTTTGTGCTTGGAACTAAGATACACAACTGAGTTGCAAACGAATCCAAAGGAAAAAAAATTACTTCAGTGGATCTGAGCTTATCAACAGAATACTGGTCAAGAAATCAATCCATCCCCTTCAAAAAGGGCTGCTGCAAAGAGAAAACTGAAGCATTTCCTTCAATATTACAAACAGTTAACCAAACAGGAAGGTCTGTATAATCACTTTTCTATTAGCTTTACTAAATGAGGAGAAACTCTTTCTGCTCCTGAAAGAGATGAGGGGGGATGAGAGTTCTTCATTGTCTCTAGAGTACACCTTCCAAGCTTTTTAACTCAGCATTATCACTAAGCAACACCTCCTGTAAGAAACAATAAAAGCTTAGAGCACAGTCCTACACACAGCTGTGCTGCTTGAAGTCCTCCTGAATTCTCTGGGTTAGAAGCAGCTTAGCTGTGTGAAGAATTGCAACCTGGTACAGAAAGAAGCATAAAGAAAGAAAGGGGGGAGAGAAAAGCCTCATATATACCACTGCTAATACCTATCAACCTTACAGTTATTCTTTTAAAAAAATAAATGGAAACGAAAAGTCAATGACCCAGGCATCTTACCTTCCACCTCCTTTGCTCCACTGCTGACCCAAACACACCTACAATGCTCCACAAGTTCCCCCTCAATCCTTTTTAAAAGAGCCCCAGGCACCTAAGAATGGTGGTGTATGATTGGTGAGGGGCATATCACATGTGAAAGTTCTGCATCTGGTCAAACCTGTTCTTCAGTTGTGATGGGACCAGTGGGTGTCTCTGGCTGCCAAATTCTCTGATTATACCCGAGTGTTGATCCGAGCAGAACCATTCACTAAACTCGTTTACTGCATTCTGTCAACTGTGCACAGGTGACTCATCTATATGTGATCTTTGAAAGTGAATAGGCAAATAAAAAATAAAGTCACACAGACATTCACATAAATCTCAAGTATTGTAACAACTACCAAGCATGTATAATGAAAACATTATTCCCAGGAAAAGGGAAAAGGAAATTTTTATCATACACAGTTGCCTTGTACCAAGACAGAAAATTGCTCTACTTTGCCCAGTATAGACTAACTAACAGTAGCTCTTCAATGGTCTTGGGCAGAGGTCTTTCCCAGAAATTGCTGTCTCAGTCTTTAACTGAAGATACCAGTATTCCCATCTAAGTTCATCTCTATGGAAAGTATGCTCTCTACCACTTAGCCACAACTGAATTGAATATATTGACATTTAACTGCTAAATATGAATGCCAGTGATGTCCACCATGGTACCACCAATGTGTTTTCTGCTGACACCCATTTGTTTTCCCCCCAAAGAATATAGCCAGTCCTTGTCTTTTTCCATTTTGCTGGAGAAAAAAATGCATAACCTTTGCATCTCCAAGGAGCATCCATTCAGAAACAGCCTTCATTGTAGAAGAACACTTGGTTTGAAACATACCAATATTTTGTGATTGGTCTCAGCAACGGATGGCAGCCATTTTGCAGTAACCTGCTCCCCATTCTCAAATTTCTAAAAACATTCACAGGTTCACCAAGACTGGGAATTGCTGGTGTAGGCTATCTTGACATGGAAATGTTCACTATTACAGAAGATGAATGCTTCTATAAGGGCAAACTGTTCTATAGTTGCTAATTAATTGTTGCAAATGCTCTAGAGTGGGATTTAAGGTTGCCAGCTTTTTGAGTTCAGTCTTATGCCTTCAATAGCAGCTTGAAGAGCAGGCCTGGCAGGTGATAGAGCTCCTCTCTGTGTATTGAAAAGAATTGTCTGGTGGTTTCCAGGTGTCTAAAGGAGGAAGCCTGTCTGCCAGGTAGCAACATTAGCAGGATTAGAACCCAAAAGTATCCCATTCAATGGAGATGTTTCCATTGGTTTGAAAGGAAATTTTCTAGCCTTTTCTGGAAGACTGCAAGCACTTTAAACAGATTTGTGACAGGCAGAAGTTCATCTGGTGCAGCCTTTCCCAATACAGAAGAACAACTGTGGGGAGAGTTGCCTCTGCCACTTTGAAGGGCAACACATTTCTTTCCCACCTCCTCCTCCTCATGTACCAATGCAAAGAAAGGTTGCTGCCCACACTTAGAGATTCAACAACTCAGGGATAACTCCACATCATTTTCCTAGTCCTCTTGGGAGGCATTCAAAAATCATCTATCTGCCTTTAGTAAAATCAGAGAAGAGGCTTTGAAAGGGTATTTGGCCTGTGACTTTATCCTTCAATAAGAAGCATGAGCTGGGGAGGGATCTGCTAACCTTTTAGTGCCTGGATAGCTCAGACCTATAACTGTCAAAGAGCAACTGGTTTATCCCCTTTCAAGTGTGCCCCTGTTGAATCTGCTGTCTAAGGCCACTTCACTCAGCCACTGGTGGGGCCACTGTAAGCTTCTTGTACTTAAATCCTTCCCCTTCAGATTTCTTTTTTTCGGTAAACAAACACACACACACAAAGAGGAAGAAAAAGGAACTGGGGTAATTTTACCAGGCTTTAATTGAGAGATGAATCAAATGACCATATTTATATAGGGATAGCAATACCACAAAGCAGACTTTGTCCATGGATTTGGGTGTTGAAGTGATCTTGCAATTGCCCTGCTATGTGTCAGGATTGTGACTCACCGCCTACTAGTTGTGTGACTGCAATGTATGTGGAAGCATTTTCAAAAAAAAAATTCAGCTAAATGAAATCCACTGAGAAAAAGTTGCCGTCTGTTGAGTTCAACGGATAAAAAATGGTCCTGCGAACTGACCAAATGATTTCTTACATGGGTATCATTTACGGTCCCCAAGCAATTAGAAGGCAAAGTAGCCTGAGCTTCTCATGGGTTTTTAACCAGGGTCTCAATCTGCAATAAGCAGAGCGACACAGTTTAAGGCATCATGGCGATAAGCTTAATTGTTTGCTGATGTCTACCAATCCAGCTGCATTTAGGCCTAGGAGCAGGTTCTGATATTTGGCAACCCAAAGGTCATCTCCATAGCATCCATGGACACTCTCAGATGAACACTCAGACAATACACAAGATCTGAATATTATTTTACTACATAGAAGTCATATCCATGTATGGATATTACTGTATTATCAGCAGCTCACAAAGCTGGGCGCTCTGCAACTTTTCTTTTTGGGCTATGCTTAACAATCTGCATAACAAACAGAGATCCCATTACTGCATCTGCAAATTTTATTTGCTGAATTTCTACTTTTTATCTAGGAAGTTGCTAAACGCAGAGGAGTGCAGGAAGAAATGCTATTCAGAGTCTCCATAGTGTGTACTTTAAAGAAATTGAGATGGAGGAAACAGTTGGGATATTCTTCAGAAGACATGGGGTGAACATGAGGCAAACCCACAAAGCATGAACTTGACTCAGTCCAGAGCTCAAGTTCTGTTACTCTTTAATGGAGTATCTTTCTTTTTTTACAAAATACAGCCTGTGTGGCAGCACTTCTAAGATAGAGATGGTAGAGAAGCCTTTCTTAAGCTTAACCCTTTCTTCTCAGGCAATTTTCTTACCTCTAACTTTCCCTTGAAGTTGTAAAAACAGCTTTGGGGAGGCAGGAAAACAGATTAAAGAAAGGGGGTATATAAATCTTTCTCTGCCATGACAGTAGCCCCCTGCTCAAAAAGTGCTGACACAGCAGAAAGACTGCCACTAAAATGAATCACATGAATACTACAGAAACAGCTAGTTCCACCCCAAAGAAGGGGCTGGGGTGTCAGCAGGAAAGTAAAATACCCATAGTTGGAATGGTTTTAAATGGTCATGGTGAGGAATGATACCTCTTTACAGACAGTTAAGTATTCCCCACTTCTAGGTTTAGCTGCTAAAGGCTTTTAGACCAAGCCTGGTCCCATGAGAAGTTCCACTTGCCCTTCTCCAGCTAACAGGAGGAGTCTGTAGCAGGACGAGGCACTCTGAGCCCATTGATGTGACTTATGAACGCTGGAAAAAAGAAGGGAGTGGAGAAACCAACACAGTGCAATGAATGTGGACCAACCGCAACTCACATCTCCTGGCTGTGAGGGATAAACCATGGTGGCATGGCTTTAGGGCTGTGGCCACAAAGAGAGGCGCTCCAGCTGGATTTGTTGCCAGTGTATCGATATTGCAAAATTTCAAACAGGTTTTTAGATCTAATCCCCTCCTTAAACAGAGCAGGGTGCGGAGAATGGAATGGAATTCACTCCTTTCCTGCCAGTATTGTTTGGCAAGAAGAGGCGGCTTTCTGCCAAACTAGCTTAGCAAGCAGGCAATGTGATGGCTTGATCGGATAAAGGAGAAGCCCAGGCTCACGAGGAAAACAACAGTGATTTTGTTTTGGAAGGTGAAGAGCTTAGATGTGTGCTTACGAGTCTGATTCATGCCATGGTGCTAGTCCGCTTGAAGCACATCTAAAAGCTCATGACAAAGCAACTAATTAAGAGGACAGTCTCTCTCTCTCTCTTCACAATTCACTAAGAAATTCTACTCCACAAGCTCCATGGACATGAATGGGAGGTGTACAAGTGATCATGGGGCAGATGCTTTGTTTCAGCAGCAGAATCATACCATCTGCCGATATGAGTTGTTTTCTATCTTGTACAGAGTACATAGTAGAATACTTAAAACATTAAAGAGAAAATTTAACTTTAAAACCATCACTGACAAGGCAATTTTAAAACCCTATGTAATCATCAGAACAATTCCATAACTAAAACCCACTAAAATTTGAAAAAAATGGAGTAATAATGTAAGAGAATGATGTAAACTGCTTTGGGACCCCATTAGGAAGAAAGGCAGGGTATAAATGAAATAAGTAAGTAAATAACAACAATGAATACCCTTATTGCAAATAAAAGACCCAACTGCAATAAAAAACAGAGGACCAATAAATGTCAGACAATCCCAGGCTAAATGAACACCTCTGCTGGATTTAGCCTTCTTCTAAAGTCTTCTGGAAGATAATGGTCTTGACTGATTTCTGGAAGGTTACCAATGATGGACCAGTGATTGGACCTCTGTAAGGCATTCCAACCCTTGGAGGCTACAGCTGAGAAATCTCTCTCTTGAGCCCCTCCAGTCTCATCCCATGTAAGGCTGGTACACAGATCAGGCCAGCCCTAAAAGATCTTAGACTACAGGAGAACTAATATGGACACGCCAGTCTCTGAGATGTGTCAGGCCAAGGACACTTAAGATTTTAAGGGTCCAGCCACACATTATGAAGTCCTTACAGACACGCACACCGTCTCTTTTCTGTTTGTGACTACAGCAGGCAGGCAAGAAGAAATGGCTTTAGCTTCTCCCCCTTGCCATTTTTGCATCCTCTCTTATCAAACTTACCTGCAGTCATGTAAGTAACGTGATTTTTACAGTGGAGCAAATAGCAGCTCAACAGGGCTTTTTGAGGATATGTATATATAAAGCTGCCTTATACTGTTGGTCTGTCAAGGTCAGTATTGTCTACCCTGATTGGCAGCAGCTCTCTGGGGTTTCAGGTCTTTCACATCACCTACCATTTTGTTTAACTGGAGATGCCAGGGAATGAGCCGGGGACTGTTTGCATGCTAAGCAGGCGCTCTAACACTGAGCCACAGCCCTTCCTCTAACAGTAGGGGAGATGACAGCAGGGGAGGGGAAAGACTAAAGCCACATCTTTCTCCGCGCTGGACTAACAAGCGGAAGAGAGTGAGTGTGGGTCCCAATGCAAGTCCTCAGCAATCAAAAAGACTTTTTAATATGTAGCTGAACACCAAATGTAACACCAGCATTTTGAGTACAGCCTGGAAACTCACTGGAATCCAATGGGATCCAATGTAATTGTGACAAAACTGGAGAAGTATGGTCCCTACAAAGAGCCTCAGGTAACTCCCTGGTTGTCTTCTGTAACTGATGACGTTTTTTGAACTTTTAACTATTCTTAAAGGAAGTCTCACATAGAACACGTTCTAGTAGTCTAACCTAGGTATTACTAAGGCATGCATTACCAAAGGCCAGTTGAGTTCACATTTTTAAAAAAAAAAATACCACTCAGGGAAGCACATATTTTCCCACCATTTAATTTAATCCTCACAAGGAGGAAGGTTAAACTGGGAGATTAGAACAATCACAATGTTACTCAGCAAGCTTCATGGCAGATTGAGAAGTCAAACTGTAACCATGCCAATCCTACTCTACCCAATATACGCCATTGGCTCTCAAATATAATGATGATAATGTAATGTGCAGACCCCTTCCTACATGAACAACAAATCCCAGGGTTTTAGAACCACACACAAACCCTTGGTTGATTTTCTTGCATCATTTAAAGGTCACCATGTTCTTCCACCAAGCAAAAACAACACAACTCTGCTTTATAGAGATGAAGAAAAGGTGTGGTTAAAGGCTCTTACACCTTGACAAGTCACAGTGACTCTCTTTCAGCTGACTCCATTCCTTGATTTCCATTAGTATTGAAGTGAGTACACTAATTGTTATCCAAGGAGAAAAAGATTATAGCCGCTGACCTGATATCCAAATACCTCTGATCATTAGATTCTAGTACAGCTTTAGGCTCCCAGGACAGGCTGAATACCTCCTCCCAGGTCTCTGCTTTTCAGGAACATTTCCACTAAGCTCTTTCTATCCACCTGCCTGCTACACAGAAGACAAAAGACATAGAATCTTTCTCCACTTATGACTCACAGAAAGAATGTCTGCGATCCACTACATGCATGCTATAGTGAGGCCTGTTCAGCTGAGATGCCCTTTTTCTGTGAGTTCTTGTATAATGAATCAATGAATCCTGGTTCTCCAGGCAATGGGTTTCCTTGTCTCCTCTCAGAGGTCCAGATAGACCCAGGCCACTTCCAGCTTTTGAGCCCCCTAGCCACAATAAAAATGTTAAAAATGGCAGTGTGTAATGCACACAAAAACAAGTCACAAAATTCAGCAAATGCTTTAAAAGTGTCCAAATGTGAGGCCTCTTTTAAGCCTGAGGCCCAAGCTGCAAGGCTCTCCTGCCTCCTTCGATGATCCCTGTTACCCCTCTCCCCAATTCCCAGAATACTTCTTTTTTGGTATTATATCCCATCCCCACCCCCTTTTTTGTTGGCTGCTTCTTTCCACTCTTCTGTTCTCTCTCCTTCCATGCATGCAGTTTGTTGGCTCTTGATGGGTTTCATAGACATTGAAGCACACCGCTTTCTTGATTGACACCCAGTGTTTGCAGAATGAAGTCCTCCAGTTTTTAATGAAAGAAGACAGTGCCAGATTAGGAGAGACATCCCACATATCTCTGCAACCTGTTTTGAAAGATCGCCATTTTATTGAGGAGCCTGGATGTGGCTCCCCTGATACTTTCAAAGGTACAAGCAACTCCCTCCCTGCCTGAAACTTATTTTCAGGATGCAGCTGCATCAAGCTTGGTTGGCATTTCCCCACCAAGCTATTTCTGAGTTTCTTTTTCTCTCTGGCAGGTGCCATGAAGAGCGGTGGACAGATGCATTGATGGGAAGCAAGCTGCATGTTTGGCCTAAGGCACTTTTGATTAATGGGTCAAGCCTCACCCTATGACTGGTGCTCAGTCCTCCTGATGCTTTCATGCTGTATAGTCTTAGTCATGCACTCACACTTCCTCACCTGGGTGAGGAATCAAGTCTTATATCAAGTTAAACACCAGTAGGAAATGATTTTTGAAACTAATGATGCCTGATATCATTGACCTGGGACTGAACGTGGCACTAACTTTATGCTCTACCACTGAAACATCCATGGCCACAGACTGGGTGTCTGTTGGCTTTTTTCCTACAAAACTGGAAGGGTAGAGAACAGTGAGGTGGAGAACCCAGTCATAATGTTAAAAGTCGTGTTGGCTTTGAAAAAGCAAGATTTATGCTTAAAAGGAAAACTAGCAAAAGAGGGGGTCAATTTGAAGAGTGACTATAGGAGTTAAGCATTAAGTAAAGAATGCACTGAAATAGGCTGCTTCCACACACGTTGGATAATCCACTTTCAATACTCTTTAGTGAACATTTGGAACTGCTTTTCCATGTGTGGAACAAAAAATCCACTTCCAAAGGATTGCTAAAGTGCATTGAAAGTGTATTATCCAGCGTGTGTGGAAATGGCAATAGTTTAATCCACTGTTTTAGCACTTCAATTTGCCATTGCCTGTGATCAGTAGAACCAGTATCCTTTGCATGTTTTCAGGATGGAGCCTGCCTGCCAAAATAACCTTTTCTCTGATGTATTGTGTCAGAACTGAACCATATATGAAACTACCTAATGCTGAGTCAGACCATTGGTTTGTCCAGGGCCGATTCTAGATGGGCACAAATAGAGCGAGTGCTTTCGCTTTTTCAGCGACCTCACTCGTAAAAACCCGCAATTTCCCGTCCCGGCTTACCTGCGGTCCATGGCGCTCAGTTGCGCTCTATAAGCGGAAGGTGTGAACGCGGTATTGCAGGTTTGCACACTTCTGGACGCTTCGTCGCCGCGGAGAGGCCCTCCCCTTTCCCTCCTTCCTTTGCCGGCCGGCTGGCAACAATATTCCCTTAATTTTTTAAAAAAAACCGGGCGCCATTTGCGCAGTAGCACGTTTGCGCACATCGAACTGCACAAATGTGCACAAATGCACAAACGCACAAAAGTCGACGCTGCATATTCGCATACCTGCGCATTTGCGCATTTGCGCAAAACACGTAAAAACATTTTTTTAAAAAAACCGAAATGCAAACCAATGAAGGCCCCCGACATCAACTGTGACGGGGAGGAAACAACCAATCCTGGGTACCTCAGTTGGCCGTGCGAACATCCGGAAGTGGGACGGCATGCTTTTTCCGGATGTTATTTCCGCAGAAAAACCGCAATTTCTGGCCATCTGGAATCGGCCCAGGTCAGTACTGTGTACCCTTGACTGGCAGCATGGTCTCTGGTACAGGACTTTCATTATCACCTGAACATTTCAAATGGAGATGCCAGAGGACTGAACTCAGGACTTTGCGCGTGTGAAACGCATCCTTTATCACTGAGCCGCCCACAACCTCTCCCAGTATAATTAGGAGCTCCAGTGCAGGAGAATATGGGGTTATCTGGAAGCTTTTGTTTCAGTAAGTCTGTAAGACTATAAAGGTGCCACAGAATTTCTCTTTCAACTATGGTGCAGTGGAAGGCTTCCTTCTACAGCAAACAGATCCTGAGACTCTAAATCTTGTTGCACATTTGTATGTATCTCGAAGCGATAACGGCTATGATAGTGACCGAGATAACAAATGATGTGATACACTACAAATACCAGATACAATATAGATCTTTCTCAGTACACAGAAGAGGTGAAAGAGATAAGAAAACTGGGAGGGGGGGGCATGCAGCAGATAAGAGGAGACTCAAAATCCATCTTGTGGGCAATCACAGTGTGCTCTGCTTCCCTGCAGCGGGTGAGTGAACTTGGCCTTGTGCTTTCATGACATTGAGGAACAACCAAGCAGGGCTGACGACTTGATATTTATAAAGCAGTAGCATCAGTAGGAGGCAGAGTTGTTTTTCCACTGGTGCCTTCAAAGAGCTTTGAAATGAGAGTAATGATGATTAATCGATCCTTTGTTAATGTCGGCATAACAGGCTCCTGCATATTAACTAACGGCAGCCAGCAGGACTGTGTTTCACTGGTGCTTGGAGGAACGTTGGGTGAATCTTGCCAAATGACTCCCCCTCCTCCCAAGTGAAGACGTCTCCAAGGGAAAAACAGCCAACAGTCTTCTTGTGGCACCTTAAGGATCAATGGATTGATTGTGGTGTAAGATTTCATGAGCCAGAGTCAGCTTCGTAAAATGTGACAAATGGCCTCTAATCTTAAGCACAATGCATCTGTTTAGCCTTTGAAGGTGCTACACAATTAGGACTGCTTTTTAAAAACCGATTTCTAGCTGATGATAGGCAGGTATTAGCAGGTGATAAAATTTATTTCCTTTCCCAGAAAGAGCATCATCTGCTGATTTTATTTTTCTTGGCCCGTTGACAACAAACCTGCCGCCATGTCCTTCTCAGATCGGCTAGGAGACCTTGGCTTCTGGGAACCCAGAGTGCTTGCTTGAAAATCTTGCGTATAAAGATCACGTCAGTTCTGTGTCACAGAATGTGATGGTGTTTTCAGCTGGAGTGAAGGGGAGTGAAGACTGGGAATTTCAGAGGATGAGATCAGAATAACACAACTCTGATCAATTCAACTAAGAATGATCTTCCAGGGAGAAAATGGAAACGTTATTCATCGAAAGAGAGGAAAATGGAAAAAACAAGAGATAGCCTTTGCATAGTGACAGAAACTTGCAACCCACAAATTCTCTTTGGTTTTTTCCCTTGAAAGATCACAGTGTTTGGGCTGTGGGCAATTTACAGTTGGATGAGTCTTGAAGTTTAATAATAATAATAATAATCTGTTTTTAGCCCACCCTCCCCACAGAGGAGGATTAAGCTTGCATTCTTGGAGGAAATGACAGATTCAGTTACTAACATTTGGGGAGGGAAAAACCCAACTTACTCCCATGTTAAATTTTGCTCAGCAGAAAAGTGGCTGGACAACAAACAGATGATAGGATGCAAGAGCAGAAAGCTAATCTTAGTTGCAAAGAAATGCTTATAGGAAAAGATTCCTCCTTGCTGGAGAACCTATGTAGCTGGTTTAGACTGACACACACCACTGGTCTATCTAGTTCAGTATTGTCTAATATGATTGATGGTGGTTCTCAGGCAAAGAGTGTCTTTCTCAGTGACTGCTTCCCAACTTCCTTTTCAGATGAACTGGGACTTCTTGCGTTAAAGCACGCGTTCTGTCATTGAGCTACAGCTCCTCCCCATCAGAGATGAGACTGAAGGAAATGTCATGTTTTGCTTCTGGAGTACTCTGGGGAGATCTGGGGGGGTGGGGTGTTGAAAAGCAGTCCAATCACTGTATAGGCCAAAGAAGAAACTGGAGATGAGGCACATGTTGTTGGGGAAAATCTGATACAGAGCTGAAGCTCTCATCTGCTCTCCTCCACATCTTCGTCTGCCACAGAAAGATGTGAGTGGAAAGGGCACTTGACAGCTTCTGAAACAGACGCAGAATTCCCCAGCCCTGAAACATCACTGAGGGAAAAGTATAGAATCTTGTTTCAGTTCTGACAGTGCTAAGATGTGAAGACATTTGTAGAAAATTACTGATTTTTTTTTTAAATCTAGCTTAATAACCAGAACTGTGATTTTTTTTCTTACACTTTCATTTACAAGGATAACAATACTGGCCTTCCTTGTAGGACTGTTGTAAGGGTTACTGAGATATTGCAGGTGAAAGGCTATCAGTACTAGAAACAACTCTGTAAGTGCTAACGTATTATTTAGAAATTTCCACTCTTTTGTTATCTGAGCATTAAAGGCAGTCATAACTACTCTGATTTGGCACAAACAGGTTTCTCTGCTGTCATATGTGACGTTTGTAACCCTGTGGAGTATCCTGGATTTCAGTGTGCTGGACTAAATGCCTGCCAGCAATTCTTGGTAGGTGTTACATGAATTGTTGCCCTTTGGCTTGCAGCTTGCTAGCCCTTTCCTATTAAAAGTGCCTTTATAAAACTGCTGTGACCTCTTGCTGCCACCTACTGTCCACAAATAGCAATGCTAAAGATATGTCAGCTTCTGACGATATTGCCATTGCCAATTCTACACCGTACACTCTGACTGCCATTTTACAAACTCTGGGATAGTAAGACCCTATGCAGCAACCACTCACTCTACTTCTCAAATGGTCCTTTTGCCCATACTCAATAGGGTGACACCTTAATAGCAATCTTCTTGAAGGAACAGCTCCATAGTCTTGAGGATGCTCTTGGACCCAGGTGTACTGCTGGATAAGCAGGTGGCAGCTGTGGCCATGGGTGCCTTTTACCAGCTTCTTCTGGTTAGCCAGCTGCAGCCTTTCCTAAACTGCTAAGATCTGGCCACTGTGGCGCACCCAGCTACATCTAGATTAGATTACTGCAATGCGCTCTACATAGGGCTATCCTTAAAAAGTGTTTGGAAAATTCAAATGATGCAGAATGTTGTAGTCAGGGTGTGGACTAGAGTGGGTCGTAGAGTCCGTATCACGCCAGTCTCGGCTTATCTATACTGGCTCCCTGTTTCCAGACACAATTCAAGGTGGGCTTGGAATTAATAATCCCACCCCTTACGAACCTCTACATGATCACTGTGGTCATCACTGGAGACCCCGTTTCAGGTACCATGCCTTCTGAGATTAGACGGGTGGCCATCTTTCTCCAGCAGGCGAAGATTTTTTATTTGGTGTTCCCTCAGTGATCCCTCCTTTCTGCCCAATGTTTTGTTTTTATGTCTTTGCATGTTTTTAATTCTGGTTTTAATTGCTTTAGTGATGCTATTGTTTTGTAGTTTTTTTGGTTGGTTTTAATGGCTTTAAAATATGGTTTTATGATGCATGATTTCATTTGTTAGCTGCTTTGGTAGCCCTTGTGAGGGCAGAAAGGCAGGATATAAATTTTGTAAAATAAATAAATAAAAGCACTTAATGAAGTTGGAAGACAATTCAATGGCAGCTTTTTCCATTTTTTCCACAGCTGTCTCCTGTCGTATTAGGGTTTTTAATTGCATAAGAATGTTATGGGTTGGAACCAGAAAACTCTCAAAGTCACAAACTTGGACATCAAGGCAGCAGCATCCAATTCCACAAAACAAAAAGATGAAAAGAGCCTACTGTCCCCAAACTGGACATCTGAGCTAGTAAATAACACACAACAGGTTACCTTAGCAAAATAAATTTATTCATTAGAATCAAAGCTTTTATATGCACATGATTAGTGGCTGTACACAGGTGGCAATGTCACTTTGTTCAAAGAGCTAGAACCATACTTAAATTCCATGCAAAGTTTCATTGGGGGTGGGGAAGCCCCATCAACTATTTCCTGGTTTAACCAAAAAAATATGCTAGTGTTTGATCTCTGCACTAAGAAAAAGCACTATCAGCAAAGAGGTTCTCCCTGGCAGGTGAATCTCATCCGATCAAGTAACTAAAATAAAGTATTTTGGATTTAAATGCTTTCCCAAAGGCTCAAACAGATTATTTAAATGTGAGGCCTACTTACAGTGCAATCCTAAGTAAAGTTACTCCAGTCTAAGCCCACTGATTTTAATGGGCTTAAGACTGGAGTAACTCTGTTTAGGATTGCACTGTTAGAATTTTGAATCAGAATGAAGATTCTGGAATTAATTTAGAGACCCTCAAGAAAAAACGGTTTGCTGGTTACTGGAAAAACATTTTCCCATCCTGGAAGAATCCCATTCTGAAGAATCAATAGACTACCTCCAACCTCCACAACAGTTTTGAAACTGGGGCCGGGGGTGGGGGGTGGGGTTGTGACCATTTCATTGTACAGCTGCAAATAGTTGCACTTTTTTTTTTCATTTACAACTCTAAATGTCAGAGCTGACCAGAAGTGTAAAAGACTTTCTCTACAAAGCAGAATTTAGATAAACCCGGAGTCAGATTTTAAACTCTGCTCTCAATAGCTTAACCAGTCAGCCTATCCAGTTCACAGCCCAGTGAAATCAGAGGTCTCTGATTTAAATCATTAAATTTGTATTAATGGGGTAAATAACTTTACATCAAAGTACCAACTATTGATCAAACTGGATGTCAGGCGGTCTTACTGTTGCAAGTCTTACAAAGTGATCTTGAGATCATTTTCTTGTAAACGTTGCATCTATCAAAAATATGTGAGTCAAAATTTCCTTGGATTGTATTTCTATACTCTGCAGGTGATGGTTTAAGCTTGATTGCTCCTCCAGAGGAGCTGCCCACCACCACACCAGAACCCTTTTAACTTTAGCAGGGTTTCCCTCCTCCCATAGAGAAGTATTCAACACGTGTGTCACCACCTGTAATCTGAAATGGGCCAGTCCAGTCTAAACCACACTGGGAGAGTCTTCTGCCTGTGTAGACTGGTTCTTATTACTGCAGTCAGAGGCTGTTCACATGGTTAAGGCTTACAGCCCTAGAACTGGATGGACGCTGCCTCAGCAGCAATGTGCTTCCTCCAAGGCATGGGACCATCTGTGCTCTTAGAAAGTGGTGGATTGTCTATCCCAAAAACCCCAGCACAGCACCCACTGCGGAAGAAATCAGAAAACAAGTTACCACCGACACTGTTCAAAATAATAGAATTGGTACAGAGAGAAAAATAAGGAAAGGGCAGTGCTGGAATATGCTGAGCCCATTAGAGTGAGAGAAGCATTGAAGGAATCCAAAGAGAGTTGCTTGCAGTGCGCAGGCTTTCATTTCACCGGAACATTTACTCTTCTTTTTCTTCTTGATTCCTGTTGTTTATCATAGTCTGAACCTAAAGGGCAGCAAAACCCCTAGAGAGTTCAGTCAGTCATTGTAGACTCCTCAGCAAATTCTACTGACAAATTCTGAAGGCCGGGTATAGGATGAGGTCTTGTTTTACCTGCAGCCTGCAGTGCAATAGCCCCTTACTGCACATTAATATCTCTTTAAAATGTCTCTAACACATCCCACGTGTACACAGGAACTGGTATGGCCACACCAGTAGCCTGTCATTTTTTTCTGTCAGCCTGAGCAATTTCTGTCAGGTTGAATAGGACAGTTGTGTACCCACCAGGGCGATAAGAACTCAGAACTCCCAGAGACTTCTGGATTGAAGGAACCCAATTAATATGCCATTTTCTCCCACACAGAATAATGGATACATTTTACTGCAAACAAAAATGTCAATTAATCGTCTGCCATTACACTTGAAGGGTAGAGTATGGTTTGTCTCTCGCCCAAACTCTGCCTCTTGGAGGCAGTGTACAGATACATCTTTTCCCTCCTAGTTTGAGAGACAATGGAGGAATTCCATCTGCGGCTTGCTCTGATGTGCAGTTTTGCTCCAAGGCAAATCTGCAGCACCATTTGCTACCATTACGTGGAAGTCTGGGCCAAGCGCAAAGAAAATTGGAAATGACTGGGGATGCAGACTATGGAGGGTGACCAAAACCAAAAGCAAAGCAAAGCACAAAAATCAGCAGGTACTTTTTGAAAGACAAACTATTTATCCCAGCATAATCAGATGGTAACAAGTAAAACAACATGACATGAAATATAGATTGGTGGTCTAACACTGGTTACTAATAGATTATGCTTCATTAAATGCTTCTATGTCTGTTTCTAAGTCTGCAGGACCAAGAAAATAACTAGTTTGCAAACAGACTGTCCCTGAACAATCCTGTGTATGCAGCAACTTTAGCCTGAAATTTCCTAAGTCATATTCAGAAACAGAGAATGCTGGCTTGCGAGAATGTGTAAAAAACTCAAGTAGGCCAAAGATCAAGGAGAGCAGAGAAGGGACGTAGACACCACAATGCCACCTGCCCTACAAAGAAGAGAACCAAGATGGGCTAGAGGAGAGCTCTTCCTGTCATCATCAATGGAGCTGACCTGCTCGAATGGCCTGTGCACAAAACTAGGTCTGGCCAACATACCCTTGGGTGAGGAGTATGAATTAGACTTTATTAGGATTGGTTTCAGTAAATCTTGCAATTCATTAGAAGGATCCTTGCCTAGGACTCTGTTCACTGTTGAATAAGGGCTCATGAGCCCTAGCCCAGCTCTAGGGTCTGACCAGCTCTGGGCTAAGGGGAAAAGGGGCCACAGATGCAATTTTAAACCTGACAACAGAGCACACAATACAGCACGTGCAATGCAAATACAATCATATTTGGCTGCAGACAGGTCAAATTCCTATTTCTTACATGTTGCCCAAGAGCAGCCAGCTGCCCACATACCTGCTAATGCCCCCGGCTACCAAGACCAGATGCAGCACTTTTGTCTGATGCAGCACATGCACAGGGTACAAAGGTGCTCACACGTAAATGCATGCGATTACTTTCCTAGCTCCATACATCCCACGAGGCCATTGTATGCTCTTTTCTCATCTCCCTCCAAGCTTCGTTCTAAGCCCAGGATCTCCACTTGTATCCTCCTGTCAGTGTGCTTTTTCCTTACCTAATCCTTTCCATTAGAATGCCCTCTCCCCTGAAGTTTCTCCCCCATCACATCTTAATGACCAGCATTTTGCTGGTGCTTTAAAATAAAGATGACCCCACCCTTAAAGGAGAGGTGTGTGGCATTCACACCATCTCTTCCATCAAGCAGAGTCTTTTCCTTCCAACATACAATTGTGGACTTGGGCATATCACCTTCTGACACTGCCAAGTCTCATTTCCCAGCCTACAACTACAAAAATATATTCACAACTTCAGTTTGCTCTCTTTTGGCTCAGAAAGGCAGGGAACCGTACAAACCAGGCCCTGGATGTTCTGACAAGCTCACGTACCTGTTTCAACATGAACTGTAAGGGATCTTCTGGCTTCTCATACACCAAGTTTTCTGTGATGTCCTAATTGGAAGAGACAGACGAGCCATTATATTTGTCACCTGAAGGCAAGTACTGAAGGGATACCCAAGTCTACTGACAAAGGAATGGACGGCTTATCATTTTTAAATCTATATTCAGTTATTCAAGTCAGAGTCAGCCTAAAATGTATGAGAAATCCAAACTGTATGAATGACTTGCAGTTACACAGAGAACTGATGGTACATACTCAGGGTAAAATGTAGTGGGAAAAGGCTAAAATGATGACTTTGTATAATGCACTTCAAAACACAACTACAAGTTATTCCTCCTACCTGAGCTCTTTTAAATGGAGGGTGTGGATTAAACCTGGTTGAGCCAAGTAAATGCTCCACCACTGAGTCACAGCCCACTGCAAAACCTAGTCTGGTCAATACTCATAACAGAGTCTTCCTAGGAAATGTACATTAGCTACTTTAAGAGGAGAAAAATGGTCTACCAGTGCACCAAATAACAGAATATTTAGAACTCTAAAGTACAAATACCCAGGACCCTTCTGGGGAAGCCATGACAATGAAACTGACATAAAATGTAAGTTTCCCCATATTCTCTTTCAGTTCTGTGTAAGCGGATCCTTTTGGGGGGGAAGTATAATTTGCTTTGGACATATTTCTGTTTTGTCTCCATTTTGTTGCTTCATCCTAATAATATGCAATCGTAGTAACATGCAGCTTGTAGAAAAAAAGCCCCATTCCTTTAACATAAAAGCTAAATAGAAAGTTATTCCAGATGACATTACTTCCTTCCATGCCATGAAAAGCTTCAGCTGCCCACTTTCACATTTTAAACTTCTATTAAAGGGAGAAGACAATTTTTTTCTCCAGGTTATTGGCAACCCTAGGTGCTTACTCCCCCCCTCGTGAACAGTATGCTCTCCCTTAAATCAGATCCCTTCTGCCACCTCTTTTTTAAAAGAGTAGTAGGCCTTCCTGAAAGCCACCTGTGTGAGGTCATAAATCCCTTTCGCCAATTCCCTCATCCCTGGGGCTTGGATAAATGGGTGGATACTCCCCAAAGAGGGCCTGTCCTGTCCCAGTGTTGTCTGAACCCCCAGATCCCAGAAAATGATGTATATAATGAGACTTGTTGGGGTGAGAACAGAATCTTAAAAAGTACAGTTAACTCATTGTGCCCGAGCAAATCGTCACAACCAGTTAAAGGAGCCACAGGAAAAAGTGAAAAGGAAAAAGTTCACCTGGAATATCTGCAGAATATTATGCTTTTCCATGTACCTAAGTGAGACCTCAAAGGGATCTTGGTACACTTCAGGCATGAGCTCCTCATCCTCTAGGAATTGGACTGTTAAAGTTGTTGTCTGTGGTTCTGATGCTTGATCCAAAGTAACCTGTGGTTCTGATGCTTGATCCAAAGTAGCCTGCGGTTCTGATGCTTGATCCGGAGTAGCTTGCAGTTCTGATGCTTGATCCAGAGTAGCCTGCGGTTCTGATGCTTGATCCAGAGTAGCATGCAGTTCTGATTCTTCAACGACCTCAACAGTATGTGCTGATCTGACTGTAGTGGCTTGTGAAACAGGAAGAACATTTTGAAATTCAGTTTTAGACTGAACAAGCAATTCTGTATGTGTTTCTAAAACATTGGGAAGTTTGCTGGCTGGAGGTTCAGTCTCATTTTTGGTTGCAGAATCGGTATCTTCTACTGGCTCGTCCATGGGCAATTCCACAAGTGTTTGGGATGTAGCCTCAAATGATTCAAATGTGGATGCTGGTGATTCAGAGTCTGCCTGTACCTCAGTGATCAGAACTCTTCTAGAGAGTAGCTACAACATACAGCAAAAGAGAGAGGCAGAGTTTAGCTGCAGAACACACATGTGTGGTCTTTTATATGATGCACAGACTGACATTAACTTAGTGCTGTCGGCCACGACAAGAAAGAAGGAGAGATGTGGCTCATCACTGTCCTCACTGCCTCCTTAATACTTTCAACCTATCTACCCAGACGACTAGCTTCAAAATAGCATTAGGTATCTTAGTGGCACTCATGCAGTACACGCTAACACTTTTTCGCACTTTTATTTTCTACCCTTAATAGTTAACCTGTCCTGATCTAGGTGGCTCAAGCTAGCCCAATTTTGTCACATCTTGGATGCTAAGTAGGGTCAGTACTGGTTAGTACTTGAATGAGAGACCACCAAGGAAGACCAGGCATGCTAAGCAGAGGCAGGCAATGGCAAGCCACCTTTGTTAGTCTCTTGCCTTGAAAACCCCAACAGAGGTTATCATAAATTAGCAGTGATCTGATGGCACTTTACACACACACAATAGCTGACCTGGAGTTTGTAAGCTTCTAAATTTTTCCCATAGGGAAGCTGAAAAATGTTTGTGTTCTGACTGTTTCTGCAGCAGTGGCCAGTTCATTTTGTAGAATATTTAAAGAAACAATTTTTATGCATATGTCAATCAGACAGCTAGATAAAGCCGTCCCCCTTCCACGTTGTTTAGGGGGTGGGGGAGTCCCATCTCTTAGGAGGACCATTTCTAGGGGCCTTTTGGGATGCAGTGGGGGCGGGAGGGCAGAGAAATCCTTCCATCAGTGGAGATTTTCAGGCAGCATTATTTTTATATATGAGTAATAGATCGGCATCTAGAAAAGTTGCTTGCAAAACTGGAGAACGGCCTCATTTCTTAAGATGAGGGGCTGTACACTAGCACAGAAAACCCAATCTGTTCTGAAATCAATCCCTTAAGTAATAGTTCAGCGTTGTAGCCCAGCTAGAGCAAGGAAGATGGGTATAGAAGATAGTGAAAGGGGTCCTTTTCAGCACTACTGATAAAGTTGCGTGATTGTAATTATTTAGGTATTTCTCCTCAACAGAGACTCAAAGTAGCCTACAACATCATTCTCCCCCCTCCTCTTTATTTTATCCTCGCAAGCTTGGAAGGTAGGTTAGGATGAGAGTATGACTGTCCCAAGTTCACTCTGCATGCTTTCATAGAAGAGTGGGGATTTGAACCTAAGTCTCCCTGATCCTAGTCCAGCCCTCTAACTACTACACCATGCTGGCTGTTTCTCCTCCAGGCGCTAGGAACACTCATTTGACGTACCCTGCGAACTAATCTATATCTGATCTGACACTGACACCTGTTTCCTTCTAGTATAAGGAGAAGACAAGGATTGTGCTGTCAGCAAACATGATGGTGCTCACATGGCAAAAAAACATGCAAACCTCGCCTCAAAACCAATTAGCCCTGTTAGTCTGTAGTTGCAAAATAGTAGAGTCCAGTAGCATCTTTAAGACTAACCAACTTTAATGTAGCATAAGCTTTTGAAAACCACAGCTCTCTTCATCAGTCTTGGTTATAGCTCTCTTGGTTAGTCTTAAAGGTGCTACTAGGCTCTTTGCTATTCTCCTCAAAACGATATATTTTCTTTCCCACATTATTCCATCCCACAGTTGGGCATGACAAGGCTACAAAACGTGGTTATGTTAGGCTGCGAATCAGAACTCCACTGATTCAATTCCCTCTAATGCCATGTGGGGATAATAACATTGACTTAGTTCACTGCTCTGAGTAATAACAACAGTAACAGTGCTAATCTCTCTTCTAGACAGATTAGCACTGTTATTGTTGTTATTACAATGCCTTCATGAAGCACCCATGTAAAAAGGCTCAGGGATCGCTACTACTACTTCTGTGTGACTCTCAAAAACTTGTTGGTCTCAGACCCTGCTATTCTGTAAAACACCATGCCTGCTGATGATGCCAAATAGATAACTTCTGGAGAGATTATAGTTTGAGCTGGAATTTAACAGAGTGGAATTGGGGTGTGCGTGTGCCTCTCTCTCCAATATATCACCCTGTCTTCCAAAGAACTCAAAGGGCGGCACTACGTCCTCCATTTTTACCACAAAGCAACCTTATGAGGTAGGATAGCCTGAGAGAGACTGACCGGTCCCCGATGGACGAGACGGGCTTTTAACCTCTACACGCCCTCCCCGCCCAGGCTTCTGGGCAGTCAAAGGGCTATCATGGGCATGGCGAAGGCAGGGGCGCTGGGGCTGCTGCGTTTGAAGCCTCTTCTAAGAAGCGCCGATGCCCCCAAGCCAAGCCTGGTCCGCATCCCGGAGGTGTGACGAAGTCCCTCACCTGACCCTCCAGCGAGCCCTGCTCCCGCAGCTGCCCGCGCCCCGCCATCTCCGGACCAAGGCGCGTTTCATCGCCCATCTGCCCAAGGCTCCAGTTTGTCGCTCGACGCTGCCCGTACGGGACTCACGCGCTCCGCAGGACGGGTTGAGGAAAAGAAGCCGCCGTAGTTGCCATGGGAACCACTCACCGGCTCTGTCTCCTTTTCTCCCGCTTGGTTTTGCGGCGTTGCGGGCAGGTCAGGGAGAGAGAGGGGGCGGGGGAAAGAATTTCTTAGTCAGGTGATTGGTCATCTGGCAGCGGTATCTTGGATGTGGGCGGAAGTAAATGAAATCACGTGTTTTATGATTGGTTTCAATTTCCCCCGAGGTTCTTTCGCAGCTTTCGTTTTTGTCCGCGAGCGGGCTGGGAAGTAGTGTGAATTATTTATTTTACATCTATGCATTAATAATCTCTTTTGCAAGAAAAAAATGGAAAATTAATAAAAAAAAATTAAAAATCTCTTTTGCAAGGGACGGAGCTCAGAATAATACGTTTCAATATATGATATAATTTAAATTAAAATAAAACATGCAGCAATCATTTTTTTAAATCTTAAATTTCTACCTGTTTAGATCTGCTGGCAGCTAAAGAGGGTTCCTGATCTGAAAACGCGCTTGTGATATAAAGACACAAAAGAGGATAACGTTCGTGGAGTGTAGCGTTGTTATAACTATTATTATTTCCGAGATTTTATCTTCCATCTTCTCGGTAGATTAAGCTGTGGGACGTCAACACGGTATGTTATGTGTATAGAGAAGCTACAGCACATCGTTCATGGAAATGTGTGCCTCTGTGCAGTGCGGTTATATACAGGACGAAGCTGTTGCTCATTAAATCTGACCGCTGCCTGTCACCAAGAGAGTTGACGGAAATTGAGGTCTGAACGCTCAATAACGATTTTAAAATACTTGACTTCATTGCAGTGCCCATAAATTCATATTTTTCTCAATAGTATCAAAAAGCAATTCTTGCATAGTGTTCTATTAAATGGCAGGCCAATTGCCTGATTCACCTTGCAGTGTGATTCTATTCAGATTTACTCAGCAGCAAATCCTTTGGAGTTCAAGCCTGTTCACTGATTTTGGAACATAACAGCCTGGATTACCATAGACCGCAAATGTGCATAGGACTGTAGACATCATTGCATCCTTGTTCTAACTCAACACTGTGTTCACCCTTGTTTCAGAATGAGATTGTCTGGATTATTGTGAACTAATAAACTAGTAACTTCCTCTTCATAAAAAGAATTAAAAGGCTGCTTGGCTTTCTCCAACCCAGCTATAAACACACTTTCTCTTTTTTTTAAGCCAGGAAGAGTATTTCCCTGCTGCTTTCTTTCTCAAATGGATGTGCAAAACACTTCTTCCCTCCCTAGCTATTCACACGTCTTTGGGTTTTTTTCCTCTTTGGCATTAGGAGAATCCTGAAACACACCAGTGTGTACATAATCAGGAGGGAGGTACCGAATGAAGCAGCGAGGTTAGGACTCTTTCCTGGCTTTAAAAAAAAATGATAGTGGAACAAGCATGAAAAGTACATGTTTTCCCACAGAACTCTGCCACCAATTGCCTCTCCAGTGGGCGTGGGACAGCCCAATCAGCAAATACAGGGAGGGAGGAGGGGGGAACAGGCTCCAACATTGCAACGTTACGATGCATGCGCAAAAAATTCATTTTTTAAGTGATGTTGGCTCCAGCCCCCACAAACGGCAGTTTCAAACAGACACCACAGCTTATCAGCCTTGAGTTCTTACAGTGCAGAATGCTGGGACCCCCAAGCCGATTCAGCGCTTATCAGTATTAAATAGTGGGTTCAGACTTGAGGTAAACCAACAGCTCTTTATTCAGTATAACCACACACAACACAAACTGAACAGAAACCCTCAATATATATACATATCAGTTCCACCCCCTGAATAGTGATAGCCAATGAGAACACGTATTTTAGAATACCATCGTTTGCATAACTCATATACAATGTAACTTATTTACAGCTCAGTGATTGGTTTCAATCTTGCTCTTCTGATTTGCTGCCACCCGTACTTAGTAGCCAATGATATCATAGCCTTGAGTTCTCTATCAAGCTAGAGTTCGACCAGTACATGAATATGCAGAGGTGCCGGCTTAAAGTGTGCTGTACAGAAAGGGCCAAAGTTGCGGTATGTCCACAGGAGGAAAACTCTGGGGAAAGATGGACAATATTTGATTCTGCGTCTTATGACTCCCTTGCATGTGTGGAACTCTAGAGATCATGGGAAGCAGAATGGAAACTGAACTGCTGCAAAATGACCACGTGGAAAGAGCCAGAATGGTAGGTAAAACAGGCAATAAAAGAAGGAAGAAAAATCAGAATGGGAATTAGTTCAGCTACACATTTTAAAAAATTGGCCTTTACATTTTATTTCAGTTCTGAATTTTCTAAATTTATAACTGTCACCTTTTTGTATAATTCTTTAGAGATTGTTTCTGCAGGATGGTTCAGTATCTAATATTTAGGATAAAAACCTGAGATAGTTTATTTATGAGATAATGTATTTCTTTGTCCTGAAAAATTAGAATAGCATCATCTCACTGACAGTTTACTTTTTACAAGACGCAACTGAATAATGCGCTGATTTTATACAAGAGACAGGTGCGATGGAAGGTCCAGTGTCAAAAGCAGCGTTTTGTTACTTCTATACAGTGCAATCCTAAGAAGAGTTACTACAGTCTAAGCCTATCAATGGGCTTAGACTGTAGTAACTCTTTTTAGGATTGCCCTGTTAGCCATCTAATTTAGTACTCTTCATACTCACATTAGTAAGAATCTAGGGAACAAGCTAGGTCTACTCTGAAGCTTGTCCCATGTTATTCAGTAGGGCTTACTTCCAGGAAGGTGTCTTTAGGATTGTAGCCCTGGGCAGAATCCAAGACTGGAGTAGGCTGTGTGTGTGTGTGTGTGTTTTTTTACAGAAGCTGATTGTGAACTCATTATACATTTGAAGCTAAAAGAAAGTAGATTTATGCCTTTTAAAGTACAGGAGTGAGAGAATTTTAGAATAACATCTTTTGCCAGACACTTCTTCCCAGTTGCGTATTGACTGTCTAAGCATAGATCTCTTTATTGATTCGCTTTAAGATACTCAGCGTGCATTCATACAAATGCTGTCTTTCTGGAGGGGCAAGGATTCTGTTAGGATTAACTATGTTGTTTTGTAGCTGCTTCTGCTTGTGGGGTTTGGAATGTGTGTTGGATCAATAAATCTGTGCCTGCCACTTCACACTTTATGTGGCTGCCATGTTTTGCTACCTATGCTTGACTAGTGTGAATAGGAGATTCATGTCTCTGAACTTGTAGATATGGGCCAAACATATAAATTACATGTTCATAAGCATTTTGAGATATATATTTCATTTCATACATTAATAGGTACAACTGGCAAAATATTAATGTCATATACTTACGGTATGGATTTATTTATAAATTGTGCTGTCTAAAGTACGATCAAAGAGACTTCCAAATAAAATCAAAACAATATAACAATGCATGCCATGTACCAGAGCATTAAAAGTCTGTGGAAATACTTGACTAAAAACCATTTTAAAGTTAAAAGCAGAGGGATATTAAACATCAAAATAGCAGCAGCACAGTTTCAAAACACGAGTTAAAGGCAGCTGGTGCTTTAATACCAGTTAGAAAGCGTGCCACGTGAACCCTCTCTTCTGCACTGAGCCCCCCCCCCCCTCCCCCAGAAGAGACATTACTGTTAAGAAATGTAAGTCACGTTAATCTTTATCTGCTGTATTTGCTGGGCTTTTTTGTGTATGGTACAAGGCAATCTTGCTGTTCTTTCTGGTCAGACTCTTCTAATTTGGCTCTGTTTGCAAAAGGTAATTTCTCTCACTGTTGGTGGAAATGCCAATTCTTAGAGGCATTTTGGAAGAAAGTTCTTAAAGAAATCCAAATAATGACAGGCTATTCCATTCCATTGTCACCAGAAATCATTTTCCTTGATCAATGGGAAACAAACCCAGTCCACATTCCTTTGATACGTAGGGACCTTATAGCAACCCTATTGGTTGCTGCAAAGAGTGCCATTGCGACCTTATGGAAGTCTAAGCAAGTCCCAACAATTGAAAATTGGCTCACAAAAATTTGGGATCATTTTATCTCTGAAAAATTGGCTGATAAGATTTATCAGGCAGAGCATTTTCCATATAGTACAAATTTTGTGGAGAAGTGGTTTCCGGTTTTTGAGTATCTGGAAAGTAACAGTTCTCACCCAGGTCTAAAGTTCTTTCAGGTTTTAGAATATGTTTAAAATATTTGTAAATTTCTGTATTTCATCACTTTGCAAACTTTTTCATAGTTATGTACTAGTTATCAACTCTCTCAGAAATTTTGTAATTATGAAAGTCTGAGTTTGAAATTTTTGGAATGTTGTAATTTTGAAACTGGGAATTTTAAAAGTTTGGAATTTTGTACTTTGTTAGTTGTTAGTTGTATTTTACATTGTACAAATTCTATTTAATCATTGTATGGAGAATAAGTATTATCAATAAAAATATATTTTTTAAAAATGTAAGTCACATTTCATCGTTGCAAAATTCAGTGCTAGAGAATGAAAAACTGAAAGCAGCAGTAGTTTAGGTGGGTAGCCATGTTGCTCTGCAGTATAACAGCAGGATTTAAGTCCAGTGATAATTAAGAGACCAACGAGATTTTCAAAGAGTAAGCTTCAGAGACGTGTCTAAAGACAGGAGCTCTCACTCTTGAAAGCTTACACTCTGAAAATCTTGTTGGTCTCTGAGGTGCCACTGGACTCAAATCCTGCTGAAAACAGCAAGAATCCATAGACACTATGAATTTAAAACCTTTTTAAAGCAAGATGTCAAAAGCCAGGTACCCAAATACTAGCAGATCTGGTTAGCAGCTCTGGAAGGTAATCCACAAGTGAAGCACTTTAACAGAGCAGGCCCGGCCCTGCCCGGCCCTTAGTAGCTATCCACTAGCCTTCTCACAGGAAGCAAGAATCCAGTTGGTGGTTCTTTAGATAGCCTGGTCTCAGACTGTTTAGGGATTTAGTCAGTAATAGAGGTAGGCATGGACTGGGAAAACCCCACAGACCACCAGCCTGTGATCCATCGATTTTCACGGACTATGAACTTTTCACGGACCAGCCCCATTCACGGACCAGTTCATCGGTCTGTGGTCTGTCAGTTTTGGCAGCCCTGGCCCTTCACACCCAGAGAGCACAAATTCGCAGATAATCTTCAGCCGTCTCTCCTCCAGCCACCCTCTTAAGTTTGGTCAAGATTGCATTTTGGACATCTAAGTTACAGACCCCCAAAGCGGCCGCCCCCAGGAAACTTCCAGTAGATATTGGAGTCGCAAATGCCAATTGACTTGCATTGGCTAGCAGCACCAAAAAGTTGCAATGAGGCAAAATCAAACAGAAAAGGGTGGGAGAAGAGCCCCCTCACTCACCACACAGACACCTTCCCAGCCCTTGCCTAGAGAATTCATTCTTGCTCCTTGCTTGCATAGAGAAGAATGGGAGCTCTCTGGTTGGCAGGCTGAGCTGCCTAACAAGTTTTGAGGGATAAGTTTGCTGTTGCCATGGCTGCAGAACGTCCACCCCTCCATTGCATAGGGAATTCATTCTTGTTCCTTGCTCGCATAGAGCAGAATGGGAGCTGTCTGGTTGGCAGGCAGAGCTGCCTATCTACGTTTTGAGGGCTAAGATTGGTGTTTCTATGACTGCAGAACATCCACCTCTCCGTTGCCTAGGGAATTAATTCTTCTTGCTCACATAGAGCAGAATGAGAGCTCTCTGGTTGGAAGGAGAGCTGCCTATTAAGGTTTTGAGGGTGAAGATTGGCTGCAGAACATCCCTCCCTCCCTTGTAGAATGAGAGCTCTCTGGTTGGCAGGCAGAGCTGCCTATAAAGGTTTTGAGGGTTAAGATTGGCTGCAGAATGTCCACCCCTCTGTTGCCTAGGGAATTCATTCTTGCTCCTTGCTACATAGAGCTGAATTGGAGCTCTCTGTTCAGCAGGTAGAGCTGCCTTTTCAGTTTTTAACAGCTGCAAAAGGTCTGTGGACGTCCTCTCCATTGCTTAGGGAATTAATAGATTGGCACCAATCTGGACTTATGGACCACAGATCTGTCTGGACTTATGGACCACAGATGAACAGACCGGCACAAATGGACCGAAATTCGTGAAAAAGGTGAGTCCCACAAACTCTGTGGGTCTGTTTTTCAGACCATGACCACCTCTAGTTAGTAATCAGCACTTTGAAGTAAGCCTGGAAATGAGCAGACAGCCTGTGATATTCTGTACATTTTGGCAAAATATATTGTAGGTAAACATTAGCTGCCTTGCTATTGCCTTTTAAACCAGTTGAAGGTTCCAGACCATCTTCAAAGGCAGACCACCATATAAAGAAACTGGCCCTACCTCACCAGCCAGGAGTTCGGTGTCAGGAGTTCCCAGTGTTTTTTAAACTATCAATACACGTAAGCTTTCCCAGTGGGGCAGATAGCAGCTTCCTGGGGGCATTTTAGATTGGGAAAATGACCCTAGTCCTGATCTGAACTTTGCCTCCACATGCATGGTGAATTAGTTTAATAAAACATTCCTGACATGGAACTCCAGTGTATTATCTGGTTAGACTCTGACTGATAATTTGAACTAATAACTTGATAACTTAGAATGTATGCCTTGTTTCATTACATTGAAATATAATGTGTGTAGTGGGCTCTGGGTTCCCAATCAATTCTTACTAATACCTTGGAATACAAGCTGAGATTAATTTTGTACCTCTAACACTGAACAATTGGTGCTTAAGGTAAATCTATAGCAGAGCAGGGAAGGATTTGAGCACTCCATGAAGGGAATTTATTCATCTCTCTATCACTTGGAAAAAATGTACTTTGGCACAACCCCAAAATGTGACATCTAGCAAATTTGAGCTATTTGCAGATAGGAATGGGGCCTAGAATTTACTTTCCACTGCAGAGATCTTAGAGGGCTACAGTCTAAGTCATTGTAAAATTTTGCAGTTACGACATTCTGTTGATGATAGAGATTGAAATAAGTATTCAGAAACATTAGGAGTCTTTTTTCCTCTGAACAGCAGAGAGCTATCAAGGTTTGAAAGACTAGGTTCGGCACTGGAAAATGAAAGTGCATCTTTTTGTTAAGTATAATAGGTTCCGTGTTCATCATTTTGAAAAAAACACATAAAATACAGAGGTTGTAGTTTAACACTATATATTCCCAATGAAACCAGTATCTTTAATATCAAGTGTGTTTATCAGAAATAAAAAGACTTTTGTGGCACCTTAAAGATTAACAACTTTATTGTGTCATAAGAATTTGTGTGAGTCAGAATACATTTCTTGAGATGTGTGCTGTATATTCTTGCCTGTACACCATCTGCATGAAATGTTAACTGAGGGTGTAATGCATCAGGAATTTCAAGAAGTGGACTCTGGCCCACAAAACCATGATAAACTTGATAGTATTTATGCCACAATAAACCTGGTAGTATTTAAGGTGCCACAAAACTCTTTGTTGTTCTGGCAATAACTGATTTAAAACCTACCCCTTTAGATTGTAACTGAAATAGATATAATTCCTATAGTCAAGCACCTAGTACACAAAACTCTGTTAGAATATTACAATTTATAATGTGACAATATGAATGTATATACCGATGTAAATACCTTTAGTATTTGTCAGAGCAGAGTTAACCTTAAAAGGTAGCTACCCAGTAATATTTGTAATGCAAATGCTTAGGAATAAGTGTAAGCATGACTTGAAATGCTGTTTGCCAAGTTATTTGTCTTCCTGAAGAGATGCAAATGTTTTCATTTAATCTGAACAAAATTTCTGTGTGCAGTTAGGCACCTAAGGGCTGCTTTACAAATCTACTAGACACATTCCTACAGCCAGGGCTTTTTTCTGGGAAAAAAGGTGATGGAACTCAGTGGTGGAACTCAGGACCACACAATGGCATCACTTTGGATCAGCTGGAACAAGGGGGGAGTTTTTTAAAGTTTAAATCATCCTCGGCGAAAATGGTGACATGGCCGGTGGCCCCGCCCCCCTAATCTCCAGACAGAGGAGATCAGGGGCGGAGCCACCAGCCATGTGACCATTTTCAAGAGGTGCCAGAACTCCGTTCCACCACGTTCCTGCTGAAAAAAACCCTGCCTACAGCGTACCCCAGGCAGTGTGAAGTTTTCTTTTTTTCCATGTATACTACATCTAAAATGTTACGAGTAACCACAATGAGGTGAACCTCTCTGCATTCAGCACAGATGGTATGTATGTGTGACTGCATGTGTTATATGCTGCCAAGTCACTTCTAACTTACAGAGACCCTATGAATTAATGACCTCTAAAACATTCCATCACTGACAACTTTGTTCAGGTCTTGTGAACTGGAGGCCATAGTTTTCTTTATTGAGTGAGTCAGTCCATCTCGAGTTTTCTTACTGCCTTCAACTTTTCCTAGGATTATTGTCTTTTTCCAGTGAGTCTTGTCTTCACATGATGTGATCAAAGTCTGATACCCTCAGTTTAGTCATTTTAGATTATAGAGAGGCTTGATTCAGCCTAATTGTCTTTTTGGCAGTCCATGGTGTCCCTACAAATCTCCTCCAACACCCCACTTCAAATTAATCAATTTTCTTCCTGTCAGCTTTCTTCATTGTCCAACTTTCACATCCATACTTAGTGATGGGACTACCATAGTAGGAGTTATCTTAATCTTAGTTCTCCATTTTCTGCTTCCAATTATGTAATCAATTTGATTTATGTATTGGTCATCAACTGATGTCAATGTATACAATTATCTATTTGATTAACTGTTTGCAATGAACAAACTGATGGCTTCACAAACTTGTATGAGTTGCTCTCCAGCTTCATGTCATAATCCTAATCCAAATTTTTCTACAGTATTTGATTCTGCTTTATTTCCTACTTTTGTGTTCCAATCTGCTATGATTATTAGTTGATCTTGCTAGGTGTATGATCAGCTTCTTCCTGGAAACTTGCATAAAAGCTTTCCATTTCCTCCTCTTCTAGATAGTGTACATGTAGTAGCAAAAGGCATGTATCGTGTTGCCAGATCTCAAGCTTTGTCTTTGAGATTCATGTTTGAGGGCTCGTTCTCAGGGCATCAAGGACACAGGGAGAAATTTCAAATGCATCAGCTGTCTCACACACCTGATGGCTTCTTCTAAGACTTCTGCACATGTTGACTGGAGATCAGAAACAACTGGAATGGATCCAACTAGCTTTTTTTGCTGGTGATAATAGGTGGGTCTCCTTGACCACTCAAAAAGGTTGATCATGGGACCTGCATGGGTAAAAGCCATGTGGGACAAGGATTGTAGCAAAGAAGAACTGGGTAAGACTGAGCAAAAAAGGTGGCTGGATCCAACCCATAACCTGGCACTAACAGCTCAGCTAACATTTTGCATCTTGCACATAGTTAACTGTTACGTTATTTCTTAATATTCTATGTGTGTGGTGAATGGTTCGTCTCTTCACAGACAAATGTTTGTGACTTCATACAGTAACAGCTCCCATATGCAAAGGCCATATAGAAACAGGAAATAAAAAAGGGAAAGATAGAAGGACTTACCTTTTTCCAAGTCTTTCAGTGGCTTTCCTATCACTAGTCTTCTTCTTCTACAGCTGGAAGGCCAAAACAATCTTGTACTGAAGTTCCCCTTTCAATTTTTGAAAAGCTACCACAAAGTTCTAGAACCCAGGTAAAGCACAGCTCAGAAACAATGCTGTCATAGAGAGAGGTCATGCTGAAGCATCACAAAGATTTGAGGGAGCCTGACAGTTCTGCCTGACAGCTGTAACACATACAAGCTCTTTTCCTTCTAATACAATGCTTCTGTTAGAGTGCTCTAGAGAACAACTTTTTTCAAAATATACACATGAAAGAAATTTCTGTTAGAACTGGCCTTCCAGTTCTAATAGCTTGGAGCCACTAGAAATTTCCTCTTCAACAGAAGGTGACTTTCCTCATCAACAGAAGGTGAATTTCCTCATCAACAGAAGGTGAATTTCCTCATCAACAGAAGGTGACTTTCTTACCTTCTCTGCTGTAAATTTGCCTCCCCCCACCCTGGTCCCCGTCCCCGTGCTGTCTCAGGTGGCTAGGGAAGTCCCTCAGGAACTGCGTAAGGGAGGAGCTGGAGAGGTCTGCAGCAGGAGGGAAGAATCATCAAAAAGAACGCCCCCCCCCCTTCCATTCACATAGTTTCAGCAACATGGGTAGCCATATTGATCTGCAGTAGAACAACAAGGTTTTAATATAGTGAAACCTCAAAGACCAACAAAATTTTCAGGATATGAGCTTCGGAGAGTCAAAAGGTATGGAAGTTTTGACTTTTGAAAACTTATTTCCTGGAAATCATGTTAGTCTTTAAGGTGGCACTGGACTCAAATCTTGCTCTTCCATCCACAAAACTCAAGGTTTGGAGTTTTTTCTCCCTTTTAAAAATGAAACCTTTTGAAAATTACTGTTCCATATCCAGTTTTGCAGTATTATTCCAGCTCACCAGTAGGGAGCAGCAGATGCCCAAAACCCTAAAACACTTTTCTCTAAAAACAGTTCTTGAAATGGATAGGAAATGACCTGAACTACGTTCCTGTAGCCCCTTGCCCTGATTTAAAAAAAACGTTCCAGGACTTAAAAGTGTGTTTGATACAGGGTAATATCATAAAATCTACTTAACCAGTGTTGTAGTTTAAAAGCCCCTCTTCAAACCTTATTTAAAAAAACGTATCAACTACTCTATCTAAACCCCACTGCACCACAATCTTTTTGAAACTTGTCTTTTATTTTGTACATTTTTTCTTGTCTTCTTCCAAGGCACATCTATGTAAATTATATTTGAGAAATACATATTAGTGTTAAAACCACAGTTAAAAGGTTGTGGGGAGGGGCAGCAGATGAAGATTCATAGATGAATTTGTAAAAAATATTCCTGGATATAGATTAATTTTTTGAAAAGGCATCAGTTGTGTAAAGATTTATTAAAGCATGTGTCAAATACTGAAAATAAAATCCCTGTACCCATCGCCCATCTGGCCACGAGGGATGCAGTATGTCAGGGAATTCCCCTGTTCAAGCCCTGCTGTAATGAATGGGACTTGTACAACAGCATTACTGCACCTCCCATAAATTTCAGTGGGCTTGTGAAAAGGAACTTCCCAATTGATTGCACCCACCGCATCAATACCTAAGCCTTGAAAAATCTTGGCTAAAAATAGTAATTTATCTACCAAAGAGACTATTCTGTATCTATTTTTAAAAGAGGGGAAAAAAAACAGAAACAGAAGAAAAGGGAAATGCTGTTGTTATCATATGTTAAATTTATGCAAGTTTAAAACTGCAGTGAAGCTCGAACAAAGTCTCCCACATGGCAGTTTGATTCATTAGAAAAGATACCAAAGGCGAGCTTGTTTTCTAGCTTCCTGTTTTAGCCTGTTCTCGCCTCATCCCCCAACCATCCTGCTCCTCCAAGGGGTCACATCAACTTTGACCTGAGGGTCAGTATTATGTGCTGCGTCTCTATTTGTCTTTTGTCTTTGACCTGGCCACAGCATCAGCTTCTTGCTACTTGGCAGCACAGATACTAACACATATAAGGCATTTTTACATGCAGCCAGACGAGTTCTTTCACTTCATTACTGTGAATTCTGACTGGGAGCAGCTCTCCAGGGCCTGAGACCAAGAAAGTTCTTCCTTCCCAACACTTAAATTCCTTAACTAGAGATTCCTGGGATTGAAACTTGGACTGACTGCATGCTAAGGATGTGCTCTGCAACTGAACCAGAACTGCTTCCTCAGCACAAGTATCTTGAGTGACATTCACCAGAATGCCTTCAAGAAAATATTGTACTTGTACTTTGGAAGAGATTTCTGAAATTAATTGCACTGGTGATAAAACACTGCTAAAGGAGTCAAGTAAATATGTGTCATATATTTCTTTTTCATTTGTTCCCCAAGCTGCCCCATCCATTAGAGGAACCTAGGCACTTGTGGGGCAGGGGTGTGCCAAAGAGTCTCTGGGTAGGTCCCAGCAGGGGCCAGATGAAGTTCCAGTTGGTGCCATGGGTCCCAGTGCCGCCACCCAGATGTACCACACAATCAGCAGCAGCACTGGAGCTCAGGGCATACTTGCCCAGCCTGTCTTCCTTGGCCCACCTCCAGCCCCAACCCCCAACTGTGGGGCGGTGGGGAGGGAGAGGAAGGAAAAACCAGGTTCTGGTGAAAGGCTCCCTTGAAACTGTGAAGAAGGACATTGAGGCACCCAAAGCCAACTTGAGTGGGTAACATTCCATTTCATTAATTTATCTGGACCAGCTTGGTTCTCAAGTGGAGGATAGGCAGTGCGGGTTTTCTGCTGCTAGGCTAGTGGTGATGGTGGCTTCTTACTTGCCTGGTGCTGTGCAAAGGTAGAAGGGGCAGCTGGGTCATGGCAGCTCTGCATGTACACAGCTCACAAGAGGGGGAGGGGATCATGGGCCATCTAGGGCACCAAAAACCATTGGCCATGGCCCTGTGTTTGCAAAACATGGAAGAATTATGGTTCCTCCCACCGCTGGCACTAAAGTGACGGTGCTTCACTCAAAATCTTGTCCTGCTTGTGCTATCGGATATTTTGGCTTTGCATGACATTTTTTGGTTATGTTCTTGTTTTCTACCAAGTTGGCTGGTGTCATATGACATCAGAATTTTCATTAGTGGCAATTCCTATTTGGTGGAAAGGAGAAGGGCTCCAACAGCAACCCTTTCTTGAGACCTTAGGACTATCATCCTCCATGCTTTTTTCAGATTTCACTACTTCAAGGCTATATTTGGATGGGCAATATTCTCTTTCCTGCGATGTGTGCCTGTAGAGAGGTAAACAACAAGCTTGTCTTGGAAAACTAACATAAATGTATTGAAACATTAGAATAAAATTTTTGTTAAGTCACCTTTTTTAGAGTGGCCTCATAGGGTACAGCCCTGATGCCTGGTTATTGTCTGCTGAATACACAAGGTCCTCAAACTCTCTGTTTTTGAAAGGGGTTTGCCCCATTGCAGGCTAAGAAGGTTGCCTGTTGCTATCTCCATAAGATTCTCTTCTGTAAAAGCCCCTGTGCCAAATCCATTGGTGGCTGGTTGGGTGCCTGTATTACTTCACCTTGCCTCACATTGGAATCCCTTCTGTCCAGGGCCTGACTTCAGCTCCTGCACCAGAGCTTTTTAGCTGGCCTATGGGCATCTGTATGGTTCCTCTGAGCCCACTGTGTTTCAGAGTCTTCTGTCTCCTCTGCCAACTCCCCTTCCTCTTTCTCTCCCTGGGTTTGGGCTTTCCACTGCGGAGTGTCTGTTAAAGATACCGTTTAAGTTTCTAGAGACTTCAGAGCTCCTAATGACCTGGACCCTACATACCTTAAGAACCAACATTCTTTCTTTATGTTCCATTGTCCTCCCTAAGGAGAGAACCAGTGCAGTGTAGTGGTTAGAGTGTTGGATTAGTTGTTGGAAGATTGATTCAAATCCATGTTGGAATGAAACTCACTAGGTTAGAAGTCTCCAACATTGAGCCCATGGACACCATGGCACCCACTGACACCCTTCCTGTCACCTGTCAAGTGTTTTAGAAAGTAGGTGGGGCCATATGGGGTTCTTACCCAGTAGGGCTTCTGATTGGCTATTGGAGATCTGATAGGCTATGCAGATTAAAAAATAACATTGTTTTGGAAGCAGCAGCTGCCACCACAGTTGTGTTTTTCTTCTCATTCCTCTTTCCCAGTTTATTTTTAAAATACCTGTCTTGTCCCCTGCACTTGGGCTACCTCTGTGTGTGTGGCTCTGCCTTTTGTGGCAGTCGTTTTGCGATTGCCTCCACTTCCTGCAGCAGCCATTTTGTGGTTGCTCCCATGCCACTCTGTCAAAATTCCAAAGGTGCCCTCAGGCTCAGAATGGTTGGGGATCCCTGCACTGTGTGATCTTGGACCAGTCATTCCCTCTGAACCTGACCTACCTCATAGGGTTGTTGACAGAAAGAGACCCATGGCAAGCCTCCTCACTAAAATATTACTTAATGTAATTCAGCCCTCAGAGTGGCCTTATGATATAAGATCATGCAAGCAGATGTTCTTAGTGATCACTATCCGGTTGCTTCAGAAAGCCTATACTGGAGTGGCCTCTGGAAATGATGACACACAATGTCTCTGTCAGCTAAAGGCTAGCCTTTTCCTCAGTCAGAACAATGCTCTGGCTTGGAAGATTGGGAAGAATTTGCATCTTCTCACCTACCCTGATCTTCAACAGGAGTCTTATTTCCCATCCATCCCCCAGTAAGGAAACATTAGAATGTGCTGGACTCTAAGAACAGTTTTATAACTGACCAGTCTACCTCATCACTGCTGGATATTACCTTATCCGTATCCACCCAATCCATTCTTAATGGGCCTAGTCTCTGTCACTACGGTACAGGGATATGCTGACAGATTAAATGCAACAAGATCCCACCCAATCAGGAAAAACCCACAGGGACAGGCAGCTGTGGAGTAGCAGAGGCACACTGCACACTGGTTAGAAGATGTCACTTTGCTTCCACTGCTGCTGTGAAGCGCCCTACCCTTTCTGGGTTCCTGCTGCTGCTAGGCAAGTTATACATATGCCCAACTCTGGATCTCCCAGCCCAAACAAGAGAGCATCACAGCATTCTCCCTTGGTGGGATCTGTCTTACTTTGTGGACAGAAACCACACCTCCTTTCTAAACTGCTGCATTTCTTTCCATGGGAAGGGTGCAATTAGCCACTGTACAGAGCTGGGCTCGTCTGCCTTGCCTTGTTTAACAGAGGCTTTAATTAAAGACCCCCTGATGTTCAAAAGCCACATTAATTATTCATCTGAAAACATTTACATAGAGTCCCCCGTTTCCCTTCAATAAATTATCAACTTCACGTCTCCATAATTTATCAAAATGACTAAAAATACCTTGTCTCTGCCCCCGTCACCTCCCTCCTTGCTCTGCCTTTGTGTCTTCAAGATGTGATGGGTTTGTATTCTTAATGGAAATATTTCCTGCTGCTTTTAAGGTGAAAAAAGAGGGGATGAAACAAAGATGGAGGGAGCCTTCTCTGTGCTAGTGTGGAGTAGATGGTGGCCCTTCTTCCTCTTGTGTCTATCTGTTTAAAAAGTTTGGGCTCAAAATAAATTTGTGTGATCAGGGGCAATGGCCACATGGAGGAATAAGCAATAACACCAGCAAAGGGGGTAAGTAAGAGAGTTTGACAAGAGCCATCATGACAAATATGTATTCATGAAAACAGCTCTAATGGTTGTCAACTCAGTTTGCCAGTGGGACAATTAACAGCCAAACATAACAACAACATTCAATTTATATACCAATCTTCAGGACAACTTAATGCCCACTCAGAGTGGTTTACAAAACATAAAATTAAGGGACCACTGAATATATGTAGCTAAAGGTAGGGGGGTCTTCAGAAAACATATGGCACAGTCCCTGTGATACCCATTCCTTTCTGATGCCAACTGCAAGAAGGCAGCCAGATCTAGAAATCTTCTTCCTTCAGAGTGGTGGTAAACCAGTTTTTGGTAATCTATGGGCTGGTCTGGGGCTGTGTTCCTCCAGTAGCTCATCACCACTGTACTGTTTTTGAAATGAGTAAGGACTACACTCAAGGTATCCATCACACTATCCATTTTGCAGGATAACCCATGTTTTGGTATTGCTGTAAACTGAAATTAGCCATTCTTCAGACTGTTGTAATTCTCACCAAAATGGCACTCATGGTGAGGAATGTGGACAGGAGATGAAATACTCAACTCAAAATCTTTATGTTCAGCTAAAATGTTTTACAGTAAAGAGCTGTAAGATTGCCTTTGTTTGCCCCCATCGCTGAAACAGCTGGTCCACTCCTGAGTCTGACCTCTAGGTGGAGTTTTGTTTTAAGAAGTGATGAAAGAAAATTGAGTTGTGGGACTCATTGCCACTGGATGTAGCTAAGGCCAAGAATTTACTGTGATTTAAGGGTGTGTCTAAGTGCTGTTAAATTGCAAGGTACTTATGGCGACTGCTTATGGGGTTTTCAAGGCAAGAGATGAGCAGAGGTGGTTTGCCATTGCCTTCCTCTGCATAATGACTCTGGTCTTCCTTGGTGGGCTCCCATCCAAGTACTAACCATAGCTGACTCTGCTTAGCTTCAGAGCTCTGAACTTTGGGCTAGTCTGGGCTTTCAATGACAATAATCAGAGATTTAATGCTCCCAAATGTTGAAAAGGATATAAAGACAGATGTTTCAGGGCAAAATCCAATCTCTAACTACTAGAGATTACGATCTGGCTCCTTGTAAGAGGAATTTATTCTCCATCTGCCAACAAGAGGGAGCTTGCAGAGGATCTTCTCAAGCATATGCTACAGCCACTGTCAGGCAGGATTGTGGACTGAACAGATGAGTTTCAACAGATGAGTTTCTGTGGAAGAAGGCTTCAGTGCAACAGTCTTTATAGCTCCTAAAATATCCTTTGGGACAAAAGATTAGCACCATTCACAGTCCTTCTCGAGGCTGACAGGAGCAATACCCTGCAAAATTGATACACACATTCGCTGTGAAATTTCATAGTGTATGATTTGACTGTCATTGGAGTTTGCAGTCAACTGCCCTCCCTGTGCAGGAACAGATCATGGGGACACTCAGTTGCCTTCCTGCTCTGCTTGGGGGCTAGCCAGAGGCATCTGGTTGGCCACAGCTGGAAACTGGTTGCTTGAGAGGATGAACCCTTGGGCTCATCTAGCAGGGCTCTTCTGATACTCGCTCTCAGCCTCTCTCATGCATTGTAGATGTATGTTCATTGATACAGGCATTGAGGGTCAAGGAATTTTGGTGAAAACTATTATTTGAATACGAATGCAACAGTCACTGGCATCAGCTTGCATTAATTAATATAAGCAAGGTGTTCACAGATGTGTATACTAGCCAGTGTTAATATTTTCTCTTTGTCACACTGTTCAAAAACCAGCATTGTATTACATTCTAGTGCTGTAACACGCAGCAGTGAACATGCGACCAGTCCATTCCTGTACATATGTAACACTGAACTCACTCACAATACATTTACAGCATACATATGATTCTTCTTTGTAAGCATGTTGAATAATTCTTACCTTACATTCAGTGCATCTGAGGGTGAACATGTGATTTAAATTCCACATCTGAAGTTAATCAATATTGGCTTTTGAAATAAACACATGTATGTGATTACATGCAGAACTTAAGTGCATTCACTGTAACATGTATATGGTGTACACATGCTTTTTTTCTTTGTATGCAGGATGAGTAATTCTTATGTCACATTCAAAATGTGTATGGCTGATTTAAAACCATATTTGTCCAGATACTGGTCCCTGGCTTCATTTTTAAAGTGATGTTGGCTCATTCTTACAGAAAGACGTATGTGAATACATGTGGGATGTATGCATTCATTATAACGTATACAGGGCTTCTAGGAAAAAGAAGCTCGGGGGGGGGGGGCTATGCAAATCCAAGTGGTGGGATAATGCAGCTAGTTGCTGGCTCCGTTTTCAAAGGTTCCAATTTAATTTTGTGGATCAAAGTAATCAGGACTGGACTCAGTTGAGAGGAGGCAAAATCTGCTCCTTGTCTACAGCACTGGCTTTATATGAGCAAGGGGCAAGATTAATGCTACCTTTCAAAACTCTCCTGTATAAAGTAATAGCTACCATTCACTCCTGTGAGGAAAAAGCTGTGACTCCTCAATATCTTTCATTTCATGTAAAATCAACTGTGTGTTCCCCCCAATACAAATCCTCCCCTCAGGTTTTACAGTTACAAACTGTAATGTTTTGACATGCAAATAGTTATTTCTGCTGGTAAATGAGGGGTTCTGAATATATATTAGAAGTATAGGCCTCTGAGGAAAGGAGGAGGAGGGCTGGATGGGGTGGTAGCTGTACCCTTGAGGGGTGGAGTGAACTACAGTTTTTAATCAGAGTGAGTCTTAGTGCCCCACTCAATCCACTTGCTGTTCAAGTGTCATTCGTCACTTGCAGCTTGGCCCTGAGAGAAAGTATTCATTCTGTTCAATTCAGTCAGGCAAACTGTGTAGAAGTCTGAGAGAATCCGTGACTGTGCAGGTGAGGAGAAAGAATTATTCTGTGAGTGAAGACCTATGTAGAAAATAAGTCTTTGTGACTGGGTCTTTGTAGGGTTGCCAGGTCCCTGGGAGGCCCAACCAGGGGATGGGGGGCATGGGAGGAGTCACACAGACATGGTTTAACTCTTGAGAGCAGAAAGTGCGTGTGCGCTGCAGAGCACCTCATGTTGCACCAAGAATGACATCATTCTTGGAGCAATAAGGGTGTGTGCAAGGTACTCAGAAGCATGTGGGAGCACACTTCACCCCCTACCATGTTCTTGCACCTTTCTTCCCCCTGCCAGCCAGGTGAGAGGTGTGTGTGGGGGGGGAGGTTGGATACGGAGGATTCCCCGCTTCCACCGAGGGACTGGCAAGCCTAGGTCTATGAAATACCTTTCAGAATATAGAACTATTTTGAAACCACCAAGATTATGAACCTGTTCTGAAACAATACACTTTTCAATACTCTGCAACCATCACACATATCTACTTATAAATAAATTCCATTCTGATTAAGAAAAACACCTGTTTCTTCTGGAATATAGAATCCCTTTTTAACCTGACAGTCATCTCCACACGCTGACCATTCTGTCATACTATTATATCTATAACTAAGCCTTCCTATGGTAGTGGAAAGTGCCATCAAGTTGTAGTCAACTTGTGGCGACCCATGCTGGGGTTTTCAAGGCGAGAGATTAACAGAGGTGATTTGCCATTACCTGCCTCTGCATAGTGACCCTGGTCTTCCTTGGAGGTCTCCATCCAATTACTATCTAAGGTTGACCTTGCTTAGCTTTGGAGCTCTAAAGAGATTGGGCTTGTCTGGGCTATCCAGGTCAGGGCAAACCTTTCTATAAAGCTAGCAAAAATCTTTTGGGAGTGCTGAGGAATTCAGGGAGGTAGCAATATATAGGTCACAACCCGAGGGCAAACCACCACAGGTGGTGGTTAGAGGTGGGACTGAACCCACCTCTATAAGTGTAGGTAAAGTAGAAAACACCTGAATATGTGAGTGGAGAAAAAAGGAGTGGTGGTTGTGACCAGAGCCCCCCTGAGGTAAAAGTTTAAGGTAACATAAGGAGGAGCTATAATAAAGATCCAAGACAGATTAAAGAGAAATGCCACACAAACCCTTGATGGTCAAATGTTGGGCATGCAAGAACAGTGATGTCACAGCTAGTCATATGATAAAATACATGCAGCTACCTTATGCCAAGTCAGACCCTTGGTCTACCAAGGCCAATATTGTCTATTCTCACTGGCAGCAGCTTTCCAGGCAGATCTTTCACATCATCTTCTACGTAACTCTTTTAACTGGAAACACCACAGGTTGAACCTGGAATTTCTGGCATACAAATACAGAGCAGGATGCTCTACCACTGAACTATGGTCCCTCCTTTCCAGAGATGCCTGGTGGAGATTATCTGCTAGGATACTCAGTCCATGCTTATGGAGTTCTGTAATGCCCAAGTCCTTGGTGGAAATTCTACCATTTATTGCTATTGGTCCTCAATCAGAGAAGAGGATCAGCCTGCTGTATCTTCTCACCTTTTGTGAATACAGGTAGCTTAGTACTGATGAACTTTGTATATTTGGGTAAATCACTTGAGCATCTCCGTGTAAGCTGTCCTGTGTAGAGAGACTCCAAGAGTGCAGAGCAGACAGAAGAGTTGGGAACTGCCTAAAAAGGGGGACAATTCCACATGTAACTTTGCCTGGTAGTGTGGCAGAGTAGTTTTAACTCCAACTCTCTCTAGTGACAAGCAGACCTGGTAAGTTAAAGCTTTAAAAAAAATTCATCACACAAGTTGTACTTAAAAAATCTTCTTTGTTGTTTTATTAAACCTGCTGTTTCAATAATCTCTGTTTTCTTCATGCTTGGTACAAAAGTTACATCACAGCGGTAACCCACAACCTTTACACTTGCTGCCCTAAGAACATCTTGTAACTGAGGGGAAGGTTTATATCCCAAAACTAACCAGGTGCAGCAACATCATAAGAGGCAGTGTGCATCTCCTCAGTTTCAGTATATATAAATGGGGAATGAAATTTTAGCAGAGCAATGTGGGGGGGCATAGCTCAGTGGCAGCTCACTTGCTTTGCATGCACAAGTTTCCAGGTTTGGAGTCTGATGTTTGAGCAATAGGATACTGGGTAGATGGTGTTGGAAAACATCTTTGGCTGCCTGAAAACTTTGGGTGCAATGCCAGTCAGAGAAGACAATAGTTAGAGAAGACAAGAAGGACCAGTATTTTGCAAGGACTTCAGTGTATCGCTCAAGGATTCATGTGAAGTACACATTGCACCCCAAGGTAGGACCCCGTCTCACTTTGCCTTCTTTGAAATGATAGTGACAGACATATGATTTGTAGATTCTGCATACACTGCACAATGAACACTGCTCTTGTACATCTGATTCTTTAAGTAAAATAGGAATACTCCAGAGCTTTCCCACCAGAACTTCTCCACTGTTTATTATGTGGCTGTGATCCGCTTGGGGTGTTTGAACATGGCTTCTTTTCTGGGAAATTACTCTGCTGTTCCCCTCCCCTCTCCTTTCATTTCCCCTCCCTTATGTGAGAAAGATTCCCCAGCTTTTTGGTAGGAGCAGATCACAGCAGATGTATGTTCTTCTCTGGGATTCGACCACCAGATAGTTTAATTAGTCCTGACGTGCTGCTGTTGCTGTTATGGGAGAAATGTCAGGAGAAATTAGACCAGCTAGTATCACAAGGAGCCGAGAGAGAGCAAGAGCTCGGCGTTTCACTTTCCTAAACAAGTCTTGCAGATGAGAGCTTGGGAGGATGGGAGAGAGAGAGAGAGTGTCAGAGGGGACCCAAGTTCATGCAAACATTGGACCTAATCTGTGTAAGCCAAATTCTGATGACATAGTTGCACTGATAGAAGCAAGCCAAGAGTTAACTGCACACTTCAAGACAGTGTGTATATTTTCAGAATCTAACACATCAAGATCTAGAGTGGACTCCAAGGATAGGTTCCTTGTGTGAAGTGATTTCAGTTTTGGTGAGATTATTTGAGCAGAACATAGATAAGGAAGTTCTATCACAAATGGTTCTCTCTTCGTCACATTACTTTGCTACATAACAAACCAAGCAAGAAAAACAGAATAAATCTATGCAATCATTGTTATCACTTCATAGAGTATGAATTGGCAGTGAGGAATTCGTCTTTGGACCGTCCATTGCATTGAAGTAAGCAGCCTGCTTCCTAGGTGTTCCCTCTTGCCTGATGTAGTCAACAATGACAACCAAAAAGAGAATCTGAGAAAGAAATTAGGGAGATTGGGGTGTGTGCAGAAGCAAAAATATTATAGAATAACCTCCCAGAAGAAATGAGAAGATCTACACATCTCTTGCAGTTTGGGAGGGCTTGTAAAACAGTATTCTTTAGAAGAGCATTTGGTTCTCCAAGATGATTACTTTGTGGGTGTCTTAAATGACAGCAGTCTCTGCTGAACTATTTTTAAGGATTTTTCTCCTGCTGGTAGTTTAAAATCTGTTGGGTTTTTTAGAATGACATTGTCTTGTATTAATTTTTACTGCTGCAACCCTCAATAATTGGACAGAAAGGCAGATTTATAAATGCTGTAAAAAATTTTTAAAACCATGCATATGCAGTTTGGGGAGGCAGGTTGATGTTAGCTGGAATTAGCAACCTTAGCTGTGGTGCAGTTCAGCCAGTGCCCTCCCCCACCATATTGTGATCATTTATGCATTGTTTACACAATATATAGTAGACTGGTTGGGTCTGGGCGGGGTCCTCTCCCTATGTTAGGTAGATGCGAGTAGTGAATTCTCCTCAGTTCTGTGCCCAGTTATTGGCTGGTAAACTGTGCCCAGTTTACCAGCCAATAACAGTCTGGCATTATTTGACGTGTTGAGGAAATGCATGTGTATACTGGGGAAAAATCTTGCCCCTTTGAGACAGAGACAGAGAGGACAATGCTTATATCCCACTTTTCTCTCTGACTGGGGACCCAAAGCAGCTTTTCACATTGTTCCCCTCTTATCCATATAATTCCCATGAGAACAACTTTGAGAGGGAAGGATAGGCTGTGAGATCGTGATGGCCTGAAGGTCACCTGGCAGGCTTCCATGACTGAGGGATTCAAAGCCAGTCATCCCAGATCCCAGTCTGACTGTCTAACCACTAACCACACCAGCCCTCTGGATTGTGTCAGGCTGGGAAAATGGCAGAGAGTGCAAGACTGAAGACTAGAGATGGGCACGAACTGAAATATGAACCAAAATTCATGATGAACCAGGCCGGTTCTTGGTTCATTTGGTTCATCAGATCCCATCTCTGATGAACTGCCATGAAGTTTAGGCTGGTTCTTTTGGTTCATTTTTCAGTTCATCACTTCAGACAGCCTGGTGCCAATCAGTCAGTTTCCTAGGCAACAGGGGATGGACTTCCTGCAGACCTTCTGCTGACCCAGAAGTGACCGTCTGGTGACCCAGAAGTGGTGATTTGTTGGGCCGGAAGTGACATTTTCATGAACCAAAAGAAACTGATTCATGATCTGGGGCAGGTTCGTGAAAGTTCATGGTTTGTTGTTCGTGAAATGTGGCGAACCACAAACCGCATGGTTTGTTTTTTTCTGGTTCGTGCCCATCTCTACTGAAGACCTTTCTCCACATGTGGCATGGTCTGATCTGAGTTGGGCACTGCTCATCTGGAAACTGAGGAAAGTCTGCAACTCACTTCTGACTGTGTTACATCTGACACAGGATGACGGACCCCAGACCCAGCCTCTTAGGTGTGAATCAGCCCAAGATAAAAATCTAGTTCTGGACTAGACTTTTACAGTAAACATTTCAGTTCTTGGTGATTCCGTTACACTTAGTAAAGGTGTTTCCTTTCAATAAAAAGAAGAGAACTTAATATCTAAAACACAATTTTATATATATATATATATATATATATATATATATATATATATATATATATATATATATATATATATATATATATATATATATAAAACTGTGTAAGGTGCATCAAATTAAAAAAAAAAAGTAAAGTATTGTTCCATTCACCTTTGTAGTTACAATTCATATTCCAAAGCAGGCTCCTTAAACTACTATTTTCATATGTATCCAATTATTATAGAAATATATCTTGTATGCTTCTATCCTTCAGAGAGTATCTTCCACATTTGCCATGCAGAGAGATGTGCTTGTTTTCTGATATCATCAGTCACTGCAGCTTCAAATGATCTCCTCCCAGCACCCCACTGCAATCCAATGCAGAAACTGCTGGATCACCTGAGCTGAGATTGGGATGTAGTTACAGAGACAAGTAGGGCCAAGCTACAAGTGACGAATGACACTTGAACAGCAAGTGGATTGAGTGGAGCGCAAGTGAACAGGGAGAAATACACTTGCCGTTCAAGTGTCATTCGTCACTTGTAGCTTCGCCCGTAGTTCTAGAGCTGCTGTGCTGTAGGAATTAGAGTGAGGTAAGGGCTTGGAACTTTGGGGTTCAACTCCCCACTCGGCCAAGAATCTTAGTAGAGACAAAACCCCCAAAGAGGCTCCCCCAGTACAAGACCCAAGAAACTCAGAGGACAAACCACACAAAGGGGATTAATTAATTATACAAAGCTGAAATAATTTATTTAACAATTTATGAATCATTCAAAAGTGCAAAGTGACTAGTGCTCTAATAAATAGTAATAAATATTTAAAAGTCATTACAAAAGTCAATCTACACTCCATTGATGAAAAACATATTATAAACAACAATTCCAATATATATATATTCCAAATGCTCAAAAATGGCCATATCTGTAAGACTGGATGCTATCCAAAAGGTTGTAGGTACTTGAGTCCAACAAAAGTTTTTTTTATATTTCCAGGTAGCTGTGCTGAAGAAGGATTCTCCAATAAAGACTTCCAACAGGTAAGTAATCCACACATATTTCACGATATAAATAACTGTTCTCTTTGTATATTCTAGGTGGAACCGTGAAGATGGGGAAGGACTCCCCCTGCCCAATAAGTGACCAGCTAATCAGTCAACTTTGTTTCATGAGATCACTTCATCAGGGGCCAGAAAATCGGTCCACCATACAAACAAGAAATCAAAATGACAAACAGTCAAAAACTTTTGTGCAATCTCTTAGCACACCACAGACATTAGCCGAATGGCCGAACAAGCTTGACTGATTAGCTGGGATTGTGGGGATAAAAAGGAGCTGAAGAAAACATTGTATGCTGCCTTAAGTAAAAGTAGGATAAAAATGTGACAACCAATAGGCTTTAAAAAACCATGAAAATGACTTATACTGAGCCCAACCATTAATCTATCTAGTTCAGTAGTGTCTACTGTGAGCCTCAAGCTGAGTTCGGCCTTGGACCTAAAAACCTTTAACTGGAGATGTCATAGACCTCCTACGTACAAAGCAGATGCTCTATCACTCTTTCCTTTGTGACAGTTTTTACATATGAGTTTTACCTAAACACAGTCATTACCTGCATTTAGTATCCTTTTCCCTCTGTTCATGAGTTTTTCCTCCTCTATGCATCTGTATCTATATATCTGTATCTGCCAACCAAGGTCTTACTTCATGCATCTGATACAGTGTGCTCTAGTTCACGGACGTTTATCCCACAATAAATCTGTAAAACTTTAAGGTACCACAACAGTCCATTTTTGTTTTAGCTTAATGTGATTTCTCAGTGGCAGAATTCATTCCCTCCATGGATCTTGAGATCCACCAGACAGAACAGAGGTCCCTTGTAAGGTTCTGCCAGGTAGTTCTCAATGACTTCACTGCATGTGTCCAGCACTGCATAAGTTAAAGCTTTATTGATGATCTACTTGTTCAGCAATCCTTTACAGGGTCATTGGCAGGAATGAAATTCTACGCCAAGCCGCAAGCCTATATTGAAATCTAAGTACAGCCCAGTCCCCTCCCCGCTAGCTATGGTGTGTTTAAGGCAAAAGCAACTATTCAGGAAAGCGGAGAGGATGTTTTCGAAAGTTCAGAAGTTCCAGGATTATGTATCCATGACAACGGTTCCTCTTCCTAGGCGGAACACTGGAGCTAGGCAGATAAGTTGGAGACAGAGAAGCTCAGGAGGGGCCCCCCTCCCCTGCATGATTTCACAGGACTGACATAGGAGACGGCCGCAGCTGTCTCTAACCTAAAAGCACAATGTCCATTAGAGTCCAGTCCTTGGCCCAGGCCTTTATACAGCAGTCCAGGGGTTTGTCTTCCCTGAGGTATGGCAGGGGATGCGAAGACCCTAACATCCTTAACCTCATTGAACACTTCCAAATTTTGAGGAAAGGTAGTGGGCACTGTCACAAAATGGCAGCTACAATGACAAACTACAGAATGTTAGGAAGTTCTACAATATGTTGGGAGGTTTCAGATTGAGATTTGTCCTAGGACAGCGACAGCTGCTTCTGAATGGGCACTCTTGCAAATATAAAAGTGAGCCCCTGGGCTCTTTTCAAGCACTAGTGGTTCCAAGGAAGTGGACGAAAGCCAGAATTGAGCTTTTCTTTGAAGATGAAATTATAGTTGGTTTGAGTCTTTGGAGACAGTGGAGGAGTTGTCTCTTCACATTTAGAGGTTTCCAAGCTATTTATCTTCAAGACTGCAGAAACAACTGACACCCCGCCCCCCCATGAGCACACTGGCAGATGCCACATTGGGAATTACTGAGATAGAAGGTTGACGGTGAGGACGCAGAGGGCCTTGGGTCTGGGTCTCAGTCTAAGTTGCTCAATAACCTTGCAGGTAGCTGGCTAAGCTATGGGAACTGGAACACAAAGAAGGTCTCTCCTGGTCCAACAAACCTGAGTGCAGAGATAACAGCCCTGCTGGATCACTCCAGAGGTCCATCTAGTTCAGCATCCTTTCTCACAGAGGGGCCGGCCACTTGCCTTGAAAGGCCACCAAACAGGGCAGAGAGACTAAGGGCTTCCTCAGTGTTGCTTCCTAGCCCTGGTAAGGATGAGCAAGAAAGAGCTAGTAGATCCCAGAGTTCAGGATCTGGGGAGAAGAGATGTATTTTAATATTTTAGCTGGCCCTTGAGAAATGTACATTGACCATTAGCAGACAGCATACACATCCCAGTTTATGTTTTCAGTAGCTTGGAATGTATAAGAAAAACAGGGTTTCTCACCTGTAACTGTTGATCGTCGAGTCTCTTCTGTGCAGACACACATTGGGACTGCGCAGGCGCAGGCCGGCCGCGGAAAAGATTTTTCTAGCTTTTAGAGATGTGAAGGGGACGTTCGGATCCACCGCGCATGTGCGTCGGTGTTCCCGCCAATTTTGAATGCATATATATCCGAACGTCCCCGGCGTTCCCTCAGTTCACCTGAGCCGCCGGAGAAACCATATTAACCAAACACTCACAGCGGGGACAGGCGGGAGGGAATGTGTGTCTGCACAGAAGAGACTCGACGATCAACAGTTACAGGTGAGAAACCCTGTTTATCGTCTTCGTCCTTCTGTGCAGCCCCACATTGGGAGAGTAACTAGCATCTCACCAATGGGGGCGGGTGTGAGTGTCTACTTGAACAAGGACTGCAGGACAGCTGTGCCAACAGCCGAGTCACGTCGTGCATGCACGTCCACAGAGTAATGCCGGATGAAAGTGTCTGCAGTGGACCACGTCGCAGCTTGGCAGACGTCCTGGAGCGGCACCCCTCGCAGGAAGGCAGCAGAAGCAGCTTGCGCTCGAGTGGAATGAGCGGTAACCAACAAGGGGCACTGGACTCCAGCATGCTGATAGCAAAGTTTAATCGTAGACACAATCCAGCGAGAGATGGACTGGGCAGAAGCAGGTGAGCCCTTGCGAGGGCCAGAGTAACACACAAACAGGGCAGGAGATTTCCTGAAACATTTGGTGCGGTGCAAATAAAACAATAAAGCACGCTTTACATCCAATGTGTGTAGTGCTCGTTCCCCTGGGGATGAGGGTGTCGGAAAAAAGGAAGGGAGGAACACCTTTTGCTGTAGGTGAAATCTGGAGACTACCTTGGGCAGAAACTCCATGCTAGTGTGGAGCATGACAGTACCAGGGAAAAACTGCAGGAAGGGAGGGTCACACCGCAGGGCAGACAGCTCCCCAACACGCCTAGAGGACGTGATTGCCACCAGGAAAGCCACCTTCTGAGCGAGCAAAGGCAGGGGACAAGAAGACAGAGGCTCAAAGGGCTGGAGCATCAGTTGGGAGAGAACCAGGGAGAGACTCCATTGAGGAATGGGATGGGCCCTAGGAGGGAAGGTCTTGAACAGGCCCTTCAGGAACTGCTTGGAAAGCCAGTGAGTAAAAACGGTCTTCCCATCAATCTGCTCATGGAAGGCAGAGATTGCAGCCATGTGGACCTTAACACTGGAAAACGCAAGGCCCTGGGAGCAGAGATCCAGGAGGTAGTCCAGGATGACAGGAAGCGGGCAATTAAAGGGAGAAACCCCCTTCGGGGCCAACCACTTGGAGAAACGTAACCACTTCCTCTGGTAGGACAACCTGGTGGACGGTTTCCGGGCGTTCAAGATCACCCCAAGCACTCCAGAAGAGAGGTTCACTCCCGGTTGCCCAGAAGCCAGGCAGTCAGATTCAGTACAGCCACATCGTGATGCCACACCCCGTCCCTGGTCAAGAGGTCCGGGGCGTGAGGCAGGGGGAGGCATTGCCCCTGGGACAGGGAGAGTAAAAGGGGGAACCAATCCTGGCGAGGCCACCGAGGGGCAACGAGGATACAGTGGGTTTGGAAGGCCCTGATCCTGGAAAGGACCTTGTATAGGAGCGGGAAGGGCGGGAAGGCATAAAAGAGCCCCGGGGACCAGGGTATCTGAAAGGCATCCCCTAGGGAGTGACGGCCAATTCCGGCCCGGGAGCAGAACAGCGGGGCCTGTGTGTTGCGGGCTGTGGCGAAGAGGTCGACCAAAGGCGTGCCCCATGTGTGGAAAACCTGGTCGAGGTAAACCCTGTTTAGGGACCACTCGTGCTGAGGCAAAAACACCCTGCTCAGTGCATCTGCCGAGGTGTTGAGATCCCCGGCAATGTGCACGGCCCTGGGAAGGACGTTGTTGACCATGGCCCAATTCCATAGAGTCGTTGCCTCCTTGCAGAGCTTGAGCGAGACCGTTCCTCCCTGCTTGTTGAGGTAGTAGCAGGCCGTGGTATTGTCCGACAGGACCTGAACCCTCCTGTTCCGAACGGCATCTGCAAAAGAAGCGAGGGAGTAACGGATCGCCCTAAGCTCAAGAAGGTTGATATGCATGGATGCCTCAGATGGGGACCAGATGCCCTGAGCCGAGAGCTGTCCACAGCGCCCTCCCCATCCCAAGTTGGAGGCATCGGTATAAACCGTAACCTCAGCTAGGAAGGGGCCGAAAGGACAACCCTCAGACAGGTTTCCAGGGACAGCCCACCAGGCCAGGGAGCGCAGCACCACCCTGGGGATGGAAAACCTCTGGTGCTGACCCATGGTAAGGGGGTTGTACCTCCGGACAAACCAGTTTTGCAGAGGCCTCATACGCAGGCGCGCAAAGAAAACCACCCCTGTGGAGGAGGCCATAAGGCCCAACAGTGTCTGAATCAAAAGGGCAGTCTGATACCGGCAATGCATAAAATGCCGGGCTAAAGCGGAAAGCCTGGCCAACCGGTCAGGAGGCAGGTAGGCCCTGCCCAGCAGGGAATCGAAATGGACCCCAATAAACCTAATGGCCATGCCCGGGGTCAGGATAGACTTATCCCCATTAACCACCAAGCCCAACCTAGCCAGCACGGACAAAGTGAGGGCAATATGGGCCTGGAGAGAGTCAGGCGAGGGTCCCACCAGGAGCCAGTCATCCAGGTACGGGTAGATAAAGCAACCCTGGGACCGCAGGTATGCCACTACGGTGGCCATGCACTTCGTGAATACCCTGGGTGCAGAGGCCAGCCCAAAGGGCAATACGGTATATTCATACACAGAATTCCCATACACAAACCGCAGGTATTTCCTGTGGCCCTCAAAGATAGAAATGTGGAAGTAGGCATCCTTCAAGTCTAGAATGGCTAGCCAGACGCCCACCTCCAGGAGCTCAATGACCCGTGCCAGGGTTAGCATCCGAAACTTTTCAACCTTCAAATAACCGTTGAGGCCTCTAAGGTCCAAGATGGGCCGGGAACCTCCACCCTTTTTATCCACAAGGAAGTATCTGGAGTAAAATCCCCATGGGGAAGTAGCGACATTGACCACCCGGACAGCACCTTTGTTAACCAACTCCATAACATTATTGTGTAACACAACATCACAACATGTAGAACAACGGGGAGGGAGAGAGAGAGGAGGTGCATCTGTAAACATTAACTTATAACCATGGGCCACAATGGACAGGACCCAAGTGTCAGAAGTAACACGTTGCCAACAGGGCAAAAAAGGCCGAAGCCTGTCCAGAAACTGGGCAGCAGAGGCAGTGTCCTCGGAGGCCAACAGGGGAGCGTTCAGGCTTAGTCAGAAGACCGAGGGCTTCTGCACCGAGGTCGAAGGCTTGGGCGAAGAGGGCTGTTGTCTGCCCTTGGACCGGCCGGAGCGCCTGGAAGAGTGACGCTGCTGGGCTGAATAGGATCGGTGACCGTAGGACTGACCCGAGAAAAAGCGCCCTTGATGCTGCTGGTAAGGCTGGTAAGGGGCCTGGTAGGATCGGAACCGACCATAACGATACCTTGGACCCGATGACTGAGCAGAGGGGGCGACTCCCAGGGACTTGGCTGTCTGCTGATTCGTTTTCATCAGGGAGAGGGATTCATCCGTCTTCTCCGAGAAGAGCTGGGGCCCCTCGAAGGGGAAATCCTCCACTTTCGCCCTCTTTTCAGGCGGCAGGGCAGTGGACCGGAGCCAGCGTGTCGACGCAGGACCACGGAAGTTGCCATCGTTCGCGCCGCGGAATCGGCGGCGTCCTTGCCAGCTGTCATCTGCTGTTTCGACAGCTTCATGGCTTCGGCTTGAAGGGCCTTCACCAGGTGGCGTCGATCCTCGGGGAGATCGGAAAGGTAAGAGGACAGCCTCTTCCACAGGAACAAGTTGTAGGAACCCATTATGGCCTGAAAGTTGGCAATACGGAACCCCAAGGACGCAGATGAGTAGATCTTCCTGCCCATGCCATCCAGCTTCCAGCCCTCACGGTCCGATGGAGCCGAAGAGGAACCGTATCGGAACCGGGCCTGGCCTTCTTCCGCCACGATGGACGAGGGTTTTGGATGATTGAAGAGGTACGGGCAATCATCCTGTTTTAAACGGTAGTACCTCTCTACCTTCTTTGCCGTCGCAGACACGGACGCCGGTGTTTGCCAGAGCGCAAGAGCGCTGTCAACGAAATCCTCCACAGGGGGAAACGCCACCGACACGGGGGACCCGGAATACAGCGCCTCCAGCAGCTTGCTCTTGGGCTTGGAGGTCGTGGAGGAGACGTCTATCTCCAGCGCGGCGGCCATCCGCATCATTTGCTCGGAGAACAGCCTGTAGTCGTCATTCGGAGACGACGAACGGGGCCCACCCACGGTGTCATCCGGGGAAGGATCAGAGGCCGCGTCCGAAGAGCACTCCGACGGGGACGCCAGACCCTCCTCATCCTCGGAATCCGAAAACTCCGGCGAGGTTTGCGTCGGAACCGAAGACCGGTGAGCGGTCGGAACTGACGGGCAAGCCGCAGGAACCGACGGTCGCAGAGGCATGCCAGGAGGTGGAGGAGCGGATGCCGGGAGCCCGACCGGCTGAGCCGGAACGGAAACCATCGGAACCGAAGGATGCTGCAGGAAGGGCACCGACTGCTGGAACCACGCCACAAAATCCTGCCAGGAGGTCATGTTCCCAATCCCCGCGACAGGCTGACAAGGGGGCAGAGGAGCAGGCACCGGGGCAGGCCAGCGAAGAGGCATCGGAACCGACGAGGTAGACGGCAGTGGAACGGAGGCCTCCGAAGGCGCCGGGGCGGAAGGCAGGGAACGTTCGAAAGACTGGAACGGTTCCGGAAAAGATGGGAACGGCACGAATTCCTCGGGAACCGATGGAGGAGGCGTGCAAGGAGGCGACGGGGTGTGGAGACTCACCACATCGTCAGGGATCAGGACTGGTCCAGATGGAGAGCCGGGCAGCACAGTCGGAGCCGGGGACAAAGCACGCTCCTTGGCCGCCGATTTCGCCTTGGCCTTCTTGGGTGGGGGCTCCGAAGCAGGCCCTGCGACCGGAGGCCGGGAGGAGGCCTTTGGCTTGGACGCGGAACGCTTCTTGGCCTTCCGGCCCGAAGGGCGATCTCCGGAACTGGAGCCGGATTGGGCCTCCGGAACGGGCTGTCCCGTGGAGTCCGAGGGGAGCGGCTCTGGCGACTTACGAGACGGCGCCGGCGACGGAGCAGCGGAGCGGGGCCTATCTCCCGAAGAGCCCGAGGGCTTGGGGGGGAGTAGATTGGCATCCCACAAAAAGGCACGGAGTCTCGCCTTTCGATCGCCCCTCGCTTTCGGGGTGAAAGACATACAGATAGGGCAACGCTCCACGACGTGCCCCTCGCCCAGGCAGATGAGGCAGTGCTCATGGCCATCCGAATGTGTCATCTTAGTGCCGCATTTAAGACACTTTTTGAACAAAGATGTCTGCGACATAATGAACGGTATCTCCCGAAAGAAGAGATCCAGGGGAAAATACCGACTAGAAGATCACAATCCAAAAACTCCGAAGAGAGAATAAACGCTAGACAATAGAACCTTTTCGTACGGCGGCGAAAAAGGAACTGAGGGAATGCCGGGGACGTTCGGATATATATGCATTCAAAATTGGCGGGAACACCGACGCGCATGCGCGGTGGATCCGAACGTCCCCTTCACATCTCTAAAAGCTAGAAAAATCTTTTCCGCGGCCGGCCTGCGCCTGCGCAGTCCCAATGTGGGGCTGCACAGAAGGACGAAGACGATCATGCACTACAGGTGGTTACAAAGGAGTAAAAAAATCCAGAGCCTCTCCCCGATACCTCCTTTCAACACAGATTTGTGTGTAGGAAAGTTAATTTTAATCCTTGGTTGTAGTAATAATGACAATAACAATAATAACTGTGGTTGTTGGGGGTTTTCCGGGCTGTATTGCCGTGGTCTTGGCATTGTAGTTCCTGACGTTTCGCCAGCAGCTGTGGCTGGCATCTTCAGAGGTGTAGCACCAAAAGACAGAGATCTCTCAGTGTCACAGTGTGGAAAAGATGTAGGTCATTTGTATCTACTCAGGAGGGGTGGGGTTGAGCTGAGTCATTCTGTAAGAGTTTCCCAGGGTGTGGAATGCTAATGGCGGGAGGCTTCATTGTATCCTGAGGAGGTTCTTTTGCATATGGATTGGTGCTTGATGTGCTAATCTTCTCTGCAGGGCTATTGTCGGGTGTGGAGTGTTTTGTTGGCCTGGTGTTTTTCAGAACTGGAGCCCATGCTCTGTTCATTCTTAAGGTTTCTTCTTTCCTGTTGAAGTTTTGCTTATGCTTGTGAATTTCAATGGCTTCCCTGTGCAGTCTGACAAAGTAGTTGGAAGTGTTGTCCAGTATTTTGGTGTCCTGGAATAAGATACTGTGCCCTGTTTGAGTTAGGCTATGTTCAGCCACTGCTGATTTTTCAGGCTGTCCAAGTCTGCAGTGTCTTTCATGTTCTTTTATTCTTGTCTGGATGCTACGCTTTGTGGTCCCGATGTAAACTTGTCCACAGCTGCAGGGTATACGGTATACTCCTGCAGAGGTGAGGGGGTCTCTGCTGTCTTTTGCTGATCGTAGCATCTGTTGTATTTTTCGGGTGGGTCTGAATACTGCTTGAAGGTTATGCTACAAAACACTCCACACCCGACAATAGCCCTGCAGAGAAGATTAGCACATCAAGCACCAATCCATATGCAAAAGAACCTCCTCAGGATACAATGAAGCCTCCCGCCATTAGCATTCCACACCCTGGGAAACTCTTACAGAATGACTCAGCTCAACCCCACCCCTCCTGAGTAGATACAAATGACCTACATCTTTTCCACACTGTGACACTGAGAGATCTCTGTCTTTTGGTGCTACACCTCTGAAGATGCCAGCCACAGCTGCTGGCGAAACGTCAGGAACTACAATGCCAAGACCACGGCAATACAGCCCGGAAAACCCCCAACAACCATCGTTCTCCGGCCGTGAAAGCCTTCGACAATAATAACTGTACTTACATACCGTTCTTCTAGACAGATCCGTGCCCCACTCAGAGCAGTAAACAAAGTCAGTGTTGTTATTATCCCCAGAATACAGCTGGGGAGCTTAGGCAGTGTACCCAAGGCCACCTGCTGAGTTCATGGCAGTAGTGGGATTCAAACCAGCTTAATGCTGATTCACAAATTAAGCATGATTTTACTATATAATTGTGTAAGCGTATTTCAGACAACTATACCCTGGTGCACCACCAGAGGGCACTGCCATGGAGGGAAGCCTAGGCAAGGCATCATGTCACTCCAGAAAACGTGCCCATGGTGGGAAGCCCAGGATGGGAGCAGTATGTGAGCAGGTGGCAATACCCGCCTCCCACCTTCACCCAGCTGGTATTAGGAGTGTAGCAGGTGGCAGTGCCAACCCCCCTGCTTTAACCCAGTTAGCATTAGGAGCAGAGCAGTTGGCAATGCCCTCTCCCTGCCTTAACCCAGCTGGTAACCACCGCCTTAACCCAGCTGGTAATAGGAACAGAGTAGATGGCAATGCCCACCCCCTGCCTTAACTCAGCTGGTATGAAGAGAGGAGCAGGTGGCAATGCCCACCCCATTTCAGCTAGCTGGGATCAGGAGCGGTGCAGGTGGCAATGCCCACCCCCTACCTTAATCCAGCTGGTATTAGGAGCGAAGCAGGTGGCAATGCCTGTCCCCCACCTTAAACCAGCTGGTATTAGGAGTGGAGCAGGTGGAATTTCCCCTCCCACCTTAACACAGCTGTTATTAGAAGCGGAGCAGATGTCATGGCCCAGTCTGAGAGTGAGGTCTCCTCTGGAGGAGAGGAGCCTCGTGTAGCCAGCCAGGACTCCTCAGGAGAAGAGGAGCCCTGTGTAGCCAGCCCTAGCCCTGATTCAGCAGAAGCCAGCAATCAGGAGCAACAGCTGCTGGCTGATCAGAGCTTGCAGCCAGCAGCTGAGACACCAGCACCCTCTAGCTCCAACACCACAGGGGAAGCTCAGCCAGGGACTTCTACAGGTGCAGCGCAGCCAAGAGCCTCCACCCCCCCCCCCAGGTTCACCCACACCCAAGGAACGCCGCAGGCAGCGCCAGAAACTGGAACTGCAGGAGAGACGGTGCAGTGCTCGCCTCTTGAGCCAACGCCAGTTGCTGGAGAGTGACGATGAGTAGCGTCAGGATGGAGCCCCAGCAGCTGGCTGAAAACCACGCCTGGCTATAAGAGCCAGTCTGGAGGAACTGCCAGGCGTGGAAGCAACGTGTCTGTACTGCCTGCAACCACTCCGTGGTCCTTGCCCATGCCTGCTTTTGGACCTGACACTACCGGTAAATGACCTTGGATTGTACCTGACCTTGCTCTTGGACTTTGGACTCACTCCTGGCGTTATCTCGTGCTCCGACTACTGGTTTGACCTGGCTTTTGCTCTTGGAACTCCCCTCAGACTCTGGCATTAAGGTTTGGACTTGAACCACCCTGCTTGGGCTGGCCCAGCCCGTGACAGCAGATGGCAATGCCCACCCCCTGCCTTAACCTAGCTGGTATGAAGAGTGGAGCAATGCCCACCCCCCTTCACCCAGCTGGGATCAGAAGCAGAGCAGGTGGCTTTGCCCACCCACTGCCTTAACCCAGAAGGCATTAGTAGTGGAGCAGGTGGCAATGCCCACCCTCACCTTAACCCAGCTGGGATCAGGAGCAGAGCAGGTGACAATACCCACCCCCTTCACCTAGCTGGGATCAGGAGCAGATCAGATGGCAATGTCCACCCTACTTCACCCGACTGGGATCAGGAGTGGAGCAGGTGACAATGCCCCCCCACCTTAACCCAGCTGGTATTAGGAGTGGAGCAGGTGGCAATGCCCTCCCCTGCCTTAACCCAGCTGGAATTAGTGGTGGAGCAGGTGGCGATGCCCACTCCCCACCATCACCCATTTGGGATCAGGCGCAAAGCAGGAGGCAATGCCATTCTTCCCTTCACTCAGCCAGGATAAGGAGCAGAGCATTTGGCAATGCCCACCCTCTTCAACCTACCAGAATAAGCCACTGAGCAGGTGGCAATGCCCATCCTGTCTTCCCCTTGCCGGAGTCAGGAGCCAAGCATGCAGCAATGCCTGCGTCCCCCTTCAACCTGCTGGAATCAGGAGCAGAGCAGGTGGCAATGCCTGCCCCCTTCACCCAGCCGTAGTCAGGCACAGAACAGGAGGCAATGCCCCCCCCCCTTTACCTGGCATGTATCAGGCATGGAGGAGGTAGCAAAACCCACCACACCTTCACATGGCTGATATCAGGCAGATCAGGCGTGGAGCAGTTGACAATGCCCACCCTCCTCCTTCACCAACTGAAATCAGTGACGGAGGAGGAGCAAATACCTACCTCCCTGCCCTCCCTTTCTAGAGCCTGTTGTATTTTCCCCCACAATGGACTTTGTTGCTAGTCTTAAATAAAAAGGTAAAGGTAGTCCCCTGTGCAAGCACCAAGTCATTACTGACCCATGGTAGTAAAATCCCTACATGGTAAATTTTATTTTATTTATTTATTTTATTTATTATTTGATTTGTAAACCGCCCATCCGCAGGGGCTCTGGTCAGTTTACATTCAATGATGCTTGGCACAAGCATTTACATTTAATCAGGGCTTTTTTTCTGGGGAAAGAGGTGGTGGAACTCAGTGGGTTGCCCTTGGAGAAAATGGTCACATGGCTGGTAGCCCCGCCCCCTGATCTCCAGACAGAGGGGAGTTTAGATTGCCCTCCGCGCCGCTAAGCGGAGATCAGGGGGCAGGGCCGCCAGCCATGTGACCATTTTCAAGAGGTTCCGGAACTCCGTTCCCCACCGTTCCCCCTGAAAAAAAGCCCTGCATTTAATGATGCTTGGCACAAGCAGATGCTTGTCATCTTGGAGTACAAGTGATATGATGGTGTGAGAAAAGCTTAGTGGCATGGAAGTCAGATACTAAAGCCATCCACTGGGAGGCAGAGCCATGCTGCTCTCACTCATTCTGGAAATCAGATAAAATAGATGCTATTAGTTCCAATGCAGAAAAGTCAAAGCTCTTAGTGTCAGAGGGAGCCTGCAGGTAATAATCTTTGGAGACCTGCTTTCTTAAGGTCAGCAGCACAGTACAGTGGAAAGGGTGCTTGGCCTGGAAATGGGTGAAATCGTTGCTCAGCTGTGAAGCTCTGTGGGTGGCTTTGGATCATTTATGCCAACCCAGTCTATCTTGCCTCACCATGTTTTTGTAAAAATGAACAAGTAGATTTCTGTATACTGTAATCTAGTATAAACTTGGTGAAAAGTACTCATTTGGGTTTCTGGATAATCTTTATGAATAATAAAAGTTTATTAATTACTTATTTATTTTAAAAATTTCCATGATGCCTCTCCAGAGAACCTGCTCAAGTTATATCTGGTGGAATATTTGAGCATGGCATCCTGTTCCTATGAACCAGACTAAGACATTGTAAATGAAGAAGACACAGGCTGCCTTGCACTGAGTCACCCCTTTGGGTTATCTAGCCCAGTCAGGGTTGTCAGGTGCCTCGATGGCAAACTGAGGGGCTACTGGGCATGGAGAACAGCAGGAACTTAACTGTCTGTGTGGAGTCTGCAAATGATATCATTCCCAGTGTGACATGGAAGTGACAGGTTGTGCCAGGGGCTGGTTATCTAATTAGAGAATTGGCCACCAACACAACCCATTGTTTCTGCATTGTACTGGAAATTATGTTATTTGCTAACACCAGAGTAGGTACATGGGTTTTTTGTGTATATTCATCCAGCTCCCCCCCCCCCCGTTTCTCGATGCTTTTCTGCCTGCTGGCCCAGTGAGTGGTGGCAGGGGGAGGCATCTGGGAGTGGAGGATTGCTACTCCCAGTGGAGGCCTGGCATCCATCATCCCAGTACTCTTAGTACTCAGTAAAAAAAAAAATCCTTAAAAAGAGCCTAGGAGAATAATGATAATAGGTTTAGGCATGATGAGGTCTCTTGGTATCTAAGTCTACTGGTAGGTGGAGAGCAGCAATTGAAGGTAAATACGACCCAGCTTAAGAAGTTGGTCTCTTTCCTTTTCACTGAGCTCCCTTAATCACAACTGCCTTCTTCCACCACAGCCACTTTGCGTGTGTGTGTGCGCGCGCGCGCGTGAACACAGAGAGGTTACAAAACTGTTTTCTGGTGGAAAGCACATCTGTTATAAATACCTGAAAGACCCCCTTCCCTATATCAACCCACATACCACCTTAGCTTCTTCCGTCAGTTCTGACTTGTAGTGTCTTTTTAAAATTTTTAAAACATTTATTTAAATTGATGTTAATTTCTTATAAACAACAATAACGTTAAAGATAGACAAACATAGTATTTTTATTTCATTTTTTATGTTCCTTCACAGCAAGAGAGCCAGTTTGGTGTAGTGGTTAAGAGTGCAGGACTCTAATCTGGAGAACTGGATTTGATTCCCTACTCCTCCACTTGAAGCCAACTGGGTGACCTTGAGTCAGTCACAGCTTCTAGCTCTCTCAGTCCCACTCACCTCACATGATGTTTTGTTGTGGGGATAATAGTAACATACTTTGTAAACCACTCTGAGTGGGTGTTAAGAGATCCTGAAGGGCGGTATATAAATAGAATGTTATTATTATAATATTATTATTATCTCAGTGATGCCCCTCCCCCATTATGGAGTTGTCTGCTGGAGAAGGACCATAGAATTCCATCCCTGAAGCAGTGTAAAGTGTAGTGATATGTGAACCTTAACTAGGCCCAAGGAAGAGAGAAGGAGCCAGAATTCCTAAGAAGTCGAGAGGAAGGAATCAGAAACCACGTTGCAAAAGGAACCCAGCAGGGAAAGTTGCTCTTGATACATGTTTATAATAAATAGTAATTAAAAGAGTCTCTGGCGTTAATAAGACAGAAAGTGGTCCTGTTTTCAGAGACCATTCTCTGGCTGAGAGCAGAACCACAAGTGACGAAAGGCACAGATTGGACACTTGTCAGCTTCCCTCAAGTTTTGATGGGAAATGTAGGCATCCTGGTCTCGCAGCTTCGCTTTCTGACTGCTGTCCAATGGACTTTTCAACTGTCACTTGTCCAACATTCCGCCAAGCTGCCTACATTTCCCATCAAAACTTGAGGGAAGCTGACAAGTGTCCAATCTGTGCCTTTTGTCACTTGTGGTTCTGCTCTTAGCCTCTTTAATTCCATACTCTAGTATTTCTGGTCAGTTGAACTGAGTTTTGACCTTTTGTAGCTGCCTTGATCTTTTGTTCATTTCAGATCTTTTGTGTCTGTCTCCCACCACTCCTCTCTGCCATATTTGAAGACCTACTACAGTCTAAAGTGCCTTCTTTCATCTCAAGTGGCTCTTCCACTAGAAGAAATGCCACCAAGTTGGAGGAAGGCTCCTTAAGCTTCAGGAAGGCTTTGTATTGTAATCTGCTTTGAACCAAGTAAGAAAACAGAATGAGGATTTTTAAATGAATAGTTAAAGGTCACAAGAGCCTTACACAAAACAGGGCTCAAAACATTCCACCTATTTTTGAGTATTTTGAGGCTACAAGGTCTGCCTTATACTTGTAGTAGGGCTTGGCCTTGATACTGATCCCATTTGATCCTGGTATTTATTTATTTGATTTGATTTATATTTTGCTCGCCCCACAAGCGGGCTCAGAAAGGATCATAACTATTACATATTGAGATAAACAGCTCTTTATTATAGTAAACATCTTTGCTGGAAGCTGGAAGCAGACAGACAACACCCAGGCTTAACAGTAACTAAATTTATACTTGCAGAAACCACACCCACCTTTAACAACGACCAATACAAGGTAAGCAGCTAGAATCCATCATTTGCATGAACTATATACAAAAGCAACTACTTGCAGCACAGAGATTGGACTATAAGACAACAGTTATGATTGGCTGTTACAGGCACAAAAGACCGATAGTCTTGTAGGCCTCAGGAGCCTTAAGCAATACATAACAATAACGAAGAATAAAATCAACAGGGTAGCATAAAAATATAATATAAAAACATCAGTAACATCAGTAACAATTCATTAAAACAGCAGCACACCTATATTGCACAACCCTCTACTATCAGTAAATCTGTGGAGCTGGGTGGCCAGTTGATAAGCAGCAGGACTGGGGGCATATGCCCCTCATGGCAGGAGACCGGTTGGATGGCTCACCTGCCTTAACCACCAAATGCCTGGCAGAACCTCTCTGCCTTACAGGTCTGGCAGAATGAGAGCAAATCCTGCTGGGCCTGGGTCTCTTCAGACAGAGAGTTCCATCAGGTTGGTGCCAGGAACAAGAAGAAATATTTGACTGCTTTCTCTGTCATGCCTTCTCCTTATGACACAGCAATTCATTTTACACATATTTCAAGATGGCGCTCTTCCAAACATTTGATGAGGTTGATACTGTGGCTTAGGCTCAGTGGCATTTGCTTTGCATGCAGAAATTCTGAGGTTCAAGCTCCGGCATCTCCAGTTAAGAGGATCAGGAATTAGTAGGGTTGTTACTGGGGGATGGGGGGTGGAATTTTTTTTCTGACTTTTTTTTTAGATGGTAACAATTGGTTCCTCTTACTCTGTTTTCCTCTTTTGAAAGAGGAATTCTCTTTGGTTTTTCATTCATTTATCTTTGAGGTTTTTTAAACCATATGATAATGTTGATTTCCTCACCTGTGGATTTCTGCTTATTGTTGTGCCTCAGTTATACGACGCAAAGGGTAAAAACAGTGAGGTGCACCAAGGAGATGTTCAGGTGAGCCCTGGTCTGTGTTTAGTTGTTTGTTTAATGGCTCACCTTGTTCTTAGTTTTTCAACTATGCTCATAGTATATAAATAAATAAATACATTATGCCTTAGAGATCTAAATCTTCTTCATGAAAGAGGAATTTATTCGAAACCGACTCAAATTCCTAAAAAGAGAAATAGAAAGGATTGCTAGAATTCAGGGAGAAATTTGGCAAAGAGGAATTAAGAGGATTCCACTTAACAACCCTATGTGGGAGGTGATATGAAAGAGCCTCTACCTGAGGCTCTGGACTGTTGCTGTCAGAAAGCAGAGACAATACTGATCTTGACAGACTTGTAGCCTGATTCAGTGTAAGGCAGATGCATGCGTCTGTTTGTAGGATCCCAGTGATTTTGCACTCTAGGCTGGTGCACTGAGTATGGCTACCCCACAGAGGCTTGCTTTTAATTTCTTCCTTGTGGTGATTGTTTGTGTGTAATGAATTGTCCATGTATACCAATGTGCCATGCAGACCAGCCAATGTTTTCCCACACCGTCATTTGTCATAGCCCTGTAGTAGTGTGGGAAGAATCCCCTATTCTACACAGTGAATTGGCACTTTGTGCTAATAGACTCAAACTTGCCACGCACAAGCAAAAAAAAAAAGTTTAAGAGACTCCAGATGAAGCTGCATATATGGGATTGATACTATCAAACCTGGTCTCAATGTATACTGAAAGAGGCAAAACTGATACAGAAAGTAATTGAAATCAGGGGTCCTGTGGACACCTTAAAAACTAACAACATTTATTTCACCATAAGCTTTCATGGTAAGAGCCCCGTGGCGCAGAGTGTTAAGCGGCAGTACTGCAGCCTAAGCTCTGCTCACGACCTGAGTTCGATCCTGGCAGAAGCCGGGTTCAGGTAACCGGCTCAAGGTTGACTTAGCCTTCCATCCTTCTGAGGTCAGTAAAATGAGTACCCAGTTTCCTGGGGGTAAAGTGTAGATGACTGGGGAAGGCAATGGCAAACCACCCCGTGAAAAAGTCTGCCAAGAAAATGTCATGATGCGACATCCCCCCATGGATCAGTAATGACTTGGTGCTTGCATAGGGGGCTACCTTTACCTTTTAAGCTTTCATGAGTCAAAGCTCATTCATCAGATGCATTTAGAGTTGCCAGGTCCCCCCTGGCAACCAGTGAGAAGGCAGTGGGTATAGGGGTGGCAGGCATTTCACCTGGGTCTTCTCTTTGCATGAGCTATGGTATGATGCCATCACTTCCATTATAACTGGAAGTGACATCATTGCACAGGAGCAGGAGTGTGTGGGGGGCCATTTGTGCCGCAAGACTCTTCATTGTTTTTGTACTGAGCGACGGCTGGATTTGTGTGTGTAGATGAAATTTAAAATACAGTTCATCTATTACTATGGCAGCAATCCTAAGAACACTTTCTTGGGAGTAAATCTCATTGAATAAAATAAGACTCATGTCAGAGTAGACCTGCTTAGACTTTCTTATTAAATCCAGTGCATTAGATACAGCAATAGATTTGGGGATGATCTGATGTATTTACAGCAAAGCTTTTTAATCTCTTTCTCTTTTTTTTAACCAAGAGCACAGTGGAATTCAACTGTGGAGCTGCAATCATTGCTTTTGGGGGGAAAGCACAATATTTCATTATTCTCCTTTTGCCAAGAGAATGACAATGGAAAGGGAGACGCCATGGGATGACAGCCCATATCCTTTCGCATGAAAAAAGGTGATTTATTGCCTTCAGTAAGGAGAGTGCCCCCAAAAATCTAGCTCAGGAGCCAAGAATTCGCAGCATTTCACACTGGGTGATTATTTTAAAGGTATCCGTTATGGATCTAATAGGTGTTAATGTGGATGTAAGGATGTTGCTAGGAAACTTGCAGGAGCTAAATGGAGAGATGCTACTAATAGAGGCAGTGACAGAGCAGAGCTAGAAAATAAATGTTTACAGCTCTTCTGCAAAGTTATTACATATGCAGCATTTAAACATTGATTCAGCTCCTTGTTTAAGCCTATCCTTCAAAGGATTCGGCTGAACTAGAGACTTAGCCAGAGAAAAGAAAGAGCAACCCCAAGTCCTTTATGTTGTCTGATGATAGTTAGCGTGGGCCACAACAGAGGATATTCTTGCCAACTCAGCTTGTACACAACACAACTCCCCTTCCTCTTTCTCCTACTGCTGCATGCTGCTGTCCCTTCCTTCTCACATGCATTATCCTGCCCTGCAATAAAAAGGCAAAATCTGATAAAGCAATATGAAGGAGAGATACACCCTTCTAAGCCCACTGACTTCATTGGACCTGAAAGAGTGTAACTCTGCTCAGGAGGTCACCGTGAATTTCAATCAGAATCTTTCTGCCTATCTTTTAAAATCGTATTTCCTGTAACATTACTGAGCACAGATCTAAGGCTGATAGTCACGAAGTGTATGATGTTTGAAAAAGCCTCTTCATTTCATTTGCTCGAAACAGGGCTTGTAGCATGCATCCTGGCTTGCTATAGGGCTCACCTGCAATGTATAGGGCACCTCCACATTGCTAGTGGTGACAGGGCAGAACTACGTATTACTAGCTCAGTTCGGTGTTTGCCAAATAACAGGAATGCAGAATATTTTCAAGGAGAAATGATGGAACAGGGGATGGAGAGAGAACTCAGAATTTCAGCAGCTGTTGCTTTTTCCTGATACAAATCATGCATACCCTGACTGCTATTAGTCCTGTTAAAGACAAAAGCTGGCAACCACTGTTTTGTGTGTAAAGAAAGTGAGGAGTACAGAAAAAACTGGAGCACGGAGGGTGGGGGGTGGGGCGTGTTAAGTCATGCCCCTCTGCCTCTTATTCTAGCGCTTAAATAATTTTTCTTCTGGACAGGCTCCAATGCTAGAAATCTGAAGAGCAGGGAGAAAAATGCTGAGATCAACTGAGTATGGCAAAATAAGGTGTGTTGTTGGAGTTAGTGCCCCCACCCACTCTCTGTACTTTTATTTTAAAATGATGCAAGTTGCACTCTCTCCACCTCTACACCACCAAAGTTTCATGCAACTGAACAGATCTCTGTTCTGTGCCTCTCTGGCTCGTGCTGTAAGCTTTTTGCTCCCAATTGTTACCATTGTCTTTTAGTTTTTCTTCCATAGTTGGCAGCTAACCCCTGTGCCTATGCTATGCAATAGGAGCTGACATCTTTTCAATGTAACATAAATCAGGTATCCCTAGGTTTTAAAGCATGGGAGTGTGAGTGTTGAGATCCTGGCTTAATTCCCACTTGAGTAATTATATTCTGCTTCCCCCTGCAGTTTCAGCAGGATAGAATATTCTTCTTTGCTTGCTGTAATGTCAGAGGCACTTGGGCGAGGCGGCGAGGGGGGGGGGATTCAGGAGCAGCAAAATCACTAGAGTAGTAAGGAGAAATGGGGAACAGAGAGGAAATGATGTAAATAATTTTCCAGTGTTAAAATGACTAGTTATATTTCACCACCCTAGCGATATTTTGAATATTGCTGTGTAACTGTAAATGTTTGTTTTTTTATGGCTAAATATATTTAGAGTGTGAAGACACTCTATATAAGAAAGTAATTCCAGTCTTTCCTCTTCCCTTTAATAAAGTACATGCTACGGCATCCTTGCTGAAGTGAGGAGGTCCCAAGTCTGCTTTGTCTGATGAAGGTCCAAGTCCAGCCCCTGGCAAAGGCAACTCCACTTTGAAAGGAGATATGAAAGACTTTCACGTGACACTGTAGAATACTGGTGCTCAATAGCAAAGCAGCATCGTGTGTGTTCATGAATGTCCTAGGGCCTCTTTCTACTTGCATAAATGCTCTTGAGCAAACAGAAGAGCATCTTCCAATTGCTGAACGAGTGAGTGCTTTATGCTGTCTTCATTATATCCAAACCATGCCTTTCACTTGCACAAACATCACTACAGCAGCTTGTGACAGGTTTCTCAGATCGTAGGGCATATGCACACAGGTAGTGATTGCTTCTCTGAAGAGAAGACTCAAACACTTTTTTTAAAAAAAAGTTCTAAAACTGTAGGAAGCTATGAGAAATCATATAATCTATGTGCAGAAGCTGCTTAGCATTGCTTCTTGTGCAAGACTCATTTTGTTAGTGGAACAGTGCTAACGCGACACCAAGTAGAAGTCTGTTAATGGCTCCCCCCCCATAGGTGATTTTTGCCACTTTGGGCCCCATACCTCTTGAGGTGGTCTTCTGAATTCCAGACAATTAACTCCCCCTTCAGATTTCAATGTGGTGTTTCAAGGGTTATCTTCTGAGTTTTCTACCTGCACTTTTTCTGTGTGGGAGATTTGGAAGAGAACCCTTGAAACACTGCATTGAAATCTGAAGGGGGGAATTAAGCCAAAAGATGCAAAAATCACCTGTGCAAAAAAGGCCAGTGTTTGGTGGGAGGCTGACCAGTAAATATATCATACTCTTAGACAGTGAATCCATGCTGTTGGCTTTCATGTCATGTGACAGATGAAGCAAGGATGTTTTCAACTATAATCCTTTAGTGTTCCAACCACTTCACCACCCTTTTGACTTGATTTCTTTGACTTTGCAAAGTCTTATTATTTGGCTCTACTGCTCAACCTGTCAATATTAGTGCAATAAATAAGGATGTGATCCTGTGCTTTTTACTTGGGAGTAAATTGCTGTGGAATTTAGTGGGATTTGTTCCATGTAAATGTGTACATGTTGGCCTTTCTTCACAATATGGAGAACTTTTGTTCCTTGATGTAATAGGATTTTAATGTGAAATTTCCAACAGTGTGATCTGGTGTCTGTTTAGTTGGACTGGGATTTGGGGACCTGTATTTGGTGGGTGACTGAGTTAATCACTCTCTCTCAACCTAAGCTAATTTAAGGAATAAATGGGGAAGGTGTTACTGTAATGAGGGGAGGGTTTTCTTGTGAGCTGGGGGAATTAGCATTCAAGGAGACACAGTGAAAGGGGGGTAACTTAGGAATCTCCACCAATGTATACCAGGGTTGTTCCCTTAAAGAACTCTCAAACAGGCAGATGTTCTACAGGAAATGTTTCTTTTATTAACAGAGAAATAAAAAGCAAGCATACAGAAAATCACACACAGCATACACACTGAGCTAATTAAGGATACAGAGAGGAAATGGGAAAGCTTTGCCAGAGAGGGCTATAGTTACCAGTCTTGAAGAAGGAGTTCCATGGAGGAGCAACAAAGAACAACCAGCACTTCATGGAAGAGAAGGGAGGACTCAAGACATAATCTGGGGGTGCGTGGATGGGCCCCAGAACACACTCACTTCACATGGCTGAGGGCAGCCCAATTATGGTGCAAAGCATACCCTGGGGCAGACTGAAGCCTTCTGAAGCGATCTCAACACTCAACACTGAAGCCTTCTGAAGCGAGAAACTAATGGCTCATCTGGAGGTTTGGACAATAAGTTAGGAGAGGCTTAATGGCTTTACCTGAGGTAGACAAAAGATGTGAATGGGGTTTGATGACCCAGCAATTGTGGGTGGGGATGGGGAGAGCTTTCAGGTCCCTGAAAAGCTCTGATTAGGGTAGGTGTCAACGAAGAGAAGCAGGATGTTGACAGGTTTAGCCAGGAGTTCTTGGGCGACCTCATTGTTTTACTTAAGTGCTTCTTCAGGGTGTGGATGGGCAGCTAGTCAATCTGACACACCTTATGGTAATTTTCCAACTCCAAGCAGGGTTGGCCTCTGTTCAGCCTTGCCAGGCAGTATTTTGTGCTTTGACACACAAGGAGGGGTTTATGATATTTCATATCCATAAACTGACTTTTTCCAGATGGGGTCTGATTGCTAACAAAGAGGGAAACACATCTGCCACTTGGGGGAGGTAGGCTGGATTAAAAAATCCTGTTCATTTTGGTTATTTCTATGCCATCTCTTCAAAGTCCTGTGCAAGGTGGCTTACAACTAAAACAATGTAACAATATAAAAACAAGCCATCCGGACATAAAACCACATAAAAATGATTGATAAAACAGAAGTAGACCTTTAAAAAGCTGGTAACTAGGGCTGTGCACGGGTGGGGAGATTCGGTATTCCCGCTTTGGGTTTACCCGAAGCGGGAAACTGATTCGGAATACCCCCAAATCCAAAGTGGCAAGCCTCTTCGGATTCGGGGTTCGGGAATCGCTTCGGTATGCTCCGTGAAAATTTGAAGCAAACTGAAGTGAGGGGGAACTCCCCACCACCACCCACCACCCTCCCTGGGGCAACTACTCTACCCCCTACCCCCTGGGGAGACCCCTCCACCCCCCCACCCACATACCTGGCGGTGGGAGGGTCATCAGCTGGGCAGTGGGCTGCCGCCCCTGTGGCAGCAGCGGTGGCAGCCCAAGGCAGCACGGCCTGGAGCCAGCTGGCTCCTCTGCCACCGCTGTGCCACCGCCCAAGCCTGCGGGGTGGTGGGGAAGGCCGGAGCTGCCTCCTCCAGCCCTTTCTGCCCTCAAATGGCCGCGGCGTGGTGGTGGTGCGGCAATCATTTGAAGGGCAGGAAGGGTTTTCTCTGCCTCCTCTGGCCCTTCCTGCCCCTCAAATGGCCAGCGTGCCAGTGGTGCGCCACGGCCATTTGAGGGGCAGGAAGGGCTGGAGGAGGAGGCTCCGGCCTTCCCCACCACCCTGCAGCCTTGGGTGGCAGCACGGCGGCAGCAGAGGTGCCGGCCTGGAGCCACTGCAAAGTAGGTGTGGGGGAGGTGTGGGGAGTTGATGTTTAAAGGGCCCCACCACTGCTTGCAAGCAGCGGCAGGGCCCTTTAAACAAGCCCGAAGCTTTCCAAAGCATTTCCAAATGCTTTGGAAAGCTTTGCTTCGGGAATACTGAAGCTTGCCGGATCGGGTCCGCTTCGGGTATCTTTACCCAAAGCTAAACTCGAATAGCACAGCCCTACTAGTAACATAATCCCTTAATTAAAAGCCCAGGTAAAAAGATGTGTTTTGGCCTACTGCCTAAGAGAAAGTAAAGTAGATACCAGGTGAGCCACAAGGGGGAGGGTATTCCAGAGGCAAGGTGCCACCATAGAAAATGCCCTGTCTCTAGCCACCACCTGCTTCACCTCTGAAGATGATCTACTTGAGTGGCAGATCTTAATTGATAAGCTGGAGAGTATGGAGGCAGGGCCAGTGCCAGAGTTTCTGGCGTCTGAGGCCGGGGGCAGCTTCAGGGCTGTTGCCACCCCCATGCGTGTGTGCACGAAGCGTGCGTACACCCAGACTGCATGATGATGTCACTGCGTGTGATGTCATTACGCAGCATGCCGCTGCGAGCCGGCCCCATTGGTGCGGCAGGCAGCTGGGATGGTGCATGGGTAGCCTCCCAAGCCTCCCGCTCAGTTGCCCTGCGCCACCCCAGCTGCCTGCCGTGCCTGGCCCGCAGGTGTGTGCAGGCAGAGGTGGCAGCATGGAGCAACTGAGCAGGAGGGCTGGGAGGCTGCCCGCTCAGACTGCCCTGCGCTGCCACCGCCAGCACGCGCTCCCAGCCGGGCACAGCAGCTGCAGGCCAGGGGCGGCAGATGGCTGGGGCACCACACGGGTGGTTTCCCAGCTCTCCCACTCAGCCGCCAGTGCTGCCCCCGCCCCTGGCACCCCCTCCTGGCAGCGGCTGGACCCCCTCCATGGACGCACCAGCCCTGAATGGAGGAGATGGTTCTTCAGGTACCCTGCCCCCAAGCACTTGCAGTTTTTCCTGGAAATGGATAACCAGAGCATATTTTTGATATGATCCTTATAGCCAACCCCTGACAATAGTCTGACTTCCACATTTTGGAGCAATTAAAGTTTTCAGACCATTTTCAAAGCTGGTCCCATGTAAAGAACATTACAGTAATCTATCTTAGATGTGATAAATAGATAACAGTGAGATGGTTGGCGTCTAGTTTGGCTTGTGGAGCTATGTCTTTTTCTCTCTACATAGTTATCTCTTCCATGTTCCGTTTTATTTTTATGAGTATTTATTGCTCTGTTTCCCCCATGCATTCTGAACATTTTGCAAGTGCAGTTTTTTAAAGAGGAACAACATTCCATTTCTGAAGCTACTAATATTAGAGAATTTTATGATCTTTCTGAGAACTGTATACTCATAAAATTGAGTTCCTTGGTTCCTGTGTGGCTGAGTAATACCCAAAAGCTTTGAGATGAGAGTCAAATCAGGAGCTTTACAAAATTCTGTGTGACCTTTCTCTGTATTTTTTTAAAAAACCAAAGGGATTTCAGCAGGTGAGGAGTCTTAGGCCTCCTTTGGTCTTCTTATCAGGACCTGCTTTGGGTTCCTGAGGTTAAGATGGCCTCAGAATGAATAATGGTAGTTCTGTCTCTTTGGAACAGTCTACAAGAAAGATGTGGAGGCTGTTCCTTCCTTTCTGTAATTTAGAAAGAATCTTAAGACTTTAAGAAAAGCCTTTTTTTTAATGCAAGTTTTATATTGGCTCTTTTCATTTTTGGATGAGGCTTTGACTGTTTACTGTATATGACTCTTTATGCTTGTGAACTGCTTTGAATTTTTCAGGAAAAGTGGTACAGAATAATAATGGATTTGCAGGGCCGGTCCAAGGCTTTGGAGTGCCCTAGGTTTGGGCACCGAAGCTGCCCTCCATAGTACCAGGGGGATGCATTAAGATGGTATCCACCTCCCTTGCCCCTGCCCCCACTCAGCTATGCACTGAGAAGGCAGGAAAATTGCTCCCACCCTGCACTGTGATGAAAAGCCACCACCCACCCACTTTGTCTCTGATAGCTGAGTGTGGCAGGGCACAGCAGTGCCCACTCACCTTGCTCCTGCTGGGTAACAGGAACACAAGAAGGCATACCTGCCCTCCACGTTCCCCAGTGGTGAGGGGGCACTCTGTCTTCCTACCCTCCTTACCAGGCTGCAGGGAAGGGGGAAGATGTGCCTTCCCTGTTTGTCCACTGGTGGGCAGCTGAGGTGGGGATTTGTGTTTACCTGCCCTCTTTGCCCACTGCCAGCCTTCCCTCTCATCAGGTGATAAGGAGGGCCTGCCCCCCCCCGCCCGCTCCCCTGGTGGAAGGAGGCAAAGAAAGATCAGGCTCCCCACTGGTTGTCCACTGGGGCATTTTTACTTTTAAAAATGGTGGAAAGGAGTTCAGAGAGCTGAGGAGAGTGGGAGTGGTTAATTCTGCACAGACCAATCGGCTCCTGGGGAAAAGGAGAGGGTGGGGGAAGAAGAGAAGCAGAAAGGGAGCATAATTTGTTAGAGGGATTTTTTTATCATGGCTTTTAGAGTCTCTTCAGAGGCAGGGAATATTAGATGAATGCTCAAGGAACATCCAGAGGTGGTGCATGCGTGATAAATTGATATATCGCTACAATTTATTGTAGCAGCAGACAAGAACCACAAGTGAGGAGTCCCAAGAATTTAGGCTATGTTTAACAGCAGGAGTGAAATATTACTGGATCTTCATGCTAAGTGACTTATTTATTTATTTTGTGTGTATCCATACACGCTCTACCACCAGAAACAATCTTTTCAGGGATAAAAAAATGGAGGGGCAGGTGGGTGGCAAAAATAAATGAGAAGGAACCAATACAGAAGTGGATTAAAAGAGGACAGAAAGCAATATAGTGATGGATTACAAGCAAAGTGTGTATTGACAGCCAGCTTGCTCTGTATCACTGAAGTGGCGGCATTTCTGTACATGCTGATGCTCTTGCTTGGTAGAAACATTTGTGGCTCTTTCCTCTTTAAAGAGCAAAACTCATGTCTGTGACTATATCACTGGGTAGCAGCTTCAGAAATTCCTTGGTACCAACACTAAAAGTGTAAATGAGCAATGCTTCTTCTTGTTGAGTTTCCTGTATCCTGTGCAAGGCTGTATGTGGTCTGAACGCGGGTACTCATGGAGGAGTATTGTGCATTATTGAACTACAAAATATCACAGATTATGAAAATCGTATCAATTGTTTACATTGGTGAGATATTTATTAATTATTATTCACTAATTCAAGCAGGAACCTGAAAGATTTGCAGGGGAGATAAATCCCCACTTTACTCCCGAGTCCCTACTGCCCCTTCTTCACTTTATGCTCCCTCTTTCCTTTCTGCTTTTCAACCCCTTTCCCCAATACTTTTCCTTCTCACCTCCCAGTCATCGATTTCAGTATCTTTCAAGACTGAAAGCCTCCTGTTCTGATGGGGTTGGTAGGCAACCCCACAATGCCAACCATGAGTTTGTGAGGTTTCATGACATCTTGGTCAGAATTCTCCTCTTGGGGATGATTTTAATGCCTCCCTCACCATTTTTTATTTGGGAATATTTCTTAGACGGTGTCCCAGGTTTTTAAAAAACAAAAGCCTTCACTTGGGTGGAACCTTCGGATTTTCATTCTGTGGCCATGTTCAGAATTAGATATACTGATGGTTATCGAACTGATTCCTATTCACGAGATAGAAATTAGATCCATATTTCATTGGATTTTCATTTTAGATGTCTTTGTTTACAATGTATGGAAGTTTATGTTAGTTTTCTAATATCTTAAGATCAAAGCACAATTTGTGCTGGGGAAAATTTGTGTTGGGGAAAAAACTGGAGCTTTATAAAGCTGTATTGTCGAAGGCTTTCACGGCCGGAGAACGATGGTTGTTGTGGGTTTTCCGGGCTGTATTGCCGTGGTCTTGGCATTGTAGTTCCTGACGTTTCGCCAGCAGCTGTGGCTGGCATCTTCAGAGGTGTAGCACCAAAAGACAGAGATCTCTCAGTGATCTCAGAGATCATCTCAGAGATCTGAGAGATCTCAGAGATCTCTCAGTGTTATAAAGCTGTTCCATTATAAAGGAACAGTCCTAGTGTGAGTTATTCAATATGCAACATGACTGGGTATTCTGTGGTGTTCCACCTGCTTTATGCCTTGGCATATTTCCAGAAATGCCAACATATCTCTTGAGTAATGATTTCTTATCTCCAATTAATGCCAGCATAGAAACTTCTTTGGCATCCTAAACTGCTCTGGAATGGATTTAGGATTGCACTTTAAATTGCAATTTTACTGATTAATGTCTTAATTCATTTAGTCAGGGCTTTTTTTCTGGGAAAAGAGGCGGTGGAACTCAGTGGGTTGCCAGCACAGGACCACACAATGATGTCACTTTGGGTCATCTGGAACAAGGGGGGAGTTTTTTAAAGTTTAAATTGCCCTCGGCAAAAATGGTCACATGGCAGGTGGCCCCGCCCCCTGATCTCCAGACAGAGGGGAGTTTAGATTGCCCTCCGTTCTGCTCCAGCAGCATGGAGGGCCATCTAAACTCCCCTCTGTCTGGAGATCAGGGGGTGGGGCCACCCGCCATGTGACCATTTTCAAGAGGTGCCAGAATTCCGTTCCACTGCGTTCCAGCTGAAAAAAGCCATGCATTTAGTCACTTTTCTACAAATTTTCATTCATGTCTTAATTTGTTAAGTCATTTTGCTACAAATTTTCATTCATATTTCCTACAATGGAAGCTCATCAGAGACACTGAATAGTTGTTATTTGTGTGTGTGTAAAGTGCTGTCAAATCGCAGCTGACTTATGGCAACCTCTGCTGGGGTTTTTAAGGCAAGAGACCAAATGAGGTAGTTTGCCATTGCCTGCCTCTGCATAGTGACCCTGGTCTTCCTTAGTAGTCTCCCATCCAAGTACTAAGCAGCACCAACCCTACTTAGCTTCCAAGATCTGATGAGATCCAGCTAGCCTGAACCATCCAACTCAGGGTAATCACCAAAGACTACTTGCCACAGCAAAATCAATCTTATAATTTAGAATTAAGAAATAAGTTAAACTAAAGGATAGAAACTAGTTTTCTGAATCATAGCTGTACATGCCATGTGAACACGAGAATCAGCAGCATATCTTTTATGCTCCTTTTTAAATTTACAGCTTCATTCTCAATGTGAAGAAATGGATTTTGATATAAGTAACTGTATACATCCACTACTGACAATGAGCATCACTAGTTTATAGAGTATTCCTCTGTTGTCATCTTTCAACTGCTGCAGGATTCATTGTACGTAATTAATTTTTTAGAACTCAAAGGTATAAATATCTTACTCTGATTTTAGATATAATTCAGGCAGGGCAGATCACGATGTTTCTTTTGTGTTACTATAGAGACAGGTGAGTGGAAAGACGTCTCTCTGATTTTCAAAAGAGGCCAAAGGTAGTATGGTTTTCAATTTTGAAAAGGACTAGGTCAAAGGCAATGGGATTAAAAAGCAAATTAACTTTTAATCCATGGCATTCTCTATTAGTTTTATTCCATGAAAAGAATCCAGGGATAGTTTTACAATTTTAGGAATATTATATTATATTATATTATATTATATTATATTATATTATATTATATTATATTATATTATATTATATTATATTATATTATATTATATTATATTATATTATATTATATTATATTATATTATATTATGAGTCTTTTTTTAAAAAAAGGAAGCATCTTCCTGTTTAAAATGTCAAATTGAAATTGAGACATGAGTTTCTTATTTTTTCTGACGAAGAGAGCTGTGGTTCTCGAAAGCTTATGCTACAATAAAGTTGGTTAGTCTTTAAGGTGCTACTGGACTCTTTACTATTTTGCAACTACAGACTAACACAGCTAACTCTGAATCTTATTTTTTCTGGCATCAAGAGACTGCCTAATAACATCGTCAAAATGTTATTTTTGCTGTGTGGTTGTCTTGTACTCTGAAATTGCAAGCTAGTCTGTGCCATCTGTAAATATCTATTAGGAAATAAGAAAAATGTCTCTAGTGCCTAGAAGTATATATGAGGTAACTTGATGAGATTTGAGATAAAAACAAACTATCCTTGTGTTCAGGTGACTAACATTATTGTACACAGAACAAAGACTGTAGATAGCTAGGCTGGTCTTTACAAAATTCCAAAGAATTCAAAGTCCATATAATACATTTTATTATGACCATGTAGTCGTAAAGCCAACTTCCACATTCTCAAGAGATAGGTTTTGTTTTTGAAAGCTTTTAAATTTAAAAGTTTCCTCATCCTTCTGTGGTGGTTTGGACAGTTGTAAGAAATAGGGTAGGTTGACACTTCCACTTATAATTGGCCACCTGCCTTGGAGCGTTACTTGTGGCCAGGAGCAAGCCAAGACAAGCACAACTGAAGCTGGCATTGGTGCCAGCGACACTTGGCTCAGACCCAGGTAACTTCAACTCAGACATGAGATTTTGTGGTTTCCCCACTGTGGGTGCAGCTGCAAATTAAGCGTAACAGCAAAGGGGCACATGGCAGATTTCCCCTCAGTTTCCCTGTCCAAATCCTCCAGAAGTGTCATCTTCATCTCCAGGTTACAGGGTTTTTACAATTTTATTTTTAAAATTGGCACTAGAGTATTATTATATAGATATGCTGTTGTAATGATATATGTGACAGGTTTTCTGAATTCCCAGCTTTCATTTTTTTTTTAAAAAAAGTAAATCTCTAGCTCCTGTTGAGTTAATGGCAGAAGTGGAATTCAAACCAGCAGAGTGTTGATTTGCAGCCCATCCACTTAACCACTATGCTACAGCAGATTTAGTTCCCATGTGAGCTTGCACAGAAGAAAACTAAATTAGTATCAGTTACAGTTAAGTGCAACCATCTTTTATCCAAACATACATCCCATTCTGCCCACAGTTTGGTCTTTTGGCTGGTTTATTGTGCCTTTAATAGCTGTCTGAGAGACTAGAATCCAACTGGTGATGATTTCCCCACTCTGCAATAAGAAAAGCTTCATGCACCCATGAAATGCCTGCCTTTCCCGTTATTGTTGAAGGTGAATATTTTTAACTTCTGTTTTATGTATGCTTATATCCGTGAGGCATTGAGGCATTCAGAAGTGTGCCCTGTAGGTATGAAATATAAATATACAAAAGTGGGTCTTCCATCACATTGAATTACCAGATGTGAAGACAAAATGAACTTCATTGTTTCAGACACAACCCATGAGGCTGGTGGAGTCGATAAATGAAAACAGACCACACACAGTGTCAGAAACCTCCTCAAGCTTAATGGTCCTTGTTCACTTTGGTTTACAGAATGGATTATAATAATTTGAGACAGGGAAGGAGGACCTTTCAACATCAGCATGATCTCAGAAACAGTTCCTTTCATCCCAGACCTATTCCAATTCTTTGAACGGTTGAGCTTTTGAGAAGAATATGCCACTAAGAATATAGTCATCTTATTTGCCTTTGAATTATCTCTCCATTTAGAAACTAAATTATACCGATTCAGTAAAGCTTGTATCAAGGATAAGTACAGTATTTGGGGAACTTTTGTACAAGTAAGAGAATCAACAGTGGCATCTCGAGGTGTTTTGTGGCCATGCGTTCTTGTATGCCCCACTGCTGTCCCTGCCACCCCTACCTCTGCCTGGAAGCCTGAGATGATCCACCATGTTACATTTGGGCTACCTCTGCTCTCTTTAAAAATATTGTGCAAGCTGCTTATATCCCAGGTCTTCTAGAGTGCTCTCAAGGTTATTGTTTCTTGTGAGAGTTCAGGAATTATATGTCTGTATGTGTGCATGCGCTCATGCACAATTGGCCCTGACTCGGATAACCCAGGCAAGCTTGATCTTATTAGATCTTGAAAGCTAAACAGGGTTGGCCTTGGATGAGAGACCTTCAAGAAAGGCCAGGGTTGCAGTGCAGAGGCAGGCAAAGGCAAACCACTTCTCTTAGTCTCTATAAATCAGCTATGAGGTGACGGCGCTTTCCACCATCAAAGAGGATTGAGCAGGTATGGAAGATTACTTTATCTGGCTCCTGGGGGTGGGGGAATAGTCATATGGGTAGCAGCTGGATGGCTGGTGGGGTTGCTGGCCTCAAAATCTACCACCTGAGTCAACTGCACAGCTTTCATTTATTTATTCCAGGTATTCATCTGTCACTTTTCTCCTCAATGAGGACCTGAAGTGGCTTAAACATTGTTCACCCCTCTTCAGTTTTATGCTCACAATAACTACTCTGTGAAGTAGGTTAAGCTATGAGAAACTGACTGGCCTAACGTCAGCCAGCAAGCTTCCATGGCAGAATGGGGATTTGAACCTGGGCCTCCCAGATCCTCTAACCACCACACCATGCTGGAGAGCCAGTTTGGAGTAGTGGTTAAGAGCGCGGGACTCTAATCTGGAGAGGCGGGTTCGATTCCCCACTCCTCCTCCACCTGAAGCCAGCTGGGTGATCTTGGGCTAGTCACAGCTCTCTGGAGCTCTCTCAGCCCCACCCACCTCACAGGGTGTTTTGTTGTGGGGATAATAATGACATATTTTGTAAACCGCTCTGAGTGGGCATTAAGTTGTCCTGAAGGGCGGTATATAAATCAAATGTTATTATTATTCTTATTGGCTTCGGACATTGAAGGTGAAAAAGATCACTTCACACAGTATGTTTTAATGGTTTATATGTAAACACACAAAAGAACTATACAGGACAAGTAACATGTCTAGGATCACGTCTCATTGCAACCAAGTTAGTTGCAACAAATTTGCCCCATGAGATTTAAGCATGACTAACTTCTCATTTCTTCATTGATGACTGTGAATCAAGGACATTGATAATTGTGATAAAAATGAACAAGCTCCACTAATTCCAAACAGACAAATTTTATTTATTTATTTACTTTAAACCCCATCTTTTCACTGAGACTCTAGGTGGATTACAGTATATAGAAACAATGCAATAGGACTACGATTGCAACATTAGAAAACAAAACAAACAAAAACCATACAAGGCATGACATACCATAAGCAATGTGGAGAATGGATCACAAAAGTAGAAGACAGGGTAGTAAGAGCAAGTTAATACATATAATAAACAATACTATAGACTACAGTCCTAGTCCTTTTATAAACACATCCTCCTGACCCATTCCATTACACTACAAGTACAACCCTAGATGAAAATAGAATGCCTTGTAAAATCCTAGCTTCTCTGCTATCTAATTAAGCTGGGTCAATTTCAAGGGCTAGGTTCTTCTTCTAGGTTCATTGTGATAAGCAAGATAAGAGGTTTCAGGCGATCAACTGCTAGTAAATTAATACAGGAATTTGCAGGCATTGATAAGGATTGTGAATGAAATATTTGGTTCAGCTTTTAGTTTTCCAGTGCCAGCAAGGATGTAAATAAGAATATCCTGCCCTACTTAATTTGAAAATCACTGTGGGATTGGAATCTCAGTTTCCTCTTGCTCTGTCTGGCTGCCATGTCTGTGCCATGTGCTTTTCATCTTATGAAATGTGGATTTGTACAAGATATTGCTCCATTGGCCTATTATCTCTGTGTTCCTTCTATTGAAGTCCTGTTCTGTTGCATCCAAGCAGTGGTTTGTTGTGTTCCCGGCCCTGGATTTTGGCTCTTTCCTGCTCCAGGTCTGTGCCAAGTCCTTGTGCTTTCAGCCTGGGGCAGACGTGCATCTTTCTGACTCTGTCTGCCTGTGGTGTGACTTGGATACCCGTACAATAATAAAATGGTGTATATAGCTTGTGTACCAATGTAGCCCCACCTGCCGGCTCTGAAATGATTGAATCCTGCCACGGTCAAGATATTTCTAGCAGTACAATAATTATTCCTTGCAGTATGAAAGAATGCAAACATAAATCCACAGCTTTACGTTCTAGCTTTTGCTTTTGACAGTTTTAAGTGTAAATGAAAGGGGGCTAGGCGAGATCAGTATACCTTAGTTCTCTACAGTGTCTTATCGTAGAGATGATGTAACACTCCCAATATCTTTGTGATACCAAATGGAAATGTACAGCCTCTGTTTTCCTTAATATAACCTTACATTCTCATGCAGATTTATGAGAAACAGCTATCTCAGCCTTCCCCTGAGAAAAAAGAATATGCAAAATTTATTTCCACCTACTGAATGCTACAACTTTTGCTTTCGGAAGCCTGCCTGCTTCTTGTTTCAGCAAGCCTCACTTTATTTATCTAAGTTAATTCAGACTTTGGGAAAGGAAGCGGTCTTGGTATTCAGAACTAGGAGAACACCGTTGGATTTTATGTTGCTCCTGGTGGTGATGAAGATGAGGCTTCTACCTCTGACTGGCTGAGCTATTCTAATGTCACAGAAGAGCAAGAAGGCCCCTGGGTGCCATTGGCTGAACTGCTCAGATCCTACGGAATGGCCAGGCAGCCAGGAAGTTATAAGGAAGAGGCAGAGGAAAGAAGAAGGTAAGATCCTGAGAAGGTAGTAGGCCAAGGGAAGCAGAGATACTAAGGAGAGGGGAATTGGAAGAGGTGGGGTGACTGAGGAATATAGAAAATAGAAGAGTGTTTGTGCTACAGGGAGAAGTCTGCATAGGGTAAAACTGGAAGAAAGAATGAGCAGAGATGAGAATCGCACGTAGCCAAGATCTTCAGAGCAAAGCGTGGCTCAAGAGCACATATTGATTTCAGATAACTAGCCTGATTTTTAGCTACGGTACTCTCATTTTCATGAAGGATAAAATAATGCAAGATAGCTTAGATGATTATTGGTGGTGCTTCTCCAGTTTACTACCACTATTACTATAACTACTACTGTTATTATTATTAATGTAAAATGGAGTCTGTGACATGCAGATTCTTTTTTGTCCAGGTTTTTTTTTAAAAAATTATTCTGTAGGGGGAGAAAGTAGAGATAATTAAATAGATGTTCAGCCATAATGTTCCCTAAATAGATTTAAAGCAGAACAGGCTGCCAACTTCATTTCTTCAATAGCACTGTGAGATAAGTTGGTTTCAGCAAACTGAGGTTATTAATGATCAGTTCAGTAAATTTTGTCAATTACTTTATACCTCAGGAGGACACTTGGATGAAACTGATTTTGATCAAGCTGTGAATACTGTCACCTTTAATAAATCACGGTCCAACAAAAAGTAACCCAATATTGGTTTAAGCGATGGGAAAAAGCAATTCTGGATTTGGCACCTGATAAAATTTCTAAAACAGATGGATCTGTAGCTTGTTTTTATACAACATTTTGGAAACAAGTGGCACCAATCCTGGAAAGGGTCTTCCCTCGACTGTTCTAGAAAAAAAAAAGGTACATTCCCAAGGGGCATTAAAACACTCTTGCTTACCAGGATATTTAGAAAGGATAATGCAAGCGATAATTATGGAATCTTTCACCTTGTGTGTTTGCTAAATATAGAAGGAATGCACAATCTCACCAATGCTATTAGTCACTAAGCTTCATTATCTCACACCATTTCTCATTAAAAACATGAAAGAGAGACTTACAGCTGCCAACTCTCTGCTTTGGATTTTATCACCTATCTCCTTTTCTTTATATACAGGAATTCACTATCTCCATTTCAATTAGAAGCTAGAACATAAGAACATAAGAACATAAGCAAAGCCATGTTGGATCAGGCCAGTGGCCCATCCAGTCCAACATTCTGTCACACACAGTGGCTAGAAATCCAGTGCCATCTAAAGGACTGTCAGTGAGGCCAGGACACCAGAAGCCCTCCCACTGCCTTCCTTCCAGCACCAAGACAACAGAGCACCACCTCCCCACAAAGAGAATACCATCTATCTCCTGTGGCTAATAGCCACTGATGGACCTCTGCTCCATATATTTGTCCAGTCCCCTCTTGAAGCTGGCAATGCTTGTAGCTGCCACCACCTCCTGTGGCAACGAATTCCATGTGTTTATCACCCTTTGTGTAAAGTAGTATTTTCTTCTATCTGTTCTAACCCGACTGCTCAATAATTTCATAGAGTGCCCACGAGTTCTTGTATTGTGAGAAAGGGAGAAAAACACATCTTTCTCTACCTTCTCTAACCCGTGCATTATCTTGTAAACCTCTATCATGTCTCCCCTCAGTCGTCTTTTCTCCAGGCTAAAGAGCCCCAAGCGCCTCAATCTTTCCTCATAGGGAAAGTGTTCCAACCCTTTAATCATTTTAGTTGCCCTTCTCTGTACTTTTTCCAGTGCTATGATATCTTTTTTAAGGTGTGGTGACCAGAACTGTACACAGTACTCCAAATGAGGCCTCACCATCGATTTATACAGAGGCATTATGATACCGGCTGATTTGTTTTCAATCCCTTTCCTAATAACCCCTAGCATAGCATTAGCTTTTTTTATGGCAGTCGCACACTGTGCTGACGTTTTTAGTGAGTTATCTATCATGACTCCAAGATCTCTCTCTTGGTCAGTCTCCGCCAGTTCAGACCCCATCAACTTGTATTTATATTTTGGATTTTTGGTTCCAATGTGCATTACTTTGCACTTGGCTACATTGAACCTCATTTGCCACATGGATGCCCACTCTTCTAGCCTCGACAGATCCCTTTGGAGTGCCTCACAATCCTCTCTGGCTTTCACCACCCTGAACAATTTCGTGTCATCTGCAAATTTAGCCACTTCACTGCTTAATCCCAATTCCAAATCATTAATAAACAAGTTAAAAAGCATTGGACCCAATACCGACCCCTGTGGCACCCCACTGCTCACCACCCTCCACTGTGAGAAGTGCCCGTTTATACTCACTCTCTGTTTCCTATTAATTAGCCAGTTTTCGATCCACAAGAGGACTTGGCCCTTTATCCCATAGCTACTGAGCTTACTTAGGAGCCTTTGATGAGGAACTTTGTCAAAAGCTTTCTGGAAGTCAAGATAAACAATATCTATCGGGTCTCCCTTGTCCACTTGTTTGTTCACTCCCTCAAAGAACTCTAACAGATTGGTGAGACAAGATCTTCCCTTACAGAACCCATGCTGAGTTTTCCTCATCAGCTTTTGGTCATCAATGTGCCCACTAATTTTATTTTTGATAATAGTTTCCACCAACTTACCCGGTATTGACGTCAGGCTGACTGGCCTGTAATTTCCCGGATCTCCCCTGGAACCTTTTTTAAAGATGGGGACAACATTAGCTACCTTCCAGTCCTCAGGAACAGATGCAGAGTTTAATGACAGATTACATATTTTTGTGAGGAGATCTACAAGTTCACACTTGAGTTCTTTCAGAACTCTCGGATGTATGCCATCTGGGCCCGGTGATTTATCAGTTTTTAAATTATCTAGCAGTCGCATAACCTCCTCTCTCGTCACCTCAATGTGACTCAGGTCTTTCAAAACCCCTCCCAAAGTCAGTGCTTCCGGAGTGGGCATGCACTTCTTATCTTCCACAGTGAAGACAGAAGCAAAGAACGCATTCAGCTTCTCGGCCATTTCCCTATCACCCTTTAGTAATCCTTTTACGCCTTGGTCATCCAAGGGCCCCACTGCCTCCCTAGCTGGTTTCCTACTTCTAATATATTTAAAGAATTGTTTATTGTTTTTCTTTATGTTCTTTGCAATATGCTCCTCATATTCCCTTTTTGCCTGTCTGATCACAGACTTGCACTTTTTTTGCCACAGCTTATGCTCCTTTTTATCAACCTCACTCCGACTAGTTTTCCACTGCCTAAAAGAATCCTTTTTACCTTTTACAGCTTCTATTACATTGCTTGTTAACCATGCTGGCCTTTTCCTAAACCTATTTGTGCCTTTCCTAACCAGCGGTATATATTTAATTTGAGCTTCCAGGATTGTAGCTTTAAATAGTCTCCAAGATTCCCCAAGTGTTTTGACCTTTTTTACTTTCCCTTTCAGTTTCTTCTTCACGTACCCCCTCATCTCAGAAAAGTTACCCCTTTTGAAGTTAAACATGGCTGTGTTGGTCTTATTTGGCAATTTCCTATTTATACATATGTTGTACTCAATAACATTATGGTCACTGTTCCCAAGTGGTGCAATCACATTTACATCTCTCACCAGGTCTTCAGCATTACTGAGGACCAAATCCAGGACCACCTCTCCCCTAGTAGGTTCTGTAACCATCTGTTCCATAGCACAGTCATTGAGACAGTCTAGAAACTCACTTTCTCTCCCCCGATTCGAACACCCATTGGCCCAGTCAATGTGTGGGTAGTTAAAATCACCCATTACAACACAGTTTTTTTGTTTAGCAGCCATCTTTAATCCTGTCATCATTTTATAATCCTCCTCTATTTTCTGATCTGGAGGGCGATAACAAACTCCCACAGTTAAGTTTCCATTTGGGCCCGTAATTTCAACCCATAGCATTTCCAGAAGCGAATCTAATTCAGTTACCTTCTCAATCTTACTGGAATGTATACCTTCTCTGACATATAGAGCCACCCCACCACCAACCCTTCCCTCCCTATCCTTCCGATATAATTTATATCCAGGAATCACCGTGTCCCACTGATTTTCCTCATCCCACCAAGTTTCTGATATGCCCACAATGTCTATGGATTCGCCCAACACTAAACATTCCAGCTCCCCAATTTTACCTCGGACACTTCTAGCATTTGTATATAAACACCTGTAACTTCCCCGGCACACTTTGCCTCGAGACGTAGTTAGGTCATCTGCACTGTTTGTCTCCATCTCAGTTGACAACTCTAATCTATCTCCCTGTAGAAGTGTTATGCCTAGCCCTTCATCTCTCTGAGATGAACCATCCTGAACCAGAGACACTTTATCTCTTGTCGGCTTTCCCCTAGCATTTAGTTTAAAAACTGCTCTGCCACCTTTTTGATTTTAAGTGCCAGCAGCCGGGTTCCTTCTCGGGACAAGTGGAGACCGTCTCTCTTGTACAGCTCCCGCTTGTCCCAAAAAGAATCCCAGTGCCTAACAAACTTGAACCCTTCCTCCCTACACCATCGTCTCATCCACGCATTGAGACTCCTGATCTGCGTTTGTCTCTCTGGCCCTGCGCGTGGAACAGGTAGCACTTCTGAGAAGGCTACCTTGGAGGTCCTGGCCTTGAGTCTCCTGCCTAACAGCCTAAATTTTTGTTCCAAGACCTCACGACTGCATTTCCCAACATCGTTGGTTCCAACATGGACCACGACCGCTGACTCTTCCCCAGCACTATCTACCAGCCTATCTATAACACGCGTAATGTCCGCTACCTTCGCACCAGGCAGGCAAGTCACCATACGGTCAGAACGCGGTTGTGCCACCCAGCTATCTACTTGTCTAAGGATCGAATCACCAACTACCAAGAGCCTCCCTCCCGCCCCACCCAGGGATGGTTCCTTGATGCGAAAGGAAACCTGCTCACCAACTGAAGAAGAGGTCCCTTCTGAGGGCATGTTCCCCTTATCCTCAGTACGGTGCCCTGATTCCACAAGATCCTCATTCTCCTTGACAACAAGAACGCTGCCATTTTTAGAGTGGGACACATCTATCCTGTCCCTGAGAATCTTGTCCTCGTGCCTATCTAACTGTCTCCGCTTCTCCAGGTCAGCCACCTTGGCCTCAAGGGTACGTACTCGTTCCCTGAGAACCAGGAGCTCCTTGCAGCGAGCACACATCCAGGACTTCTGACCAGAAGGCAGATAGTCATACATGTGACACTCAGTGCAATACACTGGAAAGCCCCCAACCCCCTGCTGGCATTCTGACTTCATTATTCTGTTTTAGGAACAACACACTAAGAGGAAAGAAAACGGCTATGATCCCCCGGCTAAGAGCCACAGGCCAAGAGCCCTTTAGCTCTCGCCAAAGGCTCGCGCCCCTGCCCAGCAGTTGCCTTTTCAATGCAAAAGGTCACTTCCTGCTAAGCACAGGAGGTGAGCACAAAGGGGGTGTGTGGCTTGTACTCCAGCAACGCCCAGCAGCCTTACAAACACACTCACCCTCAAACACAATCAAGCCCAAACACACTTAGCCTCAAAACTACACTCAAATCAACACAAAACTACACACAAAAAGCCCCAAAGCTAGAGAGGACCACCCTTAGCTTCTCAGCTTAACCCACCACAGCCAAGAAAGGCAAAAAGCCCTTACCTCCTCTAGCAGCTGCAGACCATGTGCTCCTGAGCCCAGGTGACTCTGCTGTGCCCTGCCCCTGCCCAGCAGTTGCCTTTTCAATGCAAAAGGTCACTTCCTGCTAAGCACAGGAGGTGAGCACAAAGGGGTGTGTGGCTTGTACTCCAGCAACGCCCAGCAGCCTTACAAACACACTCACCCTCAAACACAATCAAGCCCAAACACACTTAGCCTCAAAACTACACTCAAATCAACACAAAACTACACACAAAAAGCCCCAAAGCTAGAGAGGACCACCCTTAGCTTCTCAGCTTAACCCACCACAGCCAAGAAAGGCAAAAAGCCCTTACCTCCTCTAGCAGCTGCAGACCATGTGCTCCTGAGCCCAGGTGACTCCTCATCAGAAGTCATGAAGCTGCTGAGCATATAGACAGAAAAATATGCACGAGTTATTAGTAACCACCAGCTTTCCAACTTGTTTAAGACAGGTCACCATAAAAGTTAAACAATCTTTACAATACGAGTAAATATTAAAAAATTCCAACCATAATCACACCAATACAAATATAAGAAATTATCTATCTAATAAATGTTTATTCTCAAAACAACCTTTGAGGTAGGTTACGATGAGATTGTGTGATTGGTCCAAGGTCACACACTGAGCTTACATGGAAAAGCAGGGACTCAGACCTCAGTCTCTGGACCCTAGCCCAATTCTGTAGCCACTATACCATACTTGCTTTTCTAGTCATCTAGTTACCCAGTGAGGTTCATGGCAAAGTAGGGATTTGAACTGGGAGAACACATTTAAAGTCCCAGGTTAAAATCCTGGTAACTCCAGTATATCAGGAAGTCGGTGACATGAAAGACATCCAGCTAAGACCCTGGAGAGGCACTGTCAATCAGTAGATTCTAGGGGCCCATGGTACCACTTGGAGTTCTGCTGCTAACCATGGCACCAGAGTAGGTCCTAAGAAAACACCTCCTCCAGATTCAATTCAATCACTAACATTAAAAACAATCCACAGAATATCCTCTGAGAGAGTCATATTTTTCAGACATTCCTAAATACCATGAAGATGAAAATCTGGTGAACAACCTCGGGGAGGTGACAGTAGAAAAGGCCCAGTTTCTGGTCAGAATCAGATAGGATGCCTGGGACAACAGGATGGTCAGCAGAGATTGCTGCACTGGCCTTCCTCTATCTTGGATCCCTTCTGGTCCAGCTTCTGTGCAGGCCATGGGATGAAAATGGTTTTGGTCGCCCTCGTGGACAATCTTCACAGACATATGGATTGAGTTAGATTGGTGCTGCTAGTGTTACTGGACCTTACAGCAGTGTTCAATATGGTTGACTATGACCTGCTGACCCACCGCCTTGCTGATGTGGGGACACAAGGGACGGCCTTGCAGTGGCTTGTCTCCTTTCTCCACGGTCAGGGACAGAGGGTGGCCCTAAGGGAGAAGTTGTCGTCATGACACTCATTAGTGTGCGACGTCCCTCAGGGGGCGATAGTCTCCCTGATGTTAACATTTATATGTGCCCCTTTGCCCAGCTGGTGTGACGTTTCAGACTGAGTTGTCACCAGTATGTGGATGACACCCAGTTGTATCTGCTGATGGACAACTGGCTGGACTCTGCCCCAGATGTTCTAATTAAAGCCTTGGAGGCTGTGTCTGGATAGTTGAAGGAGATTTGACTGAAATTGAATCCCACAAAGATGGAGGTCCTGTATCTGAGTCGTGGGTCGTTGAGTTCTGGGATCTGGCTCCTGACCCTTGATGGAGCACTTCTTGCAGCTGCTTTGATGGTTAGGAGTTTGGGAGTGATACTAGATGCCTCCTTAACAATGGAGGCTCAGATCACAGTGGTTGCCAGGTCTGCCTTCTTCCATCTACAACAGGTCAGGCAGCTTGCCCTGTACGTTTCGGACCATGTTCTAAAGACAGTGATCCACACAATGGTCACTTCCAGACTAGATTACTATAACTTGCTCTACGCAGGGCTTCCCTTGGGTCTAGTTTGGAAATTACAGTGGATCCAGAATGCAGCTGCACGTGTTGTTGCGGGTATTCCGTTTAGGGCACATATAACTCCTGTCTTACAACAGCTGCACTGGTTCCCTGTAGAATTCTGAATCAGGTTCAAGGTTTTGGTTTTAACCTATAAGGCCCTTAGTGTACTGGGACCAGCATATCTATGGGCCTGCCTCTCAGCTGGAAAAAATGTGCTGGTGATCCCTGACCCCCGGGAGGCTCACCTGACCCCGACCAGAGCCAGGGCCTTTTTGGTCCTGGCATCAGCCTGGTGGAACACTCTATGGAAACTCAGGCCCAACTAGACATATTATCCTTTCACCAGGCCTGTAAGACAGAGTTGTTCCACCAGGCATATGGGTGAGGCTAAGCAAAGCTCCAGCTGAGGGATCTGCTGCTGCTGCTGCTCTAACATGCCCTCACTTCGGCGATGTAGCAGCTGTCTCTATAGCAACACCCCAGGGGTGGGCAGGCAGCTTGCCAGATGCAGGGTGCCCTGGGAGAGAGCAGCAGCTGTCCACTCTGAATGGTCTTTGGGGCCCTGGTGTCTGGTGGGCTTGTACCTGGAAGAAGTATGCTGCTGCTGGCTTCCTCCGGCTCTTCAGCAAGTGAGGGGAACCTGAAGCTGGCAGGCGGCTGTCACAGAGAGAGGAAGGAGTCTCCCACACTTCCCAGGTAAACGTGCGCTGACCCACTGCGTGAAACTCATTTCTTATGGTTTGGCTGTCAGAAGCTCTTGATGAATTCCACTGATAAAGTTTTCATAACTGTTCTTACCCCCTTCTTGGATACACACCTTAACACGATGAGGGGGTTTGAGTGTGTCAGTGAAGCTGAGAGCAACATCGTCAGAAGCACAGGCTTGGTTAAGAGTCTAAACTTCTGGAAGAGTCACTCAAGGCGGAATGGTCAAAGCTGAGACACCAGACTAAGATATATCCACCCCCTTCAAGAATCAACGGTCACATCGGCAGAAGAGAATTGAATGTTCCAGTGGTGATGGGAGCAGAAGAATTCTTGAAGGTTAGCTACTGGGCAGCAGCAGTAGTGGAAGGTGACACTGGCGGAGGACCTTTCACAGACAACGGCAGTATCACTTCAACTAACCCTGGTTAGTACTGCGAAGCGGAAGAAGGCAATGGTAAACCACTTCTGCTAATCTCTTACCTTGAAAACCCTATGATGAGCCCCAGGTCGGATGGCACTCAATTGGCTACTGGGGAAGAGCTGAAGACAAGTACGAATAGCACTATTCTTAATGATGGGACTGGATTAAAGCTGAAAGGACGTCCAATTGCGGACGTGAATAGATGCAAAAGGAACATCCAAAGCTGTGCGACACACATAATAGGAACATGGAACATGAGAAGTATGAAAACAGGTAAGCTAGAAATCGTAAAACAAGAAATGGAATGTTTAAGCATTGCAGTCCTGGGTGTGAGTGAACTAATGTGGACCAACTCAGGACATTTTCAGTCAGAAAATCACACAGTGTTTTACTGCGGAAATGAACTCAAAAGAAATGGGTGTTTCTCAGTGAGGCGAGACATAGCACAAGCAGGTAAGAGCTACGACGCAAAGTCTGACTGAGTAATATCAATCAGACTTCAGGGAAAGCCTGTTAACATAACCATTAGAGATGGGCACGAAACGAACCACGGGACAAAATTCCGAACGGAATGGCTGGTTTGTTTTCAAAGAAACGCGCTCCGTGTGTCCACGTTTTTACAGAACAAACAACTTTTGCTACCATTCCGTTCCGTTCTGTTGCTGGTTCGGGAGGCCAGACACTTTGCACCGTTCAATCCATCGCCCAGGCAATGGTGGAAGTCTTTTGGTTGCCCCCAGTCTGAGGCCTCCACACTTGATTGGCAGCTGTCACTGCGAACTAGAGAGCTCCTACTCTGGCCCATCCAGCCAGGAAAAGGGCCAGCCCCTCAAAGTAGCTGCCAGCAGACACTCCAGTTTTTGCCACTGCAAAGAGAAAATGACAGGAAAGGGGGGGACCCATGGATCATGCCTTTCCTGGGGTTTAATCCCTCTGAAACTTGGAGGGTCTTTAGAGAACACTGAGGACTATGTCCCCTGCAAATTTGGTGGGTATTGGCCATTGGGAAGGTCAGTTTGTAGCCCCTCAAATAGCTTCCAGCAGACACTCCAGTTTTTGCCACTGTGAAGAGAAAATGACAGGAAAGGGAGGGACCCATGGATCATGCCTTTCCCGGGGTCCAATCTCTCTGAAACTTGGGGGGTCTTTAGAGGACAGTGAGGACTAGGTCACCTGCAAATTTGGTGGGTATTGGACATTGGGAAAGTCTTGTTTAGTTTGGCTGTGAGTGTCAAGGTGTCCATTCTGGGCTTCCTCGAACCTCGAACCAGTTTGGAACTGGCTCAAGTTTGGCTAATTTGTGGTTCATGTTCTGTGAAAATGAACGAACCATGGGCCACGTGGTTTGTTTTTTCCCCATTCTGTGCCCATGTCTAATAACCATCATTCAAGTTAATGCTCCAACTACGGTTTCTGAGGAGGAAGAAATAGAAAACTTTTACGCAAGTGTCCAAGAAGATCTTGACCATACACCTAAACAAGATATGCTGATAATCATAGGTGACTGGAATGCAAAAGTAGGTGATAAAGCAGAATCAAACATAATTGGAAAAATTGGATTAGGATCATGAAATGAAACAGGAGAGCGACTCATAGAATGTTGTGAAGCCAACAACCTGCTCATTGCTAATACATGCTTCAGGCAACCAAAAAGACAATTGTATACATGGAAATTACCGGGTGACCAATACAGGAACCTAATAGATTACATAATTGGAAGCAGTAGATGGAGAAGCTCTATTTTCTCAGCTAAAACAAGACCAGGAACTGATTGTGATACAGATCACAAGTTGCTAATATCAAAAATTAGAATAAAGCTGAAGAGAAACACCAAAAGAATCATACTGCCAAAATACAATCTAAATAACATTCCTGAAGAATTTAAAGACCAGGCAAGGAACAGATTTGCATTACTAAGTTTAATTGATCGTGAGCCAGAAGAACTATGGGCTGAAACTAAAGATATTATCAAGGAAGAATGTGCAAAGACTATTCCTGTAGCCAAAAGAAAGGAGAAGCCTAAATGGATGTCTGAGGAAACTCTTAAAACTGCTAAAGATAGACGAGAAGCAAAAACAAAAGGCAACAGAAATAGGGCCAAAACTCTAAATGCAGCTTTTCAGTGGCTTGCACGCAGAGACAAAGAAATCTATTATAATAACCAATGCAAAGAAATAGAAGAGAACAACAAAAAAGGAAGAACAAGAGACTTGTTCCAAAAGATCCAAGAAATCATAGGGAAATTCAAACCACAGCTTGGGATGCTGAAAGATCAACACGGAAATACAGTATCTGATCAGGACAAAATAAAGATGGAAACAATACACTGAGAAACTATACAAAAGAGACGGAAGGATGACAGATACTTTTGATGAAGAATCTTTTGATGAAGAACCAGAAATTCTAGAAAGTGAAGTAAAAGCTTCACTCAAAGCAACTGAGAGAAACAAAGCACCTGGAGTAGATGGAATACCAATAGAGCTATTTCAAGCCACAGAAATGGAGTCCATCAGAATCTTAATAAGAATGTGCCAACAAATATGGAAAACAAAACAATGGCCCAACAAGAAACAGTCTACATTCCAATCCCTAAAAAAGGGGATGCCAAGGAGTGCAGCAGCTATCAGACAATCACGTTAATCTCCCATGCAAGCAAAGTGATGCTCAAAATTATACAGCAAAGACTCTTACCATATATGGAACGAGAAATGCCAGATGTTCAAGCTGGATTCAGAAAAGGAAGAGGCACCAGAGATCACATTGCAAATTTACAATGGCTAATGGAACATACTAGGGAATTTCAGAAGAAAATCAGCCTGTTTTCTCTAGATTACAGCAAAGCATTTGACTGTGTAGATCATGAAAAGCTATGGAGGGTCTTAAAAGAAATGGTGGTACCACAACATCTGATTGTTTTGATGAGCAATCTGTTCTCTGGACAAGAGGCTACTGTCAGGACAGAATATGGGGAAACAGAATGGTTTCCAATTAGCAAGGGTGTCAGACAAGGATGCATATTATCTCCCTACCTGTTCAACCTCTATGCAAAGTATATCACAAGGAAAGCTGGATTAGATCTAGAAGAAGATGGAGTGAAAATTGGTGGGAGGAACATTAACAATTTGAGATATGCAGATGACACCACATTACTAGCAGAAAATAGAGAAGACTTGAAACGACTACTGATGAAGGTTAAAGGAGAAAGTGCCAAAGCAGGATTACAACTGAACATCAAGAAGACAAAAGTAATGACTACCAAGGAATTACACAAATTTAAAGTTGACAATGAGGAAATTGAAGTTGTTCAAGATTTTCTTGGCTCAATGATCAACCAACAGGGAGACTGCAATGAAGAAATCAGAAGACTGAGACTTGGAAGAGCAGCTGTGAGGGAGCTAGATAAGATCCTTAAAGATAAAGATGTCTCTCTGGGAACCAAGATCAAGATAATCCAAATTATGGTATTCCCCACTGCCATGTATGGATGTGAAAGTTGGACGTTAAAGAAAGCTGACAGGAAGAAAATGGATTCATTTGAAATGTGGTGCTGGAGGAGAGTTTTGCAGATACCATGGACAGCCAAAAATACAAATACGTGGGTGCTTGATCAAATAAATCCTGAATTCTCCTTAGAAGCTAAAATGACACGACTAAAGCTATCGTACTTTGGTCACATCATGAGAAGACAAGATTCTCTGGAAAAGTCAATAATGCTAGGAAAAGTGGAAGTCAGCAGGAAAAGAAGAAAACCTAAAACAAGATGGTATCACGTGGCTTCAATAAAAGAAGCCACGTCCTCCAGTTTGCAGGATCTGAATAGGTTGGTTAGAGAGAGAACGTTTTGGAGGTTTTTCATTCATAGGGTCGCCATAGGTCAGAGATGACTCGACGGCACGTCTCTCTCTCTCTCTCTCTCTCTCTCTCTCTCTCTCTCTCTCTCTCTCTCTCTCTCTCTCTCTCTCACACACACACACACACACACACACACACACACACACACACACAACTGTTCTTACAAGTTCTATAGTTAGTAACTGAATTTTCACCCCTAACAATCTGCAAAGGGGCGGTGGTGTTCCCTTTGTTAATCATTATTAAATCAAACACATAGAAACAATAAGTAGGAATGCCAAGTGTGGGGAAGAGATTGTATGCCTAAACTGGTAGGAACCTATTCTAGAAGATACTACTTCTTTCACTTCTAGTTTGATGCTGCTAGTTCTTGCTGATGGAGAAAAGAGGGAAAGTGGCAATAGAAGAAGCGTAAACACAATTAACAATTAATTGACTGATATCCAGGGTTAGTCTGGAATGAATATGAAGTGAAAATGTTGTCTTTGATTTCAGACCCTTATTTTGAAAATATACTATCAACACATGAAGCTACCTTATATGAAGACAAGCCATTGGTTCATCTAGCTAGGCATTTTGTCTACTCTGACTGGCAACAATTCTGGACTCTTCAAGGTATCAGGGAAACCTTAAACGGCAGATTCCAAGGACTGGATCCGGCACCTTTTAACACTGAAAGCGCACGCTAGCTCTGAGCTACAGCTTCTCCCCTAAACCAGATAATCGGGAGGTTCCTCATTTCAGCGGCTCTCTTTCTCAATCTGGGACTTTTAAGAGTTAACAGGAAATGCAGGTGGTTCCATTTCAGGACCAAAGCTACCCTTTCCTCCATGGAACTTAGCTATGAAAAGAACATATCTGGGTTCTGCAGCCACAACCGTTGTTAAGGAAAATGATCTTAATTCCTCTTTACCCAATTTCTTTCTGAAATCCAACAATCCATTTCGTTTCCTCTTTTTAGGAATCTGGAGTCTGTTTCTAATCAATTCCATTTTGCTCAAAGAGAATAAGATCGAAGGGAGGAGGGGCAGGAAGGGGGGGGTTCTCCCAAATTTCACAATTCCGCTCTGCAGATGCTCAGAGGCAGCAATGCCTTCCCAAACCGTCCTATCTTCCTCAAAGAACACCACCCTGTGGTGTTGTTCAAATCACAAAAGGCTGCACTGATTTCTTTTCAAAGAGAAATCAGAGAAATGAAATAGCAATCTCTCTTTTTAAAAAGAAAAAAAGAAAAAAAGAAATTAATGGCTATATCTAAGTAAGTAGATTTGGCGGGGATGGATATTCCTTTCCTCATACTTATGCTAGAAGCCAGAGCTTCAGCAAGTATTAATTGCAAGGGCTGGTGTACATACATGGTATGTCTGTTTCCTTTGAAAACCATGTAGAAATGCAGCTAGTAGCTTGTGAAAGAAAGGTAGAGGATCTCTTGTAACTGGAATTACTGGTCCTTCCCCCCCTCCTTATACATTTCTCTTCCTCCCATCACCACCACTGACACTAGGTCTGTAACCAAGAATAATCCTCATGTTGGTATATGCTAGACAGCTCCTCTGCTGATGAACAGGTTGGTGTTCTAGCATTTGGTTATAATGTTTAATAGAGAGCTCTAGAAAGTCCGGCTTTGTGCTTCTCTCGATGTTTTGTGAACAGGAAATTTCCTTTCTTATAGAATTACAAGAATCTTGTAAACTAATCACATTTCCAGGAGCAAAATGGACTAGTAAAAGAGACCAGCAATGCTATATTTCTTTGATCCGTTTTCGATATCATGCTAAAATAATTGAATGCCAGAAGAAGTAGAATACATAGTTCTTGTCCAGAGTGCTAGATGGAGGAGGTTCATTTTAGTTTACCAAGCAAAAATGCTGCTCTCATATTTTGTCCCACTTCAGTGATTATCACAGTAATGTATATGGGACATGATTAAACCATACGAATTGGTCAAGGCTGGGAAAGGAAATTGCTAATTGATTAATTTCATTTTAGTGGTCAGCAGGTAGATAAAGATGCTATTCAATACTGCACAGCAAATTCAAACAACGTGAATTAAGTGCAGTGGAAATGTTATTTATCAAACATTTCATTCCTCAAAATGGACAAGATAGTTTCTGGGCCTCTGCAGATAAGAACACATTTCAGCGAAATGCTGCTTCATCAGGCAAATGCTGCCTTATTCCTCAGCTCTTGATCTGCTGGCTACAGCACTCATCCTCAAGTACTTGGACGCCAGGGACACAGTCTCCACCCTGCCAGTAATTTGATTAACTTTCCTGAATGAGGTTGCTTCAGGTGAAAGAATAAACTCACTGGGAAAACATTTTTCCTGTACCATTTTGATTCTGGGGCAGTTTCTTGTGGGCTTCCACCTTGCAGGACAATCTTATGGAGTTGTTCAGGAGAGCTTTTCTATAAAAATAATAGGGCTATGCTATAACAGAACAGTTCAGAGGGTGCTTTATAAAGGGAAAGGGACTGTAGATTATACTACTATGCAGGGCTTTTTTTCTAGGAAAAGAGGCGGTGGAACTCAGTGAGTTGCCCTCGGAGAAAATGGTCACATGGCTGGTGGCCCCGTCCCCTGATCTCCAGACAGAGGGGAGTGTAGATTGCCCTCCGCGCCGCTCAGCGGCGTGGAGGGCAATCTAAACTCCCCTCTGTCTGGAGATCAGGGGGCGGAGCCATCAGCCATGTGACCATTTTCAAGAGGTTCCGGAACTCCATTCCACTGCGTTCCTGCTGAAAAAAAGCCCTGCTACTATGTAAACAACATATTATCAATTTGCTGTGCATATTACCCTGTTGTCACTTCATTGTTTTCTACTGATGTAATATCCACACTCTGTATGCTATGCTCATTCAGATTTTGGCAATACTAATCCTTGTACTTTGCTCATTAGATGCCTCCTCGTTATGACTGCATCAGTCTACAGTGTGTTTATTAGATGTTTTTTTGTATGGACTGCTGTCAGCATACACTGTGTAATCTGCTTCATGCCTCAGGGGTCAAAAGGTGGACTATAAATACATTAAATAAATAAGAACGCAGAAGAAAAGGATATGACCTTGAATGCAAATAGATTTCTCTACCCTTTCAATGCCTGTTTGTTTGTTTGTTTCTTTATGGCAGCCCCCCCCCATTTTAGAGCCTCTGGGCGCCTTTGGAATTCTGAGAGGGGTGGTGTGTACCACCCCCAAATGGCTGCCTCAGGAGGTGGAGCCAAACCTAAAAATGGCTGCTAAAGGAGGCAGAGCCAAACACAATACCCTCCTCCTCATTTTGCAAAAGAAAGGAAGGAAGGCCTGGTGGGGAAGTAGAAAGAGAAGGAAAAATAAAAAGAAGAAAAGCCTGAAGAGGGAATGGAATCGTACTAGCTGCTTACTCGTCCTATTGATCCTCCAGCGGCTGTGGCTGCTGTTGCAGCTATGGAAAATGCTTTCATTTGAATGAGAGTGGCCAGTAACAAACCGTGCCTTACAATGGTCCTGCTCACTTTCTGAGAAGCCTGCCAGGCACCAGGGGAAGTACAGGCGGGTGCCATAGTATTCATGAGCGCCATATTAGAGAACCTGATTTTAGACATTTTAACTTGCCTCTCTCTTCACAGACTCAAGGCAGGCTGCACGGTTATTAACATTTCATATTAAATAAAATTAATAAAAATTGATAAATGCATAAAACTACTTCAGACAATCAACTATATTCTTCTTAGCCATCAAAATTACTCATTTGGAAAGGCTTTTCTAAATAACTCTGCCATACAGTGGTTCTGGAATGCCAACAACATGGATGCCTTTCTCATACATTCATCTCACTTCCTCTTTCTAGGTTTAACCTCCTTCTGCTGCTTTTTCCTCATCAATGTCTACTGAATTTCCTGACACTTGTTTTGTAACAATTTTTAGGTCGTATTGAGAACTGGAGTGGATCTGTGTAGCTTTACCATGACACAGAAATATTCTGACCTATATAACAGCACTAAAAACATGGAAGATGCTTCATGCAAATTAAGTCATAATATTTCATTGAGAAGGCCTATCAAACAGCTAATATCATGTCTCTCCTAGCAGTTAATTCAGCAAAAGGCTTTAATAAAGACATGCTCTAGCAATAATTCAACAACTTATTGTTCATAATTGTTTTCTAACCACCTGAGAGAGCTTTGGGTTGCAAGCAGGGATGCTTGAACACTTGCTCATGTTCAGCTCATGTTCTGCTCATTGTCACAAGCAGTGACAATTTTTACTAAGCAGGTCAGCAATATATGAGCAGGTTCCTTTCACAGTATTATAGCAGTTCAGTTCAGTACAATTTCACACGTGTACATTCTCACACAGACTGCTAGCAGTTCTAGTTTTCCACCTTCTGCACATTTGTTTCTGCTGTTGTATAAATAATCAGTGAGCAAATTAATTGCTCAGTCAGTTATCGATATATGTAATTCTCAACCTGGCCCTATCTGTTGATACTTAAATCTAGAGACTGAAGCCATAAACAAGACAGATCTTTCTACAAACCTGAGAAAACCTCCAGGTCTGTAGAAAAAATTGAAATCTAAAAAAAAAAGTTGAGGGGCTGCCCACCCTCCATAATAGAAGTAGGGTTTGCCAGGTCCCCTTACCCTCCCAGTGGGAAGGGGGTACCCGGCAATTACCTGTTTGAAAATCCCAGTGCTGCTGCAATGACATCAACTCCAGGAGCGGCGTCATCATGCTGGCTGCTGGAATGCTCCCATACTTCTCAATTCTTTAAGAATTGGCCCGTTTGCGGCTCAAATCGGCCCCAAGAGCAGCACAGGAACATTCCTGCAGCCAGCACAAGGATGTAACTCCTGGAAGTGACATTGTGCCCCATGGGAGCATGCCCGCTGTGGGCTTACCTGTGAGGTATTTTGCCTCCCAGGCTTGTTCTCCATGCCTTATTTCCCCCACCGGCCAGATGAGTGGTGGCAGGGGATGGAGGCTGGGAGCAGGGGATTCCCCCGCCCCCACTGAGGGATCAACAGCCCTAAAAAGAAGCATCACCTGTAGCTTTAGCTTTAGCTGTGCATGGATGGGTCCTGAAATACACACACTGAGCACATAGCCAGGAAGCCCAATTATAGGGCAAAACGTACCCAGGGCAAAACTGACATCTTTGCTCCAAAACAATTGCTTAATGGCTTGTCCGGAGGTAGGACAATAACTTGGGAAGGGTCTAATATGACTATCTGGGATGGGATAAAGATAAAAATATTGCTTGATGACCTGGTAAGTACCAGATGGGAAGGCTATCAGACATACTGAATAGCTTTGATTAGGTAAGTGGGAGAACGGAGGTAAAGGAAGGTTTTGATGAGATTAGGTGGGAAGTTTTCTCAGGAAACCTTGATATCTTTGCTATTCTCCGGGCAAGGAGGGCAGTCAATCATTCCCCCTATGACTCATGGCTTCCTAAGTTTCCAGTGTCCAGGCTGGCTGGCATCCTCTCTGCCTGAAGCCAGGCAGTGCCTAGGACATGTCAAGGGATGTATGATATTCCGTATCTATGAGCTGTCCTTGTAGTGTGGGGAGGGGGTCTAACTGCTAACAGTTGTGCTTGAAATGGCACAAAACCCCACTAGCAACCAGCAACCGAAACAGTTTTCAAATGTGTGAATGATCCACCATCGAGGCTATATATGCCATTTGACATGTGCACTGCATTTTGAACCAGTTGAAGATTCAAATCACTCTTTAAAGGCAGCCCTAAATACAGCATGTTGCAATAATCTTATGTAGATGTTACTAGGCTAGAATGAGGGATGTGGAATGGTATGGTATAGTTTGATTTCGGGTATCTTGGAAACTTAGCAGGGTCAGTACTTGAATGGGGACCACTGAGAATGACTTTGCAGAAGAAGATAATGGCAAACACCTCTGCTTCTCACTTGCCTTGAAAGCCCCTTACAAGGGTCATCATAAGTTGGATACATCTTGACAGCACATACTTACGTACATAGGCTTGAGTTACAGTAGTCTAGGTCCATCTTCTCCACAAAAGCACAGCTGACAGACCAGCTTAAGCTGGGAAAAGGCCCCCTGCCACAACTGTTTCCTGGATTCAACTGTGAACCCACAATATGTAAGGATAGCTACAGCGAATTTTTGCCACTATCATAGCTTGCAAACAGGAGAAAGCTTTTTTGCAACTTAATGTGACTCTAATTATCAGTCTGCCAGTAGGAATTGCTGCCTCCTTTTGAACTTGTTATGAATACTGCTATATCTCTTCTGTTTCTTTAGTTATTTATCCAAATGCACACACATACAGAGTTCCTAGAAAAAAGCCTTGGGGAGAGTGGATGGAGTTTCAGGGAACAGGCTATAGTTACCATCCAGAAGAGCAGAGCTACCCACAGAGAAAAGCAGCTTGAGCGACCAGCACTTTAGCAGGAAGGCTCCAGTGGGATCTGAGGGTGTAGGCCTGTGGCTCCAAGAAGTGCACACGTACTGAATGGGGATGGGGTAGTCCAATTACACCGTGGAACATACCCTGGGGCAGGACGTCATCTTCTGCCCCAAAACAATAGCCAAAGGGTTGTCTCTGGGGTGAGACAAAGAAATGGAGGAACTTTGATTACATTCTCCTGAGTGGAACTATAGTTAACCGTGATAACTGACAGCCCATGGTGACGGAATGGGAGCAGCTATCAGAGCCCTGATTAGCCTTGAATGGGGAAGAAGAGGAAGGGAGATTGGAAGGGTTTTCTCAAATACCTCTATTGTCTAGATCTCTGCACATCTCCGGGGTGTGGAGGGCTAATAAGCCAGTCTCACCTTAAACCTTGCATTCCAGTATTCTTTCATTTCCCATCTGGGATCTGGCAACAGCTTCCTACCCATTTGGGTAGTTTTGCTGCATTTAAAACGTATGTGGAGGGGGACTTATAAAACTCCATATCCATAAATGCTCCCCAAAAGGGGTAGGCCATGGAGGACTGCTATCAGTCCCACACCTTGGCCTTGTCTTGTCTTTTTTTAAAAACCCCAACCACCCACAATCAGGTAAAAGGGGGATGCAAGTTTAAAATAAAGAGTTGGTAGTTCCTTAATAACAACAACATAACAATAATAACATTCAATTTATATACTGCCCTTCAGGAGAATTTAATGTCCACTCAGAGCGGTTTACAATGTTATTATTATCCCCACAACAAAACAGCCTGTGAGGTGGGTGAGGCTGAGAGAGCTCCTAGAAGCTGTGACTGACCCAAGGTCACCCAGCTGGCTGCAAGTGGAGGAATGGGGAATCAAACCCAGTTCTCCAGATTAGAATCCCGCGCTCTTAACCACTACACCAAACTGGCTCTTAAAGGTCTCCTGTTTGGGACCCTACTAGGATAAGGCTGTACTTATTTATGAGGTAAGTAGAAATGGACCAAAAGGATCTTAGCCTTTTCATCAGATGGAGGGAAATGCCTCTGCACCTGTCTGGTGCTGCAGTCAGGTATAATGACAACAGAACCGTGAGACTGTGGAACTGCTCAGGGTAGAGGGGACTGAACACCTTGAAAAGCTGGTGTCTAACCCCCCTGCACAACTGTCACTGCTTCTTTCCTACTTCAGTTCAGCTTCAGATTGCTCACCTCTAGACTCCAACCAGATATTGAGGGAAGCTTTGGCCATTACTCAGCCAGGAGAGGAAGCACAAGTGACTGGCACTTCCTTTCGCTGCACAGCCAGTGCAATATCTGAACGGGCAAATCTCTTGGACTGCTCAAGCATCTTTTTACAGAGAAGATATGCAAGAGGTACTGTTTTGTATGTTACATCATCAAAAGCCTATTTCAACAAATCACTTTTCTGCATACCTTCTATATCTATTGTTGCCGTTTAAGCCCACCCAGCTTAGGATGGCCATGGCTCCCCCTCCTCCATTCAGAGAGGAAATGACTGGCCTAAGACCATCATGTGAACTTCCTTATGGATGAATGGGGATTTAAGCCTCGGTCCCATAGGGCACAGTCTAACACTGTACCCACTGCATGAGAGGTAGCATAAGCTGTACATGCATCATGTTATGTCCAAGGGTCTTGCTAATAACTTCTGAAGCACACCCTGCACCAGGGCAAGTTCTTCTTTTTTAGGCAGACATATTGCTTGCATGCCTGCTTGCTTTCTTCTGAGCCAATTCACACAGGGAACATAGACTGGGTTGCACATTCAGTCCTTGGCTAACATCTTGAACTCACGAAGGCCATTGGTCTACGAAGGTCCATATTGTCTACTCTAGTTGGCAGCAGCTCTTTGACATCACCTGATCTCTTTAAGTGGCCATGCCATTGAAATTGGGGCCTTCTGCATGCAAAGCCACGGCTGCCTCCGTGAGCCTGAGACCCGCCCCGAGCACGCCCAGCGGAAAGGTACTGTCCTCTTTATTACACAGAGCAGCTCGCTTGCCCCAAAACCTTAATAGGGACTTAAAGGTGGACATGGTTGGAAAAGACCCTGGAGTCGGAGTGGGCAATATTTGAGATGTCCTCCTTTTCTACAAACTCCCCACTGTTCGGCCTTTGCTTCTGCCACTTACGAATCGGAGGAGGCGGCTGGGAGAAAACACGTGCTCTTGGCTGAATGCAGTTGTGGGAAAGTTGTGTCAGGAGGGCTGGAGCGGCAGCGGGCTGGGCTGAAGAGCGTGAACTTCGCGACCTGCAGACGTCGCCTTTGACGAGGGAGAAGCGGCTCGAGTCCGCCGCGTGTCCCACAATTCTCACGTACACGCCCCTCTCCCGGGGCAGCCGAAGGCGAGCCGGGCTGGCGGCGAGCGCGCCCACCGTGGCCAAAGGCGGGCTGTTGGTCCGCTGCTGCAGTGCCGTGGGGCCGCCAGGCTGCGCTCTCGGGCCAGCTCGGAGCCCGGCTGCGTCCTCGGGCTGCCGGGGCTCCGGAGCGCCAGAGCCTCCCGGGGAGCGGGCGGTGCGAGCGGGCGGTCCCGGGACAGCAGCGGCGGCGGCGGCAGCTGCTGCAGCGGGAGGAGCCGGAGCGGCTCGCTGCTGCAGCGGGAGCCGCCCCGGCTCGGAGCTCCGCTTGGCCGGGCTGCGGAGCGCGCACCTGGCGCCCCTCGGAGTGGGGGGGGGGGCTTCGGCTGGACTTGGGCGGCCAGAGGCGGGCTGCCGCGGAAGCGCCGCCGGCCGAGGTGCCGCACCGCTCCTTTCCGCGCCCGGCATGACTTGCTGCAGGGGCTCCTCGGGCTGGGGGCTGTGGGTGGCCCCGCTGGCGGTGCTGCTGTCTGTGCGAGGTAAGGCGGGTCCGGCGGCGGGCGAGGCGTCCTCCTTCCCTTCCTCCCCACGCTGGATTCGAACTCCCAACTTTGGCGCCGGGGCGCGGCGAGGGTGGGCAGAGCAGCAGGCGCAGCCCCAGCCCAGGTGCTGGGCGCTGCTCCGAGAACCCGGCTTTTGCCGAGCCAAGCAAGTTGCTGGAAAGTCCCAGAGAGAGCGTTTAGTCTCGCCCCCTCCGCCGTAGAAATGTCGCCCCGGTTACTTTGCAGAATCGGCCGCCCGTTCTCCGTTTGCGCGCTCTGCAGAGGAGAAAATGGTGCAAGGAACGAGGCAAATGTAGACCGATCTCTCTGTTGGTTAAGAGTGGGGGGAAGGCTGGTCTGGTTCGGTGACCTTTAAGGAACGGTCGCTCGAGACGTGAGTGTGCTGTAGGGAAAGGCGTTATTCCCTCCTGTAATCTTTATAATGCAGGGGTGTAAAGGTTGGGGAGGTGTTCTTTCGAGCTGGTGTGGAAAGTGTGCATTTCCTTCCCTTATGGGCTCAGGGCTTGTGTCTCTATGTGTATTTTAATTAACATTTTAACATTTAAAAGAAACATTATTTTGACTGTCATCGCTTTGGAAAAATGGATTAATAACGTTTCATTTCCCTTGCTCATTCAGTGGTGTCATCTTAAAAAATGAAATGCTGTTTTCCCAAACAACTTTAACTTCAGAATGCTTATGCCTGTGAAAGAAATGGCGCATGCTTTGTTTCTAATGTTTCCTGGTTGACACTGCATTTCATTTGGCTTGGACCAACTTTATTTAGTTAAGTTCCTTTATTGGTCTGCACACAGCATCCTGTGACAGGCATGCAGAAAAGTTGACTGTAGAAGAACTTTATGCACTAGAAGGACAGCAGCACTAAAATACATATTTTAATAACCTTCTCCCCTTAAGATGTGTGTCTTGGGGGCAGCCTTGGTTTGTTACTTTATTGGGAGTGGGTTGAGGGCTTTGTTTTGTACTTTTATGGTTTGTTTTCATTTTACAAAGTCAAAAGTCTTCTTTGGCATATATGCATAAAAACACAATATAACTACTTCTGCGTGATCCTGGCTAAGCCCCAGTTACAGGTTTTAACATTAGCTTCCCTCTGGTGAAGAGGGCAGCCATCTCTGTGCCCTAAGGAGGTAGAAAAGGCCCAGTATATTTGGTCTTTTATAACTAACTGAATTGATAGAAGTTACAGATGTCAGAAATGTGTATTATTTATATTTCACTAAGCTGTGACAGCAGGATTGCTTACAAAGTACTAGCAACTTGTTTGTGTGGGGCAGAAAGAAGATGTTCGGTTTAGGGAGGAAATCCAGTTTCCATACACCAAGTGGAGTGTATCTGTGAAACTGGCAGGAATGAAGTGCAGATTGGGCTGCAAGTCAGCGCGCTTGGGAGTAAATCTCATTTTAATCAATGGGCCTGAATTCCAACTAGCAATTTTGTACAAGACCGGGTTGTAGTAATTTACCTTGGTTTAGTATACTGAAAACTGGGAAAGAGATGGAAGCTGTAGAATGATTATCAGTTCTATTTTTTTGCCCCTTTTTAATACGGATGGGATCAAAGGCAAGAGTTTGTCTTTTTAAGTTGGGCACTTTACACAAATGCAGGAGTCAGTTTTCTGTTGTGTGGCCTCAGTTACATGCAAATATTAATATCCATCATCTTTGCACTATCTGTGAAGTATGAAGAGACAGAGGGAAAAAGTTTGACAGCTTTGCAATAGTTTGAACTCTTATCAGTTTTCCTAGTCTTAATACAAAGGAAATACTCTATCCCTTCTTGTCTTCTTTTGCACATCTCACTACAGCTCTTTCTGTTTGAAAACTGTTGGGCAGTGTAGTTTAGGTTTTCCAGCAAAATAAAACAGAAGTCCAGGTGCACCTTAAAACTAACAACATGCGATAGAACTCCTACTGGAATAACTGTTGTTTGTCATTGTGGTACTGTTGGCCTTTTGTTTTGCTATAACTGACTTATATGGCTACTGTACTTGAATGTTCTGAAACAGCTTGAAATTCTAACCCAAGAGGCCTGTGATCTTCTGGTGTTGGCCTTGGAGGCCACAACTTGTAAGGCCCCTCTTAAGATTTGGATAGGCACAGTTTCTGTTCTGCCTCGTCTTTCAGCCTTCTGCGATCATAGAATTTCCCTTCCTCTGATGCGGACCCAGCGATCGTCTGGTTTTCTTCGCTAGAAAATACGGCTTATGCAGTGGTGGAAAATGCAATATACCTTGAGAGAAGACCAGAGGACTCTGTGTAGTCCAAATGTGTTTATACTGTGGAGTAAGGGGGGCTTTGTGAGTTAATAGTTTCCCTCATATTCTGGAGCACAACCTTCTTGCTGATTCTAGGAAGGAGAGTAGCCAAATCTGTTTTGTTTCTGAAGTAGACCGCTGAAGGGGAAGCACTCTTAAAGGCTGTGAGAAGCAAAACCAGTTTTCATCTTGGATGAGGAAGGCTCACTCAGTGTACCAGAACTGATAAATAGTTCAGACCGTATTCAGATGAGATGCACAGATATAGCAAGCTGCTTTCTGCTGAGGCAGACGATCGGTCTATCAAGGTCAGTATTGTCTACTTTGACTGGCAGCAGTTCTCCAGGATCCCAGAGTCTTTTGCATCACCTGCTGCCAAATTCTTTAAATTAGAGATGCCAGGGATTCAGCCCAGGCTCCTCTGCATACAAGCCTTTGGAGCCACGGCCCCTCCTCAGACGTCCCCTGGCAATGATTGGGGATTGTGTTTCCCAACGGGGCCTATTTGTGCCACCTATTTTTAACAGGAAGCAACATTTTCTCTTCATTTGTATCAAAGACTTCTCAACAGTTATTCATCACAGTGCAGCAAAACAGATTTATGCTTCCTTTTGTCTGTGTAAGCCACTCTCTCAATGCCTATATCAGTAGCAAAAATAATTACATGTTCTCAGCTTTTTTTTGTCCAAGATTTTCTAATTATAAACCACTGCATTCAGAATGACAGCGGGATCCGTATGCCAGATCTGGGCTTCTGATGCATCTGTAGTGTCCACGTTTGCTCTCCGTTTATGCAATGACACTTTGGACAAATGGGCCCAGTTGCTATCAGGAGTCAGGACAGGGTGCGATCTTGCTCTTAACAGACACTCGCACTGCATTAGTGTATGAGGGTGTTTTCTGTTCTCTTGCTTGCAAATGGGGAGGGTGAAAGGCATACATAAGCAAACTGCCATTCAAATACCCTCTCGAAATGATCTCCTTTTCAGAGCTAACTGAAGACAAATAAAATGTTCAAGAAATAGGAATACTGATCAGCAGCTCAGGATAATGAGGTTCACGCTGGTACACTTTGCATGGCTTATCCCAAATACTGGTCACAATATACCACAAGGCATTTTCCAGTCCCAGCTTGACATGAACAGCTAGCAGAGGACTTGTCTACTCTGAATTTAATATGGAGTTAAAAATGGTATGAGTCACAGCTGACCATCAGCACTGATGCTGAAAACATTTGTGAACTGGGTAGATACTATGGATTTGCTACATTTGGACAGCCCATGTTTCATCTTTTTGAAGAAGCAGGACAGATATTTTCCACCTTTAAGACAAAACACTACGGAGAAATTGAAGCCTTAGTTAACTTCTACATTTGACCTTCAGAGCTGTTGTGTGTTGGCTGACCTGATCTGTTGTCCCCCCCATGCCCCCCCCTGTTCCCTGGCAACAAAGATGATTTGCCTTGCGCCTAAAACCCTTCAATGTCTTTGGTGTTCAGATAGTCAAAAGTGCTGTGATTTGGAATGCTGCTCACAAGGTCTGTTGGAGGAGAGTTAAAATAGTTTGCATCCATAGAACACAACGGGAAGTAGAGGCACTCAGCAGTTCAGGTCTGCATTGGAACAAATAGATGGCATATTCTTGGCTGCATGGGCCAAGTCTTAACCACTAGAGAACATTTTACATCTGATGGCAAAATAAGCAGTATTCCCCATGGTACCCCTTAGGGGATATTTAGCTACTCATTTCTGGTGACTCATCAATTTAGCAGGATGCTACTATTATAGTTTTTAAAAATACAGTACGCAGTAGTGCTTGTAAACAATTTCTAGAAGAATTGCACACGCAACATATTTGTCGTTCTTGAGAGCAATAAGCTAGCTTTCCTATTTTTTTTTTTTTTTTTTAGAAAAAGCTTCTTCATGCTTTTGAATATCAGTAAAGTTGTTCCATGGGCATTGTTCCGTTGGCACAATTTTTATATAAATTGTAAAGCACTGAAAACGTTTGCTTGGGATGCTTCAGATTTCTGAGCAAGCCTGTCCGGCATTTGCCATCAGACTGTGAGCAGATCAGGGACAGGTTCATACAGCACTGAGCAACTCGAATGGCAGTTGAACATGTTAGCAGCTGACCGTTGGTCAAAAGTGGCGCCACAGCTGATCTGGCAATTGGCTGGGAATTGGGTTCTTGCCCTGCCCCTTCAGCAAAAATAGCTATGCAGTGTTGCAAAAGAGAGAGGATAAAGAGTTCGGTTCTTTCCCTCTCCTCCTACCTGTGTGATGTCAGAAGTTGTGATGTCTGCATTGCAAAAGGGGCAGGAGAAAGAGCTCATTTCTCTCCTTTTCTATGTAGCCCAAGCTGACGACTTGGAGTAGGGGGAAAGGAAATCAGATGGGCTTCTGATCACTACCACGAACCCCGGCTGTATTTGCTGCTTCGGACTTAGTTTGGGAGGTAGCACAGTTTGCAGGATGGAAGATCTGAAGAACCTGACTTCCAAAGGATCAGCTGGGAGTCAGTTCCTGATTCCTCCTTCCCTTTCAAAAAAGCAAAATCTTCACAATGGGAGATCAGAAGCCAGTTCCAAGTGGGTTCCTCATGAGATGGCTCTGTTGCAAGTAACCTGTTCCTGCAAATACATAGAAGAGGTGCCAAACAGCTTGTTGATTAATTGGTTGCTTTATCACCACTGGCAAACAGGAAGTGAGCTCAATTAACAGGTATTCCAACTGTTTTATAGATTTGTTGACCCTCTTGCTCAGGGAAATGAGTCCAGGGCGGTGAAGAGTTGGAGCAGGCATCACAATTTAAAAGCATTTTCCATTTCAGCTGTTCACAACCAAGACTTCTCATGTACTTTCTCTGTACGGAAAACTTAGTTGTCCCATTCTGTGCCAAAGCTTATTTGTTTTTCTGATATGCTGTCAAACACCATAAAGTTTGGGAGTGACTGCAGGCTAATAAACTGAAGCTTAATTCTGACAAGTCAGAAGTGCTAGTGGTGAGCAGAAAGTCTGACATGGGATTTAAGGTCTGACATGGGATTGCACTCCCCTTAAAGGAACAGCTCTGTAGTCTTTGGGTGCTCTTGGACCCAGGCCTATTGCTGGATAAGGAGGTAGCAGCTGTGGCCAGGAGTGCCTTTTACTAGCTTTGAGAGGGTAGCCAACTGGGGCCTTTCCTGAACAGAAAAGACCTGGACACTGTGGTTGATCTCTTAGCTGCCTTGATGGTCCTGATGAGGGCAGAAAAGAAGGGTATAATTTTGACAATATCATAAACTCCTTCTCCTCATGTGCCCCAGGCACAGGACACACTGCCTAGCTAGGCAGAATGGTTCCCGATCCAGCTGGAGTTGGAAAATTACTGGAATGTGAGTCATGAGGCAAGACTGGGTAGCTGCTGCACACCCCAGAGATGTGCAAAGACTTAAGACAAAAGAGGTCTTCCAGGCGTTCCTGAGTTAATGTCATCCATACCTTTCTGTACTTCTCCTTTCCACCTCCTGAATCAGAGTTATGCAGGGACCTGATAACTCTTTTCTTCTGCTAATCATGGGTCCTCAATCACCTTTTTTTTACCTGTAGTTCCACCTAGATATGCTCAATCAAGCCTCTCTCAATTTGCTCTCTCTCCTCTGGAGACAGCCATTAAGCTATTGTTCTTGGGGGGGGAGGATGTGATCCTGCCTGGGCTGCCCTCTGCTATAACTGTGTGTGTGACATGAGATCCTATACACATCTTCAGATGTGTGTCTGAGCCTTCTCTTTTTTGCCACAAAATGCTGATTGCTCAGCTGCTACTCTCTATGGACATCATCGATCTCCTAGACAGTAAATAATGCTCAACCCTGAATGTCTCTCCCTCTTCCTCCCTATTTCTTTGTTAGCTTTGTGTGTGTGCTGTATATTTTTCATGTGTTTGCTTTTTATTGCCCTTCTAATAAAAACCATTCCTCTTGAACACCCATCTGTTTATTAGAGAGTCCTCTAAAGGAATGATCCTGGTATACATTGGTGGAGATCCTGCTAGATACCGTCTCTTGCTGTGTCGCCTTGTATGGTAATTCCCCCAACTTGTTACCTATTTGGGTAACATTAAATGGTACAGCACATGGGCACCATCCTGCACCCCTAAGTACCATGAGTTGACACACAAGCCTTAGAGCGCAGTTGTAAGGAAAACTTCCCCAGAGAAACTCTTGCACTGTGGATAAGTGTGAGTGTAGTTCTGTGTACATGATGCTCTAGGAGCAACTATCGGGGTAGGAATCTTTCCCCCTTTTTGCCTCTTTGTCATTCTGCTGCACCTACTGGCGCATGCATCCGTAACTGGCTGTGAGGTTTGGTAGAAAGCAAGGGAGTGGCATGTGTTTTTCCCTCTGGGAGTTCTTCCCTACTTTGGACCATTCCCCATGGCAGCCATTCACAAAATGCTCAGAGATTTTTAAGTCAAGCGTTCTTCTGTGATGGAGGCAGTTACTTCTAAATAAATGATTTCTGCAGAAGGAATATAATAGCACTTGTGCTTTTCTGAAATACTTCCTGCTCCAAGTAGGCAGAGGAAAAACAGGATCAGCTCTGTTTTAAAGAAGAGATACTGTTTGCTTGCAGTTAACAAAGAAAAAAGAAGAGTTTGGCATGTGCAAAGACATAAGGACCTTGTATCTTATCTATGGCTGTGCCTTCCCAGGATAAGCAATGATGCTTTGCTAGCCAGTTAGCTAATGAGGAATGTCTTGAAGCTCCCCCCTTTTGGATTTTATCCCCAAGACTCAAGAAGCAATATGAAGGAACACATTGGTGGGCAGAATGGCACTGATGTGACCATGTTGGAGATTGCTGAATTATCCTTATTCTAACAGGGTGTGTCTTTAGGATTATGCTGAAAATATCACTGTGCAGAGCGGAGGAAGGTCAATGGGTGCATAAAATAAGCTGTGTTTTGACTTGGAGCTCGTACTCATACGAGTGCATAGTCACGCTTCTTTGAAAGCACATATGTGCATGTCATCTTGCAATTAGAGCAGAGAGAACATTTCTAGCTACACAGCAAGAATAAAGAGTCCATTCTGATAATCTGATTTCTTTATGTATCAGAGGAGTTCAGTAGGTGATGTCAGAGACAAATGTTAGTCTATACTTAGAATAATAGTTTGCCCTCTTGAGGCTACATAACAGAGATGGAAAGACTAGAAGATAATTTGTAGTTTGAAATCCCAACCTGCTGGGCATGGGTGGCAGCTTAGATATGCTTTTAAATGTTTTCTATTAGATGTGTTCATAAGAAATGGAAAGCCTTTCTGATAGAGAACAGTTCTGCATTAATATGAGAAATACTGTGTTAGAGATTTAATCTGATTCAGTGTTTTTGGTCATGGATGGTAAGCGTTCTGTGTGATCTGCTTGCCGTTATATTGTTAGGGTTCCTGGTGGGCTAAGGGATCTCCTGCCCACAGCTCTCATTTTCTGCTGTTGCTCTGATGAATGGTAGGAGGATTTTTTTTAAAAAATTACCAAATACACAGTAGAGTTACATCACTTCAGGGTTTTCTCTGGAAATGATGTAACACCATTGCGTCAATTGGACCCCCCCCCCTTCTGATTCCTGCCAGTTGTCAGTTGCTGAATACACAAATTGATAAGGCCTGTAATTGTTACCATTCTAGGAATTTTTCCATAAAGTATTTGGTTAAGAGCACCAGAAATTGTTAGTATTGAGAGGGGCCAAAGCCCAAGTGAGGATCTAAACTATGAGCAAAGGCTAGACGTTAAGTACATTTGGTTTGGTTGTTTTTAAAGCAGTCTGCTCCACTTACAACAACAGCAACTCTTACAATATATATCATCAACAACAACACTCTAAATACAAGAAGAGAGCAATCTGCCCCCCCAACAGCAATTCTTAAAATATGTAATATAGCTCTTTAAACATTAGACCAAAGCAAAAAAAACAATCTGTCCCCCCACAACAACAGCAACCAGTATTATACAACCATCATAAAAAACACCTCCCACTACAGCAAAAGCAATTAAATAAAGTTTAAATGGAAAGAAAAGGCTTGCCTCTTTCCCTTACCCTACCACTCCCCAACCCGTCATCAGGCCACTCCACCACCCAAGAAAGGGGAAAAAACTGATGATTCTCAAACCAAGCAGAATTTCCTCAGGTGGTCCTTGTGTAGGCAACAGTTCCTTAGGTCATCCTCCAGGCAGGCAGCAGTAATCCAAAGCTCAGATCCAAAGGCAGTGGTCAATCCAAAAAGGCAAACTCCCAGAGCAGATAGAAGCTAAGAGCACTAACAGCACCCTCTCTAGAAATCTCACTTTAAAGTTGAGTCTGTTGTGAACCAGACCTGCTTTTATATACTTGCAGAAATTTGAAAAAGGCCCTCCCATCAAAGAATCCCTGTGATTGGTTGGACAGCTAGAGCTCCTCCAACACTGATCACTCACTCCCCTCCCTCTCCCCCTTGCTGCCTGGGGAAGAAGGCCTGGGAAAAAACAAGAAGAGAGAAGCCAACAGAATTAAAAATTGCCAACACCGTCTTCCCTAGATAAACCCGAGTAATTCAGGTATATTTGGAAATCTGGTAAACCTGAATATATCCAGATTTATCTGGGTATGCCAAATATATGCCAGATAGTTCTCAAGCCAAATATTTGATTATATATTTGGCTTGGGAATACTGATTCACACTCCTCAAGTAAGGATTCAAAGCTGGGACTCCCAGATCCTAGTTGACTTTCCAACCACTTCTTTGATTTCCCCTTCATCATTTGCTCTGAAAAGCTGCTACTTTTTTCGGAGCGGCCCCTTGGGACTATTTGTGCACTTGTCCAATGACCAACCATGTTGTCTGTCTCTCAGACAAATGAAAATCATGTTTATCATGTGGTATTCCACCAAACAGAAGCATGTTCAATCCTGACCTCTTTTAGGAGAATAATTTAGAAATATATTTAGAAAAAATATTATTAATAACAACAACATTCGATTTATATACCGCCCTTTGGGACAACTTAATGCCCACTCAGAGCAATTTACAAAGTATGTTATTATTATCCCCACAACAAAACACTCTGTGAGGTGGGTGGGGCTGAGAGAGCACCTAGAAGCTGTGACTGACCCAAGGTCACCCAGATGGCTTCAAGTGGAGGAGTGAGGAATCAAACCCAGTTCTCCAGATTAGAGTCCCACACTCTTAACCACTACACCAAACTGGCTGTTTATTTATTAAAAGTCATTCTATAAAACACATTCCAAAATTCTTACATAGAAACACAAATAACAGAATAACAATTCAAACCATATGAAAATAAAAATATGTCAGATTTGTACTATATGCGATGAATATAAACTATGTAATAGTACTAACAGTTACAAACTACTAAATAGACCTCCTTAAAGGTGAGGACCCAGTCCCACTGGTGGGTTATTAGAATGTGGACACTGTATGGTGGTCCATGCCATCTTTTTAGAATTTTGTTTTAATGAGACGTGTACCTTTCTCAAAGTATTTCTGTTTCCCTGTGGTATACCCCTAAACGTGCAATGCAGTGTAGCTTTGTGTTTGGAATCTCTCCCTACAGAGGTGCCTGGCCACCATGAGTAAAGTGTAATCAAGGTATCAGTGATAGTCTGTGAGCTGAATCCTAGTGTCCCCTGCCTCAGTTTTGTGTCAGGTCCAAACTGAGTTAGTTAAATAATTTCTTCTTCCGCTTTTAAAAATGTTTTTATTGTAATTTTCTTTTCTGTGACACAAATAAAATATGTATGTGTGTAAAAGTGCTGACATGATGCAACCATAGGGTTTTCAGGCCGGAGACGAACAGAGGTGGTTTGCTGTTGACTGCCTCTGCGTAGCAACCCTGGACTTCTTTGATGGTTTTCCAGCCAAGTACTAACCAGAGCTTATCCTGCTTAGCATCTGAAATCTGACAAGATTGGGCTAGCCAGGGCCATCCAGGTCAGGGCAAGAATAACATAAATCATTTTAAAATAATGAATGGAAGAGAAGAGAAGGCATTACACACCTTAAATATATAAACTGGGACAAAAGACTGTCTTACTTCAGTTTCCTCTTCAGAGACTTTTGTTGCTCTATATGTGTGTGGAAACAGTTGCTTAGAGATAACGACAACATTTTCATTGATAAAGGTAGTTCAGGATTTTTGTTCTTCTGTTCTGCAGCAGTTTACCTGCTCTTTTAAATTGACCATGGCACAGATACTTTATACATGCAGCCCGTAATCAGGCCAAGGTCTTGTCTTCTGTGACTGGCAAACAAGAAAGTGTACAGGTGTACTTTCGCATGCTTTGATTTACCTTCTGCAATATTTCAATGGGATTGTATAGGAAAGGAAAGTTAAACATGTAGCCAAATCTTTGCACTATCCAGTTTCTTGATTTTTTTTTAATTTGTCATCCCTTACAATTCCTTGGCATTTGATCCTAATCTGCCTTCAGATTGCATGGATTTCTTTAGTTTCCTTAAACCCTTGGTCAGCTTTGGGTGACTTGGGTTGCACTCTTGTAAACCCATTCCCTTCAGTGGCCTTAGAATGATCTCTCTCTGCTTAGGACTACTCTGTTAGTCAACATTTCCCAAAAGGGTACAGCGTGGAATTACCATTTCTTTCACAGACATGAGCATTCTGAAGTTAAAGTTGTTTGGTATTAAGTCGTTTGACCTATTATGTTCTAGGGCAAGCAGTATCTCCACTGCTATGCTTTAGAGCAAGATTCGAATCCAGTAGCACCTTAAAGGCCAACTAGTTTTCCAGGGTATGAGCTTCCGAGGGTCAGAGCTCCCTTAGGATGCTATCAGACCTGAATCTTGCTCCTCTACTACAGCCCAACACAGCTAAGCGCCTGATGGTATGGCTTTTATATGTGATGGCTTAGGAGGAGGGGCTGCTGAATATAGGGTCGTCCGGTCACCCCTGCTGACTTACCCGGGTGTGCCAGAGATGTAATGATGTCACTTGTGGTAGTGACATCAGGATGCCACTGCCACATTGGAACTTCTCTAGTATTTAGGCACCCAACAACATATTGTCATTTCTGGGCACATAGGAAGTGATGTTGTCTCATCACTGGCAACGTCGCAATGTCACATGGAAGGGCCCTGCGGTGACTGGTAAGTCCTCCCATTTCTTTCCCTGCCAGTCAGCTGAGGGGTGGGGTGGGGCACAGTCTGGGGATGGAGGATCCCTTACCCCCCAGAAGGTGGCTGGCAACTCTGGTTGGACAACATGCCTCTTAAAATGGCAAAGTCAACTTTTGCTGAATGGCAGTATTTACAACTACAACATCGATTGGTATACAAATATGGCTGTGCAGTACAGCCATATTTGTATACCAGTGGATCCACTTTTGTATTTGTATACTAGTAGACACACAGATTCCGTCTCCTCCACTTTTAGAAACCCTTATTGGATCTATGCAAAAATCAAAACCCACAATATTTGTTTATCAATGTTTGATGTTGGTAAATATGACATGCAGAGTCTTAGGAACGAATGGAATAAAGAGTCAGATTGCCCAGTTTTGCAAAGCAGTGGAATAAAGCCTTAAATGCTATGCCTGTTTCTTCTATGGATCTTAAGCTGCAGCAAAAGGAATGTTCAGGGTATATTGGACACCACAGCACCCTTTTAGTAAAAGGACTAAGTACAGTGTCTGACTGCTGGTGCTGTAGCTTATAGGACATGTCTCTATCTTAAGCATATGCTTTGGGCTGGTCCAGTTTTTCAGTCTTTTGGGGAAGAAGTTAATACTCATATTAATTAGAATGCTTATTGATTTTTGAGGATGTTTGTGTACTTTTAAACTACTACCTGGAACCTGGTCAATGAAAATAGAACCTCCATGCCCTTTCTGTTACTAAAAGACTTACGTTACAAGCTTGTAGAGAAAAATGCCCACTTCCCATTATTCAATGGATGGAGGACCTTACAACTTTATGTTCAAACGTATGGCATCTAGATATCAACTGCAAATGCAGTTATTTTTACATATTTGGAAACCTTTTATAGAAGCTCATATGTAGATTTCTCACGATTGTCGTATTTTTATTTCTATTGTGTATGAGGCTTATTTTTTATTTATGTCCCTCTTCTTTCTAAATAAAATTAATATTAAAAATGGAAATGTGATGTCCATAGGTCCATGTGATGGCGTCATTCTGTCTTCTGTACAGTTAAGTTGCTTCTAGTGCTCTTTGGCTCACTTGGTACAGCTCCAACTATGAGATGGATCTTGGTTTGCATGCAAAATGCTATCAAGTTGCAGCTGTCTTATGGCAACCCCATAAGGGTTTCAGAGCAAGAGATGAACAAAGGGGTTTCACCCTGGACTTCCTATCCAAGTACTAAGCAGGACCAACCTTGCATAGCTTCTGAAAGCTCATGAGATTGGGCTAGCCTGTGCCATCCAGGTCAGGGCATGGATCTTGGAGCTGTTAGTTTTTCAAGAAGTTCACTGTGTGGAGCACTTCAAGTCAGCCTCTTAAAATTCAAGACTACCTCTTTAAAGAAGACATCAGGCAACGTTAGTAAGGAGCAATCTTAAATAGAAGTATTGGCATTTTATTTTATGATCCTGTTGCTTTCTGCATTTTACAGATCAATAAAATAAAATTAACCTGCCCAGTCCTAATACAGAAAACATTTGTATTTCTCTTCCCATTGCCATATTCAGTTTTTTTTAAAAAAAATGTGCTGAATATGTAATATTCAACAATCCACTTCTGTCATGGCACTTCTCTGAAGGAACTATTATTTTTATATTGGTGTCAGCACAGTCTCCTTGCTAGGTTTGTCTAAGATGCTTTGGCTGTCCTCTTTATTTGGAAGCAAATGTCTCTGAAATCTAAGAGAGCCTCTTGTAAATCAGTGCATTTAGGATCACTGGTGAGAGGCAGTATTGTGGATTGGTTAGAGTATTGGATTAGGATCTTGGAGACCTAGATTTGAATCTCACAGGGTTGTTGTGAGGATAAAATGAAAGACAGAATTATGTAAGCTTCTTTGGGTCTCCATCCATTGAGGGAAGAGGTAGGATATTAATGAAGTAAATAAGATCATGACACTGGCATCTTGTACACTTCCATGGCTTGGTCAGTAACTTCACTTCCTAGATCAACAGTCTTTCTGATTCCTCTCGTCTAGTGTCTCCACTTGCATGAATTATTAACTCTCCAGGCTACTGCTATGGTACAAGGGTGTGTGATTTGGTATTCAGTATACTGAATATATACCAAATAATTACTGATTTGCTATTATCTGGATATACCAAATAACACTAGAGAATCCTGAATAAAATCAGGATACCAACTAAATCAGTACATTTGGATTTATCCTGAAAATACAGCTTTTTAAACCTGACTGGCTGCTCTTGCAAACTCTTTTCTCCCTCACAACTTTCCAAAGCTTTCCTGGGCTTTTTTTCCCCCAGAGGAGGGAAGAGTGAGGCAGGAGGGGAGGGGGAGTGAGTGAATGAGCCCCTTTGCATGCTTTCCAGACTTGTCTGGTAATGGTATGATGTTCATTGTTGGTTCTGTTGGGTTTTTGATATTGGTTATGTTGGGATTCTGTGGTTTGGGGTGGCTCTGTGGTGCTTGCATTGGCTTGGGGTTCTGCTTGCTTAGACCCTCAAGGAATAGGGCATTCCAAAGGTGAAGTGCCATCACAGAAAATGCCCTGTCTCTAGTTGCCACCTGCCTTACATCTGAAGGCAGGGGTGCAGAGTGCAAGGCTTAAAGAGGCAGATCTTAACTGATGGGCTGTATAACATGGGAGGAGACAGTCTTTCAGGTACCCTGCCTCCAGGCTGTTCAGGACTTTAAAGTAACCCAACCAGGTTACTCTTGAACGGGGAGCATGCATGTCACACCTATTCCGCAGTCACTCTATTGGTTACTGAACAGTTACGGGTGCAATTCAAGGTACTGGTTATCACCTACATACCTGCAAGACTACATTTCCTGCTATAGAATCATTGAATCATAGGGTTGGAAGGGTCCTCTTGGATCATCTAGTCCACCCCTCCCTCATCTGAGCAAAGCCTTCTGAAGGTTCAGCCTGAAAGTTCGTAAGATTGGCAGCTGCCAGTTCACATGCTTTCTCTGTGGTGGCTCTACAGTTGCCAACTGATGGTTTTCACCTGATGGTTCTCACCTGATGGGAAATGAGAGGGCAACCCTAGGTGGCTCCCACCTTGTGGAATGGCTTGCCTGAGGAGGTCAGGAAGGCCCCACCCTTGCCATTTTTGTTCAGGAGAGCGTTTTTATAAAGGAGCAGCTGGAGTGTACCTTTCTAATGGAATAAGTTTGTAGTTAACTGGAGATATTGTCTTGCTTTTACTGCATTGTCTTCTACCTTTGTAATTCCACTGTCTGCATTGTTTATAGCATACTTTGTTTTAGGCAGTTTGTTTTCATTGTTTTCTAATTCTGTAGTCCTAGTCCTATTACGTTGCTCATTGATTGTTTTCTCAAACTGATGGCATTATTTTATATTCCGTAATCCCCCTTGAGTCTTGGTTAGAAAGCATATTATAAATAAAGTTCCCGAGGCACATGGCTGTACATCCTCTAACCAAGTCTGTGTGTGTGTGTGTGTTTTGGTGTGGAGGTGTTGTGTTGCTATTGAATCCCTATCTTTATACTCGAGTTTAAAGACACACACAGTTGTTCATATTTTGAGAATTTCTTACACACATGTTCACAAAATCTGAAAATTCATTTCAGTCGTGCTTGAAATCATAAAGAATTGCAAGGCTGAGTTGCAGCTCTGCACTCGTAAGTGTTCTGAGCAGCAAAGTTTTTAATGCTAGTTTGTCCATGTAATTTATTTTTGAATGCTTTTAAACCATCGCTTTAATTACCATTTCAGGCAATTTATGTCTTAACCAAATAGAGCTTAATGAACTGGAAGTCCCAGCTACCTTTAAAAGTACAGTTACAGCATTTGCTAGTATTCAGTACTGCTGTTTAGCATCTGATATAATGGCAGATATATATCTAAAAACTTCATGTTTGCAGTCCCTCAAAATTGTGCAAGCAGCGGCATCCTGCTGTGGTGGCTGTGTGTGCGCACGCTGCTGTACTGATTAAAACTGTAAAAACATATGCTGGAGCTTAATTTTATTTTATACATCAAGAGCAGTTTTCACAGCAGCCCTATGGTGCAGTGGTGCATTCCTCTGAACATCTGAGTAAATCTTTGCAAGATGCAGTCTCAGGTCATCAGTTGATTCCACCCCTTCCTCTCTCTGACATCATCTTCTGGCACTTTTTGATTAACTGAAGGAAGAAATTGGTCTGGTTTGTAACATTCTCCTTGGAGCCCTGTGCACTGAGACAAACACAGGAAAATAATTTTGCTTGCATGAATTGCTCCTGTTCTTAGTGAATTGCATCTTTTCTTCCCTAACTTTCATGGAGTATGAAATATCAGTGACTGCATTATTGATTTTCTATTTCCAATCAGCTAAAAAAAATGTTTTTTTTAAAACTGATTTGGTGATCTTCAAACTGTTTACATTAGAATACCAAACTAAAGAGAATATATCAGAATAAATTGCTATAGGGCTAGCATGTTTGCTTTTTGTTCTTCAGTGCAAAGAATTTACAGGGTGGGGGGAGAGAATTTTCAGCTCAGATGTATTACCCAGTGACCATTTTTGGAGGATCTTTGCTTGTTTGAATAGCAATTAATATATTTCATTCTCATTGGTCCATGTGACAAGCATGTAGGAAATTTGTATTTCTTTTCCTCCCAGATGGGGACCCAGTGAGGCTTCCAATATCATTCTCCCTGCATTTTGTCCTCACAACAATCTGGTGAGGCTGAGAGTGTGTGACTGCTTCAAGGTCACCTGGCTAATCCCGCGGTAGAGTGGTGATTCTGACCTGGGTCTCCCAGTTACTAATCTGACACTTGAAACAGTGCGCGCGCACAGAATCATATTAAACTTGTAACTATTAATTGTCATTGGATAAAGTGGTACTTTTAAGTGAGGCTATCTTGAGCAAATGGGCATATGTGATATGCATGTGCACATGGCACATGGCATTAGATTCAGTTCATTGTAGTGGAACATCTCCGTTACGATTGCTGAAGATCATAGAACAGTGATCTCCAACCTTGTTCTCAAAAGTCTGCAAGGTCAACATGTAGTGGACAGCACAATGATAAAACAGCTGCCCTGGGTGATGGGACTAATCACAGCGTATTTGTAATGGAGGACTGGGGGCAAATCAAAATGTTGGGAGGTTCCAAGACCCAAGGTTGATGCCTCCTGGACTCTGCTGAAGCTCTTGCTCCAGCTAGGTGGAGAACAGCTCAGGTTGGCTCTTTGCTTTGAGGAAGAGATGCTTTTGGGAAGAAGCAAGCGGGCAGCAGAAATCACATGTGCAGCCATAGGATTGCAAACCTCCGTGTGGTGCCTGGAGGGCTCCCAGAATTACAACTGATCTCCAGACTACAAAATCAATTCACTTTCAGAAGGGCTGCTTTTGAGGGTGGAGTTTATGGCATTATATCCATTCACACTCTCTCCAGGCTCCACCCATAAACCTCCAGGAATTTTCCAACCCAGAGGTGGCAACCCTAAGTGGGCATCATGGTGGCTTCAGGTACCACATAGGCAGTTACTATCATAATCTAGCACTCCCTTACAATGCTGAGCAGAGTTACATCATTCTAAGCCCATTGACTTTATGACATGGTTACTATCACTTGTTATACATCTAATACTGAATTGGGTGAATTCCCTCCCCCCTACAAAATTCACCAGCAATCTGTAGCACATGGAAGGAGGGGCTTTTCTTTTGTAGCTTTGCTGCTGAAAATTGCCTTCCCCAGCTTTCCCTTTCCATGTGAAAAATGATAAAAGTAACATAGGTGTACATTCCCCCCCCCCCAGGTGTGTGAAGCACTTTTCAGTGAAAAAGCCTCCAAAAGTGAAATGGTTATGCTTCAGCTCAGTTGTTGCAAGTCTTCTGCTTCAGACTACAGTCTCTGTGGCTGAAGTGTGTGTGTGTGTGTGTGTGTGTTCAAAATCCTCTCTGGTAAAACCCATACATAACTTAGCATCTTGTGTACTTTGGCCATCACAATCTGAGTTCTGAGTCCTCGGGACTGTGAAATGCAATGAATTACAACCACAAAACTATCTCCATGTCTTAGTTTAAATCCCATTGATTTCAGTAGGTGAGTTCAGCCTATGCTTAACCCTTTCCTCATTGAAATTGATGGGTGTTTAGGCAGCTTAATTTGGGCTGTAACTTGCCTCTTATTTGCAGAGATATATGGTGTTGAACACCAGCTCCTGCAACATTGGGCTGCAGGTATGCTTTACTGTGTTTTAAAGATCCTTCTGGATGAAAAATTCTATAGAGATGTAATAGTGTGTGACTTTGCTTGGTCCACTGCTGAAGTCTGCTCAGACAGTCCAGTTGGTACAGGATGCTGCGGCTCAGGTGCTACCAAGAGCTGAGTGGTGTATGCATATTACACCCATTCTGCCATTACTCCCTTGGTTATCTATCAGTGACCTGGTCCAATTTAGGGTCCTCCTGAGTATCTCCTACAAAGCCATGGCCTTTGGGACCCTCATATCAACATGACAATCTGTCCTACTCTATTCTGCTATGACAATTTGGTTTATCTGAGCAAAGGTTTCTGAAGGTGCTACTCTGAAAATGGGCAAGATAGTCTACTTCCCATACATGATCATTCTCTGTTGTGGATCCCAGTTTGTAGAATTACCTGCCTGAGGAGCTCACACACTTATTTTGTTCTACGGACTATGTAAAACAGAATTGTTCAAGAGGGCTTTTTAAAACAACAACAACAACAAAGGAACATGTCAGTAGTTATTCCATTTGTTGTATGCATTACTACGTTGTCCTCTGCTTTTATGTTTTCCATTTTCTACATTTATGCATGATAGCTCATGTCTGATTGTTTGCAATATTTTCTGATTTTTGAAATTACACTCCTATTGCATCAAATGTGTCATGCAACTTTATTGCATCGTTTTACATTGTGTAATCAAATCAAGCCGGAATTCTCCTTAGAAGTTAAAATGACAAGACTAAAGCTGTCGTATTTTGGTCACATCATGAGAAGACAAGATTCTCTGGAAAAGTCAATAATGCTAGTAAAAGTGGAAGGCAGCAGGAAAAGAGGAAGACCTAAAACGAGGTGGCTTGACTCAATAAAAGAAGCCACATCCTCCAGTTTGCAGGATCTGAGTAGGTCTGTTAGAGAGAGAACATTTTTGAGGTCTTTCATTCATAGGATAGGTCGGAAATGACTTGACAGCGCACAACACACACAATCTGCCCATAAGTCTCAGTAAGAAAGGCGAGCTATATATAAAGCAAATAAAATAAAATTGTGCAATTATTCTAACTAAGCTGCTTGTAAGAGGGAAGGGGAGGAGTGCAGTTGGTATGTACATATGCCTTGTTTGAGGTATAGATAATAATGCTTATCCAAGGAAAATTATGCTTCCTGTGCAACATTCTAGCATTCTGCCTAGAACAGTGTTTGTAATTAAACTGCTCATAACCGTTCAGTAGCTAGAAACAAATAAAGCTTGCTGTCATGGAAATATAGTACTTGTGAGAATATGTGGTCTGTGATGAGAGCCAGTGTGGTGTAGTGCCTTGAGTATTGGATGCAAGTTCTAATCCTCATTCTAACATGGAAGCTTTCTGGGTGACTTTAGGGCAGAAACATACTGTCAGTCTAAACTACTTCACAAGGTTGTCGTGAGGATAAAATGATGTGTGTAAGCCACTTGGCTTGCGGAAGAAGAATGGGGTATAAATGAAGTAAAATAAATAACAAGGAGAAATAAATGAGTGAGGGCCAAAACAGCTTTAGTGGAGCAGTGTTTCAGGCTTGGTCCTGGAAGGCCTTGACTGAAACCCGCTGTTGAACCATAAACTCTTTTTAGAATCTGTGGGCAAGTTACTTTTTTGAGAGGTGAACAAATCTAAGTTCTTGGCATAAAAGAGGAGGGAATATCCAAAGGATACAGTTGATAAGTGGGATTGCTGTCACAATCTCATGACCAGAATAGACCAAGAAGACCTTGGCTCACAGTCAGAGGAACAACGGCTCCCCAGACTTTATCTTTTGGTTTCTCAAGGGCAGCCCTTTCTCTCGCTCTTCCTGTCTGCCCTTGAAACAGCTGGCATGCCCCTAGCTTTTATACAAGACTCATTCATAACCCGGATCTTCCACCACCATGCTGTTGGTGCCTCTGATGCAAATGATTTTTGCCTCTTGTTCAGCAAGACAGTATTGAAACACATGCCCTTTTAGTTGTAATGTTGTTTGAGTATTCTTTTGGTACAGGCAGCATCTAGTTCCTTATAATGTTCTGTTCCCACGAGCTCTCCCTCTGTCTGTCTAAGCATGCTTCAAAAAAGTATTTATAGTATCTATAGTACCTGACTGATTACGAGGCTGAGGATTTTTTAAAATTTACATGGAGCCCCAAACAGATGCCATTACAATTCGTGGTAGACACAAAGTGCTCACCCAGACCTCATTTGGAACGCTGACCTCTGTGGGCAGGCTCAGGAGAGAGCGGCTCAGGCTTCCTAGAGCCACATTCCCCTTGCTGCATGAAACGGCCCTTCCAGCATCAGCAGTATCTTGATGTAATTGACAAGAGGTGCTGGATGCTTGCTGAGTCAGTGAGGTGTGTGCTTGCCAAGTGACTGCAGCAGAAAAGAGGCTTTTGCCAGCCTCCGATGGAGTAAAGGCTGGGTTGTGTAGTCTGTCTAGCTGTTTATGTGCCACCTTAACTTTGGGCTTCCCTCCATAGTATCAGGTTTGGCAGGATTACTACAGCATATGGAGTGTAGGGGAGAAAAAGGGGGAGGAAGATGGTCTTGCTGTAGGATGATCAAAGACCTGAGCTCTTGGTTTTGTGACCTTAGTAAGCCCCGCTGTGCCCGTTCTGCTCTCAATCTGGACAGAACTTTGTGGTGAGAGAAATGGTGGTCTGAAGTGGTTTGGCTGCAAGCATAGAAAGAAAATCGTCAAGCAATGTGCCTTTCCGTTGGTATGCAAAATCTAAACTTAGATACTCAGGAATGAAACCTGCAACTTTTTTTTTGCACATTTGGCATACAGCTTTTGAATGTAGAGATTCAGAAAGTGTTTAAAAAAAAAAGATTATGTACTTCAAAATAAGCACAAAGATTCTCTTTGCATCCCCCATTGTGGTGGAAGTTGATCTTAATATAACAAACACTGTAAAACATTAGGAAGCTCACTCATTTAGCTCCATGTTAACAATACTCAGTGTGTGGAGTATTTTACCATGCAATTTTCAGGGTGAAAGAAGGGGGATTCAGAGCCCCCCCAATCTTTTTGTTGCAATATCTTCAACGGTCTCTTGCAGCAGCAAATTTCTTTCTATTGCTTTGGCACCATTTCCTTTCTGCCTGGCAGATTGATTATGTGTCGCTGCGTGCAGGGGGCAACAATTTTTGCAGTATTGCTCTGTCTTGGGTAACCATTCAAAGTGAAGGCAAATTTTTCTGTCCTCTCTCTGAATTGGCTTGATGATATTGTCATGGCTTGGCCTTGCGGTATCAAACTGATTTAGAAGAAAGGCCGCAAGTGTTGCTCTCACTCAGAACAGTTGATTTTGGAAACCACACCTTGCTTGAACTCTTTCAGATGCATCTTTGACAAGCTCCTCATCAGATAGCCTTGATGTTCTCAGGTGACATTTGTCTTGAGCACTGCATCATGCCTGTGTAATAGCTGCTTATACTGTAGGGCCAGGTGGTTTCAGCTTGTGGCTGCCTTTACCCAGAAGGAAATCAGAGAAGAGGCAGCATCCTCCAGGACATGGTTGGGTCATTAATTTGACAGACTTACACTGTGAAGCCATTTTTCCTCTCTTTGTGTCTGCACAGCTGGCTGTATCCTTTAAATGCTAACACTGGATAGCCTGCGTTGCTTGATTGTGCTCCTGTGCAAAATGTAGCATCTTTTAAAGAAACTGACTGCATGATTAGATGGGCTTATAGGTAGCTGTCAAAGCACACAGAAGTATTTAAGTAGTAAATCTCAACAAAAAAATTGCATTGATTTTTGTTGTCTTCACTATACTCCTTGGAGGCTTCAGCAGCAGATAGTTGTTGTTGGTGGTGGTTGCAGTGGGGATCTGCTGTGAGAAGGCAATCAAATTAGGGCTGAATCCACACTACCTCGGAGTGTCCCGGCGTTGCGCTAAAGGTTTGTTAAACACCTGGAAGTATAGCGTCTTTCAAGCGCTACTTCTGAATCGCACTAGAAAGACGCTATATTTCCGGGTGTTTAGCGAACATTTAGTGCAACACCGGAACGCGCCGAGGTAGTGTGGATTCAGCCTATGTGAGAAAGCAGGGTGATTGTACAAATCAAATGTACCCATATTTTCTTGGATGCAGCCAAACTGCTTACAAAAGGATTGATTCCCAGCAAGCACGACATGAGTCAAATAGTGGGTTGCACATTACTACTGAGAATGTTTTCATCCCTGTTTGCATCTCCTTCTCCACCCCACTATTATGGTATGGGCATAACATTTCACAGGTGGTAAAAATGTTTGCAAAACACACCTTCCTTCTTTGGCTTAGCTCTAATTTTGGTCTTTTTCTTGAACTAAACGATCTCCTGTTGTAATTAATTAGGATATTTACCAAACTGGCCTTGGTGGGCATAGGAATTATTCCTTGATGTATAACTAATTGACGCAATTTGTTTTGTATGTCACTGAAAAAATTTTGGCTCAAGATGTCCAACACAAATGAAGTCACTTATGCTAGGCTTGTTTCTGTTTTAATTTGCCCTTCTGGGCATGTCTCCCCATCTGTAACACAGGGCGAACACAGAACTGTTTGCAAAATACAGCATGTGATCCTTTCCATTAATGCATACATACCACTTGGCATGGAGATTTTGGTACGACGTATAGTTTAAAATTACCACTTGTCTAGCTTTCGGACCCCGTTTAGCCTGCAGCTTCTGTGCTGATGTTGATTGTAGCACGCTGGCAGTGTAATCCTAAACAAAGCTGCTGCCTTCTAAGTCGACTGAAGTGAAAGATACAACTCTTCTTAGGATGGCGATGTGGGTTACCTACACCTCCTGTCATTACCATTCAAGAAACTTGGGGAGATGACTCATTCCGATGTGAGACTTGCTTGGCTTCTTTTAAAAAAACAAGAATAATTTGGATGATTAGAATTTGATAATAGGATCTAATAGTTAATTATGTTTTATCGTTTGTATTTTATAATGTATTAGTTCAAATGCAAAATACACAGTGTAATCATTTTTAACTAAGCAATAGGGGTGGTTGTGTCAATGGAGAAAGATAAAGTCCTATTATTGTTGTTGTTGCTGCTGCTGCTATTGTTATTGCAATAATAATAATAATAATCAATATGGCTGTATGCTTCTGTGGGTAACAAATTGTTAATAATGTAGCTTATATTTTAACCCTCATAGGACAGGACAGCTTGGTTCCTGTGGTAAATCTCCACTGATAGAAAAGACTTCTGTCAGCTGAGCTAGACTTCCTCGCTTTCCGCACTCTGCTGCAGTCCAAAAATGTTCCCTAAAATGCTGCTCATGGGGGACAGGGAGCCCCCCAGGAGCAGTGTGAGTTCGGGGAGGGATTGGAGGAAGGGAGAGGTCATCTTCCCCATTCCTTTAAGTGGACATTTCCATTAGAATCAACCTGGTGTTTGGATTTTGGGCCTTGGATTCTAAAAATGGTTTGGGAAACCTGATAGTAACTTGTCTTTTTAAAAAATTGGATCAGGTTTTGGTCTAATAACACAGTGCTACACGTGCTTGTAAAGATCCCTAGGATTTCTTGGTACATACAGAGCAACACTAATATACAAATAGTGAGGCCAAAGAGTTTTTTGTGTATGACTTTTGATGAATAAATGTCTTAAAGAAAGAATTATCTGGATGAATGCCATTCTCTATTCTTTAAAAAAGGCTGTATCTTGTCTCCATCCTAAATCTCATCGTTAAAAAAATGTACATTTAACAGAGTCTGCATTTTCTGCCTACTGTGTTAGATATTTTCTAACTGTGTCATTTTTGTAAATACAGGGCATTAGGTGCTGAGTTAATGGCCACCTAGCGCAGATAGATACTCTTTGATATTTCACACTCCATAGTAAAAATTGGTGTCCTCCTGGCTTGAAAGTGGATCACTCTCCAACAGCCAGCCCTGTCCATTTGGCCCCAGCAGGCTCTGATAGATTCAGGTGTTGGAAAGCCAAAAACTTAACTCGATGTGTTAATTATAAATGTTTCTGCTGCCAGTAGCAACTATACTGATGATGATTTCAGTCTGTTTCCACATGCAAAATGGGAATTGTAATGGTTGATTTTCTGGGGGAAGAGAAAATGACCTTGTCACATGAGGCATGCCGTATAACAATAGTATTTTTCCTTATGCCTTCCATTTGAGAATTAGGAAGCCATTAACAAACAAATTGTTCATTGATCTTACTAACACAATGACCCTGTTTCCATTGCCTTTATAGGTAATAAGCATGAGAGCTGAAGTAGATTGGCCCGGAAGATAGCACCAAGCATTGCAAGGTCTATCCTATAGAAGGAAGAACAGAACCGTAGAAAATGAAGAGTGAACACTGGCACATGGTGGCCCACAGTGGTAGCTTAGTAAGGATGCTGCCTGAGGCCTGCAGCCCCTGCTGCTTTTCTTTCCCATGCCCAGGACCTAGAGCAGTTAATCCTCATAAGAACACCGAAGAGCCCTATGGATCAGTCCAGTGGCCCATCTAGACCAGCATCTTCTTTCACATGGTCCTTCACCCAGTTGCCCTCCCTGGAGGCTCTCCTTTCTTCCTCATCCCCCCGCCATCTTAAACACAGTGCAGCAAGTTTTGCTTGCCCAATAGGGCCTCACGTATGCTTGTGAAGGCTTGGAAAGCCCACTTGGGCATACAGAGCTTGCTGTGCTGTGTTTACAGATGCTTGTGGGATAAGGAGGGAAGGAACTGCTCTGGCTCTTGGGCTGGGGCAGTGGAGGCAGTTGCAGAAGAAGGGATGGGAGTTGGGTGCTTCTCCCCATCTGCCACCAGAGGCCGCCACCTCCTGTTGCCTCATTATAGTCTTGGAAAGGACCAAGTGTAGGCTGCCATTTTCTTCTCTCTGTCTCAAGCCTGTGAGTTAGTCAAACCTTTTGTGCTGCTGGATAAGAGTCAGTACACTGAAACACAATCAGGAAAAAAGAAAGGTGATGGTAATTGGGAGGTCACTAGCTCTAGGAACAGTTGCTGGCTTACTTTACACTGCTTACTTTGCATTCTCTTTGAAGGAACAGTTCTACAGTTCAAGAGTTCTTCCCCCAGTTTCCTGCAGTGCATCAGTTGTACTTTCATTTGGGCATTTTACCATGCTTTGGTAAAGTCTAGGTTAGATGGCTGTAATAAGCTGCATGTAGAATTGCCTTTAGAAATGTTACAGAATCTTAATGTGGTCCAACAAGCACTGGCCAAAATGTGAACTGGTGCAGGCTGTGTAGAATGTAACAGCTCTTAAATGACCCATATTATTTATCTTTCCCTGGCCTCAATTCCAAACGAGTGTTGTGTTTTAAAGCCATATGCAAGGTCCAACCTTCCTTATGGAAAGTTTCCTCTGATATGTTAAATAATAATCCTTCATCCATTGAGATCTTCTGCCCGTGCTGCTTCTGTTTTGAAGTAAGGCCACCACGTAGATGGCAGTTCTGCAGCCTTCTTGGCAGCGGTGCCTGAGCTATGGGGGGCCCTGCAGAAAGATTCCTTCAGCATTCTCCCTTCTGTCATCACGAAGCAGGTGAACTCCCCCCCCCTCACCCGCCCAAATTGCTTTCATGCTTGGGTTCTACTGTTTTAATGTATGTTTATCTTGGAATTCTTATTGCTGATTTTCTTATTTTTGAATTGGCTGGTCTCAGTTTTGTGTGTGTGTGTGAACTGCTTGGGGAACTTTGGTTATAGACCAGTATATATGCTAAATATATTAGAAAATAAACGTGAAATGGTTTTTCTTCCTGTTTTAAAGACAACATGTGCTGAATTATTGTTTCTTCATACCTCTGAGGCATATTAATAGAAAACTTGCTATTTGTTAAGTCGATGTACTTAACAGGGTTATTTTGTTCTGTACATTACTGTTTGTTTTTTTCCCCCTTTTCAGCCCTGAAGGTTGCATTTGCTGAGATTGCAGTATTTTCTCTACCATTTAAGCATCTTTAAAACATCTAATCAAGGTGCTAAGGACAAATCTTTCAAGCAGTGCCTGGATGAAACTCTATTATTTAAAAGGCAGCCCTCTTCCCTGTGGCTCAGACACTTGACACTTTACAGGGTATTATATTAACCTGTCAGAATCTCCTCCCCTCATTCCCGTAGCAAGCAGGCAGATCTCAAACAAGGGCATCCCACCCTGAAAATCATCTTTCTCCTTTTTCTGTCTGTCTGGAAGCTCAAATGCACAGTGTCACATTTCACAATGAGATCCTCTTTCAAGGCTTTGATTGATGATGCTGATTGTCCTTTATTTCTATTCCAATGTTTCTGTAGGGCAGCAGTCTGGTCAACCAGATATCACAGGTCATGAAGAACAGCAGGTGATAGAAGAGGACAGTCCTTTCCTTATGAGCATGATATTTGCTACAGTTCCCTCTGCTGTCTATTTAGCTCTAGCAGTAAGTTGGAGTCCTGGGAAAAGACAGGGTTTTTCCTCCCTGGGGCACTCCTGTACCTAGGCACCCTACATTGTCCAGGTGATGGACTATACTGCCTCTTTTAATCTTGCAATTACTTCCTTATCATCAGTAGATGTGTAAGGAACCAGAATATCCTGAAGACTCTTGAGCATTAGATCTAGTGAATGTTAGACATGATTGAGGCTCAGGAGTAAACTTCATTGAACTCGTTAGAGTTTGCTTCCAAGGAATACATGTGTAGGATTGGGCTGTATGGCCTTTTGAAAGCAACTGAGCTTGTGTCTATGTTACATGGGTATACAGTGGACGATGATAGTAACAACTAAGTTTTTATATAGGGTATTCAGCCCATGAGTTGAGACCCTTGGACCAGACACAGCACCCCGTTTCCGCGTTTTGAGCCCCTATAGAGCTACACTTTCTCCCTGCTTTGTGAAAAGGCTTGATGCTAATGAGCACATCTGGAGAGCAAGGATTCCATGCAGGATAGAGAGGCAAAGTCATTCAGCAGTAGAAAGAATTCCTCCACAGCTACGGCCCATGGCTCATTCCTTCAGTACATCACACCTCCTGGTTAGAGAGAAAATTTCTTGAAATTTTAAAGTCACAGGGTGAAAAAGTGGAAATGTTGGGGAAAGCCGAAAACCACTCAATAGTTGCTTTCTTATCAGACCAAAATCTCTTATTACTGATTTACCAACGTAACATGCGTCATGTGTAACTTATCTTGTGAAATTGAACTGCTTGGTGTATTTATGGAGATAAATATGAGAATGCTCTGAGAATGTGTTGCTATCCCAATGCACGCACCTTGCTTTATTTTTGTTTTCTTCCCACTCTTGTAATCCTCTTCGTTACTACCTCTCCTCTTGTTGAACATAATTCCTTGCTGAGGTAAATCTCAGTTAGACTCTGTCAGCTCTGGGCTGGTGGCTATGCTGGATTTAGATATAAAGCAACGAACCAACCAGTGTAGATCTGTCACAGCAGGGATGGTGTATAACAATGCCAAGTCACTCTTAGCAGAAGTGCCAGAAGTTGGCAATTTAGTGGATGCCTCCTAGCTTTAGGATTAAGACTGCCAGCCCTGGGGACAAATAGGGATGATGCTTTGCCTATCGTAAGTTAGAGAAATAAAACACTAGTGCAGTGTCAGTCTGGCCTGAGTGCTTCAGTTGCAGCACATGGTTTTACTTCTGTTAGTGTGTAGAAGATGGTTTCCAAGCCACAAGTCTGTCTTTCTTTTGGAGCTCTTAAGTGTTGAAGTTTTCAGATAGCAAAACTGAGATTTTTAATATTTTAACAAGAGTAGGGATTGAATACTTGTGCATCTGAAAAGTTGTATATTTTCCTTCAGGCACATGTTAATTCATTTTCTGTTTCAGGATAAGAGCTTAATAAAGTGACTTGCTTTATTAAAAATAAGAGTGGTTGGGGTTTTTTTTGCCATGGCTATGATGCCCAAGAAGCGCTTTCAGTATCTCCAAGAACTGTCATGTACCCATCAAGACTTTGACCAGCAGGCCTTGGGTTTCAAAACTAATGTCTCATGTGGCATGCTGTTTGAGGAACACATCTGAAGTTCCACTAGGTATATGTAGTTGATAATACGGTGTTCTGGGTCAGCTTCTGGATGTGTCCTTGTTAGTATCTGTCCTGTGACATTACTAGTAATAAAATACTTTGCTTTTATCAGGGCTTTTTTTCAGGGGGAACGCGGGGGAACGAAGTTCCGGAACCTCTTGAAGATGATCACATGGCTGGTGGCCCCGCCCCCTGATCTCCAGACAGAGGGGAGTTTAGATTGACCTCCGTGCCGCTTGGCAATCTAAACTCCCCTCTGTCTGGAGATCAGGGGGCGGGGCCACCAGCCATGTGACCATTTTCTCTGAGGGCAACCCACTGAGTTCTACCATCTCTTTTCCCAGAAAAAAAGCCCTGGCTTTTACACTATGATGTTTGTAGATTTCAGTCAATGTTCATCAGGAATGGTTTCTCTCTTCCTGCCATTTGACTATCTTAAGTTCTTGATCAGTGGAATTTTCTTGCATGTTTCTTATTTTTATTTATTTACTTAGTTTATTCAGTCGTTTGCCTTTCTCAGTGAGACTCAAAAGTGAATTACACAAAAATGGTATACAACAAGCAATGGAAAAAAGTGTAATATATATTGCAAACAAACAATACTGGGTCACAACAGTAGAAGATAATGTATTGCAAACAGTGTAATACATATGATAAACAATGCTATTAAAAGAAAACCGCTTATATTTTCCAACAGACATTAAAGTTAGAATCCTGTTCACTTTATAAAATGCCCTCTGGAAACAAGGATATTTTTTCTAGCAAATGATTTGGTAAGACTGTGAGTTTCTTAGATTATACCACTAGATTTACTTCTTGCCTTAAAGATACTCTTGTAGTATACCTCTAGGTCAGATTGTAGAATAAATAGGATTTAATATTTAAAACATATCACACACAGTTTGGAAGTCTGCTTAAATCAACAGACCCTACAATTTAAAATTAAAATAAAATATCTTAGCACTCTTAAAACAAGCAAAACCCAGCAATAAACCTATCAGAGAAATGCCAGAAATTCAGAATAAATATTTTCTTTGCATGTATCCTTGTTTCAGTCCCCAACATCTCCAGGAAATACGATGTGAAAGATCTCTGCCTGAGACCCTGGAGAGCCACGGCCCATTCGAATAATGGCCTTAGGCTTGCCACCCCCCTGCATGAGGCGGGAGACACCCTGTTCCCACCTACTGCTCCCTACCCCAGCTCACATAGCCAGTGGGAGGGGAAAGCACCGGGGGTGGGGGTGGGAGACGCACATGCTTCCTTGTCATGCCAGAAGGTGACACCATTTTCCAGTGCAATAGGGAAGCTATAGGTAATGCTGAGGCCCAATTCATAAAAAATTGCCTGTTTGGATACAATTTTTAATTAATTGGGCTTTGGCTCAACCTGCAGCTCCACTCCTACTGCTGGAAATTGATGTCCTTTCCCAGCATGACGGAGCATGGAAGGTAAGTACCTGCTGCCCCTGCCCCTGCCCCCCCAGCCCCACTGACCCCTGTTTTGTCCCTGGGGGGCCTGCGACCCTAACTGATCTGGATAGTTCAACTGTCTGGGTCAGTATAAGACAGATTTATGTGTCTAGTCATCAGTTTCAAAACAGCAACCGGTAGAATCATTAGTACATAAGCAGACATGAAAGCAAACAGCTGAAAAGTGGGAAGAGGGCAAGAAAATAAGAATAACTTTAAAAATTGGGTAAAGGAAAAAGTGGCTTGCCTCCTAAATTTCTTTTCAGGTTTTACTTAATGATATACATAATGCTGTTCCTTTATGGTTATGATGGGATTTGAACTCCAACCTCTCAGAACTCAGATTTTAGGATGCCATGCAGCTAGTATGCTTTGTTAAGATTATTTAATAGCTAGAGAAGTGAACATGCAGCAAAATAATTGCGGCAAAATAACATCTTATTTTTAAATACTATTGTTAATTATAATGAATTACTAGAGCAGGAGTCTTCAGTACTAGAGCAGGGGGTTTGTGGGCACCATGGTGGCCACCAACATCTTTCCAGGCACCCATCAAGTATTTTTAGAAAGTGGGTGGGTCCAAATGGAGCTTTTGTACAGCAGGGTGTCTGATTGGCTGTAGGGGATCTGATTGGCTGCACAGATTTTCAAAAACATTGCTTTGGTAGAAGCTGCCACAACACAAGGATCTTTGCAGCATGATTGCAGGTAAACTTTCTGTATGCAAAAAAAGCTTTAAAACAATATGTTCATTTTAAAAGGCATCTTGTTAAAGTTTCTGCCAGAATATCCCAGAATTACTGTTCCTTTGATGTTCTGTGGTTGGCTATGCCTCCTGAGGGGAGGAGTGCTTAGGCTGTCGATTGGGTGGGCCCCCTCCCAGCGGCAAGTGCGTGCTTCGCAGCGGCCTTGAGGCCAGAGTCATCAACAATGCGCCTGCACAAGGATAAAAAGTGAGTCTTTGCCAATATGGCTTGCCTTTTATATAATATGATGATGATGGAAGGAACCTGCCTTACTATCTGTGAAGAAATAAAACTATAGCACCTTTTGTGCAAGATCTCTTTAGGATTAGGTTGAGAGGGCAGTTGCTTACTGCATTGTTTTTAAGGTAGTAAATTAACCATCTCACATGGTCCTTTTACACACCTTGGCAATTCCTTTTCTGTTTGTATATGGTTCTGATGGTTAAGTCGCAGAGTGCATTCTTCCTCTACGTGGATTGAATTGCCAGCATTAGTTTGGATGTGCTAAATCTAGCAAGGATTAGATTAGATTATTTTAGTTCCTTTTTCAGACCTGTAGTTCTATGTAATTAAAGACATGCACATTGTTTTAGGCATATAGAGCTGATTTAACCACAGTGCAGGGCCCTGTCAATAGTATAATTATCTGAGAGTGCCTTGCATTCAATCATGCCTCTGTTCTGTTTACAGTGAAAGGTGCCTTCATAAAGGCACTGAAGGGCTGCAGAATGGGTGGGCCTCTCCTTTATAAAAACAATGTGGATGAGGCACACTTTCTTTACAGGGAGTGCGAAGGGGAAAGCTGTCATTTTTGGTAGCTCAAGGGGGGCGTGTCTTAGTCCTAATTGAAATTTGGAATATTATGTTGAAAGTAGTTGCTGATCGAATTAGCAATGACAGACTAATAGGGATTGTACCACTGAGACATGGGTAAAATGGTAGGCCCATCTGTGGAATGTTATGGCCCGTGGGAGCTTCCCACTTTGTACTGGCAGTTCAGGCTTTCTCCTCTTTGGCCAATTCTGTTTTACGCATTCTGTGAACAATTCTGTTTTATACTTTCTGCTCAATGATAGAAATGTGGGTGCCTTTTTTTGACATGACTAATTCTGAGGCATGTGTTCACTTTAAAATTATTATTATTTACTGTATTTTATCCTGCTCTGCTTCCAAAGAGCTAAAGCTTCTCCATTTTGTTCTTACAACAATCCTGTGGTTGTTAGACCTAGAGAGAATGACTGGCCCAAAGTCACCCAGTAAGTTTCATGACGAGCAGGAATTTGAACAGTCTAGCTACTGCACCACCCTGATTTAGTAAATTTCTTTAAATGCTTCTGTTCGTTAACTGATTCTGTCTTGCTTTCTTAGCCTAAATATTGTGACTCCGTCTCTGCTTCTCAACAGACTGAGAAGTTCCAGTGGCAATAGTACTTGAGTTTAGCTTCTTTTGGGTAAGAGCACTGGAAACTTCTGGTTTTCCTACAGCATTTGCTTTACTTAACAAACTATGCAAACAGAGCACAGCTGGAGGCAAAGAGGTGCTCCTACCAGGCAGCAGATCTGCCATGTTAGATTCCCTAAGGAAGCAAGAGAGACTGTGACACGAGGTGCTTCACTTTTCTGCCAGTTCATAGCTTTCTCTCTCTCTCCAAAAAACCTGTGGTTTCTTCTCAGACTCTTATAGCTCCCCCTTAATTCATTTTGGAGAGATGTATCCCTGTTTAATTACCAAGAGCCATAGTAATAGGTTTCATTGAGGAATCATTTATAGCCATTAAAGGATGGCATTGTTTTTGTTGTGGGCCCTGCCTGTCAACAAGCTACTTTAGGCCATTGTGATAGAGACATTCTTAGGCCACTTTTGCTTGCACAAAATGATATTCTCATTGCCAATGCTTGGTTTTCCCTATTTGACTAAAACAACCCTCTTTTGGGGGTATCCATTCATACCCTGACCATCAGTGACAGAAAAAGGTTTTTTCCCCTATTTTTGCTGAGACCCTTTTTCCACCTCAAGGTCTGTACATATTGGCATAAAGGCAGCAGTTCTTCTAGGTTTTCAGCTTATTAGTCTGTCACAAACAGACTAAAGTGACAAATTCTAGAACTAAACAAAAGAGAGGATTTCCAAAATATAGAAAGTAGTGATTAGTTCTCTTAATTCTTTACCTAGTTTCGCTCTGCCTTGAGAATAGTTTTAGATGGGTAGCTGTGCTGGTCTGCAGTAGAACAGCAGAATTTGACTCCAGTAGTACCTCAGAGACCAACAACATTTTCAGAGTGTAAACTGTGGAGAGTCAGAGCTCCCTTCTTCAGATATGAGAAGGTTCTTGAAAGCTTATGCCCTGAAAACTTGTTGGTCTCTAAGATGCTACAGGATTCAAATCCTCTAGTTTCTCCCTGAAATCCAATAATTCTTTCCTTTTTGTCTTTTTAGAAATTTGGAATCTGTTTTTAATCAATTCCTTTTTGATCAAGGAGAAATTTGAAAAGATGAGGGGCTGGAAGGGAAGTTCTGCAACATTTCAGAATTCCACTTCGTAGATGCTCAGAGAAAAACAATGTCTTCCCAAACCTTGTCCTCCTGCTAGAGCACCACACTGTGGTGTGTAACATGAAACAACTGCAAGGGCTGAAGTTATAAAAGGATGCATTGGTTTCTCTTTGAAGATAAACGCAAGAGAAAATCCCTTTAAAAAAAGAGAATAGAATGAATCAATTCCCCTACCCATAACAACACTACTAGAAAGCCTTCCTGGTACCCACACAATGCAAATTTTGAATTTATTCAGAGCCGAACTACAAGTGATGTCTTACACAGGTTGGACACTAGTCGGCTTCCCTCAAGTTTTGATGGGAAATGTAGGCATCCTGGTCTTGCAGCTGTAATGGAGAGCCAAGCTGTAAAACCAGGGCGCCTACATTTCCCATCAAAACTTGAGGGAAGCTGACAAGTGTCCAACCTGTGTAAGGCGTCACTTGTAGTTTGGCTCTAAGGCAAGAAGTTCTATTCTGGGCAGTTAGAGCTACATTTAGAAAAGGAAGATGGTAATTCGTCTGAACAAACCTGAATCACCTAACACACAGTTTGTATTAGAGATGGGCACGAACCAGAAAAACAACAACAAATCATGTGTCACATTTCACGAACCACGAATTTTCACGAACCTGCCCCGGTTCACGAATTGGTTTGTTTTGGTTCGTGAAAATGTCACTTCTGGGCCAGCAAATCGTCACTTCCAGGTCAGCAGAAGGTCTGCAGGAAGTCCATCCCCTGTTGCCTAGGAAACTGATAGATCGGCACCAGGCTGTCTGCAGTGATGAACTGAAAAATGAACCAAACGAACCAGCCTAAAGTTCGTGGCAGTTCATCAGAAATGGGATCTGATGAACTGCTGGTTCACAAACCGGCCTGGTTCATCACGAATTTTGGTTCGTATTTCAGTTCATGCCCATCTCTAGTTTGTATTTCCCCCTGACATTTGTATTATTTTCAATTGTCGGTGCTTTCAATACTTTAAAAGAACATACTCCCCCTCCACCATGTTAAATGCATAGAAAACAAAATAGGAGCTACCATCCTTGTAAAATCATTTATTTGTAGAGATCCCCCCTACCACAAAGGATGCAGGAAGTTCTGAAAACATTCACAGTTGCCTTGGTATGCCTTCAGTTAAAGAAAATCCAGTCTTTCTGGTGTTTTTTTGGAAAAAGTCTGGATATTTTTCTATGAAAATCAAAATGTGTCTCTGGAAAATTATGGGAAAGTTCCCGTTTCTTCCTTTTCTGCTCTGGAATCGGTTCTTTGGCTGCTAATCCAACATATGCATTGATCCAAACCACATTTCTAAATCCAGCACGAAGTTATATGAAGGTTAGACTCTGTAGGAGCAGCTGGGCTGATGCATTCAAGCCAGCTGCTCATAAGCCCCTTTTCTGTCACTCATACAGGAGAGAGGACTTGAGAGGAAGAGAGAATACCTGTCTCTCTTGCTCCTTTCTGGATTATTTCTACTGTTGTATTCTGCCACTGTGACAGAAGTACACATTTTCTGTACATTTATTCTGTACATTTTCTGTTGATTTATTATAATATTGATACCCCATCTTTCCTTTTGCCTCAAGTTTGAAATGTTCCTCCAATATAAGGAGGCTTCCTCCAAATGAAGCAGTTTTTTCCATTGGAGGAAAAGCCACTTCAGTTGGAAGATGGCTAGATCCATCCCCACTAAACCCTTACTAGGACGTGGTGGTGGTAGAAAGTGCTCCCAAGTCATAGCTGACTTACGGTGACCCCTGACAGGGTTTTCATGATAAGAGACTAATGAGGTGGTTTGCCATTGCCTGCCTCTGCAACCTTGGTCTTCTTTGGGGGTCTCCCATCCAATTACTAACCGAGGTCAACCCTGCTTAGCTTCTGCAATCTGATGAGACAAGGCTCACTGGGGTTATCCTGGTCAGGTACTAGGACATCGCTGTGGTAAAGAAGTCTATAGTGGACTTTTCCTCACCTACAACTCCTGGCTGTAGCAGACTTTTCTCTGGCCTGCACCTGGCTTTCCCACCTTACCTTTCATTTTTACTAGGTCCATCTGAACCTATGAAAACTCATTTTCCCCACTTTCATACCTGTCTCTCTGTGACTGCAATGAAAAAGACCCTGTTGTAGCCACATTGAGAAACTATGGTTTAGAATTATTGATCTGTCAGAGAGTTCTAGATGCTGTAATCTTGCTGGAGAGCGTGGTTGCGTTAAAATAATTGGACAACTGAAACCAAACTGTATGAAATGTGGGATTTCATTTGTGGAAGCTTTGGAACATAATTCTCATCACAACACTTGAAACAAAACCTAGTCACCATGGTACAGGAAACTGTTGGGTCAGGAGAGCCGAGTTTGCTTTTCATAAAGTGATAGCCTGGTTTTGCACAGATGAGGCCAACAGGAGTTTGGCTGTTAACTTCAGTGTGTGCTGCGTTGGCATTATTTAATTGGGCAATAAATGCATTCTATAATCAGATTAATAGGCTCCTGTTGGAGTGCACACTGTGCAAGAAACTTCACGCCTGCGGAAGCTTTCCCCAGCAGATGGCTTCATTTTGCAGGTCTGATCATGAAATAAATGTAATCGTGGCCATGCTGGGTAGGATTGAGAATTCCAGTTTCTAATATGGCTTCTCCCTGCTCAGGATGAGACTGGTCTATTTTCTTCCCTGACCATGCTAATACTTTGATGGAACTGCTAGTGCTAAAATTGACAGCTGGTTTTGCATCATTTATAGCCCACCTTTGTCACTGAGACTCAAGGAGGATGGCATCACACACACAGGAATTGAGGAGAATCTGTAACTCATGTCTGACTGTGTTATGTCTGACACAGCTGGTTACCCCCTACCCAGCCTGTGTACTCTGTGATGCATAAATTGACTTTTTAAAAATTACTGTTGGTAGAATTACGATATTCCTTCATACTTAATGCAGTGCTATGTATGTGGATCAGTTGGATGCCCAGTAGAAGATAATGCAGTCCAAATTCAACTTTATCAGAAAAAATGGTTGTTGTGGATTTTCCGGGCTGTGTAGCTGTGGTCTTGGCATTGTAGTTCCTGACGTTTCACCAGCAGCTGTGGCTGGCATCTTCAGAAGTGTAGCACCAAAAGACAGAGATCTCTCAGTGTCACAGTGTGGAAAAGAAGTTGGCAGGGAATTTATATCTACTCAGGAAGGTAGGGTTGGGCTGAGTCATCCTGTAAGAGTTTCCCAGGGTGTGGAATGCTAATGGAAGGAGGCTTCACTGTATCCTGAGGAGGTTCTTTTGCATATGGATTGGTGCTTGATATACTAATCTTCTCTGCAGGGCTATTGTCGGGTATAGAGTCTTTTGTTAGCCTGGTGTTTTTCAGGACTGGAAACCATGCTCTATTCATTCTTAAGGTCTCTTCTTTCTTAAGGTCCCTACCTTCCCGAGTAGATATAAATTACCTGCCAACTTCTTTTTCACACTGTGACACTGAGAGATCTTTGTCTTTTGGTGCTACACCTCTGAAGATGCCAGTCACAGCTGCTGGCGAAACGTCAGGAACTACAATGCCAAGACCACGGCTATACAGCCTGGAAAATCCACAACAACCATCGTTCTCCGGCCGTGAAAGCCTTCGACAATTTATCAGAAAAAATTCTCAGAATATTCAAGAGTCCTGGTGAAAAAATTATCAGGTTTTTTTACCCTATATGTGATTTGACATTCAATCTTATGCAAGTTATAATTTTTTTAAAAAAATATTTATATTCTGCATTTTTGCCCTCATTAGGACCACCAAGATGACTAACAGATTGAAAATATGAATTAAAAGATTAAAAAATTATATAAAAACATTTACATCTTAAAAACCATTTAAACCAAACAAAATCACATCATTAAAACAATTAAGCCCAAGGAAAATTGCAATACAATACAATAAAATACATGTAACTAAAACATAGGGCAGGAAGGAGGGATCACTAAGGGAATGCCAGATGAAACAACAACAACAACAACAAAACTCTTCATCTACTGGTGGAAGATGGCAACAGAAGAGGACAATTGAGTTCCAGAATTTTGGTGCCATGATCAAGGAGGCCCTCAGAAGATAGGGACACCTGTCTTGACCTTAATGGTTGGTTACTTCCATATTTATTTTCTGACATCTCAATGCTTGGTTCTGAATTGTACCCTATAATTTATTTATTTTGCCTCATCTGAATTGTGGAATAGTGGTGTTGCTTATGGGGGGAGGAGCTATCCATCATAGATAGATTGTCTACAGTTTAATAATTCATTAAATGTCTATTGTACACAAAACTATTTATGGTCTTGCCTGAAGGAAGATTCAGTATCAGTTTCGGCAGTGGAAGATTTCCAGGGCACACCACCCTAACCTGAAGCCACTGCTATGAGAGAGAGCCCTTCCCCGGCCAAAGATGCCTCAGAAGACCGCTTGCAGGGGAATTCTGAGTTAACTCAATATGCTATAGAAGCAGTTGCCAAAGCAATGAAGGTTTTCTGGAAGGGGAGGTGCTTCGGAGACCAGATAGCTTGTTCGGAGGGGAAGAACCTGCAAGAGATGCAAAAGGTATTTATACTTCTCCCTGGTCAGGTCTGAAGACCAGAGAGAAAGTGGCAGTGACCAGAAGGAAGGTGCATCCTGAATGTGACAACCTCCTCTCTTCTCATCTCTGCTGAATATTGTTCAGAGTGGTTGGAATCTGCTGGTCACTTAGAGAAGAGAGGAATGGGAGAGCCAAGAGTAACGAGAGATGGTTATGCAAGTACTATCATAGTTGCTAATATTTGCTGGAATTGGGAATGAAGACTGCGGGCCTCAGCAAGAGATTGGAAGCAAATATGAGAGAGTTTCACCATGTAGGTGTGCTGGGAGAGATGTCCAGGGACAGTATATGGGGCAGTGAAGATAAATGGACAGGGTTGTCCAAGAAATTTGGGATGATTGGTAGGAGTGTTGTAGAGCCAAAGTTCCTGCCAGGGATGGAGATTCTGGAGGAAGACCGAATGCTGTTACAAAGATCTGAGTACGAAACTCAAAATTGTGGCCCTCTTAATTCAATAAATAAAAATAAATGGCTCAAACAATTAGAGGTGAAAAAATTAAATTTTAGAGTAATTTTTTTAAATTGTTGAGTATCCCCCTCAGGAGGAGGCAAGGGGAGTGTTTATATTTAATTTGAGCCAATCCCTTGACAAGAAGAGAATTTTTAAAAGGTTAGGAGGGATTGGTACATAAAGTCTTTCCTTGAAGTATTGTCGAAGGCTTTCACGGCCGGAGAACAATGGTTGTTGTGGGTTTTCTGGGCTGTATTGCCGTGGTCTTGGCATTGTAGTTCCTGACGTTTCGCCAGCAGCTGTGGCTGGCATCTTCAGAGGTGTAGCACCAAAAGACTTTTGGTGCTACACCTCTGAAGATGCCAGCCACAGCTGCTGGCGAAACGTCAGGAACTACAATGCCAAGACCACGGCAATACAGCCCAGAAAACCCACAACAACCATCTTTCCTTGAACATCAGAAAAGGGCCGATTCCGCTCGGCTTACCTGAAGCCGGAATGCTGTGGAACATGCCGGAAAAACCGCAAAACTCCCGCGAGAAAACACGATCTTCCGTGTTTTTTCCAGCATATTCCGCAACGTTTTGACTTCAGGTAAGCCGTGCAGAATCGGCCAAGGTGTCACAATGCAGGTTAACAGTCTTGGCCCACTTCACTAACCTAAGCCCCTTCTGCACCTGGGGTATAACTCCCGACTTTCCCTGAAGTCAAGCTGAAAAGGCATGGAAGCGGCTTCTAGGTGGCCGTTCACACCTCTCTAAAACTTGATATTAAAATCTTTATTTTTGATACCCAGATATTTAGCCCCTTATACAATATTCCCACCCATGCCAAAGCAAAAAGAATAAAAAGGGAACTTCCCCCTGTGCTTTCAAACCAGCGATTCATTGATCCTGTGCTGGACTTAATTTGTTTTTTAAAGAGGAAAGAGGAGTGGGGAAGAATGGAAAGGAGGGGAGGGGGAGTGGCTGGCTAGACAAAAGTAGCCAATCATAATGCAAGGGGCTGGCAGGGGGCAGGAGAACAGGGGAAGAGGGTGGAATACCAAAAATGGAATAAAGAATATTCATACAAAACAGCAAAATGAATTTTGTTTTAAAAATTGGGGTATAAGTGCTCTGAGGAAAGCCAGGTAAAAGCTACATAGTGGCTGGAGTGACTACTCATGGCAGAAAATCTGGTGTAGACAGTAAAAAAAAAAAAAGCTGCTGTATGGGAACTGAACCGGCAAAATTGACCCATGCAGACTCGGCTCTAGTCTTCTAATCACAGGTGTCCAGAAAACAATACTATGTGTTACTGCAACAAAAGTCCCAGAGATGAACAGGTTTGGCCAGGGCTCCTGTGGGATTCTGGGCCTTTTCAGACCTGCTTCAATGTGTTGGCTTTGCCATGTGTTGAGCTCCCATAACTTCTGTCACAGTCAAAAAGGACAAGACAAAACAAAACAAACAAGGAGAAGGAATAATACACAAATTTCCGCATCCACAGCAGCTGGAGTGAACATCAAACAGATGGGCTCTTCCACCCCGATTATCCTAACCTCCTAAATATAGAAATATGTGCCTTTTAAAAATAAATTTAAATTACCCAAGGGGGTGGTCTCAGCGCATGCTAGGACAGTGCTAACGAGTGTAAACGGAAGCCAGTTGCTGACAGGAGATGAATCTGTGGCTCCCACTGATGTCTGACTGTATCTCTTGATACACTCCCCCCCCCCCCCACATACAGTTTCTTCATTAGAAAGCTTATGCCAAACAGAGGCTGAAGTCTGCTAGCCGTTTTTCCTCCGGATGGGGCTTTTCTTTCCAGTATAGAAAAATGAGCTTTCATTTTAAATCATTACTAGCATGTCACATGCACCCTCTCATGCATACACTGAACAGTGAATAAGCACTAAGGTAGTAAGAGGCCAAGCAATGTCTGTTGTGTTCTAGAGTCTCCCAACAAAGGATGGCAGGGCAGAGTGGGAGAACACTCTCTATAGCTAAACTCTGTTTCAAGCCCTTTTCTGAAGGAGAGGCTGGAGGGAGAATGTGGAACTTCACAACTATTTTATTGGCTACAGTTTTTCACCCTAGTCTTTCAGGACTACTGTAGTGCCGGGTAGGTAACCTATGACATATGTGCTCAATAGCAATATTCCAGATAATTTCGGTTTGCTCCCATGGCTCGTTCTGTATCCAAGGACTTAAGCGTCATGGGGGTGGAAGGTGAGGAGTGGCAGCAGTGTGGGAGATTGCAATGGCCATCTTTGTCTCCCAAATCTTTGCAGCTGCCAGCTGGGACCAAGGTGAGCCCTTGAGGCACTAGCAAGTGCTACTGGGAATTGCCTGCTCCCCATGTCTTTGAGCAGATCAAGCCCCCTCCTCCCTCATTTTGTTTGCCAGCACACCAACATCTTCACAGATAGACAGTTTCCTGAATAATACACAGGTGCAAAGAAATCTTTCTTAAAAACAAAAAATGTTGCCAGTAGATAGGTGGCAGCTGCAGCTGTTCCTTTATCTTTCAGTGTGTGGCAAGGCAACGAAAGAGGCTGTGCAATATGTGAGCTTGTGCAAATTTTGAAATATTTTTTTTTCTTTTTGGCTATGTAAAAGTTTATGAGATGTAGAATCCACTCAGCTGAATGATACATCTGTTTATTTCCTGTCGTTTTGGTCTGGTGTGTTAGATTTCTCTTCACTTACTTGTGGTAGGACTGGCCTTAATAAATACTCCCAGCTCTCTGCTTGTCCAGGCATGAAACGAGCGTAGGAAAATGATGAGTCAGGTGTCAAAAAGAGAGTAAGAGAGGTGCAGCCTAGTAGATGGAGCCAGATCTGGAGAGTAGAAGATATTATCTTCCTTCTACTGCTTATTTTTTACCTACTGGTAAGCAATTCAGCCCCCCTGCTTTTCTCATCTGTAAAATGGAAATAATTAATTACTCGCTTTTCAAGTGGATTGGAAAGATTAAATTTTTCGGGGAATGGAATACTGCCACAGATGCACTGTTGAAATCTATCTACTTCTACCTTCTGGATGGTGTACTGTTTGTAGAGAAGCCTTTCTGCAGGGAAAAAAAAAAAGCTTGATTTATATTTTTCCATCAGTTCATGGAAGACCCTGTTGCACTGTCTTTGGGTTTTTATTTGGCACATGTATGCAAAGGGGTTACAAGCAAGGACTGACATAGTCCTTTGGTTTTACGTAAAGGGCTGCCAAACTCTGGTCTTGCAGGAAAATGTACCCCACTTGTTCCTTCCAAATGCCAGTAGATAACGTAGCACATTTTGTGACTTTCTAGATAAATATGAGAGAAATGGTTTTCTTTCTTTCCATTGCATCTAAAGAAATGAGTTGTGACTCCCAAAAACTCTTGCTGGAATAAATACTGTTAGTCTTTAAGGTGCTACTGGATTTCTGATTCATTTAGCTACAAGAGACTGGTACAGTTATCTCTGTAAAACCCTCCATCCTGCCAGTCTAAACATCCACCCCTAAATCTCCACAAATATCTCAACCTGGAGTTGGCAATCCTATTAGGAACTCTGGTCAGTGGGCAAAGGCCACTGTGACCTTTTATATACTATATGGACCCTCTTGGGCTGCAAATACTGGCACATCCTCCATACTCCCTGGCCACCAATATTGCTACCTAAACAGGGAAGAGTCTGATTGCGGAGATCATCTAAAGCTGCTTGATAGAGAATCGGGACACATTGGCTGTCAGTATTGTCTGATCTGACTGCAGGTAACTCTCCAGGGTCTCAGGTCAAGGCCTTTCACATCACCTACTATCTGATACTTTGAACCGTAGAAGCCAGGGATTGAATGTAGAAACTTTTGCATGCAAAGCAGATGCTCTGCCATTGAGCCATGTCCCCCATGTATGCTAGCAATTTTTGACCTTATTGAAAACATGATCTCTATAACCCTGGCAGTGCCTGAGTTGTGCAGCGTGTCATAAGGGTGGTGGAGTGATGCTGAAGATCCCAAAGAGCCTTTTATTAGATGGCTGTGCTTCAGTAAGCAGCAATGTGTCCTAGGCAGTGCTTTTCAGATATTTGGAGAATGCTTTCCAAATCAGCTTAGCCGAGGACGGTTGCAGAGAATTCTAAGGGTACGTTCAGTTCAAGCGTGGGACTGACAAGGCCGCTGTACACTGAACATTTAGCTTGGAACATGCCCAACACTCCTTCGTACCTGCCCTGGAGAAAATGGCTGCTTTGGAGAGTGACCCAAATGGCATTATACCCTGCCCTCCCCAGGCTCCATATCTCCAGGAATTTCTCAACCCAGAGTTGGCAGCTGTAAACTGATTCCACCCCTCCAGTGGCACCATATCTTTTCAGCCCCCTAAAGGGCTTCCAAGGTACCGTCCAAAACAAGGACTGGTTACTTTTTATTAGAGGTGGGCACGATCCCCAAAAAAAATACAGATCAAGCTGATCGTGGATCAGCGCCGGCGACGATCCCAAATTAACGATCCACACCAATCATCTCCCATTTCCGATCCGTGGGTTGTGGAGGCAAAAGTGGAGGGGCGCCTCGCTGTTCCCAGCGATACAGGAATGGTGGCTGATGCCAGCAGCATCTGTGTTTGTGTTTGGCTGTCTGTGTTTGGCCGTCAGAGCTGCCTATCAGGGTTTGCAGGGATGAGATTGGAGTGCCCATGGCTACAGAACACCTCCTTCCCCCTCCCTCCTTTGGGTGTCTTCTCCCAGCTGGTGACTGCTTTGCTGCTCCGTGGTTGGAAGGAAGCCCTGCTGATCAAGGCAAGCTGGGCTTCCATTCGGGTTTCCAGGGCGACAGAAGGAGGGCAAACACAGCTCAGGCATTCCCCTGGCTCCGTTGCCAGGGGAATAGATTGCTGGCGCCTGAGTGTCTGAGAAAAACTACGGGCAACCCTGGAACGACAGATGCAGAGGAAAAACGGACAGGTAATTGGTAAGATAATGACTGTGTATATATCTCTCATTTAGGGCCGAATCAATCAATGTTCTATCTAAACCAATTGCAGCTGGAGGAAGATCCGAGGGACCCCCACTACTTACAGTAAAGTCTCCGGTTCTCATAGGAAGCAAGAGTAGACGATCTCTAAATTTAGTCCATGCGGTGAAAGAGTATTAAGTTGAAAAATCCATTTAGATTCCAACTGCATGAGTGTTTTACCTATGTCTGAAGCATATGGACGATCTAGATGTTCAATGACAGAGACCTTAAAGTCGTGGTGTGAGTGTTTACACTGACGGAAATGGCCAACCAAAGGTGCTTCTAATACCCTGTTCTTGATCCTGGATATATGCTCTTGGATTCTTGTCCTGAGTGGGCGAATGGTACTGCCTATGTATAACAAGGGGCACTGGCATTGGATAATATACACCACATTTACTGACTTACAGTTCGTAAATTCATGCCGTGGAAAGGTGCGGGTCGTCAAAATCTGATCAAGCCCCACCATGTGACCACATACATTGCATGTGCCACATGCAAAGTGACCTGTCCGTTAGCACCACCTTCTTCATAAGCCGTAGAAGAGCGCATCTGGAGTTTGTAACACACTGTAAGTGAATGTGTATTGAATTTTTATATGGAATTTTTATATGTAATATCATGTGTGTACCTGCTGATTGTATTTTATGTTTACAGTGTGTCCAGTCCGAATTTTTTCATGCCCAAGATGAAGTGAGTTTCCCACTAATGACATTTGCCTGCACATCCCCGTCGGCGTTTTTTGAATTAATTTAAATTATTGGACTGTGAATGATACAACACCTCTCCACGACTCTCCACCTCCGGCTTTTTATTAAAATAGACACTTTGCACTTTAAATGAATGGAATGAACTGTACGGACTACAAAGACTCTCTAATGATATGTGTACTGGATATGATTATACTGTGTATTTTTGTATTGTGAATTTATTAACTATATAATTGGACACTTTGCACTATTGCACTTTTGCACTTTCATATGGTATACAGAATATACAATATTTGTATAAGTGGTTCCCTGGTGTACTTGTTTTTCCTTGGCGCCTGAGTGTCTGGCTTCCCGATCCGAGCACGATCACCCCGATCAAGCCACGATCCAGCCCCCCTCCCAACCGCTGGATCATTGGCCGTGCCTGAGCATGATCTGCCGGGTCCCGATTGTGCGATTGCCATTATCGTGGGGCTTTTTCGATCGTAATGCGGATTGTGCCCATCTCTACTTTTTATATGCTTCTACAAAATATTACTTTGTGTCCTAAAAATGATATTTAGGTGACCATAAGAGTCAATGGCAGGACATCAGTTTCATCCTCGTGAGAGTTAAGAGCCAAACTGACATGTCTGTGAGTTACTGAAAGCCAGGGCTTTTTTTCTGGGAAAAGAGGTGGTGGAACTCAGTGGGTTGCCCTCGGAGAAAATGGTCACATGGCTGGTGGCCCCGCCCCCTGATCTCCAGACAGAGGGGAGTTTAGATTGCCCTCCGCGCCACTGAGCGGCACAGAGGTCAATCTAAACTCCCCTCTGTCTGGAGATCAGGGGACGGGGCCACCAGCCATGTGACCATTTTCAAGTGGTTCCGGAACAACGTTCCCCTGCATTCCCCCTGAAAAAAAGCCCTGCTGAAAGCAGGTAAATGTTGGGTCAGTTGTGTTTAGTTTACACAGATAATGAGTGAATGTGCTGATGCTTGCTAAAGTTTTCCTTTCCTGAACATATTCCTGGCGTATCCTTTTATCACCTCCTTTATTTGCAGGGTGGGGATCATGTGAATATATTAAGCTTCACTAGATATTTTGAAAAAGCTCTATTAGCTCATTGCTACGCATTTAGAAGTGCTAATTTTCAGCAAAAAACCCCATCCATACTTTCTGAGTTCTTGCCCAATGTTGTTGGAAAAACCACACACACAATTTCAGCATGAATCTGGTGTTTTTTTGAAGACCAGGATGAGTAAGCTATCATAAGATGCAGTGAACAGAGGCACGGTTCTTCTTTCCCAAGTTATTTAACATTTCAAGTCTTGTTTCTTATAGATCTGTATACTGATAAGTAGGTTATCAAGGCTAACCTCCCTGCACTGAGACACAAAGATCCACCACAGCAACCATAACTAACTGCTTAGCCCACATCGAATGCACATGAGTTCCCAGCAGAGCTTGACAAACAGACCCTTGAAGGAACTTTTGAAAACATATTGAAAATGCAGAAAAACATTGAACCGAATCTTAAATTGTTATAGAGGTTTTTTTGCAATCTGATTGTGTGCGTGTTGCCGTAAAGTGATTTGAACATAGGCAAAATGGGAGGAACCTGAACTCAGCCTTGTAGCCAGTAGCCTTGGCTTGATAAGATAAAATTGGATTCCTGAAACAATACTTGTTCTACATGGAAATAAGAGTATTTGTATTAGACTGTTAATCAGTTTATTTAGCATCCTTAAATGCTTTGTAGGATTGGACAGTTTTGCATAGTCTGTTGTTTGCATGATGCCATCTATGAGTAGCCTAAAAATCAGAAACAAAAGACTAACACTGCTGTGAATAACATTGTTGTAGCTAGCTGACAACACAACCAGGCACACTACATCGGGGCACTGCCAGCTCAATTCATAGTGCTGCCTAAAGCCAGAGCAGTTATTCCTCCTCCTCGCCTTCTCTCCTCCACCCCAGACCTCTTTAAAAATTGTGCGGCAAGTCATGCATGCCCTACAGGGCATCCTGAATTCTCATGAGATTCTTTCCTCTTGCAACCAGTAGCTGAACTTGTATAAAAGGAAAGACTCTTGAAAGAGTAAGGAAGCCCCGTAGGACATGCATGGCTTGCTGTATTGTTTTCCTTAAAGTGGGGAGAGTGCAAGGGAAATCAGCTGCTGCAACTTCTGGATGGAGGCAGGTACAACGGAGTTGGGCCAATGCAAGAAGTCGTCGTAGAGAGGATAGGTGGGTGCATTGAGAGACTAGTGCGTGAATCTCAACGGGAGGAGACAATCCTTGCAGCGGTATCCAAGGTGGCAGATGGGACATGGCGTCCACTGATGGTATTTTCTTGTACCTGCTTGCTTCCTGTGGCTTGAGGATAAAATCTAGAGGGTCTTTAGAAGAACAGTAATGTTCATCCTGCTTCTGTGTTTTCTCCTGCTTTCCTGCAATCTTTCCCAAACCTGCTTTGGTATGATCTTTTGGCCGTATTATTGTTATAATGATCTGCTGCAACAATGTACTCATTCCATTCCTTTAAAAAGCATAGTTCTCTAGCTTTCTTGGTTGTGGGCTAATAAGGCAAAACATGCAGGCTGCAGATCCCCCTGTATAACTTCCCAATGAAAAGATCAACAGACTTTAAAAAGTAAACTGAGAATCAGAACATCAGAACATGGTTGTAGTAGCTCATGAGCCTGTTCGCAGGGAGGGTGGGCTAAACATCGAATTAATATAAATAAATAAATATGTTACAATGCTAAAGTGATCTAGCAATTCCTGGATTTTTTAAAGAAAATGTCCTCTGGTCGCAAGGAGGACATGGGGGCTGAGCTAAGGAAAGGGCTGAGGAAACTGCTACGTAAATGCTTGCTACCACTGCAGATGCAACTGCGTTTACGGCGGCAAGGAGTGCTTCAACAGAGAATAGTCTCCATGTGGAAGCTGCCCAGGAATTCTAGCAGAGAGAGCCAGCACTTGTGATGTCATGTTCTTGGTTCCTAAGATCCTTGATTTTGGCTTGTAGTAGCAGGATCATGGGGAAAATATCACAGGTTACTCTTTAGATGCTGTCCCCGCTTAACTGCCTTCTTTCAACCCAGGGCTGAAAATGTTAGCTGAATTCCAAGATAATTTTGAAGATCGCTTGTCTCTTCCATTGTGCTGAATAGAAAATAAGCTCCATTGTAAATGTAGGTCAGGAGTTTCTGCCCTTCTCTTTATTAATCCTTCTTTTATTTGTATGACGGAGCCCATTTATTTCTTCTATATTATGTCTGGGCAGTGAATGAGCTACACTTTTCAACCAAGTAATGCAGGATTATGCCAGAAAACTTAGCTAAAGGTTCGGAGACATCTTCCTATTACTTTTTACCTAGCATCTGAGATCTACCCCAGGATTTTGTTGTCCAACATGAAGAAGTTGTCAAAGGGTGAAGACATAACAGCAGGTCTTGCAAGAAAATCTCAAGCAGTGGTGCAAATTGGGCTTGCAACAAATGCCCGTGCAATGAAGAGGTTTGTGGAGGAGTCCTGAAAGCTCTTTAATCATTTCTTGCCTCTTGCTTGCTGCCAGTTCACAGCAGCTTGTTCCCCTGATCTGCTGCCCTTTTTTATATGATTGCAGCCAGTCAGTCTTGGCTATGTTAAAAAGTTATGAATTGTGCTGGGAAGAGTCTGTGGCTCAGCGGTAGAACACCCACTTCACATGCAGGGGTTCCCAGGCTCAATCCCTGCGACCTACAAGTAAAGGGGTCAGGCAACAGGGTGTGTGCAAGACCTCAGCTTGAGACCCTGGAGAGCTGCTAAATGGGGCTGAGCTATACAGGCCAATGGGCTTGACATGTGAATATGGCGTCCGTCTTTTAGAGCAATCCTTTTGTTGTTTTCTCTGGTCCATTCCTTGTACAGCACATGACACCAGAAATCTGGCTTTCCTGGTTGGCTGAAAGGAACAAAGAGCCTGCAGTCTGTGATACGTAGAGTCCATCCTGCCCTGTTTTCAGTTTGCTCACGTCTCTCTGCTGGCTGGCATCAGCACAAAGTGAGGTGGGGCAGCTGCCAGGGCCTGCAGCTCTTGCTGGGGCCCACTGCTGCTGACTTCCTGCTCACACATCTCTGATGGCTGCACTCACATCCTTCCTCTGCTTGCTTGTGAGTGCCTTGCCACTTCTGCTCCCAGTTGCATATACTGCTGGAGAAGGGCAGGTGGGTGGTGCACAAAGCATCAGCATTCCTGGGGGGCCAAGGCAGTGGCACTCCTAGCTGCACCCACCACCCAGCACCATCGGGGAAAGGGTGTGCAGCCAGTGGTGAGAGAGCTTGTGAGTGGGTAAAGGAAGGACGCGCAGGCAAGTGGGGGCACATGAGTGGCTTGGCAAGAAGGGGAGCTCAGGGCCCCCCAAAACCTGGAACCAGCCCTGCCTCCATTGCTATGTGGTGCAGTCTCTGTGCTGCCGCTGTCTTCCTGATGGTCTGTCTAGCCTGCATTGCAGTCCATGTTGTCACTGGCTGTGGTGACTCTTGAGAGCTCCCAAAGTGGGGGTTGCTGCCCTATTGCCCACCCCTTTATGCTGGCATGGAGAGGACGGGAAAGAAAAATCAAACCCTCCTCAGGTCAGACTTTGCTATTCATGTTTTAAGTTACACACATCTTATGCCCAAACCCAACCCGACTAGGGTTGCCAATTCTGGCTTGAGAAGTTTCTGGAGATTTGGGATTTGGGGAGGGTGGAGTTTGGGGGTGGGAGGGAAGCACAGCAGGGATGTGATGCCATGGAGACTGCCCTTGAAGTGGCCATTTCCTCCAGCCTGGGGGGGAGGGGGAGGAGGAGCTGATCTCTGCAGCATGGAGATCAGTTAGAGACCTGGGAAAACTACAGGACCCTCCAGATAGTTGTTAATGCTACAACCATATAGGTCTTCACCTCCCTTTACTGTTAAGTATTTGGCTGGGGAAAGTCTGCATCCTGCATGGCATTGTGTTCCCAAGATCTCATACTTCTGAGGGCCAAGCTACAAGTGACAAATGACACTTGAACAGCAAGTGGATTGAGTGGAGGGCAAGTGAACTGGGAGAAATACACTTGCCGTTCAAGTGTCATTCATCACTTGTAGCTTGGCCCTGAGAGGTATTTTTTCAAAATGGGTGGAGGAGTTGTCAGAGCATAATTGTCCTCATATTCTGGTGCTTAGAGAAAAACTGGTGCCGAATGCAGAGGCTTCATTGGGCAGCCCTAGTAAAAATGAAAGCTGACATGTACTTTGTAAACCGGTTCTTTCCTTTTTTTAAAAAAGTAAGTTTGTGACTATTATCATGTCTCTGGTCGACGAATTCCATGATTTAACTCAATTGTTTACAGTGGTGAGTGCGCATCAGTTTTAATTCTCGATATTCTTATAGCTTCTGTTGTAAACTAATGAACAAGTCACAATGCACAAATGTAATCACAATGTTAATTTTAAATGATAACGACTAGTGCTGGAGTTAACTTTATTATTTGTACATTAGCAACGGAGCCCATTGTAAAAATAAATACAACGGGCTCTAGTAGCGGGATGTTGGGATGGCCGTGCCAGTGTGGCCCTCCCAAGGCCCCACAACCAGCTTGGCAGCTTAGATCCTCGCTTAGATGCTTTCCTGCCAAATTTAGATGACAGTTAGACTAGAGGGAAGAGTTTAGGGGGTACCTGCACTTTAGAAACCTGTATCTGTGTGATGCTTGCATGTAACCGTTATTCCTAGCAAAGATGGAATAAGATCATGTTACTGGCAACTTTTCAATAAAGTTTTTACTAACTGCAGTGGAGTCTTTTGAGAGTTTCTTGATAGATCCTTACAGCGGGGAGGCACAGCATGGCTCCGCATCTGCCGCTGAGGCAGTGGGAAGGCTACATGGGGGGAACTCCCCCGTGCTTTGCCTCCCTGCTGGCTCTGTAGGCTGGCCTCTGAGGGATCGTGGAGCTGACAGGGAGGCACAACACAGCTCCATAGCCACCGTTGAGGTAGCAGGAGCTCCCCTACACTTCCTTCTGCCTTCCCACCAGATCCACAGGCAGGCCTTTGAGGGGGCCTGGAGTCGGCGGGGAGGTGCAGCGCAGCTCTGCAGCTGCTGCCAACCCAGTGAGAAGGTCGTGGGAAGGGGAGCTTTCCCATGCTTCACCTCCCCACCGGCTCCACGGCGCCTCAGAGGCCTGCCCCTGCTGACTCACTTCTTATCCTGACACCGGTGCACTGCACGGCCCTCAGTATGCCTACGCTAGGATAAAAAGTAAGTTGATGGCAACATGGTTTACCTTTTATGTCTTAGGATAGGTGGGAGTTGGTAGGAAGGGTATTCCTGAATTCTGTCAGTTGCTGCCCTAATCATGAAGCCAATTCAGAGTGAGAGCAGGAAGCATTGCCTTTGTTCAGATTACTGAGGGAGATAGGGAGTGTGCTGGAGACAATTGTCCTTTTTGCAGTCCCCCCCGGTATATTTGTAGGAAAGGACCCCGGTATTTTGGAGTTTGAGCAACAGAGAAATCAAAGAAATCATAATAGCATCTGGTTAGTTCTCATACCTTTTGTTCCCACTAAGTTACAAAACCTCCAAGTTTGGAAAGATATACCCTGTTTTCCTACCGCCTTACAGGGTATCCTTATGGTAAATGTAATTCTGTAAGCCACATTGAATCATAATCTTGCCTGACAAAGTGTGTGTGTGTGTGTGTGTGTGTTAGAAATACAATAATACTTCTCCATTTATAATGCCCTGTTTCCAGCTCATCCCTCTATTAAATGTTTTCCCCAATTTTCCAGCCCTTGTAAGATGGTGATGTTTGTCCTTTCTTGGTGCAAGCCTTTGATTTCCATTTCAATAGCACGCTTTTTGGTACTGCTTCCCTGCAGCCCAGGCCAGCAGAGAGCCAGAGACAAGGAGCCCACTGTTCACAGACTGAATGTTCAGCCAGCCTTGACGTCGCCGTCTTTATCAATGCATTCTTATTCAGTGCCTTTCTGTATGTGTGGTGTGAGCAAAGGGTATGGGGTTGGCAAGGGGGGGGAGGAGTTTGCTTCTGTTAAACATACCCTGTTACACTGTGGAGCACTTCAGCCGTTCCATCTCCTCTCTTCCTTTCTACCAGCATCCACTTTGGCTCGTTACAGGGCCCTTAATAGACTTCCAGCTGCTTTTCATGTGTCTTTTTGGATCTTCTATGCTGTGCCCTTTTCTGTCCTTGTCTGTCTTTACATGCTTACAATGTGTGAAGATTTTGATAACTTTTATCTCTGTGCATCATGTTGGTATTTACACATTCTTTTTCTTTTACTGTTCCTCTCCACTTTTGGCATCTTTTAAAAACCCTTTGTTTTGGTTTTGCTTTAAGGTTCTCTCTCACACATGCACAGATCGCTCTCCTTGTCCTGTCAACTTATCATTAAGCCAATAAAATAAAAAAAAGAGAGGTCATCTTGGAAAAGTGCTTGAAGCTTGAATGAAATGTGAGCAACTAAGGAGGGAGAGCATTCAGTCCTCTAGGTTTCATCCTCAGATGTTGCAGTGAACAATAGCATCTCAAAACTACAGTGAATTCCTAATATTTTTCTCCTTAAAAAGAGAGAAGGAAGGGAAGTACAATTGTAGTGCCAGTCTCCCAAGATCTCTACTGAAAGTAGCTCCCCCCCCCTTGTTTGCTTTTCTTGCCAGGCATACAGCTGTGTCTTTCTCTACCGTTTCAACAGCAGAAACGGGACAATATCACCACCCTTGGCTTGCAGAAAGGGGTATATCAGCATTTGTTTTACAATTATGCCCCTGTGATGGAAAGAAGAGGCCGAGTTAAGAAACAAAAGGGAGTTCTTTGGACCTATGTGCCTGCTGTAATCTGCTAGGCATTTCTATATACTAGACCTGAAAGTCTGCTAATTTGGATTATGGAACAGGCAGTCGATTACTCCAGGCAGGTGTGGCCGAGACTCTCTGTACTGATTTCTGTGGCTCTGTCCAACAGAACAGGCTGCCTTGAATGCCCCCTTCCCTTTTTCCCACGAAGCCTTGTCAGCTCCTTCAGGATTGATAATCTAGGAGGCTTTACCTGAATGCAAATAAAGTTATTCCTGGGATGTAAGAGGGCAAAGGAAGTGCATTTATCTTAGCAGGCCATTAAAATTTGGTGCCTCTACTGGAAGAGTCTCACTAAGTGAAGGGTGAGCCCTCTTGAGGCTCCCTTCATAACCATAGGGGATAAGCCAAGTTTTCAAAATGTGGAGCTGAAGCTGGCCGTGTGCAGTTCTGCCAGGGAGGATTAGTGGGTTAGAGTTGGCAGCCAGCCTCAAGGAAGAACTGAGAGGGGTTTAGTGGGGGAGAAGAGCGAGGACTCCAGCATTCATTTGCTCTTTGATTGGGTTATACAAAGCCTGATATCACCCAGGGACTGGAATCCCAGTCTGGGATGAGGGACTGGAATCCCAAATATGTCCTAAGGAGTGCCTTGAGGATTCCTCAGTCAGTCACTCAGTCTGCAGGCCAATTGGGTACTGCTGTCTGCTGTGGTTGGATGGATGGCCACCCTGCATTTTCCTTCCTGGTACCCTGCCTTTTTCCTCAACGAATGATACTCCCAATGTATCTTGGGAGATCTTGTTTCCAAGGCTCATTAGCGTCTTTTTTTCTGGCTTAGATGCTCCATGCAGGATCTTTGGTGGCTCATGGTGGCTTTGTAGATAGGCATTATGAGCCTTCCCATTCTAGGGAATGCAAACTCTGACAATCTCTTATGGCCTTAGAACACTTTTCTGGGCGTGAGCACCATTGCATAAAATAGAGTAGACCCACTTAGGCATGCTCTCTTTATTTCACTATAGTATTCATGTGGCCATATTTTTAATCTGTTTTATGCATTCTAAAGCAATGTTACCGCACCTGATACAGGTATTTATTTTCATTTATTTATTTAAAACATTTCCCCACCCAAATAGGGTCCTCAAGGCAGTGAACATGAAAACACTTGAAAATTAAAGCAGCATTTAAAATAATATATAAGATAGTTCAATAATAATAATAACAGTATGCTTATATAACATCTTTCTGGACAGATTAGTGCCACACTCAGAGCAGTAAACAAAGTCTATGTTGTTGTTATCCCCACAATAGAGTTGGGGAGCTGGAGCTGAAAAGAGTGGCTTGCCAAAGGCCACCTGCAGAATTCATGGCAGTAGTGGGAATTGAACTAGCTGAGTGCTAATTGTCAGCCACATAGCATTGCCAGCAGGAGTAGGGAGACCCGGCACTCATCTTTAGGGAGTCTTCACTCGTGTGCAAAGCACATGCATGCTACTGGTACAGCCTGATGACATCACTTCTGGGAGTGAAATCAGCACACAGGTTGCAGGAGTGCTCCCACGCTTTGCACTGGGTGGATTCTTAAAGAATTGGCCTGTTGGGGGCCCAAATTGGCCCAGCACAAAGTGTGCAGTGAAAAAGAATACATTTGGTACATTTGTCTCAAAATGAATACACAAACAGCCCCTTTAAAACCAAAACACATGAATATTTTTTTTCTGAGGGAAGAGGTTGGGGAAGTCTCACCCAGGGCAACTTCTGGCAGGAGGTGGTGGCCCTATCATTACATGCACACGTGCTTTGTGCACGGGTGCTCCCAGGACCGTGTGATGATGTCACTTCCGGGAAGTGATGTCATTGCGCTCAGTGCAGCCGCCCCCTGGGAATGCTCCTGGGGTGCCCGGCCATGAGGGTCGCAGAGCTGTTGAGCATGGACCCTGCTGTGCCTGGCTGGCTTCCCATCCCTTGCTTCCCAGGGAGGCTGCAGGGAGGGCACACACAGCCCCCAGCAGAGCCACGGCTCCTGGCTGGGCTGGCTGCAGGGCTGGGCGTGCCAGCTCAGTTGATCTGGCCAGGAGGGCTGTCTAAACCCACAGCTTCAGCTGGCCGGCAGTGACTTCCCACGGGCCAGCTGAAGCAAGCTGGCGGGGTTGCAAAAGGCCCCTTTCCCTGCAGCTTGCAAGTTGCGCCAAAATGGGCTCTTTAACTTTTAAACCCCAGGATTCAGCTGGCCCACGGGAACTTCCTGCAGGCCAACTGAAGCAAGCTGGCGTGGGGTTGCAAAGGGCCCCTTTCCCTGTGGCATGCAGGTGTGGGGAAAGGGGCTCTTTAACTTTTAAACCCGTGGCTTCAGCTGGTCCACAATGGGCCCCTTTCCCCATGGCTTGCAAGCTGCAGGGAAAGGGGCTCTTTGACTTTTAACTCGATGGCTTCAGGTGGCCATCAGGCTGGAGGAAACAGAATCAGGCGGGTGGGGCCATCAGACATGGGATTGCTTTGGAGAGGTGCCGGAATGCCATTCCACTGCGTTCTGGCTGAAAAAAAAGCCCTGTTTCAAACAATTGCAGCTTGTGCTTCAATAGTTAACACTAACCACCGTGGAGGGCTTAGAATATTCCGAGTCTTCTGTGAAGAATCAGGCATTAGAGAGACCAAATGCCATTTCAAGTACAGGACATGCCAGTGTGTGTGATATTAACCCCTGAGAGAGGCACAGATCTTGATTACAATGAACCAGTGGTGGTGGAGGGATCCCAAGTATTATGGAGAGATTCAGGTTCTGAAGTGTGTGTTATTAAACAACACTTAGTGAAGTCAGCCTAGTGGAGGGGAAAACAATGATAATTAAAGGCCTGGGCGGTTCTGCTTTCCCAGTACCTGTTGCCAAAGTGAACATTCGATATAAAGACTTTGGAAGTAGGTGTGCTGGTTGAGATCCCTGTTCCCATTATCCTTGGTAATGAATTGCCCACGTATGTGGGACAGGTAGATTGAACAGTTGCCTACAAAGAAAAATGCAGTGAGGTCCATCTCCACAAGAGAAAGGGATGAGCATCCAGAAAATCTCACAATATAAACTTCTGGGAAGGGAGTCCAAGAACATGATTGTCTGAATGAGAACAGTGTTATTCAAAAGCGAAAACAAGAATCTACTTAGTTTATATCAGAAAACAAGATGACATATTAGAGTCCTAAAGAGAGAGAGCTAACACAAATTCTACCCGCATGTGACTTGAACAACCAATGAGGTCTATAGGCTAACCAGGCAGATCATACAGAGAGCCCCATAAGAAAGGGAACAAGTTGCATTTAACATAAGTAATTAGTGATTCAAGGAAGATACAGGATGGACTTGCAAACGATGACACATGCACATCCATTTGTTAGTCACCTGGATAGGTGCAGAATTTATTACAGGTGGACTCAAACTTTCTGTTGGCCACAAATAAGACAGAAGATGGCAAGACTAACATTAAGAGTTTAGTGCATCATCTCACAGTAAATTGCAAGTGAATCCCACTTCAGTTCTTGACACTAGAGCATCTGCACAACTAAAACTCAATAAAAGAGTACCTCAGAATGGTCAAGTTAATTGTGAGCCAATGGTGACAGAAGAAGGAAAGAAGGGTAAAGTGAAATGTACAAGTGAACATCTTAAACCAACAAATGCATGCTAATGCTAGTATGGGAGAAATAAGGAAGTGCCTGCTGATGATCTTGCAGCTCTACTGCTAGATGCCAAAGGGCATGGCAAGATACTAGATAACTGTGGAGCGCTCTGACACAAAGGAAATGCCGGAGAGATGTGGGCCGACCGACATTTGATTTTTCTGAGCACTATGAAAAGAGAGGTCTAACTACATTGCATTTTGTTCGTGAGAGGAGAAGAGGCCAAACTCAACAAAGGAAACACTATATAGAACCAAAAGAGATGGCAAGATGCCCGTGCGCAACATCGAATGTTCCAGGAAGGAGGCATGGTCTTTGTGACATAACCAATGAGAGGGAACAAGGGTCAAGATGCTGAAGAGGAAGCAACCAAGACTGAGCAAAGACAGCCTAATAAAAACTTTATAAAATATACTTACATGGGCCAGGAAGGTCAAGGGTCAGACATGGTTCCCTGTTAAAGTAATATTTTACCAGGACATCGGTGATCCTCAGAGCATATTTGGAAAGGGGGGTGGAAGAACTGGTATTACCCCTCTGGGATGGCCCAGACTCACCTGAAGGGGGAGTTGTGGGAATGGAACAACATGATATTACAATGGAGGCTTATGCTCCAGGTCTTTACTTTAACCAGGGAATAACCTAAGCAGTACAACTGCCGAGACCTTGTCCAGGGGAAAAGAAGGACAAGTCTTGTAAAATCTGGAAATTGTGTAAGTATGTTATAATCATTAATATGTTGAGGTGATTATTTTATAGGAAAAGCAAAACTGGTAATAATTGTAAGTAGAAATCTAAGATAGAGAAATGTCTATATAGAGTGCATTTATCTGTGTTCTCTTGTGTGTGGAGGGGTATAAGTGTGTATATATATATGTGTGTGTGTGTGTGTATGTGTGTATGTATGCAAACACACGTATAGGGACAGCCAATAGAAGTGGGTGGAATGCTGGCCCAATGAGCGTAAGACTCCATTGGAGGAGGGAAAAGAGGGCTGTTGAGAGACTGAGAGAGAGAAGAGTTTGAGATGCTGCCCAGCGAGGCAGAAAAAAGTTAGCTTGCTGTTAATCTGTTCTTTTATTTTGAAACCTTTCCTGTTTAATCCCTGCATGTTTTAGGTTTAAAATCAATTCACTCCTATGTTCCTTCTTACAAATAAAGTTTATTTTTGATTGGTTGAACCCTGGCTGACCTGAAGTTGTTAGTTAAGAGGGAAATAAGACACACATACACAAATGCTCTGGTCATTTAGAAAGGGCCTAGTGCATTATACGGGGGCAATGCATCTTGAGGGAAAGTAACCTCTGAGTTCCCTTTTCTCCAGTAGCCCTGGGCTGTAGCTGGGTGAGGGAAGGCAATCACAGGGAACTGGCTGCCTGTCTGGTGGATCCTCTGGAAGAGGAGAGAGGGGACCCTGTGAGGACAGTGCTCTCTGCCTGCTGTAGTGGAGGCTAGGCAGGTGGCATGTGGTGCACGAATTCTGGCCTGTAAATGCCTGGATGGCAGGAGTGTGAAAGGCTTGTGTGCGGTGAGGGAGCAGTTCTACCCACCTATATATAAAGGTAAAGGTAGTCCCCTGTGCAAGCACCGAGTCATTACTGACCCATGGAGGACCATATACCTGCCATAAATGGATTTATTTATTTATTTATTTATGTCGTTTATAGTCCGCCTTTCTCACTGAGATTCAAGGCAGATTACATAGTGTGAGATCAGTACAATCAGTATTTCCATACAGTATCAAGGACAGTTCCATAAAGCGTCTAAGACATTTCCATAAACAATGTCATAGAATTTTACAAAGATAAAGCATTAGCAAGGATCTAGTACAAAGTTGAAGAATTACTGAAACAACATAATCAATTCAAAGACTGACGTTAGAAAACGTGAAGCACAAGTAGTACATAGGAATACATATTCAAAGCAACAAATAATATGCAACGCAACATGGTGGTGAAGTTTATGGTCACTAACTCGTTAGCAAAGCATCTGAGACTTCCTCCCTACAATAGTTCCCTCCTATCTGAGTAAAAAGCCTTTTTTAATAATTCAGTTTTGCATTGTTTGTGGAAAGCCAGGAGAGTGGGGGCTCTCCTGACCTCCTCAGGCAGGCCGTTCCACAGGGTAGGGGCCACCACAGAGAAAGCCCGTGTGCGGGCTGCTGTTGATTTCGCCCATGTGCAGGCTGGCACCTGCAAGAGACCCTGTACAGATGAGCGAAGCTGCCATGGAGGGACATTTAATCTTATTTAATTTTTTCTATCGAAGCTGTTCTAAAACTGCTGTACTTGTAGGATTGCCTCTATGCCTCCCTCCAGGAGGGTTGGGACCTGGCATTTACCTTTCTCTGGTCGGGTTTTAATCTTCGCATGCACGCTCTGGTGGCATCGTGATGATGTCACTTCCGTAAGTGATGTCACTACCCTGTGCATGCGGCGGCATCACTTCCGTAAGTGATGTTGTCGCACTGGCCATGGGAGCTCTTCTGCACTTGGCACAGCTTCAATTCAGCCGGTTTAGGGCCCAAATCAGCCCCAAACGGAGCGCAGGGATGCTCCCGTGGCCGGTGTAACGACATCGCTTACAGAAGTGACATCGCCGCGCCGGGTGGGAGCACTGTGCATGTGCTCCTGAGATGCCTGCCGGTGGCAGGCAAACTCCAGGAGTAGGGCACCTGGGAGCCCTATGTATTAGTAATATTGCGAGCTGCTACTGAAAAGATAATTATAAATAAACAGAAATAGATTTGTATGTTATAACCTTTCTCCTCTGAGTTTTAACAATAATTCTGACTTCCTCACAACAGATTACTCCATATAAAAGAAAAAGAATCCCAATTACCTTTGTGTTGCTCCCTTATCAGGAACCCACCATTTTACTACCCCAGTATTTTTTATTGTTACTAGCCTCTACACAATGCTTGTCATTTCAGAATACTGATGAAGCTTTTTTGTTAACAAGGCAAAATGCACACCTCAGATTCAATCTGCTGATGTGATATTAGCAACATATCAGTATATATATTTTTCTTTTTGTTCATCATCATCATCTTACATTCTGTTTTTACATTCTGTTTTTTAAAGAAAAAAAGAACCCTCAACTTAGATACTTGTCAGTTGAATATGGTTGCCAACCTCTGGGAGGGGCTGGAGACCTCCAGGAATTTCAACTGATCCCCAGACTAGAGTGATCAGTTCCCCAGGAAAAATGGTTGCCTTAAATTGTGGGCTCTGTGGCATTACCTCTGTTGAGTTCTCTGCCTTCCCCAAAACTTCACCTTCCTCTGGCTCTGTCCTCAGATCTCCAGGAATTTCCCAACTCAGAGTTGGCATCCATACATTTGAACACCTTAAATGGGGACAGAGCCCCGTGGCGCAGAGTGGTAAGCTGAAGTACTGCAGCCCAAGCTCTGCTCACGACCTGAGTTCAATCCCCTGTGGAAGCTGGGTTCAGGTAGCTGGCTCAAGGTTGACTCAGCCTTCCATCCTTCCGAGCTCGGTAAAATGAGTACCCCGGTTTCCTGGGGGCAAAGTGTAGATGACTGGGGAAGGCAATAGCAAACCACCCCATAAAAAATCTGCCAAGAAAACGTTGTGATGCGACATCCCCTCATGGGTCAGTAATGACTCGGTGCTTGCGCAGGGGACCACCTTTACCTACCTTTTTACCTAAATGGGGACAGAAGATGCAGTGAATATTCAATTTCTCTTATTTTCATATGCTTGATATGCTTATATTTTTGCCTTCAAGGTGGACCAGTGAGCTGCAAGTTTTTGCTTATTGTAGTAACAGCAAATGGAGGCTTCATTAGATGTGTGCTGCTTCGAATGAGTCATTACAGCAAATTACGCAGTTGCTAACAGCTTTCTCTCACAAGGGTCTTTCCCTTGTCATGTCTGTGCAGACACTGACCACTAGGGGCAGAGCTACAGATGAAACCCTTCTGCATCTTATTGCATCAGGAATGAGAGGACAAATTTGCAGCCAGCCACAGACTTAACTGTCTTTCTGCAGGGCCCTAATTAATCACATTAGCATTGAGTTGATACTTTCTGTGCCATAAAGAAGATATCATTCAAGCCTGGCACAAAAGCGCAAGCACTGCAGGATGCGCCGTAGAGCAAATGCTAGCCTGACACTCTGGTCTCAACAGCTGCAGAGGAGAGAATGCCTTGCGATTAGCAGAGAGTGCAAGTTGGATCTAGGAACTGGCAGGGCAGACTTCAAAAGTCAGATAACGAATTCTCTTCTGTTACAACTGAAGCACAATAGACATCTAACATTGCTCGGGAATAAGTCCTTGCAATACTTATTACAATAAAATACAATCCAAAGACCAGTGCTCTACTCTTGTCAAGCATATGGCATCTAGTCCTATCAGGCCCAGTAAACTTAATTTTTTCCATTTTATTTCATACCTTACTCTTTTCCTGTGGCTGAGTTGACACCCGGGTGTTACCACCATTTGCGATAGAGTCAGACAGACTTTTGTCCTCTGTGATCTGCATTTTGATCTGATACTTTTGGTTTAGATGCAGATTTGCTGCATTCTAGCCTATTCTTGTTTTAAAAGGGAATCATTTGTTTTCCCTCGTGAGATAAATGGTTTGTTTCAGGTACAGAGCAGGCGTGCCTTGCGTTGCAAATGAAACAGGCCTGAGAACAACCAAGGATAAAACATACCACTGTATGACAACTCCCTTGTCTCTCTCAGACACAGCCTGTTCCAAAAACTCACCTACAGTGAGTGGGTGTTTAAATTTTTTTTTGTCTTAAAGGGCAGAGACAAATATAACTAATATAATCAAACTAAAATTAAAATTCTATAAATATATTGAAATTTTTGCCTTTCACCGTAAGCCTTCATAGAAAGCATGGCCAAATATCTTATATACTAATAGCCAAGTTCCCTCCCCTATGGATACTTAAATCTGCAGATCAGGGCCACCTTGCCATGAGGGAATTTTTTCCCTCCAAACTGGGGTGACACACGCATGCACGCACGCGCACACACACACAAATGAGAACAATTTAGAGCAAGAGCAGTGAACCGTTATTGGCAGGCACTGGGGAGCAGGGAGAAATGCCACCACAGAACTTACCACTGATGTAACCATCCACGCTACCAGCCCTTACTTTTCCCTGATCTGGGCAGCTCATCTATGAGCCATAGGGTTGACAGGTCACCCTACCCCCTGTGTGGGAGGATGGAGACCTGGTTCTTACCTTTTGATCTCCCTTCACATAGACCACATGCCACCCTGGGAGTGCTGCCAGGTAGCGCAAAGGGCCTTGGAGTGCTCCTGCATTCCACAACAGCCCTATTTGGGCCCAAAAGCACACTCTGTGAGGCGCGTCCCTGCCTGCAGGCCAGGTAAGTGGGGACAGGTGTGGAGGGTGGGAGTGGGGGACTGGCAACCCTAGCGAGACACTCTGAGGCAGGGGGAGCCCAGGTACCACCTCAGTGAACACAGAGGCCATTCACTGCTGGAGTGAGCAGCCCCAAGGTTGTGATAGCCTGGGCACTGCCTCCAGAAGTTGCACCAAGGCCGTTTGTGGAGCTGCCTCAAGGCCAGGAGGGCGTCGCCACTGCTGCAGCAAGCTGCACCAAGGTCATGCGTGGCTGGAGCAAGTAACCCTGAGGCCAGGAGAGCCCAGGAGCCCTGGTAGGGAGGTGCACTGAGACCAGGAAAGGGGGATAATGGTAAGCATTGGGGGGGGTGTATGTGAGGCAACTTTCAAAACACCTTTCCCCTTTGTTACCCCCCCTTCCCAAACACCTTTCTCCTTTGCCACTCCTCCAAACACTTTTCCTCTTTGCTAACCTCTCTCTTCACATACAAATTTCCCCTTTGCCCAAACCAAAAATCCTTCCTTAACCCTAACTCTTCTCTTACGTGCAAGAGGGCATGTCAAAAGAGAACAAAAAGTTACATATGACAACAAGCTAATTACTGCTTGATCTGGTTTGAATCTAGAATGTGAATTGGAATACAGTTCATCATGCAACTGTGCAATAATTGGGGTGGGGGGAGGATATATAAGGCTATAATGATTAGAGATGCTGGACAGACTATTTATTTAGGAGTGATGTCTGTTCAAAAACCATGCTTAAATTTTGCCTAAACTGCTTCTGTGTGATTTAGCATAGACATTTATTCAGCCATCATTCAATAGACTTCTGTGCTTTAGAATGCCTTGAGCGGGGAAGAGAAGGTGTGGGAGATAATTGATTTATTTTTGGAAATTCACCCCGTGTACTTTGAGCCACTACTCTTTATCAAGTATTAAAAGATAAGTTAAAATCAATAGTATTGTATTATAACATACATTGCTGCAAAGCTGTTACTCCTTTTCAGGCTTAATTAATGGCCAGAACAGGTAAGGAACTGTGATACCTGAGAATGGATTTTCCAAGGGTTGCTGTATGGGCTATTAAGGCTATGTAGGGCCCTGATTCAGATAGGAGCTGTGTGGGAAGGCAAGACCCTTCTACCTTGTATCATTTTACTAATGAAAACCACATTTCCATGCTGTTATAGCCATGTAAAGAAAAAAGATGGGGGGGGGGGCTTGGTTTTGAAACCATGCAGAGTGAGTAAAACCTCTCCCCCTTTCCTGTATAGCCCCACTTTAAACCATACAGCCATAGTTTAGCTTTGGAAAAATTGGGAGATCTGAGATCTCTGCCATATCTAATTTGACCCACAAATATAGCTATAGCAGCCCTGACCTGGATAGCCCAACAGATCTTGATCTTGTCAGAGCCAAGCTACAAGTGACGAATGACACTTGCCTGGCAAGTGAACAGACTCATGTGTATTCCTCTCTGTTCACTTGCCATTCACTTGCTCTCCACTTGATCAAGTGGAGTGCAAGTGAATGGCAAGTGAATAGGGAGGAATACACGCGAGTCTGTTCACTTGCCAGGCAAGTGTCATTCGTCACTTGTAGCTTGGCTCTCAGTCCTTAGAAGCTAAGCAGGGTTGGCCTTGGCTAGTAATTGGATAGGAGACCTCCAATGAAGACTAGGGTTGCAGAGGCAGGCAATGGCAAACCACCTCTGTCAGTCTCTTGCCATGAAAACACTTGGGGTCACCATAAGTCAACTATGACTTGAGGGCGAGATGTCATTCATTCATAGATTATAGCAAAACTTTTGACTGTGTGGATCATGAAAAGCTATGGATGGTGTTAAAAGAAATGGGTGTGGCATAACATCTGATTCTGTTGTTGCACAACCTGTTCTCTGGATAAGAGGCTACTATCAGGACAGAATATGGGGAAACAGAATGGCTTCCAATTGGCAAAGGTGTCAGACAAAGATGCTTTTTATCTCCCTATCTCTTCAACTTATATGCAGAACATAACACAAGGAAAGCTGGATTAGATTTAGAAGAAGCTGGAGTGAAAATTGGTGGAAGGAACATTAACCATTTGAAATATGCAGATAACATTATGTAACTGGCAGAAAATAGTGAAGACTTGAAACGAATACTGATGAAGGTTAAAGAAGAAAGTTACAAAGCAGGATTACAGTTGAACATCGAGAAGATAAAAGTAATAACTACTGAGGAATTACTCAGGAATTACTCAATTTTAAGGTCGATATTGAAGAAATTGAAATTGTTCAAGATTTTCTATTCCTTGGTTCAATCATCAATCAAAAGGGAGACTCCATCCAAGAAATCAGAAGGAGATTGAGATGTGGAGGAGCAACCATGAAGGAACTTGAAAAGATTTGGGGACCAAGATAATAATACGCACTATGGTATTCTTCTCTGTTACTATGTATGGATGTGAGAGTTGGTCACTGAAGAAAGCTGACAGAAAGAAAGTCGATTTATTTGAAATATTATGCTGGAGAAGAGTTTTGTAGATACCATGGACAGCCAAAAAGACAAATAAGTGGGTTCTTATTTATAAATAAGTAGGCAGTAGGAAAAGAGGAAGACCCAAAATGAGGTGACTTCACTCAATAAAGGAAGCCATGCCCATCAGTTTGCAAGATCTGAGCAAGGCTGTTAATGATAGGATGTTTTGGAGGTCTTTCATTCATAGGGTCAGCATAAGACGGAAGCAACTTGACAGCACATACACACATCTAGGACATGAAGAAATCCAGCATTTTCCAGTATAAGCGAACTACTGTTTTCCAGTTACCCTCTTAAAAACATTTGTTTTTATAAGTATCCATATTGTTACAGATAGGCGATTTTCCATGACAGCTTTGGATGCTGCCTGTCTGTCCCCCTGCCCCTCTGGTGGTGTGACTGTGTGTGTGGAGGTGTGCTTTGCAAGCTGTATCAAGGAGTATAGTGTACGTTTTAAAAACCTGAAAATAGAAAATATATGAATGCTTTCTGTTTAAGAGAACTGGAAGTAGAGATCAAAAAAATTCTGCAGTGCCAAGACTTTTTTTTTTTTAAAGGCTTTATTTATTTATTAAAATGTAGGAGGATGCACAGGGCTGCTGCTCATTATTTATAAGCATTCTTGCTGTTTTGACATGAGATCTGGAAGTGCTTTGATAAATGTGATGGGAGCTTGTGCGGTTTCACTGCCATTTCTCCAAAGTGCCTGTTGTATCCTTGGCTGAAATGCTGTTCCATAATAAAGTAACAACATGCTGTTGACTTTAAAGAGATGTCTGTTGAGTGCACAGTTCTGATAGAAAATAGAGGAAGAAGTAGGTGAAATCCTGCCGACTCAGCCAGTACAGACATTGCCAAACAAATGGGACAACAGAATTGGAGAGAAGACATGACTTAATTGGTAGGTCTTTGTTTTCTGCAACGAACAAAGAAGTTGTGGCCTTCAGGGCATTAGAACCTAACATTTTCTATCACTTGTTCTGTCTGTGTGTCATACATTATATGCATATGGCTCACTGTTCAAGGTGACAAGGGAAGATTTTTAGAGATGTAGGAGATCCAGGCTAGCCAGATCTTATCAGATCTCAGAAGCTAAGCAGGGTCAGCCCCAGTACCTGGATGGAAAATCACCAAGGAAGCCCGGGGCTGCTATGCAGAGGCAGGCCATGGCACACTGCCTCTGAAGTCTCTTGCCTTGCAAACCCTACGGGGTTGGCATAAGTCAATGACCAGACGGAGTTTTCTACCCCCAGGAATATGGCCTTTTTCATATTAGTTGGGCGTTTTCCTTTACCTGTTTTCTTAGCTAATTTTCCTATTCCTTTCTTCTATGCCAGTTTTACTCCAAAATGGGTGTCAGATTTCTATCAAATTCTGTTATTATGGTTGGGGGAAAAAATGATGGCAGTTTTATCCCAAGTGGAAGAACCCAAGTCAGAATCTGAGGTTTCTGAATCGAGACCCTAACAGCCGTTAAAAATTTGTTGTAATATGATGGGATCATGAATGGTGGCAGAAATGCTCTAAATAGATATCTTCAGGATAGAGCTATTGAGTGCCACTACAGGCACTCCCAAGATTTTCTCTGAGTCCTGTTCTAGGGTTGCAAGGACCCCATGCTTTCCTGGTGGGAGGGAAGGGGACCTGGTACTCACCTGCAGGAAAATCTTCATGTACGTGTGTGCACCTGGTGCCAACATGATGATGTCACTTCCGGAAGTGATGTCATTGTGTTTTGCATGAGAAAGCTCCCATGCTTCATGCAGGGCTGATTCTTTTAGAATTGGCCTGTTCAGAGCCAAAATCAGTCCCCGTGAAACACAATGAAGTGATGTTATTGAGTGGCAGGTGATTGCCAGGCAGCTTGCAACCTCTGGCAGGCAATGGGGCAAACTGTTGGGAGATTGCCTGCCACCAGTGGACACCTGGGAACCCTATCCTGTTCACACCCACCCACACCCAACTTAATTATATGAAAATGAATCATGTGAATGGGAGAACAATAGGTTATCTCTAGGCGCATCATACTTCATCCCCTGCCCCTGTCCATTTCCTGACATTCACATCTCACCATTTCTTCAAGGAGCTCAAGCTGTGTACTTAATCCCTCCACCATTTTATTCTCACAAAAAGTCTGTGAGGTAGGTTAGGTTGGGATGCACGAGTGGCCCAAGGTCCCCCTTCCTTCATCTCATAATTATACTCCAGATTAAATTCCTTCCACATTACCAGGGATAGTAAAAGCAATTCCTCAATCTTTAAAAGGTTATGCAGAGGGTAAACAAAAATGCCATACATTTTCAGCTCCCTCTTCATTTCCCTTGTGTTCTTTTGCTGTTATAAACAGTGGCTGTATAAAATCCACTTTGGGCATAATGTTATACCCGATCCAAACATTAATATTTTCCAGATCTGGAAAGTATCACTAGGTAATTCTATGTGATCCACATAGGTGTATTCTGCAGCATTGGACATGGTAGGTTCTCTGCAGCCTTTTCCAGCATGTGGCAAGCTGGTTTGGGGGATGCTGAAAGCCATTTATCAGCTAAGAGGGCAATAAGATAAAACTATTTTCAGCTACATGACCCCTCTGAGCCAATTGGATTGTGTTGATGAATCCCATTCGGCTCAGACGGGGCTGTCTTACCTAAAGTAGCTTGTGTTGCTGTTGTCTTCGCCAACTTGTGCAGATGTTTGTGTAAGATTTAGGGTCATTTGGGATGTGTGTTATAAGTGATCATTCGGTATGAAGATATTTGCTTCCTCGCTGTATACAGGATTGCAAGGTTTTGGCTTCTTCTCCTGCGTAAATGCATTCTGCCATTTATACTGCTGGCAGGTACTTGAAAAGCCATGAAACATTGCTTTGAGCATGGTAACAGCTACTGTTGTAGAATGTATAATCCCATTGTAAAGGGCTGAGTAATCTACCATGGTGTTTGCCAGTTCATTTTGTTAACTGGATAGGAAGGAAGAAGAGCGGTTTCAAGAAGCTGCAGTTTTGGGTTTACCAGATGCCTGTGTAACTATCCCAGATGTGCTCCCTCTGGAATTACAGGACTGAGCCAAGTGCGATGTGCAACCTGGAATCATTTGTGCAGGGGTGGGTTTGAACTCATCACGATTTTAGCTTGTAACACAGGCGCTATATTTTGGATTTACTTGCTAGCCCTGATGACAGGAGGATAAAAATGAGCACATGCCCCAATAATGTTTGGTGCTTGCAGCCTGCTTATTCATATCCTTTTCTTTCAGCAAAATGGCAAATTGCACTGGCACTCTGTGTACAGCGTGAGTGGCTGTCTAAGTTACATGGTCTTCTATCATTAACAAGCAACTGTTCCATAATCTCCAGGGTAGCCACTGTCTCCCTCTCCTTTAAAGACTCTAAGTCTGGCCGCAGGACTTCTCCCTGAATACAGACCACGAAGTCTTCTTTCTGCTGATGTCTTTGCAGCTCAGCCAAGGGTGCTCTTTATTTTAAGGAATGAACTTTGCATTGCTGTGAGGAACTATTTATTTGGGGAGAAAGGAACATCTCTCTTGGTAACTGCTCTCTGAAATGGTTGTTGACTTCCATATCCAATCAGAGTTTAAGTGCTGTGGATATAGTAGGGATGATTAGCTCATGTGGGTATGGCATTTTTGCTGGGTACCAATACTAGACAGCTTTGATATATACTGAATGTTGCAGTGCTTCTGGTCACTTCCATGAACACTGGCAGGACGCTTTAGTCCACCAAGCCAAGAGGAACTGATAGGAGAGGCTTCCTGTCTTAAGCACAGATTACCTTGCCTTTTCATGGGACATGTCCAGGTTTTCCGGTGTGGCACATTGTGGCTGGCTTTCTGGGTTTGAATGTGGAAACTCCAGGATTAAAGTTCAAATCATCCCTCGGTCTGGAAACTGAGTAACCTTGGGCTAAACTGAGCAGGGGGCATGGCTTTGAGGAGAGAGGGTAGCTTTGTAGTAGAACATCTCCTTGGCTTGCACAAGTTCCCAGGTTCAATCGCTGGCATCGTCATTAAAAAGGACCAGGTAGTGGATGATATGAAAGATCTCTGTCTGAGACCCTGGAGAGCTGTTGCCACTCAAAGGAGACTGAACTGACCTTGAGGGACCAATGATTTGATTCAGTATAAGGCAGCTTCATGTGTTTATATGTGAGTCACCCTTTAAAACATTGTGTTTGTGGCACTTCGGTTAGGTATAGTGGGAGAGGGTGCTGCATGCAGTTATCCTGATACATGCCATCTCTATTCTGTCAGAAAGTATTGGCCCTTTTGGTCAAAATTGTGATTCCAAGTGTCAGGAAGATGCCATGTAGCACTCCCTCCTGATACACGCAATTGCAGTGCAAGAAACATAATGTCTGAAAGGAGCTAGTATCTGTCAGCTTGCTACACTTCATATACTAGCTGTGAGACTAAGACACAAGAAATTGTGGCTGTTTGATCAAATCCTAGTTAGCTGGCACCTGGGTTTGTTGGTTGGCACCAAGCTGAAATTTTGCTCTAGGAAATGTTTCAACATTGGTTGTATGATGTTTGAATTCTCTGCCTCTTCCAGCTCCCTGGCCACAGAGTGGGCAGTGTGTGAGGGGAGGCCCTGCCTGCACAGATCAGAATTTGTTACTTAAACCAGCTACCTTCAGCCTATGACTTTAGAGCCAAATGGGGCTCATTATGTAGCAAAATGAGGTATATTGAAGAGGTAGGTGGGATGCTGCAATATCCTTATTGTGAGACCTGGTGTGTGCCATTTTCTAATAAAGAGCTTGAAGCAATCAGTATTGGGGCTGCTGCAGAATCTTGATGGTTTAACAATCAACATGTCAATGAAAAGTAATGTTAAGCTGTATATTTTCAGTTATGCAAATGGGATTTCTTATGTAAATAGGTTTTTTAATCTCTGGCTCTTAATTTTGATGTAGTTTGGCTCTTCAATTATAAAGGTTGCTGACCTCTACATTAGACTAACCAGAGTTCCTTGCCCAAACTATGGTTTAATGTGATGCTTGAATGTAGCCTGGTGAGATATCATGTGCATTGCCTTGAGCTCCTGGGAATAAGGGAAGGATGTGTAAGGAGCCGTTGTCTAAATGTCATTATAATAAACCCTTCTCTGTACCCTTGTTGTGGTCAAGTCATCCCCCTCAGTTCTTTTAAGTAACTTTTTTTCCCAAGGAAAACTTACAAGTGGTTTCTGATTTACACTGACCTTTTTTTTTACAATTACTGTGTTAAAGTTAAGCCTTTGTTAATGATGAGAACAGTAGAGATAGACACAGAGATAGTATGTACATATAGAGACAGTATATTGCTAGTTGGATTTTGTGTTTTAAAAATAAAACTAGAGAAATAAAAAAAATAAAACTAGAGCTAATTTTGTTGTGGAATTGGTTGGGTCAGGGAGTTGGAATCAGGAAGACAAAACTAATTGTTCTATCACTTCTCAATCAGTGTTCACAAACTTATCGAGCATCATGCCTTATTTTATTACTTTCTCACCTCAGTTGAGATTACATGGGTGTTCTTTCTATATTATATGCTGCTGAAGGGTCCAATCCTTGTAAATCGCAATTAGAACCATTGTTGAAAATAAAGAACTTCAAATGGTAACCTCAGTTTGCACATTACTATCCTTTGTTTTGCCAATGAGCACTAACATTCGGTTCAACTCATGTGAGTTCAGCCATCCTGTCACATGAGCAGCCTAAAATCAAATAAAGTTCCTGGTGAAAATTCCAGCTACCACTTTTGGAAATGGGGTATGTCGGAAATGTAGAAATCCCTGTTCATAAATGACATCATCTAGTATCATCCGATAGATCTCTTATGTGTACTGTTTTGTGTACAAATGAGCTGGCAGTGAGACCTTCTGAATCAGCTTTTAAGACACAAGAACTTGGCGTTCGCATGATCATTCAGTGTTCCTGTGTCTGACCTGGGATTTTGGATTTGATTTTCTCACTGCTGTGTCCAGCACTTTATTTATTAGAGAAAGGTCAGTCAGCTTCGTGAGTAGATCCCGTTTTCTTGCTTTAAAAGGCCTCTCCAGATATAGGCAATGTGTAGCAGGGTGCAGGGAAGCTGCCAATTTGATCAGAAAAGTGTGTGCGTATAAGGAAGGGGAGAGTCAGGGTAGGGATGCTTAACTCAGTCAACATTAGGGTTGGCAACTCCATGTTGGGAAGTTCCTGGAGATTTAGGGGTAGAGTCTGAGGAAAGTGAGAGCTCTTTGGGGATGTGATGCCATAATCCACCCTCTGAAGTGGCCATTTTCTGAAGGGGAACTATAGTGTGGAGATCAGTTATAGTTCTGGGAGAACTCCAGACCCAGTTGGAGGTTGGCAACCCTAGTCATCACAATCCATTTCCCCAATTAAAATCACTCTCCTTTTCCCCTCCAAGTGTGGTAAAGCAGTTTGGCATAAATTTTAATCTGGAAAAATAGACCAAAGGGAGAGGGTTAGCATTCACAGTCCTCCCACATTTTAACTTCCTAATGACACTGTATGGTGGGTTAGGTGGGATGGCCCAAGGTCATCCAGAGAGTTCATCACAGAGTAAATATTTGAACCTGGATCTTCCTGTTCCTTGTCCGTGCTCTGCTATACCACGTTGGGTCTGTGCAGATCTGGCTCTTGAAAAAGTGAAGCTTGCATTTAGAAATTGAGTGTTTCCTGTCCCGGCCAGTCCCATTTCCTTACTGTAAGGAGCAATCCTAAGCAGGTATACTCATAAGTAATTAAAACACTGATTGCCTTCTCTGGGGAGAAATGCAGGTTATGATGTGATACTAGTACAAATGATGTAATATGCTGTTTATGCTGTAAATTAAAAGCTTGGTAATTTTGAAATTTGAAGTGCAACCTTTAGTTCAAATCATCTTAGAGCAATCACAGGCTCTGTTCTGCCTCCTAATCTGTTCTTTAATTAGGAAAACTACAATTGCCTAGTTTCATTTGAAGAGCAGCACGGGGGATTGAAGGAAGGATGGCTCTTCCTCTTATTATATCTTGTTTAATACAATAGTGTGTGCTTATTTCACCCGTAAACATGGAAATAAAAATCGCTGCCTCACAAGGACAAGAGTGAGTCAAGGCATTTTCTGTGCCATGGCAGGTCAGTTGGGTTATAATTGGCTCTAATTAGCACTCCTAGTAGCTGTGACATTCCTTACCTGCAGTCCTGGCCTTCAAAGGTGTGAATACAGCTTGGGGGGGAAAAATCCAAGGAAATGCTTGCTGGTCTGAAGCTTGCATTTAAAAGCCAAGTGATCACGGTGACGATTGACACTACAGAGGAGTCACCTACTTTTTAAGACCTGCACCCCCTACAAGTGGCAGTGATGCGGAACATCTTCCTTAATGAGTGCAGTCTTTGGGTCTGAGAGGGCCTCAGGCGAATGAAGAGTACAGTGAAAATCTGTAAATTAATACAGAGCACTGATATTGAAGTGTCTGTGATTCTTCTACTTCCTGGCAAGAATAAATCTAGTAGGGTTAGAACAAATAGTCTCCTCTCAATCAGATTTAGCCACCACCCATCTGCTGTCTATATATCGCTTTCCTCCTTGTCCAATTAGGGCAGCTTGCCTGGGGCCAGGCAGAATTCCCCCAGAAAGGGGTTTTGCTAGGTTGCCAAGTCACATGAGTTGATCATTAATCTCATGATTTTTAAAGTCCTTTTGAAGGCATGCAATCTTTAAATATGCAGTAATATTTTGTAAGGGGAGGGGGGACTGCCAGCAGTGGTGGAGTAATGCCTTTAATAGGATCAGCTAAAAGTCATTGAAGCAGAGTTACTTTTTCAGTTTTATAGAATTCTTTTCATGCTCGATGTTCAGCAGACAAAAAAAGAAAAGCGCAGGGGGTGGGAAGAGAAAATAATGTTGCTGGGGGAAAGTCAAAACTGAAATAGGTGTCTGACTTAAGCAACTGATTCAAGAAGCTCATTGCAGACAAATTGTTAGTTTGTGCCAAAGGGAAGGAGAAAAACCTCAGATTACACCATGGCTTGCTAGGACAAAGAAGCAATGTTTGCTCTGCCTTTGAAAATATACAAGCCAGCAGTTATTTGGATCTATTGCCAGCACTAATTGGAACACATGAGTGCCTTCTAAGGTAGGGAGCAGAATTAAAGGAAAATGTAGTAATCCTTGTTTATAGCAGAGCTGGAGATTAATTTGAAATGATGCAAAGGGTGAGTGGTCTTTTTGTGGCTGCTGATTTGTTGTGTTCTTGTATTTTAAATTAAATATTTTATGAGGTGGCATAGAAATAAATAAATGGTGGTCTCCATATGCTTTCGGGCAGCCTGAAATCACTTAGAGAAGAATAAGAATAAACATATGAGGCCCTGTTCATGGGTTACTATGAACACACATACATCCTGCCTGCATGTGCGTATCTCAGTTTGTAAGAAAGAGCCAATACATGTTCACTTAACACACAAAACTGGGAACCAGTACCTGAATAAATGTGGGGTTTGTATCACATGTTAAGCTGTATGTGCATTGACTGCAACATGAACATTACACAGTGCATATACAAAAAACCATTCAAGTATATACTGTACATGGATTGTATATGTTTTCACTGTAACTTGCATCCCAGTGAACTATGGTCTGCCATCCAGTCAAAGTCTACTCTGGGCGGGGCTTCCCCTGGTCCTCATCCCCTCTGCAAGGGAGCCGAGCCAGGCGTCCTTAGAGGAGATGCATTTGTTGCATGCACTACTTCTCACCCTGGAAGATCAGGTTCCCATCATGCTGGTCCATCTTATTTGTAGCTTTCAGACAACTATATAATGCACCACTGAAGAACACTCAGAAACTTCAGGCTGTTTAATCAAGCCCTTCTTCCACCCAGGATGTGTATAGCATACAGAACCATTAAAAGCAGCCTCTCTAGCACTATAGCTTACAGATACAAAATGACTGGACGAGGAAAAGGCATGTGCTAAAAAAAAGATGATGCCCAATCAAGCACATGGTGGAAGTTCTTTATAGATTAAGATAGTTTACAGCAAGGAGAGGAGTTAATCTTTGGGGCTGGATTTGGCTACAGTGGACAATGATCAAGCACCCATATGATTGTCAGACTGTGGCTAAATAATGTCCTTCTTGCAGGTTCCCCTTTACCAGCAAACAAGAGTCCATTGTTTGAATAAGGAAACTTTACTGCAGAAATGGTTCATTATAGTCCACTGTCCTGAATAGGAGATTCAGGATGGTACAAGAGCATTGTTACCAATGAAGGGCAAAGCATGAGGTACAAAGTAACAGTTCCCAGCTGAACCAGCCTCCCCCCACAGTTCTCAAAACAACATCTTTCAGGCTTGGGAAGCGGGACTCTCTCAAGGCCGATCTTGGGTGGAACGTTGTTAGACTAAACAATCTCTTTTGGTGAAAAGTCTGCTTGGGAACTGGTGCACCTGTGGAGAGAGCACTTAAACACTAGAAGCATTAGAAAATGGAGTCAGTACAGCTCATATACACACTGAACCTGACATTCTGCCCCCCTTAAAATAAATCCCCCCCAGGTTTATATGGACAGCGAGTATGGAAAGCTTTGGTTAGTTTAGGAGCATGAACATGTACAGAATTCACCCACTCATCGAATCCAGAGTCAAAGTCCTTCCATCTGATGAGGTAAAACAACTGATTGCGTTTGATTTTAGAGTCCAATATTTGTTGTACCTCGTAGTGGATTTGGTCATCTATCAAGGTTGGAATGGGTGGAGCTTTGATGTGCCATTTATCATCTGTTGGAGCTTTTTTCAATAGGCTGACATGGAAGGTGTCATGGACATGGCATAGATTTTTGGGTAAATTTACAGCAACAGTCACTTTGTTAATTACTTTGCGCACCGTAAAGGGTCCAAGGAATTTTAAGGCCAGTTTGCGGCTGACTTGTGCTAGTTTTAGATTCTTGGTGGATATATAAACATGGTCTCCAGGTTGCAAATCCCATTCGGCCGCACGATGGCGATCTGCGTATTTTTTGTAATCCTGCTTGGCTTTGTCTAGATGGGTTTTAATGAGAGTCCATTGTTGGGCTGCCTCCCCCCACCATGAAGACACGTCTGGCGAAGTCGGGAAAAAGGAAGGGGGAGCGTCCAGCGGAAAAGGGTTGAAGTGGGTTCCATACACTACTTTGAAAGGGGCTTCTCCTGTAGAGGCATGTACACTGTTGTTGTAGGAGAACTCTGCTAGAGGGAGGAGGTCTACCCAGTTATCTTGTTGGAAGTTGATGTAGCAATGAAGGAATTGTTCTAAGATTTGATTAGTTTTTTCCGACTGCCCGTCGGTTTGCGGGTGGTGGCTTGAACTGATTCCTTGCTCAATATTTAACATCTGTAAAAGCTCCCGCCAGAAGTTGGCAACGAACTGTCCGCCGCGATCCGAAATTACCTTTGACGGAAAAGAATGTAATTTTACAATGTGTTTTAAAAATAGGTCTGCCAGTTTTCGAGCGGTGGGTATGGTGGTACACGGAATGAAATGGGCTTGCTTGGAAAACAGATCCACAACCACTAAAATGCAGTTATGTCCCTTGGATACTGGTAAATCGGTGATAAAGTCCATAGATATCATTTCCCAGGGTTTGCTGGGAGTTTCCAAGGGTTGCAGCAGACCCGGAGGTTTTCCCTTGCGGGTCTTGGCGCTGAGGCAAATGGGACAGGAGGCTACGTATTGGGAGATGTCCTTGCGCATGCCCGGCCACCAGAATTGCCGTTGTATTAAATGTAGTGTTTTCAAGTACCCATAGTGTCCTGCGGTGGGGGCATCATGACACCGCTGTAAAACCTCCCTCCGTAGACTGTCGGGTACATAAAATTTATTTCCCGATAACCAATCCCCCTGCGGAGATTGAATCAGCTTGGATTTGGGCACTTTATCCCCCTCCTTTTCCACCTCAGCCTTAAGTTTCGATTTCCATTCTTGGCCGTGTGAAAGGGGCTGGATTGCGCGGCTGCGTGTGGTTACCACGCCTCCCAATTGCGTAGGTGAGAAGACTGTATCTATAGTCTCCTCCCGTTTGCTCTTATGTTGGGGCATGCGCGATAGGGCATCTGCAAGAAAGTTAGTTTTGCCCGGGAGGTAGTTCAAAGTGAAATTGAATTTGGAGAAAAATTCTGCCCACCGTAATTGCTTGGCATTTAAGCGGCGGGGACTTTGGAGGGCCTCCAAATTTTTGTGATCCGTCCAAACTTCAAATGGGTGGCGTGCCCCCTCTAACCAATGCCGCCAGTTCGTAAGGGCTGCTTTTACTGCAAAGGCTTCCTTCTCCCAAACGTTCCAATTCCTTTCCGCCTCAGAAAACTTTCTCGATAGGAATGCACAAGGCCGAAGCTTCCCTTCCTCCCCCTTCTGCAATAACACTCCCCCAATCGCAGTATCGCTGGCGTCGACCTGCACTATGAAGGGGTAATTCTCATCGGGGTGGCGGAGGATGGGTTCTGATACGAACTGCATTTTTAATCGTTCAAAGGCTGTTTGGCAATCAGATGTCCACAGTAATTTGGAGGAGGGCTTTTTTGCTTGGTCCCCTTTATCTTTGGTTTTTAAAAGTTCCGTCAGGGGAAGGGTGATCTGTGCGAAGTTTGCAATGAATTCTCGGTAAAAGTTGGCAAATCCCAAGAAAGACTGCAATTCTTTACGAGTAGTGGGAGTTTGCCATTCTTGGATCGCTTGTATTTTAGTTGGATCCATTTTTAAACCATCTTGGGATATACAATAACCCAGGTAAGTGAGTTCAGTTTTATGGAATTCGCATTTGGATAATTTAATAGGCAATTTGTTATTCATTAGAGTTGCCAGGACTTTTTTGACCAGCTGAACATGCTCCTCCTCCGATTCTGAATAAATCAACACATCGTCAAGATACACCACCACTCCTTTGTACAGAAATTCATGCAGTACTTCATTTATCATGGACATGAATACAGATGGGGCTCCAGTTAATCCAAAAGGCATAACTAAGTATTCATATTGTCCGAGGGGTGTATTAAACGCGGTTTTCCACTCGTCCCCATCTTTGATACGAACATGGAAGTAAGCATCTTTCAAATCTAATTTTGTAAAGATCTTACCTTGAGCCACGACGTTGAGAAGATCTCGGACGAGTGGGATGGGGTAAGCGTTGTTGGTTGATACAGCATTCAGTCCTCGAAAGTCCGTGCATAGCCGGAGCCCTCCATCTTTTTTCTTTACGAAAAGCACTGGTGCCGCATGGGGACTATTGGCTGGACGGATGAACCCCCTCTGAAGATTGGTGTCAATGAATTTTCTGAGTTCTTCCCTTTCATTGAAATTCATAGGGTACAGTCTGCCTTTTGGTAGCGAGGCTCCCGGTAAAATCTCCACTGCACAATCGGTCCGTCTGTGCGGGGGTAGGGTATCAGCTTCCTCTTCAGAGAAAGCCGGTAAGTAAGACCAATAATGTTCGGGTATTTGACTTATTTCCTCCTGTGTAAGGAGAGCTGTCTCGGTGTGGGTCGGATTGGTACCCCAATTTTGATTCCACCGGTGATTTTCGCAGTTGGTGTGGCTGAAGGTGATGCTCCCCTCTGACCAATTTATGTAAGGGTTGTGATCACATAGCCATTTACTGCCCAGAATTAACGGGTATTTGGCTGTGGTGCTAATAACAAAGGATCTTTTTTCCCAGTGTTGGCCCATGCCCGTCACCACCGGGATTGTTTCTGTGGTGACAGGGTTCATATTGGTGCCGTCCATTTGCTCGAAAATGACTGGGTTTTGTAATTCCCGCACTGGTAATACTAATCCATTGACCAGGGCTGGGGCAATAATGTCTCTAGAGCAGCCTGAGTCAATTAGGGCTTGTACACGGATATGCATCTTCCTCTCAGGGTTTAACAAAGTCACTGGTATGAACAATATGGACCCGTGTGGTCGGTCCCTTGTTGGGACGGACCGAGAGTGGATCTGCCGCTTGGGCCCCTTCACGACAGATCCATTTCGTTTCCCGACTGGGGGCTTTCCGGATTCTCCTCTCCACTTAAGGCAGTAGGGTCGTATTCCATAAGTTCTTCAGCCTCTAACCCTCTGTCTGGGGCATTTCGTTGTGAAGTACCGCGACCCCTACCCGACCTGGGAGCTGGTGTCGGGCGTTGTAATGTGGGAAATGGAGCAGGGGTTGGACGCCGTAGTTGGAGCGGAGGTCTTTGCACAGGCCGGTATGGACATTGTGCTGCAAAGTGACCAGCTTGTCCACATTGCAAGCACAAACCTTGTTGCCATCTAGCATCTCTCGCTCCTCGGGTAGCATATCCCGTGCCTCGTCCTCCCCTCTGCAAAGTTAGGGGCCGTCTTTGCCCCGATTGTTGTTGTTGTTCAACTAACCGGACCTCTAATATGCGATTTTCAACCTCACAGGTTAGTTGAATCCATCCTAACAGCGTAGGAGGATTGTCTTGCATGAGAGCCCGGTCTAGGAGTTTCGGGTTTAGCCCTTGCTTAAATAGTATTATTTTGGTGGACTCCTCACACCTAGGGCATTTAGCGGCCAGCTGTTGGAATTTTGTAACATAGTCCCTGGCCGACATGCTGCCTTGTCTAATAGCTTGCAACTCTGTTCTGGCTCTGGTTTCCTCTAAGGGATCCTCATATTGCGCCCTTATAGCATCCACCAACCCTTGTAAGGTATTTAGTTCTGGGGCCCCAACATTGTATAGTCCTACATACCAGTCTGCCGCTCTGCCTTGAAGCCGTGAACCGAGATGTTCGATCTGGCTGGCCTCACTTCCGAATAGGTGCCCCCACCGATTGAAGAACTGCACCACTTGTACCATGAAAAATCCCAACTTGGAGGGGTCTCCGTCAAAAGTGGTTTCCAGTTTCACCCAGCCCATGGGAAGATCCTGTCTTGGGGCTGGTGTGGGGTAATAGTCCGTCGGGATGGTTAGTTGGGTTTGCGGCGTGATGGGAGGCTGCTGGGGTGGGGGTAGTTGCGGCCAGGGTTGTGGCTGTGGTAACGGCTGCCCGGGAGCCCCCGGCTGCGGCGGCAGATGCGGGGTTGGTTGTATTGGTGGTGGTATCACCGGTTGAGCTGGCGGCGGCCGTACCGGTTGGGTTGGGGGTGGCCGAACAGGTTGGGCTGGAATTGGTCGCTGGGGTGCGGGCCGATGTGGTCGAAGTGGGGGAGGCCTTACCGGTTGATCCAGAGGTGGCAACACTGGTTGAGTTGGAGGTAACCTTACCGGCTGTTGTAATGGTATTTGTTGAGGTCGAAGCGGAAGGGGCCGCTGCGGCAGGGTCCTGATAGGTGCTGGGCCGCGCGGGCTTGCCCCTCCCGGCGTCGTCAATCTCGGACCCGGAAGGAGTCCCCGGGGTACAATCTGCAATGGTTGATCCCCCCTTGGGGGTTGTTGTACAGGGGTAGTTGTAGGCGTTTGGTGTGGTATCTCCCCCCTTGGACGCGTTGGAGGCTCTTCGAGCTGATTCGGTTGGATGACTATCGGAGAAGTTGGAGGGGGTATTACCGGGGACTCCGTCGGATGGCTCGGTTCCTCCCCGTTCCTTCCTGGGACCTCCACCGGAGCGTCCCCGGGATTTGGATTTTCGTCCGTTTTTGGGATTTCCGTTGGCGCCTCTCCGGGGCAAGAATCCCCCTCTTCCTCCGAATCTGATGTATCGTCAGCGCCGGAATCGGAGCAGGAGTCCCCTTCACCTCCTGTCCCTGGGTTAAGCGTGGGCGGCGGCTGCGACGGAGCGGACTCCCTCGGGTTAGAAATAACGCTTTGTAGAGTAGCTATTTGTACAGCCATTTCTTCGGGTGAAGGTCTCTCTCCCGCCACCATTACTGAGAGTAGATGTATGGCATGAGCTAGGCTTTCTTCCATATCAACTAACCTAGCTTCTAGCAATTGAACTCTACTTGGACCCGGTTGGTCCGTCGTAGAGTCCCCAGTGGCGGCAGCCACCGGGGTATTCGGCCTCCAAGGTGGAGGGTCTCCCCGATCGTCTTGCGATCTCGCTGCTAGAATTCCTTTGGCCAGTCCAGTAACTGCTGAAATGCCTGAATCCACAGCCAGGGTACGATTTTGCATCTGTACCCAACTTTGTTCGGAAACCTCTGGTTGCTCCGTCCACGGAGTGAGTTCCGAATAATCCCAACTCAGGACGCCGCGGCGGGACGTTTCCCATTCAATCTGTTCGGTCGTCCTGTTCCAAAATAGCCATGGTTGGCTGCTGTCCATTTCAGGGACTGTTTCTAGGCTTCGGCGCCCATCCATGGGTAACGAATGGGGCACCCCACTGGCCCTGCGCTCTCTCGTTTCTCGGGGTCGGGCTCCCCACTCCGAGGGTGTGGGTACTGAGAACAACGGGATGGTAACGGCCGTCGGCTTCTCGCCCCCACTGCTGAGATCGATGAGAGGAGGGGTGGTAGTTGAAGCTCCGTTCCCTGCCAGTGCAGGGCCTTGAGGTTGTAACTGTTGATCACCGGGAGAAGCATACGGATCAAACAAAGGATCCCTGTCCGGGACTGCTTTGGATTCCGAAGGGCCCGGGTCAGACATGATTGGTAACAAAATGTCAGACTGTGGCTAAATAATGTCCTTCTTGCAGGTTCCCCTTTACCAGCAAACAAGAGTCCATTGTTTGAATAAGGAAACTTTACTGCAGAAATGGTTCATTATAGTCCACTGTCCTGAATAGGAGATTCAGGATGGTACAGGAGCATTGTTACCAATGAAGGGCAAAGCATGAGGTACAAAGTAACAGTTCCCAGCTGAACCAGCCTCCCCCCACAGTTCTCAAAACAACATCTTTCAGGCTTGGGAAGCGGGACTCTCTCAAGGCCGATCTTGGGTGGAACGTTGTTAGACTAAACAATCTCTTTTGGTGAAAAGTCTGCTTGGGAACTGGTGCACCTGTGGAGAGAGCACTTAAACACTAGAAGCATTAGAAAATGGAGTCAGTACAGCTCATATACACACTGAACCTGACAATGATAGCCTCAGAACATCCAATGTCTTGTCATCGCCATCATGAGCTCCCAAACCAAAATTATCTGAATGGTTTAAGTCTGTCAGACTCTTTGGTCCTTCTTGATTGACTTTTATCCACAATTACCATCTTCCTGGAGGCTAGTAGAGTCCCATCCACCATAAAAGAGCCAGTGCTCAATCCTTTTTTAAAGCGGCAACCCTTGAGAAAAGACAGCTCCACCGGTTATAGGAGGGCACAAGTTTAATCATGTGGGAGCAGAGCAGCACCAGCTGTTCTCCAATGACACATTCTTTCTCAGACGTTTTCAATCTAGCTTCCAGTTTGGTTCAGAGAGGGAGACAGAATACATGGCTTATAACTAGAGACTGTCAACGACATTACTTCTCTGTCGAATTTGCTGTACTTCTCCACAACTTTTGTTACTGTGCATCATGCCAATCTTCTGATCCAATCAGAAACTAAGCATCAGAGATGTGAGCTTCATCCCTTGGAATCTGGCATGGTTTCAGTACTTTCATCAGTGCTGTTTAAAAATCTATGTGAAGCCACTGGGTGACATCATTTAAAACCCCTGATTAGAGGATGGTCAATACACTGATGTCTCCGCCCCCCAGCTCTGTGTTTCATTAGCTCAGCATCCAGGAGCTGCTGTTTCAGTCCTGAACCCATGCTTGAAAGCTGTGGTCGAATGATCAAGAATAAATAAACGGAATATTTAGACCAGTTTGAAGTGACCCTTGTAGGGAACTCTTGTGCTATTTAGTGGTTCTACAAGTCTGTGACTGATGAGGTTATTTGCTGTACCAATTCAGGTCCACAGCCTGGTCTTGCTCTTTGATGAACCTATGGTTCTCTAGAGCAATTTTTAACTAGTACATTTGATCCTTCCAGTATAGATTCTTATACAATAATGCCAGGTTTAACCAGGCCCAAGTGAATTTTCCAACAAAGAAAGAAGCAAAATTGTAACAGTGAACAACAAAAGACAAACCATTTAGAGCATCAGACCAGGAATGCAATAGGCACCAGATCATCCAGAAAAATACAGCTGGATGCCGCGGTGGTAGTGAAGTTGCTATGTACTGGAGAAGAGGGTGCCACGGAACAAACCTCTTAGTTTCCTGATAATCTCTCATTCCATGCTTCCAGAAGGACATGGACAGAATCAAGACCATCCTCTCGAAAAGTGTCTCCTCAGATTATTCCAAAAACCAATTTGATCCATGAGCCTTCTATGGGGATAGCCTAACTGGTTCTCTGCTCCTGTAAAAGGGGTGAGTCAGATCAATCTGAATCTTGCTGGGTAATAATTACCAACCGTGACAGTGATCAGTACAATCATTGGACCAGCAAAACTCTATCCAGGGTAGAAAAGTAAATCCATTCTGTGACCCTCATCATATGAAAGGGCCTAGCATATTTGGAGAGAGCCCAGTGGTTGCCTTGAGGCTATGAAACCCTGAGTCATGACAGTCATCAGTTTTCATGTGTTTCCACCAGTTCAGTCAGGAAACAACTGGGCAGTTAGTGGTTGCTGCTCCAGAAGAATATCCGATCTGCTCCTGGATCCCAGCACAAGGTATGCATGGTGAAGTCTAGATTCTGAAATGCTTTTCAGGAGAAGTGTTTTCACAAGGAGAAGCCATCCTTAAAGAACAAAGGAAGGCCACCCTTGGCCTCCTCTCTGGGGTTGTTGCTACACAGAGCACCCGGGCAACTAGTTGGGCTATAACTGGCCCACCAGCCTCTGTTATCTCTGTTATCCCTTGGTTTCTTGCTGTCTTCTGTGTTGATCAATAACATCTATTGGAAGTGAGGAAGAACAATTTTAGCCACCTTTAAGAAGTACTTTCCAACTTTAGAAACTTTGGAAACTGCTATGGCTCGGGCTAGCGGAGAGAATTAAGGCATTATTATGAATTGGGGAGAGACGGCGGTTTAGGCCTCTGTCCTTAGCTTCCCAAGAATTTGCCACAGACCTCATTTATAAACAGCAGTATTGTTATACAACGTTATTCTTTCAGTAAGAATTGTGGAATAATTAGACAATTATTCTGATTATTCACAAGGGCAGTAAGCGGGAACAATGCATCATGCTGTCTAATGCTTTTCCCATCTAGAAAAAATATATCATCCTTGGGTTTCTCAAGGGCCCTTTGTTGGGCTGATGCCTTAGCAAGATCAAAGGGAATGGAGGAGGCTTCGGTGGTCATCACAAGCAGCTGCTTTGACCTGTGGAGTATTCAGCTCATGTGAAGGCGAGGGGGAAGCATAACCTACCACCATGCTCATTCAGACAGGAAGAGCAGAAAGGAGACTGATTACTGTCTCAGTGACAGATGCTAATCCACAACCTTGTCAACTTCCTAACAGCAAACATCTTTCTGCATTACCCGCTGAGACCTGAACTCCAGCCAAAGGCATTAGTCATGCCAGTTCATTTTTAAGGAGCAATTTCTGGGAGAGAATTCAGTTGAGAGATAAATAAAACCCCTGGCTTTCTACCAATGAGCTTTCTTGTTGTCCCATTTTACACTTATTTTAGGACCAGCATCCATCATTAGCCCCAGAAACCAAAAACACAGAAGGCATCTAGAAAACAAGTGTGGTGTAAAGGTGGGAGAGTCGGACTGTCTCTTGTGATGTATATACTTGCTTAGACATCAACTCGCAGATGTAGCCTTGGGCAAGTCATTCTGTCTCAAGTCATTCTCTCTCAACCCAACCTATTGGTTCAAGACTGCCTTGAGCATAAAACTGAGGAGAGAAAAAAGGAAGTTTTTAAAAATCTATTGCTTAATTAATCAGAGATATATTTTTAATTAATTAAAGATTGTTTCATTGGATAAATATTACAGCACTCTGGAGAATACTGGGTTGGATCCAGACTAAAGTGGCCATTTCCACCTATTCCCACTTCGTCCTCCAGACCCACCTTATGTAATTCTCTAGATTCCTCTATCCCCCAGGAGCCGCATTTCATGGAGATCAGCGGGTGCTACAGTGGGAGGGGGAGAGGCAGGACAGTTCCATTCTGCCACTAGAAAATTTAGTCTGGATCCAACCTGTTATCATTTCTTCCTGCTCACAATATTTATCACATTTGTATTCTAGCGTATTCAGATTCATTTGATGATCAGCTACATGTATGATTAATACTGATTTGGGGCCCATGGAAAATTTCCCCTAATGAGGGATTTTTAAAGCTGATTCCCTCCTCTTGCTGCAGACTCCCAACTTCCCCATCATATGTTTCGGGGGGGGGGGGGAGTACCCTGATCCTCTGGAGCAACATATCTTGGATCATTTGGGCTGCAGCAAGTGAGGGGAGGTTCTGCTGATAGAAATCCCTTTCTGTTACAGCCAGATTACTAGAATCTAAACCACTGATTTAAAAAAATTAAAATTCTCAAGTTGCGAGCATTTTTTTTTTAAAAAGTGGCCAGAATTGTGTTGTTTTTTAAGTAGCCAGAATTGTTGTTTCCATGTCACAGTAGCTCAGGTTTTAGGAGACAGAACACACATCTGTGCCTGATACTGCTAGACACATCTTCCATGCAATTTGTTTTTTAAAAATTTGAATCCTAATGGTAAACATTTGTCAAATTCCTTGAGTTTCAATATACTTGCTGTTTGCTGTTTGTTGTATTGTGGTACAAAATTGCTAGGTTTGCTTTCTTCTGTATGTTCTTTGCAGCATTTTAAAAATGCAAGCAGACTTTTCTTTTACAGAAGACACCCCATGCTGGGATTTGTGGGAATGGGCAAGAGACTTGCCAACGCTTTCAGGGCGCAAGGCAGGCTGGAATTTTCAATGCCTGTCAAAGAGCCAGTTCCCATGATCCCTGGGTTCATGGCAACAACAGACTTTTCTGGGCAAACTTTCAATACATGATGGAGTGGCCGCCTAATTCCAAACAGCCCATCAAGCCATGATTGGGGATCTTGTTCTGCACTGAAGCAGCCAAATAACTACTTTGTTGCCCACCAAACACTAATTGGTTGCCTAGAAATGGCCTGTCATGGTATGCCCATAGGTGAGGTGATGAATAACCTTTTATTCTACAATAACCTTTGTCATATGCCCTCCCTTTGTGACCTGACCTCTCATCGCAGGTCACTGGAGATGGTAACACATTAGTCTTCTTCCTTCCTTCCTTTCTTTTTAAAGAAATTTTATTTTAAAAGAAAAGATGTAAAAAAAATAGTGCATAGTAAAAAATTGCACATTAGTCTTCTTTTCATCATTTTTGGAAACCACATTTAAAAAGGTTGTGGACAGCTTGGAAAAGTTTAGAGGAGTGGTTCCTAATACTTCATAACACTAAGGACCTTTTTTGAGAGCCACATTTTCTTACTCTGATCGAACACGCTGTGTTTCATATATTTACATGCCACTTTGAATATACAGAGTGGCTTCCAAAAAGTGTAAAAATAACATCAGATGGAAGTACAACAGTAATCAAAGTAACAGGCTCCCAAACCAATGCAGATGTATAGCGTCTATCAAACACTCAATGGCCATACCAGGTATCCATGTAAACATTATTCAAGCAAAACTCTAGATGAGCCCTTTTGTGTCACAAGAGCTCAGTCAGTACAGGTAATCTTGAAAGGCTACAGAATTTACTGAACTTAGCTAGAGAAGAAGCCTTATGCATCTCCTCTGGAAAGCCATTACAGAGATATGACCTAACTGATGCAGAGCCACCAGCAGTAAGATGGGAACCCCCCAACCTGAACGGAAATGCGGAGATCCTGCAGCTGGCTCTGTGAGAGATCTTATCTCCTGGAGGGGTGCGAGGGGTGTGTCTTGTGGGGTCCTCCAGCTACAGGGCTAACCCCTTATTGGAGGAGTCCTTAGACAGAAGATGACTTACCTAGACAAGATAATTGCATGCATGAGTATAGCTGAGGATTTGTTGCTACAGACTATTGACAGGGACCCCAGCCAGTGATAAGTGGGGAATAGTGAATATCTGTTTAGAAGAGTCAGGCAGTTGCCATTGTTCTGTCTGAGGCAAAAGATAGGTGCCTGTTCCTCTTGGGGAACCATCACATTTGGTAACTTCTGAGCATTAGGCGTGAGCCCAAGTAGCTGTGGTGGGGTAAGGTTTCATTCACCACAAAGGGCTTCTAATGGTATGCCATTTCATTTATTTTAAAAAATTATATCACCTTTCATTCAATTTACGGCACTCAACAATCCAAAACATTAAAATAATATATATGGTTTTATATATATATATTAGTGTATGTGTAAACAAATTAAACAATAGTTAAACAAAACACAAACAGCTCTTTGGGGGAGGGGGGGCGTGGAGCTACTGTTGCTGGCCTCTTCACCTTGTCTTTATTCAGAGCATAGATCTGGTCTAAAAATGAGTTGCAGACGAGGCTTTTGGCACTGGGTATCAGTGGGCTGGGTGGTCCTTCCACCAACCATTCTGCACATTGTGCATGTGCTTTAAAAGCCCCAGGGGAACAAATGTTACTTTCTCTGTCTTTTCTTGAACTGTGCTACAAAATTCCCTTCTGGCTGTTAGTGTTAAGCTTCCTTCTTGCTGATCTGTAGGACTCCCCCCCCCCCATCTTTGATAAGTAAAGGTTTAAGATTTGAGGAGCACTTTGAAATCCTGGCCATAACTTTGGGAAAGCTAGCAGCAGCCAAGCAGTAAGACACCCCTCTTTTCACAGCACCATCTGTCTTCTCTAACTTCCATAATCCTTCACTTGATGGATTAAAAATTATCTCTGCAAGGGGCTAGATTGAATCCGGGGCAGGGCTGCTTTGTGTGAATCTCCCAAATTATTTTTTCCCCAACTCCCACCCCAGTATCCTTTAATGTTGCACTTTCTCATTGCTTAGCAGTCCAGTCCTCTAGGATTTTCCTTTCCAGGGTGATAGTACATAAGCATGCATGGTGGTCCTTTGCATCAGCTCTTTTCATTGGTTAGCGAAGCACATGCCCTTTCATCAACCCTAGTCTCCTGATAAATATTCTTAAACCTCAATCAAAATGTCCTGTTACTTTCTATTTCTTCATCTTCCTGGCTGTCAGCTCTACAGGACCTCTTACTTGATTACAAACACTGTCTGTTTCCCCCATTTAATACAAGTAGGTTGTGACTGCACATCACAGAAAGAACCATTTTAGTCTGAAATGCAGAACTTTTAATTTTCTCCCACAGATTCTCCTTTATGGGAAATTAATTTAATTTTGCTTTTATGCAGCCACACTTCCATGTGAGCCCATATGTAGTCCTGCTGGCTGCTTTATAGCTTTGATGATACAAGGAAGAAGTACTGAAACTTTATTTCACGCAATAAACTACTGAGAGTATGAACATCTTATTTAGTAAGTGGAAATCCTGTTCATTACAATGCATGGCACATCATATTACTCCAGAGGGACGGAGCCCACAAACAGGGCTTACATTGCCAAGTTGGAATTGAATGAGTTGCTTTTCTTTTCTAAACCTTTTGGGAGTGCGTGTTTATGCATGATATTACTTTCCCAATTTGATATTTTTAATTGATCTCATTTCTATTTGAATATTACCTCTATGGGGACATGGAGCCCAGGCTTTGCATGTGGAAGGCCCTTTATTTAATCCCAGCATCTCCAGTTAAAGGATCTTGGGTATCAGGCATCAGGAAAGACCTTTCTTCACCTGAGATCCTGGGGAGCTGCTGCCAATCGGAACAGGAAAGTTCTGAGCTAGGCAGGCAAATTGTTTGACTTGCTAGAAGGCACCTTCATACGATCAAGATTTTCTGTTTAACATTTAAAAATAGTTTCCTAAGTTATATCCCGTTATAATGCATGAATTTACTACTCTAAGTAAAATTTGGTAGTCATTTGAGAAAAACTAGGAAAGTGTATCCTGCAATATGGCAGATCTTCAGGGCAGCCATTTTGGTGTAGTGGTTAAGAGTGCGGGACTCTAATCTGGAGAGCTGGGTTTGATTCCCCACTCCTCCACTTGAAGCCAGCTGGGTGACCTTGGACTAGTCACGGCTCTCTGGAGTTCTCTCAGCCCCACCCACCTCACAAGGTGTTTTGTTGTGGGGATAATAATAGCATACTTTGTAAACTGCTCTGAGTGGGCATTAAGTTGTCCTGAAGGGTGGTATATAAATCAAATGTTGTTGTTATTATTCTCCTTGGTTATGTTTCTATCAGTTATTCATGGTTGTTTATTAATAATAAAAACTTTGCTTATATACCACTCTTCTAGACAGATTAGTGCCTCACCCAGAGTGGTAAACAAGTTTGTGTTATTATTATCCTCACAATACAGCTGGGGAGCTGGGGCTGAGAGGAGTGGCTTACCCAAGGCTTCCTACTTAGCTCATGGCAGTAGTGGGATTTGAACCAGTAGAGTGCTGATTCGCAGCTGAACCACTTAACCAGTGTGCTACATGTTTACCATGTTTGTAGCCTGATCAACAGAATTGATCAGGAGGCATTTTTCAAGGGGATTAGAATTTCAGTAAAATGCAACAGGAAGGTGAATTTATAATAGAGTAGAATTATAGACTACTTCAATGATTATTGTATGTATCAGATTGCTTTACTGTATTGTTTTCTAGCTTTTTAATTCACTTTCTGTATTGTTTATGGTAGGTCATGCCTTAGACACTTTTCTGTTTCCATTGCTTCCTTATTTATTTACTTCATTTATACTCTGCTTTGCTCCCTGATGCAGACCCAAGGCAACTTACATCTTTCTCGTTTTATCTTCAGAACAATCCTATGAGGTAGGTTAAGCAGAAAGTGTGTGACTCACCCAACATCACCAGGCAAGCTTCCATGGCAGAGTGTTTTCTAATCCTCTAATCCTACTCCTATTGCATTGGTTATTAGATGTCTTACACTGCCTGAATTGGTTTTATATTTTGTACAATACCTTGAGTCTCAGTGTGAAAGGCAAACTATAAATGGAGTAAATAAATAAAATAAATGCTCTCTAATTCTTTATATTTGCCAAGTTCTGCTACCATAAGAGTTAGAAAATTACTGTTGGAATTCAGACAAGTTGCTGCTGGTCTTCCAGACATGATTTCACAGCCAAATGGGGAATCAAACAAAGGAGCCTTCACTCCTCCTCCTTGCATGCTTCATGCACGAGGCCATCATATTGCTCGACTGCTCTGCTCATGCCAGTCAATCTGGCTGTGTATCCTCTCCTGCCGGTTTCCTGGAAGTGAGGTCAGACCGTTATTCTGAGAGTTTCCTGCATTGAATTTGTGCAGTAATTTGGCAGACCAACTTTCTGACATTTCCACCTCCCTGAAAGGGTACAAAATTGATCATTTTGATTGGAAAAATATATACCACTAGCCATGGGTGTGCTCCTACATCAATGGGAGAAAAGAACTTTCCTTTTCATGTGAGGATAGTAAACACAACTGCTAATATCATCTGTATTTTCACTGAATTCTAGGGGTTTTAAAATAAAATTAAGGGCTATGATTCCAAACAAATACATTACTTCGCTTTAGAGGTGGGCATGGACCAAGAAAACTCTATGACTGCCAGCCATTGATTTTCATGGACCATGGACCACGAAATTTTCATGGACCAGTTTGTCAGTCTGTGGTCCGTGACTTCTGGCAGCCCTGGCTCCGCATCTTCACACCCAGAATGCCCAAACTCACAGAGAATCTTCAGCAGCCTCTCCTCCAGCCACCCTCCAAGTTTGGTCATGATAGCATTTTGGATGTCCAAGTTACAGACCCCCAAAGTGGCCACCCCCAGGAAACTTCCAGTAGATACTAGAGTTGCAAATGCCAATTGACTTTGCATTGGCTAACGGCATCAAAAAGTTGCAATGAGGCAAAATCAAACAGAAAAGGGTGGGAGAAGAGCCTCCTCACTCACCACACAGACATCTTCCCAGCTGTTCCAGCTGTTGCCTAAGGAATTAATTCTTGCTCCTTGCTCCATAGAGCAGAATGGGAGCTCTCTGGTTGGCAGGCAGAGCTGCCTATCAAGTTTTTAAGGGCTGCAAAATGTCTGCGGACGTACCCTTAATAGCCTAGGGAATTGATATATCGGCGCCAGGATGTCTGGACTTACGGACCACGGACCAACAGACCTGCCCAAAAGGACCAAAATTCATGAAAAAGGGGAGTACCACGAACTGTGTGTTCGCGAACCACAAACCGGGCCAGAGCGTGCAAAATTTTGATCTGTTTGGTGCCCATCTCTAGTTCCCTTCTCTTTTGCATGATTTTGCATGCCATTTCATTTTCTCAAATTCTTTTGATGTGACAGAAGATAGTTTGTTAAAGGTTTAGAGAAGAGGAGATATGTGATAGTTTGTGCTTGGTTGTCACCACTTTTGTTGTTGTGACTGTTCAACTTGGGCTACCACTGATTTTATTTGGGACATAGCCCTAATGTGATGAGGGGAAGAAGAAGAGGGGACTGCTGAGGGGGAGACTTCTGAGGTAGAAGGCTCTCTGGACGGAATGTTGACCTGTGAGTTCCCCACTCTGGCTTCTCCTTTCTTCTGTTTTAACCCAAACCACCACAATACTCATACAAAAGAGAAACACAAGCCTTTATTAACTGGATGGTAGCATGTAGCTTTGTGTTCCCTAAAGGGCTTGCAGTTGTAACCCTAATAATGTCGTATTTGATAGTGAGATTATTAGAAACTACTTTCTCATTGGCTAATTAATTGGCCCTGGTGTAACATCATTGCTTCCAGGTTGCACAGGAAGTTGAGTCATTGACTGGTACTGCAGGCATGACCATTTTCCCATCCTGCCTCTTCTGGTGTGAGCACTTCTTCTGGGCCTGCTTCTTCCCACCAATCAGCTAGTGATTGGCACACAGAGGCAGGAATCCTACACGGTGCAGTAGGATTGCCAACTCTGAACTGGAAAATTCCTGGAAATGTGGGGGTGGAGCCTGGGGAGGGCAGAAATCTCAGCAAGGATGTTATACTATAGGATTCACCTTCTGAAGCTGCCATTTTGATCTCTGTTGTCTGGAAATGTTGAATTGCAGAAGATCTCCAGGCCCCACCTGGAGGTTGGCAACCTGTTCAAAAGTGCCACTTCTCTTGGGCCTGCTCTTTGCCCTGCTGGAGTGATCATACAGTCACTAAATTGGTACCTGTGTGTTTACACAATTGGACAACTCACAGCGTGGAAGGTACGCAAATGTTCCAGGGAGGAAAGATTACACACACCCCCTCCCCATGCTGTGGCCTTGATCTGTTCTCCTGGAGCTTCTATTTATCCTCTCTGCCTTTTTAAGTGGGACGTTTGTCCATGATTCTCCCAGGGCCGGTGCGCCCATGAAGGCCAGGTAGGCGGTGGCCTCGGGCGCGCGGGCATTGGAGGGGCGCCGGAGGGGGTGTCGGGGGCGGAGGCGCGCACAGTGAAGCTGGCATGACTGGGCTGCAGCTACGGCTGCAGCCAGCCAGCCAGCTCCGTGCTGCCACCGCCACTGCCACACACCCCAGTCGGGCGCAGCCTCCGGGCGCTGCCCCAGCAGCGGCTCACGGCTTGTGCACCCAGCTGGGGTGCGTGGCGGCGGCGGCACGGAGCTGGCTGGCTGGCTGCAGCAGTAGCTGCAGCCCAGTCATGCCAGCTTCACTGCATGCGCCTCTGCCCCAGCCGGTCGCAGAAGCCGTGAGCTGTTTCTGGGGTGGCGCACGGAGCAGCCTCCGTGCGCCGCCCCAGCAGTGGCTCGCAGCTTCTGCGCTCGGCTGGGGCATGTGGCGGTGGCGGCACGGGGCTGGCTGGCTGGCTGTAGCTGCTGCTGCAGCCAGCCACGCCAGCTCCGCTACACGCTCCTCTGCCCCAGCCGGGTGCAGAAGGCGTGAGCTGTTGCTGAGGCGGTGCACGGAGCAGCATCCGCGTGCCGCCCCAGCAGCAGCTTGAAGCTTCTGTGCTCGGGGCTCCGCGAGCTGCCCAGCCCCCCTGCGGCGTGTGATGACATCTGTGATGATGTCATCACGTAGTCCGTGGCATGTGCGCGCACGTACAGAGCGCGCACACGCTGCCTCGGGCGCCAGAACCTCTGGCACCGGCCCTGGATTCTCCCATCATCATGTCTTGTTGAACCCGTGGGTAGCTAGGCAAGGAAATGCCTCCACTGATTGGCACTTCGGAGCCCTGCTTGAACCCAAAGGGCAATGCCAAGGCAAATTTGGTACCTGGCAGTGGATTATAGGTGGCTTGTAATGTTCAGTATCAAGGCTGATAAAGAAGTATGGGCAGGCACAAGCCTGTCACCTTTATCTTCCTCATCAGTATGATCCCTCTAATCCACATGTACTTCGTAACCTTATGTCATCCTGCTTAAGCCAGAGCAGCGTTCTTCCCCTTCATCTGTTGATCTATTTCTTTCTTCTCTTTTTAAAGCCCTCTTCTTTCACAAAGCATTTCTGGGACCTCCATAAACTGCTTTCTTTTTTCCACTGTTAGGTTACCCTGCCCAATTTCAGCCTTGCTGTTCTTTCAGTTTTTATGAAGGTCTGTCCTCTCCTTTCCCCTTTGCTGCAGGCTTCAACCTTTTTAGACTTGGGGTCCAACTTTAATCCCAGCTAGCATCATGGGGCCCACCAAGCATATGACACTGCCACAGGCGCCAGTCTCTAAATCTTTCCACTGTTGAGCATCCTGACATCAGCATCCTGCTGCTCTACTTAATGCGCATGGTAAGTGGCATGGCAGCTTTGCTCTCTGTACTGCTTGGGAAATAAAGGTAAAGGTGCAAACACCGAGTCATTGCTGATCCATGGAGGGAGATCGCATCATGATGTTTTCTTGGCAGACTTTTTGTTACGGGGTAGTTTGCTATTGCCTTCCCCAGTCATCTACACTTTATCCCCAGCAAACTGGGAACTCATTTTACCGACCTTGGAAGGATGGAAGGCTGAGTCAACCTTGAACCGGCTACCTGAAGCTGGCTTCTGCCAGGATCGAACTCAGGCTGTGAGCAGAGCTTGGGTTGCAGTACTGCAGCTTACCACTCTGCGCCACAGGGCTCAGGCAATAGGGCCTTCTAAAAACAGCCAAAAGAGAGAGGCACTCTGTACAGGCTTGCAGCCCACATCAGGATTAAAGACCACTGATCCCATTCTTAAGTGTGATAGGTGCAATCTTTTACTGATTACTAGAAGCAGAATTTGTAGTCATGCTCTTTTCTCTTTATCACAGATGCATTTCTTGTTTCTGCCACTGGATTTCAGGGCATACTTCGTGGTTTTCCTTCATTTACATCTCACAGCAACAAACCTTTTAACTAAGCAGAAACTGAAAAGTCAAACAGAAATTGTAAATAGACCCTGAAGTATTAGATCCAACTCCTGCCAACTTTCTTGTGTGTGTCTCTGTGTCTGTCTGTTCCTGTGTTAGATCTTTGGAGCAAAATAAGGCTACTCAAATCTGTGTCAAGGACTGAGTGTAATCTGATTCTCCTCTGTTCTTTAGGGTGTTGGTCACTTTGGTCAACCTACCTGCGATGGGAGAAGTTCATGTGATTAGAGCTCTAGATTTGTAAATTGACCATAAAAAACTAAACCGGGGAAGAGATCTGGCTTGGAGCTGTGACCCTGGAATGGGTGTTTAATTTTTCCCCTTGCATCGTTTTCTTGATCGAAATGTCCCATCTTTGGCTCCTTTAAGCCCCCATGTGGACAAACAGACAGGCATCCATTTTGTAAGTGATCTCTCACATTTGTAGCCCTTTATGAAAACATTATAAATAAATGTTTATTAAAAAATTTTTATCTCAAGGCAGCTTGCAAAAGCAGCAGTAAATTGCAACCTCCTCCCCAAAAGCAAACCAAACAGCATCAAAGATCAACAGTATCAGAACAACTGAATATCCTGAAATCTTCGGTCTTCTATAAAGTCCACTATTCTATTAGTTACACCCCCAATGGCCCACTGAAATAAAATGCCTTTGCATGACTTAGAGTGACGGTGCTCTCCATAATCTTTGGGCAAACCATTCCAAAACATTGATTATGCCTTTGAAAATGTCTTTGCTTACAAGTGTGAACGAGGGTACCACAAATAGAAGGCCGTCTGAAGAATGCAGTTGGCCCATGCAAGTTTATTGGGAGCTGTGGTTCATTAACTTTGAGGGTCACAGGCTGTGAAAAGCTTTAAAGGTAAAAACCCCTTCCTTCCTTCCTTCCTTCCTTCCTTCCTTCCTTCCTTCCTTCCTTCCTTCCTTCCTTCCTTCCTTCCTTCCTTCCTTCCTTCCTTCCTTCCTTCCTTAAATGTATATGCTGCCCCTCCAGCAACCTGCTTGAGGTGGTCAACAAAGTATAATATGATAAAATAAAAACAGCAGAAAACCTGCAACATTAACAAACCATAAAAAACAGGCAATAAAACTGAATAAAACATTTAGCCTAAAATGCTTCTTGTAAAACAGTTTTCAGGCTAGTAGCAGATGTGTCAAAACAAATTTAAAAGATCAAGCCCTTCATTTAAAAGCATGAGTAAAAACAAATATTTTGTCCTGGCAGCTAGGGAAGGCACCAGTCAATTCAAGGGGGAAGGAGTTCCACCATAATGCAATCACTGTTTCAGCCTGGGGCCTGGTCAACATATGCCTCATCTTTGCAGGCAGGTGCACATGGGGCGTGTCCAACTCATGAGTTGGATGAACAGTAAGGAAGAAGACATACCCTTGAATTGGGCCTGGAAGCAAGTATAGACCCAGTGCATAGGTTGATACACAGGTGTTATATAGACTGGCTAGACCAGCCAAAAGCCTGCCATTTTGTACCATGGTGATCTTGTTTCACATTATTTCCTAAGTGAAACCTAATAGACATTTTGTTATGCATACATATTCATTTCCCCTACATTAAAAAGAAAAGCAAAAAACTAAAGTGCATTAATGCCTTTATTAGCAAAGAGTTAACGTCAGTCCTTTATTAAATCAGCTAGATGAGTGGGCGAGAGAACTGGCATTTGTATAAAAAGGAACAAGGGGAAAAAAGAGAAAAGAGAGAGCAGATCAGGTTAACAATTTTTTTTGTCATACAAACCTAATCCTGAAATTAATGTATAGTGTAGGCAATTCAGCTACATTCAGCTCTGGGCAACGTATCCCACATGATTGACAGGTTGGAAAAGATTCAATGTACAACAGCAATTATTAAATGGGCCAGAAGAGTCCAATCTGTGTTTAAGATGAAATGAACTCAGTAGGCTTATATGTTAGCTAAGTGTTGATTAGAAACTGTGTGTGTATGTGAATTCAAGGGCATGAATATTATAGAGGAAGAGACACATTGTTTGACATGAGATCAAAATTATAACTGGGAAGAATAAAAGAATAAAGATGTTTGCAATGAAAATACAGGCTACCTGTGCTTCCTGCCACAACTCCTTTAGGTGGCAGAAAGTTTTTAAAAATTGCTGTTGTCATATGCGATGTGATGTCTCTTCCAGGGAAAACCGTGAAGTGACATCACATTGCTCTAGGAATCTCTGGAAGCTCTGTGGTTTTACTATAGAGTTTCTGGCAATTCCAAGAGCAATGTGACACCACTTCTTTCTTTCTCTTGGAAGTGACATCCTGTTGTGTACGATGATGGCACCCCCTCATGTCCCCGCCCCTATCCCCCACCAGGTGCCAGCCATCTACTACAAATAGGAATTTTGTTCAACATGACCAAGAAGCGATGGAAGCTATATTGCTTGCTGAAATTAAGGGTTCTCTCTTTCTGTAATAAATTTTTTCTCTTCTAGGAGGCATTTTTTTTGTAGAAAACCACATTTTAAATATTTTACTTCATTTATACCTCACCTTTCACCCCAATGGAGTGAAACCCCATTGCGACAACACCGAAACCCCTTACAACAACCTTGTTGAGTAGGTTAGGCTGAGAATATGTGACTGGCCCAAGGTCACCAAGTAAGCTTCCATGGCAGAGCAGGGAATTTAATCTGGCTTGCCCAGATCCTAGTCTGTCTAGCCACTGTACTCCATTTTATGCAAGGCAGGAAGGGTTACATCAGTGCTTAGTTCTTGTGGCCCCTTCTTATATGCCCAGGGTAATGCCAATCACCACTTTGCGGTCAGGAAGCAATTTTCCCCAGGCCAGTTTGGCCGGGGATCCTGGAAGTGTTTTGCCATCTTTTGGGCATGGAGCAGGAGTCACTGGGTGTGTCGGGGGGGGGGAGAGGTAGTTGTGAATTTCCTGCATTGTGCAGGGGGTTGGACTAGATGATCCAGGAGATCCCTTCCAATGCTATGATTCTATGATTCCTTTGAAAACCCCATGAGGTGGAATTTCAGTGGGTTGCTATGAGTCAAGACCCACTCTTGGATATATTAGAAGATTTAATTGCCCTTCCCCCAAGAACTTTTATAAAACATTCACTGAGGTTACATCTTAGACCTCAAACTAACTATCCTTTTTGTAATGCAGATCAATCACCCCATCCCCCTGTTAAAACAAATGGATTTGTCTCTTGGGAAAGCGTACATAGTATGAGCATAGGGTGCATTCTTTGCCTAGTGGTGCACTAAAAAGATTTCTGTTGTGTTAGTGCAAATAAATGAGATGTTTCGTTCCTCAGAAGGATGTGTCAGTGTCCATGCATATGGACTTAGCCACTACCAAAGAGAGATGGCTTTGAGGTTTGGGTGCAAAGTGAAGGTTTGAGCATGGAGCACACCCCTTGGTTTCCACTTTGTTTTGAGAAATTCATTATTTTATTTGCCTAATTTGCCTGCTTAGCAGGACAGCAGCTGCTTCTAGCAGCAAAAGAAAAGCACAATATCATTGAGGGATATACATAGATAACTCTGTGACTTGCCATGTTCAGATGTACATATTCAGTGCAGTTTGGCCATTGCTCCCCCAATTCCTTTTGTGCCCTCAGAACAAAGTGTAAGATCAACAGAAATTGCTTTTAAGAAAAGTATCTATCATATTATTTTAGGAGGGAACAAGGTTGGCTGGATCAGCTGAATGGATAATGCTGGCAGCACATTTGTGCTGGAAGAATTTTAGTGAACATTAAATAATATCTAGGTAATGGATAACTTTCTGACCCTGGAACAACTCCATTAATTTAATCTGCTTTTACATTATCGTATTGAAGCAGCCTTATTGCAGCGTGCCTGGCTTTAGCTTTATCACCTTGGATGGTGGTGAGCGTGATGTTGCCAGCTCTCTGAAGTTTTATATAGGGATTAGATAGATCACTATAAGGAAGGGTGGAAATTCCATACACTTTTCTGGTATTTTTGGAAGTTGACACTGTGGTAAGCTGATCTGTTTCTCCCTCAGGCGGTGCTGAACTACAGCAGGTGTCGTCTTCTGTGTGAGACATTCAGCCACTTGTGGATTTTATGGACCACACAAAGCTTCTTGCTGCTATATCTTCAGATCGTTGGGGCTAACAGCTGAGAGAGATTATTCTTTCATTCAAACAATTTGGGAATGGGGAAAAATCAAAAAGACATTTTATAGTCAATAATGTGCATATGGAAACTTGAGGAGAAAGGAACCACAAGTTCTTGCAGTTAACCTCATAATTCATTCAAGGTGTGTATTTGATTGAAGGATACTTATGAGTTACATTTTTATCCTTGTCCTCATCTTGAATCAGAAACATTCTGAGGCCAGTTTTGTTAACATCCAGTTTGGTGTATTGTGGTGTAGTGGTTGGACTAGGATCTGGGAGATTTGGGTTCAGATACCTGCTCTGCTGTAGAAGGTTGCCTGGTGACCTTTGGCCAGTTCCACTCTCTCAGCTTAATCTGTCTCACGAGGTTGTTGTGAGAAAAAATGAAAAAGAGGAGAATGATGTAAGCCACTTTGGATTCCTACTGGGGAGAAAGGCAGGTTATATGTGAATAAAAAAGTAAAAAGTAACATCCTAGTATACACAAGCTACTTGTTAGAATTTTTCACCGGTGACCTACTTCAAATGGATAAGCCCCTCACTTCTAAGGTGACAGTATCAAGCCACAGTTTATGGAGTGGTGGCAGTTTTGAAGCCCTGTTTTTGTTCCAGGGCTATCATGACTTTAAAAAAAAAAAAACTTCTACAAAGATACTCTTTGCTATCCTGCCAGAACTTTTTTTTTCTAGTAGGAGCATTTTGCAGCCTCTTTTCTTTTTTACTTCCTAATGTCAGGTTAGCATTCTGTATCTCCTACCAAATTCCATTCTCAGTTCCTGAATATCACATCACTCTGAGAATGAATAAATAAGGGTGTGACTTATATAATGATGAATTGCTGAGGCCTACAAGTGGCAGAGTGGGGTGGTTTCTTGTTAACATGGACCAATATTCATTTATGAGAGGTCTGAAAGCTTTTTCTGCTGTAGTTTGAATCCATTTCCCTCCCACTGTTTCTCATTTCATTATACCTGCCAGGGAGTTTACAGATTTTTCTGGCATGTGGAGGGCACTGCTTTGTAGTAGGAGGGTTACTGTTTATGAATCTTACCTCATTTAATATCTGAACACTAATGCATTTATTGTGTTTAAAGATGCCCCTGGGAGCTTGCGCGGTGTGTGCAATTTGTATTGTTCATTCTTTTCTTTTTCCTGCAACCTGCTCATTTCCTGTCTTTCACATGTGCTCCCTTGCTTTCTGGCCCTGTATTGATGGGTTCCTCTTATGCCCATTGGACGCCTTGAAGGCTATGGCACAAAATGCTGCAATGTTACAGCGGTGTGGTCATGCTTTGCCTATTCTCTTTCCTGAGGCTCCTGCTGCTGTTCCTGTGAGGCTAACCCAAACTGACTCTTCTGTGAGGCCCCTGCAGTAACTTTAACTTACTGTAAATTGGAGATGTTTACGACTGAAAACTTCACCTCTCCCAGTATCTTTCTGCTGGCGTATATTTGTCTTTTCTTGTGTTTCTTTGCACAATTTATTTCTATAAGAAATAGATGTAGAGAAGAATCTTCCAAGTGAATTGTCCTTAAAAAGATGCTAGATGCATCAATTTCCACAATGTTCTTTCAAATTTCAATGCACCAGGACATTTCAGTGCCAGTTAACAAACCTTGGCCAAAAGGCCACCAAAATTTGTAGCCAAATTCATCTTCTCTTTATAGGATCTTCCAGTATATCCACCCAGTACAAACATGTTACAGGCTTCCATTTGGGTCTATTGTTATAATTCCTGTTATACTGATCTACACCTTAAAGAGCTTGCAAACGTAAACAGAGGACATGATATCCTTTTTACCATCAATCCAAGATTCTTCTTGGAGGCTGTGACGGCATGGTTGAAACAGAGCAGGCTGAAATTGAACCCAGTGAAGATGGAGGTCCTGCAGCTGGGACGGGGGCTGCCAGATGTTGGGATCCAGCTCCCTGCCCTGGATGGGACACCACTGGCAACTTTGCCAGTGGTAAAGAGTCTGGGTGTGCTCCTGGATGCCTCCCTATCGATGGAGGCCCAGGTCACGGTGGTTGCCAAGTCTGCATTTTTCCATCTTCGTCAGATCAGGCAACTTGCCCCCTACCTGACGCCCCAGGACCTGGCTACAGTGATCCATGCAACGGTCACCTCCAGGCTAGATTACTGTAACTCACTCTACGCTGGGCTACCCCTGGGCCTGATCCGGAAACTACAACTGGTCCAGAATGCAGCGGCACGGGTCCTGACTGGTATACCTTACCAGTCACACATCACACCTGTCCTGCGCCAGCTGCACTGGCTTCCGGTTGAATTCCGAATAAGGTTCAAAGTGTTGGTTCTTACCTTTAAAGCCCTGAGTGGGTTGGGACCAGCATATCTTCGGGACCGCCTCTCCCTGTACGTTCCCCGGAGATCGCTCCGATCAGCGAATAAATATTTACTTGTGGTCCCCGGCCCTAAGGAAGCCCGCCTCGCTTCAACCAGGGCCAGGGCCTTTTCAGTCCTGGCCCCAGCCTGGTGGAACGCTCTGTCAATGGAAACCCGGGCCCAGCGGGACATATTATTGTTCCGCCGGGCCTGTAAGACAGAGCTGTTCCGCCAGGCGTTTGGTGATTGAAGGGGACGGTGCCATGTCAGCCTCCCACCTTTGGGGTAGGGAAGGTTCTCCCCACCACTGCACCTTGTTAATTTGTTTTATTATTTGTATATTGATTTTAGTTTTTGTTTTTATCGATTTTAACTGTTCACCGCCCAGAGTCCCTGGGGATGGGCAGTATATAAATTGAATAAATAAATAAATAAACAAACAAATAAATAAATAAATAAATAAGAAGCAGAGCAGCACCTGGCTCCTCTGTTTTTGGCCCTCAGAACACTGAAGACTTCTCAGCTTTGAGGAGGAGCTAGGGAGCTATCATCCAAGCGACTGACATTCAACTATCAGAAGCAGATTTTTAAAAACCTTTTTTGTATGTTTATGATTGTTGTTTTTACATTGAGTGCTGTAAAGTAGAAAGGCAGCTAATAAATATTTTAATTAAATAAATAAATAGCCAGTTACACTGTATGTGCTTCAGTAAGTACATGATCTGAATGAACCAATATGTTTTGGAACATGGCATTATTTTTGGAAGGAAGATCATTATTTGTTATGCACAGATGTCAGATAGAGATACTTTGAGATGCTTATACTATAAGTTCCTCAGGGCAGAGATCAGTCTCTTTGTCTTTAAAGTACAATGCACATATACGGTATTGTAAAAATTATAATAACAGTGGAATATAACACGCAACAAATGACAAGGAATAATAGCTAAGTGTACTGGCGGTGTTATGGTAGACATGTTCAAAAACGTAAGAGCATCGAGAAAGCATCTCTGATCTATGACTGGAACATTAGGCATTGCAGTAGTTATTTTACAGTGCAATTCTAAGTGAAGTTGCATCATTCTTTTTCCATTGAAGTCAATAGGTTTAGAAAGATGTAACTTTCTTTAAGAACATATTTGTTACTATGCCATCTTAAGCACAGTTAGACATGCTAAGCCCATTGACTTTGAATGGTATAACTCTGCTCAGGATGGCTTAGCTAGTTGACCAATAGAAAATTATCAGGCTTCAACCTAGAGCAGGGATCCCCAACCCCCGGTCCATGGTCCGGTACCGATCCATGCCCTGTTAGCATCCAGGCTGCACAGGAGGTGAGTGGCGGGTGAGCGCAAAGCCGGCTCCAGGGAGCAGGTGAGGTAGGTGGTCGCCTGTCACCCCCAGATGGGACTGTCTAGTTGCAGGAAAACAAACTCAGAGCTCCCACTGATTCTGCATTGTGGTGAGTTGTATAATTATTTCATTATATATTATAATGTAATAATAGAAATAGAGTGCACAATTGTATCATTCCGAAACCATCCCCCCTCCCCCAGTCCATGGAAAAATTGTCTTCCACGAAACCGTGCCAAAAAGGTTGGGACCACTGACCTAGAGCACATAGTTGAGTGCCCTATTGTGTTACTTGGATGCTAAATGCCAGGTGCATCAGATAAGAAAGCGGGATACAGTCACTGATTGGATAGATTAAACTGCAGTGCTGTCCAAAATGACCAATTATACCTGTGTGAAAGAAAGAAGACATAGATTGGATGTCTTTGAACTGAACAGTTATATGAATGTATGGGAGAGTAAGCTGTGCTCTGATCGTCACAGGTTCAATCAAAAGTCCACATTTACTGTATGAATATGGATATGGAAACTGTACATGCAACAGCAGTTGCAGTTGATTAGGCACCCTGGAAAATGTATAGATAAACCGATGTGTGTACAGTGTGTATATATGTATGGTCAATTCTGACCTTCAGCTGAACAAGCGTAAGAAGATACAGGAGCATATGGCTACAATCTCACTCTCTTTGTATGTGCTTTCAGTTAACACGTGTGTGAAGGGCTTTTGCTGAATTCTATAATAGAGAACTACAAACGGGTATTAGTGCTAGAAATGTTTTCTGTTTGGTATGAATTTTATATGGTTTGGAATTAAGGTGTTGTCATAATAATAGTAAATAATAATAGAGAGAAGTTTCCCATTATCATCAATAAATCTAATTCTCAACATGGCCAAATCTATGGATACTTAAATCCACAGACTGGCGCCTTGAACAGACATGATAGATCTTTCTGTAGTCCTAAGAAGAGCTCCAGGTTTGCAGAAACATCTGAATATTTAAAAACCTTTTAAAAAAGCCACTGTTTAACACTGGGAAGGGGGAAAGAAAGAATGGAAAGGCAGAGTGCCAAGAGAAAGAAGAGAGGAAATAGAGTAGGGAGGGGGATACAAGGGAAATTGAGGTGTGCTCCTCAAGTCCTTGATGATTCATAGAAGCATAGGGTTGGAAGGGCCATCTAGGGTCATGTAGTCCAATCCCTTGCACAATATAGGAAATTCACAACTATTTCCCCTTCCCACACCCCCAGTGACCCCCGCTCCATGCCCCAAAGATAGCAAAACACCATCAGGATCCCTATCCAAACTGGCCTGGGAAAAATTGCTACCTGACTCCAAGGTGGCGATCGGCTTTACCCTCGGCATGTAAGAAAGGGCCACAAGAACTAAGCACTGATGTAACCCCTCCTGCCCTCCCTCTCATGATCTGCCTAGGTTCACAGAATCAGCATTGCTGTCAGATGGCCACCTAGCCTCAGCTTAAAAACCTCCAAAGAAGGTTTTTCCCAAGGAAGTCTGTTCCACTGAGGGACCACTCTGTCAGGAAGTTCTTCCTAATGTTTAGCCACAACCTCTTTTGATTTCATTTCAACCTGTTGGTTCTGGTCCATATTTCTGGGGCAGTGGAAAACAACTCTGCACCATTCTCTATATGATAGCCTTTCAAATACCCGAAGATGGTTATCATATCACCTCTCAGTTGTCTCTTTTCCAGTCTAAACATACTGAGCTCCTCCAACCTTTCCTCATAGGACTTGGTCTCCAGACCCCTCACCATCTTCATTGCTCTTCTCTGGATATGTTCCAGCTTGTCTCTATCCTTCTGAAATTGTCGTGCCCAAAACTGAACACAATATTCTAGGTGAGGTCTAATCAGAGCAGAGTAAAGCGATACCATCACTTCGTGTGATCTGAACACTATGCTTCTGTTGATACAGCCCCAAATCACATTTGCCTTTTTAGCTACCATATCACCCTGCTGATTCATGTTCAGTGTATGGTCTGCTAAGACCCCTAGATCCTTTTCACACATACTACTGCTAAGACAAGCCTCCCTCATTCTATAATTATGCCTTTGATTTTTCTTACCTAAATGCAGAACTTTGCATTTATCTCTGTACAAATTCATTTTATTTATTTTAGCCCAGTTTTCCAGCCTGTCAAGACCATCCTGTATCGTGCCTCTGTCTTCTACTGTATTTGTTACCCCTCACAATTTAGTATCATCTGCAAATTGAATAAGCATTACCTCTATTCTTTTATCCAAATCATTTATAAAAATGTTGAACAGAACAGGTCCCAGGACCGATCACTGAGGCACTCCACTTGCCGCTCTTCTCCAGGAGGATGAGGAACAATTAACAAGCACACTTTGTGTGCGATCTGTCAGTTCCCAAATTTGCAGCTGGGCCTAGCCCAGTGGCTGGCACAGTACAACCAGCCATGTGGGCATGTCTTGGTGGCTGGCAAAACACAACTGGCTCTGGCCTAGTGCAGTGGCTGGAACCACAGATTTTTCCCAGTTAGAGACTGCCAAGGAGAGGGAAGAAGGGAAAGCTGAAGATGGCGAGGGAGCTGATAAAGTAGGTTGGCTTATGGGTGGGAAGGAGAGAAGGAAGTACAAAAGGAGAGAAGCTATAGAGGCTTTCAGAGAAGGGAAAGTAAAGGAGGGGAAAATGAGATGGCCCCCTACAAGTCCTTGCTTGTCTCTTATATTACTGAATTGTACCTTATTTAAATAGAGTTGCCAGTCCCTCTTAACCTCCTGGCGGGGAACTGGCTTCCTGCACTTACCTCTTGGGGTGGGGAGTGCGCATGTGGGAAGTCATCACTACAGATGGGCATGATCCAAAATAAATTAACGATCCAGCTGATTGTGGATCGGCACCGGCGACAATCCCCAATAAACGATCCACACCGATGATCTCCCGTTCCCAAGCCATGGATCATGGATCATGGATTGTGGAGGCCAAAGCGGGGTGCGCTGCTATTCCCAGCTATGTGGGAAGGTGGGTGCTGGTGGCGGCCGCTGGGCCCAGCGGGCATGGGGAGACGGTGATGAGCCGTCTCCCCTCAGGGGGCGGGGGGGGGGGTCTGGCCTGTGTTTGGCCATCAGAGCTGCCTATCAGGGTTTGCAGGGATGAGATTGGAGTGCCCATGGCTACAGAACACTCCTGCACTCCACAGCGGCCACGATCCGGGCCAAAACAAGCCCAATCCAGGTGGCTGCTGCGCACGGAAGCACGCAGCACTGCAGGGGAGCACGCACGGAAGGTGTGCACCCCCTGCTGGCCAGGTAAATTGGGGCGGGGTGTGGGGGGCGGGGGTTCCCCCACCCCTGCCGGGGGTCTGGCATCCCTATATTTAAACCTTGCAGAATACTAAGTTCTAGCTGCCTAAACACATTCCTAACATAGATCCCTGACACTGCTTATTTTCCTCCATTATGAGAACTGTTTGTTTACTCCTGTCCTCTACTTACTGCTGTTTAACCAGTCACTAATCCATGAAAACCTGTCCTGTTATCCCATAACATCTAAGTTTACTCAGGTGTCATTGGTGAGGGACTTGTCACCACTTTAAATAACTCCAAAAGGTTGGTGAAGCAAGGTTTTCCCTTTGTAAAAGTGGTGCTGAGTCTCTCCTTCAGCTGAGCTTGTTCTTTCATATGCTTAGTAATTCTATCTTCAATAATATTTTCCACCAATTTACTCAGAATATGTGTTAACTTAACTAGCCTATAATTTTCTGGGTCCCCCAGGATTTCTTTTTTTTTTTTAAAGTCAGTATTACTTTTGGTACTTTCCTATATTTGGTAAGGAGACCCAATTCTTTTGTTAGACTATCAACACTTTCACAATTGAGTTCTATCTCGCAAGGCCACTGTGAAGATACATTGACACATTAATTATAAAGCTATATAAGATAGCTATACAATAGTTATCAATCATACATGGCTTCCTAAAATTAGGAGCCACCTCTTATTTCAGAAATTATAGCTCTGGGGAGTCTCTTATTTTAACCTTGGCTGTTTTCACACGCCTGTAACCTCCAGAAAAACGTGCAAAACTCACGGCACAAAGGTGTCTTCATAGCGCGATTTCCCATCATGATCCTGTTTAATGGCACAATTTCTGACATCATCGCACCGTTAAACAGGATCATGATGGGAAATTGTGCTATGAAGACGCTGTCGTGTCATGAGTTTTGTACAATTTTCTGGAGGGTTTGCAGGCGTGTGAAAATGGCCCATGTAGTTTGAATGATAGGGTATACCTACTTAATGAGTTCATGATCCAAAATGTACAGTAGACCAATATTAATTCCATTCCATGAATAAAGAATGGCTGTAACAGATAGTAACACACACAGTACATATTGGTGCCATCCAAGTGTCTTGCTATTGTGGAAACTCTAACTGAACACTCATTGCTCACTGCTAAAGTAGTAAACATGTGCTTGGTAAATTATTGCATTTCTTAGCAAGAAAGGTAAAAATGTTATAATGCTATCTGTAGTGTGAGCTATTACAAAGAAAGGCCACTGTATGCATTTCTTCCAAGTACAATAGTTTTTCTCTTTCCTATTTTGACTGTGAGACTATATAGACCCCATCATGAATAAATGGGGAATAGGTAATTCATAGTGACATGGTATGCATAGCATACAAACGGAAGGCAATTACAATACAACTGACTTGTAAATGAGTTTTCACTCCTTTCCTTTCTATTCAATTTTTTCTATCCAATTCAGGTAATATTAAAGAATTTGCTGGGAAGAGAGAATAGGATTTTCCATCTAGGTTGTAGTTGCAAAACTGCATAAGGGAGAGAAGGAAAGGTAGGCAACTCTGGCAAAGATTGGCAATTTCCAGCTCTTTTTTTGTACTTTATTTATTTGATTGTCAGCAGTTCATAGCTGGCATCCTCTGAACATGGCAAAAGGAAAGTGACAGCAATGAAATCAAAACCCTTGGAAATGCACCAGGAAGTGAAGACTCATTGCAAGATACCCTGAGGCCAGATTAGAAAAGCTGTGATGCAGTGCTACTCTTTGCTTTTTAAAAAAAATAAATAAGAAAGGAACACCAAATTTTGGATCAGCATTACTGAGCATATACAACAGTGTTTTGCAGATGGGAATAGTGTCACTGCCCAAGGGACGCAGCATGATGTGTGAATTTCATCTTGAAGGAATGATACAATTTTAATACTCCTTGGAAACTGACTGGTCATTGTGCTATCATTGCTGCTGCAAATACAGAGGCATTCATAGTGGCGGAGCAGCCACAAGAGAGTTTTCTGTTTGTGATCCCCCTTATCCCCTTGTGCCTGTCAATTCCCCTCTCCACCACGCCAGAGGGCTTTGTTCTAGCTTCCAGAAATGAGCAATCAGTAGTTGCTGATGTACATTACAAAATTCCTGAGCCAGAAAAAAACATGAACATAACTTTTGGGGGGAAGGGGGTTTACTATTTGATACTCTGGAACAGTAATGATCATTCAGGCTGCTTGGGAATCATGAAACCCCCTTTCCAAAAATTTTTTCTGCGTTCTGGTGCTTACCAACCATGCAGCATGAGCTTGTGTTTCCCTTTGATTCTACTGATTTCCTGGACATGGAATTTCTTCCTCCAAACCAGATCCCTGCAAAGGAGGAGCACAGAGTACTCTCAGCCAATGCCAAGCAGCAAAGAGCTGCCATTCTCCTTCCCCCACTCCTTGTGGGATGGAGAGAGAGGTTTTTCCCCTCTGAAAGTAGAAGGCCTGGGCTTGTATAGGGGCTTGCAAAATTCAATCCCTTTGCTCAATTTGCTTGAGATTTGGATATTCTTTGGTGGACAGGCTGAAGAAGTTCCATTGCTGTTTTGGAGACATTTAGTTGAAAAACCATCTACCTCTCCATATTTTCAAATAGGGAATAATGGCAGCCTGACCAGGGCTGGGGGCAAGGTCTGGAAGCCTCCCTCACTTTGTGAAGCAAAACAAATGGAAGACCACAACAAGGAAGGATGATGAATGCAGAGTTTTCAGTAGATAGGTAAAAAAATATATTGTTAGTCAGTCACTCTAAATGTGGGGAAATGAAACAAATGCAACAGGTTTTTTTAATGCTTGTGGCGTGCTGGAGCTCTCCTGCTGGCTGCTGTTTGACAGCCATTTAGGAACCAGTAGAGAGAACTTAGTGCAGCTGTGTAGAGAGGGACCTAATCTGGGGGTCTGTAAAACTGGCCCCGTTTGTCCAATTTGATTGAAACTTAAGGGTTCTGCTGTAGACAGGTTCTGCTGCAATGTTGGTGTCATTTAGTTGAAAATCAGTAATTCCAGCACAGGATGGGCTGTGTGTATCTGCAATGGAAGCTTTTCTGAAAGGAAACAAATAACAAACCACAACAAGGAAGTATGACAAATGCAGCGTTTACAATGGAAAGGTAATTTTTTAAAATTAGAGAGTAGGGAAATGAAATAAACGCAACAGGGCTTTTTTTTATTATTATGGTGGCTGGCTAGAGTTCTCCAGCTGGCTGGTGTTTGATGGCCATTTTAGGAATTAGCAAAGAAAATTTGGTGTGGCTGTGCAGAAAGGGATCTACTTTGAGGGGAGGTCTGTAAAATTGACCCCCTTTGTTCAGTCTGGTTGAAATTTAATGGAGCTTCAGATCAGAGAAAGGACTGTGTTCTGTGTAAATTTGGTGCCATTATATTTATAAATAGCTGCCTAAGATCTTTGTATACATTCCCCATGAAAATAATGGTTCTAGAACTCTGAAACCCTTCCCTCACCAACCCCCTCCCCTGCCAAACACATGGATTTGAATCCAAACCAGTAACGTCCTACCCCCCCAAAATACGAATCACAGTAAAAATCACCCCCAAAAGTCCAAATCTAAAGTTATAATGAACATTTTCTCAGTGCAGAGTCATTATAGCATTACTCTTCTATAGCAATATAGCAAGTTCCTATCATTCTAAAACCAGCAAAATCTCTCTGTCTCTTTCTTTCTGTATGTGTACACATCCACTTGCACACAATGAATCTAAAGTAAGTGTATGTTAAACTTCCATGAGGGAATAGGCAGGGGAAATGCTGCCAATGTGGGCGGGAAACTTTGGAAATCTGCACCTTTCTGTTCACATGGTGACAAGACTCTGACCTTTCTGGAAGAAGCAGAGCAAAGCAGGTTTGGGAAATATCAGAGCAAAAGCTGGGGAAACAATGGCAGGAGAATGACTGGAGGACAGTGTTGTGCATATGCTGCAGCTTCCACCCCAAACCCACTGACGTTTGGGCTTCATGGAGGTCTGACGCAGCTCCATTTGTGGAGCTGACCGGACTGCCGTTTTAAGTGGCCGGCGGGGGAAAAATAGCCCGCGGCCGACTGCTCTCAGGCGGAGAGCAGGCAAAGAACGCTCAAGACCCTAGGGTGTGCTAGATCTCGGACGAGGGGGGGCTCTACACAACGGGTCCCCTCCCGATCCTTGAGGTCCCACCCTGCGACGGGTCGGCTACAATCTCTGCGGCAGTTCTGGGGCCAATTCGGCTGGCATAAGACCTACATACCCAAGCTTCGATTGAGGGAAGAAACGGAGAGGAGAAGTTAAAATCGAAACAGCGATTACAACCCGAGAAAAGTGAATGAGAAGGTAAAGATCACTATCTTCTGTTACGGGACAGATTGATTAAAGCAGAGAGGAATAAAAGTAGATTTTCAAACTGCAACAGGCTAACGATAAAGAGGGGAAGACTCGGCAAGAGTTGTATTTGAAAAGAGACTCAGTTTAAAGAAGTTATTAAAGGAATTGGACTATTGTTTTGAATACTTGCGGTTATGGAGCTGTGAGAAAAAGACACCATCGCGAGACCTACTGTGGGAAGTCGGGAGACAGGAAGTGCGTAACAACAATAGAGTTGCTGGAGAGAAGCGGCCCTTGCTGGAGGGCAGGAAGAAGGGAATCGCCATCTTTGAAAGGGGAAGGGTCGCGGCCTCAGCGGAAAAGGAAGTAGGCCATCTTGGATTGCAAAATCATAGAGAAACCATAGAGAAAAGACGCCCGACATTTTGGACTCTTTAAAATTTAATTTTTGTAAGAAGACCGGGACATTTGAAATAAAAGGACATTAAATTTTACGCCACGGAGTTAAGGAAGAGAGCGGACTCGTGGGAGCGAGCCAAAGCAAGCCCCACGATGTCAAAAAAAGAGTGGCAATCGGCAATAGAAAACCTGGATAAAAAACTTTTAGATGTGATTAAAGAACTTAAGGACACGAAATTGGAGTTGATTAAAGAGGTTAAAGAGGTTACACAGACAGTAAAATCGGAGCTGTCAGAAGTGAAAAAAGGTATGGAAACAATACAAAGTGAACTACAAGGAACGCAGCAGAGAGTTAAAACAGTAGAAGACGCGATGGAGAACTTAGCAGACACGCAACAAACAGAGATGAGACTGATGAGGGGGAGAATGTCAGTTGCAGAAACTAAACACATGGAGAAGCAGTTACGTTTTCGTGGCTTGCCAGAAGTGGAAGGAAAATCAGCGCAAGAACAGATGACTGAGGTGTTAGCTGAATACCTGGGGAAGGAGGAGGAGGAAGTTGTGGCTATCCTAGATGTGGCATATCGTGTGAACTCGAGAATTGCAACCCAGAGGAAATAACCAAGAGACGTGATTGTGCAGTTTACGACACGAAATATGAAAGAGAAGATTGTGACAAAACAGTTTCAAGATCCATTGGAGATTGATGGCAAGACGATTATCATAATGAAGGAATTACCCAGGTCAGTGTTATCAGATCGGAAAAAATACAAAGTGCTAATTCAGATCTTGAAGGACATGAAAATCAGGTACAGATGGGAGTTACCAGAAGGTGTGTCCTTTGAGTTTGGAGGGGCCAAAAAGCGCATCAGATCTGAGCGAGAGATGGAGCGATTTATAAGGGACAATGAAAAAGACTTACCAACAAGACTATGAGTATGGAGTGTAAAGTTTTATCTTGGAATGTAAATGGACTAAACTCACCGAATAAGAGAAAAAATATTTTCCACTGGCTATTAAAACAATAATGTGACATTGTTTGTTTGCAAGAGACCCATATCAGAAAGCAGGATGTAAAATATTTAAAATCAGGAAAATTGGGCAAAGAATTTGTAGCGGCCTCCAATAAAAAAAAAAGGGGAGTGGTGTTGTACATAAAAGAGGAGCTACAGCCAAAATTTGTAATGAAAGATGTGGAAGCCAGATTTATTGCAGTGGAATGTACTTGGGACTTAAAGAGAGTGTTGGTAGTCGGAGTTTATGCACCTAACGGTGCAAAGGAAAGCTTCTTTGAGGATTTGAGGAAGCAACTAGATGATCTTTCATACGACCAGATAATTCTTGCCGGAGACTTCAATGGAGTGACAAACTTGGAATTAGATAAAAAGACAACAACTGCACAAAAGAAAAGAGGACTATTACCAAAGCTTTTTTTTGACTTGATACAACAGGAGACTTTAGAAGATGTATGGAGAAGAGAATATCCTAAAAGTAGACAATTTACTTTTTATTCTGCAAGGCACTGTACACTATCAAGAATTGATATGATCTGGGCCTCAAAAGACTTAGCGTTATGGACTAAGGAGGTAGAAATAATGCCGATGGTAGGCTCAGATCATAATCCAATCATGTGGAAATTAGGGAAAAGGAGAAAAAGGAAAGCATGGAGAATAAATGAGGACTTGCTACAGGAAGGAGAGAGTATGGAGATGTTGAGAAGAGAGAAAAAGTTCTTCATACAATACAACGTAAATAAAGAAGTACCAACTGACAAAGTTTGGGACGCTTATAAGGCGGTTATAAGGGGCATACTAATGGACTTAAATGGTAGAGCAAGAAAAAAGAAAGAGGAGAAAAGACAAGAGATTGAGGAGAAAATAAAAGCCAAAGAAATACAGTTAAAAAAGAGACCAGGGAAAAAGAAATTATATCAGGAAATTAAAATACTTCAAGAACAGTTAACAGCAATGAATAATAAGGAATTGGAGTGGAATCTTAAAAGATTGAATCAGAAAGCGTTTGAAGGTGCAAATAAACCTGGGAAGTATTTGGCATGGCAACTGAAGAAGAGAAGGGAAAAGAAAATAATAAATAGAATTTGCGAAGATAATAAAACGTATTTGGAACAGACTACCATTAGTAGAGCCTTTTACAAATTCTACGCTAAGTTGTATAATAAGAAAGAGGTAAATAAAGAGTCAATAGCGTTATATTTGGAGAAAATGAAACTTCCAGTAATTTCGGAAGCTTGGAGAAATAAACTGAACAGTGAAGTAACAGATGAGGAACTAAACAAGGCAATACAATCTGCAAATCTAGGAAAGGCGCCAGGGCCAGATGGACTTACAGCGAAATTTTATAAGGTAATGGCCAATGAACTGGCACCATTCCTAAAAGAGGTGATCAATGGAGTTTTAAAGGACCAGCGGATTCCAGATACCTGGAATGAAGCGAATATATCATTGATCCCCAAAGAAGGCCAAGACTTGACTAATGTGAAAAACTACAGACCTATATCGCTACTTAACAATGATTATAAAATCTTTGCGAAGATACTGGCGGAGAGACTGAAGGGGTGGCTTACGGAAGTCATTGAGGAGGAACAAGCAGGCTTTTTGCCAGACAGACAAATCAGAGACAATTTAAGGACAGTGATTAATGCTATTGAATATTATGACAAGCGTTGTGACAAAGAGGTTGGTTTCTTCTTTGTTGATGCTGAAAAGGCATTTGATAATTTAAACTGGGACTTTATGTTTGCCACTATGGAAAAGCTACAATTGGGAGAAAGATTCATTAGAGCAATTAAGGAAATTTACAGAGACCAGACTGCAGCAATTGTGGTGGATGATGAAGCGACTAAGAAATTGATTATAAGTAAAGGAACAAGACAAGGTTGCCCGTTGTCTCCACTGCTGTTCATTTTGGTATTGGAGATCCTGATGATACAAATACGACAAGATGAAAAAATTCGAGGAATTAAAATAAAGGACTATTCATATAAGGTCAGAGCATTTGTGGATGACATAATGTTAATTGTAGAAGACCCATTGGAGAACATGCCAAAAGTGATAGATAAGATTAAGGAGTTCGGAGATTTGGCAGGTTTCTATATTAATAAAAAGAAGTCAAAGATACTATGCAAAAATATGACTAAGCAGAAACAACAATTGTTAACGGAAATAACGGATTGTGAAGTAACAAGTAAGGTGAAATATTTGGGAATCGAACTGACTGCTAAGAATATAGACTTATTTAAAAACAACTATGAAAAACTATGGACTCAGATAGAGAGAGATTTGATTAAATGGAACAGACTAAATTTGTCATGGTTGGGAAGGATTGCAGCAGTTAAGATGAATGTGCTACCAAGAGTAATGTTTTTGCTACAGACAATACCAATCATCAGTGACTCTAAGCAATTTGAGAAATGGCAGAGGAAAATATCAGACTTTGTATGGGCAGGCAAGAAGCCTCGAGTGAAAATGAAAGTTTTACAAGATGCAAAGGAAAGAGGCGGAATGCAACTGCCCAATCTAAGACTTTACCATGACGCAATTTGCTTGGTGTGGTTGAAGGAGTGGATGACGCTAAAGAATAAGAAATTACTAGCCCTAGAGGGATATAAAAAAATATTTGGATGGCACGCATACTTATGGCATGATAAAGTAAAGGTGAACTCGATGTTCCTGCATCACTATATACGGAGAAGTTTATATATAATCTGGAAGAAGTATAGAATCTATCTGGAAGAAGGAACCCCTTTGTGGGTAGTTCCATATGAGGTGATAGATCCGAGAGCTGTTGATAATGAGCAACAATGTCTAACTTATAAAGAAATAACTAGAACTGAAGAATCTAAACTCAGAATAAAGACTCAGGAGGAACTATCACCTTATTATGATTGGTTCCAGTATAGACAGATTAGAGATTTATATAACTCAGACTCTGTAAAGGGAGGTATACGAACAGAAAACTCGGAACTAGAGCAGACCCTTCTTAAAGAGGACAAGAAAAGAATATCTAAGGTATACCAAGCACTGCTGAAATGGTATACTGAGGATGAAATAGTTAAAGGACAAATGGTGAAATGGGCCATAAATTTCAACAAAGAAATAACAATGGAGGCATGGGAATACTTGTGGAAGACTACAATGAAGACAACGACATGCACTAGTATTAAAGAGAACATTTACAAAATGATTTACCGTTGGTACATGACACCAAAGAAGATTGCGCTAGGGAATTTGAACACTTCTAATAAATGCTGGAAATGCAGGAAGCATGAGGGCTCCCTCTACCACATGTGGTGGACGTGTGAGGTAGCTAGGCAGTACTGGGGGGAAATAATAAGAGAAATGAGTGAGATATTACAATTTCAAATTAATAAGAACCCAGAACTCCTGCTACTAAACTTGGGAATGGAGGGAATTCCAGCCCATCATAGGACGTTGATATTTTACATGACGGCAGCAGCTAGACTTTTGTATGCGCAAAAATGGAAAATACAAGAAGTGCCAACTATTGAAGATTGGATCCACAAATTGCTGTATATGGCAGAAATGGACAAAATGACAAGAAAATTGAGAAACCTGGACTCAGGACAGTTTAACACAGACTGGGAGAAGCTGAAACAATATTTGGAGAAGAAATGGGAGGTGGGAGGAGAACTGTGGCAGTTTGAGAACTACTGAAGTACAATAAAATGTAGAGGGGGGTGACTTTACCGGGGAGGAGAAGAGGTAAAAGAGAATTTCTAAGCAGTTATGATATTAGATTGATATATATAGAATAATAAATAGAATATTGATAGAAAATAATTAATCATAAGGGTTAACTATAAGGATTGATTAACTAATAATATTTTCTTTTTGATTCCGTACAGTGTACCAAACTGAATATGTTTATTTGAAGTTGTATATGAGTCAAATTGATTGATATCATATATAGACTTATGACTGAAGGGGAATAGAAATACTAATGTAAACAAATATAACTAAAATAGAAAGAAGAAGATAGAATGAATAACATATAGAGTATAAGTTAAACTGGTTGATTTATATGAATGTATGGTTTACATAGTTTATGATATATAGAAATATTTGAAAGTGAAATAATGAAAAATGGGATAAATTGTTTATCCATTATGGAAAATGGGACTCATAGTCAGGGTACAGAGTATTAAAAATAGTTAAAGAAGTATTGCTTAGAATAAAGGGAGAATATATATTTGTTAGATAGAGGAGATTAAAAGGAGTAAGGGAAAAGGGACAAAGGGTTGGAAAACTGTTGGAAGTCAACAAAAAGGGGGAGGAAAGGGAGGGGGTTAGAAATTGGGAAATGGGAATATTGACTGTAATGTGTAAACATTTGATCCTAACCCAATAAAAATTTTTTCAAAAAAAAAAGAGATGCAGGGTGGAGCAAATCACTACTGTGGAAGCAGCCATTGTACTTCAGATGCTTTGCCCTGCACAGTTCAAAAATTGATTCCTATGTGTGTGTCCAATATCCTCTGAAATGAAGACTAATTCAAGGTATTCATAGAGACTGCAGCCTAATGCACACATAACTGAGTCTTAAGTCCCAATCAACTAAATGATACTTGCGTATGATTTAGGAAATATGAGTAAGATCATGCTATTGGCTTCTCTGTTGTCCTTCATCACTGATATTCTAAAAACTTCATTGACTGATTTTCTGCTTCTGATGATCTTTAGCACTTTAATTAATTTATTTGTTTACATCTTTAAAGGTAGCTCAATACTCTTTTGTTATCTTTAGCAGTTTGTTCCTCAAATAATAATTCTTATTGCTTTAATATCTCAATTAGACATGGGCACAAACAGCATTACGAATGCAAAAAAGCCCACAAACAGCCTGTTCAGCTGTTCGTGAACAGGCTGTTCATGAGGCCCCATTCCAAATGAACAGGTGGTTGTTGGAAGCCTCGTTCATTGCTGTTCGTCAAGCCAGACAGTCTAGCACCGGCAATCAATTCCCATGGCAATTCAGGCAGGAATTGTCTGAACTCCTGCTGTTGCCCTGGAAACCCAGAATCAAAGAGGAGTTTAAATGCCTGTTTCCGTGCTGCTGCTCAGCGGCACAGAAAGGGGCATTTAAACCCCTGAATCAGCTGCTCATCAGGGGCTTCCTCTATGAGCAGCTGAGTGCTGGCTGCCCCTCTCCTGGTGCAAGAGGGATGAGGAGAATCTCTCTGCCCCTCTTAGCACCAGGAGAGCCAGCACCGCATGTCTTCTTCTGCTCGGTGCAAGAGGGACAGGGAGAATCTTTCTGCCTTGCTCGCACAGGGCAGAAGCAGCCCTGGGGTGCCAGCTCTGCTGGGTGAAAGTGGGACAGGTAGAATCTCCCTGCCCCGCTCGCACGGGGCAGAAGCATCCGTGGGGCGCCAGCTCTGTGGGATGCGAGCGAGACAGAGAGAATCTCCCTGCGCCGCTGGCAGGTGCGAGAAAAATCTCCCTGCACCACTGGCAGGCGGCACGGGGGAATCCCCCCACTGCCTGCCAGCTGATAGTTTAAAGGGATCTTTTAAGGGCCAGGTAAGTGAATAAGAGGGGAGGGGGGGTAAGTGGGGTAGGGTTAGGGTGCTGTAGGCCCCCATGAACAACGGACATGTTCATGACAGCATCATGTTTGTCAATGTTCATTATTCGTTGTTCATGGACGGCAACGAACCACGAACAGCATGTTCGGGTTTTTTTCGCGTTCATGCCCATGTCTAATCTTGATTTGGTTCTCCAGAGTTTTGTACTCATTTTTCTTTTCTTCATTGGAACACGATTTCTGCTTTCTAATTAAAGCAAAGAAGTCTTGTCTTATAGCCTCCTTGATTCTGCTGTTTAGCTCTTCTGACATCCCTGGGGACTTCTTTTCTAATCTGTGGTGTACTTTTTTTTCAATACTTTGTTATAATGTACTTTTTCTAAATTCCTGGAGGGGATCTGACTCTCTCTAAACTGTATCTTTGATTTTTAACTAATCCATTCTCCCCTTTCAAATTAAATAAGACTGTCGGATTTTCTACATTATTTTCACTCATGTTCATCTGCTGAATTTAGAGCACTGTGGCCTTTCCTCAGCACAGCTTATGCCTGGCACCAAACAGACACCATTTAGGCCTAAATAAAGAGCTGTACCTTCTGTTGTTCGTTTTATGGCTCATTAGTACAAAGCACATAATTTATTTGCATCTAGAAATATCGACATTGTCATGACTTGATTGTGCTGCCTTTCCATGTATGTTGATTTGCCTCAAATATTTTTAGAGGGGATTTCCTCATGGCTAGTATATTTTTGTTGGCTCCAGTATGTTAGTGTTTCCTTGAGTCCTCTCCTATACTAAATCACCTGCTGAGCCAAATCTAGTTCTAAACAGAGGTGCCTGATCATCTTCCAGTTCAGATAATTCCTGGTCATTGGCTGCAGTCAGGAAGCTGTTTTAAGTTGAACTATTTGAATGCATTTAATTCCATGACCTCACTGCTTCCTCACAGCTGCCACCCCAGCCATCGGTCTGCCGCTGCCACCATCCCAAATTGTTAAAATGAACATAGTTAAAAGTGGGGGGGGCATCCATTTTTGATTTTTGTGTTGAGGCTCATTGCTTCGATGTCTCTGTGTGCCTTCGGTGGCTGCCCATGAAAATAGCTGACCTTGTGACCAGTTCTTGCAATTATGAATAGAAAGCCACTTACTGGGTAGGCATATAAATCAGGTGATGTTGGTCATCTAAAGGATGCAGGGCTTTTCTTCTGCCGGAATGCAGTGGAACAGCGTCCCAGGACCTCTCAAAAGAAATCATGTGTGTGGTGATCCCGCTCCCTAATCTCCAGACATAGATCAGTTCCCTTGGAGGAAATGGCCATTTTGGAAGGTAAGTCTGCTCCTGTGAGGGGGGGAGTACATGTGGCAGGAGGGTGGGGGAATGGTATGCTACCCCATGCTGGGCTCCTCCCCTCTCTGATCCGTCGGGGAGGTGGGTTGGAATACCCGCCTCCAGCAAAGGCTTCACCCACCCCCAAGCTGACCCCCCTGGAAGGGCCGCAGAGCTGGTGATTGTGCAGCCCGTGGTTCTCAGGAGGGGTGGGGCTGGACACCAGGCTGCAGCTTGGCTGAGTGACACGCATGCCCACCCGGCTGCACTCCAGGATGCAGCTGGATGAAGCTCTGGGCTGCAGCCAACAGTGCGATGTGCCTGCTTGCCCGGCCTCCGCTGGTGGTGTGAGGTGCCAGGCCATGGCTCAGCTGAGCAGCATGCTTGCCAGCCCCCACCACAGCATGTTCACTCGCTCACCTGGCCTACTTGGGTGGAGCAGGGGGGACCTGGGCTGTGGCTCAGCTGAGGTGCATGCACGCTCACCCCGTCACCCTTCTGGGGGCGAACCAGCAGGCTGTGGCTTATCCGGGCAGGGTGCTTGCTCACCCAGCTTCTGAGGCACTGGGCCACGACTCAGCTGGGCTGTGCAGTTGGCCCCCCGCCCAGCCAAAAGTGCCCAGATCTTTTGTGAGCGGGCCTGGTGGCGCGCCCTACATGATGATGTCACTTCCCGGAAGTGATGTCATCACGTGGTCCTGGGAGTGCGTGCACACAATGGTGCCAGGGACACCACCTCCTGCCAGGAGTTGCCCTGAGAGGTGGCAACCCTCACTACACCACTGAGTTCCTGCAGCTCTATTACCAGAAAAAAAGCCCTGAAAGAATGCATCCAATTATGCAGGCTGTGTGGGTGGACTGTTAAGTAATTTTATGCTTGACAATGACCAACCAAAACCTCAGAGGTAAATGCCTCTTTTCTGGTAATCGACCAGTAAGAGGTTCCAGACAAAAAAATATTATCTTACTCCCCCCCACACCTTTTTTCCCTAGTGCCTAAATAAGGGGCTAATGCTTCCACTTTGGGGCAGAACTTAAAATTTGAAAAAAGTTTGCAGAGTGATTTGATTGATATTTAAGCTCTTCTTTGTATTCCACCTTAACATGTGATTGATTCATGGCTGACAATTTTTGACTTTTCAAAAATTAAAAGTCTCTTTTAATATAAATGCTTAAACGGAAACCTTTTTCCTACACCCTTTTTCTTGATTTCTTATTTTATCTTTGATAAGCCGTCAGGCTGGTTCCGTTCTCTGGCTAAGTTGCCCAAGCGGATCCTTGAGACAGCACAATGAGGAGGGCACCAAGGCACTACAAGGGCTTAGGTTTCTTCTGGCTACTGGTGGTATGAGAGGCAACACAGGCATTGCCTCCTGGACCTGCTTCACCACTCACCAAGTCCGAGTCTAAAAAGCTTGGCTTGTTCCTGGACAAGAAGCATTGGGACAGCACAATACTTTGAACTCATCCCACAACTAAGATAAATTTCAGTCCATATTCAATTTCTCTTCTTGGCCAAAAAAGAGAGAATTCACTTTAAAACAAAGGCTATGTTTCCCCATGATTTTACATTTTTTTCTCCCAGAATGTTATGTTTTAAGATTGACTGTTTAAAAGCACAAAGCATGATTAAAATGAAAAAAAAAACTAATTTTTGTTCCTGCATTTTATGGGGTGTGGAATAATATCAGTGGCACCATTCAGTAGATGTAAACCACACAGGTGATGACCCTGTAATGTGAATGGCAAAGGCAGAAGGAGATTCTGGCACACTGAGATAGGGTTTGTCTATTCTACAGTAAAAAAAACGTGTAGTTTTCTGACTGAAAATGTCCTGATTCAGTCCACATTCGTTCACTCACACCCGGGATTATAATGTTCCATTTCTTGTTTTACGATTTCTGTCTTACCTTGCTTCATACTTCTCATGTTCCATGTTCTTATTATGTGTGTCACACAGCTTTTGATGCTCCTTTTGCATCTATTCACATCAGTAACTAGACGTCCTTTCAGCCAGTCCCATGATTAAGATATAGACAGTAGCCAATTGTGTGCCATCTGACCTGGGGGTCCTGTCTTCTAGCACTATATCTTCTTTCCTTTTGCATTGTCTCATCATAGGTAAGAGATTATCAGAAGTGATTTACCATTGCCTTCTCCTGCGCTGTACTAAACAGGGTTAGCTGATGACACTGCCCTTGACTGTGAAAGATCCTCCGGCAATGTCACTTTCCACTACTGCAGCTGCCCAGTAGCTAGCCTTCAAGAATTCCTCCACTCCCTTCATCATTGGATGTAACCATAGATTACTGAAGAGACTGGATGCATCAGTCTGGTATCTCAGCTTTGACCATTCCGCCTTGAGTGACTCTTCCAGGACATTAGACTCTTGACCAATGGTGTTGCTCTCATCTTCACTGACACACTCAAGCCCCCTCCCCACATTAAGATGTGTATCCAAGAGGGGAATTTTTTTTCAGTATTGTCTCTCCCCCCCCTGTTGAATTAGCAGCTGGTTCAGAATGAGAGGAGGGCACTCCCTCTTTCTGGTAAAACCATGTTTTAAAGTTTTCTATTTCCATTGTCCTGAAGACAGTGGGTTTAGCTCCAGCATAGGGACAGTCCCGCACTCCTGCTTTGATCTCTTGTGGGGCTCTTTGTTCTTCAGCTCAGTTGACTGATGACCGAACCACACGAAGGCAGAAAGAGTGGACTGTAGATTCCACTGGAATGGTACTATAATTTGACCTTAATTTGGGCCATACCACTAAGGCTAGCCTTCAAGGATGGACTGTCCTACTTAACAGGAAAAGTTCTTGGTGGGTCCCTGCTACTGTGAGGCAGGGGAGACGGTTGGGGAGACACTGGCAGCCAAAAAACAAGCACAGCCAAGCTGGTTAGAGGCAGTGCAGGAGGAGAGAAAATGGGCAAGTCGGTACTCATCCTTGGAACTGTTGGCCAGGTCTGACCTGAGTGGCCTCTAAGCACTGGCTTACAGTGATGCAGGAACCATTCATCCTGGCTTATTCCTGGGCCGCTGCAGACCTTCAACCTCTTTTTCTTATTTCTGGAACTAAGGCAATGATTTTGCTACAGTAGGGAGGAATGCATTCCTCCCTACCCCAAAACCCAAATTCATTACATATAAATACACGCTTCCACCCTGACAAGTCTTCTTAATAAGCTGTAACAGAACCAGAAATAGAACTAACAGTGCTATGCCTTCTACAAAATGATAAATTCTCTCTCTAAACCAAAGTGAGAAAATATGAACAAGGACCCAAGCTGTATTCTTTCTTGTAGACATCCTATAATTTTTGTGGGCTTCTTTTTTATTGATACAAAGGGTAACTTGGAGAAACACCATCATGGGTTCATGTGTTTAACTTTCTTTGGGCTGGATGGGAGGAGACGATCAAACTTTAGGTAAGCCCTGGCCTAATCTCCTCCTCAAACTCCCCCCTCCCCCCCCCCGTTCCGAACCAGTAATCTGCGGACGACTCTCTAGAGATGACAGAAAATCCATCAAGGTGATGAGGAGATCTGCCCCAGAAAGTTGCAGGAGGGAGGGGCCAGTTCCTGGGTGGGAACTAAGATGAAAGAGCTGTAGTCGGTTGGTTGGAGTTAGTTGGTTGGAGCTAGAGAGAGAGGGAGGCCATTTTGAAGGGATATGTTTGTCCAGCTTACCCCAAGTAACTAAGTAATGCGCCCCCCCTACATACCACCTAGATAGGGCATGAGTTTAGAGGAGGAAGAGAAATGAAGCATTTTTGTCAATGTTATTTTATTTCTTCCATTCGCTTCTGATATGCCTGCGTATACTTGTAAGTTTTAAATAAATCCTTTGATTGTTGAAGGAGTGAAGTCCCTCTGTGCCACATAGTGTAGACTCTGGTATATCTTAGGATGATCTTGAGTGTGATTAAGGAGTGAATGAAGAGAGTTTATACAGGAACTACAACTTTGACAGAAAGCAGAGAGAAACAGATTAGATACTGCCTCACTAAACGGAGTGAGGGACTTCTGGAAAGAAGCAGGAAGTAGCCTAAGAATACTATCTGTAGACATGCAAGAGAGACAGAAAGAAGGATCTTATTTTGCTATCTAACAGTCAGATTTGCTGCCCTCTGCAGGTATTCTGTGTCTTATGCCTTCTCTGTACACAAGACATTGAATTTCCAATACGTAGTCCCCCAAAACTGCTTGGAAATGCTAGGAGAGGGGTCCGGAAATTCCTAAGGAGGAGAAAAGTGATAAAATGGCTAGTTGCTAACTCTCCAGCCCCCCCCCCCCCCCAGTATTCCTGGGAAGCCCATAGACAGGTTCCTAGTGATGCCAGAAGGAGGTTAGGAGGCTCTCCTGCCTAACCGGAGCCCAAGGCAGGGACAGTGGTAACAGAAATACCCTAAGGCAGTGGAGTGAGACGACACCTTCAGGTGCCAGGATAGGCATAAGAAGTGTAGGCAGAGCAGGGTCCGCCAGTTAACACAGGCCCGATCCACCACACAACCTGTAATCAATCTCTGTAGTGGCTGCACATAAATGGCAAACACATCTCTTGGTTTGCTCACCCATTCTATTCTGTGGAATTTCTAGGCCACTGCTCAGGCCTTATTCTTTTCTTATGTTCTTACTGCCGAGTGTCTCCAGCTCCATCTGTTTGCTTTTCCTCAAAGGTTTGCTGAGTAATATCTTATTCCAAATAGTCTCTTGGAATATTGGCCACTTTAGTAAAGCGATGATAAATCACCAAGGAAAGGAACATTGTCTTGGTAACTAGAATGAGAATGGATCTGCTGACGGCTAGATTAGTACTGAGGAAAAATGAAGAGAAGGAAAGGCCAATTAAATGGGTTGCTGCAACGTAAGCGGAACACTTCTGATAACTCTCTCACATTTAGTTCAGTTAATTGATTTCTGAATACCTTCAAGCCTGATAGGCTTGGGAATGAAAAGCACTAGGCATCACAATGGAAAGGGACCAACTCTGAATTGTATCCTATATTGTTCCCTGGCTGTCTGTAGGCCAGTTGCCCTGCCAACAGCTGGCCTTGGAGGAGGATGCACCTGTGTGCTTAACAACTTCGTGCCAGAGAGTTCAGCAGGTGTGCTACCTCTTCTCTTTGAAACCTTCGAGTTATTCCAGATTTCAAAGACGATGAAATTCCCAAGTGTGTTGCTTGGGAAACAGTGGGCTTTCTTACTTTTAAGGACAGCAGACTGTCAGAAGCAGCTATTTGCAATCATGCTACTAAGCATACCTTGGAATGCAACCAGATCTGAGACTTACTTGCGAAGTAAATAACAGCCCAGTCACTCGCCAGCTTCTAATGCAATCGCTGCTGCACTTGAATGTATTGTGCACTGAGATAGTTTTGTGGCTGTTGCTTTGTCCAGAACTCTCAGTGGATTGGCTCCCCCCCCCTCACTGCATAGACTTAGCACTCCCCATTAGCAGTAGAAAGGCTGTCCATATCAATACAAGCAGTTGACAGCTGTGTGGCCAATTTAGCAATTGGCACATCACATGTGGCAATTTATGAGGCCAGACACTGTTGTATGACTGAGCTGGTCATGACAATGTTATTGGGTTAAATCAACTCAACAAAAGTACCAGCGATGTTTGCAGATGGTAAGTAGAGAAGGTTGTGCTGATGTTATTGTGAGAGTGTTGCTAAAATATGAAAAAAAGATGTGCATCTAATTTCAAAATGTATCTCCTGAATAAAGACAATGGAAGGGCAAACACATTACAGAGTCGATTTGATTGCAATTAATATGGGTGTAATTGCAACACCAAATGTGTCCAGCATCAAATATGCAGTTCTACATTCAATCAAATATCTTAATTTTGGTCTCAAATGAGACTGAGAAGGAATATTACGTCAGAATGTTCATGAGCCTATAGCTTTAGAACAAGGTTATCTATTTCTGCCATCTACATTAATCTTTTACTATACTACTTGGTGCTAATGGGAACTTTTATTGCAGGAACAATATAACCCCAGTATATTCCATTCAGTTCATAAGGTTCTTTAATTCTACCCTTTTCACCCTTCTTAGGTGGAAAAATTGGTTCATCTAGATTTGCATGAGGGCTCAAGTTGAAGAACATTCTACATACCTCTGTCCCACTGTATAATAATTCTTGAGTTTGTATATCTGTTTTGTTTCTATTACAGTGAACTATTTTGCATCCAGGTTGCTTTCAGATATCCAACTGAATCACAATAAAATTTTTAAAAATGCATGAACCCTGCTTGTGCCATGGTTCCACATGCACCTGGCTCCTCCTCCTCCTTGCTGTTCTCCCCTGGGCACATGATGTTAGATGGTTATTTGCTTAAGATTGACACCAGTTACCCATGATATACACATGCAAGTTTCCAGATAAGTGTCTCCACATCCCTGCCCCCCCCCAAAGCAATGGTTTTCGAACAGGGTTGAATCCTGATTTATGATCTTGGCTAGTAGAAGGAAAATTAACTCTAGTTAATCTACATCCTTTGATTCATATGCCAGAGACTTCTGGAATCAGCCTTAAACTGCCATTCCTTAAGCACAAGAAGGGACGGGGGGAAAGAAAGTTGTCAACGTGTGTGTATGCATGCATACACAGGTTAAGAGTCTAACATGATTTGGATTTTGAACATTTTTGTTTTAACTGCGTTTAAACTGAATGTCTGCATGAAGCCTGTTAACACTGTGGATGCAAAAGAGTTAAAGAAACAATAGTCCAAAAATTGTTTGGGAATATGGTAGTTGGGAGAGGTTCACACCATTAGAAACTAATGAAGAGTTGGGAGATATGGAGAAAGTAAAAAAGGAGGTAAGAGGCATGTTGGCTGCAGTATAAGGTTGCATGAGAACATAAAATGTGGAAGAGGAACATGGGAGCAGGTAAGGAAGGGGGTAAGATTGAATTATGGGGGGCAGCAGAAGAGAGACTGGAAAGGAGAAGGGGAAAATACTTGTAATTATCAGTCATGCCCAATGTAGTTTAAGATTGCTTTGACATTTAGAAAGAATTAGAAAATGACTTGAAAAAGACATGCTCCAGTAGAATGCGCACTAGCTTGAGCTGCCACCTGGCTTGGGAAGTGAGTAGCAAACAAAAAGCTGTTCAAGATCAGGACCTGGTCTTAGCATTGACTATGATGATCCACAGTTGAGTGCTTCAAGTGTTTGGATGCAAAACTGCACGTGGATCTTCTTGGAAGTAAGTCCTACTGTGTTCAGAGGGGCTAACTCCCAGGTGAGTGTGTACAGGATTGTGGCCTTAATTTGTTGAACAGCTTTTTGCCTTTACTTGCCACCTCCTCATATGTCTGGATTTATTGTGTCCCAGTGCTATGTTGTATTGGGCAGATCAACTCAAAATAGGACTATCCTGTATAAAAGGATGAATGGTTGCTCTAGATTTCCCCCTTTGTATAGGTTCAGTTGAGACGTTATGCAAAACTAAGAGTAAACTGCAGTAAGTTGGGGAAATGAAGATTCAGCTTGTAGATGATCACTCAAATCCTGGTTTATCTTGGCAAATGCTTGTTTTATCACCAAGCTGGGTTTAAGCTAGGATATCTGCGTTCACACATCATGCAAGACCATAGTTGAGGCTAACTGTGCTGGTTATGGATGTGTTTGATAAAACCAGCTTCTTGATTTGATGTACGTAGTTAACCATAAACATAGTTTATGGCCTGCATTCAAGACAATCAGACCAATTAAACTAATGGTTTCCTGTGATGTCTAAACTAATCTATTACATTTTGTTTTGAAAAATAAAGTTATGCGCCCATGGTTTATTTTTCAAAAGAAGCCCTCAATTGTGTTGTTCCGGTATTTGAAACAGTATGATCTTCAATGAAGGCTATGCCATATGCGTTTCTTAAACATATTTAGGTCTGTTCCTGTGGAAAGTTTAATCCACTCTCATGGAACTTGGATGTGCTCTGACTGTAGAGCACATTTGTAATGCTCCCCTGAATGTAAAAGGAAAACTGTCTGCAAGTAGCAAACCAGCCAAGCGTGAAACAACAGGAACTGACAGTGACAATCTTTGTCATGTTCTCAGCTGAGGTCTAGCTATGACTAGTCAATTTTTGCTGAATTGTTAATATTTACAACTAAAACACTTGTTGGTATCCAAACATGGCCATGCATCATGGAGTGTTCCAGAGTCGCCCCCACTTTTGCAAACTCTTACTGAATCTATGCAAACAACAAAGCCTACAATATTTGCTTATAAATATTTGATGTTAGTTAATAAATATGACATTCAGAGTCTCGGGGAGCAAATGGAATAAGGAATTAGATTGCCCAATTTTGCCAAAGCAATGGGATAAGGCCTTAAATGGGATAAGACCTTTTACATCTATGGATCTTCAGCTGCAACTTACTCAGCAAAAAATCATGTTCAGGGTATATTGGAGACCACAGCACCTTCTTAGTAAAGGACTAAATACAGTGTTGCTGGCACTCTAGCTTATAGGATACGTCTCTGAAGCATATGCTTTGGACAAGTCCAGTTTGATCTTTTTGGGAAGACGTTATTACTCATATTAATTTTGTTTTAGAATACCCATTGATTTTTGAGGATGTTTATGCAGTTTTAAATTACCTACCAGTATCTTGTTCTGAAGTAGTATAGTTAATTCTCTATTCATTTTGTAACACGTGTAGGCCAGAACTTGCTTCCAAAAGCAGCCTAGAAATGCCGTTCAAGGGTCTATGCTTTTGAAACTCTGCATTTTGGTTATGAGCAGAAGTGCCATGGCATCAGTTCTGCAGTGTTTGTCTCTGGTTTTTTTGTTCATATCTCTTTTTGTAGCCCTCCCTACAATGCTTCTGCAGAGCTGTGATGTGACAGAGTTAAAGGGGGGGGGGAGATTGCAAGATGAGAACAAAAAGATGGGGGGGGGATATGAAACGTGAGGAGTGGAATTAATCAGAGTGATATTGCCTTGGGTGGGGAAATAGGAAGGAATATAGGTGTAATGGTTGAATTGTTTCTTGAGATATTTGTTAGGAAGGATTGGATTTCCTGTCCGAACTCTGAGTGCTCCATTAACCAGGAAAGCAGGATTGGGGTTCACAGCACAGGGTAGCCATAGGCTAATTTTGTGCTTTAGGTTCGGTTGATTGCTTTGCGGCCTAAAGGAGGAAGTTTGTCAGGGCGAGCTCTTTACCTGACCTCCAAAGTCATTTAAAAAGCCATCACACTCCCTGTAATAACTGTGTTCCCAGGGACTCGCTCTGAGGTTACCTATGGCTTTTTTCGGAAGCACATCTCATGCAGGAGCCAAACAATCTGCTCTTCACTTCTGGTGAGGTTGCTTCATGCTAGGGGTCACTGTAGTTGAGTAACGAAGTAGCAACTGTGCTGAGTGTGCAACAAGAAGACAAGGCCCAGGAGGAAGATGAGCTAATGGTTTTTAGCCGACAAGCCTTCCTTAATACCTAGTGTAGATCCATAGGCAGAGTTGCCTGAGGAAAGATGAAAAATTAATGGGGGAGATTTTCACCCTAGAAGCCTCACATGCCATTTTTAATTATGTTGGCAACATGATGGGCCTTTTCTGCCTGAAAAAAGGCACCAGAGATAATGTTCGTGCCTGGAAAGCTGGCAATGCGGAAACATATATACCCAGGGCTTTTTTTATGGGAAAAGAGGTGGTGGAACTCAAAAGCTCACAATGACGTCACTTTGGGTCAGCTGGAACAAGGGGGGAGTTTTTTAAACTTTAAATCGCCCTTGGCGAAAATGGTCACATGGTCGGTGGCTCTGCCCCCTGATCTCCAGACAGAGGGGAGTTTAGATTGCCAGCGCGGAGGGCAATCTAAACTCTCCTCTGTCTGGAGATCAGGGGGCGGGGGTACCAGCCATGTGACCATTTTAAAGAGGTTCCAGAACTCCATTCCACCACGTTCCTGCTGAAAAAAAGCCCTGTATATACCTCAGCTTCAGATCTGGGGAAGCCTCCTTCTAAACTTGGGCCATACTGAGGCTGGATCCAAATGGACATTCACCATATAGCACATCTCAATCAGGTGCTTATCGCCTCTGCTTTTCAATGAGACTGGTGCTCCACGATTCTTGGAATGCTGAGCATTTGGGGGGATAATGGGTCACTGCCATCTCTCTAATTGGCTGGGGCCTACTGATGTCCCCCACAGAAGTTTTCCCATCACGGCTACTCACAGTTGCTTATTGTCACACTGATATGAGCATAAAGATATTCATTGACATGCTTCAGCCATTTACAAACCAGATAGGTGGCAAGGAGACATGCTGGGAATTTTAACGTGAACACCATTGCCAGGAATACTTGGCAATGGAGAACATCTTCATTAGTAGGTTATATTCCACTCTTTGAGAGCTCCATTCTGTTTGACATGACAAGGAATTGAAATATTTACATCCACATGATCAATTACAGCCATTCTGTCCTCCACACGAAGATCTATGTAAATATGTTATTGACTCAGGGTTTCCTCATCTCAAGGCTCTCACTTAAATCTGCCAAGTGTATTCTTTTTATGGAAGAATGATTATACCCTTTCATTTTCACTCCAGCAACTGAGTTTAGATGGGAAAAGATCAAACTCCCCCTTCTCCCTATATCTTCAACCTTGAATAAGTGAGTTGGATGCCGGCTAAATTTTCTACTTCTGCAAGGCACTTTTGTCAGTGGAACTAAACATTCCTGCCTCCCATATCTCACTGCAGCTGATTGAACTTGCTGAAATGCTGCTCCTGAGCGAAAGGAGACCGTCAGACCCAGCATGAGAGCCAAATCAGGGGTCTGCAACAGGAAGAGGGGAATTGGTAGAAATTACCCCACCATTTTCATCAATGGAAAATGTAGTTTGGATCCAATCCCATGTATAACCATCTTTGCAAACAATGCAAAAGGGTGGATATTTTTTTAAATAGCAGTGATGGATAACCCCACTTCTTCCTGTGTGCAATTCTCTATTGCGCCCTGGTAGGGAGCCTCTTTGCCTACAAAAGCGCATGTCTTTCAGAATTTACTGTTCTAGTGTCATGCAATCTAATGGCTGCATATCCAAAGGCATCTATTTCCTTTTGATCCTGTTCACTGCTGTGCCTCTTACTGTGTTCCCCTCAGCTTCCACAGTGCCATTTTCTTCTACATCACTGCTGGATCCCAACCAGTCAGGGAGCATGGAGTGAGCAAAGTGGCATCACATCACTACTCAGCCAACCAAATTTGGTTGTACAATGATACCATGAAGCTGGTTTAGAGCAAGGGCAGTGAAAGAATGTAAACAACTGAATGTGACTTTGTGGCCATGTTATGGACCCACTTTGTATTGAGGGAAGGAAGTATTGCTCTCACTCTGCAATTTTTGGGGAGGGCGCAGTACTGTATACATTTTTGCTCCTCTTGACAGCCCTCTCCCAGCTTGTTCAAAAGGGGACACTTTCTACACAAGACAAAAATGTTCACAAAAAGCACACTCCATTGCTGTCCCAATGCTCTGGAGACTAGTAGGGTGGGTGGATTAAGGAAGGATGACTGGAGCATCTCCAAAATGTTTTTGCAGAGAGCAGAACAATTTCATTAACTCCCTGAAGCGTTCCCTAGGCTGCGCAAGGTGTCGCTTCCTATGCTCTGAGGCATCTAGTACAACAAGGAACAGTGATGACTCTCCTAAAATTCTGTTTTAGGTCATATTAATAAAACATCACATCCAATCTTTAACAATTAGCTATGCTGTTCCACCCAGCACTGAGTCGACCCATTCTCCATTTTAATTTTTGCCATTACAGTTCTAACCTCATTGTCGCTATCAACTTTATGCTGTGGATCACTTCTGTGAAAGAGTCACGTGCAGCTCTGTTCATATTCATAGACAGGTTTACTGCAATAACCTTGTGATGTTTATAATCTGTACAGGATGGAACTGTGAAAAATGTTGCAAAAGCATTGGGAAACCATTGCCAAGCAATAGGTAAGCCCAAGTCACCAGTCCTGTTCTGATTTCTAAAACACACATATCTGATAACTCTGTGGCTGCACCCAGACACTACTGTAATTAACAGTTTGGCTATAGTTATGTATGTAAGATGTTTTGAATTTATATAATTTAAAAAATTATATAGACATGGAGCATTGTTGGTATGGGAGCACTGGCAGGAAAATGCATTGTGCTGCATGTGTTGACAAACCTAGCTGCCAGGAAGAACAAAACACCATTAGAGCAATAGCATGACATCATTTCCTGGCTTAACTCAGAACTCTAGCATTTCCGTAAAGTTTCCACTGAATCCTAGAGCAGCATGACATCACTTCCAGTTTTGGCCCAGAAATGAAATCATGCCATTGATGTGATGGTACCCCTTGCATGTCTCCTGCCATGTGGCAGCCGCCAGCTGACAACCCTACAAAAACCCCATGTACATGTTATGTAATGAAGAAAGGCAGGATATGCATGAAATGAAAGGAACTTAATTTGTAGAGTAGATGTGAGCTTGATTGCCATACCAGGGAGCAGGAGAACATGTGAATAATATATGTGAAAGGGAAACGTGTCACAATTTATCATATGTGACTTAATGCATTATCTAAACGCAGCTTGTGATGCATACATTACTGAGATTTCATGCAATATAATACAGGTGATGAGACTGAGATCTGCAAAATGTGGAAAAAATGAACAGAGGAAATATTTTTTCCCTCATAATATTGAAAACTTGTGAAACTGGTTGGCATTAGATTCAAGACAGACAATAAGGAACTACTATGTAACACAATGGGTAGTTGATTTGTGGAACTCATTGCTGGAAGATGTGTTGATGTCCACTAGCTTAGATGGATTTTAAAAGGGTTAGGCAAGTTTATGGGGGATAGGTCTGTTGTTGGCTCTCAGTTGTGATAGCTGAATGGGACTTCTGCGTTCAGAGGCAGAATGCTGCTGCTGCACAGTCAGCAGGTGAGGGATGTTGTCTGTGGACCCTGTGCCTGGGTTTCCCTGTTGGCATCTGACTGACCACTGTTGAAAAAAGGATGCTGGACTAGTAGACCATTGGTCTCATCCAGCATGCCAACTCTTATGTTCTCATTTTTTTTAAAAAAAAATTAACTCCCGAACAAAGTATATTCTACTTTAGGACATCATTGCATTTGTTTACACAAATTTACATGCAGCCTCCGGGTTAGAAAGGGCATTAAAAGGGTAACTTATCCATAACAACATCAAGCCAACTTTAAACAGAACAATGATTTTCTTTGGGACAGAAAGATCAACTCCTCCCCCTATACCTAGAACATAAAGGAGTGTGAATCCCATCCTATACACCTTCACTCTACATGCACACAAAAAATGTGTTTATAGAAGAGCTTCAAGTGACTCATGCAAGCAAGCCAAGCCACATGAAAAGAAGGCACTAATGGGTAAGAATTCATTAACCTAACAAGTCCTGACTTTTTCATACCTATGAAGCCTGAGGTGGAAAGCAAACAGTTCCCTTCCTGAAAAATATGGTGCTCAATCAAACCTTGAGCCTAAGTAAAAACCCAATCCAAGCAGAACAGTATGTTGTTGTGAGTAGGACTACAGGTATCACATTGGGATGCCATCTGCCTCTCCTGCTATGGCACAGGCTTCATGCTGCAGTGCGCTCTGGCTCCCCTGAAGCAGTTGCAAAGTCAGTTCCCAAATGCCCCAGGAGGACTGGGCCATCTGGCCAGGCCTGCAGACACCACTGTGGCCCGCAAGCCTTCCTGCTCATTTTGTACAGCTGGTACAGATGCTGCCCTTTTTTGTGACTACTGTGGTTTTCACCTACCTTTTCTCTTCTGCTGCTTTCCTGACCTGGACAATCCTGGCTGCTTCAGGATCAGGAAAAGGAGAGTCAGGCTATTTCTGGGCTGTGACAACAGCTTCTTACTCTTCAACTGGGGAGTGTTCTTAGAGGGCAGTGGAGTTGCGACAAAACCAGAAACTCTCAGCAACCACTTCTTCACAAAGCACTTGATGGAAGCAAAGCATGTCGAACCAGCGTTTGGGTGTACTGTGCAGCAATCAGCCTGCTCTGCTATCTTGACAGTCTGCCGTTCCAGAGCCTAATGCAGAGGAACATTAAGCAGAGGAATCCAGCTTCCAGCCATCCAGTACTGTTGGGCTGCGTGTCGGTACTCATCAGGTGCTTCTGGCCTTGCCAGCGTTCAGACAGCAGTGCCCAGCTTCTACAGGGATGGAGCGTAATCAGCTGAAAGAGTTGGAAGATGCCAAAGCAGAGCACAGCTCCCAAGCAGTGGGGGCGGCAGGGGGGGTGTTCCTTGAACCGTATCTAGAGAATCTTCCTAGTGCTTCCTTAAAGAATACCCAGCTTGTTGAAGAAAAGTAAATAGATGTGATTTTGATAATACTTTTTTTTTCTTGAGATGAGCAGGGGAGAAAACAAACTGTAAGGGCTAAGGCTATGGGGTAGTCCAAGAAAAATGGCTTCCAAGACGGGGCAAAAGTGCATGGAAAAATTTGAACATGCCTCATGGAACCATGCAATTGGTTTATCTGATCAAAGGGTGAAGGGCTGCTTCATCTCCTCACACTATTAAGACAGATGAGGACCGTGGTGGGAAGGAACTAAGGGGAAAGAATGAGGAAATAGTGGGGGAGAGGGAAATAGTAGGGGAGAGGGAAATGAGATGCTCCTGAAAGTCCTTGCAGGTCCCCTGCTTGTTCTAACAAATATATGACAGCTGGTTCCAACTCACCCCTCTTCCCTCGCAATGCTGTAATGTGTCAGAAGGTTGTTTGGGCTGTATTGCAGTTCAATTAATAAAGTCGTGGCCTTCATAACCCAAGACGTGTTGCATGCTCCTTTGCTGGGAGTAAGCCCCACTGGATAAAATGGGACTTACTTCTTTCTGGGCAGGCCTGCATAGGATTGCTCCTATCGCCGATTCCTCCCTTCTGAAGTGCTTGTCTCCCAGACACTATGATCCAGATCATTCACTCCTTTGCAGCTTATGCGGTACAGATGTGTATTTGTCAACACAAGGAATTGTGGTAACTGTGAAAATGCAAGGACAGCAAGACGTAAATTGGGTGTAATAGAAAAATAAATAACATGAATGGCTTGCAGTGCCTGCATGATTCTCATTCATATTTAATTCAATAAAAAAACTCCCTTTTTAAAATTTATCTGATATGGCAGCAGAATTTCCACACCATCCAGGCACCCTGCCCATAGACTTAAGATCCAGATTGCTGCGTCAGGCATTGAGCTGGGCCTATTAAGATCTGCAGTTTGGGGAAAGAGTCTGTTGCACTGTCAGAGAGAGTCCAGGGCAGGTCCCAGCTTCAAAGGCACTGGATCAACATTGTCTGAAATTTATGTACATCACTATGTTGTATACACAAAATCATTAGACTTAAGAACCTGAGTGGCTATATTCACTCCAAGTTTTTACATAGCTTGGTGGTTTTCAATTAATGATTAAGGGGCCAGGAGTAAGCCTTGAACTGTGCTCTTAGCACCAAATTAGACATGATAAGGGGAAAAAAATTCTGTGCACTTAAACATGAAACTGCTCCAATGGCTTAAAAAGAAGAGTCAGGGGATCCAATTTAATATACAAACAGGGTATGAAAATGAGGAATGCAGCCAGTTTGGTGTAGTGGTTAAGAGCACGGGACTCTAATCTGGAGAGCCTTGTTTGATTCCCCACTCCTCCACTTGAAGCCAGCTGGGTGACCTTGGGCTAGTCACAGTTCTCTGGAGCTCTCTCAGCGCCACCCACCTCACAGGGTGACTGTTGTGGGGTAATAATAACACTTTGTAAACCGCTCTGAGTGAGCATTAAGTTGTCCTGAAGGGCAGTATATAAATCGAATGTTGTTGTTGTTATTATTATTATTTTCTCTTGCCTGTAGGCCAGTTCTCCATAGCTCTCCCCCTCAGCCATTTTGCTTGGACCCCCTTTTCTGTGTGATTGGAGAAGTTCTGTGTTTAAGCTATGTGAAAGCCAGTTTGATGTAATGGCTAGAACGATGGACTAGGATCTGGGGGGGTGGGGGGGTTCAGGTTCTGTTCCCCACTCTCTTGTGGAAGCTCACTGGGTAACCTTGGGTAAGTCACAAAATCTCAGCCTAACTTACCTCACAAGATGGTGGTTGTGGGTTTTCCGGGCTGTATTGCCGTGGTCTTGGCATTGTAGTTCCTGACGTTTCGCCAGCAGCTGTGGCTGGCATCTTCAGAGGTGTAGCACCAAAAGACAGAGATCTCTCAGTGTCACAGAGAGATCTCTGTCTTTTGGTGCTACACCTCTGAAGATGCCAGCCACAGCTGCTGGCGAAACGTCAGGAACTACAATGCCAAGACCATGGCAATACAGCCCGGAAAACCCACAACAACCATCGTTCTCTGACCGTGAAAGCCTTCGGCATTACCTCACAAGGTTTGTTTTGAGGAAACAAATGGAAGAGAGGAGAAGGATGTAAGCTGCTTTGGGTCCCCACTGGAGAGAAAAGGCAGGGTATAAATGAAGTAATTAAAAAAAAAATTAACCTCACAAAACTATCATTATGATGACAAATTAGACTTCAGATTTGTGGCAGTTTGGTAGAAACTGAACATCATGAGACAACAAAATAGCCTTCCATCTTGGGATTGGCTATATGGGTATATATTGTGGAATTTTTTGTTAGTTTTGAATCTGAGGTTTCAGAACAAACTCAGTTATTGGTTTGTTTCGCATGGGTTGTTGCCAGTTTGGATCGAATCAGTTGTTATCACATGTTTTGCTCCATTGTGCTCACAAGGCAAGCATTGGCTGCATGTGTGCAGACACACATTGTTCTTTTCAAGGGAAGTTGGGAAAATGAGGCTCTAGGGCAGCTGTTTTTGCATTTAACAGCACCAAAACCGCACAAAATGCAGTCCTCCTTCTAAACCTTCTAGCCACTGAGTTTTCCCAAAAGTACATACACAGCAACAGAGCATGAAGAGAGTGAGTGTTGGTGGGTGTACACTGTGGCAGGAAACTGGTTGACAAAGCGGTAGTGGTGGGATGCCCAAGCAGGAGAGTTCTCCAACCAGGGCAGTGCAGTATTAAATAAAAAAATCCCCCCTTTATGTATCCCTGTACTCCAAATCCAATAGATGGGGAGGGGATATGGAGATGATGCCTTTGCCAGGAAGTGCTGGACAAAAAGCACATCTGTGCACCGCACATATTCCCCTTCTCTAACACCAGTGGAGTTAATTGGTATAACACTAAGGTCTTAGTCTCTCCCCTTGGAATCCAATTTGTTGGTAGGCTTGTCATTAAAAAAAGCAAGATGCTACTGCCAGCCCAGCACCTGCCTGACAGTATTGCCCCTGCCCGGTAAGAACTGAAATGAAACACATGAACCTTTCGGAGCGGGGGAGCTCATTACAGCTTCTTGTCCCAAACCGGGTTCCCTGTTCCAGAAACCACTTTAACAAAATGAAACAGTACATTCTAGGTGTATTGGTGGCATGTTTGCACACCCTTAATTGGTTCATGTTGCATTTCTGTTTTTCAAGGAACTTCAAGCAGTAACAACAACAAAAATTCCTGCAACGTATATCTCTTGATATTTTGGGTGCTTGTTTTCCTCCCTCATTTCTTTGCCTTTTTGAGCATGCATCTTTCCTGATATGCTTTACATTCCCATAACAATAGACTTATTTTGCTGGCAGAAATACAATGCTTTGCTATTTTTTAAAATAGATCTTTTACATAAAACAAGCACCTACCCATTGATTCATACACATTTTACACTCCCTGTCTCTGGCTGTTCTCCCCCCGCCTCCTGCTTTGCTAGTACAAGCATCTCACGGAGGCCTTAGGCTGATTTTCTAGTTTTCAAAGCTTTCATTTTATTCTTTGATGCCTTTTCTTTGCCATTCTCTTCCTCCCCATCTGTACTACTTTGCTGTTGTCCCTGATAAAGACACTATGGACATTGTTATTTGGGGGAAAAAACTTTTCTAAACTGATTGTATTAATTTCTGCATATGGATGGCTTTTTCTTGTTTGTTTTAAACTTTTTCAAAATTATTGCTTACGATAGCAGTTAACTACTGGCCCTTTTGAATACGACAATTGGTACAAAAAAAAACATGGACAAGAGCAGAACAAAGGAGGGGAAGCTGTAGGAGGAAGACAAGAGGAGGTGTGTGGAGGCTTCAAAAACCCATGCCTCAGTTTAGGAGTCGAGGCGAAGCACATTGCCCCTGTGGAAGCAGGTTAAAAGTCAACACATAGAATCCTGAGCACTTTGCAAACTGCACGTGACTTCTTCCCCACATAGCACCAGCAGCGGAGACTTTGACTGAGCCGTAGTTGTTACACTGTTGGTGCTTGTAAGCATTGCCTTTTAGAGCCAATGGGATATTGGTGACCTATAACTGGATCCACTGACAATTAATGTAACCTTTAAAAAAAATCTGCCACTGGGTACCTGTCTGTGCTTTTCGAAGGTAAATTACATGCTGGGGATAGAGCCATGGATCCCTAACATCCCATGTAGTTTAGCCCAAAGCTACACCTACAAGCTGTTCCGGACTTTGATATTTTAGCAGTAGTTATTTTGTGGCACACTTTATTGTAATATTCCTTTTAAGGATTTTAATAAGGCTTTTTGCATTGTATATTACATATGTCATTATATGGTTGAGATCATCATAGGGTTTTCAAGGTAAGAGATAGCTTGATTCAATAAAGGAAACTATGTCCTCCAGTTTGCAGGATCTGAACAAGTCTGTTAATGATAGGATGTTTTGGAGGTCTTTCATTCATACGGTTGCCATAAGTCAGAGGCAACTTGACGGTACATAACACACGCACATGGTTGAGAAGTTTGTTATGCAAGTATTTTTGTTTTTATATTAAAGAGAATATACAGAGAACAAAAAGAGATGATGCAGCATGAAAATAACCTACAAAGGTTCATAGAAAGCAAACATACATCTTGTCACTTATGTTCTCATTCCAAGACATAATGAACAATGGGTTGGGTCCAGGCTAAATTTTCCAGTGGCAGAATAGAACTGTCCTTCCACTTCCTGCCTACTGATTGTCATAAAATGCTGCTCATGGGTATAAAGAACCCTGATGAATGACATGGAGGGAGGTCTGCAGTGAGAAGGGGCAATCGGTGGAAATTGCCCATTTAATCGGATCCAACCAATACCCAGTGTTTATTTAACTTACCAACCTTTTGAAAATTACTCCTCTGAATTTTCTGATAGTATATTAATTTTGTCAGTGGAGCAGTAGGCCAAGTTGTACTGAACCAGTCATTGATAGTGTGGGGTTCTTCTGACCTCTTCCAATACATAGGTTTTTTCATATCCATTAAGTTGGTTCTGGTTCCCACTCCCTTGAGACAACATGACAAAGAAGCGTGTGGAATCTTAAAGGGCTGCCAAGGTTATTGGGGCCTGACCTTTGGAGGACCAGTAGCATGAGAAAATGCTCTCTGTCCTGCAGAAACGGATGCCACAGTAATTTGTTTAGTTTGTAAGATGCTGCAGCGCACCCTGTTCAGTTTTAGGGACATCACCAGCATGTCTGGAAGGAAAACGTTGAGAGTTCCTATTAAGCTACCTAGTGGAGCATTCCAGCGTGTGCTTCATCTCCTGCCCTCATTCCACTCGGAGACACTATTTCAAGAGCCTCTGTAGCACTCAGCAGCTTTCCTCCCTCCTTGCTCTGTGACCCATTCACCAAAGCGTTGTGGAGCATCGTCAGAGATTTATGCAAATCACCCTGTAATTTATTCTCCTGTGGTCTGATCTAGTAATGTCTTGTCTACTAAGGTTGATTTTAAAAGTGTATCTGTGGTCTCACAAAGACTCAAGTGATTCAGCCCAGTCACATAGAAATATTGAAGTTCTTTCCTCCTGGTCAGGCAGCTCCTGAATATTCCCCCCTCCCACCCCTTTTATTTTTCCATTCCCATTATTTGCAGTATAACGGCTGAAGTTGCTAGATTCTATCAATGAAGGCAAGGAAATATGAAATCAGAAATAGATTTATTTAGGTACAGTTCTGTCCCAGGTTTTGGGGGGTGCTGAGCAGAGAGGGGTCAGCCCACCCTTCCTCTACTAGGCTCCTCTTCTTGCCCTCCCACCCATGCTCCCCCACTTGCCTGTGCATCTTTCCTTTGCCTACTCGCAAGCTCTCCCGCCACCTAGACTTACAGTTGCCCACACTGGCTGCATGTCCTTTTCCTGATGGTGCTGAGTGGTGGGTGCAGCTAGGAGTGCCACTGCCACAGCCACCAGGGATGCTGCTGCTTGGTGTGCCACCCACACGCCCTTCCTCAGCAGCTCTAGGCAGCATATGCATCTGGGAGCAGGGGCGACAAAGCAGTCACAAGCAGGCAGTGGAAGGAAGTGAGCATAGGCACCAGAAGAGATGAGTTACTAGGGAGCCAGCAGCAGTGGGCCCCACCAGAAGCCTTGCCATGTACAGCTTTTCCTCCATGGAGCTCAGAGAGGCCTGTTTTGTCCTCACAACAACCCTGTGAGGTACGTTAGGTTGAGAGGGAGTGATGTCACCCAGTGAGTTTTATGACAAATGGATATACAAACCTATGTATCTCCAGGCCTAGTTCTAGAGTTGCCAACTTCCAGGTGGGGCCTGGAGTTTTCCTGGAATTACAACTGATCTCCAGACTACAGAGGACTGTAAGGCAGTTTACGTCGCTGATGGCCCTCCTCAGCCTCCACCCCCAACTCTTCAGGAATTTCCCAACCTGGAGTTCGCAGCCCTACCTAATTCAGCACTCTATCCACTGAACCACCAACAATTTCTACAAAATTGTCCTGACTCATAGTCCCTCAATAAGAGAGCAGTCCTAAACAGAGTGATATCCTTCTAAGTTTATTGACTTCACTGTGAGTCTGTGTTCCCCATCCATGTTGCTCTGATCTAGATAGCCCAGGCTAGCCCAATGTCATCAGACCTTGGAAGCTAAGTAGGGTCAGCCCTGGCAAGTATTTGGATGGGAGGTCACCAAGGAAGACCAGGGTTGCTATGCAGAGGCAGTCAGCAGCAAACCACCTCTGAACGTCTCCTGCCTTGAAAACCTTATGGGGTTGCCGTAAGTTGTCTGGGTCACCAGCAAAAAAGGGGAGGAAAGCACATTACGTTTCCCGTTCAAAAACAGTTATATGAATGAATGAAGACGTGAAGTACTGTGGTACTCTGAATGCACAGTAGCCTGAACTGCATGACAGTTTAATTCAGTCACCACTTTTCTGTGGAGCTGATATTCATAAACCTGCTTCCTGTTCAGGAGCCTTATCTACGCGTTTTAAAATGTATGTTTTGTTTGTCAGACTGTGGCTAAATAATATCCTTCCTACAGGTTCTCCTCTACAAGCAAACAAGAGTCCATTGTTTGAATAAGGAAACTTTACTGTAGAAATGACCCATTATAGTCCACTGTCCTGAATAAGAGATCCAGGATGGTACAAGAGCATTGTTACCAATGAAGAGCAAAGCATGAGGTACAAAGTAACAGTTCCCAGCTGAGCCAGCCTCCCCCCACAGTTCTCAAAACAACATCTTTCAGTCTTGGGAAGCTGGATTCTGTCAAGGCCAATCTGGGATGGAACGTTGTTAGACAAAACAATCTCGTTCGGTGAGAAGTCTGCTTGGGAACTTGTGCACCTGTGGGGAAAGCACTTAAACACTAGAAGCATTAGAAAATGGAGACAGTACAGCTCATATATCCACTGAACCTGACATTCTGCCCCCCTTAAAATAAATCCCCCCCAGGTTTATATGGATAGCGAGTATGAAAAGCTTTGGTTAATCTAGGAGCATGAACATGTACAGAATTCACCCACTCATCGAACCCAGAGTCAAAGTCCTTCCACCTGATGAGGTAAAACAACTGATTGCGTTTGATTTTAGAGTCCAGAATTTGTTGTACCTCATAGTGTATTTGATCATCTATCAATGTTGGAATGGGTGGAGCTTTGACGTGCCATTTATCATCTGTTGGAGCCTTCTTCAACAGGCTGACATGGAATGTATCATGTACATGGCTCAGGTTTTTGGGTAAATTTACAGCAACAGTCACTTTGTTGATCACTTTGCGCACTGTAAAAGGTCCGAGGAATTTTAAGGCTAGTTTGCGGCTGACTTGTGCTAGTTTTAGATTCTTGGTGGATATATAAACATGATCTCCAGGTTGCAAATCCCATTCGGCCGCACGGTGGCGATCGGCGTATTTTTTGTAATCCTGTTTGGCTTTCTCGAGGTGTTTTTTAATGAGAGTCCATTGTTGGGTTGCCTCCCCCCACCAGGAAGATACATCTGGCGAAGTCGGAGAAAAGGAAGGGGGAGCGTCCAGCGGAAAAGGGTTAAAGTGGGTCCCATACACAACTTTGAAAGGGGCTTCTCCTGTAGAGGCATGTACACTGTTGTTGTATGAAAACTCTGCTAGAGGGAGGAGATCCACCTAATTATCTTGTTGGAAGTTGATGTAGCAACGAAGGAATTGCTCTAAGATCTGATTAGTTTTTTCCGACTGCCCGTCGGTTTGTGGGTGGTGGCTTGAACTGATTCCTTGTTCAATGTTTAACATCTGTAAAAGCTCCCGCCAGAAGTTGGCAACGAATTGTCCGCCGCGATCCGAAATTACCTTGGACGGAAAAGAATGTAATTTTACAACGTGTTTTAAAAATAGATCTGCCAGTTTTCGAGCGGTGGGTATAGTGGTACATGGAATGAAGTGGGCTTGCTTGGAAAACAGATCCACTACCACTAAAATGCAGTTATGCCCCTTGGATATTGGTAAATCAGTGATGAAGTCCATGGATATCGTTTCCCACGGTTTGCTGGGCGTTTCTAAGGGTTGCAATAGACCCGGAGGTTTTCCCTTGCGGGTTTTGGCGCTGAGGCAAATGGGGCAGGAGGCGACATATTGGGAAATGTCTTTGCGCATGCCCGGCCACCAGAACTGCCGTTGTATTAAATGTAGCGTTTTCAAGTACCCATAGTGTCCTGCGGTGGGGGCATCATGACACCGCTGTAAGACCTCTTTTCGTAGACTGTCGGGTACATAGAATCTATTTCCCGATAACCAATCCCCCTGCGGGGATTGTTTTAGCTTGGATTTGGGCACCTTATCCCCCTCCTTTTCCACCTCAGCCTTAAGTTTCGATTTCCATTCTTGGCCGTGCTGAAGGGGTTGGATTGCGCGGCTGCGTGTAGTTACCACGCCTCCCAATTGCGTAGGTGAGAAGACTGTATCTATAGTCTCCTCCCGTTTACTTCTATGTTGGGGCATGCGCGATAGGGCGTCTGCAAGAAAGTTGGTTTTGCCCGGGAGGTAGTTCAAAGTGAAATTGAATTTGGAGAAAAATTCCGCCCACCGTAATTGCTTGGCATTTAACCGGCGGGGACTTCGGAGGGCCTCCAAGTTTTTATGATCTGTCCAAACCTCGAAGGGGTGGCGTGCCCCTTCCAACCAATGCCGCCAGTTCGTAAGGGCCGCTTTCACTGCAAAGGCTTCCTTCTCCCACACATTCCAATTTCTTTCTGCCTCAGAAAACTTTCTTGATAGGAATGCACAAGGTCGAAGTGTCCCGTCCTCCCCCTTCTGCAATAATACTCCTCCAATTGCAGTATCGCTGGCGTCGACCTGCACTATGAAGGGGTAATTTTCATCGGGGTGGCGGAGAATGGGTTCTGTTACAAATTGCAATTTTAAGCATTCAAAGGCTGTTTGGCAATCAGGTGTCCACAGCAATTTGGAGGAGGGTTTTTTCGCTTGGTCCCCTTTATCTTTGGTTTTTAACAGTTCTGTTAGGGGAAGCGTGATCTGTGCGAAATTTGCAATGAATTCCCTGTAAAAGTTGGCAAATCCCAAGAAAGACTGCAGTTCTCTACGGGTAGTGGGAGTTTGCCATTCTTGGATCGCTTGTATTTTGGTTGGATCCATTTTTAAACCCTGTTGGGATATACAGTAACCGAGGTAAGTGAGTTCAGTTTTATGGAATTCATATTTAGATAGCTTGATGGGCAACTTATTGCTCATTAGAGTGGCCAAAACCTTTTGAACCAGTTGAATGTGGTCCTCCTCTGAGTCTGAGTAGATTAACACATCATCAAGATACACCACCACTCCTTTATATAGAAACTCATGTAGTACTTCATTTATCATGGACATGAATACAGACGGGGCTCCCGTCAATCCAAAAGGCATAACTAAGTATTCATATTGTCCGAGGGGTGTATTAAACGCGGTTTTCCACTCATCTCCCTCCTTGATACGAACGTGGAAGTAAGCATCTTTTAAATCTAATTTTGTAAAGATCTTACCTTGCGCCACGACGTTGAGAAGGTCCCGGACAAGCGGGATGGGATAGGCGTTGTTGGTCGACACAGCATTAAGTCCCCTAAAGTCCGTGCACAGTCGGAGTCCCCCGTCTTTTTTCTTCACAAAGAGTACCGGGGCTGCATGGGGACTATTGGCTGGACGGATGAACCCTCTTTGAAGATTAGTGTCAATGAATTTTCGGAGTTCTTCCCGTTCATGGAGACTCATAGGATAGAGTCGGCCTTTGGGTAGTGAGGCTCCTGGTAAGATCTCGACGGCGCAATCAGTTCGTCTGTGCGGGGGTAGAGTATCAGCTTCTTCCTCGGAGAAAGCCTTCAAATAGGGCCAGTAGTATTCGGGTATTTGATTTATTTCTTCTTGGGTGAGAAGAGCCTTTTCGGTGTGAGTTGGATCACTACCCCAATTCTGGTTCCAACGATGGCTTTTACAGTTGGCGTGGGTGAAGGCGATACTTCCTTCTGCCCAATTTATGTAGGGGTTGTGATCGCATAGCCACTTGCTGCCCAGAATTAACGGGTATTTGGCTGTTGTACTGATGACAAATGACCTTTTTTCCCAGTGTTGTCCCATGCCCGTCACCACTGGGACTGTTTCTGTAGTGACGGGGTTCATGTTGGTGCCATCCATTTGTTCGAAAATGACTGGGTTTTGTAATTCCCGGATTGGCAATACTAGTCCATTGACTAGGGCTGGGGCGATGATGTCTCTTGAACAGCCTGAGTCAATGAGGGCTTGTACACGGATGTGCATCTTTCTTTCGGGGTTTAGCAAAATCACTGGCATGAATAATATGGACCCATGCGGCCGGTCCCTGGTTGGGACGGGTCGGGGGTGGATCTGTCGTTTGGGCCCTTTTACGACAGATCCATTTCGTTTCCCGACTGGGGGCTTTCTGGATTCCCCTCTACGTTTGGGGTAGCGGGGTCGTATTCCATAAGTTCTTCTGCCTCCAATCCCCTGTCTGGGGCAGGTCGCTGGGAGATGCCGCGGCCTCTACCCGATCTGGGAGCTGGTGTTGGGCGTTGCAACGTGGGGAATGGAGCAGGGGTTGGACGCCGTAGTTGGAGCGGAGGTCTTTGCACAGGCCGATAAGGGCATTGTGCCGCAAAGTGGCCGGCTTGTCCGCATTGCAAACACAAACCCTGTTGCCATCTAGCATCCCTCGCTCCGCGGGTAGCGTATCCAGCACCTCGTCCTCCCTTCTGCAAAGTTAAGGAGCGTTTTTGTCCCGTTTGTTGTTGTTGTTCAACTAAACGGACTTCCAATATGCGATTTTCAACTTCACATGTGAGTTGAATCCATCCCAACAGAGTAGGCGGATTATCTTGCATGAGGGCTCTATCCAGAAGTCTCGGGTTCAGCCCTTGTTTGAACAGAATTATTTTAGTAGATTCTTCACATCTAGGGCATTTAGCGGCTAGCTGTCGGAACTTTGTAACATAGTCTCTCGCCGACATGCTGCCTTGTCTAATAGCTTGCAATTCTGTTCGGGCTCTGGTTTCTTCTAAGGGGTCTTCGTATTGTGCCCGGATAGCATCCACCAACCCTTGTAAGGTATTGAGTTCTGGGGCCCCAATATTGTATAGTCCTACATACCAGTCTGCCGCTTTGCCTTGTAAACGTGAACCGAGATGTTCAATCTGGCTGGCCTCACTCCCAAAAAGATGTCCCCATCGGTTGAAGAACTGTACTACTTGTACCAGGAAAAATCCCAGTTTCGAGGGATCTCCGTCAAAAGTAGCTTCCAGTTTCACCCAGCCCATTGGAAGGTCTTGCCTTGGGGCTGGTGCGGGGTAATAGTCCATCGGAATAGTTAGTGGCGCCTGTGGCGCGGGAGGAGGCTGTTGGGGCCATGGCTGTTGCGGCAGTAATGGTTGCCCGGGGGCCCCCGGCTGCGGTGGTAGATACGGGACGGGGTGTATCGGAGGGGGCCTTACTGGTTGGGCTGGTGGTGGCATCACCGGCTGAGCGGGCGGTGTTGGCAGCGGTTGAGCCGGCGGCGGCCGCACCGGTTGTGCTGGCGGCGGTATCACCGGTTGGGCTGGCGGCGGCCGCACCGGTTGTGCTGGCGGCGGTAGCACCGGTGGTGCTGGCCCTAACGGTTGGGCTGGAGGTGGCCGAACAGGTTGGGCCATGATTGGTCGCTGCGGTGCGGGTCGGTGGGGTCGAAGTGGTATAGGCCGTAGTGGTTGATCGGGAGGTGGTAATACCGGTTGTGTTGGAGGTAATCTTACCGGCTGCTGTAGTGGTATTAGCTGTGGTTGAAGCGGGAGGGGCCGCTGCGGCGAAGGCCTGATGGGTGCTGGGCCGCGCGGGCTTGCCCCTCCCGGCGTTGTTGATCTGGGACCTGGAGGTTGTTCTCGTGGTACGACCTGCACTGGTTGATCCTCCCCTGGGATTTGTTGTATGGGGATGATTACTGGAGTTTGGTGTGGCGTTCCCTCCCTTGGGGGAGCTGGAGGCTCTTCTAACTGGTCCGGCCGGACCGTTATAGGGGAAGTTGGAGGGGGTATCACCGGCGACTCTGTCGGGCGGGTTGGTTCCTCTCCACCTCCTCCTGGAACTTCCAGTGGAGTATCCCCGGAATGCGGAACCTCGTCCGGTCTAGGGGTTTCCGTTGGAGTCTCTCCCGTCTCTCCAGGGCAGGGTTCCCCCTCTTCTTCCGATTCGGAAGGCTCGTCAGGGCACTGGCTAGTGGTGCAGGACCCCTCTTCATCTTCCTTCCCTGGGTTATTCGAGGGCGGCGGCTGCAACGGGGCAGGTTCCCTCGGATTGGAAATTACGCTTTGTAGGGTGGCTATTTGTATAGCCATCTCTTGGTGATGGTCATCTCTTGTTTTGGGATCAGAAAATCACTTCTATTCATGGCATTTCTAGCGCAAAATGATCCTTGTTTCTGAGGTAATGCCATCCAAACTCAATGTACATCCTTTCCCTTCAATTCCAGTGGTTTGATAGAAATGTGAAATCATTTGTTGAAGGGAAAATGTCTTGGTGGTAGGTTTGTGTGTTGGGCTTAGAGTTGGGGGAGAAGGCAGAGACAGTAGCTTCCTTCTGCTTGAAACTTTTAGTGTCAAGAATGTGCTGTACATCTTATCAGTCACAGAAGTAAATACGCTATATTGCAGTACAATTAAACCAATGTCAAGTAGCACCGGAATAACTAACATTTTTTCAAGTTTTCAGAAATCAGAGTGCACTACATCCAGGGCTGCTAGGTCCCCTTGTCACCCTCTGCCCCCTGCCACCACCCACCTGGCCAGCAGGGGAACAAGCCCCCTGGGCACGCTCTCAGTGCAGCAAGACGACGTCACTCCCAGGTGTGACATCATCGCTCAGGCCCTGGGAACGCTCCTGCGCATCACACTGAGCCAGTCTGGGCCCCAAATCAGCCCGGTGTGATGCGTGGGAGCGCTCCTGGAGCCTGTGTGATAACGACACTCCTGGAAGTGGCGTTATTGCACCACACCAGAAGCAGAGAGAAAAGAGCTGGGTGCCCCCCTGCAGCAGGCAACTCTAACTTCATCACATGCATGAAGTACACACTACACAGTCCATTCATCCAATGAACTGAAGTCTAAATCATGAAAACATGCTGGAATACATTTGGTTAGTTTTTAAGTTGCCATCGGGCTTCTCTTTAATTTTGCTGCAGGAAACTAACAGGGCTACCCCTGTGAAATTATATTGCAGCTCAGTTACTTACAAAAATTTCCCAGAAAAATATGCAAATACATGTTTAGAAACAGTCCATATGTGTGTGCAGAAAAATCATAATGGATACCAAGTGCAGTTAAGCTCCAAGGCTTTTGGTTGAACTAAATGTTCCCTCAATGATCTTGGGGGAGGAGGCATCTCTCGATCATTTCTGCTCCACAGTGCCTCGTATTGAAGTTGCTTCTTTGAGGGAAAAGGGCTATTGGGGAGTGAGTTACATGTATTTGTTCTAGTTTGGTTCTTTAATTCTGCGTGCAGTTAGGCTGTTTAAATCCCATTGAAGTCAGTAGGATTTAAGGTGCTTATCTATGTATGCAGAATTGTAGCACAAAACTTCTGTCTCGCTCCAGTCAGAGAGATAATGTTAACCCAACAAACTGCATAAATGCTACAATCTCTTACGAATTTTCCATTTTTCTATGTAAAGTAGTAGTCCAGTGAGCTTAAATAGAATGTTGTTTGATAGTTTGCATGGCCTAACTGCTGAGAATCTATGGCATTATCAGGCACCTCACAAATGAGTCTCAGAGTTTGGAATGCTGGAGACATGCCAGTTTGGTGTAGCAGTTACGAACGGCAGGACTCTAATCTGGAGAACTGGGTTTGATTCCCCACTCCTCCGCTTAGTCACAGCTTCTCGCTAGCCCCACCCACCTCACAGAGTGATTGTCGTGAGGATAATAATAGCACACTTTGTAAACTTCTCTGAGTAGGCGTTAAATTGTCCTGGACAGTATATAAATTGGATGTTGTTGTTGTTATTGTTATTATCATTACCTAGGTTTAGCTATGCTTGCACTGTCAACATGCTACCACTAGGCAAAAGGTGTTTTATGCATTTAGGTGCCATGATAATTCTGAGGGATCCACTACTGTTGAACTACTACATCTACATGGTAGTAATAATAATAAACACTTAGGTAGTACATTTCAAATACCCAGTGTAAACTTATCTCAGTCATCCCTAGAATAGCTTTGAAAGTAGGCCAGTATTATTTCCATCCCCATATTACACAAAGGCTAAAGCCTTCTCCAGTTGCTCTTAGTGTTGCCAACCTCCAGGAGGGGCCTGGAGATCACCTAGAATTACAAGTGATCTCAAGACTACAGAGATCAGTTCCCTGGAGGAGTGGCACCTCAAAGAGGTCCAACCTTCCTGTGGCACCACCCCTAAATCTCGAGGAATTTGCCAGTTCAGTTGGTAACCCTAGTTGCTTCCCAGAAAGTGGTTTGAAATTCCCATAAATCACTCCTGGATGTGGAGTTTGCATTTAGTTACTCTGACAGGCATAAGCAAACCTTCCCTCCATGAATTTATCTACTTGCTCTTTAAAGATAATCTAAGCATCCATAAAATAATGATCCATTGAGTAAATAATTACTTTATTTGATCTTTCTGGAATCTACAACCTATCAAGTTCATTGGGTACTAACAGGGCTTTTTTTCAGCGGGAACGCGGTGGAATGGAGTTCCGGCACCTCTTAAAAATGGTCACATGGCCGGTGGCCCCGCCCCCTGATCTCCAGACAGAGGGGAGTTTAGATTGTCCTCCGCGCCTGGAGATCCGGGGGCGGGGCCACTGGCCGTGTGACCATTTTCACCGAGGGCAATTTAAACTTTTAAAAACTTCCCCCTTTTCCCAGCTGACCCAAAGTGACGTCATTGTCCGGTCCTTAGTTCCACCACCTCTTTTCCAAGAAAAAAAGCCCTGGGTACTAATATGGATAAGGGAGAAAAAAATTCTTCACTACCTCTCCTCTATGCATATTTTGGAAACATCTGTCATGTCCTCTCTTTAGCTGTAGTTTTTCTAAAATGGACCATTTTCTTTTCTATCTCTTTCCTAATAATCCCTAGCATAGATTCTGTTTTTTTCTACACACAGTTGACATTTCCATTGAGTTATTTACCACAACCCCAAGATCTCTGTCACCAACAGTTCAGACTCCTCAATGAATATGGCAGGGTGTTAGGAATTTTTGAGCCTCAGTGTTACATTGAATCTCATTTGCTAGGATACATAGACACACAAACAGCAGATTCTGCAGAGGCACAGTTTGAGCAAGTTATATATGCCGACCTGGCTAAATAAAATTATTTTTAAGAGAGCAGTAGTTGCATTTTGGACAATTCTAGCAAGTAGTGTTTGCATCTTTCTCTTCCTCCCTCCATCACACATCTTTCCCCCACTGTATGCATATATTTCCTCAGTTAATTTATTGTTCTTTGGCACTGTCTTATCTTTTCTAAATTGGCCTGCAGTCACTTCTTCCTGCTATATACCTGTTTTGTTACCATGTCTATTCTGTGTATTAGTAACTTGACACAATGTAGGCCCCAATTACCACTTGTTTCCCACCTGCTGTGAAGTTGATGGGATCTGTTACTAAGTTTCCTGATGTGGAAAAAGTTCCTTCAGCAGTTGGTTCTTAGACAGAATTAAGCTCCAGAGTCTTGAGATGTTCTTCCTGGAAAAGATATGGTGGTTTGGTGACTCTATGCTCAGTCTCACAGGGATACAGTTACAAGAGACATCTTGGATAGGGATTTGTCTATTCTAAGGAGTGGTGTTGGGTTTCTCTCTCCATCTTAGTCTGCATCTTTAGCATTTCAAAGATGTTCTGACTGTGGTAAACTTAAGGTGATGATCCATGTCAGTTCAGTATGAGCTGGAGAGATCTCTGTGGCAGCAGAAATAGGAACAACAGGCTAAAAGTACTTGCTATTCATGTCAGGAAGAGAAAACAGGTGGCGAAACTGGCTTCATTGCCTTGTTTCATGTCTTCTCCATTTTTAAAATTCTTCTTCTTCTTCTTCTTCTTCTTCTTCTTCTTCTATCCCCTCTGCTCTATGTTGGAGTTCTGTGCATAGAGAAGGAAGCCCTAAAGGAAATGTATTGAGCTCTGGCCTTCAGCTGGGTGCTCCCAGCCATTACAGTGAACATGAGTCACCTTTGTTTCTCATTTAAATATGGTCTATATGAGCAGTGGAATAAAATATTAGAGCAGTCTGCACCAGTTCAGGAACACTGAACAGTAAGTACACTGTCCCATGTTAAAAAAAAACCTCTTTGCAAGTAGAAAACATTCACACATGAAGACGTCCTATTCTGAGTTAGATCATTGGTCTACCAAGGTCAGTATTGTCTACTCTGACTAGCAGCCACTTTCAAGGGTCTTAGGAAGAGGTTCACATTTGTTACCTGATTGTTTTAACTGGAAATGCTGGGGGGCTGAACCTGGGACCTTCTACATGCAAAGCAGATGCTCAATCCCTGAGCCACAGTCCTCCCCCCCCCCCAAAAAAATAGCAAGAAGAGTACTCGCTTAGAATCTTTCTTTTATCAAATTTGTCAAGGATAGGATTAATAGAGTCTCTTTGGAAAATTCTGCAGTTTATTATTATTATTATATTTACTTGAAAGGAAGTTACCACCCTGAATGTAAGGTGACCCCCCCCAAGTTATACACACAAAAAGGTTTTTATTATTGGACCTAAATGACTAGTGCATGAATGTAAGTACTCAAGCTCTTGTTTCTTTAGATGGCATACCTGAAAAAACCTAGTTTTACATTTAAGTAAATGCAGTTTTTTAAAAAGATATTTATATCCTACTGTCCTCTGTAATAGCAATCCAGAATTGTCCTCACCATCTTCATTTTATCCTTACAACAACAAGCCTATGAAGTAGGCTTGGCTGAGAGTGAACGCCTGGCTCTTGAAAACGGATGCAGGGGAAGTAGGAGCCCCTCCTCCCCCTGTGCCATGGTCCCGAGCAGAATCAGGTCCCCACTGCATTTTTAAAGTAAGAGAATTCGTGTGGTGAAATTGATGCAAAATCCCTCATGATCCCTGAGGACTCTGTATTGTCTAGTTGTGCTCTATATGGGCATTTGAATCTGGATCTACCAGATCCCAGCCTAACAGTTTAATTACTGAATAAGGCAGAGGAGATACTGCAGAAGCTAAGAGTTCATTGTATCTTGTACATACAAGAGTAACCCAGGATCTAGCACTTGTTCCCAGGTACTGAATTTCATTGACTGCTGAAAGGCAGACACCATCAATAAGAAGACTTCTGCATTGTGCGATATCAGTTTCAGCTTGTTTAAACCCTCTTCATTTGTCCTCTCAAGCCTCCAAAGCTCAGCTTATGAACCAAAGCAGCTGCTTCTGGATCGGATGTTACTGGGAACCGGAGCTGGCTGTCATCAGCATATTTGTGACTGTCACTCCCATCTTTTGAATGATGTCCTATATCCAAGAGAACAACCAAAATACTCAGTTTCCCCCCCTTGGGCTGAGGGTGAGTGTCAGAAACTATGGCCTGTCACAGCACAGAAGCTGTCCTTTTGTCTACTAATTTGCTTTAACAGTCTACTCAGAGATCATAGGATTTAAGGAGTACAAGATGCTTCATATCCAAATCTAGCATTTTTTTCCTTGCCAATGCATGGGCTTTCAGATGATATCATGATAGGTAAAAGCATATTGCAGTCACTTGGCAACAAGAAGTAGTTTTTTTTTTAATGAAACCTTTAAAAAACTTTTGTTTTTAGTATTCTCTTTACTCTTAAGAGCATTGAAGGATACGAGGCAAAGACTTTTTATTGTTTTATGTGCTGTAATTATCTGCAAAACCCATCCATCTCTTCAAACGTGTTGAAAAAATGTGGATCAAAATAATCATTACACGCATATATGCTTACCACTTTTTAAACAGTAAAGTCAAGATCAGAATTGGTGAAAGAAAGTAGGACCTTCACCCATGTTTCAGTGCTCAAATCATGCCCCCAATGGCTTTCCTTCTGTGGAGTTCCAGAAGTGTATGTTTGAGGGCAAACAGATGTTTGGAACTCCACGGGGGTGGGAGGGGAAGGCGCTGGGGAATGATTTCAAGTGAGCAAACTGTGCATTTGGGAAGGTTTGCACTAGAGATGGGCACAATCCACATTACAAACGTAAAAAACCCACGAAAATGGCGATTGTGACCCAGCGGATCGTGATCGTCCACGGCCAACGATCCAGCGGTCCAGCGGTCGGGAGAGGCCTGGACCGTGGCATTCAGGCTCGGTTCGGGGATCCAGACACTCAGGCGCCAGCAATCTATTCCCCTGGCAATGGAGCCAGGGGAATGCCTGAGCTCTGTCTGTCCTCCTTCTGTCGCCCTGGAAACCCGAATGGAAGCCCAGCTTTCCTTGATCAGCAGGGCTTCCTTCCAACCATGGAGCAGCAAAGCAGTCACAAGTTGGGAGAAGACACCCAGGGGAGGAAGGGGGAAGGGGATGTTCTGTAGCCATGGGCACTCCTATCTCATCCCTGCAAACCCTGATAGGCAGATCTGACGGGCAAACACAGGCGGCCAAACACAAACACAGATGCCGCCGGCATCACCCACTGTTCCTGTATCGCTGGGAACAGCGGGGCACCCCTCCGCTTTTGCCTCCACGATCCGGGTTCGGGAACGGGAGATGGTCGTTGCTGTTCTGGAATTCGGGATCGTGGTCTGCACCGAACCATGATCCTCTGGTTCTGTAATTTTTTTTGGTTCGTGCACATGTCTAGTTTGCACACAACCTTCTCCCTTCTACTTCTCCAATCCCCACCAAATGGCTTTTCTTACTTACTTAAATATCCTTTGTTTTTTCTTCCTGAAGGGAAACCAGGCGCCAGCAATCTATTCCCCTGGCAATGGAGCCAGGGGAATGCCTGAGCTCTGTCTGTCCTCCTTCTGTCGCCCTGGAAACCCGAATGGAAGCCCAGCTTTCCTTGATCAGCAGGGCTTCCTTCCAACCATGGAGCAGCAAAGCAGTCACAAGTTGGGAGAAGACACCCAGGGGAGGAAGGGGGAAGGGGATGTTCTGTAGCCATGGGCACTCCTATCTCATCCCTGCAAACCCTGATAGGCAGCTCTGACGGGCAAACACAGGCGGCCAAACACAAACACAGATGCCGCCGGCATCACCCACTGTTCCTGTATCGCTGGGAACAGCGGGGCACCCCTCCGCTTTTGCCTCCACGATCCGGGTTCGGGAACGGGAGATGTGTATGATGTGCTGTCAAGTTGTCTCCGACCTATGGTGACCCTATGAATGAAAGACCTCCAAAATGTTTTATATTTAACAGACTTGTTCAGATCCTGCAAGCTGGAGGAAGTGCCTTTTATTGAGTCAAGCCATGTCGTTTTAGGTCTTCCTCTTTTTCTGCTGTCTGCCATTTTTCCTAGCATTGTTGACTTCCAGAGAATCTTGTCTTCTAATGGTGTGACCAAAGTACGATAGCTTTAGTCTTGTCATTTTAGCTTCTAAGGAGAATTCAGGATTTATTTGATCTAGTACCCACTTATTTGTCTTTTGGGCCACAAAACTCTCCTCCAGCACCACATTTCAAATGAATCAATTTTCTTCCTGTTAGCTTTCTTTACCATCCAACTTTCACATCCATACATGGCAATGGGGAATACCATAATTTGGATTATCTTGATCTTGGTTCCCAGAGAGACATCTTTATCTTTAAGGATCTTATCTAGCTCCCTCACAGCTGCTCTTCCAAGTCTCAGTCTTCTTCTGATTTCTTCATTGCAGTCCTCTTGTTGGTTGATGATTGAGCCAAGAAATAGAAAATCTTGAACAACTTTATTTCCTCACTGTCAACTTTAAAATTGTGTAATTCCTCGGTAGTCATTACTTTTGTCTTCTTGATGTTCACTTGTAATCCTGCTTTAGCACTTTCTCCTTTAACCTTCATCAGCAGTAGTTTCAAGTCTTCACTGTTTTCTGCTAGTAATATGGTGTCATCTGCATATCTCAAATTGTTAATGTTCCTCCCACCAATTTTCACTCTACCTTCTTCTAGATCTAATCCAGCTTTCCTTATGATATACTCTGCATAGAGGTTGAACAGGTAGGGAGATAATATGCATCCTTGACTGACACTCTTGCCAATTGGAAACCATTTTGTTTCCCCATATTCTGTCCTGACAGTAGCCTCTTGTCCAGAGTACAGGTTGCACATCAAAACAATCAGATGTTGTGGCACCCCCATTTCTTTTAAGACTCTCCATAGCTTTTCGTGATCCATACAGTCAAAAGTTTTGCTGTAATCTATAAAACACAGGCTGATTTTCTTCTGAAATTCCCTGGTATGTTCCATTAGCCACCGTAAATTTGCAATGTGATCTCTGGTGCCTCTTCCTTTTCTGAATCCAGTTTGAACATCTGGCATTTCTCATTCCATATGGTAAGAGTCTTTGCTGTATAATTTTGAGCATCACTTTACTTGCATGGGAGATTAACGTGGTTGTCTGATAGTTGCTGCACTCCTTGGCATCCTGTTTTTTGGGGATTGGAATGTAGACTGAGTGTTTTCATTCGGTGGGCCATTGTTTTGTTTTCCATATTTGTTGGCACATTCTTGTTAAGATTCTGATGGACTCAATTTCTGTGGCTTGAAATAGTTCTATTGGTATTCCATCTACTCCAGGTGCGTTGTTTCTCTCAATTGCTTTGAGTGCAGCTTTACTTCACTTTCTAGGATTTCTGGTTCTTCATCAAAAGATTCTTCATCAAAAGTATCTGTCATCCTTCCATCTCTTTTGTATAGTTCTTCAGTGTATTGTTTCCATATTTCCTTTATTTTGTCCTGATCAGATACTTGTATTTCCATGTTGATCTTTCAGCATCCCAAGCCATGGCTTGAATTTCCCTTTGATTTCTCGGATCACTAATAAAATCTTCTATTCTGAATGAATTCAGAAATGAAATCCCCATTTCCTTTTCTCTTGATAGCACATCTTCCCATGTCATACAACTTACTTAGAATCATAGAATCATAGGGTTGGAAGGGACCTCTAGGGTCATCTAGTCCAACCCCCTGCACAGTCCAGGAAATTCACAGTTACCTCCTCCCCTCACACACACACACCCCAGTGACCCGTACTGCATGCCCAGAAGATGGCACCGTCGGGATCCCTAGCCAAACTGGCCTGGGAGAATTGCTACCTGACCCCAAGGTTGCAATTGGCTTAGGGTCTGCAAGAACTAAGCACTGATGTAACCCTTCCTGCCCTCCCTCTCATGATCTGCCTAGGTTCACAGAATAAGCACTGCTGTCAGATACTTTGGGTTGATTACTTGACCCTTAAGCCAGTGGTACTCACAGAGAGCCACATTTGCAATTGCCATCAACCGAAAGAGTCACATCAGTGCTGTATGCCCTGTGCACAACCCCAACAAACACACACATACAACAAGATATAATATTCTGTACATATAACTATAATCTTTTAAATTACCAGAGTACCTCCACCTGGAGATGTCTCTCTCCCCCACTGAACTTTAGCCAGTCTTATATATCTGGAGTGAGGAGAAGGGCTTCCAAAGGGAGATTTCTGATACAAAACAGTGTGCAAGTTTTCCAGAAGTCTTTCTTAGGCTGTATGTTAAAAAATGCTTTTATGTGTTAGATGTAACCTTCAAGTTAAACTTTACTGTTGCAAGAAATGGCTGGATAGAACCTATCTCTGTTCTAAGTGGGAACTACCTGCCAAATAAAACCCCCATTGGGTAAAAGCCTTTCCCAATTTCCTGAAGAGATTCAAGTGCCACATTGGGGAATGGTGCTCAGGAGAGTCACAGATGGCATGTCAAAGAGCCACATGTGGCTCCCTTAAACAGTTGCAGCCATAATGCTTAATTATAATAATCAGAGGTAGCTTAGCATATTGAGGTGGATTGGGGGGTATTTTCCTTTTTTATTATGCCTTTCCTGGCAGCATCTGGCTTGGTTTATTTTCTTGAGCCACCAGGAATGATCTACTGAGCTATTCCTTGAACTGTATAAGTTAATTTCAGCTGCTTGTTCACAAGTATTCTTTGTTAGTGGTAGCAGAGTCTTGATGAAAAGGTCAAGAGCTCCATGACACCTTAAGAGACTGGTTAATTCCATTTTTGTAAGCATCAGCTATCTCTATACAATTATACCGAGACTGAGAAGGACCTTTGGTGATGTTCCTTATTCTGTGCAGAGGTGACTGTTTAGGAGGAATAGAAGTTGGTGCATGGAAGATCATCTTGATGTAGCACTAGACACATGAAGGTCCAGAAAACAGCTTTCACAGTTCCCATTTATTCCAGTGGGAGCTATATAGAAGGGCCCTTTGCTTTCTGGACAGTGTCTTTCTCAGTGATATCAGAGTGGTTCTGACACATAGTATATTTAGATGATGAGAAGTGGCACAGAGGGTTGCCAGGATACCAGTTATGGTAGAAGAGCTCCTGCCAGCAACATACCCTTCCCACCACCACTTCATCAGGTGGTGGGATAATTTTTTAAAAATGCTGTTGTTCTGGATGATATGATGTCACTTCCAGGGAAAGCCCATAACTGACATCATGCTGCTCTAGGAATCCCTGGAAACTCTATCATTTTATCATAGAGTTTCTGGAGATTCCTAGAATGACATGAGGATACTTCCAGTTTTCCCTGGAAGTGATGTCACATGAGTTGTGATGATAGTGCCCCCCATATCTCTGACCGTCCCATCTCCTGCTGGTACCAGCTAACAACTGACAACCCTAGTGGCTCAGCAGCGCCTCCTAATGCTGTTTTGTTGCATCCAAGGGCAGAGCATGGCTGGATAGAAAAGGGCAGAGGGACAGTGGCATCTAAATTCCCATGAGGTCTGTGAAGAAATGAAAGAACATTACAAAGAGAAATGTTTGTTCCCTTTTTATAGATCAGAAGTACTGGGAGGATCAGAAGAGTGTCTTGTGACTTATGACTTGCTAACAGAAGTGCTATGAGTGCTGATTAAGAAGCTGTGGAGTGCAGGCCTCTCCTTGCTTTTCAACTGATGAGGCTGCTCATGCTGGCCAAATGCATTTTGCATTCCTCCTGGTGCTTCTGACGGATTTTCCTCCAAAAATGTATGTAGTGTCAGACCATTGGTCCATCCTGCTCAGTATCATCTTTTTTGACTGGAAGCAGTTCTTCAGGCTCTTGGGAACAGAAGGGTCCTCCTCAACACCTGCAGCCTGAAATCCTTTCTCTGGAGACAGGCAGTTTAAACATACTTGGCTGTCAGCATGCTGATGTATTTCTGTGGCACTGCTATGAGTTTTGATTTAAGATATTGTAATCCATTTATTTTAAATGCTTTAATAGTTTTTTATTGTTATGTTTTTTCAGTATTGATTTTAATCCACTTTCAAGGCCTTAATAGCTGAAAATAGCTGCCTGTAAATATAAACAAATAATCAGGGGACCTGCAAGGACTTTCAGGGGGCATCTCATTCCCCCCTCCTCCACTAGTCTTCTTTCTCTTCCCTGAAAACCTTCGTAACCTCCACTCTTTCTGCTCCTGGGACTGACGTCATCACACTGCACCGGGATTGTGCATGTGCATAGCATGCATATGAAGACTTCAGAAAGGTGAATGTCAGATCTCCCCTCCTGCCGGGAGGGCATGGGGACCTGGCAACCCTACCCAGAAAGCTTCTGTGGCGTAGTAAAGATCTGAACCTGGGTCTACCAGATCGTAGTCTCACACTCTAACCACTGCAACTTTTCCTCTTTCCTGCTCCTTGGCAAATGTCTGGCCAAATTACAAAAGTTGTGCAGTAGCAAGTGGTTTGTGTGGTGGCTGTTGCTGGGCTTTGGCAATAATAGTGTGTAGGGGTATGCGATTCGGGATTCTGATTAGGAAAAAAACCCGATTTGGGCCCAATTAGCAAAGATTCAGGATTCCTCAATCGGGCCCAGCATTGCTGGTGTGATTTGGAAATACCAAATTAAAGCTTTCTGAAGTGATTCAGATCACTTGCTTTGGGTGCTTTTAGCTGCCCTCCTTGCTTCAGCTGACTGGCGGAAGAGGAGGTTTCCCCTCCAGTCAGCTGAAGCAAGGGGGGGGTTAAAGTTTAAAGCGCCTCTTTCCACATGCCTGCAAGCAGTATGGAAAGGGGCACTTTAACCCCTCCCTCCACATCTTTGCTTCAGCTGACTGGCTATGCCTTGTTCCCCTGTGCCTTATAGTTTCATTTTCATGATGAGGGGCTGGGCAAATCTTCCTCACACTAATCTGCTTTGCAGGAGCCTGGGACTCTCTGTTGAAACTGCTGGCCTGTCCTTGCACTGTACGTAAAAGCGCACAGAAAGGGAGGATTAGATGTTGTTTTTTCCTTCATGGGAAGGGAAGTAGAAAGTGAATGGTCCTCTTTTTTCCTTGTTTTTTACTAGTAAAAGTGGAAGACTTGACAGGTTGCTGGCTGCCAGTGTCCCTTTCCAACTAAAACCATTAACCCAGAGTTGAAAGAAGAAGACTAAAGTGGTGGGCAGAACTGAACAGCTCCCCCAGATTGGTCCTTCCATGTGGAATACTGATCTGGAAAGACTTGGGAGGGGTGTGTGTATGCAAGTATGTAATACACGTTGCTACCTTCCCATCATTTAATGCTCGGTTAATAGTTTTATAGTGAAATCCTAAGCAGAGTTAGTCCAGTCTAAGCCTATTGAAATCTGTCCAGTCTAAGCCCATTGAAATTAGACTGGTGAAACTCTACTTAGGATTTCACTGTTAATCAGAAAAAAAAACCCTACCGAGAAGGCTTTCTGGGCAAGATGAAATTCCTCCTGCTGCTCCTTGACCAATGATCTTTGGAGGACTTCTTAAGTCATACTGAGTGGCCCTGGCTCAAGAGCACCTAACCAAAGGACAGCAGCACTGAAGGCCAGCTGAAGGTTGGGTATCAACCAGCTCGAAATGCCTGGGAGGGCCCTCCTCAGTGCAGCTGTCCCTTAATCATTTCTTTTTCTTTGCAACTTTCATCTTAATCTACGTAACGTGGTAGAAGGAAGGTGAATAGGCATGAACTGGAAGGCCAAAATAGCTCTGAACTGGGGCCTCTTCCCTACCTTTTACTGACAGAAACCAAGGTTTGAAGACTGGCAATATTGTGGTTGCCTAGCAACCCACATCATTCATGACCCTGAAAGGGCATTAACAGTACAGAGGCTGCTTCTGTTATTGGGCAGGGGGTAAGCCCCCACCCCAATATATTTTGTTTTGAATTTCAGATTTTTCTGCAAACCTGGAGCTTTTCTCGGGTTTATAATTAAACAATCTTGTCTGTTCATAACTCTAGTCTTTGGATTTACATATCCACCAATGGGGCCACATTGAGAATTAGATTATATTGATGGCGGTGGTGGTGAAGGAAAGAACCATCAAGTCATAGCTGGTGGGGTTTTCAAGGCAAGAGACTAACATGTGGTTTGCTCGTGCAATCCTGGTCTTCATTGTAGGTCTCCCATCCAATTACTAACCAAGGGCAACCCTGCTTAGCTTCTGAGATCCAACAAGATCAGGCTTGCATGGCCTATCCAGGTCAGGGCAGATATATTGGGAACTGTAGCCTGTTAAATGTACAGGCAAAGCAACTCTTCAAGAGGAATCCTAAACAGAATTAAGTCCCATTGTATTCAATGGGGCTTACACCCCCCACTTCCCCGAAGTGTTATTAGGATTTCAGCTTTAGCCTCCATGAGAGTCAGAAGTAAGAGCCATTGTAGTGTAGCACTTGGAGTGCTGGATCTGGGAGACCCAGGTTTGAATCTCTACTCTGCAGTGGAAGCTTGCTGCATAACCTATAATCTACCTTAACAGCACTGATGTTTTCAGGATAAAATATAGGCGAGAGAGGGGAATTGAACTGCAAATAGCTTCAGGTCCTGATTTTAGAGAAAAGCAGTGCAGAAATCTATACAAAAATGAATAGGAAAATCAGCCCCCTTCCTTTTACAAGGATAGAAATTTAAAATGCAATTTAGCATTTTTAGCTTCCACAATTTCCCTGGATTCCTGATTACAGTTCATCACATAAGTGGCAAATGTTTGAAAAGTGGGTTTTGAATCAGTCGCTTAAATCTATGGTAGCATCCTACTATTTGTACTTGTCAGAGCAACTGAGATTGAATAGTGACTACTTCCTGTTCATTGTAAAACAAAAACAAAAAAGGGGGGGTATACTGGTTTCCTTTTGTTCAGAACATCTGTGGAAACATGGATGACAGGTTGCCATTTCTGTATTTTATCCTTGTCTGTGATGACCTCTTTGTGGTCCAGAAAGGAGGCTGGTGCATATGAGGGGAGTTGGTTCCAGATAATGTTCACTTTGTTCCTGACCTGCGGGCAATTGTGTAGAGAGTTGGACCTGGAATGGCTCATCATAAGACAGTCATCGGTCTGTTAAAGTCAATACCAATTACAAGGCTATTAATTAAAAAAAAAAAGATGTGGCTGTTGCATGTAATTTCAATAGAGCTATACAGCATAGACCCATAATAAACAAAGTAGACCCCAGTGTGTTGACTTGTCAAGAGACTGTGGTGGCTTTTCAGGTTGGTGCCACTGTTGTTAGTGATTACTATCCTGTGTGTCTTTTTATGCCTCTAGGGCCCGTACAGTGCAATCCTAAGCAGAGTTACATCCTTCAGAGTTCATTGAAGTCAGTGGGCTTTGAATACTGTAATTCTTTTGAGGACTACACCCGTCTACAAGATCACTTCACACCGATGTGAACTAGTTGCTCCTTAATGGCCTTTAATCCTGTTTATAAGACACATGTCCCTCAGTGGATGCATTTTTGTTTTTCTATGACGGCATTTTAATTATTCTTAATTATATGTTACTTGCCTGTTCTAACTTTGTTTTTTCTGTGATTGCAAACTGCTTTGGGGGTACTTGGTGCTGAAAAACCATTTTAGTAAGTAAAAGAATGAATTAAAAAGCAGAAATTCCAGTCCACATTATTTTCTTTCTTCTTTTTTTTTTTGTCAGCCTGGAAGGAGATCAATCATTGGATAAAGTATAAGGGCGTCACTGTTTGCGTCTGGTGTTAACCCTGGCCTAAGTTCTGAACTTTATATTACTAATAGTTTCCCTATTCATAGTCATTATAATAATGGGGGTAGTGAATAGTACTTTTTTCTTACATTTTTATTAGTTAATAAATGAATGCACAACCCTTGAAGTTATAACAAAATAAATAAAATTAAATGCTGCTGTTATTGCAGCTACTACTTGTTGTTGTTGTTAATAACAACAACAACATTTGATTTATATACCTTCCTTCAGGACAACTTAACGCCCATGCAGAGTGGTTTACAAAGTATGCTATTATTATCCCCACAACAATCACCCTGTGAGGTGGGTGGGACTGAGAGAGCTCTGGAAGAGCTGTGATTGACCCAAGTTCACTCAGCTGGCTTCAAGTGTGGGAGTGGGGAATCAAAACCAGTTCTCCAGATTAGAGTCTCGCTGCTCTTAACCACTACACCAAACTGGCTGCTGCGATAATGATAATGATAATGATAATGATAATGATAATGATAATGATAATGATAATGATAATGATAATGATAATGATAATGATAATGATAATGATTGCAGTAAGTGACTTTTTTGGGGGGTGGACATCACTGTGGGAAAGAATATGAGAATTTTTGTGAAATTTAACAGGCTCCCTTGCTTTACTTCCGCTATTGAGTAAGATCTCTCTGAATTTTGCTGTTTTGTTTAGTAATTTGACTTGCTGTGTGTTGTTTTTCAGAAGAACACATTCTTTTCTTTCTCCCTCGCCTGCTTCCCCACATGCACAGCCTCTAAAGGAGGGATCCAAGCAACCTGGAACTGTCGAATCAACTTGGCAAAGAAAAGGGCTTGTTCTGCTGTGATGCTTTTCTTTTCAAAGCTTGAATAGCCCGGGGGCAGGTGTCCTGTCCAGAGATGCGTGTGTACTCAGTTCCATCACTGCTGGACAGGACAGATGTGCCTCAGTGTGTGTACCATTGAGGAAAGAAATCTGTATCCACTTAGAATCTGGGTCTTTGAACATCCGTTGAGGTGCAGATCAGGGCCTGGAGGAGCTCCAGAGCCGACTCTCCCCTCCTGTGGACATTTTTTTGGCAGTAGATTGGAGATTTTTTAAATGAGAGTGAAATAACATAACCACATGGCATAACAGCAGGGGACTAAAGTTACCAGCTCTAGGTTTGGAAATTCCTGGGATTTGGGGGGCGGGGGGGGGGACGGGGCATGGAGTCTGGGTAGGACAGAGTTTGGAGAGGGAGGGACCTCATTGGGGTATAACGCCATAGTGTCCATCCTCCAAAGCAGCCATTTTCTCCAGGGGAACTGATCTCTGTTGCCTGGAGATCAGAGGTAATTCCAGGAGTTCTCCAGGCCCCACCTGGAGGTTGGCAACCCTACATAGAACAAATGACTAGAAGCCCTCTATTGTTCTCTATTACATCTGCTATAGTTTTGTAAAACCCATTCTGTTTTTTGTTATAATCCCTTCCAAGTTTACAGCAATATCATTTGTCAGGCAAACCAATAATGCTTATTTACACTACAGGATTACAAAAGAGAATACAAGCTGTATTACCATTTTAAGATATATTATTCTGGCAGTAGGTCTTGGGCGTTATCTCGTAATGGTTGAGCACCACAGCCTTCAACCGGTTGTAGTTGGCCCCTTCTTCCTTGGGCAAAGCCTTTAAGGTGGCATGCACCTCTCCCGTCAGGTAGGGCCCCAGAATAAACGCCCATGGTTCCTTCAGCCACCAGGCTGCCTCCGCTGTGTGCTCAAAGGCCTCCAAGCAGGCATCCACATCATCTTCTGGACCCAATTTAGCTAGGTGAAATGGTGGGGGCTGCAGGGGATCGGGACCACCTCCCTTGCCTGGGGCTGCCACCGCTGCTCCTGCAGCCCTTGCCCCCAACATCTGGCAGAGGTCCTGGAGGAGAGCAGCTTGGGAATCCCTGTGCTATTGTGCCAGGGTGGCTTGGACCTCTTGCTGCTGTTGGGCCACCTTGCATAACAGCTGGCCTTGGTGCTCTGCAAACCACTGGCCAAACTACGCCAAATACATTTCCTTGGAGGGCTTCTTAGCTTGCAGTTCCTTTGGGGTGGTACCCATGCCTCAGAAGTCCATCCTGGGTAGCACTGGTGCACGCAGCAGCTGCCGCAGGGCTGTCCAGCCCACTGGGACTGGCAGGTGCGGCAGGGGGCGCCCTACAGCGGGGTCAGTGTCTGTATTCTCCACCACTTTTTCTGTCCTGGCTGCACCCACACCGCCTGGTTGATGCTCTGCCGTGGTGCCCTTGGCCCCTCATGGGGTAAGGCTGGATCCCTGTGCCTCAGAGTGAGGGGAGGGGATTGCTCCACCTGGTTCCTCTTCCTACCTGGTTGCACATGCCTCGTCTCCACCCAGGTCATGACAACACTCTTATTCCCGGCTTCACAGGGAGACTCGCCTTTATACCCCTCCAGCGTTACCTCCTACCAGTCCTTCCACCAACCACCACCCCTCTCAGTGCCAACCTTTTCCACCCACTAATCCTCCTCTCCCTCCTCCTGTCCCTTGGCCCCCAGTAAGCTCTGCAGACTCTATGACCTGCCAATCAACCCTGGCTGGCCCCACCTCCGGCTTCAGACCCACTCCCGGCCTCAGTGTTTCCCCATTCAGGCCAGCGCCCTCTGCCCACATGGGGGCCATCTCTTGCTGCCGCAGGTGAGCCCACCCCGGCCTTGTCCCAGGGAACCTCATGCCCTGCAAACATGCGGGATTCCTGAGGCCCCCTGGGTGCCTGGGCCACATCTCTGGGGCTACTCCAGCGGTTGAGTGGCCCCCTCCATAGTTCCTGGCCTCTGTGGGAATGCCACAGCTGGCCTTGGTCAGCAGTGGTAAGCTGCAGTACTGCAGCCCAAGCTCTGCTCATGACCTGAATTTGATCCTGGCGGAAACCGGGTTCAGGTAGCCAGCTCAAGGTTGACTCAGCCTTCCGTCCTTTCAAGGTTGGTAAAATGAGTACCCAGTTTCCTGGGGGTAAAGTGTAGATGACTGGGGAAGGCAATGGCAAACCACCCCGTAAAAAGTCTGCCAAGAAAACGTTGTGATGTGACGTCCCCCCCATGGGTCAGTAATGACTTGGTGCTTGCACAGGGGTCTACCTTTACCTAATGCCTTAAGAAGCATCCTATACATAGCTATGAATGCTGTTGGACTGTAAATTACATTCCCATTTACAAGAGGCTCAGGTCTGTCTGAACAATGAAGGTTTGGGAATTAGTATCTCAATATGGTAAAGAGTTAAGTAATCAAGTGTCTTCTGAGCTCCTGCCAAGTGTGGCTACCAATAGACTGCCTAGTGTGATAAATGATGATGACTTCACAGATGAAAAAGCAGCACATAAACTTGAAATACATCTCATTTTAATTGCAAACAGATTAATAATTTGAGATTCTAGGGGATCAATTTGGAAAAAAAAGGCAATACAAATGGAATCTGCACTGAGGGTGCTTTATAGACAAGCTTTGCAGTATCGTTAGTCCTACTAATTAATTAATTTGGGATACTGTGTGGCTTATTGCCTTGATTTTATGTACTGAGCCCGTTAACTGTTTTATGTGACTGTCTGCTGCCTTGAACTGTTGGAAATGTGAGTATAAATTTTTAAACAAATAAATAAATGTGGTGCCAATGAGGTGAACACAGAGGTTGAGTCAAAAGCTGGAACACAAGTTGTAGCCAAAAGAGGGAAAACGAAAGAGAGACAGAAATGTGGACAGCGGTTGGCTGACGAAAGTGCTACTACCCAGGCGGTGGAGCCTGCATAGAAGCAAGACGGAGTAGGGCCTTGTTTCCAACACAACGATGACTTTCCGACTTTCGAGGCTCCTGGCATTATGCTTGACTGATGTTTGAAAGAACAATGCTCTGTTCTTCGGTGGCCCTGCAGGGGGCTTGGAATCCTAAGCACATGGAACTGCCCAGACTCTGTCACCTGACAATAAGCCTAAAACTCTGAATGGAGGTGTTAAAATGGTTGTGTTAAGGTTTTGCCCACCATTAGAAAGATTAATTTTTGGATAATTATGAAATATTTTTGATAAGCACTGTAATATGTGGCATGCTATTCTCCCTTCCTCCAAAACAGTTTTAAAAAGTCAAGGTCTGGGACAAGATTGGTGAGTCTAGCTGAAAGTAATTTTGGGCATTTCAGGTGCTGAGTTAAAAAGGGGGTGGTGGTATAACGGTCTACATATTTTAGAGAAGCCTGGAAGGGCTGTGCACACACATTTGCAGGACTCTTAAGAGTTAATCCCTCTCAGAACTAGACAGCTTTGAGTGGCAGTCGACTCCAAGACATCTGATCTGGTAGCTTTTGCTGAGAGAGGAAAGTCTTGGTTCAGTCCTAGCACACACACAGAGAGAGAGAGAGAGAGAGAGAGATCCAGTGTGGAGAGTTGAGGGATGCAGTCTTGAGGGAAAGCAGTTTACCACTGACAGGAGAACTGGGGAAAGTTGGTATGGAGGTTTGGGACGTAGGTGCAGACTCCCAAATGGGCCAAAGGGGATAGAGTATCCAAGAAGAGGAGGTTTTCCCTACCGAATCAAACAGGGAAGTAGCTCTGGAGAGTTAAGAGATCCCTGGTCAGGTGTGGTTGAAAACTGCCTGTGAAGAACTTCAGAATCAGTTAATGACTGAAAGCACTGGTGTGTGAAGAGAGGGGCTTGGAGTACTGGAAAGTGGGTACCAACCTTCCTAACCCCAGAAGAGAAAGAGAATACTAAAGAGAAAATATACTCAAGTGCTTGGGAGAAAAACAAGGGAACCAAAGCCTCAAAACATAAGCCTTAAGTAACGATGAGCATAAGAACTGTGCATGTTCTGAATTTTACCTCAGTGATAGTTATATATATTGAATATTTCCTCAGAAGTTTTCAACCCCTGATTTCACCTGACTTTTCCCCTCTAATGTAACTAAACCAATTGTTTCTGGAAGGTTAAAAACGCCTCTGGTGCTATTTCTGTGGTTTAAGGATGAGAGAATGTCATAGGGGTCATGCAGCAGTGAGAAAATAGAGATTTCTGCAGTCCAGAAGAAATCACAAAATGATGCTCTTGGTGACAACATTTGCAGTCAGCTTAGTAGTCATTTGTTGTTTATTGAGACCCTGATGACAAAAATACATAAATGTCTTAGAAATGTAGAATGCCAGCGTCCTGTAGAGTAGTGCTTTTAGTTTTGAATGAGGAACTGGGACACTTGGAGCAATCTTAAGCAGGTCCCCTTCTCTTCTGTGAGGTTTCCTCCCAGGAAAGTATACTTAGGATTGCAGCCTCAGGTCCAAGCCCCCATTCTTCCATGAAGCCCACTGGGTCATCATAGTGCCTCAGTCTCACACTCTGAATTCTTTGAAAGTAGGGTGGGGAAAATATACTAAATAGATAGACGGGTGAGGAAATGAAGCAGCCAGAATGATGTAAACTATCTTTGTGATAAAAATGAAGGGGTAGCTCCCATCCAGCACATTGAGGAACCTTCTTCCACTAGAGCAAGGCTCCTTCTGTCAGTACATGAGATACCACATTTAGTATTCCACCTTTTTTGAAGGAGCTGAATGTTACCTTAATTAGCGTTCACTACAATCCCGAGATATGGGTTAGATTGAAGATGGCTCAGATAAAAGCAGTTGACTGTGTGAAATAATCTTTGAATTCTTGAGTTTAGATGCAATAAATCATAGATTGATATTATGATGCTTGCAAAAAGGGATACCACTGTTTTTTTGCAGGGAAAAATCTATCTCATAATTTGCAAGTCGGAAAAAATGTCAAACTGCTTTGCTTTGCTTCTACAGAAGTCAGTTTTATGCAACATGCCTCTTAAATATTCTTATGTGGTGATCATTTTAATGGAATCCAAATAAATAAATAGATTACATAAACTGCATGAGGATGTTTTCATGACCCCCCCCCAGATATACATATTTTAAATACATAACATAAACTGTGTGTGTGGGTGTGTGGGAGGACAGTAATGCAAGTATGAAAATCCCTGGTTTATCCAGACAGTGGAGTACCATGGTCTGCTATTACATCTGACTCATGCCATTGACTAGTCTATGGATACCTTGTGAGATTCATGGCTAAACAGGGATGTAAACCCAGGTCTGTTTCTGTTCCCAGAAAAGAGGTGTAGAGCACATCTATGCTTTCCTTTGAATAAAATAACAGCAAGTTTAGGGACTACCATTCAAATTTTAAAAAGTCATTCTGAAAGTGCAATTGTGCTCTGCTAACATCTATGAGAGTTTTGCTACAGATTATATGGTATATGGAATTACATCTGTAGACAGTTTAGAAAGCACCTTAAAGGCAAACTTCCACATAAGAGGAAGATGTTGTTAAACTGGCAGACCTGTGTCAGCCTCCCCCTCCCATTTCTTGATGTCATCTCATTATGCATCTCTCTACTCCACACTGGTAGCCAGTAATATGGAACAGGGATAAGAAAAGGCAGAGCATGATAACATCACAGTGTAGGTTAAGTGAATGTAGACATTATGTAGGAGAGGAAGATAACTTCACACAGAGATGCCATTTTCAAAGGCATTCCTGAGTCTGTAACTTGTACTTTTATGCTAAGGTTCCCGAAGTTGCTTACTCTCATGAGACCCAATAAAGAGGCCAAAAACAGCATTCAGTATGATCCATAGATGAATTGGAATCTTTAACTGCCTGTAGCAAGTGTAATGCCCATAGGCTACAGAAAAGTTGTTCAGCAAGAGGGAAAAGTCAATACGTAATTGAGCTAACAAGATCAATATGAATTTCAGTGGCATGCACTTCTACCACCCACTCATTGCAAGCTGCTGCTCATTTACCTTGGAAAGATGAAAGGCTGAGTCAACACCATAGGGTTTGTATGCAGGTTGATCATTGCATCTGTGCTTCTGGCAATAGAAAACTTTAAACATTGATCTAAGCACTCTGTACCGCTAAAGCAGTTAAAGAAGTTGCTTACCAAAAAAAAAAAGAAAAGCTGATTGGTCTTTAGATAGGGTAAGCTGCATCTTGAACGGCATATGAAGATGTTCCTGATCTCATTGCTCCCAAATAGCCAACATTACTCATCTTGTTTCCTGGTGAGATTTTGGAATATTTCAAATACAAAGCTGCATGGAGTACTCTATTAGCTCATTCAAGTTGGCAGAGTAAAAGTGTGCGTCTTTGACCTTATTACATAGCTCAGGCCACTGTTTAAGCGGCTGAGGTGTTTTGAAATGCTTGTGGCAAACATTTCTTCCCTTTTCCCCAGGGCACAGAAGATGCAACTCAGGAACTGAACTCAGTGAATTTCTCATATGTACATATATGGACACAAGGATCCCATGATCTTCTCCCTTCAGCAGTCTTTTCCAACTCAAAGCAAGTTGATTCCACAGGACCTAATAGCCACAGGAATTGGAGGCTTGAACTGAGTCGAGAGCTGCTGTAGCACAGTGGTTAAGTGGTTTGGTTGCGAATCGGCATTCTACTGGTTTGAATCCCACTACTGCCATGAGCTCAGTAGGTGGCCTTGGGTAAGCCATTCCTCTCAGCCCCAGCTCCCCAGTTGTATTGTGGGAATAATAATAACACTAACTTGTTCAGAGGGAAGAGGAAGCAATTTTGCCCCTTCCCCCTCCTCAGTGGAACCTTTAACCTCCATGGCTGTTAGTTACCATGTGTTTCACACACCCCAGAAGCATCTTGAAAAGGACTGCTGGGGGGGGGGGATAGGGAAAGATTTGAAACCATTTGTGCTTTATTTTGATTATCACAGTATTTAAACCTATGAATTTATAAGTTCTAGTTCTGACTCAGGCATATCATAATGTTCGTTCTTACCTTGCTTTCCCACTAATAATCCTCAAAGTAGTTTGTATGTATAGTAGAAAAGAGCAAGAGTCTAGCAGCACCTGTGTAAGACTAACAAAATTTGTGGTAGGGTATGAGCTTTTGTGAGACAGCTGATTTCTTCAGGTACAGCTAGAATGTGAGTCTGTCTGTCCTTATATCTTGGAGACTGGAGAACTCTCTGCTCAGGGAGAGTTTTCTGTCCCCTTCTGTTGCCATCTTCTATCAGTAGGTGAAGAATGTGTTGTTTCATTTGGTTTTCCCTCAGTGATCCCTCCTTCCTGCACAGTGTTTTACTGGTTGTTTTTATTTACTGTGTGTGCATTTCAGCTCTGGTTTTAATTGTTTTAATTGTGTATTGTTACCAGAACTGCTCTTTATTATAATGGGGAATTAGCTGTAGCAGTCTGTAACTTAATATTAAGCGCGGATCATAACCTATGTATACGGAGGTCCCGATCCCAGACACTCTAGTGAAAAAGAGGCAGACAACAAATAAGTTCCAAACACGTGTATTTAGTGTGGCGTAAGCCTAACTGGCACAATCATACAAGGAACACACAAGATCTAGGAAATACAGAGTAGGAAATACAGAGACGTTCGCATTAGCTGGTTCCCAACGATGATAGGGGGAATACTCACTTATCCTGGAGTGAAGCAGAGACACAGCAGCGAGGGTGGTGGTCCAATGCCAGCACTGGAACCACAGACGGACAGCAAGGAAGTCTGGATAGGATGGCACGCGCACCATGCGGTCTGAGAGGCCGGCTTAAATACCCCAAAACGTACCCTGGGGCTGGTGCTGTACTTGGTGGTTCTCACAGATTAAAACAAAGGTTCTAATGGGCTACTGAATGGCTTAGATGGGCCACTTTGGTAATCAGATTGTGATAAGTGACACCTCAGGAAGAGGGGACAAAAGAGGGAGGGGGAAATCCAAGTGGGCTGAAAGGATGTTCCAGCGGACAGGGCTTGTCCTGATGTCATCAGCTTCTGGAATGCGGAGGTTTCTTTGAGATGCATTCTCTAAGTGCTTGGGATGGTCAGCACTTAGCTCTTCTCCGGGGCGGCTCCTAAGATATGCAGAGCGGGGCGAGGTACTCTCGCTGCGGACGTGGTGTGCCCGCTTCGCCGAAATGGCTTCCCAAAGCAGTCTTCTTCCCAGGGTCTTCTGGCTGCCTGAGAACATGGATGCCGGCTGGGCATGGCTGGGGCTGGATAGCAGGCTGCCCGGTAGCGAGGGCAAGCTTGGCAACCGGCCCGCGGGAGGCTCCAGGCGGGAACTGACCAGGGAGCGCCTAGCCAGGCTCGCTGGAGGTTTCCCCGGCTGGCGCCCGGCTGCTAGCAGCGGCTTGGGCCCATATGAGGCAGGCTTCCATGGAGGCAGGGGGAACAACACTTTAAAACACAGTCCAAAGCAGGGAACAGGCACGGTCCGTGGCAGATGGCAATGCAGGCACGGGGCACACTTGTAACACAGTCCAAACACACACTAGGAAGTCCAGATACAGGTCAGGGCAGGGTTGCCCAGAAAGAGAGTCCTTTGTGCAGTTATCCAAACATGGAGTCAGTAAACTACACAGTCTATTACAGCAGCAGGGTAATTGACACGCAGGCAGGAAACTGACACGTGTATCAGAGCACACACGTGCAAAGCGATCTTTGTGCAGCAGTAAAACAGCAACGCAGGAAACTTTAACACAGTTCATGGCGGGCTTTAAAGCAGGGGAGGGGGCCTACTTGGCAACAATTCCCCCCCTCGGGGACTCCGGGACGTCAGGCACGGCGGTCCCCGAACTTGACTTCAAAGGCGAGGTGGTCGGCAATGTCCGGTGGTCGAGCTTCGAGCGAGGAAGGAGTGGGAAGGGAAGGGGGAGGAGGCGTCACTCAAAATTTAGTTTGGAGAACCACCTAACCGAATAAGTGCAATTTAGATCAGCCAATGGGCTGCAGGTCTCTGGGTTCACACCAGGGGGTGTGCTAAGTGCTACAGTCAACATAGACAGCAATTCATAGGCAGCAATGAGCAATTCATGCATATAAATAGCAATAATTCATGTGTGTGTACATTGATCAATTCATGGATGGAGGTAATTCATACGTAATTCATGGTGGATTAAAAGCACTAAAAACCAGGAGCAATTCATATACATGGATTAATTCATAGGCATAGGATTAAAAGCAAAGGCAATTCATGGATACAATTCATGAATGTAAGAGTAAAACAAAGCTCATAGGTGAGGGAATAATTCATATAAGAAAGTGCAAGTCAGGCATAGATCAATTCATAGAGGGTAGAGCAATTCATAAATGGTTAAAATCATAAATACATATATAGGATTAAAACAATAATTCAGGAAGTTAAAACCAACTCATAGATAAAAGCAGCAATGATAAAAGCAAGTGCGAGGAAATAATTCATGAGGGTAAGCGGCGGAAGGGCTCATGGGGGTAGAAAAATAAACTTCGCTATTAAAAGGCTAACTCATGCAGCCAGATTAAAACCAAATTCATAGAGTCTAAAATCAGGAATAAAATAACCCTTAAAAGAGACTGCTCAGGAGAAGTCCCGGATAAAACCCAATTCATAAAATGATAAATAGGCTAGAATTACCTCGGCGGAGGGAGTCAGGTTAAAAAGGCAATTCCTAAGGTTAAAATCAAATTCATAGGGATAAAGTTAATAGGGGGTGATAAAAGGGTCCCAGTTCATGGGAAGATCATGGGCGCACTTGCAGTAAATAGAGGGAGGGACTAGTTCGGGGCTAAATTCATGGGAGTAAAATTCATAAGAAGCAATGGCAAGAAATTCATAAGACCATAGAGCAACAAAGATCACAGATGGCTCAGTCTGCAGTACAGCTGCTAGACTGGGTTGCATATATACAGGAGCAAGCAAACTTAGTCCATGTGTTCCAAAACACACTTCCACCCCCCCTTGCTGTCTGCGTCAATCCGCAGAGCAGGGCCGGCAGGCGGCGAGAAGGGCTTCAGGCACACAGTTCTAGTCCTCATGGAGGTAGTGCCGCTGGCAGTCGTTCGTAGGCGGGCCGTGGGCTGGGAGGCAGAGTAATATGTCCCCCCCTAGTCCACAAGAGGGCCTCGGAGCGGTGTTCGGCAGCAAAGCGTCCATGGGGCCGGTGCAGAGTTCTTACACATAAATGCACAAGCATAGTTCGTAATCACACAAGCAACAAAACAAGGGCTAAAGGAGGGCGCCAAGAACAACCCTTAAGGCAGAAGAAGGTCGGGGTTATAGTGATCCAGGCGGTAAGACAGCTGGAGTTGCTGGAGCTGTCGGCGGCTCCAACAGCCCAGGTAAAGCAGTGAGGCACACAACAAAACTTGAAAGGCCAAAATGACGACGATCGGGTGCAAAGCCAAATTGTAAATTCCAGTGGCAGTGGGGCTCCAGCCAAAAAGGGTTTCCCACCACGAGTGCTCACCGGTGGTCTTGATTCGTTGGACCAGGTCCAGGATCTCCTTTCCGTTGTGGGACACAACCAAAGCAGTAGTATCCCCGTCCCTCTGGATGCTCTGGAGGGTGCGGTGGAGCTGAGGGTGGGTCAGGAGCTCGTGGATTAGCTCCAGACCGATGCCAAGGGAGACTGGCTTCACATAGCGATAGATGGAGGGTGCCACCAGGATCTCTTCTTGGGTCCAGACCGGTACCGTGTAGGTGAAGTCGCAGGCTGCCACCGAAGACAGGTTGCAGAAGCAGCGGTTGACTCCCGGGATCACGGGCTTGAGCTGGAACAAGTTCAGGATCACAAAGTCGCAGGCCGTTCGCACGCAGGCACATCCTTTCCCAAGGTAGACCACAGCGGAGCTGTTCTCCTGGACGACCTCGAAAGGGCACTCATTGAGGGCGTCGACTTGCGGGGCTACACAGGGGTGGTGCGGTGCGAAGGCTTGGTCTTGGCAAATGAAGCCGGTCTGGTCTCGATGCTGGCACCCTTGGAGGCTGACGAGCTGCCATCCGATCGGGGTGAAGCGGGCCCAATGGTCGGGGTGGCGGGCGTAGAGGACTTCGGTATCGCTGACTTGGAGTCCCAGAGGCACGACTGGGTACACATGGAATGACTCGTGCGCACTGGCCGTTAATAAAAATAATTTAAGCTCCTGGGTGGTCGGTGAGAATGAGGAATTTACGAGAGACCACCAGGATTCAAGCTCCAGTTCTATGGGTGACAATTTGGGCATAATCAATCTTTTAATTTCCAGGGGCAAGTGCCCGTCCGTGGCTTGCCGAATTAGCCCCATGGCCACAGCCTGGTTTAATTGTTGGGCTTGCATACATGCCATGGCCATTGACACGTTGCGTTCCAATGACTGTGTTCCCTTGAGCAGTAGAGAAAAATCTCTTTCAATTTGACTCTCCCAGTTAACTAAAATGGAGCTGATCTCGTGTTGCCCATTCGAAATGGAATTTAGGGACTGCACCACCGGTTTACCTAAGTCAGAGATGCTAGTCGTAACATGGGCAAACTTATTAGCGAGAGTCTCAATATTGACCGAATCCATGATTGCTAAGCCTCCGGCTGCAGGAGCAGTCCAGTCGGCAATGCTTCGTCTGGCACGCGAGAGAGAGGGAGGGGGATCGATCCACAATTGTAGCCATGCATTCCAACCCTTGCTACCGGCCTCCAGATAGGGAGCGCACTGCGGCAGCCTCTGGGTTACAATTAGTTCAGCTAAGTCTATGCGGATCTCTTTTAAAGACATTTGCGGGCGGACTAGAACTCTCTCTCGAATGTCAGTTTTCAAAACATGGGAGCCCACTATATGCGTGCCGCCTTGGCTTAATTGTTCATTGCTAACAATCAAAGGGTCAATTTGGATGGTGTGGGTCTCCTGGGTCCGGATCAGCAGGGAGTAATTGCCTGGTTCGTGAGTCAAATTTACAAAGAGCAGCCCAAGCCGGTGAAATTTCTCTACTAGGGGCTTGGTTTGGCATTCGGGCGTCTGTTGAACCAGTATCCAATCGGGTGGGCCGTGTTTGGCTAGGTCTTCCTCTTTTACAATCCAGGTCAGGTTCTCCCAGCGTTCTATAGCAAAGGAGAGAACTGCGCCTGAAGGGGGCGTGATAATGACTGATGCAGACTCAGTGGTAGTAGTGCCTAGTAGGATGGTCATTCTAAAGGGGTCTCCTGCCTTCCATACTGCGGCCGACACTAGAATAACTTCACAGTATGGTCCGAAAGCCTCAGTGACAAATGGCGAGGTTTCGAAGTTGGCAGGGGTGGTATATTTGTCTACCACCGGGACTGCGGTGGGGGCTGGCCTGATACGGGGAAGGAACATACATGGGATCGGAGCAAGTGGTGACACTGTGTCAGTGGGCGAGTAGCACACTAATTCTTGGGACATAGTTTTTACTCCCACGCATAAAATAACAAGCTCTGGGGGTCGGATCCACTGCTCTTCACAACTGCGGAAGTTTGTGCGATCCGTGGGGGTGGTCATATTAATCTGCTGCACAACTTTGCAGACCATCATTTCATTTCCTGCTAGTGTATTGATACATCTCCAGTGTGGGTAGGGCATTAATTTGGACGGGCGTCCCTCTATTAGGGTGCCTGCCAGCACGAGCAAACACAGAGTAGCCAGGTGCCTCATCTCCTGGCCTTCTTTTTTCCTGTCTGTAGTGAAAATATCCTGGGGAGACCTGCGGATATAAGTACAGGTTCCCTGAGTTTGTTGCAGCAAAATAAATGAAGTAAAGTGGGGAAAAAGAGAGGGGGTTTTTCTCTGCCAGCACTGTTTATTAGGCGGGGTTCGAACGAGAAGTCCCGGAGCACTAAGCGAGCCTTCCAGCTTGTTGCTCTGGGGAACTCCTGTGCGAAGGTTTCTTTCTCAAGCATGTATATTTCAGGGGGGACGTCTTTGCGTCGAGCAAGGTTCTGCTGAACGTTAGGCGGGATTATGCAAACTCGCCCCAGGGGTCCCTGGGTGTCTAGACTATGTGGCCTTCAGGTGCCCCTTGCTCGGTGGCGGGCTATTTTTATTTTGCGGGCTGAGAGCTATCGGTCCGGCTCGGCCTGGCCTTGCCGCTTCAAAACGAAAAAAAACTAGAGAGCGGTTTCCAGCAACTATAAGGGTTGCTGCTAAAAGAGACCTTCGTTCTATTTTTCTAAAATTATTTTTAAGTAGGGGTGGTTAGGGTTGAAGGTATGTTTTAGGATGGTTTGCTTTTGCTTTGCCTTTTTCCCTCTGCTTTTTTGCAGGACCTCATGTATGTATTTCGGCGGACCATTTTTTCCTAGGATCAATTTTTGGAGGGACTCCCTCGGGAGGCCCCATTTTCATGTTAAAAGAAAGAAACACACAAAGCAAAAGCACACGGGCGTGGGTTACTTTCAGGTTGCCCTCACTTGGAAGGCCTGGCATGGCTTCATTAAAACTTCAATATGTCTCCCCCCCCTTCTTTTCCCTTATACGGTACGGGCAAGGGAAAAGACTACATTGGGCGGGGTTGGCGGCTAGTGGCGGAAAGGGCCGAAGTGGAGCCGAAGGTGCTCGGCAGCGTTTATCGAAAAGCGGCGGAGGCGGCCGAGATCTGCCGGCGCCACTGGGTCTGGGTTATTCGGGGGTCATCTTGGCGCGGGGGATCCTGGCTATGTAAATGAGGCACGCTGCCCCTTGTGCGTAGCGAACGCACCCCAATAACACATTCCAGAGGGCACATATTTACAAAATACTGGCGGGTCTTTTACTTTTGCACTAAAGCGTACTAACTGGTGGCGCCGTATAGCAACTCACCATGACGAATATGAACATTAGTAAAAGGGGGGGTTGACGGGCTGGACGGGGGTTTCCTTCAGGGGAGGCACGGCCCTCAAAGCCAAAGCCGACCATCATGCGAAAGCGTGGGTCTGGCAGGTGAGACCCCGAATCTACGTAGATGCGGGATCTTCACCAGCACGGCGGGTGAAATGTTTTCAAACAAAGAAATCACCTTATTTGGTGGTTTCACCGTTGGAAGACTGCATTCACTTTTGGGCTAAAGCCTCTCCAAACACTTTCACACACAGCAAATCTCTTTTGCCTGTGCAATTTTTTTTCCGAACATGCGGCTTACAATCCAATTAAGAATCACTTTCGGTGGTGGTCCTATTTGGCTTTGGTTGCCGTGTCTTCCCCAAGGGTCCCAACTGTGGGGCCCGCCTAATGAAGTTAAAGAATAGAACTGGAAAAACTTTCGACATTCACACCTATATCTACATATTCTACTGCTTCTTTTATACTAAGGCTACAAAGGTCTGGTCTAAGGGGACACAGGGTATCTCTGGCCCAGGGTGAAGGGACGTCTGGCGAATCACTGGGCAGAGGGGGGCTGGGCTGGCGGCGGCTCCCCCAGGGTCATACACTGGTGGGGCGGTCTGGAGCGGCTTCCCTTTCCATTCCTTTAATTGAGAGGCGTGAAAGTATTTTAGCCAAGTGCCTCCTGTCTTCCTCTGGATAGCTACCTGATAGACGGCTGGAGAAACTCTTTTCGTGATTGGGACGGGGCCTTGCCATTTGGCGGCTAGTGAGTGTGCCTTCTGTGAGAACTTTCTATATAAAACGAGCTGTCCTTCTTCCCACTGCCTTGGGTTCCTGACCCATCCTAATTTGCGGTCCATATCCTTCTGAGCTGTGCCCAACTTCTGGGCCACTTGCATGTGGACGGCGTGTATGGATGAGATGAGGTCCTGAACCCAGGCGTCATTAATTACTACAGGCTGCATATCAGAAGGGAGCTGCGTATCTAGCCAGAAGGCTTCTGGGAGCTGCATTTTCCGTCCTGTCATGACCATATGGGGCGTGAGTCCGTGAACTGCGGTGGTGCCTCTGATGGCCATTAGAATTATGGGGAGTTTTTCATCCCAGTCTCTCCCGGAGGAGCGAACCATCTTGCGGAGAGCCTCCTTGAGGGTCCGGTTGGTTCTTTCTATGGCGCTGGAAGCCTGGGGATGGCCGGCTATGTGAAAGCGTTGTTGAATGCCTAACGCCTTGCAAAGTTCCTGGGTTACTTCTCCGATGAAGTGTGAGCCTAAATCGGAATCCATGACTCGTACAGTGCCCCATCTCGAAAACACATTATTGAACAGTAGTTTGGCCGTGGTGGCTGCAGTGTTATGCTTACACGGGAATGCCTCGACCCATTTACTAAAGGGATCTATGACAGTGAGACAGTAGCGATTGCCGCGGGGAGTGGGAGGAAGGGGACCGATAAAGTCAATCTGTATACGAGCCCAGGGTCCATCAATTCTCTGATGCTGGAGGGGAGCTCTAGGTCCGGTTGGGTCTGCATTGACCATGGCGCAGGACAGACAGTTGTCTACCCATTGCGCTACTTCGGTGCGCATGCTAGGCCACCAACCAACCTCTTTGACCCTCTCCAGAGTCAGATCCTTGCCTCGGTGTCCCTGCTCGTGGACAAATTGAATCAGGTCGGCCCTGACTTCCAGTGGCACTACCCAGTGGCGTTCACCGGCTGCATCTACTGCCCAAACTATGCCTTCTTCTTCTCGGATCAATAATCTTCCTGTCTGATCTCTTCCTGCGGCTAGGAGGTCCGCTACTTCTGGGTCAGATATCTGCAGTTGTGCTAGGTCTAGTGTTCCTGCGATTCCCTGAGCCTGGTTGCGGGCTTGTGCTCGGGTGGTGACAGGGTGGAGGGGACAATCGGTGGTTGGTTCCGGTAAGGGAGCATTTTCAGTAGCGGCTGCCTTGGCTGCGAGGTCTGCCTGGTCATTCCAATAAGCGGTCTCTGAGTTTATCTTTTGGTGTCCTTTGACATGGGTAACCTGCGTTGGGCCTGAGCGGGACTGAAGGAGCGCTGCTACTTGCTGCCATAGCTGTAGGTGGGCTACGGGTTTCCCATCACTAGCTCTCCACCCCTGATTCTGCCACACCGGGAGCCAGACCGTGGCGGCTTTGGCCGTCCAATCCGAGTCTGTGTAAATGGCAAGTGGGCTTTCTGGGGGCTCAAACTCAAGCACTGCCAGAAGCGCTTGCACCTCAGCCGCTTGGCTGGAATGGGGGCGGGCTGGACCTTTGAGGGTATGAGCGTCGCTCACTCGCACGGCGCCGTAGCCTGTCCGAGGGGAGCCTCCAACGTGAAAGGAGGAGCCGTCGCAGAACCAGCATGTGAAGCCGTTCAGTCGGGCTTCCTCTAGGGGGACTCCCCAAGTGACTGGCCAAACAACCTGCGGTGGCGGGTCCAGTGGGCACTCATGCTCAGTCCCGGTTACTAACAGGCCATAGGGGGCTGGTGGCTCAGTGGCTTCCTTTTTAAACTCTACTCCGCGGTTGACCAGGGCCAGGGTCCACTGTGCTATGCGGGCGTTTGAGACTTGTCCATCTTGTATTTTGCCAGACAGAATATATTTGAGGGGCGTGTGAGTGGTTTGAACTATGGTGCGTGAGCCTCCTATGATAAATTCCCAATGGGTCAGACTCCAGACTAGAGCAAGGCAAGTCTTTTCGCATGGGCTGAACTTGGTCTCCACTGAAGTTAGATTGCGAGAGGCATAGGCTACTACTCTAGCGGCTCCCGCTTGTTGCTGGGTGAGCGTGGCTCCTATGCTCTTGTCTGACACGGCTAACTGAATAAAGAATGGCTGGGTAACGTCTGGATGGGCTAGGGCCGGGGCTGCGGCCAGGCTGCGCTTCAGCTCGGCTAAGGCTGTCTGTTGATCCGGTCCCCACTCCCAGGGAGTGTTCTTCTTGAGGAGAGCATAAAGGGGGCGAGCTTTGTCTGCAAAGGACTCGATGAAGTCTCGGGAGAAGTTAAAAGTTCCTAGAAGGGCTCTGAGGGAGGGGACATCGGTGGGTGCAGGCAGCTTGGAAATGACCTCCATTCGCTGGGCATCCGGGGTGCGACCCTCGGGTCCCAGGGTCAGACCCAGGTACTTGACGCTGGTCTGAACCAATTGGGCCTTTTCCCTGCTTGCCTTGAACCCAGTCTTGCGGAGGAGTTCCAGGACTTCCCTGGTGATCTGGCGGGCTAATTCTTCCGTAGGGGCGTGGACTAAAATGTCATCCACGTAGCTCAGTACGTGGGGCCTCGAGGAGGGTTGGAGGCGTTCCCACATCTGAACCACATGGGCATGACAAATACTGGGGCTGGAGTGGAATCCCTGGGGTGTCCGCTTGAATGCGTATTGCTGGCCGCGGAAGGTGAACGCGAACTTGTACCAGCAAGACTCATGCAACCGGATGGAGTGGAAAGCGTTGGCCAGGTCTATGACCGAGTAGAACCGGGACCCAGCGGCAATGGCCGTCAGGATCTCGTTGTACTTGGCCACAACCGGGGCAACTGGAGGGGTGGTGGCATTCAGGGCACGGAAGTCGACCGTCATTCTCCAGGTCACTCCATCTGCTTTTAGAACCGGCCACAATGGGGCGTTGCAGATGGACTGCATCGGGAGTATGACGTCCCACTCAAGGAGTCCTTCTATAGTCTTGGCTATCCCTGCCTCAGCTTCTGCTGGGTACTTGTACTGTCTTTGGGGAGGGGGGTCCTTTCCTTCAATCAGGACGCAGGCGCCCTTCACTATCCCACACTCGGCCTTGTCTGTCACCCACACTTCGGGAAAGTCCTGAACCCAGGGGTCTCCTGTGATGGGGGCGAGAGGTAAAGGGGCTTTAAGGGCTGCACATCGATGGACTGCATTGACAAAGTCTGGGCCTCCTGGGATGCGCCACAGGAGTCCATTCGCTAGGTCAATGGTCAGTCCTTCGGCTCGGAAGAACGGCATGCCCAGAAGTCCATCATCTTCTCCCCGGTTTGCGCATGCCGAAATCCGGGTGGCCAGGTTCCCAACGGAGAGGGGGATATCCTGCCAGACCGGGGATTCCTGCATGCCGCCTCCAAAACCGGCGAGCTGCATGGTAGTAGAGGTCTGAGTTCCCTTCGTAACTAAGGTGGGCCGGAGTATATTAAGTGAAGCTCCGGTATCTATGAGGAGGGTGGCAGGCTTCTTCTTTTCCCCGGGAGTCCCGATCCCTGCCTTTACTGTCGGTCTCCCCCATGTGTCCGGCTTTAGTTTGGCAACTATGCCCACGGAAGGAGACTGGGACTCGGGGCGACCCTATTCTGATCCTGCACCCTGGTCGGTGGAAGCGGCGCTTCCTCTAAAGGGGTTGTTGGGGCTCGGGCGTTCCCGGACCGCAGCTATCGGGGGACTCGAGAAGGGAGGGTCTGGCGGTAAAGGGGGCGCCGACGGGGGTACTGGGGGCTGCTGCTGGTCTTCCCACTCCATGATCGCCTTCATTAGAACGGACGTGGGCTTTCCATCGAATAGCTCCATGTTCGCTCCAATGTTTTTGAGACGCATCCAAAGTTCCCATCGGAGGGGGTCCCTGGACTGGGGCGTGTTGCCACGGTCCCGGTAGCCCTCGTGGTCGCCCTGTGATGCTCCCCAAGCGTTAGACTGATCTGGAGGCGGGTAGACCTGATGGTTGTACGGGTGCGATGCTCGAGAATGGGAAGGGGCTAGGGGCGCATCTTGCGGTCGGGGCTCGTGGGGTCCCTGCTGGGAGGAGGAACCGTAACTCGGGGTGGGTGCAAAGGAAACTCCCGGGCGGTAGTCCCTTGGCCCTCTTCCCCGGTTGAAACTGCTGCTCCTTCCCCTCAGGATTCCTCCCCTTGCCTCCGAGTACGAGTTGCGTCCCTGCGGTCGGTACTGAGAGTGGGGGCCATGATTGGCGTAAGTGACTGCACTTATCGGCTCGCTCTCCTTCCTACGGGAGGCCGGGGACTTTACATGGCGGATGGCGCCGGTCTCTCGCAACAGGCCAGCAATGCTCCTGATGCGAGCTTCCAGGTCTCCCCATGAGATGCTCCCAGGTTCTACTCCTGCCAGGGCTAGGCGAGTGGTGCTGTTGAGTCCATCTATAACTGCCCTCCTGAATTCTAACTCGTCAAAGTCGGGTACATCGCTGGCATCTAAGTCCACTTCGTCTGCTAGCTCAGCAAGAAGCTGTTTCCTAGCTAAGTATGCCTCTGGGTCCTCTCCGGGCTTTTGGGACTCTGCAATGTACAGGGCTTTCAAGCTTTTGGTGGGCCATAGGAATGCGCATAGTTCTTTGATGGACCCGTACTGACTGCGGGTGGCTAGCCTTCGGTTGGACACGTAGGCATTAAGGGCTGTGACTATTTCGGGGCTGGCGCAGTGGCGGGCCAGTTGGGCTACATCGGAACCACTAGCGGAGGGCTGGGAGGTGGTCACATGGGTGAACCACTGGATAGCCGTGTCTCGGTTTAGGGGCCCCATGCGATCTGCTATGGCTTGGAGCTCATCGGGCCTCCAATTGCGGGTTTCCTTAACGACCCGGTCTGTCTTCCTGCCATCCTCGTCCATGGATACTATTTCTTTAGTGGCTATTGGGTGGAGGGGCTGTGGGGCTTCCTCGGGCTGGAGCGACTGAGATGCCCAGCTATCCTTACTATCTTCTGGGAGGGCCAAGAGGGCTGAGGGGTGCACGGCGGAAATTACGGCCTGTTGCATCCCCAAGTGTCGCTTCAGGGCCTCTAGCTCCCTCTTACAAGCTGAATGGTCCGCGGCTGCGGTTTTAGACTGGTTGTGGTCCGCCATGAACCGGGCGGCATGGGTGAGCTTAGTGATCTCCTCTTGTCCCTCAGTTAGTGCGTGCTCAGCCATATCGGCACGAGCGGTGGCCGCTTCAGCCTTGTGCTGAGCGTCCTGGAGGGCGGTAGTTAGTCCTTGCTTTTCTAGTATGAAATTGACGCGTTCGGCGCGCCACTCAACTGCTCTTCTCTCATACTCTTTTTCCTGTTCGTTTAGCTTAGTCCTGAGAGTCTGGATTTCTAGGCGCAAGGCGTCCTGCTCTCGCTCTGACCTCTCCTCTAGCTCCTCCTGCGTGGTTTGTAACTTACTAATTAGGGACACGCTGTCCTGTAGGGCAGTGAAAAGTGCCCAAGCTCCATATCTATCTTTCTTACTGGACCTAGGTTTCTCCTTCTCACAGAAATCCTGGAAGGCACTTCTGACTATCTGGAGTGGGTCAGGTCCCTTGAAGGAACCGGCTTCCCAAGGGCAATCTCCCTTCTTAACTAGCCACTTCTCCAGGCGGGGCACGGTGGGGTTTGCCCGGTACATTTTGCTTTTTATTCAAAACTACTCAGGGGTTTTAACAACTTTTCCTCTCTATGTTCCTTTGGGAGGTTTATCCTTCCCTCAGGTCCTCAAGGGTTTTTACCAGGGGGTTTTAAGGTCCTACTTTTAGGTTCACAAGGGTATTTTTAAGGGTTCTACACTCAATCCTTCTCCTCCGGGGGAGAGGGGAAAATTCCTATTCCCGTTTCAAGCTTGCCTACAAGCCACGGGACCAGGAAAAGTTTACTGGCTCAGAAGGTGCTCTCAAGCTCTCTAAGCCCAAGAACAAAACGCTCAGTGCTCCCAAGCCTCTGCCTAGAAGCCTAAGCTCAGGGGTCTCCCAAGCCTATACTCGGGAAACCAAAAAGTGTTCCCAAGCCTCTGCTTAGAAACTGCAACTAAGGGGTCTCCTAAGCCTCTGCTTAGGCAACCAGAAATGCTCCCAAGCCTCTGCTTAGAAGCAAAAATGCTCTCAAGCTCTCTGCCCAAGAACTCAACTCAAAGTGTCCCCAGGCCTCACGCTCAGAGACAAACGGTTAAACTGTCTCCAAGCCTCGACCAAAAGACTAAATGCGCTCAAGGACTGCCTCTGCAAGTCCCCAAGCAAAAGTGCTCAGGAGTAAAACTACGGTACTCCCAAGCGGAAAAAGCGCTCAAGAGTTCAAACAACTCCCAAGCAGGGTGCGCCCAAGAGTCCCACTGACTCCCAAGCGAGGTGCGCCCACGAGTCTGACTTAAAACTCGCAAGCGGAAAGGCGCCCAAGAGTCTAACTTAAAACTCTTAAGCACGGTGCGGCCGGCTGCCGCGGGGCTTCAGGAACCTGGCTTTAGATTCCCAAAGCTAAACTGACTTAACAAACGGACTATCGATCCCTTCATGTTTCCTCCGGAGCGGGGATTGAAGCCTAAGTGCTGGCAGGAACGGGGTATTTGGACGGACTTAGGAGAGACGGGGGAGGGTGGAAAAGAGTTTTATATGTGCTGCTTCAGGATGTATATAAATCTATAGAGCCTACTTCTGGGATCCCACCCACATAGACGCGTTTAGGCGGCCCGGAAGGTGGCCAGGAACTTCACCAGTTCAGAGGTCCTCACCCACAGTACACCAGTTATAACGGCTGGAGGGCCTCGCGGTGCACCACAAAAGGCAAGTAGTCCAAAGCTGGCTGAAGGAGGAAATAGGGAAAAGCCAACCCACAAGATAGAAATGCTCGCTAGAGCCACACACACTCACACTTTTAATTCCCTAAGCTAAATTGCGCTCCTTACACTGAGGTCTGGAAAATTTTCCTCTAAGTCAGTTCGCTGAAGACACGCGTGTCGACTCACGTGCATTCACACGAACTGGGTTATGCCCGCATTCTCCACCAGTAAACTGTTACCAGAACTGCTCTTTATTATAATGGGGAATTAGCTGTAGCAGTCTGTAACTTAATATTAAGCGCGGATCATAACCTATGTATACGGAGGTCCCGATCCCAGACACTCTAGTGAAAAAGAGACAGACAACAAATAAGTTCCAAACACGTGTATTTAGTGTGGCGTAAGCCTAACTGGCACAATCATACAAGGAACACACAAGATCTAGGAAATACAGAGTAGGAAATACAGAGACGTTCGCATTAGCTGGTTCCCAACGATGATAGGGGGAATACTCACTTATCCTGGAGTGAAGCAGAGACACAGCAGCGAGGGTGGTGGTCCAATGCCAGCACTGGAACCACAGACGGACAGCAAGGAAGTCTGGATAGGATGGCACGCGCACCATGCGGTCTGAGAGGCCGGCTTAAATACCCCAAAACGTACCCTGGGGCTGGTGCTGTACTTGGTGGTTCTCACAGATTAAAACAAAGGTTCTAATGGGCTACTGAATGGCTTAGATGGGCCACTTTGGTAATCAGATTGTGATAAGTGACACCTCAGGAAGAGGGGACAAAAGAGGGAGGGGGAAATCCAAGTGGGCTGAAAGGATGTTCCAGCGGACAGGGCTTGTCCTGATGTCATCAGCTCTGGAATACGGAGGTTTCTTTGAGATGCATTCTCTAAGTGCTTGGGATGGTCAGCACTTAGCTCTTCTCCGGGGCGGCTCCTAAGATATGCAGAGCGGGACGAGGTACTCTCGCTGCGGACGTGGTGTGCCCGCTTCGCCGAAATGGCTTCCCAAAGCAGTCTTCTTCCCAGGGTCTTCTGGCTGCCTGAGAACATGGATGCCGGCTGGGCATGGCTGGGGCTGGATAGCAGGCTGCCCGGTAGCGAGGGCAAGCTTGGCAACCGGCCCGCGGGAGGCTCCAGGCGGGAACTGACCAGGGAGCGCCTAGCCAGGCTCGCTGGAGGTTTCCCCGGCTGGCGCCCGGCTGCTAGCAGCGGCTTGGGCCCATATGAGGCAGGCTTCCATGGAGGCAGGGGGAACAACACTTTAAAACACAGTCCAAAGCAGGGAACAGGCACGGTCCGTGGCAGATGGCAATGCAGGCACGGGGCACACTTGTAACACAGTCCAAACACACACTAGGAAGTCCAGATACAGGTCAGGGCAGGGTTGCCCAGAAAGAGAGTCCTTTGTGCAGTTATCCAAACATGGAGTCAGTAAACTACACAGTCTATTACAGCAGCAGGGTAATTGACACGCAGGCAGGAAACTGACACGTGTATCAGAGCACACACGTGCAAAGCGATCTTTGTGCAGCAGTAAAACAGCAACGCAGGAAACTTTAACACAGTTCATGGCGGGCTTTAAAGCAGGGGAGGGGGCCTACTTGGCAACAGTATTGTTTGTTGGTTTTAATGTTTTTTAAGATGTGATTTTATTAGGCATGTTTTTAATTTGTGAACCAACTTGGAGTCCTTTATGAGGGCAGAAAAGTGGGGTATAATTTTTAAAAATAAAATAAATAAAACTTCCCTCCTAAGAGGAATAGCAACACAAACATATCAAATCTCCCTCTATGATGTAAGTCTACAAAATGGGGGTGGGGTGGGCATCATTACTACTATCTTGAGTATTTGATAATCTCATCTCTGTTAATGGTAGGGTGTTTTGCAAGTCCTTCAAACTTTATTTCAGTTACTATGGGATTCATTTAAGAGAAGGCATGCCTTGAAAAATCATAGGATTTGAATCCAGTGTTATCTTAGAGAAAAACAAGATTTTCAGGGTGTAAGCTTTCAAGAGTCATCTTCGTATCTGAAGACATGTCTGAAGAAGGGAGATTTGACTCTCAAAAGCTTACACCCTGAAAACCTTGTGGATCCATATGGGGCCCCGGGCTCAAATACTGCTGTTCTGCTGCAGACTAATAGGGCTACCCACCTAAAACTACCTTTAAAAATCAAATGTTCAAGCTATGCAGAGTTTTTATGTATTTATTTTTTAAAAATCTACTCCTTATATTAAGGAAACCTTGGTGGAACAGCTCATGTGCCATGATAAACTTTCCCGCTTGACAAGAGTGAATGGTGGGAGAAAAGTAAGACCATGTTGCTACCCTCAGCAGCCCAGAATTGCCCTTAAAAGGGGCTGTATGCCATCTGTAGTCAGACTAGTCATGAGTATTCCTTCACTTGCATCCTTGATATTGTCCTAACTGTCTCATTGATTGAAACTTCCTGGAAAAAAGGGTGGGAGGCCTAATCTCTGGCAAGTTGAAGAGTTTACCTAGGAGATCTTCTGTCAATTCCTGAGGTCATTAGGGCTTCTGCAAAGTGGCTGGTCAAGACAGTAAACAAGGCTCCTAAAGCAATTTGGAAACAAGCTCTGGTAGCATACGTGGGAAAACAAAACTTCCAGGGGTTAAGGAGCCTTATGAATCTAATGTTCACTAGCCAATTATCCGTCCGTACCAAAAGAAACACCATCGGCTTCTCTATACAGGACTACTTTCCTCTTGTACAACACACAAGGTAAAAGACAGAGTGTGACTCACCTCATGTGCTTGGGTAGAAACATATTGGGACAAACTCTTGGATAACTTCAACTGAGAGAAAGTTATCCCGTGCAAGCTACCCAGCAAACAGAAATGTCACTTCTGTGCAGGCTTCTGTTTATGAGTCTCATCTTTATGTTATTGAGAAACATAACTTTGAATCCCATAGGAAGCCTTGGAATATTATTTCAGTGTCCTATTATCTTTGACGTGTGGATAAAAGTATCTATTTACTTGTAAACGGAGCCCATTCAGACCAAAAAACCTGCAACACAAGGCCAATTAATAGTATATGCAGTGCAATAGCTTTAGTTCCTAGGAACTGAGAGAACTATTATGAATTATTTTAGTATTGCAGTATCTCTTAAGAACGTGACCTATATTATTATGTGAGTTAGTATTTTTTTCCACATGCATTTTAATCATTGTTATACTGGACGGAGGATCTTTCTGAATGCTTATAAGAGAGGGCAGCTCAACTCAGCTTCAAACACTGGCATTTCTCTAAGTTATGATGGCATGAGGCTTAGTTGCTATCCTAAACAATATATTGACTGGCCTTAGGGTTCTGCCTAAGCTGAGCAAGTGCCTTTATTTGTTGAAAACCATAGGTCATCCATACAAACAAATGGACCCGAATAACATGCATAGTATAGAACAGAGATGTTCAATATAAACAAACTTTTGCCCCTTATAAGTTATCTGCTAAAACTACCTACATTTTAAACACTAAGTGATTTCATAGCTCACCAAGTTCTTAATAAGATGATCACTTTGGCATGGTACAATAAACAATCATCTTATTTCTGGCAGCTAATTCAGATTAAACTTTCTTATAAAGTGACATACTTTCCTTGTTCCAAAAGATAGCGGGTTTTTTTTTCAAAGTCAGACATATCTGTTCACTTATTATAAAGCCCCCAAAGATATTTTTCCCTGGAGCTTCCCAGTACAAAATATATGGATAATACAGACCTCTGCCTCCTGCCTAGAGATACACAAATGCAAAATGTAGAGCTGCATTAGTACATTTTCGGTCAAAATAGACCAAGGGCATTATTTGAAGATAGAAGGTATGTATGGGGTCAGATTCTGTCACCTCTGGAATACATTTTCAGGATGGATTCTGCTGCTTTTTGTCCAGATCCAGGCCTTCATGAAAACTCAAGGAGGTTTCCATAGTAAGGGAGGGAACTGTGTTCTGGCTACGGATGATTTTGAACATCTTCTCTTTGCTGTCTCAACTGAAATCTTCCACTTGGATTTCATTTTGTTGTGGTGTGAATTATACCCATTTTTTAAAAAAATTTCACACCATTTTGTGTTTCCTTCCTCCAAACTGTCATCATAAAATGTTTGCACTTTTCAATATTATGTATGTATCAACATTCTGTTATATGTATATTATAGGTATAAACAATTGTGGGGGGGGGGCAATCAGTGGGAGGGCTTCTAGTGTCCCTTCTTCACTGGCAGACCTCCTGAGGACACCTGGTTTTTTTGGCCACTATGTGACACAGAGTGTTGGACCGGATGGGCCATTGGCCTGATCCAACATGGCTTCTCTTATGTTCTTATGATGTACATTTTAAAATAGGTGTATAAATTGGGTATTAAAATTAGCATATATGTTGTGTATAAAAAAACCTGTTCATATACCAAATCTAGTCTGGTGCCTAAAGACCATTAAGGCAGATGCCAGGCAAGTATCAAGGGAGTGGGGGTGTATTCCAAAGGCCACCACTGAAGAAGCCCTGTCTCTAATTGCCATTTCACCTCTTAAGATGGCGGGAGGGGGCGTGGACAGGAAGGATTAGAAACTGGTGGACTTGACAGCACAGGAATTAGTTCTTCATTACATATATATTATATTATATATAATTTCTGCTATCTTCCACTAATATTCAGTCTTTAGTCTGTATCCTAGCAGCCTTGCCATCAGTCATCTCCAACAGATCTTGGGCTATGGTATGCCATGTTAAGCCATTAAAGTATTATACTGTTTAAACCAGACTGCAGATCAAACCTGCTCCATTGGCCAATAATTTTCAAGCAATCCATTATCAGAGCTTTGTGTACCTGGACTTTAACTAATGGAATTTCAGCTCAGGCGTACAGCAGATCTACAAGGACACTAAAAACTATTCTCAAAATTGGATTTTGACTAATCTCAGGAGAGCATAAATCATCTGACCTTCATAGTTCAGCCTTGCGCATTATCTGAGTGACATGTTTCTCTCTGATAATTTTCAATGAGGGAGCTGCAAAAATCCCACCAGTGTAGGAGAAAATGGAAGATTCCCTGTGCTTAGAGGCTATCTGTCCTAGGCTTGACATCCAGGAACATCTCTCATTAAATTGCACCCCCATATAATGTCAGTCTTTAACTTGCTCAGTTTCTAATCCATTGAGGAATGAAGAGTGCTTTGAAGAGATCTTTTCCAATGAGATCTTTACAGAAATACCTGCATGCTGCCATGTTGTAAGCCTATAGCAATCTTGGGACTTTACTGCTCAGAATACAAGGAGAGGAAAAAAGCGAATTGCTTTACATTCTTTAACAATATGGCTAATATAAAAGTTAAAAACAAATATTGTCTGTCAAAACTTGTTGACATGGGATTTTTTTTTGTGTCTGAAAGTACAACTTAATTCTTAAGTCCCTACAAGGGCAGAGGAGATATGTGAGTGATAGGTTATGTCAAAGGTGTTCTGTGTTCATTAAATCAAAAATCTACAAATGTGACTACAGATTATGTAGTGTAGTCTGAAATCAAATGATAAAAACAAAGCCCTGATTAAGAGGACTTTTTTCAAACCCTGCTTGTTTCTGTTTTGTAATATGGTCTCTTGATTAGAGAAGTTTTACTGTTTATTAATTGTTTGCTGTATATATTAGAACCTATCTCTGGCATAATTTTGTTCCCTGTAAACTAAATGATATGGATAACCAAAACTTTGCCACATCCATACCTTTGGCTTGGCTCAGAATTGGGCTCAGGAAAAGCTACTTTGCTGAAAAGCAGAACAAAACAAACAGAAAAGGCTTATTTTCCTCCAAGTATAATTCTGAACTTTGGAAACCCCATGATACTCACAGTGATGTTATTGGAGTGCCTCAAAGTTTCTGAAATCTACTCCATACACTACCAACCCCGTCCAATAACTGGTTTTGGCTGTTACTTTGGCTGTAGCAATAAAGAAGGAGCAATGTCTTCCTTCTGGTGCCCCGAATGCTGGAGAATGTAGAAACCAAGGCAACGGTCATATGGTACTGATGTTGGGCACTCTTCATGTCCCAGGTATCCTGGTGCCTGTAATGCTGCCAGAGAGGGAGGGCAGGCAGACAGACACACCCCACCTTCCGTCCCTTTTTTTCTCTAATGTATTATCCCCTGCAGCAGCTGCAGATAGATGAGGGTAATATTATAATGAAGATTATAATGTGTGTTCTTTATCAAAAGTTTGTAGAGGAGACTCATCACCTACTTCAAGGAAATCGTCAAAAGGAGTAAGAAGAAACAAGTTCTTGTGACATGTTTTTATTTTATCATAAACGTTTGTGGACCAAAGCCCACTTCCTCAGATGAATGGATGAGTGAATGAATGAATGAATACCTTATATTTCTCCCTAATGGGAATCCAAAGAAGCTTACAATATCATTCTCTCCACCTCTTTTTTATCCTTACGGCCACAACCCTCTGAGGTAGCTTAGCCTAAGAGGAGGAGAGAGTGGCTGTCCTAAGGTCATCCTGTGAGCTCCCATTGTGGAGTGGGAATTCAGATCTCCCAGAATGTACTTTAGTCACCTTCTAACATCCTAACAAGCCTGTGAATTTTGTAAATATATATTTTATTTCCACTCCCACTCAACAGCGGTGGTGGTGGTGGGGGGGAGGGGGTTGTGGGAACTGGAGCTAAGTCTATATAGCTATATAGGTATATTGAAATGCTAAGAGCTACAAAACATAAAGGTAAGGAAACTCACTAAAATAGGGAAAGAGAAAGAGGGAAAAAAGGTTTAAAAGCTTCTAGAAGTTAAAAGTGGAAGCAAAGCACAGCTTCCTCTGATATCCTGCAGTTTTCCTAACCATCCTAACCATTAAACCATGCTGTGTGTCTTCATTGGACAGATATTTATATACGAGGTTATTAAAAAGTGTAAAAGCATGGTCATAGGGCCATGCAACGTTGAAAGTACAATATGTAATTATGTAAAATTCCAGTGTAATGACGAGATGTACAGATACTGTTTTAAAGTCTAATTCTCTGGGATTACTATAAAAAGAGTAGATATTTCAGAACAGAACAAGAAAATAAAAGATAAACAAGAAGAAGTATGCTGCTTTATTGTTAAGGACTTCGTAGGCTTGCTTTCTGTGCCTGGAGATTTTTCTTTTCATTTTGCAATAGCCTTGGGAAAATGTCTACATCCTTGGTTGAGTAGAGAGAACATGGAAATACATGGATGGAAATAATCTATCAGAATATTCAGTTGAAAGATCATCCTGTTCTTGATTCATTTTGTCCAAAACCACCTACTGAGGTCTTCTTGCTTCACCCATAGAATGTCAGGTTTTCATTATTTTCTCCAAGGAAAGCTCAGTAAATGCAGTATGGTAGCTTCAGAAATAAATATTGTTTTGGAAGAGAGTTCATTTCCCCTGAATTAATTCAGCCTGACACGGAGTACAGGAACATGTACCATCTGGTCAGATCTGACTTGATTTTGTGAACAAGGGGGAGGGGTAACTGATACTTTTAGGAACAAACGATGCTGCAGATACATTAATCCCTAGGTACTGAAAATGCAAGATGGTAATCTGAAATTAAAATGGATCTGTACAGGCCCAGTAAGGTACAGTTAATCTCAAAATGTTAATCTCAGACGATTAACATTGGGAAGCAGAATACTAGTGACAAAGACCATTAGGAGAGAAGCAATGATTTTGCTGTTTTTAACTAAAAGTCACTCTAGAATCTGAATGAGAGTGGCACCTTAGCTGTGGTGACTTAGGGCCATCAGATACAATTTGTGAGCTATCCCATAATCCTGGTAGGTTTATTCCTTGGGTTTGTGTTATTATCAAGTGGATTCTCTTCAGTTTGTTTTCGTGGTACTGAAACACTCCATTCTTTCTTCCACTTTATCTCTGTTATTTGATAAATACTTTGATACTGAGTGTTCTGTTCTACATTTTTGGTGGTGGTGGTGGTGGTGGTGGTGGTGGTAGTAGTAGTAGTAGTAGTACTACTACTAGTAGTAGTTGTCGTAAAATTTGTACAGAACTTTTGCTTATTATTGGAAATCTTTCTCTGGGTTGTTTTATCTCGGCATTCATGAAGACCTATGACCTAGTGTTTATTACCAGGAAAGGAAGCTGCTGACCAGATCTAGATCAATTTGAGCATGTTCATTTATTTAAATGACCATGGGCCCTTTAAAAGCTGCATCTGGCTGTGGAGATGCACAGAAGGAATGAACTGTGTGTCTGTGCTTTGGTAACCTGATCATGACCCTGGGGAATAGCATGTGAAGTTTCTGTACACCAACAGTGCAGTTCAAAAGCAGCCACAAACTGCAGCACAAAGGTTACAAATGTAGTTTATTTGCCAAAGCACACTCTGGCCATGATCCTGTATCATGAGTGACTATTACACAGGCACAAATTTGGTTGATACACAGCACTGAAGTCAAATGTTTTTTTTTAATTTAAACTTTATTCACTTTAGAAACTTTGTCAAATATTTCAATTACAAGTCAAGCACTGAAGTCAAATGTCAACCAAAACTCTGTAGGCAATTTAGTAAATGTGTCAGATTACCACGAGAGACTCTGTGCCTCTTCAACAATAGCTATTAGAAACATAAAAGAAAACAACTTTCTGCTCTGGGTTCCTTTCCGGTGGGTGTTTCTGTTTCCTTCTTCCCTGTTAGGACTACTGGCTCCTTCTGTCTCCCTTGGTCCTAGTAGAGGGTCACATTTAGACATAGGCACGAACCAAAGAAAAACAATGATTGGTGGTTTATCGCTTTCCATCAACCACAAACTTCCACGAACTTTCCCTAGTTCACAAATCAGTTCGTGGCATTTCAAACGCTTGGCACCAGCTGCTGAAACCGGCACGGGGTGTTTGAAACTGACAGCCCCCTTCTGTCACTGGGAAGTGACCGGAGAAGGTTGTCAGTTTCAAAACACCTTGCACAGGCTTCATCCGATCGAGTGAACCCGGGGCGGGGTATTTGAAACAGCGGCAGGAGAAGGGGGCTGTCACTTTCACACACCCCACGCTGGCTTCAGCTAATTGGCTGAACCCAGCGCGGGGTGTGTGAAAGTGACGGCCCCCTTCTGCCGCTCGACGGTGGCAGGAGAATGGGGCTGTCAGTTTCACATGCCCTGCACTGGCTTCAGCTGATTGGCTGAACCCAGCGCAGGGTGTGTTTGAAAGTGACAGCCCCCTTCTCCTGCTGCTTGTGGGCAGCAGGAGAACGGGGCTGTCAGTTTCACACACCCCATGTGGGCAGCGGCGCCAGCCTGTCTGGCTTCACAAACTGCTCACGACTCTCACGAACCGGGCAAAAAAAGTTGTGGAGTTCATGGAAAACACAGCCCCACGAACCATGTTTTCACGAACCACAAATCGGCCCAGTTCGTGCATTTTTTTGCTTTGTACTGCGAGTCTTGCCCACCTCTAATCACATTTCGCTAAAGAGGGAGCTCAATTCACATGTGAATGAAAAGGAGAGAAGTAATTTCTTTGACTCAGGAAGACTCAAAATTAAGATCTGCATGTTATAAAGCATTCATGTCTCATCTTCATGTGTTACTTTTTGTGGAGAGATACTATAGGCTGGGCCAGAAGTCCTCTCTCTTACTTTTTTTTTTTTTTTAGTTTTCCACCATTACCCGTAGGGAATAAGAGTTTGGTTCTTATTTTTTAAAAATCCCATATTTCTGGTGTTTTCTAGTTCGTAACTTTATGACTCTGTCTATCCTACCATGGTGTGCTCTATTTCTATATACACGTTGTCTATTCTGAAAGCCTTGTTGTAATGCAGACTTCAGACTTCTAGGCTGTGATGGTCAACTTTGTCTTTATCAGCCATCTTTTGTTCTTCTAGTTCCAGCAGTATTTGTGCTCAGAAGGTTCCTTTTGTAAAGGCTAAATGTTGGACGGTCTTCTGTAGTTATAAAATGAGAGCTATATAGAGAATCTCTGGGAAACATTCCATGGGAATGTAAAATGTTTATGGGGACTTGTTGGAACTCATTTATTTATTTGATTTATATCTCACTGTTTCTTATGGGCTTAGAGGGGCTGATGGCAGTTTTTTCCTAAATGAAAACATTTTTGTCCCTAAAGGATTTGCCTTACTCGTAATAATTTTGTGGAATAAAAGAGGTCATTTGATCTGATTAACTAGGATGCAACATCAGGAAAAGATTTTGGCCTCGATTTCCTATTTGTAGGCCCTCCAGGGCAGCTTGTTGGCCAACTGTGTGAAACACAGTGGTTGGACTACATGGACTACTGGTCTGAACCAGAAGAACTTTTATGTGCAGGAAGAACTATGCAAGCCACACTGAGCTCCTTGAGGAAAAGACGGGATCAGTCTTAGAAAGAGTGGGGAATTCCTCTTCTAAACTATGTTTGCTATCTGCAGAGAACTTAAATAACTATGTTCTCTGCTATCTGCAGAGAACTTAAATAATTAATATGACTCTGCATAAATAGGGAAAACGTATCTGTGTATCTGAGTGTATTTATATGTTTGAAAAAGCCAGGGACAGATTTTTGATCAGTTCAAAAGCTTTAAGTAAGTTGGCCTAATGGTCTGATCAATGAAACATTAAAGAGTCCATCTTTTCAAATTACTACCCATCTGAGGGCTGGGCACAGTGTGCATCTTAGCAGGATGCTCCCTGCTTATACTTTTATAGAATAATAGATGCAAGGTAGCATTATGAGCGAGTCAGGTGAGTCAGTGGGGAAGCTCTGGTCAGCACCACTGTTGTTAAGGCAGCGCCCAGCCAATGGGAGTACTGACCCAAGAGGCCTTTTAAGTGTTGCCTGAAAATTAATAGTGAATAATGAGATTTAACGACCATTGTAATCTTTCCTTATGGAGCGTTAACGACCGTGAGATTATTGAGAGCGTTGAAAAATGAAACATAGCCAGGAGAGGGAATTCTGCAGGGTAGCTCCACATAGAATGAAGCCATTTATTAAATATAAAATAAAACACAGCCAAACCCAAGAACTTCAGAACAGAATAGAAAAAATGGAGAGGGATACAGCATATCACCCAGCACAGTATAGTTTTCTTAGAGAATGAACTCTGACCTCTGAGCTCACTGTGGGTCGCTTTAGGAAAGCCTCTTTTTCTCACAGTATGAGGATTACACCACTGGTTCACGTCGCAGGGTTGTTGTGAGGGTTATGGAGATAGTGTATATGAATCACGTCAAGCAATTAGCCGAACTGCTATATAAATATTATTATTTTAGACAAATAAACATTAGAAGGCCATATTGATTAGGCCATTTCCCACAGTACTTGGACATTTGCCCTGTGGGCAGCTCCTTTTCCAAGGAGTGCTTTCTCCTTCTCTCCCTGGCTAGAATGTTATTTGTCTTCTCCAAACCAAAATGCTTTTGATTTCTGTACCTGTGGCTTTAATTCCTCTGGGCAGGGCTTTTTTTCTGGGAAAAGAGGTGGTGGAACTCAGTGGGTTGCCCTTGGAGAAAATGGTCACATGGCTGGTGGCCCCGCCCCCTGATCTCCAGACAGAGGGGAGTTTAGGTTGCCCTCCACGCCGCTTGGTGGCATGGAGGGCAATCTAAATTCCCCTCTGTCTGGAGATCAGGGGGCGGAGCCACCAGCCATGTGACCATTTTCAAGAGGTTCTGGAACTCCGTTCCCCCACGTTCCAGCTGAAAAAAAGCCCTGCCTCTGGGGCTATTTTCAGCAAACTTCAGTTTCCCACTTTGGAAGAAGGATTGCAACTGTGACACCATAAACATTAACACATTTCTGTTATTTAAATAAGGTTAATATCAGCCTGTTATATTGCATTATACAGCGGCTCTTTTGTTAGAACAGAAGAGAAATTACAGGCTGATACTAAACAGGGGTCCACATACGAAAAGCTACTCCCATGTTCTTGACATATCCAGCTGTGTTTTGAGATTTACCCTTTGAACTTTGATGGGGTACCATCCTTGATTTAAAAATGTAAAGAGAGAAGGCAACCTACTTTATCTTTCAGTTCAGCTGTCACCAGAATTTAATTCCAAATTCATAGTTCATATTTATTACATGTGTAATGCTATGAATCTTATAAAAAGTGCTATTTCTGCTTGTTTTTTATTCCCCTCCCCTAGCCCTTAACTTTTGGAATTTTTTTCTTGATAAGGTGTTTTATTTTAATTATGAGTTTATGCTTTTTGTTATCCTTGGGAGACACTTTTGCCAATGTAATTTTTGGGAAAAGCAGTGTAAGTTTTCTAGTTGATTTCTGCTATCTTCAAAACTTGAACACATACTCCAAGCCAGAGATGAGCAGCCATAAAACACACACGTGTTGCTACTTCTATGCATCTACAGAACAAGGTTGTACAAATGCCTTCTCTTCTTGTGGATCTCTATGGGGTAATGAGTGTATTAATGACAGAGGGCCATCTCTGCCATGGCAAACAATGCTATCCCTGGTACAGGGTTTGCAAGATTATATAGCAGTCATGAGTGCGTAGCAAGGTTACTTTACTCTTCCCATTAGGTCAGGAAGCATTAGTGAGAGACAAACTATATACATGGACAGATTATCAGTAGAGAACAAACAGGCCCAAATCAGGTTGAGGCTGCACTGAACTCCAGTTTTCATAAGTAACCCATTTTTTGTTTTACTAGAGGAACACTGGGAATTTGCTTTAAAACATCAATAATATTGTATTTTCCTGTAGTTTTCAGACTCTTGCAGTTTTGCAGCATTTACAGAATCCTAATAGGGAAGGTCTCTGCCATAGTACTAGATGTGCTTTGCATGCACAAGGTCTCTGGTTCAATCCCTGGCATCTCCAGTTAAAAGGAGCAGGTAGCAAGTAATGTGTGAGGTATATTTAGTGTATGCCTTACAATAGAGCAGTATTTGTTGGGGTTGGTTGAGTCTCATGGAGTGGAGTCCTAGCTTAGTTAGTTCTGTCTGTTAGCCAGAAGAGTAGACTGCATGAGCTCCCTTGTTCTGAAAACATTTGCTCCTGTCCCTGTATCTCCTTGTTAATAAACAGATGTTGCTTTGAACGCAGCTGCCTTTTCTGTTTGAATCTGAGGACAGTAACATGAGTGAGTACCTTAATCCTGAACTGCATGTAAAAGGGAATAGCTGAATCGGCAAGACAGCCCCGAGTGTTCACTGAATGTGCAGACAAGGAGAGTGTGCATAAACGAGACACAAATCTGCTTGCCCCATCTCCCGCCTCTGAGCATCTACAGAAGATCAGCAACACTGCTTTCCAAACATTGCTGATCATGGGAAGGGAGAGTTTGCATCTTCTTCATCTGCAGTTGTTGCTGCCATTGACAAGTGATAGCATGGAGGCAAGGGGTGGGGCTAGTGCACTTGTCCTCACTCCCCCCCCACCTTTAGTGATTTTGTGGCACTGTTGAGAGTACTGGGCTAATATTACAATGGAAAAGAACTTGACGTTGGACCCTGCAGAGCCGCTGCCAGTCAAAGCAGATTATATGGACCAATAGACTAATATCTAACAACTTCAGTGGAGACAGATGATTTGCTATGGCAATTTGAAGCAAACGTGGAATGGGCTGTGCCCCAACTCAAGCTGGGAATATATGTTCATTTCCTGTACACATTTGAAGTTTCATTTCGATCCCACCAGCTCTTCTGGAGGGAGGAGACACCCCACCAAGAATGATATGAGATTATGGAATCCATGTAAACAGATGGCCACATGTGGTAACGGCTGCAATGAGGAGGCATAATTGGATGAGATTGAGTGGAAAAATGGATAGAATCTGACCTAGTCATTGGAGGGGGGGCAGTATTTTATAGTCTAAATACAAGGGTATGTAATGTTGTGGATACAGTACAACACTACATACCCTTGTAATACTTGCCCAGTTTCAGAAAGCATCAAGTTATCACATTTGCTAGGTTCCCAAAATTGGCAAAGAGCTTCAACAACACCACAACTGTCACCTAGTATGGAGCAACCAAGAGGCAACATGAGAAAATTCTCAGTTTCCACACCCACGTTAAGGCCAAGAGCTCACAAATCCAGACACCGGCAATGAAGTAACATTCTACATTTCCAGGGGCCTTCGTTGTGGAGTTTGGTCTCTGGCTGTGTGGTAGTTAAATTATTCAATTATGTTGATTTTGATGTTCTTGAGAACCACACTACACACTACTTCTATTGGCTCCACCTGCCTTGGAGTGCTTTGAACAAACACTGTTCTTCATTAGATCTCCATCCATGGATTCTATCCATCCATGGAGAGTATCGAGAAACCTTCCAGGTCTGGTACGCAGCGCTAAAGTGATACCAGAAGGCCTGCTCTTTATGTACGGGTAGACCTTGAGGTAGAGTTGCTAGGTCCATGTTGTCAGATTCTTGAAGATTTTAATGTTGGAGGCTGGGGAGGGCAAAGTTTAGCAAAGTAGGGTATACTGCCATAGAGCCCACCCTCCAAAGGAGCCATTTTTTCCCCAAGGGAAGTGATCTCTGTTGTCTGGAGATGAGTTGTAATTCTGGGAGATCTCCAGCCACCACTTGGTGGATCAGTTTGTTACGGGGTTTGCCATCACAGTTTGTTATGGGGTTTGCCATCCCTCCCCTTACCACTTGGTGGATAGCAATCCTACCTTGAGGACATGCAGAACTATTTTTGACAAACCAGAAGGACTGAAAGAAGCATCACGGGCTACTTGGAGTCCACTATTGTATACCAGTTATGCTGTTTACTCTTGTTGGGCTGAATCATGAGCTAAATATACATTTTTAATAACTCTTTTAAATGTCTGTTCTCTTTAAATGTACTCTCTGTGCCTTTATTTTTCATATTTAAAAAAATAGCTGCCCTATATCTTAGCCATTTTTGAATCATTAATTTCACCCACATCCTAATTTATTAATGAGCCTACCTTCTTTCAGGCATTTCCACCATCCCCCTCAATATATTTGCAAATCCTTTCTTATTCCCTTTAGGGCATCAGCTCATTTCTTTTCTTTTGTTGCCCTTATCTTCTCCTTGCAGCCTTAACTAACTCTGTATAGAATTTTTTTAGTTGCTTCCTGCACCATTTTTTTCATTTTTAATACAGTTTCTTTTAAAGTTAGTTCTTTATTCAAGTCATTGGTTTTAGTCAAGTTATTGGTTGGAACAGAAGAAGCCACTCAGCACAACAACAAAAATCAGGATTTTATTGTCAAGCATCTTGCCATGGTGGTGTCTTCTCAAGGATAAAATGTTTCATTTTCCATGAAGTCTCCTGGTTCGTGTTCTGCTCTATGATCTCTTGGGACTCTCCATTTTTTGTAGTCTAGTACATGGGATTTTCTTATTCAACAGGCCGTGTGATTCATAGGTTTGGCCTGTGGACACCATCACATCTAGTTTGGCCCTGAGCGCCAATCCAATCCGTCACAAACATTCTTAAAACTGGAAGAATGAACTTATCATCATAAACCATCTTCACATCTCAATGTTCACGAACACTCAAAGGTTCGTCCAATGTTCACAAACACTCAAAGCAACATTGAGTGGACCTCTGGCTGAAAAGAATGGTGGTATGTTGATTACACCAGGAATTTTATTTATTTTTACCGCACTTTTCTCTCCAACGTGGTCCCAAAGTGTCTGACAACACTGCTCCCCCACACTGCATTTTATTCTCAGAGATATTTTTTTACTTTCATGGCAGTTTTTTTTCCCCAGGCATGACAAATCTCTTTGTGTGTGGTATAATTCACTGTATGTGAACATATTGAATTTGTCACATTGGCTTGCACTTCCTCCATGATAGAGATGCTGTGACATCACAGAGGCTTCCAGGGGGATCTCCCATTTCTTCTGGGGGGTAGTCGGGAGCAAAGGAATAGAATACAGTTTCTTTTTTTAAACTGGTAGAATGACTGTTATCTTAATGCCACTGTAATACCATTCTAAACCTTATAAATAAATTGCCTTATTTCTAATCATAGGGATCCATATTTTATCAGTCTCTCTAAATCTTTGAAATTCCATTAGTCTAATTAATGTATTTTACTTTGTTTATCCAGTTCTCTGTCTGAGGTGTTAATTCGGACTTCCAACATTTTGCAAATACCAGTCTTGCTGCAGTGAAAATATTTAACATTAACACTTGAAATCTTCTAGATATTGTAATTATGTAATTTAATAATAACTCTGGTCAACATAAAAACCTGAGACCAAGACCACTGGAAAAAAACCAGAGATTTCCTTGTTTCTATGACATCACCACATATGATACTAAAAAGATGTATTTTCTGAATCACAGAACCAGCATTTCCCATCTATTTTCTTACCTAGCTTTATATTTTTCTTAAAGCAACAGACTAGAAAACTCAAGCTAAGCTGAGTATAAAATCAGAAAATGTACAATAAAGAATCATAAGTTCAATTTGCACACGGACAAAGCAAAACAGTACATCCTTTATGAGAAATATGTGGTTAAGTGGTTGGGTTGTGAATCAGCACTCTGCAGGTTTGAATCCCGCTGCTGCCTTGAGCTCAGCAGGTGGCCTTGGGTAAGCCACTCCTCTCAGCCCCAGCTCCGTAGCTGTATTGTGAGGATAATAACACTGGCATTGTTCACTGCTCTGAAGGGGACACTAATCTGTCTAGAAGAGTGGTCTATATAAGCACAGTTATATAAACACAGTTATTATTACTTTTGCCAAAATGACAAAGACCCCTCTCTGTTGGCTGAATGAAACCTCCATGCTCAGAAGCAGTGTGTTCCCAAGAACCAGTTGGATGGGATGGTGGCTCAATAGTGGAAGAAGTCCTGCTTATGGACTTCTTCCAGGGGGGACCTATCTGTCCAGCTTGCTGGGCTAAATGATCCTTTGATCTGACCCAGTAGGGTTCTTTTTGTGTTCTTATTGCAGGAACTCCAGTATCTCTCTAAGGGCCAAGCTACACATGACGAATGACACTTGAACGGCAAGTGGATTGAGTGGAGGACAAGTGAACAGGGAGAAATACACTTGCCATTCAAGTGTCATTTGTCATGTGTATCTTGGCCCTAAGAGCGCCAGTACCTTGCCCTTCTCATGTAAAAGCCTCAAATATTAGAGATGAAGGGTGGGTTTTTTCCTCAAGCACAGCTATTTCCATCCGTGGGTGAAAATATGGACAGAGGATAAAGCTCGCCCGCTGCTTCTGGTTATCAAGGGGGTGGTGGCACTGTGAACAGTGTTGTCTATTGCTTTGTCACATAGAACTAAATGGGAGCCATGCAAGCTAGCTTCTCTGTAGACCCACCTCTTCCTCAACATTGGTTCTCTTTGAGTTCCATTTCTTAGTCATGACAGAGGGTGACAAAGAGAGATCCTTTTATGATCAGCATTCAGATGGACTCCTTCACTGAAGAGGGTGCAAGGCTCAGCATGCCAGTGATTCATTGTATTTTACATAGAAGCTGTTGTTCCAGCAATTCCTTCTCAGATTGTTTCTGTTGTGCTTTCCCCCTCCCCTGCCACAGCACTGTAGTGGTTGCTATGGAGAGGGTTGTGGATAAGTAAAGCCGAATGAGGTCACACGTTTGTCATGTGTATCTGGGGCCTGCCTGCCCACTGCTGCTACAATGGCTATTCTGTCTCTTCCTGTGTGTGCCCTCCTTTCTCTGAGATGGGCAGCTCTATTTTGAGTTAGATACTAATTAGCAACAAAAGAGGATGGGTCAGTTGTCATTTTTAGTAAATTTGGAGCCTTGTGTTACTGTATTTGTTTCCTCTTGCCTTATTTACCTATTCCACATTTTTTCTCCTTTCCGGTTGGAGAAAAACAGTGGGTATTTGGGCCTGTTCCCAGCTGTGAGAGTTCAGAAAAATATATTGGGGGGGTTTACATGGCGGAGCTAGAAGCTTAAGGGAAGAGACCTGGCACAGAGCAGTTGGGATTCAGTTAATCTGCTTAGAAATACATTAATCGGGGGATCAGATGCTGTCAACAATACTCTCTGCCCTCACTGCGTTTCCCTCCCGCCATTCCCCCCCTCTCCGTCTGTTCCTACCCTTTGCCCTTCTTGTCCTCTCTCCCGGCTGTGAAAGTCAGTGAGTAATGAGGCACAAGGAGATTACAGGCAAATTAACAAATAAAATATTAATCCTGGATCTAAATGGAAATTAAAAATGTGCTTTAGGATATTTATTTAAAGATCTTTTTTTTTAAAGTTCTAATCGCAGCCAAAGTGGTAGCAATGATAGTTTTCCTGGAATGCACTTGGGCAACAGGCAATTTGTAGCTGAAAGCAATTGCCCACGGTTTGCTCTGTACATGCACAGAAGGTGCACTGCAGGACCAAGTTGCTCAGTCAGGGCCTTCCCACCCTCTCTTGCATTGGTATGTTGTTATCATCAAGGTCTAGCATCCAAGCACGGCAACCTGGCACTTCCCAGGCTCAGTCTGTTCATGACTTCAAATCTGGCAAATCCAAGACATTTGAATCTGCTTGATTAGTCACTTTGAAAACAGCTGGGTGTCAAATGTTGAATCTTAGAAGCTAGTTAGTCTGCTGTGGTCTGACACTATAGTAATGAAAGGGACATCCAGTTCAAATGATCACCATTATCTCACTGGGTAACCTTTCAGTGAATGTTTACCAGTATCAGTCCCCAATCGATAACTGAATGATGATAATCTTTAGAGTTGTGTGGTGAGGATTACTATGATAATAGAAATGGAAATGGTCTTGATGAAGAAGGGTGGCATTTACTTACATATTTTGAATTTTTATTCCCCCTTTCCTATATTTTACATTGGCTGGCATTCTTTTTTTTAAAAAAATACACGTGTAGAGGGAATGCCTACAAATTTAAAAGACTGCTACAGGGCTGCAATGCGCATTTGGCAGAGACAGTGAAAACTATGTCGATGGTTTCCAAGCTTCTAGCACTCGTGGGTGGGCATTACCCCATTGCAGTGTTTGGACTCGACTGCACTGCTTTAATTTTATGTACAGAAGTGAATGGCAGCCATCCGTTTTTATGAAAGAAAAGTGAAATATGTCACCAGTGGAATAGTGCTCTGGTGATCCTAATTTATGGTTTGGGGAGCAAGTGTTGTTTCTTTACAGCCGCACTCTCATGTTGCAACCTGCAAACTCCCCAGTAGTTTGCCTATTTAAATTTGCCTGTTTGCCTTTATTACAGCTTCTCTTGATGTTATCTTAAACTTTTACCTCAGGAGCGTCCTGGTCACAACCAACACTTACTTATCCTCCCCCACACAGAACTTCAGGGATTCTCTACTTTACCTGGGCTTCTAACCTCAAGAATACCTTCCTTTGGGGGTTTGCCTGACTTAGAAAGAATGCTTTCCCTCAGCACACTGACTAATAACCGCAGTTCACTCTGCCCCCATGGTACAGCCACCATGTAATCACAGCACACTCCATTTACCCATCCATCCTCCCTTCCTTCTTTTGTTAGAGGCCGGCACTTCTAACCACAGTAAATATATATACAAAACTCCATCTTAACTAGATGAAATAAAACACACACACAAACTTATTATATGCAAAACATTATATACCTCCTGCCAAACCAAGTGGGAGTTACTGAGAACTGAGCATATGACTGGCATGGCCTACACTGCATTTCTTGATCACTGTAGGAACTCACTAGACAAGTTGATAGATGGATACAAGCTGTCATAGGCAAAAGCCTCCATCATGTATATTAAATAAACTTTTAACCTTATGTACTCTAGTAATTGAGGAGGTGATATTAGGGAGGCCGTTTGCTGTGGGGTAGTTGGCAAACTTCCATCATGGGATCCAAGGTCTGCCATGGCTCTTCACTCCAGCAACAGCAAAAATGGGCAGGGAGCGATCTCGCACCTGGAAGTAATAATGCAATGCTCTAGGAATTCTCTCAGATCTCTATGGTTTTTACCATTGAGATCAGGGAATTCCTAGAGCATTGTGACATCATTTATGGATACAGCTGGAAGTTATATTGCACAACATTGCTGTGAGCCCCTTTTGTTCTTATGCTGGAATGAAGACAGTGCCTGGCAATTCTAGGTGAAATAAATATTCAAAATAGGAGGTCCCATAGTTCAAAATGGCTCATCCCCAATATGAGGGTGAGCACAAACCCTTCCAAATTTTGGCCTCAAATAAATGGGCTTATATTGGGTTTCAACCCCACCTGTGCACCCTTTCCCACCATTTCTTCCAACCTTATCTGATGGCAAAGCAAGGGTAGTGATGGCATTGGCAGCAAACTCTAACTCTCTGTTTCTTCTGCTGTGACTGCACACAGGACATTGCAACAACAGTGTCATAGACACAAGGAACTCTGGGAAATGTAGCTCTCCAGGTCTCCTGATTCTTGGTTACTCTTTCCAGAACAATGTAAACACCAAAATGCATAATCCATTCACTTGCACATTGCTAGTTTTGGAATATTTAGAACACAATCTTTGATTGTTATAAAAATTAATGAAGGATGAATATATTTACTCAAGTATAATAATAGTAACTCTTGTTTTGCTTTGAAGTTGAGCTGAAAAGGAAAGTCACATATATTTGAAATTCGACATTTCAAAATATGGATTTTTAAAATGTCTACCTTTTCCAAATCCCACTTGAGAAATTCTGCAAAGATTTTTTTTTTTTAAAAAGGAATTTTTACTCTTGTTGATAGGTATTAAATGTACAGCTTTTAAAAAAGAAAGTCTGTACTCAACAGTTCCAGAGGACTGGAACAGTTCCAGAGGACTGGAAAGTCTGTACTCAACAGTAACACTAATTAGTAATGCTGAAATCAATTGGAATGAGAGAATATAAATCTCAATGGTTGCAAGCAACTCCTAGCTGTTTGAGAGCTATCCCGACCCCATTCACTCAACTCTATCAGCCATGAATTTAGGATTACTATGACACTCGAAAGCATCTTAGATGTCATGTGCTTATCATGGGATGCTACAGGTCCCCAGCAAAGAGAACCTGCTTGTGCCCAGGTGTCATTCCAACAAAAGAGAAATGCTGAATTAAGCAACTTTGCAAATTCCTTTGTCTTGGCTTTAACCCAGAAAGAGAGCAGTAATGAGCCAACAATAACCTTAACCAAGGCATGTGGCTTCCCGGTGGCCAAGCATATTAAAGTTGCTCTGTCAGTGACATCACAGGAGCCTTGGTGTTACACCAGGAAGGCAGCAGCGCTGAATCAATGAGCTCACAGGACAATTGCGGCAGGATTTGGCTTGATTTTTTTTTACTTTTGGAACACTGCCTTTTCAGGCTGCCCTTACACATTTGTTTGTGTGTGTGTGTCTGTGTGTGAGTGAGAGAGACACAAATTTCCAGCTCTCCCCCAAAAAGTCAAATGTGCTGATATATATGTTTTGCATTTGGGGGGGGGGGGGAGGGAAAAATCCTGTCTTTCAAGACTGCACACATTTCTCCCCTCTCTCTTGTCCCTCCCCTCTGAAAACAGTGGAGAAATATGGAGAGACTGGAACTGAAATAAATCATTTAAAAGAACTAAGATGTTAAAAATACCTCATATTAAAACATTTTCCTAGTTAACTCTCATGCCTCTCTGGAGTCCAGTTTCAGCTGATGAAATGATAGTGATATTCAAGATTATTGTCTAGTTTATGCAGTCAGGGTCCTGAGGGCGGCAGAGGTGCATTTGTGATTTCTTGAAGGTTGTACATATTTTAATTTGTCATCTTTTGGATATTTCCTGGAAATAAAGCTGCTTTTCGTTGTGATGATTGTTAGACAGGACCGGCGATGTCTCTTGCTCAGGCCTTTAGTTTTGTTTTTTTTTATAATTTTTTTTATTTTTCAATATCTAACATACAACTACTACATACATACATACCCTACAAAACAGTGACTACAAAAGACTACAATAACACAAGGGATGGGAAAAAAGAGAGGAAAAAAAAAAGGGAGGGAGGGGTGGAAAAAAGGGGAAGGTGCCCTACAAACACTAAACACTACATTTCTGTTTTTCCTTCATACTGCCATTATTCAAAAGTTAAAGCTTTATATTATATTGATGGAGTGGTTGACCTTACTAAATGCAAATTACAATTTAATTTCAAGTTAAATTTTTCTTCCCCTCCTGGGTCCCGGACGCAGTTCTCTCTGAGCAACTGCAGCCGCAGTGCTCGTTTCCTCCCCCTCCCCCTCAGACTTCTCCTTTTCGTCTTGTTTGGTGCACTGGAATTCTGGGTTCCTGTCCTCAAAATCCCTTAGTTGATCTTCTGATAATATCTTAAAGGCTTGATCTTTATGGCTGAACCAGATTCCTTCCGGGAATAACCATTTGTACTTTATTCCCCGTTCTCTCAGAAGAGCTGCGAACTTTTTATACTTAAAACGTCTCTTCCGAACTAGAAATGGGACGTCTTTCAATATCTTAATTTTGTTGCCCAAGAAGTCCAAATCCGCATTGTATGAATTGTATAGGATAGTGTCCCGGATCCTCTTAGATGAAAAATTGATGATGATCTCGCGCGGCAACTGACGCTTCATTGCATATTTTGAGGTAGCCCGACGGGCTTCCAAAATGGCGCTTTTTACTTCTTCTTTAGTTGCCATCGCGGGTGTCGCCAATAGTTCCGAGACAAGACCCCATAAATCCTCGTTTTCCTCCTCTTTCACATTCTGGAGGCGCAAAATTGTCTGTGTTCGTTCCACTTGTAGCCCAATCAACTGATTCTCCACCAGTTTAAGCTCTTTATTCGTAGCCTTCACGAGTGACGCACTTTCCCGAGCAGACTTCTCTGCCCCCCCCCGCTGCTTCCTTGATGGTTTTCACTTCGCTCTCAATTAAGCCCACCCTTTGATCTGTTTCATTCAGCTTGTCAACAAAGGGTTTTATAGCTTCACCAACCGCCCTCCGTATTATTTCCTCCAGCGATTCTCCCTTTAAGGCAGCCGAAACTGACTTGCCAAGGGCAGGACTTTGTTTTTTTGTTGCCATTTGGGGGGGGGGGCCGCCAACCAAATTTTGGAACTCAGCAAAGGGGAAGAGTGAGCCTTCTTAGCTTCAGATCTCACCTCTCCTTCACGTGCGCTTGTAATAACAGAAGGAATTCGCTTGCTTGTAGGCTCTCGCCTAGTTCTGCTCTTTGCCGTTTCTCATGGCCCGGCAGCACTCGAGGCGCCGCGCACGTCCGCCGGCCTCCGTAGGGACAAACGGGCAATTAACCCCCCGCATTGATTCCGGGGGGCTCTTCCCGCAGCGTCCCGGACCCAGCCTCCCTCACTGGGAGTTTTGGGGGCTAATCTTCGCAGATCAGCCGCCCGGACAGGGTGCTCGGCCGCTTCCTCTCGAGCCAGCGAGAGGAGCGTCCGACATGGCTGAGAAAACGAAACCGAATCTCTCTTGCTCAGGCCTTTAGGACCGCCAGCAGAGAAGAAAGGCGGCAACAACCACAGAGTCAGTTAGATAGATAGGCTGCTATCAGTCTCCTTCCTTCCAGGGGAACTTCCTTCCTTCCCTTCTCTCCTCCTCCTCTCTTTCTTCTTCCTTGCATGCACCAGGAGAAGCAGCATGGTGTCTCCTCCTGAGAGAGAGGGCCTACTTTCAATCTAAAGCCATCCTAGCTAGTTAGGTCAGTTACTAGTTCTTTCTCTCCACTAAACTTATGTAAATATATTTCTTTAGATAAACGAACAGTTATTGGTTCTCTAACTTGGATGAGAGCTTTCTGCGTGCAGTTTGTTTAGTTAACGTGCCTTAACTAAAACCCAATGATTATTCTAAGCAAGTCAAACTTAGGATATGTCCAAGTAGCATCTTGCTCTTCTTGCTAGACATTGCAACAGATAATGGGAAAGATGGAAACCTTCCTTTCTAGACATTCCCGACTCACCTCAGGAAAGCTATTGGTTTCATCTGCCTAGCTCATGTTTGACCCTGTCAGTTTTGTGGACTGATGGAGGATCAGCATCACTGGAATTAATCTCTGCACATCCAAACTATGGATCTCAGATATGCTGAAAAAGGCCATCCTGATCACCAAAATCAGATTCACAAGGACTAGGTGGATCTGCTTAGGAAACCCAGAATTTGACCCTCCAATCAAGGGCAGTGGGGCTGCCGGAGATTCTAGTCAGCAGCTTTAAGTTGGGGCTGAGACTGCATGGCCAGATGGAACACTGATGTGATTCACTGTGCAGGTCTCCGTATCCTAAGACTGCCCAGAATAGCTACCGTGAATAAATAAGTAATGATTTGGGATGGTTCCCTAAGTGTGTGCTGATATTCCTGATGGCTGCCATTTGTTCTCTGACCCATCAGTCTCTTGCCTTTGAAAGACCCCACCCCTTTTGCCTCTGCCAGTGGCTGGCTTCTTTTGTGTTGAGTCCTCTGATTCCCTTTTTTAAAGTGGCCTCCAACTGGAGCTCATATCCTTAGCCTTCTGTAACCTTGTTGCTAAAGCGCAACAGCTCCCTGCTCATATGGTGACATTTTCATTTATATTCTAGGATGATATTGCCCGGGGCTTACAGAAGTGCTCATTAATTAACCCCCATGAGCCTCTGTCCCTGCCAGGCACGTTGCATCCATCCATCTATTCCGTCTGGCAAAAAGAAACACACGAGCAATGGTAAAGTACACCCTATACATCCCCGGCAGTTCTTTAACTCATTTAAACGGGTATGCTGTGCCTGCCAAGGGGAAATTGGATTGCTCCAGGATGTATGAAGATGCCATAGGATTTGTACCAGGGATCAAATTATAATTTTGAATGCTAAACACTAATGCTCAGCAGAGATTTTGGAAATAGCCTTTCAGAAAGGCCCATAATTAACAGAGACAACTATATTGTTGGGATGGAGGTATTTGGTAAAGGGAGCCTATTTTGCTACTAGGTGGTGGGTCTAGAATTTGCATCCCCATCTGCTTTTGAAGGCTAGGATGATGAGAAATAAATAAAGTAAGAAACTGGACAAAGCATTTTGCTAGGGGGCTTTTCAGTCTCAACAGTAGGCTAGGAGAGAGGAAGTTAGCAGAACGCAAAACCAAGCCATACCTTGAAATGGTATCCTCAGAAAAGGTTGTGGTACCGCAAAAGAACATTGCAGCCAGTAAGGATAGGGCCAGAGTTGGGGGCTGGTAATTAGAGATGAAGAATTCTCTAATACCCGGAGATGATAGAGTGTGTGGAGCGGGGTGGGGGGTGGGGGCTCAGCAGGGATGTGATGCTGTAGAGTCCACCTTTTGGAGCTGCCATTTTCTTGAGGGTAACTGATCTGTGTAGTCTGGAGAGAAGCTGTAATTCTGCAAGGACTCCAGTTCCCAACTAGAGGTTGGCAAACCTGGAAAGAGAGTGATGTGGCCTGAAGATGCGGATGCTAGTAGAGATCTTGCTCCTAGCCTCTGGGACAAAGAAGGAGAGAAGGGATTGAGTGAGTGGATCAAGTCCCAAACTATGATTCCAGGGACTGTTTGGGAGCCCAAATCAGTCTGGTGCAAAGTGCACACATGAGGGAATCAATAAGGTAAGTGCCAGGTCCCCTCTCCCACTAGGAGGGTAAGGGGACTTGGCAACCCTAATAGTATTATATGCTTCACTGTTCTCAAAATCCACCTCCTCCGGCTTCACCCCATGACATCTCCAGGAATTTCCCAACCTGGAGTTGGCAATCCTAACTACAGACCACTCTCTCTCTCTCTCTCTCTGGGTAGTAAGTTCCTTGCAGCTGCTGTGTAGTTACAGCGAAAGAAATTGAATCACAGAATCCTGTATCACTTAAAAAGTCACGTCGTTTAAGTCTGAGCCAGACATGGAGTATAGATGATATCCAGAGACTTGCTAAGTTGAGCTCTTTACAGAGGCTTTGCAGGGTATTTGAAAGTGGGATGCAACATTTACTGCAGGCGATGTTATCTTGGATAGTATTATATTCAATTTTATTTGTTACCCACTATTGTTCTCCATACCAAGAAGAAAGGCAGGCATACATCATAAATGTTTTAAATAAAAAATACAGGTGTGGGCAGGTGTTAACTGCAGCAGCAAGGCAGAACCTTCAAGGCATGCAAAGAGTTAGAGTTAGTTGGACTTAGATAAATATATGGTGTCACTGAGGATCTTGAGGCAAGATATAATATAGAAATACCACCTTCTCGTATTTTTTCAGATTGTTTAGACATAAAATAATCTCTTCAGTAAACATTATTCTCTCATAATAATGCCTGCAGTGGGAACTCGGGTATCTACAGAAAGTCACCATGCCATACTGTTTAAAGCAGAAAGCAGAGATCTGGTGCCATCACCAGTGTTGCCAGGCCCCAGGTGGTGGCTGGAGATCTCCCGGAATTACAACTGATCTCCAGGCAACAGAGCAGTTTCCCTGGAGAAAATGGCTGCTTTGGAAGATTGACTCCATGGCATTATTATTTTTACTTGTATTTTAACTGTGTAAATTTGGATGTTTTAGTATTTTTAACTTACAATAACTTTTATGTATTTGTAATCCACCCTGAATCTGCTGGAAATGTGGGGAGGGTGGAATAAAAGTAGAAAATAAATAAATTAAAACAATTATACCCTGCTGAGGCATCTCCCCTTCCTGAATCCCATCCTCTCCAGGATCTACCTCCCCGCTCCAAATCTCCAGGAATTTCCCAGTGCAAAACTGGCAACCCTTTCCATTGACTTCAATGGACTGAGAAGGGTGTAACTCTGCTTAACATGGCATTGAATATATGAAAAAAAGGAAGGGGAGGAGGGTTTAAGGCTTCACAAATGATCACTGATACACATTTTTTTTTGTCTTCCATCTCAGTTGATTGCCAATGTACATTGGTACCAATGTACATTGCTTCTGTCTCTAACTGGTGTTTTAGAGACCCAAATCATATTAGATCTCTGTTTCCCTCCCTCAAAACTGCATGCTTTAAGGAGATACCTTTGGGGATGGATCCTTAAACAGTGTCTGGGAGTGATGCTATCGGGAAAAAGTGGTGCACTGTTATTAATGAGGCAACAAATAGTGGCTTTTTCTTGGCTTGTGCAGAGATATAATATGCAGCAGAATGTTTGTGTGTGTGCGCACATGCATACACAAATCAGCTTACAACTGTTCAGGCTTCTCTTATCTCTTAAACTTTTCTGTTTTCAATTTGATATGATATTTCTTAATTTATCTCTTTCATTGCTATACAGTTGCCCCATTTTGTGCAGGGAAGGTTGCACTTCAGTTTTAAAAAGCTATGAATCTGCATACTGTAATTTTTATGCCAGGCTGCGCAGCATTTTGGCATCCTGCAGGATGAACACAAAAAATATAAATATAAGGTTTCATTTTAGTATTACAGGTTCGGGTAGTTACTCCTCCTCTATATAGCATAAACAAAACTTTTTGCAGCAATTTCTTCTTGACTATTTTTAATCTGCTTTTGTTTTGTTTTGTTTTGTGGTTGAAGTTTAACTTGATGGTGCATCCCTCCATTTCCCTCCCTTGAAACAGTCTGCTTTACTGAGTGATTCTCCCCAAATCCCCATGTGTCTATGGACAGGCATTTAATTGCTAATGCTATTAGGCAATACTTAAACGTACATTTCAGTGTAGGGGGACTCTCTTAACTTTACCTAAACTTTGGAGCTCAGTTTTCCAAAGATTTAAATCTCTCCAAAGAAAACCTCTGACGTTCTTAAACTAAGGGCCACTTCCCATGTAAAACAACTGAAATGTACATCTGAAATTATAAGGTTTGAATTACATATTACTGGGAGAGGCATTGATGATGCTGGCCTGTATCTGTCCATATGTATCACTGGTAGCTGAAAAAAGTGTGGCTTGATATGTGATGCTAATATTTCACATCAAAAAAATCCCTGAAACACAGCCCCTGGGCACAACATACTTCCAACAGAAGATTGACTGGCTACAAAATTTTAAGTCTTATTGATAGTTCTCTTGTTAATATTAAAAATGAGGGATTAATAGTGCAATCCTAAACAGAGTTACTCCAGTCTAAGCCCATTGAAGTCAATGGACTTAGACTGGAGTAACTCTGCTTAGGATTGCACGGTGTGTTATTTCCATTCCCTTAAATTCTGTGAAAATTGTAGTTATACACAAAACAGAAAAGAGGGTGGTGTTTTTTCTTTCTGGTATTTTTTATTTTTAATGTTTGCTCTGTAACTGAAGCAGAATCTAGTGGATCAGAGGAGAAACTCATGGTTTATGTGAGACTCTGGCTTCAGGCGATGGAGTTGACGGGCTTTTCAGCTCTCAGTACTGATTGCCTAATAGATCACAGTTTTACTGGTTGACCTTGTAAAATATTGGCTAGTTGGCAATGGCAACACTTACATATCAGTCCCTTATAGCTGTGAAGCTTCCTTGCCCTGGAGCGTTGCCAAAGGCTGAGTCAGAGCATCTTTTGGAAGCATTATCAGATTTGCTTTGCCCACTAGAATTGGCTTTGGAGGAGCAGAACTAAGCCTTAAAGGGGCAGAGGAGGGTGTGAAGTTGTAATCGTTTTTTATTTACTTCATATTTCAAACTGGCTCTTTTGTGCATTTGTGTGTGTATGAAATGCTTTGGGCAGGCATGAATCTAAATAATAAATAAACCAAGTGTATTTTTAAGCAAATATCCTGTGTACATAAAATATAAATAAAAAATCCCAACATTTTATCATTACATCTTTTGATCATTTTTTTCAATGCACTTGTAATTTAAAATCTTTTTGTAATGTTACCATACATTTATCTTCCTATGGTCTGGCAATAGTAGGATACTGTATTGTCATGAACAGTAGGATGTTTGTAATGGGCTTCCAAATATTGTACATTTTAAATCATAAGTTTGAGTTTTACCAGATTTGGAAGTGGAGGTAGCTAACAACTATATTTATTTATTTACTTCATTTATTCCTCACCATTCTTCCAAAGTAGCTTATATCATTCTCTTCTCTTTCATTTTAGCCTTTCAACAACCCAGTGAAGTAGGTTAGGCTGAGAGTATGTGAGGGCCGAAGGTCTCCCAGCAAGCTTTTATGGCAGAGTAGGGATTTGAGCCTCTAACCACTACTCAGCACTGTGAGACCCTGTGTATAATTGTGCATTGTCTTTATGCTTGACAAGACTAGACACTTGGAAGGTTTTCCTTGTTTCAAGTGGGGTAGTAATTAGTTGACAGCCTGTGTTCTGTCAAGCAACTGAGTCAAATTTAGGTGCCAACTGCCAAACCCCATTGATTGCAGATCAGTGATGCTTCACTCAGTAAGAGAAAGTAGGTCCAGGCCAAATCTCCATCTTTCTACTTCCTGTTTGCTCTCCTACTCTATAGTGGGAGACCTCCTGTCAAACCTGCATCTTGCCCGCCAGTACCTGAAATGCCAACAGAAGGAAATAGGAAGGAAATTGGGGAATGTGCCAGCACTTCCAGTAAAACCCAGATGTTCCAGAATTTTCAGAGACCTGGCTCTTTTTGCTCCTGGGGGTTGCTGACTGTGGACTGGCAGCCCTAACTAAACTACATCTCTCAGCCTGCCAGCAAATCTGCTTGTAACTCTTCAGCTCTTCAGTGCTGGGAGTTTGGGCGCTTAAAAACAGTACAGAAGGATGGGGAGGCAGAAGTGGCATAGGAGGGGGACAAAAGTGATGTCATTACATCAGGGCAGCACTCTAGAATTCCAGTGACACTATAGTTTACTGAAGAGAGTTTTAATGGAATCTTAGAAAATTGTCTTGACACAATGACATCACTTTCTCCTTTATTTTTTCCTACCACATTTCTGGGGCGGGGGGGAGGGAGAGTGTAAGGGTCTGCCAGCAGCAGCTCTTCCAAGGGACGAGTATAGTATGTGTATCTTCATGTATGTGCACTGTAGAACTTCCATATTCTTTCCAAACCACTGTACAAATGTGTCTTGATAATGCATGTATGTTTGTAAACAAGCGTGCATGCCATGCTGTGCAATGTGTGTTACTTCAAAAGATGGCAGGGAATGTTTAAGTCCAGCGTTGGCTTCTCATTCTCCTGGAAGATACTCTAGTAACTCTGCTTAGGATTTCACTGAGTGTGCTTGGCACGTGTACTTTATCTATAAAGAACTGGAGTTCTTCAATTCTTCATAAGCTTTCCTGCCTCCCATTTTCATTCCTTCGGCTTATTAAAGGAATTGGATGTGATCGTGTGTGTTTTGTTGACCACAGAGGGAGAGAAAGGCTTGGCAGAGGCTTGCAATTTATTGCAAGTTTGCATTTTTAATAATGCAACTCATTTACAGATTTTCCCAAATGTAAGAGGTTTGGATTAATTTTTAATCCTTAATTTAACATTCAATTTTAACACATATCTGGAGTTTCAAGCAATGGAATTTACCCTCATAATTTTAAACTGGGTGAAAGCTCTCAGCCCTTTGTGCTCAGAGTTGGACAACTGTAAATGACCTTCTCTGGATATAGGATTTTTTTTGCTCTAGGAAAGGAAGAGAAAATTCCAGGATTTATTATTATCGCTAAACAACACCATGTCTAATGTCCTCCACCTGAAATGCAGTTAGGCTGACTCCCTCCTACTTAAACCTAAACCAACATACTGGATCAGATCTAAGTTCGTCTAATCTAGGATCTTCTTTCCAACAGTGTCCAGCCAGATGTTTCTAGAAGCTTACAGATGTATATAAAGATCTCCTGATGTTTGTCTCTTGCATCTGGTGTATATTCTTTCTGTACATCTTTAGTGCTTGTCAACAAGCTGTGGGCACAGAAATTGCCTTTCTCTTTCACTGTTGCGTTTGCACTGTGTACTTCAGACTGCTGTTAAAGGGAGACTTATTTCCCTCTGTCATTCTCCTTGCCCTTTGGGTCACAAAAGCTTACTGTATTTCTCTCTTCATTAATTGCTTGGCATAAGGAACTGCTCTAGACTATCATGAAAGCCTTTTCCTTAGTGCGAAATGTAAAAGAAAAAAAAAGCCCTGGTCATTTCTTCTTTTCATTTAGGATTTGCTTCTTTTATTTATTTCAGTTTGCATCCTAAATCTTTGGATTAACAAACTCAGGGTCATGTTTGCTTTAGAGGGGCCTTTATTTGATTCAGATCACAAACTTGTTTATAATCCTAAAGGTTTCATCTCCCTGATTTTGAATGAATATGACTTTTCCCCTTCCTGTAGGTGCAGGCAGGGCTTTTTTTCAGCGGTAATGCGGTGGAACGGAGTTCCGGAACCTCTTGAAAATGGTCACGTGGCTGGTGGCCCCACCCCCTGATCTCCAGACAGAGGGAAGTTTAGATTGGCATGGAGGGCAATCTAAACTCCCCTCTGTCTGGAGATCAGGGGGCGGGGCCACCAGCCATGAGACCATTTTCTCCTAGGGCAACCCACTGAGTTCCACCACCTCTTTTCCCAGAAAAAAAGCCCTGGGTGCAGGATAGCTGAAGGACAGAGTGTCTTTATGCATGTGCCAGTGTCACTTACTGTGCCATCCTAACCAGAGTGACATCCTACTAAGCCTATTGATTTCAACAGACATAAAAGGGTGTGACTCTGTTTAGGACTGAAGTATTGCACCCTAGATCTGGGACTTGGACACAAGGCATCATCCACACATTTTATACTGTGGAAAGTGAAAATAGTTGATGCCAGATAGTTGATAATACTAAAGTTAGCATACTTATAGTTTGCCCCTGTTAGGTTTGATTGACAGATGGCAACCATGTGAGGACTTGCCACTGGAAGTCTCAGGCCCGATTTAAACTGATGCTGGTGAGGCAAATCACTTCCCTCTGTGACTTTGCCTGAGCTCATGGTCTGGTTTTAGCTGTGTAGCAACCTGCAAAATAGCTGTGTTGGTTTAGTTAGAACAGCAGCAGGGCTTTTTTTCTGGGAAAAGAGGTGGTGGAACTCAGTGGGTTGCCCTCGGAGAAAATGGTCACATGGCTGGTGGCCCCGCCCTCTGATCTCCAGACAGAGGGGAGTTTAGATAGCACTCCGCACCGAGAGCAATCTAAACTCCCCTCCATTTGAAGATCAGGGGGTGGGGCCACCAGCCATGTGACCATTTTCAAGCAGTTCCAGAACTCCGTTCCGCTGCGTTCCTGCTGAAAAAAAGCCCTGAACAGCAGTATGATAGTCGCAAGGGCTCTAGGCCTGTTGCATGCAAACTAAGCACTTGTAGCTCCTTTGTGCGTGTTGCAGCACAATCTAAACAAACTCTGGACCCTAAACAGGGTGGATGGGGAAGCTGTTTGGAATAAGTTTGAAATCTGAATTGTGCCTAAGAAGGCTACATCGAGGTTACAAGTGCCAGTGTAGAGTAGTGGTTAGAGTATTGAGCTAAGATCTAGGAGACTCAGGTTTATATCCCCTCTCTGCTGTGGAGTTTGCAGGGTGACCTTGAGCCAGTCACCTTCTCACTCAGCCTAATCTGACCTGCAAGGTTGTTGTGAGGATAACACGGGAAAGAGAAAGGTGACCAGGTGAGGTTTTGCCATTGAAAGGTACTGAAAGAACACCCCCCCCCCATGAAATTATTGGGAAATAGGTCCATGGCAGGCAAAAGGAAATACTTCTTTACTCAATGAATAATTAAACTGCAGAATTCATTGTTGGTGAAGGTAGTGATAACCATGAGCATAGATGGCTTTATAGGGAGGTTGGACAGATTCATGGAGGAGAGGTCTGTCAGTGGCTACTAGCTACGGTGACTGAGCTCCATCTACAGAGGCAACAAATCTCTGAATACCAGTGCTGAGAGGCAGCGTCAGGGGAGGGTCTTTGTCTCCATTTCCTGTTTGTTTGGCCTTCCAGGCAACTGGTTGGCTACTGTGTGCGCAGTATGCTAGACTAGATGGACCACTGGTCTGATCCAGCAGGACTCTTCTTGTGTTTTGAAAGCCATGTATGCCAAAGGTGGGATACAATAGATACAAACAAAACTAGACTATCCTTTTGACTCCTGTGACGGCACTGCAGAATAAGTGCTTTGACAGTAGCAATGTGAATGGAGGAAGTGATTGGACTGGATGTGGTGGTGTATCAGCAGAAAGGAAAATCAGCTTGGCATAGTTCCGCTTCAACAAGTAGTTCTGCGATGGCTGCAACAACACACAGCACTTTAGTTTTCAATGAAGTAACAAAGTGCATACAGAGTGATGGCATATACAACAAATGGTTCGTGTTATTTTATTTAAGTTGATTTTGAAATTGTATCAGAAGAATAACCTGTGCTATGTCTTGTGCTCAGGAAAAAAGTAGTGGGGATATGTTCTCTTTCACTTAGCGCAAGCAGGCAGTGGGTAGTAATTTCCGTGCTTCTGCTTGGGCAAGGACTGCTGCACACGCAAAAATCTTCTGTGGGATTCAACCTCAGCCAGTTTTCCAGTTTTTCAAGTCCTTAAGAGATTTCTTCTAGTGTTAATAGCATATGGCTTGTAATTAATTAACCAGCATAAGCAGGACAGAGGGTGGAAATATGAATGCTGGACGATGAGGAAATGAAAATTACTCGTGCTTCCTATTACATGCCGCTCTCAGTCATATCTAAAAGTCTTCCCAAGGGGGAGATAACCCAACTGTCCAAGCAATAGGCAGTTGTGCATCTCTTCACCAGAAGACATGTGAAAGTCCTCCCTTGGACATGATGGAAAGGCTCGAGAAGTAAGAGTCTATGAGGTTTCCTGTTGTTTAATGTCACATCTGAAATGGCTTTCATTCTTCATCTTGTGGGAATTTAGCATCAGCAGAAACTTTTGAAAAGTACTTTGGTTTTTAAAGCTCATTAAAAATATTTAGTATAATGTTTTGCATGTAAATAAGTTTGTGTTTTATTTCTGTGTATTAATGGGGATTCTGAATATATATTTACTGTGGTTAGAAGTGCAGGCCTCTGAAGTAAGGAGAGGAAATGGAAGGGTGAGTTAAATGTGCTGTGATTGGACAGCAGCTGTACCCTAAGGTGGTGTGGTGGTGAAATGAACTTCCGGTTTTGGTCTGAGGACTGAGGAAATGTGTTCATTCTGTCTAAGTTAGGCAAACTGTGTAAAGCCTGAAAGAGTCTGTGTCTGTGTGGATGAGAGACTTATATTGTCAGTGAAGAACTGTGTGGAAAATTAGTCTTTATGAATGGGTCTGTGAATATACCTTTAAGAATATAAAACTATTTTGAAACCACCACGCTTATGAACCAATTCTGAAACCAATACACTTATCAATATTCTGCAACCATCATGCATATGTACTTATAAATAAATTCTACTTGTCTATCCAAAACACCTCATTCATTTGAAATATAGGATCCCCTTTTACCCCAGAGCTACCCCCATGTGCTGACCATTCTGCCTATAACAGCCTTCCCATAATTCCAGTTAAAAGAAAGAGGTCTACGGTGGAGCTTTTAGTGGAAGCAAAAACTTTTTGGGAAGACTAAGAAGGTCAGAGAGGCAGCAATATATAAATCACACAAAGGGGGAAGCAGGTAGCATTAACAGTGGGATTCAAACCCTAAAGGGAAGGTGTTCTTAAGGTAAAAGGCCTAGGTAAAGTAGAGAACACCCGAAACTGTGTGTGTGTGGTGGGGAGGAATGTTGGTTGTGACCAGGTCCCTTCTGAGGTAAAAGTTTAAGGTAATGTAAGGAGGGACTGTGATAAAGGTCCAAGTAGGGCTGCCAGACCTCCGGTGGGGGCAGGGGATCCCCTTCCCACACCCTCCCACCCCTGCCCCCACTTACCTGGCCAGCGGGGGCGCACGCACCTTCCATGTGCGCCCTCCTGTGGTGCTGTGCGCCCCCGCGCACAGCAGCCCCAGGATCAGGCCTGTTTTGGCCTGGATCGGGGCCCCTGTGGAGCGCAGGAGCATTCCTGCACTCCACAGGGGCCCACAACGGGCCCAATCTGCGCCAAAACGGGCCAATCCATGCCCGTTTTGACACAGATCGGGTCTGTTTTGGCGCGGATTGGGCCCATTGTGGGCCCCTGCGGAGCGCAGGAACGCTCCCACACTCCACAGGGGTCCAAAATGGGCCCAATCCACGTCAAAACGGACCCGATCCATGCCAAAACGGGCGCGGATTGGGCCCGTTTTGGCACGGATTGGGCCCATTGTGGGCCCCTGTGGGGCGTGGGAGTGTTCCTGCGCTCCGCAGGGGCCCACAACAGGCCCGATCAGCGCCCCAACGGGGGCTGCGTGATGACTTCACTCCCAGAAGTGACGTCATCACGCTTGCAGGAGCGCACACACTTGCACACAAGCTCCTCCAAGGTAAGAGCCAGGCCCCAGTCTCCCGCTGGGAGATCGAGGGGGCTTGGCAACCCTAGGCCCAAGGCAGTTTAAAACTAAATTGCTACATTTAGATTCAATTTTGGCAGAGTCCATAATGCAGTTGACATTTATGTGGCTTCTTTATATTTGTAAGCATTTTTGTGTATTAAAGATGTAAATAAAGCTTCAAATAAAGACATCTAGTTTCCTCCTGATTTGTAGACTGTTTTTTTTAAGCGGGATTCATGACTTTAAAAGCCATGGGACCAGATTGCCTTAGCCCACCTTAACCCAGATGTAGCACGAGGCAACATTGGTGGGGTAGCTATTAGGGTCAGCCAATCAGAGGGGAGACAGCAGGAGCTACTTACCGCACTGCACCATCCCCTTAGCAGACACAATAGGCCGCACCTATATAGGAGTAGGGTTGCCAGCCTCCAGGTAGTGGATGGAGATCTCCCAGAATTACAACTGGTCTCCAGACCACAGAGATCAGTTCACCTGGAGAAAATGGCTACTTTGGGGGATGGACTCTATGGAATTCTGCCATGCCAAGGTCCTTTCCCTCCCCAAACCCCACTTTTTCCAGGTTTCTCCCCCTAGATCGCCAGGAATTTCCCAACTTGGAGCTGGCAACCCTATATAGGAGTGATGGGGTACACCTTTCCAAGGAACGGTGCCACCTCTGTCTGGCTGATCTTTGTGAGGGCCTGCACAACTTAGTAGTCAGCAGGTGGGGCAAGGGGTGTTAAGCTAGGCTAACCCCCTTGTGTGGCAGGAATAGGGTGGGCTGCTCAGGATAGGTAGGGTTAATCGGTAAACACTGGAGGCATCAAGGTGATGGGGCATGTCTGGAACAGGCCATCACACTCTGTGAGGCTGGGTGGTGCTGTGAAGGAATGCCCTTGATGTTGAGCATCATCTCTTAAACCTGGTAGGTGCTTTGCAGCCTGTCAAGGAACCAGATGATGCTTGGCATCTCTCAGCGTAGATCAACTGTGCAGGCTGGGATAAACAAGGCTGGCGAAAATGCCACCCGAGTTTGGGGCCAGCATAGACTTGCCCAGTGGGGACCCAAGGAGTTGCCTAGCACAGCCCACCCTCAAAACAGTCAGCTTATGTTCAAATAAGTGATGACATAGATCCGCCATTTAAATAATTAAATATATGAATATAAATAAACAACTAGTTGAGCCCACATATTTGTGTCTGTGTATTCATTCTGGCATGTCATATTGGGTTTCTTGTTTAGTTGACATTTTACTGGCTTGTAGTGTGTCATGCAGAAAAAACATATGAACAAAATGGCTTGGTCCTCTGGGATGTTTTTAGATATATAACTAGTAAAATTAGAAAGTGCAAGCATTATTCATTTATAGATCTTATTATGGAGAAATATATTAAGGACTCGTGCTAAAAACATCTCTAGATTTTTGGCATGTAAAGAGAAAATGTCAGCCAATATCTAGATCAGCTCCGGGGGGGGGGGGGGGAGGAAGGAGGGAAGTAGATATAGTCTGTCAAATTATAGTATTTTTGTGGAAGCAGCACCCAATTCCTGGCAAACTAAAAGTTGGGGTCAAGTTGTGTTTAAAAAAAAAACCCTAAAGAAGAGAAAAAGGCAAAGATATGAAAAAGTGCAGCATGACAGGAAGAAGGAACTAGATAGCCCAGAGGATGCAGGGAAATCTCTAAGGATAGCGGAATGAAGCACAGAAGGATAAAAAGGAACACAGCAAAGAGAAATTACTGCAGCGCTGCACAGGGGTAGGGAGGGGAGGCAAGAGGGTTGATGCAGCTTTCAGCGACCTCACCTGAGCAGCAGGAAAGCTGATGTAAGTGTACCTGGGATTAAACTGAAGGTCCCTTAGGACTATTGAATGGGGATAGTGCCCAGCAATAGATTGTAACATGTTTCCAAACACTCAACTTGTTAGAACTAAATTTTTAAAGGAAAATGTACTTATAGTCCAAAGATTTCAAAATAGTTCTAGGGAATCCTAGGGCTCGTTGGAATGCTGCTCAATGAGAAGATCAGTATGGTGGACGATCTTCTCTAAGACATCTTTCCCACTAATACTGAGCTTCCTTTGCAATATGCAGATCCAGTGGAGCACTGGGCAAGTTCTCTCCAATCACCTAAGTTGCTGCCAAAGCCCAATGAATGTAGCTAGGACCTCTCCTAAACTGGGTGTTTTCTCTAGGACAGGGACTCCCAATTTTTTTGAGCCTGTCGGCACCTTTGAAATTCTGATACAGGATGATAGGCACAAGTATAAAATGGCTAGTGCAGGAGGTGGAGCCAACCATTATATGTCAGGGAGTGAGGTTATGTATAACTTTATTTGTAATTCAACATTTCAGGCAGAAACTCTGTTTAATGGGATGGCTTTTAAAATGAAAATATTGTTTCGAAACTTTTTTGCATTCACACAACTTACCTTCAGTAACACACTGAATAGCCTTGTGCTGCAGTGACTGCTGATGCGGAAGCAATATTTTAAAAAATCTGCACAACCAATCAGATCTCCCCTAGCAAATCAGAGCCCTGCTCTAAACCTCTAGATGCCCCTGCCCACTTTCCAAAAGCGTTTGTTGGATACCATGTTGGGACCACTGGAGTAGATGATCAGATTTCCAGGGTTCTGAGGAAGATTTCAAGTAAAGGTTCCTAATTTCAGAAAGACCCCGAAGTGAACTAAGGCTATTTGCAGATTCCTAGAAGGATTTTATGCCTGAAAGGGGTGGAGGTTGTCTCTTGGTTGAAACTGTGAGGGTTTGGGCTCATTTTGGGAGACTGCTCTAAAGGGTTTCCCACTTCCATTTCCATCCTTGAAGTGCTGCTATCTGTCCAGTTGCAAACTAGGTATAGTGTAGAAAGAGACTGCAGAGGAACTCCCAATAAACTCCAGTGGAGCACTCCCTCCCTCCCTCCTGGGATCCCGAGCCTTTGTGTACGACAGGGATTGCCGCAATTACTCTGAACATACATCAAACATCGGACTGGATAGCCTCGTGACTTACCTGTGGCCATTTGCCCTGTGTTGCTTGTGGTGAAGCCTCCGTCATCGACATTCAGGAAAGGTGTCAGCAGGCACCATTTTCCTCTGAAATGTACATGGTCAGTGCTGAACATTTTTGCAGAAGTAAAATGTTTGAAAAACTTAGCCTTAGTTCTTAATGATGGCAGTGGCTTGTATCCAAAGAGGCCCAAGGGTGGAACAAGAGCTCATGCCACAGGAATGCCCATCCTCACCCTCCTGTCATTACCCACCATGCTCTCTGAAGCACTGTTTCTGGGAATTAGAGGACCCACTTGCAACAGCAGTGCCAACTGCAGAAATGCCCTTCCGTGGGTGGAAATCAGTTGTTGGGTATAAGCCAATATAATTACCAACAAGAACTATCTCAAGTGGCTGCAGAAACAAAAGACTCGTTCAGAAGATGGCTCCCTATGCTCTTGGTTTATCAAAGTAATACACTTCTTGGAGTGTGGAAAAACAAACATATACACTATAGGATGCATATCCATGGCCTATTAGCTGTATTGGCCAATGGAGACCAAATGGGTTGTGTTATCTGCAGTGCAGTGTCTTGCTGAAAGAACGCTCATAATATCTAACAAGAATTCTACAATTATTTTTTAAAAGAATGTTCTGATTCAAATGTGGCTGTATTTGGAATCTTTACAAAATGTCCCTATTTTGTAGAGTTTTGCCCCAGAGTTAAGGATTTTGTGTTAACCCAAATGTTTACCAAAGTGTAATTCTTAATATGGGAGTGTGATGTTCTTTTGAAATCAGATTTCACACACAGTGAAAAGCAGTAATTTTTAAGAAACAAATCCCACTGAAGTAAATTTAGAAAAGAGAAGGAATGCCCCCTTCAAAATGAACCTCTTTGAGTTTGAAAAACCTATCTTTTAATTTTATTTCAAGCACTACTTTAACTGTTTTCATATTGCATAGAAACACTATTCCTAGAAGAAAAAGTTATGGCATAAAATGATTTTATTTTTTTAAAAAATATTGGACAGTTTGGCAGGGAGGAGATCCTTATCTGAATCATTGCATTTAATAATAATATTTGATTTATATACCACTATTCAGGAAAACTTAACACCCAGAGAGGTTTACAAAGTATGTTATCATTATCCCCACAACAAAACACCCTGTGAAGTGGGTGGGGCTGAGAGAGCTCCTAGAAGCTGTGACCAGCCCAAGGTCACCCAGCTGGCTTCAAGTGGAGGAGTGGGGAATCAAACTTGGTTCTCCAGAGTAGAGTCCCATCGTTCTTAACCACTACTACAAACTGGCTCTGATGGCTATGAAACAGAAAGATATGCATTTCACACAAAGTGAGGTTGACCTGTATTTATGAGAATGCCTGTCTGCGGAGCACTCAGATCTCACATTTTAGGCTTCACTATGCTGATTAGCCTCTGAAAATGAAAGCAAACCATGAGCATATTTATTTTATTACAGCATATGATGCACCGTGTGAAGTGAAACAAATGCATAATTCAGGAATGAAAGAAAGTTGTTTATTTAAATAGCTCAGTGCCTTGTTATTTCTGGAACATCTGCCTGCATCGTTGCAGAGCGTTTGGGTTTTTCTGGCCAATCATCAAGGGTAGAGAGAAGTGCCACCTGAGGCCTCTGGCAGAGTCCCTGTGGAATGTATGTTGACAACTGAAAGGAGGAGACAAGAATGAATTGGTTGGAAAAGGGAAGAGAGTTTGTGTTTCCCTTCAGACTATGGTCACATGAACAAAGGTGAATGGCACTTGGCAGGGCCAAGTGCTCTCATAATTCCAAAGCGAGTTTCCGTTCTTAATGAGTGACTGTTATGTTTCTTTTCATATTCATTTTGTTTCATCTGCTTTTCACTGTTGGTTTAATAGATTCATTTGTACAGTATGGTTTTTAAACACAACTTGCCTGGCATTTATGTGTACAAAGTACATGTAGGTTATACCTATAATATATGTATAATTTACAAAGTGGATTTATTGACATACAAAGAGCACTGAAAAATGCACACATTCTTCAGGAACGATTTCAGTGTGAGGAAAATGGTCTGCAAAATAAAGACTCATGGGTTCAATTTCCATAAAGGAGAAGCAAAATTGAATTGGGGATTTTGGGACTGAAACATCAGGGATGAGAAATTCAAAATCATCCTTACTAATGAGCAAATAATTCAGTACCACTTCTGCCCTCTCCTTACTGAACCTTCTCCTTCTGGCCAAATTTTTGCCTTCTCATTATGAGGTACTAAAATCACCACAAGGTGAAGTGTTTACATCATTCCTGTGTGGGTAAACACTGGGAAATATTCTTCCACCCCCTCAGCAAAGTCTGGAGCCTTCCTGCTACCTGAGCGTTCTTCCTCTAACTTAAGTGCTCTTCCTTTGGTGGAAGAATCCTTACATTGGAGGAGGGTGCCTTAGGCTACAGGAAGGCTTTAAACATTACTGAGCAGAGGGGAAGGATATATGCCACTGTCTATGGATGTGGCTGCCCTGAGTGAGATGAGAGATTTGCTACACCCTGCTTTAACTGCTGCAGGAATGTGAGGGGGCTTCTTCCTATAAAATGTTTACCACACAAAAGCAATGAATTACATGTGTGAAGACTTTTTCCATATAATGTTTTATATATACAGATCTGATCTGGATACATTGAAAACTGTGTGTGTATTACACTGGAGTCACTGTTTTAATTAACCTGTGTACTTAATTGCTGTGGACTTCTGTCCTCCTTGTAAGCTATCCATTTACTAAAGATGTTTAATAGAGATCTCCCCCTCCCCCCCACATACATTGATAAAATAATTCATTTCTAAGATCCTTACCTGAGCTTTTGGGTTAAGGCAGAGTGAAAAATTATCAGTGCTAAAACAGACAGAATGATGTGACCACCTTTTCACATCTTCCCAGAGTTGCATGTGAGCATTGATGAAACACTACAAAAGGGAAATCAATGTGATCGTATATAGAATGTATTAAAATAGTTTTTGCATGTTTTACCAATGCACAGGAATACACGAACACATCAGTAAAATGCCATACAATACAATTTTTTATGCATTCATACATACTATCATATTAAGTCTGCTTTTTTGTGATATTTTATCAAAGTACCATGTTTACCAATGGTAAACATTGGTATATGTTACCAATATGGGGTGTGTGTGTGTGTGCGGTGTAGTTGAATTGAAGCAACAGATGTCTGTGGCAAACTGTAACACAATTCTGGAAGAATTAATTTAAAAGAATTTCCTAGTTAAACCAGATTTTTAGGGGAGTAAAAAGCCTTGCTTGTTAAAAGATGACTCTCTGACTATGCTTGTAGTGTGGCATAGTAGTTAGCATGTCAGATTAGGACCCAGGAGACCTGGGTTCAAATCCCCACTCTGTCATGAAACTCATTGGAAGACTTTGGATCAGTCACTCTGTCTCAGCTTAACCCACTTCACAAGGTTGTGAGGATAAAATGAGGGAGGTGTGCTGCTCTGAGCTCCTTGGAAGAAGGATGGGATTAAAATATGATAGATGACTGCCAGTGCAATCCTAGAGTCACATCCCTCTATGGCTTCTAGGATGGCAGAGTTCTTCTCTGCTTGGGGCTGAGTCAACACACCTTACCTAGTTTTGTGGTTGGTTTCATTTCAAAAGTGTCTCCCTTCAAATCAGGAGTGGACTGGCCATTATGGCCACAGGGACTTTTCCTGGTATGCTGATTGCCTCGCTGCCAACCTGGGCCAAGCCAGCCCAGGAACAGAACAGAAGGGGAGTGTGTGGCCCACCCGAGTCTTGCACGGCGAGGTCTGAGCCTTATGCATTGTGGGGGAGGTTGTGCCCAGCCAACTGGGCAGATAGGCTGCCTCTTCCTCCCTCCTTTAGGTGGCTGGGGCAGAGGCTGGCCAGGCAGCTGGAGAGGCCTTCTTCTTTTGGAAGGGGTGGGGCTAGGAAACGGGACCCCTCTCCTGCTGCTCTGTTTTCCCCTTGAAGTCTGCCCTGGTTCACATGGTCCACCTAATTAGGTCAGTGATGTCTTTGCCTAATGTGATGACATCACTGACATCAGGCAACAATCAAGGGATTACATGCTGGTGAAGCTAAGGGTGTTGAGGACAGTGAGAGTGAAGAAGAAATGGGCATGAGGGAGCAGCAGGAGCCAAGGAAAACTGAAGGGAAAAGAGGCAAGTTCTTTTTCTGGCCCATAGGTCAACTGTGTTGAATACACTAATTTCCAATTGAATATCAAAAATAGAGACAATTTGAGATGGGTAATCATGTAGGGCTACAGTAGAACAATAGGGCCGATTCCAGACGGCCCTCCCCATCCCGAAACGTTGCGCGTCGTCGCGCAGAAAACGCGAAATATCGCGTTTTCTTGCACGAGTTTTGCACGCGTTTTCCGCGCGACGTTTCAGGATGGGGAGGGCCGTCTGGAATCAGCCTAGGATTTGACTCCAGTGACATCTTAGATCCAGAGGAGTTAGCCGTGTTAGTTTGTAGTAGCAAAATCGAAAAGAGTCCAGCAGCACCTTTAAGACTAACCAACTTTACTGTAGCATAAGCTTTCGAGAATCATGCATCTGACGAAGAGAACTGTGATCCTCAAAAGCTTATGCTACAGTAAAGTTGGTTAGTCTTACAGGTGCTACTGGACTCTTTTCGATTTCAGTGACATCTTAGAGACCAAGATTTTATGGGAGTAAAGCTTTGAAAGTCAAAGCTCTCTTCTTTGGGAGCTCTGACTCTTGAAAACTCATACCCTGAAAATCTTGTTGGTTTCTAAGGTGCCACTGGAATCAAAAGTACAGACAGGGGCTTGTTCTCTTTGAGCAGGAGCTGCCGCTGTTACTACCTGTCAATCTTGAAGTTCAGGTTTTTACAAATGAATGGCGTGAAGGAGGTACCATTGGCTCCCCTAGGATTGGAGGTCCTGGGAATTGGCTCCAAGAACTCCACCGGCCGGAGGACCTGCTGCTCAAAGGTTTTGACTTGCATTCCTCCAAGCAGTTCTAAATCCCTGTCAAGTTCTCGACTCCTCTTCCAAGGGAGAATAACACCTCCCCCCCGCCATTTTACTATTATTTATGATTATGCATTGTTAGTATAGCATAAAGAATATCCCAGGGCGGTGAATGCTCCCCAAATCCGTAGACGCTTCAGGGTCCCTACAGAGAGCCTTAAGCGCCTAAGATCCCCGCCATTCAACTTCCCGCGCGTTTCTTCTCCAACCGGCTTTTCCGGAGCCGCGCTCAGGCGGATCCTTTCTTCCCAACCGCCTCGCGGCTTTCCCGCCGTCCTTATTCCCCCGCGGCACCGGCAGGGCGCCGCTATGGCGGCCTAGCCACACATCTGCTCGTCCCCTCCCCATGGGGCAGGTTTCCTCGCGCCCCAGGGGGCCTTTTTGCGCGGGTCCCCCCGCCCTGCTCCATTATTGATCACGTTTAAGCCGTGAGTCGTTTCCCTTTATGAGGCACTTTATCACCGTGTCACCTTCTTCGGGGACGAGAAGGAAACGGATGCTTCTGACCATAAATCATGTAAGAGGCTGCGGCGTGTGTTTCACGGCTGGGCAAAGAGAAACCTGGATCGAGCTCCTCGGCAGGGCCGTCCTGGCCCGTTGCGCTCCCTGTGGCTCCGAACCCGCTCTCTGATCCCGGGCGCCGGCGGAGGCCTCGTTCTGCGGAGCTGCTGGCAGCGCTCCTCTCCCCGAGAGCTGCATTGCTGTGTCAGCACGAGGCGTGCATGCCGCTGCTGACTGCACTTGGCAACGCAGTGCCTCTCTGCTGACTCGGCTCCGCCGAGAGGAGTTTGAATGGCTGAGTGTGGCAGCTTGGCGGGAAAGAGGGAGGCGGGAGGTCTCACGCAGGGAGATGCTTTCTGGCATCTAGGTTTGGTGGTAGTGGGGTCCAAGTCTTAGTTTGGCTAGGGTCTCCTGCCTAGCTTCAGGACTTTTGTGAAGAATTAATACTTATTTTTGATCACATTTGGCACCTCGCCTTTACTCTAAGGATCTCACAGCAATTTACATGTGTTCCTACCTTTTTTTTAACCTAACAGCAATCCACTGTACCTGAAAACTAGAAAATAGCTACAGGGATACTTTGATGCAGAGTAGTTAGCCGTGTTAGTCTGTGGTAGCAAAATCAAAAAGAGTCCAGTAGCACCTTTAAGACTAACCAATTTTATTGTAGCATAAGCTTTCGAGAATCAAGTTCTCTTCGTCAGATGCATGGTACAGAAACTGGTCAAATATAGAAGAGGAGAGGGGAGGAGAGAGAAGATGCAATTAGGGGGGGAGAGGGAGGATGCAACCAAAACATTCCTTTGCTAATAAATGTAAACATCTCCTTTTGGTGTGGAGATTAGTTGGCTTGTGTGAGGCTTCATACTTTGGTGAGCCTGAGCAGAGATTGGAACCCAGTCAAACAGTCTGTGTGGGCAGGACAGTGGCTCAGTGGTATGATGATTGCTTTGCATGCAGACGGTCCCAGGTTTAATTCCTGGCACCTCCAAACTAAATGATCAGGTCATGTGACAGATGAGACCCTGAAGAGCCAGTGCCAGTCTGTGCTAAGTTTAAGGCAGGTCCAGTTGTTCATATACTCTCTGCACCATACTCCAGTTCTGTTAGTAATAAATGGTGATTGGAATAAGTATGTTCATAGATGGAGGCTTCTCTACACTGCTGATTGAGCGACTAGGAGTCAGATGACTCTGGCATTCCAACTGGCATCAGGGGCTGTGGCTTTGCCCAAAGGCAGGTTGACTTATATTTATTTATTTTATTTTTTTATTCCATTTTTAGCCCTCCCTCCCCACGAACAGGCTAAGGGCGGGGTACAATAAAATGCTGTATGAGCATTTAAAATATATAACATATATAAATGAGATTTAAAATACTAAAACAGAAATACCTAAAACAACTTAACAGATGGCGGCCCCCTTCAGTTCCCCCAGTCTGAACATAACAATCCAAGAGGAGTGGGTGGGGGCCATAGTTGATCATATTCTGGTGACAGCACTTATGTGGGGCAGATGACTTTGTTGCCCCCCCTAGCGGGAGACCGGTAGGGAGGTACCTAAGCAATCAGATCAGATATGGCTTCCTCGGGCCACTGTAAGCTGAAGTAGGGGCAGGGTGGGATCCTGGTGTTCATTGAACCTGGGACCTTCTGTTTACCAGGCAGATGCTCTAGCACTGAGCTGTGGCTCCTTCCCTCATTAAAACAACAAAGAGGGTTTTGCTTTCAGTAATCTCTGGGGGTTCCTTATTTAGTCTGTGCAATTTTTGTTGACCTTTAACCCTCCATCTCCTATTTGGCCCAGCCTGGATTCATATGGCAATTGGCATACTACTTGTGTAGCTCGGATGCTCTGAATGTTTGAAACTATTGCCCAAGCTACAAGTGACAAATGACACTTGCCTGGCAAGTGAACAAACTCATGCGTATTCCTCCCTGTTCACTTGCCATTCACTTGCACTCCACAAGTGAATGGCAAGTGAACAGGGAGGAATGCACGTGAGTCTGTTCACTTGCCAGGCAAGTGTCATTCGTCACTTGTAGCTTGGCCCTATGTTTGAAACTACTGTATTCTGGTAGTGGGTCAGGAAGCATCCTAAGGGTCAACATACACATTGCATTTTTAAAGTATGTATCAAAGAGGAGTTAAGTATACCCTTAAAAATGCAGACTGTGAATGGAACGAACATGTTAGAGAACATGCTGAATATATGTTCAGTGGCAAAGCCGGACTCTCCACTGTACAAACTGTGAAATGGCCCCAAGAGATATGGTCTATTGCCATGGTCAGAAGGGGAAGTGATCTTAACATATCCACTATATCTGGAAAAGCCTTTTGAAATATAGAGGATCATCTTAATATGCTTTTGGGCTGTTTCCACTTAAACAAGGGAATGGGCTTGTTAGTTGTAAGGAGTTAGTGGCTTTGCATATGTAATCAGAAATGTAATCATTAAAGAGCTCTGTAGCCTCCGAAAGATTATTTTGAACAAGTGGTTGGGCAGGAATGAATTGTTCATTTGTTTTCCTGCCACAAAAGACATGGTTATATGTGACACAGCAAAGTACTGTTGCCAAATGATTGTGGATGCTGGGAAGGATCAGTGGGAAAAGTGCAAGCTCCAAAGCAACCAAATGCAGCCCCTTTCCGGTGTGAATAATAGCATGCCCTCTGGTCAGCATGCCCAGGGAAAGAGGCTGTCTCATGATCGGAACGAGCCTTTTTGCACGTAACAGATAGTTCCAGGTTGTGTCAAACTAGGAAGACAGTGCATTGTCCCTTTTCAGTCTTAAGAGGTAGAAGAGCATTGACTAAAAATTTAGGAATTGGTTCCTCAACCTGTGTGGCATCTTTGGTTCATCAAAGCATGTAAAGGGTCACTCGATCTTGTACAAACTGCCTTGGAAGCCCAAGATATATCTGTTCAAAGTGCATTGGCTCCAGGCTTGGCCAGTGTCAGATACATTGGAGGAAAGCATTAAACCTCCTGTAATGTACCTCATTGTGCAATGCTATACCGAGAAGAGATTAATGCGTGCCTCAGAGATTGATGGGGATTGATTAGCTTTATGCCAGCTAATGTCATTCGAGAAGCTATTTTTAGTTCTATGTACTTTCCTATATTTATAGTCTCGCTAATAGTACAAAAGAACGTTAGTATCTTTATCCTTTAAAATGCAACTATAGCCTTGGCTAAGGGGTACTTGAGGCTGGAGAAGGAATCTAAGATGACAAATGAATCACCAAGCCATCCATCCAAAAATCCCAAATTCTGCATTTTGAATAAATTATGCATGCAGACAAATTTACATAACCTTACTTGAATCAAACCCCTTGTTCCCTTATATATTTCTGGTGTAGATGTTCAGATTTTTCAACACATTTTTTTTATTGTGAGCTACAATGAAGAGATTTGGAATGTGCAGAAGGTTGCATGTAGGAAGAGAAAATTATATGTAGCCCAATTCTATTTATTAGTCACTCAGAAGTAAGTCCTGCTGTGTTTAGCAAGACTTACACACAAGCGCACAGAATCTGAACGACTTAGTAGTTACTGAAAAACCCACCCAGACTTGCGATAGATCTTAATTAAACATTTATTTTGAAAACGAATGATTTAGGATTTTCTTGTATCCAACAACAATAGAAGCTTGTTTGCTGTAATTATTTAATGCGAAGAGCTCAGATTCTTCAGCCAACTGCATGTTATATGTAAATCCATGTTTTTTAAAAAAGCAAATGGTGTTCTTTTTTAAAAAAGAAGAGAACAACTGTGGAAAAGGGCAATTTTGAGCAGAAAATCTCTTTCTCCCCCTCTCCCTGTACGTGTGTGTAACTCTTCCCTTCCTGCTCTTTCACTGCTTAAAGTGGGACCCTCTGCCACAAGCGTCAGAAGGTGGTTAGCGTGGGGGATATACCTGATTTTGTGTTAGAGGCCACATCTGTAACTGATGGTGTGTTTGCAGATGTGCAGATTTCTAGATCTGGAAACAGGGAGGCAGTTACTGATTACAGAAGCTGTGCGCCCAAAGGCTCACATCAATCAACACAGAATCAAATCTGGGCTGGTAAAGAGCTTGATATGAGTACGTAGCCGATTATGAAAGCAGGCAGGAGGCTCAGAAAGGTGTCAGAATGGCCCCTGGATCTCCTGTATGCAGCATCCTGAAATGATTCACAGACATTTGCCTTCATTGTGGCTCGGCTAAAGAAACTTTTGTCCTCTAAAGTAAAGTAGAAGCATTTGAAACATGATACCTCTTATAATAACAAGGGATAAAATAGCTGCCACCTGTCTGGTGGGAGCCACTATTTGAAGCATTCTTATCTTCTTCAGCTTTAAATCCCCCCTCTCAATGGCAAAGTTGGCATGGAGGGTTAGGACATATTTCCCGTTTATCTCTGGAAGTGGGCTCCAGCCTTCCTCCCCGCCAGGGCAGAGAGGCTCCTTTCTGCTGTGGGAAAGGGCCATGTGATTGTCTTATCATAGCTTACAAAGCCAGCAGCCAAGTTCCGAGCAGCATGGGTCAATGGGGCTTAGATAACCAGGTAGGTTCTCTGTTTTCTTTCTGTCTGGCCCAGGGGTAGCCTATCAGCCACGGAAGAGAAAGGTCAGATGGGAGCAGTGCAGATGTGTGGGTAATGGATTCGCTGGTAGAGCAGTTGGTAATCCTCAGGGACCTCTCACCTTCAGTGTCTCTAAGTATTAACTGTTGCACATGTCTCCCATTTATAGATGCCTACATGGACTGTAACAGTGTACAGATGTAAAGGGAACACGTACAACAGCCCTTATATTCCATCTTTTTTCCTCTTAGCTCTTAAGGTGCTCGTACTTGTTAGGACTCTGTTTTACTAAATCAATAATGGGTGAACACCCTAATATCTGCTACTGTGGTTTTGCATTTAGACACATGAACTGATATTGCAAGTACCTTCTGAATTGGTGTCTCTCTTCTTAAATCACCCTTAGACAATTAGAAGGACATTCAGCACTAGCAAAAATGTTTGAGATCAAATTATTTTTTATTTTCCTTAAAAGCTTCTACAGGGGAGGGGGAGTTTGGACAAGAGCCATGGTGCTGAGGCAAGGGAGGTCAGTTCTTCCCTCCACCATTCCCTCAGAGAAATCACTCCCCCCCCCCCGATCTTTGCAGGCTAGATCAGAATGTTGTTGTCCTTTTTTGGTAGCTTATATGAGCAATGTGCATCTGAAACGGGACTTTCCTTCCTTCATTCTTGGGAAGAACCACCTTTTCCTCTCTGAAACGGATGGCTTCCTGGCAGCTCACTGGCTCATTCGTAGGCCAGAAGGGATTTGTGGCACGGACAACATGCATCTTGCAGTTTGGCTGTCCTTGCTGTGTCAATGTCATTGGTGCTTGGAACTGAATGCCTCTCGTGGTGGCTTGTTAGAGGCTATGCTATCAAGTTATGCATCCACTATATAGGCTTGTATGTATATCAGTCACCTTTCTTCAAGCAAAAATTTTATTGGAGCAGGGAAAGCCCACGTTTCCTTTTTGCTATCAAAATCTACTTGCATCACCTATTTAGTGAATAAATCTTCCATGTCACTAATGGCAGTGAACATAATTTAACCCTTATTATTTCAATTACTAATGCACTAAAGTAGTGCTTCTCTTTTTGATTTGGCAACATCCTAATGCCGGCTTTTCATGGTCTCAGCCCTAGTTTGTATAAATAGTTCACCAGGTAAAATTGGGACGGAACAGTAACTATTTCAGTTTGAACACATAGTATTGCATGAATACTCCACCCTCCATGGGAGAAAAAAAATACCTTTGCATAAAAAGATAGCATGTCAGGGTGGAAGATGGACTAGACCTCTTTTTACTGACATCTGGCCTTGTTCAGGTCTCTCAAAACCTCCACATAGAGTGTACCTATATATACAATCACATGTAACAAGTCACATGTAATTGGTTTAAGTATGCTGACAAACTCCGCACACCAGTGTTAATTGGGCCACCACATTCACATGGGTTGCTGTCAGAAAAAACAGCCATAACAGCTACATCCTCAGGAATACTCTACTTGGAGGGCTTTATTACAGTGGGGCAAAGCCCCCTCTACAATTGCCACCCCGCCTCTAGCGGCTACAATGCTCCCATCTCCCAAACATGGCCTTTCAAGCATGTGATGCTCCTCTGGGTCAGCCATTTCTCACTTGCTCTGCAACAGTGCGGGTGAAATTATTTGAGGGTCAGGTAGGAGTTCAGAGCAGAAAAGGTGGATTCCATTGCTGCATGACACAGATATAGTAGACTGCCTGCTAGGGGGGAACTAGAATGAGGCTGTTCCTGCCAAGCTACCTGGAGATGGAAGTGAACTGTACTCAATTTGGGGCAGAAGTTGTCACACCACCACTTCCCATGCAAACTGCAGACTTCCAGAGAATTCTCTTGGAGAAACTGATAAACGGCACTAGCCTCTGCACAAGTGACAATGCAGGCAAGAGTGGAAAGGGGGGGAGATGTGACCAGGCAGACCCCCAAAACTGCCTGAGCCTCATTCATCTTGCATCACTTCACCTTGTTACAGTTCCAGTCCAGCAGTACCAGGCATCTGGTGTGTGTGGAGTCACGCACATGGACCAGCATAGGCAGGGTCCACCTCCTCTTCTGAAACGTAAAGCACTTTTCCCTCCAAGACTACCTTTCCCCAAACACTAAAAATGCCCAGCTCATACCTATGAATGAGTAATATGTTGGGCATGCTGTAGTTGTTGGAGCAAGGAGGTTTTTTATGTCATAATTCTGTTAAATTCATGATAATGTCAAAGTGGATCTGTAGCCAGGTTTCCAGTTCTAACGTAAGAAAGCGTAAGCAAACCCCCCACAATTTACCCTTTGTCCAGGTTCCACCAGTAACTTACCCTATAGCCTGAGTTCCATCTTTACAGTATCACATCACTTCTCAGACTTCTGGTCCTGGAGGATAATCTTCACTAGTGCCAGCACCATCATGGCAGCTTGTCAGAGGAAGGGACTGCAGGGACTTCCATTCAGTCAGCAGCTGTACTTGGAGTTCTGTAGATGGGTTGGCCATTGCAGGAATTTAGGTCATCTACTGGCTCCAGTCCCCCAGTGTAAATTCCTGTACTTCCTCCAGAACTACTTCCTGGGGCTAACCTTCAGCTCCTTTTGGATTTGAACTTTCACCTGGCTTTAGGTTTGGACTGTTGTTCATCTTTTCTGGGAAACTTTCTGTGTTCTAGTTCTAAATATTAGAAGCTTGTAGGGAGGTTCTCACTGGCCGCATAGCATTTCTGGAACTCCCTTCCCTGGGATGTCTGCCAGATCCTGATGAGATGCTGTTTCAGAAGCAGTAGTAAAGCCATTCAATTTGGACGTGCATTTAGCGTCCAAAGTCAGTCAAGAAGCTGGTCACTTTTTCCGTCTTATCTACTTACCTTATTGGTGTTTTAATTTACATGATCTGCACTAAGGCATACAATGAGATGTGAGCCCAACTAAATAACTGCTCACGGTTATGCAAGGGTTTCCCATTTAAGGTTAGTTTGTGTCCTCTAACAGTTTAGTGTGGTAAACAGGAAGGCTTTTTGAAAAACTGAGGAGAGGACACTGGAGAATTGTTCATTATCAATAACTGTACTATTATTATTATTATTTTTTAAAAAAGAAGGTTCTGGGAATAGCAGGTTTCTGCTGTCTCTTTAAAAATGTTTCCCAGCCAAAGCAATGATCTGCCAGACATTTCTCCTACACAAAGGAGAAACGGAATTGCAACATTTATTATTAACTTTGCTCCTTGAGGCTTCAGGGCCAGAATGTGAAGCAATGCAGAGAACTTCAATATCTGGGATTCCTCTTTGCTTGGGCTGTTAGTGACCAACCCCCCCCCCCCCCGGCTGAGAACAAGATTGCTCCCCTGGCACTAATGTAAGCGAGTAGAGTTTTTCAAATGCATGCAGTTGCTGTTGCGTTACCAAGCCTGAGCCTCAGAACTGAAGATGCCTGGGATAATTCCAGTCTGTTGTTGCCTTGGGTGCAAAAGTGAGCATTTTAGGTGGGAAATTTAGCTTACCAGAGGCACAGTCCGTTTGGGAACTTCTCCTGCGCACAAACCCCATTGAGATGAATGGGCTTGCCTTTCACGTCAATAGATCTTTCACAGCAGATGTTCCTAGGGGATTGTGACCTCATTACTGCTTGTTTGGGTTCTTTGATTACCGCTGAGCCTTTAGGGGCTGCTTCAAATGTGATGATTTTTCTCCATAGATATCACTGCTCTGTACAGGGAAAGCATACATGAATGTATGCATATATGTTTGTGTGTGTGTGTGATAAGTGTGTGTCTCTTTTGTAACTTTTAAAAAGCACATCCATGTAAGAAAGTAAACGTTTGTGAAGCAGCCTTGTCATTCCATTGAGCATGAGAGCTGTGGTACATTGTGTCATTTGTGTGTGTGTGTATTCAGATTTCCTGGTAAGTAAATACATCCCAGCAACTACAGAAAGTCAATAGGGACAATATAAGGTATCAGACAGATTCAAAGAAATTCTCACTTATGCACATATGAAGCTGCCTTGTACTGAATCAGACCATTGGTCCATCAAGGTCAGTATTGCCTCCTCAGACTGGCATTGGCTCCTGAGTCTCAGGGAGAGGTTTTTCACATCACGTACTGATGGGTCCTTTGAATAGGAGATGCTAGGGATTGGACCTGGGACCGTTTTTGTGCAGAGCAGAAGCTTATCCAATGAGCTACCATCCCTCCCCTAAAGAACACATGAAACTGCCTTATACTGAATCACGTCAGTGGTCCAGCAAAGTCACTATTGTCTACTCAGAATAGCAGGAGTTCTCCAGCTCCCAGGTGGAGTCTTGCTCGTCACCTGTCTCCTGATCCTTTTAAATGGAGATGCTGGTGAGTGAACCTGGGACCTTCTGCATGCCAAGCAGAGACTCTGCCACTGAGCCACAATCCTTTTCAATTTGGCAGCTGATTTCTGTGTCCATTCAAGATGAACTGTGTAGTGGGCATTTGGGACACGTGATCAGATCTGCATAACCCTGAAATATTCCTCAGCACATGGAAGCCTTTGGGGATCATTGCTGACACCTCTAAGCACCACCAGGGCTTAGAAGATGCTGTGAAAAGCTACAATCCATACAGTCAAGTGGGCTGCTCCCACTGAATTGCAAGAGCAAAGGCCTGCTTCATGTCATGTAAGCTTCACTGAAGCACTGGACGTTATTGCACATAAAGTGATTCATTCAGGGTTGCTGATTTTCATGTTTTTTAGCATGTGTCAACCCTACATTATAGGAATTAGGGCTTCTGTGGACTCTCAGAAAGCACAGAGGATGGTATTGGCACATACTGGTAATTAGAAGCTTCTGCAAAAGGCTTTGTCGTACCCCCATGCATCAGTATCTAATTTTGGACATCCAAAATGCTGATTTGTCCAGACAAATAATCTGATACTTCAGAAATTCCTGCTGAATTGGAATCAGTAAAATGTGTCCTTTTCTAACCAGGAACATAATTCTATTTTGAAACCTCATACAATAACATTTATGCAAATGGCCCATGTCTGGGGAACACACTGTGACTGTACATAATCTGATGACTCAGAGATGGTTCTGTTGGTGGGAATTCAGCTATTAGATTTAGGGCAGTTCCACTTTTGGACTTCTTTCATCTCTGCGTTGTGCACAAAGGGGTGCATATCAAGTGACCTAATGTATCTTTTTGGTTTTTAAATTAATGCATTTCCATTTGCGGAATAGCAAAAAGTCAGTGCTTTTCACCAGTTCTGTAAAGTAGAATTTTAAAAAGTGATTTGGCACTTGAGCATGATCTTCTCTGCACGGGAAGAAGTATCTGCAAAGACACAAGACCAAACATGAGCACTCACAGTCATTTTTGTCAAAGCTCTCTTGGTAGATAAGAACATTTGTAGAGTGATAGCATTGGAAGTCTTCAAATGGTCAACCAGGCAAAGCTGCACCATATACTCATAAAGAGAGATATAAACACATAAATCTGCCTGAAACTGAGTCGCACCATTGATCTATCAAGGTCAATATTGTCTACTCTGACTGGCAGTGGCTCTCCAGGGTCTCAGGTGGTGCCTTTGGCATCACTTACTTTCTGATCCTTTTCAATGGAGAAGCCAGGCTGTGAACCTGGGAATGTCTCTGCATGCAGAGCGGATGCTGTACCGCTGAGCTATGGCTCCGTGCCACATACTAACTCACCCGTTACACAGTCCATGTCACAAAGTGCAGTAGAGGACCAGTGCAGCAGCTGGTTACAGATGCCTTAAACCAGTGAGTTATGCACTTCCCACCCAACGACCAAAAAACAAAACACAACTCCCATGTTCATTTTAGAGGAGGTGAGAATCTTCCCTCAAAAGAATCAAGAGGCCGTGCTTTCCCTGGCCTGAACAGAAGCTGCTGGCAGGATCTTGCTTTCCCAGATGGAGAGAGGGAACAGACTTCCTGCACCTAAACACCTAGCTTGCTAAGGAGAAAGGTTAGCCCTAGCCCTTTCCTTGAGATGCCAATTTTCTGTATCAGAGGCGAGGTAGTTTAGATCAGAAAGCCATCAAACACACATCTGGCTGGGCTGGGAGCAGAAAATAACCCTGGAAAAGAGTATCTCCATCTCCCATTCGAAGAAGGGAGGGAGGAGAGACAGCCTGCTTGCCCAGAGGGTCATGTGTTACGGCCTTTCCCTCCCTGCTAGAGGCTTGGGTGGGCTGGTTGCCACCCTCCTGTCACAGGGCTGGCCAGCTGCAGGTGGGGGGGAGCATTGGCCCACTAGGGAAAAGTCCCCATAGCCATGATGGCCAGTCCACCCCTACATACATCTTTGTTCCACCACCCACCTTCATCTTCAGCCTACAGAAAGTATAACCCGTGCATTATGCTGAATATTTATTAACTAGTACTTAATCATGTTCACATTTGTCTGTTTAGGACTGTCCATGTGTCCTGATACATATCTTCAGGCACAGACATCTGTGCATTTTTTTTGGCTCAGTATCTTAATTGAAAATGAAAAATAATGTTTTGAGTTGCACAGTTGTAAGATCCGAATACATATATTAGATAGATTGTATGAGCCTGCAGGCAGGGACTGTTATGAAATCTTTATTTACTGTAAAGCGCTTAGTTAAGTACTCGAAATAAGAAATGATACGGATGGGAGCCTGGGAGAGTTGAGGCTGAAACAAGGAGCATGCAGTGCTCCATCGCCTTCTCCATTTTCTCTTTGCTTTCCATGCCTTTGTGGTGCGTGTGAGGGTCGAAAACAGCCTGTCCCAAACTAAACAGAGGCGACTTCAGCCCTCCCCCTCCAAAATCCCTCATCGCCTTTGCTAGGTTCACCTGTCAGAAGCAGTTGTTGTGTGCCTTTCCCAGCTGTAGCCCTGCAGGTGCTGTTTAGCTTAGCCGTATGAATCTTTTCTCCTGCATCCTGTGTACCGTGTGGCGTTGACTGCCCTGAATTACTCAAGGCTGTGGGAGGTCTCCGAAAGTGGGCCAAGGTGGAAGTGTGGCTGGAGGGGGCTGGAGAGGAAGGAAAGGGAGGACATTTCATGGATTAGCAGGCAAGAATGGAAGCTGGTTGTCATGTTGGCCTGTCTACTGAAGCCTGCAGGCACTGCTTCTTGGAACGTGGAAACATACTGCCTTTTCACTAGAACATCTACCTTCCAGACATAGCTAGAAAAAGTGGGTAAACCTGGTAGACTGATTGGTGCATGGATTTAGGTTGTGTGCTAGTCAGAGGTGCATGGTGAGGGAGGGGAGGAAAGGTATGACTTAGGACTGAAAGGATATTTTTTTAAAAAAAGATTATTGCATCAGCACCGTATTGTCAGTGCTTTCTGGGAGTAGCCATGTCCAGGCTTCAGGAAGAGTTTTTCCCCACCTGTTCTGACAGCTAATGCTTCAAGTAATAGGGGCTTGAACCACAAACCTAATGGTCTCTGGCTTTTTGCTACATCTCTGGGTGGCAGGGGATTACAGTAGTCAAGAGTGACTTGAAGCGTTATTGTGAGCCCTGGAGAAATACACTCTTCACACTCACACATAGAGAGCCAGTGTGGTGTCATGGTTAGACTGTCAGACTAGGATCAGAGAGACTCATATTCTCATCCCCGCTTTGCCAGGGAAGCTTGCTTGGCTGTTACCTGGAGTGACCACTTAACATGGGCCAGCTGCATATACTCAGACAAACCTGGCTTGCAAGGTTGTTGTGAGGAGAAAACAGAGGTGAGGAGAATGATGGAAGCCACTTTGGATCCCCTGCGGGGAGTAAGGTGGAGTATAAATGAAGTAAATAAAATATATTATCATCACAGTAAGCTGCCAATGCCTTTTCCTGAACATCTTACTAGGCTATTTTGTTTCACCAATACCGCAATAGAGCATTTGTACAAATATTCTACATTTAAGGCAAATTGGCAGCATAAGCGGAGGAGAGAGCCAGAAACTTGTAAAGCGAGGAACTGACTGATGAATGAAAAAGCAGGGCTGGAAGTTATACCATCTTCCTCCTCATCTGTGTTTCAAGAGCTTCCCCTCTTTCTGGACATTGTGAGGTTCCTTGCCTAGAGCTTCTCATTGAAAGTAGCGGGAACACTGAGGAATGACAGGATGCTTCCCCTCTTTCCTTACAGGTCTGGTGAGTCCCCTGGAAGTGTTCATGAACACACGGAGTGTCGAAGTTGCTCGGGGCCAGACAGCGGTCCTGCCCTGTACCTTCACTACCAGTGCTGCGCTCACTAACCTTAATGTCATCTGGATGGTCACCCCTCTCTCCAATGCCAACCAACCTGAACAGGTATCCTAAACTTAGCTGCAACACAGACCTCCCTGCCCCCCTCCGTTGTTCCAGTGATGGCTCTTGCTTGTTTCTTCTCTGAACATGCAGGATGCAGGCTTCAGGTTGAATCCACAGACTGTCTTCATGGTGGTGTGCAGGACAGCAGCAGAACAGATGTGGCGGGGCAGGTCCCTGATGTTCTCCAGAGGCAGAGCTTCTGAAGCCCAGACCTTACAAATGTGGCAATGACTATGGGGAGAGCCTCTTCTCATCCTTGAGGCTCCTTGTTCCAAGCAGTAGTAGCAAGGATGGGAGGAGGCTCCAACGCCCTCCTCCCCCATCCATGCCACTGCTTGGGTCCAGGACAAGCTATAGACTTCGATAGGCTTCTATTTAACTGTGCCTCCGTGTCTAATCTGTTCTTCACCTTATAACTTCCCAGCCATAAACACAGAGGGACTATCTTGGGAAAGCACTGCCCCACCCCTCTCTGATTATGGTCTGGAGAGGCCAGAACAAAAGCAAGCAATAGAGGAGGGCTTTTTAAAAAGCAAAGGCACTTGGCCTGGCTGTTATCCTTTTATCTTCCCCTCCCTGACCATAACTTGAGGAGGACTAGGAATGCTGTGAACAAGTTCAAGGGTAGAACTTACCATGTCCAAAGTGAGAAATCCAATGTGAGCTGAATGAATGCTCAGTCTGTTTGGTTCATGTCAAACTGCTGCCAGTGCCTGCCAAACCGGTTTTCATTGGGGTTTCCCAAAACTGCATGTGTGCAAAGATGCTGCTGATTCAAACTGATTGGCAGCCATTAGTATTACTAAGTCTGCTTAGCTCTCCATCAAAGGGTAGGGCTTTATTGAAACACAGCATTTATTGATGACTGATTTATATGATTTGTGAGTAATCTTATTGTCTGTTTGAACTATTGCCTGCTGAGCAGAGAAGTTAGGCCACAAGGATGGGGAGGGAGTAGACCTCAATCGGGCTGTGTGAGAATCCACATGTGTGAAAAGCCAATTGCACTGTACTGCATGGTTAGTAAAGAAAATAGTACAACAACCTGTTGAGCACCCACAAACAATCAAGAAACTATCAAACTGACTATTGAAAAATCATGTCTCTGTTTGCAGTTGGTGAACAGGGTATGAGTCCAACTGGTGGGAGTTTGTCCATCTCGAAGAAGGACTCAAATATCTTTGGAACTAGCAACAGAGCCTGTTGTATGGAAAAATACAATGGGCTCTAGTAAACTGATTCAGCAGGCTCCTGCTGAGGGGCCTTGGGAGGGCTGTGCCACCATACGGGACCTCCCTGCCACCTCCATGGCTGCTGTGGGGCTTTGGGAGGGCTGTGCCACTGGGAGGGCTGTGCCACCACTTCGGGCCTCTCTTCTGCCTCTGCAGCCCCTCAGAGGCCTGGCGCAGGTGGCAGGGAGGCCTGGCATGGCTGTGCTGCCCTCACAAGGCCCTGCAGCAGCTGTGTCGCTGCACTAGGCCTTCCTGCCACTGTGGCGGCATCCTCGGGGCCTCCGGAGGGCCATGCTACCACACCAGGCCTTCCCGTCACTATGATGGTGGCCTCCTCAGGGCCTCCGAGGCAAGCAGTGTTGCCAAAAACTCACTTTTTATCCCTGCAGGGGAGCCTGCAAGTGTGCCTGCGTGGGGATAAAAAGTGACTCATCGCCAGTATAGCTTGCCTTTTATATAGTAGGATGCTCCGCCTCATTTGGATTGCTAGGTGTGGGGTGTTTCTTTCCAACAGTAGAGTACTTTTCTGATTACAGTCAGAGGAATGGAGAGCTAACCAGTTAGCACCATACAGACCATACAGCCAAGATGCAGTGTGTGTGTGTGGGGGGGGGGATGGTGGTATTTTTTTCTGGAAGAGACTCAAAGAAGGTCACAGGAAAAATACCAAGTACAATCAATCAGTTTCAACAAATAATACAATAAAACAAACAAAGCACACACTTCTTTGGCTGGTCTTGAAAGATGAGACTCCTAACCCTGGCCCTAGGCTGCAAGCCTTAGTCAAAGATCAAAAGGCCGAGAGCTTTTTGGTTCGCGCCTCTGCCCAGGTTTTTAATGCATTCAAGAAGAGGAGACCAAGAGTGGCTTAGATATTACTCAGTTCTTGTTAACTTGCTTCCAGCAGGATCTTCTTCACTTCTCCTACCTATCAGGAATGTCTCTAGTCCAGCCCAGGCTTTTAACACCTGCAGTAAGAGAAGAGCAAACTTAGTCCAAATGCTACTCAGCTGCCAACCAACAATATCTTGCTTCCCCGCCCCCAGCCAGCAGGTGATGAAATTGCTGCCCTGTCATGCCCCATGTGCCAACCTTGGAGGAGAGGAGAACAGCAAGGAATAGGGCAGCTGGTTTGGGGTAGCAGTCTTGTGACTTGTAATGCTTAGCTATGCTATCAGAAAATGGAGACTTGGAGGGGCCATTCCCTTTAAGGATTGGTAGTTAATATATTGTGAGCACCCCTTGGAAATAGGGTTGCCTGCCAATTTATGCAACAAAACCTATTGTAAGAAAGTTTTCCTCAACCAAAATTATTATTATTTTTATCACACAGAAGAGATCCCTTCTGCATGAGCTACAGGAAGCTGGCATCTAGTTTTAACAGAGCATGGACTTGATTTGACCTTCAGATTTCTTCTGCCATGGTAGTGTGGACGTGCACAAATAGTGTAGCTTTGAAGCTCGAAATAAGTCAATGAAAACAGGCCCTCCACCTGCTATTTCCAACCCATTTGCACAAGAAATGCAAATGTGTGCCTTGCCCTGGAACATATCCCCCACCGTTGCTACTTCCAAACCACTTTGTACAGTGTTTCCAAGTGGGAAGAGAAACAACAAAACAAACAAGGTCTGACTCTTCATTTGGGGGCAGTTCATTATAGTTTTTCTTAGCACCACTGAAATGTACAGTGGGAGCATTTCTCCATGGTAGCAAAAGTTGAAATGGAGTGCATAGTCAGCATCCAGGCACTCCATATGGTTCTTAGGCTGTGAACCACAGTTGGTGTGTGTGTGTTTTAGCATTCTAAAACCACAGGGCATTGAAGTCTGTGCCTAATGAGCCAATGAGCCTTTACTGCAACTTTCCTTTTCCTCAAGGACATATTGTGCTTTTCTCTTCCAGGTTATTATTTACCAAGGGGGTCAGATTTTTGATGGTGCACCCCAGTTTTACGGGCGAGTAGGGTTTGCAATGACAATGCCAACCACCAGTGCCTCCATCTTCATCAACAACACCCAGCTCTCAGACACCGGGACTTAAGTGTTTGGTCAACAACCTACCAGACCGAGGTGGCCGGAATATTGGAGTCATTGGACTCAACGTCTTGGGTATGTGTTTTGCAAGAGGGAGAACCTGCGGCAGATGAGTGTAAAAGGAAGCAAATACTTATAGAATAATAGAATCATAGAGTTGGAAGGGGCCATACAGACCATCTAGTCCAACCCCCTGCCCAGTGCAGGATCAGCCTAAAGCATCTCTGACAAATATTCATCCAGCCTCTTCTTGAAAACTGTCAGTGAGGGGGAGCTCACCACCTCCCCAGGCAGCTGATTCCACTTTTGAACGACTCTGACCATGAAAAAGTTCTTCCTAATATCCAGCTGGTACCTTTGTGCATGTAAATTACGTCCATTGTTTCCGGTCCTACCCTCTGCTGCCAACTGGAACAGCTCCCTGCCCTCCTCCAAATGACAGCCTTTCACATACTTAAAGAGAGCAATCATGTCCCCCCTCAATCTCCTCCAAACTAAACATTCCCAAGGCCCTCAGCCTTACCTCATAGGGCTCAGTCTCCAGACCCCTGATCATCCTCGTCGCTCTCCTCTGCACCCTTTCGATTTTGTCCACATCCTTTTTGAAGTGAGGCCTCCAGAACTGCACTTAGGTATTTTAAATAGTGAATCTGATCAGGAGACTGTAAGAAGATTGGAAATGTTGAATATCTAAGTATGTTTGATGTTTGGGATTGTGCTTTAGAGCAAAAACTGCTGTCATAGGAGGGCCTGATATAAATTTGAGATGTGGTGCTGGGAAAAAAGGTCATAGTTAATCCCCCCTCCCTCTTGCCATTTCTTCAATTGAAAATGCCCTCCAAACATCCCCGCTGAGGTGTTTAAGGCTGCGTAGGGGGGGAAAGGCATGTGGTATGTGGATAGTTGCAATGCCTTAATTGCTATATAATCCTCATATGGGAAACCATTTTCTCTCTCTTCCTTGCAACTATACCTGCAGCCAGCCTGAAAACATGGAGCAAGCCAAGGCAGAAATGGGACAGATGTTGGGCTGTGGGAGTTCTGAAGTAGCTTCAGTGGAAGACTAAAATAACAACGAGAAAAGCTGCAGATAGGGGATGCTTCGTTTCCCCCAAAATGTAGCAATTCTTGGAAAGTTGCCCCGCCACCGTGCTACAGTGATGAGAAAAACTGTATCTTGCAGACCTCCTTGTCCTGTGCCCCTTGTGAAGGTACAGGAGCCTTCTCAACATGTGGACCTGGCAAGCATTTTGCTCCATGGCTCACAGTCTGACCAATTCCAAAGTTTGCTTTTCTGTCCAATAACTCCTTCCCTGCAGCTTGCTGTCTTTCCTTTTCTTAGGTCTTCAATTAGGGTCTTCCAGCCTCACTTTCATCTTCTTGGGATACTTTTTCAGGCGTAAATGTCCACTGACCATCAGGGTGGATCATACCTATACCCTCCCACTCCACTGACAAAGGTTTGAAGCATTCCTCTAGCTTAAAGATCCTCCCTCCTGCTTAAGTGGCCCTTTCATTGGAAGAAGAGTCTCTCATGTCGGAGAAAAACTACTTAGGCTGGATAAAGGTTTCTTGGAAAATGGTTGGATCCACCCTATTCTTTCCTCAAGCTTTTCTCTTTTTCTTAGGGTCAAGCTAGATGTGGAGGTTTTTAAAGAGTTGGGTCTGGATTCCCCAGACCTGAGTTCCCTGCAGCCACACAGCAGCTGTGGGAAATGGCTGTGAGACGGACAGGACTGGCTTCAGCTCCATCTCTCCTGAGAGACAGCCATTGGAAGCAGGTGGAATGCTGGGCCAATCATAGTTAGAATCCATTGAAGGGAAAAAGAGGCTCTTGGGAGAGACACACAGTTATGCTACAAGGGATGAATTACACAAGGAGGAGGACGTGAAGGAAGTCACAATGTTAGCTGGGAAGCTGAGTTTTAAAAGAGAACCGAAGGCTTTGTCCATTTCCCCTCTCTACAGAGCCAGAAAGCTTGCTGCTCCAGAGGTGAAACTGACAGAGCCTTCAGGAGGCAAACAGGAAATTAACAAACCCTCTGAGCAGTGATCTCCCTGGCTCTGTAGAGAGGGGAAATTGACAAAGTCTTCTGATCTCTTTTAAAACTCAAGCTTCCCAGCTAACATTGCAACTCCTTTCATGTGATCCTCCTTGCGTAATTAGTCTCTTGTAGTTCAGCTCTGAGGGTTTGAGACACTGCTCAGAGAGGCAGCAGAAAAACAGCTGGCTGTTAATCTGTTTTTTTACTTTGAAACCTTTCCTGTTCAACCCCAGTATACTTGGTAGTTCACCCCTATATTCCATCATGTAAATAAAGTTTGTTTTGTTTTGTTTACCCCTGTCTGGTTTGAGATTGTTAGCTGAGGGGAAACATCTGACACACACATGAATGCTCTGGTCACGTTAAATGGGCCTAGTCTAAATGTTGGCAGCATATATTGAGGGAAAGTAACCTCTGAGTTCCCTTTTCTCCAATAGCCCTGGGTTGTAGCTTGGTGAGGCAAACATGGAGGACTGGTTTGTCCAATGTACAGAGCAGATGGACATTGTTGGCACATGAGGGCTTATATCACGTTGGAGGATGAGCAGCTGTAAGAGCCAGAGATAGTGTAGTTGATGCCATTGGGTCCTGGTATTTCCTGGGTCGATATGAGGGCAGAGCTGGCATCTGGGTCTGTTGCAGGGTCTGGTGTTAGTGACTCTGCTAGCCGATTCATGGTTGTAGGTGAGAAGTCGTTTAAGGTTGCGGAGCTGTCTGTAGGCAAGGAGAGGTCTTCCACCCAGGGCTTGTGAAAGTGAGGCATCATTTTCCAGGATGGGTTGTAGGTCACTGATGATACATTGGAGGGGTTTGAGCTGGGAACTGTAGGTGACAACCAGTGATGTTCTATTGCTAGTTCCTTTAGGTTTGTCCTGGAGCAGGCTGTTTCTGGGTACCAGTCTGGCCCTGTCGATTTGTTTCCTCACTTCATTAGGTTGGTACTGTAGCCCCCCAAATGCTTGTTGTAGACCCTCCTAATGAAGTGAGGAAACAAATCGACAGGGCCAGACTAGTACTCAGAAGCAGCCTGCTCCAGGACAAACCAACCTTAAACAATGTCCATCTGCTCTGGACATTGGACAAACCAACCAACCTCTGCGCAATAGAATAAATGGACACAAATCTGACATTAAAAATGGCAACATCCAGAAACCAGTGGGAGAACACTTCAGTCTACCAGGACATTCCATCAAGGACTTAAAGGTCACCATAGTTCAACAGAAACTTTTCAAAAACAGAAACCAACAGGAAACTGCTGAATTGGAATTCATACGTAAATTGACTCAGTCAGGCTTGGATTGAATAAGGACTATGAATGGTTATCTCATTATCAGAAGTAACTGATTTCATTATCAAAAGCAAACTGATCCCATTATCAGAAGCTACTGATTGCATCTACTCCCCCCTCCCTTCTCCACCTATATATCTGACCAGTTTCTTCTTACCTTCCATGCATTTGACGAAGAGAACTGTGATTCTCAAAAGCTTATTCTACAGTAAGGTTGGTTAGTCTTAAAGGTGCTACTGGACTCTTTTCTCTTTTGCTACTACAGACTAACACGGTTAACTCCTCTGGATCTTCCCCTACTATGCAACCTTAGGATTTTCCCACCCAGCTAAGCTTAATATTTGCTTCGCTTGAAGAAGTGGGACTGTTTTGCAAATGTTCTGGCATGGGCTTCATTTCTTCTACATTTAGAATGTTTGTGAATGTTCTATGGCATTGTAGGAGCTCAGTCAGTGACTAAAGATGCTTTATTGCCCAGTGATCCCTTAGTAGGTTGTAATGCAGATCACAGTAATAATAGACTTGTAGAAATATAGAGGAGATAAATACTAGGGGAGTTGAATGGTGGAGAGATCAGAGTATCTTTTCAGGTAAGTAGGGTATAAATAAGGAAACAAGGGAATATATGGTCCATTTTCATCCCTAATATTTTTTAAAAATTATATTTCATGTGTCCAAGGTTGTAATACCTACCAATCAGCAGTGCTATCTTCTTGCATAGTGGCTAATGTTTAACTTCCCCTCTACATCCAGATATCAGAACTTGGCTAGAAGCTAAAAGTTTTAATATCTTTATTGTGTGAACTGGTGGGGAGCTGCAGATGTTGTTCTTCCCCACAGAGGACACTAATGGGAAACAGGAACAATTAAGTCAGCAGTTATGATTAAGTTTGCTCACTAGTGAAGCAAGCCTTAGCAGGTGACCTCACCTGTTGCTTCCCTCTGTGCCTGGATTCATCTGCATCTTTTCTCTCTCAGCCTCTCTTTTCATTTGTCCATCTTCTGGAAAGCAATTATTGAATACAAATCCTGATTTGGACATTTCTTTGCTGTCTTCTCTCATTGTAGTTCCTCCCTCTGCCCCAGTCTGCAGAATTCAGGGCTCTTTGAACATTGGCAGTGACATCACGCTGACCTGCAATTCTGAAGAAGGCATCCCTCGGCCAACCTACTACTGGGAAAGACTGGACAACACTCCCAAGCTGCCTCCAACAGCAACACAAGGTGACCGTGGTTTTCTTCTCTTCTGCTGTATCTGCCCCCTCCCCCTCTCCGTTTTGCTTTGCTTGCTTGGGGAACAGGCTGTAGCTATTTGCATGGGGGAAAGCCCCAAGATCAATCCCTAGCAATTATAGTTAAAGAATAGCAGGCGCGGATATCTTGGAAAGCCACTACCAGTCAAAGAAGCTAATACTGAGCTAGAGAAACTGATTGTCAGATTTGGTCTCAGGCAACTTCATATGTTTTGTGGACACTGGGCACTTTTTTGGCCCCAAACTGCTGACAAGTTATTTATGTTGGATGAAGGCTCCTTAACTCTGACCATACGGTCAGGAAGAGAAGAAAGTCATTAAATATTGTCGTGATAAATTTAGTAAATAAAAAAATAAAGGAAGAAGAAAAAGAAAAAAATGCATGCATTTGAGCCTACAGGGTATGAGGTGGCCCTCTAGTGGCCCTTCTGATGATAGTTAAAAACAAAACAAAACAGCAGTTGTGGCTAACCTTTGACCAAGTCAGGTCCAAAGTATGACATTCTAGAGTATATCACAGCACAACTGCCATGTAGTTTTGTCTCTCGATTGCAGCACCAGGGACCAGACAGCAATGAGGGAAGTGGGTATGCAGATCTGATTCACTGCCATCATTAGGTCTGTGGGCCTTCTTTCCAAATATGCCATGGACCCTGGTTGATTAGGTTGCACGTGGTTCCTCTGCTCTAGGTACATGCTGTCCTTGTCTCACAAAGATCTGAATTAACTGGCCAAGTAAATATTCCAGAGGGGTAGTTGTGTCAGTATATTTTAGCAAGATAGAGCAGAATAACAACAACAACAATATTTGATTTATATACCGCCCTTTAGGACAACTTAATGCCACACTCAGAGCAGTTTACAAAGTATGTTCATTATTATCTTCACGACAATCACCCTGTGAGGTGGGTGGGGCTGAGAGAGCTCAGATATAGCTGTAACTGACCCAAGGTCACCCCACTGGCTTCAAGTGAAGGAATGGGGAATCAAACCTGGTTCTCCAGATTTGAGTCCCACTGCTCTTAACCACTACACCAAACTGGCTGATGTTCAGTGATAGTTTAAAGACTAACAGCATTTATTCTGCCATACTCTTTTGTGAGTCAGAGCTCACTTCTTTATATGCAATGGAAAGAAACAAGATCATTTCCTCACATTTATCTAGAAACTCACAGAAGGAGAGGAGGAAAAGGAGAGAAGGTGATCCAAGTGAGGTCTGGTATCATAAATGAGGTGTGATTCTCTGAGTCATGGACTTCAATACCTTAGGTTGTTATACATAACAGATGACGAGAGATCAGAGATTCTAGCCTCTCTCTCGTGTGCTGAAGATAAATAAAAGTGGAATAAAGTAGGGTAAATAATTAAGGAAGAAGCAGTCTGCTAGTGCCATGAAGTCACTGAGTGAGGACTAGTTCATGGGTTCTGGAAGTGACTTGCAAAGCGGATCAAGTGAATTTCAGCTCATGGGTGAATCCATCCTGTGAAGATTGCACCAGCAGTCCCAGGAATACATTATGGCTAATATTTTGCCATGACCGTGGCAGCAATATCTGAGAGCTGATGTTTGGTGGTGATAAAATGTTGGTCTCCAACTGAAAAATCTGACTTCAGCGGACATGTGCCAAAGCTGCTGTGGGGCCCAAGCGCAGCTACATTCACTCCTCCTTAGAATTAAAATTACATTGGTGATGACCTTGCTGGTTTGCTTGCCTTGTTTTCTCAGTCTTAAGCTTGCACATGCATTAAAAAATCTTTAAGAAGAAAATGTCCACTGTAAGCTCCTTAAACCTTAATCTTATCTGTGTTGGGTGCTTTTATTTGAAGGCTGTACTTATTTTCTCTCTTCTGAGTCTTGCAGCTGAATTTACAATTTGCTGGATGTGTCTTTTTAAAGTTGTGATGGGCTGGTTGTCATTTCTTTTTCTTCATAATTTAATTAAGATCTTTCCCTTCTTTTCCATCTAGACCAAGTTCAGGGTACAGTCATTCTGCGCAATATCAGCACCGTGTCATCAGGACGTTACCAGTGTGTGGCTTCTAATGTCATTGGAAGCAGCACCTGCTCTCTTGAAGTTCAAGTGATTATACGTAAGTCAGTTTGGCTTGTTTTGGATATTACACAAAACCATGGTTTAACTAAGCTAACCCTAATTAGTGTGCGTGACTACAGGCCACTTCATTATCTGTGGTTAGTTTGGGTCCATCATACCGGGATCTGAAGCCAGGATCTAAGGGTTGGTTTATTAACTATGATTTCACATGATGTCTGGAAGGTAGGTATCCTCGTTTAATCTTGGCTTGTTCACTAAGAACACTCTCCCAGTCAACAGAGATAAAGAATAGAAACCGGTATTTGTAGAGGCCAACTAGGATCTGAGTGATTGTTTGCTTCACAAACAATAAATATAATAAGCCATGGTCGTGCATGATTCCTGAAGTGAGCTGTGGAAATCATACCCCGGAGTCCTGCCACTCCTCCAGGGCTCTGAACATCCAGGGCTTCCTCCCAAGGAGGAAGAAAAGTCTAGAGGACTCAGAACATGAAATAATCCAAGGTCACCGCCAGGAAGACTCTGATGTGGCAAAAGGTCAATCGTTTTCCTATTCCAGAGGCCTCTTCATGTTCAGCCTCTTTGAGCAGAATGGATTCTGCATTCCACTGTGGTGTGTACATATCCAAAGACCTCCGACATGACAAGTGATTGGTGTAAACACTGTTTTCTCATTTTCAGTGGCCCAGAGACATTCCAGGACATCCTTTCAATGCACTAGGCTGCCTTTTTTGCATATTCTGATACTTGAGTGAAAAATGCCAAATCCTTTTAGCGCTAGATGTTATTTCTGGAACAGGCTGAGTACTCAAGAACACAGAGGGTCATGACTCAGTTCCAAAACTGCTTCTGCCCAGCTCTCTTTAGGGGTCTTGCCCTGGATACTGGCTGAAGGCCAAACTGGATGTGTTACTGTGGCCGTGGATACAACCATTTTAGAGGACAATTTAGCCATTTAGCCATAAGGGCCCGATCTTGATTGGACACAGAGGTACCATGTGATCTTGTCCCCCCATCCACCATGACTGTTTTGGCACTTGAAAAGACACTCAGGGGGAGAGAAGAGCTTATGGTGCCACTAAATACTTCTCTGTAGTGGTGTTGGTGGCCATGAGTTGGACCATGGCCACCATAAAGTTTAGTTTGGCTCTCAGATGGTTTGATGAAGGGATTGGTAAAGTAAATAGATGAGAGACCCACCTAGACAATGCTGTTGTCTCTCTTGATGCCAAAAACCTGTTGTGGTTCTGTGAATGCATGCCGTGCTTTCTCCTGATTCAGATTTCTTATGTATTCCACGTCTTATGCAGCCCATCCACGGAGCATTGGCCTGATCGCTGGAGCTGCAGCTGCAGGAGCAGTGGTACTTGTGGTCTGCATTATCTTGGTGGCCGTGACACTTTTTTACTGGAAAAATAAACACAAGGAGGAAGAGGAGGAGGAAATTCCTAATGAGATAAGGTTTGGTCTTGGAAAAGCATATCTCTTTCTCTCAGTCTCTCTCTCTCTCTCTCTGTCTGTCTCACCACCTCATAGTAAGAATGACACAAAACCGTGGGTAAAAATAGGCAGGAGTCCAGGGGCATCTCAAAGACTAAGATAATTGTATTCCAGCATAAGCTGCCATGGACTGTTGCCCACTTCTTCAGATGCAATGAGTAGATTTTTCATTGCTTCTGAAGAAATAGGCTGTAGACCACAAAAGCTTATGTCAGAATAAAATAGTGTTAGCCTTTAAGGTGTCATGAAACGACTGTTTATTTTTGTTTCAGTGGACTAACAGGGCTCCCTCTCTGAAACAAACGTTTAGCTTGCAAGAGAAGGGTCGTGGCCCAGACCCCTTGCAGTAGTTTCCTGTCATTTTTTTTTTTTTTTAGCCAAGCAAATCACATGGGAAGGATAGTCAGATCCCTGCTAGCTTCCTCTTGCATTACACTGAGCTGTATATTCTAAGAGGAACTCCTGTCCCTCAAAATGAATTAGATTTCAGCATGCAAGAATCTCATATCTGATTTTTACATTAGTTAACTACCTATGATATTCAGATACCATTTTTCCAAATTGTCTCTAAATGGTTACCTTAAGCAAAAAAATAGCCATTATGAAATAACCTCCCTCCTCCAATCAACACGCATCATAAAACAATAAAATACAGGGACAACCACAGAAGAATTTAACTCAGTTAAATGCCTATTGAAAAAGAAAAGCCTTATAATGTATCTGGGACCTTGATAGTAAGGTAAATTTTATAACTATCTTCAGGGAGGTAGTTTAGGATCAGCAACCGTCATGATCCTGTTTGTAGCCCCAACCATCCTAATCTCTTAAAAGACAAAACAGGGAGCAATGACGGTTGGGTAGAGAGGCTTATAGAAAGAGCCGCAGACCTTGAGGTAGGAAGATCCCAAGCCACGTAAGGCATTCAGGGTTAAAACTATCGAGTGAAATTTGCTAGTTTTTCTAGTTACTAGTTTGCTCCAGAAGCAAACTGGTAACTAGTCACCTATTGGTTTGGATATAGTTTGGATCCCGCAACGCATCCTCACAAGGACTGGGTCTCTTCCCCACATTCCTCTCTCTGCAGCAGCCTCTGATCATCCAGTCACAGAACCCCTAGGGCCACAGTAACCCCCAGGTGGAGGAGTGGGCTGCAGGTGGGAGGATCTGCAGGTCTGCTGATGGAAAAGGCAGGAACGGCGCTTTTGCCCTTTTCCCCTCCTCGCCAGCCTCCACTTCGACCCATATGGCTATTAGTCTGCCAGCATATGGGACCCAGGAATCAAATTTCCCAGGATTGAAAGGGGATGCTAAATTGAAAGCAGTGCAGGAAAAATGTATAGCACGGGACCCAACCCTGTAACTGGCAGTGAACAGCTCATATCCATGCATATCTCCCAGTGCTTGATAGCGGGGCGATTGGCTGCTTTCTGCATGAGTTGTAACGTGTGCTGTCTTTGGGGCAGCCTCAGGTAGAACATAATGCAGTGATTAAGCTGGGAGGTTACAAAGCACGGGTCCCGATGCTGCGTCCAGAAAGAAACAGAGTCTCAACGTTAAGGGTAGATGGAAAATAGCACAGCTCCAGGAGCCCAGGAGACTCTCTAGGCTCCTCACCGTATCCGATAGCGTAACTAATCCTGTGTGCCACAAGCAAATTCATCCGCTCCAGAACATTACTGGCAGCTCCGGCCACTCAAAGCCTCCAGGCATTTATTAGATGCTGGATTGGAATGCAATCACCATGTCACGTGACATTGTGTCAGCCTTACCTACCTCAAGGTTGTTGTGAGGATAAAACAGAAAAGGGGAGAATGGTTTTGTAAGACTTCGGGTCCTCACGGGGAAGAAAAGTGGGATATAAGCGTCTCAAACAAAATAAATTTCTTCCTTCAAACGTTGTCAGGAGTGGGATGGAATAGGAGCAGTCTTTGTTTTGGCCTCCCAGATCTTAGCCATGGTAGCTTAAAGGGGACACCAAACAGGAAAGTTGGACTTGTGCCAAAGAAGGCAGAGACATCCCAAATGTTGTGGGATTATCATTGCTCTGTGCTTTCCCCCTTGTACTCCACCAACAAGGTACAGGGGTGTGTTTGTGAGCTTGCTGGAGATGGTGGTATTAAGAAAGGGGCACAAACGCGTTCCTAATAATCTCATTTGGCTTCCTTTAGGGAGGATGATCTGCCACCCAAATGCTCTTCATCCACAAAAGCATTCCACGGTGATGCTTCCTCATCAGAAAACGACACTCTCACCTCATCCAACACCTATAACAGCCGGTACTGGAACGACCCAAAGGCAAACCATGCCACAGACTCCTTCACTCGCCTCAACAATGATGCACGCCAGTCCTTCTCCCGCTCTGGGAGCACCAGTGCCCGCCCCGTCTATGCCAATGGAGGCCACCCAACCCCTCCTCCACCCAAGACATTGGTGGTGACAACCAACACCGCCCCCTCTCCTCAGGAGATGTGCAGGAGCAATGGCTCAGTGAGCCGGAAGCCAAGACCCCAGCACACCCGCTCCTATGCTGTGAGCCAAGCAACGCTGGAGAGGATAGGAGCTGTGCCTGTCATGGTACCCGCTCAGAGCCGAGCAGGCTCTTTGGTGTAGGAAGTGGGTGTGGTTCGAAGGAAAATGAGAACCTGTTGCACTGAGTGGGGGTGAAGACCTGATCAAAACCAGAGACTCTCCTCTTCCTGCCTGCAATGCATCGAAGGAGAAGACCAAACCTCTCCCCTATAAAGTATATCCCACTGGTGTGATGGTCCCTCCCTTGCTACCCCACCCTCATGATCTCAGGGGGCTCCTCAGCGAGAGCTGGATGTGCCAAGGCTAGGGGGAAAGGGGGCGGCTTAACACATTGCAGGGGGGTGATGCCATGCTTGCTTGCTAAGCTCTGCCTAATGTGAAGTCAAGAAGGTGGCTACAAGGATGGGGAGCGAGGCGAGTCAGGGTTTGCAGCGCCTTCTGGTTGACAGAGGGGCCTTGGGAGTAGTGGACTCAACAGACTTATGCTGGCATGTCTACCAGTGGATTCTGAACGGGAGTTGACATGGGAGCAAGTGGCGAGATGCCAGCCAAGAAGGACAAGGCAGAGAGATAATCACAAATCAGGCCAAGCGAGAAGAGGGTTGGGGAGAGGTTGGGAATTGGCTGGAGAATTCTGTTTTTGTCTTTATTTTTTCTTTTGGTCTCTCTCCCCTCTCTGTGCTTCCCCAACTGGGTGTCCTCCCTGCTCTAGTTTCTTGGATGCTTTCTTGCACCTCTTGTCACTTCCATGGGAACTGTTGTCCCCCCCACATCACCCCCCATGAGCTGCTTGGTGCCAGAACATGCTTCTGCTGCTGCTGCTGCTGTTGAGAGGAGTTTGAGGAATGATACGGGGAGGATAGTTGAAGCCTCCCGTGCTTAACAGGCTGCTGTGTCTTCCCGGATGCGTGGCTTCCCTTTTCCTAAAGTTGGGCTTTGGCGCTTAGGCCTTTTGCATGGCAGGGTCTCCCTACAGGGCTGACGGGGCTGCCCAGGCTGATGAGGAATGCTCATGTGGAGGCATCACATTGAACCTTCCCCTTTTCGGGCTTCTTTCTAGTACTGGAAGGAGAGGAAAAGAGCGAGCGAGTAAGGAGCAGCCCAGGGATGGCTCGTGGCTGCATGGGCTCCCTTATCCCTGGCCAGCTCCGAGTGGCATCCCACGGCGGCAGGCTGGGGCAAGGCTCTGTCGCCCTCACATCTCACCTGCCCACGGCTTGACAGGTTCAGACTCTTGCAATTTAACTAGCCTTAATCAGCTTTGAAACCTATGAGGTTTAGAAACCTATGAGGGTCTTTCATGCCCCAGACGGGGATTTAGAGCTGTGGGCCATTTCCTAATACCTCGAGGAGGCAGAGCCAAGGGACGCTTTGTGGTGTCCCGCTGTTCACACCTGCCTCATTTGTAATGCTAACACACTGATCTCCTTAAAGGAAAACACGCTCCTCTCAAAAGCACTGAGTAGGCTTTCCTTCTGCACTGACAAAAGACATCTTTCCGATCTAACCCCGGCACTACAAAAGGGTCGGCTTGTTCCACAGGCTCCTTCTTCACCTTCCGACATGCACTGGAAACGGGGGTCCTAGAGATCAACCACTAACGCTCTTCCACTTCCACTCTGCCTCGTCCCAACTTTTCTTCCAAACAGGCAGGGAGGCCATCAGAGGCCATCAGCTGCCTGCCAGGCCTGCCCTTACTTGCCCTCCCTTTCCACCCCAGCAGAGAGAGCCCCTTGGGTTACACTGGGTTTTAAGCTTAGCTGAGATTCTGTGCCTTCTTTGCTTTAGAAAAAAATGGGATTCTCTATCCCCCCCCACACACACTCAGAGGCCCCCCCTCCTCCTGTAAGACACACACAACTTGCTCCATCGACTTCTGAGCACACCAGGCAGACAGATGGCTGCCGTATTTATACATGTTTCCCAGGGAGCAATCTCTCTCCTCATGTGCTCACGCCCCGGTTTCTCTGCTCAGTACTTGGAGGTGGGGGCTGGGAGGGGAGGAAGTGGTTTTTAAAACCATAATGTGAAAATAGAGAACAAAGTAACTCTCTCTCTGCTTTTATACCAACAAGAAATGTAAGAGACGTTTCAAAGGGATGCTGGCTACAGCATGCCTACACTCCAGTGCTCGGAAAGCTCTTTTTGGGTTCTATTGTTCATGAGACTGTTTCCTCCTCTTTCTTTGGTCTTTCTAATTGTCTAAAAAAATTCAATAAAACTTTTATTCGTATAAAAGGGACGTGGTCTGTCTCCCTTTTTTTATTTGTTTGCTGTTTCTACCTGCTTGCTCCATATATGGTCAGAGTAGACTGCAGGGGGTGGCCCATGGGCATTTTCTGGCTCCCAAGGCCACAAAAGAGCCCACTGCCCTCAAAGAGCCACTCTGAGCACTTTGCACAAAGAGGCATGTATGAACTGGAGAGCCAGTGAGGTGCATTTGCTACACTGGGACTCTGGAAGTTGAGTTCAAATCTTTATTCATCTGAGGAGGTTGCTGGGTGACTGGACTTGATGCTTTCTCTCAGGTTCACCTACCTCGCAGGGATGATGGGAGAATAACATGGAGGAAAGGTGAGATAAAAATAGGAGAGGCTAGTGGCACCATGAGAGCCGTCTTAGTTTGCAGTCCATCTCTTTCCTAGGTTAAGAGGGATCTTACTCAATTATGCCCTGCTTGCAATATTCTGGAGCTCGTAATTCATATTTCTCAGAACAGATACTTCTGAAATTGTCTCCATACCAAGTTCTACTTGGATTTTGAGAATTCCAAATTATCTGGTCTGCTTTAGGAATTATCAGAACTGCTTTAGGAATTCTCTGTCCTTTTTGTTATTTCGAAACGTAGTACAAAGCTCTCTGCATCCAGTTTGCAGCAACTTTCAATCCCTTCCATTCGTTTTGGCCGCTCCTTCTCTACAGTAATGTTGTACATGGTGCATTGATAAACACTGCAAACAAGCAGCCATGATATGCTTGGGCATATGATCGCATCCCAATGTTTCTTTTACATGCCATTGACTGGTATGTGTAATTGTGGGTGTGGGTGATTTCTGCAACACAAAGAAAATTTAGATGGGAGTCTAGGATTGTTCCTTTCAGATTTCTTGGTGTGGCATTGTGTGGCAAAACACACAAATCTTGATGCTGTCATCTGCTGCATATCAAAATTTTGATGCTGTGGTCATGATTACTTGTTTTAATTCAGCATTTTATCAACGTGCACATGAACATCGATGATGGAACTAACAACCATACCAAACTGAACATGCTTCTAATTCCAGCATTAATTTTACAAATTTTGCAAGTTAACCTGGTATTTGGAAAGCAAAATATAGGCAAGGCAAGAGCAAATCCATAGACCAATAAAGTAACAGGTGAAATCCTTTCATCTGTATTTTTCAGATGATTTCCCACCTTAGATATTGCTCAGGGGCAGATTGGAGAGGTGGAATCATAGTTTACCTTCAGACCGCTCTTGGTCTGCAAGTCTCGTTACATTCAGTCAATGGCGAAATCCTTTCAAGACTGAACTACCAAACTCAGGAATGATTGGCATTGTGATTAGACCATGTCCACGGCGCTGAGTTCCGCAGACATTTGTTGATAAATAGCTGCAAGTTATGCCAAGAAAATTAACACCGAAGTGCTGATGTAATTGCTAAATTAGAGGACAAAAGTCGGAACTGTTTTGGAAAGCTGTGGGGAAACAGAGAATAACTTTTTGCACATTAAACTCCCTGTACCCCTTCCCATCCAAAGGAAGGTCGTTTTGGGAGGTGATGTTACTGTTTGTTACATACTATTCCACTACTAAATGGGAATAAATAGGTGACAATTTATTTAAGTTCTGTTTAGAGATACAATCAAATTTTGCAAGCTTGTTGGCTTGATTAAAATAGCCCCTTATCCATTTTACTTTTCTCTTGTGGGAACTGGACCTGCATTTTTACACTATTTTCTTGTGCTCAATTTTCCCCATGACCTGTGTGCATGTGTGTGTTTGAACTAGATCCAGGTATAGCCAGTGTGACGTAGTGTAGAGACAATTGAATCCCCAGTAGAAGTGATGAAAATTGGGAGATCAAAGCCATTCAGAACAACATATAGAAACAAAGAGAAAGGAAAGGAGGCATGTTCAACAATCCCGAATTTTACCTCCTGCACACAACGAATAGCAGGCATAGGAGGAAAGTCTTGCAAGAAAGGGACAGTGACGCAATTTCCCTGATGTAATCCAGCCATTCCCCAGGCAAGAAACAAGGAGATGTCTCAGAGTTTCTGAGTAGACGGAGCCTGGAGAGCTTCTGTTCAAAGGAAAGAGGTTTTTTGGAGTGCAGATTGTTCCGTGTATAGGGAGCCCAGATCTTAATTCCAATTTGGAGAGAAGAGCAAATTCTACAGGTTCCATTTTTATATTCAATACCTGGAAGCAGATAGTTCAGACGGCTTTGTGTCATTTGTGCTTTTAAGATACTCAAAAGGCCAAGAAGAGTTTTCTGCCATGACCTTTCTAAATGGTGCAGATTGAACTCAATTGCGTCACTTGGTTTGGGTTACATAAAGGATGCTGCTTGATCCCTGCATGGGAAGAGGCAGTGTGACTTGCCGGCCCTGATTCCCAGCTGCTGGAAGTCAGAATTGCCAGCTCTGGGTTGGGAAATTCCTGGAAACGTGAAGGTAGAGCCTTCAGAGGGCAGAGTTTGGGGTGGAGAGGGACCTTAGCGTGATATAGGGCCATTGATTCCTCCCTCCAAAGCAGCCAAGGAGGGAGGTGGTTGCAATTCTGGGAGATCTCCAGATCCCACCTGGAGGTTGGCAATGCTACTATTCCTCAACCTCTCTCACTTTGGCAGCCTTTTGCACCAGGCTTTGCATAACCATTTTCAAACATGTCCTGAGTATAAACTTGCAATATACTCACACAGGGGCCAGAAACTTTGTTTTTTTGTTTTAATAGAGAGCTGAGATTCTTAGGAAGCAACCTTCTTCATTTAGTCTGCATTTGCCAGAATCACTGGATATCTATGACTCTGATACTTAATTTTGCCACGACATTTGCTGACTTACAAAGAAAGAGTTGAGGGTTAGGTGGGCCTCCTTAGTTTTCTGGCACCTGCATTTATTGTATTTGAGAAGGATGTATTCTGCCCCCCCCCTCTATTTTTGCTTGGTGGAGCTGAAGCCTGTACCTGGAACCTACATGTTGGTTCCCCACCCCCACCCCCTGAATTCATACCTGTGAAAACTCAAGCCCGTGCAGAATTCTAATCTGCATTCAGGGTGGGTGAGTTCTCCATAGCTGAAAGTCTACTTGAGTCACCGATTCTAGGCAGTATCTGTGGATCAGAGCATATTTCTTTAGGAAATGTATTACCCTGCTTTTCCTCCCTGGTAGGGACCTGAAGTATCTTGTAAAAGTACCCAGTTTAAATGACCAACAATTAAAAGCATGCAAAATTCAATTACTAAAGAAAACAAACCCCACAAAACCACCTTCTGGGCCGGTTCTGGCTTGATCGATGGCCATAGGATAGGAGCCAAGGGCCAAGAACCCTTCAGCTTGCACCAAAGGGCTCGTGCCTCTGGCCAAGCAAGAGGGAGCCAGAAACACAGCTGAGACAATGCACACCTGGTCAGCTGTCCTCAACAATTCCTCTCCCTTTGTTCTAAACCCAGCATACTTTGTTCTTATTCGTGTGCATTCTTGCAGGGACACTTGGGAATTGTAGCTCTGGGGAAGAGCACCATATTCCTAGGCAATGATGTAATGCTCCGTTTTTCCTTCTGTATGTTGTGCATCACCACGTTGCCCTGCTCCATGCTTCATATTTAATAGCTTGGATCTCCTTGTAGAGGAGGAGGCCGTAGCAACTCCAGCTGCCTTTGCAATTACATTAAGAAAAAGCTCAAGTCAATTTCAATGGGCTTAGAAGGGTGTGCCTCTGTTTAGGATAGCTTAAAACCAGTCAACATCTGAGGACACATCAACAGCAGCTGCTTGCCTTGGTTGCCTAGTCTGATGAATGCAGAGTGCACAGTGCAAAAGCAGCGTATAAGCTGGCAATGCATCTTTTTAATTGCAGATGGGGAGCAATTAGAGGTCAAGAAGAATCAACTTGTATCAGTATTACGAGCAAGGAGGAAATTCACATCACAGCCAGCTTGAACTGGGAGGAAGGAGTGGTTGAAAAATACAAATAGCATCAAGGAGAGGAGATTAGATGTGGTTCATTCAGAGGGCTCACGAAGGATTCTTCTAACGCTGAGTGCTGTTAGGGTCATCTTGTGGATTTGGACTTACTAAAATGTGCTTAAGATGGCAAGACTGATGTTTACATCTGACTGTTTCCTGCAGGGAACAGAATCTTGGAAGAGCTGGTGGGGCAACAGTCGGGAAAACACACGCTGAAAAGGCCAGCCTGGCAATCTGAACGGAATCTGATTTTTTTAAAAAAGATTGTATTGTGTTTAACAAGGAGCTGGCCGGAGCTATACCATGTAGGGTCATAAGCAAGGAATCAATTCTACAATGAGCTGTCATTTGAGATGCGCCCAAACGAATGAGGAAGTGTCTGCTTGCACTGCATTCTGCCATGATTAGCTTTTCTTGCCTCTGCCCCCCTCTCACCTACTGCCACCTCCAGTTGTTAAAAGGGCACGCAGTAAAATGGCACAAAAAGTCAGTATGAGATTCTGGAGTTGCGTGCTCTAGGTTTCTCCCCTTCTTGCTGCTTCCAGTCCATTTTAGGGACTGGGTGTATATCTCTGTGCCTACTCTTCTTACAGCCAGGGTTTCCCACACACTGTATTAACATGAAAACAAAATTCTGTGCCAAGGGTTCAGTCTTCAGGGATAATGCTTGAATCAGCAACACACACAGCCCATGTGCAAATGGTACGCTTTTCACTCATCCATATTATAATAGTGCAGGTAGATACATCTCAGTCACTCACAATGCATGGGGGAGGTGTCCCCTCATCAATGTGCTTTGTTGCCTTGGAGTGGGGGGACAGGGCTTACTCCTCTGTCCTCTTGCATTGAATCCTTAGTTGGAGAAATAAAGAACCAGCCCTATGTGCTAGCCAGTTTATTTTTCCTCTGTTTGCAAGAAAAGTTATGTCAGTTTGGATTTCCCCTCCTTTGGTTCTCTGTTCAAGAAGTTTTAAGAGTACCTTGAGAGGCAGTGTGTGGTATTCAACAGAGTGTTGGACTAGGATCGGCAAGACCCAGGTTCAAATCCCCACTCTGCCATGAAATCTTGCTGGGTGACCTTGGGCCTGTCATACATGCTCCACCTAGTGTTGCCAGCTCCGAGTGGGGAAATTTCTGGAGATTCGGGGATGGAGCCTGGAGAGTGTGGGGTTTGGGGAAGGGAGGAACCTCAGCAGAGCATAATGCCATAAGTCCACCCTCCAAAACAGCCATTTTCTCTGTAGGAACTGATCTCCATGGCCTGGAGATCAGTTGTAATTCCAGGAGATCTCCAGCCACCACCTGAAGGCTGACAAACCCATCTCTGCCTAACCTACCTCAAAGGGATATTTTTAAGAATTTTACATACCTAAAAGATAGAGCACTAAAAATGGAATCAAAGCAGGTTTTTGGAAAACTGGATTAAAGCTTCATTAACTGGTAGGACAGTATTTCATCCTTAAGATGTATGAAAGCTTTAAAAAACCCATTTGCCTTCAGAACCCAATGTGAATTAAAAAGCCTGTATGAAAGGACCTAAGTTGAAAGTTCTGCATGTTTTCCCAGGGTTAACTGCTTTCCCAGTTGTTCAATGTAACCTGCACATTGTCACACAATATATATATATATATGATGGGCTTTGTAGTTTTAAAGCTGAAGCATGAGAATTTCACCAAGTCTTCGAGAATCCCAATATTCACCTGAATTTTTCCTCAACTACATTTAATATTTGGGAAACTGTTAGCTAGGTGGCTTTACCTTATAATATGTGTTTGCAGGTTATGACCTTTCATTCCAGTTCTTAGAGCTGGATATTCAAACACTGCTTAGTACACATTGAGCTTTAATTTAAAACGAACAGTGCATGACTAAGAACACCTTCCTGGAAGTATGCCCCACTGAAGAAACCTGTTCTGCTTAGGATTGCTCTCTAAATATGTGCAAACTGCCCAGGGCTTAGAGCAGTTCCCGGTCTAAATACAGGACTAAAAAGAAGAAACTTTTTGCCAACAAATACCCCATTGCTGGGAACAGTTCAGGTGAGTGCGTGCACAAGCATATTGTCAGGGACATCACATGCAGCTCGAAGGAACTAGCCCAACCTATCGCTTATGAAAGCGGCACTTGTTAGTACTAGTAATCTATAACTCGCAAGCAGGCACCATTTGTTTTGTCCTCGTTACCTGGTGCAAATCCATAGTCTTGATCAATGTTCCTTTTCTTGTGTGCAAATTACCCATATCCAGGTATGTTGTTTGTGGCAGACGGGCAGTTTTTGATTAATAGGGAGATCTGCATGCGCAGTCCCATTAGACCCACATGGTGTCATCAGCCCGAAGCTCTTTTTCTTATTGGATTTGGGTCAGGAGTGTAGTTTATTCAATAGCTCTGGCCTGACATCTACTGGAAATGAGGGAAATTGCACCAGCTGCAGAGACGAGCCTGTGACAGCCGATTCCGGATTGATTTGCCCCCACCCCCTGCAGTCTTGGCTTGTAGACTGTAATCTGGACTGGCTAAAGTCTACTTTAGAGGGACCATCTGCTATAGGAGCAGGAAGTGCTGCAAAGCAAACTTCTAATATCTAATGCGGCCTTAACGTTGCGCGACAACTCTGAGGAAATAAAAAATCCTTGCATCAGCTACCTGTCTGTAAGATCTGCACAGTGCATTGTACCCCATCATCCAAAGAATCCCTGCTCCATTTCAGATAGGTATGAAGAAGTGACCTCTTTTCATAGGCAGTTAATATTCTTGCTTCCAGAGTAGACACAAGGAGGTGTGTGCCCAAATGGCGTGTTCCTCCTGCTGCTGGGATTGTTCCCTTCTCCTTCTCAATGAGTCCCTGAAGCAGGGAATTATGGGTGTTTGCTTAAGACAAAAATGGGACATGGAGGCAAGGGAAGCTCAGTCTTTCTTTCTCTGCCTTGTCTTACAGCACCTTGTTGATTTCAGCACTTTTCTCACCACCAGGCAAGCTGAGAATTTCAAAACAAACACCTGCCATTCAAACTTACCTTGATTGAACTTCTTTGCTTACACAGGAATGAACTCTTGATTAGATTGCCTGAATGGGTTTTTGTTGTTGTTGCGGAAATTCATCTTGAGCACTGTGATACAGGACTGTGTCAGGTCTTGGTAGTAAGGAACATATCAGTTACTGCCAGGGCTTTTTTTCAGCGGGAACGCAGGGGGACGGAGTTCCGGAACCTCTTGAAAATGGTCACATGGCTAGTGGCCCCACCCCCTGATCTCCAGACAGAGGGGAGTTTAGATTGACCTCCGCGCCGGCAATCTAAACTCCCCTCTGTCTGGAGATCAGGGGGTGGGGCCACTAGCCATGTGACCATTTTCTCTGAGGGCAACCCACTGAGTTCCACCACCTCTTTTCCTGGAAAAAAAGCCCTGGTTACTGCTTTTAGCCTTGCATAGTCTGTGGACAAAATCTTCTCAGTTACCCAAGAAGAGGCATGCATCTCTCAGGGTCTTGGCTGGATCATTAAGGTAACCAACTTATCAAGTATGTAATCACTTGCAGTCATTCTTTTTTTTGGCTTGCTTTTCACACCTGCACAATCAGCAGCTTCTATTCAGGAACTGATCACAAGGACTGACTGCAAGATTAACTGAGATGGCTGGCCAACAGCATTGAAACACCAAAACATCCAAATAGTAAGTCTCATTTCCTCCCCTTTCCATGAAGTGCTTTTTAATCACTGGAGGCAGCAGTAGAAAATGGAGTGTGGTTGTGAGAAAGCAGTCTAACCATATGATAAAAACATCTTCTTGTGCTAGTGAACACATCCAAATCATATGGATACATCCCAACAGCTTGGTAAATGTTTGGATTCCCTAATCTGTACTAGTGAGCAGGACACAAACTGAATCAGTCAGAGACTGAACAAAATGCACAGTCCTCGGTGTCTTGTCTTGACTACTAATTACCTTCCCTCATAGCTTTATAAGAGTATGAATATTTAGTGTTGTGTAATGCTTAGAGAATTAGACCAGGATCTTGAAGAGTCGGGTTCAAATCTCCACTCCACCATGAAACTTACTGGGTGTCCTTAGGGCACTCACACTCTCCCAGCCTAATCTACCTTAGAGGGTTACTAATGATTTTGTTGTTGAGAATAAATTGGGGAAGAGAGAGAGAGAGCAATGTATACCTCTTCAAGCTCCCTGTGAGAAGAGTGACATTAAAATGTGATTGAAAGCCTAGTGGGGTAAACACATGAAAAAGTGATAGCACAGTCAGCTTGCAGCCCACCTGGTTCTTAAGTTCCTGAAGAGCTGGTTCAAAGATACAAATGTCATTCCCACGCATACAGATTTGAAATACTATGGAGGCAGAAGCCTGGCTGTACAGATTCAAAACTGCTCAAAACTGTAATGTTTATAATACCTTCCAGTCCCCTATGTCAGCCTTCTCCCCAGACAGGCTTGCAGCCCCATCACCCAATACATGAGCTGCCAGGAAAGGACTTACACAGAATCCATAAGGGGAGCCTGCCTGAACTTTAGCATAATGGAATCTCACCAAGCTTGGTCAAATAAATAAGGAATTGTGCCTCTCCCTTCTTCCCAAGACCCCTGTGCTTGTCTGAGTTATACCATATGGGCTACCCCATGGATCGCGTGGCTCCCTGGAGCCTCAGAAACCAGCCTTGGAGGGCTTTTGCATAGCGATCTTCTAGTGTCCAGGATTTGGATGAAAAACATAGTTTTGAAGGAGCACCAAAATCACAAAAAGTGCAGGTGAAGTTCTGATAATATTGGGAAAAGACCCCAGGCTAAACAGATTGTTTTGATAGTTTTGGTAAAGAGCCAAACACTACCAGAAAACTGATATTAATATCACATGTTTTGAACAGAACTAAAATTTCCACAATATTTGTGTGACATGAATGAAAGAAAAAAAGTTGCTAACTGAATCTGTAGTTATATTCACAGTTATATTCCGAGAGAGATCCCAAATCTCAGCGCTGTCTCTCCAGCTCCCCATTTCCTGTAACATTGTATTGTTACCATAGTGCAAGGTATTCAGGACCATGGAAAGCTCCTTCACACTCCATCAAAATGTATTGAGAAGGCACTGAACTGGCCAAAGATTTTCCCTAATTGCATAATCTGCATTGAATATTTTGTTTAGATGACAGTCTGTTTTGTCCTGCTCCTGTAGATGCCACCACATAGACCACACCCCACCACTATTTTGGTACTTGGAAAGGCATGTGGAGTGGAGACCAAGAGCACCAGGCTGCACTTTAAAATAGTGGGGGCCACAAGGATAGCATTGCACCTACGTTGGCCCTAAATAATAATAAAGAAGCAATGCTTACAGGCTGGAAGACTAGAAGTGCATTTCTGTGTCCCAGCTGCCCTCTTGTTTCTGCTCCCGCATCTGAACCTAGCATTGCCTTCCTAGCAGAATGAAACTACTGCCTCACTTGTGGGGATTATTGAATTAAGCGGATAAATCAGTGTGGAATAAATTCCCACCCCCTTGATTAGAATATACATTCAAAACATTGAGTCTTAAAGGGAGGGGCAGTTAAACTTTAGCTCTTTAAAGTAATATTCTGAGTTAACAATCTAAAACCGTTGGTTATTTTTTAAAAATGGAAAGTTTAGCTTTTAATCTCATAATCTTGAATATGGTGGGATTCCTTGGTTATAAAAATATATCTCACTTCAAATTTCTTCGGAACCCAACACAAATTCTCTGATTTTCTTTTGACTTTTCCTATGGGAGAAAGTCATGGACTTTCACTCCCTGCCTCCTCATATGTCAAAAACGGCCACCACTAGGCATGTTGATCAAGATGGGTAGCTGTGTTAGTCAGTCTGTAGAGTGGAAGAGAGCAAGAGTCCAGTGTCTGAAGAAGTGAGTTGTGGCTCACGAAAGCTCCTACCCTACCACTAATTTTGTTAGTCTTATAGGTGCTACTGGAGTCTTGCTCTTTTCCACCACGAGGCATATTGTTCTGCAGCTGTCTAATCACAGCTTAGAAAGCACTGGAAGGGGCTGCAGCAAACTACAACTGCAACCCCAATTGGGACTGAAGAATTGCTGCAGCTAAATCTGAGAGGAGTCAGAACTGCTCTCGAGCCTTCACTAGTGACAACATCCACCTCCTTCGGTACATCCACCACACAGACCAAGAAGTGTATTTCTTCTCATCTTCCACTATGTCCAAACTCATCTTTGGATGAAGACTAAATATCTCTGATGGGCCTCAGCTCGTCATTTTAATGGACTACTCTCACAGATCATAAATGGCACTTTAACCTTTGATGATGGCGGTTTCTGACACGGTCTCTGCACACAGCCTTTAACTCAGTTCTCTGATATCTTGCTGCAGAAGGATAAAGCTCATGTCGCATGAGTTGATGATAAATGACCTCTGGCCCAGGCTTAACGTTTTTTGCAAGATGGTCTGAATGAGAAGGGCGAATTACTAAAGATTGCCACTAGGGGTCATCCATGCCATGCAGTTTTCAGTCGTGCCGCCAGATGTAACTTCCAGCCTGCTCCTGACTGAACCATTTTGCACCTAATATTTGGGACCCGGCTATGTTCCAAATCCCAGCGGCACCAGGTTGTATGGCGGTGATATTTTAACATGCAGCATATGCATTCCATTTCCCTATTCACTGGGCTATTTGTAAGCCTAATTTAAGCTAAATATTCCGCAATGCTTATGGCTGTAGAAAGCTGCAAAGGAAGGTAATGGTGGACGGCGAGACACTTTTTACTTCTGCTGCAGAATACTGAGTTTTCAGTCACTTCCCTGTCCGTGTAGAGGGGTGTGGCACCTTCTCGGAAATGATAGCATTTTGAGCCTTGACCTTGAGTGATTGCACAGAGGCCTCGGAGAGATTAGTGCCAGGAAAGATGGATTCAGTAGGAGACGCTGTTGATTGTGAAATGGCTCTAAAGTCAGCATCTTGGAAGTCTCACCAAAGGGGTTGCACTTCCAGAAAGAACACAGCAGTGGTTCTTTACGAGGTCCCTCTAGACCGAGGCTAATAGGAATGCTTTGGAGAAGGCAAAGTGCTAAGGTGTCATGTTATCCTTCTGCATTAGAGGCTTAACATTTGGCTAGAATTCCTCAGCTACATTTTCAGGGTGAAACTGAAACAACTCTGGCAGGCTACAGCTGTGCAGAGAACAGGGACGTCTTCCAGCATCGGCAACAGGTGCAGGATCTGCTGGAGTTGTAGCCATGCAGGGAAACAAGGGAGTGCAGAGAACATCTGCTGGTGTCAGATCCAAAATTAACAGGGCTCTGCAGCTTTTATGATGCCAAATTTAAGCTAGGGCTGCATTCATTTTGTCTCCGGTCTGTGATTCTCAGCACGGTCCCTGGGAGTCCCTGGCACTTGGCGAGGCATTTCTTGGCTGGCTTCTTGAATCTTGAGATGAACTCCCAAGGGCCTTGAATGAGCAGAAAAGCAAGACTGGGAGTTTGGGTTCACTCTCCTTAGCGGCAAGGCATTGAATTCATTCTGTGGAGGTCTGTCAACGCTGCGTACCTTCAGTTTGCTCACAGACACCAACTTTTTAATGTTTCTTGGGACATTTCTCTTTGTTATTGTGGCAGCTGAATGGCTTAGAGTTCAAGGAGGGAGGAGGAAAAGAGCCGACACAGACAGCAAAACTGCCAAGGAATATTTCTGACTTGCAGCATAGAAACAGGTCTTGCAACAGAAGAGGATTAAGCTGATTGGCCTCCCACACTCTTCCCACCAATCGCAGTGGCCTAGAAAAGGGCCTTTTCGATTATATAAGCCTCATCCTCATTGTTTAAACTAGTTTTCTTTTCTTTTAGACACAGCATTTTCAAGTCAGGCTGCTTTGTGGTTAACATGGCCATGGTACTGCCGTATGTCTGACCTGCGTGAGATTGAGTTGCCATTTTTGCTCATGCATGAAACTGTGTGACTTTTTTTAGCTACTATGTGAGCCATTCTCCTATTCCCCACCTCTGCAACTGAGAAATTTAACTGTGTATAAAACTGGAACCTTTTAGCCTAACTTCCTAGTTGGAAAGATTCCCTGGGTGAAGGGTGCATTCTCTGAGAATTTCATCCAATTGCAGGGACAATAAATATGTTAGAGCTTTGAATGTAGGTTTTAATTGCTCACAAAACTGGGACCTTCTGTGGGCACAAACTTCCCACAAACAAATTGCCTACAAAATTGTGGCCCTCTCTCCTATCTGCCTGGGATATTCCTTGTGAGACAGGTAGGGGGACATTTACACTAAATTTAACGGCAAACAGAAACTACAGCCTGAGTTCCCCATTAAATCCAATAGAATCCAATGCAAAATGGAAGTGAATCAATGCAGAAATGAATGTGTCTATTCGCAGCAATCACAATCTTTCCTGGATTGGCTTTCTGTATTACCTTAGACTCCAGTAATGGCTACAAGTATATAGTATCCTGATATCATCCCATTCAGTCTGCAGTATACATAAGGTAGGGATCATTCATTTGACTAATCCATGGCAGCAGTGCCTTTTCTCTAAGTTTGCTTCCTTGGCCCTTAGTGATGTCATCACATAGCCAAATATGATTGGCTACACAGTATTGTAACATCATTCTGTTTGAAGATTGTCTGAGATTGCCCATTGGGCTAACCAAAGTGGGAAAATTGCAGCAAATGAAAGAGGGTAAAATCGGCAAGGAGGAAATAATGGAAATGAATGGGATTATGGTGGCAGAGAGTGAACTGTTAAAATGATGCCTTCTCAAAACATTACTTTCTACCTCAAGTTGAAAGCAGGAAAGCATATTGCATATCCTCAGGCATGGATTCCCAAATCAGCCTTGTGGAAATTCTTTCTCAACCAATACAATGAATAGAATATTATGAGATTTCTCCTTGCGCAAGTGGAGGCTACACCAAATTCCGTCATCTTTATGAAGCCTGCTGTACCATTAGACATTTTGTTCATGAGGATCCTCTGACTTTCCATGGAGGATTTTCAGGATAGGCCTCACAGTTTGGCTTATTAGATCAAATATCAGCAAAAGTGATGCCTGGCTAATGAAGTATAGAAATGATGATAGATCAAGATGGTTAGCTGTGTTAGTCTGTCTGTAGCAGTGGAAAAGAGCAAGAGTCCCATAGCATCTATAAGACTAACAAAATTTGTGGTAGGGGATGAGCTTTCGTGAGTCACAGCTCACTTCTCCAGATACGGCTAAAATGTGAGTCCATCTGTCCTTATATCTTGCTGATTTCTCCACACCCACCACTACCCCTCTGCATACGCCACCCTATCCAATCATGCCTGCTATTGTCATTCACCGGCTATTGTCATTCGGTATCTAAAACCACTCTCCAAGATGACAACACTTCACTGGTTAATTTTTCCAACATTTGATACACTGGCTATGTAGACTTATATCCTTCCAAGTCCATTGAAGTCAATGAGTTTAGAAGAGTTCAATTCTTCTTAGGATGGCACTGCAAATTTCTCATTCAGTGGTTATTTGTGTCACATGATAACTGCTTAACTGAAGTGCTGAGTGGTAACGCACTGAGGTCATGCAGTGCCCAGGCATTGATGTCTGAATTAGCAAAGTTAACAAATGAAAGCAATCTAGCGAACTTTGCTAGAGGGGCAAATCTGGTTTCCAAGTAATTATCTGAGCCTAATCTTGGCATTTACATTTGTCTCAGGCCCAGCCCTAATGAGAAGAAAACAACTGTCTATGATAACCAGGGCCAGTGTTTCACCTGCATAGTTAGAAAAATGCAGGAAATTGCCAGATGTAAATGAAACATGAGTGCTGGAATGATGTTGCTAGGCCCTAAAGTTTGAAAGAGGCCTCCCTGGGAATTAGAGCTGGCAACTCTTCACAGGTCCTTTGCTTGTGCCTTTTGATGTGCTGCGGTGATCTGCATTAGGAAAACAGTACAGGTAGAAAGGGCAAACCCTCTCTTCCCATGCGCTTTGGCTCTGTCCTGATTCTCTCACCCTCCTCTTCAAAAGTATTGCCTTAAGTGAGAGATCATGGCCAGTGTTCATCCATGTCATTGCCTCAGAAAGCTGTGTGTGCCTTTTAGCAATTAGAGATTATGAGTAGACATGGGCACGAACCAAAAAAAATTAATGAACCAGCGGTTCATGGTTCGGTGCCGACGACGATCCTGAGATCGCGAACCACAATGAACATTTTCCGTTGCAGAACCGGTTTGCGGTTCGTTGGGTGCAAAATGGCCCCCGTGGCACTTAGAGAGCCCATATTCCCGGGGAGTCTTTTGCAGACTCTTCTACAGCCATCACCCAAGTTTGGACAAGATTGCAAAAGGGATCTTGGAATCATACCCTCTCCAATCCAAGGCCCCCAGGAAACTCCCACAAAAATCCAAGCTCAATTATACTCTCAATCTCTCTCCCCAAAGGCTAGCAAGTGGCAAGCAAGAGCTCTGTCCCACTCCACTGCTTGCTGAAAGTGAAATCCAGTCTGGGAGCCCACAGCTAAGCACAAGTCCCATTGAGCAATGCAGGAGGTCTGTGTTTGGCTGTCAGAGCTGCCTATCAGGGTTTGCAGGGATGAGATTGGAGTGCCCGTGGCTACAGAACACCCCCTTCCCCCTCCCTCCCCTGGGTGTCTTCTCCCAACTTGTAACCGCTTTGCAGCTCCGTGGTTGGAAGGAAGACCTGCTGATCAAGGTAAGCTGGGGTTCCATTCAGGTTTCCAGGATGACAGAAGGAGCGCAGACAGAGTTCAGGCATTCCCCTGGCTCCGTTGCCAGGGGAATTGATTGCTGGTGCCTGAGTGTCTGGCTTCCTGAACCGTGGCCGAATGCACCGAACCAGGCCTTTCCCGAACTCTGGTTCATTGGCCGTGGACAATCACGAACCGCCGGTTCGCAATCTTGCGATCACCAATTTTGTGGGTTTTTGAAGTTCGTAATGCTGTTCGTGCCCATCTCTAATTATGAGTGCAAGACAAGCAAGGATTCATGGAAGGGATCACATTCCCCCTGTAGGATCTTTGCTGTGCTCTTTTCCCTCCCAATGGGCAGCCCCTGTAGTTTCTTCCCTTTCCTTGATTCCTTCTCTTTCTCCCCTTCCATGTTTTCAGCTTTGCCTCCCACCCTTCCTTTTCTCCTTTCTCTGCTTTCTCCCCTCCCCTCTACTCTTTAAGTGTTCTCTCTTTCTCTACCACATTGACCAGCATGAAACTTTGGCGATGTTGTTAAGGGTTACCTGGAAACTCCAAAATGGCCATGAAGAACTAACAGTGTAGTCTTGACAATTTTGGTCAGTATTTTTTAAAAAGTTGTAGGCATCTGTTATATGATTTGGGAGCTTTAAATCCCTCAGTTTTTTCAGTTTCAGATTTTTCTGCAGAGGTTTGCAGAAATATCTCTGCTATCCATATGTGACTCAACTGTGCAGATTTTTTTTTTGATCTGCACCCTGGGGGCCAGGTTTGGAATTAGATATAAACCACACATATTTTCATCTTTAATCTGTGAAAAGACAGAGAAAAAAGCTACCCAGCATCAGAGAATGCTTCAAACTGCCTGAAACAGCCATCATATACAACATACACAACAGCCTCAAGTATTATGCAAGATGCATTTTGCATTACTAACTTCAGATTTAAAGAAAACAGTCCTTTTATTTGGAGAAAGGGATAGTGATGAGAAAGTGATCAAGCCTGGTGAAATATGGGCACAGTCTAGAGAATCTAGAGGTATAGTATCTTTTTAGATCAGAAGAATACTGGTGAGAATCTGAAAAATATTGGCTGGTGGGTAATCCTAGCTTCATTGCAGGATCTTATCCACATGACAAGCCCCCATGCACATATAACATGCCATTGTGCCAGCATGATACTATTACGCCATTACAATATAGCATCCCAGAGACTTTCCTGTAGTCATGTACACCACAAACACTAGCATGGACTGGAATCCTAATTTCTGTCAGAGTCTGACTAGATTCCACGAAAGTGCCTGGAACAGCATCTGGAGCCTCCATGGCAGAGCGCATGGGTTGCCTGCAGAAATGCCCAGGTTAACTGGTGTTGAAACACAGACATACAAAGACTCTCACACACAGGCACACACTTTCTTTGCTTGACAGCTGCTGCCCAGCAAGATATTATTGAGGGAGATGAAAAGGATATAAGGAAATTTCATATGTGTACATTTAACTGAGCCTGGGGCTTGTGTTGGCTGGAGGTGAGCAGGGTCTGCTTGCCTGGTGCAGGAGTTAAAATGCGGTCCACAGAGAGGTGGAGAGGAGCACAGGAAAAAAAAATCAGCCACCATGAGCAAGCAGCTTCTCTGAAAAAGGAGCCGCTGTTACGAACAGGCATTTTACACTGGCCCTGAGATGGAGAAGGGCGGGGGGTGGGGGGAGAGACTGTAAACTCTTATTAGTGGCTTTCCAATTTAAACAACAAAGATGCTTTCTCGTAAGCAAGTCAGGAGGCGGCATACCTTGGCAAACAAACCCTTGCTAAGAGCATTTGCTGGAAATATTTCTTCTTTGTTCCTGAAAAAAGAAAGAATAAAATATGCTGAGTGCATGGCACGAGGGTCAGCGGGTGTAATTTGAAGTTATGGGAACTGCACAGAGTCTTCACATCGCTCAGGGTGACACTCTTTTGGCAGCCCAAAGCCGGAAGGGCTCTTCCAGAGCAACGGAGGTCAGGCATGTGCTGCCTGGGGGCTTCCAGTCCTATCAATTAAGTCCTGTAGTACTAATTGGGGCGTACAAAAATCATATAGCAATCATTTCTCTGTACTGAAGATCCAGATGTGGAAATGTAGATGATTGGTATGAACAGCCGGTTGATTCCTATGCCTCTACTATCATCTTATATATGATCGGTTCTGCATCTTTTGTACCAAAATGTGCTGATAATTAGCAATTAGTGTTCTGGGCTAAGAGCAGAGAGACTGGGGCACAAGTCTCTACTCATCCATTGGATGATCTTGCACCAAGCAAAGTCTCTCAGCCTAACCTACTCCACAGGGTTGTTGTGAGTGCAAATGGAGCATGTACACCATCCCAAACTCCTTAGAGGAAGGATGGGAAATGCCTGATAGAATATACAGAGTTGTACAATCAATTATATTAGCCACAGCAGAACTGTCACTCCCTGGGACAGCTTCCGAATTACTTATCCCTTTGACTTTCAAATGGCTTTGCAATTTTTCCTCTGAGCTTCCACGAGGAAGGGCTGTGGCTCGGTGGAGGCATCTGCTTATGCACAAGGCCTATGTGCCGCCTGTGGCCTCTCCAGTTAAAAAGGATCAGGCAGAAAGTGATGTGAAAGACCCTTCCCTGAGGCCCTGAAGCACTGCGGCCAGTCTGAGCCACCAGGACTGACTGTCACAGACCAAAGGCAGCTTCATGGGTCCGATGTTCTCATGGCAACTCTGTGAGGTTGATCACAATTATTTCAATTTCATAGGCACAGACCTGAATTCAGGAAATAGTGATGCACTCGAGGCCACTGGTGAGACGATTCTAATGTCCATGCTAGAAGCAGGACTTAAACCCAGATCTTCCAGGGCCATGGTCCAGTAATCTCTAACCACTGAGATGTACTGTCTCTTATTTATTTATTTGCTTCATTTATATCCCACCTCTCTCCCCAATGAGGACCCAAAGTGGCTTACATAATTCTCCTCTCCTCCATTTTATCCTCACAACAACCCTGTGAGGAGGTTAGGCTGAGTGTGTTTGACTAGCCCACGGTCACCCAACAAGCTTCCACGGCAGGGCCAGGGTTCAAACCCGAGGTCTCCCATATCTTAGTCTGAAACTGTAACCACTACACAACACTGGCTGTCTTGCATGTTCGCTCATAAACATGCCAGACCAGCATGTGGCTGTGATGGATTGTATCTGTGTATATACAGCATGTGATGGGTTGTGCAAAGGGTACAACAGCAACGTCAGTGACAAACAGTGCAGTGAGTGAACAGTCCATAGTTATCGATCTCCCTCAGACAGACCAGAATCTTGTCTTGTGATCTTCTGTCTTTGGGAACTCAAAGAAGATATTGGTGTCCATATACAGAATCCTAAACAGTGCAGCAAGTTAACTAGATAAAGCCCAACACGCTCTTAGCCACTAGTTTACTTCTAGAGCTTTGCCACTTCGAAAACAACGCCAGGCTGTCTCCGTTCTCCCTGACTGGGGCAAGGCTACCCCACTCAGCAGACTGCTGTGATAGATGTAGCAGATGGGAAAGGGGGAAACATTTCCCCTTAAGGGCTGCCGTCTCCCCAGTTAGGCGTACACTCAAACCCATTCCGTGCGGATTAGGTTTCCCTTCACCTCTATTAACAACGTTCTTATAAACTCAGAACAGGAAGAGGTTAAACTGTTCTGGTCCTTCAATTCAAGTTTATGGACAGTTTAGATTTAAGTTTGTTTTAGGGGGCTTGGAATTGCAGAACCAAAAGTGGCTGTTCCTCCAGATGGAATGCAAAAGTCTGATTTTGTGTATGTGGTATGAGGAGGAGTCATTTGGGGGCACAAAGACAGGTGGGAGAGATGGACAGATGCTTTACCAGCTGGGTGAGCAGAGGGGGTGCCCAATAGAGCCCCCAGAAGGCAAGAATAAGGCATATGAGCAATCAGAGGAAAGAAGAGCTGAATAAAAGATAGAGGTGGTCTGGGTTAATTGGGTTTAGTCCATCAATTGGGTCATCTACAAATTGGCCCAAGAAGGAATGCAAGGAATCATTTACCAAACTGGGATTTGTATCACTTAGTGCAAATAGCCACTTACTGTCAGAAACACACAGACAGAGGAGAGAAAAATCTTACCAGCAATTTGATTCCACTCCCAATAGGCAGTTCGCTGGCATTTCAAACTGGTGAGTGGACAGAGGCTAAGATGGGGATGGTATACTGGGGCTACAACTCTCTGCCCTCCCTCTGGGTGTTAGGAAATCCCTGCCTTGGGGACTGGAGGTGGACAGAAGAAGAGGTTTAAGGTAAAAAGCGTGCGCGCGCGCGCGCGCGCACACACACACACACACGCACATAAGAAATGCAAGGAAGTTAAGTTAGATCTTTTGGATATCTTGGGGGATGAGACATGCAGGAGTCTGCCTATTCATATGTAAATCAATGGAAGGGATACATTCCAGTTTTAAAATAAATAAATAAAACTGGAATGCATGGGCCAAGTAAGCGCCCCCGCCCCCGCCCCCGCCCCCGCCCCCGCCATTATCTCACTGCTTTCTGCTGATGGAAGCATGTTTTCTCTTAGCCAGGCTCTGGTATGGAAAATCATCTGGAGTATGAAAAAATGTTGAATGAAATGGAGAGTGTTAAATGAGTTCAGTTCAGGAGGGCAGGATTTAGTTCCTTTTATCTGCATGCTCCAATTTCTGTAAATTATACCAGACTGATGTCCCCCAAGACCTCACTTGGAGATCCTGGGGAAGGGTGGGAATGTTCACTTTTCTCCGTGGCAGTCCACAGGTAAGAACCTCTTTGCCTATAGAACAAAACTGCGTCTCCTATTTGCCTGAAATTTGACACAGAGAATTGTTTGCTGAGTGGTATAACCCCCTAAGAATTCATTATTTTATTATATATATATATCTATTTCAATTTATACTCCACCTTTCTCCCCAATCAGGACCCAAAGTGACCATCATTCTCCTCTCTTCCATTTTATCCTCATAACACCTTGAGGCAGGTTAGGCTGAGAATGTGTGACTGGCCCAAGATCACGCAGTCAGCTTCCATGGCAGAGTGGGGATTTGAACCTGGGCCTCCCAGATGCTAGACTGAAACTCTAACCACTTGTCCACAGCTGCAGGGTATACGGTATACTCCTGCAGAGGTGAGGGGGTCTCTACTGTCTTTTGCTGATCGTAGCATCTGTTGTATTTTTCAGGTGGGTCTGAATACCGCTTGAAGGTTATGCTTTTTCATAAGCTTTCCCATCTGATCAGTAATTCCTTTGATATATGGCAAAAACACTTTTCCTGTAGGAGACTGTTTTCCCTTGGTTGTTTGATTCATCCTGGGTTTGATTGCTCTTTGGATTTCATTTCTGGAGTAGCCATTTGCCTGAAGTGCGTGGTTTAGATGATTAATTTCCTCATTGAGAAAGTGCGGCTCACATATCCGTCTTGCACGATCCACTAATGTTTTCATTATGCCTCTTTTCTGTCAGGGGTGGTGATTGGAGTTTTTGTGTAAGTACCGATCAGTGTGAGTTGGTTTCCTGTAGACCTTGTGACCTAACTGAAAGTTTGCTTTGCGGATGACCAAGGTATCCAGAAATGGGAGTTTTCCCTCGATTTCTTTCTCCATTGTGAATTGTATGTTCAGGTGGATGTTGTTGAGATGATTCAGAAACCCCATCAATTCTTTCTCCCCATGGCTCCAAATGATAAATGTATCATCCACAATCCGGAACCATACACCCGAAAAATACAACAGATGCTATGATCAGCAAAAGACAGTAGAGACCCCCTTACCTCTGCAGGAGTATACCGTATACCCTGCAGCTGTGGACAAGTTTACATCGGGACCACAAAGCGTAGCATCCAGACAAGAATAAAAGAACATGAAAGACATTGCAGACTTGGACAACCTGAAAAATCAGCAGTGGCTGAACATAGCCTAACTCAAACAGGGCACAGTATCTTATTCCAGGACACTAAAATACTGGACAACACTTCCAACTACTTTGTCAGACTGCACAGGGAAGCCATTGAAATTCACAAGCATAAGCAAAACTTCAACAGGAAAGAAGAAACCTTAAGAATGAACAGAGCATGGTTTCCAGTTCTGAAAAACACCAGGCTAACAAAACACTCTGTACTCAACAATAGCCCTGCAGAGAAGATTAGCACATCAAGCACCAATCCATATGCAAAAGAACTGCCTCAGGATACAGTGAAGCCTCCCTCCATTAGCATTCCACACCCTGGGAAACTCTTACAGGATGACTCAGCTCAACCCCACCCCTCCTGAGTAGATATAAATGACCTGCCAACATCTTTTCCACACTGTGACACTGAGAGATCTCTGTCTTTTGGTGCTACACCTCTGAAGATGCCAGCCACAGCTGCTGGCGAAACGTCAGGAACTACAATGCCAAGACCACGGCAATACAGCCCGGAAAACCCACAACAACCATCGTTCTCTGGCCGTGAAAGCCTTTGACAATACAACTATCAGGATTCCTGATATGACCCACTAGCATTACTTCTGAGGTTAAATAACCCAGCTCAAGTTTTTAAAATGATATACAAAGTAGATAAGAAATCTGACAGGGTGGGTGTGTTTTTGGTTCTGCGTGGCTTGTTAGACTCTGCTGCAGCCTTCCAAAAGATAGGGTGAAAAGCAAAGCAGTATCCATAACCTGAGCTTCAGTGATTGCAGAATATATTCCCAGTCACTGGGAGAAAACAGAGTAGGTATTCTCATGTTGACCTTTGCATGGTGCAGTGGTATCTGGCTTGTCTTATCCAACCCCCCTCAAAAAAAAGAAATAAAATAAAATAAAAAAGGATGGAGAGACAAGCAGCAAGGAGCTCTCCTATGATTGCCACCATTTGTCCCATCAACATGTACTGCAAGGAGTGTACTCAAATGTGTCCCCCAGTAAAGCATCCCTGGGGAATGTATACTGGTATAATTCCATAAAATTGAGGTGGTAGTTTAAAAGGTTTCAGGGAATATGTTACTATTGAATACATGATCTGAATCTGGAGTGTCTCCTGCAGCAAATATAGTAAAGGCTAGTTATTATGAACTCAACTAAAGACAGATTTAGGACTAGTTATACACTGATCTGATATAACTTGGCAACAATTAAGCCTTATCTCCAGAGATTTATGTTCCTGTATTCAGAGACTCTGTATCAGGCATCTGACGAAGAGAACTTGATTCTCGAAAGCTTATGCTAAAATAAAATTGGTTAGTCTTAAAGGTGCTACTGGACTCTTTTTGATTTTGCTACCACAGACTAACACGGCTAACTTCTCTGCATGTATTCAGATTGAGAGCTAGTTGGGTGTAGTGGTTAAGAGCATGGGACTCTAATCTAGAGAACAGGGTTTGATTCCCCACTCCTCCCCTTGAAGCCAGCTGGGTGACCCTGGGCCCGTCACAGCTTCTAGGAGCTCTCTCAGCCCCACCCACTTCACAGGGTGTTTGTTGTGGGGATAATAATGGCATACTTTGTAAACCACTCTGAGTGGGTCATGCTGAAGAGCGGTATATAAATTGAATGTTATTATTTTAACTCTCCTTCCCACTCCCCACAAACTAAGACCACGTTTAAAATGCTGTCAATAAGGCAACTGGATAGGTTCAAAAGAGACTGGTGTTATTTATATGAAGCAGTATGTGTGTATGTGACTCTTATTTACCCTCTCACCCACACCTAGAGCCCTTCAGGATCCTTACTAAAGAGATGGTTAATTTGTAAACAGGTTCCTCATTTCTCTAGAGTTCACTTATTCCTGCTGCCTCCTTCCTCTCTGAAAACCATTCTTCAGCCTCTTACAATAACACTTAGTAATCTGCAAAGTGCTTTTAAACTCAAGGCCATATTCCTTTGCGCATCATACCCCCTCCCCTCCCTTGCATCTCAGCTTCACTGACTTCATCAATTGGAGAGTCTGCAGATTAATGCTGGAGTAATGGAGAAGTTTTCATTTCCAGTATTAAGTGTTTTTATCCATCGACAGAGCTCAAGGAGAAAAGATGAACACAGGTGTGTCTGTGTGGGGGGGGGGGGGAGGGGGGTTGCCCAGACCCTTGAGTTGCATGCTGGAGCCACAGGCAACTTGTGGTCTGTCTCAGGGTCATGTTCTAATTAATTTTAGTACATATTTCACAATCCTTTGCTGCAAACCTATTTGCCCCCCCCTCTTTCTTACCCCCCCCTCTCTCTCTCTGCCAAGGCTCCTCTGCTGTCAGCATCTGTGTGACAGGCAGGCATTTGATAATGCAAGGATGTGCCTGCTGAAGACACGAATCTGGCGCAGGGTCTGCTTGTTTTTCCACTGGGCACAATAGGACTTAGCTGGACAGGAGGCCTTAGTCCTCCTGAGACTATGGGCCAAGCTACACATGACGAATGACACTTGAACGGCAAGTGGATTGTGTGGAGGGCAAGTGAACAGGGAGAAATACACTTGCCGTTCAAGTGTCATTCGTCATGTGTAGCTTGGCCCTATGTTTCCCACACTGGACAAAATCTAAAGAGGTAGGTGTGGGAGTTCAATATTATCTACAGCAGTCACTGCGGCGGGGCGGGGGGGGGGGACTTCTAATACTATTCAACTTGTTTTCAGAGCAGAAATCACTGGTTCCTGCCACTGTTATCTTCAGTCGACTTTGGGTGCTACATGTTGGTTGAGTGCCAAAAATACAGTGCTAGGCACGCAGTACTGTTTAAAAAGTGAGAACAGTTTATTTATGAACTACATAGTTGATAGTGAAGAGAAGAGACAGCGTCTAGCTATCTAGCTGTCTAGGAGAGAGAGACTGTTTCCACATGTCTTTATATACTGCAAAACTCATGGAATGAGGGCGTCTTCATGGCACGATTTCTGATGTCATCGTGCCACGATTCCGGAATTGTGGCACGATGACATCAGAAATCGCGCCATGAAGATGCCCTCGTTCCATAAGTTTTGCGCTATGTAAAGACGTGAAAACAGCCAGAGTTTTCAGAACAGAGAATAAGGAGGATATTACCCCTGGTAAAGCCCTCTGGAGACAAGACAAAGAAGTGACACTTAACAGAAAAGAGAGGTGCTGTCCTCACATTCCTATCTGACTAATCCTTGCTACCCTCTGTAGGGAAGGGGCTTCTTCTCTTCACCTTTGTACCCCAGACGTTGCTACTTCCAACCAGCCTAGATAATAATGCCCTGTCCCTTAATATAGGCCTAATGTGTAGAAATGGGCAGCTGAAGCTTTTTGTGGCGTGGAGGTAAATAACATCACCTGGTAAATTCCACGAAGCCTCTGCATTTCTCCAGGTAGTTGGTAATCCTGTTGCTGCGCAATGGGTCCTATGAATTGGTCCTCAGTCTCTATGCACAGTCTCCGTCCTTTCTATCCTCTCTCTTCTCAGTGTTTATTTACATTGTAATGCTTCATTGATGTGATGGACCCCAGAATAAGGGAGCAAGCCTAAGCAGGTCTACTTGGTCGTAAATCCCATTGAGATCAGTAGGACTTACTCGCAGAAGAATGCACAAAGGACTGTGGCCCAAGGTTGTTCAGAATTCCCCCCAACACTCTTCCTTATCCATTCCCCTATCTAAGTCACTTAGGTCCAAGAACTGAGTGGGAATGATTTAAGAGCTACTATCCCACATTGCCAAGCCAGAAAGAAAACAGCAGTGTTGATACTGCAGTCCTCACAAATAACACATTCAGAACTGGAGCCAGTGATGTGCAAACACTCCACTGTTTAAATCACCATTTGATTGCAAATTGGAAGCAGAGCTCTTGAAAATTCAGGAAAACCCAACCTCTTTATCAAGCACTAAACATGATTCAGAATCAGGAGGGACGGTGGCACAGTACAGCCCAATCTCGTCATATCTCAGAAGCTAAGCAGGATCAGTACTTAGATAGGCGACCGCCAAGGAAGACTCTGCAGAGAAAAGCAATGGCAAACGATCTCTGCTTCTCATTTGCCTCGAAAGCCCCTTGCTGCTGTCACTATAAGTCAATTGTGAGCTGATGGCACATGCGTGCACGCCGCACACACAAACATGGTTCTAAATTGTGTCGCAAATATGTTGCATATTTGCAAACTACTTTCCTGTGTCTCTTCCTCATCCACTGACTGGTGAATAACATTCACTGCATCAGTGTCAAAGCCAGAAATGTACATTTATGCCACTTCAACTACCTGGCCTGGTATCACGCTGAATGTGGTTGTGCAGGGTGTTCTACTTGACAGAAAATAGTCATCTCAGCCAAGGTAAATTTGATTTTTGAACATGTTGTTAAATTGAATTTACTTTGCTTAAAATGCCCATTTTCTTTTTTAACTGATGATCCCACAGGTTTAAAGAAGCAGCATCTACATGGCACCATTCATCATCCCATGGGTAGCCAGAAAACGGTGACTGATTGTACAAGCTTTGGGCTTACTGGATTGTTGGGACTGAAGGGAATTGTAGTTTTGTTGACCTTCCAATTCAAGTTGAGAGGCTGTGACAAGTATGACCTTCATCGACTTGTGTGATATATTCTCATACACCCTGTGTGGAGTAGTGGCTACAGTCTTAGACTAGGATGTGGGAAACCCAGGTTCAAATCCCCATTCCCCACTCTACCACAGAAACTTGCTGGGTGACCTTGGACCTAACCCATTTCACAGGTTGTTGTGAGGATAAAATGGAAGAGAGAAGAGTGATGTCAGCCACTTTGGTTCCCAGTGGGGAGAAAGGATGGGTATAAATGAAGTAAGTAAATAAATAAAACTGCAGCACGGAGTCATTTGGGAGAAGACAGAACAGGAAATATAGGACTCAGTCGGCCTATTACAAGATCATAAGAAAAGCCCTTCTGGAACAGACTAGCAGTCCATTTAGTCCAGCATCCTGTCTCACACATTGGCCAACCAGTCTTTTAGAAGGGCCAACAACAGAGCGTAGAGAGGGAGGCCTTCCCCTGGTGTCGCCTCCTGGCCAGGGCTTTTTTTCTGGAAAAAGAGATGGTGGAACTCAGTGGGTTGCCAGCACAGGGGACAACTCTTGGTGGGAGATGGTGCCTCTGGTACCACATGTGCACACACAAAGTGTGCACACACTCCCAGGACTGCACAATGATGTCACTTTGAGTCAGTGGAACAAGGGGGGAGTTTTTTAAAGTTTAAATTGCCCTCGGTGAAAATGGTCACATGGCTGGTGGCCCCGCTCCCTGATCTCCAGACAGAGGGGAGTTTAGATTGCCCTCCACACCTGTAGATTTTGTGGAAATCTAAACTCCCCTCTGTCTGGAGATCAGGGGGCAGGGCCACTGGCCATGTGACCATTTTCAAGAGGTGCCGGAACTCCATTCCACTGCATTCCAGCTGAAAAAAAGCCCTGCTCCTGGCATTAATATTCAGACAGTTTCTGCCTCTGAATGTGGAGGTTCCCTTCAGTCTAACTAGTGGCCATTGATGGACCTCTCCTCCATGAATCTGTCTAATCCCCTTTGAAAGTCATCTATGCCTGCTGCCATCACTACATCCTCCAGCAGCAAATCTCACATTTTAATCACTTCTTGTTATTTAAAAGGCCATTCTCCCATGTCTGGTTACCACACTCTCTTTGGAAAGGTAAAGTTTATGGCTTGGGAAAAGGGGCATTGGCAGGCAGGAGGTGGGCACCTCTGTATGTGTTTGTACATGCATATATTTTGCAAACATCCCATTAAATGCTTGCCAATGCCCACTGAGCATTTTTAAGTATTCCACAAAGATGTTCACAAAAATGTGAACACAAGAATGAAATAATGTGTTTTCTTAGTACTAACCAAAATTGTTAGGAGGACCAATAAAAAGTATTACATTGACGTGGTTCTTGGATTTTGGATTTTGCATGGATCGATAGGAGTGTTGGCAATATTTTCTATACCGAAATTTGAGCAACTTTGGGTTACGCTTGGATTGACTTTAACCAGAATTATTGGAAAGATTGTTCCTCTCTGAAACGATGAGGGAAAGGTCTTTCAGTCACTGCTGAAACCAATAGAAAAGAGCAAGAGTCCAGTAGCACCTATAAGACTGACAAAAATTGTGGTAAGGTATGAACTTTCATGAGTCACAGCTCACTTCTTCAGATCTGAAGATGCTTCTTCAGTTTCTTGCTGCAACCAAGGCACACCATTCCATATCCAATATAAGAATCCATGCAGAAAAACCAGGAAAAGTTTTGGTAGCATTTCCAACAGCTCCTAAGAGGGATGATTCGTCTTCTTACCTTCCTGGTGCCTCAGCAATAGACCATCCTCCTCTCTTTGCTGTTTGTATTGTATTCACATTGCACAGCACGTCTCAAACGGGATATGAAGAAAGAAAGTAGAAGTTGCCCTGAAAGTGTCACCCCTAATTAATATCCTCTGAGGCAGCTTCCTAATTAGCATGCGGATCTGATTTCAGCTCAGCTTGTTAATGGGCTCTCTCCTCTGAGGATGGTAATTAGGTATGACACTGATGTACTGTGCCATTGTAGGAACCTGCCACCATACTGGACCCAGTGGGCAGGTAAGTGGCAGCAAGGTAATATACCACACTTGGAGAAGGACGTATTGCAGTAGATCACAGATACGAGCTGAAGGAGCCACACAGTTCTGTACTAAGCAATATCCTTGAATTGGTCTCTCCGCATTGCATATCTTGAAATGATACTGGGGGTGATCAAAGGCTGGGCCAGATGCAATATTTTGCTGAAAGGATGTTCTTCAAAAATAATCTCATCAATGCATTCATGCATAAATGTGTCCGGAGCTGGCTTTCCCCTTTAATGTTTCTGTGAGTGTGGTCCACTATGAATAGTTCTGGAGAGAATTATATAGACTATCAGGTTATTAGCTAACCTTCTCAGATGTATGATTGCACCTGGCCATCTGAAAAAAACCCAACTTCTTATGAATGTGAAATGTTGTGTTCACCGACTCTTAACCTTGCGTTTGCTTTAATGATGTCAAAATGCACAACCAAACCCAAAAACTGTGTGGGCAGATGCCCATGCCACCTGTTCTTTGCTTTCTGCTCATGTCCTTTGGTCCTGGTCTGAGCCATTGCTGTTATCCTAGTCTTCCTGGGATCACCAATAATGTGACATATGAAGTATGAGTTTGTCAATTGTCATGGGTGAAATGCTGAATTGGTACCAAGGAAGTGTAAATAATTAGGTCAATGTGCCAGCAACTACCAAACAATTATGCTCTATTTATATAGGAGAATACATATATTCTCATCCAGGAAAATATAACAGTTCTTCCAGCTACCCAGTTAACTCTAGGGGCTGGTTCATATATACATATTCATTGCTTGAAATCTATGTGTCAAAGTATTATATGCTTGACTATGGGTGGCTGGTTATCAGAACTGACTCCAGTAAAATGCGTTATGTGTAATGATGATACAAAAAGTTCTGTCTTTGGTGTGAGATCTGTGATAGGCTATTTATTTATGGAAATGATTATTGAATGCTGCGCTCATTAAGTGATCAAATGAATGGGTGACCAATCGTCAGTGGTTAATTTCAGCTGGAACATACCATTCTTGGATTTACTTGACACTGTAATGCTGGAGACAGAAGGATGGATCTGTCATTGCTACCATGAGGTAGAAATTTCTGTGGCTAAATATACATGGTTGAGTGACTTTTTCACCCCACTGCTGTTCTTTTTTGGCTGTTTGTGGTGATCAGGAGAAACAGTCCATGGTTAACAGAGGGAGTTGCTGGACATTGATGTGCTTCCATATGCTGATGGCCACCATGTGGAATGATTTCATATGGCCTTAAGGTGTGCTCTATGGAGCGCTGTGCTTTCTCTTCATATTGTCTGGGAGAGCTTGCCTGCATGGTATAATTCTTTTCTGAGCATCATGGCTTCACAAAGAGCGTGTAATGCAACATAAAATTGTGCAAGCATGTGTTTCAGTCACAATAAATTTACAAGGAGGTGAATACTCACAACAGTTTCTTGATATGTAGATAAGGATCAAAATATGTATTTGTGTGGTCATTTTTAATCCTAGTGTATGTCACCCTAAATTTCATTGAAATGAATTGCTACTCAGTGAGCTGCTTACTACTAATTTGTTCCTTAATATCATTGGGACTTAAGCAAAACTAACTTCAGTTAGCTTTAGGGCCAACATCTTTATTTATGTGCAGGGCTCATTTCAAGGGGGAATGCGCAGGAACGCAGTTCTGGCAGTTCCCCAAAGAGATCACATGACAGGTGGCCCCACCCACCTGACTTGGCCATTTGGGTCCCGTTTCAGCCTGGATTGGGGCCGAAACGGATAGGTGATGTCAGGGGGTGTGGCATATGCTAATGAGTTATGCCAAGAGTTATACTAATGAGTTCCTCCAGCTCTTTTTCTACGAAATGACCCCTGTTTATGTGTATGAATAATTTTTGCTTTTCCAAAAATTTTAACATCATTCTTTTAGAAGTACTCTGCTAGGAAAATTACAAAGGCTAATGCTGCTGACGTGTTGGGAAGGTTTGTCTGACTGATATTGAATGATAGCAGCCCAGGATGAATCTATTTTCATTTTTTAAAAATTTGCAATAGCTAACAATTTGCAAGGCTATATCAGAAACACCAAACACTCTCGGGGCATTCATGCTTGTATGTCACAGGAATTTCAAATGCTTGCCTGACCCCTTGTCCTCTGACACTTTGTCCTGAAATAATTTGGGTGACATTTTCATTGTGCTTGGATATTTCATAATTTTAAATATTTTATAATAAATTAAATGTTAATTGCGATCTGTCCTGGGGAGGAAATCATCATGCTATTCAATTAGCATTAAACTTATTACCCATCAAATATTTAAAGAGCTCCCATCCAGATTATTTCCCCTTTGGCCCTCTGTAGAATCGTTTCTCCGTTTGGATGCTACAAATCAGGACTGTCCAAGTTATATATTTTACCAGATGTTAGGCATTTGTTCCCCTTTGATAGGTTTCTGTAACCCCTAGAATGTGGTATCACTCTTTTGCACATAGAATGTTTACATCTAGGCACACATACAAACCCACAGACTAGCTATGTTCAGTAAGAAAACCAAGCTTTTCAGATAAACTGAGTTCAAAGGGTCTACCACCTTGGCCCTCAAGTTTCATCCCTAGCCCTGAAGGACTAACGTTGTATAATGAAAACGTCTGGCACAGGTCTTCACAGTAAAGCAGTGCTATGGCCACAATTGCATGCACCCAGCCAGGAAATGGTTGACCTCTCAGTTCGTCAACCTCTAGAGCCCTAGAATTCATGAGAACTGTCCCCTGGAATGGGCTTCTCATCTCTGGAGAAGGGCTGCAATCGATTCTTTACTGTGTGATTCTTGATGGATTAATATGTTAGAAAAGCTGGGTCATGGAAGATTTCTGGGTGACCTTGGGCCAATCACACATTCTTATCCTATCCTACCTCACAGGGTTGTTGTGAGGATGAAATGAAGGGGAGGAGAATGATGTAACCCACTTTGGGTCCCCAATGGGTAGAAAGGCAAGGTATAAACAAACAAAAACAAACAAATATGTAGAAAAGGGACCTAGACATATAGGCTGGCTTAACATGGCATTTACCTATGTGTGGAGAATGTTTTTTTTCTGCTCTTTCTTCTGGATTCAGTTTAATTCCTATTAATTGTAGGTTGTGTTGCTCCCTATTTCACTTCTATGTTTATTTGTTTATACTTCTGTCTTTTGGTTTATTTCTGTACTTTTTACAGTTAGTTTAACAGGTCTGTATTGTGAATGCATGTTGTATGGGTTATATTATAAGCTCTGTACATGCTGGCTGTTGTGGATTTTCCAGGCTGTATAGCCGTGGTCTTGGCATTGTAGCCAGCAGCTGTGGCTGGCATCTTCAGAGGTGTAGCACCAAAAGACAGAGATCTCTCAGTGTCACAGTGTGGAAAGGAAGTTGGCAGGTAATTTATATCTACTCAGGAAGATAGGGTTGGGCTGAGTCATCCTGTAAGAGTTTCCCAGGGTGTGGAATGCTAATGGAGGGAGGCTTCACTGTATCCTGAGGGGGTTCTTTTGCATATGTATTGGTGCTTGATATGCTAATCTTCTCTGCAGGGCTATTGTCAGGTATAGAGTGTTTTGTTAGCCTGGTGTTTTTCAGAACTGGAAACCATGCTCTGTTCATTCTTAAGGTTTCTTCTTTCCTGTTGAAGTTTTGCTTATGCTTGTGAATTTCAATGGCTTCCCTGTGCAGTCTGACAAAGTAGTTGGAAGTGTTGTCCAGTATTTTAGTGTCCTGGAATAGGATACTGTGCCCTGTTTGAGTTAGGCTATGTTCAGCCACTGCTGATTTTTCAGGTTGGCCAAGTTTGCAGTGTCTTTCATGTTCTTTTATTCTTGTCTGGACGCTACGCTGTGTAAACTTGTCCACAGCTGCAGGGTATGCGGTATACTCCTGCAGAGGTGAGGGGGTCTCTACTGTCTTTTGCTGATCGCAGCATCTGTTGTATTTTTCTGGTGGGTCTGAATACTGCTTGAAGGTTGTGCTTTTTCATAAGCTTTTCCATCTGATCAGTGATTCCTTTGATATATGGCAAAAACACTTTTCCTGTGGGAGACTGTTTTTCCTTGGTTGTTTGATTTATCCTTGGTTTAATTGCTCTTCTGATTTCTGGAGTAGCCATTTGCTTGAAGTGCATTGTTTAGATGATTAGTTTCCTCATTGAGAAAGTGCGGTTCACATATCCGGCTTGCACAGTCTTTCACCCCACGGCAAAACGTCAGGAACTACAATGCCAAGACCACGGCTGTACAGCCCGGAAAATCCACAACAACCATTGTTCTCTGGCCGTGAAAGCCTTCAACAATACATTTGTATATGCCATCTATCTCTCTGCCTGCCTGTCTGCTGGGATTCTAAGCAGTCAGAGGAAGGCAATTTCCTCCTCGCTCTCATTACAGCCTTCTTCCCCCCAACTCTCATCATGCTCCTTCAGATTGAAGTACCTGAAGGAACAGCGTGGGCCCGTGGGACAAATGGGGAGTCTGAAATGGGCAACCCCGCTGTCTTCTCCTTCGCAAATGGAAAAGCCCTTCCATTATTGGGGCTGCTGCACTCATGGAATGGTTACATAGGATCCAAGACCTCCTTTTTTGAACTGTAATAATAACATCATGCTCACTTTCCCAAGGGCCTCGGTCTGATGGTCATTTGTGTTTCTTCTCTCTGGGTGCTCCAGATAAACCTCTTTTCTTCCTCACAGGCCTCTAATTTTGTTACTGGATGTTCCCTCCCTCTCTCCCCTGGCAGAGGTGCTCCTAGCCTGGCCTTCTTACCATTGGACTGCTGTTCTCTCTGGCTTGGGTGGGCAGCACATCCTGAAAGTAAGTCCCAGCTCTTCTCCCACAACTTCCTCCTACCCAGGAGCCTCCCTTCACCATGGTTTCTCTCTTCAGTCATTTGCTTCTCCAGCGCTTCCCTCAGTGCCACCGTCCTCCCTTTCTTGTTCTGGAGCTCCTTTTGAGTGTTCCTAAGCTGTGGGGCCAGTTTCACACCCTACCAGTAGCAGTGTGGCAGCGCCTCCAGTACAGCCAGGTTTACATCCAGTATATACATGTGTATGATACTGAACGAGGGTTGCCAGCCTCCAGGTGGTGGCTAGAGATCTCCCAGAATTACAACTGATCTCCACGCGACAGAGATCAGTTCCCCTGGAGAAAATGGCTGCTTTGGAGGGTGGAATCTATGGCATTATACCCCATTGAAGTCCCTCCCCTTCCCAAATCCTGCCCTCTCCAAGCTTCACACCCTATATCTCCAGGAATTGAAATAATAAGATGCTTCTCCTCTTTGGATCCAGTTCACACCTTGCCAACCTCCGGCACAGCCATGTTTACATTCAGCCAGGCTGATGGAGGCACTGAGCTGTTTCCAGGCCAGGGGAGCCATTCCTTGCCCATTGCTAATTTATGAACATATGAATAATATTGCAAAACAGGACAAAGTGGTGCGTGGAAACAGAAAATGAGATGAAATGACTCATCATGGGTTTGATTTGTAGGAGGGGGAGGTGCTCTTGAAACAGTGACTGGGGGAACATCAGGGCTCAGAAGGTAAGAATGATCCCATATTGACAATTAGGGGAGGGGCTGTGACTCAGTGGTAGAGCACTTCCTTGGCATGTGGCAGGTTCAATCCCCAGCAACTCCAGTTAAAATGAAAGGCTTTTATCTGAGACCCCAGACAGCTGCTGCCAGTCTGAGCAAACTGATAGATCAAGGGTCGGATTCAGTACAAGTCAGCTTCATGTGTGCATATGTGACTGAACTAATAAGATACTCGCCCAAAGATCCAAATCCAAATCCAAAATGTGTTACTTAGAAAACTGCAACTACGAAAGTTGAAATGTTTTTCCCCCCAGAATACCCTGTCCTCCTTGTCTCGTTATATTTCTTTCACTGCCACCTTCTCGTTCTTCCTGTTCTTGATCTTTTGCTTTTATGTGTGCATGATGAAGGCTAAACTTATTGAGATGAAGTGATGTGCCTGATCTTGCAAAAACACTGTTTTGTAACCAGATGCCTGTAAAGAGGAGGAAAATTATACTCATGCATTTGTGGCCATCTCATTATCATATGAAAACATTAATGTTCTCAGAAATATAATGCAATAAATGAACACTAGAACAGAGCTAACACATGCTGAATAATTGGGCAGATTTCAGACCTGAGACTGTGGAAGGATGGTCTCATTTTTTTTAGTCCTAACAGGACTAGACAGTACAAGAGACATAAAGAGGGTCACATCAGTGACAGGCTAAATATGCTGTTAGAGAATCCATGTGGGTGGAAGCCCTAATCAGTATAGTAGCTACAATTCTGCCCTCTGGGGATGTGAATAAGGATCTAAGAACATAAGAGTTAACTTCTTGGCTCCAGGAAAGATCTGTTTAGTCCAGTGTTGGCAGCTAGCTTTACCTAACAGTTTGTTTGTTAGTTAAATCAAAAAGAGTCCAGTAGCACCTTTAAGACTAACCAATTTTATTTTAGCATAAGCTTTCGAGAATCAAGTTCTCTTCGTCAGATGCCTGATACAGAGACTGTTAGTTAAAACAGTCATATCCCACTTTTCTCTTGTGGGTTGAGATGGCTTTCAATTCCAAACAAAAACATACAAAACAAATAATCCCCAAACAATCCCCTCCCCTGCAAATGCCTGCGCTTTATACCCCATTATAAGCCCCCGTGAATAAAATGGTCTAAAAACGTATAGAGATGGTGTCCTCTCACCTCCCAGGGAGCCTATTTCATAGGATAGGAGGGATCATGATTGACACCAGGCAGGCTGCCTTGAGTGGGGGGATCCCTTCTAAGAGGCAGCCTGAGGACCACCATTGTGCATGGGGGCAGAAAATAAAAGACGGTCCTTTAGATATGTGGGTCCTAGGCCATGGAGGGCTTTAAAGGTCATAACCAGCACCTTCAATTGAAGTTGGCCATGAGCTAGAAGCCAGTGCAGCTATTTTAGAATAGATATGTTTCCATTGCCTGGCCCTTGGAATAATCAGGCTTTTTGCATTCTGAATGAGTTGTATTTCTGTGTTGTCTTGGGTAGCCCAACAGAGAGGGACGTTACAAAAGCTTAGATTGGTAGGCTAGTTTAGAAGCAGTAAAAGTTCATTCAGGTTCAGTGCAAGGTGTTTTGTTGCCCCAAGAAAGGTACTTCTATTGCTCTTTCTTGTGACACCACTATCTCGGACCTACCTGGCAGTGGCACAGGTCCAGGAGTTGATGCCTGTTGCCTCCGGCACCACTAAAGACTGGGGAGCAAACCTAGTCACTGTGGTGTGATGGCTCCCGCCTTATTGAGCTGTTGTAAGCAGCTGCCTGGCTGAAGAGCTGGCCCTGAGTCCATTCCCTTTTGCCCATTGCCAGCATCTTGTATTCAGAGGCATATTGCTTCTGAACGTGACCATTTTGAGTGCTGCAATTGGAAGCATGTGGTTTACGGTGGGAGCCATCTGGTGCTACAGAATATCCTTCAGTGTAGTGCCTTTTAATCATGTATATAGTTCTCCTCCCTGCTCTGATTGAATCATGTATGATCTGCCTCTTTTACAGCTTTAACATTAAGCACCAGGCTAGGCTCTTTACACCATCCATTTAGCTCTGAAGTTCAGTTCAATCTCCAGCAACAAGTAAGGCGGCAGCCGTCACACACAGAGTGATATTAAACAGATCTGAACTGAACATCCACAGCACATTTCAACTGAGACAAATGACATGCATATATTTCACCTCTGAAGTGTCGCTGTAGTATAGTTTAGTTTTGCAGTGTCTCTGTGTTCCTTGTGGACTTTTCTGAAATTATAAATTCAAGATTTCTTTAAAAATTATTTCAATTTGATAAAAACTAATTTTGATACCCATTTCATAAAAACGAATTTTGATGGACATTCTGATGCTTAAAAATTTAAAAACACAATAGAAAACTCTATATCAATTCTTTATTTACTTTATATATAGTTCACCTTTCTCTCTGAGATTCAAGGTAGATTACAAAATTAAAAAACAACAACAATGCAACAGGAATTGTACAAGACATGCAATATACAAAAAGACTGGATTACAAAAGTAGAAAACAATGAAATAAAATAGGCTTGGGGGAGTTTCATACCATTAAAAGATTCTGCAAAAAAAAATTCTAGCAGAAACTGGAATTAATAAAACATTCAAATCGGGGAGTACAAATAAGGTGTTAAAGCCATATAATCAAATACAAGCAAATTTATTCATTTAAAGTATTTTCAGTGATGTGGAGTTACAAGCCTTTGATTTCAACATAATCAAGAAAGTGTTGTCCTGGATCCCTTTCAATCTAACTAAGGGATTCCCAGTGTGGTGTGAATGGGTATCATGATGCCCACCAACACCTTTCCTGGTGCCTGCCAAGTGTTTTCAGAAAGTGGGCAAGGCCAGGTGGAGCTTTTGCCCAGCAGGGCTTCTGATTGGCTGTGCAGATTTTTTTAAAAAAATTGCTTCAACACCAGCTGCCACCACAACTCAAGGATTTTCACTGTTTGACCAAAGGTAAGCTGTGTTTTTAAATGATATGTTCATTTCCAAAGGCTTCCTGAAACAGCTTCTGCCTGAAACAACAAAAACAACATTCAATTTATATACTGCCCTTCAGGACAACTTAATGGCCATTCAGAGAGGTTTACAAAGTATGTTATTATCCACAAAACAATCACCCTGTGAGGTGGGTGGGGCTGAGAGAGCTCTGGAAGAGCTGTGACTGACCCAAGGTCACCCAGCTAACTTCAAGTGGAGGAGTGGGGAATCAAACCTGGTTCTCCAGATTAGAGTCCTGCTGCTCTTAACCAATACAGGACCTCCACTCTTAACTTGCTACAAGACGTCATCCTATACTTGGTCTTCAGAATTTGGCAATAGCTGCTGAGAGGTCTATTATGTTGAAGATGTGAGGGAGATATATATATATATATATATATATATATATATAAATATCGCAGTCAATCCTCATTGAACTTCATTTAATAACTATATATAGTAAAGTAAATAGCAAACTATGAGAGAAAACTTGTTAATGACTTGTACATAAGATAGACAGCTACAGTAACAGACCTTTTTTAACTGACATGAATGTTCATTCACAGCAGGGAGGGGCCAGTTCAATAGCAACAGATAAACAAACTGACACTATACAAAGTATTAATCCCCCTTTCTATCTGCAAGTACTCTTCACTCTTTCTATTCAAATTAGGTTACAGTGATTTATTCCAACAGAAGAGTTACTTTTAAAGCTTATAACCTCATTCTCTGATATTTTGTGATTGGCTCTGCCTTCTGTGACAGCTGTTTCAAAGGTACCCACAGGCTAAAAAAGTTTGGAGCCCTTGATCTAACTTTTCAAAACAAAGGGACCGTAACTCAATGCAGATCTTAAACATGGTTGTGTGATTGCTCGTGTGATTCCTACCGTTATTTCCATACTTAGCATGTTATTGAAGGAAAATAAAATTACGGTTACTAAACAGAGTTACATTCTTCTGAAGCCAATGAATTCAGTGGACTTAGAAAAGTATGATTCTGTTTAGGGCTATGACTGAGCAACTCCAGCTCTATTGTAATCTACACCCATTTCAATCTGCTTGCAGTCAGAATTTAGGACTGAGACCATTTTGAGCACCTGATGGGTAGCCTTCACTGAAAGAACCATGGGAAGAATAGGCCCCTATTGATTTTCCTGGATTTCTCAGCAGCTTTTGGTGCCATCAACATGATATCTTTCTGTATAGATCCTGTGGCTTGGAAGGGGGCCATTGTTTTGCTATAGCTTCTTCCTCACTAACAGGTATCATAAGATGGTACTTGGAGATGATTGTGGGATCCCACAGGGGTCTGTTTTATCTCCCATGCTTTTTTTGCATGAAACCACCGAGAGAGATGGCTTGAAAATGAAGAAATGACTAAAGTTGTCAGTGCTTTGGATGGGTGTGTGTGTGTGTGTAATCCTGCTGAAGAAGTCAGCTTGCAACTTGAAAGTGGTCCTGGCTCTGAGTTTCAGGTAAACGTTCTCTGTAGCAGCTACCTTCAACTGATATATCAGCTGTGCTCCTTCCTGTAAAAAGAGAGTTTGCATCCAATGAGACATAATCAAGCAAGACTTTCCTGTTTCCATCTCTCACTGCAGCCACTGAATCTCTGACATTTTTTTCCTGGATGGCATTGGGGCAATGTGGGGGTCTGCAGTGGGATGTAGTACCTCTAAAGAGGTTATGTGGAAGGGACAATCCACATAACCCATTGCTCAAATCAGAAAAGCGAACGTATCATCTATAGCACTCCTGGCATCCATCCAATAATTTCTCACCACATTCTGAAAAATAATTAATCTGTGGGTCATACCAGCAAATTTCAACTTGCAGTCATGCCATATGTTCAACATTCCAAAATACACTGAAAAAGCTATTTATGTAGATTTATCTTTTTAAAAAAAGCAATGTGAATTGACTTGTCATTCCTGAAATAATGGGAAAAGGAATAAAAGAAAATTGCTGGAGCATAAAGCACTTAGAGTTACATATCATCTGTGACTTTGCGCATGAGTTTTTTATAAAAACCTTGTTGGAGATTACCTTTTAAGATACCAATTGGTCAGTCATTTATTTGCTTAAAATGAAAGGTTAGCATTAATAGACATGTAACATTTACACATAAAATAGGTCCAATTGGTATAAAACATCTACCACATTGTTAGTTATCAAGATCTCCACACTTTTACATAAGGTGATCATTCCAATGAGGCGACAACCTGCTCTTGGGGCACCTTTGCTGCTATGGATATGGCAATCAAGCAAAAAGGCTACAAACAATGTGCAATGAATTCAGTACTTGCCACAACATTTTCCTATCTAATACAGGGATGCTGAATTTCTCCACAAATGGATTTGACAATGGAACTTACTGTATTTGAAGGTGTCAATCAGATGTGAGTTGATTACCCGATCTGTTCAGTTTGTGCCAAGCCATAATGGTTTGTACCGGTTTTTTGTGCGTGTACATAAAGATGAGGGGGCATGGCTTAGTTGTGCAGTATCTGCTCAGCATGCAAAATGTCACTTGCTCAATCCCCATCATCTCCAGTTAAAAGGACCAGACAGTATGTAATATGAAAGATTTCTGCCCGAGACCCTGAAAATCCGCCTGTTGCCAGTCTGAGTAGACAATACTGGCCTTGTTGAACAAGGGTCCGATTCAGCATAAGCCGGGCACATGTTCATGTGCTGCTAATTTAAAGTGATTGGCAGCCATTAGCATTACTAAGAACTAGTTAGATGAACATTGAAGGGAAGGATTTTATTGAAACACAGTATTTATTTAAGATGGGTTTATGTTATTTGTCTAATTAATAGGGTTGCTAGATCCCTCCCAGCAGGAGTGGGAGGCCTAACACTTACCTTAGTTGATCTCCTGGGCCTGTACGCAGTGGGTGCACTCCTGGCAGGCACAATGACATTACTTCTGGAACTGATGTCATTGCACCCGGCAGTGGGCATGCTCCTGTGCTTTACAGGGGCCAATTTGGCACAATGACATTATTGCAGCTGGCAGGAGCATACCCACTGCATGCTGGCCCAGAAGGTTTTTTGCCTCCTGGGCCCATTTCACAGGCTACCCCCCCCCCCAGTGGCCAAGTGAGTGGTGACAGGATGCAGAAGCTGGGAATGGGGGATCCCTCACCCCCACGAGGGGACTAGCAGCCCTACTATTTAAACAAGTGCCTGCTAAGCAGAGAAGTTATGCAGCAAAGGTGGGTGGGTGGGGGGTAAGTAGAACTCAATTGGGCTGTGTGAGAATGCACATGCACAGAAAGCAAATAAGCTGTGCTGCATTGTCAGGAAGGAGTATGGTGAAGGAAAAGAATAAAGCAATCTGTTGTACACTGACAAACAGCCTGATAATCCATTGAACTGACTGTCAAAAAATCAGGCCCCTGTTCTGGTGAACACGACACAAGTAATTGGTGTTTGAACACCCTTAATCAACAGCATCTTCAACTCGATGCAGGGGTGGGGGGGACGTACGATAACTTTTATAGTTAATTTATTCTTTTTTTCTGGACACCACCTTAGTGATAATGGGCAGAGCAACATCACCAGAGACACGTCTCTTGAGAAGAGAGGCAAGCCTCAAGCTGGAACCCAAACAGAAAGGTTTGCAGTCCAGGATGTAAGATGCCAAGAAATTACTGCCCAGAAGATGCATCTGGAAAATGTTGCTTCTCTACTTAAGGGCATTCTTTATACCCTGAAAACTGAACAGAGAGAGCTGTTCAGATGGCGCACCACAGTAGCAGTGCTATCCTAAGCAGAGCGACAGCCTTCTGAGCCCATTGACATCAATGGACTCTGAAGGGTGTAACTTTGTCCAGGATAATACTAGTAGATGCATAAAGACTGCTGCTAAGGCTAATAATCTCCTGTAAAAAAAAATTAGAGGGGGAAGGGCCTCCTCTGGCTTCCTTCATGGCATGGTTGTAGCCTATCAGGGATCCTGCAGCGAGTGAGGTGATATCACACCACTAGATAGTCAATCAGATTGACTGTGTAGCATAGTGATGACAGAGACGGAACATCACTCTGCTGTGTAGAGTGGGCTGTGAAACTGCTGTAGCATGGGAAGAGAGCAAATGAGTATTCTAAGCAATTGGGAATGTGTTTCTTTCCCTCCTGAATTGTACTAAAGTAGTTTCAGCATCAGAAAAGAGGGAGTATTGCCTGGTTTCTAGGCAACATAAGAGCCTGCTTGCTTCCCTCAACAGGTGGCCAAATGTTGTGCTCCTACCTCAAGCTCCCCTCTCAAGAATTGCCCATATGGACTGTATTTTGCAGCCCACAAACAGGGCTGGGAAGTCAGGGGGAGGCATTTGCATGTAATCATACAATGTTTCTTTTGCAACAACAACTGGGGGCTCTGCTTTTCCTTTTGTGCCCCAACCATCTCTGGATTAAACAAGCTGTAGCAACAGGTAACAATGTACAGAGGATGTATGTATTTCAGAGAGATCCTGAAAGTTAAACTGGGCTACAGGAGAGAGAGAGAGAGTTTGGTGAGAAATTCACTCATATTGCCATGAAAGCAGAGCTACATCTTAAATGTGAAAGTGATCATCTCTACTACTTGCCTATCTCTGCTACAAAAGGGGAACTTCCTTTGGCTGATACAACAGGACTGAAATGGTTAAACAAAACGCAACCACCCAGGATGTAAAAGACTACAGCACAGAAGTGACCTGGGGAGATCAGCGTACTGGACAGCTGCTGGTAAAGAGATAATGAATATAACTGCTTCTGTCTGGCAAGAAAAAGAATTGTCAAAAGGCTTTAGTCAAAGAAAGAGGGTATTAAGCAGTTAACTGCAGAACTTTGGTTCAAAGTGAATTTCATTTTGTGTCCTTTTTAATCTTGTTCTGTTCCTTTTTTCACACAATCAAATCAAATGCTATAGTTGCCACAGGGAAGCCGTGGAACTGGGAAAGGAGGGAGTCATAAAACAGCCTTTAATTTTGCAAATGCATACAAGATCCAAGGGGCTGGAGGCAGAAGTTATAAAAAAATAAAATTGGCAATGAGGTAAATTTGTACGAATGATGAAGCGACCACGGCGGAAGGTTATCCAAAACTACAGCTAATGCATTATCATTTGGAGACTTTCAGAAGAGAGCAGGAGCTTCTTCATACACTACACAGATCTCTGCAGGATCGTCCCGTTGTAGAGAGAGGCCCTGCTCTGCTAGGCTAGGGGTGGGGAAGGGAGCTCAACCATGTAGGTGAAATGATTGTGTGGACTGCAACATCCTGGGGGACTCTGGATGTAGGATGGCCATGGTTTCCAAGCAGGAATAGTAAAAGTGCTGAGTTCCGCTGACTTAAAACCTTTACAAATCATATCCAAGGTTTCATTTTCTGTGTAAAAGAAGCTTATTAGGGTGTTAAAGCAGCTATTATCATGCTTGCACTTTTATCACTACTATATATTATTATTTATTACTAGCAAAATGCTTTTCAAATGAAGGGAATGTTTATGGCCGTAAAGACAGGCCCTAGGTGGGGGAGGGCAGGCAGGCAGAACCGCTTCCAGCGTTTGGCACAGAATCCTCCTGGGTAAGTGCACTCCTGTTGATTCTCTTCACCCTCTCAGCCCCTTTTGATACCTTCCCATTGAACCTGTGCATCTGCCTTAAGCCAAATCAGGTCACTGGGGTGAGGGCATGGTGGCAGAATATGAAGAACGCTAGCTGGAGTTAAAAGAGGCCACAACTTTATTGATTCACAGCTTGTGGAGCATTTGGCAACACATAGGGATTGGGTCCAAGCATTGGCTGACCCGCCTGCCAGCTGATGACCAACCATGCCTCCTCAGCCCACCTGCTGAGGGGAGGGGGACACCATGGGATGACAGCTATTTGGGATACCATGTGGGCACACACCCCTATGAGGATCCCCTGCCACCTGGGAGTGAGGAAGGATACCCCAACAGCTCCAGAGCTAGGCATGCACTTGCCATGCCTCACTCCCAAGGTCCCTTAAGTTTTCCTTCCTGGGGAAACTGGGTTTGCACGCCCTGTGTCCCCCTCAAAGAATCCAAGCCCAATGCCCTAACTGCCACAAGGGCCACAAAATGGCTCCTGCCAAAGCTCCTAAAACAGCAACTAACTCCACAGACCATCCCGAATGTCCTGCAACCAAATGTCCTGCCCCCACCTGGAGAGGTGTACACTGTCTTGATGGTATAAAGCCTCCAGCCAAAGGGATATGTCCGGGTGGGGAATTAGTGCATCCCACACACTGCCGCCAAAAACTTCCCCACCATCCTGGCCAACTTCTGCCTGGCCAAATCCACCCTGTCTGGGCAAGAAGCCCCGTGCCAAGAGCGCTGTTCAAGCAAGTCCGACCACAGAATATGCATCTGAAAAAAGAGTATGCAGAGCATTCCAGGCCAGCCAGCATGGGATGCCTCAAATCCACTCCCTGCTACCTGCACAAGTTGTTCTCCCCTAGTTGTATGACGAGGGCATCTGGAGGGCCGTGATGCCTGGTATGATGAAGAACCATTGGCACCAATGAGTCCCAAAGCATCCCCTCAATGCCGATCCTGGCCCTAGCTGCCATCCAGTCCCAGCTGCTGGCCCCATCTGGGCGGCAATGCAGAGACGCCAGCCTAGTGAACAATGCTGTGCCCACAGATCCATACTGATTTGCGCCGACTTGCAAAAACTACCAAAAGAAAAAACATTTGTGCGGTTCCGCACACACTAGATGAATGTATGTCATGTAAGCACCAGACCTCCACCATCCAATGGTGTGAATCCGGGATGAGGAAAGGCCGAGGTCCACTGCCATAGAGGTAGCCCCTATCCTGAAGGAGGGGTTCCAAACTCCTTGGGTGGCAGGATCTGAGAAGGCAAGAAAACTGGAGCCACATCATTGGGGAGCAGTCTGTGTGTATAAGAGGGCCTACATGCTGAGGGTGGATGGTGAGGTAGGCCGTGGTAGCCTGATCCAGGCACAGTGCAGTATTGGCTTTGGCCCTCATGTGGATGTGCCCCCCCCCTTTGGTCAGAATGCTGATGCAGACCCCAGCTGCTGACACCGAAATGTCTTGGCTCCCCAGGGCCCATTCAGAGGTCCCAGTGGGAGCTGGAGACAAGCTCCCCCATAAAAGGCCAGCAGGAAGGCCATTCTAAACAACTGTGATTAGAAAGCAGACTGGCAAACGTCCGGGAGCTGCAGCAGGATACTAGAGATATGTCCAGAGTTATGGGTCGACATGGGTTTGGGGAGGGCGGAGCCATCCTTCTCCATCTCTCCAAAGCCCACCGAATGCAAAGGGGTCACATGAGGGATGTGGCCAGCCCCTCTTTAAATGCCCTGGTGGCAGACCTGAGAGGGAGCTGTGCCTGGACAGTCTGGCTGGCCAGCTCTGATTGTCCAGTCAGGAAATTTGAACCAGCAATGTGGGCTGCCCAGCAGGGACTGTTGGAGAACCCCAAAGATAGCATTCACCATCCCGCACACTCCCTCCCCACCTGGGCTGCAACTGGGCTGCTCAGGTAAATCTAGGGGCTGGTGTTTCTCCAAACAACGAAATAAAATTTGCACCTGTCTCTTACCTCTGTCACCCATTTCTTCAAGAGAAGAAATGGACAGACTTCAAACATGGGGATAGAGGATTTATGTAGTACTTTTTCTTACTGACTTACTGCTTACTTAGTGAGTTTTGTCTCCCTCATATACAACATTTTATTCATTGATGTTTCCATCATCAAAGAATATCACAGAGATTTTAGTCACACTGCTTATGAAAACGAATGTACATGATTCACCTGCCTGTATGCTGGAAGCTGAAAGGAACTGTACAGAGCCAGCAAGATTGTCTGCACAGGATCTCCCAGGGCCTTCAGGCAGGCTACTGAGACCAGGAGAGGTCACCACTGGACACTAGTCCACACAAGCCACTCCTCGCCTTTAGGGCTGGGACTACCAATAAAGGTAGTCCCAGCCCTGGCATGGATTGCTAGTATGAACTATGAAAGGTGCAAGGCAAGCCCAGGGCTGCACAAATGTTCTTGCTGGACACAAAACGGAAGGCTTAATGCCATGTCCCTTATTTTTCTCTTTCTTGTTCCTGGAGGAGATGATGCAGCCATTTAGCCCCCTGTCCTTAGAATAACCTTCAAACTAAAATTGTGTTACTGATACCCACTGCTCTATCTTTTCAACAATTTAAAACGACGTTCGTTGCTGAAATTAACAGCGTTCCCCGCCGATGTCCTTGCCCGTGGCTCTTGCTGGATTTTTATCATTTAATGAAGTTTGATACCTTTTTGTGTTAAAAAAAGTTTTCATTTATGTTTTCATTTGAAACCTTAAAAAAAATGAGATGCTATGGTCTTAATAAGCCAATGGTGTTTTTACAAACCTACAAAGATTTTGCTAACAACAAATAAGGTATGAATGGTTGGTTACCCTACCAAATTCTTTTGCTTTTGATGTATTAGGAAGTCACAATAATAAAGAAACGGTTGAAACACAGTTTCTATGATATAATTACTGCTGTCACAACTGGTCGTTGTTATAGACCCCCTCCTTAGCTACATCTGATTCTCAGTAGACTAATTACCTGCCCCCCATTTCCAGCGAGAGTCGCACAAAGAAATGTAATATTCTTCTGTCCTACATTATCTCTCAGATGCCTTAGCACTCCCTCTTCTGCTTCAAAAGATGCTTGCAAAATGGAAGAAGTGCACAGAACTTGGTGGAATGCTGTTATCGCCCTGCCCCCATCCATTCAGACACAGCAGGATGACCACTTTTTCTGAAAATAGGTTCACCCTAAATTAATAGCTATTAACATTTATAGATACTCCAAGGCCAAAGTCAGGTAGTGCTTAAGATCTGTGTCCAGATCCTGAGGTGTGTAAATTATCTACAGAATGGTGAGGAATGGAGTTAACTCTTTCCTTCCTAGACTGACTTATGTTCTGGTAGGGGAAAAAACCCTAGACATATATGGGTATCTGTCTTTTCCCCCTTCTGGAACATAAAGGAACCATGCATTCTTTACATTTTTTTCAATGTGGTACGGACACTCCTGTGCTTGAACTGCAAGTAGACTGCAAATTGCAAACAACATACTCAAGTACTGGAACATAATTGCTTTTCTATCGAGCACATGAAACTGCATTGCAAGTGTTTTGCTCAAGTGCTTTCTTGTGGCTGTTTCTGACCCCCCTCCCTTCCCCATTGGAACTAGCATAGAGTAATGGTTAGGATACTAGACTAAGGAGCTGGGAGACCTAAGTTCAAATCCCCACTCTGCTGTAAACCTCACTGGGTGACTCTGGGCCAGTTGTATACTCTTAGCCTAATCTACCTCTCAAGACTGTTGTGAGTATAAAGCAGAAGACTGCAGACTGATGTATATTGCTTGAGCTTCTTGAAGGAAGGGCAGGATAACAATGTACTTCATAAATAATTTGCTCAATAATGTGAGAAAAAGTAACTTAGAAAACAATGATTGTCCTGAGGTGCCAAGGAGGAAGGAGAGGTGCATGGCTTGTCCTTCTAGTATTTCCACCAACCCCTTTGTATGCCTTACTCCCAAAGCCATGCATGTTTGTGTTCACCGAGTGTTCTAAATTGGATCACAAATAGTCTTCATGTTCTCATTTTGCCATCTGGCCTCTGTAATTCAATGTGGCAGTGTGATGAATGCCACCAACTGCACGAGTGCAAAAACAGAGCATATGCTCAAAACGTTGCTGATTTTAAATGATGCATGGAATATGCTAATGCCAAGGCATATGAAACCAAGCAAGTCATTACACTGGGAGCATGATCCAAAAGCACTTACATGGCCAGGTGCTACTGAATGCTACCAATTGCAAAGATGTAAAGCAATTTAAAATACTGCTCATTATAGTATACTCAAGAAAATGATCATTGTATCGCAGCCATCAGGAGAGTGCCTCCCGGACCCATTCCCTTTAGCTGCTAGTGCCTGCAATTGGAAACTCCCAGGGGAGGAAAAGCCCATCTGCATTTCCATGGGAGTTCCCACAAGGCAATGGGTGCACCCTGGGTGACATCAGCTTCTCCTGCCTTCCCCCTCCATGGCAGAGGCCAAGGACAGCAGCAGACCCTGTGCTTACTCAGGCAAACCTGACCTCCTCTTAGGACAGGCTGATCCAGCCATAGTGGCAGCTGAGGGTTGCCAGGTTGGACTTTGGGCCCCACCAGGAGGTTGGCAACCCTTCGTGGGCATTGGAAGGTGTCTTACCCCAACAACTGCTGATGCCAACACTGTCCGCAAGTAGCTCAGTGGAAAAATTGTTGCTTGGCTGTCTCCTCCCTGAAATCCTTAGCAAGTATCAAATCTATCTCACCAACACATTTTACAGGTTAGATTTACTGTTGGCTCCCATTAGACAATCCCTTCCATTTGCAGGGCTTATTTTGTACAAGGCATCATTAGGCCTCAGTCCTTGCATCAATCCTGGAACTTATTTATTTACTTGGATTGTTTCTATCCTGCCTTTTTGGGTAAATACAACTGAATTGCTTTACAACTGTAAAACTACTTAAAATACAAAAAAACAATACCATCGCAGTAGAAAAATAGATGGAAATTGAACAGCAGTAAAAAAAATCAATACAAGTGTCTTCTAACAATAGGCCAAGCAGCAAGCATACGTAAGGATAGTGAAAGAGGATAATTGTAAAGTGAGCAATTAAAAACAAGCAGTAATACAAATCAGTATGGGATGTCGTTCCTGCTGTAGGGCCTCTTCCCGGCCATCTGCTGTGATGTCCAGTCACTCGAGAGGGTGCTGCCCCAGGCCACACGCAGGAGAGGGTTGTGGTTGCATCACCTGCTTGATCTTCTCGCTTGCCCTGGGAATGTGGCCCTTATGCTGCAGGGCCAACTTGTCCCAGCATATCCTCCTTGGCCCAGGTGGTGGAGCCCTTCTTTATACTTCTCTGTCTTCCCATCTGTCTCCTAATCCCACCTTTAAGGCCTGCCCCCTCACCTGCCCCAGGGCCTGGCCAGGGGCTGCCATACATTACCTTGCAGCCCCCTGCCTTACTGGCCACAGAGGGCTGGGTTTGGGTTTGCCTTTTGCTGCCTCTCCTGGAACCAGCCATCCCAGGCTACCAGGCTCTTGGATGTGGCTAGAGGATGGGTCCTGCCTGCCTAACTGCTGGGGCCTCAGGCTTGCAAGTGACTGGGAAGCTAGGAGGTTTCCTGAGGGCTTCTTCTCTGCGGGCGCTGACCAGTGACATCACAGGCTGGCACCCAATTGTCTGCTGCTCAGCTGGGAAACTTGAGGCCTCATCCGTGCTTCCTGCCACTCACCCTCAATGACAGAGGCTTCCAAAGGATCTGTTGTCACCAATTTCTGGTGAATGGGCCTTGGCTGGGTCTCGTCACTGGGGGTCCTCCTGACAGCTATGGTGTTGGGGGAGTGGTGTCTGCCCAGCCATGTCTAGGCTGGCATTCTGCCATATACACAGTAACTGTGCTCATGCTAAATAGTAAAGAATCCAGTAGCACTTTTAAGACTAACCAACTTTATTGTAGCATAAGCTTCCGAGAGCCACAGCTCTCTTCATCAGATGCATCTGACAAAGAGAGTGGTGGCTCTCAAAAGCTTATGCTACAATAAAGTTGGTTAGTCTTAAAGGTGCCACTGGACTCTTTACTATTTTGCTACTACAAACTAACATGGCTAACTCCTCTGGATCTATCTCCTCATGCTGAAAGACTTTTGAAATAAGTACGTCTTCACATCTTGGTGGTAAAAAAAAGGAGGGGAGTTCAGGTAGGAAAGCCAGGCCACCCACTATAGCAGGACACCTCCTAATTCTTTGCCCACTGGAGGAAATGGGGATGGGGAATGGAGTGCACACTGGCTTCATACCAGTGCTCTGATGTCACTTCCTGTAAAAACAGAATTGACATTGTAGTCAGTATAGAACTGACAAAAACTTCATGGTAAAACCATAGTTTTTTTTTGTAAATTCTAGAGCATCTAATGATATCATGTCCCATTTTTACCAAATTGACATTAGCACACATTGACACACCAGGCTTCTCCCTCAGTTTTTCCCAGGGGCTGATGTCTGAGACAACACTAGGTTCAGATGAACTCTGCCACCAGTGAATTCTGTAGCTTAAATACAACAGTAAAAAAAAAACACCCATGCTTTGGGTGCTTATCATTATAAGATCCAAGAACTGATTAAAGTGTTCCTGAACAAGTGCAGAGTACATTTCAGATTTCACTCTCCACCAGCTGGCAAATCTCTTTCATATCAGGGATGGGAAGTTAAGGTGTTTCTGAAACTGAAACTGAAATTTCCAGACAGCCTTGATACCCACCATCTATTTTTCTAGAAATTACATGCTGCTAATTTCCTCATAAAAATAGGAGTAAAATATATTTTAACTGCTGTAGTTTTTCTGCATTATGTTGACTGAACAAGCCCCAAGTACCAGCTGGCAAGTGAGGTTGGTGCTGGAAGGAGTGCTCCATAAATAAAATTATTATTTTATCATCTTCTCTGAGTGCCTGTGTTTGAGCAATTTCTGCTTAGGTAGTGAGCAGAGTAGAATAACGTTAACACCCACATATATCTGCTGAACAGCAATTCTGAATTTGCTGTGAACTGTCTCTAGGGGGGTGGGACATGGAGAGAATGCACTGCTTAGCAATAAAATACATCAATACAGTCCACATAACCACATCAATTAATGGCAATTAAATCTATCACTCTATCTTTTGCAATTCTTCTACCCTTGAATCCCTCTAGAGTAGCCTCAAAAGGCCATCCTTACTTCGAATCTTATTCAGCAGAGCCTTTGTGCTGACACCATTCATGAGAAAAAATAGTTCTTCTTTGTATCACAGGCAGCACAGCTGTTAAGTAACAGAACCATCAGTATGCCTATTAGTGATGGGAAATGGCATCTACCAGAGAGTGCAGGATCCCAGATCTGAAATTATGAGAAATCAGACTCAGTTGGAATGTTTGTGGAAATCCAAAACTAGACATCTAAACAAAACAAAAGTTGGAGGGCCGCAAATAATTGCAGGAGGAGGGGGGGGGGAATAAAGGGCTTGGAAATCATTTCCCCCTCACCCAGATTTCCATGTCCAGGGTCTATAGGGGCTTGATCAGGCTAATTTGGGGGCTTGATCAGGCCAATTTTCCATTTCCTGTTAACTTATTATTGTTGTTGTTATTATTTCAACTTATATGCCGCCGCTCCACAATGTCTGGTGCTCAAATCAAATAAGGGTTTTCATTTTGGAATTCTTGAGCCAAAAATATACAAGACCTGCTGTTTCAGGTCATGTGATATGAAAAAATTTCCATTTCAGATCTAGGGTTTCCAAAGAAACTACATACTGTAATTGTTTTTTCCCAGATGCAGCATTGCTGGCTTGGATTTAAGCTGGGATTTTTTTGTTATCATGAGTAGACATGGGCACGATCGGAATTACAGTCTGAAAATTGCCCCAATTTTGGCGTTTGCGCCATCGGGACCGGGCTGATCGGTTCCGTCCATGGCTCCCGGTTCAGCGCTCGGGTGGGGCGCTCTATCGGGTCTCGATCGGATCGATCGGTTTACGTTCGGGATTGCAGTCTGCAGACAGTCTGGTGCCAGCCATCTGTTCCCGAGGGAACGGAGCCATGTGGAAACGGAGCCTGGAGAATGCCGGAGCTGCTTGCCCTCCTTCTGTCGCCCTGGAAACGCGAATGGAAGCCCAGCTTTCTTTGATCAGCAGGGCTTCCTTCCAACCACGGAGCAGCCAGAAAAGCGTGCGCCTGTCTCATTCATTTGGGAGAAAAGAGGGGAGGGCGGGGGAAGGGGGTGTTCTTCTGTAGCCATGGGCACTCGAATCTCCTCGAATCTTCTCACCCACCTCCCTTCCTTGGCGGGGAATACGCCCCGCTCCACTTTGGCCCGGCAGCCGGGCACATGGGGGGTGCTGCCGGCGAGTGGACAGACCCCCCTGTCCCCACAGGGGAGGCGGCTCACCGCCGCCTCCCCAGGCCTGCTGGGCCTGGCGGCCACCGTCACCCACCATTCCTTTAGCGCTGGAAACCGCGAGGCACCCTCCCGTGTCGGCCTTCCCGATTCCCGATTCTGCATCGGAAATGGAACTTGATCTTTGAGGTTCGGGAACCAGGCTTCAGCGGCGCCGCGGAATCACGATCAGCTAAATCAGGATTATTTTTTGGATCGTGCCCATGTCTAATCATGAGTTTCAACACTGTTCTTTGAAATGAGGGCTTCCAGGCTCTTCGGGGCAGCTATTTTTGCACTTAATGGTGCCAAAATAGCACAGAACACAGTCCTGCCTCTAAATCATCAACCCACCAAGTTTTTCCTCAGTTACACTGTGTGCGTGCACACACATACAACACAGCACAACAACACAACAAGATCAACAACAGACCCTGAAAAAGGTGTGTGTCAGTGGGTGCACACTATGGAGGGAAACTGGCTGACAAAGGGGTAGCGGGGTGGCAGCAGTATTAACAACAATCCTGCTTTATGTTCACTTTTTATATAGTGCCAATAAATTGTGACCTTTGCATCCTGCTGTTGCATGTTGGTGCCATGTTTCCTTGTGCTTTGCAGTTTTGTTCCCACAATGAGTGGATGTTCTTGCATTAATAGGCACCAGTTTCCTTCGCCCAAGTGCAGGCAGGCAGGCAGGCAGCATGGTGGAATTCTCCCAACCCCCAAGCCTAAAAAGAGTTTTTTCCTTAAGTTTTCCATTTGCTGTGGGCAGGCAGGGTGGTTTTTGAAAGGGAAGAATAGTCAAATGGCTCACAGGATGGGCGAGGGGACACAACCCTAAAGAGGTCTACTCAAATGTAAGTCCCATGTTATTCAATAGTGCTTAGTCCCAGGGAGGTGTCTTTAGAATTGCAGCTTATGATTGAAGTATTCTGGGGCTTTATCAAGTTTGACCGATTGAACAGTCCACTTGTACCCTGCTCCCCTAGCAGCACTTTTCCTCACAGTGACAGTCCAAGTGCCCTGATAAGGATAGAAGAGATCAACCAGTGCCCAGGTAACACTGCAAAAAACCCCAAGATGCACCTCCCTAAACAAGTCCACTCAGATATCCCATGTTATTCAATAGTGCTTAGTCCCAGGGAAGCGTCTTTAAAATTGCAGCCTGTAATTGAAGTTGGCACATTCTCTCTTCCAAATGTTTCCAAAGCTGATAGGCAGGGAGGGTCTCCTCTTGCGAGGACCCAATTGGCTGGGAGACAGTGCCATTGCCCAGTTAGTGATGCAAAGAAAAAGATACACTCATGCGCATTGCACACATTCTACTTCCTGCCAACAGAGTTAGTTAATAAAGTAAGGTCTTTCTCCCCTTGAGATCCAATTGGTGAATGCAGTTAAGGAAAACAAGATGCTGCCACCACTGCATGGTAAGAAGCAAAATGAAACATGCAAAAGCATGTCATTATAATAGGGTTTCGTGGATTTGGTTCACCATTCCAGAAGCTGCTTTAACTAAATGAAACAGCCATCTCCAGGTATATTTCTGGCTTGCTTGATTCATTTTGCATCTCCCTAGTCTTTACTGTGATTTTCCTGGAATAGTTACACAATCATTATGAAAAACACCCCTTGTGCTGTTTCCTTGTCCTCCAGGAGCAGCATGTCAGGGATTAATTTGGGCTGCAGAACGAACAGGACATAAGAAAGTCAATCCACTGACGGAGAAGTGTCCAACAGTGGAGATTTACCACAAGACCAGAGCCATTGTTCTTACATGCTCCCTTTTAAAATTAAAATTCATACGGATGGGGAAAGACATTTGGATTTATTAAGAGGGGAAGACAGTGATTAGCTTAACATCTGATCTGATCACCATCAATCATTTGTAAGGTTCAGCCATGCACAACTGTCTCCCTGGTATCTTCATTCTCCCATGAGATTTAACCAAGAGGTACCAACAAGAAGGTTTTTCAGTATATATACACTGAAGCTTAGGGAGAGGGTACATTCACAAATACAGAGCAAGTATTATACAGTTTTCCAGCAGATAATGTGCATCTAATAGGCAAGTGAAATATTTTTATGCTCAACAGCATATATGAGATACAGTTAGCATAAATATGCATCACATTGACACAGGTGGAAATAGATAGCCAGAAGATGTATAAAAAGGTAACAGAACAATAGGGGAAAGCCAATGGCAAAACCAAAACATCTTCTGAACATTTTCTATTGCCACTGAAGGCTCCAAGGGCTTCAAAGTGACATTCTGAAATTATAACATTTTTATTAGAAAAAACCAATAAGTTGGGCTCTCTCTCTGTTAGTATGTCTGCCGCAAGGGATTACATATTCAGTTATCCTTTCTGTTCCAGTAATTAATGTATTTGAATAGAAATCACTTAAATATGTAAATGTTTGATTTATATTTTTCTAAAAATGAGAACATCTTATTCTTTTTGAGATGCTGATAATGCAAATGTCCAGTTCAAAAAACCTTCATCTCATTTTGTACTTTATCCAGTCCAATAGCTCTTGCTGCCCATTCTATGTCCCCAGTAGGTAATATACTGCTTCTGGATATGGAGCTGTCATTCAGCTGGTGAAGTACTATGATTCCAGGTGCTGCCTCCTTATTGAAAACATGACTGTGCAAGGCAGACCTGAGGGTAGACTGTCCTCCATCTGCTTAGACACATCCCCTAGCTATTCAAGCCTGAAAGGAGAATGGCTGCATGCATGCCTACCACAGTCAGAGTACCAGAGATAACTGAGAAGGAGTGGACAAAAAAAGTAAAATGACATATTGGTCCATAGCAAAATCCAAATACTAGAACCACATAGAACCTTAGTTGTTTATTTGGGGTTTTTTGGTGCCACTGCTTGTAAGTCCTGCTCAAGGTGGCTTACAATTAAAATATTAAATTATTGGTAAAAAACCAAGCAAGCCATTGAAACAAGCCCAGGGACATAGTATCAGCCTTAGTACCTTTATTAAGTTCTGCCCAAATAACACAGTGCATTGTGTAAGCGTTCGTGTTCTCCAGAACTCCTTTAGCAGACTGGATGTTAAAGGAGGAGGGGGAATTTTTCAGGCCATAGTCTTGACGCAGAGTGGTAAGCTGCAGTACTGCAGCCCAAGCTCTGCTCATGAACTGAGTTCAATTGGGTGGAAACCAAGTTCAGGTCGCCATCTTAAGGTTGACTCCGCCTTCCATCCCTCCGAGGTCAGTAAAATGAGTACCCAGTTTCCTGGGGGTAAAGTGTAGATGACTGGGGAAGTCAATGGCAAACCACCCCGTAACAAAGTCTGCCAAGAAAACGTCATGATGCGATGTCCCTCATGGGTCAGTAATGACTCAGTGCTTGCACAGGGGACTACCTTTACCTGCCTTTAGTCTTAGGGTCTCTTAAGATGCAGAGAAAGAGGTCTGAGTGACCATTTTAAACATATAGTCTGAAGAAGAGTTCTTGAGAACTTGGAAGCTTGCTCACTGCATTCTTTTTTTTTTTGCCTTATTAAAGGATATGGCGTGGCTTCTGTTTCTGGGAAACAGTGGTTTCTAGTATCCAGTGGTTGCCTTGGCGACTTCTCAGATTCCAATACAGATGCCCTGTTTTGGGATGGATCTGCCAATAACTCCAGTACCCAGTACCCAGGAAGCCACCAGCTATTTCTTATTTGAGGTTGAAGTGATTCTGCTTATTTTTTTAAAAAAATCTCTGTCTGTGGTTCCTTGTTGTTTATTGTGTTTATTGATTTACTGCAGGTTTTTTTTAGTTCATTCAGATGTGCTGGATATTCTCAATTTGTAAGCTCATTGGATCTCTTTGAAGGGGAAGAGTAGGGTAAAAAAATATCTTACTAATTAAATTAAAGATGGATGGAATGGCTAGCCTTTATTCTAGAAATGGTTCACTGGAATTAGATTCTATCCCCACCCCTTAGGTTCCACTGAAATTTTTGGGTGGATTCTGAAATGACTGTTCTGACCTCCAAATAGCCAACATCATTCATAATACATGCATAGAGGCCTCTGGTACATCATACAGTCAATGTTGTTTCCTTTCCCTACCTTTCACTGACACCTTGACATGGTGAGCTTGTGAGAATGGATGCCAAAGCATGCATAATCTTCTGGATAAAGTTCATATAGACAACATGGAGCTGTGGGGGTTAAAGAAAGTCCAGCCCCCAGAATTTAGGGTACGGTACATGATAATCGATGTTGAAATGAGTCTTTGCACTCATGTACTGACCAATTGCTTGCTGCTTTGGTAAGGTTGCCGGGTCTCCTTACCCTCCTAGTGGGTAGTGGGAGTGATATCCCTAGTGGGAGTGAAATCATCATCACATTGAGCCAGGAGCGAGCCCTGGGAGGCCTGTTCCTGCATCTTTTCCCCAGCCAGCCAGATGAGTGGTGGGAGGAGGGGGGAGGAGGCTGGGAATGGGGGATCCCCCACCCCCACCGAGGGACCAGCAACTCTATGCTTTGGATATGCATCCGGGAGAAGGAGAGGTTTGCCATCTCCCAGGTGTAGCCTGGAGATCTTCCAGAATTACAACGGATTGTCAGACTACAGATACCAGGTCCCTTGGAGAAAACAGGTGGACTCTATGGCATTATATACTGCTGAGATCCCTCACCTCTCCAGACCCCACCCTCCTCAGACTCTGCCCCTAAACCTCCAGGAATTTCCCAACTCAGAGATGGCAACCCTAGAGAGGGAGAGGGAGACTGGGTTCTAGCTGAGGGACAGTGCCAATCTTTGCAGAGTTCCTCCAGTCTAAGCTTCTTGATTTCATTGGGCTTAGACTGCATTAACGCTTAGTAGAAATGTACTGCCATTCTGTCAAAGCTGACTTGGATCTTTATACAAATTATGTAAAGAGAGAATATGCCACTCACATACTCTCTGCCCATGTCACTTTGCTGCTAGACACTGAGATGTATGTCTAATTATTATATTTATTATGATCTGTTAAAAAGAAATACAGCTATCAAAGTCTTTCAGATACTGATTTGAATATCTTCATTCCTTAGACAGCTGTCCATAATCATTATTTTTGTATCTGAATGATGTACTAATTAATCTGAAGGCTTATGTATGAATTAATTTCAGGCACAGTGTATGTAACTCTATTCGTTATTGGTTGTCAAGAAAATCAACTGTACAAAAAATACTTGCCAGTCCAAAGGTTGATTAGCCCATTTGTGGTATTTCCTCAAAATTAATTTCTACTCCCACTTCCTGCCAGACACATGGTGAACTGCAAAATAAATGTATCAAATTTTCTTTAGGTTGTATTTATTAAAAAAAAATACTCCCAAAACATTTTTACATCGCTAATAGTGTAATCATATGGACACTTTCTTTGAGTAAGTCCCAACGTGTAGATTTGACCAGGACTTAAAGTAGACCTGCTTAGAATGGCACTTTCACAACCTGTAAGCGATCTTCTCTGCAGCTGTATATTCCGATCCAGTTTATTGAAGGGGTTTAAGATACATTTCATACTATGTGTGGTGGAGAGTGCCATCAAGTCAGAGTTGACTTATGGCAATCTCGGGGGGTGGGGAGGGTGTTCATGACAAGAGACTAACAGAGGTGGTTTGCCATTGCCTGCCTCTGCAGGCAATGTTGAAGGTCTACCATCCAATGCCTTTGTTGAAGGTCTACCATCCAATTAGTAACCAAGGCCAACCCTGCTTAGCTTCTGTGATCTGACAAGATCAGGCTCACCTGGGCTGTCCAGGTCAGGGTTTTATGCTATGTAACGTTGTACCAAATATTCTCCTGTCTTGTTTTTCAGTCCAAAATTGATGGTGGGTGGTGGGTTAGAACCACTTTCTCATAAATGCTGTGATCATTCGTGACAATATTCCCTTTCCTGTTTGATGCTACCCCCCCTGGTTTTGTTTTTTTGAGGCCATTTCCCTCTTGTTATAGCTTCCGCATCTTAATTTCTCACATGGTAAAACACATCCAATCAGGGATCATATAGGGGTGAGACACTGTCATGATGTGATAGAACCCATCATATTTGGTATAGATTGACTGGATGATCGAGAGAAAATTAGAAAAGAGGACAGTGCTCCCACAGTTAGTCAAATGGGTGATAACAGCCAGTTGGGGATCACACAACAAATAGGATAAAACCACAACACTTCATAACAAACCCTATTTGGCTATGTGATATTGGTGAGAGCAAAAACATATAACTGAATGAATGCAAATGAGAGGGCAATTAACAGGTATAATATATTCATAAGCATTGCTTCGTATCTTCAGGTCCACCTCTCCCATTATGACCGCCCCCTCACTGCCTGCTTCCTTCATCTTTGTGGGACTTGCTGGTAATTCCTGGTCCCAAGGTGGCACAACTTTCTTCCATCAGGAAGAGGGCCTTTACAATTGTGGCACCCTCCCTTTGGAATGCACTGTCGGAAGACATTCGTTCTCAGCCGGACCTGTTAATGTTTCAGAAACTCTGCAAGGCAGAACTATTCCGGTGTCCTTTTGGTATCTAATATTCTACTGTGAGGCAGAGCAAATTGCTGTTCATTTTATCTACCTGCTATTTTATGTTATTCACAGGGTTTTATAGGCTGGGCTTGGGACTAGAGTAGTTTTTTAATTATTTGTATTAGGCTGTTATTTTATTGTGATTTTATTGAATATATTATATTGATTTTTAACTGTTGTAATTGTTATGAACTGCTTCGAGATCTTAATTGCAGAGAAGGGGTATAAAAATCGAATAATGAATGAATGAATAAAATTGTAAAAAGGGATATTTTTCAATGCTGCATAAAAATGACACCAGAAACTCTTGGGGTTGGATCCTATGACTCCTTTCCAGTAATACAGGAAGTTTTCTTCCAATAGAGGAAGACTTCCTTCAACAAAGAAATATGTATTTTTCCATCAAAAGGAGCTTTTCTCCCTTGTAAAAAACCCTGTCTCCATTAGAGGCCTTTTTCCAATGAAGGAAGGCTTAGCAGAAGAGAGTTGCATGTCTGCTCAGAAGTCTCATGTATTCAATGGAGCTTACTCCCAGGAAAACGTTCTTACAGTAACAGCCACAGTATCCAGCTTTGTGGAAAGGTATCAGGGTTCAACTGTTACTTACTTATGTGTTACATAACTTATGTGTTACATAAACACTAAGCATAAGCTATAGTATCCATGTATCCAAGGCACTCACCACCAAGTAATGCTGCGTTACAACATTTATAATCCCTGTCCCATACATTGTATTCAGGATGAAACACTGGTAAACTTGTAGCAGTCTGCTTTTATCAGTGTAAACTTTTCTCCCTTAAGGGGCATGCCGTTTACATAGCAACACGTTGATAACTTAAGGAGCAATTCTTACACTCAGATGGTAAAGCCATATGTTTCTGGGGTCAAGGGTTCTGTTGAGTCACACGCCCCTTCGTTTGGCAAAATTTTCCTGATGGCAACTCATGCCATTGATGTGGTCTCCTCCAAGACAAATTCACACTCCTCTGATCGTTGCATGATTTCCATATCATGTTTATTCAGAATATGTTGTTTTTGCTTCTCTTAGCCCTGCAGGGTTAACTTGGCTTATGAAATTCTAATGTCTACCATTCATATTCTCCCCCAAAGCAGTGCCACCCCCTCCCAGTTTTGCATGTTTTGCAGTTAACAGAAGGTGCCATGAGGAATACAGGAAGATCGATCTTTCCTGCCCTGTCCATTGAATGACTCCCTCTTTATATGGGTTATGCTTCTGTGTATCCTACTGAGCAAAAATACACAGATACCATATGTTTTTATCACAAGCCTCTTTTTAAAATTCTGCTCACAAGAATGCAAGGATACCACTGGGCCAAAGATTTTACAGACAACACATTAAGATATGAATTCTCCCAATTAGATTAGTGCCTTATTAAGGAAGCCCCCTGTTTTAGATCATATTTTATCTTTTGGATAATGGTTTATATTCCGCATTTTGTACAGGATTTGATACCACAAAACAAGACAGCAATGAGATTCTCTGTTTATTTATGCCATGATTCCTTTATATCATTTCTATTATGCCAAGATCTGGTGCCTATAGAAAGAATTTTTCTATCATGACCCTATTAGATTCTTTTATTCTGCAAATCCTGCTGATCGTCTAAATACCTCTGTGTTTAACAAACCAATGGAAAGGACCAATCTACACTATTGTGTTAATATTCAGGCTTTGCTTGACTTTTCCAGATCTGTAAGTGAAATCATCTTAACTTCCCCTGTTGCATTGTTCCCAGTTCCCATTGCTGCCCAGCCTGGTCACAAATTCACAAGGCATAGTAATATGTTTTGAGCAACTACTTGAAGAATCCTTGCATGACAATATCATCACATCTTGTATGTGTCTGAAGGGTGAAACAGTTCTTGGAGTCACTTCGCAGAACTTTCCCAAGGGTGAGCATATTTTCACATATTGGCAGACATAAAACATTTACAGAGCCATCCTAAGCAGACTCTCACCGTTCTAAACACATTGATGTTGATGGACTTAGAAGGGTATAACTCTGCCTAGGATGGCACTGTTAGAGTATCCAAAAAGATCTCAGCACTGTCACGAAAGCCAGCTTCTTTTGCTAGGTGGGGCATTATTCATATTTGCTCTATCACCTACATAATGTGTCACAAAAGCCAGACTGCAGACAGCAGTAGCCACTCTCTTTCATGGATATGCAAGCCTAACCTGTTATTGTGAGGCAGCAGAACAAGTACATTTAAAAGGTTGGATCTAGTGATCTATCAATGGAGAGCGGTGATGGTCTCATAGGTCTTTCTGATCACCTCCCCCCAACGTTCCATTCAAACCCTGGAAAAATTTATTCTTCCAGGTTGTGGGATCTTCCTAACAGTCACATGGGCCGAGATGGGGGTGGGTGGGGGTTACAGTTGGCATGGCTAGCTTTGGCTTGGGAGGTTCTTAGAGATTTGAGGGTGGCCATAGAACCAAAGCTGTAATTTTCTCCAGGGGAATTGGCATCTGTAGAGCAGTTGTAATTCTAGGAGAACTCCAGGCCCCACCTGAAGGCTGGCGATCCTAACCATGGTGGGAAAATGAAAGGAAATGAAATCACCCTTCTTGACATGTTAGTCAACAGCTCTGACAGAAGATGGAGGAGAGGATGAGTTCAACAACATGATGTTACTTCAGGCATGAAGCTGGAAGTTTATTGCATCGGGGAAACACTCTAGGATACCAGTGAAACTCTTACCACAGAGTTTCAGTGAAATTCTAAGGCATTGCCATGATGTGAGTTTGGTGTAGTGGTTAAGAGCGGCAGGACTCTAATCTGGAGAACCGGGTTTGATTCCCCACTCCTCCGCTTGAAGCCAGCTGGGAGACCTTGGGTCAGTCACAGCTTCTTGGAGCTCTCTCAGCCCCACCCACCTCACAGGGTGATTGTCATGAGGATAATAATAACACACTTTATAAACCACTCTGAGTGGGTGTTAAGTTGTCCTGAAGGGTGGCATATAAATTGAATGTTATTAATATCATTTCCTGGTTCACACTACAAGTGACGTTGTGCCATCACAGAGACTACAATTTTCCCCACATTTTCCCCTTTCTACCCTACCAAATAGTGGCAGGGGACCAGGTCTGCTGGACTGGACTGTTGGAAATTGTAATGTCTGGTGTACAGCAGCAGCAAAGAAAGAAGGAAGAAGGGAAGAAGAGCCTTCTACATAGGGGGCAGCAAGGATCACTTAGTTAAGGCAGTGAGGGCAGCATCTCTCTTGCTTCCTAGGGGTCATTTCCTTGTCTTATCTCCTATTGGGCTAGACAGGACAATATCCTGCTTCTTCTCTCTCCTGTCTCCCTTCTTCTCTAAGATGTAGTCAGATAGTGAGCACCTATTTCTATCTCTCCCCTTTACTCTCAAGTATGTAGTTCCTAAATAAACTTTTAAACCTCTCTAATCAGCACAGCATGACATCACTGTGCTTTATTTGCACTCTGCCCAGCAGGGTTTCGGGGCCAGGCACACACTGCTGCAATTAGAGAGGCAATTAACCACCAAGAGCTCAGATAGCCACAGGCAAGTGTAGCATGGTGGACAACAAAGGAAAGATGGCCGACTCCTGTGGAGCACAGCAGGGGATCTGCATCGAAAGACTCAACGATGAAAACTACCAAATCTGGTCTGAAAGGATCAAAGCACGACTCATGGAGCTGGAGGTGTGAGATGCAGTAGAACACCCCAAACCAATGGATGATGCTCAGAAAGAAGTTGCCTGGGTGAAGATTAACTATAAAGCAAGGAGTATTCTTATTAATGCTTTAAGTGACAAACAGCTGTTAAGAGTCATTAACATGCAAACAGCTGGGGAGATGTGACAAGAACTTGCTAAAATGCATATCAAAGGATCACTCAAAACAAAAGTGCTCTTAATGAAGCAAATTTATAGAATAAAAATGCGACCTGGTCAGGATTTGTGGGAGCATATTCATAATTTAATAGACTCAACACAAAAACTGAGAGCTTTGGGGAAAGAACTGGAGGATGAAGACATAGCAATATTGTTGCTAACTAGCCTGCCTGAAAACTATTCAAATGTGGTACATGCTGTAGAAATGCAGGAGAACCTAAGTCTCACTCATGTGCTTTCTAAATTGGAGGAGGAATGAATTAAGAGAGCCAGTTTGTTGTAGTGGTTAAGAGCACGGGACTCTAATCTGGAGAGCCAGGTTTGATTCCCCACTCCTCCGCTTGAAGCCAGCTGGGTGACCTTGGGCTAGTCACAGTTCTCTGGAGCTCTCTCAGCCCCACCCACCTCACAGAGTGTTTTGTTGTGGGGATAATAATGACATACTTTGTAAACCGCTCTGAGTGGGCATTAAGTTGTCCGGAAGGGTGGTATATAAATAGAATGTTGTTGTTGTTGTTGTTGTTGTTATTATTATTATAAGCAATTTCATAAAGATGAATCTAATGAACATGCTCTGAAAGTTAGCTCAAGAAATGATTTCTCCTGTAGCTTCTGCGGGGAAAGGGGGCACATTAAGTGGCATTGCAGGCTGTTTGAATCACAAAGGGCCAACTACTCTGAGCCATGAGGCAGGGAGACAAAGTATTTCAGGAATGCAGACAAAGCCAAGAGCTCACTTAATGCTAACAGTCGAGCTAATGACGGCAGATCAAACAAGAAGTGTTTAATCGTTGCCTCAGAAGATGAAAGTGAGATGGAATGGTCCCTTGATTCAAGCGCAACTAATCATCTTTGCAAAGATAAAGAATTGTTTGATGAATTGAATCCACATCATGAAATGCTTTTCGTTGCTGATGGACAGACAATGGCAGCTGAAGCGATAGGAAATGTGACTGTGTACTGTGCGCTACCCAGTGGCCAAGTTAGAGAACTGCAGATTATTGACTACCTTTATGTTCCTCATTTGAAAACCAATCTCCTATCTATCCCAGCCATGGCTCAGAAGGGGATAGAGACTGTTCAAAGGAGATAAATGTTTTATTAGTGACTGCACAAGGTACATTAAAGGATGGACTGTATGTGCTTGATTGCTCTGAAAGAGAGGTGAATCTAGTTAAAGGATGCAACCATAAGACCTGTTCTAGACTTCTATATAGACACCTTGGCCATGCAAATATGGATTATATATGCCAACTTGAAAAGCAAAACCTGATTAATGATTTGCAAATGAGAAAATGTCCTGATATAGAGAGATGTGTTTGCTGTATTCAAGCCAAAGGCATCAGACCTTCTTTTATCAAGCAGAGTGAGAAGCAAACCACAAGACTACTGGAGCTGATCCACAGTGATGTCTGTGGACCAATGGGAACAGCGACATCCAGTGGAAGTAAGTACATACTGGCTTTTACTGACGATTTTTCAAGATTTACTGTGGCTTATCTGCCAGAGAGAAAGGTCAAGTACTGGAGAAATTCAAGCTGTACCTAGCAATGGTGCAGAACAGATTCCAGAGAAAACCAATGGCTATCCACACCAATAATGGAGGCAAATATGTGGGAAAGGAGATGACAAGCTTCCTAGCAGCAGAAGGAATAGAGCATCATCTCACAGTACCCTATACACCCGAGCTCAATGGAATAGCAGAGAGAAAGAATCGCTTTCTCACAAAAATGTGCAGAAGTATGCTCCAAGAAGCAGAGCTTCCTGAGAAATACTGGGGAGAAGCTGTCAACACCGCTACCTACCTGCAGAACATACTGCCTACAAAGGGTGCAAGCAGCACACCATTTGAACTGTGGTACAACCACAAGCGCAATGTACAGCATCTAAGAGTGTTTGGAGCAAAAGCCTACACTTATATTCCAAAAGAGGAAAGGTCCAAAATGGATCTCAGAACAGAAGAAGGCATATTTGTTGGATATGCACTGGGATGCACAGGATACTGAATCCTCAACCCAGAGACAGACATGGTGAAGATTCACAACATGGTATACATTGACGAAAGGGAGAAACGAAGTAAGAAAGAGAAAGTACACGTTACGGAATCTATACCAAGAGAAGCTGATGAAGCACAGCAACCAGAAATGGTGCAACTGTGTGACCTGACTGAGACATAAGAGACACCTGCAGAACCCACAGAAAGAGAAGGGGAAGCAGAGCCAAGTGTCAGACGCTCAGCCAGACCAAACAAAGAAATTCCACAAAGGAAATTTTCCTATCTGGCAAAAACAGACACTGTACCAGAACCTTCTAGCTGGGAAGACATAGAAGGAATGCCAGCAAGAGAAGCAGAGAAATGGAGAAAAGCTGCAAAGGAAGAAATTGAGTCCCTGATGCAGAACAAGACATGGATTCTCACAGAACTACCACCTGGAAAGAGGACAATAGGATGCAAATGGATCTTCAAGACCAAACTTGATGCAGATGGAGAAGTACAGGAGTACAAAGCAAGACTAGTTGCAAAAGGATACTCTCAGAAGTATGGAGAAGACTATGATGAGACCTTTGCACCAGTAGTGAAACATGCTTCAGTAAGAACACTACTGAGCATAGCAGCCGCAAGGAAGATGCAATGTGGAGCATCTGGATGTGAAGACTGCTTTTCTACATGGAGAGCTGAAAGAAGATGTGTACATGACACAGCCTCCTGGATTTGAACAGTCCAAAGACAGAGGATTTGTATGCAAACTGCAGAACATTTACGGACTGAAACAGGCTGCAAGGTCCTAGAACCGGAAACTGAATCAAATGCTCATCAAGGAAGGATTCAAGCAAGGCAGGGCAGAACGCTGCTTGTACTCAAGAAAGAAAGACAACAAATGGACTTACATCCAGATTTATGTTGATGATCTTCTTCTTCGTTATGAAAATCAACAAGATTGTGATGAAATAATTCAGCATCTGAACCAAGAGGTTGAGGTGAAGCGTCTTGGAAATGTCAGCTTTTATCTCGACATCCAGATAGAGTGAGAGGAAGATGGAAGCTATCTTCTCAATTAAAAGCAAAAGATTATGGACTTCCTAGACTACATGAACATGAAAGCTGGAAGACCAACATATACTTCAATGGAAACAGATTTCCTGAAACAAGATGGAAGCACAGAACCTCTGAGAAACATCAAAATGTACAGAGAAGCAATTGGAAAACTTAAGTACAGTGATCAGATCTGACATAGCAGCAGCAGTTGGAATACTATGCAGGAAAAGTGCATCACCAAGCATGAATAACTAGAATGTAGTCAAAAGACTGGCAAGATACTTAAGAGGCACTGCACAACTGAAGCTCAAGTTACCAGCAAGCTACAGTCCCAGACTAGTGGGATTCATGAACGCTGACTGGGCAGAAGACACCACAGACAGAAAGTCTACCAGTGGACGAGTGTTCTTCTACGGTGGAGGACCAATCAGTTGGACAAGCAGAAAACAAGACCTTGTAGCAGCATCAACTACAGAAGCTGATTACATATCAGCAGCAGAAGCATGCCAAGAACTCAAGTGGATTCTACAACTGTTAGAAGACTTTGGGATAGATGAAGCCAAACCCATACAACTCTTTGAAGATAATCAATCATGCATAAAACTTGCAAAGACAGATAGAATTGGATCAAGAACCAAGCATATCGACATAAAGAGTAACATAGTAAGAAACATGCAAGAAGAAAGGCTTGTTGAGCTACAATACTGTCCTACAGAAGAAATAATTGCAAATGTTCCCATCCAAACCACTTGCCAAAGACAAGTTTCAAAGTCTACGTGAAAGGCTGAACTTTGTGGACTTTGTACACTAGACATTGAGAAGGGGTGTTGGAAAATGCAATGTCTGTTGTACAGCAGCAGCAAAGAAGGAAGGAAGATGGGAAGAAGAGCCTTCTACACAGGGGGCAGAAGGATCACTTAGTTAAGACAGTGAGGGCAGCATCTCTCATTTCCTTGTCTTGTCTCTTATTGGACTAGACGGGGCAATATCTTGCTTCTTTTCTCTCCTGTCTCCCTTCTTCTCTAAGATGTAGTCAGATAGTGAGCACCAATTTCTATCTCTCCCCTTTACTCTCAAGTATGTAGTTCCTAAATAAACTTTTAAACCTCTCTAATCAGCACAGTGTGACTTCACTGCACTTTATTTGCACTCTGTCCAGCATGGACTTCTACCACCAGAGTGGGAGACCTGGCAACCTTAATTTTAACCCCTTCCCTCTCCTCAGTGCAGCCACCCAATCCACGTGGCTGTTAGGATATGTGAGGTTTGCAGTTCCAGGAACGAACTTTCCAAGGGTCAGATAGGCTGCAGGGGAAGGGCAATATGGGAAATATCTGCAATCCTTGCGCCCACGAATCACGGAACACAACTGCGTCTGTTATTTCTACTTCTTTGTGTTGTTATATTTCATTTTAATTTGTACTCACTGTTCATTGTGTGTTACGGAGCGATAATGACAACAAAAGGGTCCCTGACTCAAGAAAGTACTATCAATCATTCGACATGGAATGCAACAGAAGAGAAGGGAGTGAAGAATGACTGCAAAAAGATGTATTCAGTTCATTTACACATATACCTGGTTTCTCAGCAGGGGGATGAGAATTAAAGGGTTATACTACAGGTTTTATTAAAAAGGTAGACTGTGAGGAGCTAATTGAAAGGAATGAGAGAGAGATGGTTTTGTTCTGCAATTCCAAATTGGGGTTTGCATTACAACGTCTGTTTTGGTCTGTGCCACCATTGTGTCAATTATACTGCCAGCAGCCATCATGGGGAACAGTATGTTTCTACACAGTATCATAGTATCAGCCTGAATCTGCCTGTGAGACCTCCATCAGAAAGATATTTTTAAGAGAGGCAGTGACGTTCTGTCATGTTGTGTTTCTTGGTAAAGAAATTCCATTGGCATGTATGTGTGTTTTTGCAGTGAACATAGCTTTTGTTAGACTCCTCCAAAGACATCTTCAGGGCTTTGAGTGATGTTCAGTCCTTGTTTGACAGTTTTCTTGTCTGGCTCAAAACCAGCATGCTCTTTCAACAAGTGGTACTAAGCAATTCAAAATAGGTGGCTCATATAGACTGCAAAGGTGTCATAGCTGTCATTAGAGGTCAGCAGATACTCAATGCTATCATATCTTTTCCAGATGTGTCAGAATGACATGCCTGCCACTGAATCTAGAGACATTGTTCCATTCAAAAGCTGCTATTGCTAATGCTATCAATAAATACTTTTGCTTTGTCATGTAAGGCTGGGTGATAACACACACACTGTCACTATGACAAGAAGAACGTAAAAGGAGAAGTACTAAATCAGATTGGGGGGCCTCCCAGTCCTGAATACTATTTTTGCAGCTTCACTCATCTGAACAGAGTCTCCAGCAGGTGCCAACCTGCTAGGGTTGCCAGGCTCCAGGTGGTGGTTGGAGAGCTCCCAGAATTACAACTGATCTCCAGGTGACAAAGATCAGTTCCCCAGGAGAAAATGGCTGCTTTGTAGGGTGCACTCTATGGCATTATACTCCACTGGGCCCCGTCACCTCCCCAAACTCCACCCTCTCCAGGCTCCACCTCCAAAATTTCCAGGAATTTTCCAACCTGGACCGGACAACCCTACTCTCTGCACATGGGTGAAATCAACAACAGCCTGTACACAGGCTTCTCTGTGGTGGCCCCTGCCCTGTGGAACGGCCTGCCTGATGAGGTCAGGAGAGCCCCCACTCACCTAGCTTTCCACAAACAATGCAAAACCGAATTATTCAAGAAGGCTTTTTATTCAGATAGGAGGGCTATACTGTAGGGAGCTGATCTCAGATGCTTCACTAATGAGTTAGGGACCATATACTTCATCACCATGTTGCCTTACATACTATCTGTTGCCTTAGGTATGTGCTACATGTGCTTCAAGTATGATCCTACTGGGTAGTTATATGTCAGTCCTGGAATTGCTTATGCTCTGTTTCAGCATTTCTTTAACTCTGTATTGGATTCTTGCTAATGCTATGCCTTTGTAAATTTGTATTTATTTACCCTATGACATTGTTTATGGAAATGTCCTTGATATTGACTGTGCTAATCTCACACTGTGTAATCCACCTTGAGTCTCAGAAGGATGGACTGTAAATAACACATACATACATACATACATACATACATACATACATACATACATACATACATACATTAACACAGCCCTCCCATGCTCCACCTGGGACCTGGTTTTTACCCTCTTTCACACCTAGTTTTCACCCTCTTAAGAGGGTGGGTTCATTTAAGTTATTGGTAGACCTAGAATCTATTAATCTGTCTAAATTTTTTTAAAAGCTATTTAATCTAGTGGCCATCAATGATGGAGATAATTTGCATGTTTAAATGATGTGGTTTTGCAACGATGGCACTACAGCCTATGCTACTGTAAAATCTGAGCAGTTTCCAACATGACATGGTGGGGTATCACGCAGTTCAAAGAAAAAATCTTCAGAAGACCTAGTGGGTGTGCACAAAGCTTTGGACATGCTGCCTAAAGCATCTTTCTGAGACATTTCTACACTGCTGTATAATGACGACTTTTCTCCTGACAGTTTTTTTTTTTAAAAATTGATCACAGTTGAAATAAAGCTGGCTGGTCTGGAGTGTCTTTGCACCCTCTAGATGGCAGGAGAAGAGAGGAAAGATAATTTTTTTTAAATGGCTGTTCATTCATGCTCTCCAATACAAAAAGGATTGGGAAAAGATACAAGAATCAGAATCCTATCATTGTGATCCACTGCCATTCATTCCTGGTTTCTGTGCAAAAGAGGTTATGTACACCTTGAGAATGTTGATTCAAGCCATGAGAATCTTGGCTAGATATCAAAGATAGGCTCATCCTTCATGAATTTATCTAATCCTTTCAGCCACTCAGTTGGCCTCCACAGCTGCCCCTGACAATATGTTCCATTAGGTTAATTGTGTGCTGTGTGAGAAAGTGCTTCCTTTTGTCTAATATGAAACTGCTGCCTATTCATTTCATCAGCAGCCCGTAAGTTTTATATGCCAAGCAAGAGAAAATAATGATCCCCTGTACACTTTCACCATGCCATTTGCAATCTTGTGTACTTCCATCAAATCTCTTTTTCCTTGTAGCTTTTTCTAAGCTCAAAAAACTGATCTAGTTAATCTGTCTCCCTGTGGAACCCTTTTCATTTGTGCATTAGTTTTCTGACACTTCTATATGACCTCACTGGTATATGAGTGTACCATGACTTTCCTTTTTGCATATTTTCAATAACTTACGCATGAGCTGTGTGATTTCAACAACTTTTCTAATAGCTCCTGACAGTTCCTATTCATTTCAATTGGGCATGCACTGAAGACCTCCTTAAAGAATTGAGTTCATTTTATTTCCATTTAAGATTTACTACCATTGATGTTACAGGGTAATAATTTTCAAACTTTCTTCTTTTAGAGACCCCTTTCCACTTTGACTTCTAAAGGAGGCTGGGGCATCTTCTGGTGCATATAGTTCCTACAGGACACTAACCAGGCCTATAAAGAGCATGACATAAAGCATGTCCAAAGGTTCCTCATACTCTGGACCATAGGAAATGATTTATACTTAGAGACAGGCAGAAAAATATGAAATTACCTCATATTGAATCGGACTATAGGTTTATCAAGCTCACTATTGCCTACTCTGACTCTTAGTGATGGTTATCCAAGCTATCTTTCCCCTAGTGGCAACAGGAGGACCCACCCCTCAGAGGGGCAAAGAATTGGATGCCGATGGAATGAAGGGTAGCCAGAAGAATATTCTGGAAAACATTCCAGGCCCCTCAGAACTACAATTTCTCACTGAAAATGTCTATCCATGGGATTTCTGTGTTCTTCCTCCCTCCCTCCCTCTCCCTCTCTCTCATTTTGAAGAAGGGGGAAGGAGCAATTTTAAGTCTAATTCTGTTTTGACATGATGGAGATACAAGCAAACCCCTTTCCCACTTAATCAGAACATGGAGCTTCTCCAGTAGCTTGTTAAGTATTACACAGACCATAAATTTTAACAGCTACTTTTAAAAAGCTGAACCTGTTTGAACTTGCAAGTGAGAAAGTTGTGTTAAAACCGTTTCAGTGCTTGATTTGAGGGATGAAGGTTTAACCTGGCATATCTTGGATTTCTAATTTTGTGTTTCTAGCAAATGTTCTTGAAAAGTAATAAGCACTCAAACGCTGACATATGTCTATAACCTTCATGTCACCTTAACAAATTATTTTTATGAGGTTTATTTATAACCTGTAGAGCATACTCTGTGGATTTCTGAAACATGGTTATATGTGATTACCCTCTAAAATAATAAAATAATGCAAGAAAATAAATGTGATTATGTTTAAAACACTCATACCATTGACTGTAATCGCAAAGTATTTCCTCACTAAATTATCCCACGGCTATCTACAGTTCAATTTTGTGCAGATGGTAGCAAGTGTCTTTTCATTTACCTTCACAACAGCCCTGCAGCATAGGTTAAGGGAACACAGAGCAGAAATCTGAACCCCTCAGTCTTACTCCACAGTGCCATATGGGATTCTGCTGGTTTGCTGTCAAATGCAAGGTCTACTGGAAGAACAATGTATTATGTGGTTCTTCCAGGATTAAAGAACTTAAGATATGAGAGATGGAACAGGAAAGCAGTCAGAAAGAATTCATTTATGGTTGCCCACATTGGGAGCACCCAGAAGCCGGGAAATCATTTAAAGGACCTTAGGTTTAGTAGGAAGCTGAAACACAAGACAGTGAAGGAAAGAAGATCAAATTGATGATGACAAGAAAGTGTAGTTTAGCTGACAGCAGACTGAAGGTTATTGCTAGAGAGATTCAATGCCATAAATTAGATTCTTAGGTTCTATAGAGAATTTGTTGCCTTCAAACACTTCCCTACCAAACCTGCAATGTTTCCAGGGTCTTCCCTCAAAGACATGCACATAGTACTTTAGATGGCAGTTACCTTTCCCACTTAAGTGGGGAAAGTATCACGTGTCACTACTCATCCATTTAGCCTGGTACTCTCCTCTGCTAGTGGCAGCAACTCTCCAATGACTGAGGTGGAGATCTTTCTCAGTCCCACTTTTTTAGATCCTGGCAATTGCAGGATGCCAGTTTATAAGTTAACGTGGTAGCCAACAGAAGAAAAGATTTCTAGTGGCCCCAGGACATGCATATGAGCCATGAAGTCTAAAGGAACAGCCTAAAATCTAGAAAGGTTACCAATGTCAACTGCCTGGAGAAAAAAATGTCTTGTTCCTATAGTAGATGCTCAATGGGATGTTATTCATTAGGTAATATTATTTATCTGCATGCCATGAAATGCTTCAGTTGCCCATTTCTGCTCATTAATCCCCCTTTTAAAGAGCCAGGGTATTTAAAGGGTATTTTCTTCCAGGCCTATTGGCAAGCCTGGTGGTGGAGAGTGCCTTCATTCATAGCTGACTTATGGCAATCCCTGGTGTTTTCATGGCAAGAGACTATCAGAGGTAGTTTGCCATTGCCTGCCTATGCAACCCTAGTCTTCGTTGGAGGTATCCCATCCAAGTACTAACCAAGGCCAACCCTGGTTAGCTTCTGAGATCTGACAATATTAGGCTCACCTGGGCTATCCAGGTCAGGGTATTGGCAAACCTAGAAACTAGTAATTTCCCAGTAGATACTCTACTCTTTCCCAGTAGATACTCTCCAATGACTCTACTCTACTCTATCTGGCAGCTGCTTATTAAAGGCTGAAGTAGAGGTCTTTCTCAGCACTGTACCAGAGATATTTTGACTGGAGATTTTGGGAGTTGAACACGGAATTAATGCATGGGAATTATATGTGCTACTACTGACCTTCTAATGAATGCTTACAGAGGGTCTGTGGCTCAGCGGTAGAGCATCTGCTTTGAATGCAGAAGGTCTCAGGTTCAGTCCTCAGTGTCTCCAGTTAAAGGGGTTAGGATTGTACTTGCGACTCTGGAGAGCTATCACCAGTCACAGTTGCCTTTACTGGCCTGGATAGACTAAGGTCGCTTCCACAGGCTCCTTTTTTTGAGGGTTTTCTCTGTCACAAAGTTGTGTCTTTCTGATCCGCTTTGAGAACTCACCTTCCACATGCATCGTCCTCATGCATGTTTTGTGGGTGTTTGTTGCAGGAAAAAAAGGTCCCAAAACAGAAAATGCATTCTTTATCTGCGCCTTGTTGCAAATGATGTTGGTGCATTTCCATCCAACTTTCCTTTTTTTTTTTTTTTGAGCCCATGCAGGATTGTGCTATGTTGTCCTGTCTTTCATCTTCTGTAGAAACTGGGCATGCATAGTACTCCTTCTCTACTGTTGATTTCCTGCTCAAAGTTTTATATGAAAAAGTGTTTAATAAATATGTGAACAGTACAGTAGCACAATCATGTGATTCCATCTCCTACTATATAAAAGTCAAACCCTGTTCCCCACCACTTACTCCTTATCCTCGCGGAGGCACAGTATGCAGGAATAAGAAGTGAGTCATGGTGGTGAGGCCCTCCCAAGGTCCCACAGCAGTGGGAGTGGGGCTCCCCGCTGCCTCCACAGGGTCTTGGGAGGGCCGTGCACAAGCCAAGTGGCAGCCAAGGGGTCAGAGAAGGAGGGAGCCCACTCTCTTCCTGATCCCCCCTTGACTGATGCCATGGGGGGAGGCGGTGGGGGGACCAGTGCTAGGGCCCATCGTATTTTCCCAAACAATGGCCCTTGTTGATAGTTTGAAATAAAATCAGAAATGGCATCCCTCAGTGTTGATCCTAGACTGATACTCTGATTGCTGAGCGATCCAATGTAGCAAGCACTGCAGTATGATTCCCTTTGCAAACATAGATATCATAATAGTTCAAGGACCATTAAAAAAAGTAAAAAAGGGGAGGGGAATTATACGATCACGTGTGTGAGCCAGACACATGTGTGGGAGGGGTAATGGTGAGGGGAGGGGTTGGAGATTTGTGAGAGGGCACTTCAAAAGCGCAAAAAAGCCTCCACATGCATTGATACGGTAATAATCGCATGGAAAAAGCAACATCAAAAATGCAAACGGAATAAACCGGGTCTCACAAAAAATGCTTAAAAACTGGGATTATCGTGACCTGCTCATGCATGGGAAACAATGATGGCAATAACCTGCCAAAGTTCCATTGGCAGGCTGTCTCATTAAGGATGTGCGGAGGCGACCTTAATATAAGGCACCTTCATGGATATGCTCATAAGTTGGGGGTGGAGCTGCCGTGATGATCCTACCCTATAAATATTTTTATTCTACATGTCCCGCTGTTTGGAAAGGGCAATGATATCACGTGAAGCTATAATGAGTGATGAAAAAGAAATTCACACACCAGGCAGCGAAAACTATTTTTGTGACCCTTAATTTTGGTTTTATCCCACATATCAAACAACCAATTTGTGGCAGGCATTAAATAGTCAACTCTGGAGAGTTTACTATGCTGGTAAACTGCAAGAAGTCTTTAGACAGGATTCTGAAGAAAGCAATTGAAATGAATCAAATTATATTTTTTAGAGGAAAATTCAAAAAAGATACTCCATCTAAAAGAAATGTGGCATTAAAGTATGAGAGAAGCTGGGTTAAAATATTTTCTAGATACCTACACAAAAGAAGTTGGGAAAAAATAACGGAGTGGGAAGAACTAGATGTTCTCATGCATGAAAACAATGATGATTTCATTGGCTTTACAGAGACCTGGTGGGATAAAACCTGTGACAAGAATACCAATTCAGGTGAATATGATCAACAGGGCAGAAGAAACTAGGACAGGAGAAAATGAGATAGATTAAATGCTGGATCAAGAAGCTGATCCCAAAATATTTGGGACCAAACACATCTGTGCTTTAATGCTCTTGAGGGAGAACAGAGAGAATGCATTTGGCTCCATGTAAATCCACATCCACCACCCCATAGCACAGGAGAGCTTGTATTGAAATAGCATAGTTGGTGACTACTTTCTTAATATGCTTAAGATTACATTTACGGTCTTCAACTATGTGTTCCATTGTGCAGAGTAGTGGATAACTAGTTCCTTGTGAGAATTATACACCTACATTTTATTCAGATTTGCTTCATTTTTTAAAATATTAATTTTCTTATTGCATATTCTTTATTCTAGTTTTTTTGTTGCCATTGTTTCAGTGGGGAACACAATTATACTTTGTTTTTGTTTTCCGAAATACTTGTGAGATAATTCTAAAGAATTGCAGCTTCACTCATACAGACAGGAGGAAACACCCCTGTTTCAGAGGCACTTAAAGCTCCGACACATTTCTGACTCTTTCCCCCCAAGAAATTGGGATGAAATTCTCCAGAACTGCACCCTTTGTTCAAGGGATCCTCTTGCTTGCAAAGTTTCAGATAGAATAGAGAAAGCACCTCACTGACGGCCAACATAGTGAAGTGGTTAGAGTGTCTAATCTACCTTACAGGGTTGTTGTGAGGATAAAGAGGGGAACAATGTAAGGCACTTTGGGTCCCCACTGGGGAGAAAGGAAAGGTACAGACAGACAGAGAAATTTAGAGGCAATGAACATTCTGGCTTGCAAAGAGGGCACGGGGGGTGGGGGTGGGGACTGGTAAATCCACAATGCAGACAGAATGGTAACACCATTACTAACAGACTACAGGTGTATCTTAAGTATAGTTATTAGAGAATGTCTTTCTGTCTGTCATCTATTCACCAAGTATATTTGCATCCTGCCCTTCCCAAAAGGAGTTCAGAGATGCACTCAGGTTTCTGCCCTTCTCAAAGACCTCAGTGGGCCTTACTTCTGAGTAAACATTTCTGTTCTGCAATAAAAGTCCATTACAGTTATAATAGTGGCAATGGAAAGTGTTGCAGTCCATATAACAAACTTGCCATCCAACCAGAAATGTAACATTGACTGTCTCACACACAGTACAGAAAATCAAATCAGATTCTCTGTTTGAACTTAGCAATAGCAAGCAATGCAAAGCTCATGATGACAGAAAACCTACTAACATAAATTCCCTCCATGAGAAGTAGAAGAATATTTGCTAGTGTAGTGTGGTTATATACCAATACACCAATACATCTAAGATTGGCAAGAAAAACCTCTGTGCACAGAAAGCAAACCTAGCAGCGCAAACCTCTTGGGTTGCCAAATCCACGCTAAATGGCCAGTCTGCCTGCCCATCGCTACCGTTTTCTACTGACACCCTCTGTCCCCCTTCGCTTCTTCCTTATGTCTCCTGAAACTGAAACAGGAAGCATCAGCAAGGCAATGAAAGTGAATATATGCAGAGGGTTAATGGCATTCCCTCCATAATTCTGAACTTTCTTTTTCAGATTTGTCGTGATGACTGGGATCATTTAGTCAGAGTATCATGACTTATTTTCAAGATACTCCCTTCCAATTCCTTCACTGCCTCTGCATTTAGATTGTGCTTTTCCCCAGTCATTTCATTGCTGGGTTTCGCGCCTAAACCCTGGAGAACTGAAATAATACCAACTGTCCATTTTACTGATCTGATTTTTGTATTTCATGTCTGCAGCCAACAAGTTCTGCCTGTGTGAGCCTTCACCAGTCTTCCCCCATGACTGAGATTCAGACCTTGCAGGATATTTCCTGATCTGGCCTTGCTCTACACTAGACCTATTGGTTTCACCCCAGGCCTATTGAGAGCCAGGTAGGTGTAGTGGTTAAGAGCGGCAGGACTCTAATCTGGAGAGCCAGGTTTGATTCCCCACTCCTCCACTTGAAGCCAGCTGGATGACCTTGGGATAGTCACAGCTCTCTCAGAGCTCTCTCAGCCCCACCCACCTCACAGGGTGATTGTCATGAAGATAATAATAACACACTTTATAAACTGCTCTGTGACATTAAGTTGCCCTAAAGGGCAGTATATAAATTGAATGTTTATTATTGTTGTTGTTTGTTGTTGTTATTATTAATCTCCAGGACCCACCTGCAAATGGCAGCATTTTAAAACCATCCCGAGTGACCTAAGGAAAGATTCGTGTAGATCTTTCCCTGCTGCCTGGCTTTCTCTTCATTATTATAATAATAATAATATTATTTTAAACATTTGTATCCCACATTCCTCCCCAGAGACACCCAAGCAGCTCACAACAGCCAAAACACAAGCAGCTCACAACAGCCAAAACACAAGCAGCTCACAACAGCCAACATATACACAATCCAACAAAACAACAAACTTTTTGTTGAGCTGGTCCAGAATTGTGTAGCTCATCCTCTGGGGCACTGCATGGGAGCCACGGGCTTGCCCTTCACTTCCCACTCACTTATTACTTGTTCTCCTTGTTGAGTCAAACTGTCAGTCGTTAAATGCAGCAACTCATTTAATGCTCCTTCCCAGGAGAGAACAGTCTAGCTTCATGGAGAATGATGCACACCTTGTTGCCCATACTGCCCACCCCCCCTCCGTCTTTCATAGCAACTCTTTCCTAATTAATTAGGATGCAAAGCAAGAAGCCCGTGGTGAAGATAATAGAGCAAGTTACCAAGAGTGTGTTTGAGCTCGCAAGAGTGTGTTTGCATCCACTGCCGCTATTCAGTGAAATAAATAAAGGACAAGAAAATGTCACAAACACAAGCTTAGAGCCTGAAGCTTTAACAAATATTAAGACAACTTAAAATACAAGCTATATTAGGAAGAGAAAAAAAGTCATTTGGCTGAAGGGAAGGTGTGTGAGTGTGAGAAGAATTGTGTTGAAAATGAACAGGTGCCGAGATTGAATTGAACAGATAGAAGTCAGCCCTGAATGCCCACCTCAAACCAGGGGGGGGGGGGGCGGAGGGAGAAAAGGAACAAGAAAAAAAAAGAATCAAATCATGTTCGCTCGGGGGTGAAAAGAAACAAGAAAGGGTCTTATCAAAACATCCAGAACGAATGTTGAAGCAGTGTGTGCGTGTGAGCGCTTGCTTGAGTGGGGAGAGAGTGTGCTAGACTGGTACAGATTTACAATAGCTATTTTTTTTTTGCTTCATTTTCTTTGATTGAAAACATGCAATTAATCTTCCCATGAGATTATTTAACCCCTCAATATTACCATATTTTTAAGGGTAGCATCATTTCCACTGCTATGGATATGGGATGGAGAGGTGAAAGACCAGAGGGCCAGTATTTGGGATACTGCTTTAACACTCTGGCCAGAGGGCGGATTTGAACATGTGTTTTCAGCTTATTTCCTTTCCTTTCTATGCAGAAACAAACACCAGCCATGGTATTTTGCAGGGGTCTGTAGAGGTACAAAATATACAAGGAATATTCCATCATTTTATGAGCCCATTTCTGTATGATGAAGACAACCAGACAAAGGGAAAATCCTATATTTTAAATGGCAAGTGCAAAGCTGCCCAGAACTTATATTTGATAGTGTGACAGAACTACCAAGTGACATGGAAAGTAATGAATGGGTAATTTTGAAAATACCTTCTGAAAGATAATATACCCTATCATAGTCAGTATTTACACAGAAATTTAGAGAGTTCAAAGCATTTTGCCAAAAATATTGTATATTATTCACATAGATGCAGTTTGAAAAATGGCATTATAATGTCTACATAGTGCAGCATCTTTTCATTTGAGTTATTGTACCTCTCCCATAAAGGATGGAGGAATTAGGGGAACAACAGTTTTGGTTTCCCCCGGGACTTCTTTTTTTGTTTTATATCAGGTTTTATTGGGTTTTTAGTAAACAGGGAAGGGTTACAACAAGACACAAACATTTAACAGATTCATATACGAGACATATATCCATCAATCCAAATACAAAAAGCCACTAAATAAGTAATTAACACCCCATATACCTTCAAGTTTCCCTTTTATTTTCTATAGTCATTATTTAATTTCTATGCTTTTTAATCCGCTTACTCTATTCCTTATGTCATTTCTAATAATATTTTCTTTTGTGTATATTATAGGTAGATCACCTTTCCCATCTTTTGCATTTTAGCCAGAGATATTAATCCCTTAGTCATTCCAGGAGTAGGAGATGGAAATAGTAGAACAAAATATATCAGCAAAACAATGGTATACATCAATATATAAAGGGTGCATTTTTGTGCTAATTTTCCTTCTTTCTTACATCTGTTCTGGCCAAGCCTTCCAAACTTGTGTACTTGGGTTTTCATAGTAATAATGGTGGGGAGGCCAAATCAATATTTGGCTTAAAGACAATTTTATATTCTATAGGGAATATCTCTTTCCTCTATTTTGTTCCAAATTTATTTACTTGTGTTTTCATATTGATGAGGCTGGAATGGCCACATAACTATATGGGTAAAACACAGTTTTACATTTTAGAAAGAGTAGCTCCTTCATCTGTTTTGTCTTAACCATCTGCACTTATTTACTTGGCTTCTCATATTCGTGAGGTTGAGAAGAGCAGATAGTCGTTTAGTTTAACCACTCATTTATATTCTGGAGAGAAGGGCTATAATTTAAGAATAGTTAAAAAGCTCCAAGGGCCCATTTATCACATTATCACTATCCCTTTGACAGTAGATATTCAAAATCTATTATAATATAGAGCCTCTAAAACTTTCGTTAAATCTGTATTGCATATCATTAAACATATAGAGGAAATCTAGGCCATAATCCGTGTTTCTCCTTCCTAATCTTATCCTTGTTTTTTCTTCTTTTTTCCTGTAAAATGGTACATCCAGTCCTTATTCCATCTGCACCACTGAAGGTGGATTTCCTTGTCTTCCAGCCAATTCTGACGAGGCTTGATAAAAATGTTGTAACTTCTCTGTTCATTTTTCTGCTTTAAAATCCGCTGCACTCTTTTTTCCCCTTTCAGTAGTAGAATGCTAGGTTCTCTCTTTGCAGGTCTGCTTCGTGGCTCTGCCCCTTTCTTGCTACTGCCTTGTATCTTCAAGAAGACGTACTGGTACAGTTGTCCATTTTGTAGATTATATTTTTTCTCATTTTGCTCTATTTTTCTTTCAGTTAGATCTGTCTCTTTAGAGATCTCTTCTGTATTGTCATTTTTGTCTTACTTTTATCCATTTCTACTCCAAATGTCCTGTCTGCTTTAATTAATAGTTCAGTCATTAATTTAGAAATTTCTTGCAATTTAGAAAATACTTCTTCTTCCCAGGAAGCAATTTCAAATTACGTTATAGGTGTTATGTCCAAACTCATCAAAGTGGTAAAAAGCTTTGTTTTGTTAATTATGTTCAAAGATTTATTGCTTTCCAGCCGTCTGCTGAGAGAATCACTTTACAATCTCTCTCCGTCTCTCCCTCCTCCCAGCTTTGCCCCGGCAGCTGCCTTGCAATCAGGCTGGTTAGCCCTCATAAAACCATAAAACAATCTCCTTACTTGATGGAAAGCATTGTGGAATCTCTAGAGCTGTCTTTGAGTTGTTTTTATCTGTCTTGTTAGGAATCTGCTTTATTCACTGTAGTTCATTTTGGCTTGTCAGACTTTCAGTTTTGGCAGCTTTGTAGCCATATTGGCTCATTTGTTGGTCTTTGCTTTCAGAACCAGTGTTGGGGCTTCTTGGGGGTTGCCAGACCCCTTGAGCTCTTTCACCTTGTTCCAGCCTGCTTCCCCTCTCCAGGCGGGGACTTGGGGGCCCAAATTCTTGAGTCTCAAGGAACCAGGAAGGTCACGGCAGAGAGCTCGTAAAACTCAGCTGCTGTAAATTCACTGCTTCATCCTGGAAGTCGTTTCCCTGAGACTTCTGATGTGTGGTTATACGTTCAGCCTCCCTCTTTCTGAAGAGGAGAAGGAATTGTGACCTTGGGTCAATCCTTACCTCTCAATCTAACCTACCTCACAGACTACTTACGAAGATAAAAGGTACATAGTTGCCGAGCACCACTATGGGTCCCTTGATAGAGATATTCTTTGGACCTATTCTTCACACCCCCAAACCCAACATAAATATTATATGAAAAAATTAAATGGTTTTTCTGGCTGCATGAACAGGGCCCATGTAATTTTGTTCTCTGAGCTCTTCGGCCACCCTAAACATGAGGAGGACCATGATCACCTTTAGGTGGGATTTAAATGAGAGGAATGGAATAGAGTTGCTCAAACTCCTGCAGGCTCAGCTCATGCCTTAATCACCAGTAGCAAATATCCCCTGATTTAAATATAAATGATATAAATGACCTGCCAACATCTTTTCCACACTGTGACACTGAGAGATCTCTGTCTTTTGGTGCTACACCTCTGAAGATGCCAGCCACAGCTGCTGGCGAAACATCAGGAACTACAATGCCAAGACCACGGCTATACAGCCCAGAAAATCCGCAACAACCATTATCCCCTGATTGATTGATGACTGGATCATTTGATCTCTGAGTCACTTGGAGTTTGCTGGGCAGATGCATGTCCAGCACAACAGTATGCAGACACACACAATCAACTTTTGCTTATGTGTGGCACAGCATAGAAGCATGATACTTGCATTTTCTTCATGGCTGCTTTCACACCAGGGATTTTCTTTCTATTTGGGGGCTCTTTTTCTACAGTGGAAAGCACCCTCCCTGCACTGACTGATTACTGAAATGGTTCCACTTTGGCTACATTTCTGCATTGGACCCCCAACCTAATTAATTCTTCCAATTTTGGACCCACTTCAGCAGCTTTCCCATCTGATCAGTAATTCCTTTGATATATGGCAAAAAATCATCTCAACAACATCCACCGGAACATACAATTCACAATGGAGAAAGAAATCGAGGGAAAACTCCCATTTCTGGATACCTTGGGCATCCGCAAAGCAAACTTTCAGTTAGGTCACAAGGTCTACAGGAAACCAACTCACACTGATCGGTACATACACAAAAACTCCAATCACCACCCCTGACAGGAAAGAGGCATAATGAAAACATTAGTGGATCGCGCAAGACGGATATGTGAGCCGCACTTTCTCAATGAGGAAATTAATCATCTAAACCATGCACTTCAGGCAAATGGCTATTCCAGAAATGAAATCTGAAGAGCAATCAAACCCAGGATGAATCAAACAACCAAGGAAAAACAGTCTCCTACAGGAAAAGTGTTTTTGCCATATATCAAAGGAATTACTGATCAGATGGGAAAGCTTATGAAAAAGCATAACCTTCAAGCAGTATTCAGACCCACCCGAAAAATACAACAGATGCTATGATCAGCAAAAGACAGTAGAGACCCCCTCACCTCTGCAGGAGTATACCGTATACCCTGCAGCTGTGAACAAGTTTACATCGGGACCACAAAGCGTAGCATCCAGACAAAAATAAAAGAACATGAAAGACACTGCAGACTTGGACAACCTGAAAAATCAGCAGTGGCTGAACATAGCCTAACTCAAACAGGGCACAGTATCTTATTCCAGGACACCAAAATACTGGACAACACTTCCAACTACTTTGTCAGACTGCACAGGGAAGCCATTGAAATTCACAAGCATAAACAAAACTTCAACAGGAAAGAAGAAACCTTAAGAATGAACAGAGCATGGTTTCCAGTTCTGAAAAACACCAGGCTAACAAAACACTCTATACTCGACAATAGCCCTGCAGAGAAGATTAGCACATCAAGCATCAATCCATATGCAAAAGAACCTCCTCAGGATACAGTGAAGCCTCCCGCCATTAGCATTCCACACCCTGGGAAGCTCTTACAGGATGACTCAGCTCAACCCCACCCCTCCTGAGTAGATACAAATGACCTGCCAACATCTTTTCCACACTGTGACACTGAGAGATCTCTGTCTTTTGGTGCTACACCTCTGAAGATGCCAGCCACAGCTGCTGGCGAAACGTCAGGAACTACAATGCCAAGACCACGGCAATACAGCCCGGAAAACCCACAACAACCATCAGTAATCAGAAACATTTGCAACACTGGTCAAGTTGCAACTCCCCCCTCCCCCCAATATCTTCCTTTTCCAGGAAAACAAGTTTGGTTCCCCCCTCCCAGTCTGCTATATGAACACAAGAGGGTTTTCTAAGAAGGTTGTGTTATTGTGCCATAAAGCATCAAAAACATATGCCCCTCAATGATGCCCCCTCATTTCTACACACCCTCTCTCTCAGGAATCATGAGACACCAGGTTAGTCTCTTAATTATGGACTGATATAAACCAAACAATATGACTAGCAGTAAAGAAGCTACTGCACAGCTGTCAACTATTTCATATGGAGTTTGTGATGTCTACCATGCCAATGAACAAAGCTCAGGATTGGCTCACCATAGTCCTTCCTCATCAAATATGTTAAGTTTGACTGGTGAACTTGTTCATGGCAAAGTTTGTGACATCCCTAGAATGGGATGGAAAAATGCACAAAGATACAATCCATGATGATGTTTGTTTGGGGGTTTGGTAGTGTGAGGGGTTTTCAGAGGCAACCTTTGTTGGGGGCCCAAATTCTGGCTTAGCAGCTCTGCCATCCCCCCAACTCAATACTACATGACTCCTTAACTGCTTGCAGGAGAAAGCAAATCAACATTGAAAACACAGAGCATAATGTGGCAAGTACTACTAGAAGTCTCTGCAGGGAGCTGGATCATGAAACCACCCTGTTAATAACTCTGCCAAACGCATATTTTGTGTGTCAGGGTAGGCAACCTTTTTTGGCCCATGTGCTAAAAAATGCAACATCTACTTGTGAAAATGTTGGTGTGCTGACAGATAAAACGAGGTGTGTGTGTGTGTGTGTGTGTGGAGGGGATGAAGAGTGTTCTTAGCCAGACATGCTTGGAACAAGCCAATGCCTAGTCCTACTGCCAATAACTCCGGGATTCACCTTGACCTCAGTAGTGAGGCTGTGCAGCTTTGGAAGGCGATGACAGGCATAAGCCATGCCAGCTATTGCACTGCTATCTCCAGCACTGCTGCCAGTGCCCTGGTTGTTTGGGTGAAGATCTGTCCCTGGATGCCAAGAAAGAGGTTCTGAATGCATTGCTGTTGGCATGCATGTTGAACTGCCTACCATTGCTCTAGGTCAATTTTAGTATCTCCATACTGCAAATGGGATTGCTCAGGAAAGATCTGAACAGGAATTTTCTGGTTCTCAGCTCAGCTTTTAACCACTCAGTGGGTACAGTGATGCCTTCTGCCTAATCTGGATGAGGGATTAGTTCCCATAATTCTTTTAACAATGCAGTCATGTACTTGAAGGCATTTGTAATGGACATTTTTTTGTGTTTTTCTGCCCTAATGCACCCTCAAGATGCTGCAAATCTCACCACGAACACATTCAACCTACCATGTTCGAAGGTGATGATAAGAAGTGCGCCAATCCCTCTGTTAAATTCATGCTAAGAAACCACAAACACCTGCTGAACCTGTTTGCATCCAATTCAAACTGATTGGTGGCCATTAACTTCACTAAAGATTAGAGATGGGCACGAACCACATTACGAACTTCAAAAACCCATGAAATTGGCAGTCACGCGATCGCGACCTGGCAGTTCGTGATTGTCCACGGCCAACGAACCAGCGTTTGGAAGAAGCCTGGTTCAGTGCATTTGGCCGTGGTTTGGGAAGCCAGACATTCAGGCGCCATCAATCAATTCTCCTGGAAACGGAGCTGGGGGAATGCCTGAACTCTGTCTGCGCTCCTTCTGTCACCCTGGAAACACAAATGGAAGCCCAGCTTACCTTGATCAGCAGGTCTTCCTTCCAACCAAAGCAGTTACAAGTTGAGAGAAGACACCCAGGGGAGGGAGGGGGGAAGGGGTGTTCTGTAGCCACGGGCACTCCAATCTCATCCCCACAAACCCTGATAGGCAGCTCTGTCGGCCAAACACAGACATCCTGCGTTGCTCTATGGGACCTCAGCGTATAAAAAGCACTGGGCTCCCAGGGTGAGTTTCACTTTCAGTGAGCTGTGGAGTGGGATGGAGCTGCTGCTAGCTACTTGATAGCCTTTGGGAAGACAGACAGAGTATAATCGAGCTTGAATTTTGGAGATAGGGATCTATCTCCTCTGGTTCCAGGGCTGCTGCCAGGCCCTGGGTCCAAGCTCAGTGGGCACCTTGGCTGAGGGCTCACCAAATGATTATTATTATTATTATCACAATCATTATCATTTTCATTATTATTCCTATTATTACTATTATTATTATTAGTCTCTGTGCCTGTTCTGTCCAGGCATCTTGGTGTGCTGGACTACGGCTGCAGCCCCAGCCTCTGGTTCCAGTGCTGCTACCAGGCCCTGGGACCAAGCTCAGTGGGCACCTCAGCTGAGGGCTCACACAGTATTATTAGTGCCTGATCTGGTCAGGTCTGTGGGAGTGGTGGGCTAGGGTTCTAGTCCCTCCCTCCCTCTGGTGCGAGGGCTGCTGCCTGGCTCTGGGGCCAAGCTCAGTGGGCACCTCGGCTGAGGGCTCACAGTATTATTACCAGTGCCTGATCTGGTGATCAGGCATCTTGGTGTGCTGGACTAGGGCTCTAGCCTCAGCCCCTCATTCCAGGGCTGCTGCCAGGCCCTGAGGCCAAGCTCAGTGGGCACCATGGCGGAGGGCACACAGAGTCATCTCCTTTCCTGTCCGCCTTAATTCTAGTTTGGTGGCACAATGAGTCTTCCTGTTGTTTTGGCCGCCAAGGGTGGTTGTGGGGTGAAGTACGATGGCAGTCCTCCTGGTTCAGTTGTGGAAAGCAGTATTGGTTGTGGCTCGGGGGCAGCAGAGAATCCTCCTTCTCCCCCCAATTCACCTGTGGGGGCTGTGGAGGAGGCCAAAGAGGTCTTTCCGCAGGGGAGAGAGAATCTCTCTCAACATTTTGAGGAGGGGGTGGGCAATGGATCCCTGGAGGAATGGTATGTGTGTTATGAAAGATCCCTCCCATCCCCATCCCAAACTCTTGGTGGTGTCCCCGCCTGCAGTCCACCCCTCACCCCGTCGTCTGTGGCCAGCTCCGCAGCACAGCTTGTAACCATTTGTCCTCCTTCCCCTGGGACAGTTAGCGGTCGACATTTCAGTGCCTTCGTATGGAGGCACTTTCGGGCCCACCCCTGTGTGGTGTGGTGCTGTGCCTGTGATGTCCTGGTGCACAGGGGCAAAAACCCAAAGCACCTGTCTTCGACGGCCCTGACTCGGCACCTGAAGAAGCACCACCCAAGCCTGTCTCCCTCCTCACCCCGTGAAACATCCATTGGGGGGAGAAAGGGGGTGACCAGCTCTTCTGAGCGGGGGTCAGTGGGAGGGTCACTTTGCCCTGAGGGTGATGCTGGTGGGAGCAGAGTGCTCTGGTAGGCGGCACTCGTGGAGGTTGTCCCCTCGGGGTCTGGGACAGTGCTGCTTAGAACCTCAAGGCTGATGGCTCAGGAGGCGGGCCTTCGTGTCTTGGCAGAGACAATTGCCCTACATGGCTTGCCCCTATCCAGTGTGGATTGCGTGGGCTTCCACAGGCTACTAAAACATTTCGCCCCTTGGTTCTCCATGTTGTTGCCATGCACCCTTGCCCATCGAGTCCTGTCAGTATCTCGAATGAGGGCTGGCACATTTGGGTCAGGTTTAGCCAGGTCCAGTCCCACTGCTAACAGGCTTCTGAGACCTTGATAGGCCTTCCTTGGTGACACTGAGAGATCTCTGTCTTTTGGTGCTACACCTCTGAAGATGCCAGCCACAGCTGCTGGTGAAACGTCAGGAACTACAATGCCAAGACCACGGCAATACAGCCCGGAAAACCCACAACAACCATCTTTCCTGGCACAGCTAGATCATCTTGACACCTCCTTTCTGCAAAGGCAGGAAAGTGGGTGATGCTGGAGGCAGCCTCCTTTGGGCACTTGGGCAGCAGCTCAGGAACTGTTTCACATATAGTTAAGCTGCATGGTGCCCCATCCATCATAAACTCTGAGCCCTCTGAGCAAGGGGGAATGGGTCCCTTGACTCATGTCCTTCCCGCAAAGGCAGGAAGATGGCCGATGTCAGCTGCTGCTGCTGCTGTCCCGTTTCCATCTCCCCCTCTCAGGAACCACTTTGACCCGTCCAAGCAATGTCTCCTGGCCTGCCCATACCCTACTTTCCGCTAAGGCAGGATGGCGGGTCATGTCAGCCGCTGCTTCATGAGGGACTATCCTGTGACTGCTCTCTCCTTGGTTACACAGCTTGGTTGCGATCGTGCAGCCAATTGTACCATATAGGGATACAGTTGGTTGCACAGCATGGTGGCTCCCCTGTCAACAGGACTGACTGGACCCCTTTGTCCCGCAACTCCCATTCTTTCTGGCAAGGCAGGAAGGTGGGTACTGTCAGCGGCTGCTGCACTGTTCCTCAGTGGGACCCTCGGGTGAGGACCTGCAGTTGCTGGGGGATCTTGACGCTCCCCCTCCACATGTCGGACAGAACAAGACAGACAGATAGAAAGATATGTTGAAAAACAAAAACAAAACCATTGGAAAAAGATGGACACACGAGCATACATATAGATGAAGATAAAGGAATGTAGAAAACAATATAGTTATAGAAAGAGAAAAAAAGACAGCTGGAGATGGAAAGAAATAATAAAGGGCAGATACATACATAGAAAGAAATAGATTCAGATAAATAGTGGTGGAATCACATAGGAAGAAACAGAGAGAGAGAGAGAGAGAGAGAGAGAGAGAGAGAGAGAGTTGCAAATAGACAGTGAGAGGGAGATACAGAGAAACAGAAAGGGGCACACAGATGTCAACCGTTCTAGAACTAGAAACAGAATGCGAATGCAACAAAGAGATATAGAATCGAACAGAACACGACACATCCTTGGAGAAAAGGATTGAAAATCAAAAACAGAGAAAGAGACAAACATTTCAGAATGTACAAGTAAAATGAACAGTATGATAGAATGTATGTACATTTATTAGAGAATGTCTGTTAACAGTGAGAGAGTGGTATGTATTGGGAGAATTGAATGTAGAAAACAATAGAGATTGAAATAGAAAGAGAGGGGACATCACCCTCCTTCTGGCCTATGGCAGGAATACCAGCGTGCTCCACTTTGGCCTGGCAGTTGCAGGGGGATCTTCCCACTTACCCCCCACATGACGGATCCTCTCCCTCCCATCCTTTCCAGCAAGGCAGGAAGGTGGGTACTGTTGGCAGCTGCCGCACTGTTCCTCAGTGGGACCCTCGGGTGACGACACGAGGTTGCTGAGGGATCTTCCCCCTCCCCCTCCTCATGATGACATGTCCTCTCCCTCCCATCCTTTCCGGCAAGGCAGGAAGGTGGGTACTGTCGGCTGCTGTTGAAATTTTCCTTAGTGAGACCCTCAGGTGAGGACCTGCCATTGCTGGGGGATCAGGCCCCCGTCCGAATGTCATGTCCTCTCCCACCCACGCTGGGAATACCAGTGCGCTCCTCTTTGGCCTGGTGGGTGGGCACATGGGGGGTGCCGCCAGCGAGTGGCCAGACCCCCCGCCCCTTGAGAGGAGGTGGCTCATCGCCGCCTACCTGTGCCCACCAGGCCCGGCGGCCACCGGCATCAACCTCATTCCTGCCCTCTATGGGAATAACAACACGCTCCACTTTGGCCTGGCGGGTGGGCACATGGGGGTGCTGCTGGCGAGCAGCCAAACCCCCCACCCACTGAGGGGAGGTGGTTCATCGCTGCCTACCTGTGACCGCCAGGCCCGTTGGCCGCCGGCAGTACCCACTGTTCCTACACTTGCTGGGAATACCAGCGCACTCCTCTTTGGCCTGGTGGGCGGGCACATGGGGGTGCTGCCGGTGAGCAGCCAGACCCCCTGCCCCTTGAGAGGAGGTGGCTCATCACTGCCTACCCGTGCCCGCCAGGCCCGGTGGCCGCCGGCATCAACCACATTCCTGCCCTCGCTGGGAATACCAGCACACTCCACTTTGGCCTGGCAGGTGGGCACATGGAGGGTGCTGCTGGTGAGCGGCCAGACCCCCTGCCCCCCGAGCAGAGGTGGCTCATCACTGCCTCCCCGTGCCTGCCAGCCCCGGTGGCCACCAGCGGTACCCACCGTTCCTGCCCTAGCTGGGAATACCAGCGCGCTACACTTTGGCCTGGTGGGCGGGCACATGGGGATGCTGCCGGCAAGTAGCCAGACCCCCCACCCCCTGAGGGGAGGCGGCTTGCTGCCACCTCCCCATGCCCGCCAGGCCCGGTGGCCGCCGGCAGTACCCACTGTTCCTACACTTGCTGGGAATACCAGCATGCTCCTCTTTGGCCTGGCGGGCAGGCACATGGGGGGTGCTGCCGGTGAGTGGCCAGACCCCCGGCCCCCAGAGGGGAGGTGGCTCACTGCCACCTCCCCATGCCCACCAGACCCGGCCGCTGCCACCAATACCCACTGTTCCTGCCTTCGCTGGAAATACCAGCGCGCTCCACTTTGGCCTGGTGGGCGGGCACATGGGGGGTGCTGCCTGCAAACAGCCAGACACCTTGCCCCCTGAGGGGAGGTGGCTTGTCACCGCCCCCCAGGCCCGCCAGGCCCGGCGGCTGCTGTCAGCACCCACCTTCTGTACACTGGGCCAACCTCAACCGGTGGCTCTAATTGTATCAAGTGGGAGTTTCCAGGGGGCCTTGGATTGGAGAGGGTATAACTCCAAGATCCCTTTTGCAATCTTGTCCAAACTTGGGTTGATGGCTGTTGAAGAGCCTGCAAAAGACTCCCTGGGAATATGGGCTCTCTAAGTGCAACAGGGGGCGTTCTGAGCCCCACGAACCGCGAATCGCGAACCAGTTCAGCAATGGAAAATGTTCATTGCGGTTTGCAACCTCGGGATTGTCGTCGGCACCGAACCATGAACCACAGAGTCGTTAAATTTTTTTGGTTCGTGCCCATGTCTACTAAAGACTACTTAAATTAACACTAAAAGGTTGGATTTTATTGAAATACAGCATTTACTGATGACTGATTTTTCTGATTTGTGAGTGATCTGATTTTCTATTTAAACAATTGCCTACTCAGTGGAGCCATTCTGTAGCAAGGATGGGGTGTGTGGGGTGTGTGAGAACTTGCATGCACGAAAATCCAGTTGCACTGTTCTTCCTCATTAAGAAATGCAATGAAACAACCTGCCAAGAACCCATAAGCAGTTTGATTAAGTATTGAACTGATCGTTGAAAAATCAGGTCTCTGCTCACAAATGGTGAACAGCATATGAGCCAAACTGGTGGATGTGAGCATTTTTAATACACATTAAGTACTCAACCCCAACATCTACCCTGAATCCCATACAGTTTCTCTGTATTGCTTAATAGCACCAAACCTCTGTGGTAATTAGACATGTCTTCTTTACTCTCCAGCAACAGTGTTAATCTGCAGATTTCAGACTGGAAACTGAAGTATTCAAGTGGCAGTTGGTTGAAACTTTGATCTGGGGTTGGTATGCTAGAAGCACATATGGCACTCAGATCTGGAGAGTAACAACATTAGGGAAATGCATGCTTCTTCACACTAAAAATAGCCAACCCTGCCTCTTAGTGCTTACTCTGCTTGGACAGGAATACATTTCAGCTGAAATTGTCCTCATAAATAATGCACACTTAGACATGCACTTTCTGTCCATCATTTATGTTTTCTTCTCCCTTGCTGTCTTCTTTTAACACATCCACAGCTTTATCATTCCCCTTCCCTTTCTTTCCTCTTTTTTTTAAATCTATGGACAGCCTGTTTCTCAAAATAATTGATTAGTGCACCCTTATTCAAATAGGTGACTCTTTGGTACTTTCAAGATAATAACCATGAGTATTTACTTTCACCCAACCAGATGTACTATTCCAAGATAGCTCTCAGATTATTCACAAATGCTATCTCACTCTTTAACTCTTTTACCCTTTTGGACCAAGGGCAAATAACTTCCATATATGGACAATATGGTACTATGTCAAGGGAAACATGTCATTCCAGCCAGCGATGCCAATTTACCTGCTATACTTCTGATTGTAAATACCCAGGAAAATGTTCTATGTTTTGCATCAAGTGACCTCCCTTGGAATTCCCTGCCACAAGAGCTTATAAGGACCTTGATACTGGCTGTAAAAAGGTATTAGACAAGTTTAATCAGGGCTAATTAGCCATTCTAACAATGGGCTGAAGCCAATGATCCATGCATGCAAGTATTCCAGATCTTTCCCATGTTCCTATCTCCACAGCAGTCCATTTTAACAAAGTTTTTCTTTGAGCTGCAGGATCTGTGTAGACTAATAGCCATATGGGTTGGGGGGCTGCAGTGGGGAGGCAAAAAGGGGAGCTCATCCTCTCCTTCTTCTACAACCAGTTCAGCGGCACTGTTCGAAGAAACAGGAAGAGCAATTTCTTCTGCTTTCCCATTCCTATTGCAGCTCCCAATCTACTTATTACTTCACATGGGTTCTGTGACCCAGGGAATAAACTTGCATAGTCTTGCAAAGGACTGCAGCAGGAATGGGAGTACAAGAAAGATCTATAGCTGTCAGTAACTTCTGTTGATGGATTGCTGAATTCGACTTAATGGACTCTCCATTTTTCAGAAGTAGCTTATATCTGAATAGCAGTTTCTGGGGAGGAGGATAGCAGAAGGAGTCTATGTCTTCCATGACCAACTTGTGGGCTTTCCAGAGACATCAGAATGACCACTGTGGGAAAAACTCTGGACTAGTTGGACCTGTGGTCTCATTCAGTGGAGCCCAGTGGGGTTCTTTTTAGGTTGTTAAGACATCCAAGGGGGTTGTTGGCATGCTCCAGTCAGATTGCATGCTTCAGCCAATGTATAAAGAAGCTAGACTTGTGAAGGAAGCCCAGCACCATCTGCAACATTGCTGTTGTGCACTTCTCTGACAGCATATTAGTCAAAGTTACCAATGCACACATGGAGATCTAAGCTCCAGGGTCCATTTTAACAATGAAAGATATGCTGGTGTGCACATTGTGATCACATGTAATAGCCCCCTCCCAACTGGAAAACATGTCTTACTTCAGCCCAGTGATTCTTACCCTTCTCCATCCTCTTCAATTCCATCTGTTTTTTTGAGAATACAACATCATATAATTTATCCCTGTGCTACTCAACTGCTATTACCACAATCACATAATAAAAATATACATCCTCCAATCTTAATATTTAAGACACTGCACTTTCTAAACCTAATTGACTCATTCAAAGAGGGCACTCCTCTAGTAAAAATTATCTGGAATATTGCAGTTCTGCACATACTTTCGTCAGACCAGGGGTGGAGGCTGAGGCATTCAGAGATCCAAAGCAGTTCCTGGTTCTCAGTAAAGAGAACACTGGAGTATGGTAAGTCTGGGACTGGAATGTTTGAGGAAAATAATATTTGCAAAACTCTGAGCAAGAGAGCAGGAACTGGACTGAGTCTTTGCCATGGCTCGGGAGGGAGGAAACAAGGTTCATTCCCTCGGTCAATGGATTTCTTACTACACAATGTCTGTTGCATATGGTCTGGATCTGAAGATTTTCAATGCATCTGTGATGATGACCAGCAAAAGGTTGCTAAGCAACAGTGTCCTGCCCTCAGGGTATCATCAGCCAATGAGAGCTTTTCTCTGATGTAGCTCTTCTATCTCTTATTCCATGGGTTGTACATATCTTGCTGGGGAGGCAGTATGCCTCTAGAAGAGATTTGAGCCTCCAACATAATACAGCGTTAGTTAGATTTGTAAAACAGCACATCAACAGTAAGCAGTCCCCCAAGTACTATTCATAAGTTGCTCACACCTGTTGCAAAACAGCTTTCCTATGTACGAATGACGGCTTTAACTTCCCAAGACAGCAGCAGCCCTGGATGAACTACATCCGTTTACAAACTGACCAGGCCAACAAGATCTGAATCAGTGTCCCTGGGTGGCCATTTTAATTCCTGCATTATGTTAATTAGGATTGAATCAGTTCCTTTTCAGTTTACATTGAGTGGTAAACTAAAAGCCATCTGCAATGTTTTCTCTAGTTGGCCACTGATCCCTGATGTAACTTTGGCTGTATTTTATTTTACCATATTTGATCGCAGCAGCACATTGTCACTGGGTGTTTGGTGATTGATGCCCCGTTGTAAGCAGTCTATTTGAGTATTTTGATTCCAGCAATACATCTAAGACGGTTTGCTAAATGATCGATGGGATGTTCAGAGGCAAGGGAGAACAGGAACAGGAATAGGGAATGTCAGTAAATGAAGAGCTATCCACACTGCTTGACAAGCCAAACCTGCCACAATCCACCCTTCAGCACAACACAGTAGCACAGAACTCCTACTCCTTCTAACAATATGGGTGTTGAAATGAAGAGAGTGTTACATACATTAATTTTTATAGTATCACCTGTATTGCAGTATTAAAATTTGCTTTACCTTCCATTTGAGCCTTTGATAGCATTGTTGGCCTCCCAGTTGCATTTGAATCCTTGTTTCATCCAACATCCCTGCCATGTAGATTATTACTGTTCCCATTTTACAGATGGAGACGTAAGGATGAGGCATACATTTTTAATGCATTAGATGTACTTATTTTGTTTCTGAGAGCTACTCGATGTGAGACATAGGGTTGCACTACAAGTGACAAATGACACTTGCCTGGCAAGTGAACAGACTCATGTGTATTCCTCCCTGTTCACTTGCCATTTACTTGCGCTCCATTTGATCAAGTGGAGAGCAAGTGAATGGCAAGTGAACAGGGAGAAATACACGTGAGTCTGTTCACTTGCCAGGCAAGTGTCATTCGTCACTTGTAGTGTGACCCACAGATACATGCATTATTTTGTGACCCCCTGCATCAAGTTATTGAGGAGAGGCCATAGCTTATAGGTTGAGAACATACTTAGCATGTAGAAGATCCACTAGGTCCACTTCTTTATACCTGTAAGAATTTCTGGTTGTGGTGCTGGGAAAAGTCGTTGCTTGAGAACTTGCAGAGCTGCTGTAAGGAGGGGTAGACTTTGCTGGGATAAATAGACCAGTATTCAGAATAATGCAGCTGCAGTAGGCTCATGTCTGCACCCAACACCATGATGCACACTGACACATTTGTCAATGTTTGATAAGAATTGCATGCAGATACAGAAGTGGCATGATAAAGAGTTTCATGCAAAATCTCCCTGACTGGCTCGAGACTAGAGATGGGCACGAACAGAAAAAAAAAACCAAACGTGATGTTTGTTGTTCATTGCCATCCACAAATAGGGACTCACGAACAACCACGAACATGGCCCTGTTCACGAACATGTTTGTGGTTGGCTGTTCGTAGGGGCCAGCACGGTCTCCTCCAGCCATCATCCAAGTTTGGTCAAAATTCCTACTGCACCACTTCCTGAAACCTGACCTGAGCAGGCACCAGGAAAAGTACCAATAATAAATAATAGCTTGGCTCCAGAGCCTGGCAGCAGCCCTGGAACCTGAGGGTGGGTATATCCATACCGCACCACTCCCAGAAACCCCACCTGAGCAGGCAGCAGGAAAGGTACCAATAGTAAAAAATAGCTTGGCCCCAGAGCCTGGCAGCAGCCCAGGAACCTGAAGGGGTAGATCCATATCCCACCACACACAAAGAAAATTCAAGCTCCAATGCACTCTCCCTGTCTCTCGATCAAAATGCCAACAGTAGCTGTCTCTCCCTCTCCACTATCTGCAAAGACTAGCCAGAGCTCCCCCCCCCCCGGTCTTTGCTCTCTTGTAACACATTTGGAGCTCCACACTTGGAAGGAAGAGCTGCCTATCAAGCAAAATTGGCCTTAGATTGGGGTTTCCAGGGCAACAGCAGGAGTTCAGACAGAGTTCAGACAATCCCTGCTTACATTGCCAAGGGAATTGATTGCAGGTGCCAGACTGTCTGGCTTGACGAACAGCAATGAAAGAGGCTTGCAACGACCACCTGTTCATTTAGAATGGGACCTCATGAACAGTTTGTTCTCAAAGATTGGGCTGTTCATGGGTTTTTTTTTGTTCATAGTGCTGTTTGTGCCCATCTCTACTCAAGACCACCTATGAAAACCAGTTTTAGGTGGGTAGCCATGTTGGTCAGCAGTAAAGCAGCAAGATCGGAGTCCAGTGGCACCTTAGAGACCAGCAAGATTTTCAGGATAAGCTTTTGAGAGTCAGAGGTCTCTTCTTCAGATACTATAGAAACTAGGCCGAGATGAATTTTCAATTCTTCTGCACAACTATACAAACTCGTATTTATTCATCTGCATTTATTTTAACAATAAATTTATTAATTAATCAGTTAATAGCCATACAGTTAAGAGACTAATAAAAAATAACTCTTTTAAATTTATTACACAGGGGAGGGCCATTCATCAGTCTCTAATTAGTTGAATCAACAGCATTTCTGTCCCCTAAATTAAGTTTAACTGGGCTCTGGACTGTTAAATATAATTGTTCTATGTATGGTAATGTTTCAGGAAGGGTTGGATGGAGGTTAATTGTGGAGTAATACCTCCCTGCTACCAACTGTCTGCCACCTGCTGACACCGATCTTTAGGAGACAACAACGAAAAAGGACTGCAGATTGCAGTAGTATTGAGTCGTTTATTTATTTTAAATAGAAAATGGAAATTGCCTACTATGGTTTTGTTTCAGGGAAGAAGATTCAGCTGTGAGGAAGATTTTCTTCCCACGGAGTTATCTAAACATCACGGTTAGTGCTTCTGCATCTCTGCAGGAAGAGGTTCCTCCCCCCTCTGTCCCCCCTTTGCTGTTTTCATTGTCTCTTGGGATTCATCAGATAGACACAATGGATTTGCTTACAACTGCTTGAAATAATTTCCAGGGCTTTAAACCACAGGAGGAGTCCAGTTCCAAGCAGAGAAAACTCCATGGCTAAGGTTAGACCCCCTAGAAGACAGGGTTTAAGATGAAAAGGTCATCAGTAGCAGGGGGATTCTTAAGCTCCCTATAGTTTTACTGCTGGCATTCATAAATATATCATCATCATATTAATTTTTGCCTCTTCATTCTTGAACCTATTTTCTGAACCCAGGGAATATTAGGCTATACTCGGATTCAGTGGTTTCCTACAAATCCATTATGAAGATGACTGCAGACATGACCTAAGAGATTTTGAGAATGATTTAAATAATGGGAGGGTCTTGCAAAAGACACACCTTGAGCCACAGATTCTGGGCAGAGATGCAAAACAATGATAAGGATATTGCTTTCATTGTTCTGAACAAGCCTGTGTAAAAGAGGCTGTGTCAGTCATGGTTTACTGAGATCTGGAATCTGAGGCAGACGATATTAGTCAAAGATTACCTTTTTACGTACTCTGTCTGACATATGCCAGGCTGTCCTTAGGAACACTGACAATTCATTATGTTACAAAGTTGTTGGTTGCTATTGAGAGAATGTTCTTTAAAAAGGGTAGGAGCACCAGTGATATCAATATAGAGGGAAGGAGTCTTCTTGATAATAGAAATGATATGATTGTGATAGGAAGTCCCACAGAATTTTGGGCTGGAACCCAACTAAATTTTCTGCTAATGGAGAGTGTGGTAATTTCCATCAGTTCCTTCATCTTGCTGCAGACCCCTGATTTGACTCTCATGCTTTTTATGAGGGCCTTCTGTTCCCTGCCCTGGAGCAGCATTTCATGAAGATCAATGGGGGAGAGAAGCAGGGTGTGTATGTAGGGTGGGGGTGGGTGGGATGACAGAAGTGCCTTATGTGAGTGAAAATTCAGCCTGGATCCAGCCCTTTATATCTAGACCTCTGTTCATAATGCTATAAGCAAATAATCAGGCATTTCAAACCAGGTGGAGACTCCAACAGGAATATGTCCTAAGAAACCCAGTTCATGCTAAAATATATTGACTGGAATTTGTTCTTAACTGCTTGTGCCTGCAAAATCTATTCAACAATTAGCTTCTCAAATTAGAATGGCTACAGCCAAAATAGGATTGCAGGGTTCCACTGGCAATCCCTTGGAGATTTCATGGGAGGAGTCTGAGGAGGGGAAGAGGCCTGGACACTGTGATGTCGCTTGTGGTTGAGCAGATGGAAGTTATATCACAGCATTTGTAACATTCTAGGGATCCCCTGAATCCCTATGATAAATACCATAGAGATTTGGGAGATTCCTAGAGCATTGTGGACACAGCAACATCTCTTCTGGATGTTCAGCTGCAAGTGACAATGATGTTTGTGCTGACATCCCTTTACCCATTTTCTACTAGCCAAAACTCAGTGGAATCATTTCATAAATAATTCCTGTTTTCTTAAAATCAAAATGAACTCTTCCTTTTGGCCTCTTTGCATCTCTTTTTCTGTTATGACCCCTTCTAACTAGTCCACTGACCAGCCCCCTGACCAGGCCAGTGATTCAGACCTGGAGGGCTCAAAGGAAGAGCCTGAAGATCAACAGGACCAGGATGGGCCTGGCACTGCAGAGGCACTGGCTGACTAGGTGCTAGAGACTTCACTGCCAGAGCCTGTAAGAGAGGCCTGCGAATGAGTCCATATTGCCTCCAAGTGCATCCTGCCTGCCTGCCTCAGCGACTACCACTGGGGCCCCACCAGGCAGGAAATAAACAAGGGCCCATAGTCCCTCCAGATCGCCTCCCATGCTAAGGAAGCAATGGTGGCAAAGGATCCAGGCAGAAGTAGCCCAGAGAAGGCGATGAGCAAGCTGGCGGCATACCATCTCCTTGCAGACTCATTTCAGGACTCTGAAGGTGATGCTTCCTTGCAGGACCCTTGCCAGAGCTGAGCAGGGCTTCCTGAGCCCCAACACCTGCTGGCAGACACAGCCAAGCCAGATACCCCATGAGCAGGCACCTGGCAACTCTATCTAACATAGATTAGGCCCTCCATCCCTTTCTGCCAAGGGGCTGTATCAATGAGTACTGAATCTGTGCATTTCCATGATGTTGGGAGGAAACATTAGAGATGAGCAAGTGGCTCCATTTCCCAGAGCATACACAGCCCAAATGTATGAAAAAACCTGTGGTATAAACACCGCATATGAATTCATCTGAATCTGATTCTGAAGCCCACCATAGAAAGTCCTAAAGCACGTACTTGAATATTTATTCTCTTATACTGCTGACATGCCCTCCGGCCCCCTGCAATATTTTGAAAATAGTCATGTCAGCCAGCAGATTGTTGCATCAACATTGCTCATGTCAGTGATGGACTCAGCACAAGATGAAATCTTCCTCTATGGTCCAGTCTTCAAATATCTCCATCCCAGGAATTCTATACATCTAGCGTTTTACTCAGGGCCAAGCTACAAGTGACGAATGACACTTGAACAGCAAGTGTATTTCTCCCTGTTCACTTGCCCTCCACTCAATCCACTTGCTGTTCAAGTGTCATTCGTCACTTGTAGCTTGGCCCTCAGAAAAGCAAGAAGCCTCACAAACTGTACCTGATCAGGCTGTGTAAAAAACTGGAAGAACACCACATAGATTGTAATGACATTCATTTAGCTGCCATGAGAATAAATAACAGACTATAAGAGGAAAACAGTCTGTGTCACAGAAGGCTGGAAGTTAATATATTAGCTAAGGACAATTCTATACAATTTGAATTAGATATTCTCTTTGTAAAGGAGTCCAGTATTTTCCAGTGTCACCATTTCTTTCACTTGATAATTCACAAGTTGCCTCTGAATTACCTTCTCTCACCCTACACCTTTCCAATAATTCCACTTCCATTGCTATCACAATCTTTCCTTATGTTCTATCCTATTCATTATCAGAGACTTGTCACAAAGAATGATATAACAACACATGATGGTGTTATAAGAGGAAAGCCAAATAACCTGGTCAGGTGATGAAGAAAGATTGTTTAGGAGACCAATGTAAACTTTTCTGGGTTTTTCAAAGGAAGAATGGATAGAGGTGTACTAAAATGTTTGTTTATTTAAAATATTTTCCTCCTACCGTATCACCTTAGACACAAGGTGGGAAACAAAGGAAAATCAAGTTGCAAACACATAATCACTGAACAACACAAAACATATAAACAGCACAGAAGATAACAATTAGAGATAGTCATGAACAGGAAAAAAACCCGAACATGATGTTCGTTGTTCGTTGCCATCCATGAACAGGGATTCACGAACATCGACGGACATGACATGTTCACGAACATGTTCGTAGTTGGAAGTTCATGGGAGCCAGAACGGCCCCCTTGGGACTTAGCTGAACTTGAGCTGGGGAAAGGAGAGTCCATAGGTCTCCCCCTTTCATGTCATGTTCTCTTCACAGTGGCAAAAACTGGACTATCTGCTGGAAGCTAATTGAGGAGTTACAAACTGACCTTCCCAATGTCCAATACACACCAAATTTGCACGGGACATGGTCCTCACTGTCCTCTGAAGACTCCCCAAGTTTCAGAGAGTTTCATTGGCCCATGGGAAAGACATGATCCATGGGTCTCCCCCTTTCATGTAATTTTTTATCTTCACAGTGGCAAAAACTGGACTGTCTGCTGGAAGCTAATTGAGAAGTTACAAACTGACCTTCCCAATGTCCAATACCCACCAAAGTTGCAGGGGACATAGTCCTCTGAAGATCCCCCAAGTTTCAGAGAGATTGAACCATGGGAAGGGCATGATCCATGGGTCTCCCCCATTCATGTCATGTTCTCTTCACAGTGGCAAAAACTGGACTGTCTGCTGGAAGCTACTTTGAGAGGTTACAAACTGACCTTCCCAATGTCCAATACCCACCAAAGTTGCAGGGGACATAGTACTCACTATCCTCTGAAGACCCCCCAAGCTTCAGAGAGATTGGACCCTGGGAAAGCCATGATCCATGGGTCCTTCCCTTTCCTGTCATTTTCTTTTCACAGTGGAAGAAACTGGACTGTCTGCTGGAAGCTACTTTGAGAGGTTACAAACTGACCTTCCCAATGTCCAATACCCACCAAAGTTGCAGGGGACATAGTCCTCTGAAGATCCCCCAAGTTTCAGAGAGATTGAACCATGGGAAGGGCATGATCCATGGGTCTCCCCCATTCATGTCATGTTCTCTTCACAGTGGCAAAAACTGGACTGTCTGCTGGAAGCTACTTTGAGAGGTTACAAACTGACCTTCCCAATGTCCAATACCCACCAAAGTTGCAGGGGACATAGTCCTCACTATCCTCTGAAGACCCCCCAAGTTTCAGAGAGATTGGACCCTGGGAAAGCCATGATCCATGGGTCCTTCCCTTTCCTGTCATTTTCTTTTCACAGTGGAAAAAACTGGACTGTCTGCTGGAAGCTACTTTGAAGGGTTACAAGCCAGAAGGAAAGCCAGAAGAAGTTCAGACAGTCCATGCCTATGTTGCCAGGGGAATTGATTGGAAGGCGCCAGACTGTCTGGCTTTACGAACGGCTGACGAACGCCATGAAGAGGGCTTGGAACAAACACGTTTGCCGGGAATGGGGCCTCACGAACAGCTTGCTTGTGAAGAGCGGATTGGGCTGTTCGTGTTGTTTTTTGTTCATATTGCTGTTCGTGCCCATCTCTAATAACAACCTAGGCTGTTATCCCTCTTTTGTGGGACTAAGCTTCATTGAATAAGATTGTACTTACCTCTCAGTAGAGCTGCTTAACATTGCTATCATAGGCAACTCAGGGTTTGCCCTTATCATATATAGCTGGAGATAATTAACTAAGGCCCAGTAAAACTCTTTCATCCTGAATCCAGGTCTGAAGCCAGTTTAAAATGTGTCAGGGGCAGCTCTTTCATCCAGGAATGCCTGCAGTTGCTCTGCCATAACCTTCTCAGCCACCTTGCCCCAGAGAGAAGATCGGACAGTGGTCAGTAATTGCTCATATTCCCTTTATCCAAAGACAATGGCTTAAAAAAAGGTCCAATCATGGCTTATTTCACATCTGTGACAACTTTTGCAAGAGGGACATATTAATAGTCTTCCCAAGAGATGTCTCCACTTTCTCCTAATATGGTTTTAATAGCCAGGATGGATAAGGATCGAATTTGCAGGAAGTGGCTTTCACAACCCTAGACACTCTATTATTATCGACCAAAGAGACCACCTTGAAACTATCCATAGAACTTGGAAAAAGTGTTGTCACAGATTCCCCCAGTAGAGGATCTACTGCAATCTGAGATCTAAGTGATATCAGATAAAAGAAACTTAGCAAAATTGGCACAATAAAATCCAACTCAGAATCAACAAGAGTATTAGGCTCAGGTGATGTTAGATTCTGAACTAATCTTAAATAATTTTGCAAGGTGAAATTCAGCTGACTCATTGACCTTCAAATGGGTTGCATAACATGTTCTTTCTGATTTGGCATATGTTTTCCACCAACAGTACTCTAGATGTTTCTCCCCAACCACTTCATATCCTCCAGCTAGGGCAGTCATATTCATGACGGGGATGTATGATGTCCTGCCCCAGTGGCTGTTACCCACCAGCACTCCAATGCTGAAAAAATTAAAAATCTCACTTGGTGATGGTATGATGTCACTTCCAGGAGAAAACTGGAAGTGACATAATTCCTTTCTAGAAATTACCAAAACCCCTATGGTAAAACCATAAAGTTTTTGGCAATTCCTAGAGAGATGTGACATCACTTCCAGGTTTTTCCCACCAGTGATGTCATACTTTTGCCAATGGTACCCCTCATGTCTCCACCACTCCCCGGGGTCCTGCTGGTTTCCAGGCACGGTGTGGCAATTTTATCTCCAGTTCTATGGTATTGAAGGGCTGGAGGCATACACAAAAGGAGGGAAAAAGGGCACCAAGAAGCAATCTTGTCATTATCTCCTTGGAAACCAGCACCCCAACCTGATACAAGGGCATCTACAGAGTCAATGTCTCTCAAATTCCCCGAGCCATCTATAAACCAACTGGATCCATCAGCCTCTGGAGTTAGACCATCCTAACTGTAACATTGTTTTTAATGTGTTGGTTTTAATGTTGGTTTTAGGACATTGTTTTCATTGTTTGTACATTATTGTTTCCCTTCTTGAATCCTAGGATGCCTGAGGCAAAAGCTGGTGTGTGTGTGTGTATAAAAATTGGTCGCCTAATCTTGAATGTGGAGGTGGGCATCACCACTTCCATTTTCAATAAGTAAACATCTAACCTTGGTACAGATTGTAGTTTCACCACTCCTGCCGGATCACCAGATATCTGCCTGATGCAGAAAAGATGGCAAGTTATATGACCCTTTTCAGTAAATGCATCAATAATTAGAAGAACTCTAATTCTCCCTTCCCATGCTGTTGTATTACTGTCAGAATCACCCATTTACCATCACATCTATGAACTCCATTGCTCTTACTGTCACAGTTTCCCCGCATTACTCCTTTTCTGTAAACAACGTATAGCAATTTTTAGAGTGTGTAAAGTATGTTCAAATACCTTATGTAATCATGCTAGCATTCTAATAAGGCCCGTTGATTCTTGCAGTGTTTTCTTGCTACTGAACTTTATTATTATTCTGAACTTTTATGAAGGGTGAATCATATCATATGATTACCTGTCCCCCCAACCCTCCCTCCATGGAGCTCAGGGGCAGTATAAAGGGTTATTGCTTTGGGATGGTCATAGAAAAATGTTTGGTTTACCACATGGTGGCAGTGTAGGACACAGTATTATACCATTTTATAGAATTTCTAATATCTTTTTCAGTTTTCTTAAGTGACTGTTACCACAGTTTGCATTTGTGTGGCTTATTATGGCTCCAGTTTCTTTCATTCAGGGCTTCCTGCAAAGAGAAGCTGGTTTTGCAGTTTTAGACAGGGAATCCTAAACTCTCCTTGACATGGGATAACAAATGGTTTTGATTTCAATTTCTACTGCCTTCTGGAATATGATGGCCTATTTGTCTTCTCTCATAATTTGTTCAACTTCCGCCTTGTATTATCTTTCCCCATTCCCAGGCTTCTTGTTTTCTGAGGTGTTCTTCCTCCCCTTTCCTTTCACACTGTCCTTTTGCTTTCTGATTTGTTTTCCCATGAACAGTGGGCCATTTCTGTCTTCAAGGGTATGTTTATGGATTGCGTGATCCTCAGAGTATTTTTGCTTGTATCACAAGCTGCATTAGATGTGAGATGAAAGCTAAGACTGACTGTGTGTTGAGTTCCTGCTCATCTCTGAAAAATGTTTCCTTTTTTCCAGAGGAAATATAATCCTCGTCCTTAAGATGTGGCCTGCTGGCAGTCTTCCTCTGGCTAGACTCCTTGCATAGGTCATGAGCAGAACTGCCAGAGCTCATGAGACAGAATGTGCTCTTCAAAAGTACACATAGGGCGTACCTTTTTCACATAGGGTTACCAGGATCAAGATGGGAACTGAAGTTCTCCTAGAATTAGATCTCCCATCTACAGAGATCAATTCTCCTGGAAGAAACAGAAGCTTTGCATGACAGACTTCATGGCATCGCATTCCTGCTGAGTAGGGTTTCTAGATGTAGTGCCATTGTAGAAGAACCCGAGAAGGAGAAGGGAATGGTCTTGTCAGGGAATGGTGTTGTCAGGTGATCCTATTCTGGCTTCAAACATACCAGCACTAGATAGCCATAACTGCAAGTAGTTGCAGGATTATGTCCTCCTCTGAGGGTTAAGGGAGCTGCTGTAATGCTAGGTGCTAATAGTAGCCTGAAGCCAGCATGACCTAACAGATTGTTAGGTGCTGGTGGTCCTGGAAGCTGTCCCTGGTGTATAACAGCAGGAAGAAGAGACCTAGAAATTCCGTACTGGGGCCTGCACTGAAGCTGCTTGGGGGTGGTGAGGGTTGCTGTATGGAGCCCCCCGACAGTATCGAAGTGATTGCTGTTTTGTTTCCTTCTGTTAAAGGATTGCTGTATTGTGGGCTGCCTATTTCTTTCAATTAAAGCCTGTTTATCTTGCCGGAGTTTCTTGCCTCTGTGAGTTTCCTTGACACTCCAAATAGGGTTGCTAGCTCAAGGTTGGAAACTCCTTGGAGATTGGGGGGGGGGAGCCTGGAGAGGGTGGGTTTTGGGGAAGGAAGAGAGATTAGTGGGATATAATGTCATAGATTCTATGATCCAAAACTGGCATTTTCTCAATGGGAGCTGATCTCTGTCAGCAGGAAGAAGTTGTAATTCTGGAGGATGACCAGCTATGAAAGATGACAGACAACAACCGTACTTCTAAATTCTCTGAAGACCCCCTGCCTCTGCCAGAAGACCAGGTAGACTTAGCAATTAGTGGAAGTGTGTGTGTCGGGGCGGGGGGGAGAGAGATAAGATGTCAGCTGTGATGATGTGACATCTTTTCTAGAGGAAACACAGAAGTGACATCAAGTTTCTCTAGGAATCACTGGAAACTGTATGGTAAAAGCCAGGTTTTCCCTGGAAGCAACATCATGCTATCACCAACAGCATTGTTTTAAACATTATTTTTCTCCCACTTGCTGCAGGAAACTGGTGGTAAAATGTCAGGCCTACCGCTGAGCTCCTTCCCTAGGTGCTGACCCCTAATCTCCAGGAATATCTCAAGTTGGAATTGGCAACCCAATTTTCTTACCATAGACTGGTAGATTGTGTCATATCTGGCTAGGGTTGGCATTGGTTTGGCAAGGAGTTTGTGCATGTGTTAGTTTGGAAGTGGTACTGCATAGCTCATAAGGCTGCACACATATCAAATAGAAGAACTGTTTGCATGTGCCAAGGCTTTTGAGGGTCAGTTCCATGTTTTGGGAGCCCACAGCAAGATGTTGTTCAGCAGTCCCCCGTTATCCGACACAAATCTTCAATGCTATCCATGACCTCCTGGCAACATATGCAAGCTTTTTGCTACCGTCTTGGTTTGTACTTTATGCAATATTCCACGAATGCTTCTCAAAGGGATCCTACTGGATCTGAACCAAAAAACACTCCATGCTTTCATAGATTTTGACCAAGATTGCCTGGCCTTTTCACAAATTTATCCTGGTTATGGGCTTGTCTCCATGGTCCCCAAGATACACTGCTAATTTCCCTGGGAATTAAGGTCAGCTAGTGAACTGAATTTATCATGAACACCAAACTACTTATCCCTGTTCACCTTGTCTCATAGTGCAGGGAGGAACGTATCACTTATACCAAGTTTTACTGGTCTACCAATCTGCAGGTGCACTTATCTTCCCCAAGATGGTCCAGACAGGGGAATATTGACTTGTTCACACTCTCATATGCTGTCGTAGCTGCCAGGATGCTAAAGCAGACTTGATTTGTAAATGTTTCTAATTTTCTAAATATACTGCTGTTACATATAATAAAACACACAACCTGTCCTGAAGAAGGATGGGTCCAAGATAGTAAACTCCCAAGAATTCCAAAGGTCCATAATGTAAACATGATGGATTATATTCAACAATAGTCACAAGTAGAGATGGGCATGATAAAAAAAAAAATTAACGAGCCAGCGGATCATGGTTCAGTACCAGCGACGATCCCGAATTAACAATCCACACCAATCATCTCCTGTTCTCGAACCGTGGATCATGGATCGTGGATGCCAAAGCAGGGCACGCTGGTATTCCCAGCTATGTGGGAAGGTGGGTTGTGGTGGCGGCCAACTCTCTCAGTCTCTCTCCAAAGGCTAGCAAGTAGCAAGCAAGAGCTCTGTCCCATGCCACTGCTCGCAGAAAGTGAAACCCAGCCTGGGAGACCACAGCTATTTATAAGCATGGGTCCCATTCAGCAACACAGGAGGTCTGTGTTTGGCCATCAGAGCTGCCTATCAGGGTTTGCAGGGATGAGATTGGAGTGCCCATGGCTACAGAACACCCCCTTCCCCCTCCCTCCCCTGGGTGTCTTCTCCCAACTTGTGACTGCTTTGCTGCTCCGTGGTTGGAAGGAAGCCCTGCTGATCAAGAAAAGCTGGGCTTCCATTCAGGTTTCCAGGGCGACAGAAGGAGGGAAAACAGAGCTCAGGCATTCCCCTGGCTCCGTTGCCAGGGGATTAGATTGCTGGTGCCTGAGTGTCTGGATCCCCGAACCGAGCCCGAACGCCCCGATCTAGGCCTCTCCCGACCGCTGGATCGTTGGCCATGGATGATCACGATCCGCCGGGTCACAATCGCGCGATCGCCATTATCATGGGTTTTTTTCGTTCGTAATGCGGATCGTGCCTATCTCTAGTCACAAGCAGAAAAGGTGCTTAATGTAAGGGCACATTAAGTATATGTGTTACAACAGGGGCGTTTAAAGCACACAAAAGGGGCAGAAAAAATATACAAAAATACTTGTGATATGGAAAATGAGTGAGCAGCATCTGTTGGGATGCTACCTTTAGACTATAAGGTATCTACATAGAATGTAAATGAAGCTAGTGAATATGGACACTTGGTATGTGCCTCAGTCCAGACTGGGCAGACTAATTCTGGCTGTGTTTGGAAGTTTAGATCCTTGAAGATGCATTGAGTAAACAGAGGATGGGTTATTGATTAGGTGCAGCAGTTGAGAGGAGACAGAACTACCGGATACCTGAGGATTAGGGTTGTCAGATTTCTGTAATGCACACACTTGATTGCAAGGGACAGGGCTTGGTTAAAATGCATTGTTTGATATGATAGCTTGAATGGGTTCTAATAGGAATTAACTATCCCTTCGTAGTTTTGATGTACAAAGTGAGCCAAAATGATGCAGTTTGCTTTTAGTATCAGTTGTGGGGAACCATCTTACTTGAAGTAACTTAAAAGTGACTCAAATAACTGTGGCCAAATGGCAGGTATAATTGTCAAACTCATAAAGCAAAGGGTGGGGGTGGGAGGAGTGAGACCAGAGAAGTCCATTCATTCTCAAACCTCTGTGTATTCCCATGCACGTAAGAAAACCCAGTCCATGCCTCCAGAGCACTAACTTCCTCTGCGGCTCCCACAGTTCCAATACTTTGGTCCATGAACCCAGGCTGTGCTCAGGGATTGGGGTGTGAGGCACTATCCATTGTGTACACCTGCACCTATGTTAGTAAGAGACAGTATCAGCTTTACTTGTGGTAAACACTTATTCTATGTTGTCCTGTTCAAAGCAATTCCTTGGCATTTATCAAAATGGATGCTGTGATATCATACTCGTCTCCCAGGCATGACTGTGACAGTCTGAGACGCTGCTGGAGAGAGGCGACAATACAACCTTGATAGATCAATGGCCTGACTTAACTGAAGGCAGGTTCATGTGTTCGCAGGCCTTGAACCCTCCACAGCTCAGCTTCCATGTGCAGAAACTGAATCTGCCCATTCTGTTTAGAGACAGCTGAAACAGGTAAGCTTGGGCACATGCTACGGGGAAGGTTCTGTTTGCCCACCCCACTCCTTGCCATTATTAACCAGTCTTTGAAGGAATATATCTTGCTCATGTACATGCTAAGTAATTATTCTCTAAAAGTAAATCAAAGTTAATCCATTAATTTATTTTCTGAAACCCATCATGGCTATGAAATAATGGAAAATGTAGTGGCAGTATTTATTGAAATGTTCAGGAACAAGAAGGAAAAAAAATTATATCAGACTGCAACAAGTCCAGCATGCATTACAGTCTTCAGCTTGCTTTGTCCTTGAACGGTACTGTGAGACAGTCTGTCCGTGTTCCCATTTTACAGATTAAATCAAGGCTGGAAAATTTAGTATGGTCCTTGCTGCCAAACGGATTGTTGTTGTTGTTCTACTACCTTTCCACTGCTGTTTCTTGGCTTTTCATCTGCCATGCAACAATTTCTACAGTATGCTCATAAGCCTTCAAACTCCTAAAAGACCTTGTTCATAGGAATGAGATCTTAACTGCTCACAAAACTATCTTTATTGTCATACATATTGGCTCAGACATGGGACAACTTTTTTTCTCTCTATGAATATCTTATTCTGCCCCACAAAGCTACTGTGATCCTTACTAAAAAGCTCTCATACATAAGAGGTCCTACTGGGAATACAAGCCTCAATCCACATATGGGATGTATGCTTTCTTGCAGCCAGAATCTAATGAAACTTTGGATACCGGAGATTAGAATGAAACATTAATAATGAAAATCTCATAGCCATTTATAAGGAGAGGTTTAAAGCAATTACTCTAATTTTAAAGGAGATGAAATTACAGCTCAGAGAGGGGAAAGGGGCATACAATATATCACAAATGCAAAATCACAGAATAAATCATTGCTAACTGGGAGCAGAAGACTAACATTCTTGTCCTTGCTCAGCATGCTTAGCTCTACTGCCTGTTATTACTAGTAATACTAACACATCTATTCACTGAATGTCATGTATCTAGTTGTCAGATCATGTCTTGAATACTGGAGCTCAGGTTCATTTTTCATCTCTCCTGTCATTCATGTACGGTTATGGACAATTCCCCTCAGAGACCTTTCTGACTAAATCTTTTCCATTTGTACCAGTGTAAAGGATGAAATACGTTACTGTAAACCTAACATAAAAACAAATGTTTTCTTTGGATGCCACAAAACCCCAAATAATACAGTGTCTCAGAAATTTACCTGAGGAATAGGAGGCTGAGTTCAGATGACTTTTTGCAGGGGTGGCTTCTTAGGAAGAAATCTACCAGCTCATATCTTGCCAGCCCACTAAACAAAGCTTGAAGCTTTATTCCAGTGGAAGTGGCTCTTCCTCAAAGGAAAGGAGAAACTTCATCCACTTTAAACAACATTGTCATTCATTGCAATCCATTGTAAATTCATTGAAAGCTGATCTTCAGTAACATCTGCACCCATGACAACTCAAATTGTACTGTGTCTACAACTGATTGGGAATTAGGGAAGGGGCTGTGGAAGAGTGGTGGAGCACATGCTTGCAAGAAGAAAGTCCCAGGATCAGTTGCTGGCATCTACACTTAAGGAGACACAGAGAGCTGCTGCTGGGAAAAAAACCCCTTTCTCTTAGACCGTTAAGTATAGACAGTTGAGAACTAGGTGGAAAGTGGTCTGGTTCAATGTTCATAGGGCTTACAGAGATAGAGCAAAATGTGCCTTCCTGGCCAAATACTGCAGACATCTGGCATTCCATATGATGGCCGTTGCTACAAGCTGGATTATGTAAATAGCTAATAGAGGTTATCCTCCTTGTGTGTTGTCTAACCAAGTGGTCCTTCAAAACGTAAGATGTCCAGGAAAGCCGCCCAGGCCCTACAAAAAAGAATTTATAACAGGTAATCATTTGATCTGTCTGGACTGTAGTTGTATATCTCTGTGAAGTTTATCTTTCTTGCTTTTTTTTCTTGCAAAGAAGAAGGTGAGTACTCAGCGAGAAAGTAATGTCTATTCAGGATGAGCCCAGTTTCGATTTCTGAGGCAAATTAGACAGGTTTGCAAAATTCACCTCAGGAGTCAGGATCTGCAAAATTACTCCCCTTGCTGAGTGTTTCAGCTAGTTAGCCCTTCTGTCAAGTGATTATACCATTATTGATCTCAGACGGTGTTGTGAGGATTAAAGAGTATTTTCAATGTACTTTGGGTTATACTTGTTTATAGAAAAGGTCAGGGCAGGTTATCCAAATGCCCCCCTCCCCAGGAACTTGGTCACGTAGCTCAGGTGAACTCCTGAGGGCCTCTGCTCATGTATATATTGCATTATGATTTGCATACACACAAACCCATTAAAGTTATTGCAAAGGCTTAAACTGGCTATGCAACAAGATTCTATTCCCTCCTTACTAGAAAGCCCTGCTTACTATGCTATGCAGCATTTTACTCCAGTATGAGGCTAAAGTTCTTAAAGAAACAGTCAGACAGTCTGGGAAAAACATCTGGCCACCCCGCCTCTTCCCCAAAAGATTAGGGAAGGGATCTTTTCTTCCATTTCTGTCTAACTACTCTTCCTGAAGACAGTGCAAGTAATTAGTGTAAGGTGGTTACTTCAAAATGTTAGCATGTTTTATTCATGGCGTTTTATGTAGACAAATATAGCATTCCAATCGTTATAGGGCCAATAATACAACCAAAATCTTGACTCCATTGCATTCTTAGCAGTTTCAAATAAGCTAAAAAAAAGAGGGAGAACATAATAAAGAGATACTGGCTGAGACAACATTTTTAAAATGAAGGAAAAATACTGTGGATCATTTGTTCCAATTTATCAGGCCCAAATTAGCAGGCAATTATGTGTTTTAACTTGACCTATCTTACTTTGCTTCAAACTCTAATTTTATTTAATCAAGAAAAAGGATTAAATTGTTCAATCTCCCAATAGCTGTTTAATAGTCAGAATTCTGCAGTATATCCTGCCGTTCCGTATAATTGGTTTATTGTCCATGCTTGGTTTAGGATTCATTTAGAGGACCCAGAATGTAAAAGGGGATTTATCTTTATCCCCAGATTCAAACAATATTTGCATGTGTGTCACTGTGGAAAGTACCAATTCTGCGTGCAAGATATAACGGCATAGAAAATCTCGCCCCCCACCCCCACATCTATTATTAAGTTAGCTAGTGGAGTGGTTTGTTAGAGAGAATGCCCAGCTGCTGCTGTGAGATGATCAGGTGCAACAGGAATTCCCATTCTTACTGGAAACTATCAAGAAGAGGCAGTAGAGGCAGGAGTACCTAAGTCAGCACCAGCAAACACGAGATTGCTGATTGGCTGGAATGGGCTGTGGACTTTAGTAAATGGAGCTAAACAAACATCAAATGAGCAGCGCTTGACTGAGAGTTGAACCACACAATCCGAATTACACAAGACCGAGAGAGTGTCAGGAGTCCTGTCTTACCGCAAATGCCCATGTCCAGCATTCTATCGATGAGCATGTGTCCTGGTCCAGGCATGCATTCATGCAGTGTAGTCACGATGGTGCATGTACGCAGTCACAATCAGTAAGACAGCAATGCAGAGCGTCTTTATTTCCTATATCTTCCGCTTCCGATCTGTGCAAAGTGGAGATGCATGATGGGATATCTTCAGGACAAATTAACACCCACTCAGAGGACAGCTTAACACCCACTCAGAGCGGTTTACAAAGTATGTTATTATTATCCCTACAACAGTCAGGTGGGTGAGGGGCTGGTTCTCCATATTAGAGTTCCATGCTCTTAACCACTACACCAAACTGGCCCTAACTCTGCAGGTGGGTGGGGCTGAGAGAGCTCTGAGAGAGCTGTGACTGACCCAAGGTCACGCAGCTGGCTTCAAGCGGGGGAGTGGGGAATCATACTTGGTTCTCCAGATTAGAGTCCCATGCTCTTAACCACTACACCAAACTGGCCCTACCTCTGCACTGGTTGTCTGCCAAGAGTGACTGCACGAGGGAAGCAGCCGTGCAAATTCTCCCTCCTCATGATCAGAGACATTCAGAAAGCAGCATTGCTGATCACAGGGAGGGGGTGTCTGCGTGGTCATTTCCTTTGTGTGGTCCCACCCTGCAGATGAACAGGCCATTTCACAGAGGCAGAGGGCAAGGCCACTGCGCTCACACCTACTCTCCCTCTCTGCATGTTCAGTGAAGACATGCACTGTCATCTGTACCAAACATAGTTCTAATAAGGGTGGCAGCTGGCAGTTCCACCTAGCTTCACCAGTAGCTGCTGGTTAGAAAACAGCAGAAAAGGGCACTTTCTTTTAAACAGCCTGAGCAAGAATCATTGCAATGTATTAAATTAAACAAGTTGAAATTAGAAATATGATGAACCCATTCTTTGCTACAGGTAAATATATACTTTTGCCATAAAACCCACACAATACTTTTTCATATTACACCTCATAGAAAGTTTTAAATATACTTATTTCAGAAATTATCATGGAGATATCCTAAATATACTCCAGACAATAAATAATAAGTCATTTTTATTATGTTAACCTTATCCCATAATGGCAGTGGGGAAAGAAGCCATGCATTCAGATTTGTTTTCACAGCTGAGTAACCGAAAGATCTACATTTCTTTTATCTATATTTTAACTTGTTTAGAAAATAAATACTCTGATAATGAAAGGCAGTCATCTGCTGCTGAAATAGTTATCAAATACATACATTTCATGAGTGGCAAAGAAGGAAAAGCTGTTTCAGATTTAGTCCAATTTATCTTAGATCCTGAAATAGTTACCACAGGTGTTTAGTATTTAGAATAAAATGGAAATGGCTCAGAAGCAAATAAAATAATGTCATTCACAAGCTAATGGTTCAAGAGCAAGTTTCAGTAATAATGGGGAAGTAGATAATGTTTTTTGTTCTTTTATGTAAATTAAATGTTGGCATAAGCATAATTCAAAACAACCTGGTTTCCTTCACATTTTCTATGATATCTGAAATGGCTCAGGCAGAGGTGACAGATGAGATAAAGTGAATTAATACTAAAAATCCTTTTCTGGATAGTCTCATTAGACTCACGTTTTTTATCATACTAAGGGTCAACAGAGATTTCAGAAGTGAAGAATCAGACCCTTTAGTGCACACTAGGTGTTTACAGAAAGTGGGCCGGGCCAGGTGGGGCTCTTACACAGTGGGGTTTCTGATTAGCCGTTGGTGATAGGATTGGGTCTACAAATTTTTAAGAAGTTGCATTGTCAACCACTGCCACTACAGCATAGGGTACAGCATTCCTGAGGTGCATGCCAGTGGCATGCAGAATATGATTCTTTGAGATTTTCCGTTTTCCAAACACTGATTTTTTTCTCATTAAAATAAATAATTAAAGAATAAGCCAACCCCACTATCTTCAAACTCTTTAAAAAAAACTATAAAGGATAACTCTATCCAATCAGAGCCAGCATTCCAGAACTAAAATTGAATTACCCAATTACATCAAACTTATTCCTAATATTCCATGTGCTTTCTCACATTCAGTACTCTTGTTTATAACAGGATCCCAATGGATACTCATCACAGTGTTGTATTCCCAGGCAAAGTCATCATGTGCTCTGCCAGATTTCATCAATGTATCTTGTGATTGTTGGCATCAATCTCACACATCCAATCATGTCAGTTTTAACTGTAAGCACACAATCTCTTCCATTCAGGTAGCAATTGTCAGGAGGTTACTTGAGTGTACTTGAAAATACAAATAGTTTATAAAGGATGACAGAAAGGTTGAAAAAAACTTCTAAAGGAAAGGAGAGATATCAAGACATCTTAGTAGTATGATTTTGATTTGAACTAATAAACACAAACATTTCTCCAGACAGCATCAAGAGTTTCAAAATACAATTATTAATATTTCTGAAGGTCACCCTTTCATCATCGTTACAGAGAAGCAGCAACATCCCAATATTGCTGTAGAATTGAGCTATGCTAGCTGAGGAATATCCTAAATATTTGACATTGGACAATGTATTCTGATATGATCTTTCATGACAGGAAGGTTGTTGCAGAATTTGGGACAGCAAATAGGGGTGATGTAAGACTATGGGGAAATTGTTTAGTAACATCATGCATTTGCTCAATAGCTATAATTATATTAGTTTTTATGTGCAACTTTTGGACCATCTTTCTGCACCTTTGTTTGTGGCAATTTCTGTGGCTACCGAATAACCTGATAGAAGGTTAAGTTTCAACAAAAGGCTTCCCCATCAAAAAGCCGGTCCTTTCGTAGATTTGTCAGCCATCACATATTGTTTGTATTTCACTGTCTACAAAATCCCAATGTATCTTTAAGAGAAACTATAGGATTGGATCCAGCACAAAATTTCTGCTTGTGCTAGAGCTTTTGTGCCAACAAAACTCAAGAAAAAGACCATGGAAGCTGTTTGTGCTAAGTCAGACCTATTGGTTCCCAACTTGTTTCTACTTCTGCAAGAACTTGTAAAACCAATTTCTGGGCACAATAATATATAGGGAGGAAAACACTAGATGTTGCCTAAGATAGTCCACAAGTAGAACTGTGCTGATCAACAGTTGACAAATGCTAACTTTCAGTGATTCCATCCAACAATTTCTTCCTGTTGGAGCAGCAATGAAAATAACCCTTATACCATGTTTCTTAGTTTTCATTCTTCCTCAGTTCACTTTCTTGTGAAATACTGCATTTGAAGGAATTTTTTAAGTAACTGGGGCATAGAGGTTGACTGCATAGATACTAGGAAGATTGATATTTTTGACCAGTTTCTGTACCATGCATCTGACGAAGAGAACTTGATTCTCGAAAGCTTATGCTACAATAAAATTGGTTAGTCTTAAAGGTGCTACTGGACTCTTTTTGATTTTGCTACCACAGACTAACACGGCTAACTCCTCTGCATGTAATACAACAAAACCCACTGCTCGATCAACACCTCCACAGAGATCTTGCATCTTTTTAACACAAGCATCCCAAAGGTAGGAAAAACTAGTATTTTTCTCTGTAACTCTCAAGTAATATCATCTATTACTTCACCAATTTACTACAGCCATTTCTAATATCATCTGGGGGAATTCTTTTAAACATATTCTATCATGAAAGATGAGGGCATGTTGAAATGTCATTGTGCTTGGCACCTGCATTAGAACTCCTTTCCTGGGGAGGCTTGCAAAAACTTTTTGAACTTTTCCAGTGTTTTTCCACTATGTGGTCAATTTTGGGATTTCCACTGGAACCAAGTTATATGAGAGGTTACGTCTGTGATGAATTCAGCAGCTGCTGCAGTGAGGACAGGTTAAATACTATCGTGGCAGTCATTGACCCCAGTATACATTGGACAACTGAAGAACACACAGTGACACATGAATCCAAACACACAAGGATTAACGTACCATCCAGGACAAACCAAAAAGATACAACAGAACACCACCAGTTTTCACCTATAGTTCCCAGCTCAAACCTATCCAACGTATCATCAGTGATCTACAGCCCATCCTGGAAAATGATGCCTCTCTATCAAAAGCCCTGGGTGGAAGACCTACAGACAGCCCCCCAACCTTAAACGACTTCTTACTAAGTAACAGCCATGAACCAGCTAACAGTCACCAATACAGGAACCAGACCCTGCAACAGACCCAGATGTCAACTCTGCCCACATATCTATCCAGAAAATATGATTAAAGGACCCAATGGAGTCAACTACACAATCTCTGGCTCTTACAGTTGTTCATTCTCCAATGTGATATATGCCTTCATGTGCCAACAATGCCCATCTACTCAGTACATAGGACAAACAAGCCAACCTCTGTGCAAAATAATAAATGGATACAAATCTGACATCAAGAATGGCAACATCCAGAAACCGGTAGAACACTTCAGTCTACGAGGACATTCCATCAAAGACTTAAAGGTCACCACAATTCAACAGAAACATTTCAAAAACAAAATCCAATGGGAAGCTGCTGAATTGGAATTCATATGTAAATTTGAGTCCATCAGACTTGGACTGAATAGAGACTCTGGATGGTTATCTCATTACCAGAAGTAACTGTCTTCAGGCATTCCATTCAGGTTCAGCAATGGAGGGAAGTGGTCATAGCCAGCCTGGATTGCACACTCCACTTCTTTCATGACTTTTGTAACTGATTTTCATTTATATGGCCCTCACTCCCTGCACCCTCTCCCCACTCCCTTCACCACCTATATATCTCTGGCCAGTTTCTTCATACCCTCCATGCATCTGACGAAAAGAGCTGTGGTTCTCAAAAGCTTATGCTACAATAACGTTGGCTAGTCTTAAAGATGCTACTGGACTCTTTACTATCCTAAACAGTTTTATTCCTTCCTGAGTCCATTGAAGTCAATGAAAATCAGAGATGCTTTAGGCTGATCCTGCACTTCAGAGATGCTTTAGGCTGATCCTGCACTGGGCAGGGGGTTGGACTAGATGGTCTGTATGGCCCCTTCCAACTCTATGATTCTATGATTCTATGAGTCTATGAAAATCAACCTTTACTATCTGCTGGAAGTGTGGCAAGCCTTTCCTTTTTGAAATGGAGTGGAATGACTGGCATTAAGCATGGTTTCGGTATTACATCATTGAAAAAAGTTGCAGAAGTAGGTTTCTATGATTATTATTGGCCAGAACCAATATCCATTACTTGCAGCACTACAGGGCATTTTCTATTTAAGAAGACGAAGAAGATGCCAGTTGCTCAGCAGCATTCACTAGCCGGCTTTCTTGAAGGGTCTATAACATAACAGCAGACTTGCTTTCTGTGTCTCAGATTCTACAGATACATTACTCTTGCTTGCATTTCTTGCCTTTTCTATTTATATGCCACTTTCCCACCTGACAACATGAATCCAAGGCTCATCAGAATAAGAGAAAAGATGTCATAAATATAATAACCCTTTTTTATATGTAAGGGAAGGAAGTAGTACCTGATGTCCAATCATAGACTTGAATCCTGGGAAAGATAAGACATTGGTCTAACAGAATAAGGATATAAAACCTTTATGCTTACTTAATAACTCAACTTATCCAATTATTAGAAAATGGGAAATAATGACACACAACTGTATGAAGTGGGGTTAGGGATAAATTAATGAAATGAGTATATGGTGCTATGAAAATGTTCAGGTCATAGCTTTCACTGAATAGTAATGTTAAAAAAAGAAATGGAATTTTACAAAACCTCTTGAACTAAGCTGTCTTGTCAGTCTGAATATTTTCCCCATACTTTGAAGATGAAACTCTGCCGCTTCCATTCCTTTGGCCCCAAATGGTAAGTTCTAAGAGGCCACTAGGGGATCTGTAAGAGTTAAAAATGGATTGAAAAATGTCTTTGAGCTTTCGGGATAATGAATATTTCCTTTTTTTCATACGATTTTGGTTCCAGATGAGATACTCTTCAGTCAGGACCAGCATTCTGTTAGGCACATACCTTATCACCATCTTGAAAGTGAACTCCTAGGGTCGAGCATTTGCAAGAAGAGGAGGAAAGTTCTTTGGAAGTACATTAAGCAAATGAATCATAGGTAGGCTATTTTAATTACTTTTACTCTAAGCTGTAGAAAGCAACTCTGGCTCTCCTCATTTTAAAAAAAACCTGCTTTGATTTCGTATAGCGCGCAGGTTCCAGTCATTTCTATTAGCCACTTGAATCCATCCTTTGGCATTTCAGCGGTGCAAATCCAAGATAAAGATAAATAAGTAAATATGGCCTTGCTTTATTGCAGCCATCTCTGAAGAAACAGAGTTGAGATTGAAGTGTGCAAGGCCATTCCCAAGACATTCTGCTGCATGGAGGCTCAGAGCTGCATGATCTGAAACTTCCCAGTATTGCAGTGTTCTTAACAATGGTGGGTCACAACTAGAGATGGGCACGAACTGAAATACGAACCAAAATTAAGCACGAACCAGGCTGGTTCGTGGTTCGTCAGATCCCATTTCTGACGAACCGCCACGAACTTTAGACTGGTTCGTTTGGTTCATTTTTTTGTTCATCACTGCAGACAGCCTGGTGCCAATCAATCGGTTTCCTAGGCAACAGAGGATGGACTTCCTGTAGACCTTCTGCTTACCCAGAAGTGAACTTCTGCTGACCTGGAAATGATGATTTTCTGACCTGGATGTGACATTTTCATGAACCAAACAAACCGGTTTGCGAACCAGGGGCAGGTTTGTGAAAGTTCATGGTTCATGGTTTGTGAAATTTGATGAACCACGAACCAAATGTTTTGGTTTTTTTCCGGTTCGTGCCCATCTCTAGTCACAACTCCTGGATTGCACACAACGTGTATTTTGAGTGTATTGTTCCACATCCTTTGCATCTGACAAATAACACATTACTTTATTAGTATTCCTAAAATGGTGTTTCCAAAATGAAGGATTTCTTAGGCAATGGGATCAACTCTTGAAGTGTTCATTTAAAGTTCTTATCCAGAGATGCTAGAGCAGCAGATCTCAACATTACTTCAGTAGGGCAATTGCACAAGTTCTCAAAATGAGTATTTTTCTGCCAGTACTTTGTTCTTTCTCTTTAAGTGGGTGGCTTCTCAGCAAATCTATTCTCTCCCACTCATCGGTCAAATAAAAATGAAACATTTCAAATACAGCTCATGAAAGGTTTAATCAATTAATTAAGACAATATTTCTTTTGATTCTGTCACTGGAGCTTAAATATATGAGACATCTCAATAAAGGAAGAAAGCTAAATCTGATCCTCCCCTCCAATAGACAGGGGCTCAGCAGGGATGCTCAAATGGGGGACCTGAGACTATCTAATCCATTATCAAAACAAAAACAAGTATTCAAATTCAAAATTCACATTTGGGTTGCTGAGCATCTTCCAAAGTTCACTACATCCAGCCTGTCCCACTGCTAGCAAAAACTGGGCAATGCAATCTATTATTCTTCAAATGTTGTGTATGGAAGAAAATCCTAAGTTTTAAAAAGCAGCATTTATTTGTGGTGGGTGTGTGCACATGTGCATGAGTGGACAGTATGTAATCCTAATTGCATACGCATTATTCCTTGCACATGTGTACGAGTACTCACTGAATCAGGCCTCGGAGGGACTACAGTTAATCTCACTCCTGTATCCTCTCAGCACATATTCTGTATCACATGGGCTGGTACAACATAAATTCATTTTTACAAGAGAAGGATGCACAGTTGTTCCCATGGTCCTTACACTGATAATAATTTGTTTAAGAGAACGCATGGGCCCCATCTATTCTGTCAAAGAAGTTAAATTACTTAAACAAAAATAAGCTATCCACTTACCAAGTTGCAAGCCTGTGATATCAGCTTGCCTTCTAATCTTCTTTGGTAGATGTATGACAATGAGTTGTTTGTTGCATTCAGCAGCAATTTAAAGTTGCGGTTATAGGGGAATAATTACAGATGGTTTTATGCAACAGAAGGATAATTTGATCAAAAAATCTGATCTAATGCTCTTGCGTTGGGACTTACTCCACTGAGAGGGAAAGTGGGAATATATTAAAACAAAAGAGACAAATGGCATGAACATGAGCTCAGAAAGAGCTATTATTATTCTCTCTTTATCGAGAGACAGATTGCATTGGGCTCTTGCTCATAGTAAAGGGGGGGGGGAAGGGAAGCCTTCTGCATCCAAGGAAAAACACTGAGAAAAGGGCTGATTATTTGGGGGGGGGGGCGGACCCAAATAATAGTGGGGCAGAGGGTGTTCTGTTCAAATGGTCTGTCCAAAGTTTCACTAGGGGGAAAAAAAACCTGCATGGGCTCAGCCCCAAATAAATAAATATTTGGATCCAGCAAGCCCCTTGCATTAACAAAAAGGGCAGTAGTGATTTAAATATCCTCCATTTCTCCCTGTAGCTGCAACCAAATACACCACATCCCATGCTGGAGAATTCACTGACCTTCACAGTTTTGGGGGGACATAAGAGGCAGCAGTGGGAAGGAAGAGGTGGGAAAGCCTCATTGCCCAAACACAACTCCTCTTATTCTTAATGAAGATTACCTTATGATGCAGAGGGGTTAAACAGCTCAATGGCTCAGTGGTAGATAGGGTTGCCAGGTCCTCCCTGGCAAACGGCGGGAGACTTTCTTGAGTGGTGGTGTTGGGGTTCACTGGCAACGTAATGACATTGCCGGTGATGTGCTAATGGCACTGGGGATGCACTAATGTGCCCAGAAGTGACATCAGCATGTTTCTGGGGACGTCTGGCATTTCAGCAGAACTCCAGTGACATACCAGGAGTGACATCAGCATGTCAGGATGCTGCCAGTAATCCTCCCAGTTTTCCACCATTTCCCCCAACCAGCCAGTTGAGAGTTGGCGGAAAGCACCTATTTGGCCATGGGGGATCCCCTGCTAGCAGTGGTGGTTTGGTAAGCCTCATGGTAAAACATCTGCTTTGCATTTGGAAGGTCCCATGTTCAATTCCTGGCATCTCCAGTTCAAAGGATCAGATGAAAGGTAATGTGAAAGGCCCTGAGACCCTGGAGAGTCAGAACAGACAATACTGACAGTGACCAATAGTTTGTTTCAGTATAAGGCAGCTTTTGTGTTCATGATGATGACAACTTGTTGAGAAATCAAGATGGGTAGCTGTGTTAGTCTGTCTGCAGCAGTAAAAAAAAACAAGAGTCTAGTAGTACCTGTAAGACTAACAAAATTTGTGGTAGGGTATGAGCTTTAGTGAGCCACAGCTCACTTCTTCAGATACCGCTGAAGAAGTGAGCTGTGGCTTATGAAAGCTCATACCCTACCACAAATTTTGTTAGTACTGGATACTTGTTCTTGTTGAGAAATGTCATTACATATTTGACTGCATAAAAACATATCCTGTAAAAGGGTACCTGACATAGGCCTATCTGTGTCTCTCCCTTCTAGCAACTACCTGCCCCATCCCCAGACTGTTGTCAAGGGTCAAGGGAACCAAAATGTTATGAGTTAAGAGGCACTATAGAGAGGAAGGGGGACTGGGAAAATTTAAACCTATCACCCTCTTCCACTGGAGGAGGATGCAAGGTAGAACTAACTTTCCATTCAGTTAAGCAACAACAAATGTGTCCCATTCACCCTCTTTACTGCACCACTGTCTGGTGTCATTTTGTCAATGAGGCTCCCTCCCATTGGCTTTTCAGGTATATTCTGAGGAAAGAAAAAGATCTTTTTTGATGAGTACCTTTAACTTGTAGTTTGTAGGGTCCAACTCACTATTGTTACTCACACTTTTATCCTGCTCTTTCCCTAAGGGGCTTAGAACAGTGTACATGTTCTTTCTATCCATTTTATTCTCAAAACAACCTTGTGAGGTAGGTTAGGCTGAGAGAAAATGACTATTCCAAGGTCACTGAGTGAACTTTATGATTGGACAAGGACTGGTACCTGGGTCTTCCCTATCCTAGTCAGACATCTGAATTAACCACTTATACCACATTGTGTTGTACCATCACCTACTGTCATTCAGAATTTTTTAAAAGGACAGAATCAACTGGATAAAAACCACATATTCAAAGACTTAAACCAGGGATGGTCACCTGTTAATCCCAGCCAGGGGGATACATTTTAGAATTCAGTTCTGTTCATTCAGTCACGCATCCTGCAGTTGATTCATGCCAGGTCATTGACAGATTCTGCAAAGAAGACGGCAGTGCTACCTTTGAAGGACATTCCTTTTTGGAACCTAGAATAGTGTGTGGTGGAAAGTAGATGCACTGAGGCTTGAGAAACAGATTGTTATTGCAGAAGACTGGTGCTGTTTAATTTATTCATAAATGACTTGGAATTAGGCCTGAGTGGTGGCGTAGCCAAGTTTGCAGACAGTACTAAATTATAAGGCAGTTCATGAAGAGCTACAAGAGGATCTCCAAAGAAAGGGTGAGTGGGCAACAATGTGGCAAATGAACGTAGGAAAACATTAAGTGATGCACACCGGAACAAAAAATACCAAAAATAAGAATATGCTGATAGGGTTTGAACTTGTTGAGAATGAGAGGGAAAGAGACGCAGTGGATAGCTCAATGAAAATGTCAACCCAGTATGCCACAGTGGTGAAAAAGGCAAACTCTGTACTTGGGATTGTTAGAAAAAGATTGAAAATAAAACTTCCAGTATTATGATTCCCTTATTCTGATCTATGGTGCAGCCTTATTTGGAATATTGTGTGCAGTTCTGGTTACCATATTTCAAAAAGCATATTGCAAAACGGGGGAAAGTACAAGGAGTTGTTCTGGATGACTCTGGTGAGGCCTGGTTCAGATATAGGCATGTACTTAAGAAGCCTTGAGTGTCTAGTTAGCTTTCCAGTTAACTGCTGGCAAGAGGTACACCACTGATAATGTCTTAGATTCATTACTGGGTATTGTACACAAGTAATACAATTATGGAGTCTCGGCTTCCATTTTACGTCTTTATTATTACAAAATAATTATTCAGTATTCTTTATACCATCTCCATTAACAAAAATTATACCATCCATTATAACTACATAGATCATTAAAGGAGAGCAATTACAGGAGTCCAAAAAAATTTCTTACCCAAAGATATGAAGGACACAGGCAAGGAGCCCCTTTTAAGAAGAAGCTCTTCTTGATCGTTAGTCTGTCATATATACAGAGTTTCAAATCCTTCTCTTAGCAATAAGCTGTCTGTCTCGCTTCCAAGGTTCAAATTCTTGGCTAACTTATTATCTTATGACTTCATGCACCAAACAAGGTTATCCATATTTGAAATATATTCTTGAAACATAATAATTCATTCTTTTTACTTCTTGTCTTAAGCAAGTCTATGTAGAATTAGTGATTACAAGTTTCTCATACATCTAAATATCTTTTGGTCCTCCACCAATGTAATTATTATTGAATAATGTTGCCAGACTCTATGAAGTTAGACATTCCTGTCATTCTCAGATATTCCCTTTACCTGAGTTAGATGGCTCTTCTAATCTACGCATAGCAACACGACTGCGCAACTTTATTGTTTTATGCTCCTCTCCAAGGTTCTAGGCCTCTAAACTCCCTTTGTGGCATGTCTAGTTATGGGGCCAGGCTAGCCCTGTTTCTGTCTGCAAAGGAATCTTGAATGACTTCCTTGGTCATATCCAGCAACTGTTCCCCTATAGTTCTAGCCATATCCATGACAGAGAGCAGCCAAGATGGTTAAGGGGTTGGAGCACATTTCCTGTGAGGAAAAGCTGGAGAGTCTGGGCCTTTTCAGTTCTGGAAAAGAGATGGCTAAGGGGCAATATTACTGAAGTTTAGAAAATTATGCATGGGATAGAGAAAGTGGCTTTTCTCCCTCTCCCATAACACTAGAACTCAGGGGCACCCAATGAAATTGTTTGGAAATAGGTTCAGGAGAGAAACAAAGACATGCTTCTTTACTCAATAAGTAATTATACTGTGGAATCCATGATCATGAGCATAGTTAGCTTTAAAAGGGGGTTAGATTGATTCTGAGAAAAGAGGTCCATCATGACAACAAAGCTCTGAATGCCTGTGCTGGGATGCAGCAGCAGAGAGGGCATGGGCCTCTATGCCTTGTTTGTTTGGCCATCACAGGGAAGTGGTTGCCCTCTGTGCAAAACAGTATCTTGGACTAAATGGACCACTGGTCTGATCCAGCAGGCTCTTCTTATGTTCTTAAGTAGAAAGCCAACACAGTGCAGAAGCTCCAGACTGTTGGTAGCCAGGCAAAATCATCCCTGAAATCAAAAGCAGTCTACAGGCCTGAGGGAAGAGAATAGTAGACACCAACGAACTGATCAGACAATACTTAACTCTTAGCAGTTACACGATGAGTTCAGTAATCCAAGTACTGCAGGGCACATATCAAAGTAAGAGAGTTCAGCATTATTATTCCCATGTTACAGATGGAGACTGAGAGAATCTGTACTGCCTAAATTCATCTGGTAAGTTTGTAGCTGATAGGGTTGCCAATCCCAGGTAGGGCCTGGAGAACTCCCAGAATTATAAATGACAGGGTTCAGTTCCCCTGGAGAAAATGGCAAATCAGCAGCTTATATGAACCAGCAAGAGGAACATCAGGTATCACAGCTCATCTTCTTAGCTGCTGTGCTATGCCAGCTCCCAAGGTGACAACATTGAAGCCTGCAGCATAATTTAAAACAGATGAAGTTGGCAACAATTCTAGACTGCAACCATCTCTTGAACAGGTATTCCTGAGACATGTCAGATGATCTATATAAGCTGGATTCAAGAAGGGACAGCCAACAATGAATTTGAACTCGGCCCCAGCTCCAATAAGACTATGCACTGAGCATTCTACTGTGCCAGATAAATGGTTATCTCTGGAGGCAAGAAGGTGTGGGTGAGAAGCCATTTCTTTGAGAACAACAGCTTAAAAGCCAGTGTTGCATACTGGATAAAATGTTTGGCTTAGATTGGAGAAACTCAGGTTCAAACTCTTGCTTGTTCATGAAGCTCACCAGGTTCCTTTGGGGGCAGTCACTATATCTCAGTTTAACATACCTCACAAGCTTGTTGTGATAACACAACAGAAAAACCACTGAATTCTTTGTAAGAAGGGCAGGATACAAAATATGATTAAAATAAAGAATAGGCAAGGAGTCCTTCAGCACTAACAGCCTTTTACAGCCCTTTTTTGGGCTGAAAAATCAGAGTTAATCATTGTGTTATTGTGCAAAAAAATAAGGTCTTAGAAAAAAGGTTTGCCGATCATGCAGCAATTTCCCCATCAAAACTGAGGATGCCACACAAACATAAGGCTTTCAAAATACCCTGGGAATGCAATGTGTTGTGGATTATGCAGTTCCTCGCATCTGCTTACCTTATGCGTTTGTGACCTGCATGGAGCTTGGCGCTCTGCACCTGTCTGAAGCACATCCAGACCGTTTAAGCAGCCAGAGAAAGGCACGCTCTCAGCAGGCACTCAGCAGGTTAATGGTAAGGCACTGCTCAACCTCCCAGCTAATAAGATTTAAATACAGGCTAATGACTGCATGTTTTCACTTTAATCAACACGCAAATCGCCCTTTTATTATTATGGTTTATTTTTTCCCAATTTAATTTCTAATTGAATTATGCTTCAGCCCGTTAATTGTTGATATAAGCCATATCTCAAATTTCTAGCTTAGTTTATATTTCCCCAATCCCTCCCTTAGCCCCAACCTTGCTCTATTAATCTTATAAGTGAGGAGAAATTGGTGGCACACTGAGCTTTATTGAAATGTGGGTCTAATAGCAAGAAAAAAGAGTTTGATTAACTGGCTGGAGAGGAGGGCTTTATTTCTATTAGACCTTCAACATATGGAAAATGTCCCCATGTTATAGCAAACACGTTAAAATAAACCATGTTGATGAGCAAAATTGCATCTTCCACTGAAAAAATGATGTCAAGTCTGTCCAAGGGTCAACAGCTACCCGTGTTAAACTGTCTAGTTTATATATGCAGCACAATGAGGAATATAGTTCTGATGTGGTAGAACAGAATATTTCAGAACAAGGATGTCATTTTTAATACTCCTCTCTGTAAAGAGAGCCAGTTTGGCATAGTGGTTGAGAGCGCGGGACTCTAATCTGGAGAGCTGGGTTTGATTCCCCACTCCTCCACTTGAAGCCAGCTGGCTGACCTTGGGCCAGTCACAGCTCTCTGGAGCTCTCTCAGACCCACCCACCTCACAGGGTGTTTGTTGTGGGGTAATAATATCATACTTTATAAACCACTCTGAGTGGGCATTAAGTTGTCCTGAAGGGCGGTGTATAAATCGAATGTTGTTATTATTATGTTATTATTAAAACAAAAATATATTTCCATTAAAAAAAAACCCCTAGAACACTAGGGACATTAGATTTAGCCCTGACTGCTCCATGCTGCTCCAGCGTTCTGCTTTCAGGAAGTTTATTTTCAGAGCTGCATTCAAAAATATTATCCCTATCTCCTTGTACTGATACAGTCTACCAGCTGAGGAATTTACCACTTCTTTCACACCTCATTGTGCTGCATAAAGGAACTGCTTTGAAGAAGTGTTTAATATATTATAAACAATAAAGAGAGTATGTTTTGAATTCTGTATTTTTTCTTTTCAGAATGAAGGTGGTAAAGTCATATTTTAAAATGTTTCTCTTTCTTTATAAAAGAAACCAATTCTTCTTGCATATAGGAAATATCAGGGAAAAAGATTTAGTACAGCCATTTCTTATAACATGCAGAGAACTTTTCATGTGGGACAGCATTTACAAAAACAACTTACCATTCTGTTAGTCTAACACAGCACACTCTGCCACCTCAATCTATCAACAAGTGACCCTGGTTTCTACCAGTTCTTCCTTGCTGACATCAAGAATGTCACAATTCTAAAAAAAAAATCCTGTTGAAAAAGAGACATACCACGAATGAGAGATTCATAGGAACATGGGGAAATCAAAGGTTAGCTATTGGACTCCTTGCTCACATTTGACCATCTAATTGTAGCCCTTCAAAAAGCAACTTAAAAGATACAGTGTGAAAAATCCAGAGGAGTTAGCCGTGTTAGTCTGTATTGCAAAATAGTAAAGAGTCCAGAGCACCCTTAAGACTAACCAACTTTATAGTAGCATAAGCTTTCGAGAACCACAGCTCTTTTCATCAGATGGTTAGTCTTAAAGGTGCCACCGGACTCTTTACCGTGTGAAGAATGTGCAGAACAAGTATGAAGATAGCGAAGCCGCATGTGACAGAAGGCAAAACTGCGGAGGGGTCTCCAGTGATGTTGATCAAGAGGATATTATTTCCTGCAGCAGGGTCCAAATTCAGGAACGCATCTTTTCATTCTCTCCCCCGTGGAATTTCACTGAAAATGCTAGAAGAGGACTGCCTTTGATGTTACAGGTATTGGGGCCTAGGAATGTCAAGGTTGCCTCTCTCTTTGGTGATTAGACTGCAGCTGGTATTGAGAAGAAACACGCAGCATGAAAATATTTGCTATGTGCTTTGTTAAGTTTGAAGAGCAGGTTCGTGTCTGGTGCGGGCAGGTTCAGTGCACTCACTCCAAGAGGGCAAGCCCTGCCAGACCTCATAACTCTTTAGCAGGCTTTGCTCCAGCTATTATTATGAATATTATCTTTAAAAATCTATTAGCTTTGCTAGTCCCATTAAATGGCCATTAGAGTGCCCATTAGCTGTTGCTCTTGATGGTTTTGTGAAAGGCCACAGCATGGGGTTGCTCTCAGTGCGTATGGTGCCAGGTGCAGAGCTTTGGCTACTCTCAGAAGGATGGAGCAAAAGAGCAGCTGGAAGCCAGAGTGGGAGCAAGACACTCTAGGATGCTCCTCCTCCACTCAACACTGATGTAAAAGTTCTTTGATTCACTTCTCTAGCCTGAAAAGATCTGAGAGGGATTTTGCACGGGAACCTTGAATTCAATTTATTAACTCTGTTAGGCCCAGCAATGGCTAACACCTCATTGGTTGTGATTCAACCAAATAATTATGATACAAAACACAGGCTTATTACAGTAGCTCTCAAAGTAGGCTTCTCCGCAGAGGCATAGAAAGCTGCTGCCAAAGATTTCATGCCAAGATCTTCTTTGACCATTCCCAGTCTATGGTATGCTCATGGGTGGTAGAGATCTGTTAGGAAAGTAAGCTGCCTCTTTAAGAAGTTCCAGGCTGGCCAAGCCAGCGCATTATGGCTAGGCTAGCTGGTTTTCAATAGATAGTCCTTATGATGAAATCCATTCACTACCTTGAATTTTTCTTCCCTGCTGTTACAGCTTGGAAATTTCCATTTGGATTTTGCTTCTTCCATGTGCAAATCAAACCCGTGATTCTTTATCATTGCACTCTTCCCACTGAAAGTAGATACTGTGCATCAGTTAATCAAAATCAATCATTATACATATATATTCTTTACAGTGTATATTTGAAGTCCATATATGTTGCCTGAAAGTGAATATGATACGAATCTACAAAGCCAGCAGCAAAATGCAGCACCAAAACAACAGATAAAACTATAAATGAATATAAAGAGAAACCAAATAGGAAACATTCACACACCCTTTTTTAAAATATGAAGACTGCCTTCAATTTAATCACCCAAGTAAAGCAGGACATTACGCCCATCTGAAGTGATCAGCCCAGGAATGGTTCATTTCTTTTGATGTTTATGAGAACAACACCTAAATGAATGTACATATACTGTACCCAAGTGCAGAAGTATTTACTATATTTCACTGTCTTGGGCTGGCAAGAACCCCTTATCCTCAAACTAGCTTCAGGAGCGAGATCTCAGAGGTGGCTGGAAGAGAGTGCTGTAGATGCTGGTGAGAGTCGACAACTCTCCAGGGTCTCAGGAAGGGGTCTTTCACATCCTATTATCTCTTTAACTGGAGGAGATTGAACCTAGGAGGTGCCTTCTGCATGCAAAACGGATGCTCTACTATGAAGCTATCTATCAATATATCTGTTTATGGATAGCTATATCTATTATATATCTATATCTAGACTTAGACATAAATATAGATATACACATAGGACAGGTTTTGATATGGAAGCAGTAAAGCCACAATGTTGTTTAAAAAGTATTTATACCCAGCTTTTCCCCTTGGAGGGACCCAGAGTGGCTTACAATACATGAGACACCATAATAATAAACCAGCAAGCAAGAAAACACAAAAGACCTGTTTTAAGATGTAATTGCTGGACTCATTGACTGGCTCATTTGAAGACGCAGGCTGCAAGCCACAGGCGAAGAGCCAAACAACCAAGAGTCTCTTGGCTCATGCCCAAGGTTGTATAAATCTGGCCATGCTGGTACCTGAAATAGGAAGGGAAACGCCAGTCCTCAGCAAAGACAATAAACTGGTAGTAAGATGTCCCTCCTATTCCTTCTTTCCCTGCATTAAATGATTTTAATGTATCTACTAATAATGATAGCTAGTACAACCTTAGAACAGGCAAAGCCCTCCCCCAACCGTTCCCACAAAGGAAGATATGCCTCTTGTTAGATAGTGTCTGCTTAGAAATTTATTGTGCTCTCCAAAGTATGTTTGATAATTATTGCTTTAATTGATATGCAAATATAAGCATATTCCATCAATAAATTAATTAACCGATAATAAGTCATATAATTCAAAAACTAAGCTAACAGCTCTAGGGGAAATCTTTAAAAAAGCATATGACTTTCTATAACTCTCTATAACTTTCTCTAAGGGATTAAATTACACTGTCTCTTGGTGAGTGTATTAAAAGGAAATAGAGAACATCTACTTGTTGTGTAGCAGAATATTGGATGCCTTATAAAGGATTGACACTGAGGCTATATGCTCAAAAGGCCAAGAAAGACAGACATTAATCTTGTTACCGCTCACTGTACAAATATAGTACAGCTAACTACTAAGGGATATTTTCTTGAGTATTCCCTATTCCCAAGTACAATGTAAAATATGGGATGGCCTACAGTAGATCTGAGGATTATGAAACAAACCTTTCACAAACTTTGTATAATTTATATACTAATTTAGACACCCCCCCTGAGAAAAATCAAGGATAATAGCAACATTGAAGTAGAAGCACATAGACATTTAGGAAGTACTTCCTGTGTTACTTGTCTTTTCCTGTACTCTTGGGATATGTAATTAAGTTTTAGGTGAAAGTCTGAAGTCTGTTTGGAAAATCTATGTGGTATTCCTATTTTGTATTTTATTTATTTAATTATCCAATTTGTATGCCACTTTTCTGCTCCATTTAGGAGACCAAGTCAGTTCATAATGAAATCTTAAAATCCCAACACAATATAAAACACAACATTTTAATATTTGGTTTTGAATTAGCTTGGGAGTCCTAAACTGGACAGAAAAGTATGACACCAATGGCCAAAATAAGTGACTAGAACGTCATCATGAAACCATTAAAAATACAATAAAAATGGAAAACAACAGCACCAAATGCCTTAGACTTTCTGAACTAGAATGCTTTCAGCTTTCTCTGGAAGCCCCATGGGCATGGTGTTTACATGATGGGGAAGGGAGTTCCATAATGTTGAGATGGTAATTAAATGCCCTCCCATGAGCTTTACAAGTCTGACAATGGACCCATCACATTTTATTGCCCCCATTGTCTTGTGAGAATGCTGCACATGGTTCTTCTCTCCATTTTATTGTGAGAAAAAGGCTATGACAGTAAGTTAGGCTGAAAATGTATGATTGGTCCAAAAGGTCCTCCAGTTTCACAGCTAAGGATGCATTTGAACCCATGTCTTCCAAATTCTAGTAATTGACTCCTCAACATTTATAACAACAACAACAACATTCAATTTATATACTGCCCTTCTGGACAACGTAATGCCCACTCAGAGCAGTTTACAAAGTATGTTATTATTATCCCTACAACAATCACTCTGCAAGGTGGGTGGGACTGAGAGAGCTCCGGAGAGCTGTGACGGATCCAAGGTCACCCTTGGAGGCTACAGGGGATTCAAACCCGGTTCTCCAGATTAGAGTCCTGCTGCTCTTAACCACTTGTTGTGCAAATCTCCCACCTGGCCCCATGCACTTTCTAAAAACACTTGGTGGTTATCAGGAAAGGTGTAAGTGGGCACCATGGTGCCAATGGGTACCCTGATCTTGTTTAATACTTCAGTTGCCATTTAACATTTGTGCTGATTTTAGTTTAGACAAACCAATTTCTTCATATTTATTTATTTATTTATTTCACCTTATACCCTGCCCTTCCTGCAAGCGGGCTCCGAGTGGCTTCCAACAAATATACTTTAAAATATAATAAAAACCTATTAACATATTAACACATTAAAATGCAGGTGCCATCAGACAGATCGGCTACTACAAGATCATCATAAGCCCTGGCACCACCATGATATAACTCAAGGGCAGCTGCAAAAAGAGGGTGTGGTGGTCAGAAGGGGGACAAAAAGCTGGCCCCTAGTCAAAGGCCCGGCAGAACATCTCCATCTTGCAGGCCCTGTGGAACTGTAAAAGGTCCTGCAGGGCCCGGATCTCCATTGGAAGAGTCATAGAAGCCTTATTCATTGATCTTAAAATATGAGCAGACCAGTATTTACTGTTAAACCAAAATCTTTCCATCTGAATTTCTCCCTGCATTTTGAACTTGCACACAGAATTGCACTGATGTTTAGCTGATCTGCCCATCTTACAGTTTTGATGAACAAACTTTATTCAGAATGCTGCGCAAATACATTATGTCACACTTTTCACATCCTTTTTCATTACAAGCTGCATACTAGTATACAACATTCAATTGAAAACTGGACAAAAAACTCACAGTACCTCACTGGAATGCATTTTGTGTTGTGCTTTAATCAATGCATACATTAGAGAAAGGAGATTTAATGGAAACCTACCGCCTACTCTGCATGCACCAGTTTCACAATTAATTTTAGAAATCCTTCAAGCTCCAACCAGAAGGCAGCAGGCATGGGCCAGAGCCAACTCATGGGATAATAATGAATAGAAGACATCTGCTGATCACTACCAAAAACACGTGTCTTCAACTGTTTCCAAACCTCTTCCACATATTTTAAGAATAGCAGAGGGAAAAACACACCCTGGAGAGCAGTCCTCTGAGTACTAGAGATTAAGAATCTGTGGCAGGAAGTCCCTGGTTCAAATTGAACCTTGGCTATGGAATCACTGGATGACTTTAGGCAAGCTGTTCTGTCTCTCAGCTAAGTTCCCTACTTGTTACATGAACACATGAAGCTGCGTTATACTGATTCAGACTATTGCCAGTATTTGCCTACTCCAAAAGGCAGCAGGTCTCCCAGGGTGAAGCCAAGATCTTCCATTGCCTGATCCTTTTAATTGGAAGTTCTGGGGATTGAATTCAAGAGCTTCTACTTACAAAGCAAATGCTCTACCAATGGGCCGTAGTCCCTGCCCCAGGATGATAACCTTACCAAGCTGTTGTAAGGATTGTTGAGATAGTGTGCGTAAACCCTACACATATGGACCTCTCTCTCTCTGTCTGTATCTCAAGATGGATTACAGAATTAAAAAGAAAAAATGCAAAAAATCACTTGTCTATGTCTACTTCACTCTGTCTCTAAAAAGCAAAGAGCAACATCTGTCTAAAGCGCCAAAATAGTTTAGATCCAGTAGTCAGTTACCTTTTCAGTCCATTAAGGTTGGTACCACTTACTGGACAGCACAGCAAATGACTTCCAGTGGACCCCTGTTGGGGGTCCCAAACCCCTCCTCTCTCTCTCCCCATTGCTAATTATCACAACAAACAAGATTTCCCCTTCAATATATTTTATTCATGATTTTTATACTAGGCTGCCTTATTTCTCTTCCCAACTTGTAGTAAGGCTTCATTGCCACATCTCAGAGGTTTTTATTGCTGGCCTGCAGGCTCTTATTCTAATGAGTGCTTTAAGGTGATTGGATCTCAGGAGTCATGTTACTGTTCCCTGGGGCATTTGATCCAATCAGAGTTAAACCTGAACCTGCAGCTCTAAGACTGAGAGGCTGTGTAGGTAGTTTTTCCATACTGGGTTTGAGACCAGTTTTGTGAATTGGGAGTCCTTTTGAGGAAAAGTATCATTGTGTCTAGGGGTGCATATGAATTAGACCATGCATAATAACAAGCTGGCTGGTGGTAACTAAAGCCTGCCCTCTTACTTTGGGATGGCAGCATTACAAAAAGGAGGGGCAAGGCTTGAGAGGGTGGGTTCTCTAGAGAGGCGTATCTTTTATCACTACCTGAAGGAGTGGACTGGCCACTTAAATTATAGGGAAATTTCCGGGCGGGGGGCACTATGCCTTAGAGAGCTGCTGGCAACCAGGAGCAAGCAGTGCCAACTCAACTCAAGCCTTGAAGGCTGCTTATCCCAGAGCCCTCGTCAGTCATGGCAGTTTGTGTCAGTTCACCAACTGTCTCCCCCTGCACTGCTTCCTGTTCAGGGGATGGTCCAGTGGGTGAGATAATGTTCGTTGTCAGCCCCACTGAACTGACTGGCCTTGCAGTGCTGGCTTGTAGTACAACAGTGGGCTGCTCAGCTTCTTCCATTCCAGGGCCATTATCACGTCCCAGTTCACTCCTACTACCTGAAGGAATTGTTGATGTTGGACCACTCCAGGGTGGTGGACCCTCAGAAGCTGCCAAAGGATGCTGACTGGCTGTGTGCTGTGAAAAAAAATCTATTTCAGTTTTGAATCTAGGGCTTAAAAAAAAATCCCTACCATTATTGGTTTGTTCCAGGTGGGCAAGTGCCGGTTCACATCTGTTCCATTTGTTTTTTTTAATCATAAATTTTGGCCCCTTGTGCACACACAAGGTGCCTGTTGGATGTGTTTGTGCACATGCATGCTGTTTTTCTCAAGGAGGGTTGAGGAAATGAGGCTCTGGGGCAGCTGTTTTTGCACTTAACGGCACCAAAATTACCGAAAGGATGCATCTGACGAAGAGAGCTGTGGCTTTTGAAAGCTTATGGTACAATAAAGCTGGTTAGTCTTAAAGGTGCTACTGAACTCTTTAATATTTTCCTACTACAGACTAACGTGGCTAACTCCTCTGCTTTGGGTCCTGACTGTGGAGAAAGGCAGTATATAAATGAAGTAAATTAGTAAATGTAGATGGATGGGGGACAGATAAAAGATAAGTTGTTTAGTGTGTTTGGTGGAGAGAAGGATGTAGGGAAAGGTGAGCATATGGAGGCTGCCAGGAGGAGGGAAAGAGGAAACAGTGTAGAGAAGGGGATACAGGGAAAAGTGAAGTACCTCACACAAGTCTTTGCAGGTTACCTACCATGCAACTGGTCCATAGGGGAGAGGCTAAGGGGGAAAGATTTAAAACAAGGGGACAGGCAAAGGCAAGTGGGAAGGAGAAAAGGAAGCAGGGAAAGGGGAGAGGCTATGAGGGGCAGGGAAGGGAAAGAGGACAGGGTGCAAGAGGGGAACATGTAATGCCCATCACAAGCCCTTGCAGGTCCCCCACTTGTTTAATACTGATCTGGAAGGACTTGGATGTCTACATGCAGCTGTGCAGTGCACAGCCCTGCTATTTCTGCTCATTTAACACTGGATTAACAGTTTTAATGAGAAGAGCCCAGAAAGGATGTGGATGCCTGTTCTGGGCAAGAGGAAGCATCTCCTTGTGCTCTTTGACCCATTATCTTAGGTTGATTTCTACAGTCACAGTTGGCTTGCGGTGGCACCTAAGCATAGGGCAGCAGCAGCAGAAGGATGCTGAATGGGCAGTAACCTGGTCCATATGCCTGGGTCCTCCTCAATGCAGCAATCCATTAATAATGCTTTATTGTTTCCAATTGCCGCTCTAATCTGCATAACATGAACCTTCCCAGAAGCCAGGGACTTGGAGCGCCTGTCCCTTTTCAAACTCACATGAAGATACACCCTTCCTGCATAGTTGCTGCTGAGGGCCACTGGTGGTTCCTTGCATAAAGGCACAGAAAGGGAAAGGTCGATCTTGGTTTTCTTCATGGGAAAGGAAGTAGAGGATTGCCCTCTATTTTCTACTAGTAAAAGTGGAAGACTGGGCAGGTAGCTTTCTACCCAGATTATAGGGCTCTGTTGTAGCTCAGAGAGATGCTTTGATAGGGTCTAGGAACTATATGCTGCTCTGTTGGGTTCTGTCTGCTGATGTAGACATGCACTGACTAGGGAGTTTTCCAAGTTGCTAAACATGCCATATAAATTAGTTATGCTCTGTTTCAGAAAGTTTTCATCTCTGCTCGATTTTATGCTTGTTTTCAAATTTTCTGCTGCCATCCCCTATTGTATCACTTTCACTGAATGTCCTGACTGTTGTTCATTATTGTACTTTGTTCAGTTAATGTCTTAGCTGTTGATTATATTGTGTTTTCACTTGCACTATGTGCCGTGGATTTTAGTGAGAAAGGTAGACAACAGACAGACAGACAGACAGATAGATAGATCTTCTAGGACTTCTTTAGTCACATCACAGTTGGCTTATGATGGCATCTAAGTGAAGGACAGCCACAGAAGGCCTGGTCCATCCTCAGTGTAGCTGTCCTTGAATAATTCTTTGTTATTTCCAGTTTTTACCCTCTAGCTGCATAACGTGAGCATTTTCAGCAGCCTGGAACTAGGAGGCTAGAGGAGACCCCTCCCTCTTCAAACCAGGGTGTGCACGACTGCATGGACATTGCTTGCTTGCCAACTTCTCCTTGCATTGTGCTTAAAAATGCACAGAAAGGGACTGATGATGCCAATGGTACTGTGCCTTCTGCTACTCCCCTCCCCAGCCCCAAACAAGCTTTTTGTGAATTGATCCCTATAAGCCATTTAATGCCAATGCCATTGCTGGAAGACAAAATGCACTCATGCACAATGTATGTATTCCCCTTCCCTCCAACTGAGTTGCACTACGGAAGGGCTCAGTCTTTCCCCTTGGGATCTGATTGGTTGATTACAGTTAAGGAAAACAGTTACGGCTGTCTGCCACTGCTGGCCCCGTGCTGGCTTGCCTGTGCTGCCGCTGTGAGTTAAGAGCCAAACTGAAACACACACAAACTTCTTGGAGGGGGGAATCCATTACAGCTCCATTTTCCAAATTGGTTTCTCCATTCCGGAAACCAGTTTAATGAACTGAATCAGTGATTTCCAGGTGTATTTCTAGCTTGTTTGTTTCATTTTGCACACCCCTAATTCTTACCTCTGACACCAGCCACGAAGAGCATTCTCTTGGATCGAGTAGTAATTGTATAATTTTGGCTCAATAGTATAGTCATAGGGCTGCTTTAAAAGGGTTATTGGGCACAGAATTTGTCATCTGTCTCAGTGTTTATTTTGTTTTTATTTTTTAAAAGCACAATCCATCTAAGTTGATGTCAAAGCATATGTTCACCTCGCCCATGGAAATAAATGGAAACTAAGATACTTTTAGCTACTGTGTGCTTCCAGTCCTTAAGGCTGCAAAAATCAGCTTGAGAGGGTTTCGGTTTTGGCAATCCATGAAAAAAATACCAGAAGCCAAAGCCTGGGCCTTTGTCCATGAAGGCAAGACAAGCAGATGCGGAATAATTATGCAAAATAAGCAACAAATGCAGATCTGTTGATTTTGCATTTTGTATATTCGATGCAGTGTCCAGTTCTTTTTTCAAATGGGATGGGAATTATTTGGGCACAGGTGTTTGATTTTTAGAACAGCTGCTAGAAATTCCCTATAGCTGCTCTTGAAAATCGGTACTATCTTTGGCAAAAAAGCATTTGATCTTAGCATTATGTAAGCTTGTGGGAGGTTTGTGAGATCTTGCTCTGGAATGACATGATGTCCTGACAGGAACCGAAGCATAGACTGGAAACAACAAGAAGACACACATCCCTGCAAAAATGGATGAAACTAAAGAATCAGGCAGCTGCATCCTGTTTGTCTCTTTATGGGCTCTAGTCCACTTCTGTATGTATAAGATACCTACAATTATTTATCATGAAGCTGTATCATTATGTCCCACTGGTACTATGCTGTGACGGGCTTATCCAGCTATAAAGTAGGAAGGCTGGGAGTGGCATCAGGCTGGTGATGTTTGAGACAAGGACATCACTTTCCCTACTTTGGAGATTAAAAGCTTCAGGCCATGCAGCGAAGTGGTGAATGGGAACAAGGAAGAAATAGAGATCCAGTCAAAAAAGTGTCGAGATCTACTATTTCTGAGATGACCCATCCCCTATACCTTTAACCACTGATGATGTGAGACCAAATTATGCATCAAATGGGGAGAAGGACAGGATATTTTAGCCTCAGTCTACTAAAGCCAAGTCCTAAGATATGTGACAGTAGCATGCTTTGTACTAACACAAATTACAGTGTTCACTCCATTCATCCACACAACTCCATAAAGTCCATTGTTACTGATTCTATTAAGAGTCAAATTTGAGTTTGGCAGGATTTTCCAAAAGCTGTTTACTAAATCCTTTTGCCAAGAAGGTGGGAGAAGACAACTGTTCCTTTAAAAAATAGACTAGGAAGTGATACTATAGTTGTATTATTGTTTGTGGTATACACATCTCTGTTCATAGGTTTTGCATTTTTTTGCTAAATAAATGGAGGACTACAAGAGGTATCATTGCAAAAAGAAACATTTTGCACTACAAGAAACAATCTCTTTATCATGCTATCTTGGTCTTTATTGTGTATTTCCAGCTGATCCCAGGACTACTCTCAGATTTATATCCGATTTTCTTGTGTCCACTGTCTGTAATTGCCAATTTCTTGTCAGTGATAAAGTAAAGCTTTGACCAAATCTCAAGCTTATCATTGTAGAAATTAGAGTGCCTTAATTATGACATAGATGCAGAGGAGTTAGCCGTGTTAGTCTGTAGTAGCAAAATCAAAAAGAGTCCAGTAGCACCTTTAAGACTAACCAACTTTATTGTAGCATAAGCTTTAGAGAATTACAGTTCTCTTCGTCAGATGCATGCATCTGAAGAAGAGAATTGTGATTCTCGAAAGCTTATGCTACAATAAAGTTGGTTAGTCTTAAAGGTGCTACTGGACTCTTTTTGATTTAATTATGACAGTGGGTTGCACTGATGAATACACATGAAGCTGCCTCATATTGAATCAGACCATTGGTCCATCAAAGTCAGTATTGTTTGCTCATATTGGCAGCAGCTCTTCAGAGTCTCAGGCAGAGGTCTTCCACATAATCTACTGCCAGATTCTTTAACTGGAGATGTTGGGCACTGAACCTGGGACTTCCGGCATGACAAGCAGCTGCTCTATCACTGAGCCACAGCCTCTCCCTAATAGAAATGGACTTCAAATGGCAGATGCTGTTGAGGATGGAAATACTATTCTAGGAACCGATAGTCTTTTGGAAAACTTAGAAGACTCTGCTGCCCAGGGCTGTCTACCCAGCAATCCTTGCAAGTATTAGAATCATAAGAATTAACATGGCAAATAACAGCATTGGGGGAATACTTGGAAAAAATAGTATTGGGAATATTTTAAAGCCTTTGCTCAGGATTGCAGGCAGGGCCACTGGCTGAACAGCTGTCACAGTTTGCTGGGTTTTTCTGCGTGCTGGGGCCATTCCAAACTCCTATGGTTCTAGCCATTGTCAGATTGGCTTTCATTATGAACATAAATCATACAATTACTGAAGCCTTAGTTTGCTCCATGGATTTGCCTGCATTTCAGATTACCTGAACTAAGCCTCTCTGCTCTAATTCCAAAAGGCAGCAGTACATCTGAGGAACAAGCGGTGACCTCTTCCTCATGGTCTGGATAGAACTGTAAAGCTGGTGCTGATAAACTGCAGTTGAAACTAGCAGAGATGAGAACAAAGGCAAGAAGAGAAATTGTTAAAGCAATGAAATTAATTGGAGAAGTATTTGGATCTTTTTAGATGGTGTGTTTGGTTTTAGAGGTCAATATAACATCAAGAAATTCTAAGTAGAGATGGGCACGAACAGCAATATGAACTAAAAAACCCCACAAACAGCCCAATCTGCTGTTTGCGAACAAGCTGTTCATGAGTCCCCATTCTAATTGGACAGGTGGTCGTTGCAAGCCTCGTTCATTGCTGTTCATCTTGCTGTTCGTCAAGCCAGACAGTCTAGCACCTGCAATCAATTCCCTTGGCAACTTAGGCAGGGATTGTCTGAACTCTGTCTGAACTCCTGCTGTTGCCCTGGAAACCCCAATCTAAGCCCAATTTTGCTTGATAGGTAGGTCTTCCTTTCAAGTGTGGAGCTCCAAATTTGTTACAACAAGGGAGCAAAGAGCAGGGGGGGGGCTCCCAGCTCTGACTTTGCAGACATTGGAGAGGGAGAGAGACAGTTGCTGTTGGCATTTTGATACAGAGAGTGCATTGGAGCTTGAATTTTCTTTGTGTGTGGTGGGATAGGGATCTACCCCTTTAAGTTCCAGGGCTGCTGCCAGGCTCTGAGGCCAAGCTATTATTTATTACTGATACCTTTCCTGGTGCCTGCTCAGGTCTGGTTTCTGGGAGTGGTCAGTAGTGATGATGGTGCAGTAGTGGGAGTGGTGCAGGAGTAGGATGATGGCTGGAGGAGAGCCTGCTGGCCCCCACAAACAGCCAACCACGAACATGTTCATGAACAGGGCCATGTTCATGGTTGTTCGTCCCTGTTTGTGGATGGCAATGAACAACAAACATCGTGTTCGTTTTTTCCTGTTCGTGCCCAGCTCTATTACATCTAGACATAGACTTACTTACCATTAATAAGGGATCACTGTAGGCTTGCCATTCCCCTGCTGCTGGCTGTCAGGGGAAGAAATGGCAAGAAGATGGGGGAATGCCACCAGCATTCTGACATACTGATGTCACTTCCCAGGCTCCTGGAAGTGATGTCAGCATGTCACCAGGTAGGGTTGCCAGCTCCAAGTTAGGAAATTCCTGGAGTTCTTGGAGGTGAAACCTGGAGAAACATGGAAAAAGTGGGGTTTGGGGAGGGAAAGGACCTTGGCATGGCATAATTCCATAGAGTCCACCCCCAAAGTAGCCATTTTCTCCAGGTGAACTGATCTCTGTGGCCTGGAGACCAGTTGTAATTCTGGGAGATCTCCAGCCACTACCTGGAGGCTGGCAACCCTATCACCAGGGGATGCTGGGGGTGCCCTAGCACGTGCTGGTGTTACTTCTGTAGCCCATGGCACAGAAGTGATGTCAGTGCATCACCAGCAACATAATGATCTTGCTAGTGAGCCCCCCACAACTCAGTATGTCTCCCCCACACCCTGCCAATTGCCAGGGGGACCTGTCAACACTGGATCAGTGATTAAGAGGTAAAGTACAACTTACAAGCATGGATGGAATATTGATATCTAGATTAGACATGGGCACAATCCAAAAAATAATCCCGATTTAGCTGATCGTGATTCTGCGCCGCCACCAAACCCTGGTTCCCAAACCTCACTGATCAAGTTCCATTTCCGATGCAGAATTGGGAATCGGGAATCGAGAAGGCTGAAGCGGGAGGGCACCCCGCAGTTTCCAGCGCTAAAGGAATGGTGGGTGACGGTGGCTGCCGGGCCCAGCAGGCCCGGGGAGGCAGCGGCGAGCCACCTCCCCTTCAGGGGGGGGGTCTGGCCGCTCGCCAGCGGCACCCCCCATGTGCCCAGCCGCTGGGCCAAAGTGGAGCAGGGCATGTTCCCTGCCAAGGAAGGGAGGTGGGTGAGGACGGCGGCCGCCAGGCCCGGGGAGGTGGCGACGAGCCGCCTCCCCTGAAGGGGCGGGGGGGTCTGGCTGCTCGCTGGCAGCACCCCCATGTGCCCGGCTGCCGGGCCGAAGGGGAGCGGGGCGTATTCCCCGCCAAGGAAGGGAGGTGGGTGAGGACGGCAGCCGCTGGGCCCGGCAACACTCCCCCCCAGACCTGAGCCCTCAACTGAGGTGCCCACCGAGCTTGGCCCCAGAGCTAGGCGGCAGCCCTGGAATCAGAGGAGATAGCTCCCTATTCCCGAATTCCCTATTCGCTGAAGCCCAAAGCTAAAGCTCCCTCCCTCTCTCTCTTGCGCTTTCTCTCTCCAAAAGCGGCAAGCGAAAGCTTGCCTCTGTCCCACTCCACCCGCAAGCGGAAAGTGAAACTTTGTTGCGCAGCACATGGCTATTTATAAAGCCTGGGTCTGCTACGCAGGAGGGCTGTGTTTGGCCGTAAGAGCTGCCTCTCAGGCTTTGCAGGGATGAGATTCTGTAGCCCATGGCTACAGAAGAACACTCCCTTCCCCTGCCCTCCCCTCTCTTCTCCCAAATGGACGAGACGGGCGCGTGCTTTTCTGGCTGCTCCGTAGTTGGAAGGAAGCCCTGCTGATCAAGGAAACCTGGGCTTCCATTTGCGTTTCCAGGGCAACAGAAGGAGGGCAAACAGCTCCGGCATTCCCCAGGCTCTGTTTCCACGGGGCTCCATTCCCTCGGGAACAGATGGCTGGTGCCAGACTGCAATCCCGAATGTAAACCAATCGATCCGATCGAGACCCGATAGAGCACCCCACCCGAGCGCTGAACCAGGAGCTGTGGACGGAACCGATCAGCCCAGTCCCGATGGCGCAAACGCCAAAATCGGTGCAATTTTCAGACCGTTATTCCGATCGTGCCCATGTCTAATCTAGATACAGTGAAAACAGAAATAAAGTTTCTGATAGAAAATAATACAAGTATCTGAGCTAGAGAATTAGGAAATCTGAAGCAGTTAAAATAACATCAAGCACTCAATAATAATAAGCAACACTTTAAGCCTACCAAAGAGCCAGTTAGTCCAGGTACCCATATGCTATGTATGCCACTCCACACAAGGAGGCAAAGACTCGAGGTGTGAGACTAAGTAGAGAAAACTACAGCTACCAAGGTCCTGTCACTCTCCCAGGGCTGGCCAATCCCTCCTGGATCCTGGATCCTCTTTGTCTTGACATCCGGGGGACGGAGGAAGCAACAGGCTGTATGGCTGTTGCTCAAGCCTCGCTGGCCCCTTCTCCCAGTCTGGCATCCACTGGGGCCTCATTGGGAGTTGATGTGCTCTACCTTTCCTCCACTCCCATGTGATCTTCCTTCATCCTGGGCATGGCTGGCCAAGCTGGGATGGGCGCAGCTGCATCCCAGCAGTCAAAATGCCAACAGAGGGCTGGGGCAGCCTCCCATGGCCATTGGGTGAAGGCTAGGAGTGGTATTCTGCTGCTGCTTGGCTCCTGCTGGCCCCTCCCTGAGTGGTGGGTGCTCAGGTCTCAGCCGTCATGGCGTCCCCTCACTCCCAGTGTCATGCATCACCTCCTCTGCCTGGGCCTATGGCTGGGCCTGGTGCAGCTTCAAGCTGTACCTCACACCTGGCCTCCTCCCCTGGCAGCCGCATGTCCTCCTGCCTCGCTGCCACTCGAGGTGTCTCTGGGCCAAGTAAGTGGGCTTGATGGGGCAGCAACTCCTCTAGGCTCTTCGGGCCACCTAGGGTAGGGACGAGTGATTGCAGGCTCTCTTTGGGGCAGGGGAGTGGCAACCATCACCCAAAGTCTGGGGCTGGCAGCAGCTGCTTCAGACACCACCATCACTATTTTAAAGCCTAAAAATGTTGTGAGGGATCAGGCCTGCAGCTCAACCAGATGCTCTTGTCCCCCCCTCCCTCCCGCCCCAGCACCTTTTCGAGTCCTCACCCCGTTGCAGGAGGGCCCTGGCCATTTCAGCTAGGATTGCTGGATCTGACCAAGGACTTTCCTGGAGATCTTGCAGGCAAAGCTCAGCAAGGATGTGATGTCACTTTGTGATGTGATTTCCAAATCAAAGGATGTTATTCCATTTCCTATGATGTCACTTACAGATCAAATGGTGAGTCCTTAAACACCTCCCCTTCCTATGATGTTACTTCTTCATTACTTAAAAAGTCAAATTTAAATTTCCCACTTATGCTTATACACCTGGGCCACTGCTCAAGAAAGATTCCTCTGCCAGTACGCCACACCTGACTACAGTTTAAACAGCTCACCTCAAAGTCAAGCTGGTAGTATCTGGACCAAAACAGAAGTCGTGTTTTTGGAGCAGCCACAGACTTTGACTACACTGCAGAGTTGCCAACTGACCAGAAAAATACATTCCAGCCTGCATTTAACAGAAATGCAGAGATGAGCAAATGAAGCCTGGCATGACACAATGTTGTTAGACATGGTTTAAAAACATAGCTTCAAGGAGAAATCCAAAAGTTGGTAACCTTGCCACGGAGTGGATCTGGCTTAATAACTGGCGCAATGGTCAGCCAAATCCTGCATTGGCAAGCAAGCAAGCCTTCAGTCTTACTCCTCCTTTTGTCAACAGCATACCGCCTATCAAGCTTTTAAAAAGAAGTACGGCATATACTCATTAATGAATAATATACACACAAGTTTTACTATACAAATGCAAAAAATAAAACTGCTCCAGGATCTGGTGCAGAAGGTATTCTGTTAATGTCACAAGTACTAGTCAGTAGGTAATAGGAACTCATCACAGCCTGAAACCCTGGGAAACTTTCTTTTTTCAGAGACAATAAAAATGTATATTATTCTGAGTGTAAGAGAAGTGCTATCAAGTTATCTCCCCCATTCTTAAACTGTTATGGCTGATGGCGTAGCATAACCGTAATAGAATGCTAGACAAGACTGAACTGACAGATTCAAAGCTCCATTTGGCCACAAAACTCACTGTGTCAATTAGGACAAGTCATCCTACCTACTTAGGATGTCTCTCTTCAGCAGTGCAATCTCCCAAGTGGTATAGCACAAGTACAAAGTTACCTCCTCACTGAGTACTACACCTTAGAATACTCCCATGCAGTAGAGCCCTGTAGAAGCCAGCTTAGATCCATATTGTCCCTTATTCTTGATGAACATCATTAGCAACTATACTGACATTTTAGACAAGTCCAGGAAATATAAATGACATCATACATGTGGTTTGTATGGCAGGTCAAACCAAATTATTTTCTTCCCTGGAGTCTGAGGAAAGATCTCCCATAGTTGTAAGAACATCTCCTCAATTTTATGCCAGGGACGAGTAGAATGTCTCTGTGAAGCAGCAGGCCTCTGCTGAAGTAGAGAGTGTTGATGAGGCACTCAGGTTTATATTGTCTCACTGTCATGCTGAGCCACGGAGACTTCTAACTTTACAGTCCTGTTCTGAGTGCTAGGGCAGGGAGAAGCTGTTCCCTCTTGATGGCTGTACATTACTGCCATTGTTAGGCAGTCAACGTAAAGTGCTCTTGGAGCAGCGGCAGATGTCATATTATGTACAGGGAAGTAGGACACCTGGGTTCATTACTACCTAATTAGGTTCTCCATGTGATTGACTACTTGTGCTGCAGACAAAGAAGGGAACTGCAATGGTGAATGCCAGCAGAAGACAGGCTGGTATGAAAGGCCTCTCAGACATGTGCTGCAGGACTGTAACTCATCTGGGGTTCAGATGGAGCTGGGAGAATAAATGCCTCTTGTTAAAAAAAAAAAGGCTCAAGGAAACATTGTGGCCACAAAGTAAAGATCTAGAAAATTTAATATCAATGTTTCAGCATGGAAGTTTTTTCACATGGCAGGTGAAATAATCACAGGCAATTTAGCATATGCCAGTCCCATTCTGTTGAAAGTCTCCATGGCAGCACCAGCCACTAAAGGAACAGTTCAACACACTCAAGTATGAGCTCTCCATCTGATTGAATGGCTGAATGTGGTAATTACAGCCAGCATGTGGAGTATTGCCAGGGAGAAGCATTTTTGGTGGTGTCTATGTGGTGGTTTTAATGTTTGAATTATCCCTAAGATGCTCCCTGGCCCACACTGCAAGAACCTCTCCCTTTTCTCTCAATCATCTATACACCCCTAAATTGGACCTCTTTTCTGAACCTGTGGAAGAGATGTGTGTCCCCAAAGGGCTTAAATATTAGGAAAAAATTAGTTCCATCCTTCCAGAAATTTTGCACTCTGAAATGGAAAAAATGTTCCTTTCCCCAAAACTCTCACCCCAAGAAGGACTTAGTTTGTGATAAAGCCTTTAAGTAATAAAATCTAGACTGTTTCCTCAATGAGGGAAAAATCCTAGAATATTGTTCGTTGGGTTTCATTTTTGCTTTCAATTTCATGAGAATGATAGACTGAGGCTGGGCTGGACAAATGGCAAGCATGCCAAAGAATTGCAGTAGAATGGGGAGTGAGAGAAGGAACATGTTTCCTGGCACTGGTACTCAGAGGTTTACTACCTCTAACTGCGGAGATTATCTTTCGTCACCCTAATTAGTAGCCACTGATAAACCTATCCTCGATGAATTTGTCTAATCCCCTTTTAAAGCCATCTATGCCTGTGGCTATCACCTCTGACAATGAGTTCACATTTTAATCATTCATTGAGTAAAGAAGTGTTTTGTCCATCCTGAATCTACTGCCCATCAAATTCATTGGATGCCCTTGAGTTCCAGTATTTTGAAAGAGGAAGAAAAAGTTCTTTGTCCCACTTTCTGTACCCTGTGCATAATTTTATACAACCTGTATCATGTCTCCCCTGAGTCATCTCTTTTCTAAACTGAAAAGTCCCAGGTTCTTCAGCGTTCCCTCAAAGGAAAGGTATTCTAACCTCTACACATCTTGGTTAACCTCTTCTGTGCTTTTTCCAGCTCTACAATGTCCTTTTTGAGACATGGTGACCAGAATGGCACTCAGTATTCCCAATGAGGCCACGCTGTAGATTTATACAAGGGCATTAGGCTGGTTTTTTTCAATCCCTTTCCTAATAATTCCCAGGTTAGAGTTTGCCTTTTCACTGTTGTGGCACATGGGGTTAACATTTACATTGAGTTATCCCCTATGACCCCAAAGTCTCTTTCCTTCTTATTCTCAGCAAATTCAGATCCCACTATAAATACTTGGTTGGGATTTTTTATTCCAGTGTGCATTACCTATCACTTACCTGCACTGACCTTCATTTGCCACATTTTTCCCCAATCACACAATTTTTGGTGATCCTCCTGGAGCGCGTCACAGTCAGATTTGGTTTCCACCATCCTGAATAGTTTTGTGTCATTTGCAGTCTTGGCCACTGTACTGCACACCTCCAGTTCCAGATCATTTATGAACAAATAGCACTGACCTCAAAACCAATCCTTCTGGAACTCCACTGCTTACTTCCCTCCATTGCAAAAGCTGTCAGTGTATTCCTACTCTTTGCTTCCTGTCATTTAACAAATGTTTAATCCATAAGATGACCCATCCTCTTATCCCATGCTGCAAAGCTTAGGAGCCTTTGGTGAGCTACTTTGTTAAAAGCCTTTTGGAATTCCAAGTATATAATTCTACTGAGTCACTGTTATCTACATACCCCATATATGCTACGTGTTCCCTTTCTCAAAGATCCAAAAGGTCACCAACCCAAGGCACCTTTCCTCAGTTTCAAAAAGACGTGGCCATCTGATCACTATTTTAAAAAAAACCATCCATAGACAAAAATGGTGTACCCAATTGCCCAGTCTCTAATCTGCCCTTTCTGGGCAAAATGGTTAAGAGTACAGTAGCTAACCATCTCCAGGTCATCTTGGATAACTCTTGTGTTTTGGACACTTTTCAGTCTATGGGACAGAGATGGCTCTGGTAGCTCTAGTTGATGACCACCTGAATGCAGACAAGGGCCATGCTTCATTGTTGCTTCTCCTGGAAGCCTTCAATACAGTAGACCATGCCAGCCTATTGAGGCATTTGGAAGCAGAAGTAGGTATCAGGAGATGTGTCTTGGACTGGTTTAAATCGTTCCTCATGAAATGGACTCAAAGGGTTGCTATTGGAGACCAGCTATATTCAGTGTGGAAATTATCTTGTGGGATTCCATAAGGTGCAATCTTATCCCCCCCCCCATGTTATCCCCCATGTTATTCAACCTCTATGTAAAGACTTTAGGAAAATTCATTTGCAGCTATGGAATTAGATTCCATCAATACACAGATGATACCCAGCTCTATATCTCATTATCCAAATCCACTGGTGATGCAGTAGAGGTACTGAGTAGCTGCTTGACAGCTGTTGTCATTTAGTTGAAAGCAAACAAATTGAACCCAGACAAGATGGAAGTGATGCTGGCAGACGTCTTGAAGGACATTGTGTGGCCCACCTTTGATGGGGTTCAGTTGACCTGGCTGACTCAGTTAAGAGCCTAGAGGTTATACTATACCCAGCCGTTCGGCTAGAGAAACAAGTAAATGCAGCAGCAAAAAAAGTCCTTCTCCCAACTAAGATGAGCCTGGAAGATGGCCTACAACCTTGACATGGCTGATCTGGCTGCCTGGATTTATGCCACAGTAACATCGAGACTAGACTACTGTAATGCACTGTACATAGATATCTTCTCAAAGTTGACTCCAATTGGCACAGAACACTGCAGCTCATTTACTCTCAAGAGCTAGGCAGAGCATGCGTATCACTCCCATTCTGCTGTCTCTCCTTTGGCTGCCCATCAGTTACCAGGCCCAAATCAGGTTCATGACTATCTCATTCAGAGCTCTTCCTGGCCTTGGCCCCACATGTCTGTGCATCCGTCTCTTTTCCTATGTCCCACCTTGGCAGCCTTGCTCATCTAAACAGGGTCTTCTGCAGATGCCACCCTGCAGTTGGGCAAAATCAACAGCTGCCCATGCACATGCTTTACTTGTGGTAGCCCCCACCTTATGAAATGGCCTGCCTGAGGAGGTCAAGAACGCTCCCATTCTCTTGGCTTTCCACAAGGTATGCAAAACTGAATTATTCAGGAGGGTTTTCTATCCAGATTTTAGGGCTGTATTGTAAGAAATAACTCAGAAAAATACCCTGGTAGGGACAGAGACTATAGACTATGATATTGGGTACTGTCTGCTGATGTAGATATGTTCCTATTGGTGGTGGAGAGTGCAGTCAAGTCATAGCTGATTTATGGCAACCCCTGGTGGGTAGTCCCTCATGGCAAGAGACTAACAAAGGCGGTTTGCCATTGTCTTCCTCTGCAACCCTGGTCTTCCTTGAAGGTCTCCCATCCAATTACAAACCAAGGTCGACCCTGTTTAGCTTCTGAGATCTGACAAGATCAGTCTAATCTGGGCTATCCAGGTAAGGGATAAAGATAGGGAGAGGGTTGCTATTAGGCCCTAATAATTAGGGAGCCTCCACATTGATAAGCATGCCGTTTTAATTAGTTACAATTTGTTTCAGAAAGATTTCATCTCTGTGAGCTGCTTTATGCTCGTTTTCAAATTTTCTGCTACTATACCTTATTGTATCTGTTCACTGAATGTCCTAACTGTTGTTCATTATTTTATTTTGCTCAGTGACTGTCTTAGCTTTGATTATATTTTACTAGTACTGTGTAATCCACGAGTCTCAGTGAGAAAGGCAGACTACAAACACACACACACACACAGCATTACCAAGGCAGGCCTTCCCCTTGCAGAAGCTATGATGATTTTCCTTCTGAGGCTTTGTTCCTGTTTATACTTAACAACTTTGATTACAATGGTTGTTGTGGGTTTTCCGGGCTGTATTGCCGTGGTCTTGGCATTGTAGTTCCTGACGTTTTGCCAGCAGCTGTGGCTGGCATCTTCAGAGGTGTAGCACCAAAAGACTTTTGGTGCTACACCTCTGAAGATGCCAGCCACAGCTGCTGGCAAAACGTCAGGAACTACAATGCCAAGACCACGGCAATACAGCCCGGAAAACCCACAACAACCATCGTTCTCCGGCCGTGAAAGCCTTCGACAATACAACTTTGATTACAGTTTCTACTAATTTGCCTGGGACAGATGTCAGGCTAACTGGCCTGTAATTTCCTGGTTCCCCTCTGGATTCCTTTTTAAAAATCACTGTAACATTTGCTACTCTCCTGTCTTCTGGTACAGTAGTTAATTTTAGTGATGTTACATATACAGGTTAGTAGATCAACAATCTCACATTTTGTATATTTTGCATTTTGATTTGTAAGATGCCTTGAGCCAAATGAAAAGGCAGGATATAACTATCTCAGTAAATAAATCCACATTTAAACATGAATACAGAGAATATGGCTTTATCCCTCCTGTTTGTTAGGTTAATCTCTGTGATCTTGCACTTCTGCAGATTTAAAGAAACCCTTTTCAGGTTGGAAAATGGGCAAATTTGCAATGATGGAAATTAGCCCATAGCAAAACCCCCAGTTTGTCTGAGGTCCTGTTCTGCAGTCACTGTTCTTAATTTAGGATTTAACATTCTTATATCTCTGTGCCTGCACTTAATCCAGCCTTACGTCTCTGTGCTGACCTGACTTAAATTTCAGTTTCCTGTTTTGAAAACTGAACAGAAGGTTGCTTTGCTTGCTCACCATGTAGAACTTCAGCAAGATCAAACTTTTCACCTGCAGCCAATCAGTTGGGGCTTAAGGTATTCAGCATCTCTTTAAAAAGATCCACACAGTGCCTCAAGCTAAACATCAACAATTAGCAGTCACTTTCTCAAAATGTCATCTTTAATTCATTTATGTCTGTTAAGTGCTTTTATGGAAAGTAATAACGAAGAGCAGAGTGTTATTACAAGCACGGAATGTTAGTATCACAGTACTAGTTTATGAACATGTGCTATCCCCTCCTGGGAAATTGTAATGCTACGTGTAGAGTGGGGCCTCTCTGTTACTTACACACTGTTGGCATCAAATAGATACTAATCCTGACATTAAAACAAACATGCATGCCATATTTCTAGAATTGATTTCTATACCAAACAACCACTGCACTCAAATCCTGCTATACAGAATAACAGTTGATTCTGAAAGCCATTTATAGTTGAGGACAGCTGTGGAAGCCACCCATGACATTTTGTTTTATGCAAAAAGAGGAACCTTGGCACTTGTTATTTCTGCATCCTACAAAACAGAACAAAACAAAACACTTAGAATGGCTAATGGGAAACAGTTGTTGCCATCTTCAGTACGGACACTACCAGAGCTCTCCCTTTGGGCAGACTAGGAACTCAAACTATATACATGACACCAGAAGTAGGAATCATTATGGATGTCATTCCATAAAGATTCACCACATGAAGAAACAGAAGTGGGGAACTAGCAAGATGCAATAAATAAGGTGTTGGACTTTGGGTAAGGATGCTAGAGCACAACTGCCGTTCAGTGACTCACTAGGTGGCATTGGATCAACCATCGTCCCCTTGAGAAATTTCACCATTTTCATTGAAACTCTTTTGGGTTCCCTCAAAATTCTTTGGAACCTTTGCCTGAACAGGTGCAACAAACTCTAGCTTTCAGCGGTCACCATTTTAAGTTGATCAACTTCATACCTCTCCATTTTGTCTAGAGGCCAAAGCCTTTCCTGCTTCTGTATTGTCGTAAAACCCGTTTACTGCAGTTCACATACAGACTTTTATTAACGGTTGAAACGTTCACCATCCTACCAACAGGTGTATCAAGTATACAATAGCCTGCCTTCATCAAATTGCTGGCCCCTATCGTTATGAGTTTCTGAAAAAAATTCTTATTCCTGTGCTGACTTGTTTTGTTCACACTTTGGAGCCAACATAGTATCAAGAGCATTAAAGTAAACAAACCAACTAACAAACAAGTGACTATACTAATATACCACTCCAGAGGTCAGGGATCTCCAGCTTAGATATGCAACTCCTCAATCCATAGGGGATTTTCTGTTTGCTTTAAAAGAGTTGGCAGCTTTCTACTGGTATGTTTCATCTAGCAGAAGTGTTCCCTTCATTGAAACAAGTACAGTGAGTCACCTATGCTGGAACTTGATACGTTTGCTGGAGAAGTGATCAGGCTTTGATTCTCTTTGATAGTTTATCAGTATTTTAATTTTCTCCACAGTTGGATATACCACTTCTATCCTCCTGTTTCTAATGTCATGGTCACCTTTATTTGAGACATAGTACCATAGGCCCCAGACAGATTCTCTCTGCCCCTACACCATCCAAACCAAACCAAAATAGCACAGGAAAACAAACCACAGGAATTGTTCAATAATATGGTCCTACCCAGACTCCTACAGTGTTATCCCTCTAGTCCAGCTCCACTTCAAAGGTGCTCAGAATGTTATATAGAGAACTAATCCTCACTAAAGACCTCAGTTCAGCTGAAGCCTGTTCTATAGCATCCTTAGTATAATGGTTAATTCAGCCCTGCCCAGATCACCTACAGCATTCTGAAAGAATCACCATCTCTCACAATCCTTTATCTGCCATATACTTTGCATTCCTGTAGTAAGAATGTCTTGCAAAGAACATGAAAGTAAATATCTGGTATGCAAAGAATGACTTGACCTTTCTATTCTTTTATCAGCTGTAAATTGATGTGAGATATATTTTCCTCTCCTGCTCTGCTACTCAGAAGGATGTATTTTACTTACAAGATTAGAAAGCTTTGGGCTCCCTGTTTTCCTTTCTGGTTAGAAACAAAGTAAACTGCAATTTATTTATTTTTAAGGAACATTTCCCTTTAGAAAGAAAAGAAGGTATTGACAAGAGCTTTTTCAAGATTTTTTTTTCTCTGTGGGGCAAATCATTTTACAGGTATACAGTAATTTCTAGTCTCTCTTGTTTTCATGTGTTATGGTAAAGGAATTATACTGGAGTATAACTTTGAACTTTAAGGGGGAGAAACATGGAAACATCTGAAACTTGTTCAAAACTTCTGGGAATCTCAGCTTTCATTTTTTACAAGTTTTTTTAGTAAGGCTAATTTTGAATCTTATTCCTGATGTTTAATCCCTCCAATCTCTATTCAACTTTTACTTATCCCATGTGCAAACCAAACCCATAATTCTTCATTTTTAGGCCATTTTCTGTTTCTTCATACCATAGCGTCCTTGTACAATGTAGTTTTTTAATTTGTCATTAATGATTTGGCATATAAATAATATATAGTACATGTAAATGCTATATACATTATGCACAAAAAATGCACATAGTACAAATAAATCCATAACAAAGCAGCAAAAGAACTGAAGCCAACGATAAAAATATAAACGAATATATAAAGAAATGAATATGCTCATCCTAAGTTTCTAGCCCTCCTGATTACTCCACAATGGGCTGGATCCAGACTAAATTTTGCATCAGTGTAATGGAAATTTCTTGGATCCCTCCCATTATAGTACACTGATCGCTATAATATGCTGCTCTGGAGGGATAGGAGACCCTGAGGAACAACATGAAGGGGGTCTGCAGTGGCAAGGGGGAATCAGAGGAAATTGCCAGTTTAGTCTGGATCTTGCCCTGTGTCTGGAAATATGCATACAGGCAGTAGTCACATTCTAAAGCATTTCTGGGAATAGAATGATCTGGCTCCAGTCAAAAGAAAGTAGTCCTTTTTCTGTCCTACTGCAATCAATGGGACAAATTTGCTGCAATTAATTTGAGTCCCATTAATTCCCTTAAGCATGAGTTAGGGAGTCTAATGCAGCTGCCACTTCCTGAAGGACTATTTATTTTACTTCCAGACCATTAAGGGTCTCGATCACTGACAGTGCCATCTATTCTCTTGTTTTCACGTGTTATGGTAAAGGAGTTATACTGTCAGGGGTATTCCTAAGCTGAGTTATGCCTTTCTATGTCCATTGAAGAGAACAGGCTTAGAAAGATGTAACTGTGCTTAGAAAGGTTCAGGTGGGTAGACTCTCAGAAGCTTATACCCTGGAAAACCTTGTTAGTCTTTAAGGTGCTACTGGACCCAGACTCTGCTGAGGAAGTCACTATCAGTCTAGCAACTACTCTTGAGGAAAGATACATGGTTTAATGGCTGAGTTCTAACTCATGACTTTCTAGACCCTGTCTGCCCCCACTCAGAACTGACGGTACTCCTTTCTTTTTCTCTCGTCTGGTAGCTGACAAGATAGTTGGGATAATGAGCTGTTAGAATCAACCCAAATGAGCTCCTTTTCGTTTTAAGTTGGGAATCTGTTTATCAGTATACAGAACACTATAGAAACCAGCTGAGTAAAGCAATAAAACAGTAAAACATTGATTTTTCTAGCAAGCTTTAAGCCTTAAGATACCAGCAAGAGCAGGATTTGTATCCTACATACTTTGCAGAGGAGTTATGATTCAAGATCAGGCTTAGTTGCATTCACATCTCCAGAAAGCAGTTCCTATCTTGGGTCTCACAGTCAGACATGAGGCTCTAGGTGTAACACAGGAATTCAGCCAGTAGCTTAGATTAAGCAGAGAAAGAGTGTGGAGGAAGCTTAGGATGTGTCTTTATAGAGAACCAAGGAATCAGATACAAAGGGCTGTATGTGGAATCCCACAACTTATCTGGCTACTTATCTAACACAGCTCCTCATGCACTCCAAAAAGCCCTTCTTGGAACAATGTTGATCGATATGTCATATCATACAGGAGGATGGTGCTGAGGTAGATGGGTAAAATCAGCAACTTTCCCACATGTCTGTAGAAGTGCCTCCAGCTCATGTTCTATGAATCTGAAGCTTTATCAGGAGGCAAAGGGACTGGATCTGAAATGAAGAGTAATTGGCTTGGGAACTCTATCTGTTTCTCTATTGGAGGCTTTCAATCAAATGGACAGCTCATTCTTAAAGCACCCTTCTTGTGAGGGATCTTCCTAGGTCTATGCCTTCTAAAAGTAGCTTCAGCATAAGGAAAGGCATGTCTGGATGATCTAACAGAAAGAAATATTGTCAGCTTATCTTACAGGAACTGATAACTGACAGTAGGGGAACCAAGCAGTACAATCCTAACCAGAGTCCATTGAAGCGGATAGGCTTAGAAGGATATAACTTTGCTTAGGATTGCATTGACAGTCCCTAAAAGTTGATCATGTCAGGAAATGGTTATTAGTAGCTAGAGTGAAGTATGACTTTCTTTCAGTTAAATGGTGAATGTTTATAAAAGCTCATGCTTAATACATAATACCTGATCTTAGTCATTTCATAGTTGAAAAGAGGGATGTGCCTGGGCTGTAACCCTCCAATTGTCATACCAAGGGTCCTCCACCTTGTGCATACTGTCACCACTGGAGAAGGGGCTGCATGTGTTTGCTCCAAAGCAGCCTCTTTTCTACTGATTTGAAATGCAAATATCTTTTGGTTAAAAAAAATATGTAATTGGCACGCAACTAATAGTTCAGGATATACTTTGGCAGATATGTGTGTATGAAATAGCAGGCACTGTATTTCATGGAGCCTTAGTGCCCGTGCATGGCCAATGCTGAACATGTCTACTAGAGACAATATGAATCCGACCCCTATCAGAGATTTATAGTGCCATCCCCAAAACAGCAAGATTCAGGTCCAGTAACACATTAGAGGCTGACTGGGTTTCCAGGGTGTGAGCTTTCAAAAGTCAAAACTCCCTTTGTCAGACAAAGGGAGCTTTAACTCTGGAAAGCTCAGACCCTGGAAATCTAGTTGGTCTCTAAGGTGCTCCTGGACCCGAATCTTACTCTGCTACTACAGACCAACACAGCTACCCACTTGAAACTGTCCCAAGAAGAATTACCCTTCTAACAGTGAAATCCTAACCAGAGTTACTCCAGTCTAAGTCCATTGATTTCATTGGGTTTAGACTGGAGTAACTCTGATTAGGATTTCACTATAAATCCATTAATTTCAATGGACTTTGAGGGGTGTAAGTCTGCTAGGAAGGCACTGTTAACTTCTAAGTACTATTTGGATCAAGCTGAATCCTGACAAACAACAACTCTATTGGCATGCACTATTTTCAAAAGCCCCCCCCCCCCGATTAAAAAAGGAACAAGTGGTTTAACAAAGTCAGGAACCTAGAAGTATGGATGTTGGGATGTGTGATAGGAATATGGTGTATCACTAACTTAACGTCACAACTTCTGAAGAGATGTTTATTTCCCATTTCAAGTAGGCCAGCTTAGAACAGTTTGATATATAGGACAGATAAGAGGCAAGGCATTAAGATAAAAACACTAGTGACTGCTTTGATGAAGGTGGTGCCATTCATTAAAGGCAAACTTTCTGTCTGTGAAATGGCAAAGGAAAACATCTTGTACTGGCCTGAAAATTTTGTTATATGAGTTCTTGTGAGCCTACAGATTGTTCGCATGCATAGAGGTTCAAGGCACATGTTAATGAAATAGGGGAAATATGGTTGCTAGGAGCGCCCTGAGCCCTTCTCTCTGTATTTCTCTTCCCCTTGTTTCCATTTTCACTGCCTCCAGGCTTTTCTTAGCTCCTTCTCCTATCCTTTCAGGTTTACCAAACACTAGATTTTCTCCCTCCAACCAATCTATTCTGGTCATTTGTCTTCTGCTGTCAGCTGGTGGGATGTCCCTATTTGCTTGGTAATAGAAAACGTAGTGATGCCTGGGGCTGTGGTGCCATTGTCCAGCATTGTGCTCAGAAAGCTAGATGTACCACTCACCCAATAATAATGAAAAAGCTTGGTGGCAATTCTGGAGGCAAAACTAAAACTCTTTGTCAATATTTTCAGTCTTCTGATCTGGCTCTTGTTCATTACACTGGTGATGCAGAAACATGATGGCTCCAATCCAGCTAAGGTTATCTGTGTGTTTTAAACCTCTTTGAAAAGAGAAAGAGAGGGGCTACGTTAGTCACACCTAACTTGTCCCAGGGCAAATCCACATGTCCTTGGCGCATCCCAGCGTTGCGCTAAATGTTTGCTAAACACCCAGAAGTATAGTGTCTTTTAGTGCAATTTTAGAAATCACACTAGAAAGATGCTATACTTCCAGGTGTTTAGCGAACATTTAGCGCAATGCCAGGACGCTCCGAGGGCAGGTGGATTTGCCTCCAGTGATTTCAAAAGACATTTCTCTAGCTGTAGTTCGGTGACTGGAAATTCAGATGTGAGATTGGCTCTGAGAAGCAGCTGTGAGTGGAGGACCAATGTGGATTGGGGATGTGATGCTGGGAATGGATGGACTTAATTTTCCCTGCTTTGCTCTTCAGTTCAGAAATATTCTGCTGGATGCTTCAATCTTTAATAGGTATTTTGCCTTGTAAGTCTTAAAGCAGCCAGTGTGGAGCTTTTTCAATCAGGAAAATGGCATGGGAGAAAAATTAAGCCCCCACCCCTTTACCAGCACTCCCATCCACAGGACCAACTTTAATTAACATTAATTGAACATAAACACACAATCTTGAAGGGAGAGGGAAAATACTGTTAGGGAATTTTAAGTCATCACTAATATTCTGGAAAATCCAAGCTGTGAGTTTCCCCCAAACTCTTGTTACGCAGGTCAAAAGCCCACGAGATCTTGCTGGACAACACTCTATCTCTCAGGCTACTATTGACTACATGACAAAGAAGATTTCTTCCCAATCGAACTTTTCTCCATATGCTTTACACACTGCATTTGTCACAATCAACAGCAACTTGTACAACCTTCTTCGGCCATCCCTCTTCTGGAGTGCTGGCAAAATCATCTGCTTGGGTTTTTTAATAGGCCATAAAACAACCCTGAATGACCAGCATTAAGAAGTTCAAGAATGCTTATTCCACAAGAATCATCTGGTGGATGCCAACATGAAAAGAGCACAAGATAAATACTAAACCTAGAAGCCAGAAGAGCAATAGAACGGTGAGGACTGTCCAAGGATTGTTAATAACAGTTGCCAGTTGAACAATTTAATTTACCGCCCAATCTTACTCCAGGTTGATATGTTGCTGCTCAAGGAAGAAACTCATTGCTCTGTGACAGGAAAGGTATGTTGTCGGGCAAGTGTGGATTAGCTTCATTTTGGCACCTGCTTTTGAAAATTTAAGTACTACCTTCAAGGTGAGGTACAAACCCCTGCAAAATCCATATTGCATCACCTATTATATCTTGTTAGTCCTGAAGTTCTCTAATAGTTCATCACCACTTGAAATGAAGAGTTATTGTTTGATCAAGTTGTTGAAACAAATCTGTTCACATCAGCTGTCCTGACTCTTTGAGGTTTCATTCACACAAAAATGAACTATGATCAGTATGCTGGTAAATGAAATGTTTGTTTATTTTTATTTGTACCCGAAGTGGCCTCCACCATCATTTGCCCTTCTCCATTTTATTCTCACAAAAACAACCCCATGTGGTAGGTTACACTGAGAGACAGTGGCTGGCCCAGGTCATTGCAACAACATAGCCATATTCATCCTCATGAGGTGAGCTGTGACCCATAATAGTTCGTATTGAAATAAATGTTAATCTTTAAGATGCCATTGGACTTTCTTTCTTTCTTTCTTTCTTTCTTTCTTTCTTTCTTTCTTTCTTTCTTTCTTTCTTTCTTTCTTTCTTTCTTTCTTTCTTTCTTTCTTTCTTTCTTTCTTTCTTTCTTTCTTTCTTTCTTTCTGGCCCAGATCACCTAGTGGAGTTCCATTGCAGAACAGGGATTTGAGCCTGGGTCTCCCAGATCCTAGTCTGATACTTCAACCACTCTATTGGCTTCCCAATGAGGACATGGGGATTTAGATAGGGTTATCAACTCTGAGTTGGGAGGGTGGGTTTGGGGAGGAGAGGGACCTCATCAGGATGTAATGCTTCCACTCCAAAGAAGCCATTTTCTGTAGGGAAACTGATCCCTGTCATTTGGAGAATATTTGTAATTCCAGAAGATTTCCAGACCCTATTTGGAGGTTGGCAACCCTAAATTTAGGACCTTTCTGATTAGGCCCTAAATAATAAATTGAAGAAAATCCATGTTACAAATCAATGTGAACAAAATCAAAGGTGCCATGTCAAAGACTTTTAAAAATTAAATTATATACAAATAACTTCAATATATTTAATTCTCAACATGGCTTCATCTGTGTATACTTAAATTTAGAGACTAGGGCCATAAGAAACAAGACAGAGCTTTTTACAAACTTGAGAAAAACCCTAGGGTTGCAGGAAAATTCAAAATCTTAAAAAGGAAAAAAAAACTAGTAGTGGCTGTACCTTTGAGAAATGGATGTTCTCTGAGATCTCAGAGGCCATTATGGGGGTTACTAGGCAACCACAACAGTATTGCCAGCCTTCCAACTTTGGTTTCTGTCAATAAAAAAGGAGGAGGGAGCAGGAGGACCCTTTCAAGGACTACTTTGGTCTCTGGGGGAAGATTAATAAGGGCTAGGTTTCACAGTAACCACCAGGCAACTTGCCATCAGGCATTTGTGCAACTCACCCAAGTGTGGTGGGGGCTATGACTTGATGATACACAACTTACCTGGGCCAAGCAGCAGCATCCTCACAACTTGCATGACTGCTGGGCCAGGCAATGGCCACCACAGAACTCACCAGAGTAACTTGTTAATGTACAGCTTTTACAACTGGGCCAGACTTTTCCTAGAGAGAGGCTGCCAGGGAAAGGAAAGAAGGGAAAGTTGAGACCCACCATGGTGCATAATTTAGAGCAGAGATACTAGGGTTCTAACCATAAGGAGGAGCCTGAAGTTATTAATGAATTACAACTGATCTTCATACTACAGAGATTAGTTCTCCTAGAGAGGTTGCAGCTTCAGAGGGCAGATTCTATGGCATCATATGCCTGCTAAGTTCCCTGCCCTCCCTAAAACCTGTCTTCCCCAGCTACCACCATCAAATCTCTAGGAATTTCCCAAATCACAATTGGCAACACTAAGCTGGGTTGCCAGTATCGTGGTGGGGTGGAGGATCCCCCGTGCCCCATATGTAGGGGGTAAGTACTCACCACCTCAACACTCCCACACCACCCCCAGAGGGATCTGGCAACCCTGACCCTAATTGATACTCAGTGGCTAGTGAATAACATGTTGCTCTTTTGACCACTATTCCCCAGTGTGGCACTTACTCCAAATTCCAGGAAAGTGGTTAAGGCTGCTGCCCTGTAGGGTTTATGGCTGGAAGATAGTTCCCACTATGAAACACTGGATTGACAGAGGATGGGTAAGATGCAAACCTCCCTGAGCTATTGGTCTTGTGCCAGGGATGGAAGGCCCATCCTCTTCAACACCCGCCCCCCCTTTCTGCAACCCCTGCATTCTCAGTCCAGCATCTGGGCAGCTGCTGGAAGTAGAGCAAAGAGAGTAAAATGGCAGACAGCCAGGAAAAAAACAAGGTGGCCAAAATGAGGTAGTGGTGATTTTATACACCTTCCTCCACAGCCAATTTACTCTCCTCAGGGCACATTGGCAATCTGAATTTCGCCTGAATTACTGTGGCTCATGTTGAAGAGAGAGCAAGAAGGCCTAGAGGGAAGCCCTCCCCTCACTCCAGACATGCAAGGGCTTGCTAAGGTTCATCAGTGGTGGGGAAGGACAACTAGGGTTCTGCACCTGAAAAAAATTTGGGTTTCCCACTTCAGATTTACCCGAAGTGGGAAAATGATTTGTAACAATCCAAAACCCGAAGCAACAAGCTACTTTGGATTCGGGTGTTTAAATTGCTTCGGTATGCTCAGTAAAGATTCGGAGGATACCGAAGTGAGGGGGAAGCTTTGTCTCAGCCCCTCCCACCTCTACCCCACCCCACTTTAAACTTCAGAGCCCTTTAATCTTCAGCTGGCCCCCGGGGAGGATTCCCCTGCTGGCCAGCTGAAGCCCGGGAAGGGCCCTGAAGCTTCCCAAAGTGACCTGAATTTATGTCAAATTAACAGCCGTATCTTATATGTGAGTGTGTGTCATGGTGAGAGAGTGGGGTGGTGTTCAGTGGGGTGGTGTACACTGTACAGGGCACATAGTAATAATATGGCTCTCTAGGTTGATGATAAATGTGAATATTGCTCTCTGTGAGCCACAGAATTAGTAACACTGGGTTAGAGGGTGAGTCTGTGATCTGGGAGACCCACCTTGAAATCTCTGTACCCCAAATGTGACAAATTAGACATTACATGTGACACAAGTCCTAGGATATGTGGAGCAAGAGAAAGAGGCAAATACCAGTCCCCCCCCCGACTCTTTCTGCTAGTGGAAATTGTGCAGAAGGGAAGCAGGAAGCCCTTGATCTATACTTGCAGTACTCTGGAGCTTAACAGGTTAGTTCCCTGGTTCATATGTGGAATGGTGGGTTGGGCATGCATGTACCAATTTGTGTCAAATTGTGTTCTGGATGACTCAGATTAGGCCTGATTCAGATATAGGCATGCAGTTCAGAAGCCCTAAGCACCTAGTTAGCTTTCCTACATCAAACCAATTAACCCTGGGCAGGAGGTTTATAACAAATAATGTTTTAGGTTGGTTACTGGGTTTAGTACACAAGTAATACAGAGTCTCTGCTTCCACTTTAAGCCTTTATTAATAAAATATGATTATTCTTAATATCAGCTTAATCAACAGAAAATCATACCACCCATATCATTAAGGGAGAGCAATTACATGAGTCCAAGAATGTATTTTATCCAAAGATAAGTAGGTCACAGGCAAGGAACCTCTTCTAGAAAGAAGCTCCCGATCAGTTCAACTTCTCATATTTATAGGGTTTCAGAACCATCTCCTAATAATAACCATCCATCCTCCTTCAAAGGGGGCACATTCTTGTCTGACTTAATATCTTATACTTCAAGCATCAAACAAGGTTATTTATATTTGAAACAATATCTTAAAGTATATAAAAAATAGTTAATTCTTGCTACATTTTATCTTAATGGAGTCTATGTAAAATTAGTGATTACAAGTTTCATACACATATGCATATCTTAGCCCTAAATGAATACATCCCTTTTAGAGTAATATCTCAAACTTAAGTTAGACTTTCTTGTCATTCTCAGAGGCTTTCTAGACCAGGGCCTTAGTACATTGTATATGAGTAGACAGCTTTTCTAATCTGCACAAGGCCATACAGCTATGTTACTCCTGTGTTTCATGCCCCTCTCCAAGGTTGTTCTTTTCTAGGCTTCTAGACCCCCTTTGTGGCATGTCTAGCTATGGGGCCAGACTAGCCCTGTTCTGTGTGCAAAGGCATTTGCTATGAATTTCATGGTCAACTGTTCTCCTATAGTTGTAGCAATATCAGTCACATTAACAACTCACACAGTTGTGATGATAAAATGGAGGAGAAGAGATGATGTACGATGCTTTGGGTCTCTATTGAGGAATAAAATGAAGAAAATAATATAAAGGTAAAAGTAAAGGTATATTTAAAATTATTGACCCATGAGGGGACGTTCCATCATGACATTTTCTTGGCAGACTGTTTGTTACAGGGAGGTTTGCCATTGCCTTCCCCAGTCAGCTACAATTTCCCCCCAGGAAAATTTACTGACCTCAGAAGGCTGGAAGGCTGAGTCAAACTTGAGCTGGCTATCTGAAACCAGCTTCCGCCAGGATTAAACTCAGGTTGTGAACAGAGGTTGGGCTGCAGTATTGCAGCTTACCACTCTGCACCACAGGGCTCTGAGGATAAAATGGAGGAGAACAGAATGGTGAAAGATGCTTTGGGTCTCTATTGAGGAATAAAATGAAGAAAATAATATAAAAATGAAGTAAATAAATAACATGAGGCTAGGTGGCTAGGTCCCTGGCACTCAATTGTTGAATGTCTTTGCAAGTGTGCAAAGCACATGTGCATTCCTGGAGTGGTGTGATGATGTCAGTTCTGGGAGTGACATCATTGCGTGGACCACTTCAAAACTTGCAAATAACTTGCATGCAAATAACTTGCATGAAAGGTGAACTTACTGTGCTGGCAATTCCCATTTTCTTGCAAACTGAGCACTCCATGAGCTCACATTGACAATTTGTTCACAACTTAAAACAAGCAGTATTTCAACTTTATTTGCATCTGCACAGTTGATGATGGCGTTTATCATCACCTAGGCAGCTGTCTTGTACATGTTGTTAGCGTATGATCAGAACTTACTAGAATGTTGGGGTTTATTAGGACTGTAGTTTGTTCAGCCTTCCTATTCAATTTGGAAGTGTCTGAATAATATGGTTCCCACCAACTCAATGCAGAAAGCCATGCCAGAGAAGATCTTGAAGAGTAATTTACAGGAAAGAGACCATGGTTAAAGCTTGTCCTATGTTTAAGGAGCTTGGTACTTCCTCCCTTCAGAAAATAAGCCTTGTGTGCTTGAGTAAGTCGCAGTTCCATCCAACACTCATTTTGAACAGCTCCAGCTTTTTGACAAGGATGCTCACAAAAATGTGAGCAGCATTCGCTCCAGCATGGGGATATTTATCTACTACTAGGTCTCAGTTGTTTATTTACTAAGTGGTAATTTAGTAAATGGTGTGCCTTAAACCACTTGGTAAACCTTTATATTAATCTGTCAAGTCTGAGGAGCATTGTACCACATTTGTGAACTTACAAATGTACAGAAGCAGAGGAATGACAAAATTCTTTCCTGCACTTTAGGAATGATACAGATGCAGTTACATAGTTTTAGATGGGAAGCCATGTTGGTCTGCAATAGAACAGTAGGATTTGAGTCCAGCGGCACCTTAGAGACCAACAAGGTTTTCAGAAGTCACAGCTCTCTTCTTCAGATACAGGCACATTGTGGCACACTCTGGTAACTGGCCATTGGTATCTAGATGTTGTGAGGGGAAGTAAGCAAAAAACAGAGTCATTGGAGAAAGGAAATGAGTCATCAAGTGTGATTGGTTGAATCACTCTCAGCACCTGTACCTCTCTAACCCAGGAAAGGCACAGGATTATTTGATTGGGACAACTAAAAGAAGATAGCATCACAGGTGTTTCAGGAGAGGATGATGTATATAAAAATGGGCTTATTCTAAGGGCAACAATAATTTGGTCACAATAATGATTAAATGTGTGGGATTACTGCCATGGGCTTGCTGAAGCACTTAAAGCCAGAAGTTCAAGCTTTTAAATTGTTAAGCTAAACATGGCTTGGAGGTGATGAAGGGTCACTTGGACCTCTGAGCCCATTATGCATTGACCCTTTGCTTACAAACCGAAACATAAGTGGGAGCAGGGTAGTGGTCTTAATTGGCATAGTTTAGACTAACAGTGTCACGCTTTAAGATTGAAAACACATTTTCTAGGTTCTTGGGGAGGTCACAAATGGCTATGCTAATAATGAGGGAGGAGCAGTACAGGAACAGAATTCATATGTGTTCATATGCAGAGGCGTCTCTGACCTCATCTGTTCACATTGCAGGACTGTATTTATTTAGACTGGAAATATTTTCATATCCACTAGACATGCAATATAAAACCTTAAACCAAACACTCACAGGAACCCCAGATAGAACAATCACTCACTCCTGAGCTGTGAAACCGTTTGTACAAAGGTTGGAATCAATATATGTGTATGAAAACACATTTACTGAGTTACTTTCTTATCATATTTTTATTACTCAGTCCTGTGGTTCTCCCATAACTTACAGTGTGTGGATAATTTTGGGTTGTTAAAAGAAATTCTCTGAATTTCTTATTACCTCATTTCTCCCTGAAATCTGTTTCTTTTCCTCTTTTTAGGAATCTGGAGTCAGTTTCTATTCCATTTTGATCGAAGAGAAATTCAAGGAGAGGAGGGGCAGGAAGGGGGGGGGGTCCTGCAAAATTTCAGAATTCCGCTCTGCAGATGCTCAGAGACGAGCAATGTCTTCCCAGACCTTCCAGTCCTCCTGTTAGAGCCCCATCCTGTGGTGTGCAACGTAAAACAGCTGCAGGGGCTGAAGTTACAAAAGGGTGCATTGATTTCTCTTCAAAACAAAGACAAAAGAAATGAAAAAAATCCCTCTTTTACAAGACAAAAAAGAGAATAAGAGGAATCAATGGCTGTATCTTAAAAAGTGAATTTTAGGGGGGGAAATTCTCCTCCCCATGGCAACACTAGTGGGTATATACCCATATACCAACACAATTAGTGAGTGTCTATGAAGTTAATGCACTCAAAGGGCTATTTTAACTGCCCTATTTTTTACTTGGAACAAAAATTGGCTACTGGGATCTCCAGAAACACAACCTAGCTTTTACACAGAAGATAGGTTCAATTTACTAAGCATGACATTTAGGAGTTACTGCAGCTGTATCATTTAGACAAAACAGAAGCAAACAGTTAATAGGGGAATCTTCCTGTTATGATCAAGAAATAATCTGGAAAAGCAAAGAATTAATGGGTGAATATTTGTTCCTGTTGTGTCCAAGAAATAATTTGTAGATTATTTAGAAATAAGGGTATAAGACTAGAGATGGGCACGAACCACAAAAAAAACCCTAAACCATGAGGTTCTTGGTTCATGGATTTTCATGAACCAGGAATCACGAACTGGCATGAACTGGGGCCAGTTTACGAACCAGTTCGTGGTTCATGGGGTTTAAATGCCCCTTTCTGGCCACTAAGCAGTGGCAGGGAAAGGGGCATTTGAAGTTTAAAGGGCCCTTTCCTGCCTTGCAAGTGGCAGGCCCCTTTAAACTATCAGCTGGCAGGTGGCAGGGGGAGATCCCCCCCTCACCGCCTGCCAGCTGATAGTTTAAAGGGACCTGCCACTTGAAAGCGGCAGGGCCCTTTAAACTGCCCAAACCCCAGCCCCAGCTCCACACTTACCTTGCCCTGTGGGCCTGCGGCCTCCTCCTCCTTCCATAAGGGGCAGGAAGGCTGTTTTTGACCTCCTCCGCTGCTGCGTGGGCCCGCAGGGTGGTGGAAGAGGCCAAAAACGGCCTTCCTGCCTCTCAAATGGTGGCCGCAGTGGCCATTTGAGGGGCAGGAAGGCCATTTTTGGCTTCCTTCACTGCCAAAAATGGCCTTCCTGCCCCTCGCGGGAGGAGGGGGAGGATGCCGCGGGCCCACAGGGCAAGGTAAGTGTGGATCTGGGTCTGGGTCTGGGGCTTGGGCTGGGGCTAGGGGGGTGGGGCTGAGGGCTGGGGGCTGGGCAGTTTAAAGGGCCCTGCCACTTGCAAGCCGCAGGAAAAGTTTATATGGCCATTTCCCTGGGGAAATGGCCATTTAAACTGCCCCTTTATGACCCAAATGAACCAGTAGACCAGTTCATGTAAGTTCATGGAAATGAGCTTCCACAAACCACTGGTTCGCGAACCACAAACCAACTTGGTTCATGCATTTTTTTGGGTTGTAATTCGATTTGTGCCCATCTCTATATATGACTCTGGTCACTGGTCTAAGGAATTTAACCAAGACATTGGTTTGGATCTTGATGGGCTCTGTAGTTCCTGTCACTGTCTGATGATGTCCAGCCAGAGCCTGGGAGGTAGATCCCATTGGTGTCTTTCTTGCCATCCCTCTTTTTTATTATTGAAGTAGAAGGAATGGATTCAGTCACCACTGAAAAGCTGCTATAGGCTGTCAGATCCCTGGCTGCACAAAGCTGATGTGGAAAGATGGAGCATTCAGGCTCCAAGATACCATGGTGGCTTTCAAAGTCTGAATGAATGTTAGCATCTCTCCATATCCCTAATTAGCTTAACTGGTGGGGATCCTTCTATCCATGGCCTAAATTCTAGATCAGTTTCAGACTGTACTGGACCATGGGCAGGTATAAGGAAGGTGAAGGTATAAGGAATCTCTTCCGTAATAGCTCTGGAGGGCAGACAGAATCTGCCTACTGCAGTATCTCATGTTTGCTGCTATTGTTGTTGTAAGAAATGAACCAATGAATCCCATGGACCAGATTTGTTTACATGGTATTCCAGCTTGCATTGTGCTACTGAACTACATGGGGCTACTGAGGCCTAATCTGCTGGACACAGATTTGTCTGATGGAGAATATAAGCTTGGGAGGAATACAGTTGAGTGAGAAAAATTTAAATAGATTCCATTAAGGCAAAGCTGATATGCCTTGAATTACCTATTAAACCAAGATGTGATCATTATTGTCTAACAAAAGCTCTTGTAGTTTTCTTAATAAATAGCTTCCCATGTAAGTTTTACTTGGTAGCTCTGTGGAGTTCTATGCTCTTATGATTTCAAACAAGACCATCTGACTGCTCTGCTATTGTGTTCTTTCATGTATTGTGCAAAGACTAGCCATTGGAAAGAGAATCCTGAGATCAGTTCTGGTGGTTATTTAGTGATGCTTCCAGGTTTCATGTCTGTCAGAATTTGGAACTCTTGTAACCAGAAGTCAGCCACCAGGAAATTCTCTTTGCAATTGCCTTGTGTGCATTCATTTTAAAAATCAATTAAAAATGAAATGACCGGACCCTATTTGTTTCCCTTTATTCCTATAATAGAAACAGTGGGAGAGGTGGTGGAGAGACAACTGAAAAAATGTAATTAGTTTTGCATTTAATTCATTTGTCAATATCAGTCTTGGTAATTCAAAGACTATAAATGACAGTATCACTTCTTAGAGCCCAGAACTGTACTCTAAGACGAAATGGAGGATATCCAATATTTATTTATTTACTTAATGTGTACTCTGCCTTTCTTCCCAATTGGGACCCTAAAATGACTTACATTGTTCTCCTCTCCTCCATTTTATCCTCAGAACAATCCTGTGAAGTAGATTAGGCTAAGATTATGTGATTGGCCCAAGGTCACCCAGCAACCTTCCATGGCAATTCGAAGCTGGAGTCTCCAAGACCACATCCCCACACTCTAACCATTCCAACACAGTGGCTCAATATAACACAGCAGAGATACAGGCGGGAGAAATGGGCCAAGTCTCTTGCTTAAACCAATAGGATATGGAAATTGTTCTGGATGATTCTGGTAAGGCCTGATTCAGATATGCATGTGCACTTAAGAAAGCCCTAAACATCTAGTTAGCTTTCCTGTATCAAAGCATGTAACTCCAGGGAAAATGGTATACCACAAATAACATTTTAGGTTCATTGCTGGGTATAGTAAACAAATACTATTACAGAATCTCTGCTCCCATTGTAAGCCTTCAATATTAAAACATGATTATTCAGCATTTTTAAATATTCACTAAATCAACAGAAGATCATACTATTCATATAACTACATAGATCATCAAAGGAGAGCAATTATATGAATCCAAGAATCTGTCCTACCCAAAGATAAGAAGGTCACAGGCAAGGAACCCCTTCTAAGAAGAAGCTTCCAATCAATTAAACTTCTCATATTTATAGAGCTTCAGATCCATCTTCTAACAATAACTGTCCCTTTTGAGAAGGGTTCACATTCTTGGCTAACTAATTATCTTATAACTTCAAACGCTTACAAGGTTATCTATATTTGAAACATCTTCTCAAAGTATATAAAATTGTTAGTTCATTTGTGCTATGTTTTATTTTAACAAAGTCTATGTAAAATTAGTGATTTTCTCATACATATGAATATCATTTTGCCCCCAACCAATACATCTGTACTCGAATCATATCTTCACTTCTGTGAAGCTGTACATTATGCTATTCTCAGATGCTTTCTGCATCGTGGTATCAACACATAGTATTTATTGATATGAGTTAAGTGGCTCTTCTAATCTGCACAAGGCCATACAACTGTGTTACTCCTCTGTTTCATGCCTGTCTCCAAGGTTGTTCTATTCTCTGTATACTCCAGCAAGTCTAGCTGTGGGACTGGGCTAGCCCTGTTTCTGTGTGCAAAGAGAAGCTCTATAATCTTGGTCAAATCCAGCACCAATTCCTCTATATTTCTAACTATATCCTTGACAAAATGATAGAATCAAAATGAACAATTTTTGTCCATGCACACACTTCTATTTCATGGTACTACTATTCATTAGCGGTCTTTAGCAACAGCATTTGCAGGCCCATGCCTACTAAACCAGAGCACTGGATCCCTTGGAACCCCTTCTCTGTCTGAATAGACTTTTTTCCTTAAGAAATGCACATATGATCAAAAAGGGAAGGGCCCACATATATATGTATGACTCCAGCAAAAGGCTTTCAAAACTAGCGAGAAACAGAGGTTGTGTGCTAGTGCCTTCCTCTGCGTAGTCTTTCTCAGTGGTCCCCCATCCAAGTATCAACCCTGCTTAGCTTCTGAGAACTGACAAGATTGAAGGGCCCGCATTCTACATGAAAAAATTATTACAGTCCAAAAAATTCCAATGCCTGTTGGACAAAGGTTTCTCCATTTCATTTCCTGACCTAACATCCTCACAAGTTATCAGATCTCCTGTCACTTTCCATGTGTGGTGCAAGTTACTTTGATAGGAAAGGTGGGGAAGGAATTAGAAATACTGCTGCATGTTCATCAGGCTTATACTTTTGTTCTATGTTTGTGATGAAAGAAAGAATCTTCTTTAATGCACAGATAATTTTATGTTAAAAGTATGATGGTGTACTACAAGAACTGCTGTAGAAATCAATGATCTAAGCCTCTTCTTATTTAGATCACAGGTTGGTCTAAAATTCATTGGAAAATTGTAGATTTTGTCATTCTTTCCAGCATTTATATATTAGTGACTTCTTTGGAGTCATACAGGATAAAGCTTTCTTGTAATTATCTCCAGAAAGCTAGGAAGATAAATACCAATTACTGTACTTGTGAATTAGCCACTTTACTTCTCTTGTATATATTTGCATTTAGACACGTTTTGAATAGTACCTTTTGCATTCCATTGTATTTTAACCCACTGATACATTTCCCCTCTCTATAGCTAATTATAGACACATCTCTGCTAAGTGAGGATACACCATGCATCTGATGAAGTGGTCCATGAAAGCGTATGCCATAATAAATTGATGAGTCATTGAGATGCCACAAGACTTCATTTTGTTTTTGCTGAAACAGACTAATATGGGTACCCAACTGGAATTTGTCATCCCAAAACAATGAAATGGGCTGTTCCAAGTCTTTTTTTAAATGAAACAAATTTCAACATTCTCTCTTAAACTCCATGCCTGCCTTAGTACACTTGCTAAGCTTCACCAGCTCTGAGGTGGAATGTGGCAAAGAGATACAAGCTCCAAAGAGAGGCATCAGTAGATGGAAGGAATAGTGGAAATTAGAGATAATAATGAGTGTCTGGAGGAGTGAAAGATGAGTGTCAATCCCATTTCCTTTATTTGAACAAATGCGATGCCGAGGCGCAGTGCTCTTGGCTGCCCTTGACTCTTATCATCCTGGGGGTGATGTGACCTTCTTTCTTTGTAGGCAAAATAGTTTTGTGTTCTATCAGGTACCATTTTCTTTCTCTTTTCCTTTCATAATATTTTAATGGCCGGAGCAATTATGCAAATACTGAGAGGAAATAATTGCCCCAGTAGGAAAGGAAATGTATAAAGCAACCACTGCTGTATATGGGAATATCTAGACTCTTTCTGTGCAGCTTTCTGCACAGGGCTTTTGCTCTTCCAAAACAACAATAACAACAAGCCCTTTGCATATGCAAAGAAACAATCCAGCCTTGGATTTTCCCTCATTAGATCAGGAATACGATATGAGATTTTTAAAAAATTCTAAGTACATACTATACAAAGAAAACCTAATTATGTAGAATACTTTTTGTTTGAATAAGTAAGCATGTCATTCTAGATTTCATTACTTATGACTTTATATTGTTTATAAAATACATTTCATCAGCAATTAAAAGGGACAGGATGCAAATTCAGAAAGTACTTTGGCAAATCCAGCCCAAACTGGATTTAAGACGCCGTCTTAAATTTATCTTTGTTTAGAATTTCAAATCAGAAATCTCAAAGTATGCCGCACAGAGATCAACAAAGATTATGCTTTATCTCAAGCCCCTGCTTCTGATTGTTTTAAAAAACATTTCCCTCTGTGTTTCCTAAAAAGAGGAAAAAGGGACCTACCCTGTTTCCTTCTTTTATAAATAAATGTTTACTTCTCTGCCTTAGGATTTTCTTGTTACTTTGTAAAGGGGAGAGGAGAGAGGTTTGTGTCTGTATTTTTACTGCAGAGTGTCACTGGAGTTTTATGCCCAGTGTTAAAATATATGCCTATCCGTACTGCACAAGTATCAAGGTGTTACAGTAAAATCTAAACACCCAATTTAATTTCTTTATAGTCCCTTTGGTATGTCTACAACGAGAAAGCTTTAATCAGAGTAAGAATTGCATATGAGCTATGGGCTACAGCAGATGCGCTCGCATGTACCTAAAAGCAAAAGCCCTTGACTTAATAACAGAAATTAATAAGACCCGTGTGGTCCTATGAAGTTAGCAGACGTAATGCAGTTGTTCCCTACAGTCTATTCTGAATGCCTTTGTCCAATATGGCTTTGAAAAAAAATCCCAGTCATACTGGAAATTCAAATCTTTTCCTTAAGTAAAGCTTGCAAGTAGGGATGTGCGTTTCGGCATTCAGAATGCCGAAAGAATGCCGAAACAAAAGTGTTTCGGCTTCTTTCGGGGAATGCCGAAACGTTTCGGGGAATGCCGAAACGTTTCGGGTAGCCGAAAGAAAAAAGCCGAAACGTTTCGGGATTCTTTCGGCTTTCTTTCGGCTTTTCAATGGGAAAATGCCTCCGTCTTCCCGGACATCTGGGGGAGGCATTTTCCCACCGAATAAGCCCAAAATTGGTGGGGACCTTCCTCTAACCCTTCTCTAACAACCACCCAAGTTTCAGACAGATTGGACTTTGGGGGGCCATGTTATGGCCCCCCAAAGCAGGTCCCCCCATCCTCCCATAAGAAAGCGAAGGAGCAGCATATTGTTAGCATGCTGCTGCTAATCTTCTTCATTATTTCCTATGGGGAAAAAATGAAGAAGCAGGCTTCCTTTGCCAGGGGTGGCATTTTGCATACAAAATGCCCCCTCACCCTCAGGGGCCCTTCTCCCACCCCTCCTCCCACCCCCCACCAAGGCCCAGCCTGCTCCCACTTGGGGGGGGCCATTTCATGGCCTCCCCAAGTAGGTGCTCTAATCTCTACCACTGACAGCTGGGGGAGGCTTGTGTTGCCAGGGGTGGCATTTTGCATGCAAAATGCCCCCAAGCCCTCAGGGGCCCTTCTCCCACCCTTCCCCCCACCCCCCACCCAGGCTCAGACTGCTCCCACTTGGGGGGGGCATTTCATGGCCTCCCCAAGTAGGTGCTCTTTTCTCTACCACTGACAGCTGGGGAAGGCTTGTCTTGCCAGGGGTGGCATTTTGCATGCAAAATGCCCCCCAGCCCTCTGGGGCCCTTCTCTCACCCTTCCTCCCACCCCCCACCAAGGCTCAGACTGCTCCTACTTGGGGGGGCATTTCATGGCCTCCCCAATTAGGTCCTCTCAGCCCCTAAAGTCCACCCCTTACAGCCCCACACAAACCCAATTCCCCCCCAGCTGCCACACACAGACCCAAATCCCCACATTAGCCCCTCACAGACCCAAATCCACCCCCACCTGCCCCACACCCATAACCCCAGCAACAGGCTGGCAAAGGCCAGCCCTCTCCCTTTGTTCCCTATGCTGGGAACTTCTAAACTCTCTTTCCCTGGGCAATTCTGCACAGCCCAGGGGTGCCACAATGGTGGGCACACTTCTGAGTGCCAGCTGGTCCCTGTGAAAGAGCACCTGAACCACAGACACCCTCCCTCAAATTCCCCCACCACCTACAGAGATGGCTGGCCAGCCAGCCCCATTGTTCTCTATGATGGGAACCAACTGCACAACAAAGAATAAAACAAGAACAACACAAAATAAAGTTTTAAATTTTTTTTTCTCCCTTCCAAAGTACAAGTAGGCAAAGCATTATGACACATTACACCAGCAGTCCCCCACACAGAAAAATAACACAACTCACTTAACATCAGAGAATCACAAAGCACAATTCCTGTCAAAAACACTTTATTTCTTGAACAGCTTTAGGTTACACAGCAGGGGGGGACACCAAAGGGCATGGCAGCACTATCTTACACAAAAATAACACAACTCACTTAACATCAGAGAATCACAAAAACACAATTCCTGGCAAAAACACTTTATTTCTTGAACAGCTTTAGGTTACACAGCAGGGGGGAACACCAAAGGGCATGGCAGCACTATCTTACACAAAAATAACACAACTCACTTAACATCAGAGAATCACAAAAACACAATTCCTGGCAAAAACACTTTATTTCTTGAACAGCTTTAGGTTACACAGCAGGGGGGCACAACAGGGCATGATAGCAATGTACTACAAAAAATGATACAACCCACTTCACCGTTTTTGACAGCAATTGTGTTTGTGTGATTCTCTGATGTGAAGTGGGTTGTGTTATTTTTGTGTAGTACACTGCTTTCCTGCTCTGTGGTGCCTTCCTACTGTGTAACCTAAAGCAGTTACAGAAATAAAGTGCTTTTGACAGCAATTTTTTGGGGTGATTCTTTAATGTGAAGTGAGTTGTGTTATTTTTGTGTAAGATACTGCTTCCATGCCCTTTGGTGTTCCCCCCCTGCTGTATAGCCTAAAGCTGTTCAAGAAATAAAGTGTTTTTGACAGGAATTGTGCTTTTGTGATTCTCTGATGTTAAGTGAGTTGTGTTATTTTTGTGTAAGATAGTGCTGCCATGCCCTTTGGTGTTCCCCCCTGCTGTGTAACCTAAAGCTGTTCAAGAAATAAAGTGTTTTTGACAGTAATCGTGTTTTGTGATTCTCTGATGTTAAGTGAGATTTGTTTTAATTTTTCTGTGTGGGGGACTGCTGGTGTAATGTGTCATAATGCTTTGCCTACTTGTACTTTGGAAGGGAGAAAATAATTTTTTTAAAACTTTATTTTGTGTTGTTCTTGTTTTATTCTTTGTTGTGCAGTTGGTTCCCATCATAGGGAACAATGGGGCTGGCTGGCCAGCCATCTCTGTAGGTGGTGGGGGAATTTGAGGGAGGGTGTCTGTGGTTCAGGTGCTCTTTCACAGGGACCAGCTGGCACTCAGAAGTGTGCCCACCATTGTGGCACCCCTGGGCTGTGCAGAATTGCCCAGGGAAAGAGAGTTTAGAAGTTCCCAGCATAGGGAACAAAGGGAGAGGGCTGGCCTTTGCCAGCCTGTTGCTGGGGTTATGGGTGTGGGGCAGGTGGGGGTGGATTTGGGTCTGTGAGGGGCTAATGTGGGGATTTGGGTCTGTGTGTGGCAGCTGGGGGGGAATTGGGTTTGTGTGGGGCTGTAAGGGGTGGACTTTAGGGGCTGAGAGGACCTACTTGGGGAGGCCATGAAATGGCCCCCCCAAGTGGGAGCAGTCTGAGCCTTGGTGGGGGGTGGGAGGAAGGGTGAGAGATGGGCCCCAGAGGGCTGGGGGGCATTTTGCATGCAAAATGCCACCCCTGGCAAGACAAGCCTCTCCCAGCTGTCAGTGGTAGAGATGAGAGCAGAGCACCTACTTGGGGAGGCCATGAAATGCCCCCCCAAGTGGGAGCAGGCTGAGCCTTGGTGGGGGGTGGGAGGAGGGGTGGGAGAAGGGCCCCAGATGGTTGGGGGACATTTTGCATGCAAAATGCCACCCCTGGCAAAGGAAGCCTGCCTCTTCATTTTTTCCCCATAGGAAATAATGAAGAAAGATTAGCAGCAGCATGCTAACAATATGCTGCTCCTTCGCTTTCTTATGGGAGGATGGGGGGACCTGCTTTGGGGGGCCATAACATGGCCCCCCAAAGTCCAATCTGTCTGAAACTTGGGTGGTTGTTAGAGAAGGGTTAGAGGAAGGTCCCCACCAATTTTGGGCTTATTCGGTGGGAAAATGCCTCCTCCAGGTGTCCGGGAAGACGGAGGCATTTTCCCTTAGAAAAAAGCCGAAAGAATGCCGAAAGAATCCCGAAAGAATCCCGAAAGCTGAAAGCCGAAAGAGATTCTTGTTTCGGCTTTCGGCTTTAACGATAGAGAATCTTCTTTCGGCTTTCTACTTTCGGCTATAGCCGAAAATATTTGGCTTGCACACCCCTACTTGCAAGACTTTCTGACGGTCCTTCTGTTCCTTGCTCCCCAGATTTCAACTGAGCCAAACTGTTCGAATTCCGTCTGAGAGGAAGAAGTACTAAAGAAAATACTTTTTACTCAATGAATAATTAAATTGTGGGATTCACTGCCAGAAGATGTAGTGATGGCCCTTGAGGACAGATGGTCTTAAAAGGGGATTAGACAGATTCATGCATCTATCAGTGGCTTCTAGCCATAGTGAATAAAGGGAACCTCCACAACAACAACAACAACAACAACAACAACAACAACAACAACAACAACAACAACAACATTTGATTTATATACCGCCCTTCAGGACAACTTAATGCCCAATCAATCAGAGGCAATGAATACCGGTGCTATGAGGCAACATTAGGAGAATGCCCTGGCCTATGTGCCCCCTTTTTTGGGCTTCCAGAGCAACTAGTAGAGCAGCTGTGTGAGTCAGGGTGATAGACCTGGAGGAGCACTCATCTGATTCAGCAAATTCTTCTTACGTTTTTATCTACTTAAGCCAGTTCTGTTCCATGCAGACTTAAGTCATTATGGGAGCCATCACCCAGAGAACACAGTTCCTGGTCATCCTTTTCTAGTACTGAATGCCTTCTGAGAGAACGCCAGTTCCTTCTCTGGCTATCAACATCAGGCATACCTCAACTTGACCTCCCTTGGTGCTCTATTGCTTAGCTTTGACATGTGTATGTTACATGCCTTCTTTAAAGCTCCATTGTCTTTACAGTTGTGTCAAATTAACAGGCCAATAATGCAATTTCCAGGAAAGTGCATACATATGTCTATAAAATACACACTAAAATCGTTAGCCTTTGGGTAAAGAACTTCTATAAATAGGAGAGCGATATCTCTAAAGACAAAAACAGAGATTGATTTTGGAGTGAGAAACATTAAATGGCGACCTGCAGGGAGGTACTGACTATCACTGAGGAACAGATTTGTCAGTGAGAAAAAGAAATAAAGGACAGCCTTGGGGAGATTTTAGGGGCTATAAAAGCAACTTAACATTGTTTCTGTATCAGAGTATGTGAGAGCACTATCGTGAGCAGCACTTTTGACGACAGCAGTGCACCTCCCTTCAAAAAAGTATTGAAGTTTCCCAAATGAAGACTCTTATATATCAAGGCTGAATCTCTATTTGTTCATAAAAAAATTTGGCACTATTTCCTCTCTACAGTACTCTGCTTCAATACACCACTCATGGTAGCAAAGGACAGAGATTCTACAGGAACTTTGAGTTGCTCTCCCCTTAGTGATTAGATGCACATTCTTCAACATTTATTTATTTTATTTGGCTAATTTCACCTCGCTTGAATGTGGATTCAAAGCAGCTTACAATAGGAAAAAACAATAGACCATAAATACAACAAATCTTCCTGGGACAACATTTTAAGCCAAAGGGAAGGGAAAGGGAACAGACCAGGTGGTGACTTCTCTGCCCTAGTCTTTCTCTAGTTGCAGGTGGCAGTGTGTAAGACACTGAAATTAGCACGGAGATAGACAGAATCAGAGCCAAGCTACAAGTGACGCCTTACACAGGCTGGACACTTGTCAGCTTACCTCAAGTTTTGATGGGAAATGTAGGCATCCTGGTTTTACAGCTTGGCTCTCCATTACAGCTGCAAGACCAGGATGCCTACATTTCCCATCAAAACTTGAGGGAAGCTGACAAGTGTCCAACCTGTGTCCGGCGTCACTTGCAGCTTGGCTCTTAGGCAGCTATTCTTTTGGTGTGCTCCAAGATTCATGCATCACCATCACTCCCACTTTTAAGAGAAGCAGAGGTATTACTGCCATCTACTGGAGGAGGGAGAACTTCCCTTGGCTGCTAGTGTTCCAGCCACCAAAGTTGACTTCGGAGTGGCAGGAGAGAACTGTCGACCACAAATTTTTACAAGGTGAATGGAAGAGTGAAATCACTCTTTTTAAGGCCAAGCTTAGTGCCCCAATGTTACCTATAAGAGACGGAGCCCCAGTGATAACGTGAACTCTCCCTTGGACTCCTGCCGGTTCACTATGTACAAGTGACTCAACAGGTAATGAGATGAAAAATCTTTGGTAGGTACTATCGAATTATTACAGGTAAAGCAAGGGGTTATTTCAGCTTCTTTTCTATATGCATATATCTACTTTCTAGTCCAAGATAACCAGGTTATTAGCAAAGTCTGCGAACAGGACAGTTTAACCTATTTACCTCAAATACTGAGATGTGAAATTTACCCTGCAGCAGTGGTCAGCATTCCATCACAGAGTAAGGGCCAAGCTACACATGACGAATGACACTTGAACGGCAAGTGGATTGAGTAGAGGGCAAGTGAACAGGGAGAAATACACTTGCCATTCAAGTGTCATTCGTCATGTGTAGCGTGGCCCTAAGTCGAGGAATAAATGATACTGACCTGTGGAAGTTCCCAGCTGCCTTCAGACCGAGCGCGGTACAGGATTTGCAGTGGCAGCCAGAAACGTGAATCTGAAACCGGACAAGTGATGTTTGTATACACTTTCCCCCTTCATGTACATTAATAATTCTCAAACTTGGTTCTAGTGGCACTGGTTTCTACTGGAGGACTTCCAGTGGCAGCAAGGAATATATTTAGTATTTCAGAGTGCAAGCTGTATTTACCATGATAGTATCAAATCTCAGAAGTCATTGTGGGGTTAATGGTTCTCTGGTTTTATATAAATTGAAGTAAACTGCGGAACATTGTGCATTGCTATATTCTTGGGAACTGGCATGCCTATTTCAGCTTCCATCTATCATATTTGACATTCAAAACCCATTAGATCCCCCCCCCCACTTTCATGCATCTCACACAGACTACATTTAAATAGAATATTTCCTTCATTCTTCCTACATAATGAAAGACAAGTCCAGTTTTGTGGGTACTGGCTTTTCTTTGAACAGTTAAAACAGACAGATGGATGGACGGACAGATGGACAGACAGACAGACAATGACTATTAGTTCCACATATAAAGCCTAATTATTAAAAGGAAAGAAACATATTTTGATCTTATATATGAGTCAATAATGACTCGGTGCTTGCACAGGGGACTACCTTTACTTTAAATAAGCAGAAATGGAGGCTATATGCTATGAAAGAGGACTCTGCAACTATAATGGCTGTATGGATAGTTTGTGACTGCGCACATGCTGTTGTCCGGTATTGGATAGTGCCTGTGACATCAGTGTGCAAGTAATACATCCATTTCTCAATGTTACTTTGCGTTGTTTTAAAACAGAAACATTTAAAAATCTTTTTTAATGCATACCCTTACGGCTGAATGCTCTTCACATGTATGACTTGCTCTCAGAACAATTTGTGAATAAAGAGATGACTTACAGCAAAGCCACCATTTCCTCCTCACGGTGGAACCCCCATTTCATTTATATTTCTCTTCCACTTCCTTTTGTTATTCTGTACATGCTGAGTGATTCTTCTCTTCTAAACTGCAGCTTACATCTCCTGATGGCCCTTTCTTCAAAGGCCCTTTTATTTTAAAAAGTCAATCAGGTAAAAAACTTCATCTTGGCCTGCATAAAATTATTCACCAAGCAAAACATAGTCCACAAGCCTTGCGCTGTGTTCAACAAACCTGTTTCAGCATTTATAGGCAGGCAGTAAAACCAGGAACTTTACAAACATGTACAGATGCTAGACTGCCAAAGCTGTGTTTGGCTTAGTGTGTTGGGGTGCCACAAGTCCCCATCAATATATTTCCTGGCACTCGTTTTGCTTCTTGATAAAAGCCAAAAGCCGTTGAATCAAGCTGTTGAAAAGCTGTCAGGTCACTTCCTCCTAGCTGCCTATCAAAGCACTGAACTCACCCCAGACAGCATTTTATAGAAGTGCTCCCTTACCTTGGTGCTAGACACTGACATTATTATGTTTCTGGTCTTGGAAACTTCTGGTGGGAACGCATGGGAACAAACACTCCTCTTCTTTTGCAAACTGAAAATAACATGTTTTCCCAAAAACAAAGAGATTGGAGCAGAAGGAGCTTCAGAAGAGCCCCAAAGGCATCACCTTTGCTGGGAGCACCCATCCATCATAGAAGGATGTTTAGACTCCAAACATTTTGTGATTGGTCAACTCCATAACAGCCATTTTATGGTTAGCTACACACCTTATGGCATCCATTTTGTGGTGGTACACACTACCTGTTCTCAAAATGCCAAAGGTGCTTACAGGGTTAACAAGGCAGAGGACACTGCATAAACTAAAGTGGTACTAGATTATAATTCAGACCTAGGGTGTGGGAGACTGAGGGGCCAGGGAAATGGGGGGCACCAACAGCACAATCATCTTACGTTACTGCCAGGGAAAAACTAGAAGTGATATCATGTCTCTCTAGGAATCACCAAAAATTCTATGGTTAAACCATAGTGTTTTCCCTGGAAGTGATGTAATGCTGTTGGGCCAACAATGATTTTTTTTTTTATATATAGCTCATATGAGATAGCGTGACAGTCAGCAACAAGGGTTGACAGCAGAAGGAAAACTTATTTGGACTTGACTTGTAACACTGAACAAGAAGTCTGGTAACTTTCACCCCCCCCCCCGGAAGTTTATTTTGCTTTCAGGCTAAAAAACAAGGAAAGGGTCTTATTTCCCATCAGCCCAAAATTGCTGGGCTCTACTCCAAAGCTTTCTCCAAACTGCTAGCCTCTGCCTTTGATTTCTTTCTTCACCTCTGCCCAGATAACACTCTTTTTTATTTCAAGAGCTGGCAACACTAACAAGAACTGCTCTACCAACATGGCTACCTTCTGCCCACCATGACCTTGTTCAGAACAGGATGTAGTACAACTGGCATTAGACAAGGCTGGGATGAATAAAATCCTAGTCCAAAATAATATTTTTAAACACCATTTGAAAATCCTCTAAAATTTTATTTCCTTTCACTTCCTTCCTGCCTCTGTAAAGATGTCAAAAATCACCCTAGCAACATTTTGTGTAACCTTGGCTCCAATTCTTTACTGACACATGGATTGCAAGGGGGTCTGAAAGCAAGTTCCCAACAAGCATAAATTATACCATATCCTAGATCCATATGGCCTTTGCATCCTGGCTAAAATTAAATCTATAGACTTTCTTGGCTTTTCTGCCTGCTTGCATCCATCTTATTTCAGGTAAATGTAGCACAAGGGATCTGAATATGGACCTACATCAGTGTGTTAATGCATTACCTAAAGGCAAAGAGCCCTGGGCTATAATTTGACTCTTTTTGTGCTATGGTTCTTCATTATGGAGCTATTTGAAGCCTTTCCTAAAAGCACAGATGAACGGAATTTATGTAGTAAGAAGAAGGTAATAGGGAATATGAGGGAAAAGAGGGCTGAAAAACATAAGAAACTGGAACAATTAAAAGTCAAGCCCATGACAGAACCAGCAAGATAGCTCAACAACACAAAGATAACTCTGTTTGTCAGTGCTGTCCTCCTCTCCCCACCAATTAAATTAAGTTTTCTTTGGCCTTTAGATAAAAAAAATAAACACTGTTATGCTGCATACATCTTAATACTTCTTATCTTCTGACTAGCAGAGCAAAAAATTAATATTGTCCTGTCTCAGTCTAAAGAAAGCAAAGAAGTCTTCTGGGAGAAGAATGCTGGAAGAGATTGAAGAGTATATATTGGTTAAATTGGAGAAAGGCACACATCAAACAATTGCACACAGAAGTTTGGCAAGAATGCTCTCATAAACATTATTGTGGGTTCCCCAATGAGAAGATGAGTCATGGTGGATGGACTTCTCTTTTTCAGAAGTGCCCACCACCTCTGCACAGAAGTGCTCACCACCTCTGCACTGATTTCCTCTCTAATGTACAAATCACAAAGAACAAATTGGATGTGTTCTCTGCAGCACATTCTCAGTAGGTGAGTCCTCCTAACCATGGACGTGTAAACTGAGAGCCAAGCTACAAGTGACACCTGACACAGGTTGGACACTTGTCAGCTTCCCTCAAGTTTTGATGGGAAATGTAGGCATCATGGTCTTGCAGCTGTAATGGAGAGCCAAGCTGTAAAACCAGGACGCCTACATTTCCCATCAAAACTTGAGGTAAGCTGACAAGTGTCCAACCTGTGTAAGGTGTCACTTGTAGCTTGGCTCTGAGTGTGCGCTCTAGAACATTCTTCTGCAACATGCTAGGGTTCAGGGGGCTCTCCTCACAAAGCTATGTGAAGATGAAGGTAAAATCACTGAAAATTACTTTGAAACAGGATTTCACAGTATGGTTGGAGGACATGTGATAAGGGGGTCTTGTGGAAGCTATGCAGGCACAGATTTGATGACTGTATTCAAATCTGGAAGTATAAAAGGCAAGGCAAGTATGTCTGGTGGGCAAGGTGGGAAGGCATGATATTCCTCCCTCACTAAAACAGAGGGATGAGATAGGCGATTGTATCAATTAATCTGCACCAAATACTATCAAATATCACATATTAGAAATCTTGTAAAATATCCAGCAAAGATTTGAGCATTAAGAGACTATCCCAGGAATATTCAAGGTCACAAACCTTAGAGAAGAATACTGAAAAGAATTTTTGGGAGCAAATTCATTCCACTTCAGAAATTAATAAAGGCAAAACTTGGGCTTTTGAGGGTGGAGTTACTCTGAAAGGAGGATATTGTTGATGACAAAGCTCATCAGAGCTCTCTTTCTGCCTTCATCTTTTGAAGCCATATGCTAATGACTGCAATGTTCAGCAAGCATTGGTGCCAGAGACCACATAATTGTATTGCTTTCTGTTGGAGCCCACACAGAAAACAGAAAAAGCAGCTGATGAATTTTACATGATCAGAGCGAGCCAGGGCATGTGGTGCTTTCCTTGCACAAAGCAGAAGCCGAGTCCAGATAGAGTTTACAGCAGGTAAAATAAATCCCAGCAGTGTCCTCCTTCCTGCTAAACTTCAGGTCTCATCCTGTTTCTGAGAAGTTCCTCAGAAATCCCTGCTCAATGAGCTGTGGTTCATTTCCCAGTCAGCTATAACTGCTCTCACCAACACACGTCTATCACACCATTTGTAGTATTTCCCATTCCCTCCTCAACAAGCATCTTTGCTTTCCTGTAATTTCAAGAGAACAATCAGAAAATGTATGCTTTCACTTCACCATCCCGTTGGCATACCCTCCCCTTATTCCAACCCATGTTTCCCATGCTGATTCACAGTTTGATCTCCCAAGCAAGTCTCAAATACACTTTGGCTCCAACTCCATTTGTGTCATAAGACCATATGGTTGAAATGCACAATATGAAACAGTTTTTCAGTCCTCACATCCTTCTTGACTTGGAACTCGAGTATAATTTACAGAAAGATTGCAGGCCAGAAGAACAACCATGCAGGCTTCTTAAAAAGAGGATTTCACCTTTTATACCCTATTCAAAATATTTCTCTTTTGATTAGTTATTTTTTCCGACTGAACTCTCTTTGTATCAGCTCCTGGCCCCATCTGCTTATAACTCTAAGTATAAACCCCTGAAAGACGTATGTTCATCTGATGCAGTGAGCTCTGACTCATGAAAGCTTACAAAGGAATAAATTTAGTTAGGTGCCATTGGACTACCATTTTATTTTCTAAATATTAAGGAATACACACATTTGCACTGCAGTTCCACTTAATTGATATACAAGCTGCAATCTTTTGCACACTTATGTGGGAAGAGCACTGAAACCAGTGGCATTGTCTTTTGAGTGAACAGGGGAAAGATTCATCTGTAAAAATGAGGTTTTTATTTCTAAGGTTGCCATTTGTTTATCAACAGATGGCTTTAAGAAGCAAATAACAGGCACAATACATCAGGTGTAGTTTCTAACCATCACTTCACAGCCTGAGAGAAGTAGCTACAGTGGACAGATTCTAACTGTAACGAGAGGCACAGAAGAAATTCTGTCCAGGAAAGAGCAACAGGCCAGTAGCACCTTCAGGTATCTGAAGAAGTGAGCTGTGGCTCACAAAAGCTCATACCCTTCCACCAATTTCGTTAGTCCACCAATTTTGTTAGTCTTATAGGTGTGACAGGATTTTCAGGGTAAGCTTTTTAGAGTCAAAGCTCCCTTCTTCAGATACAAGGAGGAGTGGAAATCCTTGACCATTTATATCCCAGTCAGGAGGTGGGTGGGGTGAGGCAAAGAAGGTAGGTACAATGCTGCTTCATTAGAGAAGAAATTAGTGAGATAAGAATCCTATATCTCTATTCAGCTGAATGTGTGTGTATGTGCCATCAAATTTATGGCAACTCCAGCAAGGGGCTTTCAAAGCAAGTGAGAAGCAGAGAGGGTTTGCCAGTGACTTCCTCTGCAGAGTTTTCCTTGGTGGTAGCTCATCCAAGCATTGACCTTTCTGAGCTTCCAAGATCTGATGGAATTGGGCTATACCATGCTGCCTTCCCTCCCTATTCCGCTGAATAGAGGGGCGGAAAGGATCAGGAATCTTCACTCTCCCTTTTGGCTGAAGAAGGGAGCTTTGACTCTTGAAAGCTTTTACCCTGAAAATCTTGTTGGTCGCTAAGATGCCACTGGACTCAAATCTTGCTGTTCTTCTGCAGACCAACACAGCTACCTACCTGAAATTGTCTTTGCAGTTGGATGACAGTGGAACACTCAAAAAGTGTGGGCACTCTTGCCTAAAGGTCTCTCTACACAAGACGTCTTACATGAGGATGCTCAAGTGACTAACTTTCTGTGTTGTCTTATATTCAAGTGTTCTCAGTCTCCCTACCAGTGCATGTGTATCCACAATGAGAGAACAAGTGTAAGATCTTTCACTTGAGTGACACTGTCTTGTGTAGAGACAGTGAGAGAACAAGTGTAAGATCTTTCACTTGAGTGACACTGTCTTGTGTAGAGAGACTCTAAGTAATAGAAAGCAAATCCTGTTTTACTTCTGCCTCCTGCTATTATTCATTTTATTTATATATTTATATCCTAGTTTTCTTCCCAGGGTGATGTTAAGTAGCTGGCAGAGTTGTTCTCCTCTCCCCCATTTAGGGTTGCCAGCTCCAAGTTGGGAAATTCCTGGAGATCTGCCGGGGGGGGGGTGAAACCTGGAGAAACCTGGAGAAAGAGGGGTTTGGGGAGGGAAAGGACCTTGCGTGGCATAATTCCAAAGAGTCCATCCCCCAAAGTAGCCATTTCCTCCAGGTGAACTGATCTCTGTGGCCTGGAGACCAGTTCTGGGAGATTTCCAGCCACTACCTGGAGGATGGCAACCCTACCCCCACTTCAGCCTAACACCAACAATCCTGTGATACCCCAGGACTAGGCTGAGAGAAAGTGACTGGCTCAAGGTCACCCAAGCAAGTTTCCACAGCAGCCTGGGGATTTGAACCTGGGTGTCCCAGATCCTAGTCTGACATGCTAACCACACCACACAAGGCTAAGGAGCGCCTCTCGGAAAAGGTAGTTGGCAATCCATGGAGTCCAATCCTGCGCATGTTTACTCAGAAGTAAATCCTGCCAAATTCAATGGGAACTACTCCTGAGCAAATTGCAACCTGATCGTATGTAGAATTAGGAACACCAAAACCCATTGAAACCATAGTTTCAAGCCTAACTGTATAAGATCAGGTTGTACAATGCAAAAACAACCAAACAAAAACAAGCAGGGGTCCATGGTAAGGTTATTATTTCCCTGTAGCTCATAAATAATGTTGTATTATCACAGGAGTCTTTCATGAAATAATCACAAAGGTTCCTATACATTGGCACATGAAAGGTTGCAGATACGTGGATCTTAGTTGTAGAAATCATGTGCATCATTTACTATGCAGCCTGTTACATTGTTCAGCCCTGCAGGAGCTTACAACCAAAACTGCTGGCTTGCGAGCAAACCAAGGCTTTTGCCTTCTCCTTCCATTCATCTACAGGGGTTTTCTTTACTCACATATATCATTTATTATTATTCTGACCCAGTAAAGGAGCAGAAAAGATTTTTCAAGTGCTGCCTCCTTTATTATCATTTTGAAATTTGTTTATTTTGTCTTGGCAAATATGGCTGGATTTAGAAAACTAATTTCAGAACAAATAAAACTGGATAAATGTGAAGCAGATGCTGCCAGAATTTAAACAGGAAAGCAACAAAAAGGCATGGATTGATTTCAATCTGCTCTTCCAATGGGGAGGCTTGCCTGGCACCAAGAGACCACTCCCTTCCTTGCTTCTGTCCAATCATTATACAGTGGAGCCTACTTAAGCACTTCCTTGTGCTGTGTTGCTTTTAGTTGCAGAAGCAGAATGGGAGTGATGAAGTGGCTCTTGGTCCCTTTTGTTAGGCTGCTGGTCTGGGTATATTTATGGCCCTTTGTTCTGAGTGTTCCCAGTAGCTTTGAAAATATAAAGAGGTTGTGGAGCCACAGGCTAGTAGAGTGTAGAAAGGAAAGTTTGCCGCTCACTTTGCCTACAAATCATACTGAGTTGATCCCCTTTCCCAGTTTTTTGGGTAAGTGATTTTTCCCCCCCTTGTGGATCAAACTCTGCTCTTTAAAGGGTTATCTTTCTGAATTGCGTGTGAATGTTCCTTTGGAATTAAGGTTGTCAATATCCAGGTGGGGCCTGGAGATCTAGCCAGTTCCAGGCTAGAGAGATCCACCCTAGGGTTGCCAGCTCCAAGTTGGGAAATTCCTGGAGATCTGGGGAGTGAAACCTGGAGAAACCTGGAGAAAGTGGGGTTTGGAGAGGGAAAGGACCTTAGCATGGCATAATTCCATAGAGTCCACCCCCAAAAGTAGCCATTTTCTCCAGGTGAACTGATCTCTGTGGCCTGGAGACCAGTTGTAATTCCAGGAGATCTCCAGCCACTACCTGGGGGCTGGCAACCCTAACCCACCCACTGAATAAAATAGCTGCTTTGGAGGTCAGACTTTATAGCATTATGGCCTGATGAGGCCCCTCCCTCACCCCCAATCCCCACCTTCCCCAGGCTCCATCCCTGGGAATTTCCCGACCTGGAGTTTGCAACTCTATTCAGAATACATATATATCACTAGCTGCTTGTGCAGTATAAAGAGCAATAATACTTGCTAATTCTTCATCAGCCTCTCTACTTAGGTACTTAACAGCACAGCTTGAGTACAGACATTAGCAGGTGATAATGTTTATCTCCATGCTGTGAAAAATCTTCAGTTGCCATTTTCTGCATATTGGCTCTTGACAGAGGTATAAGAGTAAGCCAGGCCATTTCTTGGTCAGTTGGCATCCCTAAGTCCTGGACAACCTTTAGCTTTGTAAATAATGTATGGATTATTCATGAAAGCTAATATGAGAATACCCTGTTCAGTTCACTAAGCTGAAAAAAGAACTAAATCCAGGCCTTCTGTATGCAGAGACCCAAGGCATTTTGCTAAGTCTTGAAATTACCTGTCCAGAATATGCTCAGTAGCATTGCTGTCAAATTGTCTCTGCTATTTCAACACACACCCTGCAACCCCTCAGACATTTAAATAGGGTTCTTTAGGGAGAAAAACAAAAAAACAAAATATAGAATATTATTATGCAAACATTTTGCTACTTTCTTGAATACCCCCTTCAAGTGTGTTTCTTCTAGCACTGGGTACAGTTGACTCAGGCCCAGCTCACTCTGTGAACCTTTGTGGTCTTTTCTTGCCTAACTGGTTGGACTGTACTCTGAGGTGGAATTAATTCCAATAGGTTTAGACTGAAATATCTCTGCATAGGATTGCATAATAGGTCTCCCATGTTCTGAGTCCCAATGTCGAATAAAATCTTCGGGTATGTGGCCAACTGAAGCAGTTGTGCTGTGCCTGTGATTTACTGGCAATGATGATCTTGCTTGATGCCATTTTTGTGTGCCTTCTAATTTTCTCCCTAGATCCTGAAGGCCAGTCACACTCTCTAAACAGCTCTGCTTGTGGGGCTTCCACTTCTTGGGAGCAAGATAACTTGATAGTGTCTGTTCCTTTCTTCATCAAAAAGGTAGTAATTTGTCCCCAAGTTCAAAGGTAGCTGGATATTATGAAGAAACATGTGGATATATCTTTTCACTTACCTTACCGGCAGGGCTTTTTTTTCTGGGAAAAGAGGTGGTGGAACTCAGTGGGTTGCCCTCAGAGAAATGGTCAGATGGCTGGTGGCCCCACCCCCTGATCTCCAGACAGAGGGGAGCTTAGATTGCCCTCCACACCGCTTGGCGGCGTGGATGGCAATCTAAACTCCCCTCTGTCTGGAAATCAGGGGGCGGGGCCACCAGCCATCTGACCATTTTCAAGAGGTTCCAGAACTCCGTTCCACCACATTCCAGCTGAAAAAAAACCCCTGCTTACCGGCACACAAGTTGTTACAGTTGCAATGATGCATGTTGCTCTAAATTGGTGAGCAAGAACTTGTAGTGTATAAGCATGTTTATGAAACTATTCACTGTGTAATTCACTTTATACAGTTTTATGTCTTACCTGCTTTAAGGGTATTTTGGAAGCTGGAAGGTCACAAAATAGAAAATCCTGTGAAGAGGACTAAAGTAAAACTGATCATGCAGATGTGTACACCTAACTTATATATATTTTACTGCTTCAAGCTAACTCAATACAAATTTCATCAGTTCCAAAACCAGCCACAACTGGAGTCTTGTATCATATGATATAGCCCTCTAACTCCACAGTATACTTACTACCATCACTAAATGACAAATCTACTCATAACATCCCTACACCAGCCCTGACTTTACTACAGTTGCATTTTGCCTTCCTTTTGGTTATACAGAATGAACACTTCATGATGACTCTCAGGATCAAAGGGAACGATGCCGTTGGCACAGTCCTGCTCTATGACGAGGAGCTGAAATGCCCAGCCAGCTTATCGGGTATAGTCTGAGAATTCAGTGCATTCATTGGAGTTATCAAGACTACTTTGAAGGAAGAAGGAATAGGAAAACACATGGAAAATAAGATATCTGACTAGATACTAAATCATAAATAACTTTGTGCATTGAGGGTAAACCTTATTTTAAGATCAGACAATGCCCAGACAATGCCCTTGGCCTGTATTTCTTCCTGATCACAAGCGCCTATTAGAAATGTAGGCTCTGAGCATTCAGTGATGTCCATTGTTGCCATTGTCATGAATTATGCATTTGGTTTAGGGATGACTGGTAGCAAAAGGGTCTATGGTTGTTGGGGGTTTTCCGGGCTGTATTGCCGTGGTCTTGGCATTGTAGTTCCTGACGTTTCGCCAGCAGCTGTGGCTGGCATCTTCAGAGGTGTAGCACCAAAAGACAGAGATCTCTCAGTGTCACAGTGTGGAAAAGATGTAGGTCATTTGTATCTACTCAGGAGGGGTGGGGTTGAGCTGCGTCATTCTGTAAGAGTTTCCCAGGGTGTGGAATGCTAATGGCGGGAGGCTTCACTGTGTCCTGAGGCGGTTCTTTTGCATATGGATTGGTGCTTGATGTGCTCATCTTCTCTGCAGGGCTATTGTCGGGTGTGGAGTGTTTTGTTGGCCTGGTGTTTTTCAGAACTGGAGCCCATGCTCTGTTCATTCTTAAGGTTTCTTCTTTCCTGTTGAAGTTTTGCTTATGCTTGTGAATTTCAATGGCTTCCCTGTGCAGTCTGACAAAGTAGTTGGAAGTGTTGTCCAGTATTTTGGTGTCCTGGAATAAGATACTGTGCCCTGTTTGAGTTAGGCTATGTTCAGCCACTGCTGATTTTTCAGGCTGTCCAAGTCTGCAGTGTCTTTCATGTTCTTTTATTCTTGTCTGGATGCTACGCTTTGTGGTCCCGATGTAAACTTGTCCACAGCTGCAGGGTATACGGTATACTCCTGCAGAGGTGAGGGGATCTCTGCTGTCTTTTGCTGATCGTAGCATCTGTTGTATTTTTCGGGTGGGTCTGAATACTGCTTGAAGGTTATGCTTTTTCATAAGCTTTCCCATCTGATCAGTAATTCCTTTGATATATGGCAAAAACACTTTTCCTGTGGGAGACTGTTTTTCTTTGGTTGTTTGATTCATCCTGGGTTTGATTGCTCTTCGGATTTCATTTCTGGAGTAGCCATTTGCCTGAAGTGCGTGGTTTAGATGATTAATTTCCTCATTGAGAAAGCGCGGCTCACATATCCGTCTTGCACGATCCACTAATGTTTTCATTATGCCTCTTTTCTGTCGGGGGTGGTGATTGGAGTTTTTGTGTAAGTACCGATCAGTGTGAGTTGGTTTCCTGTAGACCTTGTGACCTAACTGAAAGTTTGCTTTGCGGATGACCAAGGTATCCAGGAATGAGAGTTTTCCCTCACTTTCTTTCTCCATTGTGAATTGTATGTTCAGGTGGATGTTGTTGAGATGATTCAAAAACTCCATCAATTCTTCCTCCCCATGGCTCCAAATGATGAATGTATTCATCATTTGGAGCCATGGGGAGGAAGAATTGATGGAGTTTTTGAATCATCTCAACAACATCCACCTGAACATACAATTCACAATGGAGAAAGAAAGTGAGGGAAAACTCTCATTCCTGGATACCTTGGTCATCCGCAAAGCAAACTTTCAGTTAGGTCACAAGGTCTACAGGAAACCAACTCACACTGATCGGTACTTACACAAAAACTCCAATCACCACCCCCGACAGAAAAGAGGCATAATGAAAACATTAGTGGATCGTGCAAGACGGATATGTGAGCCGCGCTTTCTCAATGAGGAAATTAATCATCTAAACCACGCACTTCAGGCAAATGGCTACTCCAGAAATGAAATCCGAAGAGCAATCAAACCCAGGATGAATCAAACAACCAAAGAAAAACAGTCTCCCACAGGAAAAGTGTTTTTGCCATATATCAAAGGAATTACTGATCAGATGGGAAAGCTTATGAAAAAGCATAACCTTCAAGCAGTATTCAGACCCACCCGAAAAATACAACAGATGCTACGATCAGCAAAAGACAGCAGAGATCCCCTCACCTCTGCAGGAGTATACCGTATACCCTGCAGCTGTGGACAAGTTTACATCGGGACCACAAAGCGTAGCATCCAGACAAGAATAAAAGAACATGAAAGACACTGCAGACTTGGACAGCCTGAAAAATCAGCAGTGGCTGAACATAGCCTAACTCAAACAGGGCACAGTATCTTATTCCAGGACACCAAAATACTGGACAACACTTCCAACTACTTTGTCAGACTGCACAGGGAAGCCATTGAAATTCACAAGCATAAGCAAAACTTCAACAGGAAAGAAGAAACCTTAAGAATGAACAGAGCATGGGCTCCAGTTCTGAAAAACACCAGGCCAACAAAACACTCCACACCCGACAATAGCCCTGCAGAGAAGATTAGCACATCAAGCACCAATCCATATGCAAAAGAACCGCCTCAGGACACAGTGAAGCCTCCCGCCATTAGCATTCCACACCCTGGGAAACTCTTACAGAATGACGCAGCTCAACCCCACCCCTCCTGAGTAGATACAAATGACCTACATCTTTTCCACACTGTGACACTGAGAGATCTCTGTCTTTTGGTGCTACACCTCTGAAGATGCCAGCCACAGCTGCTGGCGAAACGTCAGGAACTACAATGCCAAGACCACGGCAATACAGCCCGGAAAACCCCCAACAACCATCGTTCTCCGGCCGTGAAAGCCTTCGACAATACAGCAAAAGGGTCTGTTGCTAAGTTTAGTAGACTAGTATGTCTGAAACAATCATTAACGCTTTGACTTTCAGTCCTAGATGCTCCAAGCAGTAGTGTATGTGCAGGTGTTCAGAAACAAGACCTTGTGCCATTCAAGCTGTGACTCGAGGAGAATGTGAGGGAAAAGGCTGCTGCTACACCCCTGATGATCCTCACATTTCTTGTTACTATGGCAATACAGGTAGACATCTGCACGAAACTTCTCCAGTCACAAGTCTTAAGGAAGCAGTGGAGTACCATTTCCAGTCCAGAGAACAACTTGCATCTTTGCAACAAGACCACTTAAGAATTCTAATCTTAACTAATGACCCACTTCTCAGGACCTTTACTTTGGCAATACTTCCTAACATGTACACAGGTATGGGCTAGAACAAGTCTGGTGAAAGCTAAAGTGTGTCTTGGAAACAGTCACAAAGCTTAGTCATAGACATATTCAGTCATTGTTTTGGCAAATATTGAAAGCAATCTGCATGGATTAGTTTATACTCTGATTATGGTAACATTTCATCATGTACCCGAAAATGTGAGACAAGAGCTTGCTTCTTTCTACTCCCTCCTACAAGAACTCTATATTTAGGTTTCTGAAAGCAGAATAGCAGTTCTGAGAAACTGTTTGCCACTTCTGTGCTGGAGTGACATACCTATGGGGTTCACTTTCCTTTTCCAGTGACAGCACAATGCACACGTGATGGCCACTTCTCCGTTGCAGTGTTTAGAGATGTGACTCTGCCATCGCTAATTCTGGAATCTGTACATCTTGTTGGACATGGTAGTGGCTGTTTTCCTGTGGCAAAGAACAATGTCTTTGTCCTCTACAAATTCCCACTGTCTGCCTGTGGAACTACTTTGCAGGTATGAATGCAATGCAATATTAGCTTTGAGAGCTCTTGAACAGGGCTGGTTTTGTGTAACAGTCACCTGTGGCACATCGTTGTAGAGGCTGGATGCACTAGTGCTACCGGTCATAATGGATCTTTTTGTAAAGCAACATCATGTTTGCTTCATTGTGAACAAAACATTATCGAGGTTCTTGAGGTTGGTTTACATGACTACTGTACTCATAGCTTGTATCTAGGAAGAAGACCCGTGACAAGATACACAATAGAAAAGAAACCTGATTTTTTTAAAGAATCAAAGGCAACAGTGCTATAAAGGTGTTAAAGGCTGAAGTACCTGGTTTTAGAAGTGTTTGCTGCTGCTCTGGTCCTACTATTTTGGAAGGGGACTCTTTCTTCATATTAAATGGAGCTGAAGGCCAGGGTATATATGCAAATGAACTGGTAGCACACGGAGATGTTAAAAACTGGAATACTGGATCCATCACACATGACAACATCTTCAGGTACTAATATTTGACACTCCTAAATTGCCAGATTTGATGGGGTGAGGCATTAACTTTTTTTCTTATTTTCTTGCTCATTTGGTTGTATATCAGCTGTAGTTATTCAACAGGGGACTTCCTCCCACTCACAGTAAATGTTTTTACGCTGCCGCCTCCACCACCTGTCACTCAATATGGCCCACTCAACCTAGAGCTAAGAATTGCCAATGGTAAGTGCCCCTACATGTCTCAGGTACAAGGTTATGATTGCTGCAACTTTTGTTGCATCCATCTTCCTCATGATGGACAAATGCAGGTGATACACTCATGATGCTAGCTCCTTAATAGCCTCTTGTACCCATGAAAAATTTAGATAGGCTGAGTGAATAGATCAAAAAATTAGCTCAAGTCCAGAACTTGTTGAGCAAGCCTAACAAATTGTACAAACAAGTATACAACATTTTTTGGCTAACAGTAAAACAATTGTCAAGTTATTCCTTCTCTAGGGTGCAAGATTACTGGTGCAGGAAAGTACACAGAAAGTACACAGAAATTGCACAGAAAGTAATGGGCAACTAAGTGACTTCACTTTTACTGAATTAGTCATAGTAAGGTTTGGGGCCAGTTACCATAAGAACTATGAAAATACCATAGCATTTGGTAAATGTATAGTCTTTTCATCTCTGGTGGTTTCCTAGTAACAATCTTTCAGAAAAGGATGAGTAGCGTGTAAAAATTGAGTGTTCTGCTTGCAGATCAACACTACAGTGAATACTACACCAACAGGGATTACCCAGTAGTCAGGTTTCTGAGGGATCCTGTGTTCTTGGAGGTATGAATCCTGCAACGAACTGACCCAGACCTGATGCTGGTTCTTCATGAGTGTTAGGCTACACCAAGCACTAATCTTCTGCAGCAGCTGCAGTGGCCCATCTTGGTAAACAGGTAAGTCTGCTAGCGGTTGGGAAACCCACCCCTTAATCTAAAGCAGAGCATCTGGCCTACTGCAGCATCTTTTGCCTTGCAGGTGTCCATATGGAAGGGACAACTACCAGACTCAGTTCATCCTTGTTGGAGAAGGTTCAGGGCTGCAGTTCCCATTTCACTACCAGTGATTTGTTGTCAGCACTTTCACCTTTGTGGACTCTACATCATAGGCACTTACTGGACCAGTAAGACTTCTTTTCAGTTCTTTATTAAACACAAAGAAAACAGCTTATTATCTTATGCTCAGGAGAAGTAATGTGTATGCAATTATTTTGAGAAGGAGCACTTGAAGCATCACTCCTGGATAATTACTGTTGAGCGCTGATGGGTTTCCTATAGTGAGGTGACCATGGAACAAGTGTTCCTGTTCTTCTACTCCTGCTCCTTTATCTATAACAGATGTATTTGAATAGTAGACTATATATGGTGCTCTGTCCTTGGAAGACTGATTGGAAGACAAATCATAGTTTAAAGCCATAGTGCAGAGTGTATCAATCACATTTTTAAACATTCCATGATGGCATGTGTCCAGTTAAATTATTAAACCAAACTAAGAGTGGGACAAGTGGCACTAAAACATACTGTAACTAATTTTATATTTAAGGTGGGGTGTAGCGTATATATATATATATATATAACTGCTTTTACTATTGAAAGAGAAACTGGTAACAGACATCATGTCCTGTGAGTTGACTACAACGTACACTTACTGTAAGGGTCCTCCCTCACTGGCACCCCCACCCAACAGTCCGTCATCCTACCATCTCCCCAGTCAGGTGTCCTCCAGCCTCCAATGGGCAGGGAAGGGGATTGCCCCACCTTTTTTCTTCTTCTGCCCTGGGAGTGACAAGCACATTCTGGCTGCCTCTGCCTACAATTCAGCCTTCACAGGAAACTGGCTTTAAATTTCTCCATTTGCCCCACCTCCCTGGATTTTTTTTCCAGTTCTCACCCAGCCTTCCTGAGTGGCCCCTCTCCCAGCCTATCCAATGTGAGGGCTAGGTAGACTCTACAACCTTGTGCCCCCACCCACTCCATCCCAGCCCAGGGTGTGGGGCATTTGTTCTGTTCTCTGCCTGGCTCACCCCTGCTGCTTCTGGAGCCTCTCCAGTGGCTCCCTTGGCAGCTTGGGGCCTGTGCCTGTCTGGCTCATTCTGCTGGCAATCTCCTGTGGACTTGGCTGAGGTTGAGCTGCCTGAGCAACTGCAGGAGAAGGGTGAGTCAGCTGGGTGGCTGCAGGCTGCTCTCTAGAGTTGTGCCTAGGCATCAATTGCTGCTTTCCTAATGGTGCAGGTACCCTGGGCTCTGTAGGAGCACCTGCAGCTTTGATATTGACAGAAGTGGCACTCCAGGGCCTGAGGATGGTGCCTGCTGCTGTAGGACTGGTGGGGGGGGTGTGTGGAAAGGAGGACAGCGTTGCTAGACACTTACTTGAAGGTGAGATTTTGAACTTGAAGGAAGTCATTAAACTTTCCCTACAAATCAGTTGGCCTTTTGAGGTGATCAGACATAACAAACATCTTCTGCACGACTAACCTAATAAGATTATTCAGGCTGATTTCTGGGGGTGGGAGGGAATGGTCTCAAAGCAGTAATGCTACTTAAATGAAACACTTTGTGAGCTCAAGTTGTTCACAATGTTTCATCTCTTCCTCCAGCCTCTGAACTAAACAGTATGAAAATGGTTAGCAGGTCAGGTGACTATCGCTGTACAAGCTCATCTCTACATGTTCTGCTTCATGCTATAGCTACCGGTCTTTTCCTCCCCAAAGAATACTGTGCAATGTAAAAGAACTGCTCACCAAGAGAGGAATAGACACTTCTGTGTGGCTGGACCCTTAGCTTGGTTGGCAAGCTGTAGCTCGTCCTCAGACATTCCTCACTGCATAAAGCCATTTGCTACAAAATGAACTAGTCCCAGTTTCTGGCTTAAATAGTCAAAGATGGGGATATGTAGCCCTACTTGAACATGCATAAATATGCTCTAAGGAATTCTCTGTCACTCTATGCAGGTTTTCAAGAAACTCCTTACCGGATACAAACAAAGACCCTGCCTTTCTCTCATTGTTAAGGAGAGATGAGAGGCTGGGGAAATGGTTGTGTTGGGTGGCCTCTGCATAATCAATTGATCTTCATGGAAAACCTACTAAAAAGAATTCAGGACTAAGCACATTATGCTCCTCATGCATTATAAATTATGCAGTTTGCTTTTGTGAGGAAAAAGCATCTTATAAAATTTTTAAAAATAGAATGAGTTCAGATAATTAGATTGTATATTCCGTTTACCAGGACAGTTAATAGGAAACATGCTTAGGAAAGTATAAGCTAGAGAAGGTAATTACGTGGAAAGTACTTGAATATCAGTGTTTTGAATATGTTTTCCACAAAGAGACCTGTCTGAAGATGTAACTGCCATGTTGCCCATAGAAGATATGCATTAAAGAAGCTTACGCAGTGATTGAAAGAGCTAAAATGGATGGGGCCACAAGGTAGAAGGGAAACCACCAACTCTCTTGTCAAACAGCCAGGAGAACAGCAGAGAACCAGAACTTTCAAAGTATTCTAAGGACTCTAGTGACAGCAGAAGGACCTGTGGACTTCAAGCTCAGTAAAGCACAAGCAACTGACCTTCACCCAGTTGGGATCAGCAGCAGAGCAGGTGGCAATGCCCACCCCCACCTCCATCCAGCTGGGATCAGGCATGCAGCAGGAGGCAATGCCTGCCCGCTGCTTTCACCCAGCTGGGATCAAGAGCAGAGCAGGTGGCAATACCCACTCCCGGACTTCACCCATCTGGAATCAGGAGCAGAGTAAGTGGTAATGCCCACCCCCTACCTTCACCCAGCTGGGATCAGCTGTGGAGAAGGTGACAATGCCCACCCCCACCTTCACCCAGCTGGGATCAGCAGTGGAGCAGTTGGCAATGCCCACCCCCAACTTCATCCAGCCAGGATCAGCTGCAGAGCAGGTGGCAATGCCAGCTCCCCTTTCACACAGCTGGGATCAGGAGCAGAGCAGTTAGCAATGCCTGCCCCCCTTCTTCACCCAGCTGGGATTGGAAGTAGAGCAAGTGGCAATGCCCACCCCCCACCATCACCCAGCTGGGATCAGTAGCGGAGCAGGTGGCAAAACCTCCCTCCACTTGGCCGGGATCAGTCATGGAGGAAGCAACACCTGCCTGCTTCCTCCTTTGTGACTCCACTTTCACGAAGCCTGTCCCCCCTTTCACCCATTTCTAAAGCCTATTGTATTTTTTCCTCACAACGAGCTTTGTTACTAGTTCAGTATATGTTAATTAATCATGCTTGTGGAATTTATGGTGGCATATGTAGGCAGTGCCAAGAGGACTTCTTTCTAGTCCTTGACAAGATCTACACATGCGTAACTTCAACATGCATAATGTCTTGACTCTGTAGTGTGCTTTGAGAAAAGGTTCATGCAAGGCCAGTAGTAATAAGATATCTTGATACCAGTATAGTTGGTTGTAACTTGGACATAAAGTGAGAAGAGATCATCCTCTACATATATTTTCTGTGTTAAAGTATCTTTATTGTAAGACGGAACTATTGGTGGAGTATACTGAAGGACCAAGATTTAATCCCCAGCATTTCCAGTTAAAAATTAACAGATAATAAGTAGAAATTTTTCATAAGACCCTGGAAAGCTGCTGCCAGTCTGAATAGGCAGTACTGGCTTTGATGGACCAATGGCTTGATTCGGTATAAGATTTCATGTTTGGGTTGCCAGACCATGCCTGTCAATCAGAAGGAGCATCATGGGTGGGGACATGAAGAGAATGTATTATCATCTGCATTGTGATGTCACTTCTGAGGAAAACCCAGAAGTGACATCATGTGGCTCTAGGAATTACTGGAAACTCTACATTTCTACCATAGAGTCCCTAGTAATTCATAGAGCTTCTTGATGTCAGTTTGGGGTTTTCCCCAGAAGTAGTGTCATGGTGCAGATGCTGCCAATGTTTTTTTTTTTTTAAACAAAACTTTCTCTCACCACATTCAAAGTTGCAGTCAACAAGGGCTGCTGGTGGGAGACCTTCCATCATAGCAGAAGGCCTACCAGCTCTACTTCGTATGTTCATTCAGTTTTTTCCCAACACAAACTCTTCAGTGTATTGTCGAAGGCTTTCATGGCCGGAGAACGATGGTTGTTGTGGGTTTTCCGGGCTGAATTGCCGTGGTCTTGGCATTGCAGTTCCTGACGTTTCGCCAGCAGCTGTGGCTGGCATCTTCAGAGGTGTAGCACCAAAAGACAGAGATCTCTCAGTGTCACAGTGTGGAAAAGATGTTGGCAGGTCATTTGTATCTACTCAGGAGGGGTGGGGTTGAGCTGAGTCATCCTGTAGGAGTTTCCCAGGGTGTGGAATGCTAATGGCAGGAGGCTTCACTGTATCCTGAGGAGGTTCTTTTGCATATGGATTGGTGCTTGATGTGCTAATCTTCTCTGCAGGGCTATTGTCGAGTATAGAGTGTTTTGTTAGCTTTCTAAATAGCTTGTGTACTCAGACAGTTCCATCCTTATGCCTTGCCCTAGAAATATGTATTCTTTGTCCTAATAACCTGTTTAGCCTTGGTTTTATCATATTTGGAAGACTATATTTCTTATCTTCCTCCTTTGGAATCTGGAAGCTACTTATGCTTTATTCACTCTTTCCTTTGGTGCTCATTGTACTCCTTTATTTTTCAGCATGTGAAAAGTTCTATCTCTGAGTTATAGTTCTTTTGCCAAGTCTCCTTTGAGACTTGCTACTTAGTATTTGAATGCATGAAGCTGTCTTATACTGAGTCAAGCCATTGGCCAATCATGGTCATTTTTATTCCCTTTGATGGCAATGATACCTCTATCTGCCCAGATCTCCTTTTACTTGACCATTTTAAATAAAGATGCCAAGCATTTATCTTGGGACCTTCTGTGCTACCATTGAGCCATCCATTTATTGGATGGATGTCTTGTATTAAGACTGGAGGGGCATGAGTCAGTAGCAAATGGGAGATTGTTTAGTTAGGGCTTTACATCTGGCTTTGGCAGTATTAGAGTATTTAGTGGTGTGGCTTATGGTAGGATACTTCAGGGATGTGTGAATGATAACAGGCTGTTTTGCAGCACAATGATTGAGAAACCTAAATACTGCTTTGAGGTAGTAAGTAGGCGCTGTGTTCATGAAAACTCCGCAGGAAGAGCCAATCCTGTAGATGAGATGAAATAAGAAAAAGCAACTTGATTTTAGCAATCTGAACGTTGCCCCAGTCTGTATTTGTAAATAAGTACTTTGTAATCAAGTGCATAGGTTGTGTCCTAATGATATTCTTCACACATTATTGTCACTTCTTTCATGAACACATTTTGACACTACTGACTTCCTGACAGAACTCAGTTGAGTGAAGCTTTTCCTGACAAAGAGACACTAATGTGGAAAGCTTCACCACTGATTTATTCATAAGGCAGATGTGGTAATCCTGCTTTTAGGGGACATATAAGTTCATGCCTCTGCCTGTTGGCAGTTTTAATGACTCACTCTTTCTGAAGGAACAAGGCACAAGGCACCACACTACTTCTCTTTCTGCCTGGGCCCTTAAGGAACCGACAGCAGGCAGCCAAATGTGAGGCTACTGCAGGGGAGTAGATAAGCTTTGAATAGTTGGAAATGAGTTATATAATTTCAGCATAGTCCCACCATGTTTACATGGAAGTAAACCCCACTGGATTAAGTAGGACTTACTTTGAGGTAAAGACTGAAGCCTTACTGGCTAGTTGGCTGAGGTACTGAAAGGTTCCTTCTATCAAACTGCTGGGGGGGAGGGAAACCACAGCCTTAGCCTCCTTTTGCCTCCTACTTCTCCCCATGGTTTTTTCTTCTTTGCCTTAATTCCCTTTTCAAGGACTGATATTTTATGCAGCAGCCCCTGCTGTGCCTGAGTCCCCGACAGAAGTTTTTCAAAAGCGCTCCATAGACAAAATGATAACAGCTGGTCTTTGAAACTCTGGGAGCCGAAGTCTGTGAGGTGGAGGCAGCAGTAGGGAGAGCGGGGTGGGGGGAGGCTGCGAAATGCACTATTTGTTAGGAATAATGAGGCGAAAAAGTGACAGAGGTTTTTATTACGAATAATAGACAGCGAACTTCAAACAACAGCAGAGAGTCATTAAAAAAAGGCAACAAAGTTAAATAAATGTCTAATTAGCAGGCACCATGAAGGTGGAATTTACTGCTCCACAGCTTCTTAAGGGAGAGTCAATAAATTCACAGCTGGGCTTTTTCCCCCTTCCTAAGTACACAGGAAATGAAATGCGAGTTTGTCCAACCTTCTCTTTTGGTCTTGCCATGGATTTGTTTCTGATTGGTCACAAAAGGAAAACACCGTAGAGTAGACCTTTCTGCAGGGCTGCGAAACTGGTACATAATGACAGAGAGTCTTGCATCTCTAGTGACTGATGTTTGTGATAAAAAGGCAATATTTAAGGAATATTGAATGTTATGTGCATTGTACTTCTTAATATTAAGGTGATGCCCAGGTGTGGGTGAGAGATTTGGGTGTTGCTTTGGGAAGAGATATGAAAGCGCTCATCAGCTGTGTAATCTCCATTCCATTCAAAGAGATGGGAGTATAGAGGCTCTTACTTCCCTCTCTTTTGACCTTGAATATATAATATCAGATCTGTGAAAAATAAGATCTCTACAATCTATTTTCTTTTGTTTAAGGAGCACGTTTTACTGAAATCTGGCAGAATGAATCTACTGATGCAATTCTATCTCAGTTAGCACCAGGCATGTGTAAGTTCTTTCACCAATCTGGGACTGGAAGGGGAGGGGAAATATGGACTAGATGGTATGTTTACTATGTGACTGTCACTGCAAGTTACCTGTAGAAACCCACTCCAAAGCCCTGCAGTGGCCCAATTAAAATCTAGACTATGGTGCAGACAGAGGAAAGACTTCCCTCTGCACTGTTTTCCTGATCCAAAATGGCTCTGGAAGTGTTATTTGCCCCATTGTGAGGGGTAGGGATCACAGATCCCTGGTGGGGGTGGGGGATCCTCTGTTCCCATCCTTCACCCCCCCACTCAACTGGCCAGCAGTAGAGATAAGTGGGGGAATAGGCCTCCTGGCCACACTCCTGGGGCAGTACGACGACATCACTCCCAGGAGTGATGTCATCGCACCGCCCTGGGAGTGTGCATGCGAAGATGTCGAAAAAGGTTAGTGCTGGGTCCTCCCTCCCACCGGAAGGATAAGGAGATCTGGCAACCCTAAGGAGGGTGATTGCTCATGTAGTATTGCGCCTATTGCCCAATAGGAGCAATACAGTCCTGGGCCATTGTGACTCAGGAAAACAGTGCAGGAGGTGATCTTCAGTGATTTGGAATGGTGCTTCTACAGAGAACTTGAAGAAGCAATGTGACCGCCAGTCCCTGTGGCTGTCGTATATTAGACAGTCTTATCTAGTGCAGCCTCAAGGGAGAGATTTTTCTATGAACTTTTCTCTATTAGTAGATACCTGGGATGAAAACCAGTTTGGGTTATGTGAAACTTGTGTTGGATTCCAGGGATTGGGTAGGGCTTGTGCTGATTTATTCTCTGTTTAGCTTTCAGATAGACAACCTGGCTGAGCTAATGGAAGAGACCCAAAGCATAGTGTTAAAAACTACAAGGAGGATTGTCCTTGGAGACTTTAACATTCATGAAGAGGCCATATTGTTTATTCAAGCTCTTGACTACTTTAGGATGGCCATGTTAACTGTATACGGTTATCATCTCCTCTGCTTTGAACATGGACAGAGGAAAAATATAAAAACATGCCCTTGTCATGTGTGCCGCTATGGTACTTCTGGGGAAAATCCAGAAGTGACAGTGGATAGCATTAGGAATTCCTGGAAACAATATTGTTTTACCATAGAGTTTTTGGTAGTTCCTAGAGGTGTCTGCTGTCATTTCTGGCTTTTCCCCAGAAGTGATATTATCATGCCTGAAATGCTGCCCCTGCCATTTCTCCCTTCCAACCCTCCTGCTAGTTGCTGTGTTCAGATGAGCAACTCTATAATCATGGGTCTATCTCAGATTTTTGGGACCCGCTATAAGAAAAAGTCATAATGTTGACTCTTGTGTTTTGTATTGAGCAGGTTGATGGTGATCTGATCTAGTGTTAGAAGTTTTGCCCTTGTCTTGGCCTCATTATTCGCTTAAGGCATCACTGATCTTACTGCCCCTCTTGCAGGAGTCATGGATTTTAAGATTGTCCATCTTCAGAGAACAATGGATCCAAATGGTTTTCAGAATTCCCTGGGGAATCCGAGAATGTCGGTGGCAGCTATTGTCTTCCAGGAATGACTGACTGTCTAGGGCAGCAGAGAGGATTACTCCAATTCCCATCATCAAATCAGTCTGCAGCAGCATTATTTACAAAGTAATTGCAGGGAGGGAGCCAAAGAAAGTTCTGTCTTGAGCATCATTAACATAAGATTTGTTATGAATCAGATAGAACATACTGTTGGTTAGGCCTTCTTAAGCAGGAGGTCTACTACTACCAGCATCCTCAATACAGAAGAAACCTAAAGAGAAAAAGCTGCTCTCTATCTGGCTTTCTCCTAGACTTTCCTATATTTCCCTACTCTGCATGATTTTCCCAACAACTTTTGCTTCCATTGAATCTTATCTGTCAAAATTGCTTAACACAGAAACCTGATAACATCTGACATTGTTACTTGTGATGATAGAGCCCGTATATAATGATGGGGTTTTCAGTGGGCTTTGAGTTTATGACTAGAACCATGGGGTGACTTTTGTTTTTAATGTGTGCAGTTTTATTATTAGCTACCTTGAACTTATGTTCAGGGAAAGGTGGAATATAAATATTTTAAATAAGATTCTAATACCTTTTGAGAACAAAATCAGATACCAAATCTAATGCTTGTGAGACAGAAGGATAGTTCACATACATCTTGTATATAACTAAATAATAAAAAGATACCAGCTGACATTACTTTAACTAGTTTCCCTGCTCACATATATATGGGTTAAAGAGACAAAGTTAAATCCTTTAATTTCATATTGTTATAAAAACAACTGCTTGGAGATTACAGGATTAGAACCACAATCCTATGCATACTTACCTAGCAGGAAGCCATTTTCTGCACAGCTAGAGTTGTGCTGAGGATAAGCTGCAAAAGAAGATTCTGGATCAGCCCTAACTACCTGCAGACTATTTTTATTCACCCCAGGCAACTAAATGAGTTGAAATTTGCAAACCTGCATGCATACCATTAGATTTCTCTTCAGTTCATAATTGGCTGCTGAATTTGTGAACTGACTCAATTGAAAAGCTTTGAGTTTGAAGTGATATAAAAGTTCAGTTGTTTGTATATTAGATGCATGAGCTGCCTGAACTTCAAGGATAGAAATATGGAATAAAATAAAATAAATGATGGGTCCTCTACATATGCAAATAATCATAATGTTGTAGACATTTGAATCAGTGCATTCTAATGGTGTGAGGCACAATTGTATGCCCATATATATTGAACCATCCAGATGTGTGTCCATGTATGGTGTGGTCTAATGTGTATAGGAAAAAAAACTGCTTGGACAATGATTGTCTAAATCCACCCTTTGTTTACATGGTCAGTCATCAAGAAAAAGCTATGATCTCCACTTTATCAGAATGATGCTGAAGTTTGGTTGAAAGAAAGAAGTGCTGGGTTACTGAGGACCACAGAAATCACTTTTTCCCCATTTAAAAAAACGGGGAAAATAATAATATATGATGTGCTTTGGATAAGTTTTAAAACCTCTAAATGGGTCAAATATGATATTACAAGGCATAAGTCTGTCATAGAAAATGATATCGTTTGCATAAGAACAAACGTAGAAGATGTACAACTCTGATTAGTTCAGAATTTTCAGGTGAGAAATTGTTTTGCTTAATCTGAGCCATGTTTAAATATAAGCAAGTAATTACTACACTGAAAATCTCTACTGTAAATATAAAAAGGGCATACCTCTTAAGTACACTACAATATTGAAACTCAGCTGCAATCTGCCTAGTTTGGTTGAAAGAATGGATGACATTAAAGAACAAGAAACTATTAGCCCTAGAGGGATATAAAAAAATATTTGGATGGCACGCATATTTATGGCATGACAAAGTAAAGGTCAACTCGATGTTCCTGCATCACTTTGTTCGGAGAAGTCTATATATAATCTGGAAGAAGTACAGAATTTATCTACAAGAAGGAACCCCTTTGTGGGTGGTTCCATATGAGGTGATAGACCCGAGAGCTGTTGATAATGAACAACAATGTTTAACGTATAAAGAAATAACTAAAACTGAAGCATCCAAACTTAGAATAAAGACACAAGAGGAACTATCACCTAACTACGATTGGTTCCAGTATAGACAGATCAGAGACTTATATAATTCGGACTCTGTAAAGGGAGGTATACGAATAGAGAATTCGGAACTAGAGCAGACCCTTCTTAAAGAAGATAAGAAAAGAATATCCAAGGTATACCAAGTACTGTTGAAGTGGTATACCGAGGATGAGATAGTTAAAACACAAATGGTGAAATGGGCTATAAACTTTAATAAAGAAATAACAATGGAGGCATGGGAATACTTGTGGAAAACTACAATGAAGACAACGACATGTATTAATATCAAAGAGAACATTCATAAAATGATCTATCGTTGGTACATGACACCAAAGAAGATTGCGCTAGGGAATTTGAATACTTCTAATAAATGCTGGAAATGTAAGAAGCATGAGGGCTCCCTCTATCATATGTGGTGGTCGTGTGAGGTAGCCAGGCAGTACTGGGGGGAAATAATAAGAGAAATGAGTGAAATTTTACAATTTCAAATTAATAAGAACCCAGAACTCCTGCTACTGAACTTGGGAATGGAGGGAATTCCAGCCCAACACAGGACGTTGATATTTTATATGACAGCAGCAGCTAGACTTTTGTATGCGCAAAAATGGAAAGTACAAGAAGTGCCAACTATGGAAGATTGGACTTACAAATTGCTGTATATGGCTGAAATGGACAAGATGACAAGAAAATTGAGAGATCTGGACTCAGGGCAGTTCAACACAGACTGGGAGAAGCTGAAACAATACCTGGAGAAGAAATGGGAGGTGGGAGGAAAACTGTGGCAGTTTGAGAACTACTGAAGTATTGAAGTAGAGGGGGGAGACTTTACCGGGGGGAGAAGAGATAAATGTGAATTAATAAGCAGTCAGATTAATAGATTGACATATATATAGATATATATAGGTTAACAAACAGAACATAGAGAAAATAATTAATTATAAGGACTAAATATAAGGAGCGATTAACTAACAATATTTTCTTTTTTTTCTGACAAGTTTTGTACCAAACTGAATGTCTGAAGATATAGATGGGTCAAATTGATTGACTACGTGAGGAGAGATATATAGAACTATTATAAAAAGATAGAATGAGTAATATATATAGAGAATAAGTCAAATTGTTTGATATAAACGAATGTATGATCTATATGGTTTATGATATATAGAAATACCTGAAATTGAAAAATTGGGATAAATTGTTTATCTAAGATAGAAACAAAGGCTTACAGTTTGGGCATATAATGTTAAAAATAGTTAAGGATGTACTGCTTAGAATAATGGAGAATATATATTTGTTTTAGATAGAGGAAGCTAATAAAAGTAAGGGAAAGGGGACAAAGGGTTGGAAAGCTGTTGGAAGTCAACAAAAAGGGGGGGGGAAAGGGAGGGGGTTAGAGATGAAAAAATTGGGGAAAATTGAATGTAAATGTGGAAATAATGGATTCTAACCCAATAAAAATTTTTCAAAAAAAAAAAAAAATATTGAAACTCAGCGTCAAATGGAAACAATTTGAAGTATGAAGAAATTTGAGCAGTATGACAATGTTAGGTGTAGCTTGTCAACAAAACTTCAGCTTGGTCTCTTTACAGAAATGATTCTCAGGTTCAACTGTTTCAGCTTAAACTATTATGTTTCAAGTGGCTTTTTTTGTACTGCAGTACAGAGAAAGCTCATATCAAATTCTTAGGTTGCTTATCAGAGTTCAAGTAATGACATGTTTATTGTAGTTCCTTCTTTGAGGCAAGCTAGAAGAAGGAATGGCAATCTCTCCTTTACAAATTAATGGACCTTAGAAAGATTATTTCTTTCCTTGACTGTAGGAACCGATGGATATTTTGGCACGCCAAACCTCCCCTCTCCACCCAGAATAAATATTTACATGCAAGTCCCCCTTTTGGGGAGGGGAATCAACCCATCATAGCACTAAGTAATCACGCTATGATAGTTCAGGAAACTGTTCAAAACACAATGTTGAGCTGAGCAGTTGAACCTGAGAATTTCACTCATATTTCTAATTGAGACACACAGAAGCACCCCCATCCATTAGAACTTCTCTTGTATTCAGTTGTATAACTGTACATACATTTTATTGTATTAGCAAAGAAAGAACTGACACACTTTCCTCCCTGAGTACATATAATTGGAGAAAGACAGAACAAGGCTGAAATTCATAAAGGCTGAAATTCATAATAAAGAGGTAATGAGGGGTGGTTATGTTTAACATATAGCTAAGCACGCAGGTAACAATGGATCTGTGATCTTGGAAAGGATCTGCAAGTGAAGTGATACATTTTGGGGAAAGATACAAAGGAGGAAGCAAAATACAGCAGTCAATAAATGGCTTATGGCATAGTAAGCAGTGTGGTGAAAGGTTTCACAGTAAGAATGGGTAGAACAGGCTTCCTTGGGAGGTGGTGGGCTCTCTTTCTTTGGAGGTTTTTAAGCTGAGGCTAGGTGGCCATCTGACAGCAATGATTATTCTGTGAACCTAGGCAGATCATGAGAGAGCGGTCAGGAGGGGTTACATCAGTGCTTCGTTCTTGTGGCCCCTTCTTACATGCCCAGGGTAATGCCGATCGTCACCTTGGGAGTCAGCAATTTTCCCCAGGCCATTTTGTCTAGGAATCCTGACTGTTTTGCCATCTTCTGGGCATGGAGGAAAGGTCACTGTGGGTATGGGGGGAAGGTAATTGTGAATTTCCTGCATTGTGCAGGGGGTTGAACTAGATGACCCTAGAGCTCCGTTCCAATTCTATGTTTCTATGATTCTACAAACAGGGAAGAAAGGAACATCTTGTTGGTCTCTAAGGTACCCTTGGACTCAAATCCTGATGTTCTACTGCAGACCAACACAGCTATCTACTGGAAACTATCATGTATGTAGTATTAATTTGCTGAAGAAGTAACAGAGATTTGGGACAAATATTTGGGAAGGCTGGTGGGATTGTCCTGGTGGCAAACAGAAGCAGTGACTTAAACAAGTCTTAAAAAAAGAAAGCCGCCTTGTTTTTCTTTGCCTTATTTTCTGCACCCACACGTAGTGGAATTGCTTTCTGAAGAAGGGCAAATTTCCTAAATATTTTTTGCAGTACAAGATACTTCGGTATTTTTGGTACTTGCCATGATTTCCTTTGGGAGTTCTACATGGTGCTAATCCATAATAGTTAACACATTAGACTGCTAAAGGCCCACTAAAAATAGCTATAGATAGACCTCAAAAATATTGCCAAAAAGCTTCTCTTAGGTCTTTCACATTCAGAAGACATTAGACAGCACTAAATCTCCATGCACATTTTCCCAAAGGAAAAATTTCAGAACAGTGGCAGAGAAATTTGGCACTATATGTGTTCTTGGAAGGGCGCATACATGAAGGAAAAGGCTACAGAATATAATGACTGGGTTATAATTTCCAGGACAAAGGAATATATTTCAATTACAATGGGATAACCAACTTTACTATCTTATGCAAATACTCTGACTCCGTATCTTATTTCATTCTAATCATGCCTTTCTCCAAACATGATGGACCCAAGGTGGGAATATTTTTTATTTTTTATTTATTTACTTTAGATTTTTATTCCACCCTCCCCGCGAACAGGCTCAGGGTGGATTACAACAAATTAAAATCCATCACAAAATTTATATATAATTAAAACAGTAGAAAACATTTAAAAACATTTGCATAATATAATGTACAGTATATAATAACTAGATGGCAGCCATTAATAATGCTAATTTAGAAAACAGAATGGGAGACCTACTTAAGAAGAATGTGCCATCAAGTTGCAGCAGACTCATAGTGACCCCAACCATGGAGTGTTTAAGGCAAGAGGTAAGCAGAGGTTGTTTGTCATTGTCTTCCTCTGTGTAGCAATCCCAGCCTTATTTGGTGGTCTCTTAGCCAAGTATTGACCATGGCTAACCCCTGCTTGCCTCCCAAGACCTTATGAGCTCAGGCCAAACTGGGCTATGAAGGCTGCCCATTAGTTGTGAGGGGGGGAGGAATGTTTGGATTTAAACAGTTTGCTGTTAACTGTCCTGTGCTCAGCAGGCTGCCCTGATTTGGACTCCTCTGGAGTTAGGGTTGCTGGTCTCCTGGTGAAGGAGGGTGATTCCCTGTTCCCATTCTCTGTCCCCTACCACCACTCACCTGGCCAGGAAGGGGAAAAGGCAGGGAATGGGCCTCCTGGACTGGAGCATACTCCCAGCCTGGTGCAATGATGTCACTTCTGGAAGTGATGTCATTGCAGTGTGCAGGGAGCATGTGCAAAGAAACTCAAAAGGTGAGTTCCAGGTTCCCCCCACCCTTTCCTGCTGGGAAGGTAGGGGTGCCTGACAACCCTATCTGGAGTAGAACCACTGGCTTAGCTGGCTCAATGGGAAGCATACAGCAGCCAAGAGCTGGGAGCATAGAGATTACATCTAGTGGACCAGTTGAACCAGCAATGCAGCCTCAATCTAAATAGGCTGTATCTGCTGTATCTGCTGGCTCAGCTGTATCTGCTGGCAGGTGTTGAGGCTCTTGAGGCTGTGCTGGGTTCCAACCAGGATCCAACAAGGAATTGCCACTCAGTGCTCTGCTCTGGATCTACAAGAGGTGGTGCGCAGCCAGCCCGGCGCTTCTGCCACCTCAGCCTGGGCCCAACGCTGCTGCCATTCCTACAGAGTGGAAAGGGGTACTGGGGGGGGGGGCTTGGAGCCCAGGTTCATGTTCTGGCTGGCAGAGGCCTAGTAGATATCTCAGGTAGATATCTCTGCTGGTGGCAGAAGCTCACTTGTAGGTTGTGGCGGGGCAGCCTCTGGCATTGCTGGAGTGTGGTCAGCAGGTGCCTCTGCAGCATCAGGCCCTCCCTGACCCCACTGGTCTTCCTGGTTCCCAAGCCTTGACTTCTCCTGAGCCCTCATAGTCAGAGTCACAGGTCTTGTCAGAAGAGGTCATGATATTAACATGTATGGGAACACTTTGACATGTAGAAGTGGAAATCTTGTTGGACTTTAAGGTGTTACTGGGCTCGAATGTTGCACACCAATCTATGGTAATCATTTGCAAACCAGTTCCATCTTTCTTTGTCCGAGCTGAACTTTTTAATAGAGTTTTCTGTGTGAAGGTCCCATTAGGACCTCACAATGGATGTGTGTATCAGAAAAAGAGTGCAGATGGATGCATTGTAATCAATGGCTGGCTAATTATGGGGGCATTGTTCTGAAAGTAGTTGTAGCTCAGGGCCACGGCATAGAGACTGAACACATCCTTTACGTGCAGAAGATCCCAGTTCACACCCCAAAATCTTCAGGTAGCTGATTTGGGAAAGACTTTCTTTGGTACACACTGTGGAGAGTGACTGCCAAAGCACAGAGCTGGATGGACCATTGGACTTGCTATTAAGTACGAGGGCACTTTGTATCTTCAAAGAATCTTTGCATTTGGTCAGTGATCATTGGAAACCTAGAGATTGGTTGAACCTGCATCTCAGGGCTGGTTCACACATGCACTTCAATGGCTTAATCTTTTACACTTAACCACTCAACATTTTACGTTTCAGCCAAACATGTCTCCGCTAGAAAGTGTTGTGTTTGGTTTGGCATTGGGTGATATGATGCATTCTGATTGTTTTAATTATCTGTGATGGTTCATTTCATGCATGACATCGATGTTACACTCAATGCATGATGAACTTGAATGGGCAAAATGACCCTTGGTCTATGTTTAGACCAATGCATGGCACCTTTACAGTTTAAAAAACCTGCTAAGAAGGGGGCGGGGTTTATTTTAAAGGCAGGGCTCCATTGAATTGTTTATATAATGTCTTATCTTTGCCATTAGTGCCCTGCCTCCATCAACACACTTAAAAAGAAAATCAAAAGAACGTAGACTGTTATGCAGAGGGCACTTACACCATAGCGCAGCAGTCTTCAAACTGACTCATGCAGAAAGCTACCCCTTTGCATTAATGGTTGCCAATGCCTGAGAATGAACTTCTAAGTCAGTGTTGTTTGCCTTGATAATCAGCAATCCGGAAATGTACTGCACCATAAGCTAGTAGAAAAAACATGGAAAGATAAATGTCCACTTTGGAATAGGAAACCATGACCGTGGCTATATTTTTACATATGCCTCTCTATAACCAGTGGAAATACAACATGCACAACTGTATGTGTGTGCATATCCTTTGCAGCAACTGCATCTCAATTGTTGCAGTAACTCTATCATTGAAAACAGTGAGGAATGAACAGAATAATTCAGAGAAAACATGTTCAGACCTTTGTGTCACTGAACGTGCCAGTTGTACAAAGCACCTTGATCAGTAGAGCTGAAGGGGTTGCATGATGGAAAAGATCAGGGCTACTTCATGTATTGGTGAGACGTTGCAGGGTATTATCTTCACCATGGAAGGTATTATTCCTGCAAGTGAAGCAACGAAGGGGAACAAGAATTGGATATTGAGGTCATGGAGGGGAACAGCGTGAGGCACCACTTACATGCTGGGAACAAACATTGAGGATACCAGGGTTTGACTCAGAAGGCTCTAAAGTACTGATCTGAAACCACTGCACATCACCTGAAGCTTGGCAGGGGTGGAGAAAGAAAGTGTACGGGAATTAGGAGAAAATAAAGGGACATTGGTACACATGTCAGGGCCACAGAACATAACTCGATGTTCCAAAAAGAAGGAGACCACCAGCTATTTATTTGCGGTTTATTTCTTTTCTCACTCATTTAAATGGCTGGAATCTTAAAGTATGCATTGCGAGAGCTTGACAGAAGCTGAGTAAATGCCTGTGCTAGGGCGATGTAGCAAATGATAGCATAAAGGTTGTTTGTTATGGCTGGTGCACTTGCTGAGCCACTCCACATGTTTTATGAAGAGGTTGAAAGTCAAGATGTTGTATGCAGTAAGATAAGAGGCAGGAATATGGCCTAATGCAAAAGATTTTGATTATAAACCTTTGAAAATGCATTGAAATGGTGCGAATATACAACATGTGTTTGGGGGAGGGAGGTGTTAGGGCAGTGGTTCTTTGACAAACAGTTGTGATCAATGGCAAGAGAAATGTGCTATATTAGATTTTTTTTGTCCATTTAAACAAAAGGTAGAGTATTGAACTGCTACTGAGATGTAATCTAAAGTCAAGTGTGAAACAAATTTGGTGTTTTAGCCCTCATAGAATCCGCTGAGGAATTTCAAGTTAGGCGGGAACCCACAAAGAGTTTCATTACGTCTAGCAAGAGGTCTCACATATCCACATGAAAAGGTAAGTTTTAGTGTTTTGTTAATAGAAGCATCTTTGCATATTTGTTATAAGAGGTAATGGTGCCAGCCTGCTGTGTACCTTTAAGCTTGAGATAAACTGCTGTGTCTACCATATGCTAAGAAAGATCCTGGAAAGGCGCATAGAAGTACTTTGCCATGAAGAAATAAGGGCCTAGATCACAGAAAAAATATTGTTATTGAAAATTAGAGAAACTGTTGGAGTAAACAATGGCAATTGCCTTCAAAATATTTTCAAAGTTATGAAGTGCATGAAGAGAATATTTTTTCACCATTATCTCAAGACTCACTGGCTTTAGTTCTGTAGGCTCCTTGATGTGATGCAAATTTGTTTCCAATCTACATTAGGTTCATTTAGGCAGGGAGAATTGTATCATGGGATCAGGTAGGATGAAAATATTCTGTGATTAAATGAAGAAACAAAGGTGCAGTCAGGCAACAGTTAATTGGGGTTCAGTTCCATTACAGTTGATGGAAGGAGACATCTCCCACTTATTTTGGTGGAGCATTGAAATGATAACTCTGTTTACTCACAAGTAGATCTTGCTGAGTTCAATGGAAGATGCACAGTGCCATCCTTAAGCAGCGAGGGACCCTGTAAGTACAGTGAAGCCAATGGATTTAGATTGTGTCCCGCTGCTTAAGATGGTACTGCAAAATCTTTGCTTTTAGGGTAGCAGAGGAAGGGACCTGTGAAGCCTCACATGGTAGAATCATAGTGTGGGAAGGGACCTCCAGGGTCATCTAGTCCCTCCCAACCCTGAATAATGCAAGAAATTCACAACTACCTCCTCCCCCACACACCTTCCAGTGACCCCAGAAGATAGCAAAACGTGTCTAGAAGATAGCAAAACACCATCAGGATCCCTAGCTAAACTGGCCTGGTGGAAAATGTAGGGGAAATCTCATTTTGATTCCCTACCTGCTTGCACTTCTCCCCCCTCCCCCACTCAGTCTCTACTTCTTTCCCTACCCACTCACTAGGGTTGTCAGTTCCAAGTTGGGAAATTCCTGACTAGAGAATTGAATTTGAAGAGGGAAGGGAACTTAACTTAGAGTTATTCCGCACACGTTGGATAATGCACTTCCAATCCTTTTTATAGATCATTTGGAATGGATTTTTTTGTGTGCGGAACAAACAATCCACCTCAAACGATTGATGAAGTGCATTGAAAGTGCATTGTCCAACGTGTGCAGAATCAGCCTTAGTGGGTCATGACATGGAATCCACCCTCCTTCTCCAGGGAAACTGATCTCTATAGCCTGAAGATTAGTTGCGATTCTGGGAGATTTCTAGCCACCATCTGGAGGCTGGCAACCCTCCACTCACTTGTCAACTACCCAGTCTTTCTTCTTTCCTGTCTCCTTTCCCACCCATTCATCCCATCCTTCATTCTGTTTTCCCTCTCCTTGTGCTTGGTCCCCACTTCTGCCTCATGTTTTACTCTCTGTCCACTGTTCTTGTTGTCTTTGCCACCTTTCCTCCCTACAGCCTTTGCTGACTCCCCTGTCTTTTGCCTTCACCTGTCTCCTTATCTCAGCTGCCCTTTTTCTTCCCTCCCTTCCTGCTGGATTTTCTCATTTCCCCAGGCATCTCTCCCCACCACTCTCCTGCCCTCCCACTTGTCTCTTGTGTCAAATGCTATTTTACCCCCTTCTCCCCCTTTTGCTCTGGTTCTAAAATGTCTGATCAAATCAGGGGCCTAGCAATGTAGTTGTATAAATGGCAGCCGAGATTTCATGAGGTAGTCTTGTAAGAGCTTAGCACTTCTCAACCTTTTCTGTTTTATTTAATCCTTTTTACTTTAAGATTTCCCCGCAAACCTCAGTGGTTCCCTTGGGTTTGGAGAAAAATTTACTCTAGCTGTGGGTACCCCCCCACCCCGACCCTGGCACAAAGCAGTCATATATACTTGACTTTATTTTAGTATTTTAAGATGGCCTGTGTCCAGTGGGCCTAAGAATGCTTCAAAAATATATACTGCTTGCAACCAGAAATCTTTCTTCTACTACTTACTGAAACTTCCCTGAGGGCCAGGGAAGCTTCAGAAATGAAGCAATTTAGGGAGTTCTTATTGCACAGGGAGAAGTTAAGCAAGTTAGTGGATGTGTACTTATAAAAATAAATTGGGATGCATGACTGTGTCTGCATCTGGTAGTGGCAGTTGTACCTCTTCTAATCCTTATTGGAAAGGTTTATTGAAAGATATGTGGTATAATGGGTAAGATTTGGACTAGGGAGACATGGCTTCAAACTTCTACACACCTCACTGGGCTGGGCTTTAATTTTAGGTTTTGTTGTGGGGATAAAGAGGGAGACAAAGGAACCGTATGGTTTCAATGCAATCCTAAACACTTGCAGCTATGTTCTGTGGACTTCAGCGGGGCTTTTGCAGCCTTGAGTATGTTTAAGCCCAATTACATTTAAGGTATTCAATCCAATGGAACTTTTCTTGCCAGTACAAGGCTTACATCAGCAGAAGCCCCCTGGCACTGGGAGATACTGTCACCTTCATCAGAATGGCTACATGGGCCCCATGGGGTTTAAGCATGTTTGTTCCTCTATTGGATTGTAATTGTTGTAAAGTCCTCGGAGGGTACAGAGGATAAATTTGATAAATGAAAGGCTCCCCCCCCCAGCTGTAAGTTAACATTTGAACATGCTCAGAGATAATGGGAGACCAAGAAAAAGGTCTCTGAATCAAGGCCAAAAACATTTTTGATCTTTTTGCAAAATAAAAGAGAGTACAGATCGTTTTACAATTATTTGTCTGCCTGCGATATGAAGTTACTTAGGGGCGGGCTGGGCAATCCAAGGCAAACAGGACGAGTTGTGCATTTCCTATGCCTTTTAGAGGGAGACTGCTGTGTGATGTAGTTCATTAAATGGAGAAACCAGCAAAATAGATCTGCTGGATCTGTCATCGTTCGAACATCATTGCTCAGTACAAAATGGAAATCAATATGGAGAGGAATTCTGATATAGGGATCAATTGGGGCCACGTCTCACTTTTTGATCATTTGCAAACAGAGGATTGCTGCACGTGAAACAATGAGCCTTCCAAAACAAATATGGAAAGAGGAGGGAAATTGCTTCCTTCCAAGAACACGCAGCCAAATACGCTTAGCTTTTTAATGCCAGCCTGGGCAAGTTCTAATTAGCACACCCACAAGCTGTGACATTCTTTAGTGCAGCTGAGTGGCACTCAAATAGGTGGTGTGAAATTCTCTCCTACCTTGCCAAAACATTAAAAGAGGACTGCTTCTAGCCTCACATGCTGGATAGCTAAGCAATGGCAGCGGCACATGTGGAGATTCCTTTGTTGGTGTGTGGGTGGATGGGTGAGTGGAATAACTCTTTTGAGTTCTAGAACCAAACAATGCCTACAAGGGGGTATGCAATGAAAAGAACTCCAGTATATGAAATCGGCAAGACTGTGTGTCATAGGTTGTGAATTGTCAATGTGATGTTCTTTTAACTTTGTCACCATCCACTTGCTGCAAAGTCCAAGGTATCTATAGACCTTTTTTTAGTGCCTGACTTGAGTGGCATGTTGCATCTTTTGGGTGTCTCAGTTATGGAAATTCTGCCCTTTAAACTTACTAAAACTAGTGTAAATACCAGAGGTCTATAGGGGATGGGTTATAGCATTGATGGGTCCACAGTCACACAAGTTCTAGGCATGCACACTCCTTTCTTAGAACTTCCACACGATAGTGGATTGCATAGTGTGGCCTGATTCCATCCTATGCATCTGTTTAAAGTAATCTCAGGGCCAACTCAGATGTGGTGCTGGGTGTTCTCTGACTCCCAGCATTATTTTCCCCCCTTTAAAGAGCAAGTGCACATGGGTCCAATTCAGAATGGCATTGTGAAATAAGGGAAAGGAGGGGCCATTTTCCCAGCCTAAAATAGCCCCACAAAGCGGCTATTTGTTTCCTTGGGGAAAGTAACTGTATGTGTGTGTCACTGGACAAATAATGGCTCTTTGGGTCTATTTCAGGTTGCAGAACAGTGTGTCTATATGGAGGGACAATTGACTGTCATCTCTCGCACCATGGTGCCAATATCTGTCTGCTGCTTTAAAAAAATGCTGGTTGCTCTGGTCACAGAGCTGCCATACTGCCTCAGTTGTGAATGTTGTTATGATAGACCCTTTCACTCCCGTACTGTGAGACAGATTTTCCCACCCAAATTCAGTTTGCCTGTTTTTGCTGAGCTGCCCCAAGTAGCATGTTAATCTTTATGGTCTGAAAGTCTGTTTGTCTCACCCTGACTGTCAGATATAATTTTGGATTTTTAGCCCAGCCCAGGAACTTGATGGGGAGAAGGAGTCTTCTTCCTTTTTGTTGGAAATGGCACTGCAGACTGTATAACATTCAGAAGGAAATATTTAACAGGTAGGGATTGAATAAGTGTAGTCAGGGAATGAAAGTGCTGAGGTAAAATTTTGTTGGTAGTAGAGAATATACTTTGAGTGATTCGTTTTCGTTTTCGCGGCCATGTCGGACGCTCCTCTCGGCAGGTCCGAGAGGAAGCGGCCGAGCCGCCTGGCCGGGCGGCTGATCTGCAAAGGTTAGTCCCCAGACTCTCAGGGAGGGAGTCTGAGTCCGGGGCGCGGTGGGAAGAGCCCTCTGACAGATCGAGGCAGGGGGTAAATTGCCCGTTTATCCCTATGGAGGCCGGCAGACGAGCGCGGCACCCAGTGTGCTGCCGGGCCAAGGAAAACGGCAAGGAACAGGATTAGGCAAAAGCCTGCAAGTAAGCGAATCCCTTCTGTTACTACAAGCGCATGTGAGGAGTGGTGGGGTCTGAAGGTGAGAAGACTCGGATTTTTCCCCCCTCGCAGAGTCTCGGAAGATTGGCGGTCCCCCCCCCTAAAATGGCAGCGAAAAAGCAGAGTCCTGCTCTTGGCAAGTCAGTTACGGCTGCCTTGCAGAGGGGCGAGACGCTCAAGGAACTGGTCAAAAGATCGGTCGTGGAAGCCATAAAACCCTTTGTTGACAAGCTGAATGAAACAGATCAAAGGGTGGGCTTAGTTGAGAGCGATGTGAAAGCCATTAAAGAAGCAGCGGGGGGTGGGGGCAGAGAAGTCTGCCCGGGAAAGTGCATCACTTATGAGAGCAACGAACAGGGAACTTAAGCTGGTGGAAAACCAGCTGATCGGACTGCAAGTGGAGCGAACACAGACCATTTTGCGTCTCCAGAATGTTAAAGAGGAGGAAAATGAGGATTTGTGGGATCTTGCCTCGGAACTTTTAGCGACACCTGCGAGGGCAACTAAAGAAGAAGTGAAAAGCGCCATTTTGGGAGTCCGTCGGGCATCCTCAAAATATGCAATGAAGTGGCAGTTGCCTCGTGAGATTGTTATTGAGTTTTCATCTAGGAGGGTCCGGGACAGTATCCTATATAATTCATACAATGCGGAGTTAGACTTTCTGGGAAATAAAGTCAAGATATTGAAGGACGTTCCATTTTTAGTTCGGAAGAGAAGATTTAAGTACAAGAAGTTGGCAGCTCTTTTGAGGGAACGGGACATAAAGTACAAATGGCTACTCCCGGAAGGAATCGGGTTTAGTTATAAAGATCAAGCTTACAAGATTAATTCGGAAGATCAGCTAAGGGATTTTGTGGATAAAAATCCAGAATTTGGGCCAGACACCAAGCAAAAAGAAGAGGATCCGAAGCCTGAAGGGAGGGGGGAGGCAACGAGCGCTGCGGCTGTAGCTGCTCAGAGAGAATTGCGTCCGAGGCCCAGGGGAGGGAAAAAGATTTAATTTGAATTGTAATTTGTATTTTGTATGATCAACCACTCCATCACTACTTTATAAAGCTATTTTTTTATTATGGCAGTATGAAGGGAAAGCATTGAAGTGTAGTGTTTAGTGTTTGTAGGTTACCTTCCCCTTTTTTCCACCCCTCCTTTCCCTTCTCTTTTTTCTCCCTTCTTTCCCTTCCCTTGTGCTATTGTAGTCTTTTGTAGTTACTGTTATTGTAGTTTTGTATGTTAGATATTGAAAAATAAAAAACTTTCAAAAAAAAAAAGAGAATATACTTTGAGTAATAGGTAAAATAGTTTCTGTGAAGCTTAGTTTCTTATATTTTTGGTTCTTAAAAGTGAGAGGTGTTTTCCTTAATACTTTAGTTACAGCAATAATGTTTCTTCAGAGTTTTCTATGACAGCTCAGGTTTCCTGGAGTTAGTTTAAAACAGTTTTCCCTTAGCAACAGACCCAGGGTCCTCCTCAGAGCCAAACTCCCTTTAAAAACTGGGCAGGAATTAATCTTCTTCTTCTAAGAAGATGTAACCCTTCTTATTTTGGCTTGAAAAGGAGTCTAACCTACTATCCAATCACTCTTGCCAAAACACACTCCCAGTTCTCTGGGATCTGTCTGAAGCAGGCTTCAGCTTCTGCTGACACTTATACTAAGAATTCTTAAATAGAATTCTTCTTCAGGACAGTGATGTTACAGTCAAGGCAAAAGTTTCCTGTTTCCTCACTCCAGAGGGAAACCAATCTGACCTTCCCTGTCAGATTCACTCACAAAAATACTCTTTCTGAACAATCCTGCCAGAAACCAACTGTCAGTCCTTCAGCTGGGTTCTAACTGATCAGTCAGAGAGGAGGGAGCAGCCTGTCACTCATGCTCTCCATTCCAAGCAAGAGTTAACCCTTTCCCTCCTTGCTTTCTGTCCATCACAGTTGTATGCAAGCAGGACTCTTTTTTTGTGGTGCTACTCACTGACATGGATGGCCCAGGCTAGCCTGATCTCATCATGTCTCAGGGCCAAGCTACACATGACGAATGACACTTGAACGGCAAGTGGATTGAGTGGAGGGCAAGTGAACAGGGAGAAATACACCTGCCGTTCAAGTGTCATTCGTCATGTGTAGCTTAGCCCTCAGAGGCTAAGCAGCCTGATTAGTATTAGATGATAGACTACCAAGGAAGTCCAGAGTTGTTATGTAGAGGCAGGCAATGGCAAACCACCTCTGTAGTCTCTTGCCTCAAAAACCCTGTGACATTGCTGTAAGTTGTCTGTAACTTAACAGCACTTTCCATCACCAGTCACTATTACTGTACACAGGCACCATTGAGTGGGGCTCTCCTAAGTTCTGAGGTGGGGAGTGGAGTAGTGAAAATGAGTATGGATACTTTTTTTTTTTTTTACAGAAAAGCCCTGTATGTAAGGATGAATCACATGATATAGCTGCCACACAATCAGATAAGTGGGGACTGCACACACCTTTAACTTGGACATGGTGGCTACTGGTAGTATTCACCAGCTCAACTGGTTTGTAAAATGATCACCTTAAGAGAGCCAGTTTGGTGTAGTGGTTAAGAGCGTGAGAGCTGGGTTTGATTCCTTACTCCTCCACTTGAAGCCAGCTGGGTGACTTTGGACTAGTCACAGCTCTCTGGAGCTCTCTTAGCCCCACCCGCCTCACAGGGTATTTGTTGTGGGGATAATAATAACATACTTTGTAAACCGCTCTGAGTGGGCATTAAGTTGTCCTGAAGGATGGTATATAAATTGAATATTATTATTATTAAGATTTTGCTGATAGCATAGGTACAAGCCATCAAGGAAGATTACTGCTTTGTTCATTTTTAAAAAGAATAGCTTAATCAGTTTGTTGTTTCCCAGTTCCTAGAATCCTCCCCCTCTTTGGCACAGACTTTTCCTTATAGCTCCTTTTAAAACAAACACCGCCCCCATCAGTGTGAAATATTCACACTGCTATTGCTGGTGATTCACACATTTTCAGGGAAATGCAAGGAAACCATAGCAGAGAAACAGAGGAGAAAACACAGCAGGGTAGATTGATTTAAATCAAGATTATTTAAATCACTAAGCAGAAAGCCTTGATTTAAGCCACTGATTGTAATCAGCTTCTCCATTTGTATTTTGGCTATTTTTAACAGGAAGTATATTCTTATAGGTTGATGTCACCATTAAAACATGCTGATTTATTACTAAACACAGCCTGCATAGTAGAATTTAATAAACTTTTTGGAGAATATATTATCTGTAAATATGTGCTTGGACCTCATAAAGACTACCATTTCCAAATTCCTTTTGATATGTTATACAATGTGTTGCAAAAAGGTGAATAAGAAGGACTAAATTAAGAGACGTGGAGTCAGTTACATTTAATTATAATTACTTATGTCCACTTCAGCATTTTCTCATTTTTGGCCAGAAGCTCTGATTCCTTTCAGCGTTATTTTACATGGAGGCCACATAGAAATAACTGGGACAAGAATACAGTGATGTTCTCATGCTTATACTCAGGGTCTTGATGGTCAAGGGTATCTTTTGAAGAAACATAGTCATCCTGTACATTGAGGGGAGTATGAGATGGTGCCTGCTGGTTCTGCCTACAACTTTTCCATATTCATCTTCTCTTCTGAAGTGTCTGCATACAGAAAAACTATGCATGTAGTGGTTGGGAACTGAGCCAGATCCTATGGTCACAACTTTTCTGCTCTCCATTCATGCAGGGACCATGGCTATATCATAGGCACAAGGGCTAATAAAGTAGAATGATGTTATCTGGGTTTTTATTCTGTATGCATATTAAAATCACAGGTTGAGTTGGGTATACTCCACAGTGTATTGAAATGGATTGCCCAGTCTTTCTCCCTCTTGGATCGTGGCGGGTTCTGTGTCCCCTGTTGTTTTACTCCTGCTGCTGTCACTTGCTAACCCCTGCAGAGCTGCTTCTCATCTAATAGATACAACAGCTAACCACTCATACAGATCATGCAGGGGCAGCTCCTTCTTCATGGACTCTGGTTCTAATGGACAGAGACAGCACAATATGCTATAGAGCCCAAGGCAGCAAATCCAAATGTCACCATCTTGGGGTGGTAAAAATACAAAACAATATAATTTGCTAGTCCATAATTGTACCCCAAAATTGGTCAGTTTGTCATGTAGAATCAGTAGATTATAACAAGGTGACAGGTTATTATTGGTTCCCTACTGCTGGCAGTTACCCTTTGCTCACATGCTTTATACCCACTATACTCTTAAATCTCCTCTCCTGCTACCGTTACTTGGCCATTCCTTAGAAATCTGTACCATAAGGCCTTATTGTCTTCCTTTCTTCACCAAGGCGATGCTGTGGAGAGGAAGGAAAGCCCTCCCTTTGGCTTTCGTAGCAAAAGGTCTAGAGGGTGATCTTCATCATAAAAAAGCGCCTTGGGTTTGCAGCCATCATTTATGTTTCATACTGTGGGTCCTGCTTGTTGACTTCCCATTACCTATAAATTCTGTGGACTGCTCTTCAGAGCCCAGCTGCTAAACTTTAATTTCAGTCTGGTGTCCAAAAGGCCATCAAATAGCAACACTTATTATTGAAGCCGTTGGACATAGATATATTTGGTAGTTAACTCTGAGTCTGTAACATCTATACTGATTTATACGGTCTATACTATCTATTTGCACACACCCCTGTCACTTGCATGTGAAGAAGTGATGACTATATTACAAGGGGCAAGGAGTGCAGATCAATACAGAAAATGAACAAAAACAAGAGTTCATCACTGTGTACAACATGACGGAATCCCTGGATGTCAGCAGGGGTCTCCTTTATTCATGTTCCACATCAGTTGAAGGTATACGTTTTCATCGACATCCCCCATATTTGATAGCACTGTTTCAGCTGCTGGATGGTAACTTACGACTGCTGTCATGGCTCTTGTGTGATTTCAAATGGCATGGAACAGTTATTTTTGAAATGCCACTCAGCTTCCCCCATTGAATCATGGTTTACCTTCTCTAGGCTTCCTTCCACTCAAGGCATTTTGTGAATGAAAGATTTTGTGAAACTTCAGATTACAGACCCGGTTTCTTAGAAGGTTGCTAGTCAAAGGAGATCTCCCATTTAGACATGAAGAAAAAAAAACAAGAAAGAAAAAAATAGCAGTGGCTTTAAATAATGAATAAAGTATGAAATTTGATGATGCTATTTTCCCTAGGTATGCATTTTTTCACTACTTTTATTTCTTTTCTCTATTTCCATTAAAAGGACAGTTTTGTATTAAATTTGCTAGTCATATCAGCTGATGTCTTTTGTGTTTCTAAACATCATGTAGAGTAGGAAGAGATTCCCTGGAGGTCTGACCAACCACCATCGCCATGTATTAAATTTTGTTTTGTTGATGCTTGGGGGGTCTGCACTATTTGGGTAAAGAAGTGCTGTTCCCCAGACAGCTTTGGGTAAGGATCATGGGTTAGTTCCCTTTCCCCTGTTGCTGTATGTATAGCTGCAAATGGTCCTGTACCATCCTTGTGTTTCTGACCTGGATTGCTCAGGGCAGGCTACTACTATGTGCAAAGCTGGCCTTTTCCTTCTGCATCAGTCACTATATGAGTGACTATTCTCTTATTTGATTCAAGTCATTCAGAGGAGTGACCTGATGATGAGCTCATGTGTCAAACTGAGCCAGTTTCTTGTAGTAGTTAAGAACAGCAGGACTCTAATCTGGAGAACCAGGTTTGATTCCCCACTCCTTCCCTTGATGCCAGTTGGGTGGTCTTGGGTCAGTCACAGCTTCTTGGAGCTCTCTCAGCCCACCCACCTCACAGGGTGATTGTCATGATAATAATGATAACACATGGTTGTTGTGGGTTTTCCAGGCTGTATTGCCGTGGTCTTGGCATTGTAGTTCCTGACGTTTCGCCAGCAGCTGTGGCTGGCATCTTCAGAGGTGTAGCACCAAAAGACAGAGATCTCTCAGTGTCACACTGAGAGATCTCTGTCTTTTGGTGCTACACCTCTGAAGATGCCAGCCACAGCTGCTGGCGAAACGTCAGGAACTACAATGCCAAGACCACGGCAATACAGCCCGGAAAACCCACAACAACCATCATTCTCTGGCCGTGAAAGCCTTCGACAATACAATGATAACACACTTTGTAAACCACTCTGACTGAGAGTTAAGTTGTCCTGAAGGGCAGTATATAAATTGAATGTTATTATTAGAATGGCTGCATGCATGGTCATATCGCAAGAAACTGAAGGACTCAGTAGTAGAGATGGGCACGATCCAAAAAAAATTGCCAATCCAGCTGATCGTGGATCGGCACCGGTGACGATCCCAACTAAACGATCCACACCGATCATCTCCCGTTCCTGATCCGTGGATCGTGGAGGCCAAAGCAGGGCGCGCTGCTTTTCCCAGCTATGTGGGAAGGTGGGTGTTGGCGGCGGCCACCGGGCCTGGTGGGCACGGGGAGATGGCGACAAGCCGCCTCCCCTCAGGGGGCAGGGGGTCTGGCTGCTCGCCGGCGGCACCCCCCATGTGCCCGCCCGCCAGGCCAAAAAGGAGCGTGCTGGCGAGAAAAGAACGGTGAGTGATGCCGGCGGCATCTGTGTTTGTGTTTGGCCGTCTGTGTTTGGCTGTCAGAGCTGCCTATCAAGGTTTGTAGGGAAGAGATTGGAGTGCCCATGGCTACAGAACACCCCCTTCCCCCTCCCTCCCCTGGGTGTCTTCTTCCAACTGGTGACTGCTTTGCTACTCCGTGGTTGGAAGGAAGCCCTGCTGATCAAGGAAAGCTGGGCTTCCATTTGGGTTTCCAGGGTGACAGAAGGAGGGGAAACACAGCTCAGGCATTCCCCTGGCTCCGTTGCCCCGGGAATAGATTACTGGCGCCTGAGTGTCTGGCTTCCCGATCCGAGCACGATCCAGCCCCCTCCCGATCGCTGGATCATTGGCCGTGGCCGATCATGATCCGCTGAGTCACGATCGCGCAATCGCCATTATCGTGGGATTTTTGGATCGTAATGCGGATTGTGCCCATCTCTACTCAGTAGAGGTGACTTGCAGGCCAGAGACCCCTTCCTATTGTTTAAGAGTAGAGAACAACAGCATGACTATATTCTTGTTTACTCAGAAGTACATACCACTGAGCCTAGTATGGCTTCTTCCCACGAAGGTGTACACAGATGTGCAGTATATGTCAGGAAAGAATATACAGAGCTGTCGTTGTGATTTAAAGGAAAGTCATGGGTATTTCAAAGTTCTGTGATTTGTTCCCCCTTTTTATTTTTCACAGCAAAAGAATCCTTTTCTCTCATCTTTGAAATGCCAGTTTGGATACTTGTCAGATGCTCAGCATTGAACAGCCTGCACCCCCACACTCCATTATTATTGCTGATGCTAATCTCTGACCATTAAACACGGGTCAAAACCAGCAGATAATTGCTACTCCATTCTGCCATGCATGGTCCTTTGTGAGTAGTTAATGAATGTTCAGGAAAATAAAGCTGAATGGAGAAAAGAAGGGGGTTGTGGTTTGCATACAACGAGATGGAGCACGGATAGGAAATAGGGTAAGCTACAGTTCACTGATGGGGAAAAATAAAGAATGATAAAATATCATCTGTATAGTATTGAATGTATTTCTGTTTGACCCAGAACGCTGTTGCTAACTGCATTGTGCAGAGCGGCAATTCCTCTGGGAGTAATTACATGCTGCTTTCTCTTATGAGACTTATTATAGGGAGGCCTGCCCCATTGCTGTGGATCCAACTGCTATTTTCAACAAGGAAAAAAAAAACTTTTATAGCTACTACTACCAAGCAATGTAATGGTTGCTGGGACATTTTGGCCTTATGGATATGTTGCTCTCTAGAGGGCAGGATCATCAAAGGGCAGAAATTGACTCCATAATGTGAAAGCTGAAAAAGTAGGCACCTCTATCAGTAATGACCAGTGTGGAGGCACCTGCTGCATTATCTAGGCAGTCCCTTGGAGTACTGGATGAAGGTTAAGAAGGGTGATACCATGTTTTTGAAGGTCATCATAGAAAAGGCAGTTGTGACACGTGTGAAGACACGAGTAGAGCTGTTGACAAATTTTACATACAAGCTGTTCTGATTTGAAAATCCCGCTTTCAAAATGGGTTCCACCTGCTCACAACAAAATGGCAGTAATCTTTTTGCTCCTTATACTAATGAATATCAATAGCATTATTACCATGGCTTTGATGCCTTGTGTTTGCATCACTGTTGTATGTGGTATAAAAGAAACAAGCAACTCAAGAACATTAGCAATAAAAACAAGTATCTCAAAAAGGCTCACAACAGAAATGGACATATATACATAAGTGGGAAAGGGAATATTTGTACATGCCTAGTCTGCTGTTGTCCTGGAATTTGGTCACTGAGTGGCAGCCAAGAATGACTGTATGTGCATTTCCACCTGCTGCCTTCAAGCAGTGACCAGAGAAGTTCACCATCGCAAGTTCATTCCTAAGCAAGTGTACTGTTGTCCTGGTACCTGCAGCATGGAAATGTCTTCGTTTGGTCTCAATGACTATTGAGAAATGCAGGCATTGGAGGAAGTATAAGATGTCCTTCACTATACTACACAATTTTGTGTGTGTGCGCGTTATGTAGCATCAAGTCATTTCTGATTTATGGCAACCCTATGAAAAATGTCCAAAATGTCCTATAATTAACAGCCTTGCTGACATCTTGCAAACGGGGGGATGTGGTTTTCTTTATTCAGTTAAGGCATCTCATGTTGGATCTTCCTCTTTTCTTACTGTTCCACCTTTCTTAGCATTATTGTCTTTTTCATTAAGTCTTGTCTTCTCATGATTTGACCAAAATATGATAGCCTCTGTCTCTTCATTTTAGTTTCTAGAGAGAATTCAGGTTTGATTTGATCTTCCATCCATATATTTGTCTTTTTGCCTATCCGTAAAACTCTCCTCCAGCACCAATCAACTTTCTTCCCATCATCTTTCTTCATTGTCTAGCTTTCACATCCATACATAGTAATGGAGAATACCATAGTATGAATTATCTTGATCTTGGTCCCCAGCATGCATCCTTATCCTTACGGATCTTTTCTGTAAATTACAGGCTGATTTTCTTCTGAAATTTTCTGGCATGCTCCATTAACCATCATAAATTTAATACAATCTCTAATGCCTCTTTTTAGAATTCAGCTTGAACATCTGGCATTTATCATTCCATATATATATCTTTGTTGTAGAATTTTGAGCATTACTTTACTTGGGTGGAAAATTAAGGCAATGGTCTAATAGCTGTTGCACTCTTTGGCACCTCCTTTTTTCAGAGTTGGAATGTAGATTGAGCATTTCCAGTCTGTGGGCCATTGTTTGTTTTCCATATTTGTTGGCATATTCTTGTTAAGATTTTGATGGACTCTCTTTCTGTAGCTTGAAATAGCTCTATTGATATTTCATCTACTCCAGATGGTTTGTTTTTCCCAGTTGCTTTGAGTGCAGCTTTCATTTCACTTTCCAAAACTGTATAGTTATTATCATCAAAAGATTTTTTCTTTTAAGGAATCTGTCATCCTTTTGTCTCTTCTGTAGAGTTTATTGTTTCCATCTTTTCTTTATTTTGTCCTAATAGGATACTGTATTTCTGTATTAATCTTTCTTTTGATTTCCTGGATCTTATGAAATGGATCTCTTGTTCTTCCTTTTTTTTGTTCTCTTGTATTTCTCTGCACTGGTTATTATAATAGTTCTCTTTGTCTCTGGGTGCAAATCACTGAAAAGCTGCATTTATTCTGATCTTATTTCTGTCACTTTTTACTTTTGCTTCTCATTTATCTTTAGCAATTTCAGGAGTTTCATCAGTCATCCAGATAGGCTTCACTTTACTTTTGGCTACAGGAATAATCTTTGCACATTCCTCCTTTGTAATGTCTGTGGTTTCAATCCAGAGCTCATCCAGTTCCTGATCAAATAAATTTAGTAATGCAAATCTGTTCTTTACATGATCTGTTAACTCTTCAGGAATGTTATTTAGATTATATTCTGGCCCTACAATTGCTTCAGTGTGTATGGATGTGATAGTGTACTAATTTGCATTGTATAAAATATGTAGAAATATTCCACTCTGAATGCATTTGCTCTCTCAGCTGTCTTAACTTGCAAAGCTGTATAACTGTTTATACTTTTAAATCCCATATCAGTCTATCATTATCAGTCCCCTTATATCTGGTCTATATTGTGAAAGGAAATCACTATGATGACTACTTCAGCACATCTTCATCATATGACATCAGTGGTAGTACATTTTTGTTTCTTTTGCAAACATCCCTTCATGCCTCTAACTAGGGAGACAAGAGTTTTTGGTGGGCACAGGTCAGATTATCCAAGGAGGAATTCAATGCATCCTGATATGTCTGTGTCCTTATGAGAACTTCTCCTTAATCATCACAATTTTAATGTCCTTGTAAAAACTCAGTGTTGCAAGGAAGAATGTGACAGCACAGGCTAATTAGTATTTTGGCTAAAATTAAGCTGAATCACAAGTGTTGTGTTGGTTAAGCTTCCTCCCCTGTAAGTGTCAGTTTTGAGGTCCATCTTTTTTTGTGACAGGGATTAACTCTAAATATTTGGATTGGTAGAAAAAGTTGGGGGAGAAACTTTGAAAGTATTCTGTGATCATCAGCCATCTTTTCCATTTTGCTCTCTGTAAAAATGGCTGTAACAAAGCAAATGACTCTATGCTAGCACATGAAAGCAAAAGGCTTACCCTTCTGCAGCCTGGAGAGCAGAGGATAGCAAGAAAATAGGATGTGTATAACATCCCCCTGCAAACCAATGAACCAGTTATGTGATTGGAAAGACATACTTAACAGGGGAAACCCTTCTTGGTAGCAATATCCGCATGCAATTCTGCAGAGTGGTGAATGCCCAACAATTGTGTATATGCTAATCCATTTTCATGTCACTCTCTCCTCTTCTTGAGGTACTACAGTGATGATCAGATCCAAAGGATCTCTAATATTACCAGCTGTTGTTAATTTTCCGGTTTGGAACAAATACATTGAAGAATATACCCCAATTTGATTAGTTAAGTTCCGGCTGGACATCTCTACTAAATTCTAGGTCTAAGGAGGGTAGAAAATATACTTGTAAAACAGTGGATTTGCATGTATTGTGGGAATATGTCTTGTGGAATGTTAGCAAGATATTTTGGAGACAGTCTCCAAAATGTGGAACTATCGGGCTTATTAGAAGTAGTTATATTTCATTTGTGGGCCGATTTACCCTGTCAGAAGCATGTTTCCCAACATGCAGTAATTAAGCATCAGGCAATTAAATTGAAAAAAGATAGAATTTACAGTTTATTTAGGTAGACTCAGTTCACAGCATTGCTTATAGAAGACAGAAAAAAGAATCCTTGTCTTAAAGTAAACTTTCCCTATTGGGCATAGCCTGATGGTCTGGCACCGCACTTGCATGGGGGTTTATGGATCAAGCCTTCATGGCAGGAGCTCTGGAAAGATACATCCACCTCCTTGGAAGGCCATGAGGCAAAAGAGAGAATCCCTCCATCAAGAGGGATTCTCTCCTGGCTTTCTGCAAACTAAGCAAAACTAAATTATTCAGGAGGGTTTTCTACGCAGATTAGAGGGCTGTCAGCCAAATTAGACATTACTTTTTTTATCTGCTCTCCATTCAGTCACATAGCAACTCCAGGAAATGGCTTCTATAAAAAAGGAGAGTGCAAATGGGCTTGCAAATCTGCCACTGGGAGAGGGAGAGCTCCTGCCTTTCTCCCAAGCTTTTTTCCCAGTGCGGAGGGGGAAACTTTCCCCACTTTTGCTGCCATACATGCACTCAATACCTCTGTGTGGAGCAGCAGAAATGGGGAAATGTCTCCCCTCCACACTGTTTTTGTACAGGGGAAAAAGCTTGGGGAAAAGCAGGAGCCCTCCCTCCCATCATGGCAGCTTTCTGAGCCCATTTGTGTTATTTTTTTTCATAGCAGTCATTCCTTGGAGCTTCTGAGTGACTGTGCAGAGCATGGATTGGCTCTGTGGTGAACTCGTAAAAGAAGTAGCATCTAGTTTGGCTGTGTGTCATAAGAAATAGCTCCGAGAGATGCTTTGGTAGGGACAGGGGCTATAGACTATGCTATCGGGTACTGTCTGCTAATATAGTTAGGTTCCTGTTAGGGAGTTTCCATGTCGCTAAACATACCACTTTAATTAGTTGTGCTGTTTCAGAAAGATTTCATCTCTGTGAGCATCTTTATGTTTGTTTTACATTTTTCCTGCTGCCATACCCTATTGTATTTGCTCACTGAATGTCCTGTTGTTCATTATTATATATTACTCAGTGAATGTCTTAGCTGTGGGTTATATTGTATTTCACTTGCACTGTGTAATCTGCCTTGGATATCAGAAATAAATAATTGAGAAAATAATACATGCACACAGAGTCACATGCAGTGCCCCCCCAATGTCCAAGGCATGCTGAAATGGTTAAAATCTACAGATCTGCTGGGACGTATCTGCTTATCTGCTTATCTGATGGAGGGACATTGTTCTAGCATAAGGAGCTTTCCTTTAACCCAAGAGGCTTTCCCATTGTTGGAAGAGCTTCTGGGATCTGAGGAACCAAAGGAATGGACCACTGCTAGCTGAAAGGAGTGGGATTTCTGAGCACACTCCATTAAAACAAATAGAGCTTCTATCTCAAACTTCTTCTTGGATTGTTTCTCATGGAGCAAGACCTCTGTAAAAGCATGATACATTTGGAGGGATGGATCCCTACCTTTTGTAGAGACCCTCTTAGTGGAATTAAAAATGTTCTCCTTGGTACTGGAAAAAACAGTATTGTTCAAACTTGCACACTGGCTATAATGAAATTTGGTCTCTGCTTACAATGCTAATTTAATATAGAGACAGCAAAGGACAAAGGGTTCACATGTTTATACAGACAAATGGTTAGCTCTTGCAGGGTCAGTTTCAGCAGGAACTGCAAAGATATACCAGTGCTATGGAAGGTACTGCATATTGCACAGTGAATGAACAAGAGCACAAAACAGTAAAAATTAAACTCTTGGTGTCCCATTGATTTCAGTGGAAGAGTTAAGTTGCACTTAGATCTGTTGCACTGAAATAAATGGGAATGAGAACAGCTTAACTTGAGCAGGATTGTGCCCTAAATAACGATGAGCTGGTGTCCTATGAACTGGCTGCCCAGCATGCCTACTCACAGCAAAAGAAGTACATCTGCTGGTGCGATGATGAATCTGTATTTTTTTTTCTTACGTGCAGATTATTGCCATGCAGAGGGGAAAAAATGTTGTGTGAAGCAGCCCCTAGTGGCATCTTTCATCTGTGTAGCAACTTATCACTGTGGTCAACTCTACAGTTCCCTGATCACCTCCCGCTGTGGGTGTAATTGCATTCTGCTGCTTAAAGTTCTCTGTTCAGCTTTAATTGAATAGTGAATCTTTTCAAAAGAGAGTGGCATATATTTGGCTGGAAATGTTCAGCCTCCACAAGTATCCTCTTTCTTATCAACCATCTTGGGCAAGATGGCAAGATTAGAATATATGGAAATAAATAAAGTATAGCTGGCGCTGTCCTTAAATTTTCTCTCTCTTTTTTGAGACCTGAAGAAACGGTGAAGCCTTTAGGTCCAGGTTCTTTTATCACTTTGGAATGCAGAGGTTTGGAGATACTCAGACTTTTCTGCTCGTTTTAAGTCAGAGTTGCCACTTTCCTTTGTTCAACTTCGTCTTGTGATGCAAAAGAAAAGTTGTGTTTTAACTATTATACTATACTTGCTTTTCCAGATATTTGAAAAGCTATTTATGTTCCTATAGGATCAACCCACTTCTATTGGTCCAATATTCACTTTATGCAGTTCCATACCTCTGTTATTGATAGATATGAGCAGCTAAAGAGTTGAAGCCCCCCCTTCACTATGGCTTCTTCTTTTTAAATTTTTTTTTATTGAAACTGTATAACACACAAAACATTACAAAACACAAAGTCAGAATTAGTAACAGATAACAATGAAGCAAACCATAACTTATTAAAATACAAGAAGTTATAACTAATTAATTATAGCTTACAAGGAGAGTATTCTTACAATATCAAGGGCAGTATTGTCCGCTCTGGCTGGCAGTTGCTCTCCACAGTCTCAGGCCAAAGTCTTTCACATCACCAGCTACCTGAAGAGGCCAATTGACTTGAGGACCTTCTGCATGCAAAGCAGATGTTGTACCACACCTGAGTGGCTAATTGACATTGACAGAGAGGTTGTGGAGAGGCATCTGGCTGCACTGGATGAATACAAATCCCCTGGGCCGGATGGGGTGCACCCAAGAGTGCTGAAAGAACTTTCTAGAGAACTTGCAGAACCCCTGTCCATCATCTTCAAGGCCTCCTGGAGGACTGGGGATGTGCCACAAGATTGGAGAAGAGCAAATGTTATCCCAATTTTTAAGAAAGGGAAGAAGGATGACCCGGGAAACTACAGGCTGGTCAGTCTGACTTCTGTTGCTGGGGAGATATTAGAATAGATTTTAAAGGGATCAATCTGTAAGCATCTGAAAGACCGCTCAGTTATCTGGGGAAGTCAGCATGGTTTTGTTCCTAACAGATCTTGCCAGACCAACCTGGTTTCCTTCTTTGATCGAGTGACCAGCTTACTGGATCGGGGGAACTTTGTTGACGTGATTTATCTGGATTTCAGTAAAGCTTTTGATAAGGTACCCCATGACATTCTGATGGGCAAGCTGGAAGACTGTGGAGTGGACTATAGGACAGTTCAGTGGATAGGGAACTGGTTAGAGGACCCGCACTCAAAGAGTGGTGGTCAACGGCATTTCATCAGATTGGAGGGAGGTGTCCAGTGGGGTGCCGCAGGGCTCGGTTTTGGGCCCAGTACTTTTCAATATTTTTATCAATGATCTGGATGAAGGAGTGGAAGGGCTGCTCATTAAATTTGCTGATGATACCAAATTGGGAGGAGTAGCAAACACCCAAGAAGATAGAATTAAAATTCAACAAGACCTGAATACTCTGGAGAAGTGGGCAGCTGTGAATAGGATGCAATTCAACAAAGACAAGTGCACAGTATTACATCTGGGCCACAAAAATGGGAAGCACAAATACTGGATGGGGGATACACTTCTGGGCAGTAGTACATGTGAAAGGGATCTTGGGGTAAGAGTGGACTTTAAACTAAATATGAGCAGTCAGTGTGATGCGGTGGCAAAAAAGGCTAATTCAATCTTGGGTTGTATCAAAGGGGCCATAGCGTCGAAATCACAGGAGGTCATAGCCCCTCTCTATACTGCCTTGGTCAGGCCACACCTGGAGTATTGTGTGCAGTTCTGGAGGCCTCATTTCAAAAAGGATGTGGCCAAAATCGAGAGGGTGCAGAGGAGAGTGACGAGGATGATCAGGGGTCTGGAGACTGAGCCCTATGAGGTAAGGCTGAGGGCCTTGGGAATGTTTAGTTTGGAGAAGAGGAGGTTGAGGGGGGACATGATTGCTCTCTTTAAACATTTGAAAGGCTGTCATTTGGAGGAGAGCAAGGAGCTGTTCCAGTTGGCAGCAGAGGGTAGGACCCAAAGCAACGGGCTTAAATTACATGCACAAAGGTACCAGCTGGATATTAGGAAAAACTTTTTCACGGTCAGAGTAGTTCAAAGGTGGAATCAGCTGCCTAGGGAGGTGGTGAGCTCCCCCTCACTGGCAGTTTTCAAGAAGAGGCTGGATGAATACTTGTCAGAGATGCTTTAGGCTGATCCTGCACTGGGCAGGGGGTTGGACTAGATGGTCTGTATGGTCCCTTCCAACTCTATGATTCTATTCTATGATTCTATGAGGTAATGCCCGCCTCTCCTTCTCCCGGCTGGGATCAAGCACAGAGGAAGTGGTAATGCCTGCCCCCCCCAACTTCACCCAGCTGGAATCTGGCACGGAGCAGGAGGCAAGGCCTGCCCCTGCTTCACCTGGCCAGGGTCAGGCATGGAGCAGGCAGCAATGCTCACCCCTTCATCTGGCCAGGAGGAGGAGTGGAGCAAGTGGCAATGCCCACCCACCCCTTCATTCAGCCAAGATTAGGCACGGAGAAGATGGCAAGTCCTGCCCCTTCACCTCGACATGATCCGGCATGGAGCAGGTGGCAATGCCTGCCCCCCTTCACCCAGCTGGGATCAGGCATGGAGCAGGTGGCAATGCCCCCCCTTCAGTTGGCTGGGATCAGGCCCCGCCCCTCCCTGCTGTTATCAGTGACAGAGGAGGAGGAAATGCCCGCCTGCTTGCCCTCCCTTTTTGTATTTTTCCCCACAATGGGCTTTGTTGCTAGTACAAAGATAAAGGTCCTTACTTAAAAGCTTGGGTTAAAAAGGAATGTTTAGCCCAGCTCCTAAAAGAAAGTAAGATGCCAGGAGAGTCTCATGAAGGAGGGTGTTCCAAAGGTGACCAGCACTGAGAGTTTCTTCCCTATACACTTGGGTCGGGCAGCCTGAAATACTTGGTTTGGTTGCCGCTCATTATCTGAAGTTATCTTAGTTTGCTTGCTGATCTAATTAGAAGATCAAATTCTCTACACTTTTTTATGAATTAACTCTGACCAGTCCTATTTAATTCTAAGCCTCCACCTTAACAATCAGTATGAAGCAGATGAAAAAAGGAGTTGCTTATGGCCAATTGGAGATAGTCTCCAAATTTCTGAAGTCCCCAAAGTTACCAGATAATCCTGTGTTGTATCCAATGGTAAGATTGTGGGGTAGCTCTGATAAGAAATGCTGGTACAGAAGAATAAGTGGGTAACAAATGGCTCATGTCTCTGCTCCTCAGATTGGCTGGGCAGTGCAAGACTGCTTAGTCTGTCCATTTTTTTTAATGTCCTCATTTTGAAAATTGTGGCAGTGCCAAAAATTGCTCCCCCCAAAATGCAGGAACCGTCACCTGCCTACAACTTTTGGGGTGTGGTTCTCAGAACATGAGATCCAGTTAAGAAGAGCCCATTGACTGGAGGCACAATTTTTATCAGAGGCAATGTTTGTGATGGATTCCATCTTCCTGGTGCTCCATTTGCTAGATGGCTCTAATTCTGTTTTATGACTGAGCATTCCTTTTGCTTATGGATAGCGAGCAGAGAGGTATGCAAAGCAGGAAACATTCATTTTGTGTGTGTGTGTGTGTGTACAGACTGAGTGATGGCAGGGGCTTTACCTGATGAAGAGTCACTGCATATAAGTGCATTTCAAATAATGCCATTCAGAAGTCAAACTTGGGAAGAAAATATGACAGATATTAAGTAGCCAAAGTCAAGCAAATATCCATTTTTATGTCAGAGCTTTTGGAAATATGACAAAAGTAGATTTCGAGGGAAATCAGTCCTGTGTGTGATTGAGGGTATGATTTAAAAGAGGAGGAGCAGAAAGCCGATCTCACTGATGACTCTGAAGTCTGCTTCCTAGGATACAGTTTTGCAAAATAAAAGCCATTGTTGTGTTTGGGGAAAAATGCTTTTTAGAATGTTAAGTGCTTACAACTAAAGGATAGTTTATACATTCCACAGGATCAAGTAATAATAAAACTTGTACTGGGCTGTATCATTTCAGGCTGGAGTTACAGGGTTGGGTTGATTTCTCCCTCACAGAAATTCCTTACCCTTAGACCAACAGCAAGTCAGGGAGACAGATAGGCTGAACGTTTTGGCCACATGGGCTAAGTCTGAAGGTGCATTTTATTTAATACAGACAGAGATTCAGACCTGCAGCTACTACTTTGCACTCCAGAGTGGTTCAATCTAGGGAAAAAATTACCATTTGGTTCTGCTGAACATGGAAACTCACTCTTGATCTCATTCAAAAATACTTTACATATTACTAAGGTCTGAAAATGTGTGAGTGATTCAACTAGTTATAATCACTTATATACTGCTCTTCTAGAAAGATTAGTACCCAACTTAGAGTGGTGAGCAAAGTCAGTGTATTATTATCTCCACCATAAAGCTGGGGAGCTTACCCAAGGATACCTACTGAGTTCATGGCATTCGTGGGATTCTAACCAGCAGACTGCCGATTTGCAACCCAACCACTTAACCACTATACTACAGCAGCTATTGAACATGCAGTCTGAACACACTAATGTTTGCTAATTGGAATAAAACTCCAAACTTCTGAAAAGGTGGTATGGACAGGTATCTGGTAAAGGAGCTTTACTCTTGAAAGATTATACCCTGGAAATCTTGATGGTTTTTAAGGTGCTAATAGACTTGAATCTTGTTCAGGGGAGAGTGTGACTCAGCATATAAATGTGTGATATAGACCTTATCCAATGAGAGAATGCCCTCATGTGCCAACAATGTCCATCTGCCCTGTACATTGGACAAACCAGCCAACCTCTGCGCAAAAGAATAAATGGACACAAATCTGACATTAGAAATGGAAACGTCCAGAAACCAGTGGGAGAACACTTCAATCTACCAGGACATTCCATCAAGGACTTAAAGGTCACCATAGTTCAACAGAAACCTTTCAAAAACAAAATCCAATGGGAAGCTGCCGAATTGTGATTCATATGTAAATTCGAGTCAGCCAGGCTTGGATTGAATAGAGACTATGAATGGTTATCTCATTATCAGAAGTAACTGATTTCATTAACAGAAGCAAACTAATCTCATTATCAGAAGTAAACTGATTTGCATCTACTCCCCACTCCCCTCACCACCTATATATATCTGGCCAGTTTCTTCTTACCCTCCATGCATCTGATGAAGAGAACTGTGGTTCTCGAAAGCTTATGCCACAGTAAAGTTGGTTAGTCTTAAAGGTGCTACTGGACTCTTTACTATAATGCCATTGAGTCCACCTTCCAAAGCAGTCATTTTCTCCAGGGGAACTGATCATCACCTGGAGATCAGCTGTAATTCCGGGAGATCTCCAGCCACCACCTGGAGGCTGGCAGCTCTACATATGAGGTATACGAAAGCTCATATTGAAAAAAATATTATCTATAAGATGCCGCTGGACTTCTGGTTTATATTCCTGAGCACAGCAAGCATTTTCCCCATTACCAGCCCAGAAGTTTGTTTGTTTGTTTGTTTATAATCTGTCTTTCTCACTGAGACTCAAGGCAGATTACATAGTGTGAGATCAATACAATCAGTACCAAGGACAAGAGTAGGCATTCCCATACAGTGTCTAGGACATTTCCATAAGCAATGTCATAGGGTAGATTAATACAAGTTTACAGAGACATAGCATTAGCAAGGATCTAATACAGGGTTGAAGGATTGCTGAAACAGAACATAATTAATTCTAGGATTGACATTAGATAACATGAAGAACAAGCAGTATTTACAAGTACATATTCAAAGCAACAGATAATATGTAAAGGAACATAATGGTGGAGCCCATGGTTTCCAACTCATTGGTGAAACATCCAAGACTCCCTCCCTACAATACCGCCTCCTATTAGCGAAACATCCAAGACCCCCTCCCTACTATACCGCCCTCCTATTAGCGAAACATCCAAGACCCCCTCCCTACTATACCGCCCTCCTATTAGCGAAACATCCAAGACCCCTCCCTACTATACCGCCCTCCTATCTGAGTAAAAAAGCCTTTTTGAATAATTCAGTTTTGCATTGTTTGCAGAAAGCAAAGAGCATGGGAGCTCTCCTGACTAGAGATGGGTACAAACAGCAATATGAACAAAAAAAAGCTACGAACAGCCCAATCTGCTGTTCGAGAACAAGCTGTTCATGAGGCCCCATTCTAAATGAACAGGTGGTTGTTGCAAGCCTCGTTTGTTGCTGTTCTTTGCTGTTCGTAAAGCCAGACAGTCTGGCACCTGCAATCAATTCCCTTGGCAACTTAGGCAGGGATTGTCTGAACTCTGTCTGAACTCCTGCTGTTGCCCTGGAAACCCCAATCTAAGCCCAATTTAGCTTGATAGGCAGGTCTTCCTTTCAAGTGTGGAGCTCCAAATTTGTTACAAGGGAGGCTCTAGTTTTGCAGACAGTGGAGAGACAGTTGCTGTTGGCATTTTGATAGAGAGTGCATTGGAGCTTGAATTTTCTTTGTGTGTGGTAGGATAGGGATGTACCCCTTCAAGTTCCAGGGCTGCTGCCAGGCTCTGGGGCCAAGCTATTATTTATTATTGGTACCTTTCCTGGTGCCTGCTCAGGTCAGGTTTCTGGGAGTGGTGCAGTAGGGATCTTGACCAAACTTGGATGATGGCTGAGGAGAGCCTGCTGGCCCCCACGAACAGCCAACCATGAACATGTTCATGAACAGGGCCATGTTCGTGGTTGTTCGTGAGTCCCTGTTCATGGATGGCAATGAACAATGAACATCATGTTAATTTTTTTCCTGTTTGTGCCCATCTCTACTCCTGACCTCAGGCAGGCTGTTCCATGGGGTAGGGGCCACCACAGAGAAGGGCCGTGTATGAGCTGCAGTTGATTTTGCCCATGTGCAGGCTGGCACCTGCAAGAGACCCTGTTCAGATGAGCGAAGCTGCCATGGAGGGACATAGGGAGGGAGGCGGTCCTGTAGATATGTTGGGCCAAGGCCATGGAGAGCTTTGTATGTAATAACTTGTACCTTGAATTGAGCATGGTAGCTGATAGGTAGCTAATGGAGTGACTGCAGGATGGGAGTGATGTTCATGCTCCTGCTTGCTTCTGCTAACAGTCGAGCTGCAGCATTTTGCACCAATTGGAGCCTCCTAGTTAACTTAGATGGAAGACCAATATATAGTGCATTACAATAATCAAGTTTTGATGTTACCATAGCATGGATCCAGGTGGCCAGGTTGGCAGTATCAAGATAAGAAGCCATCTTCCAGGCTAGCGTGAGATTGTAGAAAGCATTTTTTGTGGCTGCCTTAACTTCTTTTTCTAGTAGGAGCACTGGATCCAGTATAACCCCTAGGCTCTTAACCGACTCTACAAGGGTCAGATTAACTCCATCAAAAGTGGGGAGTACAATGTCTTTCAGGATATCTGACTTCCCACCAAGCATCATGTTGGGAGGGCTTTCTTGAGAAGTCATATTTGCCTGAGCCATTTTAGTATTTGTGTCTTTGTGTTCATTAGGCAAAAAAAGGGAAAGCTTTGCTGGGAAGAGGGCCAAGGCAGAAGCAATAGCCTTGCCTACACAGTGATAGGCTGACAATTTGCCTGCACTTAGAAAGGATATAACTTTAAACTTATCTCTGTAGCAGTGATACTCACTCAGGGATTCAGGAGCCACACGTGGCTCTTTTTGCATGTCACTTGTGCCTCTTCTGGGCACTGTTCCCCAATGTGGCACACACTCCAAGGTCCAGGAACATGAGCTTGTGGTAGGGAGGTGGTTCCCACCTTGAACAAGCCACCACTGCCGGGACTGGAGGTTAGGCCGCAGGATGCATGCCTCATGTGAGGGATGGAGTCCTCTCTAACAACCTTCCCCCCTTCTCTGCAGCCTCTGCACCCAGGCAGCTGTTGGGAGAAAAGCAATCTGGCCACAGAGAGTGAAAACCACCACTGCTGAGGATAGTTTTAGGTGGGAAGCTGTGTTGGTCTGCAGTAGAACAGCAGGATTTGAGTCCAGTAGCACCTTAGATATTCAAGGTGTAAGATTTCATGACAGAGCTCTCTTCTTCAGACACAAATAGGAAAGGTGGTGGTGCACAGGGCATACAAGAGTCAACGTGGCTCTCCACAACCGTTTCACTACTGGTCTTCTGACATCAATTGAAGGCACTTTTTTGTTTCAGAAATGCTTACCCTAGTTTTAAGTTTTGTACTTTAAATTTGTACCATTCACATATCTTAAAACTTTATTGTAATAATTATTATTGTCACTAGGCAACTACAGTGATGAAAGATGGGCACTCTGTGTTGGCAGAATTCAGGAAATAATCCAGTGCTTCCAATGAATTTACTGCAACAGGATTTTTGCAAAAGACAATAACTGACTCTAGGCCATTAATGCAACAGAGAGGCCTTCAGAGTACAAGCACTGACACATACTAACACACAGCAGAGAGAGAGAGAGTGGTTGAACTGCAAGAGAAAACATTTAATGAACCCTAAACACTAGAGAATGCTCCACAGCTCCCTCTAGGGTACAAGTGGACTAAACTACTTTTTCCAGCAGTATTTACAGTAACTAGACTTAGCAGGCTGTTACTTCTCCAACACTCTGCACATGCTCAGTCACTCCCCCCGTTGGGTTGCCAACCTCCAGGTGGGACCTGGAGATCTTCTAGAATGAAAATTTATCTTCAGACTACAGAGATCAGTTCCTCTGGAGGAAATGGTTTTTTTGGAGGGCGGACTCAATGGCCTTATACCCCACTGAGGTCCTTTCCCCACCCTAAACTCTACCATGCCCTAGCACCCCCCCCCCAAATCTCCAGGAAATTCTCAACCCATATTTGGCAACCCTATTGACTCTATCAGCATTTCTCTTTGAATCTTGAATGTTCATGAAGCGAGCTTAGCAATTTAGAATAAATGCAGAAATAATTTTCAGGTTGTATTCAAAGATCTGTTTTTGTGCGTGGAGAATCCAACCATGCACTCAAAAATATTAGAGGCAGAGCTCTGAATAACATTTACTATGAATTATGTGCCGATCTTTACTTGGGAGTCCGGCCAAATGTGGGAGAAGATTGATGAAACTTTCAAGCAACTGTTTGACCAATTAATCAAATTCTTAGGAATCCTGTGCTTTTATGTGGATGAGGGACTAAATGAGGAGGAAAATGGTAGTGGAATAATTCAGATTACTGCACATTAAGAAAAATAACTACATTTTGGTGTTTCATCTCTTCGTAGGAATAGGGATGCTTAAGCGTTCCTCTTCTGGCAGTCCAAGACAAGGGGTAGTTGCATGGTGATTCAAGGGCATTTCTGAACAGTGCACAGTTATTTTAGGCATAGCTGCTTTCTTCTTCAGAACTCTGCCTTGGAGGAAATGGGCTGGCAGAAATAACAATCCTTCCTGCCTTTTGCATAGTTATCCTATAAGGTTTGGAGGTGCGGGTGGTTAAAAAGTGTGACAGTCACCTTTAAGATTGGATCCACATTCATGTCTTTTCATGTGGTGCACTACTGATATTTACCTGTGGATAGGAGACAGTAGCTCAGATCAGATATAATATAGATCCTTGTTTATTTAAAGTAAAATCACTTTGTGAAATGAGTATCCATGTCACAGACAATGGTTCAAATCTTAGTTCTGTTCGTTTGAGCCTGCTATGTACAAGCAGAATGGAAGCAGTCTTAAGTCCACTTAAGGCTTGTTTCTTCAAGAAAGGAAAGGATATTCTTTATTGATAAGGAAATCCCTGCTGTGACAGGAAAGTAAGATAGTCAGTGTGGTATAGTGTTGGACTAGTATCTAGGACACCCAGATTTGAATCCCCACTGTGCCATGGAAGTTTGTTGAGTGATCTTGGGCTGGTCACACACTCTCAGACTAACCTACCTCACAGGGTTGTTATGAGGATAAAGGGGGAAGAGGATAATATGAGCTGCTTTGGGTTCCATGGAGGAGAAAGGAAGGGTTTAAGTGACGTTTTACATTCTGGTGACCTGCCTACCCTACCTCCATGATACTGGTGTGTGGGTTGTATTATGGTGAGCCATCATATGCTGCATCTTAGATTGTGGTTTTAACTTTTGTGTTGGAATTATGAAGTTGTGTATTTTATCTTTTATTGTGTTTTGTTGTTTTAATTTATTGTACCAATATATAATGTTGTAACCTGCCCTGAGCCCACTTAAGGGGACAGTGGGGTAGAAATCTAATAAATTAAATTAAATTAAGTAAATAAAAACAGGCATTCTGACTAACTATTGAACTATGAGAGGCAACTGCTCTCCTGGATGTCGAGGAGGGAGAGAAGAAAGGGCTGGAAGGAAGGAAGTCCCTGAGATTAGCTGTCTAGGCAGCAAAGGGATAGCAGAACAGAAAAGATGAAAACAGGCAGAAGGATTTGACCTACCTACCCTGTTACTTCTGCTGCCTCTTCCCCACCACTGCCCCTGTGCTGGTGTGCTTGTTGCCAAGAGACATTATGTTGTTCTTTACTTCTGACAGGTTCACTTTGACAGATTCTGCTTTTACTGCCTCCGCTGTGCCTGGTGGGCATTTCTGTAGCCAGGGCATGTACAGGGGTAAGTCAGAATGTCTTTGTATATCATGCAAAAATATAGATAAGACTAGCTGTGGTTAATAAGCCAAGTTCACACAGTGGTTTCAGAACCTAAGCTGAGGTAGCCTAACTATAATTAATGGAGCAGCCTACCTTGAAACAATCACACAAACCACTATTAGTTTAATAAAACCATTGTTTTGTGTTATTTCTGAACCACACAACACTAAATTGCATTCTACCATATGTCATGTACTTCATGGTTTCTGTCATGTTATGTAACGTTACTTTTGACCACATTATGTAAGTCACAATTTGCCAAACAGTGGCCTTTGCCCCACTCCTCCTCTGTCAGAGGTCCTTTTCTTTGTTTCTTTTCCAGGGGATAATTGTGCTATTTTATCCCAGTCATGTAGGCAACGTATCAATTCCTTTTTGTGTCAGATGCTCAAAACCCAGCTAGGTCATATACTTAAGTTCACAGTGATTTCCCATCCCTGTTTTGTAATCTTTTTCTTTCATGGGTTACACAAGATATGTTGGGCTGGGCAGGGCAAGTGAGTCCATTTGGGACAATCCATATCTCTCTGAAGATTAAGAATTAAAAACCTAAACACAACATTCCAGAAGGATGAAGCATCTTTATATCAATATGACTTTTAGGAATACAATGCAGAAAAGGTAAAATGAAATGAAATTGTTCCAGATCGTTGGTGCAGAGAAAGACTGGGAAGTTCATCCCATTCCTGGTGTATAGACTTGCATAAGGTCAGGATGTCAGATGTGAGCCAGTCTCGCCAGTCCGTGTGCCAGTGATCAATGCCTCTCTTGTTCCTTATGTTTTGATCAGGAATAGCACAACCCCCAGGAAAGGACGAGAGGCCATTTTCACATTTCTCAGTTCTGCAGTTTTATGAGAAATTTGCTCTGCAATTCAAATGAATTTTAAACTCTCTCCAGCCTTTTTCACACACCCCTATTTTTCACCTCTCTCTCCAATTCATATTATCACAACAATTCAGTTCTGTACTTACATTCCTTTGAGACCTAAAAACAAGTGCCCTAAAGGGTCGTCACAAAATGCTGTTGTTATGTATTGCAATATGTGCTACATCCTTGGCAGAACTCGATATAGCCTTCAATGGCTTGAAAATAACTAGTGTTCCATCATCATTGTTGATGAGCTGTCTAAAGCTTTCTGTGAACATATGAGTCCAGTTTGGAGACAATACAATGGCAGATTACCTTGCTCCATGGACATGTTTGTCATGAATATTAGCAGCTTTCTTCATTTACTGTTATCTAGAATATGGAGCAGTTGATGGGCAATGGAATCTACAAACCATTTATGCTGTTATCCTAGCTCATGAGCTATCATATAAACCACAAAGCTATGAATATAACAGACAGACAACAGTGGAACTAGGGGTGTTCTCCAAGAAAAAAATCATGATAATTTCAGATTGGGGTGGGGTGGGGGTTACAATGATTGCTGATTTATGGGTAGGACGTGTTTTGTGTGTGTTATGTGCCATCAAGTCGTCTCCAACCTATGGCGACCCTATGAATGAAAGATGTCCAAAATGTTCTATCTTTAACACACTTGCTCAGATCCTGCAAACTGGTGGACGTGGCTTCTTTTACTGAGTCAAGCCATCTGGTTTTAGGTCTTCCTCTTTTCCTGCTGCCTTCCACTTTTCTTAGCATTATCGACTTTTCCAGAGAATCTTGTCTTCTCCTGATGTGACCAAAGTACCATAGCTTTGTCGTTTTAGCTTCTAAGGAGAATTCAGGCTTGATTTGATCTAGTACCCACTTTTTTGTCTTTTTGGCTGTCCATGGTATCCACAAAACTCTCTTCCAGCACCACATTTCAAATGAATCAATTTTCTTCCTGTCAGCTTTCTTTATTGTCCAACTTTCACATTCATACATCGCAATGGGGAATACTGTAGTTTGGATGGACATTACCAGTTTGGATTCAGTTTGCCTTGTGACCTGTCTGCAGTCATTTCATTTTCCTTCTCTTACAATGGCTGACATTTTTTTAAACTTTTCCACTGAAAACTCTGCATTTGCCATTCTTCCTTGTTGTGGTCTGTTGTTTGTTTCCCTTCGCAAACTGAGGAAGGAGAGAGGGAAGGAGAATCACAGCTCTGCCAATATTCTGTATGTGGGACTTTTGGGGGATGGGGGAAAGCATTTCTTCTTCCCCTTATGATATGAATGAAACTGTGAAAAACTTGTAAATGTCTAGATTTAAATTTAGTACAGCCACCAGAGACAGAGGAAATGGCTTGGGGAGTTAGGTCTGGACTTCAAGTCAACAATTAGCCATCCCTATTTTATTGATCCACCAGGGGTTGTGATTTACTGAGAGCCAAACTACAAGTGACGTCTTACACAGGTTGGACACTAGTCGGCTTCCCTCAAGGTTTGATGGGAAATGTAGGCATCCTGGTTTTACAGCTTGGCTCTCCATTACAGCTGCAAGACCAGGATGCCTACATTTCCCATCAAAACTTGAGGGAAGCCGACTAGTGTCCAACCTGTGTAAGACGTCACTTGTAGTTTGGCTCTGAGTCAAGTAGACTTTTTAGAGCTCCTTCTTGGCACTGGTCGTAAGGAGTTAGCATCTAGAGATGAAAAGAATTCCCCAGTCAATTTTCTTGGTTGTTCTAGAATATCTTTCTATGCTGCATTTCAGTCCTCCTTTGCTCTGCTTAAACTAGGAGAAATTCTAACATAAATTCTATGCCAAACCTATACACAGTTGCCAATAGCTTTTTGTTAATATGGATCATTTGTGTTTCCCCTGTTGTCACTTACATGCATTTGTGCATTGATGAAACACAGTAAAACCCTGGCTTGATGTGTTTATCCGATGGTTGCATTGAGATTATTTTGATGTAAAATTTTATTGCTTCATTCCTGTATGTAAAACATTGCACAGAAAGAATCTGCATACAATCTTAATATGCTAAATCACAATTCATTTGGTGTGGTGTTTTACAAATACCTGCAAGGGCACATGCATACCAGTAAAACACTACATCAATATGGATGCAGTCATATAGACACATGAAGCTGCCTTATATTGAATCAGATCGTTGGTCATCAAGCCCAGTATTGCCTGCTCAGACAGTCAGTGTCTCTCCAGGGTCTCAGTTTCTCTACTCAAGACCTCTTACACAAGAACATTAAAGTGAAGGGAGACACAATGTTAGCCGGAAAGAGTAGTTTAAAAAGATAGAGGTGAAGGCTGTGTCAATTTTTCCTCTCTACAGAGCTGGCCAAGATTGCCACTCAGAGGGTTTGTTAATTTCCTCTTTACCTCTCCAAAGGCTTTGTCAATTTCACTTCCCCTTAGTGAGGCAGAGAGGAAATTAACAAACTCTCTCAGTAGGGATCTTTGCTGGCTCTGTAGAGAGGGGAAATTGACAGAGCCTTTGCCTCTGTCTTTTTAAACTATGCTTCCTGGCTAACATTGCATCTCCCTTCACTTGAGCATCCTTGTAAAAGAGGCCTCATGTAGAGAGTCTCACCTGCTGCCTGGTCCTTTTAACTGGAGATGTTAGGGATTGAACCTGGGACTTTCACCATGCCAAACAGTCTACCACATCCCCTTCCTAATATTAATCTATATCAGGACTTGTTTTTTTCTTTTGCAGTAACAAAAAAGGAGCAAAATTTGGAAATAAAAAAAGGAAACCCTAGAAAATTCCTAATATAATTTCTAATAGTTCCACTTGGAGTAGAAGATTGGGTTATCCAAACTCTCAAATATGGAGATAAATCTGAATAAGAGAAATCACTGAAGTATCCCTATTGTTATCACTACACCAGGATCTGTCAGGCTCTCACAGGACTATTCTTGAGAGGCTTTATCTGTTTCTAGTAGGAAAATCCCAATGGATGGGACTGAATTATTGCTTATAACTCCTACTGCAATGTATTTATGTAGAGTTTCATCTCCTCCTGTTCAATCTATCTAAAGATATAGCCATGGGATGGCATATTGTGGAAATTTAATGCAAGTTCCTGTCAGTACACTGGTGACATCATTGCTATTTTTCCTTTCATTTAACACGTTTAAATGAATGAGTTTTGAACTATTGTTTCACAAGTTTAGCATGGATTCTCATGCATCTAGCATGCTGGTTACTGAGATTCCATTGGTTTGAGGGCATGAATGAGACACTGAAAAGAAGTGGTGGGGAAAATATGCAATATATCTATGTCAACTATAGAGAAAGAGGAGATACGGAAAGATTTCATATGATTAGGCATGGCTAGGCAAAATAATGGCAGGTAAAGTTTAAAGTTGGTAACTACAAATGACAGAAAACATAATCTTGTCTGTACACAACAGGGGTTCTAATTAGCTGCTGCTACTCAGGAAAGAGAAATTGAAGTCGTAGCTTTTTTAAAACTGGAAATAGCTTAATGCATTGCAGCTGTCAAATTCAGAAAAGGGTAAACAGAATGGTAGGAACCATTATGAAAAGGTTCAGAAATAACACAGGAAATATTAGAATGACTCAAGTATGATACCCCTTAAATGTTTTGTGTCATTCTTCTCTTTGTGAAAGAGAAAATAAACAAATAGCAAAAGACAAAAAATGCATATGCATATAGGAGCACCATACCAATGGATTATTTCAGAGATGAGCATTTGTTATCTCAAAATCTGTTCACACTTTTTATTTTCATATGCTTGCCACAATCACTGATTTGGGTGTGCCTCTCTTTGGATGAGTCTTGATACACTTTTAATTAATTATTTTGTGGTTACCACTGTCATAGTGCCATCCAAAGCAGAGTTACCCCCTACTTGATCCACAGAATTCAATAGGCTTAGACTGGCATAATTCTTCTTAGAATGGCACTGCTAATCTCCTGCTGGAAACAGTGAAGCTAAAAAGATGATCTTGCAGAGATTTATTCCAGAAGTCTAAAGCAGGGCTCAGTATCCAGAGCTGCCAAAAAAGGCAAACAAATACTGAGAAGGATGAGTGCTGGCTGCAGTGGTTTTTAAGATGCAATATGTCAGCAAGAATGGAAATTAGTCCAAGTTGTTCTAGAGAACTACTGGGGGCTGATGGGTATTTGTCAGATTAGATATATGCAAAACAACTTCCAGAATTAGAAATGTTACCAAATTTCAAACTTAAACCAAACCCCTGCAGTTCCCCCAGCTGTTACTAATACTTTTGTTCTACTGTAATAATTCTCATCCTGTGGGCTGGGGCACCTAATGTGCCATGAGAGAACTGCTAATGTGTCGCAAGAAATACATTCATTGAATAATTAAAGGCTCATCTGAGCCCACTGCACCCACCCACAGATTTAATGCTTTGGCTTTGCCTTTTCCCAATCAGCTTCTGGTAGGGATGCATAATTCACTCACCACCAATGAAGAGATTCAGAAGAATTACAATTTCTTAGAGAGTTGCCTGTTCTTTGCATGATTCATTAGCCTGTATGCTATCACTCCACTAAGCAATGTTTGAAGCCTTCTTCCAACGTGAAGAGGCTTCTTCCGAATTAAGTGGCTGTTCAAAAGAGCCACATAAGCTGGAGGGAGGCTGCTTAGGTTGAAGGAACATGGTTCTGGGTTCTAATTCTTAGTGTAGTCTAGAGACATGCTTAAATGTGTTCCCGGTGGGCAAGAAGAACATACTATTCAATCTTGCATGCACCTTATGGTCTCATTTAAGCCATGCTGCTATGCATGTAATGCTTCTATTCATGCAATTTTAGCATGCTAGTGCAATGCCTGCCCAGGGTATGGATCTCTGGTGTGTTCAAGTTGCATATGAAGTAGATGAGAACTTAGTCTTAACAAGGCACGGGGTATGTGCAAGATTACATTGGTAAATTCTTCATGCTCACCAGGAAGGGCCCAAGGAAAACCTGTTTCAGCATAAAAGCCCAACTTACTCAGTCCTTATCATTCTGTTCCATTTTGATTTTATTTGATAATCCCTTTTTGTTACCTATTTGATCATATCTTTCTGCTCTCTTATCCAGAATGAGAAAGAGAGAGGTTGCTCTTTCTAGCAGCAGGACAAATGAGAAAGGAGACATGGAAAAGTGATCTGATTAATCTATACGATGAGTGGAAATTAGTCCTTTTCATTCCTAATCACCCATGGGATAGACCAATTATGAAGGTGTTAGAGGCCTATTAGGTATTGGAGAAGTCACTCTTCCTCTTTATTTCCCTTCCATAACCCTGGCATGAAATTATCCAAGTTATTCAATTTTCTTCTGATTGAAATCCATGAAGGAGGATCTCTCTGCTGAGCACAGGGTGGCTTCAGATGCCTCATTTCATTGCCAGCAGAGATCCAGCTTCTGTGAATTGACTTTATTGATTTTGCTGGAAATGGACAAATAGCTACCAAATATCAACCACCCATCTTTCTCTGTTTCTCTTTCCTTGTATCTGCCTGTCCATGACTATAATCTTGTGATATCTGCATCTATTCAAATGGTGTTTTTATTTCATCTAATTGGTGTTACTATCTTATGAATGGCCATCCTAAGTCATGCATTCTGTCTTTTATTTTCCTGATAGGATGCATGTAATTAATGAGTGAAAGAAAAGGCAATCAGATAAACGAGCTTCTAATGCTTCCTGGGAGACATGGAGGCAGTTTGCAAAGTTCCTTAGAAGCAGATTTATTTTTTTTAAATAAAAGACATTTGGCTTAAGCATAAAACAAATGATTAGAAAGCATAAGGAAGAAAGATTTGAAAGGAATAGCCTCCTTAGTTAGTAAGTGCTTCATAGTCAATAACAGTATAAGAGAATACTTCCAGATTCTAGTCTGTCTGGCATGTCTCTCTCTTTCACTGGCTCTGAGCCACAGCCCGTTTGCAGACTTTTTTGGTTGCCAAGGATCTCAGCGCCAGCAGTTAACCCACTAGTCATGTCTAGAGCTGTTCCTAAGCAGAGGCAGCAAAGTCAACCACTGCTCTTCCCTTAACAACATAAATGAGCCTTGTGAGATTAGACCAAAGGTTTATTAAATTCATGATCTCATTTCTGTTGCCTCAGGAACACTCACAAACTGAAGGTAACTCACATGAAGGTAACAATCTCCCCTCCATTTTTCTCTTGAGCGTTACTATTTTCCTTTCAAAAGTATTCTGCTTCCAGACAAGGAAGATCCATTTAGCTTTCATTTATTTGTTGTCCTACTATTTATTTCTGTTTCGTAGAACCATCATTACATCCTCTTAGCATGCCAGAACTGTAGTACATCTATTCCTGTGAATGACTGTATTGAGAGTTCTCCATAGAGCTTAGTATGAGAACAGCATGTTTGTTGTCCATGTAAAGGCTCTTTCAGAGCATAACACTACAGCAGAGAGTTCAGTTAGCTGGTATCTTTACTATCTCGTACTTAGGACAATGCTTCATCAGGGCTTATCTGTAATAAATTGCTTCATAAAAACCTTACATGCCTTTCAAAGCACCTGGAATTTCACTTCAAGACAGGATATTTCCTGACTTCTAGGCATACAAGGTCTAGACAATACACATGCAATGTTCATTCTTATCTGGGGACAAGAGGGTCATTTATCAGGTCTGAATACTACAGCACTTTGTCCCCTCCCTTCAGTGAAAATAAAATCACATCCTGCCCAGTGACTTTCTAGTCCCAATACAGAACCCATCCTTCCTTTCTTACTTGAGTAGCATTCAGTATTTTAACTGTCTCTCACCTTTTTATTTCCTGTACCTGTTTCATAAATGCATGATATAAAATAAAGTGGAGAGAAAAGAGATAGTGATGAAGGAGAATACTTGTCCTCTTTCTCCACGCAACTATATAACGAAGCACTTGAACTTATTGATCACATGCACTTTAGAAATGTCAAGATCCACACCTGTACATGAGTTGACCATCTTTGAGAACTCATTCAGTGCCTAGCTTTGAGTTCTCAGTTATATAGGGAAATGGGAGGAATCAACACAGATCAACTAACTGCACAAATCTATTTCACTGGTTCAGTTCCCATACTGAAGCATTTTTTTCCTGACCATCTGCACACCAGATTTGTTGCCATGAATAATCACTCCAGCCACTATATGGCTTTTCCATCACTTTCCTGGGCGCACTTATACCACGACTTTTTTTAAAAAAATGTGCTTTGCGGTCTGCTGTTGCCCCATACATACTATTTATTCCATTTTTGGGTGTTCCACGCTCTTCCCCTTCCCCCATCTCCTGACAGCCCACTTCATTAGTGATCGGCTACTCTAGTCTATCCAGCACTTCCTCTCTTCTCCTTTCCATCTCTCCTCCCATCCTCTCTTTCCTCTTTTTTCAAAATGTTAAGTCCAGTGCAGGAATGATGAATTGCTGGTTTGAAAACAGGATGGAGTAAGTTCCCTTTTCATTCTTTTTGCAGAGAGAGACAGTATAACTGAAATTGATGGATCTTCATCAATTTCACTTCCTAGCTAATTAGAGGCCAGTCAATTCCACCCCCTTTCCATCCACACCTGTTGGGAATAGAAAGATTTTAAAAAGCTGCCTCCTTGTTGAAGGCAGGCAGGTTGTCATCGTCCATGCCCCTCCCCCTAGTTCTCAATCTGAGAACCATCCCGAATGAAGCTGCTCAGACATGAGCAAAAAAACCTCTGGGGCCACATGGACCAAACATGAGAGGTGCAACATTATTTTTACATATATGTCTCTTTGGTCTCTTCTTTTTCTATCTCACATGAAGCTGCCTTGTACAGATTCAGCCCTTTGGTACACCAAGATCAGTATTGTCTACTCTCCAGGGTCTCAGGTAGAGGTCTTTCACACTACCCATTGCCTGCTCCTTGTAACTAGATTTAGTGAGGATTTATTCTGGGACCTTCTGTTGCAAAGCATATGCTCTGTCATTGAGCCACAACTCACCTCCACCTGCCCCCTCTGTCTCTTCCCTTATTTTGAATCCCAGTGCATCTGCATATAGAGCACCAACTTTACAAATAAGGAGAGTGATGCACTAGGAATCAAAGTCACTATATTTTCATGAAACATTTTTTTACCACTGCTCTGCAATATGATATTGAGTAAAGGTCTGGTTTGGTTTGAAATCACTGCAGTAAGATGCACAATGTATGGTTATAACTTTACAGAAGAGAATAGCTGCCTTGCTGGCTGGGTGACATTAAAAGCAGCCAAGTGCCTTTAATCATCCGGGTTGCTTTCAGACTGCTTTCTTTTGGCTGCTAAGGAAATTAGACTGGTTCTGAAGAATCTGTGCACAATTAGTGTGGCAAATTGGAGCTTCCCAAGAGAATACACAGCATCATGCACACCAGGAACAAGAACGTATCCTCTCTGTACAAAAGAAAGGCATTTAATGCATTAAATATTTAATTAATGAACTAAAGCTTTAATGAGGTGGAGACATTACACAGAGGAAGATGCCAAAGGGGTTACTGGGGCAGGACAAGCCTCCCTACGTGATAATATATTGTGTTCTTTTTGTTTTCATACCAGAAAGATCATTGCCGGGGAGGGGGATGCATGTAGCTCTCCTCTTACGTGGATGTGTCATAGCCTCTCTGCGTTCCCTCACTGGAAGGAAGGAAATAGGGCAAAAGTGTTATTTCAGTAAAGGAACACTTTATTGTTCCATTTTAAAAGAACTGCCCAATCACTGAAGAATCAAAATGGATTCAGACAACCAAGCAGGAAGCGCATCATAGCTAGGGAAGAGAAAATCCCCCTACTTGTTTCATCATTTTATTCCTAATTATCTGAACACCCCCACCCCCCCACTAATATCTGGATTAATTGAATATTCCTCTGTAGAATATTTCTTTTCTTTTTCTTTCCTTTTTGCCAGGATGCATCGGGCGTGGGGGTGGTTATCCCAAAATACTTATTTGCTTTGCTCATCTGAGCAGGGCCTTCTGTTGGTGCCACCCTACAAATAGGCAAAATCAACAACTGCCCCACATGCACATTCTCTTCCACCTTCCTGGCTTTCTGTGAAATTATGCAAAACTGAATTATTCCAGAGGGCTTATTGTACAGGAAATTGGGTACTGTAACAAAATGGTTTAGACTAGAGGTGTGCCCCTGAAAAATATTCAGGTTTCCTGCTTCATGTTTACCCCAAGTGGGAAAACTGGAATCCTGAAGCAGCAAGTCGCTTTGGGCTTCGGGTATTTAAATGCTTCGTTATGCTCCATAAAGATTCGTGAATCTTTACAGACACACCGAAGCTCAAAGCAGCACTTTACTTGCCATTTGCAAATGGCAAGAAAAGTGTAGCTTTCAAACACTTTTTTCAAAGTGATACAAATCACTTCAGGAAGCTGTGCTTCGGAATTCCCAAATAGGCTCAGCAATGAAGGGGCTGATTGGGGAATCCCAAATCTTTTCAAAATGGGCCAATTCAGATTAAAACCCTGAATTGGAAACCAGAAGCACATACCTCTAGTTTAGAAAGAAGCTTGGGGTGTAAAGGGTTAGGGACTGTGAACTAAACCACTGTGTATAGTTTGTACTATCTGTTGCTGTAAATAGGTTCCTACTATGTAAAGTTTGTATTATTTAATGTGTCTTGTTAATACTTTTGCCTTGTTTCACCTGTGCTTTCAGATCTCTGGTTGGTTCCAGATTTCTACAAGTCAAATCCAATCACACAATCTATTGGATGTCTTGTCTTGTTGATTGTATTGATGTATTCTGTGTCATCCTCCTTGAGTCCCAGTGAGAAAGACAAGTTATAAATAACGTAAATAAATAAAACCAAAAAAATCTGACTTTGGTATTTGTTATGATGTTTCCTTTGCAAACACTTCTCACCAAGATTGTATAGATATGTATGTGGCTTGTTTGGGATGGAGAGTAGTTGGGGGCCATAAAACAACAGCCTTTGACATCAGCTCCTTCTTCACAGGTCCTCTTCCAAGTCTGGCACTGCATCAAGAGATATGTAACAGGAAATTCTGTAGGAAATAAGGAGATCGAAAAAAAAAAAAACACAGTCTGGTCTGTTTCAAGATAACATGCTGGTGAGTGAACAGATCAAGCCAAGCAGAGGCATTCCGAGGCAGAACCTTGGTGAGTATCTCTTGTGGTAGTTGTTAAGCATGTAACTGCATCTGGAGGCTATGACCATGCATCATTACTGTTTTTCTACATCCATTCAGAAGTTTAATAAGATGCCTTTTAGACTTCAGCCCTTCTCAGATGTTCAGGTGTTGCCCTCCAACTGTGTATAATGGTAATGTATACCTCCCTACCCCCATCCTCCCAATTTACGCCATCCTCATTTTGTGTGAATAGGGCAATGAGCGTGTTTTCGTGCTTTGTTACACATGAATGGAAACACTAGATTTCTGAAAGTACATACTGACACATCAACATGCATAGAAAATTTGTGCATTCACATACGATTGTGATTACATATATTGGGAGGATTGTGGAAGGCATGTGCTACCATTACATGCAATTGGAACAACACCATTGATTGTTTGAAAAAGGCTTACCTATCTGCTGCTCCTGTGGTTCAGTGAAAGAATGTGTGAAGACTTCTGTCCACATGAATTGTACCTATGCTATGGTTATCCAGCAATTTGGAACGTATGTCACTTGAGTGAATGCTAACCATAATGTAAGAGCCATCCACATGGGCAGAAGATTTTTCATTATTGAAGCAACTGCTGGAGAATCAAAGACCAGATCTGTTTACCTAGACCAATTTCATATCACGCTCAGTGGGATTCTGTTGTCTCTTACAAAAACATACAATATCTAGTCTGTCTGCATTCAGAAATGGCAGCTTCAGGAGGGTTGTACCAGCGTTTTTTCCTCCTATACCTGAACATGCAAAACACCAGAAAGGGGATTAAACTAAGTTTATTTATGGCTGATGTTTACTTAATTAATTTACTTTATTTTTAGCCCACATTTCTCTGAGACAGAGGGGTGAATTACACAGTGTAAGATGATGCAATCAAAACATGATAAACCCAACAAAATGCAATAGGACTAGATAAGAAACATTATGAAAAAAACTTTAAAGAGTATCAGACACAATATGTCATAAGCAATGCAAAAAAGGATGGAGTGACAAAAATAACAAATAATGGGATAAGAGCTAGATAATACAATAAACAGTGCAATAGACTACAGTCACGTTCCCTTTATAAAAGTGCTCTTTTGAACAATTCTATTTTACACAGTTTGTGGAATGACAGAAGTCTGGGACTGTTGCTGAGACTCAAGGTGAATTGCAACCCCACCCCCAATCCCAAAATCAAAACAACCCATGCAATAAAACTATATAACACATATAAAGAACAATGTAATAAAATGGATTACAAAATCAGGAAACAATATAATAAAGACAAGTATAATATATACTATAAAACACTGTTGTAAAACTGCTTAATTTTTTTTGTCGCTGTCTGGGGTCTGATGCTCAGACCCCGGACATGCCAGAAGAAGGGGACAGGAGACAGCCAGGAGGCAGCTACCCAGCCACCCCAACAGGCTCCCAGGGCCAGAACCTGCCAGCACCCGAGGGAGGGAAAGAAGCACCCAAGCCTCAGAGGGTTAGAAGGGGCAGGTGGAAGCTAGCTAGCCCCACCCTACAGTGGGAGGCTAGGAGTCCAGGCAGGGAGAAGGAGGACCATCAGGAAGGAAATAGACCTGAGGGAGATGGTACAGGGAGCAGGGGCAGCCAGCCAACAAGCCAGCCAGCAACCTTACCGGCAGGGGAAGAAAAGCAGCAGCAAAGACAGCTCAGGACCATGCCCCAGCCTCCAGGCAAGCTAGCGGGGATTAGTCAGGACCATCTTGGAGCAAAGCCATCCCAGGTGTGGTGACCTGAGGCACTCCGCAGGGGAAGCTTGGCAGCCAGCCAGAAAAGCACAGCTGTGGCTGATCAGGGCAACCAGCAGAGAATACCCAGGTGTGACTGCCTGAGACATCAAGGGCCATAGCTAAAGTGCAGAGGGTGGGCATGACTGACAGGTGGAGCTGGGAATAGGGGAAAGGATATAAGGAGAATCCACCCACAGGGCATGGTGGGTTGTGTAGGACTGTGGTGAGTTAGGAGCAGGATGTGGGAGAAGGATGATGGCACGTTGTATAAGAGCGGAGGAGGGAGAGGGAGAGGGGGGAGGAGGAGGAGGAGGAGGAGGAGGAAGAAGAAGGGCAGAGGGGCTGAAGAAAGGAAGGAGCAATGAGCTGGAAGCAGGAGGAGGCAGCTGGGAGTCGGCCAGGTTGAGCAGGCCTGCGAGGGGGTTGAGAGGGAGCGAGGGTGAGGTATACCCCCTCCTGCCATGGAGCAAGGCCCTGCAATATCCTTGGTGGCTACCTGGAGTCAAAGTCAGGTGCACTGGCATACAGTGCCGTGGTGCCCACAGTGGAACCTGACAGTCACAGACAGAAAAACAACCACCCTCTTCCCTTCATCAAAATGTCTTTCTGAACAAGTGTGTTTTACACATTCTATGGGGGTGAAAAAGGTGTGGAAGTGTGCGGCCTCATCAGGCAGGCCGTTTAACCAAGTGGGAGATATGAGAAATAATGCTTGGCTAAGCATCCCATGATCACAGATTACTGAATGGGTAATGATCTGAACCATTAATAAAACATTCCCTAAAATCTTAGTGCAAGTCACTGCTAACAAGCAGTACAAATATCTGGGCAGCTCCACTCTAGCTCCAAACTCAGTCAGCTCTACTGCCAGCGTTGTGTACATAGAATAGAGAGGTGTAAAACCACATTCTCCTCCCCTAACATGCCGTTTAAGCGACTCAGGGTTTCGTAGGTGCTGATCATCACTAAGGGAGCCCCTTTCCTCAACCTCCTTCCCCAGATGCACAAGTCCCTGAAGGGCCATCTTTGGACGGCTCCCTTCATCATTAGATGCCTTGGGTACTTGCTAATCAGCCATACCTCTGTGCCTCAATCACCTGCCCTGTCCCTGCTACGTTGAGTCTTTGAACAGGGCTTAATTATTATTAATCTAACCCTTAGCCAAAGAATGTGGAACAGATGGGAAGAATCCTTCTTTTCAAGCCTGTAAATCTCAAGGAAGTTTTTTTCTTAAAATCCTGTTTAGCTCCAAAAGACTAAAAAGGATGGGTGGGTCAGCAGCTGCATCAAAAGCCAGCATGGCTGTTAGAAGAACTATGTCTTGCACTTGATCTGTTGCACTACTGCCCAGTGCAACAGCAGGAGACTCTGAGCCAAAAAAGTAGCATTGCAAGAATGCTGTGAAGTCAATTCCAGTCAAGTAACTGGAAATGATGTTACACATCACCAGGATATTCAAGCAATCCACCCAAACTCTATAACAAAACCATAGAGTTAGGAGGGATTGCCTAGACTGTCCCTGGCGATGTGTGATGTCACTTTTAGTTATATGATCAGAAGTGATGTGGTCACATGGCACTCACCATTACTTCCAGAAGCTCCCAGATGGCAATCCTAATGGCATCTGGCAGGAGTCAGAGCAGGCTGGTATAAATTTTCTAACCTTGCCTCCAATTTCGAGGCTGCACAAGGCTTTCTCCCCAGCAATTCCACTGCTCTAGAGGGGCTTGGCAAAATCCAGCCATCCTCTTTGAATCTGATTTGAGCCAGGCCAACCAATGCCTAGTCCAGGCACTGCAGACTGATCATGAACTCCACTGACTTTCTTCTTAGACTCCTGAGGAGCTGCTAGTAGACTGGGCTCTATAGTCATTGTCATTGTCATCATCACCATCATCATGAGATTTTTTGTTGGTGCTCACCCTAGGCTCTCAAGGCAATTTATAACATTTACAGTGCAATCCTAAGCAGAGTTACTCCAGTCTAAGCCCTGCTTAGGATTGTGCTGTTAACAATATAAGTTAAAACCAACATAAGAACAGATGATAACAATAAAATTAAAATTAAATTGAATTATCGAGATTAGAGATGGGCACAAAACGAACCGCGGAACAAAATGCTGCATGGAATGGCTGGTTCATTTGCACCAAAACATGCGTTCCGTGGGTGTTCAGCTGATGGGCTGAAACCAGCACAGGGTCTGTGAAACTGACAGCCTGTTTCTCCTGCTGCCCGGGCTGTCCGTTTTACAGACCCACAGCGCGGGGTCTGTGAAACGGACAGTCCAGGTAGCAGGAGAAACGGGCTGTCTATTTCACAGACCCTGCGCTGGAACCGGCGCGGGGTCTGTGGAATGACAGCTTCTTCTGCTGCCAGGCAGCAGAAGAAAGGGGCTGTCTATTTCAAACACCACCGGCTTCACCGGCTTCAGCAGCCAGTGCAGGGCGATTGAAATGCCACAGAACAGCGAACCATGAACTGGGAAAAGGTCAAAAGTTTGTGGTTCGATGTTCCGTGGAATGCTATGAACCACGAATCATGTGGTTCAGGTTTTTTTTGTTCCGTGCCCATCTCTAATTGAGATACATTAAATACATGGTCAGCACCATACAGCCCTAGCAAACACACAGGATTATGCTCAGTGATTTGCTCTGATTTGAAGCTTCATTGCCATTGCTAATTGCATGTTGAACACTTTTGTTGCCACTGCATGTTGAACTCTTTTCTTATCTTGCCTGTTCCTCTGGTCGCAGCTTTTTTCTCTGTAACATCTGGGTGGATCAACTGGGTTCTTGTATTCACCTGACTATGAATATGAATGATGTCGGCTACAGAAGCCTGAGCTTGTTTGCAAGGCTCCTTGACACAGCATCCCCCTAACCTGGTTTCTCACAGCAAACAATACCTTTATCAAACAGTGCAGGAAGACTGGATGCAAGGCTCTGTTAAGTCCTTGTCAGCATGAAACCCTGTTCGTAAAATTCAAAGGAAAGCCCCTAAGCCATGCGTTCCCAGTTTCTCTCTGCAGGAGGTGCTGCAGGCTGTGTTGTAGAAGCATGTCCGTTTGGGTATTCGTATGTGTGCGAAAACAAGGAATGCGGCCCTGAAATAATTCCTGCGGTTGCTTCTCTATTAGAATTACTTCAGATAATCATACACATGTGCACACACACACACCCGTTAGGGGAACCTTGGGATTTGGAGGGAATAATAAAGGATTAATCAAGAAACTCCTGAGTGAATTCAATAAAAAAATGACATATGGAGCATGCAGCTTGATGTTTTTATGATTAGGCTGGCGGATAATTGGAAAGAGCAGATTCTGCCCTACGCTTGGCCAGGCCCAGACTCTGCTAGTTCTCTTTGGTTAAACACTTCCTCCTCAGGAAGTGGCAAAGCCAAGCATTTCATCGCCTGAATCGGAAAGGACTTAAAAAACAGATTGGGTTAGATTTTTAAAATACAGATTTACATTTTGAAAGTCTATGCTACAGATCTTGCTATATTTCAGAGGCTGTTAAGAGTTTCCTTCTCTTGTGCATGGAAGCGTTCCAGCCTGGCCTGGCAATTGGAAGCAATTTTGATAGAGAATGGCTGACATCTAGTCTGTTTCTGGTCCTTTTTCTTTTTTAGGTCTGCCAACATACTGAATTTTGGGATACTTATGAATTTCATTTTCTGGATATCCAAGCATGAAGGAATCCTCCTTAAACCTACCATTGTCTTCTTTGGTGTTGCACAATATCCCCTAACTGCCTGCATCCCTTATTATAGAATGGCTGTACACTCATAAATGCATCTGTCACATCTGTATGGAAACCAGGCTGTTCCAGTTCTTTAGAGAATCTCCAGAACATGACAGCAGAGTTAACTAAATTCTTAACAATTGAACTGAAATAAATGTGAAGAATCAAACACAACAATTGGAGAATTGGCGATGTTCAACAGATTTTTACCCCAGATGCACAAAAAGCTGATTATTGTAGCGTGCTGTTGGGAATATAATGAAGAAGGAGGTCTATGAACAGACAAACCAGTCCATCATCCCCTGTTCATGAACCGAGACAGCAGGTCTTTGAGTATCCCAACCAAAAAACTGCCAGTGTAGTGATGAATGCCACTAACTTCACAGATTCAAATGTGTTTTAAATAGCTGAGGAGTAGTATCACAGTGGTAGAGCATCTGCTCAGCATGTAGAAGTTTCCAGGCTCAGTCCCAAGCACCTCCAGTTGGAAGGATGAGGCAGTAGGTGATGTGAAAGATCTCCAGGTGAGACCCAGTTGGGGGTCCTACTGCTGCCAGTTGGAATAGACAATACTGACCTTGATGATCCAATGGTCCAATTCAGCATAAGATAGCTTCATGTGTTCAACAACATTTTGATTTAATTATAAACAAACCATTAATATGAGCATAAGGGGAATTCAACTTGAGATAAATTGGTAATTGCAAGCATATTAAGTTTGATTTTTGAAGACATTATTTATGAGGACTGCAACACAATAACGTCTCTGGGAGACTTCCTTCTAAAAGCGGCAGGTATCATGGTGTTTGTTACAAATCTGTTTCTTTAATCTGGGCCAGTATCAGATTGCCCACATCCTATCAAGGCTTTACTATGAACTAGAACTCAGAAGAAAGGCAGCTGTTCTTACTGCTGTGTCACACAGACAAAGAACCTGGCTTATTAAACTTGGCACCTGTTTAAAACTGTGCTGTCTCTTTATTCTGATGCCTAGCATTAAGGACACATTTATAACTGTTGCACCCCAATGTTATGCCTTACTTTCAAAGTCTTATTAACTTCCTAATGCCTAATGCCTTTTTATTTTATTTGGGATAACTGTCCTGAAGCTCTGTTCTTTTGGGCTGATTCATTTATGTATAGTTCTATGATTCAGCATTATCTCATGACTTGCTGACTCACAGCTGCGTCTCTGAAATGTACACTGAAAACTGTCATGTCTGAGGTCATATCAGGCAAAATGAAAGTTCTATCAGTGTGATGTATTCCACAAAGTGTTAGATGAACAACTTCAGGACAGTCACTCTCTGTCTGCTTCATTCAAATATATAGGGCTATTAGGAACATCAGGCTATACATATGCTATGCGGAAGTATGAGATACACATATGAATCATGACATTAAGTAGGGAAGATTAAACACCCACTGGTTCAACTCATGTTCTGTTTATTGGTCAACAATAGAGAGCTGATTTTACATCAGCTCTTCAGCTGTTCATAAGCAGTTTGAACCTGTTCATCTGGTTACTTTTTGTGTATTCAAACAGTCCAGTCCAGTGTAACCAACAGTGGCTCATGCATACACATTCTCACACAGCCCTAGGAAATTCCTAGTTCCGCCCTACTCCCACAGAACACTCTCTCTGCATGCTGCTCAGCAACCAATCATATAAATAAATAGTGAGCAAAGCAACCAGTCAGCAAGTGGTTATAAATAAATACTCTGTTTTAAAAAGAAGTCTTATCATTTGGTGTTTATTTGTGTTATCAAGGATGTTTCACACAAGCATTTTTGCCTTCTGGGATGCATATTTCCCCTCTCCTTTCTGTCAATTACCTCATTCAACCACCTATGACACCTGGAGAGAATAAATTTCGCCTACAGGGTAAGATGCAAAAACATCTGCAAGGCAAGGCAGTGACACTTCATCACCATAATTACTGTGCAGCTGCACAGATGTTTAGTAACTAAAGATGGGCACGAACCAGGAAAAAACCCAAACCGTGCAGTTCATGGTTCGTCACACTTCATGAACCATGAACCACAAAGTTTCACAAACCTGCCCCGGTTTGTGAACCTGTTTGTTTGGTTTGTGAAACCGTCACATTCAGGTCAGCAAATTGTCATTTCCGGGCCAGCAGAAGGCCATTTCTGGGTAAGCAGAAAGTCTGCAGGAATTCCATCCCCTGTTGCCTAGGAAACTGATTGATTGGTGCCAGGCTGTCTGCAGTGATGAACCAAAAAATGAACCAAATGAAGCAGCCTAAAGTTCATAGTGGTTCGTCAGAAATGGGCTCTGACGAACTGTTTGTTCGTGAACTATGAACCAACCTGGTTCATCACAAACTTTGGTTCGTATTTCAGTTCGTGCCCATCTCTATCAATAACTGTTCAACTTGGATAGCAGCAAACCAAACAGATCTGTGGCTCAGGTCATGCATGATCATAGGTGTTGAACACAGGATGTTTGCCTGCTGGGCCTGTTTACCATGAAGTTCACATAATCTCTAATATTGTCTTTCACACAAACAAGGAATCCCTTGATTCTAAACATATATATGCATAGGACGCTGCTATATATTGAGTCAGATCACTAGCCTAGCAAGGTCAGCATTGTCTGCTCTGACTGGCAGCAACTCTCCTGGTTTTCAGGCAGAGGTCTTCCACATAATCCACTACCTGATCCTTTTAACTGAAGGCCCCTGGAATTGAACATGGGACTTTCTGCACAAAAGTAGATGGATACCACTGAGACATCTTCCCTTCTTGATGTTGCTCTTACTTCTCATCAAGTTCTTGGGTTTGCTAGTTCTGTGCAGGAAGAAATTATGTACATTTATGTGCACTGCTATGTTAAAACCATATCTGTATTTTGCCATGATTATGTGTGTCTCTAAGATGCAGGTCTTTCAATATTATCTCTGAGTCGCTAATCTAATCCTGAATTCCCTACAGGTTTTGGCATTATACTTCATTCGTCAATTGTATTAGCCTCTGTGAGAAGACAGAAGAAATTTGGATGCTCCCTGAGGTAGCTGAGGCATGTGACCAAATATCTTCCAATGACTAGAACAAATATGCTCTTACCAATCTAATTGCCACTTCAGGAAAATGACTTTTCTATTCTTATGCAAGCTATAAAGCAATATTACAGTCTCAGAGCTTGAAATGGGCAACACAGTGTGTTTCCTTGTATTCTACTGACATATCAACTATCTGAATTCTATGGAAACTTCAGCAACTCTACCCCGATGGTAAGATTACAGATATTAGACATGAACCATATATTCTTCCTGGCTATAGTTTCTAGCAGTTTCCTAGACAGACTTCTGCTGTTCTTCTAACTGTTCCCATTGAACAATTATTTCATTGTACATTGATTCAACATGCCTCAAAAGGCACCACCATCTGATAAAACACGTATCTCTTCAATTCTTATTGGCCACTGCTTTACAGGGATGAGTCTGAGCTCTAAATGGGAGTGATGGAAGTAGATTAGTATGCACAACTGGGTCTGTAGCTGGCAGTGCAATACAATACAGAAAGTTACCTTTCCAAGTCAATTGTGTATGTGTTCAAACGTTCTTACATTTTGGAAGGTAGGCCATGGCTGTCCATCTTACCTCATTTTCCATCCCTGTGCAATTTTATTGAAAACACATTGCATTTCCTGAAGAACAGTAGCAAGAATGTGAGAGACATTTGTGTTGTATTGAAATAGGGCTAAGACAGATGAGTATTTTCAAGAGCATGTGACATACTGTAAAGTTGTTGGCAAAGCAAGAGCAGATCTGAGAAAAAAAATTACAGTAAATCTTTCTGGCAGCTGCCACACCAGCAGAAAGCATCAGCATATCCTCTCATAATTACTGTCAAGATCCTGGCAATATTATATAAATGGGTAATTCAGGTTTCTCATATGGTAAATGGGATCTTTTTTTAGGGTCAATTTACACAATCTTTGGTGCAGTCTAAAATGTTGGTTTTCAACATTTGGAATGTTTGTGTATACAATGAAATGCTAATGAAATTGTTTCACCATCATCTCAGAAGCTAATTTTCACTGAAAACCCATATTAAAAGAAAAATTACATTTTGGGCAAATGGAGAAGTATTCACACATGCATTTTCCAGAGAGGACAGACAATTTCTTAGACCAAACGTCTAGAGGTGTGCATATCAGACATTAGCTTTTGAGTTCCAAGGGTACAGGACAATAATATAAAATGTGAGATATCCGATCAGTATTTCTTGCAGTACATACCATCACATCAAGCTTGTGTCTGTTGTTTTATGTGGGCAAGTGCACGCACGTATACTAAAACACTATGTCCAAAAATCTTGTTTCTAATATATGTACAATTACATCAAAATTGCATTTTTTGTAGTTTGTTATCTGTGTGCATGTACACACTGGTAGCACAGAGGAGAGAACAAGGAATAGATGAACAGAAGGTACTGAAAGCTGAAGCAAACTTTATGTGCATGGGGCTCTGTTTCAAATCTCAAAGTTAAACATAAATTAGTAGAGGAATCATAATGTACCAATTCCACTATGGAAACCAATGCACATAATTTGGAACCCCCAGATTGGGGAAGATATTTAGGCAAGGAGAATTTCCACATCACATATTCCCCCACTTCAAGATTCTAACCCCTCTTGCATGTGCAGACCAAGTCACATACCACTTTGGAGAGCAACACAGCTGCCTTTGCATTATAAATACAACTGCACTGAGCCTGTGATTAGAATGCACCTGTTTAACTCTCTAAAATTGGTGGATTAGGAGAATACAGCTCTCTGATTTATTTTGTCAGGTTCCGGCTATGTACACAATGTGCAGAGGAATTTGGGTCTAATGTTTGCCATCATTATAATTAAATGCTGTCCTTCAGCATATAACATTAGTGATAGTCACAGAACTCTTGAGCTGGATCTGCATGTTTCTCACACTCTTGGCTGCCAAGAGAGATCTGCTGGAGAGATAGTTGCTAATTAATTGTTTAGTTTGTTAAGACAATTTATTGGGCCCATTCCAGTGCCTGTTATTACCCCACAGATATTTGTCAAGTTACACTGTGGAGGAACTGAATCTACAGGGGACTTTTTCCTGAATTGTCATTGTATCACTTCAGTGTGGTCATTGTGTGAAGTCTACCAAATGGACACTCAAAGATAAGAAGGAAGCATCAGGCTGGCACTTCCTAAGAGCTCGGCATTCTTATATATTGAAAGGAAAAATGAAATTACGTGGCAGAATAAAGGAAATACCTCACGGTCTGGATTTCTATATGTATGTTCTGGTGCACCATTGAACCTGTATAACAATGATAATTACAGTGCTTAAAAGCACTATACACATACTTTTAAACAGGGTCAAATGAGATGAAGTGCTGTGAATGCATTTCCCAAGTAGTATTTACCAGAAAAATAGTATCAGCAGGAGAGCTCGGAATCCGATCAGAGCTATGGAAAAAGGGGAAAGAAAGGGATTTCATGGGCACCATTTTCCTGACCTACAATGTCTCCTTGAACTAAACACATTGGAGAAAAATACCAGTAACCAGGGAGTGTCAGCTCAATTGACTGGACTGGAGGAACACTCTTTTTTTCTCTTCCTCATTCTGAGCAAAGGGAATGGGAGCTCATCACTCATAGGAGTGATGTCATTATACAACAACAACAAAAATAATAATAACTGTGCTTATATACTACTCTTCTAGACAGATTAGTGCCCCATTCAGAGCAGTGAACAAGGTCAGTGTTATTATTATCCTCACAATATAGCTGAGAGGAGTGGCTTACCCAACGCCACCTGCTGAACTCATGGCAGTACTGAGATTCACACAGCAGAGTGCTGATTTACAGCCTGGCCACTTAACCACTATGCTACAACATTTCTGAATGGATACATGGTACAATGAGTTGAAAGAATTTTCACTATGTGATCCCTGATTGGTTGGAATAAAAAAATAAAGATCTTTCAAGTTAAAAAAAGAAAGATGCTGAAGCAGTATTAAGCGGTTATACATCTTTTTGTGACAGTGGGACTTTGAAACTGTCCAGCAACACATCCCTATTTCTCCCCCCCCCAGCACTACAGCAGCAGGCTCCTTCCCTGGGGTCTATAATGCCACCTCCCCCCTCAGTCCCTCAGGTGCAGGTTCCTCCAAATAGACCCAGGCCACCTTCCCCATCAGAGCAGCAGTTGTTGACAAGCCTCAAGCAAAAACCCTCAGCCTTCGTCTTGCAGCAAAGCCCATTCAGCCTTAGCCAGGCCAGTAGGAAACCCAGGGAGATGGGAAAGGGTACCTCTTCAAAAGTAGGTTCCTGTGAAGGCAAAAGAGAACATAGGAATATAGCACGTCACATTATGTTTCCAAGCTTATATGGGTGTGGGGCAGTGGTAGGTCCAGAATGCTTGTGTAACCCCTATGAAATAATTGGTTTAGCCCAGTAGGGTGGAGTCAGTAGCTAGAGCCAGGCAGCTGAGGAAGAAGCTGGTTGCTGGGGAGCTTGATCATTAATGTGCTCTTATCACCTTGAATAAGGTAATCAGAAATGTTGTATGTGCACAATATGACTAAAAATGGTGTATGTATATAGTGTTTGGTTGGTATTATTACTGGGATTGTATTGTTCTTGCAGGGCTGTAATTCCCCAAGAAGAGGACAGAGGCCTGGGTTCCAGTTGCTTCAAATCAGAAAGATTGTGAGAAAGGACTCTATCGCTTGGTGAGATCCAACAAGTTGAACTGTTTACCTTTTCAAGGACATTGTTGGCTGAAAGTTTTTGTATAGTTACACTTATGAGTTTAGTTAATGAAAAATAGTTGTATTGTACTAATGGTTAAAATATTTGAAAAAAAAAGGTTTTTTAACTTACATGTGTGTGAAAGTTTCCTTCCTAAATTAGCCCCATAGGACCCATACAAAAGAGGTTACATTTGCTCCTCACCTAAGCTTGCTAGCCAATCCACAAATGTGTCATGTGTTTAGAACTATACACCAGAACATGTAGCCTTTGGCTTGAATTCTACCACATTACCCCCTTATACTTCTCTCTGGCCACTGCAGAGTATTTCCTCAGCTGCTAGCACTTCCATGTGCACAAGTCAATATTTTTCAAGGAGTTCTCTCACACACAGAAGTGCTATTGGCAGAGGAAGTGAGCACAACAGTAGAGGAAACCCTCATGCTGTGTCCAGAGAGATGCATGAAGGGAAACAATGTCACTGGATCCAAGCCCATGTATCAACATGTATTTTGAGTAAACTGATTTGTGGACATTTAATGTTTCCCAGGGTGCAACAGCATTCATGATATATTTACTAATCAAGGAGTTTTCATTGAGATAGCATTCAGGAACAAATGTGTTGGTGCAATTTATCTTTTGTAATCCTTCCAAACTGTCTCCTAAACTTTTTATTTAGGAATAGGATGGTATTTAAAATGCAATATCAGATAGGGTAATGGGGTAAGAGGGCCTTTTTGTAACTCTCCAAGTCTTCCTGATATGTCCTGCCTGGAATCAGAAGATATTGATAAAGGTTGAGAATAGCTGGGAAGTGAGAGAGTATCTTTCCAACTGCATCAGATAACAAAGATGTGTACTCTCATCTACTAATTTCCTAGAAACTAGGAAAGTATGGGCATCCCCACCACCATCAATTCTGCATTTTTTTGTCTAGTGTTGAGTTGTATGACTAAGACTAAAAATAAAATGCTAACCAAACTGAGGCTATATTATCAGGGCTGCTTGCTCTTCTTTCCTGATTGTAGTTATTACTGTTGGTATATTGGTGGTAGTAACAATGATGATAAGTATTTTACATGACCAAGGAATGCTAGTGAAGTTCCCTTATTCAGTCATAAATATATGGAGTCCCTCAGAGCACATATTTTAGTATTTCTATTGAATTTCCAATGGCTGTGATCCAGTTGTTGTACATAGTGCTTCGTTTACAAAATGAAAAATGCAGGGACTCAATCTTTCTTGAAAACCATGTTCTCTAACCCAGAAACTCTTTCATAAAACCCAAACATGATACAAGCTTGTAGAAACATAGCAGAGAGGGACAGGGAGAAACTCACAGAATTCCAAAAAAGTACAATTTGCTGAATTTCTTTCTCAAATGTTGTACATTTGATTCTTAAAATGAATTTTCATGACGGCTGTGCTAAGCTCTCGCAATGTGGCAACCCTGTCTCTGATAGGAGCAGAGAGATGGTAAGAAGTAGCTAAAGAATGTTGTGGCAACTGCACTCTTAACTGCAGTTAAGGTAGGACTCAAATCCTATTGGATTGCCAACCTCTAGATAGGTCTGGACTTCTCTCAAATCACATGATCTCCAGACTACACAAATCAGACCCCTGGAGGAAATGGTAGCTTCAGAAGACAGACTCTCCAGGAATTTCCTAAGCCAGACATACATACACAATCTGAAATAGTTATGTAAGAGAATCATGCATAAATAATCTATATCAATCTAATAACAAAGTCAATGTGTAACATCATATTGCAATGTGTCTACAAATGGTCCCTACCAACCCAAAATGGATACTTCTCTGTCTGAGGCACATATCAATCACAAACACCAGTAGCTGCCTGTGTTCCCATCTAGGGACACAGTTCTTATACATGGCACTTTTGTGCTACCAATTCAATCGTGATGATTCCTGAAGGTGCTCATGTGCACTCACTCATGTGTGGCAGAGACGTCCAGCATTAGGATTCACTGGAAAAGTGGATTGAGTGTACACTGTTCCTTTCTAACAAAATGAAGGATGCAGTGGCGAAGCCCAAAGTTTATTCTGCAATGTGCGGGAGTTGCAATATAAGGTCTTATTTCATTGTAAGTAGCTCAGCAAAAAGATGCTTCCGTGTTTAATTAGATTCAGTTCTGGGACATCTTATATTAGGCATTCTCCTGGCAGCATGGATATATGATTTGGGATGGCCCAAAGCTTATTGTTGATTGTGACACTGTTGAAATTCCTGTTATTTAATTGAGCTACATTTGCAACTCTAACAAAATAAAGTCCCAATTATTGCAAATGAGCTACTAGGAATCAAATGCAGCCTTGTTCAACAGGTTTGGATATCTACTAGAAATTTCCACAGAAGGAAGGGATTTCCAAGACTGAATCTTGACTTTCTCATTTCCCTCTCTCGCTGTAGCCTCAAATTCAGCCCCCCTCCCAACAGCATGAGAGGGGAATTAGAATTCTTCTGTGGGAGGGGACAGTTGGCAAACCCCCCTCCCAACTGCAGAAATCCTCTTCTGGATCCAGCCCATAAAATCCATTTATGTTCCTGATACCTCCTCCTACCTTTCTACCAACACTCTCAGATTCTTGTCTAAACCCTCAGGTTTCCTCTATTCTCCCTGTTTTGTTACTTGTCCTTTAAACTATTTAGATATTCTGTACCTTTCAAGCTTAGGATCTGGCTTGGCTGAATGTGTATGAGGTGAAGAATCTCCAGGTGAAGTCTGGGATTCTTCTGAATTTACAGCTTATCTCCAGATGACCGAGATTAGCTCCCCTGGAGGAAATGACAGCTTTGGCGGGTGGACTCGATGGTACCACATCCCTGCTGAACTCCCTCCCCTCCCCAACCTCCACCCTCCCAGGCACCACTCCTCAATTTCCAGAAATTTCCCAACCCTAGTGTGTATGTGTGAGTTTGTGTGTGAAATAAATAGGATATTCTGCCCCTGGTTCAAGATTCATAACATATTCCATGGCTCTTGGAAGGCAGTGATATTTCTTCAGGTCTCATTTATTTATTTGCTAGTTTAAGATATTTTATAACCTGCTTTTCTCTCAATCAACAGGACAGAAAGTAGCTTACATTAAGTTAAAAGAAAAACACATACAGTATGACACGGAAAGAAATACAAATAAAAATCATAATAAAAATTATGCCCATTTCTCCCATGCTTCCATGTCTATAAATGGCCTCATTTTGCCATCCTATTGATAGGCGTAGAGTCAAGTTTTCTGTTAGATGGAATGGCATTTTGCCTGTGCCCAAACCCTGGTAAAGTCTTGTGGCAGGCTCTGTGTGTGTGTGTGTGTGCGCGCGCGCGTGCGCGCATGTTGAGGCAGGGAATGTGTGTGCTTGCTTATATGCTGTGACAAGGCAATCCTAACCTTTGCTAAATACCACTCCAAAAGTGTGCCAGCATCTTCATAACAGCTGGCACAGCTGAAAAACTTGCCTGCCTTATTAACACTCGGCTTATCGGGAATGTGCTCAGTGAGCAGAAACCTCTCCATAAATCCTTGTGCAATTTGCATTCTTCTTCACCGTTGCTCATTACCACTGACCTCGCTCCTTCTGCGGAGGCCGATCTGCCTCCCACTATCCTCCATCTGCAGTGCCTTTCCATTACCACAGGCTGTTAGCAGTTGCACTGGTGGAAGCAGCAGTCACAGCTCCTCTGCTAACTTTCCTGTGCTGAGTCAGGAAACCTCCAAGCATCTTTTTGTCATCTCCTCTGTACAGCCAGGAAAGGGAGAGTGACAATAAAAGAGACTCTGCCAGTTTCTCTTCACTCTTGCCAAGAGCACAAAGATGCACTCTTCAAATTAGATCTAAGGAGAGCTAATATAGTGTAGTGTAGTGGGTTAGAAGCTTTGCCGAAGTACCTGGAAGATCCAAGTTTAAATCCCCACTCCGACACAATGCTCACTAAGAGCCAAGCTACAAATGATGACTTACACAAGGACTGCACGTGAAGGGAGTCGCAATGTTAGCTGGCAAGCTGAGTTTTAAAAGAGATCGAAGTCTTTGTCAATTTCCCCTCTCAACAGACGGCTGCTCAGAGGGTTTGTTAACTTCCTCTTTCCCTCCTAGAACTGGAGGTGAAACTGACAGAGCCTTTGGGAGGCAAAGTGGAAATTAACAAACCCTCTGAGCAGCCATCTCCCTGGCTCTGTAGAGAGGGAAAATTGACAAAGCCTTCCAATCTCTTTTAAAACTCAGCTTCCCCACAAACATTGTGACTCCCTTCATGTGCTCCTCCTAGTGTAATTTGTCGTTTGTAGCTTGGCTCTGAGTGATTTTGGGCAAGTCATTCCCTCTCAGATTGTGAGGATGACAAGGGGAAGGAAGATATATATGTGCCACAATTAGCTCCTTGGAGTAATGGCAGGATAAAAATGTGATAGATAGATAGATTGATAGTTTAGATATCCCAAATTATAACTGGGCCGATTCCAGATGACTAACCTTAAGGCGCTTCATGCCGTCCTCTTCCGGATCGCGACGGGGAAAATGTCCCCGTCGTGATCCGGAAGAGGTCGGCATGAAGCGCCTTAAGGTTAGTCATCTGGAATTGGCCCTGATGGACAGAAGAATAAGGGTTCCCAAGGGAGCTCACAAAATAAAACAATAAACACTCACCCTGCATCCAAGAAGTTCATTATGTGATTCTTTTCTCCTTCATTTTATCCCCACAACAGATTTGAGTGGAGATTTGAATCCAGGTCCCCCTGGTCCTCCTTGTCTGACATTTTATCTCTCTATTTCACCCTCTTTCCTCTAGATCTCGAAGAGTTAAATTTCTGAAATGATTGCCAACCTCCAGGTAGAGCCTGGAGACTTCCTGGAATTACAACTGATCTCCAGACTACAGAGATCAGTTTCCCTGGAAAAAATGGCTGTTTTGGAGGGTAGAATCTATGTCATTATACCCTGCTGAGGTCCCCCCCCCTTCCTAGCCCCCCCATCTCCAGGAATTTCCCAACCAGGAGTTGGCAACCCTAGATAGATCTTGTTTCTACTATATATGCATATAAATGCACATGCACGACCATTATCGCACTATGTAAAACACATATTGCCATTTTACTTGACATCTGGGATAGTTAATTTTGGTAATATACAACTGAAAAATCTGTAGGATCCCAGGCCCCAGCTGTTATGCATCAAGATCCTCTTTGGCTGAATTGCTTTCCCTTGGCCTCAGAGAGTGAAGAGGGATGAGTACCACCCTATTCCACCTTCTCTCCTCTAGCTCTACTCCCTTCTGACCTGGGAGCCAGAGCTGGTTTGTCCTCACTGGCATCCTTCGTCAAGCCTTTTGAAGACGGTAGCCAGGCCTGGGACATGTTCAGTGAACTCTCTCTACTGAGAATTCCTATGGGACGCAAGCCCCTGTGGGATCTATAGTGACTCCTTCAACAAAATGTAATTGTGTGTGTGTGTGTGTGTGTGTATTGTGGGCTGTGAGTATCCAGTGCTTCTTGATGTTAAGGGTATTAGGAAAAGACAAGAGAGCAATTGTTTTCATCAATGATATTGGGGGGCGGTATTTTCATGGGCTCTGGATTTAGCCCTCTTTTACCTCTCATCAACAGGCTTTACAGATTCTTGAATTGTTTAAAATTCCCACAAAACCTGTTTGATCAGCACTTAGAACAGTAAAGAATTATATGGACGTGGAAGCAGTGCCTCTCTTAAACTCTCTTAAGCTTTTCTTAGAAGCTTTTATTGGTCTGTAGTTCAGTTTCACCTCCTGGCTTGTTGCTTATGTGTAAGAAAGAGTAACCTTCAAAGAAAACTTCATGCAAATCTTGTTTTAGCAACAAGGCATGAAGAAAAAATGTAGATTCGTGGAAAGGACGGTATTAGGGAGTGACATGCCATCATGTGCATTTTTTCTCCTACTTCTCTTCTACCTTCTCATCTCTCTTCATTGTTTTACCTAAAAGAGCCATCAGAGGTTGGAGTCTAGAGTGGAAGATGAATGTTGAGCAACAAAAGCTTTTAAATCTTAATTAACTCCCCCACCCCCCTGGCAGCTGCTTTTGCCCTGCAGACGGAAAGACAGGGATGCCACATATGTTCTCCAGTCTATTAAAGAAATAAAAGCAAACAATGTGTACATTGGACCGGATGGATTTTGAATATTTTGACAATCCCTCCTCTCAAAAATGTGTCTTCTGAAATGCAGTGAGCTCTCTTTAATTGCATCCCACCTATCTATCTTTCTAGGTACCATCCAGCTGTGATTTTTCCATTTCCCCAATATCCTTCCTTTAATAAAGTGACCAGCAAGGGGTAAGAATTCTTTCCTTATTATTAATTATTACTATTTCAAGTGCAGAGCCAAGTGCTTGAGAAGCCTAACTGTGGTCTCAGAGAACATGCCCTGATAGTGTTTTATCTTCTCGGATGTTCTTCATTATTAGTGTTTCACTCATTCCAACATCAGCTAAATGAACTGCTTCTCAGCTGCCTATTTATACCTTTTTGTTCTTTGATGCTGTGGCTTTTCATTTTTGCTCTGTTTCTCCCTCATAGCTCAGTTTCTCAAAAACACCCTCAAGAAGTTTGCATTCTGCTTTACTTTTCACAAGTATATTGATTAGATTCCCTGAGGAATAGCCATTATTAAAATCTCTTTCCTTGGCAGGGGAATCTTGGTATTGACTGAAATTGCCACAATCAATTCAGTTAGAGATGTATAGATGCCTAGTGAGAAATTTCACTGAATTGTCAAAATTCTTCTTTCAAGATTCCTGTAATAAGATGCAATGGGATTGTGAGTCGGCAAGTCTCCAGTGTAAATTTTGCCTGAGACGTGAACTGAGTTGCTAGCTACATGACGAGTGGCCACTGTCATCCCATATCTTTCTTCGTCTCTCCAATAATATCTAGTAAAAGAAACAAAAGACTACCCAAGTTTGTCCCCTGACCTTTAGAGGTGTCCCTCTGAGCAAACCCAAAGCACAAAACCACACAACACCACTGGATGAACTTTTATACCAGGCTCTTTCTTGTGTATATTGTGGTTCAGCAGAGGGACTGACTCTGGTTGTCTGGGGCAAAAACACCACTTACAAAGGAGAGAAAGATCTTATCACCCTTTCTCATCATATGGCCAACTGGCCAACTTCAAAAGAACCACTTAGACAACTCATGAGCTTCTGGTATAAAAATGTTTAATAACTCCAGGTAGACATATGCATGTGTGTTTTATATGCCTTCAAGTTGCTTCTGATTTATGGCAGACCTATGAATGAAAGCCCTTCAAAACGTCACCTTGTTGCTGGCTGATTGTTGCTGATACAGGAATGACCTTGGATTCTGAATGAGTTCTTCAAAAATATCAACTACAATTCTACCTCCAGCTCGAGGCTTTGAGAAGTTTGGATACCAAGACCTGGCATAAATCTGAAAGAGCTGCAAATATATGGAATCCGCTACTTTTTCAGCCTTCCTCTACAACACTAATTTAACATTCTCAAGTAAATGATAAACAAATAGTTTATATATGTATGGGAGCTCATATTGCAATTTTTTGTATTGTGGTTCAGAATAAGTAATAGTTAAACCATCACACAATGAAACAATTACATAGAAAATCCAATTGTAAGAATTATCTTACTAAATATAGAAATGTAATTCAGTCATTAAATTACAAAACAGGCGGATTTTAATCCTACAGTAGGTGAAAACTCATTGTATCCTTAAGTATGAATTTACACATTTATAATAGATGAAAAATTAAGAAAAAGAAAATGTAAAGAAAACTCTTTTTCAGTTGGGTCACAAAGGGGCACGATTGAAGACCGAGCGGAACGGAATACAGTGGCACTGGAAGCAGCAACTCGGCAATGGCTAACTTGAAGTCACTCAGCTCCTGTGCTGTCAGTGCTGATAACACCGGCCTCTGTGCAAATACAGCAGAGAGCAACCATGTGTTGAGGATGACTAATGTGTAGGTAATCGCACACTGTAGACACAGATAGCAGACAATGCATCACAAGATTGATGGAAAGTATCCTCATCATTGTCAGCATAGTGCCAATGCATTGAGTGGGTCATGTGTGCATTTGGATAAAGTGTACACATGGTGCAGGTGAGCTGTCATGCTTAATACATGGTTCTGTGTAATTTAAATTTATTCCATATTGCATACATTCATTCCTTTTTTTAAAAAAAATGTATTAAATAGCTAATACTTTATTTCTCAATGAATCTTCCATCAATGAGCTCAGGATACGCTGATTTTTGTGGGGTTTATTTCCAGTACAAAAGTTACTGTTTCAATGAAAGGGACAAAAGGCTCAGGAGTGGGAGTGGGGGACACCAGCCTTCTATTCTTTCACAATTTTCCCATATTCATTCCTCTTTTGCCATTCCATCAATGCCACTGCTTCTTTCTTTACCTGTGTACTTAAAAGGACTTATTTGGTGTATCCACCAAGCCAGTCAGGGATCACAGTGAACATCTGTGCCAATCAGATTTTACTGCCTCTAATGTCTCTAAATTGAACAAAGGTTTCCCATTCTCTTTGAACTGAGTGAGGGAGAGAAGAATGCATCCCCATTGCCTAGACCACCTTTTCTCCAGCAAGCAAACTGACACACCCTGTCTCGTTCATGCTATTCTAGTAATTTCCTTGTCTATCATGTTGTACAACCAGGCTTTCATTTAATCCCATTCTATTTACAAATGAATGACTAGCTGGGACAGAATGTGGTTTGAGATGAGAATTAAGATGTGCATCTGAACATCCTAGTAGGGTCATTTTCTTCCATTTCCCCCAAACTCATGATCATTATGGTCAATCAGCAGTGATTAATCTCTGGCCAGATGCCTTAACAGAATTTCCCTAATAAGATACAGTAAGCTCCAAAAAGAGAGTCCCCCAGAAAAGTAGAGATGGGCATGAAATGAGGGGGGGGGGAACCCTGAGTCTCATGTTTCATCACATTCTATGAAACACGAAACACGAACTTGCACAAAATAGTCCCGTTTCATGAAATTATTCATTAGGTTCATGATTTGTCAGATCCCGTGGCCCTACAATGGCCCCCTTCATACCCAGAGTGCCAAACTCACAGGGGGACTTCAGCAGGCTCTCCTCCAGCCACCCTCCAAGTAGCTCTCTTCAGGCTCTCTTTGCTGACTTTTCCCATCCTCCTGGTCTCTTGCTTTCTGCCACTGCTGGAAGAAAAGTCAAGCGGAGCGGATCTGCTTGGGTTTTCCTCTCTTCAGATTCTCTTTGCTGACTTTTCCTTCTTGTCCTCCTGCTGCTCTGACATGCCCTCCCCCTGCTTCCAAGTTCTCGAAGGAAAAGCTGAACAGAGTGGATCCACTCCGGGGAGCTTGGGGGTGGGGGTGAGAAGGCATATCAGAGCAGCAGGAGGATGGGAGGTAGAAAGTCAGGGAAGCAGTAAGCAGCGGCAGAAGGAGCTGCTGAGGCTGCCGCCACCATTGCTACTCCATCATCCCGTTCTTAAAAATGGAGAAGGGAAACAGAGAGGGGAAAGAGTCTCTGACTACAGTTCTCATGTAAACTTGTGCAGACCTGCATTGCTCAGCTCTCAGGTTGGCAGGGAGAGCTGCCTATCAAGGCTATGTGGTCTAAGATTGGGGTTTCCACGGCAACGAAAGGTCTGCAGACATTCCGGGCCTATGTTGCCTAGGGCATCAATGGATCAGCGCCAGCCTGTCTGGCATCATGAAGCATTTACGAATCGAACGAATTGGCCTCAAAACTGGTGGATTTCATGAAAAACACGGCCACATGAAATGCGTTTTCATGATATGCAAATCGGTCCGATTCATCATGAAATTTGATTCGTATTTCGATTTGTGTCCATGTCTACAGAAAAGACAAGTCCCATCCATCACCCAGATTGCCACACAAAGAGGTAATTCAGTGAATATACCTAGATATTTTCCATCCTTGTAGGTGGAAATTCCAAGCAGATTTCAGATGCTAGAACACCACCATCTGGTAAAACAGCAAACCATTACAAGTAAGCATTGCAAGGTAACTCAGGCAGCTCAGCATGTAGGTGGAGACATTTCCATTGTTTCACCATAGATATCCCAACTGATGTTTATGGATGGGGTGTCAAAATCATTTGATCCACATGGTGAGCTGCTGCCCCCAAACCACTCTCCACGTTGTGACATGCCCTCCAGTTGGTGGCCATAATGTATAAAGCAGTCCTTTGGGAGTCCATGCACTGTATTTAGAGAAAGGATTCTGGCTGTGATAATCTATAGTATTAAATTTATTAGTATTTTTCATGTCCAGTGACAATTTGAAAAATATTCTAGAATATGTTAATGCATTCTTGAGGGGGGCGGGGGAATAAAATATAGATCCTCATGCCCTAGAGAGATTTCTATTTCTGAATATAGTGCAGAGGGGGGGGGAAACTCCGAGCCCATATATTCTATAAAATAAATGCTCATTTAATTGCTAAAAGAGGCGGCTGGTCAGTCCCATTTGGAGAATGGCTATTTAAACAACTGTATGAATATTGATTATGTGGAGCAGAAGGAAATGTTTATCATTCTTAATTGCAATACAATCGTTACTCTGGAGTTAAACATTTGAGCAGAATACTCAATGTATAATGCAAATACTGCTATTAATTTTCCATGACAAAATCAACAGCACTATGTATATCATCAAAGTATATTCTGGCACATATTGCAGCTGTAGAAATGTGAAGCCTTAGGAGAAAGCCTTCTTAAAATGCTTGAATAAAAGATTATTTCTTTATGCAGTTTGCAGTGCAATCATAAACAGAGCTACAACCTTCTAAGTCCATTGAAGTCAATGGGCTTAGAAGGATATACTCTGTTTAAGATTACATTAGAACCTGGTCTAAATCTACAGGTAGAAACAAAGCTGATCCTTCACACCCTACAAGCTTCAGTGTGTGTATGTGTATCTATGTACACATACACACATGTGCACACTCACACATTTATTTTTATAATTGAGGGTTTTTTTGGAACCTCTTAGTCTTCTAGTCCTCATTGAGGGCAGTGTGTCAACTCAGGGTGCTATTCCACATTCACTTGGCTTGTTATAAGGGGATTATAGGCTTGAAGAAACCACACAGCAGGCTTGATGGAAACAAGTAAGAAACAGGTTTATTTCAGTGATATACATGGCTTGGTTGTTTTTTCATTTGGCTTGGCGTTTTTTTCATTTTCCTTTTCTTCAGCCTTTTCAGTATTACAGTAACAAAGTCACTGGAGAGCTGGGGCCTGAGAAAATGTAACAGTTGAAAAGAATATTTCTTGTCTGGCTGATTCAGACTAATATGGAACACAAAGGCTTTTAACTGTTTTTGATATGAACAGCACCCAAATCCTACCTATCTTTAAAAAAACCCTAAAGTCCCTGCCTAAGCAGTAGACCTCTTAACCCTTCTGCAACCTAAATCCAACAACCTTCAACTCTGTCAGTTGGCCAGCAGTAAAACCACCAAATTCCGCCCCCCCTTTCCTTTCAGCATCCCAGTCGACTGCTTGAAAGTGATTGGCTGAGGCTTCTGGCGGGGCAGTGAGGGGAGACTTCAAACCATCCCTCACAGTGACTTGTTACACTGTCTCTCAGCCTAACCAACCTCATAGAGTTGTTGTGAGGATAAAATAGAGAAGGAGAAAATGATATTGCAAGCTGCTTTGAGTCCCTGCTGGGGAGAAACGTTATGTATAAATATCTCAACAAATGCATACATACATTTCTCTCCTGCATACCTGGGATTCTTATTGCACTTCCTGGACAACGGAAGAATTTAATCTATAATAACTGTAAAGGACATATAGGTGTTAGTGTTATAAACTAACCTATGCATTGCAGGAGAGAGAGGGAAGTAGATGCTGTGAACAGGAAGGAATGGGGTCAGATTAAAGATGGTAGTTGGGGGAAGATGCAGGGCCAGGGACTGTTAGCTAGCCTAAAAAGAATCCATATTGATGGACCATATTGTATGTGACCAATACATTTGGAAATTGTGGCCACCCTGTTATCTCATCATTACTTGCACACAAACATTTCTTTGGATCATATCTCCTTTTTCTCTTGCTTCCATCAACATCAGTCCAGCACTGGAAGGACTACTAATGGATTCTCTTACAGGAGTTCTAGACTAACATTTGAGTGAGCATTGTATTATGTGGAATTGAGGTCATTATTATTCACAAAAGATGCCCTGAAAAGCTACAAAGCTGGATGGGAAAATTTCAGGTTTTAAAACTAATTAGAGGTGCCTGTCTTCTATGTCTGAGGTGTTTATTAAGGAAAAGCAAGAGATAGTGTTGTGAAGACAAGACACGCACACAGCAGAGAACTGTAGTTCTAGCAAATATTTAGATGATTTTCTTATAAAAAAGAACCACAAAAAACAGAGCAGATCAATTTAAGTGTTGTGCAACACATGAAGATTCAACAAAACAAGATCAAGATGAGAAGCTTTGTTTGTCTGTAGCAGTAGAAAAGAGCAAGAGTCCAGTAGCACCTATAAGACTAATAAAATTTGTGGTAGGGTATGAGCTTTCATGAGTCACAGCGCACTTCTTCAAATACCTGGAGAAGTGAGCTGTGACTCAACAAACAGTTCATGATAGGGTTGCCAGGCCCCCTCAATCTCCCAGTGGGGGATTGCCGCCTGGCTTGTACCTTTGAGCAGGGGGGAGTGCGCGCAAGCACACAGCCCTGGGAGTGCACCCATGCTCAGTAGGGGCTTGGGTTGGGGCCCACTGTGGAGCGCAGGAATGCTCCTGCCCTCCACAGCAGCCCAAAACGCGCCCGTGGATCAGGCCCATTTTAAGGCACTGGAGAGCACAGGAGCGCTGCGCAGCACCTGAAATGGGCCCGTTTTGGCATGGATCAGGCCCAGTTTGAGCCACTGTGGAATGTGGGAGCGCTCCTGCCCTCTGCAGCAGCCCCAAACGGGCCTGATCTGCACAAAAATGGGCATGATCTGCACTCATTTTGGCACAGATCGGGCCCATTTTGGGCCACTGTGGAACACAGGAGCACTCCCATGTTGTGCAGTGGCCCTGATCCAGACCAAAATGGGCCCGATCCTGGTGGCTGCTGCGCGCAAGAGCGCGCAGCACCGCAGCGGAGCATGCACAGAAGGTGCGCGCCCCCCCCGCTGGCCAGGTAAGTGGGGGCGGGGTGTGGGGAGCGGTGGTGGAGGATTCCCCCCCCCCCGCATCAGGGGTCTGGCATCCCGAGTTCATGATGATTCTACCTCCTTCCACCCAGCAATTTAGAAACACCTGAAAATGACGCATTTGCAGTAATAGTGCAATCCTGAGTTCATTGAAGTCAATGGACTTAGAAGGGTTTCTGTTTAGGATTGCACTGTAAACCACATTTTCCTGTAGTATTTTATAATTTTGTAATATTTGTTTGTTAAAATCTTTTACGTTCCAATGACCTGTTACGTAAACAAGATGTCCCTTGTTATGTTGATTAGAATTCATAAATGTCTGAGTTCCATGTTAAGTAATATTACCCAAATGGCTACCTGTGTCTATCCTACAACCCTAAGAGGCATCCCTTTGAGCATGTCTAGAGTGCAGACCAGCACCACAAGGGATAATGTATAAACTGGGGTCTGTACCTATATATACCAGGTTCCCATAGGTAGCACATTAAGACATCTTTCCTGGGAGTTTGAACATGTTCTTTGAATTAGCAAGAAGGCTAAACAAAGACACACACACCCTTTAAAGCTTGCCAGAGTTAAAGGACAAAAGCAAAGGAACCATTTCAGAGGGGGAGATTCTGAACCATTCTGGAGTACTGTACCAACGTATAGGCCATATTACAGGCACAGTTCTCACAGAGGTGGTAAACCTGTCTAGACTTTATAAAACCTGCAGGTGCGGCTGATACAATCGAATGCTCTTACAGACAACCTCTTCCCACAAAAAATGTCACAGTGTGACAGGATTAGACCCCTCCTCCCAGATATCTAGTGTTCTGTGTGGAAGTTCCCCCCCCCCATGTTGAATCATTCAGTTACATTCAGTTGTCCACAGCTGCCAACCCCTAGGAACATTTACAGTGCAATCCTAAGGAGAGTTACTCCAGTGTAAGCCCACTGATTTCAGTGGACTTCGACTGGAGTAACTCTGCTTAAGATTTCACTGTCAGGGAGTGGGAAATCGCACACAGCATTGCGCCTGAGTGCTGACATTACTCCCAGTGAAAATTAGAAGTGATGTTACAGGACACTCTAGGATTTTGCAAAAACTCTTTGAGAGTCCCATCACATCACATCTGGTTTATTTATTTATGTCATATATAGTCCACCTTTCTCACTGAGACTCAAGACCGATTACATAGTGTGAGATTAGTACAATCAGTAGCAAGGACAAGGGCAGGCATTTCCATACAGTATTAAGATCATTTCCATATACAATATCATAGGGTAAATGAATGCAAGTTTACAGAGACAAGGATCCATTGGCAAGGATCCAATATGGGGTTGGAGAATTGCTGAAACAGAACATAATCAATTCCAGGACTGATATTAAACGACATGAAGCACAGGTAGTACATAGGAGCACATATTTAAAGCAACCCGTAATATATAAGGCAACATAATGGTGAAGTCTATGGTTCCTAACTCATTAGTGAAACATCTGAGACCCCCTCCCTACAATACCGCCTTCCTATCCAAGAAAAAAGCCTTTTTGAATTATTTGGTTTTCCATTGTTTATGGAAAGCCAGAAGTGTGGGGGCTCTCCTCACCACCTCAGGCAGGCTGTTCCATAGAGTAGGGGCCACCAAAGAGAAAGCCTGTGTGTGGGCTGCTGTTGATTTCACCCATGTGCAGGCTGGCACCTGCAAGAGACCCTGTTCTGATCAGTGAAGCTGTCGTGGAGGGACATAGGGAGGGAGGCGGTCCCATAGGTATGATGGGCCAAGGCCGTGAAGAGTTTTGTATGTAACAACCAATACCTTGAATTGAGCACGGTAACTGACTGGTAGCCAATGGAGTGACTGTAGGATGGGAGTGATGCTCCTGCTGGCTCCTGCTAACAGTCAAGCTTCAACATTTTGCACTAATTGGAGCCTCCTAGTTTTCATCAGAAGTTATGTTAGTGTGTTGGCACAATGCCGGCATGTGTCCCCATCCCCCCCATTTCCTCCCACTTGTGCTTCAGACTCTGACAGGCAACAACCCTAAGTGTTCCCCAGTTTTGTCGAACCTGTATGCATTTTTTACATTCTTGCAATATATAGTGGGTGCTATACCAAAGTGACTGCCATGGAGGTGGTATGACCACTCACAAAATGGCTGTCATAGGGGCTGGGTCCAATCAGAAAATGTTGGAAGACTCCTAGCCGAACATCCTTCTATGATGAAGGCAGCCATTTCCAAACACATGCTCTCAGTAGGAAGTGGAGGAAAGTCAGATCTACCTGTTAGCTTTGGCAAACAGATATCAAGTAGGAACCAGGAAATATAGGCATTGTGGTTCCCAGGCCTTTTTTCTGGAAAAAGAGGTGGTGGAACTCAGTGGGTTGCCTTTGGAGAAAATGGTCACATGGCTGGTTGCCCTGCCCCCTGATCTCCAGACAGAGGGGAGTTTAGATTGCCCTCTGCGCTGCTCAGCGGCGCGGAAGGCAATCTCAACTCCCTTCTGTCTGGGGATCGGGGGGGCGTGGCCACCAGCCATGTGACCATTTTCAAGAGGTTCCAGAACTCCGTTCCACTGTGTTCCTGCTGAAAAAAAGCCCTGGTGGTTCCCATAGGTCACATGTTGGTGGTCACTGATAAAGGTGTATTGCCACAGTGAGAACTACTATAACAGCATTGCTGAAGCTTGACAACATGTTTTCTGAAATACAGTGTCGAGGAACAGACAGACTCTCTCAGACCTACCAAAATGGCATCCCAGGCCAAAGGGGAGGAACTGGCTATTTTGAACCCCAGAACTGGTTTTATGTTTATCCTCTCCAAACTATCTGTGAAAACTAATCAGTATGTGCAATCTTTTCCATATTTCATAAGGAACAGGGCTTCTTATGCTGGAGGGCAGTCTAGGTTCTGGAACTCACTATCACAAGACATTGCTGAAGCCAGATATTTTTTAGAAAGATTGAGCAGTCGTGTGGCTAATATGGACATTCATTGTAAAAAATGTATAAACTATAGCAGCCTGTGTGTCGAAGAGCATAAATCTAAGCACGGACTGACTGAATTTGGACAGAAACTTCCCGTGGAAGCTTATTAGCGCATAATTGTCTGTTATGGGTGTTTTATGTCTTCCACTGATGCATCTGGTAGATGGTACTGTCAGAGATGGGTTATTGCTCTAGATAGATTATTACTTTGATTCAGTATGTAAATTACTATATTCTATGGCAATCTCATGCTCTTATTCCTGTTTCTGGCTTCACCGCTGACCTTCCTGTCGTGATACGTAACACTAGGCTGACAACATGGCTATTTCCCATTTTATATGTGGTCTTATGCTTAATCCAGTCTGTCAGGAATTGTGCAGTAAGTCAGTAGCGATTTTGCCCTCTGGGTGTTTGGAACAGAAAGAAGCCCAGCGTATCCTGCTATAGTTTGGAAACTGATCCCAGTAAAGAGTTCAGTTTTGAGAGAGCACATGTCGCAATTGATATTGCAGGCTTGAGAGGCACCAAATGAATGAACCAATATCATATGCACACATTGCTTGTCAAAATGATCCTGCCCTGAGCATCATCCATTTGATCAAGCAAACACCATCATTTGCTAATGATCTTCAATTGTTTTCATCAACAATGCAGACAGCGTGACATCAGGATGGACAGAAGACCAGTGTGTATGTATGTATGTGTTGCACAGCAGTTGACATACCTTAAATGTGTACCCCAAATACTTCCCTCTGCTCAGCCCCCAGCTATTGCGCTTTAAAACCTGGGAATGGGGATAATAATCGCAATACTGTGATTGAATTAATTCCTTTAAATTATTTGAAAATAATGGCCAGGGCTTTATATCTATGCACATGTAGCTTAACTCGGTGGTTTTTCTCTCCCTCTCTTTCTTTTTTTCATCTATCTGTCTTACTCGTTTATTTGTATTCCACTCCCTGGGGCAGTGTAGGTTTGTCTGTCCTGTTGTTGTCATCACAACTCTTCTGTGAGTTAGTTAGGATTGCTCTGTAGTGAGCATTATAGACAAATGTTTATAGGAAGGAATCACAGCTTGGTGGAAGAATACACAGAATGGGAGGTGAAACTGACAAAACCTTTGGGGAGGCGAAGAGGAAATAAACCTTCTGAGGAGCCATCTTTGTTGGCTCTGTAGAGAGGGGAGATTGACAGAGCCTTCCAATCTGGATATTAAAACTTGGCTTCCCAGCTAACATTGTGTCTCCCTTCACTTGAGCATCCTCGTGTAAGAGTTCTCATGTAGAGAGACTCTTATTCTGCATGTATAAGGTGTACTCTTCAGTCCTTTACATCTTCAGTGTGTGTGGGGAGGGGGAGGGACCTGAGGGCTCAGAAAAACCTCTGCTGGAGACTTTACAGTGTTTCCAGTGGAAGGAACCACTTAGTGTAAGGCAGCTTGATTTATTTCTCTGACTATTTGGGCACTCTAACCTGGTTCCCCAAGTAAACATGTAGGTTTAGGGTCGAAATGTGTGACATGAGTTGAGACATGGGTGCCTGACCCAACTTGTTGTCACCCACAGAATTGGCATAACTGACCTTGAAAATGTTGTGTTGCTCCATGTAGCTCCAAGCACTGTGAGGGGGAAGGAGGAGATTCAGACTTCTCTCTCATGCTATTTTTGCCAGTGGAAATTCCCATGGGGTGACTGTTTGCCCCTTCCTTGGGCCCTACATGCTGGAACGGACAACTTGAGGACAGGCTTTCTGTAGCTGTTTTTGCTTGTGAAAACAGTATGGGAGAGAAGCCAGAATCCCCTCCTCTCTCTTCAGCATTTGGAGCTGTGAGGAGCAACACAACACAATTGGTGAATTATGCCAACCCTTCATGTGACAATAAGTTGGGACAGGCCTCCATCTCCCAACTGATGCCACACACATGTATTTTGGCTCTTAAGCTGTATAAATTCAGAATGTCACATGGTCAGGAAGACAGATCCCTCCAAGGCAGGAATGTATCATTCACCATTATACAAACAGGAGACTTAGCTGCAAAGAAGGCCAAACTAAGAGGACATACCTAAGACTGGACCCAGTAATTAAGCTGTTCTTCCACTTTTGTTAGAAAATCTTCCCTATTTGTTTGGCTCCTAAATGCTCACCTTTGCTTTTAGCCACACATTCAATGCAATCTTCTGCCCTGCTATTCCCATGCTTCATGCAGAGCTTGTTCTTACCTAAGAAGGGCAAAGGATTTGGAAACTGTTCATAAATACAATTCCACAATTTATTTGCTCTTTCCATCTACCTTAGAGAGATTTCTGAGCTCTCTCAGGGTCATTCACACATTCATGTTCATCAGTCTTTGGCTGCAGCACTGAGGGGTGACTTGCCTGCTGAGCTGTTGCACATCAGCTCCCTCAGAGGGATCAAATGGCTACCTATCACCTTGAAACTGCATTTTTTCCATAGATGCCATTCACACATTCAGCTACAAGTCATGAAGCACAGTAAGTTGAGACAAGGAAGAATAATGCATGATTGTATGAATCAGCCCTGTCTATTAATTATCTAGCAGGGTCCCTCCCCTTGAAGACTTACGAAAAACATACTTTTTCCCCTTGAGAAAGCTCACAATGATGAATCTGAAGCCCCCTAAGTGTTCCTTTGAATCAAGATTATTGACTATTCAAAAGTTCACGCTGTAAAATTGGTCACCAAAGTGGCTCAGCATTGAAAGTGCTCTCTGAATGACTAAGCTTTGTTAATTACTTCTGCCAGGCACTAATTTAGTTTCATAATAAATGGTTCTCAGCTATTGGCCTGAAATTTACTTTCCATTAACTTTGTTTGTATTACAAGTGTTTGAAGTGCTAAAACTTTTGCTATTTAGGCCACTATATACTTGAAGTGACTAAAATATTTGTACTGGTATGTAACCTTGTTCTTAGATTAACTCAGAATTAGCAGCCTCTCATTCTCTCGGATAAAGAGTTCTGCATAACCCAAAAGCTTGCATTTATTTACACCAATAGATCATCCAATAAAAAGTATCAGCATTTGGTATCTTACTTTTTTGTCTGACGAACAGACTGTATATAAATATATTAAAAAAGAAAATGTAGATTTGTGAAAATTATCAATCTCTGGTTCTATTTTGGAGTTATTACAAAAGCTACTGGTAATTTTTGCAGTGTCTCCTCATGTTCATTACAATGCTGTGTGCCAGAGTTTTGCACAGCAGATGATAGCTGCATTTATTATTCTAGCAGGGGTATTTCTCTATTTCTAGTTTCTTGGAGTATGGGAATGAGAGGGGAGAGTTGAGTGCTTCATTAGTTTGACAAAGAATGTAAAGCACTGTGTTTAAAGTTGCTGCTAAGCCTGCTGTTGGTTTTAGAAAGAAATATATTTCTATCAACTAGTGTTTTTGATTCTCCCCTTCACATAAAATTTCAGTCTGTTGTCATAAACTGTAAGGATATTTATATTTTAAAATTTACTGTGTAACAAGCTGAATGTTTGCAGTATTTGGTTTTTGATTACCCTATCTAAGGCCGGTCTACAAAGACAGACGGCTCTAGAGCTACATTTATGGCCCCTGACAAGATTTTGTGGTGGCAACTGTTTTTACGAAATCACTAAGTTAACTTTACTGTGGTTTCAGACACTTTTTGTACTGTCCATTGATATAGGAACACACATCCAAAGCATTCATTACTGTAAGCATTCCATTCAATTCTATACCTTTGAATAGTACATTGTCAGTTGTATATCACCAACAGTACCAATGACAACCAACAATTTAGAGGCATATTGCCTTTAACTTACAACTCCACTAACATTTGGTTGCATGTGCAGACAGACGCCCCTGACTGCTGGGCCTGCCTATGTGGCCTTTGAGTAGTGAGTACCGAAATAGAACACAAACTTTTTGGCAGGGGGGAGTTGTTACAGTCTCATTTTTCAGATTTGGTTTAGAGATCCAGAATCCAGAAGCTAATTTAATGAGATGAACCACAGAGTTCTGTGTGTAATTTTGGCTCATTTTTTCTGTTATGAATAACTCTGCCGCTTGATCCTTAATCTAGACTTATCTGCACTTCACCATGCCCTTCTGTCTTCCAACTTATATTTTGATCTTTCATCACTCACTGCATTGTGCTTAGCACCTTAGCACCTGTTCACACCCTCAGAACTCCCATGGTCAATTACCAAGGTATAGAAAGGAATGAGGATTGAAGCTCAGATCTCTCACTCCTAAAACATGACAAAAAGCTATTGAGTCTGCAGCTAAATTTCTTTGTTGTGCATCGAAGAGGAGAGGAATGGTTTAAGTGATAGGGCAATGGATGTTTCTTTTTGCCTCCTTGCTGACTGTGCATAAATATATGCTGTTATGCCAATAAAGGTATTTATTTCATCATCATCATCAACTGTTGCAAAATGCACTGGCAAAATTGCTTTCTGTTGTAAAATATATCTCACCTATGCCCTAATATTTTACCTTGCTTTTAACCTATTTACTTATTCTTCCATATCACTGTTGTTTTTATGCTTTTAGTCTATTACTTTGCAATCTATTGTGGCTGTGATCTTAATTAACAGATTGTTTATTTGCATTATTAATGGGGTAGATTTTTAATTGTTTGAATTTAGCATTTCATTGTTTTTAAATGTTGTCTGCCTTCTAGAGAGCCATTAGGCTGAGAATGTGGATTAAAAGTAATTTAAATAAATTATCATTGTCATCTTTATATTACAAAGGAGGAAAGGAAACTGAGGAGCATAAAAGATATATATATGGTCTTCCAAAATGTTTTTGTTTGCTGAAAATCGGCATTAGCAGACTGTGGAGGAAAGGCAGGAGACAGCTTAACTGAGGGGCAGCTCAAAATTGACTCTTCAAAGTCCTTTCTTTCCACAAGAGAAAGGGTAGAGTCCATGTCTTTTGTCTTTCCCAAAATTTTTGTGTGCAGATGTTTTAATACATTAGTAGGTCTTGGGAGAAAAAGAAATGTAGGTTTTCCATGTGTCTGGCATATTTGGTCCAAAAAGCTTTCACGTGGCTCCGCCAAATATCTCAGAAAACTATTCTGTTCCTTTCTGAAAGGACTCCAGCCTGGGCTGCTGAGACAAATGCTCTATTTCATGACTTTATCCTCTGATCTACAGTATGTTCATGAGCTAGTTAAAATTAAACTTAGCTATCAAAATGCTAAACCTGATAGCTCATTTATCTTTCTGTCTCCCAACTCTACATTACAATACAGCTGTGATTGATCTTGCATCTTCAAGGTACTATATGGTATAAAAACTAAGAGAAGATTAATTAAAAGCCGTCACATCCAGACAGGTTTTTAAATAAGTTTTAGATTTAAACAATATATCAGCTGAAGCAGAAGGATTCCAAGCCCCAGAGCCTATGGCTCTCCAGCATATTTTTCCTCAGCTTTTGGACATTTGAATAGTCTTCTTCATGGTTGGACCAACTTCACACATATATGGAGTCAAACAAAGTGGGCGAATGCTGCAAAATATTATTCACTGACATGTAAAAACAATCCACAGGAAGGATGCCACTGGAAACCCTTGGACTCTTTACATCAAACCTGTCTAGTATTGGTTCAGAGAACATGTTAAATTGTCTTTAAAATTATCCTTAACCTTTTCTTCTGAGAATACTGATGTCAAATTTCCCCTGAATATGTGTCCCCCCATGCCTGTTTGACAATGCATTCCTAAGTACACTTTCTTAGGAGTAAGCCTCATTGAATAGATCTGAGTAGAATTCTGAGTTGACCTGCCTGGATTGCTGTCTGAAGGAGGAGAATAGTCATACTGAACTGAAAGAAAGCTGTGGCCCAGCTCAGATATTTACTGGATTTGCAAGTGAATTTGCATAGTGCAAGATCAGATACATTCTATCTCCCTTCTACTATGAAATAGTGTCAGGTGCAATGGGTACCTATATTGCCAATAGGCAATGGTTCTTTTCCTTTAAGGAATACAGAGGCAATGAACACACAAATGGTGGAAATGCTGACCCCCCCTAGACTTAACTGGGGGCATCAGTTGCGGGCTGCACAGGAGGAGAGCAGAATGCAGAGTGGCTGCCACATTGGAGGGCAGTGTGGGCTCCCAGCAGCCTCAGTGGGCTGCATGGGAGGAGGTATCCCATGCAACGGGGGTAGCCCATGCAGCCCAGATTCAAATGCCAGGACCAGCCAACCAGAGCAGGCTGGCCTGGGTAGTGAGGGGCAGAAAGAGGGCTGAGGGCCTGGGAGGCGTGCTAGCTTTTGTAACCTACAGAAGAACACCATATCTAGAGAAGAATCAATACAAGAAACTAACACGCTTACATCCCTTAGCTGTTGGGAACTAGAAATAAGCACGAACTGGGAAAAATCCAAACCATGTGGTTCGTGATTCGTCACATCTCATGAACCACAAACTTTCACAAACTTGCCCCAGTTTGTGAACTGGTTTGTTTGGTTCGCGAAAACATCACTTTCAGGGTAGCAGAAGGTCTGCAGAATAGAGGTTTGTGCTTCTAGTCTCCCTTTTAAATGCCTGCCGCTTTTCAGCTGATGGAAGGGGGATCTCCCATCAGCTGAAAAAAGCTGCCGGCTTGAAAGCAGCAATATTTTTCTTGCATGGCAAGAAAAGTTGCTGCTTTCAAACTCCTACTGCTTTTTTCAGCTGAGGGGAGGGGCATCCTCCTATCAACTGAGATCTTTTTCACACTGAGACCTTAAAGCATTTCAATATTAGTTCTGTTTCCCTTGTTTGCAGGAGTTTGCTTATTCCCTGCTGGCTTTAAAAGCCAGGAAAGAGTTAAATGGCTGGTTTTTCCCTTCCTCCTTTGGGGTATGCACGTACACTCTCCCCCCCACCAAAAGCAAGAAAGGGTTGTAACGTTGTAACATTGTAACATTGCAACATTGTAATGTTACTGCACATTCCTCCTGGCTTTAAAAGCTAGGAAAGGATTCAATGGCTCCTTTTCCTCTCCCTCCCAGGCATGTTTCAGGTGTTGAAAAAGAGAAAAAAACAAGCATTTTGCACAGCCCTTTGGAACAAAGTAGCCGCGAAGTTGGGAAACTAGGAGGGGATGAAGCAGCAGCTTCCCGGCCACTTTATTTCCAAAGGATTGTGCAAAATGCTTGGGTTTCCCCCATTTTTTTCAAAGCCTGAAACATGCCTGGGAGGGAGGGAAAAGGAGCCTTTTAATCCTTTCCTGGCTTTTAAAGCCAGGAATGTGCAGTAACATTATAATGTTGCAATGTTACAACCCTTTCTTGCCTTTTAAATAAAGAGTGTGTGCATACCCCAAAGGAGGAAGGGAAAAACCAGCCATTTAACTCTTTCCTGGCTTTTAAAGCCAGCAGGGAATAAGCAAACTCCTGTAAACATGGGAAGCAGAACAAATAATTTCCAGTGCGAAAAGGACCTCAGGTGATGGGAGGGGGATGCCCTTCCTCTCAGCAGAAAAAAGCAGTAGGCCCTTTGAAAGCAGCAACACTTTTCTTGCAGGCAAGAAAAGGGTTGTTGCTTTTAAACGCCTCCTGTCAGCTGAAAAGCAGCTGGGCAAACACTTCTACTACAGAAAACCCATCTCAGGTTGCCTAGGAAATTGATTGATGGTGCTATGCTGTCTACAGTGACAAAACGAAAAATGAACTGGCCTAAAGTTCATCATGGTTCTTCAGAAATGGGCTCTGACGAACCACCACTTCATAAACCACAAATGGGGCCAGTTTGTGATGAACTTTGGTTTGTATTTCAGTGCGTGCCCATCTGTATTATGAACCTCTGGAGAATAACAACGGATGACACCTCCCTCACCCCGGAACTGACCAGCTGCACAGTTCTGTGGTTTCAATCTGTACTGAAGTTCCAATCTCAGGGCTACACTCAAGTCTTTAGATACTGTCTTAACAGTTATCCATTTCACCAGTGCTTGACAGTAGTGACCCTTACAGGAATGATACATCTCATACTCTCCTGAGGGTGAGTTTGGGTCTGTAAGGCAGCTCAGCCACAAAATAGAGAAATTGTGGCATAACACCTGACTTATTGAGATGACAATGGTCTTCCACAATGTTTCGACAGTACCCCATGTTTTTGATCAATAACACAAATCCCCAGTTCAGTTGATTAGTCCACTTCGAAAGAGTTGGCAATCACATAAATTGCATATTGATATTAATCATGTGACTGAGGGTGTGTGTGTGTGTGTGTGTGTTCTTCTACTATGCCCAAACGCTTGCTCTGTAAAGTCTTTACAGTGTCATCCTTATTGGAGTTACATCCTTCTAAATTCACTGAAGTCTTAGAAAGGTGTAAGTCTGCTTAGGATTCCAGTGTTAATATGGAAAATAAACACGTGGGTTTTTTTCTTTAAAAAAAAGACTACGGTATTCTTAATAGGATAGGGCTTCTGTGTTGTTAATAGGCATATTGCAAGGGCTACTCTGGTTATGCTAGCAGTGTGATGGGATAATCTCTCTCTCTTTTTGCCAGAGGTGAAGTCCTACTCCTACAGTAAATCTTGCTATTAATAAGAGGTTAAAAAACCCTCTATCATTACACATTCATTTGGCTACTTCTGCCCAGCAAGTTCCATATGGAATTCAGGTGAGTGAAAAATAAATAAAATTAACAAGACTTTGCAGGGTCTCATGATATATTGCAGTGAAAACTGCAGGGCCAATTTGGTCCATTCTCAGAAGAGAACAATGCCTCCAGTTTGCAGAACTGATAAGTTACATAGGTAATTTTCTAGAAAAGCCTTTTTTCTTCAATCATTTTCAACAAATTAGACACTTTTCATGCTGTGTGATCTATTTCCTGACACTTTTAATTAACTCTTTCTATTAAATCATGAAGTTGCTTTTCTTGTTCTCGCTTATCCCGAGTCTCTAGTCTTGCCTCTAAACTAAAGGTTATCTGGCCAGGATATGTCAGGCAGTGGATGCTGATGATGTTTTCCTGTATTGTAAATGGAATATGATGTTCTCATGGAACTCAAAACTAATTTAAATTTTAATCATACAACAAAAGGACATCTCCCTTTCACCCTATCACCACTTGACTCTATGCCAGTGAATTAATGCTAGACTCATTTAATTTTCTTTGGCTAGGTCCTGATAACTCAGGGCACTAGAGCTGTGTTGTGCCATCTCCCATAGCTGAACAAGAGCAATCAGTGGATGAGTCTTTGTTAGCGTTATGACTTTACTCTTCAGGAAGGTGATCGGAAGAAAGAATCTATCTCCCAACATTGAGGTCGATCAGTAGAACAACATAGAAGGTTGCAGTGCCTTAACCAGAAAGTGAGGTGGTATGTTTACAGTAGTATTGGTGGTTGATTTTTTTAACAGCTGGGTTTTTATGGTTTGTTAATTTTAGTGATTTGTGTGGTTTTATTATTATTTGTGAGCTGCCTCAAACAGGTCTCTGGAGAGGCAGCATATAAATTTTCTTGATGGACCAATGGGCTGATGGACCAATGGATGTTGCTATCCCAGGCAGGGGAATCTGACATGTACAATTGGTTTTTTTGTTCAATGAGTTTTGCTTCATTTATATTAATTTATATTTATTACCCATTTTTGTTTTCCCCATTGCTTCTATAGACTTATTTGTATTGTGTATTCATGCTGGATGGAGTATATGCACCATACATATCAGTATTGATATATATGATGCATTTTATATCTCTGTATAATATATGTAAAATGATGCACAAATAATGTTGGCAAATGCATGTGTAAAATTTGAAATGGTGAAACAGAAAGTTGCATGAGAAAAAATATATAGCTCCAAGTTAAACAAAGAAGAAGCAAAATAAAAATGCGGCATTTGGGGTGCTCGAGAAATCTAGAATTCTCCCTACCTGGCAAGTCTATCATAAGTGTATCCTATCTTATTATAATCTATCTAAAATGGTGAAGATCCTGAAGCATAGCCATTTTTTACAACAGGTTGACATGTTTTGCTATGCCTTGATTGGCAAGAGATTTCCAGGCAGGAAATCATGACATGTAGCACTCATTCAGACTGGCACATTCACATGGAATCTAGTTTTGCAAGAACGGAGAAGTTGTTAGAAGTCCAGTTTGGAGACATTAAAATGTGGCCATTGCTAGCAAAATGGTAATGCTACACCTTGACTGCAGAGGGAACTAACTTGTGTTCTAGATAAGGGATTCAGACATGTAGCTATTTTAAATACTAGTTCTCCTGAAACATGTGCACTGTATCTAGCTCTGCTCTCTTGGAATGGAAGAAAATCTTACGTGCCAATGAAGTGTAGCCATTTTGGATAAGCAATCTCTTCTGGATAATGTTTTGATTAGGAATCCCTGACATGACTACAAAAAACCAGGCACAAATACATCCAATCTACTATTGTGCTCCATGAAATGGAATGATCCATATAGCACAGCTATCCACATAGCACTGCTTAGCTATTTTTGACAAATGCTGATATACCTGGACAGTGAGATTATTGCAGATCCCAACACGTTCCAATTTCTGAAATGTTTCTGGTTAGGTGAAGCGTACCCTGTGAAGTCTTGTGAAACCCAGCCAGAATTAGTGGTTAATTTAGAACATGCTCAAGCATAAAGACTGTTGGCAGTCCACATAATGACTTTTCAACATTCAAACCAAAAAAGGAGATAGTGTTCCAGGTAAGAGATCATAATGACAGCTTCCAAACAATATTTTGAGGATAGTCTCAAACAGAAAACATTATAGTAGCCAATCCTTGAAGTGACCTTTCATTTGTATCCTATCCTTCTTCCAAGGAATGCATGGTTCTTCTTTCTATACTTTATCTTCATAACAAAGCCCTGTGAAGCTGACAGTGACTAGCCCAAGGTAGAGTCCCTTACTCACTTAGAGGTACAAAATACAGTAGTCAAGGAGTGGTAGTTGCCACCCAGAAAAAAACCAAGATTACTGTTATAGGGCAGGAAAAGTTGCTGATCAGACCTGCTGGAGTCATCAGCAAGAGTGAAAACATCAGATCCTCACCAGAATAATGAAAACAGTGAAGCAGGCCTAATGGTGTCAAAAAAAGGATGAAATGTATGAACCATAAATGAACCTTGTGCTGCTAGTGGAGCAATCTGTGCAGAAAAAACAGCCAGGGAAAAAATATTAAATACAGATTACAAAGTCCTCCTCATGTTTGTTGCCGAACAACATATGTGTTGTGTGTTATATGCCATCAAGGTGCCTCCGACCTATGGTGACCCTATGAATGAAAGATCTCCAAAACATCCTATCATTAACACACTTGCTCAGATTTTGAAAACTGGAGGATGTGGCTTCTTTTATGGTGTCAGCTGTCTCATTTTAGATCTTCCTCTTTTCCTATTGCCTTCAACTTTTTCTAGCATCATTGGTTTTTCCAGAGAATCTTGTCTTCTCATGATGTGACCAAAATATGACAGCCTCAGTTTTCTCATTTTGGCTTCCAGGGAGAATTCAGATTTGATGTGATCTAGAACCTACTTATTTGTCTTTTTGGCCGTCCGTATTATTCCCCAAAACTCTCCTCCAGCACCACATTTCAAATGAGTCAATTTTCTTCCTTTCAGCTTTCTTCATGTCCAACTTTCATATCCATACATAGTAATGGGGATTGGGGGAATACCATAGTTTGGATTATTTTAATCTTGATACCCAGAGAGACATCCTTAAGGATATTTTCTAGTTCCCTCATAGCTGCTCTTCCAAGTCTCAATTTTCGTCTTCTGATTTCTTGGTTGCAGTCTTTCTTTTGGTTGATGATTGAGCCAAGGAATAGAAAATATTGAACCATTTCAATTTCCTCATTGTCAACTTTAAAATTGTGTAATTCCTCAACAGTCATTACTTTTGTCTTCTTGATGTTCAGCTGTAATCCTGCTTTGGCGCTTTCTCCTTTAACCTTCATCAGTAGTTGATTCAAGTCTTTGCTATTTTCTGCCAGTAACATGGTGTCATCTGCAGATCTCAGACTGTTACTGTTCCTTCCCCCAATTGTCACTCCACCTTCTTCTAAATCTTATCCATTTTTCCTTATGATATGCATAGAGGTTTAACAGGTAGGGAGATAATATGTATCGCATATACAATTGTAGTTTTGTATGATGGACTTTTTTACTGTTTACAACCAAAGCAGTTTTAGCAGCTGCACCCCCTCTTCCCCCACACTCTGTTTTCACATCTGCAAACCACCCCATGGAGCTGATATTGGCTCCATTGTGGAACCTGAATGCAGCAACATAAAGGACATGGATTTTACAATGGAGTGAATAGCAGCTCCATGGGTTGATTGGCACCAGTGAAAACAGAATTCGGGAGAGCCTCTTCCCTGCCCGCTTTGCTCCCAAATAAACAAACAAATGGGCCAGCATAAATCTGGGAGGCATAAAACTTCCACTGCACACAGAATGCAAGTCCTTGCAAGAAGAAGCCTAAGGGAGGCTCACTGAGAGAAAAGTTTAAGACATTCTGGTTAGGCAAACAGCAAGATCCAGTAGCACCTTAAACAACCTTTTCATGGTATAAGATTCTGAGAATCAAAGCTCCCTTCATCAGATACAAGTCAGGGAAACAAAGAGAGGAAGAAACTTGCCAAGGGGTAGGCATGAAGAAAAGAAAATAAACTTTAGAGAATAAATCCTGGCAACATTTGTAGAAAACTACTGTTAAAGGTAAGACTATTCCATCTTTTTAAGGCACTGAGAAGCCCAAAGTGATATTGAAAATCTCCAACTAGGGAAAGAACATGCAGACCAGGAACAATTAATTCAGCTCTACTTAACACACAGGAAGGAGAGCAGTCTTAAGGGGACAGCAGACCACAAGCAGAAGAGTAAATAGGAGACTTATGCATGCACACATATTAATATTTAGCACTTTTTGTCTATAAATCTCAAAGGTAATATTTGAAGATGGATAGCTCTCATTTTTTTTCCCATTCTAAAGTCAGACAGAAAGGCACTGAAAACTTGCTCAATTTGTCCATGTCAATGGATAATGCAACAGACTCAACAGGATCAAGTTTTTTGAGGGATGATTCTTATAGAATGTTTTGGCTTCACACACCTGAGATGCATAACCAGAACTATGCAAGTGCTGTGTCTACTGAGGAGACCACATACATGTGCCAATTGCAACTTTGCCTTAAAACTGGTGAAAATTGAGGCCAGTGTTTTCCCTTTTGCCACGTGGTTGCTTTCCCCACCTTACTCTTGTAGTAGTTTACTTACTTACTTGTTGCAGTAGACAGACATCTCTCTGTCTACTGCATTTGTATCCTATCCTTCTTCCAAGGAATGTGTGGTTCTTCTTTATAGATTTCTTCATAACAAAGCCCTGTAAAGCTGAGGGACCAGCCCAAGGTCAGCCAGCAAGCATCATGGCAGAAGGAACATTTGTGCCAAGGTCTCCCAGAGCCCAGTCCGCATTCAAACCGCTATACTACAGATCCGTAATTTGGGAGTACTCTTGGATCCAGGCCTACTGCTGGATAAGGAGGTGGCATCTGTGGCCAGGAGTGCTTTTTACCAGCTTTGTCTAGTTAGCCAGCTGTGGCCTGTCCTGGGCAGAAAAGATCTGGCCACTGTGGTGCATGCCCTGGTTACCTCTAGTTTAGATTACTGCAATGAAGTTTATCAAATGTAGTTTTTCTAATCTAATCTGTTGATGTAGTTCCTCATGATGTTCTGATAGGTAAATTGAAGGAATGTGGTCTGGACTCTGGGATCGTTAGATGGATAGGGAACTGGCTGAATAACTGCACCCAAAGAGTAGTTGTCAATGGCATCACATCTGATTGGAGGGAGATGTCCAGTGGAATGCCATGGGGCTTGGTTCTGGGCCCAGTGCTTTTCAATATTTTTATAAATGTTCTGCATGAGGGTGTGAAGGGATTACTCATTAAATTTGCAGATGACTCCAAACTGGGAGGAATAGCAAACACCTTAGAAGATAGAGATTAGAGATGGGCATGAACTGGGAAAAAAACAAACTGTGCGGTTTGTGGTTTGTTGCATTTCATGAACCACAAACTTTCATGAACCTGCCCCGGTTCACAAACCAGTTCATTTGGTTCATGAAAATGTCACATCCAGGTCAGCAAATCGTCACTTCTGGGTCAGCAGAAGTTCACTTCCAGGCCAGCAGAAGGCCACTTACTGGTCAGCAGAAGGACTGCAGAAAGTCCATCCCCTGTTGCCTAGGAAACTGATTAATCGGCACCAGGCCGTCTGCAGTGACGAACCAAAAAATGAACCAGCCTAAAGTTTGTGACGGTTTGTCAGAAATGGGCTCTGACAAACTGCTGGTTTGCGAACCACAAACCAGCCTGGTTCATCATGAACTTCGTATTTCGGTTTGTGCCCATCTCTAATAGAGATAGAATTCAATGCAATCCGAACACACTGGAAAAGTAGGCAGATTTGAATAAGATGCGATTTAACATGGATAAATGCTGGGTTCTGCACTTGGGTAACAAATAATGCAAAGCATGTATACTGGATGGGAAATACTCTTCTGGGTAGCAGTGTGTGTGAACAAGATCTTAGGCTACAGGTGGTTGGGAAGCTAAATATGCACAGTCAGTGTGATGCAACAGCAAAAAAGGCAAATGTAATCTTGGGGTGTATAAACAGAGGATCAACAACATCCAAATTACATGATGTCATTGACCTACTATATACCACGTTGGTTGGGCCCCACCTGAAGTATTTTGTTCAGTTCTGGAGGCCTCACTTCAAAAAGGATGTGGACAAATTGGAACGAGTACAGAGAAAAGCAACCAGGCTGATCAGGGGCCTGGAGACCAAGCCCTGTGAAGAAAGAATGAGGGCCCTGGGAGAAAAGGCAGTTGAGGGAAAACATGATTGCTCTCTTTAAGTATTTAAAAAGCTGTCACTTAGGAGAGGGAAGGTAGCTGTTCCTGTTGGCAACAGAGGATAGGACTCACAATAATGGGTTTAAACTACAGGAGGGAAAGTACTGGTTGGATAGTAGGAAAAAATTCTTCACATTAAGAGTAATCCAGCAATGAAAATCGGTTGTCTAGGGACATGGTGGGTTTCCCCTCATTAGCAGTCTTCAAGGAGCGGCTGGTCAAATACTTGTCAGGGATGCTTTAGGCTGTTCCTAAATTGGGCAATGGGTTGGACTAGATGGTCTGTGAGACCCCTTCCAACTCTATGATTCTGTGATCCTATGATTCTATGATAATGCCTTCTATGTGTGGCTGCCCTTGAAAAGAATTTGAAAACTTCTGTTGCTGCAGAATGCTGCACCTAGGGTGCTGACTGGAGTGGGTCACGTCAGTCTTGAGTCATCTACATTGGCTCCTAATTTGTTTCCAAGAACAATTCAAGGTGCTGGTGTTGGCCTTTGTCGGCATATATGGTTTAAAAGCAACATATCTGAAGGTCCACCTATTCTCTTATGAACCTATCCAACCACTGTGATCATCTTGGGAGGCCTGCTTTGGGTGCCCCCATTTTCTAAGATTACATGGAGGCAACCTGGGAGAGGGCCTTCTCAGTAATACCACCAAAAGTGAAGGAAGTGTAGATAAGGCTTCTCCCAGCTTCAGTTTGCCCCAACTCATCTCAGAGGTAAGTCATCACTTCCCTGTTCCCTGAAAGTTGTGGCAGCCCCATCTCCTAGCCCAGTATGGTCATTTTGTGCCATACTTAGGAGGCACAAAATAGTATTTAATTTACTATATTTCTATATCACCTTTTCTTCTGGAAGCTTGGGGAAACATACATTGGTCTCTCTTTCTTCCTTTTACCCTTAAAACAGAACTGTGAGGTGGCTTATGCTGAGAGCCAAATTATATATTACGGTGGCCACAGGTCACCCCTTATGCCAAAGCAGCTCCCCATGACTATTTTGGCTCTGGAAAAGGCCTGGGGGGGGGCAGATTGTATGGTCCCGAACGGGCCCTCATTGCAATTTTTAAATGACTAAATTCTCCTCTAAAACAGCATCAGCAGCCGCAGGTTGGAATCATGGTTGCCAAAACATGTAGTTTGGTTTTCATTGGCTTTACCTTGGACACCAACACAGACAGTTGGTACCCCCCTTTCCCTTCATTCTGGTAGTTGCTGTTTGCACTCATAAATCAGCATAAAACCGTACATTGGTATACAGAAAAAATGAAATAAAAAAGATGCCTCAAACTTTTTAAAAGCATAAATTTAATATATTTTTTAAAAAGTTTGTATGAAAAAGCCAGAGATAGCAGCATGTGAAAATGGCTGAGGAAAAGGCACAGTCACCGGAAATTACCCTAATAGAGTGAAAATTAAGAAAGGACCGACAACACAGCCTGTCTCCAGGATACAGTTGGCATTTTCACGCCTTGCCAATTATTCTGTTTGCATCAATTTGGGGTTATTTTTTTTAAAGGTTCTTTTTAGTAGATAGGAAACTAAAGAGAAAAATGGCTAAAAAGCATAGAAAAATATTAGCTTTTTTGTTTCCATAAAAGAATAATTATTCTTTTCTTTCAACAAGCACGCAAGCGGCCACATTATGCTTTTATGACTTGAAAAGTGATAGTGCTACTTAACTAGGTTACTTTCATGTGGCAAGAAAAGGGGGGAATGAATGCAAGGTGGGGGGTTAATTCCCCCCCTTTTTTTCTACTCAGTGCGGTGTGGGAGATGTGCTAATTTAATGTAGCCTGATGTTGAGAGCGCCATGTACACTGAGGAGGTTAATGGAATAGGCTGCATCTGCAGGCCTAATTCACATGGCCATCTCTACACTGGGAACCTGTTTCGCAGCATGTGCTGAAGTAGTTGTGCAGTGGCTCTGACAGACTCAGAGTCTGGAATTGTCCCTTTCTGATGGGTTTACCATGCCAGCTTGAGTCCTGGCTGTCTCTTTGGTTGTAATAATAGTTCAGCATGTGCTTAGCTAAGAATGTGGACTACCATGCTACAGGTGCTACTGGACTCTTTTTGATTTCGCTACTACAGACTAACACGGCTAACTCCTCTGGATTTTTTACGACTGTTATTCATAATTTTTTTGTTGTCACTGTGAAGAATTCTTCCATCACATGTGAAGTTCCTGCCATTTTCTCTCCCATTTCATATTTTATACACTGTCAATGCCATCCTAAGTACAGTTACACCCATCTAAGCCTACTGAAGTCAATGGGCATAGAGGCGTATACCTCTGTTTAGGAAGGTACTGTATGAGTGGAAGCATGGTGAGTTGATTCCGCTAATAGGTCCAAAAAGATTGTTCAGAGATTACAAAACTCAGGCCACTTCACAAAGACACCAGTCATGAAGTGGGAAAACAGATTTTATCTGTGATAACCTCCACTTTCATTAACAAAGGGATACCATTATTAAGGAGATCCATTTACAAGGGGCTCAATATCTGTTAGGCTCCCCCTTCCATCAAGGCAAAGCCAAAGGTTGTTTCCTCTGTCTCTTTGATTCATTATCAGTGCTGGGGTGTGGGGGTCAACTGAATGGTGCAGATTTCCCTCCCAAAACATTCCCGTTATGACTGCAATTGGTATTAGAGGCCATTTACTGTGGAAATCTCATGACAGTCTTATTGTCCACAAATCTGTCTAATCCCCTTAAAGACACTTAAACTTGTTGATAGTGAATTCTAGACATCACATTTGTGTTGTGTGCAACTGCATTTTGGGAGACTGTCTTGTCCAAATAATGTATTAATGATCCCAAGGTCTAACGCAATGACAGAAAAGGTTCTTTCTATCCATTTTTCCAAAACCATCCATAATTTTATAAATCTCTATAATATGTCTCTTACAGTGCAATCCTAAGAAGCTTTACTCCACACCACTACCTCTAATAATTTTGGTTGCGCTTTCCCACAACTTTCCCAGAATTGCAACATTATTTTGAGATGAGGTGAGCAGCACTGTACACAGTATTCCAAATGAGGCCGCAATGTAGCTTGAGATAAACGCATTATGTTGCTGGCAATTTTATTTTCAATTTTTTGCTTTTAATAAAACTAGGAAGGCATCCTTTTATTCAGCCTTTGAAGCACAGAGGTTAATAGTTCTTCACTAATGTGTAAATGGGCATATATCATATGATGGAGGTTACCTTGCCACAGAGACCGAAAGAAGTCAGGAATCATATAACAAGAGGATTCAAAGTGCATCATTCATTCGTGTTCCCAGCCTCCTGTTACAATGGAAATGACAGGCAAGCACTCCAACAAATCAAAAGATAGTTCAAGTTGTCAGTCTGATCTTCTCATTCTCCCTCCCCCCGCTCCTTTTTTCCCTTTGCCTTATCCTTTTTCTCTTGTTGGGGAGAAATAATAAAAAAAAGCATTCTGAGAGACTCCTTTCAGTGTCTCCTTTGTTTCCACAGCAGACCACAAAAAGGCAGAACTAGAATGACAATATCTGTCAGAGAGAGTGGGTCAGGAAGGATTAGACTGATAGTGTCACATGTCCATCCTAGTGATGTACTTTGAATCATAATTGGCTTGCTACTATGCCTGTATGCATAGTGCAAATGCATTTCACAGTGAGGCTTTGCGAAGCAACAGATTTTTTTGGTCTCATCATAAGCTAAAAAGGTGAAGGAACTTAAGGGGGGATGTAGCAATAAAGGCCTTGCATAAGCCATTAGCTGTTAGGTTGAGATGCTTCCCAAAACTTGGTCAAATAAGTTCAGGGACTGTATGGCTTCCTTTTCCCCAAAGCTATAGAGTGTTGCAGCAGATTGGCAGTTCCTGAAATGGAATGGAAAGTAGACAACCAGCAACCGATAATCCTGGGATAACCAGGGCCAGGTCAATCTGCTTCTGCTGGGCTTCATCCTGAGCAGTGAGCAGCAGAAGGTGTACCTCCTAGCAGCCTTTTGTTTCTGGCTGGTGACTGGGAATAGATTCTTCTTCTTGCTTCTGCAGCAACAGATAGTCTCCTAGACAAACAGAGGCAATTGACAGAAGCATTGCTGTTTATTTTTAATGAATTGGTTGCCATTGTGTAACCATTGATTTCAAAGGAGAAATCATAGCAACAGAGTTCAGTTTCAAGAATGATGCCTGGATCACAGCTGAGACCCAGTATTTTGCTATTTTAAAACATTTATATGCCACCTTTCCATCCAAAATAAAGTCCCCAAGGCGGTAAACAACAAATACTAAACATTAACATAATATTTAAAATGTATGTATAAATACAAAAAAAGATATATAAACACATACACAACCAGGGAAGAAGTCAATAAGAAGTCCTCCTCACTCACTGGTGGAAGGCAATGACAGAGGAAAAAGGATATCTGTGCTCTGAACATCTGCTGCTGACCCCTGCCCCAATTTCTTTGGACTTACACGTGGTTGATATTGTGCTTGTGGAATCATTTGACACCCAGATTTTTCTCAGAAACTAATCCATAGTACAATAACCAGGAATGTACGTGTCTTGCCATGATTCTATATGCTTTAAAAAAGAAGTCTGCTAGTGAATTTAGAATTTTTTAGGAACAGTCTCACCTCAAATACGTTGTAGAGCATAACATAATCATTTGGGGAAACAGTTTACTCCTGTATAGGTCATGAAAAGAATAGCAGAGGCAAACACATTGGAGTAATTTCTGATCTGTTGTCCTGGAATCTAACGAGCATTCTTATCCTTGCATTCCTAGAAAATAATGAAATAACAACGTCTTTCTTCTTGGGCCATTTGTGCAAACCATCAACATACTACCTGTAATAATGGTTCCCTCTAATGGCTGAGCCAAACAGTGAGAGAATCTTTCTCAGCTAGGGGTGAGAATTCCAGAACTCCAGAACTGAAAACTGAGAATTCCAGAACTGAAAACATACATAAAAATGACTGCATTGAGCCTTTACCATGTTTTTCCAGAATGGTTTCTGAAATCTGGGATTCTTAGGCATTATATGACCCCCCCCCCAAAAAAAAACGTGTGTCAGCTTCCCCCCCCCCTTCATTTGTGGGCTTACCGTCAGCACCAGCAGGAATCTTGTTTTTCTTTCATTCTCCAAATTTCCCTGGCAGTGGCCTGGGGAAGGTGGCTCCTGGCCAGCACCAGCCGGGCACAGCGCCTGACAGAGTTGCAAGTTTGGCTGGCTCCTTGTCCTTCCCTTCTTCCTTTGTGAGGATAGAGCCCTTTTTACCTCTACAAGCAGGCTAGCTGGGAGCATCTTGTTCAGGGGTCCATAGAATTGGACTCATTGATCCAAAACTGGAGGAGTGGAGTCTTTCATGGATGGACAGTACTAGCTCTCCTGAAGTTTTAGTTAAAAAAGCCACTCCCCTTCCCCAATTTCCCCCTTAGGGAATAATGAAATCCAAATAATTCTGGAATCCCAGAAAAACCTGAACCTAAATCTTGAAATGATACTTGAGGACCCAAATACCAGTATTTATGTCTTTCCTGAAATCTGAATCTAAAAAACAACAGGTTTTTCTTCAGGTGCACATCCCTGCTCACAACTTCTGACCTAAGGGTATTCTGAGTTTAAACCCAAGTGGTAGCAGGTGGTGCTGTCAACGTAATTACAGCTTCAATATCCATCTACTAGTGAAAGAGCAAGTAGATATCATTTGTTACCCTTGTACATTACCAGGTTAGAATGTAGGAGTTTGATACCTTATTGAAAAGTGTGAATGATTAAAAGCAATGGGGAATTAAACTCATCATCTTTTAGGGGGTGTTGTACAGTTCTGTTAGATATGAAGTGTGAAAATCACAGCAAATATCCTTTCTAACTCCCTCTCCCCCAATTGTTTAAGTGGTTTTGTGTCTAGCGCTGCTTGCTGGGGACATCTTTTTCAATTAGTTCTTACCATGTGATCAGAGCCCTTTGAATTCCTCTTCCAGCTTCCCCTGGCTTTTTCCTAGAAGTGACTTTTACTTTATAAGCACTGTAGGACTGACGTACACATGGCAATACCTTCTCAGTGCTTTTCCAGTTTGCCTTAATTTGTCTTGGCTGCCATTTCCCTTTAATCTCCTGAAGCTAGTGCTAGGGAGACCAATGGCCCCATATGTCTTGAATTCTTTTCAAATTGCTGTCAAATTGAAAAACCTACCAGGTGTTTACCCATCTTTTGGTTCCCTACCCTGAGCAAATGTTTCTTATTGTATGTTCCTGTATGAAAACGCCTTGGTCAATGCAGTTCTGTGAAAATTTGAAATGGCTTTGGTAGGGAGGAAAGGTACTTTGCCTGCTCAGGGCCTTCACTGCCATCACTTTCCTTCAGGGACTTTGAACTGTTGAACCTATGTGTTGTTACAATTAGAAATATCAGTGACTACACACTGCCATATACTCACTCAGACCATTGGCCTCTCATGTTCAGTGATATGTACTCAGATTGGCAGCAGTTCTCCAGGTTTTCAAATATAGATCTTTCATATCACCTACTACCAGATCCTTTTAACTAGAGATATCAGGGATTGAACCTGGGATCTTCTGCATACAAAGCAGATGTTCTACCACTAGTTTGGTGTAATGGTTAAGAGTGTGGGACTCTAATCTGGAGAGCCGGGTTTGATTCCCCACTTCTCCACTTGAAGCCAGCCGGGTGACCTTGGACTAGTCACAGTTCTCTGGAGCTCTCTCAGCCCCACCCACCTCACAGGGTGTTTTGTTGTGGGGATAATAATGACATACTTTGTAAACTGCTCTGAGTGGGCATTAAGTTGTCCTGAAGGGCGGTATATAAATCGAATGTTGTTGTTGTTGTTGTTATTCACTGAGCTGCATACCTCCTGTGTAAGACTAGATTCCAGAAGTGTATATTGGTTGAAAGATATCTAACAATGGACAAATGCGTGGAGGTATGAATTGTTCTTTGTGCTTCCCACCATGAGTTAAGGTGAAGATTTTGATCATACCAGGATGTGGCTGTTACTGAACAGGGCACCTTGACTACACCCCACTGTTACCTAGATGGCTCTCCTTGTGAGTAGGGGGAGAGACTTAGCAAACAAGGAGAAGGCTTAGTGAGAGGCAGTAAAAAGCGGGATCCTCCACCAATTTTTACCAGGTCCCCTCTCCAAGAATGCTAATGAGATGGGTATTCTTCCAAAAACAAAGGTAGTTTTTATTGAAGAGGAAAAAGTTGCACACAGATAGCTAAGTGCATAAATCACACACATTCAAAAGTCCGTAAGAATAACAGAAAGGAAATGGGGGAATAGCTATAGGTTTTAGGTAATAATTTTCTATCAGAGGAGTTGAGAAGTCTGTGAAGAAAGGAGCGAATGACCTGCGTTGTACAGAGTTCTCTGAGGGTGTGGCACTTGGATCCAAGTAAGTGCGCACTCTTTGGTTGGGGCAAAGCCCAAATATTTATAGAGCTAAATGGACCCGGGGCAGATCAGTCCTTGAACAAAAGACCTTGATGTTTGTCTCCTGGGATGGACAAAAGGCTTAAGAGACTTTGATCGGCATTCTGGGATGTGACAAAAGGAAGCGATTGATTATTCTGGTGCCGGGCATTAAAACTGTAGTTTACATTAAGTGTCTCTAGGTATGGGTGATAGACTTTGAAATTTAGATTAAGTATTCCTAGGAAGGAGTAAAACTTTTGCAGAGATGGTTGATCGCTCTCAATTTTCGGACAGGATTATCTTATCAAAAGAAAAAGGGTAAGGAATGTTCAAGGGATATTGAAAAGGAAATCTATTCAGGCGCCTTTCTTGTTCAAGGATCTTGCATGTCCGCAGCTGTGGTGGTGGTGGTGGCAGAAGCCAATTCTATCTAATCTCTTGGCATTATTTGTGCTTCATTTTTCCTAGTCCGGAGCAAGCAACACCTCATCCTATTGGGTGGCTGGCTACTGCGGCTTGCAGAGCACATAGGGCTTATGATCAGGAGCATATTAGACTTGCATGAGTTTTCACCCCAAGATCCTTAGGCCCCAAATGTATGTTGTGAGAGAATAGAACTTGATATTCAGACAAAGTGTCTCAGTAAAGGTAGGAATTCCCCTCAGGCACTCCCCAAACTAACCTTACTACCTAAATACTCAAGGAGAGCAGTAATGCCCCAGGAGATTTTATTTATTTATTTATTTATTTATTTATTTATTTTATTTCAAATTTGTATTCTGCCCTCCTCGCAAGTGGGCTCAGGGTGGATACCAACATAGTAAAAATACAATTAAAAATTCATATTCATTAAAAATCAACACATTTAAAACAAGATGGTGGACAGCCTACACAGGGAGGGTTTTATACACCCCTTTTTTCCAGGCCGGCGGAGGCCTAGCCTCAGCCATATGCCTGGTGAAACAACTCTGTCTTGCAGGCCCAGCGAAAAGATAGTAAGTCTTGGGATAGTAAGATCAGGGATCCTTTTGTTCCGTCCTCCAGAGCTTCCTCATATTCATGGCCTTAAGCAGTACTTAATGTTTGTTGAACAATAACCTAAGATCACAGAGTCTTCTTTATACAAGTCAACCTTCTCTAGTAATTCAATCACTGTCTCAAGGAAGGCCATCAAACCACTACTCAACCTTTGTTGAACCAACCTCAAATAGCCCACCAATCCACACATCTCACCAAGATCTTTCTGCTGCCCAGTCACCCTATCTGGCATGACCATATTTGTATTTTGACTTCCCCTAGGTACATACCATCCTTTAGTCACCCCAAAATTGAAATATACCAATAGAAAAAAAGTCCCTGTACTCTTGACCTAATTCTGCTGCAGATCCCTACCCTGCATGGAAAATTTGGCCAGTGAGAGAACTCCGAGACCAAAGTACAGGCAACTCTAAACACATAAAAGGGCATTTCAAACCCAGACCCAGCATCCTTTGTAATGTATTTCCCTTCCAGAACATTCTTCCACTATCACAAGTATGGACTCACTCGTGCCTCTTCCTAACCAGATAGGCAGAATATGATTTCTTCTTTCCCTTTCTATTCTCTTTCCCAAACCTAATTTTCCATATCTTTTTTACTAAATGAGTATGAGGTTCTTCTCCTCACTGCTGAAAATGTGACCTTTAGCCATTGTTCTTGTTTGAATCCTGGCGCTCTACTCGCTCTTCCTTCCATGAGTATTGACAGAGTGTGGAACTGCTAGAAAGACCTGATGTTACAGATGTCCCTTTGACTAATCCTGACTTTGACCAATTTGTTGATGGCTCTAGTTCTTTCCAAGAAGAAACTTGTTCTGGGTATGCTGTTGTTAACCCTGACTGGGTTATAGAGGCTGGACCCTGCCTTCCTCTTATAGTGCCCAGACTGCAGAACTTTATGCTCTCACCTGTGCCTGCCATGTTGCCTCTGGTCGTTCTTGTAATATCTTCACTGATTCTTCATATGCGTTTGGAGTTTGCCGTGCCACTGGACAGTTTTGGAAATGCTGTGGTTTCCTCAACTCTTCTGGACACCCCATCACAAATCGTGACCAGGTTACTGCCCTTCTCTCTGCCATCCATCTGCCTTATTTATGTATTTATTTCTTTATTTTATTTCATTATATTCCTATTCCGTCCTCCCTGCAAATGGACTCAGGGTGGATTACATCAGTTAAAACACGTAATCAGCAATGTAGCAAAAAATCACAATTTCATAAAAGCAGTTTAAAATTACAGTTCACATATAAATAATTTTAAAAAGATACCAAGAGGGCGGCAACTAGACATGGGCACGATCCAAAAAATAATCCCGATTTAGCTGATCATGATTCCACGCCGCCGCCGAACCCAGGTACCCGAACCTCACCGATCAAGTCCCATTTCCGATACAGAATTGGGAATCGGGAATCGGGAAGGCCGATGCAGGAGGGCGCCCCACGGTTTCCAGCGCTAAGGAATGGTGGGTGAGGAGGATGGCGGCTGCCGGGCCTGGCAGGCCCGTGGAGGCAGCGGTGAGCCACCTCCCCCCAGGGGGCAGGGGGGGGGTCTGTCCCCACGGGAGTGTGCCGGTACTGTCATGGGGGGGGGACCAGAGGAGATAGCTCCCTATTCCCTAATTCCCTATCCGCTGAAGCCCAAAGCTAAAGCTCCCTCTCTCTCTCTTGCACTTTCTCTCTCCAAAAGCGGCAAGTGAGAGCTCACCTCTGTCCCACTCCACCCGCGAGCAGAAAGTGAAACTTTGTTGCGCAGCACATGGCTATTTATAAAGCCTGGGCCTGCTACACAGGAGGGCTGTGTTTGGCCGTAAGAGCTGTCTCTCAGGCTTTGCAGGGATGAGATTCGAGTGCCCATGGCTACAGAAGAACACCCCCTTCCCCCGCCCTCCCCGCTCTTCTCCCAAATGGATGAGACGGGCGCGCGCTTTTCTGGCTGCTCCGTGGTTGGAAGAAGCCCTGCTGATCAAGGAAAGCTGGGCTTCCATTCGCGTTTCCAGGGCGACAAAAGGAGGGCAAACAGCTCTGGCATTCCCCAGGCTCCCTTTCCACGGGGCTCCGTTCCCTCGGGAACAGATGGCTGGCACCAGACTGTCTGCAGACTGCAATCCTGAACGTAAACCAATCGATCCGATCGAGACCCGATAGAGCGCCCCACCTGAGCGCTGAACCGGGAGCCGTGGACGGAACCGATCAGCCTGGTCCCGATGGCGCAAACGCCAAAATCGGGGCAATTTTCAGTCTGTAATTCCGATCGTGCCCATGTCTAGTGGCAACCACAGTATAACTTAACTTCACTCAGGGCCAAGCTACAAGTGACGAATGACACTTGAACAGCAAGTGGATTGGGTGGAGGGCAAGTGAACAGGGAGAAATACACTTGCCGTTCAAGTGTCATTTGTCACTTGTAGCTTGGCCCTCAGTTAAAACAGAATTCTAAAATGGGCTGGCGGTAAAATCATCTAGTGGGGGGAGTTAAACATTGATTCATCAACTCCTTCCCCCCTGCATGGCCGGCGGAGGCCAGGCCTGGCCTCAACCATATGCCTGTTGGGACATCTCTGTCTTACAGGCTCGGCAGAAGGACAACAAATCCTGCCTTCACTATTGGCTGTTGTTCAGGTTTCTGCTTATACAGGTAATAAATCTTCTGGAAACACCTTGGCTGATGCGGCTTCAAAAGCTGCTGCTCGCATTCCCTTTCTATGGACTCTTTCCTTCTAGCTCCTGTTTTTCAATATCCTGCTGATGGACAAGCTTGTGCCTCCCCAGATGAGATTGCTTCCTGGCAGGCTAAGGGTCTCACTACTACACAGTGAGTCCTGGCATATGCTCTTTTAGTGTCGAGTTTTGCAATTTTACCTGGGAGCTGTAGTTTTAAAAGAGCTGTTGGATAGAGAACCATTCACTTTTTTTGTAAAACAAAGAGTTGGGGGGGTAATTGGAAAAGGAAAGAAGCTTTTGGCTAGTGCCCTTAACTCCTTAGTTACTGAACTACGCAGTTTCCCCAACCCTCTTTATTTTAAGATTTAGCAGATTCCACCCAGAGGGGTTGCTGAACTACAGTCTCTCCCTCCCTGCCACTCTGGGTGGAATCTGCCTGGGGGAGGTGGCGGAGACTGTGTAGTTCAGCAACTAAGGAGTCAAGGGAGCTAGCAGAAAGCTTCTTTTTTTCCTGCACCTCCCTCCCAACTCTTTGTTTTACAGAAAGAGTGAATCCTTCTCTCTCTCCAGCGATCCAATCCAGCAACTCTTTTAAAGCTACAGCTCCTAGGTAAAATTGTGAAACCCAACACTTAAACAGCATGTGCGAGGCGTCACTGTGTAGTGAGACCCTTAGGATAATGCCCATTTTCCGTAAGGAGTCAGGGTTGTTCCTGATGGTAGCCCTATTTTGCCCCAAGCCCTTTACCACCACCCCCTCTCTTGTGGGCCATCAAATTGGTCATTGTGGGAAAAGGGGGAATTACAGACACAATACTTCATTGTTCTTTTTGCCCTGGAATCCATACGGTGGCGAAAAAGATTTCCTCTTCTTGCTTTACATGTCAGAAGCATAATGAGAGAGAGGAGATGAGGCTTCTTATTTCAGATGCTGAAACAGGAGGCCATTCTGAGTAAGTAAAAGTAAAATAAAAAATAACAACCCCCAAACCTTTCACCCCTGCAGGGTTTTGCCAATTGAAATTGACTCTCTCACAGAGGCATTAACTCTTTAAAGGGAGTGGCGGGAGGAGACCAGTATGTGCATGGGGGGAGGTGGAGGTGTCAGCTTTGATTATCAAAACCACGTAGGGGTAGCCAGTTTAACCTCCCTCTTCACTCTCCACATGACCCTGATTTGATTTAAAGCACATGCAGCTGTAATGAATCTTTTGAAGATGCTGAAAAGATCCAGCCTTATTCATGAACCACAGCCCTAAGGGTAATGTTACTAATGGTTAACATTAAACTAAGAACTATGGTGCATGGATCTAAAAAGACGCTGACTTTGCTGTTCATGAAGCTTCACAGCAATCAATGAAAGTTTCATTTAAAATAAAGGGCTAATATTAAAGAACTTTGGCCCCATGTTTACTGAGCAGCCCAAACATTGACAAAGTCTCATTTGACATTCTGTGCCAGAGAAGAAACTCTGGGGGAAATGACACTCTTATTTCAAATACACCCAAGGATTATGAGCTCAACAAATTCATATTCTGAACCAAGTAATTACAAACCTAAGTAACTTTACTAAGGAGAATTCCTCTTATTTCCATCACCAAACCATGTCCAGGATCCAAAGAATTACTTGAGGGTCCCCTAATGGCTTGTGCTGACATCATGGGACTTTTGATTCCTGCTTTTGAATAATGACACACGCACTCCACGTCACATCACAGACTGATTTTGCACATTCTTTTCATTTAAAAAGTTATCTGTTGTGTAGCTTACCGTTGGGGTGGGGACAAGGGTATAGGGGTGTTGCTCGGCGATAAGAATCCCTAAGAATCTTTGGGCACAGAAAAGTAGTGTGAGCAGCAATGCTCAATCACTCAGTGGAACTGCTCACGTTCTGCTCATAGTAATCATGGAAAGCAAATGTTTGACATAGCGTTTGTTTATATCCAAACAGTCTGAATGGGTCTGATTGTGATAAAAAGGTGATTGAGCATGGGTGATTACACACTGCTTTGTAACTGCTGCCACCTCCCACCCCAACTAATGTCTCCCTCTTAAAGAAACAGTTTTTTTCCCTTTTAACATTTACCATTTTTAATTGAGACTTATTACTTCGTTGTCTTCTTTAAACAATGGTGAATTGCCCACTGATGATCTTAGGTGATGAGTCTTATGATCAGGTCTTGCAATTCTGAGAGATTCTCAGAATTGGGCAGCCTGTGGACATTCAACAAATAACAACACAGGCACCTCTACAAGGCGCAGATGGCATACCAAGAGTGGCAGAGTCCATAGCAACCCCAGCCGTACCCAACAATCATGCAGTGGCATCGAGTGATGTCCCTCCGAATGGCAAACACAGGCTCAGCATATCCAGCACCTGCCTCTCAACACCACCCTCTTCCCTGTGAAGAGCCAGTAGACATGGAGGAAAGACCCAGTGACAGTGAAAGTTCCCAAAAGGCATGTAGCCTGAGCAACCCCTCACCAACTTCTGACCAACAGGATGCCCAGCAAGAGTCTGACCAGCAGCAAAAGTACTGTCCACACACAATGATCCCTGCCTGCAGCCACAAATCTCTTCCCCTGGGAAAAAAGAGGAGAGAGGCCAGGCTCAGACTCACAGCCCCCACACCCAAGACCAGCACAGTAACCACTGGACCAAGTCAGAGGGAAAGGAGGCATGCCATCAGGCAACAGGAACTCCACTGCAGCCCTAATGATTCTACCAGCCACATGGGGCCAAGCAGAGAACATTGCAGACACCAGCATGGTACAGTGTGAAAGCATCAAGATAGCATGGTTAGAGCTTCTGGCTTGATTCCTGCATGGACACAGGTGAGAGGCAGGGGAGAGGACCTGATGCTTTGCCCCACAAACTGCAAAAGGACCACCTTGGAGATCCATCACTATGACAGAGATGACTCCTCACAATCCCTCCATGTCTCACCCTTGACAGCAGGGTCATGGAGAGACAGGTGGCAATCTCCCTAATACAGCATACATGTAAACATGATGAAATCCCCAGACAGAAGGCTGCTTGAGGCAGGATGCTCCAGGAGCTCAGCTGGAACCTTTGGCTGAGCAGAGTGTCAGGAATGACACTGGTCATGTTCCCAGGTCTCCCAGCACAGATGCTAAACAGAAACATGTGCAGTGTTGGCAAACAGCACAGGTGCTGTTTCCACTACTGCTATGCCTGTAGGGCCCCATCAGGGTCTGTGGTTCAACCCCATGGGATGCTCCAGTTGCCAAGGGACCACTCCAGGTCCAATGGTAGCCATCCAAATGACACTTACTGATCCCATGAGGAATCAACTGCTACTTCCACATTCATTGTTGCTGCAGCATATTGCCCTGATCCTGAAAGGTAAATGGGTCCCATGGTTGCTTGGACAGGTGATCCACAGAGCACTGTGGGGCAGCTGCCAGGCACCTCAGACCACAGATGTGTCATGTGCCCTGCCTAGGGGGTGGGAGCACTCAGGCAATGGAGTGTGCTAACAGCCCATATGGGGCTGCCAGAGTTCCTGCTCTTCCCATCATAGGTTTTTCTCCTGGATCCACTTTCCTAGCAGTATGTCCCATCATATGACATGTGGCTCACTGCTAGGTGGGCCTGCCTCAGGTCATCCCCATACGTACACGTGGCTGGCCTTCAGGATATAAGACAGCATTGTTGAGGCTTGTATGAGGGGGCAGGGGGGCAGACCCTGGCTCAGGGCAGCCAGATTCCCACCCCTGCTCACTTGTAGTGAATAATCACCCTTCAGACTGAACCTTCAGAGATGAGGTACCTGTAAGGGATCTGAAATGAGACGGCCATACAAGATGGAAAGGTGACACAGCTCCTGGCAGTGAGTCTATGGAACCCAAGCATTGTTGCTGAGCCTCTGATGGCCTGGTCAGAGGTAAATACAGCTGGGCAGGAAGAGGCATTGGGACATTGCCAGAAGAGCAGAATGCCCCCAGGGAAGGGCATGCCTCAAAAGGAGGCTGGTGGCCTGATTAGGGAGTAGTTGCTGCAGCTGGAGTCAAGAAGCTGGGAGAACACCTTGTGAGTGAGGCAGATGTAGCTGGGGAGGAGTGGTGACAGGAGGTGCCTACGGAGACTGACATAGAGGAACACAGCCCCCTGGAGACCCCTGGAGGGAAGTGGTGGCTGGAAGCTTCTCTGGTGCAGAGGAATTCAGCCTTGGTGGTGGTGGGGGGGGGAAGGCCATGGCAGACTGTCAAGGATCAGGGGCCAGAGAAGGCCCTGGTAGCAGTTAGTCAGAAGCCCAGGGAAGCTATGAGGATGAGGCAAGGGGTGGAAGACAGCCCCCCCCCCATCCTGCTCACTGCCTACATGAGCAGCAAAGAAGAACCTTGAATTCTGTGGAAGGATACCCCTCCAGCCAACACAGGAGAGTCCAAAGAAGGGGCACACTGTGTGGTGGGGCCAAAGAGGAACCACAAGGGGAGCTGGCAGAGACAGCACAGTTGACCTGGGTCTGAGACCTTTGAACAGTAGTGCCACACATGGACTTTGCTTTCGCCCTTGGATATTAGTGCTAAGTGCTCCCTCAGTGTTGCTAAGTGCCCTCTGTGTGCTTCTCCCACCACCCAAGTGCAATGCTGTGCACTCTAAGCGAGCATATGAGAGACCTCTGAGATAGAGTCCTGTGACTTGACTATGGGGAGCTTATTTAAGGCTAGGTGGGGTTGTGTGATTGGGTGCGTAGGAGGAGGGTGATCCACCACAAGGGCGGGAGATGTTTGGCTAGGGCTGCAGTCAGCATCCTGTGTGGCACTGTAGCTTGTGGGTTGGGATGTCCCTGGGTGGAGGCATTTGTTTGCCTTTAAAAAAAATATTAAACATTTATCACAAACAATTAACATCAAATGATGGTTGTTGTGGGTTTTCCGGACTGTATTGCCGTGGTCTTGGCATTGTAGTTCCTGACATTTCGCCAGCAGCTGTGGCTGGCATCTTCAGAGGTGTAGCACCAAAAGACAGAGATCTCTCAGTGTCACAGTATGGAAAAGATGTTGGCAGGTCATTTGTATCTACTCAGGAGGGGTGGGGTTGAGCTGAGTCCTCCTGTAAGAGTTTACCAGGGTGTGGAATGCTAATGGCAGGAGGCTTCACTGTATCCTGAGGAGGTTCTTTTGCATATGGATTGGTGCTTGATGTGCTAATCTTCTCTGCAGGGCTATTGTCGAGTATAGAGTGTTTTGTTAGCCTGGTGTTTTTCAGAACTGGAAACCATGCTCTGTTCATTCTTAAGGTTTCTTCTTTCCTGTTGAAGTTTTGCTTATGCTTGTGAATTTCAACGGCTTCCCTGTGAAGTCTGACAAAGTAGTTGGAAGTGTTGTCCAGTATTTTGGTGTCCTGGAATAAGATACTGTGCCCTGTTCGAGTTAGGCTATGTTCACAACAACCATCGTTCTCCGGCCGTGAAAGCCTTCGACAATACAATTAACATCAAATATTTAAATACTAGAGTTTACATTTCTAAGAAATGTCATCCACAAATTATTGAGTCAAGAAATATTCCTTTCTCTTTGTTTCTTGGTTAATTTAATCATCAGAACTCTATCTGTGATTTTGTCAAGCCATTCAAGAAGTTCTGGTTGGGAGGTTTGCTTCCAGTATCTTGTAAAGATAATTCTTGCTACTGTAATAACATGTAACAGCACATATCTATAGTGATAAAGTAAACTCATCAGATTATTCAACAAAAAAACCTTCCAGATTAAAGGGAATATATATATAAAATTCTTTTAAAAAAAATTCCATGAATACTGCACCAAAATTTAGCCTCACAAGGTCAAAGCCATCAAAGATGAAAAAATGGCTTCAAATATTTTGCAAAACCGAGTTTCAGAGGCAACAGATGCTACTAATGTATCATTTTATAATTATTCTCCTTACAGTGTAGACTCATAGAAAAAGTTGAACCCTGAGTTAAAATATAATGCCACACTTGATCTGGGATTTCATAACCAAGAGACTTGTACCATTTATGACAATAGTTATTACATGTAGTAATGCAGTTTAGAAGAACATTATCCAATTTGGCCATATGAAGTATACCATCATTAACTATTAGCTGTTCAAACTCAGAACAGAGTCTTTCCTTTTCCATTATATGGGAGCTTATGGGCTATGTGGTGGTTTTTGCTGGCATAAGTTTGCACTAGTTTGTTAGCAGTCAGACCTTCCCTCACATTAATGTAAGGCTTATGAATATGGCTATTTCATAAGCCCCTCTCCTCATGTGTTTTAACCTTGGAAATGCTGCTTAGCAAGGCAGAAAATGGCTCCCAGCTCCCAGCTGAGAGCTGTAAAATTACTGCCATGTAATGCCATGTAATGCCAAGGGAGACCAGATTTCACTCCCACACCCCCAGAGATGTGCAAAGATCCTAAGACAATAGGGTCTTTCAGGAGTTCCTGAATTAATTACCTTCACACCCAACCAACCTCCATATTCACTCTCCCATTACCAGTTATTCAGGGCTCTGATAGCCGCTCCCATCCAGCCATCACAACTCATCAGTCATCATTGATAACTTTAGTTTTGCCCAGGAATGCTTAATCAAGGCTTTCCCAGTTCTTTGTTCCACCCCAGAGACAGCCATTAAGTTATTGTTTGGGACAGAAGACACAATCCTGCCCCTGGGTACGTTCCACAGTATAATTGGGTACCCTTCCACCATAATTTTGTGTATGTCTTCAGATCCCGCATCCACCCTCAGACCTCCATCTGAGCTTCTCATTTTCTTGCCAAGAAGCGTTGGTCACTCAGCTCAAGGACATTCTCATGCCACTCTCTCATGGACACCCCCCTTGTCTTCTGGATTGATAACTATCACCCAACCCTACAACTCTCTCCAATTTCCTCCCTGTTTTTCTAGTTAGCTCTGTGTGTGTGTGTGATGTGTGATTCGTGTGCAATTGGTCATTATTTTATAAATAAATCTTTTTTGGTTGAACATCTGCCTGTTTATCAAAAGAGTTCTCTAGAGGAATGATCCCTGTGTACACAGGTGAAAGATCTCACTAGTTACCTCTTCTCTCTGTCTCTCTGTGCATGCTAATTTCCCCCACATGCAAGGAGACCCCCATTTAGGTAACAGGTTCTGGGGGGGGGGCTGAGATGATTTAACTCCTGCCATGCCCCTGAGTCTGCCCTGTTACCCACCAAGTTGAGCCAGCATTGCTGTGCTGCTAATTCACATCACAGGAATACATCATCTCCTTGTGCACTTTCACAGCACCCCCCCCCCACCGACTGGGATAGGCTAGGATCCCAGTGTCAGACATTTAGCTGTGCAGACTTAAAAAGAGGGTAGTTTGTGAGTGAGTGCTAGACAAATATGTCAATTTAATACCTCATCCATGCCCCAGGGGTCTGTGCCTCTTCTCCATTGACTGCGAAGATTTATTCGCTGATTGCACAAGTGCAAAAATGTTACTGATTTACCAAGATACAGCATGGTCATCACCCTGGAACAGAAGAGGCTCTTGTGCAGACACAGAGCTGCTCAAAACAGCATTTGAGCCAAAACATTGAATGACAACAGCAACAATGAGGCCCTCAGGCGAGAGGGCTCAGCTTCCATCTAAACAAGGAGATAAATTTAAGTAAGTTTGTTCGGTGATCATGTTCATACCAGAGTTCTCAGCATTCCTGGTTGAGCAGTTCTTTGGTACCATGGTGAGATTACCATGCATCCAGCATTGTAAATTGCTGAATAATACTAGGTTATTGTAGGTCTGTGAGCTACAGAAACCTGATGTGCTTTCCCGACACAGCAGTATGATTTTCTTTTCATAAATTATCGTGCTAGGCATTTCAAAAGAAAAATTGTCTCTCTTTAATTTTATCCCAAACATATTTATAATCACATTTAAATGCTTCCCAGTTTCTCAGCCCTGTGATCTTTCGGGGGGAAAAAAATCCCTACCAATTACTGACCAGCATAGCTTAATTTTATTGGAGCACTGCACTCAAAATGGCCATTTGGGATTTCCAGACTGCTCTAGGCTTAGCTACTTGGGCATAGCTACAAGATTAAGCTGGCACTAAGGCAGAGAGGGTAAGTATATCCATCAGTTTCATAAAACTGGGTCAACCTTGGCTGCTTCAAGGCTCTAGAGTGACTGCACAGCCATTATAACCTGTGCATAGTTGCTTCTGGCTCTTACAGTTCTTGTCACTGCTGGTAGTATTTACCAGAAAGAGATACAAGCTATGCCATGTTTCCTCTGACTGTACTGCTAAGCTCAAATGTAGGAGGAAAACTGCTTCAAAATCTGGCACAGTTGCATGGCTTCTCTTTTTGAACGGTTTTCTCCTGTCTTGTTCCAAATAAAGGGCTTATTTGGAATTTTAGGTTAACTTCTACAAGATACCACTGATTACTTAGAAGAGGAGATCTCTAACAGTGGACATAACTCTCTAAAAGATTGCTTGCCTACTTCTGCCCATTGTTTCTATATTGCACAGCCATAGGGAGCATTATAGTGTGTTCTAGGTCTCATCCTCAGTCCATGTCTCAGATAAACGAAACATGAACCCTAGAATATGCCCCAGAATCCTCTGCAATGTGCAAATGTTGTCTGGCAGATGCTGATGGGTTACTTGGCAGAGAAGTTGATGTTAGAAGTGTTCCTTTAAGGTAGAAATGTGCTCTATGGACAGCAAACTTCCTGGAGGCCTTGAGAGAAAAGAGGCAACCCAGGAATAGAAAGCTGAGACAGAACTGTGCACTTGTGAGTGAGTGACAGAGAATCCCCTCTTACTCTTCCATTATGTCAGCCACGCTCCTCTCTCTCAGGAAAGCTTTCCTTATTTCTCTTTAGTAAGTTTATTTATTTATTCATTTAGAATATTTCTAGACTACCTTTTCAGAGTCCTGCTTGAGGAAGATTATAATTAACAACCACAGTATTAAAATACAAGCCATTAGACATAAGCCACATAGAAACTACCCATAAAACAGAAAAGGTTGCTTTCTTTTCCCTTTTATACCTCCTACTAAAGACCCACTTTTTTGCAAAGTCATTTCTGACCTGGGATACAATTTATTTGTTCCTGTGCTACCAATCCAATGTGTCCAAGTACTACCCACAACAGATACCCTGTCCACTCATTTCCTTCTTGTTCATCAAACACAGAGTTCACAGGCAGACCAAATATGTCAAATTCTCTCACCAAAGGGGTGACTTCACTGCCAGAGTCATACTGCCAAGTGGTATAGAGGATTTTAGAACATAACCAGGGTGATTGTGCCATCTCGGTCTTGAGAAGGAGTAGAAGCAGAAGGAGAAGGGGATGGAGGAGAAGAATGCTTGCTAACTACTCACAAGCAAGAAACTCACAATTCCTTTGAGAATGTTTATAAAATGTCACTGTCTCTTCTAGCAGTTCAGAAGGAAGACTTGCTGTCAGTCTGGGTTATCAGTGCTGGGACTAAACATTCTTTATCATGTTTCCTATCCCTTCTCCAGAAAACTCAGAGAGGCACTTAGGATATGATATAAGTTTATGCTCAAAACAATTGTGAGGAATACCTAAGTCGAGTAGAGTTGCCAGCTCTCGGTTGGGAAATTCCAAGAGATTTGGCAGTATTGCCTAGAGAAGCTGAGGTCTGGGGAGGAGAGGGACCTCAGCAGGGTATAATGCCATAGAGTCCTCCCTACAAGGCAGCAATTTCTCCAGGGGAACTGGTTTCTGTTGTCTAGAGATCCACTGTGATTTCAGGAGATTTCCAGGCACCCCCTGGAGGTTGGCAAGCACCCTCACCTAAGGTTATCCACTGAGATTCACATCTGCATGGAAATATAAATCCAGGCCTGTTCCAGTTCAAATTCAACACCCTATTTGTTTCACCATTGGCATTTCTGCACATATGCTCTGCTGCTTTTGCCTCATCTAAGTTCCTGTGTCCTCCCACTGTCACAAGCACTTCATAGTGCTTTATCTGGTTGCATAGCAATAACTTTTTTCCCCCCTGTCCCTTCTTCCAGTTCTGGCAAAATGGCCAGGCTATGACTGACAAACAGAAGACCTTATGTACCCTACAGCTAAGAGCCTATAAGCATTCACATTATGCTACTGAATTATTTCCTTTTGAAGTACAGGATATCCCTTACAATTCCCTATTACTATTTCCCTCAACAATGCCAGTATGAGGAATACGCAGACATTTCTATCTAAAGGAGGAAGGGATGGCAGTCTATCTAACCCCTTGGTTTGATTTTGTATTTATGAAACAGCTTAAATGTTAGCTTGAGTGAAAAATGACACCCTCCTTGTTTCTCATATCAACGCCTATGGCTACTACCAGTTTCTTTAGAAAGGCAGCTTGTGGTTTGCTCTCCCTAAAGGCTGAAAGAAAAGATGAATCGGACTGATAGATGAGTCTGTGAGTTCTGATAAACTGCTCTGCTGGCAGAAAAGAGTGTGAGGGAAAGTGTTATACCTTGGGGAAGGCGAGGTGGGAGGAGATGAGAAAGTGAGCAACTGCCTATGTTGAATGGGGTGGGAATATAAAACTTCCTATCATGGAGCAGAAAAAGGATCATGATTTGGAGGGGTGAAATTAAGTTGGTGATGCAGCATAAAATAATGCTGTTTTGGTCTGAATGGTCCATGTAGGTGTCGGGGCTGCTGTTGTGTCCCAGACTGCAGCACAGGAGAGTAGCCAGGGAGAGAAGTCTGTGCTGCCACAAGGGGTCACAGTTAGCCTAAGAAAGAGATTTGGAAGGACCCTCAGTTTGTAAAACTCTTGGCAGGTATAATGCCTTGCATACGTCCCTACTATAAATAGATCTGGAAGTCCATGTACTGTTTTGTTGCATAGTTTTTAGTATGTGCGGCCAGAAGATGTGGACAGAGACCTTGCAGAAATGAGGCCTGATATCTGCATGCTTTGCCTTGTCCTTCTTGCTTGACTTGATCCACTGTTAGAATGACTTATTGGATGGAAGAGATAAAAAATGCCTCCTTGATGGAGGGGATTCTTCCAGCCATCTTTTAAAAAGACCATGATGGAGCCAGATGGTGTAAAGGGTGCTGTTAGTTTCTATCACCCCAGTAGGCTATTGTGTCATCAGTATGTTGATCACATCCAGTCCTCCCCCTGTCTTGTCAATCAAATACTAGGGAGGCAGTGGAAATCTTGAAAGTAATGTCTGAATGCAGTAATGGTTAGGATTGAAGCAAACAACTAAAGTTTAATCCCAGTGAGATGGAAAAAGTGTTGGTTGGGAATATGGCTGATCTGGGAATAGATGCATCGCTGGTATTATACAGGGGCAGTACTCCTCTTTAAGATTTGGGTCCTCTGTTTGGGGTAATGCAGCTCCTTGAGTGGTGTCAAGGACTATTTTCTACCAGTTCCCACTGGTATGAGAGCTGCATCTTTTCCTAGATAGTGGAGAGCATCAATAGGACAGAGATTACATACCTAATGGGAAAACCACTGTGGGCACTTGTAGCTGCTATCACATCATTCTGGAGCTTGCACAAAATTTCCATGCCAGCATCAGCCAGTTCTCGAACATTAGGGTGGCATGGAAACTCCTTGTACCTAGACTCAGAATGAGGTGAGCCTCACTGAAATCAAGCAGCTAAGTGCACTTGGTACAAGCATCACACCAACTGCTGAAAGACATGAAGGTTTATTCAACTTGTGGCATGGACACACAGTTAGCAACCTCATCTCAGCAGAGTTTCCAAACAGTATTCAAAGGCAGACCCATGCAAAACGCACTTCAGTAGGCTAATCTGTATGCGTTTGGACTAGTACAGCCTTTACAATAGGCCTCTAACTAGGTGGATTGGTAGATGGCACTCAGCAGACAAAATGATGGTGGAAACATGCTTTCTTCACCACTTTCTTCAGCATGAAACAGACATGGAATAGGCTCTAAAGCAAGTTTTAGCCATGTTTTGTTGGATTCCTCATGAATTGTTCCATTCTAATGCTCAAGCTGCCATCCTTGTCATTTTATCATTCCTCAATAAACCAAAGAGTTGATTGGGTCTGCCACCTAGACCACCTCCTCATTCTAGAGATTTCTCGGGGCAACCGGACAGCCAAACTTGAGTTTGTAACATGTGTTCTGGCTCTTAGTCCAAAAACATGTGTTTAAGATTGAGAAGATGTAAGAGCAGAATATTCTACTTCAAGAGGAAGGGTATTTGGAAAGGAATCCCAATAAATGTACAAACTGTAGACATCTTAGAACATGATTAACATGAGTACTCCCTTCCCCCTCAAAAATATTCCCTGCCCATCACAACTGTTTGGTGTCTGGGACTCTGTATTCAGCCCTTCTTCACCAGAATTTAGGAAGGGATCCAAATTATGAGCCTATTGCCTCCAGATGGAGCTTTAGCTCCAATCAAAGAGACTTCAGATCCTATATGAATTCCTTATTGAGCCTGAATAAATCCAGTGATGAATCCCCATATATTCAATAACAATTAAGCAACTAAAACTAATTGTTATTAAATCTCACCAGTCAGGACATGGCCAGTGTCTTTCAAATTGGGCCCTTGGGCTGTTTAACCCTCTTATTCTGGCTTTACTAATGCAGGATTTAATTAAAGTGACCCCATTTACAGCTTGTAAGGCAAGAAAGGAAAGCCATATCTCCCATACCATTTCCAGCCATTGTTATAAAATCTGACAACATTGTAAATGTCAATCTGTGCTTTCAAATAAACTAGCAAATTATATATGCTAGAAAACATGCTAGAGAGCATATTTAAACAAAAGAAAAACAAACCGAAACAAAAACTAAGATGGTGTCCAAAGGATTTAGAACACTATTCATCATCAACGATATAGGGCATGATCCAGTCCAAGTTATGCATTTAACTGCACAATCCTAAAGGGCAGGTTGAAAGTGCTCAGGGAGTGGACTAAGGTTTACATCATTATAATGTGGACATACACGGGTATAACCCCCCCCTCCACTGGAGGCCAGGACAGGCAGCTGGATGGAGGTGTAAGTGTGGCATAAATTCCTGCACCAGCACCAAAGGGGGTGGGCTGGGGGCAATCCAGAAGTTAGTTGGCTCCCTGAGCTGCTCTGGGCTTGGGCATGTCCCTGCTGCGGCAGAAAGTTATGCCGCAAAAAAAGATGGTGTATCCCATTGGTGCCCATTGAACAGGAAAACTCAGCTCCTCTTGTGCCCCGCCTTGCCCATGAGGCCCAGTGGCGCATAGGATGACAACTACCACAGGGACCAATCCACATACTCCATTGTGGCAGCTGAGTCCCGCTCTGGACACCCTATATAACTTCAGAGTGAGGTGCCCATGAACCCAGGTAAGTTGGCAGGTGACCGGAGGCTCTGCCTGGCTGCCCCCTGCCACGGGGACTTAGAGCTGCAGGGACTTTGAGCATGAGGTGGGAGAGGGTGCTCTTTCTGATGGGGCATAAGTGCACTTGGGGGACTTTGAGGAATCGGGGAGTACTTTGCACTCACTCAAGGGAAGAAGCACCTAGTCTGGAATGTCATACTATCAAACCCGACCCAAATTTCCTTGCACGTTATCTGACACCTGAGTCATAGCTCATGAAGGGGTGAAGGTGCTCTGACATAAGGTAAGGAGGTAACAAGGAGCTGGGGAGGTGGCCCCCCAACACCAGCTGCCCCCTCCCCTGCCCCCTCCTGAACACCAGCCTCTGCAGGTGAAGCTTACCGGGGGGGGGGCTGCCCTTGCCGGTCACAAAGGCAGTTGCCCAGGAAACCGCCTTTGACACAACCATTGGGTGGTGGTGCCAGCTCCCCATTTGGGGGCTCTGTTCAGACCTCCTCAGCTGGGCGCCCTCCCGACAGAGGAGGCAGTGCAGCTACAGATCAGGGTGCCTGGGTTTTCTTAACTTCCTGTTGATGATGGGTGTTCTGCCCCTCAATTGTGTCCCTGAGAGGATCAGACCATCCTGAGGCAGATGTGGAGTGATTTCTCACTGGAGGGGCATGCATCATCTGCTTGCAGGTGGCACCCATGCCAATGGATCTCCCACCCATGGGCACCTTCTCAGAATGTGGTAGACTGGGCTGGGGCTTGCACAGGGCCAGGATTCTTGCCACAGATGTGTCTATTTCCCTTTCAGGCAAGTTGTAACTCATCCGGGAGACCAAGGAGCATGGCTGTTCTAGCCTCCAGTGATCCTCTGCGAGTGCCATTCAGATCCAGCCTAGGCCAGGGAGCAGTTCCCCAAGGCAGCCCACATCTCAATCTTGCCCCTGTGTGGGCAGGACGGGGAATGGATTTTGCGGCTCTGACTGTTGTGCAAACTGCCTTTGCTCCCTTTCCAGCTGAGCGACGTTGATAAGACATGTCCAGAGAACCTCTTCACCTTTTCCAGTTTACTAAAATATGTGTTGAAAAACAACAGTCTGTATTGTCGAAGGCTTTCACGGCCGGAGAACGATGGTTGTTGTGGGTTTTCCGGGCTGTATTGCCGTGGTCTTGGCATTGTAGTTCCTGACGTTTCGCCAGCAGCTGTGGCTGGCATCTTCAGAGGTGTAGCACCAAAAGACAGAGATCTCTCAGTGTCGACACTGAGAGATCTCTGTCTTTTGGTGCTACACCTCTGAAGATGCCAGCCACAGCTGCTGGCGAAACGTCAGGAACTACAATGCCAAGACCACGGCAATACAGCCCGGAAAACCCACAACAACCAAACAACAGTCTGTCTGTTTGCTTGCTTGCCTGATGATGACAGTAGTGCTCCCCCCCCCATATCCTCGTAGGGATATCTTTTCACACATCCCAGTGACCGATCCCTTCTCAGGGCTCGGATGGATGGGGTGGGCTCTGCTGCCAGAAGGACCAGGTGTCCAGTGGTGCCTTGAGGCCCCATTCAGCTTCCCTGCCACCTTCTCCTCCTCAATATAACTTCAAGCAGTGGGGTAGGAATTGTAGTGTGTCCCATGTATGTCTGGCAGGGTGAGGGGGCACCACTGAGGACTCACATTCCCTGACAGACAGAACTCCTGGCATCTGATAAGCCAGGCACATGACCGCTGCAGGCAGGGGAAGGGGGTTTGCTGTCAGGAGGTGGGGGATGTGGAGCGACATCTTGGGGTCTCTGGGGCTCTTCCTCTGGGAGGCTAGACCACCCTCCTTTTCGCTGTTTGTGGAGGCAGGGATGAACTTGGGAGATCTGGCACATGAAGGGGGGGGGCGATGGTCCACAGTGCAGTTTCTCTGGTCCCACAGGCCATCAGTCCACTCTGGGGGACATCACCCCAGGGCCAGAGCATGGCTCTCAAGCTCCAACCCACGTTCCCCTTGCATCTTTGTGATGCAGTGATGTGTTCAAATTGCACCGCCTCAAGTCCATGGACATTTATCGTTCCCATCACCTCCAATGGGCCTTCTGGCTTCTTGTGTGGTTTCCAATGGGCATTCCTGTCACTCATTGAAGAACCCGCTCCCCACCTATCTGCCTCTCCGGGACTTGGGGGCTGATACCAAGTGCTGCAGGCTGCAAGTACGATCCTCACTGTGTCCTGCTGCCTTTTTGATCCCACTTTTCAGAGAGGAGGAATCTGTTTCTCACAGCAACAGGGAGGAAGTTTGCAGGCGTGTGGAGCTGCAGCCACCAGCCTGGTCCTCATCAGAAATGGAGGTTGGTCAGGTGAGAGTGTGGGTGCCCTGCCCATACCTTCAGTGTTACCTCTGCCCTCCTGGGCAGGGATGCCTGCTCCTTAATGGAGGGGGTGTTGGTGGGCAGTGGGGATCACAGCCTGCCCATTGGCTGTACCACTGCTCACCCCTCACGCACCTGTCAGGGGAGTGGTGTGACCATTGGCTGGTATGGGCATGGTTGTGAGGGGAACAGTGGGAGGGTGCTCTTGGCGGTGGCCATCCCTCACCTTGCTGGGCTTGGGCGCTGGTGTGGCTCTCCTGCAAAAGTCCATAGGGAGTGCCAGAGCAGCGCTGCTTTTACATCAATGAGCGGGCACTGGGCCAAGCCTTAGGATTGGGCTGCCCAAGTCCGACTAGCTGTAATAGGAAATATTTATGCATGTGCTTATCTCTTCCATGTGCTTATTTCTTCCACTTCCTCAAAAAAGGCTAAGTACGAAGTAGGAAGGACCCTGGCCTATACCTTATCCCACCACGGAGCAAAGTTGGAAGCTTTCTTCCATTGCCTGAAGCCCCATAAGTTGGACAAACGCTTCTTAGGCTGAAGCAAATTCCTCCAACCTAAGGTAGGATACCACTCATTGTATCATGTAGAATAACTCATGCTGGTAGCCTCCTACTATTCTCCAGCAAGTGCTTTCCCAGTCCTCTATAGGTACAACAAGCTCAGTTCCACTGCTTTCACACAAACTATATTGTACTTCCTCTTCTAAAAGCCCACACAAAGGAGCATTCTGTATTTGTGTGATATTGGCATCATTCTCTCCCCTCCACGTGTGATCTAGACAAACCATATTCTCATGCCACTATCACTTGTTCTTGCCAAACTGTATTGCAACACAGTCTTTCATACAAGAAATACAAATGCATGGAAATAATGAAATGGTCATTTGTTTTGTTCTGTAGTCAAGTAATTTTTTCTGCACCCTTCAGTTGTTCTACTGTGAATCTCTGTGGGTGTCATTAGTGTGGATACACACACAACATGCATTTCAATACACATATGTGTTGATATAGAACATATTATACAATACAAAATTGGATGGATGTGCATAAAATGCACATTTTGATGCTCTTTTATACGTTTGCACATATTCAACAAATATTGCAATCTGTACTTCCATGCTATGTTGATAGCAGTATAAGTATCTTACTTCAATACCCAAACACGTATCCAAAATCACGAACACACTAACAGATGTAAGACAAAGGTGAGCATACAGTTTTGTTCCATGGCATGAGGAACAAATTAGATTGGTACTTTGTATTTCATATAGAATTCCTATTGGAAAGGGATATGGAAGCATCACATCTGGGCATTCATAACATCTACAACAGCCATAAAGAAGTGAAATTTTGAATGAAACATTGTGCAAAAATGTCTGAAGCCTTGAGGAACTGGCTGACACATACAGTCTGCTGAGAATCAAACTTCTATCTGAAACTGAAAATCTGATCCTCAAATTCTTAAAATGGAACTTGGAAACCATTTGGGGAACTTTATACATACTGGTAATCAGCTCATGCAATCTTGTAAATCAAAGTCTTGCAGATATGCCATTGAAGAATTTGTATTCCTTATTTTGTGGCCCATGACAACTCACATGATTTGGTAATTAAGCTTAGCCTGTACAGACTCAGTAACAGGCTTGGACAACTACACAAGGGCACAGTGACTAAACCATCTTTCAACTTCTGAGTCAGTCTTCTGTAGATGTGCAAATCTTAGACATGCATTGGAGTTTATGTTCTATGCAAACATCTTGTCTGCACTTACTTAGATATTAATATTTCCATATCTAGCAGTCATTAGAGTGAGAGTAAACTATTATTTTTTTAATTTTAAATGGTTAATATTCATCAAATGTTTATGAAAATACTTAACCAATAATGATGATAAACATTCCACCTAATAAAGATGGAAGTTAAGAATCTCTTTTGGAATATGTAATCAGAAGAGTAAAGAAAATTACATTAAAAAGACTTCATTATGCCATTAAGGATGTGAAATGACTTTTTCTACTCCATTTTAATTTTAGCATATTTCTCTTTTAAATATCTGTGACACTTTTATGAGATTGGTACATAAAAGAGGCTTTGGCTGCTGTAGCAAGAAGATTCCTGACTTCTCACATTCATCATTCCCCACCCCACCCCCAATTTAATTTATCATTAAGGATAATCAACACTTTATTTGACTGTACTTTATTGCAATTTTGTATTTTCAGTTGAAGAAGAGCTATACTATCAGCCCAGAAGTCCTGAACACTTACTTTTGGAGGGGCACCTATACAAATGATTTTCAAACATATTCCACCAATAATAATAGCTTAGGAGACAATCCTTTCCCTTCCACTGCAATTATCCTCTCCTCCTTGAAGAAGTCCCTACTAGAGATGGGCATGAACCGAAATACGAACCAAAATTAAGCACGAACCAGGCCGGTTTGTGGTTCGCAAACCACGGTTCGTCAGATTCCATTTCTGATGAACTGCCACGAACTTTTATGCTGGTTCATTTGGTTCGTTTTTTTGGTTCGTCACTGCAGACAGCCTAGTGCCAATCAATCAGTTTCCTAGGCAACAGGGGATGGACTTCCTGCAGACCTTCTGCTGACCCAGAAGTGAACTTCTGCTGGGCCAGAAGTGATGATTTCCTGACCTGTATGTGACATTTTCATGAACCAAACAAACCGGTTTGTGAACCAGGGGCAGGTTCGTGAAAGTTTGTGGTTCGTGTTTTGTGAAATTTGACGAACCACAAACCGCATGGTTTGGGTTTTTTTCAATTTGTGCCCATCTCTAGTCCCTACCACCAACTCTACCCTTCCTATTGGCAACATCCTACATAGAGAAAGTTCTGCAAATAGGTAGGGAAGCACTTAGAAGCTATAGAGTGAGATTTTGACCTCTATGCCTTGCTGGAAGACCTTTTGGGGCATCTACCTGGAACTATACTGGACTAGATGTACTTTTGATATAATCCAGCAGATGCTCTTAATATGTTAAGGATGAAATCCTAAAACAGCTGTTCCCAAACTTTTTGAGCCTGCAGGCACCTTTGGATTTTTGACATAGTGTGGCAGGCACAGCGACAAAATGGCTGCCACACAGTGGCTGTCACAGAAGGCAGAGCCAGCCAGCCTTCAGTCACATAGCAAAGATCCTTGTGCTATGATGGCAGCTGATGCCAAAGCAAGATTTTTAAAAATCTTCACTGCCACTCAGATCTCCAATAGCTTATCAGAAGCCTTGCTGGGCAGAATCCCTAGCTGACCTTACCTAGTTTCTAAAAACACCTGACTGGTGCCCAGAAAGATGGGGTTCATGGTGCCCAGAGGGGACCTCTGTCCTAAACCTAATTATATATAGCATTCTGACCAGAACTCAAGTAGCTCAGTATGTGCAACCACTCATATAGCTGAGACAGGACTGCAGTTGCTCTCACACACTGAATGACATTATGAGGCACCTACCCCAGTTTTCTACAGCAGCCGTTCCAGTAATATGGGGAGTGGTATTGGTATGAAAGACTTCAGATGCCCTGATACATCAGCAGTAGGACTGCAAGGTCCCCTGCATTCTTTTAAAAATGAATTAAATATAAATGAAGTGAAAAAGCCTCACTCATTAAATCTGTTCAGTTAACAAAAATGAATGGGAATAATAATGATTTCTTTGTTTTATTCACTCATTCACTTCCCTGGAGCCTGGCAGTCTGCTTTGGGGAGTTCAAGGAGAGTTTGGGGCAGGAGCTACTCCGAAGAGTCAGTAGTCTTTGCAACTCATACCAAAAAGGATCTCTTTTCAAAAGCAAAGAACTGGTCCTTGGAGCAGCAGGCACTTTTGTGTCTGCAGGGAACACCCATCTGGAAGCAGCTGCTGACAACATAGGAAGAAACTTGGGATGGAATCATCCAACCTTTTATGGAATGTCTCAGTATTTTGTGATTGGCAAACAGCATGACAGCCATTCTGTGATTAAAGCAACCTAGGGTTTCCAACTCCGAGTTGGGAAATGCAAGGAGATTTGGGGGTAGAGCCTGGGGAAGGACCTCAGTAGGGTGTAATGCCACAGTCCATTTTATGAAGCAGCCATGGAGCATTTCCACACATCCTGGCATAGCGCTAAACTCACGCTAAACTCCCACGGTGTGATGATGTCAGAAATCACGCCAGGATGATGCCCACATTGTGCGAGTTTAGCGCTATGCCAGGATGTGTGGAAATGGCCATGCTTTCTATGGGAATTGATCTCTGTAGTCTGAAGAGCAGATGTAATTCCAGGAGATCTCCTGACCTCACCTGGGGGTTGGGAAACCTCAACCTGCCTCATATAATCATTGTTTGTCAGAGTGCTGTTCCTTAAAATTACAAAAAAAGTACCTGAAAGTTCAACAAGGTTGAACTAAGGGTGCCAGCTCTTAAATATCTGCCTGCCATACCTCCTTGCCTTCCTTGGGTTAACAAAGCTGCCACCTGCTATGGAACTTGACCTGATAACTTTTTGCAAGTATAATGTTATCTGTCTCTGAGTAACTTCTGTAATTCTACCTTCACGGCAGTTCCATGTATTAGTCTTTGCCTGGGAATTGGTCGAACGTTTCCTCAAAAGCTACACTGTATTCAAAGATACGTTTCTAACTCTGATAATGTCTTTGTATGGTGAGATATTTTATCTAACTATTCAATAAATGCTTTGTACATCTTTTTCCATGTATTTTATTGCAAATAGGGAGTTTCTCTAATAAAGCCATCATTTAAAAATGCACTTTTACTGAATAGGAATTCACTACAAAGATGAGAATGACCATTAGAGAATAACAGAATCTCAATAACAGAATCTCATGTACAAAGTATGTGGTTTGATTTATACATCCAATTTTTGATCTTTCTTTCAAAATGGATTGTCTGAATTGGCCACCATGTACATAAATCATAAGAGCAAATAATGAGCGATGGATTTTTTTCCTGGCTACCACCTGATGCTCCAATTAGGAATTACTTCTTATGGAGGCTGGTACAAGTGACCACCGTGCATATATTCTGTGCAGGAAATAAAATGATTGCATAATTTAAAAAAAAAACACCAAACTTAACAGAGGTGCAGTCAGCCCTAAAACCCACACAAATCAGAATCTGTCCATAATATTGCATATCTGGTTAGTGAATGAGCTGTTGCGTTGACAGAAAGCCATGAAAGAGAGGAAATAATTAGAAATCCAATTTCCATTGGCCATGCCTCCAAACAGATCATTTTTAAAGTCTGGTTATGGTGGTCAAGTAAATATGAGCAAATGCTTAATCGTTTTACAAATCAAATAAAGTCGAGGTTGTGACAGTTCTGCCCCAGTGCCTGAGCAGCTGCCCTCACCCCTGCCTCAGGCAAACAGCCCTAGAGTGAGCAAGCAAGGCCCAGTCCTTTTCAGAAGCTATGGAGGAAATGGTTTTCATCGAAGAAACCCACTGGTCTCAACAGGAATCTCTTAACTGCTCCTCAACCCCCTCTCAAGCAAGATTCAGATCCTTTCCCTTCTGAAGCCAACACCCTCTCTGGATCCCTGCCCCCTCACCAGTTTTGTGTTAGAAGGAACATCCAAAGGGGGCTGATTTTGGTAATGTGAGCCACAGTGAGGCACATGGAAAGGAATCAAGGCAACTGCTTTCCCTTAGTCGACACAAGCTTTATTCTACTGGCAAAACTATAATGAAAATACTGATTACAGGGATAGGTTGCAGACCAATAAAAGAAATGAAACCAAGAAAGATTGCTAACCTACTGAGAACTTACAGATCCTGAGCATCTGATCTCCCCTCCCCACTGGGAGATTTAAATGAGTGTATGCATAAAAAGGATGTTGTCCTTCACATGGTCTCACATACACACGGAAGGGACAACTCCTTTTCAGTTTTCCATCCCATGTGTGTAAAACAGTCTTAACCAATCTTGATCTTGGGTTCTGGTGACAACAGCCTACCAGAACCTATTCAGTTAGTAGGTGCTATCGTATCAGAGACTAGAGGTGCACACGCGCACATGTATGCATGCACAAACGCGCACCCACAAACTCTCAGAATTATTTGGTTTTGGATATCAGATATACCATATATATTTGGTATTCCCAATATTTGCATCCAAAAATACTAGTATAGTATTCAGATCCAGGTTTTATTCAGAATTCCAAATATATTTGGCTCCATAATTCCCTCCGGATAAATATTTCTGGGAGAAAAGGAGGCCGGAAGGGCCATTTTTCAAGCAAACTACAACAAAATTGCAGAGAACCTAGTCCTGTCTGTTCACTAAAGATCACCCAAGCATTAAACAAATTGAATTAAATAGCACAGGCCCCTGAACAATCTGCCCCCAGCCACCTTCCATTGTTTTCTATGGGGGGAGGGGAATCCAAGGCTTTCTACAGAACACAGGAAGCCTTAGCCAAACACACAACAGCAACCAATGACTAAAATCCTTCCAATGCAAACAGAACCAACAAAGCCCAGCAGAACCAATGCCAAACCAGAGGATCCCAGCAGAGCCAAACTGAAGCAAGGGATACCATTAGAAACTCAACAGAACCAGTGAAACTCTAATATGCCAGGAAGCACCCAGGGCCAATAACAGCCCAACAGAACCAGCATCAGACCAGGAATCCCAGCATCTAACCTAGCAAACCAGTAATACCAAGGCAACAGCCAGACCTGGCAATGGCATATGACAAGTAAACAGCACACACACACACACACACACACACACACACAGTAAAGCTATCTCTCTCCTTCCTCCTCCTGTTGCCTGGGAAGCCTGCAAAGGGGGAGGAAGAACAAGCTGCTGCAACATGGATATTCCCACATATATTTAGATTATCCAGGAACGTGAATACTGGTTTATCTGGATATACCCGAATAAGCAAGATATATCTGGATATACCAGAATAATACTGAATAAGTATTTTTCAGTTACATACTTGGCTCAGGAATATCAAATCACACACCATTATCAGAGTTCCCAAGTTTTCACTCCTGGCTGTGAAACTATGCCTATCCAGCAGGGTGAATTTTTTCCCAGCCTTGATGTCATCACAAACACTGGTCAGTGTTCAGAAATGTCACCCTACACTCTGCTCTCATCTATGACAACCAAATAGTGCAATCTTAAATAGAATTATACCCATTGAAGTCAGTGGGCTTAGAAGTGCAATGCTGCATTAGAAAGTTCTCTTAAATTGTCCTTAGATTTAAACCAAGTTGTTTTAAACATGATCCACAGTGAGGCATGTAGGTAGGAATCAGGGTGTAAGTTCTGGAGGAACTGTAAGCTCTTTTGGCCGATACTCACCATAAGAGTGAAGGAGACTGCCCCAGCTTTCATTTTCAATACAGGATGAGAGATAACTTGGGTCCAACGCTACCTTTGAACCCAAACTCCCCTTCACAATCACTCTTGCTTTGGAAAGGAAGGCTCAAGCTGAACACAGAGAATAACTTGGGCTCAGAAACAGAATGCTGTTTGGCACACTGAGTTTTGAGCCACATTTCAATCCTGATGGCAGACTTTAGGTCAAAGAAAGACCACTCCCCCTCCCATTAGAAATAATTACATGGAGTGGGAGTGAGAGAGGATGAGAATGGAGGGCTCGGCCAGTGGCTGAGCCACCTGCTTCTCTTCCCTCCACCCAGGAACTGGAGCAGCTAATTATCCTTCCTTCCTCATTCTCCAGATGTCTTGATATAAAGCATATGAGATTTGCAGCACCCTTGTTACACATTTGTGACTAGACATGGGCAAGAACGAAAAAAAACCCGAACAAACTGTTCATTGTTCGTTGCCATCCATGGACAACGAACAACGAACAGTAACACACATGACCCTGTTCACAAACATGTTCATTGTTCGTTGTTCATGGCCCCTTAAAGATCACTTTAAACTATCAGCTGGCAGGTGGCAGGGGGAATTCCTCCCTGCCTCCTGCCAGCAGATAGTTTAAAGGGCCCTTTCCTGCCATGTGCAAGGGGCAGGGCCCTTTAAACACCCCACAAACTGACCTTCCCAATGTCCAGTACCCACCAAATTTGCAGGGGACATAGTCTTCGCTGTCCTCCAAAGATTCCCCCCCCCCAAGTTTCAGAGAGAGTGTACCCTGGGAAAGGCATGATCCATGGGTCATTCCCCTTGCTGTCATTTTCTGTTCACAGTGGCAAAACCAGGACTGTCTGGTGGAAACTACTTTGAGGGGTTACAAACTGACCTTCCTAATATCCAATACCCACCAAATTTGCAGGGGACATAGTCCTCACTGTTCTCCAAAGACCCCCAAGTTTCTGAGAGATTGCATCCTGGGAAAGGCATGATCCATGGGTCATTCCCCTTGCTGTCATTTTCTGTTCACAGTGGCAAAACCAGGACTGTCTGGTGGAAACTACTTTGAGGGGTTACAAACTGACCTTCCTAATGTCCAATACCCACCAAATTTTCAGGGGACATAGTCCTCACTGTTCTCCAAAGACCCCCAAGTTTCCGAGAGATTGCATCCTGGGAAAGGCATGATCCATGTGTCCCCCCTCCTTTGCTGTCATTTTCTCTTCACGGTAGCAAAAATGGAACTGCCTGTTGGAAGGCAGCTACTTTGAGGGGTTACAAACTGACCTTCCCAATGTCCAATACCCACCAAATTTGCAGGGGACATAGTCCTCACTGTCCTCCGATGACCCCCCAAGTTTCAGAGAAATTGCACCCCAAGAAAGGCAAGATGCATGGGTCTTTGTTGTCATTTTCTCTTCACAGTGGCAAAAATGGGACTCTCTGCTGGAAGTACTTTGAAGGGTTAAAGCCAGAAGGAAAGCCAGAAGGAGTTCAGACAGAGTTCAGTCCCTGCTGTTGCCAGGGGAATTGATTGAAAGGCTCCAGACTGTCTGGTTTGATGAACGGCTGATGAAGGCAATGAACGAGGCTTGCAACGACCACTTGTTTGTTCAGAATGGAGCCTCATGAACGGCTTGTTCCCAAACAGATAAACGGGATGTTCGTGGGTTTTTTCCCTTTCGCAATGCTGTTCGTGCCCATGTCTATTTGTGGCTTGGTACATTACATTTCAAGATACAAGGGGAGGAAGGAAGGAAGGAACATTACCTGCAGTGGGTTCTTGGAGACAAGGGCAGGTGGAGGTAGGGGAGAAAGTGGATGGCATAGAAGCTGTACAAGCCCCCTCCTTAATCCATCACCTGAGGCCACTGTCTAACTTCACCTCATTACTGGACCAGCCTTGGGCTCAGTGATGCTCACTTCCCTCAGTATTGGCCTTCCATCCTTGCTAATTATTGTTCTCTATCTTCTGCGGAAGGAAATGTTCTGAAAAATAGAAAGGAGCATATGCTTCAATGGCTGTAGCTAGGATTTGGGGGGAGGCACTTGTTTCACCCCTCAATATTTTCATGCTGTATTACAAGCCAAAATGTTTGCTCTCTTCTCCAAGGAATGTACAATCTGAAAACCAGGGTGTGCACAGGAGAAGGGGATATTTGTGTGAAAACAAAACATTATGAGAAATAAGCATTTTTAAAAAGTAATAAGGTATGCATGTGAGAAAATGCAACTACCCATGCTGTGTGAAATGTGGTTTGATGAAATGGTTTTCATTTGTTAAAGGGTGCCTTATTAATTGTTTTAGGATCTTCACCAATCCCTGGATATAACACAAAGGTGAGCCTGTCCAGGATGGAAAGATTTTAAAGAAACACAAATGCCTCTGGTCACAAAAGATGGAGCTCAGCTTTGTTCATGGGTCTTCCATATGGGTGGAGTAACCTGGTTGCAGTCCTAACTGCTGAATGAAAAAGAGGTGACCCCTCTTGGAGGATGATAAAAGCTTACCCAGTACCTTCCTTTTTACCTTTAGACAGGAATCCCCTTTCACACATCAGCCTTTCACAACATCACCACCACCACCACCAAGTGAAGGAGCGGGGAGTCCAACTCGGTTCTCCAGATTAGAGTCCTGCCATTCTTAACCACTACACCAAACTGAGCTAGCTTGTCATATAGGGGTGTGGATGTCCAGGGCTCCTTGGCTAATTCCTCCCTCAGCAAACTGTCAATTGCCTCCTTCACCATCAACTTCCTCCTTTTGTCTGTCCACCTCTAGGAAGCGCCCTGGCCCCTTCCCCTTCTATCTCCCTCAACTTGACGGGCCAACTCCTCAATCTGGGCTAGCCATCTCTATGTGTTATGAGTATCCTGCTTGAGAGCATGGAGTCAGATCCCTGAGGGTGGACTCTGCTGATCCTCCTCCCCAGCAGCCAGAACAAGGGAGACGACATGGGTGGATTGTCAGTTGCCAGGGCATACAGGAAAGACAGGAGCCAAGAAGCAGCCTCCAGGAGTGGGCCTTGCAATCCCTCCACCAGTGCTGCTCCATTACAATGACTGACATCTCACAAGTAAAATCAAAATAGGAGATAGTCATGGACACTTCTGCTTTTTGTTACAATTTATGGCCTACTATATGCTACCATGACACTATGATGTTTCACCTTTCAGTCAGCATCTATTGTTGAGGTAGAACAGTGCTCATTTATAAAGAGCATTCCTGTGGAAATAGCAGAATTCCTTTACAGTGTGTTCAAATGTACTCCGAGAATATTATTGTCATAAGATGTAGCGAGGACAGAAAGTATCTTGAAATAGCTAATGTTTCATGCTTTTCTTAAACTTGTGAATAACATATCAAGCATCTTCTATATCAAATAAACGTCAATGTTTTACATCAAAACCTTGACAATTAAAATATAAGGAACGACCCCTCCTGGGCATCCATGTCACAGGGAAGAAAGTGAGCAGAAGTTTTTTTTAATCTACAAAGTATGGCATTACATTAGATTGACACGAAGTACATTTCATGTAAGATAATTTCTGTATGAGCCTCCGAAAAATTAATAGGAGTTGTTCAAAAAGTGGATTGTATACTATGTCGCCAAGGGGCAATGGTTCTTTTAGATTTGATGACAATAAACACACAAATGTTGAAGGAAAAGAGAATTATAAAAGTAATCTAGACAAGTTTACAGAAATAAACAAGTACAGAACAGAGAATATCCTTACACCCACATAGTGCTCTCAGGAACCCCAAGAAACGACAACGGTCGAACTCCTGGTTCTGATCAGTTGCACAGCACCACCTTATAGTTCAGCATGAGCTGGGCCACGTAGGGGTTCTCTGAGACTTACAGAGAAACTGCAGCTGTGCATTTCCCCCCCAAGTAGGCCTTGGAAAGGAGTGACATATCCAAGGCCAACGGATAAGCAGTAGTAACAAGTGCCCTAAAAGACCTCCATACCGGGTGCATAGTTTAACTCATCAATATCCCATTCCTCAATATAATGACATGATATTGCAATCTGCTAAGGTGGATAGTAAGATGTAAAATATTTTTAAGAGAGAAAAATATCTTACATTGCCCAAACAGAATGTTCAAGCCAGGCCTTCTCAGCATTCTGGGCATGAAATGGAGTAACAGAGGCATACCACACCTTAAGTTCACAATAGTCTTCCACATGTGCCACTACATACAGGCAACAAAAATGTTATTGATTCATTTTGTACTGGAATGGGCCAAAGAATTGTAAAGGCAGAGGAGAGTGGGTCTCTCTCTCTCTCTCTGTGTGTGTGTGAGAGAGAGGGGGGGGGTCAGGGAACTTGGCAACCCTAATAGTATTATATGGTTCATTCTTCTCAAAATCCACCTCCTCCAGCTTCACCCCCTCACATCTCCAGGAATTTCCCAACCTGGAGTTGGCAATCCTAACTACAGCCCCCCCCTCTGTGTGTGTGTGTGTGTGTGTGTGTGTGTGTGAGAGAGAGAGAGAGAGAGAGAGAGAGAGAGAGAGAGAGAGAGAGAGAAGTATCTGGAGCTCCAGGTAAGCTACAATGTGAATTGAACTTTTCAATCTGAAGACAAGAAAATCAGACAAGTTCACAGTGAAATTAAAGTACTTTCTGGGCAGACTTCTATGCAGCAGAGACATGAAGAAGCTGGTGAAAGTGGATTTTTCCTCCTTTTCCTTCTCCCTGCAGCTATTTGTGAGCCTCAAAAAGGTAATGATGAGGGTTGGGGGGACCCTCATGAATTTAAAGCCACACAACACAAGTAGCTGCATTGAGAAGGGGAAAACAAAGCAAACCACTCCCTCTGCCTCTTCAATCTGCAGACTCCTCAGAAAGGGGTAATTTCATTCATCTCTAGCCCTTTCTTCCCCATCAAAGTGTGCCCATCACAAGATAACCAGTTTGACTAAGTTACTGGCCAAAACTCCGATGAATAAGGAAACAAAGTCATTTCAATTTTTTTGTCATTCATTTTTTCCTTGTCTCAGGTGAATTTATTGATTAAAAAAACCCACTCAAATTTCCTGGCTTCATAATCCATACTCTCCTCCTCTTAGGCCCCTGGTGATTCCATCTTAATTGTCCATGTAAATTGCTTTCTATTTTGGACATCATAACTTTCTTGGCTGTCTTTCTGCTTCGCCCTTCTGGGCACTTCCAGCTGCGCATGAATATCCCCCAAAGAGGCCAAATGGAAACTTTTCTCCTCCAGTACTAAACACTGTGAAAGAGAAATGGAAGTGATACAAAAGGCATCATGCTATTCTGCACTTTGGGTGTGACAGAAGAAAACGGAAAACTCATTCAATTGATTCCTAGAGTTCCTTCATTTGCAAGACTCTAGATGCCCAAAGAGGTCCACAGAGGTCTTCATATCTCCATACTGAATAAGATGCTGAAAGTATTTCAGCAACACAAAGGGATGCGAAGTGCAACACAGCAGCACTAGATGGAACTTTCTGAAGATATCTACAGATATGATAGGAAGATTTTAGCCAGCTTAGGTGGACTTAAATGTGTTTTCTGTAGGGGTGAAAACCAAATTCTCAGCTTCATTTGCTCAAGTTGGACCACAGTGCTTTGAATGGTTTCTTTTTTGGTGGCAGAAAGTGCCCTCAAGTCATAGTTGACTTATGGTGACCCGTAGCAGGGTTTTTATGGCAAGAGACTAAGGGCCAAGCTACAAGTGACAAATGACACTTGAACGGCAAGTGTTTTTCTCCCTGTTCACTTGCCCTCCACTCAATCCACTTGCCATTCAAGTGTCATTCGTCACTTGTAGCTTGGCCCTAACAGAGGTGGTTTGCCATTGCCTGCCTCCACAACCCTGGTCTTCTTCGGAGGTCTCCTATCCAATTGCTAACCAAGGCTGACCGTGCTTAGCTTCTGTGATCTAACGAGATCAGGCTCACCTGAGCTACCCAGGTCAGGGCATATTTACATTTAAAGGCTCTCAAATTGTAGTGCTGAGAAAAAACTTTTGCTGTAGATCCTGGCAAGCCAAGCAGGATAGACAGTACTCCAGGGCTAGATGGACTATCCAATTACTAACCATGGCCGACCTGCTTAGCTTCTGAGATCTGATGAGATCAGGCTCATCTGAGATATCCAGGTCAGGGTGATTTCTTTTTTACTGTTGTACAAACAAAACTCAGCTGAACTTGTTTGGTTATTTGTCAAAGTTTGGGTGAAATGTACTTCTATCATATTTTTCTCATAATTCCATTGTATTTCTTTATTCCCATGGAAACTTGCAATGATACATAAAAATACAAATGATTTATACCATGGAAAGAGATTATTTTTGTCATATATGGTGTTATTCACATGAATGCAAGGGCACTAGTTGACAATTTCATCTATTATTTCCAAGGGATTAGGCATTGAGCTCCTTTGCAGTCTTGCAAATGTATCGTTGAATTATACAGTGATGGTCTCTGAGGGACTACAAGTATTGGTTTTAAATGTTCTTATGGTAGCGAGACTGAAATCTGCCAAATGCTGGAAATCTAAGTCTCCTCCTGTTAAGGAGAATTGTGTGAAGTGAAGGATTTATCTAAAATAATTAGACTGATTGAATAGCAGAAATTTTCATTAGAACACTAAATAGATTTACACTCTGCTAAATCCATTGAAGTCAATGGGCATAGATGCCCATTGCATAGAAATGTTCTTTTTAGGATTGCACTGTTGGAGATGTGAAAAAGATAGACAAATTTGGAAACTTGTGATTATGAAGATGGACTCCATAAGAAATCTGAAATTTGTAATTAATGAATAAAAGTTATTTTTAAAATTTAAAATAATATAGTAAACTTAAATACACGTTTGATCAGTTCAGGGAAAAAATCCATTGTATTTCTATTCTCTGCTATCTGACTTTTATTATCTGTTTTCATCTTTTCTATTGCCAGGGTTGGAGGGCTTACATATCCTCACTAAGATAGATCAAGATGGGTAGGTGTGTTTGTCTGTAGCAGTAGAAAAGAACAAGAGTCCAGTAGCACCTATAAGACTGACAAAATTTGTTGTAGGATATGAGCTTTCATCATGAGTCACAGCTCATAGCTCAAAGGTATCTGAAGAAGTGAGCTGTGAGCCTGTGATTAACAAAAGCTCATATCCTCACTGTCTTCTTTTCTCTCTTTTGTGGTGTAGAAGTTGTTATCATCTCTTTCTGGGTATGTTCCCTCAGGGGCTGATACCAAGTTTCCCATTGTGACCCATAATAGTAATGCTGTGACTGTTGAGGAACCATTTCTTTATTAGGTCAATGGCACAGAATGGTTGTGGCAGCACCTGCAATGAAGACAGAAGTAAACAAGTGTCAGGGCTTGTCGCTGCCGCCGCTGGGCAGGGCCCTAGCTGGGCCGGCCCTGACATCAGAGGGGCACCAGGGATACTGCAGGACCCTGCTCTGTGGAAGGAGGGGTGGTATACATCACCCAGACTCCCTCTCAGTCCATTCGCTGGCCTGCTCAACCTGGCCTGCTTACCCTCCGCATCCTCCATCATCTCCTCCTCCCAGAACTCTCCTCCAAGCCTCCACTCTCACACTGCTCTTCTCTCACTCCACACCATCACTCCTTACTCACACCCACCACCTCAGAGCCCTTCCTAGCCACCTTATATAGAGCTTCCTTTCCCCGCCCCACCCTCCTTCTAGGCTTGTTCCCTCTCCTGACTTGGCCCAGCTGTTCCTTCCCTCAGGTGTTTCCCTCCTACCACTAATCCCTTCTTGGCTTCCTTGCCTTGCTGGCAGGGTGGGGTTGAATGCGAGCCATCCCCAGCTGAGGTCCCCTTGGCCTTGCTCATGAGGAGCTGCCCCAGCCAGCTTCTGTGCTGCTGAGCATGCCTGGCCTTGCTCACGAGGAGCTTCCCCAGCCAGCTTCTGTGCTGCTGAGCATGCCTGGCCTTGCTCACGAGGAGCTGCCCTGGCCAGCTTCTGGGCTGCCTGCTCATTGATGCTGGGCGGGGCTACCCATCTCCTCCCCCAGAATGCCTGTGGCAGCTCCACCTGGAGGGGCTTGGCTCCTAACACCTCCTGAGCCAGGCTGCTGTCCTCTAGCCAGGGTGTGGCTCTGGGCTGTAGTGGCTGCTTCTCCTCCTTGGAAGGTAAGGGCTCTGTTTGGGCTGTTGCTGGGTCCCTATTCCCCCTGCCTTGGCCCTTTTCCTCTAGCCTGCGTAGCCCCCTCTCTTCCCCCTGGGGGGTGGGACTAGCTGGCTTCTCCCTGCTCCCTCCAGCCTTCTGAGGCTTTGGCCTTTCGCCCCTTCCCCCTGGAGTAGGCAGGTTCTGGCTCTGTTTGCCAGACAGAGCAGTTGAACTGCTGTCTCCCGGCTGCCCCCTGCCGCTGCCTGTCAGCAAGTCCGGGGGCTGGGCTGCTGACCCCGGACAAACAAGTTTTTTATTAATGAAGCCCCTATGGGTGAGTTGCAAAACTTATGTTTAGCTCATGGCTGCAATGTGATTTTGCAGCTCCAGGGGGAAGTTTCAGGAGTAAAGGGGAGAGGTGCTTCAGTCTGCATGTGCCCCAGTCAGAAAGGGAGACATGTGAAGCTAGGTAGCACCCAACTCCCACTGAACATCTAATTCAAAGTCTTCCTATTGCCACCCAACCCAAAACAATAAGTTTATCATTGAGAGCCAGCGTGGCTGGAGTATTGGACTAAGATCCTGGAGATGCTGGTTCAAATTCCTTCTCTTCTATGGAAGCTTGCTGGGTGACCTTGGGCCATTCACTCTTTCTTGGCTTAATCTACCTCACAGGGTTGTTGTGAGGATAAAGTGGAGGAGATGAAAATTATGTAAACCACTTTGAGTCTTTATTGAAGAAAAAGATTGTATATAAATGAAGCAAAATAAAATTGTGTTTGTGTATAAATTGGCCCACAGGGATGGATGAAACAAGATAATCAAACGTTAGAGAACTGAATAATTACAAGTTTACACATTCCTGTCTCTGTATCTTCTTTACTTTTTTTGTTGTTCTTGTAGAATGTCAGCAGGAAAACCTAAAATCTCTGTTTTACAATGGTCACAGTGAAGACTTTTTTGGACATTGATTTTAAGATGCAGGTATATAGTTTAAAAACTACAACAATCTCTCAGGATGATATGCAAATTTTTGGTTTCATGAGCACAGCATTTTGCGGACTCAGCAGACACTGTGATGTGGATTGTTGATGCTACCTTTTAACCATCCAATTATAGACATAAAGCCATTCAGTGTCTTAGTGGGCCAAAATAAACAGGGTGTTAGCAGTGCCATCCTAAGTTACACCCTTCTGAACCCATGGACTTCAAGCAGAGCCATATTATTCATAAGGCTGACTAGGCTAAAGCTTAGGGGCCCCGCAGGGACTAGGGGCCTGTCGATTTTCTTTGCTGAGGTACACCTCCACATAAATTACAATTAATTGATTCTCTTATATAACCTCTATTAATAAGATAATTAACTGCTTCCTTATTGAAGTGAAACAAATTGGCTCTTATATTAGAACAATTATCCATAAATTATATATTTTTAATAAATAATAAAAAAATTATTCACTTCAAAACATTACAGTAGTGAACAATTATACCCCCAAAATGTGCTTTCCTGAAGAGTTCTACTTGCACAATAAAAATATTTTAAAAATTGTGAATAGAATTCTTCGGGAGACTTTCAAAATGGATATAGGGCTATGTACTACAGGCTAGTATCTACTATACAAAGGTCAGGCTGTCAGCTGTAGTGGAGTGAAATACTCAAGTGCTGGAGGGGGTCTGAAATACCTGGAAGCCTAGGGGCCCAGCCATGGGTTTTTTAAAATTTATTTTTATTTTCTTTGGATTGCTATTCCGCCCTCCCCACGAAGGGCTCAGGGCGGGTTACAACATTTTAAAAACACATTAAAATTAATTTATACAATTAAAACCATATTTTTTATTTTTATTTTTTATTATGGACCTGACTTCAAGGATGTAATTTTGCTTAGGATTTGCACTGTACATGGTTTATTGAGGCTACAGTATGTGCATCTTGATCTAGCCACATCAACAATATGCAACTCTATTTTTCAGGAGGGATTTCTGCTCTTCCACCCCTCAGTATCAAACATCCACAAAAACTCTGTGGATAGTCCCAGTATTTCTGAACCACTTCTATATATAAACGCAATCCATCCCAGCCAGAAAAATCTGATTATTTTCTGCTACTTGCTTGCCAATCGTTTCTATATGTAGCCTGGATAGTTCAATGGTAATTGTGTTTTGCCATAGAAAGAGCTATTGTAAATAATGCAGAGAGCAGCTATAAAACTAGCAAGTATCCCCCTCACACACACACACTTTGTATTACTTCTAGAGGAGTCTGTTACTTTAGAAGTAAACCAGACAAGAGATTTTCTCAGACCACTTGTCAGTTTCACCTGTGAAGCACAGGGACTGCTTCCACTAAAGCTTCTCCATTTCACTGCTGCTTTGTAAAGCCTTTGCATACAATTCTCCAAGCTGGTGCAAAATGTTGCATATCCAACCACCTCTCTCTTTTTCTTTCAACGGCATGCACAAGAGTTTACAAATCCAGCTGCCAATAATAGTTTCCCTTCCACAGGAATAAAAATGGATAGAATTGGACATAAGGAGGATCTAATATATTTGTCTGCACCAAAACAACACATCTGCTGTAAATCAAACTTGGTGGATTACTGTCGCATTCTTAGTTGCATCATTTTAATGATTAAACATGCTGGAAAACAAGTTATTTATTCAGAATGGTCAGCATAGCCCCTTATTATCCGACTAATATATCATTTGAAAACTAAAAGAAGAATTGACTGGATAGTTTCAATATACAACATTGCTTTCAAGTTCTTTCTTATTATAGTCAGAATATTTGAAAAATGGTGAAGTCTACAAAGTTGTGATAACCGTCTCAATGACATTACAACAGTCAAACACATTATTAATGACCTACAACCTATGCTGGATTATGACACTTCCCTCACACAGGCCCTGGGGGAGGGCACCTTTTCTTGCTTACAGACAGCCTGCTAACCTAAAACAGCAACTCTCCCGCAATGATAAACTACTGAACACTAACATGGACTCTGGTACCAAGGCCTACAACAAACCAAGATGCCAAGATGCCTACCATGAATTTTGTTAGTCTTACAGGTGCTACTGAATTCTTGCTCTTTTCTACAGCAAAAGATCCTTGGTTGATTTATTCCCCCCCCAAACAAAACAATATTTTCACTGTCAAGCGATCAGTTTATGGTTGCAGCACTAAAAATTGCATTTATGTTGTTTGCAACCTGTTTCTGAGCATGTTAATATCAACCATGCATACTGTACAGCAGTGGTTAGAGTGTCAAACTGGGATCTGGGGGGACCAGGTTCAAATTCCTACTCTGCCACAGGAGCATGCTGGGTTACCTTGACCCAGTCATGCACTCTCAGCCTAACCTGCCTCACGGACTTGTTGTGAAGACAAAATGAATTATATAAGCCACATTGGGTGTTCATTGGGGAGAAAGGTTGGGTATAAATGAAGTAAATAAATGTTACAAAATTAAATTATTGGTGCTTCTCATTTGTGCCATTTTCCAGGGTCTGAATTTGGAAGCTGAAGCTTAATTTGGGGCAGAGGGTAATAAAAGGGACACACACATTTGATCCTGTTAAACTGTTGTTATATTTATATTCATTAAAAAAAATCAGCAGGTACATTCAGAAGATGAAACATGGACAGATTGTGGTCTCTTCAAATTAACAGAATACAAAATATGGAGGGGTAAAATGCTGGCGTACACTGGGCAAATGTTTCAGTGAGATTATATTGTTGTGGCTTATCAAGGCAAAAAGTCTATAGGAACACATGCACTCATAAATAAAACAATGCAAACAAAAAACTTGATTGCATCATACATGTAATGATTGCACATGAGTCTATGTAGGTGTGTGTGTTTTGCAGTGTATATATGTACATTGATAACAAAACTGGGGAGATATCAATGAAGTGAAGGAACTAAAAATTGTAGTAACCTGAAAATCTTCCATTCCGGAACTGATTGTAAAAATTCTCATAGTTAAATAAGAATTGAGGAGCAAAATGTAGCTACGGTAATAAAGGAATGGAGCAAACCCATGCAGGGCTGGCTCTATACATTTCACCCACTGCCATCCTGCCACTACTAGCCAGCCACCTGCATACCTCCTGCCTGGGGGCTAGAGATGAGCACAAACCTATTCCTGGCTCCCACAGGGCTCTTTACAAATACTGCAGTAGCCCATGCATTTTAGCTCCAAAATCGTCACAAGGTACCTTCTTCTGGTGCTCATTTTGGTTGTTGTGGTGGATGAACTTTCATGAGAGGAAGGAATATCAGGAGAGGTCAAGAAGTCCTATAAAATAAGCATGGCTCACCTCATTGTTTTGAAATATAGCTGAAGATATAGGGCAGATTATAGCCTGAAGTTTCCAAGCGGAGGCAAAGTGGAGGCAGGGATAGAATAGGCATGAGGTTGAGGCAGGGGTGTGGGGGGCACAACCTCCTGCCTCCACTGCGCAATTGAGCAAAATATCAGGAACAACCACTGGAACCACTCATCCTTAATTAAAAAAAAAACTGTACACATTACTTGTAAAACTTTCATTCGGTTTTTTACAAGGAGACTTCTGCTAAGAACTAGGGTGAGGGCTGGACATTGGAACAGCACATGTGGGCCTATGATGTACACCTCACTTCTGAAACCTGGCATCATGATGATGTTAACTGGCCTTTTCACATGTTACATAGAAGCACATCCAGGTTTTCTACCAAGCATATCTTCAAGAAGAAACAACAGCAATTGGAGGTCTTTGTGAAGCGTAATCATATAGTACACTTGACTTAAGTGTGCTTGGTTCATTCCCACTGCATATTTTTGGCATACATGTGAATCATCTTAGACATACCCTCCAAAATGATGTACCGTGTGCAGTAGGCTAGCAAGAGAAGATGGAAACTGGTAGGTAAAAGAGGAGATTGGTGGTAATTCCCCACACATGTCCCTTCAGCTATGAGAGAGGTGTGTGTTGTAGTTGGTTTCCAGAGCTGCTACTGTTTATTGTTTACTAGGCCATGACAGCCTGGTCTTCCTGTATTCCCTTTAAAAAGACTGCCCACACTACATCAAGACAACTATAATGTTTGCTCCATAGGCTGTAGAGATTTTTAGGTTGCAGCATTACGAGTCTTGGTTCTGTGTGCATAGTAATGAAGCCAACTATTTTAAACCTTTACCCAAGAGGTAAAAATTACCTGCTACGAAACCTCTTCCTTGGCAGGGCTAAATGCTACTTTTTAAACGTAGACATGTAAGTGGAATTGATGAGTTCTAGGCCAGAAGAGCAGTCATGATGGCTAGAATATTATGATTGAAGAGACTTTTGTAAATTTTGAAACAGTAATTAACACATTTCTCTTATGTCACTTTCATTTGCTCAAAGTGGCTTTATTTCTGTAGATTCTAATGCAAAATGAATGCTTACAACAGAAGTTTCTCCTAAGTTTTCTTTTGGTACTAGGACCTCCATTATCTGTTTAATAATAAAACAGTGGATGAAAAAACAGCTGCTCCCACGTGCAGCACAGAACACTCGACAGTCACACAGTATCAGAAGCTTATATGGTCCACTTGGTTAGAAGAAGACCTGTATAATAAATCTTGCTGAGAAGGTCCCCTCCAATGGAGAAATATGGACACTATTTATTTATTGCATTTTATTTTCCATATTTCCTAAAGAGCTCAGGGAAGCATTTTATCCTCACAACAATTCTCTGAGATAAGTTAGGCTGAAAGTACGGGCCCAAGGTCCCCCAAAGCATTCAATAGCTACATCACAGTAGCTCTCAAAGACAATGATGAAAACATAAGATTATCAGAGGAACCTTGATGGATCAGTGGTCCATCTAGTCCAGCAACCTGTTTCACATAGTAGCCAAGAAGTTGCCTTGAAGCAATAACCAGAGATATCCAGCAGGGCATATAAACTAAGGACTAGAGGTGGGCACGATCCAAAAAAAATTACCAATCAAGCTGATCATGGATCCGCACCGGCGACGAACCCAAATCACCGATCCACACTGATCAACTCCCGTTTCCGATCCGTGGATCGGGGAGGCCAAAGCAGAGGGGCGCCCCGCTGTTCCCAGCTATGTGGGAAGGTGGGTGGTGGCGGCGACCGCTGGGCCCAGTGGGCATGGGGAGGGGATGTATACACACACACACACACACACACACACACACACACACACACACACACACACACACACACACTTAGAGCAGAGGGGGGGAGTTTTTAACCTGGTGATGAGCCGCCTCCCCTCAGGGAGGGGACGTTCACACACACACACACACACTCTTAGAGCAGAGGGGGGGGGGAAGTTTTTAACCCGTCCCTGCCTCTCCAAATAGAGAGAGAGAGATACCCCATCAACAAGTTTCAGCCAGCTTTTAAAAAAAAAGGAGGGACAGAATCCTCCATTCCTCCCCACTCAATTTTAAAAGCAAGCAGCCAGTCTTCCAAAAGCATATTTTAAACACACACACAGAGCGGTGAATGAGGTTTTCCCACAAAATACAGTGTTTTAAAAGCAGGTTAAAAACAGAGAGTGACAGACAGAAAAACAGCCATTCCTCCTACAAAGCCCCTTTTTTTTAAAAAAGGAAAAAACGTTTGGATTGCCCATGGCTACAGAACACCCCCTTCCCCCTCCCTCCCCTGGGTCTCTTCTCCCAACTGGTGAGTGCATTGCTGCTCCATGGTTGGAAGGAAGCTCTGCTGATCAAGGAAAGCTGGGCTTCCATTCGGGTTTCCAGGGCAACAGAAGGAGGGCAAACACAGCTCAGGCATTCTCCTGGCTCTGTTGCCAGGGCAATAGATTGCTGGCTCCAGAGTGTCTGGATCACGATCAGATACCGATCAACCTGATCAAGCCCCGAACAAGTGCCCCCCCGACCGCTGGATCTGTTGCCGTGGATAGCACCGATCAGCTGGGTCCCGAAGCCGCGAACACCATTATCGGGGGGTACGATAGGAAAATACCCCTGATAATGGTGTTCGCGGCAATATGGAAGTAGAGATGGGGATTCAAGGTATAAATCTGTCTTCTAAAAAGAAAAGCCTACCGTTTGGGTATCCAGCCAATAAGAGATTTGGGTGAAAAAAAGAAGCAGCAAGGGGACTTTTGTAATGGCTTGTAGAGATCAGCATTTTGACTACACAATCACTGAAGCAGAGAGGGGGACCTTGAGGATGGTTGTAGATCAGCAAGGCACATGCTTCATAAGCAGAAGATGCAATATTCAATCCCTGTATCTACATTTAAGTAGTGCAGAGCCCTCAAGTCACAGCTGACTTGTGAGGACTCTTGGTGGGGTTTTCATAGCAGGAGACTAACAGAGGTGGTTTGCTATTGGCTGCCTCAGCAACCCTCGTCTTCAGCAGAGGTCTCCCATCCAATTACTAACCAAGGCCGACCCTGCATAGCTTCTGAGATCTAATGAGATCAGGCTCACCTGGGCATGTCTACATTTAAAGGCTCTCAAATTGTAGTGCTGAGAAAAACTTTTGCTGTAGATCCTGGCAAGCCAAGCAGAATAGACAGTACTCCAGGGCTAGATGGACTATGTCAGCATTATATATTCTGTAGTAACCTTTCAAGTGCCTAATCAATGGCATATGCCTGTCCTGATGTTAGCAGTCAGACCCCTTCTTGTGCTGAGAGGGCAGTTTATAGATGGAATATCATAACCCCCCTTCCTCATATTCTATAAGCACAAGGCACTGCTTTAACCAAGGCAGAATGGATGCCAACCAGACAGGAGCATGGAAAATTACCAGGAGGTGAGTCAGAGTGGCTGGCTGACAAATGGCCCCCTCTGTGCCCCAGAGATGAATAACTTAGAACAATGAGGCTTCCAAGAAACCTCTAACTCAGCTCATCAATGCATTCTTTTACTTCCTCTCGCCCAGCTATCCTAATCAAAGCTATTCAGCAATCCTGGTAGCTTTCCTATCTGGTACTTACCAAGTCATCAAGCAGTATTTTCACTTATAGTCTACCTCAGACAGGAACCATGAAACCTCTCCCCACTTATTGTTCTCCCTCCAGACAAACCGTTGTCATTTTTTGAGAGAGAGAAAGACATCAGGGGAAGTTTTGTCCTTTAATTGGGCTTCCCATCCATGTGCTCTGTGTGTGTGTGTTGGGACATGTCATACACCCCCAAATTCATTTCAGCTTCTTCTCTGTGAAATGTTGGCCATTTTGCTGTTGTCTTCATGAACCTTTATCTTCAAGACTGGTAATTATCATCCTCTCTAAACTGCTTTCTCCCGCTTTCCTCCTTGCTTTTCTTAGTTAGCCTTGTATGTGTGCTGTGTGTATTTGTGTTATTGCCCTTTTTATTTCTCGTCTACTAAAAATAAAATCCTGTTGAACATCTGCCTGATTTATTTGGGAGTTTTCTAAGGGAATAATCCCCATAAACATTGGTGGAGAGTCCTAGTAACCCCCTCTTATTTGCCTCCTTAATGCTAATTCCCCCAACCGATTAAGGAGACTTCCTATTTGAGAAACACTGCCCCAAGCAGTATAAACCAATATTGAAAAGACTTTCTGTGGCATCATAAACAAATGGCACAGCATAAGCTTTCCATAAAAGAGTATACAGCTTCAGTTCTGAGCTATGAACTGCCAGGAGAAAGGGCTAGGAAGAGGCAAACACACAACTGAGATAGCCTAGTCAATCAACCAGCTACAGTGACTTGTTGCAAGATTCATTCCTGCCCTGATGGCTTTAATTTTGCCCAGCCTCTGCCATCTCATCTAACCATGCATCCCTCCTGTTCACTTGGTTGATTACTGGATTCTGCCTGCTATTTCCACAGCAAGCTTTGCTATCAATCTTTTCCCCAGCTGAGAGAACAAGTATTTTTTAAAAAAATTAAAAATTAAAACTCCCATTCTTTGGAAGCAATATTTTTGTTCTTGTGAAATGTTATATATATATATGTTTATAAAGGAATATATATAATATATATATTCCTTTCAACATAATCCCAGAATTTAGCTTAATGTAATGACCTCTTTTTCTCTTCAGTTCAGTATTTATGACGCACATCACAGATTTTCAAACTATGGATCTGGAGGATCTCTGGGATCTGACATCACTCTGCCACTTTGGTAAAAGGTCACCCAAAGCATTTAATGGCTACATCATACTAGCTCTCAAGGACAACGATGAGTACATAAGATCATCAGAGGAGCCCTGATGGATTGGATCAATGGTCCATTTAGAGACCTGCTGTAGCATAGTGGTTAATGGTTGGACTGAGAATCAGCACCCTGCTGGTTTGAATCCCACTACTGCGAGAGCTCAGTAGGCGGCCTTGGGTAAGCCAGTCCTCTCAGCCTCAGTTCCCAAGACGAATTGTGGGGATAATAATAATACTGTGTTCACCACTCTGAGTGGGGCCCTAATCTAGAAGAGTGATATATAAATGCACTAATCTAGGGCAATAGATAAGGGCGCTAATCTAGAAGAGTGGTATATAAGTGCAGTTATTATTAAAATATTTCTGTAATTTAGAATCTTCAAATTTGAAAAGTGAGAAGAGAACAATCCTGTACCATTATAATGTCCCTTCTTGGTAGACATCAGCCAAAAATAACTGCTGCTTTCTTGAGTTTGAACACTATTGTGTGTGATTGAATGAAACTTGAACCAAGTTGGTTTCCTGTTTTAATGAAAGGACCTGGTGGCACCTTTATGTGCAGGTGGGAACTCCATCCTCCAGATTTCCTTCCTTGGGCTCTAATGCAGTTCCACACCTATGGGAGTCACAACCAATCAAGAACAACTTTTGCTTGACTCAAGAACATTATTAGGAAGAGAACTTTGTCCTCTGTGTAGTAAGGTGGGATCTTGTGCATGTATGTGACTACAGAAATAAGGTTTTCAGAGTCAGGTACCCCCAAGTCTTTTACACTGGTCTTTAATGAGTATAATCTGGGACAAGTAAAAGAGAAAAGATGGGATGAATCAGGATGTTTTTAATGTTAGCTATCACTCAGGCTTCAGTCATGTCATCACTAATATCTTTTCATTCCAGATGGGAAGTGCAGGGAGCAACGTCAAAGACAATCTTTTGGATGTTGACATTAATCCTTTCACCACAGGTCTGTGTGGGATGACTGTAAGGACGGTCATTTCCCCCCTTCTTTATGACCTTTTTCCTGTTAAGTCTCCTCTTCAGACTAAATCAGGAAAATGAGATGGTTGCAAAATTGCCTCTCCATGCTGGGAAAAAAGCCCAGATGGCAAAGCATGTGATTGGGGTAGCACAGATGAGAGCTGTATGTGGCCAGGAAGGATGAATCAGAGAGCAGAAGGAGAAAGGAGACAAAAAGAACCCTGTGGTTGTTCATAGATGTGGATTTCTTCCAAGCAAAATAATGCCTTGCATGTCCTTCCTGTTTGGAGCTTGTCATAGATATAAATAGAGGTCCTAGACAATGTCATTTTGTGCTCTATTCCAATCTTGTAATTCTGCAGTTTTACAAACACCAAGAAAGACCAACTACACGCATGACTCTTGTGAAAGTGAACTAGTTTGCAGACCCCAAGTAATCAAGGTGGCAGGGAAGCCCATCAGAAAGCCCGTTAGCCATTTGCAGGACAACTAGCCAATGCATGACATCTGACACAGAGGTGAAGGAGCTCTGATAGGATTAAGGTGGCCAACTAGCCAGTTTTCACATGAACACATGGAAGTGCCTTAAACTCACTCAGTCGTTAGTCTATTAAAGTCAGTCTTGTCTAGGGCTGCCAAGCTCCCAGTGGGGGTCGCAGTGGATCCCCTGCTCTCAGGCCACATTGCCCGCCATGTCTTGAAGCAGTGACAGGGAAATTTTTAAAATGCAACCTCGTGTACTTATCGGTACACAATAAGTGACAACGAGTAGCTCTAGGAATTGCTGGGATCTCTTTCGTTAAATAGTAAAATGGCAACATTACTGTTTTTTATTTTATTTATCTCCCACTGCTGCTCAGAGCAGTGAAAGGCAAAGCTGCTTGCCAGCACAAGGCCTCTTGTTACACTCTTCCCAAGCCTTGCTCTCCGTGCTCCCAACAGCAGAGGTGTGGTGGGTGACAAGAAGACAGGGGCAGTGGCATCCCAACTTGCCAGGTCTTCTTGTCCTTGGCACCAGCCAAAACAGCTAAATGTACTCAGCATTTAAATTGAGTGATCTTAGGTTGCTGATTGTTGTTTTATGCTGTTTTTATGACCTTGGCTTGTTTTATGGCACATTTTTATTGATAATTCAATAATTCAATGTTGTTTTTATGATTGTATTGTATTGTATTTACACTGTGAGTTTCCTCTTCAGAAGAAGCACATACATTTGCTAAATAAATAATTGTCATGGCGGGGGCGGGGGGGGATGATTAGCCACAGAACAATGTGGCTCCAAACTCCCCCCCCCATGGCAAGTTCCCAGTGCAAATTGTTGTGAGCATCCAAGGAGCTGATATTTACCTCATAGAGAAAAACACTCTTATCTCCTCTTTGTTTTTGTTTTTTTTAAAACCCTGAGAGATTTCAATCACAAAGGCTGCATCATGTGTAGTCATGTCTCCAGGAGAATGCATTTACTGAAGTCTACATCTCTTGTCAGCTTTTAAATCTGATGGCTTTTCAGACTGTTCCACAGCCCAAGATAATAAATTTTTTACAATCCTCTTTGGCAATCTTCTGAAAAACGACTATCACCCTCTATTGTCAGCTATGGGGCATTCGAGGTAAATCTCTTCATTTTCAGCACTCAGAGTGGAAGTGTGAAATTCAGACCCAGTGTTCCGGGTTCTTTAGCCCTGAGCATTACTTTAACACCATCACTAATTAGAGGTAACACCTGTCTAGGTACTCTGGAAGGAATGTCCCATGTCTTTTAGAAGATACATTAGTAAGTGGGATTTTACCCTTTCTTCCCTTTCCCCTAAATGCATACAACTGCATTTGTTCATATCCATCTAAGGCTGCCTTCATTTTTACAGGCAGCTGTCTTAGCAACAACTTCAGTAGCAGACGGTCTTAGCCAGTGAAACAGTTATTTCCAGGCTGAGTCAAGTTTCATTTGCTTTCTGTAGACTGGTTGCTCTTAAAGTCACAAAAAGCAGCCTGACCAAGGCAGCTATATAGGACTCCCAACTTTGGTTTGGGAAATTCCTGGGAAATTGAGGGTAGAACTTAGGGGGGACAGAGTTTAGGGAGGGGAGGGAGCTCAACAGGAATCTGATGTCATAGTCGGTCCTCTGAAGCTGCCATATCCTCCAGGGGAACTGATCTCTTAGTCTGGAGATCAATTGTAATTTTGGGAGAAATCCAGGCCTCATGTAGATGCTGGCCACCCTAACCCTACATTCATTCCTTGTTACGTTTGCCATTTACAGTGCTGTGCTCTTGTCAATTGTTTGTTTTCTCTAAGACTGCCAGCAGGCTTAATGTGTGGAAATGGGCAGTTGATGCTTTTGGTGGCATGGACATACATAACATCACTGGGTAAATAATAGCTCATTAAGCTTCTGTTAAAGGGCAGGATGTTTTTCTCCTGACCATTTGGTGACCTTAGTCATCTAGCTCTCCATTCCCTTATACAATTTAGATTGTAAGCTCTTTGGAGTTGGCCCTGGGAGGTGGAGTGGTGGTGGTGGTGGTGGTGGTGGTTTATGCTTATGTTACCATGGAAAGCAACACACATAGACACTGATTTTGCTGCACTATAATATCATCCAAGGATCAACTATGGTTGACAGTTGGCCTGTAGAAAAATATCCAGTCCCTTTAATAGAGGCTTAATGGGATGTTATTTACCAGGCAATGTTATTATTTACCATGCCATGAAAAGCTTTAACGGCTCCTTTCCACATATTAGGCCTGTTGGCAACCCTAGAGACTGAGAACATATTTCCACACATCAAACCTCTAATAAAAGAACATAATATTTTTCTCCAGGCCACATAGCAACCCTAGGGTCAACCCCAACTCAGCCAGGTTAGAAAGATGCTGTTATCAAGACCGTCTTAGTATTCTCCCAACTCATACCCATTTCCAGACAACAAAAGCAGAAGCCAACGCTTAGCAGCTCCATAGCAACATTCCAAAGCAAGACTTCCTCAGAAGGCTCTGATCACTTGAAGATCCAGAATCCCCATGGTTGCGATTTAGCAACAGTCATTTCAGTCATGAAAGAGTTAAACTGTTTGTGTTAGTTAGTTAGTTAGTTAAACTTATTTGCATGTAACCACTTAGGCCTGGAGTAAGGATTCTTACCCTGGAAAGGGGAGTCTCTAAGCATAATGAAGTACAATTAGGATTTTCTATTGTGCAACCTGTTTATTGGGGGAGCAATTAAGTGAAGCTATGTACCTTTTACTAGCAAGATGTAGTCAGTTTAGCAATTTTTTATTTTCTTCCAATATACCCCTATTTTTATCCTTTATGTGGTATTCATACAGAGCTATACTGGAGTGTGTGTCTGCTTTCATTAATTCCAATGCACAGTTTCTGCCTTAAACTCTGTTAATTAAGTCTTAATTTCTTACACCCCACCCCTCAAAAAACTGGGAAAATTGTGGGGACACTGGGTTCCCACCTCTTTTTCCTAAATAACTTTTTCCAGTTTTTTACAATAGAAAAATATGAAAATTTGGGGACCTCTAAGGAAAACCTCCTATGAAATAATTTCTTTTCAATGTTTTACTCACTCAGAATGTGTCCTGTTAATATGTTCATGCAAAATAGCATTAGACAGCAATAATCTGTCTGTATACTATAGACACGTACATCGTATTTTCAAAGATATGTTAATTCCTTAAATGTAACTAGCTGTGTACATAATTTGCTATAATGTGTACTATTGAAGAGTTCAGTGCTTTCAGTGTCATACATTTATATTCAATGGCCAAATATACTGCTGACTTTATTATGACTTTATAAAACTTTTTTGTCTAAATAATACTTTTCTGTTAACTATTTTTTTAAAAAAAAAAATTCAATACATGTTAAGGAAACAGAGTGCAGCAATTTGCAGCTCTCCTCTGAAGTACTGGGAACATTCCCAATTAAAACAAAAACATGTATAAATTCCATAAATATGTCAAACAGTACAATTTTATATGCTAGCAGCATTATAAAGTATGTATTTCATGATGTTAAAACAAAAGGTTAGGCTTGATAAGAAAGACAGCATTGAACATATTCCAATTCCCTACCCCTATTTAATTTTTTTTTTTTTAACTTGAAGCTTCAAAATTTCTGGAAATTTTACATTTCTGGAAGTTCCCTGCAGATCACTCACGCAAGCAAGGCCTGAAAACAGCTATTTAATGCTGAACAAGTTGGAGGGTTGGACCCAGTCATGATCCTGAAGGAAATGCTCACTCCGGGCAGGGAGGAAGAACAGGGATGAAGCTCCAATCTACTCTTCCCCTTTTTAGGAGCCACTCAGAAGGGTGGGTAGGCAAGCACCATGGCACGCACAAACCCAGGTGGCAAGTGTAAAGGCAAACTGAGAACCTACACACAAATATCATCTTGAAGTAACAGAAGTTAAAAAATTGAAATGGCTTCTTGATAGAATGGTTCCTACTTTGTGCTTTCAGGATTCAAAATTCATCCACGTACGTTATCTTGCTATAATCCTGAGAACAGCCTTGCAACATGGGCTGGTATTATTATGCCTATTCTGCAGATGAAAGACTGAGGATGGGAGAGAGAGCTTTGCCTAAATGAGTTTCCAGTGAAGTTGAAATTTTACTTTGGTGCCTCCTAGATTATACATAGCATATCGTTTTAGCTGCTGTGCTATACCACCTGTCCCATAGAATTTAAAACCCTCTTTCCTGGAACAGTTTATAATTCAAATCAGCATTGACTCTATTAACTGTATCAGTGATATGCCTTCAGTGGCTCAGGACAGGAGCCACATGTGGTTCTTTGACATGCCAATGGTGGCTCTTCTAGGCATTGTTTCCCAATGTAGCACTTGCCCCAAGTTTTAGGAAAGTGGCCAATGGTCTTGGAGTTTGTGGTTAGCAGGTATTTCTTACAGCCACCACACCATGGACTGGAGGGTGGGTAAGGTGCAGCAGACCTCATGCCAAGAGTGGGCCATTATCTGCGAGCCCCACCCACAGCAGCCTCTATACTCTCAACCTTCTAGTACCTGGGCAGCTGTCATGAGAAGACCTAGCAGTCCTAGCTGGCCAGAGCAAAGAGAGAGTACGACTACCACCACCACCATGGCAGCCACCCAGGAAAAAAACAACTGGCCTCAGTGGGGTGGGGTGGTGAACATTCTAACCCCTTTCTCCACAACCAGCCTTTGGATTCCTTGTCACCCTCACTGTCTTGCATGAGGTAATATGCCTCATGCTGAAGAGAGCATGAGAAAGCAGAGAGGGAAGTCCTTTTCATCGCTCCAAATACAGAAGGTCTGAATAATGTTCAATTGTGGTGGGGAGATAGAACCCAATACTCTCAGAATTAATCTAGTAATTTAAAAGGTTATGGTTATACATTCATGTTATTGTATGTGTAGTGGTAGGATGGTGCACCAGTTGTAACAGTATTCCTGTCATATATGCCTCCTGCGTATCTGCCATGAATGTAGATGGGTTCGGCATCTGGCTTCTGAGAGTGTGGGAAGTTCTTTATTGCTCCATGCCAGTGGGTTATCTTATAAATGTTTACTTTCTCTTTCTTGCTCCGCTGAGCCAGTGTCCTTGACAGCCAGCCGAAGCTGGCTCGTGGTGTGCTCTTCTTGAGAACCAAAAATAAGTCCATCTTTCTCACTGTCTGAACTAAATAATGTCTCACCCCAACTCCACCTCCCCTGTTAATGGTCCTTGTCCCAAAGGTGGGAATATTCTCTATAACATTGCTAGCCCCATCTACATCACTTCTGCCAATTTCCGCTGTCTATGCACCTTGTACTGAATGGATCTCTAATATAAAGTTACTTCAACTGGAACACTTGTGTGTTAACTTTGGAGAACTTGGGGATCTAACTGCCAGGGACTGATAATCCCTGCTGCTCTTTTGATTGGTTATAATTGCAAAAGTTGCGCTCTGTGAGCTACAGAGTCAGTATCCTTTCGCATACTCTTTACCACATTGGTAAAGGACCTTCTCCAGATGTTGACCATAATATAACACACTTAAGCACAATCACTATGCTTATCTTCTATACCGGGGTAGCCAAACTTCCTTAATGTAAGAGTCGCATAGAATAAACGTCAGATGTTTGAGAGCCACAAGACATGATGCATTGAAGTGACTTCAGATGAAGAGATGGGTTTGGGGGAGTGTCCTGAAAGTGACATCACAGGAAGGGGTGGGGTTTTGGTGCAGTATGCTGGAAGTGACATCACAAAAATAATGTCACATCCTTCCTAGGCTTCACCCCCAGAGTCCCCCAGTATTTTCTGAGTCAGACTTGACAACCCCAACATTTTTATTGAAAATGGAAAGAAAGAAGGAAGGAAGGAAAAGGGAGGGAAAGACATGGAAAGAAAGAAGGAATGGGAGGGAAATAAACTAAACTAAACTAAAATGTATGGCCACGGCAATACTCAGAGACCTCTGAGAGCTACAGATTATGTCTAGAAGAGCTACATGTGGCTCCCAAGCCACAGTTTGGCCACCTCTGTTCTATACAATGGAGCCTTGAATAGAAATGTTACACACTATGTCTTGCAGATATTTACCTCTTGACCCAACTATTTAAAAACCATTTTTTCTCTCTGTCAACTGCAGACACATTTCATGCCTTCAGTGACAAGGACTATGGTTCACAAAAGCTTATGTCCCAAAAACATGCTAATCTTTAAGATGCCACAAGTTTTCCTTTTGTCTAAGGAAGCATGGAATCAGGGACAATGGCCACTTCCTGTTAGCAAGTAGATTGCTGTTATTGATCCCCATCTTTATTCCTTGAACATCATGGCCCTGATCCTCACATCAGAGTTGCTCTTTTTCTTGTCATGCTGTTCTTCTTGTAATGGAAATTCCCAAGGGTCTTTATTCCTCTGACTGGTGACAAAGGGCAGAATGTCCTTTATGCAACAGAGCATAAAGGCAACATTTGCATTGTGTCTCATGCTTTCTAGTTATTTTTCTCCTAGAGATGTCCCTTGTCCCATACGTCACTATCCTCCCCAAGCATTGAACTGAAAGTTTTATGGTAAGAAAGAGCTCAGTGGAATTTCTAAACTGCACTAAGACTTCCAGAGTATGCTAGTTAGAAGACTATGACTAGCTTTCAGGCTCCCTATGGAGGAGGAAGTGTCAGCATTTTGCACACCACAGCTACAATTAGTGCTAATGATCTCGGCTGTTTTAACAGAAATGTTAATAAGTGAACTTCTCATTCACACCTAAAATAGTCCCTCCAGGGCAGTATTGGCAAAGATTGACAGTGTATGAATATGTGCATGCACTCAAGCACACTCATAGACATACCGACACTTGTTTTGCCACTTTATTGTGGAAGTTAATGGAACAGAGGTGGGCATGTGAATGGCCTTCTTGCCTTGGGGGTTAGGTATTAGTGAAGTTCTGACTGCACATCTCCAGAAGATTGTCCTCTAGTTTCCTGCTTCAGCCTCCACAGTTTGGTGGATTCTGCTGCACAGAGCCTACAAATGTACTGCTGGCATGTGTTAAAACAATGAGGCCATCTTAGTTATGGTTTTGCTCTGCAGCGTACTTTGCGCAATGGTTAATGCTGCTTCTACGTATGTCCCAGTAGTGAACACAGTTCCATTGAGGCTATGCAGATACACGTTAAATTAATAGACCAGTGACAGGTCTGAACTTTTCAGCAGAAGGTATTCTCTCTCACTCTGCTTCACTGGAGCTGAATGCTTCTCTCAGGAGGGAATGCAATTACAGTGTAGTTTCTTGGTCCCACAGTTGTAGTGATAACTGTTAGCCAGACTTAGGTCTGCAGTTCTTAGAATTCAGCCAGCAACCCACTCTCTTCCTCAAGCCTTTCAGTCCCCTCCCATTTGTCTCATTTTCTTTTCTTTCTCCCAAAGCTCAGAGAGCTAGAGGGATTTTCTTGGCAGATAGTCAAAGCAGCAATCGAAGGCTCCTATACTGGAATCATAGAGGAAAGGATCTTTTTAGCTTCTGAAGACAAGCAACAGCCGATTCCCTTTTCAACCCTCTCCTTTCTTATCACCAATGTGGAGACATGTCCTTCTTGTCCATGATTATATATAGCAACTGCATCAGTATTTCTCTTTATATGGAGAGAGATGCATCATGAAGGCCTCTTTTAATATTTAAAAAAGAACAGAGTGCCTGAATAGCCCAGTGCAAACTGCAAATTAAGCTGATAAGTAGGGTAACAAAAGTTGACTGCCGATTGACGCAGAATCTGATCAAAGCCTACCGAAGGCTGAAACAGTCATTCTGAGTCTTACCAGCACTCAAATGAGTTTGGAAGCCTGTCTTTTTTCTGGATCATTGCTTAATGCTTCATAAAAGCCGATTCCCTTTTCAACCCTCTCCTTTCTTATCACCAATGTGGAGACATGTCCTTCTTGTCCATGATTATATATAGCAACTGCATCAGTATTTCTCTTTATATGGAGAGAGATGCATCATGAAGGCCTCTTTTAATATTTAAAAAAGAACAGAGTGCCTGAATAGCCCAGTGCAAACTGCAAATTAAGCTGATAAGTAGGGTAACAAAAGTTGACTGCCGATTGACGCAGAATCTGATCAAAGCCTACCGAAGGCTGAAACAGTCATTCTGAGTCTTACCAGCACTCAAATGAGTTTGGAAGCCTGTCTTTTTTCTGGATCATTGCTTAATGCTTCATAAAAGTGTATGCTAAACTGCAGGGAGGTTAATATAACTATTCAAAGGAAAACATGAATGTATAGAAACCAGATATTGTCTCCTACCCCCTGGCAGTGGGTGTTGTTCCTCTGCAACTTCTTTCCAAACTAGAATAACAGAAATTGGCCCATCCCCTCCTCAGGACTTATCTTTTTTATCATATATCCTGAGGAGTCTCCTTTTCACTCAGGATTATATAGTGACAGGAAGGCCTGGTGTGGCAGTGGGTAGGCCTGGTGCTGCAGCGGCCTTGAGCATGTCTGGATGGCTGTGGAGTGCTCCTGTGCTCTGCAGTGGGCTGAAATTGGACTGCTGTGGAATGCAAGAGCACTCCAGGACCCCTCGTGCCTAGGGGTGTGCACGGGGGTAAAAATTAAATTTTCTTGCTTCAGTTTACCCGAAGCAGGAAAATGATCTGTAAAAACTTGAAAGTTGAAGTAGCAAGCCGCTTCGGCTTCAGAAATTTAAATTGCTTCAGTATGCTCTGTAAATATTTGGAGCATACTGAAGTGGGGGGGGAAACTGTCTCCCAGCCCACCCCCACCCCACTTAGCCCCCTGTCCCCCCACTCCCGCTCCACCCCCACTTACCTGTTCAGAAGCAACACCAGCTGGGTGGTGGGGAAGGCCAGAGCTGGCACCTCCACCGTCCGCGCTGCCTCCTCCACCACCACGGTGGCCAGCTGGTTGGCGAGGAAGGCTACAGCTGCTGCCTCTGCTGCCTGCACCACTTCCTCCACCACTGCAGCAGCCAGAGGGGCAGTGGGGAAGGCTGGAGCCGGCGTTTCCACCACCCACGCTGCATCTTCCACCACAGCAGTGGCCTGTGGAATGGTGGGGAAGGCCGGAGCCGGTGGCGGGGAAGGCTGGAGCCAGCACCTCCACCACCCACACCGCCTCCTCTACACCGTGGCAGCCAGCTGGATGGTGGGGAAGGCCACAGCCACTGCCTCCGCTGCCTGTGCCTCGGCCTCCACAACAGCAGCGCTATGAATAACTTTGGGAAGTTTTGATTCAGGGGTTCCGAATCGGGGCACACTGGCCCCAATTCAAAACTCCCAAATCTTTATGGATCAGGTCCAATTTGGTCATTTATCTCAAATCGGATACCCGAAGTGCACACCCCTACTCATGCTATCCCAGCAGCATTCCTGCACTCTGCAGTGGCCCATTTTCGGCCCCAAATAGGTCAAAATTGGCCCGCTGCAGAGCGCAGAAGCCATTTGTAGACCCCATTTTTTAAAACTGGGTTGGTCACTAGTATAAATATGAATATGCAAAAGCCTATTACATAAAAAGGAGGAGGAGGACCTTTTTGTTTGATTGTACCAAAGAGCATGAGAATACAAAGCTATGCATTTGATCTCACCTGATCTCTTGACAAAAGCATTCTATTTTTTTCTTACTATACAACAATAATTGAGTTAATGGGCACCCTGTGAAGTTGATGAGCAACAGATTAAGGATTTTTTAAAAAGTGCTCACAAGACCTCTAACTCATTTACAAGTTGGTCTACTATATCTCAGCCTGGTCTACATCCTGTATCTCCCAATATAGTGATAGCCAAGACATGTTCATGGAAAATAGGTCCATCATTGGCTATGAGCCATGATAGCTAAATGGAACCTCCATGTTCAGAAGCAGTGTACCTCTAAATACAGTTGCTGAGGGACAACAGGCAGAGGGTTTGAACTATATGTCTTGCTTCTAGGCCTTTGGATAGCATTGTTATGGGGGATTTTTAAACAAAAATTCACTTTTTAAAATATAGCCATTTTAATTCTATTTCTCTTTCAAAAGAAAATACATTATCTTTAATTTCTCTATGATTTCTCTTTGTAGTTTTCTGTTACACCTCTATGCATCTTCTTGTAACTTTAGCCCTTGTAGGCTTCTTTCATGTTAAACACCACAGGGTGCTCTACCAGGAGGGTAGGAAGGTTTGAGAAGACCCTGGTTGCCTCCGAGCATCTGCAGAATGAAATTCTGAAACTGAATAGAGCCTCTCCTCTCTTCAAATCTCTCTTTCAGTCAAAATGAAAGGGATTCAAAACAGACTTCAAATTCCCAAAAAGAGGAAAAGAAAGAGATTATTGGATTTGGGGGTAAGTGGAGAAAGAGGAATGAAGAGAATTCCTCTTAACTCTACATTTGGAGCATCTGGTTGCCTAGCCCACTGTGGGAAACATGATGCTTGACTAGATCAATCACTGTCCTAACCCAGCAGGGCTCTTTTGTGCTCACTCCGCACCCTTGCTCTTGATAAAAGTATTTCTGGTTTTCAGCTTGACTTGTGAGATGAATCTTCCCATACTTTGTGAGGTGTAACTGCAGATGCATGCTCACTCCGCTACGTACTTCGACACCACCTGCCACTCCCGCCAGCTTACCTTCCTTTCTTTACAGAACATTTTTCAGTGGGCACCTCTTATGATCCTGCATACAAAACTGTCTCTCTGCAGATGGAACCTAAAATGACAGTTTGAGGAGGGTTTTGTTAAGTCTTCTGTGGCAGAGTTGATCTATTTCCCTCTTCTTTCCTGCTTTCCTGAACAAAATTTATCACTCTCAGCTCAGCTGTGAAGTTTGTTTGGGGTACATGGTGCTTTTTATGCACTTCAATCAAGTTTCTCTGCACATATCATTTGGCTCTTGAGGGAAACATCATTCTTTCAAGCATCTGAATATCTTTTTCTCCTGAACCAGATTAAGGAAAATCGATGTTCTTTGCAAACAGCATGAAAATAAAGCAACTGCTTTTCTGCATAAGCTTCTAACTCTTTACTTCTTTCTTCAAAGTAAAGACATCTGTTTTTCCATGTGTTCCTGTTTCACAAATTACTCTTCCCTGATGTCACATGGCTAATATCTACAGGTGAGTCATGTAAGTATCCACACTGTGGCACCACTGATTAGCTTGTCATGACTGGTAGAAGACAATGGCCATTTATGTACGTCCTTACAGGGACGGCCCACGCACGGAATGCTGGCGACTTTCCCGCAGGATTCCAGATGTCTCTGTTTGCAAATCGGTTGCAGGCTATTTGGTTTCCATTTTTTCAACCCCTTTTCTGGGACCACACTTTCTCATGGTACTTGGGCCTCTCCTGTTATATCAGTGCTGAAACTGAACAGCACTGTAAGATTCTGTGTGGACTACAGTAGAGTGAACACGGTAATAGTTCGTAATGTATACCCAATGCTCCTGGGCTAGGATAAAAAGCCAAAATTATATCTGTGGTCCTAGAAATTTCGTCACTCCTATGTAGAACAGGCAGTTCTGCCCTTAACTGTATTTCTTTCATTTTCATATTAAACATTTCTTTTTCATGCTCGCTATCAGCCTCTCTCTCTCTCCCCTGCTGTTACATTCTACCTAGGGGTGCCATGTCCCTTTACAGTCCCCATGGGAGGCTGGAGACCTGGCGCTTACCTTTCTTGCAGCCCCAGCATACTTTACTCATGTGCACAAAGCACGCACACCCCCATACCTACAGGATGACATCACTTCTGAGTGACATCACTTCTGTATGATGCCATTGCGTGGGTGTAGGAGCATGCACGCAGTTCGCAATGACATCACTCATGGGAATGACATCAATGCACCACCCCCGGGAGTGCCCCAGGAGGCCTGTTCCCGTGCCTTTCTTCCCCGCCGGCCAGGTGAATGGTGGTGGGGAATGGTGGGTGAAAACAGGGGATCCCCCATTTCCACTGGGAGAATGGGATCCCTAATTCTAGCTCTCTCCTGTTCTGATTGAATTTTAGCCAATTCTAGTTTTTTTTTCAGTTCTGGCTTTTTCTGTTTCTATCCTCACCAGTTCTAATTGCATTATTATAATTTCCAACTCCTGACTAGGATTCTCCTCAGCAACCACTTCTTGTACCTGTCTCCCTGTGCCTCTTTATTCTTTCAATGCATACAGCACATGCAAACACCTATCACTGAAACTAGGCTTGCCAGGTGCTCACTTACAGCAGAAAATCTGGTGATTTATACTGAAATTCTAAGCAGCGTTACTTCAGTCTAAACTCTGGGTTCCAGTTTAAACTGGAAGTGTCATGGCACACCCTGCCATTTTTCTAAGACTCTATGGTAAATCCATAGTTTTTGAGAAATGGCAAAGCATCTTCAAAAACACACATCAGTTCTGGGTGCACAGAGTGACATCAGTGCATTGCTATCATTATGTTGATGGAGAGGTTCCCCCTAGCAGTTGCTAAATCTCCCACAGAGGACATTATAACCTTAATCCTATCCAGAGCCCACTATGTGATAGAGTCAGGTCTTTTGATAGAGTCAGGTCTTAGTAGTTCTCCTAAAATCTCAAAAAGAGCAGAGAGTGCTGCCCCTGAAAAGGCCATTTCTCAGAATCACCAGCCTGAGTTCAGATGGCCATAGCATTCGAGTAGGTAAAGGGAAAAAAATTACAGAAGAAAGCAATTCCAGAAGTACATTTTTTCCAGAAGCCAAACTCAGGGCAGGTTCCTAAGCTAAGTTAATTTAAGATCGTATTTATGTTCTACTCCCTACCCTTCGATATAGCCTAATTCTGGAACCAATGCTGATGGATCAGTGTCATGATTACATTGGTATGACATTGTGCCGGTATGGTGATATTATGCTGATGCATTTTCAATATATCCAGCACTTACATGCCACTCTAAGCCCCTCCAGCCAATACAGCAGACCTTAGGATTGTACTCAAAAGGTCAGCACCTTGAATTGTGCTGGGAGACATAAGAATCTTCCTCCGGCACTGTAATCTTCTGGCTGCTCTTAGATTATCCAGAGACTTTCCTATAAGCCTCTGGGCAAAGAAGCATCTTCCTCAACACCCCAGCTAACTGTTTCAAGTGCTGCAGAGGATAGAGCTCAGAGATCCATCTCACTATTGAAGCTGGATGGATGAACTGCAGTAGCATATGGAGCCTGGAGGGAGAGAATAAGAGCCAGGATGAATAATAATATGCATAAAATGCACTCACTGATACATCTTTCCTCTTCGACCAGATACAGGGATTCATCTTTCTTCCTGAATCCTCCTTTCTCCTACTTCCAGACATCTATTTAAATCTCAGACTTTTGCTGCTGTGTCAGAAAATAAAGAGGGGGGGGGCAAACTTTCTCCATTCGGTGATTCTTCTGTTCCTCCTCCTATAGAGCAGTGGTAGCAATAGCAATGTCTCTGTATTTAAATCAAACATTTGCTTTCATTTTACCTTTTATTCCCTCGAGGCAGAGTTGGTCAAAGAATGGGAAGATATGTTCAGTCTGATTTGTTTCAAAGCACTTTGTCTTCGCTTTCCACACTAGTTGATTTGACTCAGAAGGGTTTTGTTTTCTCTTGAATAAATATATCAAAGAGGAATGCTAGTTGCTGAGTGTAGGTTTGGCTCCAAAACATACAAATAGCTTTTATGATAGTTTTAGGAAAAGAAGAGACATTCAGCTCAAGAATACAAAGATCCAGAAACTATGAATGTAGAGATTATGGATAATTCAAATTTTTTCATCCCTAGTTCTTCAACCCTCCAAATCCCCATTTTAACTTTAGGGAATCAGACATGATTCTTGATTTATTTGCTATTTTCAGCTTCCTTGTACTGATTTTTCCCATAAAATGCATCTTTCAACATTCTTTGTGCCTCAGTAAATATGGTATACATTTTGGGTATCCTGTCACAACACGTACATATTTCAAAAGAATCTGTAAAATCAGTAGCAAAAAAACAATGAAGTAGGGAATTTTCCCACATCTGTACTAAAAGCAGTAATAAATACTGGTCTGCTTTATATCAGAATTTTGTCTCATCATCCCCACTTAATGACACATGACAACCATACATATTTAACTAGTTTATTTAAATGGATAGTCTACATCATAAGCGACTGTTCTGTTTTTAAGGGTGACCTGTGCTATTGGCTTCCATCATTTGAGCAATTCCATCTTGGCTTCAAATGCAGCAGGCAATTTATTGCTGTCCAGAGTGGTGTAGTGGCTAGAGTGTTGTTGAACAAGGATTTGAGACCCCACTCTGCCATGGAAGCTTGAGTGATCTTGGGTTAGACACACACTGTTAGCCTAACCTACCTCACAGGATTGTTGTGAGAATAAAATGGAGGACAGTGTTACCTAAATAGGTGGTCTCCTAATTAGTTGAGGGGAAGTAGCTTAAAGGAGACAAAACAAGAGGGGGTAACTGGGATTCTCCACTAATGTTTATGGGGATTTTTCCCTAAAGAGAACTCTAGAAATAAACCAGAAAGATGTTCAACTGGAAAGGTTTTTATTGAAAGAGAAATAAAAGGGCTAATATACAAACACAGAGAAAACACATACAAGGCTAACTAAATCAGGGAGGAGAGGCAATTTTGGGGAATTACCTGTCTTAAAGATGGAGGTCTGCAAAGGCAGCAGTGAAATGACCAGTGTTCACTGAGAGAAGAAGGCCCAAATGGATTTAGGGATGTGTGTGGATGAGATTAGTCAGGAGTTTCTTGGGAGACCCATTGTCCTAAATTATATGTCTCTCCAGAGCGTTTAGGGAGTCATTAGTCATTTAGTCGCTCTGACTCCCCTTCTAAGGGCGAAGCTACAAGTGACGAATGACACTTGAACGACAAGTGTATTTCTTCCTGTTCACTTGAGCTCCACTCAATCCACTTGCCGTTCAAGTGTCATTCGTCACTTGTAGCTTGGCCCTAACATATTTTCCCAGGCTCTTACCTGGCTGGCATCCATTTTGGTTTTTCAGGCCAGGTAGTGTCTGAGCACTTACGTTATTTGAGGAAGGGTGTTGATGTTTTTATATCTACTAAGTGCTCCTTACCAGGGCTGGAAAATCCTAATTTTCCCACCTGCACAGCAACCATCCAGGCTTTGCTACAATCTTTCCCAAAACTTTGGAGCAATTCAGGTTTGAGAAAGACCAAATAAAAACTCAGGAAACCCCTTGAGGCACATAAATGCAAAAGAAGCAGGTAAAAAAACCTGCTTCGCAAAAGCATTGAACTAGGAGCAGATCATCTGTGTAGAAATGGCTAGGGTATGGTTCTTTCTGCTCAGACCAAGAGCATTCCCAGCCAACCCACCCTCTCACTGGAGAAATGATTTTTTTAATACAGAAACAGCCTTCCCACCAATGCAGGATGTTCACCCTTTTGCCCTATCTATCATGGGAAATCAACCCTATTCTTTTGCCTTTAGTTAGTCACAAGACCATGCCTATATATATTTTTCTTATCTTTCAGCCACATAGTAAAAAAGCCCCTTATTTTTCCTGAAATTCTGAAATTGGCCTATTATGCATATGAGAAGTTAATTTAGACATTGACACAACAGCATACAATTTATTCATCCATTCAATCATGTCTGAACAAAGTTATGCTTTCCATTTTGTTGCATAAACTACTGTTGCCGCTGTCACCATATATTTAAAGAGTTCATGGTGTTCTTTCGTAATATTACTTGGTAAAATATTTAACAATATATGTTTTGGGTATAGAGCAAAGTGGAGCTTTAATATTTTTTACATCTCTTCATGTATTTTTATCCAATATCTTCTTGCTTTCTTTCATGTCCACCTCATGTGATAAAATGTTGCATTCATATGTTGATATTTCCAGTACCTTCCACTATAGCCCTTATTAGTTTTTGCAGTTTCCTATCTTAACCAGTATTCCCTTAACATTTGACAATCCGCAAGTTTAATTTCTTTTGTCCATAAAGATTCCCATTGGCTCATAGTAGAGTTGCAAGCCTCCAGGTAGTGGCTGGAAAACTGGAATTACAACTGATATTCAGACCATAGAGACCATTTTCTCCCCTGGAGAAAATGGCTGCATTGGAAGGTGGGCTCTATGGCATTATACCTGCTGAGGTCCCCCCTCCCAAAACCCTGGCCAGTCCAGGTTCCACTCCTGAAATCTCCAGGAATTTCCCAATCTGAAATTGGCAACCTAGCTCATAGATATGTTTTCCTCAAAGTTTTGCATTCATATTTTATATTTTATGGAGAACATTCATAGACAGCAACTTTTGGTTTTCCACTGATGAAGGTATTTTTTGGTACCATTTCTTCTTGAAAGAGGTACTAGGTAATGTTGTCCTCTTTCTCCTCTCATTTTTGATCTATGTTTGGAACCTCTAGCATGTGTTTAGACAAAGTAATGTTAGACAAAGTAATGTTATACATGGCTTTATACATAATTCTTTAAAGTTTAAAATTATTTTATATGCAGATTTTATTATTTATTTTTGAACCTCAGTCTTCCATTCCTGAATTAATGAATTTGATTAATAATGGTGATATGTCTGGCTATTCAATTAATTGGACAAAATCAGAATTGATGCCATTGGGAAACAATATATCACAGAGTATCATTACCGAGGGACATTTTTGATGGTGCCCAGATGCTATTAATAGGGATGTGCGTTTCGGCATTCAGAATGCCGAAAGAATGCCGAAACAAAAGTGTTTTGGCTTCTTTCGGGGAATGCCGAAACGTTTCGGGGAATGCCGAAACGTTTCGGGTAGCCGAAAGAAAAAAGCCGAAACGTTTCGGGATTCTTTCGGCTTTCTTTCGGCTTTTCTATGGGAAAATGCCTCCGTCTTCCAGGACGTCTGGAGGAGGCATTTTCCCACCGAATAAGCCCAAAATTGGTGGGGACCTTCCTCTAACCCTTCTCTAACAACCACCCAAGTTTCAGACAGATTGGACTTTGGGGGGCCATGTTATGGCCCCCCAAAGCAGGTCCCCCCATCCTCCCATAAGAAAGCGAAGGAGCAGCATATTGTTAGCATGCTGCTGCTGATCTTTCTTCATTATTTCCTATGGGGAAAAAATGAAGAGGCAGGCTTCCTTTGCCAGGGGTGGCATTTTGCATGCAAAATGCCCCCCAACCCTCTGGGGCCCTTCTCCCACCCCTCCTCCCACCCCCACCAAGGCTCAGCCTGCTCCCACTTGGGGGGGCATTTCATGGCCTCCCCAAGTAGATGCTCTGCTCTCATCTCTACCACTGACAGCTGGGGGAGGCTTGTGTTGCCAGGGGTGGCATTTTGCATGCAAAATGCCCCCCAGCCCTCTGGGGCCCTTCTCCCACCCTTCCTCCCACCCCCCACCAAGGCTCAGACTGCTCCCACTTGGGGGGGGCTATTTCATGGCCTCCCCAAGTAGGTCCTCTCAGCCCCTAAAGTCCACCCCTTACAGCCCCACACAAACCCAATTCCCCCCCAGCTGCCACACACAGACCCAAATCCCCACATTAGCCCCTCACAGACCCAAATCCACCCCCACCTGCCCCACACCCATAACCCCAGGAACAGGCTGGCAAAGGCCAGCCCTCTCCCTTTGTTCCCTATGCTGGGAACTTCTAAACTCTCTTTCCCTGGGCAATTCTGCACAGCCCAGGGGTGCCACAATGGTGGGCACACTTCTGAGTGCCAGCTGGTCCCTGTGAAAGAGCACCTGAACCACAGACACCCTCCCTCAAATTCCCCCACCACCTACAGAGATGGCTGGCCAGCCAGCCCCATTGTTCCCTATGATGGGAACCAACTGTACAACAAAGAATAAAACAAGAACAACACAAAATAAAGTTTTAAAAAAATTATATTCTCCCTTCCAAAGTACAAGTAGGCAAAGCATTATGACACATTACACCAGCAGTCCCCCACACAGAAAAATTAAAACACAACTCGCTTCACATCAGAGAATCACAAAGCACAATTCCTGTTAAAAACACTTTATTTCTTGAACAGCTTTAGGTTACACAGCAGGGGGGAACACCAAAGGGCATGGCAGCACTATCTTACACAAAAATAACACAACTCACTTAACATCAGAGAATCACAAAAACACAATTCCTGGCAAAAACACTTTATTTCTTGAACAGCTTTAGGTTACACAGTAGGAGGGCACAACAGGGCATGATAGCAATGTACTGCAAAAAATAATACAACCCACTTCACCGTTTTTGACAGCAATTGTGTTTGTGTGATTCTCTGATGTGAAGTGAGTTGTGTTATTTTTGTGTAGTACACTGCTTTCCTGCTCTGTGGTGCCTTCCTAAAGCAGTTACAGAAATAAAGTGCTTTTGACAGCAATTTTTGGGGTGATTCTTTAATGTGAAGCGAGTTGTGTTATTTTCACAACTTGTGTTATTTTCACAACCACACTTAGATCAGGCACTAAGTGTGAGCCCTCAGCTGAGGTGCCCACTGAGCTTGGCCCCAGGGCCTGGCAGCAGCCCTGGAACCAGAGAGGATGGAACCCTATCCTACCCACCACACAGAGAACCCCCCCCCCAGCTCCAACACACTCTCCCTGTCTCTTTCCCATAAGGCTAGCAACAGCTCTGTCCCATTCCACTGCCTGCTGAAACTGAAAAGCCAGAGCTTGGAGCATGCTTCCTTTTATAACCAGAGGTCTCATAGAGAAAAGCAGGAAGTCTGTGGTTGGCAGTCAGAACTGCCTAACAGGGTTTGCAGGGATGAGATTGGAGTGCCCATGGCTACAGAACACCACCCCTCCCTCCCCCATCTGGTCTCTGCTCCCATGTAACCAATTGTAACCAATTTGGAGCTCCACACTTGGAAGGAAGACCTGCCCATCAAGCTAAGTTGGGCTTAGATTGGGGTTTCCAGGGCGACAGAAGGAGTGCAGACAGAGTTCAGGCAGTCCCTGCCTCTGTTGCCAAGGGAATTGATTGAAGGTGCCTGACTGTCTGGATTCACGAACAGCGGACAAACACAACAAACGAGGCTTGCGACGACCACTTTTTCATCTAGAATGGGGTCTCACAAACAGCTTCTTTGTGAACTGCCAAATGGGCTGTTTGTGGCTTTTTTGTGTTCGTAATGCTGTTTGTGCCCATGTCAGGTAGCAAACCTCTGAATACTAGTTCTAAGAGGCAGCATCAAGTGAATGTCATGGTCTGTATATTCTGTTTGTTGGTCCTCCAGAGCAAGCAGTGGGCCACTGTGTGAAACAGGATGCTGGAGTAGGTGGGTTACTGGTGTGGTATAAGTAGGGCCTTGTTAAGTTTTTACAAATAGTTGGCTAGTGGAAGAAGACAGTCTTACAGGGTATCAGATCAGACCACTTTCCACTTCCTTACAGCAAATTTCCAGAGAGAGAGAGAGAGAGAGAGAGAGAGAGAGAGAGAGAGAGAGAGAGAGAGAGAGAGAGAGAGAACTTTCACCCTCAACCACATTCCAATTAATTCTGTCCATTTTCACTTGACAAATATCATTGCTTTCCTCACACACAATCTGCCAAGCACTCCTTTCAGCCCCCAGTCCTGCAGGAGAAGTTCCCCTTCATTGGACCATCTACATTCCACAGCAACTTTGAAAGAGTAAAATTCTTTTGTCACATCTTGGATTCTAATCAGGCATCACTTTAAGTTGAAACTGTAGTGACAGAACCACTTACAGTAATCATACTCATAACAATATGACTCAGCCCTGGTTTTGAAGAAATGAGTGTAAAAATTTGGCAACGCACAAACAAGTGATATTTTCCTACTTTTCTGTAGAATAGAATTAGTTTATCGCATTTTAAAAGTCACTGTTTAGAAAAGACTTCAGTCATTTCAGGCTAATTAAAAATACAAGGCGAAGAGTTCAGTCAGTATTTGAAAAAGCAGCTCATTGTTGTGAAAGTCAACAACAGGAAAATGAACTCTCCCAAGGGATGCCATATAGATACTGATTCATGTTTCATACTACATGTGATTATGCCTCTGAAGCATTTACACCAGGGATGCTGAGAACTTTACTGTGAATCCAAGCTTATCAATCAAGATAAGCTTGGGTAGTGATTCAAGGTTATCTTGACTGAATTTCCCACTTACATGCAAGTCAAGTCCACTCACTAGACCTCAGTATTGCTGTTCGATGTTCAAATCAAATGATGTGTGTTTGTGCAGTGGCCTCTTGTGCTAGAGTTCCATGGCTTGGTTTTACTTTGGCAAAAAAGCTAAAGGCAGTGTAGCACCAGATGCAGTAAGAGGGCATGGCCATCTGAGAAAGCATAAGGAAATCCTGCATACACAGACATACACAGATTCTGTCCTGTCAAATGCTGTCAAAGGCAGAAAACAGTCTATTGAAAAGTTGGCTCCCATGGTCACAATCCATGAGCATCCATCTATCTATCTATCTATCTATCTATCTATCTATCTATCTATCTATCTATCTATCTATCTATCTATCTATCTATCTATCTATCTATCTATCTATCTATCTATCTATCTATCTATCTATCTATCTATCTATCTATCTATCTATCTATCATCTATCTATCATCTATCTATCATCTATCTATCTATCTATCTATCTATCTATCTATCTATCTATCTATCTATCTATCTATCTATCTATCTATCTATCTATCTATCTATCTATCTATCTATCTATCTATCTATCTATCTATCTATCTATCTATCTATCTATCTATATTTTACATTTTTTTATCCTGCCTCATGTCTTAAAAATCAGTAAACCTTACAAAACACATCATTAAAACAATTTAGAACTAGAAGACATACAAAAACATCAAAAGAACAATGTGATCCACATACCCAGTCGAAATCTCCAGGTGACTTTATCCAGCAGTTTCACGTAGCTGTTAAAGAGCATAGGGAATATGATGAAGCTGTGTAGAACCCCATAGGTCAAAGGCCAAGGGCCTAAGAGGCAGTCCCCCAGAACTACCTTCTGAAAACTATCTTCCAGATAGCACTAGAACCACCACATATTGAGGACTTAGAACCCCAGCCCAGAAAGGCAGTCAAGAAGGTATCCATGATCAGTGGCATTGAAAGCTGTTGAGAGGTCCAGGAGAATCAACAAAGTTATATTCCCTCTGTCCATCTCCTGACACTGATCATTCAGGCTGTCAAGCCTCTTTCAGTCATATAAAACCAGATTGGAAAGGATCTCAACAATTCACTTCATCCAGTGCTCAAGAATCGAACATATGAGACCAGTAAATAGTTATTCTGATCTCCCAGGTCTAGGGAAGCTTCTTTAAAAGTGGATGCACCACAGCCTGTTTCAAGGCTAAGGCAGCCCCCCCCCCCCTCTCAAGGAGGCATTATCTACCTCTTGAATCCAGTCAACCAGCACCTCTACACTGGATTAGATACCCAGGAAAGGCAAGGGTGAGGCTTTGGTGCAGAAACATGGTGAGGGGCATTGCAAGTGTGACTATGTCACTTCCAGGGAAAAACTGTCAAGCCCCTAAGATAAAACCATACATTTTCCGGCAACTCCTAGAGCTACCTGCTATCACTTTGGGTTTCCCCTAGAAGTGATATTGTCACACTCACAATGCCACTGGGTTTTGGTTTTTTTATCCCAGCTGCTGCTGCAAGCAGTGGTGAGTAACAGGAGCTCAAGGCAAGGGATCCCACACCTACACCAGAGTCTTAGCCGCTCTAGGCAAGGATCATACAAGCATGAAGAAGGCCTCAAACTTCTAAAGATCCTGTCCACTTCCTCAGACTGAATGAACTGAAAAGTATCCCAAAGAACTGGGCATACTGGCACCCTGGTCTGACCCTGCCAGCGCTAATGTAGAGTCCATGTTGGAACCAATGTGAAAAATAATCTGCAAAGTGCTGAGCAAAAGAGTCATAGCAGGCCACCGAGGAGTTCACCTCTTCCTGACATGAGCTGATATGCTAGATGAGTGTGTCTCTCTTATCATGAGATGTATAGGAAGTAACACCCAGGTTTTTTTTTTTCAAAATGTATGCTTAATGTACATTTTAATCTTTAAGAGCAGATGTTGTGAATTTTGCATCTCATACAGCCTCAGTGCTTGACATGGCACCCTGGACAAACCTGAGCAAATCTGCTTGAGAACTGAATCCTAGCCATTGCAATCAGTTTATTTTTCTCGCTCTTCTTCTATGTTTTCCTGTTTTATTTATCTTTTTCCATCTGGCTGTCTTTTTGACCAGCATTCTTCCAGTCCCACGCATGCACACTCACATACACAGCTCCACTTTCTTGAAGAGGGAAATGTCATAATGACATCAGGGGTGTGTGGGAATACACATATTTTGAAGTCCACAACCATATTGGGCTGTCATACAACCTACAGTCCGCTTCAAAAGGAGTTAGTGCACCATCTGTAGACAGTTTCATTCACCAGTTCCCATCTCTTTCCAGCCATCTGTTATGCTTTTTTAGCTTACCTGTGCTGAAAAATAAAGAAAGCATGTTTCTGAAATTGCAAAAAAAAATGTGTCTTCTGTCAAGTTTCGGACTTGGGAGATTTACAAAACTCCCTATGAGAAGCACTTCATATATTTTACACAATACATTGGAATAAAACTGTTGGGTCTATGTTTCCATTGCAATTTAAGCAGCTTGTGCACCATTTAATATAAATGCAACTTTAGTTTTCACCTAAAATGGATACAAGCGAGCACATGGGGACACCTTGCAGTTGGGCTCCATAGCTTCTTCATGCCACATATCAGAAAATTTGAAATGATGGGAAGGGAATCACACCCACGACCCTTGGCCTCAACCTCCATATGGTCATCTGGTGCTCTGAACAGAGCCTACAACCTACAGGCTCCCTTCTGAGATCAAGATGAGTGAGTGTTTGTGTGGAGGGGAGGGAGGACAATAGCCACACTCCTGCTCCCCTGTCCATGATTGTATCCTCAGATATGTCCTATGAACTGGGCTTATACTGTTCAGCATCTGAGCATCACTTGGGTTCCATACAAGACACTCAGCTGCCCATTACTAGTAGAGCTCTTGTGCAACAGTGCTGAACGTATATGTTGAGAGATAAATATACAGAAAGTGGACTCTGCTGAGATTACCGGGTATGGAGGAAGTTGGCAGAGACGCAGCCTGCTTTCGAAAGGTATTTCAAGGTGCAGCTCAGTTTACTAGATCTGGCTATTGTGGTAAATTACAAAAAAAGCTATTGTAGCAAATTACAAAAAAAGCAAGACCACAAAGACAAAAAGTTAAATACTAATTGACAGATGTGTAGTAAATCACTTCTAATAGACAAGTGCAGAATTCAGAATTATCAAAAGAAGCTTTACCAAATTGAAGAGAAGGGTTCCTTCACAAATGATACATTAGAGGAATTTCAAGGGAAACTAAAATAAGAGCAGTGAAATTTCTCAGTGGGGTTCTGCAAATCCCTGGATTGTCAAAGGGTTGTGCCTAGAGTGAAATTCAAAGTGAGTTTAGTGTTCCTGCCTTTGGTGAAACATCTGAGGGATCTGGAAAAGAAGTCATGAGTTTCTCTAAAATGGCTTTCATAATCTATAGCATGGAGAGTTTGGAGTTGCAAAAGCAATGACTCTGAATGCTTAAATGCGTCCTGCTCTAAAAGTTCTACTGCTTTTATATTCTACTGGTTTTAGGCTTTGGGCCACAGTGCAACAGAGTTAAGCATGCTTAAGATAGTTGAACAAAATGTGTTTTGTAATCACTCAGACTGGGATTGTGGCTTTGATGTGCAGGGTTAATTTTTTTTCCCCATTGACAATTGATAGTTCTAAGACTCCCAAACTGATGCGTGCATCAACACAAATTTACAGATTCAGTCAGTAACAGCCATAAAAGCTTTACTGTTGGTTGCTCTGCACACCAGCACAAGGCCCTGAAGATATGATTAGCAACTGCAGCAATTGCCACTAGGGGCTGAATCTGAGTCATAACCCTGGGCTCAGTGGTAGGCTCAGGAAAAGGATCAATGCTTATTTGGATCACATAGAGAAGAATTTGTTTTCATCTTATGGCCAGATTTGTTTATTTATTGCAGGGCTTCTGTGCAGGTTCTCCAGAGGCCTGTCAAGGCAGCTCACATGGTAACATACAGTGGAATACAATCATGAAGACAAACATAAGAATTATCCAGTTATTGGCTCCAGTGATATGCAAGCAGAAACATAAACTGATTTAGTGCAGTTCGGCTAGTTCAAGATCTTGCACAATACCTAGCAGTTTCCACCCTGACTTAGCAAGGTCTTTTTTCTTATGTTACTGATTGCACAAGAGCTCTAGCAGAAGCAAAATTTTGTGCTGTATCCAACCCATAAAAATGTCAAAGATATAAAAGCAACATGAAACAACATTCTGCAGCCTAACATGATACCCATAAAATGGCATTCAGGCGAGAAGCAGACAATCAAGACAACTTTAAAAGATGGAACCTCTCAGTTAAAAGACTAGGCAAATGTTTTTGTCTGGTGGCTAAAAAACAGTACTGTAAGAACCAAGCAAGGTTCAAGAGGGGATGAATGCCAAAAGTGAGATGACACCACTGAAATAACCCTGTCTCTGGTAATCACCCACTTCACCTCTGCAGGCAGGAACAAAGAAATCATGGTTTGGGAATAGGCCAGTATGGGAGCAGGCATCACTTCCAGTTCCCCAGTTCTGAACCATTAAAAGCCGTAAAGCTAAGAACTTGAACTCTGAACTGTAACCAGAAACAAACTAGTACAGATCTTTCAGTTAGGGATCCCACTTCCCCAGTGGGGGCAGGGGATCCCCCGCTTTCACCCTCCACCCTCCTACCTCCACTTACCTGGCTGGCGGAGTAGGAAGGCCTGGGAATATGCCTCCTAGGTGCACTCCTGGGGGATGTCATCACCCCCCCCCCGATAACGCTCCTATGCTTTTCAGCGGGCCAGTTTTAGCCCCCAACAAGCCTGTTTTGGCCTGCTGTGAAGCACATGCATGCCAAGGCCCATGTGATGACATCACTTCACGGAAGTGACATCGTCATGCAGGAGTGGGCGCATGAGAGGAGGATTATGGGTCCAGCAAAAAGGTAAGTGCCAGGCCCCTCACCTCCCACCGAGAGGCTAAGGGAACCTGGTAACCCTACTTTCAGTACTATCCAACCCCTGGCAATAGCATAGGTGTGGCATTTGGTACCAACTGACATTTCTGGACAGTGTTCAAAGGCAGGACCAGATAAAGTACTTTACAGTAATCTAAACTGGATATGATCAAAGCATGAAGTACTGTAGCTATTTCACGCTTTTGAAGAAACAGCTGGTATATCATCCAAAGCTAATAAAACATGCTATGTCCCATGGAGGAGGCCTGAGCCTCCAACCATAGACAAGGATCCTCTAACCTGCAGTGTTCCCCCCTAAAATGTCCTGGTGAATTTTGAGTCCCAGTCTTTTCTGCTGACCACTTACCTTAGCGGCTTCCTGCTCTGTCATCTTAATGTTTTGATCCTCAGTGCCTTTGGTGCAGGAATGTGGATCTACATTTGTAAGCCTTTGTAATGTGTTCATATTGTATTGGATATCAAAGACTGCCTAACTTGTGTCTTGATTGCTAGGAGAGGCTTACATAATGCTAAACCTTTCTGTCAAGCTTACTGTAATCAAAGTTTGCTTTCTTAGAGGTTGCATCTGGTAATTAAGATCTTACTATTTGCTTGAGAGCGATTATTCTGGCAGATCTTGCAAAAGCACCTATCTCAATGATCATGTGGCAAGAATTACTGATTGAGAAACTTGGGACATTTCCTAGAAATCCATTGAATTTAGAGAATTGCTGCTGCCAGGACTATTATTAAGTAATATGGTTCTATGTTGTGTTTCTTTTAAGAGATAGTTTTGTCAACATGGGATATGTTCATTTCTTCCTCAAGACTATGCTAGCTAGCCAAGAGTATTTGCTAATTGTCCCCCACACCCCCGGCTGACTGTTTCCTGCATGTGACATTAGTAAGTAACTGAAAGATGATTCACTAATTCCAAACCAGGATATGCTGGTGCCAGAAATGCATAGATGGATGGATTGTCTTCTCTTGCAATCAACCCTCGGAATAAACTAATGTGCAACCCAACCCTGTTCATATTTATTCACACTGACTTGTTTCACAAGCAGTTATTCCCAGGAAAGCATGTCCAGGGACTAGATTTACAGAGCAATCTTAAGATTTGGGTACCAGCACATCACTGGTGTGATGCTAGTGCACACAGAGGCAGCTAACCAACTTGCACCTATCTCAGTTACCACACCCTCATCCAAGCCTGACACAGAATAAAAAAGACAAAGGAAACTCAACACTTTCTGTTCCTCCTAAAGTCCCCAGCTTCCAAGTGGGCCCTGGAGATCTCCTGGAATTACAAATGATCTCCGGACTACACAGATCAGTTCCCTTGGAGAAAATTGCAGATTTCGGGTATAAGCGGTATGACATTATACCCTATGGAAGACCCTCCCCTCCCCAAATTCTACCTTCCCCAGACTCCATCCCCAAATCTCCAGGAATTTCTCAACTCAGATTTGGCAGCCCTAGTTCTTCCCAATATGAACCTTGTAAATATTGATGAAGCTGAAGTTTGTTCCCAGTTCCCAGTTCCTTATTTGCAGTTCTTAGTTCCTTATTCACAAAGCCAAAGAAAAATATTATAAGGAAAAGGAAAAGCTCTGCACCCAAAAATAAAGGTTGTAGGGGCATATATCACACACCTCCAGATTCAGCATACTCAGCCCTCTAAGTGGACCTATACTGGGTCATGCTACAAAATTCAGTTCGTGAATTAACAGCTTCAAAGTAGGGTGCTTCCAGAACAAATCAATAAGCAGAAGGGGGGGTGGCGGCAGCTGTAGAGGGGGAAAAAATGGCTCACCCGAAATCACACAACACTGAACACCAAAGCCTTTCCCCTACAAGAGGACATGAGCTGGTGCTGATCCAGTCTCTGGTTCTGGAGCTAAGGCCTCCTCTTTGGCCTGCCTAGAACCTTGTATTAGACATTGCTATGAATAAGGAACTGGGGAAAATATAAGCCCTCTGCACCCCAAAACAATCTTTGGATCACTCCAATTCACACAGCCCTGATATCCAGAGACGGTCCCCTACAAGAGGACATGTGCTGGTTCTGACCCAGTCTCTGGTTCCTTAGATAAGGCCTCCTATTTGGCCTGCCTCCAAGAACCTTGTATTAGACATAGCTTTGAATACGGAAGAGGGGAAAATATAAGCTCTCTGCACACCAAAACAATCTTTGGATCACCCCAAATCCTACAGCTCTGAACTCCAGAGACTGTCTTCTACAAGGGGACATGTGCTGGTTCTGATCCAGTCTCTGGTTCTGGAGATAAGTCCTCCTATTTGGCCTGCCTCCAAGAGGACATGTGCTGGTTCTGATCCCATCATTGATTTCCCCCAGTTCCATATTCAAAGCAATGTCTAATACAAGGGTCTTGGAGGCAGGCCAAATAGGAGGCCTTATCTACGGAACTTATCTATTATGAGGTATTTGGAATCTTCCTTTGTTCTTTGTGTCAAAATTTTCTGTTAAAACTTTTAATAAACCTGATCCCTTCCTTAAAAATAATGTATTGGATGAATTTTAAATGTGTATATATAAAACTGACCAGTGCCAGATCAAATATCTCATCAGAGCCTAGGGCAGAGAGTAGGAGAGAATGAATACAAAACAGCATTGCGACAGGAAGCACGTGTACTTCTTGTTTGCACTGTAAAGAGGGGGTTGAGAGAGTCATGATTGCTCCCTAGGGAGGAAAAATTGAATCGAACTTTAACTCTAGGGTTTGTTTGTTTTTTTTTAAATATTTTTTTCCTGTGCGCCTTCACATTTCTAGGTGAGCAGCCAGAGGGTTGAATCCAGACAAAATTTACTATTAACAAAAAAGGGAAGGGAAATTTTCTACCCATTTCTTCTTCCCATTGCAGACTGCCCTCATGTTATTCCTCAGGGTCCTCTGTTCCCTAGGAGAACAATTTTGTGGTGACTGATGGGCTGCAATGGGGGAGAGAGGCAGCAAACTTGTCTTCTTGTGATAGAAAATTTAATCTGGACCCAATACAGGGTGAGTCCCACACGAGGTGCGGACAGAGAAACAAGGGGGTTAGGATAGATGTATTTGCCTCTCCACAATAAGCACTTGGGATAAGAATGCCAGAAGGATTGTAAGGGCAAAAGCTAATACAAGACATAACATCCACGTATATTGAGGAGTCCACCAATTACATATAACCCTACTTGATATATGCAGTCGATGTTGTGGGAATAGGACAGCATACACATTTTACCTGCATGTATAGCTTTGGTACATGTCAACTGACTACGGGATTTTTCAGGATTTTCATCTGCACATATGAAGGACACGTGTTCCTCCGCCTGCAAAACATGGGGACTGTGCATATTGGGAGCATTTGGGGTAGTGTGTGCTCATGATGTTTGTGATTGCTGGGCTCCTAGTACGTATGCAATGTCTGAAAAGGTCTCTCTTCTTGCCATTGCAATACGAAGTCGAAACTAGAGGTGGGTACGGACAGCAATACAAACAAAAAAAGCCACGAACAGCCCAATCAGCTGTTCGTGAGCAAGCTGTTTGTGAGGCTCTGTTCCCGGTGAACTTGTGTTAGTTCCAAGCCCTCTTTGTGGCATTCATCAGCCCTTCATGAAGCCAGACAGTCTGGCACCTTTCGATCAATTCCCCTAGCAACATAGGCACGGACTGTCTGAACTCTGTCTGAACTCCTTGCAGCTTTCCTTTTGGCTTGTAACCACTCAAAATAGCTTCCAGCAAACAGTCCAGTTTTTGCTGCTGTGAAGAGAAAGTGACATTAAAGGAGGAGACCCATGGATCATGCCTTTCCAGGGGTACAATCTCTCTGAGACTTGGGGGGGGGAGTCTTCTCAGAGGACAGTGAGGACTATGTCCTCTGCAACTTTGGTGGGTATTGGACATTGAGAAGGTCAGTTTGTAACCCCCCAAAGTAGCTTCCAGCAGACAGTCCAGTTTTTGCCACTGTGAAGAGAAAATGACATTAAAGGGGGAAACCCATGGATCATGCTTTTCTCGGCTCAAGTTCAACTAAGTCCCAAGGCGGCTGTTCTGGCTCCCACGAACCTCCAAATACGAACATGTTCATGAATATGTCATGTACGTCGATGTTCGTGAATCCCTATTTGTGGATGGCAATGAACAACAAACATTTTTCTTCCCCCCCCCCTGTTCGTGCCCACCTTTAGTCAAAACACCTTGACTGCCCCTTACATTGCTGCCTTTGGTGCTTGGCAGGAGCTAGGATGAAGCACCTGTTGGAAATTACACAAATCAGGCATGCTAAATTAACACATTTAATCTGCATAATCACCACATCAGTTTGCATGCTATATAAAATGTATTGCTTAGATAGGAAGGGGTATAACTGAGATCTTAGCTTTGCCATTTAGATTTGTGTAATAACTATTTGCTCAGCTCCCCCTCTTAGCATATTGTTTTCTTCTATGTATTGTCTTTGGTAGCAAAGAGCAAACAAGCAATAGTTTCCAAGGTGATGCTTCCTGAAGCAGAACCACTCAAATATTCTCTAAAACTTTACATTTAAACAAAGGAAGGAAACCCCCTCCAGGTGTAGGCTTTTGAAATAGAGCAGTTTTCAAATAGGTTGGCTTTTTTCCTTTGCTTACTGAAAGCAGCAATTAGAAAACTCCAAAGTACATTCAATGTTCAATAACAAAAAAGCATGCTAGCTAAACATACAATGACATTTTGAGTTAGCTATCTTTTTATGGTCATTTTTGACAACAATATCAAAACAATTTTAAGGACACATGTAGACATTCTTTACCATTAACAAAAACCTGTATCTAGGGCTAACAAGGCCCCCATTGTGGTGGGGGAATCTCATTCTCCACCCAAAGCCCCTGTTGCTCACTGCCACTCCAAGTGGAGCAGAGGGGAAAATAATGAAATAGAGTTTCCAGCAATTCCTAGAGTTAACCACTGTCTCTTACATTTCCCCCCAGAAAGTAATGTCATCATGCCTCTGATGCCACCCCCCAGTCCCCTCCCCCATCCTTCCCACTGGTTGTTGGCCTGGCAACCCTAACTGTAGCAGCAAGAATTTTACCAAATGTGCCTCATATTTTGTCACACTACAGTGATAAAAATTTCATCTAATGACATTTAAGAATACAAGAATTTCCCTATGAGGCTAGATGGTGGTCCATCTGTTCCAGCAATCTGTTTTCTATAATTGATAGTCAGATGTCTCTGGCAATTGAGACATGAGGGTAAACACTGTTGTCTGAACCCAGCAATACTGAGAGGTATTGTCGGAGAATATGGCGACTCCGTTTAGCTTCTGTGACTAATAGCCATTGATAGACCCAACCTCTATTTTGTTTATTTATTTTAATAATTTCTAACCCCCTCTCTCTGCCAAAGATGCTCAGGGGGGATTACAGACAATTAAAAGGCAATGTAAACAATAACCACATATTAAAATCAATTTTTGAAGTGTCTACTTAAAACACAACAACAACACAGCTAACACAATTGGCCTTGCAACATGGCACATGGAGTCATTTGCAGGATGCATACCAGGATAACTATAGACTATAAAGACATATAAAAGGTTACATAATGTAGTCATGCAAGAATGGGAAGGAACAGATAGGGAAAGCTAAGTAAAAATCAGGTTAAATTGGAAGCGCATCAGTGCGTGGCAGGAGCTGTCGTTTTTGTGACGAGCACTGAAGCATGGAAATTAGGAAAATGGCACCACACCATTCTATGCCAGCTAGTTGGGAAATCACACAGAACTTTAAACAAAAAGTTATTTTACATTGCAGCTACAGATCTTTATATTGAAAGAATTCCATGATATAGTTGTAATGGGGCCACCTGAAGGTTTTGGGGTTCAAGGACCCCAGACCCAAGTCAGAACTTGACTAAGGGCCAAACTAGATGTGACATCATCCACGGGTCCCACTGCCACCATTTTAAAGAGATTTTAAAAATGTTGCGAGAGAGGATCAAGCCTGCAGGCTGAGGTGTCCCAGTCGCTTCCCCCGTGTCCCCGTGCTTTTTCAAGTGCTAAAATGGCTGCATACACATACACTGCAGCTGTGTAAATTGTGAAAAGGACTTATGATGCTGTGGCCTACTCAGCAGAGCTGAGCTTAGTGCAATACAGTCTAACAGACACATACATATACCATAAATACATGGATGATGTGAGGATATATAACTCACCAAATAACAGGTTCACTCACAAGCATATAATAATATTTAGGTACTTTCACAACCCCAGCATGATAAGGAGAATAGGTACACTACTGGAGCCTGCAGTAGGGTTGCCTGCAATTGGCTGACAACCAGTGAGAGACAGTGGGAGCAGGTGTGGAGGAAACAATACCATGCCTCTGGCAAAATGTCACTTCTGGCAAATACCTGGAAATGACGTCACAGCATTGATGTGATATCAATGCAATGTTTTAAGATTCAGCCAAAACTCTACTGTAAAAGCACAGAGTCCTAAAGTGTCATGTTAACATCATGCTGGAGAAACAACATCACATGTCTTCTGAGTATTTGCTGGAACAGACATCATGCCATTGCCACATCATCATTTTAAAAAATATTTCCCCCCTGTTTGCTCTCAGCTGGTGAGCATGAAGTGGAGAGGAAGGCCAGGAGGTGTCCCTTGAAGTAGGAGACTGGTCTCCCTAGCTTGCATGTGCAGATACAGACCTCACCCAGGCAGCAAACTCAGTACTACAATATGATCTATTTCTGTCATTTCAGAAATAAAAGATAATATTTCTTTCATAACTCACGAAATTGTGTTAAAAGTTTGTACTGTAGCCGGGCTGTATGGATTGTTCAGCCTATATATTGATTGCACATATCTTGCTGTACTTTGAATCAAAATGTAGCCGGGCAATGCCCAAGAGAGTGGAAATCTACTAGATGTTTGTCAGTTAAAGTCAACAGAACAAATTGCAATGCTTGCAAAAGGAAATGAGCAGCTTGGCAAAAGGGTAGCCTTATATGGTAAGAATGAAGCTATAAAAATATGTAACCAATTGCTCCCCTAGTGGGAATGAAGAGACAGACAACAATGTTGGATCTAAGGGCCACTTTATTAAATTAACCACAACATTAACTTTCAACAAACTGCGGCAAGGTTAAAGCGGTACAGGTCAAGCCACGTGGTCAATCCAAAGACCCCCGCCTTGACCTGCCTGGGCGAGCCCCGAAGCCCCGGGTGCTAACCATCCAAAAGATGACTAGGATACCCGGACAGCCTGGCAAATTGGTTCCCCCTTCCAAGCTCCCAATCCTCAGCCGTACAGCAGTGAGGCTGGACTTGCACTTGGGGTTACCTAGGCAGCCTGCCCACGCGCGCTGGCAGCCGTCACAAGCAGTACCAGCCGCTCCTAGCAGACCCCTCTTCCCCACACCTAGGGAAGCGCCAAGGGTGCTCACCGGCCCGCTGACTAAAGCCCAACTCTATCCCGCCAGGACGTTCTAACAAGCACCACCCTAAGCCAATTCCCACACACAAGCCCTGGTGTAAGGTAGGCGAAAAACCCCCCATCCAGGGCCAATCAGGATGAGAGGAAAAAATTCCTACCTGGCTCCAAACGGCAACCGGTTAAACCTACACCAAAAACAGGGTGAGGAGGGTGGGCCGAGCACAAAAACGCACTGGAGGTGCGTGGGCAGAGCCGCAGCAAACGGCTCCAAGGCTCCGCCCACCGCACCGCTTACCCGGATGCCCGGGAAAGCGTCTGCTCTCCCTCCTTCCAGGAGAGCAATAAGCGACCCCCTCCTCCACCGCGAACGCTGCACGGAGGTAGGGTCGAATTGCTCCCCTAGTGGGAATGAAGAGACAGACAACAATGTTGGATCTAAGGGCCACTTTATTAAATTAACCACAACATTAACTTTCAACAAACTGCGGCAAGGTTAAAGCGGTACAGGTCAAGCCACGTGGTCAATCCAAAGACCCCCGCCTTGACCTGCCTGGGCGAGCCCCGAAGCCCCGGGTGCTAACCATCCAAAAGATGACTAGGATACCCGGACAGCCTGGCAAATTGGTTCCCCCTTCCAAGCTCCCAATCCTCAGCCGTACAGCAGTGAGGCTGGACTTGCACTTGGGGTTACCTAGGCAGCCTGCCCACGCGCGCTGGCAGCCGTCACAAGCAGTACCAGCCGCTCCTAGCAGACCCCTCTTCCCCACACCTAGGGAAGCGCCAAGGGTGCTCACCGGCCCGCTGACTAAAGCCCAACTCTATCCCGCCAACGCCAGGGCCAAGCCTCTGCTTAGGCCCTAGCGCCCCACTACTGGCCCAGGGCTAACCTAAGACCTTGCCGCAAGTCATTGAGGAAAATTTGGTTGCCGGCCTCAGACAGGTGAACCCCATCCTTACGATAGAGGCCGGCAACCTCGGCCCTGATCCTGGGATGGGGCAAATAAACCCCTAAACCATCCCCGAGGGCTTTCTGAATAGCCCGATTGGCCTTCATTCTAGCCCTTTCGATAGCTCGCCGGTCCCTTGCCTCCCGCCAGACCCTGCGAGGCAACATAGCGGACCACATTATAAGGACATCGGGCCACCTCCGCAGAATCTCCCGCAAGTCCCACTTGGCCTGCAGTGATAAGGCCCTCCCATGAAGGAGCCCCAAATCATTCCCCCCTAAATGAATAACCAAGATGTGCGGGACAGGCCCACTACGCCCAAACAACAGTGGCAACAAACCAGGCCAACGCAGGCCCCGCCGGCCCTGCCACTCCACTGCAGCCCACTCGCTCAGGCCCAGCTGCGACCCGACAGCTGACCGCCTGGCCTGATGAGCCGCCCAAAACACCATACTGTGCCCGCAGATCAAAATTCTTCGTTTCTCACGGCAGGACACAGCACCTAGGAAAACATCAATTAGTAAACTCTCACAAACTCTTAAAAGAACGAACATACGACCGATAAGCAGATGACTTCCACCTGCCTACCCCCTGAATTGCCTGAGCCGAATACCCCATAGCTGCGGCAGTGGAAGCTGCCCCAATTCTAAAAGAATGGGTTCCAAATTTCACCCCCGCTAGCCCCAATTTCACCAGCGCCCTCTCAGTCACTGCCCAAAATTGGTAACGTGTAAGAGGGGAACCATCCTCATGGCAAAATAACACCCCCGTGTCATCCCCTCTAACCCGCAGGTACCTCCGCAGGGCGCGCACTGGGCATAAGTCCCGGTCAGCACAAATACCCAAAACAACAGTCACCCCTTTCTGCCTTTGGTCAGTTTTGGATTTTCTAATCACCAGGGAAACACCCTCTCCCCGGAACTCCACATCCTTAGCCATAAGAGCCCGGCCAGACCTGTCCACCTTGGACTGGACCACCAACTCGCTGACGCGCAGCGCCCCAAAAAACGCCGTGAGGGCCGCAGCATGAAATAACCTAACTTCATACCGTGAGCTACAAATCGAAGCCCAGGTAGTAATCAATCCTTTCAAAACCATGGGCGATATAGGTTCCCTAGCATCCACCCGAGGACCCGCTTCGCGCGACCATCCCTCGAGCATCTTCCTAACTCGGAAATCCCCCGTGGCCTCAGAGAACCCCCGAGCCTTGCTAGCAAACGCCAACCCGGCGAGCTGGCCCCGGATGGATCGAACCGCCAGCCCACGCCCCTTCTGATGGACACAAAAGCGCATCAGATGCTCAGTGGGGATGGGCCAACTCTGCTGCAGACCCTCGCTAGCCCGAAATGCATCAAATTGCCCTACCGCTCGGTCGTAGTTGCGCCGCGTACTGGGAGCCAACGCCAGTCTCATGGCCCTGAAGGCTTCGGCCTCCCAAGGAGCCATAAGTCCGATGGCATCTGCGCCGGTACGAGATCCGCCTCCGGGGCAAGCTGCCAAAACCGCCCCATCTGTAGGCGAGACAAAGCGTCTGCCACACCGTTGCTAACCCCAGGAACATGCTTGGCTCTAAACCAAATGTTCCTTTGCAAACACAGCAACGTAAATGCCCGGACCAACCTCATTACCCGCTCAGATCTAGAGGTCAATGAATTGACCACCTGAACCACCGCCATGTTGTCACACCAAAAATGTACGACACTGTTAGCTAACTCCACTCCCCACAGACGCACCGCCACCAAAAGGGGGAAAAACTCCAGAAAGGTGAGGTCTTTGTCAAGACCCACATCATGCCACTCAGGGGGCCATCGCTCCGCACACCAATGTCTGCGGAAATACACCCCAAAACCCGTAGACCCAGATGCATCAGACATGACCTGAAGGTCCGCCTCCAGGAGCAAATCCTCCCTCCAGAAAGTAACCCCATTATAGCCCTCCAGGAAGTCGGACCAAACGTCCAAATCATCCCGCATCCCCTTAGAAATCCTGATGCGATGATGTGGGGCTCGCAGAGCCGACATGGCATCGCAAAACCGCCGCAAAAAGGCCCGACCCGGCGCCACGGCCTTGCACGCGAAATTCAGGTGACCCACAAGCTGCTGGAGCTCTACCAGGGACACCTTACGCTGCCCCTTAAATTCCCGAAGCCTATTCTTGAGGTCCAACACCTTGTCCAGAGGAAGCCGAAAACACTGCTGCAGGGTATCTATCTCGATGCCCAAAAATGTCAAAACTGAAGAGGGACCCTCCGTTTTCTCCCCCGCTAGTGGAACACCTAGCTCTTCCGCTAGCTTCACAAAAATGCTGAGCGACCGGGCACACTGCCCGGTCCCAGCCTCACCAGAAAACATAAAATCATCCAAATAATGACAGGAATTGTTGTTACCTGCTCGGCGCTGCAATTCCCACTCCAAAAAGGAACTAAAACATTCAAACGTCGCGCATGAAATGGAACAGCCCATGGGCAGGGCACGATCCATATAATACTTTCCCTCAAAGTGAAAACCCAGCAGCTCAAAATCATCGGGGTGCACCGGAAGAAGGCGAAAGGCTGACTTAATGTCGCATTTCGCTAACTCCGCCCCCAGGCCACAGCGGCGCACCACCTTAACCGCCTGATCAAAAGATGTGTAACGAACCGAGCATAACTGCTCCGGGATAGCATCGTTCACAGACTCACCCCTGGGAAAAGAGAGGTGATGAATCAGGCGGAACTCACCTACCGCCTTTTTAGGCACCACACCTAATGGGGAGACCCTCAAATTGGGAACCGGAGGGGTGTCAAAGGGGCCCAACACCCGGCCCTCAGCGCACTCCTTCGCTATCTTATTACGAACAACATCCTCCATCCCCACAACAGAACGTAAATTTGCACACATATAAGGAGAACGTCTCCCTTGAACAGGTATCCTAAACCCAACAGAAAAACCTTGCAACAAAAATAACGCGTCATGCCTACGTGGGTAAGCAAGCAAAAGCTGCCTAAGGACCATCAGCCTTATTGGGCTGGGCCCCTTTACCAGGAGCTTGCTGCTTACTGGCTCCGCCACCTCCAGGTCCCCTGCCTGCACCACCCTGTCGCGCCTTAGGGCAGGAATTGTAGGGGTGGGAACCAGCACAGGAGGGGCACTCATGCCTGAACCTGCACGGCTTACGAGAACAGGCCCCTTTAAAGGCAAATTCCCAACATAACAGCCGGGGTTGAACCGGCTGCCCCGCTGCCAAGCGGGTATTGGATGACACCACGGATGCTGACCGCTGCACAACATGCCCACTATCCGAGCGATCCCCAACGTTGGGCTTAGATGGAGACATTACCGACAGCCACAGCTGCTGGTGGATCCTGTCCCAAGGTATGCTGGGGTTAAGGGCCGCCCTCATCCTGAACTCCTCATCGTACTGCATCCAAGCAGCACCTGAGAAGCCGGTATAACCCTTATATATTATGTCCAAGTACTGAAAAAGCGCCACCGCCCTGTGCGGCTGAGCCCTCACCAGCACCCCGGCATAAATCAAGAAACCTGGGAGCCAATTATGCCAATTCCTATCAACGCGCCTCCTCTTCAGCCTCTCCTTATCCCTGTCATCCAAGTCCTCCTTGTCCTTCTTTTCCAACTCCCGGAAAAGAAGAGAAAAGACGTCAACATATTCTCCCTTAACTATCTTGTCGCGGGTTGCCTGAGTTAAATGGTCACCCAGCGGCAGAGCCGCATCCCCAAAGGGAAGAGCATTAAAAGGGACATTTCCATATGCCAACGGGGCGTACGGATAAAAACCCCAAGGGCTTCCTTGAAACCCGGGCCACGCCCCGGCCTGATGCTGTCCCACCGCAGGATCAACACCACCCCAGGCAGACTGAACAGGAATATTCTGCTGGGAACCTGCCGCTCCAAACCCTGTCCCTACCCATGGACACTGTGAACCCGCCGCCCATGCCGCAGGCCACTGTGGGTAACTGGCAGCCAACCTTTGATTCCCAAAGGCATCCACCTGTCCCCAAGGCCAAGGGAAAGTGTTGTATGGTGCAACCTGTTTGGCATTACCTTCCCCGGGCTCCACTGCCAAAGCAACCGGCGTCGGATCCACCATAGCCTCCTGCTCCAAATCAACTGTCTGCGTTGCACCAGCGTCACTCAGGCTTGCCGACCCACTGGCTCCACCGGATTCCTTGGTAGCAGTACCTGCAGAACTTTCCAATGCAGAAAGGCGTCTAAGGATCTCCTTATTAACAGCATCCCTAGCTGCCCCTCGAACTGGTCTAGATCGCTCTCCACCACCTACAACCCCAGCAGAGGCCCCAGTACCCTTCTCTAGAGCAGCCAGCCTCCTCAGTATCTCCTGCTGGCTAACAGCCTCGGAGTCCTCATCGGAAGAAGACCCAGCAGGTACAGGCCTTTTAGCCGGGGCCTTAGCCGCAGGCTTTTTGCCCTTTGAAGGGCCACTCCCCTTTTTCGAAGGCATCTCAAGGCTACAACAGCCACCCCCCTGCACCTAAGATGGCCGCCACCAAAACTGCTAATGAAACCCCAAAATGGCCACTGCCTATCAGGCTAGGAAAAACCAGGCCCAACGGCTCCTTCCCCCACAACTACCACCACCCGATATAGAATGGGGGGGGGGGTGGGGGGGGTTAACTGCAATCAATATCCCCCTGGTGCAAACGTAATACCGGGTCTGTGCGTTAACACCTACCCCCTCACCCTCCTCAAGTAATGAGAAAGGCGCCCAATGAACCAACCACCGCCTCCCCCAGAGACACCAACAATGCCCACACCCCCCTACAGGCCTGGACTCGGTGCCCCTGAGCACCGGCCTCCAACTGCCGGTGAAAAAACGCGGCCCCGTAGCCAGCCGCTGCCGGCCGCAACGCCGCCTCACACAGGGGCGCTCTGCAGGCCGCGCCAGCCGCTCCCGAGCCGCCCGATGCGCTGCCGCCGCCGCCGCTGCTTCCCCGCTGCCTAGCACTAAGGCAGCAGCAGCACCCAGCCTACAGCTCGGAGGAAACACGTCTGTCTCCTCCGAGCACAAAAACGCACTGGAGGTGCGTGGGCAGAGCCGCAGCAAACGGCTCCAAGGCTCCGCCCACCGCACCGCTTACCCGGATGCCCGGGAAAGCGTCTGCTCTCCCTCCTTCCAGGAGAGCAATAAGCGACCCCCTCCTCCACCGCGAACGCTGCACGGAGGTAGGGTCGAATAGTTAGTGTGTAACCACACCATGTGATGTAACTGTATGCTTTGCCTAACGAGAATGTATAAAGGGAAGTTCGAACTTATGTACGGGGGCTCAGTTTTTTGGTGGCTTTAGTCACGCTGAGTCCCGCCGGCTAATAAACTGCCATTCCTTCCTAAGATTCTGTCTGGTCTCAATCCTTGTCACCCCCAAATCCCGCTACAGTACCACGTCTAGAGAAATGGAGCTGAATTCTATTATTTCCTTCCACCATATCTTCCCAGCTTCAACAAAGACTCCATCAAATTAAGCCATCCCTATCAGAAAAAAGTCTTTCTTTCTTGAAGGAAGCCTTTCTCTTTGGAAGGAGTTAGTGGAAGAGAATCAACCTTACAGGAAGTTTCACGGGGGTAGCCATGTGAGTCTGCAGCAGAACAGCAGGACTTGAGTCCAGTGGCACCTGAGAGACCAACAAGATACTCAGAGTGTAAGATTTTGAAAGTCAAAGATCCCTTCTTCACGTACCATTTGAAAGTATCTGAAGAAGGAAGCTCTGACTCTCTAAAGCTTATGCCCTGAAAATCTTGATGGTCTATATCAGAGGTTCTCAAACTTATTTGGCCTACTGCCCCCTTTTCAGAAAAAAAAAATACTCAGCGCCCCCCCTGGAAATCTACCTTCAAGAAGTGGACAAAAGATGCAGTGACAAATTTGCCCCCTCCCTCCCAGATCCCAGGGAAGACCAGGAGAAGGCACCCCCCCCCCCAAAAAAACATGCTGCTTTAGTTAGGTTCTGGACTCTTCTTTATGTTTCTACCACCCCCTTAACTACTAAAGTGAGCTTGGGGATACCCACATTTAATAGTCAATACATGCTTCATGACTTAAAAATAAATAAAAAGTACCCTACAAGAGAGCAACCTGAACCACATATCTAGAGATATTATGTGGGAGTTCTCACATTTAAAGCATCCTGGAGTTTGGGGACAGGCACTTACAGAGACATTTGATAACTTGTTTTAGAGAAAAGGAAAAAAATATACATAAGAGAATGGAAAAGTGCATGGCTTTCTGCTTCACACATTGCTATGATACAGAAATCGGCAGGTGGAGGGGGGATATTTTTGTCAGGAATCCAGGGATGGATGCAAGTCACAAACTTTATTTACTACTGTCTATTTATACACTTCTTGGCCTGCTGCCCTGAAAGTGGCTTATATAAGAGATAGAAATATGTAAAAATAAAAGAGATAATATAATAAAAGAAAATAGAAATAAAACCATGCAATACAAAATAAAACTAGCAACAAGATTAGGACATAAACAGTGCAATCCTAAGCAGTTACACCAGTCTAAGCCCATTCATTTCAATGGGCTTAGACCAGTGTAACTCTGCTTAGGATTGCTCTGAAAGAACAGCAGGAAAACTAGGTTAAAGGGAGCTTTGACATGAGAGAACTAGATGGACTTAATCTAGTATGTGAATATTAACTAAGCTGCAACTAAGCAAAGATGCCAGAGAGCTTCAAAATGTGGGCACCACCACACAAAAGGCCCTCTCTCTTGGTAGAGGCCGACCTCACCATTGAAGGTGGGTTGTACAGACAAGGGCTCAAATGAAGTCTTTAAGTGATGGACAGGTTCCATATCCAACACATTTTAGGGCTTAAAGCTTAACACCAATACTTGGAATTGAGCCTAAAAAAATGGAGAACCATATATGTCCACAGATGAGAATATAAAGTAGTTAAGGCATTCTCTTAACAAATATAAAGCTGAAGTTTTGTACATGTGTAATTGAAGGCATATATATAGCCCAAGGCACTCTGATTACTATAAACATCTGAGAATTAGATATTTTTTATATTTCTCACTCTAAAGGTATTGCAGACATGCAACACAATAAAGGCATCTGAGAATTCCTTTCTTGAACCAATCAAGAGTTAGGGATGGGAATGCGGCCCTTTCCTGGGCGCTGCAAGGCAGCTGAGCCAGGGGCCGTTGATTGCCACCACGGAGGATGGAGGCAACACCATCCCCCACTACCAAATATCGATCGGCTGGGAGGGCGCAGCAAGAGCCGCACACGGCTGCTCTGCCCTTCCCAGCCTCAGTGCTGTAAGTCGCTCGGTGGAGGAGGATGTTTCTCCAGCCAAGTGACTGAGGGTGCTGCTGTGCGCCGGAGCATGGGCCGGGAGAGCAGAGCGACGGCGGCAGAGCTTCACTGGCTCCCTCGGCAGCGAGGACATGCGGTGGAGCAGAGTGTGAACGGGCCGGGCTGTGCGCCTCGACCTGCGTTTTAGCAGCACGGCCTTCACTTTCCAGCTGCCTTGTCCCGGGGTGGTTGGGGGGCCGGGGGAAGGGGCACTGAGCAACCAGGCCACGGTGGTGGCGGGAGTTCCCGGGCGTGGGCGTGTTATGGCCTTCGCTTGGCCGGCTTGCCACCAGCCGGGTCTTTTTGCTTGCCTGCCGTTTTGCAAGGGCAAGGGGCTGAGGAATGCCGAGCGCAGACTGTCTCTGCCAGCGGCGCGGCCCTATTGGGGAGTGGGATTCTGGAGCTGGGCCCTATTTGGATTTTGGCTTCATGATAAGTGGCCCAATTAGCCTCGATTGCGGGTGGCTGTATTTTGGGGGGTTGTTTTTCCCTCCCCCTCCGCCTCGTCCCCTATTTAGGAACAATGGTTGGGAGGGTGGTCAGCAGTTTGCTGGCTTGGTGCCGGCATTAGGCCCCGCACAGTGTGCTGGCATTTTGAATTCGTGGCAGCCATTTTGCATTGGCTTCCTGGCGGAGACAGCCATTTTGTCCCTGCAGCCATTTTGTTGGGGCAGTGCCATTCAGTGGGTAGATTGCACGGGAACCTTTGGTGAGTGCGGCTGCCTCACTTGTGCCGGCGTGGTTCCCTTCCTGGGGGGCATAGATATAAGCAAGTTCTTATCTGTAGCATAAATAGGCTTCTTTATAACAGTAAAAAAAAAGAGAGAGAGAGAGAGAGAGAGAAATGAAGAAAGGGTGAGTGAGGAATATAGGCAGGGAACATTCAGGGCGATTTAAGAATTGGCCACTGGGAAAGGAATACAATGCCTCCTAAGAAGGGTGGTCGTGTGTCTAAAGGGAAACAGCCTGCTAAGAAGGCTCCCCCTAAACGGCCACCTCCCCCTATGTCCTCTTCAGACAATGAGGATTTGGGTGGTGGTCAGCAGGACATCTTAAGTCACCTGGAGGCCCTGGAGCAGGCCAGGGGGGATGTCAGTGCTGCAAAGCAAGGGGCAAGTGTGGCTAGGCCAATTTGCCGTGCTTCTAGAGATGCAGTTAATCGTAATATCTTACGTCGTCTGTCTGCTCTAGAAGGAGTTGTCAGATCCCCAGCAGCTGGTGGTAGCAGTGGACGTGAAACTACTGTTGCAGAGTCACAGGAGCCGGTGGTGGATCTGGATCAAGACTGGCCAGAGGAATCACTTCCAGTAGCTGTGACTGTGGATCCTGTGGATACCAGTGGTAAGGATACTGCACCACACTATGGCTATCCTTGGCCTTGGGGGCCTTGGGCGCAGGGTGCTGCTCCTGCAACGGCTGGGGCGGTTCAAGAGGCATCCCCTGCGCAGTCATCTGTTACAGCAGGCAGAAGTCAGGCTGCGTGGCCTGCCCAGTGTTCAGCACCTGCTGTTCATCAGCAACAAGCTATAACCCCCCCAGCGTGGGGGAGTGTCGGTATGGCTACATACTTGGGCCCAGTGGGTTGGCCTGGGTGTCCTGTCACTCCTTGGGGCTTTTATCCTTATCCTTCTTTGGCCTATGGCCAGGTCCCCTTTAATGCAATGCCATTTCGGGACACAGCCTTACCCCTTGGGGACCATTTGACACAGGCTACGAGGGACAAGATCTTGCGAGGCGAGTATGTGGACATCTTTTCCCTTCTTTTTCGCGAGTTGGAAAAGAAGGACAAAGATGACATGGATGATAGGGATAAGGAGCGCTTTAGGAGGAGGCAGGTTGATAAGACGTGGAACAATTGGCTTCCTAGTCTGTGCCGGGGTGATTGCCAGGGCACAGCCCAATCGTGCTGCATTCCTCTTTCAATACTTGGATAATATTTTGAAGGGCTATACGGGCTTCTCAGATGCTGCATGGATGCAGTATGATGAGGAGTTCTGTATGAGGGCGTCTATGAATCCTAGCCTCCCGTGGGACCGCATTCACCAGCAGCTTTGGCTGCAGGTGATGTCCCTAGCCAAGCCAAATTTGGGGGATCGGTCAGATAGTGGCCATGTAGTGTATCGCAGTTCCCAATCTACCAGTACCCACGGTGGAGTGGGGCAGCAGGTTCAACCCCGGCTGCTCTGCTGGGAATTTGCGTACAAGGGCACTTGTGTTAGAAAGCCCTGCCGATTCAAACACGAGTGCCCCTCTTGCGTGGGTCCACACCCATACAATGCGTGTGGCAAGGCTCGGCAAGGATGGAGTGGTAGAAAGCAAGGGGGAAGTAGATCTGGGGGGCAGCAGCCCCCTGGAAAAGGGCCCCAGACCGGTAAGGCTGAGGGTCCTTGAGTGCCTGCTGCGTGCTTACCCTAGGAAGGTTGATGCAGTTTATTTATTTGAGGGGTTTAGGGATGGTTTTAGAATTCCAGTTCAGGGACCTAGGGCAACGTTTATGGCCGACAACTTATGTTCAGTTCAGGGCAAGGAGTACATAGTTCGGCAGAAGATTCAGAAAGAATGCGCTGAAGGGAGGGTTCTGGGGCCATTTTTAGCCCTTCTAACCCCCAACTTCAGGGTATCTCCTTTGGGGGTGGTGCCAAAGAAGGCGGCTGGTGAGTTCCGCCTCATTCACCACCTATCTTACCCAAAAGGGGATTCAGTTAATGATGCCATACCAGAGCACTTGTGTTCTGTGAGGTACACCTCCTTTGACCAAGCGGTTAGGGTGGTGCGTAGGTGTGGGGTGGGGGTGGAGATGGCAAAATGCGACATTAAGTCAGCATTTCGCCTTCTCCCCGTCCACCCCAGGGATTTCGAGCTTCTAGGGTTTGCCTTTGAGGGCAAGTATTATATGGACCGTGCTCTACCGATGGGCTGCTCTGTTTCTTGCGCGGCCTTTGAGCATTTCAGCTCATTTCTGGAGTGGGAATTAAGGAGACATGCAGGTAGTCATGACTCCGCTCACTATTTAGATGATTTCCTGTTTGTTGGATGGGCAGGGTCATCGGAATGTGCCAGGCTTTTGGATACTTTCATCGAGCTGGCTGAGGAGTTGGGGGTCCCTTTAGCTCACAACAAGACTGAGGGGCCCTCTACAGTGCTTACCTTTTTGGAAATTGAGTTAGACACGGTCCAGAAATCTATGAGATTGCCTGTAGACACGGTTGACAACCTTAGAGCTCGTCTGCGGGATTTTAGGGCCAAGTGCAAGGCGTCCTTGGTGGAATTACAGCAGCTCATAGGGCATCTCAATTTTGCCTGTAAGGCTGTAACCCCGGGTAGGGCTTTCTTGCATTGATTATGCGATGCTATGGCCCCTTTGCGTGCACCCCATCACCGTGTATGGGTGACAATGGGTATGCATGCAGATCTGGAGGTTTGGGCCGAATTTGTTAATGGGTTTAATGGTGTTACCCTTTGGCGGGATGAAATGCTGCTTGAGGCCGAGCTGCAAGTCACGTCTGATGCCTTGGGGTCCACCGGCTTCAGAGTCTACTTCCGGAAGCACTGGTGTGCTGAGCAGTGGCCGCCTGATTGGCTTGCTTCAGACTTAGTTAGGGACCTTACTTTTCTGGAGTTTTTTCCCATCTTGGTGGCTGTCCACCTATGGGGCGAAGAGTTGGCCAACCACTCTGTCCACTTTTGGTGTGACAATCAGGCAGTGGTGCATGTGGTCCACTCCTTGACCTCCAGATCACCTAGGGTCATGAGGTTGGTGAGGGCATTTGCATTGCAGTGCCTTCGGTGCAATATTTTGTTTAAGGCCAGAAACGTTCCTGGGATTAACAATGGTGCGGCAGACGCTTTGTCTCGCCAACAGATGGAGCGTTTCTGGCAGCTTGCACCGGAGGCCGATCTGCAACCGACAGTGATGCCCCCAGAACTATGGCGGCTAGGGAGGCCGAAGCGTGTCGTGCCATCCAGCTCGCCATCATGCCCAGTTCACAGACAGCGTGTTGGAGAGCGGTAGGCCAGTTGGAAGAGTTTAGGCGGGAAGCTGGCATTGGCAGTATTTGGCCCATACCTGTTGAGCATGTTATTCAGTTTTGTGTTAGGCAGAAGGGCCGGGGATTGGCTGTAAAGTCCATTAGAGGGCAACTTGCAGCCTTGGCCTTTGTTAGTAAGGGCCGGGGATTTCCTGAGGCCATGGGTGATTTCCGGGTACAGAAGATGCTCGAAGGCTGGTCCAGGGAGAGTGTGGTTCGCGCGGACCCACGCAAACCCATCTCGCCTGCTGTGCTTAAAGGCTTGGGTGCTGTTTGGAAAGTGATCTGCGAATCGGGATATGAAGCTCGGCTTTTTCATGCAGCTGCCTTAACTGCCTTTTTTGGGGCCTTGAGGGTCAGTGAGCTAGTTCTGGCATCGGCCAAGGATAAGTCTGGTCGTGCCCTTATGGCAAGTGCCTTCAATTCAAGGTGGATGCGGTTTCTTTGAGGATTCGTTGGTCTAAGATGGACCAGAGGAAAAAGGGGATGAGTATTTGGCTGGGCCCTTGCACTGACGTAGAGTTGTGTCCAGTGAGGGCCTTGAGGAAGGGGGAGGAGCAGGGTTGCCTTTTTTGGCACCAAAATGGTTCCCCATTGACCCGCTATCAATTTTGGGCCGTGACTTAAAAGGCCTTAGCTAGGTTGGGTTTACAGGGGGTGAGTTTTGGCATGCACTCCTTTCGAATTGGGGCTGCATCGACAGCAGCTGCCATGGGGTACTCTGGTCAAGTTATCCAGAGGGTTGGTAGGTGGAGATCTTCTGCTTACCATGCTTATGTGCATCCATTGTCCAAGTTCTCAGTGTACTGATTGGTTTTTTCTCTTAGGTTGTGTGTCAACCATGGGACGGCAGTGTATCCTGATATGTGGGCACAGCTATGTATTTTGGGAAGCCCACCAAGCGTGGAGGACACCCGTTGGGTCACAGCTCGGCCTGAGTGACCGGGCTACAATTGAATGGCAGGGCCGGCGGGGCCTTCGATGGTCGGGCCTGTTGCCAGTGTTGTTTGGAGTGGGGCGTGGTGAGCCACACCACATCCTTGTACTTCATTTGGGTGCTAACGATCTGGGCCTTATGCAAGGCAAGGCCTTGTCCTCCCAGGCGCTGTCTGACATGCGCCTTATCGCATCTCGGTGGCTGGGGGTGCTGATAATGTGGTCGGCTATGATCCCTCGGAGGGTTTGGAGAGAGGTGGAGGATCGCCAGGCCATTGAGAGGGCCAGGATGAAGGCCAATAAGGCTATCCAAAAAGGATTGGGGGAGGGGTTGGGCGTTTATTTGCCTCACCCCCGGATCAGGGCCGAGTTTCCCGACCTCTACAGAGGTGATGGGGTGAACCTGTCTCAAGCAGGCAATGAAATTTTCCTAAATGATTTGAGGCAAGGGCTTGGGTTGGCATTAGGCCACCAGTGGGGCGCCAGGGCCTAAGCAGAGGCTTGGCCCGGGCGTTGGCTGGTTTGAGTTGGAGTAGGGTGCGGGCTGGTGAGCACCCTTGGGACTTCCCTATTGATGGGAAGAGGGGCCTGCCTAAAGGGCTGGTACTGCTTTGATGGCTGCCAGATGCAGAGGCAGGCTGCCTTCGGGAACTCCAGCCTGCGAGTCCTTCCCTCACTGCTATATGGCTGAGGTGTTCAGGAGCTTAAAGGGGGGTGACCAAATTGCCTGGCCGGCTGGGTCCACCCCATCCATTGGATGGGTCCCACCCGGGACTTCGGGGCTCGCCCAGACAGGTCAAGGCGATGGTCTATGGGGGACCCTGTGGCTTGACCTGTACTGCTTTAGGTCCTTGCCGCTGTTTGGCTTGTTTTAGTTGTATAAAGTTAATAAAGTGGCCCTTAGATCCAGCTTGGTGTCTATTTATTCCAATGGGGGGCAATTAGAAATAGTGACCAGAAATGTACATTTGAAAATGGAACAATTCACATATGCAACAGAATATATGTACTGTTGTATATATGTGTTGAAGTAAGTGCATGACAGACAGACAGACATTCACATATCTACCCACCACATAACATAGAAGTTCAGGTGTTCCTGGATGCAGAGAGAACACTTTGAATCCAGAGGCTTGTTTTGCCCCTCTTGATCAACAGATTGAAGAGACATGCTGTGCATAAGCCACTTTATTCAAGGAGCTCCCCCCCTCCCCAAACTTAATCTGGTCTTTGTTTTCTCTTCCTTCTTGCCTATAACATACAATCTAGTCCTATCAAAATGATCAGCAGAGCATGAGGCTTCACAGGCACTGGTGGATAGCAGAGATATACAACCATTAATGTCCAAGGAAGACATGGCATCAGCTAGGGTAATGCAAATTTTGTGTATTGGAGAGTCAGCAGACATCAAACAACTCAAGTGCCTGCTGAACAGATTTGTATCTTTTTTCCAAAACTTTTCAGATGAAAAATTATTTTGACCCATGGAGAATGGCACTCATTTATGTCACTAAGGAATACTTAGATGAACATTAAAGGGTAGAATATTTTAAATACAGCATTTGTTTATGTCTGATTTATATGATTTGTGATAGATTTAACTACATATGGCTGCATCTACACAACAACCTGTTATTTTTCCTTTGTGGGCATCGACTCCCTGGATGTTGGAACTACAGGGTGGCACCCACTCCAGGTTGGCCTGTGACTTCCCAGGATAGGTCAGAGTGGGTCTCAGAAATGGGAGGAGGAGGGGGGTTTGCTGCACCCTGAGTCCTCTTTTGCTCCCGTTGGGTAGGCAGGGTTCTTGAGCACCATCTCTCCCCCTCTCTCTGTTCCACTAAATGCTCCAACCACCGACTCCATCCAACTACTCCTCATTGACCCACCCTGGCTACCTGCTTTTAAGGGGCCTGCCCTGAAAGCCCCTGCCCCTACCCCTGGTTTCGTCCAATCCCCTCACCTGTTGCCAAGTAGGCCCCCTCCCCTGCTTTAAGGCCTGCCATGAACTGTGTTAAAGTTTCCTGCATTACTGTTTCACTGCTGCACCAAAGACTGCTTTGCACGTGTGTGTTCTAATACACGTGTCAGTTTCCTGCCTGCGTGTCAATTACCCTGCTGCTGTAATAGACTGTGTAGTTTACTGACTCCATGTTTGGATAACTGCACAAAGGACTCTCTTTTCCTGGGCAGCCCTGCCCTGACCTGTATCTGGACTTCCCAGTGTGCGTTTGGACTGTGTTCCCCGTGCCTGCTTTGCCATCTGCCACGGACCGTGCCTGTTCCCTGCTTTGGACTGTGTTTTAAAGTGTTGTTCCCGCTGCCTCCATGGAAGCCTGCCTCATATGGGCCCAAGCCGCTGCTAGCAGCCGGGCGCCTGCCGGGGAAACCTCCAGCGAGCCTGGCTAGGCGCTCCCTGGTCAGTTCCCACCTGGAGCCTCCCGCGGGCCGGTCGCCGAGCTTGCCCTCGCTACCGGGCAGCCTGCTATCCAGCCCCAGCTATGCCCAGCCGGCATCCATGTTCTCAGGCAGACAGAAGACCCTGGGAAGAGGACTGCTTTGAGAAGCCATTTCGGCGAAGCGGGCACACCACGGCCGCAGCGAGAGCCCCTCGCCCCGCTCTGCATATCTTAGGAGCCGCCCCGGAGAAGGAACTAAGTGCCGACCATCCCAAGCACTTAAAGAATGCATCTCAAAGAAACCTCCGCATTCCAAAACTGATGACATCAGGACAAGCCCTGTCCGCTGGAACATCCATTCAGCCCACTTGGATTTCCCCCTCCCTCTTTTGTCCCCTCTTCCTGAGGTGTCACTTATCACAATCTGATTACCAAAGTGGCCCATCCAAGCCATTCAGTAGCCCATTAGACCCTTTGTTTTAATCTGTGAGAACCACCAAGTACAGCACCAGCCCCAGGGTACGTTTTGGGGTATTTAAGCTGGTCTCTCAGACCACTCGGTGCTTAGGCCATTCCTATCCAGACTTCCTTGCTGTCCGTCTGTGGTCCCAGTGCTGGCATTGGGCCACCTCGCTGTTGTGTCTCTGCTTCGCTTCAGGATAAGTGAGTATTCCCCCTATCATCGTTGGGAACCAGCTAATGCGAACGTCTCTGTATTTCCTACTCTGTATTTCTTAGACCTTGTATGTTCTTTGTATGATTGTGCAAGCTAGGCTTACGCTACACTCAATACACGTGTTTGGACCTTACTCCTTGTCTGCCTCTTTTTCACTAGAGTGTCTGGGATCGGGACCTCCGTAAACATAGGTTATGATCCTCGCTTAATATTAATAGTTACAGACTGCTGCAGCTAATTCCCCATTATAATAAAGAGCAGTTCTGGTAACAGTTTACTGGTGGAGAATGCGGGCATAACCCGGTTCGTGTGAATATACGTGAGTCGACACGCGTGTCTTCGGCGAACTGACTTAGAGGAAAATTTTCCAGACCTCAGTGTAAAGAGCGCAATTTAGCACAGGGAATTAAAAGTGTGAATGTGTGTGGCTCTAGCGAGCATTTCTATCTTGTGGGTTGGCTTTTTCCCCATTTCCTCCTTCAGCCAGCTTTGGACTACTTGCCTTTTGTGGTGCACCGCGAGGCCCTCCAGCCGTTATAACCGGTGTACTGTGGGTGAGGACCTCTGAACTGGTGAAGTTCCTGGCCACCTTCCGGGCCGCCTAAACGCGTCTATGTGGGTGGGATCCCAGAAGTAGGCTCTATAGATATATATATCCTGAAGCAGCACATATAAAACTCTTTTCCGCCCTCCCCCGTCTCTCCTAAGTCCGTCCAAACCCCGCTCCTGCCAGCACTTAGGCTTCAATCCCCGCTCCGGAGGAAACGTGAAGGGATCGTTAGTCCGTTTGGTTGTTCAGTCAGTTTAGCTTTGGGAATCTGAAGCCAGGTTCCTGAAGCCCCACGGCAGCCGGCCGCACCGTGCTTGAGAGTTTTAAGTTAGACTCTTGGGCGCCTTTCCGCTTGCGAGTTTTAAGTCAGACTCGTGGGCGCACCTCGCTTGGGAGTCAGTGGGACTCTTGGGCACACTTTTGCTTGGGAGTTGTTAGAACTCTTGAGCGCACCTCGCTTAGGAGTACCGTAGTTTTACTCCTGGGCACTTTTGCTTGGGGACTTGCAGAGGCAGTCCTTGAGCGCATTTAGTCTTTTGGTCGAGGCTTGGAGACTGTTTAACCGTTTGTCTCTGAGCACGAGGCCTGGGGACTTTTTGGAGTTTAGTTCTTGGGCAGAGAGCTTGGGAGCATTTTGGCTTCTGAGCAGAGGCTTGGAAGCACTTCAGTTCCTGAGCAGAGGCTTGGGAGCATTTCTGGTTGCCTGAGTAGAGGCTTGGGAGACCCCTTTAGTAGCAGTTCCTGAGCAGAGGCTTGGGGACACCTTTTGGTTTCCGAGTATAGGCTTGGGAGACCCCTGAGCTTTAGCTTCTGAGCAGAGGCTTGGAAGCACTGAGCGTTTTTGTTCTTGGGCTTAGAGAGCTTGGGAGCATCTTCTGAGCCAGTAAACTTTTCCTGGTCCCGTGGCTTGTAGGCAAGCTTGAAACGGGAATAGGAATTTTTCCTTCTCCCCCGGTGGAGAAGAACCGAGTGTAGGACCCTTAAAATACCCTGTAGACCCTAAAAGTAGAACCTTAAAACCCCCTGGTAAAAACCCTTGAGGACCTGAGGGAAGGATAAACCTCCCAAAAGGAACATAGAGAGGAAGAAGTTGTTAAAACCCTTGAGCAGCTTTAATCGCCCCACCCCTGGTGTTGCTGATATACTCTTTAACCTCCCCCAAGATCAGCCTTAAACGAAAAAGTAAAATGTACCGGGCAAACCCCACCGTGCCCCGCCTGGAGAAGTGGCTAGTGAAGAAGGGAGATTGCCCCTGGGAAGCCGGTTCCTTCAAGGGACCCGACCCGCTCCAGATAGTCAGAAGCGCCTTCCAAGATTTTTGCGAAAAAGAGAAACCTAGGTCCAGTAAGAAGGATAGGTATGGAGCCTGGGCACTTTTCACCGCCCTACAGGACAGCGTGTCCCTAATTAATAAGCTCCAAGTAGCTCAGGAAGAACAGGAACAGGAGATAGAAAAGCTAAGGAGAGAAAAGAAGGAACATGAGGAAAAAGCAGCCGAGTGGCGTTCAGAACGCGTTAACTTCATGTTAGAGAAGCAAGGACTAACTACCGCCCTCCAGGACGCTCAGCACAAGGCTGAAGCGGCCACCGCTCGTGCCGATATGGCTGAGCACGCATTAACGGAGGGACAAGAAGAGATTACCAAGCTCACCCATGCCGTCCGGTTCATGGCGGACCACAACCAGTCTAAAACCACAGCCGCGGACCATTCAGCTTGTAAGAGGGAGCTAGAGGCCCTAAAGCGACACTTGGGGATGCAACAGGCCGTAATTTCCGCCGTGCACCCCTCAGCCCTCTTGGCCCTCCCAGAAGATAGTAAGGATAGCTGGGCATCTCAGTCGTCCCAACCCGAGGAAGCCCCACAGCCCCTCCACCCAATAGCCACCAAGGAAATAGTATCCATGGACGAGGATGGCAGGAAGACAGACCGGGTCGTTAAGGAAACCCGCAATTGGAGGCCTGATGAGCTCCAAGCCATAGCCGACCGTATGGGACCCCTAAACCGAGACACGGCCATCCAGTGGTTCACCCATGTGACCACCTCTCAGCCTTCCGCTAGTGGTTCCGATGTAGCCCAACTGGCTCGCCAATGCGCCGCCCCTGAAATAGTCTCGGCCCTGAATGCCTATATCTCTAACCGAAGGCTAGCCACACGCAGCCAGTACGGAGCAATTAAAGAAATTTGTGCATTCCTGTGGCCCACCAAGAGTTTGAAAGCCCTGTACATCGCAGAGTCTCAAAAACCTGGAGAGGACCCAGAGGCATACTTAGCTAGAAAGCAGCTTCTTGCCGAGCTGTCAGACGAAGTGGACCTAGATGCAAGCGATGTACCCGACTTTGACAAATTAGAATTCAGGAGAGCAGTCTTAGATGGACTCAATAGTACCACCCGCCTAGCACTAGCAGGAGTGGAGCCCGGGAGCATCTCATGGGGAGACCTGGAAGCTCGCATCAGGAGCATTGCTGGCCTGTTGCGGGAAACCGGTGCCATCCGCCATGTGAAATCCCCAGCCTCCCATAGGAAAGAGAGTGAGCCCATCAACACAGTCACGTATGCCAACCATGGTCCCCACTCCCAATATCGGCCCCAAGGGCATAGCTCGTACTCGGAGCCTAGAGGTGGCATCTTGCGTGGGAGAAGCGGTAGCTTCACTCGGGGCCGCAGCCAAAGGGACTCTCATCCAGGAGTAACCTTTGCGCCCACCCCCAGTCACTACCCTTCCTCCCCACAGGGACCCTCTGAGCCCTGGAGACCTGCGCTGCCCTCGGCGCCCCCGCCCCCTCGGGCACCTCACCCCTACAATCACCACGTCTACCCTCCCCCAAGTCAGGCTGACTCCTGGAGACCGCAGCCAAAGAACCATGAGGAGCCCTCTGACCTAGGCGGCCCTCCGCCAGCCAGGGACTCACTCCGCTGGGAACTCTGGAAGCGACTCAAGGATCATGGGGCAGACATGGAGCTCTTCCACCAGCAGCCCACTTCAGTTCTTCTCTCCGCCCTTCTAGATACCCTTGCGAAAGGCCCTCCCCAACATGCACAGCCAGTGGCTACAGTAAGAGGAGAGCCGCCACCAGCTGGGAACCCCTTTTTCCAATAGGGATGCCCGGGGGTCACACATGATTCTCCCCACTTAACTGCCCGTGGGAGAAAACCAAAGGTTGAGGCTAGCCTTCGACCTCCGGGAACTAAAAATAGCTTGGAACTTAAAAGAGAGAAGGAAAGATTCCAAAGGGTGATTCGCACCCAGAACCCAGCACCAACTTTGCCAGACACCTCTGAAAGAAATCTGGCAGAGCTGCAAAATAAAATTCAGGAGCTCATAAGTGTAAATAGGGAACAGAATTTAAAAATAAAAGATCTTAATAAAGAGAATGAGGAATTAAAAGAAAAATTAAATGCTTGCACAATAGAGAAAGAGCAGCTCCACAGTAAATTCCTTAGCATGCAGACTTTGCTGGAGAACCAGAATAATGAAACCGCCACTTTAAAAACCCTGATGCAAAATCTCCTGGAATCCCAGAGACTCACTGAGGCCAGATTAAAGACTTTAGAGGAACAATCAGTGATTGAATCAGCACCCCGCCCCGCCAAAGGCAGTGAAACAGGTAGTCAGTCACCTTTGCCTCCAATTTCTGCCTCAGCCCCCATGCCCAAGAAGCCAGAATTCACTTTAGCCTCTGAGCATGTGCAGAGTTTAAAAGTCATTCCCCAAGAAATTGTCTTGGCTCCCATAGACTGCCCCCAGCCAAGCTATACACAGCCCACCGTGACTGTGCCCTCTTGCAATGATCCTGAAGAACAGGTAAACAAAAGTAAAAATGCAGTTCCTTTAAAAGAATTAAATTGCTTTGAGAATCCAGTGCTTGCAACTACGCACCAAATAGCTTTCTCTCAGCCTTCCCTGACTAACACCCCTGAAGAAAACCTTATGTTGGGCCTGTGTGGTTTAGTAGTGCTCGAGCTAATTCAAAGACATTTGTATATCTGTTTCCACGTTTTAAAAGGCTCAAGCCCAAAACTTAATGAAAAGGTAGAGCCTCCAGCAGTAAGTGCAGTCAGGAATGTAATAAGGCAAGTGAGCAAATTCCAGAAAGACTCCCAGTTGCTAGCAGCATCTAAAACAGACTGTTCCCACTCAGCGTTGCACCCCCACCCCTCATTGAAATGGAAAAACTGGCCAGACCAGGAATCTGACCTCCTCCCAGTTCTTCCTTTTGTCCTCTCCCAGGCTGAAGTAAGCCCAAATAAATGTAATCACTGGTTCCCTGTCAGAATTTGGAAGGGATTGGAACCAGGAGTGGAAAAACCACCTTAAGGAGACTTGAGTTCAAATCCCTGCAGCCCCCGTCCCTTTTCGTTGTGCAGTCTTAACTTTATGTGTGTATGAACCTGAAGCCCAATTCCCTTTTGAAATTAGATATAAAAAGCCAACTTGGCTTCATATAATCATTTAGTGTTTTTGTTATTTCTTGTCAGTTCTATTCTTTAACTTCATTAGGCGGGCCCCACAGTTGGGACCCTGGGGGGAAACACGGCAATCAGGGCCAAGTAGGACCACCACCGAAAGTGATTCTTAATTGGATTTTTAGCCGCATGTTCGGGAAAAAATTGCACAGGCAAAAGAGATTTGCTGTGTGAAAGTGGTTGGAGAGGCTTTAGCCCAAGAGTGAATGCATTTCCAATATTGGAGACACACCAACAAAGGTGATCTCTGTATTTGAAAACATTTCACCCGCCGTGCTGGTGAAGATCCCGCATCTACGTAGATTCGGGGTCTCACCTGCCAGACCCACGCTTTCGCATGATGGTCGGCTTTGGCTTTGAGGGCCGTGCCTCCCCTGGAAAAGGTCCCCCAGATAGCCCAACACCTCTCTTTTACTAATGTTCATAGTCGTCATGGTGAGTTGCTATACGGCGCCACCACTTAGTACGCTTTAGTGCAAAAGTAAAAGACCCGCCAGTATTTTGTAAATATGTACCCTCTGGAATATGTTATTGGGGTACGTTCGCCACGCACAAGGGGCAGCGTACCTCATTTACATAGCCAGGACCCCCCGCGCCAAGATGACCCCCGAATAACCCAGACCCAGTGGCGCCGGCAGATCTCGGCCGCCTCCGCCGCTTTTCGATAAACGCCGCCGAGCGCCTTCGGCTCCATTTCGGCCCTTTCCGCCAGCAGCCGCCCGCCCCACGTAATCTTTTCCCTTGCCCGTACCGTACAAGGGAAAAGAAGGGGAGGAGACATATTGAAGTTATAATGAAGCCCTGCCAGGCCTTCCAAGTGAGGGCAACCTGAAAATAACCCACGCCCGTGTGCTTTTGCTTTGTGTGTTTCTTTCTTTTAACATGAAATTGGGGCCTCCCGAGGGAGTCCCTCCAAAAATTGATCCTAGGAAAAAATATGGTCCGCCGAAATACATACATGAGGTCCTGCAAAAAAAAGCAGAGGGAAAAAGGCAAAGCAAAAGCAAACCATCATAAAACATACCTTCAACCCTAACCACCCCTACTTAAAAATTATTTTAGAAAAATAGAACGAAGGTCTCCTTTAGCAGCAACCTTTAGAGTTGATGGAAACCGCTCTCTAGTTTTTTTCCTTTTTAGAACGGCAAGGCCAGGCTGAGCCGGACCGATAGCTCTCAGCCCGCAAAATAGAAGTAGCTCGCCGCCGAGCAAGGGGCACCTGGAGGCCACATAGTTCAGGCACCCAGGGACCCCTGGGGCGAGTTTGCATAATCCCGCCTAACGCACAACCGACCCTTGCTCGACGTAAAAACGTCCCCCCTGAAATATACACGCTTTAGAAAGAAACCTTCGCACAGGAGTTCCCCAGAGCAACAAGCTGGAAGGCTCGCTTAGTGCTCCGGGACTTCTCGTTCGAGCCCCAATCAGTAAGAGTGCTGGCAGAAAAACACCCTTCTTTTTCCCTGCTTTACTTCATTCATTTTGCTGCAAGAAACTCAGGGAACCTGTACTTATATCCGCAGGTCTCCCCAGGATATTTTCACCACAAAAAGGAAAGGAAGGCCAGGAGATGAGGCACCTGGCTACTCTGTGTTTGCTCGTGCTGGCAGGCACCCTAATAGAGGGACGCCCGTCCAAATTAATGCCCTACCCCCACTGGAGATGTATTAATACCCTAGCAGAAAACGAAATGATGGTCTGCAAAGTTGTGCAGAAGATTAATATGACCACCCCCACGGACCGCACTAACTTCCGCAGTTGCGAAGAGCAGTGGATCCGACCCCCAGAGCTTGTTATTTTATGTGTAGGAGTAAAAACTCTGTCTCAAGAACTAGTATGTTACTCGCCTACTGATACAGTTTCGCCACTTGCTCCAATCCCATGTATGTTCCTTCCCCGTATCAGGCCAGCCCCCACCGCAGTCCCGGTGGTAGACAGATATACCACCCCTGCCAACTTCGAAACCTCGCCATTTGTCACTGAGGCTTTCGGACCATACTGTGAAGTTATTTTAGTGTCGGCCGCAGTATGGAAGGCAGGAGACCCCTTCAGAATGACCATCCTACTAGGCACCACTGCCACTGAATCTGCATCAGTCACTATCACGCCCCCTTCAGGCGCAGTTCTCTCCTTTGCTATAGAACGCTGGGAGAACCTGACCTGGATTGTAAAAGAGGAAGACCTAGCCAAACACGGCCCACCCGATTGGATTCTGGTTCAACAGACGCCCGAATGCCAAACCAAGCCCCTAGTAGAGAAATTTCACCGGCTTGGGCTGCTCTTTGTAAATTTGACTCACGAACCAGGCAATTATTCCCTGCTGATCCGGACCCAGGAGACCCACACCATCCAAATTGACCCTTTGATTGTTAGCAATAAGCAATTAAGCCAAGGCGGCGCGCATATAGTGGGCTCCCATGTTTTGAAAACTGACATTCGAGAGAGAGTTCTAGTCCGCCCGCAAATGTCTTTAAAAGAGATCCGCATAGACTTAGCTGAGCTAAATATAACCCAGAGGCTGCCGCAGTGCGCTCCCTATCTGGAGGCCGGTAGCAAGGGTTGGAATGCATGGCTACAACTGTGGATCGATCCCTCCCCCTCTCTCTCGCGTGCCAGACGAAGCATTGCCGACTGGACTGCTCCTGCAGCCGGAGGCTTAGCAATCATGGATTCGGTCAATATTGAGACTCTCGCTAATAAGTTTGCCCATGTCACGACTAGCATCTCCGACTTAGGTAAACCGGTGGTGCAGTCCCTAAATTCCATTTCGAATGGGCAACACGAGATCAGCTCCATTTTAGTTAACTGGGAGAGTCAAATTGAAAGAGATTTTTCTCTGCTGCTCAAAGGAACACAGTCTTTTGAACGCAACGTGTCAATAGCCATGGCATGTATGCAAGCCCAACAATTAAATCAGGCTGTGGCCATGGGGCTAATTCGGCAAGCCACAGACGGGCACTTGCCCCTGGAAATTAAAAGATTGATTATGCCCAAATTGTCACCCCTAGAACTGGAGCTTGAATCCTGGTGGTCTCTCGTAAATTCCTCATTCTCACCGACCACCCAGGAACTTAAATTATTTTTATTGACGGCCAGTGCGCACGAGTCATTCCATGTATATCCAGTGGTGCCTCTGGGACTCCAAGTCAGCGACACCGAAGTCCTCTACGCCCGCCACCCCGACCATTGGGCCCGCTTCACCCCGACCGGATGGCAGCTCGTCAGCCTCCAAGGGTGCCAGCATCGAGACCAGACCGGCTTTATTTGCCAAGACCAAGCCTTCGCACCGCACCACCCCTGTGTAGCCCCGCAAGTCGACGCCCTCAATGAGTGCTCTTTTGAGGTCGTCTGGGAGAACAGCTCCGCTGTGGTCTACCTTGGGAAAGGATGTGCCTGCGTGCGAACGGCCTGCGACTTTGTGGTCCTGAATGCGTTCCAGCTTAAGCCCGTGATCCCGGGAGTCAATCGCTGCTTTTGCAACCTGTCTTCGGTGCCAGCCTGCGACTTCACCTACACGGTACCGGTCTGGACCCAAGAAGAGATCCTGGTGGCACCCTCCATCTATCGTTATGTGAAGCCCATCTCCCTTGGCATCGGTCTGGAGCTAATCCACGAGCTCCTGACCCACCCGCAGCTCCACCGCACCCTCCAGAGCATCCAGAGGGACGGAGATAGTACTGCTTTGGTTGTGTCCCACAACGGCAAGGAAATCTTGGACCTTGCCCAACAGATCAAGACCACCGGTGAGCACTCGTGGTGGGAAACCCTCTTTGGCTGGAGCCCCACTGCCACTGGAATTTACAATTTGGCTTTGCACCCAATCATCGTTATTTTGGCCTTTCAAGTTTTGTTGTGTGCCTCACTACTTTATTTGGGCTGTTGGAGCCGCCGACAGCTCCAACAACTCCAACTGTCTTACCGCTTGGATCACTATAACCCCGACCTTCTTCTGCCTTAAGGGTTGTTCTTGGCGCCCTCCTTTAACCCTTGTTTATTTGCTTACGTTGTTATGAACTATGATTATGTTTTATTATGTGTATGGATCCTGCACCGGCCCCATGGACGCTCTGCTGCCGGACACCGCTCCAAGGCCCTCTTGTGGACTAGGGGGGGACATGTTTCTCTGCCTCCCAGCCCACGGCCCGTCTCCAAACGACCGCCAGCGGCACCACCTCCATGAGGACTGGAACTGTGTGTCCGAAGCCCTTCTCGCCGCTCACCGACCCTGCTCTGCGGATTGACGCAGACAGCAAGGGGGGGTGGAAGTGTGTTTTGGAGCACATGGACTAAGCTTGCTTGTTCTTGTAAATATGCAACCCAGTCCAGCAGCTGTACTGCAGACTGAGCCGTCTGTGATCTTTGTTGCTCTATTGTTTTATGAATTTCTTTCCATTGCTTTCATGAATTTTACTCCCATGAATTTAGCCCCGAACTAGCCCCTCCCTCTATCTACTGCAAGTGCGCCCATGATCTCCCCATGAACTGGAACCCTTTTTATCACCCCCTATTAACTTTAGCCCTATGAATTTGATTTTAACCTTATGAATTGCCTTTTTAACCTGACTCACTCCGCCGAGGTAATTCTAGCCTATTTATCATTTTATGAATTTGGTTTTAACCGGGACCCCTCCTGTACGGTCTCTTTTAAAGGTTATTTTATTTCTAATTTTAAGCTCGATGAATTTGGGTTTAATCTGACTATATGAGTTGGTCTTTTAATTGCAGAGTTTATTTTTCTGACCCCCTATGAGCCCTTCCGTCGCTCCCCCCCCCCTCATGAATTATTTCCCCGCACTTGCTTTTACTATTGCTGCTTTTGTCTATGAAATTGGTTTTAACTTCCTGGTCTATTGCTTTTATCATATATATATATATCTATGTATTTATGATTTTAACCATTTATGAATTGCTCTACCCTCTATGAATTGATCTATGCCTGACTTGCACTTTCTTATATGAATTGTTCCCTCACCTATGAGCTTTGTTTTATTCTTGCATTCATGAATGTATCCATGAATTGCCCTTGCTTTTAATCTTATGCTTATGAATTAATCCATGTATATGAATTGCTCCTGGTTTTTAATGCTTTTAACCCATCATGAATTCTGTATGAATTACCTTCATCCATGAATTAATCAATGTACACAAATATGAATTATTGCTATTTATATGCATGAATTGCTCATTGCTGCTCATATCACCATGAATTGTTATTGCTTATGAATTATGACTATTTATTCTGACGATTGCACTTAGCACACCCCCTAGTGTGAACCCAGAGACCTGCAGCCCATTGGCTGATCTAAATTGCACTTATTCGGTTAGGTGGTTCTCCAAACTAAATTTTTGAGTGACGCCTCCCCCTCCTTCCCTTCCCACTCCTTCTTCGCTCGAAGCTCGACCACCGGACATTGCCGACCACCTCGCCTTTGAAGTCAAGTTCGGAGACCCGCGCGCCTGACGTCACGGGGTCTCCGAGGGGGGGAATTGTTGCCAAGTAGGCCCCCTCCCCTGCTTTAAGGCCTGCCATGAACTGTGTTAAAGTTTCCTGCATTACTGTTTCACTGCTGCACCAAAGACTGCTTTGCACGTGTGTGTTCTAATACACGTGTCAGTTTCCTGCCTGCGTGTCAATTACCCTGCTGCTGTAATAGACTGTAGTTTACTGACTCCATGTTTGGATAACTGCACAAAGGACTCTCTTTTCCTGGGCAGCCCTGCCCTGACCTGTATCTGGACTTCCCAGTGTGCGTTTGGACTGTGTTCCCCGTGCCTGCTTTGCCATCTGCCACGGACCGTGCCTGTTCCCTACTTTGGACTGTGTTTTAAAGTGTTGTTCCCGCTGCCTCCATGGAAGCCTGCCTCATATGGGCCCAAGCCGCTGCTAGCAGCCGGGTGCCTGCCGGGGAAACCTCCAGCGAGCCTGGCTAGGCGCTCCCTGGTCAGTTCCCGCCTGGAGCCTCCCGCGGGCCGGTCGCCGAGCTTGCCCTCGCTACCGGGCAGCCTGCTATCCAGCCCCAGCTATGCCCAGCCGGCATCCATGTTCTCAGGCAGACAGAAGACCCTGGGAAGAGGACTGCTTTGAGAAGCCATTTCGGCGAAGCGGGCACACCACGTCCGCAGCGAGAGCCCCTCGCCCCGCTCTGCATATCTTAGGAGCCGCCCCGGAGAAGGAACTAAGTGCCGACCATCCCAAGCACTTAAAGAATGCATCTCAAAGAAACCTCCGCATTCCAAAGCTGATGACATCAGGACAAGCCCTGTCCGCTGGAACATCCATTCAGCCCACTTGGATTTCCCCCTCCCTCTTTTGTCCCCTCTTCCTGAGGTGTCACTTATCACAATCTGATTACCAAAGTGGCCCATCCAAGCCATTCAGTAGCCCATTAGACCCTTTGTTTTAATCTGTGAGAACCACCAAGTACAGCACCAGCCCCAGGGTACGTTTTGGGGTATTTAAGCTGGTCTCTCAGACCACTCGGTGCTTAGGCCATTCCTATCCAGACTTCCTTGCTGTCCGTCTGTGGTCCCAGTGCTGGCATTGGGCCACCTCGCTGTTGTGTCTCTGCTTCGCTTCAGGATAAGTGAGTATTCCCCCTATCATCATTGGGAACCAGCTAATGCGAACGTCTCTGTATTTCCTACTCTGTATTTCTTAGACCTTGTATGTTCTTTGTATGATTGTGCAAGCTAGGCTTACGCTACACTCAATACACGTGTTTGGACCTTACTCCTTGTCTGCCTCTTTTTCACTAGAGTGTCTGGGATCGGGACCTCCGTAAACATAGGTTATGATCCTCGCTTAATATTAATAGTTACAGACTGCTGCAGCTAATTCCCCATTATAATAAAGAGCAGTTCTGGTAACACACCCCCTCACTGTCAGACTCTCTGCTGGGGCCAATCCGGCTCTTCCCCCTTAATTCTCCCTCTTTTGTGTTCCTCTCCTTGGCTCAGGATTCCTTGGCATCTCTGCAGGGCAGGGCTGGCCGGACTGCACCACACCCGCCTGGGGAGGAGCTGCCACAGCATTTCCCTTTGCTCTCTCGGGCCCTGCTGGCCCGTGGCTCCCCTGCCCTGCATTTGGCTGAGATGCCACCGTGGCATCAGGAGAGGGGTCTGCGTCCACCTGCCTCTTCGTTGGGTGGCCCTCTGCCAGCCCTGTTGCTGTTGCTGGGCTCGGATAGCTGGTCGCTTTGTCTCCAGGCCCTCTTGCCTCCGTTCTGGCCACTGTCGGTGTGGCTGTTTAGGGCTTTCCTCCTCTGGCCCCCTTCATTCTCGGTGCTTGCGGTAAGTTCAGGGGAGGGGGTTCCCCTGACTCTGGACACCCTGAATTTTTCCTGTTATGTCCCCAGAGAGCTTTTTGAGGTTATCTTTAAAAAGAAAAAACATAGCTACTGGACACTAAGATTCTAGTTATCTAGTGCCACAATTTCTGAATTATCAGCACTCATTTTTTTAAAAAAGTAAGTATCCAGCCCCTTTCCTTGCTGATTATAAGGGGAAAACTTCAGGCTGTGCATTTCCCCATATAATTCTGTAACAAGAAGGGCTATTTTTTTAAAAAAAAATGTAAACTGACACTTCAAAGACTGTGGAAATAAATTATTGGAACATAATTAACATATACTGAACAGTTAGGAATGAACAGAATGAAGCAATATGTCTAGAGATGGCAGCTACCCGCCTCCTGGACTCCATGTTTGCCCACCCTGGGCAGCACCCCCCCCAACCCCAAGTAGGCTGAAGCTTACCTGCTGCCCTTGTTGCTGCAGGCTCCAGCTGCACCTGACAGCCTCCCACTGTCACTGCTTGCCCCAACAGCCTCCGTCTGCAGGAAAACCAGCAAGCCCCTCGGATTGTCTCCACATGGTCCAAGCAAGCAACCTTCATGAGGCCAGGGCAGACAGCTTCCATGTGACCCAGGCACATGGTCTCCACATGACCCAGGTATGCACCCTCCACATGGCTGGTTCCTGAAGCTCCCAGGAAGTAAGTGAACTGGAACCAAATATCTGCAGAGCCCCACACTAGGGATGGAGAGTTTCCAGCTCCTGCTTGGGCTGACAATACTACCCTTACTCCCTGGCCAGGCAGTAGACAACCCTGCTGAGGCATGATGAAGTCCTTTCCCCACCTCAGAACCACTGGGTAGGGCAGAATGGGTTGGGCATCTCCCCAGGCATAGTTCCACCCAGGCTGTGCTCCAGCTACTAGCAGTGGGATTGTCCCAGACATTGGGAATGGGAATAGAGGGTGGGGTGAGGCTGGGGATGAGGAAGAGGATAAAAGAAGGGCTCCATAGGCAGGCAGGGGAGGAGAATGGGGAGAAAGCCAAGGGAGCAGAGAGAGAGCGAGAGAGGGGGGGGCAATTCCCCCTAAGGAGACATCATGGGCAAAGAAGATTTGAATCCAGTGGCACCTTAGAGACCAACAAGGTTTTCAGGGTTTAAGCTTTCGAGAGTAGGGGTGTGCACTAAGAAAGTTTCCATTTCAGTTCCAGGGGGTTTCAGAATATTTCTGTTCAATTACTAGTTCGTTTCGGGTCAGCCAGTGCCAGCTCGGAACTGATCAGTTTGGATTTGTTTGTTTTGGCAGTGCATGTGCGAATGCACGCTGTTCTTTTCAGAGGTGAGGTGGAGAAACAAGGCTAGGACTGTTGTTTTTGCCCTTAACCAAACCATTAGTCCCCCTCCTAGTCTAAACCATTGATCCACTGAGTTTTTCCTTAAGCACAATAACACACACACCAATGGACCCATTAAAGGTAAGTGTTGGCAGGTGGAGCAGCAAGACGTTGCCATGTAGGAGAGTGTTCCAGCCAGTGCAGTCCAGCAACATTAAAAACAAGCCTTCTTCATGTTCACTTTTTTCTTTTCCTATAGTGCCAATAACTTATTACCTTTGCAGTCTGCTATTGCCTGTTGGTTTCATGTTTCCTTGTGCTTTGTTCCCACAATGAGGGGTGAATCCAAATCATTTCTTTTGATGTTCAGCATTCCACTGCGAAATGGGGCATTCTCGCTGCCAATCTTCTCTATTGCCCAAGAGCAGGCAGGCAGAATGATCCGCTGAATCCCCTCTCAACAGACCTATGTTTTCCCCATAAGTTTTCTTTTTTGCTGTGAGAGCAGACAAGATTGTTTTTGAAAGGGGGAAATAGGTACACATTTGGCATTTAACTCAGAAAAAGAGAGAGAGACTTTAAAGACTATGGAAGCAATCCTAAACTGGTCTATTCAGATGTAAGTTCCATATAATAATAATTATAATAACATTCAGTTTATATACCACCCTTCAGAACAACTTAATGCCCACTCAGAGTGGTTTACAAAGTATGCTATTATTATCCCTACAACAAAACACCCTGTGAGGTGGGTGGGGCTGAGAGAGCTCCAGAGAGCTGTGACTAGACATGGGCATGAACCAAAATTTTTTAACAAATCTGCGGTTCGAGGTTCGGTGCCGATGACAATCCTGAAGTTGCGAACCGTAACGGACATTTCCTGTTGCCGAACTGGTTCACGGTTTGTGGTGCTCAGAACGGCCCCCGTTGCACTTAGAGAGCCCGTATTCACAAGGAGTGTGTAGCAGGCTCTCCTCCAGCCAGCACCCAAGTTTGGTCAAGATTAAAATAGTGATCTTAGAGTTATACCCTCTCCAATCCGAGGCCCCCAGGAAACTCCCACAAAAATCCAAGCTCAATTATACTCTTTCTGTCTCTCCCCAAAGGCTAGCAAGTAGCAAGCAACAGCTCTCACACTCCACTGTTCGCTGAAAGTGAAACCAGAACTGGGAGCGCAGTGCTTTTTATAAGCTGAGGTCCCATAGAGCAATGCAGGAGGTCTGTGTTTGGCCGTCAGAGCTGCCTATCAGGGTTTGCAGGGATGAGATCGGAGTGCATGTGGCTACAGAACACCCTCTCCCCCCTCCCTCCCCCAGATGTCTTCTCCCAACTTATAACCACTTTGCAGCTCCATGGTTGGAAGGAAGACCTGCTGATCAAGGTAAGCTGGGCTTCGATTCGGGTTTCCAGGGCGACAGAAAGAGCGCAAACAGAGTTCAGGCATTCCCCCGGCTCTGTTTCCAGGGGAATTGATGATTGATGGTGCCTGACTGTCTGGCTTCCTGAACCGCGGCCAAACGCACCAAACCAGGCTTCTTCCGAATGCTGGTTTGTTTGCCGTGGACAATCATGAACTGCCGGATCGCGATTGCGCGATTGCCAATTTTGTGGGTTTTTAAAGTTCATAATGTGGTTCGTGCCCATGTCTAGCTGTGGCTAGCCCATGGTCACCCAGCTGGCTTCAAGTGGAAGAGTGGGGAATCAAACCTGGCTCTCTTAACCACTACACCAAACTGGCTCTCAATATGTTATTCAATAGTGCTTACTCCCAAGGAAGTGTTTTCCAAATGGCAGCCTATGATTAAAGTCTCCCTTCCAAATGTTTCCAAAGCTGATAGGAAGGGAGAGGAAGGGCTTCCCCTTCCATGGATCAGATTAGCAGGGAAGGAAAAAAATACGATTTCTCATGTACCTGGGTGTGTGTGGGGGGGGGGATGCACTCACATGCATTGGTCTCATATCCTCTACCTGACCAAAAAACCTAATAATGTGAGTTCTCTCTCCCCTTGGGACTTGGTTGGCACTGTTCAGGAAAACAAACTGTTGCCCTGCCAGGTGAATCCAATGCATGTTTGCTGTTGGAAGATACGAATTGAAACAAAACACACACACTTTTTGGTGGGACTCCTGGCTTTGGTTCAGTGTTCTGGAAGCAGCTTTAGCAAGCTGAGCCAGCGAGTTTTGTGTGTAATTTTGGCTCTTTCCCCCATTATGCACACCCCTATTTGAGAGTCAGAGCTCCCTTCATCCAAGGTGACAAGAACCTGCCCTGTTCTCCTGCATCTGAGGCCTGCAAGGAGCTCTCGAGGAGAAGATGAACTGGTTGGCAGATGGTCACAGAAAGATCTCTACCCCTCCAGAGGGCTTAGACATCATGTCAAACAAACACGAACTGGTCAACAAACAGATGACCAGCTAATTCGTGAATTGGCTCTTTGTTTACCAATAGTGAACAGGACATGATCCAAACCAGTGGATTTTTGAGGTTTAAGAGCTGTATTTATAAGCTGAAGTAGTGCCAACTAATTTGCTGCTAGTATTTATTTTTGGATCCTGAGACACCAAGTATACTTATTCCTGTACGCTAAGGCAACAGCCAGTAACCCTTTCCCTACATCTAGGGATTCTGTGTATTGTCTGCTTTCTTTGCATATAGCAGCCATTTCAGTAGTTGCAGATCACAACCTGTTCTATACAGGCTGAGCCTCTGTGAGAAAGTCAGATCAGAAATTAAATAAGTAAATAAATGCACAAGCTGCGAGAACTTCTGCTTTTCCATGTGGTCCATGTGGTGGACCCTGGCCCTAGAGAGGCTCGGCTGGCCTCTACCAGGGCCAGGGCCTTTTCGGTCCTGGCCCCAACCTGGTGGAACTCTCTGTCTGAGGATGCTCGGGCCCACCAGGATCTTGTATCATTTAGGTGGGCCTGTAAGACTGAGATGTTCCGCCAGGCATATGGTGGAGGCTAATTTTAGCCTATCATTGCTGAGCCGTCCACCGGTCTCCCTCTAAAAGGGGTATGGAGAGTCCACTCCCACTGGTTGCCCTGAAAGGGGTACAGTATTTTATCTGTTTTATAATTGATTTTAAGCTGTATTTTAATCAATGTTGTACCTTGCCCTGAGCCCGCTTGTGGGGAGGGCAGTTTAAAAATAAAACAAACAACTAAATAAATGTTCAAACTAATTGTATTCCGTTTGTGAGAAGCTTTTGTTGTTGCTGTATTTGTTGTTTCAAAATTCTGACTGTCCCCTCTTCCTCCTCCTCATCTCATGGATCCATACGTATAAAGACATTCTTAGGGACACTTTGTTCCATCAGTTTATTTCAGGGAGCTCAGGGGGTTCCAGCCCAGGCAGTGTTACCTCTAGGCATTGAGACCAAAGTGAATATCATAAGACTGCTCTAGCAATTTGTGCTCAGGCCATGCCACCATAAGGTTTACAGAGTCATCTATGATATTATATTTACACTCTGCCCTGATTATGTCAGACATAGTAGAATATGAAGCCAGTTAATTATTTCTACCTAATCATCATCATCTTCATAGTAGTGGCCGAACAGGCAGTGCATGTGGTTGTTGTGGGTTTTCCGGGCTGTATTGCCGTGGTCTTGGCATTGTAGTTCCTGACGTTTCGCTGGCAGTGCATGTGTTTGCTTGTGAAAGAGGCAGAGCTCCAGGCTACAGAACCCACTGAGGGTGGACTGGAGACTGAGGGCCAAGCTACAAGTGATGAATGACACTTGCCTGGCAAGCGAACAGACTCACATGTATTTCTCCCAGTTCACTTGCCATTCACTTGCTCTCCACTTGATCAAGTGGAGCACAAGTGAATGGCAAGTGAACAGGGAGGAATACACGTGAGTCTGTTCACCTGCCAGGCAAGTGTCATTCGTCACTTGTAGCTTAGCCCTGAAGGCAGCCTGATTTGAGCCTGTTTTGGGCTTCATTCTACATTGTATCCTCAGCTCTAATAATGCCAGGGTCTCTCAAAAGGAATAAAGGCATGAGGGCCAACACTCCAGGCTGTGCAGGTATAGCTGCATCCTGACCGGAAAAAGCAGGTGTTTTTCAGAGTCCTTGTTGTGAGAAGCGCTTCAAGCAAGGAATGGGGTGGCTGCCTCTGGAAAAACTATCACAAGCTGGCCAAGTAGGTTTCTTTCTGAGGATTGGAAATGATGGTAAGGGAGCTTAACAACAACTCCCAGCTCTAGGAAACATGAAAGGCCATTACTTTAAGAACAGAAAGTGAAACACAGATGAAAGAGAAGAACACAGGAAAGCAGCAGCGTTTCTGCATATGCAAATATTTATGCATGTAAGGGAATCCAGCTACCATACAATATCACATACATTTCTGTTTCATCTCCCCATGGGAAACAGAAAGGCCATATGGTACTTGCTTGGGCCAACACATATCCAGAAATGCATGTTCTATAGAGATTGTATTATACAATATGCAAGGTCTGGTATACAGCAAATTAATCATACAGATTATCATGTGTGATGTAATAAAATGTCAGACAGGAACCCCATTCTGCAGGAAACTTGTTGGTTATCCCCTTCCCCACTTAACCAATCTCATAGGTTGTTGCAAGGATGAAATGGGAGGGGGAAACCATATATGTTGCCCTGAGTTCAGTGGAGGAAAGGTGGGATGAAAATAAACAGATCATCTCATGCATAAAGCTTCATGCCACACAGAAATCATGGAAGCAAACTACCTTGCTCACAGGGATTGTAATAAAAGGCACACTGTGGTCCCTATTTCTTTTAAGAAGAAACAGTTGAAGCAACTGGATGTTACTGATGCTCTTCAAATAGTAACTTGGGCCTTCAAGCTTCCTTAAACCATGAGACAGGCACCTGGAAGTTTTTACTGCCTCTCTCATTCATTACCCTTCTCAGCCCTTCTTCTGGTTTTGCAGATAGTACCTTGCATGGTGGCCTGACTCCTGACATGGCTTGAACCTGCTTCTTAGTGTGAGCTCCCACTCATCTCCGTTTTAGGCTACCCTGTGTGTATGTTATATGCCGTCAAGTCATTCCCAATCTGGAGAATGACACTTCTTCGAATTCGACTTTTCTGTGTGTTTGCTCAGAGCTGGCGTGTCACCCAGTGGGGCGGTCTTCGGAACCAAGGGTTGGTTCCGATGCGAATCTGGGGTGCCCACTCAAGAGGGGGGGTGGTTGTATCACAATTTTGGTTCCTGCTTGGCGGAAGAAGCAGCCGGCTTGCTGTAACTCGTAAGGGACAATTCCCAAAGTGCTGCTTTTAAGCATGCAGCATGATCATGTCTAGCTTTGGGTGTGAAGCGTTTGCAGTGCTGACAGGCTCCAACATTATGGCCCTCGCCCAAACAGAGTAGGCAAAGCTCATGCTCATCAGAGTATGGCATTTTAGTGTCACATCATGAGCCCTTCTTAAATAATGCTTTCTGCGACATCGTATAGGGCAATCCAAAAAGAGAACAGTAAGAACTCATCAGAGTGAAGAGAGAGAAGAGTCTTTCTCAGCAGCTGCAAGAAAGGGACTGAGGGAAGAAGGGTTGCTCCACCTGGCAACGTTTCGGTGGGAATGCTCCATGCATGCGTGTTGCTGGCTGGAAGCACCCTCCTAGTATTTGAGAGCTTAAAAATATTTCTGGCAGCCAGCCTGCACCTGTGCAGTCCCAATGTGCGACTGCACTGAAGACCAATGACAAACTTTTATTCTATATGGTAGGGATGTGGTAACTCTGGAGGGAAAGCAGATTTGAACATAAGCTCTAGGAAAATATGTTTTCCTCGATACTGTAATGTATTTCAAACAGCTCTCTTACATTCCTGGCTGGCACTTTAATTACCTTGAAAATTGGCCAGTTCCCCAATATCCTTAAAAACATTCTCAGTGTTGCAATAGATATATTAAATTGTACCATGTGACTCAGGCCCAGTGCATAATTATGAACAAGCAGTCATATAGAAGACATTTTAAATTATTCCCCATAGAGGCTGCTCTTGAGCAGCAAACTGTTCATACATTGGCTTGCTTTCATGATGCCACAAATTGCACATATACCCTACTTGGTCATGGTGATGTGGAAAATTCATTTGGAAAGACAGCCAACCCAGAAAGCATTATGACAGCATTTAGCAATACAAAATAATTTGAAACAGTATCAGATCACAGCCTACTTGCTGTACCAGCTCCTCCTCAACTCCCAGAACTTTTCTAGATCTCACACCTTTTACAGTTGTGACACATTCCAAAAAAGTAATACCCTTTCAACTTAATGACTCCTTTTTTTTATTCAAGCAAGGCTTTAACTAGGTATGACTCATCTCCATTGATTCTCAGGCCACTGAGACTGAGAAGCCTATCAAACACATATATATCTCATCCGATTCCAAGGATCTTAGGATGACATATAAGGTCTCCCTTTCCCATTAAAAGAGTGCTATTTTTTCCCCTTCAATAGTGATAGTATCTGTAGAGGATGAGGATAGCAGACGTATTCTTGTAGAGACACTCCTTCTGTGCAAAGCTGCCACAACACTGATCATAAGAACAATTATTATTCACACTAGATGAGTGTTGGAAAGCCTTAATGAAATGAAGCCAGTAGTACTTATTTTTAAACGTTTTTGTGCCCTATAAACTTTCCCTGGAGAAACCATAAGGCAGAGGTCCCCAGTGTAGCACCTGTGGACAACATGGCTCCCTCCAACACCTTTCCTGGATTTTACCAAGTGTTTTTTGAAAATGGGCGAGGGCAGACCATGAAGCCTTTTGATTGACCAGTAGAGATGGGACTTGCTGTCCAGATTTTTTAAAACGTTGCTTTGGGAGCAGCTGCTACCACACCACAAGGACCTTCAGTGTGTGACTAGAAGTAAGCTGTGTGGATATGCAAGAAAATATTTTAGAACAGTATATTCATTTTAAAATGCAACCTGTTAAACAGAGCTTCTTCCTGAAATGTTGAAGAGTTATTATTAGAGTTATACATAACCTTAATCCCTGATATTTTGTGGTTGGCTCCACCTCCTGCAGTGGCCATTTTGTTATTGGCTCCACCTCCTGTGGTTGTGTTGTGCCAGCCACCCGTCTCAGAATTCCAAAGGTCCTCACAAGTTCAAAAGGTTGAGGGCTCCTTCTGTATGGAGAAGCAGGTTAATAAAAATCTGATACAATTATTTTTACTTTGAAGTCCTTATAATCTTTGCAAATAACATGCTCTAAAATTGACAGTTTTGTGATTCCCTGTTTTTTTTTGAGTTGAACAACTCACAAAGCAACATCAGTATTTTGTGCACTATTTAAAGTATGTCAAGAGTATGTTTGTGTCTACATGTGGTGCCATCCATCATTGCGGAGACACCCAGTCAGTAGCCACTGTAGGAAGTAGGAAGGACATGGTTTTAGCTGTATCTGCCACATGCATTACAAGAATCACACCAAATCTGCCTGCAGACAATGAATACTTTGAGAAAAATCTATAAGGCACAAGTTAAGTAAGCTACAGAGCCATAAGATATTGCCAAATTGCCTCTCCCTCCATTCTCCATGTTCTCCAACATCTCAGAGCACAACTACATAATTTATGTCATTCTGAGACATTTTGTCAAGTCCAAAACAATCACAATTTTATTTATTTATGTTATTTATAGTCCACCTTTTTCAACAAGACTCAGGGCAGGTTACACAATGTAAGTCAATATGATCTACAGCTGGGACATTCAAAAAGAATGCAATCAGGTTTGGATTGCAGAAATGACAAGCAGTCTAAAGAATACAAAATTCATATTTGCAACAAGAATTTGAATTTTACCTTGAATATTCTCATTTTAAAAGCTGAATGGTAAAACTGGAAAACATTCTAAATATTTGTGAAGATTTGTTTCATGCCTAATCAACATTTCTTTTCTGATTTCATTTATGCTTTAGCTGAAAAGCCATTCTTTTAAAAAATGCAAGATGATCATCTTCCCCATATGAGTCCCAGAGGTGTTGCCAAGTAGGCCCCCTCCCCTGCTTCAAGGCCTGCCATGAACTGTGTTGGAGTTTCCCGCGTTGCTGATTTACTGCTACACCAAAAACTGCCCTGCACGTGTGCACTTTAATACACGTGTCAGTTTCCTGCCTGCTTGCTAGTTATCCTGCTGTTGCAATAGACTATGTCAGTTTCCTGAATCCATGTCTGGACAACTACACTAAGGACTCTCTTTCTGGGCAGCCTTGCCCAAGCCTATATCTGGACCTCCCTGTGTGTGTTTGAACTTTATTACACGTGTGCTCCGTGCCTGCCTTGCCATCCACCACGGGCTGTGCCTGTTCCCTGCTATGGACTGTGTTTCATGTGCTGTTTCCCTGCCTCCATGGAAGCCTGCCTCACCTGGGCCCCAGCCGCGCTGTTAGCAGCCAGGTGCCAGCTGGGGAAGACCTCCAGCGAGCCTGACCAGGCACCCCCTGGCCAGTTCCCGCCTGGGAGCCTCCCGCGGGCCGGTCACCCAGCTTGCCCTCGCTACCGGGCAGCCTGCTAGCCAGCCCCAGCCATGCCCAGCTGGCAGCCATGTTCTTAGGCAGCCAGAAGACCTAGAGAGGAAGCCTGCTTTGGGAAGCCATTTCGGAGAAGCGGGCACACCACGTCCACAGCGAGAGACCCCGCTCTGCATATCTTAAGAGCCGCCCCAGAGAAGAAGCTAAGTGCCGACCATCCCAAGCACTTAGAGAATGCATCTCAAAGAAGCCTCCGCATTCCAGAGCTGATGACATCAGGACAAGCCCCGTTTGCTGGAACATCCATTCAACATGCCCGGATCTCCCCCTCCCTCCTTTGTCCCCTCTTCCTTAGGTGTCACTATAACACAATCAGATTACTAAAGTGGCCCATCTAAGACATTCAGAAAACCATTAAGACCTTTGTTTCAACCCGTGAGAACCACAAGGTACAGCACCAGCACCAGGGTACGTTTTGGGGTATTTAAGCTGGCCGCCCCGGCCACATGGCGCGTACGCCTTCCCTGTCCAGACCACTTGCTGTCTCTCTGTGGATCCAGTGCTGGCATTGGACCACCTCACTGCTGTGTCTCTACTCCGCTTCAGGATTGTAAGTATATCCCTTATCATCGTGGGTACCTGCTCATGTGACCTTCTCTATATTTCCTGCTCTATGTTTCCTAGTCCTTGTATGCTATCTTGTATGTATGTGCAAGTTCAGGCTTACGCCACACTACTAGTAAATACACATTATTGATTGAATATTTGTAGTCTGCCTCTTTATTACATGAGCGTCTGGAGAAGGGACCTTGGTATAGATGGTTAGATCCGCGCTAAATTTAGTTCTGGAATGCTAAGCTAATTCCTCATTCAAAAGAGCAGTTCTGGTAACAGAGGACCCTTAGCTCGATAGATAAACATCTATTAAAGATCCCTGGCCCTAGGGAGGCCTGCCTGGCATCGACCAGGGCCAGGGCTTTTTCAGCCCTGGCCCCAGCCTGGTGGAACGCTCTGTCTTACGAGACCAGGGCCTGGCAGGACCTGTTAGCATTTTGCCAGGCCTGCAAGATGGAGCTGTTCTGCCAGGCATATGGTTGATGCTAGGCAGTGCCCCCCCTTAGTGGGGGGTTAAACTATATGCCCTCCTGTTCAACGTCACCTCCCATCTCTCATATATTTTGCTGGAAAATGCTCTATAGATGGTGAAAGGTGAGTGTTTAACGTGCTGCTATGCTCTCTGTTTTTATACTTATATAGATGTAGTATATTTTTAAATGACTGATATGTACTATTTATGTTTTTAATGGAATGTTGATTAACTGTGTAGCGTGTTTTTAAGCTTTGTTGTGATCCACCCTGAGCTCACTGGTGTGGGGAGGGCGGACTATAAATTGAATACATTAAATTAATTAAAATTAAATTAAATTTCTAGACTTTATATCTTCAGATACACACATTAATTATTGCTGCAAATTATATAGTTTGACATAATCAGACGGAGACAATGAAAGTTTTCCTTTGTGTGGAAAGCAGTGTGTGTTACCAGCAGGAGCTGCACCAGGGTTTCCAGTTCCTGCGGCCAGCCTGCCGGCTGGGCGTGCACACATGCGCGCACACACACACCAGCCTGCATGCACAGGTGTGCACACGAGCCAGCCCAATTGCTGCTGCGGGTGGCTGGGACAGCGCGTGGGTGGCCTCCCAGCTCTCCCGCTTGTTTGCCCTGCACTGTCCCAGATGCCTGCCCGCGGCTGCTGTACCCGGCAGGGGGCATTTGCTGGTGGTGGTGGTAGCACAGGGCAGGAGGGTTGGGAGGCTGCAGCTCCGTGGCGTGCGCTCCCACCCCAGCACCTCCTTCGGTGCCCCCTCTGGTGCCTCACACCCTGAGGCAACCGCCGACCTGGCCTCAATGGGCGTGCTGGCCCTGGTTACCAATCTATGAAAAATATTAACATTAGATGATACTCCAGGCTCAAAAAATAGTAGTGCCATCCTAAACAGAGTAAAAACCTTTCCAGTTTCATTGAAGTTATAGGGTTTAGAAGGGTGTACATCTGATTAGGATTATGTTGTACAACTTTCATGCGGTCCAATAGTGCATATGCACCATTCCAAATTTTTTCACCTGTGGTACACTATCTTGGGAAAGTTCACTGAACCACTGAGTGCATTTTCACTCACTTTAGGATTTCAGCCTTTATTATAATATCCTCAGAGTGACTGTGTTCAGTAAAGACTGCCTTATGTGTCTATCAGGCCACATCTCCCAACACACTTGCATGTTCCTGGGATTACCTCTGCTTTGCTGTACCAACTCCTAAATCCATGCATTCAGCCTTAGCTTGGAAGAGAGCCCCTGCCATAGAATGGTATGCCCGAAGAGGTGCTGAGGGCACCTTTGTTCCTTGCTTTTGCTGGGCATGTAAAAATGTTTTAACGCAAACAGCCTTTAGAAGAGCATAATAAAGTTGCTGGAGAGTTACAGTGGATGGTTTTAGCTGTGATTTAAGTAGGTGATTTTGAGTGAGTGTAATTACTGTGCTATCATTTTATTATTGTTGAAACTTGGAGTTGTATATGAAACTCGCCTCGTGACCTAGGAGAAAGGCGGGACACAAAAAGAGTTTAAAAATTAACCATAGGCCTAGATTTCAGATGACTCCACCATAAATTCTGCTTGCAGCACTTTATCTCAGTACAGCTCGGTCTGTTAGTATAGCCTTTGTTGGTTTTCAGCAGCAATCTGGGCCAAAAATAAAAATGACTGGCCATGAGTTTAATGAATATGCAAAATGTCCTTTTATTATGCCTTTCCTTGTGCTTTCCAGCTCTTCTACCAAGCAAATCTATGCTGGGGTGTGAAAATCTGTGAGGCATTGAATTAACTGGAGGCGGCATAAAATATGTTGAAATTTATATGAAAATAAAACAGCACAGGGGAAATTAATTTTACAGGTTGCCTACTCCTTCATGTTGCTTTCAGTAAATGCTTCCTATAGCACACGTATTGAATGGTGCTAGAAATCCACTAACTGGGCTTCCAGCAACCACAGTGCTTGGGTCCAGCATGGCAATAGAAGTCACTCTGTCTTGACCACACAGACTTTCTCTTCTAGGAATAAAATGTGTTTCTAGGGACAAAGAAAGGATAGCAAACACAAGCCCTAATGGAGAATAATGAGTGGAACAATCTAAACCCAATGAAATGACAGATCTGAACAGAGCAGAGCATTCAAGCAAGTCAGGCAGCATCCTTTGATAAGTGCATCACAAGAGAGTATCAAAAGCAAAGGTAACAGCCAAAATAAAAGCCTCCCATTCTGTGATAAAGTCTGCTTGAAGCAGAAATGTCAGAGGCTTTGCTTTTTCAACCACTTGTTCCTCCTGCCTTTATCTCAATACATGTTAAGTGAATGGGGGCTACTTGTATTTTTTCCCTCCATAGTCTTTTCCTGCCTTATCAAAGACTGTTGCCTTCACTTGGGTGCTTTCTTGCTGGGAAGCCACATTTAATAATGTAAATGTGTTTTCTTTCCCTGAAGCAGAAGCAAAGAAAGAATTGGACCATTTTGCCAGGTATTAGAGCAGAACACAAGGAGGCTGCCAGCAGCAGACAGCAAGGACTCTAGAGAATAGCTTCTTTAGGATGAGGGTCACAGACACCTATCTAGCCCTGGCATCACCTTTTCTCACCCTAATATATATATATATATATGAGCTCAGAATATAAAGCAATACACTTTGTGGGTGAATTCAGATAAACAGTCCTTTTTCAGTATGCATTGACTTCCCCCATCTTTTTGCATTGAGAATCAAATAGAACTAGATTGTCAATGCTTGATGAAATTCATGGCCCATGCTCACTTTACCACTTGGCCAGCACTAGACCTCTTCTTAAGTTAATTATACTTTGTTCCCAAAAGATAATAATTGCAAAAATCAATGTACAGCAGATGGGGCGGGGAGAACACCTGTCTAAAACTATGCATGTGTCACCTTAAGCTTCAATATACCATCTATACAATGAGAGCAGTAGAAGACTGCAAGAGGTCTATAAAGATAAATGAAATATCTTCAAAAATGCTGTTCCTGATAGGTTCTAGGTGTTACCATAAGCATGGGTGGCTTTGCCTGGAGATGATGGGAATTGTAACAAATGTGGTTCCCATAGAATCTGGTTTTGTAAATTTTTTAAACACAAACATCAAAATCACAGAATAGTTATAAGCTTGACTGCTGCACAACCGAGTCAGCCATGAGGCAGGCCAACTCAGAATGTCCAGAAAGTTCCAGTTACTTCTGTTCAAGCCACTAGAGGGATGCGACTCTGTTTTTGTCTTCAGTTTTTGTAGCCTTCTGTTACACACATTGAAAGGGTCTGGATGTTAGTTACTGGAGCAGCAGTAGGATCACAGAGCTTAGCAGCACTGCCCATCGTTTCTGACTTTCCTAAATGCTGCCATGAGTATGCGCACCAGTGTATAAAGATGATGGGAACCATGGGAAATTACTCCTGTCAGACTAGGTGTTCTTTACCTAAGTATTAGACATTAACATCAGCATTCTGAATTGTGCTTAGGAGAGCCAATGTTATTGAAGAGTTATATGTGTTGAACTAAATGAAGTTCCAAAGCATTCAAGGGCAGACTCGCATGGTAAACATTACAGTAATCTATATCACTGATAGCGGTAGATATTTAAAGCAGTGCATACTTGCATACCTTTATGTAAGCTAACTGCTGATGAATGCCCAGAAAGTGTTGTGGTCGTTGTTTTGTTTTTGTACTCTTATGTACTGATTACAGTGTGGCAGCTTCATTTGTTCTAGCAGAGGCTGCTGCTTGTTCCCCCTCCCTCTGAGGTTCTCCCTTTAACTCCATAGGTTCAGTTTTTTTCAGTTGCTGTCCCATATATATGGAATAGCCTCCAGAAACAGGTCTAAAAGGCTTCCCCTCTCCTAGCTTTTCATCAAGGCTGTAAAGCATAGTTATTTTGCAGAGTTTAGGGGGCAAGTAGTCTCTAGGCAAAAAAGATTTTTTTTCTGGCAATTAATACACTATCCCTCTTAGACATGGGCACGAACAGCATTACGAACAGAAAAAACTCATGAACAGCCATTTGTTCACAAACAAGCCGTTCGTGAGGCTCCATTCTAAACGAACAAGTGGTTATTGCAAGCCTTGTTCATTGCCTTCGTCAGCCATTCATCAAGCCAGACAGTCTGGGACCTTTCAATCAATTCCCCTGGCAACAGCAGGGACTGAACTCTGTCTTAACTCCTTCTGGCTTTAACCCTTCAAAGTACTTCCAACAGAGAGTCCTGTTTTTGCCACTGTGAAGAGAAAGTGACAACAAAGGGGGAGACCCATGCATCATACCTTTCTCGGGGTGAAATCTCTCTGAAACTTGGGGGTCTTCAGAGGACAGTGAGGACTATGTCCCCTGCAAATTTGGTAGGTATCGGACATTGGGAAGGTCAGTTTGTAACCCCTCAAAGTAGTTACCTTCCAACAGGCAGTTCTGTTTTTGCCACTGTGAACAGAAAATGACAGCAAAGGAGGGGGGACACATTGATCATGCCTTTCCCGGGGTGCAGTCTCTCTGAAACTTGGGGGGTCTTTGGAGGACAGTGAGGACTATGTCCCCTGCAAATTTGGTGGGCATTGGACATTGGGAAGGTCAGTTTGTGGGGTGTTTAAAGGGCCCTGTCGCTTGCAGGTAGCAGGAAAGGGTCCTTTAAACTATCAGCTGGCAGGTGGCAGGGGGGAATTTCCCCTGCCACCTGCCAGCTGATAGTTTAAAGGGATCTTTAAGGGACCACGAACAACGAACATGTTTGTGAACAGGGTCATGTTTGTTACTGTTCATTGTTTGTTCGTGGATGGCAACGAACAATGAACAGCTTGTTCATTTTTTTCCATTCGTGCCCATGTCTAGTGCTTTTAATGTATTATTTATTTATTATATTTTTATCTGGCCCCTACCTTGTCAGGAGAAACTTATTGATATTTTAAATAAATAAATTGTGTGACCATAAAATCACAGCCAAAATGAATAGCAATAGTCATATTTGTCTTCGTTCTTTTCTCAGCACCATCAACCGTTAATTTTGGCCATTCCCCTGAAGGTTTAGCCAAGTGCCTTCCAAGTCCCAGAAGGAGATACTTAATTGCATGGAATGTAGCATAGGCAAACTGATTAGCTTTAAAATATGACTGACGATGAAATAATTGCCATAAGATATGCAAAAGAATTGTCAGCAAGGAATGATAGATGGGATTGATTTTTACACCGCACAAAAATAAAAAAGCATGGCTTTTGCACAATTTTTGTTGTCTCGTTTCATGATCCGTATTTGTTATTTGTCAAAAAGAAAGAAAGCTAATGATCTTGGATGACTACAAATGAATAGTGTAGTTTCAGCTCAACTTGGGATTTAGAAGCAAAATGCCTCTCAGTCACTGGGGAGCATCTAGCAAGAGTTTGTTCCACTAAATTGATTCTCAGACGACGGAGGCAACATTTCTGAAGGAGGCAATGCTTTCTGCGAGCTCGTAAACCCATTAAGAAACATGACAACATACAGATTCATACAATATACAGGGTATTAATGATCTAAGAAGAAGAAAGATAATGTGAGGGAAGTCAGACATGCCAAGTGCAAAGATTTAGGGCAAATGAAATATAATGGGAGAGCCACTGAAAAAAGAGGAGATTTGAGAAGCCGGTAACATTCAGCCAAATGTAGATCTCACTAGAGGGATGCTGAGAAGTTTGGAAAGGAAAAGGGAGGGAGGGGAAGAAAGCAAAAAAGGCACCAACAAAGAAATAACATCATAAATATGACAAACCAGAAGGAAACATGTCTGCTTCAACTGAGAGGGAATGGGATGTCCAGCGAACCTGCATCTTCGTATTCTCCATTGATCAATCTCATGACAGCCTGGTTTCAGATCAGAAAGTAAATGAGATGATAATATCAGCATGTTTTTGGAAGATCTGGATGCCAGGGGAATGTGCACAAGAGAGAGTTTATCAAATCAGACAAATTTTGCTTGTTTAATTCAAGTCCCTTCTCCTTCCACGATAATTGCACTGCTGCTCTCAGTGACCACATCGTCGGGTAGAACCACTTTTTGACAGCAGCCAGTGTGCAAAAAAATAATTGCAGCAAATTCTGAAATGGTGACAGCATTTAAAGACAGTGAGATTTTTCTCTCAGCAAAATCAATACACCGAGATTCCACCAACACATTTATACTCTGAGAAACTGGTGCCACAGTGATTTCTGCAAGCTGTTTATAGTAGTCATGTGAATATTTGGTATGAGGAAAATTAGCCATCAGTCTGTATTAATCACTGATTTATTTAAATTTCAGATAGTGAAACAACAGGAAGAGCTGAGTAGCTATCCACTTCAACCCCGCGTTGCAAGACAAAAAGGAACCACGTAGCCCTTAACCCCCTCCAGCATTAATGTAATCCGTATCTTTTCTTCCAATTGAGCAGAAATATTCTTCTGGAAGTATATGGATGTATGCTTGACCTGTATGGCTCAAATTAGCCCAATCTTGTCAGATCTCAGAAGCTAAGTAATGGAGGACCAGATCACAGTGGTTGCCAGGTCTGCCTTTTTCCTTCTGTGGCAGGCCAGGCAGCTGCCCCTCCCCCCCTTTCAACCAATGACCTAATGATACTCATCCAGGCAATAGTCACCTCCAGATTGGACTACTGTAACTCGCTCTATGCAGAGTTTTCTTTGGGTCTGGCCTAGAAATTACAGTGGATTCAGAATGCAGTTGCGTGCATCCTTACGGATATTCTGTACAGGGTGCATGTAACTCCTGTTTTATGGCAACTGCACTGGCTCCCTGTGGAGTTTTGAATCCGGTTCAAGGCTTTGGTTTTAACCTATAAAGCCCTTAGCGGTCTGGGACTAGCATATCTGCAGGACTGCCTCATGCCATATGCCCCGGTTTTACCAGAATTGGTCTCCTTACTAGTAAGAGAGTTTGTGGGGGAATTAGCAAGCAAGGAAGACAGCTATGCGAGAGGCCGGTAACTATGGGATCTTATATACCACTCTTCTAGACAGATTAGTGCCCCACCCAGAGCAATGAACAAGTTAGTGTTATTATCATCCCCACAATGCAGCAGGGGAGCTGGGGCTGAGAGGAGTGGCTCAAGGCCACCTACTGAGCTCATGGCAGTAGTGGGATTTGAAGCAGTACAGTGCTGATTCACATTTTGATGACACCCACTTATGCACGTGGTTCTTAAAAGCTTATGCCTCAATACAGTTGGTTAGTCTTAAAGGTGCTACTGCACTCTTCAATTTTGCAACTACAGACTAACGTGGCTAACTCCTCTGGATATTAAAGAATGCATCTGTAACATATGGAGTTCACTGCCACATGAAGTGGCAACTGCAAGAGGGTGTTAGGGACTTTAAAAATGATTAGAAAAATGTGTGGATGAAAGATTTATTCACAGTTATTTTAGCATAAGAGTTAACTGGGGCAGTATAGCCAGGCTAGCCTGATCTTAGATCTCGGAAGCTAAGTAGGTTTTGCTTATGATTGCTTTTCCAGTGCTGCATTTTTGCTTGTACATAAATGAGAGCAATAATTAAAGTATCGCAAGCTACCCTGCCTTTGGGATGGGATGGAATAGAAGTCCAATAAGGGAATAAATAAAGACAAAGCTACGGTGCTTTGTATTATTGCATTTTTTCTAAGTGAAACAATAATGCTTTGCATTTCCATAGCAATTTCATTGTTCAGAGAGCATTGCAGATATTACCAGTAATCCTTACAATGGCCCTGTAAGGTAGGCCAGTATTGTTCTCATATTGCAGATGGGTGGTTGAGAGTACCTAAGGCACCTTGTGAGCTCCTGGCAGATTTGAATCAACTGGGACCTCCTGGATCACAGCCCACAGCCATTATGTTACTTCAGCTTAGTAGGAAACCCTAGAGCAACAATATCTCATGGTTTAGATTGGCTTGTTCAGATACCATAAAGGATATAGCCAGCCATCACTAGTTTATGACTTCCCACCTAAATCTGAAAGAAAGCAGTGGCATTAAACAGTCTTAAATCCAGATTCTTCTATTTTCCTAGGTTGTGGGACTAGGTCATGTCCAATGTATTTACTTATTTTTGTTATTTATGGTCTGCTTTTCTCACTGAGACTCAAGGCGGATTACAATGTAAGTCAATGTGATCTGCGGCTGGGGCATTCAGTAATACAATGGGGTGTGGACTGCATACATTTGAAAACAAGCAGAAAGCTGATACACAGCCAAAACAAAACAGAAGCAATTTAACATGACATGCTGTTAGTCTCTTGACCATTTAAGTCATGCTACGCAAAAGACTGCATGGAAGAGTCAGCAGAATGCAAAAAAAAAAAAAGCTGGGCAGTAAAGATCCCTTATAAGCATCTCCTTCCCATTTCACCATTGGCTGAACACAGACTCCACTTGACCAATGAAGCTCCACACTTAGAGAGGTTGACCCCAGCTCATGGACTGATCTCTGCTGAAACATTTCATCCTTTTTAATTCCAGGTTTCTGAGTGTTTTCACTTTTAATGTCTAATTTGTGACCATTTGTTCTCTTACATCCTCTCTCCTAAAGACTCCCCACCCCCACCCCAATAGGGGGGCTCATAGAACAATCCCCTCTACCAGGAAGAGAGGGGCTCATAGAACAACACCCTCTTTCCCTTGTGGGACCAGCTGGCCAGACAAGTAAGCTCAATCACAAATAATCAACACTAGTTAGAAAACGTGCATAATTTATCAAGTGCAAAAGTGCAAGGTGCAATCAATCAAATACATGTACAATAAATAATCAATAAATATGCAACAATTCAAGTTCATGCAACAATTATTTATACAAAATGCATTCTAAATCCGCAAATCCATATACAGCAAGAAAATTTTTAATTTTAGCGCTCACATGAGCAGTAATTAAACGGAGTGCAATTATCGAAGGAGTACAGGCAGACGCTACTGTGATGAACCTAGATGACACAAAGTAAGCGATCACCAGTCCCATTAAGGGTATGAACACCAAGGGGCTATAAGCCGATGGGTAGATGTGGGGCAAGATTTCCAATTCCCGTTTCGCACACCTTCTTCTTAGGCAAATATCTGGTGAGACACTGGTCACCTGCGCTCTTTCACTCCATGTACTCCCTGCACTGCCAAGGATACTGTCCCGCTCCCAAAGACCGGGGTGGTGAGGGGGAGGGAACTGGCTGCTTGCCCCGTTAACCCTGACAAGGGCTGGCCCAGGTGGTTGCCTCATCTGCCTCGCGCAGGTAGCAAAGAAGCCCAAGACTCACCTTTGCCCCGCCTCATTCCATGCAGCTGCTCTTGGCTTGCTGCCACCACCTTTTGACTCCAGTGGATTTAGAAGAGAGTCACTCTGCTTCAGATTGTATTGTGAGTCACTTTCATCCATCTTTGTAACAGAAACCATTAAGAAATTGGATGAAATTATTAAAACATGCTCCTTTAGAGATGTGGAGGGCAAAAGTAGCTCACAACTCAATCCTGCCAACCTGATTCCACAACACTATCCAGTCCCAATGGATGTGTGGGGGGAAAGGGCAGAGAGTTTGACAGCTCTGTTGTCTAACCAATATACATTTCCAATGGGGTTTTGAAAGCAGACATTTAAATATTTTTAATATATGCTTCATCTATTCAATGCAAACTATTGCTATGTGCAAAAGATATGCACTCCTGTTGCTAAATTTCTCACAGTGTGTGTATGTTGGAGGGGGGTGATATTAGTTGTTATAGCGTTTATTTATTCAGTTTATATGAAATGTGCCAACAAAATTATGATTACTCACCAGTCTTTTGAAACATGCATGAAACATTCATTCGGCAGCAGCCATTCTGTAAAGAGAAATGAGAGAGAAAATATGATGTGTATTGATGGATGTATGGTCAGAAAAAGACACAAGAGTAAGGGGCTGTTTGTATTTCTTTCCATTCACCACTGTTGGTGCAGTGACAGATGCTTCTCTCTGTCCAAGTCACCCCAATTAAAATGGTGGCCTTCTGCTCTCCTTCCCAAAAGGTTCCTTGTAAATTAGCTTCAATTCTCCCAAATGTGTATCACATTTGAGTCGATGGCAAAATGCTCCTGAATACCCATCAGCCAAGCTGGGTAAAAGTGAGCCAGGGCCGGCAGGATGTGATTTCTTTGCAAAAGGAAGGGGGAAATGTCAAAATGCAGTAACCCCCTAAATCTCTCATTATTTCATTAGCCCTCTGCTGGGTAATCTGAAGATGTGATAAGCATAGCTTTCAGCAGCTTCACCCCGGTAACACCCTAAGGAATAATTAAGGTCCTGCTGAACATAGCAGAGAAAAGGAAGAGAGACGTGAAAGGCAGAAGGACTTTGAGGAGGGAATGAATAAATAGATGGGATCAGTTCAAAACCATAACTGGCTTTGAAGAGTACCTGCTGACAGCATTCAAAATGACTTGAATGACTTCGTTTCCTAAACTTCATGTGGCAATCAATACCCAAAAATACCACAACACCTTTCAAGTGAACCTCTGAAGAAAAAACAGTCCAGTTCAAAGGGTAAAGCCTCCTTGGTTGATTTAATGACAACATGGCATGCTTCAAATATCTCCACCCCACCCCCACCCCCCGCCCAAATCCTGGGATGAACTGAAAAGCAGCGGATAAATGAGCTAACCCAAACTAGCGAGTGATTTGGCAAATGATTTATAGCTACGCTGTCATCGTCTATTTAGTTACAAAAATATATATCTGTTGGGGGAGGGGGTCGGTGGGTGGTACACTTTCCAAAAGAGTAGATGTGACCATCATGGCCAAACTTATCCTAGATACAATGGTCACAAAGTTGTGTCCCCCTGTCAGATGTGGTCTCTTACAGCACTCAAACCAAGGGTCTAAGGTAGTGGGCAGTATCCTAATTAGACTGGAGAAATTTCCTCCAACCTAAGGAGCTGTTCTTTAACATAAGTGGCTCATCCATTGAGAGAGTTACGTTTCAGGAATTATCCTTAGACAAGAGGAAGACTTCAAAGTTTGCTTAGTGGAGTGATAGTATACAGGCCAGTGAGTTGTTGGGCAACCAGAATTGAAACCTAGCTGTTTCTTCATTCTTCAAATGGCTCTCCAAGGTATAATTCAGGGCAGGGACAGAGATGCAAAGGCCAGGTTTAAAAAATGGAGAAAATGGGGATGTGTGTGTGTGTTTCCCCCCCTGAGGACTTCTTTCATTTTGTCGAATGGAAAATTTGGGAGAGCACTAGGAGGAAAAAAAAATCTTATGATTTTTTTTTCTCTTTTTGAGTGAGAAAAACTCTGTCTCACCAAGCATTTCACTCATTCAAAATGGACATCATGAAAAGTTCTGAGAAGCTGGAAAACATTGGGAAGCCCTGAAAGACACTCTTATATTATACACATATTCAACATTTTAAAAAAATTAAACTGTAAATAATTTTGGCAACAATTAATATGCTATAATGTGTGTAATGATAATATGTTAATAAAGAGTCCAGTGTTTTCAGTGTTATAAAGTTTAGCTTAATATGTAAACATGCTGGTAGTCCTACCTACTGTGACTGTGAGAGTTTCTGTCCAAATAATAGTTTCTTTTATTTAGTACAGAATTTGTTTCCCACCTTTAACATTTTCTTTCTCAGGTAGCAAAAATTAAACACACCTGCTATGGTAGCATAGAGCATGGCAGTTTGCAACTCATTTTTAAGTACTGGGTATACTTTCAATTTTTCTTATAGAAAACAAATATATTTATACTTCTAAATTGGCAAATATTATATGGTAACTGTTATAAATTATGCATTTTATGTTCAATTAGTAAAATAAGCTTTGGTTTCATAGGAAAGTAAGTACCATGTATATTTCAATTTTCCCTCCAAACATCTATGCTTTCAAAGCCGCTTCAAAATTTCCAGAAATTTTATATCTCTAGATAAGGAGATATCTCTAGACAAGGATGCCATTCTTGAAGTCATTAGATAAACTCTTGAAGTTTCTCATCTCAGGAGTAGCTCTCACAGAGTCTATTGAGCCATGATAAAGAGTATCACAACCCCTTCCCCCAGGTCTGCCCGGAGTTGAGATTTGCTGAGAAACAATGGGGTCTGGCCATTATCTCCCATTATCTCCCTTTTCCCTATGGTTCTTACATAGTTAGTAGATAGCTGCCACCAACCAGAGAATTCCCCTTTCCTGTTTTATGCCTTTATCCTGAATCACACCAGAAGTTGGGCAGGGGAGTGCATGAGAGTGAGCCAGATGCTTTCTGTTTCCATCCCTCTACTTTCACTTTCTCTGTCTCTCTTCTTCAGCTATTCAGTATTGACAGGTTTGGGTCAGCATAAACAAAGCAGCCTGGCAAAGTGGGGGTGGGATTATATGCAGTCAGTTCACACTCAAAGATCATGAGTAAAATAAATCTTTAATAACTAAACATAAATCATAGAAAGCGCAGATAATTGGGAACAATCAGATAGCTTTAGGCAGAAATACAGAACAAGAAATATGAAAAGGTTTCTTCTTCACTCGTCTAATTTTGTAAAAAGAGCCTTGACATTCTCCTCCTGGGAATGGATCCAAGACCAAGCATTTTGGCACAGCCTGATAGGATCTGTCAGTCATTGCACATGTTTAGACTCTGGTCTTGATAGCACATTCCAATCCACACTAGCAGTTTTATATAGATTTTTCTACAGTCTTGGAGTTTCTTTTTTAATCCAAAAAAATTAGGGGAACAGGCTTAAAGTTTCCCTCCAAGCCTACTCTCTTGACCAATCCATTTGGATGTCTGGATAATGAAGGTACCAAAGAGGAGATAACTAGAAAATGATTCATCTTGGTGCTTGCAGCTTGGCCAAATGAAAAATTGAAGTTGGGATTCAGTTTCCTTTCGGTTAGCTGATAGATCGCCATATACCTGTATTTCCTCTTCCTGGGATATAATTTTAAGATTTAATTGTTCCTATCCCAGCAGATAAGCAGATAAAAGCACATTTATCCTTTCATAACAAGGGCAGGGCCAGCTTGTCCATTAGGTTGACATAGGCAATCACCTAGAGTGCCAGAGATGGAGCGGCGTCAACCTGTCCTTTTGCCCTCAGCCTCCCCACAGCATCCAGAGCTGCCTCAGCAAGGCCTGTTCTTTCTTTCTTTCTTTCTTTCTTTCTTTCTTTCTTTCTTTCTTTCTTTCTTTCTTTCTTTCTTTCTTTCTTTCTTTCTTTCTTTCTTTCTTTCTTTCTTTCTTTCTTTCTTTCTTTCTTTCTTTCTTTCTTTCAGGGCAAACCCTCAAATGTCTTCCAATTTGATATGGCTAGAGATCAAACTTGCAGGTCAACAGGAGATGTTATGCAATATCTTCCATGTGTATATGTGAGCAAATTAGGATAGGAGAGGGAGATGATCCCTTCTGCAAGTAGACCTACACTAAATAGATTTCTTTTTCCATTTAAGGATTGCAGGATCCAATCTAATGGCCATTGTCCCTTTGTATAAACTCTAACAGAGATTTGAATCTCTAGTGCTGATAGAGAGCAGAAGTTTTATTAAAAAGCATACAGTAGTCTCTACTAGACATGGGCATGAACCACAAAAAAACCAAACCATGCAGTTTGTGGTTCGTGGGTTTCCACGAACCAGGAACCACGAACTCCCACGAATTGAGGCAAGTTCTCAAACCAGTTTGTGGTTCGTGGGGTTTACATGCCCCTTTCTGGCTGCTTAGCAGCAGGGAAAGGGGCCTTTAATAGTTTAAAGGGCCCTTTCCTCCCATTTGCCAGCAGCAGGGCCCTTTAAACTATCAGCTGGCAGGTGGTGAGGGAGCGATCCCCCCTGCCACCTGCCAGCTGATAGTTTAAAGGGACCTGCTGCTTGCAAGCAGCAGGAAAAGTTTAAATGGTCATTCCCCTGGGGAAATGGCCATTTAAACTGCCCTTTAATACGAACCAAATGAACCAGTAGACCAGTTCATGGAAGTTCGGGGAAATGAGCTTTCATGAACCACTGGTTTGCGAACCACGAACCAGGCTGATTTGTGGGGGGGTTTGGTTCGTATTCAGGTTCATGCCCATCTCTAGTCTCTACACCAACAAACCTGCAGATGAGTTGTATGTGGAACACTAAATAAAGAGTAAACAGAAGCCAAACTGGGTAATGTTACATAGTGGATGGACAGAGGCCATGCTTCCCAACTGGAAAAATAAATAGATCCCCTGATGGCGCAGAAGATTGATAGTGTGGCCAGATATACAAAAAAATGGGGAGTATTTTTGCATTTCTAGTAAAAGGATAATGAAAAACAGTATCTAGTTCTACAATGTGAGCTTTGTGAATACCAGTCCTTGGAGACTACATGATATCTGCCTTAATCTTGGAACGTAAAGATTCACAAGAAAGCTTACCAGTGACAGAGGAGCCAACATTAATTAGAAGTGATGAATTTATTCTATAACATTAAAAGAGGGTATGAGACCTGGTTCAAAAGATGCAACAGCAACGTAGCTGTTGCCAAATAACGTTTCTAGATTAGCTCCGCATGTTTGCCATACTGTTTCCAGGCAACATCCCAGATGGCTCAAACAGATTGTACAGTAAGTCTGTACACCAGTGCCACCTGGCTAATTCACCTGTGTGTCAGGATTTGACCTGAACTGCATCCTAAAACAGGGCTTGAATGATTTCAGGCAGAAATTCACCCTTTTACTACCAATCAGTTCTGCAGGAAAACCAACCAAAATAGAAAAGAAATTTTAACTAAAGATGTAGTAAAATGTTTGCCCTTAAGCATGTTTGAGATTAAAGTGATCTTGCCTGATATTCCTCTTCTACTGCCTTTTCTTTGCCTTCATCACTTGCCTTTCTTTCAAGAGTGTACCTAGCCTCCTAGAAATTAAATACAGAATATGCTATCATGATGCCACATAGCCAATGACATTTAGTTTCTGTGATGTAAACGAGAGCAGATTTGGCTGTATGATATAAATGATGGCAGACACATTTTTAATGCCCTCAGTATTTATTTATTTTATTTATATTTCAATTTATATACTGCCCATCTGCAGGGGCTCTGGGCAGTGAACAAGTTAAAATCAATAAAAACAAGAAAACAACAATACTAAAATCAACATACAAAACAATAATGAAATAAATTAACCAAGTGCATTGGTGGGGGGAACCCCCCCAAACCAAAGGTGGGAGGCCGACATGGCACCACCCCCTTCAACCACCAAACGCCTGGCAGAACAGCTCTGTCTTACAGGCCCGGCGGAACGATAATATGTCTCGCTAGGCCCGGGTCTCCATTGACAGAGCGTTCCACCAGGCTGAGGCCAGGACTGAAAGGCCCTGGCCCTGGTTGAAGCGAGGCAGGCTTCCTTAGGACTGGGGACCACCGGTAAACATTTATCAGCTGATCGAAGCGGTCTCTGGGGAACATACAGGGAGAGGTGGTCCCGAAGATATGCTGGTCCCAACCTGCTCAGGGCTTTAAAGGTAAGAACCAATACCTTGAACCTGATTTGGAATTCAACTGGAAGCCAGTGAAGCTGGCGCAGGACAGGTGTGATATGTGACTGGTAGGATATACCAGTCAGGACCCGAGCCACCACATTCTGGACCAATTGTAGTTTCTGGATCAGACCCAGGGGTAGAGTGAGTTACAGTAATCTAGTCTGGAGGGGACCGTTGCATGGGTCACTGTAGCCAGGTCCTGGGGCATCAGGTAGGGGGCAAGTTGCCTGATCTGACGAAGATGGAAAAATGCAGACTTGGCAACCACTGTGACCTGGGCCTCCATCGACAGGGAGGCATCCAGGAGCACGCCCAGACTCTTCACCACTGGCAAAGTTGCCAGTGGTGTCCCATCCAGGGCAGGGAGCTGGATACCAACATCTGGCAGCCCCCATCCCGCTGCCGGACCTCTGTCTTCACCGGGTTCAGTTTCAGCCTGCTCTGTTTCAACCATGCCGTCACAGCCTCCAGAGCTCTGGCCAGATTGTCTGGGGCCGTGTCTGGCTGGCTGTCCATCAACAGAAAAAGCTGGGTGTCATCCACGTATTGATGACAGCCCAGCCTAAACCTCCACACCAACTGGGTGAGGGGGTGCATATAGATCTTAAATAACATCGGGGAGAGTATCGCCCCTTGGGGAACCCCGCACACCAAGGGGTGACGAGGCGATAGATCTCCCCCGAGCACCACCCTCTGTCCCTGACCCTGGAGAAAGGAGACCAGCCACTGTAAGGCTGTCCCCCTAATCCCCACGTCGGCAAGGCAGCTGGCCAACAAATCACAGTCAACTGTGTCAAACGCTGCTGTGAGATCAAGTAACACAAGCAGCGCTGACCTGCCTCGATCCAGATGCCTGCAAAGGTCATCTGTGAGGGCAACCAAGGCCGTCTCCGTCCCACGGCCAGGACAGAAAGCAGACTGGAATGGGTCCAGGACTACAGCATCATTCAAGAATTCCTGCAGTTGTACCGCCACCGCCCACTCAATCACCTTGCCCAGGAACGGGAGGTTCAACACTGGGCGGTAACTGGACGGGTCGGTGGGGTCCAAAGAGGGTTTTTTCAGGCGGCACTGCACCACCACCTCCTTTAACACTCCTGGAAAAACCCCAGAGCTCAGAGAGATGTTAACAATGGCCTCCAAATGGTCCCGTAGCCCCTCCGAGCTGGCGTTCACCAGCCAGAATGGGCAGGGGTCCAGAGAACAGGTGGTTGGCCTCATCCCCTGCAGGATCCTGTCAACTTCGTCCCAGGAGAGCAGCCTGAAATGATCTAATACAAACCCAGAAGATGACCAAGGGGTCTCCAGTTCCCTTACTGTATCAACAGTGGGCGGCAGGCCACAGTGAAGGAACAAGATTTTGCCCGCAAAATAGCTTGCAAAAGCCTCGCAGCCAATAGTCGAATTAAGACATTGGTAGTCTTCCTGAGAGAGGGAGACCAAGGACCAAACTGTTCGAAATAATTGAGCCAGGCATGAGCTAGCGGATGCAATGGAAGCAGCAAAGAAAGCCCTCTTTGCTGCTTTCGCTGCCACCTCATAGGCTTTCATAAACGTCCTGTAAGATGTTCTTGCCTCTTCATCGCGCCCCCGCCTCCACACTTGCTCTAGTCGTCTCAGAGACTGCTTCATCTGGCGAAGCTCCTCGGTGAACCAAGGAGCTACCCGTTTGCGGGCTTGGAGAGGATGGCAGGGGGTAATAACGTCGATGGCTTCGGAAAGTCAGCCATGCCAATCATCCACCAGCTCATCTAATGTATTGCCAGGGGGCATTGGATCCTGCAGAGCTGCCTGGAAACCAATTGGATCCATAAGTCTCCGTGGGCGAGCGTAAATCTGCTCACCGCCCACCCGGGAAAGGAGCGGCATGCTCAGATGAGCCTTCAGAACAAAGCGATCCGACCATGGCACTGCATCATAGGCATCCAGGCATCAGTATGAATGGGTACTAGAGGACAAAAAGTATCCACTCTGAGGTAGCCAAGTCAATGATCATTATTTTGTCATCCTTTGTTAAGGCAAGTCATACGTGCAATATATAACTGATGACATGGATTTAAACACCAAATGATAAGACTTATTAAAAATACAATGTTTATTTATCTAGAGGAGTTAGCTGTGTTAGTCTGTAGTTGCAAAATAGTTTCAACTACAGTGCAACTATTTTGCACTGTAAAGCACAACAGTGCTATTTCCTGTAGCACTTTTGAGACTAACCAAGTTTATTGTAGCGTAAGCTTTTGAGAATCACAGCTCACTTCATTAGATGTAGTGTTTATTTATAATCACTGGCTAACTGATTGATTTGCTCACTATTTATATGAATGACTGCTGACTGAGTGGCACACAGCAACAATGTCTGTGGGGGAGGTGGGAAAGTAGTCCTACCATTGGGCTGCGTAGTCATAAAACACTACAGAGAGCAATGTACTATACTGTACTATTTGAATATATCAAAAGCAACAGGCTTGAACTGGTCACAAACAGCTGAACTGATAGATGAAAATTGTCTCCTTGTTCACAATTGGTGAGCAGACAGTGTAATAAACTGGTGGGTGTTTGAACATCGAACAGGGATAGATTCAGACTGGTCTTGCCAATAGGAGCATGAGAACTACCCACTTGAGTTCTCAGTTCATACTTGTAACAGCTTTTAAATCATACCTGGAAATGTTTTTGGAGTCTTTGGCTAAATTGAAAAAGTGTATCTGAGGAGGCTTTCCCTATACCTCTGATAAAAAGAGCCATTATACTTTGCTTTAAAAACCTTCATTGGCTAGAGATGAGGTACCCAATAATAGACAAGTATCTAGTCTTATCTTTTCTGAGGAAGATGACAGAATGTGTGGTGCTGGAATAGTTCCAGGGGTTCCTGGATGGCCCATCTCTTCTTGAACTATTTCAATCTGGCCATAGGGAAAAGCACAATACACATAATAAAATAAACAGATAAATCCCTAATCTCCCTTCTATATTAGGGTAGCTCAAAACACAATTCCGTATTCTTCTGCTTTTTTTCCTGTGTGTACTTTAACCTTCCTGTGCATATTAACTGCCTGTGACAGACTCCCCAATGCCAACTCCTCTGTGTGTGTGAAGCAAAAGCCCTCCCACAACTTGACAAGCATGCAGATGCACGGCAAATAATTCCCTGACAAATGGACATTTTCGTGACAATATGAAATGGAGGGAGAACATTCCCAATCATGGCCCTGTATTGAATTAAATATTAAAGGATTGATTGTGTTATTCATTTTAACATCCTGTTCAATAAAAGCATCTCACAGTGCATGTTTCACCATTTATCTTGTGCTGTTGTGGCATCCATGGCCTGCCACCACAGTATTCTTTCTTAGTTATATATCGGCGTGATAGGAGGTCTATGTATGCAGCTGTAAAAAACAAACAAACAGGTATTTTTGATTCTTTAATGGATCCTACAAAGTCTCCAAGCCAAACCACAAACTGTCAAGTGACAATTTAATTATCTTTTTTCTTAGCTTGAGTTTTTTTTCTTCCTCTTATAGTCAATTCTGAGAGAACAAGGAAGGGGTTTCCCATAAACAAAGTCAGAAATAATCACTGTTGGAAACCCTATAAGACAGAAATCTCATGGAACTGTTTCCAATTGGAGATTGCTCCACGAAGCTCACATCACTGCTGCAAATGCAGAGGCATTCACAGTGTCAACAGAGCATCTAAACATATGTTCCCCCCAAAGTTTCCTTGCTTCAGACCTATGTAGTTGACTCCCCTCCACACTAGAGGGCTTTTTCAGGCCTTTTATCAGTAATAGCTATTTATAGTGTTACAACATTATAACAATCTCTAGCCCTTTTCATTGTGGAATTATAAGGAGAAATGTACATTGTTGCAAAACAATGTTATAAAACTGCAACACTGAAGCAAGATAGCTATTACCAATTTTTAAAAGCCATGCGGGGGGGGGGGACCCTCTGGTGGGAGAGGAAAGGGCTGCTGTGGGGACTGAGGCAAGGAAAATGGATGTAGGAGGATGGAAGCAAGGAAAATCAATGTAGGTTGGGCCTGAAAAAAATGTGGATCTTCCCATACATATACAATCCAACGGTGCTTTGAGTACAATCTTTTCAAAAAGATAATACCAAACCAAGTTTGGGAAAGATCACAGAAAAACAGAAAGAGGACATCATATGGATGGTCACTGAAACTGCTGCAGTAAGGAAGCCAAGGCAGAATGAAAAATCCACGTGGAAACAATGTAGGTGGCCTGAAGGTGATCAATAAGGGAGTGATTCTGTTGACTTCATAGGTCTTTTCCACGTGGGGTTCTGGCCCCATACTGGATCAATTTCTCTCCAGAGTTTTTTTACGCATGGTCAAAATACCCTTGTTCAGTCTCCAAACTGCTCCCCAGACTTCTTTGCGTTCTGCACAGAGAAAGGTTGCTTCTGCTGCAGAATCAGTTTCCCCCCAGCTTTTCTGAGCACGTACTCCCTGCGCACATGCTCAAAATGTCTCCCCCAACAAGGTCAAACGGGGCACTTTTGAAATACAAATGCTTTCTTTCGTGTGAGGCCTGGTCTTGGCCCTGCCTTTTAACTTCTCTATTTCCCTGCAACCTGATCGGTTGAAAAGCAACCAACCCCAGTTTGTTTTCCTGTTTTTAAAAAATTAAATAGCATTACAACATTGCTGCCTTAAAGAAAAAAAACCTTTGCAACTGTCATGGGAAAACGCTGCAATGTGACAATATGTCAAACACAAAAACGCTGCAGAGAGCTCTGAATCCCATTTTTAAAGTTTTCACCTGTGCTTCCTGTACTGTTTAGTCCATTCTTTGTTGTTGTGTATTTTTTTAAAATTAAACAGCAACGTTGGTGCTGTTTTTTTTTAAAAAACCTTGTAAGTTTCCTCAGCGATCAACTGAGGAAACTGACCTGTCCTCAGCCAATCAACTGATGGAACTAATGTGTTCCCTAGAAAGACTGCAGCAGAAACAGGGAATTTTTCTAGTGAAATTTTTCTAGCAGAAATAAAAATAGACACTCTCAACTCTTTCAAAGAGTAGAATTAAAGAACTGAAGCAGTACGGGGCCAGAACTGACGAATAAAGCTGATCCGATCCTCATGGGTTGAATACACAGAAAGCCTGGTGTAAAGTTCACCACGTGGAAGAGGCCATACTCTTGACAAGAAACAAAAATTTAATCTACTCAAAACCTCAGTGGCCTCAGAAACCATTGCTCTGGGATCCTTGAAGAGTTCCAAGCTGTTGAGAGTTGGCTGGACAGTGTGGAATGTGGGAGAAAGGTGGACTAAAATTAATTAATTAATTAATATATTCTGCTGCTGCTGTTTTTAAGTGAAGAAGCTCAGATCTCACAAATCCTCCATAGTGTCAGCTCGTGTGATCCTTAATGAGCACCTTTATTAGTTTATAATTGTAGTTATTTACATTTTTAATGATAATTTTTTTATTTGCTTAAACCATATGTTTTTTTTTAAAAAAACAATTTAATTGGTTGAAACTAGGTTTTCTAATTTCTTGTTTAGGATTTTTCCCGAAGCAAAATATTTTGCATTTCTGTTGTTTTAATTTCTTTACAATGTTTCTCTAAAGCTTCAAATTATTTTAGCAGCCCACTGCTTTTCCATGCGTTCAGTATGATTTAATTGCTCTAATATGTGCTCGCATTTATGGCACCCTCCACTCTTTCAAGTGTTTCCAAGGGCCTGAAGTGCTACTCATTGCCCAAATGTTGCCAGGGCTCACATAATGCAGAGGCTTTCAAACACTTCTCAAGCCAAACACATTCCTTTGACAATAAACATTCTTTATATGAAATCTTTCCCATCAGTTTTCATCTAAATCCCATGGCAAGCATTTCTAACCACATTTAGTGAAAATAGGAGGGATTTGTGTTTTTTTATTTATTTAAATATTTATGGCCTGCCATTCCACTCCATAAATGCCTCAAGGTGGTTAATGACAATTCATTAAAACAGACCAAAGAGGCAAAACATACTGCAGCATTATTTATTTATTTATTTATTTCAAATTTCTATTCCGACCTCACACTGCTCAGAGCAGTAGAGGGAAAAAAATTTAAAATGGTCATTGGATTGATGGTGTAACATAACGTCTAGGGGAAATCTGGAAGTGACATCATACCTCCCTACAAATCATCTAGAGATTCCTAGAGAGGTTTAACATTGTTTTTAGTTTTTTCTAGAAGTGATATCAATCCATCACTGACAGCTACCCCCCACATGACCCTACTCCACTCCAGTCTCCCTCAAAATGGGGCTCACATCACCACCTACTACTCTCAGATCTGCCTGCCAGTTTAACCCCCTTTCCCCAGTAACAAACTCTTAGTTTATAAACGGGTAAGGAATGGATTGTTAAACAAAACAAGAGCCCCTGAATGAAAAGTACAACTCCCATTATCCATGGCCAAATATCACACTACCGAAAGATTGTAATTTTAATTGCAAGAAGATTGGATGTGGAATTGAAAGACCTCCTCCCAGATCTCTATATCATGATGTTTATAGAAACAGAAATATAGAGCTGGATGTGACCCTAATGGTCATCTAGTCCAGCCCCTTGCACAACACAGGAAATTCACAGCTATCTTCCCTCACATCCCTCAGTGACCCCTACTCTATGCCCAGAGGAAGGTAAAAAACCTCCAGGATCCTTGACCAATCTGGCCTGGAGGAAAATTCCTTCCTGACCCCTTATGTTTTTTTGTATCCCTGTAAAAAGCTTACAGAATCTCTTCAGGCTTTTTGATTGCTCCATAGAGGTGTCTGTGAACATTTTTTCCTGATCAAATTTGGTGAATAGTGAGGAAAGGTTCAGCCATCACTACTTCAAAGGTTAAATCCAGCAACAAATTGGCAGTCAATAGAGATGTCATAGGCCATTAACCATCTAGTAATGGGGGCCTCAAGAAGTCTTTAAAATAGGTTGTGCATCTTTTCTTTTAAAGAATTTTTTTACAGCTTTCATAAGTCATGTGAAAATAAACAGAGCTATCGAAAGAATCAACTTGCTTGTACTGTTAAAAGTGATTTCCGAGCATTTTGATTGACAAGATTTTAAGAATTAAAGAATTTAATCCAATACAGGTAACTATAGAAGCCATTTTATCTAACAAAGAAATCACTGATAGTTTCAGGTCTATAATAAGACATTTTATATTATTCTCTGACTTCTAAGTGGAAAAAAAAGCAGGAGCTACACTTCACACATTTTTTCTATGTCTATGAGACTGGCACAACACCAGTCTTCTCAAGCAGACAGTGCTTAAAAGCTACTACAAATTCAAATTGTAACAGTTCATGAAACCCTGCCTTTAGCCCACCCTTGCCATCATCCTAACAGTGCCAGGCACAATGATGCAATAGCCACAGTTCGTGGTCATATATATGGATTGTTCTTACTAGGACTTCATCAAGTGTTCATGTCTGGACATTTTTGTCACGAAAGAGAAGCTTCCAAGGTGAAAGGCTGCCTGAACCACCCTCACCCACCTGGTTTGCCTTCATTTTCCATTCATGAAAGCTTGCGGACATTGTGCTTTGAGGGAACTATTATTTTTGGTTTTCTTTCTTACTGTTTGATTCTAGCCAACTGGTATCACGTAGTCAATGTGGTGATGTCATGATTGTTAGTTAAATAAAACACAGTAGAATCATGCTGTGCTGGTCAAAGAGGTTAAAAGTTTATTTAAGAACTACATACTGGAGAGTAAAGGGGAGAGATAGAGACAGGTCCTCGCAATCTGACTACATCTTAGAGAAGAGAGAGATCAGGAAAGAGAAGAAGGAGAAGAAGGAGGATATTGCCCTGTTTAGCCCAGTAGGAGACAAGTCAAAGAAATGACCATCAGGAAACAAGAGAGATGCTGCTCTCACTGTCTTAACTAAGAGCCAAGCTACAAGTGACGAATTACACTTGCATGGAAAGTGAACAGATCAAGTGGAGTACAAGTGAACGGCAAGTGAACAGGGAGGAATACATGCGAGTCTGTTCACTTGCCATGCAAGTGTGATCCGTCACTTGTAGCTTGGCTCTAAGTGATCCCTGCTGCCCCCCTATGTGGAAGGATCTTCTTCCCTTCTTCCTTCTTGTACACCAGGCATTGCTATTTCCAACAATTACATTGGCAACATTACAATATCAGTAAATGGAAGCAAGGAGATAATTCAGGGAGGCAAGAAGAGGAGAAAGCAAGGAAAGAAACCCAGCCTTCATTTAGTCACCAAACTGTTTGCTGCAACATCAGAAGCAGCTGTTGCTGCAGGGCATTCTTGTCTGGCTCAGATATACCTCCAGTCCAAAGAAGAGCTCCTCTGTTCACCTGTGCATTGAACGTTGGCATTGTGTACTGCCAAAGGTTGCATTCTGAGGCAAGGGAGATAGTGACAACTCTAGTGAAAATGCTGCAAGGCAGTAAGCAGCAGTACTGTGGCTTCAGTTGATGAGCAATTATTACCCACAAGGATATGAAAAGTCCTTGTGAATAAAATTCCCCTAGCAATATTGGGTGGATAGAAATGGCCATTTACTATAGGTGTGTAGTACCCAAATGTGATATAAATGCCTTTTTACTACTTGGTATGATAATGAAGCTGATCAAGCTATATGGTAACTTATATTTTGGCTGCTTTGCTTTCCTGGTGCCTTTTGGCTTCCATCAGAATTCCCCAGATATTACGCCTCAAAAAGAACCTACACATTTATTTCCATTTTCACTTCAGGTAAAATTCTGTGGCAATTTCTGTGCCTCTGTACATTATCAGATAATATGCTACAAGCTTGCTTACAAAGATTCTTGGTGCCATTAAAGAAGAGGCTTCCTGATTTTGTAATGCCATATTAAATTTCTGACTCCCTCGTCAGTAGCAGACTTCAGCCTTGTAACTGGATCCTAATATATCTGCTTGATTGTAAATGTTCATCCTTTTCAGGATCTTGCAAAAAGAGGAGGAGGTCTGATGTGATACGAAGAGCAAGCTTTCAGCATCATCTGCTCTGCATCTCTGAGGGAATGACTAGCTTTTAATCAGGTGTCATTATAAATTGAAATATTAATCTAAGTATCCCAAAGGTTATAAATAACAATGTTATTTATTAGCTAGTTATAATGATGTCTGAACCTTCCCCAGCAGCTGAGTCATCTACAAAAGAGATAACATCATCTCCTTTACCAAATTTATTCCAACACAATTCCAGCATAATCCTTTATTGGATGGCCCCAGGGAACTTGAAGCAAGACATGGCAGGCTACATGTTATGGGTAAATTTGTGTAGGAGCATTTCTGTAATGCTGATTTAGTGATTTGAATCAGTAGACAGGAGGACTTCAAGTAGGGATTGAGCTTCCAACTCCAGGCTGGGTAATTTCTGGAGATTGGGGGTAGAGCCTGGAGAGGGCAGGATTTGGGCAGGGAGGTACCGCAGTCCACCCTCCAAAGCAGCCATTTTCTCCAGGGGAACTGATCATTGTAGTTTGAAGATCCATTGTAATTCCAGAAGTTCTCCAGGCTGCACCAAGAGGTTGGCAACCCTAAGTAGGGGCTCTCACTTACTTGGAAGAAAGAGCCACTGAGTATAGACATCAGAGGGAAAACAGGTAGCCTTGAAGTTTCCAAAAGTAAAAGTTCAGTGCAAGGTGTTTCTCTCAATAAAGTGGCTAGACTTCTTCCTCAGGAAACAGAAATACATTGTAATGTATCTGGTTTCTCACAAACAACTCTGTGCCACAAGGTCTCAGCAACTTAATAACGTCTTTATTCAGCCATTATACATTCCTTCCTTCTATGTCATCCCCTCTGGTACATCACACTTCTAACATATGTATTAATCAGAGAGATGGGTTGATGAGAGAAGCTATTGTTATGGGCAGCAACTTGGCAGAGTCTAGGGAAACAAACAGGAGCCAAAGAAGAGGTCAAGAGGCAGTCACAGTCCAAAGCCAAAAGAGCAGAAGCTGAGTCTATGCTAAATTGTACACCAGCAGCACGCAGCAGCCCAGGGCAGAGTTCTAGAAGAGTAGAAGCAGAGACTATATCAAATTGAAAGTCAGGAGCTGATGTTATGAGGCCAGCCAATCAGGCAAGCAACAGGAACAAACAGGACCAAAGCCCTTCAAGGCCTTGATCCTTTATACCTGCAGGACCCCCACACCCTCTATGCATGAGCAAGGCATTTTGAAGGTGCAACACTGCAAATAAGCATTTGATTGGCACTGTCAGAAAGGCGACGGACAGACAGACAGACAGACAGACTGACCAGTCAAGAATTCTCCACCTTCCACACTTTTAAAGTTGCTTCCTGCTTCAGTGAGCCAATGGACAATGTTCCGGGGTGGAACCTCAGAGAGTATCTTAAGGCCAGTTCATTTGTTACAAGGTTCTCATGACTGCCAAGAGGAAGTTGGATCACACATGTGCTTTGAGTTCCATGCTTCCCAGAGTGTGTGGGCCCAATTTGCATCAGAACCACAGCATACTTCAGCCTTCCCCCTTCCTGCACTGTTTTCCTATCCTGAAATGTCTCATTGTGCTCCACTGGGAAACTTATGGCTAGACATAAGTTTCCCAGGGGGGTAAAGAGCCTCCCTGGGGTTGTGATGATTCCTGGAAGTGGCTTATCCTGCAGGTTTAGTGGCTCCACCATAAGGGGCAACAAATCTGTCAGTTCCAGAGCGGCTAGTCTGAATTAGAGATGGGCACAAACCTAAATACGAACCAAAAAACCCCACGAACAAGCCCGGTTTGGGATTCGTGAACCAGGGTTCGTGGAAGCTCATTTCCACAAACTTCCACGAACTGGACTACTGGCTCATTTGGTTCGTATTAAAGGATCAGTTTAAATGGCCATTTCCCTGGGGGAAATGGCCATTTAAACTTTTCCTGCCACTTACAAGCGGCAGGTCCCTTTAAACTATCAGCTGGCGGGTGGCAGGGGGGATCCCCCCTCACCGACTGCCAGCTGATAGTTTAAAGGGACCTGCCGCTTACAAGCAGCAGGGCCCTTTAAACAGCCCAACCACCAGCCCCCAGCCCCCAGTTGCAGTCACCGAAGTGACGTAACCACTTTCTCAAGGCCTGTCACACTGAAGGATCTGTCCCCTCTTCATATGTTCCTTAAAAAGACTGGTACTGTGAAGAAAATGGAATTAATTTCCCAGCAACAGCAGTAATAGAGCAAGCGATCATATACGAGTAATGGCATGGCAATGGAGAGGCCTTCTTTCTAACAACATAACACAGTTTTCAGCACGGATGGTACAATGAAAAAGCAGTCGTTCAAAAATCTGGCATACCTTGTTCACACTGTTTTCTGTCAGGCATCCCATATGATCATATTAATGGCTTGCTCACAATTCAAAATGGACAGCATTTCAAGAAGTTTTACATCTGTTCAGTAGGGATATTCAGCATGGCAACTGGCTGGGTAGACACTGTTGATCACATGCACACAATTTACTGGCTTGCTTGGATTATATGCGCCCGAGGGCCATCGTGAATTGTACATTATTTAAAAACAGCTACATTTCATGTATATGTGCTGCTTTTGCTCCTACACATTTGGCGGCCTTCATTAGTCGGTGGCATTCATCATGCTGCCACTTGCTCAGTACTTACTGGATCGAACTATAGTTCCCAGGCCGGAGTGCAAGAATGCAGTATTTGCAGTCCACTTAATACAAACAGATACACTTGGCTTTAAGAACCAGACAGCTAGGCAAAATAGTGAAGGCTGAAATTCAAGTTTATATTTATTTCTGTTGGGTGCATTTGGTAGGTGGATTGGTGAGTGAGAGAAGGTGAGCTATGGCAAACCTGTGCAAGAGCATGCATGTGCAAAAGAATGAAAGTGCAAACAAATGAATGACTATTGAATTAGTCAAGCAAAAAGAATTGAGAGGCAAGCAAGTTTACTATTTTAATCATATAATGAGGATGACAGATTACGTGGGAAAGTAGTGTTAGAATGTGCACATGCAATGACAACTAACATGGTATAGTGCTTGGAGTGTCAGACTAGGATACCAGAAACCCTAGTTTGAAACTTCCTCTGCAACGGAAAATTGCCGGGTGGCCAATCACTCTTTGTCAAACTAACCTACACTTACAGTGCAATCCTAAGAAGAGTTGCTCCAGTTTAAGCTCATTGAAACAGAGTAACTCTGCTTAAGACTGCACAGTTATTTACTTATTTACTTCATTTGTACTTTACCTTTCTCCTTAACGGTTACCTAAATAGGCTTACATTGTTTTCCTCACTTCCATTTTTTATCCTTACAACCATCTTGTGAAGTAGGTTGGGGTGAGGGACAGAGTGACCAGCCCAATAAGCTCCCATAGCAGAATGGAAATTCTAAGCTGGGTCTCCCAGGTCCTATGCCACACTCTAAAACAACATTACACTACACTCCCAGGGTGGTTGTGAGTGTAAAATGGAGGACAGGATAATGTTGTAAGCCACACTAGGGAGAAAACCTGGGTATAAACATCTAAATAAAGATATGTTTCAGGTTTGCACCTTCAAAAAGCCCCTTTTCAGTGTTCAAGAGCATTGTTCATAATTAGTGATCAAATTGGGAACTGAACAGTAGATTGGTCTAGCATCCCAGGAGACTACAATTCTGAAACATGACAGCATCACTATTATTTTGTGCATGATAATCACAAAAACAGAGCAGTTTATTCACACAACCCACAAAGATTGATTACAAATAGAAAAGAATGGCAGAATTTAATCATGCGGAGATAGACATCCAAGGGCACACATCCAGTACCAAACCAAGAGGGCTGAGCCAGTAATTCATTGTATTGTTGCTAACTAACCCTCAGAAGCCTTCGTGGGGGCCTGGTAAAATGGCAGCCTGTAGAAATAAACTGGTATTGATAGTTGACTGACTATGCATTGCACCTTGTCATCAATCTTCTGTTAAAACGTTAATGGAAACTCAATAAAAACCATTGATAATAACAAAAACAAATGCCAGCCAGCACTAAAAAATTGAAACTTGTACATTCACAGTGCAGTCTTAAGCAGAGTTATATCTTTCTAAATCAATTGAGGTCAATAGTCTTCAAAGGGTGTAGCTCCGTTTAGGATCGCTCTGTCTTTGAGGTCATTGTGTAACTGCTTAAACTCAGACCACAATGAAATCTCAGCTCACTTTCATAGCTGTGTGGTGTAAATTGGCTTTTACCCTCATTCATGGCATACTAGTGTCGAAAGAATTTTTAAATACCCACCCACCCAACACTTTGGAACTTATGTCTGTGAAAGATGGCTGAAGTATTCTGGGTTTTGGTGTTCTGTTTTTTTGTTCTGAACAGGAATACTTCTAAAGAATTTGTAAAAATCACCGAAGTCAGGAACTTTTCCACAGCAAGAAAAGAAGTAAGACTGAGAGAGGTGGAACTGAGTATTAGCTAAACTATTGTATGTGATAAATATAGCAATGATTTGGAAATGTCCATGTGTGTGTGTGCACGCGCATAAGCCCAACCTTCCTTTCCACAATGGGAACATCCATAACAAGGCCATTTAGCCAATACATATTTCCCTCTTTAGTACATAATGGTAACCTGAATAAAAGGTTTGAATTACAAAGCAGGCTAACCCAGCACATTCTCTGAGCAATGACTGCTATTTATGTCAAGAAAATAAAGAGAGGGAAGCAAGAGAGAGCGAGGGAGTGAACAAGAGTGACTGTGAGAGGGCAATTGAGAGGGAGTCAGAAGTTGCAAACTTACCTGGATCAAATGAAATAAAAGAAACCACACTGGAAAATTAGGCTTTTTTTTTTAATTGGAAAGCCAAGTACAGTATTGTGCCAAGAGACCAGCATTAAAATGATTGGCAAATCCTCTGGAGATTTTTAAAATATTCACTGATAAAACACTTGCTTTCAGAGAGTACATCTTATTCTGCATTAAGGCAGATGCAGTGGATGGGTAACTGCATAAAGCACGAGGTCCAAGCTGAGATCCCCGTAAAGAATGTATTGGAGAAATGTCACCCTCCTCATATTTGCTTCTCTGACTGCCAAAATGTTTTATATATTTTATTTTTATTTAAAATATTTCTATGCTACGTTTCCACCCAAATAGGGTCCCCAAGATGGTGAAAATCAAAACATTAAGACAATTCAGCATTAAAACAGTCTTTATAATGAAGGATATATAAAACAAGCAATTCTATAATGGCATATAAACACACAAAAATACATAATATAATAAGGGAGAAGGACCAATAACAGTTACTAGGGGTAGGCCAAACAAAAACAAAAAAGTCTTCACCCACAGGTAGAAGACAATGATAGAGGGAGACAGATGAATCTCCGTGGGGAAGGAGTTCTAAAATTTTGGTACCACAATGTCTAGTCTCAGATGGGGGGGGGGGTCACATATAGCAGGGCCTGAAAAGCTGGCCAGAGTGGATAGGTAGGTTCATATGGGAGAAGGTGGGCCTTAAAGTATGGTGGCCCCATGCTGTTTGCCCCATGATTATTGAAGCAGCATCTTGAATTTGACCCAAAAGTAAACTGGGGGCCAGTGTAGATGGAACTAGACTGGAGTGATAAAGTCCCTACCTACTCCAGTCAACACTCTGCCTGCAGCATTCTATACCAAGTGTACCTTCTGGACAGTTTTCATGGGTAGTCCTACATAATGTGCAATGCAGTTATCTAATCCAGATGTTACCAGGGATGCAAGAGTGGTAACATCTTTCCCACCCAGGAAGGGCTGCAGCAGGCTCACTAACCAAAGCTGGTGAAAGACACCTCTGGCCACTGCTGCTACCTGTTTATCCAACAGGTGGTCCAGATGCTGCTACAGATCTCCTTTAGACAGAGTCCAACTCCATCTGGAACAGGAGATACTCCAATTCCTGGCTCTAACATTCCCACAGATTACAGCTGGTACAAAATGCAGTGGTGCATGTTATTACGAGAGTGGCAAATAAGGCGCATATAACACTGTTCTTACGCGAGCAGCGTTGGTTGCCAATGGAGTACCGAATCAGATTCAAGGTTCTGGTATTGACCTATAAGGCCCTGTGTGGACTGGGACCAGTGTATCTACGGGACTGTCTCTCTCCATATATTCCCTGGAGGACACACTGATCAGGGGACAAACAGCTGTTGGTGGTCCCTGGCCCCCACAGAGCTCCGCCTAGCCTCGACTAGAGCCAGGGCCTTTTCAGTCTTAGATCCCACCTGGTGGAATGCTCTGTCTGCTGAAATTAGGGCCTGGCAGGACCTACTATCTTTTCACCGGGCCTGCAAGACAGAGTTGTTCTGCTAGGCTTATGGCTGAGGCAGGGCCTCCGCCAGCCTGAAAAAAGGAGTGTATAAAATCTTAACCCTCCCTGTGAAGGCTGTCCGCCATCCTATTTTAAATGTGTTGTTTTTAATGTACATGACTTTTTAAATTTTATTTTTAATATGTTGTTATCTGCCCTGAGCCCGCTCACGGGGAGAATGGAATAGAAATCTGAAATAAATAAATAGATAAATAAAATAAGGGACTGAGCAGCAAGCTCCAGCACCACACTCTGAAACCTACCTTCAAAGTAGGATCAAAACCACCACATCCAATCCTGGGGGCATCCAATCCTGAAAGGTGGTCCTGAAGAGCTACAAAGAGATTCAGGAGAAGTAACAGGGTCATAAAAATCATAGCAGTGACTCTGCTCATGCCATAAGAAGAGCTCTCCTGGATCAGATCAGTGGTCCACCTATTTCAGCAGCTTCCTGTTTCACACAACAGCCAAAAACATTTGCTCTGGAGGGCCCACAAACAGGGCTTAGAGGCCAAGGCCTTTCCCTGATAGTGCCTGCTAGTACTGATATATTCCAAAATGTAACATATCAGAATAGCAGCATTCCTTTTAGTCACCAAAACCAGAAGATGTTGATGGATCTATCATCCATGAATTTGTTTAAAGCCATCTATGCACATGGCCATCACTATGTCCTCTAGCAGTGAATTCCACAATTTAATTGCCTATTGAGTAAAGAAGTACTTCCTATTGTTCATCCTGAATCTCTCTTGAATCCTCATGGTTCAGCCTGAGGAAGAGAGATCTTATGAGGAAGGCATGCATGGAGGGGAGAAAGCTTTTCCCCTCTCTAATAATACTGGGGCACTGAATGAAGATAATGGACAGCGAATTTAGGACAGACAAAAGCAGGGGCCAAGATGGCCCAGAAAAAGGCCCCACCACCTTCTCTTCTTCATCCTCACCCACTCCACACACACTACCCAGTTCCTTCAATCTTTCCTCATAGGACTTGCTTCTCAGACCCTTGACTATCTTTATTGCCCTCCTCTCAACCTACTCTCAATTAATCTATACCATTCTTAAAGTGGATTACTCAGAACTTGACAAGGGTACTCCATATGAGTTCCGAGTATTGAGAAGAACTATTACAGCATGTACCTTAGATATTAGGTTTATATTGGTAGTGGAGAGTGCCCTCAAGTCACAGCTGACTTATGGTGATCCCTGGTGGGGTTTTCATGGAAAGAGACTAATAAAAGTAGTCCGCCATTGCCTATCTCTAGGGGTGTGCAATTCGGGTATATGGTACCCAAAACCCCCCCCTGAAACAACCTGTTTCGGGTTGTTTCGGGTTTTTCCCGAAACTTGGCCCCCCCCCGAAGTCCAAACTTTCTGAAACTTGGGGGGTTGTTAGAGGGGAGTTAGAGGAAGGCCCCCACCAATTGTGGTTTGATTTGATGGGAAAATGCCTTCCCCAGGCTTCTGGGAAGCCTGGGGAGGCTTTTTCCCATTGAAATGCATTGAAATGCATTTCCAAAAACCCAAAACAACCCGAAACAATATCCGAAAAACTCAAAACCTGAAACGGCTTGCCATTTCGGATTTTGCTGTTTCCAGATCAGATTCTCGTTTCCGATATATCCGAAACGAGAATCCCGAAACAGTGTGCCTTTGCACACCCCTACCTGTCTCTATAGGCTTAGTCTTCATTGGCGGTCTCCTATTCAATCACTAACCAAGGCCAACCCTGCATAGCTTCTGAGATCTGATGAGATCAGGCTCACCTGGACTATCCAGTTAAGGGCATGTTTAAATTAATGTAGCCTACAATTGCCTTAGACTGTTTGTGCTGCCACATCAGACTGCTGACTCATGTTCAGCTTATTGATCACAGTCCCAAGATCCTTTTCATATTTACTGCTGCCTAACTAGTTATTGCCCAGGCTAGCCTCATTTTGTCAGATCTCATCAACTAAACAGGGTCAGCCCTGATTAGTGCTTGGATGGGAGACCACCAAGGACGTCCAGGGCTGCTAAGCAGAGGTAGGAAATGGCAAGCTACCTCTGTTCATCTCTTGCCTTGAAAACCATATGGGATTGCCATAAGTCAGCTATGACTTGATGGCACTTTCTGCCACCAACTAGCTATCCTTCCTGACCTATACCCGTGGATCTGATTATTTCTGCCTAAATACAGAACTTGGTATTTATCCCCATTGAATTTCATTTTCTTTGCCCTTCCCACACATCCTTAAAGGGACGGTCCACTTATTGAACACTGGTGGCTTTCCCCCTTGACTCCAGATGTCTCCATTTTCAAAATGGTTGTAGGCTGCTTGGCTTCTGGTTTTTTGGTGCCTTTTCTGGGAGCACAATTTCCCAGGGTCTCAAGAAGGTGCTGAAAACGAAAGCCAAACAGCCCGCAACTGTTTTGAAAACAGAGACATCTGGAGTCAAGGGGAAAAGCCGCCAGCATTCGGTGAGTGGGCCATCCCTTTAAGGAAATGTGGAAAGGGCCTTTGTTTCAGCCAGCTTTCCAACCTATCAAGGTGACTTTGAAGCTTATTTCTAAAGTTTGCTTCCCAGTCTTCTGCAAATTTGATAATAATTCTCTTCACCTCTTCATCCAATTCACTGGTAAATATGTGTAAGAATACAGGGCCAGAACACAATGCTAAAGTTCACTGTTCAAAAAATGAAGTTACAATTACCTATGTCACTGGAGTGTTACTACATAAGCTAAAGATCGTCACTTTACATAAATGGCTTCTTTTTATGAGGCATGTCATATTTATTTATTTGGAGGATCTTTCTCTTCAAAATAGCAGTGCAGATGACTTACAAATAAAACTAAATCTATATATAATAATACAAAAAACTCAATGCAATCAATGTAGGAACAACAACAAAATCTGCAATAAGATTCCAATATACTAACGGAAGCAACAAGGCCTGCAATCAGGCAGCTGATTTTTTGATGATTGGTTTGGCTGCTGAAAACCCATTCATGACTGATCAGAGGGTTGCTACTGTATTCCCTCCTACACAACACAGTATTACATGATTGGCTTTCACATATGTGCATTGTTAGTAATCCTGATAGTACTTTCTGACCCCTCCCTTAGCCACTGATGTATCTTGCTTTGCCTCGCAGCAACCCTGACCCCAAACTCCTGGCAAATCAATGCTAGTTTTAAAAATAGTAAAGAGTGCAGTAGCACCTTTAATACTAACCAATTTTACTGCAGTTCTTTACTGACGAAAAGAACTGTGGTTCTTGAAAGTTTATGGTGCAGTAAAGTTGGTTAGTCTTAAAGGTGCTACTGGATAGACTCTTTACTATTTTGCTACTACAGACTAACACGGCTAACTCCTTGGGATTTTTAAAAATAGCATTTTTTTGTTTCCTTCTGTATTCCTTAGTGGTAGTAATGGCTGCTCGTAGGCTTGCCCCCAAGTGGGCAGGAGACCCCTACCCCCAACGCTCGTTTCTCACTGCTGCCTCAAGCAGTGGTGGGAGAAAATTTAAAAAATGGCCATTGGGCTGATGTTGTGATAGCACTTCCAGGGAAAACCTGGAAATGATGGCAGTTCCCTCCAGAAATCATTGGAAGTGCTATAGTTTTGCTATAGATTTCCCAGTGATTGTTCGAGAGGTGTGATGTCACTTCCAGGTTTTCCCTGGAAGTGATGTCATGCAGTTACCAACTGCCACCTTCTCATATCCCCACCTCCTGAGTCCCCCACTGGTTGCTAGACTATGGCAACCCTAGCTGCTGGTCTATTTGGACTGAGAAGGTTTTTACACATGCATGATTTTTCAAAGCATGGGAGTTGTAGTTTCCCAGCTCACATATTTTTTTCTATCCTTCATTAAAATAAAGTCAAAAAGGCGTAAATTAGTGCAGCACAGTAAGACTCATCCACAAAAGAAAAACATTTTGAAAGCAAAAGCACAGGCAAAAAATCTTCCATATGAACCTGGAAATGGAGGACAGGCTATTTCAGAAAAGTTTTTCTTTGCACTGTCTAGATTCTGCTAGTCAACCAACTACATCATAAGTGAGGATTGCTCTTATTGACTGCCTTCACATGCTCAAGCTACTAAAAGCTAGCAAGCATACCTAAGGTGTCGCCACAAAGTAATTTGCCAGCTGTCCATGTCATTTGCTGCTGAACTGAATGAACCAGGGATTGGCTCACTTTGAGTGCTATCACCAAACTAGGTAAATCCAACCACTGAACATATTTGTGGGACAATTTGTGGCATCTCTAATGATCATCAGCGAAAGTTAATGAAAAAGAAACAGCAACATCAATCAGTTAAGTTTCAGGTGGGTAGCTGTGTCAGTCTGCATAGAAGAGGATAAACAGCTGGCAGCAGTAGGGGTGCCTTTTACCAGTTTCATCTGGTGAATCAGCTGCAGCCCTTCCTGGGCAGGACAGATCTTGCCACTGTGGCATGTCCCTGGTAACATTTTATTTATTTATTTACTTATTTATTTATCTATTTATTTACTTTTGATTTCTATTCTGCCCTCCCTGACTATCAGGCTCAGGGCAGATTACACTCTGCAAAACAACACACTAAAAACTTACAGTTTACAATTTTAAAACGACCATATAAATAGTGCAATATAAATATTTAAAATGGTACCAAAAAACAATGCAGGAGGAGTCAGTTGATCAATCAGTTTGCCACTTACTCCATCATATTAAAATTACTTGCATGGTAGGTTAAAACAGTTTGATGGAGGATGCCTCTAGTAGGGAGGGCGTTCACATCCAGATTAGATTACCGCAATGCACTCTACATGGGGTTGTTCTAGAAGACTGTCTTGAAGTTACAGTTAGTACAGAATGTTGCAGCCAGAGCATTGACTGGAATGGGTTGTAAGAAGCATATCACTCCAGCTTTGCTCCATCTACACTGGGCCCTGATTTGCTTCTGGGTTCATTTCAAGGTGCTGGTATTGACTTTGAAAGCCTACACAGCTTGGAGCCAGCATATACAGTCTGAGAGCCAGTTTGGTATAGTGGCTAAGAGAAGCAGGACTCTAATCTGGAGAGCCAGGTTTGATTTCCCACTCCTCGAAACCAGCTGAGAGACCTTGGATCAGTCACAGCTCTTCCAGAGCTCTCTCAGCCCCACTCACCTCACAGGGTGATTGTCGTGAGGATAATAATAACACACTATGTAAGCCACTTTGAGCAAGCGTTAAGTTGTCCTGAAGGGCAGTATATAAATCAAATATTATTATGTTATACCTGAAGAACTGCTTACTCCATTATGAACCTACCTAATCATGGCAGTCATCTTCCTAGGCCCTGCTTCAGATGCCCCCACCATCTGAGACTCGCAAGGGCCTTCTCTTGGCTTGCCAGATGCTTGCTGGTGGTGGGCAAATTCCTGGCAGTTTGCCCCTCCGCATGCCAATCACTGGTTATCAGCAACCTAGGCAAACAGGTGGTGCACTCTCTCCTAGCTGGGTGCAATGACATCACTTCTGGAATGGATGTCATTGCCATGAGATTCTTAAAGAATCATCCCGTCATGAAGTACAGGAGTATTCCCATGACAAGCAGAATAACATCATGTCCAGAAGTGACATCATCATGTCCAGCTAGGAGCATGCATGCATAAAGGTTGATTCATAGTCTGTTCCACCACCACCCTCACCCTTTGTCAGGGAGACCTGGCAACCCTATGACATTCTTGGTCATGGTACCAATACTTTGGAAGTCCTTCTCTAGGGAGATTGGTCTGTCTCCCTCTATTGTTGTCTTCTGCCAGTGGGTAAAAAGACCTTTTTGTTTCATTGGCATATCCTCAACAACGGTTATTGAAAATACTCCCTTGTTTTGGTATTGTGCGTTTATGTATTTATATGTGTTTATTGAATTACTAGCACCAGAGCTCATTGAATTACTAGCACCACAATACAACAGTCTCTAGCTGTGAAGCCTTGGGAGAGCTGTGCTGCGAGATCTTGGGAGGGCCACACTGCAGCCCCTCAGAGGTTTCCATGGCCCCTCAAAGGTCTGGAGCAGGTGCACCCGCAGGCCCCTCACTGCACCTGCACCAGGATAAAAAGTGAGTTGTCGCCAACATGGCTCACCTTTAATATAGTAGGATGTTATATATTCGTTTAAATGCTGTTTTAAATGTTCAACTGTTTTAATGTTTTGATTGTCACCACTTTGAGAACCCTGTTTGGGTGGAAAGGTGGCCAAAATGTTTAAATAATTAAAATAAATATAAACAAATCAAATAGGTTGTGTCCTATATTGCCATGACTGGAAATTTTTGTCATCTCGTCCACCCTATTAGAGGTCTGTGAAAAGCCATCCCTGAGGATCAGGGGATGCTTTGGGCGCATTGGAATATGGCATGGTGAACTGCAGCAAGAAAAAGAGAAAATGGCAGAAATCATATATTGGCTGTTGTTTAATGGGTCACAGAAAAGCACATGCAAGAGCTGGAGGAGGATTTCTTCAAATTCCCCCTTCTGGCTGCAATCTCCCATGTCATAGCCCATGGCATTCCAGAAGGTCCCTAGGCCCAGAAGAAAAGCTTTTCAGGGAGGCCTGAGTAGAGAGAAGAGACAAAAATACCTTACACTAATTTGCTTCATTTATGGTAGCATATGTTCCAACTCAATAATGTTTACAATTATTTGGGGAGGGGATGTTTCCAGTGCAACTGAATGCGAATCTGCAAGGATGTGTTTCCAAAAAGCAGATGTTCCAAGTTTCCAAAAAGCAGATGTTCCAAGCATTAACATATGTAACCCCCAGAGAAGAGTGAGCGTCGCCTTCTCTCACTTTTTCTGATATCCATGTTTTGATTCCTCTTGCTGCAGGCTACTGTGCCCAGACTAGCCCAGATCTCATCCAATCTTGAAAGCTAAGCAGGGTCATCCCTGATTACTACTGAGGGACAAGCTACACATGACGAATGACACTTGAACGGCAAGTGGATTGAGTGGAGGGCAAGTGAACAGGGAGAAATACACTTGCTGTTCAAGTGTCATTCGTCATGTGTAGCTTGGCCCTAAGATGGAAGACTAACAAGGAAGCACAGAAGCAGGCAAAGGCAAACCACTTCTGAATGTCTCTTTCCTTGAAAACACTACTGGGTCGCCATAAGTTGCCTGCAATTTGACAGCACCAGTTTCTATTTAACTCCTGTATTTTTTTTGCATACCTTCATTGGTCTGTGAGTCTCTATTGTCCAGCTGGACCACACCATCTCTGTCACAGGGGTGACACATCTATCAAACTGTGGAAGATCCGGCAGTGTTTAGATATACTTTAAAACCATTTTTCCCTCAGTGGCTTTTGAACGTTACTTTTTTGGGATTTTTCTCCTATTAACTTCCATATTCTTCTCCATTTTTCTTATTCCTCACTTCCATATTCTTCTTCTGTACCTACTTCATGATCCACAGTCATCAGAGCTCTCTTTCTTGCTCCTTGTACCCTTCCCCATGCTCTTCCCCCTCCCTCTTCCTCCCTCCCTCTCACTCCCTTCCACTTCTCTCTCTCCCTCTGGCCATGGCGTGTTACTAATGTGCAGTAATGGTATGGTTGGAAAGTCGTTTACGCTCCCCTTTCTTTTTCTTTTTTTTTGCAGTATTATTAAAACTGCTCCATCACTGGCTGTAATGGGAGCGTCTGTATTTTCTCCCTCGCCTGTATCCCTGACATGACATAATGCCTGCCCTCACTGAGACGCTATAACACCAAGGTAATTGAAACATAACTCACCGTAAATTACAGGCCGCTGTTCCAGGCAGGGGCCCAGCCATGCTTCCTAGGGCACATTCCAGCTTGAAGTTAAGCACTGCTTTAAAAGGGATGCTTAGGCAAAACAAAGCCATTTGAAGTACAATACAAGCATGGGAAGGGAATGGGAAAGAGGATGATTCAGACTCCTGTGGAGCCATGGAGGCTTGCCTCTAGTTGAGTAGGGTCAGAAATAGCCTCCCCTGAAGAGATTGAAAGGCTCAAGGGGAATGGGATCCTGGTAAACAGCCTTTGTGAGACATTAGTAACTAATGATGCTTCCCTGGTCTGGATGAAATGAAAGGCTTGGCATCATTCCAGAATGTGGAGAGCAATAGTCCAAAGCAGACCAGACTTAATTCCAGTGTTGTGGCGGGTAGCAAAGAGGGAATGGATGGGCCACAGTTAAGTCTGAGAAGTGAGAAAGTAAAGTTACGGAGGCTAGATGGATGGATAGATCCTATATATTTTCCACTGGTGGGAAATGCCTTTCACCAGCTTCCCCTTCCCTCAGCAACCATGGAGATCCATGGAAAGGGATTGTCAGCGGATTCTCACAAGCAAAAACCATGCAGGTCAGGAGGCTGAAGTAAGAAGGGAAATGGGGCAAGATCACCTGTTATCCTTCTGCCTTTGGTAGAACTTCCACAGAATACAAGCAAAATATAGAGCAATCAAAACTTACAAACTGGTACTAAATATTTGTTACTAGAAAATCAGTCTCACCAAATCTAATGTGATGGTTTCTAGTAAGTATGCTTATGATTGCAACCTTTGTAGTTGTATAAGTCCCACATGACACACTCAGGCAAGTGAAATAGTCATTTTAATTGGACCAACTAAGAGTTGGTTCAATGTGCATGTTCATCGCTTGATCTGGTAATGAATGAGTAAGCTAGCATGTACCTAACAGGGGATAGAACTGTCATATTACTCAGTATAACCTAAAATACAATCATTTGCAATGGAGTTCCAAAGCTATTCGCAAGTGAACAGATGCTGAAAAATCACATGATATACCGGTACGTGTGAACAGACCCTTCAAGTCTTATAGACCATAGTAAATCATTGAAATAATTTGTATCCTGCCTTAAAGCAACCTGGTTTCCAAGCCTCCAGAACAGGATCATGCAGTTTGGCACCTCAATGCTAAACACATGTGACTGGATATGTTTCAATGGAATGGCAACCTGTCTTCATAAAGCAACAAGGACAAATTGGTAACAGAGGCCAATTACTTCCTCTCTAGAGAAGGTTAGACAGAACAAAGGGGATAACGTCCCACCAGGTTTAGCTACCCCAATCCTCTTCTTGCCTACCCTCCTTAGTTAACACTGGACTGGGGTGTGTGTGTGTGAAAGCCTCATATTAGTCTTGTCTTGTTTTTGTGGAACTCAGCAGGCAAATTCCTTCTTATACATACAAAAAGATACAGGGAAGAGAAGACAGAGGTAACATGAAAAGCATTAGGGGAGAAGTAGGGGCTAAAGAAAGATTGATAGGCCTAATTATGATAGTCTCCTGGAATACATTAACTAGTCCGGAACTCAGAAAGATGACCAAAGCCCAATGAGCTAGTGTGCTGGTTCTTGGGCAAGGAGGATGACTGTAGCCTGGCCTAGGCTAACTGGACAACTCAAGCAGCTCCTTTCTGCTTGGGCTAAAGGCTATCTGCTGCTGCAATTTCACTCTGGTGAGAAGGGGAGAAGTGTGGGATTTGTGTTAGTTTTTTGTAAATCTGGGTACTTTCCCTAGAAGTTTGGTGCAGTTCTGCCCACTGGTTGCTGTGCTGCAATTTGGTATTGGTTAAGGGTAGGTTAGTTAATGCATTAAATGCATATTCACAGAGCATAAAAGTGCTATCTTTCATTTACTTTGCAAATTAGTAGAAAATTCCATCACCCTTCTAACCCCAACAGGGTTAGAACATTTATGGATGCTTTAAAATAATGGCCCATATAGAAAACTACTTTTTAGAATTTTTCATTTTTTTTATCTGTCGGAGATTTTAGGAATATAAGTAAACCATTCCTCTCCTGATAATCATAATCCATAGACACCTTGTTCAAGGGCCCATAGAATTGGACCCCTTGGTGCAATCTTCTTGAAAATTGGGGGGTATATAGTGGACAGGAAGTATTAGGCTCCCTCCAATTTTGTTGGAAAAATGGTTGGTGAAAAAATGGCTCCTCCAGCCCCTGGCTAGTTTCCCCCATGGGGAATAATGGGCCAAATATATTCAAGATTCCCAAATAAATAGTGTGGAGCTGCTGCAGCACAGTGGCCAAGTGGTTTGGCTGCAAATCAGCACTCTACTGGTTTGAATCCCACTACTGCCATGAGCTCAGTAGGTGGCCTTGGGTAAGCCACTCCTCTCGCCCCAGCTCCCCAGTTGTATTGTGGGAATAATAATAACACTAACTGGTTCACTGCTCTGAGTGAGGCACTAAACTGTCTAGAAGAGCAGTATATAAGTTCAGTTATTATTTATTTATTTATTTAAAACTGAATCCAAATACTAGATTGGACCCGAATATCAGGAATACTGAATATTTATGGTACTCCTAATACTTGGATTCACACCCTAGAGTACTGCAAACCCTAGTATTTACTGATCCATAGGACTATTTTAGGCATGCAACAAACTTCTCATTATAATGTGTCTCTGAATATCCCTGGGTGCATTCAGATAAAGAACTAGGAAGTGTGGCTTTTTTTTACAGCCACCATGGTCATAGGAAGAGCTTTTTTTCTCTCCCCATAAGCTATACCTGTGGCCAACCATAGTGAAGATAATTGGTCCTCCAAGTACTATCATGAAAGGGCAATGAACAGTGCTGTAATGATTTGTGATGTTTTATTTTTGATGTGAAAACTATTTTTTTTAATGATGCAAACAGATCTGTGGAACCTCTCGTGGTGGACTGGAATATTAACATGGTCCACAAGTAAGAACATATGAAGAATCTGCTGAATCAGACAGTAGTCCATCTAGTCCAGCATCTTGTTTCACACAGTGGCCAACCAGTTGCTCTAGAGAGCCTACAAACAGGGTAGAGAGGCTGAGGCCTTTCCTTGATGGTGCCTCCTAGCACTGGGTATCAGAGGGTTACTGCCTTTGAATATGGAAGTTCACTTTACTCACCATGGCTAGTAGCTGTTGTACTCTGAGCAGCCTCTGCATTGCAGGCAGCCCCAATGAGTCCACTTCACTTGAACTTAGCCAGCGGTGATGATGATGATGGAGTAGGCTTGCCCGTTGCTTCCTCCTTCTTCACTGCCACCAGTATGGTCTAGTGCTGTAACATCAGCAGCACTCAGCTTGGATGGCTCCTGAGCGGTGGTCCACCAGGGACAATCTGCTCACAGAACTCCATCCTTTCACTGTTCTTGAAGGTTTTTTTTTTCCAAACATGTTCTCAGCCTTTGTTTCTCTAATCTACTCCTGTTGCTTCAGTGGCATTGTTTTTATTTCAAAGGATATTTACTGCATTGTTTTTGCAGCCCAGCTCCTAAACTGATACACATTTAAAGATGCTTAAGAAAAAAAATTAGCTATGTGCTCATGTATATATATAAACACCTGCCTTTAAAAACAATTCTGGAATTAAGTATCCCTACAGTAAACCTGTTATTGTAGACATTAAAGAATGTTTAAGCCCCATTCCAATAAATGTTTGAATCTTTTTTTTAAATTAAGAAATCTCTTGGGAATATTTTTAAGCCTGACAAGTGCCCTCATTCCCCAGATTGCTGTAATGTAGGGCACTTTTTAAGGTCTTCTGTTTTAGCTCAGCAGTACTGATTAGTGGTAACTGATACCAGTTTGAGAGCCAGTTTTGTGGTGCAGTAGCTAAGAGAGGCAGGACTCTAATCTGGACAACCGGGTTTAATCCCCCACTTCTCAACTTGAAACCAGCTGGGTGACCTTGGATCAGTCATAGCTCTTCCAGAGCTCTGTCAGCTTCACTCACCTCACAGGGTGATTGTTGTGAGGATAATAATAACATACTTTGTAAACCACTTTGAGCGAGCATGAAGTTGTCCTGAAGGGTGAATGTTATCTATCTATCTATCTATCTATCTATCTATCTATCTATCTATCTATCTATCTATCTATCTATCTATCTATCTATCTATCTATCTATCTATCTATCTATCTATCTATCTATCTATCTATCCACCCCCCACACACACCCCACACACGCGTGTGTGTGTGTGTGAATATATATGAATTCTTTAGCCGAAACAATAAGAAGCTGAAAAATACCCCAGACCCCATACATTTTATGGGGAAAATGCATCTGATAACAGCTTGGATTAGTCTCATGGGGAAATTATGGTATATTTTGTCATTTTGTTCAAATAACTTTGCTATGTAAAGAATAATTTGGCTAGGTATTAATATAACTTCAGTAGAATAATCCTTCACAGTAATTTCACAAAGTAGATTAACCTAGAGCTGCATTAAGGGACAAATCCTAAACAGTTCTACTCAGAAGAAAATCTCATTTTATTGGAGGGGGGCATTCCGAGGAAAGTATTTTTTTAGTATTGCAGCCTAAATGTTCTGGAGTTTTGATCTGAGGATATTATTTAGATGTTTGGGGAGGGGAGCGAGCTGCACATACTGTGCAAATGCTTGCCTGTATGGCACCATTGCTGCTGCTTCACCCATTCTTCTTGCTCCTTTTTCATAATCGCTGCTTTCCCCTGCTGTTGAATGCATGGTCCCACCCTGCAAGATATCACAGTATGAATGGCATTCTGTCACAAACGCTATGTACCATGGTAGACTTGTCATTGAAAGTAAGAGGGCAATGTAAATGAACAAATCAACATTTCTGCAAGGAATGCCTAAATTCACACACATACAAAATGGGAAATTTAGGTTTATTTTCTGTGTTGGATAAAGTGTCAGAAATTTATAATTCAAAGACCTTGCACAAACAATTTTTTCTAGAGTCGTCTTGAGGCAAATCTGAGACTGACAGTGACTTAGTCAACACAGTATTCTGTCACTTAAAATCTCATGCCTTTAAGAATTAATTTGCTTTTCGACAGGTAGATAAATGTGCTCCTGGGCATGTGCCATCTGGTGGATGGATCCACTCAGGGTTGGAGACTCCAGGTGAAACATGTTGCCAAAAACAATTTCTCTGGAGCAATAGAGGACAAAGCATGAATTTGGAAAATGAACTGTCTGATGAATGGGAGAGTGATTGAACTTTTCAACACATCCAGTGTACATCAAAGGCCATATCCTATTTTGAACAAATAAGGCCTGTGAATAAGAGGAGTTTGAAGAGGACAAAATGTTACATCCATCTACAGATTTGTTAACATGATACAAAGATGTTTCTTGAAACTTTAATGATTGATAGTTTTACAAAAGCAGAAAATTATAAAAAGGAGAACATTAAATTTCCTCCATAGCCACAACTCTGTTGATCCTCCATAGCTTCCAGCCACTGAAATATCTATACTAAGCACATCCTTGACCTGAGGAACCGGGAACAGTGGGAAAGTGAGTTCTCAGAAAAGGCGCTGAAAAAACAGAAGCCAAACAGCCTCCTACCATTTTGAAATCAGAGGCGTGTGGAGTGAAGGGGGAAAGCTGGCAGCGTTTGGTGAGTGGGCTGTCCCTTTAAGGATGCGTGGAAACAGCCTGTGTTGACTTGGCTCATAGCACGTGTAGCTTGGCTTAGCAGCAAAAGACTGACTGCTCTGCTGAAAGCCCGTTTTGATGTGCTGCATTGCATCTTGCTCACAACTGTTTTCTACCACTGGCACAATATTCTCTGGATTACATGGATAGTGATATATAGACAATCTGGCGGTGGCGGGGGGGGACCTAGTGACTGTGTCTTGAGTCACTACGACACATGACAGAATCAGAAAAACAGCTCATGTAGGGGTGAGCAGATTTCCTTCTATCAATGACTTCTTTTTTCTGGAATTTCTATCTACGTTGTTTTTCTGTCCTCCTTAGTTCTAGTTTATCTAGAAGAATTTCTTGGATCCCGAAAAGTCTGTTGCAGTTATCAGTGCCTTTAAGTCATTTGTACCTTTCCAACCCTCTGTGTTAGTGGTGTATATGTGCACAGAGATACTTGGCTACAAAAAACACAGCTATGATATTAGTGTATGTATGATTGCATCACAGTTCTTTTTTACATGATGTGTTCTCTGTATTGCCAAACACCATAAAAATCAAACTTTATAGAGCTGTTCACACTCTGTAGTAAGTATAGTTAGGGTTGCTGCCATAGTACCCTGCTTTTCTCACTGATAGGAACCCATACTGGCTCATAAAAGCACCCACTTAAAACAACAATTTAAATCAGCAAAAGAAAATTAATAAACGTAATAGAAATATGTTTACTTAATTATGTAGTAATGATTCCAAACAAGTTACAAGATTTGGTTTTAAATGCAACCACAGTGGCCTGCTTAGTCTTTATATGCCATTGGAAGAAAATATCTGAGCCAATTGAAACAGGAGTGGTTGGGATATTTTAAAGATTTATTTAATATGATTAACTAGCTATTTTGTTAAAAATGGGAAATCAGAATTGTGGAAATCAATGCTACATATATGAAAGACTATAATATGAGCAAAAGTAATTTATATTATTTTTACATTCTGACTTTTCATAGTACATTGAAAATGAGGGGGCGGGGGGAAGGAAATACAAAACATAAAACCAAACCCTGTGCTGGTTTTAAATGCAGTAGCTGACTCATTCAGTGGTCACAGGCTATAAGCTACAGGATAAGATCCAACAGTCATTTGGCTCTTGTCTTTTGCTTGTGCCTTTGGCCTTGCTAGGCTTGTCATTTGCCTGCTTCAGGCCCTGGCAGATGGACCGTCTTTGCTTCTGGCCTGGCAGGAGAAATGTGGGCGGCAGAAATCACACTGTGTGATGTGCCACCATCACTTCCATATGAAATCCATGGATGTGAAATCTGCATGGCAGGACTTGCTCTGAACTTTCCCCCAGATCATTGCCTGATGATGTCACACAGGAACACACATCAAGGACAGTATTGTCTACTCAGATTGACAGCCACTCCCCAGGGTCTCAGGTGGAGGTCTTTCATGTCACCTACTACCTGATACTTTTAACAGGAGATGCTGGGGATTGAACATGTGACCTTCTGCATGCAAAGCAGAGCCGCTTCCATTGAGCCACAGCCCCTCCCACAGCCACCGTGTCATGTCTGGGATTTTCATTCTGAAGTCATGGCTGCACACCATGCAGCATCGTTTCTGCACCTTGTCCTGCTCTTTAAACTCAGCTGAGATGTGCAGCTGGCATGATACAATAAAATAACAACAACATTTGATTTGTATACTGCCCTTTAAGTCAACTTAACACCCACTCAGAGCGGTTTACAAAGTATGTTATTATTATCCCCACAACAATCACTTTGTGAGGTGGGGCGGGCGGGCAGGGGGCTGAGAGAGGTGTGACTGACCGAAGGTCACTCAGCTGGCTTCAAGGAGAGGAGTGGAGAATCAAACCCAGTTCTCCAAATTAGAGTCCTGCACTCTTAACCACTATGCCAAACGATACTTAACCACTACACCAAAGATGCACATTAACTGAAGGAGCTGAAAAGTGCTGCATATAGTGTTTTATACCCAATTCGGAATTTAAAAAAATGGAACCGAGGGCCAAGCTACACATGACGAATGACACTTGAACAGCAAGTGTATTTCTCCCTGTTCACTTGCCCTCCACTCAATCCACTTGCCGTTCAAGTGTCATTCGTCATGTGTAGCTTGGCCCTCAGTGGAGGATCCCTAATGCAACATTTGTACTTCAGAAATAAGACCAGGTAATTCAGGATAGCAGCAGCAACAACAACATTCAATTTATATATTGCCCTGCAGGACAACTTAATGCCCACTCAGAGTAGTTTACAAAGTTATTATTATCCTTACGACAATCACCCTGTGAGGTGGATGAGGCTGAGAGAGCTCCAAGAAGCTGTGACTATCCCAAGGTCACCCAGCTGCCTTCAAGTGGAAGAGTGAGGAATCTAAGAAATTCAGATAAGAAGAATCTTGGCATAGTCTCTACACAAGGGGAGCAATCTAGTTCACAAAGTAATTCTAAAGCCCTAGTACAGACATGGCCTTCACAGGGTGCTGCCAGTAATGTTTGCAGGATAGTTGTCAGTTGGGTGAGTCTAGCAACATAGCCACTTCCCATGCCAGCCTTGCCCCATCCATATCACTGCAGGTAATAGATTCAATGAAGACATTTTTTTACTGCAAACCCAGCCAAAAGAGACTCTGTCTTGAGGAAACCTTCAATGTGCCTTGAAAAAGACAACCATCAGTAATAAAAAAACAAGGGAATAATGAGTTTTCCGCTCTTATGATAAAAATAACCTCAACAATAAAAACTGTTCCAAAAATAAACCAGCTGCCTAAAGTATCACTGATTAGTAAAAAACAAAAATCAAAAAGAAATGGAAGCAAAAACACTTGAGCAAAGAAGAACCTTTCCATCTGACACCTAAACCTAGGTAAGCTAGTTATCAAGTGAATCTCAACAAAGAAAAAAGTTACACTAGTACAGTGCCATGGCAAAAAATGCCCCATCTCTGGTAGCCATCGATCTAATTTCAGAATTGCTTAGAGTTTCAGACTTGCATTGGGGAGACCCAGGCTCGAATCCTCACTCTGCCATGGAAGCTCACTGGGTGACTTTGGACCAGTCACATTCTTTCAGCTTAACCTAACTCATAGGGTGGTTGTGAGGATAAAATGGAAGAGAAGAGAATGATGTAATCTGCTTTGGTTCCCTATTGAGGAGAAAGATGGGTTACAAATAAAGTAAATAAATAAGTAAGTAAATGACATAAAGAGCCTCTCTGGAAGATCTTAACTGACAGGCATGTAAGCATGGGAGCAGGTTATCATTTGAGCTGTTGTTGAAAACTACTGGGAAACTGTAGCTCGTGCAGAGTGCAGTAGCCAGGCTGTTGCTGGAAATTAGGCTTTAGATCCATAGTATGTCAATAAGATCTTTGCACTGTCTTTCTCTTTGTTTCCAGGGCCAGTTAACAATGCTGGTGAATCTTAATTTAATTTAATTTAATTTAATTTAATTTAATTTAATTGATTTATATTCCGCCCTCCCCACACCAGCAGGCTTAGGGCGGATTACAATTTACATACATTTAAAATACATCTATCAATTTACACAGTTCATTATAAATATATGAACATCCTAACATTTAAAATACATATATATACATACACGTATAGTCAGCAGCATAATAAAATACACATACACAAGGCACCTCCCTTTCACCTTCACCAGAGTAGTTACAGTAGAACTCAACAGATGGTGGATGTTGCTAGTGGGGAGGGAACAGACAATGCTCAACTGGACGGGGTGGGGGGGATTCTGCCTAGCATCAACCATACGCCTGGCAGAACAGATCTGTCTTACAGGCCCGGTGAAAAGACAATAAATCCTGCCAGGCCCTGATCTCATTAGACAGAGTGTTCCACCAGTCTGGGGCTAGGACCGAGAAGGCCCTGGCCTTGGTTGATGCCAGGCAGGCCTCCCTGGGGCCAGGGACCTTCAGTAGATGTTTGTCATTAGAGCGAAGAGTCCTCTGAGGCTCATATGGGGAGAGGCGGTCCCACAGATATACCAGTCTCTGTCCACATAGGGCTTTATTGGTTAATACCAGAACCTTGAACCTGATTCAGTACTCTACTGGTAACCAATGTAGCTGATGCAATACCGGTGTTATGTGCTCACACCTTGATGTTCTGGTGATGACCCGCACTGCTGCATTCTGTACCAGCCGTAACCACCGGATCAGGTTCAGGAGAAGCCCAGCATAGAGTGCGTTACAGTAGTCAAGCCTAGAGGTGACCATTGCCTGGATCACTGTAGCCAAGTCACAGGACAAAAGATAAGGGGCAAGCTGCCTGGTCTGTCAAAAATAGAAAAAAGGCAACTGCAGTGACCTGGGCCTCCATAGTCAAGGAGGCATCTAGAATCACCCCCAGGCTCCTAACTCTCAGGGCCAGTGTAAGCGCTGCCCCATCGAGTACAGGAAACCGAGGACCCGAATCCACATTTCCGCAACTCAAGTACAGGATCTCCATCTTTGCAGGGTTTAGTTTCAGCCTACTTTGCCTCAACCATCCAGCTACAGCTTCAAAAACATGCTCCAGGACGTCCGGGGCTGATCCAGGCCGGCCGTCTACCAACAGATATAGCTGGGTGTCATCCTCATATTGGTGACACCCAAGCCCGAAACTTTGCACCAACTGGGTGAGGGCACGCATGTAGATGTTAAACAGTAATGTGGACAGTATTGCCCCCCGTGGCACACCACATATTAGTGGCCTTCGGGATTAGGGATGTGCGTTTCGGCATTCAGAATGCCGAAAGAATGCCGAAACAAAAGTGTTTCGGCTTCTTTCAGGGAATGCCGAAACGTTTCGGGGAATCCCGAAACGTTTCGGGTAGCCGAAAGAAAAAAGCCGAAACGTTTCGGGATTCTTTCGTCTTTCATTCGGCTTTTCAATGGGAAAATGCCTCCGTCTTCCCGGACGTCTGGGGGAGGCATCTTCCCACCGAATAAGCCCAAAATTGGTGGGGACCTTCCTCTAACCCTTCTCTAACAACCACCCAAGTTTCAGACAGATTGGACTTTGGGGGGCCATGTTATGGCCCCCCAAAGCAGGTCCCCCCATCCTCCCATAAAGGAGCATCTTCTTCATTATTTCCTATGGGGAAAAAATGAAGAAGCAGGCTTCCTTTGCCAGGGGTGGCATTTTGCATGCAAAATGCCCCCTTACCCTCAGGGGCCCTTCTCCCACCCCTCCTCCCACCCCCCACCAAGGCTCAGCCTGCTCCCACTTGGGGGGGGCATTTCATGGCCTCCCCAAGTAGGTCCTCTCAGCCCCTAAATTCCACCCCTTACAGCTCCACACAAACCCAATTCCCCCCAGCTGCCACACACAGACCCAAATCCCCACATTAGCCCCTCACAGACCCAAATCCACCCCCACCTGCCCCACACCCATAACCCCAGGAACAGGCTGGCAAAGGCCAGCCCTCTCCCTTTGTTCCCTATGCTGGGAACTTCTAAACTCTCTTTCCCTGGGCAATTCTGCACAGCCCAGGGGTGCCACAATGGTGGGCACACTTCTGAGTGCCAGCTGGTCCCTGTGAAAGAGCACCTGAACCACAGACACCCTCCCTCAAATTCCCCCACCACCTACAGAGATGGCTGGCCAGCCAGCCCCATTGTTCCCTATGATGGGAACCAACTGCACAACAAAGAATAAAACAAGAACAACACAAAATAAAGTTTTTTAAAAATTATTTTCTCCCTTCCAAAGTACAAGTAGGCAAAGCATTATGACACATAACACCAGCAGTCCCCCACACAGAAAAATAACACAACTCACTTAACATCAGAGAATCACAAAGCACGATTCCTGTCAAAAACACTTTATTTCTTGAACAGCTTTAGGCTACACAGCAGGGGGGGAACACCAAAGGGCATGGCAGCAGTATCTTACACAAAAATAACACAACTCACTTAACATCAGAGAATCACAAAAGCACAATTCCTGTCAAAAACACTTTATTTCTTGAACAGCTTTAGGCTACACAGCAGGGGGGGAACACCAAAGGGCATGGAAGCAGTATCTTACACAAAAATAACACAACTCACTTAACATCAGAGAATCACAAAAACACAATTCCTGGCAAAAACACTTTATTTCTTGAACAGCTTTAGGCTACACAGCAGGGGGGGAACACCAAAGGGCATGGAAGCAGTATCTTACACAAAAATAACACAACTCACTTAACATCAGAGAATCACAAAAACACAATTCCTGGCAAAAACACTTTATTTCTTGAACAGCTTTAGGTTACACAGTAGGAGGGCACAAAAGGGCATGATAGCAATGTACTACAAAAAATAATACAACCCACTTCACCATTTTTGACAGCAATTGTGTTTGTGTGATTCTCTGATGTGAAGTGAGTTGTGTTATTTTTGTGTAGTACACTGCTTTCCTGCTCTGTGGTGCCTTCCTACTGTGTAACCTAAAGCAGTTACAGAAATAAAGTGCTTTTGACAGCAATTTTTTGGGGTGATTCTTTAATGTGAAGTGAGTTGTGTTATTTTTGTGTAAGATACTGCTTCCATGCCCTTTGGTGTCCCCCCCCTGCTGTGTAGCCTAAAGCTGTTCAAGAAATAAAGTGTTTTTGACAGGAATTGTGCTTTTGTGATTCTCTGATGTTAAGTGAGTTGTGTTATTTTTGTGTAAGATACTGCTGCCAAGCCCTTTGGTGTTCCCCCCTGCTGTGTAACCTAAAGCTGTTCAAGAAATAAAGTGTTTTTGACAGGAATCGTGCTTTGTGATTCTCTGATGTTAAGTGAGTTGTGTTATTTTTCTGTGTGGGGGACTGCTGGTGTAATGTGTCATAATGCTTTGCCTACTTGTACTTTGGAAGGGAGAAAATAATTTTTTAAAAACTTTATTTTGTGTTGTTCTTGTTTTATTCTTTGTTGTGCAGTTGGTTCCCATCATAGGGAACAATGGGGCTGGCTGGCCAGCTATCTCTGTAGGTGGTGGGGGAATTTGAGGGAGGGTGTCTGTGGTTCAGGTGTTCTTTCACAGGGACCAGCTGGCACTCAGAAGTGTGCCCACCATTGTGGCACCCCTGGGCTGTGCAGAATTGCCCAGGGAAAGAGAGTTTAGAAGTTCCCAGCATAGGGAACAAAGGGAGAGGGCTGGCCTTTGCCAGCCTGTTCCTGGGGTTATGGGTGTGGGGCAGGTGGGGGTGGATTTGGGTCTGTGAGGGGCTAATGTGGGGATTTGGGTCTGTGTGCGGCAGCTGGGGGGGAATTGGGTTTGTGTGGGGCTGTAAGGGGTGGACTTTAGGGGCTGAGAGGACCTACTTGGGGAGGCCATGAAATGGCCCCCCCAAGTGGGAGCAGGCTGAGCCTTGGTGGGGGGTGGGAGGAGGGGTGGGAGAAGGGCCCCAGAGGGTTGGGGGGCATTTTGCATGCAAAATGCCACCCCTGGCAACACAAGCCTCCCCCAGCTGTCAGTGGTAGAGATTAGAGCACCTACTTGGGGAGGCCATGAAATGGCCCCCCCAAGTGGGAGCAGGCTGAGCCTTGGTGGGGGGTGGGAGGAGGGGTGGGAGAAGGGCCCCTGAGGGTAAGGGGGCATTTTGCATGCAAAATGCCACCCCTGGCAAAGGAAGCCTGCTTCTTCATTTTTTCCCCATAGGAAATAATGAAGAAGATGCTCCTTTATGGGAGGATGGGGGGACCTGCTTTGGGGGGCCATAACATGGCCCCCCAAAGTCCAATCTGTCTGAAACTTGGGTGGTTGTTAGAGAAGGGTTAGAGGAAGGTCCCCACCAATTTTGGGCTTATTCGGTGGGAAAATGCCTCCTCCAGGTGTCCGGGAAGACGGAGGCATTTTCCCATAGAAAAAAGCCGAAAGAATGCCGAAATAATGCCGAAAGAATCCCGAATCCCGAATCCCGAAAGAGATTCTTGTTTCGGCTTTCAGCTTTAACGATAGAGAATTTTCTTTCGGCTTTCTACTTTCGGCTATAGCCGAAAATTTTTGGCTTGCACACCCCTATTCGGGATGATAACTTCTCCCCCAGCACCATCCTCTGTCCCTGACCGTGAAGAAAAGAGACTAGCCACTGTAGTGCCGTCCCTTGGATTCCCACATTGGCAAGGCGATGGGTCAAAAGATCATAGTCAACCATATCAAATGCTGCTGAAAGGTCTAGTCAAATCAGCAGCGCCAATCCACCCCGATCCAGTTGCCTGTGAAGATCGTCCATGAGGGTGACCAGCAATGTCTCCACCCTGTGCTCTGGGCAAAACCCGGACTGGAAGGGGTCTAGGGCTGAGGTCTCCTTCAGGAAACTCTGCAGTTGTTTCTCTGCCGCCCACTCAGTCACCTTACCCAGAAACAGGAGGTTCGAGACTGGGCGGTAACTGAATGGGTCGGCAGGATCCAATGATGGTTTCTTTAGAAGGGGTCTCACCATCTTGTCCACCTCTTCTCTGGAAAGACAGTTGAAATGATAGAATATTACCCCCAAAGACGGCCAAGGGGCCTCTAGTTCACATACTGTATCAACTGTGGCCAGTAAATCATGGCGAAGAGACAGGACTTTATCAGCAAAAAAGCTCGCAAAAGCTTCACAGCTTATAGTCAAATTCAAATTTTGATGGTCTACACCTGAAAGGGAGACCAGTGAACTCACCACATTAAACAATTTAGCCAGGCATGAGCTAGCTGATGCAATGGAAGCTGCATAAAATTCCTTCTTCACAGCCTTCACTGCCATCTCATAGGATTTCATAAACAGCCTATAAGATGTTCTTGCTTCCTCGTTGCGAGATTACCGCCACACGTGCTCAAGCTGTCTTCATTCCCATTTCTGTTGCCATAGCTCCTCCGTGTACCAGGGGGCCTGGCGATTTTGGGGAAGAAGAGGACAACGGGGAGCGATTTCATTGATGGTCTTGGAGAGCCGGATGCTTCTCTGCCGCCCACTCAATCACCTTACCCAGAAACGGGAGGTTCGAGACCGGGCGGTGACTGAGCGAGTCAGCCCTTCACTGCTTGGGATCCACATCTCTCTCTCACTGCGTATGTGTGGATATATGTATACAATGTGTATATATAAATCCATGAACACCTCCATTCTTCTGATTGGAACCTCCATCCATTCATACAGACAGCAGAGGATGGCAGCATGATACTTCTCTATAGTAGCGCCCCTTCTATGAAATGGAATTCCCAAAAATGTGAGGAATGACTCCTTGCTCCTTATTTTAAGAAATCATTTATTTATTCTTCAGATGGTTATACCCTGCTTTCCCTGATGAGAACCCAGAGCAGTTTTCCCCTCCTTCATTTTTTTTCTCACAGCAACCCTCTGAAGTACATTTAGTATTGCCAAACCCCTGATGGGAGTGGGGGCAAGCTCTTGTTGCCTGCCACTGTTCCAAGAGGGAAAAACAGCACCATTTCCAGTATGATGATGTCACTTCTGGAGAAAACCCAGAAGTAATGGTGGATAACTCTAGAAATCTATGGTTTACCGCTGAGTTTCTGGCAATTCCTAGAGCTACTCACTGTCATTTCCAGATTTTCCCATAAAGAGATGTGACTCTGGTGACAGTGCCCACCATGTCCTAACCAACTCTTCCACTGGTTGCCAGGCAACCCTAGGTACGTTAGACTGAGGGCCAAGCTACACATGACGAATGACACTTGAACAGCAAGTGTATTTCTCCCTGTTCACTTGCCCTCCACTCAATCCACTTGCCGTTCAAGTGTCATTCGTCATGTGTAGCTTGGCCCTGAGAGTGAGTGATTAGCCTAAGGTCACCCAGTACACTTCCATGGCAGAATAGTGATTTGAACCAGGTCTCCCACATCCTAGTCTGACAATCTAACCACTACACCACAATGACTCAGCTTTGTAAGTCTGAGATCCTTCATTTGGGACCATTTAATTGGAACTCAGTATTCTAACAGCTGGTAGTATTTTATCTTAGTTTGTTGTATTTGTTGTTATCCACCTTGAATTTCCATGTTGGGGAGAAAGACATGTTTATGACTAATTTAATAAATAAAGAGATAACAAGCATTATGAACTGTACCTGGATGTAAATAGGTAGCCAGTGAAGCTCTTATAGAATTGTCAGATGTATTCCTACAACTTAGGCCTGCCAGCAATCTAGCAGACCTATCTGTATTAAATGAAGCTTCAAACAGTCTTCCAGATAAAGTACAATGCATGGTCCAGTATAGATGTGCATGGGTAGCCAGAAGCAGATTTCACCTATCAAGAAAAGCACAGCTAGCACACCAGCTAGATAAGACACAGTCTTCCTTCTGTAAAGACATCTGTATAATAGTAACCCTGAGTTGTGAAATTGCTTGTTTATACAAGAGTGGATTTAGTCTATATTCTTCCATTTGCCATACTTTCTATGTACTTCGGTCTTATCTGAGCTTCTGTACCTTGATACAGCCTAGCAAGATAGACTTGGGAGCAATTATAGAAATATGGATTCCCCAATTTAAAAGAAGGAGATATGAAAGCTTTATAAAACCCCAGACTCCCTGCAGACTTGGAAGGATTCCAAAAGACATAAAGGGGGAATGATAATGATCACAAATGTCTGATTCCAATTTTTTTAATTAAAGCATGCACACAAAAATATCTAGGAGTTGCTACATTGCCCAGATAACTTCAGTCTTCTTGGGGGGTTCATATTCAATGGTGGATCTTTTTGTTTTGTTTTTTGCTTAAATGGAGCATAATCTTCCACTTGAGATGGATGGGATTTCCATTTCAAGTTCAATAAGAATTTAACCTAAAGTTATATAATAGAATAGAAAATAGATGTATAGTACAGCATGGCCCAGACATATATAAAAACTCAAAAAGTCCTCTTTTATCTACAGAGCAGACGGCAGACATGGGGAAAGGAGGTCAGATTAAATACGTAAATTAGATCGGTGTGTTTTCCCATTCCTCTCAGCTTTAAACCCTATTGCAGAGTGGCAAAGAATCCTGATTTCCCTCTAACTTTCCCTTGTGCCCTGCTCGCACAGATTGCTTTTTGTAAAGCCTGCCACATATCCGTTCAAAATGTTTCCATCAAGGTTCACAGCATGGCTGAAGTTTCAGCCATCTCCCTCCTTCCTCTCCTTGACATTATTAGTTTATCTTTGTCCACTGGCAAAGTTCCCAAGCAATTCCAACAATAACAGTTGTTTCTCCGTGGCCAAAAAAGTCATCTCTAGTTCTGGTTGCCATTGATCATCCTCCTAGAACAGGGCATTTTCTTTTCCTGACCCATTTTTTAAAAGAAAAAATACATATTTGAGTGAGTTTGAGTCAATGTAAGTGTTGTGAAAGTGAAAGATATACAGCTGAACATGGAAACTTGTACTAATCAAAAATAGAAGGAGGCTGCTACACACACACTGCCCCTGTGCACAGAGTAAGGTTAATAAACCACAATTCTGATCAGCAACCAGGGCTTTTTTTCAGCTGGAACACGGTGGAAAGGAGTTCTTGACCTTTTTGAAAATGGTCACATGGCTGGTGGCCCCACCCCCTGAACTCCCCTCTGTCTGGAGATCAGGGGGTGGGGCCACCAGCCGTGCAACCATTTTTTCCGAGGGCAACCCACTGAGTTCCACCACCTCTTTTCCCAGAAAAAAAGCCCTGTCAGCAACGTTCCCCTTCAGTATTTCCCCTCCTATATGATGTGATAGGATCTCTTTCTCCCAGCTTTTCCTCTGTGTCCCAGGTTCACCTAAAGAGTGCTCCTTAAAGGAGTGGATGCTTTCTCAGTCATGTGAAAGTGGGGGGAATAGGAAACTTTTGCAGAGCCTTGGCATGTGTGCAGTGCAACCCATGCATGCAAGGTAAATTGTGAGTTTGGGAATGTAAAGGGCAGTGGCACAAGAACAGCTTCAGTAGGAGTATCATGGGGTCCAAAAGCCCTGACAATGGAAGGGCCCTTTGGACATAAGGAGATGCTGTACCTGCTCCCTCAGTAGCAGAAAGGAAAATAACAGACTAAGTAAAGACTACTTCTAGAAAAAATCCAGATGTGGATTGAAGTTGGCCCAGCCAAAGCAATAGGACAGCCATGCTGATGAGAGCTAAAAGAGACTGGCAATGGGGATATTTACGCAAAGCAGAATTGTTCAGGAGGGCATTTTTATAAAGGAGATAGGGCTGCATTATAACAGATTGCTCCAGCAAGAAGCATTGTGTTTCTAGTTACATAATGCCATGTTCTACATTGTTAATGATGTCATGTTTAATAATTGTGCTTCATTTAGATGACAACTTTGTTTCACATTGCTGTAATCCTATCCCTATCACATTGCTTATTATCTTGTTGATTGCCTTGATTTATATTGTGTAATCAACCCTTAGTCTCAGCAAGAAAGGTAGACTATAAATAACATAAAATAAATAAATATCTATGAAAAAAATAAGACAGAGTTTCCGGGAGTTGAAAAACCTGAGGTACAATTCCTGGGACACGATGATAACAGTATGTTACAACTTCAACAACATTTCAAATTTGTAATCCCTTCTGTTTTGATCCCCAAATCCTTATTTTTATTCTGTTTTTCCCTCATGCAACTCAAGTCCATTTCCCTCAATTTTCAGTTGATTTGTTTATTTTAGCATTTATAAACCTACTTTTATCACAGAAAACTGGGTCCCAAGGCATGTAGGAATAAAACCAATACCTCAGAACTTTTAAAACCCCACAAAAATACCTGGCAATAACCACTTTCTAAGAGGTCCACACAGTTGCACTTCAAATCAAGGGTATTAAAAGACTCATCCTACGAGCCAAACTCTATTATGAAAAGTCCAGTCTCCCCCCCTGAAACTTTAGAAGGGATATGAGTCTTCTATTATCCTCTGGAAGAGTGTTTTATAACATCACACCCAGTTGGAAAAGCCCACAAGCAGGCAGTCCTTGTTTATACTCTCACAGAGATTCAGACCACCAGAAGGCACTGCTGTGCTGAGTAGAGCTGCCACAGTGCCACACGGTCCTTCATTATGTTGCGTTCAGATCATGAAACTTCTTTGTGCCAAATTTTGCCCATAAAATGTATGCATTTATCATCAAGGTTTATACATCAATGTTCCTGTCAGCATGGGGGAGAGATTAAATACCCCTCTTCCCTCTGAACTATCACTCAGATCTGAACTGGGGTCACAGAAGGCTGTTTCTGTCATGAAAAATGTCGAGAAGATCCATTTTCTGATCTTCTAGCATTACAGGTGGCTTGGCCCTGAGTCAAGAAATTATGGCTTCTTGACAAGCATACCTCTATGATGCATGTGTTTGCAAACATATGCTCGTTGCATTCACACTTTACATTTTTAGATATACACTGAAAACATCTTAGGTACACACCTTAAAATTAATATTTCAGGAGTCCCTGATGCACATATGTGAAGATTCTGGTGTTTCAAACTGGGCATCATGCCACTAAATTCATGCAGAAATGGTTGCATTATTGCTTTGCTGAGCATAGGGAGCACAGGTCACTAAATTGTTGCTCATTCTGCTTGTCAAAGATAAACTTGATGTCCCACAATCAGTGCCTACATGAAAGCAATCAGATGACTTTTCTCAGAATTCAGAGATCTCCATGAACACAGCAGTCCCTCTGATCAAATGGCAGGTTAAGATGTTTTACTTTCATTTTGCCTTGGGCACTTGGGATAATTTTAGTCTGCAGTTACATTGACCCTGCTGTTTCAATCTGTTCTGATTTTACCATTAACTTATTTGGACTTTATGTATCAATTTCATTGTATTAATTAATTCTGAGTCACCTTGAACATTGTTTTCAATAGAATGGTGGAATATAAAATGTAATAGAAATAAATTTAAAAAATTGAATGTTGTTTCCAACTGTCATTGTCCACCGGTGAAAGGATGTTTCCATTGGCACAGGGAAGAAACTTTTTTTTTTTTTTTGCTGATTCCATGCAGACCCCAGGAGCAGGTGTTTTGGAGGAAGTTTCAGCCTGAACTAGGAGGTTTTTATTCCATTGATCAACAGTGGATTGCAAAAAACCTTGTGTTTCTCATTAGCATTTAGGACTAGGACAACCATTTATTCTCAGTCACGGAGATGTGTACAGATATATTATTTCAATTGCTTCAATTTTGCTTTTGTTTTAGATGTTTTTAATAATTCTGACATTTGTTTGCACTCTTTAGTTCTTTTTTTCCCAACTCCATTGATTTCAACGGGAAACACATTTCCACCTGTAGCTTTTTTGTGTGTTTTCCACCCAGTTAGGATGAAATTCTCAAGGACTGTTTGTCTCAACAAAAAATCCTTCCTGCCAAATTCCAAGCAGAGAGGAGAGAGTCACCCTCCCTGGCTTTATAAACAATTAGAATTCCAACTTGCATAGAGGAAACAGAAAGGATGTATGCATTGTGAATAATTTTTGTCTTCCTTTTCCCGTAATCTTCAAGTGGAGGTGGATAGAGAAGTATATTTTTGAACAAAATCAAGTGCATGGATGTAGGGAGCTTTAACCCTATCCTTCCTGTCCCTTTCCTCATGGTGTTTTAGTCCTTTTAACATTTTTCTCCCAGCCAAGATCCAGGACCAGATGTTAGTTGGTTTGGGAGAAACATGCTAAAAGTCACATGGTAAGATGTGGGAGGAGGCAGAGTTTAGTTCTTCTCACTGCCCAACCTTAAGCACCACAATGCCAGCATGACACCAGTATAAGTGGAAGGTATCATACTCTCTCAGCCAAGAAATACCCCAAAAGGAGCTTATAGCAATTCCACTAGAGACCATAATGGCACCCACTGTTATGGAGGGGCACGCCAACAAGGCCCCCATATAGTCCATATATGGAAGCAATTACATTGATATGTTACCACTCCTACCGTGGGCTGCCTGTATTGGAATCTGCTTGTATTGGAGTTACTCAGGGAAGTGCTGGGTGCTGTGAGTTAAGGGATTGTTGTTTTTGTTTCCCATATGGCAAGGGAGTGCTATATGCCTGCCCCCCTCCTCCAAATTAAAGGTCTATTTATCTTGCCAAAGTATCTTGCCTCAAGTGAGTTTCCTTGACCTCCCACATCCTCGGAAGAGCTCCTGCCTTTGGCAGAACAAATGGTAACAAGTAGAGATGGGCACGACCTGAATTACGATTCGAAAAAAAACCCGATAATGGCGTTTGCACCATCGGGACCGGGCTGATTGGTTCCGTCCATGGCAACCAGTCCAGTGGTTGGGTGGGGCGCTTGCTCGGGTCTTGATCGGATCGATCGGTTTCTGTTCAGGATTGCAGACACTCTGGCGCCAGCCATCTATTCCCGGGGAAATGGAGCCCTGGGGAAATGGAGCCAGGGGAATGCCTGAGCTGTTTGCCCTCCTTCTGTCACCCTGGAAATGCGAATGGAAGGCCAGCTTTCCTTGATCGGCTGGGCTTTCTTCCAACCATGGAGCAGCCAGCAACGTGCCCGTCTCGTCACCATTTGGGAGAAGAGAGGGAAGGGTGGGGGAAGGGGTGTTCTTCTGTAGCCATGGGCACTCGAATCTCATCCCTGCAAAGCCTGAGAGGCAGCTCTTACGGTCAAACACAGCCCTCCTGCGTTGCAGACCCAGGCTTATTGTGAGTAAAAAGGTGGCTTCCTGAGAAAAATATAAGCTAAGTGATTGGGAGAGGAATGGGTTAAGAGAGAGAGAAGCAGAAGCTGTTTTGCGCTCCTCCTGAGTTAATTCAGTGCCGTTGAAAGAATTAAGAAGAGATCTCTTCTCAGCGTTAACTCTTTCAAAAAACCCTTGCTTTGTGAGCAGCTATCAAGCTGTTTTGTGCTCCTCTCCTAGTTCGTTCAGTGCTGAAAGAGTTAACTGAAAAGAGATATCTCTCGGATTTGGTTTCGTTTTCGCGGCCATTTCGGATGCTCTTCTTGGCAGGTCCAGGAAGAAGCAGCCGAGCCGCCTGGCTGGGCGGCTGATCTGCAAAGGTTAGCCCCCAGACTCTCAGGCAGGGAGTCTGAGTCCGGGGTGCGGCGGGAAGAGCCCTCTGACAGATCGAGGCAGGGGGTAAATTGCCCGTAAGTCCCTATGGAGGCCGGCAGACAAGCGCGGCACCCAGAGTGCTGCCGGGCCATGGAAAACGGCAAGGAACAGGATTAGGCGAAAGCCTGCAAGTAAGCGAATCCCTTCTGTTACTACAAGCGTGTGAGGAGTGGTGGGGTCTGAAGGCTAGAAGACTCGGATTTTTCCCCCCTCGTAGAGGCTTGGAAGACTGGCGGTTTCCCCCCCCCCCTAAAATGGCAGCGAAAAACAGAGCCCTGCTCTTGGCAAGTCAGTTACGGCGGCCTTGCAGAGGGGCGAGACGCTTGAGGAACTGGTTAAAAGAGCGGTTATGGAAGCCATAAAACCCTTTGTTGACAAGCTGAATGAAACAGATCAAAGGGTGGGCTTAATTGAAAGCGATGTGAAAGCCATTAAAGAAGTAGCGGTGGGGGGCAGAGAAGTCTGCCAGGGAAAGTGCATCACTTATGAGAGCAACGAACAGGGAGCTGAAGCTGGTGGAAAACCAGCTGATCGGACTGCAAGTGGAGCGAACACAGACCATTTTGCGTCTCCAGAACGTTAAAGAGGAGGAAAACGAGGATTTGTGGGATCTCGCCTCGGAACTTTTAGCGACACCCGCGAGGGCAACTAAAGAAGAAGTGAAAAGCGCCATTTTGGGAGTCCGTCGGGCATCTTCAAAATATGCAATGAAGCGGCAGCTGCCTCGTGAGATTGTTATTGAGTTTTCATCTAGGAGGGTCCGGGACAGTATCCTATATAATTCTTACAATGTGGAGTTGGAGTTTCTGGGAAATAAAGTCAAGATATTGAAGGACGTTCCATTCTTAGTTCGGAAGAGAAGATTTAAGTACAAGAAGTTGGCAGCTCTTTTGAGGGAATGTGACATAAAGTACAAATGGCTACTCCCGGAAGGAATCGGGTTTAGTCATAAAGATCAAGCTTACAAGATTAATTCGGAAGATCAGCTAAGGGATTTCGTGGAAAAAAATCCAGAATTTGGACCAGATACCAAGCAAAAAGAAGAAGATTCGAAGCCTGAAAGGAGGGGGGAGGCAACGAGCGCTGCAGCGGTGGCTGCTCAGAGAGAATTGCGTCCGAGGCCCAGGGGAGGGAAAAAGATTTAACTTGGACTGTATTTTGTAATTTGTATGATCAACCACTCCTCTACTACTTTATTAAGCTATTTTCTTATTATGGTAGTATGAAGGGAAAGCATTGAAGTGTAGCGTTTAGTGTTTGTAGGCTACCTTCCCTTTTTCTCACCCCCCCTTCCCCTTCTCTTTTTTCCCCCTTCTTTTCCTTCCCTTGTGCTATTGTAGTCTTTTGTAGTTACTGTTATTGTAGTTTTGTATGTTAGATATTGAAAAATAAAAAACTTAAAAAAAAAAAAAGAGATATCTCTCTCCTCCTCCTGGCTTCTCAGCCCAATGCCTGCTTTTTGCAAGAAGTTGGTATGTGATTTGATGTTTCATTTGTGTTTTTCCTATATAAAAAACCATAGGATCCACGAGGATCTGTGTGGATCCTGGTTTTACTTTCTTCCTGTTTAAAATATGCTTTTGGAACACTGGCTGCTTGCTTTTAAAATCGGGTGGGGAGGAAAGGATTCTATCCCTGCTTTTTTTAAAAAGCTGGCTGAAACTTGTTGACGGGGTGTCTCTCTCTCTCTCTCTTTGGAGAGGCAGGGATGGGTTAAAAACGTTTCCCCCCTCTGCTCTAAGTGTGTGCGTGTGTGTGTTTGTGTGTGAAAACTCCGGGTTAAAAACTCCCCCCTGCTCCTAGTGTGTGTGTGCGTGCGTGTGTGTGTGTGTGAGTGAGAGAGAAAACGTTCCCTCCCTGAGGGGAGGCGGCTCATCGCCGGGTTAAAAACTCCCCCCCTGCTCTAAGTGTGTGCATGTGTATGTGTGAGAAAACATCCCCTTCCTGAGGGGACGCGGCTCGTCGCTGGGTTAAAAATTCCCTCCCCATCTGCTCTAAGTGTGTGTGTATGTGTGTGGGGGGGCGCCCCCTCCAATCCCAGATCCCAGATTGGAAACGGGACTTGATCGGAGTGAATCGGAGATCTGGGGTCGTCACCAGCGTGGATCCATGAACAGCTTGATCGGTATTTTGTGGGGGATCGTGCCCATGTCTAGTAACAAGTTAAAAGAGTTTCACTTAAAAATCTTCATACTGTACTTTTTCAGTGAGTAATACCTTGTCTTAAAAAGCATTTCAGTCATAACAAAAGATAAAACATTTCATAGGAGGGTCTCCCCTGCCCCTGCAGAGCTCCACAAAATTTCCAGTTTTTCCATGAATGAACAAGGTGGTAGGGGGTGATGGGCAGGAATGTATTCCCTCAATGTTTCTGGGTGTTTTTTTTTTATCTCGGGCCAGCTTTCAGTTGTCAGGTCCCCTTACCTTTCCAGTGAGGGTGGGGGCTGGCACTTTCCATGGGTGACTTCCTTGCATGCGCTGACGGTGGGTGTGATGATGTCATTTTAAAAAGTGATGTCATTGGGTAATATTATTATTAAATATTTGTGTTGGTTTCAGCTTTGGAAGACTACTGCTAAAAGGAAGGATGGTGGAAGGAAGAGATGAAAGGCATAAAAAGAAATAGAATCAGCAAGGGGGTGAAACATGTAGAAGAAACGAGAACTCTGTCACAGGTCAGAATCATAGGAAAGTTAAAAAGAAGACAACAGAACAAGGGTTAATTCAAAGAGGAAAGCATTCGAAAAGGGAGAAGCAGCAAAGCTGGATGAACAGAAAAGCACCACTAGTGAAGCATTCAGCATCTTTAACCTGTCTTGTTTGCTATGGCTACAGCAAGGAAGGGGGCATGTTCTGCTGGGGGGGGGATTATTACTTTTCTCTTTCTTGGCGTTGGGATGGCTTTAGCATTTACGTTTATGCTGATGACACATCTTTCCACTTGGGCGACTAGGCGGATTCCCTCTCTAAATCACTCCAACGTGATTTTAATAGCTGGCAGAGGTGGCTTTTGGATAATAAATTGATACTCAACCTTAAAGAGACACAGGCTGTGTCCTATGGAACAGATGGCAAATTAAAAAGAATGGAAGCTTGCATCTTTACTTATCTAAGCTGTGAGCCGGGAAGTTCTTGCTCGTTATGTTAGGTACTTCAAATTTACGCTAAAAATCACGCATCTTTGTGCCTAGCTGAATCATGCATTTTAATTATACTTATGGTATCAAGTGTGAACTGATTAGAGAGTTAGGAAACAGGAGATTGGACTGGAATTATTTATTAGCATTAGTTTATGAATTAACAATTGTTTTAATTCTTTTCAGTTCTTTCAGGAGTCCAAGACACATTAAAGATTGAATGAATATGGTTTTTTTTTTTAACTCTGACAAATATTCTTTTATTTGTAACAAAAATGGATAACCAATATTATTTAAATTCTGGGTTGGTTGGAAGATATCCTAAGAATATGAAATGTGAGATCTGGACCATTTGGCCATCATTGGTTAGATACAGGGGTGAATGAATTTTCCCTGACCTTTGTTGTCTTAAGATGTGCATTCTCCAGTGAGTAAAGGTAAAGGTAAGTCCCCTGTAGGGGTGTGCAAGCCAAAAATTTTCGGCTAAAGCCGAAAGCAGAAAGCCAAAAGAGGATTCTCTTTCATATAAGCCGAAAGCCGAAACGGCCAGCCGTTTCGGCTTTCGGCTTTCGGCTTACTTTCGGCTTTCGGCTTTCGGCTTTTTCAATGGGAAAATGCCTTCGGCGTCTTCCCGGACGTCTGGGGGAGGTATTTTCCCACCGAATCAGCCCAAAATTGGTGGGGACCTTCCGCTAACCCCTCTCTACAAATCCCCCAAGTTTCAGACCGGTTGGACTTTGGGGGGCCATGTTATGGCCCCCCAAAGCAGGTCCCCCTATCCTCCCATAAGAAAGCGAAGGAGCAGCATATTGTTAGCATGCTGCCGCTCATCTTCTTCATTATTTCCTATGGGGAAAACTGAAGAAGCAGGCTTCCTTTGCCAGGGGTGGCATTTTGCATGCAAAATGCCCCCTTACCCTCAGGGGCCCTTCTCCCACCCTTCCTCCCACCCCCCACCAAGGCTCAGCCTGCTCCCACTTGGGGGGGCCATTTCATGGCCTCCCCAAGTAGGTGCTCTGCTCTAATCTCTACCACTGACAGCTGGGGGAGGCTTGTCTTGCCAGGGGTGGCATTTTGCATGCAAAATGCCCCCCAGCCCTCAGGGGCCCTTCTCCCACCCCTCCTCCCACCCCCACCAAGGCTCAGCCTGCTCCCACTTGGGGGGGCCATTTCATGGCCTCCCCAAGTAGGTGCTCTCATCTCTACCACTGACAGCTGGGGGAGGCTTGTCTTGCCAGGGGTGGCATTTTGCATGCAAAATGCCCCCCAGCCCTCTGGGACCCTTCTCCCACCCTTCCTCCCACCCCCCACCAAGGCTCAGACTGCTCCCACTTGGGGGGGCATTTCATGGCCTCCCCAAGTAGGTCCTCTCAGCCCCTAAAGTCCACCCCTTACAGCCCCACACAAACCCAATTCCCCCCCCAGCTGCCACACACAGACCCAAATCCCCACATTAGCCCCTCACAGACCCAAATCCACCCCCACCTGCCCCACACCCATAACCCCAGGAACAGGCTGGCAAAGGCCAGCCCTCTCCCTTTGTTCCCTATGCTGGGAACTTCTAAACTCTCTTTCCCTGGGCAATTCTGCACAGCCCAGGGGTGCCACAATGGTGGGCACACTTCTGAGTGCCAGCTGGTCCCTGTGAAAGAGCACCTGAACCACAGACACCCTCCCTCAAATTCCCCCACCACCTACAGAGATGGCTGGCCAGCCAGCCCCATTGTTCCCTATGATGGGAACCAACTGCACAACAAAGAATAAAACAAGAACAACACAAAATAAAGTTTTTTAAAAAATTATTTTCTCCCTTCCAAAGTACAAGTAGGCAAAGCATTATGACACATTACACCAGCAGTCCCCCACACAGAAAAATAACACAACTCACTTAACATCAGAGAATCACAAAGCACGATTCCTGTCAAAAACACTTTATTTCTTGAACAGCTTTAGGTTACACAGCAGGGGGGAACACCAAAGGGCATGGCAGCACTATCTTACACAAAAATAACACAACTCACTTAACATCAGAGAATCACAAAAACACAATTCCTGGCAAAAACACTTTATTTCTTGAACAGCTTTAGGTTACACAGTAGGAGGGCACAACAGGGCATGATAGCAATGTACTACAAAAAATAATACAACCCACTTCACCATTTTTGACAGCAATTGTGTTTGTGTGATTCTCTGATGTGAAGTGAGTTGTGTTATTTTTGTGTAGTACACTGCTTTCCAGCTCTGTTGTGCCTTCCTACTGTGTAACCTAAAGCAGTTACAGAAATAAAGTGCTTTTGACAGCAATTTTTGGGGTGATTCTTTAATGTGAAGTGAGTTGTGTTATTTTTGTGTAAGATACTGCTTCCATGATTTGGGTCTGTGTGTGGCAACTGGGGGGGAATTGGGTTTGTGTGGGGCTGTAGGGGGTGGACTTTGGGGGCTGAGAGCACCTACTTGGGGAGGCCATGAAATGCCCCCCCAAGTGGGAGCAGTCTGAGCCTTGGTGGGGGGTGGGAGGAAGGGTGGGAGAAGGGCCCCAGAGGGCTGGGGGGCATTTTGCATGCAAAATGCCACCCCTGGCAAGACAAGCCTCCCCCAGCTGTCAGTGGTAGAGATGAGAGCACCTACTTGGGGAGGCCATGAAATGCCCCCCCCCAAGTGGGAGCAGGCTGAGCCTTGGTGGGGGGTGGGAAGAGGGGTGGGAGAAGGGCCCCTGAGGGTGAGGGGGCATTTTGCATGCAAAATGCCACCCCTGGCAAAGGAAGCCTGCTTCTTCAGTTTTCCCCATAGGAAATAATGAAGAAGATGAGCAGCAGCATGCTCCTTCGCCTTCTTATGGGAGGATAGGGGGACCTGCTTTGGGGGGCCATAACATGGCCCCCCAAAGTCCAACCGGTCTGAAACGTGGGGGGTTTGTAGAGAGGCGTTAGAGGAAGGTCCCCACCAATTTTGGGCTGATTCGGTGGGAAAATGCCTCCCCCAGACGTCCAGGAAGACGCCGGAGGCATTTTCCCATTGAAAAAGCCTAAAGCCGAAACGTTTCGGCTTTTTTTCTTTCGGCTAGCCGAAACGTTTCGGCTTAGCCCGAAATGTTTCAGCTAACCTGAAAGAAGCCGAAACACTTTTGTTTCGGCTTTCTTTCGGCTTTCAGAAAGCCGAAATGCACATCCCTAGTCCCCTGTGCAAGCTCTGAGTCATTACTGACCCATGGGGGGATGTCGCATCACGACATTTTCTTGGCAGATTTTTTTACGGGATGGTTTGCCATTGCCTTCCCCGGTCATCTACACTTTACCCCCAGGAACCTGGGTACTCATTTTACCGACCTTAGAATGATGGAAGGCTGAGTCAGCCTTGAGCTGGCTATCTGAACCGTTTCCCCATGAGTCAGTAATGACTTGGTGCACAGGGAACTACCTTTACCTCTCCAGTGAGTATTGTTCAATTTTAATTTAGCTAAGATATTCTCTAAATGGAATTCTTAACTGGAATATTTATAATCTCCTTCTGCTTTTAATTCATTTACTTCATCTACAACTTTCCTCTGCTCAACACAAATGATGCTTACATGTACACTGATGTTAAGATATTTTGGGAAAGGGACAGTGATTTACTGATGCACATATGTTCCTATGCATCAGCACAGGAACATCCTATGCCTGCTTCTATGAATATTTTGATCATTTTGCAATGTTTTGTTTAGTGCATTTTGCAATGTTTTGTTTAGTGGACTATTACTATGCATTCGTTGGTAATGAAGGAAAAATACATGAAAATGGGGGAACTGAAATCTGTACCAGATCACATATGTGCCGGGCTCTGTACAAAATAGGGATTTTTTTTAAAAAAAAGGAGTATGACAGTTCTCTGCTTCCACTTCCTTATTTTGAGTGGGACATATGAGAATTTGTGAAAGAAAGAGGAAGAAGGAAAATGGATGTAAGGATCTGCTAAGCAACTCTCAAAAGACTTCACTGCTAGCAGTAAAAGTTCATTATTGAAAAGCTGCCAGTATCAGGATCTTACTCCATCTTTGCCAGGAATAACATTCATATGCAAGCAATAAGCATATATAGATTTTCAGAGCATGGGCAAATTCTAAGATTCCCGCCCCCCATCTAACAGTCAGCTAGCTCAGAGGGAAAACATCTAAGCAGGAAAACAGCAAGGCTGATATATGAGATTTCCAAAGTCAGGGCATCTGGGCAGGCACCTCTTCCCAGACTAAGGAGAGAGGCAGATCAGAGGTTCATAGAGATAACAGCAGGAACAAATGCCTCCCTTGCACATTTTCACATTGAGGGTAAAAAGGCAGTACAAGTAATAGTTGCAGGCCAGTCAAAGAATAACCTTAGCATTTAACCATAATCATAGCATCCGTGAACCACAGGGTGCTTCTGGGAATTCCTTGTCAAAAGGGGGGTTTTGGCTTACAGTGCAGGGACACATACAAAGAGAGTGCAATGTCCTACCTCTTTTTCTGACTTTTAAAAAATAATTAGATATAATCAACTGGACAGTTAAAGATTTCTCCTTTCAACTTCAGATATTAGTATTGGTCTTTGGGTCACAGTAGACTGGTGATGAGGAAGGACAGTACAATTAGAAAGAGGGCCTGAGTTTGAAAATGTTTGAGAAACTCTAACCAGGGCTTTTTTCCATCAGGGAAGCTATGGAATGCAGTTCCGGCACCTCTCAAAAGTAATCACATGTCTGGTAGCCCCGCCCCGATCTCATTTCCTCCCCGCATGCAGCCCAAGGTGATCAGCTCTTTCACAGCACGCTGAGCCTCAGTAGTGGTGAAACAGAAACGGGCCCCATGCTCCAGCTTGCTGGGGAGGGGCTGCCTCTACCATGGTTTCCTTGAGAGCTTCCCCCTGGCTGTAAGCAGAAGGGAGCCTCCCCACCCATGTGAGCATGCCAGGCAGTGAAGCAGCAGGCATGGCCAGTTGGCGCAGGAGATTTCATGTCCCGAGCACAGAGATCAGGCTCTAGCACTTCCCCTTCCTGGGGCTCCTCTGCTCCAGCCCTGCACCCAGGCAACTAGAGCTCATGGGCTTGCTCGGTCCAGTGACGTAGTGGAGGGGGGCAGAGGGGTGGTCACTCCAGGCACAAAATTTTTAGGGGGCACTGCCCCGAGGAGAGCCTGCACTGCGTCTGCAGGAGGCTGCCCATGCCACCTGTCGCACCAATGGGGTGACTGGCTCGCTGGGCACCAAGCTGGCCCTCTTGCAGCAGCTGGTGACTGAGGAGCACACCAAACTGGCGGTGGAAGCATGGGCAACTGCACCATAGGGCTGCCAGATAAGGGGCAGGGAGGCGAGCGGGTCCAAATCACAGGAGCACTCCCAGGGGGGTGGCCACACCATGTGCGATAACATCACTTCCCACTATACCACTGAGTTCCATTGCCTATACCACTGAGTTAATACCACTGAGTTCCACCGCCTCCTTTCCCAGAAAAAAAGCCCTGCTCTAAGCTAAAAGTTCAAAATCAAAAACCCAACTAACCTAAAGAACACAAAATGGTGCACAAACTTTCAGGTCCTCCAGAACTCTTTATGAGGCTGGATATTAAAAAAACAAAAGGAAGTGTTGGCTATGAAGAAAAAAAGACACTTCAGGCCATGATTTTGTTCTCCTCTTGTAAGCCTCCTGGGTGAAATACTGAGCAGGGATGTAGATTTCAAATGATGCTGATGTCAATTTGCACCCTTGGCCTTCAGTGAAGAAGCTCCCTCATGAAGAAGTGGCATGCAACAAAAAAATCATAGTGTAACCCCCATGAGCTACTTGGTTTTGCCCAGGAGGACAGAGTTAGTGTCTGGAGCTGAGCAGCCAAGGAGAAGGCTGGTAGCTGGGGAGCTTGATAGCATTTTATGAGCTCTTATCACCTTGAATAGGGTAATTGGAAAGACATTGTATGTGGAAAATAATAAGTAAAAAGCAGGGGAGTTAAATTTAGTTTGGTATTATTATGGAATCATGTTATTATCGCAGTGCTGTGATACCTAAGCTGAAGACAGAATCCTGGGTTCCAATTTGTTTCCATAATCAAGAGGATTGTAGCAAGAGTCTCTGGCACTTGGTGGACCCGGAAGTTGGACTTTGCTCACCTTTAAGCAGTTCCAAGTGACAATGAGTTACTTGGCTTAATTCAAAGACATTATTGGCTGCAAGTGTCTGTTCCTTGTTGCACCTATGGGTTTGGTTGTAAAAAATCTACTTGCATTTGTCTGACTATTGAAATGATTTTGATTTAAAAGAATTTCTTAAATTACATTTGTCTTGCAAGTCTGGTTCATAAATTAGCCCCATAGATTCCATACAAAAAGAGATTACCAAAGAATTAGAACATTCGCTTTTAGAAAGAAAAGATTTCTCTCTGGGGGCATATCCTCAGGATGACATTTAAAAGACATACAGAAATTAGTGCTTCTCTCTGCTGTAGCATAGTGGTTAAGTGGCTGGGCTCTGAGTCAGCTGGTTTAACTTCCACAAATGCCGTTAGCTCAGCAGGTGGCCCTGGGTAAGCCACTCCTCTCTGCCCCAGCTCCCCAGCTTTATTGTGGGGATAACATGGACTTTGTTCACTGCTCTGAGTGGGCACTAATCTGTACAAAAGAGCAGTATATAAGCACACTTTTGTTGTTGTTATGATTAGTATTATCCATATTCTCAGCTAAGAAAGCTGTGGGTTCTGGAACCAAAGTCTGTTTCCTCCGCATTATCAATAAGGTCAACTTGGTATCTTTCTCCCTCCACAAAGTCCTTCTGTGTGACCTGACAAATGCTCCCCGCCCCGCCAATTATAACAGCACCATCTGAGAACACAACTGGCTAAACGAATCTCTGTATTTTGGGAGACTTGCATATCTCCATTGAAGTCAGCACACTGAAAACTACTTTAGAGCAACCAACCATATTGGATGATATAGAAGACAAGGTAGCTTCCACCCATTTGTGTGTCTGCATCAGGAAATAAAACCCACACCTGTTGAGAACTAACAATAGGAAATATTAGGAGCAGGAGTGGGAAAGGAGGAGACAGGTAAGACTTGGTCCTCTTCTATATGGTGAACTTTACATTGGGCCTTCTGCATATTCATCCCATGAGGATCGGATGCCCAGTACTGCTTCGATTATTTAATTCTACATTTTGAGGGAGTCAAACTGAAGTGGTGTCTGTTTTTTATTTCTGTTCTAGAAAAATGCCCTGTTTCTGCTGAGGGCTTCGAGGACTTGTCAGTTTCCTCAGTTGAGTGGCTGAGGACTAGTCATTTTCCTCAGTTGATCCTCTGAGGACTAGTCAGTCAGTTTCCTGGGTTGGCTGAGGACAGGTCAGTTTCCTCAAATGATTACTGTGGAAACGTACAAGGGTTTTTTTGGGGGGGGGAGGACTTTTCAATGGCACCAAGGCTGCAACACTGCAATGTTGCTGTCTAATTTTTTTTAAAAAAAGAATATACTAAAAAGTATAGGAAGCACAGATGAAAACTTTAAAATATCAAGTGGGATTCAGGGCTGTTTGCAGAGTTTTTGCATTAGCCGAATTCCATCATTTTTCCTCCAGCAATTGCAAGAGTTTTTTTTCCCTTTTCTTTAAGGCACTAATGTTGCAATGTTGCTAATTCTTTTTTAAAAGTCATGGAAAAAACTGGATTGATTGCTGTTCAACCAAACAGGATGCAGGGGAATAAAGAGGAGGGCAAAAGACAGGGCTAGGGCTCACATTGAAGAAGGTATTCTGCACTTCAAAAAAAGCCTCAGCTTGACTCCGCTGGGGAAAAAAAATTGGAATATGTGCGCAGGGAGAAAAACTACAGAAAAGTTGGGGAAAGATCGATTCTGCATCAGATGCAGCCTTTCTCCATGCGGAAAGCAAAAAAGTCTGGGAAGCAGATTGGAGATTGAATCAGGATATTTTAACCATGTGTGCAGAACTCTGAAGAGAAATCGATGTCGTATAGGGTCAGAACTGATGGGAAAGCACTGTGTAGAAAAGACTTCAGTTGCCTTTTTCATTCATTGTTGACCACATAGTGTATCCAAGCCAGGGCTACAGTCATAAGAATACTTTCCTTAGAGAAAGCTCCACTGAATATTATGGTACTTACTTTTGCAAAGACCTGTTCAGGATGACCCCTAATTCCTGGGCTTTCTTTTTGTTAAAGTTTCAGTTGTCCTTTTATCTTCTGCTTTTACATCTTCCATGTGCTGGAATTTGGTTACCACAAGCATAAGTAAATGCATACCTTATTTGCATATTACTTGAATGGAAGTGACAGGTACATGAAGATGCTGTTGTTAGTTTAATTAACCCATTTCCCCCCTCCAGGAACTGCTGACTGCTGTTGAAAAGGAGAAACAGAGAGAGAGAGAATGCACAAAGGATAACTTGTGAACCTTTTGGTATCACATCAAAGTTTAGTTGGGAAAACTTTTGTTGTTGATATTTTTGGAGACCAGTCAGGTAATTAGGAACAAACAGGAAGGGATCTAGGTCAGCCATCTGCTGCAAGGAGGGACCATCCAGTAATTCTAGTCAGCCTCCTTAAGGAGGCCTGTAATCTAAGGAAGTTTCTTTAGATCATTGAAGCTGAATGATAACTTGACGGAACATGTTTGTTCCCCCCACACCCTAAGTGGGAAGCTTCTGAACTGACCTTATTTTCACTTATCCTCAACTCACAGAGCCAATTTCAGATTTAGACTGTTTGAAGTAACAAAACAATACCACATTAAATATATTTATTTGGCTCGTTTTTACCCTTCCATCAGTGAGCTCAAAGCTGTTAACTGGCAGGCAATCTTCCACTGTGGGCAGTGAGACACTGGCGCAGCTTTATCCACAGCTCCCGTTCTCTTTGGACCCTCTGCTCATGGGTAGAATTGCCATCATCTGAGGGAGGGGTGGACTTGTGGTGGTCACTGCCCCAGAACAATTCTGAGACTCAGTGACCAGAGCGTTTGAGTGATAAAGTCCATTTTCTGTCTAGGAGGCAGAAATGGGAAGGGTTCTTATTGCTGGTGTATAGCAACATTTTTTGTACAAAGAAAAAGTAAAGAAGATCCTGCAGGGGGCTCTAATTAGACAGGACTGCAGAAGGAATACTTCCTTTCTGATAAGGGTTTTGTTTTCCTCATCTGTCTGCAGAATGCTATTCTTAGGCTTTTTTTTTTCAGAACTCTCCAGAACAGTAGGTGGCTAAATTATTTCATTCTCCTTCATATTCAGTTTGTTAGTTCTGTTACTAAAGCTTTTGTTACTCTCAATCAGTTCAGCATCCTGAATGCCACATAGGCACTGTGCCAACACTTAATTCTAGTAAGGCAACTTCCTCTCCCTCCTCAATCTTTCCTGTATCTTTATGTTAAGTAGATCATGTAGAAGAGTCACCTGGGTGAGAAGTTTAGCCTATAAGAAGATGATCAGCTCCAGAATCCATTTTTTTAAAAAAATTATTTCAAGAGATAGATAAATAAGATGAATTAGGGAAGGGAAATATAGTAAGAGGGAAGTTAGAAATGAACAGTTTCTAGCTAACTCAAATACAGGGGTAATCTTCATGCTTTCACTGTAAGGTAGGGTTGCCAGCCTCCTGGTGGCACCTGGAGATCTCTCAAAATTACGACTGATTTTCAAATGACAGAGATCAATTCCCCTGGAGAAAATGGCTTCTTTAGAGGGTGGGCAGTCCACTCCCCAAACCCTGCCCTCCCCAAGCTCCATCCCCAAATCTCAAGAGATTTCCTAACTCTGAGTTGACAACTCTACCGTAAGGCAAGCAAAGTGTTCCAGTGTTCATAGCTGAAATTTGGCAACAGTCTCCTTCTTGCTAGTCCTTATTTTTGGGCTTAAAAAGGAAATTTTCTGTAAAAAGATCAGGACCCTGAATTGCTTCACCAGGATCGTGTGAATATTGCACTTTAAAAAAAAATTATTGGTGAGTACATAGTTATTACATACATTCCCCATCATACCTAATTTATTTCAATCCCCACCCTTTCCCTCCCCCCTCCTTATAGATTTCCAACAGCTTTCCAACCCTTAACCTATCTTATTACTTAACTTATTTTCCATTAAATTCTTCTAAATCATATATGTATTATATCTCTTACTCTAAGCATATTCAAATTCTCTTATATATACTCTATCAAATCCACTAATATATCCATACTCTACATCACTATTTAAACTGTATATTTTTGATAAAGTCTCTTAATAGTAATACTAGCTTAGGTTAATTAATAGCTAAATTTTCCCATTAGTGGTAAAGTTACTTCTCTCTTCTATTTAAGAAATCACAAATTAATAGTTCTCAAACTGCCACAGTCCTCCTTTCACATCCCATTTTTTTTCTAGATATTGTTTCAATTTCCCCCAGTCTGCAATATATTCTCCTGGATCAAGGTCTTCTTTTCTTGTCATTTTATCCATCTCAGCCATGTACAGCAATTTGTAAATCCAATCTTCTGTAGTTGGTATTTCTTGTACTTTCCATTTCTGCACATATAAAAGTCTTGCTGCTGTAGTCATGTAAAATAACAATGTTCTGTACTGCATTGGAACATCTTCCATTCCCAAGTTCAGTAGCGGCAATTCTGGGTTCTTATTTATTTGGGTTTGCAAAACCTCATTAATTACTTTAATTATATCTCCCCAGTATTGCTTAGCTACCTCACAAGTCCACCACATGTGGTATAATGATCCTTCATGCTTTTTACATTTCCAGCATCTGTCTGACATCTTAGTATTTCCTCGCGCAATATTCTTTGGTGTTAGATACCACCTGTACATCATTTTATATACATTCTCTTTAATATTTGTACAAGTTGAAATCTTCAGTGTATTTTTCCACAAATGCTCCCAAGCTTCCATTGTTATTTCTTTATGAAAATTTATTGCCCATTTCACCATCTGGACTTTAACTGTTTCATCTTCCGTGTGCCATTTTAGAAGTATTTTATAAATTTTCGAGATTTCTTTTTTACCTTCTTGTAAAATCACTTCTTCTAATTCCGACTTTTCCAATCTTATTCCTCCTTTTGAACAGTCCGAGTTGTAAAGATCTCTGATTTGCCTATATTGAAACCATCCATAATGAGGAGATAACTCTTCTTGCGTTTTTATTTTTAACCTTTTTTGTTCCATTATTGTTATCTCTTTATAGGTTAAACATTGTTGTTCATTATAAACAGCTCTCAGATCTATTACTTCGTATGGTACCACCCATGAGGGGATACCATCTTCCATATAGTCCTTGTATTTCTTCCAGATTGTGAAAAGGCTTCTTCTAATATAATGATGCAAAAACATAGAGTCCGCTTTTACTTTGTCATACCACAGATATGCATGCTATCCAAACAGTTTTTTATGTCCCTCCAAAGCCAGCAATTTACGGTCTTTTAACATTATCTTTTAACCATACCAAACATATTGCTTCGTAGTATAATCTTGTATTTGGCAGTTGCAGTCCACCTCTTTCTTTCGAATCTTGTAATACTTTCATTTTCACACGGGGTTTCTTGCCTGCCCACACAAAGTCTGAGATTTTCCTTTGCCATTTATCAAATTGTTTGAAGTCTCGGATAATTGGGATTGTTTGCAACAAAAACATCACACGTGGTAACACATTCATCTTGATTGCTGCTATTGTTCCCAACCATGACAAGTTTAATTTATTCCATTTTATCAAATCTCTTTCTATTTGTAGCCACAGTTTCTCATAATTATTTTTAAATAAGTCTATGTTTTTCACAGTCAGCTCAATACCCAGATACTTCACTTTATTGGTTACCTCACAATCTGTTCTCTCCATTAGTTCTTGCTGTTTTTGCTTTGTCATATTCTTACACAATATCTTCGACTTCTTTTTATTCACATAAAATCCAGCCAAGTCTCCAAATTCCTTTATTTTATCTATTATTTTTGGCATGTTGTCTATTGGATCTTCTACTATTACCATTACATCATCCTCAAATGCTCTGACTTTGTAGGAAAATGCCTTTATTTTTATGCCTCGAATTGTATCGTCCTCTCGTATTTGAATCAACAATATTTCCAAAATCAGAATAAACAACAATGGAGACAAAGGGCAGCCCTGTCTTGTACCTTTGCTTATTTTCAGTTTTTTGGTCAAATCATCATTCACTACCATAGCTGCACACTGGTCTTTATAAATTTCTTTCACTGCTTGTATGAACTTTTCTCCCATTTGCCAGCTTTTCCATAGTGGCAAACATAAAGTCCCAATTCAGATTGTCAAATGCTTTTTCCGCGTCCACGAAGAAGAAACCAACTTCTCTATCACAATGCTTGTCATAGTATTCAATAGCGTTTATTACTGTCCTTAGGTTATCCTTAATTTGTCTATTAGGTAAAAATCCAGCCTGTTATTCTGCAATAAATTCCAACAGCCATCCCTTTAACCTCTCCGCCAAAATTTTTGCAAATATCTTGTAATCATTATTCAGCAACGAAATTGGCCGATAATTTTTAACATTAGTCAGGGGAAGAAGCTGAGAGGAGAACTTAAAATCGAAACAGCGATTACAACCCGAGAAAAGTGAAGAGAAGGTAAAGATCATTATCTTCTGAGACGGGACAGATTGATAAAAACAGAGAGGAAAAAAAGTAGATTTTTAAACTGCAACAGACTAGTGAAAAGGAGCGGAAGACTCGGCAGGAATTGAATTTAAAAAGAGACTAAGTTTAAAGAAGTTATTAAAGAAATGGGACTATTGTTTTGAATACCTGTGGCTTTGGAGCTGTGAGAAAAAGACACCATCGCGAGATCTGCTGTGGGAAGACGGGAGACAGGAAGTGCGTAATAACAATAGAGTGGCTGGAGAGAAGCGGCCCTTGCTGGAGGGCAGGAAGTAGGGAATCGCCATTTTTGAAAGGGGAAGGGTCGCGGCTTCAGCGGAAGAGGAAGTAGGCCATCTTGGATTACAAAATCATAGAGAAACCATAGAGAAAAGACGCCCGACATTTTGGACTCTTTAAAATTTAATTTCTATAAGAAGACCGGGACATTTAAAATAGAAAAACGTTAAATTTTACGCCACGGAGTTAAGGAAGAGAGCGGATTCGTGGGAGCAAGCTAAAGCAAGCCCCACGATGTCAAAAAAAGAGTGGCAATCGGCAATAGAAAACCTGGATAAAAACCTGGACAAAAAACTTTTAGATATGATTAAAGAACTTAAGGACACGAAATTGGAGCTGATAAAAGAGGTTAAAGAGGTTACACAGACAGTAAAATCGGAGCTGTCAGAAGTGAAAAAAGGTATGGAAACAATACGAAGTGAATTACAAGGAACACAGCAGAGAGTTAAAACAGTAGAAGACGCGATGGAGAATTTAGCAGACACGCAACAAACAGAGATGAGATTGGTGAAGGGGAGAATGTCAGTTGCAGAAACTAAACATATGGAGAAGCAGCTACGTTTTCGTGGCTTGCCAGAAGTGGAAGGAAAGTCAGCGCAAGAACAGATGACTGAGGTGTTGGCTGAGTACCTGGGGAAGGAGGAGGAGGAAGTTGTGGCTATCCTAGATGTGGCATACCGTGTGAATTCGAGAATAGCAACCCAGAGGAAACTACCAAGAGATGTGATTGTGCAGTTTACAACACGAAATATGAAAGAGAGGATTGTGACAAAACAGTTTCAAGATCCATTGGAGATTGATGGCAAGACGATTATTATAATGAAGGCCCAGATCAGTGTTACTGGACCGGAAAAAATATAAAGTGCTAATTCAGATTTTGAAGGACATGAAAATCAGGTACAGATGGGAGTTACCGGAAGGAGTGTCCTTTGAGTTTGGAGGGGCCAAAAAACGCATCAGATCTGAGCGAGAGATGGAGCGATTTATTAAGGACAATGAAAAAGACTTACCAACAAGATTATGAGTATGGAGTGTAAAGTATTATCTTGGAATGTAAATGGACTAAACTCACCGAATAAGAGGAAAAATACTTTTCACTGGCTACTAAAACAAAAATGTGACATTGTTTGTTTGCAAGAGACCCATATCAGAAAGCAGGATGTAAAATATTTAAAATCTGGAAAATTGGGCAAAGAATATGTAGCGGCCTCCAACAAGAAAAAAAGAGGAGTGGTGTTGTACATAAAAGAGGAGCTACAGCCAAAATTTGTTATGAGAGATGTGGAAGCTAGATTTGTAGCAGTGGAATGTATTTGGAATTTAAAGAGAGTGTTGGTAGTCGGACTTTATGCACCTAACGGTGCAAAAGAAAGCTTCTTTGAGGATTTAAGGAAGCATTTAGATGATCTTGCATATGACCAGATAATTCTTGCTGGAGACTTCAATGGAGTGACAGACTTGGAACTAGACAAAAAGACTACAACGGCACAAAAGAAAAGAGGACTATTACCAAAGCTTTTTTTTGAGTTGATTCAACAAGAGACTCTTGAAGATGTATGGAGGAGAGAATATCCTAAAAGCAGACAGTTTACTTTTTATTCTGCAAGGCATTCTACACTATCAAGAATTGATATGATCTGGGCCTCAAAAGACTTAGCATTATGGACTAAGGAGGTAGAAATAATGCCTATGGTAGGCTCAGATCACAACCCAATTATGTGGAAATTTGGAAAAAAGAGAAAAAGGAAAGCATGGAGAATAAATGAGGACTTGTTACAGGAAAGAGAGAATATGGAAATACTGAGAAGAGAGACAAAGTTTTTTATACAATACAACGTGAATAAAGAAGTACCAACCAATAAAGTTTGGGATGCTTACAAGGCGGTTGTAAGGGGCATACTAATGGACTTAAATGGTAGAGCAAGAAAGAAGAAAGAGGAGAAAAGACAAGAGATTGAGGAGAAAATAAAAGCCAAAGAAATACAGCTAAAAAAGAGACCAGGGAAAAAGAAGGTATACCAGGAAATTAAAATACTTCAAGAACAGCTAACAGCAATGAGCAATAAAGAATTGGAGTGGAATCTCAAAAGACTGAATCAAAAAGCGTTTGAGGGTGCTAATAAACCTGGGAAGTACCTGGCATGGCAATTGAAGAAGAAAAGGGAAAAGAAGATAATAAATAAAATTTGCGAAGATAACAAAACGTATTTGGAGCAGGCTACCATTAGTAGAGACTTTTATAAATTTTACGCTAAGCTGTATAATAAAAAAGAAGTAAACAAAGAATCAATAGCGTCATATTTGGAGAAAACCAAACTTCCAGAAATCTCGGAAGCTTGGAGAAATAAGTTGAATAGTGAAGTAACTGACGAGGAAATAAGTAAGGCAATACAATCTGCAAATCTAGGAAAGGCGCCAGGGCCAGATGGACTTACGGCTAAATTCTATAAGACAATGGCTAATGAACTGGCACCATTCCTAAAAGAGGTGATGAATGGGGTTTTAAGGGATCAAAGGATTCCAGAAACTTGGAGTGAAGCGAATATATCATTGATCCCAAAAGAGGGCCAAGACCTGACTAATGTGAAAAATTATAGACCTATATCGCTACTCAACAATGACTATAAAATTTTTGCGAAGATATTGGCGGAGAGATTGAAGGGGTGGCTCTCGGAAGTCATAGAGGAGGAACAAGCAGGCTTTTTGCCAGACAGACAAATAAGAGACAACTTAAGGACAGTGATCAATGCTATTGAATATTATGACAAGCGTTGTGACAAAGAGGTTGGTTTCTTCTTTGTAGACGCTGAAAAAGCGTTTGACAATTTAAACTGGGACTTTATGTTTGCCACTATGGAAAAGCTACAATTGGGAGAAAGATTCATCAGAGCAATTAAGGAAATTTATAGAGACCAGACTGCAGCAATCGTGGTGAATGATGAATTGACCAAGAAATTGACGATAAGTAAAGGAACAAGACAAGGTTGCCCGTTATCTCCATTGTTGTTCATTTTAGTATTGGAGATTCTGATGATACAAATACGTCAAGATGATGAAATTCGTGGAATAAAAATAAAGGACTATTCATACAAGGTCAGAGCATTTGCGGATGACATAATGTTAATTGTAGAGGACCCATTGGAGAACATGCCAAGAGTGATAGATAAGATCAAGGAGTTTGGAGACTTGGCAGGTTTCTTCATTAACAAAAAGAAGTCAAAGATATTATGTAAAAATATGACTAAGCAGAAACAACAATTGTTAATGGAAACAACGGATTGTGAAGTAACAAGTAAAGTGAAATATTTGGGAGTCGAATTAACTGCAAAGAACATAGATCTATTCAAAAACAATTATGAAAAACTATGGACTCAGATAGAGAGAGACTTGATTAAATGGAATAGATTGAATTTGTCATGGTTGGGCAGGATTGCAGCAGTTAAGATGAATGTGTTACCAAGAGTAATGTTTTTGCTACAGACAATACCAATCATCAGAGACTCCAAACAATTTGAAAAATGGCAGAGGAAAATATCAGATTTTGTTTGGGCAGGCAAGAAGCCTCGAGTGAAAGTGAAAGTTTTACAAGATGCAAAGGAAAGAGGCGGAATGCAACTGCCCAATCTGAGACTTTATCATGATGCAATCTGCCTAGTTTGGTTGAAAGAATGGATGACATTAAAGAACAAGAAACTATTAGCCCTAGAGGGATATAAAAAAATATTTGGATGGCACGCATATTTATGGCATGACAAAGTAAAGGTCAACTCGATGTTCCTGCATCACTTTGTTCGGAGAAGTCTATACATAATCTGGAAGAAGTACAGAATTTATCTACAAGAAGGAACCCCTTTGTGGGTGGTTCCATATGAGGTGATAGACCCGAGAGCTGTTGATAATGAACAACAATGTTTAACGTATAAAGAAATAACTAAAACTGAAGCATCCAAACTTAGAATAAAGACACAAGAGGAACTATCACCTAACTACGATTGGTTCCAGTATAGACAGATCAGAGACTTATATAATTCGGACTCTGTAAAGGGAGGTATACGAATAGAGAATTCGGAACTAGAGCAGACCCTTCTTAAAGAAGATAAGAAAAGAATATCCAAGGTATACCAAGTACTGTTGAAGTGGTATACCGAGGATGAGATAGTTAAAACACAAATGGTGAAATGGGCTATAAACTTTAATAAAGAAATAACAATGGAGGCATGGGAATACTTGTGGAAAACTACAATGAAGACAACGACATGTATTAATATCAAAGAGAACATTTACAAAATGATCTATCGTTGGTACATGACACCAAAGAAGATTGCGCTAGGGAATTTGAATACTTGTAATAAATGCTGGAAATGTAAGAAGCATGAGGGCTCCCTCTATCATATGTGGTGGTCGTGTGAGGTAGCCAGGCAGTACTGGGGGGAAATAATAAGAGAAATGAGTGAAATTTTACAATTTCAAATTAATAAGAACCCAGAACTCCTGCTACTGAACTTGGGAATGGAGGGAATTCCAGCCCAACACAGGACGTTGATATTTTATATGACAGCAGCAGCTAGACTTTTGTATGCGCAAAAATGGAAAGTACAAGAAGTGCCAACTATTGAAGATTGGACTTACAAATTGCTGTATATGGCTGAAATGGACAAGATGACAAGAAAACTGAGAGATCTGGACTCAGGGCAGTTCAACACAGACTGGGAGAAGCTGAAACAATACCTGGAGAAGAAATGGGAGGTGGGAGGAAAACTGTGGCAGTTTGAGAACTACTGAAGTTTTGAAGTAGAGGGGGGAGACTTTACCGGGGGGAGAAGAGATAAATGTGAATTAATAAGCAGTCAGATTAATAGATTGACATATATATAGATATATATAGGTTAACAAACAGAACATAGAGAAAATAATTAATTATAAGGACTAAATATAAGGAGCGATTAACTAACAATATTTTCTTTTTTTTCTGACAAGTTTTGTACCAAACTGAATGTCTGAAGATATAGATGGGTCAAATTGATTGACTACGTGAGGAGAGATATATAGAACTATTATAAAAAGATAGAATGAGTAATATATATAGAGAATAAGTCAAATTGTTTGATATAAACGAATGTATGATCTATATGGTTTATGATATATAGAAATACCTGAAATTGAAAAATTGGGACAAATTGTTTATCTAAGATGGAAACAAAGGCTTACAGTTTGGGCATATAATGTTAAAAATAGTTAAGGATGTACTGCTTAGAATAATGGAGAATATATATTTGTTTTAGATAGAGGAAGCTAATAAAAGTAAGGGAAAGGGGACAAAGGGTTGGAAAGCTGTTGGAAGTCAACAAAAAGGGGGGGAAAGGGAGGGGGTTAGAGATGAAAAAATTGGGGAAAATTGAATGTAAATGTGGAAATAATGGATTCTAACCCAATAAAAAAATTTTCAAAAAAAAAAAATTTTAACATTAGTCAGATCTTGTCCGTCTTTCGGAATCAACGATATGTTGGCTTCGTTCCATGAGTCAGGAATCCTTTGGCCTTGTAAGATTTCATTCATTACCTCTCTTTAAAAAGGTGCCAATTCATTAGCCATCATTTTATAGAACTTTGCCGTTATTCCATCCGGACCTGGTGCTTTCCCTAATTTAGTTGATTGTATAGCTTCTTTTATTTCTTCCTCTGTCACTTCTCTGTTTAACTTTTCTTTCCATTCCTCTGACATCATTGGAAGCTTCGTTTTCTCCAAATATTCCACTATTGAATCTCTGTTCACCTCCTTTTTTTGGTACAATTTTGCATAGAATTTTTTAAAAAAACTTTACTAATAGCTGGTTGATCCAACAGTATTTTATCCTCTTCTCGGATTTTAATTATAGTTTTCTTCTCTTTTTTCTTTTTTAATTGATATAGATATTTAATTGATATAGATATTTAATTTAATAGATATTTCCCAGGTTTGTTTGCACCCTCAAATAGTTTTTGATTAATTTTTTTCAAATTCCACTCCAATTCTTTATTATTCATTGCTGTCAGTTGTTCTTGCAGAATTTTTATGTCCTGATATATTTTCTTCTTCCCTGGTCTTTTCTTAAGTTGTATCTCTTTGGCTTTAATTTTTTCCATAATTTCATGTCTCTTTTCTTCCTTTCTCCTTCTGTCTCTTGCATTTAAGTCCATTAATATTCCTCTTGTCACAGCTTTGTATGTGTCCCATACCTTATGATTTGGCACGTCCTTATTCATGTTATATTGTATAAAGAACTTGGTCTCTCTTCGTAGCAACACCATATTATCTTCTATCTGCAGCAAATCCTCATTTATCCTCCATCCTCTTCTTTTAGTATTTTTCCCAAATTTCCACATAACTGGATTGTGATCTGAGCCTACCTTGGGCATTATCTCCACATCCTTAGTCCATAACGCCAGTTCCTTGGAGGCCCAGATCATGTCAATTCTTGATAATGTAAAGTGTCTTACTGAATAAAATGTATATTGTCTATTTTGGGGGTTTTGTCTCCTCCATACATCCTCCAGACTTTCTTGTTCTTTAATCGCAAAACAAGATTTTGGCAAAAGTCCTCTTTTTTTTATGTGCACTTTTAGATTTCTTGTCTTCTTCCAAGTTTGTAACTCCATTGAAGTCACCTGACAGAATTATTTGATCATAGGTCAGTTCATCTAACTGTTTCTGTAAATCCTTGAAAAATTTTTCTTTTGCACCGTTAGGCGCATAAATTCCAATCACCAAGGTCTTCTTTGAATTCGAAATTATTTCCACTGCTATATACCTGGCTTCTGTATCACATAAAACTAATTTAGGCTGCAACTCTTCCTTTATATACAATACAACTCCCCTCTTCTTCTTTATGGAAGCCGCTGCGAATTCGTTTCCAAGTTTTGCAAGTTTTAAATATTTTACATCCTGCTTTTTAATATGTGTCTCTTGCAAACACACTATATTACATTTTTGTTTTAAAAGCCAGTGGGATATAATCTTGCGTTTAGAAGGTGAATTTAGTCCATTTACATTCCAAGATATAATTTTACACTCCATGATCAAATTTTAGCACTCTTTGGTAAGTCTTTTTCATTGTCTTTAATAAATGTTTCCATCTCCTGACCAGATCTGATATTCCTCCTAGTTCCACCAAATTCGAAAGCCAGCCCTTCAGGTATTTCCCATCTATATCTAATTTTCAAGTCTTTTAACATCTGGACCAGCTCTCTGTACTTTTTCCTCTCCAGCAACACCGATCTGGGCAGCTCTTTCATGATTCTCACCGCTTTCCCGTCGACTTCTAATGGATCTTGAAATTGTTTACTCACAATTGACTCTCTGATGCTTCTAGTTGTAAACTGCACAATCATATCTCTTGGTAGGTTCTTTTGAGCCACAAATTTTGAATTAATCATGTATGCCACATCCAGAAGAGCTGCTATTTCCACTTCCTCTTTGTCCAGGTAACCTGCCAAAATTTCTGTAATGTGCTCTTGGGTTGATTTTTCCAAAACTTCCGGGATTCCACGAAATCTGAGTTGTTTTTCCATTTGTTTACATTCAGCTACGGCCATTCTTCCCTTCACTCCTCTCATCTCCGTTCTGTGCACATCCACCAAAGTGTCAGCTGCGTTTTCTACTGCATTAACTCTCTGCTGTGTGACTTGTAGGTCTTTTTGGACTTGGTCCATATTTTTAGATAGCTCTGCCATCTCCGATTTAAATGCCTCTTTAAAGTCCTTCAAATTTTTTGCCATCTCTTGCATCATATCTTTAAGCTCTTTATTTCCTTCCATGACTTTTTTCTCCATCTCTTTATTTCCCTCTGTAACTTTTCTATCTAAATTTTCCAGTGCCGTCTGCCAGTCCTTTTTCGACATCGTGGGGCTAGCTTTACTTCGCTCCCACGAGTCCGCTCTTTTCCTTAACTCCGTGGCGCAAATTTGTTCTTTTTTTTATTTTTAAAAGTCCGAATTTAAATTGTTTTTCCAAAAGTTAGTGTTTACTAAATCCAAAATGCCGGGCGTCTTTTCTCTATGATCTTATATGAGGCAGCCGCCCTTACACTTGTCCAAGATGTCCTACTTCCTTTTTCCTTGAAGTCAAAACTCTGCCCTTCTTCAAAATGGTGATGTTCCACTTCCGTTGGTTACAAGCCACTTCTCGCCCGTCTCTTTATGGTTGTGACGCACTTCCTGTTCCTCTCCGTTGCACAGCAGCTCTCACGATACTGAAACTTTCTCACAGTCCACTATCTCCTCCAAGCTGCAGGTATGTAAACAATATTTGTTTTTCCGCTCTCTTTAAAAAGTCACTTCTTAGCAATTTATTTGCCGGAACTTTCTCAATTATTTATTAAGTCTCTCGCAGCTTTCTAATTCTCTTTATCACTTTATTTCTTATTGTAATCTGTCCCGTACTGAGAGATAGCAATCTTTACATTCTTAGACGTTTCTCTTGGGTTGTAATCACTGCTTCAATTATCCAGTCAATTCAAAGTACTTCTTTGTGTTGCTGAAGCTTGGGCATGAGGGTCTTATGTCAGAAAATGACTCCAGAGCCGCTGCAGAGATCTTGGCTGCCTGTCTTCGAGTGGGACCTCAAGGGTGGGTGGGGGATCATTGCGTAGACCCCCCCCACACCCCCTCGCACTCTCGAGGTCTTGAGCGTACTTGCTTGTTCTCCACCTGAGAACAGGGGGCTATGGGCAATTTGCTCCCCTCCAGTCCCTACAAACAGCGGCATGGACAGCTCAGCTCCCTGAACTGCATTAGACCTTCATGGATCCCAAGCTGGAAGTCTATGAATATTGCACTTGACGCTTTTGTGGATGTGTGCAGAGCTGGGGCCAGGGTGCAGAGGATAAACTGCAAAGCTCTCCCTGGCGGTTTGTACCAAAGGTGTCAGACTAGGAGGAAATATAAAGGACAATCCTGATACAACTATATTTATAATAATATCAATATTTTTGCAATGTTAAAATGCATGTGTGTATATCCGTAAAGCACAAAATGTGTATATGCAGATGGAATCAAAAGCTGCAGAAAACTATGCATTGTACAACCATGTATTGTACATGGATAGCATCTGGCTGTTATAAATAACACAATGGGGGATTCATAATCCATGGATATCACTTTAGAATCAAGACCAAGTAGTTCAGAATTCTAAAACCTCAAGAGCATTTCAGATGAGAAATTGGAAAGCACCCCTAGTTAGAAGGCCCATACGATCTCGTTCTTCCAAGCTATTAGGAGGACTGCCTGCTGCTGTTTTCTCTTTACTTACCAGAGATGACCAGTGCAGTTCTAAGCAGAGTTAAACCCTTCTGAGCCCATTGTCTTTAATGGATATGGAAAGATGTAACTCTCCTTAGGATTGCACTGAGTGAATTCTTGGATATTTTGTATGGAACATTAAGTTCTGAATATGAATTGGTATTTTATTGTATTATAATATGTTTTTTAATTAAATTTATATTAATATATGCTAGATGTTTGGGGGGGGGATAAGAGAAAACCAATCACTAGACAGACAGGAGAGATTGAGTTGTTTATATTTTTGGTTTCTACCCCACCTTTCTAGATGCTCTAGGCAGCTTACAGCTTCATAAAACATAACAACAATAAAGCCATAAAACAACAGTCATCAAATACAATCAAATTAAAAGTTAAAACACCATAACTGAGAAGCAATACAAATAATTCTCCACATCAGTGAAACATATAACACCAGTCGAACAGCCTCAACTCAGCCCATGTACTCTTCTAAACAAAAAAGTCTTACATTGCCTTCAAAAAGCCACTGCCTGCAGGAAAGGCACTGCTTTGTCTGACAGTGGTGTAATTTCTTTCTTTCTTTCTTTAATGTGGAGACTTGTGGCAGTATCAGGACTGTCAGCAGATTTGAATGGGCAAAATAGTTTATATGGACAGAAGTGTTATCTGAAATAGACAATTTCCATAGTGGAGAATTTTGAAGTTCAAAAACCAGCATCTTGAATTTTGCTCAGCAGCAGTCAGTGTAGCTGTCACAATGGTGCTCCCCACTCACACCTCTGGCAGCAGAAGCGACCTTCACAAACTAGTTTTCCATCTAGTGATGGTGCCAGTGTTCAGAAATGGGAAGCTTGTAACAGTGATTTCATTAGACTGTTTCCCCCTCCCTCAAAATGGATAGCTGTACAAAGCTCAAACTATAACATAGCCCCCAGTGCAATAAAACAAGTTTCCCTGACATTATAGTCTCCCTATTTCCTTCTCACACCACACTAGCAATGATGGGGAGGTATCTACGACTGCCAGCTTCCAGGTTGGACCTGGAGATCTCCTGGAATTTCAGTTCGTCTCCAGACTACAGAGATCAGTTTCACTAGAGAAAATGGCAGGTTTGGAGGGTGAATTTTATGGCATTACACCCCACTGAGGTCCCTTCCCGAAACCTACCCTCCCCAGATTCCACTCTAAATATTCAAGAATTTCCCAACCCAGAGGTGGCAAGTGGCAACCCTAATGGGGAAGGCATTATGTGTGGGTTCCTCATTCCTCTAGGACAGCTTGAATAAAACTGCCTCCGTTTGGGTGTATCCTTTTATTCCCTTCTCCTGTTCCACCTTGAGAATGAGACCTTGGCACATGGGTCCAAGAAACAAGGTTTTTGGCTATTTGTACTAAAGGGGGGTGGGGAATGACTCGGATCATGTCTAATCTGATCATAGCCACAACTGGTATCTTGTCATGTTAGCATTATGCCTTGAGAGAACAAAACTATCCACATTAACATTTCCCATAAACAGGTAAGATGGTTCTAAAAATCAGATTGCATCAGAAACACCTCCACAGATTGCATCACACATACACTCACCCAGGTAATTCCCTTCCATTCTATATTTGGAAATATTCACCTCTGTAGTCTGGAAAGAAAGAATCTTTGGTTTTTGACTCAAAGATCTTGCTCTTTAAGTAGACACAGAATCTGTCCCCAAATGGAACCTTGAAGTGTGCCCACAAGTGTGATGCCCAAGTATCACACTTAAAATGTAGTGTTATATCAGTTGTGTTTTATTGGAGAAGTACTCTGTATTATATAAAAACTAAGATGGATGAATGGATGCACAGACAAATGGACAGACAGACAGACCTGGGATTTAAATATGCAGTTTGTTTAATCTGTGAATCTGAGAGGAGGCAGGGATATAAAGGACAATTTTACAGAGAATTAGGAATTATATATTTAGTACTAGAATATTAATTTTAATGATCAAATAATTTACATTGCTTTTTCTTATCTGATCTTCAATTATTTACTTCTTTGAAATGGAGACTCTTTAATTCTGTTAATGTTTGCTAATATTTTATCCTCTCCTAACTAAATGATGGGAGCCCTTTTGTTAAAAATTACTGTTGAGATAAAAACAATTAAAATGTTATTTTAAAATCCAAAAACAAAGAAAAGTCCTGCCAAGGGGAGCGGCGGGTGGGGGGGAAGCTCATAGATCCTATGAGAACAAGTCTGGGGCAGGGAAGGCAATTGAATTGGAAGAAGGCTCCATATGCTGGGAAAGGCAAAAATTGCTCAGTGGAGTAAGAGGTTAGGGATAGAATCCACCCCACCATCAATGGGAGATGGTGGCTTGGGGGCAGGGTTTGGGCTGCAGAATGTAGAATGAGCATAGAGACAAATATAGTGTAATAACCTCCCTCACTTCTATCTCCGTTTTGGAAAATCCATCAGTCTCTGCCTGACAGGTGGTGCCAGCCCTGTTCCCAGGCACAAAAAAAGAGTAAGTAGAAAGACAAAGTATCATGTGGAGGGTCAGCCGTGATTGGTGATACGCACTGTAAGCATGGTGATGCAAGGACCCTGATGTGCACTATTATCTCTATGCCTATGCCACATTGAGCTACACACTCAGAACAGGGGCTTTTTCAGCAATTGCAAATATTCTGGGTCTGATCCAAAGACAGTTATTTATTTCTTACTTATTTATAGACCAGGGTTGAGGTGGGATGGTTCATGTGTGTCTTCTACAGGGAATAAGTATGTGGAGGTTGGAAATCCACATGATGAGTCCCATGTGCACTTCCAAAAAAGTGTGAATTAATCTCAGGTCCAGATTTTGGGCAGCTACCAGTACTATCATCTGAATTTTCATAATCTAGTACAGCGATGGCGAACCTATGGCACGCATACCACAGCTGGCATGCAGAGCCTTCTCTGTGGGCACACAAGCCAAGTCACCAGATCGCTAGTTCCAGGGCTCATTTGGAGCGGGAATGCCTGGAACAGCATCCCAGTAGCTCTGAGCAGTGATCACATGTGTTTTGGCTCTGCCCGTGTGATTCCTTTTCCTCAATGCTGCCTCCCTGCTGCCCGTCTCTTTAGCAGCAGGAAGTGGAGGCAGTAGCCGGGCTGTTGGGGCTGGCTTTCTAAAGGAGAGTAAGCTGCTTTGATTTAACTTGCTTTACTTTCATTTGTGGCTCCTGAGTGAGTGAGTGTGTGTGTGTGTGAGAGAGAGAGAGAGAGAGAGAGAGAGAGAGAGAGAGAGAGAGATTGCAAGCAGGGCTACTGGTGTAAAGAAGGGCAAACTGCTTTGATTTTACTTTATTCACATTCGTTGCTCCTGAGAGAGAGAGAAAGAGAGAGTACTTGCAAGCCGGGCTGCTGGTGTAAGTGTTGGCACTTTGAAATAAGTAAGTTGGTTTTGTGTTGCAGTTTGGGCATTCAGGCTCAAAAAGGTTTGCCATCACTGATCTAGTGCATGGCATGACATAATGGAAAAGTAGCTTCCATGGGGTTTTGAGCTGTATCTGTTATCAGTGCGTACATTGTTACTGTGGGAGTTCTCTCTGCTACATCTCAGCAGGGCAGAGGCCTGTTGTGGCAGAAATTCCGAAAATTCTTGACTCCCTTTCCCCACTATCTGCTTCAAGATGGAAGGTAATGAGAGCAATCCTATGCTGATCTAATCAGAATCCCGCGCAATGGGGCATACTCCCATGAAGGTGTAGGTTTGCACTTCTGTTTATCAGCAGTGTCAATTCCTGTGCATTCCTAGAATCCTTTTTTCCATTGCCCCACATTCAGAACTTTCCCTTGCTCATTCAGTGGTGACTGAGATACAAGCACCTGACTGGCCTTTTTACCTTTCTGGACAAGGATGCTAAGATTTCTACTGCTACTTTTTCTACTTTTAATTGCCCTGTGGGCATCAGAGCTCTTACAAATTAGCACCAGTGGATCTGTGTGACTTTGGAGCTGGCTATGTTTTCTTTTGGCTAGGGTGATTATAGTACAGTCACTGGAGATTTCGGTGTACTTGTTTCTATAGGCTAGATGTAAATAATACGACATTACCTAGGAAGAAGGGTATATGTATTGCTTAATATGGTCTAGATGTAACAGCTGAGAGACTCTTTTATTCCCTTCTAAGAATATTATTGCCAGAGATGTAATAATGGCAGAAATAAGGTATAGTCAATGTTAAACCTGTAATGGGGGATGTCTTATGGCTTTGCACTGTATGAAGTCTGAGACTAGCTTACAAAGGGGGGTGTTGAAAACAGAATGTGTGAAACTTAAACATGCTGAAAAGGTTAGAGATTTTTCATTAACATGCTCTGGTTCTATCCATACCCATATCAAACTGATGTTTTATTCTTTTATAATTAAAACATGCATTTTGAGATGAGTGAGTAAGGAAAAAATTACCTCTGAAATATTACCCTGTAGTAAAGTAGTATGGACAACCAGAACTCAAGGTTAAGAATTTGGGTAGGGAATGAGATAAGTAAATGTTCCCAGTTTTGTTTCTTTTTCAATTCATTTATATTTTTGTCAATAGTTTAAATTCTCTGCAGTTTGCTTCCGAGTTTATAGATTCATTTGTAGTGGGAAGGCACACTGCAGGGTTTTTATTAAACTATTTTATATGGTATAAGTAGGGGATCAGCAAGAACCTGCAGGGAGCATCTCATTTCCTTCTCCCTCATTATTTCCTCTTTCTCTTCTCTGGTAGCCCCTAGAGCCTTTCCACTTTTCCTACTTCCTTATGTCCTTCCCACCTACTAGCCGTCCCACCTACCAGCCAATCTTCAGCTTTCGTTTCTTCCTAGGAAAACAGTGATCAAGTTGTGAAGTGCCAGGTGAGCCATGTGCAGTGGGGAACTTGCAAGAACTTGCATGGGGTACCTCAGTTTTCCCTCTATCATCTTCCCCACACTATTTCCTCTTTCCCTTCTCCTGACAACCCCCATATCACCATCTTTCTCTGCTATCTTCTCTCTTTCCCACCCACCAAGCAACCTACTTTTTATCTGCCTCCCCATCTTCACTGATTATCTACTTAATTTATATCCCACCTTCCTCCACAATACATAATTCTCCTCTATTTTATCCTCAAAGTAACCCTTTGAGTTAGGTTAGCCTGAGAGTATGTGACTGGTCCAAAGTCACCCATGGAGCTTTCACTGCAAATTGGAGATTTGACCCTTGGTATCTGAGATCCTAGTCTGAAACTCTAACCACTACACACACTGAAAGTCATGATGTTGCTGTTATTGAACAGTCAGAAGCAGCCTGACCTAGGCGAGCCATGCAAGTAATATGCAAGTTACTCTATGGTTTCTGCCAGGCCTGGCTGTAATGAGTCCTCCCTCAAAGACCAGAATAGTCCTGGATAGGGCCCTGAACCAATCCCCCTGCCTTTTACTGACAGAAACCAAAGCTTGAAGGCTGTCAATACTATTGTGGTTGCTTTGCAACAGACATCGAAAACCATTTTTAAAGCAACACAAGTTCCTTTTATAATTGTGTGTGTTTTAAACCCCTCATATATTTTTTTAAGATTTCAGATTTTTCTGCAAACCTGGCACTATTCTCAGGTTTGCAGAAATATCTGTCTTGTCTGTCCATGCTCCCAGTCTCTTGATTTAAATATCACAGATGGGGCCATGTTGAGAATCAAATATATTGATTTATATGTACATCATTTATATGTATAGTGGTGATTTATAAACACATAAATAATTTTAGAAAATGTGTACTTTTAATGGCAAAAATCCACTGTGAAGAAATGGAAAATGGCATGGAAATAAAGAATTACAAGTTCAATTAATAGAGGAGACAGTGAAACAAAAAAAAGGTGGGGTGGAGTTGAAGCAGCAGGGATAAAAAATTCAAACTCATATTTACATCTAGATTTTATACTATTAAAACACACACACACACTTATTATACATATACACACTGCAAAATACTGACTGGTCTAGTGCAATAGTTAGTTTCCAAAGCCATCTAATTCCACTCAGCAATGAGTTGGCTCAGTAACAAACTCGACTGAAGTGACATAGTACAATATAGCACATCCCTGTTGAAGCAATTAGGGTTAACACAATTCTGGCTAGCAAGGAGGCGCTGGTCATGATTGTAAATTAATATTTTCCAGTGGCTACCCATGTACTCAAGTGTCAGTATTGATCAAACTTACCTCTGCCCAATTAATGCTGATGGATTCAACAGCACCATACGCCTGCTCATCTGTTAGCCAATTAAGATAAGTTCTGGACTTGTCCTAATAGCTGTATTTATTGTCATCAGGAATATTGATATATTGCAGCGGTGTATTACAGCCAATACAAACTCAAGTCATGATACCACTCTGGGATTCTTCTAAGACATGATAAACCACAGTGGGGTACATACTATACACACACACACATGCACACATGCACACATGCACACATGCACACATGCACACACACACACACACACACACACACACACACACTTGTGACAATCTTGCCCAGCCAGCATGCCTTTTCTTACAGACAACAGGGGAGCTTCTTCCTCTAGATGCAGTGGAGCACTTAAAAGAGCAGATCAAGAGACCTTCCATATTCCTAAACAGACAACCATATACTACAGAACTGGGGAACGAAATATTGATACCTGACCTGATTTGAAAGCTGAATTGCTTACGGCCCAATGAAACCCCCTCTGGAGCTCCAACTATCAACATTCACTTAAAAGATAGTTCTCAACACAAAAATATTGTGTTGAAAGGACCACTGTCATGGTGAATGTTTTAAAAGATCTTTTTAAAAACATCCATACCCCCTACCATAATGTCTGTGCCTGATCAGGCACAAATATTTTGCTGTTGTCTCTTTAATTTGATTTAACTGGGGAAAAAATGTAAAGCTATTTGTTGGCCTCCAGCCTGCAATGCGGGCATGAGTTATAGGGTAATATTTCACACCCTGTTGTGTCTTATTACTTAACTAATAACAATATTTACCCAGGGTTTTCCCAAGCATCTCAGACAAGCTTAAAGAAATCTTGATTAAAGAATGACAGCCCAAAGTATTGGATATTAAATATAAATAAGAATAATATGAAGAGAGCTTAAGAGTTTACTGTTGCGCCCTGGTAGTTTGCAGTAAATCAGGATGATGTGCAACTTGCTTCTCCAGTGAGCTTTCTGAATTACCTGTGCTGTACAACACTGCTACCTGCCTCCTCTCACACAGAGAGAAGGACATTTGGCAGAGGCTGTGTCACGTCAATCTTCTGTACAGCTTTGAGGCCAGGAGCAATTGGTAGACAGGGATCCAGAGAAGGGCTTCCAACTCATGTTTTATGGAGTCCCAATACTGCCATGAGGGAAAGGAGACTGCTCACATTTGCAGAAGTGGAACAAGGTTGTCAATATCCATTGCCATAGAAAAGAATCTTGCATCTCCCATGCCAGCTGCTGGATTGGAACATTGTTGGTACTAAATGAATGAACTATGGTACTCGGAACTGTAGTGGCTTATAGGCATACATTTATCAGCTTCTTCAGCCCACTATTATTTATTGTTACATTCCAGACATTGATTGTCCACAGTGCTGGACAATCAAACAGAAGTAGAACCATAAAAGCAAACAATGACAACATAATGACAGCAATATCTAATCAAAGTACAGAAAACAGCAACAGATGCCACTATCTCCATTTAAAATGTCTGAGGGGGAAACAGAAGATATTTGCATTCTCTTGTGTGTTGAGAGGGGAAGGTTTTCAGATAAGTCCTGTAGCTTCAGCCCCAAGTCCATAAGACATAGGCCCCCTAGACATCCGGTTGGCAGGGGTTTTCATCACTGCTGTCCCATAGATAGCCAGTTGATCTGCAAATGATGGCTGACACAAGGTGGTATCAGCTGCAACATGACTTCTGTTCCAGTTGCTACCCTATTATGTATTATAAGAAGGGGTAGGTTTGATTTTCTGTCCCTCATCCTTTCTGGTCTTAGCTTCTCCTGTAAAACTGAGAGATGGGGTCTGTAGTATACAAGCAGGATATCTGCAACAACTTGTGGGTTGCATCTTCTCCAATATCTGCCTTCCCATATTATTTATTGTTTCCCTTCACCAACAGACTCCTTAGCATCTCCCCTTTTCCTGCATCTTTCTATTCTTAATCTACCCATCTACACTAGATTACCTATATCTTCTCCCATCTTCAACCTTCCCTCCTCCACCCCCTCCCCTGGCCACCTCTCCCCAGGGAAAGTCTGGCCAAATTGTGAAAGTTGTGCAGTAATAAGTCACTTGGGTGAGTTGTGTGGCAGTTGCCGCCAGGCCTGACCAAGTTGCATGGTCTCCTGTGCAAGTCGCATGCTAGCTACCAAAAGAACTCAGCCAAGTTGTGCAGAAACAATTTTTCCAGGTGAGTCACGTGGCGGCTGCTGTGGAGACCTGATGAGTAGTATGGTGGTTAGTTGTTCCATGTCCAGCCATGTCTAGGGGTGGATTAGAGAGAGGAGAAAGGCCCTGGAAAAGGGCCTTGCCCCAACCAACCCTCACCATGCCCCCAGCTTTCCTCTTCCCCAGTGAAGTGAACAGGATGTGCCTAGCCAAGTGACTGGAGTGGAACTGGGTCCCTTGTTGTATTGAGGCTGAGTTGGAAACATAGTGAGGACAGGCCAAGCAGGCATGTTTCTCACCATGGCAAGGCCAGGGCCAGCCCTCATTAGGCAGGTGAGTTATAGCTGAGAGCCTCTTTTTCCGTGGCACTGGCTCATTGAAGCAGGATTTGCATCCACCTTTCTTTGCTCTGGAGTGGCCCTGGGGGAGGGATCGGGAGTGGTACCCATGCTGGCATGGCCCTGGCAGGGGTGCCCCCCAGGCTATCACCCACTGGGAATTTTCCTGGTGGCCTTGAGTTGTATAATGGCTGATCCATACCTGGCCAGCAGGCCTTGGGGTAACATGGTGTCAAGTTACTTCATAGCAGCTTCTGGGCTCAGCAGAATCATGCAAGTTGTATATTAGCATGTTGCCATATGGCTGCCTTTGACCCAATAGCAGCAGCACTTGACCATCATACAAGTTGTATGGTATCAAGTGACTGAGTTGTCACTGCTAGAGGTAGCCCCGATAAGTTTGCAAGAGAGGTGAACAGGCCCTTTCCAGGGCTATTTTGGCCTCCCAGTCCACTTCTACTCTAGACATGGGCATGAACAAAAACAAATTAATGAACCTGCGGTTCGTGGTTCAGTGCCACCGCCGACCCCGAACAAACAAACCATAACAAACATTTCCTGCTGACGAACCGGTTTGAGGTTTGTGGTTCGTGGGCGTTGGAAAGGCCCCCATTGGACTTAGAGAGCCCATATTCACAGAGAGTGTTTAGCAGGCTCTCCACCAGCCAGCACCCAAGTTTGGTCAAGATTGCAATAGGGATCTTGGAGTTATACGCTCTCCAATCCGAGTTCCCCAGGAAACTCCCACTCGATACAATTAGAGCCACCAGTTGACGGCCCAGTGTACAAGGGGTTGGCCATAAGAACTGCTTATCAGGGTTTGCAGGGATGAGATTGGAGTATCCATGGCTACAGAACACCCCCCTTCCCTCTCTCTCTCCCCGGGTGTCTTCTCCCATGTAACCAATTGCAACCAATTTGCAGCTCCATGGTTGGAAGGAAGACCTGCCGATCAAGGTAAGCTGGGCTTCGATTCGGGTTTCCAGGGCAACAGAAGGAGTGCAGACAGAGTTCAGGCATTCCCCCAGCTCTGTTTCCAAGGGAATTGATTGATGGTTCCTGACTGTCTGGCTTCACGAACCGCGGGCGAACATAACGAACTGGGCTTCCAACGAACACTGGTTCATTGGCCATGGACCATCATGAACTGCCGGATCGTGAACAGACAATCAGGCGGTTCGTGGGGTTTTTTGGTTTGTAATGTGGTTCGTGCCCATGTCTATTCTACTCTCCTTGCCTTTGATTTGCAGAAATCAAGCCTTGGAAGTCTCAATAATACTGTGGTAGCCTAGTGACCCCTCAAATGGCCACAAGATCTCAGAACATAGTTTCATGTTACTACTATAGAAGTTGTTTCCATTATTTTTGAGAAGATCTTTTGCATTTGTGTGGTATCCAGATAGAAATCACTCAATTTATGCAATTTCTTCTTTATTTACATGGATTATATAGGTTTGGTGGTACCTCAGGTGTGAGAGGGTATCTAGGTGTTACAGATTCGGGTCTCAAGTTTCCTGGATGGAGGAAGCTCAAACCAGAATAAAGTTAATTATTGAAAGTTCACCTAGCCAGTTGAAACTGTCCCTTTTTCTGACACAAGGGTTACATTGGTCTCAAGCCAAAACTATCATGTAAGTAACCTCAAGTGTTACAAGAAGTGACCAACCGCTATGTTACTAGATGAAATAGTAATACATTTCAGTCTATTGTTTTTATGCATTCCATTTTCCTTCTTGATCACATTTGTAAAGAGTAATATATGAGGCTGACTTAAGAGTGCCACTCACCAGCCCTGTGGACTGGGACTGAAACCGCTGCAGCCTGTGTAATTTGAAATTACGTAGATTTCAATTACGATTCAAATTGCACAAATTGACTCTTTGCTGCAGTTGTGGACATCATTAAATACAATCCATTCCAAGGACAAACTCCTCTCTGGAGTCACTGAGAACTGCAAACAGAAGGAAGCAGATTTCAAATAGCAAGCTACATTGTGATGATGAGGGGCAGACCCACCAAGCTCATTCTGTAATGAAAGTAAATTCTTTTGCCAGGCAGAATCTCCTTCCAGCACTTTATTAATAAGCCTTAGACCCCCATCTGCACTTTTAGAAGCACTGCGTCAAGGGACCCACTTAAAGCACTGCTCCATCTGGTCCCGTCGATGGGACTTTCGCCATGTTTCTGAACAATGCCAAAGCCTTGGACACGTCTAGGGTTATTGCATGGTTTCGGGATATAGCTAATACCTCTAGGTCCCATCTATGCTGCAAGCCAAAACCGCTCTGTAACTCGCTCCTCTCTTACAGCTGTACTGCAGCACATAGAGAACCGCAGTGCACCTATGTTTCGAAGGAAGAAACAAAGGTAGTTTCCCAAACAGTAAAAAAGAAAATGAACTTGGCCTTCTAACAGCTGGTGTGGAGAAGTGCCCCCTCCAAGCCCAGCCTCTCTCCTCCAAATGCCAAAGACTCCCAGGTAGCTCTTGGCAGAACATTTCTTGGGTTCAGCCCAAAACTGCTTAATAGAGCCTTCAACTTGCCACTCCTGCCTCCTTACACTACCATGAATGCTCATAGCTCGCTACAGTCTCATCATGCCTTACTCCCAGTTTGCTGTAAAGCAAACAGGAGCTCCTTAGACTCTTGCTGGGTGTTAAAAAGCATCTCTTTGTTTTTTTGCTTAGGAAGATCTCAATGACATACCGGGGCAAGTGGTGCCTGAGCGTTTGTCAGAGACTGTGGTTTCGTTAAGGAGGGAACTATCCCTTTATGGCAAAAGGCCAAGTGCCCATGCTAGGAAGGAAGATAATTACCCAACTGAGAAGGATGATTGGATTTTTAAAAAGACTCTAACTGCTGAACTAGCAAGGAAGTTGTAGAGCAGAGATATGGTTGGCAAGAGGGAGCTTGGAAGGTGGCTCTTCAGGTATGCTAATTAACCCGGAGGACTTCTGGGAAGAGAAAGATGCTGACTGGCTTATACGTATATTATTAAGCTTTCTGAGTTATTGAATAAAAAAAGGCTCAGAGAGGGAGTTGTGAAAATGTGCCTTTGGCTAAATGGCTTGGACTCATTGCTTGCAGGGAATGCCTTTTCTCTGCCCCATCATGACATCTAAGCGATAAGCCTCCCAACACGATTGTTGGACCAAACCTGCATTTAATCATGTGTGCTTGGCGGCTGCTCTTCAAGTCACAACATTGTCTAGTCATTAATACTTCCCAAAGTCTAGAAAGCTTTCACAAGTTTTGCCTGGTTTTTGGAAAGCTATGATTAGATAGAGGAAGAGGGCCAGGAAGTGAAAGAATAAGATTTGAGCAAGGATATCATAATGTAGTTGAAGTGCCAAATGTTTTTATGCACTCTAATTGTTCAGGATGGGACAAGCTAAAAATCATGGAAACAAGCATAGTGTTTTTATACTCTATACTTGCTATATATACTGTATACTATATCACACAAACACACTTATCAATACATACATACATACATACATTCTATAGACAACTAAGCAGCTGACTTTTGGTGGTTCACGCTAAGAGCTGAGGAGTTAACCATGTTAGTCTGTAGTTGCAAAATAGTAAAGATTCATGGAGACTTGCATCTGATGAAGAGAGCTGTGGTTCTCGAAAGCTTATGCTACAATAAGATTGGTTAGTCTTAAAGGTGCTACTGGACTCTTTACTATTTTGCTAAGAGCTGTAACTTTCTCCCCACTGGCTGCTTTCTATCTGGTCCTTTCTCCCTCACCAAGCAGACCAGAGAATAAGATCAGCAGAGCAATCTATCTGCCAGCCATTTTGCCTCAACTTGAAAGCCCAGCACAGGCTGCATTAACTAGAAAGGGAAAGTAGGAGTGTAAGTAGGGTTGCCAGGTACCTTACCCTCCTGGTGGGAGGGGGGGGGCCTGGCACTCACCTTTCAAATGTCTTTGCACATGTGCAAAGTGCATGACTGCTCCTGGCGCAGCACAATGACTTCACTTCCAGGAGTGACATCATTACACAGGCTACAGGAGTGCTCCCGCACTTTGCACTGGGCTGATTCTTAAAGAATTGGCCCATTTTGTGCCCAAATCAGCATGACTTGATGCATGAAAACACTCCCACAGCCTATGTGATGACCTCATCTTGAGGTGATGTCATCGTGCTGTGCTGCGCTGGGAGTGTGCCCCGGGAGACCCGTTCCTGCACCTTTCCCGCCCCCCCCCCGCCATGTGAGTTGTGGCCAAGGGCAGCAACTGGGAGCAGAGGATCCTTACCCCCACCAGAGGACCAGTGACCCTAAGTGTGGGGGGTAGACATTATGTTCAAGTTGTACTGGTGGAATTAGGGAAAGCATTGGGCATAGAGGTGAAGGTCAGGGGAGAATGCAGCAGAAAGTGAGGTTGGGTAAGTGGTGTCATAATTGATACTTAGAGAGCACAGGTAGACAAAGATGGGACTTGAGGTGGGTCTGGAATCTCATCATACATGCTTAATTTGTCCTAGGTAAATTAGACCTGAAGATGTTGGATGTTAGAAAAGTTATTGGGTAATAATCAGCAAATGTTCAGTTACGAGAAAATTATACATAAAATAGGAGGAATTAACCCCCCCCCAAAATAAGGCAAGTAGTAGTAACTACTTTACAAAAGCTATTTTTGAATCTATAATTAATGGCCCTTATGAGGACAGAAAGACAGGACATACATTTTGTTGAATAAATAAACAAATAATAGTAGCAATCATATTTCTAGCTAGGGACGTCAACTCCAGTTTGGACAATTCCTGAAGATTTGGTGCGGAGCCTGGGAAGGGTGGGTTTGGAGAAGAGAGGGCCTCATCAAGGTATAATGCCACAGACTCCACCCTCTGAAGCAGCCATTTTCTCTAGGAGAACTGATATCTGTCATCTGAAGATCAGGTCCAGTTTATTCATTGTTATTACATTTAGATACCATTCTTCTACATAATGAGAAAAAATAGGAGAAAGAAATGAATCAGTCTGACCTTACAGGAATTGAAATGGATCTGGGCAAATGTTTCTCCCAAATTAATCTTGATGAATTTAAGAGAAAACTTTACTAAAGTACTTCTGCGATGGCATTATACACCACTCATGCATATCCATAGAAATCTATCAGGTGTATGATATGGTTTGCAATATACAGACTTGATATATTTGTTTTAGGTGTAACCAAAAATCAATTTATTTTGGAAAATGTAATTACGCTTATTAACACTATGCTATGTAATAATATACCAGTGGATCCCAAGACAACATTATTGGGATATTTTAAAGGGTTTGTACTTTCCTAAGATATTGAGTTAGCTTCAACTTTGTTTAGAGTTGCTAAGATAGGTATTGCGGTATATTGGAAGAAAACAGAACCCCTCTCCAATAAAATACTGGTTTAAACATGTTTGGAATGTAGCTTTATTAGGATGCAAGGGATGTAAAGAAATAATTTACGATGTACAGATAAATTTTGGGAACATTGGGAACATTTTATACTGGAATGGAAAATAAGACATAAAATGTACCCTTTGGCTTTTCATGAACTGATATTATACACACCCTTCTTTTCCTATGTATTAAGCCATTATGTAACATAATATTTGAAACATAAGAGGGGGAAAGAAGTATGACTTTCATATGTTATTTTTTAACCGATTTGGGGAGCAAGAATGAACAATCCAAATTCAAAACTATTTAATCCATGATACCAAAGCCTGAAACGTCACTTCCATATATGTATTAATCTATCACACTGTTAATCCATTTTTGATTTTGTTGTTTGATAGTTCACAAACCAAAACTCATGTTGATTTTATATACTAAAGTTGTCAACATACAAAAGCCTAGAACTAAGGTGATGAGAACGGTAATGTGTCTCTGTGAAAGAAGACACATTACCCTTCAGGAAAACTTACAGCCCACTCAGAGCAATTTACAAAGTGTGTTATTATTATCCTCACGACAATCACCCTGTGAGCTGGGTGAGGCTGTGAGAGCTCCAAGAAGCTGTGACTGACTCTAGGTCATCCAGCTGGCTTCAAGCGGAGAAGTGGGGAATCAAACCCAGTTCTCCAGATGGGAGGCCTGCCACTTTTAACTACTACACCATACTGAAGATGCATTGTTTGGACAGAAGAGAGAGAACATTAAGACCAGGGCCAATTCCAAGCTTTGTGTGCCCTAGGCAAGGATAACTACCCCCCCACACACACACACTACTAACCAATTCATATGCCACTGTCACGCTCAAGGGCTAGGGCGCCTGTCCTGGGCCGGGTAACTGGGAAGTAAGGTAGCTCACTATCTGGTTGGCAATTCAAGCGTAAGTCCAACAGTCCAGGTCCGGCCACAGGCAAGGCAGTCCAAAGCAAGGCAGGCAGGTGCAAGTCCAGGAGTTGAGCCGAGGTTGTTAGCCAAGAGTTCCATCAGTGGGGAGCAGGATGCAAGGGAGGGTCAAGACCTTCCAGGCATGGGACTCCTCGGCCTTGATGTCCTGCACCAACCAGCGTTGTGCGTGGAGGTGGGCGCACTGCATTTCCAATCTCTCAACTGAAGGCTCTTCTTGCACCACGGCTGGATCCATTGCTGGGCCCCTCAGGTCACTTCTGTGCCCCTCTGAGGTCTGTGCCCTAGGCAGCTGCCTAGTTGACTTAATGGTAGCACCGGCCCTGATTAAGAGAACAAAACTATAGCATGGGCAATACCTTTCCTCTATATTGCTATTTCTGATTGTCAAGAAAGCCTGAAAAAGCTCTCTCAAGTGGTAATGGTGGGGGGAAATGGTAGCCACAGAGGGCTAACAAGGAAAGTGCAGGGAAAGCTGTGTAGGTGCTCCTTTGCCCCTGCAAATGCTTCTGCATTTACTGCAGCAACAAGAGCTTTGTGGAGAGCCATCTCTGTATGGAAACGACCTTGATTACTTTCCTTCTAGCTCTTTAGTGCTTCGTCAAAAAGTGTACTTTACAGAAGGTATTTTATGCCGGCTAATGATACATAGGGTTTTTTCTTCTTCTGCCACATCTTACATTGATATCTTTTGGACTGCGTTTTGATTAGTCTGTTTTTAATAGACATTTAAAACTGGAGTTTTACATTTTTAAACTAAGATTTAAATTGGTATTTTTTATGTTAGGACTTGGCACCAACATGGGTGCTAAAATTATGACAGTGCACATGGGACATAAATTTGAATTTTTAAAAAAATGTCTGGGGTGGAAAGGAACAAACACCAATGTAAAAAAAGCAAAAATTCCTTACTTGGTTTCCCAAATAAAGATGGGACACACAGCTGATAAGATTCAGAAGAAATATGAATTAAATGAAATCCTTGGACCTTGGCAGAGATCAAAGTGGATTCCAGTAGCAAGATGTCTCTGGGGGAAACTATAAGGCACTCATTCATCAGAGTTAGGGTAGATCCAAACCACGTATGCCAGGCAGCTTGTCAAAAGTCTTGTCAAGATATCATCTTGCTAGAAAAAGCAACAACTTTGCAGCACAAGAAATTGACTCTCTTGGTTAGATGAAGACAATACATTTCACTATTTCATATCTCTAAAATATAGCAATTTCCATACAATTTGTATTTATTTACATAATATTCTATAAAGTTTTCTTGTTACCTGACTGAGAGCTTTTATAAAGATTCTGGTTTTAGCACATAATTATAATGACAAACAAAAGGAACCCAAATCTCCAATAAATAACTGCCAAAAAAATAGCAGTTGCTACTTGTACTCATGAGACCAAATATGAATAAATCAAAGGGACAAATCGAACATAACTTTTTGTGAAAATAGCAAGCTCTCACAAGGCATGTACGTCAAAATATGTTGTGGCACCAAGACAATGTGAAGCAGAGGTTATGCTTGAGGTTCAATTCACATTCTGTTTGCTGGTTGCAAGCAGGAAGCAGATGATTTTATGAACTGTTTGAGAGAATTTGGATTCATCTGACTTGCATAATTACATTGCTTTCCCATATAATTAAAAAGCTTTCTCACTGCAGCCCCTCCCATGCAACTCATCTGCTGCTGCCTCCAAACAGACATAATAAAAAGGAAAAAAATAATACTGAGCTTTTTGAGCTGAGACTTACTACTTAGGTGTCTTGAGCCAAGCTAATCTTATAGTCATTTCTCAGATTGAAGCTGCTAACTGCAGGTGTTACAAGCCAGTGTCCAATGCCTGTCACTGAAAAGATTCATATGACTGCCATGATATGAAAGGGGAACAAACAAAAAGAAAATCTGTGCTTTACAATTAGGGATGCTCAAACACCCACCAGTTCAGCTCGCATCCGGTTTGCAAGTCGTGAACAGGTTGTTGATTTTTTTATGATCAGCTTGACTGTCCATTGACCCAGTCATGGCTGTTTAGCAGATAATGCATCTCTTTGGGAGGCATTTTGTGGCTGCTTGGTAGAAACCAAACAGACCAGGAGATCGGCTCACATCTGATCGACATGTTCGAACATATTTAGTCGAGTTGTTGCACACTTTCATGGCAAAATTTGCAGCATTTCTATTTACAATACAGGCTGGTCAATGTAATGGCTTGACCATGACTTGGGAGTTCCTGCACCTTCTCAAATGAATTAGATGATCTAGTTATCAGAATGGGCAAAAGCAGCTGCAAGCTGCAACAACCCAGCCCTGTCCCCCAAGCAGTTACAGTGAAAGTACAAAGCTGCCTGGCACAGTGAACTTCCCCAGGGAACTTTGTGGCGATCCACTCATCAGCATGCCCTCATTGAAGGAGTTTGAGTGTGGTTAAGTTTTCCTGGTGAACAAGGCAATGAAAGATTGCAATGGTGCAGTATTGGATCCAGTCATAGTCATTCACTGAGAACAGCTACAAGAATATGTGTTCTTTTTTTTTTTTTTTGAAAAATTTTTATTGGGTTAGAACATTTTTATTTTTACATTACAGTCAATTTTCCCCTAATTTTTCGTTTCTAACCCCCTCCCTTTCCCCCCCTTTTGTTGACTTCCAACAGCTTTCCCACCCTCTGTCCCTTTTCCCTTACTTCTATTAAGTTCCTCTGTCTAAAACAGATATACATTCTCCATTATATTAAGCAGTACATCTTTAACTCCTTTACTTATTATACACCCAAACTATACGTCTTTAGATAAACAATTTATCCCATTTTCCAGTTTTGAGTAATTCTATATAAACCTATATATCATAAACCATAAAAATTTCCCACATTTAAATCAAACAATTTGATTTGTTCTCTATATATTACTCATTTCAACTTTTTATGGTAATTCTATTTAACTCCTCAGATACTCAATCAATTTAACTCTTCTATACATTCAGTTTGGTGCATATAAATCTTGTCAAAGAAAGAAAATATTGTTAGTTAGTCAATCCTCATGTTTAAACCTTATCATTAATTATTCTCTATCAGTTGACCTATACATATCTATATATATCTCAATCAATTGATCTAACTGCTTATAAATTCACATTTCTCTTCCTCCCCCGGTAAAGTCACCCCTCTCTTTTATACTTTTATTATATTTCAGTAGTTCTCAAACTGCCACAGTTTTCCTCCCACCTCCCATTTCTTCTCCAGGTATTGTTTCAGCTTCTCCCAGTCTGTGTTGAACTGCCCTGAGTCCAGATCTCTCAGTTTTCTTGTCATCTTGTCCATTTCAGCCATATACAGCAATTTGTAGATCCAATCTTCAATAGTTGGTACTTCTTGTACTTTCCATTTCTGCGCATACAAAAGTCTAGCTGCTGCAGTCATATAAAAAATCAACGTCCTATGATGGGCTGGAATTCCCTCCATTCCCAAGTTTAGCAGCAGGAGTTCTGGGTTCTTATTTATTTGAAACTGTAAAATTTCACTCATTTCTCTTATTATTTCCCCCCAGAACTGCCTAGCTACCTCACACGACCACCACATATGATAGAGGGAGCCCTCATGTTTCTTACATTTCCAGCATTTATTAGAAGTATTCAAGTTCCCTAGCGCAATCTTCTTTGGTGTCATGTACCAACGATAGATCATTTTGAAAATGTTCTCTTTAATATTGATACATGTCGTTGTCTTCATTGTAGTTTTCCACAAGTATTCCCATGCCTCCATTGTTATTTCTTTATTGAAATTTATAGCCCATTTCACCATCTGTGTTTTAACTATCTCATCCTCAGTATACCATTTCAGCAGTACTTGGTATACCTTGGATATTCTTTTCTTGTCTTCTTTAAGAAGGGTCTGCTCTAGTTCCGAGTTCTCTATTCGTATACCCCCTTTTGCAAAGTCTGAGTTGTATAAGTCTCTAATCTGTCTATACTGGAACCAATCATAGTTAGGTGATAGTTCCTCTTGCGTCTTTATTCTAAGTTTAGATACTTCAATCTTAGTTATTTCTTTGTACGTTAAACATTGTTGTTCATTATCCACAGCTCTCGGATCTATCACCTCATATGGAACCACCCACAAGGGGGTTCCTTCTTGTAGGTAGGTTCTATACTTCTTCCAGATTGTAAATAGACTTCTCCTTACAAAATGATGCAGGAACATCGAGTTGACCTTTACTTTGTCATGCCATAGGTATGCGTGCCATCCAAAAATTTTTTTATATCCCTCTAGGGCTAATAGTTTCTTATTCTTTAATGTCATCCACTCTTTTAGCCAAACTAGGCAGATTGCATCATGGTAAAGTCTCAGATTGGGCAGTTGCATTCCGCCTCTCTCCTTTGCATCTTGTAAAACTTTTACTTTCACTCGAGGCTTCTTGCCTGCCCAAACAAAATCTGATATTTTCCTCTGCCATTTTTCAAATTGTTTAGAGTCTCTGATGATTGGTATTGTCTGTAACAAAAACATTACTCTTGGTAACACATTCATCTTAACTGCTGCAATCCTGCCCAACCATGACAGGTTCAATCTATTCCATTTGATCAAGTCTCTCTCTATCTGAGTCCATAATTTTTCATAATTATTCTTGAACAAATCTATATTTTTTGCAGTCAGCTCAACTCCCAGGTATTTCACCTTACTAGTTACTTCACAATCCGTTGTTTCCATTAACAATTGTTGTTTCTGCTTAGTCATGTTTTTGCATAATATCTTTGACTTCTTTTTGTTAATGAAGAAACCTGCCAAGTCTCCAAACTCCTTGATCTTGTCTATCACTTTTGGCATGTTCTCCAGTGGGTCTTCTACAATTAACATTATGTCGTCTGCAAATGCTCTGACCTTATATGAATAGTCCTTTATTTTTATTCCTCGTATTTCCTCATCTTGTCGGATTTGTATCATCAGAATCTCCAATACTAAAATGAACAACAATGGAGATAACGGGCAACCTTGTCTTGTTCCTTTACTAATCGTCAATTTCTTGGTCAGTTCATCATTCACTACAATTGCTGCAGTCTGGTCTCTATAGATTTCCTTGATTGCTCTGACGAATCTTTCTCCCAGTTGTAGCTTTTCCATAGTGGCAAACATAAAGTCCCAGTTTAAATTGTCAAACGCTTTTTCAGCGTCTACAAAGAAGAAACCAACCTCTTTGTCACAACGCTTGTCGTAGTATTCAATAGCATTGATCACTGTCCTTAAGTTGTCTCTTATTTGTCTGTCTGGCAAAAAGCCTGCTTGTTCCTCCTCTATGACTTCCGAGAGCCACCCCTTCAATCTCTCCGCCAATATCTTCGCAAAAATTTTATAGTCATTATTAAGTAGTGATATAGGTCTGTAATTTTTCACGTTGGTCAGGTCTTGGCCCTCCTTTGGGATCAATGATATATTCGCTTCACTCCAAGTATCTGGAATCCTTTGATCCCTAAAAACTCCATTCATCACCTCTTTTAGGAATGGTGCCAGTTCATTGGCCATTGTCTTATAAAATTTAGCCGTAAGTCCATCTGGCCCTGGCGCCTTTCCTAGATTTGCAGATTGTATTGCCTTGCTTATTTCCTCGTCAGTTACTTCACTGTTCAACTTACTTCTCCAAGCTTCCGAGATTTCTGGAAGTTTGGTCTTCTCCAGATATGATGCTATTGATTCTTTGTTTACTTCTTTTTTATTATACAGCTTAGCATAGAATTTATAGAAGGCTCTACTAATGGTAGTCTGCTCCAAGTACGTTTTATCTTCTTCACAGATTTTATTTATTATTTTCTTTTCCCTTTTCTTCTTCAATTGCCATGCCAAATATTTCCCAGGTTTATTAGCACCCTCAAACGCTTTTTGATTCAGTCTTTTAAGATTCCACTCCAATTCTTTATTACTCATTGCTGTTAGCTGTTCTTGAAGAATTTTGATTTCCTGGTATATTTTCTTTTTCCCTGGTCTCTTTTTTAACTGTACTTCTTTGGCTTTTATTTTCTCCTCAATCTCTTGTCTTTTCTCCTCTTTCTTTTTTCTTGCTCTGCCATTTAAGTCCATTAGTATGCCCCTTACAACCGCCTTGTACGCATCCCAAACTTTATTGGTTGGTACTTCTTTATTCACGTTGTATTGTATAAAAAACTTAGTCTCTCTTCTCAATGTTTCCATATTCTCACTTTCCTGTAACAAGTCCTCATTTATTCTCCAGGCTTTCCTTTTTCTCCTTTTTCCAAATTTCCACATAATTGGGTTGTGATCTGAGCCTACCATCGGCATTATTCCTACCTCCTTAGTCCATAACGCTAAGTCCTTTGAGGCCCAGATCATATCAATTCTTGATAATGTAAGATGCCTTGCAGAATAAAAAGTAAACTGTCTGGTTTTAGGATATTCTCTCCTCCATACGTCTTCGAGAGTCTCTTGTTGAATCAACTCAAAAAAAAGCTTTGGCAATAATCCTCTTTTCTTTTGTGCTTTTGTAGTCTTTTTGTCTAGTTCCAAATCTGTCACTCCATTGAAATCTCCAGCAAGAATTATCTGGTCATATACAAGATCGTCTAAGTGCTTCCTTAAGTCCTCAAAGAAGCTTTCCTTTGCACCGTTAGGTGCATAAAGTCCGACTACCAACACTCTCTTTAAGTTCCAGTTACATTCCACTGCTACAAATCTAGCTTCCACATCTCTCATAACAAATTTTGGCTGCAGCTCCTCTTTTATATACAACACCACTCCTCTTTTTTTCTTGTTGGAAGCCGCTACAAATTCTTTGCCCAATTTTCCAGATTTTAAATATTTTACATCCTGTTTTCTAATATGGGTCTCCTGCAAACAAACAATATCACATTTTTGTTTTAGTAGCCAATGAAAAATATTTTTTCTCTTATTCGGTGAGTTTAGTCCATTTACATTCCAAGATAATACTTTACTCTCCATATTCATGGTTTTGTTGGTAAGTCTTTTTCATTGTCCTTAATAAATCTCTCCATCTCCCGCTCAGATCTGATACGCTTTTTTGCCCCTCCAAACTCAAAGGACACTCCTTCCGGTAACTCCCATCTGTACCTAATGTTCATGTCCTTCAAAGTCTGAATTAACACTCTATATTTTTTCCTGTCCAGTAACACTGATCTGGGCAATTCCTTCATTATGATAATCGTCTTGCCATCAATCTCCAATGGGTCTTGAAATTGTTTTGTCACAATCCTCTCTTTCATATTTCTAGTTGTAAACTGCACGATCACATCCCTTGGTAGTTTCCTCTGGGTTGCAATTCTCGAGTTCACACGATACGCCACATCTAGGATAGCCACAATTTCCTCCTCCTCCTTCCCCAGGTATTCAGCCAACACCTCAGTCATCTGTTCTTGCGCTGACTTCCCTTCAACTTCTGGCAGACCACGAAAACGAAGCTGCTTCTCCATGTGTTTAGTTTCTGCAACTGACATCCTCCCCTTTACCGATCTCATCTCTGTTTGTTGCGTTTCTATTAAATTCTCCATCGCGTCTTCTACTGTTTTGACTCTCTGTTTCGTTCCTTGTAATTCACTGCTAATCGTTTCCACGCCTTTTTTCACTTCTGACAGCTCCGACTTTACTGTCTGTGTAACTTCTTTGACCTCTTTAATAAGCTCCAATTTCGTGTCCTTAAGTTCTTTCATCATGTCTATAAGTTTTTTGTCCAAATTTTCTATTGCCGATTGCCACTCTTTTTTCGACATCGTGGGGCTTGCTTTAGCTCGCTCCCACGAATCTGCTCTCTTCCTCAGCTCCGTGGCGTATAATTAAACGTTTTCCTTTTTTTTTTCAAATGTCCCAATCTTTGCCAAAATTAATTTTTTATATCCAAAATGTCGGGCGTCTTTTCTCTATGGTTTCTCTATGTTATTATAATCCAAGATGGCCTACTTCCTCTTCCGCTGAAGCCACGACCCTTCCACTTTCAAAAATGGCGATTCCCCACTTCCTGTCCCTTGGCAAGGGCCGCTTCCCTCCAGCCACTCTATTGTTATTACGCACTTCCTGTCTCCCGTCTTCCCACAGCAGGTCTCGCGATGGTGTCTTTTTCCCACAGCTCCAAGACCACAGGTATTCAAAACAATAGTCCGATTTTTGTAATAACTTCTTTAAACTTAGTCTCTTTTAAAATACAACTCCTGCCAAGTCTTCACCTCCTTTTCACTAGTCTGTTGCAGTTTAAAAATCTACTTTCTTTCCTCTCTGTTTTTGTCAATCTGTCCCGTTTCAAGAGATAGCGATCTTTACCTTCTCTTCAACTTTCTCGGGTTGTAATCGCTGTTTCGATCTTAAATTCTCCTCTCGACTTCCCTCCCCGATCGAAGCTTGGGTATGTAGGTCTTATGCCAGCCGAGTTGGCCCCAAAATTGCCGCAGAGATTATAGCCGACCCGTCGCAAGGTGGGACCTCAAGGATCGGGGGGGAGACTCCTTGTGTAGAGCCCCCCCTCGTCCGAGATCTAGCTCACCCTAGGGTCTTGAGCGTTCTTTGCCTGCTCCCCGCCTGAGAGCAGTCGGCCGCGGGTTATTTTCACCCCTCCGGCCGGTTAAAACGGCAATCCGGTCAGCTCCGCAAATGGAGCTGCGTTAGACCTCCATGAATCCCAAACCGGAAGTCAAGAATATGTGTTCTTGAAGTACTGATAGTAAAGGAGCAGTACTGGTGGTATTGTTTCATCATTGGACATGTATGCATAATAGAACAGCAAGATTTGAATCCAGTAGCATCTTAGAGATCAACAAGATTTTCAAAGTATATGCTTTTGACTGTCAAAGCTCCCTTTGTCAGATAGAATGTGCAGCTTACGATTGTCAGGTCCCTTGGGGTCTAAGCCGGGGCACTGGGGGACAGTGAAGGTGGTGTGCCAGTGAAATCATACCTGAGAAATTAACTCGAGAATGATAAATTTTGGACCAATTTTTACTGAATTGGCCCCCATTGCACACCATTGCTTCCACATCAGGCTAGGAATGACATCATTCCCAGTGTGACATGGGAGCATTCAGGACGGAGCCCGCGGGAGCATACTTCTCCTTTCCCAGCCCCATTCCTAGCCTCATTCTTACATGCTCCCCCCCTCCCCGCACTGGCCAGAAGGAGAGGCAGTAGGGGTGGCAGAGGGTGGAGGCTGGGATAGGGGGACTGGCAACTGGGGAACTGGCAACCCTAGCACAGCCAGTTGGACATACAGGAACAAGACTCATTGTCCCTTATGTTAAAGAATGTTGTTTTTGGAAAATGTTTGTTGTCTATTCTGCAGCATTCCAGTTCTAGTTCCAAAGAATACAGGTCCCTTAGTTACCAACTTACATAGATACAATAGGTGTTAGAAACTACAACTCCAATTCTTTTGGAAACATTTTTGATCTGGTACATCTAATCACAGATAGTAATTAGAGGTATTAATTGTGGATTTGCCCTTTTATAACATTTGGTACCAGTGGTGGGATATCATCAGTGGTAATTAAGTCCTGTTGTTTGTACATGCTTCAGGTTTTGTGCAGCCTTTTCACAGCATAGTGCAACAACTCTTTAAAGGAAGAGCAGAGGACATTTAAGATGGCTGGATACAGCTCTGCCAGCCCGAGGCCTGGCTTGGCTTCCTAACACGACTTTGCCCCAGCAAGCAAGGCACAGCTGCCGGCACTCTCTGATGAAAAGAAAGTGTTGATGTGAAGAGAAAGCAGCAGTGGATGAGAGAGGCAAAGAAGGATTGAAAAGGGGGGGGGGGCTAAGGCTTATTCTGCATTCCCCCTGCCCTGTTCTCCCATACAGCATGAAAGCAAGAGTATTGCATCTCAAATGGAAGAAAAGGAGTGGAAAATTAACTACAGAGAATCCAGTATATTAATGATGTATTCCCATCTTATACTCCTCAGCATGGAAGGAAGCTATAAAAGGGATCAGACGTGGGTGTTAGTGGATGGGACAAGGAAGAGAACAGGCAGAAAGAGCTAGAAACAAGATTGACTCTTAGCTAGAATTTTAGCTGAGGGCCAGGGCCACATCTTATTCCAGCCTTTCCCCAAACTTTTCTTTGGAACATAAACAGGAAACATGAGGACTATGACAGAATGGAACCATGTCCGTTACAAGCATCTTTACTACCCAGAAGGGGTCAGCACTTTAAAGGAAGATGATCCCGAATATAAGATAACCCCCTCTAAAAAAGGGTAGGCTATGGTGGAAGTAAATGATCCTGGATTTAAAATGACCCATCCTAACAACACAGGAATTACACAGTAGGATCATACTTATAGCAACAGAAGTGAAGTCTATAGTTATCCCTTTACTGATGAGTTCCCTATCCCTTACTGATGGATCTCTTTTAGACCACTTCCTTACAGTACAGCCCACCTATCTGAGTAAAAAGCCCTCTTGAATAATTCAGTTTTGCATTGTTTGTGGAAGCCCAGAAGAGTGGGAGCTTTCCTAATCTCTTCAGATAGACCATTCCATAAAGTGGGGATGATCACAAAGAATGCACATGTATGGGTAACTGACAATTTTGCCCTTGTGCAAGGGGGCACCAGCAGAAGGCCTTGTTCAGATGAGCTAAGCTGCTGTGGCAGAATATAGGGAGAGAGGCAAACCAACAGATATGATGGGTCAAGGCCATGAAGAGCTTTGTAGGTGCCAATGTCTTGAATCGGGCTCAGTAACTGTTAGGTAGCCACTCGAATGACTGTAAATGGGAGTAAGATTAACGGTCTTTCTAGCTCCTGATATTAGCTGAGCTACAGCATCTGCACCAACTGGAGTCTCTGAGTTAACTTAGAGGGGAGACCAATGTACAGTGCATTTCAGTAGTTAAGTCTTGATGTTACCATGGCATGGATCCAGGTGGCCAGATTGGCCATCTTCTAGGCTACGCTGAGATGTGAAAAACATTTTTTGCAGCTGCCTTAATTTGCTTTTCTAGCAGGACCACAGGATTCAGTATAACCCTTAGGCTCTTAGCTGTGTACAAGGGTCAGATGAACTCCATTGGAAATGGGGAATACAATGTCCTTCAAGATCTCTGCCTTCCCAACCAGCATCACTTCCCTCTTGTCTGGGTTCAGGTTTTATTTGTGTGCTTTCTCGTATTTGACCACAGCCATCAAGCAGCGACCTAAGATCTCTACTGCATCCTGTGGTGATTTGGATAGTGAGATATAGAGGTGGGTGTCATCTGCATATTGATGGCATCCAATTCCATAGCTATGAATGAGTTCTCCTAAAGGCTTTACATAGAGGTTGAATAACATGGGGGATAAGATTGGTCCCTGTGGAACCTCTCAAGATAATTCCCACTCTGCTACCCTTTGAGTTTGTTCCTTGAGAAATGATTTAAACCAGTCTAAGGCACATCCCTTGAGACCTACTTCTGCTTCTAGGTGCCTCAACAAGATGCCATAGTCTACCATATCAAAGACTGCAGATCCTGGAGGAGCAAAAAACAAAGTACGGCCTTAGCTTTATTCAGATGGAGATCATCCACTAACACCACTAAAGTGTTATATTCACCCTTAAAGCGCTATTAAGGCAACATCATTGGTGGTATTCTCTCTATATGCTTCAGTGGATGTCCACTTGGGAGTTATTTTCATCTTTCACCAGCTATTAATAACTAAACTTGATTTGCTGGAGTAAATTTTCCAATTGTACTTTCATACCAGTTATAATACAGTGATTGTTTTGAAATATATTTCTGTGACTGATACTGTGAGTCTTCTCTACTAACAAACTCAAACTCAACCCTGATTCTCTCTCTCTCTCTCTCTCTCTCTCTCTCTCTCTCTCTCTCTCTCTCTCTCTCTCTCTCTCTCACACACACACACACACACACACACACACAATGGGAAAGATGGCCTTTGTGGCCTTTGTCCATCATTTTTGCATTGAGGAAAAAGTCTTCTCAATCCGCCTCCGTATTGTAAGACAAGCATGTTCTGGAGAGCTTTAATTTTTGATCACTTTGATTATCATTCCAGCATGTGGGTGGCACATTTTGACCTGCGTTTGACCTTCCACTTCTGTGTTGCGCAGGGAATGACATTATTCCCAGCACAATGTCGAAGTGGTTCAGAGCATGCAGGAGAGTGCTGTGGGGTCCCTGAGCCTGTTCCTGTGCCCCCCCCCCAGCCAGCCAGGTGCGAGGTGGTGGGGCTGAAGTCTGGGAGCAGGGGATCCTCCATCCCCACTGGTGGGCTGGTAACCCTACATTCCAGTGGTCCTAGATAGCTGCAAAAGTGTACTCCTTGCAATGACAAACATACAGAACTTTTCTGGAAACATGAACAAAAATACAAATTGTGATGGGCTCCTAGCAGGCCATAGGAAAATGTGTTATCATAGTAAAAGCCAGCAGATTACTGTGAACGGAAATAAGTTGTTCAGATACTAGTATTACCAAAGAAATAAATTTTGAGAACTTGAGAGTGAAAATGCAGCCTTACTAAATTTTAGCCCTTCTTGTTGTTTCCCTAGAGATCGATGCAGCCTTGTTTTTACATACCAGAAACTGCTAAAAGGCTGATCGCTGCATTTTCTTCCTTCTCTGCATTTTTTTCCCTGAGCAAATGCATAAATTCATTGCAAACAACATCACTTGTTCACTCCTCAACTCTGGTGATTTCTTCTGATCATGGGCCACAAGCCCTGAGCTCAAAGAAAAGAAGAACGTGGAAGGTATTTCCTGCTGTTGTTTTGAATGTGAAGCAGCGTGAAGCTTGGATTTTAGTCTTTAGCCAGCCAGTCCGGGGTCACAGGCTGTACATAGACAGTGTACTCGTTTTTTTCTGCCCAGGGTACAATGGAAAGGAGAAAACAGAGATACACTGTGCCGTGCAAGGTTCAGTGCTTGGGAAAAGTAAAGCCAGTATCCTACATATCCTCTCTGAAGCATCCAGATTGGAACTAGTGACCTGAAGGGGGAAATCCACTGTTTTAGACTTTTACAAGTATTTGAGTTTTACAAGTCAGTTGAGTTGCTTGAGTTTTGTATCCATATTATTCAGCCAATGGCCATGATGTTACCTGAATTGGTCTCCTTGCAATAAGAGCATTTGTGGGGGGAATTAGCAGCAAGGAAGACGGATATGCGAAAGGCGGTAACTATGGGATTTTGTGCGCCAATGTCTACGAGGATCCCTTCCTCTAGAGAACCCTTTCAATAAGCAGGCAGATATTCAATCAAAAAGGGTTTTTTGTTTAAAACACTACAGATCAATTGCACACAAAACACACAGCACACACAAAGAGCTAACTAGAAAAAACAGAGAGGAAAGTTGGAGGGAGTTGCAGAGTTGGTTTTATAGTTACCAGGTCCAGAAGATTGGGGGTGTCTGAGGGAGAGCAGCTTCAGTGGCTAGTACTTCATGGCAAGAGGGAGAAGGGCTCAGACATGCCATCTGAGGGTGTGTGGAAGGTCCAGAATACACACACACTGAGCACATGGCAGGACAGTCATATATACTGTGAAACATGCCCTGAGGCAGGACTGAGAGTCTCTGCCTTAAAACAATGCCTTAATGGTTCTCCCAAGGTAGGACAAAGGACTGGGAAACTGTCTCCAGGGTGGGAAAATGAACTAGGAAAGTTTGATTAGGTCTTCCTAGGAGGAACTATAGATGTAAAAAGATTATTTGATGACCCATGATGTCTGGATGGGTGAGGCTATAATAGGTGAGTGGGTTAAGGGTAGAATTGGCAAGTGTCATGTCTGTGCCCCATCCATGCCACTACTTAATGCTGTTCCGTTGTTCCTGAACCAATGCTGTTGTTTCTGAACCAATGTTTTAGGCTATAACTTGATGTCATATTGCCAGTGCCATAACTATTTCCTTTCACAGGCTTATTGAAGCTGCAGGTGCCTTATCTAACGGATTGTAGAAACTCTCAGTGCTTTCAACTAGACATGGGCATAAACAGCATTACGAACAGAAAAAACCAACGAACAGCCTAATCTGCTGTTCTTGAACAGGCTGTTTGTGAGGCCCCATCCTAAACGAAAGGGGGGTCATTAAAAGCCTCATTCGTTGCCTTTGGCATCTGTTCGGCAAGCCAGACAGTCTGGCACCTGCTGCAATCAATCCCCTTGGCAACCAGAGGCAAGGAGGGACTGAACTCTGTCTGAACTCCTTCTGGCTTTCCTTCTGGCTTTAACCCTTCAAAGTACTTCCAGCAGAGAGTCCCGTTTTTGCCACTGTGAAGAGAAAATGACAGCAAACGGGGAGACCTGTGGATCATGCCTTTCCCGGGGTGCAATCTCTCTGAAACTTGGGGGGGTTTCAGAGGACAGTGAGGACTATGTCCCCTGCATGGTGGGTATTGGACATTGGGAAGGTCAGTTTGTGGGTTGTTTAAAGGGCCCTGCCCCTTGCACATGGCAGGAAAGGGCCCTTTAAACTATGAGCTGGCAGGCAGCAGGGGGGAATCCTGTTCATTGTTCGTTGTTGGCACCAAATGATGAGTAGAGTGTTTGGGGGTTTTTTAACGTTCGTGCCCATGTCTACTTCTGACCTTGTACACTGCTCACTTCCATGCACTGCTATGTCTCAACTTTGATCTCTTGCTTTCTCAGTGTCTCGACTTGATAGTACAAACATGTGAGATGTTCTCAGGATGAGTTCACTCCAAAAGTCCTGTTTTACTGTTGGGAGGGGGAAGGAGCAAACAAAGAGGAGGGATTTTCCCACAGGTTACCATTCCTGTCAACCTGTTCTTACTGCTTAGATGCTTACCTTGCTTCTGAGTAATTCTATGGACATATCTGTGGAAACGATCTGATTTCTGAATAAAGCCATTTGACCAAGAGCCTGGATTTCTTGCTGCAATGGTACAGGGATCTATCTGCAATAGCCTGTCATCCATAGCCTGACAGAAGGGTGTGTGAATGGATTCATTCAAGTACTTCTGGAGACCTCCATTGTTCTACAATTATGGACAAACTTTAGGGTGTGGGGCTAAGTTAGTCTTACTTCTCACATTCCAGTACTTTTCCATCTCCTGCCTAGCCAGGCAGCTTGTCTGTGTTTTAAACACATGAGCAGAGGGGCTTATGATATTGCCATATTTGTAAGCCTTAATATTGTGAGGGCAAGTATGACCACTTACAATGAAGTTTCAGGATGGACAAAAGAAAGAGAGTCAGTTTGGTGTAGGAGTTAAGAGCAGTAGGACTCTAATCTGGAGAGCTGGGTTTGATTCCCCACTTCTCTGCTTGAAGCCAGCTGGATGACCTTGGGAGTCAGTTACAGCTCTTCTAGAGCTCTCTCAGCCCCACCCACCTCTCAGGGTGTTTGTCATTAAGATAATAATAACCCACTTTGTAAACCACTCTGAATGTGACATGAAAGGCAGTATATAAATTGAATGTTATTGTTATTCTTTACTCTGTGGATAATTAATAGTGCAATCCTATTGTTGTGGACCAGCCCAGCCTAGCAGAGCAAAGAGACACAGAGGACTTTTCTGAGGAAGAGCAGCTGACGAACCTGACCCAGATCCATGGCCAGTGGCAGAGGCACTGCAGGAGGAAGCAGTCTCTGAAGGATAGGGTTGCCAGGTCCAGATTGCAAAATCCAGGAGATTTGGGGGGGGGGTTGAGCCTGGAGAGGGTAGGGTTTGGGGAGGGGCATCAATGGGGTATAATGCCATAGAATGCACCCTCCAAAGCATCCTTTTTCACCAGTGGAACTGATCTATGTCACCTGGGAATCAGTTGTAATTCCAGGAACTATCCAGCCACCACCACCAGAAGGCTGGCAACCCTACTGAAGGCTCAGACATAGATCCACAGCCAGGTCCCAGCACATCAGTCCCAGCTTCCCAGGCTAGCAGCTCAGCACCAGACCAGCATCAACAGTGATGATGAATGCAGGAGCAAGGCTGAGACAGCTGGCAGATGCATGATGCAGCATAGGTGCCTGTGCAGCTTGAGGCTTAAAAGCAGCAGAGCAGGGAGTGACTGTGTGGAAGCAACATGTTGGTCTACTTACTACAGACCTTGCTGCTTGTGTTTGGAACTGATTACCTTGTCTCTGACCTTCGCCTGTTATTGTGGACTTGATTTTGGAATTCCCCTGTTTGGCCCCAGAGCCTCTCATCCCCCGTTCCTGCCAGTTCACTGACTGCAACAGGACCCCTAGGACCCTCTTAAGAGTTCTGGTTGTTAATTTGAAGCACCTTTGCTTCTGGGTTCTTTTTTGAGTGTGTGTACCTCCTTAGCAAGCAACACTGGACACAGGCTGGTAAAATATAAAGAGATTTATTACAGAAAGAACACAGGAGTGTATGCTAGGCAGAAACCGCTCATAAAGACATTTAGGCAAGGCAAAAACAAATAACAGCTTGCTGATTCTATGTTCTAACTAGCTAAAATACTACTTGCTGACTATTGAGACATTCTCTGAGTTGGTTCCTAGGCAGGTTGTTCTTACCAAAGTCCATCCATGCCAGCTCACTCTAGGCTTCCTGGAGTTGGCATGGAGTAGAAACTCTCATCTTCCATAGCTGACACAGGGTAGCATAGCTGGTCCCATAGGAATGGTATAAATGGCAGAATATAATGGCATGAGGATGATGGCAGAATGGTAAACTGCTTAGTAACAGAGAGGTTTCTTCACAATGATGAGGGTCATCAGCCCACTCTAAAAACAAATCAGGGCTAATTACTTAATTGGCCATTACATCATTGTGAAAGTTTAAGGTGTATGGCCAGAGCTGAGAGCAATGCTGGGCACTGAGCTTCTCAATGCCACTTTCTCAGGAAAGATAGGAATGCAGATGCAATTAATTATCAGTGGCTGTGCCTCTCCGCAAACAGGCCTAGAAAGATCTCTTGCAGGCGTGAAGCCTGAACCAAAGTTTCACTCTAAGCATGGTGAAATAGGGCCTGCTCCTTACAACTCCCTTTTGGACTCAAAGCTGTGACTGTTGTCTAACCTGTGCCTGAACCTTGGAACTGTGATTTTTTTCCTGCTCTGACCACTTGGGAACTTTCCCGTGCCTGCTGCCTGTGTGAGTCAGTAATCGGGCCACCTATGGAAAGTTACTCCAATCTACGCCCATTGATTTAGTGGGCTTAGACTGTAGTAGCTTTTCATAGGATTGCACTGTGAATTGTGAAATTCACTGCCAGTGGACATAGCCATGGACATAAGCCATGAGACCAGATTGGTTTAAAAGACAGCTAGAAAATTCATGGAGGTCCATCAAGGGCGACTAGCCAAGACTAAAAGGAACCCCCATATTCAGAGTCTGTAAAACTTAGAATACCAGTACTAGGAGGCAACATCAAGGGAAGAACGGTCTCTAAGAGCCTCACTACAAGTGACATTTTACACGCGAACAGCACTTGATCATTTTCGCAAGTCTTTCTGGGAACTGAAGTCCCTCTCCCCCACCCCTTTTCCTTCTGTTCCTTCCCCTCTCTGTTAGAATGGCTGCCTGAAGAGATGGAGAAAGCCTACGGCAACAGCAGCTTTTGCAAATCGTCTTGCTCAGGGGTGGGGGATGCTCTAGAGAAAGCTGACATGTCGGTGAAGTCCTTCCCCTCTCTGTTAGAACTGTTAGAATCGCTGCCTGAAAAGTCAGAGAAAGCCTGCTTTTGCAAATCGTTCCTCCAGTCACAAGCCTGCTCTCAATTATCTTTGGGGACGGGCAGCTGCAACTTTCTCAGCTTTCTCCAGAGCATCCCCCCCCCCCCCCGTCCCCAAGCAAGACGATTTGCAGAGTTGCAGCTGCCCGCCCCCAAAGATCATTGAGAGCAGGCTTGTGACTGGAGGAATGATTTGCAAAAGCAGGCTTTCTCTGACTTTTCAGGCAGCGATTCTAACAGTTCTAACAGAGAGGGGAAGGACACTAGGACTTCACCGACATGTCAGCTTTCTCCAGAGCACCCCCCACCCCCCAGCAAGATGATTTGCAAAAGCTGCTGTTGCCGTAGGCTTTCTCTGTCTCTTCAGGCAGCCATTCTAACAGAGAGGGGAAGGAACAGAAGGAAAAGGGGTGGGGGAGAGGGACTTCAGTTCCCAGAAAGACTTGCGAAAATGATCAAGTGCCGTTCGTGTGTAAAATGTCACTTGTAGCGAGGCTCTAAGTGTTGGTTGACCCTGCGGGGGCAACTGTTTGGCCACTGTGTGAAGCAGAACAGTAAACCAGAGGGACTACTGGACTGGTATGATCCAGCAGGGCTCTTTTTTACATTCTTATGTTATTAGGCTGACTTTTTACAGGGTGCAAAAGTCACTGGGTATCAGACCCATGTTTTTATAAGCTAAGGATGGATGCATGCACCCTTTTACATTACTCCCCCCCCTCCCGTTGTCATTGTGAACATTTCCATCCACACATTTTCCTTACTGCTGTTGATGATTCATTTGCCTTTTAAATGCATTTAATACATTTTTACACAATTTATATGATATTTATACATACAATGCATATTGTTTATGCATTGACAAATAAATAATGTTGACAAATGAGCAGAATTTGCTGGAAAAATTCCACACAAGGAAACAGAAAATCGCCTGAAAGTATAGACCCATGGCTTCAGTTTGCAAAGAAAGAAGGAAAATCAAAACTGGGTTTTTTACTTGAAACAGCAAGCTTGCAAAATTCATTAGAATTCCTATTAGCAACAGGAAAAGATTTACTTGGGTAACCCAGTAATGCTTGGCTGTTAATAAGCACTGAATAGAGAAAGCTCATATAGATAGATGAAATACATATAGAAGTACACGGAGAGTGCAAAAATAATTGTGCAAACAGACTCTCAGTAAAGGAAAAGAACAGCAACAGCACATCAGAAGCTGCGTTCTCATTGCAACACAGTGACCTGTCCACTGCAACACTGGAAGGCTATTGTTTGATGTAGTGGTTAAGAGCAGCAGGACTCTAACCTGGAGAGCCAGATTTGATTCCCCACTCCTCCTCTTGAAGCCAGCTAGATGACCTTGGGTCAGTCACAGCTCTTTCAGAGCTCTCTCAGCCCCACCTACCTCACAGGGTGATTATTGTGAAGATAACAATAACACACTTTATAAACGTATTGTCGAAGGCTTTCACGGCCGGAGAACGATGGCTGTTGTGGGTTTTCCGGGCTGTATTGCCGTGGTCTTGGCCAAGACCACGGCAATACAGCCCGGAAAACCCACAACAGCCATCACTTTATAAACCTTTCTGAGTGGGAGTTAAGTTGTCCTGAAGAGTGGTATATAAATTGGATGTTGTTGTTGTGTGATCCTAAGCTTATTTCCACTGGGTGTGAGAGGTCCTACCAGGGGCTGGTGCAACAAGAGTAATGAGGGGCACATGAGTGCTTTTTCAGTGCCAGGCAGAGGCAAATGCTGAGTGAATACAAAAACTATCATGAGTGTGAACCATATCAGCAGTGACTGCTAGTGCTAGGCACTTCTACACACTCCACAGCTACATACCTCCACAAGGCTTAAGGGTCGACCTCTGTATTTCAGCTTCTATCTCACAACATCACCCACTAAGGATGCATTCCCTCCCATTTTTGCATTGGTATTCTAGCTGCCTAATGACAATGTTCCTGAAATGTATAATTACACATAATTTGGTACACACAGTTGTCCAGATTGCAATGCTCAGCTGTATTTTGAATCAAACTGTAGCTCCTCAAGAAGTTCTTCTTTGACTCATCGTCTTAAATGAGAGCAAGCACAGTCAGTGTTCAGCAGACAAGAGGCTCAGAGCCAACTGCATCATAGGCACATGGACAGAAGGTATTTAATATTAATCACTTCTTTTTGGTAAACCTCATAGTGATTGTTGAGAACTCCATGAGTAGACCAGATCATGTGACCAAGTAGCCTTTTCTTTGGTGACTATCTTTTCTATTTGATCGCTTCTTGCAAATGTTTTATGCAATTTTTGTCTCTAAATTCCTCTTATTCCTGAAAGTTGATGGGGGAAGGGTTGCTGAATGTCCAGGTGCTTTTCTTCCAGGATTGCCATAGGGCACTTCAAAACAAACTACAATTCATGCATCTGACGAAGCGAGCTGTGGTTCTCGAAAGCTTATGCTACAATAAAGGTGATTAGTCTTAAAGGTGCTACTGGACTCTACTATTTTGCGACTACAGACTAACATGGCTAACTCTTCTGGATCTAATTCCTAGAGAGTAATCTACTAATGCACTTGTACAGAGAACTGTCAATGTGCATATTGCAACACTACGAGTTGAGGTAGAACTCAGTGAATTACATCTCAGGATGCCATAAACCTTGAAGCAAACATGTTTGATAATTGAACATACCATATTCAATAGATGTGTGAGCCAAACCTCTGATCTGTTAGTCGGTCCACCATCTGCTTCAAATAGCTGTCAGCTGTGCATTAGATGTGTTGAGTGGAGTTTCAGTTCCTTGTGATGGTGGAGTTTAATTTCCTTGTCTTGCAAGGCCTTTTGCATCTGTACTGTAGGTGAGATAATTCTGCTCAGGATCATGGATGATCATTCAAGTAATTAAATGACAGGGGGGGGGGGGGGTGGGGAACTACACCTGTGAGCAAATGTCCTTGTATGAAATTATTTATTACTTGGATAACACAGACTTAGTTTCAGGTGAGTAGCTGTGTTGGTCTGTAGTAGAAGAATAAGATTCAAGTCTGGCAGCACCTTAAAGACCAACAAGCTTTCCAGGATATAAGCTTTCGAGAATCAAGGTCTCTGCTATCTGACAAAGGGAGCTTGACTTTCAAACACTTATACGCTGGAAATCTTGTTGGTCTTTAAGGTACTGCTACACTCAAACACAGACTTAAACATCCAATGGTAGGACTGTTTTTAAAGTACAGTGTTTTTTTAATAATTGCTGACTGCGTGATTGATTTGCTAATTGCCAAATGGTACACAACATCAGCAAGTCTATAGTGGAGAGGGAAATAGGACTTCCACTGGGCTGTATGAGACTATGCCTGTGTGAAATACTTGCTAACTGCACTTCACTGTGCTGACTGCATACTGTGCTGTCTGAATAGGTTTGTTCATGAACAGATGAACTAATAGGAAAAAAAATCAGCTCCCTGTACATGACTGATGAGTGGACTGTGAGCCCAAACAGTAAGTGTTTGAGCATCCCTGTGACATCAGTATAATATTATTTCTTATGTTATGGTCCCATTATCCTACTTCCACAGTCATTACTCCAGGATCTCTTAGGAATTTTCCTTCTGAAAGCAATAATTGCAAACTAGAGGTTATATGCAAATTCATATAACAAAGCTCTGGTGGTTCTCAAAACGGAAAGCGGCTTCAGGTAGCTGCAGTTTTGAATGGAAGCCTATGGGTATGAGGCAGGGGGAATGAGAGTTTGGAAAGGAAATGTGGCCATCAAGCAAAGGGTTCAGCACCCTCCCATCTGTTGCTCAAAACCACAGCTTCCCAAAGCTTTATTTCATGTTAAGAAATTGTTGGATTTGCATTGCATGCATTTGCATTTGATGTTTTGGTTGCTCCTTAATAGCTTTCCAACAATGCTTTACTTGCAAGAGAGGAGAGAAAGAGAATGAAAATAAGGGAAGTTCTATCTCCACTCTGCCCAGGCAAATAGAGGTAATAAAATTATTTCCTGAGAGTCCAATGGTAATTACATCTCGACAATGGTGCTAAATATTGTGGCATATACATGCCCTATGGAAGGACAAACAAAGAAAGTGGCAAAGGATATCTGTGATAGGATATATGGACTCATAGCTCCTGAGAAACTCTGGGGCTTACTATTTGTTTTTAGCAAAACCCCATAAACTACAGAAACAAATAAACCATGCCAAATCCTGAGACCCAGCAATGTATCTCACAGCCCACTGGGAACAGCTGTACCAATACAGAGATGCATCTAATGTCATACTAATATGCTGCAAGCAGTCCATAGTTATGATAATGAAGAAGCCCAAGGAACTAAGGCTGAGTAACACAAGCCAATTGGGGTTAGACAAGTGAGTGGCTGAAGGGTCAATAGTGTTTTGTGGCTGGATGAAGTATAGCCGCACTGCTGGGCATGTAAGCATAGATTATGGAGACAGGCCTATTATTCATTTGCCCTTCTCCGCCATTCATTCCAGCTGTGGCTTGTGCAAGAGAGCAGGTGTCAGGTAATAGGAATACCCCTTTGGCCTCATCTCTTGAGAGTATTGCTAAAAACACCCTTGCAGATGGGCTTGCACAGACCTTTTGAGTTCATAGTAAGAGGGCTAGCATTTCCCTCCCTCCAGTCTTATTTCCTCCACTCATTCTGCAGTCCTGATGTGGTGGTGGGGGGCTACATTGTCTTGCCCTTATCTGGTTGATGCTAGGAGGGGAGAGAGCTCACCCAGATGGATTTCAGCAGTTCTCATGAGTATTTTATGGTCTTTTACTGATTTACAGCCAGTTCAGCATTCTTGTAAACGGCCATAAATTGGATTGAAGTCATAAATCATAACCAGAGAGAGGTTCTGAGCCCCAGCTCAGGCTCAGCTAGCATCTTTGAAAATAACCACACGCATGCCTCATTTTCAGCTCTTTACAGACAGCAGTAACCTATAGATAAAATTCAGAAGGCAATCCTCTTTTCAGTGCGCCCACTGCCTTAGCCTGCAAGGTAAAGTGATACCTGTAGGGAGGTCATGGAAATTCTATTGTTTCTTTGCAATCTCAGCTACTTACCTTGCATCTTGTATCACTTTACTGTACAGAAAGGAGGAGGAAATGCGTAAAATGGGGTCCTCTACGGCATGGCTCTTTGGCATAGTAAACATACTGTGAAGTGCAGGACACTCTATAAAGGTTGGAACTAGTTCCTGTTTATTTGTTTTTTGCTCAGTCCCACTCAGCTCTCCTCCTTAGTATTGCCCTTGTCCCACACACTTTTTGTCTTTGCAGATTCCTAGCACAGCATCTTTCATCAGTGAAAAAGCTGATCAGTTCCCCTTTATATATTTGGGGAGGGAAGGCAGCAATCCCACTGGTTCTCGAAAGCTAATCAGGGTTGGTACTTGGATGAGAGGCTACCAAGGAAGACTCTGCAGAGGAAGGCAATGGCAAACAACCTCTGCTTCTCACCTGTATTGAAAGCCCCTTGCTGGGGTTGCCATAAGTTGGTTGCGACTTGATGGCATTTTAGACACACGCTCACACACATGTCAAGAGCAGATATCAGACATTTGGGTAAATATTCATCAGACATTCAGAGACTATCCAGTTTACTCATCATTTCATAAATAATGTTAAGGAGAATGTTGGGGAGCAAATTAACTTTTATTTTCAAGTTTTAAAAAAAGATCACCAACGTTCTTAACTTAAAAATAAAAGCCAACTGGTATCTTCACAGGTGAAAGAGTCTTGTGCAGACAACTCAGAATCTCTAAGCGAGACATCTGATACACAAAGAACACGTGTCGGGAGATGCAATGGTAGCTGGGAATCGTAGTTTTAAAAAGACAGAGCCAGTGGCAGGGCAAAGGATTTGCTATACACTGGAGCTGTGAGAAGGGGCTGTGAAATTCCAGAAAGGAAACTTCAGCCCTTTATAACCTCTCCAGGTCCAAGCCTGGCTCTGGAAGGCAGCTCCAGCCCATTTCCATTCCTCACTGCCTTCTAGTTGCAATCTCACACAGTTTTAGACTGGAGAAGTGAAATTGACAGAGCTTTCAGGGAAGCAAAGATAAAATTAACAAAGCCTCTGAGGAGCAATCTCTTCTCTATCAGCTCTATCTTCTTAAACTACACTTCTTGGCTAACATTGCATCTCCCTACACTTGACGAATACACACTGAGGTGTCTCGTGTAGAGAGACTTTCAATGTGAAGATAGCAAGTGCATAAGGAAGGGAAGTGCAAGTGCGCCTGTTGGTCCTCCTCCTGAAATTTGCCTATGGATTCTGAACAGTTTTGAGCAGAAAAGCCAAAGCCAATCAGTGTCTGAAGGTCAGCGGTCACAGCCCTGCTCACCCTGCTAAACATTGGTTAGCCTCACATTTAGTCATCTGCTCCGAGCCAAGATTGTATGATTTGTTGCTTACTGGCTGAAATCCTCTGAGTCCCTGTACCAAAAGTAGAATAGAATGTTTTAAACAACAACAAACAAACAAGTTTACATTGGCTCTGCTTAGTAAGTGTTACCCCTACCGTTCTTTTATCCAAACCCATACATTAGTGGATCACTTGGGTTTAAATATAACTAAAGCCTTCTCTGTGTACATGAGACCAATCTGGAATTATGTTCCAACCATTCATTATAAGAAAACGCCACATTCTAGCTCTTCTAAAGTTCAAAGCCATAAGTCAGTTTGGAGGAGCAGATAAAACCTGGTTCAGCTAGCCTATGTTTATTTATGATTTATATTGATTTAGTTAGACTTATGCTCACATCCATTAAAAAGAAGTGTCTGTGCCTTGCTGTAGGCACTCTGTGACAATTCTTAAATATGAGTAAATGGCCAATTTTCAACTCAAAGGCCATTTTAATAGAACAGCGTAGGGCCCAAAGGATCCGAGCCTGTGCTTCATTTATTTATTGTGGCATAGAAGAGGAACATGAACTAGTGGTGGGGTTATAGGTTGTTGCAGCGTCGATGGTGTTTTTAGCAAGTCAGTGCTTTTAGTTATTATTCCACTCTTTACCTATTATTTTACACTTATTTCACTTCACCTTTCCTAACTTGGGTTTCAGATGTTAGCTAATCTGGTTGCAATTTCTGAACAAATTCTTTTGTGGCCAACACTAAAATTTTCAAAATCTAGAAATGCAAGTAAATTCCACTTGAGATTTCTGCTATGAATTTCCTGTTAGTAAGTTGAACAGGGTATTAATACTGATCTTACTGGTCCAACAGTATGGACCAACAACAAAGAATACCATTTGTGTTAATAACATTTATTTGAAGGGCTTTCTAGCTGCTCCGTGACTTTTACCATTTTTCTCAAGACCAGTCTGACGAAAAGAATGTGTCATGGGCTGGGCCCGCCCAAGCTGGGAGTCCAGGTACTAGCACGAAGCCAAGGGGTGTTAAAAAGTCACAAGCCAGGTCCAGTCCGTAGTCAGAGCACAAGGTTAATGCCAGGGTTGCCTCCAGGATCCAAAAAGCCAAGCCAAGTCCAGTCCGTAAGTCAGAGCACGAGGGTATCGAATCAAGGTGCAGGCAAGAGCAAGACACAAGGTACCAGGGAGTGGTTGCAGGTAGTTGACACGTTGCTTCCACGCCTGGCAGTTGCTCCTGACTGGCTTTTATAGCCAGGCGTGATTTTCAGCCAGCTGCTGGGGCTCCATCCTGATGCTACTCATCATCACTCTCCAGCAGCTGGCGTTGGCTCAGGAGACGAGCACTGCGCCGTCTCTCCTGCAGTTCCAGTCTCTGGCGCTGCCTGCGGCGCTCTCTAGGTGTGGGTGAGCCTGGGGGGGTGGAAGCCCCTGGCTGGGCTTCCCCTGTGGTGCTGGCAGTCCCTGACTGAGCCTCCCCTGTGGAAGTTCCTGGCTGAGCTTCCCCTGTGGTATTGGGGCTAGAGGGTGCTGGTGTCTCAGCTGCTAGCTGTGAGCCTTGATCAGCCAGCAGCTGCTGCTCATGATTGCTGGCTTCTGCTGAGTCAGGGCTAGGGCTGGCTACACAGAACTCTTCTTCTCCTGAGGAGTCCTGGCTGGCTACACGAGGCTCCTCTCCTCCAGAGGAGACCTCACTCTCAGACTGGGCTATGACACCATCCCCCCTCCCAAGGCCCCCCCTCCTCTGTGGCCCGGGCGCCCCCGGTTTCTGAGGATAGGCCCGATGGAATTGTCGGACTAGACGGGGGGCATGAATGTTCACAGCCGGCTCCCATGAGCGGTCTTCCGGTCCATACCCCTTCCAGTCCACCAAGTACTGCACTTGCCCCCGCCGGCGACGGGAGTCCAGGATCTGGGCGACCTCATATTCTTCTTGCCCCTCAATGGTAATCGGAGGTGGAGGAGGTGGTGGCCCGGGATGGTGCAGGTCTGGGGGTGACGCCGGGACTAGAAGGGACCGATGAAACACGGGATGGATCGGGAGGGTCGGTGGTAGTTGCAGGCGGTAGGCTACGGGGTTCACCTGGTCGGTGATCACGAAGGGTCCAAGGAACCGAGCATCCAGCTTTTTGGAGGGCCGTTGGCTGCGGATATGGCGGGTAGATAACCAGACCTGGTCACCTACGGACAGGGGAACACCAGGTTGCCGTTTCCGATCCGCAGCTCCCTTGTAGTTTTCCTTGGCAAGCTGGAGTTGCTCCCGCAACAGCTCATGCATGGATTGAAGTTCCTGGAGGCGATCGTCCGCAGCTGGGATTCCTGACGAGGGTGTGGTGCTAGGAAAGAAGCGAGGGTGATGGCCATAGTTAGCCATAAAGGGGGTCTGTTGGGTGGAGGAGTGCACTGCATTGTTATATGCGAACTCGGCCAAAGGCAGTAGGGCTAGCCAGTCATCCTGTTGATGGTTTGTATAGCATCTCAGATACTGCTCCAGGGTTGCATTGGTGCGTTCCGTTTGCCCGTCGGACTGGGGATGGTGTGCTGAGGATAAGTGGACTTGGGTGCCAAGAAGGGAGTGCAGTGCCCGCCAAAACCTAGAGGTGAATTGAACTCCCCGATCGGAAATTACATGGTCCGGTCGCCCGTGAAGTCGAAAGACATGCTGAAGGTACAGGTGTGCAGTGTCCTGAGCGGTGGGGGGTCCAGAACAGGGAATGAAATGGGCCATTTTTGTGAATAAGTCCACCACCACCAGGATGCAGGTATGGCCTTTGGAGCAGGGCAGATCTATAACGAAGTCCATGGAAATAGTCCTCCATGGCCCGGTGGGTGTGGGTAGCGGATGCAGAAGGCCGGAGGGTTTGCCAGGGGAATCCTTGGCCCGCCTACACGTCTCACAGGCTGCCACGTACCGGGCCACATCTGATTGCACCCGGGGCCACCAGAAGTCACGGGTCAAGAGATGGGTTGTCTTGTGGCGACCGAAGTGCCCAGCGGGTCTGGAATCATGGACCAGTTGCAGGACTTTCGTTCGCAGCGGGCCAGGTGGTACATAAATTCGGCCTCGATGGGTCAGTAGCCCCTCTTCCTCTGCGAAGCCATCCGCCTGGAGCTGGTGCGGCTCCCGGACCTTCTGGAGGTATTTCTGGGCAACTGGGTCCAGTACCTGTTGAGCCAGTATCTCCTCAACCAGCCCCTGGGAGGGTTGCGCGGCAGCGAAAGTTTCGGGAGCCAGGATAGTAGTTAGAGGCTCTTCCCAGCCTGAGGATGAGTTGTACTCTGGTTTCCGGGACAGAGCATCGGCTTTCTTATTCTGGGAACTGGGGACATACGTGATCCTGAAGTCAAAGCGGGAGAAGAACAATGACCAGCGGATCTGCCTCTGGTTGAGGCGGCGGGCGGTTTGGAGATGTTCCAGGTTCCGGTGATCAGTGAGCACTCGGACAGGGTGTTGAGCCCCCTCCAGATGGTGCCGCCAAACCTCGAAGGCTGCCTTTATTGCCAGCAGCTCCTGCTCCCAGATGGTATAGTTCCTTTCTGCAGGGGTAAGCTGGCGAGAGTAGTAGGCACAGGGTTGGGGGACGCTGGAGGAGGTTGCACGTTGTGAGAGCACCGCTCCGATGGCAGTGCTGGAGGCATCCGCCTCAACTACGAAGGGTAGCTGGGGATCTGGGTATCGGAGTACCGGTTGTGTGATGAAGCGTGCCTTCAAGGTCTGGAATGCCTCATTGGCTTCCGGTGTCCAATGGAAGGGTTCTCGAGGCCGGAGAAGCCGGGTAAGGGGAACAGCTATGGATGCAAACTGGGGGATGAACTGCCGATAGTAGTTGGCAAACCCCAGAAATCGTTGCACATCCTTCCGTGAGCGGGGGGGTTGCCAGGTCTGTACCGCTTCGACCTTAGCTGGGTCCATTTGGATACCCCGGGGCGAGATCACATGGCCGAGGAATTCTACGGCAGGCAGGTGGAATGCACATTTTTCCAGCTTGGCAAACAGGCCATGCTGCCGGAGTCTTTGCAGCACCATGCGCACGTGCTGGGGGTGTCGAGCCGGGTTCCGGGAATAAATTAATATATCATCCAAGTAAATGATGACGAACTGATCCAGCAGGTCACGAAAGATATCATTCATAAACCTCTGAAACACCGAGGGCGCGTTAGTCAGGCCAAAGGGCATTACCATGTACTCGTATTGTCCATACCTGGTACTAAAGGCAGTTTTCCACTCATCGCCTTCCCGGATGCGCACCAGGTTGTAGGCTCCCCGAAGATCCAGCTTGGTGTAGATCTGGGCTCCCTTAACTTGCTCCAGGAGGTCGGAGATCAGTGGCAGTGGATACCGGTCTCGGACAGAGATTTTGTTCAGGGCCCGGTAGTCATTGCAGAGCCGGAGTTCTCCACTTTTCTTTTTAACAAAGAGGACTGGGGCAGAGGTGGGCGAGGTGGAGGGGCGGATGAATCCTCGACGCAGATTGGTTGTGAGGAAGTCCCGGAGTGCGGCCAGCTCAGGCTCTGATAACGAGTACAGGCGTCCCACTGGCAGGGGGGCGCCGGGGATTAAGTCAATAGCACAGTCATACGGCCGATGCGGGGGGAGTTGGTCTGCCCCTTTTTCCTCAAACACATCTGCAAAATCTGCATATATCTCCGGTAGTGCAAAGGCCCCTTGTGCAGCGGCTGCAATTGGACCCGTGCGTTTATTTTCATGTGGGCAGGGTGTCCGGAAGCGAAGGTCCTGCTGGCCCCACCGAATAACCGGATCATGGCAACAGAGCCAGGAGAGCCCCAGGACCAGCGGAAAGTGGGGGATGCCCACAACATCGAAGCAGAGCTGCTCGCGGTGATGCTGGATCTGCAAGAGAAGGTCCTGGGTTTCCTTGACCACTGGCCCAGAACGCAGAGGCCGCCCATCAATGGCCTCCACTACGGTGGGGGTCTTCTTTGCCCGCAAGGGAATCCTGTGCTGTGCGGCAAACTTGATATCCATGAAGCAGCGGGATGCCCCTGAATCTACCATGGCATACACAAATAGGCATCGGCCGTCAGGCAGGCACAGCTTTACAGGCACCAGGAATGGTTCGGGATGGTCACAGGAGGCATTGGCTGTTCCAACAAGTTGTTTAGCAGGAGTCCGCTCCAGAGCTAAAGCTGGGGCCCTCCTTTTTGCAGGGCAGTCATTGGCGTAGTGACCCACCCCACCACAGTACCAGCAGAGGTTGTGGGTGTGACGCCGCTCCTTCTCCTCAGGAGGCAAATGGGTACAAGGCATGCTCGAGGGTGCTAGTTCTGCTGCCTTGGCAGGTGAGGCCTGGGGCGGAGGACAGCTTAGCACACGGGCTTGTCTCCGGTTCTCTAGCCGCCCATCGATTCGCAAGCATAGGAGAATGAGCGCTTGTAGTTCTCTCGGTCGTTCGGATCGGGCCACTTCATCCAATACCTCCTCAGATAGGCCCTCCAGGTACTGGTCGGCGAGGGCAGCTTCGTTCCAGCCCAGGTCCTGGGCCAGTAACTGGAATTCAGTGGTGTATTGGGCCACAGTCCCATTCCCCTGGGTGAGGGCACGTATTCTTTGGTTTGCTTTGATGGCCTTCAGGGGGTTCACAAAGGCGGCAGAAATGTGGGCCACAAAGTTTGGGAAATCCCCTAGCAGTGGGGATTTGGCCAGTAACAAGGGTGTGGCCCATCTTGCCGCCTGCCCCTTTAACAGGCTGAGGATAAAGCCGACCTTGCTTTTATCTGTGGGAAAGTCTCTGGCCCGGAGTTCAATATATAGCTGGCAGCGGGCAAGAAATGCTGGGAATTCCTCCACATCGCCCTCAAAACTGTCAGGAAGCTTCACTGGGCATTTAGCAGGCGGCAGTGCAGCAGGGGCAGCAAGTAGGGTGGCAATCTGCTGCTGCAAAGTCACCAGTGCTTGAGTCAATTGCAGTACCTGATCCTGCAGCAGAGCCAGGCTCCCCAGGGTGGGCATCGCCGTGTCCATGCTGGGAAGTTTTGTGGTGGAAGCAATCTGTCATGGGCTGGGCCCGCCCAAGCTGGGAGTCCAGGTACTAGCACGAAGCCAAGGGGTGTTAAAAAGTCACAAGCCAGGTCCAGTCCGTAGTCAGAGCACAAGGTTAATGCCAGGGTTGCCTCCAGGATCCAAAAAGCCAAGCCAAGTCCAGTCCGTAAGTCAGAGCACGAGGGTATCGAATCAAGGTGCAGGCAAGAGCAAGACACAAGGTACCAGGGAGTGGTTGCAGGTAGTTGACACGTTGCTTCCACGCCTGGCAGTTGCTCCTGACTGGCTTTTATAGCCAGGCGTGATTTTCAGCCAGCTGCTGGGGCTCCATCCTGATGCTACTCATCATCACTCTCCAGCAGCTGGCGTTGGCTCAGGAGACGAGCACTGCGCCGTCTCTCCTGCAGTTCCAGTCTCTGGCGCTGCCTGCGGCGCTCTCTAGGTGTGGGTGAGCCTGGGGGGGTGGAAGCCCCTGGCTGGGCTTCCCCTGTGGTGCTGGCAGTCCCTGACTGAGCCTCCCCTGTGGAAGTTCCTGGCTGAGCTTCCCCTGTGGTATTGGGGCTAGAGGGTGCTGGTGTCTCAGCTGCTAGCTGTGAGCCTTGATCAGCCAGCAGCTGCTGCTCATGATTGCTGGCTTCTGCTGAGTCAGGGCTAGGGCTGGCTACACAGAACTCTTCTTCTCCTGAGGAGTCCTGGCTGGCTACACGAGGCTCCTCTCCTCCAGAGGAGACCTCACTCTCAGACTGGGCTATGACAGAATGTGATACCAAGCCCTTGGATCAAATGATGCATCAGCTCTTCATGTTAAAACCTACCAAGTCACCATCTCAGGACAGTAAAAGGTTCTTGTCTAGTTTTTTTTTTTATGTGCAGAGATTTATTTTTTAATTCCGATATGAACCCCCTTCACCCTCATTCTGAATGTACAGAAGATATGTGGCCCTATACTTAGTGAGGTGTAGGGGAAGAAGGAGGTCATGCCAGTCCCACCTTTGATGCTACCTGTTGTTCATGTAGTGACACAACTTATGACACAACATATACATTGATCGATATTCTCTGTGTATAATAGACATGGGCACAAATTGAAATACAAATCAAATTTCGTGATGAATCGGGCCAGTTTGTGTTTTGCGAAATACATTTCATGGAGCTGCAGTTTTCACAAAATTCCTGACTTTTGGGGCTGATATGTTCGATTTGTGAATGATTCGTGATGCTAGACAGGCTGGCACCGATCCATTGATTCCCTAGGCAACATAGGCCCAGAATGTCTGCAGACCTTTTATTGCCATTGGAAACTTCAATCTTAGCCCACATAACCTTGATAGGCAGCTCTCCCTGCCAACTGGAGAGCTTCAATTCTGCCCTATACAGCAAGGAGCAGGGGAGGGGCGGTTAATCCCCTAGGCAACTGTGGAGATGGGCCTTCTGTAGCCATGGGAACACCAATTTCATCCCTCCAAATGCTGTTAGGCAAGACTGTCTGCCAACCAGAGACCTCCTGCTCCATGTGAGCATTTCTTATATAAGGCACAGCTCTCTGCTTCATGCTCTTCAGCTCCAGAAGACAGAGGGAGAGGGAGGACCTGTTGCTGGGATTTGAAGTGAGAGAGTAGAATTGGGAGCTTTTGGCTGGATTTGCTGCTATTTTAAAAAAGACTAACAAGCCCCTTTCTTATTTTCAGCTCTTGGCCTTGCTGGGAAGGTTGTTGGGTGAGAGTTCCTTCTTTCCTCCACCCCACCCCACCCCAGCCTCAGGGCATTGCGTGGCTCTGAGGCCTAGCTTGACTGAGGCCTACCTTTATTTTATTTAATTTCCTTTGCTTATATTATTATTTAGAGCATTTGTTCTTGCTGGCTTGTTGGGTGAGGGTGGGTGGAGGAGAGCCTGCTGAAGTCTCCCTGCGAGTCTGGCATCTCTGTGTATGAAGGGGGCCATTGAAGTGCCCTGGGTTCTGACGAATCACGAAACTATTTATTTGTTTGTTTATTTGTTTATGTCATTTATAGTCCACCTTTCTCACTGAGACTCAACGTTTATTACACAGTATGAGATTAGAACAATCAGTAGCAAGGACATTTCAATACAGTATCAAGGACATTTCATAAACAATACCATACGGTAAATAGATACAAGTTAAAAAGACATAGTATTAGTAAGAAACCAATACAGAGTAGAAAAAATACTGAAGCAGAACATAATCAATTCTAGGACTAACATTAGACAACATGGAGCACTGGTGGTACATAGAAGTACATATTTAAAACAGCAGATAATATGTAAGGCAATATAGTGATGAAGTCTATGGTCCCTAACTCATTAGCAAAGCATCTTACCTACAATACAGCCCTCCCATTTGCGTAAAAAGCCTTTTTGAATAGTTTGGTTTTGCGTCGTTTATGAAAAGCCAGGAGAGTGGGGGCTTTTCGGACTTCCTCAGGCAGGTCATTCTAAAGGATAGGGGCCACCACAGGGAAAGCCCATGTACGGGCTGCTGCTGACTTCACCTGTGTGCAGCCTGGCAACTGCAGGAGACCCTGGCCGTTTCTACATGTCTTACCTTCTGCTGGAACATCATGGAAGACAACGCCTTCTCACATACAATCACGGCAGGAAGATGCGATTTCATGCAAAAATCCCAGCTGACGGTGTCTTCCTGGTGCGATTTCGCGCGCAAAGATGCTGTCTTCCACGATGTTCTGGCAGAAGGTAAGACGTGTGGAAACGGCCCCTGTTCAGATGAATGAAGCTGCCGTGAAGGAACATAGGGAGGGAGGCGGTCCCGTAGGTATGCCAGACCAAAGCCATGAAGAACTTTGTATGTAATAACTAATACCTTGAGCTGAGCATGGTAACTAATGGGTAGCCAGTGGAGTGACTGTAGGATAGGAGTGATGTCCGTGATCCTGATCAACCCTAATAACAGTCAAGATGCAGCATTTTGGAGCCTCCTAGTTAACTTAGCTGGGAGACCTCCTAGTTAACTTAGCTGGGAGACCTATGTATAGAGCATTACAATAGTCAAGCCTTGATGTTACCATAGCATGGATCTAAGTGGCCAGGTCAGCCATGTCAAGTTAAGAAGCCATCTTCCAGGCTAGAGTGAGGTTGTAGTAAGCATTTTTTGCCGTTGCCTTAACTTGTTTTTCTAGTAATAATGCTGGATCCATTATAACCCCTAGGCTCTTAACTGAGTCTGCAAGGGTCAGACGAACTCCATCGAAAGAGCAGAATACAATGTTCTTCAAGATCTCTGCTTTCCCAACAAGCATCACTTCGGTCTTGTCTGGGTTCAATTTCAATTTGTTGTTTTTCAACCATTTCACAACAATTTCGTGAAAGTTTATGATTCGTGATTCGTGGAATGCGATGAAACACAAACTGCTCGTTTTGTTTTTTCCTGTTTCACGCCCATCTCTAGTGTATAAGCTCATTTTAAAAAGCAGCATTTCCAAGCATGAGGACGGACCCTTTGCGGCAGCACACTTGTGTTCCATTGATCATGCAGAGTTGGTGTGGGACCAGTGCACTCATTCCCTTTCCCTTCCCACATGCCTTATTGTCACCCGGGATATGTCATCAGAACAGTACTCAGTTGTGACTCAGTTGTGACAACAGTCACTCAGGGCTCCTTAAAAATGTAAATTTCTGTACATTTAAAGAAAAATAAGCAAAAGAAAATTCAAGACGGGTAGCCGTGCTTGTCTATATCAGTACAGAAGAGCACGTGTCCAGTAGCATCTATAAGACTAACAAAATTTGTAGTAGGATATGAGCTCTCATGAGTCATAGGTCACTTCTTCAGATAACTTCAGCTCACTTATCTGAATTCTGTTAGTCCTGTTGGTGCTACTGGACTCTTGCTCTTTTCTACTGCGAAAGAAAATTGTTCACCTGTTAGCAAAGCTGTAGGTGAACTTGATGGGCATGTTGGCCAGAGTCCATTCAGTTCAATTTGACATAATGGTGGCAGCAGGTCTGTGTTCTTGCATCCGGAACACATAATTGCTTTGGGTGTAATGATCTGTTTTGCATTCTATAAGCTGGCTAATCAGACGTATGTAGAGTAAATAAGGTTAGAGTCAGTATAACCTCACATGCAATTTTGAATAAGGCATTCTAGTTTTTGTGGTCATTGATCTGATGACACTGCGTGTAATGGATTGAAAAAGCACCTCAGAGTTTGAGTTTTCAGACCTGCCTTGTGGAATCACAATTAAGACTTCTTAACAATGCGATGCAGTCCCTTTTATTCCTGTGATGGCTTTTCCCATTGAGTTTAAGGTGGGAATTTGAATTTCCCAGGATTTTGATGACTCTCCCACCCCAGTAAATAATTCTGTTTCTACAAAAAATTCTATCTATTTCTTTTTTGGTAATGGATATGGATTTTCAATGGTATATTAAATTACAGGATACTCCTTGCTTGGCCAAAGTTTTACAATACTTTGTGCAAGTCAGTGGTAGACTGCAAATTATATTAAGTAGGAGAGCTGTACAAAACTGTGATGAAATTACTTTTCTTACTGTGTTTTTTTCTCCAAATGTGGGCAGACTACTGTGGGATTACTTTGTTATAAGGTTTTACTTTGGTCCTCAATGTTAGAGACATATATCTTTTTCCATGGATGAGCTGATTCAAACAGTCCGGATTTGTTTCCCCTCAGTTGGTGGATCTAACATATTTCCCTAACTTGATGGATCAAAAAGAGGTTCTTAGTCCCTGTTACCAAGTGCAGGTGAATAGCCATAAATCTATCTATAAAAGTTTTGATCCTATTTGAGAAAGAAAAGTCAGCATCTCAGGTAGGGACTCACCATCTACACAGGTGGTGGGAGGGTTATAAATTGTTGTTGTTGTTGTTATATTTCTAATCTGCTCTCACTATGAATGGGCTTAGAGCAGAATACAGCATAAATAAAATACATAAACATATCAATTTAAAACCAGATAAAAATATCACTAAATATATAATACAATTTCTGAAAGACAGCAGCACATATTGAACAACCCAAACAACAATCTGTGGGGCTGGATGGCCAACTATTAGATGTTAACAGAACAGATGAACACCAAAGAGAAAGTGCCAGTTATTATGGGTTCCAAAGTTCAGGAGCAGTGTGGCAATGAGTTCAGGAGCACCCTTTCTGTGACAGAAATGGTGCTTTCTAAAAGTATGATCACTAAAGGAAGACTAAGAAAGTACACAAAAGTCACTATTAGAGATGGGCATGAACTGGGGGAAAAAAAGGACACGATGTTCATTGTTCATTGCCATCCATGAACAGGGATTCTTGAATGTCGACGAACATGACCTGTTCATGAACATGTTCATAATTGGAGGTTTGTGGGAGCCAGAATGGCCCCCTTGGGACTTAGCTGAAATTGAGCTGGGAAAGTTATGATCCATGGGCCTTTAATGTCATTTTCTCTTCAGAGCGGCAAAAACTGGACTGTCTGCTGGAAGCTACTTTGAGGGGTTACAAACTGACCTTCCCATTGTCCAATACCCACCAAAGTTGCAGGGGACATAGTCCTCACTGTCCTCTGAAGAATTCCCAAGTTTCAGAGAGATTGGACCCTGGGAAAGCCACGATCCATGGGTCCTTCCCTTTCCTGTCATTTTCTCTTCACAGTGGCAAAAACTGGACTGTCTGCTGGAAGCTACTTTGAGGGGTTACAAGCCAGAAGGAAAGCCACAAAGAGTTCAGACAGAGTTCAAACAGTCCATGCCTATGTGGTCAGGGGAATTGATTGAAAGGCGCCAGACTGTCTGGCTTTATGAAGGGCTGATGAACGCCACAAAGAAGGCTTGGGATGAACACATGTTCACTGGGAATGGGACTTCATGAACAGTTTGTTTGTGAACAGCAGATTGTGTTTGTGGCTTTTTTTTGTTCGTATTGCTGTTCGTGCCCATCTCTAGTCACTATTGAATAGAATGGGCAGGATGTAGGAGGTGGCATATGTAGGAGGTAGCATGGAAGGGCTGTTAAGAAGGGAGATAGACTAGGAAGATTCCAGGGGCCCTGGTCTCCATGAAGGCCCATGGGTCTCACTGCTGGGTGGCCTTTTGGTGTTGGAAGAAAGAAGGAAGACATGTTACCCAATCCCTATTGGCTGAAAGTGCCTTCTTGTATTAGGCATTGGCTAGAGTGCTGGTTTTCATTTGAAGGAGTGATTGAAGAAAGTCACTAGGAGAGGAAGGTTATAGAAGGAGCAGTAAAAGAAGAAGGATTAGTGACCTAGAGACATGGATACTAGAAGCTACTCAATGCTTAAACTGTAAGGGAAAACCCAGCAGAGAATTGTGATAATCCTTAAAAACAGTATTTTGACAAGATACTGCTTGTATATTCTTTATAATCCCTGCTACTCTTGCAATATTCTTCCCAAATAGCCACCCCTGGCCTTTCAATTAACCATAACATTAAACCCAATATGGAGTAATGGTTAGCATTGGGCTAGAACAGGAGAGGCCCAGGTATCCATTTAGGCATGAAGCTCAGTAGGGTGAACTTGACTGGTTACTCTCATATACTACCATAACTCACAGGGTTGTCATGTGGATAAAATGAGAAGGAGAAAACCATGTGTACTGCCTTGAGCGATCAAGAAGAAAGGCAGATTAGAAATTTACCAATATGTATGATCTACATATTAGCTATGCATGAATTTGCCTTTTTACTCTGTTTTATGAAGTGGGCTCTTTTGATTCACTCATTAGTTGCTGGTGTACCCAATCAGTTTATTTCTTTTATAGCATTTTACAGCATTTATGTATTTACATGTAAAAAATGATGCAAAATAAATATTGAAAAAATGTGATCATTTTAGCAGGAAAAACTCAAAATCAGAAAACAGAAAATAATGTAAATAATGAATCTGATTTGAGATGGAAGTTGGCGAGGGAGAAACCGAATCAAAATAAGGGTTTTTGATTTACAGTTCAGTATCATATCTACTAATGATTTTTTCAGATCCATAGCTGTTAAGTGAAATTGTTATTGCGATTGGAAAGTTTCCCATTGGGGATTGCCATGTCGGGCTTGAAAACTGTTAATTTCATTCTCATACTTATGGCCATTCTTTTCAATGAGGAAGAGGTAGAAAGACCAAGTGGAGACTCTGGGGCAGCTGTTTTTGCACTCAATGACCCCAAAATCACACAGAATACTGAACCATCAACTCACCGAGTTTCCAGCACACACAAAAAAGAGGGTTGGTTTAATGCACCCCGAAGTACGTGTGTGTCAGTGACACATGTTCATTGTTTCACTGACTCCTATGGTGGGAAACTGAAAGCAAACCATTAGCAGTGGGCTGCTGCCTAAAGCAGGAAAACAACACCACCAGCTTGTGCTAGTCAATGACATTTGGAAAGAAATCCTTCTTTTTACTTTTTTGTTGTTGCTGTCCCTTTATAATAATAATAATAATAACATTCTATTTATACACTGCCCTTCAGGATGACTTAACACCCACTCAGAGCAGTTTACAAAGTATGACATTATTATCCCCACAACAAAACACCCTGTGAGGTGGGTGGGGCTGAGAGAGCTCCAGAGAGCCGTGACTAGCCCAAGGTCACCCAGCTGGCTTCAAGGGGAGGAGTGGGGAATCAAACCTGGCATGGGATTAGAGTCCCATGCTCTTAACCACTGCACCAAACTGGCTCTTTAACAGGACAGAAAAGTTCCTGTGTGAGGTACTTGCATATGATGAGGTGCAATAGCCAATTACATTTGATGCTCAACCTTCTGCACCAAATAGGGAACATCCATTTTCTCATTCTGTCTTTAATATCAAGACCCTCCTCCCTATAATATAAAGACTTTCTCCACCAAGTTTCAAGCAGAATGGACAAGGAGGTTCAATTTTACAGAACTCCAAATTCCATGCCTCGGGCAGACTTCTCTCCCTTGATTCCTATGGATGGTGCGTGTGTGTGTGTGGCATGGCAGGAAAGCACCAGCCACCAGCATAATTACTTGGTGCTGGAAGTGCTGCATTTGCCATCCTTCCTTGTTGTGGTCCATGATCCATTGTTTCCTTTCATAAACTTAGGAAGGCTTCCTTTGCAGAAAACCTCCTCCCCCCACCCCTGCAATCTTTGAAAATAGGCCAAATTCTTCCAAAAAGAATAGAGTATGTGCATGTGTGATTGCATGTGATGAATCAATCACCTGGTTTCTGTTAGACACATGGCCTTCATGCTGTTTCTCCACTGGGGCTAAGGCATGGTAGTCTGAGGCATGATACATTTGTTCACAGGTTGTTTCTGGGTTCTCTACTTTGATCAGAATCATTCTTCACCTCCAAAAACTTTATTTAAAAGTTATTGAAACTGATTTTGCTGGTGAGGGATCAAAGAGAGGGCTCTTGCTTTCCCCCAACTTTCCCCCTATTTCTAAAGAACCCCTAGTGGGAAGTTATTCCCATAAATATGGAGCTGCACATGGAGTAGTCCACAGAAATTCCTTCTCTGAGTCTTGCTTCTAAAGGTGATTGGATGGGAGCACTCACCTCCTGATTCCTGGTAATTCTCTGATTGGAAGGGGGAATTGCCATTGCCTGGGAAATCAGGAGAATTAAAGACAAACCAGATGCTTGCTGCTGCTGACACTGACAGTAAGCACCTGAACATGAAAAATGGCACGGATTGTTCAGGGTGTGTGTGTGTTTCATAATGCATTACCACCCTGGATTTGTGTCACTGTTTCAGAAAATCACAGTAGCAACCCCAAATGGCAATTTGTGTGTATATTTTCACCTCAGGGATTTCAGAATGCACCCCCACACACACACACACACACTGTTCTTCTATACTCTGAGCCACCTGGTTTGCAGTTTGGAAGATTTCACAAGTTTTCTCTTGAGTTCCAGGCTTCCTGTGCCAAAACAGCTCATTGGTTTCCTCTGGCCAGGGAGTGCAATAAAGGCTTCTAGGTCAATCCTACCTGTCTGCTTGGCTCTTTAAGGGCTTGCTCCATTGTCTGCTTCTCTATCTACCCAGTTGCTGGAGTTTCCTGCAGGCTGTGGTTCAGTGAACTGACACTTCTTGTTTTCCACACCACTGTCTCTCTAAAGCTACCTAAGCCATCATGACTCTCTTTTGCCTTGTACAACAGTAATGGAGGGGCTGTCAATGGGACCATGGCACGAGGACATCATGGTCTTAGGTCAGGAGGAAGCCACTACAGAAAATTACTATTATTTTCCTCAAATTATCCACAAATCCTCCTCTGCATTTCAAAAAAAAATCCTAGCTACTGCCTTGTCTTCCCCTGGTGTGTTTGCTTTCTGCAAATCCTCTGTCAAGCATGTTTGCTGGCAGGAGCGTTTGGAGAAAGGTGAGCTTTAAGCTAATGTTGGTGAATATTTGCAGAAAGCTCATTTTGAATTTGCAATGGCAAGTTTTCACACCAGGAACCAGATCTTAAGACCACTGACATTTTTACAGAAAACCAATAAATGCCATGTGATGACACGTGCCCAATCAAGACAAGTAAAAAATCAGAGATTATAAAGCACAGGCACATGAATGTAATTCACAAGCAGCAAGGAGGGCACGTTATACTGGCACAGCACAGGCACTGAAGAAAAAAGGACAGACTCTTAATCACTCTTGATTTGTTGAGTGACTAATATAAAACTGGAAGCTATATTTTATGAACAAAATTACTTGTTCTGTCTGTTACAAACAAATACATTTCCATGGGCTGCACCATCTGATACTTGTTGGATATCCCTAGAAAAGCTCGCTGGACAGTAGCCTTCCTTAAGGTGGAGGAAGTTTCTCCAGCCCAAGTAGCTTTTCTCCAACTTAAGTGGTTCTGCCATTGGCTGAAGAATGCTGAAGGAAGGTTTCCGACTTTGTTTAGTGGAGTGGTGGGTCACAGGCTCTTATTCCCTTAGCATGGGAATAATAATAGTGGCCTATGACAAAGATTTGTTATAAAGATTACTGAGGAATCTATGTGACACACCTTGTTCTCTTATTTTTTTAAAAAAACTCTACAAAATACAAACTATTGCTGAAGGTGAAAATTTTAAATAGTTATAGGGTACTAACTGACCTCTGGGTTTTGAATCCAAAGGTTCTGTTACACTGACAGAATGGCACTGTTGTTGCCAGAGGAAGGGAGGAAACCTTTTGAAGATTATCCCTTCCCATCACAAATACCCCTATCCTGTTCCTCTTGACCTCACTACGAGCAGAATTGCAGGGACTGGGCTCAGTGAGTTGCAACAGTAGGCTGGAGGGGAAGTCCTACCCCAGCAGCTTCACTCTGTTTTTGCATTGCTTTGGATGCAACCCCATGCTCCCAGCAGAGTCGTAAATTGCCCACTCAGGAAGTGTATCAAGCAAAGCGGGTTCCTTTCCCCCAAGGAGTCCTGCACATTCATTCTTGGAAGGCAGTCATGAGCATGGAACACAGCATACGGCAGATCGCACCAAAATTTTGTTCTCTGTCAACTTGTCGGATTGACTGATCAACCTGAACTAAAGAATCCTGCAGCTCTTCTAGTTCTTGAAGTTACTAATGGCTTTCTGCCAATGCATTCTGGTCTGAGCCAAGCAGGCACAACCAGTTAAATATTTTAAAATAACAAAAGACTTTCATCACTGAAGGCACAACAAATTCATAAAATGTCTAGATTTCCTTCTGATGCCCCAGATGGAAATGTCTTCACTTTTCTTTTAAAACTACACATTTTTGTAAGTATTTGTGGGAGATCCCTTTGGTCCCCTGGCACAGCATTTCTGCATCAGACATCTAATAACCTACCGAACAAAAAGAGCCACTGCAACAATGCAGTGTTTTAACATTGATGACATAATTCAGGTATACAAAACTTGTACTAGTCCTTAAAGTCAGGCAATTAAAACCAAAGAATACCCACCCTCAACACTAACATTGACAAAGATATCAGTAACATGCAAACTAAAGAGGCTCTTAGAAGCAAACTGTGGAAAGACACTTCACAGTCACATAAACCTAAGACTGAAAGCAATAAAACTGGCTAAAGCATCTGTGGGGAAACAACAGAAAAGAGTGTATACATTTTGAGACCAAATTCAACACATCCGCACTGCAAAAGAAATCACATGGAAACAAAAAAAAACATGAAATGTTCATGTATGCCTCATCAAGTGATTCCAGAACTGCATATCACCATGGTGTTCTGGCACCTCTTTAAAATACCCACGTGACTGGTGTAACGTGGGTATTTTTAAAATGGCCTGTTTTGGCAATTTTGGGTGCAAACAGCCTGGATCAGGCTGCTGCCAGGTGGGAGAGGGTTCCCCCACTCAGCAGCAGCTGGTTCAGGGCCAATTTGTCCTGATCCTGGCCATTTCAGGCCCATTTTGGCCATTTTGGGCCCATTTCAAGCCCAAAATGTCCAGGATCAGCCCTGAAACGGCCAGGATCTGGTCTATGCCTGGCAGGGGAACATTCCCCTACTTGGCAGCGGCCCGATTCTGGCCATTTTGGGCCCCTTTCAGAAATTTTAGGCCCAATTCAGGCCCCAAATGGCCAGGATCAGGCCCCTGCAAAGTAGGAGAAGACTCCCCCACCCAGCAGCAGCCCGATCCTGGTCATTTTGGGCCCCTTTTGGCCGTATGGAGCCCAATTTGGCCAGGATCAGGCCCCAAACGACCAGGATTCAGCCCAAAACAGCCAGGATCTGGCTGCTGCCCAGTGGGGGGGGGTGCTCTCCCATGTGGCAGTAGCCCATTCAAGGCTGATCTGGGCCATTTTGGGCCAATTTGGGCCAGAAATGGCCCAGATTCAGCCACTGCCGGGCAAGCGAGTGCTCCCTTGTGGTGGAGTGGCCCATTCTGGGCTGATTCAGGTCCGATCTAGGCTGAATTTAGCCTTATCCAGGCTAAATCAGACCCTCCCATGGAGCACAGGAGCGCTCCCGGGGCGACCACAGCCTGCATGATGATGTCAATTCCCGGAAGTGCTGTCATCGTGCAGTCCCGGGAGCACACACGCATGTATTGAGAGGCACACCACCTCCTCCTGGGAGTTGCTCCGGGTGAAAGTTCCCCCACCTCTTTCTCCAGAAAAAAAGCCCTGCATATCACAATGAATTAAAGCACTCCAAAACCATGCACTGAACACGTCTTTACCCTGGTGCAAAATCGGCCAAAACTCATGGAATGATGGTGTCTTCGTGGTGCAATTTCTCCTGTCATTCCACTATGAAACAGAATTATGATGGGATGACATCAGAAATTGCGCCACAAAGACACCCTCATTCTGTGAGTTTTGCACGAATTTGTGTGTGGGTAAAGATGTGTGAAAATGACCATGGTGTGCATGTTCCAATTTAATATCCAGACCACTCCTAGCAGTGGAGCTGTTTGTAACCCAAACACTGCCTTTCATTGGGGATAGTCATCTTGTTTCTAGAAGCCTATCTTTCAGAGATGAGCAATGCAACCTTTTGCATGTTTATTCCAAAGAAAGCCTCTCTGATTTGAATGAAAGTATCTGTAAGACTGAAGACATCTGAGATGTAACAAGATACCAGGCATATACTTCTATCTTCCAGTAATTCCCCCTTCTTTCTCCAGTTTTCCATATCCAATTTCACCCTTCCTCTGAATATTGTTTGTAAGATTGTTTTTCTTCTACTTCCTCTAATGAGCTTTACAGATTTAGCCCTTTTAATCTTGCCTCACAAATCAATCCCTTCAACCCCCTGATAATTTTTTGTGTTGCTTTTCTCCGAGCAGCTCAGAATTTGTCAATAACTTTTCAGTAAATGATTCCTATGGAAGGAAATATGTGTAACAGTTATGCAAATGCCACAGGAGTATCATGTGTTATGTATACGGGTCTCTCGTGACTCATATGTCGACTAATGGGGAAAGAATCTATAAACAATATATGCTACGAAGTTGACATTCTGCCAGGCAAACTACTCATATAATGCCCTCCTCGGCTGCAAACTAAATGGGGAGACCAAACATCTGGTGCAACAGCATTAATAAAAAGACATGATAACAAAGCTAAACGTGCCAGAAATTATTCTCTTAAAATATGAAAATTCAGCTCCAATGATACTGGGCCTGTAAACTGGAAGCAGAGGGATGTAAAATGGAGATGTCTGACAAATCATTAAAGTGGCAAGTGCAGACCCTGAGCTTGAGAACAGAACTAGAGGCAGCGGACAGGTGTTGATCTAAGAAACTAGGGGAGAGGGTGGCAGAAAGAATGATGAAGGTCCCAATTCTATGCGCTGCACTGCAGTACTGCTAGCCTTAAAAGTTCATGGCTGTTATCTGCATTAGATCAGAAAGCTTAATTCTTGGGATTAGTTTCTTGGATGCTGTATTCACTGTAGTCAAGCAAACACACATTTCAGCTACTTTCTAGAAAAGCCGTATGTAATATGGGTTTGGAAGCACTCCATCAGGGGGGTTGGAGTCAAAAAGTGGAGAAATACGGCGCCATCCCAAGCACAGTTACACCTTTTCAAACTCATCGAAGACTTGAAGGATATAACTCTACTTAGGACTACACTAATAGGATTGACCTGTTGCTAGAGGGACTGTTATTTCTCATCCAGCTGACACAATCTCACCCCTCACATTACATCATGGAGTAAAGCCTACATGATTTTAAAACCTTTGTGTGTAGGGGGGATACATTAGTTTATGTGCATATGGAACATAATTAAGTCTCCCTGTCACAGCCTGGGGCACCCTACCCTGGGGGAGAATCAGTGGACCATGGGCACAACCCTAAGGAAGGCAGCAGCCCATTTGCAGAGGTGAGGGAAAAACAACTGGGACCGACAAGAACAAGGGAGGAGCAGACAGGATGAAGGTCATCTGGTGCTAGTTCCCTATGGAGCAATAGCCTTCTCTTGTGTAAAGGCCTCTTCAAGAGAAAGGGCCTACTCAGGAGTAGGAGCAGGAACTGGGAGTGGCTGAGGAAGACAGGTAAAAAGCCCCAGCAGAAGGAAGGGAGTCAGCTATCAGCAGGGAAGGAGCAATTAGGTTTTGAGTCTTTGTAGGCTGAGGAGAACCAAGTCTCCTAGAGAGGTGGAAGGTGATATTCTTGGCCCAGAGGGAAGCCAAAAGGAATTTTTTCCACCAGACCCAGGCAGAGCAGCTCCCCCTCGGCTTAATTCTGTGATACGGGCACAGAAGTCAGAAAAGGAATTTCAGGAGTTGGGAGAAGGATTCAGGCTGAGAAAACAGTTCCAGCACCTGGGTTTGAGTCAGAAGACCTGAGTAGTGAACTGGCCAGGTGGCATGATGGTTACTGTCTGAACTGCTATTGTAAAAGAACCAAGAGTTAAGCTGGAAGGCAACCTATACATTTCTGATGTGTTGACATATGTTTGGCATTGTGGAAAAAAATGGCATTTCCCAGGGGGATGAGGCCTCTGGACTGGGACCTTCATACCCTCACAAAACTGTGAAGGGTTGCTATTGTTGGACTCTGAGAATACTTGTGTACATTTCAAGCACTGTATTGAACCAGTGATACTTTTAAAAAGGCCAAAGAACTGTCTCAAAGATTGGATGTCTTTAGCCTAATTTTAATACATTAGACTACTTGTTTTCAGCTTTCTTTTTCTTTTGTGTTGACTTGGCCTTAAGGCCAAACCAGACATGCACTGGGAGTTCCATGTTTGGAGCTCCCAGTGATTATTTTAAATACTAGACGCTAGTTCAGATTGAGACCACAGTATGATGGCTGGGCTGAGGTTTATGCAATCCTCCTGGACCATTTTCCTGTTTTAAACCAGCCTTGGGGAGTCACAATTTGCATGCACGTATGATTTTTTATCTGTCGGTCATTTTGTGTCAAGAAAATGACATAGTGGGAGGCTTAACCCCCATGTCACTATCCCAATCTGAATTCATGCGGCACATTCAGAGAACTGTATTTAAAAAACTGCAGAGACTTCTGAAGATAGAAATCCCAGTAAACATCTAGTTTTGGCCCTTAAGTTACCCCCTACATCAGAATACCTTTTGCTACCTGCTGGACCTGAGCAGGGTCATGATGGATTATGTGAGAAAGAGCAAAGCACTCTGCCCCAGCTACATTTCTTGAATATAATGAAGATAGTTTGCTTCATTCTCCCAGGGATTAGGAAAAATAGCAGCAAGTGCAGATGAGTACTCATTCCTTCTTTAAGGTGATAATGGGCAAACCAGCCTTGAGTTTCTGAACCTGAAGGATGTAGATGGCAGTCCTACAAGAGCCAGTAATGGACAGAACGAAAGGAAATCCACTAAGCAGAATTTTACTGAATGTGCTTCATTTAAGAGTGATACCTCAAAGGCAGAAAAGGTAATTTTAATCAGTGATTTGGCATATCCTTCACATATTGACTGGGAAGCAGATATCAGGAAGGCACCAAGATATTGTGCAAGAACAATTTAGTACACTGATTGTAGAGGACTTTGGACTGTCTGCCCCTGTACTACACTGTCAGTCTGCTCTTGCACTACACTACTTATTTTCACCTATTACTGTTAGATAGATTTGGGACTGATTGACAGATCACACCCAAAGAATGCTTGTAAATGGTTCCTCATCCTCTTGGAGAAGAGTGACAAGTGGAATGCCTCAGGGATCTGTCCTGAGCCCTGTGTTGTTCAACATCTTTATAAATGCCCTGGATGGAATAGAAAGGATACTCATTAAATTTGCAGATGATGCTAAATTTGGAGGGGTTGCAAATACAATAGAAGACAGAATCAAGTTTCAGAATGATCTTGAAAACTGGGCTAAAACTAATAAAATGAAATTCAACAGAGACAAATGCAAAGTTCTGTATTTAAGTAAGAAAAATCAAAGGAATATTTATATTATTTATTTATTTGTTTGTTTGTTTATTATATTAGATTTTTAGTCTGCCTTCCCCACCAGGTGGGCTCAGGGCGGAGTTCAACATTTCAATTTACATAAATACAGTTAAAACAAATAAAACAGTATACAAATAACATTAAAACAACGTTATACAATACAGCTTCTCTTCAGATGGTGATGATAAAATACTGCTTTTCAAGCCCTGGCTCATATGTAGGGTGGTAGACAGAGCTTTAGTGTGGCCAGTTGGGGCCCAACCTAGCCTCCCCTATCTGTCTGGCAGAACATCTCTGTCTTACAGGCCCAGCGGAAAGATAATAAATCCAGCCGGGCCCAGGTTTCCTCAGACTGAGAGGTCCACCAGGTCAGTGCCAGGACCGAAAAGGCCATGGCGCTGGTTGAGGCCAAGCGGGCCTCCCTTGGGCCAGGGACCACCAACAGTTGTTTATTGTTGAATTAAGCATCCTCTGGGGTACATATGGGGAGAGGTGGTCCTGCAGATATGCTGGGCCGAGTCCGCATAGGGCTTTATAGGTCAACACCAAAACCTTGAACCAGACCCGGTACTCAACTTATGGTAACCAGTGCCACTGGCGTAGTATAGGTGTTATATGTTCCCTAACTGGGACCCTTGCAATTACTTGCACAGCTGCATTTTGGACCAGCTGTAGCCTCTGGATCAGGCCCTGGGGCAGCCCTGTGTAGAGCAAGTTGCAGTAGTCTAATCTAGATGTGACCGTTGCTTGGATCACTGCAGTTAAGTTTATAGGATGGGGAAAGCTTGTTTGAGCAGTAGTACATGAGAAAAGGATCTAGGGGTTTTAGTAGATCATACACTGAACATGAGTTAGTGTGATATGGTAGCAAAAAAGGCAAGTGCAATTTTAGGCTGCATCAAGAGAAGTATAGTGTCCAGATCACACAAAGTGATGGTATCTATTTACTCTGGTTAGATCACACTTGGAGTACTGTGGGTGTTCAGTTTTGAACACAACAGTTTAAGAAGCATGTTAACAAGCTGGAATGTGTCCAAAGGGGGGCAACAAAGATGGTGAGGAGTAGAGATGGGCACAAACTGCATTATGAACTTCAAAAACCCACGAAATTGGCGATCGCGCGATCGCGATCCGATGGTTTATGATTGTCCACGGGCAATGAACCAGAGTTCGGGAGAAGGCCTGGTTCGGTGCATTCGGCCATGGTTCGGGAAGCCAGACAGTCAGGTGCCAACAATCAATTCTTCTGGCAATGGAGCTGGGGAAATGCCTGAACTCTGTCTGCGCTACTTCTTTCGTCCTTGAAACCCGAATGGAAGCCCAGCTTACCTTGATCAGCAGGCCTTCCTTCCAACCACGGAGCTGCAAAGCGGTTACAAGTTGGGAGAAGACACCCAGGGAGGGAGGGGGAAGGGAGTGTTCTGTAGCCATGGGCACTCCAATCTCATCCCTGAAAACCCTGATAGGCAGCTCTGATGGCCAAACACAGACCTCCTACGTTGCTCAATGGGACCTGTGCTTATAAATAGCCATGGGCTCCCAGGCTGGGTTTCACTTTCAGCAAGCATTGGAGTGGGACAGAGCTCTTGCTTGCCACTTGCTAGACTTTGATGAGAGAGACTGAGAGTATAATTGAGCTTGGATTTTTGTGGGAGTTTCCTGGGGGCCTTTGATTGGAGAGGGTATAACTCCAAGATCCCTTTTGCAATCTTGTCCAAACTTGGGTGATGGCTGTAGGAGAGTCTGCAAAAGACTCCCCAGGAATATGGGTTCTCTAAGTGCCACGGGGGCCGTTCCGTGCCCCATCAACCACAAACCGGTTCGGTAACGGAAAATGTTTGTTACAGTGCACGATCTCGGGATGGTCGTCAGCACCGAACCGCAAACCGCTGTTTCGTTACATTTTTTTGGTTCTTGCCCATGTCAAGTGAGGAGTCTGAAGACCAAGTCCTAGGGGAAAGGCTGAAGGATTTGGGTATGTTTAGTCTGGAAGGAATATAACATAGGGCCAAGCTACTGAACAGCAAGTGGATCGAGTGGAGGGCAAGTGAACAGGGAGGAATACACATGCTGTTCAAGTGTCACTTGTATTTTGGCCCTGAGAAGTGATATGATAGCCATATTTAAGTATTTGAAGGGCTGGCACATAGAGGATGGAGCGGAGTTGTTTTCTGTTGCTCCAGAGGGTCAGACCAGAAGAAAAGGGTTAAAATTAAAGCAAAAGAGGTTTTGGTTAAACGTTAGGACTTCCTGATAGTTATCATGGTTCCTCAATGGAACAGGCTTCCTTGGGAGGTGATGGGCTCTCCTTCCTTGAAGGTACTTAAGAAGAGGCTAGATGGCCATCTGATAGCAATGATGATTCTATGGCTCAATGTGAATGTACACAGATCAGAGAGGGAGGGTATGAAGGAATGAGATGATGCTAGGCTCTTGCAGCCCTCTCTTACATGCCCAGGGAATGCTGGTCATCACCACTTTGGGGTTGGGAAGGATTTTTTCTCCAGGCCAGATTAGCCAGAGATCCTGAATGTTTTTTGCTTTCCTCTGGGCAAGGAGCAGGAGGCGCTAGGAAAGGTGAGGGGGCGGGTGAGTTAGCTGTATATTTCCTGCATTGTACAGAGGCTTGGTCTAGATGACCTTTGGAACCCCAGCTTTATGTTTCTATGTTTCTCTACCAGGCTTAGCTCGAACCCCTACAGCTTCATGTAATGCAAGGATTTTATTGCAGAATAACCCTGACTCCCAAGAGAGACAGTGAAACCCCATAGATTCAGGAAGACAGAACCATTCAAGAGGGATTTTAACGCTGCCATCTAATTTTTAATTCCATGATTTTTTTAGGTTTTCATGGATTTGTAATTGGATTTGTAATTGTTTATTGTTTTATTATCATTGCATCCCACCTTTAGTCTAGTTTCAGAGAAAGGTGAGCTAAAAATTCTCTCCATAAATGCATTGTTCCCCTTTTTACCTTTGTGATAATCCAGTACTAATCTAATTAAAACAATTTGCAAGTAGGAAGGCTTTGTTTAGTTGGTATCTTACAAAGATGTAAAAGGATGGGTGGAAAGCATGAGAGAATTCAAATCAGGTGTGGATAAATGCTTGATTCCCCCCCCCCCCGCCCGCCCACCAGTCTTCATCAGAAGATGTGAAGACTAAATGCCTAGCCTGGGGTTACACTTTAGTGTTCAGAAAGGTGATGCACTGTTAAAAATGGAGAATATGAAAAAGAGGTAATGGAGCAAGTGAAGACATTAATTGAGAACCAGATGGTAATTCACCAAGAATGCCGAATAAAGCAGTTGAGCTACCAACAGAATTATGTAATGTATCATTAATACCTTCTACCCCAGAGGACTGGAGGCTGGCCAGCACTGTATTCATTTTTAACTAAGAATCTAAGAGTGATCCAGCAAATTATAAAGTAAGGAGGTTTACCTCAGAGCTAGGGGCAGGGGGATAGTTAATGAAAAAAAATCATTAAAGAAGACAAAGCTAAAAGGCTCCTTTATGAGCACAATATGATAAGGATAAATGAAGCCTTCTTTTATAATATTGAGTCATTTGTCTTTAACCAGTTAAAAATATAAGAGACAATGAGGATAGGGTTTAGGGAACAGAATGATATAATTTGCATGAACTTTCAAAAGGCTTTTGATGAAACATTTCACAAAACATTATTTCTTACCCAGGTGTACTGGTTATTAACTGTAAATAAATAATCTGATCTTCTTACCCAGGTGGGGGTGGGGGTTGAGGTAAAGTCCAGACATGGATTAAAAAGTAGATAAGAGGTAGAAAACAAAGAGAATAAATGGCCAATCTTCAATATGAAAAGTGGTTAATAGTGGGGTGCTCCAGGGATTATTGGGGATCTTCAATATATTTATTAATGATCTTGAAGAAGCTGGGGGGCGGTTGTGAATTACAAACAAGCAATGTTTTGCTGACAGGACATTTTGTAGCCTTGTCAAGAGTTAGACCAAGTAAAAGCAACTTTATTTGTTCTAAAACAATGTTTGACTCGTCTGGGTATTTTCCACCAGTTCAGAATTTTCTACAAATATATGTTATCCTTCTTAAAAAGCAGCAAGTACTGTTTAATTTTCATTCAGAGGCTGTGACTGAAACTCCTGTATTGATCTGCATTGTAGTTCCCTTCAAAAATTTAATACATACTTCCTTAGATGAGAGCGCTTAACTACACTCTGGATGCTTATGAACTTCAGAATTTTATTTATTTATTACAACATCACAGTTAAAATATCACAAATTAAAACTCATGGAATAAAAAAACCTGGATAAAATCCTACTCCCCTCCCCACAAGATGCTTGCAGTCCATAAAAACTGTTAAAAACCCTGGTAAATAGGTGCTGGCCTTGCAGCACCTACTGAAATGTTCTAAGGTAATGTGCTCTTACAACTTCAAGGATCCCATTCCACAAAGTGGGAGCTACACTAGACATGGTCTGGCTCTAGTTGATGCTGGGCAGGTTACCTTAAAACATCCAGGGGGTAGAGGCCTGAGAACTATTGTTGGAAGGAATTTATGGAAGAAGATGATCCTTTAGATATCCTAGACTGTAAAGGGCCTTACAGGTCATAACCTAGAATTCAAATTCTAACATTTCCAGTGTTTCCTAAACACTCAGGTGCCTGGGCCAGGGCAGCAAAGTGTTTTCCTGACATATATGTAGCTAACTCATGTTATGATACGGTCGATTATGATCTACTGACCCACCGCCTTGCCGATGTGGGGATATGAGGGACTGCCTTACAGTGGCTTGTCTCTTTTCTCCTCGGTCAGGGACAGAGGGTGGCACTTGGGGAGAAATTGTTATCCTGCCACCCATTGGTGTGCGGTGTCCCTCAGGGGGCAATACTCTCCCCGTTACTGTTTAATGTTTATATGCGCCCCCTCACCCAGCTTTGGACTTGGGTGTCATCAATATGCTGATGACACCCAACTATATCTGATGATGGATGGCCGGCCCGACTCTGCCCCAGATGTCTTGGAGCAGGCCTTCCAAGGTGCGACTGGATGGTTGAAGCAGAGCTGGTTGAAATTAAATCCCACAAAGACGGAGGTTCTGCATGGGGGCTATGGGCACGGGACTCGGGCTCCCCGCTCTTGCAACTTGCGCCGGTTTCGAGAGTTAGGAGCCTGCGGGTGATCCTGAATGCCTCCCTGACTATGGAGGCACAGGTCGCAGTGGTTGCCTGGTCTTCATTTTTCTATCTAAGACAGTCCTGGCAGTTTGTCCCCTACCTATCAACCCATGACTTAACTGCAGTGATCCAAGCAAAGGTCACCTCTAGATTAGACTACTGCAACATGCTCTATGCAGGGCTTCCCCTGGGCCTGATCTGGAGGCTACAGCTGGTCCAAAATGCAGCTGTGCAAGTAATTGCAAGGGTCCCAATTAGGGAACATATAACACCTATACTACGCCAGCTGCACTGGTTACCACCAGTTGAGTACTGGGTCCGGTTCAAGGTTTTGGTGTTGACCTATAAAGCCCTATGCGGACTGGGCCCAGCATATCTGCAGGACCACCTCTCCCCATATGTACCCCAGAGGATGCTTAATTCAACAATAAACAACTGTTGGTGGTCCCTGGCCCAAGGGAGGCCCGCTTGGCCTCAACCAGAGCCATGGCCTTTTCGGTCCTGGCACTGACCTGGTGGAACTCTCAGTCTGAGGAAACCTGGGCCCGGCTGGATTTATTATCTTTCCGCCGGGCCTGTAAGACAGAGATGTTCTGCCAGACAGATAGGGGAGGCTAGGTTGGGCCCCAACTGGCCACACTAAAGCTCTGTCTACCACCCTACATATGAGCCAGGGCTTGAAAAGCAGTATTTTATCATCACCATCTGAAGAGAAGCTGTATTGTATAACGTTGTTTTAATGTTATTTGTATACTGTTTTATCTGTTTTTAATTGTATTTATGTAATTTGAAATGTTGTACTCTGCCCTGAGCCTGCCTGGTGGGGAGGACAAACTAAAAATCGAATCGAATCGAATCGAATCGAATCGAATCGAATCGAATCGAATCGAATCGAATCGAATCGAATCGAATCGAATCGAATCGAATCGAATCGAATCGAATCGAATCGAATCGAATCGAATCTAATCTAATCTAATCTAATCTAATCTAATCTAATCTAATCTAAATAAATAAATAAATAAATAAATAAATAAATAAATAAATAAATAAATGTTTTTCTGTGGGAGAGTGTAGTTCTGAACACTCTGAAAGAGACAGTGCTGAAACCTCTCCTAAACAACTATCACCCTGTGGCTAATAGTCCATTCTTGGGCAAGGTGGTGGCTATGCAGCTTCAGGCAGTTTTGAAGGAGACATTATTGGTGCAATCCTAAGAAGAGTTATTCCAGTCTAAGCCCATTGAAATCATTGGACTTAGACTGGAGTAACTCTTCTTAGGATTGCACTGTATGTAGACCCATTTCAATCGGTATTCATGCCTGGATTTGAGACAGGAATGGATCTGGTCACCCTGCCTGATGACCTTTGCTGGGAGAGTGATGGGGGAGTGTGTCCCTATTGATTCTCTTGGACTTCCTAGCAGCTTTTGATACCATCAACCATGGTATCCTTCAGTGCTTCAGTGGTTCCTGTCTTCCTTGACCAACCGATTCCAGAACATGGTGCTGGGGAACTGATGCTTGGCCCTTGGGCATTTATACTATGGGGCCCCATGGAGTTCCATCTTATCCCTCATGCTATTTAATATCTACATGAACTTGCTGGGATATGTCATCTGGGGATTTTGAGTGAGGTGCCACCAATATACAGATGACACCCAGCTCTATTTCTCCTTCACAGCTGTGGAGGGCTGTCTGTGGAAGTCAAGTCTGTGGAAGACTTGAATAGGTGCCTGGAGAAGGTAAGGGCCAGGAAACTTAAGCTAAATCCATACAAGACCAAGGTCAATGGAGAGGCTTCTCAGGGAGCGCCAGGCCAGCCTGTCCTGGAGGAAGTTGCTTTCCTCCTGAAGGTACAGGTTTGTAGTTTGGGGGTGACACTGGATCCTGGCCTATGATTGGAGGCCCAGGTTTCTGCCATAGCATGTAGTGCCTTTTATTACCTCTAACTGATTTGACAGCTATGGACACTCCTCAAAAGCTTGATCTGGCCACAGTGATCCATGCTCTGATTACATCCAAGTTAGAATATTGTAATGGATGTGGGACTGCCTTCGAAAATGGTTTGGAAAATTCAATTGGTCCAAAATGCAGCAGCCAAGCTACTGGAAGGGGTTAATGAGAGAGATCGTACCACCCCTGTGCTGAAAGTTCTACATTGGTTACCCATCTGCTTCATGTCACAATTCAATAAATCTATTTGCTTTCAGCACTTGTGTGTCTATTGTCTTCAAATCTGAAAAGAATGATTGACTCTTGGCAACTTTCGGGGGAGACAGTTTCAGAACTTTTGTGTCATGATTGAGAAGGCCTGAGTTGCAGGGCACCCAATGCAGGGCCTCCAAAGACAACCATAGTGGTTGGGTAGGTTCATAAGGGAGTAGTCAGTCCTTCAGGTGTGTTGGTCCCAAACCATATAGGACCTTAAATATCAACACCAACACCTGGAATTCTGCCCAGAAACAAATTAGGAGCCAGTGTGGGCCAAGACTGTAGTGACAGTGGTCCTATGACCTGTTCAAGTCAACATCCTGGCTGCAGCATTCTGCACCATTTAAAGTTTCTGAAGACTTTTCAAGGGCAGCCCCACATAAAGAACCTTGCAGTAATCTAATCTAGATATAACCAGGGCATGTAACACCATGGACAGATCTTTCCTGCCCAGGAAAGAGAGCAGCTGATTAATCAGTTGAATCTGATAAAAGACACTCTCAGTCACCACTGCCAGCAGTAAGCCTGGGCCTAAGAGCATCCCAAGACTATAGACCTGTACCTTCATTGGGTGTGCATCCCCATCCAGAATGTGTAGCACCTAAAATCTGGGGTAAGACTTTCTACTCACCAGAACCACTTCCGTCATGCTGAGATTAAGCTTCAGTTTATTTGCCCACATCTACTCCAAAACTGTGCATTGTCCATGTGCACCAGCATCTTTGAGGATGCTTTATTCAACCTAGAACAAAATACTCCTGGCTAAAGAACACAGAATGACTGAACCCATGAAAACTCATTGGCTGATAGTGTGCAAGCAGCCCCCCATTGCATTAACCTTGCCACTATATCACGTTGTCCTACTGGCCATTTATAAGGCACTTTTAACTTGCAATATACTTTACCATTTTTATTTTCTTAGTCCTCTAGGGCGTGTCATTATACTTGCTTTTTCATACTGAAAGTTGGAAGATAATGATAGTCTGTGACATAAGTAGGACTTGACCCCCAGCATCCCAGATATAAATCCATCTTGATAACCAATAAATCACACTGATAATCACTCAGGAAGGGCTTCTGAAGAGGATCTGGGCACAAAGAATCTTCCCCAGGGCTTCTACCTTAGTCCTCCTGGACTCCGTGTTTCATCCCTATCCTTAAATTCCCCCACCAGCAAGGCTGGTTATCCCTCTACAGGGTGCTGGGACTACAGATTTGTGCACTGCATCCCTTCCCATTTCTGGCAGCTAGCACTGTGCATGTGTATTCAAGGGTGTTACACGTCATCCCTATTTCATTAGCTCTCTCAGCTCTCTCAGATGATCTGCTTGGTTCAGAGACAAATAGCAAATCCTTGGCTCATAATGACCTCTCCTCTAAAAGCTATTTTATATAGCTGCTGCTTCCCACATGATTTTATGTTGATGAACACTGGCTGTTCAGAGACTATTTGTTCCAAGTCCTCTGGGGGGTATTTAATATTTGCGTGGCTTGGTACATGAAATGTGTGCAACATACCAGGTCATATGATATAGCTGTTGTTCCCAAGATGGGGTGATCTCTGACCTGCATAAACAGCAGCATTGGGGAGGGGGGCTTATTGCTTTCAGGGAGAAACTATTTTTATATGGAGAGAGGGGTAATGCAGGACTGGGGAATTGTAGGAGATTTGAGTAAATTTTTTGCCCACCATGGTGGAAGAAAGTGCATTGAATCTGTTGAACACTAACAGTGAAATCCTAAGCAGACTTACTCCAGTCTAAGCCCTTTGATTTCAATGGGTTTAGACTGGAGTAACTCTGCTTAGAATTTCACTGTAAGTCTCTGCTCTGTGTTGCTACAGAATTGCCATTGGCAGTGTTACAAATTTACCACTGAATTCTGCATGGAATAGGATTTGGAGAAAATGTCTAATGCAAAGGCTTCGATGTACTACCATGTATAAATAATAACACATAATAATAGCATCAACTTATAAATACCACCTTTGGGTCATTTTGTTACTGCCTCTGATCCTCTCAAAGGGTGGCAGCAGCTCAAAAGTATTCCCTTCTCAATGTGTGTGACACTCTTTTACTCACAACTCTAATTTTGGTGCTGGGTCCAACGAACCTGCAGTCTATGTTTCAGAGTTGATTGGTCAAAAATCTCCTTGGAAGGAATTTTGAATTTGTACCCCAAGTTCTGATTGGCCCAAGAAAGGAACCCCAAACTACAGGGAAGACAGACAGATGTGCAAGTCTTTTTCAAAGTTTTGTCAAACCTTTCATCAAGGTGTCATGTCTTCATGGGAAGCCTTGGCCCATCTTTCAAAGAAGAGAATTGCTTACATATTGTAAGAAGGTAGCCAGCAACTATATGCTCCTTTTGATTTTCTAGTATTCAGTATTATTCCACCAGTCTATAGATTTCCCGCAAATGTCTTTGTTTTTAGAATGTATGCTTAGTCAAGAAAACTTATCAAAATCTGGTGTCTGGTCTGGAAGAGAACTCTCGAAGAAAACTCACCCACTCATCAGCTGCTTGAGTTATGATGAGTCTACCCTGAAAATGCTGAAAGGAAAGAGGAAGGAGAAAGGCAATTTCCATTTCACTCATTCTTGCACACAGGTTTAACGTTACATTCTAGTATACAGACTGACAAGGAGCGTTCTATACCAATATTATGACCAGTCCATGGTTCAGATGTGAGACTGGTCTAATGATAAATCCATACTTAATAATAATAGGCAGGGCCGGATCGAGGGGGGGCAGGGGGTAGCCTGCCCCTGGCGCCGCCAAAGAGGGGGTGCCAGGCACGGCTGCCAGCTGCCCAGGAGGCTGAGCGCAGGGTTGGGAGGCCCTTGCCAGCCCCACTGATGGGGTGGGTGGCTGGCTTGCAGCGTGCAGGACCTCCCAGCCCTGCGCTCAGCCACCCGCGTGGCAAGCCAGCTGCCCCAGCACACACCCTCGCCACCGCCAGCTCCACAGCTCAGCCATTTTGCCACGTGGGTGGCACAGGGCAGTGGGGCACGCTAACTGCACAGAGGGCCTCCAGCCCTGTGCTCAGCTGGCCGTGTGGCAAGCCGGCCACCCCAGCACCTGGTGAGCCGTGGAGCTATCAGCAGCGAGAGCGTGTGCTGGGGCAGGTGGCTTGCCACGCGGGTGGCTGAGCGCAGGGCTGGGAGGTCCTGTGCACGTGGCGAGACAGCCAGCTGCCCCAGCGCACGCCCACGCCACCGTCAGTTCCATGGCTCACCAGGTGCTGGAGCAGCCAGCTTGCCGTGCAGGCAGGCATGGCTCCCGCCCTGCGTGATGATGTCACAAAAGTGATGTCATCACGCAGCGCCGGGAGTGTGCGTGCTGCGTGCATGCGGAACACCCGGCCAAGTTTTGCCCCGGGCGCTCGAGCACCTGGATCCGGCGCTGATAATAGGGTATGCTAGTGATGGCAGCAAGAAAGTCTACTGGCATTCAAAAGGCAAAGTTTATTGTCTCAAACTCCTAACATCTTACTTGCAGAACAGGAACTATTGGAGGGAGTGGGGGCCCAGTGTTAGGAAGGAGATCTGTAATAGACCCTTCCCTGAGTATGCTGTCCACAATGAAATGCATTCCATAAGCATGCTATTTTCAGAACGGGCATTAAATCACATGCATTTGGACACCATTTGCAATTAAAGGGATTGTAGAAAATGTTCAAGTGCAATTGTGGAAAAAAATGTAATTTCTAAGTATGGGGAGAACAGTAATAAATGGCAATGACCACATTAGCACAAGGAACAAACTTGTATCTTAGGATAGGTACATGATGTCGTACATGACAGGACAGCTAATACTCTTATGTGGAAGATGGCTGTGGACCATACCTTGGCTGTGTCCCTGGTAATGATACACATACTGAGAGGATTTGCATATGCCTTCTTAGTGGACAAAGACAAAAAGGGGTTGTTAGTTAAGAAAAGGGAGAAAGAGCTGTAATACACCCTTTACCAAGCAAAAGTTCTGTGTAACAATATTTTGCTAATTTAATGGTACACTTTGTTTTGTGTTAGATGTGCAGATGAGGCCAGAAACCAAAATTAACCAAGATAGGGTTGCTAACTCTGGGTTGGGAAATTCCTGGAGATTTGGGGGTGGAGCCCAGGGAGGCAAGGTTTTAAAAAATGGCTGCTACTCACTTGGCATTTGCACTGAAAAAAAATCTGTTTTAGTTTTGAATCTTGGGTTTCAGAATTAACTCATGTTATTGGTCTGTTATTGGTGGGTTGGTGCTGGCTTGGATCCAATCTATTTGAGTATTTTCATTATAATGAGTTTTGACCCTTTGCATGTTTTTTTCAAAGATGGTGGGGAAATGAGGCTCCTGGACAGTTCTGTTTGCACATGATAGTATCAAAATTGAACAGAAAACAATCTTCCCTCCAAATCATTGACCCACTCAGTTTGAGCATACACACAACAATGGGTTTCTGTGTTTATGGACCACAAAGAATGCTTGGGGAAAGGCAACAAGGTGAGTGTTATGCAGTTGCTGACACACATGCTGTTCTTTTCAAGGGGGTGGGTGGGAAATGAGGACGTATTAGGCTTAACCAAAAATCACATTGTTACCAACCATTAATCCTTCCTCTTAGTCCAAAAGCCCATAGATCCAACAAGTGTCTCCGCAAGCACAAACCACACACACAATACTGGACCCCTGAGAAAACAAGTGTTGGCGGGTGCACACAACAGCAACAAAGTGGTAGTGGCAGACTGGCACCCTAGCAGGAGAATGCTCCATTGCCAACCAGCCCCGAGAAGTGAATGTTTTAAATATCCTGCTTTATGATAGTGCCAATAAATTACCCTTGCATCCTGCTATTGCCTGTTGATGCCATGTTACCCTATTCTTTGTAGTTGCATTCCCACGGTGAGGGGTGACTCCTTCCTTTCCACACTCAGGAAGAGCTACCCAGCAGAGTAGGTGTGGATGACTGAGCTCCATCCTGATCCGAATTCTGGAACCAAAAAGCCCAGAAAGAACATTCTTGTAGAGCTCTTTCCAGGCTTCAAAATTCAGAATGAAGTGTTCATGTAAAAGCCTTCAGATTTCTTGTCACAGAGACCTGCTGGAACTGTGCCTGACACTTAACTTGATGTCCTCTGTCTTTGAGCTCCTGTTGTTCTTTCATACTGTGTTTTTGACCAGAATGGACCATGCAAACCACATTACCATGATCCTTTGTGTTTGGCCCTTAATGTATCTTAACTTACCAGGGCCATAATGTTGTTTCTTGCCATACCCAAAATGTAATAGAGCACTGGAAGTGAAATGTGTGTGTGTGGGTGGATGCTGTGCCATCATTATGGGAGTCAGTATTATGTTTCACTCATAGCCACCTACACCAGTGATCCTTTTCCTTCCTAAAAAGTCCACCACAGTAATATTGGGAGCAGGGGAGGGGGCAGTCTTTGGTTCATCAATGGGACGCTGAGGGAATGAGGGATGACCCTCTTCCTTTTCTCTGTTTTTTACAAATAAAGATGAGGGACGAGGCAGGTTGCTCAGTCTCTGTTTTCCAACAAAAACTGTTAACCTAGAGTTGAACGATGAAGGGCAAGAAATTAAACTGAAGCTAAAGTCACAGTCTCAATAAAGAAAATGAAGGGACTCCAGTCTTTAACCAGACCGGTCCATATGGAATACTGATTTGAAAAGATTTTGGGGTCCAGATGGAACTACACACAGCTCTACCTCTGCTAGTTTAACATCAGGTTAACAGTTTTAAGTGGCTTCTGGTGCTCCTTGACCCATTATCTTAGGTTGACTTCTACAGTCACAGTTGGCTTGCAGTTGGTGCCTAAGCGAAGGGCAGCAGCAGCAGAAGGCCACTGAATGGGCAGTAATCTGGTCCAGATGCCTGGGGCCTCCTCATTGCAGCTCTCCATTAGTAATTATTTATCATTTCCAATTTTCACCCAAATGGGCATAACATGAGCCTCCTTTGTGGTCCTTAGGGGACTTCGAGCCCCTTCTGTCTTTAAAACCTCATGAAGATACACCCACCATGCATAGTGGTTGCCACTGGCCTTTCCTTGCATTGTGTGTAAAAAGGCACAAAAAAGGAGGATCAATGTTTGGTTTCCTTCCCGGGAAAGAAAGTAGAGGGAGGATGACCCTCTTTTTCATCTATTTTTGAACTAGTGAAGTGGGAGAGTGAATAGATCACCCAGTCTCCCTTTCTGACTAAAACTGTTAACCAGAATAGAATGAAGAAGGACTTGAATTATAGGCAAAGTGAAGCTTGATGGAAAACAAGATTTGGGTGAGCTGAAACTGTGCAGGGACATGCTGCTTAGGCCTTTCTTTCCCATTCTTTAACCAAAGATCAACAGTTTTAATCAGAAAAGCCCAGAAAAGACTGGAAGTCTTTCTGAACAGGGTAAAGTTCTGCCTGGTGCCTCAACTTGTTATCTTCAAGTACTGCTTTAGTCAAGTCACAGTTGGCTTGTACCACCTAAGTAAAGGACAGCAGCAGAAGGCCATTGAATGGGCAATCTGGTCCACATATGCCTGTGTCCTCCTCAGTGTGGCTTTCCTTTAATAGTTCTTGAGTTTTTCCAATTTTCACCCTAATCTGCATGAGCCTTTTGGTAGACCAGGACTTGGAAGCTGGAGGAAACCCCACCCCTCTTCAAATCAGCATGGAGATTGATTGCTTGCCAGCCATTCCATGCATTGTGTGTAAAAGTGTAAAAGCACACAGAAAGGGATTGGTGAGGTGACACCTATGGTACTGTGACATCTGCTGCTCTCCTCCTTGTGCAAAGCTATCCTTTTGCGAAGCAGAGCCACTCAGTGCTACCAATCACATTGCCTGGGAAGCACTGAAGAAAAAATGCAGTCATGTGCAACACACACATTCACCTTCCCGCCAACAGAGTTATGCTATGTGAAGGCTCAGTCTCTCTCCTTGGGATCTGATTGATTGGTTGATTGAATAGAGACTATGAATGGTTATCTCATTATCAAAAGTAACTGACTTCCTTAACAGAAGCAAACTGATCTCCATATCAGAAGCTACTGTTTGCATCTACTCTGCCCTCACCTCTCCACCTATATATCTGACCAGTTTCTTCTTGTCCTCCATGCATCTGACGAAGAGAACTGTGATTCTCAAAAGCTTATGCTACAATAAAGTTGGTTAGTCTTAAAGGTGCTACTGGACTCTTTTTGATTTTGCTACTACAGACTAACATGGCTAACTCTTCTACAGTTTAAATGAAATCCATTGCCATCTTAGTGCTGGCAACGGTCAAGGGCTTTCCTGGGGCAGGGACATGTAAATCAGTGTTGCCATGATGCTGCAACATCAATTCCAGTGCAAGCCTGGAAGTAATGGCATCACTTCAAGGCAATATTTTAGGATTTCCTCAAAAGTCTATGGTTTTGTCATAGAATTTCAGTGGAACCCTAGAGTGCTGCCCTGAAATGATGATGTTACTTCTGGATTCATGCCAGAAGTGACACCACAGAAATTGAACAATTCTGATTTCCCTTCATTCCCCGCCCCTGTCCCCAGCTACTCAATAGGCTTCTGGGTAGGAGGTCTACCACTTAAACAGGAGGCCTGACATGCTTAGATCCCGAGCCCACTCTACGTTGCATAACCAACATTTCCATCCTAAATCTCCTTGTCTCCTTCCCTGATCGGCTTCAAGCCCAGGTACACAACAAAAGTGGCCACAAGATGCATGCCTACCCATTTCCTTTCTGGAACTGAAGGCACAGGGTAGTGGGAGGTGGTGTTCAATTGCAGGAACAGCACAAGTATGCCAATTTGACTCCCTGTTCTCAAGCATTATGGCCCCCTACCAACACTTTCAATTTTAGGGCCAAATAACATGAATGGCAGTTCATCCTAAGAACAACACTTCCAAATAAAATGAGACCCACTCCTGACTTGCTTAGGACTGGTCTCTAAGACATCCAATCATTGAACTCCTGTGTCACATGCAATTTAATTTAGAAATATATGAAACAAAGAAGAAATGAAACAAACGATTTAGGAAGGAAATGCAGATGAACACATTATACATATCTTAAAAGATCAGAGAGAGCCAAGAGACTAAGGGCAAAAACAACTTTGAGGAAGATCTCCTTTCATCTGTAGAATGGAAATTGCAGGCTCTTGCAGCCTCAATTTGTATCAGGTCCATGTAGGGAAGGGAAAGGGGGTTTAAACCCTCAGCCTCTGTTTTGGTAATTGAAACTGGGTGCCGTACTTTGTTAGTATTTTAAATGGGGGTCGGGGGGGGGAGATGTGTTTTTAAAGATGCCTTTTCCCTTTTAAAATGCTAGGAGGTATACAGAGAAGCCAGATCAAGAACCTAAGCAGAAACTTAAAGGGTTAAGCACCACCACCACCCCCGCTCTCTTGCCTACATGGCCCCCATGCAAATTAGGACTGCATGAGCCAGTAAATTGCATTTTACAGATGGGTGGAGATTTGCAATCTTTGCCACATCTGTTTTGCCCTAATAGTTTAGAGAAGAACATTCCAAAGGCAGGAACAAGAAGAAATACATGGTAACAAGTGCAGGAATTGAAAGAAAGCCAGGAATGGATAGAATAAGAAATGAAAAAAGGAAGGGAAGGGCCAGCATTACTGAGACCCTTAAAAGTGAATGGCAAACATATAAGAGCATTTCCTCATATCTGAATTCTTGCCTCCCCATTTGTCCTGTTTTTTGTCATTTATATCTTTCTTTCTCTTTCAGTCTCACTCCCTTCCTTGCCTCTACCTAGGGGTGCTTCTCTGCCCAAAGGACCCAATCTAGAACCAGGAAACTGGTGTTGTGACAGTTTGGGAAGAAGTGACAGTTCTGGCATCTGGTTGCATCAGTGCTGGTGCTGCTTCCAGCTGAGGTCCAAGGCAGGAGTGGCATGGGAGGATGGGGCTGTGGCTCACTGACAGAGCACCTGTTTGGCATGCAGAAGGCCCCAAGTTCAGTCCCCAGCATCTCCAGGTAAAAGGATGACAAATAGGTGATGTGGAGACATTTATCTGAGACCCTGGAGAGCTACCACTAATATGAGCAGACAATACTGATCTTGAGGGACAAATGGCTTGTGGTAGGTTTTTATGCTCCTCCCCTGTTGCCTCTTCCCCAGCTTGCACAGTTTGGAACTTACCATTATTAATTAGAAACATTAAAAATATAAATAGTGATGTGCAGGGAGTGGGACAGCTGCAGGCCATGAGGTATATAAGATGGTACTCAATCTGGCTCATAGTTACAAATGCTCCTGTACTTGCACAATAAGTGGCAAGTATCATCTCCATCTTTCCCACTGAGTAACATGTAGAATGAAAACAGCACAATCCTATTAAAGGTATACAACTAACTAAAAACTATTAAATGAAACATACCCGCTTGGTAGCCGGCTCAAGGTTGACTCAGCCTTCCATCCTTCCGAGGTTGGTAAAATGAGTACCCAGTTTCCTGGGGAAGGCAATGGCAAACCACCCCATAAAAAAATCTGCCAAGAAAATGTTGTAATGTGATGTCCCCCCTGGGTCAGTAATGACTTGGTGCTTGCACTACCTTTACTTTTACCTTTACCCCCTTGGCAGCAGGTTATAGTTGAGAAGACAATATGCCTTAACTATAGAGCTGATCCCACAGCTCTATAAGAATATGAATGCAAGATGAAACTGAGAGCCAGTGAAAACAGTAATAGAAAAAGGGTCAGGATCTTCACTATGAACGCAACCGACAATGTGAGCAGCAAAATTCTGGATAGAAATCACAAGTTAATGGTGGGAATGTGGAAGCTTGGGGAGCAAAACATTCATCAAGGGAAACCCAAATGAGCAAAATGCTTGGAAAACATTTTTGTAGTAAAAAAATAAGAAAAAGAAATAATCTCTACTAGGGATGTGCGTTTCGGCATTCAGAATGCCGAAAGAATGCCGAAACAAAAGTGTTTCGGCATTCTTCAGGAATCCCGAAACGTTTCGGGGAATGCCGAAACGTTTCGGGATTGCCGAAAGAAAAAGCCGAAACGTTTCGGGATTCTTTCGGCATTCTTTCGGCATTAGAGAATCGCCATTTTGTTTTTGCTAGCCGTTTGCCTTAGCAAGCGGCTAGCAAAATCCTGCTGGAAGCAAAGGCTTCCTGCAGGCTCTTAGAAGAGGGGAGGGGGGAGAAGGAGTGAATCACTCACTCCTTCTGTCACCCCCCACCCCTCTTGCAAAGGAGGATAGGGAATCCTGCTTTGCCTTGCAAATGCAAGGTGCAAGCATTGCATTGCACTTTGCATTTGCAAAGCAGCAGAGATTCCCGCCAAAACTAACAGGTAGGGGAGGGGGAGCAGGAGGAGGGTGGCTCTTGGAGTGTGGGTGGGGAAAGGCAGGGGAGGGGGGACTTTAGGAGTCACCAATCCCACTGCTGCATTCTCATGCCAGCCAATAGATTTAAATCTTTGGCTGAGGCTGCAGCAGGGGATTTAAATTTGGAGCAAGACTGTCTGGAACACTTCTGTTGCTGCTGCTGCTGAGCTGTGACCGAGAGAGGAGAAGAAGAGAGACTGCACCTGGAGCCTGGAGGACATCTGCCTGGAGGATCAACTGTGCTGGACATCCTGAGAGGACACCTGGTAGGCCTTTTTTAAATTTTTGTAAATTTTTTTGATGCTGGGCAATGTGCTGCTGTGGCCTGCCTCTGCAAAAAGGTGTTGCAGTTTATTCTTGGCATGGCCTGGGGGACAGGTTGGGCAGACAATGTTTGATGGTGGGGTGGGGGTTTCAGCATTGGTTGTTGTGCTTGCCTTCTTTAAGCTTGATCCACTGTTTTAAGATTAAAACAAGAGTGTGCCAGCTTTGGGCCTACACAGGCCAGAAGCCTTTCTTCTGGCTGGCTCTCACAGTTGTGCTTCACAATCTGGAATGGTGTGGCTTGCTTTTCTGTGTCTGGTCCCCTGCTTGCAAGGATTCCCAACAGGCTCCGTCCTGATCAACTGTGCCAGCCTGTGGGCCACACACAGGTATGCTGCTTTGGCCAAGGTAACCCTTTTTGGTTGCAGGCCTGGCACTCACAGTTGTGCTCCACAATCTGGAATGGTGTGGCTTGCTTTTCTGTGTCTGGTCCCCTGCTTGCAAGGATTCCCAACAGGCTCCGTCCTGATCAACTGTGCCAGCCTGTGGGCCACACACAGGTATGGCCTGGGGGACAGGTTGGGCAGACAATGTTTGATGGTGGGGGGGGGGGGTTCAGCATTGGTTGTTGTGCTTGCCTTCTTTAAGCTTGATCCACTGTTTTAAGATTAAAACAAGAGTGTGCCAGCTTTGGGCCTACACAGGCCAGAAGCCTTTCTTCTGGCTGGCTCTCACAGTTGTGCTTCACAATCTGGAATGGTGTGGCTTGCTTTTCTGTGCCTGGTCCCCTGCTTGCAAGGATTCCCAACAGGCTCCGTCCTGATCAACTGTGCCAGCCTGTGGGCCACACACAGGTATGGCCTGGGGGACAGGTTGGGCAGACAATGTTTGATGGTGGGGGGGGGGTCAGCATTGGTTGTTGTGCTTGCCTTCTTTAAGCTTGATCCACTGTTTTAAGATTAAAACAAGAGTGTGCCAGCTTTGGGCCTACACAGGCCAGAAGCCTTTCTTCTGGCTGGCTCTCACAGTTGTGCTTCACAATCTGGAATGGTGTGGCTTGTTTTTCTGTGTCTGGTCCCCTGCTTGCAAGGATTCCCAACAGGCTCCGTCCTGATCAACTGTGCCAGCCTGTGGGCCACACACAGGTATGGCCTGGGGGACAGGTTGGGCAGACAATGTTTGATGGTGGGGGGGGGGGGTTCAGCATTGGTTGTTGTGCTTGCCTTCTTTAAGCTTGATCCACTGTTTTAAGATTAAAACAAGAGTGTGCCAGCTTTGGGCCTACACAGGCCAGAAGCCTTTCTTCTGGCTGGCTCTCACAGTTGTGCTTCACAATCTGGAATGGTGTGGCTTGCTTTTCTGTGTCTGGTCCCCTGCTTGCAAGGATTCCCAACAGGCTCCGTCCTGATCAACTGTGCCAGCCTGTGGGCCACACACAGGTATGGCCTGGGGGACAGGTTGGGCAGACAATGTTTGATGGTGGGGGGGGGGTTCAGCATTGGTTGTTGTGCTTGCCTTCTTTAAGCTTGATCCACTGTTTTAAGATTAAAACAAGAGTGTGCCAGCTTTGGGCCTACACAGGCCAGAAGTCTTTCTTCTGGCTGGCTCTCACAGTTGTGCTTCACAATCTGGAATGGTGTGGCTTGCTTTTCTGTGTCTGGTCCCCTGCTTGCAAGGATTCCCAACAGGCTCTGTCCTGATCAACTGTGCCAGCCTGTGGGCCACACACAGGTATGCTGCTTTGGCCAAGGTAACCCTTTTTGGTTGCAGGCCTGGCACTCACAGTTGTGCTCCACAATCTGGAATGGTGTGGCTTGCTTTTCTGTGTCTGGTCCCCTGCTTGCAAGGATTCCCAACAGGCTCCGTCCTGATCAACTGTGCCAGCCTGTGGGCCACACACAGGTATGGCCTGGGGGACAGGTTGGGCAGACAATGTTTGATGGTGGGGGGGGGGGGGGTTCAGCATTGGTTGTTGTGCTTGCCTTCTTTAAGCTTGATCCACTGTTTTAAGATTAAAACAAGAGTGTGCCAGCTTTGGGCCTACACAGGCCAGAAGCCTTTCTTCTGGCTGGCTCTCACAGTTGTGCTTCACAATCTGGAATGGTGTGGCTTGCTTTTCTGTGTCTGGTCCCCTGCTTGCAAGGATTCCCAACAGGCTCCGTCCTGATCAACTGTGCCAGCCTGTGGGCCACACACAGGTATGCTGCTTTGGCCAAGGTAACCCTTTTTGGTTGCTGGCCTGGCACTCACAGTTGTGCTCCACAATCTGGAATGGTGTGGCTTGTTTTTCTGTGTCTGGTCCCCTGCTTGCAAGGATTCCCAACAGGCTCCGTCCTGATCAACTGTGCCAGCCTTCGGCCCACACACAGGCCTGCTGCTCCGGCTTTGGTAACCCTTCCTGTTTGCTGGCCTGGCACTCACTGTTTTGCTTCACATTCAGGTTGTTTATCGTTGGTGGACCTCTTCTGGACTGGACTGCACTTGGTGGACATCGGCCTGCAGATCTCTGCGTGGAGGATCAACATTGCTGGACATCTGCACTGGTGGACTGGTAGGGTTGTTGTTAAATTTGGTTTTTGAGCTTATGTCTGCTGCTGTGCCTACCTGCGAGCATATGCTTTGGCTCTGTCTTTATGGCTTGGGCTGGGGGGACATTTTCTGGTTGGGCAAGAGGATATTGTTTGGGGGTTAGGGGGGCCAGCATTGATCGCAGTGCCTGCTTTCTTTCATGTTTCATTTTTCAAGTTTGAGTGTGGGGTGGGCATGAACTACTGTTTCACAGGACTAAAAAATGAGTGTGCCAGCTTTTGGCCTGCACAGGCCAGAAGCTCTGCTGGGTGGATGTGTTTTGTTTTGCTGCTGGTTGGCCCTAGCCTTTCAGGGGGGGGCTGACTTGGCTTGTGCAACGGGGCCTTGAATTTTGGGGGTTGCGTGTGCAGCGTGTGGTGTTGACTCTGCTAACATTTCCAATTTTCTTGACAGCATCGTGGAGGAGAGGAGGACCAGCTGCAAGACCGCCTGAACATCGCTGGACTGCAGGACTGGTGTTAGTGTGAGCGAGTCCGGGTTCACATTTGGGTGGCCTTGGGGGTGGGTTCTTGCTAGCTTGGGAGGGGGGAGGCTCATCTTCAAAACACCACATCCACACCCCACACCGACATACCACAGATACATCGGTCCCGCTAAATAGTGTCTCTTAGGTAGGTAGGCCAGTTGGTAGGTGATCAGTGGATAATTGCCCTCAACATAATTATTAGGGAAACCGAGCCTAGTTTTTTTTTAAAAAACTAAATAGGGACTCAGCAGGGAAAGCATTAGTGAGTGAGTGTTAGGTTTGAATTCTACATATATATATATATATATATATATAAAAAATTTGTAATAGCTGTCAATAGGCTTCCCATTAGTGCCCCCATAACTATGGTTCCACTGCCCATCTCTGGCACCTGTGGTGGTGCCAGGCCGGCCCGGGCATACTAGTGTGTGAGTGTTTAAGGCTTTGTCACCTGTTATTGGGGTTTAGGGCCAGCTCAATTCCAGAGGAATTCAGCTGATTGGCAGGCTCAGGTTCCCTGACATAAATAGGGTTGCTTAAAAAGGCACTTGATTGTTCATCTCCAAGTCACAGAGCCACTAGAAGCACAGATTTAGAGCAGGTTAGTTAGGTCTTGAAAACAAAGTTGACCTTTGTTTTCTAAATCTTTTCTGATTAGTTAGGGTTGAATTTGGGAGGGGAAAGTATGTCAGAGAGGAAAGCAGAGAGGGGCCCCGGGGGAAAGGCTAGGGAGAAATCTAGAGGGGAGGAGGGGAGGGGGAGGGGGACTGCTGCGGCAGCCCCCCCATCTGAGCGGAGGAGGCCCTCCCCTGCGCTGCTGCCGTTCACCAGCCTGGCTTCTGGTGACAGGAAGAGGGTTCGCAAGACTCTCTTTCCTGAGGCAGCTGCTGGAGGGCCACCCCCAACCCGGGTGCGTGAGGCAGGGGCTGGCACTGGGCGGGGGCCTGCTGCTGAGGCTCCTCCTCCTCCAGTGGTTGCGAGCCAGCTGCTGGAGGAGGGGCAGCATGTGGTGTCTCCTGGGATGGGCGCGGAGCACATGACTTTCCCTGCGCTCCCGCTCACCCCAGGAACCCGGAGGATGTTGGAGGAACTGCCCGTGAGACCCCCCCTGGGGCGGTCCACCCCAGTTTCCTCTGAGGCCAGCAGCAGGCCTCTCGCGGCTGTGCAGGAGGAGAGGATGCGGGAGGAAGAGGCAGAGACTGTGGTGGAAGAGCCCACATCTCTGCCCCTTCAGCCTCGTCCATTCCCACCTGCCCGGCCGAGAGTGGGACACGGTGTGTCCGGCCAGAGCACCTCACAGGAGGTGCCTCAGGGTGATCCGGAAAGCGCTTCTCCTGGGAAGCGTGGGTTGCCCTTTTCCTCCGAAATCTGGAAGCACTTCCAGGCAGCGGAGGATCCCCGAGCAGCCCTGTGCCTGCATTGTAGGCAGCGCGTCAGCCGTGGCAAAGATGTGTGGCATCTCTCCACATCTGGGATGAGGTACCATATGAAGAGGCACCACCAGGCGGTGCTTCTTCGGGAGGAGGGTTCGAGTGGCGCCACACAGCCGCCAGCTAGCCAGAAGGAGGCAGGCTCCTCTGGTGCTCTCCCCCTAAGGGTACCTGCAGGAAAGGGACGCCAAGCCTCTCTCCCGGAGATGCTTGGTATGCAGGGCGCTAGTGTGCCCAGAGAGGGGATCCGGAGGGCGAGCAGGCGCATCTCGCGCCACATCGTCAACATGATAGCAGTGGATGGGCAACCGTATTCCATAGTTGAAGACTTCGGCTTCTCAGGGCTGCTCCAAGATTGCTTTCCCTGGTACGCCGTCCCTGCTCGCACGTCGTTGAGCAGATCGGTGGTGCCCTCGTTTTACAGGGCTGCCAGGGATCATGTGAAGGCACAGCTGTCCCGGGTTGCCGGGAGAACTGTGCACTTCACATCGGACATCTGGACCTGCCCAAGTGTGCAGCAAGCGTACCTCTCGCTTACTGCTCACTGGTGGGAACCCGAGTCGGTTCTGGGTGGGGGCCGGGGGGAGGTGCCTAGCACAGCTAGACAGGGAAGGATGCGAGACCGCCAGGCCGGCTACTGCAAGGCCTTGCTTCACGCCGAGGTGCTCGACGTGTCCCACACGGCGGAGAACATCGCTGCCACCTTAAGGAGACAGTTGGACGAGTGGATAGGCTAGGGACCCGCCACCGTGGGATGCATGGTGACGGATGGTGGCAAGAACATGAGGGCAGCGGCGCATCTAGTGAGCCGAGAGAGCGTCTACTGTGCCGCTCACAAGCTTCACCTAGTGGTGAGAGATGCGCTGGGGTTGGGCTCCTCGAAGGAACCCGTGGATACCCGGACCCGTGAACTCCAGTTACTTGTCCAGAAATGTCGGAGGCTCACGGGTCACTTCTCGCGCAGCGTGAAGGCCACGCACGAACTGCGCCAGACACAGGTCAGGACAGGTGTGCCAGAGCACGCTCTGATCACTGACGTCAGCACTCGCTGGAACTCCACCTGCGCCATGCTTGAGCGCTTGGTGGAGCAGAAGGCCGCACTCCACGCGTGGCTCTCCGAGAACCGCGGTGCGAGTCAGGTGGGTGAGTTCAGCCGGGAGGATTGGCTCACCATCACCCAGACAGTGGAGGTCCTGAAGCCCTTCAAGGACTTCACTGTGGCGGTCTCGTCAGACACGGCGACCCTCGGTCTGGTCATTCCCCTGGTGCACACGCTCCAGAGGAATCTGGCCACCCTTGCAGACCGGGTCGCGCCCCGTGCTGACCTTGTTCCAGCGGTGCGCGCATTAGTGAGAAGGCTGCAGCAGGGCATAGCTGCCAGGCTAACTCCTCTCACTAAGGAAGAGTCATACATGTTGGCGACCATGTGTGACCCGCGCATAAAGGGCACTTTCGCCGAGCGGGACGGGAACCTCACCCAAGCCAGAGACGGCCTCTGCTCTTGGGTGAGGCGCAGGCAGGCCAAGAGGGGACGCCTGTCGACAGGGGGGACGCAAGAGGGGCCCTGCCGTGCGGGTCCCTCTGACGGCCCCTCTGTGCAGGCCCCCCCCCGAGGCCACCACCGGAGTGCCGATGGAGATGGAGATGCTCCGGTGGGCCCTCGTCCCCTCTGGGGTCGTGAGGACCGTGAGAGAGGATCCGGCGGAGGCGATGGTCAGGGACTACCTCGCGGAGCCCTGTGAGTCGCTCTCCACCGATCCGCTCAGCTACTGGGCCAGGAAGGAGTCGGTCTGGCCGGACCTCTCCCTCGAGGCGCAGCGGCTGCTCTCATGCCCTCCGACGAGCGTGGAGAGCGAGCGCGTCTTTTCACATGCGGGCGACATTGTCGGCCCACATCGCACTCGCCTTCTCCCATGGAGAGTCGAGCAGTTGACCTTCCTGAAGGTCAACTCTCGCCTCTTCGATTTCTCAGGACTGGACTTCCAGAGTGACTGAGGTGAGCCCAACTTGTGGCCTGCATCCTCTATGAGTCCAATCCTTTGGAATCGCGCTCTCCCCTGTATAAAACCCTGTATATACAGTTAAAACCGGCCAGTAGAGGGAGGGTGGTTAGGAACCAGTGGCAAAGGGAAAACACCCAGCAATTTGAAAGCCCCCCCCCAGGGTATTCAAAACATCTCCCATCACTGAGACATACCCTGTGGGACCAAATTTATTATGAAAAATAATGCCCCAGAAACATGGATTGCTACTGGAGGGAGAAACAGGTTAGATAGGGATTGCTTAGGTGTTTTTATCAGATGAAATCCTTGTAAAAAAAATTGAAGAAGAATTGTTGTACTGTTTTTTGAAAGTTGATGTTCTGTTCATGTAAAAAAAAGGAAAAAACCCAAAAAAATGTTGTGATTATGTTTTTTAAAAGTTGATTGAATGTTCATGTAAAAAAAAGAAAAAAAACCCCAAAAAATGTTGTGATTATGTTTTTTAAAAGTTGATTGAATGTTCATGTTTAAAAAAAGGAAAAAAACCCAAAAAAATGTTGTGATTATGTTTTTTAAAAGTTGATTGAATGTTCATGTTTTTAAAAAAAAAAACCCCAAAAATGTTGTGATTATGTTTTTTAAAAGTTGATTGAATGTTCATGTTTAAAAAAAAAAAAATTTGATGTTAATGTTGGGTTTGCATGGTTGGGGGATGCGGGAAGAGTGGTGGATGGGCACCGGCCAATGATGATCTCTCACAGATGTTCCCAGGTAAATTCTGAGGCTGGTGTGGGGGTGGGGGGAGACCTCTGCAGAACTGCTCCAGAAATACCATTGTCCAGTGCCTTGGAAGTGCCCAGTTCAGCTTTGTGTGTCTGAACTGAAAGCACAGCCACAGGAAATGACATAGGTTCTGCTGGACCCTGTTGCAGTGGTTCCCCCCCATTAAGTCGTTTTATGGAGGGAGAGTTGTATTAGGCTGGTAGTTATGATCATCTTCTGTTTCCATGCCCTGTTGTGCCCGCTCACTATGTAACCTGTTGTAATGTTCAAAACTTTACTGTTTGTCCATTTCAAAAGAAAAATTGTTTTTAAGATTCTCTGATGTGTAGTTAATTGTGTTGTGTTGTGCTGTGAGGGACAATAAGTGTAATATGTTGTGATTTGTTGACCACTTGTAATTTAAAAATGAGAAAATAAAGGTTTTTTAAACTTAATGATTGTGTGTCTGTGTTCCCTTCTTTGATGGGAGGTTGGTTCCCAGCATAGGGAACAATGGGGCAGGCTGGCCAGCCTGTTCCTGGGGTACTCGGTGTGGGGCAGCTGAGGGTGGTTTTGGTTCTGAGAGGGGCTGAGTGGAGGATTTGGGTCTGTGTGTGGCAGCTGGGGTGGGGGAACTGGGTTTGTGTGGGGCTGTAAGGAGTGGACTATGGGGGATGAGAGCACTGGTCGTCCTTTGTGCCCAAGTAGGCCCCTGCTACTGTCCTGGTGTGGGCTTCCATGCCTCTATCAGTTGCTGGCCCTCCTTTGCCATCTTTTTCAGAAATTTTCCTAGGGCTGCCAAACTCCTGGTTGGGCTTGAGTTCAGGTTAGAGAGAGTAGTTCCCTACAGAGAAACTGGCTGCTTCCAAGGGCAATCTCTTTAGAGGGCAAATGCGGACCATGGATTCTGGGGGAGATCCCTACTCAGATTTTCCTTTCCACAAGTCCCACCCCCAAATTGCCAGTAACTTCCAAGGCCAGAGTTTGCCACCCCAGAGAGATCCCGTTCCCACCCTCTTAGCCTTGGCATGAAAGTTGTAGCCCCCATGGAACACTTCCAGGTTCCTGATTCCAAGCCCAATTACACCACTGTAAGACAATCCAGACCTCCATCAAAAATGGATTTTAAGTAGCAGTGGGATTGGGCTGCATTTCAGTCATTCACATATCTGGTTGTGTTCCCAAACATTTAGCTTATGTTTTTTTAAATCAGCGTATGGCACTTAAAGACACTTTTAAATGGTTCTAAAAACATATTTTTATTATGAAGTATTTAATGTGGCATTGATCAAGGGCAGGCCTTTTGGCCAAATGAGCAGTATCAGTACAGTAAAATTTAGACAAAGCTCATAGGAGGAAAAAGCATTCACACTGTGAAGTGGGAAGAAAGTTTTAATTTACATGTACCATGGACTCCGAAAAAGACATGTAAGTGGCATCCAGACCAAATCAGGCCTGCTTTCTCCCTTGAAGATATCAATTGATGATAGTGCTTATGTCACATCATGAGAAGACAAGGTTCACTAGAAAAGACAATAATGCTAAGAAAAATTGAAGGCAGTAGGGAAAAGAAGAATACCCTAGATGTGGTAGATTGACTTCGGTTTGCAATACATGGACAAGGTTTTTGGGATACTGTGGAGCTCAATATAATTCTAAAGTACACCACAAGTGATTTGAATGCATAAAACATACAGACACATACACATAAAATGTATATACCCCCTCCCCACCAAATTAAAGGTTTATCTTATGCCCCGGTTTTCTCCCCCATGGGAACCTAGAGTGGTTTACACATTGCTGTTCTCCCTTGATTTGTTTCACCCTCATCACAACCAGGCTAACAATAGACAGCTGCTCCATGCCTCACATTGGAGTGACTACATCCACCGATGGCCTTCTTAGTTGTATGAGGGGGTGGAGGGGGGGGGAGGAAGGAAACAACGCACTCCTGCCCACTCTATCTGGGGCCTAGGTGACCAAATTGCTTGGCCTTGGCAAGGAGCCAGTGGTGGGGCGGCACTGGTTCTGGGGCCCCGTCCAGAACATTTGTCCAGGGCCCCAAAATCACCTAGACTGCCTCTGGAAAACACAACACAATTGTTTACTTAGGCTGAGCCAAGAACATCCATCAAGCCTACAAGGCACAGAATCAGAGTCTGCCAGATTCTAGACCAACTCTCTAGCCATTGCACTACAGTGGATATCTAAAAATTGTTCATACCCCCACCAGCAACTTGAACATTTTTCTCCAAAAGGCACACAACTTGGCTGGGTCTCAAAAAGGACTATGATGCATGGGCCTGTCAATGCATACTGGTACTAAGGCTCTGGCCGGGGGGAGGGGGGCATTGTGCCAATGCCACCCTGGCTTTGGAAGGGGACAGTAAAATAGAAGAAATAATCTAGGTTCAGTGCCTCCCCCCCTTCTCTGTCTCTCTCTCTCTCTATAATGTGAGTGAAAACATTACTATACCATCACTGAAGCCTACAGGATACTTAGGGTCTGTTCACACACGCATGATCATTTAATGGCAATGCTCTGGCATGATGATGTCTGTTCTAGGAAGTGATGTGATCATCACACAAGGCTGGGGAGCACGCACAATTCACAGCAGGCAGATTTGGGCCACAAGGGATCCTGCTTTGGCCTGTAGGGCCCAAATCAGCCCACTGCAAAGCACAGGCATACTCTCAGGGCAGCCAGATGACATCAGTGACATCACGGCAGCAGCCCCTGGAGCGTACCTTGAAGGCTCATTCACTGACTTTCCCCCTTCGGGGTGATAGGTGAGAGTGGGGGATCCCCCACCAAGGGGAAATGGATCCCTAATTGTGTCTGAGGTTGTGGAAATCAAATGGGTCATTACCTCCATATTGCTTCTGTCTTTGAGGGACTTACATGCACATTATATTTAACTCCAGATTTCTTGATTGTCAAGGAATGCATGTGGTGGGGGGTGGGGGGAAGGGTGGGAGAAGGGCCCCTGAGGGTAAGGGTGGCATTTGGCATGCAAAATGCCACCCCTGGCAAGACAAGCCTCTCCCAGCTGTCAGTGGTAGAGATGAGAGCAGAGCACCCACTTGGGGAGGCCATGAAATGGCCCCCCCAAGTGGGAGCAGGCTGAGCCTTGGTGGGGGGGTGGGAGGAAGGGTGGGAGAAGGGCCCCAGAGGGGGGGGATTTTGTTGCAGTGGTTCCCCCCCATTAAGTCATGTTATGGAGGGAGAGTTGTATTAGGCTGGTAGTTATTATGATCATCTAGTGTGGGCTTCTGTTTCCATGCCCTGTTGTGCCCGCTTACTATGTAACCTGTTGTAATGTTCAAAACTTTACTGTTTGTCCATTTCAAAAGAAAAATTGTTTTTAAGATTCTCTGATGTGTAGTTAATTGTGTTGTGTTGTGCTGTGAGGGACAATAAGTGTAATATGTTGTGATTTGTTGACCACTTGTAATTTGAAAATGAGAAAATAAAGGTTTTTTAAACTTAATGATTGTGTTTCTGTGTTCCCTTCTTTGATGGGAGGTTGGTTCCCAGCATAGGGAACAATGGGGCAGGCTGGCCAGCCTTCTCTGCGGGTGGTGGGGGGGTCAGGGGGGTGGTTGTCTGTGTGCCAGGGCAGGTGCTCTTTCCCAGGGACGATTTGGCACTGCCACCATTGTGGCACCCCTTGTCTGTGCAGAACTGCCCTGGGAAAGAGAGTTTAGGGGTTCCCAAAAGGGGAGGGCAGGCCAGCCTGTTCCTGGGGTTATGGTGGGTGTGGGGCAGGTGGGGGTTGATTTGGGTCTGTGAGGGGCTACTGGGGGGATTTGGGTCTGTGTGTGGCAGCTGGGGGGGAATTGGGTTTGTGTGGGGCTGTGAGGGGTGGACTTTAGGGGCTGAGAGGACCTACTTGGGGAGGCCATGAAATGGCCCCCCCAAGTGGGAGCAGGCTGAGCCTTGGTGGGGGGTGGGAGGAGGGGTGGGAGAAGGGCCCCTGAGGGCTGGGGGGCATTTTGCATGCAAAATGCCACCCCTGGCAACACAAGCCTCCCCCAGCTGTCAGTGGTAGAGAAAAGAGCACCTACTTGGGGAGGCCATGAAATGCCCCCCCCAAGTGGGAGCAGGCTGAGCCTTGGTGGGGGGTGGGAGGAAAGGTGGGAGAAGGGCCCCTGAGGGTAGGGGGGCATTTTGCATGCAAAATGCCACCCCTGGCAAAGGAAGCCTGCCTCTTCATTTTTTCCCCATAGGAAATAATGAAGAAAGATTAGCAGCAGCATGCTAACAATATGCTGCTCCTTTGCTTTCTTATGGGGAGGATGGGGGGACCTGCTTTGGGGGGCCATAACATGGCCCCCCAAAGTCCAATCTGTCTGAAACTTGGGTGGTTGTTAGAGAAGGGTTAGAGGAAGGTCCCCACCAATTTTGGGCTTATTTGGTGGGAAAATGCCTCCTCCAGGCGTCCTGAAAGACGGAGGCATTTTCCCAAAAAAAACCCCCGAAAGAATGCCGAAAGAATGCCGAAAGAATCCCGAATCCCGAATCCCGAAAGAGATTCTTGTTTCGGCTTTCGGCTTTAACGGTAGAGAATCTTGTTTCGGGTAATCCCGAAACAAGAAAGCCGAAAGTTTTTTCCTTGCACACCCCTAATCTCTACTATTCTGAAAGTGGGGAATGATCGATTTGTGCTCATTTGGACCCACATAACAATGATAATGAATGACAAGAATAGCTCCATTCCGTTCTGGTATGCCACAGCAACAACTGGGCTCTGGATATGTTTACCCTAGGGAGTGAGTGCTCATAGAGGAAGCAGGTTTGCTGATCATCTTAAGTAAGCCCATTTCCACACGCCCATATAGGCATGGCCCACCCACGGAACTCTGGCAGCTTTTCCTCAGGCTTCCTAACATTTAAGTTTGCAAAATGTATGCATACTGTTTCATTACTGCCCTTTCTGCATGTTTACTGGGAACACTGTTTCTCTAGTTTTTTCTTCTGCTGTGGGTTGACAGAGCGGCTTTCCCCCGTGCTTTGGCAAATGAACACTTAAAGCATTCTGAAGAATCTTTCTATCTCTGTCCAGTTCCTCCCTCAAAGCTCTTTCCCTTTAAGTTCAGCTGCAGAATCCTCCTTGCGAAATGAGCGGAATGTGCATGTGCCAAGTTTAAAAAAAATGGAAAGGGAGGTGGGCGACTTCAGGCTATGACAACGAAAGTGCTTGACCTCCCCTCCAAAACCTATTTTGTTAGGGACAGTTTGAAGGCTGTTCTGTGACCTCACAGTGCAAGGTAAGCTCTTGTGGGGAATGTGTGTGGAGGATGAGTTGTCGGAGCAACTCGGCAAAACACACACCTCAAGCGGAAAGAGGATGGGAATGAGGGGCTGTGTGGAGAGGAGACAGCCTGAATCTTCGTTCATCTAAATAAAGATAGAAACGGGGGTCCTCCTGATGCAGAAAAGCATGTGCAAGATGCTGAGTGCTGAATGCAAAGATCCTGTTCTAGGGCACTGAGCCCAGGATCTTTTTGCCTCTTCCATGTTCCCAAACAGCTGCTTTCATGATCATACACATTTCAGGCTCAGTAGATTAGGCAATGGTTGCTGCCAAATGATCCATTACACACACATTTCCAATAGGAACAATAGCTACTATTGCCTTGACTTACTACATTTTCTTTTTATTAAATTTTATAAATGTTTCATGTGACCATAATTTTAAGGGAAAATATTTTGAGCTTTTAAAAGTACTTCAATGCAATCTCCTTTATCACTATTTTTAAAAAAGAATTTGGCAGCAGATCAAGGTAAGCTAGTGGGATTCCATGCAACTTGGGATCTGTTTCTCAATTATGTAGATAATGCATCATTTCTGCCCAATTGTTAGAAGACATTGTTAACCTATTGAAATAGTGATATATGCATGCAGTGAATTAGTGAGACATTTAAACTGCTAATATGGCCTACCAACAGCTGCTTTGGCAGTTTTGTTCTATGTCTTTCTTTGACTTCATGGCAGGCAATGCACATTTTCTAATGACAAATTTTAGAAGTTTTTATTTTAAAAATAGCTAATCTCTTTGCGCCATCGCTCACCCCTTCCAGAATGAGGATGTATGGATATGCCAAGCAGGTGGCTTCTATGTCAATGATGGAGAAACTGTCCTGCCATAACCTCATGTATAGAGTAGGAGGAATGTGCCCCATACTGATAAGCAGGGAACGAAAGAAGCTGTGTACAGCACAATTTTCCTGGTCACTGCAATCACTCTATATGTGCAGTCACCTCACACATACTCCAAGAACAGCCAAGCGTGGCCACTCCAACTTGGGTGTTCTAAATCATTCTAACCTTTCACAATGTTTTAAGTTTGCTACTTGGAAAAAAAATCTATTGCATTTCTACCTCTTGAATTTCTCTCTCTACACTCTGATGCACTCCTCGAAGGAGCAGGTACATCTGTCTTGTTCTCTCTCTTTCAGACACACTCAGGCATCAGGGTGGCTTGAATTATACAAGAAGATATGTATCTAACAGGATGAAAAGCATTCCCTATAATCTTGCTTGATTAGGAAAGAAAAGTTCCTTTAGTTTAGTTCCTGTCGTTTCCCTTACCAGCAGTTTCTCTCCCTGTAGATACCTCTTACATTAACAATATCATCATATGCAATACCTGTATTATAAGACTCACCCCCCCCCCCTTTTAACCTTTTATGCAAGTCTGGAACTAATTTAGTTCAAATCAGGTCAGCTGTCTAGAAAATGCTGCTCAGAGTTTTGCAGCTAATTTAATGCAGTCTGTTATAAAATCCATAAGCTCACCCATCTCTGCTCACACCTTTTTCTTCATCATTATTTTCCTTCCTTCCCAATCTCTCCTGTATCTCAATATGTGAGTATATGTGGGCCTATAGGCATTCACACACGTGCTTCATTTATGGGCAGTAGGCAGTTATTCCCAAAATTCAGTCCAACTCGTTTTCTCATCGCTGTTCCAATAGCACACTAGGGTTGATTCATGAGGCCATTTTATATGTTGAAAAATATTAGATGTATTGTGTAAGTGTGGCACAGAGAGAGTTTTGCACTAGGATCTAGAAAACGCTGGTTTGAGTCTCTGTGCAGCCATAAAACTCAACAAGTGACTTTGGGCCAGTCATTCTTTCTTGGCTTCATCTATCCCTTGGGGTTACTGTGAAAAAATGAAGCAAAGGAAAAGCATGGAGGAGGAAAGGCAAGATAAAAATGTAGACAGATAGATTTGGAAGTTCTGAATCTGCCCTGTGAATGCCTAATCACAGCACAACATAATATCATAGACCTTCAAAGTTCTGTTTACTCTTTTAAGCATCCAGGAAGTTATTCTAGACACATGCTTCAGAATTTACAAAACTCATTCTACATTGTGAAAGATATTCACATTGTTTCTGATGCCATATATGTGTGAATGTGTATGTGTGTGATATATATACCACACACACACACATAATTCATGTGTGTTTAAAAAAACAATAGTTATAGTGGGAACCAGTCTTAATTTTACACATGTATACTAAGTATAATGTACTTTTCACAGTTTGGGCAAAGGTGATACATAAAAGCAATACTGGAATACTGATCTTATTGGGCTAAATTGATAGTTTCTTAGATTTCCTCTGGCTCCACTTTGACCAGAAGTCAGGGTGGTTCCTGACTTCTGGTAGAAGTGGAGTAACTTTGGGCACTACAGTCACAAAAGAATGCCAACACATTGCTGGTGCTGAAATTGTTCCCAGCCGATGGTGGTGACAGGAGAGGAAACATCAGGTGTCGATTGTGGCCACTGTAGCATCCTAGAGCTATCCAGGAGCAAAGCAAGCTCTTGGAGTGTTTGTAGGACTGCTGGAACATGGAATACTCCTCAATAGTGGTAGTAAGGGTGATGACAGTCATAGTCTACACCCATAATCTCCTTGCAGATCTGCACTACTATCCAGGTGCATGGTAAACAGCTACCACCACTCGTGTTCCTGCCATGCTAGCAATGGGTGGCAATAGCATCTGCTTGGGACATCAAAAAACTTTCAGCCAGTCCTGCGCAGTAGATGTTGTTTATAATAAAGTTTGCATTCTAACATAGCAATTGTTATTGAAAAAAATTAATGGAAACACTACTGCCCGCAGACCAGGGTCTGGTTGTGCATGCATAATAGGGATATGGATTAGATATGACCTCACTAGCTTGATCCTGCTGGTTTTCTGTATCCCATAGGTCAGCTCCTATCAGCCTAACCCTTGCACTTACATCACTAGTAGTGTTGCTGGGGTTTCCACCAGCTCCAGGTTGGGAAATTCCTGGAGATTTGGGGGGTGGAACCTGGAGAGGGTGAAATTTGGGGAGGGGAGGGTCCACCCTCCAAAGCAGCCATTTTCTCCAGGGGAAGTGATCTCTTCCACTTGGAGGCTGGCAGCCCTATGTTGGACTGAGAAGCTGATGCCTGTGGGTGGATTTTTGTGAGAACTATAATGTGTGTTTCACATTCTAGACATTTAATGGATGGCGGAAACTTCAGGAATTTTCTCTGGATTTTCCTTTTTCTCAGAGTAGAAGGTTTCTAATGTTACTAACATCAGCAACTGCAGTAGCATAAAGTTACAGCAGGCATAGGAAAAATGCCATGTACCTAATTAGTTTGTGAACTGATCAGATACAGTCTCTCCCACAATGCTCTAGTAAAAGCTACATGAAAGAAATCAATCTGCAGCCCAAGGCCCAAAGTACATGTGATGGTGCGGCCATTTTTGTTGTTCATTTCTCTGCTTATTTTTCACTGCATGAAGAAACGTGGGGGGGGGGGTAGAAGGGGGAGTGAACCTGTTCCCCTCTGCTGCCTTGTTTGCCTATTAAAATATTTATACACCACCTGTGGGTGGCTCAAGGAGGCTTGCAAGTAGCCATTAAAATATTACTGATTAAAACCATAAACACCAAATGCCTCCCTCCTCCCGATAAGATAGCTACTGTTCATATCCTGGCAAACAAACAAGCCTTGCAGTTTCTCATGAAGCTCTCTCATGAGGGGGGCACTCATCACCTCTTCAGGCAGCCCATTCCTCAATATGGAGGCTGTGATGAAAAAGGCCCAGGTCAATGCAAGGAGGGCCACCCTGCGTGGGGGAACAGCCAGCAGGAGGTAGCCTGAAGACTGTAATTGATGCACATGAACATTTGGGAGGAGACAGTCGTTCAACTTTGTGGGTCACATAGGATTGCCAGTCTCCCACTGGGGGCAGGGGATCCCCGCTCCCACCTTCCACCCCCTGCCCCTGCTTACCTAGCCAGTGGGGGAAAAGGTGGGGGAACACGCCTCCCAGGGCACGCTCCCACATGGCGCAGTAGGCCAACTTCTGCCCCAAACAAGCCCAATTCAGCTTGCTGCAGAGTGTAGAAGCACTCCAGGGTCCATCGTGCCCCCCCAGCAATGCTCCCAGGCTCTTTAGTGGCCTGATTCAGCTTGATGATGATGACAAAACCCGGAAAAACTAAGGCATCTATGTGATAAAATCTATTCCCACACCTGCTTTATATTTTGAAGAGGCAGAAATGTAAGTAAACAAACATGACTTCTTTTATCATGTCTAGTTTGGCCCTTTAAAGAGAATATGCTGCTCTGACGATCTGCCAAGGGAAGAACCATATGCTCTATTCCATTCTTTCACAGATAGATTTGTGGGAGCTTGGTAGCAAAGACCCCTGCACCACCCTTTGCACCACAAAGATTACTTGCAATTAAGTTTAGTTGGAGGATAAAACCTCAGTGAATTGGTTGAAGCTGCTGTCTTAAAGTTAAGGCGTATTTATGTAAATGGGTTTAAGAGGCACCTTTCAACTGAATTATTTGCTGTATTTGCCTGCACAGAACTAATGGAAATTCTGTCCTTTGAGACTGTGCTGGTTGAATTCTTGAGACTACTTTATGGATTCAGTCTGTGGATAACTGAAGCCCAGATGGTTTCCTGCAGAGTTTATCTATTTAGGATACCAGCCAGGATTTCCTATGGAATTATACTGTTCAGCATTCTTCAGAGGCCTCCAATTTTCTGTTAGCTTTATTGGGCCATGAGAGGTGTATCTTGTTAACACATTTTTGATAGTGGCCCTGGAACAAACACACATTAGCGCCTGTGCATTGGAAATTTAGTTTACCCCTAAATAAAATAAAAGCCCTACCATAACCAACTTTTAAATTTGCTTCCCATGAACATTCATGCCAAAGGAACTCAATTGTGTGAATGTTCATGGGGAATTATGACTAAGCAAGGGAGCTGAGGAGAGGCATGGAAACAGCCAAAGAAAATTTTGAATAAATAAATAAAGGATTCATGGACAGTTTGCTGTCTTATTTGTCCTAGCACGTGGTAAAGGTTTTGCAAAAAATACTTCCCCTTTAGTGAAAAGTCACAGACAAAAACAAATTGTAACAATCTAAAGTTTTTACCTGAAACAGTAACACACTATCCCTATTTAGCCAGTTTGGTGTAGTAAGAGTGGAACGACTCTGATCTGGAGAACTGGGCTTGATTCCCCATTCCTCTGCTTGAAGTCAGCTGGGTGACCGCGGGTCAGTCACAGCTTCTCAGAGCTCTCAGCCCCACCCACCTCACAGGCTGATTTTTGTGAGGATAATAATAGCACACTTTGTAAACCATTCTGAGACGGCATTAAGTTATCTTGAAAGGTGGTATATAAATAGAATGTTGTTGTTGTTATTGTTGTTGTTGTTGTTATATGTCCACTGCTGAGACGTGGAGCAGGGACATAGATCAGTGGTAGAGCATACATATTGCACACTGAAGGTACTGTGTTTAATCCTGACATTTCCAGTCAAGGCAGATTGAGAAGTTAAAACAGCCCAGGAGCAAGCCAAGCCAAGCCAAAGTGGTCCCAGTGGCTCTGGTAGTGCTTCAGGGACAGGCTCAGATCCAGTCAGCAGCAATGACAGCAAGTCTAGGGTCACTTGTTGCTTCCCCGTGTGCCATCTGCCCATTGCAATCCTGCTGCCACTGCTGCTGGCAGAGTTCAAGCTGAACAGCCTCTGTGGTGCTACCAGAGACTTGGCCTGCTTCTGGCTGGTAGTGACACTCCAGGGCAGCAGCCCACAGGGAACATTCCTGGTAAGTTAAAGGAATCCACATCGATCTCAAGTAGGAGGTGTCAAGAAAAGTCCTTTCTGTACCTTAACTCCTGGAGCAGGTCTAGTTCCAAGTTTTAGGACATCTAGGGAAGAGAGTGATCAGGGGCTTTCCTATGCCCTTCCTCCTACATGCCCCCAACTATCTCTATGTCCTTCCTTTGCCCACTAGCAAACTCTCCTACCTCCTGCAGTCACAGCTGCCCACACTGGCTGCACACCCTTTCTCTGATGGTGATGGGTAGAGGGTGGAGCTAGGAGTGCTACTGCCACAGCCACCAGGTATGTTGATGCTTTGTGCACCACTCACATGCCCTTCTCCAGCAACTCTAGACAGCATATGCAGCCGGGGAGCAGGGGTGAGAAAACGCTCACGAACCAGTGAAAGGGTGTGACTGCAGGCATCAGAGAAGATGAGTGAATAGGGAGTCAGCAGCAGTGGGCCCCACCAGAAGCCATTGGTCCTGGCAGATGTACCACCTTGCTGCGTGCTGACACTGGCCTTGCCTGGAGAGCTGCTGTCAGTCATACTCATAACTAACAGTATTCTGCTAAACAGACTTGATTGCGTAGAAGCCCACTTGCCCCCTGCTCTATCACTTCTTTAAATTCAATCTTTCTGCTCTTTTGCATGAGAAGGCATACCAACTTGTCCAGGGCTGGCTCCCCCACCCCTGCTCTTGCCTCATCCATTATGGGGATGACCTGGAAGCTCCTGGCTTATGGGGACAGGAAGCAGTGGCCACTCTCTCCCCAGCACGGCTTAGCTTTGGGAGGAATGCTACTACCACAGCTGGAGGTTCACTCATCTTCTTGACCTCCTCAGGAGCTGGTGGAGGTGGGGACACCAGCCACAGTGGCATGAGGCGGGTCTGCAGCCCTGTTGCTTCCCAAGGCAGAGGGGACTGACCAAGAGCAGAGACACCAGGGGCTGACTCAGTCTCAAGCCCCCAGCAGCTGCAACAGGTAGAGGCTCCACCTTCCACCCAGTGCTCCATGAGGGTCATGGAGACGTGGCCAGAGAATGTAAGCCCAACATGGGGGGTGTTACCTGCCTTACCAGCCAGGGAGAATGAGCAACCCTACCCCTGTGATGGATGGTGGTTGTTAGGAGGCAAAGGTTGTGGGCAGGATCAAGAGGCCTTTCTGGCCCAAAGACATGGCAGTCTGGAGGAAACCCCTCAATGGAAAGATTGGCAGACAGAGCCCAGAGTTGCCCCTCCTGGAGGAACCTTTAAGAGGCTGGAGGAAGGAGGGCCTTGGAGGAAGAGCAAGGCTGTGCTCTCAGAGCAGGAGAGATGGCCACAAGCTGGAGGAACAGAGAGAAAAGCATGAGGCAATAACCCCCTTCCTTGCCCATTTCTGAGGCCTTACAACCCCCCGCCCCTCCAAAGGCTTAGAGAAGGAACCCCAGGAGGGGGCTTCTGCCCCGGACTCCACCCTAGACAAAGGGGAGGCACCAACAGTCAAGGAGGAGGTGAATACACACCTTTACAAACAAAAAAAATAACTTGCTGATTAAAGAATTATCTAGAGAAATCCATATTTTCAGGATAGTGTTAAGAATTTTTTTTTACTTGAGCAGCTGCCCCTCCTGTCAAGTGTTTGTTGTTGTTTGTTGTTGTTTTTTAAAAAATTGAGTGGAGTTTCAAAAGCAAATTATGATACATATTGTCAAATGAGGATTTTTTTTTTTTTAAAATCAGGTGTGGGGTGGTGGAGCAAACCTGATCAGGAAGCAAAGCCCAGAGTGGGTTGGGAAATCCCGATGGTTTATGTTGGGAAGAAGCCAACTCAACAGATATTCAGTGATCACAGCAGGATATGACAAGGGCACAGAAGTTGCCATGGTAATGAAACAGGACTCGGATATCTGAGAGTTAATCAGCCTGAAACGACAGTAGATGCATTAAACATGGCCGCACCCTTTCATTATCTTAGCTCTATAAAAGAGTAGGACTTAGGGTTTATTTATTTATTTGTTTGTTTGTTTGTTTGTTTGTTTGTTTGTTTGTTTATTCAATTTATATACCGCCCCATCCCCAGGGGCTCTGGGTGGTGAACAGTTAAAATTGATAAAAACAAAAACTAAAATCAATATACAAATAATAAAACAAATTAACAAGGTGCAGTGGTGGGGAGAACCTTCCCCACCCCAAAGGTGGGAGGCCGACATGGCACTGCCCCCTTCAATCACCAAACGCCTGGCGGAACAGCTCTGTCTTACAGGCCCGGCGGAATGATAATATGTCCCGCTGGGCCCGGGTTTCCATTGACAGAGCGTTCCACCAAGCTGGGGCCAGGACTGAAAAGGCCCTGGCCCTGGTTGAAGCGAGGCGGGCTTCCTTAGGGCTGGGGACCACAAGTAAATATTTATTTGCTGATCGAAGCGATCTCCGGGGAACGTGCAGGGAGAGGCGGTCCCGAAGATATGCCGGTCCCAACCCACTCAGGGCTTTAAAGGTAAGAACCAACACTTTGAACCTGATTCGGAATTCAACCGGAAGCCAGTGCAGCCGGCGCAGGACAGGTGTGATGTGTGACTGGTAAGGTATACCAGTCAGGACCCGTGCCGCCGCATTCTGGACCAGTTGTAGTTTCCGGATCAGGCCCAGGGGTAGCCCAGCGTAGAGTGAGTTACAGTAATCTAGCCTGGAGGTGACCGTTGCGTGGATCACTGTAGCCAGGTCCTGGGGCATCAGGTAGGGGGCAAGTTGCCTGATCTGACGAAGATGGAAAAATACAGACTTGGCAACCGCCATGAACTGGGCCTCCATCGATAGGGAGGCATCCAGGAGCACACCCAGACTCTTTACCACTGGCAAAGTTGCCAGTGGTGTCCCATCCAGGGCAGGGAGATGGATCCCAACATCTGTCAGCCCCCGTCCCAGCTGCAGGACCTCCGTCTTCACTGGGTTCAATTTCAGCCTGCTCTGTTTCAACCATGCCATCACAGCCTCCAAAGCTCTCGCCAGATTGTCTGGGGCCGTGTCTGGCCGGCCGTCCATCAACAGACAAAGTTGGGTGTCATCCGCGTCTTGATGACAACCCAGCCCAAACCTCTGCACCAACTGGGCGAGGGGGCGCATATAGATGTTAAATAACATCGGGGAGAGTATCACCCCTTGGGGAACCCCGCACACCAAAGGGTGATGGGGCGATAGATCTCCCCCGAGCGCCACCCTCTGTTCCCGACCCTGGAGAAAGGAGACCAGCCACTGTAAGGCTGTCCCCCTAATCCCCACATCGGCAAGGCGGCTGGCCAACAAATCATAGTCAACCATGTCAAACGCTGCTGTGAGATCAAGTAACACAAGCAGCGCTGACCCGCCTTGATCCAGATGCCTGCGAAGGTTGTCTGTGAGGGCAACCAAGGCTGTCTCCGTCCCATGGCCAGGACGGAAGCCAGACTGGAATGGGTCCAGGACTAGAGCATCATTCAGGAATTCCTGCAGTTGTACCGCCACCGCCACCTCAATCACCTTGCCCAGGAACGGGAGGTTCGACACTGGGCAGTAACTGGACGGGTTGGTGGGGTCCAAAGATGTTTTTTTCAGGAGGGGCCGCACTACCGCCTCCTTTAACCCTCCTGGAAAAACCCCAGAGCTCAGGGAGATGTTAACAATGGCCTCCAAATGGTCCCGTAGCCCCTCTGAGCTGGCCTTCACCAGCCAGGATGGGCAGGGGTCCAGAGGACAGGTGGTTGGCTTCATCCCCTGCAGGATCCTGTCAACATCATCCTGAGAGAGCAGCCTGAAATGGTCTAATACGGACCCAGAAGACGGCCAAAGGGTCTCCAGTTCCCTTACTGTATCAACAGTGGGTGGCAGGCCACGGCGAAGGGACAAGATTTTACACGCAAAATAGCTCGCAAAAGCCTCACAGCCAATAGTTGAATTAAGAATTTGGTGGTCTCCCTGAGAGAGGGAGACCAAGGACCGAACTGTTTGAAATAATTGAGCCGGGCGTGAGCTAGCGGACGCAATGGAAGCAGCAAAGAAATCCCTCTTTGCTGCTTTCACTGCCACCTCATAGGCTTTCATAAACGTCCTATAAGATGTTCTTGCCTCTTCGTCGTGCCCCGCCTCCACACTCGCTCTAATCGTCTCAGAGACCGCTTCATCTGGCGAAGCTCCTCAGTAAACCAAGGAGCCACCCGTTTGCGGGCTCGGAGAGGACGGCAGGGGGCAATAGCGTCGATGGCTTTGGAAAGACGGCCATGCCAATCATCCACCAGCTCATCTAACGTACTGCCAGGGGGCATCGGATCCCGCAGAGCCACCTGGAAACCAATTGGAAACCATAAGCCTCCGCGGGCGAGCGTAAATCCGCTCACCGCCCACCCGGGAAAGGAGCGGCATGCTCAGACGAGCCTTCAGAACAAAGTGATCTGACGATGGCACTGCATCATAGGCATCCAGGACCACCATCATCCCTGCCCCAAAAATCAAATCCAGCGTGTGACCTGCTTGACGCGTGGGAGCCGAAACAAACTGGGAGAGTCCTAGGGCCGCCATGGAGGACACCAGGTGAATGGCCTGCATGGAGGCATCGTCGTCAGCATGGACGTTGAAATCCCCGAGAACCAAAAGTTTCGGGAATTCCAAGGCCCAGCTGGCCACCGCCTCCAAGAGACGAGACAGGGAAGATGCAGGTGCAGTAGGTGATCGGTACACCATGCATATTGCCAACCTCTCCTCGGCGTCCAACGCTAGGCCCACACAATCAATGCCAGTAATTTTTGGGGTGGGGAGTGGTCTGAAGGAGAAAGACTCCCGAATGAGCAAAGCCACGCCTGCCCCCCGACCACTTGTCCGGGACTGGTGGAGGACCGTATAACCTGGGGGGGGCTAGTTCTTTCAAAGCGACCGTCTTGCCAGGTCCCCTTAACCTCTCGGTGGAAGGGTGGACCTGGCACTTACCTGGGCAATCTTCTTGCTCCGAGAAGCGTGTGTTCTCCTGGCAGGTGTGATGATGTCACTTCCAGAAGCGTCTGTGGGGATCACACCCACTGCATGCTAGTCTGGGAGGTTTCTTTCCTTCTTGGCCCTTTCACCGGGGCCTTTCCCCCCCTCCACTGGCCAGGTGTGTGGTGGCAGGGGGAGGCAGAGGCTGGGAGCTGGGTAACCCCTGTCCCCACTGGGGGACTAACAGCCCTAGCAGGACTTGAGGCAATAGGTTGCTCAGACTGTTGAGAGGGAAGCATACTCTTTGAGCCCTCTCCCATATGGGAAAAGCACAGCACCCATCGATACAACTCCTGTGGCTGGATTGCTAGGCACTCTGCTATGATGGGAGAGCCCCTGCCAGCTGCTCACAGGGGAAAGGGCATCCAGAAATGGGGGAAAGAGGCTGGCAGACATGTCCATGAAGCACAGGCATGATCCTGCATCCCCCAATTGCTCATTCCAATTGCTCTTGGTCATAGGAATCATTAAGGGTCGCTTTGTTATCTTGGCAACTGAGTCAAAAGCACAACACCACTAACAAGCTTTTTTTGCACAGTGGATTAGCAACTCTAGTGATATGGCATGGGAATGTACCATACATTCTTTAGATGAGTCCAAAGCAATTCTTTAGACCCTTACTATAATGCAGAGCTATAGATACTTGAATCCAATAAAATAAGTAGTACTTTTTAAAGTGCAGCCACTATTCCCCCATAAAATGTAACACAACATATGTATGGGTCAATGATACCATTAACCCAGTATACCATTATGGTTTCTGTGGGTGTGCGGCAATGCATCTTTCTGACTTGCATTGCTTTTCTTCCTAGTGCATTTATTCATTTCCCCAGGCACAAAGGTGATTCATATAACCAGATGAGACTAAATCAAGGATTCAGGGAATAAGATTATTTTATTCCAACACAGACTGAGATTTGCAGTCACCAGCAAATGAAAAACAGGTAGAATTAGCTTGTGTGGAGGTCCAGTATCCATTGGGCTCTATAGCTATCGCTTGCTTGATAAGAACTGAAAACCCAACTTTTAACATTTGTATGGGTACCAAGCTTCTTCTTTGGGCTGCTGTACACAATTGTATGCATCTTTTCTTATTCCTCTTGTAGGCATTTCTTATACAGTGATAAAGATTGCAACATGAGGTAGAGTAAAGGATATGAATAATTGTCTTACTGAAATATTAAAAATTATAAAAGTAGAGCTGAGAAAAAATGAGGCTTTCACAATTGGGTTTTCTACATCCTGAAAAAGTGTCCTCTTTGTCTGATTGGCAGTTGATAGGACAAGTAAAACAATTGCATAAGGATAAGGGAATGTTCCCTATTTTATTATTTATATATTTATTTATTTTAATGTATACCTTGCCCTCCCCACAGATGGGCTCAGGGCAGCTAACAACATTAAAAAAACACATCAAAAGTCACAAAACCATAGTACAAGAAGTGCCAACTATTGAAGATTGGATTTACAAATTGCTGTACATGGCTGAAATGGATAAGATGACAAGAAAACTGAGAGATCTGGACTCAGGGCAGTTCAACACAGACTGGGAGAAGCTGAAACAACACCTGGAGAAGAAATGGGAGGTGGGAGGAAAACTGTGGCAGTTTGAGAACTACTGAAGCACTGAAGTAGAGGGGGGAGACTTTACCGGGGGGAGAAGAGATAAATGTGAATTAATAAGCAGTCAGATTAATAGATTGATATATATATAGATATATATAGGTTAACAAACAGAACATAGATAGAAAATAATTAACTATAAGGATTAAATATAAGGATTGATTAACTAACAATATTTTCTTTCTATTTGGTAAGTTTTGTACCAAACTGAATGTCTGAAGATATAGATGAGTCAAATTGATTGACTACGTGATGAGAGATATATAGAATTATTACAAAAAGATAGAATGAGTAATATATAGAGAATAAGTCAAATTGTTTGATATAAATGAATGTATGATCTATATGGTTTATGATATATAGAAATATTTGAAATTGAAAAATGGGATAAATTGTTTATCTAAGATGGAAACAAAGACTTACAGTTTGGGCATACAATGTTAAAAATAGTTAAGGATGTACTGCTTAGAATAATGGAGAATATATATCTGTTTTAGATAGAGGAAGCTAATAAAAGTAAGGGAAAGGGGACAAAGGGTTGGAAAGCTGTTGGAAGTCAACAAAAAGGGGGGGGGAAAGGGAGGGGGTTAGAGATGAAAAAATTGGGGAAAATTGAATGTAAATGTAAAAATAATGGATTCTAACCCAATAAAAATTTTTTCAAAAAAAAAAAAAGTCACAAAACCATAAAATCAATAATAATTTTTAAAAAGTCATTAAAATAGTCAAGGAGCAGGCTATTTAAACAAATATTGGGAGTCCGTATATGGGCATAGCAGATGCCCATACATTTATATCCATTTCTATTTTTGTCAATATTTTTCTTTTTCTGCAGCTTACTGTGGTTTGTTTAGATTAATTTGTATTGTATATTTGTAGTGCATGTTTTTTATATGCAGTTTGTATGGTATTTATACAGGCAGTACACGTCATTTACACAAATATTATATAACACTGATTGACAGTTCAATCCTAATGGGAAGGTGGAAAGTGCATAGGAAGAGGGTGCAACTTGCACTTACACAAGTGTAACCCCCCCCCTTCTGCTGGTGGGCAAGGAAGTGCACTACCGCAGGCGGGCTGCTGCCCATGACCATGCCTGTCGGCCAAACAAACTCATAAGTGAGGTACAAGTCCCTGTGCCGGCCCTCAATGGGGTGGGGCAGGGGGCGGACCACAAGTTAGTCGGCTTCCTAAGCTGCCCCAGGCCCAGGAATGCCCCCTGCAGTGGTGAAAAGTTACGCCACAAGAAAAGGAGGCATAGCCCATAGGCGCTCATTGAACTGGAAAACTCAGGCCCCTCTTCCTGCACCCAGCACCACCCCCGCAGCCCGAACGGGGCATAGAATAGTGAATGCTGGCAGACCAATCCACGAGTGCTTCCAGGGTGGGCGAATCCCCCTCTCCATGCCCAATCACCTGCCCATGCACCCTACAAAACCTATGGTTGCATTGCTCATGAACTCAGGTAAGTGGGAAGTGGCTGGAGGCTCTGCCCAGCAGCTACCTGCCATGGGGACTTTGTGTGCAAGGCAGGAGAGTGGGTACTCACATAGTGGGCCATGAGTGCACTGGGGGGATTTAGCAGAAAACTGGGAAAACTTTGCACTTGTTCAAGGGAAGAAGGTAAAGTCCAGAATGTCTGACTAACTAACAATAACCACCCAAGTCCCCTTGCAGGTTATCTGACTCTGGAGTCCCAGCTCGAGGGAGCACTGACAGGTAAGAAGAAGCTGAGGTAGCAGCTAACCCGGCTCACTGATTTGTGCCAGCTGCCCCCCTCTCCTGGACCCTCCTGACCGCCAGCCTCAGCAGGTGAGGTTCAGCAGGGGAGGGGCAGTGGTGGCAGCCCCTGCCTGCCACAGAGGCAGTTGCCCAGAAAACTACTCTTGATACAGACATTCGGTGGGGAGAGACTACCCATGTGAGTGCTCTGTTCAGACTCCCTCAGCTGGGGCCCCTCCTGGCAAAGGAAAAAGTGTGACCATGGGTTTGGTTGACTGGGTGTTTGTAACTCCCTGTTGCTGGAGGGTGCTCAGCCACTTGACTTTCTCCCTCACAGGATAAGAGCACTTTCTCGCCAGAAGGATCATGCATCATCTGGTTGTGAGCTGAACCTGTGGAGCTGCTGCTGCTGCTTCCAGCCCTGGACACCTTCCTAAGATGTTGCAGATTGGGCTTGGCCTTGGCCACACACCAGGTTGAGTCACTTGCAACACACGTGTCTGTTTCCTTTGCAGGCAGGTTGCAACTCGTCCGGGAGACCATGGAGCATGGCTGTTTCAGCCCCCGGTAATCCTCCATGAGTGTCATTCAGGTTCAGCCCAGGGAGCTGTTTCCCAAAGCTGCCTGTATTTCAGCCTCACCTCTGGGAGGAGGGCAGGACGAGGGATGGATTTTGCTGCTGTGAGTGCTGCACAAACTGCCTTTGCTCCCTTTCCAGCCAAGGGACATTGGCAGGAGACATGTCCAGAGAACCTCTGCACCTTTTCCAGTTTAATAAAATGTGTGTTGAAAAACAACCATCTGCTTTCTGTTCACTTGCTCCCCTGACATGGACAGTAGCCATTGCCGCCCCCAACTCTCCGTTGGGATGTCTTCTCATACATCTTCGCAAATGTTTTCTGGCTCAGGGCTGGGATGGATGGAGTGAGCTCTGCTGCCAGGAGGAGCATGTGTCAAGTGGTGCCCTGTCCAGCTTCCCTGCCCCCAATGTAACTTCAGGCAGTGGGGTGGGAATTGAAGTGTGGCCTATGAATGTTTGGCAGGTCAGGGCTCCACTTAGGATGTTCATTCTCTGACAGACTGAGCTGCTGGCATCTGATAAGCCAGGCAAATGATCACTGCATGCAGGGGAAGGAGGAAGTTGCTGCCAGGAGGTGGGGGATGTGGAGAGACATTGTGGGATCTCAGGGGCTCCTCCGCTGGAAGGATGGACCACCCTCCTTTTCGCTGTTTGCGGAACAGCAGGGTTAGACTTGGGAAATCTAGCATGGAAAGGGGGTGGACGGCAGCCCCCAGAGAAGTTTCTCTGCTCCCACAGGCTGTTAGTCCACTGGGGGGGGGCAGGGCATGGCTTTCAAGGTCCAACCTGCATTCTCACATCGTTGTGATGCAGTGATGTGTTCAAATGGTGCTACTGCAAGTCTGTGGGCACTTTTCACTCCCTTCTGGCCTCTTGCGTGGTTTCCAATGGGCATTCCAATGGGCATTCCATTGAAGAGCCTGCCCCCCCCACTTACCTCTCTGGAATCTGGGGGCTGATCCCAAGTGCGGCAGGCTGTGAATGTGATCCTCGCCGTGTCCTGCCGCCTTTCTGGCCCCACTTTTCAGGGAGGGGGAACCCATTTCTCACGGTAGTGGCAGGGGGATTTGCAGGTGCACCGAGCTCCGGCCATCAGCCTGGCCCTCATCGGAAATGGGGGCTGGATGGATGAGAGGGTGGGTGTTTGATCTGAACCTTCACTCTCACTTTTGCCCCCCTCCCCGGCAGGGATGTCTGCTCCCTGATGGGGGGGGTGTTGGTGGGCATAGAGGATTGCAGCATCCACATTGGCTGTACCACCACTTGCCCCTTGCCTCCCTGTCAGGGGAGCAGTGTGGCCATTGGCTGGTGTGAGCGGGGTTGTCGGGAATGGTAGGTGGGTGCTCTTGGCAGCAGCTGTGCCTCATCTTGCTGCACTCAGGCGCTAGCATGACTCTCCCGCAAAAGTCCATTGGGAGCAGTGGGTAGGGCCCTTTTTATATCAACATGCGAGCATGGATGCCAAGCCTGGTCTTAGGATTGGGCTGCCTGTGATGCACAGATGATACTGAAAATAACTTTGTGATACCTTTTTAAAGCTAATTTGTTGTTGAACAACAGAGAGAGCAGACGCAAATATGTTTGAAGGTCTTTCAGAGGACATTTTACATACTATCCCCAAATTATTATAATGTTAAAAAATTTTGCAAGTGAAAATTAAGTACAGCCCTTGAAAAAAAAAGTACTTTTAGGAGAGTGGCAGGCAAGCTCACCCTATCTCCTTAGCCCCACAAACAAAGCAAAATAATTGATGTCTATCACTGTCAAAGACACTGGGGCTCTGCTGCTTCCACTCAAGCCAGGGATGAATGCACACAGGGCTCCAGGTCTTTGTTAAGCAAGACTTTATAAAAAGGCCAATGAGAGACTGCTCTCATATTAGCCTTAATAGCTGCCACCAGTCCTTTTGTTTATCCCACTGCACAGGAGCAAAAGAAGAAATCTCCTTGCCCTTCAGGAAACTAAACAGAAGGTCTACCTTGCAAGGGTGAATTGCAAACATATGTTCTTAACAAATTTTACCTGGTAGGTGGCTTAGGGTCAAGTAACCAGCTTTAGCCTTTTGACGTTTCAGAGATAAGAACCACAACAGAGTAAAAAATAAAATTATTTATTTGGTGCAAAGATATTCAAAAAGACAGGACTGACTGTGGGGATAAAATAACAAAACCTTAGCATTAAGCTCTAACTACTCAATCTACTGTACTTTCAGAAGGCAGACACAATTAGGCACAGGTGCAAATTACTTCAAAGTCTCTGGCAAAGAGACAAGCAGGACCTTAGTTGTCAGATCCATAACAGCAGACAAGGACATGGTTGCAGTGGAGCAGCTCTCTTGCAAAGGGAGACTAGCTTCTCTCTCTTAGCCTCTAGCCTATCTATTCTTCGTAGATATTCTATTCTTGCTAACTTATTTTATGGGAAGGGGGTCTTAATTGCAGGGCTGGCGCCACCATTGAGGCAGTGAGGTGAGAGCTGCAAGAACTGTGGGGCTTGAGGGGGTGCCAGAGGGGGTGCCAGGGGCAAAGGTGCGTGCTGCGCCACCGCCGGCCAGCCCCGCACTGCCGCTGCCACACACCCCCAGGTGGGTGCAGCAGCCACGGACCAGGGACGGCAGGCAGCTGGGGCAGCATGCGGAGCGTGGGTGGCCTCTTCATGCTGCCCCAGCCACCCACCAGCCAGTGGCCCCAGCATCACTGTGTGGTGTTGTCATCACGTGATGATGTCATCACACAGTCCGGGGGTGTGCTGCACGCGCACGCGAGGATGGCCTCAGGTGCCAGTAACCTTGGCGCTGGGGCTGCTTAATTGGTTCAAGTCTGATTTTATTGTTTTATTTGCTGTAATTTACTAATTGCTGTAACCCGCCCTGAGCCCACTTGTGGGGAGGGCAGGCTATAAATTTAATCAATCAGTCAATCAGATCAATCAGAACCCCAAGAATTGATGTCACTGTTGCTAGCATGAACACGTGTGTGGGTAGAAACGAAACCAATCTACAGTCTTGGTCCCAGCCTCTTTCCCACAGATGTGAGATATGTTTAGTGCTCAGGATGTTAATTGGTTCAAAGCCACGCCATGGAGGCCCTGCTAACAAGCTAACTCTTATCTCCAAGGTCACTGTGTACTGAATCAGCTAGTAAGCTCTGTAAACTTTCTCAGGCCTTTCTCCTGAACCAATGATTTTAAGATGGCCACAGTTTGAACAGAAAAACCATTTTCTTTACAATTACTAGATGCCAACTTCTGGGAGAAAACTGTCCTGTCCCTTTCACAGAGTCTTAGGCTGAATCCACAGCAAACGCCAAAATTGGGGGTGGGGTGGGGTTGACATCATAATTCAGATCGTGTCCATGTCTAATCCACACTACCTTGGCGCATCCCGGTGTTGCACTAAATGTTCGCTAAACACCCGGAAGTATAACATCTTTCTAGCGTGATTCAGTAATCGCGCTTGAAAGACACTATACTTCCGGGTGTTTGGCGAACATTTAGTGCAATGCCAGGACGCTCCGAGGTAGTGTGGATTAGACATGGGCACGATCTGAATTACGATGTCAACCCCCCCCCCATTTTGCCGTTTGCGCCCTCGTGACTCAGCTAATTGGTTCCATCCACGGCAACCGATCCAGCAGTCGGGGGTTTGCTTGTTCGGGACTTGATTGGATATATCAGTTTCTGTTCGGAATTGCAGACACTCTTGCGCCAGAAATTTATTCTCGGGGCAATGGAGCCAGGGGGATGAGCTGTGTTTGCCCTCCTTCTGTCGCCCTCAAAACACGAATGGAAGCCCAGCTTTCCTTGATTAGCAGGCTTCCTTCCAACTACGGAGCAGCAACCCAGGGGAGGGAGGGGGAAGGGGGTGTTCTGAAGCCATGGGCACAAAGGAAAGGCAAAAGGCAGCATGGGAGGCTGGGAGGCCACCCGCACCGTTCGTCTTTCCCCAGGACAAGGGGCGTGTAGGCAAGCTGGCCACCCCTTGTCCTGGGGAAAGGCAAAAGGCAGCGCAGGAGGCTGGGAGGCCACCCGCGCCGTTCGGCTTTCCCCAGGACAAGGGGTGCATGGGCAAGTTGGCCACCCCTTGTCTTGTGGGGCAGGTGAATGGTGTGGGCAGCTGCTGAGCCACTCACGCTGCCACCAGCTCCGCAGCGCACCGGGACAGCCGGCTTGCTGCGTGGGCGGGGGGGGGGCAACCCAGGAGCGTGTGCACGCACGCAAGAGCCTGACTACAGTTGCCCTGGGCGCTGGCAACCGTAGATCCAGCCCTGGGAATTTTCCCTCCCTAAGGGGAGGCGGCTCGTTGCCGGGTAAAAAACTTCCCCCCTCTACTCTAAGTGTGTGTGTGTGAATGTCCCCTCCCTCCCTGAAGGGAGGCAAGTCATCGCCGCCTCCCCCTGCCCGCCGGGCCTGGTGGCCACTGCCACCAACCACCATTCCTATATCTCTGGAAACAGCGGGGCGCCCTCCCGCTTTGGCCTTCCCGATTCCGGCTCGGAAATGGGACTTGATCAGTTAGAATCGGTGGCCTGGGTTCGGCAGCTGCCCAGATCCACGAACGGCTTAATTGGTATTTTTTTTTGGATCATGCCCATCTCTAGTGTGGATTCAGCCTTAATGTATGGAAATGGACAGTTGAAGATTCCATGGCATAAAGATAAACAACATCATATGATAAATAATTGCCCATTAAGCCATTATTAAAAAGAAAGGACATTTTCCTCCAGGCTAGTTGGCAATCTTTTTTTGACCAAGCATAGCCATGTTCTTGTTAGGGATTGACAAGACAGTCAGATGGTACACACCCTGTGAACGCACAGTACAGAAGTTTCAGCTGTGATAAAATGTAATATATACAAGTCTTTGTCTCATTTCTCACCCCTGACGATGCTAAAAATTCCCTTGTGGTGGAAGAACACTTAAGCTGAAAAGTGGATCACTGTGGCCTAGCCCCTTTCATAGGGTGAGATGGTAAAGTGACCAAAATTTTGGTAGAGTTTTGCACAGAATTGAGTTGGCACAAGCCGCTGCTATAGTATATGCAAATATTGTTGTTCCTTTTAGGAATTTTGTTTTCACTTTGAAAACATTCTTTTTCTTCTCCTCAGAACTTATATTTTCTCTCTCTCCCTCCACCTATCCTGCTGTTTGCTAAGATGACATGTGAAAGTTTGTGAGCTCTGCTTGAGGAATAGATGCTGCCTCAGGCACTCCACAAGGGATAGTGCTCTTGTTCTCTCTTCTAGCTCCTTGTAGCCTCACCACACATTTCCCCTAGAGGTTTGTTGCATTCACTTCCATCTTTCACAGAGCCCCAGGCGTAGTGCTAGTAAAGATGGGCCTGAAAAAAATGGAGGGAAGAATTGGAAGGGAAAGGCAGGGGGTTTTGTGAGAGGGGACCGCTGCCTCTGATCTACCATGAAACCCCTTGGGAGGTAGACAGGCTGAGAAATGAGTGATAGCTAAAGTGGATGACGAATCGCTCTGCTCCTCTGAGGTATTTTATACCCAGTAAGGATTTTTTAGCGGGGGGGGGGGTTGTAACCATCGTACTGTCAAAAGTTCAAAGGATGTGTATATGTATGTTTGCTTATGCAAATTTTACGGGGAAGATTGTGAAATAACACTAGCATCAAACTGTGTTTCTGTCAGCGTCTTTTCTTCTTGGTTTTCTATTTGCAAGTGCTCTTTCTTCCTCCTCTTTCCTCTCTTTCTCCACACTGGACAATTGATGAGAAAAATCAAGACACCTCGTCTGATTCCTCAGTGCTGCAGGATATAGAAAAAAGCTTAGGAACAATACATGTGAAGAACAGGGTTACCACTTCTGTACTGAAGGGGGGAAAAGGGAAAGGTCTTTACTTATTACCTAAGGTTAATTTATTTAAATACATGCAAATTAAGCTTCAGCTGGTGGGGGGCCTATCTGGAGGCAAAAAGACTTCCTGTTAGATTACTTTAAAATTGGCCAGGTTGCAACCCTTACACTGAAGTGAATGAAAACGTGCAAGGCTCAGATATTTTGTGGCTTGCCTCTCCTATTTCTTCCTCTCTAATGAGTAGGAACAAAAGTTAAGGGAGAAATACTAACTTTGAAGAAATATTATTTGCATCACTGTATGTGAGTATAAATGAACTAATGAGCAGAATGTGCTTTGATTAATATAACGAACTTGGAATAAGGCTGGACTAATTAAAAAGATTGAAAGGCTTGGGCATCTACATACATAGAATAAACCAGAAAAGTCCTTGATCTTGGCATATGATTTGGACACCAATCCTTTTTTGGGCTCTGTACTTAGTCCTGTCAGATTTATTTTGTTTAGTTATTTATACCCTTCTTTCTCCAGTTGTTGAGACCTTGTTTATTTTATTTAGCTTTAAAATTTATATACTGCTTTTCTCCTCAATGGGATCCTAAAGTGGCTTACAACATTGTTCTCCCCTCCTCCATTTTGTCCTCACAACAACAACTGTGTGAGGTAATTTAGGCTGAAAGGCATGGGCCAAGGTTATCTGGCTGGCTTCCATGGCAGATTGGGAATTTAGACATAGTCCTACCTAATCCTGCTCTGACCCTCTAAATATTAAACCCTTATAGCTGCTGCAAACTATTCCAATTATCCGAGACTTCAAACAATTTGACAAATGGCAAAGAAAAATTTCAGACTTTGTGTGGGCAGGCAGGAAACCCCGAGTGAAAATGAAGGTATTACAAGACTCGAAAGAAAGAGGGGGGCTGCAACTGCCAAACATAAGATTATATTACGAAGCAATTTGTCTGACATGGTTAAAAGATTGGATAACGCTAAAAGACTGTAAACTGCTGGCCTTGGAGGGACACAAAAAGTTGTTTGGATGGCACGCCTACTTGTGGTATGATAAAGTTAAAGCGGACTCTATGTTTTTGCATCACTATATCAGAAGAAGCCTTTTCACAATCTGGAAGAAATACAAGAATTACATGGAAAGTGGCATCCCCTCATGGGTGGTACCATATGAAGTAATAGATCTGAGAGCTGTCTATAATGAACAACAATGTTTAACTTATAAAGAGATAATGTCGATGGAACATAGAATACTAAAAATAAAGACACAAGAAGAGTTATCTCCTCACTATGGATGGTTTCAATATAGGCAAATTAGGGATCTTTACAAAAACTGTTTAAAGGGAGGAACAAGACTGAAAAACTCGGAGTTAGAAGAAGTGATTTTACAAGAAGGTAAAAAAGACATTTTGAAAATATACAAAATACTTTTAAAATGGTATACGGAAGATGAGACAGTCAAAGTCCAGATGGTGAAATGGGCAATAAACTTTCATAAAGAAATAACAATGGAATCATGGGAACACTTGTGGAAAAACACTTTGAAGATTTCAACTTGTACCAATATTAAAGAGAATGTATACAAAATAATGTATAGGTGGTATTTAACGCCTAAGAAGATTGCGCTTGGAAATACAAATATGTCAGACAAATGCTGGAAATGTAAAAAGCATGAAGGATCATTGTATCATATGTGGTGGACTTGTGAGGTAGCTAAGCAATACTGGGGAGATATAATAGAAATAATTAATGAGGTTTTGCAAACCCAAATAAATAAGAACCCAGAATTGCTGCTACTGAACTTGGGAATGGAAGATGTTCCAATGCAGTATAGAACATTGCTATTTTACATGACTACAGCAGCAAGACTTTTGTATGCGCAGAAATGGAAAGTGCAAGAAATACCAACTATAGAAGATTGGACTTACAAATTGTTGTACATGGCAGAAATGGACAAAATGACAAGAAAACTGAAAGATCTGGATCTAGGAGAATATTTTGCAGACTGGGGGAAACTGAAACAATATTTAGAAAAAAATGGGATGTGAAAGGAGGACTGTGGCAATTTGAGAATTATTAATTTTTGATTTTATAAAGGGGAGAGAGAAGTAACTTTACCATTAATGGGTAAATTTAGTCATTAATTAATCTAAGCTAACACTATTGTTAAGAAGATTGTATTAAAAATAGATAGTTGAAACAGTTAGGAATAGAATGGATATATTAGAGAATCTGAGATACAGAATAATTTGAATATGCTTAGAATAAGGGATACAATATATATAAGATTTAGAAGAATATAGTTAAAAATAATTTAAACGATAAGATGGGTTAAGGGTTGGAAAGCTGTTGGAAGTCAATAAGGAGGGGGGGAAGGGGGGGTTGTTATAATTTAGGTAATATGGGGAATTTATGTAAAATTTATGTACTCACCAATAATTTTTTTAAAATATATATATTTTACCCTTATGTATATATATATATTAATACATATATATACATATATATATTATAATACATATATATATTATAATACATATATATATTAATATATATATTAAACCCTTATGGCTATCCAAGGAGTCAGAGCCTGGCTAACAGCACATCAGAATGCATTTACAATAAGCAACAGAATTTAAAAAAACGGTACATTATTTTTTTAAAAGATCATCAAGCAATGCCTGCAATAGAACTCTAATCATTGATCCCAGCAATAACAACAACAACATTCAGTTTATATACTGACCTTTGGAACAACTTAATACCCATTCAGAGTGGTTTACAAAGTATGTTATTATTATCCCCAGAACAATCGCCCTTTGAGGTGGTTGGGGCTGAGAGAGCTCTGGAAGAGCTGTGATTGACCCAAGGTCAGCTTCAAGTGGAGACGTGGGGAATCAAACCCAGTTCTCCAGATTAGAGTCCCACTGCTCTTAACCACTGCACTAAACTGGCTCTTCAAAAATTTAATTCCCAAAAGTCTTTCAAATGAAAACTCATCATATATATTTTATGGAATTTTTTGAAGGATGAAGCCTCTTAGGCAACAGGAAAGGTATGAGGAAGGTCTGTGGCTCAGTGGCCTCTACACGTAGAAGGTCCTAGATTCTATTCCCCCACATCTCCAGTTAAAATGACAAGGCAGTAGGTGATGTGAAAGACCTCTGCCTGAGACCCTGGAGCCACAACCAGTCTGAGTAGATAATACTGACCTTGACAGACAGAGGCCATTTCCGCACACGTTGAATAATGCACTTTCAATGCACTTTCATAATCCTTTAGAAGTGGGTTTTTTGTTCCACACATGGAAAATCAGTTTCAAATCTTCACTAAAGAGTATTGAAAGTGGATTATCCAACGTGTGTGGAAGCAGCCTGATAGTCTGATTCAGTATAAGGCATCCTCAGTTGTTACCCTAAATGGAGGGTCTCCTTGTGAATTGGGGGAATTAGCATTCAAGGAGACACAGAGAAGGAGGTAACTGCAGGATCTCCACCAATATATACCAGGATCATTCCCTTAGAGAACTCTCGAGTAAACAGGTTGGTGTTCAACAGGAAAGGTTTCTTTATTAACAGTACTACTCAAAAAACTCACGGTACTGGATTTCTAAACCATACAATAAATAGGTTTTTATATATTTTAAATTATTTTAAAGGTGCTACAGTGCTATAAGTGTATCAAGACAACAATCATACATTCTAATCAATAATAGTCAATAGGTACAATCAATACATATAAATACAAATATATAAGCTGAAATAGCTGATAGAATAGTCTCTGGCTGTTTCTCCAGGGCAACAGTCTCATAGGTCCACACTTCCTTGAAAAATATGAGGTATATGATGCCAAAATAAAGTGCAAGGTGCAGGAGAGATCTTCACATAACTGTTTCTAGGCCTATTTATTGTAGGTTTAGAAATCCAGTACCGGGAGTTTTTTGAGTAGTAGTATTGAGAGTTACTCCTTGGTTTCACCCTTGAGTAGAGTCATTCTTTATTAACAGAGCAAAAAAAGCAAACACACGGAGATCACTTACAGCATACATACAGAGCTAGCTAGAAAACAGGGATGAAATGGAAAGAGTAATTGGTATGGGGTGATATTTACTACTCCTGAAGGGAAAGAAGGTCAGCGGAAGTGGTAGAGAAGATGGCCAATGTCTTCACAGAAGAGAAAGGAGGGCTCAGACATAATCTGAGAGGGTGTGGATGGGTCACACGCAACACGGTGAGCCTGGTCAGCCGATTATAGTGCAAAACTTAACCTGGGGCAAAAGTGGCATTTTGCCCCAAAACAATAGCTTATTGGCTGTCTCCAGAGGTGAGACAATAAGTTGGGAAAGGTGAGACATGAGTGTTGGGGTTATACTATTGGTAAAAATATTGCTTGATTACCTGAAAACTCTCAGATAGGGAGGCTATCAGATTTGCTGAATAGCCCTTGATTAGGTAAGTGCTGGAGGAAGGTTTTGGCAGGGAGGTATCTCAGGAAGCCTTCACTATCTATGCTGCTATCAGGGTTGTGGGGGCAGCTAGTCATTCTGTGAGCAGGCGACCCTGGCCTCCACTATGTTTAATACAGCCTGTGATATAAAAATCTCAGGACGCTTGAATTAATGGAGTTTGATCTGCATTGGGGAAATTCCAACCAGCTAGGCAGAGCGTTGCTGAGGGAGTGGAGCATGAATGGAATGCAAATACAATTGCCAAGAAGTGGGCATGATTAGTTCCTACCCCCTGCCCCAACTGCGGACGTTCAGTTGTTGACAAGAAAGGTTCTCGCTGAGTTACCACCCACACATTCCAATAACTCCTCTTTTCCATGATTTGAATCCTATCCTACAATCGACGGGCCATCAACCAGCTCTGATAAGTCTGTAGTTTCTTCCTGAGAATGTGTGATCAAGCTCTAAATTCCTTAGCATGGTTCCAGGGACATTAATTAGCAACAGTTTCTTTGTCTAGCACCTGGAGAATCCAATCATACCCTTTTGTCACACCCTGGTAACACCAATCAAAGGTTATCAAACATTTGTCATTCACAGGAGATGACTTTTACAGTGTTTGTCCCAATAGCTAAGGGGGCTCCCCAGCCTCAGGACATGTTTTGCCAGGCTGAATTTGTGATACAAATTCCTCATTTATCCATGTACTGGCCTCTGCCTTCATTCAGGAAGGGAATGCACATTGTCTCTTTCTTACAAACTGTCAGGCTATGGATGACAGGCTATGGCAGACAGATCCCTGTACCATTGCAACAAGAAATCCAGGCTCTTGGTTAAACAGCTTTATTCAGAAATCAAATCATTTCCATATATATGTCCACAGGATTACTCAGAAGCAAGGTAAGCATCTAAGCAGTAAGAGCAAGATTGACAGGAATAGTAACGTGGGAAAATCCTTTCTCTTAACCTCCACGTTTGCTCCTTCCCCCTCCCAACAGTAAACAGGACTTTTGGCGTGAACTTGACCTGAGAAGGTCTCACATATTTGTACTATCAAGTCGAGACACTGAGAAAGCAAGAGATCAAAGTCGAGACATAGCAGTGCATGGGAATGAACAGTCTGCAAGGTGAGAAGCACTGAATGTTTCTGCAGTCTGTTAGATAAAGAACCTGCAGTAAGCCTGTGAAAGAAACAGATATGGTATTGGCAACATGACATCAAGTTATAGCATGAAACATTGATTCAGAACAACAGGTCAGCATTAGCATTGGCATGGCTCAGACATGATACAAACAGATGTACATGAAGATTGTACAAGCATTCACTGTAATGTGTGAATGGGATTGCTGTGGTTCAGTGTAGAGGGGATTCTGAAGAAGCCACGTGCAATGATAACAGGCTTTCACCTTGGCAAGATGCCATTTATGATCCAGATATTTTTTCACCCAGTTTTCATGAGTGCCAAACACTGTCTTTTGAAGTCAACAACTGTCATCTGTAAGCTCTAAATTCTGTTCTTTTTGTCTTTCCCCCCTTAAATTAACACACTCCCCTTTTTATTTCTATTCTCTTTGTTTTTATGTCTGGGAGTGACTAAAAAATTCTTAGCTCTCCCTTGTGCCTTGTATGATGGTGAACATAATGCCTTTGCTTTGATGTCTCTGCTGTTACACAGCACACAAAGCCTCACTTTTTTTAGTTTCAAGTTTAATTAGAGAAAACTATCCCAACAACCTGATTGCATGAAAAGGCTGTTTCTCTTTTTTCATTTTCATTTTGTTTTGTTCATTATTTCGCCATTCATCCTCATTATTAGCCCAGTTTATTTTCTGTTTAATTCTTGTTTTCATTTCCATTGGTTTCAATAGGAAACTCATCAGCGTGTGCACTCTCTCTCTCTCTCTCTCTCTCTCTCTCATTTGCCATCTGATTGGGGTTATATTCTCAGAGATTGTACCTCTCACCCTTGAGATTCTCCCTTCTAAATTGCAGAGGAGGGAAATAATATGTGTTCCTTGGGCATTTAAAGGGAAAACACATTTATTTCTGTAAGGTTTTTGTTTATCAATGAACTAAATGGAAAAGTTCAGGGATTGTACCCATCACCTACAGGACTCTACCTGCCAGAAGGCATGCAAACTGAAGCATGCATCTCTTTTTAAAAGTCAATTACAATTCTAGCTTGTGGAGCAGGTACAGGGAAGCCTTGGGCAACCTCACAACAAGACATGTAGAAAAGTAAGCATGAGGAGAGATTTGGCAACTTAGAAAGACTGGTAAAGTTAACATGGCACAAAAGGCACAAAAGTTTGCATTCTGTAATGTAACAATTCATCATTTGTCTGCCCTGCCAGTAATCATTGTCATGAAGAAATTCACAGTGAAAAGTAACTTCAGTGGACTTAGAAGGGTGCAACTCTGCCTAGGATGCCACTATGAATCTAGCACTAGAGGGAAAGTAATGGGAGGAAAACTTTAAATACAGTTTTAAAACAGTGATACTCTTCTCACATTCATTACATGAAATTGTAATATTCGTACAGCAGCAAGAGTTGGCAAAATATGGCACACACAATCCGTTAAACAAAGATCAAGATTCAGGTTCAGACCAACATGGCTACCTACCTGAAATTAAATGGAGAGGCTCTCAAAGAAAGTATTGGCATGGAAATGAGGTAATAGCTGATGCTTACATACAGGGTAAGTCCTCCAGAAGCCGTCGAGATAATGGAATAGCTGGTGGAATGCTATGTACATACAGACATACCAATGCAGTACACTTCAGCAAGACCATCTGCTAACTATTCTGGTTGGGCAAACTTCCTGTCATTTATATTATTTGCTACCTCATCTTCTCCCTTCACCTCCTTTTCCCCCCTGTCTCCCTGCTTTTGCTGTCTTCTTCCCCATCGTTTGGCTTAATCAAGCAACTGTGAAAAACTCACACCAAAAGTTAGAAAGGACATTTCTGAAGACTTCTGTAAATTACTACTTGTCCAGTTTAAAAAAAAAAAAGGTTGCAAAAGCTATATTAAAGAAAATAGAATACATTTGAATTTTCATTTATAACTTTTTGAGTGATTGTCAGGTCTATGGATGATAGGCTATGGCAGTTAGATCCCTGTAGCCTCACATCAAGCACTCCATGGTCTTGGTTGAAAAGGCTTTATTCAAGGAATCAAATCATGTTCATAGATATGTCCACAGGTTGATCAGAAGTTGACCAGAATAACATGATCTGTAAATCTATGGTTCATATATGGTCCCAAGTCCTCTTCCCCCCTCCCAACAGTAAAACATAACTTTTAGCATGAAGCAGTCCTGAGAACTCCCTAAATAGTTTACATGCTTAGTCTAGACATAAAAGAGGCAATGGATTAAGGATGAAACATGGTATTCTTCTTTCCCCTGAAAACAGCAGGTTTGCAAGGTCAGAGACACTGAGCTTCAAAGCACAATAGATAAGACTCTCTGGATACAGCAGGCCTGTGAATACAAGGCAAGTTATGGCATCTGCAATATGATATCAAGACACAGCATAGAACAATGGTTCAGCACAGAACACTGGTTCGTAGCAATGCATTAGCTGAAAATAATGGCATGGATGGGTGACAGACATGACAGTGATGGCCCTAGAGCAAAGGGCAGAAGGTAATGCCATACTATGGCACATTGACAAAACTGTTGTTGTTTATTTATAGTCTGCCTTTCTTACTAAGGTCCAAGGTGGATTACATATGGCCAGTGAATATAATAAAATCAATAGCTAGAACATTTACAGAGCAAAAATAAAACAGCATCAGCCGTTTCAATTAAAACAAATACAGTACAGTAGCCATACATTTGAAAAACTAGCAGAACGCCGAACACATAGATGAAACCTTTCTGGATTTAAAGCATAATAATTAAGATGGCATCTTTAGCAATGTTGAACTATCCTGTAAGAACATATCTACATTATCAGACAATATCCAGTAGCCTAGTCAATGGTCCCTGTCCATTACCAAATAATCTCTCTGAGCTATTACTTATGACACAGCCCTGTCCTGTTTTTGTACAAGTCCAATTTATATGTTTTGTGTTAACTGCCAATGATAAGGCCCAAAGCTCCCTGACCCTGATTCCTTGTACCCTGCAGGCCACGAGTTCCTCAGCTTAAATCCTTCAGTCCCAGCAATTTTTCCCTTGTCATGTATAGACCCTATTTAGGTGGAAAGGTGGCATAAAAATGATATAAATAAAAAAATTTAAAAAATGAATGTAGCAAAACCGATTCTGACAAACTGGTTGTACTGTCTCCTTATGCCATGTTATGCTGCCACATTGTGCCCATGTAGTATGGCCATCTATTGCAGTTGAAAGACTCTAGAGATAGAGGCTTAGTTTGTAACCATGCTGTCCTGTACTACGGCATGTTGCATGAGCTTACAAAGCTGCAATTCTTCTAGCTTTGCAACAGACACAGATTCTAGGTGACAGATGAAAATGAAAAACCTTCTACCAGGATCCCAGGCTTTTTGCTTTCATTTGACATTGTTATTGCACTGTATCCAGCCACCCAACTTTCATCCTGCTTGGGGAAAAAAATCCAAGGTATTTCAAGGGCAGCTAGAAAGAGTTACAGCAGGAGTCACAAAAATTCTCATAGAAGACTTCTACACATCTGCCAGTCCCATCATAAGACTCTGACACTGGCACATTACTAACACCAACTCAGCAGTCAGCATCCTATACTCACTCAGTGCAGGAGAAATACTGGGACAGAATCCCCACTTCTAGGTGCACAGAGCATAGCAACTGCACCGAAGTCCATTATAATCCTACTGTAATGTACCAATCATGGAGCAGCATGCCAAAAGCACCCCCCTCCTCCTCACACAGGCTGATCAAAGCAGCCAATCAATGAACACTGATATCATCATTAGGGGTGTGTTCCAAGGAAACAATCATTATAATTTTGGACCCAGGATTTGAGGGGGGAATTTTGCAGATTTGGAGGTAGAACATTAGCAGTTTGGGATTCAAATCCATGGGGTGGGGGGGGGGGGATTGTTTTCGATTCTGGAGTTTCAGGACTATTATTTTCAATGGCAAATGTATTCAAAGGTCTGGGACAGCTGTTTATAAAGATGAAGGCACCACATTTGCACAGAACATAGCTCTTCTTCCAACCTAAAGATCCTTAAGTTTCAAGCAAGAGGTTCAATTTTATGAAAGTACATGCATCTCGGTGCAGGCACATCTCCCTCAACTGATTTCTGGGGATTGGCAGGTGACAATCAAGCAGCAGCCTAGCAGGAGAGTGCCAGCCAGCCACCAATATTTTAAAAAACTCCTCTCTGCATCAATTTCATCTTCCAACTCTTACAATGATTGACTTTAAAAAAACTTTCCCACTGAAAACTCTGCATTTGACATCCTTCCTTATTGTGGTCTGTTTGTTTCCTTTCACAAAGAAAGGAGGGAGATAAGAACCTCAACTTTGTCTTTATTCCATATGGGAGATGGGTGAGGTGTGTGGAGTGGCTGTTTTTTAACCAAATGACACCAAAATTTCAGGATTTGAGTCCAGTAGCATCTTTAGAGGCCAACAAGCTTTTATGGGTATAAGCTTTTGAGAGTCAAAGCTCCCTTCTGCAGATCAACATGGCTACCTACCTGAAACAAAATTGCAGGGGAGCTAGTGCTGGCTGTCCACTAAAGAAATCCAAAGTTTCAAGCAAATTGAACCAAGAAGTCCTATTCTATTTGCTTCTGAACAAGGTCTCCCCATACAACCACAGGTAGAACTCTGTCCCTATCACTTTCATAAGTCTATGAAAGGGACTTGCATGCTTGTAGGTATAGTGTTACCACCCCTGACTTGGGGAATTTCTGGAAATTTCTAGGAGAGGGCAGAGTTTAGGAAGGGGAGGGAACAGTGTGGATATGATGCCGTACAGTCCACTCTCTGAAGCTGCCATTTCCTTCAGCGGAACCAATCTCTGAAGTCTGGAGATAAGTTGTAATTCTGGGAGATCTTCAGATCCCACCTAGAGGTTAGTATATAGATAGAGGAGCTGTCCTAGAACAGGAGACTTGACAATCCTACAGCAGAGCAGCTACACGCACATGGGTCTCTGCAAGCATTGGGCATACTGTAGGCTAAGCAGATAGTTGGCACTGCGGTGTGAACGAAGTCTATCCTTCCCTTTACCCATGATTAATTAATGGCTGCCTACAAAGGGCCCAAAGTGTCACAAAGATAGTTATGAATAATATTCCCTGGTGGCAGCAAACAGTAAGTTGGCCCTGCAGTTTTACAAATGGCAGTCTTACAGTAACTGAGGCTCTGTCATTGACCAGATTTCTTCCATTTCTCACTTATACACTCTTTTTCTCAGTCCCCAAGAGCTTTAAAACCACATCAGTTAAGAATTCATATGGAAAGGGTGATTTCCAGAAGAAGAGCTCATGCATTAAGATTTGCAGTTCTCAGGTCAATTTGAAAAACTCACATGTTATTCATTAGTGCACTTCACAAGTGACAGAATTGTTGTAATAACAGGGACTGTTGTTGTTAGAAGGTAGTTTCATATGGGCAGCTGTGTTAGTCTGTAGTAGCAGAACTAAATTTGAGTTCAGTATCACTTTAAAGACCAACAGAATTTCCCAGGATATATATGGCGAAGTGAGATTTGACTCATGAAAGCTTATATCCTGGGAAAATTTGTTGGTCTTTAAAGTGATACTGGACTTGAATTTTGTCAGAAGGTAGTAGGGGTATTGGCAGACTGTAGAGATTTTTAAAAAATGCCATTTTGTATCAGCATTTTTATTCTTCTCCCTTTCTTATTGTATTCTCAATTTATTAATTTATTTTGTACCATAATTGTAACAGAAATAACATTTCTAAAATGTGTGAAATTTAATTAAAATTTTGGCATAAGGAAATAGAATATAATGGGGAAATAAAGATCCATGTGATCAGGTCTCCCAAGGGAGCAACAGAATAAAAAAGGTGATTTTTGAGTTGAAACAGTGAGGCTGCAAAGTTTGGTAGCACGCCTAGCAGAGTGGTCTATGCCGGAACTCATTCCTGTGATTCTCTAATGTTGAACATTGGTAATCATAGTGCATTGGTGTTTCTCCCATGATATAGCTGCATGATATTGTAGAACAAAAATTATAGCCTGGCATCAGGTCTCCTGTTTTTCATTTACCATGTGCTTTCTAGGAAGAGAGATAATAGAGAAAGACAGTATTTTTGGCAGAGGTAACACCAGACCCTGAAATGCCTTTTCTGCAGGCAAATGAGCAGCAAAAATCCCCAGATTTCTGTTTGGGAATTATGCTTCAGAAGCGTAATGATAGCAGGACAGCAGTCAATGAAGCCATGCTAAGAATGAGTTTTTGTCTGGTTTCTCTCATTAGCATTTTTGTCCAGTTTGCATAATTTATATTGATTTCCGGACCCCAATTTCCCTTCCTTTCTAATTAGTCGCGAACTCCCAAGTACAGAAGGTCAGGTCAGTGTTCAATGTTGCGCCATTAAACTAGCTTCTTAGCAATTATTTCCAACCTCACCTCCAGGACATACTTAATGTAATTCCTCTAAATAGTTGGCTTCAATCTTTTTGGAATTATACAGCACAGATCTACTACTCACTTCATAATTACATTGATTTTTAATTTTTTTTTTTAATTCAGAGGAATTATATTGTCAGTATAAATGCACTTGACTTTGGGATGTCTTTTGTCTCAATACATTTTGCAGTGCTGTGCAATCTCATTCAAGCATGTGGACATATAAACACAGTGCCTTATATTGACTCTGGCTATTGGTCCATCTTGCTTTGTACCTGTCTGCTCTAAGTGGCAGCTACTCTCCAGGAGCTCAAGCAGAGATCACTGCATATGATCCTTTACCCAGAGATTGCACATGGAACTTTTTGTGTACTCCTGCCTCTACCCCATTGTAGCTTTACTGTTATGGCTGCCACAATATGTTATTTTAAGCACAAGAAGAGAGTTCCTTGTCCCTAGGTTTTACTCTCTGAATTTGGGAAATGGAAAAGACACCCAAGGACTTCATTTCAGTATGAATCTACCTTTGACCTCTCACCTTCCATTAAATCCTGTATCTCACATGAAACTAGCACATCCTGGTCGGTTATAAGTAGAAAATGACAGAGGCCCTGAAACATGGACCCTAAGCATGGGTACTCAGAACTAAATTCCACTAAGTTCAATGGGAGCCAGCTAGATCACTCTATCCCTCTCACCACGGATGTCCCTGCCTGGTTCCTTGGTGGCACAGAATATTCAGAGGTACACTTAGGCCAAGGGATGAGCATCAATGAGTAGAAGAGGCATGGTAATCTGAAAGCTAAAAGGGAGGGGAAACTGTACTGTGGATTTTCTACAGTTTGGGTAATGCTGATGGGGCAATTGAAGCAGAAAGTGAGAAAGAGGGTGCTGGTGGCAAGAGATTAACATGCTTCCCTAGTCCTGTGTATTGGAATTAGGGATGCTTTTGAACTTCTCCTCGTTTGAATTCTTTCTCAAATTTTCAATATTTCTCCACTGTTCATAAATGGGAGGTGGGACAGGAAGGGCTACCCGCTGAGCATGATGTGTGCCACTGTTCAGCCTTGCGCTGAGCAGCCAATTTATTTATTTAAATACTTATGCTCGCCTTTCTCCTGTGGCTTAAAGTAGTTTACAATCCTAAATTAAAAGAGTCCTCCTGTCCATAATACTATAAAACCCCATGAATACCCCCCTAAGAAACTGCCTGGCCTGTGAACTCCATTAAAAGCCCTGGCAAATAAAACAGCCTTATAGGGACTCCTAAACATTGTTAAGAGTAGCACCCGTCTGAGCTTAATGGGGGTGGGGGGGTGGGGAGGGAATCCTTCCAATTTCACAAAATTGTAACCACTATTGAAAAGAAATGGGCTCAGGAGGCAATCATGATGTGGCAGGAGAGCTAGAAGGTGGAAGATGCTAGAGAACCATAATTGGTGCCTGGGGAGATGAATGGAGAGAATCATTCAGATTTGTGGGTCCCAGGCCATGAAGGGGTTTAAAGGTCAAAATCGACACCTTGAATTGAACTCAGAAACAAACTGGCAGCTAATGTTGCTCTTTTAAAATAGGCAAGATGTGTTCTTCTTGGCTTGCTCCTGACAATAATCTAGGCTACTACATTTTGAATTCTGAACTGAAAGTGAGAAAAGGTGGATTATTCATGCCCAAGAGTCTTGCCTCTCTTGGTTTTACCCAGGAGACAATTTCTATCATTCCTCCACATTTGACATGGTACATGCAGCTGGTTGCCTATTGAAGGTGAATAGCAATTTTTCCTCTTTGACTGAAATTAGTCATCGCTTTCTCCATCACATGGCATGCAGGTGGAGTTTTGTTATTGTAGCTGTTAGGGCAGCCAATCCCTCACCCAGGGCAGGGGATCCCCTGTTCCCACCTCCTCCCCCTGACCCCACTTACCTGGCTGGTGGAGAGGGCACAGTGTGCCCCCGGGCAACGCAGCACACCCCCGCGGCCCAACATGGTGTACACCTGTGCCCCACAATGGGCCCGGTTCAGACCAAATCAAGACCTTGTGTTGGGGGTGGGGGTGATTCAGCCCTGTGGTGAGCGCAGGAGCACACGCTGGGCTGCCCTTTGACTTGCATGATGACATCACTTCCTGGAAGTGACATAATCATGCACGCTGAGAGCACGTGCATGAGAAGAGAATGCAGAGAGCACAGAGGGTAAGTGCCAGGATCCAAGTCCCCCGCCAGGGGACTCAAGGAACCTGGCAACCCTAGTAGCTGCTGACGTGCTGCCTTAAAGAACTTTTCTAATTGGTCACACTATGTAGAAGCAGTACAGGTAAAGTCAAATAAACCTATATGATTCATGAGCACAAGGTATCATTATTTATTTATTTTAAAAAACATTTAAAATAAAATGTAAATATTAAAGGAGAACTGCCTAGCCCAGTTGTTAGACTTGGGAAACAGGGGCAAGAATCACCAGGCATGAACTTCCAGTATATTGGCTTGGGTGGAGAAGGCTGGGGCAGTTCCCCCTCAAGAGCCAGGAAGTGTTTGCCTAGAAAGAGCCTAAACAGTACATGTGACTGCTGGACAGAGTCATGGTGAAGTTCAGCTGCCTCCACAGTAGTTAGAGAATGAAGCAGAGCTTATTGCAGAGCTTTCGTAATTTTAATAAACATGTGAACTTTTCATTAATCCAGTAATTGGTTGTGATCTCTTAATTCCATGGCCATGTGTAATTTGCTCTTCTGAATAACCCAGTCTTCCTTCTGAAGGAGAAAGAGCAGGTCAGGCAATCTCAGCACCTTCTCCCTTTTGTAAATATGTGTATACAGTGGGTTATAAACAAGGCCACTTCTCCAGCCAAGAAAATCAAGTGACACGGGCAGCAAAAAGAAGAGGGCACCAGTGAAATGCAGGAGATTAGCTCACTTCTGGCCACCAACAATGGAGGAAACACGGGCCTTGCCTTCTGGGCCCATGCCAGAGTGAGTCCAGGAAGTGGCAGTGTGAGAGTAGTCAAGGGTGTATCTTGTGTGAGGCTACAATGTAGCTTCAGCTGGCCCTTGCTGTAGATTGTTGTTCCTTCCGCTCATTTGTCTTTTGTTTCTGCTCTGTACTACTGATGCATATGCTTGTATTGCAAAAGGCAATCTTGATGAAATGACACATATGACTGTATCCAGATTCTTTATGTATGTTTTATCAGTGTACAGGAAGACAGGTGCATATCAGCAAAACATCATATAAAAAGAATCTTTATGCAATTGTGTGTGCCATCAGAGTAATACTGTGCATTTGCAGTGTTTTATCAACGCATTCAAACACATCAGTAATGTGGAGGAGGAGGGATGCAAATGAACAACAGAAATTTAAAGTTAAGGTGAGCTTCTCACATTCCAAGTTCAGGTTTATTTTAGAAATACAGCAAAGACCAGTTCAAGGTATTTTATTGAACCATACAAGATAGCCCTACTTACTACTTGTTATTGCTGTTTTAATTTATTAATACAGTGCCATCAGTGCTGTGATCTGGATAGCCCAGGCTAGCCTTATTTCATCCGAATTTCAAAATCTAAGCAGGGGCAGCCTTGGATCTGATTAGTACTTAGGTGGGAGAGTGCCAAGGAAGACCAGAGTTGCTATGCAGATGCAGACAATGGCAAACCACTTCTTTTAGCTTCTTTGCCTTGAAACCTCAGCAGAGGTTGCCATAAATTGGCTACAACTTGACAGCACTTTCCACCACCAATGTGGATGCTTTACAGCAATGTTTCCCAGAAGTGGGTCACAAAGCCTTTGAAAGTAGATTGCAATAGACTTGTAGACTTGATGGTCTCCCACCCAAGTACTAATCAGATCTGGTCAAATGACCACCACTGCCCTTTGTGCTGTTGTCTTTCCTCTTCCTTTATTCCAGCTTTTCATATTCTTACTTCCCCTTTTCTTTGCAACAATAATAAGGGGTAGGTGGGAGACATCCGGCAACTAGTAACTCTACAGGTATGGATCCAGAGGAGTTAGCTGTGTTAGTCTGTAGTAGCAAAATCGAAGAGTCCAGCAGCACCTTTAAGACTAACCAACTTTACGGTAGCATAAACTTTCGAGAGTCACAGTTCTCTTCATCAGATGCATCTGACGAAGAGAACTGTGTTTCTCGAAAGCTTATGCTACAGTAAACTTGGTTAGTCTTAAAGGTGCTACTGGACTCTTTTCTACAGGTATGTACATTTTTCTATGCAGAACAGTATTTCTGTAGGAGAACCATCATGCATGAAGTGGCTCCTACAAGAGCCAACATTGGTGTTTAATTTGAAACAAGGTTTTCATTTGTATTTTGGAAACTAGGGCCTGACCTTAGAAGCAGTATCTCCCATGTCATACATTAGCTGGTATTTTTTTCTTCATTGAATATGCATGTTGATTGATAAAGAATCAAGTGAAATGTATCCTGATGGTTACTAGAGTGATGGAGAAGAAGAATGCCACTTGCCTAGGGTACATAGTAGGATGTGATATTTGTTGATTTCTCAAAAATATATGGTTGGGCACTGTAGAAAATTGAACGCTGGACTGGATGGGCATCAAGGTCATACTTTACTAGGATACCAGAAAACCTTGGGCAGACCCTTGTTGGGTCACTGTACAAAGTAAATTTGGACTTCTGGGTTACCATATACAAAAGGTGAGGAACCTCTGCTTTACGGAGTATAAGAGAGGTCTCAACCTGAAGAGGTTATAACCCACTGGCACAGGGATGACAACAAAGAACAAGGAAGGAATTGGGCATATATGCAGGAAACATGCCCATTTCAAGTTCTATGTCCTTAGACAGAGATTTGGTAGGGAACGAGGGCCGCAGCTTCAGGAAAACAGTGGGGTGTGAGGTGGGATGTAAAAGGTGTGAGAAAGACGGCATCTCTTCCCAGAGGCTGTTTCAGTGATAAGAGGCAAAATGGGAGAAACAGTGGAGTGTTATGAGGGAGAGGAAGACAGTCAGACAACTGAGACAAGCAAAGATCACAAGTATAAGGGAGGGAGGACATGGAGGCCTTTAATATTACGGGATATAGGCTGGATTGTGTTGTTGTTTTTTCTTTTAATCTCAGTTATATGTAGAGGATTTGTGTGGCTTGCAATAAACAATCCTAAACCTCTGAGTTAAAACTAAACAGTGTTCTAGTATTAACAAGCAGATGGAATGAGCATTACAATGCTCAGCAGTAAATGGAATGGGTTGGATCCCATCCAAAGACTCCCTTCTGCTAAGCAAAAGTTGTCTTTCAGTGGGAGACATCTAGTTCTGGTGCAGAACAGGTTCTTTTACAACTGATTTATGTTCAAGAAATCTGAATTCTTTCAACCTAAATTCTTTTTGTAAAAATGGAAGAGAAGAGAAGCTGTTTTTAGTTAATTAAAATGCTCCCTTTTTGTACTTTGTATGGCCCACTCCTGTTAATTTAATCATTTAGCACTTTTCTAATTGATTGCAATATCTCCTGATGGGAAAACTGTGCCACAAAAGATAGTAGCACATTATTTTGAGGTTAGAAAATCCCAAGCTGACTGCAAAGTGCTTTCCTTTATATGAAACATTTCTGAACTATGCCTTCCTGAAATCTTATGCATTTTAACGATGATTTAAAACTTTACTTCAGCAATGGAAATTATCTCTCTTAACAATTTCATGTAGGTTTGCCAGCCAAGGGCAGGAGATACTGGGATGGGGAAGGACAATGAAATCAGAATCGTGCCACAGTCAATGTCAAATGCAGCACAAGCCTGGAAATGATGTAACTGCATTTGGGCAACAGTCTAGGAGTCACCCCAAACTCTATGGTAAAACAATAGAGTTCTGATAAAACCCCAGAGTTTTGGGTGAATCCTGGAGTGTTGCCCAAATGCAGTTACATTATTTCCAGGCTTGTGCTGCATTTAATATTTCTTGTTATAGTGGGACCCCTAATTTTATACCTGTCCCGCTGCAGACTCACACTGGCAGCAGGCAAGGGAAAACTCCCAAGTTGTCCGAGCAGGGCATCACCCAGTTCCAAGGTTCAGGCACCAATTGGGCACACTCACGGCTTCAAGTCCAAAGGGGGATTCCAAAAACACATCCACAGGAACAGGCCAAGGTCAGGGACAAGAGAATCAGTTCCAAACACAGCAGCAAGGTCAGTAGTTAGCGGACTCGTTGCTTCCATGCAGCCACTCCCTCTTCGGCTGCTTTTAACCCTCACAGAGCTCAGCTGCCTGTGCTACAGCAAGCACCTGCCGGCTGTCTCAGTCCTGCTTCTGCGAGCACTCATCATCACTAATGATGCTGGGCCGGTGCTGTGCTGCTAGCCTGGCACTTTGCCTTCTGGCTTGGAGGGCTCTTCTAGCCCTCCTCTGGCAGCGCTCCCGAGGCTCTGGTGAGGAAGGGGGAGAGCTGGCCTGCACCTGGCTTTCTGTTGCCAGCCCAGGGCTGTGAAGCTGAGGAACCAATGTGCTGGGACCTGGCTGTGGATGAATATCTGAGCCTTCAGGGCCTGCCTCCTCCTGCAGTGCCTTTGCCACTGGCTGTGGATCTGGGTCAGGTTCACCAGCTGCCTCTTCCTCAGAAGAGTCCTCTGAGTCTCTCTGCTCCGCTGGGCCAGGTTGGTCCATGACAATACCCATTCAAAAATATTAGCAGACCACTTTGAGTCATCAACATAACTAAATAATATCTAAAAGCAGCAACTGGTTAGATAACTACTTACAGACTAGTCCTAAACAAGTCTCCTCAGAATCTTAATGAAATCTAGTTAGTGGAACTTACTTCCAGGAAAGTGTTTGTAGGTGTCCGGAGCAGCTCCCACCCACTCCGGACTTGGAGACGGCCAGGGCCCAGTGTGGCTGCTCCCATCCCAACTGGAGCCCCTATGCCATGTGGCAGGCCCCCCGCCTTGCTCCGGCTTACTTACCCATCTGGGGAAGAGGCACAGCCAAGACCAGGCCCCAACGCAGGAGAAGACGTGGACCTGTGCCAGGGAAACACCTGCAGCTCAGCTGAGTGGCGCAGGGAAGCCCCGGCAGCAGCTGAGCCAGGCCAATCAAGCTGTGGCGACAGGGTGAGCTGCCTGGCCTCAAGAAGCAGCAACATGGAGGCCAGGGGAGTGGCAGCCTGGGCCAGTAGAGGCATGGCCGCCACAGCTACCGAGGCCCCTCACCCCGCAGAAGCCAACCAGCCCCACCCAAATGAGCTCGGGGCAGGCCCATGCCTGTCGGCAGACGAGTGTGCCATTCGGAGAGGCGGGAACGTCTGGCCCGGCAAACCTGCAGCCTGGCAGCTGGGAGTTGATGAGGAGGTGGAAACTCCTGTGTGAAGGGCAGGGGAGAAGCCAATAAGGAGGCAGCATGCCTAGGGGGAAAGGAAAGGAGTGATTCAAGGAGGCAGGGAAATGGGAGGGCTGATTGCCAGCCCTAGTGGGGAGGTGGGTCAAAGAGGTGCCATAAAAGGGGGAAATCCCAAGGAAGCCGGGGATGAGGAGGCTGATGTGCAAGTGCTGGTGAGAGAGAGAGGGTGCACATGTCAGCAGACAGAGGGAGGACCAGGGTGACATTAACCCTCTTCCCTTGTCTAGCTCTGAGGCTGAGGGAAACCCCAATAGGGTACCTTGGAGGACAGCGGAGGGTGGTGACATCACAGTGGGTGGAGCGGAAGCTCAGAGTAGGAAGGCGCTGTTAATTGTTAAATGTTGGTCAACAAACATCAATATTGTCATCTCTTTTTTCCCCTTTCAATGCTTGTCTGTAAACTACTGTAATATCATCCCTCAGATTAAACCAAGATTAAATGCATACCCACCACCTGCCCCCACTGTGGGATGTCATGGAATTAGTTTGTTCAGTTGGGACCAAACAGGAATTTTGAGGGTTTCCCTTATTGGCTCATGCAGGACCGTCTATTTTTATTTATTTGTTTATTTATTGCCTGCTTCATGATGTCTCCAGGGGATAAGTATAAAAAGGCTGGGATTTTGACTGGTTAGGCTATAATTATTTTGGCGGGAATGGGGAGAGTTGCTCATGATAGCCTGGTACCTCTTGGCACATTATATGTGAAGGTGATGATAAACAAGGCTGGCATAATTGCTATTAGTGTTTGGAGCCTGGGCAGATGTGCTCAAAAATGGCAGCCATATTAAGTTTTAGTGCAGCCTACCCTTTAAAAAATGTATCATGTTTTAATAAGTTATCACATATATCAACCATTGAAATAAATTAGTTAAACCTAAGTGGTTGTCTTGTGTTTTCATTTGGTGAGGTACCTGGGACAAAGAATCCACGTGAACCATTGAAGTTTGAGACAAATTAGAGAAGAAGTGGGAGAAACTTCACTGGGGTGAATACTCAATTTATAGGAAGCAAATCTTTGAATCCAAATCAATATTTTTATTCTGAGTTTGTTTCAAACGCTATCTCCAAATAGTCCACACTTAAACCTCATTTATAGAACTATATTTTGACAATAATTATTAGATGGTTAATGTATCATTTTTTCTTAAGATTACTGCTGTTTTTTATTGATACTTTTGTATAATGTATTCACAGTTGTTGATAACTTCCCCAGCTAGAGTAACAGGGTCCCAAACAGTTATTATGAATTCATGAAAAAGGGGTGGAAAGTGATTTATTGTAAGTGAGATTAAGAAATGAAGCACAGAATAGGAAAAGATGCAGAAAGAAACTATAAATACACATCAGTGAGTGTTCCAAATATGCAATGTTATCTTTCAGAAAGGTGGACATGTTCAGAGAAATAATAAGGTAAATTTCACACATCCATAATATGTATCTATTTGGGTAAGTTTGGTGAATCTTCTCTAGCATGAAGATATGCAGATAAGTTTCTTTTTCTTCTCCGAATTTTATGACTGCTTTAAAACACTTTTTGCATGGTTTTGTATAGGGAAAATGATCTCCTGACTTTTTGCTTCTTGTTCTAATATTTTATGATTTGAAACTCTTCGGTTTGGAAATGCTATAATACGGTTTCTACTTACCCTCCAAGCATCTGACGAAGAGAACTGTGATTCTCGAAAGCTTATGCTACAGTAAAGTTGGTTAGTCTTAAAGGTGCTACTGGACTTTTTGATTTTGCTACTACAGACTAAAACAGCTCCTCCTCTGGATCTACAGTTTCTACTGAGTTCTTTTTAAACTGAAATATTCAGTTCTAAGATGAATTGTGTGTCTTTCTCAGGCAAAATCAATATATCAAATTCTCAAAACTGTGCCACCTGTGATACACCATATTGAGGGAAGGAACCCCTAGGTTTGCAGAAAAATCCAAAGTCTTCACAAAAGAGTGAGAGTAAACCCCCCCACCCCCAACAGATCACCACTCCAGCCAGTGAGGAAAGCAAGAGGGGGAGCCTTCTCTTCCTTGCACACATGGAGGCAGCTGTACTGGAGATGGACAGGTGAGTGAGGAAGATCGGTTGCCGCTACTGCATTCCCAAGCCCCCCTCTCTTCTGCTGATAGCCATGACTATGGAACTAGGGTAGGCCAGGTGGGCAAGGAGGAGCAAGAACTTCAGCAGCTGCCCCATCCAGTTTTCCCCTCTGCTCTGAACTACTGGACCTACTGCTAGACAGCTGGGTGGGTAAGTAAAGCCACAGAGGGGTAAATGGCTGGGTGGCCAGAGTAATGGGGAGGGGGCAGGCAAGGAGGGGGCAGGCGACTGAATGAACACTGCAGCAGTGGGTTACCACTACCATTGGGATCTCCTTCCCATGACTCTCATAGGTCCCTAATTCTAGAGCAGGTATATTTCTGCAAGTAAAGAGATATCCTGGGAGCGGTACCATTTTTGCCAGGTTGTAAGTAACAAGTCTTGCATATTTTAATGTGGCCAAATCTGTGCATACTTAAACTGGAGACTAGGGGTGTGAATACACAAGACAGATATTTCTATAAACTTAGAAAATATCACAGGTTTGCAGAAAACTCTGAAAGCTTTTAAATAATACTACTACTAAAAAAATCAGTGGCTTTACCCCCCCCCCACATGCCAGAAGCAGCACCCAGGGCATGTAGGCTACACTACTGGGTAATATCTGGTGGTACAGATACACTCCTACTGAGAATTTCTTTGTCTTTTAGCATGTCAAATTACTTGTTTTGTCCCTGCAATGTTTTGTATCTGTATTTGGTTCTACGCTTGTTTTCAAATGTATGCAGTCCTGTACCCCATTGTATTGTTTGTTCGATATACCAGCTGTTGATCGTATTAACCCACACTGTGAACTCTGCCTTGAGTCCCAGTGAGAAAGGTGGACCATAAATAATAAAATAAACTATAAGAAACAAATATCCTCTTAGTGGCTGTTGCTAGGCAACCACAACAGCATTATCAGTCTTCAAGTTTTGGTTTCTGTCAGTATAAAGCAAGAGAAGCAGGCAGGGCTGTTTTGGCCTCTACAGGACTGCTTGTTAGGTCACGCCCAGAAGCAACCACTGGGCTGGGTTGCCTGTGGGTGGGGTCTGCACAACTGTCTATCACTAGTGGTTGTTTGAATATTACCTCAGTTGCTTGGGAAGTGCTGATGGAAAATGGTTACCATGCATATCAGTAGCATTTAATAAGGTCCCAGAAGAACAGGAAACATGGATATGGGTTGAGAAATTCTGTGTACTTGAAGCATGGCAAAAGCAAACATTAGAAATGTGACTAAGAACTTTTAATAAAGACTTACTCCAACATTTTTGCCCAACATTCCTAATTTTAAAACTAATTTTAATAATGAGAGAGACTTCCATTTCAGATCATGAAGAGCAGCTATCTACCAGAATATATAGTACGCAGTTAGATAACCCAATAATAATATTAGGCATTATTTACATTTCCTCTTACTTTTTGCATCCCTATTTATTTGCAAGGAGCCTAATAAAAGCCTTTTATAAATAAACTGGCAATAATACTTGTGAACTAATTAAGTATCTATGCTTACTGAACCGTATCTCAGCAGCATTTCTTCTGCATAGAAGGCCTTCCCCAGTTGAGAATTTTCAAAGCCAGTTTCACCATTACTGTGCTGTTGCAATGTACATAAGGATTCTGTTGCATTTTTGTGCTACCTTCTGAATTCTCTGGAGGGAGAAAATGTATTTGTACAGTACTTTTTTAAAAAAAAGATTTTTAAAAATGAAAATCAAATGGCTCTCCCTTCCTCCACCTACATGTTCAAAGGTCACAGGCAATTTGTGGAACATATTTTCTTCTTCAGAGCTGCCTCCAATAGTTTGATTTTGCTCTCACTGGGAGATGGAGGGGAGCATCCCACCACTGTATTGACTGCTGGTTAAAAAAGATGTTTCCCTTCTTACATCTATTGTTTGAGACTGTCACAGTGGAACAATCCACATAGCAGACTGAAGCTGCTGTGCTGCTGATGATAGTCCTTCTCCTCACACCACAAAGTATGCAGAAATATGAGCACGACGTCTTTATTCCACCCCTAAGACTAGCTCTGGTTGACTTTCCTAAGAAGAAGTTTATTCAGGAAGTTGCTCCACCTTCCTCAAGGTGGAATCAAATGGCTACATACAAGCTTATAATCGAATAAAAACCTCACAGGTATTGTTTCTAAGAATATCCCATTGTAAGGAACTTCCAGCTACCAAGCAAAGTGCAACTTACTGTCTCTCTCAGTTTTCTGGAACTGAGAGACTGTCCAAAAAAAAAAAAAAAGGAGTGCAGGGTTGAATAACAAATCTACTTCTCTGCCAAACAATGGATAATGACAATGGAGAATGACAAAGCTCTAGGTTCTCTGCAAAATTCAGTGTGAAGATTAACTTGAACCTGGTTTTACATCCAATTTCTAAATCTGCAAAATGTCCCCGCTTCTCAAATGTTGAATACTGAGAAATTTACCATCAAGAGAAGAGATGTGTGAACAGCAGAAATGCTTCATCAAAATTCTTCAAATTGCTCAGATATTTTTGCTCAAATTGGGGTCCTGACATTTGCCTTACATTTCATTTCAAGTGGAATTTGGTGGCCACTGTAGCTGTAAAAGAGTCATCCTTCAAAACTAGAACATAGTTCAGATATCTTGCAAAGCCAACTATTTAACTATTTTAAACTGTGGTTAGATTGTGAAACCAGGATTCAGCTCACATGTGATTATTCAGTCCTAGGTTGCCTTGACAATTCTGAGTATCAGACTTTTCTCCTTGTCCCAGACTGCTCTTAGAAAAACAAAAAAAGATTTCCCAATTAAATTGAATCGTATGCACACACACATTAATTTCAAGGGACCAACAGAGCACCCCCCTCCCAAGGTTCATCTCACAACTGGCAACCATGTTTCACTTATTGTGCTGCCCTTCATACCAAAGGTATGAAGAGAGATGACATGCTTTGAGAGATGACATGCTTCATAGCATGTCTGTTGGCAGCACAGGTGACTGGAACGAGGTGCACATCTTCCATTGGTGTCATGCTCCGTTTGCCTATGGAACTTTCAGCCTTGGATTTTGCAGGAATGAGTGGGAAAGGGTGCACCTCCTGGAACTGTAGCCATGCCACATGTCTCTAAGAGAGCAACACAAATGTCAAGAAGAGAAATGCCTCCCACACCTTCACCAATGGCATTGAGGCCTGAGCTGTGTGGAGGCGGTACACATTTTAGTGATGAGATCTATGTCCTTGCCACTCTAGCTGTCTCTGCAGGTTACACAAGTGACAAGGGAGCTACATGTTTTCCAGACCAGGTTCCAGGCAGCAGTATGAGTGAGTGGGTTAAGAAGCACATACCTTTCTGGTTTGCCCTAACACATGCAGGAAGAGTCTGTGCTGTATTCATATTTCAGTGGAACAGTCTGTTCCTCCGGATATTTGTCTGTGTTGGTTTAATCTCATGGGATGGATTTCCTTCTCTTTAGTTCTGTTAGAACTGGAGACTGCATGCATTTCCTTGTTCTAAAACAAGTTCCTCCCATCCATGTATTTTCCTGCTAGCAAAAGGCTGTTGCTTTGAACACACCCATCTCTAGTGTTTTATGCATGGTCACTTTATAGCATCTCTGAATCAGTTCTGCACCCCATGTTCTGCATGTGTTGGGGGTCATGGGAAGCAGAAATGGGGTTTGATTGGTTTTAACTGGTTTTTCCACCTGTGCTCATTCCCCGATTTTTTTTTTTAAAACGATGGCATGCCGCAGGCATTTTGGGTTCGGTCAGTGCAGAATCAAATACTCCTGCTTTTGAGACCCCCCCTTTTTTTCCTCAGGAGCTGATTGGTCTATCATCCTCAGCTCCCGTTACTTTTTTCACCATTTTTTTTATTAGCGATACTGTAGTAACGCTATGATATGACCACTCTTTTTTGTTTGGCAAAGGAGTAGTAATGCTGCTATGATATGTAAACAATTTCATCTGGTTTTTTTGGTGGAGGGGGGGGAGTCAGCGGTACTGTGGTAACACTGCTGTGAAACGTAATACATTTGTAATGCATGATTTTCCTCAGAAAAGTGATCATCAGTGTTTGAAGTTACAACACTGAAAATGCCATGAAACATAAAATATCTAATATGGAATAAGTTTAGTGTTCCTCCTGCAGTGGCAGCTCTTCACCCCTGCCTTTTTAATCTAAGAATGAGGTAACATTTCTGTGATGTAGATTTCGATCCTGTTAGATAAATTGTCCTCTTGGCGCCAAAAGCATTTTCAACCTCACTGTGCTGTTTAGTGTTATTCTCCTCATAACAGGTTCATGGATACGGCTGCTATTGGAGCTCCTGGAGGCAGAGGGGTATCTTGGAGAGCGGAAGACGTGTGATCTCCTTGACATATGAGGGGAGGAGAAGGCGCAGGAGGCTCTGCCAGTGAGTTACCAGAACATCGGCACCTTTGAGAAGATCTCACGGGAGATGTTGGTCAGGGGGCACAGGAGGACGGCTTTTGAATGCCACACAAAAACCAAGGCTATGCGGCAGGAATACAAGAGGGTGGTGACACATACTGGAAAGGAGCGGAGGAAAAGTGATAAGTTCTTTGGGGGACTGGGGGGGATGGGTCAGAATAATGACAGAAGAAAGCAAAGGGGAAGGGAAAGGAGAAAGTGAGAAGGCCCTGGAGAAACAGCTGAGCCTCTGGGTGTGTGCTTTGAATGAGCTGCTGAAGATGTTATCCTTCTTCCAGGCACAAGCCTGCTGGACGTGAGGGCACCCAAAGGCCATTCTGGGGTGGGCTGCTGCTGCTGTCTCCCAGGACGCCTTCGGTTGGGGGTGGGGAGGGGGGCTTGTGCCTGGAAGAAGGATTTGCGTCTTCAGCAGCTCATTCAAAGGGCAAACCCTGAAGCGCAGCTGTTTCTCTAGATTCTTCCCGCTTTCCCCTTCCCCTTTGCTTTCTTCTGTCAATATTCCGTCCCCTTCCCTTTCACAGTCCCCCCAGAGAAATTTGCTGCTGCACCCACCACCACTAGTACACAGCTGCGGACCATGAGGAAGGGTCTGCGGAAGTAGCATAGCAACGAAACTACACAATCACAAATTTAAAAAAAAAATGGAAAACATGCCACTACATAGATTCATTCACACGAGGTATTCGATATGTGTAAAATTACACTCGAAGCTGCTTCTCACGGTGTAGAATGCAGGGGAGCCATGCCGACTCCATTTCGAATGGATCAAATACTGATTTACTGGCTTCATGCATAAAACACTTCTGTTATGTAAATTTAAGAGCAGGAACCTAAGAGAGTACCCTATTCCTGATCAGAAAGCAAAAGGGAAAGTCACATCATCCTTGCACACTCCCACCAGCAAGACAGCTAGGGAAGGTGTGAACTATCTTCCCACCTGCCCCATCATAAGTAAACTTGCCTTTGATTGTTGCATCTAAGGATAAATCATGCTCGCTTTCCTGTTCCTCCCTAAGCAGCTCACGAGAAGCAGCAAACTAGGATTAAACAAGGACCTCCTGCTTGTTTGTCATGTTAAAACTATAATTAAGAGTAACAGCGCTTAATCAACCAATTTCAAATCCAGGTTTTAGATCATTTAAAGGTGATAATTTGAAGTATCAAGTATCTTTGGGTTGCATTCACTACTCTAATCCAAATTCCAATGTATCTTGAGGTAATCAAACATTCTACACCCTCCAAAATCTTTTCACTTGCAGAAGTCTGTGTGTTTTAGAACTCCCAGAGTTTTGTTTCAAACATCCAAAGCCCTTTGCAAGTCATCCAGGCATATGGCTGCAAGTCAGGACGTGGCCGACCAGGCAAATGGTTCCCCCCTCCAAGCCTATAGCAGCTTGCTGTATACCAGGAGGGCCTTACTTGTACAGGGGAAACCACATGGCAGCCTGCCCTCTCAGCTGGGAGCCGTCAAGCTCAAAGGCAACTGCAGGGGAGCAGAGGCAGGGCAGTTAGCCCCACCCCCTCTTAATCCCCATATGTAGAGCTGTCTGTCAGCTCTTCTTCCTGCAGCTCTTCTTCCTGCAGGGTGGCAAAAGGCAGTCCCCCCCATCCTTAAGCAGTTATGCTGCTGGCTGGGCAGGCTGAATTCACACAGGGAGGAATGTTTATTTTATTTAGATCTCACCCTTGCATGTATCAGTTCTGTAAAATATTATCAGGCTTCTCTCTATGAAAAGAAGGACCTCTGTCTATCCAGAACACTTAACAAAGAGGCTAGACTTTGGGGACAGTTTACTAACATATAGTTGATGCTCTCTGAAAGGGGGGAAATTGTCAGTCCGTTTCTCTAGGCATTCTGCCCCTGCAAAGTACAACCAGTGAGAAATTTCATAAGTGGTAAACAGTTGGAAGCCAAAGTAACTATAGTTAGTGAGAAGACTGAGTTCAGATTATTCATTGATAGTTTAATGAAACCATGGACAGGCTTGTCAACACTGAAAAATGTCTAGAGATTTGGAGGTGGAGCCTGAGCAAGGTGGAATTTCGAGAGCGAGTTCAGAAGGGATGCGACGTCATAGAGTCTGCCCTCTGTAGTTGCTATTTTTTCTAGTGGAACTGATCTCTGTGGTCTGGAGAGCAGTTGTAATTCTAGGCAGGGCTTTTTTTCAGGGGGAACATGGGGGAACAGAGTTCCAGAACCTCTTGAAAATGGTCACATGGCTGGTGGCCCCACCCCCTGATCTCCAGACAGAGGGCAATCTAAACTCCCCTCGGTCTGGAGATCAGGGGGCGGGGCCACCAGCCATGTGACCATTTTCTCCGAGGGCAACCCACTGAGTTCCACCACCTCTTTCCCCAGAAAAAAAGCCCTGATTCTAGGACAATTCCAAGCTGGCAACCCTATTTCACATGACATCTGAACAGAGTCCATGCCTTTCTACACATTTTTTAAAAAATGCCTTCTTTTTACAATCTCAAATGGAGTTAGCAATAAAGGCTGGTGCACTTGGTCTCACATTCTTACTTCACAGAAGGCCATAGGCCCTGCCACTGCATAATTGTATTATTTTTATTTTCACCCATAGGCGATATCCTCCCCTTCTGTCCCCTGCTGTCATCCACTGCATTCTCCAGGAACTCAGGTAATCACCAATAATTCTGTGGAGCAGCCTCTTCGTCTTCTGTGTTTGTACAGCATCGAGAACAATTATTCACTGACACTGATTGGGGTCACTGCCTTCTACCAGAGCATGCAAACACTACCACTAACGATTAATAATGAAAGACAGCAGGAGCTTGTCATCCTTGTACCAGCAGGCAGGCATGCAACAGCACAGAGGGAACACTGCACTTGACCTCTGCTTTCACCCTGAAGATGATCTCCTTTTTATTGCATACATTAAAAAAGAGAACAGAAAATACCTATTGTAGAATGCAAAGTCCTTAAATTAAATCTCTTGTTAAGGAGAAAATGCCAAAGCAAAGCTGCAACAGTAGCACTGCCTTGGTTGTAGCATTATGGTCCATAATAGGAGTGTTCTTCTAAATGACAGATATGAATATCAATCAATGGCTTTTCATCTACTAATTTAGATATATTTCTGTCTCTTTCTCTGGTTTACACCCTCTGGCAGCACCCTCTCTTACAGGATCTTGAATGGCCAGCAGTGTAACTTAAGCAGAATAAACACTTCTAAGTTCATTGAAATCAATGGACTTAGAAGGGTATAAATCTACTTAGGACTGCACTGCTGGTGGCAGGAGCAGTATACTAGCTTCTAGAATCCCATCTATGCCTACATTTGCACATGCTTGCTTTTTCGTAGGGATGGACAAATTGTCATTACTTTCATTCTGCACCTATTCCATAGTTTAACTTGTCAAGCTTTGCTGCATCTATGTTATTCCAATGATCCATGGCGAATCTCTGGAATTGTACAAAATGTAAATGACATGTATTTTATACTTTGCTATATCTTCTTCAGTATGCTTTTTTATGCCTCAGAGTGGATTAGAGTGAGAACTTCCAGTCATCATAGACCTTCCACTCATCACAGGTTCCTGTCTTTCATGGAAGCTCATTACAATGTATATCAAAGCCTACTTACATGTAAGCTGTTTATCAATACCTGCCATTTGTTTTTAGGTTCTCCTTTGCTATCCCATAAAGTCCTCTCTCTGCTAGGTGTTCTCATACCTCTGTTCTGAGAGGAAGCCATCACACTTTCCTGGGTGTCTTAGACCACCTAGCAGCTGCCATCTGGGAAGCCTCCTAAAGATCATCTGTAGCCTTCTCTGACTGTTTACTTGCTCCAGACGTGGTCCCTGCCTTGCAAATCAGCTGACTTTTATCTGGCTGAGAAAGAGACTGGATGACATCTTTCCTGCCAATAGTAGCATTGCATCATGTCCAACTTTCACCCAAGGAAATATCTATTAAAATATGTTGCATTCTGAACTATGTAATACTTATATACTTTAACAATACCATAGATGCAAATGCCTATCCAATAAGTTACCATTCTGGTGGACAATGGCCCCAAGGAATACTGTATTTACTGGATCTTGAATTTACTGTATTTACTGTAGTTTCATTCTGTGACACGAATAAGTCAAATAGGAAAAGCATATTTGGGGAAAGAATTTAGAAGTATTTCTACTTTTCTCAACCTAAGATATTTTTATTAGTGTACAAATGGTTTTTCTCTGTTCCATTCCTTAATTGTTTGAGAAGTTCATACCATGGTATGTCACTCTTCCTTAATTTCGATGTATCTTGGATTTTTTTAATTCCCAGAACTGTCTAGTTTGCTGCAGCATTCAGTTCTTTCAATTAACAGTCATCTCTCTCTCTCTCTCTCTCTCTCTCTCTCTCTCTCTCTCTCTCTCTCTCTCACACACACACACACACACACACACACACACACAACTAATGAGATTACATGCATTGCTAAAACACTGAAAGAGGAAATCTGGACGGAATTGTATGTATGATTTTACCAAGGCTTTTTGCACAGTGTTTTAATTGTGTGCTTATTTGCTCCTGTGTAAAACATCACACTGAAAGAATCTTGATATACCCATACATACCATTGCATTAAGATTTTTTTTAATGTTGCTGTATTTCATCAATGCACATTTCCACATTGGTAACATGTGTATAAATGGTAATACTAATGAACTGTGGAAACTGAACACTACAGCAAATAATGCACGTTGACTTGAATCTAAACCTTGTTTTCTGCCCAAGCAAGGACACTTCTCCCAGTAGAGGTGTACCATTTTCACTGAATTCTCTCTGCCCCATTGAACCCACTGTTGTTCATGGTGATCCATGGGCCTTTGGCTTCTCCAGCATGACTGTTGTTATGTTCTTAAACTTATGAAAGCACCTCTGTGTGTGCACAATTGATTTATGGTGACCCCAGAAGGGGGCTGTCAAAGCAAGTGAGAGCAGAGGTGGTTTGAAAGCACCCCTAGACTAGTGAATATCAATACTTTTTACTATCTTGTCTATGTAGAATGCAAGGTCTTGGAGAGATGCATTCACTCAATAACATTTAATGTAGTGCTTTCTGAGTGTTCAAAGCACATTGCCCATGGATTAACTCAGCAACCGTACCAAAGGCAATCACTGTTATCTATCATCATACAGCAAATGGGAGGAGAAGCAGAGGACTGAGAGAAACTAGTTTTTCTATAGACACCAAGTGGGTTTGTGGATGTGGTGAGAACTGGACCAGGGATTTCCCATCATACTACTCATATTTTCATCAATATAAGAACATTAAAATAGTTTCTCTGGATTAGACCCAAGGTCAATCTTAGCCAGCTTTCTGTTTTTAACAATGGCCAGCCAGATTCTTCTGGGGAGCCTAGAAGTGTGAAGAAGTACAGTATTTTTTGTTCTGAACATCAGGTATTCAGAGATACACCGTCTGTGTAAATGGAGGTTTCATTTATTTATTTATCAGTTCTGTGTTTGATCACCTCCACCAATGTTTGTCTCTTGTACAACAGAACTTTTGAGGTTTTGCAGGCATTTCATTTTACCACTTGGTTACTCCAACAAAGGTAATTGCTATGTTGACCATATATTTAAGAATTAATTGTGGATGCCCTACTTTTTTGTCCACTGTAAATTGCGATATGTAGACCTTTCTCTAGTTAGCCTAGGTCTAATAGGGAAATAAAATTTTATTGGACTGAATAAGTCACTTTTCCAAAAAAGATCTATTCAAGGTGATGAATAATCTGCCCACCCCACAAGAATAAAACATTGAAACATCTGAAATATTATCAAGACTTTTACATGGGCTTTTGCAGTCTACCCTTAGTATGATTTGAGAGTCTGTACGGCAGTAGACTTTGGGTGGGGGAAAACAAAATTACTTGATATAAGAGGCAAAAATATAATGACTTTGATCCATCGTGGCCTATACAGTTGGGCCTCACTGATGGCTATTGAAGGTTGGTGAGTTGAAACTATTCCATTGTGAGCAGAACCAGAAAGTCCTGGTTCTGCTCACCGTGTTTATCATGACTGGGATTCAGCCACATGTTCGTGTCTCACTATACTTGTATTGCTCCCACTCATCTTGCAAATACATTCCTTTCTTATTCACTTAAATAGTTGATAGTGAAAAAAAGGTTCTTCTTGCAGAGACTTCCTTAATTAAACGTCTGTCCCAAAGCCCATTAATTTAAATGAGAGGCATTTTATTGATATCAATGGACTCTAAATCAAGGCCCAAATTCTCACCTGGATGCCAGCCACTAAAAGAGCTTTCTCATAAAAATCCTATCCTGTCGAGTACTGCAGGCTATTTTAAGACCTCAGACTTGCACCTGCAGAGCCCCAGATGCTTATTCTGATCATGAAGTCTCTGGGGAACTGTCCACAGACCTGTTTTCAGCAATTCTCGCATCAAGCAAGCTGATCTGAAGTAGCAGCAACTAACAACTGATTGGCTGAACAATCTGCATCCCATAGATCTTCCGGGATTGCTGAGGAAATTAGTGCAATATGATGGCCCAAAGACTAGAATGCTGCTCACTTTGTATTGTGTAATGGACCATTCTCATTATTGCCCTCATTCAGTAGCTTTCCAACAGAGTTCAGGGGAAATCCTTTAGTTCCTCAGCAGCTTCAGTGACCTGATGTTTCCATTCTGGCTTATGTGAGTGATTTAGAATATGAATTTCCACATGTTCTCTTATTTCCTTCAGCCCCTCTTTTAAAAAAAAATACTCAGAGGGTCATTAGGGGTTTTTTGATTGAGAAGTACAGTAATAGCAGGCAAGCCATCCTGAAAAAGAACAGCTTGTGATTACTCACCTGCCTCTGCAGTCTTCATGCATAGATAAATCAGACTTATATTAATGGTGTTAATGTACTTTGAAATATTACTCCCACGTACACACCTTGATACTGCTCATCCAAATGGAAGCCAAACTCAGATTCTTTGAATTTTTCCTGGGCTCACTCCACACCAGTGGAGCAAAGGCAGAAAAAGAAGTGGACTCTCTGCTTTTCTCCTGTTCCCTCTAAACACAGCAAACTTGGCACAAGTTGCCCTGGGAAACATAGGCTCTGAGTCCAATGGAAATGGGAGGATGACAAAGAGCTACAGAGGATGTCAACTGTTATTTCATGTCAGTCCTAGGGGTGCACAGCAAGTCCCCAGGGAAGCAGGGACACTTCAGGCAGGTAGCCTAGCGGGTAATGGGAGACCAGATACAAGGTCCATGTGGTTTGAGCCTTGATTGGGCCCTGAAGGCCCAGCTCTAGGTTGAGATATTCCAGGAGATTTTGGAGTGGAACGGTGGGTGGGTTGGTGGGTGGGGGACTTAGCTGGATATAATGGTATAGTCCATCCTGCAAAGAAGCCATTTTGTCTAGGGGAACTGATCTCTGTAATCTGAATTCCAGCAGCTCTCCAGGTCTTGCCTGGAAATTGGCAACCCTAAGAAGGTATGAGCTTCTATAGTATGCACTGCCTGGGCAAAACCCTTGTGTGAGGCCATAAGTTAAATAACTGGGATTCAGCTTACTTCCTTACAAGCTCATGCATCTTCAACTGTTGCTCTGCCAGTACTAAATTATGTTCTGGAGACTTCACTTTGGCCCTCCAACCCTGTCACGAGGAAAAATAGTCTTATGTGCTCTGCTTCTTATTTGCTTCCTCCCTTGGGCCTGCTCCTTCCTCACTATTAGTCCCCCCCCCCCCGCCCTTTTGGGTCCTAATTTTGCTTACTTTCCAGGTCCTCCTTTGTGGGTCCTTAACCTGTTCCTTTCTCCTGTTTACTTTGTCACATCCATCCACCTTCCCTCTACAACTGTCCTCCCCACCCCCCACCCCACCCCCCACACACCATGTTAGGAACTTGACAAACTCCCCAGATGCTATTCTGTTGCCTCTTTCTAGGCAAGCAACTGGGGCTCCAATGGCAAAGCACTGTGGCTGGACGGTGGGTACTTCTATTAGGTGTTTCAATTGCCCTGTAACCCTTCCCAGCATCCCTGTCACTTGGCAAGAACCAATACGGTCAGATTTTCCTCAGCACTGTCGAGCTGCATGTTGCATCAGTCATGTGACTACCAGGGAGAGGGAAACTGTAGCTTACACACACACACACACACACACACACACACACACACACACACACACGAGAAACAGAAAAACAATCTTCCTTAGGAGCCTTTTTTTTTTAGTGTAAATAAAATACTTTTTCAAGAGCAAAGTTTTTAAAAACCAACAAAATTCTAGAGAGACTGCACTCTGGCTGTGCAAAATTTCTGAAGTTATGAGTCACTTTGAGTATTGTTTTGGAAAGGGAAGGCTTGCACTGCCCGCTAACGTTATTGCTACAAATATTCCGTCTATGCTACTGCATATAAAATCAAATCTTACTGAGATAAGAATGCTACTGTTGCATTTGATGGGCTTGGGAAGAGAACATAATAAATGTTTTAGGCCAGGAAGGATAGAAAAGAAAGAAGGGGGCAAAGAAAATAAGATAATAAAGCAGCAGAAACAGAAAAAAGGCAGAGAGATGAGGAGAGAAAGAAAAATGGGAAAATAGAAGGAAACATGAATATGGAAGGGGGGCTCAGAATGTTGCTGTGTGTGTTTAAGTCAGAGGTGAAAGGAAGGCCTGAAAGCAGTTTCTTCAGTCAACATAACATAACTGAGCCTGCCCAGGTGTGAGACCATTTATCAAGCATTTAATGTATTGTGTTTCCATCCATGAGGACTCTCATTTCTGGTCATTCCATAGTCCTTGACCTTGGACAGCACTAGGCTTCATACAGCCCTGTGACAAATGATCATTTTGGCAAGGGCATGCATCACCTCTCTTTCCCCTTCCCATGTCACATGACCCAGCACATTGGTAAATCACTGATAAAATATGACAATTCCTTAGATGCATGCCTCACACAGAAACATCCACACACTGTGGAAAGGCAAGACCTAAAGTGACATTGACTGCTGGTTGCACTACCCGTCATGCAAAAGGGGAAGTGCTAAACCAGAACAGCAGCATTGCAGGATGACAGTTTAATGCACAAGATCACTCTTACCTATCCAACCACTTTGCTGAGAGACTTGCCTATTGTGGAAACAAGCTCTTGATTTCAAACAGGGCTTATACCAGTGTTAGCCCCAGAATCTGGTTTCATTCTTGCGCTTCACTTGTGGTGTATATGAAATAGTAAGAAAGAAGCAGGCATCTCTCACTATGCAAAGAATGCTTCTCTCACCAGGATCAGTAACCTCAACCATCGGGGAAAAGACATAATTGTTAGGTGTGATTGAGCTACAGCATGTCTAATGTTAGAGAATGATTCAGTGCACATGTCAAACAGAATAAGAACAAGCAGGTACAACCCACAAGGATTTGCTGGGGTGTAACTTCATTTCCCCCTGTATCCTCTTCCCTATACTAGTTCCTCTTTCTCTCCTGGCAGCCTCCATATCCTCTCCCCTTTTTCTGTTTCCTTCTCTTCTTTCTACGTAGCAGGCAACCTTTCTTTTACCTGCCTCCATCTTCAGCTTTATTTACTATTTACTTCATTTATACCCCACTTTTCTCCTCAATGAGGACCCAAAGCAGCTTATATCATTCTCCTCTCCTTCATTTTGTTCTCATGGCAATCCTGTGAGATAGATTAGGCTAAGAAAGAGTACTGAGCAGGATTACAATGGCAACAACACAACACCAGTACGGTAAAACTAAGCTGTCTCACAATGGTCTAAGCCCAGCTCATGTTCCTTGATATCATTACACTTAGGGGAGATTCAGTCATAATCTTGCAAAGAGAGAGTGAATGGCTCAATGTCACCCAGCAAGCTTCCATGGTAAAGCGGGGATTTGAACCTGGGTCTCCCAGATACTAGTCTGACATCTTAACCGCTATGCAATACTGACTCTCAGCTTTCCTTCTCTCTCTCCTGCTGGCAACCTCTGCCTAGTAAAAGTCTGGCCAAGTTGCACAGATGAGTTGTGTAATAGCCACTGCCAGGCCAAGTCAAGTTGTGTGGAGGCCAAAATAGCCCTGAAAAGGGCCCTTCCCTTCCCTTTTACTGACAGAAACCAAGGTTGGTAATATTGTTCCGGTTGCTTGGCAACCCCCATAATGTCCGCTGAGATCTCAAAGACATTCATTTCTTAAAGGCAATGCAAAGCCTCTGTTTCTATTATTTTGTGGGGTTTTAACTCCCCAGCGTGCATATATAATATTATATTTCAGACTTTTCTGCAAACATGGGACTTTTCTCAGGTTGGTAGAAAATTTGTCTCATCTGTTCATGGCTCCAGTCTCCAGATATAAATATCCACAGGTGTGGACATGTTGAAAATTAGACATATTGATGATGGAGTATTTTTAATCATTAATAGACTTTACAAAGTAGGACTTTTCTACTTCCTACTCCATCTGCAGCCCACTGAGCCACCTTAAATTTTGTTGCGGAGGGTCAGCATACCATATAGGGGAGAAAATGAGGATCTACATTGGGAGGGGGGGAATTGACAGAGATTTCTGCCCCCTCCTCAAAGTCTTTGGAACTGCATGGTAAGTGACCCTTTGAAAAGCAGTCATTACCAAATTATACTTCTTAACATCTCTTGAATAGAATTTTAAAGACACCATCATTGTTTTGCCAATAATGTCCACATCAGTAATTGGGTGGTTATCCTATATTGTGTTGCCAAGTAGACCCCCTCTCCTGCTTTAAAGCCTGCCATGAACTGTGTTAAAGTTTCCTGCGTTGCTGTTTTACTGCTGCACCAAAGATTGCCCTGCACGTGTGTGTTCTGATACACATGTCAGTTTCCTGCCTGCTTGTTAATTACCTTGCTACTGCAATAGACTGTGTAGTTCCCTGACTCCATGCTTGGATAACTGCACAAAGGACTCTTTTTCTGGGCAACCCTGCCCTGACCTGTATCTGGATTTCCCAGTGTATGTTTGGACTTTATTACAAGTGTGCCCCGTGCCTGCATTGCCATCTGCCACGGACCGTGCCTGTTCCCTGCTTTGGACTGTGTTTTAAAGTGCTGTTACCCCTGCCTCCATGGAAGCCTGCCTCATATGGGCCCAAGCCGCTGCTAGCAGCCGGGCGCCTGCCGGGGAAACCTCCAGCGAGCCTGGCTAGGTGCTCCCTGGTCAGTTCCCGCCTGGAGCCTCCCGCGAGCCGGTCGCCGAGCTTGCCCTCGCTACTGGGCAGCCTGCTATCCAGCCCCAGCTATGCCCAGCCGGCATCCATGTTCTTAGGCAGCCAGAAGACCCAGAGGAAAAGACTGCTTTGAGAAGCCATTTCGGCGAAGCGGGCACACCACGTCCGCAGCGAGAGTACCTCGCCCCGCTCTGCATATCTTAGGAGCCGCCCAGGAGAAGGAACTAAGTGCCGACCATCCCAAGCACTTAGAGAATGCATCTCAAAGAAACCTCCGCATTCCAGAGCTGATGACATCAGGACAAGCCCTGTCCGCTGGAACATCCTTTCAGCCCACTTGGATTTCCCCCTCCCTCTTTTGTCCCCTCTTCCTGAGGTGTCACTTATCATGATCAGATTACCAAAGTGGCCCATCCAAGCCATTCAGTAGCCCATTAGAGCCTTTGTTTTAATCTGTGAGAACCACCAAGTACAGCACCAGCCCCAGGGTACGTTTTGGGGTATTTAAGCCGGCCTCTCAGACCACATGGTGCTCGTGCCATTCCCATCCTGTCCCAGCCAGGCTCGTGCCATCCTATCCAGAACCCCTTGCTGTCCGTCTGTGGTCCCAGTGCTGGCATTGGGCCACCTCACTGCTGTGTCTCTGCTTCGCTTCAGGATAAGTGAGTATTCCCCACCATCGTTGGGAACCAGCTAATGCGAAAGTCTCTGTATTTCCTACTCTGTATTTCTTAGACCTTGTATGCTTTCTTGTATGTATGTGCAAGTTCAGGCTTACGCCACACTATTAGAAAATACACGTGATTGAACCTATTTGTAGTCTGCCTCTTTTTCACTAGAGTGTCTGGAATCGGGACCTCCGTAGACATAGGTTAAGATCCGCGCTAATTTGAGTTACAGACTGCTAAAGCTAATTTCCCCCTTATAATAAAAAGCAGTTCTGGTAACAATTGTCAATACATTTGATACTAGTTAGAAACTCTTTTAACTCCACTGAGGTCAATGGGCACAGAAAGGTATAATTCTGCTTAGGACTGTACTATGACAGTGCAATCTGATGCAGCGTTACTCCATCCTGAACCCATTAATTTTAATGGGCTTACAGTGGAATAACCCTATACAGGATTGTACTGTAAATATATGGATCATGAACAAATCTGTGCTTTAGGGAAAAGACAAAGGAAACAACCTATACAAAATAGGTAGCATGTATACTGAATCAGCTGTTGGCATAGGGCATGTTTTGAAGAGGAAGCAACATGCATGCACAGTGTGTCTGAATCTGTGTGCTCAGCTTAATGAAATATATGATTAGGCATTGAAAGTAGCCAGCAGCCTTCCATCATCTAGGCCTTTATTCATATATACTCAACACCCCCCCAACTGTTATGCTGAGTATGTTTTCCTTTTTTGACAGTTCATCTGCCTTCCCTAAAGTTAAAAAAACTGAACAGATTTCAAAATAAGTTTTCAAAATAAAATTAATATTTTGTCAGTTCACCAACAGAATGTTTGTAGTTGTTGAGCACCATGTAAAATAAAGTTCCGCTACTCTCCATAGACGGTAATGTATGATGCCAACCACAGATAATTTTATATGGTGTCTCTCAGTATAATAAGCCAAAAGAGTTTTTGTAAGGACAAGATGGGAAAAGATCAGCCTCCCTGAGCTTCTGTGTCAAAGGGTAGAATACAATGAATAACTCTATGTAACATTTAAACAGGAGTTACAGTCATTCTTCATTATGTTGCTCTGTAGTCATCTTAGCATGTCCTTGTCCTGACTGAGCAGTGGGTATATACCAGGGTAATGTGTCTGTGAATTTATCTACCATTTCTGTCTTCACTACTTTCTGTCCTGGGTAAGAGAGGTATTATCCTAGCCTGGATAGCTGGGGCAAGCCTAGTCTCACCAGAACTTGGAAACTAAGCAGGGTTAGCCTTGGTAAGTAATTGGATGGGAGATCTCCAAGTAAGACCGGGGTTGCTACGTAGAGGCAGGTAATGACAAACTACCTCTGTTAGTCTCTTGCCTTGAAAACATCTCCATAAGTTGGCTACAACTGGGCAGCACTTTCCACTACCAAGACAGGTATTATAGAGAAGATGAGAAGAGGTAATGGATTGTTTTGGGGAATCTTGTGACCAACCAGAATAAAGTCATCTAAGTATGTGAGGTTAAGTGGTTTTCTGACATCAGCAGGCTATAGTCCAATCACTGGCCTCTTCACATATCTTTCTACATTATTAGATGCCATTAGTTCTAAATTGCAAGGAATGTTGCTCCTTCAAAAGCTTGCCTAGCAACCAACTTCCTCCCATCTCAGTCAAGCAACTCACATCTGCTACCATATATGGTAAAAATTGCCTTGTTAGGCAACCCCTTTTCAGCAGCTCTTCATCAAAAGTACATGCAAACAATAGTCAAATAATATATTAGACAAACCACATGGTACTCATGATAAGGAAAATGAATAACGGGAAATGTGTTTTTTCATACTGTTTAGTGGCATGGAAAACCATTTCTCCAACTACTGCATTTGTGGGGGTGGGTGGGTGTTTTTTTGCAGAACATAGCTACTGGGCTGCATATTTAAGGAAAATATTGGTGCAAAGAGAGATGACGTATCTTTTGCCTGTTTTCTGCTGAGAGTCACCATTCTCAACAAGCTAGTTTTACCTTCATTGATTGGTGTTTCAAATTTTCTTCAATAGGAGAAAAAGCAGTTTGAGAACGGCAATTTTCACTGGAAACTACAGAAAAGGGAAATGGTTAAATATCCTCTCCTCCCAAGCTGCCCTCTTCTTTTAATCTACAGCCCCAGCAACAGAATTTTTGTAGAAGAGGAAAAATTTGAGGAAACAGATTATGGAAGTACATGTAACATGTTGTTCGAGAAGATCTAGAATTTGAATTTAATCCTTTTCCAGGCTATTTTCATATATTTTACAGAAGCATCGAACAACAACAGATTTGAATGGTTCCGTCTCTTCAAACAAAAGCTACTTCACTTGTTCACTATAGGGAAGAGGTATGGGGAAGGGAGAAGTTCAATGTGAGAAACATTCTTCTACACTCAAAACCTAGCTGCATCTAAAATGAAGAAATTTTTAGCGTTCTCAACACCTACAGAAGACACCAAGGAAGATTCTATTTAGAGACAGTGTGGCAACTGATACAGATTGTCATACCTGATGTTAAACCTTATCCCTCTACCCTTTTATGCTGGGATACTGGCAGTAAGCTATGGATTTTGTTAGAAGAACTGGCTTAGTTAAACTTACTTGATGAGTTTAGGAGCAGAAGAGATTGTACTTTCATAGTATGTGACTCTGCAAGGAAAAATGACAAGACTCTCTTGACCAGTTCCTAACTGGAGTGGGGAAAAATGGATTTAAATGCATGAGTCATCCATGATGACCTTAAACTATGTGTAATCCATAATGGCAGTGAATCCCACATTTTAAACCCTCATTGTGTCAAGAAGTATTTCCTTTTGTCCATCCTGAATCTACCGCTCATCAACCTCATTAAAGACCCTCAAGATTGGGAAAGGGATGCTTGATTCAGTCCATCCTTCCCAAACAGATGATTAGAGCTATCAAACTGATCAGTAGCTATCTAGTGTTAAATCGCAAACAACAGCACTCGCAATGAATAACAATAAATAACTTACTGCAAACGTATTACTGATTCTTATATCAATTTAAAGTGCTCAGTGCAAAGGTGTAATGTCTCAGTATAAATTGACTTCAAAGTCTAACAAATTCCATATACTATAAATACATAAGGAGTACAAAAGAACAATTCTGGCCACGTCCCTTTAAGGCAGTCCTTCAGCAAAACCGAAGTCCTCAGGTTGGCGTATATTCTTAGCCTCAACAGCTGAAGACTCCCTTGCAATGAGAATCACTAAATTGTTGTCTAAAATGTAGCAAAACAGGTAGGGCACCCCCAAGGGCGTAGGAGGAAGCCCTTATGCTGTAAACTGTAGGTAAATTCCAAATGGTAACAAGTGGAAATTGACTAAACTTGTTCTGTTCTTCTTTTTCTTTTTCTTAAGTCACAGGTGGATCTCCAAGTGGACTGTAAACTGAATATGAGCAGTCAGTGTGATGTGGTGGCAAAAAAGGCTAATTCAGTCCTGGGTTGTATCAAAGGGGCCATAGCATCGAAATCGCAGGAGGTCATAGCCCCTCTCTATACTGCCTTGGTCAGGCGACACCTGGAGTATTGTGTGCAGTTCTGGAGGCCTCACTTCAAAAAGGATGTGGACAAAATCGAGACGGTGCAGAGGAGAGCGACAAGAATGATCAGGGGTCTGGAGACTGAGCCCTACGAGGTAAGGCTGAGGGCCTTGGGAATGTTTAGTTTGGAGAAGAGGAGGTTGAGGGGGGACATGATTGCTCTCTTTAAATATTTGAAAGGCTGTCATTTGGAGGAGGGCAAAGAGCTGTTCCAGTTGGCAGCAGAGGGTAGGACGTGAAGCAATGGGCTAAAACTACATGCACAAAGGTACCGACTGGATATTAGAACAAACTTTTTCACGGTCAGAGTAGTTCAAAAGTGGAATCAGCTGCCTAGGGAGGTGGTGAGCTCCCCTTCACTGGCAGTTTTCAAGAAGAGGCTGGATGAATACTTGTCAGAGATGCTTTAGGCTGATCGTGCACTGAGCAGGGGTTTGGACTAGATGGTCTGTATGGCCCCTTCCAACTCTATGATTCTAAGATGGATAGAGAGCCCAACCAGGGCTAGTGTTGAATGGCAAAAGGCTGATCCACAAGTGTGTGCTTGTAATGGACGGGAATGCTTTGCTGAGGCACATATTATCCGATTAAGACTTAAGAGCCTAACTTGTGATAAATTACTGGAGTTTATTGAATGGGATTTTTTCAACTCATAGATTAGAGCTGTTTACATCAATCTATGTTTAAATCCTGTGAAGCCTGTTCAAATTTGACTAAATTTTATGACACTGCATAATTTGCAGTTTGTGAATGTATCATTCTCATATGTGATTTCCTAGTCTATGATGTGCTATCTTCATGTTAAAGCAGCTGCTATCTCATGTTGTGTGATTAATTTCCATGACATTTTTAATTGCTAGGATTTCAGTAGAGAGACCTGTTGCTCATTCTAAAGCAAAAAGATATGCACTCTCAGATTAAAAAACTGCTGAGTAGTGAACTGTCATTTCATAATCAAGTATTCAATAGGCAGTTGTGAGCCGGTGTGAATTTGGCAAATCTGATTTAGAGGGCTGAAGGACTTGGCCCTCAACCAAAGCCAATACTGAGATCACTATCTGTCAATCAATCAATCACTCTTGATCCCTAAAGTGTGATAAATGCAGCAACTATGTTACAGTATTGTATATGCTTTCTTTAAAAAAAATCTTAACTCTATTTTAGCCTTTCAATTCTCTGTTATTCTAGTATTCATTTCCTATTTAATATGTCATCTAGACTGACAGGGTACACTTTAGTTTGGTGTGGTGGTAAGAGCAGCAGGACTCTAATCTGGAGAACAGGGTCTGATTCCCCACTCCTCCGCTTGAAGCCAGCTGGGTGACTTTGGGTCAATCACAGCTCTCTCAGAGCTCTCTCAGCCCCACCCACCTCACAGGGTGATTATCAAGAAGATAATAATAACACATTTTGTAAACTACTCTGAATGGGCGTCAAGTTGTCCTGAAGGGCAGTGTATACATTGAATATTATTATTATTATTTAACTAAAAGTAAGACATGGCTTCTGGGTGACAGAGGACCAAAGCCTCTTCATCTCAAGAACTTCCTGTACACATGCTTCATGCATGCCTCTGTCTTGGACATTTGTCTCCTAACCTCATCTTTACTTCTCTTCCTCCCAGTAGGAACAGGTTCCATGAAGCAGTCTGTCCACTTTCTTCCTCTTTTGATCAGCCTATGAAACATAGTCATGAACACTATCCATTACCTTTCCACTAAGGAATTAAAGTCAGCATACATGGTTTTAACTTCCTTTAGTTTAGCCTCACAACAATCCTGTAAGGAAGGTTAGGTGGGGTGGGGAGAGAAGGACTGACCCAAGGTCAATCATTGAGTGTCACAGCTGAAGAAGGATTTGAACCTAGGCCTCCCCAGTCCTAGTCCAACACTTCGATGGTCATAATTCTGTGAAAGTCTTGCCTTCACTTTTAAGCACATTAACCCTATATACATCTTAGATACAATGGGATAATCACTAAAATATAGGGGAGGGGGGAGGAATAGGGAACACGTGCTGTAGAAGGGGTAGAAGGGGATGGTTTTCATGGGCCAACCAAACTGCAACTGCAGACCATTGACTGACTACTCTGCCCAATTGCTATTTGACATTGAATCTAGTAGTTATTGCTTCACTTTATCTAGGAGCCAATACTTAGCTGGCTGGCTAGCTGGATTGACATTAAGGTTGTTACAGGAAGGAATGGAATTTCTTTTTCCAAAATTCTCTTTTTTAGATGTAGGAATGTGTTCTTCTTATTCTCTTTTCCTCTTTAAAAAGAGGAACTCTCTCTGATTTCTCATTAATTTATCTATGAGGGTTTTTTTAAACCATATATTAGTGTAGATTTCCTTACCTGTAGATTTCTGCCCGCTGGTCTGCCACTGTGATAGGATACAAAGGGTAAAAAGCAGTCTGATGGCAGCAAGGATATGTTCAGGCAAGTCTTGCCTAATGTCTAATCATTTCTTCAATGGTTCACCTTGTTCTTAATTTTTCAACTATGCTTATAGTATATAAATAAATACATGCATTACTTCTTAAGGATCTAAATGTAATCTCCCTCCTTGTGAAAGAGGAATTGATTCATAACTAACTCAAATTCCTAAAAAGAGAAATAGAAGCAGATTAACGGATTTCAGAGAGAAATTCAGCAAAGAAGAATTAAGAGAATTCCCCTTAACAATCCTAGTGGACATTCAACAAGTGCCAGTGTCTCTGTTCTGCTTGCATACAGATAGGAACAGCCTATCATGGTGCTGTCAAAAGAGAACAGGGCACAGTTATTCCTATTACTCTTTTCTCCATAGCAGTCTCCTTCCTTCTGAGCCATAGTAGTGGTTACCTTGAATCTGACTGTTAATTGGTTATTGTTTTGCTAGGGTCTATGGACTCAGGTCAAGATTAACCATGAAGAGACAATCCACACTCAAGGGAGTGGAGTTCTTATGTTAATGGAGGTGTTTATTATTTTGCTGCAGAAAGAAGACAAGAAGGGAAGAAGAAATCATTTACAATGATTACGCATTGCATACATTTAGAGTTCTGTTGTATTGTTGTATCTCATCTTTTCTCTGGAGAGCACAAAGTGGTTTTTTAGCCCCTATAACTGCCCTTTGAAACACGTTGCACAGAGAGAGACCAAGGCCAGTTTCATCATTCAGGAAAATCTGAATTTGCTTTAAGTTCCAACAACTCTTGTACCATGAAAATCAGTGCAATGAACGAATCTGGTTTCTCTACAATCTTCTCTCTCTTTCAGACTTTTGTCATTGAAAGCTCTCATCACTTCACTCCCTGGTTGGTTTCCTGGTATTGATATTTAAACAAAACGGAATACAAAAGTGCAAGAAATACAGATCAAATAAAGCAATATAAAATGAACAAACACTAGCAAAATCAGAATAACAAAAAAACTTCAACAAAATCATTTGAAAGCATCATAATAGTTAAAAGCATAACAATGTGTCAGCCTTCAGAGATGGTGGCAGGTGAACATGCCATTCCTATGGAGAGACATCCAATGTTTGGGTGCCACCATAGGTTGCAGCTACTCTCTGATAGTTATTCTCCTCTTCAGCTCTGAAGGCAGTGCTGAAATTAAGAAGGCCTTTAGATGACTGCAGTCCTTGTGTGACTGCAGTCCTTCACAGCGCCCTCCTAAGCAGACTTGCACCCTTCTAAGTACATTGACTGGTAGAAACCAATTCTGTAAGCAACTGACTTCTGCAATTTACTCCTCAGATTGCTTCTTTGTGTGTTCATCATCAAATCAAATCTCTTTTGCCAGAATGTGTGTTCTTTTAATGTCGATACATATGTTTCTTAAAGGAAGATTTTGTGCCTATTATTATTTCCTTAACACTGACATTCAGGTACACTGGCTGCTTCTGATACCTTTCTAGTCTTTATCTGAGTCTCAGTTAGACTGGGATTAAATACATTTCTAACTTCCAGAAGAGATTGTTGGTGTTGCCAAAATTCACCATTACCAGGTTCAGAATACAATTCTGTCAGGCTCGTAATAGGTATGTCTGGAATTGAGTACCCCCCCCCGTAAGTTCTCATTGGAGCATGCCCCCCCCCCCCGCCCCATTGGAGCATATCCCCCAAACTGGAATGCTGAAATAGCAAATCCTGAAAGTTCTCCAACTCAGATTGCTATCCAAACTGGTGAAGACTGCCACCCTTCCTTCCACACACAAACATTCCTGGCTACTGTGGCTATGGTAGTATCAGGAACCCTTCCCTCTTCCCCTCATATCTGAAATGCTGCTACATCATGCTCTCAGAAACCAGAGCCAAGTTAGTTTCCAGGGTGCCTGACATACATACTAGGGACAGCAGATACGAAGAGAAACTAAATTTCCCCAAATCCCTGGAGCCTAGAGTACTGTCAGAGCAGCCTTCAAAATATCAAGGGCAGACCAACAATTTGTAAGTCTGCTTGGAGCCCATCAGGAGGAGGGGTTTGTACCTTTTGCACATTGATTACACTGCAAAAGAATGGTCTTGATGTAATGTGAATAAGATTCTTTTTGCTGTCATACCCTAAAAAAGAAAACAACAAACACAGGATCTAGATTAAACAACAATGGATTAAACAATGCTGAACTACATAGTACTAAACTCACACACACCCTTTAGTGTGGCATCACTAAAAGACTGCCCAATTGGGTTTAGCAGCATTTGGGCCATGTCTTACTTCTCCTTGCCTGCAAACTTGCACAAAGAGATGCTGCCTATCAGTCCCATTGCCTCACACTTTATAGCATAGAAGATCCAATGATGATGCACAGCATCAAGGGATTTACCCCCCTCAAGGCTTCCAGGACCATGAATGGCTGGTTTGAGTGACCCCCCCCTCCCAGGTACTTCAGGTGCTTACCAATTTAAAGTGATAAGCCTTATCCCACCCTAATCCGGCCAACCCTATTCAGGGCCTAAACTATAAGGAACAAACCTATTACAATAAACCCTCCCCCCCAACCAACAATATAAACCAGGTGAAACCAGACAGCCACCCCCCCACTCATGTTTGTTACCTATTAAAGCCTGAAGGGAGGAGGATGGCACAGTTACTACCTGCATCTATTTTCACACATACTAAAGGGGGCAGGACCTTTTTCTCTCCAGGCTACAGGCAACCTTTTGTGGGATGGTTATTTGCTGGGTTGTCAGACTTGCACCCTAAAGGAAATTTTAGTGGTGAATATCACTTCCAGTTGACACTCTAGGACTCCCCAAATGTCTATGGTGAAAAGAGACTGAATGTTGCCCAAATGCCATGTCCCTTCCAGGATCGGATTCCATCGCCTTTTCTCCTTCCATGATGCTCATCAGCAGCAAGCATACAAATGGGGTATGGATTTCTGGAGTTGGCAAGCATAGTTATTTTGGAGCCCTTAGAAAGGTGAGCCTGTGCCTAAGAAATGGCATGTATTGGTCCTAATGACTTGTTTGCTTGTTTAGCTGCTCTTAATCAACAAAATCTCAGATATACAATGAACTCTTACTGTTTGAAGGCAATCTGGAGATTCAAATGCCCATTGTTATCTGTAAGGCAGAATTCAGAAGGCTTGGAAGTTCCACATATGTAGGAGTGGTGCAGGAAAAATGGATTTGTAATTAAAATCAAAGCCTCCATGAGAAGGGGTATCCCTGTTGTCAACAGACAGCTAAAATATGATGTGTCTATCTCTCTGTTATAGCATTGTGCTCAGTCTTGTGTATGTAAATGTGTGTGTGAGAGAGACAATGTTTATGTGGGGTCACAGTTGGAGCCAATTAGCCTAAAGAGAGAACAGGTGCAAACCATTAGAAGTTCAGGTAAAGAGGAAAAGGAATAAGAAATAGGAATTGTAAAAAAAAGGGGGGGTGAGGTGCTGAAGGAAGCTGTTGGAAAGAGCAAAAAGGAGGGAGAGTGTTAATGGAAAAGATGCTTGTGTTTTCCTTGGGAATTTACATCTTCTGTTAAATAGCTTGAAAGGAAGTAAACCCTTGTTTGTTTTCTCTTTGGAGGGCTGACCTTGCTGCTTATTTAAAGACCAGAAGTTGAAAGCTAGGCAAATAAGCAAATTGCACAGACCTGCTAAACAGGACTAAACCTTTTTTCATGGCCAGAATTATCCCCCTTTCTTTAGAAAAGAGTGGCAGTTACTCTGAACTAATTGATCTAAGGCAAAAGAGTGTGATGAAACTCTTCCAGGTAGGATTGTGCTCCATTGCAATGCTGGCAATGGGAGAATAATTTTTTCCTTAAAGGTTTAACTCCCCTAATTTCTCTCCAACTCTTCTACAGTCCACAATTATAAACAAGGAACAAGCTTCCTATTAAAGGACATTTGTTACATGTGTGACATGTAACATCTTCGAATCTCATACCACTTGTTTGCATATGTGAATACTGTTAATGCAGGACAGGAAACTGGTTGATACCATATTTAAATGGAATATATGCCCTCGTAACTGTACAATGCACTCTTATTACAGAAAGGCAAAATGCAAAAATCCCCTTTAATATCATCTTTTCATGCTGCTTTTGGACATTGGGGCATAATAACCCTGCAGTTGCTAAACGGAGCATGGAGTAGCAGGAAACCTAGAACCTGGAAGATCCAAAGTGGGCAGCCTGTATTCATTCTACTTCAGCACAGGGAAAAGATGGCTCTAGTTTGCAACACTAGATGGCAGAGGTGGGATCTTTTCTGCTCTGAGCGCTGTCCTATAAGGCATTGCTTGTTTAAGTACAGTCGCATTTAGTTGGAGCTGCAGGAGAGAGGGAGAGGGAGATTTTCTCAGGCTGAGTTGAACATCCTAGCTGCCCCCCTCCCGTTCTCCCAATTATCTGAAGCGGAGGTTATTCAGGAATCTGACCATCCTAGGTCAGCTTCCTTTGCGCTGGATTGTCGAAGTCTGTAGAAGAGTGGCGGGGGAGACAGAAGGGAGACAAGGATCACGTTTTTAAAAAGAAAATAAAACAGAGCAAGAGAAGAAGAGGAGGCTGATCGACTGAGGCAGAAAGATGAGGACCTACTGGCTGCATAGTATCTGGGTGCTGGGATTCTTCTTGGCTCTTTTCTCCTTTCAAGGTAGGTAGCAATTGTTATCCTTCCTCTTTGCTCCCTCTTTGCTTTGATTTGGGAATTATGGAGAGAGATGGAGAGGATGGGTTGTGGTATGGAGCCTTTTCTCTGCTCCACTTGCTTCTCCAATCCTTCTGGACTCCAGGAAAGGATCATTTGTTGGTGGCTCTGTTGGTTAGAGGACACTTTTTGTGCCTGGCTGGCTTTCTGTATGCACTTTGCAAGGGAAGAGGGGAGAAAGAGGGGGAGGAGGATTAGCAAAGGGAGAGGTCCGATGGAGGTGTGCACTTCTGTGCCACCTCCACCCACATCCCCATGTCACTTGGCAATCTGTAGCATACCTCAGTGCCAAGTCTCCAGTTCTCTACTGCCTACCATGGCATCTTTTTCTGTGGCAGACTAAAGGACTTTGGAAGCCAAGCAAGGCTAAGTTTTCTGACAGTGTATCTAAAAGGTTCTTAAAAACATTACCTCCTGCTTGTAGGTAGAAGTGGCAATGGAATAATGGGAGCTGGGAATGCTCTAGCTATTGATTAGAGGCAAGGGGGAATGGTAGGTCATGGGTCCTGTGCTTCTCCAGTTGTATATGGGAAATGGAAAGTAGCATCCCAAATGCTAATGCAAATGTCTGGTGTCATAAATTGGATTAAAGATGGTACACAGATGCAAAGTCATACACAAACTCTTGCACACTCTTCTTCATACCCATCCCAGGTTTGTGATGCACGGACTACCACTCTGTGGTTCCCATGCAACAGCAGTCATTCTTGCACATAGTCATAGAACATATCCTCTAAGTAGGCATTTATTCATGTCCATCCTGACACTTCTAACATAGCTACCTTCCATGATTTGTGCGTCCCACCCATGCATCTCTTATGTATACCACCCTCTGTGTTTCACATACTTATCTCTCATTCCCTCCTCTACACACACACACTTACGCACTTCCCTGATAACAATACAGCTGGGTGCACAATGTTTTTGTTTCATACATGAATTTTGCTATGCACTCTGCTTCCTATAATTATTGCTATGTCTTTTTTAACTTTAATCGAGCTGCTACATTTCCTTAGACTGTAACATAGTACCAGTGTTCTCTTTTGCCTACCACAATACACACGTACACATTAGGACACAGCTCTCCTTTTCCTCAGCAAACACTCTCATCATTGTTGCACATGCTATACAAGTCACACATTATGGCTGTAGCTCTCTCCGATATACACTGGCTTCATGCATGCTCTTGCAGGCACATTTTCTCCACCACTCTGAACATGCATTTACATCCTTCTCCTAACACTTGATCTAGTGTACTTTCTCATGACCTCCCTACATATCACACACACACTCTTCTATTTCCTCCCTGGGGAAAAAAAATTGTATACCCTTGCCTCTAGAAACAAGCACCATCTTCCACTGTTGTCTTTTTGTGTATCCATCTTGCTGGGCAAGTGAACAATTTTCTAAACAAAGGCTTCTACACAACTCCACTGCCGGTTGGATTTATAGCCACTTTGAACAGTAACATTCAGTGGTTTGCTGTGAGCTTCCCTCTCCTCTGGTGCAGACCCATTGAGAATAACACACACTGGCAAACTGCAGACTCCCAGTGCTTCCTCTTTCCTTTCACGGATGTCTATTTCCCAGCCGAAAGCTACTATACAGTGCTTCCCATTGACAAGCTGCAGAGAGCTGCGATTGGAGGATTCCAGCAATGCAACGTTCTGAAGCACTTTTAACTATTTACAGCAACTCTGGCCCTTTAGCTGCTGTCTCAAGCCAGGTGGAGGGCATGTGGGCATCACTGTTGTTTCCCCCTTTTGTTTCACTGTGCATGTCTTGTAATGATCACAGGAATCCTTTCTCTGACACCTCCACACTTTTCAGAATTAAATGGTTGTTTTCAACACTGAGTCACAGTTTCTGGACTGTGTACGTGTGTGATGTAGGGAGGAATGGCAGGGAGATGGTGCTGTTGCCGTATGGGTTGCAGTGGAAGCCAGCCCAAACTGGAATCTCATTTTCTCTTCTTTTTCTTCTTTAAACTCATAGTAGCTAGACTACTTCCTTTAGTTCTGTGAATATGCAAATCAAGGAATTCTGGATGGTTATCAGAAAGGAAGTAGCAAAGCATGAATGAAGGGGACTCCTGTAACTCTTGGCTGTGCAGGGCTCTCATTCTTGCACTGTGTGGCAATTCTTCAATAAGGAATCTCCTACAATATGGCTGTTTGTCTTCCTTTTGCCTTTCAGTATCCCTTGCCAGGCGCTGCTTGGCAGGGGGCATGCCATCTCACTGTCTTCCCATCCCTGTAAAGCCTAGCTCTCCTAGGTCTGCTGGGAATGGGGGATTCATGTTTTGCTGGAATTTAATCATAGCCTCCTGTTGCTTCTGATTTTCATCTCAGTCACTTACAGGGGAGAAAGCAGAACTGAGTTTGAGTTTGTGAGCACAGCCAAGCCTTTACTGCATGAAAAGCAGTCAAGGAAGAGAAAGGCAAAGCAGAGATGCCAGAATGCTAGTTCAGTAATAAGGGCTTAAGGTTCTCTGTTGCTTGGCAAGGAAAAAACAATGGCTGGCATGTCTCTGCCATCCTGATGGGGTCAGTGGCTCAGTATTTCACCTTGTCAGGACTGAAAAACTAGTACCTTGGACAGGGCTAATGCCCTTAGTGTTTTGTACTTCCTGCAGGTGCTTATTGCCACGTTTGAACTTCCTTTCCTTTGTAGCATGTATGTTAGGCTAGAGACTTCTCTTCTTTATGTTGCCAACACAGCCCAAAGAAATCAACTCAAGCAAGCAAGCAAAAAAGAAAAAGAAAGAAAGAAGAAAACCCTACAGTTTATAATGCTTTCTGTTTAATTTCACGGCCAAAACCATGGGCTAAGCTTGCAACTCTGATGTTTTGACTCTTTTGTGCTCTGAAATGTGTTTTTTCTAAGGGTATATATGCAGCCCTTGTTCCAGTTCTTGTTACAGCTATGAGTTAGCTTGCTAGGGGGGTGAGGATGTCAGAAATTTGTATGGATCATGCAGATGTGTTCATGGCAATTGTGCTTTGGGAGTATCTACATGGTTTATGTAAAAAAAACATGAAATGTGACAAGTAACTTCAGCTCATGTTTTCAAGTGTTTCATATTCAGCTTAATAATTATATACATTGCCTCTGGAGTGGCAAAAGGAATGTTTTGCTTTACAGAATATGTGTATCTTGGTAGTGATATGTGCAACGGATCATACTGATGATGTATGTTATCCAATGCAGTAGAAGCTGAGATTGAATGGTACATTCAGTTAGGGTGACAGTGTTCTCACAAATAGCTTGAGTGTCAGCTGAGAGGTAAGTGAAGCTCTCCGTTGGATCTCAGGCTATACTTTTCCTTTGTGTAGTTTTCAGGTGCTGTCTTGGCTAATGAGATCAGGGAGCTCACCTCAAGCTGGGAAGACTGATGAGAGAATGTCTCACTTTATTGCATTCTGTTCACTTAAGTGATGGAGATGTTCAAAGGCCTAGGTCAAGCCGAGTTTACTTACAATCTCAAGAGAAGGGAAAAGACAGAATGAAACGGCGAACTTTGGAGTAGAATCTAAATGCTGCTTTTGGACTGGTTGTTGCATTCCAAATCCAGGGCTTCAGATTGAATTCCCCTGAATTATACAACTCTTTTTGAAGAGCTTGTTGTGTCATATATATTCTGCACCCATTTCATGAGAATTCACCATATTATCCAGGGACAAATAGCACCAAGTAGATTTTAAGACTGTGTTACTGAGATCAGCACAGAAAAAATTACTATGGACACAATCCACTGGGGTTTTATGATTTTTACAGTGGTTATTAATTTCATTGGGGCTGAGTAGGATAATCTTCTGATGGACAGTATCCCATAGTAGTCATATGGACAGAAGATGAAAATGAAAAGATTCAATCACATTCATTCTACCTTGAAAAAAGGTTTTGTTGTCAAGAAGAGTACTTTTGCAAAAAAAAATGTAGTAGGTTCCTAAATCTACTGGCAAGATCAGCTCCATAACTTGTAGGAATCTTGGCAGAAGAAGAAACAATTATGTATTTACTTGTACTATGTGATCTGTATTTAGCATCCTAGATGTGACATATTTTTTGTGGATAGTATATCATAGCCTATATTAAATGAACAATACTTGGTTGCTGAACGAATACTGGAATCCACAAAGGGTGGAATGAGGATAGTCAAGTGGTATTTAGTAAAACAAACCTAGATAGTAAAAGCAGGTCTTGCCACATGTTGCAATGGAAGGGGATAAATCAGCAGAGCACCAATCCTCCAGTGAGGGGAGGCAAAGATGGTTTCAGAAAGACTCTACTAAAGATGGACATGGGCTATATCTTGATGAATAGACTGGGGGAAACTATTCCGGGCACCATGAACAGCACCACACATGCCTAGGATTTGACAGTAAGAAGATCAGCAAAAATGAGCTTTAGAAACACATTACCATGGTTCCCTTTCTCCAGTTCTTTTACTCTGTATATCAACATATAGCACTAGCTTTAATGGTAGACTAGTGAAGGTCATGAAAAAGGAACAGCTGTTGTTGCACTAAAGCATAAATCATCCTTTCCTTTTAAGGAAAAAATCTGGATCCTCGTTACATGTGACACATGTGTGTGTGTTTGTGTGTACGTGTAGGTAGAGTTCTGGCTAAATAGCTGCATGTGTTTTGTTTGAATGCTGTCTCTGCATGCAGGAGATTAGTTTTTCATATGCCATTGCAGCTGCAGCATTTCTGAGTAGTTGTGATGACATGTGGAAATCTGTCCTGCGCTGACTTGTGCATATGGCACCTGCATTCACACTACTGGCTCAGCACTTCTAAAAATTCTGTATTTGCTGATGCAAAATCATGGCTGCCATGGCTGAGCTGGGCAGCTTCCCCTGAGGCTGATTCAATGGTACATCATAAATCTGAAAATGTGGAGAAAAATATCTAAAGGAGTTAGTACCTGTCATTCTCTAAGACTGTACCACCCACGCTGCTGAACACATGATGCTGCCTTACATTTAGTCTATCAAGGGCAGTATTGTCTTCTCTGATGGGCAGAACTTCTTCAGGACCTCAGGTGGCATTTCACATCACCTACTAGCTGAACTTTTAAAATGAAAATACCAGGGCTTGAACTTGGGACCTTCCGCATAGAAACAACACATAAGTGTGCAAACTTTTTTGAGCCACTGGTATTTCCCACAACAATTCTAATGTGGGGAATGCCCTGATCAAGAGTGGTCTCTGTGTTTGGGTGTCATTCATAATGAACTGGTGCACAAAACATTTTGGAAAACCTACTATATAGAAGCCCCAAAAAGCAGTGATTCTCAAACAGTTCAGAGGAGTACCATGGGGAATATGGGGCACCAGAAGGTGGATCATGAATTTCCAAAGAAGAATAGAATCTTGAAGCAGTACTGACTTGATCTAATGTCCCTTGGCAAAGGACCCATTCAGATCCATGCTGGGTTTGTTGATATGCCTCATTCTATCACCCCAAATTATTTAAGAAGAAATGAGTTCAAAGGTTTCTTCCTTTATTCTTGGGAGGTTTTCTTTTTCATAGTTTTAGCAGGGAGAGATCATGTTCAATTCCTATTTCTGTCTGTTTTGGAATGCAGTCCAGTCCTGAGATTATTGCACATGAATACATTAAAGGATTTCCACATGCTTGTCTGTAGAGAAGGTTATTGGTTCTGAGTTAAAGGGACTGTGATGGACTGCACTTAATAGCAGGTTTCTGAAATGCAGCAAAATCAGAGAACTGGGAGAGGAAGGGTTGACTATTCACTAGAATGGAGATCTTGAGTGACAGGCTACTCCTTCTTCTCCGATTTGTCAGTTAGAACCAGTTTGAAGGTAGTCAGTTGGTTTTCTGACATGATTTGGAGTCAGGGAGACTGACAGGTAAAGCAAGACAGGTTGTTGTTGTTGTTGTTATTTGATTTATAGCCCGGGCTCAGAGCAGGTTACAATAAGAAGTAAAAATAGAGAAATACAGTAAAATACAGTAAAATCACAGGTTCCAAACACAAACATATCAAGAAGTCCACCTTCTCACCATATATAAAAAGGGTGGAGGACTGGATCAATATCTTATGGCTTCTCATGCGTGGGGGGGGGGGCAGATGGTCATATAGCTCCCCCCTCCCCCAGGTAGGAGACCAGCAGGGAGGCTCACCTTTGAGTGAAGGGAGGAAGAATTCTGTCTAAGAATTCAAAGTCTTGAGTTTCAGCATAAGCTGAAGTACACTTTACACAGACACCAGAGACACCAGGGGGATTGGCTCTGAGGAGAGCCCTAGATCTGTTATGAAGGGGAGACCATTTTAGACTACTCAGGAGGCAGAAAGAAATGAGCGAGTTAGGTACACAAAGAAAGTAACTCCAGAAAACCTGAACTGTCATAGGAAACTTCCTGAAGGAACGTTGCTGTACTTAAATTACTAAGTAAAACAAGTAAGAACCAAGAATGTATGAAAGTAAGCTTCAAGGATAGTATTTTGCCTGTTACACAAAGTGTATTCTGTAATACCAATAAAATTTTACCTCTGCGTTTCCATTCCCTTGCTACACTTACTCAATCCCTGCCTGTTAAATAAAGCTGTTATTTCTTTTTGAATGTTTTATACTCTCTAATGTTATTTCCAAGAAACAGGAAGAGGGATCCTACTTTTCCCCATCAAGTTCCTGAGCTAAAAAGCCAAAATTCTATCTGCTTGCCAGGGTGGGACAAACAGATTTTCAAAAATATTAATGCACTACTTGGGGCTGCTCAGTCAAAGCAGTGAAACTGAATTTTGGCAGGAAAATTTGACTCACAGTGGGGAGAGTGAAAGGGGTTTCCATCATAGGAACCAAAAAGGAAGAAGTGCTGGGGGCTAATGGTTAGTGATTTCAAAGCTGATGAAAACTGATCTCATTTGGGAGTTGTGAGCTAGGGACGTACAAATATGCCATTTTAAGTTTCTTTTTCATTTTGCATTTTTATTAGCCTTTTCACTTTGTCTTTTTTATTTTTGGTGTTCTAAATTCATTTGTTCATTTTGCACCAGATCATGCCTTTTATATCTTTACGTGCTTGTTTACACAATAGATACAAAACAGGTGTTAAATTCAATTGAATTTCATTGGTATGGGCAGAGGAAAAAGAATATTGCAGTTCCATCCTAAGTGGCAAGAAGCCATGGATGGAAATGGAACTTGTGGATCCAAACAGTATGTTCACAAAATTGGATAATATTCCTTACTGTGAGCAGAGAAATCCTTTGTTCGGATTTTGCCTCCTGTAGGAATAGGATAGTTGGCCTTAGCTGTGCCATGATTCTCTAGGCTACAACTCTGGATCTATAAGGTTAACAATGATCTACCTTTCAAGGTTGTTGTGAGAATTGCAAACATATTTGCAGTGCTTAAGCTCTTAAGGAACAAGTGCTTTGTAAATATAAACTGGCATTGATCCGAGCAAGCCAGAAAAGTCTGTCACTGCAACTGCATTGAGGATGCTAAGCATATGGTGAATATATTGAAATCTGTTGCTGGGCATTAACATACATAACCGATTTAGGAAAAATTCATTGGACCACCTGTAGCTGGCCCACCTGGGCAGGCCCTTCCAGTGACCGAATAATCAGGTTAGCAAACCAACAGCCTGATGTGCAATGGCAAATTGCCTGTGTTGAAGACTCTCCCATTCCCCTTAAAGAAAATTGTGCCATGATTTGATGTGCCGTTCAGATTCGGCCAGGGTGGAATCGCTTTGACAGCTGAAGTGCTCTCCTGTTATCATTTCATCGAAGACTGAGGGGAAAAAAATAGCAGCCACAGCACAGACGGTCTTGTCCAGCTCTGATAATGAGGAGACTATAGTAAGGACAAGAGGAAAGCACTTGAGATGAGCAATGTAGACACAGTCCAGTGCTTTTTATGGAAGTAATGGGAAAGGATATAATGTTGGCGTAAAGGAAACAGGTGTTGGGAGTAGAGAAGTCCCCCCTCCCACCTTCATTTTGTTGAACAAAAAAAAGTAGGGACCAGAGAAAGCTGCTCTGAGATAAGCAGTGCCATTCTAAGCAGAGTTATATTCTTCTAATCCCATTCAAGTCAATGGATTTAGACAGGTATAACTTTACTTAGAACGGCACTCAAGGTGATTTAGGAAAGGGACACATATGTATGTTCATTAACTGACTACTATGGAAATTATATCTGGTAGCTGAGTATGTGAACTGGCCTCTTCAAAGGGCATTGTGTTGGCAGCAATATACGATGATGCAACCGCTTCAGCATTAAATGTGTGATTTTTCATGCATTCAGTTAAATCATCCCCTGATGATTTAACTCAAGGGATGGACATGCCCATGTGAACCAGTCCTAAGAATTCTACATATTAGAGTACATACTTGTGCAAGAAAATAAATTAAAAACTAATCACATCAAGACAGTGTATATTTATATATGGTGGTCAAGCAGCAGCCTAGCAGGAGAGCTCTGGCTAGTCACCAGCATTTAAAAAAAACCTGTCTGCATTCATTTCATTTTCCTAGTTGTTACGGGGTGGGGAATTTCATTTTCTGGAATTCGCATCTTTAGATATAGCTATTGACTCCTCTTACTCTCTTTTTTCTTCTTTAAAAGCAGGATTTCTCTTTCATTTCTCTTTGAAAAGAAATCAAGGTGCCCTTCTGTAACTTCAGCCCTTACAGTTGTTTAATGTTATACACCCCAGCGTGGTGCTCTATCTGGAAGACAGAAAGACTTGAAAAGGCACTGCCTGCCTGCTTCTAAACATTTACGGAGTGGAATTATGAAATTTTGCAGAACCTTTCTTCCTGCCGCTCCTCTTTTCAAATTTTGCTTTAATAAAAAAGAAATAGATTAGAAAATGATTCCTAATTCCTGGAAAAAGAAAAAGGATTGTTGGATTTCAGGGAGAAACTGGTTAAAGAGGAATTAGGAGAATTTCTTTGAACAACTCTATTTTTTCCTATTCTTATAGTCACTGACTGACAGTACGTATATATGTGTGTATTTACCTTTCAGCTGAAAACTCTGCATTTGCTATCCCTCTTTGTTGTGGTCTGTTTTCTTTCACATTGTGAAAAATGCTTCCTTTGTAGAAACCGCCTCCCCTATCCCATCCCAATCCATCCCATGGATCTTCCATACTTCCCTATGGGGGACTTATTTTCAGGGGGGCTGGTCGCTATTTTTCAGCCAAATGACATATCCTTTGCTACTTTAGCTCATATATTTTAGTATTTGCCATCTGTGAAGTAGGACAAAATAAAACTGAAGGAAGCACACACTGTGTAATAAACAAAGAAAGTGTATTTGGACATAGTCTCATATAGCCATACCAGGTGGAGGTTAACTTGTTTTGGCAGATTTGGCTGCAATTTTAAAGTGTGCTGTTTTAGTTCTGCTGATGGACTCTTTTGATGTTTCATGTCCTTGAAATCTGTTGTTGTGATATTGGCTGCATTGAATCTAAGGAGATATAAATATTTTAAATGATTTATTTATTTATTTATTTATTTATTAAAAAATCATACCCTGCTTGTACTTTTGAATAACAACAACATTCAATTTAAGTACCACCCTTCAGGGCAACTTGATGTGATATTCAGAGCAGTTTACAAAGTGTATTATTATTACCCTCACAACAACCCCTCTGTGAGGTGGGTGGGTCTGAGAGAGCTGTGACTGACCCAAGGCCACCCAGCTGGCTTTAAGCTTCTCCAAATTAGAGTCCTGCTGCTCTAGTCTTAACTAGACATGGGCACGAACAGCATTACAAACGGAAAAAACCCACGAACAGCCCAATCTGCTGTTCGTGAACAAGCTGTTCGTGAGGCCCCGTTCTAAACAAGTGGTCGTTGCAAGCCTCGTTCGTTGCCTTCGTCAACCGTTTGTCAAGCCAGACAGTCTGGTGTCATTCAATCAATTCCCCTGGCAACAGGCAGGAATTGAACTCCGTCTGAACTCCTTCTGGCTTTCCTTCTGGCTTTAACCCTTCGAAGTACTTCCAGCAGAGAGTCCCGTTTTTGCTACTGTGAAGAGAAAATGACAAAGGGGGGACCCATGGATCATGCCTTTCCCAGGGTGCAATCTCTCTGAAACTTGGGGGGGGGGTCTTTGGAGGACAGTGAGGACTATGTCCCCTAAAAATTTGGTGAGTATTGGACATTGGGAAGGTCAGTTTGTAACCCTTCAAAGTAGCTTCCACCAGAGAGTCCCGTTTTTGCCGCTGTGACGAGAAAATGACAACAAAGGGGGATACCCATGCATCATGCCTTTCCCGGGTTGCAATCTCTCTGAAACTTGGGAGATCTTTGGAAGACAGTGACGAATATGTCCCCTGCAAATTTGGTGGGTGTTGGACATTGGGAAGGTCAGTTTGTGGGGTGTTTAAAGGGGCCTGCCTCTTGCACATGGCAGGAAAGGGCCCTTTAAACTATCAGCTGGCAGGCAGCAGGGGGGAATCCCCCCTGCCACCTGCCAGCTGAAAGTTTAAAGGGATCTTTAAAGGGCCACGGACAATGAATAACGAACATGTTTGTGAACAGGGTCATGTTAGTTACTGTTCGTTGTTTGTTGTTCGTGTATGGCAACGAACAACAAACAGCTTGTTTGGGTTTTATCCTGTTTGTGCCCATGTCTAGTCTTAACCACTACACCAAACTGGCTCAAGGAGCCTAAATAGAACAAACAGAATATTTTGATATTAATTTAAACTTTATAATATTTAAAACAGTGAACTCTTAAATAGCATATTATCACCCTACCTGTAATATATTACTTGTGGACAAACGAGTCACACTGAACAATAAGTGTATCCTTGAAAGTATTGCATATGCCTACAATATACACAAGAATTATTTTATAGTGCTGTAAATTTTTTTTGAGTGAGTAAAACTTTGTCTTTAAACCCTTTCACTTCTGCCAAAGGAAAAAATATTTTAGTGGTCCCCAAAGTTTCTACTTTTTACATGGAAAAAATTGGGGGGGGGGGAGATCTGAAGGGGGCATCTAAAGAAAACTTTTTTGTATGTTTTGTTTTTTCTAGGCCTTCATATTTCTAGTCCTTCATTTGTACGATAGACATAGGAATGAGGAGGTGCTTCCCCAGCCCAATTCCAAGGATATGGAACTGATTGTGGTTATAACAACAGCAATAACAACAACATTTGATTTATATAGCATCTTTCAGGGCAACTTAATGCCCACTCAGAGTGGTTTACAAAGCATGTTATTATCCCCACAGCAATCACCCTGCGAGATGGGTTGGGTTGAGAGAGCTCTGGAAGAGCTGTGATTGACCCAAGGTCATCCAGCTGGCTTCAAGAGGAGGAGTGAAAAATCCTACTTGGTTCTCCAGATTACAGTCCTGCTGCTCTAACCACTACACCAAACTGACATGCATATATGTGTATGATGTCAAGTCACAACCTACTTATGGTAGCCCACTAAGAGGTCTTCAAAGCAAGTGAGCAGTAGAGATGGCTTGCATTCCTTTATGGAGAAACCCCAATCTTCTTTGGTGGTCTCCGATCCAAGTACCAACTGTGTTCAACTCTTCTTTGCATCTGAGATCAGACAAGGTCAGGCTCCAGTCTTCCCATACTTGTGGTTACTCAGTAACAAATGTAAAACTCTTCTCTGGTAACCTGATGGCCCTTTTTAAAAATGCTGTATGTCTCAACACTGGAAATACATTTCAGGGCTCAGCATTGCTGACACTGTCTGGTACAACTGAAGGTCTAGGACAACATGGCTGTGTCTCAGAGCCACCATGCCAATTCATGTTCCCTACAGCCATACAGGACGTATAGGGAATGACTTGTTTTTTTAAAAAAGAGAGGGCTTGAAACATCACCGAGGGGAGAGTGAGGGTTCCTGTCTTCCTCTTTAAGCACAGAATACCACATGTGGAACAACAGAAATAGGGAAATATCTCTTCTTTGCACTGTTTTTGCATGGGAAAATGGATTAGGATGGGTAAGAGCCCTCCCTCCACTTGTATTGGCTTTCTAAGCCAGTTTGAGCTCTTCAAGCATTGGCTCTGTGGCAAAGTCATAAAAAGGTAACATTTAGTTTGGCTTTCAGACATGTATGCATAGTACTTGATTAAGGGTGCCAAACTCCAGGTGGGGTCTGGAGTTCTCCTGGAATTTCATCTGATCTCCAGACAGTGCTGTAGCGTAGGTCGCTAGCACCTGGGGGCAACTCCGGGCTGCTGGCGCCCCTGTGACCATATGTGCATGTGTGTGAAGCACAGGACTGCACAGCTTCCCAGCCTTCCCATGCAGCTGCTCATGTTGCTGCTGCCAGCATGCACTCCCACCCAGGAGCAGCCGCTACAGGAGGGCCAGCTCAGCATGAAGCCCAGTTAGCCGGCTGCCCCGTTGGTGCAGCAGGAGGCCAGAGCAGTGTGCTGCCCACTCAGCTGCCCGCGCTGCCACCACCAGATCTGTAACACGCGCTCTCAGCCAGCAGCCACATCTGGCACCCTCTCTTTGGTGGCGTCTGAGGCAAGCAACCCTCTAGCCCCCTAGATCTGTCTCTGTCTCCAGACTACAGAGATCAGTTCCTCTGTAGAAAATGGCTGCTTGGGGTGGTAGACTCTGTGGCATCACACCACTTCTGAGCTCTATCCCCTCCAAAAACTTCACCCTCTCCAGGCTCTGCCACCCAATGGCCAGGTATTTCCCAGCTTAGAATTTGCAGCCTATGCATGGTGGGTGCATCTGGACATGGGAACTACCTGCATTGAAAAGCACTGTTTGACCATTTGAAAGCTCTTCTTGATGAAGTTTCATTTTGAGGACCATTTTAGGCATGAAGGTGCTCATGTGAGCATCTCTCACCCTTATCAAGGAGCTCAACTTAAGTGCTAGGTAGCTGAGGAGACTGAATGATTTCTGGATCTTTTTGTTGTAAACATCCAAAACAGCTATGGAGCTAGTTGAATGTGTAAATATGTTTCCCTGCTCTAAACTGAATGAGAGGGTATGCCATGGCTTTTGAGTTGGACATGTGACAACCCAAAAATGGATGAGTGGGGCATAGCCAAAAGTAGAATATAAATGCATGGCTTTGGATAGATTGTTATTAAAATCAAGGCTAGTGATTTTTGGAATACAGGGAAATTAGAAATATGTGGGCTAGCAATGGCTGTTCAGATGCATTTGGAGAGGAAGGAAGGAAGGAAGGAAGGAAGGAAGGAAGGAAGGAAGGAAGGAAGGAAGGAAGGTGAGAAAGCCTGCATGTAATCATGCTAAGAAATAAAGCTGACAAAAGGGCTGAAATGGAAATCAGGGTTACTCTTTGTAGGTCCTGCTTCAATCAAGTTCAGCTAAGCATTCTGAGTGGAGGTCCAATTGTCTTGATCCAGATTTGTCTCTTCATCACTTGGTGGCCAGAACTTTGGGTTCAGTGCTGGAAAGGGTTTCCTTCATGAACAATTGTGTCATCCTGTAAAAAGGATAAACTGATTAGCATATATGCTTTTGAAGGTGAGGATGTGTAGCAGAATTGTTATCAGGAGTTATCAGCGACACTAAGCTGAGGAGTAGAAATTGTACTGGAAATAACTGTTGTGTGTCCAGTAGGGAAAGCATCGTTCAGTCAGTTGCTCAGGAGGTAAGAGTATGGGGTGCTATTCCTCTGGCTATTTGCCAAGCACTTAGCATATTCACATGGTAAATTAAAAAAAAAAACAAAGCTCTACATCATCCACAGTAACAATGTTCCCCTCCTCTAGATTTCAGTTCTAGTGCAGATCTTCAACTCATGAGTCACTATTCCAAATTTTCTTTACGTATGCACTCTGCTATCTCATTCAAAAGGCAGGGGGATACAACCACTAGATGCACAGACATGTATGCAAACTAAATTAGCACAGGAAAAACAAAGGCCAAATGGACATCAGAATTAGTGCATTACTCTCAATGAGATGTGCATTCAGTGTACATTTTCACCCACAACCAGTTTAACTAGTCAACATACACATAAACCAGTTTGGTGTAGTGGTTAAGAGTGTGGGACTCTAATCTGGAGAACCAGATTTGATTCCTCACTCCTCTGCTTGAAGCCAGCTGGGTGACCTTGAGTCTGTCACAGCTCTCTCAGCCCCACCCACCTCACAGGGTGTTTTGTTGTGGGGATAATAATAACATAGTTTGTAAACCACTCTGAGTGGGTGTTAAGTCATCTTGAAGGGCGGTATATAATTTGAATGTTGTTGTTGTTGTTATAGACAGTATTAGAATATTCACAACTATGTTTTAAAGGGAAGAAAACCCTGAGGATTCCACATATACAAAAGGGGTTTAGTAAAGCAGTGATATTTAAGACAGACCATGGATTTGTATGTGAATATTTATTTATTTATTTATTTATTTATTTAAGATACTTGTATATAGTTCCCCCTCCCTCCAATGGCTACCTAAAGCAACTTCAACATTGTTCTCTCTTTTCCATTTTATCCTAGCAACACTTTGAGGTAGATTAAGTGGAGAGAAAGTTACTGTCCCAGAGTTACCCAAGAATCTTCCATGACTTAATATGGTTTGAACCAAGGTCTCGAAGATCAGTCTGACAATATAACTACTGCATTATGCTGAGTATGAGAGGCAAACTACAAAACTTTGCAGAAATAAAAAGACGCACTCTGTATAGCCTTAAAAATAGCAAAATCAACAAGAGGGAGATACGTTACCTAGCGCAGTTGATTATTTCTTTTTGAGTCCTGACTAGAGATAGGCACAAACAGAAAAAAAACCCAAACATGATGTTCGTTGTTCATTGCCATCCACGAACAGGGACACATGAACAACCATGAACATGGCCCTGTTCACAAACATGTTCGTGGTTGGCTGTTCGTGGGGGCCAAGTTTGGTCAAGATCCCTTCTGCACTGCTCCCAGAAACCTGACCTGAGCAGGCACCAGGAAAGGTACCAATAATGAATAATAGCTTGGCCCTATTGCCTGGCAGCAGCCCTGGAGCTTGAAGGGGTAGATCCATATCCCACCACACATAAAGAAAATTCAAGCTCCAATGCACTCTCTCCCTGTCTCTCTATCAAAATGCCAATAGCAGCTGTCTCTCGCTCTCCACTGTCTGCAAAGACTAGCCAGAGCTGGAAGCCCCTCCCTGCCACAGTTTTTGCTCTCTTGTAACAAATTTGGAGCTCCACACTTGGAAGGAAGACCTGCCTATCAAGCTAAATTGGGCTTAGATTGGGGTTTCCAGGGCAACAGCAGGAGTTCAGACAGAGTTCAGACAATCCCTGCCTACATTGTCAAGGGAAATGATTGCAGGTGCCAGACTGTCTGGCTTGACTATCAGCAACAAACTAGGCTTACAATGACCACTTGTTTCTTTAGAATGGGGCCTCACAAACAACTTGTTCGTGAGAAGCAGATTGGGCTGTTCGTGGCTTTTTTTTTTTTGTTCATATTGCTGTTTGTACCCATCTCTAGTCCTGACTACTAAACAAATGGATAAGTCTTATATTTCTACAAGTATAAATATGGGCATAAATTTATGTTGACATTAGTGTGTGGAGGGTAGTGGAGATTAACTGTAACCAGAAGCAAAGTGTAAGAAAAAAATGATCAAAATCCAAGGATGTTAAGAACATCAAGTTTATTATAAAATAAATCCAGCATATATGCACTAGGTGTTTAAACACTCTTCCTTAGGAAACGCTAGAAACAAAGGATACAAATCTTGCAGTTATCCACAATCAAAGTCTTTAGCACAAAGCATATGCTTTAAAATCAACCTCTACCATTTGTCTAAACTTATGCAGTGTATATCCACTTCTTAGAAAATGCAATGCTTATAACTAAACCTTGAAAGAAAATAATAATGAAGTAATATAACTAGTTCCAAATCATGAAAGCCATTATTGGTAGAAAACCTATTGGACAACAGCTCAAACCCCTCCCGCCCAGAGCATTTATAGCCAGCATTAGTGCTTTAAAGTATAGTTCTTAGCTAGTGTATAATTCATTTCATTGAAATATGGTGAATGGCTTTTTTAAAACCATTGATAGATTAAATATGTTTATAGTTTGATTTTTTAAAAACGTCGTAGTTTTCTAAATTTTTAATTTTTATGACTATTTATACACACTGTATGATTTGTTTATGGATATCTGTATGAGTTTGCATAATTCAGGACATCTTTTATGGCTAAAGTGTTCACATAGTTGTATGTAAGAATATACATGAGTACAGGGGTGACAATTTACATATGTCTCCTTAGTATAAAAATGCATCCATGTGGATATGAAACTATCCTGTGTTTTTGAAGATAAATGCAATAGAGATAAGATGGGTGATTGTCAGGAAACTACACTTGGTACAGAATGCTGGGGCCAGAATGTTGACTGGAGTGGGTCGTAGAGAGCATATAACTGGCATTGGCTACTTTTGTCATAAGTGGATACTGGGCTTGGAACCTCCCAAACTTTTGAAATTACACCCTGTCAGCAGCCATTTTATGACTGGTCCTACCTCCCATGGCAGCCATTCTATGATAATACCCATGATCCTGTTTTAAAATAACAAAAGTGTCCAAAGGCTCAACAGGGTTGGGGAGGAGTTCTGGGCTCAAATAAAACCTACAGTGATGGGGAAAACAATAACATATGTTTAGACTTATCATTTCAAATTCTGGGCTAAGAAGAGTTTCTTTACATTCTCATCAGTGTGAGATATAATGATGTTCTTGAGGCAGGGACTTTCTGTAGTTGCCCTAGTTCCTTGGAATCAAACGTCCACTGATATTCAGTACACTGATCTCACAAATCTTGTAAAAGAGCTGTGAAATATTTTTAATGAACATTTTGTTAGCTCTGTTCAGGCTGAGATTTTTATTACATGCTAATATTTGAATTCACTTCTATTGTTAAGCTCATTTTGTTTTAGGATAGGATAATGATGAGCCACACATTTCTCATGTAGGAAGTTCCTGGTTTAATCTCTGGCATCTCCAGGGCGCATTTCGAGGAACATGCAGGAACGCAGTTCCGGCAGTTCCCCAAAGAGGTCACATGACCTCCGGACTCTCCCCACCTGACTCTCAGCAATTTTGGACCCATTTCAGCCTGGATTAGGGCCAAAACAGCCTGGATCGGGCCTCTGACAGGTGGTGGATCACTCTCCCCCTCAGCAGTCATGATAGGTGATGTCAGGGGGTGTGGCATATGCAAATCATTTATACTAATGACATACTTCTGGTGCTGACAAGGGACGTGGCATATGCTAATGAGTTATGCTAACGAATTCCTCCAGCTCTTTTTCTATGAAATGACCGCTGGGCATCTCCTATTAAAAAGAAGTCAAGTGGCAGGAATGAGAAAGATCTCTACTAAGGACTAGAAATGGGTATGAACCAGAAAAAAACGAACCATGCGGTTTGTGGTTCATCACGTTTCACGAACCACGAACTTTCATGAACCTGCCCAGGTTCACTAATCAATTCATTTTGGTTCATGAAAATGTCGCTTCTGGGCCAGCAAATCACCACTTCTGGGTCAGCAGAAGGTCACTTCCGGGTCAGCACAAGGTCTACAGGAAGTCCATATCCTGTTGCCTAGGAAACTGATTGATCGGTGCCAGGCTGTCTGCAGTGATGAATTGAAAACAGACCAAATGAAACAGCCTAAAGTTCATGGCAGTTTGTCAGAAAGGGGATCTGACAAACCACTGGTTCACGAACCATGAACCGGCCTGGTTTGTCACGAATTTTGGTTCCCATTTCAGTTCATGCCCATCTCTACTAAGGACCCTTAAAGAGCTGCTGTCAGAAGGAGTAGATGGGACTAAGCTTAATGGAACAATAGTCTAAGGCAGCTTCATATGTTCATAAATGGTATAGAATAGCCCTTCACTTAGAATACCTTCCGGAGGTAAAGAGGTAGAAAGCACATTTTTTCTTGATGCTGGCAAAATTAGGCTGCTTTCTTTTCACCAAAAAAATCCTTGTTTCTTGATTTATAGAAAAAAAATCCCTATACTGAGGAAGAAATGTTTCCTCAGTCCACAAGCAAAGGATGTGACTCAAATTTGGATCCAATTGCCTCTCTTTCTAAATGGGCAGATCACTTGATTATCAGGCCTTTGATTTGTTTCTCACAAGGAACTCAAGGTGAATTTGTATGCAAGTAAGTTCCACATTTGTGGTGTTTCTGGAAATGCTTGAAGTGTGTCTGTGTGTATACTTTGTCTTCTCTTTTGGAACCTGGAATTACCCTCTAGCTGGAGAACAAGCTGATGTTGTTTACTATGGTTTGGTGGAGGGCATTTCAATTCCAGAAAGATGTAAACAAAATTAGAGAGAATTCAGAGAAGAGCAACAAAAGCAATTTAGGGGCTGGAGGGACTAATTTATGAGGAAAGCTTAGAAGCAAGCTTGGTTACATACAGCCTGAGTAAGCGACTGCAGACAAAATGTAATAATGATCTGTGTGAATTTGAATGGTGTGTTTGCACTGTGGAGAAAGGTATTTGCTTAAAGTGACCTGCGAGGACAACTAGATGCAATGGGGTGATTTTTTTTAAAGAAAATGTGAGATTGAAAGCTTTGCCTGATAGCAAAATAACACACTAGAACAGAGATGTATTCTTCCCTCCTCTACAAGGAAAAGTGTGAGGACGTCCCATCACTTGAAATTAACTGAGCCAAAGCTCTGAATAATAAGCTGTACAAAAAAAAAATCTTGCAAAAATTCCCCTGAGAACGGTTAAGATGTCCTGTGTGATTTTTATAACATTGTTAATTTTTGAATATTCACTGAACTGGAGCTAACTTTTTTTTTTAACTGCAAAGTAACCACATTCTTGGCTCTTGAGAGCATTTCTCAGGCTTGCTTTTTATTATTCCTCTGTGTGGGAACACAAGAGCTCAGATGAGGACCCATGGGGATGCTTTTGCCATGCAGGCACTAAAATGAACTCCCAGCTATCACTGCTAATCATTTTCCTCAACTAATAGAGGTTGGAAATGCCATTGAAGAGGTAACTGGCTTTTAGGACTTGTTCTCACTGAGTTTGCTTGTGGCCAAATTGAAATGGGATGCTGCCAGGCAAGAAGAACTGATCCATGCGACTTTGCTGCACACGCACAGGGAGTCCTGTCCTTACACTGGGCTGTTATATGCACACTTTTAGCAAGCCAGAGGTATGAAGCCCAAACAGATATTGCACTGACATGCTAAAATTGCATGCATAGCAGCTGAGGACCTAGTTAAAATGGAATTTAAATTGCTAAGCATATGCAATGTCACATGGGTAAGTCCTTCTTGCCCGCCAGGCAGGGTGGTCAACTGATGCTGGCATCTCAGAGAAATAATTCAAGGGGGTGGGGACAAATGATTTGGCATTGCACCAACATATGATGTCACTTCTGGCATGCAACTGGAAATGATATCATCATAATGGGCTGATGCTGTAGAATTCATCCAAACCACAATGATTTAACTATAGAGTTTCTGGTAAATCCTAGAGCATTGCTCTAACATGATGATGTGACTTCTGATTTTGTGCCAGATGTGATGCTGCACACTGGTCCAACCCTGTTGAGGGGGGAGGGTTGAGGTTCAAGGCTGGGAGGTATACCGGGAGACCTGGTTAGCTTACTGCCAGAATCCCATTTAAATCATGCCTTAGTCTTTCAAGCAACTTTGCAAAGATATGTCAATTATTTTGCTTGTTACAAAAGTTTGTGTGTTGATAGTTTCACTTGCATTTGTTTAAATGAGCTGGGAAATTCCTGGCGATTTGGGGGCACAGATTTGGAGGGCTGGTGAGGGAAAAGAAATCAGCACAGAGTGTGATGTCATAGAGTCACTCTCCAAAGCTGCCCTTACTCCAGAGGAAACAATGTCTGTAATTTCCAGAGAACTCCAACCCCACTGGGACGCTGGCAGCCATAGTTCAGATTCCTTATCAGAGTAGCTATGGCTGCTTAGAATGTGTGTGTCTGAGTGCATGTGGGGTTGGGGGGGCATATTTTACTGAGGCCTGGGGTGCCCATTACTATGATATGTTTTATTTATGCCATTTCAGTAATAGAATAGAAAATGTTATTCATAACTCATGAGATTGTATGTATCTGCATGTGCGCATGGACTCACTCAGAGGAATGACGTCTGTGCACTGTTTCTGTTTGCTGACTTTCCTATCCTATATGACGGACTTATTCACACTGAGCACTTTTAGCATCTTAAATATATGAATTTGGGATAATTGTTGATTTGGGATAATTGTTTTCCTAAGGGCTCTTTGTATTTTCGACTTTCCTATCACTGCAATGGAACTTTGCAGCAGATATAAGGGAGGTTTCTTTCTCAGTACATCTGCTTAGTCTTGGTTCTAGGATTCCCAGTCTCCAGGACTCCAGTCTGCAGATCTCCCAGAATTATAACTGATCTCCAGACTTCAGAGATCAGTTCCCTGGAGGAAATGGCTGCTTTGGAGAGTCAACTCTATGGCATTACTAGGCTTCACCCCCAAATCTCCAGGTATATCCCAACCCATAGTTGGCAACTCTACTCAGAATATATGCTCCCATTAGGGGTGTGCATAACAGGAAAGAAGCCAGCATTACACACAGAACTTACTGGTTCAGCTTGTTAAAGCAGCTTCCAGAATGTTGAACCAAATCCAGGAAACGAGGCTATAATAACTTTCTCCCCTGGCCAAAAAGTTTGAGTGTTTCAGTATTTACTGCACAGAGGCTTGCACAGGCAGGCCAGGCAGTCGAGATCCGTCTGGCAGGATCCTGTTTTCTTTAACGACAAGTCTGTCTGCATATGCAACCAATTGGCTCCAAAGGGGAGAGACTGAGCCCTTAGAGTTAACTTGGTTGGCAGATGAGTGTGCGTGATGTGCATGAGAGCATTTTTTCAGCCTTTTGTGGGCAATGGGATTATAGCATCGGCACTGAGGGGCTCGTAGGGATCAAAGGTTTACTTTGCACTGAGGAGAGGAGCAGCAGACAGCCTGGTGCCATCACGCCAGCATCACCATCACCATCCCTTTCTGTGTGCTTTTATGCACCATGAGAAAACAGGCCAGCCTGGCATCATCCAGGCAGGTGTGCACACACAGATGTGGGTTTGAGGAGGGCTGATGCTGCTTGTTTTCTGCCATTGTGTACACCCGGGCACCACCAACATTAGCCTTCATTGGGGTCCACTGTTGTGTGAGTTTTCATGTGCTTGAGGAGAAACTCATTGGATTGACAGGTTTTTGGATGATGCAAAATTAACAGTTGTGTACGTGCATGCACAGCTGCCCATCACTTGCCTTGACACACCGCTTTCCCATCCCTTGGGGTCCATAAACACAGAACCCCATTGTTGTGTGCTCTCAAACTTGGTGGGTCGATGGTTTAGAGGGAGGCCCTGTGTTTTCTGTGCAATTTTGGTGCCATTGTATGCAAAAACAGCTGCCCCAGAGCCTTACCTCCTTGAAAAGAGAGCATGTGTTTGCACATGTGTGGCCAACACACTTGCAAGGGGCCAAAACTAAAAGAAACAAAAAACAAATGGATAATTTCCAAGCTGGCACTGCCCCAGTGGAACAAACCAGTAATGAATCATGATTGTTCTGTAACCCCTGGAACTGAAATGGTGACTTTCTAGATGAACACCCCTAGCTCCCATAGGGCAATAGTTGCAAGTGTGTAAAATGTGAAGAAACTGGCTGGGGGATTGATGGAGAAGGGAAGAACTGTGAAAAAAGCTGTTATTGGGGCACAGCATATTGTACATCTAGGTGGGCCTGGATAAGAAGGAACTTGATTGCTTGGTTCTATTTGTTTAAGCAGGGCTATGTATATAAGCAATGGCAGGTATCAATGAGATATTTTGGACAAGATTCCAATGTCTTATCAGTATTCTGATATTTTTCTTGCAAGTACAGAAGCCTGGATATAGGAAAGTCATTTTCAAATAATCACTTGTCTATGAGAGCTATTGTGTATCCTTAGGAAAGACATATTGACTTGTATCCTTTCTCTTCACTAAGAAAAGTCTGTAGCCTTCCTACAAAAAAGTCACTTAAGCTGGAGGAACTTCCTCCAGGTAGGTTTCTAACCACTCCTTAGTCTAAACCTATAGGCTAGGATGCCTTGCATTTGGAGGTGGGGATGAAAAAATGTCTCTACACCAAGGCCTCTATGCCTTTCTATGTGTTTGTCTTTTTCTAAACTCTCCCTTCTTTTGTGAATATCTTGAAATGTATGTGATAGGACTGCTAGGCTGCCAAACTCCAGGTGGGGCCTAGAGAGCTGTTGTAGCATTGTGGTTAAATGCTTGGGCTGTGAGTCAACACTCTGCTGGTTTGAATCTCTCTACTGACATGAGCTCAGTAGGTGGCCCTGGGTGAGCCACTCCTCTCAGCCCCAGCTACTCAGCTGCATTGTGGGGCTAATAATAAAACTAATTATGTTCATCACTCAGAGTAGGCAATCACTAATCTGTCCATATGAACATTATGTAACCACACAGTTATTATTGTTGTTGTTTTTATAATATCTCCTGGAATTGCAACTGATCTCCAAACTACAGAGATCCGTATACCTGGAGAAAATGGCTATTTTGGAGGGTAGATCCTATGGAATTATACCCTGCTGAATGCCCCCCCCCCCACACACACATACCAAGCTCTGCCTCCCAAATCTTTAGGAATTTCCCAACCTGGAGCTGGCAACCCTGGAGACAACTGATCTTGGTCTTGCCAAGAGAATTGGAGATCTGTTTACTGCTTTTAAGCACAGAGAATATCCTTCACTAAACAGTGGGTTAAGCATTTAACGGATTTGCCTTGGATTCTAGGAACAGAGCTGATTCATTTAGTAATTGTAGCTGTTTCCAGGCAGCAAACAGATCAATTACAGCACCTACTAATTATTGAACTACAGGATTTAACTAATCTTTTTTGTACCCCACCCCATCTTTCCTCCTTTGTACTCTGATGTTGTATTAAGGCAAGAAGTTGCATCCTCCACAGTCATTAGCAAATTGTCACAGCACTGCAAGACCTCAGTCTGTCCTGTCTATGTTTTTTCAGGCAAACAATGTCTTGGCATGAAATTTAAGGATTTAGACTTAGGCAATTTTAGATATTGCTCATTCTGTTATTCGCTGATAGTTGTAAGGTTATTGTATGGGTATCATATGATAATAAGGATCTGATGATATTTTAATATGATTTGATTAAAAAAATGTCAAAAGTTTTGTGCTTCAAAGAAATGGGTTATAAAATAAATATATAAACTCTTGGCAGAGCTGCACATTTTTTCTTCATGCTAGGATACATGACTGAGTGAAGAATATATATCTTCTTCTTTGAGAAGGAAGGTAGGGGGGGGGAATCCAAACTTTCATGTAACCAGAGGCAGAAAATCAAATGAAAAATAAAAAGAACATTTAACAACAACAAAAGCCCTCATAATCTGTATGAATTATATGGATCTGATCAGGGCTTTTTTTCAGCAGGAACACAGTGGAACGGAGTTCCGGAACCTCTTGAAAATGGTCACATGGCTGGTGGCCCCGCCCCCTGATCTCCAGACAGAGGGGAGTTGAGATTGCCCTTGGCACTGCTCAGTGGTGCGGAGGGCGATCTAAACTCCCCTCTGTCTGGAGATCAGGGGATGGGGCCACCAGCCATGTGACCATTTTCTCCGAGGGCAACCCACTGAGTTCCACCACCTCTTTTCCTAGAAAAAAAGTCCTGGATCTGATTAATAATTTTTGTGAACTTGCGACAGGCAAATAGTATCCCCTAGTTGAATAAACTATATAGATGGCAGTTATGATTAAGACATTGAAGGAGCACGTTTGATATTAGCTTCCCAAGAGTTATTCTGTAACACATCAACAACATATTTTTACGCTACATATTAACTGACCTGTAGAGATTAGCAGCACCTATTTTTTCTGAAAGTGTTTGTGCTTGGAGCAGTGTCCACTTTACTGTAGTCACCCTCCTCTCCATGTTTGCAAGTACAACAGTGACTAAACTTTTGTTGCTAGTTTTCCTTATAAAGTAGCCTTGCTTGTATCCAGTGTAGCTTCATCTACCAGAGCGAGTTGCTCTTTGCAGGAATGAACAATGAGACTCTTGGTGCCTAAGTAAGGAAGAAATGCTCCAAGAGCTGTGCAGGGCAGATGGAACAGAAACTGGCCTGAAGACAACAAGAAGGTAACAAGATCAAAGGAAAGAGATTCCTCACCTTCTATGGAAGGAATTATTTAACAAAGGCTTATGGCTGGAAGAAAGTTACAGGATGTGAATGGCAAGACAGGCAGGGCACAGGAACAGATTGGCAGCTTTTTTCAGCCTTCCTTCAGTCTTCAGCCTTTTCAATGTCCATTTCTCCTGGAAACTTAGATACGAACTTAAGCCTTGATGGTATTTTTTTCCTGGTTATGAGCTTCTTCCTCTTCCCACTGGGCAGCATCCTACGCCTCCAGGAAAACCAAAGGGAGCTTACTGGTTCTGTTAGTAAGTCCTAGACTCTGTTCATTTCTCTGCTGGCTGCAGGATGCTGTCATACTCTCTAGCATGGGGGCTCCAGGGTTTCCTCAGTAATTCCTCAGAACAGAGCCGCCTCAGGTAAGCCACCAATTTCCAAGAATTTGGCCTTTCGTGTGGCCCACGTAACTGTCAGATTTGTAGGGCCCCACAGGTTGCGACATCTTTCTCCTGTGTTTTGATTCCTAACTGTTGTGCTGCCTGTGAGAAAGGTTTGTACCTCCCTCCCAAGAGCTGCCTAAATAGTCTCCAGTTGCTCCGCTGTCACTTCCAGTTTCATCAGACAGCCACAGCTTTATTTCCCATTTGCAGGAGAGAATCATTTTGGATCCTGTGTGTTGGGCAGCTGCTAGGCCAGCTGGACTACTGCATACTTTGGCTGGTCTTGAGAACTACTACGGCGAATCCTACAGAGAAACACCTCTGTTGCACCCATCTTTTCTAATATGCACAGTCACATGTCATCTCATCTCTAGCAAGGACTTGTCAAAGTGCAGCATTCAAAAGCTGCAGATGACTCATGAAGATGTCATGAAAGCTTCATGTTAATATTTCTGAGAGGCTATAACAATCTGAAGGAGACATGGTCAAGTTGGGTCAACTTTTCCCCAGCAAATATGGTATGCTCTCCAGAAAGTGCTTGTGGCCACAGTACTTTTCATACACTACTCCTGCCGCTGCATTGTCCTCTGGAGAACGCATGAATTGCCATACTGGGTGAGCCTTGACCTGCCTTGATCATTCTCCTTGAGTCTCCTTGAAACTACTGGATGAGACAGGGCCCTCAGGCAAATTAGTCAAGGAGAGTGGCAGTATCTGGACCTGATACTTAGCTGTGAATCCTATGCTACAGATTTCTGCTATTACTTGATTATATTTATATGAAACCCAACTTGACTCTCACATCTTACGTTACCTGGATGGGAAGTTAGGAATAGACAACATCTTTTAACTTGCACATTTGAGCACATTTGAGTTGGAAATTATCAAGGGGCAATAAATATGCAATGCCAGTTTTACAGCTGCTTTTCTGGTAGAACTTCACTTTAAATTAACTGTGCCATATATGGCCAGAGTCGGCACTTGCATTCACTGTATAAAAATTTGATCATTCACATTTTAAAAATGTATCGGAATGTCTCATTTATACTCCCTCACTGAAAATTTCATGAGTTGCACATTCCCCAGTGTCAGATGTTCAATAAACCTAAATAATGCAGCTATTTACATTCAGAGGCCTTTCTTTGCAATCGCAAGGACTAAACAAATCATGTGTGTTTGTTTTAATCAAAAGCAAAGTTGTGGTGAGAAATAGAAGAACCTCGGGATGGCAAATGTGCTGTCTTTCAGAATGGGTGGAGATAGGGGTAAGGACTATGCAACACAGAGGACCATATTTTTAGGAGTCTTCAAAATCCATGTTTTATTTGAATACTATTTACAAAGGAAATTGCATTTACTATGAACCAACAGAAGAGCATGGGCAGGACTTAATTTAAGCCACAACTATCCAGAAGTGGGCATAAAGATTCTTTGAGTCAAAGCAGAATGTCTTTTGTCTGCCTTAGGTGAGCTTCAACCAGTCCTATCCATGCTTCCTAAATGGTGGAGATTTCATGTTTGTTAAAGGACAACTTAACTTAAACTAGCTCTATACAGAGTCAAATCATTGGTCTATCTAGTCCTGTATTGAGACTGGCAGCAGCTCTCCAAGGTCCTGGGCATTTCCTAGCATTGCTGCTAGAAATACTCCAACTGGAAGTGCCAGGGATTGAAACAAAAGCCTTCAGCACGTAAAGCATGTGCTCACCATTCCCTAAGTAAACACAGCAGGCTCTGATATTTTGCATTTACTATGAATAGGTAAGCAGGATGCTTTTGCTTTGTGGCCCTGTCACCTACGACATGTAGACAAATCTTGGAATTATATTGCTCCATCAAAGGCTGAAGACAATGGAACAGGCCACAGCATTATTGGCCTCCCTCCCAAGTAAAGGTCAGAATTTTCTGGATGAATGGAATAACTTCCAGACATTTTTTTAAAAAATTGAACTTCTAAGACTGCCTGGAATTTCCCAGCAGGACTAGGGGAAAACATGCAGAATATCGGGTGAGCTGTTGTGGAAGAAGCTTGAGTGTTATGAGTTTAAGAAGCGCAGTCTGCTCACCACAAGTTCTCACAAAATACTGGCTGCAGGCATTGCTAAAAAGAAAAATGGCTTCTCCCAGGACCCTTTCTCCAGCTGTGTGCAGCAATGATAGTAAAAATTAACTGTCTTCTTCCTTGCTATCCAGTGCTCCAGTTATGAAAACAGCTCTCTTTAATATTGGCTTTGATTGAACCATCCGATGGGAGACCTGGGCTCGTGTTCCTCTTCTTTGTTACCTTCAGACCCTAAGGCAACAAGCCTCTGCTTTCAAAGCCAAGGCTGGGCCACAGTGAAGTGTATTGCAGAAATCCCAGTTTGTCAATTCAAATGGCACTTACCTCGTGGAAATGCCTCCGAGTTCTAATTGTCAGAGAAGAGGAAGAAGCCAGCCACACGCCAGTGTGCCTCTGGCAGTAAGCCCCTTTAGAAGCTGACATCCAGATCTACAAGAAATCCCCCCCCCCGCAAGCTGTACCTATTAGCCACGCGAGCATTAAGTTTTTATGTGTTTCTATTCTTCACTCCTGTTTATCTTATGCTGTCAAAATCCATTGACAAATTAAGATGTCAACTAACATGCCCTGGAAAAGATGGGAGAATAAATGAAGACTTTGGAGAAAAAGAAGAGCTATTCTAATTAGAAACTCATTTGGCTTTTCTTTTGACTAACTGTATTGTATCAAAGGTCCCAGTTAGCAGAAGAGATGTAACTGAAGCTTACATATTGGTGGTTGTGGGTTCTAAAGTTATGAGTGATTTGGAATAAAATCCATGGGGCAAATGTCATAGAGAGTTTTAATTCTTTCAGCTTATTAACCTAGACACAAGAAAAATTGAACCACCCTCACAACTAGAAAGTTAATTATCTTCCTGAACAAGGTGGAAGTCAAATATCAAAAGCAAAACTTTTTAAAAAACTTGTAAGGGTATTGATTTTTAAATGTTTAAGTACTGACATACAAACAATGTTACTTTTGCCCTCAATTTAATACATCCATAATTGGGAAAGCTAGGGGAAATATATTAGGATAGATAATACAAATTACATTTTTTACAAGCAAATTCCATTGTGGTACACATGATAGCACACTGGTGTGGTGGTTACAGTTGCCAGGACTCTAATCTGGAGAGCCAGGTTTGATTCCCCACTCCTCCGCTTGAAGCCAGCTGGGTGACCTTGAGTGAGTCACAGCTCTCTCAGCCCCACCCACCTCACAGGGTGTTTATTGTGGGGATCATAAGAACACACTTTGTAAACCACTCTGAGTGGGTGTTAAGTTGCCCTGAAAGGTGGTATATAAATTAATTGTTGTTGTTGTTATTTAGTAAAGTGTTGGAGTAGGATCCAGGAGACCTGCAGTGCACTCCAAAGCAGAGTCATACTATCCTGAGTTTACTGGAGTTAACAGACACAGAAGGGTGTAACTCTTCTTAGGATGGCAATGTTCACATGAAACCCACTCAGTTATCTTGAGTCAATCTCTCTTGCATACCTTACATCACAGGGTGGCTGTGAGGATAATATGAAGAAGCTAGACACATGAGATTCTTAAAACATGTTGTTGTGCCTCATTTTTCTCATGAAGAGGCACTGTGACTTCAAAGGCACAAGCCCATCAATGAAAAATGTATCTCCTTATTTCTAAGCTCTGATACCATTCAATGATCTTTGTCTTGCTTTACCATGAGAGGATACAGGACACCTTCACAGTCTTCCATTGCAACCTATAAACACTGGCAGGAGGCAATGGCAGCAGCAAAAATAAGCATTAGTAATTACAAACATGCATTCTTAGAAACCAAGGGGTGGGATACCCTGTGGTTTGAATGAGTGAACTAAATCTTAGGTGCTGAGCAGCCACTCTAAATTTAATTTCAGTCTCTTCAGGCTCAAAGGTAGGGATGGGAGAGAGTAGAAGGCAAAAGCTGTTAATTAAAATAAAGCAATGTCCTAAACTAATTTTTAATTGAATATTCAATATCCCCACCTTGGATATTACAATACTGAGACATTAAAACTGTACACATTATTCTGAAAGCATACGTACCATGCAGTAAAAGTGTCAGCTGTTATAATGGCATAGCATTAAAATCTCTTTTCAGCTTGTCTTCAATATTGTTCGGTGCTGTTGCTTACACAGTATTTTTCAACACTTGAAATGTTAGACACCGGAAAGGCCAGCCTGTCTCCAAAAGGAGCAGGGCTCTTATTTTAGCTAGTTCTTTCCTCTTCATTTGACTTGGGAAACAATATAGAACTTAGTTCTTGTATCCTTATTAGTTATATCAAAGAGCGGCTTTAATATAAGAATGTTCCATCACTTTTTTTCTGTGGTTTTGATCTGCCCTCTCTCTTGCATGACTCCTTGAAATTGCACTCTTTATTTGCTCCTCTCATTTTGACATCTGCACATATTAGTGTATATATCGCTTGCTGAAAGCCAGTGTGATTTAGTGGTTAGAGTGTTGGGAGACCCAGGTTTGAATCCCAACGTTGCCATCCATGATTGTTGGGTGACCTTGGGCCAGTCACACATTCTCAGCCTAACTTACCTCACATGGTTATTTTGAGGATAAAATGGAGGAAAGGACAATGATGCAAGCTGCTTTGCCCCCTCCCCCACACCCCTTGGGAAGAAAGGCGCGGAATGAATGAATGAATGCATGCATGCATGCATATGATACCACGACATAGAAAGGCCCATAGGTGTAACTTGGGGACCAGCAACTGATCTCAGAGGTATGCCTAAGTAGACCTGCTATATCTACTTGGAACATGCAAGCACAGATACACGTACAAAGCCAGTATGGTATAAGTGGTCAGAGTGTTTGACTAGGATCTGGAAGAGCCAGGTTCAAATCCCCATTCCTGCTCTGGAAGCTTGCTGGGTGACCACGGTCCAGTCATCCTCTCCTTCCTGTGTAACCATTCCTCACAGGGTTGTTGGGAGGATAAAATGAAGGGGATGGTAGAGAATGCTGTTGTAAGCTGCTTTGGGTCTGCACTGTGGAGAAAAGGGAGAGGGTATAAACAGCTCAATAAATAAATGGTATGGAACAGTATACGACTGAAGTGTTCCATGAGCCAAATATTTATGAAATATTATACTGAATAGCAAATCAAATACACATTCAGATATATAGCTTTGGGTGAACCCCGCTCCCATCTGAAAAGTGGAGTGGAATGGAGTACTTACATGCTGACAATCAAATAATTCCAGTAGCAATCTGCTCATCCCTACCTGAAAGGGAAGAGGAACCTTGTCCTCTAACAGATCTCTATCTCCTGAAGATTCTATGGCAAGAAAGTGCAACAAAGGAGCAGCCCCCTTGTGCCATACACATTAACTCTCCTCTGTCTTTCTACTGCAACTTGGTCTATTTTTAATTTCCTGTATAAATTGTTGTGTACGTTGTCTCCCAAGGACAACTATTAACATATTACGAGACTTGAACAGCACAGCTGTGAATCAATCCATTAAGTTCCCCAAAAGCCTCTTTTGGAAACTACTCCTCTGACATCCTCCTACCCTACCATTGTGATTTGTGAATTAATCCATTAATTTCAAAGGTGTCTCCTATTTTGCCATTGTCATTTTCAAATAGCCACTTTAAAATTCTCCATCACCGGGAAATCCTATTTTCCCCCATCTGGTGTTCCTGAGCTCAGAGCAGGCTGGTCTGAATGGTGATAGCTGGAAGTATATTTTTTGACCACTAACCTTTGCTCTTGTAGTAAAAGTTGTATAATTTTACGAACTAGGCTTAGAATGATTGCGTAACTGGAGGCATGAATATTTGCTAATAGCTGGATGAATATGGACAATGAGCCACAGTTCTGGCCTCAGTCTAAAGAGGTTTCCATCAAGTGCATCTTTTTCATTGTCAAGTACACAAGGTATAGATACTGAGAAATTAATATTTAAGCATTACAGGACATCTTTAATGAAATGCAGCCACTATTTGAAGATAAAAAACTATTGCAGATCATATTGAAAAACACTTTCTGCACTGACAAGCACCTTTCAATCTCTTTTTGGCCCAGTAGATACAGCTTATTACTTGCTGAACTTGTTAACATATTCAAGCAAAAGTGAATGGAAGGGCTTTTTCCTGTTTCAAAGTCTGCCTGAACTGTGGCGACATGGGGAGAGCAGATTGGAAAAACATGATATCCCATTTTTACTCAGACAGCTTCTTATGAAGCCTTTTAAAATGAGCAGGAGGGTCCTTGTGTTAAATTAAATAAACCTTCAGATCCCTGCCGTTTAAATGGGCTGTTGATAAATAGATTCTGTTCTTAGTCATCTCTCATTCATACATGCTTGAGAAAGTCCCCTTTTGTGTAAATTATCCTACAGCTCTTTAGTTGAACCTTTTTAAAGGTATTTTTTGTCAGCCACCAATTCAAGGCCTAAACAATCAAAACTCTGGGTTAGAGGAAACTGATGCAGAGAAATGGGTTACTAAGTCTGTCTCAAAACTACAGGCCGCACCCTATTTATAGCATATACAACTTTTAAAAAAGAAATTGGTCAACATCAGGGTGGCCAGGTCTCCCACCGGTCCTCCTCCTGTTTGCAACCCTCCCACTTGCAACCCTCTCTTTCCACCACTGCTCCAAGCAATGGCAAGAGAAAAATAAACACAAAAAATCGCTGTTTGGCTGATGGTGTGATGTCATTTCCAGGGAAACCCCAGAAGTGGCATCAGTCCTCTCTAGGAATTGCCATAATTGCTTCCTGGTGACTGGCCAGCTGTCCACTTGCTCACTTGGTAGTGCTTTCCCAACTAGGACAGACATCAGCTTCTGTTGCATGGCCAGGTGGTCACCTAGTCATCGGGCTCCCACTCAGTCACTAGCTAGCTGCTACCTCTGCCCCATTTGGAACAAGCATCGGCATGACCTACTAACTCCTACCACTGATAGAGGCTCACCCCATCCCATCACTCACTGCTGTGAGTGGCATCAGCTGATAGGAGCAGGGTCAGCAATCATCTTTTGTTCCTCCCCTCCCCTTCTGGAACTTGGCTAGCAGGTCACAGCTGCCTGCTCTGCATCCTTGGATGCTCCTTCACAGAGGTCAACAGCAATAGCCATAGGGGAGCAGAAGCTGAGGACATCAACAGCCTACCCTAGAGGTGGATTGAGGAAGCAAAGACAAAAAGGAATCATCGGTGACAGTGGGTGCCCTGCAAATAGACAGGGAGAAAGAAGACACACAGTGGGAGGGTCCAAATCAGTAACTGATATCCCCCAACCTCTGAAGCAAGCTTTGTGCCAAACTATAAGGTACGCATGGATTGCCTCTTTTGTAAAGCTTATTTAAAACACTTTTATGCCCTCCCATAGAGCAAACAATCAAAACCATTAAAACAAGCTTTTAAATATATATATATAATATATATATATATATATATATATAAATTATACACAACAATTTAATGAAACACACAAACAATTAAACAAAACTTACAAATTAAAACATAAAACAATTTAAACACATAAACAGTAAGAAGTGTCAATGAAGGAACCCCAAACAAAACAGAGGAGTCTTTACCTTCTGGCAGAAGACTGATGGAGGGGAGAGCTGGACCTTCCTGGGGAGTGAAATTCATACTTTTTGTGCCATGACTGAGGAGGCTCTTTCTTGAGTTGCCACTAGACATGGGCACGATCAGAATTACAGACTGAAAATTGCCCCGATTTTGGCGTTTGCGCCATCGGGACCGGGCTGATCGGTTCCGTCCACAGCTCCCGGTTCAGCGCTCAGGTGGGGCGCTCTATCGGGTCTCGATCGGATCGATTGGTTTACGTTCAGGATTGCAGTCTGCAGACAGTCTGCTGCCAGCCATCTGTTCCCGAGGGAACGGAGCCCCGTGGAAACGGAGCCTGGGGAATGCCAGAGCTGTTTGCCCTCCTTTTGTCGCCCTGGAAACGCGAATGGAAGCCCAGCTTTCCTTGATCAGCAGGGCTTCTTCCAACCACGGAGCAGCCAGAAAAGCACGCGCCCGTCTCATCCATTTGGGAGAAGAGCGGGGAGGGCGGGGGAAGGGGGTGTTCTTCTGTAGCCATGGGCACTTGAATCTCATCCCTGCAAAGCCTGAGAGACAGCTCTTACGGCCAAACACAGCCCTCCTGCGTAGCAGACCCAGGCTTTATAAATAGCCATGTGCTGTGCAACAAAGTTTCACTTTCCGCTCGCGGGTGGAGTGGGACAGAGCTCTCGCTTGCCGCTTTTGGAGAGAGAAAGCGCAAGACAGAGAGAGGGAGCTTTAGCTTTGGGCTTCAGCGGATAGGGAATTAGGGAATAGGGAGCTATCTCCTCTGGTTCCCCCACCCCGTGACAGTACCGGCACACTCCCGTGGGGACAGACCCCCCTGCCCCCTGAGGGGAGGCGGCTCGCCGCCGCATCCACGGGCCTGCCGGGCCCGGCGGCCACCATCCTACTCACCCACCATTCCTTTAGCGCTGGAAACCGCGGAGCGCCCTCCTGCGTCGGCCTTCCCCATTCCCGATTCTGTATCGGAAACAGGACTTGATCGGTGAGGTTCGGGTACCTGGGTTTGGCGCCGCCGTGGAATCATGATCAGCTAAATTGGGATTATTTTTTGGATCGTGCCCATGTCTAGTTGCCACCCATCTAGCCTCAGCCCCTTACTTTCCTGGTGGGAGGGGGGTACCCCAGCACTTACTTTCCGTTTCTCCATACACAAAGTGTGCACACGCTCCTTGCATAGCACAATGATGTCATTTCTGGGAGTGACATAATCATAGAGGCCTCAAAAGAGCTCCTGAATTGGCCTGGTGTGAAGTCCAGGAACACTCCTGTCTTGAGTCCTGACTCTGAGATCCCCTCCCTCCACCAGGGGATTAGCAACCCGACCTGAAGTTGATTGCAGTGGTTGGGCATTTAGATTTACATCTAAATGCAAAAAGCTTGAAGAAGCCTACAAATATTTTATAGATGGACTTTAAGATCATCAATGGCAGAGGAAGTAGATTACACAGGCTTGCCACATCCCCCAAAGGAAAGCCAGGGGGCACAGGGGGCGGCAAGTGTTACCTGTGTGTGAACACATTTCTTCTGTGGTGGCAAATGACATCACTTCCAGCATGTCACAGGAGCAATAGGTGACAATGAGGTCCAATTCTATAAAAACTGGCCCCAAACATAGTGTTTGGGGCAATTTTTAGAAAATCAGCCTCTTGTGTGACCCGTTCCATGTTATGTTGACAATTGTGTGCCAGTGCCACAGACCAGCACACATGTGCTTCATGGACATGCCCCTAACCCACCTTTCCTAGTGCCTTTTTCCTCCCACTGGCCAGGTGAGCAGTGGCAGGGGGTGACAATTGGGGGCAGGGGATCAGCAGCCCTAAAATTACAGGTTTTCCAAGTTGAGTCTCTGTGCCATCAAGAGCTGCACATCAATCTTCAATTCACTAGTCAAGCCTTTCACTGCTCAGAGATTCAATGATAAGAAGTTTATCCGTTGAATGTCTTCCCAGAATGCCAGAATAAAGGCACGAGGTGTGCTGTGATAAAAAGATGACAATTCTGTCCTTAACTCTTCCCATGTTTCTAATCATTCAGCATTTTTTGCCTTTCTACTTTGATATTATCCTCTGAGACAATGAGAACTAGAAGCTTATTTGCTTACTAAGTGAAAGTTGGGCTTTTTAGAACTTCAGCCGTGAATCAGAGCAATTGCTGAGCTTGACTATGTTGCTTTTATCACAAAGGTTGCAAGTGGTGCATTCCTACCTATCTATGCCACAGCTCCTTTACAGTAAATTAGGCTATAGTAACAATCCAATATCGAGTTAAGTGGGCTCAAGAAGACCCACTGATTTCAACAGGACAGGTGCATGTAATGAATACATAAGATTTTTAGCTAATATTTGCAAACTTTAGTGGCATTCCCTGAAATTACTCTAGAGTAAGTTGCTTTGATCAGTTTGCAATCACTGCCGTTTGAATCCTGGATATTCAGGAAAGAAGCCCAATGTACTTAACTCCAAAGATAATGCCTTTAAATCTGCTTCGCATCTCTTTAAAAAAAAAAAGAGGGGGAAAAGGAAGAGCCATGACTGCTGTTGCTAGCAATGTGAAAAGCATGTCAAGGCTAACAAAAACATGTACACATCGTTCAGTTTTTCTCTTTCATGAAAAAAGAATTGTTTCCTTGAATGCTAACAGACATATTGTCAATGCTTAATGAAAAAACCCTCCGCTAAGAAAGGGCATGCATTTGTTCTTTCAGTGCCGGTAACTGAAGTGTCATCAGTAAAATATGAGTCACTTGTATACAGACCTGAGGGAAAAAAGCTCTAATCCCACATTTGGCAAGAGGCCAGTGTCCATGTTCAGAGGAGGCTACACAAGTGCTGGCGGGTGGGGGGGGGCTGATATATTGTTGAACCAGTGTGATGTAGTGGATAGTACCGTACATACACAGGCCTGTATTCAAATGTTGACAAGCATGACCTTCAGCAAGTCCTTCCCTCTCGTTCTAATATACGTTCCAGGGTCGTTCCAGATATAGTAAGCCAGCCGGAGCCTTGTGGTGGAAGAATGTAGAGACAAATATGATGATTAATGAAATGATATCAGAATTAGCAGACATAGAGCTTCCTTGCTTCAATCTACCACTTTTAAAAATCCTAAAGTCATGTGGGTGGGCCTATGACTCACTGCTAGAGTGTCTGTTTTGCATGCAGAAAGGTCCCAGATTCAATGCCCATCTTCTCCAGCCAAAAGAGTCATGTAGTGATGTGAAAGAGTTGAGACCCTGGTCCAAGTCAGAGTTGGCAGTGGGCTTGCACAGTGCAAATCCACTTCATGGGTGGTTTTTTGCACTTCTTCACAAGTACAGCATGTGGCATGGGGAAGCTAATTTTTAATAAGCAAGTTTCTAGTCCTTAGGTGCTAATGTATGTGCACAACATCTGATGAATGAAATCTCAACTACTGGGAGAGATTACATAAGATTTCTAGAACTGTTTCCAGAACTATTCAGGACGAATGGGTGAAAACCAAGTCTGACTGTGGAGAGCTCCAGGAGGATGGATGAGTGGGCAACAATGTGGCAAATGAAATTCAGTGTAGGTAAGTGTAAGGTGATGCACATTGGAACAAAAAATGCCAGCTTCAAGAATATGCTAATACAGTCTGCACTTGCTGAGACTGAGAGGGAAGGAGACCTCGGGGGCATAGTGGATAGCTCAAGGAAAGTGTTACATCAGTGAGCCACAGCAGTGAAAAAGGCAAACTCTATGCTGGGGATTATTAGGAAAGGGACTGAAAAGAAAATGGTCGATACAATAACACCCTTATATAGATCTATGCAGTGGCCTTGTTTAGAATATTGGGCATAGTTTTGGCCACAATACCTTAGAGCTAAAAAAAAGTATAGGAGAGAGCAACCAGGATGATTAGGGGGTTGGAGCACCTTTCCTATGAAGAAAGGTGGAAGAATCTGGAACTTTTCAGTTTTTGAAAAGAGATTACTAAGGGGGGGGGCATGATTGAGGTTTATAAAATTATGCATGGGGTAGAGACAGTGGACAGAGAGAACTTTTTCTCCTTCTCCCAAAATACTAGAACTCAAGGGCATCCAATGAATTTGATGGGCAGTAGATTCAGCACGGACAAAAGGAAATATTTCTGTATTCAATTAACAATTAAAATGTGGAATTTGCTGTCAGAGGATATGGTGATGGCCACAGACATAGACAGATTTAAAGGGGCTTTGAACAATTCATGGTCTAACAGTGGCTACTTGCCATAGTGACTAAAGAGCACCTCAGCTTTGAGAGGCAGAAAACCTCTGAATACCAATGTCAGGAGGAGATGCCTTTATGGGAAGGCCTCGACCTCTATGCCCTTTTGTCAGCCCTCCAGAATAACTGGTTGATGACTGTGTGGTACAGGATGCTAGACTAGGTGGATCCCTGGTCTGATCCAGCAGGCTTCTTCTTATGTTCTTTCTTTTTTTGGCTTGTCATTCCCATTACTAGCAGAAACAAAATAAATGAAGCCAAGCTGCTAATTAAAAAAAAAATCTTGGTTATTGCTTTGGAAAGAAATCTGTGATTCATCACCATAGATTTAATCTGTTTGGGGGTTTTTTTAACCTTCTTTTTCAATAGTTTAAGAATAATTAATTCAGTGGTTGAAAACTGTGTACTGCAACTGGTTTGCCTTTCTCATTGGCTTAAATGTCTATGGTTAAAAATGTGCCCTACTGAGAAATTGATTGCCTCCGATTTCAGAATTTACTCCCCTGGATATTTTCTAAGGACAAACAAAGGCCATGTGCTTTGCCTAGACTCATTTGCACTTCCTCGAGGGCAGCACACTTGGCTTGTTTTTGTTCTGAACTTTGAGTGCCTTCTATCCACAGGTTACTGTCCCTAGAACAGCATGGGAGCCATCTTTACGAATTCCACCTTCAGAAGCAGCAGCAGCAGCAGCAACTTCACCAAAATACCCCATTATGTCACTGTGCAACATTTAAAGGAAGATAAAATAGCTGTAAATCAGCCTCTGCAGTCTGAGGTGCTTTGCAAATGCTGAAAAGTATTTATTAACTGTTGGACAAATATCCTACCGTGTCCCTTCCAACAATGCAATTCCTGGAATCATCATCTATGCCTTTAGATGAATTTTATTCCCTTTCGATAACATAACAGGTTGAGCTAACATTCTGTCATTCCCAAATATTTTACTAAAGAAACCAGTCCCTGACCTTTTGGCCAGTGTTCAAGACAGAGTTAGGTGCCTTTAAGCCCTATTAATCTCAGTGTGTCTTTTTGTGTGTGTGGGGAAAAAAAGGCTTAATGAACATTTTAATTCTTATTAAAAGACAGTATTTTTAATAAGAACAAATACATTAATAACCAGCAAATAATCCAAGACAGAATCAGTTTTTATTTCCCATTAAAAAAAAAATTCTTGACTGCTTCCCATAATTTGACATACAAGATCAGCTTGAGGATAAAAAAACTCATCACACTCACCTTTGCCATTTGTTTTATTGTTTTTTAATTGTCATTGTTAAATAGTTGTGAGTTGCTTCAAGAGTCACTGATGGGAAGATCCAGAGGAGTTAGCCATGGTAGTCTGTAGTAGCAAAATAGAAAAGAGTCCAGTAACACCTTTATGACTAACCAACTTTACTGTAGCATAAGCTTTCGAGAACCACAGTTTGATTTGTCAGATGCAAGTTCTCTTCATCTGATGGGAAGCAAACTATGAAACTATAAGAAGTAATGATAATTTACAAAAGACCAGGTTATGACCAGGAATGATAAAGAACTTCCACATAAATGTGATTGCCAACCAAATGTGTGAATGAGTGTATTTAAAGTGCTGTCAAGTTGCAGCCAATTTATGGCAACCTCTAGGGTTTTTAAGGCAAGAGATGAACAGAGGTGGTCTACCATTGCCTGCCTCTGTGTAGTGGCTCTGGATTTCCTCAGTGGCCTCACAGACAAGTACTAACCAGGGCTGACCCTGCTTAGCTTCCAAAATCTGACAAGATTGGACTAGCCTGGTATGGTAACTGCCTTTACTCTCTGTCACCTACCTAAACCTCTCTTCACATGTTTGGGACTTCCCAGGCAGTAAAGGGCAGTCACAACTCCCCATCTGTCTAACCTCTATTATCAGGCAGAGACCCCTGACCCAAATCCTCACAGGGTCCCCTCTTTCCTCTTCCAGAGGCTCCACTAGACAGGCAGGCCATTCCCTGTGTTGACTTCCCCTCACACAGCTACTGCACAGAGCTACTGGAGAAAGGGAACTCATTGTCGACTTTCCCTTATATATGCTGCCACCATTTACTTAAAACTTGGTCCATTTAATGTGACCAGAGTGTTTGAGGCCTGTGCGTGTGATATTTTCCCTCAACCAACAATTTCAAGCCAGCCAGGATTAAAATAAAATCAAGAAAGAACACTGGACTGAATTATTTTAAAACTCTTATGGTTAAACAGGGATTTTACAACATGTCAGAACAGATTAACTGCCAGCTCTCTCTCTCTGCTGCCTTCTCTCAGCAGCTTCAAAAGCTCTCTCTCTCTCTCTCTCTCTCTCTTCAATGGACTCCAACTGTCACTGGCCCAGCATTTCATCCTCTCTCATTGGTTGTTTCTGAGGAGAGGTGGAGCTGGAACCAGTCCTGTCCACCACTCCTGGACCATCCAATTCAAGGCAATCAAATAACTTGACTATATGCAAGCCCATCCCCCTCACTAGACACCTCAGTGATTGACATTTAACTCAATGTTTGATATTTGTGTCAGCGCAGTAGCCACGTGTGCTACTTGTAACTTCTGTGTGCAGCTTGTGGCCACTTTGACACTTGAACAGTTGGCAAACTACATCTTTTCTAACATACAAAGAACACATCCCTTAGGGTCATTGTCTAGTCATACCTATTTGCCAGTCACATTATCACTCACAATTCACCCTCAAAATTTGCAACAAGCATTCAAGACAACCAAGATTTTCAAGATGTTGGAGCACCTTTGCCACCCCAGTCAGAATGAAGATGCAGACATAAGAGTTGGGAACTAAAGGGCTGCTTTATTAAATTACAACAACATAACCATTGACATGGCACGTGCCTTACTAGTGGTACAGGTCAAGCTTTGGGGTCACCCCTGGACCTCTGCCCTGACCTGTCTGGGCACCCCCTGCTGCCCAGGGAGCGAGCCATCACAGAATCACAGAGTTGGAAGGGGCCATACAGACCTTCTAGTCCAACCCCTGCCCAATGCAGGATGAGCCTAAAGCATCCCTGATAAATATTCATCCAGCCTCTTCTTGAAAACTGCCAGTGAAGGGGAGCTCACCACCTTCCTAGGCAGCTGAGTCCACCTTTGAACTATGCACACGGTGGGGACCTGGTTGGCCTGGCAAAGTAGTTCCCCTGTTTAAAGCTCTACCACCCACCCATGAGGATGAGGGAGGAATAACTTGTCCAGTAGTTTCCCACCAAGTAGTCTGTCCTCATAAGTGGGCCATGAAGCAGTCAGATGTTCCTGACAGACTCCAATTCCCTACCAATGGAGATATGCCAAGGGTCTCACCAGCCTGCTCAACGTCTAACCTGCCAGAGAAAGTACATAACAGACCCACCATAGATTAATTACCACTTCCTATACAGGCAGTGCAAGGTAAGTGAAAAAATCCCTCCCCCCTTTGCCAAATGTAGGAAAAGGAGAAAAAATTCTTACCTGGCCCTGATAAACAGCGACCAGATAAACCTGCGGCTGGGCGGGCCAAGCATGAGGTGCATCTGAGACACTGTGGGGGCAGAGCAGCCTTATAAAGCATCTGGCTCTGCCCCCCCCACCAGCCTTCCCAGATGCCCAGGAAAGCCCTGCTACATCTTCCTTCTTCTCTCGGGAGGCAACGCACGACCCCCAGTCAAAGCAGCTGACGCTGCTAGCTGGGACTAGTGCCGTATTCTTTTGAGGAAGAATCTGAGACTTTTCAGTCTAGCAGTAGAATAGTAGACATAGGGCATGATGTAAACTTATACAATTATGTATAGGGTGGACATAGTGGCTAGAGGGAGCTTTTTCTCAATCTCCCATAATACTAGAACACCTAGAGAAGTTGATGATCTGTAGTTTCAAGACTGGAAAAAGGAAATACTTGTTCACTCAGTGAGTAATTAAATGGTGCATTTCATTGTCAACGGATGTAATGATGGCCAACGATGGCTTTAAAAGGGGTTAGCCAAATTTATGAAGGACAGATCCCTCAAAGGCTACTAACTACGGTGAGTCAAGCATGGCCGGCGTACCCATTGAGGCATGTCCAGCCCCCACATCGAGCACTGAGGCGCCAGAGGGGGCTCCAGGGGTGGGGGCATGCGCCACAGAGCTGGTGGTGGCAGTGCTGGCGGCTGAGCAGGAGGGATGGGAAGCCACTTGCATGCCACCTCAGCCACTTGCCATGCCTGGCCCGCAGCTGCTGCAGCCTGCCAGCCCTCCTGCCCTGCGCCGCCGCCACCACAAACACACACCTCTGGCTGGGCACAGCAGCTGCAGGCCAGGCGCAGCAGGTGTCTGGGGCAGCATGCAGAACGACGGAGCGGGAGGGCTGGGAGGATACACGTGCACCTCCCCAGCCACTCACCACACCCGACTGGGAGTGCGGTCAGCCTCTGTGCACCATCCCAGCCGTCCGCCGCACCAATGGGGCTGGCTTGCTGTGTGATGATGTCACACGCAGTGATGTCATCACACAGTTTGGGGGGCACGCACACACTCTGTGCACACATGTAGGGGCAGCCTCAGGCACCAGAAACCCTCGCGCCACCCCTGGAGTTAAGAGAAGTTCCATATACAGAGGCAGCAAACCTCTGAATACCAGTGCTGAGAGGCACAATTAGGGGAAGCCCTCGTTCTGTATACCCTATTTGTTGCTTCGTCAGGGCCACTAGCTGACTGCTATGTGAAATAGTATTCTGAACTAGATGGATCACTGGTCTGATCCAACAGGGCTGTTCTTCATCTCCCAACAATTACCCTGGTCGATTCATGCCTCTTCTCAGCTGATCAAGAACATATAGTTTGTGGAATGTGGAAGTGGTAAAACAGCCGCACACTTTTGTCATGTTTTCCAAGGTTTGACCTGGTCGTCACTCTGTACACCAAGTAGCCACTGCACAGGCACAAAGCTGCTCAGCATGGTGCCGGAAACAAACCTTGCAAATAATGAAGCAATCCAGACAGGAGGTCACCTTGTATAAAAGAGAGGAGTCTGATAAGCATGGTGATTGGGTTTGTGTCACCATTCTCAGCATCTCTGGTTGCAATTCATACTCGTGAGAACATCTTCTATTAACAAAAAAGAAATCCTTATATAAAGATTTTTTAATATTTTCTTAAAACTACCAAGTGGACTCAAGGATAATCTTGGTGTTATTATCTGTGCTTTTGTCCACAAGATAAGAATCACAGATGGTCTCTGTATAATCCCAATGGAAATGACCAGCCTGGCTTGGCCATCTGGAAGGACCTGCCTTCTCTCTCAGTCTGATTTTGAAAAAAAAAGATAAAATGGACTATACATTGAAAAGTATATAAATAACATGAATAATAGCCATAGCCAATAATAATATTAACTAGTTTGAATTTTCAAGTATTGCTGGATTATGTAACGTCCCAGGTTTTCAAACTAATGTGGCTTTAAATTGAATCTCTAATATTTAAATATCACTTTAATATCTGTTAGTGGAACAAGTCAAAGCAGACTGTCTCTTACACTAGCAAATGAAGACCAACTGCAATTTATACATATGCATCCACAAAGTTTATGTATCAAATGGTATATTAAATATATGATGAAGGATTTAGTATTTGTTAAAATGGGGGACATGGGGGGTTAGATATAAAAGGTCTTAAAAAGAATATGTTTTATGAATATCCATCAAATGCACATGGAATGACTTCACCACCATATTTTGATAGGTAGAAATATTTATATGAAGTATCCCATATGAAAACTGTGTCAGAAAGTTACCATAGTTAGATTGTAAATCAGATCCTCTGTGTATCTGAGAATTTAGTATTTTCTAGGCTTTGTTCCAGTTGTCTAGTGCTAACTGTATCATCCTTACACATCTATTTACTTTTGTTTTGTATAATGCTGTGGATATGTAATGAGCATTTCTTTCTCTGGCTAATGAATCAAAATAGTCAGCTGATATTTCCTCAGTGGGTGTGTCATTAATTGTCTTCTGATGGCTCTCTTAAGTACTCATGAGAGCTTGTGAAGGCCACCTGCCCAGATGAGGGCAAGGGTCTGTGTAAGATAGAAAGGAAGTAAAAAAACAAAACAGTATTTTTTGAGTTTGGAATAAACAAAAAGATTCCTGTGCAGAATCTCTCTCTGAGTCTCTCTACACAAGACATTTGACACATAAAGAACACATGTTGGGAGATGGAATGTAAGCCAGGAAAGGGTAGTTTAAAATGACACAGCCAGCAGCAGGGCACTGTAGCTATATACTGGAGCTGTGTGAAGGGCCTGTGAAATGCCAGAAGGGAAACTTCAGCTCATTACAACCTCTCCAGGCCCAAGCCTGGCTCTGGAAGGCAGCTCCAGCCCATTTCCATTCCTCACTGCCCTCTGGTTGTGATCTCACATAGTTTTAGACTGGAGAGGTGAAATTGACAGAGCCTTGGGCAGGTGAAGATGAAATTAACAAACCTTTGGAGGAGCAATCTCCCTCGTTTTAAACTAGGCTTCTTGGCTAATGTTGTGTATCCCTACACTTGACAAGCATGAACTGAAGTGTCTTGTGTAGAGAGACTCAGGGCCAAGCTACACATGACGAATGACACTTGAACAGCAAGTGTATTTCTCCCTGTTCACTTGCCCTCCACTCAATCCACTTGCCATTCAAGTGTCATTCGTCATGTGTAGCTTGGCCCTCATTCGCTCTCTTTCTCTCTCTCTCTGGGGGTCTGATGTAGAAAACTGGATCTTTTGCCCTGTAGCAATGCCTCCTTTCCTCCACATGCATTTTACTTGTATGTTTATACATAAAACAAACATTGCAAAAAAATGCATGAGTCCTACACTCCTTGAAAAAGAATGAAAGCCTAGTAGCATTGCATATTTATTCACCAAAGAAAATCGTATCCTTTGAGCCTCAAAGGCACAACATACTTTCGAAGGTTAGCACTAAGCCATTAATGGTACATGTTTAGAGAGGAGTGGAATGGGAAATGAAGGACTCTTTTTGGAACAATATACCTGCTAAACTGACTTGGAACTGAATAAGAGTAATTGAATAAGAACAATAGAACACAAGAAAGCAAATCACACATTATTTTCTTAAGGAAAGAAGAGTACAATAAATGTTATTGTTACTAAATTTTACATGAAAAGCAGGTTACTTCCCCTCATGCATTTTATAAAATCAGACATAAAAACAGTAATAAAACAATCTCAGAACTGCACAGGAAAACAGAACATTCAGGAACTTTGCTAATGAAATCAGGCAGGAGAAAAATTAATTCTCAACCATGCACCCCCCCCCCCAAAACCCTGAAGAACCAAAAAGTAACTTATTTGTACATCATAATATTTAATAGCTATTAATTAACCCTAAATCCTACCATCAAAAGTAAGTTCTATTAATCAGTATGTAAATCGGGGCAGGTAAACAGATCTTGGTAGTTTTCAGGGTACACAAACATTTTTTTCTGGGTCAGGCAGCCTTGCCTGAGGCATCTTTCCTAGAAAAACTAGGCTACTGGAAGATTGATTGGTTGGTTGTAGGGTATAAATGTCATTTTCTCTTCTGTGTTACAAAAAGGCATATCAACTCAAGTGTGTATGCATGTATATACATAGCCTGCATACTCCCTGCTATGAAAACAATGGTCAGAGAGACCTTTCAAAGTTTCTGTAAGTGCTTCTGTAGCATGCAGCATGACAAAATGGCTGAGTATGTATGTTTGTGCCAATTTCCAGCCACTCTATGCATTATAATTCTGAGCTTGGGGACAACATCTCCCAACAGCCCTTGACACTGACCTAAGAAACAGTTGCCTTTTCAGGAGGGGGAGAAAGGAGAAGGGAGAGGTGTGAGAAAGGAAGAGAGAGAAGAGGCTGGACAGAATACTAGTCTGTCGGAGATGGAAACGTATCAGTGGGGACTAGGGGAAATTAAAAGTAAAGAGTCCTACTATCAGAGTGAAGTTAAGATAAAAACTGTGATTGTGTAAGGAAAACCCTGAGAAGAAAGGCCTGGAACAAGGCATTCTTACTGCTTGAGTGTTTACTTATCTCATTAAATTCTTGTTACTGTTAACTATGTGTCAGTGCAGTTGTTAGAACCCATCTGGGCTGCTATAGAAATTGCTAGCCCTAAAATTCCTCCATGACTTTTAAATATTAAAGAGAGAGATGAGACAATGAGGTCCTCTTCATTGGTTTGCCTGGGGCCAACTGCTACTTGGCTCTTCCATTTCAAGAACTGCTTCCTGTGGAAGTCAATCCATCCGGTCATTGAACATTTATATAAGCCTTCTAAGGGCAGCACCTGATGATTGTCTTCCTCTTTCCTTCCTCATCCCTTCTTCTTTGTGTTATATTGTAGGCTGGTTGTTTTTAAATTGTAAAACATCTTGAATGCAATTAATGAATAGATTGATATTCAATTGGATCAAATACAGAAAATAAATCTGTAGATGTGTGTAGAAATGCTTGGATTCAGTATATCCCAGATTCTGCAAGATGGATGCATTTTCTCACTTCCCTGAAAAAAATGCTTGAATCACTTCTATGGAGGGGGAGCACTGGGATTCTGTCCAAGACTCCTGCCTCAGGTTCAATTCAGGTTCAATTCATATTCATAGTGGTAGCTTCATAGGAGCCTTTTCCCACTGCTGCTTCTGTTGCTGCTCCAACATCGAAGGCCACAAACACAATGCTCACTGATGTACCAGGAAGGAATGAGGGAGCTTATATGGTGCTTCCTTTTGTGATCTGGTCCTCCTGCAATATTCCTGCACAGCAAGTTGGGGGTGATTTCTTAAACTTTAAGGAATGCTGGTTTAATGTCATGGGAAACTCAATTTAAATCAAGAAAGAACACATGTAATAAATGTGAAGGAACTTCATACGGATATTTCTGCCTTCAGACTTTAACCGTACCAGAAGGCTTTCAGAGAACAATATTTTGTATCCAATGTGTCCAGTGATGCTAGAGATAGTCTTTACACAACTGATCTAACCTCCCATTAGCTTGGTTTGGACTTGTGCCAAAAGTAAAGATTGCAAGACTGGGACCAATAATATTACTTAATATTTAACACGGGAATGTAACATTGTTCATTAAGAAATAAAAGACAAATCTAAGCCTCAGGCAGCTTGCAATCTAATTAGGCAAGAAAACATGCTGGGGAGCCCTTTTGTGTTAGAGCATGGAAGAGAGTATCTGTATGTTTTCTGGTTGCTTTTCTTGGTCAATCTCTTAGCAAAAAAATACATGCAGCAACCACCTCCCCTAAAGGCCTTCCTCCCCCTTTTCCAGGAAGAAAAGCCATCCATTCTGCCTCCAAACATCTCTCTCTGTTTAATTAGATTTGACTTGGGAAGCTTTTACAGGTAATTGCCGTTTGTGGGGAGTCGCACGGGTCAGACACAGCTCTTTCTCGGGCTAGCATTTAAATAATAGTATTAATGGCTGGAAATCTATATTTGAGGCTCACTTGTTACAAGAAGCCCACTCCAGCAAAGAAGAAGGCAGTGTTGTTGCTGTTGCTGTTCTCAATCATTTCCTTTTATCTGATTTCATTTTCCTTTACCTTCTAATGCTGTTTTCGACTGATTGGCTGTTTGAAAATGGGAACTGGAGGGGATTGAGGGCAAAATGGAATGGAATAATTTTCTCTTTGGAATGGCTGGTACAAAATATCAGGACAGCTGTGTCTCCAGGCTTTTGTGCATGCATAATTTTGCAAAGGAGTTGGTCTCTAGTGCAGAATTGGAATGTGATCCCATGGTGTCTTTCAAAATGGATTCTACTGGCCGTCAGGGTGGTGGAAATAAGGGTAAATAACGTAGCTAGTCAGTGATGGCAAAAGTCTGGGATCTCATTTCTGATGCTGTTGTTGATGGCTTTATGTGATGGCCTACCATTGTTTTTTTCATTGACCCTCACTTTACTGTTACAGATATAGCTGATCTTATATTTCTACTGCATACACACAGCCATTGGATTAAAAACATATTTAGATGTACATCTGTTAAGTTGTGTAGTTTGTACCAGAATGAAAAACCTTGAGATCTTTAATGGCATGGAATTTGGATATCCTTGATGCTGATTCCCCTCTGCATCAGGACAATACAATAGTATAAATTGTGTCTGTGTCATGGATTCTCCTGTTTAGTTTTTTTTAAACAATTGAACATAATCTCCACTTTAATGGGTTTATCTAAGAGCGTATTTTAAATATGTTGAACAAATTAACTTTGCCTATGTTAAAAGAGTTAAATAATATGCAAAATTTGCAGCAGAAGGAAAAACGATGCACAGCACATCACTTAACATTAACTTGCATAACGTGCCTTGTTAGCATACTTTATCTGTGCACACAATTCCAGCTTCCTTGGCATGGATTCATTTGTACACCTCTGCCCTTAGGAATTCCTCTTTAGAACTACCTCCCCCATTAATACTACGATATAGCACTGGATGTGGTGTTGGATATGTCCATTGGCCTTATGGTAATGTTATTTATTTATTATTGTCCTTATGGTAATGTTATTTATTTATTATTTAAGCAGTTTCTTACCCACTTTTCTACAAGATGTGCCTAAAACAGCTTACAACATAACAATAAAAATATACATTATAATTGATTAAAATTGTATGGGATTCAGCACTTTCCCTAGCCCAAATGCACATTGCCTATTGGTGCCAGATAATAACTGCATGGACTTTTTGTTTGTTTGTTTTTGTTTTCATATATTGCTGTTGTGAACTTCTTGCCCATTCTCTGCACTGATGTTTCCAGTTAATTTTTCCTGGTATTTGAAGGAGGATTTGAGATGGAGCTGTGTTGTACAGCATCTGTTTTGCATGCAGAAGGCCCCAGGTCCAATCCCTGGCAGTTAAAAGGATTACACAGCAGCTGATGTGCAAGAGCTCTTCCTGAGACCCTCGAGAACTGCTGCCACTCAAACAGCACAATCCTAAACAGAGGTCATCTGGCTTAGAATGGTATAACGCTGCTTAGTGTCACACTGACAGTGAGAAAGACTGACCATGATAAGGCAATTGTCTGACTCAGTAGGAGTTTGCTTCATGTGTTCATTTTTAAACATCATTCTTAAGAAACCATTTTGTTGTGCTGTTTTGTACACCATTCTTATTTATTATGCTATAGATATTCATTGTATTTATATGTTTATGTATATGCCAATGAGGGATCACCCTGATGTGGATAGCAGGGGTCACCATAAGCCAGCTATGACTTGATGGCACTTTTCACCACCACCACCACCAAGGAGGGCTCATGGCTTGGAGGTCTGCTGCTGTCCATGCAGAAGGGTTCCCACCCTGGGCATCTCCAGTTAAAGAACCTCAGGTGGTGCTGCGGGGAGAATTTGTGCTGCCTGAGAGGATGAAGAGCTGCCAACAATTAGAGAACACAATACTGAGGTAGATGGACTGATGGCCTCACTCAGTACCAACAATTAGAGAAGACAATACTGAGGTAGATGGACTGATGGCCTCACTCAGTACCAACAATTAGAGAAGACAATACTGAGGTAGATGGACTGATGGCCTCACTCAGTACCAACAATTAGAGAAGACAATACTGAGGTAGATGGACTGATGGCCTCACTCAGTACCAACAATTAGAGAAGACAATACTGAGGTAGATGGACTGATGGCCTCACTCAGTACTAACAATTAGAGAAGACAATACTGAGGTAGATGGACTGATGGCCTCACTCAGTACCAACAATTAGAGAAGACAATACTGAGGTAGATGGACTGATGGCCTCACTCAGTACCAACAATTAGAGAAGACAATACTGAGGTAGATGGACTGATGGCCTCACTCAGTACCAACAATTAGAGAAGACAATACTGAGGTAGATGGACTGATGGCCTCACTCAGTACAGGCAGCTTCATATATCCCAATACTCCAAAACTGTCCACAAATAACAAAGAAACGTGTTAGTTTTAACAAGGAAAAATGACTACAAATGTTGCAAAAGCAAAAATTCAGTAGCACATATCCTACCTATGTCTGGAGTCATTCTTCCATTGGAGGCTGGAGGAAGGATTCAAACTTTGTTCTGTGGAATGGTAGGATCCATACCACTAGTTCAATTAGCACAAACCAAATCGAAACAGGAATTTTTCAAGTCAAAATGATGGCTTGACAAATCTCCTAGCCATCTGTTTGTATGTATAAAAGACCGGGTCCCCATTTCAGACCCTAGCATCATAAGCATCATATGTTGATTTGCAAATGCCAGCACTAAATTGCAGAAGAATGTAGTCCTACTGGTGGACAGAACTGAAGACTGCATAAAGCTGCTTAATTATAGAATTTACTGCCACAAATTAGTCTACAGTGTGTGGACTGCAGAAGGTTTTAAAAGGACGGACAAAAATTCATCATGAATTCTATCAATGGATCTCATTCTTAATAAATAATTTTAAAAAATTCTCACCAAGGCACAAAATAGATCGAAAGGAAGCATATGCCCCTATATTTTCAGCCACAGGCATAGTATTAATCTTAAGGAAGCTTCAGTGCTTCTGATCCCTCCACATCTCCCTAATAGAAGTTTACCTGTCTCCCTGGTAAAGACATGGCAAAGAGCTCATATATTAGGAATTTCTCATCTCCTTTTTGGAAAAAAATATGCAAAAGATCCATTATGGATGAGGCAGGGATGTGCAGGAACAGGAAGCATGTATCTGTTCTCTCTATATACATCTAAGTCATATTTAAAATTGTTCTGCCTTAGTCTGCTTGATTCTGGAACCAAGCAGTAGGAAAGGACTAATGCTCTCTTTCTGCTCATGAGGGCTTCTGAGGAGCACATGGCTAACCACTTCTGGAGATCGTCTTTTGATCTGTTCCAGCTATGGTGACCAATTTCAAGGTGGGACCTGGAGTTCTCACAGTTATAACTGATCTCTAGACTATGAATTTCCAGTGGTGGAACTGACAGGTTGGGAGCATAGACTCTATGGCATCATATCCCCAGAGCTCCCAGCCCACCCCCAAACTCCACTTGAGCACTTCACCCAATTCTCCAGAAATTTTCCAAGCCAGAGTTGGTTAGTTCCCGCAAATTCTATCCCTATATTCATATGTCAACAACCAGCAACAGAGCTGGGCAACGTGAAACCAGCATCGATCCACAACTAAGAAATCAGTGACTGTTGTATTATATAATTATTGATGTAGCTGGAAATTGCCACGGGCAAAGCACAACTTACTATTTGTTATGCTGTATTGTCTCTCTCGTATGCATCAAGCCTCTGTGTTCGCCTCTCATGTTCCCATTCCATGTTTATTTATACGGTGTGCCTTTAGCTTTCATATTTCTCCTGTGAATCCAAGTTGGAAAAACAGCACTAGTTTCATTCAGGGGGGCCATAAAGAAAATAAATTCCTGCAGATACCAGTGAAGGCCCAAGCTGAATACAAAAGAATGCAAGGAGACGTAAGCTGGGGAAAGGGGATTGAAAGACATCAGGCTGTTTTTTTAATCTCACTAGGATCTGTGGAGACTGCCAGTCGTTTAATAGAAATGCACGCCTCAAACACACACACACACACACACACACGGGCTCTTTTTATGTCGCTGTTTGGACAACATAGCACCCATCTGAGACTTCTTCCTTACATGCATCCCAGCATGATTATTGAAATCAACAGTTAGAAGATTCCTTTGTGGGGCCCTCCATGCAGCAGTTTCAAAGAATGAGAGCAAATGGTTTTCTTGGCGGTCGCTCCCTTGCTGTGGAACTTTCTTCCTCCAGAGGAACCTGAGCTCGAGTTGTTTCCAGAAATTACGCAAAAAGACCTTGCGCACCATTTGCCGGAAGAGTTCTTTCTGATGCAAGTTACATTAGAGTGTTGTATACATTAGTGTGTGCTTAGTATTTGTATTGCTTGTTTTAAAATGTTGTTAGCCTCTCTAGGCCTTAGAGAGGAGGATAGTTTCCAAATGTCCACAAATAGTTAGGCTAAGAGCTGGTTCTCAGAAGGACAGAGTATTGGCAGAGTCTCGATGTTCTACTGGATTTTGGATAAGTAGCAGTCACAAGAAATAAGAGAGAGAGCTTGCAAAGCATTATCCAGGTCCTGGGGATATAACGAACTGGTGAATGTAACAAACATTATGTGCCTAACAGTGAAATCCTAACTACAATTGTAGGATCATTGCCGAACTCTGTACAAATACTATGAGCAGTGTCAGTGTCCAGAGATGAGCCAGAGCTTTTTTTGAGCCAGAACACCCCGGCAGCTCTTTAAAATACTGGTTTCATGTGAGTATTTTTAAAATGGCCTAATTTGGCAATTTTAAAATGGCCTATTTTGGCAATTTTGGGCATGAATCAGGCCCAAAACAGCTTGGAACAGACTGCTGCTGTGCAGGGGAGGGTTCCTCCACCTGGCACCAGCCTGATCATGGCTGTTTCAGCCCTGATCCTGGCTGTTTTGGGCCCTAAATAGGCCTGAAATGGCTGAAAGGCGCCGAAATATCTAAGATTGGGGCTGAAACAGCCCAGATCCGGCCAGTGCCAGGAAAGGGAAGGTTCTGCCACCCGGCAGCGGCATGCTCAAGGCCGTTTCGGCTCCAATCCGAGCCGTTTTGGCCATTTTGGGTCCATTTAGGGCCCAAAACGGCCTGAATCACGGCCAAAATGGCCAGGATCGGGCTGGTGCTAGTCCAGGGAGGGTTCCCCCACCAGGCAGTGACCCGATTTGGGCTGTTTTGATCCCAATCCAGGACATTTCAGTGCTGTTTTGGCCATTTAGGGCCCCAAACGGCCCAGATCGGGGCTGATACTGCAATAGTTTTGTCTATTTGGGGCATATTGATAGGCACACCACTTCCTCCCAGGAATTGCCTGGGGTGAGCGTTCCTGCATCTCTTTCCCCAGAAAAAAAGGCCTGTAAAGAACCATAAAAATGTAGTTTCTCACCTTTCCTGGGCAGATGCTTGCAGAAGCATCCAGGCCTTAAGGAAGCACTATCTGAGCAGCTGCCTTGAGACACCTCCTTGCTGCTGCTATGTCTTGGGGTGTAAGGGACAAATGGGTGGGGCTGAGAGTGGGAGAGTCTGGTGCAGCAGGAAAGCAAATGCGGTATAAATAAGGCCTTAGCCCTGGAGAGTTTAATCCTAATTTGATCCAGGAGAATTATAAGAATCAGAATCCAGTCAGCTCAGAATTAGGGTTCTGGTAGCATATTTAGCTATAAATTTGTGTAGGAAGTAACCTCATCTTGATTTGGAAACAGCCTGACCTATCTGATCAGTTCCATTTAGGAACTTCCCACAGGCCATCCAATTTCCTGACCCCTTTCTCCTGCTGTTATCTTTTCTCCCTCTCCTTTCTAGAACACACTCGATGGCGGAGGAAGGAGGCTGCAGGGTACAGCAGAAATCCCAGCTTTAAGCTACTGGAAGGAAAGCAGAGGCCTTTGACAATGTTCTGTTTTGCAGCTAGCAAAACTGGGATCTGCATTTTTGAATTTTTGTTTTCCTCACACAATGGACTGAATCACCAAATTCAAAAGTAACCATTTTTCCCACCTGGGAACACAGCAGAAACTTTAAAATGTAATGTCTCCTGACCCCATTCTTCCTTTCATCCCATTTCCCTCTACCTCACATAGGGTTGGCAACTCTGGGTTCAGAAATTCCAGGAGATTTGGGAGTAGAGCCTAGGGAGGCAGTTCATGCCATAGAGTCCATTCTGTGAACCTGCCAATTGCTCCTGAGGAACTGGTTTCTGTAGTCTGGAAATCAGTTGTAATCCAGGGAGAACTCCAAACTCCATGTGAAGGTTGGCAACCCTCACCCCTATACAAGTTTCAGAATAGAAGAGAGAGGAAAAAACAGCAGTAGAGGTCGGAAGGTTGGTTCTGAGGTGATCTGATATCTGGAGAACAATTTGCCTTGCCTTGCGATTGGGGTGTCTTTTCCAAACGGGGAGTTCTGAGCCCCCATTCCAGTGGTTCCCTAGTAATAATGCTATGGGAAGTTCTTGTCCTACTGCAAAAATCTAGTTCTTGTTCATATTGCCTTATTTTTATCTTAAATGCAGTCTCTTTATGCTATTGTGAAGGTGTTTCAGATCAAGGTGGCAATGCATTATATCAGCGATGCTTTTAAGGATCAGCTCTGATTTGTTTGTTTTAAAGGGGCTCACTCAAACTTGCATTGCATCATGGGATTTCTAACCGACCTTCTTCTTCATATTATTGCTGGAGCAGAAATGATGGACAAGCAGCAAATGCTCAAATTTTAAACGGTACAAAAGCTGTTATTTTGGTACTAGATGAGATTAGAAAAAATTGGTTTCATGAAAAATGTGTTTTCTAGATAACACAAAACGAATACAGATATCATGAGAGTATAGAATGAAATTATTAGGCAGCATGAAATACTGTGAGAATACAGAATGAGCACCTCAGTGTTAAACTTACAGGAACAATGTGCACAGCTGCTTTGATTTAAGCTTCATAGATTTTTGGTACGGCTGAGATAATTTGTGGAGTAACAAGTGGGGTTGTTGGAACTTCTGTCTTTGACCCTAGTTCTACTACAGGAATGTTATGCATTGCCATTGTTCAGTGGTATTTTGCATACATAAGGTTCCAGATTCAGTTCCTGCATCACATGTTAAATCCTCTCAGATAGCAAGGAAATAACCCTTTCCCCTGTGTTTTAACTTGCTTCAACCTTGATTTTGATCATGTTAAGTAAAGTGAGAGTAACAACCCCACCCCCCACCCCAATAACAAGCTCACTGGCTTGGGGAAGGTACTCATTCTATATAAGCTTGAACGATTCCAGCTATTTGGCATGAGCAAGCCGATGCTTGGCTAGCAGTTGATGATGACATGGCAGAAAGGCAGCAGGGCCAGTTTCAGGTTTGCAGGGGTAGGGGGGAGGCTGCTGGTCAGAGAGTATGCAGGCCACACCTGCCCAGGCCCAGTACCAGCCCCCCCTTTTGCTTACCTCCTAGGGTTTTCAGGTGCCTGCTAGTGGTGGGCAAACTCCCTGCAGTTTGCCCCTCTGCCAGGCAATTGCTGGTGATTGGTGGGAGGAGGCATGGTGATCGTCCATCACCAGCAGGCTGCCAGGCTGTGCTTCATACTCTCCTCTCACTTCAGACAACCTTTTTGTTTTAAAGAATGGAAACTATTGGACTTTCAATCCTCTAACAATAAAAGAGAAGCAAGGGAAGGACATGCACAGGAGCATGGTGAGATGAGAAAAGGATCACCTCCCTCTCTCTCTCAAAGCAGATCTGGGGAAATTTGATTATATATTGTTTGCACATTCAACTTACGGTGTTTTTTTTTTAATGAAGCATGCAAGGAAAGGGAGATGCAGTCTTCACACATGTGTCTTATCTCAGTATGTAAAGCTTTTAATTTTTTTTTTCCAAGTGAGCCTGCTGGCTTCTCGATGGATAGTGGAAGTCAAGTAAGTTAGGCATGGCCTGAAAGAAAAATGCTAGTGAATAAATAAAACTAGTTCAGGATTCATTTAAGGAGACTCATCTTCAGACTCATAAGGATTCATTTAAGGATTCATTTAACCAGAAACTTCGGCATTTATGTTTAAAATAGCTCTCTTCCCAACTCCACATCAGAATCTCTGGGCTGGAAAAAGATAAAGACGTGTTTCTCCCCATGCTGTCCCCATTTTGAAAAGGAGAGTTATAACTGCTTGAACAAGAGGAAGGTTTTTTCTTCTCTTGTCTGCAATTTGTCATGGAAGATCTCTTTGATAAAGGCTACAGCCCTTGAGAACTCCATCCCAGTTGGGTAGGGAAAATGTGAGGATCAGATGCATGTTATGTATTTTATTGCTTCTGGAGAGAGGTCTCATATCTGTCTGAAATGTGGGAGGAAGGCTTCCTTGCATGGAGGGCATTATTCCCAAACAATTCATCTCAACTAACAGGGAGCAGTTACAGGTGATACTGCGTTCCCCACCCAAATCTACAGAAACAGCTACTTAATTGATTATCCTGCCCGGCCAAATGTGAGTGACTTCAAACACAACTTTTAATGAAATGTCTGTGTGCATATTTTATTCTCTATTTTCCATTATAACTAGTTGAAGATGACGGAATCAACCAAGGTTTTAGAATTTATCGGGAAGATGGTGTGTGTGAATAAATAGAATGTAACTCTGTGTAGGTTACTGTAGATGTGCAAAGTATTGACTAAAGATGACTGACTCATCAAGGTGGCTTCTGGGGAGCTAAGTGACCATTGATCAAGCAGAAGGGATGCTTGAGAATAAGGGTCAATCTTCAGATGAATTGGCAGGACGTTATGGATCCCTGGGCAGCCGTTGCAAAGAAAGAAATTGAATTTTTAAGGGCTGTTGATACTGTTATCAGAGAGTTGCGCTGTCTTTCCTTCATCTCCACTTTATCTAGTCTAGGCTATCAATCATTCTTCTCCATAAGAACTTACATTCATTAGTGAAACAACAGAATAAAATAATACAATTTGCAGGATTAAATAACTGCAGAGATTCTCCAGTTCTGCAGGGAACAATAATGCACTGGATGGGCGAAGACAGATTGATTGAAGAATGCTAACTAACATAATGGCAGTGAGGTTCCCCCCTCCATTGCAATCACTTGTATGTATTTAATCAGGACCAAGAAAAGTAGACTGTCCAATGAGGGGAAGAATCTGCTCACATTCTCATATATCCCAGGTTTCCTTTAGATATTTAGTTCACTGGTTTGTGATCTTCTAGAACAGGGTCCCCAACTTTTTTGAGCCTTTGGACACTTCTGGAATTCTGACACAGGGTGGTGGGTGCAACCACAAAGTGGCTGCCATAGGAGGTAGGTAAAAAAAAGGTAAAGGTAGTCCCCTGTGCAAGCACCGAGTCATTACTGACCCATGGGGGGGAACGTCGCATCATGACATTTTCTTGGCAGACTTTTTGCAGTCTGGTTTGCCATTGCCTTCCCCAGTCATCTACACTTTACCTCCAGGAAACTGGGTACTCATTTTATCGACCTTGGAAGAATGGAAGGCTGAGTCAACCTTGAGCCGGCTACCTGAACCCAGCTTCCGCCAGGATTGAACTCAGGTCGTGAGCAGAGCTTGGGCTGTAGTACTGCAGCTTACCACTCTGCACCACGGAGCTCTTTGGTTGGCTTTACAGGAGGTAGAGCCAACCAAAAAATGGCTGCCACAGAAGGTGGAGCCAACCACAAAATGATTGTCAAAGAGGCAGAGTTAACCATGAAATGTCAGTGAATGAGGTTATGCATAACTAATAATAACACTGCAATATTTCAGGCAGAAACACTATTTAACATGATGTCTTTTAAAATGATGGTATATTTAAAAATATTTTTCTTGTATACATACAATCTTACATTTAGTGATGCAGTGGAGATCATTGTGCTGTGGTGGCAGCTTCTTCCTAAGCAACTTTTTAAAGAATCTGCACAAATCTTCAGTGGCCAATCAGAACTTGTGATGAGCAAAACCCCACCTCGCCCCACCCACTTTAAAAAAACACTTGGCGGGCTCCAGGAAAGGTGTTGGCACTTGGCAGTCACCATGTCACTCATGGAAACCACATTGGGGACCCCTAGTCTAAAATATAGCTGTAAGTTTTCGGGTGTAATCCTAAACACTCTTCCTATGATTTCATCATGAAAAAATGTATTGATTACTGTGCTGTAGTCTCCATATTGCAATCAACATTTTATGTAACTAAAGTACTAGCTGGTGGTTGCCTACTAGCTGGTGGTTTTGTTCATATCTCCATTTTTTTTGGAAAATCAGTTCTTCAGACTTCTTAGTTTTTAAAAAGGGGAAGATGAGGTTAATTTATTAACTGCTTCGGCTGGAATCTGGTCTAGAACCATAGTTTCTGTGAAGAATTTCTATTATTTCCGGTAGGTTCTGGACCTGTCAAGGAAAATACATGAATGCAATACAAACTGGGCCAGGCGACGTTACTGTTCCTTTGTTGTGACATTCTTTGAGAATAACTTTCTGGATCCAGGATACAATACAACATAAGATGAACTTCTATTAATTATTTTCATAACTTAGAAAGCAGAATTAGAGAGAGAGAAGTAACTTGCTACTCTGGCTGGGTCTCTCTGCTAATCTTGCTAAGCCCTAGAATCTGTTAAGCACACCCAGTGTCTTCATACATATGAGGGGGCTTCTGGAGTGCTTTGGGGGCAATGATGATGCCACCCTCTCAGCCTTTCAGAAGGAACAGGTGAGATTTAGCTTCAGAACATCCTCTCAGATGGTCCTATATTATGCTTTCTTTGTTTGCTTAAGATCTGATACTATGATGTTGGTGATATTGCTAGACACTTGACATACTGAAGACCTCAGAGAAGATAAGTGGGAGATCCTTCAGACCAAGTGAGATCAGATATCAGATACAGATTTATTTGGTCTATGACCAGTACAAATCGAAAGACCAGAACAATTTACACTAGAGCAAATTAAAATACAGAAGGTTAATACATAGTAGTCAAAATTTACTAAAATTTAAAATCCCAACGGATTTTGCAAGCAGCTGAATTTTTTTTTTGCACAGCTAACAGTAACCTGCTTATTAACACCCATTTGAAATATCAACATATCAACATCAGAGCAGCCTGAAAAGCTTTTCAGCAATGGAGCGATTGTATTTGAATGAATATCCTGATAAAAATGGCAATAGAACAGGACATGCTCCACTGATTCCATCTCTTCAATGCCACAGGGACAGATTCTCTCCTTTATGGGGATCTTTTCATATCTCCCTCCAAAACTGCAAAGGGGAGAGCTCACCATCTTGCCAAAGAAAAAGCTCTCAGTTGGCTAGGGCTAGGTACCTCCAAAAGGGAGTGATAGGGAGCCAGAACGACAACATAGATTCTCAGCAGTCAGAAGATTTGGAACGTTGTTGATATCTTTTTATCACTCAGTATCAAATGGCTTTTGATTGACAATTTCTTTTACTTGGTTGTATCTCATTTTCAGAGTGTTTTCTAAATACAATCCTAAACTCTGTAGTTTACAATAGATGACCTTCACCCAAGAAGATTGATCATTATCTTGAAGAACTTTTGGTTAGCTTTAGCCAAAAATTGATAGAGGGTAGGCTTGCCCTGACCTCCACTTTAACCAAACAAGTGAGACCTTGCATTGTGTCCCATGGCATGCTGTGTGGACAGGGATATTGATGCCTTCTCAGTGTTGGAGGCGTTGGAACCATGCACAGAAACCTGAGCCATTTTCACATATCTTTAAAATAACACGATACTAACCGAAGGCTGCCAGCTTCCTCGCATGATTTTTGATGCCATCTATGATGATCGTGCTTTCTTGGCTGTCTACCTCCAATTTGTAAATGGATGGTGTTGAAAATCTCACGAGGAAGCCAGCAGCCTTCCATGAGAATCATGCTATTTTAAAGACGTGAAAATGGCCTAGGTGCAGACAGTCTTGTTGCGCCTGGCCAGAGTGAACTGAGGAATCCATTCTGCATAATGCAGGACTGACTCAGGGCCAAGCTACAAGTGTCGAATGACACTTGAACAGCAAGTGTATTTCTCCCTGTTCACTTGCCCTCCACTCAATCCACTTGCCGTTCAAGTGTCATTCGTCACTTGTAGCTTGGCCCTCATTCTGTTGTTTACCAGAACCAAAATATGAACCATGATTTGCTATGGGAAAGCCATTGATGAAAATATGTGTAGTCTCATCAGCTGTTCCCACTGCCTGGTATTTTTTTAAAATTTTTCATTAGCTTATGAAAAGCAGTCCGAACATTGTGGTATGTCTCCCCTTACCCCGGCGAAAGTTATGATCATCATTCTGCCATCTAACTTTCAGCCTCAGGCTCCTTGTGGGAAGCTTAAAGCAGTCTGCAGAGAATCATGAAGAGCATAGCATTATGAAATAGCCTCTCGGCACATGATTTTGGACTAGGTGCTTCTCAGGGCGACAGGGAAACTATACAATTCTTTTTCAATCCATTAATCAAAAGCAGCTGCAGTTCCCGTTTCAATGATGCAGGTGAAATGGTTATAAATATTGAACAGAAAAAAAGTTAATTCATATCCAAGCTCCTGGAGCATTTTCATAAATAAGAAGTAACGCACACGCACACACATTGGTGCACATCTCTTGCCAGCTTTTATATACTGTTGCTATGATATTGCCAAGCCTGCTTGGATTTGGACTGTGGGTTGAGAGGAGTGATAATTTATACATCAAAGGCTGATCAGACCCTTTATTGGTGTGGTGTATTTATGTATTTTACTTAGCGTATACACTTCCTTTGCATAGCTCAGGGTTGTTTGCAGGGCAGCCCCAGCAGTTTCCCGTCCCACTGCAGATCTGCTTAGTTTTAACACAGCATCATGTATCCTCCTCCTCCTCTGTGGGCCCTGCTTTGATGATACTTGGAAGGTTTCTATTGATTTACTGCCCTTCCCTTTTTGAGCCACATGCTAGGGACTGAGTATTAAGCTTTTTAACTGAGGGTAGGTAAAACCTGACAACTGCAGGTTCTATCACATCTGAAACCCCAACAGACAAGATGGAATGGGACCAAATTTCACACAATAGGTGGTTCAAGTTTGAATGTCCCCATTACATTTAAGCTTCTCCTTGGAATGTTTTATTGTTATCTTCAAATCCGTCTGAAGGCAGTGGAGTCAGAATTTGGGTAATGACTTCCTGCGTGACCTTGGGATCTTCCATCTCCATCCGTAAATTGGGGGTGGTAATACTTAGACATCTTTTGGAGAATGATTTGACACCTCTGGGTGGAAGGTGCTCTAAGAGTGCAAAGCATTATTATTATTACGATGATCTATGAATGTTATTAATGGGCATGACATTTCCATTCCCCTTTTTAAAAATCAGCTCACAGTATTTGACTCCCTGCAGCCACATGAACTTCTCAGGCTGGCAGCAGGCATGAGTGCTGTCTTACATGGGCTAGAAAATCACAACACCCTTTTTCTTGCTGTGGCCTCCTTATATTACGGCTGTAAGATCACTTAGGCAGATTCCTCAGAGTTATGGCCACCAGTGAAGCAGGGTTAAAGCAAGCTGCCTGCTTTGGAGAAAACCAAGACCGGGAAGTCAAGTTAACAGTGTCTCCCAAGCAGCACTTTGTATATCGGAGCCAGCATGATACAATGGCTAAAGTGCTGGGCTTGGTTGTAGAAAGGTCATGTCCCAGTCGTCCACTAGGACCAATCACTAACTTTCATTCTAATCAGCTGCAGTCTGTTATTCTGCAGTTAAAGCATTGCCTAAAGATCACTGGAGGAAGAGTGGGATGTGTATGTAGCAAAGTAATAATCTACCTAGGCAAAAAAAGAGAATGCTGGTTATGGATAATTCCAATTAGCAGGACACCTGGGTTTGCAAAATTGCTTCTTCCCAAAGAGAGATGAGGAAAGTTCACTTCAGAAAGGAAACCACCATAATGTTTGTATGACCTGATTTACAGCAGCAAGGAGGCACTGGGCTTGCCTGACCTGAGTTACATAATTACTGTTGACTTTATGAGTCAGAACATCAGTCCATCTATCCAACTGCTAGCTCCTCTGCCTGACTGTTGGAGATCTACAGATTCAATTTGGAACCATATGCATGCAAACCATGTGCCTTACCACTGAACTATGGAACTTTCCTAATTTCCTTCTGTATAGGGATATAGTTTTCAGACTTCAGTTACCTCTAACCCCAACCACCACTTAGGTCCATATGTCTATCTTCTTCTTCTGTTTTCTCTTATCTGCTTTTTTCCTCTATTGTGGTTTCTCCCACTCTTTTTTCCAATGCATTATTTTCTCCTTCTCTTAAAAAAACCCAAAAAGAAATTATGTTGGTACCACTGCTGTGACCAGCAAAGCAGAACATTCTCTAACTGTTAGAAACTGGTAGAGCTATTCAAAATATTCAAGATAAAGGGGGAACTTCCAAGGTATGGGCAACTGTATGTTTTAAGTTCTTCAACAGACAAGATTCTATGAGATGGTCTATAATTCAGTACAATTTGACACCTTTCCTTTTGCTGTGAGGGTAGGCAGGATTGTTTTTGAAAGGGGTAGGTACACATTTGTCATCAGACTCAGAAAAAGAAAGAGCCCCAAAAAACTATGGAAGCAATTGTAAACAGGTCTACTCAGATCTAAGTTCTATGCTTTTCCATAGTGCTTAATCACAGGGAAATGTCTTTTGAATTGTAGCCTATGATTCAAGTCTCCGTTCCAAACATTTTCAAAGCTGATAAGAGGGGCGGGGTCTTCCCTTGTGAGGAGCTGATTGGCAGGGAGGCAAAGAATGCCAATTCCCGGGTAGCTACGCGGGTAGGGGGGAGATGTGTTTGTGTGCCTTGTAAAATGAATTTGTAAAATGTAAAATTAATTTGATGCAGTACAGATAGGAACATGCCCGTTGTCTTGGTGTATTGTCACTTTTTTCCTAGTAGTGTCCACTCAGATGCAAATTAACCTCTATGGATAGAAAGCCCTTTTGTAGAATTTAAAAGCAATAACTGCTGTTGCTAGCTCCATCTCACCTATTCCCCTCTGATTTAATCACGCTGTCCTTTGTCCTTGGCTATTAAAACCATATTTTGCTGAGATTTCAGAATCCGTGTAATGGACACATAAACAATTATTTATTTGTGTGGCTGTTAAAAATCAGTGACTTGCCTTGTATTTTTACAATGGCTGTTTATTTACCCAGGATTGGCCGCCCAATCCTATTAAAAATAGATGAGTTAACTGTGTTTGGGGCATTTAATTTTTAAAGCCTTCCTTTACTATACCATAACATAGTTCTCAAAAGCTGTTGCTTATATGAGTGTCTGAGGATGAATAGAGAGGTAGGAACATGTGCCGCGGATCTCTGCTCTGAGATCTCTGGAGATAAAAGTGGATTTAGAATTCTGAAGTTTGGAGTTCAGTGGTGTGTATATATCACAGATGGGAGGGATATTTAACTACAGCTGTAAATTTTCAGCCTTTTGCTGAGGGTATTGCACATCATTATTTTTTTAGTCTTACCTGCATATATAAAACATTAAAAACCTTTAAATCTTAGTCAACGGGTTGTTCACATTGTTTTGTAAAGAATTCAGAATGTCCTCAGATCTTCCATGTGGGAATCTACTGTTTGTTTCCAAACAAGGTCACTGCTTCTGCAACATTAAATATAGACACTGATTTCAATGGGCTTAGACTGAAGTAACTCTGTTTAGGATTGCACTGACAGGACAGGAGCTCAGAACAAGGCTGCATGTGGTGACAATAGAGGTTAGCAATATCGATAGCTGCTAAAACTACTCACAACCCTCTCTCATTCTTGCCCTATGGTGACCTCTTTGTTCCTCTTTGCTTCTCCAACAGGCCAGATATACAACAGGGAGGGTAAACAAATGGGCTAGCAGAGATGATGGTGCTGTGAGATCGCTAGAAGAGTTCTCTGCAGGTGATTGTAACTGATAGCAGCTATAGTAACCCAAAGGCCTCGTGCCAACTAAAACTGCATTCATGGGTTCTCATGGGAATTAGCCTTAGCACCCACAGTGATACTAAGGTTTTCAGAATCAACACCAGTTACCCATGTTAGGGCTGTGCAAAAATTATGGTAGGTGTTCAGGGTGACATTCTGTGCCATTTTTAAAATGTGATTTGAATTACTTATATGAATTACAGCTAGTTGCATTGGGAAATCAGTCCACTTCTATTGCTTTCAAAGGGGGAACACTGTTCCAGGTGTAACTTTTCATCTCCAATATTACATGGGATGAAATGATCAGGGATTGTTGTCCTTGCCCAAGGGAATCTCTCTTTCAAAATGCTGGGCAAAACAACACACGAGAGAATCTTGATACATTCATATATAAACATTCTTTTTTTGGCAGTATTTTATTCAGTGTGTAAAAGTAAGTAGAGAGGTGTACAAAAGACAGAGTGATTCTGGGGGATAAAAGGACCGATTAAATTGAAGGATCTGAAATTGAAAGATCTGAAAACATATGCAAAGTACAACATTTGGAAATGGAGAAGGAACAATAGTGGAATCCTTAGTGGAGGTGTCCCAAGAGTTGTATTTCACTTTGGAAATAAGATCAGGGGGGTTTCCCACACAGTTTTTTTATTGGCTCTGGTACCATACTGTTTATCCCCTGATTTCTGCGTGCATTTTTCCCTTTAGCTTTTGCTTAAAGCTTTTGTTTGTTTGTTTGTTTTTCTCCCAGGGTTTTTCCTAATTCTTTGAGACCACTTTTACCCTGATATTTTCCTGGAAGCCGATTTTGAGTCCATTTTTCCACATGTGTAACGTTTGTTTTGGTTGCTTGTCCCACCTAATCCAACCCACTTTTTGATGATTAGACATCCACTATTGTCAAAACACTCCCCCCATCTTCCTTCCCCCCTCCAGTTTTGTTTTTGATCTTTTTAATAGTCAATTTCATATTGATATATCAACCTACCATTGTAATAAAAGATGCAGCAGGTTTTGTGGATTCCCAGCTTTCATTTTTTTAAAAAAGAAATTATCTAGCCCCTTCCATTGTGCAGATATGCGTTATTTGTCATATGTCTGCAAGAGAAAGGTTTCGAGTCTTACTTTAAAACAAATAAAAACTAGGGCCGTTTCCAGACGGCTTACCAGCCCCCGGAACGTCGCACCACGGTGCGGGAAAACTGCAAAATATCGCGTTTTCTTGCGCGAGTTTTGCGCGACGTCGCGTGATGTTGTGCAAAACTCGCGCGAGAAAATGCGATATTTCGTGTTTTCCCTGCACTGTGGCGTGACATTCCGGGGGCCGGTAAGCCGTCTGGAAACGGCCTAGGAATTTAGAGAACATGCTGCATTTATTGTTATAATAGTAGGTTGATATACTGATTTGAAACTGATGATTTTTTTTTTAAAGTTGCAAAAGCACTGGTGGCCCAGGGAAGGAGGGAGCACTACTGGTGCCAACAAATAGTGCTGTTTGAAAAGCACATAGCTGTTACTGCTCCTGGCTTCATCCAACAGAGGTTGATTTGCCTCACTGGTGCCCCTCCTGGCTCTGGGTCAGCTCAGGCAGGGCTCTCTGAGAGCCAAGCTACAAGTGACACCTTACACAGGTGGGACACTTGTCAGCTTCCCTCAAGTTTTGATGGGAAATGTAGGCATCCTGGTTTTACAGCTTGGCTCTCCATTACAGCTGCAAGACCAGGATGCCTAAATTTCCCATCAAAACTTGAGGGAAGCTGACAAGTGTCCAACCTGTGTCAGGCGTCACTTGTAGCTTGGCTCTGATTTGAACTGGTGGGGGGGGGTTCAGTATGGGTGGTGAAGCTGCTCCTTTTTTAAGCCTCCCCATGCAAAGACTGGAAGTATGTTCATTTTCTATCTCTTTTTTTTTAATCAGCCCTTATTGCTATATCAATATAAATGTGTAAAAAATAAAAAAGGGAAGAATGTTATGATGTCACCAATGATGCCACCAATGACAAAATCCTGATTATTTAAGGCATGTGGGGAAGAAAATAAACCATCTCCACAACTGTAAACATGCAATGTGTGATGTGTGGAAGAACCGTACCCAAACCGATTTCAATGCTTGTGGATTGACTGCTAAGAAAATCAAAAATAAGTCAAGCATGCAGATGAACCCTAGATAACTGAGAACTCCAATATCTAGACTGAAATTTGGTTAAGAACAATTCTACAGGCATTCTTGCTCTTAACCTGCATCTCAACTTGCTACATTCAGTCATTCTTACATTTCCTTTCCTCTTCTCTTTGAATTTCTGAGCAGCTTCAAGTGTTACACAGAATTGGCACACAAGTTGATAAATAGTGAATAGTAGATTTGGGGAGGGGATAGCTGCCCAAATCTAGATTTTCGCATCTCCTCTGCAGTAAAATGAATAGGCAGTATAGGTGGGTGAAGATCCCTGGAAGGATAGATGTGAAGATCCAAAATACAAACTCAGATAGAGAATTCCTCTAACAGCCAGAAGGTTGTTTCCAGAGCATGCAGATTTTATATCAGACGCTTTCACATTCCACATTCAGGTTATTTCAAGCTCCTGTTCTCTCATTTCTGCTTCTCCAGCAGAAGTCTTTTTTATGGCTGCACTATAGCAGCCTTTGCCCTACAGACCTTGCCTGCTGCGATAACCCTTTAATTCAGTAAATTCCAGCTATGCTAAAAATCTGAGTGTATACTATGGATGCTGGAGCATAGGTTGTGGAGATATGAAGGATAACTATCACAAATATTGGTGAACTCAGGGACATGAAGTTGTTACCTCGAATAATTCCTCAGTGTTCAGGCCATCCTTGCTTGGATCATTGTCAAAGCTTGCTGAGAATTGTTCACAGTGGACTCATCTCCACATGAGATATTGACAGGAATCCAGCCACACAGTTCCATGGATAGAATGGCATTTATATTTTAGGAAGAAGGAGTGGTGGTTCTCTCCAATTCTCTTCCACTTCAACCCCTATGCTATTCCTTATGGTCTGCTGACTTCCGGGAATAAAGTTTTGGGGTGGGGGTTACAACTACAGATGGGCACGAACAGCAATATGAACTAAAAAAGGCCACGAACAGCCCAATCAGCTGTTTGCAAACAAGCTGTTTGTGAGGCCCCATTCTAAACAAACAGGTGGTTGTTGCAAGCCTCGTTCATTGCTGTTCATTGCTATTTGTCAAGCCAGATAGTCTGGCACCTGCAATCAATTCGCTTGGCAACCGGAGGCAGGGACTGCCTGAACTCTGTCTGAACTTCTGCTGTTGCCCTGGAAACCCCAATCTAAGCCCAATTTCGCTTGATAGGCAGGTCTTCCTTTCAAGTGCGGAGCTCCAAATTTGTTACAAGGGAGGCTCTAGTTTTGCAGACAGTGGAGAGACAGTTGCTGTTGGCATTTTGATAGAGAGAGTGCATTGGAGCTTGAATTTTCTCTGTGTGTGGTGGGATAGGGATCTACCTCTTCAAGTTCCAGGGCTCCTGCCAGGCTCTGGGCCAAGCTATTATTTATTACTGGCTCCTGCTGCCTGCTCAGGTAAGGTTTCTGGGAGTGGTGCGGTAGGGATCTACCCCTTCAGGTTCCAGGGCTGCTGCCAGGCCCTGGGGCCAAGCTATTATTTATTATTGGTACATTTCCTGCTGCCTGCTCAGGTAGGGTTTTGGGGAGTAGTGTGGTAGGGATCTTAATGGCTGGAGGAGAGCCTGCTGGCCCCAACGAACAACAAAAATGTTTGTGAACACATCATGTTTGTCAATGTTCATTGTTTGTGGATGGCAACGAACAACGAACACCATATATTGTCGAAGGCAGCAGTCCGGAAAATCCACAACAATCAATGAACACCATGTTTGTTTGTTTTTCTGTTCGTGCCCTTGTCTAGTTACAACAGAAGAGGGAGGTGGGAAAATCTCACTTCACACAGTCCATGTAGGATTGATATGTGATACTTATATCTTAATAAATAGTGATGAAGAGCACCTGATTATTTCAGGCTCTTTTCTTCTACTTTTAACCTGATGCTATCTTTCATTTGACTATGATAGTGAAAGCAAGTATTACACCTCTATGCCAACAAGCCTTGCCTTAAAGAGGAGTCATAGCTCAATAGCTCAATACATGCTTTGGCTGAGTCTGTCTGAGGTTCAGACCCTTAATGTGTCAGGCTAAAAGGTCCAGGCAAGCTGAGAGGAGATCCTGGTGATCTACTGCCACTCAACACACCACTGCTGGGCTGTACAAACCAGTGATCAGGCAATATATTAGGCAGCTTCTTGTATGGGGATAACCAAACCAGATATTCAGAAAAAACAAAAGGCAGTTCATTGATTGATGCATTTAGAAATTGCTGATGGTGTAAAGAAGCATGCAACACAACATGGGATTCTGTGTATGTGTTCTGGCGAAATAAAAACTTTTTATGGAATTGTTATATGAGTGTGCCCATTTAGGAGATGCCAGTGGCTGCCTGCCAGTCAATTTCTGACAGTTAAACTCCAACTCAAGACCTAGGAGGAAAAAAGCAGTAAATGTGAAATTTTGCTGTTTCCAGCCAAAATGTTAGGAAGGGAGGTATAGTTCCATAGGATAAGGGGGTGGTCTATGTTTTCAGCTGCCTGGCCTTTCTAAAGCTTAGAGTGTCATCTTGCAATTCCCTTACATTTTTCAAGCAAATAAATAAATATTTGCAGAGATATTAAAGATTTATTGAAAAAGCCGTATATTTAAGCCAACTTGCAGAGAGAAAAAAAAGAGAGAGAGAGATGACTGAATATTTATTATTTAAATGCTGGGCAAGCTCTACATATTTATTTATTCCTCCATAATCCTCTCCGTGTTTTATAAATATTGCAAAAGATCCGTCAATAATATAACATGTTTTCACTAATCCAGTGGAATAATTAGGAAGTGTTTAGGGTAATATTGTTCTGAGCAAATACTGCAGCAATGCGCTGAGAGGCGTGACTTAAACATAGCAAGCTCCCTAGCTTAGGGCTTTCTCTAGCACCTATCAGCATCTATAAGTATCCATCAGCGTTGCCAAGCAAGCTGGATCTTCTCTGTCCTTTGTAGTGCCTACTTGATTTACAGCAACAAGTTAATTCCGAAGACACAATTACACAATTACAGAACTATTACCACAGGTTACTTAAGCCACAGGATTCTTGGCTATTGACCCATCAGGCTTGGCTCTCATTATTTGGGGTCTCATGATCTGAAAGACACACCCCAGCGCTTTGTTTACTAGTCTGCTCATTTCTATATGCAGATTATGGCTGTTTCCATATACATTGAATAATGCACTTTCAATGCACTTCAGTTATCCTTTAGAAGTGTATTTTGTGTTCCACACGCGAAAACCCACTTCCAAATGATCACTAAGGAGCATTGGAAGTGCATTATCCAATGTGTGTGGAAGCAGCCACATTTGCATATATAAATGGGCCTTTGTCAGGGACTGAGTCTAAGATTCAAGCTGGTTTGTAAAGAAGGCCTGAATTATTAATAGGCTACCTGCAACTGAGATCAAGAAGGTGGGGGGGAGTCAGTCAGGTCAACTCCACTTTGACCCCTTTGAACACTCTTTGGGTATGCAGACTCAACCTACAGAGGTGGAATTGTGCTCTCTTGCCTGCATCGCCACATGACCCCTTTGAACACTCTTTGGGTATGCAGACTCAACCTACAGAGGTGGAATTGTGCTCTCTTGCCTGCATCTCCACATTTGCCATGCTGTATGGACAAGAGGCTCCAAGCATGCACCCAAATGCATACAGGATGCCTATGCATGATTTTTCTAGAATACAGGTTGTGCCTTGCTTCTCAGCAAATAAGCACATGGAGACGGGACATGAGGCTAGGGTATATTGCCTACCAATGCGAACTTCTCTCTATGGTTCTTTTTGAAGGTCTCAAGATTCTTTCATAGGTATGAATGTAGAACGAGATATGCATTGTCTTCTTTTCTGACTTTGGCTTTTTGCCTTTACTAGCATTATGACAAGCAGATGGAGCAAAAGCTGCCTGTCCACTTAACAACTACACTCACATACACACATATACACAAGCCAGGTGATTGCAAGACTACAGTCACACTAAAAAATGTCCAGAAGACCCTCTGTGAATGGTCTTAGGGAACAGAGCTTTCCTGGGTTTGAAACAGTCTAAGGAGAAATTAACTCCCAGTCTTTCCTGTGTCTTAAGACAGACAAAAGTGCATTAATGGAAGGACAAGCAGCTCGGTTTTCTCTGGCTCTGGGTATTATTAGGTTTTCAGTATTCTGCTGTTAACATAGCCTCTGGAAGCCAATCCAGACTAAATTCAGCTTTTTACGGCAAATCGCCCACGACTGTCTTACCAATGGCAGAAGCAATTGGGAGTTGACATTGGCTGAGCTTTTCCCCCACAGACAACACTTTATTGAGGCAGTTGTGAAAATAGGCCCATTATTATCAATCATCATGTGATAGCAAAGAGGAGTGAGGGGCAAGGGCAGTGTGTGTCTAGAGGACCCCTGAGTGAGGAGACATGTAGACTTTGGAAGATCTGCATTAGTGTGTTCAAAGCACTGATTTTTCCCCCTAGTGAGCTGCTGCTGAGACTAGATTAATAAAATGTACAGATAAAATCAGAGTTTTATTAAAGTGTGCTCACGTGGCATCAGCACCCAGCCACTCTCTGAGAATGTGAGCGGGAAGCTTGCCAAATTCTCTTGCTTATTTGATTGTGAATGTTGCTTATCATACACGATATGAATGTCTCTTTGAGAGAAGCAAACAGACAGCTTTTTGGCCCAAATCTGGACTTGTACTCAATGGCTCTCCTCAGCAACTTTTGTATCATACTGATATTTAAGCAGAGGATGTTGTGTGGGGACTGCACATAATCTTCGTGGAGCCTGTCACCCGGATGTTGGCATTCTCCCTCTTCCTATCCCATGGTCATAATTCCATCACTGGACTCTGCAGTGCATTTGGAAGAGACTCTTTCTCCTCTTTTCCTTTTGTCTCTTGGGTTGCTTCTTGCCAAAACTCAGAGCTAATTAAAAAGTGCATGAATAGGCTCACAGATTTTCTTTAGCTGGAGCTGCAGGCAGGGTTTCTAAGTTGTCAGGATAGAGCCTTCAGGGGAAAAAAAAACACCTAGTCTGCCAGTGGAGAGTGGGAAGGCAAAGCAGCCATTGCTGTGAGGTGGGAAATGAATGAGGCAAATCCATATATTCTCTGGTTTCACTCACTCCTCACTTTCTCCATGCAGAGAAAGAAAGAGACACAGAAAGAGAGAGGTGTTTCTTAATGTTTCTGTTTTTTCTCACTCATTGACCTTCACATCCCCTTGTATCTCCTTGCCTCATCCTCTTCTCTGTCTCTCCTTCCTCTGTATCCTCCTTCCCTTACTCCCAGGTACCTAGTATTTTCCCCACACACAACCCCACTGTGTTCTCTGCCTCTCGGTGGCTGCATGACTGCAGGCTCTTTTCACTCCCACACACTGCTGGCACAGATGCACATGCTAACAAATATTTTTCACAGACATGTCTGAAAGCTTGAAGAGGTTTGCTTCAGCTGTACAACTTAGGACTTTTAGAGTTGCCATCAGCTAGTAGCAGAGGACATCCTTTTCTCTTTAACAGTCAGTTATGGAGAGATGAGCAAGGATGTCCTCTCACTGAGGCAAAAAGCAGAGCACATTTATATAACGTTGTTCTGCCAGAAGCAACTGTTTGAGTTAGAAGCTGGCACCTCTAAGAGCTTCCTCAGACAGGCTAGAGATGCTTATTGACTCCATACAGGAATGCACTGGGATGTTTGGCCATGTGGGGGCTCAGTCAATGCAAGTCAGACTCTGATACAGTTACAGGACATTTCTAAATCATCACCTGTGCTTGCTTTCTCAATCTGCTTCTATAATTAGGGAAATGGGGGAAGCTGAAGTTACCCTACAGAAGTGGTTAATCCAAACAAAAGTGGCAATGGATATGTCATCTCTAGTTTTGTTGGGGAGAAGGGTAGGTGAGAAGTGTGCCTTACGTCCCAGCACACTGACTCAGCAAGCACCTGCATGTAGCCATTTCATCCAGCATCCCCCCAATCTGCTTCTCTGCTCCTCAGATAATACAGTGCTAATGATACCTAATGAAAGAACCATTAAATGTAGTAAATGAGAAACCCTGAAACATTTTCAGCCCTGCACTTGCTGTTGAGATGGGTTGATGGGATCTCTCCAATAGCTGGGATTCAGGGGCTACTTCCAGGTCTTCCAGGAATGATTGGGGCTCACGGGCAGATGGTACAAAGGCAGATCTCTCTCTCTCTCTCTCTCTCACACACACACACACACACACCTTTGCATAACTGTAGCCACCTGATTGTGTGTTGCTTACTGTGGTTAGGCCCTAGTTCAGAGCTGATTCCCATTTTATAATGTTCCTGATTTTCATTTTAAGGATATGCTCAGCCTACCTATGAAAGAATGTTCTATTGGAACATTTGCAAAGTGTTCTTGTTTCAGCAGGATTTTCAGGGATGAGAATCATGTTGCTCCTGGAGCTCATTTTTAACATCCCTGTCTTGGGAATTTCACTCTGCCGAATATGCTGCCTGCCCTGCAGAAGCCAATCCTGCAAAGACTCATTTTTCTCCCCCACAGGTACAGTGATCCTGAATGGAGATAGTTCCCTCTCCCAAGCATTGCAGTCTGGAAATGCACAAATGAATCATCCCCGAGGCAAAGACAACATTCTACTACATCTATCTTGTTCTAGTCACTTCATTCTTATTCTAGATAAGATCACCCGACAAAGAGAAATAACTTTTACTATTGTTTCCTGACACAAATGAGGAGATTTTGTCCCTTGTTTTTTCCATGAGATGCCCAGTTCAAGCAAAATAATCTCCATTTCCCCCTGTATTTCTCTATCAAGAATGTATCTTGGTTGATTCAAGAAGACAAGAGCAGAAGAGCAAAGGGCAAAAGTCTCTTGGCCTGTGATTTTGCCCTGTGGCCTGCCAGAATTTGTTTTTCATATTTAAAATGTATTTTTATTTTTATTTATTCTTATATTAGTGTTATAATGTTATTCATTGTCAGCTGCTTTTCTTAGGGAGAAAAGCAGCCAACAAATATCCTAAATAAGCAGATGCTCCAGAAGCCAAAATCATTGAGTGTATAATTCCTGCTTTCTATATTTTCTTTTGCATAACCCTTTATGCCTTCCACTCCCTATGGCGTTAGGTCTCCAAGAGTCACCTGTTCTAATAGAAACCTCCTTCCTTTTTAAGGGTAAGAACTTAGACTATTTAAAGGCATTCATCTTTGGAGGAACGTGGGACAGAGGGCTGAGGTTTCTGAAACGAGATAGCCTGCCAATCTCTTTGTTTTCAGTCTAAGATGCTATTAATGTATATCGTATCTCAACAAACCCAAACACTCTTCTGTGACTGGTTTATCTTGAAAGTGATTCCTGTTTTATCACAAATAAAGTAGAACCATAAGCTAATAAAAGAGCTTAATGGAATAAAAAGAGCTTAACATTCTTATTAAATGTATCTCACTTGGCTATACAGCTGCACAAATGCTCTACACAGTGTCTCCAAAGTGGAACAGCATCACGTTTAATACCTGTGATATATGCTCTGGGGAATCCCTTTCCCTCATAGTTGTTATTACATTAATATGTTAAGGGACACAGAAAGGGGGTGGGGGATTGGCAAATTCCAATATGCCAACTCAGTTGTGACCTCAGTGACAAAGCCAAAGTCAGCCAAGATGAATTAATCCCAACAAGCAATCCAAGAGGTTACACTTGCAACAGCCACGATCCATTATGTTATTGGGTTCCTTCCCTAAATCTTCAATGGCTTGAATATATTGTCTGCACTGTCACCAGGATTGCTTCCCAACTATTTCAAAAAGGGAGGTTATTGCTGGGTTGCCTGAAACCAGTCTCTGTCCATTGATTTCTTGAGTCTCTGGAAACATTCCAGCTTCTCATCTAGTCATGTATTATTATGCCACCCCCTTCCTCAGTTGGTCTGCCTTGACTTCTTCCCCTCTCCTGTCCACTCTCTTCAATGTATTTATGCTGACGGGCCCATCTTTCCTCGTATGCAGACAGCAGATGTGATTAGTCGGAATCTAATTTGTTCGGAGTGCTCCAACGATAGAGGGAAAATTATTCTGCAGCAATATTTGCAAATGCATTCATCACAGAGTCCTGGGCAATCCCTCACCACTAGCTGATGACTTGGTGATCTTCAGGAAGGTTTGATTAAAAGGACTTTCTAATGATCAGCACAGATTCCTCCCCTCCCTCCACTCTCTTTCATCTTGTTTGGAGCACAGGAATAACAGTCCCGTTTCAGAGACTTCTCCATCCTCCATCCCTGTACTAGTTTGAGGCCTTTTCTAAAATCCCTTAACCTAAAACCATACCTGCATTACATAGTTCAGGAAGGTTGTATTATACAAGAAGCTTCTTGTGTAGCTCTCAATCCATTCACAAATCAAATCTGAGCCCTGGCACCAGGGACTGTCCTCCCTTCCTCTCTTGTCTTCTCAAAACAAACATGTAAGAGGCTAGGCTGAGAGAGAGTGGCTGCCCCAGTGAACTTGATGGCAGATTGGGATTTGAACCTGGATCCACTCCTCTTTTAGTTTTGAAATTGTATCCACTGCACCACTTAGACTTTCTGATTTTCACACATCAGAAAACTCATATTCACACATTAAGAACTATCTTTCTGTTTTTTTCATAAATGCAGACCACAGAGGGAGAAGGGCTGAAAAGCCTGTTAAGTGGCATTTGAGAAGTGAACCTTATTCTCATATCATCCTTACACAGGAAGAAACTTCAAGTTATCCCTGTCCAAGAAGAAATGAAATAGAAGTGTCATCATGTACTTTAAGTGAATGTGAGTTTTTGATTCCTGCTGATTCAACTCACAAATTCCTGTTTTGACTTCACTTACAACTTACACAAAGTGAATCTGCGAGTCTTTGTTTTCACGCCATTTTGTTTCCCCACACTGAACTTTTCCAGTTAAAATTAGTTTCCTGATGTTATTTTAGCATCAGTTGTGATTAAGTGGTATGTTATGTGTAAACAGCATAAAAGAAACAAACGAACTGGGAAAACCAGCTGCAAAAGTGAGTGAAATGAAATACACCAGGAATGTCAAATATCACCACCAGATGCTGAGGCAGGTTGAACTAATGGTGGTTCTTATATTTTGCCTTAGACTAGTGGACATCATCTCCACTCCTTGCAAAGTGTGTGATAGAACTAAAGCCACATCACTGGATGACCTCTGGAATGGGGGGTGGGTGGGACTGTACTTCATTGGTGATGTCACACTCCAACAGGTTACAGTCTTGCAGTCACATTCTATAAAGCACTGTAATGGACTCATAAGCTGGGGGAAAGAATTTCATTTTCTAAGCAACATTATGTTGTAATTTAAATGCTGGAAATGTTCAATAAGTCAAAAGACAAAGCACTTCCTTGAAGAATGATATCTGTTGATCCCACACCTAAATATGAACAACAACGACATATTTGCCTTAGAAACAGCACTTGGATTCCCCTTGGTTAGCTTCCAAAGACTGGATATGTCCTCACTATCAGTTTTTGTCTGGGGGTCGCAGATCCCAGGAACACAAGCTGCAGCCTGAAGCTGAAGTTAAGTCAAGGATGTTGCAGTTCTCTGCAGGGAGGGGAAATAAATCTGTTCTACCATGCATAAGCTGAAAGGTGTTGTACAAGCATGATATTATCAAGACTTGTAAAACATCGAGGGCAGCTATAAAATAAAGATGTGGTAACTTGTACTGTTTTTTTCTGAGGTCACAGTATTACCATGAAGAGCCTCTTGTATGATTGTTTTAGCCAAGACACACTCTGCCTCTCTTGAGGTCACTGTTCTGGAATACAGGATGGACATGCATTTCCCTCTTTCAAGTTTTAGACACTCTTCTTTCCCCAATCTCCATAATGAATTCCACCATAATGGGAATTCTTCCCGGAATACAACATCCAGATTTGACCAGTATTGTGAGACAGAGCTGCATAAATATGCATTTCTCCCATATTTCCTTGGTGTGTTCCAGATGTTTGGGGCATGTTTGGTACATGATGTATATGCATTGTAATACCTATTATCATTATGGAAGCACAGCTTACAATATTGAGTACATACATACAAAATACATACAAGCTATGCACACACACAAAATTGATAGCACTTCACAAGGGATCATCAAAAGTCTGAGGAATGGAATGCTTGGCCAATCCAGATATGGAACATATAAAGATAGGAGAGCAGCCAGAGAGAGATTTCTTCAAGCCCACTCCAGATTGTGAATATCTCCCATTCACTTCAGCTCAGTGCAGTTAGAACATCAGACTCTTAGCACAGATCTCTCTCAAACAGCCCCCCCCATTAATCTTGGCTTCATTGTCCTCGAATCTCTCTCTCCCCTCCTCTGTCACTCACACTACCTCTCTTCATTTCTCTCTCTCTCAGGCTTCAGAGACCACAGAGGGAATCTTGATTGAGATTGCATGCACGGTTTTCTGGAACACTTAATGAAGCTGTCTCTTCAGCCAGGTGGAAATTCAGTGTCACAGGCCAGAAGATCACATAACTGATGAAGAAGAAATGAGACTTAGAGAGAATCTGATGCTAAACCAAAAGGAAAAGGATAGGTACAACATAATAGCATAGTGGTCACTGGGCTCCCATTCATCACCACTCCATGGGAAAGCAAGGATAAGGTTAGAAGAACACATACCTCTCTATGTGCAAAAGAAATAGGCATAGGGGGAGGGATAGATTTGCAGAAAGTCATGTTTCATTGATCATCTGGAGCAGAGCCTTAGAATCATCCCTTTTATAATTGGAAGTGGTGTGTGCGTGTGCACGTGTGTGTGTGTGTGTGTGAGAGAGAGAGAATGCAGACTAAAATATGTACCAGGGCACCACCAAATGTAAACCATAGGTATTCGTACCTTGGAAGTGGCTGCATTTGAACTTGAATTGACAGGCCATGGTCAATCAAACATTTGGACCCAGGAGGCCTAGCACACTTTAAATGTGATCAATGCATCCTAGGAGAACTTCTTCTCTATTTATTTATTGCGCACATAATTTTTCAAAGCAATGCTGGTGCAGAGTTCTGTACAAAATACAAGGACCCGACTAACACACAGTATTAAGAGTTCCTATAAATTGTTCGTGTCCTGCTCAGCATTCTCTCAGGCGAGGGGGTTCAGTCCTTGCCAGTTGGAGAGATATTGCAGCCCTCTGTAAATCAGAAACTGGAAATAGAAACATTCAAACCTAGGACTTCATAAAGTGGGATTCTTCAGACTATAGAGCGTTAGCCAAGCAGCAGAGAATGCTGATACAGCTATGCAAAATCTGTGTACAGTCAATGCATGGAGGGATCAAGCCCACTGGCCCCACCCCTTCAACTTCACAAGTAGACACAATGTAGGGATTCAAATAATCTCTCGGCATGATATAGGAATTCTTTTGTGGATATGGCTTATCTGCACATATTGCTTGTAAGTAGGGGTGTACAATCCAGGTCCAAGGTTCAGGGGGCGGGGGGTGGGGAGCTGGATTTTAGCTGATCCAGCTAAATCTGGCTTTCCCAGATCAAATTAGATTCGATCCAGGACCCTGGATCAAGACTCTCAGATAAATACAGCTTAATCTGGCTACATCCAGGAATCGCAGCTTCAGCCTCTTGGCTGGCTGTTTTCCGCAGCAGAGGGGAAGAGGTAGAGGGAGGAGTAAGACAGAGGGAGGAGGAGTGAGTCAGGAGGGAGAGTGAGTGACCAATCTGTGCAGGAGCTCTCCTTGTCTGCCTGGTTTCTGTGAGTAAAAAGAGGGCTACCCTCGCCAAAATAAGCCAATAAAGAGGGGGGAACCCGCGAGGGTTAGTAATGCTATAACCAATACTTGTACACCTTTTCTGTAAATGAAAAATTGATCTTCATTCAGTAGTACAATAATACAATAGTAACTTATACAGAATGAAGCTTCAAAACTCAAAATAACCTGTCCAGTGTATTTCTTTGGGCAATGCCTTACATAATACAGGCTAAACCCATGTACAACCAATACAATCAAGTAATCAGGTGTGATTTACAGAAAAGGTGTACAAGTATTGTTATAGCATTACTAACCCTCGTGGGTTCCCCCTCTTTATTGGCTTATTTTGGCGAGGGTAGCCCTCTTTGCTCGTTACGTTTGGTATGGCTTCCTTTAAGGATATATTGGCCTTTACGGCAGATGAACAGCAAGAGATTTTATCTGGAATGACCTCCATTATGAATGTGACTGATAGCTCCCCAAAAGATGACTGGGACTCTCTTACTTACCTTAAATCTAAGAAAGTCAAATTTGATCTGCATGCTTCTACTCTCTATGATTACCACACATCACAATGCATCCCGCGAGGTTTGAGAATCCAGAAACCTCTAGGGATGTTTGCCGATGACGAAGTGTTTAAATCCGATTGGGCTTCCATTTTAAATAAATGCAGTTTTGATCTTATGCTTTTAGTGATCAGACGATGTAAGAAGGAGAGTGAAACTTTAATTGAGGAAATTCAAACCGCAATTGAGGCTCTTAAAACTTCTATCCCTAATGTCGATTACGAAGCACGACTGCAACAGTTAGAGAATCAGGTGAAGCAATTTGAGGCACGGACTAAGGAGATTAAGATTAAAAAATATAAGCGGGACAATTTAGACTATGCTAACAATAGGGTCTATTTTTGGTGGGATCAGCCGAGAACAAACTCTGGAAGACAACGCAAGATCTCGTGGGCAAGTCTAGTCAGTACTTATTCCGATTTGGAGACCTCGGGTGTTTCCGACAGCTCAGGGGACGAGGGTCCAAGCAGTAAGACCCTCTGTACAAGGACCATATACCCCCATCAACGGGGTTCTTCTTTTTTAGAGAGAGGCAAGAGGAAACCTTTTCAAAGATCAAGAACGAAAATTTAATTTTCAATTTAGCCTCTCACCCTTTAAGTCCTGTTGAACTGTCGGTTCTTAATAAGGGCTTAGGTTTTGTCCCCACTCCCCCGTATAGACCCCTCCAAACACGTGTCGACATTTATAAACTAGTTAGCCAAATTAAATTAAAATTATTCTTTGAAGCATTGCTGTCTTCGGAGAGCAGCGTACTCTTTCCGTTGCCTTGTCGCCTTAAAGGCACATCGGCTTTTGTTCTCCCCGTTGCTGACCATCGGGTTGACACTTTTGAATTCATGGTTTTAAGGGACATTACTGCACTAGAAAACAAGTCTAATCGCGTGTGGCACAATTTGAACCGCGAAGAGAGACAGGCAATAAAAAGTTTACATTCAGACCCTGCTTTGGTAATTAAACGGTGGTAATTGGAAAATTGATTGGTGTGAAGGGGAGTTGTATGAACTCCTGATGACTGTGTTCTTTTAGAAAGAATTTTTGGAAACGGATTTATTTTGGATCTGGACCATCCGTTAGAGTATTGATGTCACAGTATTACCAATGTACACCAAAAGAATACTACAAGGGTTTACTTGTAATCTGTGATTCACACAGTTTGTTGGAACAACTTTAAGACTACACCTGATTACAGTTGGAATATTCGGCGAGCTTGTTCCTGGACAAAAAGACTAGTGTTTGTATGGTGCTAGGAAGCACTTGCACTTTAATATCTACTGCAATATCAACAAAGCACTTAAAGCACTGGACACTTTATATTGATTCTGAACATATATGACACCTGTAATAATATTTTTTCCATGACTGTCACAATGGGTGTAGTTCTTTATTAAATTGTATAATTGTGTAAAATAAAACAAAACAAAGAGGGAGACATTTTTGTCACACGGGTAGTTGTTCTATTGATGCTTGGTAATTAAACCGGCTGATAAAGGGGGAGGCGTGGTGGTTTTGGATAAGGAGATGTATGTGAATGAGGTCCTTAGACAGCTACAGGACCCCTCCAGCTATCTAAAGATTCCATCAGATCCGACTAGCCACATACAGGGCCTTATTAAGATAGTGTTGGATGAGGCGAGAGAAATGGGGGAAACTGAAGATAACTTATACCATGCCCTGCAGGAGAAATCTCCAAGAGTTCCGTTATTTTACGTATTGCCAAAGGTGCATAAACAAGCCTTCCCCCCACCAGGCAGGCCAATCGTGCTGGGCTGCGGTTCTGTTTTAGAACCTTTAGCTATTCTTTTGGATTCAGTTCTTCAACCGTCTGTGATGAAGATAGATTATTTGTTGTGTGACACAAAGGACTTTATTAATCAGGTAGAGGATTTTCCGTTGGAAGAAGATGTAGTATTCTTAACAATGGATGTCAATTCCCTCTATACAATTATTCCTCACGAGGCAGCCAGGGAAGTTGTTGAAGAATCACTTAGGCAAGGCACAGGTGTTTCATGCTCCCTACCAGTACCGCTTCTGTTACAAATGCTGGATTTAGTCTTAGAGAAAAATTATTTTAAGTTTCAGGATCAATTTTATCTCCAGAAGAAGGGCGTAGCCATGGGGTGTTCGGCTGCGCCTAGCATCGCCAACCTTTTTATGGCTCGATGGGAGAAGATTCACATTATGAATGAGGCCAACCCCTTTAGAAGTAATATTTGTTTTTACAGGAGATACATCGATGACCTTTATTTTTTGTTTTCTGGTGTACATCAGATAGAGCCTTTTTGCAATTGGTTGAACTGTAGGGATCGGAATGTTCAATAAACTTGGTATTATGCCAAAGAACACATTGATTTTTTGGATGTTACCACATATAGACACCCCTCGTGTAAGGTCAAGTTAAGAACGTTCACTAAGGCTACTGACCGCAACTCATATCTGGATTTTCACTCTTTTCATCCCAGACACCTGAAAGAGAACATCCCATATGGACAGTTACTGCGTATCAAACGCAATTCGTCTACTCCCCAGGATTTTTTAAAAGATGGAAGGTCCTTGTGCAGGGACTTTATAAATAGGAATTATCCTCAAAGACTTATTAACATAGCCTTCTCGCGTGCCAAGATGACAGACAGGACACTGTTGTTCCAGATTAAGCCCAGAGGGATGGTGGATAGGATCAAATGGGCATTGGATTACACTCCCCTTACCAACCACATCAAGAGAGTAGTGGACCAACATTGGACCATTGTACAGGACATTAAGGGCTGTGAACAGCGACCACTATTTGGTTTCAGGAGAACAACTAGCCTTCGGGATAGTTTGGTCCATGCACGTTTGGAAATGCCAAAAGAGAAAGCCCACCTACCCCATGGGAATTTTAAATGTGGAAGGTGCGCGATGTGTAGTCTTATGTGGCAAGGAAGGGAGTTTTGGGTTAAAGGTAAAAGATTAACCTTTGATCATTTTGCCTCTTGCTACACTGCAGGGGTGGTTTACCTGATAGAATGTCCATGTAAGTCCATATATGTGGGTTGCACCTCCAGACCATTAAAAACCCGCATTTTGGAACATCTTTCCCGCATTCGGAATAAAGTGATAAAAGCGCCTTTGGTGCAACACTTTGTGGAATGTAAACATGTGGATAACTCCTTTCGGGTCGTGGTACTGGAGGTTTTGCAAAGGGAAAGCTTCAATCAAACTGCTCTTTTACGTAAAGAAGCCTATTGGATTTTGTATTTGCGATCTGTGAAGCCACAGGGATTAAACAATGAACTTTCCCTGAATTGTTTTCTTTAATTTTCTTTAATGGCATCAGAGAGTCACCTGCCTCTTTAAGAACCATGGGCGGGTTGATTGAATAAGGTTTATAGACGAGAGTCCCTGTTAATACAAGGCGCGCAAGAGAATTTACTGCTGCCGCGTGCAACCAGTGTGAAAATATGCTGTAAATACCTTGATGATATGCAGGCTATGAATATTTCCAGGTGAATGTACAGGTTAGTGTTCAGTTAGTAGGTGAATCAATCCAGTGGGATAGGTACTGTAATTTGATTTGTATAAAGATTTATTTGCCTTTTAGATGTAAAGAACACATGCTTCCGGGTGTGAATAACAACGGAGATATACGCCCCTGATGAGGCGTGGGACAAAATCTGTGCTTCAGCCGGCCCCAGATTGGGCGTGTCTCTGCGGCTTGACCGGTTGGCTACCACATTGAAGTGGATTTGAATTAGGGGGCTTGTCCCTCAATTTAGCGTGCTTACCGCTGCTACCGTTTGGACTGCCTACACACCTGATTACTTGATTGTATTGGTTGTACATGTGTTTAGCCTGCATTATGTAAGGCATTGCCCAAAGAAATACACTGGACAGGTTATTTTGAGTTTTGAAGGTTCATTCTGTATAAGTTACTATTGTATTATTGTACTACTGAATGAAGATCAATTTTTGATTTACAGAAAAGGTGTGCAAGTATTGGTTATAGCATTACTAACCCTCGCGGGTTCCCCCTCTTTATTGGTTTCTGTGAGTGACAACAGTTCAGAAGGGCTAAGTTGCAATAGTGTCCCTGCTTCAGTTTGGTTTGGGTGGAATTCACTTTGTTGACATGATTCTCTGGATTGGCGATGGTCCCTTTGCTTTACTTTGGTTCTGGGGGGATTCCATTCCCTTGCTTGAGTTTGGTTTTGTTGGGCTTTATTTGGGTTGAGCTTGCTTTTAGGAGGATGCTCCTGGCCAGAGGTAGCCTTGCCCCTGTGCGTTTTGGCCTGAGAACCAGCTTTGACTTTTTTCCTGCCATAGGAAACAATGAAGTCACTGTGGGCAGCTTGTTCCAGGGGCACTTGGGTAGTGAGGGAGGCATCATTCTGGTTCTGTTGGGCTTCTCTGGGTTGAGGAAACAATGGAGAGTGGCTGGGGACACCTTTTTCAGGGGTCCATAGAATTGGACTCTGATGTCCAATCTTTCTGAGAGTCAGCATTAGAGGACAGTCAGCAGTAGGTTCCCTGCAATTTGGTGGAATTTGCTTGGAAAGTGATGCCCTCCAGCCCCCTGGATAGTGCTCAGAATGGTTTCTCCATACAGAATAATAGTTGGATAAATCTGGGATTCTCTAATCTGTCCATATATGATCAGCAAATCTTTCCCAGATTGCAGGAATCCTAGGGGTTTTTTGGGGGGGGGATATCCCTGGAACCCAGATCTGGATTACCTGGGGGTTTTGTTTGTTTGTTTGTTTGTTTGTTAACACTGCTACTTGTAAGCACTGAAGCTCTGTTTGGAAGAGAACATATCATTAAATGTATTATATACGACATTCTTTCTCCACTATTGGAAAAGTACTTATGCCAGTAGAGAAGGGAGATGAATCGAGAATAAAGTGTTTTGGAGAGCAGGTCCTGGGGCTACTACAGAAGGAGAGAGTCAGGAAAGTTTGTAGAATGCAATCCTGTATTTTTTAAATACTACCACACAAACCATCCAGGGCTTTGGGGGAAATTGCAGTGTTCAAATATTTATTGATTACTTCATTTATAGCCCACCTTTCTCACTGAGATTCAAGGCAGATTACAAAATTTAAAAAAAAAAATTCAGACAGCATAAATCATCCATTAAACAATGCAATAGGGCTAGAATTGCAGAATCAGAAAAAAATAAACAATGCAAACAGAAAACTATCTCAGGTATGACTTACCATAAACAATGTACAAAGTTGATGACAAAGGCCAAAAACAATGCTGTAAAAGCAACATGATACATGCAATAAATGTTGCAATAAACTGCATCCCTATTGCTTATAAAACCATCCTGCTGGACCATTCCATTAAACTGCAGTTCTAATCCATTTAGACTGGATGCCCTCCTGAACATTCTGTGCTTTGCACGTTATGGGAAATGACGGAGGTCTGGGGGCCTTCCTGACCTCCTCAGGCAGGCTGCTCCACGGGGTGGGAGATACCACACAGAATATGCACGGACAGACATTTGTTGATCTTATCTATTTCCAGGGTGGCATCCTTAGAAGGCTTTGCTCAGATGAGAGAGAGCATAGTCGTAAAGGCAATCCTGCAGATATGTGAGTCCAAGTCCATTAGGGGCTTTGTAGGTGACAGCCAATAAGGCTGAACCTAGTAACTGATCAGTAATCAATGGAATGACTACAGAATAGCTGTGATATGCGTGCCCTGCCTAACTCTGGATAACAAATGAGCAAAAGTGTTCTGTTCCAACTGGAGTTTCCAAGTTGACTTGAAGGGTGGACCCATGTAAAGTGCTTTACAGATTCTAGCCTTAAGGTTACTGTGGCATGGATCCACATGACCAGATCAGCTAGGTCAAGGTAAGGAGTCAACTTCAGGGTAAATGAAGATGGAAGAAAGCAATTTTGGCAGCTGCATTAACTTGTTTCTCCAGTAGTAATGCTGGGGAAAACACATGAAACTCATGACCTGTTCTTGATTTACACATAATATTATGGGTTGCAAAAGAGCCCAACAGAAGGCAGTATCACCCTAAGAGCTGTAGCCAAGCTGCCAGCTCAAACATTTGGAAATAACAAACGATGTTTTGGAACTATGGGGAGTAAATAAGGGATATTCATGATTAATTTTTGTCGAAACTTGAAGTATGCACACATTTTGTTCTGTATCACAGAGGTATTTAAAAATGTATCACCCTTTACAATTATAGGGTTGGAAAGTAAGGGGCTTTTTGGCAATCTTTCTTTAGTATTATAAAAGTAAACTGAATTTGAAGACGTTGGTGTAAAGGTATGACTGTGCAGTCTCAGAGGTAGCGAAGTTGATTCCTAGGCCAACCCTGTGGCCTTATGAAGAACTGTAACTTTCAAGGTAATCTCTGAAGGTTTGGTTGATCTCTCTCTCTAACCACGATATCTTTAGCTCACTTGTATGTTTCCCCCTCTATATACACAAGCCTTTTTTAAACGCTTCTTCAACTTTGTGTACAGGCTTTCCAGCCGCATGCTCCAAAAGCCCAAGGTGGTTTTATGGCAACTTAAGTGCTGCTGATTTATTGTCTGAATACAGGTTTTTCAGGACTCACGCTGTTTGCTTTCCCTCAGCTGTTCACCTCTAAAGGGTGAGATCAGCATCTCTTAGAAATGTCTTTTGTGGTTTTGGATGAATGGTGTGGACCTTTTGTCCCTTGTGCCAGTGCAGTGGGAACAGAGCTGTGTCCTGAGGCACAAGGAATTCTCAGAGGAGAACTGAAATAAGGGGAAGGAATCTGTGAGGTGGAAGAAAGATGGGCAGTCGGCAGATCATGGGTAGAATACAGTTGCCGTTGAGATGTTGCTGAAAATTGCATTATTGTTGTTTGTTTGTTTTTGATTCTGTAACCTGCTTACAGTTCATGTAGAACCCTGAAGGCAGCTTGTACCATATAAAAACCATCACAAAAATGTATCAATATTAAAAGAATCAAAATACACATAACTAAGACTAAATGGGAAATGCATCATTAACAGCAGCAGAAAAGACTCATCTATACGGATTCATTAATTTGCTAAAACCAATGGGAAAATAAGGCGGATGGGTTTCTTAGAGAAAGCTAACAACAACAACAACATTTGATTTATATACCACCCTTCAGGATGACTTAACACCCACTCAGAGTGGTTTACAAAGTATGTCATTATTACCCCCACAACAACAAACACCCTGTGAGGTGGGTAGGACTGAGAGAGCTCCTAGAAGCTGTGACTGACCCAAGGTCACCCAGCTGGCTTCAAGTGGAGGAGTGGGGAATCAAACCCGGCTCTCCAGATTAAAATCCCACACTCTTAACCACTAGACCAAACTGGCTCCATAATACACCAAGCTGTTCCATAATAATGGCATTCCCACCAAGAATGACCTGATGGGGTTGGGAAAGACAAACCACTACCCAGGTAGCATTGCAGACTTCCCTTCCCTCCAGTGCATCTTCCTCCTTCCAAATATTTCCAAAGCCAATAGGTGGGGAGGGGACCTCCCCTTGGAAGGACCCTATTGGCAGGGAGATAATGCCATTGCCTGGGTAGTGCCAGGAAAAAAGATGTACACGTGCACATTGTGCACATTCCCCCTTCCCAACAACGGGGATAATTAAAAATATAAGGGCTTTCCCCACTTGGGATCCACTTGATGAATGCTTGCCTGCTGCTGCCACTGCAAGGTAAGAATGAAAACGAAACACACAAACTTGTTGGTGGGGCAGCGCCATTATAATTTGGTTTCCCAGATTCAGTTCACTGTTCCAGAAACCATTTTAAAAAACAGAAGCAACTTCTCCGTGTATTTTCACCTCATTTTTTTTTCATTTTGCATACCCCTACTTTTCTACCCCTTTAAAGGAATTTCAACAACAGGACACATACATAATCATTTTATTGCCACTATCACAGTACAAGAAGAAGAAAAAAGAAACATAAAGCAGGATTTCTTTTCCAAATGTCTTTGACAAGCCCAAGCCAATTGTGCTCTGCCCTGCCATTCTGCAGCTCAGAGTTTGCTTGCAGTTTCCAGCCACAGTAGTCATCCTCATTTCACTCAACCACCCTGGACATAAAAACACAACAACATTTTTCTAGATGCATGCCCCTACCGCTGATACCTACCTTTAACAAGGAAAAGGCTCAGGGGTTTTTTGCTAATAAACCCTTTTCAATCATTATGTTTGGAGTGTCCAGTTGTGCATGAGTATGTGCTACCCAATGCATGCCATTGTCATTTCATGCGACTGGAGCACCAAATGTATTTTCAGTTTCAGTACATCATATAGCAAGTTGTATGCACCAAAGCAGGAAATACATGCAGTGTCCTATTAGATGAAATGGCAGCCATGCATATCACAAGGGTCATGGATAGTGCATGCTTCCTGTACATGTGGTGGGATACCCCCAAACATAACAGCTGGAAATCAATACAGTATTACATGTCTCTGGGTACTGTAATGCTTGCATTAGATTCTGGTTATAGAATCAGCTGAAAACAACTGCCTTTCAATACAATATGACACCTCAGATCCTAAAGATGTGCTTCTCTACCTCATTTGAACTGGGGTGAGGGAAGGGTGTGTGCTTTTCTCTAGAACAGAAAGCACTGGTGCCTCTTAATATGAACACTGTTTCTTTTGCATGCTCAGAAGTACTGTATCTCATGGTTGAAATGGTGACTGATAGTTGGGTCCATTTTTTTTTAAAGTGAATGTTTCATATACCTGTCTCCTTTTAGCTCACAGGAGCACACACTCCTCCCATAGATGCCATAACAATTCACTGATACTGAAGATGGAGCTCCTCTGTTATCCACTGAAGCATTCATTGTATCCATCTGCCCCTGATCAAATGGACTTTGTTTCATGGCCTCAGGAAATTAGCCACTTCCCATATGGTAAAACAAATATGAACCCTGACTGCCAAGTGATATGTTGCTCTGCTCCATTCTGTCTCCTTTCTATGCAGGCTATGTCACCCACTTGCCACTGTCTTTGATTCAAGTCTTCATCTCTTTTCCAAGAATATTTACTATACTGTGACAGTTGGATTCTCTTAATAAGAAAAGTGATGATGAAAGGAGTTGTAGCTGTTTTCTCATTTTTCTTTAGGAGAGTTGAGAGTGTTTGTCATGTATCTGAAGAAGTGAGCTGTCATTCACAAAATCTCATACCCTAGACAAATGTTGTTAGTCTTATAGGTGCTACTGGACTCTTGCTCTTTTCTACCGCTACAGACAGACTAACATGGCTACACATCTTGATTTGTCACGCAGGTATGTTGCCATGTGATTACACTGTGGTCAAGGGGTTAACCTGGATTCACTTTACCTGTGCAAATTAGAAATGTGCAGCTTTGCAACTGTGTCACTTCCCTCCTACCTGTCTGCCAAATGATTAGCTGTCTCAAGTGGTATTCTATTCAGTAACTCCCGCTCTATTAGCTGTGACAGTTAAATACAGAAAAGAACTTGCTAGGTGAAGCTTGCTGTTGTAAAGATTATTAGCTGTTCTGTTGCAAAAGGCACCCAACCCCCTTCATCCCACCCCCGCCTCTTTTTTCCTTCTGCTCCCTATTCCATTTTTGGATAGATTCTCCAGTCCATGTTGAGCAGCAGTTTGACTACAATCCACTAGAGGGCAGTGATAGCCGTACCTGCACACGTGTGCAATTTATAGGGCAGAAATGCAGGACGTTCCTTTTTTTGCAATGGAGCAAGGATGACTCCTGTCTGTGCCCTCCATAAACAAAGGGCTCCAAAAATGAAAGTCGCTCTTGATATTTGTCAAGAATTTATTCCATTGGAGCATCAAAAGATGATAGCCGGCTAAGATAGCCATGATCTGTGAAAGATTTGTTGTCAGACAATTTCTGACAACTTATTCTGATTACCCCACATTGGTGTGGTTTTTAAGAGTGTGGAACTAGGATCCGGGAGACCCAGATGTGAATTTCCATTCTGCTAAAAAGCTCGCTGGGTGACTTCAGGCAGTCACATACTCTCAGCCTGAGCTACCTTGAAGGGTTGTGGTGAGGATAAGCCAAGTGATGGGAGAACAATGTATGCTTTCCTGAGCAGCTCGGAGGAAGATCAGGGTAAAAAGGGAGCAAATAAAACAACACATTTATCACTATTTTGGTGTTGTCCTGAATGAGAATTTCAACTCTTTCCCCATTGTCTGCACTTCATGCTGCTCCTAAATAAACACATACATTCTTTCTTGATTGTTCTTTTATACATTACTAGCTTGCTACCTGTGCTTCACTACAGAATTTAACTACTTTAAATCCAGTTACGGGTATGTAACATTTTTTTAGTTGGGGGGGGGGGGGTTGGAGTTGGTTTTGTAGAATAATAGCATAGTACCCGAGCATCACAAAGGTGTTTGAATAAAGTGAAGTGTGTTGATGCCGAAAACTGATGAAGTGAATTTCAAAATGTAACATTTATTGAAGAGATTTTAAAAGGAAAAGATTGTAGTGCAATAAATAAAGTGAAAAATATGTACAACCTTTTTTTTCTACTGAAGGACCTCTTTGTAGACCTCATTGGTGGTTTTCCCCTCAGGTGCTAGGATCACCAGGCTGCTGGGTGAGCTCACTCTGAACCAGGCCACTTAGAACTGCCCATGTGAGAAGCTGTCCTCCCTCAAGTCAATGCCTGCCACCTTCAGTGTCTGCCCCTGGGACTTGTTGATCATCATAGCAAAGCAGGCCTTGAGGGGGAACTGCAGTCTCTTGAATCTGAAGAGGTTCTCGGAAGGTATGAATGGTATGGGTGGTATGAACACCGACTCCCCCGAGCACTGCCGGTGAACAATGCGGCCTCGATGATGTTCCTGTGGAGGGCTTTCACTCGTAGTCTGGTACCATTGCAGTCTGGGTGGGCTGAGGTTCTGGACCAGCATCACTGGAGCCCCCACTTTGAGGAGAAGCTTGTGGGCTGGGAAGCCAGGAGGGTTGAGCATGTTGAGGAACTCCACAGGGTAGTGGACTGCATCATCCATTTGCACTACTGAGTCCAGAGATCTGTACTCCATTTCTGCCCCTTTGAGGGAGTTAAGTTGTGTTTCATTAATGATGGCAGCCTTGTCATTCTTGGGGGTCTGGCATGCTTGCATAGCCCATCCATGGACTTCTCTGTGATAGTGACGATATCAGGGTATATTGTGGCTGTTAGGTCTGCTAGGGTTGTCACTCCTGTATCCAAGCCTGCAGGGATGGTCACCTTTCTCTTGGACTGAGGATACTCTCCGTCCCCTATTTTTAGTAGGAGTTCAGAGAATTCCCTAGTGGATGCCTCTGAAGTGGACCCTCATGTTCTTTCTTAGTGAGAGTTTCCTGATGAGGGGCCACAGATACGATGCCTTGACACACACGGTAACCTCGTCAGCTCGAGTTCCCCTTGGGACTACTAGCAAAGTCTGCTCAAAGTCTCCAGCCAGCAGCCCAGTGACTCCCCCCATCACTCTCTCATTGCCCCTGACATCTTTGAGGATTATGCTCAGTGCCTCAAAACACCCCTTGTGCACCATGGTGCTCTCATCCCAAACAATGAGCTTACAGTTCCACAGCACTTGGGCCATGTTGCTTTGTTTTGAGATTCTGAACAGGGGTGTTTCTGTATGGATGAGGTTAACAGGCAGCCTGAAGGTAGCAAAGGGTCATCTGCCATCCCTGAGTGAGCCTTGACCTTCCATGGAAGTGAGTGCCTCTCTACTTGTCTTCCAGGATTGCTTTGCTCATAGAGAGACTCTGCCGCTCTGTGCACCTCAGGGTGATCTTGCTGGTACTTGGCCACTGCTGCTCGGTGCATCGCAGAAGTAGGATGTGCATATTTCTTTGCCGCATCTCTAAGTTGCTTCCTCCTTTTAATGGCAGTGTATCTTGCACCACATCTGCCAAAAGGCTCCTTGGCGGCAGTAAGAGGTGATGGTTGCAAGAGGTGTGAGGTAGAATTGGACTGAGGGAGGAGTGGTGTGATGGGCCCTTCGGCAGGTTCATGTGAGAAGTTCACATTGAAATGCCCCCTAGAAAAGTTGTGCACCATCTCCCCATGAACATTTAAAAACTCAGCTGCCATACTGACTTTTATATAAAATCCCTATTCAGGAGTCTTGTACTGTCTTTCTTCAACTGTCTGTAGTGTCCTTGACCTTATTTTTTACCTCAGAACACCGAGTTCCACAGCTGGCCCATCCGAGAGAGGGGGTTGCAAGCAGGCAGGCCTCACAGTAGGGTTGCCAAGTCCAGGTTGGATAGAGTGGGGTTTGGGGAGGGGAGGGGCCTCAGATTGGTATAATACCATACAGTCCACTGTCCAAAGCAGCCATTTTCTCCAGAGGAACTGATCTCTGTCACCTCGAGATCAGTTGTAATTCTGGGAGATCTCCAGCTACCACCTGGAGGATACACGCAACAAGTCCGGAAATATGCAATTAATGCTGACTTTTATATAAATGTTGCAATAGTGCAAACGTGCATAGTGCAAAGTGCAAATAAATAACATGCAATGAATACAATAAATATAGTTAATACAATTCAGTTGTCCAAGTCATAATATAAATGTCCGAAACAGACCCACAATGGGGATATACTAAAGAGGAAGTCACAAGGCAGTCTTATGGTGGTGGCACCTGTGGATTTTACATCTCATTGGACTTGAGCCACCACCATAAGACTGCCTTGTGACTTCCTCTTTAGTATATCCCCATTGTGGGTCTGTTTCGGACATTTATATTATGACTTGGACAACTGAATTGTATTAACTATATTTATTGTATTCATTGCATGTTATTTATTTGCACTTTGCACGTTTGCACTATTGCAACATTTATATAAAAGTCAGCATTAATTGCATATTTCTGGACTTGTTGCTTGTACTCCTCACTATCCGGTTTTCTCCCCTTGTTTGGCTTAGTAGTACCACCTGGAGGCTGGCAACCCTACACCACAGGGAAATTGGCAACCCTAGTGAACTTTTAGGGGAAGACTGGGATGTGCATTTTACCTCAGGACACATTCACTGACTTCCTTAGCAACTGTTTAGAATGCTGGCCCCATATGCAAATGACCTTGAAAGCTAGCCCAATCAGAGCAGAGTGGCTGAGTTGGCAATTGGCAGGGGAGAAGAAGCCTGCCAGCCACACAGGAAAGTTGTATCCCTATGGGAAAACACATTTTACCCCTTTTTGCCCCCTTAGGGGGCGAATGCCTTAAAATCCCTTCTTAGTGAGCCTCTACACCACCAAAGGAACGTCCTTCCCAAATTTCACGATTCTAGGTCCAGAGGTTTGGGCTGGGTGTTGATGAGTCAGTCAGGACACTTCTCTCTCTCTCTCTCTCTCTCTCTCTCTCTATATATATATATATATACAATCTATATATATATATAGATTTTAAATATTGTTTTAATGTTCGTATGTTTTAGTGTTCAAATGTTCACCGCCTTGGGAACACTTTTTGGGCCGGAATGGTGGCATAAAAATGTTTACAATAAATCAATAAATTTCACAGTGACTACAACCTTCTTGCTGCTCTGATGCTTTTCAAGATACAGGCACTATCTCCTGGTTGACAATTGGCAGCCCTGAATATAACATAAGTCCCTGGTTAAGAGATAAGGTACAGGTGAAGGTACAAATTCCTCCTCTGTTCCCATGTCAGCTTTAATTTAGATTTAGTGTTGCATCTGTACCAATTCTAATTGTGGTAAACCCTAACTTAGGGTCTCCTTAACCAGAATCTGCAAATATGTCTTAAATCTTGGTTTCAGGTCTTTGCTAATAGGACACCTAGATGGGTTTAATGCAGTCAAAGCATTCAAAATGCATGAGGTAGATCTGCAGTGTGCAATTGGAGACGTGTAATGCACAAACTATTTGCACAAGTGAATTATATCTAGGTTATTATTAGATAAACACTGCAGTACTTGCAGCTAGTTGTGCAATCTGTTGTGCAGGCGGAAATGCAAACTGGGATTTAGCGCAAGCCGTCTGTGTGGCCTTTTAAGTATGTTTCTGCTTGTGAAGGGCCTCTAGCATGTGTGGTAATCTTCCACTGGATCCAGTCAATACCCTCAAGCTGTAAATCATGGCTGAAGCTAAGACAGGAAGAGAAAATTCACACCAGAGAAAAATGAGCGGAAGGGATAGAAATCAGCAGCATTATAGTTATGGCTACACCAGACCTTCACATTTCATATGCACATCCATATTGGAAAGCTGTCCAAATCTACTTGCTTCCTTTACAGTGTGAACCTGTTTACAATGTGGAAGAAGATTGTGATTCGTCGTGAACACTTCCCCATGCAGCATGGCATAGTTATCTTTGTAGCAAGGCCATTTAAGCCAGACCACTGGATAAGGACTCTCCGAATCATTTTAGCAAAAACCTTGTTAAAGCAAGCTTATCAATTGCTTATACAGCATTTTTTGCATATTTTGTAAATCACTCATTCATCTCACAGGGAAAGCTACTTGGTTAGAAAGGCTAATTATGTTTATAGCTCCACTGACATTTGAAATCACACCTCACAAATGACAACGCTATTTCTATGGGACACTGTAAAGAAAGCCTTTCTTTCTTTCTTTCTTTCTTTCTTTCTTTCTTTCTTTCTTTCTTTCTTTCTTTCTTTCTTTCTTTCTTTCTTTCTTTCTTTCTTTCTTTCTTTCTTTCTTTCTTTCTTTCTTTCTTTCTTTCTTTCTTTCTGGCATTGAGAGGCCAAAAAGTGCCTTTTTTATTAGAATGTAGAATGCCTGAGGGACAGAGCATTGTATAGGAAAGGCTGCACACTGTAGAGACAGTATTGATTAACGGGGCAAAGAGGAGGGGAAAGAGAAAGAGTTATTCCCACAGACAAAGCAGTGACAATGGTCGTTGAGAAAATCACAAAACACAGTCAAAGGCCACACTCCAAGGGGCCAATTCATTCTTTAGTATCTCCCCACTGAACTCAATGGAGACATAGAAGTGATGGATATAATTTCAGAGTACATTCTAGAAAAAGATGCAGAGACTTCTCACTTTACATTTTGTACTTCAGTGCAGAAGTGCAAGATGCATGCACATGTTTTGTGTTGAGGGTCAATTTGCACACAATCTTTTGTCTATTTGTTTGAACAGTGTGCCAGAAAACCCCAGTGGATACTGGTATACAACATCATCTGTGAAAATCAAACCTGTGTCTTGTTAATCCAGGGGGACATGCATGATCTCCATCCATGTAATGCAATGGCCGTTCCCGGAATCAACTGCAAAGCAAAAGGGGAAACACCCACGGGGACGAAACACACCAGTATATATCTTTAACTTCTAGGAACCTTGGGGAGGGTCAGAATAACAACAACATTCAATTCATATACCACCCTTCAGGACAACTTAATGCCCACTCAGAGCAGTTTACAAAGTGTGCTATTATTATCCTCACAACAATCACCCTGTGAAGTGGGTGAGGCTGAGAGAGCTGTGAGAGAACTGACTAACCCAAGGTCACCCAGCTGACTTCAAGTGGAGGAGTGGGAAATCAAACCCAGTTCTTCAGACTGGAGTTCTGCCACTCTTAACCACTACACCGAATTAGCCTGTAGTGCTTGTATGTGCTGCTTACCAATGGCAATTCTAACATCTCCACCAAAAGCAAAATGGGGAAAGTGTTTTGCCCAAGACAAGTACCAGAAGGAAGAGTAAACAGAGACAGTTGGAACATATGTGAGTTTCTACTTCTATGTGATTTTTTTCTCAGAAAAACAGTGAGATAAATGAACAGGGAGCTTCCACAAACGATGTAAGGTGTTTGTACTCAGAAGACCTCTAGCAAAGTTGTTTCCAAAAATTCTTCTTAGTGAATTCTGGTATCAGATATTTTTCTGAGTGGGTAGATCTTCTGACATCTGCCAGTGCATGTGCTATGGAACCCCTGCATATTGCAGGTCATGTTTCAGGGTGTAGACACTTTTCTCCAAGGCACTATTGGATCTCACTGTCAAATCCCCCACTGAGAATGGTGCATTAGAAGGCATCCAACATCTTACTGAAGCTGTGCATTGCTAAGGAGGATCAGTAAAGCTTTGCAGCTGCTCTTCTCTTGGAGAAAGCCTTGATAAGCTTCCAGACAACATAAAGGTAATTAAGAAAACACCAGGATCTCATATTGGGCAGTATTTAATAGATGGTTTGCAATTTGATAGTATTTCATAGTAGACATGTCATAGCATTTTTTTTTAAAAAAAATTGTATAGTATTTGATAAAGAACATGCAATGGTATGAGGCATCTGACAGCATTTCAGGAAAAAAATCCAACAGTAACTAGCATTTGACATCTAGAAGCTGGTGATTTCAGATTTGAAGCTTGCTCAGATGAAAACAATTGAGAAATATTAAAATCTAAAACATGCATATTTCAAATGTAGAACTAAAAAGGTGACATTTTAAACCATGGGTCTGAATTTCCCTTTGAATTTTTGCATTCCAAAACATGAAGCATTTATACCTTCCTTTTCTCTCTAGTGGGGATCCAAAGTAGCTTACAGCGTTGTTCCCCCTTCCTTCATTTATCCTCACAACAACCCTGCAATGTAGGTTAGGCTAAGTGACTGTTCCAAGGTCATCCATTGAGATTTCATGGCATAGTGGAGGATTCAAACCTGGTAGTCCCAAATCCTTGTCTGACACTCTAAGCACTACACTACACCTGAGAATAGCTCCGTTACCTGTAATCCAAGAGCCTGACCCAATTCCCACTTTTACTGTCTTCTGGAACTGCAAAAATTGGGAGATAAGATCAAGGCCTTGGGGAGCCCAAATACCTTGCTGGCAGGCCTAGTGTTGCCAGATCCCCCAGGGATAGGGTTGCCAAATATCCCTCATCTCCCGTCAGGAGGATGGAGTACCTGGCACTTACCTTGTTGAGCACGTGCCCACCCTGGAGCCAGCATGATGACATCACTTCAGGAGGTGACATCACCACACTGGCTGGTGAGAGCTCCCACACTTTGCACAGGGCCAATTTGGCCTGTTTGGGGCCCAAATCATCCCCAAACGAAGCACGGAAATGTTCCCATGGGCGGCGTGACAATTTCACTTCCAGAAGTGATGTCTCTGTGCCAGTCAGGCGTGTGCATACAGCACGTGCTCCTGAGGTGCCTGCCGGTGGAGGGCAACCTCCAGGAGCATGTCCCCTCCCACCAATCGGTGGATGAGGGGGCAAATCCCCAGGATTTTGCCCGCTACCAGCCGGCACCTGGTCAGCCTACCCAGGGATCAAACTGGAAGATAGGGGGTTGCTTGGGGTGTGTGTGTGCTGGGATAATGGGTGCTCCAGATCACTTCTGAGTTGCCCCAAGAATGACATCACTCTTTGCATGAAGCAGAACAGAGGATCATGTCAGGGGCCAATTGGGTAAAAATCAGCCCCTAACTCTAAATTCCACTGGGGGGGAGTGCAATTTCCCCCTGCCAGCCAGATCAGCAGTGGCAGAAGGTGGAAGCTGGGAGCAGGGGGGCTCCCACCCCCCACTGGGGGAATGAGATCCCTAGGTATGACATGTTTGGTGGGTCAAAAATTGCGCAGGCCTGATGTAGACAGGCACTGGGGCATGCATCTAGAAAATGTTATTGATGGTTTCATCTCAGGGGCTGTTGAGTTAAATGTTTAACGAGATTGGGTCATTTTCCAGTGGGGTGTTGCTGAGTCAGGATCATTTTTTAAAGTTTTTTTTCTGTTCTCATGATTTTTGTGACCATTCTTTTCCATAGAAGAGGCTCTGGTACAGCTGTTTTTGCACTTAATAACACCAAAATCACAAAGGGGGAGATTTAACAGACCCCCAAAGTAGTTCTTTGTGCAGCCACATTAAATTCTCTCTACTAATTCCTAAAATGGCCATCAAGCAGCAGCCAGCAGGAGAGCTTCAGCCAGCCGCCAACATTTAAACTTGAAAGTCCAGTGTGCATTAATTGCATTTCCCTACACTTACAAAGACTGATAATCTTTTTTTTTCACTTCTCCATTGAAAACTCTGCATTTGCCCACCTTCCTTGTTGTGATTTGCTTCTTTCCTTTCAGAAGGCAAGGAAGGCTTCTGTTGCAGAATCTCCCCATGGCAATCGTTGCACTTTCATTATTCCCAGTGGGAATTCCAGAGGGGCTGGGGTTGGGAAGTGTCTTCTGCCTGTCCTTCAAAGAACCCCCCCCCACACACACACACATATCAAGCTAATTGGGGCAAAGTGTTTGAATTTTACAGGCCCCTGAGCAAGCCAAGGCTTTTCTAGTTTCACAAGGGAAAAAAGTCTCTCTCCAACCCACTAGGAAGGAAGGGGGAAGGAAGGGGAAGAGGGGAGGTGAATAGCAGCTTTCTCCAGCTTGGAATTTGCTGAGAGTACTCTTTGCTCCTCCCTTGCAATGATCTGATTGGAAGGGAGATTCTCCAGGAAATCAGTACAGATTGAAAGTGAAATGAGAGCTCTTACTACATTGCCAGTAAATGTTGGAGCTTAAAAAAAACCATAGATTTTTTTTCAGGGAGGGCTTTTGTGACTACTAAGCAGCCAGGACTAGTGTTTCCATTCTGAACAGTTGTTTTTTTAATGATTTTCATGGCTTGTGATTTTCATTATGCATACCCCTAATAGCCACTCCATCAGAAATATAGCAAGTGATGGGACCTGCATTCCATGAGAATCACCTATGAGGGGTATTTATAAATTCACAGAACAGACCTGTGTTATGAGAAAGTTTAGGCTGAGCTGCTGCTTTCACCGTAATTTTTCTTCTTGGTCAGGGAAATACTCATATAGGTTTGTTGGCCAGATATCAATTAAAGGAATTTTCCTGTTTCATTTACAGTCCACCATCAGCGGTGGAAGGACATAGCAGCTGCTCCCACTGCTCCTCCCTTCCTCATCTTCCTCTGTGGCAAGACAGCAATCCTGTCATACCAATATGCAAAAAAGGAAGGAAACCAGGGCAGGGAATGGAACAGAATGATAACCATACATGCCATTGAAGGTTCCATGCTATTTCTATGGACCTACAGCGTCTTTTGACTTGTAGAAAGGACATTCCTTGTCCTTCTTCATTTCAATTTTCCCTCCCCTCACAGCTTATCCTCCATGTTGGTCTCATGATCCTGGGGATGATTTTTCCAAGAGTCAGAAGGAACTGCAAGAATAAACAGCAATGTAGAGAAAAATCTATGTTGTGTGTTAGGATACACACTAGTAATTTAAAGATCTACAGGAAGGCCACTCCAGCCCTGTTTTAATGGAACTGAATAAGGGCAATATTGGCTGATCTCCTGCCTGTTCAGAGATGGCTTGCAGTTGGGTGCCCTGGAGATAACACACCAAGCTGCAGGCGTCCCTGGCTCTCTAGGAGCTGTCTCATTGCATCACTGATCAATGTCTCTCTTTCCTGCTCCTGAAGGAGGACATGACAGCAGCAGAGAGAATGGAAACCAGATTTCGTTTCCATGGCAACATCCAAAAAAGAGAGTGTGTGCAAAAGAGGGAGGAGGGAGCAGTAAAAAGAGATTTTAGGTCTTTTGCACTTCACCGAATATGTATCTGAGCCTGGGGTACCCTGTACAGGGATGTGCTGTTTCGTGCACCTCTGAGAGGAAGAGAGAAGCCCACAGCTACTACACTGTTAGCCAATTTATTGAGGAATGAGACAGAAACCTAAGATTGCGTATGGGGGTGGGTTCCTACCCCCTTTTGGAGTTTTGGAAGTGACCACAAAGCAAATGTTATATACTTACCAAAGGCTGTCACAGCTTGTAATGCAACATACAGAATGCACCCTATTCATTAGTGTGAGGATATGAGAGAGACTTGAAAATCTTCCAGTTTAGTGGACTGAGTGTTGTTAAGTGCTCGTGAATCCCTGGCTGATGTGGTATTGTCTTTGGTTTGGTGGGTTTACAACTTGTACAGGCATGCTCTATAGGATCTCATGCTCTGCCTGCATTCACAGGAACTGTATGTGAAGTAGGATTGCCAACTCCAGGTCTGGAAATGCCTGGAGGTTTGGAGGCAGAGCCTGGAGAGGGCAACGTTTGGGGGAGGGAGGGAGCTCAAAGGGAATGTGATGCTGCAGAGCCTACCCTCTGAAACTGACATTTTCTCCAAGAGCTGTTTTCATCCTTCTAGTCTGGAGATCAGTCATAATTTTGGGAGAATGCCAGGCCTCACCTGGAGGATGGCAACCCTAGCTTACTATAATTCCTTCTAGCCTGAGAAAGCAGTATGGTTTATCAAGTAATAGTAAACTAAGTAATAAACCAAGTAATAGTATACTATTACTTGATAAACAGACATTAACCTAAGTATGTAATACTTGAATATAATACTTAATACTTGAATGAATGACAAAGATTCAGAGTTTCTTACTATTCTTATCATAATGCTGCAGAATTTTATCCACAAATGTTCTCACTATTTCTTTTTGCAACCCTGAACTCGGCCCAAAAGTTAATAATCTTGGTATTCTTTATATAATTATTTTTTCTGGGATAAATTAAAGTCTTCTAAGTGTTAATCAATTAATCAGTATGGTTAATCAACTTAAATATTTAATTATATATTGAAATGTCTCCATCTGATTAGTTGATGAGTCTGGTAGTAAGTAAAGACTATGCCGCCTGAAAGCTCTGCCATTATAGAAGTGGCAAAGATGTACTAGCTTCCTCTTCCTTGTGCAAAATTAATGACATGAAAACTTACAATTTTTTTGCCTTCCTAGGTTATATCCAAAGCTAGATGGTAATTGGCCTTTTCAGGTTGACACTATTATGACTTTCCTTCTAAAAATAAGGGGAAAAGTCAACTAGAACTGACAATGCTCAGATGAAGTAGATGCCAACATGCCTTTTAAATCTCCAACATGCATCATACTTATGCCCCTTAATCATGTTTAATTTTGAAGTCATTTTGGCACTGGTGTATGAGAGCAGTAGGGTACACGAGTATTCTCTATTGTGGCTCCCGCTTTGTGGGACTTGTGTAAGGAGGTCAGGAAGGCTGCCTCCCACACTTTTTACATTCCGCAGACTGTAAAACAGAATTGTTCAGGGGGGCATTTTTATAAAGGAAATAGGGCTGTAGTATAATATAATGATTCAAGAGGGCATTTTTACAAAGGGAACAGTACAGTAGTCTATTCCTCTATTGTATGCATCATTGTGTTCTTAATGCATTGTCTCCTGCTATTATAATACCATTTTATGCATTTGTTTATGATGCTACACCCATTTTTGTATTGTTTCTGATTTTTGCAGTCCTGGTCCTATTGCATTATTTATTGGATGTCTCAGCCTATCTGATTGCATTGTTTTACACTGTATAAGTCACCTTGAGTTTTAGTGAGGAAGGAGGGCTATGAATGAAGTAATTAAATAAAATATTTGCATGTATGATTAAACAAACGGCCTTTCTAGTAGGGGGGTGAACAAGTAAATACTGAATTGGAAAAAAAATTGGTATCCCTTAAACACCGAATTCATTTTCTAGTTTGTTTTGGTAATACAGTTCAAATTCAGTAAAGTTCAGCTGTTGTTTCCTACCGGAAACTCAATTCCAGTATATCTGGTGGATTAGGGGGGTCCTTTTTGGACTGAATTTCACCAAATTTGCAGGGGATCTACTTTTAACTGCCCTCCAATGACTAGATTTAGACCTTGGGGGATGACTTTATACCCCCCCCCAAGAAGGTACTTCCAGCCACCTCTGATTTCCATTATTCCCTATGGGAATAAGCCAAACCTCTATGCCAGCAGAAAACAGAAACACCAACCAAACTACTATAAAGAAAGAGCAACCCCAACAACAGGGGGAAACAGCCCCTCCCCAAAGAACTAGCAAAAATTTACAGCACAAAACACCCACAACAGGAGAAGATACCCCCCTAAAGAAACAAGTGAATGTAATAAGCAACTACAAAACAGTAAACAATACGCCCCAACAACAGGATAAAACAGAAGAAACCCCTGCCCAGAAGTACAGCAAAATAAACACTAACTATAATAAATAAAAGCCCAACCAAAACACCCACACAGAGAAAAATAAACCCAGCAAAAAAACCCAAATTACCCGCAACAGGTTAAAACAACCCCCTTCCCAAAAGAACAAGCAGTAAAACTTGAGCACTAAATCAAATTTCTATGCCAACAAACAGAAACCCAACTGAACCCGCAAAATTTAACAGCAACTAAAGGACAATTGACTATGCCAAGAAAATAAAGAAAGCACCCACAACTGGATAAAACAAAAGACCCCCTCTAAAAGATCTAACGGCAAAATGTATAGTACATATAACCAAGTTCAAAGGCCAGAAACCAAAGCCCCTGCACAAAAGCCCAAACAAAGTGTTTGCCCACACAGCAAAAAAACAGTTTTTAAAATGCAAACTAAAAAAACAACAACAACTTTCCCTTCCCCTAAACTCTCTCTCTCCCAGGCCAACTCCCTCCCCTCAAAGAGAGAAAAAACCCAGTGAGTTTAACAACTTACAAACCAGGAAGCAGCAGTCAACAGAAGTCCTCCAAGTGCAACAGATCTCAGCAGAGGCAGCAGCAGCAGCAGCCAGGAATCCACTCACTCCAGGTTAGGATCCAGGCACAGTCCAAAGTAGGCCAGAATCACAGACCACAGAGAGAGAGAGAGAGAGAGAGAGAGAGCCAACAGCCAGCAGCAGCAAGCAGGCAGACTGTCTCTCAATCTCCAGGCCAGAGCAAAATTGAGGCTGTTCAAAGGCAAGCCTCCTAATTTAACTCCTTGCAGCAGTTTAAAAAAGTCACTCTTCTTGATGAGAATTCCATTGGCCAGAGGAGAGTTCCTACAAGGATTGGCCACTCACTCCCCCTCCCTTCCCCCTTCCCCCTACCTCTACCTTACTCCCCCCCACATCTGGATAAAAAGGTGGGAAACAATGTTCCTTTGCTGTTCCTTAGCAAAGGAACAGTCCAGCCACGATTTCTGAAGTTGACCAAATTTTACCAAATAAATTTGAAAAACTTGAGTTCAATATTACTGAATTTATCCGATAATAATGAATTCAAGTTTATTGGTAATATAAGCTTGGTAATACCAAATTTTACCAAATCAGGTAAAACCGAATTGCACACCCCTACTTTTTAGTAAGAAGTAGCTTTTAAGGAAAAGGTATAAATTAAGAGAAAAGAATCTCTTCCTTGCAGGCCCTTAATAACTCACTTCCAATTATTTGTTTTCACTAGATGCATGTACTTATTAATAAATTCTGATTAAGTTAACATGATTGCTTTAAGAACAGGAGTAACTTAATATCAGTTATGACAAACATAGTCACAGGTTGTTGCTTTTTCATCTTCACAAGCACCCTTTGAGAGTGAAACAAATCAAAAGATGTTCATTCAGATTGCATTATTGCTGTATAGCTAATTATGTTAACAGGCTTTTCCTAGGACTACCTCTGACATCCCCTTTTCAAAGTGTACAAGATGTTTTAAAGCTACATGTAAAATGTGAAATAACACATGATTGAAGTTAGTTTCAGGAAGGTAGCTATGTTAGTCTGCAGGAGAATAGCAGGATATGAGCCTACTGGCAACTTAAAGACCAATAAGTTTTTCAGGGTATATAAGGTTTCAAGAGACACCTGAATGAAGACATGCACATCATAAAGGTACATTTATCAGGGATTTGTGATTGGTTGTAATAACCTTTTTGCCTTACAGCTAAGCTAGATGTAACACTATGACATCCATGAAAGGATCTCCTGCTATTTTTTTAAAAAATTGCACTATAGTCCTTTTCAGTCATGAGTTTTGGCATTCAAACCATTGAGGGAAGATCCCCTTACAAGTGACCGTTCCAATACATTTAGTTGCCATTTTGTTTGCATAAATGACCTACATTTAGACTGCTTTGAACCAATTACAGTGACAGACCTTAACAGGATCCTGGCATCTATGAAAGCCACTACTTGTGTACTTGATCCTTGCCCTTCTTGGTTGTTAAAATCAAGTAAAGATTACATAAATGAACTACTGAGATCTGTTGTAAATCAATTACTAACTCAGGGCACCTTCGTCCAGCTGTTCAAACAGGCAGTTATCCGTCCACTAATTAAAAAACCAATCCTAGACAAAACTAATGTGGCCACTTATCGCCCAGTCTCTAATCTGCCCTTTCTGGGCAAAGTGATTGAGAGAGCAGTAGGTGACCAACTTCAGATCTTCTTGGAAAACTCTAGCGCTCTAGACCCTTTCTAGTATGGATTCAGACCAGGGCATGGGACAGAGACAGCACTAGTAGCGTTAGTGGATGATCTCCATTTAAATATAGACAAAGGCCACGCCTCCTTATTGCTCCTCCTGGATCTGTCTGCAGCCTTTGACACAGTAGACCATACCATCCTGTTGAGGCATTTAGAAACAGAAGTGGGCATCAAAGGATGTGCCCTGGACTGGTTTAAATAATTTCTCATGGAATTGACTCAAAGGGTTGCTGTTGGAGACCAGCTGTCTCCAGAATGGAAACTAACTTGTGGGGTTCTGCAGGACGCAATCCTATCTCCCATGTTATTCAACCTCTACGTAAAACCTTTAGGAGAACTCATTTGCAGCTATGGAGTGGGATGTCATCAATATGCAGATGACACCCAACTCTACATCTCGCTATCAAGATCCCCACAGGATGCAGTGGAAATCTTAGATCCAACATCCATATCACTCAGTTAACGATTAGCATTTGTCACATTCTTCTATCACCCACATTGTAGAGGTCTTGTGCCAATGGCAACACACCTTTCAGTTACATGCTACCATGAACAGACTGCCAACAGGTTAAAAAGACCTATTGAATAATCAATCTGAACATTACCATAGGACAGTTTTCTTTATTTTGCCCATGGTAGCAGTTGAGTGCTTTACTACTATTGTGAAGAATTCACTGTGAGAATTCCATTGTAACTCTGTCTGTAGCCTTTTTCTTGAACGAGGTGCTACAGGAAATTGTATCTATTTGAGGACTGGGAAATCTGAACATTGTAGTCCTGACCATTGCCAGCAGGAACCTCAGTAGAAAATGGTCCAAATACTGGCATTGTAGAGTGCAATTCATCTCTTCAGAATTTCTCTTTTCTGTGATTTCCGCGCACAGCCACTTATCCCATTATCTGTGTCAGGGGGAAAACAGAATTATCAGTGGTTGTGATTTGTATCTCTGAAGATTTCCTTCTCTGTGCTTAACCAAATCCCCTCTTAACCGTTTCTTGTTCAGCCTTAGCAGGTTAAAGCATTTCAGCCTGCAATTTTATGCCGCTTCGCTATATGAGGAGTTTGAGTTCAATCCTTTTACCTGCCTCTTTGCAGATGCTTTTCAAACTCTAGAAAATGAACAAACGTGAAGACCAATAACAAAATGTAATACACGTTATGCTTTGGGATGCCATCTCAAAAGTGCAATGATATGATTGATCTGAAAAAAGAATATGTGGAAAGTAGATTTTTCCAGAGACTCAGCCTCAACCTTCAGCTTTATACAGTCTAGGATGGCATTCTTTAATTAATTTAATCAGTAGGATTTAATCAACAGAACTTTAGTCAGTGAGATAAGTTGTAACAGGCAAATAACTACTGAAGGGACCCTGAGATTAAAGTCAGGTTTGTTCAGGTTTGAGGTTATTTTTGGGTTTGGTTGTTACGATGTCATTGAACCCTAATGGGCTGTGAATTTACTACATCCCTAATCCTGAGTCTTGTAGGGTAGGGCTTGGTGATATCAAGGATGGGGTCTGATGATGTCACACTAGGCTTGCCACATGCCCAGAGGAGCAGCCATTCTTTTGCTTTCACTGACATTTTCTCTCTGCTTTCCTCTAGGCAGTAGATGGAGGGAGGGGTAGCATCATATACATCATGGCATCACTTCTAGTGAAAAGACATAAATATCATAAAGACGTGGAGGATTCCCACATCACTGGTGGGGTGGCTGTGACATCACTTCCAGGTGTTTGCTGGAAGTGACATTGCAGCACACATGATGCTGTATTTTCAAGAATTCCCCCCCACACACACACACACCAAAAAACACCCCCAAACTTCTGCTATAGGATGCACCAAGCTGACACCTCTCTATGTTACACTCAGTAGCAGTACTATTGGTAGTACTTTCTGTTCAAGAGGCAACAGCACATGGGTGGTTTCATTAATGCGGCTAGTAAGACAAGGTGTGCTTAGTCCATTGAACTCTAGGGGGAGCTGTAATGCATTCTGTCTACTGTTCAGAGTTTATTGAATGCTTTTCTTGTTCTCTCTCCCCCCCCTACTTGTACTTCCTCTTTGCTTGTAAGTTAATTCTGGTATCCTGAAGGCCTTGCTCCTGCTGAAAGGCCTCCAGTTAATTAGGGCTTTTTGCAAACTCTGTTGCTGCAATACACTTTATTGAAAGTGACATTGCTTGTGTGGGATTGGATCATTTCCCCAAATCCATTAACACTTTCAAATACCACAAAGGAGTATATCATGCATGTAGTCACAATTAGAGATGGGTACAAACAGCAATACGACCCCCCCCCCCAAAAAGGCATGAACAGCCCAATCTGCTTTTCGCAAACAAGATGTTTGTGAGGCCCCATTCTAATTGAACAGGTGGTCGTGGCAAGCCTCGTTTGTTGCTGTGTGTCAAGCCAGACAGTCTGGTACCTGCAATCAATTCCCTTGGCAACTTAGGCAGGGATTGTCTGAACTCTGTCTGAACTCCTGCTGTTGCCCTGGAAACCCCAATCTAAGCCCAAGTTAGCTTGATAGGTAGGTCTTCCTTTCAAGTGTGGAGCTCCAAATTTGTTACAACAAGGGAACAAAGACCTGGGGGGATGAGGGCTCCCAGCTCCGGCTTAGTTTGCAGAAAGTGGAGAGGGAGAGAGTTGCTGTTGGCATTTTGATAGAGAGAGTGCATTGGAGCTTGAATTTTCTTTGTGTGTGGTGGGATAGGGATCTACCCATTCAAGTTCCAGGGCTGCTGCCAGGCTCCGGGCCAAGCTATTATTTATTATTGGTACCTTTCCTGGTGCCTGCTCAGGTAAGGTTTCTGGGAGTGGTGCAGTAGGGATCTTGACTTGGATAATGGCTGGAGGAGAGCCTGCTGACCCCCATGAACAGCCAACCATTAACATGTTAGTGAACAGGGCCATGTTCGTGGTTGTTCGTGAGTCCCTGTTCATGGACAGCAATGAACAACGAACATCATGTTCAGGTTTTTTTTCTGTTTGTGCCCATCTCTAGTCACAATCATGTGGCTTAGGATAGATGGGGTATTCACTACACATAAAAATAAAAAAGATAATTTTCTGGAGCACTACACACAAACTGCGGTTTCTTAGTGCTAGATTGCTGCCTTTCATCTCCAGCCTACGTGTTGTTGTAATTATCACAACTGTCATATGTAGGGGTGTGCAAGCCAAAAATTTTCGGCTATAGCCGAAAGTAGAAAGCCGAAAGAAGATTCTCTATCGTTAAAGCCGAAAGCCGAAACAAGAATCTCTTTCGGCTTTCGGCTTTCGGGATTCTTTCGGCATTATTTCGGCATTCTTTCGGCTTTTTTCTAAGGGAAAATGCCTCCGTCTTCCAGGACGCCTGGAGGAGGCATTTTCCCACCGAATAAGCCCAAAATTGGTGGGGACCTTCCTCTAACCCTTCTCTAACAACCACCCAAGTTTCAGACAGATTGAACTTTGGGGGGCCATGTTATGGCCCCCCAAAGCAGGTCCCCCCATCCTCCCATAAGAAAGCGAAGGAGCAGCATATTGTTAGCATGCTGCTGCTAATCTTTCTTCATTATTTCCTATGGGGAAAAAATGAAGAGGCAGGCTTCCTTTGCCAGGGGTGGCATTTTGCATGCAAAATGCCCCCAAGCCCTCAGGGGCCCTTCTCCCACCCCTCCTCCCACCCCCCACCAAGGCTCAGCCTGCTCCCACTGGGGGGGGCATTTCATGGCCTCCCCAAGTAGGTGCTCTAATCTCTACCACTGACAGCTGGGGGAGGCTTGTGTTGCCAGGGGTGGCATTTTGCATGCAAAATGCCCCCCAACCCTCTGGGGCCCTTCTCCCACCCCTCCTCCCACCCCCCACCAAGGCTCAGACTGCTCCCACTTGGGGGGGCCATTTCATGGCCTCCCCAAGTAGGTCCTCTCAGCCCCTAAAGTCCACCCCTTACAGCCCCACACAAACCCAATTCCCCCCCAGCTGCCACACACAGACCCAAATCCCCACATTAGCCCCTCACAGACCCAAATCCACCCCCACCTGCCCCACACCCATAACCCCAGGAACAGGCTGGCAAAGGCCAGCCCTCTCCCTTTGTTCCCTATGCTGGGAACTTCTAAACTCTCTTTCCCTGGGCAATTCTGCACAGCCCAGGGGTGCCACAATGGTGGGCACACTTCTGAGTGCCAGCTGGTCCCTGTGAAAGAGCACCTGAACCACAGACACCCTCCCTCAAATTCCCCCACCACCTACAGAGATGGCTGGCCAGCCAGCCCCATTGTTCCCTATGATGGGAACCAACTGCACAACAAAGAATAAAACAAGAACAACACAAAATAAAGTTTTAAATTTTTTTTCTCCCTTCCAAAGTACAAGTAGGCAAAGCATTATGACACATTACACCAGCAGTCCCCCACACAGAAAAATAACACAACTCACTTAACATCAGAGAATCACAAAGCATGATTCCTGTCAAAAACACTTTATTCCTTGAACAGCTTTAGGTTACACAGCAGGGGGGAACACCAAAGGGCATGGAAGCAGTATCTTACACAAAAATAACACAACTCACTTCACATTAAAGAATCACCCCAAAAAATTGCTGTCAAAAGCACTTTATTTCTGTAACTGCTTTAGGTTACACAGTAGGAAGGCACCACAGAGCAGGAAAGCAGTGTACTACACAAAAATAACACAACTCACTTCACATCAGAGAATCACACAAACACAATTGCTGTCAAAAACGGTGAAGTGGGTTGTATTATTTTTTGTAGTACATTGCTATCATGCCCTGTTGTGCCCTCCTACTGTGTAACCTAAAGCTGTTCAAGAAATAAAGTGTTTTTGCCAGGAATTGTGTTTTTGTGATTCTCTGATGTTAAGTGAGTTGTGTTATTTTTGTGTAAGATAGTGCTGCCATGCCCTTTGGTGTTCCCCCCTGCTGTGTAACCTAAAGCTGTTCAAGAAATAAAGTGTTTTTGACAGGAATTGTGCTTTGTGATTCTCTGATGTTAAGTGAGTTGTGTTATTTTTGTGTAAGATAGTGCTGCCATGCCCTTTGGTGTTCCCCCCTGCTGTGTAACCTAAAGCTGTTCAAGGAATAAAGTGTTTTTGACAGGAATCATGCTTTGTGATTCTCTGATGTTAAGTGAGTTGTGTTATTTTTCTGTGTGGGGGACTGCTGGTGTAATGTGTCATAATGCTTTGCCTACTTGTACTTTGGAAGGGAGAAAAAAAAATTTAAAACTTTATTTTGTGTTGTTCTTGTTTTATTCTTTGTTGTGCAGTTGGTTCCCATCATAGGGAACAATGGGGCTGGCTGGCCAGCCATCTCTGTAGGTGGTGGGGGAATTTGAGGGAGGGTGTCTGTGGTTCAGGTGCTCTTTCACAGGGACCAGCTGGCACTCAGAAGTGTGCCCACCATTGTGGCACCCCTGGGCTGTGCAGAATTGCCCAGGGAAAGAGAGTTTAGAAGTTCCCAGCATAGGGAACAAAGGGAGAGGGCTGGCCTTTGCCAGCCTGTTCCTGGGGTTATGGGTGTGGGGCAGGTGGGGGTGGATTTGGGTCTGTGAGGGGCTAATGTGGGGATCTGGGTCTGTGTGTGGCAGCTGGGGGGAATTGGGTTTGTGTGGGGCTGTAAGGGGTGGACTTTAGGGGCTGAGAGGACCTACTTGGGGAGGCCATGAAATGCCCCTCCCAAGTAGGAGCAGTCTGAGCCTTGGTGGGGGGTGGGAGGAAGGGTGAGAGAAGGGCCCCAGAGGGCTGGGGGGCATTTTGCATGCAAAATGCCACCCCTGGCAAGACAAGCCTTCCCCAGCTGTCAGTGGTAGAGAAAAGAGCACCTACTTGGGGAGGCCATGAAATGCCCCCCCCAAGTGGGAGCAGTCTGAGCCTGGGTGGGGGTGGGGGGAAGGGTGGGAGAAGGGCCCCTGAGGGCTTGGGGGCATTTTGCATGCAAAATGCCACCCCTGGCAACACAAGCCTCCCCCAGCTGTCAGTGGTAGAGATTAGAGCACCTACTTGGGGAGGCCATGAAATGCCCCCCCCAAGTGGGAGCAGGCTGAGCCTTGGTGGGGGGTGGGAGGAGGGATGGGAGAAGGGCCCCTGAGGGCTTGGGGGCATTTTGCATGCAAAATGCCACCCCTGGCAAAGGAAGCCTGCTTCTTCATTTTTTCCCCATAGGAAATAATGAAGAAGATTAGCAGCAGCATGCTAACAATATGCTGCTCCTTCGCTTTCTTATGGGAGGATGGGGGGAACTGTCTGAAACTTGGGTGGTTGTTAGAGAAGGGTTAGAGGAAGGTCCCCACCAATTTTGGGCTTATTCGGTGGGAAAATGCCTCCCCCAGACGTCCGGGAAGACGGAGGCATTTTCCCATTGAAAAGCCGAAAGAAAGCCGAAAGAATCCCGAAACGTTTCGGCTTTTTTCTTTCGGCTACCCGAAACGTTTCGGCATTCCCCGAAACGTTTCGGCATTCCCCGAAAGAAGCCGAAACACTTTTATTTCGGCATTCTTTCGGCATTCTGAATGCCGAAACGCACATCCCTAGTCATATGCATGGCCATCTCTGAGATGTCTGCCTCCCTGTGCTGGAGTCCTAAGAATGAGCCCCAAATCTTGAATCTGAGAGACAAATCTGAGACCCAGAAGCCCCGAAACCACAGGACCCAACACATTTACAAAAGTGTTTCCCAAACAATGGCAGCCTTGTGCGGCTTCCCCACTGCTGCTAAAGCTGCCAGTATCGAGCAGTGGCAACCAGCAGGGTCTATCCCCCTCCCCTCTGTGCCACCGGAGTTTTATAAGTTTTCAAAAATTTAAATCAGCAAGTGAATGTTTTTATAACATTATAGTGTTATAACCATATGTACATTGGGTTCTATGCATTTCCAGCTTATTTCTCTTTCCCTCTGCCCTTTTAAAGTAAGTTTCTAGCCCTTGTCATCACAGAGGTAGGTCTTTCTAAAAATGATATTGATGATTTAATTACCAATTAAAAGCCCTCTGGTGAGGGGGATGGTGATCACAGCAGCAGGGAAAATGGCTGCTGGGTGCGCTGGACTGGAAAAATCTGAACTTTTCCACTCACAAAGCATTTGACCTTTTCCAAACTTTGTCTCAAAGCAGATTTGAGAAAGATTGGAGAAAAGCTGGAGAACATCACGAGGTGCCTAATGTACCACAGCGCTGTGGGGAAGCGGGGGGGGGGGGACACACTTCCCAAGAGCATCACACTTGTGCCAAATAATCCATTTGGAAAAAGTGAAACAGTCCCAGCCAGGTCTTGCTAGGATGCAGCTCACATACTGATTCCAGGCTAAATACAGAAACTATGCGAACCCTCAATCAATCTTCCCTATCCAGAACCTAGACTTATGGTTGGGGCAGAATAAGGGCTGCAAACTGACTTGGGAAGTTCCTTAAGATTTGGGGGTGATACTGGGGAGGACAGAGTTTGGAGAGAAGAGAGTGATGCCACAGACTCTGCCTTCCAAAGCTGTCCATTTCCTCCAGGCAAACTAATCTCTGTGGTCTGGAGAGCAACTGTAATACTGGGGGGAAATCCAGGTTTTACCTTGATCTTAGTGGCCAGAGGCAAAAATTTGGGATTAGGACGAGGAAAGCTGACAAGGCACAGACATTCTGTGGCACCGGGAGGCTAAGGCTTCTGGGCAGGCAGCAGGAGGAAGACCTTGAGGTAGATTTGCTTGGATGGGGGATATGGTTTGGTGAGCAGCAGACAATCAGGGAAGTGCAGACTGCAGGAGAAAAGTTGTCACAGCAGGCCAGGTACTGGAAGGCGAGGGGAAGGCAAAGTCCTACCCCATCTCCTTCAGGATGGGAATACCTCACACATGTATGTGATCCTTGCAGTCAGTCAAGAAACTCCACAGCCTGTCTCCCCACTCCTGCTAAGGAACACTGGGCTCTCTTGGGGCCTTTTATTAGGCAAATGCTGCCTGATTCGTAAAATAGGACATATTACAGGCAGAGACTGCAATAATGAAAGAAACCAGAACAAAACAGAAGAAAATCATGATTATTGTTGTTGTTAGCTGTTTAGATGAGGGATTTGTTTTGTTTTCATTTCATTATGAAACATTTCATTTTTGTAATGACTGACAAAAAGAGACATGAGAGTCTAATGTTTACTCTGTAGGAAGTTTCATTGGCATATGGTTCTCAGTAGATGCATAGGACTGCAACCTAAGTCAGAATGGCCCTATAGATGCCGCAGAATTCTAACCCATCCCAAATTCTGCCACCAAAAGACCTTGCCTTGTCAGTCTTCCCCTCTGTCACACTACTATTCTTCAAACTAAGTGACTACAGTGCTGTATTATTGTTTGGAATCCTATCATTTCTCCCAAACACTAAATTGGGGACTGGTTTTCATTCAATAGGTCCCTGGAGAGATCCATTAGTTTTGTGTTGCACTAGGAATGACATCATTTACCCTATGGCATTGTTTATGGAAATGTCCTTGATACTGTATTGAAATGTACTTGATACTGATTGTACTAATCTCATACTATGTAATCCATCTTGAGAAAGGCAGACTATAAATGACATAAATAAATAAAATAAAATTCTTAGTGCAGTGCAGGGGTACTGCAGAGCACATGAAAGTGTGTTTCACCCCTGCCCCTGCGTTCCAGCATCTTTCTTCCCTCTGCCAGCCAGGTGAGAAGTGATGGGGGGGCAGAGGGGACTGGCAAGCCTATCGGGAGGGGCTTGTCTGTCCCCTCTGCCCCCCATCTATCTGTCTGAAATGGAAAATATTACAATTCTCCTGAAGTTGTCCCATTTGGATTGGAACCCTACGGACCAGGGAAGTGTGTGTGTGTTTTCCATTGAAGCCAGAGGGAATAATAACGAAATACAGTTAGGAAAACGAGACAACAGTAATGAAAGAAACAATAATGAAACAAAACCATACAAAACTCTTCACTAATGAAACAGGGCCTTATATGGAACTGATAACAAAAACAATGGAAACAAAACAAACTCCCATATGCAAGTCTAGTAAACATATATAGACCTGAGTCCCTGACACAATCATTGTAGCTAACATAGTCATGCTCCTTCATTTGGGGGATTTTCCCTTTTTTATTTCGTGTTTTAATATATTTTTTCCTATTGTACTATCTAATATAATAGAGAAAACCAGGTTTTTACTTTTATCTGTCCCCCATACTGTTTCCCACTCAACTGCCCCTGGGCTAATTTCTAAGCTTCCTATAGCATGGATTTGGTTCACTGACTTGAAGCTAATTAGGAAGCCATCTTTTCAGCAGGAGTAAGATCTGAGCTCTGAACCAAATGTTTCTGATGCATTTGCATGGCATTTTAGTCATATATCAAACTGGCCTTCAGGCATATGATGTAAAGAAGTCCCAGGAGGTACCACTTCCATGTCAGGAGATGGGGCTGTGAAGTGGGTCCCTCCCCATTTCTTTTAGTTAAAATTTGAGGGATTATTGCTACAGTATTGTCTGCATGCTATATAGTTTCAAATCAATTATATGGAACATTTAAAACAACAACAACAACAAAAGGACCTTTTGTTCAGATGCTGAATTCCAATTTCTGTGTGATGAAGAGGAGATTCTTTATTTTGGGCTCCATACCTAAGGGCTAAACTCTGTCCTCAGATGCACATGTAAGGTTCCGTTGAAGTTATGAGGTGCTGTGTGCGCATTACTGAGAACAAAATTTAACCCTGTGTTCTTTTGATTTTCCTCACTTGAAGTTGTGAACTTGATGACCCTTGGTATCTTGAAAGACAGCCAGCCATCCTGCCTACTCTTCCTGTTCTTTATTAATGGCCATCAGTGCTTTGTTCAGCGTGCTTTGGCTGACCTGTGAATATTTTACTTTCAAGCAAAGCTCCTAAATAATTAAATAAATGCTAATAAAGCTCTGGCTCACCATTGTTCTTAAGTGTTAAATCAATCACAGATTAATTGAAGCTTTCTCTGCACGCTCCCTGCTCCCTCTGTACACGCCCCCCCCCCCACAAAGGAATGCCTTTCCTTCCCTTTCCTTTGCTTTCATGGGTCTTTCTCACCCTCCTTTCCAACCCCTCCCCACGTCTCTTCAGGCATTCTCAGAGGGCACCTAAAGTTCTTTGGTTGTGTGGTTTTGAAGTGTGCAATTTGGCAGGCATGTGAGCCCAGGACTGAATTAAATTAACTTGAGGCACTCTGATTTTTGATTAAATTACCCCTTTCAAAGTTACCGCAGAACGTTCTACTTATTAATTTTTTGTATTATTGAATAAAAGAAAGAAAAAGGAAACAAAAAACATAAAAGTCAGAGAAAGTCTAAGGTTCATGGTTGTTTACTTTATTTAGCTGGATAGGTTTTGTTCATATTCCACAGGACAGAAAGGTTGTGGAATTTTATTTCTGTCAGATCATATCAGACTAACTTCCTAATATGTGCATATGTTTGCATAGATGCTGAGCATGTGCAAACTTAGCATTTTTGTGTTAACTGCATGTAAGGCAAGTTGATAGCTGGTAGCATCTCCGTCTGCTTGACCTACATGAGGATTCTGGTAGTGTTATATGAATGTTTTGCTCAGAACCAATACTGGCAGCCCCACTTTTCATGTTGCATCCCTCATGCCTGCCATTTTAAGACCCTCTGTGGGTAAATATTCATTTGAATCCCCCTTTCCTTCTCACAGCACCCTGTCCATATATTCTTTTTCAGCTGGGAAAAACAGATATACATTCACTTGTTTTTTAAAAAAATCTGTACTTGACACGAGAATTTAATACAGCACTATGTAAAGATTTTATGTCTTGAAAAATGAAAGTTAAAAAAAATGTTCAATTCTCTTCCAAAATACTTCTGTAAATGCAACCCCTCCCCCACTGTTTAAGGTGTTTTTTTTTTTGAACCACTGAAGTAAATGGGAAAATAGTAGGTATTCTTGTTGGTCCATAACAAGAATACAGAAACAAAAGCCATGTCAGGAAGACATTGATACGATTTTATTTCTGAGGATGTTTTGTAGAGGTAAGCTATTTTAGCAGATCTCGCTGTACTTTTTATTTTGTTTTGTTTTTCTCTTGTAGATGGACAATATAACTTGCTGTTATTGGCTGGGGTGATAGCTTCATCAGCCTACCCTCCACTCCAGTCATACTATCACCCAAACTATTGGTCTGCCTGGTAGTGTGGGGAGAGAAGGAAAAAGGAGTTAATGGGATTTCTATTGATTGCATTCTACAGGTCAAACAAGACAATAGAGTAGTCCATACCAAAGTCTATGACTCAATGCAAGTCAAAACCAAAACTTGCAAATTATTCCCAGTTCTGGGTTTACATTTCCACTGATGGTTGATACTCCCTGGGAATAATTAGGAAAAGATAACAACCATTTATGGCAGTGATCCCCAAACGCCTCACTTTTATCAACTAAAACTAGAATCACACTTTACTTTCACAGTCTCAAAGCGAAATTCTTGGAGATTAGGGGGATGGAGCCAGGAGAGGCAGGGTTTGGAGAGGGGATGGACTTCAGTGGTCATAGTGTCTGACCTTCAAAGCAGCCATTTTCTCTAGGGGAACTGATCTCTGTAATCTGGTGATCAGTTGTAATTCCAGGAGATGTCCCAGTCCCATCAAGAGGTCCCATCAAGGTCCCATCAAGAGGTCCCATCAAGAGGTTGGCAACCAGAGTATAATTCAGTAACCTATCTGGGTATATTTCCTGACTAAAAAGCAGCCAGTCCAGAGCAGTTCTCATGAAGAGACACAAAGAGCAGCCTCCTCTGAGGGCAAGTATTTGTGCTGTATGTGTGGAATGGACGTGACTGAACAATCACTACCGACTCTTCAACTTGACATCTATACCTGGAAAAGTCTTAAAACAAATCATCAAACAGTCAGTCCTTGAGAATTTAGAAAGGATTCTCTGATTACTAAGAGCCAGCATGGGTTTATCAAGAACAAGCCATGTCAGACTAACCTCTCTCTCTCTCTCTCTCTCTCTCTCTCTCTCTCTCTCTCTCTCTCTCTCTCTCTCTCTCTCTCTCTCTCTCTCTCTCTCTTTAGAAAGTTACTACCTTGCTGGATCAGGGGGATTCTGTAGATGTAGTTTATCTTGATTTCAGGAAGGCGTTTGATAAGGTTCCACATAATATCCTTGTTGACAAATTAGTAAAATGTGGTTTGGATCCTATTACTGTTTAGTGGATCTGTAATTGGTTGACAGATACATACCCAGAGTGCTTGTTAATGATTCCTCATCCTCTTGGAGAAGAGTGACAAGTGGAGTGCCTCAGGGATCGGTCCTGGTTCTGTTCAACATTTTTATAAATGATTTGAATGAAGGAATAGAGGGAATGCTTATTTAAATATGCAGATGATACTAAATTGGGAGGGGTAGCAAATATGGTAGAAGACAGAGTCAGGAAACAGAATGATCTGGATGGAAAACTGGGCAAAAACAAATAAAATGAATTTCAACAGAGATAAATGCAAACTTCTACATTTAGATAAGAAAATCAAAGGGATAATTTATAGAACGGGGGAGACTTGTCTTAGAAGCAGTAGTATGTGTAAAAAGGATCTAGGAGTCTTAGTAGACCATACACTGAACATGAGTCAGCAGTGTGATGTGGTAGCTAAAAAGGTAAATGCAATTTTGGGCTGTATTCAAAAGAAACATAGTGTCCAGATCATGCAAAGTGATGGTATCTCTCTACTCTGCTCAGACCTCACCTAGAGTATTGTGTTCAGTTTGGGGCAGTAAAATTTCAGAAGGATATAGACAAGCTGGAATGTGTCCAGTGGAGGGCAATGAAGATGGTGAGGGGTCTGGATCCCAAGTCCTATGAGGAAAGATTGAAGGAGCTCGGTATGTTTAGCTTGGAATGGAGAGAACTGAGAGGTCATATGATAACCATTATCAAGTACTTGAAGGGCTGTCATACAGAAGATAGTGCAGAGTTGTTTTCTGCTACCCCAGAAGGTTAGACCAGAACCAATGGGTTTAAATTAAATCAAAAGAGTTTTTGACTAAAAGTTAGGAAGAACTTCTTAATAGAGCTGTCTTTCAGTGGAACAGGCTTCCTAGGGAGGTGGTGGGCTCTCTTTCTTTGGAGGTTTTTAAGAAGAGGTTAGATGGCCATCTTACTGCAATGTTTATTCTGGGAACCTAGACAGATCATGAGAGGCAGGAAGGGTTTCAGCTGTGCTTAGTTTTCACGGCCCCTTCTTACATGCCCAGGGTAAGATCAATCGCCACCTTGAGTGACCTTAGTAGCAATTTTCCCCAGGTCAGTTTGGCTAGGGATCGATTCGTGACAGTGTCTTGCCATCTGCTGGGCATGCAGTAAAGGTCACTGGGTGTGTGTGTAGGGGGAGGTAACTGTGTATTTCCTGCATTGTGCAGGGGGTTGGATTAAATTACCCTAGAGGTCCCTTCCAACTCTATGATTCTATGATCACACCCATGGTTGACAGGTTCGCTATGGGCCAAACTGTGGGACAGGGTGGGTTGCAGGTACTTACGTCATACCTCCATGCCCCCATATGCTCCTGTGTCACCAGAAAATGATGTCATATCTGGCACAATGGAGAAGCACCAGGGAGAGCCGGGTCTGACTCTTGATTAACTGACTCAGTAACACTTACTTAGTGTTACTGATTCAGTAACACTTATTTAGTGTTTGGGCCCAATTTTTAGAGAATCTGCCCCTGTACCTATCACTTCTGTGTTGTGCTATAAATGATGCCATTTTCCAGTGGTGTGGAAATGTATCCATCCATTTTCACCACATGCCTCACAGCTAGATGGTTCACTGCACCCCTCCCCCTGCTGCCACAAAGTTCGTTGCTGGGGTCAGCGGCTTACGGCAGCAGGGGATGGGGGATCTCCCGTCTTCAGCAGAGGAATAGCAGCCCTAATCACACCTGAAGCAGTGGCCTAGCAGAATGACTTACCCTGATATAAACAGTTTGAAAAGAGGCCAGCTAAGAACAATAAATCATGCAGATTTACATGATCTGTATGAAGGGTTCCCAAAATCAAGGTGGAGCCTGGAATTTCCCTTGGATTGTGACTGATCTACAGACTATAGGAATTAGTTCCCCTGGAGAAAATGGCTGCTTTGGAGGGTGGACTCTATGGCATTATACCCCACTGAAGTCCCTCCCCCCCAACCCTGTCCACCCCAGGCCCTAGCCTCCCCTCCCAAATATCCAGGAATTTCCCAACCCAGAGTTGGCAACTCTCTCTCTCTCTATATGTGTGTGTGTGTGTGTGTGTGTGTGAGTGAGTGAGAGAGAGAGAGAGAGAGAGAGAGAGAGAGAGAGAGAGAGGAGTACTTTTGTCCCCAGGATCTTTTAATTTCTTGATTAGTTTATTTTCCATAGCAAACCAGTGGGTTTTTTTTCCCAGGATAAAGTAGTGTGCCATACCACACAAGTTGGCCATTACTCATTCAGGAGTATAAGTAATTGAAATGGTCAGAAATAGGCCAATAGGGATTTTTTTTACTAGTTTTCAATCTTATACATTGTTATTAGTTTTGGGTCACCTCATTTGCATTGTTGTTGCTGATGCTTTTTGTTTCTTATATGCCATTTATAAGCTTTCCCTCCTACCATCTCCTCACAATGTATGTATTATGCACCACTTATTTGTCAGATCCAGTGTGATGTAGTGATTAGAGGGTTAGACTGGGACTGGGAATACCTGGGATCAAATTTCCACTTTGCCATGAAGCTCACCGTGGGCCAGTCACTGTATCTCAGCCTAACTTACCTCACGGTGTCATTAACGGGAAAAAGTGGAGAAGGGGGAACCTTATACACCATTCTGAAATCCTTGGATAAAAATACAAAAAATATCAAAGTTACATGCAACTGATACTTTGAAAACGTATTTTGGAAAAAGTCTGGCATGAGGGAAAAGAAATGGGTTTAAAAATAAAGGTTTGCTGAATTAAAATGGGGATATTTGAATCAAATGAGACAGCTTTCAAAATAGTCTTGATTCCTGAAAAGGATCTCCCTAGCCAGCCAGCGGCTCCAGGTGACAAATTCAGCAGCTCTGTCGAATCCATATTCTGTGAAATGTTTGATCTGGCAATCCTAAAGTGTAGATGAAGGTTTTATGAGCACGAATTTAAAACAGCATTATGGCTTTCTTCCCAAAGGAGTGACAATAAACTCTTCATGCCACATCACATCATCACATAATCTATGTATGGCCTGTGTTACAGACATCCTATTTTAGGCCCGTTTACAGGCAGTCTTTTACAGGTTTTCTTCCCATCTGGAGCCACACATTTATCTCAAACTGGCTGTTAATCCCGCAAAGGCAAACTGAGAAGAGAAAACATAATTGGCAAAAACAAAGCTAATAAATAAAACTAGTCACCAGATCATAAGGCTGGGAGGAGCCAAAGGGCCTCATCAAAGACTACAACACTTGAGTGAGGAATCTGATGGGCTGAGCTTGGTAAATTACCTCATGAGGTACCTAGAGGTATCTTCCCTGGAGGGAAAAGAAAGTGCAACATCAAATCCAACTGGGAATATGAAGTATTTGAGTTTGAGTAGTACAAATACAGATACAAAGAACCTGTCTTTCCTGTTCATCTAAACAGTATCTTCCACCTGCTGTACTTCAGCTTCAGTCCCCAGTTTTAGTAGCAAATACCTAAGTAGCAAGTACCCTAAGTTAGAAAGCCCCATTCCCCAAATCTTACTATATACTTGAGTAAGTGTATTTCAGACAACTCACTTTATACCCTGGTGCACCACCAGAGGGCACTACTATGGAGGGAAGCCTAAGCAAGGCACCATGTCCCTCCAGAAAAAGTGCCATGGTGGGAAGCCCAGGCCAGGCGCAGGATGGGAGCAGGTGGCGATGCCTGCCTCCCGCCTTCACCCAGCTGGTATTAGGAGAGATAAGAGCTAAGCAAACCAAGGGAATCTGCCCAGATAGTAATTAGCTGCAACCAACAATTCCGGGAATATGTATTAAATTAACAGTTCTTTATCTTCGGTGCAAAGGTGCCCTTTGCACCGAAGATAAAGAACTGTTAGTTTAATACATATTCCCGGAATTGTTGGTTGCAGGTATTAGGAGAGAGGCAGGTGGCAATGCCCACCACCCTGCCTTAACCCAGTTGGTATTTGGTTAAGGCAGAGTAGGTGGCAATGCTCGCTCCCCTTTGAACCAGTTGGGATCAGGAGCAGAGCAGCTGTCAATGCCTGCCCCCTGCCTTAACCCAGCTGGTATTAGGAACAGAGCAGGAGGCAATGCCAGCCCCAACCTTAACCCAGCTGGTATTAGGAGTAGAGCACTTGCCAATGCCCACCCCCCTTCACCTAGCTGGGATCAGAAGCAGGCCAGGTGGCTTTGCCCACCCACTGCCTGAACCGAGCAGGTATTAGGAGCGGAGCAGGTGGCAATGCTCACCCCCCACCTTAACCCAGCTGGAATTAGGAGAAGAGCAGGTGACAATACCCACCCCCCTTTCACACAGCTAGGATCAGGACTGGAGCAGATCAGATGGCAATGCCCATCCCCTGTCATAACCTAGGTGGTATTAGGAGTGGAGCAGGTGGCAATGCCCTCCCCTGCCTTAACCCAGCTGGTATAAAGAGTGGAGCAGGTGGTAATGCTCACCCCCCACACACCTTAACCCAGCTGGTATTAGGAGAGGAGTAGGTGGCAATGCCTTCCCCCTGCCTTAATCCAGCTGGTATTTGAAGTGGAACAGATGGCAATGCCAACCCACCCACCCCTGCCTTAACCCAGGTGGTATTACGAGAGGAGCAGGTGGCAATGCCTTCCCCCTGCCTTAATCCAGCTGGTATTAGAAGTGGAACAGATGGCAATGCCAACCCCCCACCTTAACCCAACTGGTATTATGAGTGAAGCAGGTGGAATTTCCCCTCCCACCTTAACACAGCTGTTAGAATGAGAGGTCTCTGGTTGGCAGGCAGAGCTACCTATCAAGATTTTGAGGGCTAAGATTGGCTGCAGAATGTCCATGCCTCCATTGCCTAGGGAATTGATTCTTGTGCCTCGCTCCATACAGCAGAATAGGAGCTCTCTGCTCGGCAGACAGCACTGCCTATTAAGTTTTTAAGGGCTGCAAAAGGTCTACAGACATCCTCTCCATTACCTAGGGAATTGATAGATCAGCACCAGGATGTCTGGACTCATGGACCATGGACCAATGGACCGGCCCAAACGGACCAAAATTTGTGAAAAAGGTGAGTCCCCTGAACTGTGTGTTCACGAACCATGAACCGGGCTGTACCATGCAAAATTTTGATCCGTTTTCTGGACTGTGCCCAACTCTGTTGAGGAGATCTTGCAAGCTTGCTCACTATCCTGTGTTATTTCAGTTGATCTTAAATAAGATGTTGCTTGCCTTGGGCATAGATGGGATTTTTTAGAACCAATTTGCTTTGGACCTACTTTTGGGGGGTGTCTATTTGAAGGGTCTTACAATGCTGTCCTAAGCATAATTTTGCCCATCTAAGTCTATCAATTTCAGTGGATTTAGAAGGGTCTAACTCTTTTGAGGATTTCACTGATCTATACTGTTTATACCTGTTTGTAACTTGTTGCTTGAAGTTGTAACTTGTAAGCATTGTGCGTCCACCAGGCAATCAGTGACTGTGAGTTAAACAGCCCTGTCTCTATATCATGAGAAGCACAGAATGACAACTCCTGATGGGGTCTTACTTGAAGCCCTATCGAACAGTAGACAACTACAGAAGACAATTAATATTTCAAGGATCTTGTTATCATAATTAGGCACTGTTATCATGATAATGACTGACCTTGATATGTCTGACAGAGAACCTCAGATTGAATGTAGTCTGCAGCAAAGGGAGAAAAAAGAGAGAGCATTTTTCAATGCACATCCAGAAACAAAGGAATTCATAACCTGGGAGTCATAACCTTGTTACCCTACCCAAGTTTTATAGTGAAGATACTTACAAGATTATACAGAGAACAGATATGCTCAAGACAGTGTTTTGATACCTCAAGGCATAAATCTAGCGAATGCAAGAACCATCCATCTTCTCAATGTATGCACTGAGTCACAAAAGGAGGAATTTCAGCTTGTTCAAAATGCCTGAATTTGAAAGGCCAGAGTGCTGTGATGGTCAGACTAGCACCAAGTTGTCCTCCATTCAAATCCCCATAGTGCCAGGAAGCATGCTGGGTAACCTTGGACCAGTCATACATTCTCAGCCAACCTACAGAGGTTTGTTGTGAGGATAAAATGGAGAAGGGGAGACTGTTGTATGCCATTTTGGGTCCCCACTGGGGAGTAAAGTGGGGTATAAGGAAGTAAGTAAATAAATAGACATTTTTCTTCATGTACTTACCTATATATGGGGAGGCATCAACCTGAGATGCCTCCACGTATGGGAAAAGTTACCAGGGGGCAGCATCACATGGTTTCTCTGCATATATAGGTATACCTGAACTGCTGCATTCTCTGAACTTGTCCCCTAATTGTTCTCTTGCCCACTTCTCTAATGTTCCTGGACTTGGTTCTATCATGCCATTACTCTAGAAATCATCCCATTTTTTCCTCCACCTTACCTTTCCCTGAACGTGCAAAGTATCTCCATTTTAAAAAAAAATACTCTGGCCATTATGTTGGACAAATGTCAGTAGTTCTGTTCTGTCTTTGTGCAAAAGTTTTGTTGCAGTAAGTGTTTCATTCCAAATCTTTTTTTTAAAATTTTTTTATTGGATTAGATATCATTAAATTGTATATTACAATCAGTTTCCTTTAATTTTTCCAATTCTAACCCCCTCCCTTTCCCCCCCTTTTGTTGACTTCCAACAGTTTTCCAACCCCTTGTCCCTTTTCCCTTACTCATTTTAAATTTATTCTATCTGTCAAACATAATCTTTCACTTTCTTCTAAGCTTATCTATATAACACAGTGCTCCTTCTGTCTTCCTACTTACTTTAACAACTAAATAATACATAACTAAATAATACATTCTTGGCATATTTTCTTTTGATAATAATCATTTAGCTAATTTTGGTACTCTATACTCTATCTTATAATCTCATCTTCAATATGGGGCAAACAATTTATCCCTCATTTAGCATATTTTTAGATACTTCTATAAACAGTACATTCAATATAAGTCAACCAATTTAACTTATACTCTATATATTTCTTTTTCTACATATCTCATCTTCATACTGTTTTAATTATATAATTGTATTATTCTTTCATTATGCAACTATCCACCAAAAATAGTCAACCAATTTGACCCATATATACCTCCAAACCAATTCAATCAATTTAGTACATAATCTATACATTAATATATATTTTCCCACCTTACTTAAATTCCTTCATTGCAATTATAAAATTATCTCCATTATACAATTATTGCCAGAAATGAAATTAATTAGTTTCTATCCTTATAATTGGTTAATTTCTATCATTATAATTCTTGTAATAACACCTATAATACTTAATGCTATATATAATAGTCTAATAAAATAGTTGCTTAGAAATTCTCATTTGCCTCTCCACCCCCCGGTAAAGTCACCTCCCTCTACTTTTATTGTATTTCAGTAATTTTCAAACTGCCACAGTTCTCCTCCCACCCATTCCAAATCCTTCTGATGACCCTCTGCAAATTTCTGTAAACTTCCTTTTGTGAATGTGCACAAATGTGCATAGCCATATGTATTCAATACATGTTTTATGTATGTGTGTGGTTGCAATCTGTACTTCCAGGGTGCTTCCATGATGATAACACACAGGGCTTTTTTCCTGGTGGTACGTGCCAGCACAGTGTACCAGCAGGGCCAGATTGATGGGGGGGCAGGGGGGGTAGTCTGCCCCCAGCGCCACCAAAGAGGGGGCGCCGGGCACAGTTGCCAGCCCCAGGAGTGAGCTGACAGCCCCGGGAGCATGCCTGGGGAAAGGCGAATGACGCGGGCGGCCTCCCAGCCACCCGAGCTGCCTTTTGCCTTCCCCGCAGGACAAGGGGCGGCCGGCCTGCGGGAAAGGCAAAAGGCAGCGCGGGTGGCTGGGAGCCCACCCATGCCGTTGGCCTTTCCCCAGGACAAGGGGCACGCAACAAGCCTGCCTCCCCTTGTCCTGGGGAAAGGCAAAAGGCAGCGCGGGTGGCTGGGAGGCCGCCCGCACCATTCGCCTTTCCCCAGGACAAGGGGCGCACGGCAAGCCGGCCGCCCCTTGTCCTGTGGGGCAGGTGAATGGCGCGGGCAGCCTCCAAGCCACTCACGCTGCCATCAGCTCTGCGGTGTGCTGTGGGGGTGGGGGGGTGCCCCAGCATGATGACATCACGGGAGTGAGGTAATCACGCAGCACCAGGAGCGCGCGTGTAGAGCCTGACTATGGTTGCCCTGGGCACTGGCAACCATAGATACAGCCCTGCATACCAGCACCTCTTTCCACACCTCTTTCAGCTGGTAGGCTTGGGCCCCTAAAGTGGTAAACATCATGAATACCAGCAACTCTTTTTTTAAAAAAAGAAAAAAGCACTGACATTAACATTTATCCAAATGTGTATTCAACACATATCTAAAGAAGAAGAAACAACAACCCTGGAACACCCCCACTGAAAATGAGTGAAACAAATATGGGTTAGATCCAGCACAAAATTTCACTTACTCTAGAGGTGTTGCACAAGAGGAAATGGAAGAAAATGTCTGCAGTAGCCACTGTCCCTAAGTCAAATGTATTGTATTCCCCTCTTGCATTTCCACTTGCGCAAAAATTTGTGCAACCAATCCCATTCTTTCAGACATAAATCTAGCAGCTTCTTCATTCCCCAAATATCTCCCTGAGGGACATGGGAGAAGGAGGAGATAGTCGCACAAGATCTTTTGATTGTATGTCATTGTGTATATGAGAAACTAGGATGGTTGTGGGAGACGTTGCACAAGATCTTTTGGAATACCTCCTTCAAGTGGAACTACACTAGATAGATTTATTTTTCCATTTGCACATTGCTAGTTCCAGCCTCATGCAGGCAGTTCTATTCTAAGCAATGGAAAACTGTCTGAAATAGTGGAGCACTCCTGCCTGGAATCACCCACTATAATTTGGTCCATACCTGGGCTTTCCTTGTCTCTGACATTTTGACCGGTCATCTCTCTCTGTTGTTTTCTAGTTACAGTTTTCAGTGAAAAAGTCTGAGAGGGTACCTACCTGATCAATTCAGGTGTTTGCAGGAGTCAGGATGGAACTGGCAGGAGGCTTAGGTGAAGTATGCGCTGGTGACATTTACATTTGGGAGCTTGGCAGGAAGATGTAGGGGGAGTGGGCGACAGAGAATTGACAGAGCTACAAACATTCTGGGATTACAAACAACTTCTATTCACAAGCTGTTCGTAATGCTGAGCTTCTGCTTTAAAATGAAGGCTGGAAGTGCCTCCTCTTGGATAAGTACTGAACCCATGCTCCATCTGAGTAATAACTGAGGTGTAGAATAAAACCTTTCCCCAGGAGGTGTGTTGTGGTGAGTTGCTGCAGAGGAACGAAAGGGGCATTTATCTCCATAGTGGCAGCATTTGACTCTTTGTGGTTTGTACAAATCTCCTTTAAAGCCATTGATCGCCACTGTCGGCACGATTAGTAGAAGTAACAATGCAGAGCATGTTTGTAAAAATGTGGGGAGGGGGAGAATAAATTCTTCTTGAACACATCAAATCTTGTAAGAGATCTAACTGCGCTGGGAGAAAGAGAAAGGTTGGCTTTAAAGAACAAAAGAGCAACTTTCTGTGCAGCTGCTTGATTGAAGCATATTTGTTAAATGAGAATAGTTACTGCAGTTGGAGAAGGTGTGTGGGCCAGGTCTGTGCAGTCAATTTGTACAGAGGTTTGTGATTGGATCTTATCAGAGGATTCTGCAGTTATTGGCACTCCCAAATACATAGGCACTCAGTACATCAGCACTACCTGAGTGGCTGCAGTTCAACAGTACAGTGCCTGGTTTTCATGCCCAAGGTCCTAGGTTCAAGCCCTGGCATCTCCAATTAAAAGATTTCAAGTACCAGGTATTCGGAAACACCTCTGTTTGCCTGTGACCCTGCAGAGTTGCTGCTCATCAGAGGTGGTAGCTAGAAGAACCAGTGGACTGGCTTGTTATAAAGCAGTTTATGATTAGACATGGGCACGAACCAAAAAAAAATAATGAACCAGCAGTTCGTGGTTCGGTGCTGACGATGAACCCGAACCAGCAAACTGCAACGAACATTTCCCACTGATGAACCGGTTCGAGGTTCATGGTTTGTGGGCATCAGAACAGCCCCTGTTGGACTTAGAGAGCCCATATTCGCAGGGAGTGTTTAGCAGGCTCTCCTCCAGCCAGCAACCAAGTTTGGTCAAGATTGCAATAGGGATCTTGGAATTATACCCTCTCCAATCCGAGGCCCCCAGGAAACTCCCATTTGATACAATTACAGCCACCAGTTGACGTTGGCCCAGTGTACAAGGGGTTGGCCATCAGAACTGCCTATCAGGGTTTGCAGGGATGAGATTGGAGTGCCCATGGCTACAGGACACCCCCCCTTCCACCCTCTCCCCAGGTGTCTTCTCCCATGTAACCAATTGTAACCAATTTGCAGCTCCATGGTTGGAAAGAAGACCTGCCGATCAAGGTAAGCTGGGCTTCGATTCGGGTTTCCAGAGCGACAGAAGGAGTGCTGACAGAGTTCAGGCATTCCCCCAGCAACGTTTCCAAGGGAATTGATTGATGGTGCCTGACTGTCTGGCTTCACGAACCACGGGCAAATGCAACGAACTGGGCTTCCAACGAACACTGGTCCATTGGCCATGGACCCTCATGAACTGCCGGTTCGCGAACAGACAATAAGGTGGTTCGTGGGTTTTTTTGGTTCGTAATGCGTTTCCTGCCCATGTCTATTTATGATGTCCATCCCAAATGGTTAGCCTTAAAAAAAATTAAAGGCTACTGGCATTTTAAGAAACTCAGCAAGGCTTTGAGTGAATTAAAATGTTTTGCATAGAGCAAAATAGCAGCTTTATATAAATTACCTATTTCATCACCTTGGGCCAATTGATTGTGGATGGTTGGTTTAACCCAGCTTCCCCTTGTCATTCTGAAGCCTTATAATCTTTCTCACAGTCCCACTTACCTGTTATTCCCTCTGACCGTCCCTGAACCTGCCTAGTTATGCAGAGGAAGCCATGAGCAATTTGAACCCATTAAGTGCTTTATACCATATCAGGGCAGGTGGATCCTATTTAGCCTGTTTTAGCAGCTGTTTAAGGGCCAAACTACATGTCACACCCAGCACATGATGGCCACAAGGATTAGCAGCAGGATGCTGTGCAGTCCAAATGGGTAATCAATTCAGAAGTACCAGAGAGGCCCAATTTGGATCAGGACCGTGTCACAATAGGAGGTCTTCTTCCTTCCTTATGTCCCATTTTCTTGAATTGAAATGGACCTAGAAGCATTATTTGTCAAATAGGGATGCCATTCAGTGTATGTGCAGCGCCCCTCCCCCCATCAGTGGGGGCAAATAAGACATCTGGGGAGAAAACAGGAGCCTGTGCAACAATCCTGATCCAAATTTGGCCCATGCAGTGCTTCTGAATTGAGTTTCCCCAGGGAACTCACAGCTGGTGTTCTTCTGCATGTGCCTGTGGTGTTCACATGGTAGATGTAACATATAGTTTGAATCTATAACATGTAACATATAATTTAGATTGACACCTATGCTGTCATACTTTGGGTGGAAGCCCTTGATTGGATGGGCATCATGAAGCTGCTTTAGCATCCTTTCTCTGACATATCATCCATGTAGGCAAACATGGTCCATCTCCAGACCATAGAGAATGACCATATGGTGAGACTAAATGCTTTCAGTATTTTGCAACATGTATCATTCTATCCAGGAAGCTTCCAGATCCTGTGGCCAGAAAATGGCTCCCTTGATGTTCCATGGATGGCACAATCTCTTCAGATCTCAGAAGCTAAGCAGGGTTAACCCTGGTTAGTACTTCGATGGGAGACCACCAAGGAAGTCCAGGGTCATTCTGCAGTGACAGGAAACAGCTAATCACCTCTAAATGTCTCTTGCCTTGAAAACCCCAGCAAGGGTTGTCATAAGTCACTTGCAACTTGAAAGCACTTTCCACCATAATACACAAATGCAGCTAGCTGCTTTATACTAAGTCACACCATGGGCTCATCAAGATCAGTATTTTCTGCTCTGATCATCAGCAGCTTTCTGTAGTCTCAGGCAGAGGGCTTTCCCATTATGGACAACCTGATCCTTTTAACTGGAGATGCTGAGGATTGAATCTGGAACCTCCTGCAGGTCAAGCAGATGCTCCACCACTGAGCCACAGTTGTGGAGCATCATTAGGGTTGATACTGAAACACATGACAACTCCGATTCAATTCAGAAGATTCTCTTATGGCTTTCCACACTCAAGATTAAGTTATATTGAAATATGATAGGAATATTGTCCTTAGAATGATAATAACAATAATAACATTTGATTTATATACCGTTTTTCAGGACAACTTAATGCCCACTCAGAACGGTTTACAAAGTGTGTTATTTTTATCCTGATGACAATCACCCTGTGAAGTGGGTGAGGCTGAGAGAGCTCCAAGAGAGCTATGGCTGACCCAAAGTCACCCAGTTGGCTTCAAGCGGAAGAGTGGAGAATCAAGATTAGAGTCCTGCCATTCTTAACCTCTACACCAAGTTGGCATCTACTTTTGTATCAGTTGTAGATAAAGGATGTAAAATGTTATCTAATGCAAAATCAGTAAAAGAAACCAGAATACCTCTTTGTAAATCTTTAATTTGCAGAGAGTAATCTTCATGGTAAATTCCTGGTGCTGGGGAGAGTGGTGAGAGAATGTCTAGTCTCTGTGTTTGTTTGCTGGGTCAGGCATAGTTGTCCCCATCAGTCTTGTCTCAAATTCTGCTGTAGTTGGGAGACTGGAATAGGAAGACCCAGACTCTCTTGTTTTACCTGAGATGTGGGGGTTGCTGGTGTCAATCTCCGATTTGGAGATAATGCGTGCCAATGAGAATCTGTGTTAATTTTGCACATTTGCGGTTCAGTGCTCTGCTAATGAAACAGTTGTGAGGATGAAATTCTAGTATTCAAATATGCCATTTATTTTTATTATTTCCTCCTAGTACACTGGTTGTGACTGTTTTCAGATCTTCAGCTAAGTGACAGAGCACTGACTCTTTTCTTCATTGTTCAGGGAGGATTTAATCTGGGCAAGGATGACACATAGCCATGAGACTGTTAGGATTTGGATTAAACAAATAGCTTGGCTCACTCACTCATGTCATCTGGAGATATTTATTCTGCAGGTACTGTTCTGCAGAGCATTTGCCTGTGGCATACTGTGGTCCTGGCAATGTAGGCTGCTTTGTAGAGGCAAGTGGGCGAATGGTTCTGTAGTGCGGCTGGGAAATAAACAAGGTGCCTTGGTACCTTCCAGATTGATGAGTCTATGAAATCGTGAGCTTTTATGCTCTTTTGAGCATCTGACAGTTCCACATTACTGCTAAACCCCAATGCAAGGTACTTTTCAACCTGACATTGTCTGCAGTATAAGAAGGAAACAAGGCACAGTCCATCACTGAAAATATTTTATCACAACTACAGCAGCCACATTCAATTTATCCTAAAGTAAAATGCTGAGGTAAATTTGGGTGCATCCAATTAGGTGAACCCTCCCAAGACATTTTAAAGGAAGTAAAAAATAAAAAATCACTCAGTTCCATGATTTGTCATCGTTCCCAGGAGATTCAGTGGCTTCCTCAGATGTCATGGGGATTGCAAGGCTGAGGTTAAAACAGATTTTGTAGTGAAGAAGAATTCAGTCCTTAGACGTGTAGTGAAAAAGATCTTCCATGTGGTTTTTTTTTGTCAACAACTTATTTCTATGGAATATCATAAAAAACTATATTATGTAACAGACGGATCTATTTCACATCTAAACTCTAGTTAATAACATATTTTTGATCCCAAATGTGTCAAATATGCTTTTGTTTCTCATCTCCCCCTTTTAATTTACAGAACCTGGCATACAATGGGGATTTAGAGAGCTCTGAGCTGAATCAGGGACTAGCAGAGGCAGTTGTTGCCTTGGGACACGGAGATATGTGGTATGTCGATTTCTCCCCATCTCCCACAACCCATTTTTGCATCCAGTTAGCCAAGCACCAACAGGTGGCAGTGTCGATCTCTGTTCAGCCTTTAAGTATGCCACTGAAGGACCAAGTGGTGTATGTCAGACAGGTGGTGTGATGGAAGATTAATTACCCACCTTCTTTGTGACATTGCATGGAACCCCACGGGATATGGGGAGATGTTTGTCGTCTTCCAATCACAGCCCCTTTGTAAATAGCAAGGATGACTTCAGCTGCTGCCCTGCATAAGACTGGGCTAATTCCATTTGTCATTTTCAGACAGTCCCTTTCTGCCTCAGCATTTGGGCAGCTAAAAAGTTGTGATGTCTCTGGGCCCTGAGGGAGAATTGGCTTTCCCTGGAACTCAGAAGAAGGAGATGCACTGAACGCCAGAGCGCTTCTAGGTGACAGCCCCTGAAAACTGACACAAGCAGCTGGGAGGGCCTGGAAGTGCTGCTACTGTGTGCTAGACCAAGGAAACCGGCCCTCTCTTCCCCTTGAGTGCTCTCTGACTTCCCTTCTTCCTTTTTCACCCCACATTTTGATTTTTCTTTTTTAGAAAGGCTAGAGATGCCTCTCTTTATATAATACTGGCGTATCTTCCTTGGCTCAGAAACCTACATGTAGAGTAGGGTATAGTTAATATTTGTTAATAATTTCTCGGTATTCATCAACAGAGCATACCTTTTGAATGGCACATTCACCGCAACAAATACAATTTGCTTGATTTGGAATGGAATTCAATGTAGAGAAATACCTTTCTAGGTCCAAATGTATTTTAAAAGGTGTAACTCTACTTAGGATCCTACTACGTGTATCTAGCAAATGCTATTTCGTAGTTCATGTCAAATAACATACTCTGTCTTGGTGTACATTCTGCTTAAGGGGTGTCTTAGTGCCAAAATCAGTCTGTCATCAAAGGAGCCAATCTTACCATACTGTTTCTTAGTGACGGCTGTGCTGGAGACTGCTGTCAAATCATAGCTGACTTATGGTGACCCCTACCAGAGTTTGAGACTAACAGAAGTGGTTCACCATTGCCTGCCTCTGCAGCCCTGATCTTTGTTGGCGGTCTCCAATCCAATTACTAATCAAGGCCGACCCTGTTTAGCTTCTGAGATCTGACGAGATAGGGCTTACCTTGACTATCCAGCTCAGGGCGTTTCTTAGTGATACCAATCTCTTTTGTGTGTGTGTGTGTGTGTGTGTGTGTGTGTGTGTGTGTGTTTCTACACAGGTCTGTTACATGCCTCCATATTTATTTTGTTTTCTTTTATTCTGATATTGCGCCTGCCTGATCACTCACACTTGCAAGCCCTTACAGATTCTGCCTTTTCATGTTTCTGCGCTCTTTTTCAGTCATCATAACCCCACGCTAAGTCAGCAGCATTTTGAAAGGAGGCAAGGCAGTTTGTACAGACTTTTTGAATAACTTGTTGGAATTATTCCACTCCAGTCAGAAGGAGACACTTATCAGTACTACCGTGCAGAAGTCTAAAAAAGCATGATGTGCATGGGCAGAGTGAAGCAAATTTTAAGGCAGGGATACTGAAGCCTTAAAGTCCCCTGTGCATAAACCGCCACAATGGAATGCATGTGTGATGCTTTCTAAGGTTCAAAATACATGTTACCATTTTATAGAAGAATTTCACCATTTTAAAACTGCTGCAAGTGATTAGGCCTGCGGTGAAGGGAGGCAGGAGATCTCTTGTGTGCCTCCCCCCCCCATGCATTTTCAACTATCAAAACAACTGTACCTCCCTTCTCCGCAGGTTTCAGCACTTGAAATAGCAGGGGGCAGGGGGAGAGTGCCTCGTCCCACCATAAAGTGGGCCTGATCGGGACTGGAGCCTCATGGCGTCTTTATAACATTAATAATAACATTCAATTTATATACTGCTCTTCAGGACTTACACCCACTCAGAGCTGTTTACAAAGCATGTTATTATTATCCCCACAACAACAACCATCCTGTGAGGTGGGTGGGACTGAGAGAGCTCTGAAGAGTGACCGACCCAAGGTCACCCAACTGGCTTCAAGAGGAAAAGTGGGGAATCAAACCTGGTTCTTCAGATTAGAGTCCCACCACTCTTAACCACTACACCAAATCATTTATATTAGGCTCAAGATGGCAGTGGCATTCCTGTAGTGGACATGGGTACACAGTCACATCTAGTTTGGCCCCTGATGCCAGTAGAGTCAGGCCGAGATGGTTCTGATTCCAAGTAAGGAGTTCCAAATCTAGAGGATACAACTAAAAATGTCTTGGTTGCCCTTCTCATACATTTAACCAGCACACAAAAGGACAGCACAAGGGGCACATAGAGAGTGAGATTCCCTTCAGGTTAGACTCTTAGGTGCCTTAAGGAACCATTGTGCACATTGCCCCTAATGGTTAGCCTGTGACAACAATGCAGGCCACAACTTATGAGAAGTTCTAAATCCGTGAAAGTCAATGGGCTTACAATGGCATAACTCTGTTTAGGATGATGCTGTCAATCACATGTGACCTTCTGATACCTTTGCAAATGTTTTCAATGCCTCAATTTCCCCTAGCAAATTCTTCCTGCGAATGCCCTTCAGAGTGGTAACGGTTGCTGTGTGCTGCATCTGAGAGTCTGCTAGGGCTCATTCAAATGACCCTGCCAAGCACCACTCCAAACACATGACAGCCTGTTTTGCAATTCTCCCACAAGCTTCTTTAGAGGGTTGCACCAGCTCCCCTTAGGAAATAAATGAAGGGAAGAGGAGCAGAATAATAATGCTTAGCATTTCTATAATTCATTTCAAGGGTTCAAAGAACATCACCTAAATTATCTCAATAATCCTTGCCATTACTACCTCTTGCGGATGCAGGCTGAAGTGGAGAGATAGTGTTTTGCCAAAGGCTGCCTAGTCAGCCTGTGGCTGAAGCACAAGTCAACATGAAGAAGTGTTGGCTCAGCACTCACATTTTTAGCCTCTGTTCTATCTCAGTTCTTACTAGGAATCCTGTTCCTGTATATTGAGCTGGAAGACTGATTTCTGCCTTGCTGCTATGTATTCATCCCCCTTTCTGAATCCAAACAATACTCCACCTAACAGGTAACTCCACCTTTAGAGCCAACTGGCTGCAGCCCATCTACTCCAGGGGAGAACCAGAGCAACATGGGCTCTGCTAGCTTGCACTCTGTGGCTGTCCCACAGAGGGGAAAGAAATGACAAGCACCCAAAAGCCAAGGAATAGTGTGCACACTGGAGCCCCTAGCAACTCCAGCAGCATGCACCATTCAGTGGCATGCTCACACAGGCTCAGCCACCCACTATCTACCAATGCCTCTGTGGCTTCCAGATGTCACACTGCTCTGCCTGCAGGCAAAGTGCCAGAAGAATTGGAGAAAAGTGCTGGCTCCCAAGGAGGCAGGTGGCACAAGTGGCAGGAACCCTGGAGCTAACTCACTGCAGACTAGAGATGGGCACGATCCAAAAAAAAAATACCGATTAAGCCGTTCGTGGATCCGGGCCGCTGCCGAACCCAGGTCACCAATTCTAAACGATGAAGTCCCATTTCTGATCCGGAATCGGGAAGGCCAAAGCGGGAGGGCGCCCTGCTGTTTCCAGCGATATAGGAGTGGTGGTTGGTGGTAGCAGCTGCCAGGCCCGGCAGGCAGGGGGAGGCGGCTGTGGCGGAACGGGCGCTGGCTCTCAGTCCGGGCAACTGAGCCGCTGTCAATGGCCTGCTAGCCCCGCTACCCGCCTCCCACCGTCCCTGGTGGGCGTGGCTCACACTCTTTGTCACTGCCACCACTCACTGAATTGTACACCGCCTGACTGAGGGGCAGTGAGACCCCTCTGGCTGAATTTCCCTACTGGGAAGTAAATTCCCCAATCTTTGGGTGGGCCCTGGAGAATTGGCAACCCACCAAGGTCTGGCCTGATCAAGTTCTCCTGGGCTCCCTCCCTTCCTGTAACGTGCCAAGTGGGGAGCTTACGTAGTCAGAGCACCACAAGGTCCTTTATATTCCAAAAAAATATAATTTAATAACTATATACAGAGCACTATATACAAAGCAGGTAAAGGCACAACACATAGGGGTAGACCCCCCTGTTCAGAACTCATAGGGCAGAAAATCAAACTGAAGAGAACCACTGTCTGCTTTCCCTACCACACTTTTCCCTACTCTACCTTAAGGGGCTGGTGGTCTGAGGGTTAGGGTTCACCTTTTATTTCCTTTGTGCTGCCTCCCAGGCCCTCCACATTTACAGCCTAAGCACCCGGGTTTCACCCAGCAGCAGGAGCCTCTCCTTCTTCAACCAAGATGGAGCCTAACTGCCTTTTCCCCCTCAGGATCAGCTGAGTCTCTCCATTCCGGCTCCACCCCTTATTTTTCACTCCCTTTCTTGGCCTGGGGCAGCTGGGAGTTGTAGTCCAGGCAGAAGGGCGTCCCACACCAAGGCTCCTGAAGGCCTCTCCCTAGCCCCACAGCCCATCAGACCTCATGGGGAACATTTCCTCCCCTTTCTTTAAAGATAGATTAACAGCAACTGGCACTCATTTCACCCCTGGTAACCATTTCGTTACAGCGGCAATGAGCCGCCTCCCTTCAGGGAGGGAGGAGACATTCACACACACACACACACACACACACACACACACACTTAGAGTAGAGAGGGGGAGATTTTAACCCAGCAACAAGCCGCCTCCCCTCAGGGAGGGGACATTCCCAGGGCTGGATCTATGGTTGCCAGCGCCCAGGGCAACCGTAGTCAGGCTCTTGCGCGTGCACACGCGCTCCTGGGTTGCTCCCGCCCCCACGCCCCTTGCCCATGCGCCCCTTGTCCTGGGGAAAGACGAACGGCTCGGGCGGCCTCCCAGCCTCCCGTGCTGCCTTTTGCCTTTCCTTCGTGCCCATGGCTTCAGAACACCCCCTTCCCCCTCTCCTGGGTTTCTGCTCCATGGTTGGAAGGAAGCCTGCTAATCAAGGAAAGCTGGGCTTCCATTCGTGTTTCGAGGGCAACAGAAGGAGGGCAAACACAGCTCATTCCCCTGGCTCCGTTGCCCCGGGAATAAATTACTGGCGCAAGAGTGTCTGCAATTCCAAACAGAAACCGATATATCCAATCAAGTCCCAAACAAGCAAACCCCCGACTGCTGGATCGGTTGCTGTGGACGGAACCGATTAGCTGAGTCACGATGGCGCAAACGCCAAAATCGGGGTTTGAAATCGTAATTCAGATCGTGCCCATGTCTACTGCAGACATTTATGTCCCCATCTACAGCTGAGTTACTCATTGCCAGGCAGGGAGAATATACGTCCACTAGAGCAACAACAAAGGAACACACAACTAATAGACTGGTGGGGGCTGCAGAGAGCCTTCTTGACTAAGATTCCCTTGGGGATCTTTCTTTTCAGCACCCAGATCCAATGCAAGCATCCTAGGAAAACAAATCGCTGACTTACCCTCCACCCCCAGATTGACCAGGGCCCTGGAATATTCTCTTAGCTCCTCCAGCCCAGTGGTGTGGTGATTCTCACTTCCCCACAAGAACATTTTTTGGGGAGTATCCCTCAACAGCTGTGTGATATGGATTCTATTCAGCTCCTATCTAAAACAGCTCAGTTGACTTTATTTCTTAGTTAGACTCTTCAGGTATTTCCAGGCCAATTATTCTATTTAGTAGTTTTGTACCTCTTTGCCTTGCACTATGGCAAACAGCGCTGCTCCCTTGTTGGGATTGATGGACAAGTCAACACCACATTGTATGTAACTTTCATTCTCAAATTGCCAGAGATGGATTAGCACACTCGATCATTTGTGTGACTATAGTATGTAATTATTGAAGTTAACTTCTGTTTTGGGAGCTGAAGTCCTGCAGCTCATGCTCCCCTAGGCTCCAAGAAGATCCTGTTTATAAAGGACAGATGTTCACACCACACAGCTTACCATGAAGAGAGGTTTGTCCATCTGGTAACTCCAAAGAACTAGCCAGTTGCCTCAGTCCAACAAATAATTAGTTATCCCTTCCTCCCACCGACAGCAGTTCCTGCTCCTGAGACAGGGTAATAATAAAGTGAGGCATCTCTTCAATCTCTCATGAGGAACAAGAGAGAGCAGATCATTCACACAGTTACTGTTGCCAGAATTGCAGTTGCCATTTTTGGACTTCTGACTCAAGGAAGAAGACGATAGAAGTTGTATGTTACTGGCTTTCTTCGTTTGGACCTAAGCCTGGAAATGATATTTGTTAAGTGAGTATAAGGTGTTATGAAAGAGGCTTTGGGACACATTCATTTCTTGTCCTACTGCAGTTTTGGATCAAACTGGATTTGCATGGTTTTGAAGCTCAACAAAATGGAGATTTCCCCTCACCCCCCATTGTGCATCACTTTCTCTTACCTTGAACCATGTTTCTCACTTTGTCACTTCGTTGCCCACTTACCCAATCTGAAGAGATTCTCTTGGAGCTCTTCAAAGTCTACTTTGGTTTTCACTGCCCCCAACAATTTGGTGCCACCTCCAAATGTGACCATGTCAGTGTTCACTTGTCCCTTCCAAATATGTATAAATAAATGGCATTTTCCCCAATATAAATCTCTACAAAATACAAATCCCCACTGCTTTCTTCTCTCTGTTGTGAGAACTATTTCCTTCTGCTTCCTATCATTTAACCAGTTACAAACCCACGAAAGGACCCGTTACATGACTGCAGAGATGAAAAGCCAACACCATATGGGTTTCCCCAACTTCTTTCCCAACTCCATGCTGTGGATTAAGGAGGTTCAAAGATTAGAAGAAATTTGCAGCCTCCTAGGAAACATGGAGGAATCTAGAAGTTCAAAACAGAGTAGTTCTGTTCAAGTAACATAAGCTAAAAACTCGACCCTTTCTAATAGAAAGGTGCAATGGACTTAGAAGGGGTTGACTTCACTTACAATTGTGCTACTAATCATGTTCCATCAATGCATTTAGGGAATAAATGCAACCAGAAGCAGCTAAAAAAAGCTAGCATGCAAATGAAAAGGGTGTAACTGGTCATGACTAGCTTTAGCCTGGAAATTAAGAGAATGGTTTCTAAACCCCAGAAGGATGAACTCCTGCAGCTGTAAGGATCATTGGGGCAAATACCTGACTATATTTGCAACCCCTTTGTGTGATATCTGTCGTATTTCTGTTTTATATGAGATAACCATCTGCAGAGTTGTGTAAGGGCTTTTTTCCTGTATACTGTATGATAATGTTGGTGCTTTCCCCAAAGGAGCTGCAACATTTGTAGCTGGTAATGGTAATATCAAGTGGAATCATTGATGCTGAGTGAATCTACAAAATGTTAATCTCTGATTTTATGCCAAGTTTCTTCTCCTATGTCAGAGACACCTAAATTATTGCAACTTATTTATACGAATCTATATTGCTCTCCACATCATGCAGTCTAAGATTAAGTAGCCATAACCCCCTTCCCTTTTAAAAAGATATATAAACCATAGATACATGAACCTGGGTATTGGGAACAGCAGGTAAGATTCAGAGCGGAACTACAAGTGACAAAAGGCACAGGTTGGACACTTGTCAGCTTCCCTCAAGTTTTGATGGGAAATGTAGGCATCCTGGTCTTGCAGCTTGGCTCTCTGACTGCTATCCAATGGACTTTTCAACTGTCACTTGTCCAACATTCCGCCAAGCTGCCAACATTTCCCATCAAAACTTGAGGGAAGCTGACAAATGTCCAATCTATGCCTTTTGTCACTTGTAGTTCCACTCTCAGATAACATACCACCGTAACCAGGCAGAACTGCAGGGAGATCAGTCAGACCCACAAGAATGGAATCATCCAGACACCTAATTGACTACAGCTAGTCTAGTGAGATGTTTTAATTCCTATAACAGCCTCTGAGTCAGCCTGGCTTCTTTAGTCTAATGAAAACAGACCCTTTGCTATCTGCCTCTCCTTCACCACAGGCACGTGTTGCAAGGATGGCTCCAAATTTATCAGCCCCATTGTTTTGACCCTTGAATTCCCAGTTCAGGTTTGCTTTTCTCTTGTGCCAATTGAAGCCATGATTCTTTCTTTGCACAGCTTTTGGTTTTATTGCACTTAATGCTTCCAGTTGTTTGCAAGTTGCTGCCTAAGGCTGAGAGCGGGGAGGGAAGGAAGCCCGGCGACAAAACTAGTCCCACACATGTCTTGGAATGGAAATCAGGCCACAACTTTATTGAAAACAGTATGAAGGAGCATTGGCACCACATATGGATCAGATCCCAGAAAGCATCGGCTGGCCCGCCTGCCAGTCGATGACCCCACCCCCCTCAGGCACCAGCTGAGGGGGGGGACCCAAGGTGCATCATTAAAGAGGGAGATCACCTGGGTGTACACCCCTGGGTGATTCCCCTACCACCTGGGCATGAGTTTACCTGGCAGCCTCCGATCTGGGCATGCCCCTCCATAACTCATTCCCAAGATTCCTTATGGGAATCACCTTGGGGGGGGGGCTGGACGTACAGGCCCTGACCCCCCCAAAAGGGATCAGATCCAATGACAGATTGCACTTAATACTTCCAGTTATTTGCAAGATCTCAGCAAGTCTGTTAATGATAGGACGTTTTGGAGGTCTTTCATTCACAGGATCACCATAGGTTGGAGGTGACTTGAAGGCACATAACACATATACAATACTTCTAGTTAAAATGTATGCATTTTTCCAGTGTTATTTGTGCATTTATAGATCAGCATTAAGCGTGTGTATGCACTGAACATTATACATATAAGTACATGTAAAAGACATCCATGTCATATATGATACAAACAAATCTACCAGGTGAAGAATGAAAAGCCCAGGACTGAAACCACTGACCAAAAATATAAGCAAACATAGAAAATAAATTAAATATAAACATTCACTCATTCCTAGTGGTGTATTGTGGAATTATTTTATTTATGTGACCTGAATTGCCTCCCCGCCACCCCCAGTGTCTTGCTTCACCTCACCCAGCTTTGTCTTGGTACCTTGCCATCCCACTCCACTTATGTAGCAAGACCCAGATCTGTTTATTTAGATATTTAAACACCAGTGTTCTCCCCAATGGGGACCTAAAGTGGCTTACAGTATTGTTATCCCTTCCTCCCTTTTTATCCCCACAACAACCCTCCAGTGAGATAGGTTAGGTTTAGAAAGAGTGACTTGCCCAAGGTCACCCAGAGAGCTTCCATAGCAGAGTAGACAATTGAGAACTGGGCCTCCCAGATGCTAGTCTGGCTACCCCCTGCCACTACCCCCTGCCTGCTCTCACAACCATATAACGTCCATAAACATTTAAAATTCCAGTTGTTGCCTGGCCTGACCACATCTAAAAGGTATTTCCAAAACAAAGGACTTCTGTCACTTTTGAAAGGTACCCAGCCTCAGATTTTGATGGGATTCCCAGTGCGGAATGAAGAAGTTTCCTTAGGATTCCTTCAGCTAACGATTGCTTGCCTTTCTTCTGAAGCACATGGGATTGTGACGTATGTGTCCCTTTCACACTCTTACGCACATATGTGCTACCGCCACACATTAGCTAAATAATAAGACTGAGTAAAATATTCATAATTAAACATGAGCTGATTTTTTTAAAATTTGCATATTCTCGCTGCTGCAATCAACACCTCTGAGCATGAATGGAGCACCAAATCACAAAGCCTTGAACAATCTTCTGACATCCCCCATTAGTAATGATGGCAACTCCTGCTGAGCACTAGGCAGAGGATGCCCTGTGGAGCCACTCAAGGGATGCAGCCTGTGCCTTTCATCCTGTGCTGAATAAATAAAAAGGCTGGGAAGCTGGGAGCTTAGCTCAGTGTCAGCGCGTACAGTATGTCAGGGGACACAGCAGAGATGTGAAATTCTCCCATAGCCACTTAGCAGTTCAGAGAGAGATGAACAGACATTAACATACAATGGGAGAAGCAGACTCACACATGTGAGCCTATGAAGTCTTTTTATACTGAGTCTGGCCATTGGTCCTTTAAGCTCAGTGTTGTCTATGTCTATCCTAACAAGCAATGACTGGACAATGCATGGGTTGAGCTGGACCCTCTGTTCCCCCATCAAGCTACTCTCCTGAAACAAGATGGGGGAAAACAACAACAACAACAACAACAACAACAACATTCAATTTATATGCCACCCTTCTGGACAACTTAATACCACATTCAGAGTGGTTTACAAAGTGTGTTATTATTATCCTGAGGACAATCACCCTGTGAGGTGAGTGGGGCAGAGAGAGCTCTGGAAGAGCTATGAGTGACCCAAGGTCACCCAGCTGGCTTCAAGTGGAGGAGTGGGGAATCAAACCTGAGTCTCCCCTGCTGCTCTACCAAACTGGCTCCAGGGAAGCCTGATTTAGAAGAATCTGCAGAAGCTGACACTGTATATGTATATGGTTTGTGAAAGGGACTGTACCTACATAGCTAGAGTGACGTAAGTGATATTTTTTTCCCTTACAGCTCAAGCGATTTAACATACAAAAGCTTTCTAGATACCTGTGGCTCAAACAGCAGCACTATTACAATTTTTTTCTGGTTGGAAAACATAAGCGTAGTAGAATTAGATGAGGTTTCCAAGCACAGACAGGAAACCTGCTGCAGATCAAGCAACTGAATGAAAATGTGTCATTTTGTTAAGCATCTCCTTTGCTATCCCATAGAACAGATCTGTGGATTGAATCCTAACCAAGTCTCTCTCTCTCTCTCTCTCTCTCTCTCTCTCTCTCTCTCTCTCTCTCTCTCTCTCTCTCTCTCACACACACACACACACACACACACACACACACACACACAGGGGAAACTTTCATCAGTGGAAAAGGGGGGGCGTAATGTTTGTTAATTCTGCCCTCTTGTTGTAGATCTCAGTTTGACCCCCCCCCCCCTTGCTGTACCTGCGCATACAGGGATTCCCAGTGGCATGATTTGGGGAGGGCATAGACGACTGGAAAGGGAAGGGGGATGTAGGGAAGTTCACTTTACTTGCTACCATCCAGCAATTGAAAGCTGAAACATCTTTAGATTTCATTAAGAATGATTTCCTAATTTCTCATCCTTGCTCATTTGGTCCCCAAATCCCATTCAATTAATATTTTCCCTTGTGCAAATTAAAACCTTGATTCTTTTATTTTCAGGCCACTTGCTGTTTTCCTGCACTATTTCCATCTGTACAATGTGTGTGCATGTGTGCATGCATGTGTTTGACTATCTATCTGATGTTATGCATGTATCAATAAATCAGCATTATCTATTATACATCTATATTGTAGACAAAATATAAACTGTGTATGGAATCCATACACTACATGTACACAATGCACTTAGATCTACTGAGCCAACAATGAATAGCAAGGAACTGAAACTACTGACAAAAATATACACCAATATAAAAAGAAACAAAATAAAGATCATTGGCTAATCAGGATCCATGTCCCTCCTTTGACCTTGCATCTAGGAAGAAGTGATTCGGTTTCCTTGGACAAACTATTATTGATACAGAGTACCAAGAAATATCAGAATGGGGAGCAGAATGGGAGGTCAAAGAAACCATGAGATTTTGAAACCCTGGTGCGAAGTGGAGGAAATCAGTGCTCAGGGACAAAATGAGGTGGAAAGGTGAACACACGTAGACAAGTAAGGGAAATGGAAGATGATAAATGAGAGGACTGGTAGGGTGCAAGGGAGGGTGTAATTGTGAAGGCTGGCATAAAAAGGGTTCCAAGATGACAGGCAACTAAAGTAAGAGCAACTGCTTCTCTTTAGCCAGGTGGTTGGTAGGATAACTGGCAGGGATCTGGCATTTTCCTCCATTCTAATTTCTCACTTCCCACCAGTCTGGCAGGGCTAGTTTCTATCATTCTGGTGAGACGAGATTATGTCAAAGGCCCCCTTGGCTGCAATTAGGAGCCAGATACAGCCCGCAGTGTTATCCAGTCAGGGTGTGTGCGAGTGAGTGATAAAAGTGTGTTGTGAAGGAAGGAGGAGGGTTAAGTGTCACTGCCTGTGCAAAAAGGGCTTGAGATTGAGACTGGCCCATCATGCTCATTTCATGCTGCCAAGTGCCGCATCTTATTAATTATAGAGCGAGTGATAAACAACATTGTGGGGAAGTGTAAATCAGAAAGGAAGGTGTTGCAAATTGAGAGAGACTGGGAGCTCTTGGACAGCATAGCTTCAGAGTTCTGCTGTTGTTGGCATCTGATTTATCACAGCTTGCCCCAACCAGCTGGCTAGAGCTGGAGTTGCATGCAGGTGGGTAGACAGGAGAGAAAGATGGGGGGTTGGGAAGAAGCCATGGCAGAGCATCATCTTTGCACGCAGAGAGTCCTTGGTTCAGTCCCCGGCATCTCCAGGTAAAGAAATCAGGTGGTATGAAAGACTTCTCCCTTTAGACCCTGGAGATCTGCTTCTTGTGTTTATGAGGATTCATCTCTGTGTGAAACACAGAAAGAAACAAGGATGAAAACTGCAATATGAAAGCACTGTTGAGCACACACTAAACACTCATCTCTTGTAATGTAATTTCTCAGTAGGTTACTAATAGTGTGATCCTAACCAGAATTATGTCCAACCCAGAGTCAAAATCAAAGAGAACTCTTTGAGAGCATCCTTGGAAGTACTTCCAGAAGTAGTCCACTCCCCCACCATAAGTAATTACAGTATTTCACATTTCTTTATCTATTTAAGGATTCAAAGCATAGCAAATACATTGTCACAATAAACTTCTTAACCATCACAGACATAGAGACCATTACTATTAGTGGTTAGAGTGTCGGCCAGTGATCTTGGAGACTCAAGTTTGAATCTCCACTCTGCCATGGGAACTTGCTGGGTGACCTTGGACCAGCCGTGCACCTTCAACCTAACCTACCAAACAGGGTTGTTGAAAAGATAAAACAGAGGAGAGGAGAATGATACAAGCAGCTTCCAGTCCTCATTGGGAAGAAAGGGTATAGATGAAGTAAACAAAATAAATAATGGTGGTCCTTATTAGCAGCCCCACGCTGGAGATGTGTGGCTGAGATGGTTTGCCTATGGCCACCAATTGAGTTCAGACTGGACTGAGATTAAACCTGAGACTCCCCTTTTCACATTCTTAATCACCACTTTGTAAAGCAACTGTCACAACACTGCCTAGATTCCTTATCCTTAGTTTGTAATCAATTTCTTTATACAGAGAACAGTATCAGCAAAATTCAAGTCGACTAATTTCCACATGTGCAATGGTGAAGATTGTACATTGGGAAACAAATGAATAACAACACTTTCTGGTAGATGCTCATGCCCCAGCCTTTGTGCAAATATGTGACCATTCACTTTACCTAATACTGTACAGGGCAAGATCTAGGGTTGCCGGTGCCTGGTGCAACCCTTGCCCAGCCCTCTGCATGCGTGCATAACGCAGGCATGCGGGTGCACTCCTAGTGCTGCGTGATGATGTCACTTCTATGACATCATCACACAGGGTGGGAGGCATGCCACACATGCAGGAAGCCAGCTGCCCCAGCGCCCAGTGCACCATGGTGCTGGCAGCAGTGGCGCAAGTGTGTGCTGGGGCAGCTGGCTTGCCGTGTGGGTGGCTGAGCACAGGGCTAGGAGGCCCTCTGCATGGTTCGCCTGCCCCGATGCTCCGTGCTGCCCATGTGGCAAGCCTGCTGCCCCAGTGCCCGGTGCGCCACAGAGCTGGTGGCAGCGGCAGCGGCGGTGGTGCAGGCTTGCACTGAGGTGGCCATCTTGCTGCGCGGGTGGCTGAGCGCAGGGCTGGGCAAGTCCTGCATGTGTAGCAAGCCAGCCACCCCATCAGCAGGGCAGGCGAGGGCTTCCCGACCCTGCACTCAGCCTCCTGTGCAGCAAGCCACCAGCTCTGGCATGCTCCCAGCGGCTGGCAGCTGCACCCGGCGCCCCCTCTTTGGCAGCGCTGGGGGCAGGCTACCCCCCTGCCCCCCTTGATCTGGCCCTGATACTGTGGCCTGTCAAGATACACTTTACAGTGGTTTACGGATTCTTTCTGTTGTCTCAGATCCAAACATGACTTTGGGTGGAGGGGCAACAATCACCCTGAGAGGTGGGTGAGGCTGAGAAAGCTCTGGAAGAGCTATGACAGACCCAAGGTCACCCAGCTGGCTTCAAGTGGAGGAGTGAGGAATCAAATTCAGTTCTCCAGATCAGAGTCCCGCTGCTCTTAACCACTACACCAAACTGGCTCTCTAGATTCTAACTTGGTACTTCCCTTCCCACCAGTCCAGCAAGACTAATTTCTGTCATTCGGGTTAGATGAAATTGTCTTCTGTCTTCCTCTTCTCCTGGGAAACCCAAAAAGAGGCAAGTCATGGGAGAACTCACCTAGCTACTAACAGAAAATTCTTTCACCCAAAAATTCACATCAGTCTACCAATTATAAATATCATAAAGAAATTCATTAAAGTGCAATGTGTAAAAGTGTGTTTTTAGCTCTCAGCAACTCTAGAATTTTCCACTGAAAGAGTACACAAATACAAAGCCAAAGCTGAGAGTAGGTTATACCCTACAGTATGTGGTCATGTAAACAGTGAGTGAGTGTGGCTGTCTAGGTTATATTAAGGACCGGCCGCAATGCTGCTCCCTCCAAGTAACGATCCACCCTTAGGCTAAAACAGAAAAAGCAACGCTGTTCACATTTTAAACCAATTACACATTTTTAAGCCAGGAAGTATGTACATATCAACAAGTCCTGATTGCTTTCTACTCATAAACATTAGTAGTTTGTTTCTTCTACACCCTTTTAATATTGTTTACAAGTTATCCACCATTTTATACGCCACTGACACAAATAATATGTTAGGGGTTACACAGTGCAAAAAACAATTTGAGCAAGGAATCCGGCACTCCAGGCAGCAGCTCCGCTGTTTTAAGCCTGGGGCCCTGCTTTGCAGACTTGTGGGAGGGAGACAGACCCCCTCCCTTTCATCCAGGTTTCCTGGCTGGGGGCGGAGCTAGATGCCTTAGTAGGCGGCTCTGCCCTCCCGGCCAGCAGTCGCGTTCTTCGCTCGGCCCACCCGCCTCACCCTGTAGCAGGGCAGGATTAGTCAGTTGCTATTTTCAGAGCCAGGTAGGAATTTTTTGCCCCCTGCCGGAATTGGCTGTTGAGGGGGGGGGTTCGCCTACCTTGCACTGCTGGCAGAGGCTTTGGCTGGGGTGGGCTGTTCGGGTGGCACCTGGCAGGAGTTTTTGGGTAATAGGGAGTGGGCCGGTGAGTACCCAGAGGCATTTCCCCATTGAGGGGGAAACAGGGTCTGCCATCAGTGTGGTATGCTTGTGATGGCTACCATTGCACAGGCAGACACCTGCGGGGATCCCCAGGCACAAGTCCTTCCCTCATGCTGTACGGCTGAGGCATTAGGAGCTTGATGGGGGGATCCAGTTGCCTAGCTGCTGGGCGGCAGCCATTCCTTGGATGGCCTAATCCCGGGGCTGTGGGGCTCGCCCACACAGGTCCAGGCGGAGGTCCAGGGTTGACCGCGTAGCTTGACCTGTACCGCTTAGTTTGCCCTTGCCGTTGTTTATCTTATTGTTATTCAATAAACGGCCATTTAGTTCCAAGCCTGTGTCTGTCTCTTCATTCCCACTAAGGTTGCAAACAGAAAATGGCATGAAAATTTAGACTTGTGGGTTTGATCAGCACAGGGGAAAAGCAAAAATGGAACAAGGCTCGTCAAGTCAAAGCAACAGTGGGGCTGATATTTGGTAGCATCCCTGCCTGGCAGAAGCTCCTTGATCTGCTACAATCTCTTACTGGGGCTGTAGAGCTGAAGGTATACCAGCAGGCTACCCTCCGCCTTCCTGAACTGCCTGCCCCAGCCCTTTGATCTGAGCACCTGATACCAGCCATGCTGGAACATCTGTGCTTAGGACTGGAATGAACCCCCTTGTTTTTATTTTTAGAAGTGAAATGATTGCCACTTGATTCCAGTCAGCCTATAATGTTGCACATGATAAAATGAGAGACTCCACAGATGTGTGTTCCAAGACTGAAATCTTACTCTTCTCTCTAGGGTAAACTACAAACATTTGAGTTTTGAATCAAAACATTTGTGGAGTATTTCGAATTTGCAAATGTGTTGTCTTCTTAATTGCCAATCCAGGTAAAACATTTTGTCTAAATATAGCATGAGAGCTGAAACAAACAGAACTTTTCAAATTCACACAATACGCTCATTTCTACTGACAGCTATACTGAGTGATTTTCACACTCGTAGAGAATATAGACAAGTTTGAATAAATCCAAATAATTTACTCCATTCTAATTTAGGGATGTTCAAATGTTACTTTCAATGTATAAATAATGATGATTTTCAGAGATACTTTTTACTGTGCAGAGACGTGTGGACTCCCCTCCCAACACTCCATCTAGAAGAATTGTTTTGTAGTCTTATCAAAACCCTTCCTGCTTCCCTTGGAATTCCTATGATATTTCACCTGAGCATAAAAATTCACTGCAAAATTCTGCTTCGGGCGAATTCTCATAGCAATTTACACAGTCTACTCCTGTGCAGGGACACTCCAGTGTTAGCCCACAGATTTCAGTTGGATTGGACTGGAATAACTCAACATAAATTGAATGTTATTATACCATGTGGCATACAAATGATGTTTACTCATGAGCTGCTGTGTAATCCAAACTTCAAACAGCAAAATCTGAAAAAAATGTTTTTTTAATTGTCTTTCACAACTTTTACATTTATTTTCTTTAAATTGGTGAAAAGTTGCAGTTTAGGGATGAGAAAATATGACCTTCCCGCTTTGTTTTGAGTCTGTTTATCTTCTTTCTTATCAGTTTTAGTTCATCTCATTTTCACTGCTGTCATTGATGTTTCTTCTATTTTGTTTAGGGCTTTTTAACATTATTTTTGTCATTTGTATGCAAAGAACATTGGAAAATGCATTTTTTAAACAGAAAGTATGGTGTCAGAAAAATACATGTTTATTTCTCACATGTGGAGAGTGCCCTCAAGTCATAGCTGACTGATGGTGACCCCTGGGGGGATTCATGGCAAGAGACTTACAGAGATGGTTTGCCATTGCCTGCCTCTGCAAGCCTAGTCTCCGTTCAAGATCTCTCATCCAATTACTAACTAAGGCTGACCCTGCTTGGCTTCTGAGATCTGATGAGATCAGGCTCACCTGGGCTATCCAGTCAGGGTTATTTCTCACATACAGGAAACAAAATCAAAATGGGAACATTTGAACTGAACCTGCAATTTTGCAAAATTCAACCATCCCTAATTTAAATTCTAATTTCACAAATTGTGTACCAAACAGCAGAAAATGCATTTACAATGGCTTAAATGGGCAACTAACACTATATTCCTAAGGACAGTTACACCCATTTTAGTCCATTTAAAGGCTGAACTGCACATTATCCAAGGCATGAGTCAGGTTGGTGGAACCCTGGCCCAACTATGTCCTTTCTGCAGAGATACATGATGTTGAGGAAAAAACATTCCCAACTGTTCCAGGACCCAGTTCAGCTCAGGATTATGACTCCGTGGTTCTGTGTAAGATTGCTCTGCAACATGGTGATCCAATGCAGTTTTGCCATTCTAACAATACTGAGATCAGTGGGCTTAGAATGGAGTATCTCTACACAGGATCACACTGCACGAGCTTAAGAAGATGCTATGAGAATTATAGGGCTGCTCCTGCTTCATCTCTCCTTTTCTTTCTTCCTTATACTACATATAGGATATGAATCCCCATCATGGTGCCTGTGGGTGCCATTGTGCCCACTAACACCTTTCCTGGAGCATGCCAAGTGTTTTTAGAAAATGGGCGGGATCTCCCATCCAATGTGACTTCTGATTAGCCACTGGAGATTTGATTGGCTGTAAAGGTTTTTTTAAAATGCTGCATGGTCAGCAGCTGCCACCACAGCACAAGGATTTTCACTGGGTAATTAAAGGTAAGATGTGGCAGCTATTTTGTGGCTTGCTGTGTCTCCTGGGCAGCCATTTTGTTGCTGAGCCTACCACTGTATCAGACTTCCAAAGGTGCCCACAGGCTCAAAAAGGCTGGGGACCCCTGAAGAAGAACCAATGTATGCTACAACATCATTGCCCTGTGAGCTTCCCTGCTCCAAACACATATCAAACATGGAGGTGGACAAGGTACAGCACAATGACATAACATTAAGCCCTTAGATTCATTTTGGATTTGATACATAATGATCAAAAGAAAGAGGGTGACAGAAATCAGCTGACATTTTTGTGCTTTTTCTGTACTGTGTGAAAGGGGGAGCTACACCTCTTCCCCAGGAGGGAGAGACATAAGGTATAGAAACCAAAAAATCATGCTAAATTAGTTGCAATACATTAAAAAAAAACAGCTGAGGTATGAATATAAAATCTCTAAGTCTTTGTTCTGGATAGGGGACTGCTCCAGTTATTCACAATGTAAAACTCACATGGCAAGCCACAATTAAGAGCAGAAGGATTTCATTAAGAAAGAAAAGATTTACCATAAACATGAGTAATCTGATCCAAAGTACAAAAGGAACATTTTAAATTATGAATGATAGGAATGATTGCACAAAGCTAAGAAGCCTCAACTGGTGGAGACAGGAATACACCCATCTCCCACTGGGAAAATGCATGACTCATGAATTTGAATTTTACAATAGAGGCATGAAAAATGAACAGAATTTATACCTCTTGTAGCATGCAAGTAGTCTTGCTTTGCCTTTGCGTACCTGCTCATAGGATCATCCACAAGTCAATGCTCAGCTTGAAAAAAAATCTGATAGTCTTGATGGCTACAGTTGTCTGCTGATTTTTATATTATTTTTTTCTCTAATACCACAAAAAGTCAGTCACCATACTCCAAGTTAGAGGATACATCAATAAAATGATTCTCCAGAGATGGTAGACCCATCATGTAGAAAACCAGCTGCCAAATTGGTGGTGCATTTCTAATTGCTTCTTATTGCACCAGCAACACACACAATATATACATGAGATTCAATAAACCACAACTCTCTACTCACAACACATACTTAAAAACTGATCAGCAGGATGGATGCAGAAGATGAAGGAAGGAAATGGATACATTTGACTCACTGCTTTCTACCCCTAATCATCCTACACACACTAAAATAATAAGCAGACACCAGGATTCAGTGACCAAGAGCAGATGGACTTCTGTTCCTGTAAGGGAAGAAAAGGCCAATTGCTTTATAGCTGAGAGACAACTGGGGTTGTCAGTGAATAGTTGGCACCAAAGAAATAAGTTCCACCAGGATATGCGGCAAAAGAAAATATACACACAAAGGATGGACAGAAAAATCGATAGATTGAATATTACTTTTGTTTGGGGATTTGGTTGGAGTGTATTTTGTTCAAATGAAGATAATGTGCTTTAGCAAACCTTCTCATCCTAAACCGATCTAGCATTCTAAGCTGAACAAAGTGCACTAAATATGATCTCAGATTTGCTTTTTAGTGTGTTCGACTCTCACACTATATTAAAGAAATCACTTGTGGTGGTGCTGTCCATGGTTCTGTTCTCATCATGCCTTCTCTCCCTGTCACTGCCTAGTCTCCAGCTCTGTTTACTGCTGATATTCCTCCTGTCTCTCATAGAATGTATGAGATTCTTGACATTGTCACAGGATTATGATCTTGAACCATTGGCCAACTGAAGTTGCATGCTCTGAACTGGTGCCTGCTTCTGCTGTTCAAATGCCAACAGGCACCAGAGCAACAGCTAATATTTTAGCCCTGACAATTAGTGATTTCTATCTCTGCTTTGTTGCCTAGTTCTAGAATTTGGGACCCAAGATACACAACTAGCAGTCTCACAATACACATCTATTGTAATACTGTGTCCCACATTAGACTTTAGTTGTTAAAAGTTCTCACAGATCTTCCTGTTTAATGTTTTTAGAACCTTGCAATGCAAAACTAGTATGTTAGGAAGATGCTTTTGTTTTTCCTTTCACTCTGACATGGTAGTTGTGACTGCATAGAGAAATGTTGCATGATGTTGGCCTTGGGGAATAGCTGAAGGTCTGGGTCTGCGTACTGCCCAGATGGGAGACAATCTGGAAACCCTGTATACACCACCTTACGTGACATGGTGTAAAAAAGGTGGGACACAAATGAAACAAACAAAATTTAAAAAGTTCTGCACTATGAAATAATATAGTCTTGTAACAGCAGATACATTGTATGAAGTTGCTAATTGTACATTTCTGCCCTAACAGTTTGTTTCCTCTGAAAACCAGGGACATCCCAATTTATTGAAGCCAAGGTAGTTAAGTACAATCAACATGTGTTTGTATAGTGTTTGCTTGAAACAGCTGCCTACGTCCTGACTCCTTAGCTTTGTGCAAGTCATGTGGGCCACAAGATTGAGCTTATAATGTGCTACCCTTGCAAAGCAGCTCATGAAAGCATGCAAAAAACCCCTGTCCATATTTATAATGGCTTCTACATTACTTACCACGACATGGATCCAGTAACTGTACCAACGTCAAGTATACTTCTGGTAGCTGCTATGTAGATTTTCTTTTAAGTTGGAAATGAGTGCAAAATTATTCTCCTGTAACATTTGCTTAAAGTCTAATGTTTCAATGAGTCTTCCTGCCAGTAAACTCCATACTAAACTTTAGACTGTGAAATGAAAAGCGTTCTGGACTGACTTCAGTGATTTGGCGGGTCCGTTCTGCACGACCTCAGATATTGATCACCTCTATTTCTGATCCCAGAACTGAAAGTGCAAACAGGGAAGAAAATACTTTAAAGAAATAAATGAGCTTTGAAGAGTTTGTTCATCTGCAAGTTGAGAAGTGGAACTGGGAGCTGGGACTTTAATAAAAAAGTGAATGTGTCTCAAAATCTCAAGTTTAATTTCTTTTTTACGGTAATGATCGTCTTTGCTACTGAACATTCACGAAGTGGCAAACTCGCAAATACTACATTAGTACATAAGAACCCAAGTTAAATAAACAGTAAATTGAAGGAAGCAAACCAATATTAGCAGCTCATAAAGAAACAGGATTTTAAGACTCTTCTTCTGGGTGCTTCTCAATTTTTTGTCTGTTCTATGTTGCTAGTGTTTGCAACCCAGAATAGACAAAAAAATTGAGAAGCACCCAGTTGAACTCCATTCATTTTCTCTCCTTTGGGTTTGCTTCTTTGGAAGAGAGATCACAATGAAAAATCATATGCCTTTTTTACATTTTAACAAGACTATTAGGGTTTCATTCATTTTGAGTCTCATTCTGCAAAAGTAGTATTTCAGTATCCCAAAAATCTCATATTTCATATTTTTTAAAAAAAATCAGAATCCTTCTGTGCTATTCTTGGTACATGAACTGAAGAGATTATCTGTGTTTGAAGGATGAATGATGTTCTCTTTGAATGCTACTTCTAATTTCACAGTTGGACATTGCAAGCAATGAGGACTAGAGAATCTTCCATTTGTCAGCTTCTGCTTTGCGTGTTCTGTCCTATCTTATTCTGGGATGGGCCATGTGAAAAGCTGAAAAGGTTACCTTGTCCTTCTCAGCAAAAGGTTTTGTTGTATAGGAATTCCATGTCATTATTGTACTTCAGCCTGTGCATGACCAGTGATCCTAGCAAGACGAGAATTGTAGGGCTGCGTGCTTGTTGCCTTCAGTTCTTTGAGCACAGCACAAGTGGCATTAATAGCTTCAGGGGGAATTTGGCAAACATGCCTTTTGTAACTGCAACATTGTATTGAGAGAATCCATACCAGCCAAATAGCATCCTTTGTCCTATATGCTCAGATATTCTCAAGTAAAAATTACTCCCCAAATTTGCTGTTCTGGGACAACTTGGAGATATCCAGAATGACCCAAAACACTTTGAAAATTCCAGGAGTAATGCATGTTTATCTCCTGAAACTTGAGGAGTATTTTGGTTTTGGTAGAGACAGCAGGAATGGTGACACTGGTGAGGGAAAAAGGGGAAAGAGTGGGAGAGAGACCTACCAAGGTCCTTTATACCTCTTTAAACTTTAAAGAGCCATTATGGCAGGCCTGCCCTCCAAGTTGAGACACCAGGTTGTCTGCTCATTGATTTCAAATGTCCAAATTTCAATTTCCATCACAGTAATTCTTTAAAGTATAAAGAAGGCTTAAAGGGCTCCAGCAATGCTGAGGCCCAGCTAGTGTGTTGGTCTCTCTCTCTCTGTGTGTGTGTGTGTGTTCTTGTGGCCTCTGGGTAAAGGGAGGCAGTGCATTTTAATTTTCTTTCTTGAGACCATGACTTTCAGGTGGTGTTATCCCCAAATCTGAAAAATTATCCCCAAAATGGATTTCCAGAACAGTATCAGCATTCCCAAAAATTTGTATAAATGAAAATCATGCCATTTCTAAAATCATGAAATGAAATTGAAATGAAAAATTTTGAATGCATACCCATGCTATACATATAAGGCAATGGAGCCTTCTGTAAGTTTTTGTAGCTTTGCCCATTAACTGGGCTTAGAAGGAAATGCCTTGGCTAGCAATTTAGAGGCACGTGAGGATGTTTCATAAGGAATGTAACATACAGTTACAGCCTACAGGTCATCAGACAAAGAAACAGAGGGTCAGAAACATGGTTACATCATTCTGGTTCTATTAACCCTTTTGCAAATATTCCTCTTGGAGGGGGATATCCGCTACTACCCAGAACACCAGTGGCAGCAGACTAGCTGCCGCTTCTATCTGAAATGGATAACTAGCTTTAGTCATCCAGTTTTTATTTAATCTGAATTGAAACAGAGGCACCTACCCAGCGAGTGTTCAGCTATGCAGGTACGGAATGATTTATTGCCTGGTTGCTGAAAGCTCTTTAATCTTGTCTTAGCACCTACAAATCACCTGTTTGGCTAGATATACAGCACCTGTTTCATGCCTTGGTGCCCTGGAGGTGAACATGTCAAAGGTACAACTTGTTTACATGAAATGCTGCTTGACAAGAGCAGCATTCCTCTCTCTCGTACCTCTGCTTGGCCCACTTTTCCATTCATAACAGTGTTTCACTTGTAAAGCCACCATAAAGCCACCACGTGGACCTGTGGTGGGACAAGTGTGAACACCAGGAGTGATAGATATCAGAAAACCTTCAGTATTCTTCAAAATGTATTGCTTGCCTTCAGTCTCAGGGGTTGGAGGATATGAGCTCTATTTGCCTGCCGGCCTACCCCCCCCCCCTCCATCCATCTAATCTGTCTCTTTATTTAAAACATTTATATTCCATTCTTTATCATGATATCTAAAGTGACTTATAGTTCTAGAGCAATTACAAGCATATAAATATGCAACAGTGAAGAATACTAAAATAACCAGGAAAAAAGAAAAATACCAACAAAGGACTGGGTAGATCCTACCCATACCTTACCACTTCAGTGAAAAAAATCTGAATCCACATAGATACCAGCATCTAAGTAATGTTATTACTGGCTATTATCAATCAGGACACACACAAATATCAGGAAAATGAATGGAGGAAGGTCTAGGGTTGCTGTGTCCTTCATGTCAGGTTTCACAGCAACTTCCTTTAATGTTGTTGGAGTTATATCATTCTTCCCCTATGCAAGCCTAATGCAGTGGAACGTGTTTCAGATTATATTTGCTTTATGGTGGTCTGCACTATATCCCTTAAGAAAGGATTCACTGCCTCCTGGATCCTCTGGATAAATTTACAGTGCAATCCTAAACAGAATTACACCTTTCTACATCCATTGAAGTCAGTGGGATTAGGAAGGTGTAGCTTTGCCTAGGATTCCATGGTCAAATAGTCACTTCATAGAAATGAAGTGTTAGGCAGCTCAGCCAGGCAGCAAGAAAAAAACTTATTCAAGCAGCTGCAACTAGACAGAGTTCTGATAACATTCTGATAATATAGTGATAAATTCCTACCTCTACTCTGATCTATTTTTTTAACCCTATCCTCATCTCATCCGCTATGCAAGACTAGTACCATGGAACCAGATGAAGCCAGACCAGCGTGGAAACTGGGCGGAACATTTCAGATGATCAAATGTCTTAGCTTCCCAGATCTTTGCACCACACTGTGAGGTCAATAATGTTTAATAATGCATTATAACACTGCTAATACAAACACTTTACATGTGTGCAGCTCAAATAGTCCCATGCTGGCTGAATGGAGTCACTGAAGTGCAGCCAAGTCTAGAACGTTAGCTGTTTGATCATAAAAAATGAATCCCATACTGTGGTTTAGAACAAGAAATGAACTGGAATAGAACTGGCGCGTGTGTGCACGCGCGCGAGTGTGCATGCATGTGCACTTTTGGGGAAAGATGAACAAATAGTTTCTTGTAGAGCTGAAGCAAGTTTGCTATTTAAAATTCTCCTCTCTTGTGAATTTTGATGTCCAAACTTTTCCAGAGAGTCTCTGGATATAGAATATCCACTCTATATTTTAAGATAGTTTCAGGAGGGTAGCCATGTTGGTCTGTAGTAGATTTGGATCCAGTAGCATCTTAAAGACCTTTTGAGAGTTGTGAAGCTCTCTTCATATCTGATGCTTTAAGGTGCTACTGGCCCCAAATCTTGCCCCTCTATATTTTAAGTTCTCAGGTGGCCCTTGGCCTGGTCTGTTGAACACTTTAATGTCCTGTTGACATCATGCCTACATGACATTTCAAAGATCAGGTTCATTCATAGAGATGTAAGAGCTGGGGGTAGATCAATGTAAAAAAGGCGTTATCTCCATGGAATGGAGGAGGAAATGCAAGAGAGAGAGACATCTGCTGCAGCTTCAGTGAATGGGGCTGTAAAAGAAGCCTAAACAACAGAAGACAAAAAGGAGAAGGCAGAATGTTGGCGTTAGAGGAAATGCACTGAGCTAGCAACTTCTTTCCAATCTTTAAAAAGAATGAGATGCTTCCCCATGGCAGAGTTGAAGTCCTTGTTGAGCTTGCCGCTTGTTCCTAGGGATCATAAAAAATGGCAATTCACATCTTAGAGTGGTTCTTCCTTTATGTGGAGAGAAAATAGCAGCAGGGAGTGAGAACAAAGAAAGTGCTATAAGTCTGGAATGCTCTAACACCTGCCTGTTCGGATCACATCCTGTAGGCTAGTTACAAGTAGGAATCTAATTTTTTGACAATCGGTTTGATTGTTTGCCCATCTGTTTGTCAGTGCACAACAGGTTGATACACTGTATTCCTTTATTGTAGTCCTTCCTAACCTGCAGTATAGTGCAATTAACATTTTGCACGTGAATGTTCTCAGGCAGTGCAACCAGGTTTTACTATCCCCATACTTGCTGGATAACTGCTTCACTTAGCAGGCAATTGTTTTAAAAGGCAATTAGATCATCCACAAACCATATAAATCAGTCATCACTAAATCTTTTTCAATAAAATTCACCGTTCATCCATGTAGTTCTTAGTGATGCTAATGGCCACCCATCATCTTGAATCAGCAACATCTCTGGGCGCATGAAGTTTGGAGAAAACCTGATGCAAACCAGTTCAAGTGAGCTTGGAGCTGTTCCACATGATTGATCAGGTGATTGACTCATCTCTGATCAACACCCTTGAACATGCTAAGTTCAAAAGTTGAACATGTTGGTGGCTCAATTTGCAGCAATCCTAGTTAAAGCTATGAGGGCTCTTGTGAAATAACTAAGGGCTTGAATGCATTTCTCTATACACCTTCATGGAATAAAAGTTCACTTTCTCCAAGTCTTGTTGTATGGAGGGATAGGCACAGTTATAAAATAATACAGGTCCTGTTACAATCACAGTCTACCTTTGACATTCAATGATATTCTATTCTTTGACAGTCAATGATATTCTATTACAATATTTCACACCTGACAGCTGATGTTTAGCAATGTTGGATGGTTGACACACACTAGAATTCAGCATCTGACAGAACTAGTGCCTTTTATACAATGGCATATCAGTGGCTTTGAAGTTTCCTTTCTACAGGGAATGTTTCCCATATTCACTTGTCTTTCAAGGAACTACCAAGCTCTGCTGCCAAAAGCCTGCACATTACAGAGGATTTGGGGTATGTTTTGGGGTGCATAGTTGGACTATTAGCAGTGTATAGCCTCATCATCACTCACTGTCAACTGAAAGTCTGTCTTATAATCTCCCCAAGATACCCTTCACTTTGCAGATGAAGATCAATAAAGATGAGCAAGCTGTCTTCCACAGCTTGTCAGCCAGTCTTTCTTTGTTTGTTTATGAGATTTTATGCCAGCTTTCAAGAGTCCTGCTCAAAGGGATGATTACTAATTTTTATTATTAAGGAACCCCTGATAAACTTACGAAGAATAAACGGTATCCTGAAAGATGTTTTTTAATAAGTTTCTGTTGCATCACATTTGATGGTTGGCATGCCAAATAATTTTTGAGACAGTATTTGATAAATAACATGCATGGTTTGGGTTTTGTGTGTGTGTGTGTTCCATGCCCATCTCTAATGATGACTATGTGCCCTTCTGGGGTGATGGATCCTTGGCAAATGCTCAAGAATGCTGGCCCCTGAAGCCAGCCCTGCTACCAAGATAATACTGAACAGCAGCAACAGTACCAGATTACTACATAAACTAGACAATATCAACTGAAACGATTCTATACCTGCTCAAAATAGAAATGTCTCTCCAGCAGGTTTGCATTAATGATGTCAAGCAAGGTTAAATCACCACCTTTCCCCCCAAATTCTATGCTCTTGGACTGAAATCATTGTGTTGTGCAGAAATGAAGTGAATGTGAGTTTTTACATGTAAAAACGTACCTTCTGCCACTTCTATTTAAAATTATTTTAGTGTCAGTGGTATACTTTACTGCCAATCAAAGTTTCCACTCCATTTAGTTATCAAATATTGCTGTTTAATATACTGCTAACTCCTGTAAGCCTCTCTGGCCCCCTCCTGATTTCTTTGTCATAGAATTCTCCAACAATACTAAAATAAACATCAAAAAGCTATTAAAAGATCCACCACCAGACACAAGGGATAAAATAAAAACAAGAGCTAAAAACATTATCAGCAGTTAATAGTATGTCTAGAAAGCAAATTGGAGGATGTTGTTTTTAATATTGAACATTTATGCTGGTTTTTTACAGCTTTATGGTATTGTTTTCCTTGTAAGCTACCTCAGTTGAAAGAAAGGGAAAAAATAAAACAAGCTTGCACTCACCATCAGAAAATCAACATAATGCTCTGAGAAGAAAGGCTAGCCTTTGACACTGAAAAAAGACTTTGTATCAGGAAGTGGGCAGGAGGGAATTCCATAACCAGAGCACTGCAACCAAGAAAGCCCTTTACCTCATGCCCACCTACCTAAGTTCACCAAATGAGAGGCCAAAACAGCTCTGGAAAAGTGCACCAACCACACCTACCTCCTGACAGAGGGAGGGAGGAAAAACAAGCTGAAAGGGAAGGCTGCCAGCTGCTGGTGGTAGTGGTTCCTGTTTGCTTCACACAAATCAAGGACCCTCGATTTGCCAACTTCCAAGTGAGGCCTGGAGATCTCCCAGAATTACAATTGATCTACCGACTACAGAAATCAGTTCCCTTGTAGAAAATGGCTGCTTTGTAGGATGGACTTTGTGGCATTATATCATATTAATATCTGTCCCCTTCCCAAACCCCACCCTTCCTAAGCTCCATCCCTCAAATCTCCAGGAATTTCCCAACTCAGTTGGCAACCATATGCAAATTAAGAGTCTCTGGCTAAGTTCAATGTGAGCCCCTTTCCCACTGTCACAAACCATAAAACTTCCATACACAATGTCCAAGGCTAGCACCACTTGCCCCAGTCTTATCCCTCTGAGGCAAAGGAATGTCATCACAGGACTCCTTTGGTAGTCAGTGGAACCCAGGGGCAGCAGGGACACCTCCAATGCACAGGGACAGTCAGCAGCAGCTCTTCTCAGCTCTGGTGGGAGCAATGGGCATCCTTATGGGCTTGGAGGAGGAAGCGAGAGGCCCTATTGTCCCCAGGGCTTGGCAGCCAGGAGGAAGTTCTCTAATGGGGACGCTGGAGGGCAGAGCCCAGGGCAGCCTTGCCCCTGGAGAAGCCTTCAAAAAAGCCTAGGAGGAAAGGCCAGGGGAAAAGGCAAGGCTGTGCTCTTATGGTTAGCGAGGCAGCCAGTCATGGTTGAAATCGAGGGACTAAGGTGTGGTGACATCTGCCTCACATAAAGTGTGGGCCACTGCTTCATGGCAGCTCCTGTGTGATTCTCTTAATACTAATTGAAAGCAGTCAGCCATCTTGCTGCCTTATTCCATAAATTATTTTCGAGGGCAGCTCCGTGGAAAGCACATCATATCTAATCTTAATAGGATCATATACTCCTCCCAGTGTTTTAAAAATGCTGTTATAAATTACAAAAAATTGAAATAATAATACAATAAACATCACTTATATTCCATATCTTTTTTTTAACCGTTGTAATTGTTGTGAACCGTTTTGAAAGCCTAACTGAAGAGAAGCAGTATAAAAATTGAATAAATAAATAAATATCATTGTAGAAAAATAGGTCTCTCTATTTTAAAGTGTTCTGGTGTTTCTGTTCCAATAACTGAGAAGTAAATACCACGTCTTGGAAGACATTGCAGGAAGTCTATCATATTCTGAAATGTCCAAATATTTATTAAGACATTATTTAATAGCAGGAACAGCAGATCCCCCCTCCAATGCTTTGTCCAAGTAGTTTTTGCAACTATTAATACATTTGTTATGAAATGCTTATTACTTTTCAGTCATGTATTTTCTAGTATGGTTGTCATTCATAATAGCCAAAGTGCCACTGAACTCAAATCCCGCCGTTCATAATACCAGCATCAGTTCTGGGGAAGTCTGATTAAGTAAATACCCACATGTGATGGGGTATAGGATACTGAGAAAGGTACCTTTCTAGTCGTACAATTCACTGGGTTGTATTGGGCGAGTTACACATCCCCTCAGCCTAATCTACCCCACTTCCTCCCACTCTTCTTCATCCGGAACAAGAAAGGAGTGAAATGTCTCTGAGAGGGATAGCAACAAAGCAGTGGAGAGGTGGGGAGTGGGATTTTGATGGATCTGTTTACAAGATTCTCTCTCTCTTTTTGTGTGTCTGATTCCCATGTCTTCTATACATGTAGTTTTGAAATAAGAATATGCCAGATGCAGTAGGGTGGATTGGGGGGGGGGGGTGAAAACTAATCTGACAGAATAATGCAAACAAACATTCAGGCCTTCTGCATTTCAAAGAGATGAAGGATGGCATGTCATAATTTAGACGGAATGATAAAATGTGATGCATTTTTTCACCCTTGTGCCTTCCAAACAAGATTGGCCAGTACCCTGTGATACAGATTAAGCCAGCATCAGCTGGTCTTGGAGAGAGCAAGGGCTAGAAGGCACCAATCAATCAGCCAGCCCCAAAGGGGTCCCATTATATTCCACATATGCATGCTTAAAAATTCTGCCCCACTAAACATCCTCCCCAGAATATATTGTTCAATCAGAATGGTCCACGCTGCAAAACAGAACTGGGTATTCTTTTCACCCATTTTTGTTGTTGTGTCATAGATATTTTCGGGAGGACAGTATGCCTTTGAATATGCATTATCATTGTAGAAGAACATACTGAAGTAAGTATTGAACACACACAAAATGCATCAAAGTGCATCCCAAAATCTCCCCAAATTGTGGTGGTAGAGTGCCCTCAAGTCATAGCTGACTTATGGCATCCCCTTTCGGGGTTTTCATGGCAAGAGATGAACAGAGATGGTTTGCCATTGCCTGCCTCTGTAAGTATGATCTTCCTTGCAGGTCTCCCATCCAATTACTAACCAAGGATGACTCTGCTTAGCTTCTGAGATCTGACAAGATCAGGCTCACCTAAGATCATAAAAAATACAGTAATGTTGCAGGTTTGTAGTGGAATTAGACACTTGATATGGCATACATATGGAACAAGAATGCCTCATGACATTAACATTAGTCAGGACAAATGCCACAATGCAGGAAGAAGTCATTTTGAGGCTAGTCTTTTTTGAAATACAGTGATTTCCAATGCATACTGTCTAAGACTGTAGCCAGCATCCATTGCATGCCAACTATCAAACAGATTGAACTATTAAACTCCATAGCATGGCACTTATCAAACAAGGTTGAGTGAAGCCAGCACAACAGAAGTATAAAGGTAACCTAACAAGTCATGAATCTGATTTTTTTTTACATCAAACTTTTAGGAAATCACATGGTTCCCATTAATGAATGTATTGGTGGCAATCCTATTAGACTTTTGAACCAATGGTAGAAATTTAATGAGGATAAACAAGCAGATTTTGTGCCAAAATTTAGTCATCTTTTTATTTGTTTATGTCAGTTTTTCAAGAGGCTGGTAGAAAGCATTATCAAAGAATTGTTCTCTTGATACAATCTTGGTGGTAATCCATTTGAACTCTTCATTTCCCACATGCCAGTACCATCTGGGAAAAGCTAGATGCTATCATGAATGGAGTTTCTGTACATATATAGGGAATCCATCAGAGAAGAGAATCAGTGTGCTTAGAACCCTCTCCCATGGCCTGTCCAGACTTCCAATATCCAGCCAGAAGTATGGGAGAAGTTCTTGAAAAAAATGTTGATGTAGAGTCAGAGAGAGTTTCAGTTGTGAGCAATTGGAAGGTTGATGATTGCCCTGTAGAAATTTGGACAGATTTTGAAAAGGCTCCCTGAAACTGGTTTTGTTCAGTTTCACTATCCTTTCTTATTATTGTTAGTAGGAAGTCTGATTTAAATGGAGTGCTGGAGAGGCAAGAACACTGGCCATGTAATCCCTTGCAGAGTTACTCCAGTCAAAGTCCATTCAATTCAACAGGCTTATGCTGGAGTAATGCTGCATACAGTTGTACTGTAACTTGCAAAGTGTCTCATTTAAAAAACGGTCTCAGTTAGCATGCAAGAAACTGGTAGTCTGGACAAGCAGCACCCCATTTTTAAAAAGACACTATGTGAGTGCAAAATCCAACAGGTAAGCTTTCCCAGTATCACACTTACTGTAGATCAAACTTTCATTTTTTCCCAGGCAGAACCAAAGATCTTGCCTTAATTTCAGTAAAATACTCACTGTATACTGGGTGTGTATGGAATCATTACAAATGTGACATTGAAAGAACCAGTAGCAAAACTTCTCATTGGATCCTCCTGTGATAACAGAGCCTATATTCCTTCTCAGGTATAGGTCAGCATATATGTGCCTTGCCCAGACTGTACGATGCCTTTTGCATTTCTGCTCTGTCCTGTTACATTTCTGCTGTTCCACTAGCACAGAAAAACTCCATTTTCGTTTGTTTTCAGTTCCCTTGCAAGTGTCAGACAGTATCTGTAGCCGGCCCTCTGTTTAAGGCTTCTTCTGTGCTGGGTTCACATGGTGATCTCTTGATTCCACGGTTAATTGAGATGTATTCCGTGACACGTCCCAAGGATTCTGAGCTGGCCAGAGGTTTTCAGGTTTCTGAGGGTTAGTCAATACATTTGTATGACTGCTGTCTGCAGGGCCAGGAGAACACTGCATATTACAAAAGACAGCTGATTCCCCCCCTCAGAAATTGTATACATTTTACAAGGTTTGACACTGACAAGAGGAGATGGCAGTGACTGAAAGAGGAGGCATCTGAACATCTATATAACATAAGACTATTACACTTTCTTTGGTAAGATTACTAGTTATCTCTGTAATCAGCCATTTTTCTCATGGAAAAAATGTTATAGAGAAAAGATACTTATGCTACTACCTCTCACATTCCCCCCTCCCCCCTTTGGCATTTGGTGAGCTGAGTTGCCCTTAGGACATTTCAAGACAATTGTATCTCTGGTGAATTACAACTACATTTCTTCTTTGCATGCAATGGGGAATCAGGTGGCATCCTTCATGGAAGGACTATTATCGCAGGCATGTTGCACTTGTCGTGTGAACATTGCATGTGTCTAAATGCAATACCTGTATACAAAAAAAAAAAGAAAGAAAGAAGAAAAAAGCTAGCTTGCATTTTATTGTGATTGTACATGCAAGTGGGAAAAAGAGCAAGCAGCTCAATTCTGTCTGGCGCTCTTTGCTGCCCGGTGCTCTTTGCAATATGATGAAGTTTTTTAAAAGACCCTCTACACCAGCAAACCAACAAACACAACCACCTGTAGTAATGCTACACCATTTATATACTTTTCCATTTCTTTTTCTTTCATTTTAATTTACTTCTTTGGCACTTGTGCTTTTTCATTGCAAAAGCACACACTTCACATTTAAAAGAAAACAAGAAGGGAAGGCTACTCCCTAACAGCATTGTGTCTGTCTGGAGTGCTAGAGGATCTAGGAAGAAGTGCATTGGACTCATTAAGCTGCTTTATACCAAGTCAGATCACTGGCCTACCAAGGTCAGTATTGTCTGCTTTGACTGGCAGGAGTTCTCCGTGGACTTACGTAGAAGTCTTTCATATTACCTACAACCTGATCCCCTTAACTGGAAATCCCAGAAAATGAACCTGGAACTTTTTACAAGCAGATGGTCTACCAATGACTACACCTTCCTCTAGCAGAATACGTCTCATCCACCTTTCAAATCTCTCTTCTCCTAAGTGATACAGTGAAATTCAAATAGAGTAGCAGGCATCATAGGAGACAGAGTAAAGGAGGCAAGGCAAGGGGAGGAAGCACAGGGCAGAGAGAAAATGGGCTTTAACAAAGTAGCAGGCATCATAGGAGACAGAGTAAAGGAGGCAAGGCAAGGGGAGGAAGCACAGGGCAGAGAGAAAATGGGCTTTAACAACTGGAATCCATGAGACTATTCTGTTGCCCAGCATTCCAGCTGCTGTCCTGACAGCAAGCCGTTGATGTCAGGCTTTGATATTGCCGGTTTCCACGGATAGCACTGATGTCATGGCAGTGTTAATGCTCTCTTAGTCTGTCCAAAAGCACCTGCATGCTTCAGCACAATATCACTGAGGCTGTTATCTCAGTGATGAGTGAAGGTTTCATGACTATAACTTCATAGCAGTAGAGGAAAGCACATCTAAAGGTGTCATCACCATAACACTCCAGAGTAATTGGCACAGGAAACTGGTCATTACCCAACGAGCCTGCTGCTGCATTTACATTTCATGGCAGTGACAGTGCAGCTTGGACCAAAAAGCAGGAGAGATTAATGCTTTCAGAGGAGCCAGAGAAGGAGCAATGGTAGGTTCATGAGAGAAATGTTTGAAAGAACCTCCAAACCCTCTGGAGAAGGGATGGCCAAATTATAGCCCTGGAACAGATTAGCTGCCCCTGCTTCCCATTGACCTTGTCAAGTGTGAATGCAATGAAAGTTTGCCCAGAGTTTTACTCTTAAGGAAAAGAAAACTCATTTGCAAATGTTGTGAGAAGTACAGTCATTCCCCATTTCTACGTTTCTGAACTTTTCTTTGGGTTTTATATACATTGCTCCATGGAGGTTCCAGGCATGTTTTTTTCCACAACAGCATTTAGTTCCTGAGTTTTCCCCCTTCCCTCATATTATACAGACAGAAGACCTATGGAAAGGTCAGGTCATGTAACAAAATAAGTTTCTGGATCACTGCCCAAAGATTAGAGAAGCCCTAGAAAATGCAGGAGTTTGTGATCTTTGATCTAGAGTATGTCTGCAGAAATTATCTAACAGGCATTAGAGGAAACAGAGAAAGAAAATCTGGATAATCTAGAGGGGGCTGGATCCAGCTGCCAACCTATTTGCTTCCCATCAGATATTAGATCTCGTTCTGTTCTGGGACACCCGTGTGCATCCATTGCACAAGAGAAGAGGCCCCATGATTGAGAGGCCTGATTGGAAGCCTACACTTTGGAACTCATAGATAACTTTGCTAGATTTCAATTGAGAGTTCACACACCAAAGATTTGGGTACCCTTTTGCTAGCTATGGCAGCTCAGGCTGTGCTCTGACAAAGTGAAGAGTGGTGCCTCTTTTCAGGTTCCTATTTTGCTGTCAAGTATTTCTGCAAAGGCATGATGCCTCCACTTCATAATATTCCATCTTGTTCTATCATTACATGTCAGTGAGTTTCATTTTACAAAAGGGGCTAGCTCATTTAGATAAAAATTGCTATTGCAAAGATTCTGATATGGAGGGTGATGGATTATTATGCTTGTAGATTGCCATTATAGGATGGGGAGGCCTTCCATAAAATCCACACAGCTTTTCCAACACAGCTCAGTTGTGCCTTGCAGCATCCTTTTATGTGTTACAAACTTGGATGCCTCTACTGTAAACACTGCCAAGGCATCTCTGTGGATAGCCTAGAGTGACCCTGTTGCATAGGTAGCTATTGAGCGGAAACAGAGCCTAGTTACTGCACTAGGAGGTTCAGTTCTGTGATATAAAATGGAATCAAGCCCAGTTTCAAGACACGTTCTTCCAAATAAATACATGCTCAATTGAGTTCTGGAACTGAGATTGCCTCCCTCTCATGTTTTAATTCATTTGACAAAAGCTGAAAGGGTTTCTGAAAAACTTTCCACCTAAATTCTCCCACTCTTGCTTAATATCTAGCTACATCAATAAACCAAAACCAAACTGATTCATTTCAACAATGCCTAGTGAAGGAAAATCCTAACATTTCATTACACATTTCATTCCAGGGTGGGGCTGCAATCTCCTGATGAGGCCTGGAGATCTCCAGAATTACAACTGATCTCCAGGCTACAGAGACTGTTATTGTTATTTATAGTCCGCCTTTCTCACTGAGGCTCAAGGCAGATTACACAGTTAGAATCAACATGATCAATGGCTAGCATTCTCAAACAGACAATACAATAGGGTATGAATTGCAGAAATGGAAGGCAAACAGAAATCTAATATAGAGCTGAAACAACGGTGAAGAAAACGTAAGCAATTTGGCATGACATATTAAACAGCATGGAAGCTATTCAGTAGGAATATGCTTACAAGAAAAGACAGCGCACAGTACACTCCCTGGCATGAATATATGAGAGAAGGAAGGGTAAGTGTGTTGGTTTTAAGAATTCTCAGGAATGTTATTTATTTTATTACTTATTTGAGTTAATTATAGTTTGAATTCTCACTGAGACTCAAGGCCTATCAGTCAACATAAGTTAACAAAAAACAATAGCTGGGTCAGTCAATACAATCAATGGACAGCCATTAAAAAAAACAGTACAATAGGGAAGGGGGTGCTGAAATTTGAAAACAAATTTCAGGGAGGAATGCCTGCCCCTTCCCTATCCAGCTTCAGGAGGCAGCTGAAGATTGTTTTATTTAGGATAGCTTTTTAATGTATTTTAATTTTAACTTTGTTTTAAACTATTTTTTTTATATTTTACAATGTAAGCTACTTTGAGTACCTTTGGGGCAGTTAATAAATGTTTTAAATAAATACATATATAAAATTATGATACAGAATTCAAAACAATAATTGTATAAGGACATACCCATAATTAGAGCATTAAATCAGGATTTGAGAGAGCCAGGTTTGAATCTCTACCCTGCAATAAAGCTTGCTGGATGATCTTGGGCCTGTCCGTCTCTCTGTCTCAGCCTAGTCTACCTAACAGGATTGTTATGAACATAAAACAGAGGAAGAGAGAACATTGCACACCATCCCAGCTCCTTGAAGGAAACACAAGGCAAAAATGTAGCCCATCAGTCTTTCCAACCACTGTTTCCTGAGATCTATCCACCTAACTATGGACAGAGATACAACCTGAGACAATCAGCATGCAAGACACTTGCTCTGCCACTAAGCTCTAGCTCCAGATCCCATTGTTTCCCAGTCAGATGCCCTGACTGTGGGATTAATGCCCCTTATTCACTGGGCAGCTGTGGTGTCTTGTGTGGAATTTTCTTGGATTAAGCAATATAACAGGGGCTGTCCCCTCAAACGCCGTCATAAGAAGTCACTTTTTGTCATTCACACACCTGCACTGGTCTTCCCAAGAGTAAATAAGTTATAATAAGACAGATGGTGCAACAGCCAGGACTCGCGTTTAACCAGAAACAGGAAGGTTATCAGAAAGCAGACCAGTAACACACTTAAAGTGGCACCCAAAGCAGAGCTGTACCCTTCGCAATCCATTGAAGTAAATGGACTGAGATTGGTGTAACTTTGCTAGACAGTCCTAAGAACACTTTCCTGGGTGAAACTGACACTGTATAGTGGCTTTATATCTGCCTTCCAGACAAAGCCTTGAGGAGGAAAATAGTTACAATAATTGGAAGATTGATCTACTGGCCAATAGTGAAGAAGAAGAAGAACCGTTGTGGCAGCAGCAACAACATTCCAGTGCTACTAGAGAAAGCCTAGAACAACTCTTCTGTTCCATTAACTCAGCACAAAGCTTCCATTGACTCCAGATCTTATTAAGTTTGTCTTATCAAAATTATTTTTATCCATTTTAAAAATGGGGAACTCCTCCTGTTCTTGCTCAATAGAAATGCAGAACTCCAGCTGTCCTACTACAAAAACAAAGCACACAGCAGTACACAAAACTCCAAACAAGGCACTCTTTGTTGTCTCCCATTCAAGCATTCAGCTCTCTAAAAGGTATGGCTGCCAACTTCCAGGTAAAGCCTGGAGTTCCCCCATCATTATAACTGATCTCTGACTACAGAAATCAGTTCCTCCAGAGGAAATGGCAGCTTCCAAGGTTGGACTCTGTGGCATTACATCACTATCAAGCTCCTCCCTTTCCTAAACTCTACCCTCCCCCGGCTCCCAAATCTTTAGGAATTGCCAAGCTGGAGTTGCAACTGTATGAGAGGCATTCATAACATTGGTTCTAGTGGATATGTTTTCACAAGATCGCTATGTATTAGTGACATGTGAGGCAGCAATGAGAGGCTGTGGCAACCATCAGTTCCCTGCCTCTGTTAAGCTCCTGTCCTGAAGCATCCAGGGAAGCTTCACCAGTGATCTTCCATGTAAAGGCAAACATGTGAACAGGCTTATTCAGAGTGACACGGGGAATTAACTTGCGTGTTTGTACAGGGAGTGGAAATAGGGATCTTCTACCTAAAGAGACAGCTGTGACTAGCTGTGAGGAATATTTCAGTAGGAAAAGGACAACAGAAACAGATTTAATGTTTTAGAAAGACATATGGAGTTTGTTGAGGGATTTGGTACAATAGTGGGGAGGGGGGAATTATCCTGAGTAAATACTAGTAAATATTAAATCAAAGCAAATACTAAATCCAAGCACAAGCAAAATAACAACACCCAGAAAATATCAACCAGAGCTATTCCGATTTGGATTCGGAGCTGCATTAATCTAGGAATATAAGTATGGAGAAATGGGAGGCAGGATAGAGGAGAAGTGAATGTCTAGTCTTCCAGATATGAGGTCCTTTCTAGCAGAGAGAAATAAAATACCAGCTCTCTGTGTGGTACAGTGTAGGTTGGAAAGTAGGAGGAGATAGGTTAAGAAGGGGGGCAAAAGATATACCTTTCCTATTCTGCATAGAAGTCAGGAGAAAGGAGAGATTCAGTACATTGGGAATCTGTTGCAGCCCATGTTGAAACCCAGAGAAGATGCAGGAACAGGCTCAGTTTGCCAGATCTAGAATGAGGCTCGGCTAGGTACTGTTTGGGGCCTAATGTGGATCCTTTTCAGAATACAAAAGATTGCAACGGAGAATAAAAGAACAACTTGGGAGTTGGGCAACGTATCAGGAGAAAATTATAGACCTGAGAGATCAGCTGGGAATGGACAGTGAGGTAAGAAGTTCCCAACTGAATCATAATGCAAAGTTTTGAAACAGAGGGCATGACACTGAGTCATATATTCCACAGGGACCTTGAGACAATGGGAAGGTTTGCACCAGAGATTCCCACCTGCCACCAAGCACTCAGAGAACTTAACATTCAGATTACACTAATGGGCAGTGAATGCATATCATGTAAATTGTAATACGGGAAGAGGCACCTTTGTTTTCCACCCAATGGTTTAATGGACAGTTTGTCAATTCACCCTCCTCGCTTTCTCCTACAAAAAGGCTTTTTCCCTTGACAGTTACTACTGCTGCAAGGTCACAGCTAGAGATGGGCACGATCCGCATTACAATAGAAAAAAACCCACGATAATGGCAATCGGGACCCGGTGGATCGTGCTCGGCCACGGCCAACGATGCAGCAATCGGAGGGGGGGGCTGGATCTGGGCTTGATCGGGGCAATCGTGCTCGGATCGGGAAGCCAGACACTCAGGCACCAGCAATCTATTCCCCTGGCAATGGAGCCAGGGGAATGCCTGAGCTGTGTTTGCCCTCCTTCTGTCGCCCTGGAAACCCGAATGGAAGCCCAGCTTTCCTTGATCAGCAGGGCTTCCTTCCAACCATGGAGCAGCAAAGCAGTCACCAGTTGGGAGAAGACAGCCAGGGGAGGGAGGGGGAAGGGGGCGTTCTGTAGCCATGGGCACTCCAATCTCATCCCTGAAAACCCTGATAGGCAGCTCTGATGGCCAAACACAGGCCAGACCCCCACGCCCCTGAGGGGAGGTGGCTCGTCTCCCTGTGCCCACCGGGCCCGGAGGCCGCCACCAGCACCCACCTTCCCACATAGCTGGGAATAGCAGCACGCCCCACTTTGGCCTCCACGATCTACGATCCACGGCTCAGGAACGGGAGATGATCGGTGTGGATTGTTTATTGGAGATCGTCACCAGCGCCGATCCATGATCGGCTGGATCGTTAATTTATTTTGGATTGTGCCCATCTCTAGTCACAGCTATGATGCTTCAGGATCACTGAGACCAGGCCCATCTTAAGATACAAAAACGTGGTGATGGCTCTTGTAGCTTGCCTCACAGGGACTGGGGCTGCTCACAGTGTTCCACAGGCAGTATATACATTCCAGCTGCGAGTGAGCAGCAGCGGCAGGCAACAAGGCTTCCTTCTAGGACAGCAGAGGCTGCCCTCCCTTTGAGCCCAGCAGTTCTTACTGAGACCCAGTTCCTCACTCAAGCTGATCGCTGAGGTAGCTCAGTGTTCCTGCCTGAGGTGGTGCCGTGCCATTTGTGGCCAAGCTGCATTTACAAGACTGAAGCAATCATGCCACAGAGACCACACCCCTATATTTTATCACAAAAAATACACATAGGATGAAGAGCGCTATAATGAAATCGTTTTATGGGAAACTACTTTATAGGAGGTCCTATATGGGACCTGTATGGCAGGGATCATGTTTGACTTTTGTGCCTCCTGCACTTGGTATGATCTGTACTAGTGTCTGTATGCAAAGAGGAAGTGAATAATGGAGACATGCACACCTCCCCGGTAACTGCCAGTGCCTCCCCAGATAGTGCCATCTTGGCCTTCATTTGTAGCATCCCTGTAGAAGCAAGTGGATGGCCACAGCAATCAGAATTAATTGCTCTTTCAGGACCATATGTTTTCAGGTTTCATTTCTCTTCACTTTCCTCCCATTTTCCCTCTAGAGTTTCTCTGTGTTGTCTTGGAGCCAGCCCTCCACAATAAAGTCACATGCTAATCAATAAGAGTTTTATTGAGAGGGACAGAATGAAGCACCGAGAGGCTTAGCTAATGGTAAGTGCTCTAGACTATCCTGGATACCAATTCTTAAGCTTGGTGCCACTACTCCTGCATTTTTAGTACCCTTCCCTAGCTCAGGTTTCTTTCTTCCAACTTCAGGAGGTACACTTGATGACTGAAGCATTCTCTCAGGGAGCAAACAGGCGACAGTGAAGTGACAAAGTCACCTTTTAACCTGTGAATGGGAGCCATCCAGTCCATTAGACTCACAGCTGTGGAAATGATCTCCTAATCATATTTCAGGAGAAAGCTAACATCTGTAAAACAAATTTGAGCATTCATTCACACTGAACACACACACACACACAAAATACTCTCAGTTCTTGCCACTATATGACGACCCACAATCCACCAACATCACTCATTCTGTTCCTTACTCTTTCCATAATTTTCTTGTGTCGAGTGTTTCATTTGGTATCCTTCTGATGGTACATTAAAAGTACAATCCTAAACAGAGTTATGCTGTCTAAGTCTATTGAAGTAAACAGGATTAGAAGGGTATAATTCTGTTTAGGATTACACTGTTGGAATCTCCATTAATATGTTTGTGTGGATACATATTTTATGTAAATGTTGCAATTTGCACTAGTACTGCCATAATAATAATACATATAACATTTATATCTGCAGGCATTTAGTGTGTACCTGTTCCCCATTAATATCCAGTTGTATATATAGTATGTACCCTCCCTCCCTCTAGAATAAATCAGGGGGACACAAATGAAAAAAATGAAAAAAAGATTGTGTAAGCAGTTCCATTTTACAATACTGGTAGCTCACATCAGAGCCATGTATTCCACGGGGAATTTCTGTCGCTGTAGAATTCAGAAGCATATCCACACAAAGTTAAGGATGTAATTCTAAGCACCTAAGAATAAGTCTTTCTGTACTTTGTGGAAGTTGGTTTGGGTTGTAATACAGGTTACCCTGAAGTAAAATAGAAATGGGCTGTAGATTTTGAAAACTACTTCAATCACTTCAGGTTTTTTTTTTAATTCTCTGACTGAAATTGAAAGAGAAAAAGTTCTTTTTAATCGTCTTTGCAGTAGAAGAGCATATCATTAGGAAAGCACGCTAGATCAATAAGAGCTGAAAGCCAAAGTCAGTCAAGCATACGGAAGAGTTAAGAAATGCTTTTCTGGATCATGCCAAAGGTTTTTTGAGTGCAGCAATCTTTTCTCAGCAACAGTCAGGCAGGTGCCCCTGGGAAGCTCTCAGGCAGAACATGAAAGCTACTGCCTCGCTATGACAGGGGACATGGTAAGGTCCCTCCTGGCACCTTGTGAGCACTCTCAGGGCCATATTAACCCTAGGCTTTCAGGTATTTCAGGCCCCATCTGGCGCATCAATCTTTCACCCCACTACAGCTAACAGCCTGATCCTGCTACGGTAGGTACTAGACCGCAATACATAGCCTTATATCCATTTTGAGGGTCTCCTGAAGAATTCTGTTCATATATACTTGTGAGAGTATATATATGGATAAATAAATATGTGCACGTATTGCTATGGCACAGTGTGTAAAGCTACAGATGTAACCCACGTGGCAGAACAGCCCCTCCAGACAGTTCTGATCGTCCATAGTAGGTGTGGGGTTTATCTCATTGCCTGATTCACAAATTACTAGGTCTCCGTGATGAATCCCCTCTTCTTTTAGCCTTGTTTCATATACATGCATGCATATGCATACAGTCACCCGCAGTAAGTAACCAAAGGGGCAACCATCTCCAAAATCTACACCATTCATTTCATGAAGTAGCTGTAGGAAAGGAGGCTAACAAACAAAAAGGCAAGGTACATGGAAGGCCTAGTTCAGCCATGTTTGGTAAACCACCAGGACTGGACTGTTAGTGAACTGTATTTAGTGGTATGCTTGTGTGTATTTAATGATGCGTGCCCCTCAATCTTAGACACACATGCTCACAATAAAAATGCAAAATAGTGGCTTGGACCTTACAGAGCACAAACAGAAATTGTTCGTGGTTGCCCGTCTTTTCTACCAATCAACCCCAGGAGACTCTGACCTTCCTGTGCTAATGCTGGTGTTTAGGGGATCCTCATGGATAGAAACTTTCCTCATTGCACAAAGAGAAAGCAGGTGACTCCTGCGCCAGTAGAAAAAGAAGGCTGGGATGGTTTCATTCAACTCTTACCCCTTACTGCTGCCTTCCAAGCTGAAGGCTGATTGATCACCCAAGCTGTCATTTGGGCCATGAAACCTGAAGATGGCTGCACCTTGGAGGAGGCAACACCACCCGGCATCACTTCACAGGCCCTAGTCATTGCTGGACAGGTCCACAGTGGGCTGCAGAACACCTTGGAGCCAGTGGGGCGGCATGAGAGCCACTGCCCCCCCTGTGTGTACTGCTGCCTAGTTCATGGTGAGCTTCACAGTAGTTCTGTAGCCCAAACTGGAGCTCTTGTACCAGAGCAGGCATACACACCCCTGCACACATACACAAACACTCATGGTTTGCTTGGGGCAGCAAAACATGTAGAGTCAGCCCTCCCCATGTCACATGTCATTTTGTCCACCCAACAACAGCGCTTGCTGCTATAAATAACAGACTAAGATACTATAATTAACAAAAGTTACTTTTTCCTTAGAGGGCTCAGTGGCAAAATGTGCTATATACAATTATTTACAAAGTACAAACATGTACCCATAATTCAAAGTCCCAAATACAAACATGAATGTCACAACGTCCCTTCGAGGTAGTCTCATAGAGCTATCAAAGTCCTTCTATTAGTGTGTATTCTTGCTTGAAGAGTTCTAGACTCCCTCTAATTGATATGCAGTAGGTTCAAAATGCAAATCAAATGAAGCAAGGGAACCCCAAAAGCACCAAAGGGGCTCCCAAGTGGACAACTCCAGGTAAGTGTGGCGTTGTAGCCGAAGACATACAGGTAAGTGTGACAAATCCATAGTGTGTCCAGATAAAAAGGTAAATTCAAGAGACATTGCACTATGTGAATGAATTTGTGAAGGACATTCCATAACTGAGGCACTATAATAGACAATTCCTTGTCTTTTGTAGCCTTCTGTCTTTGGGGTAATGTGGAAAAGAAAGATCAAAGAGAACTTTGATGTATCCAATAGATTTAGCTACTCTGATTCTTCACATATAACCAGGCTTTGACTAGGGATGATATTGAATTTATCTTCTCAGCTGTTTTGATCCTCGAATCTGCATTTTGATTTCACTTTTCCCTTGTTTAAATCAAACCCATAATTCTTCATTTTTGCACTTTCTAAACATTGAATTTCCCCCATAAAAAGAATGTAAGTTTTTTCCACATTTGTGCATTTACCATCATACTATATAAAAGGCTAACCATGTTCCAGACAACTCACTTCCTAACCTAGTACACCTCCAGAGGGTGTTGCCATGGAGGGAAGCCCAGAAGAGGCAGCCCTTCCCTCCAAGAGCATGCTGCAGTGGGAAGCCCCGATCGGGATCAGGTGTGGAGCAGGTGGCAATGCCTGCCCCCAGCTTCACCCAACTGGGATCAGCAGCTGAGCAGGTGGCAATGCCCCCCTGTCTTCACCCAGCTGGGATCAGATGTGAAGCAGGTGGCAATGCCTGCCCCCCATTACCCAGCTGTGAGCAGGAGTGAAGAGGGGTGGCAATGTCTGCCTGCCTCCTTCACCCAGCTGGGATCAGGCATGGAACAGAGGGTGATGTCTGCCTGCTGCCTTCACCCAGCTGGGATCAGGAGCAGAGCAGGTGGCAATGCCCCCCCTGGCTTCACCCAGCTGGGATCAGGAGCAGAGCAGGAGGCAATGCCTGCCCCCCCCCCTATTCACCCAGCTGGGATCAGGAGTGAAAAAGGTGGAAATGTCTGCCCGCCTCTTTCACCTAGCTGGGATCAGGCATGGAACAGGGGGTGATGCCTGCCTGCCACCTTCACCCAGCTAGGATCAGGGGCAGAGTAGGTGGTAATGCCTACCCCCTGCCTTCACCAAGCTGGGATCAGGAGTGGAGCAGGTGACAATGCCTTCCCCTGACTTCATGCAGCGGGGATCAGGAGTGGAGCAGGTGGCAATGCCTGCCACCATCTTCACCCAGCTGGAATCAGATGCAGAGCAGGTGGCAATGCGAGCCCCCCCTTACCCAGCTAGGATCAGGAGCAGAGCAGGTGGCAATGCCCATCCCCCGCCATCACCCAGCTGGGATCAGGAGTGGAGCAGGTTGCAATGCCCTCCCCTCTTCACCCAGCTAAGTTCAGATGTGGAGCAGGTGACAATGGCCACCCCTGCCTTCTCCCAGCTGGGATCAGGAGAAGAGCAGGTGGCAATATCCCCCTTTGCCTGGACAGAATCAGGCACAAAGCAGGAGGCAATACCGATCCCTCTTCACCCAACCGGGATCAGACACAGAGCAGATGGCAATTTCCACCCCCCCCCCCTCACGCAGCCAGGATCAGGAGCGGAGCAGGTGTCAATGCCTGCTCTCCTTTCATCCAGCCTGGATCAAGAGCAGAGCAGGTGGTAATGTCTGCTTCCCCTTCAACCCACCGGAATCAAGCACAGAGTAGGCAGCAATGCCCTTCCCCATTCACCCATCCATGATCAGGAGTTGAGTAGGTTTTAATGCCTGCCCCCCTTCACCTGGCCAGGATCAGGCTTGGAGCAGGTGGCAATGCTTGACCCCTGCCTTCACGCAACCAGGATCAAGAGCAGAGCAGACAGCAATGCCCAACCTTCAGCCGGCTGGGATGAGGTGCGGAGGAGGAGGCAGTGCCTACCTGCCCGCCCTCTCCTTTCTAGAGCCCATTTTTTTCACAACAGGCTTTGTTATTAGTCATACATATATTATGTGAACATTTAATAGACATTGTAGTATCAATATCAAATAAATTGCAGTTAAAAACTATGCAACCTTCCAACCTTTGAAAGTGGAGGATTAAAACCACTGACAGAAATATAAGCTCATATAAAAAAGAAAAACAACCGAAGGGTCACATCCCTGGGTTATAGGGATTTGTGTGGAGTTGTGCAAAGGCCTTGAAGGTGTCATGTTCACAAGCTGTTGAGAGCAATTTTGGGGCATGTATGTAGAGCACTGTACTGTAGCTTCGACTAACCACAGAATCTTGGAGGAACGAACTGAGGCCAATTTGTTGGAATTTCTGCTGCCATAATAAATCATTTATTATTGTGATGGCAATTTTACAAATCCTTCTAAAAAATACTCATAAAAGATAAATAGAACAAAATACTTAGCCCTATTAACAATCTGCAACAGATGCACTTGAAATCATTCTTTCATACAGTCTCTCATCTTTCTCTTCTGCAAAAAAAGAGAGAAGAAGATTGGTTTAAAATTGCAAGTACTTAAAACCGCAGTTATACCATCTGGCATTGTCTACAACTTCAGCTCAAAAAGAATTAGGGGGAAAAAATAGGATGCTTAAGTTCCAGGTATGAAATGAATATATCCCAAAAGATGCAAATGTTCAACAACATTTTTACAAATCTGAACTTCTACAGTTTTGATCCTATAGTCAACATATTATCTGATAAACGGCATTGAGCAATTTGTCATTTTGAACAGGAGATGTTTGAGGGGAATTGCACTCTTTCATCATTTTAATAGCAGCTTGGGGAATTGATGTTCAGCAAATAGCAAGTGCTGAAGGCCAAATTATATGTTGCTTTGGAGATCCGAGAGCAGAGGTGTCATCCTAAGCAGAGTTACACTGTCCAAGCCCATCGACTTTAATGGACTTAGAAGGGTATAACTCTTATTTGAATGGCACTGTGAATCATCCAGTGTGTGTGTGTGTGTGTGTGTGTGTGTGTGTGTGTGTGTGTGTGTGAGAGAGAGAGAGAGAGAGAGAGAGAGTGAACCCTAAAGTTGCCATGGGGCCCCTCCTATTTGGTAGACAAGAGGGGATCCCCCCTTTTTTTCAGACTGGCTCTCTTGGGCTGCTTTTTAACACTGAAAAGGATAGCAGAAGAAAAAGGACAGGCACAGTTTTTGGTTAAGCATGAATAGAACAGCATTTGCATGTGTACGCACTGCACAGCTGCCCAATACTTACCTTGATGCACACCTTTCTTGGGGTCCATTAGGGTTCCCAGGTTCCTGCTGGTGGTGGGCAATCTCCCAGGGGTTTGCCTGATTGCCCACCAATCGCTGGCGATCAGCAGGAGGTGGCAACCCCCAGTAAATGCCATTCTCCCCGCCCCCGGCCAGGAGGGTATAGGGACCTGGCAACCCTAGGGGTCATACATATGAGACCTGAGACCTCGTTGTTGCATGCTCTCAAACTTGGTGGGTTGATGGTTTAGAGGGAGAAGTGTGCTCTGTGTTATTTTGGTGTTATTGCATGCAGAAACAGCTGCACAGAGCCTCATTTCCCCATCCCCCTTGAAAAGAACAGCATGCATCTGCGCATGCACAGTCAATACATACAGAAGCAGATCAGTTCTGAGCCAGCACTGCCCCAGCCAGAACAAACAGTAATGGAAAGGTATTATTCCAGACCGACCCACCCCACCCCACCCACGGAAATGTAAATGAAATGGACATTTTCTTGGTGCACACTGCTAGTATCATTCCCCTTCCTAGAATCAACTGAACATATTTTCATTTGCAACAACTCCATACCCCACAGATCCCCAGTTGGAGGGGGGCGGGAATCTGCCTTTAGGCACTGATAGGATTTTTTTTTCAAACTGGAAAGGAGAGTGAATTCTCATATTTATTTAGTTAGTTACTTCATTTACATTTCATCTTTCTGCCCAACGAGGGCCCAAAGTGATCTACATTGTTCTCTTCACTGTTTTATCCTCACAATAATGCTGTGTTAAGCTGAGTGAGTGTGACTGGCCCCTAGGTCACCCAACAATCTTCCATGGTAAAATGGGGGTTTGAAAATGGGTATCCCAGTACTATTCAGACATTCAAACTACTACACCACACTGTCAGCTGCTGTATGTATTTATGACACTGAGGTTACATTGTTCCTTATCGTACACTACATTTAGACTTTTGACAAGGACTGTTGCTTTGGCTTATATTGTTCATGTGAAGAGGAACTCTTGATCTGGGTGTTTGAGTAAGATGGATGAGGAGAATAATTCCAGGGCCTCAAACAAGCATGTGGTATTTAGGACTTTGAAATCTTGATAGGATAACCTTCCGTTTAACCCCTTTGACATAGATTACACAAAGTACGTGATCTATTTTTAACAAAAATGCAGAAAGACTCACAGTTACAATTGTAAACACACATTTTCTTCCTGTCTCTCTCTCCCTCTGTCATATGCGCACACATACACACCTCACACACTATAAATGACACACTAATCATAGTATTGAGTTTATTATGGTATTACTGTATTGGCTGAAAATTAGACTGTAAGAGTGTTGCATACCTGTACTTGGGCCAAACAGGATCCTGAGCCCAAGATTGCCGCCAACCCTTAGCTGCAGAGTTGCCGCGGGTGTGACGGGATACAGATAAATCAGATCCCTCCGTCGCTCTTCTTTGCTCTCCTCCCCTGCAAAACTCTATCTAAGGAATTGCTGTTCTTTTATTCTCATTCATTTTTTTAAAAAAAAAAACCAGTCTTTTCAAAGCAGTCCTTTCTTTCTTGAGTCTCCTCAAACTGTTCCGGCTTCTCCCATGGGACAAATTGTATTGCTCTGCCCACATCCACCAAAGGGCTACATTTCAAGGGTTCCATTACATATAAAACACGACACTTTATAGACATGTGAATGTTGGTCAATCACAGACAATTTGTGTGAATGTCTTAAAACTGAGAGACGTATCAGTGAATGCCAACAGTCATCTGAATGTGACTGTCGGCATTTGTTGGCATATGTTTTAAATTTCTACTTTTTGTACATTTAAAAAAATTACTCTGACACTGTCAGTGACCACATATGAATGCTGACATTCACCAAATGTTTGACATTCAATGTAACACATACACAAAGCCAGTTCTCCTCCTCCTATTACTTTCTGTCATTCACACTTCAGTTTCACTAAAGGTAGAACTCAGCATTATAAGAATATATATGAATATATGAAGTCAGACCACTGGTATATCAAAGTCAGTACTCTGACTGGCTTTCCGGGATTTCAGTTAATGGTCATTCACATTATTTCACATCTTTCAACTGATCCTTTTAGTTGAGGATGTCAGAGACTGAACTCCGAAACTTCTGCATGCAAAATAGATGCTCTACCACTATGCCACAGACCCTCCCCGACAGAGCTATCCTGTGCACTTTTTGTAAGGCAAAAACCTGGCTGTGGATGACCGGCAGGAATCTTCCATGGAATGCCATGCATTTCTATGTACAACACATGCAGAGATGCACCACCCACCCAGTGTGTGTGTAAGTTTGTGTCCCTCCGTTCACATACTATACATCATAATATCAGATTATATCAGATTATATCATAATATCAGATTATATCTGCCCTGAGCCTGCTGAAGTGGGGAGGGCGGAATATAAATTGAATATAAATAAATAATAAATAAATGTGCAGCCATATGTTCAGTGGAGATTTGGTACAAAGTGCACCAGTGTCTTACCCTGATACCACTGACAATCCATGCATGGACATAAAGTCTGAATATAGGCAAATCCAATTAAGATAGATTCAGATCATATGATCAGTTCTCAGATGTTAACTAAGAAATTGACCATGAAATCTGACCCTACACAAATTGCATTGGGTTCCAATTTGACTAAGGGTGATAAACATTTTGCTGAAAAAATAAATTGCTACTATATCAATGAACAGAGGTGTTCCCAAGATTCAAACTGTAAACCAACAAACAAACAACAGCACTTGCGACGAGAATTTCTCAGTCACTTACTGTAAATTTATAATAACCTTTCAACAATTTAAAGTGCTCCGTGCAAAGTATATAAATATACAATTTACAATAATTAATATATATATAAATTCTTATCAGTCAGTAACAAGAAAGTAATTCACAATGGAGAAAATTGACGACTGTGTCCCTTTAAGAGAGTCCTGCAATGGAAGGGTAAAGTCCTCAGAAATACCTTTGTTTTTTCTTTGAAGGCTGGAGACTCCCTTGGGGCAATTGTACTGTGAATAAACAATGATACGTGTCCTGTGTAGTTGAACAACTACAATATTGTAGTTGGATAACTACAATAAAAAATAGTCTAAGACAAACAATTGTGAAATGGTAAAAATACCAAGAAAGTAAAAAGAATACTACAGCAAACTAAAACCATGTTCAGGCTTTACTTGGCTCCATGATGTAATATTGTCCAAATAAATCAGCAGCTGGTGGGAAATGAAGCATCGCACATAGGAAACAAGGCCTGCTAGAACTACTACAGCTGTCATTCACTAAGCACAACTAAACATTATGGCTTCCTTGGGGATGACTTGAAGATGCTGCCACCATTTTAGAGCTGAATATGGGCCATTTAAAAATGTTGTAAGGGACTAATCCTGATTGGGCCTGCAGTGCAGTAGGACCAGGTGCTCTTATTCTTCCCCCCATACCTTTTCAAGTGCCAAAATAGCCACACCCCACGCACAACTGTTTCAGCATTTGAAAAGGTGTGCATCTAAAAAGCTTGTGTGTAATGTGTAATGGATCTGAGGGTGAAGACCTCTTTTTTGAATCTCTTTAAACCCAGGCATTTTTTTTCAGAAACAGGATAGCAGGTAAGACTGTTAAAAATAAACTTTAAAAACAATGTGGGGGAGTTTTTTGGAAACCAAGAACCATTTTTTTGTTGAAGTGATGTTTTACAGTACATATCTGGAGGTGGGTGGGGGGAATCCTCTAACTTTATTTCATGCACTTATGTTTTTAATGTTTTGGTTTCTTGAGTCCAATGAATTTGGACACAATAGAAAATTATGAAGGGGGGCATATATAGGATAATAACCAGGTATATAGTGGGCAACAATATTGGGCAACAAAAAAACAATATATAGACAGTTATTTCAGGCAAGAGCTACAATCTTAGAGCCTAGCTGAGTCCAAATGTAAGCTTAAAATGGCTGAATTTGACTTGTGACATTGTTGCAATGGGAAACAATCCTATATTTGCTAGTCGAAAGAAAGTAGTAAAAGTCACATTAGCAAACTTCAAAGCCATTTGCTTCTCTCTCTCTCTCTTTCTCTCTCTCTCTCTCAAAAGGGGATAAAACATAACATGAACAATCTTCCCCTAATCTTCCTGTCACTTTAGGAAAATATCACTGCTGGTAGATTTTAGTGGACATAGAAAGGTGGGATGGCACTGTCTACGGTAAGGAAAAATTGCCCTGTCTATGTAATGCAAATCTAGAACATTTAGGTTATTTTCAGTCTTCATTTGATCATTCCTACATTGCAAAGATGAAAATTTTTAGATTTTGTTTTTCCGAGATGTACGTTCAAAATGAATGTAGGGCAGAGCCTGTGGGTGTTTGTTTGTTGAATTTTGAGAGAGAGAGAGAGAGAGAGAGAGAGAGAAAGAGGGAGGATCCACTACAAAATGGCTACTATGGAAGATGGAACCAGTCACAGACCAGTCACAAAATGGCTGACATAGGTTGCAGTTATAAAAGGTTGGGAGGTTCCTAAGCTAAGCTTTCTCTCACAATAAGGACAACTATTTCTCACTAGGTTCTCCCTACATACTCAAAGATGATAGCTGTATTAATGTATGTGGAATTGACTAAGTAAGAAAAGTAGATAGAGGAAATAACTTAGGGACACTGGGGAAGATGAGGGAACAGCTACTGGAAGTGAGTCTGCAGAGAAGCTGAGAGCTGAGGAGAGACTGATTTCAGGAATTTCAAGCAGATTTGTTAATAAGGGCCTTTCAATAGTACTCCAGCCTGACTCTCAATTAATTTCTACTCCACTTGCAATGGGGTTAGTGGCGTGCTTTACTTTGAAAAAGAGGCATTTTGGAAAAGAAGCAAACTTGCACCAGGAAACACATCATGGTTCCAACAGGTACCATTGTGAGGATCACGGATGTACAGAAATGGAAAATAGCATCATATCATCCATATGGCATTTTAAAAATATTTTCTCAAGTGTGCGGGCTTTTGTCTCTTCTTCCTTCTTTAGGTGTTGCATCCTCCCTACTAAACTAACAAACTGCATGTTTTCTCATCCACCAAACCTCAGGGGAGACAGAACAGTTAAGGTCAGGAGTGGCCATGATCTGTCCTGCCATAAGATAAATCATCTTTTGGAATTTCTACCTCCAAGCTTCCTGGTGCCTGAATAAACCAAATAACATTTTATTAATATAGTTATGCATGTGTGTTCTTGTCAACAATTGGTTCCCCATTTGGCACATTGTTGGCAACTGTACAATCAGGAAGGAGACAGACAAGAACACTTTGTACTGTCTAGTGCCATTCCCAGATAAATTAAATAAGCTTATTAAATAGGCAGGCACAAGTACAAAATAAGTACTTTTCCTTGACATAGAAAACTGGGTCCAAGTAAAAGTATATATTTGTCCTTCAAAATACAAGCCAATAAAGGGAGGGATTTGACAAGTGAAGATAAATGAACCTGGGGGAAAATGCTCCCCATAAGGTAATAGTATCCAATTTGGCTTCAATTCACTCTTTACCTTGTGCACCAACTTGTGGCGGTGGGAAGTACCATAAAGTCATAGCTGGCTTTTGGCAACTCCAGCTGGGGTTATAAAGGGAAGAGACTTACAGAGGCAGTTTGCCATTGCCTGCCTCTGCAACCCTGGTCTTCTTTGGAGATCTCCCATCCAATTATTTATCAAGGCTGATCCTGCTTAGCTTCTGAAATCTGATGAAATTAGGGTTGCCTGGGCTATCCAAGTCAGGGCATGCACCAACTTAACAACAGTTTAATCTCCAGTATTGTTAATACATTGACTAACATGTTTTCACACTGCTCCCAGCCTTCTAAAGAACCCGTATGTTTTGTCAGGAGTTAAACAGGCATTGATCAACAGCTGCATTTAATATTAGGATACTTATTCCATCACCACCACCCTGCCTCAGAAGGTCAGGGATGGATCTTACATGAGCACCATGTCAAATCTCCATATGTGCTTGGCATCTCATACAGAATGCTGACATGGCCTTAAGAGTATGATTTGACTCCCATTTAAAAAAAAAATACAGCCTTATGAAGAATTATGAAGAACCTCAAAGCTAGCACACTGTTCTGTGTCATGTTGAGTTGGTTGTAATAAAAGGTATAACATGGTTTTGTTTTCAGAACATATCCTCTAGCTTCTCCTGCAATGTTCCTTAAAGTGCTATCTAAAAAGAAAAATTGCTTTGGGCTTTCTCTAAACTTTCTGTGGTTGATACTCCTGCTACTTAATGGGGAAAATATGCATTTGTTAGTACAGTGGCGATTAACACAAACTGCTTTAAATTGGATTTTTGGGGAGGGGATGCTTGTTGCCACATTCCTAAGGGAGAAGTCTCCCTGCATGTATAAAAGTTTTTCTAACTCATAGCAGGGCATGCCAGATGAACAGTGTACAATTAGAGCATGAAAATGGGTACAAAATTACAGTTTCTTTTTAAGAAATGCTCTATGGCCAGAGAATTCACAATCTCTCAGTAGATGGCTCTTCTAGAACATTCTGGCAATCAGATCTGCTGAGAAGATAAAGCAGATGTGAACTTTCACCATAGTCAGACCTTCCACATGGCTTCCTGCTGGGGAAGAAACACCTTTGACCTCCCTTCAATTGGCATTGCTCATCACTTCTTGCAAGGTGGGCACTACACATGTCAACATCTGCTTCACAACAACATGTGAATTGTGCAGCATCGCCAGCTCCCTGTTTGTCTCTCCATGAGGGAGACATGACCTTCATCATAATGATACAGTTGACATTTTTCCTATGACACTTATTGTAACATCATCGCTTCCTGTCAGCATCTGTGGTCTTATCAGGCAGCTTGTTCAAGCAATCTGGAGTTGTGATGAAAGTGTCCAGGAGGCAGGAAGCCGAGGCAGGCAGGGAAGAAGTGTGTGTGTGGAGGGGGGCGGGCTTTGTTTCCTCCCACTTTCAGGACACTGAGAATGAAAGAGCTGAATCTAATTGAATCTCGTCCTTTCGGTATATCTGTCTTTCTGCCTGTGAATTTTTGAGTGAATGTCAAAGAAGTCTCTAAACCCATTACGTTTGATAATGTCCAAAGGCTTAGCAACTATTTAAATCTGATGGTTGTTGGGGGTTTTCCGGGCTGTATTGCCGTGGTCTTGGCATTGTAGTTCCTGACGTTTCGCCAGCAGCTGTGGCTGGCATCTTCAGAGGTGTAGCACCAAAAGAGGTGCTACACCTCTGAAGATGCCAGCCACAGCTGCTGGCGAAACGTCAGGAACTACAATGCCAAGACCACGGCAATACAGCCCGGAAAACCCCCAACAACCATTGTTCTCCGGCCGTGAAAGCCTTCGACAATACATATTTAAATCTGAATTATAATATCAATACAAGCTCTTGAAATGAGCCTATCCTGGTTGAATGGGACTTGTATAAACGGACTTAATCCTGCCAGAACTCAGAAGACACCTGAAGTAAAAACCTTTTGCTGTTGCTTGTGCGTTCCTTTCACAGTCCATCTTTATTGTCTCTCACCTTCATATATTTTCACATTCAGTTCCCCTCTATATACGTTGAGAGGTTTGTACCACCTCCATCATGATATTTCTATGTTCTAACACAGATCTGACTCTAGTCTGTGATTTTTAAAACCATAATTAATGCTGCAAAACAACAGAAGTTAATACAGTCCTATGTGACTACTTTTTAGCTTTTCCTTCATCTCTTGCTTTTATTAAGTATTTTTAAAATCTGCATTAATTTCCCTTAGTCTATTCCTCATGCATAGACATACTGATTTCCACTAGCAGACATCTTTTCAAATGCCCCTTTTCCTTCAGATTTTGCAGATATCCAGTCTCTGCAAACTACCATCTCTTGTTAACTACCATCACCCTTAATTTTTTGTATCAATACACCTGGCAGGTGACACTCCCTACCCTATAAAAGCACCTAAGCCTAAATTACTCTGCATATGAGCAGTATTTAGGGGTGTGCACCAAGAAAATTTTCATCATAACTTTGTGTTCTGATGTGGGGGGGGGGGGCAGATTTTTACATGATTTCTTATTTCTGTGTACAACATTACCCATTTGGATTAAAATCTGCATATTTCTTTGAGATCTGGATTTCTAGGACCATTATTTACAATGGGCAATACATACGAGATCTACAGTAGCTGTTTACAAACATAACAACACCAAATTTGCATAAACAGCAGTCTTCCCTTTAATCTAAAGCCTCCCTACATTTCAAGCAGATTGAATTATTTTTCAGATCCCAAAGTTGGTCTCACTCTGAGCAACTGCACTAAGTTCTCTCTACTATTTCATAAAATGTCTATCAAGCAGCAGTCAGCACGAGAGCTCCAGCCAGCAACCAGCATTTAAAAAATAAAGCCCTGTCTGCATCCATTTCATTTCCCTGTTCTTACAGTGATTGAGAAATGTTTACCTTTACACTGAAAACTCTGCTTTTGCCAGATTTCCTTGTAGTTTGTTGTTTGTTTCCTTAAAGAAAGTGAGGAAGGTTTCTGTTTCAGACCACCTCACCCCCACCCCATTGGAGTGACATTATACTCAGTGGGGAACTTTTTCGAGTGACTGTTTTTCAACCAAATTACACTAAAATTGCAGCAGAGCTTCTGCTGCCTGTCTACCAAAGAACCCCCAAGTTTTAAGAAAATTGGACAAAGGGGTCAATTTTCCAGACCCCCAAATTAGATCCCTCTCTCAACGACCACACTAAGTTCTCTCTACTGGTTCCTAAAATGTCTGTCAAGTATCAGCCAGCTGGAGAGCTCTAGCTCTAGCTTTAAAAAGAACACAGCTAGTTGGTTTTATTTCATGTTCCTACTTTTACAGTGACTGACAATATTTTTTTTTACTTTTCTGTTGAGAACTCTGCATTTGTATCTTTTCTTGCTTTGTTCTTCTGCTTGTTTTCTTTCACACAGTGAGGGACACTTCCTTTGCAGACCCTCCCCCCATCAGCCTGCTATTATTCCAATGGGTAACCATTGTGGGATGAACTGGAGTTGTTGTTTTTCAACAAAATGTTATTAAAATTGAAGCAGAACTTCCTCTGTCTGTGAACCAAAGAACCTCTAAGATTCAAGCAAATTGGACAAAGGGCTTGAATTCTAAGGGGCCCCTGAACAAGGCATATCCATTATTCACACAGGGAACTGGAGTCGTCATTTTTCAACCCAATGTCACCAAAATTGCAGCAGGGCTTCTTATGACTGTCCACCAAAGAGCTCCCAAGTTTGAAACAGTTTGGACCACAGGTTTTAAATGCTATGAGCCCCTGAACAAGGTCCCCTCCCATCCATCATAATTGCATGTCCATTTCTGGGGGGATTGGAGATGTTGTTTTTCAACCAAATGTCACCAAAATTGCCAGGATGTTTCTTCTGCCTGTCCAGTAATGAACCCCCAAGTTTAAAGTAAATTGGACAAAGAGTTTGAATTCTACATGAATTCTACAGGCCCCTGAATAAGCCCAGGCTTTCTACTTCTAGAAGGGGAAAAGAAACTTTCTCTTCACTCCACAAAGAAAAGGGGGAGGACAACGGAAGTTCTCTGCAGTTTAGGATGGGCTGGAAGTTCTCTGTGCTCTTCCTTTGCAAGGGTCTGATTGGAAGGGAGCAACTACAGTGTCCATGAAATCTGTAGAATCAAAGAAAAACACATTTCATAGCTGGTAAGCATTTAAACTTGGAAAAAAATGGATATTTTGTGGGATGATGGTTCTTTATTCCCAAGCATCTTGGATTTGTGTCACCATTCTGGAAAATTTAAGTACTGATTTGAAACAGTGAATTCCATGTATATTTTTGGCTTGGGAATTCTGTTATGCACACCCCTATTTGATAGCCTATGAACTCAGGTGAACATTTCTACTGTACCTCACATTTTCAGCCCTCCATCTCCCCACGTATGAATTTGTTTCTGTATGGCTTCATGTACATATGTGCCTGTCTGTCAGTCAGTCTACCTGTCTATTAAAAGTTCATGCTGGTGGACTCTCAGTATATCTTGTCATATCGGTTGCCAGCTTTGGGTTGAGAAATATCTGGAGATTTGGGTTTGGAACCTAGGAATGACAGTATTTGGGGAGGGCCCTCTGCAGGGTATAATGCCATAGAGACCCACCCCCAAAACAGCCATTTTCTCCAGCAGAAATGACCTGTGGTCTTGACATCAGTTGTAATTCTGGGAGATCTGCAGGCTGGCAATAGGAGTGTGCATCTGGAAAGTTTCTGTTTCCATTTCGGTTCCAGGGGTTACAGAACAATCACGTCCTATTGCCAGTTTGTTCTGGCTGGGATGGTGCTGGCTCAGAACTGATCCATTTTTTTTCTTCATTTCATGAGTTTTGGCCCCTTGCACACTTGTTGAGCCATGCATGCTTGTGTATTGTGTAATTGGTGTGTTGGTTGTGCAGGCACAAACACACACTCTTCTTTTCAAGGGGGGCAAGGCTCTGGGGCAGCTGTTTTGGCAGTCAACAACTCCAAAATCACCTAGAAAATACAATCCTTTCTCTAAACCATTGACCCACCCAGTTTGAGAGCATGCAACAATGTGTTCTGTGTTTATGGACATCGAGGAATGATTGGGGAAGGCATGCCCCAAGACAAGTGTTGTGCAGCTGCACATTCATGCACAGACTGATCTTTTTTCATTGTCTCCAAACCTGTTGATCCAATGAGTTTCTCCTCAAGTACATGAAAATCAATGGACCCCAAAGAAGGTGAATGTTAGTGGAGGCTGGGTATACACTGCACGCAATGGTGGGGAACAAGTGGCACCAACATGGCACTCAAGCAGGAGAGCACTCCATTGCCAACCAGTCTGGCACAGTGCAGTGAAATAATTTAAAACATTTGCTTTAGTGACAAAGCCAGTAAATTTTACCTTTGAGTCTTGCTGTTTTGCCACATTTTCCTGTGCCTTCTAGGGTTTTTTTCTACAATGAGGGGATATTCAGACAAGCTGCTCTAGCTGCTACAGGAGCCTGAACTGGCTCCTGGCCACCGGCTGCCCTTGCACTGTACATAAAAGTGCACAGAAAGGGAAGGCTGGAGTTTTTCCTTCACAGAAAGTGAAGTAGAGGAAGGGTGGCCCCCTTTTCCCTCCTATTTTTTACTAGTAAAAGTGGGAGAGTGGACAGGTTCCTGGCTGCCAGCCTCCCTTTCCGACTAAAACCATTAACCCAGAGTTGAAAGAAAAGGGAAAATAAGAAACTGAGGTCACAAAAGAAACTGAATAAGAGAGTCTCATTGGTCCTTCCATGAGGAATACTGTTCTGGAAAGACTTGGAGGTCTGTGCATGTGCAAGTGTGCAATGCACATGCCCGCTACCTCTCCATTCATTTAAAGCTGGGTTAGCAGTTTTAATCAGAAGGCTTTTTGAGCAGGATGAAATTCCTCCTAGTGCTCCTCAACCTATGATCTTTGGAAGATTTCTTAAGTCAAACTGAGTGGCCTGGCACCAGGGCACCTAAGCCTGCGAAAGCGGGGAGGGCGGAATATAAATGTAATAAATTAAATTAATTTAAATGAAGCAAAGGACAGCAGCAGCTGAAGGCCATTGGATGGGCATGAACCAATTCCACATGCCTGGAATCTTCTTGGTGCTGTTCTCCTTTAATAATGGCTTTTTCTTTCCAATTTTACCCAAATCTGTATAACATGAGCCTTTCTAGCAGCCAAGGGCTCAGAGGTTGCAAAAGGCCCCTTCTCTCCTCAAACTCACATGTGTACATTTGCATGGATGTTGCTGAGCCACCTTTGCCTTGCATTGTGAATAAAATCACACAGAAAGGGATGACAATGGTGATGCTGGCACTGATGGCATCATACCGTCTGCTGCATCCCTCCCCAGTGCAAAGCATTGTCAATGAGTGGCTCGTAGGGCAGGGTAGCCCAAGAAGCGCTTAAAAATGCACTCATGTGCACCGCACACATCCTCTTCCCACCAACGGAGTGAATGCTAAGGGCTCAGTCTTTGGAGCCAATTGGTTGCATGATGAGTACAGACAGACTTGCCATTAAAGAAAACAAGATGCTGCCAGATGGTCCCAAAATGCCTGGCCTGCCTGCATGGCCGCTGCACAGTAAGTACCAAAATGAAACACACAAAATTTTCGTCATTACAGCCTCATTTCCTGGATGTGGTTCAGGATTCCGGAAGCTGCTTTAACAAGCTGTGAGTTCTGCATGTCATTTTGGCTTGGGTTTTTTTCTGTTAAGCATGCCCCTAGCTGGCAAACTTACTTGGCATACTTATAAAACATGCTAATGGGTGGAGATTCTCCCTCGACACAAGACTGATCAAATTATCTCCTCAGCCATGATATCTGTTTTCCTTTTTAATTATTGTTGCTCCCTGGACTAGGAATGTGGCTGATATGAATGGCATCATGATTCACATGGCTCTTTTCAAGACTCATGTCTACCACTATTTGCTCAGAGTAATTAAGTTATTGAACTTCCACTGGTAGGTGATACAAGCATCACTTTCATCTACAACAGCTACATAGATAATAATACTCCTTTTGCCTGATACGTGTTGTTGGTTGCATACTTCTTTTGTAGTTAAAATTGGAGCTTACCGGCCTAGTACACATATTGGTGGGTTTAATACTGCCTCGTTATCTTGATAGTGGGATCTCAGTACTTTACTAGTGCATAATGAATCTGACAATTCATTTTCATGTTTTGGTGTTTAGTAATTGATGTGATAACTGAAAAGAGGATTTTATGGCTCCAGGCTGTGAAAATTTGCTTTAGAAAAATGCATGTTTTACAGTTAGTATGTCAAACATCCTTTGGCAGTTTATACCATCAGACTACATGGAAGAAGTGATGTGTGATACACAGATAATTAATTATTGCAGCAAAAATGTTGATAGTTCAGGTATGGAAACATCAAGTATCTCAAGAGAAAAAGGTTGGTCGTATAATATTTGACATGTAATGCTGATGTATAAATATATATAGGAAAGGGGTCAGAGGATAACTATAAAAAGCTGGTCTCCTTGTATAAGGTTATGGAATCTGCACCACCCATTTGATAGGATTAGGAATGTATTTAATATGAGGATCAGAATTATGGCTATTTCTTTGATATGATTATTTCTTAGAAATACAATATTATGAATATGGATGTGTGTGCTTTGAGGATATGTAAAAATATGTTAGTTTTGTGTTTGTGTACAGTCATTTTGTCGAGGATAATGATAGATTAGATTCATAGCCTGAGGGTGTGCCTACATTATGCTTTGTTCCTGGGTACGAAGGCAGCAGATGTGGTTATACGTGCCTTTTATCAGTTAAGTTTAGCAAGCAAAGTGCATCCCCTCCAGGATGGCATGGACCTTACCACTATGGTGTCAGCCATGCCCTAACAGTTACCTGCCTCTTGGGATGCAACTTTGATGATCACTGCATGTTCTCCCCTCGAAGGCTTAGGACTTTTCAGCTAATGCACAATGCTGCAACTTGCTTCCTAATAGGGATGGGTTTTAAATCTATCGTGCTGTGAAATATATATGTGGAAGATCCAGGAAACATCAGAGAATGTGCAAAGAAATAATGCATGTCCTTTTCCCACATTGCCTTTGGACCTAGCTCACTCTTGAGTTTTGATCTGAAACACCCACTGGCTATGGACGGCAAAGCAGTATGTCTCCTGCTTAATCACAGTGTTGCCAAACTGCAGAAAACCTGCTGAAGATCATAGTGGAATGTTTTAATATTTGCTGCCCTGAGGATCCTAAATTGGGTGGGAAAATGGCATAGAAAGGTTTTACATAAATAAATAGTGGTAGTAAGTAGACTAACCGATAACACACATGTTTTGCTCATCAGTACCAGCTTCCGGTACATACCCAGGCACAGTTGAAGGTGCTGCTTATCACCTGCACCCAGCATCTTGTGGGAATATCTTTTCCCCCGTGAACCAGCCTTCTCTTTCAGATCCTATAAGCTTTGCTCCAAATACCTTCTCCTTGAGGAGTAAAATCTAGTCAGGCTGTACCTGGGTCAGTCTTTCCCAGATGAGTGACACTAATGTTAGAATAGATTAGAAATATAATTCTGTCTTGTACGCAGAGCCTAGCTAGATGTTACAAACTACATGCATTCACCACAGGGTCATGCATCTCCACTTTAGCTGCTAGTTCCCAGCTGCAACTCAGGAATAAACCCTTAGCAGTGCCTAAAATTCCTGCCTTCTCCCCCTTTTTTTTTTTTTGGTGGCTGAAGAAGCCCATCAGCTGTGAGAAGGGGTGCATTATTTGCTTCATTGAGAGCCAGCATGTGCATTGAATGGCTGCATGTCACAGGGAAAATAACACTTCCCCGTTGTCTTTAGGCTATTTTAGCTGTCAAAAACGGCATAGCAGAGAAGGTAGGAATTCATCCTTCTCTCATGCAGCAGTCCCTATTCAAATTAGTACCTGCTGCACATTTACTCACAAGTTGCCACCAGGAACTGTCAGGTACAGTACAGCTGCAAATCCCTGTGGTGAACTCATGCAGTTTGTAAGGTTCTGAGTCATTCCTTTGGTTCATGTAGCTCCATATTGTCTGTTCTGACTGGCAGCTAGGGTTGCCATTACCCTGGTGGGGGTGGGGCATCACCCACTCCCACCCTCCACCCCTTGCTGGTGGGTGGGGGGAAGGCAAGGAACAGACCTCCAGGGTGCACCCCTGGAGCAGTGCAACAACATCACTCCCATGAGTGATGTCATCATGTTGTCCTGGAAGCACTTCTGGGCTTTACACCGGGCTTTGTGCCAGGCCGATTTAGGCCTGGTGTGAAGCATGTACATGCTCCTGGGGCCTGTACAATGATGTCACTTCCAGGAAGTGACATCATTACACAGGCCGAGGAACTTGCATGCTTCGTACACTCACAAAGAAGGAAAATAAGGTGAGTGCCAGGTCCCCCCTCCTGCAGGCAGCAGCTCCCCAAGAGGAAGGTATTTCTAAGGACTTGTGCTCTGAGATCTGCTTAAAGGATGCCATAGATTGAAACTTGGGACTATCTGCATGCAAAACATGTACTCTGCCACTGCACCACCATTCCTTGGGTAGTGGCCTTCCTAAGCAGGTGAGTTTTTGAGGTCCATTCCTTTTTTATTTAGTCAAGCAGTTTACATAGGAATTTTTTCAGGGAGAAAATGCACTTTTCATTTTTTTCCTGTGGTTTTCACTGCAGTATATATTTTATTTATTTTAGTATAGTTTCACGGTTGTGTTATTGCACATCGCCTTGAGTGACTTTCTAAACAGAAATAATACCTTTTAAAAATAAATATCTTCAATCAAACCAAACTGTGTAAAATTAAGGGAAAGCATGCCTATTAAGAATGCATCTAATTTGCATAACTTATTTCTATTACTTGATTCAACAAGTATTTTTTTCCTTGTCATTGAACTGCAGGTCACCTTCATATTGTAACAATCTACTGCAGGAATAGAATAGGGATATAATGTGGCCATGGCTGAATCAGCCTGAGAAAGATGTGCTGGGCAGCCATTGATTAGTTTGAGCCTTGATCAGAGCTTAAAAAAGAGAATTTGACTTAAACCAAGGAATCTTGGCTGATGCAGAGGGGAAGGGTGGCTCTCTCTCTGACAATCCTCTTATCATTTCCAGACTTGGCATCTAAAAGTGGCAAGGGGTCAAAAAACATCCTTTTCATTTTCTCCCTCGCTCTGTTTGCAGCTTCCCTCTTGCTCTTCTGCAGAAGGATTTGTTGGAGGGGAGGGGAAAGAGAAACTTCTGCAACTGCTCATCAGAGAGAAAGATTAAGCATTGTTATTAATTATTCCAGTATTACAGCTTCTGGCAGCCAATATTATTGCTATTCCAGCAGTGAGATTGCCAGCAGCACTTAATCAATGCCACTGCTGGTTGGGTGTTATCAGCCTTTAGCTGTGCAGGCACACTGTATATTATAAAGTTGGACTACCCCTCAATAATCACCTTGCAAAAGCACGACATTAGTGTTTGCTAAGCGACGAGCTTGGCCCTGAACACAATCGTGTCTTTTACTGTATTATTATAGGAATGATAGCACAACTACACTTTCGACCACAAATAGCTGCAAATTAGCTATTCAGTTGCAAATGGCCAGACTAGAGCGATTACCTGGGACTGTCTCCTGTAAGCTGCACATGCTAAAGGTAGCTGTTGCTTCCACCTGAGGAGCACCGTTATATTTGGCAAGCATTAACCTTTTCACCTTCCTTGTTTGTACAACTGTCACTAATAGCAAGAGTCGCCAGTTATTTCCATAGATTCCAAAGCAGAGCAGCAGCATCACCTTGAATTTCCCAGAGGAGAAATTGACAGATAAATGTTGAAGAAGTTTCAGTATTATATGGTGTAGGTTTTGAAGGTTGAGCCCAAATTTCATTTATGTTTCAACAGTGATGAAAGCCACCTCATTGGGGTGATGGGTTTTCAACACACCTTGAAAAATCTTCATCCATCCATTCATTTATCTTATTCTTTTTTACAAGTGTTTTCATCTGCCTTCAGTGATTCAAAACACAGCCAGTTGTAGTGGGCTATGCAGCACTGTGATGAAGGAGTGTGCATAATGGAAAAAAATGAACTGAAATTACACACAGAACTCGCTAGTTCAGCATGCACAGAGAAGCTTGATCAAGATAAGCTTAAGGGTGCCTCCCTGGGCTGACTTGCAGATGGAATTTTGATTTTCACAGCCCACTCTGGCATTTGGGAAGTATAAAAGGACTTGACTCTGCATGTTGCCAAAATTCCATGAAGCAGAGCCAGGCCATTCTGCCCATCTCTGTTTGTTCCCTGGCATTACCCATATCACTGACCCAGGAATGATAAAGTAGTTCAGCCAGAGCAAATATTGGCCCATAGCAGGTTAAAAAGGATGAACATTCACCCAGTTAGGAAATATTTCAGGAAATGTTTTGATCCCAATAAAAATAAATTATTTAAAACTGACATTTTTAAAAAAGAATAGACGCAAGCCTATCTTTTTTCCAGTGACATTGTTTTGTATCTCCTCTCTTTTGCAAGAGCTAGCAAAATTCAGCATCATTTTCCTTGTGACGAAAGAGTACTGGAGGGTGATGGCTCCCCCCCCCACAATAGCTGCTTGTTTACAAATAATCAAATGGAACTTGGGAGATGAGAGCATAAAAGCTCCAGAACAGATATTGTTTGTCTTTAAATCAGCATCAGGCCCCCAAAGTTGCTTCTTCCCAGCCATCTGCAAAACTCAGACTGCTGGCTACATTCCAGCTGCATAGGGTCCAATCAGGTTCATGGCATGGGGAAAGGGTGCTTATGCTTTCCCCTTGCCAGGCTGTTTTCCTGACCTGAAACAGTCCAGAGGAGCACTATTGGTTCCATTGAGGAAACTTTCTTGTAGCCCATCAGAACATGTCTTTATTTACTTATTTTACTGCATTTATACCCCTCCTTTTCCCCCAATGAAGATCCAAAGCAGCTTATATTATTCTCTCCTCCACTGTATCCTCACAACAGCCCTGTGAGGTAGGTTAGGCTGAGTGTGTGACTGGTCCAAGGTCACCCAGAAAGCTTCCATGGCAGAGTGAGGATTGAATCATTGTGCTAGTTTGACAGTCTAACCACTATAGCACACATTCATAGTATCCCTAATTGGAAAAATGCCAGTTCTCTGGGGCCAATTTGGATTGAGACAATGGGAGGAGACATAAAAATCCTCCTTCTGTTTACCAGGAAAACAATCATACTTGTCCCCATGTACCTGCGAAATGAATTCCCTGTGGGAATATCTGACTGACAGTCTTTGTACCTGTGATGGACTGCCCTTTTAAAAAACTTAGAAATGCTGTGCAAACAACTGAAGGACAGTGAAGGGTTAATTCTTCTAAGAAACAGGGACCCCTGAGTGATAGCTTGCTCCAAGGAATCTGATTGGGTAGCATGAGCTGAACAGAGAAAGACTTCTGAACTGGATGCTGGGGAGCAGGGAGTTTGTTTTCAACCCTAGCTGAGAAGAGTCGAGTTTGAGTACTAACCGTTTGGGAATTTAGTCCTGACTGAGAGCAGTTTAACACAGACAGGAGAACTGTGGGAAAGTTGGCAAGGAAGTTTGGGAAGTAGGCAAAGACTCCCATTTGGGCTAAAGAAAGGGGATAGATCTTTAGTGAGAGGAGAATTTCCCTACCCAGTTAAACGGAGTTAGCACTGAAGAGTGAAGAGATCCCTGGTCTGGTGTGATTAGAAATTGCCTTTAGATTCCTTAACAATCAGGTAGAAACTCAAGATGAGTTCTCATGTTTAAAGAAAAGAGGTTTGAGTACTGGAAAGAGGGTACCAGCCTTTTGGAAATCAAAAGAGTCATAGAATCCTCAAAGAAAATGCACTAGGGTGTTTGGGAAAACACTGGAACAAAAGCCTCTCAACACAGAAATTTAAGTAACTGTAAATAGCGTAAGAAACTCTCATTAACCTGAAACATAAGAACTAAATTCTATGCATGTATTGAGAGTTATCTATATTGAGAGTTATCTATACTGAGTTACCTCAGAAATTTTCAATCCTTGATTTCACCTGACCTTTCCCCTCTATGTTAAATAAAATATTTTGTTAATGAATTTCAAAACACCACAAGTTCCATTTAAGTTGGTTTAAATAAAGGGGAAAGGAAGGGGGTGTCATAGTAGCAGTGGCCATTATATCCATCAGTGAATTTCCTAGTGAGCTGATGGCCTCCTCCCACCTCGAGCGAGGGTCAGTCCAGCCCTGTTCCTGATACAGCGTAGAAGGGCAAAAGGTGCCCATCCAATCCATGTGAGGCATGGGGCTGTCTGGTTCTTTCTCCTTCCCTCCCTCCTTTGTGAGGCAGGGTCTAGGACGGCCAGAGAGTGGGCCTTTGTAGTAAAGCCAGGTGTGACCTGAAGGCTGAGTGTATTGTATAGTTAAACTTCTAGTTACAGCCTAACCAGTCCCTAAGGATATGGCCCAGCTAAAAACAACTCCCCGCCCCCCACACACATACACACAATAAACAAGATGGAACAGAAGAAAAAAGGTTGTTTCCTGCTTGGCCCAAAGGCAAACAGCTAATCCCACATTATCTGATCAAGAATAGGCAAGAAAGGCAGCAGTGCGAAGAAAAAGCTTCTCTACCTGGGAGGCAGAACAGGCTTAAAGGGCCACCCCTAGTCCCCTTCCTATTAGATGGGCCATATGAGACTGGGGCCAGTCCTACCCTATGGAACATCATGTTCTCAGAGGCAGAAGCAAAAATGTTCTCTATGCTCAATAATAAACTTCTGGCTCTTCTGATCTGGTTTCTATTTGCTTCTTTTTCAGGAGTCTTTGTTGTAAGCCTTGGCTGCACACATATATAGTGCAGTGATATGCCCAGCACCAATCTGCCGGGCTGATGGTCAGATCCATTCCAGGGTCTCGCCAGCTGGGAGGAAAAGACAACCAGAATGTGTCTCAATATGTTAAGCAAATTCCAAATGATTATAAAACCCCATTTCCATAATGGCTTCTCCATAGCAATTGCTATTTACCTTGCAGAACTGCCAAAGTTCTAGGAAGATGACCCAATAGAGCCAACAGTATTTAACAGAAGTCTGTCTGGGCATGATAAATCACATCTCAGATGTTTGCTCATCAGTCCAACCTTGCTTGCATTCAACATAAAAGTGGAGGTGCAACAAGGAAGGGGCTAGAACTTAATGGCAGAGTGCATATTTCCATTGCAGAAGGTTCACACCGTGCCCTTGCTGGTTTGAAAGGTGGTAGATCTGCTTGAGATCTTGGAAAACCACTGCTTGCTAGATGAACTGATACTGGGCTGCATGGACCAATGATAGCTAGTATATCTAGCTAGTATATGATAGCTATGGACCAATGATAGCTAGTATAATCAATTCAAAATTGGCCACAAAGTACTCTACATTTGGTTAGATAGCATAATTTTTGTTTAGGTGTCATTCAACCACATATTTCAATGCAAAGGCTGAGGTTTCTGAATATTACATTGTATTAATCTAGTTATTTGTATCTATGTATCTATCATACTGTTGCAGGCAATTATTATACCTGAAAAATACGTTGACATTGCAGAAGTGAAATGGTTAATGTGAGCTCCAAGCCAGACCTGATGGGTTCTATTTGCTTTACCTGAAACATGATTTTCTACCACCTCTACCAGGTGGCTTTCATAGGAGGCTGATATTCTTGCCAATATTTTCTTCTATGTTCTACCCTTTTGATTCTCCCTTTTTAAAAAAAAAATAAAATAACCAACAACATGGAGTGTAGTTTTTAGTAGCATCGATAATGCACCTTTTACCTGGAGTGAGTGTAATGGGATGTGACAGCACCAGGGGATGAGAAATTTCCATTATTCTATTATTCATCCAATTTCTTCAGAGGCTGGGAGAGATTACACTTTGCTAGGATAGAGACTGAGTATGTAGGGCCCTCCACTGTCTATCGAAGCACAGATTATCTTTGATGCTTTCTATCCCTGGTCTCTAGGCGATTAAACGGTATTCATCACAATGCTGTCTCGGTGTTCTGTCACAAAGACTTTGCAGGGAAGGAAAGAGGAAGAGAGGGGAAGGGCCACCTTACTGTCCACATTCCAAGCTCTCCTTACAACTTAGTTGGCTTCAACCAGGTAAAATGTGTCGATGGACTGAGCCTCAGGTGATATTTCTTGTTACATTTTCTTACCATGTGTATCCTTTTTGCTTCTCTTTTCCATCAATATATTGTCTTTTTTTCTAATAGGACAGGGGAATGTCTCTTGACAGTTTTTGAGCCTGAACCCAGTTGTGGTGACAGGCCCTATATCAGGTCTATAAAACATGTGATGTATTGTGGTTTCCTAGGTGGTTCGTCCTTTCCTCCCACTCTTTCAATCTCAGCAGGTATCAAAATTAGACACGGGCACAAACAGAAAAAAAATGAACATGGTGTTCATTGTCCATTGCCATCCAGGAACAATGAACAATGAACATTGACAAATATGATCCTGTTCCCAAACATGTCCATTGTTCATTGTTCATGGGGGCCAGCAGGCTCTCCTCCAACCATCAAGATCCCTACTGCACCACTTCCAGAAACCCTACCTGAGCAGGCAGCAGGAAAAGTACCAATAATAAATAATAGCTTGGCCCCAGAGCCTGGCAGCAGCCCTGGAACCTGAAGGGATAGAGCCCTATCCCACCACACACACAGAAAATTCAAGCTCCAATGCACTCACCCTGGCTCTATAACAGCAGCTCTCTCTCCTTGAAAGCCAGAGCTGGGAGCCCCCCTCCTCCCTGGTCTTTTCCTCTTGTAACAAATTTGGAGCTCCAGTCCACACTTGGAAGGAAGACCTGCCTATCAAGCTAAATTGGGCTTAGATTGAGGTTTCCAGGGCAACAGCAGGAGTTCAGACAGAGTTCAGACAATCCCTGCCTGAGTTGCCATGGGAATTGATTGCAGGTGCCAGACTGTCTGCTTGATGAACAGCAATGAACAGCTACGAATGAGGTTTGCAATGACCACCTGTTTGTTTAGAATGGGGCCTCACAAACAGCTTGTTTGCCAACAGCAGATTGGGCTGTTTGGGGGGTGGGGTTGTTCGTATTGCTGTTTGTGCCCATCTCTAGTCAAAATGGGAGATCAATTCCCTGGTAGGCTACCATGGTTGATAGGCTGTGCAGTAAGTCAGGGAGTTGGATCCAATGACCGACAAACTATCATTCACCAAAGTAGACCTTCTTCAATTCTCCCCTCCTGATACCCCAACTGAAATGCTGCGCCCAGTATATTCTCCACAAACAGCACAAGGGAAAGGTCAGAGATCTTCAACAGGAAGAGACAATTGGTAAAATTGCCATCGTTTCCGTTCATAGAAACTTCATGCTGGATCCAATTGATAAGTTGTACAGGCCTGCTCTGTATGTTTGGCGAATGTACAGAACTATACTGCATACCAGAATCTAGGATTATTGAAGAACACAGTGGTATGGAACTGCATCTTCAAATATACTGCCACTTAGGGCTGCCAGCATGAAGCTGGCAACTGGCAGGAAGCTCACTGCTGGGAGATGCATAATGAAATTGCTAGCAATGCACTGCTATCACTTCTGGTACAATTGGAAGCATTGTCAGTGTGTCGTAAATGATGCTCTAGCATTCGGTCAAAACTCTATGGCTTAATCATAAAGTTTTAATTGACTGCTAGAATGTCATCAACAATGCCCTGATACCCCTCCCAGACATGCTGGAAGCGATATCAGCATATCTGGAAGTTAGCCATTGTCCTGCATTTACTTCATTTTTCTCTTGCCGCCCAGCTGAGTGGTGGCAGAAAGCACCCACTAGGGACAGGAACTTGGCAACCTCATTCTCAGTCATCAATGGTGTTCTTCTGACAGCCTTCACCGTGTGGTGCTCTCTCTTGCGATACTCCAGCTAGCAATAATCAGACTGTGAGCTTTTTCTGCAGTAGGACCAGTCCTTTGGAATGTCCTACCAGGTTGGGCTGAGAGAGTGCCTTCATTTTTTTTCTTCAGGAAGGTGTGTAAAAGGGTTTTATTTCAGAAGTGGAGGATAAACCCTGCTGGCAGCTCTGGCTGTGTAGCTTTTGTCTTGTATGTGAGATATAAACATTTTAAATCAATCAATCAAATAAAGTGGTAACCTTTCAGTCTACAATCTCTCTCCTACACATTCCTGCTCTTGACGGGGAACCCAGTTTCAATCTCATTTTCATGCTTCATAGAATTTTCATTGTTCTAAGTATACTACCTCTCTAGAGTAAAACAAGTATCATTAACATCTAAAATACTCAATTAAGTTTGGGCCATTGTACACTCATGTATGCTTTAAAACAGCCTTCACTACATCTAGCAGAACTGGAGTTGCAATACATGTTTTAGAGTAACATCAGTCAGGACAGCCACCTCTTGACCCCATCAGCTACGAATGGATGAACGGAACAATTTACTGGGATTTCAAGCCATCAGTATGTGCTCAGGAATTCTACCGTTCTTGTCATCTCACTTCCTGGGGTTACAGTTTTGTGATCTATGCCATCCCAGACTTTGCTTGTGTGTCCACCCAGTACTTGTGTGGTGCAGCTCACTTAGCTCTCTCAACTGGACAAGTACGCATGGTACTGCATCAGAGCACGTACTTTTAGCTCAGAGAGAAACTGATTTTCTGTGGCACTCTTTTCCTTTGTATTTACCTCAATGGGGAAACATATAATTTCTCTCTTCTTCCCCATCTCTATTACAAAAGGTAGAATATCCGCACGGAGGTCATCTTAGAAAAGGTTAAGGAATTAATTTTAGAGGAACATCCTTGCCCTCTGTGCCTGTCTTTGTATTAATGATATCATGACTGATTGCTCCTTAAACTGGCCCCATTGTAGGTCAGTATAAAGTGAGAATATATACTCTATTTAATGAGGCAGGGATTACAGCCTTTAATATTTAAAAATCATGGATGTTTAGAAGAAGAGAGGAATGGGGACCAGCAGGCATTAAGGAATGTCAGCTTTACTTGGCAAGGGTAACTACTTTCTCAAGGGTACTGTGTAGGGTTCCGGACCTCCAGATGGAGCCTGAAGATCTCCTAGAATAAAATCTGATCTTCAGACTACAGAGGTCAGTTCCAGTGGGGGGAAAATGGCTGCTTTAGAAGGTGGACTCTAGCATTATACTGGGTGGAAGTCTCCCCTCCCCAAACCCTGTCCTCCTTAGGCTACATTCTCAATTCTCCAGGAACTTTCCAACCCAGAGTAGGCCACCCTAGATTATGTGGGTTGCAGCAAGTTTTGAGAACTAATGCTGCATCCTGCTATAAGTCCTCTTATTCATAAGTACTACAAAAAAGTAATGACAAACTTATCAGTTGTGTCCTGAATTTTTATGGGTTCAATATTATTTGATTTATTTACTTTAAAATATTTATGTCCAACAGTTCTCCCTATCAGTGTTACTCTGGCAGTTTAAATAATTAAATCTAACTAAAATCTCATTTCACAATGATACAATATAAATAACAAGAAGTGTCTGGGCTATTCTCCCGTCTTAATAATTGACCTCTTCTCGTAAACCACCAAAACACATCAAAGAAGCTCTGCCTTACAGAACTTCTGAAATTTCCACAGGGTTGTGACCTTTCACATGCCCTCAAGTAGCCTCTTCCACAGAAAAGGAGCCGCCACCATGAAAGCACAAACAGAAGCAGTTCTCACTCACCCTAATGGAGGAAGTGATCATAATCTCTGATCTGAGGGTCATGGACATATGTGCATGGAGGTAGTCTCACAGATGTGAGGAACTTAGGTTGTGATTGGGTGAAGGGAAACTCACCCAGATGGGGCAGGAAGGGTTAAGATCTAGACGTCCTGTCAGAAGCACTAAAGCTGTACCAGAGATGAGGAAAGGTATAGAGGGGTGGCTACTAGACATGGGCACGAACCAAAAAAAATTAATGAACCAGCAGTTTGCGGTTCGGTGCCAACGATGATCCCGAGGTCATGAACCACAACGAACATTTTCCGTTGCCGAACTGGTTCATGGTTCATGGTTCATGGGGCTCAGAACGGCCCCTGTTGCACTTAGAGAGCCCATGTTCCCGGGGAGTGTTTTGCAGGCTCTCCTACAGCCATCACCCAAGTTTGGACAAGATTGCAAAAGGGATCTTGGAGTTATACCCTCTCCAATCCAAGGCCCCCAGGAAACTCCCACACAAATCCAAGCTGAATTATACTCTCAGTCTCTCTCCCCAAAGGCTAGGAAGTGGCAAGCAAGAGCATTGTCCCACTCCACTGCTTGCTGAAAGTGAAACCCAGCCTGGGAGCCGACGGCTATTTATAAGCACAAGTCCCATTGAGCAATGCAGGAGGTCTGTGTTTGGCCTATCAGGGTTTGCAGGGATGAGATTGGAGTGCCCGTGGCTACAGGACACCCCCTTCCCCCTCCCTCCCCTGGGTGTCTTCTCCCAACTTGTAACCACTTTGCAGCTCCGTGGTTGGAAGGAAGACCTACCGATCAAGGTAACCTGGGCTTCCATTCGGGTTTCCAGGGCGACAGAAGGAACTCAGACAGAGTTCAGGCATTCCCCCAGCTCCGTTTCCAGGGGAATTGATTGCTGGCGCCTGAGTGTCTGGCTTCCTGAACTGTGGCTGAACGCACCGAACCAGGCCTCTTCCGAACGCTGGTTCGTTGGCTGTGGACAATCACGAGCCACTGGATTGCGCTGCGCAATCGCCATTTTCGTGGGGTTTTGAAGTTCGTAATGCAGTTCGTGCCCATCTCTAGTGGCTACTACCTCTATTTCCTAAGTTCCAGTGGACGGGTATCCATCGCAGGAAGGGATGCCAAGGTAAGATCTGTTTCTCTATGTTTAGACTAGCATCAAGTGTTTTATTTCTTTTTCTTATAAAGGACTAAAGTAGTCCTTTAGTGGTGTAATATACTTTCCCTATGTATGTGAGCTCTATCGTGGAAGCTGTGTTGTAATGAATAGCAGTTCTTTCTACCATAAGAACTCAGGCTGTGTTCAAAGAGCCTCACCTACATGTCTCACCAACTCTCCCATGCACACACTACAAACTCCTGGTTAGGCTGTATTGGAATAAAAAACAGAAGAAAGGGGGAGCTAAGAGCAGCTGTACTCCTTACTTGCACACAGAGCCCTACCAGTGCCCCCAAACCACTGATATATGGAGAAAGCAGAATGTCCTAATTACACTGCCCTGGATTGCCCCGTTGCTTACCATTTTGCTTTCATTAGACAAAATAGATGAAAATGTAGCATCAGAAGAGGCTCTCTGTGAGGCCTTTCTGCGAGAATCCTATAATTAATTCTTTTATATTCTGGTTTGTTTTAATGGTTTGTTTTAATAGCTCTAGAGTGTTGTTATATTTTTTTTGTTGTGAGTGACCTTGAGCAGTGTTTGAAGAGGTGGCATAACATTTTTCTAAATAATAAATAGCTTACCATCCCAGCCTTCCCCTCAAGGATTTCAGGTACCTGGTTCTTCTCTCCTCCATTTTATCCTCACAACAGCCCTGTGAGTTAAACTAGGCGGAAACTGACTTGGCCCCAAGTAACCCAATGAGTTTCATAGCTGACTGGGGAATTAAGCCTCGGGTTGCTCAACACTATAACCACTGCACAGCACTGCCTCTCCAGAACTAACACATAGAAATGGTGAGGGAAATATTTTTTTTCCAGGAAGTGCTTTTAGGCTAGAATTAGCAGGGCTCCTTAATATGCTACTCATAGATGGTTTGAGGAAGCCTTGTATGTTTTGTCAGAATGTTGTCCATCTGTATTGCTCCACAGGAGCCATTCCAAAAGCATTCCCATGAAGATAAAACATTGCCTCAGAACCGGCACCTTGCAGCCACAGGTCACTCTCAAACAGTGAATGCATGACTCTGGTTCTGTTACTCCGGCTGTGCTTCATTTTCTCAAAGGAAAGAAAAGGGCAGATGCAGAGATACCAGCTGGATGGTATTTTGCACAGAATAGTTGGACACATATGCTATTTTCTCTCATCCATGCTATATTTTTCTTCCTCATTTTCCTGAATCACAAATTAAAAGTAGCCTAGGAAGAAAGTTCACGCATTTCTCTTTCTGTGTGGAAACCTGACAGCTCTAGATTCAAGCTGGGGTACTTTTTCATCTCTTTGTGATCTCATAAATAGCTTTTGGCATGGGACTAAGGCAGCATCAACCAGAAAAGTGCTAGTCAATCAGAAAATCAAGTCACAGTTCCAGTGATTTATTGTTGATTTGTGAGTGTCTAATTTATTAATGAGTACATGCCATCCCAATGTGTGTAAATATAGATTTAAAATCTGCTCACACAACATACATAAGCAATTAAATTTCCAGGGTGCTAGCTGTGATGCTAATGTTAATCTACATCTGACATTAGCACTGCTTCACAGGCACTTGCCTGGAAAACTGTGCTTTATGTACCAGCTGCCCTTAAACTCCATTGATATTTACCAAAGTTTGCCCATGTGTGTGTAGATTGTGTGCACACACAGTATGAACACAGAATGTTAGTCAGTTCCCCTTCTCACAGATTTCTTCCTGCTCGGGAGGAGGACCAAGGAACACAAGATTCCTGAAGTAATTCTTGACATGCTTATAGTAAAGTCAGATCTTGTTTTCAGTACTAGAAAAAAAAAGAGTCATCTGAGGTGTTCTACTTATGATTTGATATCTGAAAAGGTCTGCTAGTAGCTTTAAAGGCATAACCCCTGCAGATACGCTAATAGACATATTGAGTTCTTCTCAGTGGCATTGAGGGAAAGAAACCTGCTGACCGTGGGGCTGATGAAAGAAATGTGCTTGAAGAAAAAGAGGATTTTTATTCATTCCAAACTTATCACTGCTAATGCAAAGCTCTTTTTAAAGAAAATGCCTGGCTGAAGGTGAACACTGGGGAATTCTCACTATTGCTAAGAATACTCATTGTACTGGTTCAGACAAAAGCTCCGGGGTCCTACCTATCTATTACATTTTTAAGTCAGAGAAGTGTGCGTGGTTCTCCCCTCCTAGATTTTATGTACACAAAAACTCTGTGAGGTAGGCTAGGCTGAGAGAGAGAGAGTGAGTAGTCCAAGGACATCAAGTTTGCTTCTTGGGTAATTTGCACCTAGGTCCACCCAGTCCTAATCCAATGTTGTAATCACTAAGCCTCACAAACCTGAATTCTGCCTCCACCAGTAGCCACTAGCCAGAGGAACTCTGAGGAAGCAGTCATAAGCAAGGTCTTCTTGCTACAAGCTAGACAGCTTGCTGGGGCCAGCTATCGGGAACATGTGACTCCAATTTTTCAGCAGTTACACTGGCTACTGATCTCCCAAGCCCAGCTCAAGGTGTTGGTCTTGCCCTTTAAAATGTTTGTGTCTTAGAACTAGGGTATCTGGTTCCTAATCAGGTGTTAAGCTGACAGGGAAAGGCCCTCCTGACTGTCCCATCAGCCAAAGAAGCTCATCTGGTGAAATACACGAGAAGAGGGCCTTTTAGATGGTGGCCCCATGATTATGGCACAACCTGCCCAGAAGATGTGCCCAGCCCCCTCACTTCCAGTCTTTAGGAAGAGCCTGAAAACAGTTCTGTATAGAAATGCATTGGATTGATAATTTTAGAAAGTGATTTTAAATTGAGTGTTTTTATTGTATTTTTATGTCTGTTGTAAGCCACCTTGAGTGCTGTAAGGTAGAAAGGTGATTTAATAATTTTTAACCATACAAACAAACAATTAATAACTTCCATGCTATTCAATGGGGCTTACTGCCAGGATCCTAAACGTTCTTAGGATTGCAGCCTGATAGCTTCAGACAAAGCTCTCTGACAGTTATATTTGCATAGTTCCCATTGCTCACTTCTCACAAATGGGTATGTGTGGCAGTATGCATGCTTTCATGTTATAGCAAGGATCAGAAGATGGCCTGCCAGAACATTTCTATTTCCAAAAAGACATGTCTTAGTCCCGTTACACATGCCTTCAAATAAATAATTCACTAATAATTCACCAGGAGGTCGGCTAAGAATGCCTGGATTTATTCACTTCTTCTCGTTTATTGCTCCAGAATACTGCTTGAATTATGTTTTCATCCTCTTTAATTCCAATTTAGAGAATTTTCTAAAACTAATTCCCCAAATGCAGCATGTGCAGCTAAATTCTGCTTTCCCTTCCTTCAGTTAATTGGTATTTTCTTTGCCTTCTGTGATGTTAAGAAGCAAGTGTACATCACATTGTGTTCATGCCAAGGAGCAGTGAAGAGTATCCCCTTGGACCTAGCCAGTGGTGGCATGGGCTCACCCATGCCATGGGTGACCATGGCTGAGTCTGTGCCCTTCCAAGGCTGCCAGCGGCCCTCTGGGGCAGCAAACCCCCACAAGTTAAAAGGCCAGCTTGCCCCTAAGTAATGTCAAAATAACACTGAAAATGGGACAACATTCAGCATGAAAGGAAAAGAAATGGATCAGAATAAAAGGCCCACAGGTCTGTACTTAGCAAGAGGAAAAAAAGAAAACTGGGTATATGTAAATTGAACCAGATAGCTACTGAAATTCAATCTCATCTCTAATCTCTGGGATGTCTAAAACATTTGTATTGTTTGACAAGTGGTATGCAATAGTAAAGGTTTACCCATCCATAAGATTAAGGGAAGCCACTGAGGTTTGCTTCTCGCCTTCACTGAAGATATATACAAGTCACTTTGGAGTAAGTTTACTATGTTAAAATGTACAGTTATTCATTGTGTGTCTATATGGACCTGGCTTGCGTGACCGAGACATGGGTGAGGGAGGGCGAGACGGTCGCTTTGAAAGAACTAGCCCCCCCCCCCCAGGTTATACGGTCCTCCACCAGTCCCGGACAAGTGGTCGGGGGGGAGGCGTGGCTTTGCTCATTCGGGAGTCTTTCTCCTTCAGACCACTCCCCACCCCAAAAATTACTGGCATTGATTGTGTGGGCCTAGTGTTGGACGCCGAGGAGAGGTTGGCAATATGCGTGGTGTACCGACCGCCTACTGCACCTGCATCTTCCCTGTCTGGTCTCTTGGAGGCGGTGGCCAGCTGGGCCTTGGAATTCCCAAAACTTTTGGTTCTTGGGGATTTCAACGTCCATGCTGACGACGATGCCTCCATGCAGGCCATTGACCTGGTGTCCTCCATGGCGGCCCTAGGACTCTCCCAGTTTGTTTCGGCTCCCACACATCAAGCAGGTCACACGCTGGATTTGATTTTTGGGGAAGGGATGATGGTGGTCCTGGATGCCTATGATGCAGTGCCATGGTCAGATCACTTTGTTCTGAAGGCTCGTCTGAGCATGCCGCTCCTTTCCCGGGTGGGCGGTGAGCGGATTTACGCTCGCCCGCGGAGGCTTATGGATCCAATTGGTTTCCAGGCAGCTCTGCGGGATCCGATGCCCCCTGGCAGTACGTTAGATGAGCTGGTGGATGATTGGCATGGCCGTCTTTCTGAAGCCATCGACGCTATTGCCCCCTGCCGTCCTCTCTGAGCCCGCAAACGGGTAGCTCCTTGGTTTACCGAGGAGCTTCGCCAGATGAAGCGGTCTCTGAGACGACTAGAGCGAGTGTGGAGGCGGGGGGCGCGACGAAGAGGCAAGAACATCTTATAGGACGTTTATGAAAGCCTATGAGGTGGCAGTGAAAGCAGCAAAGAGGGATTTCTTTGCTGCTTCCATTGCATCCGCTAGCTCACGCCCGGCTCAATTATTTCAAACAGTTCGGTCCTTGGTCTCCCTCTCTCAGGGAGACCACCAAATTCTTAATTCAACTGTTGGCTGCGAGGCTTTTGCAAGCTATTTTGCGGGTAAAATCTTGTCCCTTCGCCGTGGCCTTCCACTCACTGTTGATACAGTAAGGGAACTGGAGACCCCTTGGCCGTCTTCTGGGTCCGTATTAGACCATTTCAGGCTGCTCTCTCAGGACGATGTTGACAGGATCCTGCAGGGGATGAGGCCAACCACCTGTCCTCTGGACCCCTGCCCATCCTGGCTGGTGAAGGCCAGCTCGGAGGGGCTACGGGACCATCTGGAGGCCATTGTTAACATCTCCCTGAGCTCTGTGGTTTTTCCAGGAGTGTTAACGGAGGCGGTAGTGCGGCCCCTCCTGAAATAACCATCTTTGGACCCCACCGACCTGTCCAGTTACCGCCCAGTGTCGAACCTCCCGTTCCTGGGCAAGGTGATTGAGCGGGCGGTGGCGGTACAACTGCAGGAATTCCTGAATGATGCTCTAGTCCTGGACCCATTCCAGTCTGGCTTCCATCCTGGCCATGGGACGGAGACAGCCTTGGTTGCCCTCACAGACGACCTTCGCAGGCATCTGGATCGAGGCGGGTCAGCGCTGCTTGTGTTACTTGATCTCACAGCAGCGTTTGACACGGTTGACTATGATTTGTTGGCCAGCCGCCTTGCCGACATGGGGATTAGGGGGACAGTCTTACAGTGGCTGGTCTCCTTTCTCCAGGGTCGGGGACAGAGGGTGGCGCTCGGGGGAGATCTCTCGCCCCGTCACCCTTTGGTGTGCGGGGTTCCCCAAGGGGCGATACTCTCCCCGATGTTATTTAACATCTATATGCGCCCCCTCGCCCAGTTAGTGCGGAGGTTTGGGCTGGGTTGTCATCAATACGCGGATGACACCCAACTTTTTCTGTTGATGGACGGCCGGCCAGACACGGCCCCAGACAATCTGGCCAGAGCTTTGGAGGCTGTGACGGCATGGTTGAAACAGAGCAGGCTGAAATTGAACCCAGTGAAGACGGAGGTCCTGCAGCTGGGACGGGGGCTGCCAGATGTTGGGATCCAGCTCCCTGCCCTGGATGGGACACCACTGGCAACTTTGCCAGTGGTAAAGAGTCTGGGTGTATTCCTGGATGCCTCCCTATCGATGGAGGCTCAGGTCACGGCGGTTGCCAAGTCTGCATTTTTCCATCTTCGTCAGATCAGGCAACTTGCCCCCTACCTGACACTCCAGGACCTGGCTACAGTGATCCATGCAACGGTCACCTCCAGGCTAGATTACTGTAACTCACTCTACGCTGGGCTACCCCTGGGCCTGATCCGGAAACTACAACTGGTCCAGAATGCGGCGGCACGGGTCCTGACTGGTATACCTTACCAGTCACACATCACACCTGTCCTGCGCCAGCTGCACTGGCTTCCAGTTGAATTCCGAATCAGGTTCAAAGTGTTGGTTCTTACCTTTAAAGCCCTGAGTGGGTTGGGACCAGCATATCTTCGGGACCACCTCTCCCTGTACGTTCCCCGGAGATCGCTCTGATCAGCGAATAAATATTTACTTGTGGTCCCCGGCCCTAAGGAAGCCCGCCTCGCTTCAACCAGGGCCAGGGCCTTTTCAGTCCTGGCCCCAGCCTGGTGGAACGCTCTGTCAATGGAAACCCGGGCCCAGCGGGACATATTATCGTTCTGCCGGGCCTGTAAGACAGAGCTGTTCCGCCAGGCGTTTGGTGATTGAAGGGGGTGGTGCCATTTGGGGTGGGGAAGGTTCTCCCCACCACTGCACCTTGTTAATTTGTTTTATTATTTGTATATTGATTTTAGTTTTTGTTTTTATCAATTTTAACTGTTCACCGCCCAGAGCCCCTGGGGATGGGCGGTATATAAATTGAATAAATAAATAAATAATAAAATATATTCCACTTTTCATATTCAAAGATTTCCCAGATGACTAGGAGGATTCAGTAGCTTTGATTCATTAGGAATTTCAAGAAATGTCAGTTCTTTGCAGAAGGCCTTTTCTTAAGTGAAGTTAGATGGAGCTAATCAAAGCCCCAGAAATTATGGCCTGTACTGCCCATATGGAAATTTTTCTTAAATTTAATTTTAATAGGAGGAAAAATTCATTGAGTTGTATTTTACTCTGATAAATTATCACTCGCTGCATAACCCCAAAGTGAGTAAAGGAACTTGGAGAGCTCATAAACAAATATAATAAGATTTTTTTAAAAAAAGACTAAGATACAAGGCACTGTTAAACACATTTTGTACTAAATTGTTGTGCTTTGATGGAGGGTAAAATGCCAAGACTTAAGCAAACAATGACAGAAGGATGGTGCTAGAGCAGATTGTAACTACTCTTCTGATGAGGTCCCAATGTGGCATTTGCTTGATAGAACAGAGAGAAACAGAAAGAAAAAAAAGAAATACATTTCTGTGGGTGAAATTGTAAGAGGGTTGTATTTGTTTATAACAATGCTGAATTGGGCTGTCAATGTCATATTAGTTCTGAGTTTACAAATTGATACTAGAATGAAAATATGAGAAACAGATATTGGTGTTTTAAAGAGGTTGCAATTTGATTAACATAAAATCAGCAATGGAATAATTGATTGAACTATTTCATAATAATACTCAAAATTCATATGAAGCTTTCAAATATTCAAGAAACTTCACATGCCTTGAGTTGGCAAGCAACACCTAGTAAATTCATGGCAGAAGCAAGATTCAAATGAGGGATTTCCATAGGCTTCCTTGATTGATTCTCTATGCTACAAAACCTCTCATTTTATAGCTCTCTAACTGCTATTGTAGAAAATCTTGGGGTGAATTGGTTAATTAATGGCAATTGTGGGCCTCCCACCTCTTCCCAAAGCCTATCCAGGTGACTCTGCTTTGACTTTAAGCCTCAGAGCTGGTTAAGTCATTACCCCCAAACTCTGGAATGGTTAGGTGGACAGGTCTTGAGTGGTTCATAGTTTGTATTGAACCCTGTAAATCAAGGGCTCTTGGGAAGATGCTTTTAATAGTGCATAAGATCAAACCTTGTGGAACCCCACAGGCCAATAGCCAATAGGCAAAGCAAGAATCCCCAGCACCATCTTCTGAGACTGACCTTCCAGATAGAACTTAAACCACCATAACACATTGCCTCTTAGTCGAAGTGCCAAGAGGGATTATGGATACTATGGTCAATAGTACTGAAGGCTGCTGAGGGATCCAGCAAGATTAGCAGGGTTGCCTCCCCCTTGTCTTGTTTTTGCTGGAGGTCACCAATCAAGGTAAACAAAGTAGTCTCTGTTCCAAACCCTGGCCTGAAGCTGGATTGAAATGGATCCAGAAAATCAATCTTTTCCAAAAGCCACTGGAGTTGGGAAAAACCCACCTGCTCAAGCACATTGCCCCAAAGTAGAAAATTGGAGACTGGCCAGAAGTTCTCCAACATAGTAGGGCTTGGGGGTGGGAAGGCTTTTTCAAAGCAAGTCTAGTTATTGTCTCCTTGAGCATGTATAACACAAATCCCTCTGTCAAGGAAGCATTTACATCTTCATTGGCCATTCCCCTTCTGGCATCTTTTATCAGCCAGGAAGGACAAGGGTTGATAGCACAGCTGGTAGGCCTCACCTCTGCAAGGATCATATCCCTTTTTACTAAAGTTCTGGTAAAAGATACAATCACACTTATTAATCAGATTTTTCCAGAGGATGTAACAGATTTACTCCACTATTGTCTGACAACCAGTTACTTCCAATGAGATAACAAATTCTATGAACAGATGGATGGCGTGGCCATGGGAAGCCCTCTCAGCCCGGTTATAGCAAACCTCTACATGGAACATTTTGAAAAAACAGCACCCCACAAACCTACAGTCTGGTTCCAGTTCATGGATGATACCTTTATCATTTGGAGTCATGGTGAGGAAGAATTGATGGCATTTTTAAACAACCTCAACAATATCCACCCAAACATACAATTCTCCATGGAAAAAGAAATTGAGGGTAAACTCCCATTTCTGGATTCCTTGGTCATCTGCAAAGCAAACTTTCAATTAGGTCACAAGGTCTACAGGAAACCAACTCACACAGATCAGTACTTACACAAAAACTCCAATCACCACCCTTGACAGAAAAGAGGCATAATAAAAACATTAGTATACCATGCAAGATGGATATGTGAATCGCACTTTCTCAATGAGGAAATTAATCATCTAAACCACGCACTTCAAGCAAATGGCTACTCCAGAAATGAAATCAGAAGAGCGATTAAACCAAGGATAAATCAAACAACTAAGGAAAAACAGTCTCCCACAGGAAAAGTGTTTTTGCCATATATCAAAGGAATCATTGATCAGATGGAAAAACTTAGGAAAAAGCACAACCTAGAAACAGTATTCAGTCCCACCAGAAAAATACAACAGACGGTACGATCAGCAAAAGACAGTAGAGACCCCGTCACCTCTGCAGGAGTATACCACATACCCTGCAGCTGTGGACAAGTTTACATCGGGTCCACACAGCATAGCATCCAGACAAGAATAAAAGAATATGAAAGACACTGCAGACTTGGCCAATCTGAAAAATCAGCAGTGGCTGAACATAGCCTAACTCAAACAGGACACAGTTTCTTATTCCTGGACACTAAAATACTGGACAACACATCCAGCTACTTTGTCAGATTGCACAGGGAAACCATTGAAATTCATAAGCATAAGCACAATTTCAACAGAAAAAAAAGAGAGTTGAAGAATGAATAGGGCATGGTTTCTAGTCCTGAAAAACACAAGACTAACAAAATACTCAACATCTTACAATAGCCCTGCAGATAAGATTAGCATATCAACCACCAATCCATATGCAACATAACTTCCTCAGGATACAGTGAAGCTTTCCCCCCATTAGCATTCCACACCCTCGGAAACTCTTACAGGATGACTCAGCCCAAACCCACCTTTCTGAGTAGATATAAATTACCTGCTAACATCTTCTCCACACACTGACACTGAGAGATCTCTGTCTTTTGGTGCTACACCTCTGAAGATGCCAGTCACAGCTGCTGGTGAAACATCAGGAACTACAATGCCAAGACCACGGCCATACAGCCCAGAAAATCTACGACAACTAACGTTCTCTGGCCGTGAAAGCCTTCGACAATATTATATCACATCCTTCATGATACTCTAGAAATTTCCCCAGTCTATATGGCCTTTACCGTAGAGACTAAGAAATTTCCTAGAGCATCATGAATGATATAGTGCCACATCCCCTGAAATTCCACCCTCGCTAGGTACTATCCCCTCCAAATCTCCTAGAATTTTCCAGTGCAGGGCTGGCAACTATAATCTAAAGACAAAACCATGGTAAAGCATTAAGGTGAACTGCATTCAAAATTTTGAGTATTAGTTTTTCATCAATGAATAAGAATTGGCATTCAAAACTATTGATTAGCTTGAAGAGTAATAAAGGAAATATTTTGAAAGTAGTGGTGAATATTATGAAATTTCAAAGCCAAAGATATCAGTGCTTCAGGCTGTGAAGTTCCAGAATGGTAACACAAATCTAGGATTCTTAGGTATTACAACCCCTATCCCCTGAACAATTTATGTTGTTTTTCATCTTCTGGTGCTATTAGCCAACTAGATCAAGCCCTTGTATTCATCTGTGAGTCTGCTGATTTCCCAGGCAATGGCATTTATCCCTTCCAATCAGATCCTTCCCAGGAAGGATCACAGAGCAGTCCCAGCCAATCACCTTTGGAGATGAGCCATAGACAGCCGCAGTTCTCCTTCACTCCCTCCTTTGTGGTGGGTGAAGACTTTTCATTCTTTGCAGGTACTACAGCAGGAGGCACCTTGTTCAGCAACTTGAAACTTTAAGGTTCTTTAGTGGATAGAGAACACTAGTGCCATTGCAATTTTGGTGTCATTTGGTTGAAAAACAGTCACTCCACACACACCACCACCCAAGGCCTCCATAGGGAATAATGGCAGACTTGCAAGATGGTACAGGGTTCTCCAAAGGAAAACTTCCTCACATCCTGAAAGGAAACAAACAACATATCACAACAAGGAAGGATTAGAGTTTTCAGCAGAAATTTATTTTTTTAAAATTGTCAGTCGCTTACTGTAAGAGTAGAAAAATGATTTGAAATTCAGGGGAACTAGGGCTGCCTATCCACTAAAGACTCCCTGAACAAGGTACCTACACTCATCATACATGCAAAGAAAAAAGCTCCCTGCCCCACAAAGATGGAGAGATGCATCTGGCTTGTGCTGGCCAGAAGCTGCCTTTCTTGAACTGCTGCTCAGGAAATCAGTAGAATCAAAGAAGAGCAAGATGCATGCTGCATCCCTGATAGTAAATACCCCAAAATGAAGAACAACATGGATTTTTCAGGGAGAGGCTTTTGCAATTCTGAAGCATTCTTGATTTGTGTTACTGTTCTGAAAGGTCATGGTAACATCCTGAGACAGCAATTTTCATGCATTTTGGGTCAAGAATTTTATAATGCACATTTCTAGTAAAATAGCATCAAAATGGTTAAAAGAAAAAATGAGCAGGAGAGAAAGGCTCACAGTAACAATATAAGAGAACAAAAATATATTAATAAAAAATAAAGGGCATATTTGTGTATCCTTGTTAAATTCTTTCTGTGTGTGTCCCTACAGTACAGTCTACCTCGAGCTAGCCAAAGAAATAAAATCCCTGTCCCATTTGTTCTATACATAGGCTTTGCCAAATGAAACTTTTCCATGCATACTCCTTGTAATTCATCTTTACTTCCTGGCTTGCTTCTGCTATAAGTTAACATCAGATGGATGACAAACTTTCTATAGAATGCAGACTTCTATCCCCTATGCTAGTGTGAAACTTGAGAACAGTAATACTGAGCGTTCATATATGTGATACAATGGACAGGTGGATGCTACAGAGACCACTTAGTGGGTTGGACAGATGGGCCTTGGGACATTGGAATCAACCAGCTGTGAAATAGAAAAATGAAGAAAGTATTTCCCCAAAGCTGTTTATATCAGATTTTTTATCTGGTGAAAGTCTTTTACTTTGTCTTTTTCTCGTACACATACACTGATGCTAAAATTCTGTAACTAGATTTTATCTAATTTGTTTTCTACATGTTATCAGTCATCTTTGTTAAAGTGTTTTTTGGGTCATATCAGTATACCTACTTTTCACTTTTCTCCTTTTTTATTAGGCAAATATCACCAACTTAAAGAACGCACAAAGAAAATGGAAATTTGGGAGGAGGGTATAGATTTGTATGTAAGACTTATGATGACATCTCTGTGACAGGAAAAGCACACGCTAACCATTATAACGTGCAATTAATGCATATATCTTATTCAATAATGGGCAATTACTAGCAAGACAAACGTCTTTTAAGCACGAGATGCACATATACTACAAAGCCAATGACTGATTTCTCCATGTATGAGCCAAAAATGAAACCTCCTTTCTCCGCAGCTTTTTTCTGATGTGGAATTTAATCTTCTTGTCCAAACAGTAACATCTGAAGTTGCCCTGAAATTAAACATTGAGTTCATTAGGCAGGGAAAGAAGTCGGATCCACTGTTGAGACTAATATTTCTGTGAGCTTGTTCATCTTGATTTTTGCAATGCCTCTCCCCCAATATTCATCTCATCTGAGCTTCAGATGAACATGTCACACTGGGGGAGGGAAGCTTCCCTCAGGCCAACTGCCACCCTATAATGGGTGCCTGACACACAGCTGCAGTCTCTTTGGGGGCCTGCACTCTCAGCCTCACCCTTAAACAGGAGCCTGCCATGGATGCTTCATTACCACCTTTGGTATCAACTACTGACTTGTAATCTAGAGTTACCAGCTTAATGGTTGGACCTGGAGTTGTCCCAGAAGTATAACTGAGATCCATTTTCCTGAAAGAAATGGCAGTTTTAGACTCTATGGCATCACAACCCCTCTAAGCTCCCAACCCTCTCCAAACTCCACCACCCCTGGGCACCACCTTTGGTTACTAGTTGCTGACTGGCACCCAATGAGAGATGGGGGTGGAGAAATAGAAGAGTGCAAGCAGCACATACTTTGTAAACTGCTCTGAGTAGATGTTAAGTTGTCCTGAAGGGCAGTATATAAATCAAATGTGATGATGATGATGATGATGATGATGATGATGATGATGATGATGATGATGATGATGATGATGATGATGATGATGCTTCCATAAAAATCCAAAAGTGATATCAAACCAATCTAGGTATTTCTGGAAACATCTGGGTTTTTGGTAATTCCTAGAGTGATATAACATCACTTCTGAGTTTTCCCACAAGTGGCATCACACCATAGACCTGATGGCCATTTTGATCCCCTTCCCCCATCAGGGACCACAGTTGAGGGGCATGTGAGAGTGGGTCCCCCTACTAGATCTTCTTGTCTCCTGCTATATTCTAATCATAGCTTCACTCATCTGAACAGAGTTTCCTGCAGGTGCCAGCTTGCACATAGGCAAAATAAACAGCAGCTCGTATATGGGCTTTCTCTGTGGTGGCCCCTAGCCTGTAGAATGGCCTGCCTGAGGAGGTCAGGAGAGCCCCCACTCTCCTGGCTTTCTGCAAATGATGCAAAACCGAATTATTCAAAAAAACTTTTTACTCAGATTGTAAGGAGGAGATCTCAGATGCTTTGCTAATTAGTTTGGGACCATAGACCTCACCACTATATTGCCTTTCATATTATCTGTTGCTTTAAATATGTACTCCTATATACTACCTGTGCTTCATGTTGTCTAGTGTCAGTCCTAAAATTGATTACATTCTGTTTCAGCATTTCTTCAGCTTTGTATTGGATCCTTGCTAATACTCAGGGCCGGCGCGTCCATGGAGGCGGGTCCAGCAGCCACTTTAAGTGCTGAGGCACCGGACGGGGCACCAGGGTCAGGGGCGCACACCATGGAGCTGGTGGCGGCAGTGCTGGTGGCTGAATGGAAGGGCCGGGAAGCCACCTGTGCACCACCTCAACCACCTGCCATGCCTGGCCCGCTGCTGCTGTGCCCAGGGCGGGCGCGCCTGCTGGCTGCGGCAGTGTGGGGCAGTCTGAGCAGGTAGCCTCCCAGCCCTCCCGCTCAGTTGCCCCGTGCTTCCACTGCCACCTGCACATAGCTGTGGACCAGGCATGGCAGGCAACCTGGGCGGTGTGGGGCAACTGAGCAGGAGGGCTGGGAGGCCACCTGTGTGCCATCCCAGCTGCCTGCCATGCCAATGGGGCCGGCTCACAGTGGCATGCACTCTGCCTTGAGTCTCAGTGAGGAAGAGGGACAATAAATGGCATAAATAAATAAATAAAAATCATTTTCTTATGACTTCACAATGTGTTCCTTATTTTGGACCTCTTCAGGCAGCAGTCTTAGATTCAAATACACATCTTCCAAATGATTAAAAAATGCTCTTGTAGAATGGGTAGTTTATGTTTTGTTTCTCGAATGTTTCAGTTGTTATTTATGGCAGCTTTTCAGCACTTAATGGCACTGAGAGTTAGCAGAGACAACTCAGGAGTGAGCTAGGACCCAAACCAAACTGGGAAACATATTTCTACTTTACACACTTGGCTTGGAACTAGGGTTGCCAACTTGGGTTCAGAAATTCCAGGAGCATGGGGAGGGCATATTGTGGGAATAGGAAGGAGCTCAGCAGGGATGTGATGCCATAGATTGCATTCTCTGAAGCTGCCATTTTCTATAGGAGAACTGAGTTGTAATTCTGGGAGATCTCCAGGCCACACCTGGCGGCTGGCATCCCTATATGGAACACATAAAGCTGCTTTATATTGAACCAGAGCATGATCTACTAAAGTCTCTAGGGGTGTGTGATTTGGTATTTGGTATGCCCAGATAATACCAAATAATTGCTGATTTGATATTTTCTGGGTGTACAAAATAACATTAGAGAATCCCAAATAAAATTGGGATACCAAATAAATTAATGCTGGATAACCCACAATTTATTTAGGTTTATCCAGCAAACACAGCTGCAGCCTTTTTAAAGCTGGCTGACTGCTCTTGCAAGCTGTCTTCTCTCCCCACTCACGTCTCCCATGTTTTCCTGGGCTTTTCCACCCTCAGGGAGGGGGAAGTGAGGCAGAATGGGAATGAGTGAATTAGTGAGGTTCCCCCTTTGCAGGCTTCCAAGATTTTGATTCTGCTGAGCTTGCAAAAATGTCTTTTCTTGCTTTGGTTTGGTTTTTCACATTGGTTCTCTGTTTTGACATTTGTTCTAGTGGGATTCTTCAGAATGACATTGGTCCGCTTGCTTCAGATTGGTTCTGGTGGGATTCCCTTGCTTCATTTTAGATCTGGTGGGCTATGTTGGTCCAGCTTGCTTTGGGACTTGCACTGGGAAGTGGATTTTGACCAGGAGTTGCCCCTTTGCTTAAGAGTTTTTTCCCTGGAAAGCCTTGGAAATGTTTTCCCCATAGGTAACTGTGGAGAGTTGCTGGGGGCACTTTGTTCAGGAACCCATAGAATTGGATCCCTGGGTCCAATTTTCTTGAAATGTGTGTCTCTGTGTGTGTGTGTGGGGGGGGGTGTCTTTAGTGAACAGGCAGGACCAAGTTCTCTACAAATTTGGTGAATTTTACTTGAAAAATGACCGTGCACTGGATATTTTTCCCCATTGGGAATACTGGTCAAACATATTTGGTATACCCAGTTTAAACCAAACCCAAATCAAGAATCTGACCAGAATTTCAGGAATACCTAATATTTATGTTATTTCTGAATACCAGATCCAAATTCAGCTTAATTGTTTCTTGCTGCACACCCTTAATTGTCTCCAGTGATTGGCTCTCCAGGTCTCTCACATCACCTGCTGCATGATCTGAACCTGGGATTTCTCTGTACAAAGCAGATGCTCTCCCACTGAGTGTTTGCCACCACTACCACCACCACTTGTGAGACCCGGTGGGGAGAAGGAATTAGAGAGAGTTACAGTGGCTTGGAGTTCTTGTGTATGGATTCCATTTCTGGTGCTTCCTTCACCTTTTAGAGAATCAGCTTATATTCTGCTCGCGGGGAGGGCAGAATACAAATTTGAAGTAAATAAAATAAATAAATAAGTAGGGATGCTAACCTCCAAGTGGACCCCAGAATTCCCAAGGCTACACAGATCAGTTCCACTAGAGGGAACAGTAGGTTTGGAGGCATCAGATCCCTGTCGAACCCCCTCCCATTCTCCCCAAGAACCGTCCACAAATCTCCAGCAATTTCCAAAGCCAGATATGGCCAGACAACCAATTGGCAAAGAGAAAGGGCAGTTTGCCTGTTTCCCCACTAAAGCAAGACAGCATAATGGATGTTAAATAGCAGGGTTACTGCAACCCGGCAGATTTTCTTGGAAATCAGCCTGTCTTGAAATCAGCAATACTTACTTCAGAGTCATTTGGGCCAGGAAGAACTGTCCTCCCCCACCCCAGAATCACTAGCTTCATATATAAGAAGATTTATGCAAATTTAATCAATTAAACCCCATATCATTAATTGCCTAAGATTTCTTTAATTGGGTGACAGGCATAATGTTCAGGGAGGTTTTTTTTTCAAAAGCATCTCTTTATTTCATGCTCCATTTCCCAAGCATTTCAGCAGTTTGCACTAGCTGTTTCAAACTGCATTTTTGGATTTAATCTCACAAACCTTTAAATCTGGCAGTGAAGCCTTAAAAGAAATATTGCAGTGAAATCTCCCTAGAGAAGAGCATAGGAAATAGCGTGGTGGAAAATGTAGCTTTGTGGTAAGTGCTGAGGGAAACCATGGATTTCTTTTCTCATCAGATTTCATTGTGAAACTATGATGGGAACTGTTGTTTCCTGCAAATATTGAAACACCAATGAAAAATTAGCATGTTTATGATATCCTTCAACTGCCCTCATATATTTATTAAGTGAACATTTATACCAACCTTCCTCCAGGAGCTCAGGGCAACATACATTGTTCTATGCTGTCTTTTATCCTCACAGCAACCCTGTGAGGTAGGTTAGGTTAGACTGAGAGAGAATGACTTTCCAAGGTCACCCAGTGAGCTTCATAGCAGAGTTTGGGGCTGAGCCTGAGTCTCTCAGGATCTAATCAGCACTCTAACCACTATACCACATCAAGGGGATTTTTTATTCTCTAGTCTCTGATAAATCACTGTCCTCATTTTGTTGAGATTTTTGCCCTTTTGAGAATGTCTTTTAAACATGTTATCAGTTTGATTTGCTAGCGCTGTGATTTTTCAGGGTTACCCGTCCTCTACACGGTCTCTAAAAGTTCAATCTCTGAGTGGGAAACTGGATAATCTTATCTCTAGTGCATATGCTTTTAAACAAATGTGCGTGTACATAGAGGCACCACGTAGCACACAGCCTGTCATTTCACATCTAACGATAACAGATTAAGAGATAAATTACTAAGGCACATCTTTACCCTAAAGAAAGAACAGCCCATCTTACTTCACAGGGTTATTGTGAGGATAAAATTGAGATGAAGCGAGTGATGTAAGCCACTGTGAGTCTCCATTGGGGAGAAATGAAGCGAATGAAAATAAGTAAATAAAAGTAAATAAATACAAAATAAACACCTGCCAATTCCTGGCTCAGGTACTAATAGTGGAAGTACATTGTTGGTGAGGAAATTTGACTAAACCGGTATCCAGATCCTGACACTCTCCCTTAAGAGAGAGCAGGAATTCCCACCTCTCATTGCAGATTGAATAGTGTTGTTATGGAAGGGGAATTTCTCCCAAATTCACTTTAGACACAGCCATTGATTCCTTTTCTTCACACGCTCTCTTTTTCCTTTAAAATAGGGTTTTTTTCTTTGAAGATAAATCAGTGCCGTCTTTTGTACAGTGTTCCCATTGATGGGGTGTGTGTGTGTCCCCTCCTGCCAGTAGGAGCTTCCTGTTGCTGCTCAACTGGGCAGTGGGAGGAAAAGAGCAGGAAAATGGAGGCAGCATCCTGGCAGGGTGACTTCACTTCACATGCACCCAAAGGTGAACTCAGTGAATGCATTGCTGGGCATGCTTTAGCATGCAAAATGCTAAAGCGTCCCTTCAGTGATGCACTGAAATCACAGCTAGGCATATGGCGAATGACATCAAGAGCCAGTTTGGTGTAGTGGTTAAGAGTGTCAGGAATCTAATCTGGAGAACCGGGTTTGATTCCCCACTCCTCCACTTGATGGCAGCTGGGTGACCTTGGGTCAGTCACAGCTCTCTCAGAGCTCTCTCAGCCCCACCTACCTCACAGGGCGATTGTTGTGGCATAATAATAACATACTTTGTAAGCCACTCTGAGTGGGCATTAAGTTGTCCTGAAGGGCAGTATATAAATCAAATGTTGTTGTTGTTGTTGTTGTTGTTGTTGTTGTTGTTATCAGTGTGTGGGAATTCATTATGTTGCCAGCACCTCCTCCCAAAATTGGGCAAGTTTCTCACCAGTTGCAGCTTTCTGCTGCTAGCCCTGCTTTTGTGACTCCAGCCCATGTAGTAACTCTGTGTTACAAACCACAGGGTGGTGCTTTAATAGGGGCATACAGACATTTGGGAAGACATTACCTGCCTCTGAGCATCCACAGAGTGAAATTCTGATATTTTACATAACTTCCCTTCCTGCTCCTTCTCTTTTCGAGCTACTGTTTGATCAGAATGGAATAGAAACTGACTCCGAATTCCAAAAGAAGAGGAAAAGCAATTGATTGTTGGATTTCAGGAAGAAATTGGGTAAAGAGGAATTAAGAGGATTTCTCTTAAGAATCCCACTACTGAATTCCATGAATTTTTTTGGGGGGGGGGAATCCCGTGAAAAAGCAAAGTGGGAGTCTGTTGTGGGAGGAGAATTTGGTGGAAATCATTATTCCCTGTTAAGGAAACTTAATTTCTTCTTTTTCTGAGAGCCAAGCTACAAGTGACATTTTTCACGTGAAGGACACTTGATCATTTTCGCAAATTTTTCTGGGAACTGAAGTCCCTCTCCCCCACCCCTTTCCCTCCTGTTCCTTCCCCTCTCTGTTAGAATCGCTGCCTGAAGAGCCAGAGAAAGCCAGCGGCAGCAGCAGCTTTTGCAAATCGTCTTGCTCCCGGGGAGCTGCTCTGGAGAAAGCTGGGAGTGGGTAAAAGCTGGATCCAGATGATTTTAAATGGATCCTCATGAATTCATATGATTTTTATATTGAAACAAAACAAAAAGGCTGTCATATTATAGATCATGTCCTAGTCTACAGACAGCAACAAAACAATCATGCATCCACTAATCCGTGGTGCTGCCACGGCACAAAAACATGCTAAAAAAGCATGGATCCGCATGGATCCTCTTGATTTTTAAGTGGGACCACCCAAAATTCACTACACAATCACAGACCATGTCTGTTGCCACAAATGGGACCAAAAAATTCAGCCATCCACTACTTCGTGGAACCACCACGGCGCAAAAATACTGTTCAAAAGCACGGATCCGCAAGGATCTTCTAGATTTTTACATGGGACCACCCAAAATCCACCATACAATCCCAGATCATGCCCATTGCCACAAAAGGGGCAAAAAAAATCAGTTATCCACCGCTTCGTGGCACTCCCACGGTGCAAAAACATGGTCTAAAAGCATGGATCCTCATGGGTCCTTGTGATTTTTATGTAGGGCCACCCAAAATCAACCATACAATACCAGATCATGTCCATATCCACAAAGAGGACCAAAAAATTGAGCCACTCACCGCTTTGTGCCACAGCCACAGTGCAATAACTTGGTTCAAAAGCACAGATCCTTATGGATCCTCTTGATTTCTACACGGGGCCACCCAAAATCCAGTATACTGTCCCAGATCATGTCCAATGCCACAAACAGGACCAAAAGATCTAAAGTATGACCGGCCTTTTGTTTTGTTTCAATATAAATATCATATGAATTCATGAGGATCCGTGTCTCAGATTCATGTTTTTTCACCGTGGCAGCGCCAAATATTTTAGGATCTGTGTTTTTTATATTTCAGTCTGTGGACCTGGCTGTGATATGTGATTTGATGTTTCATTTGTGTTTTTGCTATTTAAAAAACCATAGGATCTGCGAGGATCCGTGTGGATCCTGGTTTTACTGTCTTCCTCTCCAGAGCAGCTCCCCGGGAGCAAGACGATTTGCAAAAGCTGCTGCTGCCGCTGGCTTTCTCTGGCTCTTCAGGCAGCGATTCTTACAGAGAGGGGAAGGAACGAAAGGAAAAGGAGCGGGGGAGAGGGACTTCAGTTCCCAGAATACCTTGCGAAAACGATCAAGTGTCCTTCATGTGAAAAATGTCACTTGTAGTTTGGTTCTGAGTGTGTTTGGATGCAGGCCATCATTAGAGTTTCTGTCTCCACCACCAAAGTATCCAACAATATTATGGTCACTGTCCAAGAGCAGGTAAGTTATATAACCCCAGTAGTACAGTAACTAAAACATATAATTGGTCATGATCTTAAAACATTTGCCAGGCTGAAACTTCCAAAACTTCTGTAATGTTGGAATTTGTTCACAATGCTGACAGGAAAAAGCAGTTGTATTTTAGGTGCCTAGCCTTGTATCCTGGGCCGATTCCAGATGGCCAGAAATTGCGGTTTTTCTGCGGAAATAATCACTTACCGGCCACGAGTTCACTTTCGTCTCCATCCGCTTTGTCTCGCAGCGTGCCGTGCCGTCCCGCTTCCGGATGTTCGCACGGCCAACTGAGGTACCCGGGATTGGTTGTTTCCTCCCCATCACAGTTGACGATGGGGGCCTTCATTGGTTCACATTTTGTTTTTTTTTTTTTAAATGTTTTACGTGTTTTGCACAAATGTGCAAATGTGCAGGTATGCGAATATGCAGCGTTGACGTTTGTGCGCTTTTGTGCATTTGTGCATTTGTGCACATTTGCGCAGTTTGATGTGCGCAAATGTGCGACTGCGCAAATGGCGCCCGATTTAAAAAAAAAATCAAGGGAATATTGTTGCTGGCCGGCCGGCAAAGGAAGGAGGGAAAGGGGAGGGCCTCTCTGCGGCGACGAAGCATCCAGAAGTGTGCAAACCCGCAATACCGCGTTCATACCGTCCGCTTATAGAGCGCAACCGAGAGCCATGGACCGCAGGTAAGCCGGGACGGGAAATTGCGGGTTTTTACGAGTGAGGTCGCTGAAAAAGCGAAAGCACTCACTCTATTTATGCCCATCTGGAATTGGCCCTTTTGTGTTTGCACTCTGTTCAGATATTTTGTGTTGAATAAATGTCCCAGGTTGTTCTCCAACAGAACAAGAGCCTGTTGATTGATTCTGCCCTGACATTTTTTCTCCAAAAAGAAATATCTGTGACATAACATATTTGTAACTATATTCTAGAATAGAATATTTCTGAAGAAAAATAATGTCAGAAGGGATAATCATTGTCAACTTTGTATACTTATTTGCTTTATTTGCACCCCCATTGTTCTCCCCAATGGGAACCCAAAATGGTTCATGTCATTCTTATCTCCTCCATTTTATCATCACAACTACCCTGTGAGATAGCTTCGGATGGGAGGGTGCGACTGGCCCAAGATAACTGAACAGGCTTTCACAGAAGTACAATCCTCCCAGATCCTAGCCCAACACTCTGACCACTACTCCATGTGGGTTCCTCCAAGGGGGAAACAGATTTCATATAAGAACAAGCTCTGAGCTGAGTGTGTTCATTCGATAGCACAGTATACTTCTTTTCTCTTGATGCATATAAAGTAATAGGTCAACAACTGGCCTATTAGCATTTTTTTGTTCTAATTATTTATGTGTAAAAATCCAATACAACTCTATGAACTAATGGAACTGATCTCATCTAGGGAGTAGCTCAAGGGAGCATTTCCTGTTATGATTGCTGTGAGAAACACAGGTATGACACCAGACTTTATTTCCACACTTTATAGACTGGTTTAGGAAACACAGGTGTAACCAAGGCATTTCCCACAGCTCTCATAATGTGTACAGCTGCCCTTAGTCAGTTTGCTTGCTGGTTCATGGCAGCAAGCAGAGAAAAGAATCAATCCTGGGATGTTTTCTGCTCAACTGCCCCGTGCCCCATCTGCAACGTCCCCCCATGGGTCAGTAATGACCCGGTGCTTGCACAGGGGACTACCTTTACCTTTTTTCTGCTCACTCCCTATATGGCACTTGAAAGAAACTCTGTACCTGGAGGGAAGGTGGTGCAAACGTGCAAAGGAATGCTCTTGTACAAATGGGCAGTATGCAGACTGCATTTCTTTTTCTGCTGAGTTTGGTTCCTATTCTTATTCCATTGAGTGATTCATAGCTCCCAGATTTGCAAGGTCATCTCCATTTGAATCTGCTGTATTGCATTTTAAAGTGACATGAGCATCTCCCCTGGCTTTATTGCTGTGATAAAAGGCATACAAACCATGCGAACCTTGACCAAAGCACGCACCCTATAAGACGGCAAAGTGACCCCCAGTGGGCCAGTAACCAAGAGGCAGTTCATGAAATTTTGCAGTGCTCCATTCAGTTTGTTTATTTATTTGCCCTTTAGCTACATTAACATCCCATACAGTGGCCTTTGAGGGTCAGAAAAGAGCCCCCTCCCTTTATCTTCAAGTTCAGAAGAGGCATCTCTTTGACTATATGGTCCTGGGGACCAATAATAGGGGTTAGTTTTTCTATGATGCTATGATTTTGAGTTTCCCATAAGGTATCTGGCTTTTCATTCTTTGTGAAAGTGTGCTGAATTAGGCAGTTTGTTTCAGTAGGGCAATTTCTTTGTTCTGCTGCTATGTTATCTGTTTATTGCACGTTATTTCCTAGATTTCTGAATTCCAGTTCACTGGATAACATTATCAAGATTTGATAACTAGACTTGATAAACTTGACTGTGCTGTCTGAACTGCAGTTCTCTGCAGATGAATATGATTGAGTGGTAGCTGCTTCTGGATGGTGAAGGAAAGTTTTAGAACTAGGTGTTGCAGAAGATGTGTGGCTGCCCTTGATAACAGCACCACAGCTATTTCCCACCCCCCTCTCTGGCCTACTAATACAAAACATGCAGTGTTATCTTGATAGATCTAGATGGGTAACTGTATTAGTCTGTCTGTCTAGCAGTAGAAAAGAGTAAGAGTCTGGTATACCACTTCTGAAGAAGTGAGCTATGACTCACGAAAGCTCATACCCTACCACTAATTTTGTTAGTCTCATAGATGCTACTGGACTCTTGTTCTTTTCTAACATTATTTTGGTGAGCATTTCCTTGCCCCCACAAGTAGTAGCCAATAAAGTATGTGTGGAAATTTGCAGTGCAACAATATTATATCACACATTTTGTATTTACCAGTATTGGGAGGAGGGAGAAAGGACAATGTAGGTCTGCTATTTTTCTTGGCAGCTATGCATCTCCTTCAATCTCTAGTTCACTAATACTCAGTCATTGGCTCAGGACGGTGGCTCTTTGACATTGTTCCCAAACATTGCAAGTCCACTCTCTGGCATGGCTTGTGGTTGGCATCTTGAAATATCCACCACTGGAGGAACTGGAGGATGGGTAAGTTGCCAGCCTTCCTGTATCGTTGTCTTTGGATTTTAAATGCATTTAAATGTGTTATGTGTATATCAAGTATCAAGTATATTATTGTACCCCACCCTGAGCCTGTTCATGGGAAGGGTGGGTTAAAAAATCAAATTAATACATAAATAAAATAAATAAGGTATGGGCCTTATATCAGGAATGGAACAAAAAGGTCTTTCCTTTCCAGCACTCCCACTCTTCTCTGCAGCCTCTACTCCCCTGATACCCAGGCAGCTGCCAGGAGGAGAGCAAGCTGACTGCAGAAAAGATAGAGTAAAACTACCACAGCAGCAACCAACGAAAGAGCAAGCTGGCCACAGTAGGGTGGTGGTGCATCTCTTTCTCCAAGGCCTGCCAAGGCAACCTCACTCTCTAGTCTGAGCTGCTGTACCTCATGGTGAGGAGAGTACATGGAAGATGAGAAGGAAGTCCTTCCCCTCATTCCAAATACAGAATGGTTGGCTAAGACTCAACATTGGTGTGGAGAAACTACCATACATACTCAAAAGCTATCTGGTAATTTAAAAGGTTACAGTTTATATGTTTAACATGAATGGTTATATAACTCTTAATGTTAAATGTATAATTGTGTGTATGTGTTTGGTGGGGTGGCACACAGGGCATCCAGAAGTCAAGTGGCTCTTTTAGTTGATGGTAATTGTCTCTCTCTGCAAGTAGTGGAGTGAGTACCGCTGGTCTAGTTCAACCCTAACTATTTATGGCACTTCTGTTAGCGAAAGAAACAATGAGTATTTATTGAAATCTGGGCAGCTGCTGTAAGAATTGCTACAAAGAGGGGGAAAGAATAGAGATACACTGATAGTATTGCCAGCTTGGAAGGTGCTAATGAGATGGGAGTCTTCAACTGTCATCCAGCATATCACAGTAAAATGTATTTTGCAGACTCTTCAAACATGCTCTAAAAACATTGTATGGGTAGAGGGCGGAGGCATGAAATTCAGAGCCATTTCACACATTATGGTGTGAATTTGCTGCCTGGTGAACAGTTAATGGGGGATTGCAGCCAATCACTGTTTCATGATGGGTGTGTGAGTAGAAAACTAGAAATTATGGTAAATGTGTGGCAGCCTCTGAAAACAGCAGCCACACAGTTACCATAATTTCCTCCTTCTCTTCCATATTGCTTTGAATAAGCTACCTTGTGTTATGGAATCACAGTGTTCTGTACTAAATTTAGCAGTTTAATCTGCTAACTCCATTAGCAGATGATACAAATTGGAGGGGGGAAATGCACAAACTAAAGATATAATGAAACATTCTGGAGCGATGGGTACATCAGATACACAGCTACCATTTTTGGCAGCAGCTACAAATATGCCATAATGTTTAGTTTGGTCCCCCTATATGTTTTTGCATACTCTTGGGGGAGGGAGGATTTGTGTTTTTATGCTTCACAGAAAACATCTTACATGCACACCTGGAAAAAAAAAAGAGGTTATTGCTCCTCTATGGTTGGAAACAGCTAGATAACGCTTGACTCAACTAGATAAATGAACAGTCCATACCTTCCTCTGCGCAAGTATTATGAATTGGCTTTCTGCTATCCCATTCGTCACTTTGGGTCAACAGTTCTCCCCTCTCCTTTTGTTATGCCTTCCTAGCAGCCACTTGCCAGCCTGCCTTTGTCCTTTTCCTTTCCATTCCGTTCCCTGTACTGGCATGCGACACACTCACTGTTGTCTCTAGTTAGTCAATTAAGATATCATGTTGCATGGCTCTACTACGCCCCTCCTCCCCTTTCTAACTCGATATTAGTTTTCCAGCCCCCATCTTGGCAACTGTATTTGCAACAAATTGCAGGATAATTTGTTTTTCTAATTTCCAAGCCTTGATCTCCTGGTTACCAGGGGGTCGGTTATTCAGGCACCCAGTGCCAGCGATCTGGGACTGCACACAGAGATTTGTGCTGTGTGAGGAAATACTTCATTAGACTTGTATTCCATGAAGACACTTTCACTCCTTAACGCCTATGATTTTAATTAAAACCTGGAAAGTGAAGAATCCTCTGGCTGTATTAATGCTTTCATTTCCATTAGGACAGCCGAGTTTATAAACATGGGAAGAGTTTATAAATTAGACCTCGTATGAATAATAAGTGCTGAGAGCTGCATGCAGCACCAGTGGAGCTGGTCCCATCTGTCTCTTCCTTTGGCTCTCTCTCATTTTCCCCACACCCTTTGCCTCTCAGCCTACCCAAAAGCATTCAAGTAGATGTGCTGATGGCGTCTTCCATTGCTTTCTCCTGGACACTTTTTTAATAGGTTGAGGTCAGAGGAAGTAAACTTTGCACAGCGCTTTGGTGTGTGTGTGTGTGTATATATATATATATATATATATATATATATATATATATATATATATATATATATATATATATATATATATATATATATATATATATATATATATATATATATATATATGTTTTGAGTCTTATGGACCCAGTTCTAAGATTTGCTGCCATAGCAAATGTTCTTGGGATCCACTCTATCTGATGCTGTGCCAGTCTAGGGTTGGCAGCTGGACAGATTTTCAATGGACTAGCCAGAAATTTATCTGCCTGGCCAGTAGCCAGAATAAAATTCTTTTAAGATGGGAGGGGGTGAGACTCAGTCTTTGTTGTTTCTCTATTTTAGATAATAAATTTTAAAATAAGCAATAAAAAGACATGGAAGAAGCTTCAAACATTTTTGGAGACAAACTGCTTTTATTATTGGTTTCTTAATAAAACTGCTTCTTGATGGAAAGGGCACTCTGTGCATGCTCAGAGACTCAATTAAAAACCTTATACTAACCCTATACCTGCTCAGAATCACTTACTGGAGTGACCAGAACTTTTGACAGCACCAGGTCATGTTGGTCTTACAAGCTGTATGTCTGAGCCCTTGGAAAGGGTACATATTGGTGCGAGAGAAGCATCTTCATGGAAGATGCATGATGGGTCTCTACCCTGGAAGACACACTGGCAGATATTCAGAGATGCTGATAAATGTGGGATGTGGCTGGAGGTGAATCAGACAGTGCCTTTGTGAAACTCTACAACAGTTTGTAGTGCTAAGAACCTACATAATAAGTGTACAGGTAGGAGGAATACATAGTAATAGTCCTAAGGTATGTTCTGAAAGTACATGACTAGATTAGAGATGCCTGGGACAGATGCCTAGCTATGCTTTTTTAAGTTCCAGTGAAGAAAGCTGTGATGTGAACATATTCAATTAAGAAGTAAAACGGAAAACCCAACGTTCATTATTCCTGCATGGCAGAATGACAGGATATAGGATGGCTTTCTGTTCTTCAGAGATTTTAGGTTAGGGCTGGCCCGAACTCCTCAAGAAAGGTTTGAACCCCCCCCCTATAACCTACATATGACCACTGCCACTCAGTACAGTAGGGCAGGGCAAACAAAGCACGTGGTGCTTCAAAACCTTCTTGCTTTTGCCTTGTTTTCAGCACTTGGATATTTTGACACAAAGTGCCAAACCGAAGAAAAAAAGAAAAGGGAAGCACATCATCTGTCTCTGTCTCCTTGAGCAGAGCGGGGATGTTATTGAGATATCCTTCCAAGCAGCTTAAAAAGAAACGTCTGGTGACAAAATGAAAACAAATGTAGAAGCCCAGGCGACTCACTCAAGGGGGCTCCCTTCTCTGTTACTGCCAGCCCCGGTGGGAGAGGCGAGATGGAGCTTCCTTCCCCCTGTCATACATCCAAGTCACTGGCAGCCAGAGGAGGGGCGGGCATGTTGTTCTTTGTTATTTTTCAAATGCTTTTTGACACTGCTGAACCCATTCGAGTCCATTATGTAGACTGCCTCAGAAGAGGGAGATGTTCTCCCTCTGTTAACTCTCAAAAGGCTCTGAGCCATTTCATCTCCCCACCCCGCCCTTGGTAAGAAGAGGAAGCTGTGGCCCATTAATCACAGTTATGTGAGTGTCTCCCCCCAACAACAACATTTCAGTTTGCATTACTTCTTGTTGATGCTGTTCAGGTTCAAGGAGAGTCTATCTGGGGCTGGGAAAACACTGTCAAGGTGTGCAGTCTGTAAACTTATTGACTATTTAATTTTAAGCTCAGCCTATCCATCTTGTATGCTTGCATGTTCACGTGTGTATATAGATAATGTAGAAGCATATACACTCTATCCCAAATTTTATCTTGGAGAAGACATTGATCTGCATGCCACCTCTAGATTTTTTAAAAAGCATTTTACTTGATCACCTCATTTTAAAACTTGTGCTTTGTTGAATGATGGACACTGAGGGCCAAGCTACACATGATGAATGACACTTGAACAGCAAGTATATTTCTCCTTGTTCACTTGCCCTCCACTCAGTCCACTTGCCGTTCAAGTGTCATTTGTCATGTGTAGCTTGGCCCTGAGTTAACGTGTAGAATGCTGCAGTCAGAATGCTGACTGGAGTGGGTCATAGGGACCAAAACAGTCCAGTATTTTCCCATCTATACTGGCTCCCAGTTGGTGTCCAGTCCCAATTAAAGGCACTGGTGCTGACCTTTAAACCCTATGGATTGGGACCAGCATACCTTAATGACTGCCATATGAACCTACCCATCTACTTAAAATATCTTTGAATGACCTGCTTTGGATCCCTCACTTTCTCAGATTAGGCAGGTGGCAACCTGAGAGAGAGCCTTCTTGGTGTTAGCTCAATAGGGCCCCTTGCAAGTACAAACCAATAACACACATAAGGGGACCAAGTCTGGAATGAAAAGCAAAGCTTCAATGCATTACAACTGGTGAGAACCATCCCAAGTTCTCCCAAGAAGCTGGGTTACAAACAAGGCTTTATATGTTTTGAGGTTCTGCTGGAGTGCATCAGAGAAGGTAATGATTACACAATTACACAATTCTCCTATTCAGTGGTTGATAGTTCAACTACAGAGTATTGTTCTGTTTCTTTGGAGTGTTAATACATTAACTACATGATTCTCTTATTCAGTGGTTAATAGTTCAACTACAGAGTTTTGTTCAATTGCTTTGGAGCATTAACTATAAAGTTTACAAAGTGCTGTCAATCCATCAACAACAAGGTTTTGCTTCATGGTCCTGGTCAACTACAAAGCTTTACTTCATTGTTCTGGTCAACTATAAAAGTTCACTTTACAAAGCCCTGTCAATATATTGACTACAAAATTTCACTTGGTTGTGCTGATGGAAAAGCAAGTTCCATATGGAGGTCAGTCTGGACCTCTCATGGACTGATCAATACATTTCTTCTACTAGGATATCTTTATGGCTTTCATAGAACCCAACTCAGATCTAGCACATTTCTTCTATCCAGATACCTTTATGGCTTTCATAGAACTGAACTCAGATCCATCATTGATCAGGGCACCAAAACTATGGCACTCTCCCCCCAGGGGTATTTGTTTGTCCCTTTCTGTCACTGTCTTCTGCCAGCAGGAGAAGAGTTTTATTTTTTTGTTCTGCCTTATGTTTCCTCAAAGATTTCTCTTTCCTGTCCTATGCATTATTTGCTGTTTCTTTTTTGTGCTTTTATATATGCATTTTAGTTTTTGTTTAAATTGTTTTTATTAAATATTTTTACAGTGCTTTGTGTTAACTATTTGCTGCCTTGGTGACCCTGATTGTCCAGAACGGCAGGTTCAAATGTTGTAAGTAAATAAACTAATACAGGAATGCAAAATTCAAGTCAAGTAGTACCTTAAAATAGGGGTACGCACCAAGAACATTTCCAATTCAGTTGTAGTTCCAGGGGTTTCAAAATAATTCCATTCCACTATTAATTTGTTCCACATCAGCCGGTGCCACTTGGAACTGATCTGTTTGTTTGTTTTTCATTTGCATAAGTTTCAGTCCATTGTGCACATGTTGGCTGCACATGCACAAACTTTATTTTGGGAGGGGGTAGGGAAACAAGGCTCTGGGGCAGCTGTTTTCATGCTTAACCAAACACAGCATCAACCATTAGTCCCTTCTTGATCCACTGAGTGTTTCCTCAAACACATATAACACATGCACACTCAGTAGTGGACCCATAGAGGGAAAGCATCAACAGGTGGGGCAGTGGGGCACTCCCAAGTAGGAGAGTGTTCCAACCAGTGCAGTGCAGTGACATTAAAAACTAACTTGCTTCATGTTCACTTTTTTCTTTTTCTATAGTGCCAATATAGTGAGGAGCCTCTTGGCACAGAGTGGTAAGCTGCAGTACTGCAGCCTAAGCTCTGCTAACAACCTGAGTTCAATCCTGGCAGAAGCTGGGTTCATGTAGCCAGCTCAAGGTTGACTCAGGCTTCCATCCTTCCAAGGTTGGTAAAATGAGTACCCAGTAAAATGTAGATGACTGGGGAAGGCAATGGCAAACCACCCCGTAGCAAAAAGCCTGCCAAGAAAACATTGGGATGCAACATCCCCCCATGGGTCAGTAATGATTTGGTACTTGCACATGGGACTACCTTTACCTTTTTTTTAGTGCCAATAACTTACTACCTTGGCATTTTGCTGTTGCCTGTTGCTGCTGTTTCCCTGTGCTTTGTAGTTTTGTTCCCACAATGAAGGGCAAATGCCCTTCAGTGGTCCACTACAAAATGAAGCATTCTCTCCAACAATCTTCATCACCCAAGTGCAACCAAGCAGTCAGGCAGAATGAACGGCTGAATTCTGTCCACCACTCACCCAAACAGACCTATGTTTTTCCTATAAGTTTTCCTTTTGCTGTGAGAGCAGGCAGGATTGTTTTTGAAAGAGAGGAGTAGGTACACATTTGAAAGACTATGGAAGCAAGCCTAAACAGGTCTACTCAGATGTAAGTCCCATGTTATTCAATAGTGATTACTCCTAGGGAAGTGAATTTCAAATTGCAGCCTATGACTGAAATCTCCCTTCCAAACATTTCCAAAGCTGATAGGAGGGGAGGAAAGGGGCTACCCCTTCCAAGGGCTGGGTTGGCAGGGAGGGAGAGAATGCCATTTCCTGGATAACTACAAATTGAGGGGTAAGAAGATGGAGTAATATGCATTGGTCTTGTTCCTCCTTGCTACCAAAATGTAAGGTCTCTTCCCTTGGGATCTGGTTGGTGAACTGTTCAGGAAAACAAGTTGCTGGCCTGCAAGGTAAGCCCAGTGCCTGCCTGCTCACAGGAAGGTATAAAATGAACTTTTTAATGGGAGGGACTCATTACAATTTAGTTTCTTGGATTTGATGTGGTGTTCCAGAAGCTGCTTTAATAAGTTGAACCAGCAATCTCTATGTGTATTTTCAGTTCTTTTTTTTTGTTATACACCCCCCAAGCTTCAAGCTTTTAAGAATCAAAGCTCCTTTTGTCAGATACTTTGACTCTCAGAAGCTTATGCCCTGAAATCTTGTTAGTCTTTAAAGTGATATTGGACTGAAATCTTGCTCTTCTACTGCAGACCAACATGGCTACCCACCTGAAAACAAATATAGGCTGGAATGTAGAAGACAATGGAAATCTGGATCTGTTCCTTGCATTTCCCTCTCTCTCTCTGTGTGCGTGTGTGTGTGTGAGTGAGTGAGTGAGTGAGTGAGAGAGAGAGAGAGAGAGAGAGAGAGAGAGAGAGAGAGAGAGCATCTATTTGAGTTACTCTTTCTGCTCATCGATTACTCTGATGTCTTCATTGGGTCCAGTAGGCATAATAAGGCCTAAATGCTGCTGAGAATAAAACGTCAGGGTCTACCAACCTACTAACCCACCATTTAAATTAAACTAAGTACTTATTCCAAACCACCGAACAACTTGCAAATAATAATTTAAAAAAGCAACATTTTTACACCTTTGGAGAAATTCAAACTGTGGTAAGCCTCCACTGGACAGGCTTTAAAAAAGAAGCAGCAGCAGCAGCAGCTGGAGAATGTTCTCCAAAAGCAACCCTTTTGGTACACAGATTTTTTCAGAGGTCATTTTCTGGGGACCATTGTCAAACCATTCCATCCTATGGTTGGCTTGGCATTTCTCATGTAATCATATAATGCTTGTTCATATCAACCTGACTTTTTGCACCTTGTGAATGAACAGACTTGCATGTCCTTGCTTGGCAACACACTCCTTTCTCTTGCTCCTTAAGGGTGTCAGTTACAAACTGGGTAACCACTGACTGCCACCAGTGACTCTTAGGAGTAGCTCCTGACAGATGAAGTCATATGTCTAACTCTCAGTACTTGTGTTGCCAATTGATTCTCAACTAGGGAGTTCATCGTTATCTCTCAGTATCTTGAACAAATAGTGATGTCAATCAGGTTTTCAGACTCACTTTGCAGAGAAATCTGTTTACACATGAGATATGTACCTACCTGTATATCTTCTTGGATCTTTAAAGTTCAGTTTATACACACATGCATACCATACAATGTGGCTTTGACCTCCTAGCTTGGTTCTAATAAGCAGTTATATGGCTGATGCAATAAGAGAGCATGACCCATTACAGCAGCTTTGGCAGTCATTATCCTGTGAGGAGAAGAAACATGAACTCACCCTAGAGGACGTGAAATTCATAGTCACAAATGGTCACGTTCCTGAGCCAAGGTTTGGAAAACCGCCACATTTTACAAACCGCCATCAGTTTTGTGGTGTTTCTATATCTTTTCCTTTTGGAGCTCTGACAGATACTGTAATCATGCTTTCCTCAGCAACCAGGGACACTCAAAATGTACTCTCTTTTTTCTCTCTTCAGTTGAAAAGGGGCCAGGAGATTATGCAGTGACAGCATTTGCGGTGACAGAGTGAGAGTCAGGCTCGATGGTATCAAGTCTCAGGCCAGATCACATTGCCTCTTGCGGCCCTGATCTACATGGCATTTGTGAAAGAGACTCAGTAAATGATGCTTTTAAATAGTTCTTTGGGAAAGATTACAGGGCTATTTAGCAGTTTCAGGAAGCCCAAGAGAGAAGCTGATGGATATTTAGTGCCCACACAAGTGTTTACAGAAACACCTTCTTCTGCGTATGGCTCCTAAGGTGTCCTTGCTAAGTAACAACATGTCAAATTAAAGCACCCTCCTTATTGCTAAGAATTCAAATGTAAATCAGAGCATCACTAGACTGTGAAGCTGCCCTGATTTAATCTGGGTCAAGGACAATTGATCACTGTGAGGCCAAACTGCCACAACCTTTCTTCTTTCTTTCAGATGTGATCTCTAATCATAGGACCAAAATTAATAAGTACTTGCTTCAGTATATGAATTTGTCCATCCCGTGATGTCCAGCTGCATTACCAATTGTGCCAAGTTCTTCATTTTCTGGAAATATTAAATGAGCTTCTGCACATAATGATTCTGCAGATCAGGACAGCTGACTTGTAGTAGTTGATTGACAAAGCAGCTGCTTTATTCTAACCAGGGGTTTTTTTCTGGGAAAAGAGGTGGTGGAACTCTCAAGAGGAAAATGAGGAAGAAACACATGGGATTCTTTGAAATCATATTATTTTTGAGCACTATTGCTGAGTATTTTCAAGAGGTGCCAGAACTCCATTCCCCTGTTTTCCCCCTTTAAAAAAAAGCTCTGATTCTAACCTGTGCACTTAACACAACTTACATTGATGGTTGTGAAACCATGTGAAATGTTTTTTAGGCACACGCACAGATGTTCTTCAATGGTAATGATTGATTGATGGGAATTATGTGACTATCCCAAGCAGACTTTTGTTTGATATCTTCTCTGTCTACTCTCTTGATCATTTCTTGAAAATATTTATGAGGTTGCTGTACCTTATCTTTAAAACCTCTTGCTCCTAGGTGGTTAGTTGAGTTCCAACTGGCTTTTCATTATATTTGCTGCCATAGGACAATGATAGGGCAAGCGTAATCATCAAGTGACCATTTCTAGGGAGCAGTAAATAATGCATATTGTGCACTGTACCATCAAGAAATATTAGGAGCGGGGTGGGTGGGGTGCGGTGGGGTGGGGGTATTGGGAAAACCACAGAATCCACCCCCCAAGAATAAATACTGTACCAGTTTGGAATGGACAGGAAGTAAGTTCACTAGTGATCTCATTAGTTTTTCCTAAGAGAGACTTCTGAGAAGCAACATTTCTGTCCCATCCCCCCCCCACACACTTTTAAGTGTTTTAGGTCACATTTTTCCTTCACTTAAAATGTCATTACCCCTAGGTGTGAAGTGCAAAAAACAGAAGGGCTTGTCACTGCAGAGCATGAAGAGTACTGAATTAAGAGACAAAATCTGTAGGTGTTGTGAAGTGCTATCCAAAAGTGTATGCCTTCTGCTTTTCAAGCAATTTGATCTTCACCTGCAGGAGAAACTCTGTTATTCCAATGAAACACCTCAGTGCTAGCTAACTTTCTTTACTACTAAACTGATGAAATAGATACCTCAAGCCTAATTTTGTGTCCCCTCTGTTCACTGCTCCCTTCCGCATAGCATATCTAACAAACAATTTGGTCCTATTATTTTATGCATCTCATTCAGTGTTAACTGTTTTTTAATGACAAATATTAAGACACCTATCAATATGTTAATTTAAACCAAAATGTATGTTCTAAGGGGAAAATAAAATCATTTGTCACTTTCTACAAATAATGGACTCTGGGTTTTTTTTTCAGCTGGAATGCAGTGAAATGGAGTTCCGACACCTCTTGTCCCAAGAGGTTGCTATAAATTGGTTGCAATTTGTTGGCCAAATATTTGTTTGGCTCTGCTCAGAGATCTGGCATGAGTGGCTGCTGGGGAGGGGAGGCTGGATCATTGTGAGAAATGGGTCTCCTCAATAGAGGACTTGCCTTGGCTGCCCTGGGGAGGGTATAGAGGTGGGGCTGGAGAAATTTTGCGCTCCTCAGAATTTTGTACCCAGGGCAAGAGTTTACATCATGACTATTATGATAAGTATGATCCTACTGGGTAGTTCTTATGTCATTTAATACCACCTCCTCCACACAAGGTAGGGAGTTCTTTCTCACAGTTGATATAAGTCAATAGCCCATGAAAATAATATTATTTCAAAGAATCCAGTGTGTTTCTCCCTCATTTCCCTTTTGAGAGTTCCACCACCTCTTTTCCCAGAAAAAAAGCCCTGAAAGGACTAACAGTGCAATCATAAGAAGAGTTGCTACACTCTAAGCCCGTTGATTGCATTGTAAGGGTTGGATCAAACCACCTTTTGTACTGGTCAAGAGGAGAGGAGGAATCCTCTTTGACCACTAGACAAGACTACCCTGGGGGTCATGGGAACTGCATGGACAAAAGGCATGTGCGACAGGCCTGTCCTAAGGAGGAAAACTTGGTGACCATGAGATTAAATGAAGATGCTGGTTGGATCCAACCCACTGGATAGTAGTCTGATTAAAAGAGCTGCAAACACAAGCGTGAGCATTTTTTCCGACCCTCCCCCCCCCCAACACAACAGTCCTTGCTCCTCAGGAGAAATATTTTGATGGGGGCGGGTGGCATTTGGACTGCAGCAGGAGGAGAAAGCAGCAGAGTTGTAATCACTGCATCTAAACCTATGCTTAAAATACTAAACTCAAATAGTACAGTCATGTCTCTGTCTGGGAGAGGCCACTTCAGAAATGGAAGTTCACATGACAGGGCACTGCTTCATTCATTGTAATCTCTTCCACATAGAAAACTAGATGTCAGAACTCCTGAAATTTGTCCTCATGATCTAATTTTATGTAAGTAAGAAATGTTTGTTTAAGAGACCATTTGATTATGTGAGCTTCTGCCTCTCATCTGGATCGTAAAGCCCAGAAACAGACTTGTAACCTCAGTAAAAACTAGGCCTGAGACGCTCAAGTCATATAAGTTCTTTTGCTATAACTTGGATGATGGTTGAACTCAGTTTTATGCAGGGTATGAATGTGTGTGTGTGTACAGTATGAGTGAGAAACTTCATAGGTATTTTAAATGACATTTTTACATCATTTATATGCAATTGATGCCAAAGAGCTACATAGTATAGTGTGCTGGTTAAAGTGGACTAGATCTGGGAAACCCAGGTTTAAGGCCTGGCTGCTGTAAAGCTCACAGGGTGACCTGGAGCCCGTCACTCTCTTTCTGTCTCCCCCACATCATGAGGTGTTTGAGTATAAAATGGAGGAGAAACTGATGTATGCTGCCCTGAGCACCTTAAAGGAATTTTTCAGCTGGAATGCTGAAAAATTCAGCTGGAATAGTGGGACAATTTTTTTTCTAAATAAAGAAATAACAATGCAGAAAACGGTGCTATTAAATTAAAGTTGGGAGAAATGGTGGTTGCAGTTTCATATATCATGTGCAGAAACCATAAAAGAAATCTGAACTTTTAAAGTAAATCGGAATTACCACAAAATTCCATGTCTTACCTCATTTTTATACTCAACATAGCTAAAATATACTGTATATAAATACTGGGAGATCACTGGAATTTCTTGCAAATCCCTCCATGTCTTTAAGATGTTGATTCACCCATCAACATTATTTCAAAACTTTAATAATGCTAGTTGTGCATATTAGTAACATCAATGGAGACATAAGTTTCTAGTGTGGTAATGATGCAGTAAAGTTGTGTATAATAGGTAGCAAACTGTGCTGTAGTTGGGTCTATCTCCTCTTAATTCCCCTAGCCTCCATAATTCTGAAATCTTATTGCAAAATTGCAGCTCTTTAAGCTGCATTTTAAGGACAGATATGAATAATTCCCATTGAATTTGATAGGAATTATCCATGCCCTTTAGTTTAAGGGGAGAACAAAGCAGTGTGTGTTTTGTTACATCCCTTATTTGGGGGTCTTTGTCACATCTTATAAAAGCTTAAAGATCTGGTTGTGCAAAAATGAAAAGAAGACTCCTTCTTTGACTTTGATCTGTCTATGCTTTTTTTTAAAATTCTCATTTCCAACTGCTCATTCCTGTCTGTGTGTTTTTTTTAAACCAACATTTTCTGACATTGAATTATGTCCACGTGTTTCTTGAAGATCCCTAAAGACACGGGCATGTTCTCGTACACAGCCCAGAGGGAACCTGTTTTTTTGACAGGCAGCTGCCAAATGATTTACTGAGAAGTAAAAATACTGTAGGTGTGAAAACTATTATCATCCCAACTCTCCGTTGCAATGTCAGTGTGTAAATAACCTGCATCTATAAGGGGTCCTTCCACTCTGGCATTGTTTAATTTGTGCATTGGCCATGCTTAACAGAAGCTGGATAAATAATGTGGATAAACATTGGTGACTGTGCACATTCACATACAGACATGGAGAATGCGTGCAAACTGACAGCATGAACAGGGAATGTCATAAAGTGCTGGGTAATAGTGTGATGGAGAATGTGCGTTAATTCAAGGAGTTTTGTACATTGCCTGTTGGAATTCAGACACCTCACCCCATTGCTTGATTACTCCAACTCCAAAGCAAGACTGCCTACACATGAATTCTCATGTCATCTGATAGAGTCTGAGAGCCAAGCTACCAGTTACGCCTTACACAGGTTGGACATGTGTCAGCTTCCCTCAAGTTTTGATGGGAAATATAGGCATCACGGTTTTACAGCTTGGCTGTCCATTACAGCTGCAAGACCAGGATGCCTACATTTACCATCAAAACTTGAGGGAAGCTGACACATGTCCAACCTGTGTCAGGCGTCACTTGTAGCTTGGCTCTGAGAAAGAACCCCCAAGAAACTCCTCGAAAAAGTAGGGTGGAGCTGAGAATACACAGCTGAGGATGTATAAACAGATTTCTAGAGGATAATATTTTTTAAACAAGTGTACTCCCTGTATTTTTCTTTCTTCCCCCATCCACCCCAACGTGCTTGCCATACGCTATACCTTGATTTTAAGTCATGGATGTACAGTACAGTCATGGGAAAAGTCTGCTTGCAAATGTGGCCATTTCTGAAATGGTCATCGCCTCAGGAGCAGCAGAAGTGATAATTTGAGTTGATCAAATGGCTAGCATCAGTTATCACAAGGTGAGTCACCACAGATAATTTCTTTTAGTAACTCTCAGTTTGGCTTCTATTTGAGGATGTTTACTTGAGGTGATAAGAAGCAATGATCTATGGAGACTCATCAAACCGTGTGTGAAACTGCTAGCATCAATTGCCATTCAGGCTTATCATATCCAGTTACTGTATGACTAATGTATCATGCAAATTTACTTTAAGTGGCTTCTGACGGTAGTTCACATTCCTTAATCCTGCCATAGTGCATTTTCTGTTTCCTGCCTACATGATAGTCTTGCCCATATGTAACGTAGAATGGCACCATTTCATTAGCTTCCTTTTGATTTCAAACAGATATTCAGTCACTGCATTTGTTTGTTAGTTCCACTTTCACCTTGATTTGTGACCTAAATCCCACATTATCAAGCAAGGTATTAATGCAACTGAAGTAGGCAAGATGATGTAAGGTCAGACAAATGATAGCATTCTTGTAAGGGTCTCCTGAAATGAGCACTGAACATCCTCAGTGCCCTTGGCTCACTGTGTTATATGAAAGCATAGCTGGCTAGTCCCTTGCCCAATAATATCTCATAAATGCGAGAGGCTTTGTTGGTGGTGGGTATGCAGCTTTATGCTCAAAGCATCTGTGTATCTCCACTCAGGTCTCCCCTGGGAAAATATATACACTATCATTACTGAATCACTCAGCACACTGTTGACTGTGTGGGACTGTCAAGCATTTGAGTTAAATCTACTCATAACTGTTGCAAAGCCATTTTGATGCCTGTGACAGTCAACCTCTTACATCTACACTCTGTTATTGCAGTCTCACATTTCACTACAGCATGAGCAAGTCCTCCTCTGCCATCCTTGTGGAAGATCAAATTAAACTGTAAGATGTTTAGCTGGAATAGTGATTTTAAGCATTTGAACCTTCTGGGCAAATATAGAGTGCTCTTGTTGAATCTTGGTTCTAGGTTTCTCGGAGAAAAAAGTTCCCAACCCCTCTGGTTGATTATATAACATCTTTAGAAGGATCACTAACCTGTATTGGAATAAACAAGGCTAAATTATTAAAAAATGAAGGGGGTTGAAAAAATCTGCATATGATTGTCAATGGGAAACAAGGGCCAGGTATGTTGACTGACCATTCTAAAATCATAAAGTGCAGATAGTGAAAGGCATGACAGGACACGAGCAATCGGGGGTGGGGGTGGGGACAGGTTGCCAATGCCTCAACTACATGCTTAGTGGAACAACTCCATTTTAGAGGCCCTGTGGAACTGTAATAGATCCCACAGGGCCCTGATCTCCACTGGGAGAGTGTTCCACCAGGCTGGTGCCAAAGCTGAAAAGACTCTGGTTCTGGTTGAGGCTAGACAAATGTCCCTTGGGCTGGAGACCACCAGTAACTGTTTATCTGCAGAATGCAGACCCCTCTGGAGAACATATTGGGAGAAGCATTGTTGGTCCCAATCCATTAAGGGCTTTAAATGTTCCATTCTGGTAAGGGCTTTAAATGTCAAAACCAAAACCTTGAACCAGATCTGGAACTCAGTCAGAAGCCAATGCAACTGAAACAACAACGGGTGGATATGAACCCTCAACAGTGTCCCCGTAGGGACATGTGTTGCCGCATTCTGAACCAGCTGCAATTTCCAGGTCAGGCGCAAAGGCAGCCCTGCATACAAGCGAATTACAGTAGTCTAGCTTGGAGGTGACCATTGCATGTATCACCAAAGCTAGATCATGAGAGGAGAGATAGAGAGCAAGCTGCCTGGCCTGCTGAAGAAAATAAAACTAAGATGGGTCAGGGAGAGGAGAACTATTCTGATCATATTGACATTTGATACACCATAGAAAAACTGACTGAAGAGAACCATTTGATGATATTATTCAACACATTCCTTTAAATGTATTTTTCACTGGTTATCAAACATAGAGCTATAATTGGAGGATGGAGCAACCACAGACAACTGGAACATCCATGTGAGAACATCCATGAGGAAATACAATATACATGAATGCCAATTTCTTGATAGCAGTAACAAGTTTAGAAGAAGTGTCCAAGTTGAGTAAAAGTCAATGTGTGGCTCTAACCCAGATCCATACCCAGTGGAATGAGGTGCAGAGTAGGAAACGGGACAGTGCCTACAGTATTAGTCCTCTGTAGATACATGTGGCTGGACTTCTCTGTACTGGCAAAAAGCAATTTTTGATTATAAAAGTGGTTTAAACCTCCCCATTGATGCTTTCTAGGCCAATCTACTTAGATTGAATGCTGAGGCTTGCAGGGGGCAGGGGGATCTGAATTTAATATCCAGTGAAAGTGCCTTCCAGTTTAAGAAGCAGAAATTTTATTTTAGTGTGTTATTGAAAGCAGCTTTGTGTCCCGAAGAGGAGAGGTGGGATCCCCTGGTTCCTTTCCACTCAGTGAAACATCACCAATTGGAAGACGACTCCTTCTGGTGCAAGAGAGAATCCTTCCTCCAAAGGAGGTGTTCATATCCCTATGGAAAGAGACATTTTTGCAGAAGCAGTAGCCTTTCTCAAAAGAAAGGACTCTTTCCTTTAACAGAAGATCCCTTGGTTAACAAAACAGTAATATTGGTGAGTAAGGACTGGTTAATAGATAGCAAGAAAGGTGAAAAATGTGGGAAAGAGGGAGCCACTGGGAAGTAACTGAGATCTGCAGTCTGTACAGGACATTAATGCAGAGGATTCAGACAGCATGCCATTCACTATACCTTTCCATCTTAGTTGGAATCCTTTTTGAAAAGTTTATTTCTTAAGAAAGAAAAAACAAAAACAAGACTTATATCATTGTTCAATACCATTACTAGGCTTGCCAGTTTTAACTGATTCATCGATGCCATTGATTAAACTCTCCTCCCACCAAAATGAATTGGTGTTGCTGACAGGCAGCAAAGATGGACTCTTAAAAATGTTCACTGCTATGAAGGCCATAAGGAAGTATCGCCTTCCTAATCCCTGTACCACCTTGGGTGGGGGCAATCAAATTACTTAAAAGCAGACCATTATTTAAGGATCTTGTATTGGTGGATTTAACCATGAGACCATGTAAATATTTCAAAATGCAAGAAATTCCAAGCATTGATGAAAAATTGTCTACTGCACTTTTCCATCCTGATGCAGATTTCCTTAAAACTGCTTCAGTGAAACCAGACACTGTGGTGATTGACATGGAATTTGTGAAGTAGCAAGGGAGCCAGAATGGTTAATAGACAGCAACGAAAATAGATAGCACTTCTGAACCACAAGGGTGCCATCTCTACTAGAGAGAGAAAGATGTTGTTGTCTAGTACTCCCTAATCACACCATTCTTCCACTAGAGAACAAATACCCTTCTCCCATTGCCTGTTGCAGGAGGAGAAGTAGAAGCCTGTGTCTTGCACAATTTGAGCAGTTGCTTTGTAGCGATGGTTGCCAACTTCTGACAGGGCTGGATCGAGGGAGGGCAGGGGAGGTAGCCTGCCCCCGGCGCTGCCAAAGAGGGGTGCCAGGCATGGCTGCCAGCCTCCGGGAGCATGCTGCAGCTTGCCACACGGGAGGCTGAGTGCAGGGTTGAGAGGCCCTTGCCTACCTCGCCGATGGGGTAGCTGGCTTGCCGCACGTGCAGGACCTCCCAGCCCTGCGCTCAGCCACCCATGCGGCAAGCCAGCTGTGTTGCCAAGTAGGCCCCCTCTCCTGCTTTAAGGCCTGCCATGGACTGTGTTAAAGTTTCCTGCACTGATGTTTTTACTGCTGCACCAAAGATTGCCCTACACATGTGTGTTCTGGTACACGTGTCAGTTTCCTGCCTGCTTGTTAATTACCTTGCTGCTGCAATAGACTGTGTAGTTTACTGACTCCATGTTTGGTTAACTGCACAAAGGACTCTCTTCCTGGGCAACCCTGCTCTGACCTATATCTGGACTTCCCAGTGTGTGTTTGGACTTTGTTACAAGTGTGCCCCATGCCTGCATTGCCATCTGCCACGGACCGTGCCTGTTCCCTGCTTTGGACTGTGTTTTACGTGCTGTTCCCCCTGCCTCCATGGAAGCCTGCCTCATATGGGCCCAAGCCACTGCTAGCAGCTGGGCGCCTGCCGGGGAAACCTCCAGCGAGCCTGGCTAGGCGCTCCCTGGTCAGTTCCTGCCTGGAGCCTCCTGCGGGCTGGTCCCCGAACTTGCCCTCGCTACCGGGCAACCTGCTAACCAGCCCCAGCTATGCCCAGCCGGCATCCATGTTCTCAGGCAGCCAGAAGACCCAGGGAAGAAGACTGCTTTGAGAAGCCATTTCGGCGAAGCAGGCACACCACGTCCGCAGCGAGAGTACCTCGCCCCGCTCTGCATATCTTAGGAGCCGCCCCGGAGAAGGAACTAAGTGCCGACCATCCCGAGCACTTAGAGAATGCATCTCAAAGAAACCTCCACATTCCAGAGCTGATGACATCAGGACAAGCCCTGTCCACTGGAACATCCATTCAACACGCTCGGATCTCCCCCTCCCTCCTTTGTCCCCTCTTCCCGAGGTATCACTATAACACAATCAGATTCCTAAAGTGGCCCATCCAAGCCATTCAGTAACCCATTAGAGCCTTTGTTTTAATCTGTGAGAACCACCAAGTACAGCACCAGCCCCAGGGTATGTTTTGGGGTATTTAAGCCGGTCTCCCAGACCGCATGGTGCGCGTGCCATCCTATCCAGACCCCCTTGCTGTCTCTCTGTGTCTCCACTGCTGGCATTGGGCCACCTCGCTGTTGTGTCTCTGCTTCGCTTCAGGATTGTGAGTATTCCCCACCAAAGTTGGGAATCTGCTAATGCGAAATCAAAAAGAGTCCAGTAGCACCTTTAAGACTAACCAATTTTATTATAGCATAAGCTTTCGAGAATCAAGTTCTCTTCATCAGATGCCTGATCAGGCATCTGATCAGGCATCTGATGAAGAGAACTTGATTCTCGAAAGCTTATGCTACAATAAAATTGGTTAGTCTTAAAGGTGCTACTGGACTCTTTTTGATTTTGCTACTACAGACTAACACGGCTAACTCCTCAGGATCTATGCTAATGCGAAAGTCTCTATATTTCATACTCTGTATTTCCTAGGTCTTGTGTGCTTTCTTGTGTGTATGTGCAAGTTCAGGCTTACGCCACACTATTAGTAAATACACGTGTTTGAACATATTTGTAGTCTGCCTCTTTGTCACTAGAGTGTCTGGAATCGGGACCTCCGTAAACATAGGTTAGATCCGTGCTATTTTTAGTTACAGACTGCTAAAGCTAACTTCCCCCATTATAAAAAGCAGTTCTGGTAACAGCTGCCCAGTGCATGCCTGCACCACTGCTGCCAGCTCTGTGGCACACTGAGTGCTGGGCTGCTGGCTTGCCACATGGGCGGCATGCCTCCCGCCCCTGCGTGATGACGTCACAGAAGTGACATCATCACGCAGTGCTGGGAGTGCGCGTGCATGTGCTGTGCACATGCAGAAGGCCAGACAAGGGTTGCACCAGATGCCAGCAACCCTAGATCCGGCCCTGACTTCTGAGTGGGCCTGAAGAGCCTCTGGAATAACAATTGACCTCCAGATTACAGAGATCAGCTCCCCTGGAGAAAGCTGCAGCTTTGGAGGGTGGCGGCACCTCTCTGTTGAGCTCCTTTCTCTCTACAAAGTCCACCCCCCAGGCTGTCCCACTGAATTTCTCAACCCAGATTTGGCATCCCTGTTTGTGGCGGCTTTGCAGCAGCTGGATCACTACTAGATGGCATTCCATGTCGACCAGTTTTCTACAATGATCTGAAAAAATCAGGCTAGGCATAGGTGTATAGTATTCTTTTTTATTTTCTAAGTAGTTGTAGTAGTAGTAGTAGTAGTAGTAGCATTCAATTTATATATTGCCCTTCAGGACAACTTAATGCCCGCTCAAAGTGGTTTACAAAGTATGTTTTTATTATCTCACAACAATCACCTTGTGAGGTGGGTGGGGCTGAGAGAGCTCGGAGAGAGCTGTAACTGACCCAAGGTCACCCAGCTGGCTTCAAGCAGAGGAGTGGGGAATCAAACCCAGTTCTTCAGATTAGAGTCCTGCCACTCTTAACCACTACACCAAACTGTTTATGCTTAAATACTAATCTATCTTGTAGTTTGCTTTATTGTCATTCAGTTTAAGTATGGAGGTATCATTTTATTTAGGGAATTCTTATGCCACCTCCAGAGACGGACCTACTTCACTACTAAAAATACTATTAGGCATTTTGACCAACAGTAACATAAATAAGCCATGGACAGAAAAACAACAGAAAATAATTAATGAGCACCCGTCCCCCACAACACATCCCAATAAAGTATTTCTTAGGCTAGAAGCTGACCACAGAACAAGATATCAGGCTGCATTATTCCTTAAGGGGAAAAAAAGAGGACAGAGAGGAATTATTATAATACATAAAGAGTAGATGTGTGGCTGTATGGAAAGATGTTTAAAGGAAAGAAAGTTATAAGGAAATTGGACTAGCACAATATGTGTATGATAAGTTCAGTATTCTGTGTAATTAATTCAGAATAATTACTTACCACTTGGTAGTTAGGAAGATTAATATCCCTCAATTTTTAAATATGCAGGGTAGGAAAAAATATGCAATTTTACAACATTTAACCAATTGTGATTATAACAGAATGTCAAGGGGCAGCCAATCTAAGCAATCTTGAATATGCACCTGTATCTTTATGAGGGAAGAAGAAAAGTTAAAACTTTTCTTCCTCATTTTGCTTATGAACTGCCAAGATGAAAGGCAGCAAAATGGCATACAAAAATCCAGTTTCTCCAGCACTATAACCCTTGTTCAGTCTCCTTTTACTTCAGACATCTTTAGCATTCCTCACATAAACAAAGTGCTTATCAGTTTGATCTTTAGGAAATCTGTGATCTTTTCAGACTTCACACTTGATGCTTGCTTATGAGTCTAGAGAAGACAGTCCCAAACTCAATCCTTGCAATCGCCTGTTGAGAAAAAAGCCCCTCCTTGCAGAAACCTGTGTGGGACCCTAGAGAACTGCTGCCAATTATGAATGTATAAATCTGTCACAAGCCAAATCAGACCATTTGTCCATCTAGCTTCAATCATTCAGTGTATTTTGGTTCCTGATACCCCTGGGAGGTAAACATGAAACTGTTGTATACCCTGTCAAATCGTTATTCAATCTTCCCTGGCTGTCTGACAATGTCTCTCAAGGGTATCAGACAATGAAAAATTTCCCAACATTTAAGATCCTTTAACTTCTGATGCCATGGACTGAATGTGGGACTCTGTATGCAAAACGGAAGCTCTACCACTAAGCTATGGCTTCTCTAGTTAGACAGAAGAGGCAAGATACAAGGCTAGATTGATTGGTGGTCTGACTCAGCATAAAGCATGTCTATTCATAAAGAGTACAAAAATCCTTCCCCCTTGCAATAAAGCATCAATCCTTCTGTCTGACAGATGATCAGTAACTAGTAAAGTTGGGCAATACCTCCTAAGCTCCCCCTGCACTGATCAATACTGTTGGGACGTGAATGCTGGTCATGCTAATGCAGATAGGTCAAGGGAACTCCAGCTATAGAGGGCTCTATTTTTCTGATAATAACTCTTAGGATAGGCCAGGTAACTTCCATATTTTGTAAATCACAAAATGAAATGGCGTTTTCTTCAATGTGACAGCTAAATCTTGGCTGCTCCCTGGCTGCTGTACCGGCACCGCTTAATTCTGTAATCCCTTTGCCCTCCATTCGTTGGTGCGGTGAGCACAAGCCGGGAAATGTTGGAGTGACAAGCGATTTCTCTGCACTTGACACCTCTGCCAGCAGACTTGATTAAGTGAAAATATCATTGCATTCATTTTTCAGGTGCAGAGTATGAAATACACCTAAGAGCGAGCTGGTGCTTGTGGCATTTCCCCCTCTTTTTAAAGGAAATCTCCCTCTGGTTCTACCCTGCCTTGTTTTTCATGTCAGTGCCCCTCCTGTATTGTAGCTGCAATTCTTAAGGAACTCGAGGGTGTTCCTTCATCCTTTTAAGGTGTATGGGGGGAAATCACACACAGCATGGTATATGAACCAAGTCGATGCTATGCACAGCTTGGGATTACTTCATGTGTGACCTTTAAAGACACTACTGAGAACACCAATGAGTTATGTCGTATCTGAAAACCTATGCTGAACTCTAGGAGAAGACTTAAGTGAAGCAAAGTATAGGAAATACTTTGCAAAAAGATCACAGATCCTCTGCTGGAAATAGATACATATGTTCAAGCTTCATCTTAGACTTAATGGAGTCTACAAGCACAGATTATTTATTATTTAAAACATTTCTATGCCACCTTTCCATCCAAATAGGGTCCGCAAGAGGGTAAACATTAAATCATTTAAACCATTCCATTGGGAGCCAGTGTAGATGGAACAAGACTGGAGTGATATGGTTCCTACAACCCACTCCAGTCAAAATTTTGGCTGCAACATTCTATACCAACTGTAACTTCTGGACAGTCTTCAAGGGCAGCCCTGTATACAGCACACCACAGTAATCTACTCCAGATATCGTCAGGGCATGCACTAGAGTGGCAATATTTTTCATGCCAAGGAATGACTGCAGCTGGCTCACCAGCTAAATCTGATGAAATACGTCCCTGGCCCCTGCTGCCACATGTTTATCCAACAGGGGGCCGGGGTGCAATAGCACTCTCAAACTATGAACCTTCTTCTTTAGGGGGAGTATAACCCCCACCCAGAACAGAAAAGTCTTAATTTGCAGGTTTAACCTCTCCACCACCACTATTAGTAATGTTTAAATTTTAGTGTAGTGATGCTTACAAAATTCTCCTGTACAAAATTTCCCTGTGGATGTTGTAGTTCCATGTTACTGGAATAATTTATTGTTGCAGAACACACCAGAATCTGGGCTTCTTCCTAAATTGGCATGAATTGAACAGACCAGAAGGCTAAGTTGGTAACCCCCCTAGCAGAGGCACAGTGTGGTGTAGTGGTTAGAGTATCAGAATAGGATCGGAGAGATCCTTGCTTGAATCCCCACTCTGCCATTGTAGCTTGCTGGGCAACCTTGAGCCTGTCACACAGTTTCAGCCTAACCTACCTCAAAGTGTTCTTGTGAGGATAAAATGGAGGATGGGGTGGGATGTATAAGCCACTTAGTGGCCCCATTGGAGAGAAAGACTGGGTTTAATTGAAGTAAACAAATAAATGACATGCATCTGGCTTAGAAGTGACACAATGCCATCAGCAACTGGACAAGACCTTACCGACACTGGGTTTAAAGAACTGACAGAGTGAGGAGCATGGGAGGAGAGCTAAGCAGCCAGACCTGCTGCTCCAGTCAAGTCTTGCATGTGGGTCTTCCTAGCTGGATACCCAGTTAGAGTGGCAACAAGTTCAACAAGAGATGAATACCAGGCAAACAGCCTTTCCTTGTGGCTTCTCCCCTGGATTCTTCCTGACATAAAGGTGTGGGTAAGGAAAGAGAAGCTTCCTTCACTGCACCTGAAAGGTAGACAAAAAGCCTGACCGTGATAAACATAACAATAGACTTACTTGTAAGCATGGACTTTTCCTTTGAGATAAAGCTTTTCTTGCCTAAATAAGAACTTAGCCAGTAATTGACAGCCATTGAATGTGATTTCCCTTAGGTTTTTGGAAGGATGGACAGTAGCGCATGCCTATTCTGAGAAAATATTCTAAACCCCAGAGGGACTAGGCAGGACAGATGTGCTCTGCATCAAAACAAGCAAAAAGAAAATAAATGTCTTCATAAGTGTGTGCCTTTGCTTGTTAAAAAACATGTGTTTCCGCTACTGTTCTTTTGTGTTTTTGTTGCTAAACAGTGCAATTGTGAGGAGTGTAGGTGTGACAGAGGGAGGTAACTGGGCACTTTCAAATGTGTTCAGGCAGCAATTCCACACACAGTTTAAGTGGCAATTGTCCACTGACAATCCCAGTTCATTGCTTTCTCTCCCTCAGCCTTGAATGCAAAGGATTCCATCACTGGTGATTGTCAGCAGTACACTCTTAAAATGCCTGGAAGGAAAATGAGGAGGGAGGAGTCACTGTACCTCTTTGGACTGCAGGTGGAGGATCACATATTGTAATGGTTCTGTATGCACTTAAGAAGCCCTGAAAGTCTCATTAGCTTTCCTGTATCAAATCATTTAACTCCTGGCAACAGGCACACCACAGAGAATGTCTTCGTTACCTGGTATTGTACACAAGCCAGTTTGGTGTAGTGGTTAAGAGCAGCAGGACTCTAATCTGGAGAGTTGGGTTTGGTCCCCCAATCCTCCACTTGTAACCAGCTGGGTGACCTTGGTACAGCTCTCTTAGAGCTCTCTCAGCCCCACCCACACCACAGGTTGATTGTTGTGAGGATAATAGCACACTTTGTAAACCACTCTGAGTGGTTGTCCTGAACAAGTTGTCCTGAACAAATAAAATGTTGTTGTTGTTAATACAATTATGGAGTCTCTGCTTCCATTTTAAGTCTTTATTCAGGATTCTTGATGTCAACTTAATCAACAAGAAATAATATAATCCATTATAGCTACATATATCATTAAATCTTTCTTTCAGATTATCTTGTCATATATATATATATATATATATATATAGGATTTCTGAAACTTTTCTTAACTATAGCTGCTTTAAAGATTCAAATACTTGGCTAACTTATATTTATGATTTCATATACCCAAAAAAGATTATTAGGGTTGCCAGTTTCCCTTAACCTCCCAGCTGGAGGGCAGGACCAGCACTCACCTTCCGTTTGCTCTTCCGGGAAGAGATGTTAGCATGCAGGCCCAGGAGTGCTCACACTTCACACGGAGCCAATTTGGGCTCCAAGCAAAGTGCAGGAGTGTGCCCTGGAGGCCTGTTCTCCTACCTCCCCCCCTCCCCCCTCCGCCAGTCAGGTGAGTGATGGCTGGGACATGGAAATCCTAAAGATTATCCATAGCAGAAACATTTTCTTGAAACATATAACAATAGCTAGATCATTCTTGCTACTTTTTATGTTAACAAAGTCTATGTAGAATTAGTGACTCCAAGTTTCTCATACATCTGAATATCTTTTGGCTCTCCACCAGTAGGTCTATAATATTGCCAGCTTCTATGAAGTCCGACATTCCTGCCATTCTTGGATACTCCCTGTACCTGGTTCTTTGTACATTGTATGCATTAGTATGAGTTAGATGGCTGTTCTAATCTACACAGGGCAATACAACTCTATTGTTTTATGCCCTTTTCCAAGGTTATTTTATTCTTGGCCTCCAGACTCCCTCTGTAGCCTATCTAGTTATGGGGCCAGGCTAACCCTGCTTCTGAGTGCATAAGTGTCTTGAAAAACTTTCTTGCTCATATCCAGCAATTTTCCCCTTATAGTTCTAGCTATATCCATGATACCCTGCTCACAAAGAGTGCATTTGTTTCTTCTAGACCACCTTATGCACAGTATCATGGCTTCCCTGAGAATGCTTGTTGTTCTTACTCTTGAGTATGTCTCTGTGTGTGAGAGAGTATTTCCTCTCTGCTACTGATAGACGCACCCAGGATTTATCTCTGTAATGAGAAAAGGGAGATAGGGAGAAGCAAGGGCATTTTTCATGAGCTTGGATTGAATGTCATTTTGATATTCATTGTAAAAGATGCTTCTCAAATATTTAAATGTATGTGCACTCGCATATCAGTTCTTCAGATGGATTGTGCGCAGCAGCATCAATGCATAATCTCGTGTGCTTTATGATGTTCTCCAATATGCAATCCATATAGTAACTTAATCTAGAAGTAGTGAGAATTGAGGTGAAAAAGTCTGTGTTGGGACATTTGCCACAGCCAGTGTTTCTGCTTCAGAATATGCAGTAGAGATGAAGAAGAAATCCTATTAGAGAAGATTTTACAACAGAAGCTTGATCTTTCCCGATGAAACTGCACTTCAGATGGGATATCTGATGAGTACTTTTAGGAAGAGTTTGTTGTCTTAGTTTTTCCCAACATCTACCTAGACCCTAAGCAAAAAAAAAAAAAATTCTTTAGAGTACCATAGCTATACACATCTGTGACCCTACCACTCACCCCCATCTGTTGCAAAATAGAAGCAAAACAAAATAAAAAGAAACCACTGCAACACTGGAACATTTGTATATTAAAACGTTTTGCAATTGATAATACACAGGGGCCTCGTTTTGAAGGCATTTGGGAGAGTGTGTTTCTGCACCGCACAAGTCCATAAGAATGTTCTTCTGGGCCGTAAAAATGAAAATATCAAAAGAAACAACAGAATTTTTCAAGCAGTCTTTCTACACTGATAGGTGGGCTGTATTTTAAGGAGGTAGTCACAAACAGATGCATCAGTAAAAGTGATAGGGACTTTAGACTTTACTACTACTCATTGTCTGTTGCTGTAAGTATGATCCTATTGGGTAGTTTCAATGTTGTTTAATATGTCAGTCTTAGAATTGCTTATGCTCTGTTTCAGCATTTCTTCAACATTTTATTGGTTTCTAATAGTTTTAAATCTTTACAAATTCGCATTTATACACCCCATTACATTGTTTATTGAAATGTCTTTGAAATTGACTGTATTGACTCTCACTGTGAAATACACCTTGAGTTTCAGAGTTAAATTGAATGTTAAAATGTTAAAAAGGTGGGCTATAACTAATGTAAAATAAATAAATAAACACCCTTTAAAATTAACCCTTTGTAAGATATATGGAAACATGCAGAGTATAAACAAGCCATCACAAAAAAGGATCCCATTCAATATTAGCTTTTTGCCTGCCAAAGATGTATTTTAATTAATTTTATTTATATCCCAGTTTTCCAACAGCAATCTCACATCCATAACAAGGGACAGCCATGGCCCCTGCTTTACAGTCTAATGGTGAAATCCTAAGCAGAGGATTTCACTTTAAAAAAATAAAGAAGGAAGGGAAGCAGAGGAGGAAATGTAGAAGAAGCAAATCCATTTAACAGTTAGAATTGGTCTTCCCTTGCTAATTGTCTTTGGCACACAAAGTGCTAATTTTGTCAAGGCTTTTGTTTATTTTTTGTTTTGTTTCTATGAGCCAAAACACACGTTAAGAAAAACCTAGGTTCAGCACGTGTTCTCTTACCTCAAGGTTTGCCGGGATCTGTAGGAGTCCTGGAAGCTTAAAGTAGGCGTCCTGGAAGCTTAAAGATCTGTAAGGGTCCTGGAAGCTTAAAGTCCTGGAAGCTTAAAGGATCTGTAAGCGTCCTGGAAGCTTAAAGGCGTCCTGGAAGCTTAAAGCTTAAAATACAGGCGCCTGTATTTCCCTTTCCCTTTTTGCTGCTCTGTAAATGCTAAACTTTAAGCTTCCAGGACGCCTACAGATCCCAGCAAACCTTGAGGTAAGAGAACACGTGCTGAACCTAGGTTTTTCTTAACGTGTGTTTTGGCTCTATGATGCAGAAAAGCATAGCTGTTTGTTCATGTGTGTTGCCCATTCAAAATTAGCTCTTTGCCCCCAAAAGCAGGTTGTTTTGGTCCATGAAGGACTAGTTTTGAAGTTTCCTTGTTTGGGAGAACTTCTCCACAGTTAGGGTCCATTTCATGACCCGCTAAGGGTCCCAGGCTATCTAAACCTTATTAGCCACCACCATTTGGAATGTTTTGATCACTAAAGACACCTTTTAATTCTTTTGTTAGAAAAATTAAGGTGCCTCAGTGTTATCTGCAGTGTGTCCTATCAGTATGAGAGGAGCAGGTGGAGCATTTTGAAAAATGCTGAATGATAAATAATAAAATTTGATTAATTATAAATAATAATAACATTTAATTTATATATCACCCTTCAGGACAACTTAATGCCCACTCAGAGTGGTTTACAAAGTATTTTACTATTATCCCCACAACAAACACCCTGAGAGGAGGGTAGGGCTGAAAGAGCTCCAGAGAACTGTGACTAGCCCAAGGTCACCCAGCTGGCTTCAAGTGGAGGAGGGGGGAATCAAACCCAGCTCTCCAGATTAGAGTCCCGCACTCTTAACCACTACACCAAACTGGCTGTAAATGAATGTAAATGGCCTTTACAAGTAAAAAGCAAAATTACTTGTAAATACAGCAAAAAGCATTGGACTATACGAAAACATATTGAAAGTGAAAGATGCTAAATCTTAAAGCCAGTCAGGGTATAAAACACACTCTGAGTTTTAAAAAAATCATACTCTGAGTTTGAGACTTTGGTTCAACCATTTGCCATGTGTTACTTCAGAAGAAAGAACAGCCAACAAGGAAGACAGGACTTCTTCAACAATACTCACCACTAGGGATGTGCGTTTCGGCATTCAGAATGCCGAAAGAATGCCGAAACAAAAGTGTTTCGGCTTCTTTAGGGGAATGCCGAAACGTTTCGGGGAATGCCGAAACGTTTCGGGTAGCCGAAAGAAAAAAGCCGAAACGTTTCGGGATTCTTTCGGCTTTCTTTCGGCTTTTCAATGGGAAAATGCCTCCGTCTTCCCGGACGTCTGGGGGAGGCATTTTCCCACCGAATAAGCCCAAAATTGGTGGGGAACTTCCTCTAACCCTTCTCTAACAACCACCCAAGTTTCAGACAGATTGGACTTTGGGGGGCCATGTTATGGCCCCCCAAAGCAGGTCCCCCCATCCTCCCATAAGAAAGCGAAGGAGCAGCATATTGTTAGCATGCTGCTGCTCATCTTTCTTCATTATTTCCTATGGGGAAAAAATGAAGAGGCAGGCTTCCTTTGCCAGGGGTGGCATTTTGCATGCAAAATGCCCCCTCAACCCTCAGGGGCCCTTCTCCCACCCCTCCTCCCACCCCCCACCAAGGCTCAACCTGATCCCACTTGGGGGGGCCATTTCATGGCCTCCCCAAGTAGGTGCTCTTTTCTCTACCACTGACAGCTGGGGAAGGCTTGTCTTGCCAGGGGTGGCATTTTGCATGCAAAATGCCCCCCAGCCCTCTGGGGCCCTTCTCCCACCCTTCCCCCCACCCCCCACCCAGGCTCAGACTGCTCCCACTTGGGGGGGGGGCATTTCATGGCCTCCCCAAGTAGGTCCTCTCAGCCCCTAAAGTCCACCCCTTACAGCCCCACACAAACCCAATTCCCCCCCAGCTGCCACACACAGACCCAAATCCCCACATTAGCCCCTCACAGACCCAAATCCACCCCCACCTGCCCCACACCCATAACCCCAGGAACAGGCTGGCAAAGGCCAGCCCTCTCCCTTTGTTCCCTATGCTGGGAACTTCTAAACTCTCTTTCCCTGGGCAATTCTGCACAGCCCAGGGGTGCCACAGCTGAGTGCCAGCTGGTCCCTGTGAAAGAGCACCTGAACCACAGACACCCTCCCTCAAATTCCCCCACCACCTACAGAGATGGCTGGCCAGCCAGCCCCATTGTTCCCTATGATGGGAACCAACTGCACAACAAAGAATAAAACAAGAACAACACAAAATAAAGTTTTAAATTTTTTTTTCTCCCTTCCAAAGTACAAGTAGGCAAAGCATTATGACACATTACACCAGCAGTCCCCCACACAGAAAAATTAAAACAAAACTCACTTAACATCAGAGAATCACAAAGCACAATTCCTGTCAAAAACACTTTATTTCTTGAACAGCTTTAGGTTACACAGCAGGGGGGAACACCAAAGGGCATGGCAGCACTATCTTACACAAAAATAACACAACTCACTTAACATCAGAGAATCACAAAAACACAATTCCTGGCAAAAACACTTTATTTCTTGAACAGCTTTAGGTTACACAGTAGGAGGGCACAACAGGACATGATAGCAATGTACTACAAAAAATAATACAACCCACTTCACCGTTTTTGACAGCAATTGTGTTTGTGTGATTCTCTGATGTGAAGTGAGTTGTGTTATTTTTGTAAGTGCATGCAAAATGCCACCCCTGGCAACACAAGCCTCCCCCAGCTGTCAGTGGTAGAGATTAGAGCACCTACTTGGGGAGGCCATGCAATGGCCCCCCCAAGTGGGATCAGGCTGAGCCTTGGTGGGGGGTGGGAGGAGGGGTGGGAAAAGGGCCCCTGAGGGTTGAGGGGGCATTTTGCATGCAAAATGCCACCCCTGGCAAAGGAAGCCTGCCTCTTCATTTTTTCCCCATAGGAAATAATGAAGAAAGATGAGCAGCAGCATGCTAACAATATGCTGCTCCTTCGCTTTCTTATGGGAGGATGGGGGGACCTGCTTTGGGGGGCCATAACATGGCCCCCCAAAGTCCAATCTGTCTGAAACTTGGGTGGTTGTTAGAGAAGGGTTAGAGGAAGGTCCCCACCAATTTGGGGCTTATTCGGTGGGAAAATGCCTCCTCCAGGCGTCCTGGAAGACGGAGGCATTTTCCCATAGAAAAAAGCCGAAAGAATGCTGAAATAATGCCGAAAGAATCCCGAAAGTCGAAAGCCGAAAGAGATTCTTGTTTCGGCTTTCGGCTTTAACGATAGAGAATCTTCTTTCGGCTTTCTACTTTCGGCTATAGCCGAAAATTTTTGGCTTGCACACCCCTACTCACCACCTCAGAATTCCCCAAAGCTTACAACAAATTTCCATCAAACAAGAGCCAATGTTTAGTTAAACCTTACAGGTAGATAGGCTGGTCCACAGTAAATTAGCAAAAAAAGACTACCATTGGTTGATTGGTGATGGAATTACTGGGTGGAATGAAATAATTCTAGCTAAGGACCAACATCAAGCAACAGATGTTACTATACTGGGGAATTAGAAGCGACATTCTGTACACTGCAGGCTTCATTGTAAGGAGAGGAAAGGGTGTTGTTTTAATATTTTGTCTTGTGTGCCAAAATAGGAAAGCCATCTGTCAGAATCATCTAGAACAAGAGCAAATAATAGCTGAACTAATACTTTATGTCTCCTTTTTAGAGAAGCCTGAGAATGAAGTACCTTTGGGTACTACGATATTAATTACCGCAGATAGCAGATGTGGCTATTTCTTATTTTATCCTAGCAATGTCCTTTTGGAAATCAGAGTCTTACTGGTCCAAGATCACTCCCCAATCCATGTGTATTGTATTGCTTTCATTCTATTGCATTTCAGTAAATTTCTCACAGTCTTTATCTGGTAAAGGATGGTACTAGTTGAGTACTGTTAGGTAAGAGCAGTGTCGTTTGCAGATTTTTACAGATATGCTTTTCCACATTTTTCTAGAATCTAGATGTCTTCTGAGAAATTAGGAGTTGGAGATCTCTGGTTCTACCTTCTATCCCCTTTGGAATGAATTTGCCATGCATTGGGAAAATTCTGCCTCCCCCATTGTCCTTGGAAGGTCTGCTGTCTGTCAGGTGTGCCATGCAGCCATCTGCTACCAGCTCTGAGCAGCTGGCATGAGAGCTGTATACTCTGGCAGGAAAGATTTTCCAGTGGCACAAATGACAGAATGCACCACTGGTTCCTTGGCAAAGCAAGCAGTGCTTGTAGCTGGGAATTAGAGGGTTGTTAACCTGCTGGTTCAAAGGCAAATGGAATGGAAATGGTACAGTGTGGCTAGCCAAGGGGGATGGCTTGATCCATCCATTGCTGTTCGCCTGCAGAAGCACCTTTGGTCATTCCTGCTGGATCTATGTGTGTATTGGAAAGGCCAATTGCCAAAGCATCTTGTTCCAGATAGAGATGTGGACAGACATTTTCTTTGGGTTCTTTTGTTTGTCAATAAGAGTTATTCAGTATATTTCTCTTTATACTTGCCAAGATTCTTTAGTCTATTCTTTCTGCATTTCCTTTGTCCTCAGTCTTTTTTCCCTTGCAACTTTTTGGGTCTATTCTGTGCAGAAGGAACTCACACAGTCAAATGGAAGAAAACATGTACATTTTAGAGGCAATTCTAATCCTTGCTTGCACAAGGAGACATGGATTTCCCATATCTTCAAAAGGGGACTGGGGAAAGTTATAACAACAACAACAACAAAAGACTATGAAGGAGAGGAAACTAAAAACTTCCCCTCTGCTTCTCCCCCTTCCCCTCTTTACCTTGTTGTGCTTAGTTGATTTCACATGTTTCAGCAGATCTCCTTCACCACTAAACTATAATTTCTTATCTAATTTGGAGTGTGTGTGTATTTGTCTTCCTGTGAAGGGGGCAAAGCTTTAGTCTCTGTCTCTCTCTATCTTCCCTCTAGTCTAAGCAGACCTGCCTGCTCACCACTGGGTACCAGGAACACTTCGTGCCAGGTTCCTTCCTAGCAGCCAACAAAGGCCTAATGAAATAGCTCATCTTTGCGTAGGATCAGAATGTCCTCCCGAGCCATTGAGAGAGTCCTTTCCTTTCCTATTTTTAAACACAGAAATAATGTCGACCTTTAATGACCTTCCCTAATTATTTTTGAATGTTATTTATTTAAGATGATATTATGTTAATGAGATAGGTCCATTTAAGTCCAATTTGGAGTAGTTTTCAAAGATTACTTTATAATGATTTCTCTGAATCAACTTTTCTTCTCAATCCTGCTTGAAGTGACGTCACCGATGGGTCATCATGAGGCTCCTAAGTGAGTCACCCTCATGCATCTTATGACTAAACCCGTCTTCCAGTCTATTTTGTTCTCTTGTCATCAGGAAATCACATACTGTAGTGATTTAAAAAAAAAAATCTTGGATGATTTGTAGTTTTGTCCTTTGTTAAACTTGAGCTGGTATATCATAGCTAATAGCTCAAGTTTTTCACCTTAGCCATGACTGTTCTGACATTGGCAAGGTTGCTCTTTGAGTCTCCTATGGGGAATACGGCAGCATGACAACAATAATAACGTATCTTAAAGAGGTTTCATAAGGGTTACAGATACAGTACAAGCAATTAGAAAAACTATCTGAAATGTCTTGCATGTAAAGTGTGTATTTTTCCTGTATGCTAAAGCTGTGTGATAGCTACCCCTCAAAGTTATCTTCTCAACATTGTCCAATGTTGGTTCGCAGTGTGCACTATCTTGCACCTCAAAAACAAGCAGCCATGCTGAATGCTTTTATTCCAAGACCAGCTTGCAACTTGATACCAACGCAGCAGCCCACTGCAATCTATATATCACATATTCAGCATGGCTCTACCAAACCACCTTTGGAGGCTTTGTGGTGAGCTCAATCTACCTGCTACCATGGTTGTTTTATTTTTTATTTTTTATTTCAATTTATATACTGCCCATCCTCAGGGGCTCTGGGCGGTGAACAAGTTAAAATAAATAAAAACAAGAAAACAACAATACTAAAATCAACATACAAAACAATAATGAAATAAATTAACCACGTGCAATGGTGGGGAGAACCCCCCCACCCCAAAGGTGGGAGGCCGACATGGCACCGCTCCCTTCAACCACCGTTTGCCTGGCAGAACAGCTCTGTCTTACAGGCCCGGCGGAACGATAATATGTCCCGCTGGACCCTGGTCTCCATTGACAGTGCATTCCACCAGGCTGGGGCCAGGACTGAAAAGGCCCTGGCCCTGGTTGAAGTGAGGCGGGCTTCCTTAGGGCTGGGGACCACCAGTAAACATTTATCCACTGATCAAAGCAGTCTCCAGGGAATGTATAGGGCAGGGGCGGAGCAAGGGTTTACCTCGCTCGCGGCTGGCTGGCCGGGCACCCCCACGCGTGCACGAGCGCGCGCGTGCACCGGCCTGCGTGATGATGTCACGTGTGACGTTATCACGGGAGCGCACGCGCCACCGGCGGCCCGATTGCTGCGGCGGGTGGCCTCCAAGCTCTCCCGCTCGGTTGCCTGCGCCGCCGCAGATCCCTGCCCGCGGTGGCTGCGCCTGGCCAGGGGCTTGTGCTGACGGCGGCAGCGGCGCGGGGTGGGAGGGATAGGAGGCTGGTGCTTTGTGGCGCGCGCTCCCGCCCACCGAGCCTCCTCCGGTGCTCCCTCCGGGACCCCGCGCCTGCGGCCACCGCCTACCTGGCCTCAATAGGCCCGCCGCCCCTGGTATAGGGAGAGGTGGTCCTGAAGATATGCCAGTCCCAACCCGCTCAGGGCTTTAAAGGTAAGAACCAATACCTTGAACCTGATTCAGAATTCAACTGGAAGCCAGTGCAGCTGGCACAGGACAGGTGTGATATGTGACTGGTAGGATATACCAGTCAGGACCTGCGCCTCCACATTCTGGACCAGTTTCCAGATCAGGCCCAGGGGTAGCCCAGTGTGGAGTGAATTACAGTAATCTAGCCTGGAGGTGACCGTTGCATGGGTCACTGTAGCCAGGTCCTGGGGTGTTAGGTAGGGGGCAAGTTGCCTGATCTGACGAAGATGGAAAAATGCAGACTTGGCAACCACCGTGACCTGGGCCTCCATTGACAGGGAGGCATCCAGGAGCACACCCAGACTCTACACCACTGGCAAAGTTGCCAGTGGTGTCCCATCCAGGGCAGGGAGCTGGATCCCAACATCTGGCAGCCCCCATCCCAGCTGCAGGACCTCCGTCTTCACTGTTTCTCCCTAGGCTCAGCTGCAATCTGGATTAGGGAAGTGACGTCATCATGCAGGGGCTGGGAGCGCTCCTTTGCTTTGCTGTGGATTGATTTGGGCCCCAAGCGAGCCTAATCAGCCTGCTGCAAAGCACAGGAGTGCTCCCAGGGCAGCACAATGATGTCACTCCCTGGAGTGATATCATTGCGCCACCTGGGAGCATGCACACACTTTGTGTTCATGCAAAGACACCCAAAAAGGTGAATGCTGTGTCCTCTCTCCCACTGGGGGGGGCAAGGGGACCTAGCAACCCTAGGTGCTGATGACTTAAGACCTGTTCATACCGTGAACACACATATCTTGCATATAGGAGAGTGCATATATTTGTAAGAAAGGGCCAATGTTCATTCACTTTTCAAATAAAACTTGGGAGCAGTACCTGAAATACCCAAATCTTTCAACTACGAAGCACAGGAGTACTCCCAGTGTGGTGCAATGAAGTCACTTCCGGGAGTGACATTGACACATTGCCCTGGGAGTGTGCCTGGGAGGCCTATTCCCCCCCTCTGCTGGCCTGGTGTGTGGTGGCAGGGGGCGGAGGGTGGGAGTGGGAGTGGGGGATCCCCTGCCCCATCAGGGGATGTGGGATCCCTATCAGCCTGGCTGTGTTTGGAGAAACAGGGAAGAGAGAGGTGCAGTTTGCAGCAACTTAGGAGCTTGACAGAGAAGCTGTTTGTGTTGCAGAGGAGAACTAAGAGGACTGACAAGCAGATCACCAGCCACCTTTTCCTGCAAAAGGATAATTTATCTCTAAATGACTTTCTTGAAGCTAAGCAGTCTCTGATCCGTGTACAGAGAAAGCGGCATTGAAGCGGCAGCAACAGTATCGGTGGTGTGATGCTAATGAGGGGCTGCTGCTGCTCCTTGGGCCTGTTTGAAAACCAGAGCAGAGGGAATCATCACTTGAAGAGTTTATGAGGCCTGACGAATACTGGCTGTGCCAGGGTACAGTGGGAGGAGGCACTGGCTGGACCAAGTCCAATCTCCATAGCAACATGTTGAGAGGGCTCAGGACTGGAACTGCAGTGCTGGAATTTGAGTCGCCTCAGCAGATCTGTGTGTGAAGACCAGAACAGAAGAAACTGTGAACTGGGGGTTAAGACTGAAGAGCTCCAGCACAATTACAATATGCAGGATTCAGGAGAGGAATCTATTATAGCAACAAATAGCAGATAAAGGGAATAAAGTCGAGTGGCAAGGAATGCTTCTGTCTCCCCCATAAATAACAATTTTGAAGGGATACTCAGTTTGTTCCAACAAGGAATCCATGGCAAGTAGAATATATATATGTATACGTGTTGTTCCCTTTGATGAATTGCTGTTTGTCCTTGCAATTCAATTCTAAGCCCTCCTCCGCAAAACCTCTGCTGTCTCACCCTAAGTTTTCCAGTCCCCCTAGGACCCCTAAGCAGTACAGTCCAGGCAATCAAAGGAGTACATCATCCCTGTCTGCCTAGGGCCACTGTGCCATAGGAGTAGATTAAACCATGAGATAGAATAAACTAAAACTTCATGACCTCCCCCATGACATTGGAGCAAGTTAAGTGAATTGCAGGCAAAGTAGCTATTCTATTAGCACTTGCAAATGGCATTCAAGCAGAGATTAGCCAGTGACTCTGAGAGGTGCAAAGATGGACACGCTAGAAGTTGGTGAGGAAATTGTGAGAGACTATAAAAAAGCTTACATTGGAGCAGTGCCTAACTATCTGAAAGCCAGTGTGCTGCAGTGGTTAGAGTACAGTTGGACTACAGTTTGGGAGGCCCGGGTGCAAATCCGCATCTGCCATGAGGCTTACTAGGTGGCTTTAGGACAGCTGCTCTTTCTCACTCTAAGCTATCTCACAGGGTTCTTGTGACAACAAAATGGAGGAGCACAGAACATGGTACACTGCCCCAAGCTCCTTGAATATAGGGTGGAATAAAAATGTACAAAATATATAAATAAAAATGTCTACAATTTGTGGAGCCCGAAATTACACTCTGCCTAGAAGTTACACTCATTTCTCCTGTGGACTGGCTGTGGTTACTTTGGGGATCAGATTCCTACTGTAATGTCCTATTTTTCAGACCTGTTATCTGTGAAAATTAATATAACAGACTGATGCACAGAATTCGGATTGGAAACTAAAATGAATTTGTTTCATCCCACAGGGGATTTTTGAGGTGAAGTGGATTTTTAATTCTAGATCAGAACAAAATGTGACAACAGGATGCAGACATGCCCAGACAAGCATCTAGTACAGAGACCAGAATTGTTTCTCCCACTTTCCAAGACTGTTTGCTTGTAAGGGAGTGCATTTGGTATAGCCTGGCTGAAAAATATATTTGAAAATCTCTGTTTTTAATCACCTTATGTATTCCTGAAATGACCCAAAGCATGCTTGACATTCCGGGAGAAATGGAGAATAATTTCCCAGCATTTGGGGAGCATTTTGGGTTTTGAAGAGGCCAAGAGTGGGGAGGAAGGGAAGGGAAAAAGAGAAGTTGTTGGCCTCTGAAGAACAGCTGTTAGTTGGCATCTTTCTTCCCTTTAAATTTCAAAAGGACATTCCCCATGCAATACAGTGATCCTTTAAGAGGCGCTGAATAATAGCTGAGAGGGTCAGATAGATCTGGCCTCTCCCGCTAGGTATCTTTAACATTTAAGAGGGAAATAAGGATCACAGAATCACAGACGTGGAAGAGGCCATACAGACCTTCTAGTCCAACCCTCTGCCCAATGCAGGATGAGCCTAAAGCAGCCCTGACAAATATTCATCCAGCCTCTTCTTGAAAACTGCCAGTGAAGGGGAACGCACCACCTCCCTAGGCAGCTGATTCCACCTTTGAACTACTCTGACCATGAAAAAGCTTTTTCTAATATCCAGCCTGTACCTTTCTGCATGTAATTTAAGCCTGTTGCTTCAGGTCCTATCCTCTGCTACCAACTGGAACAGCTCCTTGCCCTCCTCCAAGCCTTTCAAATATTTAAAAAGAGCAATCATCATCCCCCCCTCAATCTTCTCTTCTCCAAACTAAACATTCCCAAGGCCCTCAGCCTTTCCTCGTAGGGCTCAGACCCCTAATCATCCTCATCACTCTCCTCTGCACCCTCTCAATTTTATCCACATATTTTTTGAAGTGGGGCCTCCAGAACTGCACACAGTATTCCAGGTGCCTGCGATTTCGATGCAATGGCAATTTTGATACAAGCTAAACAAGACTGCTCATATTTAGTTTACTGTCCACTTTTACCCTAAAATCTCTTCACATACGCTACTGCCCAGAAGTGTATCCCCCCTCCAGAATGTGTGCTTCACATTTTTGTGGCCCAGATGTAATACTGTGCACTGTGCAATACTGTGCATGTTGAATTGCATCCTGTTCACAACCACCCCCTTCTCCAGTGTATTCAGGTCTAATTGAATTTTAACTCTATCTTCTTGGGTGTTTGCTACTCCTCCCAATTTGGTATCATCAGCAAATTTAATGAGTAGCCCATTTATCCCTTCATCCAGATCATTGATAAAAATATTGAAAAGTACCAGGCTCAAAACTGAGCCCTATGACACCCCGCTGGACACCTCCCTCCAATCTGATGAAACACCATTGACCACCACTCTTTGGACGTGGTCCTCTAACCAGTTCCCTATCCACCGAACTGTCCTATAATCCAGTCCGCATTCTTCCAGTTTACCCATTAGAATGTCATGGGGAACCTTATCAAAAGCTTTGCTGAAATCCAGGTAAATCACGTCGAGAGAGTTCCCACGATCCAGTAAGCTTGTCACTCGATCAAAGAAGGAAACCAGGTTGGTCTGACAAGTTCTGTTGGGGACAAAACTATGTTGACTTCTCCAGATGCTTACAGATCGATCCCTTTAAAATCTGCTCTAATATCTTCCCAACAACAGAAGTCAGACTGACTGGCCTGTAGTTTCCCAGGTCATCCTTCTTCCCTTCCTTAAAGATTGGGATAACACTTGCTCTTCTCCAATCTTGTGGTACATCCCCAGTCCTCCAGGAGTCCTTCAAGATGATGGACAGAGGCTCTGCAAGTTCTCTAGAAAGTTCTTTGAGCACTCTTGGGTGCACACCATCCGGCCCAGGGGCCGGATGGCCCAGATTTACCACAATAGTATCATTCCTGCCAGAGGCTTCTCCCTGCCACTGGCACTGGAGGTAGCACAGCCCATCCCCATGACTGGAAAATAATGCACTGGCTGGCATACTAGTCCCTGCAGTCCTGTGAGGCTTGGATGACAGACTCCTGCCCTCTTAAAAGGCTTGGATGTCTTGCAGGAAACTTCTGTGGATGGTAAAATACGTCTGCCCATAGGAAATAATTTATGGTCAGTACAGAGGCCGGTCTATATACCATTATTTCTTTCAACAGTCAGATTTCAAAAATCTGTGATGTGATAGATAGGGTTGCCAACTCTAGGTTGGGAATTTCCTAGAGATTTGGGGTAGATCCTGGGGATGGCAAGGCATAAGGAGGGGAGGGACCTTAGCAAGGTATAATGCCATAGAGTCCACCCTCCAAGGGAGTCATTTTCTGCAGGGGAAGGGCTGTCCGTTGTAATTCCAGGAGATCTCCAGGCTCCATCTAGAGGTTCCAAAATATAGAGCAACACGGTAATACTGCTATCAGACAAGAAAAAAATTCCCGTGTACTATAATGCCTCCACAATCAACAATAAAGCGTGTAATATTGTTTCCAGAATTATTTATTCACCAATATATAAGGGGTATATTAAACAACTTGTATTTCAAATTATTTCTCTTAGCACATTCAAGAACTGTACCACATATTGCACTCCCCCTCAACCTCAATCATATAGGCATTTCAGACGTCCTGTAATTAATCTATTAAAGTGTCACGTGCTCCAAGTGCTATAATTATTACAATTAAAGTGCATTTACTGGTCAGGCATCCTATGACACTACTTTTCCTATACAGGGTTTAAATTGCCTTGTTCACAATATAATATACAGTCACAATATAGGTGCAGTCCAAGAATAATTCCAGACACTGTGGGTGTCACAGCTCATGGGTAGACCTATGTCCTTCCAATATGCGTTGTAAACTCTGTGACTAAATTCTCTAACGGACGGTCCAGATCCTTGTAAGGTCCGTTTCCAAAGTTCTTTTTCAAAGAGCACAGTAGCTGGAAAAACATACATAGTCATAAAGAATCCCTGAGTATCTAATGTTTACACTAATACATTCATGGTACAATATACTCACTCAGAGATTCTTGCAATTAACCTTCCATATCCCCTTCTAGTATTCCAATTACTTCCATCTGTATCTTGTTAGCTAGTAACCGTTTTATCCTCTGAATGTAATCCACGCCCCCATCGTATAGTTATTCTATCTTAAAGTGATATTATTCCCATAAGTAGTTATAAGAAACACGTATAGTCATTGGCTATATTCAAGCCATTAGGTATGAGAGTATTGAGTTTATATATCCAAAAGGTTTCTTTTTGGTGTAGTTCCCTAGTAGCAGTCATATATTCCCTCTTTCGAGTCTTGAACAGCACGGTAAATAACATCTCCATGTCACTATGTTTTCTCTCCAAATAATGTTGGACCATGGGTGCCTCTAATACGTTATTCTTTATTCTGGACTGATGTTCACCAAGCCTTGTTCTAATGGAGCGTGTGGTACTTCCTACATATAATAGACCACATGGGCATTTCAAAACATACACTACCCCCTCAGTGCCGCAGTTAACAAATTCATTTGTAGTCCTTAATCCTGACTGTTCCAAATCTTCTGTAGTCATTATTAGGGAGCATTGTTTACATCTCCCACATTTGTATACACCCCTCGGCAGTCCTATGTTTCTGGTGCCAATATCATAATTTAAATCCGAATGTATAATCTGATCTTTGATGTTCCGGGTCCTCCTGAAGGCTACCAATGGGGGAGTCTCACAGCCTGGGATATCATTGACAAGCGGCCAGTATTTCAAGATTGCCCTGCGGATGGCATTTGCTTTCTCACTATAGTCAAGAACACCCACGATACGGTCTCTGGTCGTTCGTACCTTCGGTCTAAGTAATTCTTCTCTGGTCGTTTCGTCAGCACGTCGTCTTGCTTGTAATAACACCCTATCTGGGTAACCCCGTTGCTTCAAATGTTCTTGCAATATATTACTCTGGAGAACATAATCAGCAATACTAGTAGAATTTCTTTTAAGTCGCAGGAATTGTCCAAAGGGTAAGTTGGCCCTTAGATGTCCGGGATGGAAGGATCTATAATGGAGTAATGAATTTTTGTCTGTTTGTTTCCTAAAAGGTCTTACCGCCAGGGTCCCATCCTCCCCCTTATACACTGTCACATCCAGATAATTCACAGACTCCCTACTTGTGCTCCAAGTGAACTTTATATTAGGATGTATACTGTTCATCCATTCCCCCAATTCTTGGATGTTGACATTTTCATTTGTCGCTAGGAAGAGATCGTCAATAAAACGAACAAATATGATGATGTCCTTCCAAAATGGATTAGTTACAGGATTACAAAAATAGTCCCTTTCCAGCCGTCCCATAAATAGATTCGCTATACATGGTGCTGCAGAGCATCCCATCGCGACCCCTCGGAGCTGAATGAAAAATTGGTCTTCTACTCTAAAGTAGTTGTTTTCTAGTATTATTTCCAAAAGTGACGTCAAAAAGAAGGTGGGTGGGCGCAAACACTCTCTCTGATCTAAAGTTTCCATTACCACTAGGCGTGCCTCTTCATGCGGAATATTAGTATACAGTGAGGCAACGTCCAGTGTTGCTAATATCGCCCCTGCTGGTAATTTGAAGCCTTCAAACTTCTTGACAAAGTCCCCCGTGTCCAGTAAAAAAGTCGGTAGTTTTCTTACAAAATCCTGGAGAAAAAAATCCAAGTATTTAGACAACGGTTCCAGGATAGAGTTGCTTCCCGATATAATTGGGCGACCCGGAGGGGGAAAACCTTCTTTATGGATTTTAGGCAATATATACATTACTGGTGTCCTGGGAGACAAATTAATTAAGCCTTTATGTTCCCGATCTGTAATATGTCCCAATGCTAAAGCTTCATCCACGGTTACCTTAATTAAAAAACCGATCTTCTTCACAGGATCATTGGGGATTGGTTTGTAGTCCAATTCATTATTCAGTTGTCTCCTCACTTCCATCATATAATCTTTTTTATCCATCACCACTATTGCACCTCCCTTATCAGCCTCTTTTATTATGATGGAACGATCAGATCGCAAATCCTTTAAAGCCATCCTTTCCCCCTTCGGCAGGTTGTTGTATCCAATACCTTCCCGGGCTTCTATATTGTCAATTTCCTTCAATAACATCTTCTCAAAAGTCTGGACACAGTGATTATTGACAACGGGATTATATGAGGAGCGTGTGAAGATGCCTGTTTCCTTTCTCTTAGACGCTGTACCTCCAAAAACAATTTTCAATTTAATTTGTCTTATTAGTTTAAAGACGTCTATCCTAGTTTGGAAATCATTATACCTGGGAGTTGGCACAAACCCGAGGCCTTTATTTAAAGCCACTTTTTCTAAGTCCGAAAGAGTTCTGCTTGAGAGATTAACCACTAGGTCAGTGTCCCTTGTTGGTGTCAGGTCCGTCTCCCTCTGTTGTGCCGGCCCCCTCGTAAAAAACGGCCCCTGCCTTCATAGTTATGTGTCTTATTACCCGGCCGTACTGACATAGATCTAGTAGACATGCCTTGAAGGCATGTCTACTAGATCTATGTCAGTACGGCCGGGTAATAAGACACATAACTATGAAGGCAGGGGCCGTTTTTTACGAGGGGGCCGGCACAACAGAGGGAGACGGACCTGACACCAACAAGGGACACTGACCTAGTGGTTAATCTCTCAAGCAGAACTCTTTCGGACTTAGAAAAAGTGGCTTTAAATAAAGGCCTCGGGTTTGTGCCAACTCCCAGGTATAATGATTTCCAAACTAGGATAGACGTCTTTAAACTAATAAGACAAATTAAATTGAAAATTGTTTTTGGAGGTACAGCGTCTAAGAGAAAGGAAACAGGCATCTTCACACGCTCCTCATATAATCCCGTTGTCAATAATCACTGTGTCCAGACTTTTGAGAAGATGTTATTGAAGGAAATTGACAATATAGAAGCCCGGGAAGGTATTGGATACAACAACCTGCCGAAGGGGGAAAGGATGGCTTTAAAGGATTTGCGATCTGATCGTTCCATCATAATAAAAGAGGCTGATAAGGGAGGTGCAATAGTGGTGATGGATAAAAAAGATTATATGATGGAAGTGAGGAGACAACTGAATAATGAATTGGACTACAAACCAATCCCCAATGATCCTGTGAAGAAGATCGGTTTTTTAATTAAGGTAACCGTGGATGAAGCTTTAGCATTGGGACATATTACAGATCGGGAACATAAAGGCTTAATTAATTTGTCTCCCAGGACACCAGTAATGTATATATTGCCTAAAATCCATAAAGAAGGTTTTCCCCCTCCGGGTCGCCCAATTATATCGGGAAGCAACTCTATCCTGGAACCGTTGTCTAAATACTTGGATTTTTTTCTCCAGGATTTTGTAAGAAAACTACCGACTTTTTTACTGGACACGGGGGACTTTGTCAAGAAGTTTGAAGGCTTCAAATTACCAGCAGGGGCGATATTAGCAACACTGGACGTTGCCTCACTGTATACTAATATTCCGCATGAAGAGGCACGCCTAGTGGTAATGGAAACTTTAGATCAGAGAGAGTGTTTGCGCCCACCCACCTTCTTTTTGACGTCACTTTTGGAAATAATACTAGAAAACAACTACTTTAGAGTAGAAGACCAATTTTTCATTCAGCTCCGAGGGGTCGCGATGGGATGCTCTGCAGCACCATGTATAGCGAATCTATTTATGGGACGGCTGGAAAGGGACTATTTTTGTAATCCTGTAACTAATCCATTTTGGAAGGACATCATCATATTTGTTCGTTTTATTGACGATCTCTTCCTAGCGACAAATGAAAATGTCAACATCCAAGAATTGGGGGAATGGATGAACAGTATACATCCTAATATAAAGTTCACTTGGAGCACAAGTAGGGAGTCTGTGAATTATCTGGATGTGACAGTGTATAAGGGGGAGGATGGGACCCTGGCGGTAAGACCTTTTAGGAAACAAACAGACAAAAATTCATTACTCCATTATAGATCCTTCCATCCCGGACATCTAAGGGCCAACTTACCCTTTGGACAATTCCTGCGACTTAAAAGAAATTCTACTAGTATTGCTGATTATGTTCTCCAGAGTAATATATTGCAAGAACATTTGAAGCAACGGGGTTACCCAGATAGGGTGTTATTACAAGCAAGACGACGTGCTGACGAAACGACCAGAGAAGAATTACTTAGACCGAAGGTACGAACGACCAGAGACCGTATCGTGGGTGTTCTTGACTATAGTGAGAAAGCAAATGCCATCCGCAGGGCAATCTTGAAATACTGGCCGCTTGTCAATGATATCCCAGGCTGTGAGACTCCCCCATTGGTAGCCTTCAGGAGGACCCGGAACATCAAAGATCAGATTATACATTCGGATTTAAATTATGATATTGGCACCAGAAACATAGGACTGCCGAGGGGTGTATACAAATGTGGGAGATGTAAACAATGCTCCCTAATAATGACTACAGAAGATTTGGAACAGTCAGGATTAAGGACTACAAATGAATTTGTTAACTGCGGCACTGAGGGGGTAGTGTATGTTTTGAAATGCCCATGTGGTCTATTATATGTAGGAAGTACCACACGCTCCATTAGAACAAGGCTTGGTGAACATCAGTCCAGAATAAAGAATAACGTATTAGAGGCACCCATGGTCCAACATTATTTGGAGAGAAAACATAGTGACATGGAGATGTTATTTACCGTGCTGTTCAAGACTCGAAAGAGGGAATATATGACTGCTACTAGGGAACTACACCAAAAAGAAACCTTTTGGATATATAAACTCAATACTCTCATACCTAATGGCTTGAATATAGCCAATGACTATACGTGTTTCTTATAACTACTTATGGGAATAATATCACTTTAAGATAGAATAACTATACGATGGGGGCGTGGATTACATTCAGAGGATAAAACGGTTACTAGCTAACAAGATACAGATGGAAGTAATTGGAATACTAGAAGGGGATATGGAAGGTTAATTGCAAGAATCTCTGAGTGAGTATATTGTACCATGAATGTATTAGTGTAAACATTAGATACTCAGGGATTCTTTATGACTATGTATGTTTTTCCAGCTACTGTGCTCTTTGAAAAAGAACTTTGGAAACGGACCTTACAAGGATCTGGACCGTCCGTTAGAGAATTTAGTCACAGAGTTTACAACGCATATTGGAAGGACATAGGTCTACCCATGAGCTGTGACACCCACAGTGTCTGGAATTATTCTTGGACTGCACCTATATTGTGACTGTATATTATATTGTGAACAAGGCAATTTAAACCCTGTATAGGAAAAGTAGTGTCATAGGATGCCTGACCAGTAAATGCACTTTAATTGTAATAATTATAGCACTTGGAGCACGTGACACTTTAATAGATTAATTACAGGACGTCTGAAATGCCTATATGATTGAGGTTGAGGGGGAGTGCAATATGTGGTACAGTTCTTGAATGTGCTAAGAGAAATAATTTGAAATACAAGTTGTTTAATATACCCCTTATATATTGGTGAATAAATAATTCTGGAAACAATATTACACGCTTTATTGTTGATTGTGGAGGCATTATAGTACACGGGAATTTTTTTCTTGTCTGATATCCATCTAGAGGTTGGCAACCCTACGGTTAGATGAAGATCAACAGGTTTGAGAGAGAGAGGAGGGAAATAAATTAGTATCTGGCCAAAAGGACAGATAAATGAATTATAAAAAGGGATAGGAAAAGTAGAGGGTAGTAAAAGGCCTCCAGTGGAAAGTCAACACATGCTCGCTTTGATCTGTCTGCTCACATTTGTTTTCATTAGTCCAAGACATTAGCAGGCATAAGCTTTCATATGTCTGTCTTTTGTAATGTTGTACCAGGAGCAAAGTTGTTAAAACCTCCCCAAAGCTCAAGAGGCTTGAAATCCTGCTCTTTTCCTGATAATGCATAGAGAGAGCTATAGAGAAAATGTCACAATAGGATCTGGGACACCCAGATTCAAACCCCAACTCTGGGCCAAACTAGACGTTCATGTTTTTAAACAGTTGGTGCCAAGTTCACTGGGCCAAGCTTGGGTTCTCTGCAGCCACAAAGCAGCTGTGAAAATAGCTTTTAAAAAATAAAGGAGAGCAAAATAGGCTCGGAAAGCTACTGGGGGTGGAGGAAGTTCCCCCCACAGGGGGGAATCACTCCAGAGTGATCTCTGCTGGCTCTGTTATTTAAAACTATGCTTCTTGGCTAACATTGCATGTCCTGACACTTGACAAACATGCACCCAGGCATCTCATGTAGAGAGACTCTCAGGGCCAAACTACAAGTGACGCCTGATACAGGTTGAACCCTTGTCAGCTTCCCTCAAGTTTTGATGGGAAATGTAGGCAGCTTGGTGAAATGTTGGACAAGTGACAGTTGAAAATTCCATTGGACAGCAGTTGGAGAGCCACGCTGCAAGACCAGGATGCCTACATTTCCCATCAAAACTTGAGGGAAGCTGACAAGTGTCCAACCTGTGTCATTTGTCACTTGTAGTTTGGCCCTCTGTCACTCCACACGGTTCCAGATGCTGCAAGGAAAAAAAGGCTTTAGCCTTTGCTGCCATGCCATTTTCTGTAGTGGAAATGGCTGTGAGAGTGGCAGTTTACCCCTTCCTGAGCATCACATGCTCATCAATAACAAAAGAGGTGCAAGAGGGAGTCTGAACGAAGTCCCCTCTTCTACCTTGCAGAATATGGAGCAGTGTAGAGTGCCTGAGGGATATTTAAATGTTAGACCCCACATGAGTGTGTGACTGAGTACTGAGTGTGGGTCCTGTGACCCAACTCAAGTCACATTTAACTAGTATTTTGGCCCTAAGGAAAGCATGCATTTGCTGGGAAATCAGGGTTTTGAAAATGGGTGGAGAGAGGCAAGGATCATAGAGATGTTTCACTTGTCAGGGAATCCATTAATGAAGTTCTCTCAAGATAATGTGTCGAGGCGAAGGAACCGCTGCTGAGGCAGCATTTCCAGCATGCCTTTCTCTGGCCACGGAAGGTTAATTTTATTGTGTCTCCCAGGGATCTTGTAATTGGTGAGTGTGCCTCCTTCTAATCAGTGCATGTGCAGCGGTGCAAAGCCGTGAGAAGCTGTTCACAACCCTTTTAAGCTTTCTCATTTGGGATCTGTTCTTTCTCCCCCTTCTTCTCTTTAGAGGTCTCTGGCTTCTATTCTGGACCCCCCATGCACAAGCAGCACACTCCAGGGAACCTTATTCCTTTCCCCCTCCCTTCCCTTAACAACATTGCACTCATATTTTCTGAAAGAGAGAAGCCACTAAAAACCATGAGGTTTGTTTCTTGACAAATGTCCCATTTTCACAGGCAGTTGAACTGAACTGCAGCTTGTGCTCCATTCAAACATGTCAATAAACATTATTGCAAAGACGTAGAAGCAATAATGGGAATGTATAAAACTCACCTTTATTGCTTCTTGCCATGAATTTACACACTGCTCTAAGCAGCTTTTACTCCTGCAGGAGAAAGCTAGAGGATTTCTGCCATTTTCCAGAAGGCTGATATTTCGGCTTTGAATAAGGGCATGTTACTTTCTGCCTTCTTTGGAAAGAAGGCAAGCTTTGGCTAGCCCATGAATACATAAAGCTGCCTTATGCTGAGCCAAACCATTGGTCTATCAAGGTCAGTGTTTTTTTTTTATTGGCAGTGGCTCTCCAGGGCCTCAGACAGAGATCTCTTATATCACTTATTACCTGATGCTTTTAACTAGAGATGCCAGACATTGAATCTGGGACCTTCTGCATGTAAAGCAGATGTTCTATTACTGAGCAAAGGCCTCTCCACCTGGAGGTGTGTTCATTTCCCACTCCATATGACAAGATGCTGCTTTGAAAAACCTTACATTTAACCCCATGAAAAGAGAGATGGTAGATGAAACATAAGGAGACATTCCCCCACCCTTGAAAATACTTTATTAAGTGTCGCAAAACACTTAATATAACCTCTTGTAATTGTATACGATAGCATCAGATCTAGTGGCTGGAGCACAGCATCTTTGAACTTTCTTTTATAGAATTTTCCAAGCTTAAGAATCAAGTCATTCTGTACAAGAGGGATTTATTTCCCTCCAATCCATGCAAAGGTGCTGCTGATAGACAGATCTAGATCATTATGGCTTAGATTTAAGGTTAGGTTCGAAGTGCTTGAAGCAAAGCTTTCCCACAACGTACATGTGGGACCACCACACACTATATACCACTATGAAAATTACAACCATTTCAGACTTACTCCACAAACAGCAAAGTAGATGTGAATTTGTAAACCTGACCAACCACTCCTATACTATAAAAAGCAAAATAACAGGATAAATCTACAGGTGATATGAATGCAGGCATCATAGTCCTGTCGCTGTAGCATTTGATTTCACAATATCGGCACGTGGTACAATGTTATTTTAAGCCTGATGCATCTCCTTAAAGTTTCCATGTAGAGACAGAATGAATTTTCCTTTTCAGGAGGAAAAAATTACATGTTCGTAGTTATGAGCAGGATCCAGAATTGGGAATACATTTTAAATATTTATACTTTGCCTTTCCATTTGTGGAATTTCTAAGGCAGGTAAACAGATAGATGTCTCCACAACACACACACAGAGAGAATTAATAAGCCAATGCTGGCAACAATAGCAGCAATATATCAATACATCTAATCCTCAAAATGGTCCCATCTGTGGATTCTTAAATCTGCAGATTAGGGGCAGGTAGGGACAAAGAACTTACTTTGCCAACTCTGGGGACCCCCTCCCCAGGGTTGCAGAAAAACATGAAAGGTGTTTTGTTTTTTTTAAGAGAGAATTGTAAATCTCTCCCAAAGAGAGGAACATTGGCTGTGCAAGTACAGAGAGTACTCCACCACTAGCCCGACAGCATCCACCCTCCTCACTAAATGTTGGTGAAGGAGGCATCATTGTGGCAGTTCAAGCAGGCAGGTGGGATCCCTTCCACCCTACTGCCACATCAGTCAGACCAGTGGAAGATGAGACACTACAGGCAGGTGACTGACTGACTAGCTAGCAAACAAGTGGTCTGGTGAGGAAATAAGAAGATAGGCTGGCCAGTGTGTGGCCAAGATGCTGGAGGAGAGCACAGGAGGGAAAGGAAGCAGTGATGATAGATCTGGCCTCCAGAGTCTGGATGCCTGGTCTACCAAGCACTGAAAACAGCAGTGACCTCCAGATGGCCAGGTGTACCAATACCAAATTCCAATATTCTTGGAATGGTATTAATACTCCCAAAGTTTCAAGATAATAGGGAATCATGCCTTTTCTGAAATAATGAAACTAAATTAAAATGAAAAGTTTTGATGTATAGAACCTGAGTCTAAATTACTCTAGCCAGCAGTGTAAATTACCTCATTCATATGTAACATATCCCTTGGTCATAATGTGCAGAGGTTGTGACTGGATTGTGTTTTTTATATCTATAGAAAGTTCATTTGCACTTACTCATTACTGGGCATGTAATGCACACAAACATCTTTGTAAACAAATCTTTGTATCCATCTTTGTATCCAAACTTCTTTGTGTCCAAACAAGAAGTGTGTGCTTCAGGGAAAATGGAGTAAGCATCATCATGGCCTCTCTAGTACAACATTTGTAATCACCAGAAACTGAGAATCTTTATGTTGTGTGTATGTGTGTGCGCGCATGTGCACATGCATGCCCTGTGAGGGTGTTAATACTCAGGTTAATAATGTGCATAAATACCAAATGAATGAAGACTGAGTCTAAGGTACCCCAATTAGAAATGTTGATTTCTCAACTGAAACTAGGTAATGGCTTCATGTCCAAGGACAGTCATAGACGAGTCCTCAGAGGACTGAACTTTACAATTAAGATAGTTCAGACTCTTAGTTCTTTTCTGGCTGGTCCAAATAACAACAACAACATTCTATTTATACACTGCCCTTCAGGATGACTTAACCACCCACTCAGGGCAATTTACAAAGTATGCTATTATTATCCCCACAACAAAACACCTTGTGAGGTGGGTGGGGCTGAGAGAGCTCCAGAGAGCTGTGACTAGCCCAAGGTCACCCAGCTGGCTTCAAGTGGAGGAGTGAGGAATCAAACCTGGTTCTCCAGATTAGAGTCCTGCACTCTTAACCACTACACAAAACTGTCTCTCTTAGAGTTTAAGAGCTTGAGTTCTACATGATCATTTGCAATTATAAGTACCGTAGTTGCTCTGCTATAAAAATCATTCTTATTGGCATGTTTTGTGGTGTTTCTGATAACGATGTCCCCCCTTTTCTCATTAATTCAGTTTCTAACTTACAACAGAAATGCCTTATGGGAAAAGTCAGCTGTACGGCACAACTACTTGTTTTCAGAAAGAGACATTGTTGACCCTTAGTTACTACTAACTTGAGATAGATTTAAACTAGTAATGAGCTCTGACAGTCACTGAATCACCTTACTAGTTGGAAGTTCAACAGGAACCTTCTTCTTTGACTCTGCTTGAATTTTAATGTGCAGTCTCTGTGATGACTCATAAACTTTATGAGTGAATGATGCAGGCAGCCAAGTCAGATAATGATGCCACAGGTGTTTGGCCATAACCTGGGAGGAATAAAGAGATGGAGTCATATTCAGGCTTGAACAGAAGCACTGAAAAGCAAAGCTGCTGTTAACTGGTCTCTCTGCAGCTGATATATTTGTTTGTGTAGAATGACTACATTATCTGTGTGACAATAGACACTTTTATATCTCCACTCACAATGACAATCAGTAAATTAGACAGAATAATGGGACTGCAAGGGATGAGAAGGTATGAGTGTTAGTGCGGGCAGGCAAACAGAACTTTTTGTATTCTTGCATACATTCTATGCTGCTGGCCAAAAGGTCAGTGAGGCTTTTATACAAGCAAAGTTTGTTTGTATCTTGCTTTTCTCCCAAAGGGGGACCCAAAGTGGCTTACAACATCATTTTCTTGTACTCTATTTTATCCTCCCAACAATCACCCTGCTGGGTAGTTTAGGCTGAGGGTGAGTGATTGGACCATGGTCTCCTAACCAAGCCTCCATAGCAGAGTAGGTGATTTAAATCCAGATCCTAGTCTGACACATTATCCACTATACCCGCTGGCCCTCCCTCATACTCTTTGTGACTTTTGAAGGTTGGTTTTTCCTTAGAGATTCCACAAAATTTGTAGCAAGCATGCTTGGCAGGTGAACATATTGTTTTCAACTTCATTTGTTGAAAAGTCAAAGCAAAAATAGAATATGAATAGATCTGGAATATGATAAGACTGGATAATGTGCAGCAGGGCTGAGGGATAGTTGTGAATTCAGCAGCCTAAGGGCATATCTGTATTGCATGCGAGCTTGCTTAGATATGGTATGGTGGTTGAAGCGGATGATCTCTTTCAGAATTGGAATGGAAATCTCATCTTGTAATCAGAGGCTTCTGAAACACTGGTCTGTGTTTCCATTTCCATTATCCTTGTAGATCGCCTCATTAAAAAAACTACAACATTGAATCTTTGGAGAGAATTGCACAATGAAATGCATAGAGGGCTTAAAACTCTGTTTCGCTCTAATTACAAAAGATCTTGAATGTTTATAAGAGAGACATAAAGGATGATCTCAGAAATCATGAGGGGGATACCCTGGGTACGAAAGTCCCCGAAGAGACCAGAAATATGCATCTGAGAGGAAAACCTAGACATTACGAAAGATTGAGTGAATGGGATAATAAACTCCTCAGGGACAGATGTCATGTTCTTTTTATGCACCTTTAAAAGCCATGTGCACCCATGAAGCTGTGTAAATAATAAAATGTGCTAATTTAAAAGGAAGTGCAAAAAGAAGGCATGAATGATGGGGGTTGGATGGGAATAGTAGCATGAATAGTTACAAAGTTCTATGAGTACAAAAATGACATAACCACAGATCCATCCCTGATCTTAAAAGCTTTATCTCTATCCTTTTATCTCTTGTCTCTTGAGGGTTATTTAGATTCTATTTCTGCCTTTGTTTCAGTTTTCCTATGACTGTGGCTTTGCTGCTACTTTTCCATGTGCCTTTTCCTTAAATAATATCGTTAATTTTCCTAGCCCGGAAAATCCACAACAACCAATATCATTAATCTTTCTAGTGTTCTTGTTGTGGAGTGTTCAACAGTTCCTGAGACAGTCCATGTGTTTCCTAAAATCCTCTTTTCCAGGTATGAGTATCTGGAATGTAATACCCTCACTGTGGGTTGGTGCTGGTCCTTCAGTAGAATGAAACTTTCCTACCTCTGCCCGGTATCCTCCATGAAACGGTGCTCCTGGGGAATAGTGGACCTTGAGGAATGCCATGGGGAAGGGGATGAAGTGAGAAGTAGAAATGGGTGGGAACTGGCATTTTAGTATGGCTTCAACCTTCTGTATGCATCTAACTGGAACCTGAGTGCAAAGACTGATACTATCCAATTCTTCCAACCATAAAGCCTTAATAAGGTATGTATATGTGTTTAAGGGAAATCATGAGAATCCAGCATATCCATGTGCATGCATGTATGATGGGAAGGACACCTAGATGTGAGCCTATGCAGACTGTATCAATGGTTTGGAATAGGATCTGTTCCAGTTAGGGATACCTGGTCTCCTACTGTAGAGGGAGACCTCCCAGTATCCCATTCCTTTGTCTGCCACAGAGGCACCAGAGGGTAGTGGGGTGGAACATGCACTGGTTTTGTGCCAGCTCACTATCATCACTTCTGGTAAAAATCAGAAGGGTTGTCATGGACACTCCGAAATTTATAAAAACTCTATGGTTTTGCCATAAGCTTTTTATGAATTCTAGAGCATCAAATAACATCACTTCCAGTTTTACCAGAAGTAACATCAGTCCCCGCCTCCAATTTCTCTTGTGATCACCAACTGCAAACCTTGGCAAGCCTAGTGTTATTCCATTGTTTTGTCACTTCTAAATATATATAAAATGTTACTTTAATCTAGTTTTAACAAGCCTTTTGTTCTGTCTGGCACCTTGCCTCTTTATCTACAATTAGAGGCATCAAAACTACAATTACTACTATTAAAGGAATCCCAACTAGAGATGGGCATGAACCTAAATATGAACCAAAAAAACCATGAATCAGCCTGGTTCGTGGTTCGCAAACCAGTGGTTCGTGGAAGCTCGTTTCCATGAATTTCCATGAACTGGACTACTGGTTCATTTGGTTCGTATTAAAGGGCCAGTTTAGATGGAGTTTGGGGAGTTTAAAGGGCCCTGCTGCTTGCAAGCGGCAGGTCCCTTTAAACTATCAGCTGGCAGGCAGCAGGAGGGATTCCCCTGCCGCCTTTGAATGATTAAAAAGGGGTCTTTAAATGATTAAAAGCCCCTTTCCCTGCCAGAAATGGGCATTTAAACCCCATGAACCACGAACTGGTTCGTAAATGAGCCCAGTTCTGTGCCGGTTCGTGGTTCCTGGTTCTTGGAAATCCCACGAACCCCATGGTTTGTTTTTTTTGGGGTTCGTGCACATGTCCAATCCTCACTAGTAGTCACAGATTTCCTAATGGCTTTCTTGTTTCCTCACCACAGAATGAACATGGGGACTGACTGTCTAGGGTTGCCAGCTCCTAGTGGCTGTGGGGAATCCCCCACTCCCAGCTGGTATTTCCTGCCACCACTCAGAGTGTCAGCAGGAGAAAAATAAACTAAACAGTGTTTGTCATCTAATGACAAGACATCACTTCTATAATGCCATTGCCAAATGATGGTCACCCCACCCCAATTCTTTTCCAGTAGCTAGATAATGATGTGGAAATATAGTGAACATGCTAATGCGGAGAAAGTGCAATTAACTCCCTTTTCATCATTTTGAAAATGGGTTGATTCCTGACTCAGGCTAGCCACATCTTGCTAACTATTCAGCTTGAGTAACTAGACCATGTACGTAGCATAAGACAACACACTCACTGTAGAATGGAATCTAGTTTTGAGCACTGGTCTGAGGCCTAAGTTTAGATTGACTCACTGGGGTCCCTTTAGTGCCATAGTTGACAACTGTAGTTATTTATTTATTTAGTGGCTGAGGACAGAGCCAGCGGGAGATGATAATAAGAAAATAATAAAAGAGGGAGAGAGAGAACCAGATAATACACTGCAGAAGGATTTAACGGGGTGAAAAATTGTCTCTTGCCGAACTGTCTGTGACACTAAACACTGTCTCAGAGATCTTCAGTCTTCTTCCTCCGTAGAGGCTTAAGGGAAGCGACAGGCAAGGCTCTGAGCCAGCAGCTGGGGGGCTTTGGAAGTGACAGGGAAGAGCTGGGGCTTTTTTCTTTTTTCATCAGCAACCTTCAGCCTCACAGATGCAATCTGTCGCTTCAGATGTGTCCTGCATAAGGGATCTTTCTGTCCGCCATACAAACTAGAAAAGGCTTGGGCATGATTACGCCCCTTCCTGGAGTACTATCTTTCCCTAGAACACAGGGATGTATCATTTGTATTGCATCTCAGGGAAAGCATCTGTTGCAAAGAGGTGCCTGTATTCATTCAACATACCTCCCCCCACCCTGAGGACTCCACATATTTCACACTTAAATGCTAACCAGAGTTGGTATCTGAGGTCTTTCTGGGTTGGTGGTGAAACAGATGCTACAACAACCAGAGCACGGCCACTGTCAACCTCAAGCCCTGCTATATCTCTTCTGTGTTGTTGCTGTCTGCCCACTTTTAAGGGATGAGAAATGAAAGGATTAAGTGGAATGGGCATATATATCCTGTCTCCTCTCCCTCTCCCTCTTCCTCGAGCTTGTGGTAGCACCAGAGAGAAAGAGGACATAAATATGGGCATTGGCTAGGTGGAGGGCTCACTCAGGAAAGGGCATCAATGAGGGCGTCTTGCACAGGGGCTTCAAACCTTAGAAATTTATTTATTTGTTTGTTTGTTTGTTGGATTTATAGCCCGCCCTCCCTGCAAGCAGGCTCAGGGTGGGTTACAATAATAAATAAAGTACAATAGGTAAAACCAATAAAAATAGCATCTCAGTGCAAACATGAATATCCACATTCCAGACTGGGGACCTTTCCCCCTATACCTGCCCACCATACACAAGGGAAGAAAAAGGTGGAGGTGTGGGTTGGTGAACCTCTAACTCCTCAAGCATGGGGAGGCAGATGGACCATATACTCACCCTACTGACAGGAGACCAGCAGGGAGGCTAATGAGATGGACCCAGTGCTGGCCTCAACCATATGCCTGGCGGAACATCTCTGTCTGACAGGCCCACCGAATAGAAACAAGATCTTGGCAGGCCCAAGTGCCTTCCGACAGAGAGTTCCACCAGGTTGGGGCCAGGTCAGAAAATGCCCTGGCCCTGGTTGAGGCCAGCTGAGCTTCTCTGGGGCCAGGGACCACCAGTAGATGTTTACTTGCAGATCTAAGAGCTCTCCGAGGTACATACGGGGAGAGGTGGTCCCTCAGGTATGCTGATCCCAGTCCATTTAGGGCTTTTAGGTCAGAACCAGAACCTTGAACCTGATCCGGAATTCCACAGGGAGCCAATGCAGCTGCTGCAGAGTTGGAGTCATATGTGCCCTGAATGAAATTCCTGTCAGGACACGAGCAGCAGCATTTTGGACCCGCTGCAGTTTCCGGGTCAGGGCCAAGGGAAGCCCTGCATAGAGTGTGTTACAGTAATCTAATCTGGAGGTGACCATTGCATGGATCACTGTCATTAGGTCATGGGTTGAGAGATAGGGGGAAAGCTGCCTGGCCTGCTGAAGATGGAAAAAAGGCAATTCTGGAAGCTACCTTGACCTGGGCCTCCATTGACAAAGAAGAGTCCAGTGTCACACCAGGGCTCCTCACTGATGAAACATACACAAGTGGTGCCCCCTCAAAGTCCGGGAGCTGAATCCCCATATCTATCCCCCCACAGCCCAGGTACAGGACCTCCGTCTTTGTAGGGTTCAACTTCAGTCTGCTCTGCTTCACCCATCCAGACACAGTGCCCAATGCTCTACTTAGGACCTCAGGAGCAGAGCCAGGCCATCCATCCATCAATAGATACAACTGGGTGTCATCCGCATATTGATGGCAACCCAGTCCAATCCTCCATGCCAGCTGGGCAAGAGGGCGCATGTAGAGATTAAACAACAATGGGGAGAGTAACGCCCCCTGGGGGACACCGCACACCAAAGATTGACGTGCTGATAACCTCTCCCCCAGCGCCACTCTCAGTCCCCGACTGTGGAGAAAAGAGACAAGCCACTGCAAGGCAGTCCCTTGAATCCCCACATTGGCAAGGCGGTGAGTTAACAGTTCATGGTCAACCATGTCGAATGCTGCTGAGAGATCTAGCAACACCAGCAGCGCTGACCCACCCTGATCCAGATGCCTGCAGAGATCATCTGTGAGGGCAACCAACACTGTCTCAGGCCCATGACCTGGGCGGAAACCAGACTGGAATGCGTCCAGGACTGATGCCTCATCCAAGAAACCCTGCAGCTGCTCCACCACCACATGCTCAATCACCTTACCAGAAATGGGAGGTTTGAGACTGGGCGGTAACTGGACAGATCGGTGGGGTCCAAAGTTGGCTTTTTCAGGAGAGGCTTCACTACGGCTTCCTTTAATGCCCTGGGAAAAACCCCAGAGCTCAGTGATAGATTAATAATGGCCTCCAACGGGGCCCTCAGCCCATTGAGACTGGCCTTAACCAGCCACGAGGGGCAGGGGTCCAAGGGGTACATACTGGGCCTCACCAGCCACAGGATCCTGTCAACATCCTCCTGGGATACCAGACCAAAGTGATCTAAAATTGGACCAGAAGATGGCCAAGGGGTCTCCAGTTCCTTTACTGTTTCAGCCGTGGTTGGCAGGTCGCAGCGGAGAGACAGGACTTTATCTGAAAAAAGCTTCCAAAAGCCTCACAGCTAATAGCCGAATTTCTAATTTGGCAGTCTCCCTGAGAGACGGAGACTAAGGACTGAACTACCTGAAATAATTTTGCCGGGCATGAGCTAGCAGATGCTATGGAGGCAGCATAATACTCCTTTTTTGCCACCTTCACAGCCACCTCATAGGCCTTCATAAATGTTCTATAAGATGATCTTGTCTCTTCGCTCTGACTCGGCCGCCACACTCGCTCCAGCCGTCTCAGCTCCTGCTTCAACCGTTGTTGCTCCTCTGTATACCAGGGGTCCAGTCTGGCACGGGAGCGGAGAGGGCGATGGGGGGGTGATTTCATCAATGGCTTCAGAGAGAACGCCATGCCAGTCCTCCACCAGCTCATCTAACAAACCGCCAGGGGGCATCAGATCCTGCAGAGCCTTCTGGAAACCAATTGGATCCATCAGTCTCTGTGGGCGAGCATAAATCAGCTCACCGCCTGTGCAGGGAGGGGCTGGCACTCGCAGATGGCCCTTCAGGGCAAAGTGGTCCTACCATGGCACTGCCTCAATGGCATCAAGGTCCACAGATTTTAACTGAATTCAGTGCAAATGAAAGGATATGCCCCTTTTTGGTTCCTATTGCTGGAGAAGAGTTTTGTGGATACCATGGACAGCCAAAAAGACAAATAAGTGGGTACTAGATCAAATCAAGCCAGAATTCTCCTTAGAAGCTAAAATGACAAAACTGAGGCTTTCGTACTTTGGTCATATCATGAGAAGACAAGACTCTCTGGAAAAGTCAATAATGCTAGGAAAAGTAGAAGCCAGTAGGAAAAAAGGAAGACTCAAAGTGAGATGGCTTGACTCAATAAAATAAACCACGCCCTCCAATTTGCAGGATCTGAGCAAGTCTGATAATGATAGGACCTTTTGGAGGTCTTTCATTCAGAGATCCAGAGGAGTTTGCCATGTCAGTCTGTAGTTGCAAATTACTCTCATTCATAGGATTGCCATAGGTCGGAGGCGACTTGATGCTGTAGGTTGGAGGCGACTTGATGGCACATAACACACACACACACATTGTTCTCTTATATTCTCTTTTTATTTCATGTGTATACCTGCTAGAGGTTTTTCCTGTTTTATACCAGCCAGCATGGTGCAGTGGTTAGAATATCGGACTAGGGTCTGGGAGATCAGATCCCCATCCTGTCACAGAAGCTTCTGAGTGATCTTGGGCCAGTTACACACTCTCTGTCTAACCCACCTCACAGGGCTACTGTGAGGATTAAACAGAAGAATGTTGTAAGCCACTTTGGGTGCCCCATTGAGGAGAAAAGTGTGGTACGAATGAAGTAAAATAAAGAAAAAAATAATTTAATGCAATATACACTTCATTTATATACTGCAAGGGATACCAACACTGGTGTCAACAAGACTCTCACATTTTAGTAGTACGATTGGGAAAAAGATAGCTGCAGTTTGTTTCCAAGTGGAAACTATGTATGCCAAAAGCTGAGGGTTTTTTTAAGTGGAAACTTTTTAGAAAATTACATTTCTAAGTTCAGGCAAGTCTGCAAAGCACTATCAGTTGGAGTCTTTCTAAAATTTTCTCCCAGAGGATGAACCTTCACACAGAGAATGAAAATATCCTTGCCTTTTCCCTCTTCCTGCCATCCAATATGCCCCCCAAATTCTGTCCCTGGGGGAATGAAGTCATGAAGGAGAAGTTGCAGGGTGGCTACGGAAGAGGAGGAAAATCAGGAAAAGTTGCATGTATGGACATTTGCAACAGAATCCAGCCCTATGTTTTCTTCTAACCCTCTAGCATCCAGCCAGGGTCTGCCTTGACAGTCTACTTTTGCAGTTTGAACTACCAATTGAGCCACCTGCTGCTCTTGCTAATAAAACTTGGCAATGAGTACTAAGGTGTGAGAAACCAGTAAATCTATAAGCCAACCACAATTTATTACTAGCTCCACCTCTCAACCACCTGTCTCTTGAAATAACAAAATACAACTTGTAGGCAGGTTTAAGTTCTGGCACTTCTTTTAAAGACAAATAGTTTGCTACAGGCTCCAGAAAATAATCTAAAAACCAGTACCTGAAAACACAGATGAACATAAAAGGGTAATATAAATCCTTGAGAAGTCCAAGTCATGTCTTCAGCAGGGATGTTTCCAATTTAATTTAATTAATTTAATTTATTAGATTTATATTCTGCCCTCCCCACACACCAGCAGGCTCAGTGTGGATGTTTTCAGCAGGGATGTTTCCAACATTTGCTTCATTCAAATTTCCCACTGGAATTTATTAACTGGGCTTGTTTCTGAAGCAGGTCTAATCCCCCCCACACACACACAGTCGGAATAAAGAGGCAGACACAAGGCTTGGGTAATAAAGGGCCACTTTTTATTTTTGGCAACAACATGAACTGCAACAACTCAGAACCTGGCAAAGGCCTAACCAGCGATACAGGTCAAGCCCTGGGGTCACTCCCCTGGACCCCGCCTTGACCTGTCTGGGCAAGACCCACTGCCCTGGATGCGAGCCATCCAAATGCATGGCTGGGATCCCTGCCGCGGAGCATGAGGGCAGGACTTTTCCAGGGGCTCCCACCAGGCAGCCTACCCTCTCAGCTGGCTGCCGCAAAGCATGCCAGGTGATCCTGACAGGCCCCCAATATTCCCACCAATGGGAATGTGCTAAGAGTACTCACCATCCCGCTAACATCCCCCCAACTAAATCCTACCAATGCTAAGGCCGAGCCTCTGCTCAGGCCTTTGCGCCCCACAGGTGACTTAATGCAAGTTGCAGCCTAAGTCTCAGGTCTTCCAAAAATATGTTGTTGCCTGCCACCGATAGGTGGACCCCATCACCTCTGTAGAGGTCAGCCAAATGGGTCTTAATCCTGGGATGGAGAAGATAAATGTCCAACCCGCTCCCCAAAGCCAACTGAAGGGCCCTATTGGTCCTGTGCCTAGCCCCTTCTACCCCTTCGGGGTCCAAAGCTTCACGCCACACCCAGTCCTGAAGCATCTCCGACCAAATCATTAAGACGCCCGGCCACTTCTTGCTAATCCTTTGCAAGTCAGCCTGCACCTGCAAAATAAGGGACATGCCCTTTACAAGCACCAGGTCATTACCTCCCAGGTGAATGACCAATATGTCAGGCAGAGGACCAGTCCTCCCCTCAAACAGCAAAGGCAGCAGCCCTGGCCACCTTAGGTCGCAGCGGCCCTGCCACTCAACTGTGGCCCACTCACTTAACCCAAGCTGGGACCTAATGACTGTCCTCTTGGCTTGGTGGGCCGCTCAAAAAACCATGCTGTGTTCGCATACAAGGATTTACAGTCTTCCACAGCAAAACACAGCACCTAAAGAAAAAACAAGTCCGTTGAGGTTCCCAGCGCACAGAAGGTGAATGTAAGACCGATAAGCCTGGGACCTCCACCAGCTGACCTGCTTGATAACCTGACTAGGGTAGCCCACGGCCACAGCTGTCGAGGCTGCCCCAATCCGAAAGGAATGGGTGCCAAATTTAACATTCTATAGACCCAATTTGGTCAGAGCCAGTCCAGTAACTGTCCAGAACTGGTATTTAGTCAAGGGGGCTCAGTCAATGTGACAAAACAATAACCCTCCATTGTCCCCCCGAAGTGCAATATGTTGCCTCAGAACCGAGACTGGGCACAACTCTATGTCTGCACAAGGACCTAGCTGAATAACAGACCCCCGCTGCAACTGATCCATCTTGGAGCGCCTAATCCTTAAAGTGGCCTTATTCCCCACAAACTTTACGTCCGAGGCCATTAAGGCCCTCCCCAAGTCATCCTTAATGGAGTGGGCCACCAATTCACTTATTCTAAGGGCCCCAAAGAAGGCTGTCAGTGCAGCAGCATGAAATAGAGCCGCCTCGTAATCAGAGCAACCCACCTACAGCCCCCTATAGGGCCAACCATGGAACCAGTATTAGGGGCAATAATAGGATTAATCCATAAATTGGCCCCCACCCAAAGCTGCCAGTGGGATGAAGGAAGGCTGCCTGTGCCCTGGCCAGCCTATCAAGTGTGCCCACCACACAGGAAGGCTGCCTGCACCCAGGTAATCTTGCAAAGCAAGACCCCACAAACGTCCCCTTTTATATTCCCACACTAAGGCCCAATTACAGAGGGAAAAAAGGGAGGGGATGGTGATGATAAGCAGAAGGACGCTCGCCTGAGAAGGCTCAAGCCCTTCCAGCCCCCACCCCTGGTGGGGAGGAACAAAACCAGCTCCACTGGTCCCAGCCAGCAACGGGGAGGCAGGAGCTGCTAGATTAAACTTGCAAACCAAGCAGGCGCTGCGCCTCAGAAACAGAGCCACACAGCCCGACCGCAGCCTCCGCACTGCAGCAAATGGATCCAGTGCTGCTGCTAACCTTCGCTCTTCTCCGACCGATGCTTGCTGCCTCTCAGCTGCTCTGAAGACCCCAAAGTGCTCGGAGCAAGCCCAAAGTGCTCGGAGCAAGCAAAAACACTCCACTCCGTCCGAGCATGAGGCGGCAAGTGCAAGAATGGGGGCAGGACTGCACTGTTAAGGTGCCTAGCCCTGCCCCCTTTCCACGTGGCCCTATGAGGCCAGGGGAAACACTGCAGCTTGTTCTCTACAGAGGCAAATGCGGCCCCCTCAAGCCTTTGGCTGCCAGCCGGGAGGGGGCCGGATTCTTAAGAATCTTTCATTTTTCTGCCTTTTGTTTCCGAAATGGTGCACACAAAAACACCTATTATGCAGTTTGCCTCTGGTTTCAGTTCCTTCAGTTCATTTTCATCATCCTACATTGCCAATGTTCATATTTACATAGATAAAACCTTGCAAATAAAAAAACCCAGTAAGGATGTGATATATATGGTTATATCAACATGCTTTAGTCTGTTCGAGTACCAGTGTGCAGGAGTGTACTTTTGCATCGCTAATACACCACACAAAAAGAATCTTAATGCAGTTACACTGACATTGGCTTTTTGTGTATGTGTGTTTTTTTAAATCAATGTGTGTAATGTCAATATGCACAATGTGCCTCTAATATACAATGGGGACATGATACAAATTAACTAAATGTTACAGCACGCTGCACCTACTCCTATACCGGAATTCATTTTATAAATTAAACCTGAATTCAGGTTAAAAAAGGCCATGGAGTAATAAAGGAATGGTGGGGGCTCCACTCATGCCTGACTTTCAGTTCTCCAGCTGCCATTAAACACTTTGTGGTCTCCAGCCAGCTTCTAGGAACATGCAGGAAGTGTTCTGTTTTCTTGCATCTTTTATACAATGAACACTTGGGAGCTTGTTACGTAGCCTTTATCTCTCTGATTGGGAACACAAAAGCTCCTGAAATATCTGGTATGTGATTGCCACTACAATAGCTTGGGTGGGGGAAAGGATGAATTGATGCTACTGCTGGACATGGGATTTTGGCAAGTCCCCAAGGAAGCTCTCAGAAGTGTTACTGACTCCTATGTCAGTGCCGTGATTCACTGTTGCCGGGAAACTTTCTGAAGCACTATTCATACTGCTAGAGTGCTCTGACATTGCTATTTCTAAGGACAAGTAGGAATATCCACATTCAAGCAGTAGGGTTGGAAGATTATACATAGAAACATGAAATTTCCTTCTTCCTAGCAGTGGTGTGAAGAACAGAAAGGATAGTCCCAAGGGTATCACTATTCTATTAACAGCTCACGGACACCTGCCATACCATTGCCCCAATAATGAAACTGTTACACTGTCAGTTATATTAATGGTGCTGTGCTATTAGCCTAAGCATTAAATTGCTATTGCAATAGCTCCACATTATCACCATAGGAGCAGTGCTGTGTGAGGTATTGCTTTTTCAGTAAGAGCGATGTGAGCCCGCTGCCCTGGCAGCTTAATACTTGGATTTCCATACCATTTGATTGTATTCAAAGCATATAAATGTTGTTATTGTTACTTTATTTGCTTTCATTCATTCGGGGCCATACACATTATTGATCAGAATATTCGTACAAAATGAGAGCAAATGAAATGGTACCTTTAAGTAGCTCAACTAGTCATTTAAAACTATTGCTAGCTTCCAAATAACACTTCTTTAAAAACAACAAATAAGATGTCCCCTTTTCAAGGGCATGTTTGAAAGCATCATGTTAGAACTTTTTAAAAAATGCTGCTTGCAATCATAGTAAGACAGACATTAGTATTAGCATAACAGCCTTGATTGACAATATCAGCAGGGTTGGATGAATGTCACTTGTTCTGTTCAGAATTGATTCCAAACTTTTGCTGTGTCAAATATTCCATTTTCAGCCCTTCTAATGATTCAATGTAAATTTCTGTAATAAATGTCAATTGTTTGCATTTTAACATACATTTTAATATGTCTTTTATATGCAAGGATGCGTTAACCTGTCTTTTATATCCTGGGATGCATAAAGGTGTCAAATTATGTTTGCATGTGCACTGCCATCCTAAGCAGAATCACATCCTTCTACTCCCATTGACTTAAATGCATCAAGGAAGTTGCAACTCTGATTAGGATCATATATTGTTAATGTTCAAGGAGCCTAGATTCTTAACTCCTTGAGTTCTTTCTCCCTAAGCTATGTTCAGCAAATTTTAATAAATTGTTTTATGGCTTTTTTACATTTGTTTTATATCTGTCATTTCTCATCATCATTTCTAGCATTTAACACTTTTCCAGTTAATTTTAATGCCTCCTAATTTGTAGATTGTGTCAAATGTTGCAAATTAATGTTTAAATCATTTGGAAAATGCATATGCGTGCACTGATACAGTCTTAGGAGGGAGGATCCATTACCAGTGGAAAATCTGATAATGATTAACATCCATTGAGTAAACATCGATCATTTAATCTGAGTCATCAACATAGCAAAAGAATGCTCAGCCAGCAGGGAGAACAAAAATAACTACTTTTTAGCTACATGGTCACTGATGGTTAAAGAATTCTAAAAGGATGGTGAAGCTGAACAATTTTATCAAATGCAGCTAAGAAAGAAAATGTGGGATGAAACAACAAAATAGTGAAGTTTTCAGATGACAACAATTTAGAGAATGGAAGATCTCAAACTGATGGAAAAGTGCTATCCTTTAAACCCAACAATTTCTAATAACTTTCATTCCTATAGTCAGAGCTATTCATATCTTATAATGATGTGTGGCAGTGACTCAGAGGCATGGAAGGTGGGGTGACATGGGAACAAGAGCCAGTGCAGTATAGCGGTCAGTGTGCTAGATAGACTAGAAGAAACCTAGGTTTGAATCCCCACTCTCTCATGGTATCTCACTGGGTGACCTTGATCCAGTCATACCTTCTCAGCCTAGTCTACCTCTCAGCCACTCATCTACCTTGAAAGGATAAAATGGAGGAGAAGAGAATGTTGTAAGCCACTTTGGTTCCCCATGGGGGAGAAAGGCAGGGTATGTAAAATAAATAAATAAAATTTTCCTGGAGTCCTGGCAACTTTGATGCTGGAGTAGTATTCAAGGTAGTGATTTTCCATCACAGAACATACAGTGAGCGGTAGCTAGGAAATCGGGTGGTTGGAAGCATGGGAGAGGAAGAAAGGAGAGAGGGTGAGGGAAGGACTAACTGTTGGCTGACTTGGACTGTGATCCAAGCTGGAGAAGAACTGTCTGGGGGCAATGCTAACTTCAGGTTGGAGATGACCATTACACGCCACCATTTCCTAGTCTGAATATAGGAATGATGCATATATGGGAACATCACATGGTAGGGCAGCAAGTAAGGGCCAAGCTACACATGACGAATGACACTTGAACGGCAAGTGGATTGAGTGGAGGGCAAGTGAACAGGGAGAAATACACTTGCCGTTCAAGTGTCATTCGTCATGTGTAGCTTGGCCCTAAGGCTGCATTTCCTGGCTTATCAGTAATAACTAGTCCTTGCTTTCCTTTGCCTGTGTCCCAAGCTTCATATCTCACAGCTGCTGCCTTCAGCCTCTCTATATTCTTTCCACATGCCAGCACTCGGCTAACACATAGAGAGGCAGTGAGCAAGAGAAAGAAGGAGAGCGTTGGCAGGGAGTCAATATATTTCAATGTTTTATTTCTATGGAACTGGAGTTGCATTTAGTTGGTTAGCTTTAGCACAGAGCAAAGTGGTCTAAAGTGACTTAGATATTGGGGCAAACGATTAAAGGAGCAACACACACAAAAATCCATGCATTAATTAGTAGGTCAGTGGTTGGTTGAGTAGTTATTACTAAATTACAAGGTTTGCATCTAACAGACAGGATTGATCGGTGGAGTTTGCCAACTCTGGTGATTGTTTATTGAAGCTGTGAGTCAGTGGGGATAGATTCCTATTTATTTGTTGATTGGAATGGAAAAGGGGGCGGGCAGTTGTCTTGCTGTTTTCCATTTTTCTTTCTGGTCTGCAAAAATGTGAAAGAATTGGTATTGTCTGTCGGGAAGCCATGCTTTTGGAAAGAGTGATAATCGGGTAGATTACAAACAGATGCAAGAGAACGGCTACCTAGAAGAATAATGGGAAGAAGCTTCAGCATATCCAGATGATACTTATTATGGTTTTTCACTGTTACCAGTCAGGCAATCTTCACTAAGTTATAAGCAATTCTTACATATTCAGGAAAACATCCTGTATGTATGTCAGAAACAAAGCTAAAATAACCAAATACTCCCTTTAAATAAAAACAAAATTAGTAAGGTGTTTTATTTATTAACCTATGTATGCCATACTCCCCCCCAAAATGCCCAAAGAAACTTACCGTAGTACAAAGCAAAATACAATATTTTAATCAAGCAATTATTAATCAATAGATCAGGGGTCTCTGATCTTGAGACTGTGGATGTTTGTAGAATTTGGAGAATGGGGAGTGGACACCACCAGAAAATGGCTGCCATTGGGGACTGGTTATAATCCCCTTGCATGTTGGGACTCGGCTGCAAAATGTGGGAAGGTGCAAGCCAAGCATCCTCTTACAATAGAGGCAGCTGTTTCTGAATGGGTACTCCCCCACTGCAAACACAAATGATGCCTCCTGGATACCTCCTGGGTACTTCTGAAGCACCTCCTACTTCATTGAGGTGGAGGAAAGCCAGGGCTGGCAATTTGCTTTGGGGAAGAGATGCTTTGAAGAAGAAACAAATGAGTGCCAGGAAATCCCTCAGTGGATGCCGTGTCACCCACAGGCACCATATTCAGGATCATTGCACCAGATAAGAGAAGCAGAATTATTTTCAAAAGCAGGGAAAATACTAAGCAGTATTTAGCCAGAAGCAAAAGGACAAGACAAAGATATCTGACCGGAACTTTGATCCTCTTATGGATATAGACTGGAGTAACTCTGTTTAGGATTTCAGTGCAAGAAGCCTTACTCTTAAGTGGCTCTTACTCTTACTTTTAAGTGGCTCTTCTATCAGAGGAGCAGGCTCAGAATTGTGTAGGGAAGATGCCGTTTCGGGGACAGCATAGCCTTGCTGAACCAGCCTTCGTATCCAAGGAAAAAGAGGCTGAGTGGAGAAACTGAACCTCTCAACCTGAATGCTGTTGCCTCCTCATGTATGCTGCCTGAGGTATCAAAAACTCTCCCCTCCCAAAAGCTTTCAAGGTCGCTATCAACAATCCTCACTCATCAGAAATTCTATAGGACCCCAAAGGAGCCTGTAGAGCACCACAGGGATGCAAATGTAGGTATTGGTCCCATCAGAAGCATTCCTTGTCCTAAGAATCATCAACATCTCAGCTTCTGAGCTATCTGAGATCCAACATCTCTCCTTGAGGCAAACATGATTATTCAGATAGACTAAATTTCTAGGTAGTAACTCTCCTCTGTAAGGTTCCCTTCCACATAATCTTCATTCTTTGAAACCAAAATATAGTTGCAAAATATTCTACTTGCAAAGGAAAGACAGCTATTGTGGTAAACCATAAGTTAGAAAGATGTGATAGATATCATTTCATGTATGTTGTATTACTAGACATTATTTGGGGAGAGACAAACAGGATACAAGGAACTGCTGGTTTTAGTGGTTGCCATGTATATAATCAAAAAGAGTCCAGTAGCACCTTTAAGACTAACCAATTTTATTGTAGCATAAGCTTTCGAGAATCAAGTTCTCTTCGTCAGATGCCTGATACAGATACTGGCCAAATACAGAAGAGCAGGAGAGAGAGAGGCTGCCTCTCTCTCTCCTGCTCTTCTGTATTTGGCCAGTATCTGTATCAGGCATCTGACGAAGAGAACTTGATTCTCGAAAGCTTATGCTACAATAAAATTGGTTAGTCTTAAAGGTGCTACTGGACTCTTTTTGATTTTGCTACCACAGACTAACACGGCTAACTCCTCTGCATCTATGACCATGTATATAATGTAAAGCTGGTTGATAAAAAGACAACTGGGAGACATGATAGAGGTCAATAAAATCATGCACTGGGTGGAAAAGTGGATAGAGAACATTTTCTCCCTTTAGAACTCAGCACTCAATTAATTTGATGGGTGGTAGATTCAGGATGGACAAAAGGAAGTACTTCTTTACGCAATGAGAGCAAGATTCAAATCCAGTAGCACCTTAAAGCCCAACAAGATTTCCAGGGTGTTGTTGGGGTTTAAAGTGCTACTGGACTCAAATCTTGCTCTTCTGCTGCAGACCAACACAGCTACCCAACTGTAAGTTTACTCAACCAGTTTGGTGTAGTGGTTTAAGAGTGGCAGGACTCTAATCTGGAGAACTGGGTTTGATTCCCGATTCTTCAGTTTGAAGCCTTGGGTCTGTCACAGCTCTCTCAGAGCTCTCTCAGCCCCATCTACCTCACAGGGTGTCTGTTGTGGGGAGAGGAAGGGGAGGTGATTGTAAGCTGCTCCAAGACTCCTTTGAGTAGTGAAGGAGTCTTCTTCTTCTTCTTCTTCTTCTTCTTCTTCTTCTTCTTCTTCTTCTTCTTCTACTACTACTACTACTACTACTACTACTACTACTACTACTACTACTACTACTACTACAAGTAATTGAATTGTGGGATTCACTGCCAGTGGATGTAGTGATATCCTTGAGAACAGATGGCTTTAAAAGGGATGATAGGCTCATGGAGGATACATCCATCAGCTGCTACTACTAAAAGGAACCTCCATATTCAGATGCAGTATGCTTCTGCATACCAATGCTAGGAGGCAACATTGGAGGACGGCCTTAGTTCTTATACCTTGTTCATTGTTTCCCCAGGGTAACTTTTTGGCCAGTATGTGATATAGAATGCTTGATTGTATGGGATCACTGATCTTATCCAGTCTTACATTCTGGTCAAAGAATGGGGAAAGGGTAGGAGGTCTTAGGAAGAAGAGTAATTCAGAGGAAACCATTATCTGAATGGGGCAGAAGTTTTAGTGGGACTGAGACAGTGAATTCTTTTAAATGTGGGGTAGAGAGAGAAGCATTAATTCATCATTCCCATTAGCCATCCTCTATCAATGGCATTTGGGATTGATCAGAAAGAAAAATTTTCCCTGGAGGTCTCCCAGATAGAAATGCAAAGCAGGCAATAAGAAAAAGAGAGAGAGAAGCTGGCTGATGGATACGATACTGGAGGATTCCTCTCTCTGTGCATTAGAAGCTCAGCAGATTGCACTAATGTGCATAATAATCAAGCTGTCAAAGACCTCTCTCCAGCTCTGCTCGAAGGCAGGCAACGCGGTGAACGTTTTATCTCGTTTGCAAATGGCTTTTTAGGCCCAGTAAAATGCTGTTTTCATATCAATTAATAATTCTGCTAATAACACAATTAAAAAATCCGCCTTTTTCTGGGGGCAATTTCAACAAGGCAGGGAAGACTCAAAGCACGTGGGAGGGTTGAGACTGGCCGGGTTCCATGGTGGAGCAAAGGATGTTCAGGGATGGGGGGAATAACGACTAGACGCAGCAGAATGTAATACGTTGTTAGCAAATGAGTTTGAGATCTGGAAGGTTGTGCGTTGTCCTGCAGTTTCTCAGTCCAGCACACGCACAATGAGTAAGACATATATGTATGTATGTTATTATTTATTTAGGATATTTCTATACCAATATCTTCCAAGCCCTACGCAAGGTGGCTTACAATTAAAACAATGTTACTATGTAAAAACAAGCCATTAGAAACTATCCAGCTATTAAAGAAGTACACTTGGTACACATGCATAATTGGGTTGAGCATCTATGCTCTATTGTATGTTGAAGTTTTTGTCAAGAATTTCTGTTGTCTGCTTTGTTGCGGTTGCTTTTGTAGATTCATCTGCACAGTGTATGCATATTGTATGTTTTCCATGAAATACAACTTGATGGCTCCTCAAAGACCACAGCCTCTCCCATTTTCCTGCCTCCTCTTCTTTTTAATCCATCAGCTAACCTCCCTTTATCCTCCCCTTGTCTTCAGTTTTCTCTCCTCCCCTGTCCCTGGTACTCTCACAGGAAATGTCCGAGTGAGTTGTATAGTGCCAGACACTGGGCTAGGGTTGCCAGGTCCCCTCAGCCTCCTGGCAGGAGAGGGGGGAGCTTGGCACTTAACTGTGAAGACCTTCCAGAAGTGACATCATCATGCCTGGCAGTAGGCATGCTGCCATGCTTCACAGGAGCCAGAAGTGACCATATCGTGCTCAGCAGCATGCCCATTCCTAGGCCCATTCCCTGGGCCTCCCACCCCTACCGGCCAGGTGAGTGGGGGGTGGGTGGCATAGGCTGGGAGCAGGGTATCCCCCACCCCCATCAGGGGACTGGCAGCCCTACACTGGGCCAGGCTCAATTGCACTGTGGGGACCCTGTAAGGATTTGCAAGGGACACCTCAGTTTTCCCTGTATCCCCCCACTATTTCTTCTTTCCCTCCTTCTGTTCCCCCATCTTCAGTTTTATACGCATACACACACATTATATAATGTGGACCACAAGCAGCTTACATCATTCTCTTCCATTGTATCTTCACAACAACCCTGTGAGGTAGATAGGCCTGTGATGTGGATTGGCTCACTCAGTGAGCTTCTAAAGCAAAATGGGGTTTTGAACCTGGGTCTCTCAGATTTTAGTCTGAAACTCTAACCATTATGCAACACTGGCTATTATGGTTTGGCTGCTGTTGAACAGTACCAAGAACTGGCAGCTGGGGGCTGGATGAGTCAGGCAGATCATGTGGTAGCAAGTCAGTGGCTGCTGCCCAGCCTGACTCCATTGAAAACACCCTCAAAGGGCAAAACAACCCTGGAAAGGGGCCTGCCTTCTCCCTCTGCCTTTTACTGACACAAACCAAAGCCTCAACTGGAAACACTGGAAAAGCTATAGGCACTGTGTAGGAAATCAGCAGAGTTATTTAGAGATTGTGCATTGGAAGTAATGAGAATAGACACACACTCCAGTGTAGCTCCGTAAGAATACTTTACTAAAAGGAAAAAAATAGGGTTACTTTGGAAGAAAATAATAAATTGCTAAGTAGACTGCATCTTGCTAGTATAGACAGAAAGAGAACTGAAGGAAGACTGAACTGAAATCAACTGAAGACAACAACTGAACAGAGCAATAAAACTTCAGTAAATAGCATCACTTAATCCCTGTCCCGTAAACAAGTTGCCCAATAGAAAATATTAATTCTACTTTGTTATGCTTAGAGACTCCCCTTCTATGGCGGGAATCCTTGTTTGAGGCCCAAGTGGTTACATGCAAAGTAAGCTTACTAATTAAGTAAGTAACACAAATAGTTTAACTCTTTCATGATTGAAACGGAAACACTTGCTAATCCCAACACACTGCTTCTATTATTTTAGAAGGGTTGAACACACACACTCCATCCCACTGTTTCGTTTGTGTGCGTTTTTAGGATTTCTCAGCTTTGTTTAAAAAAAACCTGTCTTGCCCATTCATGGCTCCAGTCTATGGATTATGTATCCGCAAATCGGGCCACGCTGAGAATTAGTTATATTGTTACAGGTATGCATACTACTGATATATTGGCATACAGATAATGTTGAAAACCTCCCGTGTATTGCAGGAAAAGTGTGATGTGAGAAAGGAAAAAAGGAGCTAAAATAAAGGATCATGGGTTTGGTTCAATCATGGGAGAAACAAAATCAGCACTGGGATTTTCTATTTGAAAAAGAAAGGGACGAAAAAGTCAACACTGTCCCTTAAGTATGTGTGTGTGTGTTCATATGTACATATGCACATCAGGATAGTAGAGTGAAATAGAGCACCTTTCCTAGTTTTTCGCATGCCCTAGCATTAACATTTTCTGAGATATCACATGGTACAAATATGAATGAGAAACACAATGATAATAAGAGGAAGATATTCAGAATTGTCAAACCCTAGCATGTATATCTGGAAGACAGAGAAGCTAGAAATTGTTCAAATATTTTGCCTGAGCAGAAATCTCTGAATTTTGCTTTAGGCTAATCTGGCTGGTAAATTAGGGATATGTGCCTAGTTTTGCCTTCCTCAGAATTATTCAGAAGTTTGATTTATACATAAATCTCTGGATTTGCCTTACTTCAGGCAAAATTCAGTGGTAATTCGAGCAGCCAGATTTTGAATATAGAAGAGAAAGTAGCTTAAGAAAGGCAAAGGAGAAGCCATTTTTGCTATTCAAAACACAAAATCAAATTGCCCAGAAATGTGACTTACATGTCAGAACCTCCATTGATCACTAATTCATATTTAGGCACATACCCTAGAAGCAGTCTAGGGAAAAGTTGAACTAATCCTACCTTGTATATTTGATCAGATCAAACGGCTCTCTTGTCATTAAATGAATCTACTATTGGATAGGATATACCAGAGAGAGAGAGAGAGAGAGAGAGAATGGAATTCTTTGGGATTGTACCCTTCACTGAAGATATCTTACCTTCTGAATTTCAGGCAGATGTGTCCTTGTTCAATAAGAAATTATTTTTTTCAGTTTGCAGAGCAAGCACGGGAGGCTGGACATATGAACAGAGCCCAAAAGAGGTCACAGAGATACAGTGACAGGATCAAAAGAAGAAAATGTCCATACAACTTTAAACTTCAGGGCCATTGGTTGTTGTGGGTTTTCCGAGCTGTATTGCCATGGTCTTGGCATTGTAGTTCCTGACGTTTCGCCAGCAGCTGTGGCTGGCATCTTCAGAGGTGTAGCACCAAAAGACAGAGATCTCTCAGTGTCACAGTGTGGAAAAGATGTTGGCAGGTCATTTGTATCTACTCAGGAGGGGTGGGGTTGAGCTGAGTCATCCTGTAAGTGTTTCCCAGGGTGTGAAATGCTAATGGCGGGAGGCTTCACTGTATCCTGAGGAGGTTCTTTGGCATCTCTGAAGATGCCAGCTACAGCTGCTGGTGAAACATCAGGAACTACAATGCCAAGACCACGGCAATACAGCCCGGAAAACCCACAACAACCATCGTTCTCCGGCCGTGAAAGCCTTCGACAATTCAGGGCCGTTACTAGGCCACCTACAGTGCACTATCAATTTAATCTTATCCTCCTCCTTCTAATCAGTTTTAATAGCCTAGTGTGCCCCCATCTGCAGTTTTTTAAATCTATGGACTGGGATACACTTACAGAAAACAGAACCAAGTTTCTTTCAGCATTTTTTCTGCCACCTCCTCTGATTTCTCTTAGCAAACCTGGCTAGCTGAAAACAAGGGATAGGGGAGTGTTTATCTCCTTTGACCTGTGTTTATATATTTTTTCCATACCACCCTGAACATGACTGGACCTGAGTACTTCCCCTACTAGGACTAATAGTATTTTAGGGAGAGGGCAATGATAGCAATGGGGATAAGGTACCACTGCTTAGTAGATATGGGCATGAACCACAAAAAACCAAACCGTGCAGTTCATGGTTCGTGGCGTTTTCACAAACCAGGAACCAGGAACTCCCACGAACTGGGGGAAGTTCATGAACCAGTTCATGGTTTGTGGGTTTAAATGTCCCTTTCCGTCCACTTAGTAGTGGCAGGGAAAGGGCATTTAAACCCCCAGATCATCTGCTTGTTGGGAAGTAGCTGATCATTTAAACAGTGGGGCTGTTTAAATGGCCACTCCCAGCAGTGGGGAAATGGCTATTTAAACTGTGGGTGGGGCTTGGCTGGCCGGCTGGGAGTTCCTGGCTGGCCAGCCAAGCCCTGCTGTTTAAATGGCCATTTCCCCGCCACTCAGCCATTTCCCTGCCACTCCGAGCGGCAGGGAAATGAGTGGGGCTTGGCTGGTCAGCGGGAAACTCCCAGCTGGGCAGCCAAGCCCCACACATTCTTTAAATGGGCATTTCCCTGCCACTCCGAGCAGTAGGGAAATGGCCATTTAAATTGGAGTTTGGGCTTGGCTAGCCAGCCGGGAACTCCTGGTCGAGCAGCCAAGCCCCGCTGTTTAAATGATCAGCTGCTTGTCAGGGATCTCCCTGACAAGCAGATGATCCACGGGTTTAAATGCCCCTTTCCCTGCCACTTTGCAGTGGTAGGGAAAGGGGCATTGCTGTTTATAATGAACCAAATAAACCAGTAGACCAGTTTGTGGAAGTTCGTGGAAACAAACCAGGCTGCTTGGTGGGTTTTTTTGGTTCGTATTCCAGTTTGTGCCCATCTCTACTGCTTAGTACTTTTGGGATGTGCACTGAAAAAAAATTCCATTTGGGTTTTAGTTTTGTATCTGGGGGTTCTGAACCAACTAAGTACCATTATTGTTTTTCTAGTTGGGCATTTCTGGTTAGGGTGTTGTTAGCGTTATCATGAGGTTTGTACCTCATAAGGTCTTCAAGGGCATCAAGGGTCTTTGGGACAGCTGTTTTTGCACTCAACAGCACCAAAATAGCACAGAACAGAATTCTCTCTAAACCAAGAATCCCTAAACTTTTTGAGCCTATGAGCATTTTTTGGAATCCTGACACAGTGTGGTGGGCACAGCAACAATATGGCTACTACAAAACAGATGTTGTAGGAGATGGATCCAGTCAAAAAATAGCTGCTACAGCTTACGTTCAGTAACATAGTGAAGATCCTTGTGCTATGGAAGCATTTTCTGCCAAAGCACTGTTTTTTAAAATCTGCACACCCAATCAGTATGCCAATTGCCAATCAGAAGCTATGCTTTGAAAAAGCTCCACCCTCTTTCAATTACTAAACATGGCCAACCTGGCTCAGCTTCTGAAATCTGATGAGACAAGGATTGCCTGGGCTATCCAGGTCAGGGCAGGTGTCAGTTTACTGATTGGGCCTCTAGGCTCCAGCCAGCCAGCCAGCCAGCCAGCAGGGCATCCTGACTGCCTGTCACTGGGGGCAGCAAAATCTGACCCTTTGGGTCAGTCTCTCTCCACCATATCTGCAGCCCTGCTTCCATGGCAGTTTAGTACAAACAGAGTGGCTCTCTATGGCTAGAGCTACTGATGTGTCATAGACAGGAGGAATTCCACTACTTCTGTGCCTCTATCCCCCCTATTTTCCATGCTTGTCTGCCAGAATATATAGACAAGGCCTTAGCTCTTTCCGCTTAGTCTAGCATACATGCGGCAGTACTAGCTGAAGGAATACCTCATGCAACTAGGACTAGAGTTATGAATTTCTTTCATTATTAATTGCAATAACTACAGAAATGGAGTATTTTGTAATTATAGTAATTAATATGAAAATGAAAGAAATTTCTTACTTAAATAGCCTACAAGGAAAGAAATCCATGATTATTTTTATTTTGTTTCACAGCTTTCCTTATTGCAGGAGGGAGTTTCTGTTTCTCTCTGTCTCTGCTGTGTTTTCCTAATAAAGGCATACATTGCTATGTTCCTTTGGGAGAAGGGGGAGAGAGTCTCTGGGGTCTTTTTCTGATTGATTGCAGCCTGTAGCCACTAAGATTATATATATGTATGAGGTAGTCCAATCGTGAAGCCTGTGAGGTGGGACTTTGAATCTCATACTGCAGCTTGCCTGTTGGTAGAAAAGAGGAAAACAACTTAAAAGGACAGAAATTGTTTCCAAGTTTACTCATGACAAAGTACAATGTATTATTATATTATCCCTTTCTTACTTTCTTAGCCGTCTTCTTGAATATAGTTTTTATTTGTGTGTGTGTGTTTCCTAATTCTTTCTGAAGTTTTTTTTTTGTTATTGTTACTTGGGACTTGTACCCCAGCTTTCCTTGCCTTTATTTGATTTGTAACTTGCTTTCTGACTTCCTTCTGCCACTTCTGGTTCTTTGGAGCCCAATTTTTTATCCTCCATTAGTCTTATCTGCTTAGCTAGTACTTTGTTTCAGTGTGTGACTTACTGTGATTGTGTATTCCCTCAGTGGCCTTTGCCTGCCAAACCCTTTTGATTTTTAACTGTGCCCCCCCCACACACACACCTGCAAATCTGCTGTGGTTCTTTGGGAATTACAGTTCATTTGGAATTTGTCTGACTTGTGTAATTCAATCTATGCGGTACATCTGGGTGGCCGAAGTGTAACCCAACCACAGCACTTTAATTATATATATATATATATATATATATATATATATATATATTATCACACACAGCCCAGTAAGAAAGTTATATAGATTCCATATATACATTACAGTATCTTATCTGACATCTGTGCACAAACACAGCACCTGTGTACCAACACAGCACATCATGACTGGCAGGGGAATGTGCAACATGATGGGGGCAGTCCTGACAGAGGGAGAGGGAGAGGAAGGGCTGATTTTGAAATAGCAGGAGCAGCCAAGAGTAGTAGCTGTCCACCTGGTATTGGAAGCTCTGAAAGCTCAGGCTACTGATCTTCTAGCTAAGTAGTTGCCAATTCCTCAAGCTACTTTATATGTTACTGTTTCCTATTGCTATCAATTTTCCCATAGACATTTAATGTTAAACACTGGAACATTTCATTGCCTCAAAAAGAGAGACCCTTTTATTTTCTGTGTCTGGTATTTGGCAGTATAGTAGAGTACCGCAACCTCCCTGAGTTTTGTCCAGTTAAGATAGAAAACCAGGAAGGTACGTCTGTATTTAGACAGTGGTTGGTTTTTCTTCTTCTTTGTTTGTAATTTTAAAAAAAGAAGAGAGAGTACTTTCATTGAAACCAAAGGGAAATAATAATGAAATAGAATTATGAAAATGAAACAACAATAATGAAAGAATAATGAAACCTTATGGAACAACCCAATAATGAAACAGTCCCTTTGGGAATTAATAATAAAAACAAAAGAAACAAAACCAACTACCATGCACAAGTCTAACTAGGGCCGTTTCCAGATGGCTTACCGGCCCCCGGAATGTCGCGCCACGGTGCGGGGAAAACGCAAAATATCGCGTTTTCTTGCGCGAGCATGACATCGCGCAAAACTTGCACGAGAAAACGCGATATTTCGCGTTTTCCCCGCACCGTGGCGCGACGTTCCGGGGGCTGGTAAGCCATCTGGAAACAGCCTAGGACCCAGTGCTATATAGAATAAGAATGCCCTTCTGGAGCCACCAAGTGCAGCATTTCAAAGGATTTATCAATCCACTTAGTACATATTCATCCCATTCCGCCTCCAAGGAGCATACATAGTTTCCCTTCCATTTTGCCCTCACAACAGTGTCACCCAGCGGCTTTCATGGCAGAGTGGAGATCTGAACCCTAGACTCTCAATTCCTGGCCTATAATTTTATTCACTGCAGAACTTCATTAGCAAATGTCTGGCTGTGGATCCATGATGATATGCTGTCATACAGCCATAGCCAACTTGTTTCCCCATAACAGGGGAAATGACAAATACACAGCTGTTTTGGTGTCCTCTGGATCTGAGCCATAACCATTAATAAGTTCACAGAAGGGAGTAGGGCAGTCTGTATGCATTTTTTCCTCCTTATCTGCACACCAGAGCTACTGGTTCCTAGGGCAAGGCTATAAATATTTGATCTGTCAAATGCAAGTCTCATGTCTTGAGAAGATTTTTTTTCCACTCTGCTTTGGATATTGACACACCCAGTTGTAACTGGCAATATGAATAACAGAATTTCTAGTCAGGCCATCTCTTCTGTCTTTATGGAGACTCTCCCGGCATGTATCCACAGATTCCAATTCTTTTCCAAAATGCTAACCTATTCAAGGACATATTTTTGATGCCAATAGTTTCCTCAAATATCTTGACCAATTCAAGGTGGGGATGTAGAGGTTTTCTTCTCTCTGTACCATCTCTATTACCTTCTTTCCAACAACAGCCACATAATTGTGGGGTTAACTTTCTGCTCTGGCTTGGAAGCAGTCAGGAAGTGAAATATACATGCCTATATTCTGTCCTCCCCCTGCAGTTGAAAGGAAACATCTTTCTATCCTCCATTTAGCTTCTGTCACTAGAAAGTGAGACCTTCTGAACCCTGCTGTTCACAGCTGGGATCATTTGTGTCTTTCCATGTGGTTAATGTTGTCATGGTGTTCTTTTTTTTTTTTTTAATAGAACAAGATGTTGATGAAAACACCTGCTCAGGCTTGCTTTTTCTTAATGAATAATCTGTATAGCATTAAATGGCACTACAAACCAATTATATCTGCTTAGATAGCAATCATGTGGTAATAGAGCCATCGTAGACCATAACTGTTCCAGAATATGTTAAGAATATCCTGATACCATGCTTAGATTTATGGACATGACCACATGAAATAGTAAAACATGGGAATATGAGGCCACTTGAAAGAAGTCAACTAACCTGGCTTTTTTTTTCTTTTGTAGGTAAGTGAAAGCTGAGTTTTTCTTATGATCATACGGTCCAGAAGTGATGAAGTTCAATTTTTTGTGAGTAACTCAAAAATGATGATATTAATGGATCAAATTCAAGTGTTTGCTGTTGACATTTGTGTTTTCCACTTTGACTTTGTTGATAACATTGCAAAAATTATTAACTCTTGTCTAGTAGTCTGTACATTCAGTTGAAGGAAATAGCATTACTTAATGTCCTGTTAGAAATATAATCTCCCTCCCTCCAGCTGTTGATGAGTGCATGTAGAATATTTGTGATTTCTAATATTTTGGATGCTGAATCAAGGTTGTTAGCTATCCTAGACAGGACCCTATATTCCAGAACTCCTTAGAATAACATTGAAAATTGTGATGTACAGTCTCTGTTCTTGTGGGAAGATGGTATGGTGGATGTCCTTTGAATTATGCTGTCCAAGATTTATTATTTATTATTTTAAAACATTTTTATCCTGCCTTTCTACGTGGTTGAAGGCATGGCTAAAGTTAAAGCATCTTACATAGTCTTCATCCAAATGATTAGGTTTACTGATTGTATTTTTGTGAAGAAAGGGAGAAACTTTCCAAAACCTAGACTCCAGCGACATGGCATATTTCACCAGTTAAAATTTCTCCTTCTAAACTGCCAGTAAAGATGCAAGAACTCTAAGGAGTGCTAATGCTGAGGATATTAGGTTGGGCCTTATGAAATCATCCTCACCCTCCCTCTTCCCCTAGTGGTGCATCATCTTGAGCCATCACTGATGGAAGAAGTCTCTCTTACCTCCTGATCTGAGTCCTCTCATAACAAGGACTTTTATCCTTGAAGGTCCCCTGAGTCCTCCTGACTCCCTGCAGAGCGTCTTTGTCAAAGGAGGATACTGTGGGAAGAGGAAGGCAGGGCAAGATCTACTTTTGTGGTGGGCCTTGAGCCCACAGGGCATAGGATCCACCCCAGGATCATCTTTGTTTTGAATAATTCCACACATTGATCCACACATTTGAACTTTGTGAGAGTTTAGAGTGGCATCAGAGCAGCCATTTAGAAGAAGTACTCTGAGCCAGAAACTACCAGGAGGATTGTGCTATTTCCTACATTTTCCTCCAAACAACATCCTGTTCCTGCTAGGTTCCAGTTCCGCCCCCTGGAGATTTCTGCCTTGCAGTAAGTACCTAGAATAATGGCTCCCAGCACAGGTGCTGCCCAAGTGTTTGTTCTATGCCAGCCATCTAATATTTCTGATTGCACTAAAATGTCACTCTGGGTTATTATTCATGGTAAGAATGAACTGAAAAAGCAACATTTGTTGACAGTAAAGGTCAGATCAGTGAAAACTGTTTGTATTTTGGATCAGTATCATAAGATGTGGCAGGGACTCTTGCCTAAGGCACACCTGCCTGAAAGATCTGGGTAGAGCGGGGCTGAATGTTCTTTGGTAAACATTTTTGATGTGAAAAGAGACTCTGTGAGAAGATGCTGATATTTTTCTCCTTGGCTACTCTGTGCTGTAGAGCCATTTTTTAAAAAAATGTATCTCCTCTTTCTGGTAAAAGTGAAGCCATTACATGACCAATGAAATCTGGTTACAAGACAATATCAGCAAAGGCAAACAAAGCTAAATCAGAGTGTGATGAGGACATCGTTGATTATGTGGTGACTGAGATATTAACAGAAAGGAGGAAAAAAACAGCAAAACAGCAACCATTGAAAGGTGAAAAAAAGCATTGCAAACCCAATATTTTCATATTGACGCCATTGCTGCCCACGTGGTACAGGGAAGGAGCAACTCCAAGTGTCTCGGACAGCATGGCTGCCTCAGTATATTGGACATGTATGAATGTTTTTTCTCCCCTCTCAAGCACCTTTGAAGTAGTGATAAAAGGGAACATTATGGGGGAGGGCAAATGTTTGCAAAATGCACACATTTAGTTTATTCCTAGGCATCATGAGATGTTACTGGCTTGCCACCTAATCACTAAGCATAATACTTTTTGGAAGTCAGACATTATGTTGATACATGTGAGAGTATTGCCAGGGTGTATATGATGCCATTGTGACTACTGGACCTGTTCAAAAGCAAATGCAAAGCACAGGAGTGCAGTCCCACATTACTGGGGAAGGTATGTAAATTAAACCACCCCTTGAGAGGGGCTGATTGTGTGGATCTTTCCAGTCATTACCACAGTGATTTTGTGTGTGTGAAGGGGCCATCTGTGATGCTTGCTCCATTTATTATTTTTCTCAATTCCCATCATCCAACAATGCATTAATATATGGATTGTTGTAAGCAATACCAGCTAGAAGATAACATAATAAATATATATTCCCACCGATATTGTATTCCAAATAGGTAACAAGACACAGAGTACCTTTTGCAATTTTACATCTGTAGGCATCAGTATATTATGTTAATATCCTTTTGCTACAATGAACTGTATCATTTGTGTCAAACTCTGATCTGAGTTTGTCACCTCAGTTTGATATGGAGCCACCAACCAAGAGTCTTGAGTGAAAATGTTGGTAGAAATTGATAAAACTAGAGCCTGTTTCCAATGTGAATGAACTGTTGTTTGTCTACCAAGTATTATTTTTGAAGAATCTCTAAAATGAATTATACAATTCTGGCTATGAAGTTTGTCTGGCTATGAAATGGAGCTGTTCTCCTAAATACTGTTAATTTTAGTTATAATAATTTCAAATGTTATAAAAAATTATAGAAGGGGAAGCACAGTTGAATAGTAGTTTTTCTCTTCATGAATCACAGAAATGTGTAAAGCAGAAAATAGTACATTACCTCTGAAATGTATGTGCTATTCCAGCACCTAATTTTGTGCATTTTACCACAGTGGAAAAGTTCAAATTCTTTTTTCATCTCTACCTTAGAAATGCAAGAAGGAACATAATGTACCAAACCACCTTTACTTAAATAGTTACGCTGTATATGGGCAGCTACTGGTCAGGCTTCAAAGTTCAATCACATTGTAAAAAGTGAAGAGACTGCAATTTAATACAGGTTACAAGCTGGATCAAAAAATGTTACTCCTAGAGACTGTGACTTCAAAGAGTTAAAAATGTAGTAGCAGTCATAAGCCGTAATTTGATAATTATACAATTAGAAATGCACAGATCAGCTGAGATTTTGGATATTTAAAGCTGCATATTATGCATTACGAATATTTCACCCGTTCCACATGATTAGCAAAACCGAAATTTCAGGTTTTCTCTGTCATTCAAGATATATTAACACTATTATCATTGCTTCTTGACCATTGAATCTGCTCCTTAAACTTTGTCCCTAATTATTTATTTAAGATTCAAGCTGTGTTCAGAGCTGACTGAAATTTCAGTTCCGCTAACCACATGGAAAGGAATAAATATTCCTAATGCATAATTTGCAACTTGAAACCACCCAAATCAAACTTGATCTTTACATTTCTAATGGTACAAGTATCTGAATGCAGTTTATTATAATTACTGCATGAGTTAACTCCATGAAGTCACAGTCTCTATGACAAATGTTTTATGAACTAGGTTGCCTCCGTTGTTGAGATAGAGTCTCTTCTTTTCACGACGTGGCTGAATTTTGAGGCTCATACAGCAGTGGTCTTCCTAGGGATCGACATGTCTCCTAGAACTAATTATCATTGTGTTCAATGTGGCTTCCTTCTTAGAAATGTGCATCAAATGCCAGCCACTAGGGTTCCCAGCCTCCAGGTGGCAGTTGGAGATCTCCCGGAATTGCAACTAATCTCCAGGCAACAGGGATCTGTTCCCCTGGAGAAAATGGCTGCTCTGGAAGGTGGACTCTACAGCATTATACCCCACTGAGACCCCTCCCCAAACCCTGCCCTCTCCAGGTTCCACCACCCAAATCTCCAGGAATTTCCCAACCTGGACCTGGCAACCTTACCAGCTACACAGACTGATCCTTACTTGAAAACAAACAAACGTTCCACGCATTCAATTGGACTTGCATCTTGTGCTCAGGATTGTAACCCTAGAGTAAGAATGTGATTTTCCAATGGGCTCCAGCCCAAATTCCAGGTCAGGGATGATCAACCTTCCCTCTGTTCAGATTGAATTTTGTTTGCAAATTGTCAGCAAGACATTCAAACCTCACAGAAAAAATGTCAATAGATTGAATTTAGTCTGCATGTGTGTGTTCTTATACTGGTATCCCCACCTCTGTCCCTTATCTTTGTGATATGTTTCTAAAAACCCATTTAAACATGGTGTTTTAATTCTATTGTGTGGCTTGTCTCTCCAGTCTGTCCTTGTCCATTATACATGGCTGACTCAACATGTTGAATCCACCAGCTTTATCACTCAGTCTCACCTAATTCCCCTCTTAACTATAGCTCACCTCCCACTTTTGCCTGTGGAGGTCTCAGAATCCTCCGGATTGCTTCCTCTCTTTTTTACCAGTGGAAAAGCTGGCTGGATCCAAGCTAATATTTGATGGGTTGAATTGCAGATACTTTGCCATGGGTTGCCTTGCCCACCCCTACCCACTCATCATCTGTTTTGCCCAATGCACCCAAAGGATGGAGGGAACCTTGCTACAAAAGAGGAGGTTTCTTTGATTGCCTCAATCCTGCTAAGACATAGAGCAGAACCACAAGTGACAAAAGGCACAGATTGGACACTTGTCAGCTTCCCTCAAGCTTTGATGGGAAATGTAGGCATCCTGGTCTCGCAGCTTCACTCTCTGACTGCTGTCCAATGGACTTTTCAACTGTCACTTGTCCAACATTCCACCAAGCTGCCTACATTTCCCATCAAAACTTGAGGGAAGCTGACAAGTGTCCAACCTGTGCCTTTTGTCACTTGTGGTTCTGCTCATAGGGAGAGTGAATGGAGGAAGCGGCATACAGTGTCTCTCTAGTGTTCTAGCCTTGCCCATTTTGATTCCCGGCCTCACTCCAATAATATATATTTGTGGTTCATTTTTATCCTTGCACTGCTGTCTGGGAACTGTAGTTTATTTCATTTAGTTACAACCATGCAATTTTGCCAGCATTGTAAAGGCTGCCAACTGGATCATGCTGCTCAGGGGTGAAAGTAGCACATACATTTTAATGGTTCTTGACCTGTGCATGATCACTCTGGGGCATATCTGACCTGAGCAAGACAGTAGATTTTGAATGTACATCAGCAGCAGCTACTCAGCCCACGGTTGCTCTGAATGCCACCGCTGTGCAGATACAAAACTACCCAAGATGCTGTTTGTTTTGAATTGTGGCTTGTCATAAAGACCACGTCACACGGGCATTGCAAACAAGGCAAGTCTGAATGTCGGTCGCATATTTCACAAAGTTTGTGGCATCCTTGCTCCAGAGGACTCGCATAATAAACAGTAAAACTTGGCTAAGTTAATTAGGAATGGCAGCATTATTTTTTACTGTAATATAACATCTTTAGTTTATAACCTACTTTATCGATAAGAATGGTGCCTTTTGTCAAAGAAGGTCCAAATACTGTGGTTGGGCAGAACATGTAAGTTAATTTTATTCTGATTGTGTCCACCTAAAACCTTCACAACTGTGAGTCACAATAAATATTAAATGAAAACACATATAGTAATGAAGTTTGCGTTATTGAATAGAATATATTCAAAATCTATTTAAAAATGTATTTCTACAAATAGTTAGCTAAATTCCACTTTGAAATGATCCCCCCTCCCAGAGGAAATCAAGTCAATGCTATCACTCCAAGTTCTCTGTGTCATGAGGATACATCTCTTGTACAACATGAGGATTTTCAGATTCCCAGAAGACATTTTTTTCTTTTGGCTGTAATAAACTTTCTGAGTTGTTTTACTGCATGAGAAAAAGAAATGTTATGTTATGTGACCCCATTTGGAAGCTTTTCTTATTCGAAGTTGTAAAAATTCTATGTGGGTGCCCTGTAATTCTGTCATGGAACAAGAGGACAAGACCTCTCCCCAACCCTGCTTTGGAGATATCTTACATAGTAAGAATGACTCTGTTACTGGTTCATTTAGCACATTTCTGTCCTGAACTTTCCTCATGGGAACTCAGAGCAGTGTACATCATTCTTCCTTCCTCGGTTTATCCTCATGACAAAACTGTGAAGCCGAGAGAGATTTGACCAAGTTCACCCTTTCATGGAAAACAGAGATTTCAAACCAAGTCCCTCAAACCTGAACCCAGCATTCTAGTCATTATGCAGGAGGAAAGTCAATATAATTGAGGCTTCCTTAAATAAAATGCTCTGGATTATAAAGAACTGAAATGTCACAGGCATTAAAAATAATAGATTGAGAGGAGTTAGCTGTGTTAATCTGTAGTGACAAAATAGTAAAGAGTCCAGTAGCACCTTTAACCAACTTTATTGTAGCATAACAATGAAGAGAGGTGTGGCTCTTGAAAGCTTATGCTACAATAAAGTTGGTTAGTCTTAAAGGTACTATTGGACTCTATTATAATGACACGTTTTCAAAATAATTTCAGAGTTTAAATATTTCTTTTGAAACTTTAGTTTGAAAATTAATTTAATATTTGTTTCAATATGAGAGATTCAGTATTCTTTTTCTTTAAAACTCTTACATTTTATAACAGCCTTAATGTGGGACATGGGGAAAAGAAAACTGAATTAATAGCATATAAATATTATTTTCATGAACAAATTCAACTGAGTTTTGCATATTTATATGGATATATGGATATGTGCTGTCCATTCATTGTATATGGCTGGAAGGACCATTTTCATTCTACCTCTTTTCTTGGGCCAGATTCCCTTTTTCATTTGTTTCTTTTTACCACATTCCTGTGCTATTTATATACTGCTGATGCAAAAAAAGAGGGTATCAATCTTAACAAAAAAATTAAAAGCTGCCCTTAATTTTGCCCTAAGTGTGGAAAAAATATAGAAGAAACTCTCAACTTCTGAATCAAACTAGATTTGTCACAATTTTTTTGACAACATTCCTCCTGATGGGTCCCCCACTCAATTAATCTCTACTGTGTGTGCATAGAGCCTTATGCAATATGCTTTCGTGACTACTTACCTCTTACCTGCTTGAATTGTTACCCTCCCTAGAAGTTTCCTGTCCTTGCCAGTAACTTTTCCCCCCATGACATAGGTATTTGAGGGCTCAGTAGGGAGGGGAGAGGGAAGAAGTCCTTGCCCAAACAAGATTACAAAAGAAATTGGCATATCATTTGCAGGGGCCTCCTTATCATTATCATTAGTGCTAATGCTATCATCAGTTCCCCAGTGAAAGCAGGGCCTCTGGGGCCTTTCCGCCTCTGTCCTGACAGCAGAGACACCTGTGTGCAGATTAATAGGTGACTCTGCTTATGTTAATGGCTGCTATTTGTAACATTAATATTTTCTTTCACATTTAAAAAAACAATAACAGTAATAATAATGGTTTGTCATGAGAATTGGTACTCTAATGTGCTTTGCAAGAGGATGAAGGAGGGAAACGAAAGCCGATGACCTAATTTTGATCACATGGAGGGGAAGCGCTGAAGGTGCTCTTCTATCGATGGCACATTAGCTGCTGTCTCTTGTGGAAAGAGGGTGAGCCTGGGGAGCTACATTGCTGCTTGTCTATCCTGCCCTTTTTGTAGCTGCATGAGACATAGAAGTTTAGCAGGGGAGACATTTCAGCCACTTTTCTCCATGCCATGGAAATAGTCACTCACTAAATGTCTCAATGTTGTGCTTTTAAAGGCACAGGAGCAGAATCAGAAGAAAGAATGTGACAACAACCTACTGGGGAGATGGTTTCCTTGAAGTGAAATCAGAGGTGATACACAGTTGCCCAAGGTCACAAAAACTTTTATGCTGAACTGAATTTAAGTATCCATGGAGAGTATGATCATTCTGTGAGTCTGTTCTTTAACAGTTTATGCTAGACCAGAGAATCCTTAATCCATTCTTTACTTCAGCACTTCAGAGGATCACTTGGAAAAAATGAAATACAGGGGTGATTAGTTGCTGCAGCTTTACCACTGAGGCTGAATCTGCCCTAAAATGCTCAAAACCCAACAGCTGTCATATCTTACTGAACTGGGCTAGAGAGTTACAATTCTGCCGGCTTCCACCCTGCCATCCAAGAACTAGCATGCCCTTTTTGTTAACTTGCCTAAGAGGAATGAGCTGTTTCCCCCTCCATTAGAATATACATGTGTATGTTGACCTTTTTGTTAAAGTTTTAAAATGATATTTATTAAGTTTATTACAAGCTAGTGTGGTGTAGTGATTAGAGTGTCAGACTAGAATCTGAGTGACTTCAAGTCTGATTGCCTGCTCTGCCAGGGGAATTCCTTGGGCGACTTTGGGACAGTCACATACTCTCAGCCTAACCTGCCTTACAGGGTTGTTGTGAAGATTAAAGGGAGGATAGGAGACTCATGTAAGCAATTGTGTCCCCACTGGAGAGAAAGGTGGGGTATACATTGAAGTAAATGGATAATTGCAAATACAAAAATCACAGAATTACAGGCAGGTTTTTTTTTAAATGGTTATAACTTTAAATATTTGCCCTAGTTCATGCAAGAGGTGGGTAGATTGGGTCCTGCATACCGTCGGAAGATCCAGAAACAGCAGTTTTGAAACAGAAATGAAAGTACCTCTATTCGGCAAAAGATGCAACATGAGATTCAGGGAACATAGCTGCTGCTAACTCCAGAGGATAGATGTTCAACAAAAGATTTGTATAAGAAACTTGGCTGTGAAATTGACCCAAGTAGAATGGTTCTCATATAAGCCAGGCAGCGAAACAAGACTGGCCTTCTCCTAGTCAATGAGCATTCATACAGTGGATGAAATAAAGATTAATAGATGGCAACTACATGCAGTCTTGTCATAAAAATGGAGGAGATGTTTTGGCCAAGTCAGACTCAGTGGGCGATATGTGTTGTGTCTATAGTTCACAGTGGTTTATGGACTACCAGCATTAGAGATCCCAAAAGTTTCACGTTCTGTTTGCTGTAAGCGCTTCTCTGGCATTCCTTGCAATACCTTAAGTCTTGGCTGGTCTGAAAGGACATCCTTAACGTTTTGATAAACAGAAGTAGTGATTACAATGGACTACATTAGGAACAGACTGTGAATAATAATGATTTCTCAAGTTCATTCCATTAGCTTTTGGTTAGGAAGTGCCATTAGATACATATCCCTCCCCCTAAGTTTCTGAATACAATCTTTCTGTAATAATCCATGACCAAACTGTGAAAGCACCTGGGAAGGCAACAGGTTCAGTTGCCACCATCTCTACCTGAGAGGATCAAATTGAGGTTATATGACAGACTTCTCCCTGAGAACCAGGAGAGCTGCTGATGGTTAGACAGTACTGACCAATGGTCTTCGTAGACCAGTGGCCTAACTCGATATAGGCAGCTACATGTGTTCAATGTGATCAGTGACCAAAAGGGGCATCTCAAGCATGTTAGACAATCTCTGAAAATAGATGGCACTATTAGTTAGTTCTGCTTGCTGACTTGGAGATGCCCCAAGGTTGTTCTTGGCACAGGCTGCCTTGTAGAAGTGTAACATTATATAGAATCTTGTGTTCCACAAGCGCAGGTTTTTTTCTATGGCAGGTTGTTAACATTTGATTATTTTATGTAAGTAAATAAAAAAAGATTTTTGCAAGATGGTGGATTGAGAACCTTTAAAAATTGCTGTAATTAGGTTCTCTGGGAGAGCATTATGATATTTAATAGGCCCCTTAGTGATAATTTTAGTAGCCTAGCCTGGTGCCTGACAAAGTACCATACACAGCATGTTTAATGTTGTTTTAATTAACAACTCTTAAAAGAAAATGTCAATTATGTTTCACTAGGTTCAGGCTTTAGGTTGATAGTGGGAAGAATGCATCTTATTTTGAAAGGAGAAGCCAGAGAGGCTCCATTATTAAGGAACGGAATGGTGGTGATTTAATTCCTGGCATTTCTCAAAAAAGTTAAGGTTATTTTGTCACAGGTCTACCATTGTGTTCCCAAAAGCTGATGAAGAACGATTCCCTCTCCTTCCTCCAACAGCATGAAGCATAGTATCTTTTGTAAACTTTAATATAGGATATAAAACAGTGACACTCGTTATGCATCTTTTTTAGATGTCACACACACAATAAGAGGGAACAGCTCAACTATATTTTATAAGACCAGAGATCCTATGGGCTCATGGGTACATTTCCAGGTTGTCTCTGCACTCATAGGGAATTTCTTGCCTTTTCACTCAGTCTACAGCCTGAGATGGTATCTGAAATGCTGCTCTTTGGGAGACAGGGACCACAAGGAACAGCCTGAGGGTTAAATCAGTGATCTGCCATGGAACAGGAGAATTGCAGAAATTCACCCCCTTTCCATTAGCAATTTACTGCTGGATCCAACCCATTGTCCTTCACATAGTTGGGTTCCAGTTTACAAGTTGTCTTCAAGGGCAGCCCACATAATCCACCATGGATCAACTTGGCCACAACAGCTAAGTCTAAAAAGTACGAAAACTGGTAAACCAAGCAGCTTGCAGAAAACACTTTTGTCTGCTTCCCCAACCTCCTTTTCAAACAGCTAGGCTAGATCCACAATGAACTCCTAAGCTTTTTAACTTATTCTTTAAAAATAACAATACGCCATCCAAAAGTACATCACAGAACATCAGCCTTTCTGACCAGCATCACATCTATTTTGTTTGAATTCACCTTTGACTTTTTGACTCTTGACAATGACCTCAGATTAAGACATGATGAGGCCCTAAATTATGCCAAATTTAAGAAATCCCATAACATTACAAAAACTGGACAAATGTAGTAATTTTAGGGGCTATTTTTTTATTTAAGGCCCAATATAGTCTAAGGCCCTAAACTGTACCTTACATCGCTAGCGTATAGATGTAGTTCTGTTTAGGGCTATGCACTGAGAACATTTCCATTTCAGTTCCAGTTCCGAGGATTCCAAAATAATTCTGTTCCATTACTAGTTTGTTTTGGGTGGGCCGCTGCTGGCTCAGATCTGATCCATTTGGGGTTTTTTTTTGGTCTGTTTTAATGAGTTTCAGCCGACTGCACACACTCAAGGTGGGTGTGGCCGCACATTCACTGATGCTTGCTATTCTTTTCATGGGAAAACGAGTCTCTGGGGCAGCTGTTTTCACATGCATTGGCACCAATATCACACAGAACACAGGTCTACTTCTAAATCATCAACCCACCAAGTTTGAGAGCACAATACAGTGAATGAATGCATGAAAGAATTAATAGGATCTATATTCTGCTTTACGTCATTTAGGCCCTAGTCCAAGGAGGGGCCAGTGGCTTGGTGGTTCTACCATGGTATTCACGGTAGGGTTGCCAGGTCCAGGTTGGGAAATTCCTGGAGATTTGGGGGGTGGAGCCTATAGAGGGTGGGGTTTGGGAAGAGGAGGAGCCTTAGTGGTGTATAATGCCATAGAGTTCACCCTTCAGAGCAGCTATTTTCTCCAAGGGAACTGGTCCCCATTGCCTGGAGATCTGTTGTAATTCCGGGAGATCTCCAGCCACCACCTGGAGGCTGGCAACCCTAATTCACGGTATTGTACTGTTTTGCTCCTTTTCTCCTTTGTCGTAGAAGATTCAGACCAATGAAACATTGGAGTCATATTGCAGAAATCTGTTGCTCGGTTTCACGTAAACACATGCAAAACAACAATCAGCACTATTTCCGAGACACAATCAGGTCAAGCCCCAGAGGCAGCTTTTCCGAGTCATAGGGCCCTTTCAGAGTCATAGGGCCCTTTCAGATCTCAGAAACTAGTTTTTAGTTCATCTTTGCTGACTTCAGCCTCAATGCCAAGTGCTGAGCAGGCTGTGAGAACTGACCCTTGAACTCAGGCACTCCCTTGTATTTCCAGATACCTTTTTTCCAAATTAGTTGGTCAGACAAATCTTGATTTTCTTTTGCCTCTCCAAATGTTGAAAGGTGAAGAAAAAAATGCTGACTGCCACATTTTGGCCTCCTCCTGAACTTCCAGAGGCATCTGTTGATCAAGTAATTCTCTTTGAAAACAGCCTTGGACTCAGCCTTGGTCTAGGAGATTATGAATTGCCTGAAGCCATATAGTGAGTGACCATCACTGCTGAGAAGGGATTTGAATCTGAGTTCCCCGAATTATTTTTACAACAGCCACATTGAGACAATCATGAACTGATTAAGATGCCCTCCCTTTACTTTGGTAGATCTGAGTAGTGCCTGGATTTTGGTTTATGACCAGAAAGTGAGGTAACTGCTCAATGAATATGTAGGGCTCTTTTGTGTTGCTAGCTGCTCCAGTCATTTTCCTTAGTGAATGATCCTGAATCTTTTAAAACTGGCCATTGTATAGAAGCTAGCGATAATCCTAACCATTTTGTCAGGTGTATGTATGTAAAATAAAAGGTCAACGGCACAGAAAGAAAGGAGGTAGCATTGAGATTACTGCTAGTAGTTTGGCGCTAATATACTGTGAATGCCTATTGACACATTGAAGTTTCCAGCCTAACACGCCTCTCTTTTGCTCTGAGATACGGGGAGCAAGCATTCAAGACCAAAAGTAATAGTAACAGGGAGTGTGGGTTTTGAGGGAAGCTTGATGTGTTTAAATAAATGTGAGATTCCTGAATGACTCCCAGATATCCCTAGGTTGTCACCACATTTCTCCTAAAGTGGGAACCAAGGCACGCAGGGGACAGTCCCTAAAAACAACAGAACATAAATTGAAGGAAGGGAATTTTTATACAACTGAAGAAATTTCTCAGAGGGACTGGTTCACACATCCCTAATTCAAACATTGTAACTAAGTTTTAGTCAAATAATTAGTTAGATTAATCAATTAAAACATTCTGATTGACTAAAAAGTGCCCCTGATGAACCACTCAGCAAATTTTTAATGTTTTTTCATTATTTTTAATACAAGCACTTATTAAAAACTGCAGATGGCAAGGCAAATCTTACCTCCTGTGTGAAAAAGAAGAGGAAATGTCTTTTCTAAAATGGGGGCCTGCTGTGATACACATGGGCATATGTAAAAAGACAGAGAATATGTTGTTTTCTTTGGAACTGTATTTTTCATATGCAAATTTATGCAGATTGGATCAATCAATTAATCAGTTTCCAAACGCTTCTTTAATCTAATGATCATCATCAGTTAAACCCCCTCTATACTGCCAACTCAACAGATTAAAAATAACTAATATTCTTTCTCTTCCTTGTCTGGCCACTATTGGGCGCCATCACAATACTAGAAGCCTCCTGAAAAGTGTAAAAGTTGGTTCAGTAAAGCTAGAAGTTTAATTTCTGGCATTAAATATTTTGGGGCGATCATATAAATACCAGGAGAACCCAAACAACAGTTAGGTCTACCAAAGTTTATTTTAGTGTTTCCTGCAACTAATGAAGTAATCCTCCTAACCAGGTTTGCTTGGGAGGTAAGCTCCCCCCCCCCGTGCCGGAAGTAAGCCCCCCTCCCCCCGGAACGTGTCCATAGGATTGCACTGTTAATCTCTTTGCTGTTTTGGTCATTGCTCAGGTCTTGACCTTCTAATTCCACAGTATTCTTCCCTTGCTTTAATAGTCCTTTTTCAGTGTCCTGTTGCCATCTGTGTGTTCAAAGCTTTTGAAGGGTATAATAGCGCCTCAGTTCTCTTCAGCAGTAACCGTCAGAGGAGAAGAAGAGGTAAAAACAGAGATTGGCAGAGGAAGCTAAAAATGTTCCTGCAGATCAAAACTCTCCTTGATTAAGGGTTGCCATCTGGGTCTTTCCAACCATCCAAGCCAACATTTGTGCTACCCAAACTAGCCTCTCAAACCTAGGCCATAGGATACTTCACATTACATACTCATGAATTATGATTTACAAATGAGCAATGGCTGGTAGGCATTTCTGTTTTCCTTTTTCTAACATGTGGCATCCCTACCTTGATTCCCAAACAGAAAAGGGGGTTATGGCTGGATTTTGCATTGTACACTCTTGCTATCACTTGAAGACTGCTGCATGAATAGCGGTTTGCATACATGAATGGGCAATCACATTTAACGCCACAAACAGAACTTTCATCTCACCTCTTTTCATATGAATGTTTTCACACTTTAAATTACAGAGTTCAGCAAGGGATTGTCACTAGTTTTACAAGGAGTTTAAGCAGTGGAAAAGAGCAAGAGTCTAGTAGCACCTATAAGACTAACAAAATTAGTGGTAATGTATAAGCTTTTGTGAGCTGCAGCTCACTTCTTTAGATGCAGCTAGAATGTATACAGCCATTCAAGGTGTATCTGAAGAAGTGAGCTGTGGCTCATAAAAGCTCATACCCTACCACTAATTTTGTTTGTCTTCTAGGTGCTACTGGACTCTTGCTCTTTTCTACTGCTACAGACAAACACGGCTAGCTATCTTGAAGGAATTTAAGCACACTCATGGAAGATAGGTTCCTTAATGGCTGTGAGCCATGATGGCTAAATGAAACCTCCCATGTTCAAATGGTATCACTCTGTTTAGGACTGCAGTATTGGTAGGTTAGTTTGTTTTGGTCTTTCAAATATTTGAACAGAAAAGTTTAGCAAATTAAATGGATATTTGGGGGAGGGAATAAATTAACCCTTGGAGTTTCAGACACAAACTACACATTATAAAGTTAACATAGTTTTTCCAGGCCTATGCCAGCTTCATTATGATAGTTGAGAAATGGGTTGGAGGTTAAGGGGTGATTAGGGGGCAGAATAGGGATTGAGGGATTGGTGAACTAATTGATCTGGACAGCCAACATAGTATAGATGTCAAGGCTTTCCCCTGATATTGGTTCCTAGTACTGGTATACAGAAGTTTACTGCTTCTGAATGTAGAGATTCCCTTTAATCACTATGGCTAGTAGCCACTGATGGATCTATTGTCTATCTATGGTTGTAGTCATTGCTTCCCCTGATGATGGATACTACAATTTAACTACTCACTGAGTTAATAAATAGTTCATTTTGTCTGTTCTGAACCTATTGCCCATCACTTTAATAGTGTGTCCTTGAGTTATAGTTTATGCGAGATAATGTGCATAATGCATAATTTTATAAACCTCTATAATGCCCCTCTTTAGTAATCTTTTTTTCCTGCTAAACTGAAAAGCCCTAGGTTCTTTAGCATTTTCTCATAAGGATAAACATCAGGTTCAATGGGTGCCTATTTATGGTGTGGTATGGTGCTTTGTGGATGAGAGTTAGTGCACGATGCAAACTAGTGCCCAGATAATTTTCACAGTTTTATGATTCTATGCATACACCTCCACCCAAAACATCATTCTTCACATATAGGGCATGCAGATAAGCGATCCACTTCACAAAAGAAGAAAAAATCATAACTTAATCTTTAAATACCATGAACCATTCAAATTCAGGCACATCACAGAAAAATATGAGATTCTCAGAGGCTGCCATGAAAAATGTTTTATTATTCACTAGATAACTTAAATGTTCCAGTGAGAAAATCTATGGACTGTGTTAACAAATCATTACAGTATTCTGCGTGTCTGCTTCTTCTCTTTGTCTTTTTAAGGACCATTTCACATATTATAAAATTCATGCTTGGAAAGATTTACAAATTTTTGTATAAACTGGTAATGTACACAAGATGGGAAGCTGTCTTGACTTGCACATTTGCACAGATATGTGTAGCATTTTCCGGGCATCTAGCCCTTATAATTATGACCTACATGTAATTAATTATATGTTGAAATGCTGTCCATGTAGGAAATTAGTAATATGTGAAATGGACCATTATATAAAAGCAACTGAAGGACAAAGACTTTGTGTAGGGTTCTGTGATCCATTGGCAAAGGACTGAGGATCTTTTCCATTTTCCACTGTCTCCCAATGTGTCGTTGATCCTGGAAATGCTAATTCTTGGGGTTTCAGGAGCCATGTGAACTAATAACTAGACAGCAGTAATAGGAAGGGTGAGAGATTGTCCCTTTTCCAATAACACAGCTCTCCTGACATAACAGTGGTATCTCCCTCTACCTTCCACCTCCCCACCACAGCCTCTCAATCCATACAGTCCACATGAGTGGACTTTCCCAGTGATGAATTGAGCGGAAGAGGACATGGGAAAGATCTGTGATCTTCCTCTGACAAATTGTGGGATTGAACTCCATGTTACTCTTTTTTACTTAGTAAAAACTAGTCTCCTATGCCATGAATGATAAATGCTTTAAAAATATTTTTATACAGTGCAATAAGAAAACATGAAGTGAGTCATGAAGCAGGAGTAGACATGGGCACGAATGGGGAAAAAAACCCCGAACACCCTGTTCGTCATTTGGTGCCATCCATGAACAGCGAACAACGAACATGGACAAACATGAACTGATCCTGGACATGTTCATTGTTCATGGAGGCCAGAACCTACCCACCTCAACCCCCTCCCCACTTAGCCCCCCTTCCTCTCAAGCCCACTTACCTGGCCCTTTAAAGATCCCTTTAAACTATCAGCTGGCAGGCAGCAAGGAGGGCAGGCAGCAGTTTAAAGGGCCCTTTCCTGCCACATGCAAGGGGCAGGGCCCTTTAAACACCCCACAAACTGACCTTCCCAATGTCCAATACCCACCAAATTTGCAGGGGACATAGTCCTCACTCTCCTCTGAAGACCCCCCCAAGTTTCAGAGAGACTGCACCCCGGGAAAGGCATGATCCATGGGTCTCCCCATTGGCTGTCATTTTCTCTTCACAATGGCAAAAACGGGACTCTCTGCTGGAAGTACTTTGAAGGGTTAAAGCCGGAAGGAAAGCCAGAAGGAGTTCAGACAGAGTTCAGTCCCTCCTTGCCTCTGGTTGCCAAGGGGATTGATTGCAGCAGGTGCCCAAACAGCTGCCGAAGACAACAAATGAGGCTTGCAACGACCACCTGTTTGTTTAGGATGGGGCCTCACAAACAGTTTGTTCGAGAACAGTAGATTAGGCTGTTCGTTGGTTCTTTTCTGTTGGTAATGCTGTTCGTGCCCATGTCTAATCAGGAGGACATTTCTATGGTAAATGCACACTCCTGGGCATATTTTGCAAAGTAAAGGGGGATTTTTTTAAAAAAAAAGAGAGAGGAATCTTCATTACAAGATCCTGGATGATATATGGAAATATATATATATTCTGTAATTTTCTTTTTAGGGGAAATATTATGAAGATGGTTTATTAATGGTGTTTAACTCTATAGAGGGTAGCCAAGATATACAATAGTTTTGATGATATTGCAAGTCAGACTTTTGATATGGTGGAGTTGTAAGTTGGTCCAGCAGTACTAGGAAATGATTGTAAAACAGTTATTGTAATATTCCATTTAGGCCATAAACTTTGTTGCTTAATTGTATCCTACTGGCACCTTAGAAATGTTGTGTGGTTATTTTGAAACTGATAACTGCCGGATTATGCAAGACACTGTAATGTTTTGGGCACATTATGACTTTTATACTGTATTTTTATTTTGTTGGTCTTTGATTCAAGAAGTGTAAGGCTGTATTTATTTTGTAACTTTGTACAGTCTATGTGTATTTTATGGTCTTTTTTGATTTAGCAGTTGTAAAATATGGTTTATACGGAAAACAGTTGAAATAGATCGAGTCTTCTTGGTGGGTCATTGACAAAATTAGAAATAAAGATTTGATTCTTTTGTATCATCACATCTGCACTGAGAACAATACAGAGAAAGCAAATTAAGCAAAATATTTCATGGCTGCCTTAAAAATGCACAATGAAATTATGTGCATGGAAAAGTTACAAAATTTTAGCTAAAACCTTTTGTCATATTTTCTGTATAATGGATATATGAGATGATATTGTGCTGGTCTGTGAGTGAATGATTGATACAGAGAAAGGTAAACACATTTTTTCCACACAGAAATCAACAGGTGCTCCCTGTGAAACAGCAGTTTTCTCATAGAAAGGGTTACTCCCCCATGCCCAAGTTCTAATCCCCCCCCCTGCTGCTTTTGAGCTTGAACGGAATCATAGTACATATAGCTTGACCCTAAACTACCTAGATTAAAACTTCCAAGCTTCCTTGCAGCAATGGGTGAGAAAGAATTGTATTCTTGCATTTAAAGAGAGATAGCCTGTAGGATTTGTCTTACTAACTCTTTAGTTATTTCTGTAGCGTTTTCATCAGGCCTTCAATCTTGTAATTAGAAGTGGGGTTATTTTGTGGTGTTCTCTCCTTCCTCCTTCCCCGCCCACTCCTCCCTGCCGTTCTTTTTCTATCTAAGTGTCTTTAACTAAATTACAGTCAAATACTTCATTACAGAGACTTTCAGCCAGGAGGGAGGCCCCTTGGGATTTCATTCACAGACAAATGTATTATGCACAAGGTTGATCTGATCATACGCAATTTGCACTACGCATGCACCCCCCAGGAAATTCCTTTCATAAATGTAAATGATGTGACACTCAAAAGAACAGAAAGCTGACTGAAAGAAAAAAGGGGTGGGGGAATGAAAACATATGCCTAAGAAGACTGAGGAGAGTGTGGGCTGGCACAGGACTCCTAGGTCTCAGGGCACAGGGGAAGCTGTCAGGGTTCTTTTGCATAGCTCCCTCCTCCGCCTTCTTTTTCTGCTCTGAGGAAAGTAGCATAGCCTTCACATTGCATAGCAGGCTGTTGCACAGAGCTGAAGGGAGGGAGTGATGCATTAAGTACCATTTGGTAAGATGGTAATAACGGTTTCTATGGCAACAAAGAAAAAAATGCCCTCCACAGCTTTTATTTGTGTTTTGAGTAAGCAGGCATTAAGTGATAGCTCTGTAAAACAAAGGAGATAATCTTAGGCCTCTTTTGTCAATAGAGTCCATTTGGAGTCTCCTTCATAACGTTCCTTCATTGGTTCACAGTTCAGACACTGAAAGGAGTGTTTTCTTCCAGAAGGGAGGAAATCTTCTGGTTCCCTCAGAACAGGGCTCTTCACCAACTTTGGCCTATCCTCATCCTTAATTTATGATCAGAATCTCCTCCTTATAGGTGCAAAGAGATGTTTCTACTCAGTTCTTCCTCTGGTTTCTTCACATTATTGCCACACTGTTACCACCTGGCTGTCACTTAGGCCAACAATATGACATTACATAAATAAGAGAATTGCCCATGTTTATTCTGTTTTAGTATTCCCTTCAGTCCATTTCATGAGAACACAACCCCCAACCTTCACCGACAGGTATCTTTCTTGTAAGAATAATAGGCTTAGAGGTCAGGGTAGTCCCCAGTTTCATGAAATATTCATTCTCCATTCATTGAGCATTGGGCAGAAGATGCACTGCAAGTGAAACCACTTCAGCACTTCCCTCTCCAGAACCAGAGAGAGAGAGAGAGAGAGAGAGAGAGAGAGAGAGAGAGAGAGAGAGAGAGATCTATTATTAAATATCCTATTAGTCGTGGTAAGATTGCACAACCTCCTTACGCTGTAGCCACGGAGTGTTATCTAATTGGTTTTTCTTATTTTGTGAAGCTTGAACCGTGTGGAGCTCAAATGTACTTTTACCAGCCCATTTGTGTCTTATCAGAGATGCTTTTGGATCATTTAACATTTTGTCAGAAAGAAAACAAGAATTTAGGAGGGAGAGAGAAAAAGAGAGACTGGGAGAAAAGTGAACTAGTCACCTGGGAGAAGAGAGAAAGACATGGGAGAAGAAGAAAAAATGAGATAGACAAAAAGAACCCAAGAGGTTTGCATGGTCTGAATCAAAATGTTGAACAGAACAGAAATATAAATATATTAAAGCAAGAATTATTCAGAGAAGGCATATGTGTACATTATTTTTATGCAATACCCATTTGCTAATGTGGATTTTCTTGACAACTTCCTCTCTTCATTTTTTTTATCCTAGGGGGAACACAAAGTAGATTTGTACTATTTGTATTATTATTACCTTGTTATTCTTTTGCTGTCACTTTTTCTTTCCATGTGTCAGTAAATCTCTAGGATTTTCTTCTAGAAGCTGATGTTTGATTTTAGGGCTTTGTGAGAATGACTGGTGGTGGCAAACTGGATTTGAGTGGCAAGGCAGAAGACGTAATTGACAGGGTGAAACTAATGAGAGCTCATGTCCAGATGTCAGTCACCCACTTTTTTGGCCAGATGTATCTCTTACTTCCTAGCAGTAGTAGGATGTGAAAAGGGGGGGGGGAGTTGAATCAGGTTGTTTGTCCTTTTAAAGAACAGTTTTTTAAGAAAAATGTTGGAATTGAAGCTAGTTGTATTAGGAAACCTGTCTGATAGGTGTATCCACTGATTGCAATGGACAGGGGGACTTTTGAAGGTGTAACACCCTCACCCAACACATGCACAAAATTTGGTATGCAATTTTCAGCAATACATCCCTCACCAAATGGATAATTCTTTCCAAATTTCAGACAGACAGGAAAAGGGTATTTGTTATGCGTGTTGCCTTTTGTGGTCCTTCCTGCTTCCCACTGCCAGTGGAAATTAAACTAGACAGCATGAAATCAGGGGGAAAAGGGTCAGATTGGAAAACTTATGAACCAAACATTTTTAAACCATTTAATTCTTCCCTTCATGTAGCCTCACTTATTTCCTAGTTTGCATCTACTTACTCAATGCCACAAGGTATAAGAGCCTACCTGCAGAGAGCACATTGCACATAGGTCCAAACTGTGTCCATTACAATCATGTGCTTAGGTCACTGATATCACCCTGAGCATGTAAGAAGAGGCAACAAGAACTTAACACTGATGTGACACTTCCTGCCCTCCCTCCCTCTCCTGATCTGCCTAGGTTGGCAGAATCAGCATTGTTGTCAGATGGCCATCTAGCCTCTGCTTAAAAACCTCCAACAAAGGCAAGCCCACCACCTCCTGAGGAAGCCTGTTCCACTGATGGACTGCTCTGTCAGGAAGTTTTTCCTAACGTTTAGTTGAAAACTCTATGATTTAATTTCAATCCATTTATTCTGGTCCAGCCTTCTGGGGCAACAGAAAACAACTCTGCACCATTCCCTATATGACAGCTCTTTATCATTGATGGGAATTTTGTGTGTGTGTGTGTGTGTGTTGGGGGGGTTTACCATGTGATATTGTAGTTTCTGTTTATACTACATGATAGTGCACTATGCGCCCTTCAGTAACATGATCCCTTTCAGCTTGCACACTGGTTTTTGTGTCATTTAGGTTGGTCCAAATGAAAGGTAGTCTGCAGATCATGGCCGGGGGGCGGGGGGGGGGGGGCGGTTAGGATTGTAACCTAACTTGTCCTATATTTTTACTTTAATATCTCCCCTGGCAATTCTGTACCATGGTTAGAGTACTGATTCAGGATCTGTAGGAACTAGGTTTTAATCCCCATTCTGCCATGGAAAGCATGCTGGGAGACCATGGGCCAGTCACATACTCACAGACAGAACTCTTTTACAGGGTTGTTGTGAGGTTTAAATGGCAGAGGGAGCAATGAAGTAACCTGCCTTGAATCTTCGATGGGGATCATATCATTTGTCACTGTCATATTTTGGAGCCAGCCCAATAACAACAACACTAACCGTTGCCTGATGCTTCAGAGGAAATCCAGGTAGATAAAGCTTTATCATCATATACATGATTAATCAAATCTTCCTCTACACAAAAGAAAAAAAAACGATTTGAAACCGACTCCTAAAAGAGCTATAGAAATGGATTGATGGATTTCAGGGAGAAATTTGGCAAAGAGGAATTAAGAGAATTCCACTTAACAACCCTAAATTGGCCTTCAGCCTCATGACCTGTTTGGAAGTTCCCCAAACTTATCTGACCAGACCATGCTGGAAACAGGATATCGGACTGCTTGGACCTTGATCTGATTCAGTAAGATACTCCTAGTGTTTTTATTAGAGACCTTCAGCTTGGTGGTTATTCTTTCCTCACTGTGCCAATCTTAACTACACAGCAGGAACCCTAGCTATTTGCTTGTGTATGGCTGAATTATGTGGGGCTAGGTAACAGTAAAGGTAGTCCCCTATGCAAGCACTGAGTCATTACTGTCCCATGGGGGGGACTCGCAGCATGACGTTTTCATGGCAGACTTTTGTTATGGGGTGATTTGCCATGCGGAGGGATTTTTTTTTTCCTGGGTAGAGTGGAAGTGGTGTTGTGAAAAAATATATAAGTTTTTCTCTTTTGTATAAACTATTATGGTGCATGCAGATTGGGAGATGTGATGTTCACTAATACAGAAATAGAAATGACTGAAATGTTTTGATAATTAATTCCTTCTAAATTTTGACAGGTTCATAATCCAGATCTGAATTTCCAATGCTTTTGATAATTAGCTCAAATTGCTTCCCTCCTGTACTTCTCCTCCACCATATGTGAATGTGGTTATAATTCTGTATCTTCAAAGGTTTCTTTCTGGTTTATCATAGGCCCAGCTAGATCAAGATCAATTCTGTACTCGAGAAGGCTTTTTGTTTACTATCCTCCAGACAGCACAATCTGCCCTTCCTTTCCCCTCTCCAAATAAATCCTTTTACAGTGTTAAGCAAGGACAAGTATGCCTGTGTGTAAGAGGCTGTATATGTCACCTGATGCATACAGATGGCTTATTAAACAATTAATTTGTTGAACTAAATTGGCTAAATCATAGCAAATGACACCCGATTGCCATACAAGAGTAGAAATGGATTGGAATAAGTGTTTCTTAAATACTAGCCTTGCTCATTCTAAGAAAGAAAAGGAAGAGACATGGAAGGGAGTGCAGGAAGGAGGGGGTAGGTAGCTAAGGTTGGCCAGAATGCAGGGGGAGGGGGAGAATCCATTTCAGACAGTATCGTAGGCTCGATTGTTCTGGAAATGGGAAGATTAGGATTATTTGTTAATTTAAACGTATGGCCCACAACATTTCAAAGGTAAGAACTAGAGATGGACATGATCAGCATTACGATTTGAAAAAAAAACCCGATAATGGCGTTCACACCATCGGTGCTGTCCACGGCAACTGATCCAGCGGTCGGGGGTTTGCTCATTCAGGGCTTGATCGGATCGATCGGTTTCTGTTCGGGATTGCAGACACTCAGGCGCCAGGAATCAATTCTCCTGGCAACGGAGCCAGAGGAATGCCTGAGCTGTGTTTGCCCTCCTTCTGTCGCCCTGGAAACGCGAATGGAAGCCCAGCTTTCCTTGATCAGCAGGGCTTCCTTCCAACCACGGAGCAGCCAGCAACTCATCACCATTTGGGAGAAGAGAGGGGAGGGAGGGGGAAGGCCATGGGCACTCCAAATGTTTTTTGCTTTTTTTAAAAAATGGGGCTTTGTAGGAGGAATGACTGTTTTTCTGTCTGTCACTCTCTGTTTTTAAACCTGCTTTAAAACACTGTATTTTGTGGGGAAACCTCATTCACAGCTCTGTGTGTGTGTTTAAAAGGGAGTCGGTAAAAGCTGGAGCCAGATGCTTTTAAAAAGATCCTCATGAATTCATATGATTTTTAGATTGAAACAAAACAAAAAGGCTGTCATATTATAGATCATGTCCTAGTCTACAGATAGCAACAAAACAATCATGCATCCACTAATCCGTGGCGCTGCCACGGCACAAAAACATGCTAAAAAAGCATGGATCCGCATGGATCCTCTTGATTTTTAAGTGGGGCCACCCAAAATCAACCACACAATCACAGACCATGTCTGTTGCCACAAATGGGACCAAAAAATTCACCCATTCACTACTTCGTGGAACTGCCACGGCTCAAAAATACTGTTCAAAAGCACGGATCCGCATGGATCCTCTAGGTTTTTACATGAGACCACCCAAAATCCACCATACAATCCCAGATCATGTCCATTGCCACAAAAGGGGCAAAAAAAATCAGTTATCCACCGCTTCGTGGCACTCCCACAGTGCAAAAACATGGTCTAAAAGCATGGATCCTCATGGATCCTCATGATTTTTATGTAGGGCCACACAAAATCAACCATACAATACCAGATCATGTCCATATCCACAAATAGGACAAAAAAAATCATTCATCCACTGCTTTGTGGCAGCGCCACGGTGCAAAAACATGGTTCAAAAGCACGGATCCTCATGGATCCTCTTGATTTTTACATGGGGCCACCCAAAATCTACCATACAAAACCAGATCATGTCCATTGCCACAAATGGTACCCAAAAAATCATTCATCTACCGCTTTGTGGCAGCGCCACGGCACCAAAACATGGTTCAAAAGCACGGATCATGGATCCTCTTGATTTTTACATGAGGCCACCCAAAATCCAGTATACTGTCCCAGATCATGTCCAATGCCACAAACAGGACCAAAAGATCTAAAATATGACAGCCTTTTTGTTTTGTTTCAATGTAAAAATCATATGAATTCATGATGAGGACCCATGTCTCAGATTCATGTTTTTTCACCGTGGCAGCACCAAGTATTTTTGCATCTGTGTTTTTTATATTTCAGTCTGTGGACCTGGCTGTGATATGTGATTTGATGTTTCATTTGTGTTTTTCCTATTTTGGAAGACTGGCTGCTTGCTTTTAAAATTGGGTGGGGAGGAATGGAGGATTCTATCCCTGGTTTTTTTTTAAAGCTGGCTGAAACATGTTGACGGGGTGTCTCTCTCTCTCTCTATTTGGAGAGGCAGGGACGGGTTAAACCCCCCCCCCTCTGCTCTAAGTAAGTGTGTGTGTGTGTGTGTGTGTGTGTGTGTGTGTGTGTGTGTGTGTGTGTGTGTGTGTGTGTGAGTGTGAAAACGTCCCCTCCCTGAGGGGAGGCGGCTCATTGCCGGGTTGAAAACTCCCCCCCCCCATGCTCTTAAGTGTGTGGGTGGGGGGCGCCCCTCCGCTTTCGCCTCCCCGATCCCAGATCGGAAACGGGACTTGATCGGTGTGGATCAATGATCTGGGGTCGTCGATGGCGCGGATCCACGATCAGCTTGATCGGTATTTTTTTTTTTTTGGATCATGCCCACCTCTAGTAAGAACTCTCTAATTAAAATTCCATAGTCCCATCAGGCTATATATATTAAGTTCAAATTTTTGCTCACTCAGCCCAACAGTTCTGCTACGGAGATATGTAGTCACTATTCCATTTGAAGGCAGTATATACAATAAATGTTCTTTAGCAGAGGAAAATCAGATACTGAAACACATTGCTTAGAATGTACTCTCCACTTTATTATCCATATAATAAGTTTAGTAGTATTGTGTGGTTATTACTTAGCCCAATCCATGGGGAACTGGCTATATAAACACACATGAATCTAACCCTTATCCCAGGGGAGCTGAAAATGTAAACAAGCTGTTCCTTAGTCTTTGCTTCTTCAGTTCAATGTGGTAGGGTTGCCGAGTCCCCTTACCCTCCCTGCGGGATTGGGGGACTGGGTGCTTACCTTCTGCACATCCCCAGCACGTTCCCAGCTTGCCCCTCGCACACTCGCAGTACCACACCGGCATGGTGACATCACTTCATGAAAGCGATCCATCGCCACACAAAGCAGGGAGTGTGCGTGCTCTTTGCAGTGGGCTGATTGGGGCCCTAAATGGAGTAGTACAATGACATCAGTGATGTCGTGCTGGCCCTGGAAGTGCACCTGGGAGGCCCATTCCCTGCCTTTCTTCTTCCCCCCACCAGAAAGATAAGCAGTGTTGGGGCAGCAAAAGGTAGGAGCGGGGGACCCCCTGCTCCCACTGGGGGAATGAGAACCCTACAATGTGTTGATGTTTTTACTTATTTACTTCATTCAACTCTGCCTTTCTCCCCAGTGGGAACCCAAAATGGCTTACATGGTTCTTTTCTCTTCCATTTTATCCTCATAATGACCCTGTGAGATAGGTTAGTGTGTGCGAGTGGCCCAAGGTCCTGTAGCAAGCTTCCATGGCAGACTGGAGATTCAAACCTAGGTCTCTGAGACCCTAGTCTGAAATACCACTACACTGGCACACCCTCTTGTTCTTTCCTCCCTTCCCTTTATCCCTGAACATTTAAGGCTGTTCTTTACTGCTTCTAAATCTCCCCATCACAATTTCCAACCTTCCTATGGGTATTCACAAGTGCTGACACACAGCCCAGGATGTTAATGTAAGCCATGGTACTTCCACTAAAATCATATGATTAATAAATGAATGCGACTATTTCTCAATATCTGGCAATATCTCTTAATTCGTATTATTAGTATAATATTGCTATAATTATTCTGCTGTATTAGCTCTATGCTGTGGTCTGCAGTGCAAACCTCTCGGGGAATGAACTCTAGGCAGCAAGTGGGGTAGCTCTTAGCAATCATGTGTGTCTGCATCTAGGTGTAACTAACCCAGACATGAATAATATGTATAAATATGACCAAATTATCTTTATGCATAGAAGGCAATCAAACCAAAAATCTCACAGCCTAAAATAAAATGTACAGTGCAACTGGAGAATTTGCCCCCATTTTCTTTGTGTACAACAGTGATTCTGATGTGGATTGCACAGAGATTGAGAAAGTTTGTGCTAATATGCCCTACAATCATACCGACTTGGTGTCTGTCAGTTCTCCCCCACCCCCCTTAATTAGTTACCCCAGAAGTCTGCTTGGAACACAAGAAAACCTCGCAGCTGTTGTTGCTACCTGGTTAATAGATAAGGACAAAGCCCCAACTGTTATGTCATTTCTCCTTCAACTGTAACTAAACAGCCACTGTGGAAAAACTCACAAGCAGAGCATCTGGGGCACAAACCACTTTCATTACTTTGTGGAATCTGGATATTTTATAGTGGGGTGCAAAATGCAGTATTGCAAGAACTCTAGTATGCTCCAAGACTCTCCTCTGGCATGTCAACATTTATGAATTACAAAACTCCCTGGGTTAGGCCCAGACTAAATTTTCTGCTAACCCAACTGAACGGATGGGCCCAATTCACTCTTCCTGCTGCATACTCCAGATTTTCCTTTCATAGTGTTCTGAGGGTCCCTTTTAGCCCACAAACAGCATATGAGGAAGATCAGTGGGCTGCAGTGGGAGGGAAGAGGCAGGAACATTCTGCTCCATATGAGAAGAAAATTTCATCTGGATCCACGAGTATCAGTTGGTTCTGCATTTAGAACAGGTTCTGCAACTGGAACATGGGTCAGTTGTTGACAGTTCCCTCCCTGCATCCCCTTGACTTGGGGATAAAGTGGGTATCTCCAGCTTTAAAGGTGACCTAGCAAAAATGACCCATCCCTTTGTATTGGTGGAAAATAGTCTTTGAATCCAACCCTGTCTGTCTAGGGCTAAAAGTATACTGGTGTGACATAAACAATGAGAATTTACCATGGACTGTCTCCTGGTTGTCCATTGAAGCTGAACTCCTGCGCTCCTGAGACAATGTGCTCTGAAACTCAATGCTGCCTGAACACTAGGGTTTTTTTGACTGAATCCACATGCTTCAAAACTGCAGTAAAACCACTTCAACTTAGCAGGACTGATATGAACCATACTGCCTTAAAGCACTACTGTTGAAAATAGGAGTTTAAACAGGAGGTAAACATGGGAAGAACTCTGGGATAGTTTCTGAGGGTAGAGAAATAATTGTGAATGATGGAAGAAGGAGCGATCCTTAAACAACTGTCTGTCTCTGACTAAATAATTGATGTTGTATATGAGAGCATGTCAGCCTTTTGAAAATGACACCTGTAGCCTTTTTTATTTGCCTCATCTCTGGAGACTGAAAGCACGCAGAGGGAAAATAACATTAAATTCTGATTCTGCCCAAGGCACTTGCACTTGAAGAGGTGTATGTCTTATCAGTATATGGTGTGGTCACCTTCTGTCCCCTTTTTTTCACAAGCACATACATTTGTATTAGTATATGGCCTTTACATACTGTTAAGTGAACATGAGTACTCTGAAGGCAGAGGTGGCAGCTGAGTTGCTATTGTATTGTCTACCTATATATGTTGTGTGAAGAGGACTACGGCGGCTTCTTTCTCCATCATCTAATGGTCTGCAATATCTATACTGATGTCCTATTTTAGGAGGATTGCAGGCTTCACTGTCAACCCATTAGATGTTTAGACCATTTGAAACATCTTTCTAGATCACTCACTCTGGATCAATACATATTTGAAAATACTTGCATATGAGGAGTGTCTGCCAGAGACCTCAGCTTAGATTTTGTATCTTTGATCTGGGCATGCTTCTCTTGGCTGCTGCAGAGGCTGTCCTCTGCCATGGACACAACTTCCTCTGGTACAATGTGCTTCCCACATGTGCTAGACCGGGGATATACAACAGGTAGCTCATGAGCTACTAGTAGCTGTCCATCTGCTGCAAGATACCTTGTAGACATGGGAAAGGATTGCCAAATGTTCTGCTACCCCTCCCCTGCCAAGTTTTTATTTCGTAGGATTTCTCTCTGTGCTGCTTAGCTGGCAGCTGCATTCCTGGTACTCTTCCCAGTCCATGTCTGCTTATAAGACAGAACAAAACTTGGGGCAAAGTAGCTTGGGGAAAGGTTAGCAATCCCTACACTAGACTGGTGTTTTCAAAGGTGCCCCAAAGTGAAAGGAATGCTCCCTGCAGTGCAGGACTGTCTTGGCAGCACCTAGAGTGAAACAAGTGGGAAGCAAAGGTATAGAATCCAAGCCACAGTCTCTTTGCTTTGAAAAGATGGTAACTGCAGACTATGTTGATAACATCACTATAGCCACTATGAGATATAAAAATGCAACTACAGCATGTGGTGCTCTTTAAGATTCAGATACCCCATAACGGTCTTTTAAATCTTGTTGAACATCTAGCAGCTCCCACTATGGAGGCAACTAAGTGGAATGCTAAGGACACATTCACTAATTGTGACTTCCTGAAAATGTGTAGTTGAAAAAAAAATCATGTTTGTGTTTCTCTACCTCTTCTGTCCCAAGCAGCACTTGGTGCAAGGGGTTGAGGATACACTGCCAAGGTGACACCATTCTGTGCCTCTTTTTCAATCGTCATGTGTTCTGTAATGGATAGTTCAGTAAATTGAACGCTATGGAGGATTTTTACCTTTCTCCAATGTAAAAAAAAGAAAAAAGGAAGAATGATGGGAAGAGAATCTGCACTTTGCATATATGCTTGGCGACTAGAATGCTTGGTGGATTCATAAGCACTGCAGGGACTGAACTCTTGAATGCTGCATCTTGAGCCACATATTCTGCTCCATTCCTCTCAGCCACCCAAGCCATTCCTCACCAAGGATTGGTTGCTTATGCTTGGCTTTGGTCTGCTGTTTGGCAGGTTGCTGCAGCAGGCTCCTAGCCAACTTCTGGAGGTCAGCAGGTCAGCTGGCAACCTTCCCTGTATTTGATTTGGCACATGGCCATCAGTCAGTGACTCTTGGTGTATATATAAGCATACTGAGAAAGGACAGTTATTGATACTTTTGAGTTTATATTATCCAAACTAATTCCTCAGGCTGGAGTGTCCAGTCTACCTAATCTCAAAATGGCACAAGCAAGCTGATAGAATTCCGAGATGCTGAATATTTAATTCTTTAAATTCATTTTGGAAATGAGGCTTACTCTTGCCTCTGCTCTGACCAGGATGGGGCTGCCTCAAGCCATTCAGCCGCCCACAAGGGATGCCTCCTATGCCACCCTGGCAAGGTGCTGGGTGGTAGTAGTAGCAGCAGCAGCAGCAGCAGCACAGAGTGTGTGCAGAGAGCTTCTTCCCAGGCTTGCAGCGCTGTTGCACTCTGCCCTAAATGCATCTAGCAATGGGATGAACAGGACTAGGCTCCCTCCCCATCCTTTCTGCCCCTGGTTTGTATCCAGTCCCCTGGAAAGCATTTTGGGATGCTGCAGGAGGGGGAGGCAGGATCATGGTGCTCTGAGGTCAGCAGTCCTTGTGCCTGTCAAAATACTAGCCTGAATTCAAGTCCTTGCAAGGGAGTCATGGAGCAAAGAAGCAGCAGGGTTGGGAGGAGGCTCCTGGGGGCCAGGGCAAGTTAGGGATGAATGCTTTGGCATCTCCCAGCAGCCACTCTTATCCACTGCTCCTCCACTCCCCATCCATGACTGGAGAGGGGCTTGTTGATTTTCTGAAAGCTCCACTCTACTCCTGATTATTAAGGGTGGAGCAATGCTTTTCAAATGGATGAGTCCTTTTCCACTTGTGGGTAGGCAGGGGGAAGGGTCAGCAGGCCAGCTGGCAAGGGACAGAAGGGAGGACTGAGAATCCAGGGGGAGGCCAAAGTCATCCTGCTCCAGTATCATGCTGCAGCAGGTGACTGTTCATACTCATTGCACTATGAGCTGGCCCTGAAATACAGCATGCATAAGCACTTCAGTCATAGGTTTTACAGTCTTCCTAATAGAATGAGGTAGTGGGATAAACCTTCTTTATTACCCCCTTTTTTCTAGGCAAGCCTATAGTAGAATTCTTCCTAGAAGTTTTAACCAGCTTCTTCATTTGATAACTTGTTTACAGAGGAAGTGGAATGAGATGGCAGAATCCTACGGGTGTAGTATTGGCTAGACCACTGCTGTTTATACTAGTGTAAATAGGACTGACAGGCCTCCCACTATATATATATATATATATTGTTACCAGGCCTCCCACTATGGCAGCTGCAAGGGGGGGGGGTTGACGTCAGTGATGTCACTACGTCTTTTCCAGGGGAAACTGGGAAGTGACATAAGGCAGCTCTAGGAATTGTCAGAAACTCTGTTGTATACCATAGAGTTTCTGGTGATTCCTAGAGGTGGCTTACGTTACCTCTGGATTCTCCCTAGAAGTAGGGTTGCCGGTCCCCCATTACCAGCTGCCTCTACCTGCCACCACTCACCTGGCCAGCAGAGTAAAAGGCACAGGAACAGGCCTCCTGGGGTCCTCCCATTTGAGAGCCCAAATCAGCCTGGTGTGAAGCCTGGAAGCTCTTTCAGGGCCTGCATGATGACATCACTCCTGGAAGTGATGTCATCACACCACACCAGAAGCATGTGTGTGAGTAGAAACTTGAGGTAAGTGCCAGGTCCCCTGCTCCCACCAGAAGTGTAAGGGGACCTGGCAACCCTACCTGGAAGGGACATGATGACATCACCAACATTGCACACCTTTCCTCAAACCTCCTGCCAGTTACCAGGTTCAGCCTATAGACCTTGTGTACAGATGAAGTGGCATGAGATTGAAGAATCCTGAGGGGGTAGAATGGGCTAGACCACTTCTGATTATCTTGGTGAAATAGGACTGCCAGGGCTCCTGGAAACCCCAATAATAAATGGTATTTTCAAATGCTCCCCTATCTAAAGAAATTATCTGCAAATAAAAATAGCCCATTTGTGAGAAATGTTTTCAACTTATGGGATTGTTGTTGTTTTCTTGTTTAACCTATTTTAGTCTCCAAAACATTTTGGTCAGAATCTAGTAATTACTCTACCACCTCCTGTTTTTTTTCCCTGTAGACCTGGCCTTAATCTATTATCTTTATGTCTCATGCCCCTAGGAACATTTCTCTGCAGACTTTGAAAGATCCAAACATCTCACTCTGCAATGTCAGGGACCTTTTCATTTTTTGCTTGGGTTGAAACTGCATGTATATTAATTTACTGCTCTTTTCTGGCTTGATGTTTTCTAATCTGTATTAGGAAACCAAGAGAAAGGGGACCTAGAAAGACACTTTGCAGTGTAGAGAGAGTTCACATAGATTTATGTTTAAAATGTGTTCCCCCAGTGCACTGTAGCTCCTTGTTCAGCATTAGCAGACAGTGTCATTCCCTATAAATCTCTCTTTATAGTCACTTGGTAGTTGCTCTCCTACTCTTGGCAGCTGCATTTCAAAACGGCTTCAATTATTAGGGCTTCCTCTTGGGACTCCTATGGCCATTGCAGTCTCAGCTGTCTCTCCTTACACCCACCAGACATCAGGGTCTGAAAAGCCTTACCGAGTGCACCTGCGGCTCCTACAGTTTAGCCTGTTGCCAAAGGAAGTGTCAAACTTTAGGCTTGTTTTCAGCTAAAACTTTGACTTTATGGGAGGCCATGCATGTGTCACCTGCATCAGAAGTGATTGCCGACATACTGTCAAAGCAGCTTTTCTGGGATGCATGGAAACATTTATGTTCCTTTAAAGGAAAGACTGGGAGAGGGGGGGGGTTTGAAGCAAAATACAGTAAGAAAAGAAGCCATCTGTAATCTGCTTGTTTGGCTTTGAGCTTACTTGAACTGCTGCTATCTCAGAAGAACCCTTAGAACTCAAATGACACTGAGCCAAAGACAGCCATAACCATTGTTACGTTGGCACTCCCTGAAGACATTTATAATTTTATTTTTACAAAAGACCTGCTCAAGACACCATATAAAGCAAAACAAGGTAGAATAATAAAAATCACAAAATTATCAATTCAACAACTGTTAACCTTAGCCAATAAAAATCCAGAAGCATAAAAAACAAGACGTGTTTAGCAACCTACATAACAACTCCATGCATTCTCGATACCCCTGAATCTATCCAACAATAAGATGTCCATGTTATGATTTTTTTCTCATGAGAATAGGATTGTTTTCATGACTAAAACAGTGGAACATGAGGTGAAGTTCTGGCTTTCAGCCTAAGAACAGGACAGTTGACTCAAAAATCTTTACAGAAACATTAACCTAAGAATTTCCAGGACTACAGGACCTATATAGCAATGCATAGCAGGCTGTGATTGATCCTTTTCCAGCTCAGGGCAATCAATACCCCCATTGTATTCCTCAGTTTTCATACTTCTCTGGCCGAATACGAACTCCCTTCATAGGTCAGGTTAAGAGGCTTATATAATAGATTCTTACAAAATGGTGTGAAGTTGAGTTGAGTTTAGGCCATTATTGTAGTGGAAGCTGAAATCATCCTTACTTTTTCTTTAACCGTCTGTTGAGTTCTAAAGGAACAGATCTTTCTTTTCTTACCCCACCCCCTCTTCTTTCATATTTTCTCTTCAGGGGATTTCTGCTGGGTTGGTGGTTCTTCTGCAGCTACAGAAAACAATTTCTTTTATTATTTGTATATGGCTTGCAGAAGGACCACTTCAGACTGAGAGAAATGGCAGAATGTGATAAAACCAGAGAAATGTTTAATTTTTCTTTTTAATGATGCCTTTTGTTGCCGGAGAGAAAAGGGCTGACGAATCTGGCTGTGTCTTTTGAGGTAGTGTGACTACCTGTGGTGGAGGACAAACAAAGGACCTTGGAACTTCAAACTGACATAAGAGTTTCCATTCCTCTCTGAATTATGTGATTATCCTTAGATGTTACTTATTGAATCAAATTAAGAAATGTTGCAGAAAGATGTATTTTGCATACCCTTTGCCTTCTTCAGAAGAGACTGTATGGAATAGTATTTGTGAGAGTCAGTGTTGCCTTATCCCATCTATTTTTCTTTGAAAATTCATATTTAGAGTCCATAAAGCTGGCAAAGCTTTCCGAGAAACCCAAATCCAGTGGCAAGATTTGGGATTCTCTGACATGCTAACACAAGGGCTAGTTCCACATCAAAGTGATTTTCTGTGGGAGTCTGGTTGCTGATATGATTCTATGTGAAATTGCCCTTGCAGTCAAGAATCCAGACAGCCCCTGTCTCCATTTTGTCTTCACTTTTAGCAGATGCAGGCCTTGCCTTTCTGTGTTCTCATTTAACTCTCAGGATTCTTCACCCACCCTGGGTTTTTATTATTTATTATTTATTTTATTATTATTTTGAGGAGCACAGGTAACACACTCCTGCATAGACATTATAGCTCCTCCATCCCCCTCCTGTTACCAGAACTGCTTTTTATTATAAGGTGGAAATTAGCTTTAGCAGTCTGTAACTTAAAATTAGCGCGGATCTTAACCTATGTCTACGGAGGTCCCGATTCCAGACACTCTAGTGAAAAAGAGGCAGACTACAAATAGTTTCAATCACGTGTATTTGCTAATAGTGTGGCATAAGCCTGAGCTTGCACATACATACAAGAAAACATACAAGGACTAGGAAATACAGAGTAGGAAATACAGAGACTTTCGCATTAGCTGGTTCCCAACGATGGTAGAGGGAATACTCACTTATCCTGAAGCGAAGCAGAGACACAACAGCAAGGTGGCCCAATGCCAGCACTGGGACCACAGACGGACAGCAAGGGGTTCTGGATAGGATGGCCTGAGCCACGGACAGCAAGGGGGGGGGGGTCTGGATAGGAATGGCCTAAGCACCGAGTGGTCTGAGAGACCAGCTTAAATACCCCAAAACGTACCCTGGGGCTGGTGCTGTACTTGGTGGTTCTCACAGATTAAGACAAAGGTTCTAATGGGTTACTGAATGGCTTGGATGGGCCACTTTGGTAATCTGATTGTGATAAGTGACACCTCAGGAAGAGGGGACAAAAGAGGGAGGGGGAAATCCGAGTGGGCTGAATGGATGTTCCAGCGGACAGGGCTTGTCCTGATGTCATCAGCTCTGGAATGCAGAGGTTTCTTTGAGATGCATTCTCTAAGTGCTTGGGATGGTCGGCACTTAGTTCCTTCTCCGGGGCGGCTCCTAAGATATGCAGAGCGGGGCGAGGTGCTCTCGCTGCGGACGTGGTGTGCCCGCTTCGCTGAAATGGCTTCTCAAAGCAGTCTCTTCCTCAGGGTCTTCTGGCTGCCTAGGAACATGGATGCCGGCTGGGCATGGCTGGGGCTGGATAGCAGGCTGCCCGGTAGCGAGGGCAAGCTCGGCGACCGGCCCGCGGGAGGCTCCAGGCGGGAACTGACCAGGGAGCGCCTAGCCAGGCTCGCTGGAGGTTTCCCCGGCAGGCGCCCGGCTGCTAGCAGCGGCTTGGGCCCATATGAGGCAGGCTTCCATGGAGGCAGGGGGAACAGCACGTAAAACACAGTCCAAAGCAGGGAACAGGCACGGTCCGTGGCAGGTGGCAATGCAGGCACGGGGCACACTTGTAACACAGTCCAAACACACACTGGGAAGTCCAGATACAGGTCTGGGCAGGGCTGCCCAGAAAAAGAGTCCTTTGTGCAGTTAACCAAACATGGATGCAGGAAACTAACACAGCCTTTTGCAACAGCAAGGCAATTAACACGCAGGCAGGAAACTGACACGTGTATCAGAACACACACGTGCAGGGCAGTCTTCGGTGCAGCAGTAAAACAGTAATGCAGGAAACTTTAACACAGTTCATGGCAGGCTTTAAAGCATGAGAGGGGGCCTACTTGGCAACACTCCAGGCCATTTCCCAATATCAAAATAGCGTGGGAGGAGGATATTGAGAGGGGACTCATCAGTATCCCAACAGAGGGAGACCCCAAAACAGAATCCAGCACCAGAATTAACCAAGGCAGAAATATTGGCAAAGTATAAAAGTTTATTGGAGTAAGAAGACCCAAATAAACTGATTCACAGCAGATGTCTCTGACCCTGCATGACACGCAGGTCATGCCCACTAACTTATATACCTTCTTACAAACAAGCCATTAGAAAGTTAGTATATCAAATTACTTCTGCAAAAATGCACACATCTCTCCCCACATTGTCTCATGAACATACCCTTCTTGGTAGGCACAGAGATAATAAGAGGGTCAAATATAACGCTTTCCAGACTATACTACCTGTCAATCTTTTTAGAAGTTTTCTGAATAAATGTTTTTTTTCATTCTTGTAGACATAAAACTTGATATTCTAAATAACTTTTCTGATAGCTTGTTTGTAAGAAGCTATATAAGATAGTGGGCATACCCTGTGTGGTCAGGGTTTGTCAGAGATATCTGCTGTGCATCAGTTTATTTGGGTCTGTAAACTCAAATAAACTTTCTTTTATTTTGCTAATATTTCTGCCTTTGTTAACAGGGTGCTGAATATAGTATTGGGGTCTCCTTGCTATTTTGGAAAGTGGCTTGGTAAGGGGGAAGCAGGAGTACTCCCCCACCCCTTGGTGGCATTCTGAGGCCATTTGGATTCTCCTTTATTTTTTAACAGCCATTTCCCACAGCTGCTGTGTGCATGCTGGGAATAATGGAACCAACTCTTTAAAAATATGTGCATCTAGTTTGACCCAAATAGAGGAAACGAGGAAACACGGGGAAGGGAATTGCACAAGTCATGGTGCTGAAACATGAGAAACCCTTTGTATGAAAGCAGCCAATGCCACAGATTTTTAAAACTGTGAAATTTCAGTGAGGAGAAACCCCCTTCCCCCAAAATTGCACAAATTTACAAATCAGGATTTTGTGCAATTTCGAATGAACTTGCTGATGAACTTGTAGTTCATGCCCATGGGGGGAAATGTCATTTCAGACAATCAGTTTTTTTTTTTTAGTCTTTCTTCTTACACTTCAATCTGATCTTTTCTCCAAGACCCTCAGAAAGGCATTCATAGAATTATTTGATCTATTATTACAACATCCCTGTGAGGTAGGTTCAGCTAAAGGAATGTGACTGTATGGGGCACGGGGTGGCACACACCAAAACGAGTGACATTTACAGTCCCATATAGCAGACCAAGATCTTGGAAAACCTCCAGTTGTTGTTGTCTGCCTGGGACTATAAAATTGGTTTGTGTTAAGCCATAATATAGGCCTGAATTGGACGGGAATGGGTTGTTAACTATGCAATATAATAGTCATGTTGGATCAGACCAGTAGTCTATCTAGTTCCTCATCCTGTTTCACACAGTGGCCAACCAGTTGCCCTGAAGGGCCAAACAGACAAGGTACACAGGCCTAGTCCCTTCCGTGATGTTGCCTCCTAACACCGATAGTCAAAGGATTTTTGCCTCTGTATATGGAGGTTCCCTTAGACATTTATATCTGGTAGCCATGGATGGACCTTACTTCTATTAATCTGTCCCATCCCCTTTTAAAGCCATCTATTCTTGTTGCCATCACTACCTCCACTGGCTGTTGAATTCAACAACGTAGTGACCCACTGACTAAAGAAATATTTTCCTTTGTTGTCTTGAACCTATTCCCCATGAACTTCATAGGGTGCTCCTAAACTCTAGTATGGCCAGCTGGGCAGCACTGTGTGGCTGAGATTAGGAGTGTGCATAATGGAAAAAACAAACTTAAATTACACACAGAACTCGCTGGGTTCGGCTCGTTAAAGCAGCTTCCCAAATCCAGGAAACTAAATTGTAATAAGCCCCTCCTGCCAAAAAGTTTGTGTGTTTTGTTTCAGTTCATACATTCCAGCAGCAGGCAGGCACGGGGCTCACAGCTTATTTTCCTAAACAGCACAATCAGATCCCAAGGGGAGAAAGACAGTACATTATCAATTAGCTCTGTTGGCTATAAAGAGGAATAAGACTAATTAATCTGAGTGAATCTCCCCACCCCCACCCCATAATTACCTGGGAATTGGCATTCTCTGCCTCCCATCCAGTCCCCACAAGGGGAGACCCCTCCTCTCCTTTCTTAACAACTTTGGAAATGTTTGGAAAGTAGACCTCAATCATAGGCTAAAATTCAAAGGACACTTCTCTGGACATAAGCACTATTGAATAACATGGAACTTACATCTGAGTAGACCTGCTTAGGCTTGCTTTCATAGTCCTTCATGGCACTCTCTTTTTCTGAGTCATATAGCAAATATGTACCTAGTCCTGCCTGCCCCTTTAGCAAAAGGAAAACTTATGGGGAAATTAGGGGCGGGGAGGATTCAGCCAATCATCCTGCCTGTCTGCACTTGGGCCATAGAGAGGATTGGCAGCGAGAATGCCCCATTTTGCAGTGGAATGCTGAACAGCAAAAGGAATTATTTGGATTCACTCCTCATTGTGGGAACAAAGCACAAGGAAACATGAAAACATTAAGCAACAACAGAATGCAGAGGTAGTAAGTTATTGGCACTATAGAAAAAGTGAACATGAAGCAGGCTTGTTTTTAATGTTGGTTTACTGCCCTGGTTGGAGTGCTCTCCTCCTTGGGAATGCCTCACTGCTCCAGTTGTGGATGCTCACCTTCTACGGGTCCATTGTTGTTGCTTTGTGTGTTATTGTGCTTGAGGAAAAATTCAGTGGAGCAATGGTTTAGACTAGGAGGGGGACTAATGGTTGATATTGTTTTTGGTTAAGCACAAAAACAGCTGCCCCAGAGCCTTATTTTCCCCAGCTCCCCTTGAAAAGTACAGCGTAGGTTTACGCATGTGCAGCTAACATGCATAAAACAGACCAAAAAAAAAACACAACCAAATGGATCAGTTCTGAGCTGGCAATGGCCAATGCAGAACAAACTAGTAATGGAAAAGAATTATTCCAGAATCCCCTGTAGCTGAAACTGAAACACGGACTTTCCTGGTCACACCCCTAGCTGAGTTCACAGTAGGGCACTTTGGACAGCCCAGCCAGAAGTAAACATGGCCAGAACAGAAGTGGCATAACCCAGCCATCATGGCCTTCAAAGACCAGCAATGGACCAGTGGCCACAGAGGCCTGAAGAGACCCAGGGCTAATGAGGGCAAGGAACAGTGGGCATGGCAAAGCTCACAACAGCACCAGAACAGCCTTGGATGGAAGCAGTTTTGGGGGTTCTCACTGGCAGCACAGGAGGGAAGTCCTGCACAGACCAGCAAGAGGTAGAGGGAGCTCTAGAGCAGGAAGCCCAGGGAAGGCAGCAGGAGCCCAGTGACCCGCAAGAAAGAGTGGGCACTGCAAGGGTGACCCCCCCAAAGTGAAACACCTACTTGGACTGTGTGCTTACCTGGGAGGTGGGTAGTACTTGAACAGTGTACTTGCACAGGCATGATGGTGTGAGGGATCCCTGAGGTGGCAGGTTCTATAAAAAGAGGCCAGAACAAAGGGAATATTGGAATCTGTGGGCCCAGGAAAAACCTGCCCTGAACAAAGGGGCTGGAAACCAAGTCTGAGACTGGAAGGTGTGACATATACATGATGGGAGAGGAAGAAAAAGCTCTCTCTATCCATTCTCTCTATCCCATGCTTAATTTTATAAGCTTCCCCTGCCCAGTATATCAGATATCCTACTGTTCAAAGCTCTTAGCATTATTTTTAATAGACTTTGAAGAAATCCTTTACCTTTGGAAATCAGATGTGTCCCCCAAATCCATCGGTATAGCTGTGTTCTGTAAAGGTAAGCAACTGTTTGGTCTTTATGGCACCAGAGTGTGTCTGAGTAGCCTCCCATTCCGTGGTTACAAGTCCAGAGAGGCCTGTCTTAACAGCAAGCCATTCCAGAAGGGGGTTCTGCAACAATGATCAGCTCCTTTGTCATTAGACCAGAGAGACTGTGAAATGGCCCTAGACAGCCTGTGAAGGGACCATCAGAGGATGATGTGCACAAATCACTTATGCGGCTATATCAGTGTTTGTGACAGATGAAGGTCTGAATGAGAACTGCCATTCTGGGAATCAGATGCCATTGGGGTTAATATATGAGAAAATATTGCTCCAGCACTCCCCTCCCCACTGCCATAATGCCTATCCACTTAGGCCACAGCATACCTGCCTTTTTCTTTTCGCCCATTGATTCCCACTGCTTAATACAAATCACTGGACTTGAGCCCAGGAAGTTATCCATGACTCAGTCCTACGGAGACTGGACGCACATTTTTTTTTAAAATATTGCCCTATCATAATTATTAATTGTCTGGATTTTTCTGTTCACCAGGTAGAGAGAACAGGATTCCTGATGGTCCATCAGTATCTAGGGAACAGTCAGATTTGCATTCCCTGTTGGTGAATGGTCCATTTCCCTTCTTGGTTATCCACATTGTAAACAAGCTAATTAAAATCTTAGAGGACAGAAAAGGGGAGAAAAAAACTCAAAAGGGGAAATGGATCAATTGACAAATTGAAATGTCATTTCCCAGCCTGCAGCTGGATCCTGCATCGTCTCCTCACTGTCTCTCTTTTTTAGCCTTTTGTATTTTGATTTGGGTATAAAAGCTGCGGCGTAATTGAAACTGACATCAGAATCAAACAATGTGACCTTGTCGGGTTTGTTCCAGGGCTGCAACGCAATCCACTTGGGGTGAGGGGAAATAAAAGGGAGAGGGAGGGAGGAATGAGCGAGTGAGCATCGAGGCTCCCCATACATCCGCCCTGCTTATGTGTGTGTGTTTAAAGGGCTTTTGTGCTGTGTGTCTGTACTTTTGTGAAGCAGCTTGGCATATGCAGCAGAGGCGTGTGTGTGGTTGTGTGCATACGCGCACATGATCACACGTAGGCACTGGAGTATACATAGGAAAGAGGCACACAACAAGCTGAGGGAAGAGCTGCGGACCATATCCAAGGCTTTTGCTCAGAAGCCAGCCCATAAAGATGCCACGGGAATGCGGCTGACTGAAAGTACCAGTTTGGATGATTGGTGCCAGCTTGGAGGAGATAAATGAACATGATGGGAGATACGAAAAACATGGGGGGCTGCGAGCCATTATTTCTGTGATCTAATGGGGGCTGATAACGGCACCATCTGTTTTCCTAGTCCCCTTGCCTTTAGTTTTGCCAGTGCTTCTGATTTGCAATTCTTCTTGCTATTCCAGTCCCGTGCACCCCCAAATTCAGTTCTGCCAGTGCTCCTCAAATCCTGGCATGAATGCTCAATGTACCTGCCAAACGGCTTGTGTTATAAAAGTGTGCCACAGAGATGTGCCTGAGCTCAGTCTTCTGCACTCACTTCATTGAGCCAAGTGTTCCTTTGTGTCAGGACCCTTTGGAAGGATGAATCTTGTAGCAGGTGTTCACTACGTCTCGCCTGTCCCCAAGGTAGGCCTGAGTGCAGACTTCTTCCAGTGCAGGCCTGCTTTTCAAGCACTGGGAAACTGAGCGTAAAGCTCTTGATAAGACAAAACAGCATGGGGAAAAAATCCAGGACCTTTTTGCTCAGCCTTATTGAAATACTGGCTTTTTCAAATTCTATCACATTGAGGCATGGTGGAGGGAGAAAAGAAACAGAAAAAAAGAAGGAAAGAAGGAAATGCAGAAAAGGAAATGATGGCAGAAAGAGATTAAAGGTAATCCTGAGTCATGTGGAAGAATGTGGTAGTCATCTGCAGGAATGCGTGAAACCATACCCCAGCAGGGATACGGCTGCATAAGGCCGTATTAGGGTTGCCAGCCTCCAGATAGTGGCTGGAGATCTCCTGGAATTACAACTGGTTTCCAGGCCACAGAGATCAGTTCACCTGGAGAAAATGGCTACTTTGGGGGGTGGATTCTATGGAATTATGTCATGCCAAGGCCCTGTCCGTCCCCAAACCCCACTTTCTCCAGGTTTCACCCTCGAGATCTCCAGGAATTTCTCAACTTGGAGCTGGCAACCCTAGGCCGTATCTGGACCTTTTCTTTTGCTGCCATGGCAGGAAGTGATCTAAGGGCTGTCAATGTATTTCCAGCTTCAGCCCTGAGAGAATTCAGTATTGTCCTTTTTCAAGAGCTCTTTCAGGCCTGAGTGGTGAGGTTTGTGGTTGAGATGCTGCATATCAGTTTCGCGATAAGCCACCATTTGGTGCAGATTTCACAAGCCAGTGGACAATTTGCACTATCGCATGGGTTGACATAGCTAAGATACAGTTCACATGTGCTCAGGCAATGTGGGCATAGAAAGATTCCCCCTAATATAAAGCAACCACTAACAAAATATCGTTACACATTTCAAGTAGCAACTGTAAAGGTTTTTGACTTTATCTGTTTAGCTCATTTCAGTCTTTCTCCAGAAATGTCAAAGCAGCATATATGTGATAACTCATTTTAATTTCTCAATCCAGTGATTTTTTATAGCTTAGTGGCCATATGAATTAGGGATGCTTCCAAAATTCCCTTAAGTTAAAATTATTTCCAAATTAAGGTTTTCTGAATGAGTCTTGTTTCCAATGAGAAATTATTTCATTTTCCATTATTCCCACATATTTCCATTATTCCCACATATTTCCATTATTCCCACATATTTCCATTATCTGTGCTGTTTTCCAGAACTTTTCCCCTTTTACTTTATATATAGATATAGATATAGATATAGATATAGATATAGATATAGATATAGATATAGATATAGATATAGATATAGATATAGATATAGATATAGATATAGATATAGATATAGATATTTCCCTCTTCTGTAATAACAGTGGACAAAGATGCATTGATAAAACAATCCAAAAAAATTGTTTGTGGTGTGATTTTTCATACAGTTGTATCAATATCCTTTTTGTGTGATGTTTTTTCATAGACATTGCACAAAAAGAATCTCGATTTAATCATACTAAAGATTCTATCAAGCTGCTTTTCTGTAGGGTTTGTTAGGGTGCATGTACTCCTCAGTAATGTAGGCAATTGATTCTATTGAACTAACTGAAATCACATAGTTCCAGAAATTTTTTTTTTAGAAATTTTCCCAGTTAAACTAGAATTATGGAGCAAAGGAACACATCACAGAGAGGTTCCATAGCAACAGAGGAACAATACTAGGGAAATCCATTCAGTTTTAATCTAGGCAAGTCCAACACTTTGCTTCTGCACCACACTGTCTCTTGAGGCAATCTAATTCAACCAACAATAGGAGAGGTTTTTTGGTTTTGGTGTTTTTTTTAAAGTTTTGGCATAAAGTTATGAAAAATGATAGATTTATTGACAGTAGTAGTCAGCTCTCCTGATGTGATTAATTATGAACCAAGTAATAAAGTTGCTGGAAAAGAGAGAGTTTGCTATCAATCATTGAAGACAGTTGTATTTTTTATTGATATTTATTTCCTGGGCTATATAAATCAGATTTGTTTTTATTGTGCTAAAAAGAAAACGTATAATCTCTGTTTGCAAAAGATGTAAGTTAAGAAATGTATGCACATTTACATATGGTACTCTCTAGCTGAGCATACTTAATGATGTTTGGCGTGCTTGACTATCCAAGGGTTTGGCTCTCATCCTCCTTGCTAGCCACAAGCAGGGAGCCAAGTTGATACATTTTTTGGATGTGTCCATTTGCATGCTTTCTCACATAATTGCTATGCTGTTTGCCACAGCCAACCCTACAACTGCTGCCACCTCCAATTTCCAAAAGCTCAAAAAAGGGCAGTTGGACAAACTTACCACTAGTGTCCATATGTGTCTTTGATATCTGTAATCATTTATTGTATTCACTTTTTTGAATACTTGTCCCTGACTGTGCAGCTGCAAAAAGCAAGTGATGCATTTAAGACAATGTTGGTCATTTAAAGAAGGCATCTGATTGTGCAGACATGAACAGGGGACAATATAGCAGGCACTTCAGTAATCCAACCATGACTCAGAGGGATACGTGCCTCAATTGGCAATTGAGAACATTTAGTTCTTAGGGAGGCCAAAAGTAGCCACAAACTGCAACAACCTTGCCCTGTACAACAAGTGACTACTGTGCAGGTGCAAAGCTGCTTACGATGAACTTCATCAATAGCCACCAAGGCAGTCCAGACATCAGTTTGCCAAGTATGTAATGAATGGAGTTGAGCACAGTAAGCTCACACGGTGGTTGCATTCATGTCAAAATTCAAAGCACACCTAAAACTGTTAGGGCTGGAATATATGGAAGGACAGATTGGAACATTTAAATGGTGTAGGACTGAGCCAAGCTTCATGGCCCCTGTGGGTCTGGTTGTAACCCCACAGAAGCTGTTCAGTTTGGACCAGGTCCACAGTTTCAGTAACAGCCATAGGCTTACCTACTACCTCCTCCTGAACACTGCCTTTGCCTGTAATTATGTAACCACCAGCTGAGTATGAGCCAAACAGGCCTTCTGGCATCAAGAGCACTGCTGGGAATTGAGTCAGCTTGTTCCTGACAATCTATGAATGCAACAGTCAGCAAGCCTCCAGGGCAGAGGACCACAAGGACCTTTAATACCTAGGGCTATCTGCCCCAATATACAGATAGATGAAGAGTTGAGGTTGTATGGGTTAGATAAAGAGCTTTGTATATCCTGATAGTAGTTCTCCACTCTTCAACTGGAGTCTTTCACAGAGTTAAACACAATGCCTGTGAGTTATACCAACTTGTATTTTGCTTATGTGTACCAGATCTTATATGGTATTGCATATGACATTACTTAAGATGGATAGATATAGATATAGCTGTAGATATAGATGTGGTGGAAAGTGCCATCAAGATATATCTGACTTATGGCAACCCCTATACACACATATACATATATGTATAAGTATATGTATATTGCAAGAGCCCCATGACACAGAATGGTAAGCTGCAGTACTGCAGCCAAAGCTCTGCTCACGATCTGAGTTCAATGCCAGTGGAAGCCGGGTTCAGGTAGCTGGCTCAAGGTTGACTCAGCCTTTCATCCTTCTGAGGTTGGTAAAAAATGAGTACCCAGTTTCCTGGGGGTAAAGTGTAGATAACTGGAGAAGGCACTGGCACCCCCCCCCCCAATAATAAAGTCTGCCAAGAAAACGTCGTGATGCGACGTCCCCCCATGGGTCAATAATGACTCGGTGCTTGCACAGGGGACTACCTTTACCTTTTTATACATATATTGCAGCGCTGAATAGCATGATGGAATATTCAAAGCATATCATTATCTAAGAAAGTAATCCTTGCAAAATCTCTTAAAGGTAGGTAGGTCAATATTATTATACCCATTTTGCAGATTAAAAAAAAGCTCCAGAGATACTTGGATAGTCATCTTAAATAGAATATTGGACAAAGTGAATTCTATAATATGAAAGAATAGAATAAGGTTTCCTAAAAGTGTAGGTGGATCTTGTCCAAGAAATTCAGTTGAATGACAAGATGTTTTATAATTGAACAAACAAGAAACAAACAAGAAGAGAAGAACTACATAATGATGATGGGAAATAAATTAATGATGGCTTTGGCATGGTTCAAATACTTAATGCATGTTCTGACTTCACTTTAATTTGTACTACATATTATTGACCAGAGTCATGCCAAAAGGCTTGTTGGGTAATTCAGGGTTAAGTTGTGCACAAATGGAACTTATTGCATTGGCATTGTGTCTTCAGAACAATTAATGGCTTCAGTCTTCCATCTGTGTATATACCTGTAAGAGCCAATGGTGTAATTGATATATGTGCACAGAATCACAACAAGTGATTATAGAGGACCGAACGATCCCTATGGGAGCATAAGCTTTTCCATTTCTTTTTCTGATGGGTGAGGGGTAGGGCAAATCTGAGAAAGTGGTAATGCCAAACCTTGAACCAAAAGCTACGTCCAACAAAAGAGTTCCAAATAATCACAAAAATCAGTTCTTCATTAGATAAATTAAAAATAAATGTATTATAGCTAACTAGAAAGCACAAGGTGGAAAGAATACATTCAGTGCTAGAATTCTTCCATGCTGACACAGCCGTTCAAAACAGAGTTACATCCTTCCAAAGGCCAAACTAGATGTGGCAACATCCTCTTGTCTGCCATGGGGATGCCACCACCATTTTAAAGTGATTTGACAATGCTACGAAGGCCCAATCCTGATTGAGTCTGCAGAACAGAGGGCTGGGGTGCTCTTGTGTTCCCTCCCCCCTCACACCTTTTCAAATGCCAAAACAACCATGAAGTGTGTGTGTGTTTGTGGCCATTTCAACACTTTAAAAGGTTCAGTAAAGGAGAGTGCCTGAGCCCACCATGCTCCAGGTAATCAGGCCCTTGCAATATTTTTAAACCACACAGAAAGAACCCTTGGACACAAGGACACCGTTTTGTCTACATTGGCCCTGTGTCCACTGAAATCTTTTTAGGACTGCACTGTGATTGTATTTCTTCTAATTGTTTTTCCCTGTAGTATCAGTATAAACATGGGAAGGGTGTTGGAGCTTGAGAGCCAAGCTACAAGTGACGCCTTACATAGGTTGGACACTTGTCAGCTTCCCTCAAGTTTTGATGGGAAATGTAGGCATCCTGGTTTTACAGCCTGGCTCTCCATTACAGCTGCAAGACCAGGATGCCTACATTTCCCATCAAAACTTGAGGTAAGCTGACAAGTGTCCAACCTGTGTCAGGCGTCACTTGTAGCTTAGCTCTTAGCCTCCATGGTAATCTCCTCCTTCCCCTTGTGATAGTGCTACTGTGATAATTTAATTATAAATACCCAACTGCTTCAATAAGTTAAAACTGAGGAAAAACAGATGGCATCCAAGTCCTTCATTTCCCACAAACCATTCCAATGTCGGCTCAATACAGTTGGAAAGATGGACTGTAGTGAATTTTATCACCCTTAGTGAAATGCTCATAGTTTAATTAAGATGGTTCAACTTGCAGGTATTATATTGCATAACAGAGAAATGTTATGATGCCAGTATATAAGCCAGTAACCTAGCCATTTACCCTGATAGACCAAGAATCAGTGGGGGAACCAGTAGCTTTCCTTGGCCAACTAGAATCAGTTAAGATCCTCTCCCCCCCTCTAGATGGGGAAAGCTCTTTTGTACCTGTTGTTTTCACAGGTAGCCCAATCCAGAAGCAAGCAGAGGCAGACAACCTCACAAGCCTGGGAAGGGACATAATTTCCCTGGAAAATTTCAGTTGGGTCTTGTTTCACCATGGCCCCCTAAAGTTCACACGCCTAGTTTCCATTAAAGAATACTAAAGGGCTGTACTGTAAATAAGTGGTCTCAAAGAGATACATCAGTAAAAAGGTTGGGACTATAGGCTTTACTATTATGTACTATGTACTGTCTGTTGTGGTAAGCATGATCCTACTGGTAAGTTTCTGTGTTGTTTAATATGTCAGTCTTAGAATTGCTTATGTGCTGTTTCAGCATTTCTTCAACTCTATATAAGATTTCTGCTGATTTAAGATCTTTCCAAATATGTATTTATATACCCTATTACATTGTTTATTGAAATGTCTTTGAAACTGACTGTAATCAGCCATGAGTCTCAAATGAGAAAGGTAGACTATATATGAAAAAAAGAAAATAAATTTCTGAGTTTCTGACAGCCTTCCAGACTTAAACAACTCTTCGTTCACAACAATGTGCATCCCAACATGGACACAAAGTATGGAACCAGGGCCTGCAGTAAAACAAGATACTGACTCTGTCCTCATATTCACTCCAAACACACAATCACTGGACCTAACAACTAGAGATGGGCACGAACTGGAAAAAAACTGAACCATGTGGTTCGTGTTTTGTTAAATTTCAGAAATCATGAACCATGAACTTTCATGAACCTGCCCCTGGTTCGTGAACCAGTTCGTTTGGTTCATGAAAACGGCACCTCCAGGTGAGAAAACCATCACTTCCAAGTCAGCAGAAGGTCACTTCCTGGCCAGCAAAAGTTTACTTCTGGGTCAGCAGACGGTCTGCAGGAAGTCCATCCCCTGTTGCCTAGGAAACTGATTGATTGGCACCAGGCTGTCTGCAGTAACGAACCAAAAAATGAACCAAATGAACCCGCCTAAAGTTCATAGTGGTTCATCAGAAATGGGATTTGATGAACCGCTGGTTCGTGAACCACAAACCAGCCTGGTTTGTGCTTAATTTTGGTTTGTATTTCAGTTAGTGCCCATCTCTACTAACAACACCAGCTATACCCTCTCAGGCTCATTCACTTGTTCATTTCCCAGTGATATGCCATCAAGTGTCAGCAATGCTATTCAACTGTCTATGTTGAACAAACAGCTCAGTCCTTTTGCAAAAGAATGAATGGTATAAATCTGAGATAATAAATCACAACATTCAAAAATGAGTGGGAGAACATTTTAATCTCCGAGGACATTCTATCGATGATTTAAGGGCAGCAGTTCTCAAGCAGAGAAACTTCAAAGGAAAATTACAACTTGAGATTGCTGAAATAGAGTTGATTTGCAAGTTTGGAACAGTGGATCCCCCAGGGGTAGATCAGGACATAGGAGGTTTCTCACATACAGATACTAATTTTCTGCACTTTGTGCCCTTCCTTTGTCAAGCTAATTAAAACGTATTATAGCTAGCTTCCTGACACTCTGATTTACAATACCCCTACCACTCTCTCCCTGGATTATAAAGACTTTTTTCTTTTTCCACTCTCTGTATTTGACGAAGGGAGCTTTGGCTCTCGAAATCTCATAACTTGGAAATCTAGTTGGTCTTTAAGGTGTTATTGGGCCTGGATCTTGCTCTTTGTCTGCAGACCAATATGGTTACCTGCCTGAATATATTGCTTAGTCTGCCAAAACAAAAATCATCCAAAAGATAAAAAAATGATTGGTTCCAAAAAACCAACAACTGCTCAATAGATCTGAATCAACAAATACAACTTTTGAAATTGCATGGTACTGCTGCCATAGTTTGTAGTTAGCCAAGTGTTGGTCAAGAATTTGGAATTCAAATTCTGAGGTCTCCAGTCATCACTGAAACACTGGTGATCCAGGCCTTTCGTTAGAGCTAAGGAAAATGTTCACAAAATCTGTGTCCTCGAAATTTCTAAAATTGAAAATAGGTATTTTTAAGCCAATATCTGATCATAAAATTTAGCATTAATTTTGGGGGGAGGATTAAAATTTTCAAAACAAACAAACAAAACTCTTCCCAAATTGAGATTGTGCGTGACTGGCTAAATGAATGATTTACTGTAAAAATTACTCAACCCTGTTACAGGTCAGCTTTGAAATAATGTTTGCTATTGCATGTTTGCTTTCATTGCCATACAGTATTGGTAGCATGCATGCATGGGACTGTTATAGGCTGAATATTATGGAATAATATCTACCAAAGTGTGTCAAATATTTAAAGCTGATTGCTAGTGCATGTGAGCTGTCAAAACTTATCAAATATAGACTGTCTGCTACATGTCAAATACTATCATCTTTTAACAGCACTGGATTTCAGCTGATAGAGATTGTCAAGTACTGGTGGTGGCTACTACTAGTGAGGATACAAAAAAAGTTGAATTCAGATTTTATTCCGGTGTTGTTTTAAAAATTTGAACTTTTAACATAAAATCTGAATTAAATGTAGTTTATGATTTCTTACATGAGTGACTGGGGATTTCCACCCTGAAGGAGAAATGTGTTTCCCATTAAAAACACTGAAAAATAACTATTGGATTGATTTCAGTGGGATAACTCATTTTCTCTTCTGGATGGAACTCCTGAGCCACTCAGGGCCAAGCTACACATGACGAATGACACTTGAACAGCAAGTGGATTGAGTGGAGGGCAAGTGAACAGGGAGAAATACACTTGCTGTTCAAGTGTCATTCGTCATGTGTAGCTTGGCCCTCAGTTGTGATGAAATTTTGATGGATCCACCCAATGAATCTCTCCTAAATTTCTGATAGACTAGAGAAAGAATATCTTCTTTAGAGGCAACTAAAGCTCTTATTTGGAGAGGGAAGCATGAACTAGTATGTAGTTTTTCCTGCTTTCCTGTCTTGGGATTTTCCAGCAGGTGTATGTGTGTGGGAGAGAGTCTGGATATTTTACAAAAATGTAGTGTGTGGGCAAGTGGAGCAAAACTCAGCCCCTCCAGTGCATAAAATATACCAAGCTACCTGATATGAGTCAGACCATTGGCCACTCCAGCACATCTTCACTCTAGCCCTCTGACTGGCAGTGACTTTCCAGGAATCCGATCTTTCCCAAGACTTGTTGCCTGAGGTTCTTCAACTGAAGATGCAAGGTACCGCATTTGAGATCTTCTGTATGCAAAGAATCTGCTTTCTACCACTGAGCCACATTGACACCACCTAATTAAGTCACTGTATTCCTCTCACCATTTCCCAGAAATCAAATGAGCGTCAAAACCTAGTGCAGAAAGGTAAGGATAAGAACTAGTCAAGAAATCTTTGCCATCAGGATTCATCAAGGAGAATTTTGTCTTAATTATTGTATGTAAACGCATTTCACCTTTATGTCCCATGGATTGGTACAGTCACTTTTGTTTTTATTTTGTATTTATTTCATACCATTTGTATATTCACCTTTTGTTTTAGTCTATCATCTGTAACATCAACACAGCTAAACTAATGAGAACATAAAACTGTGATCAGGGAACATAATCTGACAGGAAAGGGACATAGGCAGAGAGAACTATTCATGAAGGACACGTTCATTCATGATAATGGTCTCTCCCAAACACAAAAAGGCCTCTATTTTACTGGTGATAGAAAAGTATCTGAGAAGGCAACATTTTAAAATCTGCTTCCATAATAAATAATTTCCCTACTTCTTCACAGATCTCAGTCAAAGCCTTCAACATTTATCAAGTTTTCATAGCTCCTTTACTTCACAGATGTGTTCATTTTGTGGGCTACATTAGGGCCTTGCATCCAGTGAAGTCAAAGGAAAATTCTCATTAACTTTGATTAGAGTAATTGAGGCTGTTCATTAAAACCTAAAGGATTTAAAAAATCTGATTAACTTTTTATTGCCATACTGTTTGGTTACTGTTCATCTTTTGTAGCTGCATTTAAATATATATTCTAAATTCCACATTTCCCACTCCCTTCAGTGTTTATTGAAAAGAAAATGACACTTGGGGTTGAATAAACACAAGGATTGTTGTATGCAAGAGACAGGAGGTGGCTGTACAGCTTTGGTTGGCTCTAACTTGGCAACAGAGGTAATATTGCACCCTGATCTACTTACTGCATTTTATGAAGGACAATCAAAGAAGAACTTCAGAGATATACAAATGGAACCTGCTATCTCTAGACATGATGAGGAAAGGTTGGAGAGTAATTGGATATGTTCAGCTTCAAGAGACGATGGCTAAAGGGCAAGGGAGACCTGATAGCTGCTTTCAAATGCCTAAACAGATGTCACAAAGATAAACATCTGCTTGCCAGGGCTGCCGAGCTGAAGGCAGTTGAACTCCAGAAACAGACAATACAGTAAATCCTGAACATTTTTTTTCTTTTTCTTGAAATCAAGTAAAAAAAATGTACCTGCATTTCAGATTTGTTTCCAGAATGTGGTAGGCCTTTATTGCTGCCCGACGGCCCTAACTGGATTGAAAGATGGGATATAAATGTTTAAAATAAATAAATATTGTTATACATGCAATCCATAGCATGTTTTGAAAATAATTTAGTACCAAAAGTAGGGATGCCAGGTTCCCAGTGGGGGCGGGAGATTTCTTGCTCCAGCTCCCATTGCCCACTGTCACAACCGCAGCCAGCAGGAGAAAAGAATAGAATGATAGTATTACATCACCGGAAGTGATGTCACTCTGCTTTAGGAATTGCTGGTATTTCCTAGAGTGGAGTAACATCACTTCCAGATTTTCCTTAGAAGTGACATAGCACCATTGCACAGATGGCACCCCCCCATGTCCCTGCCCCCCTAATTCCCGTCACTTACCAGCTGTTGTCTGGCAACCCTTGCCAACAGTGCTGTTCCAGAGTATCAGCTAGATTACATTGTAAATGTTTTGCCGACTGAAACCTACACAAACAAACAAACAAACAAAAACTACTTCCTGCCACTGAAGATAATGAAAAGAAATGTCAGGAATATAATGCTGCTTCTAGTAGTCAATAGAATGAAGCTATCTATCTAGGTCTTTTTATTTATTTATTTTAGCTCATAGGAGATGGTTTTATCCTAACAACAGTCTGGGCAGGCTGTTAAACTGAGTAACTAGCTCAAAGTCACTCCATGAATTTCATATCTAGGTAAGGACTTTCCTGTTCCTACTCTGGCTAACGGCTATACCACCAAGGCTCCCACTAAAATATGTATATATTAATTCATTTACTTTTTGTGCACTTGTCCTCCTTTGAGAACTTTTCCTTGCAAATCTTTGATGCATCTAGTTATAGTAGCTAGAAAGATTGAGGCATGTTATGAGCATTCTCAACACTGAAGTTTAAATTTAAACTTGTGACCATTCAGTCACAACATTTTCAGCAATCATCCAATCATGAAACACAGAGAGAACCATATGAACTATATATAAAACAAATGTGCAGTTCCAGTAGACCTTTTGAATTTCACCATCAACCAATAGAGTAAAAATTGGAAGGGGGTGGGGGAAATCCATCAAGCAAATTTGAAAAACAAATACAACCAATGCAGTCTCCATCTGCTCATGGATATTACACAAGCCGAAAAAGTGGCTATACTGAACAAATCAATTATTCATTGTGAATTATACACCAGGCCTTGCTGCAAATAGTGCCAAGGACTGTTTATTTGTTTAAAAGTGAAGTGTAAAAAGAAAAAGAAAGAATGAAAGAAAGAAAAAATCCAGAGCAACTCTGCTATTTATCTTTAAGGTTATATGTTCCAGCAAGAAATGCAAGCCTGTAGTTTTTTATAATAATGCATTGTGGGAAGGAAGGAAGGAGGAAGGAAGGAAAGAAGGAAACACTATAAATACTGCATGAGGATAGAGAGAAAGAGAGAGAGAGAGAGGTCTTTGGTCACTTGTTACATTACACATCTTTACAAAATAGCTGTTGTTTGAGGCCACAAATCACTGACTACTTCTCAAAAGCAATTCCCTTGGAAATGAATAGGAGATGTGGAATAGTAATAACATTTGATTTATATACCGCCCTTCAGGACAACTTAATGCCCACTCAGAGCAGTTTACAAAGTATGTTATTATTATCCCCACAACAAAACACCCTGTGAGGTGGGTGGGGCTGAGAGAGCTAGAAGCTGACTGACCCAAGGTCACCCAGCTGGCTTCAGGTGGAGGAGTGGGGAATCAAACCCGGCTCTCCAAATTAGAGTCCCACGCTCTTAACCACTACATCTAACTGGCTCTCAACTTTGTTCCTGTGCAAATATCATTAACAGCAGTAGGGTCTGTGCAGAAAAAAATCCGTAATAGATAGTGCCCTTTCAAACAATATTCTTTCATGGGCCTTCTGGTATGTGCTTCAAATCACTGGTTCCCTACTTTCTGCACCATACAAGACCCATAAGTATAGCCTGTTGGATCAGGCCACGGGTCCATCTCGTCTGGCAGATTGTTCACAAAATGGTCAACTGGTTGCCCTGGAGGGCCAAATAAACAGGGCATAGAAACTGAGCCAGTCCCTGCAGCTTTCTCAGCACTCATCTTCAGAGGCTTGTTTCCACCCTTCAGTCACCATGGCTAGTGGCCATTGATAGATCATGAATCTGTCTAACCCACTTTTAAAGACATCTAGTCTCATGTGCAACTTGACAGTACACATACACACGCATATACACACACTCATGACAGCCACTAGCAGTGAATGCCACAGTTTAATTACTTAAACTGCATCCTCCATGCTGGCATGTTAGTTCTGGGTACAACCTGGAAGTAACTGTGGGTAGCTCTAGGAATTGTTGAGAACTCTACAGCAATTCCTAGAGCTACTCATTGTCACTTCCCGGTTGTCAATGCCAGCATCACCAACATCACACACCCTACCATATCTCCACCCTCCAGCCCTCCCACTGGTTACAACTGGTCCATCATGGCAACCCTACACCACTGCCTGTAATATGATTTCCTTATCTACTATAAGGTTTCCAAGTGCATAAGACACCAGGATGGACTTTACATGACTTTTATGTGTTAATGGTATTTTCACCTGACAAAAACAGCTCATCTTGTTCTCAGTGACTTGTTATAATGGCTTTGTTTTGTATTTTAATGGCTGTGTTTTAATGGTTTTGTTTTATTAGTTATACACTCCCTGGGGAAGGACTCTGAAGAGGCAACATCTAAATTTTCTAAATAAATTAATAATTAGGTAAAGCATACCAAAATTAGGTAGCCATATCACAAAAGCCTTCTTTCTAGTAGTCGCCCATGTCACTTCTCAAAGAAAGGGTATATTGAAATAAGCCCCATGATAATTAAAATTAACTTAATGAACAGGTTCATGTAGAAGAAGGAGGATCTGTAGATTCCAAGATTTAAAATATTACTTTGATTTGACCCCAAGAACAAACTGGAAGCTAGTAATGATCTTTCAACTCTGGGCTAAAAATTCTTAAGGCAGTCCATTAACAGTATGTTGCAGTTGATGTTTCAGCTTAATGTCTTAACCTATAAGATAAATCTAGCCTGGATGTCAAGCAATGGTCACTTAATGAATCTATTTTGTTTTAATGACATGAAGTGCAAATAAAAACACAAATAGATACATTAATGGCATGTATTGGGGACCCTCTTAGGGACCAGGCAAGCTATGATAATTAAACTGAATTTATATGGTTTCGGATGTGCCAGCAGAGCTAAAGACACTTTTTTGCAGTACTATGAATCCATTGCCCAGTGAGGCCAGCGTAAAGGTTTGTGTTGACTCTAATAGGTGTTGGAATCAGGCCCAGTATATTTAGCTCCAGCTGCTGAATTTCTTAATCCTACCAGAGAGACCAATCTTCCTAAATCTGCAAACAAGAGATGTAGCATAATCCAAGATATGGAATATGTGGTGCTTGGAACTGTATCGAAACTGGAGGTCTAGCATATTGTCCAAAGTAGACAAAGGCACAAGTGCTGAGCAGACAAAATGAAAGTAGACTTGGCAGTTGATTAAGCATCTCATATAATAAGTGCATATAAAACTGTGTATCTGTCTTCAGGTTGTAATTAATTAGAAATGGGTGAAGTTAGTGAAGACTAGCGTTTAAGCTGAAAAAAATCGCCATCTTCAACAGCTGCAAGTGTTAATTTTCAGTTTTTTAAACAATATTTCCCATTTTTAAAACAACATTGTTTAAGTTACATTTATAAATTAACAGAAAAAAAATTAATACAATCCACTGCAGATTGTAAAATTAATCTGAAATATGCTCAGTATTAATTCTATCAGTACTATATCTCTGTGTGACTAATTTAGGATCAACTGTATTGGATAAACATATTTGCTGGAGGTTTAAAGATCAATTTCCAAATGCTGACTTTGAAAATCAACTAGCCTTTAATTATTTAAATTTGTCCCAGGATCATCTCTTCTTTCTAGATGGGGCTATTTCCTGATTATTAACAAATTGCGCTACTGAAAATTTGACTGTATTTGCTACTTACTGTCAAATACCAAATATTGAAAGTCATAAACATTAGATATTATATATTTAAGTATTCAGAAACTTCAGTTAGTGTAGAATGTAGCATCCATGGTGTTTTGCCTGGAAACATAGGACACAGAGATCATATCACTCCAGTCTTAATCAATCTACACTGGCTCCCAATCTGTTTCTGGGCACAATTCAAGGAGCTGATGCTGCTGACCTTTAAAGCCCTGTATTGTTTGGGACCAAAATACCTGAAGAACCACCTACTCCCTTCCCACTATGGTCATCTTCTGAGGCCCTGAGTCAGGAGCCTCTGCCTTCTGTGATTAGGCAAGAGGCAACCTGAAAGAGGGCTTTCTCAGTGGTGGCACCAAAACGCTGGAACTCCCTCTCTAGAGAGACTCATCTGTCCCCTTCTGTTGCTGTCTTCCACCTGTGGATGAAGACTTTTTTGTTACCTTTGGTGTTCCTTCAGTAATCTCTGCCGTGTTTTTTGTTATTTTTATGTTTTTGTATGTATATTTTAGCTCGTTTTAATTGTTTTGATCACGTGTTAGGGGGAGGGTTTAATGGTTTTTAAGATGTGATTTTATTATGTGTGTTTTTAATTTATTAGCTGGCCCAATGACTTTTATGAAGGCAGAAAGGCCAGATTTCAATTCTGCAAAATAAAATGAATAGATATCATTTGTTCAATACAGTCAGCTATGATATCCCCCATCAATTGTTATAAAGTCAGTTATCAGTGATAGTATCAAACACTATTACCACTACATGTTAAAAGTACTGAATACTGTCAAAATTAAACATACTGAAATAAAATATTTGGCACATACCGCATGTCAAATACTAATGTTGAAGACTGCATAATAATAATCAATATTTACATTCACAGAAGAAAACTCAAAGAGTTAATGTTAAAAGGCAAATTTATTTCACCTCAAGGAAAGTCACTATTAGAGCAACTGTGTGAACTGTTTCATACAGGTCTAACAGGTGTGAAAGCAGTGCCCCTGTGATCTGCACCTGAGCATTCCAGTACCTTGAAAAGCTGTAGTAGATTAGTATTCTGTAAAACATGGATGGTCAAGATCTAGACCCCAATCAGCCACACGCTGAGCTCTGTCCTAATGGATGGCTTATTGTAATGTAGGGTTGCCAGTCCCCTGCTAAGGAGGAGGGAATACCTCACTCCAATCCTCCACCCCCCACTTCCGCTTACCCGGCAGGGAGGAATTCACTTCCTAGGACACGCTCCCAGGTGGCACGACACGCTCTGATGCACCACAGTGGCCCGTTTTGGCCCAGAATTGGTTGGATTCAGGCTCAATTTGTCCCAAATCAGGATGGATTCAGCTCAATTTGGGCCAATTCAGGCCAAATCAGGCCCCTGCAGGGTGTGGGGGCTCTCTCACGCTCTGCAATGGCCCAATTTGGTCCCGATTTGGTCCCCTATGGAGTGCGAGTGCTCCCAGGGTGGCATGTGACCCAGATGGTGATGTCACTTCCTGGAAGTGATGTCATCGCCCAGTCTGAAAGTGTGCATTAGGAAGAAGAGGCAAGGTAGTTACTGGACCTCCAACCTCCCACCCGGGAGGTCAGGGGACCCGGCAACCCTATCATAATGCCATTACTTGGGTTGCCTCCTCTTTTTTCTGTTAAGGTTTGTAGGCCTTTGATATCATTTTCAGGTGTTCATTGTCACTAGAATGAAAATGTGTGGGTAGAGCATTATTGTGGTGCCAAGCTCCCACCTAGACCTGCACACATTCCTTAAAAAGTACATACACTATGCAAGGTGGTCTCTACCCATATCTATGTAGTCTTTTTACGCTGTTTCCAATGAATACATGTAGATTGGAGACTAGACATGGGCACAAACCACAAAAAACCTGAACCATGCAGTTCGTGGTTTGTGAGTTTCCACGAACCAGCAACCACAAACTCCCACGAACTGGGGCAAGTTCCCAAACCAGTTTGTGGTTCGTGGAGATTAAATGTCCCTTTCCAGCTGCTTAGCAGCATTTAAAGGGCCCTTTCCTGCTGCTTGCAAGCGGCAGGGCACTTTAAACAGCCCAAACCCCACAAACCCCAGCCCCAGCAACAGAGCTTGCTGTTGTAATTCTTCTCCCTTACCCCCCTATTCTGACCACAGTAAAGATATGAAAAGGGCTTGAGAGTAGGAATGTTGCAAATTTTCCTATAAACACATTCAACTGGTGAACTTACTATGTTCAGTTATGGTGATCAGATGTGAGTTGATCACACAAATGTGTTTGGTTCATACAGAGCAGCTGTGAATGCCTGCCAAACTGGTTTGAATTGGGCTTCCTCAAAAGTGTACATGCACAATATGCTGCCAATTCAAACTGATTGGCTGCCATTAGTGTCACTAAGGACTAGTTAGGTGGACACTGAAGGGTAGGATTTTATTGAAACATGGCATATAATTTATCAGTGATCTAATTGTCTACTTAAACAATACCTGCTGAGTGGAATAGTTACACAGCAAGCACGTGGGAGTAGTAGAACTCAATCAGGCTGTGTGAGAATGTGCATGTGCAAAAATCCAGTTGTGTTGTACTGCATTGTTAGTAAGGAACATATGGTTAATAAGAAACTATGTCTTTAACACTCACAAACAGATTGATGAACTATCAAACTGGTTGTCGACAAGTCAGGTCTCTGCAACCAGCAAACAGGACACAACAAGCCAAACTAGACTGGTAGATCTTCAAGCTTCCACACCTGAGAACTGAAGCTATCTCATCACATCTCCATGCAAGCAAAAACTTCCCTTGTGGAATTTCAACTTTTCCTATTGTTAATGGACCAAAAGGTTATTAGAAAAGAAGCTATTATAAATATTTTGAAGCTTGTTAATTTTTTCAAATACATCTTGCACTCTGTAAACTGAGATTACATTAGTTTGTTATGCAGCGGCTTCTTAGTTTTTTCACTGATGGTTGACATCATCTTTCATCTGAAGCATTAAGGCTAAGAAGGAGAAAAAACATCAGCATTTTATTACCCAGGCTACACTCAATGCATTTTCTTAAATGGCCCACTTGGCACATGGCATGTTGCCTGGTTCCTGCCTCTTCCTTAGATCATATTGTTAACTTTTCTGCTACATTACAAAGGACCTCCACCACTCCTCTGCTGTCGTCATTCAAAGCCTTCCTCGAGGATCACTTCTACTGGATTTCCTGCTGCTTGTAATTAGCCAGCTGATTAAGAACTGGAGCTTTGCTAATTATACCTGAAGATCTAAACAGAGTCAACATGAAATTGGTTGATGGTGACATTTCAGGGCAGGGACCAGATCTGTTTTGTCTGCTACAACACAGTCATCCAGATCCTGTGAATTCTGTTGCTGTACAAATAAATTCAATCAAGATTATGAAAAACTGAAAACATGGATGGTCCTGAAATATGGCTTCCTTCATTTATTCAGAATTGGTGCTATTTTATTAATCTGTTTAGGTCTAGCTATGGATAATTTCATGTTTATTTATTCAATTATTTAGGTCCATCATATGCTGATTTATAGACTCCTTACTTAAGTTGGCTGGGGCAGGGTGGGTAAACCCATAAAAATGATGAGAGAGGGGATTTAACCCTTCAACCTATGGTCAATTTTACTAACCATAACAAGGCTCCCTGCACTGCTGTTATTTTCAAAGGACAAATGAAACTTTCCTTCAAATATCTGTCTTTCCTCCATTAAAATTATGATAAAAATGCAGGGAACTCCGTTTTAATTAGCAAAACGAAGGGGTCTTTGAAAGGATAAATCCCTTCTTTTTCCCGTGTGACTCCAATGTAAATCACTGCATATGTGCACGATTTATATTTTACAGACTGATTGAAATCTGTGATCCCTCTCATGTTGTTTTGGCCCTTGATGGAATGCACATTCTGATGCACATTCAAACATGCATTCGTATATACAGCTACTGCCACTAGTTAACATGCATGTGCCAACCTCTTGGTATAATACTCTTCAGTTTGTACAACAGCTTTTTCAGAGAGAAAAATTATGAACCCCACATTTGGAAACAAACAAACAAAACAGAAAAATGGTGCAGTCATGAGGAGTTACTCCTGTCTCAGCCCATTGCACTGAAAGTCATCTGAAACACTCCACAGGTTTTCCCTTGATATCTGAGAGGGTGCAGAAACAGAGCAATAAACTCCATGGAAATAAAGTGCCAGGCTTTACACACATCTCTAGCTAGAATGGACTTCTGATAGTTCTGCCTACAGTATATTAATAGTCTTGGGGAAGGGGGGGTAATGGTGTAACGGCCAGTAAAACCAACAAGTTCAGGACACTATGCTGATTTGGACTGTATACATTTACTCATAATGTTTTTAATGTGAAAAGGCAGCTTTTTGTCATAGTTACTCTTTGACATCTTTTAACTTCTCTGTCATGCTCACCTTCACAATCAAAGTGGTTAAAGAATAGTAAATAGGACATTTAAACTGTTATTATCTGCTGAACCATAATTGAAGTTACAATAGGCTAATAACACATACTTATTGCTGTTTTAACAGCTGCATAATGGATACAAATTCTTGTTCTGACCTCAGTGTACTTTTCAAGGAGGCTACTTCTATTGCCACCCCAAAGAGAACCCTCAAATGCAAGATTATCCAGCAGAAAGGGCAAATGAGATATAAGCTAACAGGGCCAAGGAACATAAAAATCCCCTTATGGTAATTTTTCTGGATTAATAAAAGAACAGGAAGACAGAAAATACAGGATAGCATAAAATCTTATTTCTGTTAATATAGCAACTGAGGTAACCTACTTTGGACCTTGGCAATTTGGGCCCCGAACTGCCCAGGCATTCTGGGACAGAACTAATATGTGAGATTTAGGGAAATGGACTGGTTTTGCAAGTGTTTGTGTTAGTGTTGCCAGTCATCATGGCTTGGAAATCAATAGGAACAGGTAGGCAGAGACTTCAGTTCAGGAGGGATGATCAACGTCCCCAGGAAAATGACATCACTTCTGGCATAACATGGAAGTGATGCCATCATGCATCACTTTTGAACGTGGTGCATTTGATGGTCAAACATACTTGCAGAAAAATTGGCAGCACCCCTAATATTTCTGTGTGAGAAATGCTTAGTGATGTCTCAGAACCAGCAAGGTTCTAAATGAGATTTCCAGAGGGCGGGACATTAGTTCTTTCATGGCTTCTTGCCCAATTGCATGACTAGGAGGTAGATTAAATTATGCAAAGTATAAAGATTGCAGAATAAATTATTCATGAGAGAAGTCATACAGTTTTTGATTAATTTGCATATTTATGTAGCATTCAGCTTATCTTGTCTCCCGTTTTAGTTTACCTTGCTTTTTAAATTTTTTTTGCCCTCTTAAAAAACCACAGAGTAGATACAGTCTCTTGACCACAGCATTTTTACAATAACATCTCAGAAAACACACCAAATAACAATAGCTCTAGCACGTTTGGGAAGGAATCCAAATTGAACTACACATTACAGTGTTCTTTGTAGTTTTGAAAGTAGGAATGAGTAGATTCCCATTGATCTACTTCATTTAGGAGTCAAACCATTCCTAAGGGTTTGACCTAAGGATCAAACCCTAGGAATAGAGAAAGAATGGTCACTCCTTTTCTTCTCCTTCTCTCACTCTTTAAAAACCATTTTCCCCTTAGCATCTGTAGCCATCATGGACAGTGGGGGAGGGGGGATTCTTTGTATCATAGCAGCACATCTCACAATGTATTGACCTTGGTAAATGTGTTTCCATGGTATCCCTCAGGATCCCAGAACAGAGTCACTGGGGAAAAATGGGTAAACAAAAAATGTGAACTTGTTTTTACTCCTCATAGGAATTCACTTGGAATGGGATTTGATCTGATGAGCAGTCTGAGAAACTCTGGTTGTGATTTAATCGGCTTTTACATTTATTCACTGATGGGAGAATGTGTTATACTTCAAAAAAATGCATATCCTTGAAGAAAAATATGCTCAGCACATTGGATTATTTTTTCTAGTATAAGTTGCCTGTCTGTCCCAATGGGAATTCACGTTGGCTTCCAATTCATATAGTGAAGTGCATAAAAACAGAATAAAACAATACAAATCACTTTAGCAATAAAAACAGCAGAATTAATTAAATTAATTAAAGGTTCATATCACAATACTGCCATGCCTGGAACAAAAATAATGCAAATTAAGGCTTCACTTAGTGACTAAAAAATAACAAAGATGATGCAAAGCGAACATCCTGTTACCCAAATTGGTTCATGTGTTGGGGTTGCAACATGCAAAGTATCCACTATATTATTTGTGTCAGACCATGTCAAGGGACAGGCTGTTGTTCCATGGAAGAGAGACAGATTTATATGCAGAAGGCCCCAGGTTCAATCCCCAGCACCTCCAGTTAAAAGAACCAGGCAGTGGGTGAGGCAAAAGACCTGAGACTTTGGAGAGCCATTGCTAGTCTGAGTAGACAACACTGACCATAATGAACTGATGGTCTGATTCACTATAAGGCAACTTCATGTGTGTACATGTAACAAACACAAATATTTGGGACTGATCAGTCTAGTGTACCAGAGTCCCAATATGATATAGTATTCCAGTTAAGATGGAAAAACAAGACAGAGAATGTCAAATGAAAACATCTTTATTCCTTTAAGAAGATACAAGTTTAGAAAAATGTGAAATACAAGGGAGACTAAAAATATAAAACAATGTTGCACTGCAGAAACACAGTCCTAAAAATGCTGCTTTTGTTTGTCCCATAATTGGAGGGGGAATGGGGATCCGAAGCATGTGTTAGTGGTGAACAGGCTGTTGGCCTTCACAAAATTCTATGGGTTACTCTCAGGGCTTTTTTTCTGGGAAAAGAGGTGGTGGAACTCAGTGGGTTGCCCTTAGAGAAAATGGTCACATGGCTGGTGGCCCCGCCTACTGATCTCCAGACAGAGGGGAGTTTAAATTGCCCTCCGCGCCGCTCAATCTAAACTCTCCACTGTCTGGAGAGCAAGGGGTGGGGGCCACCAGCCATGTGACCATTTTCAAGAGGTTCCGGAAGTCCATTCCCCCGCGTTCTCCCTGAAAAAAATCCCTGGTTACACTCATGCTTCATTTCATGATACTAGTGCAAATCTTCCAACAATGTTTGATTCTGCTTTGCCTCCTACTTTTGTGTTCCAGTCACCTATGATTATCAGCATATGTTGCTTAGGTGTATGATCAATATCTTCTTGGCCACTTGCATAAAAGTTTTTAATTTCTTCCTCATTGGCATCTGTAGTTGGGAAATAAATTGAGTGATGGTTACATTACATTTCTGACTGCTTAATATCAATCAGACTTCATGGAAGGCCTTCCATGAAGTCTGATTGATATTAAGCAGTCAGAAATAGCATTTTAGCTCTTGACTTCTTGCGGTATGTCTCGTCTCACTAATAGAGCAACACTGTTTCTTTTGAGTTTGATATTTCCATAGTAAAACACTTCGTGGTTTTCCTACTGAAAATGTCCTGAGTCAATCCACATTAGTTCACTCACACCCAGGAATGCAATGTTTAAATGTTCCATTTCTTTTTATGATTTCTAGCTTGCCTGGCTTCATACTTTCCAAGTTCCATGTTCCTACCTATTATGTGTGTCACACAACTTTGGATGTTCCTTTTGCATCTATTCACATCCGCAACAGAATGTCCTTTTGGCTTTAATCAAGTCCCATCATTAAGTATAGTGCTATTCGTACTTGTCCTCAGCTCTTCCCCAGTAGCCAATTGAGTGCCGTCTAACCTGGGGGTCCTGTCTTCCAGCACTATGGCCCTTTCGCACTTACCGTTTAAACCGCCATTTATGAGCATTCACCACAATCACAATGGCTTCCGCATGGCACCCCCACATTCCACACTGTCCAAGGCAGTTTCAATTTGGCACCTTGCTTTTCATTTTAGACAGGCTTTGAAGCCTTGGTGAAGTTTCAGGCTTTCGGGGCTTTGCAATTCACATCACACTTTTTGTTTTTTAACTTTGAGCAGGTGTAGTAACATTGCAATGTTGGAACCCATCTCCCCTATATTTGCTGATTGGGCTCTCCCCTGCCCACTGGAGAGGCAATTGGTGACAGAGTTCTGGGAGAAAACATGCACTTTTCCTGCTTGTTCCACTCTCTCTTTTTTTTAAGCCAAACCAAGAAAGGGTTAAAATGCTGCTGCCCTCTTGGATGCTTCCCTGTCACTTTGATTCCAAAGGGCTATGCAAAATGCCTTTTTTCTCTTTGGCAAAAGCAGCCATATAATCCTTTCTTGGCTTTTAAAACCAGGAGGAATGTACAGTAATGTTATAATGTTACAATGTTACAAGTTACAACCCATTCTTACCTTTGGGGAAAAAAAGAGAATGTGTGCATATCCTAAGGGAGGAAGGGAAAAAGCAGCTATCTAACTCTTTCTTGGCTTTTAAAGCCAGCAAGAAATAATCAGCAACATTAGGAATTGTTCCTGGCTTTGGGGGGAAAAAATAAGGGAGTGCTTGCATACCCGGGAGGAAGGAAGCCACCGGAGAAGCAGCCTTATGACCCTTATCTCACTTTACTCATAAAAATGGTGGGAAAGGAGTTCAGAGAGCTGAGGAGGGTGGGAGTGGTTCATTCCACAAAGACCAATCAGCTCCTGGGGGAGTATAGAGTTTGCACTGACTTTAATTGGCAGCGGCTTCAAAATAAAATCACTGTATGTCCCTGGGGGGTGGGATCGAGGATACTGTGGACAATGTATTGTCGAAGGCTTTCACGGCCGGAGAATGATGGCTGTTGTGGGTTTTCCGGGCTGTATTGCCGTGGTCTTGGCATTGTAGTTCCTGACGTTTCACCAGCGGCTGTGGCTGGCATCTTCAGAGGTGTAGCACCAAAAGACAGAGATCTCTCAGTGTCACAGTGTGGACTTTTCCACACTGTGACACTGAGAGATCTCTGTCTTTTGGTGCTACACCTCTGAAGATGCCAGCCACAGCCGCTGGCGAAACGTCAGGAACTACAATGCCAAGACCACGGCAATACAGCCCGGAAAACCCACAACAACCATACTGTGGACAATCATCAGTACTGTGTCCCATGACTACCTTGCAAGTGTGACACTCTTGCAAACATGGGAAGCAGAACAGTTACTGAAACATTTTAAAGTCCTAGTGCAAAAAAGACCACTATCTTCTTTCATTTTAAATTATCTCATCATAGGGTTTTCAATGTAAGATATTAGCAGAAGTGGTTTACCATTGCCTTCTTCTGCACAGAACTGACCAGGGTTAGCTGAAGTGACACTGCCATTGCCTGTGAAAGATCCTCCTTCAGTGTCACCTTCCCCTACTGCTGCTGCCCAGTAGATAGCCTTCAAGAATTCCTCCACTCCCATCACAATTGGAACAGTCAATTTTCTTCTGCTGATGTGACCGTTGATTCCTTAAGAGGGTGGATGCATCTTTGTCTAGTGTTGCAGCATTGACCATTCCACCTTGAGTGACTCTTCCAGGAGTTTAAACTCTTGATCAAGCCTATGCTCCTGATGGTGTTGCTCTCAGCTTCACTGACACACTCAAACCCTCTAACAATGTTAAGGTATGTATCCAAGAGAGAGAGGAACAAATGGCCTAGATATATTCCAGGGCATAAAGTACCTGCACTCACTTGGGAAGTGCTGTTTAAATGGATGGAAGAAACAAGCAGATCAAAGCCTCTAAAAATGCCCACTGGAGCATGGGTACTGCTACTGCATAGGCTTTTTCCCCATCAGAAACTGATCAAAGCAGGACCAAACTGGAGTCTTACTATTCCCCTGTTCTGATTCCTCCTGTAGTTACATTCTTGAACGTGTGAGTCACAGAACGTGGGTGGATAGAAGAATGACCAGTTGGGAAATACAGAGTGAGGGTCCCCCCTCCCCCACCTTTTGCAAAACAAAATGATCGGTTATTCTGTTTGCTTTGTCTCAGACTTGAAACAAAGAGGCGAAGTCTGGAATTTATACAGGAGAAAAGCCAGTGTGAAAGCAAAACCAGAGACTAATTCAGCAATGTTAGGGCTCTGTTTATATAGTGGAATGACAGCCACCTTCTTCAGCAGAGAGAAACTATAGCAACTGTTTCAATGGAAGGTACAATTTGATGAAGCTTTTTTTCAGACAGAAAATAAAGAATATCCTGACAAGTTTGATTATAAAGAATGGGACAGGTGGAACATGTAAGAGGCACAGCCAGTTCTGATCACAAAAGAGCGTTGTTTGCAAGACGTACAATGTAGCTAGACAACCATACCAAATTGTTTGTTTGGCTGGGTTGTTGTAAGGCCTGAGAGCATAAATGGAATTTTATTTCTGGCTGGGACATGTGAACAATCTCAAAATAGTCATTCATGTATTTGGCTACACTGAAGATTACTAGAGTGTTGTTAGGATTTTGTAAGCAGCAAAACGCCGGGAATTGTTGAATGTGTCAAAGATCTTAGTTGGACATTGGCTGCAAGATGAACACCTTTAATCCTCCTGAACATGCCTTTAGTAGTTCCTATTGTGATCTCCATGTGTTTTGTCTTGACAATTCTCTTTTGACCTGGATGACATTAAGTACTCCTGTTACTGTGTGGGTGACCTGGAGTGGGAAGTGTTTTAGAAAGCCCAAGTCAGAAATTTCTGCCACTGGCACATATTTACTAATGTTTGAGAATTCAAATGAACAAGACACTCAGCCCATGTTGTATGCATGCTTCCTTTTGAAGTCCCACTGAGTTCAGTGGAGTTTTCAAATAAGTATGAATAGTCTTGAATTCTAAATTTATGAAGATAGAATGCCTTAGTTTGGATCTAAAGATATATTCTTCTGGTGAAGCAGCACTTCCTATGGTGGGAGAGAATAGAACAATTTTTGCTGTGTACTACAGGTTCCTACTTTGTCTCATGTGATGTTCCTGAGCATTCTGTTTTAATATCTGCATTTTATTTGAAGAGCATATTATAAATAAAAACTATTTAAAAGTTTAAAAAACTGCAAAAGATGCACCCAAAAATCTTGTTTGGGTATAAATTAGAAAGACAACCTCAAAAGATTCAATATCATTTCTCAAAAAAAAAAGTCAAAAGACACAATTCTTATGATGGTACCAATGGCTCTTGTTCAACAGTATATCGAGTGCAATCAATAATGGTTTTTCCAAATGTTCATAATAGTTAATTCTCCTCCACCCCCCCCCCATGATTCCTTGACTTCCATGAATAGATTTTCAAGAGGATTTGTGGGTCCTCGCAGGAGGATGGAAGTGGGAAAGTTCTGCTTTGCTGCCTTCACTCCACTGGCAATGCTTTGAATCCAAACTTTGGTTTCAGTCAAGGTCTCTAAAATCATTACAGGTATTCTAACTTCAGATTTGTTTAAATGCCCTTCCAAAAAGTATGTTGAAAAACATTAAGGCTCCTCTTTTTTAAGCCTGTTGCTCTGCCAAATATAATGCATTTTTTCATACACCCTGATGCATGCCTATTCAGCAGAAAGGCCTGCTTACTTTTAAGGTGTGATGTTAGGGTGACTAGGCATCCTGCTCCAGCAGCTGCTACTACCTGGTGCAGAAGTGGGAGAAATTTGCAGGGTGTGTGGCCTGCACAGCAATGCCACAACATCACTTCTAGTCACATAAATGGGAAATAATGCCACATGTTAAGATGATGCTCTATCAGTCTCCCAAATTTCTATGGTTTTACCATAGAAATGTTGGAAATTGCTAGAGCATCACATCAACTTGTGACATCATTTTCAGTTATGCAACTGGAAGTGATGTCACACCATCATGAGATGCCAAAGCTCTCAGAAGTAGTCATCCCATAGGTTAGTATATTACGTAGCCATACTTTATTATTATGGGAGTGGGATGACATCAGGATGCAGATGACACCCAACTCTATATCTTGCTATCCATGTCCCCACAGGATGCAGTAGGAATCTTAGATTGCTGCCTAACAGCCATGGTGAAATGGCTGAAAAATAACAAATTGAAACTGAACCCAGACAAGACTGAAGTGATACTTGTTGGGAAGGCAGAGATCTTCAAAGACATTGTACTCCTCATTTTTAATGGCATTCATCTGACCCTTGCAGACTCAGTTAAGAGCCTAGGGGTTATACTGGATCCAGCATTACTGCTAGAAAAACAAGTTAAGGCAGCTGCAAAAAATGCTTACTACAGTCTTACTCTAGCCTGGAAGATGGCTTCTTACCTCAACACAGCCGACCTGGCTACCTGGATCCATGCTATAGTACATCAAAACTTGACTATTGTAATGCTCTATACATTGGTCTCCCATCTAAGTTAACTAGAAGGTTCCAATTGGTGCAAAATGCTGCAGATTGACTGTTAGCAGGAGCATGAACATCACTCCCATCCTACAGTCACTCCATTGGCTAACTATCAGTTACCGTGCTCAATGTAAGTTATCGGTTATTACATACAAAGCTCTTCACTGCCTTGTTCCAGCATACCTACAGGACCGCCTCCCCTCATATGTCCCTCCATGGCAGATTCTCTCATCTGAACAGGGTCTCTTGCAGGTGTCAGCCTGCACATGGGCAAAATTATACAGGGGCTTTCTCTGTCATGGCCCCTACCCTGTGGAACAACCTGCCTGAGGAGGTCAGGAGAGCCCCCACTCTCCTGGCTTTCTGTAAATGATGCAAAACTGAATTATTCAAAAAAGCTTTTTTACTCAAATAGGAGGGTAGTATTGTAGGGAGGGGGTCTCAGATGCTTTGCTAATGAGTTAGGAACCATAGACTTCACCACTATACTGCCTTACATACTATCTGTTGTTTTAAATTTGTACTCCTATATGCTATCTGTGCTTCATGTTGTCTAATGTCAGTCCTAGAATTGATTATGTTCTGTTCTGTTTCAGCAATTCTTCAGCTCTGTATTGGAACCTATGTCTATGGAAATGTTCTTGATACTGTATGGAAATCTCCTTAATACTGATTGTACTAATCTCACACTATGTAATCCGCCTTGAGTCTCAGTGAGAAATGCAAACTATACATGACATAAATGACATAAATAAATAAATATTAGGAGCTATATTTTGATTTAGCAGCTCATCTCTTGTAAGTTTATCTCCCTTATTCAAAATGCTAAATGAATTGAGAAAACCACAATGATGCACTTTGGAGGAAAAATAATAATTGGGGAGAAGAAAAACCAAAGGCACATATGGCTACAGATGATATTTTAGTGTTATGAAATAACATAAAATAGAAGTACACCACCTAAACTGAATCAACATGTTTAGAGGTTATTTGCTTACTTCAATAGTACCTGCTCTACTGCTTGCAGAGAGCTACTCTTGCAATTACCATCAACACAAAGAGTCACATCTCGTTGTATACTTTAGCCATCACCAAACCAAACACATACATGCAATAATATGTACTACTAATATTAAATGTATAACCATGGCAATAACATATTTTAACTACCAGATTCCTTTCAGCCTAAAGGGTTGTCTCTCCCCACCATTGTTGAAACTTTTCCTGCCATTGTGTATCCGGAGTGAGGAGAAGGGGTTTCCTCTGCCTTCCTACTCTTTCCTTACCATGAGGCATAGCAGTTCAAGCAAGAGAGTGAAGTTGCCGAGGCACCAAGAAGGGAGCAAGCTGGACATGTGACATCCCTGGGTGGCCAGCTTGCTCTTTTCCTGGGTAATGACCATGGCAGTGATTGTACCCTTCTTTGTGGCCAGCTTTTTCTTCTCCCATCTGCCATCTGGGTGCTGGGATGAGAATTCAGAGGTAAACGAGGAAGGGGGGAAGATGTGCCTTTTACTTCTATCCCTGGCATTTGTGCTGCAGTTCAAGGAGGCTTGCAGTTTACCCATAGGATTGCCAGGCTAAACCTTATAACTAGTGGGAGAGTTGGAGGGTGGGTCCATTGGACATCAGCATTGGACCAGCTTCCAAGTGAAGGGAGCAGGCATTTCCTCCTGTTCTGTGGCTGATCCAGGAAAGATGAATGAAGTGGGCGTAACCACCTGCTCCACTCTTAATACCAGCTGGGTGAAGGCGAGGTGCATGTATTGCCACCTGTTCCACTCCTGTTCTTGGCCGGGTGAAGGGGAGAGTAGGCATTCCCACCTGCTTTGCTCCTGATCCAAGCTGGGTGAAGGTGGGGGGTGAGCATTGCTACCTGCTCCCCTCCTGACCCCAGCTGGGTGAAGGGCAGGTGGGCATTGCTACCTGTTCTGCTCTGATCCCAGCTGGGTGAAAGTGGGGGATGGGCATTTACACCTGCTTTGCTTCTTATCCCAGCTGTGTGAAGGTGGGGGACGGGCATTGCCACCTGCTTTGCTCCTTATCCCAGCTGGGTGAAAGTGAAGGATGGGCACTGCTACCTGCTTTGCTCCTGATCCCAGCTGTGTGAAGGCAGGAGATTGGCATTGCCACCTGCTTTGCTCTTTATTCCAGCTGGGTGAAAGTGGGAGATGGCATTGCCACCTGCTTTGTTCCTTATCCCAGCTGTGTGAAGGCAGGTGGTGGGCATTGCCTCCTGCTTTGCTCCTTATCCCAGCTGGGTGAAGGTGGGGGGAGGGCATTGCCCCTGCTTTGCTCCTGATCCCAGCTGGGTGAGGGTGGGGGATGAGCATTGCCACCTGCTTTGCTCCTTATCCCAGCTGTATGAAGGCAGGGGATGGGCATTGCCACCTGCTTTAATCCTGGTCCCAGCTGGGTGAAGATGGGCTGCGGACATTGCCACCTTCTCCCTTCCTGATAACAGCTAGGTGAAGGGCAGGCAGGAATTGCCACCTGCTCTGCTTCTGATCCCAGCTGGATGAAGATACAGGGTGGGCATTGCCACCTGCTCTGCTCCTGATCCCAGCTGCTGAAGGCAGAGGGTGGGCATTGCCATCTACTTTGCTCCTTATCCAAGCTGGGTGAAGGCAGGGGTCGGGCATTGCCCCTGCTCTGCTCCTGATCCCAGCTGTGTGAAAGCAGGGGATGGGCATTGCCACCTGCTTTGCTCCTGATCCTAGCTGGATGAAGGCAGAGGACAGGCATTGCCACCTGCTCTGCTTCTGATCCCAGCCAGGTGAAGGTGGGGGATGGGCATTGCTGCTTGCTCTGCACCTGATCCTGGCCTGAGCTTCCCACCCTGGTGTGCTCTCTAGAGTTCTGGCTACCTCATCTGGGCTTCCCTCCACAGCAGTGCCCTCTGGTGGTGCACCAGGGTAGGAAGTGAGTTGTCTTGAATATGCTTAGCCTTTTATATAGTAGAATTTAGTTCATTTATACTCTGCCTTTAATTCATAGAATCATAGAATCATAGAATCATAGAGTTGGAAGGGGCCATACAGACCATCTAGTCCAACCCCCTGCCCAGTGCAGGATCAGCCTAAAGCATCTCTGACAAGTATTCATCCAGCCTCATCTTGAAAACTGACAGTGAGAGGGAGCTCACCACCTCCCTAGGCAGCTGATTCCACTTTTGAACTACTCTGATGGTGAAAAAGTTTTTCCTAATATCTAGTCGGTACCTTTGTGCATGTAGTTTTAGCCCATTGCTTCGCGTCCTACCCTCTGCTGCCAACTGGAACAGCTCTTTGCCCTCCTCCAAATGACAGCCTTTCAAATATTTAAAGAGAACAATCATGTCCCCCCTCAACCTCCTCTTCTCCAAACTAAACATTCCCAAGGCCCTCAGCCTTTCCTCATAGGGCTGTCTCCAGACCCCTGATCATCCTCATCACTCTCCTCTGCACCCTCTCGATTTTGTCCACATCCTTTTTGAAGTGAGGCCTCCAGAACTGCACACAAAACTCCACGTGTGGCCTGACCAAGGCAGTATAGAGGGGCTATGACCTCTTGCGATTTCGATGCTATGGCCCCTTTGATACAACCCAGGATTGAATTAGCCTTTTTTGCCACCACATCACACATTCAGTTTACAGTCCACTCTTACCCCAAGATCCCTTTCACATATACTACTGCCCAGAAGTGTATCCCCCATCCAGTATTTGTGCTTCTCATTTTTGTGGCCCAGATGTAATACTGTGCACTTGTCTTTGTTGAATTGCATCCTATTCACAGCTGCCCATTTCTCCAGAGTATTCAGGTCTTGTTGAATTTTAATTCTATCTTCTTGGGTGTTTGCTACCCCTCCCAATTTGGTATCATCAGCAAATTTAATGAGCAGCCCTTCCACTCCTTCATCCAGATCATTGATAAAAATATTGAAAAGTACCAGGCCCAAAACCGAGCCCTGCGGCACCCCACTGGACACCTCCCTCCAATCTGATGAAATGCTGTTGACCACCACTCTTTGAGTGCGGTCCTCCAACCAGTTCCCTATCCACCAAACTGTCCTATAGTCTACTCCACAGTCTTCCAGTTTGCCCATCAGAATGTCATGGGGGACCTTATCAAAAGCTTTACTGAAATCCAGATAAATCACGTCAACAGACTTCCCCTGATCCAGTAAGCTGGTCACTCGATCAAAGAAGGAAACCAGGTTGGTCTGGCAGGATCTGTTAGGAACAAAACCATGCTGACTTCCCCGGATCACTGAGCGGTCCTTCAGATGCTTACAGATTGATCCCTTTAAAATCTGTTCTAATATCTTCCCAGAAAAAGAATTCAGACTGACCGGCCTGTAGTTTCCCGGGTCATCCTTCCTCCCTTTCTTAAAGATTGGGATAACATTCGCTCTTCTCCAATCTTGTGGCACATCCCCAGTCCTCCAGGAGGCCTTGAAGATGATGGACAGGGGTTCTGCAAGTTCTCTGGAAAGTTCTTTCAGCACTCTTGGGTGCACCCCATCCGGCCCAGGGGATTTGTATTCATCCAGTGCAGCCAGATGCCTCTCCACTACCTCTCTGTCAATGTCAATTAGCCACTCAGGTGTCCTGCCACATTTTCTACTATCTCTAGATGTGCCTGAGTTCTTCAGGGAGAAAACAGAGGCAAAAAAGTCATTAAGCCTGTCTGCTTTTTCTCTGTCCTGCATCAGAGTTTCTCCATCTACTCCCAACAGTGGTCCAATCACCTCTTTTACCTTGTGTTTGCTTCTCACATATCTGTAGAAGCACATTCCAGTCATGGGAATCATCCCACCAAGTCTCAGTAATTCCTACTATATCATAGCCCTCTGTTTTCAATTCATGTATACCTTGCCTTTCTTGGCTACTCTGGTTTACTTAGAAGCAAAGTGTGAATCTAAGTGTTTATTTAGCAAGTGGTACCTTACTACAGTGTACAGGTAAGCATTAGGCAAAGTGGTTATCTCCAGTATCCTGCTTAGTTATCCAGTCATAGCTCATGATGATAAATTTAGGGAAGCCATTTTTATTATATTACAATTGACATACCAAATAACAGCACACATATAACGGTTTACTTGCTGGGAGGTTCTTGTTTCTGTATCCAGTGCAGAAATATGTGTGTGTGTTGTGTGCTGTCAATCCTTGTTGTTTTCAGTAAAAATCCCCTTTTTAGTTAAATATTTATCTGGTTATTGAAAAGAGTTCTCTAGCTGGAACAATCCTCATTTACATTGGTGGAGATCCCTCAGTTACCTGTTCTCACTGCCTTCTCCTTGCTGTTAATTCCCCCAACTCACAAGGAGACCTTCACTTTGAGTAACACTGTTTCCTAACCAGGAAATCCCACACTATGAACATTGTCTATAATCCTATTTGTAACCTCAGTAAATGATTTACTATATGAAATAATACTGCAACGTTTTTTTAAAAAAGGTATACAGGTATACCAATGGGATGTGGCATCTGAGATGGAAGAACTCTGCCTACTCAATTATCATTTGTAATGCTAGGAGTTTCCTTGGGATAGGAGGGGGTGTCTCCTTTTCAAGTACCATCAATCCCTTTGCTCTGCTTATCTTGTCAGATTTTACCGCAGGCAATGTGACTATTAAGGTACATTTACTGAAAGGAGAGAGAGAATGGGTGAGAATTCTTTTTAATTTATACTGTCTTTTATTCCAATGGCATTTATCAAATATCTTCTCCCTGACAAGTTCAACAATTATGTGCTTCCACATTTTCTCCTAAGTGCCTCAGTGACGAGAGGATTAGCCAATAAGCCAAGCCATCTTTCAAGAGGAATGGGGTAAAACAAATGCACATGGGGTCTAAACAAATACACATGGTATATGCTGACTGTATGCCAAAGTAACTGTTACCAGTACTTTGCAAAATGAGTGTTCTTTTTCCATTTAGCGCATTTGAATGGCATTTCTGTAACACATTAGAGGTTCCTCCATGCCACAACCACCAACAAAGAATTTGGTTTAATTTTTAAAATTTCATGTTTTTGTACCCCATAATAATTAGAAATATAGGAATAAACACGTGATTAGGAACAGGTAGAAGACACTGCCCTTATCCTTTCCATATGTCTCCATACATTTTCCGTTATATTTTATGGATACGGGCAAGACATTCCTGGAAAAAAACTTGGTTGGGTAAGAAAGAGATTATCCCTCAAGATTATGGATAATTCCCTGCAGTTTTGACCCCTGAATCCCCATTTTAGTTTTATTTCTCCCTTGTGCAAAATATAACCCACATTTCTTTATTTTTGCAACGTTTTGTTTCTTTGTCCCTATTTTCCCATTAAACACACACATTTAAATGTAATTTAGTCATCAGTAAATCAGCATGATACATTATGCTATGCTATATGTACATATAATATTCCGTATATGTAAATGCTGTACAAATGATGTATAAAAGCCATACTAAATGCATACACAATGCAAATAAATCTGTAAAGAAAATGTCAAAATGCAAAGATGAACAAAACCTTGCTTATATTGAGACCTGATTAGGGAGATGAACAATTCTGGGAACAATCCTGCCATCAAAATTGATGCTGTTTAAGCAATGTAATGAAATGCTGTGTGCAATTGGAAATCATCACATAATTTTTGTTATGGATCAGATGGTTGGGCTGTGACCAGACCACAAGCTTCTGATGCTGCAATCCATTCAGATCTGACCTTTATGGTTTGGGCATTTGGTGCTTATAGTAGTTAAGGTGAATGAGGTCTGAAAGTTTCACTTATTAACTGAAGCTTACAAATTGCACAAGCCATAAAACCTCTGGATATTACTTCTTATTCCTTTTTAGAAAGAAACAGTGCATAAAAAGCTAGCTAATAATATTAAAGTTATGAAAACAAGCATCCAAATTCAGATTATTCCAAAGGTTAAGTTTTGTCTTGCAACATTAAGCTGGTGGCACAGAATGTCAGTTTTCTTCCACTCTGATTTGCTGTGTGAAATACATGTTCCTTCATAATTATTTTATAAAAAGGGTCTGCTACACAATCTTAGCTACCAGAATATCTCCTTGCTTTCAGGAACTTGGTTTCAAGGTCTAATTGTGTATGTGTTTTATTTTATGAGTCTTCTTCAGTTGTGCACAAGAAGAGTGATCTGGAACTTGCAGACTCCAGTTTCCTACTCCTATTTCTGAATAGTGGTCCACATGATGAAAATTAAATGTCTTTATCTATTTAGAAATTTTCTAAGCCACATTACCACTAAAAAGCACAAAAGTAGCATACAAAACATCAAGGAAGTTGAAGTCTCCCATAACTACAAGGTTGTGTTTCTTGGATACCCTGTTCAGCTGCTCATGAAGTCCTTCTTGTCCTCAGGGTGGAAGACAAACATAGCACACCCCTGGCAGGTCACTGGAAAAGGCCCTTCAGTAGTCATCATCTTCTTCCCAAAAAGAAGTTTGCCATACAAAATAGATTTTTTTCTCCCTGGAATCTGCTTCCTGTGAGGAACCTGTGGTTCAAAAACCTGATATAATGTCTCCTGAGAACAAAAGTGGTAATACAACCAGAGAAGTCTATATATTAAAGAAAGTAGGGAGGAACCTTACAAGGTTCCCAAGCATGATCCCCAGACCAAGAGCCACAAGCCAAGAGCCCTTGGGCACTTGCCCTCAGGCTCGCTCCAAATGCTCGTGCCTCCGGCGAGGAGGAAGCCTTTAAAGTTCAAAGCCTCACAGCCCCTGTCTGACAATAGCAGCAGCAGAGCATGTGGTAGCTAGACATGGGCACAAACAGAAAAAAATGAACATGGTGTTCGTTGTTCGTTGCTATCCACGATAAATGAACAACGAACATTGCCAAACATGACCTGTTCACAAACATGTTAGTTGTTCGTGAGGGCCAGCAGGCTCTCCTCCAGCCATCAAGATCCCTACCGCACCACTCCCAGAAACCTTACCTGAGCGGGCAGCAGGAAAGGTACCAGTAATAAATAATAGCTTGGCCCAGAGCCTGGCAGCAGCCCTGGAACATGAAGAGATCTCTATCCCACCACACACAAAGAAAATTCAAGCTCCAATGCACTCTCCCTGTCTCTTTATCAAAATGCCAACATCAACTGTCTCTCCCTCACTGTCTGCAAAACCAGGGCTGGGAGCCCCCTCCCCCCTGCTCTTTGCTTCCTTGTAACAAATTTGGAGCTCCACACTTGAAAGGAAGACCTGTCTATGAAGCGAAATAGGGTTTAGATTGGGGTTTCCAGGGCAACATTGGGAGTTCAGACAGAGTTCAGGCAGGGAATTGATTGCAGGAGCCAGATTGTCTGGCTTGATGAACAGCAATGAAGGAGGCTTGCAATGACCACCTTTTCATTTAGAATGGGGCCTCAGGAACAGCTTGTTCATGAACAGCTGATTGGGTTCTAGTGGTAGCATCCTCAGTTAGCCACACTACACATAGGGAGAAACAAGGAGAAAAGCTCCCCCTTTACAAGCTAAGCTCACTACTCACTCTCAGGCCAAAAGCATCACCTCCCTCTCAACCCTCTCTCTCTCTCTCTCACACACACACACACACACACACACAGAGAGAGAGAGAGAGAGAGAGAGAGAGAGAGAGAGAGCAAGCCTCAATCATTTATTACCCTGGCAGTTTAGGAAAGGGAAAGAAAAACACTCAAATCTCCTGAAGCCCACTCCTGTACTCATTTCACTGCTCAGCTGACACAGCTCTGATCTAACAGCAACAACAACAACAACACAAGTATACCATTTTTAATAGTACTGTGATTTTTTTTTCTTTTAAAAATGACCTTTGGAAATAATGAGCAAAAGTTGCATTCTGGTGCCATGCTGATGCTGCTTCAAAGTTTGACAGTGGCAGCAGGAGGGGGAGAAGGGAGAGTGAGTGAGCAGATAATGCAAGTGGCAGGGACATTGATCAGCCAGCAGACATACACTGATCATGCCCCCAAAGAGAAATCTTCTGATAACTTTCCGTGTACAGTGTTTCCATCAAGGCTCTTCTGTGGTAGCTTGGGAAGAGGGTTTGGATTCCATATAAGCAGGAGCAGTGTTGTAATGATGACTACTTTTTTCATTATGAGTGTATTTATAGGATCTCCATAGCTTCCTTTTACTATTGCAATTGCAACAGTGGCCAAGCAATATGTGCGAGACAACATCTGCCTAGAGATGACTGAGTTTTACAGATAGACACAGAGAAACATTTTGAAGACAGGTTCTGGAAGGCATTTGTCTCCACAAAAAGGCAGTGTTACACAGTAGGGAAAGAGGGCATTTGGGCATCCCTGTAACACATTACAATAATCTAAGCTAGATCATGGGTCTTTAGACTATGGTCACTGCAGAAATCCTCTTGTGTGCTTTGCATGGCCCACATTGGTGTCAGAAGTGAACTGGCTCTTGTGTACCTGAGAATGGGACCAAATGGAGGGTAGTCTGGGACCCCAAAGAATACATCTTCCAACTGCCCCAGCAAGTAAGCTATACTTCTTAAGAAAGATTTTAGGAGGGGAAGGTCATTTGGACTCTTGGACCTGTTGGGACAATGTGAAAGGCGGTGCTGAACTAGGCCACCCCTCTTTGCAATAGCTTGTTCATAAGGACACAGATACTGTTCTTCCCCTCTTCCGTGCTGGGTATCATCTCCATCAAAGTAGCAGTGTGCAGTCTCTTCACCTCTTCTATGAACTGTAGTTCCCAGAATACCTAAAAGACAGCTATTATTAAGGAAACTAGAATTCTCAGAATATGCTTGTGAGGGTAGGGAGAAGAAAAAAGAAAGAAAACAGAGGGAGACACTGCAAATATTTTTTCTTCTTCTCAGCTGCCACTGCATTGTTCCCCATCTAGAAGGCAGATACATTGAGGTGAGGAAGAAGAGAGGGAGAATGAAGTGGCTTGCATAGAAAATAGTGGGACTCTTGATGCATTATTGGGTGTGTTACAGTGTCCCAAGCTCTGAGAGATTTCAGTTTTAATAGAATGAGTTCTTTGACAATTTATCTTCAAAAAGTTTGCTTCCTTTGAGCTGGATATCAAGGGGAGCTGACGGGAGTTCACCCATCTTTACCGACAACACTCTGACCATCATTTGAACATTTACTGTGGGTAGAAGCCGTGACACATGGCCCCTAAATGGACCCCCATTAGCTGACCTGACCAGCAGGTGATCAATGGAATCTGTAGCAGCATCTGTAGCATATAAAATGTATTATGCAGCTGCTACAAAACAATGGCTGTTTCCACACACCCTTAAAGGATCGGCCCACTCACAGAACGCTGGTGACGTCTCCATTTGCAAAATGTTTGCCAGCCGTTTTGCTTCCATTTTTTCAATGCCTTTTCTGTGACTGTGGAAAGTGCATTCCCAGAAAAAGCACCAAAAAGATGGAAGCCAAACAGCCTGCAAAGGTTTTGCAAACAGAGACCTCTGGATTCCTGGGGAAAAGCCACCAGTGTTCGGTGAGTGGGCTGTCCCTTTAAGGGCATGTGGAAATGGCCAATATCTCTAGGCCTTGTAACACCTAGCACAAAATGGAAACCATTATGTTGGACAGCAAAGAACAGTAAAATGCTGTTTTGTCTGATGATGAGCACTGCACTGATGATAGGGGAAATGAGGGAAGTTAATACTGTTTTTGTGAATTTCACTTATTTTTGTAATGGCTTCATTAAAGCAACATGATTATGCAGTATGCAAAATAATGTACTTTCAAAACTTTGGGATAAAACATAACCTGTCACATTTACATGTGATATCTATGGAATCCCTTGCTTATTTGAGCCTGTTCTGGGTTTGACTAGGGAAAAAAATGTACAAGTGCAACTTTACAACTAGTGTTTTAAAAAAATATTTAACCAGATGCACTCTATTCTATTCTTGTTAAAAGCTCAAGTCATTAAAGTCTGACTAAATAACATCCAAGCTCTGAAGAACCTCTGAAGTGATTAGTTAAAACGACAGGGGATTTTGTTTGGATCTTCGGAATCTATTTCACTCAATACAGACATTTATCGAGACAGTGAAAAATCAGGAAGGTGATAAATGGCCCATGTTCTCACATTTCCCAGCTGAATGGCAAGTATTTCTGAAGACTCATTTCCCAAATTTGATCTGAAAGACACTTCTTCATACTGATCACCTTTCCTGGTGTGTGTTGATACCATCATAAAGACCTTAGCACCCGATCAAAACAGATTAACTTTTTTGCCTTCAGCCGGCTTGACCTGAATGCAGCTCATTTCCCCAAACTCATCACGGCTACCATCAGCAGAAACAGACCCCCCCTCTCCCATATATCAAGCCATGCAGTTTTATTGAATGCGTAGGCTTGAGGAATGAGAGAGTCTGTGATGTAGCAATAGGAAAGGAGGAGGCTGTGACGGAGTGCACAGCAGTGCAAGCGGAGTCAAAGTGGGAAAAAAATTCTGTTCCCTGCAACTCAGAACACTATATTGTCTACATGTCAGCTTGGGAGCTTCTTTTCAGGGGAGAGAAATATGTAGTGACAGAAAGGCACTAGAAGAAGATAACAGATGATACATGGAAGTGTTATGTATGAACATAAACATAAATATGATAGAAAATGTCTCATAGCCTCATTCAGATTTTCCTCACCTTTCTTCTTCAAATCAATTTCGTTTCAGGTCCCTTATGTAAGTGCAGAGGACAGGAGGCCTGTTAGAGACCTGGAAAGGATCAAAAGACCACCTAATCCAGCCTCCTGGCCAAATAAAGTGTTGTGTATGCCTTAGGGTATTGTTCCTTTTGAGCTGGGTGTGTTGGACCTTTTCAGCTGGCAACTAGAGATGGGCACGAACCAGAAAAAAACGAACCATGAGGTTCGTGGTTCGTGAGTTTTCACAGACTAGGAACCACAAACTGGCACGAACTGAGGCAAGTTTACGAACCAGTTCGTGGTTCGTAGGGTTTAATGCCCCATTCTGGCCGCTTAGCAGTGGCAGGGAAAGGGGCATTTGACAGTTTAAAGAGCCATTTCCTGCCTTGCAAGTGGCAGGTCCCTTTAAACTATCAGCTGGTAGGCGGCAGGGGGGATCCCCCTCGCTGCCTGCCAGCAGATAGTTTAATGGGATCTGCTTCTTGCAAGCGGCAGGGCCCTTTAAACTGCCCAAACCACAGCCCCCAGCCCCACACTTACATTGCTCTGGGAGCCGGCAGCGTCCTCCCCCTCCTCATGAGGGGTGGGAAGGCCATTTTTGGCCTTTTTCGCCACTGCATGGGCCCACAGGGTGGCAGCGGAAGCCGAAAATGGCTTTCCCACCCCTCAAATGGCTGCTACTGTGGCCATTTGAGGGGCAGGGAGGCCATTTTCAGCCTTCTCTGCCGCCCTGCGGGCACACACAGTGGTGGAGAAAGCTAAAAACTGCCTTCGTGCCTCTCAAATGGCCGCCACTGCAGCCGCTGCCATGTCCATTTGAGGGGCGGGAAGGCTGTTTCCAGCTTCCTCCACCACCCTGTGGGCCCACACAGTGGTGGAAGAGGCCAAAAACAGCCTTTCAGCCCCTCGCAGGAGGAGGGGGAGGATGCTGTGGGCCCGCAGGGAAAAGTAAGTGTGGGGTGCTGTGGGGTGGGGGTGAGTGGGGGTAGGGATGGGAGCTGGAGTTTAGGCAGTTTAAACGGCCCTGCTGTTTGCATGCAGCAGGTTCCTTTAAACTATCAGCTGGCAGGAAGTGAGTGGGGGATCCCCCCCCCCGCCGCCTGCCAGCTGATAGCTTAAAGGGCCCTGCCACTTGCAAGCGGCAGGAAAAGTTTACATGGCCATTTCCCTGGGGAAGTGGCCATTTAAACTGCCCCTTTAATATGACCCAAATGAACCAGTAGACCAGTTTGTGGAAGTTCGTGGAAACAAGCTTCCACGAACCACTGGTTCGCGAACCACAAACCAGCCTGGTTTGTGTGTTTTTTGAGTCATAATTCATTTCATGCCCATCTCTATGGGCAACTGGTGGGCACAGAGCTTGGAATCACACACACAGAGACAGACACACATACACTCCTCATCTTTCTCTCCACTTGGTACCTACAGTGGCTATTCTTCCTCTCCATTTTATTCTCACAACAGCCCTGGTAGGTAGGTAAGGCTGTGAGTGTAAGACTGGTCCAAGGAAGCAAGCTTCAATGGTATTTAAATCTGAGTTTCCCAAATCCAATTGGCTTTAATCCATTCCTGCAAAATACAAAGGACTCCCAATGTCAGTATGAAGCATATGCATGAGAATGACTGAGGGATTCTAATCTGGGCGGAAGGAACTGAATCCTCTAGGCTTCTTCACATGTGCAATGATATCACTAGAAATATGACAGAGCCCAGAGGCCCCATGTTTTCCAATAATCCCCTTTAAATAAAGACTTAACTATGGACATTCACTAGACATGCTCTTAATTAATGCAACATTTTTGGATCATGTAAGGACTGGACTCAAGTGAGTCCACCATGACTAATTGATAGCACTTGTCACTGAGTCCATCCTAGAACACTATTCATTTGCAACCAGTCTCAACTCCACAGCGCCATCTGTTGTTGACTTTTTTGAGTGCAGTTCAAATGCTTCTTTGAGTCTTCTAAATGCAAGTTATGTCCTTGCCTCTGAAGCACATGCACATGCAGAAAGCAAATTCAATTAAGGGAAGTGATTTGCTATTGTGGCTAAGTTACAATAGAAGTAATCACACCAATTACAGAAATCAGGTTTGGCAATCATGGGGCCTGCCCTCTGGGTTGCTATTAAATGCATTCCACTGTGCCCGGTTTCCTCCTGTCTCTTCAACCTAGGAGGCACCCCCTGAGCTCGCTCCCCACTTTGCCCAGGATGTCAGAGCATCCTTCAAGACCTCTGAGCTAATTCCTGCTCCCAGACATGCAGCCTCAGTGATGTCAGTCAGATTTATTTCTACGTCTCTGTGCTGGAATAATCGCTGGGTAACAGCTGCACTCAGACACTGTTGCTGTATTCTCCCCCTTTTTCCTCAGCAAGTGGTAGTTTGAATCTTAAGCAGCATCTTGGATTACTCATTGTAAACATTTCCCAGGCCCAGAGGGAAAAATAATTACACAACTGTCTAAGATTTCCCCCCTCTCTTCTCTCTGGTTCTACTTGGGTGAATCTCCTTTAATTATTGAAACTGTAGTATAAGAAGCACCATTAAATATGATAACAGACCCTCCTTCTCCTCTACCCCTGATGCTCATAAACTGGGGAACTTGTCTTGCAATCTCGTCACTTAGCAGTGATGAAAATTGCCCCTGTGATGTTTCCTTCCTTCAGCCTCTAGAGACGAGGCAACTGTATTCTACTTGACTGCTTTATTTCCTGCTGCTCATTTAACAGATAGGTAATGTACAGCACTAATCACATCATTATAAACTAGGCTTGAGGAACGAACAAGAGTTCCCAGCAGAACATATGTAAACTGTCTTATACTGAGTCAGACTGTTGGTCTATCAAGGTCGGCATTGTCCACTAACTGGCAATGGCTCCGCAGGGACTCGGGCCGGGTTCTCTTCCATCATCTACTTCATGATCCTTTCAGCTGGAGATGGTGGGGGGTGAACCTGGGGCTTTCTTCTTGCACAACAGATGCTGTACCATTAAGCCACAACTCCTCACTAATTTGCCTGCCTGCCTATTTAGATAGAGGGAGACGAGGAAAGGAGCATTGGCCCTACTAACTAGATCACGTTCTAGAAAGGTAATTCAACTCAAAGATATCTAAAACATGGGATATACAAATAATGGGTTGACACGTTTGCTTGATAAATGGATTCAGATATGGTTGATCACCATTGCAATCATACCTTCTTAACACAGAAAAATTGGCTATCCTATGCTTCCAAAGTCTAAATGGCAGGATTCATCAAATATTCAGTGAACCTACCAGTGTTACACTTAAGATACCAGCATGCAAAATTTCAGAAATTCTACAAAATCTCATTTGGAAGATGGGAATAACAGGTCTTATTTCCAAAGTCAAGCAAATGCATTAGTAATCCCATACTGTTACATTTCTGAATTTTGTACAGAACACTTGGTCCATTCGGTGTGCTGGGACTTTCCACTCCTTCAGTTCATTTGTATGTATCCCCCTCCCCATGTAACCAGTGTACACTTGTGCATAGATTAGACACTACGAATAAAAATTACTACTGAGATTGCACATACAATTGTATCACAGTTCTTTTCAGGTGATGTTATGCCAACACATTGGAGCACAACAAATCAACTCACAAAAAGAATCTCAAAGCAGAGGCACATGCAATCATATCAAGATGGCTTTCTTGGTTTGCACTGTTTGTAAAAATCTGAATTGTACATATAGTGGCATAAGGCTATGAGGCGTGTGGACATGAGCAGAAATGATATCTACTCCCTCCAATCTTAATTTCTCTTTGCAATTTGGTAAATTTTCTTCTTCTTCTTTGATATTTATGCTCCTTTTTCATTTCCCCCCACAATGACCCAATAAAGCATGATTAGACAAACAGAGAGCAAAAGAAAAAGAGAGAGAGAGTGACGGGCCCAAGGTCACTTAACAAGCTTCTCTGTCAAAGTGGGTCTCCCAGATCCTAATCCAACAGCAATGAACACTGGTTCATTTCAGTTGCAATAATGCTCAGAATACCACACAGTGTGAAATACATATGTTTGAATCCAACTTTCCATGTGGTTTGAAAGAGAGAAAACATTAACATGGTTGGCATCCACCCACGACATATGTTAATATGTAATATAATATAGAAACTTGCTTGCTGCCTAGTCTTTCTGATAATCACTGTCTGCTGCAAAGTTGATCAGTCGATTCACCGGGACTTATGCATTTGCTCATTTCATCTGTGGACCAGACAGGATTTAATTAGAGGATGAATGTGTTACAAAGTACTGTGGTCTTCCCAGCTAGCAGTGAAGCTATTTTGAGCTGAGGGCTGTCCTTTGCTGCCCCGGCAGAGAAGGAGATGCAGTGTGCTCTTCCCAGACATCTGGGGATCTGGGGAGGGGCGGAGCCAAGTGCATATAGGCAACTCTGGCCAGCTCTCCCCAGCAGTTGTCTCAAACTTGGCCCACCCACCTGCCCTACAGTAATGCAGGTTTAGCTGGTCGCTGGTTACCAGGGCCAGGTAGGAATTTTTTCTCTTTAATTGGCTGATGGAGTACGGAGTTTTTCGCCTACCATGCACTTCTTGCATGGGTTGTGGTAATTGTCTTTGTGGTGGAGCTGTAAGTAGGTTCTCCCTGGTAGGATAGGGGTGGGAAGAAATGCCCCTATTTGAGGGGGAATTGGGGTCTGTCAGGATCGCTAGTATTGTTTGACAGCTGCCAGCTGAGAGGGCAGTCTGCCACATGGGACCTCCTGTACAAGTATGGCCCCTCATGTTTGACAGAGGGGCGTGTTATTAGGTGTGGTGGAGGTTCCATATGCCTGGCCCACTGGGTCCTAGCCATGCCTTGGATGTCTTATGCCCAGGGCAGAAGGGCTTGCCCAGACAGGTCAAGGTGACCCTAGGGTGACCCCAGGGCTTGACCTCTTCTAATTAGGCTCTCATCATATTATGTTTAATGTATATTGTTCTCAAATAAATGGTCCTTAGTTCCCATCACTTGTGTCTGCTTTTTCATTCCACCTGGAGGGTCAACTTCCAGCATTCAGAATCTGCTGCATGAGTGAAAGTCTTGTGGCTGAATTGTAGTGATCAAAGGGTGTAAAGCTAAGAATGTTTTCCTGGAAGAAAGCCCCAGTGAATAAAATGAAACTGCTGATTAGACTGCTTAGGATTGCTCCCAGAGCCTGTTGGGCTAGTCGCACCATTAAAAACTCAGTGGCTGGTACTTCTTAACTGGAAGAGTTCCCCCTCCCCACCTGTGAGGCCCAAATATGCCTCCTGTTACAGTATTTCTTTAATCTGTGAAATTACATTCTGGCTATAAATGTTTGGAAATTTAAATACAAATTCTGAGCCTCTCCCCCTTTCTCTGGGTGATTGGGATACTCTCACATACAAACTGGAGCATTATACTGTACTGTGTTAAAATTTTGCCCTGGAGTGATGCAGTAGCTGGGTTTTTGCTCAAGGATGTTGCCAAGTTTCATGACAGCTCTGGCTTGATTTGAATGTTCAACTTTATGTTTTCCCTGTGATCCAGACAACTGGCACTGTTTAGTATTCCTGACCATAAAAACACATAAAACTCAGCAGAGTGCTGTTGACATTTGCTTTTGCATCAGTTGTATGTAAATGGTGCATAATATAAAGTGGTAGAAATTAGCCAAAGGCGGGGGAAGGAAATTATTTGACCACGTACCCCCCCCAAAAAAGGGAGAGGGGATACTGCTGGACAAGCAAGTTGCAGCTGTGGCCAGGAGAGTGGCTTTTACCAATTTCAACTGGTTAGCCAACTGTGGCCTTTGTTGAACTGAAAAGATCAGGCCATTGTGGTGCTTGCTCTGGTTACATCTACGTTAGATTAATGCAAAACCAGCGTGGTGTAGTAGTGAGAGTGCTAGGCTAAGATCTGGGAGACCCAGGTCTGGAAGCCCTTTTGCCATAGAAGCTCACTCGGTGACCTTGGGCCAGTCAACCACTCTCAGCCTAGTTGGTTTAGTTGTTTTAATGATGTGGTTTTGTTTGCTCTTAAGATGTTTTTATTATATGTGTTTTGAATCTTGTAAATAACAAACAAACATTTGTACATCCTTAGTTCTGGTCATGTTCAAGGTCTGGGGTTGTCATATTTGAAACTGGAAAGGGATTTCCCTCTCAGGTCAAGTTGGCTAGTATGTGAGTTTGCTTTCCTCTATTGCCTCTATCTGCTATGTACTCGATGGATTACTCTTTTCTGTACACTCACTGTATGCCTGTGTAGTTCACTGAACTATTGAGTGTATAGATTTATTTATCTCTCTGAGTTGATATCAGTGGATTATGCTACTTTATGTTAGTGAATTAGACTGGATGTCCTTTCAGTGCTTTCCAACTCTTTGATGCAACGGCATGGAAAACAAAGAGTATCCATTGCGTGTTTCCTTTTTTTAAAGATCTTCCAGTGCGTCTTTCCCCCCAGTATTTTAAGTAGTAAAAGACCCAGCTTTGTGTTTCACTTTTTGCAGCTAAAGCAGAAACTTGTTAAACAATCTGTATTTCCCTATAATGGACTGTTGAACACAAAACCATGAATGGGCTGGCAGGGGGTGGGATGTGTAGGGTTGCCTCATATGGGGTGGAAAATTCCTGGAGATCTGAGAGTGGAGCCTGGGAAGGCTGGGATTTGGGGAGTGGAGGGACCTCAGTGGAGTATAATGCCCAAGTCTATTGGCCAAACAGCCATTTTCTGCAGGGGAACTGATCCCTGCAGTCTGAAGATCAGTTGTAATTCCAGGTACGGTTGCCAGGTCTCCTTACTGTCCTGGCAGGAGGCTTAAGACCTGGTGCTTACCTGTCTAGTGCCCCCAGCATGTGTCCTTCACATACGCAAAGCATGCGCGGCCCCACTCCCATGTGATGACATCACTGCTGGGTGACAATGCAGTGGCGTCACACTTCCAGGCAATGTCAATGCATGGGTGCAGGAGCACGCATGCACACACTTTGCAATGGGTGCTCTTGGGGTGGCGCAATAATGTCACTCACAGGAGTGACGTTATTGTGGTGCCCCCAGGAGCATGCCTGCGAGGCACATTCCCACACCCTTCTCCCCCACCAGCCAGGTGAGTTGTGATGGGGGTGGAAGAATGGCAAGTGATGTTCTGCTGCCAACAGCTGCTGGACAGCCCTTGCCATCCCCTTGGCAGGCAGAAGAGCTGCTCTTTCCGTACTGCCCACCCTGGTGGATCTTGCCCAGTGCCTCAAAAACCACCAAACCACCCAAAGTTGTGACTAAACCCCCAGTACCTCCTGCCACAGAGGGCGGCTGGGCAGGAAAATGTCCTGCTTGTGCCGCTGTCACCTTGGAATGGTGGCGCCCACAAGGTGATCTTAGGAGGAGCAATCCCTTTCTCAGCTCCTCATCTTCCACAGCCATTGTCCTTCACCTCGCCCCAGCCTGCCCTCATCAGCAACAGAGCCCGCAGTGAGTCTGTGAACATCTTTTCCACAACAATCTATTGTTTGGACATCCAAACCAGCAAACTATTGGTTGGTCAATTTTTGCTAAAGGAAAAGTGATTTTCTCCCATTTCTCCATCTGATTCATCCCTCATGCTGTTCTTGGGGGGTCGCCTGTTCCCCAGGAGCAGCATTTCAGAGAGTGGGGGGAGATGAGGAAGACCCATTCTGCTGAAGAGTGAGAATAGTTGATATTTACTGCAGGATTCAAGTCAATGTTTCGTACTTGCCCTGCAAATGAAGACTGCAAAGTGAAGAAAAACCACTGCTTGTTATCTTGGTTTGCAGACTTGCTATTGTTCGGTGGTTTGAAAGTAAGGCCAAAGGGTGGTTTGCTGTCAAAATGAAAGCAACTAATAAGCTAGGGATGTGCAAGGAGAAGAGAAAGGAGGAGTCATGTAAGCAGGCCCAAAGCTTTCTTGAGGCTTGTTCACATTGCCACAGACCATGCTTTGATGTTACTTTTGAACCAAGCCATTGAAGGCATGGGACAGGTTGTTTGTTTGGGAAATAGATCACTTAGTTATAAAAGCACCGTTGTGTAGCTAATGCCAAAGGCATTACTATGAGCTTTCTTGATAGCATCCCTTATGCTGGAAGGAATGCAAATATGAACATGCTATGCTGATGGGAAGGGGGGTGCATCGTATAGACTAAGTTGCTCTCATTCTTTTCTGGCACACTCCAAGGATATAATTATCCATAAAGGGGGTGATTTAATCTTAGACGCAGGAGCAGACGGAGAAGGAAACTCACAGCTTTCAAGGATTCACAGGTGCCACTTTCTACCACTTGCTATACATTTCTAGCTGGCTTTGGTTGCTCCTGGGCTTCCTACCAGTTTAAATTCTTGAAAGCTAGAGGGGAATCTATGGTATCTGAGCATCAGCCAGATCCACAGATCTTACTTACATGCCTCATCCTATATGATAATGTAAATCTCTCAGTGATCAACTTCTGCTGGGGCCTGAGCAGTAAAAGGTAAAAAGATCAGGTGCCAAGTTGGGTGATCCATCAGGAGGCTTTTAGCAGCATGACCTGCTTGTCATTTGACAGCAAGTTTCTGTCAAGGATATGGTGTCTTTCCCTGATCAATAAATCAATCTGTTCTTTTGATGCTTACTTGATTTGCACAGGCTGTGTCACTCCCTTGAAGGCAATGGGCAAGTTTAACAACAAGTTAAGCTGTTTTGCTGGCATGCTTCTTGGGGATGATGCCAGCAGGGAAGCAGAATCAAGAATGGTCAGAGATCTGAGTCTTTGAGGTATTGTCAGGATGGTTAGAGATGAATTTGACACCCAGTTGACTAACCTGTGTCCGTTATGCAATTCACGCATGGCCCTGAGTGTTGCAATGTTACGATTTTAGTCGTTAGCCCTTTCCTTCCTAAATCTTTATACAAACAGACTGTACAAACAGGAAAGCTTAGAACCAGCCCAGGAGATCTACTTCAGTTTGGGCATGGCTGGAGAAAGCATCTGCTTGCTGCAGCCTTTTATTTTTATCTTGACACCCTTGGTGGGCCTTGCTTCAGGATTCACTGTAGGGACAAGCCAGACATTACAGTTAACCCATAGATGGTGTAGCGTATGATCTTTCTAGAAATGTCTAGTAAAACAAAATGTGTGATGTGATGTCAGTGTGTTCAGGGTTTCCCTGCCCCACCTCCACTTCCTTGGCTAATCATTCTCGGGTGGGATGGACGAGGTCTCTAAGCGCACTGATGTTACAGGACATACCTTTCACTTTTTTTCCCTTTTATAACATCTAGTTTGAGTCTGCTACTTGTAAACATGTTATTCTTTCCTAGACTCTGATCATGTTTGTACATTCTTTACCAGTCAATGAATGAAAAACAGACTGAGGCTTTGTACAATCTGCATATTATATGGATACTTAATATTTAAATAGTAGAAAGAACAAGAGTCAAGTAGTACCTATAAGACTAACCAAATTTGTGGTAGGGTACAAGCTTTTGTGAATATCTGAAGAAGTGAGTTGTGACTCACGAAAGTTCATACCCTACCACAAATTTGGTTAGTCTTATAGGTACTACTGGACTCTTGCTCTTTTCTGCTGCTACAGACAGGCTGCTACCCATCTTAATATTTATATAGCCATTTCAGAGCTTTTTCCAGATAAAATCTGAGAATCTTTACAATAGCCTGATAGGGTAGGATACTGTTGGTATCAGGGAAGTATCTATCTATCTAGTACACAGGTAACCGACCTTTCCTCTAAGATCTCAGGACAGCAGATATGGTTCTCCCTTTATCTGTGAGGTAGATCAGGGTGTGTGTGTGTGTGTGTGAGAGAGAGAGAGGTCCAAAGTCACCCACTCAGCTTAATGGCATAGTAGGAATTTGTCCTGGTTAGATACGCCAACCACTATACCATGCTAGAAATAACTGTGAGGCTACCTAGTGAGTTCATGGGAGAACAGTCACATCACTGCGTCCTTAACACACCTCATTTTCTTAATGTCTCTGCTTACATCAGCCCTCATAAAGTGTGTGGGGGATATTATTTTATATTTTTTTTATTATAAACTGTATTGGTACATTCATTTTTTAAACTTTTTGTAAGTGGCAAAGCATCCTTTCATCTTAAGTGTCATTTGACTTCACTTCAAACACATGTAAACACATGAATAACAATAATAACATTCGATTTATATACCACCCTTCAGGACAACATAACGCCCACTCAGAGCAATTTATTAAGTATGTCATTATTATCCCCACAACAATAAACACCCTGTGAGGTGGGTGGGGCTGAGAGAGCTCCTAGAAGCTGTGTGACTGGCCCAAGGTCACCCTTAGAGATGGGCACGATCTGAATTACGATTTCAAAAAAACCCCGATTTTGGCGTTTTCACCATCATGACTCAGCTAATTGGTTCTGTCCATGGCAACCAATCCAGCGGTCAGGAGTTTGCTTGTTCGGGACTTGATCGGATGGGTCAGTTTCTGTTCGGAATTGCAGACAATCTGGCGCTAGTAATTTATTCCCGGGGCAACGGAGTCGGGGAAATGAGCTGTGTTTGCCCTCCTTCTGTCGCCCTCGAAACACGAATGGAAGCCCAGCTTTCCTTGATTAGCAGGCTTCCTTCCAACCACGAAGCAGCAACCCAGGGGAGGGAGGGGGAAGGGGGTGGGCACAAAGGAAAGGCAAAAGGCAGTGTGGGAGGCTGGGAGGCCTCCTGTGCCGTTCGCCTTTCCCGAGGACAAGGGGCACGTGGACAAGCTGGCCGCCCCTTGTCCTGGGGAAAGGCAAAAGGCAAAAGGCAGTGCGGGTGGCTGGGAGGCCGCCTGCGCCGTTCGCCTTTCCCGAGGACAAGGGGCACGTGGACAAGCTGGCCGCCCCTTGTCCTGGGGAAAGGCAAAAGGCAAAAGGCAGTGTGGGTGGCTGGGAGGCTGCCTGCGCCGTTCGCCTTTCCCCAGGACAAGAGGTGCGTGGGCAAGCCGGCCGCCCCTTGTCTTGCGGGGCAGGTGAACAGCGCGGGCAGCCTCCAAGCCACTCGTGCTGCCACCAGCTCCGCAGCACACCAGGACAGCCGGCTTGCTGCATGAGCGGGGGTGACTCAGGAGTGCGCGTATGCGCGCAAGAGCCTGACTACGATTGCCCTGGGCGCTGGCCTCCCCGATTCCCGATTGCGGATCGGAAACGAGAGTTGATCGTTTAGAATCAGTGGCCTGCGTTCAGCAGCAGCCCAGATCCACGAACGGCTGAATCGGAATTTTTTTTGGGATCGGGCCCATGTCTAGTCACCCTACTGGCTTCAAGCGGAGGAGTGGGGAATCAAAGCTGGATTTCCAGATTAGAGTCCCATCACTCTTAACCACTACACCAAACTGGTATGAAGGTGTCTCATAGTGAGTCAGGCTATCACTCTAGCAAGTCAGTATTGTCTACTCTGACTGGTAGCAGCTCTCTGGAGCCTCGTGTGAAGGTCTTTCACATCACCTACTGCCTGGTCCTTTTAGCTGGAGATGCCAGGGGCTGAATCTGGGACCTTCTGCATGCAAGCAGATGCTTTATCAATAAGTTATCACCTCACTGTGTGGAGGCAGCAACGAGAGACCAATTTATGCCTACTACATGTGTGTGAATCCATCCTTAGGTGCCGCATGTACTTATCCTTGTAAAAGCAATTCCTTGTACAACCAATATTAGACAAACAGAGTTCAGTTTTCATGAGCCAGTTGTTACACTCAGCAACATTTTTCTCCCAGACTGTTAACATGACAGAGTAAAAAATTAATGCCTTTTATTGAATTTTAATTTACTTTGTTTATTGAGTTGTAATTTTGTTATGTAAAATATGTATACCCCCCCCCCCCAATTCAGAGTGGCTTCTAGAATTCATGGTGGTGCTCACTAGTTTTGGGTGTTTGTTTGTAAGGCTGTTTCAGATGACTCCACAGCATTACATCTCTCTAGAGCATGATTCTTGCAAGCATTTGCTAACAGGACTATCACAGGAGTGCGTGCACATTTTACTTTTCATTCTACTCTCTTAAGGATGATGCCTTTCGAACAGGAAACTTGGGAGCTTCTCTCCTCTCATTCTCAGCTTGAAGTACAGAGGATGTAATGTGCTAACTGTAAAATTCCTGGATGGCCATGGATTTGTCACAGTATTAATTGTGTTCATTTTCACTTCTGAGGTCCTGGTCTGCCATCTGTTGTAAACCTCTCCGAGGAGATGGTGGGAAGCAGGGACTTAGACTGCACTAATTCCTTTGCTTGGTTAAAAAAAAAAAAGGAGCTGCTCTATACTTTACTTTCTGTGTGAAAGGATATTAGATCATCTCACTTTAGTGAATAAAGCACTGTGAGGTTTTTTTTTCATGGTCCAGGGTGGGGTATGTGTAGTGCCTGTTAATTGTGCAGCAATATTGTACAACAGCTAGAAGGAGTAGCTGGATGCACTGCTAGGAAGATGTTCCCTGCCTTCTGATGTGGAAAGAGCTCTTTTATTTAACAAAGTGTAGTATTTGAAAGATACTAGAGGAGGAATTCCTTGTGCCATTCCTAGAGGCAGATTGGGCTGCCTGGGAATAATCTGAACTAAACCTCAGGGCCACTGAACCTGGACCCAGCTACTGGTGGTTGCTGGTCCATCCACTGCCTCCTCCCATGTTCCTGACAACCAGGTCTGAACCAAGCAGGCCTGTGTGCATGGACCACTCACCTTGGACCTGCCTAGCTGAGATGATGATAACAGAAAGCTCAGGTATGCCCATGGATTTCTTCTGCCCTGGTCCTGGCTGGTAATACCAGTAGAAGCTATAAGTGAGACTACACTGTCAGCAGTGTGGCCCCTGCCACACTTCCAGCACCAACGGAGCTTGGCTTAGCTTTCTTCTGGCTGCCCTTAATCCTTGGGGGCAACAGTCCACTGAGAATGTTCTCAGTACGTTCAAGGACCAATCCACCACTGATCCTCCCTCAGATAGAATTGCTAGTAACCAGCATAATGATGAAAGGATGCCTCTAGTGAAATGCCCTGTCAGGGATCTGACTGCAAGGGCGTCCTTTTCTTTGCATTCTGCATGCATTCTTTATGCAAGGTCCTATTATATGGACATACTCCTATGTACCTAGCATCCTCTTGGGTTATGCTTCTTGCTCATCATAAAACATGACAGAATATTGAGAACTGGCACTTGCATCTTGAAAGACAGAGTGAACAAGAGGTAGGTTAGGCTGAGACAGAGTGGCTAGATCAACATTAACTAATAAGCTTACTGACAAAATGAGAAATGTTTGCTAAATCACCTTAAAATGTAAGCTGTGCACAACACACCTACTTTGTGCCACAAATGAAGGCAGTAAATACTTTTTTACCACCATGGAACTTGGCCAGATTTAAGATGACACTTCAGTGGGAAAAAAACTCCACCTAATCTGTGCAGTAAGCATGCTGTTAGCACACTGCAGGAGTTGTGGAAATAAACAGTGGCTATAATGTAGAATCTGCCTTTAAGAGGATAGAAGCTCTTGACCTTCAGACCAGGATTGCTTTAGGGCTGTTTACTGTTGTTCTGATTCCATCCTATGGAGGTTGTACAGCAAGGTCCCCTGATGCTTTCTGATAGTGATGATAACTATGCTTTGATATGGTTAGAATAATGATGATAATTTCAGAAAGTACCATTTCCTATCAAATTAAACTCAACCGAGCAGAAGGAAAGTGAATGCTTAATGATGGCATCGTGTTACATGGGTGGTTGATGCTAACCCAGAGCAGGGTAGCACCAAATCTCCTACTATGACACAAGGAATGACAGCTGCCAAATGGGAAAGCAGAAGTCCCTGAATGGACTTACTCATCTGGGACAGAGCTGCTGTTGTAGCTGAGAAGCTACAGCGTCCCTTCCTTCATCTTTCTGTAACCCAGAAAAGCATTTGAAAGCTGATTTTTAAGCCTTGATCCTGACATGCATAACTGACTGGCCAGATCTTTGTTAGTTGTTCAATTTGCACATGATTATTTTATCCTGATCTGGATGGCCCAGGCTACCCTGATCTCATCAGATCTCAGACGTTAAGTGGGGTTGGCCACGGTTAGTATTTGGATGGAAGACCACCAGGAAGTTCAGCGTTACAAGGCAGAAATAAACAATGGCAAACCACATCTGTTTGTCTCCTGCCTTGAAAATCCTATGGGGTCATCATAACTTGGCTGTGACTTGATGGTACTGTACAAATATTCTGACGTTACAAAGTTTCCTTTTCTCTTATACCATAGACATAATTTTCATATGCAGGAGGATGAGATAGTCCAATCCTGAGATGGAAGTGTAGATTATACTACTGCAGATTTGGAGGGGTGCATTCTTCACTATGTTTTTTTTTAAGTCCCTGCAAGTAAATATCAGCAGATTGTCAGGAAATGTCCTAAGTTACTTGGTCCCTGCTGTACTTATTTTATCCTTGCAAAAAGGTATTTTAAGACAGGGGAAGGTCTGAAAATGGGAAGGTCTGCCTGCATCCTGAAGTGGTATGGTCCATCCTAGCACCTTATTTTGCTGCACTGATAGACTAAGGAGTAAAGAGGGAAACCTAAATCTGAATTAGATCTGAATAGAGGGGAAGATGAAAGGAGGTGTATCTCATCCTCTTGCATGTCCTTTTCTCACCAGCATCTGGACCAAACCAATAGCAGACCATTCCTTCAGTGCACCACTTCCTCATCACCAATTGACCACTGATACTGTTGTGAATCTGTTGCTGTAAATAGGTCTATACTATGTGCTTGGTCAAAAAATGGCAAAGTTTCTTAATAACTGTAAAATAGTAAAAAGTCCAGTAGCACCTTTAAGACTAACCAATTTTATTGAGGCATAAGCTTTCAAGAACCACAGCTCTCTTCATCAGATGTGTTGTAGATATCTCCTCAACTGGCCTTAGGTGTTAGGAAACGACTCTAAGTGCCTGTCAGAGCTTGGAGACACTTGTCCCAGCTGATTCTGGAAAAGACAAACCTGACAGAGTTGGCTGCCAGTTGGTTGAAGGGGCGTCTGTCTCTTTTTCTGGGGATCTGATGTGAGGTAATGGATCTGCTGCCCTAGAGTTCTTTGCCTCCACATTTGACAATAAAACACTTGTTGAAAAAATATCTTATGTCTCCAATGCTTTCTTTTCATAAGGAACCAACCCAAGTAAATGCTGGCCTCGGAACTTCTCTTTGTCTGGTGGAGGGGAAGGTGCATAACAATGTTACTAATCTCAACACAATTATACAGAGCTGGGCCTGCTACTTATCTAATACAAAATCATGTAAATCACTGGCGAATATTCAGTGCTGTTAAAAGAAACTACAGCAATTCTACTTAGAAAATGTAATAAGTTTCTGTGAACTGAAAATAAAATGAAATGAAAATGGATTGGTTTAAAAATTGGTAGATGTGGATTATCATTGCATAACTAGATAGGAAGAGGCTGAAAAATTTTTAAGGTGAATCTCCTGCCTGCCGTTCCTTACTTCCTGATGTGACATGCCCTCTTTCTCCTCTTCCTCTTGCTTCTTCTCTAAAGCACAATTGCTGACTTTTGGAATTAGAAAAATAAAAATCTGACATCCCTGATACTAAAAAGGGAGCCGGGATGCACATGGGAAGCCAGGCAAAAGCCAGAGGAGTCCAATTCACTCTAGACATCATCTGACATACCAAAGGTCCCATGTATCTATGAAATACAGGAATGACCTGCATATTATTCAACATCAGAAATATCTGATATCAGCAACTTTTTCCCTTCCTTTCAAAATTATCTAGTGGACAGATTTACCCCAAGGAACTTTAACTACTAGCAGTTAGTACATGGTAAACCCTGAAAACCTTGTTGATCTCTAAAGTGCCACTGGACTCAAGTCCTGCTATGATACAGTTAGGAGACTTAACTAGGGATGCGCCAATATGCACTTGTTCTATTCCACCTTCCTCCCAGAGACTTTTTTTTTGTGCTTCCCTGTTTGTTTCTGGTATTCCTGACAGATTCTTTTATGGCACTTTTATATCATCACAATTCTTCAAATGTATGGAGAATAATTCAGTGCAAGGAAATAGAAAATGATTTTCAAATAAAGTATTGATAAAGGGTTTGGTTCACACAGAGAAAAGTGAAAATGAAACACGGATTTTTTATTCGAAACAGCGAGGCTGCAAAATTCAGTAGCATCCCTAAACATATCTCCCTAAACATATCTGAATGCGTCTGCCTTCCCTATGGTCGATGTTCCCTAGCATAAGACTTTTTTTCCTGGTTGGGATGGAGGGTGGGCTAGAATTATTTGAGCTTCTTCTGATTCACTGAAAGAACAAGCCAGGCAGGAGTCTTTGTTTAACCTCATGCTGGAAAGAACTGCTTAACCTTACAAAGCTGGAATGTTCTGCACTAGAGATGGTAAATTAGAACAAAATGAGAGATGCCCCCCCCATTTGACAGCTCATGTGGGTGTTGATTGTCTTTAAAAGAAGTCAATCTAAACATGTCCCTTCCTTCTGCGCATTCGGCAGACAGCTCAGAGGGTCGAAATCCATGAAAGTAAGAGATGGAGAGGGAGAAGGGGGAAGTCTGACAGCATAGAGCAATCTCTGACTGTAGTTGCATTTTGCCCCCTTCTGTTGGCATTGTGCAACAGCTTTGGAATGCCAGAGGCTCAGGCTGCATTGACTTTCTTCAGCACAGTTGGCTCAGCAAATGCTCCATGCAGCCAGATACAACCTCCCCAATTTCTCTCCAGTTCGGAATGGATGGGTTGCAGAAGATGACTCATGCCCTTGGGGAATTCATCGTGAAAGGCTGCTTGTGCTACAGGCAGTGGCATTTGTTTCGGCCTAAAGCTATCAGGAGGCAAAGGAGGAGATAGCGAGGGATGATTCTAGGTGCAGCAGTAAGGAAGCACTCCAGATGTAGGTTAGAAAGACAGCTTTGCACCCTTTGGGAGAAATGGAACTGTTCCTAAAGGTTGGCCCTTCAACTTTTCCTCAAGTGGATGCCAACAGCTGGGAATGGGAGGGGGGGCAATACATGCAAGCCCAGGAGCTCAGTGCAGCAGAGGGTCAAATTTCACTTATACTATGACTTGATTACATGGCCTTAGGGAAGCTACTATCTTCACCATGTAGAGATAAAAATACTGCCTAGTGTAATGTTGTTGTCAAAATTACTTTATACAAAGTGCTTTGGACACTTAAAAAGTACTATATAAATGCTGTATACTTCCACCACCATTATTATTATTACTTCTGTATAAGAGCACAATTTGGGTCCAGTAGCACCTTAAACACTAACTAGATTTCCAGGGTATAAGCTTTCAAGCATCAAAGCTCCCTTTGTTAGATATGAGGAATGGAAAAAGGAAGGAGTCCTTATAATCCAGGCAGAGGGTGGAAGGAGTATTATAAATTAGAATAAACTAGCTATAATACATGTTGTAATTAGCTTGTCAGAGCATGGATGTGAAGTGCAGAAAATTAGCATCTGTAATGTGAGAAAAATCCTATGTCCATATTCAACCCTGGGGGATCCAATGTTCCAAATTTCTGTATAGAGTCGCATAAGGTATGACTGTCTCCTTGGCCCTTTCCAATGCTTTGCAGAGGGGCTGTGGGTCAGAGCATCTGTTTGGCATGCTGAAGTCCCAACTTCAATCCCTGACATCTGCAGGTAAAAGGATCAAACAGCAGGTGTGTGAAAGACCTCTGCCAGAGACCCTAAAGGGGTCTGAGTAGGCAATGCCAACCTAGATGGACCAATGATCTGGTTCAGTATAAGAAAGCTTCATGTGTTCATCCATGTTCTTTGTTGCAATGCTCAACCTGTAGTACCTCAAGGCAACAGGTGTACCCATGCCCCTTTAAATAAATTACAGATTCACAGCACAATTTTTGTTTTAGGTTATTTGAGGTGGGAGAACAAAGCTGGCTGTAAAAGAGTGGAGGACATGGAAGAGGGGATAGATGTACTGACTGGAGTTTTGCTCAGAAATGTGAATCATTGGCTCTGTAGCCAAACAGAACAAAGCATCCTGAGGAAGAGTGATCTGATGTTTCAAGGCACCTTTGGGTGGTAGGGGCTGAATGAATGAATGAATGAATGAATGAATGAATGAATGAATGAATGAATGAATGAATGAATGAATGAATGAATGGCATCAAAATTGTGGCATTCCCTCTCCAGAGAGATTTGACTATCCCCCTCAATCACTACCTTCTACCAGTGGGAGAAAACTTTCCTTTTTCCACTGGCATACCCTTACTGACCCTCCTTCTTGTTTGTTTTTAATTCTCAATTTTATAGATATGTATTGTTTTTAAAAGCTGGTTTTTAATCTCATTTATTGTTCGCTGCCTTGGGAGACTTAATTGGGTGGAAAGATGGCATACGAATGTTAACAAACAAACAAACTTTAGAAGCCACCCTCTGATCTTCCAGACACATAAGTCAGCCCCGGCTGCTTCCTATTTTCCTGTTCCCCACTGAAATTTTTCTCTATATTGACATCACTTTAGTGATTATTATATTGTCCTTGTAAAGATTAGCGAATAGAAAGCTGACACTAGTGCATCTGTATGTGTGCTATGTGTGAGCATGTGCATGCATGTGCATCTGTACAAAGCATAAACAATCTCCATTGCACTGGTTGGTTGTGAAGCTTGCCTCAGTGGCCTCAGAGTAGGTGCGGCTCCTTTAACAGAGCTGCAGCCTCCAGGCTCATACCTGACCTTACTAGGGCGTCCTGGCTTCTAGTGTTTCTCGTGCTCCCATCACCTGTGCTCCTCTTGAGCTCAATGCCAGATTGCTTATCCAGCAGGAAGACTGTAGTTTCATTCTGGATGAGGAGTCCTGGGTTGCCTGACTGGGCCCCACAATGAGCAGCTCCACTCCCATCTCACTGGCTAACTGAGATCGCACCTCCGTCCCTGCTGTCTCGTTTCAGAGTGCCACTGTTTGCAGCTGCTTTGGCTCTGCGCCTCTGCCTCCTTGCTCCTTTCCATCTCTCTCTCTCTCACTTTCCACCTCCACCACTCCATTCTCCAATGCCCACCCCACTCTGGGCTGTGTGTCCTCCTTTTGAAGCTCCCACCCTGCTGCCTCCACCCCACCCCTCCAGTGTGGCGTCTCGTGCCCGTACGTCACATTGGTTTTTAAGGTGCTACTGGACCCGAGTCTTGCTTTTCTATTGCAGACCAACACGGTGACCCATAAGAAACTATCATCATTGCACCAGAGTAGCATAATTCTGAGAAAATGGGCTGTGTGACATCCATACAGTGTTGATATACTTGTGCTTCATAAGTAAACAAGTGTATATTTTTATCCATATGCACTCTACCTCTCAAGCTGGTGAATTACTAAGTCACAGAGTATGAACAGAGAGATCAAATAGGAAAGGGGTGGGGGGGTCCAAAATACATTCGTTCTCAGACTGCCCCAAATCAATATCACCTCTTAACGCAGGGGAAATTTTGTTAGTTGTCATGAACTGCCTATATCAAGGTCTGGCCCAAGACAAGACAACCCAAGAAACAGACATTGTCTTCAAAACCAGAGTACAGGAGATATGTCCTGGAATGCTCTTACCCCCTTGGGTAAGAGCCACCTCATTTGGGGGGGGGGAATGCAGCTGACAGAGGCACCTGTAATTCTAGCACCACAAGGAAAACAGGTTTTGAAGTGCTAATGATGATTAGTTCATTTAAGCCAGCAGAAACCAACAATGCATTTGAAATGTTAATCACATTGAGGGGTCTAAGGCACAAGAGCAGCCGAATGGAAGAATAAACCAGGAAAAGGCAGCACAGATACCAATACAGTGAAGGAGGTGCAAGTGAAAGAAAGAAGAAAGAATGGTTAAGTGAAAATTTGCCATGAGTATTTTCAGCTGTTCAGACTCTTTGAACTGCAAGTTGGATAGACAACCTTTTTCCTTGTGTGCTTCCAACTCTTCACTTTACTTACAGTCACTTACTGATTGGTATCATTTTGCTTGTCTGCAAATGTGTAGGAGGAATATTCTTGAAGACTGCAGTCCTTGAACCACTTACTTCAAAGATAGTTCATAGAGTTCAATGAAACTCTTCCCGAATTAGTGCACTGAAGTTGGTGTCCTAAATTTCTCCATGGACTCCTCCTCCTCTCCTGCAGTTGCAATACTTTCTGGGGAAAAAAATCTCGACTTAACCCGGGATGCATATTTATCTTTTGATAATATATGTATCTAAAATGAAGCTTTTGAAAGGTTTTAGCTTTTCGTGACGTGATGCATAGCTATATATAAATATAAAGACAAGTGTCCTCCTGAATGACTCATCAATGCCCAGCCCAAACCTTTGGACCTAGAAATGTGAAATTTGGGCATGGCATTCCTTTTGTGATGTAAGGGCTCACTAAGAAGGGATTTTAAGAAATTCGCCCCCTAAGGGGATAAAAATGGGTCAAATGTGTTTTCCTATAGGAATACAGCTTCCTTGTGTGGCTGCTCATCCCCCTCCCCCTGCCAACTCAACCACTCTGCCTTGAGGTCATTTGCATATGCAGTCTTGATTGGCCATCAGCCCAACATTCTAAACAGCAGGCAGGACACATGCAGTACTCAGGACACATTCAATGACATCCCAGTCATTGAAAGTGTCCTGAGGTAAAAAATACACCTCCCCTCTAGGGTTGCCAATCTCCCTGTGGGGCTTGGCTTTTCTGTGTGGCTGGCAGGCTGATGGGTCAGCTGTGGAACTCTGTGTTCTGAGGTAAAAATTACGTCAAAGAAACTGCAGACAGTTGAAGAAAGACAGTACAAGACTCCTGAAAAGGGATTTTATATACAAGTCAGTATGGCAGCTGAGTTTTTAAATGTTCATGGGGAGATGGTGCACGACCTTTCTAGGGGTCATTTCAATGCAAACCTCTCATATGAACCTGCCAAAGGGCCTGCCATACCACCCCTCCATTTTACTGCCCCAAAGAAGCCTCCTGGCAGATGTTGTGCAAGATATACTGATGCTAAAAGGAGGAAGCAAATTAGAGCTGCGGCAAAGAAATGTGCACATTGTACTCCTGCAGTGCAATGAGCAGCAGTGGGGAAGTACCAGCAAGTCCTAAGTCCAAGGGAAAGGTGACCATCCATGCATGCTTGGGTACAGGAGTGACGACCCTAGCAGACCTAACAGCCATGATATACCCTGATATCGTCACTATCATGAATAAATCCATGGACAGACTGTGCAAGTGTGCCACTCTGACCCCCAAGAAAGACAATGCCATCATTAATGAAACACAACTTAACTCCCTCGAAGGGGCAGAAATGGAGTACAGATCTGTGGACTTGGTTGTGCGGTCCACTACCCTGTGGAGTTCCTCAACATGCTCAACCCTCCTGGCTTCCAAGCTCACAAGCTTCTCCTCAAAGTGGGGGCTCCAAAGTGGGGGAAACCACCAGTGAGGTCTACAAAGAGGTCCTTCAGTAGAAAAATAAGTTTGGACGTATTTTTCACTTTATTTCTTGCACTACAATCTTTTCCTTTTAAAAATCTCTTCAATACATGTTACATTTCAAAATTTACTTTATCAGTTTTAGGTATCAACATTCTTCGCTTTATTCAAACACTTTTGTGAAGCTTGGGTACTATCCTATTATACAACAAAACCAACTTGACCCACCCACCCACCCCCAAACCAAAAACATTACTTACCCATAAATATCATAACTGGATTTAAAGTAGTTAAATACCATAGCGAAGCACAGGCATCAAGCTAATTGTAATATAAATTCCATGCAACTACATATTCTCCTGCATAGGGCAGGGGGTTCTCAATTTTGGGTTTGGGGGTGCTTTTTAATGTTTGGAGAGCCCTGCTACATTCTCTTCTCAGTTCTTCTCCTGTTTAAAAAATAATCTATATTTGGCTGTTCAAATAAATCTTAGATTAAAGCTTGTGCGTATTTTACTTCTGCTGCTTTTAAGCATTTTGTTTTTTTTCAGTTGGTTGTAATATCCCCTGGTGTGTAAAGTGCCTCAACGATTTTTCCTCAATTATAGGAAAAAGTTAACAACAACACAGATACCAGAACAGAAAAACAATAAAAGTACAGCACTATGATAAAGCCAGCCTTCTTATCATATAACTACCCTCAAATGTCCTCTTGAATACAATTTTGCTCCAGTTTCTCCACCCATGAGGATGGATGCTTTCCTAACTTCCAAAAGCCTTTTCTACAACATGGAACAACTATAGTAAAAGACTAAGAATGGACAGTGATGGTTTTAACTCAGATGTCTTAGGCCCCAAGTTATTTGAGAGTGCTTCCATAACTTAATGCTGGGTGAAATGCCTAGCATTAGGCAGCTAGGATTGTAGGTTTAATCCACATTTTAAAGTGTTGGTATGTGGCAGCTTTATATGAATAGCAATGGATGAACTTTCCAGGACTTCAAATGGAAACATCCTGGCAAATTCTAAATGGTGCTGGAGAGTTTTAGGGGAAAAACACAATCTATTTTTCAACCCAAACTCACTTATGATTTGCCAGCCCCTAGACACCTCCACTATTTCCCAACTACCTCTGCTTCCCACTCACTCCCCAAATAAAGTCTCCTACTCAGAATCATCCCCCATTCTCAGAATATAGGGCACCATGATTTCTTGAAAATGTAGTTCTAAGGTCAAACTTCCTTGTGGCTGCATTTCCTGTCATTCCTGGTACTTCAGATGCTGTAAAACTCTTTGAGACTCTGGGGCAGGAGGATGACAAAGAGAAAGGAATAGTATGGGGCTGGGTTTCTCTTTCTGTCACAATAGCCTTCATGGGCAAATGGGTCTGAGAGGGAGAAAGGTAGGTGAGGGGAAAAGAATTTCTTCTCTAGTTGGTTTGCAATCTAAGTCAGAAAAGACTGGAATCATACCACTACATAATGAAGGTGAGTTTTACAAATGGCTGGAGTTCATTTGCCAAGCCTAGTGAATGTAAATTTTGTCTGTGTTGCTGTGTTTGAATGGCTTACAGCTATATCTATATTGTAGCCCCAAAGAAGTAATTAACCTGATCATCACCTTTGTGCCAAAAAACTCAACTGCAGATAAATCCAGCTCCTACCATGTCATATTCGATTGTAATATCAACTATGGGCCCAATTTCTATATTATTCTCAACTCATCTCTATGATGTACAGGATAATGCTGCACTTGTGTGTTTCCAGAACAGCCACTCTAGTGGTCGCTGCTTAGTTATTTTCTCCTTGAAATAATAACAAATGCGAGTGGATATCATATGGATAGGATTTGCATGCATAGTCTTTCCATGACTCCTTAGCTAGTCACTCAAGTGCCAGTTTTAGTGCCTGCAGACATTTTGCTATACCTTCCTTGACTAAACTAAAACAGGAATCCAGTGCACCTTAGAAGCTAACCCAATGCATTCCAACATAACCTTTTGGGACTCATAGGGTTCAATGTTCTGATGAAGTGAGCTCAGACTCAAAAAAGTGTATGCTGGAATACGTTTTGGTAGTCTTTAAGGTGCTACTGCTCCTGAATAACACAGCTACCCCTCTGGATCTATCTCTTGACAAAGTGATGGACAAAGATTTGCAGTTTTTCAGTATGTCCATATGCATTAAAAATGGGACTTATAGAAAAATGCAGCAGCTTTCCCAGTTTCTTTAAAAGCAGCTATGGAAAAGTGATTTGATTTGAGGCCACAACACAGGGTAGGGAGGTTCAGCTCTTTAACTCAGGAGGACACTTTCTGCATATAAATAAGCCTCCCTAAATGGTCCTTGGATTAAGGAAGGGGGAAGCAGGTTGCCTGTACCTTCCCAATGTCAAATACTACCTTGAAGGTGACATTTTACAGCTGGAGGGAGACTTAAACTCTCCTTTGCCCATCACTGCAGTCCTGTTGCAAACTGCCTCTCCTTCTGCAGTTGCTACTTACAAAAGTGTAATAAGATGACCAATCTGATCATGGATCTCCAATAACCCTGTTCATAAGTTATGTTACTGGTCAGATCTGTTCTCATGATATTAAGAAGGCTTATAAATATGGCAATATCATAAGCCCCTCTCTGTATGGGTTTTAAGCAAATAAATGCTGCCTAGCAGGGCAGAAAATGGAAGCCAGGCCCTGTCCAGGAGCTGGAAAATTACTAGCATGCGAGGCACTAGGCAAGACCAGCTTTCAGTCCCCATGTTCCAGGGATGTGCAAAGATTCCAGGAGTTGTTAAAGTGATCCCCTCAACAGACCCTATCAATCTTTCCTTATCTGTTCTCCCATTTGGGCTATTCAGGGCTCTGATAACCTTACCTATCCAGCCATCATGGGTTATCAATCATCACTGATAACTTTATCAAACCTTCCCAATTTTATTGTCTCACCACAGAGACAGCCTTCCAGTTTATTGTCTCATCCCAGAGATAGCTTTTCAGCTCTTTGTCTTACCCCAGGGACATTCTATAAGTTTTTATTTTTAGGCAGAAGATGCAACCCCACCCCAGGGTATGTTCCACAGTATAATTAGACTACCCACTGCCTCATTCTGTGTGTGTGACCTTTGGATCCATGCATGCACACCCTCAGACGCCATGTCTGAACCCCTCTCTCCCTCCTTGCCATGCAGCACTGGGCGTTGAAGTGATTTCACTTCGGGACTGGTAACAATACCCCCCCCCCAAAAAAAACCCTGAAACTCTATCCATCCTCCTCTCTGCCATTCCTGTGTGTGGTGTATGTTCTTATATGATTGCTTTTGATACCCCTTTAATAAAAATCATTTTTGTTATATACCCACTTGGTCATTTCAAGAGTCCTCTGAGGAAAGGGGCCTGGTATATATTGGAAGAGAAGATCTCAGTTACCTGCCTCTCACTGTCTTTCCTTGCATACTAATTCCCCCATCTCACAAGAAGACACCTATTTAGGGTAACAGACACAGTAAATTCATGCTCATATGTAAAGGGTACACTTGATTTTTCTCTATAAGGGTACTGAGTAATTCTCATGTTGAATTTAACTAATGTACAGCTGAACATGTGATTTAAACGTATTTATCCCGGCACTGGTCCCTGGTTTCTTTTGTAAAGTGAACTTGCATTAGCAATTTCTTATAGGATGTGCATGTGTTCACTGTAACATGTGAACAGGGTTAGTGTCTCATCTAATTTGAATTTTTCAGGATAAAATGAGAATGCCTGATTTATTTCACATCCAAACAGGCAAGTATCCATCTTCCTACACTGACACAAGCATCAAAGGTTGTGTGAATTGGGCGTCACATTATATGAAGTTCAAAGATTTTAGTAGCTGCTCTCTGTTTTGTGACTACTCTTTGTCAAAGCCAAATTTACACAACTTCTGAGTGGATTAAAAAGAAACAGATAAATAGCTAAAATACACGAGTGAAATGTAGTTTAGAAAAAAAAGGAGCATAACAGTAAGAATTAATCATTAGAGCTGGAGGAATTAATCACAGCAAACAAATTATTCAACCTGTTTAATTCTTTATGACAGAATTTGATCCAGAACTCACTCAAGTAAATGGGATGACTCCTACAGATTTCAGTGGACTTTGAATAATTAGTGTATGATTTATGTATAGATTTTGGACAGTTTATCCAACCATTCACAGGGCCTCATCTCAGCTTCTCAGGACTGGCAAACATCCATGTGTTTTCTGTGCTGAATGGGCATGCTTGCAACCCTTTGAGCTCCCTCACTGGTCTTTCCAGAATGACATGGCTTCGTTTCCTCTCCTTCACTGTATGCTCTCAAAGTTGCCAAGATGGCTGTGCAAACAGTGCTAGCGTAAAGATTTCTGCCAGCAAATATTCATCACACTGGGGGGATCCCTGACACTTTCTCTCCTGGGGAACATTTCTTGCAAACAAAAGCCATTTCTAAGAATGTTTGCAACTTCTGAATAAAAGGCAAAATGAACGCTGTCAAAGCAAACTTGCTGTTTGTGGCTGAATAAATGAACAAATGTTCACAAATAGTCTTTTGCAGCGCTGGTCAAGCTCTCATAATAATAATGTTTCACCATCAAGGAAAATGGAAAGTCAGCAGGTGTAACACATGTATTACATTTCCATCTCTGGTGAATAATTTTAAAAGTTTCTGAGGTTGCTGTAATAGTCATGATGTGCTTTTAGCTCCATTAGGTGGGCAGCAATAAAGGTCCAAGGTACTTTTGTTTATATGCCCCTCAAAAAGTCAATGTAAAACCATAATGCAGTAACAGAAGAGCATGGCTACTTCGACTGACATCAGTTTGTACCAAATTTGTGTTTAAAAATATAGATAATCTCCCTTCTGTATGAGTCCTGGGAGTTTATAGGAAGGTGAAGGTATAGGGGTTGCCAAGCAGAAGTTAAGAGAAAATAGTGGGGGAGGGGAGATATGGGTTCCCTGGCTCAACTGCCACCATGCAACTGGGCCAGAGTTTTCCCAGAGAGGCTGCCAGGAGAAGAAAGGAGGGGAAGCTGAAGACAGCGGGGGAAGCAAAGAAGTTTGGCTGATGGATGGGAAGGACAGAAGGAAGCAGGAAAAGAGGAAAGGCTATGGGAGCTTTCAAGAATGGCAAAAAGGAAATAGCTGGGGGATGAGATGCCCCCTTCAGGTCCTTGCAGGTACCCAACATGTATAAAATATTTTAGATCATGAAACATAAAAGAAAAAAAACTCTTGGGAAAGAGTACTACATAATATTATTATATCTATATTTTGTTTGCTTCCCAGTTAGATCATCAACTTATGTGGGGTGGGGGGATGGTGGAGATGAATTTAGATCAGGAAAATGGTACAGAAGAAAGGGTTAAAAGCCCTCTGCCCTAGCTCTGCTGTGCTTCAGTCATTTTCAGGGCCCCAACAGCTACTAAAGGAGAAAGGGAAACACTGGGAAATCCAGTCACAGATCTCCTGTCATAATATGTGGTTTGGCCCTTAGAGTGGCTACATGTTAAAAAAAAGTGCCTGTAATAGCTGCAACTGTCCACTCCACCATCTAATTCTTTCAACCATTGTCTGTAGGTGTGAGCTGAATAGGTGAAGGTGTGTTTGCTGGAACATTCTACAATATGAGAAAAGCCTGAGAAAAAAAGCAACCACATTTCGATTTTTTTTTAGGGGTGTTGGACTGTGAACAGTAGTGAAAGTGAAAACAAGCACATTTGCCTACCCGATGACAGACTTATTAAGTCAGAGCTGAGGCAATGCTTTTTAGAGTTACCCCACCATTGTGACATAAACACGTTCATGAGGGTCAGGAGGATAAATAAGGCCAAAGCAACACATTGGATAGAGATATTTTTGACAACTTGTGGTAAGCAAGGTACATAAAGAAGTTCAAAAAACCACTACCTTAAAACATTACTTTTCATTTGGAAGGTCCACCAAAGCACAACTTGAACAACTTTTAAGAGAGACTGCAGGACCTAGTTATTCAAAGGATATGTGGGGCTGAAGAAAATAATCTGGGTATTTGATGCTGGGATTCAGATTTCTAGAAGAGGGTCATACTGTCAGCTGGGTTACAGAACTGGGACTGAAGTCTGGCACGTTCTCGGTTGGTAGTTACTTGTTGAATAAGAAAAGGAGACTTGCTCACTTGCTTAGGAAAAAACATATTGGCTAGAAATTGAGCCTTGATAGTGATGTCTTTGTAGACCCAATAAACACCTCAGCCTTTCCATGCCAGCTGTCACCTTAGTGCCTCTGCTTGGATAGGCATATCATTTGCTGTCACTCCTAGGTGACCTCCTTCCCTGGCACTGAGAAGCTTTCACCCACATTCGCAGCAGGACTTAAACGGAATAGAATGAGGCTCCGATTACAGATTTAACGAGGATGAAAGCCCCGATTCCCACCTCTTGCTGAGCTCCCAGCTGTAGAAATGTATCTGATTGTGTTACTACCAGGCTGACATTTCAATCTGTATATACAAATGCCGCCATTGACTTTGCTGGTATAGTGTACTGGCTCTCCTTTAAGGATGGATGAGTAGATTTCAACCACTCCGCCCCTTTATTGTTCCAGAAGTTCAATCGGCACTGCATTCTGCTTCTTTTTAATTCTGTGCTAAGTAGGAGAGCTTTTAACATTAATTCCAGAATGAAAGCATGTAGACTTTGCCACAGTTACTGATGCATCAGTTCGTTTGTGTCTGGATATATATCTTCATTACCTAGAATTGTGAAATCCAGTAAAAAAAAATTGGATAAGTTCCTGCTTTCTTTTGGGCAATAAGCCCTCCTTGTCTTAAGACTGCAGTTTGGGGAGATAATTCATGCCTGTTTACCCACAAAATGTCTGCAGATTTTTTTTCTTTTTCCAGGATATAAGCACCTGTGCTAAAGCATCACTTCATTTCTCTGCATCCCTGTGACATCATCTCAACCCAGATCAGAGAGCAAAGCAGAAACTCATGAAACTTTGCCTAAAGCAAAAACTGAAATATATTTGGAGGCTGCTCCTCAAACAAAATGTCAGATGCATTTTGTGGAAAACCCCAAAGATTTTTTTTTAAAAAGATCAAATTAAGGGAACTGTTTGTGCAAAATTCAGGAGGTAATTCTTTCAGTTTATTGCATCTCAATGGCAATTTTAAGACCAATAAAACACACACCAGAGGGAAATCTGGGGGCCACAGCAAAGATAGTAAAAGATTTGAAGAGCGTGACATATGAAGAAAGATGAAAGGAACCGCCTGGGCATATTAGTTCAGTGAAAAGAATAATGAAGGATGGTTGAGATTTGTGAGTAACTAAACAATTATTATTAACAGAAGACCAAAAAAATCCCCCCTCTTGAATATCATTCTGCTTGCTAATTTACTGTGATAACCTCTTAGTTCAATACGGAGATGAAGAAACACAACTACTCACGGCTGATCAGGAGCCAAGAATTCGGAATATTACATTCTTGGCATCGCTACTGCACAGGTCCATTTTAGAGGTGAAAATTAGTGGGGGGAAAAGAAGTACAGGAACTTTATAATTCCCCACTGTACATATGAATTAACGCTTTTTTGCATTTACTAATTCAGGAGCAGCTTGAACTTCTACCCCTGAGGAGGGGGATGTGAAAATTCCTCCCTCAAGCATGATGGAGAGTGGATGGAAGAACTGCACGTCTGTCATGATTCCTTTATGTTCTTCATATATATATATGAAGAACATAAAAAGAGACAGAACTCTGAACCAGTTTGTAATTCCTTTTCTCCCTTCTTTTCTCCCTCTCCAAAATGTCTCTGTCAGGCAGGGGTTAACCTGTCTGGCATAGAAGTAGAAGTGACATAGTTGCAGTTTAATGTCTGACAGGGGTTAGCCTGTCAGTTATAGAAGGTAGGGAAGTTACAGAGTTACAGTTTAGTTTTCTAGCACTGAAAGGCTGTCAAAGCCAAGAGTTCCGTTCCATAGGAAATGGGAGGGGCAAGGACTATGTAGTCAGCATTGTTACAGTTAAACAGTCATTCTCGGCAATTGCCTTATGTTCGTTGGTTGTATTGTGATTCCTGAATTTTAAAAATCCGTTTACTCAATCTGTCTCTGCCTGATCTGATTGGTGCGGATATTTTTGGGAAGATCCATGGAACAGAAACTGACAATCTCAGCCTCTATGAACTACAGCACTATTTACTATGGTTGGTGATAAAAGAAGAAAAAATAATGGGATTAAAGTATAAATGAGAAAGCTTAGTTGGGCATTATACAGGACAGCCTAGTTGTAAGGATGAAGTTGTTTAATCTTGTTTGGATGCTGAAGAGCATCATACAAAGGTGGGGCTGGTTTAGGCCTAGGGATTTCTGCAACTGAAAGATGTTGGACTAGATGGCCCTTGAGTTTTCTCCAGAGTGGCTGTGTAGTGTAATTGTTACCCAAATGGACGTCTCCTTGCAGGTTGTGGGAATTAGCAACAAGGAGAAGCAGTGAGAGGAGGGTAACTGCAAGATCTTTCACCTGTATATACAGGGATTGTTTCTCTAGAGAACACTTTTAATGGACAGGCAGATGTTCAATCAATAGGGTTTTTATTTAGAAAATAATAAAGATTAATTGCACAAAATACACACAGCACACACAGAGAGAGCTAACTAGAAAACAGTGAGGAAAATGGGTCAGAGATTCAGGATCCGGTTATATTTACCAGTCTAGGAGTAGAGAAGGAGGACGTCCTGTAGAGTAGCAGCCTTGAGCGACCAACACTTTGTGACAGGAAGAAGGAGGGGGGCTCAGACCTGAGTCTGAGGGTGTGAGGGGAGGTCCCAGGACACACACACTGAGCTTGCAGCTGGTCAGGCCAATTATGGACCAAAATGTATCCTGGAGCAAGACTGTGTGTCTCTGTGCTTGAATAATAACTTGATGGCTATCTCCCAAGGAGAAACAATAAAATTGGGAAAGCGTGATTAAACCTTCCGGTGAGGAACTAAAGGTGTAGAAGATGACTGATGAATCCCAGTGGCTGGATGGGAGAAGCTTATTGGGTTTTGACTAACTCAAGCTGGGAAAAGAGAAAAGGAAAGATCAGCAGGCTTGGTGACGATATTAACTCAGGAGCTTCCAGAGACCCTTTTGTTATACAGTTCTGCACATCTCCAGGAGTGTGGAGCTGAAAGCGAATCTTGCCTCATTGCTCACATTTTAGTATTTTCCACCTCCTGGCTGGGAGCTGATATCCTTTTCCTGCCTAGTTTGTCTGTGTTTAAAACACATGACGAAAGGGTCTTACGATATTCCATATTCATAAGCTTCCCTATTAGTTTGAGGGCAGGTTTAACTACTAACATAATGGGTAGAACATTAAGGTAGGATCTGTGAGGCCACTCCTTTCTGCTGCAAAGCTTGCTGGGTTACCCTGGTCACATGCTTTCTCTAAGGCTTCCTTACCTCACACAGGGTTGTTCTGAAGACAACAACAACAACAACATTTGATTTATACACCGCCCTTCAGGACAACTTAATGCCCACTCAGAGCGGTTTACAAAGTGTTATTATTACCCCACAACAATCACCCTGTGAGGTGGGTGGGGCTAAGAGAGCTCAAGAGAACTGTGACTCGCCCAAGGTCACCCAACTGGCTTTGTGGAGGAGTGGGGAATCAAACCCGGCTCTCCAGATTAGAGTCCCGTGCTCTTAACCACTACACCAAACTGGCTCTCATGGAACAAAACATGGAAAGGAGAACCACACGTCATCTTGAGCACCTTGGGGGAAGGGTGGGATAAAAATGTCCTATAGGGATAGCGTGTGTTGTTTCTGAATTGCAGTTTTGGCCCAAGTCAGTCCCTTGTCCTCTTGCAGCATCTGAGAAGCAGGAGAGGAGAATGTGAGGGAAGCCATGGAGAGAAGGAAGGATGGATGGAAGGAAGGAAATCTTGTTGGGAAGTACTACATGTACTTTGTTTGAATTCATTGCATCAGAAAACTGCATGTAGCAAGCTTCATTTTGCATATGAAAATCTAGTTAAGCTACAAAGTTTTTAATTAGATCTTTTATTATCTTTTAATCTTTGCTTAAAGAAGGTCATTACAATGCTTATTTTTATGATAATGGCAAACAAATCATTCTCTTCTGAAGTATTTTCTTTCCTATCCCTCTGCTTTCACTACATAAATGAAGAAAAATAAAGAAAGGGAGGGAAACGGCACTACCTTCTGACAATGCCTAAAATGCAGAGCTCCCTGGAGCTTTAAAACTCAGCTTGAAGTCCCTTTTGTAAACTCTGAGATTGAGTGTAGTGCAGTAATTAGCACGACAGGCTTTGAAAGGAGAGGCCTAAATTTAAATTCCAACTCATCCTGGAAGTTTCCAGGATGACCTTGGGTCAGTCACTTCCTCTGAGCCTAATCTACTTCAGAGGGCTGTTGTAAAAATACGAACAGAAAGAATAGCCCTCCAAATATATTTGGAGGAAGTGCAAGATGAAAATGTGATAGGTTCATGTCCAAAATTCAAGGGGGGGGGGCGGGAATTGATACACTTTTGAGGGCAATTGAAAGTGATAACACGTCAAGGTGCTTGTGCTGAATTGTGGACAAGGAGAGAACTAAAAATCAAACAAAGTTTCCCCCCCAATAATTCCATCTGTGTTTTATTCAAAATATCATTGTGATGGGACCCAATCAATTAATATCTGAACAGTGCATTTTTGGGATAGCCATAAAATACATTTTAATGTTGGAATATATCTTTCTGCTCCTTGAAGTGGGCTAAGTATAGTTGATAGATCAGTACTTATTTTCCTACACTCGAGTTAGTGACTAGCGGAAATCATTGGTGGGCAATATTGCCACAAGTTATACTTAGCAAGATTCTGTGAATATTGAAAAAAATGTGCACTGAAAATCAAGTCTAATAATCAAACAGTTACACTCTATGCATTGCAAATTGGAGACTCATGCAGGGAATCAACTAGAGATGGGCACGATCTGAATTACGATTTCAAAAAAACCCCGATTTTGGCGTTTTCGCCATCATGACTCAGCTAATCAGTTCTGTCCATGGCAACCGATCCAGTGGTCGGGAGTTTGTTGTTTGGGACTTGATCGGATGGGTCAGTTTCTGTTTGGAATTGCAGACACTCTAGCGCTAGTAATTTATTCCCGGGGCAACGGAGTCAGGGAAATGAGCTGTGTTTGCCCTCCTTCTGTCGCCCTCAAAACATGAATGGAAGCCCAGCTTTCCCTGATTAGCAGGCTTCCTTCCAACCACGGAGCAGCAACCCAGGGGAGGGAGGGGGAAGAGGGTGGGCACAAAGGAAAGGCAAAAGGCAGCGCAGGAGACTTGGAGGCCGCCTGCGCCATTCGCCGTTCCACAGGACAAAGGGCGCATGGGCAGGCCGGCCGCCCCTTGTCCTGGGGAAAGGCAAAAGGCAAAAGGCAGCGCGGGTGGCTGGGAGGCCGCCTGCGCCATTCGCCTTTCCCCAGGACAAGGGGCGCGCAGGCAAGCCGGCTGCCCCTTGTCTTGCGGGGGAGGTGAACAGTGCGGGCAGCCTCCGAGCCACTCATGCTGCTGCCAGCTACGCAGCGCACCGGGACAGCCAACTTGCTGCGTGGGCATGGGCAACTCAGGAGCGCGCGCATGCGCAAGAGCCTCACTACGGTTGCCCTGGGTGCTGGCCTCCCCGATTCCCGATTGCAGACCGGAAATGAGAGTTGATCGTTTAGAATCGGTGGCCTGCATTCGGCAGCAGCCCAGATCCACGAACGGCTGAATCAGAATTTTTTTTTTGGATCAGGCCCATGTCTAGAATCAACAGTCTATTTTTCATAATATAACTTTTTTATTTAGGCTTATAGTACAAATAAGGATAAAAATAAACTTACTGATCATGTATTAACATTGGGCTGCTACCTTTTGTTTTGTGATAAAGCCTTTTTTGTGTGTTTGTCAGTTTAAAGGCAATCAATCCTCTTCTAGTTCACCAGTTTCCAGTGAGAGCAAGCTTGCATTTTACTACTTCAGTTTAGTTGCCTGAATCAGTGTGTAATCACAATATATTCACTTTTTTAATTACAAAAAAGAAAATTAATTCAAGCTCTATGTGACTTTGTCTTATTAATAACTGCTGGCTTTTTCATACAATGAAGGTTTGTTCATTACAGTTTTATTTTATTCTTCACATCGGGCAGCTCAATCTTAACCCCCAAGACAGCATCGTCACTCGTGCATCAACATAAATGGGGTGCCACTCCATGGCTCCCTATGGACTTTTGCAGGAGAGTCCCGCTGGCTCCCGAGCATGGTAAGGCGAGGTGCAGCCGCTGCCAGGAATGCCAGCCCACCATTCCCCTGACAACCCTGCTCTCATCAGCCAATGGCCACCCCTCTCCCCTGACAAGCAGGAGAGGGGCAAGCAGTGGCACAGCCAATGGGGAGGCCACGATCCCCGCTGCTGCCAATAGCCCCCCCTCGGAGAGCAGGCATCCCTGCCAGGGAGGGGGGCAGAGGTGACAGTAAAGGTCCTGTTTGAACACCCACCCTCTTGCCCATCCAGCCCCCATTTCCGATGAGGGCCAGGCCGGTGGCTGCAGCATGGTGTACCTGCAAATCCCCATGACCATTGCTACCATGAGAAACAGGTCACCCCTCCCTGAAAAGTGCTAGTAGTCAGGCAAGTTGAGGGGAGGGGGCAGCTGGCACAAATCAGCGGGCTGGGTTAGGCACCATCCATCTCCTTCTTACCTGTCACTGCTCCCTCATTCCTTACCAAGCTGGAACTTCAGAGTCAGATAACCTGCAAGGAGACTTGAGTGGTTATTGTTAGTCAGGCATTCTGTACTTTGCCCTTCGTCCCTTGAGTGAGTGCAAAGTTCTCCCAGTTTTCCTGCTAAGACCCCCCCCCCCAGTGCACTCTCCCACCTTGTGCACAAAGTACCCGCGACAGAAGGCTGATGGGCAGAGCCTTTGGCCACGTGCTCACCTACCTGAGTTCATGAGCAGCACAGCTGGAAGTTTTGTAGGGTGCATGAGCAGGTGATTGGGTGCGGGGAGGGAGGCTTGCCCACCCTAGAAAGGCACGCGGATTGCCCCCCCCCCATGGTAGTTCCCATCCTATGCTCCTTCAGGCTGCAGGGGCAGGCCAGGGCTCTGGGAGAGGGGCCTGAGTTTTCCCCATTCAATGGGCTCCTATGGGCTATGTCTCCTTTTCTGTGGTGTTTCTGGGCCTAGAAGTGACTTTGGAAGCGGACTAACTCTTGCCTTACCCCTGCCCCACCCCCTCTAGTGCCAGTGTGGGGCACTTACACCTCTGCCCAGCTATCAAGTGTGCCCACCGGCGGCAACCCAACTGCAATAGTGCACCTCGGGTGGGCGCTGGCGGAGGGGGAGATACATCCTCGTAAGTGCCATTTATGCCCATGCAATGATTAGTTATCTTCCTATGCGCTTTCCACCCTGCTGCTTAGGATTGCACTGTATATTTGGGAATAAATGTTTCAAAAGTGTTAACTCTGGGAACTATTTCAAATAAAAATATATCCAGATCTGGAACATTTCTAATCACAAGGAATTCTCGTTGTTTCAATAGCAATTCTTTTCTAGTCAGTACACTTGAAGCCATAGTCAATCCTCAATAGTGTTACTTTTAAAAGTCTATGAGATAAATGGAATTCTATTCTGTGTTGATAGCTTGCTGAAATGACTGATTGTCCAGTTTAGGATGACATTTGCTAGTCTTTCCCTCTGAGAATTCTCTAGGCATAAATCACATTCTGTTGCTCAAAACATTTCATTATTTGGCTTTGGTTTTGTTTTTACAAAATTATTACTAAGTGGAGAGGTTTTCAATTTGGTATTCTTTTTTTCTTTACTATAAGTTGCAATAAGGACTAGCTAGCTTGGCAAATATCTTCTAGCTCTGTATGCTACTACTAATATAGACACTTAGCTAGCTATGACATTCTTATATGAGAGGCAGGTCATTAGTGATCCATGGGGAGACGTCCCATCATGACATTTTCTTGGCAAACTTTTGTTACAGGGTGGTTTGCCATTGCCTTCTCCAGTGATTTGCTTCCTTGTAAAAACCTCACGTGCTTCTCCCCACTTCCTTGTTTAAGACTCACATGCTTCCACCGCCCTCCCATTTAACTCCACTGGTTCAGAGATCCTTTCTATATTTAATTTTAAGTAAAAAAAAAAAGCCTAAGAGGTTGGTCAGAAAGAGATAGGTAACTTGCCCAGAACTGTCCTATTAGCCTTGCAGTTAAACAAGGTTTTGAATCCAGTTATCTCAGATCCAAGCATATAAACTGCTTATTTCTTTCAGAAATAAATGTTACTGTCAACTCTGTGGCTTCTGTATAACTTGTAAGCTCCGTGAAGGTTTTGTCCCATAACTCTCTCTCTCTCCCTGAGTTTCTCCAGGTTACAGGTCAGCAAACAGGTTTTGGACTAGATGGTCTGTAAGGCCCCTTCCAGTTCTATAATTCTGAGCTCTGGCTCATGATAAGTTTCCCAGCTAGAATGTGGATCTCTGAAACCCAGGTTTGAATCCTCAGTCTGCCATGGAAACTGTCTTGGTGACCTTGGGGCGGTCACTCTTTCTTTCAGCCTCACAGGGCAGTTTTATTGTGAAGATAAAATGGAGGAAAGGTGAACAATGTTGTAAGCTTCATTAGTACCCCATTGGAGAGAAAATCAGGGTGTATGTCCTATCACCCTTTAGTATGTTATATTTCCAGTTCACCAACTGTGTGAACTGACCCTGTATAGACATTCTCCTATTGTTTTATGTCTCTTCTGGATGTGTCTTGTGATTACCACACTCACTGAGCCCTGCAGCAATAGCTCTTGTATCAATTTCTTCAGTCCCTATTACAGTGAGCAGCTAAGTTCTACCAGAAAAATAATGTTAATGATGATGAGGGTGATGATAGTGGATAAACATTATCTACTGGGTTGTTTAGAGCCCAAGCATGTATTTATTTCAGTGACTTTTCCAATGATTGTGGCTCTGGGTTAAAATTAAATTCCCTCCTGCAGCTGTCTGCATCAGGGCTAAGGTCACTGTGTACTCCACATATTAACTTCCCGCTCATTAAAGTCACAGAGTTGCTCAAATTAACATGATTGAGTTTAAGCTTTTAGTCAGTCACTAATGCGGCAGCTGGTTCACATTGACCTTGATTATGAAAAATAAAAGCAGCAACTCCCTTTCACATGTAACAGTTCTCTCCAGAGTCACACTTCTTTATCAGGAATGTTTTCACTCGTGTAGCAACACCTCCCTTTTAAGAATTGAGTTTCCCACTCTTGGCCCAATTACTATCTAATTCACTGCACAGTTTTGTTTTTCAAGAATCTCCGTATTCCAGTGGAAATAAAGATTAACACCTTCAAAGCTATAACTAGAGGATACATTTAAGCAAATCCACAAATGATAGGCCTGTTCATGGCTAGAAGCTATAATACCTAAATGGAATCTCCATGTTTAGAAAGGCAGATGTATAAAGCTGAGGAAAAGATGTGGGAGTTAAAATAGGATATGACCAACACCTTCACACCAAGCTTCTGGGTGTCTAGAGCCTGTTGGCTGGCTGTTTAGTATAGTTTATCTTACTGTTTTAAGTTTGATGAGTGGGAAAGTCATGTGTCTTATGTTTACTTTATAATAAAGCTGTCTGTGGGACAGAGATGTGTAGACTTCTTCAGTCTTCTGAGAAGGGGCAAACAGCAAGCCTGGGAAATGGACTAAATCTTGCTCACTCTACTCCATATACCCTGATTTCACAAACAGTGAACCAGTGCCAAGATCCAATAAAAAAGGTCAATAATCATCCAGAAAATAGTTATTTATAAATTAAAAGAAATCTATAATAGCTACCTTGAAAACACCAATTAAAAGAAACACATTCAGTGTAAACATTGCTAGAATTCTTCTGCACTGGATGCATCTCTTCTTACTGGGACACTGATTACATACAGACACACCCCAAATGAACATATTAGCTATAATAAGATACATCTACCAAGAGATCTGATCATTATGTTACTGAGCCTTGCTTGCTGTATGCTTGAAGGTAGAAAGGTCTTTTTCCTGCAATAGCACAAGAATTACTATTTTCTAATGCCTAGAATGAAACAGGCATTGGAAGGCCTATTTTAATCAATTCTTGGAGTAGCTGCCACAAGTATTTCCCTTTGCTTGCTGCTCAGATCAACAATATCCTGAAGGTATAGGGTTCCAACAGCATCTCACAATGAAGCTGTACTTCAGAAGCATCCAAATCAGTTGTGTAAATGTGCCTGCAATGGATGTGCTATCATCCTCTCCTGTGGAAAACATTTTAAATTGTTATCTCATGTGTTCAGACACATCTGAAGAAAAATGATGGTATATGTTTGCTTCTAATTTTACCAGTGCTTTCACAGAGATGTTTATGCAGAATAGGATCTTCAATTTGGTGAAGCAACAATGTGCTGGTGTACTCTGATGAGAATTGTTCAAGGTTGTTCCACAATTGCTTGAAGCTAATCTTGGCATAAGCAAAGAGAACTGTAGGTTCTCTTTGCTTCTGTTAGTGTGTCCAAACACTCCAACACGAAAGCAATAACCGTAGCATAAAGAAGGGTGCAAACTTCTGCAAGTTTTGTGCATATCCTTCTGCTTTTGCCCCAGGACCTCTTTTCTTCTTAGATACATAATTAAAGATCTCAATTAGCTTCTTATAATTAAAAGCAACTGATGGGGGGAATCTTAGGTTTAAGTTGTCCTCTGCCTATTGAAAGTGCTTAAAAGAGACAAGGCATCTTGGTGAAGTTCTGAAAAGGGACAGCCAGAGCAGTGTTGTGGTCAAAGTGTCAGACTAGAATCCGGGGATCCCAAGCCTCAATCCCCACCCTGCCATGGAAGCTTGCTGAGTGACCTGAAGCCAGTCATACACATTCAGGCGAACCTGCCTTACAGGGCTGTTATGAAAATAAAATGAAGGAGAGGAGAATGATGTTAGCTTCTTTGGGTCCCCATTGGGAAGAAAGGCAGGATATTAATGAAGTAAACAAATAAAATAAATAAAAAGTGATCCTGTCAGCTCTTTCTCTCAGAAAAAGAATCTACCGGTAACATTTTCTGTCGCACCAATATGTTTCCACCATGTGCTTTAGAGTGAGCAACAATGGTCATGGCTCCTCTCCCTTTACAAGACCCTGCAGTCCACAAAGACATTCAGTAACATGTCAAATCAAAAAGAGTCCAGTAGCACCTTTAAGACTAACCAATTTTATTGTAGCATAAGCTTTCGAGAATCAAGTTCTCTTCGTCAGATGCCTGATACAGATACTGGCCAAATACAGAAGAGCAGGAGAGAGAAGAGAGGCGGCAATTAGGGGGGGAGGGGGAGGGAGCAATCAAAACATTCCTTTGCTAGTATATGTAAACATCTCCTTTTGGTGTGTGTATCAGTTGGCTTCAAAGGAGTTTGCCCTGTTAGTTTGTAGCAGCCAAACAGCTAGACCATCCAATTCCAATGTAGTATGGGCCTTCGACAACCACAGCTCTCCCTGCCAGATGCATCTGACAAAGAGATCTGTGGTTCCCGAAAGCCCACACCAGGTGCCACTGAGCTCCCCCAGACCCCACCTCTGTAAAGGAAATCTGTTACCTGTGGTAATGTGATAACCATTCATAGTCCCTATTCAGTCCCAGCTTGACAGAGTCAAATTTGCATATGAATTCCAGTTCAGCAGCCTCCTGTTGGATATCTACATGCCTCCAGCTACCACCCTAAACATACCACTCGGTCTATTGTCTACAGCCAAGCCTTACGTTACAACCGTATCTGCTCCAGTGCTCTCGACCGAGACTCACACTTAAGAGATTTACAACAAGCATTTTTGGGACTACAGTACCCACCAAATGAAGTGAAGAAACAAATCAACAGGGCCAGACTAGTACCCAGAAACAGCCTACTCCAGGACAAACCTAAAGGAACTAACAACAGAACACCACTGGTTGTCACCTATAGCTCCCAGCTCAAACCCATCCAACGTATCATCAGTGAGCTACAACCCATCCTGGAAAATGATACCTCTCTCTCAGAAGCCCTGGGTGGAAGACCTTTCCTTGCCTACAGACAGCCCCCCAATCTTAAACGACTTCTCACTTACAATCATGAATCGGCCAGCAGAATCACCAGCACAGGTACCAGGCCCTGCAACAGACCCAGATGCCAGCTCTGCCCCTATATCTACCCAGGGAATACAATTACAGGACCCAATGGCATCAACTACACTGTCTCTGGCTCTTACAGCTGCTCATCCTCCAATGTGATATATGCCCTCATGTGCCCACAATGTCCTTCTGCTCTGTACATTGGACAAACCAGCCAACCTCTACGCAAAAGAATAAATGGACACAAATCTGACATTAGAAATGGAAACGTCCAGAAACCAGTGGGAGAACACTTCAATCTACCAGGACATTCCATCAAAGACTTAAAGGTCACTGTAGTTCAACAGAAACCTTTCAAAAACAAAATCCAACGGGAGGCTGCTGAACTGGAATTCATATGCAAATTTGACTCTGTCAAGCTGGGACTGAATAGGGACTATGAATGGTTATCACATTACCACAGGTAACAGATTTCCTTTACAGAGGTGGGGTCTGGGGGAGCTCAGTGGCACCTGGTGTGGGCTTTCGGGAACCACAGATCTCTTTGTCAGATGCATCTGGCAGGGAGAGCTGTGGTTGTCGAAGGCCCATACTACATTGGAATTGGATGGTCTAGCTGTTTGGCTGCTACAAACTAACAGGGCAAACTCCTTTGAAGCCAACTGATACACACACCAAAAGGAGATGTTTACATATACTAGCAAAGGAATGTTTTGATTGCTCCCTCCCCCTCCCCCCCTAATTGCCGCCTCTCTTCTCTCTCCTGCTCTTCTGTATTTGGCCAGTATCTGTATCAGGCATCTGACGAAGAGAACTTGATTCTCGAAAGCTTATGCTACAATAAAATTGGTTAGTCTTAAAGGTGCTACTGGACTCTTTTTGATTTTGCTACCACAGACTAACACGGCTAACTCCTCTGCATCTAGTAACATGTCATACTCCATCATAGCAATGGCCAATGGCATTTGACAACAAGAAGAGTAAAACAGTAGACTGCACCTTTCACAATGGCAGAAAGTGTATTAGCTGCGGAGTCTTCAGTTTCATAAAAGCCCAAATCCTCCACAGATCAATCCTGTCTAGCAAGGCAGAAGCAAAATGAAAACTGTTCATTTGCGGTGGTATCCACAATTACCCTGCAGCAGCTTATTACTAAGAGAGGAGCTCCATATTTTAATTCATTGAAATTAAGAAAGCATGTATGACTAAACTGTTACTGTAATAGATGGAAGAAGCCATACTTGCATATCAGCTTTGTCTGCAATCTTTTATTGAAGCGCATCACATAGAAGAAAAAGTGGATGGTCTACAGGCCAAAGTATGGAAGAAGTTCCCAGGAATAGATACCTGTGGGATTTGAATTCATATGTTTCCAAGTAGAAATAAAACATATTTTGCTATTGTAGGAAAATAGATGGTAGATGTTACCCAAATGGGGAGGGGTCTCCTTGTGAGCTGGGGGATTAGCATTAAAGGAGATGCAGCGAGAGGGGGTAACTAAAAATCTCCAATTATGTATACCAGGATTGTTCCCTTAGAGAACTCTCAAATAAATAGGCAGATGTTCTACCAGAAAATTTTCTTTATTAACAGAGGAATGAAAAGGTAAACACGCAGAAAACACACACAGAGCTAACTAAGAAAACCATGAGGAAATGTGAAAACAGTTTGGGAGGAAGGGTGATAATTACCAGTCTTGAATAGGAGGAGGAGGTCTGTGGAGGAACAGCAAAACCACAAACATTTCATGGAGAGAAGAAGTCCAAATGGAATGGGGATGATTGAGCAGGTACCAAGAAACACATACACTGAGTACATGGTTGGCTGGCTAGTTATAGCATAAAACGTATCCTGGGGCAAAACTGATGTCTTGCTCACAAAACAATAGATTAATGTATTGTCGAAGGCTTTCACGGCCAGACAACGATGGTTGTTGTGGGTTTTCCGGGCTGTATTGCCGTGGTCTTGGCATTGTAGTTCCTGACGTTTTGCCAGCAGCTGTGGCTGGCATCTTCAGATGTGTAGCACCAAAAGACAGAGATCTCTCAGTGTCACAGTGTGACACTGAGACACTGAGAGATCTCACTGTGACACTGAGAGATCTCTGTCTTTTGGTGCTACACATCTGAAGATGCCAGCCACAGTTGCTAGCGAAACGTCAGGAACTACAATGCCAAGACCACGGCAATACAGCCCGGAAAACCCACAACAACCAATAGATTAATGGCTTATCCAGAGGTAGGACAACAACTTGGAAAGGGTTTGATGTAACTACCTGGGATGGTGTATAGGTAAAAATTTAGCTTCATGACCTGGTAAGTATCAGGCAGGAAGGCTATCAGGTGTGCTGAATAGCTTGATTAGGTAAGTAGAAGAGGAAAGGTGGAGGAAGGTGTTGATGGGATTAGGTGGGAAGCTGTCTCTCAGGAAGCCTTGTTATCTCTGCTGCTCTCCAGGGTCTGAGGGCTATCAGTCAGTCATTTACCCTATGATTCATAGCTTGGAAACTTTCCAGTCTCCAGGCTGGCTGGTACCCTCACTACCTGAGCCAGGCAGTGTCTAAGACTTATGGCAAGATATTTATGATATTTCATATCCACAAACTACCCTTGAAGTGTGGGGAAGGGGTCTGACTTCTAACAGTGAAGTGTCTGTAATTTACCAGACTGAATTTGACTAATTGTGCTGATTCTCACATAATGATTAATCTGAGGTAATGCATTGACTCTGAGTGAGATTATTTTATAGCCAGTAATACTATTATGCAAAGATAAACTTATATATGAACAAGGAAATGGCTGGCTTAAATTCCTTCTCAGCCATGAAGACTCTTTTGGAAGACTCTGTTGTTCCCTTTGCTTAAACTACTCCTCATGCTTTTGTTGAGGCTATGAATAAATCAAGTCTATGCTAACATCTGCTACCTTCTTTCTGTTTTTGAACAAATACTAGCAACTTTGGTGGAGGGCGCATTGCCTCTGCAGATAACACTGATTGTGTAATTATCCACCTTTATTTAAATTAAAGAATCCCTTTCTTTGTCAGTTTTCTGTGGCTACTACTTCGGTGCTACTTTTCATCTCTATATGATTATTTGTCCTCCTTGCTAGACTAGGATCACCAATGTGACTAATCTAGGGTCAGTTAGTGAATCATATTACAGAACAATATGACAGTCATATTGGGCTATGTGACGTTGGCAAGTGTAAAGTGATAGTAAGTGAGGGCAGTTGAGAACACAATTTAATTTTATTTCAAGGAATGCCAGAATAACCCACCCCAAATGGGAAATCAGTTATCATCATTGCCAACAATTGTTCATGAAAATAAAGAACAGTTTTGGCTCAGTGCTGAAATAAATCTTCAATTCTTTCTGATTTCAGCCCATAAAAAAAGAAGAAAATGCCATCTGGGGAATTGTCAGCAGTTCATCTACTTCACTCTCCTGTCTACTGACAGTGTTGAAACAGATGAATCAAGGAGGCTCACCAGCTGGGCTTGGTGGTCATATCCATCCCCTGCTGTTAGTCCTCAGCATCCGCTATATGCTAATCTGAAACACACTGCAGCTGAAAGTGGCGATTGCATGCCATATAGTCACTCACTCCTGTATACTAGTTACACTAAAACACATTTGGTCATATGTTTCATTAGCAACAAAGCTCATTGTGGGGAAAAATACAATGGGCTCTAGAAAGGAGAGGGCAGGCATTCTCTCCTCCTCCATCACTGATTCTGGCCGGATGAAGGCAGGGAAGGGCGGGCATGGTTACCTCCTCTGCACCTGATCCTGGCTGAATGAAGGGGGTGGGCATTGCCACCTGCTCTGCACCTGATCCCAGTTAGGTGAATGGGGGGAGGGCATTGCCTCTTGCTTTGCACCTGACCCCAGCTGGGTGAAAAGTGGGTAGACAATGCCACCTGCTCCACACCTGGTCTTAGCCAGGTGAAGAAGGGGAAAACATTGCCTCCTACTGTGTGCCTGATTCTGGCTGGGTGAAGTGGGGGGCAGTATTGCTGCCTGCTCCATGCCTGATTCCAGCAGGTTGAATTAGAGGGGGCATTGCCTCCTGTGCCACGCCTGATCCATGCCAGGTGAAGGGAGCAGGCATTGCCTCATGTTCTGCTCCTGATCCTGGCTGGGTGAAGGGGTTCGGGCATTTCATCCTGCTCTGCGGCTGATAATGGTCAGGTGAAGGGAGTGGGCATTGCCTCCTGCTCTACTCTTAATACCAGCTGGGTGAAGGCAGGATGCAGGAATTGCTGCCTGCTCCACGTCTGGTCCTAGGTACATGAAGGTGGAGGCAGGCACTGTCACCTGCTCTGCTCCTGATCTCACCTAGGTGATGGTGGGGTGCGGACATTGCTACATGTTCTGCTCCTGATCTCAGCCAGGTGAAGGGAAGAGCAGGCATTGCCACCTGCTTTGCTTCTGATCCAAGCTCGGTGAAGAGGGGATGGGCATTGCCACCTTCTCCACTCCTGATCTCAGCTGGGTGAAGGCAGGGGTGGGTATTGCCACCTGCTCCCCTCCTGATCCCAGCTGGGTGAAGGGCAGGCAGTTATTGCCACCTGTTCTGCTCCTGATTCCAGCTGTGTGAAGGCAGATGGTGGGCATTGCCACCTGCTCCACTCCAGATCCCAGCTGTGTGAAGGCAGGAGATGAGCACTGCCACCTGTTTTGCTCCTTCTCCCAGCTGTGTGAAGGTGGGGGATGGGCATTGCCACCTTCTTTACTCTTGATCCCAGCTGTGTGAAGGTGGGCCATGGGCATTCCCACCTACTCCTCTCCTGATACCAGTTGGGTGAAGATGGAGAGCGGGCATTGCCACCTGCTTTGTGCCTTACCCCAGCTAGGCATTGCCACCTGCTCCGCTGTTGATCCCAGCTGTGTGAAGGTGGGGGATAAGCATTGCCACCTGCTCTGTTTATGATCCCTTCCAGAAATATAGGTCCTAAGACCAACGGGAAAACAATTATTTATCAATCATATATTACATATACATAATCATTCTTTTAATATCGCATATCACAATATTGCAGCCAATTTTTATCTTTGTTTTACAAGTTTCAGCATATAACTTATATTACATATATCATTCAAGAATCCTCCCCAGGAGGATCCAGGGGTGCAGCGGTAAATTAATGACTTGTACTATATCAAAGTCCTTTCAGGAGCTGGTTAGACAATTTCATGGTTTGTTCCAAGATGAAAAGTGGAACCTTCAATGGTGCCCGGAACTAAGGCCGGCAATTTCCAATTAGTTCTTCATCCCCACGGACTTCCTCAGGAGCAACCATTTACAACTACATAAAAATGAATAAATATTACATAAATTCATTTTGGCTCATTTATATATTCTCCAATAGTACATTGATTGATTATTTTATATATTACAAATTACCAATGGTCTTGCTAAAACATTTACATATGCTCACCCATCCAAAGTCATTTAACAGGCACACCGTCAGTTCACCCAATGACGTGGAAAACTCCTACGTGATGCACTTCCTGGCGTTCACATTTTTATACTAGCACTGATCAAAAAAAGATTTACAATACAGGGAGATACCAATACATCCATGATCTCATCACAAATCGGTGACACCTGCAAGTTACAACCTCAATTTCTCAGTATATCCTGAAATAACTTACAACCTGTAATGACATAATGCCTATACGGGTTACTAAAAGCAATGTGGATTCCATTCTACAAAGGCACTACATTCAAACCAGAAAGCTTTTCAGTGGTAATTCATTATTAAGTCCCCGTGGTGATAAGGTTTTTAGCATATGAATCCACCTCGCCTCCTTTCTCAATAGAGTTAGTTGCGAGTCAGATTCTTTAGTGGTAGTAAAAAGTCCTGCTACTTTTATCTCCTCTGCCTTATGTTTCTCATCTAAAAAATGTTGTGTTAAAGGGGCTTCCTTCAGCCCATTACGTATTCTGGATACGTGTTCCAGAATACGTACTCTCAGAGATCGGGTTGTGCTACCCACATATAATTTTGGGCAAGGGCATATTATTAAGTACACCACTCCCACAGTTTGACACGTTATGAATTGTTTCAAATTAATTACAATCCTTTTACTTGGTAAATCCACTGTCTCCCCCTGCAGCATGAATTTACAAGCTGCACAATGAGCACAGTTAAAAGTTCCCCGAGGGGGTGGTAACATACCCAATGAATAATCCTCACTTTCAATCTCCTGTAACCCAGAGTGGACCAACATATCCTTAATGTTTTTTGTACGTCTGTATCCAATGTTTGGTGTCATTTCACATCCTGGGATGTCATTAATGATGGGCCAATGTTTATTAATTATTCTCCTAATTTGCCTTGATAGTGGAGTATAATCCATTGCCCATGTGAGCCGGTCTGTTAAATCCTCACTTTCCCTACAAAATAGCGAGTCCCTAGGAGTATCATTAGATCTTTGTACAGCTTCATTAATAATTCTAAGTGGATATCCCCTCTGGCTGAAACATTCTGCCATCCCTGCACAACCTTTATGAAACTCCTCCAAGGAAGTGGAATTCCTCTTGATCCTCAGCATCTGGCTGTAGGGAATGTTTCTAATTAGGTGGGGCGGATGGAAGGAATGATATTCCAGGTAAGGATGACAATCTGTGGGTTTACTAAAGGGTCGTATATTTAGCCTATTGCAATGATTCCTATACACAATTACATCTAGATAATCTATTGAGTTTCTATCATATTTCCACGTGAACTGGATGTTAGTGTCCTGGCTATTAAGCCAGGAACAAAAATCGTTCACTATGTCCACATTTGTAAACAAAAAGAACAGGTCATCCAAATACCTTCGAAAGAAAGTGATGTTTTTTAAATAGGGGTTTAAATAGGGGACTAAGAATGTGAGTCCCTTCCCATTTGGCCATAAATAAATTAGCAATACTTGGTGCTGCCGTGCAGCCCATGGCCACCCCCTTAATTTGATAATAATAATTCCCTAGGAAACAAAAATAATTCTTCTCCAATATTAATTCAGCCAATTGAATGAGGAATTCTGTTGGTGGCTGTGAGTCTGCTCTCCTGATTAGTGTTGCCTCTATGATTTCCCTGGCTTGTTCATGGGGAATTGAAGTGTACAATGAGTATTGTATTGTAAATCTTTTTTTGATCAGTGCTAGTATAAAAATGTGAACGCCAGGAAGTGCATCACGTAGGAGTTTTCCACGTCATTGGGTGAACTGACGGTGTGCCTGTTAAATGACTTTGGATGGGTGAGCATATGTAAATGTTTTAGCAAGACCATTGGTAATTTGTAATATATAAAATAATCAATCAATGTACTATTGGAGAATATATAAATGAGCCAAAATGAATTTATGTAATATTTATTCATTTTTATGTAGTTGTAAATGGTTGCTCCTGAGGAAGTCCGTGGGGATGAAGAACTAATTGGAAATTGCCGGCCTTAGTTCCGGGCACCATTGAAGGTTCCACTTTTCATCTTGGAACAAACCATGAACTTGTCTAACCAGCTCCTGAAAGGACTTTGATATAGTACAAGTCATTAATTTACCGCTGCACCCCTGGATCCTCCTGGGGAGGATTCTTGAATGATGTATGTAATATAAGTTATATGCTGAAACTTGTAAAACAAAGATAAAAATTGGCTGCAATATTGTGATATGCGATATTAAAAGAATGATTATGTATATGTAATATATGATTGATAAATAATTGTTTTCCCGTTGGTCTTAGGACCTATATTTCTGAAAGTGTTACATCGGGAAAAGCCAGTTTTTTTCACGACTGTTTATGATCCCAGCTGTGTGTCCTGGCCTAGGCTTCCCGCCATGGTGTGCTCTCTGGAGTTTTGGCTGCCTCATTTGGGTTTCCCTCCACAGCAGTGCCCTCTGGTGGCACACCAAGGTAGGAAGTGAGTTTTCTTGAATACACTTAGCCCTTTATATAGTAGGATTGTTAGTTTATAGATTGTACAATGCAGGAGTTGTTCTTTTTGTTTGCCCTCAGTAATTTTCAATTCTTCTTATCTATCTTCACCCAGAAACCCTACTAAGTCAACAGGACTAGATCCCTAAGCCATCATAGTTGTTTGTTTGTTAAAGGCACCTTTACATCCAAGAATTCTTCCTTTCACTCTCTTTTGTTCCACTCATACATCCACTATGCTGAGTTTTCCACTCGATTGTTCTTCGTCTGTTCTTCATATGTATTATCACCCAACCTCTCTCCTTTTTTTCTAAGGATTTCTTTTTTGCCCCTGGATCAGTTTCTCTTTGTCCCTCAGCATCCAGCTGACCCTCAGTTTTCTCTTCCTTCCCAACAGCCTCTTCAAACCTCAACCTTCTCATCTTTTTTCTTTTGTTTGTGAAAGGTTGAGGAGCATTCATGCTTGTTCTTTAGACAAAAGGCTACTACACATTGCCTCATCCCTATTTGCTGAATGAAAGCCTGACACAAATAATACTTTTCTTCCTGCCCCAATCACAATTTTTCTTGGTTGAAAAGCATTAAAGAGAAAGGGGAAATGCACATTTTTTTCCAGAATTCTTTGAAGGTCCATCTTCATCCAGCTTCTGAAGCTTACTTTTTCATCTCTTCATTTCCACAGCTATTATCATGTTGATTAGATAAAGCTGTGCACTTTGTTTATGGGCTCTGTTGTCTGCAACTATCAGCAGTAGCTTCACTCCTCATCTTAATCTGTGTCTTAAGGAGCTTCATCAGCAGTTGATACCTCATCAAAATGTCTCCCAGTCTGAAAGACTCTCAGATCAAGTGTGGTGGCATTTTCTTTTTTTCAAATCAATTTCTAGTCATGATGATAAGATACATCTCAAAAACAGATCTGGAGTAACAGGTTGAAATTGCAAGCCTGATGATCCCACTGTCAAAAAATACAGGAAGAATGAAAAGCAGGGAGAAGAATTAACTAGGAGGCATCCATCAAAGTCCTCCTTGAGGTGAATAATTACACTCTCTGTTAATTGCATGTAGTACCATAGCTTGGCTTTCATGAAATATGTCAGTTTTTATTGCTCTTGTTGTCAGTTTCTGGATGTCATAACTCTGCTCCCCAGCAGTCTGTCATCAATAAGAGCTATGGTAGCTGAACATCGTAAAAGGAGGAGAAACCATTTCCTAACAGTTGTTCACATAGAAGCAGCACTGATGCTTAAGCAGCCTGTTTTTTTGACATGTCACAAATACTTGTTTCTAGAAGGATGCATCCTGCCCTCATTTGGGGGGGGGGGTGCTTCTACAAGGCCATAGCCATTGGCATGACTACCTGATATCCTTTGGAGTCAAATCAGGATAAGGACACTTTGTTCTGTCCTTACGATGGCATTTTATGCTTATAAAAACAGTGGAAAGATGGTATTCAGCAACAGTGGAGAGTGAAATTACTGCCACAGGTAAGTGTTGCTGTTTGCTGCTCTCTCCATGAGTTAGAAGGGTTAGGGTTGATTTCAGGTGCGCAGTTGTACCTGTTGCTCCTTTCTTTGTCATGCAGCTATTGAAAGTATTGGAGCCATGCAATTCCCCCCCACACACCTCATGGCACCCACATTCCTCTTTGATACTGTCAGAACTCACCCGTAGCTGATGCCATTTAAGAAAGGCCATGAAACTCTTAGAACTGCATTTTTGTTCTACTGGTGGTTAGTAAACATGAATTTCACATCATTTTGTTACTCATCTCCATTGTCTTAAATAGGAAGGCAGACAGAGGCAGTGAGTTCTGTAAACACTTTACCAAGGCCTTGCCCTGGAGCACTGGCTTGTATCTAACCATGTAACCATGTAAAGCATTTTTCTCTTTGGGAGAGGGAATGGCAATTTCCTGTCATCCCCCCTCTCACTGTAAATCTCCACTTTATCTTCCTAAACTGTTCCTGAAAGAGTACTGACTCACAGAAACAGAAATGAGGGCGATTTAGTGGGCTTCAGCTAAAGGAGAAAACTGCAAAGTTTTGCTCTGCAAGGTCCACTCTGTAAGTAGATCTCCTTGGACACAAGGCACGGACAAGGGGATAGTAGCACCAAATAATCCCCACATTTCCTCCTCCACTCCCTCCTTCCTGGTGTGATGATAAACCTAGCAGTTAAGCCACATAAAATAGAAAGGGCTATGAAGCAAACTGTCAATCATCATAGTTAATAGATGTGTGGTTGGCTGGCTTTCAGGGATGAAGAGGTAAGGCTAAAGTACAAACTATGCTGGGACATAAATAGGTCAGATACTTGCCTGAATCAAAAGATTTGGTATATCTGCCCATCACTCTGCATGGACAGCATGCTGCATTCTCAGGAAGATGTGTGTGTCTTTCTCAGCCTTTCCCCCAGCAAACTATGGCTTGGGATGGGGCCTGAGATATGTATGCTAGACAAAGAAGGTTCCATCAGGCATCTCTGTTCTGACTACATGACTGTGATTAAGGTGTTATCCTATAGAGCAAGAGCCCAGGTTCTAGAAATACAGCACCTTATTTGTCCATCAGGACTTCCAAAGGATATACATTGTCAATAGAATGTCTGAATCTTAGAATGTAAATTGAATCCATCTCTCCTGTATGCATTGTCTTTTCACACTGAACTACATGCTTTTGATGTTTCCCTTCTTCTTCATGTACCTTCTTTCACAATCCAATGCAAAGAAAAATCTTAATCTTCTCAAAGAGACAAATGTGTTCGGTGGAGAGTTGCAGAAATTGTCTTGATGAGGGGGAATCATTTTCCCAGAAGGACTCAGATCTTTTCCTGTGATCACTCTCATTCTCCTCTCAGGGCTTCTACCCACAACACAGTGTGGTTGTGCTGTGATCTTTTTTATGACTGCCTGATTTTGTGTGTTGTGAAGAGAGGAGGTTATTAGATAGGGAGACATTGACTATCCTCATGGTGGCTCATGGCTAATATGAACCATCATTTGTATTCAACTCTCTGATTGGTGGGTGGATTCAGGGATACTGTTGATGCTGCATGAATATATTACTAAATTAGTGTTTGTCTCTGTAACTTCAGTAATGCCATAGCTGCTGAAAAGTGACCATGTTACATGTGAGTTAGCCTTGGTTCTAGAATCAAAGGTTTACCTGAACCATTCCCAAACCGGAGAAGACAATAAACAAGAGGGAAAGCAATGGTAACAAAAGATTGCTGCCAGGACCTTTGGGTGGCAGTCCTGAGCAGAGTTACACCCTTTGAAATCCATTGACTCCAACGAACTTAGACTCTGCTTAGAACTGCACTATACGTCTTTACACTGTGTTGCATTTCCATGTAAAAATTAAAGACCAGAAGCTATAGTTCTCACAGCCCCTTGTCCCAATTAGACTGGAGTGGGGTCAAGAGCAAAAAATCAATACTGTGTGTGTGAAAACCTCATCTCTCAAGGTAATGGGAACCACCACCAGCCCCTCTTAACTAATCCTCAGCTGAGAGACCATGAAATAGAGTCTCTAGAACTACCAGATATTAATCAAAAAGTCAGCCCTGCTAGTTACATAAAAACAATTACTTGGTAGTTATAGCCAAATAGGTTAAGGTACTGGATTTAGATTGAAGCTCCAAAACTCCAGTAACATCACAGAAGTATAATTAATATAGAGAGCACAAAAGATTACAAACACAGAGGCTGGGCAAGACAGGAAAGAAAATAACAAAATTACATATATACTCTAAAATAGTATACAGGCTTTGGTCCTCTGACACAGATGTTATCTTTTCAAACTAGAAGCACAAAAGCCCAAGTAAAGTCCAAAATCCATGGACAAGAGTCTGGACCATGTATCACGTCAAGTCAAGTTCAGAATGGTGTGTAAGTGATCCAAACAGAAGCGAGACCCAAACGAGAAGATAGCAATGCCCAAACTAGAATGCCAGGTTGCCTGCCATGGCCAGATCCTGCTTAACCAATCAATGGGTGTTACTAGGACATGTGACCATGTTCCTCTGTATCTGAAGCATATTCACAATCAGAGCACCTTTCCCTCACCCAGGTTCCTCATGCTAATGAGATGGAATGCATGTGCAAAAGTCCTTCTTGGTCTCTGGCCTTGAAGCTCTAACCCCATTTGTACCTGCATGCTTTAACTCCATCTCCTACCTTATCTCCCTGAGAACTGCTAAGTCATAGTGACTATACTTTTCCAGAGATTGGTTTTTTGTAGCCTAACCAGGCCTAAAAACATGAACCAAGGTTTTGAAAAGCCAAGAAACAGATTAAGAAAGGCCAGTTTCTTGACAATAATGTATAAATTAGTCACCCAAGTAGGGCTACAAATGACTAATTTCTTTTACGGCATTATAGTGAATAGTTTCTATGCAAATTATTAGTAGAACTATGACCACCTGAACTTCTGTTCTTAAATATTTTTGTATAATAATAAATTTTATAAAAGAAGTTTTCAAATGACTCACAAATTGCTACTTTTGTCCAATAAACTAATAACTGAGCCAGCTGCGTACATCAATCTAAAAAAGAGAAGGGAAACTGCATGAAGATGGAAGGAGTGTTAAAAAAAAAGAAAGAAAAACTTTGTAAATGCTTTTTAAAAAGTGTTTCTTATTGTACGGCCACTTCTGATGTTCTCAAACTGTCTTTCATCTTTGCTGCAGGAAGACCGGAAAGGTAAACTGAGGAAAGGAAGTGAGACTGGGGAAGCCCACCATTTCCTCACCCCTCCTCTTGCTATTTGATCGTTTACTTTGGGAGAAAGAGACTACCCTTAGGACAGATGTTGGCAGGATGGGAGTGTGCATGTGCATAATAAGCTTAAAGGATTGACATGACAAAAATAAAAGACTCACAGTTGTCAAGAGAGCAGCAGTAGCTCAGCAGTCACATCCATGATTTTGGCACTTGGTGAGATTATCACTGGAATGCACTCAAGCCCATCTTTGACACATTTCTCAGGCTTCTGGCCTGATTATTCCACCTTTAAAGTTCCCATTTGATGGTATCATCTGCCGTTTTAAGAGCCAAACTACCTGCAAGGTTAGAATTCTGTGAGCTACAGGGCTGATATGAATTGGAGTCAAGGAGGAAAAGAGCACTAATTCTTCTTCTCACACCATTTCCTCAGTGGAAAAGACCTCCCCAGACTGCTTTAAACTGAGTAGGGGATATTAGAAAAGGGCCAATAGAGGTACCTTCTCTGCACCCTCCCCCCATGTAGCTACCTGGAGCCCAGGAGGGCATTTTTGATTTTCGAAAATGATGTAGGGGCAGATGGAATCAGACCTGCCTTTTACAACATTGTAGTCCTGCCCCTGAATGGCTTCTTTTACTTGCACGTATCATTTGGCTATAAAACTCTTCTTTAGCAATGCATTTTGTATCTCTGGATAAAATCACTTGCCTCACAATGAAAAACCATGTGGCCTACTAGAGATGTCACTCAGGTGTGGATATGTGGTAAGAACTGTCTCACACTTGAAACTTGGGGGGGGGGGTGCTTTAGCATAAGAGGACTTTATTTGTTGAATTATTTTTCCCATTTGATGAAAAATCAGCTCGTCCAGAAAACCTGCCAATCCCCCCTCCAGGAAATAACAGACAACCAATCCGACACTAATGAAAACAGAAATTTTCCACTACATGATTTTTTGATACAATAAATAGACTCCTGACATTTAATGAAAATGATAGTCTTGCACTTTCTGAGGTTATGGTACAGAATTAAAATGAGGATTAAACATTTCAAAAGACAATCAAAAACAGAGATTTAAGTAAGATGGAAAATATTCCCAACAAGATCCAAAGGCCCACTTTAGGATATATTAAAGACTGATCTGCAAAACTGCAGGACTATTTGTTGTGGTTATTTGTACATATCTCATAATAACTGTAGCAATTTTATTCTCACAGGCAAAATGTCCCCTCCAAAGGGATCTATGTCTTGGCATGCATACTTTGAAAAATAGGTGTATACTAATTTAATTGCTGTAAAGTAGTTACTCAGGAAATATAACTACCAAGCTAGACAGAGAAATAAGTTTTTCTTAAGGAATAATTGAATGTTGGAGTAAGGCGTGATTGTTTTCTTAAATTCTTTTTCAAATGAAGTCATTTCTAATGAAGGACAAACTATCAGGAGTTCTCCCATAGATATTAATTGTTGAGCTTGAGATAATAGTACAAAATGAAATGGAGAAGGGGTCTAAGAGAACATCTGTGATTCTCCAATATTGCATAAAATTGTAGATACAAGAACAAATTATTACTGTTCAAGGCCTTCTTTGTCCTGAAGCACACATCATAGGCATCCAGAACCCATTACATCCCAGCAAAAAATCATTCAAGAAGATAAATCTCGATTCATCATGGACAGTCTAGCAGCATAGAGAAGTCCACAATAAGTTTCAGTGGAATAAAGATGATCTTAATAAATAATAAGATGAGCTTATTCACTAGCTGGAGATGGGAGTGAATAAGCTATTTAAAAATACCTCGCTTAACATATTAATGGGTCTTCTAAAGTACCTTTACCTTGTTTAAGATAGGTTGATCAATGGAAATCATTGGATCAATGGAAATCAGAAATCTTACATACAAGTCAAATGCAATGCAATTATGTTTACCTACAGTACCCTATAGTTTATATTCATCTTTTAAAAAATGCATGATCAGTTCCTATTAACCACGTTAGTTAATTGTCAGGCATATTTCACACTGGCATGCACCTATGTGTACAGTGAGGTGTGGGACAAAATCTCCAGCTCAGGTTCATTCCTTTACCATGCACAGAGCATAATGTTTGGTGCTAGGCCATAGTTATATGATCTGCTTACACCATCCACCGACCCCATTTTCTTTAGACAGGGGCCTATATACATGCAGGTATATGTGTGTGGACATTTGTGCCATCCATTGTACTCTCGTAGTATGAGGTGACTATGTATAAACTATGTTTTAGACAACTCTTGATTGAATCCTTTGAATTGGCTCATTAATATATTTCCATTTCCATAAGCAGGATTCAGACCTTTCTTTGGTTGATATATATTAAGAGGAAGTACATTTTTCCCCTTTAAAACAATCTTTTTTCTTTCCTAATGGAGATGGCTCTTAAGGCACTTTTGCTATATTCTTTTTAAAGTATTGCAATGTGATTCATTTCACTTTTTAAAAAAGAAGGTTAATTATGGTAACATATAAAAAGCATTTGAAAAAGAGTTTTGCAGAAGACTGCTATATGGAGCCCACATAAAGAATGTGTGTGTGCATGTGTGCGCATGCTTGTGTGTGTGTGCATGCACACAAAGTAGTGTAATAGTGTACATTGTGTAAAGGCATGACTTTTTCAAAGAATTTACTTTGTAGAATTCACCTTTCATTTTTTTTGTTTGAAGACAAAGTATGTTTAATTATTACATCCAGATAAAATTATTGTGAAGGAAATGGGGCTGCTTTGTTATTAAGTTGAATCAAGAAAGCCCTTCCAAGCCAGCAGCGACTGGTGAAAACACTATTGAAAGAAAGACCTCTCAGAAAAATCTGTTGCAACATCTGTTTGTTCATGATGATTATCAAGATTCCTTATCAGTTTCATTGTCTTTTAACTCCCCCTCATTCTGAACTAGAGATGCAGATGCCAGAACAATAAATGTTAGCAAACAGTAACTAACGTAGATGGTTTTTCTATTTGTTTTCATTAGTTAATGATAGTGACAATTTCATTTTTCCATTAATTAATAAATGAATGCACATTCAAGTTCTTCTTCCTGCTGTTGATATTTTGAAGTTGATAGTTGAGCCATCAAAACTTTTCAGAACTGCACAAGAAGCTGTTGTTGAGATTTTTGCCTCATTCTGCTTTATTTTCAGAAATGTCCATTCCATTATCTGTTTATTAAGTTCAGAAGGGTAACTAATCTTAACGGAATGTCTTGCAGGTTTTGGATCAGAACCAGTTTGGTCAGGCTTGACTGGTTTTTTCCCTAATATCTGTGCTGCACTCTGCTTTCACTTTCCATTTCTACATGCTATCTTTAATGTTCCATTTCCTGGGAGGTGATGGCAATGAGAAAAGAGAGTGACTGGATGCATATGTGCTACTAGAAAAGATGGTCAAACTAGGGTTTCCAGGTCCCTATACCCTCCCAGTAGGAGGGGAGACCTGGCTCTTACTGGGAGTCTCCTTTCCACCTGCATGCAAACCACGCGTGCTCTCCCAGTGCTGACACGATGATGTCACTTCCGGGAAGTGACATCATCTCATGACAACGGGCATGCTCCCATGATCTGTGTGGGGCCAAGTCAACCTGGTGGGACCAAAATTAACCCCTGCAATTGCAGGAGCATGCCTACTGATTGACACAATAACTTCATTTCAGGAAGTGATGTTGTTGCGCATGCAGGGATCATGCCCACTGTGCACTTGTCTAGGAAGTTTCTTGTCTCCCAGACCCATTCCCCCTCCACCTTTCCCCCTGCCAGCTGGGTAAGCGGTGGCAAGGGACAGAGACTGTGAGCAGGGGGATCCCCCACCCTCTCCTGAGGTGGGATCCCAGGTCAAGCAAATATCTTAATCCATGTTCACAGCATAATTCCAGATTGGTGTTTGCACACAGCATGTTCCCTTTTCACAATGCTGGCTTGCAGGCTTGCACAGATCATGCATTTAGAGCCATTCTGTTTCCCTAACTGCATTGACTGTATCTTAAGGGGAGAAGGCCTGGCAGCAGAGACATAGAATTTTCATAAGTATCAAGTTCTCCCTGCTTAAATCCATTGTCTGACAACAGCAGGGAAAGACTTTGCTTTTATTCACTAACGGGTGGATGGGCTGTCTTGCTGCTCAGAGAATATCCCAAATGGCTTCCTGTAGTCCACCCTCCCTCACAACAGGAAGCTCATGTACTTTACACTCTCTACCAACAAAAATGAAGAAAATATGAGACCTTGGGCAAAGAAAGAGAAAGTCCCTCTCTGAGTAAAGCAGTGGATATATTTTTATTACACTGCACAGACTGGTTGCTAGTTTGAAATATTATTTTCTCCTAGCCTGCTTTGAAAGTGAAAAATTCAGAGTAACCCTAAGCAGATCTACACCTTCCTAAATCCATTGAAGTCAATTGGCTTAGGATGGCACAGCGTGTAGTCTGTATTACTGCAGGAGTGCTTTTTCCCTTGAGTGCCAAATATAGTCTGTAGGAATTTCATCCAAATTGCAAAGGAAGGAAATGAAGCTATAGGCAGGAATGTATTTCCCATTGACTACTGAATTGATTGATTTACCTTAACAGGTGCATCAACCATGTTAAGGAACGAAAACAAAAAAATTAATGAACCAAATGAGCCAAATCCAAGCCTGAATAACATTTCCGTGCATATTCCTACTAATTTACAAAGTGCGTTTAAATTGCAGCATTCTTGGAACAAAGCAATTCTGCTATCATAGGTTCTGCTTTTAGAAGAAAGAAGGGGAGAGAAATTTCAGTTTATTTAACTCATCTAGGCAAATCTACTACATGGCAGTTCTAAAGATTAGCTGATTAAACTCTAATTTAAAGTCACCAAGATTAAAAATAGGAATGTCAAAAGGGCATATCAGCAGTGACACACTTAAAATAGCATTTCACATGGTTGCTAGAGACCTACTGTTTCTTTTTAAAAATATCTGTATCGGTCCCTCGAGAATTAAAAGTGCAAACTTTGGGCTAGGAAAGATCATCAGTTGAGATCCGACTTCTTACATCCTCAGCCATACTCTGGGAAAGCTTATGGTGGATTTTGTCTTTTGTCTTGTTGAAGTCAATGAGATTTAGGGCTGCTTCACACAGGCAATCCTTCCCTGCTCTTACTTGGTATAGGGATGTAAGCACTATACAAACTAGCACTTGGTTGGTAGATATAGCAGCACTATATCTTTGATTGTGATGGTAGTTTTTAGAGCTGCTGCCATCATGGAAATCACAGCAAGGGAGTCTATGTGGAAGGCGAGACCAATGTAATAGTCTTACGTATACATTCACTGGAGAAGGTGGTGGTTGAGAAAGATGACATGGAAGCAGCATTTAGTCATCCTTAACCCAAATTCATCTTCCAGGGTTCTCAGCTGGGCTGCCCGCTCTTATAAGTATTACATAAACTCTACCAAACACATTGGTTTATCTGGGAGTATGACTAGGCTAATATACAGAGTCAGTGATTATTTCATGATGGGGCTTATTGGGCACATAATAATAGTGGGGAAAGAGAAGACTGTACTTGTAATAAGCTGGCTATAGTTACACAAGGAATGCTCTGAAAAGTTCCTTATCTGAATTTCTCCCTAGATTTAATAATGTGCAAGTGCCTGCTTTGGTTTCCAAAGTGGAAAAATGCATTAGAAATCCACGGCTGTTGATTTTTTTAAAAAATCTGAATCTTATACAGATGGTATACATGTACAATTTGAAGCAGCTTTAACTTCCTTCATCTCCCCTCCGCCCCAGTCCGTTACCACGTACATACAATATGAAAAAGCCAGTCTTGATGTTATGAAACATGTAGCATCCAGATTTCTTTATTTGTGTTAGCATTATTTAAGAGCACATTGGTGCATCAGAACTTTGCACAAGAAGTGTGTTTCTGCAATCATCTGTACCATTTTATTTTTGTAGAGCTTTATTAATGTGGATGTGCAAATTGATAATGCAGGAGCAAGGAAAAATGCAATGCACTGAAGGAACTGAAAGCTGTGGAAAAATGCCCATGACTCCCATGCCAGAATTAGTTTTCTTCTAGTAAAATTGGGATTCACGCAGAGAAGAACACAAAGCAACGCCCATGGTACAAGGGCAATCCACTCCTTCCTCAGGTTATTTGCTGCCAAAGTAGAATATGGCTCAAGAAAAGCAATGCCATGATAGAAGACACTTGCATCATGTGCCATGAGCCAACATAACAAGGCTATGTATTGTCAAAGGCTTTCACGGCTGGAGAACGATGGCTGTTGTGGGTTTTCCGGGCTGTATTGCCGAAGTCTTGGCATTGTAGTTCCTGACGTTTCGCCAGCAGCTGTGGCTGGCATCTTCAGAGGTGTAGCACCAAAAGACAGAGATCTCTCAGTGTCACTAGTTAATGTAGCTGCAACAAAACACTTTCTTCCAACTTGATATAGCCTGCAAGATGCCCCCCCCCCCACCTTAACTCAGCAGTTCTGGCCACCCATGCCATGGTAACTAACATCAAGACTAAACTACTGTAATGCACTCTTCATAGGTCTACCCTTGAAGTTAATTCAGAGACTCTAGCTGGTGCAGAATACTTCAGTTATTATTATCAGGAGGTAGTTGGAGCATGTGCATTACTCCCATTTGGCAGTCATTCCATTGGCTGTTCATCTGTTACCACATTCAATTCAAGGTATTAGCTATCATACACAAAAACCTTCATGGCCTTGGATCCTCATATTGGCAGGATCACTTCTCCTATGCTTCACAGTGACAGCTTCGCTTATTGAATCAGGGCCTTCTGCAGGTGTCACCGTATAAATGGGTAAAATCAGCAACTACCCATGCACATGCATTCTCTGTTGTGGCTCCCACCATATAGAGTGACCTGCCTAATGAGGTTAGGAAGTCTCACACCTGGCGTTCTACAAACTATGCAAAACTAAATTATTCTGGAGGCATTTTTACAAAGATAAAAGGGTTATATTATAACAGAATGGTTCAGAAAGATGCTTCATTAAAGGAAAAGGGATTCTGGACTATGCTACCATGTATGCAGCATGTCTGGGGTTACATTTCCACCCAGGAGGTGAAGAGGAAATAAAATAGCGTTTTACGTGGGGTCAGGTCACTTCCAGTTAAAAAAACTGAAGTGACATAACTCTAGAAATTGCCAGACACTCTGGTAAAACTATGGTTTATTTTATTTTATTTTATTAGATTTATTTCCCACCCTCCCCGTGAATAGATTCAGGGCAGTTAACATCAATACAGCATCAATAAATATAGGCTTAAAAACATAAAACTATGAAAGTTATCACCAATCACAGTAGTTTAATTCCAGGCATCATTAAAATGTATAGGCCACTATAAAATGTATAAGCTCAAATTCTACAGGGTCAGTTGTGAAATGGCACCCAGGGTGAGATGGAAAATGGGGCATAACAGTCATGAAGATGGAAAAAAGATGGAAGAGGGGACGGACGCCAGTCCTTAACCAAGGGCCTGGTGGAACATTACTGTCTTACAGTCCCTGTGGAACTGCAACAGATCCTGCAGTGCCCAAATCTCCAGTGGGAGTGTGTTCCACCAGGCTGGAGCCAGAGCCAAAAAGCCCCTGGCAATGTTAGAGGACAGCCGAATATCGGAAACCACCAGTAGTTGCTTATTCGCAGAACACAAGGCCTTGTGAAGGACATAATGGGAGAGATGATCCTGCAGTACGTTGGCCTTAGTACATTAAATACCAGTACCAACACCTTGGATCTGGAACTCAACTGGGATCCAATATAAGGAGTGTATGTACACATCAGTAAAACATTACAGAAAAAGAATCTCTCATAACCAGCCTTTTGAACATAAAGATCCCAGTTTTTGCATTATTTTACCAACGTGCTCATGTATATTGTTAAAGCAGAGGAGGAAAAATGCAAATGCTCTAAACGCTGTGGCAAACCTGCACATAACCCAATTCTATAATAAATTTTAGACATTCTAGTAAAACCAGGACTAAAGAGGGTTTAAAGCAGAATAAAAATAACCTTTGGAACAGTAAAAGAATCGAGTGGGGGGGGGGAAATGCTCACCCCTAATCCAATAATATTATTTCACTACCTTCAAAAGAATGAGCAGAATGAAGTATCTTTTTAATTAGGAAAACAAAATCAACAATCTGAAAAGGGCAGCGCAGTGTCAAAATCAGTACAGAAAATTGTTATCGTCTTTGTTCATTTATCATTAAAAAAGAAGTAGCACTCACCCTCCCAGTCTGGTTAAAAAGCTCCAGAGTGGTTTAGCATATTACAAAGTGGATTGATCTGTGAAAAACATAGGAATTATACCCCATGTTTTATTATCAATTTTAAAGAAACAGTACAAAATGAGGAAATTTGGTGGTTGTTTTTTAAATTAATCTATGAAATTGTCTGCTTTATTCATGGACATTATGGGAAGAACACATTGCCATAAAGACCAACAATACTGGAAATGAAGATAATTTTTTAAAAAGTAATCACATTTAAGGACTTCAAATGATTAACAATTGTGTTTTTAAAATAAATATCAATCAATGGTTTATCATTCAGAATCTTTTTTGTCAAGACTTAGATATTATGTTCAAGGATCTCCTTGCCTGTCCTGTGATGGGTTTCAGAGCCCAAAGACCTTGGAGACCAACTGCAGTACACATGGGTTCTGGGCAGGTCTGATACTCACTCTCCCATATATGGGAAAAAAATAATGCATAAGGGATCAAAATTCAGTGTTATTGCAACATGAGTATGCTGGTCTGAATTATTAAATTCTCTTCAGCAAAAACTTGGAAAACTTCCATCGCACCTGTTTGAATGAGATTGCAATCATTTATTTCCAGCCAAATACATTGTTGAAGATGGTAGCACAAAGAAGCATTCCTCTTAGTACACTGTTGCTGAACATCCCGGCAAAATATAAAATAAAAATAAAAATACTGCAGCCAGAGCTTTGTTTCCTTTTTGACAGGAGTTTTGGCAATGTTCAGATACAACCCATCAGCCCTTAAATGCAGAAAGTGTCAAGGTATCCTCTACATCAGGCTGGCTTATGTGTGGTTATTGCTCAGCTGATGAAAGTATGCAGTTCTCTATTTGTGTGCAGGATGTGTTGTTGAGAATGATTTACAGTGATTTTTAAAATTAATTAATAGCCGCAATAAGTGGAGAATAGAATGAATGCCCATGAATTTGCTCAGGGGAATGAAAAATGAGTATGTGCAGGTACAAATAAGTTTCCTGGATAGGTTTCTGTAGTTACCATAGATCTGTGAACAAAAGAAAGAAGCCATGATTGTTGAGAAAAGAAGAAATTTATGTTAATTATTTTGGAACCTATGTGAGCAGCTGTGGAGTAGTTAACACTATGGAGATAGCCTGATAGTCTGAAATCACACGGAGGAAGAGAATGTGACAGAAGGGGATGTGTATGGTTGCCAACTCTGAATTAGAAAATTCCTGGAGATTTGGGAGAGGAGCCTGGCGAGGGAGGGGTTGAGAGGGGAGGGATCTCACCAGGGTATGATGCCATAGAGGTCACCCTCCAAAGCAGCCATTTTAGCTATTTTAGCCAGTCTGAAAATGAGTTGTAATTTGAGGAGATGCCAGGTCCCATCTGGAAGTTGGCAACCCTAGGAATGTGATGATGCTCATAAGTCACCATTAATATATGATTAAGGCAGGTCTGAAAATTGTTGAGTAATTTTAGAGAGTTCATGTTAAAAAATATTTGGTGACATATCTAAACAAAATTTGAAGGTGTTCGCTAGAAAAATAACATCATAAAATAGAAACTGGCTCCAGCCTCGCCATGAAAAAGCCCATAATAATTGGTAATTGAATCACTTGGAGGGCTTCACCCTTACACTTTTGCCATGTGGCACTTTAATCAACTGTGACCAATGAACAGCACAATGTGGCAGACAGCGGATGTTCAGATGGCAGAGATTCCAAACTGCAATTGACTTTGGGGCTTTAGCATTTAAAAATTCCCTGGCTGGAACTCTCATAAATCCTCTAGACTTCTCAAAAAGTAAATAAAATCTTCCACTAGAGCTCTTTGACAGAGGTTATGAGCAAATCTTTAAAGGAAAGAAAAAATCAGAGTCTTTCAGTCTCTTTCTAGTAATACAGTAGGTCTGGGTCCTTGCATCTCTACTCGATGGATGGTTAATAGAATTCTCTCTAGATTTTTTTTCTTCCCCTCGGTGGCGGAAGACCTAAACCACACATTACAAGTGATGTTAACAGGCATTGCATTTGTTTGATCCTAATGGCAAAGTTGCTTCTTCAGAGTTAGTAAACCTTGAAAATAAATTCTTTGCCAAACAAAGAGTCCAAAATAGTCAGATTTATGAATGAATGAAATATGTCAATATATAACTTGATTAGATAGCCCAGATCATGTGAAATCAAAACAGGAAGATTTTTTAAAAGTTATATTGAACAAATCAAATGTAAACCTGAAAACGGATAACTGGGTTTTATTACAGTCAAATTATATTAGCAAGTTTATTTATTTCTAGTTTTTATTTAAATCTTTAAGCTCGCCTCTTTTACACTTGCTGCCCAATGAGGTCTACAAGTGCATTAAAAGTGATTAGAGCTAAGCACCATTATTGTTTCATGATTTTATAGAGCTGGTCCGTAGCCCAGTAACAGGTTCTGTGCGGGCTGCTTAGTTAACACAATGAAGGGAGCACTATGAGTTCATAAACCCCTCCAAGTTACTTTATGGATTTCTGTTGCAAGTATTAGGCCCATAATTTCTTATTGCATGCTAGACCAGCAAACCAGGAATACAGAAGCTGTTACGTTGATGTGCTCCTACATGGGCTTGAATAGATCCATTTTTCAATCATTTAAATTCTCTCGCTCTGTGAATTGGATTAACAAGTGTGCAGACCCTGGATTTTTCACGTGACAGAGGGGTTCTCTTAATTGGTCATTAAACTACTGCTGCTGCAGAAGCCTCTGGTACAATGAGAGGAACGCTGGATAAGAAATGATCTCTGGAGAATGGTGTAAGTACAGGGACATCAGTTCCTTCTACAAGTTTGACTCAACCAAAGTTAATGTGAAACAGCTCCATGTTGGTCCATTTATGCAGTGTGGAAAATAAAACTATTCTCATCAGTTCCAATTGATTTTTTAAAAAAAAAAATCACAACATATTTCAATATTCAATATTTTTTCCATTGGGGATGCAAGACATTCTGGAGTGTTAGAACATTCACAGGATGAAACAAACCTCCATTTTCTGAGCCTTGTTGTTGCATTTAATTTTTTTTTTTAAATGTAGCCTAAGAGAATGGCACAACGAGAATATATTCAGGTCTTCTTGTACTGCATTGCATTTAAATCTAGAGCTGAGTAAAAATTACCATGTAATTGAAGTAAAACCTGTCAAAATTTCAAAAGTACTGTTGGAACTGGATGCACAAATTACATTAATTTCACCCTCCTCCTCTTCCTCCTCCTCCAGCTCTCTCTCTCTCTCTGCAGAATATTTAAAATGTGACACTTTTAACAAGATGCCATGGGGACAACATTCTCAGGCTCTTCTCTAAGGTTATTTTGATAAGTCAAAACCTATAACCTTCCAGCTTGACTCCATTTTCCTCACTCAGCTAAAGGGAAGGCACAACTGATCTGCTATCCAGGAAGGGGGGAGTACTTTAGGCTGCATATGAGCCACCAGACCACAGATCTCATAGATACAGAATATAGTATGAGGCTCAAAACTTATGTTAGAAACCACAGGAATTTCCGTAGATGAGATCTGAGAACTGCCATCATTTATATATGTTGATTCATAGTACACAAATCTCATATAAAAGAACCATTGTAGTTCAAGGTATTTTTTTGGAATTCAAGTTTCCCTCTCACCCTAGGTTCTTACTATAAGGAACATATAGATGTTTTTGTAAGCAATGCATATATTAATGGTTCCTTGTCCTGGTCATCCAAATACTACTTATATTCCATAAACCATACGTTGTATATATAACCTAACCTAACCCCTACACAAAAAAGGAGGAATGTAGCATTACATTTTCCAGTGATTGTAAATAGACATGGGCATGAACAGGAAAAAAACCCCGAATACCCTGTTCGACATTCGGTGCCATCCACAAACAACGAACAATGAACATGGACGAACATGAACTGTTCCTGGACATGTCCGTTATTCATTGTTCGTGGAGGCCAGAACCCCCCCCAACCCCCCCACTTATCCCCCTCTCCCCTCAAACCCACTTACCTGGCCCTTTAAAGATCCCTTTAATCTATCCCAGGGGGAATCCCCCCTGCCGCCTGCCAGCTGATAGTTTAAAGGGCCCTTTCCTGCCATGTGCAAGGAGCAGGGCCCTTTAAACATCCCACAAACTGACCTTCCCAATGTCCAATACCCACCAAATTTGCAGGGGCCATAGTCCTCCCTGTCTGCCAAAGACCCCCCATGTTTCAGAGAGATTGCACCCCGGTAAAAGCATGATGCATGGGTCTCCCCCTTTGTTGTCATTTTCTCTTCACAGTGGCAAAAACGGGACTCTCTGCTGGAAGTACTTTGAAGGGTTAAAGCCAGAAGGAGTTCAGACAGAGTTCAGTCCCTCCCTCCCTCCGGTTGCCAAGGGGATTGATTGCAGCAGACACCAGACTCTCTGGCTTGCCTAATGGCTGCTGAAGTCAACGAACAAGGCTTTTAACGACCACTTGTTTGTTTAGGATGGGGCCTCATGAATAGCTTGCTCGCGAACAGCAGATTGGGCTGTTCGTGGTTTTTTTTCTGTTCGTAATGCTATTCGTGCCCATGTCTAATTGTAAATACACACAAAACTCCAGTCATCTGAAGTCTGGCAAATGATTTTTAGCTAATTAACACATGTGAATGAGATTCTTATCCAGGTGCTTAAATGGCATCTTGATAACAGCAACTTTAAACTCCCATATCATCTGAGTATTATAGTCATCTGCTCCAAATACATGCTTTAATTTCTTCACCTGCAATTAAAGAAGAGCCACAGCCATGTCTTGGGTGTATATAATATGATAACAGTTAAGTAATGCAATGTAGCATTCTTGCGCCTTTCTTTGAAAAACATCAGGAAAAAAGTAAACAAAGCATATTCATTCCTATTGGCTGGTACCAGTGCAAGCACTGAATCCTTTGGAGCCAGAAAGTTAATGATGTTAAATGTTCTCAAGAAGTCATCGCTTTCAGTTTCCCTGTCTTATATATAACTTCCTACCTTTTGAATTGCAGGTAATTAAGGTGGACCCTTCAGTGCTGAAAAATGTCACACTTACCACCTAACTTTAGCTTAAAAGGGACCTTTTCTACTTGCAGTCCTTTCTGTGGCTGCTGCTTTGCACTCTTATTAACCTTATGGTCACAAGGAATAAACTCTCCTGTGTCTTCTTTAGATCTACCATCTAAAGAGATGTGATTAAGAACCAAAAGAGAAAAGAGAAAGAAGAATTTCCTTATTTCATAAGTAGGTTGTAACTGAGGGCCAAGCTACAAGTGACAAATGACACTTGAATGGCAAGTGTATTTCTCCCTGTTCACTTGCGCTCCACTCAATTCACTTGCTGTTCAAGTGTCATTCGTCACTTGTAGCTTGGCCCTGAGTTTGGAATCAGAAATATTCTCAGCCCCATCTTAGTTCCCAGATTCAATATCATGGCAGACTGATTGTCTCTATGGGCCAAGCTACAAGTGACGAATGACACTTGAATGGCAAGTGGATTGAGTGGAGGGCAAGTGAACAGGGAGAAATATATTTGCCATTCAAGTGTCATTCGTCACTTGTAGCTTGGCCCTGAGTCTTGTGTTTTGCCTTAGACTGATGAACAATCCCCACCATTTTTTCAAACCAAAACATCTCTGCATAGGAAGTTCCTCATTCTTTTTTCTAAATGAAAATTATGAACAGTTTTTCAAAAACATCTAAAGCTAAATTCAGGAAAGAGGCTTGCCAGGCCTAGCCTGGTAATCAATGGGTGGTCAGAAGGGGCAGGGACATTGGTGGGGTAGAGACACAGCCATCATCAGCACAGTTTTCACAGCTCTCTAGGAATTGTTAGAAACTCTATGACAAAATATAGTGTTTTGTATGATTCCTTGAAGGGCATGACATCACTTCCAGAGGAAACCTGGAAGTGATGCCATGCCATCATTAACAGCAATTAAAAAAATACCTTTCTCCTGCTGACCACTGGAGTGCCAGTGAGCACATGGCAACTCTGGCAGGAGTACTTGTATATGTAGTTTGAAATTAAATAGAAAAGAGTCCAGTAGTCACTGATGATACGTTGGATGGGTTTGAGCTGACCTACAACCCATCCTGGAAAATGATGCCTCGTTCTCACATGCCCTGGTTGGAAGACCTCTCCTTGCCTACAGACAGCCCCCCAACCTTACACGACTTCTCACCTACAACCATGAATCAGCTAACAGAGTCACCAGCACAGGCACCAAACCCTGCAACAGACCCAGATGCCAGCTCTGCCCTCATAGCTACCCAGGAAATACAATTATGGGACCCAATGGAGTCAACTACACTATCTCTGGCTCTTACAGCTGCCCATCCTTCAACATGATACATGCCCTCATGTGCCAACAATGTCCATCTGCTCTGTACATTGGACAAACCAGCCAACCTCTGCGCAAAAGAATAAATGGACACAAACCTGACATTAAAAATGGCAACATCCAGAAACCAGTGGGAGAACTGTGATTCTTGAAAGCTTATGCTACAGTAAAGTCGGTTAGTCTTAAAGGTGCTATTGGGTTCTTTTCTATTTTGCTACTACAGACTAACATGGCTAACTCCTCTGGATCTAGGTTTGAAACTGAACTAGACATGAAACTTGAAAATCCATAAATTGATCTAGTATTTGAAAGAGCAAATACCTGTCTGGGCTGCCAGTTTGGATCAGGGCTGGAAGGTGGGGAGAAATATTTAACCATTTCTTCTTTAGATCTACCCCTTACTGCCCAGAAAGCAAGAAAAAAGATAATCTCTTTAGCTGTCTCCCTCCCGCTTTCTATGGTTTGATGTGTGTGTTCGGTGGTGGGATTTCTTTTACTTTTAAAACTATGTGCATGGTCTGTTTGGGAGCACAAGGAGCAGGGACTGAGATGAGAATCTTAACTGATGGGCTGTCCCTGCTGCCCATAAATAAGAGGTGCCAGCTGTTTCCCTTTTGTCTCTTTGCCCATGTTGGCACCACAGCCAAGATGGATCTGCTTCAGAGGAAATAAATTATTTTCTCGTTTCATAAGTGGGGTGTGGGAGCTTTTGAATTTGGATAATCTTGAATCTCTGACTTTTATAAAACACTTCTTCTATGTGGGATTTTCCTTGCAATCAGAAAAAAGGTCTTGGTTTTTCTTCGTTTATTGACTTGTTCTCTTATTTATTTAATACAATATTTATATATCTCTTTTTCATCTATAAACCTTTCTCCCAAGCAGCTTACATAGCACCATCAATTTAAAATACATCATAACTGAAGAACAGAGTGCCTAGTAGATGCAGCAAAGCATGTGTGTGCTGTTGAGGAAATAAAGCTTACACGGAACCCACTTTATCATTAGTAAGGAAATAAGAGTCCTTTATTGTAAGGAAATCCTCTCAGGATAGGAAAGAGAAGAAATAGCATCCTAAGCTACCTAACTAAGCTAGGAAGGAGAGAGATGCAGGAAGCATATCCTACCTTCATGTCAGTAGCACCTTTAAGACTAACCAACTTTATGGTAGCATAAACATTTGAGACCCACAGCTCTCTTCATCTGACAAAGAGCTGTGGCTCTCAAAAGCTTATGCTTCCATAAAGTTGGTTAGTCTTAAAGGTGCTACTGGACTTTTTGCTATTTTGCTACTGCAGACTAACATGGCTAACTCCTCTGGATCCACCTTCTTGTGTGCAAGATGGATAAAAAAGAAGAGAAGGTCTTTTAGCCCAAAGGAAGGAAGAACCCGCATTTCAAAGGGATAGCCTCAGAGCAGCGGAAAGGAAGGATGGACAGGTCCTGGCCCCTTTATCTCTGTGACTCTCTTATGGAGTTTGGAGGAGTCTGGGTGTAATGGACAGCACGCATTCCTTCACTTCCAAAAATGATCACCAAAATAAATCCAATAATCACCAAAATAAATCCAATCCTTCTAAAAAGAAATCTTCAAATGATTTTTAGAAAGGTTCAGAGACCACACTGAGGACTTCTCACTATTTATACTGTTTTCCTTTCTCAAATAAAATAACATAGAGGATTCATATAAAAGGATACAAGGGAGAGGAACCATAAGTACTCTGGCAAGTGGAGGAATCCCATAGTTCCCAGTATGGTTGACACCAGTTCTGACCTCCGCCTCCTTGCTACCACTGGCAGCTCACCTTCACCTGTCATTGGATAATATATGCTGGTTCTGGCTTCATCTTGCTTCATCTCTTGCCTCCTCCTCCTGGTAGCCACCACACTTTCACATGCCAGTTTAGCTTGATACAGACTGAAAGCCACGATTTTGAATTTTGTGATGACATCTGTGCATGCAGATGTTTTTAACTTGTATGAGGGAGGACTAGTCCCCAATTAGGGCTTTTCTTTGAAAAGTGAAATATTTTCTGCAAGCCTGAGGGTTATCAGGAGTTTCCCTGGTTAGCAGAACCAAAAATGGTAATCATGGCTGGCCTCACTACACCCGTTTGCCCCTATCTGATATGATCTTGTGCAGGAAAAGGACCATAGAAAGGGCTGCTGGAAGGTTGAGACAAATGACTATAGGTTAACCAAAAAAGGACACCAAAAACTCCAATCCAGATTCAGCAGGGAACACCTTAGCAGTGAGATACAGACATAAAATTCAGATATTCTTCCAACTATTTCTACCTTTGATACTGGTGATTCTTCAACAAGAGTTGCAAGTCAGTAGGAATGGAGAATTGCTTTATGTAGTCTGGAAAGAAAACAGAATCTTGTATGATTTCTCATAAAATATTTTGCCTCTTTTCTTGGTTTGATAAGCAAATTAAAGTTAGCTGGTATGAGGTTACATTGAATATTATAGAGGCTGTGACTTTTATTCCCCCTTCCTGTCCCATTTGAATCAATTTGAAAGAGATAACATCTGAATGATGCACAAGGCAGGACAGAAACAACTGGAATGATGTGTGCTAGATGTGCATCTTCAGTTTGGCCGTTTCCACATGCTGTTAAAGAGACGGTCTACTTACTGAAGGCTGGCATTTTTTTTCACAGATTCCAGATGCCTCCGATTTCAAAGCGGAAGCAGGCAGCTTGTCTTGCGTCTAATCAGCGTCTTTTCTGAGATCGGGATTTCCCACTCTTTCCTGTGCCAGGTCAAGGACGCTGATCAGACGCAAGACAAACGGCCTGCTTCTGCTTTGAAATTGGAGGCATCTGGAATCTGTGAAAAAAAACGCTAGCCTTCAGTAAGTAGACCGTCTCTTTAACAGCATGTGGAAATGGCCAGAGTTTCGGTAGGCAAATAATATTGCATCTTAACAGAAGACATGCTGATCCTTAACCTGTTGGGGAACTGTTACTGGGAGGGGTGCTATAAGCCTGTGTGTGAAGCAAAGAAATGTGACAAAGAACAATTGGCTTCTATGCAATGGGATGATGGACAAAGGATGCCAACTGCAGTCAATGGCCAACTTCCCATTGGCTTTAATGGTGTACAGTCAGGACCAAGAACATAGTGGAGCAAGCCGTCAAGTCACATCCAACTTATGGTGACCCCAGCTAGGGGATTTCAAGGCAAATGAGAAGCAGAGGTGGTTTGCTATTGCCTTCCTCTGCAGAGTCCTTGTTGGTGGTTGCCCATCCATGTACTGACCCTACTTAGCATCTAAGATCTGATGAGATCGGGCTATACTGTGCTGCCTTCCTGCCTTGAGCCTATTTAAAGGTCATCAAATATAACAGATTCTAGCCTTCTTCCTAACTGCAGATACCCACCTTTCGTCTCACAGATATATTGTCCACATGGATACCTAATATAGATTAAGCATATTGGCATTGATTAATTCCCCTTTGTTAAAAATACAGCTCAATTAACTCATTAGACACCCCCTGAGAGAGTCTTTGTTTGATGTTGATGGGAATTGCTGCATGGTAGGTCAGTACCTATTCAGTGGGCCGTATGGATTCGACGGCTCTGTCCCAGGAGCTGTACTTCACATAGAGAAGGAATGAAGGAAAGGGAATGATGAAGGAAGTCTGTTCTACTTTGTATGTGCTGATCTCAAATGCTGCCTGCCATTGAGCTTTTTGAGTCAAAGCTTCACATCACAGGAGTGCTGCAAGCACATGCTTTCCCCATTAAGTACCAGCTAATCAGTGCTAACAGGAAAGGTGTTGGTTCTGCATCTCTGTGGCCAGCTATATATCTAGAAGGATGCCTGCATTGTGCTCAGATACAATGCCTCTGGTGACAGAACCTTAAAATGTGGGTGAAATCCTATTTGGTTTATTTTATTATAAAGCCAATCATGGCTTCTCCAGAACACGTCAATTGTCACAATTCCAGCATCTCTATTTTGCTTTGTATCAACATTTTCACTTTAAAATGTTACTGAAATAGCAATTATTAAGACGGGCTTGAATAGCAGGTGGAAAACGGGAGAAAAATAGAAAGATTGTGTTATCTGAATGTGATGCTTGGTTACTAAAAAATTAACTCTATTGAGTGCAATGGAGTTTACTACCAATCCAGTATGCCTAGGATTGCAGCCTTACACTGCATTCTTAAACAAAGTTATACCCTTCTGAGTACATTGAAATCAAGGTGTAGCTTTGTTTTGAATGGCTCTGTAAAAGTGCTAAAAATGAGTTTCAGATTTTAGTTTTGTTTTGTTTTTGGCAGCAGTAGCAACAGAATTCTACATAGCCACTTCAAGGATGGCCATACACATTTATTTTTGATTCTATACATTGTTGCTGACATTGTTCTTGTTCGCCTCATTTTGTTGCTGTTGATGATGATTTCTTTGTTCTCTTTGATGCTTTTTTTATACCATTTCACACTATGTGATGCCATTTGTATGTTATACACCATTTATATACAATTGACACAAAAATAACATTTTTAATAGCAACAAATGTGAGGAGAGAAAGACTTCTTGTGTGGGAAAATAATCCAACATTTTTCCCCCACAAGGAAGGAAGGAAAGGAAGGAAGGAAGGAAACCCAAAATGGAGGTATTCAAACTGAACCGGGCAGCTTTTGAAATTTAGCAGTATGTCCCCTCCCCCGCTTTTGTCTTCTCTCAAGGCCAAATCCATCTAGTAGTCTTTTAATCTCCTTGAATAGCCTTTGTAACAAGCAAGGACTTGGGTTCTTTTTTTTAAAATAATCGTTTCTGATTAATGATGTGTATAACAATTATATGAGGAAGAAAGGCTGCTAAGGGCCAAACTACAGAGTCTTTTTATTTATTTTTAAAAAGTCATTTTCCTGCCGCTGCAGTGTAGCTATGCAGACCCTGTGTTGGGCCCAGGTGACTTTGGGGACTGGAGAAGAGTCATTCTTCTCTCATGTAAGTGGGAAAGAGTACTGGAGATGATGCCTGTTGGTCTAGTCTGATGACTTTAATCTTGTGGCTTCAGTGGTAGCTAGAAGTCTCTCTAGGAGTCCAAAATTATTTACCTTTTGCTTGACTTGGAATAGTATTGAGTATTCTTCTGCAGCAAGAAAGCATTTGCTATGTTTTCCAGTTAAGCAAAGGTTAAAGAGAGATAACCTGGATTTGTAGAGATGCTTTTCCTTTTCTGCTCAATAAGCATTGGTGAATTCCTTTTCTCCTTTCCCCAGCACATATGTATGTGATGAAGGTCTCCCCATGTGGAGTGGCAACAATGAAGGAGAAGCAAATACCACTGAGAGAGCCAGTTTGGTGTAGTGGTTAAGAGCGTGTGACTCTAATCTGGAGAACCAGGTTTGATTCCCCACTCCTCCACTTGAAGCCAGCTGGGTGGCCTTGGGCCACTCACAGCTCTCTTGGAGCTCTCTCAGTTCCACTCACCTCACAGGGTGTTTTATTGTGGGGATAATAATAACATACTTGCAAACCACTCTGAGTGGGCTTTAAATCATCCTGAAGGGCAGTATATAAATTGAACATTGTTGTTTTTATTATTATTATTGAGTTAAATGGGGCTTCTTTCAATTTATTATTGTTGTTGTTAATAATGATAATGATGATGATAACAACAACAATAATAATAGTGCTAATATACTGCTCCAGACAGATTAATGCCCCACTCAGAGCAGTGAACAAAATCAGTGTTATTATTCTCCCTACAATACAGCTGGGGATCTGGGGCTGAGGAGTAGCTTACCCAAGGCTAAGTGCAGAGCTCATGACAATAGTGGAAGCTGAACCAGCAGAGTGCTGATGAGCAGATCAACCTCTTAATCGCTATGTTACAGCAACTCTCCTACAGTTTGTAAACCACTTTCCCCACTTTTCCTTTTCTACTTTCCTTTTAAATGTCAGTGTGGGAGGACCCATATGAAACCTTTGTCCTGGAACCCATAGTGGCTCATAGCAGCACTGATCATACTTTCTTAAGAGTAGGAAATCATACTGGGACAGATTGAGAAGAGTCGTTTATAAGGCAGACGGGCCCAGCTGAAGCCTATATGAAGAGCCACCACCCATGGCTGATTAATGGCTTCACCCATAGGGTTCCCAACCTCCAGGTGAGGCCTAGAGTTCTCCCAGAATTACAATTGATCTCAGACTAGAAAGATCAGTTCCCTTGCAGAAAATGGCAGCTTTGGCAGGTGGACTGAATGACATCACATCACTTCTTCCCCAGACTCTTCCTTTCTCAGTATCTACTCCAAATCCCCAGGAGTTTCCCAATCTGGATTGGAAATCCTATCTATTTCCCTTTGAAAAGGTGGTTTTGGACTCACAGCGAGGGGAAACTGGCAGGTGAGAGCAGAAAATTGCATGTTCATGCTGGCATTTCTGAAATCTCTGCTAAATACTTGGAAAAAACTATCAATAATTTTGAGTGCATTGATAAAATGGTAAATGCAAGTGATTTGGGGTTGAGAATGAGGTTCACCCATTATCGGTAAACATGCCTTGCACAGGGCAGTTCTGTTTGTATCCTTAAGCAAGTCACAATTCTCCAGCCTTGGTCCCCCTATCTATATTAATACTGGCCTATTGTTTGGAGCTGTGGGAAAAGATTATGGAAAAAGTTTGAACACTTGAAATATGAGATATAAATGCTAAATATTATTATATATGTTTTTTCTTGAAACCCTAAGTCATTATGACAGAATCCATTACATATATACAATATACTAAGACTGCTTCTGAGCAACATCAGTCCATTTCTTACAGAGTGGCTTTTATTAAAGTGATGTTTGAGGTCTGTTTAAATGAATGAAGCATATAAGTCCTCAGTAAGCATATCTGTGCAATGCACCCAATAAATGTAGTCACCGTGTCATGTGAATTGGCAATAGGTGGGTTTTCCATGCATGTATAACTTCCATTCATGCAAACCAGGACCTTGATTTTCCAGAGTTCTGATTTGCATGAATGGAACATGGAAAACTCACCAATTATCCAGTTCATATGAGATAGCTACAGTGTGTATTGGGCATATCACAGGGAAACACGTATTCCTCATAAGTGCAGTTGGAGGGCTGCCATTTTGCAGGAACAGCACATCTAGAGAGGGCTAAATAGTTCCTGGGCATAGTATTTGGGGCAAATAATCCCTGTTCTAACTTGTCCAAGTGGTGCTCCAGTTCAGGAGAATATCTATCCACATCATTTATATTAAAAACAGATGTTGAGGGAATAAATAACACTCTACATTGGAGCTCCAAAACTTGATTCATATTTCCAGGTTTATTGCACTAAACAATGCCCCACTAGATTATTCTCTTGTCTCAGATCTTCCCACTCCAGAAATGTTCAAATCCAAATGTGTGGCTTGAGCAAGTGCTAAAATGAAGGCATCTAGAATGCACACTTTAATATGAATCCAATTAGTCTACAGAGTGCAGAACAATTTGATTTTGGGGTTTTTATTTGATTCCCCCCTCCCCCCCCCCAAATTTAGTTGCAAGCATCTGGGGATTGCAGGTAACTGTATTTACAAAAAAAGAAAATACAATGAAGCACTATAAAGAAAACATTTCAAAGACCAATATAGTATCTGACAGGTTGCGCTCCCAGTTTAGAATAAATGTGATCTTTACTATCAACTTCAAAATACCAACCCTTTCCTAAGGAGACTCTAGAGCAAGTGTGTGTGAGGCTGTAGCTCATCTTTAATAATGCTACTTTTAAAAATAAATCATATTTTATGGATCTAAATTTAGCCTCTTCAGATAAGTGAGTCCTGGGGCCGCTGATGATTAATATGCAGTGCCGGAGCATGGCCCAGCAGGGCCTGATTAATAGAGATGACATCATGACGTTTAAACATTCTATTAATGCCGGGGCCTATGACAAATGGAGGCACTAAGCATGGATTCCAGTGACATTTGCATAGGGAAAGCAAGGACTCTTAAAGTGGCGGCTTCGTTCGTTGCCAAAGACAGCCCAGCATGTGGATGGCTGTCTCTGTATGTCTCCTCACTGCTTTAGAAAGCCTCTTGAGGCCACACCTACAGCAAGGCTTTCAAGAAATTGCATGTCCAACTATTACAAAAGGGCTGAAAATGGTGTTGTTTGGGAAGCTTCTCATGCTCTTGACTTACTTTAGAGCACCACCAGATATACAGGGAGTAGTTCCAGGAAAGGAAGTTACAACAAGGTGTTTCTTATATCTGTGATTACTCTTCTTCACAGCATACATTCTGAGATTCTCTGCTTCTGTCTTGCTAGTATAAAGAGATTTCATGAAGACATACTATAGTCAATTTTAAATCTTCCAGTAGTTGTCCTTTTAATATCAGTTTGATCTGCAGAGAATTGAGCAGAAAACATCTGGCTACTGTGGTGCATGCCCTGGTTATATCTAGATTAGATTACTGCCATATATTCTACCTAGGGTTGCCCTTGAGAAGTGTTCAGAAACTCCAATAGGTGCAGAATGCTACCACCAGGATGCTGACTGGAGTGGGTCATAGTGACTGTATCACTTAAGTCTTGATCCATCTACACTTGCTCCCAATTTGTTTCCAAGCACAATTTGATATGCTCTTGTTGACCAAGATCTGGGGACCAAGATCAAGATATTACCTAAAATGGTATTCCCCATCACTATATAGTATTGCCCATCCATATATAGTATATATGGACATGAAAGTTAGACAATGAAGAAAGCTGATAGGAAGGAAATGGATTCATTTAAAGTATGGTGCTGGAGGAGAGTTTTACAGAAACCATGGGCCATCCAAAAGAAAAATACATGGGTTCTAGATCAAATCAAAATTAAATTCTCTCTAGAAACTAAAATGACAGAGTTGAGGCTATTGTATTTTGGTCACATCATGGGAAGACAAGGTCACTGGAAAAGACAATAATGCTAGAAAAATTAAAGGCAGTAGGAAATGAGGAAACCCCAACATGAGATGGGTTGACTTGATGAAGGAAACCACAGCCTTCAGGCTGCAAGACCTGAACAAGATTGTTAATGATAGGACATTTTTGGAGGTCCAATGGTTAATTCATGAAGTTGGCTAAGTTTGGAAGTGACTTGATGGCACATAACACTTCAAACAGGCATCATTAAACTTGTGGATCTTGGACTGTGCTGAATTAATCTAAGCAAAACTCAACACACCCTCATTGGAGATTTTTGTAGTCTGTAATCCTCCAATTTTAATCCTCCAATTTTAAAGCTGACAATGAGGAAATTAGAATTGTTCAAGATTTTCTATTCCTTGGCTCAATCATCAACCCAAAGGGAGACTTCAATGAAGAAATCAGAAGAAGATTGAGACTCAGAAGATCAGCTGTCAAGAAGCTAGAAGATTGATCCTCAAAGACAAAGATGTCTCTCTGGGAACCAAGATCAAGATAATCCAAACTATGGTATTCCCCATTATGATGTATGGATGTGAAAGTTGGACAGTGAAGAAAGCTGACAAGAAGAAAATTGATTCATTTGAAATGTGGTGCTGGAGGAGAGTTTTGCAGGTACCATGGATGGCTAAAAAGACAAATAAGTGGGTTCTAGATCAAATGGAGCCTGAATTCTCCCTAGAAGCTAAAATGACAAAACTGAGGCTATCATACTTTGGCCACAGCATAAGAAGACAAGATTCTCTGGAAAAGTCAATAATGTTAGGAAAAGTGGAAGGCAATAGGAAAAGAGGAAGACCCAAAGTGAGATGTCTTGACTCAATAAAAGAAGCCATGTCCTCCAGTTTGCAGGATCTGAGCAAGTCTGTTAATGCTAGAATATATTGGAGGTCTCTCATTCACATGATCGCCATAGGCTGGAGGTGACTTGATGGCACATAACACACACACACAATCCTCCAATCACCTCTTGCCTCCACTGTCTTGTCTGCTTGCCCTCATCAGCAAATGTGACTCAATATTTTAACAGTATATGATATAAAACTGCCATTGTCAGATCTGTAAGTCTACTCTGCAATCCTAGCACAGAATCTATGAGTTATTATCAGTCTTGAGAATATAGTAGTAGATTTATAGCTTTCAAAGAAAGGATTGAACATGTGTGAGCAGTTTTTGCCAATACTTAAGCCTATTGTTATAGTGTGTGGTCAAGCACATCTGTGCTCCAGACACATATCATCTAAAAACAAAACTCACAGTTACACACCTAGTTTCAAGAACACAGAGAGCAAAACTAACTCTCAACTCCTGCCTTTCACTTGTACAACTACTGGTTCAATTTTAGCACTGGCAAAATCAAAATGTCCTGGGGAATGGAATTGTTAAGTACCTCCCAGATCAAATCATGTTCAAATGCTAGTTAAGAGAAATGTCTCAAACACCAGCAGGAAGGATCCACGTCTGGGTGCTGAAATGCTGCCCCAGGTTTGAAAATGGTAACAGAATAAACAAGAAGCCAAAATAAGATTGTTTTTTTTTTTAAAAATCAAAACTAACATTTATTAAAGAAAGTTACAGGTTGGTAGGTGATCTGCAGTACAACAGCCGGATTTGAGTCTAGTGGCACCTTACAGACCAACAAGATTTTTCATGGTATAAGCTTTTGAGAGGCAAAGCTCCATTCTTCAGATACCTGTTTATTAAAGAAAGTACCATGCAGTGTATCAAATTAGGGGGATTAATTTGCTGGATGCAAGATTGATTACAAATAACAAGAGTCTGGGGGCCAAACTACAAGTGACGAATGACACTTGAACGGCAAGTGTATTTCTCCCTGTTCACTTGCCCTCCACTCAATCCACTTGCTGTTCAAGTGTCATTCGTCACTTGTAGCTTGGCCCTGAGTGAACTGTCACCCTCCAGCATGGGAACAGGGAGGACTGAGTGCAGGGTAAAAAAAGAAGGGAGGATTGAGTGCAAAAGGGGGGGGGGGAAGAACTGAGAGAGAAACAGGTCTGTACCTACCAATCCTGGACTCCAACAGAGTGCCAATGCAGGGGTCGAGGTGGCTGGGCAGCAAATAAATACAAAAGAGAGAAAAGTTCCATGTGGCAGACATCAACCTGTCTTAGGCCAGTTAGGATGGGATGGAGGAGGAGCCATTCCACCATACACTTGCTCAAGGCACATGCCTAAAAATGTGAGTGAAAAATAAGTGTTTGAATTAGGAATGCATGCACAATATAGATATGCAACACAGATAGAGGCTTAATGGTAGAACACATGTATTGCAAACAAAAGGTGCCCACTTCAACTGGCATTAATAGATAAATGGTCTTATCTTCTTGGGATCAAACTAGACATGCAGGTTTTTAAAGAGTTTCCCTGTGTCACAAGAGCAAAAGAGGGAGGGTATTTATCCTCTTTTTACTGCTCCACATACACAGAATACTCCACATGGAGAAACAAAAACAGAGAACCCCCCCACCTCCACTCGCTAATTTGGAAAACAACTGGAGGGGGAAGGGGGGAGCCCTTCCTCCCCCCATGATGGTGTTCTGCAGCTGTTTGGACTCTCCTTTAAGAGCCATTCCCCACAGATGCTATGTGGTTGCGAGGAATCCAAGATGGGTCTGGGAAACCTGGACCAAATTCTTTAAAAACCTGCACATTTGGCTTCACCTTCCGAATGGCAAGTATATGATGGAGACCCTTGAGAATCACTGCTGGCGGAGTAGACAATATAGAGGTAGATGGACCAGTGTTTCCACATGGAACTCTTGCTTAGCTTTATCGCCTGAACTACAGGAATACTTTGGGGGGCATCCACGTGTCACTGTCATCCAGTAGTGTAGCTTCTGAGGGCCAAGCTACAAGTGACGAATGACACTTGAACGGCAAGTGTATTTCTCCCTGTTCACTTGCCCTCCACTTGCCCTCCACTCAATCCACTTGCCATTCAAGTGTCAATTGTCACTTGTAGCTTGGCCCTGAGTTTCCCTGGCTCTGCTAAATGTTTTCACAAACCTGATTTTGTACGATCTTTCCTAAAAGACTGTACCAAAAGCAAGTTTGGAGAAAACATAGATGGGAAGTTGTGGCACATCTTTACCCACAACTGGCACCACATTCAGTGCTATTTTCCTCATCCCCATCAGTAGGGTTTTGCCAGCTTTTTAAAAAATGACCAGTAATAGACATATTCTCATTCCTCACTAAATTTATGCTTCATGTCAAAGCTAGATTTGTTGCTGCAGCATGTACATAAGCCCAATTATAGGCAAGATTTGAAGGACTCAGGAATGTTCCTTGCTTAAGCAGGAAGAACTGACAACCAGAAATGACCCCCCCCCCAAAAAAAACTCAATGTGAAGGCAAACTAGAGTTTAGATGTGCTCATTGCTATCATGTGTTTAGTCTGAAACTGCTAAAATGCCCTCCCATGTATGTTTCAAGTTTGACTAGCTCACATAAGCCCTGGAAACAATCTATCCTGAAACTCTGGCTCTTTGTTTTTTCCAGTTTTTCTGTTGGATTATGGCGCCAAATACTCTGTTGATAAGCTAAATAATACATCTAGAGATGAAGAGAGCTGAATAATGCAGTTCTGATGCTTATAGCTTTCCCTTCTGTTAAGCCAGAGAGAATTCTGTGAATAAAAAATTGTGTCTGAGAGGAAAATTTCGACAGGAGTACTTTGGAAATTCATTTTGTGAAGGTTTTTTTTCACAGCTGAGAAATGAAATATCCAGCTTCAGTGGATAATTTCAGAACCTCACTGAACAAATAGACACAGACACATGTATACACATACACACAGCACTGTGATCCTGTTTCTGTACAGATTGTCATTAGATGGTTTAACACAATTAATTTAATTACATGTTTTGTTCCAGTGATAAACTGTTCTTTATAATCTATTTATGTAAAATATTTATGTTCTGCCTACAAATCCACCAAGTTCTTGAGGCAGCTCACAACAGCTTACAAGTACCATATAGGCAGTAAAATATATTATATTTTAAAAATCCACCAATCTGCAACAAACGTAGAAGAACAAAATCATAAAATCACCAGCAGAATGTCTCTCTGTCTCTCTCTTTCTCTCACACACACATACTCACACACACTCACACATACACATGCACACAAAACATTTAAGCACTACAATCCAGTAGAAAAAAATTACTTGGAAATGAAGTATCAACAATATGGCAGCTAGACAAAGAGATGCAGGGAGGAGATTCCACAAACGTGGCACCACAACAGAAAATGTCCACATTCTGGTAGCCATCTGCCTCTGACAGTGGGGGCATACAGACAGTGAGAGATCTTCCTGAGTCAGGGGTCAAACGGAAGCCTGAACTGGAATGACTTCCAGTGAGATGAGAGGAAGCATAATATAAGGTTTCTCTTCCCTTGGGCTCTGCTTGGTGTTGTTCAGGAAAACAAGCTGCTACCCTGCAAGGTGACCCCAGGGCCTACCTTGCAGGTGGAAGATATGAACTGAAAAGAAACACACAAATCTTTTGGCAGGAGGGACTCAATACAATTTAGTTTCTTGGATTTGGTTCTGTGATTTGGAAACTGTTTAATGAGCTGAACCAGTGTGTTTTTGGCTTGTTTTTTTCTGTTTTGCAGACCCCTACTTGCTAGTAACAGAAAGCAGAATAGAACTTTAATAAACAGACTGTTTTAACTAACTACATGTTATTAACTCTGTTGGTGGGAAGGGGAATGAGACCAATGCACATTAGTGCATCTCCCCACCCCCCACCTTGTAACTACCCGGAAGATGGCATTCTCTCCCTCCCTGCCAATCAGCTCCTCATATGGGAAGACCCCTCCCCTCCTATCAGCTTGGAAATATTTGGAAGGGAGATGTCAGTCATAGGCTGCAATTTGAAAGTAAGCAATTCAGAGTAAGCACTATTGAATAACATGGGACTTACATATGAGTAGACCTTTTGGGATTGCTTACATGGTCTTTCAGGGCTCTTCCTTATTCAGAGTCAAATGGCAAACCCCATTCAAAAACAATTCTGTCTGATCCCACAGCAAAAGGAAAACTTATAGGAAAAATATAGATCTGTTTGGGTGGTGGAGGGGGTAGAATTCAGCTAATCATTCTGCCTACCTGCCTATACTTGGGAGATGGAGAAGATTGGCAGCAAGAACGCTCTGTTTTGTAGTGAACTGCTGAGCCTCAAAAGGAAGGATATGGATTTGTCCCTCATTGTGGTAATAAAACTACAAAGAATAAGAAAACATGAAACCAACAGGCAACAGTAAAATGCACAGGTAATATATTATCGGCATTACTGAAAAAGAAAAAAAGTGAATATGAAGCAGGATTGTTTTTAATGTAACTGCATTGCACTTGTTGGAGCATTCTGCTACTTGGGAATGCGCTGCTGCCGCTGTTCCACTTGCCGACACTCGCCTTCTCTGTGTGTGTGTTTTGTGTGTTTTGTGTGTTTGTGTGTTATTGTTCTTAAGGAAAAGTTCAGTGGATCAGTCATTTAGACTGGAGAGGGTCTAATGCTTGATGCTGTTTTCGGTTAAGAGTGAAAACACTGCCCCCAGAGCCTTGTTTTGCCACCCTCCCTTGAAAAGAATGTGTGTTTGCACATGTGTGGCCAACACACATGCAGTGGACTGAAAGTCATGAAACAAAAAGTGAAATTTAGAAAAAACTGAAAGTCATGAAACAAACAAACAAAAAACCCCAAATAGATCAGTTCTGATCTATCAATGAAACAGAATTATTCTGGAACACCCCCCCCCCAACCCTGAGGAACAATTCAGGGTATGTAATTTCTCAGCAACAACACACCAAGCAGGGGCTTGTGTCACATCACTCAGCAACATTAGAAGTTTCCCACTAGCCCATGAAGTCTTTCTGTGGTAGAACAGCCACTTCTGTTGTAGGGAGGCTTCAGTACTGCTGAGCAGAATGGTGAAACACAAGCAAGTGCTTTGGAGAAGACCTTAAGATTCACACTGCTTAGTCCTCTATTCCAGTCCCACACCAAGGAAAGATTTGGATTGACAGGATGGATGGGCAGTGTGTTGTAGGCAATGGTCTGGTCAAGCATCTCAATACGGTCTACATGAACACTAGAGCTCTGACTCCATGTATTTGTAGTATGTGGTTAATTCAAATGAAAAACAAATCTGATTGCCAATAATGTTTACTTATAACACAGTGAAATTCAAATAGAGCTCCAGTTCTTCTGTTACAGGACTTAAATCCCTTCAGTTAGAACTATAAAAAGAAAAGGAGGGGGGAATCCCTTTTTATATACATTTTCCAGTAGGCATTGGATTTAAATGTTATTTTTAATAAAGTCTGTAGATCTTTTCAGCCTTTGTGATGCCACTAACAACATTTGTGCATCTTTGAAACAAAAGTCTTGTTGCCTTGATGAAAGGTTTGTGTGTTTACTTACTGTCTTTCTGCTCTCTGTCTCTATCCACTTAAAAAGCAGACATTTTTGTACGCAGAGTTCCTTGATTCTTCTCAATGTTCAACAGAGAAGGTGGGAGTGAGAATGCTACTGCTTTAACTCAGGTCAAGCTAATCTTTAAAACACCAAGTATCTTAGCCCAGCCAATGTAAGCAACCAGCAGAAGAGGGTTCAAGTGGTCAAATTGCAACCTATCAAGATATTCTCTTTGACCTTGACTTTTTCTTCTCTCCTGTCTTCTTTACTCTACTCTGCAAACATCAGTTGCTTCTTGTTCCTCTTTTTTCTTATGGTTTCTGTCAGCTCTTTATCTTCAAGGATCACTGCCACCAGTTCCGCTCGTGTCCTGTCAGCAGTTGAGAATAGGGACCTGATGTTTTGATGATTAGTTTGATAGTTTGTTGATCTGTTCCTTAGTGTTTGATAGGTTGCTTCACTGGGCTCCTTCCTAACTCTGCAGTATAGCACAATTGGCTTTTTGTACATGTGTATTTGAATCCTACTCCCCACCCCCATTCCATGTTGTAGAACTGGTCCACTCAGCAGGGTAATATTTAAAAAAGATAATTTGATCATTCACAAATCGTATAAAGCAATACTCTTCAGTGTTTGTCTATATAATCCTTAATAATACTAACGGGCTGACAATCGGTTTGAATTGTCAGTGTTTTGGCACATGTGCCGTTTTGTGAAAACCCAAAGCAAGCCCATTTGGTTGCATTCAGAGCTGTCCAGCACGAACTAAACAGGTTGAGTGATCCACTCACAACTGACCAACAACTTTGAACATGGTCAGTTTGAATGTTGAGCACATTTATGGAGAAATTTGCAGAATCCTTGATATTCTTCCATGTAATTCCCTACACATGGAAGAGCCAACCTTCCCTCTGTATATAACAAGTCCGTTTCTTTTCTTCCTTTAAATCATAATATGGAATAATAGCAGAGAGCTGAGCTGGTTCCCATGAATCATCTAATCTACCCCTGCTGGAAGGCAATATAAAACATTGCTGACAAATCCCTGACCAATGCTTTCTTGGATAACTATGAAAGAGGAAACTTTGCACTTTCCCTAGTACTAGTCCTGTTGCTACTGCTACAACTATTTGTACATTTGCTAGGTGCTATTTAAATCCACAGCTTTTTTGTCTGATTATTTCTGACTCTTTGTTCTGACATTGTCTTTTTCAATATGTAAAAAGAAATGCTAACCTATCCACCTGCTTAATCTTCTTTTCTCTGTGTTAAACAGATCTATTTCCTTAGCCTTCTTCAAAGGATTTTTCTTACATTCTTCATAGAATTTTTCTTACCATCCTTAAAAGTATCTATGGAACCACACACACTCTGTTGAATTCCTTTAAATTTCCTCAGATATTTTATCTGGGGTGGGGGGAACAGTACAGATTTTTAGTCAAAATCTCTTGACACCTTAGGGATGTACCTATCCTTATTTCTCCCCCGCCACCTGGTCAAAAAAGTTTTCTTAATGAAATCCTTTCAGTTTACCACTTTCTCTGATGCTCTGCCCAAGAAGGAAACCTGTAATGATTTTCTGCACAGATCTTCACTAACAGAATAAACTTTCTTCTCATCCACAGAGACATAGATTCACTCAGGCCTTTCCACAAAGCTTGCCTGACCTAGATAGAATAATCTCTCAGATTTACACAGACTGACCCAGGTACACACACAGTTTGCCTAATATGCTGCAAGCCCCACTCATTCCCCAGCTGTGAGGCAAATCTTCCCTTCAAAGCGGTCAAGAATGCTTGCTGTGGCTGTGCAGCCTCTGGTAGCATGTCTCTGAGTATAATTTAAAGGTCTTTTGTCCCGCACTTTAAAACATATAATTTTTTTGCTTATATTCCAGCCCAAATATTTAGTAGGGGAGAAGCAAGAGCCCACGTCTTCTTTAAATGAAATACCAGTAGAGGCTGAGTAAAGTTCAAAAATGAAACAGCATGTTTATTAAACAGGCAGGGTTGGTATATAGGTAGGCAGGAAAAGTAAAGCTGAGGTAAATTTTGATTGCAGAACAAAATACTTCACAAGCATTAGGTACAATAGTCTTCTTAAAGCTTAGTTTCAGTAGTTGCAGATCTTAAAAGTGAGAGGTTGGTAGTTTCAGACTTAGGTTACATTAATAAGGGTTTTTTTCATAGATTTGACTTTACAGCTTAGGTGTTCTGACTTCAGCACAGCACACTTTTCCCTTTACAGCAGACCTAGGGTCTCCTCAGAGCCCCACCCCCTGCCATTTTTAGACAGGAATGATTCTTCTCCAAAAGACATAACTCTGATCGCTTAGCTGAAGGGGAGTCTCCTTTTACTGCCCACTTCCTCAGCCAACAATATACCTCAAGTTCTAACTTGTCTGTGTAAATTAGTGCTCGCTTTCACACATTAGTTCCTTAACTAAAAGTTCTCCAGACACTTAAAACTGTCCCAGTTAGGGCAAACTTTTCCTTTTTCCTCACATAGAGGGTTACTAGTCTGACCTTCCTTGTCAGACTCCAAACTTCAACTCCTACAACAATTCTGTCAATGCCAATTGTTACCTTCTGACTGGCCAATCACAGAGATGGGGAAGCAGCCTGTCAATCATTCTCTCGGCAGGCAGTATTGTAACCCTTTCTCTTCCACTCTCTGGGTGCTGCACTTAGTAATCCTTTCATTCAAAAGCCCATTCCATCACATCTGACTTGGCCAGAATAAAATCCCTTTCAGGCTTCTACACAGTTTGCCCAATTTAGTCATAAAAACATCTCTTAGATATACAATGGCTGACCTTTTCCTCAGCTCTGACTCTACACCCTTGAGTACAGCTACCATCCAACTAGAGCAGACTCCTTTCATCCATCCAGCCCACCTCCTCCTTTCCTCAGAGGCTTGCATATTTTTTAAAAAAAAAACACATTAACACGCAGAAATAAAATCCAAACTATTTGGATACACAACATTACAAAACCTATAACACATTTTAAATTTCATGATGATATTACATTTCTCATCCTCGCTCTTTCAGCCTGACCATCCCCATTTCAGTTCATCTCACCTCTTGGGAATACTTCCTGCAGCTTAGTTTTCTGTTTCAGTTTGCTTCATTATAAAGGTCAATGCCCTCTTCAGAAACCAAACCTAGGCTTGAATCCTATTAAACTTAAACATTATCTGCGTTTATTAAATATATACTTTGGCAGAAGGCACTTCTGCTATAGTAACCCTTCCATGATCCCATGTCCTGCTGTTTAGGACCGTAATCAAATGCCCAGTATTCTCACACCCCACAGGGTAAAAGCCACTTTAATTTGGTGAAATACCATGATGCATGAATGCATATCTGCATAACATGACTACTTGGAAGGGCCAATCATGTGGTTTGTCCTATTTCATTGCTGCCTCCCACCAAGTGTGATTTCATAGGAAAACTCCACTCATGATCAAGACCTTGTCCTGAATGAGTTTGCAAAGCCCAAAGGTGGTAGAATGGACTATACTGTCTGAGACTACAGACAGTAGTCTGTAGTCCAATTGTATCAGACAGACAGACAGACAGACAGACAGAAACATCCATGCAAAGACAGACACAGACAGACACAGACAAAGACAGAAACATCCATGCAAAGACAGACTAGCATATCATAGAGACAAATTTTACTCCCTCTGTACTTGCTGTGCCAATGTTTATTTGAAAGGAGTTTTAAATATAGGGGTACCGTTCCAAAATAAGACCCTTCAAATTCTTCCAGCTGTGGTTTGGCATTTTAGAAGCCATTTTAGTATCTCAGTTCTCTGCCTTTCATTGCCATCTCATTCCCCTGCATGTGTGTGAACCATGCGTCACATGGACACTAGTACATTGTAGGGTCACCACCACCATGCCAAAGTACACCCCATATTGTTGAGCCTGGACAAAGTGAGTTCTTCTCTGGCATATGGAAGATATTGACTTGTACAACAGATCATATCGCATGATTCTGAGCAGCAGCTGGACCTGATGTTTCAGCTGAGGACAATATTTTGCTTGAGAATCAAGCCGAAGTCTCTGCAACCTGTGGAGGATAATTGCCAGAATCGTAATTGGACTTCCCTCAGCATCTTCTTTCTAAACAAGGAAACCTTCCAAATGCTTTCTGTGGAGAACTGGAAAGGATTATTACCATGGTTTGAAGCAAAAGCTGAAATCCAGAGAAGTAAGTGATACAATTTTCTTTGAGACCATGCCATGACTTACTGCCAGGAACTATAATCCAGGAATCTCTGGTTAGTTGACAACCAAATTGCCTCAATTTAAATGGAGAAGGAAATGAAACATATCCCTGAAATTTTTGTCTCAACCTGAAAGAGACTTTATGGTGTGGCAGCTTCAGTCCTCCTCACCAAAGCAGTTCATTAGAAGCAGTTCCACACATGAAAAATTGCTGTGGGGTGCATCAGTGTTATATGGTGGGGATGTGCCTACCTATTTTCTTAAGGTTTGCTTTATTTTATGCATATTCTTTAGTATCGTACAATTATTTGGATGATATTTACACTAAGATTTAAGGGGATATACATTCCCATCTGCAACTTTATACCTCATCCAGTTGGGATGATATTTTCAAGGATTGTATGTTTTAAGCTAAAGAGCTTCTATCTCAAATTCCATGCAGACAGGACAAGCTGTTCATGTTCTAGAGACAATGAAAGACACAACACATTTCTGGATCCAGTGCTCTTCTATTCAATACAATCCATCTTTTCCAATGACCAGGATCATATATCAGGTGGTAAATAGATGTCAGAGTGTGGGACTATGATCTGGGAGGCCTGGGACATTGTTCTCTCAGCCTAACCTAATTTACAGGCATGTACCTTCCCTGAATCAGAATGCATTGTATACCTGAAGGTCAATGGAATATGTCAGGGGTCCTCATTGTTGCACACAAATGTAAACACTGCAATCGGTTCATTCATTTCAGCATGTTTCTAGACCCTGCCTAATATAACTTCCCTCCATTCATGAAGAAAGTAAAGGTGTCACATAGCAACATAAAGTATGGGAGAATATAGGTTTAGGCAGGCTCTTGACTGAGAGATTATTAGGCTTAGTCCAAAAGCCTCAGCCTCTACCCCCTTCCTTACTTTTGCTGTATTGTCACCAGCTGAAAGAAAGGGGTTTGCTGTACTGTATGTAAAACTTCCAATCTGAGATGATGTTGTATGGTGTAGACATGGGCTAGACTTTCTAGCTAATCCATCAGCTTGTCAGGCACAATTCTACATAGTCACACTTTCCCTTCAGTGATCCTCCTATATACCTTATCACCCTTCTAGAGTGCAACGGCAGACATTGCTGCATGACCACCCAAAAATGAACTAATTGTTTTGAACCTGAAAGTCAGAGAAAAAGGCATTTGGTTAATTACTATTCTGCTTTTGTTAAAGAGCAGACTGCTGGATTGGAATTGTGATCCCTTACCTATTTGATCACCACCAGTGCAGTGAAGTGGTTAGAATATCAGACTAGGATCCTAAAGACCTAGGATTGAATTCCCACTTCTCCCACTTCTGACATGGAAGCGTGCTGGGTGACTGGGCCAGTCACACACTATATCCAAACCTAGATTACAGGGTTGTTGTGAAGATAAAAAAGGAAAAGTGAAAAATATCATAAGGCACTTTGGGGCCCCATTGGAGAGAAAAGTGGAGTATAAAAGTAAGTAAATATATTTTGTTCCAAATTCAAATTCATGTTACACTGGAGTCTTTGCATGACAATATGTAATATATAGATATCACAATTAACTAAATATACATCTGGAAATGCTAATCCAATTTCATTTTCCCAGATATATAAGTTCAGATGTTTACTGTACAGGAATGTGTGATATTTATATGTTACTTGCCTGCAACAAACAAAAACAAAACACAGGTGTGATGTTGATGTTCATTACAGAAGTCATAATGTGTGGATCTGTCCCTAGTTGTCTGTGGAGTAAAGGACTCAGGTTCCTGACTGCTTGTTTAAACCAAATCTCCACACCTGAAAGTTGCCCATCAATAAAGAAGGTACCATGGAGAACTGGTGCCTGAATCTTGACAGTTTGATGAGGTGTTCATGACAATATAATGGGATTTTGGTGATATGTGATATTTGATGCTTGTTAATGGAATGCAGGAGGGACACTTGAAGTCAGGCAAATTGATTTTGGAATCGTTTGTCAGAAGAGTTTTTTCCCCTCACTCCTATGATATAAATGGGTTAAAAAAATCCCCTCCTTGAAATCCAGCTTCAAGAGCTATTGTAACACTGAACACACATCAGAGAATCGAGGAGGACACCCCTGTGCACCATTAAAATGAGGGAAACTAGAAACATCCTTCATGGATGGGGGAGGGAATCGAAGAGGAAAGGTAAAGAGGGCCTGGCAAGGCTGAGCCAAAACCATCCCTCGCATCCCACTGAAGTTTGGAAGAAAGTTGAAGTGGAGCCGTAGGTTCCATCTACATTGTGATGTGATTTAAAGAGCATAGAGAACTATTCTCTCACAGACAAATAGGAAATCAGAAGAAAATGTAGGTCAAATAAAAGAACCATCTGTGTAGTGAGGGCAGTAAAACTTAACTAAAGAAGTATGAATCACTATAACCCAGCTGTACTGCAGGCCTGTCTGAGGCCTAAAAGACATGAGTTCTCTTGCTGCCTTTGATGACCGACAATATTCAGATCTGATGAATATTCGGACAGTGCACCTTCATGTTTAATCTGCATCACATTCTATTCTTCCTCAACTCTGGTTTAATTAGGAGAGTTTCCATAGTGACTTCTGGAAGTGGAATATGTGCATTTTGTCACAGTTTTAGTTTTTTTAGATTGCACCCCCCTTTTTGTTATCAATGTGCATGTATACATTGGCAAAACACTGCAAAAAAGCAAACTTGTGAGCGGCATCAATAATTTTTGTGTGGGTGCAGTCTCACATATTGGCAAAACAGACTTCAAAATAAATACTAATAAAAGTGTATATACAATTAAATTATTATTGATTTTTGTGTGGTTTTATCAATATACGCAATGGCACCCACACATCTATAAAACATGACATCTAAAGAATCTTGATGCAGCCCTGTATAGAAACATATCAGAATTTTTTCAGCGTTTTACTAATGCACTTATGAATTGGTAATGCAGACATGATGAAATTGGTAAGAAAAAGATTCAGAACAGGTAAAAGGGAAGTACTTCCTTCACTCAATGAATAATTAAATGGTGGAACTGACTAACAGTGGATGTAGTGATGGCCACTAACACAGATGGCTTTAAAAGCATATTAGACAGTTCCATGGTCCACTAATAGCTATGATGACTAAAGGAAATCTCCACATCCAGAGATAGTAAACCTCTAAATACTAGTGCTCTGGGGAAGACCTTGACTTCTGTTCCCTACTTGTCGGCCCTCTTGAACAACTAACTAACCACTATCTGCAGCAAGGAGCTGGACTAGGTGGACCACAGGTCTGATCCAGCAGGATGCATAGGGGAATACATGATAGAAATCTAGGGTTGTTAACCTCCAGGTAGTGGCTGGAGAACTCTAGTACTTGCAAATGATCTTCAAGTGACAGAAATCAGTTCCCCTGGAGAAAATGTTTGCTTTGGAGGGTGGGGTTTATGGCATACCCTGAGGAGGTCCCTTCCCTCCTAAAACCTGCCCTCCCCAGGCTCCATTCTCAAGATCTCCAGGAATTTCAGAACCCAGAGCTGGCAGCCCTTTGGAAATCATAGATTCCTAGAGTTGGAAAGGTCTTACTGACCATCTATTCCAACCCTTGTCTCAGTGCTGGAAATCCAAACTGAAGCAACAGATGGCTACGCAGCCTCTGGTTGCAAGCCTCCAGAGAAGCAGATCCCTCCCTCCCCACACTATGTTATTGGTTCCACTTCCGTTGGTCTTACTTCTATGCAAACAAAACAATCATGGTGAACTGCATATTCACAGAACTCTGGGCAAACTGAGTAACCTGAAAAGAAAATAATGGAGACTTTCTGATGCAGCCACTCCAGACTAATACACTACTCTGAAATCTAAAGAGAAATTTGAATGAGAAGCATTTTGAAGCTTCCTTGTTTGAAGGTCTATTGTGTCTTATACTGACACAGAAAAATGGCCACAATAACAGCGAAAGATGCATGATGTGTTAGGGCTGAAAAAAGAAGATTCAAAATGATCGGGCGGGGGTGTACAAAGACTTGAAATACATTTGCATATTACTGTGCTTAATTTATTCTGCTTTGTTTCAAAAAGCTGTGCAGAGCACTGAACCCCTCACTCCCAGACTGCGGCTCAGTGTTCCCTGTGGTACCTGAGATTTCATCAGGATTGCCTGCAGACTTTCAGGACAACCTTTGCATTTTCAAAGGCTGAACACTATCACTTTTTAAAGTTAGAGTTTAGGTTTTCAAAATGTTGACCTTTGGACCCAATAACCATTGCTGCCTGAATGTCTGAACAGACATCGTCCTGACAGAAGGAGGGCAAATACAGCTCAGGCATTCCCCTGGCTCCATTGCTAGGGGAATAGAGTATTGGCGCCTGAGTGTCTGGCTCTCCGATCAGATCCCAATGCCCCCCCTGATCAAGCCCCCCCCCCAAACGCTGGATCGGTCGCCATGGACAGAACTGATTCTCTGGGTCTCGATTGCGCAATCGCCATTATCATGGGTATTTTTCAATCGCAATGATGATCGTGCCCATCTCTAATCCTGACATTGCCCCCAGACAAAACAGAAGCTTGTATGCAGTTAACAAGGCACTTTCCACTTGAGAACTTCCAGCTAGTGTAGATAATAGATATATGAAATACTTGTGGTGAGACACAAGATCTGATTCAAGGAGTGTCTTACCAAACAGAGTACATTGGGAAGAGGTACAGGAAGCCAGCCAGGTAGCTATGAGCTAAAGACTGATCCTGCTTGGGGTGGTATCATGGGTTGATCTGGGTAGAATAAAGAAATCAATGCATAGTTGGAAACCTAACTGCCAGGTGCGAATACGGGATCCAGGACCCTCCTGCAACCTGCAGTTTTAAATACTCTTTCTGTTTTCATGAAACGTCTGAACATTTTCAAGGCAAACCTGAAAAACATTAATAGAGCATGCAACAATTCATCCTCCTCCTCCTCCTCATCATTATTGCCATTTCTCATTGAGACTCAAGGCGGATTATATAGTGTGAGATTAGCATAGTCAATATCAAGGACATTTCAATAAACAATGCCAGCGGGTAAATAAATGCAAATTTACAATGACATAACGGCAAAAAATCCAATACAAAGTTGAAGAAATGCTGAAACAGAGCATAAGCAATTCTAGGACTGATATTAGACAACATAGAACTACGCAGTAGGGTCATACTTAAAGCATCAGGTAGTACATAGGAACACATAACTAAAGCAATAGATAATGCAACATAGTGGTGAAGTCTATGGTCCCTAACTTGTTAGTGAAGCATCTCCTTGAGATCATCTCCCTACAATACAGCCCTCCTATCTGTGTAAAAATCCCTTTTGAATAATTCAGTTTTTCATCATTTGCAGAAGGCCAGGAGAGTGGGGGCTTTCTTGACTTCCTCAAGCAGGCTGTTCCATAGGACAGGGGCCACCTCAAAGAATGCAGGTGTACAGTCAGTAAGATTTTTGTCACGTATATTGCTGCCAAATGTCATCTAAAGTGAAATTTGAATGTGAATTTGGAGGTTCTTTCTCAGGTGAAATGTCTTAGGAGTCTGAAGGAAAGTTAACATACTGAGATTCAGCAAAATTTCTGCACGTGGTTCTGCATATCTTGCAACTGGCTGCCTTCAAAATACAGGCATCATTGCGTCTGAGTGTATGTTACAATTATCATAGTATAACTTGTACCACACACTCTGCATGGTTTCAAATGAGCCTGTACCTTTCACTTCATGCATTGTGGATAGGCAAGACCAGGCAAAATAGCATTGAATACATGTTAATACATGTACTGTAATGAATGGATCTGTGCTGGTCTGTGCACATGCCTGTAGCCTTTTTGACTGTGTCTTGATGTGCATTGGAATACACAACCAAACCCCTTCAGAACCCTTTTTAATTTTGGACATCCTCTTTATCTTTGACAAACCCCAGCACTTTTCGATATATTGCTGCTGCAGTGCCGACTGCCATGGCTTCTCTTCCAGAATTCTACCCTCCTCGTTTGGTCACTGCTGTTTTATAATGATTAACATGTGATCACTGCAGACGTTTTCAGAGCAAGCCTTGGCAAATTCCAACAGTAGTTTCTTTGCTTTTCAACTCATTTTGGTTTCGCAATATCACAGATAAAAGGGAATCTCAAGGTATCACAAAAGACAGGCTTTTCAGTGTTGTTCCAATAAAATCAATGAAAGTTTTGCTTTTGACTTCAGTAGGAACAGGCTGGCGCTGAGAGCTAGAGAGACTCAAGTCAATGGGAGATTTCTTTAATTTGTTCTCTTGACACACACTCCTTATCTGATGGCATTATTACCTGATAGATAAACCACAGGTGGGGAAAGCAGGCCTAGTTTCTAGTACCCATTGCGGTTCTATTGATTCCACTCCCTAAATTGGAATGTTAATGATATGGCACACATGCACCCCATGAATGGATCATAATAGTACAGCATCAATGGTGGTTCCAAAAGCGATTAACATGAAGGTGGCCATGTTTGCAAAGGATCCTTTCAGGGATGCAGACTTCCAAGCTCCAAATGTATTCTTGAGATTGGGTACTCCTTGCTGCTGCTAACTCTCATCTTTTCTGTCGCTCAGAAAGGAGCTTATTTTTAAAAGCAGGTTGTTTTGATAAAATGAAGGGAAACATAGTCTAGCATCAGTATGGAGACGGAGAGCTATGGGAAACCAGGACTGACTGCCACACAGTTGCACAATCACATGAGCAGCATGCCATTGGAAGAACTCAACTCATTATAATACCATTCGAAATTTCTGCCTGCAGCAGAATTACTTCAGACTAGAAATCTCTGTCTGCTCATGTACTATATGTTTAAACAATATCAGGAGAGCCTGTGAAAACAGTCATGAAGGTGTCTTCATTTGAGTCAGACCCTTGGTCTATTAAGCTAAGGACTGACTACTCTGACTGGCAGTGGCTCTCCAGGGTCTCAGGCAGAGGTCACTCACATCACCCACTTATGTGAGTGTTTTAACTGGAGATGCTAGGGAGGGATGCAATACAGCTGCAGAGCAGATGCTGCACCACTGAAGCAAAGAAGTTCCAGATAAAGCAGGCATAGGTTGAAGCAAAACTGAAGCACAGAACGTGGTTCTGAGATGACTTTTTGATTTTTTTTCAGTATTATTAATACTGCAAATAGGTTAGGATGGACTGTGAAATGATGGACAGTGCAATAGCACCTCTGCAGTTAGCCGTTTGTCCAACTCAGGCTGGGCCTTCTGCCACAACTGGCAGGTAAACTAAATCTGTGCTGTGCAGGCCACAGCCTGTGAAGAAGACTTGAAGCAGCAGGAGACCTTCTGTATCCATACAGAACCCTGGGTAAATATTGAGGATACTTCCCCCACAAATTATCCCATGTAGGCCTAGGGTTGCCAGTCCCCTGCTGGGGGCAGGGGATCCCCTGCTCCCATCCTTCACCCCCACCCCTGCTTACCTGGCCAGCAGGGGAGGCACGGACCTCCTGGGAGTGTGCTCCTGGGTGGCGCAGCATGCTCCCATGGGCCTGATCCGACTTGGATCGGACCTGAATCAGGCCCAAATTGGCCCAAATTGGGCAGCTGGGGTGTGTGGGAGTGCTCCTGTGTGCCACAGCAGCCCTATTCGAGCTGATTCGGCCTCAATCCGGCCTGATTTGGGCCTGATCCAGCCCGAATCAGGCTTGATTCCTTCCCCCCATGGAGCATGAGAGTGCTCCTAGGGGTGGCCACGACTCGAGCAATGACATCACTTCCTGGATGGACAACCAAGAAGGTAGGTTCTGGGTCCCCTGCCTCCCACTAGAACTACAGGGGGACCTGGCAATCCTATGTAGGCTATTTCATTTTGGACAGCAAGGGTATTCTAAGATAAATGACAATTTAATGTTTATCTTGTGTGCTTGGGAATACAAAATGCCCTGGGAACTTGAAAGCCCAAATCTTACTAAATTTAACTGGTAACTAGGGTTGCCAGGTCCCCTTACTTTGAACCTTGTTGAGAGGGACTCCTGGGAGGGGTTGCCACTTCTCTTCATTCACACTTGTGCTCTGCACGTTCCCAGTGATGTCACTTCTAGTTTAAGCCAGAAACAACTGGGTCCCAGCAGGACCAATACTTTAGGAATTGGCCCAAAGCATAGAGTTTTTACTATGGTTTTACTATGGTCCTAAACAGTCAGTCCTGCTGAGTCCTTTTTACTTCTGGTTTAAACCAACCTGGTAGAACTCCCTGTCGGAGAATACCTGGGACCACCAAGATCTTGTGTCCTTTTGACAGGCCTGCAAGACAGAGATGTTTCGCCAGGCATATGGTTGAGGCCAGTCCTAGGTCCATCAAACAGACATCGAGGTATCTTACTTAGAGTAAAAATGTGACTTGGTTGTTTCAGACAGCCCCCTAAGTTGTAAGATGTTCATTAAAAGAGGATATAGGTTTAAAGTTCTCCGCCATTTTGAAATGAGGCCTTGGTTGAGGAAAGGCTATGATATGAAGCAACAAGCAAGGGCTTCACAGTTCTTTTAGACAACATGTGGGCCCTCTTATCTCCAAGTCATGTCTCTTTTTCCTCACCTTCCGATCCCCACCTTCTACCCCCTCCCATTTTGTAGCCCACCGCTTGCCTAATAGTTTCCGCACCAAAACACTGTGGCTGCAATAACAAATGCCACCTCATTTCAGCATGATGAATGAAGAGTTTTAATGAAACTGGCCTAAGCTGCTCCTGGCAAGCTGCCTGCTTTTTGTTTGTTTTAAGCAGGAGTGATCCATCACCCTCCTGACTCCTCTCCATCGCAGCATCGCCAATCAATGCATCGCTCCTGTCCTCCTCCTCTATCCCCTGGCCTCCGCTACTTTCCTGGCTCCCTCACCTTTCCATCACCCCCCTCAGGCACCGTGGTTGCGACATTCATCTGCTTCCCTTTGTCCCTGAGTATCAGTGGGGCTGTCAGAGGAAAGGCAGAACTGTTTGTGAATGTCAGCTGGGCCCATCCTTCTGTAGTGAACAGCACCCACTTCTGCAGAAATCTCCTATTTACCTTCCAAACATGCAAATTCACTCACAGTTGAAAGTCTGGGGAATATTAATGACCCCTGGCTGGCTGCACTATTGTTAGGGTTGCTTCTTTTCTCCAGGACATAATGTACATCAACTTTTGATTTTAAGATCAGACAAAAAAAAAGAATGCTCCCCTAACCACCATCATCACTTCCTCCCCACAAATGAGCAAACCAGACAATCACCACGCACATTCCTCTCCATGGAAGAACGTAATAAATACAGTCACCGATCAGGAATGACACCTTAATCAAGCAAACTAAGAACACCTCCCCACTGCCAGCACAGCTCTCTGGAAGCTTTGGCAATGAGGGGAGGGGGGACGAGAATACAGCCTTTCTTGTATTGTTGTTAGTTTCATTATGACAAAGAAGCACACAGCATTTGTGATGATTTTGTCCAGGTCAGAGGGGCAGAAGGGAACGAAAGGAAACATAGCTGTCCTGGAGGAGGAGGAAAACAGCAATCATGCTACAAAACAAAATGACAATTTTGTATTTTCTGTCAGATGGAACAGAGACATGTCAGGACTAAGCTGGTTTTGTTAAGCATTTCTTTGGCTGTTCCTGGCATTTACGTTTTTGTCAGAGTAACTGATGCCAATAAATAATCAATACATTTCACAAGGCTCTTAGAATGACAGGGTAGTAAGCACAAGGAGTGTGCAGCATTTCTCCACTGCGGCTAGACTCTGGAATGACCTAGAGGGAACACAAATGTCCTGTTCTTATAGGATGGCAATGTTTATTTCCGGAGCCCAGTTCCAAGCCCTGGCATTAACCTTGAAAGCTTTAAAGGCCAAGACTCTGGGGGTCTGAAGGAACATCATCTCCTGTACAATCTGCTTGTGTCTTAAAATCTGTTTATCTATCTAGGTGCTTCTCCCTTTGGCCTGATATTTGGGAGGGAAGATGTTTTCAGTGAGAATTCCATCACCCTCCAAATCAAAAAGCGATTCAGACATTGCAGAGATCTGGGTTCCCACCTTGCATAGCATTCAGTGAGATATGAGTTCTCCTCAGTTTCCTCTTAGGTGGTACCTAATTTGGATAGAGAACATAACGTACATAAAGAAGGGGCTTCATGCCATTTTCTGACTTCAGATGCTTCTGGGGATGGGGGTGCTTTGGCCCATTGGGGGAAATCTACATGTTCCCTGGTGTACACATGGATTTCCCCAGAGGGTCAAACAGCACTCCTCATGAGGAATTTCAGGCCAGGAAAATGGCACCTAAGGAAGGCCAAACTTCCATATGCAGCACAGTCCTGATCTAAGTAGGATGCCACATATATGGGAACATATGAGGAGAACCCACAACTCACCTCTGACAGTGACATAGTGTGGGGACTCCCTGCCCCAACCTGTATATGCCATAATTTGTGAATGATATACATCTGCGCTGGTGCTGATCTGTACCTGTACAAGATTAAAATTGAAAACTGTGGCAAATGGCAGAGGTGTCCATTCTGAAATTAGTTTTGAGAAATTCTCCAAATTAAACTGGAAATTAGTTGAAGTGGGTAGAAGAAATCTACTGGACAATAATGGAGAGGGGGAAATCTACTCATTCCTAATCATCTTGGGTAACTTACTGAATGAATTGTGTTATTGTCTGGCTTATTTTCCTTTGTGTCTTCTGATCTGCCCTTCTCACTTCATTCTTCTTTTTCTGTGTAGTTTTAGGCTGTATCTGTATATATATATATATATATATATATATATATATATATATATATATATATATATATAAAATTAGATAGCATTGATTTTAACAGCTCCTTTACTCCCATAAACGTGTCTCCATAGACAAAGAATGGAAGCTCCCAGATGGTAGCTAAGGGCTTCCTTATGGATCAACAGCTAGCAAGAAATGATTTGCTGCTTTCCATCACTTATACTTCCAAGATGAGTTAAATATCCTGAAATCCTTTTGTCGTCTATGTTTGTGAAAGCCAAATTGTATTCAGCAAAGTTTTTAGGATGGTAGCTGTCTGAATTTCCAAGTCTATATTCTAGTGAGGATATGAGTATTTTGCCATCTGGTGGCTGGTTGCAGCATATCACATGTTAAGTGTCAATCTTATCACTAATGGTGAACAATTTTGAAGGGGGGAAATTCAGTATGGTGCAGTACTAAGCAGACAGAGTCATGTGCTAAGTCAATGGACAGGATATAACTCTGCTTAGCCTTGCTCTGATTGTATGGTGGGTTGACCAAATCAGTGTTTTACTACAACTGTGTCAGAGGAAGATCTAAGGGTCAGAGGATAACCCAGAAGACAAGCACATGGGCCATTGTTAACAGTAAATAAGGACCAGAATCCAAACAATGGTGTTAACAGAACCTCTACATACCCACAGCACAATCCATGAGTCTTAGGGCCAAGCTACAAGTGACGAATGACACTTGAACGGCAAGTGTATTTCTCCCTGTTCACTTGCCCTCCACTTAATCCACTTGCCATTCAAGTGTCATTCGTCACTTGTAGCTTGGCCCTTAGATGATCTCTAGAGCATCCCAGCATAAGATAGCACATATTTATTCATTGATTTTATGCATTTATTTAAATATGTGTATTCTGCTTTTCTCCCTGAGAGAACCCAAAGCAGCTCACAACAACACGAAATAAACCAACAAAAACAAAACAACAAATGGTGACATGGGCCGGTCCAGGATTCAGGTGCTGGCTTATCTAATGGTATTAACCACAAAACACTGACTAAGCACAAAAGGTCCAACAGCCAGAGTCAAAGAGCCCTTTGGGTCTTGCTACTCAGCTCATGCCCAAGGGCTTGCCACATCAAGTCCTTATGCCCAGAGACAGAAAAGGACAAAAACACAATGGAGATGTTGTGTGATTGGCAAGACATTCCCACAACAATTCACCTTCCTTGCTTTGCTCTCTGCTCCTCTGCAACATGGGAACCAGCTGTCATTATGTTATGTTTGCATGTATAGTTCTTCTTGTGTTTAAATGTATTTTGTGATGAGTCATGGTGATAGAGCTGTTGTTTATAGCAATCACTCTTAGGCAAATGTAACTATGCCCTGCAGTTCTTTGGATCCTGGTTTTTATATATGATGTAACAAGTAATCCCTACATGAGATGTCTTCATACCTTAGAGTTAGCAACCAAGGGTGAGAGCAGGAGATGAGGAGGTTCAAATTTGGTCCTGAAGTATTTGCTTTTTGATCTATACTCTAAGCTATGACTTGGATGGCCCAGGCTAGCACCATCTTGTCAGATGTTGGAAGCTAAGCAGGGTTGGCCCTGATTAGTACTTGGATGGATAACCACCAAGGAAGACAAGGGTCACTATGCAGAGGGAGGCCATGGCAAACCACCTCTGAATATCTCTTGCCTGAAAATTGTGCGACTTCACCACAAGCCACCTGCAACCTGACAGAACTTTCTGCTGCCAGAAGATGAAGGAGCCAGTTATGCTCTAGACTGCTTTAGCGGGGGGCTTAGTTTTTCTGCACAGGCAACAAAATCTCTGCAAATGCTGTTCATTGAATTCAGTTCAGTCAGATAGTGCTGCATCTCACTACAGGCAGGTGACCATCTCCCCCCACCCCTCCTGTCATCCTTTACCCTAGTCTGTTTGTGTGGTGTGGAGACTCTGCTGAAATTTTGGTGACATTTGATTAAAATACAATGACTCCACCACCCGCCCAAAGTTCCCCATATAAAATAATGGACATACAATGATGGCTGAGGGGACTTACTTAGAATTCAAACACTTTGCCTAATTTGTATGAAACTTGGGGGCTTTTTGAAGGACAGGCAGAAGGCACTCTGCTGCAATTTTGGTGACATTTGGTTGAAAAACAACAACTCCAGTCCTCATCCCTGAAGTCCTCCATAGCGAATAATGGAAATGCAACAATGGCTTGTGTGTGTGTGTGTGTGGATCTGCTACAGAAACCTTCCCCACTTTCTGAACAGAAACTAAGAACAAACTGCAACAAGGAAGGCAAATGCTGAAAAGATTTGTTTTTATTGTCAGTCACTATAAGTGCAGGGAAATGAAATGAATTCAGACAGGGCTTGGTTTTGTAATGCTCATGGCCCCTTCTAGCTGCTGTTTGATGGCCATTTTAGGAATTAGTAGAGTGCAGCAGCACAGAGAAGGACCTATTGGGGGGGGCTGTAAAACCACCCTCCTTTGTTCAATTCCCTTGAAACTTGGGGCTTCTTTAGATTAGAGGGGGGGGCATGTTCTGTGTGTTTGCTGCTGTTAAGTGCAAAAACAGCTGCCCCAGGGCCTCCAATCAGTCCCTCCTTCCTTTCCAATTTAAAGAATGGCCACAGAAATCATGAAAAAACCCTAATTTTTAACCCCAACCTGGCAACTCCCCACTGGAAAACTACCCAGTCACATTACACATTTTATTCAACAGCCCTGGATACAAAACCACTAACAAAAATTTTCTAGAAGCATGCCCCTAGTAAGTACCCATAGGGCATGAGTCTCTAAACACAGTAGGGTAGGCTCATACCATGGCATGACTTTCCTGAAAATTACTGTTCTGAATCTTATCAAGCATAATGTCCTGAAAATAGTGAAAGGGATTGTTTTTTAGTCATGAGGCAAAGAAAATTACAATCCCTATCAACGCCAGCTATTCAAGAAGTATCTGAGCATAAACCAACATCTGTTATTAGCCACTTGCTTACATTGTGACAAATACTTGCTTACATTGCAACACGGACTGCATAGATGCAGATAGGCTTGGGATAGGGTTCATTTTGATTTGCAAACAAATAATCAATACAGGAGTATCAAGCACTCAGCTTGAGAGAAAATGGGTTGGGGCTTCACTGCTTCTCACTGAGAGTAATTTTTAATTAATGGCTCCAGTTTTACATCAAACTTATCTTCTGAGCTCTAAAAACCATTTGAGCTGCTGCTAGTAAATAGGCAACACTGTAAAATCTTCTGCTTTCTTTCTCCTGATTTTTAATACTGACAGCTTTGGTAGGTGTCTGATGCAGAACCTGCAGTCATTTACGAATTCTTACCTTCACACTTCAGTGTGCTGCCAATTGTGCTCTCCTTCTATCCCCCTCCCCCTTTCAGACTTCTTTTGCATGGTGTATTGTCGAAGGCTTTCACGGCCGGAGAACGATGGTTGTTGTGGGTTTTCCGGGCTGTATTGCCGTGGTCTTGGCATTGTAGTTCCTGACGTTTCGCCAGCAGCTGTGGCTGGCATCTTCAGAGGTGTAGCACCAAAAGACAGAGATCTCTCAGTGTCACAGCTGCTGGCGAAACGTCAGGAACTACAATGCCAAGACCACGGCAATACAGCCCGGAAAACCCACAACAACCTTCTTTTGCATGACTTTACTAACATGCTCAGGTCCCAACGCATCTCCTGAAGATCTTATCCTACACACACTTCCCATCTTTCTAAGTGCCCTGCAGCCCTGACTATTAGTTATCTTGAGATTTTTGGACTCTCTAGGAAGGGGCACCATCCAGCTGCAATTAAAATAAAGTGAAGCCTCTGTGATGGTGTGCAACTTCAGCTGTTGTACAGAAGAGAGAGACTCCCAATACTCTTTGTCAATGTGAATATTCCGTTCCCTTTGAAACTTAGATGAAAGTAAGGGAGAACAAAGCAAACCCCATAGATTTCACATGCTAAGCTTCAGTAATTTGAACCTTTATCCCATACTCCACTGTTTTGTTTTTCAGTTTCCCTGCTTCTCTCCTTCAGCTGTTGATGCTCCCACTCCTTACTCTGCATGGTATCTGTCAAATAATCATGCTTTTGACCCAGAACTCTTAATAAGGAGGAAAGAAATATCCTTCTTTATTAATAATTGTAAAACTGTTGTGCATGTTCCTGTTGTTGTTTTGTTCCATGCAAGACTGGGAGAGTCAAAGAAAGACAGCAATTAGCCTGTTTTTTCTTGCTTTGCTCACTGAGGCATTTGGGATGCCAGAAGAAGCTTCATGACAGAATTTTTTTTCTTTTCTTATTTGTTTCCTTCTCATGCCTTTCTTTGAAGTAGCAGGCAAAGATTTTGGTGAGCTGTTTTAATGATAATCTACGTCAAAACATTATCTCCCTCCCCACATTCTCAGGGGATTTCACATCACATCACATCCTTTTGTTTAGCTGCTGTTAGGTGTTTCTGCATCAGTTCTCTGATGAGGAAGAGAACATCAAGAAAAGTACCCCTTCAGCCAAAACAAGCTCCAAAGAGAGCTCCAAACCATTGGTTCACATATGTATCATGTGCCATGTAACCTCTGTGTCCATGGCTAGAATCTTTGTGCTGTCCTCTAATGCTGCCAATATTCTTCAGAGACTCAGGTATGTTTGCCTATAAGCCAGTTTTTGAGAGTCCCTCTCTGTCAAATGAACCCTGACCTGGATAGCCTGATCTTGTCAGATCTCAGAAGCTAAGCAGAGTCAGCCTTGGTTAGTCATTGGATAGGAGACAGCCAATGAAGACCAAGGCTGCAGAGGCAGGCAATGGCAAACTGCCTCTGTTAGTCTCGTGCCATGAAAACCCCACCAGGGATCGCCATACATCAGCTATGACTTGAGGGCACTCTCCACCACTGTCAAATGAAGGATTTCCCTTTTTACCTGAGAGGAACTTCCCACCAGTGGCCCTCCCCCTTGCTACTTAGGTGCCCTGCCTGCATTTCCTGTTTCTAGGGATCCATGTTACTAATCAAAAGAGTGATGTCCATAAGCCCTTTATGAACAAATTGCTTGACAAAACTACTTCCACAATATCCCAGTGCTGTAAGTCACAACTATTATTACCATCTTATATATGGGTAATGGAGACAGAGAAAGAATGGTTTGCTGAAGGGCCTTGGGTGCTTTCAAAGCTGAGGTGCATTCAAATGCAGGTTACTTTTTTACAATAAGGATTTACTGATGTGAGAGTTGAGCTGAATTCTCATATTTGTGTTTCCCTCTGAAAAGCTCCTTTTGAATGACAAGGTCCTCTCTCCACCCCTGAAAAACGCTGATGGATAGTTGGGAAAAAATGAAAGTGATTTTAAAATAGAATGTTTGGTGTATATTTTAGTGCAGCATTTCTTACTGGGCCCTCTGCTGCAGCAGAAACCATTGCTGCTCTTATCCCAACAGTTGCTCTGGCTTAATTCCGGGGCCTTGCTTTGAGAGCTGTGGGAGTTTTTGCACTCAGAACTCAGAGCTATTTCAGGCACAGAAGAAAACATGGATGCACAATGTCAGTTTTCATGGGAGGCGGGCATAATGAAGTCACTGGATGGATCTGCCCTTCTATTATCACTTTGGAGTCCAGCTTTTCCCCTCACCTGGTTGAATAGGACTTTTTGTCTCAGTTAGTTTACTGGAACACTTCTCTGCTACTTGTCTCCATGAACAGGCCTAAAACGGCATACATAAAATTCCAAATTCCAAAACCATTAAAAAAGAATAAGACAAAAAGGTAACACGAATACATCTAAGTTGGTCTTGGTCTGCCAGGCTGCCAACCATAGACTTCAGGCTGTGAGCCATAGGCTTAAGACGCCTTTCCTCTGGCCTTTTAATGCCCAAGAGCTTGCACCCCTGGCCCCACTCGGGCTAAGTACTTGCTAGATGAAGAGAAGAAACTGTCCAGATGGAACTCAGCAGCTACTAGATGGACTTGCCAAATAAGCATAAGTTTCTTCTGGCAACAACAGGAAGAACCAGATGGATCCACCAGTCACTAGGAAGAAGCCGAGCATGTTTGCAGGAGCTGGTTGCTGCTTAAGTTGTCTGAAGAGAGAATGCAGCTAGAGGGGGGCATCAGTGCAGCAAATTCACTGCAGTAACTGAAGCAGTGGAAGCATAAGCAGTGGTAGAGACAGGCTGGCAACTGGCAGGATGCTTGAGTGGGGGCATAGTGAGAGTGTCATTGTGGGTGAAACAATGTCACTTATGCATTTTAACCAGAAGTTATGTCCTCACACCCATGACATCATTGGTTTTAAGTTTAACCCCACTGCTGCTTGAAGGGGGGTGGACAGTGGGGTCTTGGAGCAGGGAATCCTCTGTCCGGACTCAGGACTAGACATGGGCTTGAACGGGGAAAAACAAACAAACAACGAACATATACGAACCTGACCTGTTACCGAACATGTACGTTGTTTGTTGTTCATGGCCCTTTAAAGATCCCTTTAAACTATTGCCCCCTGCCGTCTGCCAGCTGATAGTTTAAAGGGCCCTGTCCTGCCACTTGCAAGCGGCAGGTCTCTTTAAACACCCCACAACCCCCACCCCTCTGCCCCACCCCAGTGCTGCTGGGCTGCTACTGCCTGGTGCAATAGGGCTGGGGACATTCTCCCCATCCCTCTCGCACCAGGAGAGTGGGTGGCCCCGGGCTACTGCTGCCTGGTGCGAGAGGGGCGGGGACATTCTCCCTGTCCCTCTCGCACTGGGAGAGCCGGCACCACAGGGCTGCTGCTCCCCAATGTGAGACAGGCAGGGAGATTCTCTCCATCCCTCTCACATCAGGAGTCCTGGCACCACCAGGCTGCTGCAGCCAGGTGCAAGAGGGGCGGGGAGAATCTCCATGGGATCCATGGGTCCCTCCCTTTCCTGATTTTCTTTTTGCATTGGAAAAAACTGGACTGTCTGCTGGAAGCTACTTTGAGGGGTTAACTTACAAGCCAGAAGGAAAGCCAGAAGGAGTTCAGAGTTCAGTCCATGCCTATGTTGCCAGGGGAATTGATTGAAAGGTGCCAGACTGTCTGGCTTGATGAATGGCTGATGAACGCAACAAAGGAGTCGTGGCTTTTTTTTTGTTCGTATTGCTGTTCATGCCCATCTCTGCTCAGGACTTGGCAGCCTTAGGTGGGACTGGCTCTCTCACCTTGTTCCCAGGTGCAAGACCATCAGGCGCCAGTTCCTCAAGCCTACTGCTGAAGCTTCAGCAACTGACTTTCAGCATCCTGAGCTGGAAAATCTGATCCCGTAGAGGACATTACTGCAGCTTGAAGTGGCCGAAGGGAGGAAAGTTGCCCGCTGAAGGGGAGCTGGTTTCAGCTTGCGTACCTCCACAGTTACAGGTATTTAGACTAGGAGTGGCTACATCACCCTGAGTGGGCCAAACTGCTGAAACTAGTACCAGCCCAGGGTACTGGAACATCACGCTGTGCTTTTTGTTTTATTTAAGTTCTATTTTTGCATTGATTTAAAGCCATTTAGATGGGGACGATAGCCGTGTATAAATGCTCAAATGTATAAATAACAACAACAACATTTGATTTATTGCTGCCCTTCAGAATAACTTTATGCCAACTCAGAGCAGTTTACTAAGTATGTTATTGTTATCCCCACAACAATCACCCTGTGAGGTGGGTGGGGCTGAGAGAGCACTGAGAGCTGTGACTGACCCATAGTCACCCAGCTGGCTTCAAACGGAGGAGTGGGGAATCAAACCCAGTTCTCCAGATTAGAGTCCTGCCACTCTTAACCACTATGCCAAATAAATAAATAAATATTGGATGTGACCACTCACTGTACCAGCCTGGTCCTGACAATGACATACAGAAGTCATGTAGTCAGTTGACCAGTGTGGAGAAGTCAGTGTTCAATGGCTTCACCAACTCAAAAATAAGACCTAAATTGTTATGCAAACTGGTTCTTACTTTCTACCAAATAACAGAAAGTGTGTGTGTATTAATTATTCTGGCATCTTCATTAATGCCAGATTTTCATGTATTAATTAAATGCGCCTGGGAAACAGTGAGGATGAGCGGGATGCAATAAAGACACCGAGGGAGTATAAGAGCATTACTTGCAACAAAAATGGATTAATGGAGCTTCACATAGTGGTGCTAATGGAAGTTTTTGAACTTAAAAAGGAAGCAGCCAGGCAGCTGAGTAAGGAATTTTCGCCATCAAAAATCACAGCTGAGCCAACATCTCCATATTAAAAGGAAATTGATTTATCGATTATAACCAGAGTGACTCATAGACTGAATGTAGAGGGACAGCATGTGCTTCTTGCCCCCACCCTCCCAGGAGTACCATGGAAAGGTCAGTCATTTATATCTTTCTCAAACTGGACAACTAATCATCTGATCACCACTTTAGACATTTTCTTGAACACCACAACATAGGAGCAGAATTAGAAAAGTATGAAATGAATTCAGTAGAAAATGTAGTGCCTGCTGAGCGGAATGGCAAGGCCCATCAGAAGGGCTGCTTCCATTTGCCCCCAACATGCCATGGCTGACCCTGACGCTTTATGCTTAGCCTTTCCCCACTCCCCAACATTGAATTGCTTTCCATACAGAATTTGCCTCATGTTTGGTGTGGTCCTGAGAATATCTCAAAAAAGCAGGCCCAGCCAAATAAGCAGCCTCGGCTGTGCTGGGCTGGTGGCTCCTCATGTAATGTTCAAAAGGGAATTAGCACCTGCTGTAGCTGAGTTTGAAACTGATCCATACGAAATGAATTTTCTTCTGCAAAAAGTAGCTGGGACTTTGAAAGGTAAGCAGCTATACAGCCAAAAGTCAGCCCAGATTCTGTCAGGGTACTAAGGTCCAAGCTTCAAGTGACGAATGACACTTGAATGGCAAGTGAACAGACTCACGTGGAGTGCAAGTGAACAGGGAGACTCACGTGGAGTGAACAGGGAGACTCACGTGGAGTGAACAGGGAGACTCACGTGGAGTGCAAGTGAACAGGGAGGAATACACGTGAGTCTGTTCACTTGCCATTCAAGTGTCATCCGTTACTTGTAGCTTGGCCCTAAGAAACAGAGTATTATGTGAAGTTTAGCTGATCACTCAACAAATGGCGAGTGTTAAAATATGCACCAGTCTCCATTTTCCTATCTCCCCTTGTTTTCAGTTCTGTTTCCTTACTCCATATGTATTTTACATATTTCTCTCTTTCCTTTTCCTGCTTCTCTACTCCCTTTGATCACCTCATTTTTTTCTAACCTCCCTATTTCTCTCGTGTACCTTTGCTCCCCCCGCCTCCGCACCCATGACCTGAATCTCAATCTTGAAGTGAGAAGCCAAACTGTTGGCAGTATTGCACAGTGATTAGAGAGCTGGACTTGAAAATCCTTGCCTCACCAAGGAGCTTACTGAGAGTCATTAGAGACACTCTTCTTGTGAGGCTGAAAATGGGATAACTCCACGTCTACCACCCCCCGCTCCTTGAAGATAGGATGAACTAGAACTCTAATAAAATAAGCAAGTAAAAAACTCTGGAACCAGAATGTACACCCTTTTAAATTCTGGATTACTTTAACTAACATTATCGACTACCCCTTCTGGCTTTATATCAAGTAAGAGAACTGCTTTCTCCTGTAGTCTGAACAGTTACTAATGTGGCATCTTTAATGGATATTCTGCTTTGCAAACATTTATAACAACAAATCAGAAAGAGCTGGCTTCTTGAACACTTTAAGTCTCAAGAAAGTAGCCAATCTGAACTGACAACTGAATATGAAACTTTCTGCTGAATATGAAACTAATCAATAATGGACAATTGAAAAAACAAAACACTAGGAAATGCAAAACCACCATAGCTTTACAGTAGAGAAATGATACAAGTTTCTCTGACTTTTTTCCCCTCTGGAAAATCTGCTGCCCTTATGTCAGGTACAGGACTTTGCAGGGTACAGAGTATCTGGTGTGACAGAACACATCTGGACTGGTTCACTGCTGGGAGATTTCACAGCTAATTGTGGCAAGTTGGTGACTGACTGAAGTGAAAAATGGACCCTCGAGCCCCAGAGATACACAGAAGTTGCCTATTTATCAAAGGCTGCAGAGCAAAGGCAGTGGGAAATGGAAATGGATTTTCCTTTTGGTGGTTCTCATCTGATCCTGAAAGATGGTGAGGGAATTGTACCACACTGTACAGCTGATTTCAATACTCAAGTGATGTGGGACTGACCTTCTGGAGGGTAATTATTGCAAACACCACTCCTTGTTTGATCCACTACTGTTTTTTATGAAGCCTAACACTGCCATCTCTGTAATTACCAATTAGGTTTGCTGGTAGGTTAATACCTGTATTTCTGCTACGGTTTAGAAAGCCCAATGGAAGCGGAACATGGCTGCATTGTGCCCTCTTGCTATCGCAAGCAATAATGAGCAAAAGACTAAGAATCAAAGGAGAATGACAAATGGAAAGGCAGATACCATCGACAGCAGTATGCTAGGCGATTAACAGGGATAGATCCACAGAGGTTTGGAAGAATAGAGAAGAAAAGAAGATTAGATGCCCTGGGAAGTATTGCCAGTTTGTTCAAAGATGTGGGCTTGCAAGAGACCAGTAGAAAAGTCCAGCTACACCAGACTGCCAGCAAAAAGACAGCAGAAAAACACTTTAGTGGGACTATTACTCCCATTGTAAGATCTCTTTACTGTTTCTGGGTTCGGTGCATGGTCCTGGTGCTGTAATTCTTCATGGCCTGGAGATGATGTATGTGGACCACATCTTCCTGTATGAAACTGTGTGGCAAGTTCTGTTCTTTCTTTGCCCATGGTATGTTCTGCTACCACCAATTCTTGGGTGTTCTTGGTTGCTGCTTTCTTCCTCTGGAACAGTCTTCTGGAAAAAGTGAAAAGGCCTACTCTTCTAACCTTTTGGAAGGACTCTTCTGACATCTTTTTTGGAGGTCATTTGGGGTTTAATAAGTAGAGTTAGTTTTCAGTCACACATCTGAGTCATCTGTGGGCCTATATGGGCCCTGTCATCAGCAATTTGGATGGGATATATTGCTGTCTGGTGGAGTTGATGCAGGATTTGAGTCCAGTGGGATCTTAGAGACCAACAGGATTTCTAGGGTATAAACTTTTGAGAGCTAAAGTTCCCTTCTTTGGATACCTGTTTGTATAAAGTTGCATGATGTTGGTTGTTGTGTGTTTTCCGGGCTGTATTGCCGTGGTCTTGGCATTGTAGTTCCTGACGTTTCGCCAGCAGCTGTGGCTGGCATCTTCAGAGGTGTAGCACCAAAAGACAGAGATCTCTCAGTGTCACAGTGTGGAAAAGATGTTGGCAGGTCATTTATATCTACTCAGGAGGGGTGGGGTTGAGCTGAGTCATCCTGTAAGAGTTTTCCCAGGGTGTGGGATGCTAATGGCGGGAGGCTTCACTGTATCCCGAGGAGGTTCTTTTGCATATGGATTAGTACTTGATGTGCTAATCTTCTCTGCAGGGCTATTGTCGGGTATTGTTAGCCTGGTGTTTTTCAGAACTGGAAACCATGCTCTGTTCATTCTTAAGGTTTCTTCTTTCCTGTTGAAGTTTTGCTTATGCTTGTGAACACAAAGCGTAGCATCCAGACAAGAATAAAAGAACATGAAAGACACTGCAGACTTGGACAACCTGAAAAATCAGCAGTGGCTGAACATAGCCTAACTCAAACAGGGCACAGTGTCTTATTCCAGGACACCAAAATACTGGACAACACTTCCAACTACTTTGTCAGACTGCACAGGGAAGCCATTGAAATTCACAAGCATAAGCAAAACTTCAACAGGAAAGAAGAAACCTTAAGAATGAACAGAGCATGGTTTCCAGTTCTGAAAAACACCAGGCTAACAATACCCGACAATAGCCCTGCAGAGAAGATTAGCACATCAAGTACCAATCCATATGCAAAAGAACCTCCTCAGGATACAGTGAAGCCTCCCACCATTAGCATTCTACACCCTGGGAAAACTCTTACAGGATGACTCAGCTCAACCCCACCCCTCCTGAGTAGATATAAATGACCTGCCAACATCTTTTCCACACTGTGACACTGAGAGATCTCTTGTCTTTTGGTGCTACACCTCTGAAGATGCCAGACACAGCTGCTGGTGAAACGTCAGGAACTACAATGCCAAGACCACAGCAATACAGCCCGGAAAACCCACAACAACCATCGTTCTCCGGCCGTGAAAGCCTTCAACAATACATCGTTGCATGATGTATTGCTGTTTTTATCATGTGGATAGAGTTGCCAGCTCTGGGTTGGGGAATTCCTGGAAGTTTGGGGGTGGGGAGGTGAGGGACCTCAGAGGTATATAATTGCATTGAGTCCACTTTCCAAAACAGCCATTTTCTCCAGGGGAACTGATCTTTATTGCCTAGAGATCTCTAGCTATTACCTGGAGTCTGGCAAAGCTAAATGTGGATTGGTTTTAGCTGGTTTGTGTTGATTGATTTATTATATCAATTTTATTTTGCTACCTTCTAAGAATCCCAGCTTTGTTCTAAGAAAGGCAGGCTTATGAAAATAATAAATAAATAAAGCTGGTATAAGTAAACCTCCATATTCAGAGACAGTAAACCTCAACTTCAGAAGAAGGCCTTGGTCCTCTGACTCCGTGTCATGTTGTTGGCCCTCCAGAGTAGCTGGTTGGCCACTGTGTGAGGCAGGAAGTTGGACTAGACAGATTGCTGTCTGATCCAGCAGGGCTCTTCTTATGCTCTTAGATTCATTTTTTTAAAATAGCACATTAACTGTTAAAATAAATAAATAAATAAAAAGCCTAAAAATAATCAGCATTGAATGTTCTCTAGCGTACATGGAAGTCTTCTGTGTCTTATGCCAAGACAGTTAAGGTTTATTTTTCTTTTTTTAATTGTGGTTTCTTTTTTTAATTGTGGAGCAATTATTTCAGAGGTAATACTTTTACCTACTTTCTCAAATGACTGTAGATATCTGCTAGTGCTGCACCCAGTCATATTGATCTCCATACCACCTGCTGGAAGAGGCTGGAATTAGAGCAAAAATGAATACTTGACTCTTCAGTTCAGATGACTCAATTTTGACAAATAAGATGTTTTTGAATTTATTTAGTGTGTTTCTGTGCCACCCCTCCAGAAAACTTCTGTTTATCAAGATGAACTTATCTCACTGTCAGTGCCCGTTTCCACTTGATCAAAAACTCCATATGATCACATTGATGATTTGTTTGCAATTTACAATGAGCAGTGCTTCGAGTAGTTTTGTACTGACACAACAGGAAGGATTCGAAATGCTGGCTGGCTGAGTAAATAAATACGGCTTATTGTGTTGAGACTATGGACCTGCTATAAGGGTCACAGTGAGAGGGTGCACCTGGCCTCTTGCTATGATGTTTTCTGCTACTGCAGTACGATCAGAAGATATACCCTGCAATGAGAGGAAAAAAGAACAAAATGAAAGATATGCAGGCAGAGGGGTTTTTAAAGTAAAGCAAATGTCCCTTTATTATTCTAGCAATAATTAAAATATATATCTTGAGATCTAAAACATTTATAAATACTTATCATGGCATAACTGAAACCAGAAACTTATTTAACCAGCATAAAAAAGTATTTATGATATTTCACCATATTACATTCCTTTTATACTTAGATGAATTATACTTTTCACTTCCTTTTACAGATCTTTTCCCCTTCCAAAACTTGGAATGAAAACAGGGAAGATTTGCATCTCTAAAGCACAGGAGAAGACTTAACACTCCTTGTGCCCAACTTCATGCATTGAAAAACACTGCATTGTAAAAACAACCATTGGCTCCCAGAACTAGGCTGGGCCTCACCACCAGAAGGCCAAGGCAGTCTTCTTCAGGAGAACATAATGATATTTCCTTCCTTATGCTATCTTGGTACACACACACACACTTCTGAACTGTATGAAATTGAGAAGAGACGTAGGAAGAACATCATGCAGGAGGGCAGGGGGGACTAGATGTTTTGCTCTAAAGTGTTATTCAAGTTGAAGTCTGATGTACTCTCAGAATAGGATAGGGTTACCAGACTCCCTTACCTGAAAAGCAGGATCAAGGGGTCAGTAGGCAGGTACAGGGCAGTATCCTACCTTCCTAATGTGTGCATGAAGCATGTGTGAATGCTCCAGAGGTAGCAATGATGTCACTTCAGATTGAAAACTTACCTGGCCAAAATTGGCCCCAAATAGCATTTCACTATGTTTGGGTTGATTTGGTCCCACTGAGACACCATAGCTTCTGGTTTTCAACTGGAAGTGTGTAATTGGGGCCTCCAAAACTCGCACACCATTTCTCCACATGTTCTGGTGGTTCCCAGAGTGCTTCCCTGCCCCCTTGCTGGCCAGATGACTGAGGCCAGGAGCAAAAGGTGGGGGCAGGGAAGCCCTAGAGTAGGGTGATCCCCTCGTCCCCACCGGGTGGGGGGGGGGATAGATTTGCATCCCTCAAATAGGGGATACCAATACAATATTTTTGTATATAAGCCAGGACCTAGTTGCTTTTGTTCAAGCATTAGTTGCTCTCAGTCACACTGCATTATAAGCTTTGTAGTTCGTAGAGGCCGTATACACAGTTTGAATGGTTCTTGCATATAAACATACCACCAGAAGGTGCCAAAGTAGGGTTGCTGTTCCACCAGTGGGGGTCAGGGATGCCCCGCTCCCACTCACTGGCCCCTGCCACCACTCACCTTGCTGGAGGCAGGGGGGAGGTGTGGGAAGAGGCCTCCTGGGTACACTCCTGTGCTTTGCACAGGGCCCAAATTGGCCCAATACAAAGCGTGAGCATGCTTCTGGGCCTGTGTGATGATGTCATTTCCAGGGAGTGACATCATTGCACTGCCTCTGGAATAGTGTTGCCAGCCTCCAGGTAGTGGCTGGAGATTTCCCGGAATTGCAACTCATCTCCAAGCCACAGAGATCGGTTCACCTGGAGAAAATGGCTACTTTGGGGGGGGGGATTCTATGGAATTATACCATGTCAAGGTCCTTTCCCTCCCTAAACTGCACTTTCTCCAGGTTTCTCCAGGTTTTACTCCCAGATCTCCAGGAATTTCCAGACTTGGAGCTGACAACCCTACTCTGGGGCATGCAGGGACAAAGTGAAAAAGAAAGATGAGTGTTTGGTTCCCACCCCCCTCCAGCCGGGAGGGTAAGGGGACCTGACAACCCTATGACAAAGAATCAAAGGATACATTTGTGAGTAATTATCATCTTATTGAGGGTCAGGACATTAGGGTGTGCATGCATTAGGGATGGAGCTGTGGATTCCAGGTTCAACTAGCTGGGCCTTCTTCCAATTTGAGATATGTAACCCTCCTCCTGATATGGTTATGAAGTAGGGCAACCAGCAGGAGGGTTGGGGGCGAGCAACATTGCTTATGCCATGACATCACTTCTGAGGACAACTCAGAAGTGACATAGGATAGCTCGCTAAAACCTTAATTGTTTCAGATGCTTCCTAGCTACCCTAGGTCACTTCTGGGGAAAACCCTATTGTGATGTAGCAAACATCACTGGGTTTTTAAATTATTATTATTTTTCCCACCACAACTTTGACTAGCAGTTGGAAAACGAGACTGCCAGAGGGAGGCCTACTGTCATAGCTGGAAGCCTGGCAGCCCTATTACCAACTCTGGCTTGAAAAAACCCTGAAGATTTGGGGGCAGTGCCTGGATAGGGCAGAATTTGGAGAGCAGAGAGAGTTCAGCAGAGATGTGATACCATAGAATCCACTCTCTGAAACTGCCACTTCCTCAGGGAAGTCCAGCCTAGCTCCCCTCCTTGGTTTGATTTACAGAAACCAAAGCTCAAAAGGCTCAGCTTTGGCTGCCTAGCAGTATCCAAAATGGTCACCGAAAGCTTAGTGGAGATTCTTTTCTTAAAGCTATAGGAGTTGTTTCTATTCTTTTGTTTTTGTTTGGTTTTTAGATTTCAGATTTTTCTGCAAACCTGATATTTTCTTCAGGTTTGTAAAGAAATCTCTTCTTCTGTCCCTAGCTCCTTTTCACTGACCAATTAATCCACGTTCTATGGCCCAATTCAGAATTAGATATATGATATTGCCATTTATATGCAACTGACATGAAAATCGTTATTAAAACATGTACATTGATTGGAAGAAATTAGGCACAAGGAAACAAATAATGGCACAGCCTAGTGTGACAGGCATGAAGGAGAAACAGAATGGAAAATGGGGAAGTCTGAGCAAGTATCCCGCAAGCTTTGGGGGGAAAAAAGGTGATCACAATTTAAGTATACTTTGTTCACAACAGCAGGGATTTTTGTAGTCAAGCACCTCAAATGATTGCCTTGATAATTTGCTTGCAAGTCTAAATGAACAATATTTTAAGTGGTTGTGCATGTACACTGTGATGGCATTCAGCATGCTGGTTGGTGGAAAGCCCCTGCTAACTATACTACTGTGTACACACTGAGTAACTTCTGTGTCATTTCATGTCATTGCTTATGCTTTGTTTCAGCAACGTTTTCAGCTCTGTATCAGATTTCTGGGTGTATTCGTATTTCTGCAGTCCATATCTTATGGCATTGTCATTGGATGTTTGATCCATTGTTCATAGTGACTCATGCTGTGTACTGTGCCTTGAGTCTCAGGAGAAAGGTAGCTTATAAATAATGTAAATAAATAAATAATGTAAATAAACAAACTACAGTTTCCAGGTAGCAGTGTGAGAATGCATAACTCCAGTGTAGGTAAATTAAAGTGAATATATCTGGCTTTCAGAATTGAGCAGAGAGGCAAAATGGGGAAAGTTGGACCACTACAGAAACAAACAATGTAGTCCTCCCAACCCAGCAGGAATGAGAATACACTTCTTTTGTTATTTGAAAGTTTTTCTGTTGGGTATGTTGGGCAAAGTGAAGGGGCAGAGGAGCCATGGTAAAGTGCTTGTAATCAATATCTGACAGAAACCAACTTAGCCAGGCAAAATGGACAAGATTAGGAGAGGGAAGCCATGCAAATCCCTCCCACATTGAAGCTAATTGAATAGCTCTTTTTTAAAACTAATTTTTAGCATATAACAAAGATGGTGATGGATGATAGATTGGAACAGGACTAGGGAAAGATGTCTCAGAATGCACATGCATGAATATTATTCATACAACTTTGAACTTCCAAAGAACAATTGAACTTTATTTTCTTTTTTACATTCGACTGTCCTGCTCACAGTTTGCAAACAAGATTTGTACAGAGAGAGATGATAAGTTAATTCTTGGTTTTGAGTCAGACTGATAGGTTTGCAAATCTTGGTAGCATCTCCAAATTGATGCATTCTAGCAGAATGGTCTTCATAGTTATAGACTACATACAGAAATATATGGTCCCTCTTTTTTCATATTGCTTTAAAATATTTTGCTTCTTTTCCTTATGACTGCAATAGTCTGGATCTGGCAAGGTGGCCATTTCTGCCCTACACTGACCTTTATTTGATGTACCAGCAAGATGGAAAAGCTTTCCATGCTCAAAGAAATTGTAATTGTAATCTTCTTTACAAGTCCCCCACATGACAAGCTCTGTTCATATGTTACAGAGAACACACGTACAATCTGTATGTAAGAAAGAACCAACGTACTTTCACTTTACAAATGAAGCAATACCTAGATACATGTAGAGTTTCAATCACACATTAAGCTGTACATGTGTTGAAAGTAATATGAGAATTATTCAACACATTTATATAAAAAAAAAATCAAGTGTATCCTGTACGTAGACTGTATGTGCATTCACTGTAACGTAACAGGACTAAAGTGTTCACATGTTACAGTGAACAATATACACTAGAACCCTGTTTACATGTTACAGTGAATACTTACAGGGATGTGCGCTTTGGGTTTCGGAAACCCAAAGCGCACCCGAATCAACCCCGATTCGGGTTGATCTGTGATTCCTGATTCAGCCCCAGCAGAGCTGGGCTGATTCGGGAAACCTGAAGCAGACCTTCCCAAAGTGCTTCAGGTTGCTTCGGGAAGCTCTGTGAAGCCTTTCCCCCTTGCTGCGGCAAAAGGAAAAAAAGCTTCAAAGAGATCTTTCCTTCCTGTGGCTTTCATGTGGTGGTAGGGGGAAGAGGGGAGTGAGAGAGGCAGCAGAGGGAGGGGGAGAGAGGGGTGATCAGGGAATGGAGATTGGCTGAGAGAAAGAGCCAGTCGCTGCTGCAGCAAGCAGCTCTTCTCTTCCTGATTGGGGGATTCTCTGGGAGGACAGTATTTTTTCAAATTTGTTTCAAGATGGGACTGTGATTTGAATGTGCTATTAATGCTGTTCCCAGAAATCCAAGAAATGAAATTTAAAAAAAATATTTTTGGTATGTGATTCTCTGGTGTGATGTTAGAATTTGTTTCAAAGTGGGAACTGTATGTTGTGATTTGAATGTGCTTAATGCTGTTCCCAGAATTCCAAGAAATAAAATTTAAAAAAAAATAGTTTTGGTGTGTTTTTGGTTCTGTTTTTGGAGTGTTTTTAATTCTCTGGTGTGATGATGGGGGGTGATTTAATCTAGGACTGTACACTGTGGTTTAACAGTGATGTGATGTTTTTATTGAAATTACCAAGAAGTATTTTTAATTGATTTTTGTGTGTGTGTGAATCTCTGTTGTGATGGTTGGCCCCATAGGGAAGCATGGAGAGTGGCTGGCAAGCCAGCTCTGGGAATGCTGGGGAATTTTGTGGAGTTTGTGTTTGGTTTTGTTGTGCTGTTGGGGGGTTTATTGAGGGGTTTCTGCCTGTGGCCATGGATGCCACATTCCATGTGTTTCTATTGTGGGAGTCTGGATTTTCCCACAATAGAAAGTGGGGTGGCTGGGGTGGTGGTCAACCTTCTTTGGAGAACCATTATATGGCCCCTTGAATTCCAATCTCCCTGATGTTTGAGTGATCTCCAGAGGGCAGGTAGGAATAGGTCCCCTGCAAGTTTGGTGCATTTTGCTTGCAAAATACCACCCCCAGCCTCTTAGAACAGCTCACTAATTTTCAACACATGGTTCAGTTTGGTTTGGGTTGAATTCAATGGATGATTCTCTGGAGTGAAGTTGATCCCCTTTCATCAGTTTGGCTGTACTGAGGGAGGTTGTTCATTAGTTCATTTCTAGTTGCTCACTTGCTTCATATGGTCTTATGTATTTTAATAATTTTTTTCTTATTGTGATTCTCTGGTGTGAAATTAGTCCTCATAGGGAATAATGCAGCTGGGGGAACCTTATTTTGGGGGGTCATAACATGGCCCCCTGAAGTCCAATCTCCCTGAAACTTGGGTGGTCTTGGGAGGAGAGTTGGGAGAGGGTCCCCTGAAATTTGGTGTAATTAGGGAAGAAAATGTCCCCCAGGCCCCCAGATAGCCAGGAGCAGCATTTCCTATTGGAAATAATGGCCAAATCTTCCCTAATAATCCTGAATCAGCTTAAATACCTGAACCCGAAGTGGCTTGTCACAGGAAATCTGAAAATTTTGGGGGTGCACACCCCTACATGCTTATGCTACCTCCATGTACATGTATATAGTTTTTTCATAAGAAAGAGCCAAAGTACATTCACTTCACAAATGAAAGCAGAATTGCAGCCTAGTGCTGATGGCCGGAGGCCGCGGGCGCGATGACAAACAGAGACCAAACACACGGCTGGAGAGAAAACAGGCCACAACTTTATTAACACAGCAGGTAAGGAGCGAAGGCAGTCATCTGGATCGGATCCCCAAGCATCGGCGGGCCCGCCTGCCAAGCCGATGAACCCCTCCCCCCTCAGACCCCAGCTGAGGGGGGGACCGGAGGAGTGGCATTAAGGGAGGAGATCATCTGGGTGTACACCCCTGCATGATTCCCCTGCCACCTGGAGATGAGTCCGACCTGGCAGCCCCCGAGCTGGGCATGCACCTCCGTGACTCACCCCAAGATTCCTTATGGGAATCCCCTCAACAGGAACCAGGGCGGAGGCCCTGGCTCCCGCAAAATGAGATCCGATCCAATGACCAACCGCCAACAGTTGTGACAAGGAAAATTACAAGGACCACTGACCCCCCCCGGTCCGCTGAACAATGGGAGTGGTGGGTGGGATTCGCCGCCCGACGCCGAGTGAGGAGGGGCCAGGCAGTTGCCTGCTTAAATACCTAGCCGGCGGACCAGAGGGAAGACTCCCTCCCCATGGTTCGGCAGCCGGCCTCGCCCCGGCCCCTCCCCCAACGGCCGCGATTGGACGGCAGGGATTCAAACTGATTGGCTGCCGCCGTCCCAGCCCGGGCCAGCCGGCAGCCAGCCACCGCGCCTTCTCCGCCCTCCGGCCCCGCGGCAGCAAACCGAGCGCCCGGTAAGTCGGGCGCTCGCGCTTGCAGCCTAGTGCTGATGGCCGGAGGCCGCGGGCGCGATGACAAACAGAGACCAAACACATGGCTGGAGAGAAAACAGGCCACAACTTTATTAACACAGCAGGTAAGGAGCGAAGGCAGTCATCTGGATCGGATCCCCAAGCATCGGCGGGCCCGCCTGCCAAGCCGATGAACCCCTCCCCCCTCAGACCCCAGCTGAGGGGGGGACCGGAGGAGTGGCATTAAGGGAGGAGATCATCTGGGTGTACACCCCTGCATGATTCCCCTGCCACCTGGAGATGAGTCCGACCTGGCAGCCCCCGAGCTGGGCATGCACCTCCGTGACTCACCCCAAGATTCCTTATGGGAATCCCCTCAACAGGAACCAGGGCGGAGGCCCTGGCTCCCGCAAAATGAGATCCGATCCAATGACCAACCGCCACCAGAGCCCCCCCTCTCCCCCAAGGAGGGGGGGGCTCCCGCCAAAGCTCCTACCGCCGCAACCACTCGAGCAGGCCATCTCTCAGGTCCTGAAGCCAAATGTCGTGGCCCCAGCTGGACAGGTGCACCCCGTCCGGGCGGAACAGCGCCTCCAAGCGGAAAGAAATGTCCGGGTGTGGGATGAGTAGGCCGCCAGCTGAAGAAATGTAGCGCCCCATGGCGCGGGCCACCCGCTGCCGGATCCCGTCCACCTTTTCTGGGCTACGCGCAAAGCGCCAACAGCGCCTCTGGAGCAAGTCTGACCACAAAAGGAAGGTCCGAGGGAACAATCCCCTTAGATAGTCCAGGTCGGCGCACATCGCCCGCTGCAGGTCCGGGCCTTCCCGTCTGCCCAGGTCGTTCTCGCCCAGCTGGATGATCAGCGCGTCAGGTGGGCCCTCCCGGCGGGCCTGTCGGACCAAGGTGGGAGCCAGCATCTCCCATAGCATACCCCGGGTGCCGATCCAGCGAATCGCGATGTGGCCGTCCAGCCCGAGGTGTCTTCCCCATCCCGATGATGCAGCATATTTCCCGGCCCAAAACACGATGCTATGGCCGCAGATCCAAACAGTCCTCCGCTGACCTGCAACAAATTGAAGCACAGACACAACTCAGTGGGAGAGCACTCGAGAAGGGCGAATGTAGGTGCGAAAAGCCCCGGACCGCCAGCGGCCCACCCGCTGGATGGCGTCGGGGGGAAGGCCCAGCTGTGCTGCCGACGTGGCTGCACCGATGCGAAAGGAGTGGGAGGCAAAGTCCCTCGGTGGGAATCCGGCAGCTTGAAGGCATGCCCTCAGCAGGGCAGCGAACTGGTAGCGCGTGAGGGGGGTACCGTCCTTGTGTACCAGGAAGGGACCGGAGCACTGAGGCCGAACTGCCAGGAAGGATCGGACAGCCGCGATGGGACAGGTTGCGCGATCCCGCGAGGCCCGCAGGAGGACAGAGACCCCCCGGCCTCGCTGATCGGTTTTGGATTGACGTATTGAGATGGCAACCGTGCGTCTGGAGAGGACCAAATCACCAGCTGCGAGGGCCCTGCCGGAGGAATCCCAGCGAGACCCCGCCACCAGCTCGCTGACCCTGAAAGCTCCAAAAAATGCTAGGGTGAAGGCCGCTCGGATGAGCCGCCCTTCGTAGGGGGACCAGCAGATGCTGGGGACCACCCGCAGAATAGCCCGCAAGGTGGGCAGCGTGATAGGCCTGCGCTGGTCAGGCACCCGTGGAGAGACCCTGCCCCCACCCTTCTATGGCCCTCCGGGCCTCAAAGCAGTCACAGGGGTCAGGGAGACCCGCGGCCTTGCTGAAGAAGGAAATGGCGGACAGCTCCCGTCGCATGGTTCCTGGGGCAAAACCGGCTCCTCGCAGGTGGGCAAGATATCGTAGCACCGATGTTTTGGACGCCGGCCAAGAGCCCTGCCCTTCATCCTTCGCCGCGAACTGGAGGAAGCGCGCTACCGCCTTGGAGTAAGCCCGCAGAGTGGCGGGTGCCACGGAGCAGAGGATCCCCTGCGTCACGGTGTCTCGCCAACTCGCCACAGATCCGGTGGGAATGGTTCGGGTGTGCGGGAGGCCCCGGGTGCCAGCGTGAAGAACCGCTCCATCTGGAAGCGAGACAGCGCATCTGCCATGCTGTTATCCACACCTGCTACGTGACGGGCTGAGAAAGAGATGTTAGCAGCAAGACAGCACAACACGAAGCGGCGGACCAGCCTCATGACCCGGTCGGATCGGGAGGACTGCTTGTTAATGACCCGCACGGAGGCCTGGTTGTCGCACCAGAACAGGACCTTTTTATCCCGGAGCTCCTCCCGCCAAATTGTTACGGCCACCAGAATGGGGAAGAGCTCGAGGAAGGTCAGGTCCCGGAGGATCCCAGAGGCAGCCCAGGAGGAGGGCCAGCGCTGCGCACACCATCTCCCCCTGAAGTACACCCCGAACCCCAAGCTGCCGGCTGCGTCGGATTGAACCTGCAAGTCAGAACCCGGGGAGAGGGACCCCTGCCACAGGGACACCCCGTTGTATTTGGACAGGAAATCAAGCCACACCCTGAGGTCCTCCTTTAAACCTTTAGAGAGACGTATGTGATGGTGTGGTGCCGAGGCCCCTTTGCAGGCACTGGAGAGACGGGCACAGAAGGCCCGGCCCGGGGAAACCACCCTGCAAGCAAAATTGAGGTGCCCGATGATAGACTGTAGCTCCCTCAGGGTGCACTTCTCCCGCAGGAGAGTGGCGGCAATGATCTCCCGCAGGCGGCCCAATTTTTCTTGGGGGAGGCGGGAGAGGCCAGCCTCAGAATCGAGCTCTATCCCCAGGTAAGTTAGGCGGGGGGAGGGCCCTTCGGTTTTCTCCCGGGCTAACGGGACCCCGAGTTCCTCCGCCAGGTCCTGGAAGATCCTGAGGCGGATGGCACAAGTGTGTCCACCAGGGGGCGCCATAATGAGGAAGTCATCGAGGTAATGAGTAATATGGGGGGACCCCATGCGGTCCTTGGCCGCCCACTCGATGAAAGTGCTAAATGCCTCAAAAGCCGCGCAGGCCACTGAGCACCCCATGGGCATGGACCTGTCTACATACCATTGCTCCCTGAAGTTGAAGCCCAGGAGGGAAAAGTCCTGAGGGTGCACGGGGAGGAGCCTGAACGCGGATTCGATATCGCACTTGGCCATGAGAGCCCCTTGCCCGCAGGATCGCACCAGGCGGACCGCCTGATCAAAGGAGGCATACTTAACGGAGCACAGCTCCTGCGGAATGCAGTCATTGACCGATGAGCCCCGTGGGTAGGACAAGTGGTGGATGAGCCTGTACTCCCCTGGGGCCTTCTTGGGTACCACCCCCAGCGGAGAAATCCTAAGGTTGGGTAACGGAGGGAAAGGGAAGGGGCCAGCGACCCGACCAGCCGCCACCTCCTTGGCGATCTTGGCAGCGACCACCTCCGGCAATTCCCTAGCAGATTTTAGGTTGCCTGAGGTGGTGGCCACGCGGGCGCCCATGAATGGAATTCGGAAACCTGCCGAGAAGCCATCGAGCAAGAAGGCGGCCGCCAATTTGTTTGGGTATCGTTCCAGGAGGGGGCGGAGGGCCGCTACCAGCACCGGCGTGTGGGCCCAGCCTAACTTGACATGGTCAGGCCTACTTGCTGCTGCTGCTGGGCTGTGGGGCTGCGGCGGTGGTGGACCCCCCATCCCTATGGGACCCGCTGCTGGAGGGCCTTCCCCCCCGAAAGGGAAGGGTGCCACGGGGGCAAGAGAGACGGGCGTGAGAGGCCCCGCAAGACTCACAGCTGTGCTCATAGCGGCACTTGGGCCGCTGGCACCTGCCCAGATTGAACTCCCAACATAGGCCGCGTTGCTTGTCCCGCCGGGGGAACCAACGGGGACCCCGCGACGATTCGCCCTTGGCCCTCATTTGCGGCCCCACCAGCCAAAGCCAGAGCTTCTGGCTGATGAGATCCCACCTAGCCCTTGGGTTGTGAGAGGCCCTCTTACGGAAGGCCTCATCATAGTCCAATGCCGCCGCCTCCCCCGCCAAGGCCCGGGCCCGGAGGACATTGCTCAAGTGGTTGGACAGGTGCCATCCCCGCTCCGGGTAGGCAATCTGCACGACCCCCATATATACGGTGAATCCCTCTAACCAGTTGCTGAAGGTGCGCTCTGCCACATCCCTCTTGGGCCCCTTTTTGTCCCGCTTAGAAGGCGGGCCACAGCGCCCGTCCTCTGCCTCCGGCCTGAGGAGGGAGAAGAGGTCGACATAATACCCGTCCAAAATGCGCTCTCGGACCTTGCGGGACAGGTGGATCCCAGGGGGATCCTCCTCATCCCCAAAGGAACCAGAGGGGGGGGCGTCAGTCCGGTCCTCGCCCCAGACCCCGGAGGGGTCGTCCTTTCCTGTTCCCCCACCCCTGCGACGCAAGGCCCACCCTGGGAGACCTGGGATGGAAGCGGCGGCGTCCCAGTAATCCTCCCTGAGGGTTTCTTCCCCAGAGGAGGTGGACTCACCTGTGGATCCCTCGCTGTCTGACTCCTCGCGTCTCCTGTGGCCTCTGCTGTTCTTCTTGGAGCCCTTCCTCCTTTTGGCAGGCCGCAACCGGCTGTGGCTGGAGCTCCTGGAACTGGAGCTTGAAGACCTCTGTGCCCGGCGGCCCCTGGCTGGGCTGCCCGCTCTCTTCCGGCTGCGCCTCTTTTCAGGGACCTCAACAGGCTCTGGGAGGGGCACGGCCCCCCCAGGCTCGGAGTTCCCCAAGCTCTCCACACGGGCCGTGAGGAGTTCCAATGCCCGGCTGATGCTCTGGAGGGAACCTGCTGTGCCCTTGCTGTTCGAGGGCCCCTTTCCCTTTTCAGCCTTTTTCTGAGAGGGGCGGGGACGAGGCCTCTCAGCCTGCCTATGGCCCTGTGCTGCTGCCCGCTGCTGGCTGGGTGAAGGGAGGGGAGCTCCCCCGCTTACCTGCTGGGGGACCCTTTTCGCCCGCGCCCCCTTTCCCCCATCAGCGGCGTTGGCTTTGGCCTTACCCTTGTCCCTCTTCTGGGGTGGTCCTGCCCTCCCGTGGGCTCTGGGGGTAGTTTTCTTATTCCCCCCCTCTTTTGCCCCCGACCTGGCCACCCCCGCCCTCTTGTTGGGTGCCATGGCCTAAAATCGCAGCAATGTGGGAGACGAAAAGAACGAAAGCTTGCCCCTCCCCCTGCTGCGCTGAAGCTCCGCTGTTGCCTTCCTCCTCTCCGCGCCGCGCCCCAGGCTCAGCTTGCCCCTGGGACGAACGGCTGCGGTGCTCCCACCTGCCCCTGGACTCTGCCGAGGGCAGGGAGCCGACTGGCGTGGGGCTGGGCGCTGCGTAGGTTGTGCTCTGACGAGCTTCTCCGCCGCCGCCTTCCTCGTGCCGCTCTCGTCGTCCTCTTCAGGCTGGGAGTCAACTGGCAGAGGAGCTGGGTGACGAAAGAGAGGCTCAGCTAAACCTCTCTGCACCGCAGCCTCCCTCCGAACACGTTGCCCCACGCCGCTCGCTCTTCCGTCCTCCTCGGTGTCTTCTCTCGGAGCTCCTTCCGTCTTCGCCGCCCGACGCCGAGTGAGGAGGGGCCAGGCAGTTGCCTGCTTAAATACCTAGCCGGCGGACCAGAGGGAAGACTCCCTCCCCATGGTCCAGCAGCCGGCCTCGCCCCGGCCCCTCCCCCAACGGCCGCGATTGGACGGCAGGGATTCAAACTGATTGGCTGCCGCCGTCCCAGCCCGGGCCGGCCGGCAGCCAGCCACCGCGCCTTCTCCGCCCTCCGGCCCCGCGGCAGCAAACCGAGCGCCCGGTAAGTCGGGCGCTCGCGCCTCAGTTGGACTTCTATCTGGATAAATATGGGGTTTAAATCATGTGGGGTCCATTCAGCTCTTTACATGTATTAAATGTAACATGGAATTACTTAACATACATATAAAGAAAAATCAAGTGTACACTGTACACAGTTTGTAAATGCATTCACTGTTATTTGTGAACAGGACTTTGATTTTTCTTTATATATGTGCTGAATAATTCTCACATTGCATTCAATGCATGTATAGTTGCCATGTGATTGAAACCACATATTTATCCAGGTATACTGGTCTCTGGTTTCATTTGTAAAGTGAGTACATGTTGGCTTTTTCTTATAAATAGATCTACACATGTTCATGCAGGATGTACATGCACACACTGTAACTTATGAAAAGGGTTACTGTACATGTAAGTAGAGTAACTTACATGAGTAACTAAATGTACCAATTAAAGCTGTCTCCTAGCAATGATCTTTTGTGAACAAAATGAGATATTTATTCTGTGTGAATTTCATCAGACTTACATGTTCAAGTCCCTTGAGCCACAGTCAAGGGACCTGAAATGTATTTTATAGCCTAAGAAAAAAAGACCTGAACAAAATGGCATGCATGTTTGCCATGATCAATTCATATTAACCTTAACTTGTGAATTTGTGCATGTAATGGAATCAGATATACTGTCCACAAGAATTATACCAGCAATATCTGCTTCTGTTTGTGATATGCCTGACAACAAGTAAGAAGTTATGGTGCTAAACTTTGAAAAATAAGTTAGTTGAATTTCAAGCTCTAGGAACAGTTTTGTAATGGGACAAGCTGTCAAGACAGTCTGAGGAAAGAGTAAAGTTGAAGATATGCAAGACACAGATGAGGCACGCATCTGTCAGTGAGGCTTTCAGACTCACTACTGGCTGAATGATGCACCCGGGGCCTCCTACTCACCAAATGAACCTATGATTTCTCATTGGTGCCTAATTTTGATTGTAGCTGCCTGTGAGCGAAGAATCATGATCATTTCCTAATGTCTATATGCACATCTGGAGTGCAAACATTTAATATTGTGGCTGGCTTTTATTGCCAATTCTCATAATTCCCTTATCAATTTTCTTTCTTCCCGCTCCCAAATATCTTTGTTTTATACTTCCTTCTCTTACCCATTTCACTTTCTCTTGTATTCTGTGTACATTATTAACTCTTTGCTTCTGTCTCAGACCCAAACATTTTCAATAATGTACGTGAACTATTCTGAACACTGTAAAACCATGTATTATTTCATGCTGAGTATTTTTTACTATAGATAGAAATACATAGGGCTATTGCATCGCACACTGTGAGAAGATGGAACGATTTTATATGAATGTTATTTCACACCAACAATGCCAAAATTCTTGTACACATAGCTTCATCATCATAGTATTAACAAAGATGAGGAATCCACATGGCATGTACAACAGGAGTATTTTTACTATGAATAATTATTTCACTTTTCAGTCATTCTTCTTTCTTGTATTCATCTTTTCAGAGAGTAATAAGGCTTTGATATCATCAACAAATACAACAGTAAGGATTGAATAATATACCCTGAACTTCTAAGTGGCCTTTTGAATAACCCCAAGCAGGAAAAAACATGATGCACCTGTTGAGAAGGAAGTATATTTAAATGAGATGGACAAACACGTTACTGTGTTACATCTTTTTATTTTGCTTCATCCTAGCAAAACTAAACTCCTGCTAGGATTGGTTAATTACTAAGATCATTTTAGTGTAATGGGACGTGGTTTACTAAGCCACTGAATCTGTTATGAAGCATTACTGTTTAGTTCATGACCTACCATAACACCATTCAAAACAGTTTGGGGATTTTTGAAGTGGTGGACTAATCTCTTTCTCACAGATAAAGTATTTGGCACTTATCCAAAAAGCTAAGATGACCGTGTGATTTCCCCAAGGCCATGACATGGCATGAATTGACAAGATTTCACAAGTGCCTGGAATGCTTTGACAAATTATTCCATTCTGTACATATACAATTATATATATCTAAAACTTCAGTTCAGATATATTTTACTGCATTGGAAGATGGGAGTCTATTTTCAGCATCTCACTCAATTTTTTTAAATTTCATGTATTTATTTACTTTGTTTATAGTTACCTCACTGAGATTGTATTATGCAAGGTCTATTATGTAATTTAAACTCAATTTTGACCAGCACATTAGTACTTTATGTACGCTTAGTGGATTGGAGCACAATTTCAGCACGAGGCATTGCAGCCAGGGTACCATGAGGAAGGCATGTGAAAGATGTCAAGCACCACATTTGGATTATCTCAGCACAATTATTTCAATCCAGGCCCCACATTTCAGCAGCACATGATGTTGGGGGCATACCAGTTAGACATACTTTGTGACAAAAACTGTCAAGAACTTTTGAAAGATAGGGCAGCAGGACCATGCTATCTTAATACCCATACCATTGGGTTTGTGGAAAGAAATGGACTTTTCGGCATTATACAGTTCTGTTAACAGTAAAGTTGAAGAGAAGTGAGTTTTAGCAAATGTCCCTGTTTCTCTCCCTAAGGTGGTTATTTGACATATAAACATTGTTTCATCAAGGCTGGTTCTCAGAGCTGTGTTAGCTTCCCTAGTTTTAACTTGGGCTGCATCAAAACTAGGCACATTTCACAATCATTTTGTGCTTTTTGCTAATTTTTTAATGCACAGAAGAGCAAAGGTACTTTGTGCCCTACACATAGTCAGGCAACTCATACCACATCTTGTACCTTGTAAAGACAGTTGTGGTGATACTTCACTGTGAACTTCTTTTGCATCATGATTGGCTGCAGATTTGTTTCTTAAAAAATAGTTGTCTTCTTCTTAGTTACAATGCTATCAGCATTGAAACCAATCAGATTTAGCTAGATGATGACAACAGAGAAAGTGAACAAAATCAATTCAGAGTGAGGGGAATGTTTAAGCCTTACCCTCATTCTGAATTTGCTTCATTTGTCCTCAGACCCAGAAAAAGGAGGACAATCTCTCTCTCTCACGCACACACACAGAGTGAGACTGGTGCTGAGTGGGGCTGCAAACAGAAGTTAACTGATACCAAAAAAAAAAAAAAAGGTTTAAGGAAGCTTTCAGGAAAATTTTCAGCCGCTTCCTGCTGAAAATCCCTTTATCTGCAAAAACACGTTTACTGGAGAACCAATTGCAGGAGTCTTTTATCAATAGTATGTAATAATTTATTCCACAAATGATTTGTGTCCACCAAATCAAAAGCTTCAGTTAGATCTACAAAGGCTACAAATACCTGCTGTCTTGGTTTTTTGTGTATGCTTTATTATTGTCAGATGGCACCAAGTGAAACACTGCATTTTTTTTTCCTTTCTAGAAACCACCCACTAGTTCCTTTCCAATACTGGCATTGTTCTGCTGAGTTTACTGTGTTAAAACCTAGCACACCTTTGGTCACATCAAGAAGGCAATTATCTCTCTGTGCTTGCAATCCTTTTTAGATATGAGAACTAACATACTGGGTTCTAATGGGACTGGAAATTGTATGGCTTTTATATAATGGAACATTTTGGCCACCATAAGTCCCCATAATTTCAGACTCAATTGTACTGACATCCCTAAGAACTCCTCTTACTAAGGGCCAAACTATAATACAATCTACTTCTGGCTTCCCACAATTGTCCATTCAGTACTACTAACTTGTGATTCCACCAAAATGTGTTCTGGAATCTGAACACAGTGGAGAATCTCCTGTAGTCATCTGCTACCATGTGCCAAAACTTTGTTTCATTTCTCCCTATAGTAGTGAATTCAGTATCTGTCCACTTTGAGTTGAATATACCTTCCGCTTCTTAAAGAGTTTTTAAAAGTAGAATCTGCAGCCTTCAGCCAGCTCCTCAGTATCTTTAGAAGAACCATGAACTCCCATGGACATTAACAGCATGCTTACCTTACACTTCGCCAACTTGCATTTCCCATCACACCACCCACAGAAAAACGAGTGGGTTACTTTATATGGATTTGCTTGAACACAGAAGGCTTTCAGCTTACAAATAACACACATTCATAAAGAAGTAAGATGGTACCCTGGGATACCACCATTTTTTCACTAAGAACCAGCATCTTTCAGGACATGAAAATGTAATTAATATTAATAAACAAATCAGAAATCTTGAAAATTCCAAAATAGATCCTATTTGATATAACAGTGGGGGAGGGGCTATGCCACTACAAATATTTCACTTATATTGTGGTGATGTTCTCTAATGTATCACATTCACATTTGATGTATTTAGGTTACATTGAACATATTTTGGTTTTAAAAAATCTAATGTGTTACCCTAGGACCAGAGGGAAGTACATACACATGGCCATTTGCACATGCACCCCCAACTCTGGACCTCTTGAGACCCTAGCCTTTGTATTCACAGACTGTAGACTGGTGTGGTTTTGTCCCATAAACTAATGAGATTAGTGTTTTAAAAGGGCTGGATGTTAACTACAAAAAGATAGATTGAAAGCAAAATAGAAAGGAAATTTAAAAGGCAGTAGGAAATTAACACATTTGCAAAGTCACTATTTCAAAGACCTATTTTGATAAATCATAATTCAACAATTCCTAATATTTTTGATAATTAAGATGCCCACATGTCTCACTCATGGCTAATCTATGAGAGAGGTGTGTGGACATGTGCATGTCTTTAAAGAACATCAGGGAAGCAAAGCTAAATGAGAGTTGGAAAGAGAGTGAAAGAGAAAGAAAGCACAAGGCTTGGACATCTGAGAGGGACAGTCATGACAGAGACATAGACGCATGGAGGAAGGGCTGGCAGGAGCCAGAGCACCAGGGGATCTGGAGGGAGAAGGTCTTGGGAGAGACAAAGGGAGGGTCCATGTCAAGCTCCAGGAACATTGTCAGAAAAATGGGTAAGAAGAGCATGGGGACTATGAGAGGGAGAGAAAAGATTAAATAAAAGGGAGTCATGCACTTGAACAGTATATCTTGTCACCTTAGTGGTGGGGGTAGGCTTAGATAGTAAAAAAAACTTCCCTGAAGTGAATGGCTGAAATTTAGACCTTAATTTCCTATCTTAGGGCAGGGGTACTATGATAGCAGAGTCCAATTAAATTACCTTATTTGCTGGTTTCAGAATGGTGGTGGTGGAGAGTGCTGTCAAGTTAGAGTTCACTTATGGTGACCCCTGGTGGAGATTTCATGGCAGGAGACTAGTGGAGGTGGTTTGCCAGTGCTTGCCTCTGCAACCCTCCTCTTTGTTAGAGGTCTCCCATCCAATTACTAACCAAGATTGGCCCTGCTTAGCTTCTGAGATCTGACAAGATCAAACTCACTTGATCCAGGTCACGAAAGTTTCAGGATAGAGGAAACTTATTTTCTTTGGTCATATTTGTTTGGGACAAAGCTTACTTTGACCTGAGATTGTGTTTATGTCTTGAGTAACTCAAGAACAATGATAGAATATTTGGGGCTAAAGTCCAGGAAAATATTGAATATTTGATTGAATATTTGGTATTGGGTCTCAAGTCCAGGAGAAGTGTAAGAAGAACAGAAAGAATACTAGCTTGCTCTCCTTGAAGCAGGCATTGTCTTTAGAGGTGGGCACGATCCAAAAAAAATTGCCGATCAAGCTGTTCATGGATCCGCACCAGCAACGACCCCAAATCACCGATGCACATCTGTCATCTCCCATTTCCGATCCGTGGTTCGGGAATCGGGGAGGCCAAAGCGGGGTGCACTGCTATTCCCAGCTATGTGGGAAGGTGGGTGGTGGTGGCGGCTGCCGGGCCCGGCTGGCACAGGGAGACAGCGATGAGCCGCCTCCCCTCAGGGAAGGGATGTTCACACACACACACACACACACACACACACTTAGAGCAGAGGGGGGGACGTTTTTAACCCGGCAATGAGCCGCCTCCCCTCAGGGAGGGGACATTAACACCAGGGCTGGATCTACGGTTGCCAGCACCCAGGGCAACCGTAGTCAGGCTCTTGAGCGCGCACGTTCCTGGGGCGCCCCCCCGCCCACGCAGCAACCCGGCTGTCCCGGCACGCTGCAGAGCTGGCAGCAGCGCGAGTGGCTCGGAGGCTGCCCGTACCGTTCACCTGCCCCGCAAGACAAAGGGCGGCCGGCTTTCCCGTGTGCCCCTTGTCCTGGGGAAAGGCGAACGGCGCCGGTGGCCTCCCAGCCATCCATGCTGCCTTTTGCCTTTCCCCAGGACAAGGGGCAGCCGGCTTGCCCGCGCACCTCTTGTCCTAGGGAAAGACAAACGGCGCGGACGGCCTCCCAGCCACTCGTGCTGCCTTTTGCTTTTCCCGCAAGCCGGCCGCCCCTTGTCCTGCGGGAAAGGCAAAAGGCAGCGCAGGTGGCTGGGAGGCCACCCGCGCCATTCAACTTTCCCCAGGCACGCTCCTGGGGCTGGCAACTGCGCCTGGTGTCCCCTCTTTGGCGGCGCTGGGGGCAGACTACCCCCCCTGCCCCCTGTCAATCTAGCCCTCATTCACACACACACACACGCGCACACACACACACACACACACACACACACATACACACTTAGAGCAGGGGGGGGGAGTTTTTAACCCATCCCTGCCTCTCCAAACAGAGAGAGACACCTCATCAACATGTTTCAGCCAGCTTTTTTAAAAAAGCAGGGACAGAATCCTCCATTCCTCCCCACCCGATTTTAAAAGCAAGCAGCCAGTCTTCCAGAAGCATATTTTAAACACACACAGAGAACCCTGAATGAGGTTTTCCCACAAAATACAGTGTTTTAAAAGCAGGTTAAAAACAGAGAGTGACAGACAGAAAAACACCCATTCCTCCTACAAAGCCCCGTTTTTTAAAAAAGCAAAAAACGTTAGGAGTGCCCATGGCTTCAGAACACCCCCTTCCCCCTCCCTCCCCTGGGTTGCTGCTCCATGGTTAGAAGGAAGCCCTGCTAATCAAGGGAAGCTGGGCTTCCCCTAGCAACGGATTTCGGTTTTCCAGGGCAACTGAAGGAGGACAAATACAGCTCAGGCATTCCCCTGGCTCCGTTGCTAGGGGAATAGAGTATTGGAGCCTGAGTGTCTGGCTCTCTGATCAGAGATGGGCCCCCCGATCAAGCCCCCCCCCCGAATGCTGGATCGGTCACTGTGGACGAAACTGATTCGCTGGGTCCCGATTGCGCAATCACCATTATCGTAGGTATTTTTTAATCATAATGGTGATCGTGCCCATCTCTAATTGTCTTTATTGTGTATGCTTTAATTTGTTACCATCTTTGTGACCCTTATAAGGGCAAAAAGGCCGATATAAAATTTGTAAAATAAATCAGACTTGAAGAAGACTGTAATTCACTCTTGCATAATCATTCAACATACAATGGGGCTGACTATAGATTCTAACTTGACCACAAAAAAAGTGGTCAGTGTACCCTTGCTTTAGAATATTCAAACTGTTTCATGTATTGACCTTCCTGTAAACCTTACAGCAACGCTGAAAGGTAAGTCCAGTGTATTTCATTCAAGGCATGGTAAATAGAGTCCCCAATACTGCTTGGCAAATTCTAGGAGATTGGAGGGGGGCGGGTCCTGGACAGGATGGAGTTTGGGGGGAATTTGATGTCACTTTGGAGTGATGCTCTAGGAATTTCTCCTAATCCCTGTGGTGAAGACCATAGAGATTAGGGAAAATTCCTAGAGCATCACTATAGAAGCCATTTTTTTCTCCCATTCCTCAGTTTCTTCTCTGAGGGCAGGGAATCCCCTGCAAGACTTGGGCAATTGAAAAGCCTAACAGTAAGACCTAATGAATTAATAGAAAATGAAAAGTTTGAAAGACTTTTTGATTTGTAGTACAATCTCTTAGTCACTATGCTTCCACAGTTCTATATATATTTGAATTTTCTAAATGTATTCAGTCCACAAAAAGAGAGACCCCAAAGTAGCCCTGTTTGCAGCTGCATGGGTCTGTGTAGCAGAGAAACAATACACATTATTGCCATTTATTAGAAGCATACACAATAAACTGTGCTCAGAAACACCCGCCAATCAACTATCGCAGCAAAAATAATGGTAAAAATGTATTGCCACATGGATGAGTTTAAAATTAGATTGCCACATTAGCTGTTATGCTTCTTTACTACATCTTACTGTACTGTCCTATTACTGCATAGTGTAATTAAATATATTTTTGTGCCTGGAAACATACATACAATTTTATGCAAGTATATAGAAAATTTCAGCTATTTTCAATTCACTTTACTTTCTCCAACTAAAATTGTACTGATAGCTTCCCAGTCAACAGCACTGAAGTATAAATTCTGTAACCAAATTCTTACTCATTAAGAAACAGTTTAAGAGCACTTTAGAGAAAAGAATATCTATTATTCGGCAAAAGTAATATCTGAACTTTATTAAGGCAGTTTGAGAATAAATCACATAGAAAATACCAAATAGTTAGGCTGATACATAAGAAATCTAGTCAAACAAACCATCAGTCACAGTCATAAAAGCTATGCACGCTTAATGCAATTCTGCACATATATTTCTCAAAGAAACAGCTTCTGAGATACTAAAATAATAAATTACAGTTCAGAGGTGGATCTGTCTGCTGAGGAAAAAATATATCTCTTCTTACATGTGCAGGGGTGCTGAGAAAATTATTAAAATACAGATCTTCCCCAGAAGAGATATTGCTATATCAAGAACTAACGGCTCAGATCTTGGGAGGTACCAAGCATTCAAAATGCACACTGAGTGTTATTGAGAGTCTGCTGAGACCCAGTAAAGACTCAGCAATGACCAGGATTTGTCCCTCTATCTGGAAAGATAGACTGGATCATTAGGACAATTGAACCATTTTCAAGAATACTGCCAGCTGATAACAGTGAAGGAATGATGAGTAACTTCATGAGAGTAACTACTTCATAGGACGTGCTCACTTTGCTACCTGATCCCATCATCAGCTTGTTTCAATTCATTTTTTACCATCAAGTTTGAACTCTAGAAGGAAGGGACCTCTTGACGAAATGTTAATATGGGATTCAGGATAATAGGAGCAACCGTTCTGTAGGGAACAATTGCATGCTACTATAATGCAAATAAAAGTTAAATGATGGTTCCTCCATTATGGCTGTCCTTTTCTGATGGCACAGAAAGTGCATAGTGTTAACAGAAATCAGTCTTTATAGCACTTATTCAAGCAGAGGTGCAATTGTAATTGCATATAGGGAACTATTCCCCCGACCAAGCACTACATTCATTTGATTTAAATGATATTCCAGATGGCTTGCTTTCATGTATAACTTCTCAAGCCATCAGTCTAATTAGATCAAGTTAACTTATAGATATGGGGGGCTTTGGGGGGGCCTAGCCCTCTTAGAAATATACCATGTCACCTCTGTGTATTTCCTGCTTTCATTTCCTCTAGCCCATTTTCTTATGGAGAAGGAAAAAACTCTGTTGGCATTTTCCACCAGATTACCCACACAAGGGATAGGAGCACCTCTTGTCCTGCTTCAGTTAACCCTTTATTAACCAAGTTCATTTTTATCTCCCTGTTCACTAATCTCTTCTGCCCTCCTTCTCCATCCTTCTCCATACCCCCCTCACCAGATCAGCAGGAACTAGGGTTGCCTTTTTCCCCTACATCCCGCCCCCCCCAGGCAGTAGGTGGGAGGCGGGAAGCACAGCACTTACCTTCTCTAGACCAGTCATATGCGCGCTCCCAGCCTGTGTGATGATGTCACTTCCCAGAAGTAACATCATCACTCAGGCTGCGGGCCACCCTAGGAGCACTCCTGCTCTCCTCAGGGGCCCAAATCCTCAGGAGCCTAATTGAGCCCAATCTGGAACAAAACGGGCCCAATTTGGGCTGATTCGGCCTGGATCAGGCTGCTGTGGAGCATGGGAGCACTGCTGCGCTCCGCAGCAGTCCGATGTGGACTGATTCAGGCCTGATATGGGCCCAAATCAGGTTGCTGTGGTGCACGGGAGCATGCTGGGTGGCCCGGGAGTGCATCGGGCGGCTCACGAGTGCATCCGAAGAGGCACATTGCCCCCCACTGGCCAAGTAAGCAGGAGTAGGGTGGAGGGTGGGAGCAGTGGATTCCCTCAATGGGGGACTGGCAACCATAGCAGGAACTAATGAGAGCACTGGGCAGAAAATATGAGCTTGATACTATTTAGGTTGTTTCCTCAATTTGCAATGGGGAAATTGGACTGGTAGGGGAGAATAAATTGAGCCAGAGGGGAGGAGAATAAAGGAATGTCCTGTCTCATGAAAACACTGGGGTTCAGTTTGTAATCATTAATTGTAAAACTATCTTGCTGACATTGTCTATGTGATAAATGTGAAGAATACCTTTTACTCACAAAAATAATCTCTGCCAAACTCTTACATTCACATTAAGGCTAATAGACTAAAAAGGCATAATACTCAGACAAACAAAAATCCCAGGATTTCTCACTACACAAAGAAAAACTGCACTGTGCATGGCTCAAAGACTAAGACAGTATAACTTCTGGATATTCTTAAACACCACCACCTCTTAGTACAGAGAAATGGCCCTTGGCAGGGCCTTGTTTTGAATGACGAGATAGCAAATAGTTGAAGAGAGTATTCTTGGACATACGCAGAAGTAATATTCAGTACACGACTCTTATCTACCTACCTATCAAACTGGAATTAACAGTTGAATTTCTGAACTTGCAGCAGTAACACAGTGGCATGTAACACTCTGTCTTCTCCCATTTTATTTATTTATTTATTTTATCACATTTCTAGACTGCCCTCCCCGTCAGATGGGCTCAGGGTGGTTTAACAACAGTTTAAAACAGTAAAAACATTATAAAAACATTATATCAAAACAATTAAAATTGGTGGGTATAAAATATTAAAACACAGCATTTTCCTGCATGGGTGGTGGAAGGTCTTCAGTGGTATGGCCGGCGAGAGGACAGCCCAGCCTCCACCAAATGTAGTAATTACTGCACCAGTTAACACAGGTGCACTATCAAGACAATGCTCAAAGGCAATATTTTGGTGACTACTGGCTTCTGACACTATTCATTTTATTGGATCCATTTTCTGAGCTGCTTGTATTGCTTTGTTCTGAGCCTGTACTCCTTTTTGTGGAGTGACCTAGAAAGGAATATTATTGTTGCTACACAGACTGTCTTCAAATTAAGTTTCTCCAGTGCAAACTCTGCCAGTTCATGCAGCAAATTACATACAGTGTGTGTGTGTGTGTGTGAGAGAGAGAGAGTGAGTGTGTGTTTCTGAACATGCACAGCTCTGAACATATCTTGTATGTTGCTGCACCCATCATTTGGTTGCAGCAGAAACCTGTCCTCCTTGTCCACTTGCTTGCACTCTCTATGCTAAGTGCCAGCTGTCATTGCCTGCTGGTTAATTACTATTCTGCAAACAGTGTTTAGGGAAATGCCATCACTTTTCCAACTGATGTATGTGAGGGGGATACTTTCCTTGTGTTAACCGCTAACTTCTCCTCATCGGCAGAAGGAAAAGAGTTATCTGCTGACATTTTTTTTTTTAAATGCATTCTGTTTGTCACATTTAGTCAGACAGCCTTTAATCCTGGCTCTGCCCACGCTGGTCTGCCCACGCTGCTTTTCCTTATTTTACTGGCTGATATCTTGCCCACCACCTAATCTGCAAATGTCCTCTGTCAATAGTGAACACTGCTGACCAGCCAATGTTCTCAAAGAAGTAGCCACCTGACATCTTTTCCACACCTCAAAGTTTTCTCTAAATTCCATGTCTTGTTCATTCTCACATTAAACGTTGCCCCTCCCTGGTGTCAGGTTGCTTTTTTACTCCTTTAGTACCCTCCACCCATCCTGGCCTCACTGGCAGTTTTGGGACCATTTCTCCTTGTCTTAAATTTGAAGTTTATAGAAGATGCATTTAGGAATCTTGCAGTGCTTGATTTTTACTTTTGAGTGTGGCCAAGCATGCTGACTGTGCATGGTTTGCTGCCATGTTCAGTCCCTTCATGTCTTTTTTCCTTTCCTCCATGTTACTGGTACATAAGCATACTGAGAAAATACTTCAGGAAAAGCAGTCCTGCTGTGACTGCATGCATGATTGCTTTGAGATCCTTTTTGTGGGGATGTTTTACTAAGGCACAAAAAGAGCACACACATAAGGGAAACATTAAACCAAAATAATCTTGATGCAGCAGAACATACAATCACCCCAAGACTGGACTTTCTTTATGTGAGTGTTTCTATAATTGCTTTCATTCCTACTAGCAACAATTCTGTGTGGCGGATGATGCTAAAGAACTGAAAGGACAAGAATCTGTGGCAAACTGTGTATTATTGAATTTCCAAATTAAACTTAAACCAAAATCATGAAAGAATGAAATGCAATACAGTCTGAAGCTCCAAAATAACAAAGGAAGAGGACTACAGACTTCCATTTACATCTAGCCTTAAAGTTTGGTTAACTGTCCAGGGCTATTGGGGGCAGGAGTTATACAACTGTGAAGTCCAGGGGCATCCATTCCCCTACCCTTAGCAGCTCCCTTATCCACCTCACCCTTTTTTGTCACAAAGCCTCAGAACTGGGGAGGAAAGGGGGTTTGCCGCACCTGGTTCCTTCTCTTCTCTACTGGGTCTCTCTTACACAGCCTAGAGAGAAGGAACCCAATCATTCTTCACTGACCTACTTCTAAATACCTTATGAAGGTAGCACAACAGGTTGAACACACTCAATCGATTCCATTCAAATCTTGTGAGAACTAGCAGTCCAATAAGACCCCAGGGGAATCTTTGGCAGTACCCTCTCCCATTGCCCTGGTCGGCCTAAACTGCCAGAAGCTGTTGACAGAGATTGAAGGGGGGGGGCTTAACAGCTCATACTGCATTACTGCTGATAAGGTATTCTTCCTTGTTGGTGCTCTGGCAGCTGTTGGTTTTGATTGAGTTGGGGCTAGAGATGGGCATGAACTGAATTATGAACCAAAGTTTGTCAGGAACTGGTTCTGTTCATGGTTCACTAACTGGGCCAGTTCATGGTTTGTGAACCAGCAGTTGGTGAGAGCTCATTTCTTACAAACTGTGATGAATTTTAGCCCAGTTCATCTGGTTTGTATTTTGGTTCATCACTGCAGACAGCCTGGCACTAATCAATCAGCTTCCTAGATGGGGGCGGGGGGGGGGGAATGGACTATCTGCAGACCTTCTGTTGACTCAGAAGTGACGTTTTCACAAACAGAATTAACTGGTTCACTAATGGGGGCAAGTCTGTGAAAGTCTGTGGTTCGTGAAATGCAATGAACCACAAACCACAGTTTGGAATTTCCCTGGTTCGTGCCTATCTCTAGTTGGGGCCTTAAAGAGCCCAAAGAGCCCATACTGTGTTGCTGCTCTTCCGGCCTTTCCTCACGTTGCTACTGTCCTGGTGCACTTTCTTGTTGCTGGCCCTGCAGGTTCCCAAGAGAACATCCCATGACTCCTAGGTAAGCCTGGAGGTGGCTCTAGCAATGAGGGTGGGTTTGCTCCCAGGCACCAGTATAACAAAAGGCAAACTTTTTGCCCACACGATTCTTTTGCCCTACTCTTCCAGCCATCCCAGAACCACAAGGTACTCACAATGCCACCTTTAAAAGAAAGCAAAGTTCCCATTCCATTCTTTCCTTTACTTCTTATTTTCCAAACTGGTCCTGATCAGGTTGCTATGGTAACCCAGGCCCTGCAAGCCAACCATGTCTTACTTAATGCACCCAGCTTCTGGAGGCCGATAAAAAACAATGTTTCTGCACAAGGCTTAGGTCTGATTCAGAGTTTTGCTTCAGAAGGAAAAAAAAGGAAGTAAAAAGAAAGATGTCCACATGAAAATGAAAAGAAAGGGAATGATATGTAGGCAATGAGTCTGCGGTTCCACCAACCAGCACAAAAAGAATTGCTAGATTGGTATGATTCCTGCAGAGCTGTCAATCGTAAGCGCCCAGCTCAGGGAGACTCGCCTGGAAAAGAGAAAAATCTCTCTGAGATTTAAAGATCCCATTGAAATTCACACAGTGAATCATGCTTTCCCCACAAAGGCCACTTAAGTTGAGACAGTGAATGAACACAAGTCCCCCTAACAAGACTGTGCTGACAGGTTTCGTATTTCCTTTCAGTTTTACTGCTATGCCTGTAGAAGTGCTCTGGATCTTTTGGTTGCTATCAAATGGTTGTATATGATTTTCACAAGCCCTTCACAATTGTCTATCTGTCTTTAGAGCCTTTGGCAGACACTTCTCGTCCTCTAGCTTCGTAGTCCTTTCTTTCCCCACCCCTTTTCATTCCTATCAAGCAATGCAAGAACAAGTGAGTTTGCAGAGGGGGTCCTTTATCAAGTCTTGGTGAAATTTGCCTCATGAGTTTGCCTAACTATATAAAAATCAGTTCCAAACATTCCCAAGATCTCAGTGCACACTGGGCAATGGAGGGCAGGAGCTATGGTGGTAGGCACAGGCTTTGATGGCTACAGTCATGAGAAGCAGGAAGCAGGCTTAGCCCTAGCTCCAGTGCTATTCTCAAGTACTTAGTGCAGGATACTATGACCTTCCATAGAAGAGAGAGGCACTATGTTCAGAGAAAGTTACAATGGGGACATGTTCCATCCACCACAGAAATTGGGTGACCTGGCTTTCAATTAAAAGAATCTTGTAGGTTAATTCAATGTGTCTTTTTTTTCATACAAAGTACAATGGGCCAGTTTGGACAATTCATTGGTACTGGGAAAGGGAATGTGCCTTACCCTTCTATCCACCCAGCTCAGCAGTCCCACCTTGGATGCCAGCAGATGCCCACATGCTGATGTGTCATCCAGTTTGGGATTTGTAGGCAGCCATATGTGTGGTTGAAATACAAGATTAACTATACCATGTTAAACAGAGTTACAGCCTCCTGAGCCTGTTGAATTCAATGGATTTAGAAGGGTGATAACTCTGGATGTGATGGCACTGTAGATCTAGTATATAAGCTCCTGTATGGCACTTGCATGCATCAGATCAGATGACACTGCAGTAGGTGACCTCAGAGATGGGCTTGGTGTGTCGAGCAAATGGAGAGAATGGTGAAATAAGGCACACTGCCCTTCCTCCCAGCGTACTGCTGGTATATTGTCAGAACTCATGAACTCTCCAAAATAACCACCTATCACAATTATGTTAATGTGATTAGTGTCAAATGTACTTTATTGCTGTACTCTTTGCAGCCTAGTGCTGAGTGGGGGAGGAGAGCAGGGAGGGGGCACAGTGACAAAACACACAGACAACAGTGTTGGAGTTGAAAGAGGCCACAACTTTATTGAAATTACAGCTCGCGGAGCAAAGGCGCTGCATAGGGCACTGATCCAAGCATTGGCTGAACCGCCTGCCAGCCAATGACCCCCATGCCCCCTCAAACTGCAGCTGAGGAGAGGAACCAGTGGGATGCCACGTGGGTGAACACCCCTGTGTGAATCATCCTCTGCCACCTGGGAGTGGGACGGACTGACAGCCCCCGACTGGGTAGGTACCTGCCATGTCTCACTCCCCAGACCCCTTAAGGGGATCCCCATAATAGGGAAACTGAGTTTGAGGACCCTGTTTCCCCCAAAATGGATCAGTGTCCAATGCCCAATCTGCCTGCTTGCTCCAAAGTTGTGACAAAAGGGAGGGCTGGGTGGGATGCTGGCCAGAAGCCAAGCGCTGAGGGGCAGCAGCCAGCTTCTCTGACCAGGGCCCTGAAGAGGATGTGTGTGGGAGTGCTTCCCCAGGCCCCCGGCGCTTCCCTGCCCCTCTCACAACAAGGTGGCCGCCATGCCATCCCCACCCTCCTCCCCCACACAGCCTGCAACCTGGGCCCCCAGGTGAGTCTGGGGGGCCAGTGTTTCATGTGGTGATGTCATAATAGCAATCACTACATTCTATATAAGGTTTGAACCTTTTAAATAATAACAAATACCATTTTTTTAAAGTCAGGGACATTCTATTTCCCCTACTTGTCTTTGACCAAAAGTTGGATTTGCATCTCCACAGCAAACTAAAGACTTACAGCATATATTTAGCAGGTAGTTTGGAGAAGCCATTGTTCAAGTCCCAAGCTTGCACGTTTGTGCTCTTAACAAGTGTGAAGTGGCAGATGTTAACACTCTTAGTGGGTTCTAAGTAGCAACACCTTTAAGTGCTACTTAAATAGGTAGTGCATATACTTAAAACTACTCAGACTTGGAGAACACAATCACATTCATCTTCCTAAGTGCTGAAGGACTGCATTGGGATTCAGCTAAGTGGTTTAAATCCACATCTGGTCCACTCTTTGGAAATCATGGTTGGCATTCTGCTGAAATCAAATCTATGTGTGCATTGCACATTCTCCTGAAAAAAAAAAGGATATGTGGAGCAGAATACAGGAAGATCGGTACAGTTCCATCCAAAAGTTCCTGTGCATGTTACATAGTAAACAATAGGGATTGTAAACTGTAACAGTAGAACCAAAGCATGATGATCCTGGTAAATTCACCAGTGGTTTGCAGAAGCTGCTGCATGGTGGCTGGTGCATGATGCAAGTGCCATTTAAATGTGATGCCAGGCACTCTGAACATCTTACCATGAGCAAGTGCTGTGCTGTGACCAGTATCTTGTAGAAACTGAACCGTGAATGGCTTCAAGAATAGTGTATCAGAAGAATATTTCATCACCTCTTCTTTTTGGATCTCTGACAAGACATGTGATATACAGTTAAGATTGAACTACTGCCTATAAACAATCTCACAGTTCCTTGAAAGTTTCCTCCCAAGAGTATTGTTATATTTGTAGTGAATTACCACCAACCAAGGTGTCATATCAGTAAGTGCTGCTCAGTAAGACACATTGTTAAATCTGTAGAGTATCCCTGGTATCAACCGACTTAACAAAGCTGCCATTTCCCTTGGCGTAACTTCCAGGGAGTCAGACATATGGCATCTGGTTGTGTACAGAGAATGATTTTGAACCTGTGCAACCTTTCCTTTGTATTGTGAACCTTAGAGACAGGGAAGAGGTAGTTACCATCACTAGTGCCCTTAAAAAGTACAAAATTATTTGATTTAAAAAAAATCAATTTAATGGGCTGAAGCACTTTCTACCTTGGCACTAAATTTCTTTTTCTTTCTTGTTGGGATACAAATGACATTCTGTAGAATTTTATCATTGTCACATGGTTCATGCAATAAAACCTACACTTATTCATTGGAATGTATGCAAGTGGTTAAGAGCAGCGGGACTCTGATCTGGAGAACTGGGTTTGATTCCCCATTCCTTCGCTTGAAGGCAGTTGGCTGACCTTGGGTCAGTCGCAGCTCTTCCAGCACTCTCTCAGCCCCACCCACCTCACGGGGCGTTTTGTTATGGGGATAATAATAACATACTTTGTAAACTGCTCTGAGTGGGTATTAAGTTGTCCTGAAGGGTGGTATATAAATCAAATACTATTATTTGAGCCCACTGATGTGGGGAGGGCAGAATATAAATTAAATTAAATTAAATTAAATTAAATTAAATTAAATTAAATTAAATTAAATTAAATTAAATTAAATTATTTCAGGGTCCCAAGCATTTGGAGAAAATTGTTTGCATGAAACTTTGTAGATCAGTTGGCTCTATAGATTCTAATGAACAGGTTCAGTTGGAGATAGAGCTTGATACTATGATCTCACTTTCCCGATATGTATGTTCATTCTCCTTGCTTAGAACATATAAGATGACAAAAACATTTTCCCCATTGGAGAGAATCCCCTACTGTCCCAGCACAGGATCCACAACTGACACAAACCCAGTAGAGAGGCATACTCAGACAATTAGAGAGCCAAAAAGATCTCACCTGTGCATACACTGTAGTGAGGCATAATGCAATATAGTGCAGGCTTGAATTAGCATAGAACAATCATGAGATCTGCAAGGACTTGGGAGGGGGGCATCTGATTTCTCCCTCCCCTACTATTTCCTCTTTTCCGTCCTTGAAAGCCACCATAGCCTCTCCTCTTTTCTTTCCCTCTTTCTTTTTTTTAAACATTTTTATTGGATAGGTTGAAAAACATAATCACTTCAATATCTCTTTCTTCTACAAAATACATATTTCATCCCAACCCATCCTTCCCCTCCCCTCCCTTCTGACCTCCAACAGCACTTATACCCTTTTATTCATATAGTATTCCCTCTAATTCTATTATTTCTCATACTCTTCTAAGGTAAAGTTACAGTCAATATAAAAATCAACAAATTACATAGTATTGTCGAAGGCTTTCACGGCTGGAGAACGATGGTTGTTGTGGGCTTTCCGGGCTGTATTGCCGTGGTCTTGGCATTGTAGTTCCTGACAGACCCAGAGATTCCAACAGACCCGGAGATTGGAAACACTTCGGAACAAGAAAGCACATCTACTCTGTTCTTTAACCTTTCTCCTACGCTGCAGGGACACAAGAACCATTCCATCTTTTCTCAAAACAAAAAGAATCTTCAAAACCACACAGGCGAACCACATTTATGACCGTCTAGAACAGGCCCTCTTATGTGAGAGAATCCACACTACCTGCAGAGAACTTGCTGCCACAGACAAGGAGCTATTTTGCTTGCATATCAACACCAGCCATAAAATGAGAAGTCAGGATTGGGACAAGGTCAATAACCTCACCTACAGGGAGATAGAACACGTTTTTACCAACCACACATCCAGACAGAAGCAGAAGTTTAACAAACTACAGGAAAAAGACAGACAAGGCCAATGCTCGACAATGCACGCATTGTCATCAATCTGACAGACCGTCAACTCTCACCAGAAGAAACCTCCATCTTGGCAAAGGGAGGAAACTTTGCAGTCACCCCCACCAGAATTCCTGTGGAAGACATCATTGCAAATGTAGAAGCTGCCATTCGTCATCTACCTGATGAGGAAGCTGAGGAAATAAGAGGAGAGACAGCCAGGATTCTACGAAAGGCAAAGCTTCCCACCAGCAATATAACATGCAAGGAGAGAAATGCCATCAAGACCCTCAATGCAGATCCAGACATCATCATTCTACCAGCTGATAAAGGCAATGCTACAGTGATCATGAAAACAGAGGAATACAAAAAGAAGATTAAGGAACTCCTGGACCCCTCCACCTACAAAAAACTAAAACGAGATCCCACCTGCAAAATCACCAGGCTAACAAATGCGCTGATCAAGAATTCCTCACTACATCCCGACACACACAGAAAACTATGCAAGACAGAAGCACAGCCACCTAGACTATATGGACTCCCTAAAATACATAAGGATTCAGTCCCACTCCGACCCATTGTGAGTGCCATTGGTTCACCGACATATGAATTAGCTAGACATCTGGCCGATCTCCTGCAGGACCACATCGGGAAAACCTTGTCTTACATCAAAGATTCAGCAGATTTCATCAACAAAATCAGTTCTCTGAAACTCAATCCACAAGACATACTTGTCAGTTTTGATGTTGTATCCCTGTTTACCAAGGTTCCAGTAAAAGATACTATTGCACTTATTAATCAGATTTTCCCAGAGGATGTAACAGCCTTATTCCATCATTGTCTGACAACCAGTTACTTCCAATGGGATAACGAATTCTATGAACAGATGGATGGGGTTGCCATGGGGAGCCCTCTCAGCCCAGTTATAGCAAACTTCTACATGGAACATTTTGAAAAAAATGGCTCTAGAATCAGCACCCCACAAACCTAGTGTATGGTTTCGGTTTGTGGATGATACATTTATCATTTGGAGCCATGGGGAGAAAGAATTGATGGGGTTTTTGAATCATCTCAACAACATCCACCTGAACCTACAATTCACAATGGAGAAAGAAATCGAGGGAAAACTCCCATTCCTGGATACCTTGGTCATCCACAAAGCAAACTTTCAGTTAGGTCACAAGGTCTACAGGAAACCAACTCACACTGATCGGTACTGTCCGGTGCCTGCTGGCGGGTCCTGCCCAAGGGCTCCCCCCCCAGCCTTCCCCCGTCCCCTCTTACCTCGGCAAGTTGGAGCTGGGAGAGGTCATCGAGGCAGCTTGGGAACCGGCGGCGGTGGAGACGGAGGCGGCAGCAGCAGCAGCAGCAGCAGCGCCGGGCATGGAGGCCGCTGTGGTGGAGGTGACGGAGGTGGGTGAAGGCACGACGGCGGCGGCAGCGGCGCAGGCAACCTGGCCTGAGGGGAGGCCGCAAGAATGGCCACGGCTGCAAACGGCCAGGCGAGAGCCTGGCGGAGCGGGCACGGCGGCGTTGCCCGGCCTCCTGGTGCCCGGCGGCGGGACTGGTCTGGTTGCCATTTCGGTTGGCCATGCCAGCCGCGCCCCAGCCCAGGACGCTGAGGCGGCGCGCGGCCCCACCCCCACCAGAGGGCCGGAGAGCAGGGGTTGGGGGAGAAGGCTAGAGAGGTGGGAGAGTGCACAGGTGGAGGGGAGGCAACTGGATGGAGGAAGGCTCGGGAGGCCGGAGCAAGGGAAGAGAGGGAGGAGCCCTGGAATGTGGCCTCACCTGCTCCAGGTGATGGGCCTTGCCTTGGGGGCGGGCTTGTGGGAGCGGGGGTGGAGGTAATCTGGAGGGGAGGGATAAAAGACGGGGGCTCCAGAAGCCAGGGCTGATGAGAAGTGCAGAGAAGGGCGAATGAGAGAGAGAGACAAACAAGCTGTGCTGAGAAGGCAGCTGAGGCAATCCAGCTCATGCCCCTTTAGTCTGAGGCCCATTAGGGCGGAGCCCCTGCCGGTCTTTGGGCAGGAAAGGAAGTGGCCGGCAGGGCGGCCAGCGTCAGGAAGGAGGCGGACCCGTTTGGGGCGGCCAGTACGGCCACCCCACCTCCGGCCATGCAAGCACCCCCGCTGAAACCTGACAGGTACTTACAGAAAAACTCCAATCACCACCCCCGACAGAAAAGAGACATAATTATAACATTAGTGGATCGTGCAAGACGGATATGTGAGCCGCACTTTCTCAATGAGGAAATTAATCATCTAAACTACGCACTTCAGGCAAATGGCTACTCCAGAAATGAAATCTGAAGAGCAATCAAACCCAGGATGAATCAAACAACCAAGGAAAAACAGTCTCCTACAGGAAAAGTGTTTTTGCCATATATCAAAGGAATTACTGATCAGATGGGAAAGCTTATGAAAAAGAATAACCATCAAGCAGTATTCAGACCCACCCGAAAAATACAACAGATGCTATGATCAGCAAAAGACAGTAGAGACCCCCTCACCTCTGCAGGAGTATACTGTATACCCTGCAGCTGTGGACAAGTGTACATCGGGAACACAAAGTGTAGCATCCAGACAAGAATAAAAGAACATGAAAGACACTGCAGATTTGGACAACCTGAAAAATCAGCAGTGGCTGAACATAGCCTAACTCAAACAGGGCACAATATTTTATTCCAGGACACCAAAATACTGGACAACACTTCCAACTACTTTGTCAGGCTGCACAGGGAAGCCATTGAAATTCACAAGCATAAGCAAAACTTCAACAGGAAAGAAGAAACCTTAAGAATGAACAGAGCATGGTTTCCAGTTCTGAAAAACACCAGGCTAACAAAACACTCTACACCCGACAATAGCCCTGCAGAGAAGATTAGCACATCAAGCACCAATCTATATGCAAAAAAAACCTCCTCAGGATACAGTGAAGCCTCCCGCCATTAGCATTCCACACCCTGGGAAACTCTTACAGGATGACTCAGCTCAACCCCACCCCTCCTGGGTAGATATAAATGACCTGCCAACATCTTTTCCACACTGTGACACTGAGAGATCTCTGTCTTTTGGTGCTACACCTCTGAAGATGCCAGCCACAGCTGCTGGCGAAACGTCAGGAACTACAATGCCAAGACCACGGCAATACAGCCCGGAAAACCCACAACAACCAAATTACATAGTGCTCATTAAAAGTTGTCCATGGACCACAATTGGTCCTTTACATCCCAATTCTTTTCCAAATAATCTTTAATTTTTTCCCAATCCATCAAAAAATCATTTGAGCTTTGCTCTTTTTACTTTCTAGTTAGTTTGTCCATTTCCACCATGTGCAAAAGTTTTTGTATCCATTCGTCAACTTCTGGTATCTTATCTTGCTTCCAGTATTGCACATACAACAGTCTTGCAGCTATAATCATATACCATAATAATGTTCTATCCTTCATTGAAAGCCACCATAGCCTCTCCTCTTTCCCTCTTTCCTACCAACTGTCTAACCTATATTTATCTATCTCCCCCTACCCATGTCTTATTTTCCTTCTCTTCCTCTCCCTGGCAGCTTCTACCTGGAAAAAAACCCTGTGGCCCAGTGGCATGGTGCCAGCTGCAGGGCCAGGCCCAGTTACAAGCTGGGGGACTCACAAGGACTTCTGGGGAGGCACCCCATTTCCCACCACAAAATTTCTATTTATTCTCACCTTTCCCTGCTTCCTTCTCTCCTTCCCACCCTCTACCCAACCTACTTTTTATATGCCCCTTCATCTTATCTATATTTATTATTTATTGATTTCATTTATACCTAGGAATGGTAACTCCAGATTGGAAAATTCCTGGATATTTGTAGTGGAGCCTGGGGAAGACAGGGACCTCAGGAGGTTATAATGGCATATGTTCCCTGGAGGTCACTTTGATCAGCTAATAAGCAGTTGCTGATGGCCCCTGGCCCCTGAGAGGTCCATCTTGGCATCTACCAGAGCCAGAGCCTTTTTGGTCCTGGCTCCGACCTGGTGGAGCTTTCTGTCTGAGGAAACTAGGGCCCGGTGGGATTTGTTATCTTTCCACCAGGCCTGCAAGACGTAAATGTTCCAACAGGTATTTGGTGGGGGCTAGGCTGTCCTCTCGCTGGCCATACCACTGAAGACCACCCATGCAGGAGCTCATAAGTGTGGAGCAGGGCATGATGTAAGAGCCAAGCTCTGCACCTAAAATGCTGTATTTTAATATTTATATCCACCAATTGAGAAATTTTATTGTATATGGAATAGTGTTTTAATGTTTATTTATAATGTTTTTATTGTTTTTAAACTGCATGCTACAAATTGTATGCTGTTACACCACCCTGAGCCCGTCTGACAGGGAGGGCGGTCTAGAAATGCAATAAACAAACAAACAAACAAACAAACAAACAAACAAACAAACAAACAAACAAACAAACAAATAAATAGAATTCATCTTCCAAACAGCCATTTTCTCCAGGCCTCATCTGGATGATAGCAACCCTACTTATATTCCACCTTTCTCCATGTTTACTCAAAGCAGATTATATCATTCTTCTCTCCATTTTATCTTCTCAACAGCACTGTGAGGTAAGATAGGCTGAGAATGTGTAACTGCTCCAAGGTCACCCAGTGAGTTTCCAAAGCAGAAACTCTAAGCACTATTAGACATGGGCACAAATTGAAATATGAATCAAATTTCATGATGAATCGGGCCAATTCGTGTATCGCAAAAACGTGTTTTGTGAGGCTGCGTTCTTCACGAAATCCACAACTTTTGGGGCTAATTCGTTCAATTCGTGAATGCTTCATGATGCTAGACAGATTGGCACCAATCCATTGATTCCCTAGGCAACATATTTATTATTTTTTTTTTTTTTTTAAATTTGTTTCAGTTTATATCCTGCCCTCCCAACACTGGCAGGCTCAGGGCAGATTACATTAATACACATTAAAAAATTGCACTCCACAGTTTAAAACACAATTTTTTTTTTATAAATTTTTTTATTTTCATAACTACAAAACACTACACCAGACTATCACAAGGAAAGGGGAGAGGGAAGGGACAAATGGGGGTGGAAAAAGAAAAGGGGGGGGAATGAACTACAAACACTAAACACTACACTTCAATGTTTCCCTTCATACTGTCATAATACAAAAATAGCTCCATAGAATAATGATGGAGTGGTTAATCATACAGAGAATAAACATTTCAAATTCTGATTAAACTTTCCTCCCCCTTCTAGGTCCCGGACGCAGTTCTCTCTGTGCAACTGCTGTTGCGATGCTCTCCTCCTCCTCCCCCCCCCTCCGGCTCCTCCTTTTCTTCGTTCTTGGTGCAGCAGAGTTCTGGGTTTTTATTCTCAAAATCCTTTAGTTGATCTTCTAATAATATCTTATAGGCCTGATCTTTATATCTGAACCATATTCCTTCCGGGAATAACCATTTGTACTTTATTCCATGGTCCCTCAGAAGAGCTGCAAACTTTTTATATTTAAAACGCCGTTTCCGGACTAGAAATGGAACGTCCTTCAAGATCTTGACTTTCAAACCCATAAAGTCCAAATCCGCATTGTATGAGTTATATAGGATGGTGTCCCGAATCTTTTTAGATGAAAAGTCAATAATGATCTCACGAGGCAACTGTCGCTTTGTTGCATATTTTGAAGAAGCCCGACGGACCTCCAAAATGGCGCTTTTAACCTCTTCTTTAGTCGTCCTCGCGGGTGTCGCCAGTAGTTCCGAGACCAAATCCCACAGATCCTCATTTTCCTCCTCTTTCACGTTTTGGAGACGCAAAATTGTCTGCGTTCGTTCCACCTGTAGCCCGATCAGCTGGTTCTCCACCAACTTCAGCTCCTTTTTTGTAGCCTTCACAAGTGACGCACTTTCCAGAGCAGACTTTTCTGCCCCCCCCCGCTGCTGCCTTAATGGTTTTCACCTCGCTTTCAATTAAGCCCACCCTTTGATCAGTTTCGTTCAGCTTGTCAACAAAGGGTTTTATGGCTTCCACCACCGCCCTGCGCACCAACTCTTCGAGCGACTCCCCCTTCAAAGTAGCCGAGATTGACTTACCGAGAGCGGGACTTTGCTTCTTTGCTGCCATTGGGGGGGGGGGCGCCAACAAAATTCTGGAACTCAACGAAGGGGAAGAGCGAGTCTTCTTCAGATCAACCTCTCCTTCACAAACGCTTGTAAAACAGAAGGGATTCGCTTGTTTACAGGCTTCCGCCTGTTTCTTTTACTTGCCGTTTCTCGTTGCCCGGCGGCACTCGAGGCGCCGCGCACATCTGCCGGCCTCCATAGGGACAAACGGGCAATTCCCCCCCCGCATTGATTTCGGGGAGTTCTTCCCACCACGTCCCGGACCCTGGCTCCCTCCCTGGGAGTCCTGGGGGCTAATCCTTGCGGATCAGCCGCCCGGTCAGGGTGCCCGGTCGTTTCCTCCCAGACCAGCCGAGAGGAGCGTCCGGCATGGCTGAGAAAACGAAACCGAATCAGTTTAAAACACAATAAATGCAATATAAATATTTAAAATACAAGTACAAAGCAGCACAAAAACAGTTCATTTAATCTGTTTTCAACCGTCACTAAAAGATAGTTAAAAAGAGGCAAAAAATTATTTTTGGAGGTGGATGTTCTGATAGGGAGGGCCCCATTCTGCCCTATTCAGCTGGAGGGGGCCCTACCCAGCATCAACCAAATGCCTGGTGGAACAGCTCTGTCTTGCAGGCCCGGCAGAATGATAACAGATCCAGCTGGGCCCTGGTCTCATTAGACAGAGCATTCCACCAGGGCTGATTCCAGATGGCCAGAAATTGCGGTTTTTCTGTGGAAATAATTGCTTACCGGCCACACGTTCAGTTTCGTCTCCATCCGCTTTGTCTCGCAGTGTGCCGTGCCGTCCCGTTTCCGGATGTTCGCACGGCCAACTGAGGTACCTGGGATTGGTTGTTTCCTCCCCGTCACAGTTGATGTCGGCGGCCTTCATTGGTTCGCATTTCAGTTATTTAAAAAAAAAAAATTACGTGTTTTGCGCAAATGCGCAAATGTGCAGGTATGCGAATACGCAGCATCAACTTTTGTGCATTTGTGCATTTGTGCAAACGTGCAACTGCGCAAATGGCGCCCGGTTTAAAAAAAAAATTAAGGGAATATTGTTGCCGGCCAGCCGGCAAAGGAAGGAGGGAAAGGGGAGGGTCTCTCCACGGCGACAAAGCATCCAGAAGTGTGCAAACCCGCAATACGGCGTTCACACCGTCCGCTTCTGTTTTTTTTTGTTTTTTTTTAATTTTTCATAGCTACAAAACACTACACAAAACTATCACAAGGAAAGGGGAGAGGGAAGGGACAAAGGGGGGGTGGAAAAAGAAAAGGGGGGGAATGAACTACAAACACTAAACACTACACTTCAATGTTTCCCTTCATACTGTCATAATACAAAAATAGCTCCATAAAATAATGATGGAGTGGTTAATCATACAGAGAATAAACATTTCAAATTCTGATTAAACTTTCCTCCCCCTTCTAGGTCCCGGACACAATTCTCTCTGTGCAACTGCTGTTGCGATGCTCTCCTCCTCCTCCCCCCCCTCCGGCTCCTCCTTTTCTTCGTTCTTGGTGCAGCAGAGTTCTGGGTTTTTATTCTCAAAATCCTTTAGTTGATCTTCTGATAATATCTTATAGGCCTGATCTTTATATCTGAACCATATTCCTTCCGGGAATAACCATTTGTACTTTATTCCATGGTCCCTCAGAAGTGCTGCAAACTTTTTATATTTAAAACGCCGTTTCCGGACTAGAAATGGAACGTCCTTCAAAATCTTGACTTGCAAACCCATAAAGTCCAAATCCGCATTGTATGAGTTATATAGGATGGTGTCCCGGATCTTTTTAGATGAAAAGTCAATAATGATCTCACGAGGCAACTGTCGCTTTGTTGCATATTTTGAAGAAGCCCGACGGACCTCCAAAATGGCGCTTTTGACCTCTTCTTTAGTCGTCCTCGCGGGTGTCGCCAGTAGTTCCGAGACCAAATCCCACAGATCCTCATTTTCCTCCTCTTTCACGTTTTGGAGACGCAAAATTGTCTGCGTTCGTTCCACCTGTAGCCCGATCAGCTGGTTCTCCACCAACTTCAGCTCCTTTTTTGTAGCCTTCACAAGTGACGCACTTTCCAGAGCAGACTTTTCTGCCCCCCCCGCTGCGACACCGTCCGCTTCTGGAGCACAACACAGCGCCATGAACCAGAGGTAAGCAGGGACGGGACATTACGGGGTTTTACGAGTGAGGTCACTGGAAAAGCGAAAGCACTCACTTTATTTGTGCCCGTCTGGAATCGGCCCAGGTTGGAGCCAGGACCAAAAAAGGCCCTGGCTCTGGTTGACGCTAGGTGGGCCTCCCTGGGGCCAGGGGCCATTAATAGCTGTTATTGCTAGATAGAAGCATCTTCTGGGGCACATATAGGGAGAGGCAGTCCAGAAGATGCATGGTCTGCATAGGGCTTTATAGGTTAATACAAAAACCTTGCATTTGATTCGGTACTCTATATAGGCCCAGAATGTCTGCATACCTTTTTTTTCTGTGGAAACTCCAATCTTACCCACATAACCTTGATAGGCAGCTCTCCCTTCCAATCTGAGTGACTGTGCAAGTTTACATGGGAACTGTAGTCGGAGACTCCTTCCCCTCTCTGTTTCCCTTCTCCGTTTTTAAGAATGGGATGGTGGAGTAGCAGCAGCAGCAGCAGCAGCCTCAGCGGTTCCTTCAGGTACCCTTCCCTGACTTTCTACCTCCCGTCCTCCTGCTGCTCTGACATGCCTTTACCCCCACCCTCAAGCTTCCTGGAGCAGATCCTGAGTGGATCCGCTCTGCTCGGCTTTTCGTTTAAGAACTTTGAGGTGGGGGGAGGGCATGTCCCCCCACCTCAAAGTTGTATCAAAGGGTTGTATCAAAGGGGCCATAGCATCGAAATCGCAGGAGGTCATAGCCCCTCTCTATACTGCCTTGGTCAGGCCACACCTGGAGTATTGTGTGCAGTTCTGGAGGCCTCACTTCAAAAAGGATGTGGACAAAATCGAGAGGGTGCAGAGGAGAGCAACAAGAATGATCAGGGGTCTGGAGACTGAGCCCTACGAGGAAAGGCTGAGGGCCTTGGGAATGTTTAGTTTGGAGAAGAGGAGGTTGAGGGGGGACATGATTGCTCTCTTTAAATATTTAAAAGGCTGTCTGCCTTCCATCTGGTTGCCACCTTTCCCTGCTAGCCTGGTTCTTTGCCTCTTCTAGCAGTCCGATACAGTATCTGAGTAACTAATGTTCTGCTAGGCTCAGAGATATTCTTGGGGTGGGGAAGGGGATTCATGTGCTTAATTTCTATGTTAAGCTGCCATAAAAGGCACAGGAACAGGGTTAGGAACAAAATAAAAAAGATGACAGCCATATCTCTTCATGTACAAGCAGCTCCTCTGTCCCCTGCCTCTGAATTTGTTACTTAAGCATAGCATCCTGAGGAATCCTTTACAAAACATAGCAACACTGTCTTGCATTCATGGGCACAGCTAAAGGCCACTTGACAGAAAGGACAATTCAGAAGAAAAGCAAAGAAGAGGATATGTCTTTTAAAGGTGATTTAAGTTTGCCTTTCTAAAGTTTAGGGAACTTCTAGTATACCTTGTGTTACCTTATGTCTTTGCTGCTGCATGCAAATAGGATTGCTAGCTCTGGGCTAGGAAATTCCTGGGTATTTGGTCTAGCATTTGCAGTTGTAGCTGTAAAATTAGGGATAGAAGCTCTCAATGCAGACAGTTTGACTGAAAAATTCCTCCCATCCTGCAGTGCTTCATCTGGTACAAAGCTTATTGAGCTTTAGGCAACAGGCAAAAAAGATTTTTGTGTGTTTGTGTCCTTTGGTGTCCTTTTTCTTCCACCTCTCCAGTGTGTTTGAAACCCGTATCCCTTCTTGTGATGGCCTTGAGTTATGCTGCAGGTCATCCATGTTTTTTTTAAGTATTTTTTTTAATATAATGTTTTTATGCCATATTCTGGTGGCTTTCCCCCCTTATATCTTGTGATCATTGTCATATTTTTACTGCCTTGTAAACAAAAACTAACAGTGCAGAGGGACTTAGATATTTTAAATAAATATGACTCAATTGAAAAGGCTGAAGCCTCAGCTGGCTCTTCTTAGTTTGGAAATTCAGTGGGGCTTGCTGATACCTTAGAGTAGTAAACCCAGCTTTGCAATGGTAAGTGAGAGAAGCCTGTACAGTTTGGAGGCTTTTCTCAAGGCTCAACTAACCCTTTTCTAATTTGACATCTCTTTGTAGCAATGGTCTTTCCATGTCATCTATTTACCAGTTAAAAGAAGTCATGGCTTTGGGGACTTTCATTCCCCCTCCCCCCTTTTCTCAATGATGCTGTGTATCCTTGAACATTGTCTGCATCCACAATGTCTTTTCAGCTCTCACAGGTCTTTGTTTTCCCCTTTCTGTGTTTCTCTTTCTCCATGCCTCCCCCACCCCAAACTTTCCATCTCCTAGGGGGATTGTCTTTCCTTCTACCTACCCCACTGAACTGTTTTTCCCATCCCATGTTTGCCTCCTTCTCTTTCTGACTCCTTTTTTCCCTCCACTGTCAAGTATTCCATTGAGACTGACTTCTCCTCCTTATTCAGCACAAAGGATCTAGATGGAGGGGGAAGAAAGGGAGAACACATAAAAGAGGACAGGAAAAAAGGGCTTGATGAAAAGCTATTTGCAGAAGTGCTGAGACAATGAGACACCAAAGGCTCCTTATCCACATACAGGCACAGTTGTTGCAAGAGATTAAGATTTCACAGTACACTTCACCAGCCCTTCCCAAAGCTGACAGGGCAATGACAGGAGTCATACCTGGTAGTTCCCAGAATCTAGCCCCTTTGAAACTCCTGAATGCTTGCCCTACTTACTTTGCATTCAAGGTGAAGTTCCATCTGGCAATATGGTAACAGATGTCCAGACAGGAAGATGCCCCACCTCCCAAATCATGCCAATGCACTTGATCCTGCTGCTCCAGGTCTTTACACTAGACTGCTTTCTTCCTCCTTAGCCACTAGACTTTGCACCACCTTTAAGGCTGTATGCAGATAACACAATAAACTCTGGTTTGGAACATCATTGTACAAAAAAAAAACACCTGGTTACCAGATGTAAGTAACAAATCCCAATTTCGACAAACTCCAGTTTATTGGACCCTTATTTTTTTTCTGCCTCCTGGCAGGGACAAATACTTCTATGGCCTGACAGTCCTGAGAAGTGGCAAGACTCAACAAACTATGGTTTGTGAATTTACACTTCATGACAAATCAAAGTAAGTTCCAACTTGGGTTAGCAAACCAGCTATAAACCCTAGTTTGAGATCTTGATTTGGTGTGAACCAGCAAACCTTGATTTCTTGGATTCTCTCAATTTGGACATCACAGATGGTTTGAGCAAACTACCGATTACTTTGAAATGAAGGCAGCCTAGGGTTGCCCCTTAAACAAACAAACAAAACAAGTCCTCATCTCTGAGTTTTGTTCTGCAATCTGGCAGTCAGAAATTTACCAAGTGAAACTTTTCTTGCCAAGGACACAAGTAGTAAAAGCTTCATCTCTGAATACCAGCCCCTTTTGCTGCTGTTACTCTATTCACAACTGGGGTATCATGCAATTAATAGGCAATAATTATGATTACCTTGGGCCCTATGGCCCTGCAAAGCTGGATGTACACCTTGGCCTCTTGACAGACTGTCGTTTTAACCACAGCCTTGTCTAGGCTGGAACATCACACTTAATGTATCTGACATTTGATTCTTCCATGACAAAAGGAACGTATCTTCATTAGTTGTGCTGCAATCCACATCTTAACCTTTCCAGCTTGGGGGGACGTATGCTGGAGCAGCAGAAAAATGAAGTAAAAGATACACTTCTGGGATAAGGAACATGGCTGACAGCTTGGGCCCAGAGGGGGGAAAAACCCAAAATGTCATCCATCAACACACTTGAGGAATCATTTGAGAGGCTCTCAACTGGACTGTGAGTCAGCCTCCTTGTGGAATATGGCACAACCGCTAGCATATACCATCCCTCTTCTTCAATCTTAAGTGGGAATGTTTTTTTTTCCCCTGTGTTCCTGTAGCAGACAGGCATGAACCAAAACCCAACTGTGCTCTCCTGTCAGTATTGTTTGTCATTATTGACAACAATTGTTACCGGTGCAGCCTCTCTAATTGGCAGTACTGGGAGGTCTTGCACTTCTCAGCACCAAGGAGTTAAATGCATGGCATATCTAGAGCAAGGGCTAGGGGAGAAAAACAACACAGGAGAAGGCCAGAGTGTCTTGTCTCCAGAGTGCTTGAATTTAAATGCAGTTAGAAAACTATTCCTGGAGCCCCTGATGTGCTGCCGATCCGACAGCAGCTGCTGATAAAGAATAGACAAGTGCTTCCAAGTCAAAGGTCTTAGCCCCTCCAGCTCTGAGGTAACCTTTTAGCTACATAGCTGGAAAAAAAACTGTCTATAATGTCAATTTAATTCAACTTGGCTTATCTGAAAATATTTCTATGTGCTGTTATGGGCTGTTTTAAAAGTTATGCCAAAGAATGTTGAGTACATTGGCAGAGTTCTAAGACTGTACCGCTTCAGAGGACAGACATTTTTAATGCTCTTTCATATTAATCCTACTGGAGAAAGTTGGGGGGGGTTGTATTGTTATGCACAAACTTATGCCCTAGGTGTCCCTCTCGCCAATCACAATAAGAGACACACACCACGGAGTCCTGTTGAATTGAAGCAGAATAGATTGTTTAATTTAAACAATGGAGGAGCAATTTACACAGGAGTAGGTGGTCTCCTTGTGTCCAAAGCTCATCAAAGCTACAATAGAAGTGCAAAGCAATTAATACCCCCAGGTTAATTATAATAATATTACAATATTCTAATATTTGTTATCTTATTGGCTCGTAGTCTTTGACACAGGTGTCTAGGGTTGGTTTGATTGGAAGATGCAAGTCTAGGTCAGCTACGTAATTGGGGAAATTCCAAGATTTGCAGTTCCTTATCCTATCCTTGTGCCTGTTCCCCTCGGAAGGACACCTTCTGTGGGTGGAAAGGAATGTTCCCCCACTTATCTGTCCTTGTGCCTGTTTCTCTTTCTTAGCCTTGAGAGAGAGATGATACTAAAATCGGCTGACCTAGTTTGCTACATTAATCAGTTTTTACAGTTTCAACATGTTTTAACATACATTCTTCTTTGGTCTTCTTGTTCCAAGTGTCATATTCTTACAGGTTGCATTACAAATACTACATTGGCTCCTGAGCATAGAAAAAGTGCAAGGCATGTAATACTGAAAGGCACAGAATTGGTATATAAAATCCCTTTCTTTAAATCCATATTCCTCAGTATAGCCTTGTCCCATAATATGCTAGTTGCATTCTGCTTATTATAAGGTTGAATATAAGGAAATGAGTCCTCCTTACAGCAATCTGAAATGGAACTATCAAGAATGCTATCCTCTTACTTATTTATGCCCCACAATATCATTCTTTCTCCTTGATTTTTTCTTCACAACAACTCTGTGAGGTAGATTAAGCTGAGAGAGAGTGACTGGCACAAGTCATGGCAGCGTGGGGATTATACCCAACATTCTAACCCAACTCTAGTAGCAAACAGGTAAGCTACCTATCTGAGAATTCTGTCTTGTCCGTTTCTATAACTTAAACCATCTGAATGGATATTCTTCTTTATTCTGAATGACACTTGGGGAATTTGCAAAATACTAGAATGCTGATGTAGTGCCCGTCAGCTGAGTAAAATGTACCAGTATACATTTTGAGAATATCCTAGGTTTAGCCAATACAAATAAGATAATCAGCATAGTCCAAACTGCCCACATTCAATGAAAGATGAGGCTCTTATGTCCTTAACAGATATTTGCAAAATGGAATTTTGACATGTGCACCTTGCTATGCTGGAGTAAGACAAGCTGTACCTATTGGAACTCCGAGTTCTACACGTCTATTAAAGTTTGGAGAATTATGTCCTCTGGTATGCTTGCTCAGCCTGAATGCAGAAGAAACAAGGGAGGCAATAGTACAGCTAAGTGAGAACTATGGATGAAAGGTATAGGGACAGAGAGAAGATAAAGAAAGATGAGAATCCAAGCTGCGCTGTAGGAGAAGCCTATTTACATGGGCTCATTGTTGCTCAAGTTCTAGTTTTTAGGATTGCAAATCTTGACAGCAGTAAAGTTCTTGTGCCTCTTGCAGAACACGATCTCTCTGCGGAAAATACAGTGCTGAAAGCAGCAGCTGAAAATTCTCTCATCAGGCCATTAAATGCCAAGCTATTCAAGCAGATGCGGAAGGGAGGGGGGGGGGGGAGTTCCATATAATCTAGATTCTGCGGCCCTGTATCTGTGCAAACTCCACTAATGTGTGTTTTCTTCAAGATACTCTCAGGGGCTTAAATCAAAGAAAGTGATATACACGCACACATAATAAATGTGTTTATATACATAAAGTTATGATATAGGGTACAGTTGAATAATACTCAAATTCATCTTTCTGTATACAGCCTACAATCCATATTGCTTAAAAAGGTATCCTCTTGGAACTGTGAAGCTGTAGCTTGGGATATTCTGCCTTGAAGGCCCACTGTAAAACCCTGTTATGGAATAAAGCACATAACAAAGAGTACAACCACAATGTAACTCCTCACAAAATTAAATGTTAAACTCTTTACACCACAATGATGTGTATGCCTAAGGGATATCTTGAGGACTCTCTGTCAGCTATCTCAGAAGCTTTTGCAGCTTCTCCTCAGAAACTCAAATTTCTTGAAGAGTTCCATTCCATTCCCTCCTCCTATCTTGGAATCTTAAAAGGCAAAATATGCTGCTAGTCGCTGGTACAAAGGTTATACTTGCAATTGTGAAAGTTGTCTGAAACATTCAGTTTCTTCCCCCCACCCCATATTTGCTGTTTCCTGATAGTGTGAGAATATTAAAGGTCTCAAGAGAGTTTTCCATCAAAGTCTAAGCTTCTCCGATCCCTATGGAGACAAGGAATGTCATATGGAAGTGGGGGTTCTAGTATAGCAAATCTCTTTCTCTCTCTCTCTCTATTCTTTTTCTGTATAGAACTAAGCCACTACATCAAAGTTCTGAGAGGCATCAGATTAAAATGAGAAGGTTAAATGTGATAGCAGTGAATGGAAGTGAAATGTCAGCCTGAATCCTCTTCAAACCACAGACAAGAATTAGCTACTCTGAAACAGAATTTGCCTATTTGCAACAGGCTGTAATGCTGAGTGCAGAGTTGGTTAATTAACAATACGTGTTTTAGTTTATTCTGGGCTGATTCTGAAAGTATACTTTTGGGGTGGAGCATGGTATAAACTTATGCTTATTCAGACAATACTGAGGCATGGCCGGTTGATATTGTTGCCAGTCAAGGAGTCGGCCTGTTTTTGGCAAAGTTGGACTTGCCCTAAGAGAAAGTTGGGGATGAGCTCTGGCTCAGCGGTAGATTATCTGCTTTGCATGCAGAAGGTCCTAGGTTCAATCCCCAGCATCTCCAGTTGAAAGGATCATGTAGTTGGTGATGTGAAAGACCTGTATCTGAGACCCTTGAGAGCTGCCACCGGTCTGAATAGACGATATTAATGTTGGTAGCTGAGTGGTCTGATTCAGTATAAGGCAACTTCATGTGTTCAAGTTTGCAGTTTGGGGGGATGCTATCAGAATTGAATTCCCAGGTGGTCTCAAGCATATCATATAGCACCCTTGTTCAATGTCAGATGAAGCATCAGCTGGGACCTTCCAGATCTGGCCATAGTGCAATGTATTTTATGGAGAGGATTCATTTGAAGAAGTTGAGAAGTTTCTGTTGCTGCCAACAGGTGCTAATAATATTGGCACCATGTATATCCAAATTTAAAAGAGCATTACTTGACTGGAGTGACTGCCTACTTCCATACAAACCTGCCTTGGAACTCAGTTCACCTTCTCAGTCCCTATTCCTGATGCTGCCACTGCCAGAGGTGGGTGGTTCTCTTGGAGCGGAACTACAAGTGACAAAAGGCACAGGTTGGACACTTGTCGGCTTCCCTCAAGTTTTGATGGGAAATGTAGGCATCCTGGTCTTGCAGCTTGGCTCTCTGACTGCTGTCCAATGGACTTTTCAACTGTCACTTGTCCAACATTCCACCAAGCTGCCTACATTTCCCATCAAAACTTGAGGGAAGCTGACAAGTGTCCAACCTGTACCTTTTGTCACTTGTAGTTCCGCTCTTGGAAAGAGACTTTATGCCACACCACTGCTGCTTGCTTGGTGCTCTCAGATTAAGACTTGATTCCCATTCCCATTCCCATTGTGAGCTGATTCTTCATTAATTGTTGATCATTTTATCTACCTCCTTACCTATTTATCTGAATAATTTCTGTCCTGCCTTCTCTACCAGAGGGTAGCTTAGATACAACTAAAAGCAGTATAAACAATCACATAGGTCTCTGCAGATGCCTGACCCTGCCATTCTTGATAACAATCCCACAGCCATGAAGGAAGGACAGATACAAATGCAATCAATAAGTAACCTCAAAACTTTTTCTTTGCATTATCATCTAGTAGCATGTGTGTGTTGTGTTATGTACTGTCAAGTTGCCTCTGATCTATGGCGACCCTATAAATGAAAGACCTCCAAAACATCCTATCATTAACAGACTTGTTCAGATCCTGCAATCTGAAGGATATGGCTTCCTTTATTGAGTCAAGCCATCTCATTTTAAGTCTTCCTCTTCCTACTGCCTTCCACTTTTCCTAGCATTATTGACTTTTCCAGAGAATCTTGTCTTCTCATGATGTGACCAAAGTATGATAGCCTCAGTTTTGTCATTTTAGCTTCCAGGGAGAATTCAGGCTTGATTTGATCTAGTACCCACTTATTTGTTTTTTTGGCTGTCCGTGGTATCTGCAGAACTCTCCTCCAGCACCATATTTCAAATCAATCAATTTTCTTCCCATCAGCTTTCTTCACTGTCCAACTTTCACATCCATACATAGAAATGGGGAATACCATAGTTTAGATTATCTTGATTTTGTTTCCCAGAGAGACATCTTTATCTTTAATGATCTTATCTCACTTCCTCCCTAGTAGCATATAATTTCTCAATATATAATTGCACTGATAAGAAAGCCAGTGGGAGAGAAACATTTCTGATGGGCATCTTTAGACGCAGCATTGAAGCCCTTGCTTAGATTTATATGATAGACCTCGAACAAGGCCAGCACACTAGCACAGAGTCTAACTTATAGAACAATAACAAGACTCTAGAGAATGGATTTTCTTCTCACTTACAGTTCTCAGTTCAGTTCATTATTCAATACTTCTTTCCTGAATTCTGTAATGATCACAAGAAGACAGCCTAGGGTTTGTACCTACTCTGAAAGACAACACCTCTAGTACCCGTGTCCTGCATGAGGAGGGTGCTGAGGCAGGTAAATACAATGTTACTGAATTGCTAGGTTGGTTGTGTTCCCTTGAAACTGTAATACGAAGCAGGAATGTTGCAAAATCTGGCAAAAAAAAGGCAAAAGTGACCTAAACAAGGTGACCTCGCTGAGAAACAAACAAACATCTATATACCTCATCTCCTTCATGATCAGAATTCAGTATTAACAGTGAGGTGGACGTTTCTGTCTCAGGAAGTTTTTGGATTTTTCTTCCTGGAAAGTTAGTAGTGAGAGTGTCGTCCAGCAGAGGAAGAATGTTTCATTTTTAGAAGAATCAAATGCCTGCTTTGAAATCAATCAATCCATCCATCTTGGTATTGTATTTTTCTACTTGGAGTTGCCATGTGGAACTACTTCAATAAGCTCTTTTAAAACATCTGCTTCTCCCTCCTACACCTTTTTTTTAATGTTGCCACTTGGTTAGAGAAATAAATCTGCAATTGTTTTCCAATTTATGCTCTCATGATTCAAAATTTGCAATGTTATTTGCACCCTCCTATACCCCGGCTTATGGCAGCCTCCTTATGATGAAAGATCTCATTATAGTTAGCACTCTGCATTCAGGAGAGACAATCAATTCTTTTCAGATATCTAATTTGAATCACTCGGATAAGACTGACTTCTTCTGTCTTCTTGCCTCCCATTACAAAACTTTTGCTTCCCCCTCACCCCCCCCCCCCCACAATCTCCTGATATTAGCCTATTTCAATGCCAGGCTTTGGAACTCATCCTGGTAATCGGAAGCTGTAGGATACATTAGTTTCAGGTTCTGTTGAACACAGCAATTCTCTTTGCAGAATCTGTTTGCTGCACTGTTAATAGCAGCATTCAATGGACGGTGCACAAGTCATTTCCAAGGGACATATCTGCACTCGGTCTGCAGCTATTTTAAATGTTGTTTGCCACATGGTGTGACACTGGAGGAAGTAATTCCCTCTTTGCCCCCCCCCCCTCTAGTGACTCCCATTAATGCCAGTGTAATTTCTCGAGTAAATGAATCTTGAATATCACATTCTTGCAGCAAGCAAGCCAAGGGCTGAATATTATTTGCAGAGGTTAATTAGAGAGTAACTTAAATAATGAATAAATTTGAAATAATAACAATCTGTTTGCACATCATCCACAAAGCAGCTATTTTAGTTTTTAAAAAGTTTTGTGGGAGAATTATCTCTCTCAGCTCGTGAGTAAGGAAAGGATTCAGTTCTCAAAGGAGGAGCCAGGTAAAGGGAAAGGAGGTAGATTAATTATTATAGCCCTCCTTTCTTGCTGAACTGAACCCAGTAACTGATTGGTTACTCCAACTAATGGAGTGACTGCAGAATGGGTGTGACATCCAGCAGTCGTGGATCTAGCATAACCCATAGGCTGTTAACTATATCAACTGGACCCCATCAAAAGTGGGAAGTGCAATGTCCTTCAAGACCTCAGCCTTCCCAATCAGCATTACCTTCATCTTGTCAGGATTCAGTTTTAACTTGCTCAACTGCAGCTATTTAACAACAGCAGCAAAACTAAGGTGACCAGGCAAAATCCTCTAGAGCAGGCTTACACAACTTCCAAAGCACTGAATGTGTGCTAGTCTTCCAAGGGTGAAATTATTATTCTATTTTCGCTGTTCTGTGGTTGCAAAAGTAGAGGGGTTATTATGTTCCTGGCAAATACATGCCTGTGGGTGGTGGTTTTGTTTAAATGAATTAATCAAGAGTTGTGACTTTGGGGGTGGGGTGAGGTGGGGAGAAGAGAGTTGTGAGGCCAATCAAAACCAAAGCTAGTTTGCCAGTAAGGAGAGCTACAGAGGCCTTAAGAAGAAACATTACAGGGACCAACAATGCAAAAAACATGTCTTCCATCACAAGGTTGCATGGGACCAGAGGCCATCTAGGCTCATTTCATGCCATCCCCACCCCCCAGACTATCTGCATAATGTCTCAAGCGCCCTTTCCAGTAAATTAAGTGTGTTGGTTTTACTGATATTGTACTCTAAATAGTTTTTGAAAATATGAAATTAAGTTAGCCTTTTTCATTTTTTAAAATGAAGTAGATTCTATGGAGCTGCTCAGAATATAGCATCTGTGTAGATCTGAGCTAAAGCTTGCTCTCTGTTGAATTTACAGCTAAGACTCTAGTTTCCTGTTCTTTGCATTATAATAAATTAAGCAGAAATAACACTGAGATAGGTCAAGATGGGTAGCCATGTTAGACTGTCTGTAGCAGTAGAGAAGAGCAAGAGTAAAGTAGCACCTATAAGACTAACAAAAATTGTGGTAGGTTATGAGTCACAGCTCACTTCTTCAGATACAGCTAGAATGAGAGTCCATCTGTTCTTCTATCTTGGAGAGTGGAGTGATTACAGAAGCCAAATGACAAAAGCTGGTGAAGGATAATACCAGGCGTGGTTGAACAGGGTGGGGTATGCAGAGGTGTGGATATGGAGAAATCAGCATTGGTAATGAGACAGGAAGCCTAGGTTTCGATTCAGTTGGATGCATTGTCTCGAGGTTCATTATCAGTTGCAGTTCAGCAGTCTCTCTTTCTTTGAAATTCCTCTGCAGGATAATTGCTACTTTTAGGTCAGCAACTGAATGTCCTGGAAGGTTAAAACGTTCCCCCACTGGTTTTTGAATGTTTTGGTTTACGATGTCAGACTTATGCCCATTAATTCTTTGTCAAAGGGTCTGGCCAGTTTGTCCAATGCAGAGGATGGAAGGGCATTGAAGACTCAAGTGTTTTTTTGGCCCAGCGCCCAATAGTTGTATATGTCTATACAACTGTGAATCTACCAAGTCAGAAACAGAGAGAGAGAGAAGAAAGAGAGAGAGAGAGAGAGAGAGAGAGAGAGAGAGAGTTGCTGCCACCACTATCAGCACCCCTGAAAAAAGCTTGCATATTTCTAGATGTTAGGTTTGCCTCGACATATATGTAAAAGAAGTATGCATATTTTTTACAAACTAAATATGTTGGAATATAACAACAACAACAACAACAACATTTGATTTATATACTGCCCTTCAGGATGACTTAACACCCACTGTGCTATGTTTATGTCATTTATAGTCCACCTTTCTCCTGAGACTTAAGGTGGATTACACAGTATGGGATTAGTACAATCAGTATCAAGGACATTTCAATACAGTATCAAGGACATTTCCATAAACAATACCATAGGGTAAATAGATACAAGTTTAAAGACATAGTATTAGCAAGAATCCAATACAGAGTAGAAAAAATACTGAAGCAGAACATAATCAATTCTAGGACTAACATTAGACAATATGGAGTACAGGTGGTACATAGGATTACATACTAAAAGCAACAGATAATATGTAAGGCAATATAGTGATGAAGTCTATGGTCCCTAACTCATTAGCGAAGCATCTGAGACCTCATCCCTACAATATAGCCCTCTCATTTGAGTAAAAAGCCTTTTTGAATAGTTCGGTTTTGCATCATTTACAAAAAGCCAGGAGAGTGGGGGCTCTTCTGACTTCCTCAGGCAGGTCATTCTAAAGGATAGGGGCCACCACAGGGAAAGCCCATGTACGGGCTGCTGCTGACTTCACCCATGAGCAGCCTGGCACCTGCAGGAGACCCTGCAGGGCAAAGCCCTGATTCTTATAGGGCAAATCATGTCCAGATCTCCCTGACACAGATCAAGCTGTATTAATTCAGGGGCTCTGTGATTTTTATATCACAGGCTGTATTAAATATGGTGGAGGCCAGGGTTGACTGCTCACACAACCCCATAAAATGCAAACAATGAAGTGGAGACATCAGTAAATATCCACATTGGATGGGCACATGACTATGCTATCAAGATGCGTGAAATGGTGAAATGGTTGAAAAACAACAAATTGAAATTGAATCCAGACAAGACTGAAATGATGCTTGTTGGGAAGCCAGAGATCTTGAAGGGCATTGGCTACCCATCAGTTACCCATCAGGGAGATTCCAGCCGGATGGACAAAGCAGTTGCTGAGTCCTGCCTGGGAGAATGAAGCGTAAATAGAATACCAATTCTGAATGATCGGGTGTGATTAGTTCCTACCCCCGCCCCAAACTACAGACATGCAGTCATTGACAACAAAGGTTCTCATTGAGTCACCCCCACACATTCCAATCACCCCTCATTTCCATGATTTGCATTCCATCCTCCAGTGCCATCAATCTGCATTGATAAGTCATAAATTTCTTCCTGTTGACGCAAATTTATATAGCCCAGTTCTGGGGACATTAAAGATCAATTGCTTCTTTTTCCAACAACAGGCAAACCCAATCTTACTCTTTTGTCGCACCTCGGTAGCAACAATCAAAGGTGATCAAACCTTTATAATTCCCAGGAACTGACCTTTACAATCTTTGTTCCAATGGCTGAGGGGGGGGGGGGTACCCCAGCCTGCATACGTGATTTGCCCTATAAGAATCAGATCTTTGCCCTGCAGGGTCTCCTGTGGGTGCCAGGCTGCGCATGGGTGAAGAGCTCTCTTCCTCTGTGGAGTGCTCTATTCTCCTGGATAGGTAAATATACCCCCCTCATTCTATTCCAATCTCTGACTAATTTCCTAGGACTCTGTGTGTCTTTGCCAACAGTTTATTACGTCTTGGCTGTATGTATTTTCTCCTTTAAATAAAATTACTCTTTGCTTTGAAGAACACCTGTGTCTGGACAGTCTCTCCTTGGGGAGAGGACCCCGTAAACATTAATGGAGGTCTCACTTGTTACTCCTCTCGTATAGCCTTACTCCTTGCCTCTAATTCCTTCTTACTCAAAAGAGTCCCATTCCAGTAACAATTGGAGGTGGAGGCATGATTTTTCTCTTTAAAATGCTAATAGGAGAGTGGTGAAACCATTGTTGAGCACTGAAACCAAGTTGTTGTTGTAAGCGAAACCCCCTCTCCCTTCCCTTCACTCCCCAAAGCAAAGCAAGGCTGCATGGGTCTCCAATCTGCATGAATCTTTGACTAATCTGTTTTTGCCCCCAGACTCTTAAGGATTATGTGGCTCTGTCTTGCATTATTTGAAAGGCAGCAAAATGGGTGTGTGTTCGTGCACATGTGCAAGTGTGTACACACACACATCCCAGCATGTGTCTGTACAGCAGCCAAATATTAGAATTATTTACTTGTAAATCAGTATACTGAACTAGACTTCGAGAGTGCTAAATCCTCACCCACACCCTGCAGTCTTCCTTGGTTTGGGAAACTGCTGTGAAAATACTGTATAAACTCAATAGCAGCCCGATTTCCAATTTGCCCTCATTTATATTATCTTAGAAATTAGGAGAAGCTATTTTCTTAGTTATTTTTTTCTATTAGCTTTCACCTGAATGCAAACAAAAGGGTAATAGCTTGTAAAGGAAAAGAAAGAGTGAGAGGGAAGTGACTCATCCTTCAAAAGGGACTTTTAACTTTCTTTGGAGCCTAGTAAATGTGCTCTTTCTTTTGCTCAAATGAAAACACTGCACCATTCCGAGTGTTAGCATTTTTTTTTTTTAAAAAACCTGAGAATATGAATGCATGTCACTGCCTTCTTCTAAATCTGATTGCTATCGTGGTCTGTATTATCCACTGACTGGCAATGGCTCTCTTCAGGGTCATAGGTCTGGAGAAGGGCATTTGGACTCTCAAAAGCTTAGACTCTGGAAATATTTGAAAATCTGGACTCAAATTACATTGGGGTTGTAATGCCTTGGTTGCTAGGCAGGGTTTGCAAGTCCCTTGGGCAAAGCACTGGTGGTGGTGGCGGGGGGGACACTTACCAGTTATCCTCCTCCAAAGTGGCACCATCACATTGGGCGGGGGGGGGGGGTGAAAGCATACACATGTTTTGTGTTCTGGGCCAATACTGGCCCTCATTCGATGTTGTTGCTTCCAATGTAACCAGAAGCAATGTAATTGCACATGTGCGAGAGTGAGCAAGGGAATTTGTCCAGGCTAGCCGAAGAAGTTGGAACAAACATCATCATTAAATATAACTTAAAAATGTGATACAAATACTTTGTATTTTATAAGTCAGGTCTAGAAATAGAGCACACTATGCAGTATTGGCAGGAGGACTGATTAGGGGGACTGAAGACTCCAGTAACCAGGAGATGGGGAGATGATTGCTGGATATTGAACCTGGGCCCTGACATGGGAATTCTGCCATTTCAGCCTGTACTATCTCTGCTGGCCTACAGGGCCAACAAGAACAAAAAAGTTCTCTGTGTGTCTCTCTCTCTGTGTAATCATGCATGGTGGAGAGAATTTCAGCTACTGCTTGAACTAAGCATCCAGTTATTTTACAGCAGGCTTTTAATCTGTAGGTAAAAGAGAGCTACCCCCCTTTTCCGTTCTCATATCCTTGTTATAGCCTCCACCCTCTCTCAGCTAAGCTGCTGCTTACCTTCAGTACTTTCTTGCTAACAATCTCTATATGCTGATGAGATCATTAAATTTATCAGCTCTCCCAATTCATTTGAGGTTCATTAAGGATCCACAGTGTTGCTCCTTTCATCTAGAAATGGCGGGGAAAAAGAGAAAGAAACAGCCCTAACCCCTTTTGAGAAATTAAAGTGAAATGGCTACCACTTTATTTTAAGTGCCCATTAACTAAAGCATAACTGAAACCAAGTTACAATGAGCGCCTCGGGGGGATGTACATATGAAACACACACTCACAAGCAGTAAATGGCGTCAGTCACAATAATCATTCCTGGTGGAATAAACATCAAAGTAATTCATAATGCGGGGATAGTTAAGAACTTATTTTACGCACCAGAGTGAAGATACTGGCTGGCCTGAGAACTCTTCCATCACTGCAAAAGACTCATTTAAGTCTTATTAAAACATTCTGTCCTGTGTCCCCCTCCCCCCCATCTCTTTTTTTACTAGATTGGATTGGAAGTTTTTCAGTCATTACGTATAATTTTCTCCCTTTGCTTTGCCATTGTAGAGGAATAAAGACTCAATATTACCATAGGGGGAGGAGAGGATCTAATTGATTTCTTCTAATTTTAATGTTTCCCACCTCCTCATTTCCCTTACAGGGTAGGTCACCACGGCTTTCTTAATCTTCAGAGATTTCGCTTGCATGGTTTGAAGAGACGTCAGTTGCCTTTTAAATCTTTTCATTTCAACTCATTTAAATATTTTGGCCCATTGCTGGCGTTAATGATGATGAATAGGATTAAGATTAAACACTTAATAAGCATATGGAGAGAGGGGGGAAAATACTTCATTTCCAATGCATAGCATAAATCTCTCTTTTTCTCCCTCTCCTTTGCTTCCTCAGTACTTTCTTTCAATAGCTGAGCTCTGGTCTCCTGTCTCTGTGTTTGATGTCCTCCTTTGTTAGTTTTCTTTACCTGCACAGCTTCTGATCATAAGTTCGTTAATAGGACTATCACCATTGACTTCAGCTGACAATCTAACCCGTCCAAATGTTGAATGCTGAGCATTGCCACCTCATCTCTACAAGAGTCCCATGAAGTCCAGCGTTGGGATTCGGGGTAGACCCGCTCAGCCTGGTTAATATGAGATTGTTGTCTTGATTGTGTTAGGTTAAGAAAAAAGCAATACTCATATTGAGAAATTTTAATCTCTGTTTTTATTTGTTTATTTTAATCATAAAGATTGTTTAATTTGAGTGTGCATATAATTTTTCATCTGAAAATATTATTTTAAATTGAAAAATAATTATGTCTACACACATTCACACAGGCCATTTGACAGACTACAGGCTCTTCACATATGTCTTATTTTGCACTTGTGCCATATTGTAGCAGGTTGAATTATATTAACAGTGTCCTCATCAGGCGGGGGACCCACCTTCTTTTAAAGTTAAAATTCTGATGAAGCCTTAGATGTCCAAGGGAAAAAAACAGGCATTCAGCCTACTGAAAAGGAAGCATCTCTGACTGCTTTATTATTATTATTTTTAAAAATGAGCAAACCTCAAAGGAACAGTATCCCAGAACAATTCTTGCTAGCACTAAAGGTAACCAGGTCCCTGTAGAAAACTAATCTGTTCTGTATACAGTTTAGGGATGCATTCTTGATTGCACGAGTCTGCTGACAGCACTGTAGAGAATTTCTCCAAGCCAATCTGCTGCAGCCTTCTTCCACTTGCTACCTCAGCATTTGGCCATAGTTGCTCTAGGTACACAAGTCGCTTTTGTGCGCTCAGAAGACGGGTTTACAAGTTGATCTGCTTTGTACCTTGAATTCATCTCCTTTGGTAGAATCCTTCTGTCTTGAATCTGGGTGGCCAAAAGTGCAATTCTGCTTGCAAAGATGACCTGTCAACTACACATACCTAGGCAATTGCCTAGAGAGCCATTATAGCCCAGAGCTGGTGTGGTGTTACGTCAGCCCTCCCCTGCAGCATTGTAAGATCAGCACTGCAGTGAGGCATTCGAGTGGTAGGTGGGGCGTTTTCTGTTCCTGAGTCTGGGAGATGAGACATCATGACAAGCAGCAGCCATAGTTGCGGTCACACCACACTGATGCACTGGGGAAGTGGGCAGGACTTTCCCTCATTGAGGCCTGAGTGGAGATGGCTTCTCCGTGGCACAGGGGGAGACAAAGTCATTATGCTGGGATGCCAAAACCCCTTGGTCCAGTCCTGCTTGCTTGCCGCAATACGCAGGTGCACAGAGGAGTGGCATAGTGGTTAAGAGGTTAACCTTCGGCTGGTTTGACTCCCACTACTGCCATGAGCTAAGCAGGGTGGCCTAGGGTAAGCCACTTCTCTCAGCCCCAGCTCTCCAGCTGTATTGCGGGGATAATAATAACACTGACTTTGTTCATCGCTCTGAGTGGGGCACTAATCTGTCTAGAAGAACAGTCTATAAGAGCACATTGCATTATTATTATTGTTATTGCTGTTGTTATATAGATGACAGTGTCATTCACTCCTTATCTGCATGATGCCTCATGCTGCAGTTACTCCTAGCCCCTAAACCCTCTTTTCACTGGAGGGAGAGACACACCCATACCTCACAGTGAAGAATTCAACAGCCAGCTGCTTCTCTATGCACAGTGACTCTCAATAAAAGGAATGGCATTGCTGAGCACAGGGAAGCTGAAAAGGAATGTGTTTGAGTATACTTCAGTCTTGCCTTATGTTAAGCACCCTTAGTGCAAACTACCTTTCTCCCACCCTATCCCTTGCTGTATCCATTTTGTCTTCCAGCTGTCTGTTTTCTTTTTCTCACTTCTCTCTAGCGTTTTCATGTTCTCTACATGTCCATGTCAAAACTATTCTGCCACCCTGGTTCAACAGCAAGGCAGAGGCAGATACATGCCACAATGTACCCTGTTGGTGGCAGCTAGGTGGAAGAGAAGACAAGCCCTTGCATACTGACATGGATAAGGCTGATGATGTCAGTGGTACATTTAGGAGGGAAGGAATGGATTTTGAGTGATCAGATCATGTTGGCTTATTATATTGGGCACAAGCTTCTTTTGAAGCTAGGAAGGGGCCTTCAGACCATTGTCTTTCAAGGTCAATATTGTCTAAGCTGACTGGCAGCAGCTGTCCGGGGTCTTAGGTAGAGATCTTTCACATCACTTCCTACCTCATCTTAAAGGGTGGGGGGAGACAGGGATTGAATGTGCAAAGCAGATACTTTGTCACTGCGTTACAGCTCTATATCAGTGATGGTTCACCTCACCATGCGTTTCAGTAGAGTAAAAGCAGGTCAAAGACCACAGGGAGACTTGTGTATTTTGAGCCTGGGTAAAGAACCAGAGCTGTGTTTATATGAATTCTTCCCCAGATATCCCTGGAGCCAGGGAAGAACTCCCCTTTTTCCTTACCATAGGCAGACCTAGAATTAGAACACAAAGTCTATATACAGCCAGTAACCAATGCATTTGACTGCTAAGCTCCCATCTGCATATCTTCTGTAAGCAGTTTTGAAGCAAATCCCCTGCACTTTTAGGTAAGAGGGATTAGGAAAATCTTTTAGGCAAACTGCTGACAGGTGATCTGTCCCCTGGGTTGTTCTGTCCCGCAAAAGGGGCTGCAGGATTTTCTTTTCGAGGTGGTCCTTGCCCCCAGGCTTTCCCAATCGGTCCCATTAAATCAGTACTGGAAACTGGATGCCAAGGAGGTGCTCATCACCATCATGGCATCCCACCATGAGGTAAAATATCACCTCTATCAGTCCCGACATCCATCATTTTAATGAGCAGCAAAAATCAATCCATAATTGACAAAAACATTTTTAATCAAAGTATGAGGCCTTTAGAGCCTGGATGAAGTATTTCATTTTCTGTCAGTGTTTACACGACACAGAACTGAGGAGATGAGTGCAATGGGGCAGTTTCATAATTGTTTCTGCAAACAGAAGCAGCCTGGGGTGGGGGGGAGGGTTTGCCTAGTTGCTAAGGCTGTGAGTAGCTTCTAGAATGTGTCTTTTTAGTGTGTATGTATGTGTGTGTGTGTGTATATAAAAATATATATATAAAAATTGGTGGAAAGCCATGTTGAAGCATGCTATGGTTCTGCTGGCTTGATAGCTGTAGGAAATGTAAACATCTGCTGCTAGAGCAGATGCTAAGCCTACTAAAATTGAAATTGATTAACAACAAATTTAAAAATTCATATTGTACATGGATAGGTATTCAGATGTCATACGTAGCATATTTCCCTTCCCCACCCAAAGTTTCTCTTTTTCCCCAAACTAGTCCTCATCACTGCACTTTCCCCAAATTATGCTTTCTTGATGTAAATGACAGGTTTAATTCACCAACTGTATTCTGGATTTAAAGACAAAATGTGACTGGATTTACAACACAGTCCTAAAAACTGTTACATCCTTCTAAATCCATTGATGTCAGTGAACTTAGAAGCGTGCAATTCTGCTTAAGATTATACCATTAATATTAAGCATAGCATTCTTTAACACATACAGAATCCACATATTGTAAGAATCAAACTCGTGCGAGATCCGGTTTGGTGTAGTGGTTAAGAACTGCAGGACTCTAATCTGGAGGGCCATGTTTGATTCCCCACTCCTCCACTTGAAGCCAGCTGGGTGGCCTTGGGTCAGTCACAAGCTTTCTCAGAGCTCTCTCAGCCCCACCCACCTCTCAGGGTGATTGTTGTGAGGATAATAATAACACTTTGTAAACCACTCTGAGTGTGGCATTACGTTGTCCTGAAGGGTAGCATATAAATCAAATGTTGTTATTACATTGCTGATGCATATTCATGCTGGAGTATGGGGAGAAGGATGCATTAAACTTTCTCCCATTCTCCTTTCATGATTTCAACTCCCCCATTCCCCAGAGCTTCTGTTTGTCTCACTGGGGAAATCATAATTATGGTACCTGTATTAGGGATGCATGAACACCAACCAACTTGACTTGGGACTGGCTTGCTGGTTGCAAACAGAGATCTGATATTTTGACAATCAGTTCAGTTGTTTTGCTGATATGTTTTTGGGTGTTTGCAAGGTTGTTGTATTCCTTACTACCATGCAGTTTGCAGAAGTTGGATTTTTACATATGTGCATTATCATGCAGCCAAATTGAGCTTTACTACCCACCCTATCTTTGCTGTATAACTGCTCTGCAGGCAATAGTTTAAATAAACAATTAGATCATTCACAACTCCTGTAAATTAATCATCAATAAATTTCAAGTTTCAACAAAATCTTACCCTTTGGTGTTTGTCTAAAAAGTCCTTAATAATGCTAATGGTTGCTGATTCAAGAATCTACAGAGAATCTACAGAGCATACGAAGTTTTGGCAAAATCCAATGCAAACCTGTTAGGCAGGCATATGCTGCTGGTTGGCAGAACACAAACAAACCAGGTGAGGGCAGCTAGCATCTGACCACTACCTTTGAACATAGTAAATTTGACCACTGGACATTTTCAGAGTGAAATTTGAGCATTCCTAATCAGTATGCATTCTTGGGCAGAGCTAAGGGGAGGGGAGGGGGCTGCTTGGCATCAAGAAAACAGTTATGGGGTTGTAGTCCTTTTTCTGAGGACTACAACCCCAATATGAATCGGGCTAGAGTTGTTGAGAGGGTTCTTTTCCCCAAATTTTATTTTTAAGATATAGCAACTGGTTCCTCTTATTCTCTTTTGAAAGGGGGATTTTTTTTTTATTTCTTACTTGGGTTGTTATTTTTTTGCCATATGGTAATGTAGATTTCCTCACCTGTCTGTTTCTGCTTCTTGTTGTCCCACTATAATATTCTGCAAAGGGTAAAACGCAGTGTGATGCAGCAAGGATAAGTTCAGACAAATCCTGGCTTGTATTTAATTGTTTAATGGCTTACCTTGTTCTTAATTTTTCAGCTATGCTCCTAGTATATAAATAAACAAACACATTACTTCTTGGAGATCTAAATGCAACCTTCCTTTTCATGAAAAAGGAACTGATCTGAAACTGATTCAGATTCCTAAAAAGAGGAATAGAAAAAGATTGCTGGATTTTAGGGAGAAATTTGCCAAAGAGGAATTAAGAGAATCCCACTTAACAATATCAGGCACACGGTGGCTATTATTTAAACTGTTAAAAAAAATAACAGGAATTTGTTCCTAAATTGCTTAACATCATGTCTGATGCAGCCTTAAGCTAGCAAAGGTGGCCTGACTTCCATTTCACTGAAATTTTATTCAGTTTTTAATTGGGTTACCTATCCAATCTTTTGCAAGCTATATATTTATGTTCATTATGTTCATTACTTTTTTAAAGCCAGTTTAGTGCAGACAATACGAACCCTAATTCAAGAGGAAGATGGCAGTTCTGAAGCATGGCTGAACGAATAAACTGTTTCATTTGCTGTTATACACACACAAGCACTAATGGGGGAAATAAACTAACACCTTTAGCCAATTTTAGATTTCTCTACTTCACTACTAGTCTGAGAAACAACTCAAGGCATTTAAACTTGGTGATCATGGAAGTAAAAGGTTTATTTAGCAATAAGCCTTGATGCAGTCAATTTGGTAACTGAATGCATACAGTAAAGCATCAGAACCTGTATTTTATACCTTTTAGTCTACGTAGAAAAAATTGTATACAGTTCATAAGTTTCCATACAGCTCTGTAAACAAACAGCCAGTTCTTACAATCAAGTAGAGGTACATGATCTTCTGAATCTGAACAGTTTGGACTGACAGGTCAGCACAGCCAGCAATTAAAGGACACAGTAAGAATAACATTTCTGGATGGCACTATTAATTTCAAAACATAACTGGGAAAGAATACTCAAGGCCGGGACTGAATATTTCCAAATATAAACAATTCTTAACTTTCAGTGTATAGTGGAAGTAAACTCGCTGGCCTCTATATTATAATGCTATAATAATAACTGCAGGAACAGAAATGCAAAACATAGCATATAAGAAGGATTTTCTCACAGGCTATGAGCAACTCAAAACAATGAGTTTTAACTGGAAAAAGGAGGCTTCCTCAAAATTCATTAACAAACCCACACATATTGGCTAACAGTTTCACTTCTCCACTTTTCAGTTTATTTGATATGTGTCCCAGTTTGGGAAGTTTTCATACACATTTTATATATATGTTCTGTGTACAATGTATGTTGTTGATGCATAGATGCATAGATTTACATTCATATGTAAATTTGACTCAGTCAGACTTAGATTGAATAGAGACTATGAATGGTTATCTCACTATCAGAAGTAACTGATTTCATTATCAAAAACAAACTGATCCCATTATCAGAAGCTACTGATTGCATCTACTCCCCCCTCCCCTCACCACCTATATATATATATATATATATATATATATATATATGACCAGTTTATTCATACCCTCCATGCATCTGACGAAGAGAACTGTAGTTCTCAAAAGCTTATGCTACAGTAAAGTTGGTTAGTCTTAAAGGTGCTACTGGACTCTTCTATTTTGCTACTACAGACTAACACGGCTAACTCCTCTGGTTCCAGTATATCTGAAAATTATGGATATGATCAGGACCCCTAAATATACCTGGAAAATAATGAGGTATTTTCCAGTTATATTTTCAGACTGGATATATCAAATTGCACACCCATAGAGGCCAGTATTCAAAATCATCTTTATTTGGATGCTAGCTCCAAAACACTTCTTTTGCTTTGTCATCAAACATCCTTAGTTTGTCTCATGAGCAGTTCTCAGATTTCAGCTGTGTTGGAGCAGACATTGGCCTTCTATGTTCTGGTATGTGTAACCTATTAGCTGTTGTTTGCCGCCCAAAGGCATATCTTAGTCTGAATTTAGGGGCAGTGCAAATTCTAGATCAAGTGAGCTTGATCTAGAAGTTGAATCAAGCAACACCATTGCACTTGCTTGGTCTCTTGATAATATCTGCAGCTTTAAAAGTTTGAGCCAGGATACATACAATAAGCCAGAAATATATTTGAGAACTTTGATTATATGTTTTAAATGAATGATATGTATTATTTATATTTGTAATGGCTACTGTTGATGAACTGTGTAGTGTGTTTAAATTGTTGTGATCCGCCCTGAGCCCACCTGGTTGGGGAGGGTGGACTATAAATTTAAATAAATAAATAAATTATGACTTATTACTATTTTGAGGGAAAAAACACAAACAACAGAAATAAGTTCAAATAAACTTCACTGAAGGAGTGGAACAAGACTACAATATGCAATTGAGTATATATTAAAAATAGATAGTCACCTTATGTACTTAGTAGAAAGGTAGGTTACAGATTACATCATAAGCAGTTACACTCTTTTAAGCTCATTGAAATCAATAGCTGAAGAAGAGTGTAATTCTGTTTAATTTTGCATTGTTAAATAAATGTCATAAACGAGTCAAAGTAAGAAATGGTACTAGATTACAGCAGTACCATTGGTATGTCTAGTAATGATGTGAAACAAGCCCTGGAACACTGGATAAATGAAATCAGATAACCAAAGAAATGTCAACACAACAGCTAGATTGTTGGTTGACCAACTGAGGTTGAAGGCATTGATCTAGACATGTTTTTTAAGTACCACAGGGAGAAGCAGTAGAAAATAAAACCTAAATTCCACAGATTTGCTAGGGAAATAGTCCCCCTTCACTGTGTGTACCAGCCAAATATCTGATTCTCTATACTTAGGGAGTTTCTTTTCTTAATGGTTTCTAATCCCCATGCTGGATGGTTTGGTGCCATTGACAGTATTTACTAGGGAAAAGGGCAGAGGATGATGATGGAATGCCATCTGGGCACCTTGGCATTATTTTCAGGGGAAGTAGTGCACAGAATTTTTTAAAAAGCAATTGCTGGCTTTGATTGGGCTCTTTGGCAACTCTGCCTGTGTTTGCCAGGGGAAGAGCTGGGAAATGCATCAATGGTTGGCATCATCTGCTCTGGGTACCTTTGTGCCACTGCCAGTATTTGCGAGGGAAGTAATGTGGGAGGTTGCAGTCATACTTGGACTGCCTGATCCTGTTGGCACTCTTGCTTCTCATTGAAAATGAAGCAATATGGAGATGTAGCAATGTTTGTGCCTCTTGGCACTGTCGCCTGGATTTGCAAGTGAGGCAGGGGGTGGAATGGATGCATCGTTGCCATCCGCAATTGCCAGTGTTTGCAAGGGAAACAGTCCAGGGGTTGCAATGAACCCCGCACAGCCATCTGGGAACCCTGGCGTTTTTGCAGGTGTTTGCAAAGTTGGGTTTAGATAATATCTCTTTTTTCCCCTGATCAAAGTCTAGAGTTTTGGATGCAAACTGTGTGTCTGTGTGTGACATAAATAGTGTGTGTTTGTTTCCAAATGTCTTGAACACTTCTGGAATTTTAACAGCACTAACAGAATTTAAATGGTAGCCTTTCCCAGAGAATTGATGCTTCCACAGTTATAAATTGAAAGATTATTAGGTCATCCTGTCCTCTCCATGCTACATCTGGCTTGCTCCTGACAGCATATTCTCTAGTGTTTTGTCCAGTTTAATTTTCAATCTGAAGCTACAAAGCCTCCTCTCTTGATTTTGACATTCAATGCAGCTGTTCTTTGGATTTTTAGTTTGTGTATGTTCAGCACAAAAAAGAGCTCTATTTTGTTTGCTGGCTGATGACAGCTTTTCTGGGCAAGAAGCGATATCTGTGTCCATGATTCATTTGACTCATAGCAAAATTCTATGCACTGGGGAAGCATCTATTTCTCAACATTTCAGATTCTGGGAACACTTCTTCCTTAAAGGTGTTGTCTGAACATTCTCTGATGCTTTTTCATCAAAGGGACAGAAGGAGGTTCACCGTATGGCAAAGAAACTGAATTATAGACAATACAGACTGGCATATGGTGGAAGCTGGCTTGGCCTAGACTATGAAACTGAAGAATTACTCTGAAGGATATCAAGAGAACTTTTATAAGAAGTTCTTTTGATGAAAAGCTCTCTTGCAGATTCACTGGTAAAATTACTGCTCCTCAGTGAGAAAGGTGAATGTGTAATTTATTCATTATTACTTTTATTATCGGTTTTAAATATTTTTATCCTACACTTTTAACCAAACAGCTCCAGAAGTAGTTTACAAACAAATTTGAAACCTCCAATAATTAAACTCTCTGTCTCTGTCACTCTCTCTCTCACTGTATATATGAGTGTATGTGTATATGGATAAATAGGTAGATAGGTTAATTATATGTTTAAACATGAAATCCTTAAAAAAGAGAGTCAGAATAAAACTTATAATTGATTAAGCGATATGAAAACAGCAGCAGGCAGTATTAAAGGGGGCAGCAGGTTAGTTTAGAAGGAAACAAAATCATTGCATTCATCAAATTTATTTTTGAATTGAGAATATGCCACTATCTCTCATGTGTACACTAGTGACCAGGATGAAGGATTTTTCACTTTTTAAATCTCTCTTATGAAAGCTGCATTCTAGGAAGTCACATAGGAGCTCAGGAATATCCCAGCTGCTAGTGTCTCTAGACATCAGCTGTAGCCAGGATGTATTTGTGACTGGATGGGAAAGACATAATATAAAACTGAGGACATGACAGAGAAAAGATGATGTCACTGAGTCCTGGATTCTGCCACAAAATCCTGTACCATTGTACATCCTTGTAGCTACTAGATAAAATCTCACAACTGAGTAATATAACTGCCAACTCTATTTCTACGCAATCCTTGCACAATTATATGTGGGCCCAGATTTAATGTACCTCTGTGGTCCTAAATTTCAGAATTCTCAATACGTAGAGAACAAGGAATCCACTGCCGAAAGGTCATGGCCAAATGGTTTGGTCTTTACTCCTCTCCTCTTTTTTTTTCTAAACATGATGACTATCCATTTCCTTAAGCTGCAAAGCCAACATCTAAGGCTGACACTGAGAGCTTAGCAGCTACTTAGCAGTAGCTTCTCCCGTAATAACTGTGATTTCCTTCCGACTGTCACTGTTTTCAGTTTGGCTCTGAATATTGCTCATTTGTGAGAATGTACAGCAGACACACTGTCTGTGGACGAGCACCTTGCTGGTTCCTGGCAAATCATCAGGATGTTTCCATTCCCACTAAGCCAGTCATTGTGCCACATGCAAGGGAAGGCAAATTGCCAGTGCAGCTACCTGAACCTGTTGAGATTCATGGGAAACTCAAGCCCACAGGATTCTTTAGCCCTACCATGCTTTCACTGTGCTGCTAGCCGTTGATTAAAAAGTTGGGAAATGGAACTTAAGGAAGACAAAAAAATAAGCAAGTGCTCCAGGAGAATATCCTCCACCGACTCATCACCACCACAAGTTGCCAGATGGCTGAGAGAGACTGTACCATCTCCTGCCCTGTAAGACACGGTTACTCTGTGGCCTCAGAGCCCTCACATGCCGGAAATATGGATTTTCACCCATAAGAAGTAGTACTAAGTTTATTAGCCTAACAGATCCAATAGGATTATCAGGGATCAGAGCCAAACACCAAATATGAATGAATAAGGGAGCAGGACCAGCAAGTGTTGCACCAATTAATAGTTGTTGAGGGTGAGTCCTTTTTAGGAAGAAGGGAGGGTGTTGTTCTTCATTTTGACTTATCCTGAAAGAAACATCTTACTTATATCTGGACAGCTTAAAGGAGGCAGGGATTAGATAGCTTGGCCACTTGGGCCCTTTCCACACATCCTTAAAGAAATGGCCCACTCATCAAATGTCTCCATTTTCAAAATGCTTGCAGATTGTTTGGTTTCCAGTTTTTTGACGCCTTTTTCTGGGACCATGGGGAAGTGCGCTCCCAGAAAAGGGGCTGAAAAAATGTTTTGAAAATGGAGACGTCCAGAGTCAAGGGGAAAAGCTGCCAGTGTTGAGCGAGTGGGTCGTCCCTTTAAGGACATGTGGAAAGCGCCTTGCTCTGCTGTCTTCTGGCTTTAACTGTGTCCTCTTGTATGGTAGGAGAGAGAAGAGCTAGTTCTGGAGATTCTGGAAGTTTAATGGCAAGGCAGAGGGAATGCATGCTGCTATTGAGAGTTTAAAAAATGAATAGGCAGCTTCTGGAATGTGGTACTTAAAGGGAAACATTTCTGTAGAAAAGCATGATTTTTTGGGGAAGAGAAACACAGTCATTATCTAGATGTGTAGCTCCTCTCACATTTTGATTGCCAATCTGACTGCAGCCAAGCTCAGTATTGATGAAAACTGTTGCCATTCCAGAGCTTCTGGGATGTGAAATAGCTTGGTGGCTTTGCTCCAGTTTTCAGGGTACAGGTGTCCACTTTGTAAAACCCTCCTTGATTAGTTCCTTTCTTTCTGGATCCTCAGCCAAGATGGCCTTGGACCATGGAGATCAAATTGCATTGTCACCCCTTGAAGGGAGCCTGTCTGTGTTGTGATTCCTTAACAGATTGGGGAGAGCTAGCATGGACCTTCTCCAGGGTAAGATTATCAGTCATTATGACTTGTGCAGCCTCAGGCTTTTGGCTGCTAATAGATTCAATAAAACAGGCCTACTATGTCAAAGTGCTGTGCACCCAGACGAAGAGAATGGGAACTTCAGCTCTCCGAAAGAAGATTTTCTGTCTTATTTTCTTAATATCCGATACATGCCGCAGCATCAGACCTGCCCCGCTGAATCAGATGAGAGTTCCCTCTTGCCAAACACCTGGGTATAATTGAGCCTGGTTCTGAAGAAATCAAGCCAAAGATCAGCAGTGAGATCCATTTTCCTATCACTTACTTTCTGGGAATGACTTTGACTGACTGAAGATTTAAGAGGTTTTAAACCTAGAGCACTTTGAACAAACTATGTTTACTCATGTGATTTCAGTAGACATGCTGCCTCTCACAAGTGAAGAATGATCAGTTTCAAAAGAGGGCAGGATTCCAGTCACTTCAGTGGTATACAGTGGAGGGGATGTCAGCAGAAAAAGCAGTTTTAATTTTACATATGACATGATGTGCAGAGAATAGGGGTGTATGCTAAGGAAAATTAAACTATAATTTTGTATCTGGCATTCAGGGGGAAAATTTTGACCATATTGCTTATGTTCATGTAGGACATTGTGTGTGTGCATGCGTTCTGTCAAGTTGCAACCAACTTATGGCGACCCCAGCAAGGGGCTTTCAAGGCAAGTGGGAAGCAGAGATGGCTTGCTGCTGCCTTCCTCTTCGCAGTCTTTTTGGGTGGTCACCCATCCAAGAACTGACCTTGCTTAGATTCTGATGTGACTGAGCCATACCATGCAACCTTCACTCCCATGTAGGACATTACTGTTTCAGGATTTAAACCCATGTGATTTGTTCAGGCTCCAAAGGAACCATTACTTTCAATGGGAAATCTATTGGAGGTTCTGGGGCAGCCATTTATAAAGATAATGGTACCATATTTGCCAGACAACAGTCCTCTCTCTAATCTAAAGGCCCCCTCATATTTCAAGCAAAGTAGACCACAGGGTCTGCTTTGCAGACCCCTGAAAGAGGTGACTCTGCAAATGCACTTTTACCCATTGGTTCCTGTTGTAGGGAATGGTCCTGGCATAATGAAAAGCACAGGCCAAAATTACACAGAGAACTCAGTGGTTCAGTTCATTAAAGCTGCTTCCAGAATGCTGAACCAAATCTAGGAAATGAGGCTGTGACAACTCTACCCCTTCCCCCACATTGAAAAGTTTGTGTGTTTCATTTTGGTACTTACTGCACAGAGCCTGCGCAGGCAGATCAGGCAGTCATGGTCTGTATGGCAGCATCATGTTTTCCTTAACCACAAGTTTGTCTGCACATGCAACTAATTGGCTCCAGAGAGGACAGACTGAGTCCTTAGCATTAACTCTCTTAGTGGAAGGGGGAGTGAATGGTGCGCATGAGTGCATTTTCCAACAATTCCTGGGCAATGGGGTTATGGCATTGGCACTGAGTGGCTTGTGGGGATCAAAAGTTTGCTTTGCACCAGGGAGAGGAGCAGCAGATGGCATGTTGCCATCAATGCCATCATTGCCATTGCCATCCCTGTATGTGCATTTTTACGCACAATGCAAGGAAAGGCCAGCAACATTCATGTGGGTGTGCACAGATGGATTTGAGGAGGGAGGGGTCTCCTTCAGCCTCTGTGCCCCTGGCTTCTGTGCAAAGGCTCATGTTATGCAGATTAGGGTGAAAGTTGGAAAGAAAAAAAATTATTGAAGCTAGGAGGTCCCAGGCATGTGGAGCTGGTTCATGTCCATTCGGTGGCCTTCTGCTATTGCTATTGTCCTTTGCTTAGGTGCCCTGGTGCTCCAGGGCCACTCACTGTGACTTACTAAGAGCCTTGCTACAAGTGACATTTTACACGTGAAGGGCACTTGATCATTTTCGCAAGTCTTTCTGGGAACTGAAGTCCCTCTCCCCCCACCCCTTTTCCTTCTGTTGCTTCCCCTCTCTGTTAGAATGGCTGCCTGAAGATACAGAGAAAGCCTACGGCAACAGCAGCTTTTGCAAATCGTCTTGCTGGGGGTGGGGATGCTCTGGAGAAAGCTGACATGTCGGTGAAGTCCTAGTGTCCTTCCCCTCTCTGTTAGAACTGTTAGAATCGCTGCCTGAAAAGTCAGAGAAAGCCTGCGGCAACAGCAGCTTTTGCAAATCGTTCCTCCGGTCACAAGCAGGCCGGCAGGCAGCTGCAACTTTCTCAGCTTTCTCCAGAGCATTCCCCCCCCTCCCCGAGCAAGACGATTTGCAAAAGCTGCTGTTGCCGTAGGCTTTCTCTGTCTCTTCAGGCAGCCATTCTAACAGAGAGGGGAAGGAACAGAAGGAAAAAGGGGTGGGGGAGAGGGACTTCAGTTCCCAGAAAGACTTGCGAAAATGATCAAGTGCCCTTCACGTGTAAAATGTCACTTGTAGCGAGGCTCTAAGTTCTCCACAGATAGCAGATAAAGGAGCACCAGGAAGAATGTCATCTGGCCCAGAAAGCCTTCAGGCATTGTGGGCTTTTCTGATTAAAACTGTAAACCCAGTGTTAAATGATGGGGAGGCAGCAGGTGTGTACACATGCACACCCCCCCAAGTCTTTCCAGATCAGAATTCCAAGTGGAAGGACCAATCTGGTCAGATTTTTATCTTTTATTGTCTTCTGGTGGTTTCTCTTTTTTCTTTTCATTCAACTCTGGATTAAGAGTTTTAATCGGAAAGAGAGGCTTAAAGCCCACAAACCATCCAGTCTCCCACTTTTACTAGTAAAAAATAGGGAGGAAAGAGGGACATCCTTCCTTTACTGCCCTTCCTATGAAGGAAAAACCAGTGTCTAGCCCTTACTTTCTCTGTGCTTTTATGCAGTTGGCGGGTTTAAACAGGGAGTCCTGGGCTGCTGCAAAGCAGATTAGGGTGAGGAGGATTCGTTCCTCATTGTGGAAACAGAACTACAAGGCACAGGGAAACATGGCATAACAGCAAGACTCAAAAGTAATAATTGGTTTTGCTGTCATAAAGAAGCAGTGTTATTTTTGTTTCACTGCACAGTGCTGGTTGGAAATGGAACACTTTCCTGCATGTGCGCTGTGCTGGTGTGCTATTCCAGCATCATGTGCACCCACCAACACTTGCCTTCTTTGGGGTCCATTGTTGTGTGAGTTTTCATGTGTTTGAGGAGAAACTCATTGGATTGAAGGGTTTGGGGTGATGCAGTTTTTTGTCAAGTGCAAATAGAACCTCATTTCTCTAACACACCCCCTTGAAAAGAACAGTGGCCATTTTCACACTGCTTACCAGCCAGGGAACATTGCACCAAGTGCCCAGAACAACAAAGTATTCCAGGTGTGATTTTGCAACATAACTCAAGTTCTCGCATGAAATCGCACCAGGAAGATGCTGTCATTCCGGGAGCTTGGCACGATGTTCTGTGGCTAGTAAGCAGTGTGAAAACGGCCAGTGTGTATGTGCGTTTGCACTACACAGTACAATACTTGCCTTTGTACATGCCTTCCTCAAGCATTCCTTAGGGCCCATAAACACAGAACCCTGCTCTCAAACTCAGTGAGTTGATGGTTTAGAGGGAGGACTGTGTTCTGTGTGATTTTGGTGCCACTGCATGCAAAAACAGCTGCCCCAGAACATAGTTTCCCCACACCCTCCTTTCACTAACCAAATGAACCAGTTTGTGAACTGGGGCAAGTTTATGAAACTTCGTGGCTCACGGTTTCTGAAACGTAACAAACCATGAACTGCATGGTTCAGAATTTTCCCAGTTCATGCCCATCTCTACTTAAAATGAATAAAAATAAATAAATTGGGAGGAAGAATGCATTTTACTGGTCATTCCACTGTTTTATCAGAGCTAAACACAGCTGTTGGAGCTCATGTAGTAGGGCTGAAGGTAGAATGAGGCTGCTGAGCATTCCTGAGGAGCTATCTACATTTTCCAGGAGGTACCCAAAACAGTGGGGAATTGGGCACTGGGGCTGCCCCATGCAGACATATCCCGGCTGAATGACCAGCAGTTCCTAGTGTGTGCTGGGTAAAAGCACCCTACTGCCCAAGTCACCACTGGTGTTTTTAACGTAACAAAAGACAGAGGGGGAGAAAATCTTCCAATGTTTATTTTGTTTGGGATTTTTAAAAATCCCTTGAGGCTGCCTTTATACATCATAAAAAGCAATCAAGGGAATAAAAAACTTTTTTTTGGCTTTGCAGTTCATGTTTAATGAAGTAATTACAATAAAATACTTTCAAAATCCAAGATCTAATTAAACTGAATAATAAAACCACAATTGATCCATTATTTAGATTGGTGAGATGTGAGTAAAAAGAACCCTGAGCAAGCCAATACATTACAGAAGTATTAAAGAACCCTTTTTATTCAGGAACTCTGAAGACTTAAGTGCCCTGGATCAACTTTTGGGGAATATGAAGAACTGTTGATTTCTTCCTTTGTTTCAGGGTATCACGTCCTCTAAATACAGATGCCTTCCAGATAATAATTTCATGAAGTAAACGCGTAGCTATTACTCATTTGCTATGCTCAATCATGGTGTCATTCCTCAGTACTTTGTCACTGAGAACATGCGGTATTGTTTTTATGCATGCTAGCTACCATGCAAATTACAATAGTGAAGTTTTAACTATAATAGTATTATATGAGTGTATACCAGGGCTGCTAGGTCCCCCCGGTGTGGGTGGGGAATTCACCATTCACAGCCTCTGCTCCCACCGCAATTCACCTGTCTGGGGGGGGGTAGGCGGGGAGGTTCAGGAGGCAAAAAACTTCTCAGGCCAGTGTTCAGCTGGCATGCTCCCTGCATGCACGATGATGTCACTTCCAGAATTGATGCCATCACACCAGTGGCCCCTGTGAAGGGCAGAGGCATGCCTGCTGATGGAGCAATGATGCCATTACACATGCAAGATCACAAAGATAAATGCCAGCCCCCCCCCTCCACCAGCAGGAGGTTACGGGGACCCGGCAACCCTAATACTAAGGCCTAATTCACACACTGTATCCTCATGTATTGACTGAAACCTCATGTGTTGAACAATATGTGCAAATGGTCACCATAGTTATCATACAACTGCAAACGGAGTCAGTTCAGCCATGTAATAGCCTTTCATCTAGTACGTTTGTGTGAACCAGCACTGAGACTGACTCAAACACTTTCCCTTCTTTGTCAGAGTTGAATAGACTCCTCACATCTTGGCTCTTCTCAGCTCCTTCCTAATATTCCAATGATTCTTCCCCTCCATCCAGGGTAGCCAATGGGCAACCTGGCAGCTGCAAGAGCTTCTGCACTTGGTCCTGCTCCCCAATTGAGAGGAGGGGGAAGAAGAAAAAGAGCAGGCTCCCACCACTGCTGCTCTCACCTATCCTGTCTGGGGTTTGCTCAGTGAGTTTCCAACAGTGGCAGCTCCAGCCTGCCTTGCACATTGTGAAGACCATGCCTTGAGAGGGGGCAGAAGGAGCTGTTTCAGCACTCGAAGAGGTGATTAGAGAAAACCCAGATTGCCTGGCCCTGCTGTTTTGCAGGCACAATCAGGAGTGGACCCTTGAAGCATTTTTAAATGGCCAAATTCTTCTCTAAAATGGCATTGGAAGCCATAGGGCAGACCCATGGTTTGGCTCTGAGCATATACACAACAAGTACATAGGTGCACCCCCTGAACCATTGGAGCAGGGCTCTGTATTTGTGCCCTAACATCAGCCCTTATATAGTATTCATTATATTGATGCTACCATGTTCTGATAGTTTATCCGGCAGGCCACTAATGCAAAGTGCCATTTTCAGTGTAATCTCCTAATCTTTGGTCTTACCTGTGCAGGATAATGCCAAGGGTTAAGGCAAACAATTGAGTAGGTGGGGTGCACTTGAAGTCAGATCCAAGTTAAAGGGTTTATCTACTGTTGTTTTTAAGCTGGCCATTCTTCTTTCGCTGTGATATCCTTGGCTGATAAGCTGATTCCTTTTCTTACTGTTGTCAGCCCCGAAAATAGCTGCCATTCCAGAAGACCTCTTAATAGCGTCTACTGATGTTATTAAGATGCCTTTGATGTGCTCCTCTAATCATGAAGTTGCTAGAAATAGCTGCTAAATCTTTAAATCTGGTTTCATGCTCAGTTTTTATTGTGATGTTAAAATTTGTTGTTTATATGGCTTGTGTACTGGCTTCCAAAACGTCTGGGACTAGAATGCTAATTTTTAAACAAATTGTGGTTAACTTAAGAAACATCAGGGTGCATCCCAGTGACAGCTTCCACCACTCCTGTTTGGCACTCAATATTAAAACAGAAGTGCAAGAAGTAAAGACCACACCTGGGGGTGGGTGGGATTGTAACTATTTTTCCTGAGCTCAAAATTCAGTTTTTAGTACCTACTTTGCTGAACTTGTAGCAGTCACCATTTTTGGCATGGATCAGCATGGTGAATTAGGGACTAGCACAGAATAACACCATGGATGTCTAGTAGATGGGATGTTGGGACTGGATGTCTGGTGGGTACAAATTCATCCTTCTGCAAGGTCGTTGTGTATATATACTTCTGTGTCAGTGCAATCCTAAGCAGAGTTAACTCTCTTTAAGATTGTACTTATATCTTCTATGAATGGGTGTTCCTGCCTTTTAATGTTATAAGATGTCCCAGTATTTGACACTTCCTTTAATAACTGGAAAAGTAACTTTTTAAAGTTCCAGAATGAGATAATAAATACAAGGTTTCCCCTACAGCATCTCAGAATTTGCATGGTATTCTTACTAAGACAATAGTGAACATTCATTTCCACAAAGTATCAATCTGGTGGATCGTTATTGTAATTCACTGCTGTCAGCAACATGACTCGGCTGCTGGGGATAAATGTGTCCCATATATTTGTCTGTATATACTTGCTTCTGCTGCTCCCCTGCATTCAGCAGATTCTTCACCTTCTTTCTACTTCATCTCCATCTGTCTGCACCAGGTGGTAGCTCATCTGGCTGATGCCGTACTGTCACTAGCTCTATTCTTGCCATTACTGCTATCAGTACCTGTCAGATCATGTGTTACAGATCAATTTTCTTGGGTTCTGCAAAGTCTCCACTAGAGAGGAAGCAGGCTAGTTCATCAGAGAGGAGTGATATTTAAAAGCCTTATTTTCTGTATAAAATACACTTGTATTATGTTCTTTTGGCAACATTTTGTATCCCTAATGGTATATAAAGTAGGTACATGGGGGGGTACGTTTGGGTGTTGGCATCTGCAGATGTGATTACGTTCTTAGAAATGACTGCGTACATCTTGATAACATATATGCCAAAAATACTAGCTAGGAAAAAAGCAACATAGTATGTCGAGGTATAAATAATATGAAAAGTCTGTTGGAGTGGAGGAAAGAGGAAAACTGCTTAATTTTAATTATGTCAGAGCCCAAACTCCTCACTGATAGGATGTTTCAAGAAGGAACATCTCCCATTCCCTATAATATTTCGGCGAAACATGTTTGCCTTTTCAGGTCTGCAAAATGTATGTCTGTTGATTTCATTCCTGTGTTGACTATCTCAGATGAGCTTCATGTGCCGTCAGGGATGTCATCATGCAGCCAAATCTGATCATCTGGTGAACCTTCCTGTTCACTGAGTAGTCTTTGATTGTGTGGACTTGCACATATGACTAATCCAGGAAGCACCACCCCTCTCATTGGAGAGAGGTAGCTTGCCCTCAGTGTTATCATGGCATAGCCAAACCGTATAGATTGTGTAGTTTTGTTAATTATCCCATTCATCATATTATCCCTGATTGGTTGGGAGCACTTACATGACTAATTCCCAAATGATAAAGAACCAGTAACCGATAGGCAAGATGGTAACATTACTGCTTCACACAGAAACCTTGATAACAAACAGAACTGCAAAATGGTAAATATTCACATAATATTTAGGAGAAAATATTTCTACATTTGTTCTCAGTAGTCCTAGTTTTATAAAGAAACTGTGTTAATAAATAGCTATTCACTTGTATGAACCAGTTTGGTGTATTGGTTAAGAGCAGACGGACTCTAATCTGGAGAACCAAGTTTGATTCCCCACTCCTCCATTTGAAGCCAGCTGGGTGACTTTGGGCTAGTCACAGCTCTCTGGAGCTCTCTCAGCCCCACCCACCTCACCGGGGGATTGTTGTGGGGATAATAATAACATACTTTGTAAACTGCTCTGAATGGGTGTTAAGTTGTCCTGAAGGGCAGTATATAAATTGAATGATATTATTATTGTTGCTATTATTATTATTATATATTCCAGTAGCAGTTAGTATTATAACTAGTTTGCCTTACTTGAGCACTAGTTTGCCTTACTTGTGCACATATTCACACACATACAAAATGCATCTTTAGGAAAATGTGGGTTCATGTCTCAGACTAAAGCATATACATATTCAGTGTACCTTGCCTTGACACGAAAGAACAGAGAGAATATGCAAGCCAGTTTCTTATGACATGATGAAAAGGGTACAGATGTTTAGGATCTCAAAGTAAAAAAAAAAGTGCTTTTCAGGAAATGCGTATTGTGATATCTAAAAAATAGAATCCAAGAGGGGATCCAAGTGGGAGGAAGAACAGTCTGGCTTGCTGCCAAGCATCTCTCGAACCATCGTGTTTGCTTTGTTCACTCTCCAAAGCAATATGAGCCACTTTCTCCCTGAACAAAACTCAACTGCATGTTGAAGGATATAGCAAAGACATAGGGCATCACAAAAGGGTACCCATGGAAGGAATAGAAATGTCATGTTCAAGCAACCTCTGTCCCAAAGCATGCTGCTGCTTCTCAGCACATTGTCCGTATTACTCAAGTTACTGTTCTCCATATATATGGGCAAGAAAAGCCACAATACCCCGTGCCAGATGTAAAACACAAAGTCATAAGATTCGTGTGCAAAGGTTTAAGGATTCCACTTTTCACAGTCTGTGCAGCTCAGCCTAAAAGGTAATTCTGAAGTTGCATCTCATCATATACTTACAAGATTAAATTGATATCATTGATTTCTTGCAAGTACAAATTCTATGCAGAATTATGCCCTTCTAAGCCCAATAAATTTAGAAGAAAATTCAAAGAAGAAACAGAGAGGAATCCTGTCTAGAGCTGTACTTTTGGTCTCCAATCAGCACCCTGTGCAACCTGAGCATAGTTCTAAGAGTCAAATGAGATATTATGTTTTTTGACAAGTTAGGTTAAGTTCCCCTGCCCCAATACACTTTCCTTGCAGTCACAAAGCAGCTGCAGGGAATGTCATTTAAAGATCAGAAGGAGCCTTTTTAGGCTTAGAACTGCAATGTGGGGGGAGAGCAGGGGCTACTGCCTCCCCTTTCCACCATTTTCACAAGCTGAAATGGCCCCCTACCTGGAAGTTATTTACATAACTTTGGAGCAGCATGCACTTGGAATGCTCCACGTGCCACTCTGAAGTTATGTAAATAACTCCTTGCAGGGGGCCCTTTTAGCTTCTGAAAATGGTGTGGAGAGAAGGCAGGAGCTTCTATTTCCACCCCACTGTAGTCCCAAGTTGAAAAGAGCTCCCTTTGACCTTTAAAATGACATTCCCTGGAGCTGCTATGTGACTTCAGGAAAGCTTAATGGATTTGGGTCAACTAGACCCAAGTCGCCCCAAAATGTAACAGTCTGGTTGGTCCCTTAGTGTGTATTTATGGACTGTCGGATGCTTGATGCCATGTGGATTCCATTGGGTCATTTGAAGACATTTGACGATAAAATGATGGCATTACAGAAAGACTTGGATGGAGTTTATGGAACTACAGTTGACCGCTTTCATGCACTTCTGCCAAGGAGTTTTCAAGGATGTTGACGGACATTCGTTTGTTATTGCAGGTGGACATTTTTGGCATTTTATTTATTATTATGTATGTCCTGCCTTTCTTATATCATAGAAGTCAAAGTTTTATACATGGATTTCCAGAAGATTTCTCATCCAGTGACCAAGTCCATACCTACTCAGCTTCAGCAAAGTTGTGATGCTTTCCAGATCCCACTGGGTTCTATCCTGTTTTACTTCTAATTGATGAGTTTAAGAGGCCTGTGGGAGATTTGAACATTTGGACTTAGGTGCATTCACTATACTGATGCTTGGCTCTTATCACCTCTCTATCTGAAATTGGGTCCTGCGGACTTTCTTTGTGCTTACTCTGTATCTGCCTGAGGTCAGATACTGGATGTGGTTAAGCCAAACTGAATGTGACAGGGCTCCACTACTGATGGCTGACAGCCTGATGACTTGTGGGAAATAGGGACTTCCAAGGCTGACAGGGCTCAGCCTCCCTCAGATAGAAAGGATTCAAAACCATTTCCAGGGATATTTCTGTATGGCCACAAAACAGTTGCATCTTTGGGACATTTGCCTGCAAAAAGGTTATATAACTGAAAGGGTAGGGTTTTCTGACTGGTCGGTTCACATTTTGTTAATTTGCCTCTATGCATAAATTTGATCTTTGCCCATTCACAACACTGATAGCCTTGCTAATTCTAGTAGTGATGTCCCTGGCATTATCCAGAATTTATATAGCCCATAATTTTGAAACAGAATTCCCCACTAGGGTTGCCAACTCTGGTATGGGAAGCTCCAGAAGATTTGGGGAGCAGTACCTGGAGAGAGCAGCATTTAGGGAGGGAGCTCAGCAGGAATCCATACAACCCACTCTCTGGAGGTACTTTTTACTCCAGAGGAACTGGTCTCTGTAGTCTGGAGATCTGTTGTAACTCCAGGAGTACTTTAGCTCCTACCTGGAGACTGGCAACCCTACTCCCCACACTTTTATTAGTATTTTAAAAGGAAAGGAGGGGGGAGACTGATTTAAAGGACACAAATTACCTTTTGTAGATGGATAGTGAGTGACCCATGATCTTTTTGACCTTTGTTTTGACCGAAGAAATTCTTCTGCATCTCCAAAGAAGCTGTGCACGAGCACAGAACATGAAGTTCATTTTGAACCCTTCCCCATTTTATGAAGGTGGCTTAACAGCACAGTGTCAACACTGTTTTCTCTTTTTTTACTGTGACTCCACTATAAAAATGTAGAAGCCTGTTTTCACATTATTAATAGCTACAAATATGCAATTTTTGCTTCTGCAATAGAAAGCCACAATTGCATCTTGCTAATGTCTTCATAATTCCAGAACTTGCAAAAGGCTGTCTTGGGCTGGTCTTGAAGGTGGTTCAGAAGCTTCAGTGGGTGGTGAAGGCAGCAACCTGCCTCTTAATGTGACTTGATCATTGGGCATGAGTTTGATCAGTGCTCCCATTCTTGTCAGGGGTAAGTTTTCAATTAGGAGTTTCATTTTCCTAATCATAAGGGGAATGAGATTTTAGTACATGATAAATGCAAGTACAGCTGTGCATGTTATATATTTTAACTTACTTAGGCACTTAGAGATAAGGAGACATTCAGATAAATAAGTAGCACTCTTTTTAAAGTGGACCACAGTTGTATGGGTTCTGCAGAAGGGCTGTCATTGCCACTGTGTGCCATTCGCTCCAGCAGCCCTTGTTTGAGCCTTCGCGTCCCCTGGAAGAGTCAAAATGTACCTTCCTCACTTGCCAGTGCTGCTCTCTACAGAGGCTCTTTTGTGACTGTTAGCTGAAAGTGTGGCAGGGAGCAGGATTAAATTCATTACAGTATTAAATAAATCAGGTGGAATTAGCTCTCAGCAGAAAACAGCAGCTGGCTTTTGCAATGTTGTGACAGGCTCCACCAATTATGCAATGCAAATAGAATCCATCTGACTTCCACAGGCTCCCGGGCCATGACGGGCCTTGAAAGCCTGTTTGGCAACTTCCTTTGATCTTGTCCCACATATTTTCCTTCCCATGGGTGGGTAGTGCTGATCGCCTCTGTCAAATCACCCCTTCTCTTATTAAAGTGGTGTGCCTCAGCCAAAGTGGAAGCTATTTTGGGCCTCTTAGAGCCTACAGACACACGCAAGTCCTACCAAGGGAAGGGGAAGTTGAACTTTGCTCTTATTAATGGAGCAGGCTGTTGATTTAATGAGTAGCTACCACTGCCTTTTGTTATGCTTAGAGCAGCAAAATGAGGCCACAACTATGGGCACCCACCCTAATTACCCAGCAAGGTTAATTTGACTCTGTATGCATGTGTGTGCTTGGAAGAGTAGTTCTTTGGGATCTTATTAACTAAGGGAGGGAGGTGAGCTTCGCATTGCGTGGGGAGAAGGGTGGAATATTAGGTAGGAAGAGCTTTTTGCTATGGTACTGTAGGCAGGGCAAGGTTACACAGAAATGAAATTAGAGCTTGAAGGTTATTACCCTGTAAATAGAGACCAAAGTGGCTCAGGAAGAATGAGCTTCAGGAGGAGAAAGGTCTGCCCTGTTTAGACGGTAATGACAGAGTTGTTTGTTGAATGCTGTACTTCAAGACAAGGTCAATGGTGTTGTGTATTTAAAGGGATTTGTTAGAGGAAAACTCGTACCTAGCAGGTTGGAGGTCTGATACCCAAGACTATGCATTGTTGTAGAAACTCATATAAAGGAAAAAGAGGAAGCTATGATGAAAGTGTAAAACTTCAGCCAAACCTCACTCAGTGTTGACATGATAATTTACCAGTATGAAGGATAGTGACCTTGCTCATGCTTCCATATTTCTGCACTAACACCATCAAAGATTCTGCACTCAGAAAATCCAGAATAGAATAATGCATGTAGCAAAAAAAATAAATAAATAAACAAACATAAACCATAATAATGGCGTAGAAGAAATACTTGGCAAGTCCTCAAGGCTAAGGGTCATTGTTGTGGTACTGCCGTTGGAACATTCTGTGCGTATAGTCTTGATAATAACATTTGCACACACACATTATGAAAAGAGTAATTTCCGCCACGGGAATCATGATGAGAGGGTATTAGAAAGTATGGCTGCCAGCCTCCAGGCTGTTTTGGAGGATGGATTCTGTACATCCTCCTCCAACCTGCTGTCTCCTGAGTCCTGGCTCTACCCCCAAATTTTCCAGGAATTTCCAGCTCAAGAGTTAGAAAGGAATCAGAATGGCGGTTGTTGTGGGTTTTCCGGGCTGTATTGCTGTGGTCTTGGCATTGTAGTTGAATTACATTGAACTACAATGCCAAGACCACGGCAATACAGCCCGGAAAACCCACAATAACCATCGTTCTCCGGCCGTGAAAGCCTTCGACAATACAATCAGAATGGCCTTAGCCATTCAGGGGTTCATCATTAGAAGTTTGCCTGGGATATTCAAGGAAGTCAGGGTTCAATAACATACAGAGTCCTCTGCTCAGAATCCTATTGAGGTCTATTCAATGGGATTGACTTCCAGGAAAGTATGCTTAGGATTGCATTGATAGTATATTTAAATTGATGAGCTTGCTTGTTAGTTAAGATTTTCTTCAGAAACTCTGTTTTGTGTGCCCTACCTTCAAAGATGAGGTGGATGGCTTCCGAAGACAGGGCTTTATCTGAGGTGGCACCTAAAGTGTAGAACCTTTTTCTTGCAGCTCTTCACCTGGCAATAAATGTGTATAATTTTATATGTCAGATGAAAAATAGCTTTGGTTTGATTTTCCTCTCCCACTTTGTTTTTTGTTGCTGCTATGGCTTTCAGGAATGAAATATATAGTATTTAATTTTTTTTCAGTTAAAAAATGTGATAAAAGTGAGATCCCCAACAATGCCCATTCCAGTTAAAAAAGCATACTCATCCTAGCCAGACAACAGGAAATAAACACAAATGGGCAGCACTGAAATTGCAACATTTAAAATTCAATACCTTTTCTTCTCAACTAGAGAGAGACTGTCCATAAAGTGGGGTTGACATAGGTAAGATATGTCAAACCACGCATAGGCCAGTGGTTAAGGTAGCAAAATGTGATGAGGAATGGGTCAAAATGGCCTTTTATAAGCATGTGACTTACTTTACAGACTATTTGTAGATTCAGATACCACCCATTTTTGCCTACAGTGAATTTCATGGGGAGTTGTTGTGGGGAGAAGTTAACATTTAAATAGTAATGGAAGCGATGGCTAATGTCATACCAGTTTCTCACTTTTTGTCACCTATTAAAGCAATAGATAATGTACTCCTGAGCCCAAGCTGGGATAAATGTGCTCCATCTTCTTCATGATTCTAGAGAGGTCTAGGAAGACAAGGTTCATCTTGGATCATCTCTCAACTGATTAGCCAAAAAAAGGTGCCTTCAGGGTCAGATTCTTGAATGCTTCTTGGAGTAACTATAACCATTCAGGTTGATCACATGCATTTTACTCCTCCTTTATTCAAAGATTCCCCTGCCCATCCAAATTTTGTTGACAAGAAGCTTCTTTTAGAAAAGAATATTTTGGAGTATATCATTTTTTCAGGTAGTAAGAAAGGAAGTCTAGTTCAAGCCTGCAAAGAACCACTTTTGCTTACAGCAAAATCCAGTTCCAATTTTCTGTTACTTTTTACAATAGAAGCTATGAACAATGTAAGGGAATAAAAGAAAAAAATTCAATATGTGAAGCTATACTAGTTTAGCTTGCACTCAGAACAATATGTTTGGTTGTGTCTAACCTTAGGAGACATGAAAAGGAATCAGTGCAGTCCTGTATGAGACTACCCAGAAGTAGCAATAATAACCTGTTCACCACAACAGAGGTCTGGTTTACACAACTGGAGTTCTCATGTCCTAACTCTATGCTCACTTTCAGTTCCTGTTTACTGACATGATTAAGATATGAATAGGGGCTTCTTCACCACAACCAGTTCCAGGTGGTGTGCTCTCATCCAAATTTCTCACTGGATTTAGGAATTTCTGAATTTCCTGTTCATGTGAAACTGATGTATTAAGAATTTTTCATTTCAGAATGATTTTATTCTAGAACTGTTTAGAGGTTATCCTAGTTAAATCAGAATTTAGGAGAGGGTGAAATACAGCACACAGAGAAATTCTAGAAAAATAAACAAATGGAACAAGAAGATCTGCTCATCAATACCTGTACTGAATTCAAGATTTAAAACATGTGTTATCCACACATGATTATTTTTAGAGGTGTAGAGGCAACATGTACTTGCAAAAAAATGTCAATAGTCTTTTTGCAACCTATTTTGCTTCTTTCAAAGTTTCTTGTGTATTTCACCTTTTTAGGTATATATGTCAAAATAATGCAGCAAAAAAGAGCATCAGAGGTAAGCGCTTACGGGCCATGCTGATTAATGTAAGAAATGAGACTTTACCACCTTAATTGACCCACGGACTGGCTGCTGAAAGGGCTTAGCTTTGGCTGAATCAATGGGTAAAGAAGCCCTAACAGGTGGAAATAAGATGGGAAAAGCATCATTGTCTCCTGGCATAATCAAGGGTTTTACCAATAAAATTAGTTTACAGAATTAGGTTTGGGCCATTTCCATATGTCTTCTCCGCCTCCTGAAAAATAGCCCAAAACTTATGGAACGACACGCCTTCATGGTGCAATTTCCCAACATGACTTTGCTTCATGGTGTGACGATGTCAGAAAATGCACCATGAACCAAAGTCATGATTGAAAATCGCGCCATAAAGGTGCATCATTCCATAAGTTTTGCGCTATTTTTCGGGAGGGGGAGACGTGTGGAAACAGCCCTGGTTTATAAACTGGGGTGGGAAGGGCACATAATGGTTACCTTCAGTTTGAGAGATGTATAATGACTAGGATGCATCAATGTGTCAATTTTGGTCCTTTTGAGATTCTTTAGTATGTAGAACAGTCAACAGTTTTAGGTCATTTTAAAACATAATTTTCCTTGCATGCCTAAGTCTTTGTAAGGAATTCATCTGTGGCTACTGCGGCTGAAGGCAGGTAACTAGGTAGGTTCTGGGGCTTGTGGTGAGGTTGGAGTTCATAGGGGTGTTGTCGAGAAGTATTTGGCCACTGTAGTGTTATCAGAAAAATAGTGCCCACCCCAAGCAGAATTTCAGATGGTGATCTCACTGATGTATAGGTAGGTTCAGTCACACGAGAGGAAGGGATCTTTCAAATTACCTTCTATTAGCCCATAGAGCACAAGTCAATTTCTGAATTGTGCTTAGAGACAAACAAGAAACAGGTTCTGGGATGATACAGAACCACAGCTCTCTTCGTCAGATGCATGCATGCATCTGACGAAGAGAGCTGTGGTTTTTGAAAGCTTATGCTACAATAAAGTTGGTCAGTCTTAAAGGTGCTACTGGACTCTTTACTATTTTGCAACTACAGACTAACATGGCTAAATCCTCTGAGTCAACATGATGGATGTCCCTGACTACTGCAGTTTTGAACTAGCTGAACTTAACCCTGTGCTCCTCTAAGACAATCCCACTTATAATGCAATGTATTGATCTAACCTGCATAGAACCAAAGCAGGCAGAAATTGTGGTTGGGTGTCAATGTCTATCCAGACATTTGATCATTCTCCTGCATCTCCAATCGAAGGTAGGCACCAGGGTGATAGCTACAGTTGTGGTTCATTGCATATCTTACTCACAATAAAAGAGTCAAATGCCGAATTACAGCCTGGGCGTCTGCTTATCCCAGTGGTGCTTCCAGCCATCTCCATCAAGTCTTTGCTTACACTTCCAGGTCTTTGTTGTCATCCAGGTTTTCTCAGTTGCTGTCTATAGCCACTGCACCCCTACTGCATGGTCAAGCTTTGGGGTAGGTAAACCCCAAGATAGTGGCATACTACTCTCCTTGCTAGTGAGGCCACTTCCCTAGTCCAATCAGATTTCCCAGTAGGGTTACAAACCTCCAGGTGGGACCTGGAGTTCTCTCAGAGTTTCAGCTGATCTCCAGACTACAGACTTCAGTTCCCCTGGAGAAGATGGCAGCTTTTGAAGGTGGACTCTATGGCATCACATCCCTGCTGAGTTCCTTCTAAGCACCACCTTCCCCAGGCACTTCACCCAAATATCTCTAGACTACAGAAATCAGTTTCCCTGGATGAAATGGCTGCTCTGGAGGGTGGACTTTATGACTTTGTACCCACTGTGGACCCTGCCCTCCCAGGGACCACGCCCAAATCTCCAGGAGTTTCTCAACTTGTATCTGGTTTTCTGACCTTGTCAGCCAGCTGAACACGGCTACCAACTTCCTGGAATGACAACTGATCACCAGAATACAGAGATCCATTCCCCGGCAGAAAATGACAGCCTTGGACGGTGGACTCTATGGAAACACTTCCCTCCCCTCTCCAGGCTCCACACCAAAATCTACAAGAATTTCCTAATCCTACAGTTGTCTATTCTTCCTCCTGCTGTGGCCTTTTATTCCCTTTCTTCCTGTCACAGGGTTCACTTACCCTCCTGGCTGGGTGTGTGTGTGTGACCTGGCACTCACATTTAGGGACTCCTTGTGCACATACTTTGTGTAGATGCACTTCCAGCACCTACATGATGATGTCACTTCTGGGAATGACATCACTATGCAGACTGTGGGAGTGCTCCTGTACTTTGTGCTGGGCCAGTTCTTAAAGAAACATCCCATTTGGGGCCAAAATTGCCCCAGAATGAAGGTGGGGGGGGGAGCAAATCTGCAGACTGCACAATAACATCATTCCTGGGAGTGATGTCACACCATGCCAGTAGTGTACCCCAGGAGGCCTGTTCCCACCCTTTCTTCCCACCAACCAGGTGAGTGGTGGTGGGGGGTGGAGGGTGAGAGTGGGGATTATGGTTTCCAGGTCCCCTGACTCCCCTAGCGGGATATTGGGAGCCTGGCACTTACCTCACTGCATTTGTGTATTTGTTTTTTGCATGCACGCACAGCGCACACACTCTCCCAGCTTGCTTGATGACATCACTTCTGGGAAGTGACATCATCACGCGGGTCAAAGAGCAGCCTGGGAGCACGCCCGCGCTCACCAAGGGGCTAAGTCATCCCGCTGCAGGGCACGATTCAGCCTGAATCGGGTTGCTTTGGGTACGGAAGCGTGTCCCCCCCCGCTGGCCAAGTAAATGGGGGCAGGGGGAGGGGGAGCAGGGGATTCCCCACCCTGGGCAGAGGAATGGCACCCCTAGCAGGGATTCCTCTCCCCCACTGGGGACCAGCAACCCTATCTTGCCATGCTCACTCTGTAGCTTTTTTAGCCTTCACTTCAGAAGCCCTTTACTCTCAAGGAGGTTTTTACCTCCAGCCTTTACCTCCAAGCAGGCTAATACTGGCAGTCTTTGGCCCTGTTGGTCCTTTAGGCTTTGTCAGAGCCCAGTCGTTCCTTTCCCTCTTCCTAGTAGCTAAAGTGCAGCCTCTCTCAGGGCTATTCCTTGGTTCCCCTGCTTCAAACCCCAGCCCTGGATATACCATGCAGTGTGTCAGCAAGTCATCTCTTTCCAAAGGGACAAAGTTGATGGAAGGCCCTTCTACCCACAGATTCCCTGTCAGCATCCATCATCAAAGCCAAATGTAAAAGCACTGCCCCCCTCCCCCCTTGCTGCAGACCTGCTCCTTAAGGGAGGTTGCAGCCCCGTGCAGAACAGGCTAAAAATCACCTCCCTGGTATGCCAAACCAGCCACAAACAGAACAGGATAAGCAGGGCACATGCATGAAGGTGGAAAAAACCAGACAGCTGTTTTGTGTAGAGGAGGGATGTGAGCCCACCCACCATCCAAATTAACTGGAACATTTTAATGTATGGGCACAGTCTTGGATGAACACAGTGGCATTAGCCTCCTCCATAAAGAAATCATAATAATAGACGACTGAGATGTCTGAAGTATATTAGAAATGATCATTCAAAAATTCCCACATGTGCCCAGGCCACTGCTGAGTTTACAAAATCGTGAAACAAATAAGGTGAATTAATAGTGCTGCAACGTCCAAGAGTGATCTCTGCAAGAGAACAGCTTTGTGGTGGAGAACAAGAAAATGTAAGTGATGTGGAGTGAAATTTAAACCACAAGATGAATTTTAGCAAATAGAGCAAAGAATGAAAAATAAGTTTGCATTTCAAGACAGGTAGAAAGGACGAACTGGGGAAAAATAGAAACCTACGTCGAGGAAGGTGGATTGTTTTGGGCAAGGATGATGGCAAATCTGTGATGGAGCAGGACCTTCAGATACGGCTTTATTATTATTTTCCCTTGACCCCAGAGAATAAAATCATTTAATGGGCCTTGAAGAAGAATCACTTTAAACTGTTCAATTAAACCCCGCAATGCAGAGAACTGAAGTGAGGGGGAGTGGGCTGGGAAAAACAATAAATACATCTTAAAAAATGGACTTGTCTGAGATGGCTGGGCCTCGACATGCACCATTACTGACAGATCGAATCGTACTTCCATTAACACCATAATCTTATAGACTCCACGGGCTGTAAAAAAGGGATTTACTTTAATCAGGTTTGGTTAAGACTGAATTTGAAAAGCACTGCAAGTGAAATAAAACCTGATCCCTCTTTTTTATTGACCCCCCACTCCAACTCTCCATTTTAGAATTTGCCATCTGCCAACAGTTCATTTCTCAGGACCATGATCCACTGGTATGGCTAAATACCTGTTTTTGAATGAGAATGTAAGTTGCCCACCTCCCTCCCCTCCCCTCCCCCCCCGCCCCCATTCAGTTGCTCAGCAATGAAAAGAGGAAGGGTTCCATTCAACCATTCTCTGCTAAGCCCTTTTCATCTCTCAGTAGAATTTGTCCTTCTTCCCCTTGTTCTTGGCTACCATGTTTCTAGCTTTCACTCACCCTCAATGTGAATGGGAGGTAAGGCAACAAGAGCTCGACCATGATTTATAGCCATTAAGGAAACGCGGAAGTCTATAAATCTACAAAGTGTCAGAATAATCTTTTCTTCCTGGGTTTTCTCCCCCTTTTTCTTCATACTTTGGCTTGTCCCATTTATCACATGGCACCAACTCAATATAGTGGGTTCCCCCCCCCCCCTCTCCATCCCCTGGCTGCTGTAGCTGCAGTGCACTGAGCATTCAGGGGGGAAAAAAATCCAGCGGTCAGGTTTTTTGTTCTGCTGTACCTCTTGTCAGGCATTTATTGTTGCACTCGTTGTTCAAGTATATCGTATTTGACTCTATTTAGGGATGCCTTTTAGCTAAAGGACAGAGATGATAAGGGGAATCCTTTGTGTTTGTTAGCTGGCTCATTTGGGATGTGGCCCACTGCCCATGGGTGAGTTGCATTGCACTTGTGGGCTCCCGTGTCGCTTATTGATTCTAGCAGGGATCCAGGAAATGCAAGAAAATCTCCACTATATCTTATTATAAACTCACCCTTAGCCTGTCCTTCAGGTTTCTGATCACATAACTCTATTCCTGGTTATGAACAGGTAAGGTTAGATGTGGGAGAGTGTGCATGATCTCCCCTTCATGTTCCTAGAATGGCTGACTGGAAAAGGGCTCTTGTTATCCATGTTGTTGGTAAATTCCCTTAACTGATCCTATGTAAGCAGCATTTCTTTTTCTCTTAGGACAGGCCCAGGGCAACAATCATACGTGCCTTGGTAAGATACAGATTTAGATCCTCACTATCACATGTTCCTTTGATTGGAAAAATGCCCAAACATTTCAGTTGATGAACTGATTCCCTGATATAGAGTAGCCAACCTCCAGGTGGTAGATGGAGATCTCCTAGAATTATAACTAATTTCCAGGCTACAGGGATCTGTTCCCCTGGAGAAGATGGCTGCTTTGCATAGTGGATGCTATGGCATTATACCATTTTGAGATCCCTCACCTCCCCAAGCCCTGCCCTTCCTGGCCTATTCTTTAGTAGAATGATGAGAATGAAATCTTCTAAAATAAAATATTATGGATGTTGGGGGTTAGGCTATTCCAAGCCTATTAGTCTCTCATACTAGACTATGCTAGCATGCCCAGAGACCTTGAGCCCTGGGCATTTATTGATGACAGTTTCAACATATGGCCTAGAGGTAGGTATACCAGGTCTCTTGTTTTGGCAAGAGAGCTTGACTCTTGCTTGGGTGGCTAGGATTGTCAAATCCTGGTTGGGAAATTCCTGAAGATTTGGGGGTGAAGACTGGGGTAGATGCAATTTGCACATGGGAAGGATCTCAGCAAGATATAATGTCATAGAATCCACCTCCAAAGCAGCCATTTTCTGCAGGGGAACTGTTCTCTGTAGTCTGGAGAGCAAATAAAATTCCAGGAGATCTTCAGGCCCCACCTGGAAGAGGGCAAGCTTAGTGATGACAGGGAAAATGGTGGGGGCTTCAGACTTACCCCTCAGGGTCATAGTATTATTTCCAGTGCAAACCGAAAGTGGCATCAACATGTTGAAGCAATGCTCTAGCAAGCACCGCAAACTCTGTAGAGTTTCAGACACATGCTAGAGTATTGCCCTGATATGTTGATGTCACTTCTGGTTCTCTATGGAAGTGTCACTGTGACACCAGGGGGATGCTAGGTGGTTCGGCCCTGCCCTACCAGTTGCCAGCCTACTAATGCTGCCAATATCCTGGAGAAAAAAAAATATCTCCCTTTTTTGACCTGCCCTTTAATAGAAACTTACCAGGATGTTATTTGGCAGATGATGTTATATACCTCCATGCCAAGACAACTTTTGCCTGTCCATTTTCACATACTAAGCCTCTATTAAAGGGGCAGAACATTTTTTCTTCTTATTGTTGGCAACATTAAACCCTAGTGCATGTCAGACTATGGAATCCCTGTTATCTAGAGTTCGTCTCCCCCTTCTGCAAGAAGCACAAATTTCTTGATTTCAAAAGGTTTATTGAAAGACTAGGCTCTGATACAAGTATCCATATTCCAAGGCCTAGAAAGGATCTTGGCTGAACATAGGCATTGTTGAGAATGAGAAAGAAAATGAAACTTGTGATACATCAAACCCTTCACTCCCAGCCTCCCCCCCCCCCCATACTCCAGGGTGATGGGAACTTGGCTGTGGGAAGGCTTGGCCCGTCAAGGTCTCTGGCTGTAGAAACAGATAAGAGTATTCTCTCCCATGGAAAATGCAGTCAAAACAACACCTGGACCTGGAGGGAGAAAAAGGCTAGCAACTACAGATTAAACATGGCGTAACTCTGACCAAGGAACCACACAACATATTAGATCCTGACAGTGCAGTAGTCTCCTGCAAGTACTTTGCTAGCTGCTGCACAGTAGGTCGTCATGTATCCCCTTTAGATGACCAACAAACAAATTGCTAAAAGATCTGTTCTAGGCATTTCTTTTTAAAAAAGTTATTTCACAGAGTTTTTTTTCCTGTGCTACTTGACTGATAGCTTCATTCCTAATGCTCTTGTTAGTCCATGTCCCATTCCTTAGACAGAACAAAACTTGGTAACATGTCAGGGGGAGTAACTTTGGGAATTTTTCATTACTCTGCAGTTCTCATTAAAGAAAAGGTTGGAGACTCCTGCCCTACTGATTGAATGGAAGCTTCTTCCTGAAAGTTATGCAAGGGACTATACAACTGAGAGTGTATGCTAGGAGCTTGCAACCTAGACTGTGGTATACCAACTTTTCCAAGAAAAGCAAGATACACAAGTTCACCTACAACCTGAGTAATTACTACCATACCATGTCGATAGGAGTCTTGAAAGCTGATACCTACCACCTGCTTATAGGACCTTGCCTCTCCTGGCTGCTTAAATCTGCCAGGAAAAGGGGGGGGGGGCAGCAGACTGGATCTGAGAAACAATAAACACCTTCCTGAGAGAGGCGGTAGTTGCCTCTGCCTTGAAACAAGCAGTGGTGCATTCACTTCTCAGGAAACCTATTCTGAATCCAAGAGAGCCCAATACTACCATCCAGTCTCAAAAGCACCATTCTTGAGTAAGGTGATTGAACAAGTGTTGGCTGGGCAATTTCAGGGATTCCTGAACAAAGTGGATTATTTGTTTCTGTTCCAATCTGTTTTCAGGCCTGGTTATGGGACTTCAATGGCCTTGTTCACCCTGGTGGATGACCTGTACCAGGAGATTGACAGGGGAAGTATGGCCCTGTTAATTTTCCTTGACCTCTCAGTAGATATTTTACTATCAATCATATTTTTCTGGACTGCCTTTTGGGGTTGGGGTTGGGGCTGGGAGTCATTGTTTTGCAGTGGTTTCAGTCCTGCATTGAAGGTGGGTTTCACAGTGTGGTACTAGGCAACCTATGATTTGCCCCTTGGCCTCTGGCCTACAGGGTCCCACAAGGTTTTGTCCTGTTCCTCATGCTTTTCAACATCTATAAAAGTCACAGGGAGAGGTTGTCTGGAGATTGGGCTGAGTAGCCAACAGAACAAAAATGACACTATCCTGTGCTTGCATGAAATCCCAGGAAGGATGTGGAAACCATGAACAGGTGCCTGATGGCAGTTTGGGGGATGGATGAGAACTAACAAATTGAAACTTATTCCAAACAAAATAGAGATGCTACTGGTAGGGAAATTATTTGACCCGGGAACTGGGATGTTACCTGTTCTGGTATGGGGTTGCACTCCCCTTAAAAGAGCAGGTTTGTAGCTTGGGGCTGCCGATGGACACAGGCTGCTTGTTGGATAAACAGGTGACAGTGGTGGCTGAGATGCCTTTCACCAGCTTCAGCTGGTGAGCCATCTGCAACTTTTGCTGCATGGGAAAGATCTTGCCACTGTGCTGCATGCCCTGATAACCTCTAAATTAGATTACTGCACTATACTGTACTTGGGGCTGCCCTTGAAAACTGTCTGGAAACCATAGTTGGTACACAAAGGTGCACCAGAATGTTGACTGTGCTGGGTCGTAGAGACCATACTACTCCAGTCTTGTTCCATCTACATTGGCTCCCAATTTGCTTCCAGGCTTGTTCCATCTAGATTGGCTCCCAATTTGCTTCCAGGGCCACTTCACCTTTAAAGCCTTCTATGGCTTGGGACCAGCATACCTTAAGAAACCACCTTGTCCTGTATGAACCTATCCATCCACTCAGATCATCTTCAAAATCAGGTGCCACCATCATCTGAGGCTAGATAGGTGGCAACCCCCAAAAGAGCCTTCTCGACTGTGAGGTCAAAACTTTGGATATTCATCTGTCTCCTTCTCTCATTATACTCCGCTACTGGCTCTTTTGCTTGGCATATCTCAAGTAACTGTTATCAGCTCTCTTCCCTTATTGTGTTATTTATTATGTGTGTTCGTGTGTTTGTCTGTGTTTTACTTTGGAGAGTTGAACTGTACAAAACCATCATCTTTAATTATAAATAGTTTTTCCCTCTCTCTTAGGAGACAACAGATTGGAGAGGGGAGTCAAATGCTCTCCAGCAATGCTTTAGAAATGCTATTGGCCTCCCTGGCAGCAGACAATTAAATGGTTACCTCACATATCCAGCTAAAAGCTGACACCTAGCAGGGGCAGAGACTTCAGAGGTTTCAGATATAAAAGGTATCTTCCTGGATATTTCAGGAAAGTTTCCTTGACCCAAAGGGGATTGGGCAAGCAGAGGTAATAATATCCCTTGGCATGGAGGGGGAAGATCTCTTTGGCTGATTCTTTCTGTGGAGAAGGAGCTCTGGGCTCCTGCTGAAGGCCGCCATTGCCCATGTGGAGTGGCGTTAGCCAGAACAAAGACTTCAAGATAATAAGAAGTTTTAAATAGTGCTGTAACTTATAATTGAACAGCCTGCCTTAGACTAACAACAGCTAGGGCATGAACAGAGTGAGGGAGAGAGGAGTTGCATGTTTATACCTTTCTTTTGGCTTCATTGCTTAATTTATTACTGTGCTGAGAGTATGTGTGTAGACCTTTTCTTTCTAATAAATGCTTTATGATTTTGAATGCTGGTAGTTGGTGTCTGTACCACATAGACCTCCACCAGTCAAACACACTATTTAAAATGAGTGCCAGGAGGAGGAGAACAAAGTCCATTGGCAAATTGCTAATGCTCCAGAGGCATGCAAGTGCAGTAAGCTGTCCCCATGATAACCAGATGCTGGACAGCGAAAGAAGCAGGCACGAGGTGGGACCTTGGAACGGCAATGCAAGGAAGGGAATTTGGGAGCTCTGGTCCTCTCAGTGGGTAATTCCTACAATGGCCAGTTGCTGGCTGTGTCATATCAAAAGGAGCAGAGAAAATCTCCCCCCCCCCCCCGAGATTAGTTGTACATTTGCCTTCTTGACATGAGTTCTTATCCTTTTGCTAATTCTTGTAGAAAGGAAGGATACTGAACACATGACGTTGCCTTCTGCTGAGTCAGACCATTGATCCATCAAGGTTAGTATTCTCTACTCAGACTGGCAGTAGCTCTCCAGGGCCTCATTTGAGGGTCTTCCACATCACCTCACCTATTAACAGATCTTTTAAACTGGAGATACCAGAGACTGAACCTAGGGGCTCCTGCGTTCCAAGCAAATGCTTTATTACCGAGCCATCATCACCACCCGCACTAGTAATGGCAAAAAGGCTGAGAGATGCTTCTGATAGATTTTTTCCTACCCGTTTTTAAAAACAAATGGAGAGAATTATCCTGAAAATAGTCTCATAATGACTGGGCCTGGAGAAAAAAAAAAGTCCTTTCCCTTTATTAGAGGCTTGCTTTGTGGAAATGGGCTGCTAAAGCTTTTCATGGAGTGGAGGTAAAAAAAATTAACTAGTAAGTACATCCTGTTAAGCCTCTATCAAAGGGACAAGGTATTTTTCTCCTGGCAATTGGCAGCCTTAGTCTCACTGATTTATAACATCGCCATGAGGAAGATCCATTATCTTGAATCCTTTACTGGTTTCACACCACAACTAACTTTTCTGATGTTACAAAGGCACATTGTCTTGGTCTGCTTTGGAACATTAGTTAGAAACATAATGTCAGAATGGCACTTGCGATGGTGGGTGAAGCAGGGAAACATGAGTCTGGAAGAGAGAGCAAAAACATGAGGAAAAGTGCAAAGTCTGGTGGTTCAGTGAGGGAAACTCCACAGGCTCCATCCGGCATGCCCTTCCCAAGGTCCTAGAAGTGACAAAGGCCCAGGTTTAAAAATGAAAAACTAGACTACATCTGGGTCATCAGAAGTGTACTTTTCTCATCTCCACTGGAAACAGTAGAGCACAAGCATTTGAAACAGCTAGGCTGGTAGGCAGAGAAGGAGAGAGGGAGGTGAGGAGAGCAAAAATGTAGACAAAGCAGAGAGGGAAGTGATGAGGACATGAGGAATGCATAGAGAAGACTGTGGGAGAACAATGAGATGGGGAGAATGCAGATATGATACAACAGAGATATGTGTCAGAAAAGAAGTCCAAAAGAAAGGATTTGGATATGACAAAACCTAGCTGATGCTAGAAACTGACAATAAGAGAAGACAAAAAATAAAAAGCCCTCAGCCAGACAATTCACTTTAAAAACTTTCCAAGTTTTAAAGTTCCCTAGGGGCAGTGTAATAGAAAAGGGCTTTTAAGTGCTATTTCTGACTCTTCCCTCCCCCTCCCCATTTTTCCTTTGGGAATGTCTCAGAGGGATGATTTATTGTCTAATGTGTTTAAAGTGACATGGCCAATTTTGAAAAGTTTGCTGCAGTGATGCCAGCAGCCCATTGCACAGTGCTGTGAAACACACCCTGTGACAATGAGATAGAGGTCTGTGACTTGCACAGAGTTTGGTGAGAATCCCAGAAATATAGAATAGATAAAATGGATTGACTTTTTGTTCTTTTGTAAGAAGAGACACAGAGGCTGTTTTGGACTGGAACAAGTCCAGATATGACCACTGGACATGCAGAAGACTTGACTGAAACTGGCAAACCCTTGCCAGCCGGGAGTACTAGAGCACTGTGCGCCCCTCCACAGGCCTCAGACTGAAAGGGAAGGGGATTTATTTCCCCCTTGTTCTCCAGACTATCTTGGAACACTGCATTCTTCCACAGCCCTGGCTGGCCCCAGAGCCCAAATTCTCCTTCTTCATAAAAGGAGGGAGCTTTGCAGTGCAAACTGAGAAGCATGGGGCTCGGTCCCTGGCTCCCCTTCTGCTGACTTCTATTCAGTCAGTTAGCTCAGGACTGAAATGCTTGAAGAAGCAGCAGCTGCTTAAAATCCCCCTTCTGAAGGATCAGACCAGTTCCACTTTCCTATCCATGGCTGAGAAATCAGAGCCCTCAAACAGGGGGATTTACATGTTTTAGGGTACCTTGCTCAGTTCATCAGAGCCCCTGCCCAGTCTTCCATTTTCCCATTGGCCAGCTAAGCCCAGCAGAGCAAACAGATGCAGAGGACTCCTCTGAGGAAGAGGGAGTCAGCATACTTGTCCCATGTCCACAGCCAGTGGCAGAGGGACTGCAGGAGGAAGCAATCACAGAGGGGTCAGATATAGAGTCTCAGCGAGGAACCAGTTTGTATCATGCATCTGACGAAGAGAACTTGATTCTCGAAAGCTTATGCTGCAATAAAATTGGTTAGTCTTAAAGGTGCTACTGGACTCTTTTTGATTCAGCGAGGAACCAATACAGTGCCTCCTCAGCTTCCTAGCCCTGGGCTGGCAACAGAGAACCAGCTGCCAGAGAGTTCACATACACACACATACCAATCACTAGAGCCTTGGGAATGCCATTGGAAGAAGATCTGGAGAAGCCAGAAAACATAGTGCCCATCTAGCAGCACAGCACCAGCACAGAAGGAGTATTTCCAGGAGCAGGACTGAGGCAGTTGGCAGGTGCATGAAGCAATACAGGTGATTAGCGACTTGTGGCTTAAAAGTGTGGAAGCAACACATCGGTTAGCTACTGACCTTGTTGCTCATATTCTGGATAGATTTCTTTATCTCTAACCTAGACCTGTACCATAGAAACCTTGCTCCAGGAATTCCTTTTGGACTTGAAGCCATGAGCGTTGTCTGATCTAAGCCAGAACCTTGAAACTGTATTTTGACTAATTCTGACATCTAGCAATTCTCTCCATGTGCCAGAATTTCTGGCAGCCCTGTGTAACAGATACAGATCAGGTACCAGCTTGCACATTACTTTATACATATGAGTAGTTTACATTCATGAGTTAAGATAAATGCAATATGACAACTAAAGGTGTCAAGTCCACCAGCCTGACAACAAGCAGGAAATTAGGAAGGAGATATTGGGGGGGGGGGCGGGAGGCTGCTATTGGTTATAGTGTGACATCAATTCTGGAGAAAACCCAAAAGTGTCTCAGTTCTCTCTAGGAATCACTGAAGAGTGTATGGTTTCACCATGGAGTTTCTGGCAATTCCTAGAGAGGTGTGATGTCACTTCTGAGTTTTTCCTGGTAGTAACATTGCACCATTGGCCTGCCAGCCATCTTTTAAATCTTTCTCCCACCACCACTCTAAGTGCCAGCAGGAAATAAAGAGACGGGGGCAGGCTATCCCCACCCAGGCTGGGAGACTGGGAGACTTAAGCATAACACTATGCACAGTACTCAGTGGGGTGAGATGCCTTCTTTTCAGGCAGACCTAAAATTGTTGCACTTAGTTCCCAGTGAAAACCAGGTCAAGATGTAATAGGGCTATTGCAAAAAGTAAACATTTCCCACTCATGCCTGTATGTGCAAGGTTAGCAGGAAATAGGTTTTACTGAGCTTAGGAGGAAGTAGGTTCTCCATTTACCCGCTGGGGACAGGAGATCTCCTGCCTCCAGCTCTTGTCACTTGCTGGCACTCCCACAGCCAGCAAGAGGAAAAACAAAATGCTATCAGCGCAACAGTGTTTTGTTACTTGCAGGAAAAAAACAGAAATGCTGTGGTTTTGCCATCAACTTTCTGGCAATTGCTAGCGCAGTATGATTGCACTTCCATTTTTTCCTGGAAGTAAAAGAACCCAGTGACATCCCCATATGCCCTTATTGCCGCAGACTGCCTTCAGTTGTTAGTGGTTGGCTGGTAAGCCTAGGAGGAAGCTTCTGGAGGAAGATAAATCTGCCCCTGGACAAAGTTGAATGGGAGCAGGCTGGGTCCTTTTCCATCATGCTTGCTCAGGCAAGAGCTCAGTTTAGACAGGCATTTGCAGAGACAGCTTTGGGGAACTTCAGGTGTTAGAGGGAGAGAAAGCTGTCTCTCCAAACACTGGTACAGACACAGACCCCTGCACATGTCCACTCACTGTGCCTGGCGGGAGAGTGGGCACTAGTGCTCTGCCCCCCAGTGGTGGAGAGTGCCATCAAGTCATAGCTGACTTATGGCGACCCCCTGCTGGAGTTTTCAAGGCAAGAGACTAACAGAGGTGGTTTATCATTGCCTGCCTCTGCAACCCTGGTCCTCTTTGGATGTCCCCCATCCAATTATTAATCAAGGTTGACCCTACTTAGCTTCCAAGATCTGATGAGATTGGCTTGCGTGGGCTATCAAGGTCAGGACTAGAGATGGGCACAATCCAAAAAAAAAAATAATGATCAAGCTGATCATGGATCGGCACTGGCAACGATCCCGATTTAACAACCCACACCGAGCATCTCCCATTCCCGATCCATGGATCGTGGATCATGGAGGCAAAAGTGGAGGGGCGCCCTGCTGTTCCCAGTGATACAGGAATGGTGGGTGATGCCAGCGGCATCTGTGTTTGTGTTTGGCCGTCTGTGTTTGGCCGTCAGAGCTGCCTATCAGGGTTTGCAGGGATGAGATTGGAGTGCCCATGGCTACAGAACACCCCCTTCCCCCTCCCTCCCCTGGGTGTCTTCTCCCAACTGGTGACTGCTTTGCTGCTCCGTGGTTGGAAGGAAGCCCTGCTGATCAAGGAAAGCTGGGCTTCCATTCGGGTTTCCAGGGCGACAGAAGGAAGGCAAACACAGCTTAGGCATTCCCCTGGCTCCGTTGCCAGGGGAATAGATTGCTGGTGCCTGAGTGTCTGGATCCCTGATCCAAGCCTGATCACCCCGATCCAGGCCCCTTCCGATCTCTGGATCATTGGCCGTGGACGATAACAATCCGCCGGGTCACGATCGCGCGATCGCCATTATCGTGGGGTTTTTTTATATCGTAATGCGGATCATGCCCATCTCTAGTCAGGACACTCTTCCTCGTATCACCATGCAATTGCCAAGTCGTCTGCAGAGGTGAACACATGGAAGAAATGCCCACGTGTGAACCTCTCCCCATAATCAGCAATGTTCAAAACTAGCATCACTCACTGATCACAAGGAGGCAGTGTATGCAGAGACTCTTCCCCCATGCAGATCACTCAGAGATCATGTAGAGCTGGGGCAAGGGCAGGACTCACCTGCCTGCTTTCCTTCCCCATCCCATACAGTGAGTAAGGATGTCTGTGTATGGGTGGGTGGGAGTCATTTGTAGCAGGCTGGAACATTTTTCTTTCGGAGTTCTACAAACAACTCTGGTTTGGAAAATGCTGGAAAATAGAAATAAACTCTGTTGTTCTTGCCTTGCAACGAAGTGCATAAAATTATACAACAAGAATATCTGAACACTTTCTGGAAGGTGTGTAATGCCATGTTCATTAATGTTTTTGACTTTATTTATATTTCTTGGTAATATTTGATAGCTGAGTGAGTTGATTTAAAAGTGTGAATACTTAATTCAAGCTTGTTAGCAAATCATTTGCACAGCAGTTACATACCTAAATATGGTGAATGGACCACATACTAAATTGAGTCTGGCTCCATTTGAAACAAAACCATTCTACTGCCTTCTTTCTCCCACACTGAGCACTGATTGTATGTGAACTCTCCAAAGTATCTGCCAGGAACAGCGGGGGGAACAAACAAACTAGTCGCTCATTTTCCATTATATGGGAGCTCTGGCTACTTTGAAATGCAGATGTGAATGCAGCCACTTCAGGTAGATTATTACCTATTCACAACATATTTAGTCCATAAAACAATAATCATTAAGGACTGCAGGTTGCCTAATCAGAGAGAGGGGCTTTTGCATGGTGACCTTCTGGCTGTAGAACTTCCTCCTAACAGCAGTTTGCATAGTACCCATTTAATTTGAGTGTCTTTTTTGCCCTTTCTTTTGTGATGCCTTTTTAAAGACTACTATATTTTAAGGCATTTTGTACACTGCATTTTAGCATTTTATTTTGGATTGGATATTGTTGTTTTGTAATGCTGTAAGCCACCCTGAAAGCCATGTTAGAGCAAGTGACAAAGATGAGAATAAATAATGCCCCCCCCCAAGACCTTGTCAGGCTATGGATGACAGGATATGGTAAACAGGTCTCTGTACAATTGCAACAAGAAATCCAAGCTCTTGGTTAAATGGTTTTCATTCAGAAATCCAATCTTTCCATATATATGTCCATAGAATTACTCAGAGGCAAGAAAGCATCCAAGCAGTACATGCTTCCTTGATAGGAATAGAAACTTGAAAAAAGTACAGCTCTAAATACTCAATTATTTCCCCCCTCCCAAACCACAAGTTTGCGCAGGAAGGAGTCTGGGAACTTCTGCTGGAGTTTACACATCAGCTAGACGGGACAAAGAGGCATAAAAGAAATGGCAACATTTCAGACAGTGCAAGGTCACTTCGGTGAGCTTCAAAGAAAGAGATAACATAGCTGTGTTCCCAGGCTGTGAGAGAGAGAAACGAGTGATGATTATAGCATTTACAAAATGAAATCAAGACACAGTATTAGCAATGGTTCAACACCTAGAACAATGACATGGATGTAGGGGTACAGACATGACAGACCCCAGATGTGGAAATAGGGTGGTTGAGATGATTGAGAAAGAAAGTGAGAGATTGAGCTGAGAAGAGAGGCATGATGGTAGCTGACTTCCCATCCTCTATGTTGAATCAGTGTGGTGTAGTGGTTAGTGTGTTAAACTAGGGTCTGGGAAACCCATGTTCAAATCCCCACTGTGCCACTCTGCAAATTGGGTGACACTCTCAGCCTATCCTACTTCATAGGGTGGTTGTTGTGAGGATAAAATGGAAAAAAAGAGAACTGTGTAAATTGCTTCAGGTACAGTAGGATTTTAGTCCAGTGGCACCTTAGAGACCAACAAGATTTTCAGAGAGTAAGCTTTCAAGAGTCACTCGTGTCTGAAGAAGGGAGCTCTGACTCTCAAAGGCTAACACTCTGAAAATCTTGTTGGTCTCTAAGGTGCCACTGGACTAAAATCCTGCTGTTCTACTGCAGACCAGCACAGCTACCTACCTACCTACTTATCTCACTTCAGGTATAAATTAGGTAAGTAAATAAATAAGTGTTGATTGCTTCCCTGCACTTTGAAACATTTATTCAGGAGCAATAGCCTGTTCATAAGTAATGGCTTGCTAATCAGCAAATATCTATTTATGAACAGATCAAAGCAGTGCTTTTTTTCTAAAAAAATGTTTAGGGGTACTCTCAGTTTGACTCAAGAAAATCAACATTTTATAGTTCAAATCGGAAAAAATAAATGAAGTCAATGGGCAAAATTACCAAGAACATGCATTGCCTCATATTACACAGCTTACTGTGCCACTCAATGAGGTTATAGGCCAAACTTTCATCGGTAAAACACCACACTACTTCACAGATTAAACACTCGCTTCCATCTGAGATTCAGGAAACACCGTGAAAGGAAATGACATCAGAAGACTGTTGGTGATGAGAATTATGGGTATCAATATTGCCAACCAAGCCTCTCTATAGTGACACGTGTGCACAACCAAAGAGTTTCTGTATAGACAAACTCTTTGCACTCTTTGCGCAAAACATACACAAATACACAAATTGGTCGCCACCATTGGGGGTAGCAACAGGACTGACCAATCACCTTGCTAGATTCCAACTACCAGAGCTCCAAGTGGCTTAGAGAAGACTTTTTTGTATTTGTCTGCACCCTAACGATCACCGATTATGCCAATGATCTCGGTGGCGTGTTCGATACTCAAAGACATTCCATTTTTTGTAAGATGAACAGCGCTCCTAGTGAGTTTAAATATAACTAAACATCTTTGTTGCCAACATACGCTACATAAAACTTAACAAATCACATAAATATCCATAATACGTTTGGAGTTGGTTTAGCAGGAATTCCAACATTTTAAAATTTTTACTTTCTCCTGTTAGATTCATAAAATGTTTAGAGGTATGTGTACCCCTGTGTCCCCCCAGAAAAAAGCACTGGATCAAAGCACATAAAAGGGGGCATGGCTGGAAAATCTAGGAGGTCTCCTGCTCCTCCCCCCGACCATTCCTGCCACTGCTCAGCTGGGCAGAGGGAGAAAAATTATGGAGAATGGGGGCTTATCAATATTGCCAGTGATGTGATGTTACTTTGGTACAACCGAGGGGCTACAGTTCAGTGGAGGAGAATCTACTTTGCATGCAGAAGGTCCCAAGTTCAATTCCCAGCATCTCTAGTTAAAAGAATCAGGTTATAGGTGATGTGAAAGACTTCTACATGAGACCCTGGAGAACTGCTGCCAGTCAGAGTAGACAAGACTGACCTTGATGGACCAAGGGTCTGATTCAGTATAAGGCAGCTCCATGTGTTCCTGTGTGTGATGATATTGCATCACAAGATATGTTCTAGCACTCACCCAAAGCTATGGTTGGCTGAATGCTAAAGAGTCACAGGCAACACAATGACATCACTTCCAGTTGCACTGGAAGTGACATCACTGCATCATGTAAATGTCACTACATCATTGACAAGGGCCTCCACCCAACTGGTAAGCACCTGTTGGTCGCCAGACTCATTCTGACAACCCTAGGAGAATCACTTATTAAAGCTATAGAGAGACAGAGCAGTAAGGAGATCTGTGCTGTTCTATAGAAACAGGCAGAACTGAGGGCCAAGCTACACATGACGAAAGACACTTGCCTGGCAAGTGGATTGAGTGGAGGGCAAGTGAACAGGGAGAAATACACTTCTGTTCAAGTGTCATTCGTCATGTGTAGCTTGGCCCTGAGTGGGAATAAAGCTTGTCCTATTAGACTAGGTAATAGGGCCTCTTGAGGTTTGACTCATGTCCTCATCTCCCTTCTTCACCAGAGCAGAGTGGCTGATCTCAGCTTAGCCATGAACTTTCTCACTAGGTAATCTTTAACAAACTGCTTTATTTTAGCTTCGCTCCCTGCCTTCAGCAACAGCTTTGTTGGGGGAAGAATTACGCAGACAATGCATAGTTTCAGGTGGATAGCCATGTTGTTCTGTAGTAGAAGAGCAACCTTAAAGACCAACTGGATTTCCAGGGTATGAGCTTTCGAGAATCAGAGCTCCCTTCATCAGATAATGTGTGTGAATTACTTTAGACTAGACATGGGCCCGATCCAAAAAAAAATTCCGATTCAGCCGTTCGTGGATCTGGGCCGCTGCCGAACACAGGCCACCGATTCTAAATGATCAACTCTTGTTTCTGGTCCGCAATCGGGGATCGGGGAGGCCAGCACCCAGGGCAACCATAGTCATGCTCTTGCGCGCTCCTGAGTCGCCCCCACCCACGCAGCAAGTCAGCTGTCCCGGTGCGCTGCAGAGCTGGCAGCAGTGCAAGTGGCTCGGAGGCTGCCCGCACCGTTCACCTGCCCCGCAAGAAAAGGGGCGGCCGGCTTGCCCGCGCGCCCCTTGTCCTGGGGAAAGGCGAATGGCGCAGGTGGCCTCCCAGCCACCCACACTGCCTTTTGCCTTTCCCCAGGACAAGGGGCAGCCGGCTTGCCCACACGCCCCTTGTCCTGGGGAAAGGCAAACGGCCCAGGCGGCCTCCCAGCTTCCCGCGCTGCCTTTTGCCTTTCCTTTGTGCCCACCCCCTTCCCCCTCCCTCCCCTGGGTTGCTGCTCCGTGGTTGGAAGGAACCCTGCTAATCAAGAAAAGCTGGGCTTCCATTTATGTTTCGAGGGCGACAGAAGGAGGGCAAATACAGCTCATTTCCTTGACTCCGTTGCCCCCGGAATAAATTACTAGCACAGGAGTGTCTGCAATTCAGAACAGAAACTGACCTATCCGATCAAGTCCCAAACAAGCAAACTCCCGACCACTGGATCGGTTGCCATGGACAGAACTGATTAGCTGAGTCACGATGGCGAAAACGCCAAAATCGGGTGTTTTTTTGAAATCGTAATTCAGATCGTGCCCATCTCTACTTTAGACATTTCAACTACTGTATTTATTATTTATTTACTTCATTATACCTCACTTTTGTTCCTCCATGGAGATCCTTCTCCATTTTATCCTTGCATCAACCCTCTGTGAGTTAGGTTAGGCTAAGTGTGTGTGACTGGCCCAAGGTCACACTCTCTGCTTCCTCAGCAGAACAGGGATTTGAACCTGTGCCTCCCAAATCCTAGCCCGACACTACTAACCATTATAACCACCCTTGCTATAGAAATGATATTATTTTTTTTTAAGAATGTTTACTTTGGGGACATAGACCAAGACAATTAAAGATTATTCCTGAATTCAACAGTAACATTTCAATAAGAAACTTGTAGGAAAGTATCAAACTTCAGTAGACAAAGTAGAATAGCTCAGAGACGTGAGATGGCAGAAACTGCAGAGAGGCTTTCTGTGGCTTGCTCTCCATGGATCTTACCCGTTAAACAAATAGGGACTCTTCTTTCACAGACTACCAAGAACCTTTCCACGAGAAGTTGAAGGAAAATACTGGTGTCTGGAGGGAAATTACTCTGCATTAGGAAATAAAGGCTTTGTCTGTTAGATTCACTTCCTGAATATTTTTCAAGGGATGTGTCTGCCTTTCTAATGGGAAAACAGAAAGATTAGGAATGTAATACAAGGAAGATAATTCCTTGTGAGCATATACACAGAAGCATATACACAGAATATACACATATTTCAAGGTAGTCATAGAACCTGCCAAGATTTCTTGCTTCTGTGTTAGAAATAGTTTAAGTTGAAGTAGGCAACCCCTGACACATGTAGATTGTTGGCACACCAGGCTGTTTTGCTTGGCATGCAGGGCTTGGTTCTTTCCCCAAGAGACCAAGACAAGCCCTCAGGACTAGGTTTGCTCCTGCTGTGTCTGGCCAGGTACATCTCTAACATCTTCAGAGGTAGACATTACAGGGTGTTTCTGGAACAGAAATGTTGTCTAACCCTGTTTTAGACGTTTAACTTAAGAGTGGAAGGTAATTTGAATTAGATGTTTGCTTTTTCTTGCCTTGTTGGCATCTTCCACTTGTGCTAGAAGTATGGAATATTTCTGTAAATCTGATCCCTGGTTCAACAGGCACTAATGTATTGGTTGCATCTCTGTTAATCTGTAGATGATCAGGTGTCACAAGCAGCAGGGCTTCCATAATGGTGCTTCAGATCTTCCAAACTAAATATCCCTTGGGTTCCACAGATGCAAAATTACTGAACCAAACTGTCCAGAATTCCATATTTGTTGAACAATATTTGTGATACATATTCATAATACAGAATCTCTGGATCCTTGTGGTATCACTTGGTGAATTCACATATTGATTAGCTGGATGTATTTAGAGGAAAAGATTTAAAATGAGAGATTCAGACAGTATTAAAATAAAGCAAATAGTTTGGCATTTAAATAGTTAATGCTCACCATCTGTTTTTGGTCAGGTTTTTTTGTATCCCATGCTTTTTCTCAGATTAAGATTGCTTACATGAGCAATAATAACTTGCAAAAGAAAAATAAGTACATAAAATTGCCACCCAAACAAACTCACAGCAGAACCTTCCTCAACAATAGCATTTTTCTACATAAAAAAGCTCTCTTACACGTCTTCCAAAAAGCAGAAAGCAGAAGTGCCTGCCACATCTGGGTAAAAACCTGGATGTGACATCAGTGCATCAACTGGTCCACTGGAAACTCTACGGTATTGCCAAAGAGTTTTCAGAGTGGTTGCCCTTTGCCTAGTTCAGTTGGGCATTGCAAACTTAGTGGGAATAAAGAGACAGACACAGGCTTGGAACTAAATGGCCGTTTATTGAATAACATAACATAAACAACGGCAAGGGCAAACTAAGCGGTACAGGTCAAGCCACGGGGTCCACTCTGGACCTCCGCCTTGACCTGCCTGGGCGAGCCCCACAGCCCCAGGATTAGGCCATCCAAGGAATGGCTGCCTCCCGGCCAGCTAGGCTGCTGGATCCCCCCATCAAGCTCCTAACGCCCCAGCCGTACAGCATGAGGGAAGGACTTGTGCCTGGGGATCCCCGCAGGCGTCTGCCTGTGCAATGGTAGCCGTCACAAGCATACCGCACTGTTGGCAGACCCTGTTTCCCCTACGGGGAAATGCCTCTGGGTGCTCACCGGCCCGCTCCCTATTACCCAAAACTCCTGCCAGGGCAACCCAAACAGCCCACCCCGGCCAAAGCCTCATACCACTGCCAACAGTGCAAGGTAGGCGAAAAAACCCCCCCGCACAATTGCCAATTCAGGCAGGGGGCAAAAAATTCCTACCTGGCTCCGGAAACGGCAGCCGGCTAATCCTGCCCTGCAACAGGGTGAGGCGGGTGGGCCGAGCGAAAAACGCGACTGCTGGCTGGGTCGGCAGAGCAGCCTCTGAGGCATTCGGCTCCGCCCCCAGCCAGAATGCCCGGATGGAGGGAGGGGGTCTGTCTCCCTCCCACAAGCCTGCAAAGTTACGGCCCCAGGCTGAGCGCAGCGAAGCTGCTGCCTGGAGTGCCGGATTGCAAACTTAGTGGGAATAAAGAGACAGACACAGGCTTGGAACTAAATGGCCGTTTATTGAATAACATAACATAAACAACGGCAAGGGCAAACTAAGCGGTACAGTCAAGCCACGGGGTCCACTCTGGACCTCCGCCTTGACCTGCCTGGGCGAGCCCCACAGCCCCAGGATTAGGCCATCCAAGGAATGGCTGCCTCCCGGCCAGCTAGGCTGCTGGATCCCCCCATCAAGCTCCTAACGCCCCAGCCGTACAGCATGAGGGAAGGACTTGTGCCTGGGGATCCCCGCAGGCGTCTGCCTGTGCAATGGTAGCCGTCACAAGCATACCGCACTGTTGGCAGACCCTGTTTCCCCTACGGGGAAATGCCTCTGGGTGCTCACCGGCCCGCTCCCTATTACCCAAAACTCCTGCCACGGCAAGGGTCAAGCCTCTGCTTAGACCCTCGCACCCCACAGGTGGCTTAAGGCCAACCTAAGCCCTTGCCGGAAGTCGTCTAAGAAAATTTCGTTGCCTTCAGGAGACAAATGAACTCCATCATCTCTGTAAAGATGGGCAAATTCGGCCTTAATTCGCGGATGGGGCAAATAAATTCCCAAGCCAGTCCCCAGAGGCTTTTTCATAGCCCTATTCGCCTTACGACGCGCTCCCTCGATGGCCCGGGGGTCTAAAGCTTCCCTCCAAACCCGACGTTGAAGAATTTCAGACCAAAATATCAGGACCCCAGGCCAACGGCTAGCTATCAGCCGGAGGTCATCGGTCGCCTGCAGGGACAGGGCCTTCCCCTGTACTAACCCCAGGTCGTTACCACCGAGGTGGATTACCAAAATATCCGGAGGAGGACCCGTCCTGCCCCCAAACAACAGCGGTAGTAGGCCAGGCCAACGAAGGCCGCGCCGACCCCGCCACTCAACAACGGCCACAGCACTGAGCCCCAGCTGAGATCCGATTTCAGTTCTCCTGGCTTGATGGGCAGCCCAGAAAATCATGCTGTGCCCGCATATCAGGATCCTGCGCTTTCCAGTGCCCGGTGCCGCACCTACGGAAAGAACAGTTAGTAACCAGTCAAAATTGCATGAGGGGACGGATGTAACTCTTAAAAGCCCTGGACCGCCACCTGCCAACCCTACGAATAGCACCTGAGGAGTAACCCATCGCAGCTGCCGTAGAGGCCGCACCAATTCTAAACGAATGGGTTCCAAATTTGACCCCAGAAAGCCCTATCTTTCCAAGGGCCCGCTCCGTGACAGCCCAAAATTGAAACCGCGTCAATGGGGACTGATCAGCATGCCTAAAAAGAAAACCCTCACAGGTACCGCGTATGCAAAGATAGTCCCTGAGTGCCTGGACCGGGCAAAGGTCAGAATCAGCACACGGACCCAACAACAGTGAAGTCCCCTTCTGCCGCTGATCAGTCTTAGACCTCCGTATCCTGATGGACACTTTATCCCCAACAAAAGCAACGTCAGATGCCACCAATGCCCTACCAGACAAGTCCCTACGCGATTGGGCTACTAACTCGCTGACCCTCAGGGCCCCGAAGAAGGCCACCAGCGCAGCAGCATGGAAAAGCAGCCGCTCATAGTCGGATGAGCACACCGTCTCCCAAGCTGCCCCAAGTCCCTTCAGCACCGATGGGGAAATGGGCTGGCGCAGGTCCCTGGGCCCACTGGTCTCCCTCGACCAACCTTCTAACATTTTGCGTATGCGGAAATCCCCAGTGACTTCCGGCAAACCACGGGCCTTGCAGATGAAAGCCAACGCCGACAGCTGACCCCTAATGGACTTAACGGAAAGACCCCTGCCCCGCTGCACCACACAAAAGTGCATCAAATGATCCACGGGAACAGGCCAAAGCTCCTGCAGACCAGCTGACTGCCGAAAATCAGTAAACTGCCCTACCGCACGTTGATAAGCCCGCCGAGTGCTAGGGGCGATGGCTAGCTGGATCGCCCGTTCCGCTTCCGCCTTCCAAGCTCCCAGAGCTCCTTGGGCATCTGCACAGGAAACCGATCCGCTTCTGGAGCGAGGTGCCAGAAACGCCCCATCTGTTGGCGAGACAGAGCGTCTGCCACCCCATTCAAAAGTCCAGGAACATGCTTAGCCCGAAATAAGATATTCAACTGCAAGCATTTCAAGGTGAAGGGGCGCACCAGCCCCATGACCCTTGGAGACCTCGATGACAAGGAGTTTACCACATGTACCACCGCCTGGTTGTCGCACCAGAAGTGGACTGTGTGGTTTGCTAACTCCTTACCCCAAATACACACTGCCACCAGTAAAGGAAAAAACTCTAGAAATGTTAAGTCCTTAGACAAACCTCGATCTAACCAGTCAGCCGGCCATTGTTCAGCGCACCAATGTCCGCAAAAATACACACCAAAGCCCAAGGTACCAGCAGCATCCGAGGCAATCTGAAGTTCTGCTTCCAACAAGAGGTCTTCCCTCCAAAAGGACACTCCATTAAAGGAGGCCAAAAATGCCAGCCATACCTCAAGGTCATCGCGTAAGCCCTTACTGACCCTCATTTTGTGATGGGGTAACCGCAAGGAACCCATAGCATCACACAGGCGACGCAAAAACGCCCTACCGGGGGCAACTGCCTTGCAGGCAAAGTTCAAGTGTCCCAGCAACTGCTGTAACTCGAGAAGGGAAACCTTGCTCTTCCCACGAAAGTCTGCAAGCCTGCGTCGCAAATCTTCAACCTTAGCCATGGGGAGCCTCAATGATTGCTGGACGGTATCCAACTCAATGCCCAAAAAGGTCAACACCTGTGAAGGGCCCTCAGTTTTCTCATGTGCCAGGGGAACACCCAGCTCCCCCGCAAGAGAAACAAAACCCTGTAAGAGCTGGGCGCACTGCCCGGTACCCGCTGGCCCAACGAATAAAAAATCATCTAAATAATGACAGGTGTTTGGGCAAGAGAATCGGCGCCACAACTCCCATTCCAAAAAGGAACTGAAGCGCTCAAATGCCGCACAGGAAATCGAGCATCCCATGGGGAGGGCCCCGTCCATATAGTACTTGCCCTCAAAAGAAAACCCCAGGAGCTCGAAGTCTTCAGGGTGAACAGGGAGCAAGCGGAATGCCGATTTAATATCGCACTTCGCGAGCTCCGCCCCAACGCCGCACCGTCGAACCACCTTGACCGCCTGGTCAAAGGACGTATAATGCACGGTACAAAGTCCCTCAGGGATGGCATCATTCACCGAGCCACCCCTGGGGAATGACAAATGATGAATAAGGCGAAACTCACCAGCCGCCTTTTTGGGAACAACACCTAATGGCGAAACTCTCAAACATGGAACAGGGGGAGAATCAAATGGCCCAAGGACCCGTCCCTCCGTGCACTCTTTGGCAATCTTAACACGGACCACCTCTTCCATGCCAGCCACAGAACGTAAATTGGCAGACATGAAAGGTGCCCGTTGGCCCTGAAAGGGAATACGGAAACCAAAACGGAAACCAGAAACCAAAAATTCAGCGTCCTGACGCCTGGGGTAGAGCCGCAACAAGCGCTCAAGAACTTTCAGGTTTACCGGGCTGGGGCCCTTTTCCAACAGTATGCTGGGTGTTGCCACCCCCAAAGCGCTTACCACCGCCCCCTTGCCTAGCCTTAGGACAGGCTGCATATGAATGAGGTCCCCCGCAGGCGGGGCACTCATGCCTGTACTTGCAGGCCTTCCTACTGCACACACCCTTAGAAATGAAATCCCAGCAGAGCAGCCGGAATTGAACCTGCTGCCCCGCGGAACCGCGGGTGCTGGGCGTAGCCTGGGGGCGCTGAATCAAATGGCCGCTATCAGAACGGTCCCCAGCATTTGGCTTAGCAGGGGACATCACTTGCAGCCAGAGCTGCTGCTGAATTTGGTCCCACGGCAAACTGGGGTTCAATGCGGCCCGCATTCTAAATTCCTCATCGTATTGGAGCCAAGCTGGCCCCACAAAGTCCGTGTAACCGCGATAAATAATATTCAGGTATTGGAACAGTGGCGCTGCCCTCCAAGGGTGCGCCCTGGCCAACACGCCCGCGTATATGAGGAATCCAGGCAACCAATTAGACCAACACCTATCAACGCGCCTACGCCTGATCTTTTCTTTATCCCGTTCATCTAAGTCTTCCTTGTCCTTCTTCTCCAGTTCCCTGAAGAGAAGGGTGAAGACATCGACATACTCCCCCTTTATAATCTTATCCCGAGTGGCCTGTGTCAGGTGATCACCCAAGGGGAGAGCGGTGTCACCAAATGGCAAGGCTCTATACGGGACAAAGCCGTAAGGAGAGGAGCCATAGGGGGGGAAAACCCACTGTTGGCCGTGACCAAAAGGCCAACCTGCAGCCTGAAGGCTCCCAAATGGATCAGCCACAGGGGGCTGCTGCTGACTGGTTGAAGGACTAGCATAGCCTTGCCAACTGGCCGCGACAGGAGGAACCCAGACCTGTGGTGTATGCAGATCCGGTGTAGGTGTAGAGCCTGGAGGTCCGGAGGCAGCCAACTGACCCCAGGGCCCCCAAGGCCAGGTGCACCCTTGCGAAGGCAAGGCAGACTTACCCTCCTGGGTGGTCGGGTCAACAGCAATGGCAACCGGCCCTGGATCTACCGCTTCGCACCCTTCCTCTGGGGGAACCTCCTCGGCAGTCCTGGGTTCTGCGGGAGTGTCGCTGGTCACACCTCCTTCTGGAACTGCTGTGGACTCTAAAGCAGAAAGGCGCATCATAACTTCTCTCTGGAAAGCGGCCGTAGAAGCCTTCTCAGTGGGCCGCCTAACCCTGGCCCCTGATGCTCCAGATGGCGCACCCCCCCGTGCTTGTTCCAGAGCAGCCAGCCGGGCCAAAATCTCCTGCCGGCTAGGACCACCGTCCTCATCCTCAGAAGAAGACAGAGCCGGGGGGTGAGGCCGTTTGGAAGCAGCCCGCTTAGCAGGCTGCTTGCCCTTAGATGGGCCACTTCCTTTCTTAGGCGGCATTCCTCCGCTGACCTACTCAAACAAAAGGAAATATGTTATTATTATCCTCCCAACGAGACAAGCGCACTCAGTGGGGGTTAAAAGACCCCCAAAGCCCTGCAAATTACCCTTGCACGAGGTATAGCAGTGGCTGATGTACTCAGGCACAAACGCACCGACTGCTTTGACCAGACCACAAAATGGCCGCTCCACCACCCCGCTCCAAAATGGCCGCCAAATGGCCCCCGCTTCTGGAGGAAAATGGAGACCAAGCCAAAGGCCAACGAGGGGCAATCAGCCCAAGGAAGGCTAAAAGCCCCCAACGGGCCAGCCGGGCAGGCCAAAGGCCGGGGCCGAGGGGGGGGGGGAGAGAAGGGTGCCCAGGGGAAGCCCCGCAGGGAGAGCCCTCCAGAAAATGCCACCCAGAAAACGCCCCACCGGGCTGCCCAGAACGCAGAGGGCAAACGCACCCGCCCCCGACCCAGGGACACGACCTGCAGCCAGAAGCCTCTGGCTGCACGCAGCCGCGGCGCAGTGCACGTGACCAGCCGCCTCAAACCGCGCCGCTCGTTCTCCGCAGCGCCGCGGGCCTCCTCGAGTTGGGGCGGCTCAGAGCGCGCGTCAGCGCGGCCGCCCCAAACAGACCGTCCGTCCGCCGCCGCGTTAGCCGCTCAACCGGCCCAGTCGCTCTGCTCGGGGAGAGCACGCTGCTTCCCCTCCGAGCGAAAAACGCGACTGCTGGCTGGGTCGGCAGAGCAGCCTCTGAGGCATTCGGCTCCGCCCCCAGCCAGAATGCCCGGATGGAGGGAGGGGGTCTGTCTCCCTCCCACAAGCCTGCAAAGTTACGGCCCCAGGCTGAGCGCAGCGAAGCTGCTGCCTGGAGTGCCGGATTCTCCCTCCACTCAGCCTTCCCACCTGTTCTTGCCTTCTGGTTGGCAGGAGAAACAATGTGTGTGTGTGGGGGGGGTGACATTGTACTGCATGTTGTACAAGATCATCCCATCCAGGTAAACAACCCAGATATGACAACAGCATGTCAGCTGACACTCTGAAAACTCTTTGGCAATACCGTAGAGTTTCCAGTGGACCAGTTGATGCACTGATGTCACATCCAGGTTTTTACCCAGATGTGACGTTGACATGTGGCACAACATCACTCCCCCCCTTTCCCTGCCCTCAAAGATCCAGGGGATTCCAGGGTGTGGCTGGGGATGGAATCCCCAAATGTGGTGTAGTGGTTAGAGTGATGGGTTAGGACCTGGGCAACCACTTCAATTCCTGCTGTACCATGGAATTTTGCAAGGGTACCTTCAGCCCATAACACACACTCAGCCTAATCCATCTCACAGGGTTGTTGTAAAGAAAAATGGAGGAGAGGAGAATGATGTAAGCCACTTTGAGACTCTCTTGGGGAGAAAGGTGGAGTATAAATGAAGTAAAATAAAAATAATACTGGCCCTACTGTAGAAAATGCCCCCATTCAAGCTCTTACTGAATTGGCCAATCTAAGGGAAGGCACCATGAAGAAAATATTATCTAAGGAGTAGAGATGGGAACGAACTGAAATACGAACCAAAATTAAGTACGAACCAGGCCAGTTCGTGGTTTGCAAACCATGGTTTGTCAGATCCCATTTCTGACAAACCGCCACGAACTTTAGGCTGGTTCGTTTGGTTCATTTTTTGGTTCGTGACTGCAGATAGCCTCGTGCCAATCAATCAGTTTCCTAGGCAACAGGGGATGGATTTCCTGCAGACCTTCTGCTGACCCGGAAGTGACCTTCTGCTGGCCTGGAAGTGACCTTCTTCTGGCCCAGAAGTGATGATTTTCTGACCTGGATGTGCCATTTTCATGAACCAAACAAACCGGTTTGCGAACCAGGGGCAGGTTTGTGAAAGTTTGTGGTTCATGAAATTTGACGAACCATGAACCGCATGGTTCGTTTTTCTTCTGGTTCATGCCCATCTTTACTAAGGAGTACAGCTAGAGTATGGGAGTATATTGGATGATGCAGTTTGATAGGTATGAGGCTCCAAGGCTAATGGGGTTTAAGGGTGATAACCAGTGTTTTGAACAGGGCCCCAAAGTAAATAGGTAACCAGTGCAGCTATTGTTACACTGGAGTTATATGTTCCAAGTTGCTGGTTCCAGAGTCTTGCCACTATATTTTGTACCAGTTATTTCTGAATCATTTTTAAAGACAACCCTCTATATAGTGCATTGCAGTACTCTAATTGGGAGATTACAATGGATTGGACCAGAATGGCTAGGTTGGCAGAATCTAAGCAAAGGAGCTAGTTTATCAACAAGATAGCACTGCAAGCAATAGCACTAACCTGTCTACCCATCAACAAAGCTGGGTCAAGCTCTTTGCTTGATCTGTTAGAGAAAGCTTGACCCTATCTACACTTGATAAATCAGTCCTGGTCAAGATTTTCACCCTTCCCCACCACCTTCACACCAGTTTTGTCTGGATTCAGTTTCAGCTTGTTCACCCTCATCCATATGGCCCCAGCCTCCAGACACTGGCCCAGGATCACTCAAGCTATTTCAGGAGGCTGAGATAAAAAAAATGCTGGACTGAGTGTCATAACCATATTGTTGGCTGTCAGCAACAAAGCTATGGATGATATTGACCAAAGGTTAACAAGCCTGATGGCTTTCAAATGGCTGTGTGTGGATTTGGCAAAAGCCAATTAGATTGTGTTGCAGGAATGCAATTCAAATTCATCTCCTTGTGAATCTTGGTGGTGGTCTAACTCACTTCTTTTCTCATGGTATAATATTTTAGAGTGCCAAATTTCAGTACAAGGAACAACACTCTGACAATAAATCTGGTCTCTCCCCCCCCTCCACTATTTTTATCAGTTTAAAACTATTTACACAATCAGTTCAGCCTTCAGCAAAGCCACACACAAGCAGGTAGGGAATCTCACCCCCTTTCCATTGTTGCTCTGCCAAACCACATACATTTAATTATTTTAATCTCTCTCATATGTCACCCTTTCAAAACCTTAATCATTTTTTGCTGCTCTCTGCTGAATTTTCTCTGCTCTTCAACATCTTGTTGTAAATGTATGATGGCCAGAAGGCAATATTCCAGTTGCCATCTTGCCAGAACTGTACAGGGGACATCACCTCTTTGCTTCATAAATTCGCAATTTGGTTCCTGTGTTGCTGAAGCCCCCAAATCACCTATCAGTCTTTCATGTCTCAAATAGAAAATGTTCCAGTGCTCATATTATGCTGGGAATGGCTGGCTTGATCAAGGGCTTCTGGGACACAGTAGGCATGCACCTAAGCATCGTTGTACCTTAGGGAGCCCTCCCCCCAAGTCTTTTTCAGCTGTTACTATTAATTCAGCACTCTGATTCTGTTATGAGCTTGCCGTCTTCTAACTCCTGCTAGCGTTATTTTTCTAAAATCTCTCTCCTTTGGGATGCCCCATTTCCTTTTTCCCCCAATCAGATCTTTTCACTTACATTATTATAAGGTGGATCTCATTTTCTTGCCAGCTTGTCTACATAAACTTTCCATCTGCCTCTTCATCATGTTGTATACCAGTTGTTACATAATGGAAAAAAATGATTCAAATTTCATTTTAAAATATATATGTATTATTTTTCATGGAGCATCTCTCCTTCCCTGGGCATGTATGCTGCGCACATGAAGCAAACAGACGGCTAGTTGCAGCCAGCCTCGCCAGGAGTGGAGAGAGCAGTCTCCTCTGACCTGCTTGGCCACGGCTGCTGCCGAATGCCCTGCCTAGCCATGTGTTAATGCAAAGCACGCCTGGTTGTTTTGCATGATCTGAGCACTGCCGGATGCTTCCTCCCATAATCAGCCTGAGCATTGCTGCTTCCCCTAATCACCCCTTGCACTTAATTGACCAATAGAGCTAGACATATGGAGGATCGAATCGCAAACCCAAATCAGCAGTTGTCAGAAGAAATTAACTCAAACAGGAAGCAGCAAAACACTTGGTTTCTCTTCTCCTTGCTCACTGATGAAAGCAATGATTATTAATATCCCCAGCTGTGCAGGCAAACAGATGCCAAGAATATTGGGGGTGAGGTCTTCTTTCTCCCCCCTTCCTTCCGCTCCTTATGTCTTGGTATCCTATTCATGTCCTTTTCTCTGACTGATGCTGTGGGTGGCGAAGTGTCTTGGGCAGGCTTGCCAGGAATTGTCCTTTGAAAAACAATCTCTGTGATGATTACAGGGTTGCAGTCTTATACTGTGGACAGTGGACGTTGCCCATTGTAATCTTCACTTGAAGCAGGCGGGGGGGAAGGCAGTTCTGTTGGTTTTTGTTCATTCCCTCTATGGTCTGCTCACTCCCCCATCTGCTGTGCAACCAGGACCAGTTAAGGTACTTCGTCATGCATGTCAAGGAATGTCCATCGCCTCCTCCCACTGGCCCCTGATTCCTGCACCACTGATGGCCTGAAGTGAGCAGAATCCTGTGCAGCTCTGGAGCCCTCGTCACTGCGCCTCCCCAAACAGTTGCCTGGGAGGCTTGGCTAGAGAACCAGCCCTGTTTCTTGCAAACTAGAGAACTGCATTCCATAGCTGGAAGGGAAAAGAAGCTTGCATCTTGGTGGGAATGAGCATGCGGAGTCATCATGACAGAGATGCCTTTTCAGTAGATAATTTAAGGAGGGCTGAGGTAAGAGGCAGCCAACAACCCACGGATAGTGGTGCTGTACAAGTCTTCCTAAGTCAATCAGATACTTGTGAAGAAGTTAAATACACAGATGTCCAGCAAGGAAAGAAAAAAAAATACACAAATGTCAATGTTTCTCTATTTCCAGCACTGGGTCTTTGTGTGACAACTGCAGTTAGTGGGCCTTTTACTTTTAGCTTTCATGTTGTTTTATTGATGGACTTCTTTGGTAAGGCAGCTCCTCCTACCTACCAGGAGTGAATAGATTGAACACATGAAGCTGCCCTATACTGTCATTGGCCATGTAAAGTCTACTCTGGCCAGGATTGCAAATACCTGGAGATTTGGGGGCAGAGCCTGGAAGGACAGAGTTTGGGGAAGGGAGGGAGCTCAACAGGGATGTGCTGTCATGTCTCCCACCCTTTGAAGTTGCCATTTTCTCTAGGTGAACTGATCATACCATTTACTATCTGACCTTTTAACTGGAGATGCTGGGGATTGAACCTCGGGCCTTCTACATACAAAGCTTACATACAAAGCTGATATTTTACCAGTGAGCCACAGCTCTTCATATTGAATTATTTAATGAATCTTTCACATGATTACTGCTTAGTTAATTTTAGTATTGCTATACGCATTATACATATGATTTCTTAATTCAGGAAATCCCACAAGGAGGAGATGCAGGGTATATTTCCCCCCCCCCCACAGCCAAGGCCTCTGAAACCAGGGGCAGTGAAAGCATGACAGAAGGATCTTACCCTCTTTGGCCCCATGGTAACATGCCAGCAGCAGAAGCTGATGACATTGTCTTTGGTGTACTTCAGGACTACCTCTGTGCATGGCCATAGGGCATAATGAAGAAACCAGCTCCTCCCAGGGTAGCAGAATTCTACCTAGTCCTATCAAGCTTATGAATCCAGCCTGACACCAAATTCTGATCAACTTCTTACTCAAGAACACATTGTGCTTCTCTCAGGGAGTATGCCCAGTTTCCAGGTAAATCAATACCTCTTTGCCTTCATCAGCCTCAACAAAAACGGGAATTGGTGACTGCTGATGAACATACTTAAGACCAAGAAACAGAGACATTTCAAATCATTTGAATTTAATAACCACATTTCAAGATAACTGCCATCCAGATTTTAAACCACTTTTTCCCATTCTACATATAGTATTTACTGTATCCACATCTGCATTCCTAGAGTCACTTATTCCTCATCTTGTAGAATAGACCTTCCCCCCAGCTATTAGCCATTAGGTACAGCACTATCCTGTAGATACTCCCATATATCATAAAGTACTGTGATGTTGCTCCATGGGGTGGGGGGATGTCCATTCCCTCAAGTAACAGAGGCAAGAATGCAGTTACAGTATACGCCACAGGGAGACACAGGATTTATTTGTTTTCATGGTCATCAACCAGCCAATGTCACAAGACTCAGACTGTTTGCCTATGTTAATAAATATCTCAAATTCAGTCATAAAATAGCTGTTGTTTGCTAATGTGCCATGAAATATGCACATTTTATCATAAAATAAGCAAATGCTTAACATCAAAAAATACAGCCCCAGGGAAGTTACATACGCATGTAATTGGCTTCAGTCTTCAGGTTCTCCCCCACCCTTTCCTGAAAACAGGTGATTTTTTTCTCCCTTAGGCTAGTCTCAAATAAGCATTTTTAATAGACTCAGATTTCCAGTAGAAGGAGAATTTGGAAGTGAATTCCAGTTGGCATCTGAGAACTATCCCTGTCTAAAATGTACAGTTAACTTTGGTGGTGTGAGAATCAGCCATGGCTATTTATTATCTACTTTAAAAAAAAAAATCAAAATTCTGTGTCAGGAAAACCTCTTGGCATTCCCTCTTTTGTATAATTTATTCTGCCTCAGTAAGAGGAAGAGAAAACATGCTATGAAGACCTCTGATGTCCTGTTCATTGTTCATAGATATCATGCTGAATTGCCTTGTTTTGCCATGTCGGGTTTTTGTAGGAGCGGTGGCTCAGTAGTACTTTGCATGCTGAAATTCCCAGGTTCAATCTCCAGGTTCAAGAGGCTCAAGAACAAGGGCTGGGAAAGAGGGTACCTGCCTCAAACATTAAACACAAATCTCCAACCATAGTAAACAACCCCAGGTTAGCAGAAGGACCAATGGTTTGACGTGGTAAAAGGCAATTTCATAGGTTCAAACCTGCTTTAGAAAGAAATTACAACAGAAGCTTTCAGTCTACTAAGCTCTTTTTTTCAGTAACAGAAAAATGCATTCTCAAAGTCCCAGAAAGCTGTTCTGCTGTTTGTCATAACTCTGTGATATATCCTTGCAGTGTGATCATGATTTTGCACACTGTGAATATTACTTTGAACATGTGGAGGGGAAGCACAGTCCTGGCACACCCTTTCTTCCCAACCATCACAAGTTCAAGTGCATGCCTCTATGGGACCTGTGTAACTGCCCATGAGACCATGTGGGTGCTAGGATGTTCATCTAAATACACAGAGGGTAGGAGCGAGACAGAGTGGATAATCCCAGTTTAGCCTCCCCTACATTCAAACAGCACAAATGCCAGGTTATTGGGTTCACCTGGTGGGAGACTGAACCCAATGATTGCTTAAAAGGAGAGTACTACATCCAGCTAGAGTGAATCATAACAATAAAAACTGTCCGCCTTCTTTGAACAACCTTTTTTTTTTTAAAAAAAGTTGCTTTTTTATAGCCTGGAGTGCTAATGATTTTCTTATTGAAGTTATATTGGAGCAACAGGTCATATTAATTGTATACTAGAACATTGATATACTTATATACTTATCAATTCAGCACAGAAAAGGTTTACTGCAGTGTGTTTGTGTGTGTGTGTGTGTGTTATATGGAATCAAGTCACCTCCGACCTATGGTGACCCTATGAATGAAAGCTCTCTAAAGTGTCCTATCATTAACAGACTTGCTCAGATCTTGCAAATTGGAGGACGTCATTTCTTTTATTGAGTCAAGACATCTCATTTTAGGTCTTCTTTTCCTACTGCCTTCTACTTTTCTTAGCATTATTGATTTTTCCAGAGAATGTTGTCTTCTCATAATGTAACCAAAGTACGATAGCCTCAGTTTTGTCATTTTAGCTTCTAGGGAGAATTCAGGCTTGATTTGATCTAGTACCCACTTATTCGTCTTTTTGGCTGACCATGATATCCACAGAACTCTCCTCCAGCACCGCATTTCAGATGAACCAATTTTCTTCCTGTCAGTTTTCTTCACTATCCAAATTTCACATCCATACATTGTAATGGGGAATGCAATTGTTTGAATTATCTTGATCTTGGTTCTCGAAGAGACATCTTTATCTTTAAGTATCTTCTCTAGCTTCCTCACAGTGGCTCTTCCAAGTCTCAATGTCCTGATTTCCTCGTTGCAGTCTCCCTGTTGGTTGATGATTGAGCCAAGGAATAGAAAATCTTGGACAATTTCACTTTCCTCATTGTCAACTTTAAAATTATGTAGTTCCTCAGTAGTCATTACTGAGAACTTCTTCTTGATGTTCAGATGCAATCCTGCTTTGGCACTTTCTCCTTTAACATTCATCAGTAGTTGTTTCAAATCTTCACTATTTTCTGCCAGTGACGTAGTGTCGTCTGCATATCTCAAATTGTTAATGTTCCTTCTACTAATTTTTACTCCTGCTTCTTGTAGATCTAATCCAGCTTTCCTTTGTATATGCTATGCACAGAGGTTGAATAGGTAGAGAGATAATATGCATCCTTATCAGACACCTTTGCCAATTGGAAACCATTCTGTTTCCCCATATTCTGTCGTAACAGTAGCCTCTTGTCTGGAGTACAGGTTGCACATCAAAACAATGAGATGTTATGGCACCCTATTTCTTTTAACACTATCAATAGCTTTTCATGATCTGCACAATCAAAAGCTTTGCTATAATCTATAAAACACAGGCTAATTTTCTTCTGAAATTCCCTGGTGCGTTCCATTAGCCATCGTAAATTTGTGATGTGATCTCTAGTGCCTCTTCTTTTCCTGAACACAGCTTGAATATCTGGCATTTCTTGTTCCATAAATGGTAAGAGTCTATGATGTAGAATCTTGAACATCACGTTGCTTGCATAGGAAATCAGTGCAATAGTTGCTGCACTCTTTGGCTTTCCCTTTTTTGGAACTGGAATGTAGACTGAGCATTTCCATTCTGCAGGCCATTGTTTTGTTTTCCATATTTGTTGACAGATTCTTGTTAAGATTTTGATGGACTCCATTTCTTTAGCTTGAAATAGCTCTACTGGTATTCCTTCTACGCCAGGTGCTTTGTTTCTCCCAATTGCTTTGAGTGCAGCTTTTACCTCACTTTCTAAGATTTTTTGTTCTTCATCAAAGGACTCTTCTTCAAAAATATCTGTCATCCTTCCATCGCTTCTGTATAGTTCTTCAGTGTATTCTTTCCATCTTTCCTTTATTTTATCCTGATCAGATACTGTATTTCCATGCTGATCTTTCAGCATCCCAAGCTGTGGCTTGCATTTCCCTTTGATTTCCCAGATCTTGTGGAACAGATCTCTTGTTCTTCCTTTTTTGTTGTTCTCTTCTATTTCTTTGCACTGGTTATTATAATAGATTCCTTTGTCTCTGTGTAGCTCACTGAAAAGCTGCATTTAGAATTCTGACTCTATTTCTGTCACTTTTTGCTTTTGCTTCCCGTCTGTCTTTACCAATTTTAAGAGTTTCCTCAATCATCCATTTAGGCTTCTCCTTTCTTTTGACTACAGGAATAGTTTTTGCACATTCTTCCTTCATAATATCTCTGGTTTCCGCTCATAGTTCTTCTGGTTCATGATCAATTAAACTTAATATTGCAAATCTATTCCTTACATGGACTTTGAATTCTTCAGGAATATTCTTCAGATTGTATTTTGGCACAATGATTCTTTTAGTGTTTCTCTTCAGCTTTATTCTAATTTTTGATATTAGCAACTCATGATCTGTACCACACTCAGCTCCTGGTCTTGTTTTAGCAGAGAGAATAGAACTTCTCCATCTGTCACACCAAAAAGCAGAACTTTTGTTTGGATCACATTTTCCACTGCCATTTAGCATCCATTCTGTCTCCATCTTTAGAGCAAGGTTCCACAGAGGACTTGTTGAGCAGAACAGCATTTGCTTTGCACGCAGGAAGCCCTAGGCTTCACTCTCCAGTAGCAATGATCTAATATAATAGGTGTCTTCTGCTTTCCATCCTGGATAATGGCTGCCAGCTGGAGGAGATAACAGTGAGCTAGATGGACCAATGGTCTGGAGAAGTATAAGGCCGCTTGCTGTGTTCATATACAGTAGGTAAAAATGACTGGCATTTCAATTCTACGATGCACCAATGTTGCTGTTCATAATCCTATAAGATCTTAGTATATTAAAGGAATGACAAAGAAGATCCAGCCAAAGAAATATGAAGCCCGGCAGCTGCAAGAGAGTCCCTAGTGCCACCACGCCACTTACCAATAGTGGAGCAACTGGGCTGATGATGCCCGTGTATCAGCTATATAAGCCAAACAAAGAAGAACACGAACATGTCTCCCTGCTTTCAGTCTTGCCCCCTCATGTGCACGCTAAAACACAGGGGAGAAACAAAAGATACGCAGCACTGTCTGCTGCAGGGAAGACTGTGGCATGCACTGTGGTAGCCCTGTGACTGCCACACTCCTGGAAGTGCCACAGATAGGGATCTGAGTCACCTTCTGTAAACAAATAGCTTTGTGGCAGGTGACCACAAAGAAAGAAGCATAGCAACAAACTATATTATATTGTACATATAATTGTATTTTATCTAAATTTTATTTAATGGCTTTTTTGGAATCTTGTGATGGCCTATGGCTGTACACAATAAACTCTGAACTGAACTATATCAGCCAGATGCTTCCACAGATCACTCAGTCCTCCCAGGCATGGGTTCAGTTCTAAGGGTGGGAAGATACCGCCATTAGCAACTTCTTGAAGGGGCAAGGCAGGAGAGGCACAGACATCAGAACAGTAACAAGAGAACACAAAATGCACATTTGCTGAACACATCCCTGTAATTTGCCCAATAGTTTGCAGGTGAGGAGCGGTCCTGTGAGAAATTGGAGTGAGCATGCTTGAATTGTATCAAGAGGAAGCTCACCTTTACACGGGCAACAAACTGATCTGTAGCAAAACAGAAGGATGAAGTAGGACTAAGACCCACATGTCACAAAATCTAGAGCAGATCTTTAACCACACTCCCCCAATTGGGTATACATCATGGGTCATGGGGAAATCTCCATTTGCTCTGCAGTCAAAACAACCCATGTATAACAGGGAAAGAAAGACTGCAGAGAAACCCATGGTGTTGGAGAACTGCATGCATGAACCACCAAACGATGCTAGCTACCAGACAGCACCGGGAGGAATCAAAAGCACAGCCCAGGTTTTTGCTCCATCAGCTCAAATCGCTGGGGATGTGCCACTCTTGCTGATTGGCTGCCCAGCCTCCAATAGTTTCCATTCACATGTTTCCATGTAGCCACATCTCCGCTGCATTCCTGAGGTTCATTCCTACTGCCTGCAGATATTTCCTTTTTTTAGTTTTACATATCAACAGTGATCCTTGGGATTGTGACCTTGGAGGTCTCTGTCCCTTACCTTCACTGGATCAAAACTGTGCAACAGCACAGCCCCCTCCCAATGTAAGCCACATGCCGAGGGTAATATTAGTAATTAGCAGGGTGTAGTCATAGAGGCCTATCTATCAAGCTGTATTAAAACAGACACACAGCTGTGAAAAAATCTAAATAGTTATTGAACAACATCGGGCATGAAGTTCTGAGGGCAAGTCAGAGGAATGGAGTCTAGGAAGACTCCTGTGCCTTTGAAAGCTGATCTGACAGTCCACTGAAATACAGGTAAAATTGTCACTATCACCATGTATCCATAATAGACACAACAACTGTTTGATACAGCTTGTAATAGTGCAGAAGCCATTCTAGGGTAAAAAGGAAAATCATAAAACAGAACAGTGAGATGTGCACTGGTCATTGAAGCTTTTGGCTGTGTTATAGATGGAGCAGGTGGCTGACACTGCAGTGTGAATAGGGACCATCCTTGCCCTTGTTGGAGAGCTGCCTGGGAAGAACCAAACAAGGACAATAATAAGTAATGTTTAGCAGAGCAACAGAGAGTTTGTGGGCTCAGGCACTCTTCATGTGGTGTCAGCTATGAATCTGAGACAGAAGCATCACCCAAGTGCTCTTGCAGTTTCTGCATCCCCCTTTCATTTGAAGATTCCCACCCAGAGGGATGCACCTAATGTTGGCAATCATCACCAGACCAATATTTACCCATCCCTTAGAACTTTGTCTGCAGATTCTGTTTGGGCTGCTCCTTGAGTTTAGATGCTGGAAGGCAAAAGGCACTGTGAGTGTTTGGCCAGAAGAAGGAATGGTTGGCATGACTTGTTATAATCCAGAAATGTAGGTGTCCATATGCATCAGATTACACTGGTGTGACATCACACTGACAGCACAGTGGTGTTATTCTAGGATATCTCCAAGGGAGTTCTCCCTTTTTGCACTGTGCTTGCTTACCCTTATGCCCCGTCTGTAGGAGACAGTGCTGCAACAGTGGAGAAATGAATCCAATTGTCTTGGCACCCCCAATTGGAGGACTGGAGGGTCCAGTTTGATGTTTGTTTCCTGAGATGGAGTGCCTATAAAGGTATTGAGTAAAGCCACTAGCAATATGCTGAAACAAACATCTCTTGTGTGCTTGTGTTAAGTGGCCTTTCTTTATTGCTCCCTTTTTCAAAATTCACATGTGCTAGGGTTGTTATGGGTGTGTGTGTGGGGGGAGAATTTCTCTTTCCAAAATTTTCTTTTCTAGACATAGCAATTGGTTCCTCTTATTTTCTTTATTTTTCAAAGATGCTCGTAATATATAAATAAACAAATCCATTACATCTAGATCCAATGTTCTTCTTCATGAAAGAGGAAATTGATTCAGATTCCAAAAAAGAGGAATAGAAACAGATTGCTGGATTTCAGGGAGAAATTCAACAAAGAGGAATGAAGAGAATTGCACTTAACAACCCTACATGCATGTTCCAAGTAGGCACAGCATGAAGGCAGAGAAATGTAGCTCCGTAGTGCCTGGGATATGAATGTCCTGACTAGGGATGCTCGAACACTTGCTAGTTTGGCTCACTTCTCATTCAACAGTGGTGATCAGGCAGCCAATTAATCAATGGGATTTCCCTTCAATTGCAACCATGTGTATTTGCAGGAACAGGCTACTTGTAGTCATCAGAAGCTGACTTCCAGTTGATGAGGAATAAGCTTGGAATGACCTTCTGATCTCCTGTTGGGGAAATTTTGTCCTGTGTCCAGCAAAGTTTTTTTGTGGGGGAGAGGGAATCAGGAGCTGACTCTCAGCTCTTCAGTTGCAAGTCAGGTTCTTCTTCTCCCATCTATAAACTTTACTGCCTCCCATACTCCAGGCAAATTTACCAATGGGGTGGGGAGGGGTATGTTCACAAGCCCAGCTGATTTTCCTTCCTTTCTCTATGCTCTAAACAGTTTCCTTGGATTGTTGAGAACAGGATTGAAAACCTGCCCTTTCTCTTCTCCCTTTTGCAAAAGGGAGATAAGAAACACTGCCTCTGTCCCTATCCAGCTTGGGTAAGGGGAAGAGTGAGGAGCTCTTTCTCATCTCCCTTTTTCAAGGCAGAGATTAATAGCATTGCTTCTGTCCCTGCCCAACTTGGAGGGGACAGAAGAGAAATGACCTCTTTCTCCTTTTTATTTTTATTTATTTATTGCAACCTCACTGTGTAGTATTGGGGGGGGGGGTCAGAACCTGAATTAGTTAGTTGTGAATTAGTTTCTGACCTATAGACAGAAGCAAGCTTGTTTGACAGCTGTTTGAGCTGTTTAGTGAAATCCAAACATATCCCTGATTGGTTCACAGAATACGTCTTATTGCTGAGAAATCCATCTTGAATGAGTTTTATATGGTAATTAAGAGTTTTTTGTTTAGTCTGTGTTCTAAGCTATACTAAGGCTCTGTTGTCCTGGCAGGAGAGAGGCAGAGGGACCTATGCTAGTATTTTCAGAGATGTAATATTATATTGGTGTGAAGGCTGGATGGGGGCTGAGAGTGCTTAGAATATTGGGTAAGACCCACTCTTCTCCAACACACAACCAATACTACTCATTTCTAGCCCCTTTGTCAGTGTAGCTGCCCCTGCCCCAGCTTGCACTCATGCTAGGCTTATGGCAGCAGTGTGCTATGCTAGCATATCTACACTCCTGCAGCATAAAGAATTTCGGGCTTAGTTGCTGTCCTAAATACTTTACCAATTAGTCATAAAACCATGCCTGTAATCTGGCTGATTTACCATTCTAGCCAGGATTCTCCAATTGAAACCGGAGTTTCATGAGGGACGTGAATATTTCTCAATTTATGTACAGAGCAGACTTGTAATAGAGTAGAAAAATTGGTCCCTCCTGTTTCCCATGTTTCTGTGGAGAGGAATAGGTACACTTTAAACAAATCTGAAAGAGTCCATTTAGAACTGATAAATATGATCAGTGTAAAAAAAGTACTTAACCGATGAAATTCACTGCAACAACCAAGTGCTGACACTATGGATTTAGCAGAATTACGTGCATGATTTTAAATTCCTGGAGCATCCAGAGTTATGTAAAATGAGATTCAAGAAATACATAATTTTGTGTAACAAAAATAAACAGCCTGGAAGGAGTAGAAAGTGCATATTAGCCTACTTCAGAAGACATAGTTACACTCAGTGATTTTTTTTTTTTTGAGGAGGGGAATGGGGTCATGTACACTCCCCAACTTCTGCCTGTTCAGATCAGCTTCCATTCAGAGCCTAAGTGCCTACAAATCTTATGCAAATAGATGGGGTTGCCAGGTCTCTATACACTCCCAGTGGGAGGGAGGGAACTGGCACTTACCTCGTGCCTTGTCGGTGCTTGTCTTCACATGCGTTCCCAGTGTTTGCATGATGACATCACTTTCGGGGCCAAAAATGGACCCAGTGAAGCACAGGACAACAGCACGCCTGCACAACATCACTTCAGGAATCGACATCGTCGCAAGTGTGCCTGGTGTGTGCTTTCCTGGGTTGCCTGCTGGTGTTGGGCGATCTCCAGGGGGCTTCCTCCCACCAATCACCATTGGGCAATGGGGCAAAGCCCAGGAGATTGCCTGCCACTGACGTGCAACTGGGAAGTCTATATATAGGCTGTGTCCATGTCATCTGGAGCCTGTGGGTCCCCCCCCCCCCCAAAAGAACATCCAAGTTGTATAGTATGTAGATGTTCAATTAGATGTCGAAAAGTCAGGATGGCACAGCAGGCGCAATCCCAATTCTCCCCCACCCCCAATATTTTTGATGAATACAAATGTATTTTCTGAACAGGTTTTTTGTGGGTCACTTTACCGTATTCTAGACCGAGCTCCCTAATTGCACTGATACCAACCATCTCACTGTGCACTGTGCACGAATGTCACTTTGTATAAAGAAGTTTCTCCAAATTCAGTTGTAAGACTCAGTGGTTGAGAAAGAGAACTTCAAGAAAATATTTTTTTTCCATAGGGTGTTTGCAAGTTCCTGGGTAATAATAGTAGGAAACTCTTATCTGAAAGCATAGATAAATATGGAAGAGATAAGGAGGCAAAGAGAGTTGTGGAATCAGAGCTCTGACTAAGGGCCAAACTGCAATACTGGTAGCCCTTTTTGTGCAATAAAAATTTCTTTGGGAGGGGACAGTTGGGAACAGAGAAATGTGGAGCACAAAGCTTAGCACTTCCACTCTCTGACACTTCTCTAGACCATCTGTCATCCCTATTGTAAAAAAAAAGGCTTTTGTGTACCAAAAAGGCCACACTGTTCAATGCCTTTGCATTTAACAAGCCCCATAAACACATTACAACGAATGTGCATACAATCCATATAAAGTGTACACTTATTTTTTCTTTGTACAGGCACTGAATAATTCTTATTTTGCATTCAGCACACTGCTGCATGTGTGATTTAAACCTCACATTTTTCCAGCTACTGGTCCTCCTTTTTTAAAAAAGTGAACATACATTGGTTCTGTCTTAGGTCCACATGACACCCTCTGTGCATAGACAGAATGTACAGAGAGGCAAAGTGGGCATGAGAATGCTAGCTCTGAGATCTGCATGATACCTGGCTGATGAGTATGAAACCTGCATGTGGAGGCAATATCCACATAATAATAATAACATCATAACATTTGAATTATATACAGCCCTTCAGGACAACTCAACACCCACTCAGAGCGGTTTACAAAGTATGTTATTATCCCCACAACAAACACCCTGTGAGGTGGGTGGGGCTCAGGGAGCTCCTAGAAGCTGTGACTGACCCAAGGTCACCCAGCTGGCTTCAAGCGGAGGAGCGGGGAATCAAACACGGTTCTCCAGATTAGAGTCTCTCTGCTCTTAACCACTACACCAAACTGGCTCTCACACCAAACACGTATGTCCCTTCCCCTCGTTGGGTCTGTTGTTTTCTGAATGCACCTTCTCCATGCATTCAGTCAATACATGGAGGGGTTTTCTGTAAACAACCTTATATACAGTTTATGTGTGTACAGATCTGATGTATATATGTTTACTGTAACATGCAAACAGGACTTGGTTTACCTAAGGAAAGGTGTTGATTGTGTCCTATGGTGAAAACTAGTAGTCAACATTAGGCCCGTCACTGGGAAAAGGAAGGACCATGGCAGCTGCCTTCTGAAAGTATGCAGGGAACCTCTTTATATTCCATAGGCTTCCATAAACACAGTGGCAGATGTTGGTGCATGTGACTGGCATAGCCACAGGGGAGGCAATAAAGCAGGATTCATGGCCACAAGAACATTATGGCTCCATTCAAATATACGCTGCAGGGTTTCTGAGCCAGGCTTTCCAAATCTAAATGCCCAGGGATGGATTTAGTAGGGTCAGTTCAAGGGGCTTGCAGCAAATTTAGTTTTTGGAGTTAAGCTTCATTGTAGTTACATACAAAAAAAATCCAGAAATGTGATTATACACAAGATACGTCCTTAAAAACAAACCGCCACCATCACCCCTTTGTAACAAAAGAGTTGCATATCAAATGTTACCTAACCAAATAAGTACAGCGGTTCAGCATTTAGGTGTCTGTGTAAGGTTTCCATGATTTACCATACAAGCTGTTCTGCAGGTTTTGTCTTTCAGTGTTGTCACAGGTAAGAGGGATCATGTGAGGGCGTTTCTACTATGAGCATCCCTTCCCAGGGTCCTTTAGTTCCCCCCCCCACACACACACACACATACATTGCTCTCCCTCCTGATCCCTTCAGTCCTGGAGCAGAAAAGGGCATTACTTAGGGTTTCCAGCTGCCCATCTCTCTTAGGGTTTGCACCACTGCCCAGTGATTGCGGGGAAGCGCACACACAAGAAAAGACTGGCTGGTAAGTGCCAGACCCCTCCCCCACTATACTGGTAGCCACCACCCTGGTCTGGGAGTTCAACTTAGGGAGGGCCCAGGGCCCCCCTTTCCCTTCATCTTTTCTAACAGTGCCCCTCTACTTGTGAGGGCATTTCCAGGAAGAGCTTAAGGCATGAGAATCCAGACAAAATAAACGAAACTGCTTTATTAAACAGGACCAATCACCAAACAGATGGTAAAAGAAGTGCGTGTGAGCAGCTATTTAACAGGTAGGGTTGCCAGGTCCCCTTAGCCTCTGGCACTCACCTTTTTAGAGTCCTCACACAGACATGAAATGGACATGAGGTTCCAGCACGGTGTGATGACTTCACTTCGGGGAGTGACATCAGCAGGAGGTGCGCTCCTGCCCCGATTTTGGCCCCTGTGAAATGTGGGAGCATGTCTACCACCAGGCATAATGACAACACTCCCTGAAGTGATGTTATCGTGGCCATGGGGAGCACACCACTGTCCACTGACCTGGGAGGTTTTTTGCCCCCAAGGTCCATTTTCTGGGCCTTTCCCCCCTGCTGGCCACAGGAATGGCAGTGAGGGGCAGAGGCTAGGAGCAGGGTTTCCTCCCCCCTCCCCCAGGGGATTGGCTGCCCTATTAATAGGGAATACATTTACACAAGCAAGGCGAAATTAACGCATAATGGAGCAGGCAAGAAAACAAGAAAGCTTCTTATTGCGTCTACCTGACTGGTCCCTGCTGTACTTAGTCTAGGGTTGCCATGTCCCTGGATGGTGAAAGAAAGGGATGGGTGATTGCAGGGGGGAGTTGCGGAGTGGACTTACTTTGCACATGTGGACACTGGAGCACTCCTTCACCACACCAGGAGTGATGTCATTCCTGGTGCAACGCAGAAGTAATGGGGTTGTGCAGGTTCTGATTGAGTAGAAATCGGCCACAAAAAGCCCCACCATTACGTCTTCACACCTTCCCTCCACCCCGCCGGCCAGGTGAGAGGTAGTGGAGGGCAGAGCCTGGGGCGGGGGATCTCCTGTCCCCACCAGGGATCTGGCAAGCTTAAAATGAGCCCTTCCTGGGTCCAACCCACCCGCCTTGGGTGAGAAAACCTCTCCTGCTGGTAGTGACCATCTCTGTGCTACTTAGGCCCTGGAGAAGAACACTTTCTCCCTTCAATGGGGCCTTAGTTCTCCTATGGCCCAGTCTCCTTGGTGTCAATTGACCTTCTTTTTCCCTTCAATGTCACCAGACCTTATCCAAGTTTCAGAGGGCATCTGGAAATATAGGCTCTGAGGGCAACTCCAAAAAAGAGCCCCAGGTCTCCAAGCAGGAAAGTAGGGCTGCCAACTCCAGATTGGGACAAACTAGTAATTTAGAGGTGGAGTCTGGGATGGGCGGGTTTGGGGGAGGGATCTCAGTTGAGTATAATGCCATGTAGTGCGCCCTCCAAAACAGCCAGTTTCTCCAGGGAACGTGATCTCTGTAGTCTGGAGATCAGTTGTAATTCCAGGAGAACTCCAGGCCCCACCTGGAAGTTGACAACTCTATGGGGAGAGATCCTGCACCGAGATCTGCAGGACACTCTATCAATCAGCCTTGGGCCTAGGAGAAGAAAGGCAGTGTATGGTTTACTAATAATAACATTCAATTCATATACTGCCCTTCAGGACAACTTAATGCCCACTCAGAGCAGTTTATAAAGTATGCCATTATTCTCCCCACAACAAAACACCCTGTGAGGTGGGTGGGGCTGAGAGAACTCCTAGAAGCTGTGACTAGCCCAAGGTCACCCAGCTGCCATCAAGTGGAGGAGTGGGGAATCAAACCTGGTTCTCCAGATTAGAGTCCCACGCTCTTAACCACTACACTAAACTGGCTCTGGTTTGTAGCTGGCTTGTAGCTCAGTGAGTCAGATTCATGACAATTGTCTTGGCCCTTCCATCAATTCCATTTATTCCATTTCTAGTGCCCCCCCCCCAACAAATGGCAGGTTACATCAAGCATAAATACAATTAAAACCACAATAAAATCAGATCAATTGTAAATACAGCATAAAATTTACAGTTTACAATTCCCAAGATGGCGGTTCATATCCATAACATCTACCCCTGCTGATAGTGCACAGGGGGGGAGGGATGGAAGGAGGGAGCAATATTTTCACTGGATTAATTCATATGGGGTCCCCAAGATGATAATAAGACCCCCCCCCCACAGGAGACTAGTAAGGAGGTTCACCAGCTGGCACAGAATGGCCTCGGCCATATGCCTGGTGGAACATCCCTGCCTTACAGGCCTGCCAAAAGGATAGAAGATCTTGGCAGGCCTGAGTGTCCTCAGACAGGAGCCAGGAGCCAGGACTGCAAAGGCCCTGGCTCTGGTCAAGGCCAATCGAGCCTCCCTGGTGCCAGGGACCACCAGTAATTGTTTGTCAGCTGATTTAAGTGCTCTCCAGGGTATGTACGGCAATATCCTTTGTTTGTCTGAAAGAAAATCCAAAGTCCTAGTTTCTTTCAAGACTTGATAAATCTGGTTCAAATTGTTAGCCCTTCACAGGCACCCTTGATTGTGCCTCACTCCCTCTTTTTCCCTTGGCCTCAATTTAGAGAGGGTTGGGGCTTGTAGTCCCCCTCCTCCTCCATCTATTGGCACCCATCCTGCATCTCTCAGTTTGGGTAGCCAGTTGTGTCCTCCCCAGCCACCTCCAGGCCTAATTTATAACAAGTACAGAAATCTGTGTGTGCTTCCTGTCATCTCCTGGCCTCAGGTAAGGTCACTATTTCTCACAAGATCTCAAGAGGCATCCCTGCCCTGCCGGAAGCCATATTTGGCTTGCACCTCGTACTCATGCCATTGTCCAGCTGATAAAACAGCACTTTAGAGGTCAGTGCTGCTAAGTGTCAACCTCTTTCTCATCCAAAGCAGGCACCAGTCAAGGGAAGAGAAAGAACCCTCTAGGGCAAAGCAAAATTGAATTAATGATTTTCGAATCATACTAGCCAGGATACTATATTCTGGAGCATCTCTGCTTCATATATTCAAATTCATCACATCATCTTGGGAGCTACCAAATTCCTTGTGTAGGGTTTGGTACTTCTTCATGATGTCTGGGTGTATCCCCGTGTATGTGTCTAGCAGTGTTTATATATGAGATTACGCACATGGAATTGTCAAGGTAACATATTTTTGATGACTTCATAAAGCAAATGTGGGACCAAGCCTGAAAGTGCTTTGGTCTGCTTGATAGGTCCTATGGGCATGGGGTGGGGGGGGGCTGATCAAAGCAAGCAACCTGTGCAGAGCCAGTTTAGGAATGGGATGGAGCCTTGTTCATATTGGAATACCGATGAGATCCAAGCACTACGTACATGAGGAAGAGTCCTGAGAGTGGGATTCCTAGGTCACCTGCCTCACTCAGCAGATCCATCTCTGTGGCAGCTGCTTAACTTCTGTGCTAATCAGCCGCATGCAAGTGCAGAATGGACTATCAGTGACAACAAAATATCATTTGTATCTAGCCTGCTGGGTAATAGTCATGATTGCAGGTTGCACAGTGAGATAATCCTGTCTTTTTTTATATTCTTTATGTAGCAGCGGTCATTACAGCAGCTTTTGAACCTCTAAATAATATTTGCATGCTGTGCTTTTCATCTGAGATCTATTAGACAGAGGTGGATGGGATATCAGCATTATCATCATCTCCTCTTAACTGTGAGAGAAAAAGCGGCAGGGCTTGCTTATCAATGGGTATCAGTGGCAGCCATGGAAAGGGACTCTGCCCTGAGGTTTTGTACTCTGACTGCTTGTTTATGTCAACGGCTGTCACTTTGTGCTTCGATCCAAGTGGCCTCTGTCCTGGATTCCCCCAAGGGATTCTATAAGGTCTTTACCTATGTGCACTTGTAAGAAACATCTGAGGTCATTATATACGCTCTTTTACAGCCTGAAAACATTTCAGGTGTCTACAAAATGACCTGTTTGCAATTTTCTCTCTCTAAAACCTAAACCCATGTACTGCGTATTGTTGTCAAAACACTTGAAAACCAAGTGCATCGATTTTACTCCACATTCTGAATACCATTGCCAGTAGGCAACATAAGGGAAAAGGCCTCAACCTCTATGCTGTGTTGTTGGCCCTCCAGAGTAATTGCCGAATGAGATGCTGGACTAAATGGGCCACTTGATCTGATCCAACAGGGCTCTTCTTATATCTTTATGTACTCCACTGTTGTGAAAGCTGATGAGAAAAGAGCATGGGTTTCCCCTAAAGAGTCACCATACCACACCTATCCTAAGGGTTCCACGTCAAAGATCAGAAAAGGATACTAAGCTCCCCATATTCTTTCCTGAAATTGCTGTTTGTTACCTACTTGTTTTTTTTTTAATAGAACTTTTCATTTTAAATCACTTTTAAAAGACCAACTGCTGGTTCTCTGCTTGATCTTCCTTAAAGATATAGGCATGAGTTTTCTGGAAACTTCCAGACCTTCTGTCCAGATTTTTTAAAAAATGACATGAGCATATTTAAAATAATGATATTTTGACTGATATTAGACTTTAGGTTTTTGGATGCTTGGTGGTCTGATCCTTGTCCTACAACTTGACTTAAGTTGCAGCAGAGAAACATGATTCAGTGCTTGAATTTCCTTTTTTTCCCCTCCAAAAGCCCTATATTCTCAGGTACTGTCAATTATAGCTCCCATGTAAGAATGGGGAAAAGAATTCTGTTCCCATATCTTTTCCATCAGAGTTGTGCGGTGGGACATGGGAATGCTCCTGTGATGGTGTTGGCAGGCCAGGTTCTAGCACCACCAAGAGGGCATGAGATGTCATTTTATTTTATTTTTTTAATCAGATGCCTTACCCTTTTCCTTATATATGATTCTTGATCATATGCTGCTTTGTAGGATCAAACTATTTAACATGATTAACTGAGCCCTGTGCCTTATGTAAAGGCGTCTGGTGTAAATTGACAGCAAAGCAAAACAAAATGGTGATTTATTTGCTGATATTAATGATTAATTTTTGCATGCATATTGTTTGAAGGGATAATTTTGTGACTTGCTATAACGGGTGGGGGTGAAGACGTCTGCATTCTCTAGTGTTAATTTTCTTGGGCAAATAAATCCTTAACACTGTTTAATAACTTTTGTTGCCTGGGGAATTCTGTTCTTGTTTCTCCTTTAGCCTCATTAGTAGACTGCAGCTGCAGTATTCTGCTTTAATCCTAGTGGCTTCTGTAGGGTGTCTGGTTATTATTGTTAAAGCTGGGGGGGGGGGGAGGAATCCTTATTCACAGCAACATCATAATCCTTCTCTATCAGTCAGTCACCCAGCAATAGTTACAAGCTGTGGTTTTCTTTCTATAGAACTGCACAGCATACATGGTGCTTTACAACAAGGGAAACCATAAATTAAACTGTAGCTGTTTGTGAAAATGTAAATCTATAATCACAAACCAAGCAGAGTATTTTATTATTGCTTGCCTGGTAGTTTCATTACAAATATCTTCCCAAATGTACTTGATCTTTTAACTTAAAGGATTAAGCCAGTTAGAGTTCAGGAGACCAGACGGTGGAATCCCATATATCTCTTTGGCTGACAACAACATTGTCCTTTGTTGCAAATTTTCTTCCCTTGATGCTGGAGGCTCTTTCACTGACAGTGGAACCTCCTGCAACAGACAAAGACTCCTTGCACCACTGAAAAACACCATTCTTATCAAAATGGTCAATGGGATCCAACCCAGCATTCTCTTCCATCCTGACTCTTCCAAATATCTCCATGTTAACTTTCAGAGAAGGCTGGTGCACATCACCGCTGAATGTGTTCCTGTTGCTGGAAAATGGTTTGAAAATCCTCCACGTTGTTGGCTGTCCAAGGCTAGGTGGGCATGTTCAGTGACCACGCACATGCTTAAGCATCTTCACAAAGCCACAAATCCTCAGTATTTTCAGAACATGCAACCCTCTCTCCCACCCCCAAGCAAACTGTAATCTTGTGCAACTGCACACAGCTTTATGGACCACAGGGAGATCATCAACAAGCAAAGGCTTTTTAAGAGGTCGCCTTGGGCTCCCAGTGGTTGTGTAAACTGTCCCCAAGTCACTGATTTTATGTTCTGATTGTTCAGCTGTGAAATGGGATGTGTCTTCCTTTCTTCAGCTGTTTTCTTGGTTTCAATATGGTATTTTTAGCGGGAAGCAGTATGCACTCAAAAGCTGAGTCAAAAACAGGGGCGGGGGCAGTGGCAACAAGATATCTCGGACTTCTAAATGAACAATAGATTGTGGTTGGAAGCATGAAACAGGAAAGATCTTTGTAATTTTGAGATTTCCCACTTCCTGTCTGTTCTGTAATCCCATTCCTGTGCTGCAGCTGTAATTTACTGTTTGTTTTTTTAAAAAAAGTCACCATCTAATATGAAGCATTTATCATTAGCTAGACCATTTTGTCTTTTTTGTTGTCTAAATGTTCAGAAGCAGAAACTTAATTACCACATATTGAAGCATGCTGTGAAACTCTGAAAATGGTGAACGTTTTCTCAATCACATAGTTAGGCTGGATATTAAAGTGAGATGAAACAGAGCTTTGCCTTCTGGTGTCTAACTGAGGCCACTTTGATGGCTGATGCTGACAGATGTCCAGGCTGAGACGGAAGGGAAGAAAACAGAACTTAAACTGCATATTACACCTTGCTCAGAGGAACAAAACTTTACCTTACAAGCTAGATTTATGTGACCAGGTCATTTTCAAAGCTGGACATTCATTGTTGTTCCCTTTTCAGTGGGAAATCTGTTGAATCATTAGTTGAGGCTAATATTTTTATCCGTACTTTCAGGCTAAGAGAAACATACCTCTGAGTGAGCAAGCACCTTTTCTTCATTAGTGAACCCTCAAACTCAGCCCCAGTGTTTGTGAACATCTGAAGCCTGATTAGGGTTGCCAGTCCCCTCAGGGGGTGGGAGATCCCCCGCTCCCACCCTTCACCCACCCACCCTCGCTTACCTGGCTGGCAGGGGAAAAGGCGGGGGAACGCTCCTCCTGGGGCGTGCTCCCAGGCAGCATGTTCCCATGCTTCTCAGTGGGCCAATTTGGGCCCCAAACAGGCCAAACGGGCCCGTTTGAGACCTAAATTGGCCCACTGTGAAGTGCAAGAGCTCTCCAGAGCTCTCTTGGCAGAGCTCCCATGCTCCAAAGCAGGCCCATGTCGGCCCCAAATGATCCCGATTTAGCCCACTGCAGAGTGTGGGAATGCTGCCAGGAGGTCCCTGGAGAGCTCCTGCACTTCACAATGGGCCAATTTAGACCCCAAACAGGCCTGATTCATCCCCAAACAGGGCAAAACCAGCCTGCTACAGAGTGCAGGAGCGCTCCCAGGGGCAGCAAAAGGCCCTGTATGATGAAATCACTGTCCATAGAGCAGAATGGGCATTAGCATGCCGGTCTTGCTACCTGCTGATATATGATCATTGGCTTATGAACATGGAGTAGAAAATGTATGTGTTTAGGTTCTTTCCCTGTGACAGGGAACCATTAAAAAATGTTCCTGATCATGGAGAGGGATCCTATGCACATAGACTCGATGCTCACAAGACTACAATCACATGTTGATGGGGGCAGGGCAGGCCCAATGCATCCATGCCTCTTCCCTTCTATGCATGCTGATTTTAATGTAGATAATGCCCTGTGTGGAGGGATACTGAGACCAGGAAATTGATCCATCTTGTTCCCACCTCATCCACTATGACTCACATCAGCTCTCCGTCAGAGAAAGTTCCTTCCTATCACATACTTTCAGCAAAGAAGCCAGGGACTAAACCTAGTATATTCTGCATGCAGAGTAGCTGTTCCACCACTGAATCATGGCCCCAAAGCAAGGGAGGCCCCGGGGACATGGGACTGTTCTCAAAACTGTTCTCAAAGTTTCTTGAAATAATCTTCAGGGGATTCAGCCTCAACAAATCTATTTTTCTACTTTCAAATCAGATCCTGTCCAGTTACTGAAATTTAGGACTCCTTTTCTAAAAACTCAAGAGGAAGATTTAAAATAATAATCAGACTGAATGCAAATTTAGGTCTGTCATTTTTGGACTGGTTTTTGGTCTATGAACAACAGGCACATTCTAGCAGCATCTTTTTAAAAAATGGTTTTTAGATTTGTTCCTGACTTACTTGTCTTTTTGCAAGGTCTTTATATGGGGGAAAGGGTCTGTCTTTTATCCTGTGGTTGTGGAATCCATATCCACAACAGGGACCTTTTATAACAGTAATCTGCATGCCAGGGATATTTTGTCCCAGCCTGGTGGGACTTGAGAATACATTTGGGCATGTGGGACTGTTAAAAACCCCTTTTAACAGATTGGAACAAAAAGGTACTAAGATATAATGGTTATATGTTATATTTATACACACCAGGAATTGAGCAGCACCAGATATATCTCTGCTTGCAGGTATAACAGCTACAAAACATGATAAAAGCCTTCTCAGTCATAAGACCCTCTGCAAACAGTGCAAGTCTCCTTTATTTCAACATATTTCCACCAGTGTTTCAGCCACTTTATCAGATTCTTCCCCTCCCCTCCATTCACCCCATGAGGCAGCATGATGTTTTGTCCCATTAGGGAATCGCTTGAAGCACTACTCACATTGCACATTTCATAAGTGCTTTCAATGAGAGATGCCAGCTGCTATAGCCATACCACTGTCTAATGCAAGTTGCATGGCATCTGCAAGGCCTACAAGCATTTGACAACTGCTAGCTTCCAGAGCTTTTCAGTCCTAAGTGCTGTGTCTGGAATCCTATGCTGAATTCTGCATAATGAGATATCATTGGGAATTACAAACTCCGAACTGTAAAGGTCTACAAACCATGGCTGGGATCAAACATTTTATATCCTTCAGAGGCTGCATTTTTGGTATATGAGTATAAACCGTGTGTAGAAAGAGCTGGTTTCTAGAAGTGAAGACATTAAGTACTTACCAGATTAGCAGTCAATCTGAGGGTGATCATAAATAGAGGAGAACAGGGTTTCTATACATGTAATGATTGTGTAGTAGAGGTAATTTCAGCAGCAATGTGAGCCACCCCAGGAAAAGGTGATCTTTGCTAAACATAGGAATTGTCATATGGCCATCCCATTTACCAGGACCATGCAGAATCACTCGATGAAAAAGGTTTGTCAGTGTCATACACTGCCTGAGGTCCAGAGCACATTACAATGAATCAAAACAATCACAAAGTCACTGCATCATTTGAATGGGTGTCTTAATTCCTGTGTATACTATTGCCAGTGAGGTACAGGGGTTAGTCTGTTAAACTAGAATCTGGAAGACCTAGGTTTGAATCCTCACTCAGCCATGAAGCTTGCTTGACAACCATGGGCCAGTCACACACACATTGAGCCTGATCTACTTTATAGGGTTGTCATAACAATAAAACGAGGAAGGGGAAACCACATGCCTTGTCCTGAGCACCTTAAAGGAAGTGCAGAATAAAAATGCATTAGATACATAATGGTCTCTGAGTGCAGAGATCCAAATTGTGGTAGTGCAGGATTCCTTCATACCTACCATCTCAATGAATGAATGAGTAACAGCCCGTATGCTGTTATGGGCATAGTATTCGAATTGCATAAGAGAGATGGGTTCAGTTCTTCTCTCTACCACACCAATCACTGAATGACCTAGGACAAATGACTGATAATAACCAGATTGCACCCCAAACTTGCAATTTTGCACACACTCCAACAAACCACAAACCTTGCGTTAGATTCTAACAGGTCTCATTTTTGAAATTCCAGGTAGCCATCCAAAATAAGGTGTATATCAAGACTTTGATGTGCTACCATACATGGCTGTTTGGCAGCAGTTGATTCAGTGGGTCACAAATTTTGTACTAATGTTCATGATCATGGCAGCCACTTCAACTGTGGAAAATATTGCAATATATCAATATATTTAATTCTCACCATGACCACATCTGTGGATACTTAAATCTGGAAACTGGGGCTATGAACAGACAAGGCACATATTTCTACAAATCTCCAAAAAGTCCCAGGTTTGCTATACATATAAAATAAAAATCTGAAAACTAGGGGGGAGGGCATTGGTGGGTTAACTCTTCCCATGATAGAAGTAGCACCTGTTCCTTCAAGAAATGAATGACCTCAATGGCCATTTCTAGGCAACCACAAAATATTGTGAGCTTTCCATTCTTGGTTTCTGTCAGTAAAAGCTAGAGCAGGGGATTAGGATTAGGCCCTTTGCAGGGCTATTTAGCCTTTAAGGGAGAATTCTTCAGGCACAGGCCCACTAGCAACTACAGAGACTTTACACCATGCAACTTACCCAGGCCCAGTTGCTTGCTACTGTTCAACAGTGCTCCCCCATGAAAGCCAGTGTGATGTAGCAGTTAAAGATTCAGATTAGGATCTGGGAAACCCAGGTTAGAATCTCCACTTTGCTGTGGAAGCTCATTGATGACTTTAGGGTTGCCATTCCCCTGGTGGGGGTAGGGGATCCACCACTCCAACCCTCCACCCCCTGCCACCACTCATCTGGCCAATGGGGGGAAGGTGGGGGAACAGGCGTCCAGAGCACACCCCCGGGGCAGTGCAACATCACTCCTGGGAGTGACATTATTGCACTGCCCCAGGAGACTTCCACACTTCACACGGGGCTGATTTAGGCCCGAATTGGACCCATTTGGGGCCCAAATTGGCTTGGTGTGAAGTGCACACTTTGTGTGCAAGCACAAAGAAGAAAAACATGGTGAATGCTGGTCCCCTCACACTCCCACCAGAAGAGTAAGGGGACCTGGCAACCCTACGTGACTTAGAGGCAATCTCACTCTCTCAGCCTAACCTACCTCATAGGGTTGTTATGAGGGTAAAATGGAGGAGAGGAGAATAATGTGAACTGCTTTTGTTCTCAATTGGGGGAAAAGATGGAGTATATATGGAGTAGAGATGGGCACGAATCAGAAAAAAAACCCGAACCATGCAGTTCATGGTTCATCATGTTTCATGAATGAACTTTCACGAACCTGCCCCAGTTCACGCATTGGTTCGTTTGGTTCATGAAAATGTCACTTCGAGGCAAGCAAATAATCACTTACGGATCAGCAGAAGGTCACTTCCAGGTCAGCAGAAGGTCTGCAGGAAGTCCATCCCCTATTACCTAGGAAACTGATTGATTGGCATCAGGCTGTCTGCAGTGATGAATAGAAAAATGAACCAAACAAATCAGCCGAAAGTTCATGGCGGTTCATCAGAAATGGGAAATGGCAATACAATCTGCAAATCTAGGAAAGGCGCCAGGGCCAGATGGACTTACAGCTAAATTTTATAAGAATATGGCCAACGAGCTGGCACCATTCCTAAAGGAGGTGATCAATGGAGTTCTAAGGGATCAAAGGATTCCAGACACTTGGTCTGAAGCGAACATATCATTGATCCCAAAAGAGGGCCAAGATTTGACTAATGTGAAAAATTACAGACCTATATCGTTACTCAACAATGACTATAAAATTTTTGCGAAGATACTGGCGGAGAGACTGAAGGGGTGGCTTTCGGAAGTTATAGAGGAGGAGCAAGCAGGCTTTTTGCCAGACAGACAAATAAGAGACAATTTAAGGACAGTGATTGATGCTATTGAATACTATGACAAGCGTTGTGATAAAGAGGTTGGTTTCTTCTTTGTTGACGCTGAAAAGGCATTTGACAATTTAAACTGGGACTTTATGTTTGCCACTATGGAAAAGCTACAATTAGGAGAAAGATTCATCAGAGCAATTAAGGAAATTTACAGAGACCAGACTGCAGCAATTGTGGTGAATGATGAATTGACTAAGAAACTGATTATAAGTAAAGGAACAAGACAAGGTTGCCCGTTGTCTCCACTGTTGTTCATTTTAGTATTGGAGATCCTGATGATACAAATACGACAAGACGAGGAAATTCGAGGAATAAAAATAAAGGACTACTCATATAAGGTCAGAGCATTTGCGGACGATATAATGTTAATCGTAGAGGACCCATTGGAGAACATGCCAAAAGTGATAGACAAGATCAAGGAGTTTGGAGACTTGGCAGGTTTTTATATTAACAAAAAGAAGTCAAAGATACTATGTAAAAATATGACTAAGCAGAAACAACAATTGCTAATGGAAACAACGGACTGTGAAGTAACAAGTAAGGTGAAATACTTGGGAATTGAACTGACTGCAAAGAATATAGATCTATTCAAGAACAATTATGAAAAATTATGGACTCAGATAGAGAGAGATTTGATTAAATGGAATAGGCTCAATCTGTCATGGTTGGGTAGGATTGCAGCAGTTAAAATGAACGTGTTACCAAGAGTGATGTTTTTGCTACAGACAATACCAATCATCAGAGACTCTAAACAATTTGAAAAATGGCAGAGGAAAATATCAGATTTTGTATGGGCAGGCAAGAAGCCTCGAGTGAAAATGAAAGTTTTACAAGATGCAAAGGAAAGAGGTGGAATGCAACTGCCCAATTTGAGACTGTACCACGATGCAATCTGCCTAGTTTGGCTGAAAGAGTGGATGACATTAAAGAACAAGAAATTATTAGCCCTAGAGGGATATAAAAAAATATTTGGATGGCACGCATACCTATGGCATGACAAAGTAAAGGTCAACTCGATGTTCCTGCACCATTTTGTACGGAGAAGTCTATACACAATCTGGAAGAAGTACAGAAATTATTTACAAGAAGGGACTCCTTGGTGGGTGGTTCCATATGAGGTGATCGACCCGAGAGCTGTTGATAACGAACGACAATGTTTAACTTACAAAGAAATAACTAAAATTGAAGCAGCTAAACTTAGAATAAAGACGCAAGAGGAACTATCACCAAATTACGATTGGTTCCAGTATAGACAGATCAGAGACTTGTATAACTCGGACTCTGTAAAGGGAGGTATACGATTAGAGAACTCGGAACTAGAGCAGACCCTTCTTAAAGAGGACAAGAAAAGAATATCCAAGGTATACCAAGTACTGTTGAAATGGTATACCGAGGATGAGACGGTTAAAACACAAATGGTGAAATGGGCTATAAATTTCAACAAAGAAATAACAATGGAGGCATGGGAATACTTGTGGAAGACTACAATAAAGACAACGACATGTACTAGCATTAAAGAGAACATTTACAAAATGATCTATCGTTGGTACATGACGCCAAAGAAGATTGCGCTAGGGAATTTGAATACTTCTAATAAATGCTGGAAATGCAAGAAGCATGAGGGCTCCCTCTATCATATGTGGTGGTCGTGTGAGGTAGCTAGGCAGTACTGGGGGGAAATAATAAGAGAAATGAGTGAAATTTTACAATTTCAAATCAATAAGAATCCAGAACTCCTGCTACTGAACTTGGGAATGGAGGGAATTCCAGCCCATCATAGGACGTTGATATTTTATATGACGGCAGCAGCTAGACTTTTATATGCGCAAAAATGGAAAGTACAAGAAGTGCCAACTATCGAAGATTGGATTTACAAATTGCTGTACATGGCTGAAATGGACAAGATGACAAGAAAACTGAGAAATCTGGACTCAGGGCAGTTTAACACAGACTGGGAGAAGCTGAAACAATATTTGGAGAAGAAATGGGAGGTGGGAGGAAAACTGTGGCAGTTTGAGAACTACTGAAGTATAATAAAATGTAGAGGGGGGTGACTTTACCGGGGGGAGAAGAGATAAATGTGAATTTATAAGCAGTTAGACTAACAGATTGACATATATATAGATATATATAGGCTATATATATAGGCTAATAAACAGAATATTGATAGAAAATAATCAACTATAAGGATTAAATATAAGGACTAAGTAACCAATAATATTTTCTTTCTTTGATAAGATGTGTACAATGCACCAAACTGAATGTCTGAAGGTATAGATGAGTTAAATTGATTGATTATGTGATGATAGTTATATAGAATTATTATAAAAAGATAGAATGAGCAATATATAGAGAATAAGTCAAATTGTTTGATTTAAATGAATGTAAGACTTATATGGTTCATGATATATAGAAGGATTGAAAATTGGAGAATGGGATAAATTGTTTATTTAAGATGGAAACAAAGACTTACAGTTTGGGTATATAATATTAGAAATAGTTTAAGGATGTACTGCTTAGAATAATGGAGAATATATATTTGTTTTAGATAGAGGAATTTAATAGAAGTAAGGGAAAAGGGACAAAGGGTTGGAAAACTGTTGGAAGTCAAAAAGGGGGGGGAAAGGGAGGGGGTTAGAAATGGAAAACTGGGGTAAATTGAATGTAAATGTAAAAATGATGGATTCTAACCCAATAAAAATTTTTCAAAAAAAAAAAAAGAAATGGGATCTGACAAACTGCTGGTTCATGAACCAAGAACCAACCTGGTTTGTCACGAATTTTGGTTTGTGTTTTGGTTCGTGCCCATCTCTAATATGAAGAAATAATAAATATAGCTGAAGATGAGCAGCAGATAAAAGGGAGGCTGGTGGGTGAGAAGGAGAGAAGGAAACAGGGAAGGTTGAGGATAGAAAGGGGAAATATTGTGGAAAAGGGAATACAGGGGAAATTGAGGTACTCTCCCACAAGTCCTTGCATATTCCCCACCATGCAACTGGGCCGAGCCCAGTGGCTGGCTCTGTGCAACTGGGCCAGCCTTTTTCCTGGGAAGAGGCTGCCAAGGGGAGGAAAGAAATGAAAGTAGATAAAGGCACATTGGCTAATAGATGGGAAGGAGAGAAGGAAGCAAGAAAAGGCAAGAGGCTATGGATGCTTTCATGAAAGGAAAAGAGGAAATAATGGGGGAGACATGTCCCACACAAACGTGAAGGTTTCCCACTTGGGTCCACTAAATCACACATACTCATGTTATCATGGACAAACCTCTGGCCAAAGATGGGGGTTTCACAACTATTCACATGCGGAGAACCCAGACATGACTTAACAGCCCAAATCTATATCATTGTATGCTAACCTATAGGACTGGGCTTAAAAGTTCTACTGCCATCGAACCATTTCAGTGTTATCACAGTGGTCTTCTATTGTTTCAGATCCACAACCCACTAAGTGTGGGACCCTTTGAGCTGTAAACATATGGCAGTAAGTCATGTGACATCAGTAATGTATTGGAAACCATAGTTATGATCTCACAAGTATCAAGGCCACCACCGTACCAAAAGAGCTGAGGACAAGAAACACAAGCAAAGCACCAGGAGGTGTGCCAGAATAATGAACAAGCCAAGGGTGAGAGGCACAGAGGAATTCTCTCCACTACTGTGTGATCTCATCTTGCCATCTTGTTGCTCTTTTCATTATGTATACAAAGAGGCAGAAGGCACGACACTACATGTTTTCCAAAAGGCAGCAAAATGGCAGATCTTTAGTCACTTGCAATCCAACAGCAGAAGACCATAACTGCAAAGAGGTCCAATGTCTGTCATGCAGCCTTTGCCAACCTCTCCAGATTCATTCATCCAGTCAAGACTAGTAAAGCTGTTTTCCAATGCTGCTTCCTTGCCAGTGGTTCCTAAAGCCTTTTCAAAGTCCAAAACCATTGCTGTGCCACAGAAGGCAGATTAAAAAGAAGGACAACATTGTTCTGCCATAAAGGGCAAAACTGAAGGATATGTTCGACTTGCCAAACATTGGACCCCTTAGCAGTTTTGCTGCCAGCTTCTATCTGGAATGCAGAGTGCCGGGCGTGGGGGGGGGGGGCGCGTAATAAGTTATGGTGTCTTGGGAAGAAGAAAGAAATATGAGAGAGAATGGAGTTCAGCCACATAGAACTTCCCTAAATGCCAGATATTTCATATTTAGTATAATTACTTTGACATTTTTTGATATTTTATCAAGTGAATGAAAGATTAATTGGTCTTCATTATGGATAGCAGTGACACAAGACATACTCTTTGCAGAACTGCTGCATATGAAACACAGAGGATCCACACTTGGCTGGAGTTGTGGAGAGGTAAACTAGAATGAAAGTCGCTGTGGTGTAATGGATACAGGAGCCCCCTTCACATCTCATTGACCCTGTGAGCACTTCTGGGATTCTGAAAATGGGGAGTAAATAACAGACCCCAAAAAAGATGCCAGTGGGGCTCGGCCTATTCATAAAATTGTTAACATGGGGTACTGGTGCCAAAGATACTTGTTGGGAGGTTGCAAGCCAAGCATCCTCCTATGGTGAAGGCAGCTGTTTCTGAATAATTGCTTATTGTAGATCCAAAGCTGCTGTGTAGAGGTGAAAGTAAGATAGTACAAGCTAGTACTGAGTACTGGTAAGAAAGTAGCCATAGTACCTTCTATCTGCTGCTTCAAGCCCACACAAAGAGAGAAAGAGATCGTAGTGGTAAGAAATTGAAGTTACTTTCATCCCCAATGATGCCTCAAAGGTTATTCTGAAGCACTTCTTGCTACAGTGAGGGAGAAGAAAGCAAAGATGTGCTATTTGCTTGGGAGTAGAAGCCATTGGATGCCAGGGAATCAATTGTTGGGCAAGATGGTACCCACGGGCAACACAGTGGAGAGGACTGATACAGGGAATCAGAGTATGGCCTTCGAGACCCAGCTTCAAATCCACCCATTCCTCAGTAACGAAGCTCACAAGATGAACTTGGCCCAGTCACTATCTCCCTCTACATCACAGGGTTGTTGTCAAGATGAAGGCTCCAATCTACTTTAGTTCATGGCAAGCTGATCTTGTGCTTCTGTAAGCACATGTGGGTTTAATTTTTTTTTAAAAAAAATATTAAAAATGCATTTCTGGATCACACTAAGGTCCATTTAATCCATCACCTTGTACCCAACTGCAACCCACCAGATGATTGTGGAAGAGTATGATGGCTGTTCTTGGTCCTGGCAAGCATGCTGCTCATGAGCCTGAATATTCCCTATAGCTATTCTGGCTATATTACCTGGCTATATTATCCTGGCTATCCTTATTACCTTAAAATAAGGAGCCAGGTCCTCCATTTCCCTGTGCAACCACATTGATTGCATCAGACCGGCAGAGATCCCAATAAAAATATAGATATAGATATAATTCTTTTCCTAATAACTTATGACACTTTCAAATAAAGATTTATTGTTAGATGGAAGGGGAAATCCTATATTGTGAGATGCGAGCCAGGTTTCTATGTCTTTATTGACCCAGACGTCTACAACACTGGACTTTGTTTGCCACATCTTTAAATATGTAAACACATTTTATAGAAATCCTGCTACGAATGGCATATGCTCTAGACAATAGGTCTGATGGTCCTGGTAACCAGTGAAAAATCAATAAGACTCTGAGTATGCTGTTATGACCTCAGTGCCCCTAGCATCATAGTTCTGCAGAGACACCAGCAATTTGCTGTAGATTCCACCCCTGCTGCCCCCTTGAGGTCTGCACTCGTAAATTTCATTCTCCTTACCACTGGTCCCCAGGAACATAATCAGCCAACCTGTTGTCCTGAGCAGTCAGAGCGGCAGCAGCTCTCCGTGGATCTCACACAGAAGGTCCTTCCCAAAATGCTGCCTAAGATTATTTAACTGAGCATGCAGGAGACTGAGCCTGGCACCCTCTGCCTGCTAAACAAGTGCTTCACTAGTGAGCGACAACCTTTCCCTATGCAGAGGTTACTTCTATGCATATGAAATTAACAATTCTATTTTTTTTTTTTGTAAAAGGACATAGAAGAGTGGTCCGTAATGATGCACTTTCCCATTTTGCTTCTGCCAAACAAATGTGCTCATGGTTTCAGGTTCCACATCAGTCTAACTGCTTTGACTTTGATTACAGAAATGCATTTTTCTTTCTATCTTTTTTTTAAAAAAATATTTCTGAAGGGAGGGTAGTGTATATTTGTGAACATTTTGCCAGATGCCTACACAGCCTTGATACCAATTGTGCAGGGTAAGCCATTGAAAATCAATATATCATTTGCCTGGGCTGTTCCAAAAGGGAGATAGTTACTGCAGTTAAAAATATATTAGTGGTATGTGAGTGTGAGCAAAAGAATAAAGGAAAAAAAGAGGAGGGGGAGACAGTCAGTATGTGAATGAAGAGGCTCAGTTTCAGAAGGAAGAAAAACTGAGAATCCCATTGTCTATACTAAAGATGATGCTGAGCATTTGAGTCCTCCACTGATGCCCATTACCTTTCAGAATGTGGTTCTGGTTTGTATAAGATATTGCTTTTCCTTACCTCTCCTATCCAACTCTCCTGCTCCCTTGAATATTCCGGGTAGAGGGTTTTTTAAAAAGATTTATTGTTTATGGACATAAAGGTGGTATTTTAAAAGGATAGAATAGCAGCAAAAAATAGCTTGAGCTGGCCAGGTGCTTTTTGATGAGCTAAATCTCAGATTAACTGCAAAGCTGTTCTGTGTAGGTCTGATTTATGACAGCTTTTTTATGGAGCGTTATGACAAGGAGGTATATTGTATTACAACATTTCTAGTCTCTTCTTTGCCTCTGTAGGGTAGCTGGTAATGGACTACACAAAGTGGAGCCACAATCAGCTTCACTAGAATTAGCAGGGGAGAAAGATGACCCATTGGAGGCTTGCTGATGTCTTGATGGTAGATAGAGTATGGAAATACATAGAAAGGGTGGACAGCCTATCTGGTGTGTAGGTATCACAATTGCCAGAAGACTGTGGCATGCTTGCATTTGGGTGGGTAAGAGGACCTGTGATCTTATCTCTGGGGTTGAGTCAGGCATGCTACAATCCTGTTTTCATTGATCCACTGCTGGTTTGCTCCCTTGCCTAGTAAAGAACAACAACAACACTTGATTTATATACTGCCCTTCAGGACAACTTAACACCCATTCAGAGTGGTTTACAAAGTATGTTATTATTATCCCCACAAACAAACACCCTGTGAGGTGGGTGGGGCTGAGAGAGCTCCAAGAAGCTGTGACTGACCCAAGGTCACCCAGCTGGCTTCAAGTGAAGGAGTGGGGAATCAAACCTGGTTCTCCAGATTAGAGTCCTTCTGCTCTTAACCACTACACCAAACTGGCTTTCTAAATGCTCTGAACTAGAGCATGCCTGAAGAACAAGTAAGTTACCCTCAAAGCCAAACACAACCCTCCCAGTGTGTATTGTGGTCTAGGAAATTGTTCTTGACAGTCATCTTGCTTTTAGACAGATAATCAAAATAGGCTTCTGTTGTCTCCCATACATGAATGATGGACTACGCTGGGTTTGGTGTTAATACGAAGGCGTAGGGTGTTTTGTTGTTGTGGGGACAATAACATTCTTTGTAAACTGCTCTGAGGGGGTGTTAAGTCATCCTGAAGAGTGGTATATAAATCAAATGTTATTCTTATTGTTATTATATGCATGTGCACTGTTGTTTACATTAGAGTGGCAAAGTCTCGTGCCTTTTTACTGGATTGTGAACAGAAATAATGGCAAACAGGAAGATGGGAAGTGGTCTCCTTCCTTTGGTGGTGGTGGTGAGTGCCGACAAGTCATAGGTGACTTATGGTGACCTCTGGTGGGGTTTTCATGGCAAGAGACTAACAGAAATGTTTTGCCATTTCTTGATTCTTAACCCAGGTCTTCATTGGAGGTTTGGAAAGATCTGTATACAACATATTCACTGTGCCTAAACAAGTACACCTTTCATCTACCCCGCCCCGCCCCCCCGCCTTTGCCAGCACATCAGTTTCTTCATAGATAGAAGCTGCTTTCCCCCAGCCCCCAGCACTTGGGCTGAAAAGGTTAACTACCCCTGCTTTGTAATTGTATCAATCTGCTTAAGTTGTTCTATTGGGAGAAGATATGCACTGTCCTAGGTGCTGAAGAATCACAAAGATCCTGGTAGAAAAAAATGATTGCTATATCACAGAGTTTGGAAAGGGGAATAGAAACAGAGACAAACTGAGTATATAGTGGCAATCAACCTGGCTTTGGTAAATTTCCTTTATCCTAGGGTAACTTGACCACCTGTATTGTTACAATACTATAAGTAGAGTTACATGGGTAGAGAGAAAAGAAACTGGATGAATATAACAAAATAAATGTGTGTACGTTTTTTTTTAATGAATAACTTTGACCATCAAGTGAACCAGATGATGGCTGTGAATTGCACATCAGGTGTGTGTGTATGTATCTCCTCAGCTGCCCTTTTGTTGGTATCAAGAGCTGCCAGCGATACCGGTAATATCGCTCTCCCTGCGAAATGTCAACGAAAGCAAGTCAACTCTTGTACTGATTTACTCCAGTTAAGAAATGTCAGGAAAGTGCTTCATGCTATCAAAACTCCTTTTGTAAGAAGAGCTGGCTGGTGAGTCAGACAAGCCAAAGTTTACTGTTACAGAGGGCTCAGTAGAAGAATACAATTCAATCAAATGATTCTGCTAGCATCGTAAGCTAAGAAAGTGGAACTCTGTCCATCATGGCTTTGTGAATGGTTTAAATACAGACTCAGCCATTAGATCATTTCTCTCCCTTCTGCTTTCCTCAGCTTCCTTGGTCTATATCTCCTCTCCCGCCCTTTCATCTTCCTTTCTCATTAGTGATTCCCCATTATACAACTTTTCTTCCCATTTCACTTTTTACTCCTGCTTTTTTTTCTTTTCTTGACCCAATCTAGAAAATTTGATGAAAGGCTAATAAGATTAGTTGGGGGAGGAGTGGCTTTGGGTTTAGCATAGCTAGAGTAATACATTTCCCTTTACATTTTGGGAACACAAGCATTTCTTGCCAAGGGGGATTAAAAATACAGATTATCTTTTTCTTCAAGCAAGTAGCTGCTCTCTCTCTCTGTCTCATTCTTCCATGCTGTTATTGCATGAGAGCCAGGAAAAGGAAGAGTTGATGGACTCAAGCCTATTAATGTCACTTAAATTTTCATGTAACTTCCATGAGGTGAATGCATGGATTTAGAAGACAAAAAACATTCATAAAGCAATCACTTGCATTTATGTTTGAGTAATCAGTTCATAAAATTAGCATGCATAAAGCATTTGACTACTGGGATGTAGCATCACACACAGGGTTGGGATAAAGTCCTTGCTGGATCAGGACCTAGTGGGACTTGGCAGAATCAGAGGTCTGGCATAGGTGTACAGTTGAGGTCTATTGTTTTAGTCAGCCAGGTGCAGAGGGGAAAAACAAACAGAAGCTAGGACCCAGGGACAGGATGCACAAAGGAAATGGAAGCCAGTAACTGGAATAGAAAACAAACACAAAAATTCAATTCTGTGGAAGCAGGGGCCAAGGCTGAATGAGGCTCATGGATAGGACTGGGATCAGATCTCATTGAAATATCAGAGTCTTCAACAACCAGAAGCTGAAGATAATTTTCATATACCTGATTTCTGATGCTACTCTTCCATTCTGTGTTCTAAAATTCTCTGTCCTGCCCATCCTCTCCTTGCTGTTGTCCTGGAGTCACACTATAGAGGGATTCATCTAACTGTGAAAATCCTTCATGCAGGCCAACATATCACCTCAGGTCTTGTTATTTTCTCTCTTAAAATAACAATATATTAGTCACTCATTTCTGCTCACAAACATGCATACCGCTCAGTCATAAGAGTGATCATAGCCATGGGTAGAAAGGGTGGTTTTTGGACCTTATTTGTAGTACGTTTGTTACCCTGATGGGGGGGAGGTCTCCTAGCGAGTTGGGGGAATCGGGGGAATCTGCCCTGCCTCTAAATTGTAGTGGCATCTGTCCTATGGCCTTTTGCCATCAGTTGATTTTCAGACCTGCTCTGCCACTCAACGTTGTGCCACATCTGCTTGCCAATAATATGGGCCTCTTCTCATGTTATTTTTGCAGTACGGGAACCATTGTGGAATGGCTCCTTCCTGAACCATGAAATTAGCATCAGATACTCTCAGATCGCATGCTGGAAGGATGATAGTGGCCTAGGGCTCTAGCCATTGCCTTTATGGATGGTGCATTATGTCCATGCCCCAAAGGTAACATGAGAAGAGATTCCAAAACTGTCTCATTTCAGTGACACAACTGAGTATGTGCAATGAGTGAGGCTAAGCTGCTTAAGAGTTTCAGAATCTGTCACAAAATGGGTAAGATGTTCCAAGAGGCAATTAATTATATGTATATGTGTCCTCTTTACTAAGTATCTTCTTTTCTAAGAGGAAACAACATGACTAAACTTTCAGGTGTATTTTATCAACTAGAGTTCAGTTTTGAGCTGCTGTTTAGTTCTCTTTGTGCAAAGTTTGGTACTAGTATATAACAAATCCCCACAGATTTTATACAGGATTAACTGTCACATCTTTCCCCAAGGGACCCTGGCAGTTGTAGTTCATTGGTTGGTTGGTTGGTTGGTTGGTTGGTTGGTTGGTTGGTTGGTTGGTTGGTTGGTTGGTTGGTTGGTTGGTTGGTTGGTTGGTTGGTTGGTTGGTTGGTTGGTTGGTTGGTTGGTTGGTTGGTTCTTTTAATACTGAAAATTCTCCTTTAGAGTTTCATCCCACACCAAGAGCTATAACTAAGAGTTTGCTGGAGGGAAAATTCAACATGATTACATTTATAAGGTAGACATGCCTGCCCATTGTCTCCAATGTGCATAACCAGTTGCCTATTCTAATATCCTCTCTTGATTGGCAAGCAACATTGTATATTTCCCTGCAGACATGTCCCTATAATTTTATGGACCTTTTTACTTATTTCTTGGTTTTGCTTCAAAGAATGTTTTGAAGGACTTACATTTCCCTCTCTCCATCCTTCAGTGTTAAAAATATCCTTCTATTTACGTCACTGTTTTGGTAATAGAAGTGAAATTCATATAGCTATTGGATTTGTATTTCACCTTTGTTCTAAGGAGTTCAGGGCAATGTCTATGAGGTTATCTCATTGACAGCCTGAAAAATGTTATCCTATGCGGACTGAAGAACAATCAATGTCTTTCCTTGGTCTGCCAACTCTTTAAGGATAAAGCAAGCTGTACAGGAGGAAACTAAAGTCTCATGGAACTATCAGGAACTGTGATGCTTATGTCCTCAGACTTCCAAGCAGAGCCCAGGAAGATCTACACCACAGAGCCCAGGGCATGAGACTTCAGCTGATCCAATGGAGTAGGGATAGCAAGTAATAACCCCCTTTGAGATATTCTGGGTGCTTTGAGTTAGAGAGCTCTCTTTGCTGTTCCGCACAGGGATATTTCCCACCCCCACATACTTCTGAACTCTGTTCCCTTTCAAGTGCAGGTCCCCCCTTCCTTTTTTGTTCTTTTGTTAAGATCATTTTTCCCTTCATGTCTTTCAAAGCATGAAAGAGAACTCAGTCATATAAATAACTCTTTATGGCTTTGTATTTGTGACCAATTCCTTCATATGCAACATACACATAGATATATACACACAAACAGTAAAAGAGCTGATTATTTTTAGACAGTACTGAACACCTACCTAGTAAGCATGTATGCTCTTTAACATGTTTAAATCCTCTTCTTGCTTGTCTTCAAACCAAGAAAACATGGGACTCTAAGGAAATTAAATGTGTAGGAATGGTGGAAAGGACTGAAGTGAATTAATAGAGAGTGTGTTGACAGATGGATATATATACTGGAAAAGTAAACATGAACTTTCATACAAATACAGTTTTAGTACAAACATTTCAGATTTGCATGTGTTGGTTCAACAGCCATTTGAGGGCTTAAAGAAATGCTGAATGCATCTTGCTATTCCCAAAGAAACTGCAGAATGGGAAAATTCCTCATAATTTGTTTCCATGAATGACAAATACATTTTTATGCTTTCTCCCATTATGCTAAGGGTTTCTTTTTCACATTGAGCCCTTCCTAAATGAAGAAACCAATTGTTTAGCCTCCCCAAATTCTGAACTAGTAAAAACTAAGATGATACTTTGACCTGATAGTGAATGTAGGTTGTATGTTTGTATGAATGAAGGAAAGAACATGTTGCTTTCTTTGCATGAAGACTTTCCAGGTTCTGTCCTTTGAATCTCCACTTAAAGAACGTTTGGAAAAACATTTTCCTGCCTGAGACATTATGGAGAGCTGCTTCCACTCAGAGTAGATGCCAATACTGAGCTAGACCGACCAGTGATCAGATAGATTCATATCCACTTGGATGTGCCGGTTCAGGTACATTGGTTAAGATTCTCTCCCCAACCATGAGCACTGGAGATGCATTTTAAATAATAAAAAAGCCTGGTGCTAGATGTTGTTCTGTGATTTGTGGCAAATTACATCCGTGCAAATTTATAGCCTCCCTAATGGCCAAGTGGAAGCTTCATTGCATTTTATAAAATATGCAGCCTTAAGATGAGATGTTTGTGAGGTTCTGAAGCCAAAGCACTGGATCACTGGACTCCTTTCAGGCATACAATTTATGTATGGGCAGAACGGGCAAAGTTAATTACTGATACCAGTGGGAGGCAATTGTTCTTTCTGCTCTTGAGCATGCCTGCAGAACCTTTTGTTCAAGAGCATTGACCTAATAAGACAAATTGCCTGGTGGCAATGAAGAAGTAGGTTAGAGAGAGCTTCAGTAGAAGGTCCTTCAGGTCAGAACATTTTATAGGCCAATAACAAATCTGTCGGAAGACTGCCTTGATAGCAGGTATCAGCATTTGATTACTACTGCTATGTCTCACCCTGAAACAAGCCTCTTTCTAGGAGATCATGTTCTCCAGTTCATAGGTAAGCCTTGCCAAAAGGATATGGTCTTCAGATTGCATGTTGCATAAATATTAGAGATCCTGGATAGTTTCCTGCAGTTAGCATGTTTTCATACTTTGTTCCCAAGCTGGTTAGGCCTTTGTTGGTGGAAATGACTCCCATGAAGTACGATGCCAAGCTGGTGCACCAGGCTACTATGTAATCAATATTGACTGAGAGTATGTCCTAACTGAGGTGCTAAAACCGTGTGCAGACCAGTCCAATATACACCATGTACAGCAGTTTCCAGCAAGCTTGCCTGGGTCCCATGGGCAGGTGGGGGAGGGGGCTGCCAGTCATCTGCTGATGTCAAAAGGCAAAATTCCAAAAGGACTGGCAAATGAAGCCTCAGTGCCAGGGTAGAAAACTGCCACCAGCCTCTCTTAACTGAACCTTCAGCTGCGGAACCAAGAAGCAAGTTCCCTGCCTCACTAGCTTTTAAACAGGAGATCAGCCCTGCAAGGGAGGCACTCAGCAGGATGAGTCTAGAAACAAAATAACAGGGCAGCATGTGTCAAAATGGCCAAAGAACTGAATTTGTATTGAAGCCACAACTCTCAATGACTCCACACCAAATCAAGAAAAGGAATTTATTAAAGAAAAGAGCAACAGACTATTTAAGCTAGGCTATATTCACTAGAAGTCCCTGAACTTGTTCCAGATCTCACCTTCAGCAAGTTTCAGAGTCCAAAAGGGAGCTGTAGATTTAGCTCTTAAGTCCCAAAGACAAAAACACAAAGGTTGCTACTAGCACAGGAATCCACCAATGACATAACATTCAAGAACAGGAGCAAATGCAGATAATGGGTGCAAGAGCAGAAACTGATCACCCTTCTCTTTCCTCTTCACTAGAGACTGGAGAAGCAGCTCTTTTTTTTCAAGAACAGCCACCTGCAGCTGCCTAAACTCTTAGCCAATCAGAAGGGCCAAATCTCTGATGACAGGCTCAGCCATAGCCTGTCCTCACAGGTAAGAGAAGGAGGAAAAAACTCATCACCCCACCCCCATAAGGCTATGTGCTAACAAGCCAGGAGGCTGGTGCCAGCCGACATCAAGCTTTCTCCTTGAAAGCTGGTTCAGGGTTACACCTGCAGCTCAAGGCCTCTTATCTGGCTGGAATACATGGTCCAAACTAGAGATGGGCACGAATTGAAATACGAACCAAAATTAAGCACGGACCAGGCTGGTTCGTGGTTCACGAACCACAGTTTGTCAGATCCCATTTCTAATGAACCACCATGAACTTTAGGCTGGTTCATTTGGTTCGTTTTTTTGGTTCATCACTGCAGACAGCCTGGTGCCAATCAATCGGTTTCCTAGGCAACAGGGGATAGATTTCCTGCAGACCTTCTGCTGACCCAGAAGTGATGATTTTCTGACCTGGGTGTGACATGTTCACGAACCAAATGAACCGGTTCATGAACCAGGGGCAGGCTTGTGAAAGTTTGTGGTTTGTGAAATTTGACAAACCACAAATCACATGGTTCGGTTTTTTTCTGGTTCATACCCATCTCTAGTCCCAACCAGCCTCAATCTCCTAAAAGGAAAAAAAAAAGTCTCAAAAGTCCAACCTAAGATATTTTATCTTAAAAAGAAACAAATTGAATAGATGAGTTTAAGTACACCACACAAGATTGGAATGCACATGTACATACGCAGAAAAGGTAATGGAAGATTGGATGGAGGTTGTGTCCAAGCTGTATTTTTATTTGCTTGTTTATTTGAGAAAACCATTAAAACAAAATACTCTACAATTAACCTAATAAATAAGTAAGTTAAAACTGCAGTGGTTAAAATATATATAAATCTTAAAAACTGATAAATATTAGTAGATACCAGGCCTGAAAACAACGTAAGGAAAATTAAACAGTTTAAGTCACCCAAAACCAATCAAAACAATAATCTTCACCTGGTACCTAGATGTAAACTCAGAAGGCACATGAAGGACTTCAAGGGAAAGAGCATTTGACAAATATCTCATTACCCCAAGAAGGCCCTAGCCATAATCATCGTGTCTTACCTCAGAAGGAAAGAAGCATCCAGAAAAGGGATATTGCAAATGATCTCAATAGATGGTCAGGCTCATATTGGAGGTGATGATCATGTAGAGACCTGGGCCCAGCTCGTGTAGGGCTTTAGACATTAAAGCTTGCACTTTGAAATGTGTCTAGAAACAAATTCAAAGTCATCATGGCTATTCCAACAGAGTAGTATGATCACTCTGCCACATGTCTGTTAGCACCTATACCATAGATTTTGGAATCTGATAAGTGAAGCTAGTACCCTATCTGAAATTAGTAAAAGATTTTTTGAGACATGGAGGAAACCAAGATATGTACTCATAAAGGTACATGTAAAAGAACCACAGGCTGTGGCCTTACGCCATTGGGGGAGGTATGCTCACCATCCAGAACAGGCAACAAACTATCTACCCAGTCTGAAGACCATGCACCACCCATATGTTTTGTCCAGATTGAGCATAAATCTATTCATTTTCTAATAACTGATAACTCCAGACACCTCTTTAGCATATCCTTTACCATTTGATTCAAATGGAAAAGAGAAGTAGATTTGGGTATCATCAATCTACTAGTCTGTACCAACACACAGTTCAGAAAAATAAAGTGTTCTTAGGTTTTCTTAAGAGGGGGTGTAGTTTCCATCAATTCCCCTCTGTTGCTGCAGCTTACTGAACTGAGTAGACTCTTAGGAACAGTGTAGTGGAGGTCTGCAATGGAAAGGGAGTAAGAGCAGAAATTGCTGCCACCTGATTACACCTCACCCCATATTCCTTGATGACCTTAGCCAGCATTTTTACAAAAGTGTTAAAAACCATAGGTGACAAAACAGGCTGTGGTATATTACGAAGAAGAGAACAGAGTTAAGTCTGCTTGTATCTAGAGGTGGGCATGATCCAAAAAAAAATACCGATCAAGCTGTTCGTGGATCCGCGCTGGCGACGACCCCAGATCACCGATCCACACCGAACAAGTCCCGTTTCCAATCTGGGATCAGGGATCGGGGAGGCCAAAGTGGAGGGGCGCCCCCCCACACACACATAGAGCAGGGGGGGAAGTTTTTAACCCTGCGACAAGCCGCCTCCCCTCATGGAGGGGACGTTTTCACACACACACACACACACACACACACACACACACACACAAAGCAGAGGGGGGGAGTCTTTAACCCGTCCCTGCCTCTCCAAATAGAGAGAGAGAGACACCCCCGTCAACATGTTTCAGCCAGCTTTTTAAAAAAAGCAGGGATAGAATCCTCCATTCCTCCCCACCCGATTTTAAAAGCAAGCAGCCAGTCTTCCAAAAGCATATTTTAAACAGGAAGAAAGTAAAACACGGATCCTCGCGGATCGTATGGTTTTTTAAATAGGAAAAACACAAATGAAACATCAAATCACATATCACAGCCAGGTCCACAGACTGAAATACAAAAAACACAGATCCAAAAATATTTGGCCCTGCCACGGTGAAAAAGCATGAATCTGAGACACGGATCCTCATGAATTCATATGATTTTTACATTGAAACTAAACAAAAAAGCTGTCATATTTTAGATCTTTTGGTCCTGTTTGTGGCATTGGGCAAGATCTGGGACAGTATACTGGATTTTGGGTGGCCCCATGTAAAAATGAAGAGGATCCATGAGGATCTGTGCTTTTGAACCATGTTTTTGCGCCGTGGCGCTGCCACAAAGCTGTAGATGAATGATTTTTTTGGTCCCATTTGTGGCAATCGACATGATCTGGGATTGTATGGTGGATTTTGGGTGGCCCCATGTAAAAATCATGAGGCTCCATGAGGATCCATGCCTTTAGACCATGTTTTTGCACCGTGGTAGTGCCACGAAGCGGTGGATAACTGATTTTTTTGCCCCTTTTGTGGCAATGGACATGATCTGGGATTGCATGGTGGATTTTGGGTGGTCCCATGTAAAAACCTAGAGGATCCATGTGGATCCATGCTTTTGAACTGTATTTTTGCGCCGTGGCGGTTCCACGAAGTAGTGGATGGCTGAATTTTTTGGTCCCATTTGTGGCAACAGACATGGTCTGTGGTTGTGTGGTGGATTTTGGGTGGCCCTGCTTAAAAATCAAGAGGATCCATGTGGATCCGCGCTTTTTTATCTTGTTTTTGTGCCGTGGCAGCGCCACGGATTAGTGGATGCATGATTGTTTTGTTGCTTTCTGTAGACTAGGACATGATCTATAATATGACAGCCTTTTTGTTTTGTTTTGTTTCAATATAAAAATCATATGAATTCATGAGGATCCGTTTAAAAGCATCTGGATCCAGCTTTTACCCACTCCCTTTTAAACACACACACAGAGCTGTGAATGAGGTTTTCCCACAAAATATAGTGTTTTAAAAGCAGGTTAAAAACAGGGAGTGACAGACAGAAAAACAGCCATTCCTCCTACAAAACCTTTTTTTAAAAAAGCAAAAAACATTTGGAGTGCCTGTGGTGGCTACAGAACACCCCCTTCCCCCTCCCTCCCCTCTCTTCTCCCAAATGGTGATGCGTTGCTGGCTGCTCCATGGTTGGAAGGAAGCCCTGCTGATCAAGGAAAGCTGGGCTTCCATTCTCGTTTCCAGGGTGACAGAAGGAGGGCAAACACAGCTCAAGCATTCCCCTGGCTCCATTGCCCCGGGAATAGATTACTGGCGCCTGAGTGTCTGCAATCCCAAACAGAAATTGATCGATCCGATCAAGCCTCCGACCGCTGGATCAGTTGCCGTGGACAGCACCAATTAGCTGAGTCCCAATGGTGCGAACACCATTATCGTTTTTTTTTTTCAAATCGTAATGCTGATCGTGCCCATCTCTACTTGTATCACCTTCTGAAACCTTCTAGGTAGGAGTGGAACTCTGGTGCCTCCCACTCCTGAAACATAGTCTAGAATTATACCATATTTGATCATAAATACAATTAATAGATCCAGGAGAATAAACAGGCTATCATTCCCTCTGTCTGTCTCCCAGAAAAGTCACCCCTCAACCCTAGCCATAAAATGTGATTGAAATAGTTCTAGAAAATCAATTTCATGCAGAAGTGTCTGAAGAAATTCCTACCACCCACTCAAGAACTTTGACCCAAAAGGTGAAAGTTGTTGGGGGATTTGTTTATTTTATAAAGGGAGTTATTCAGTAGCCTCACAACCACTTTTGAAGTGGTTGGGATCATCCTAGCTGTCAAGAAAGGTGGGTCATGGCTCAATGATAGAGCATCTGTGTGCACACAAAGGTCTCAGGTTAAATCACTGACTTATCCAGTTAAAAAGTTCTGGTAGGAGTTGATGTGAATGATCTCTACCTGAGATCTTTGATAAACAGTGTCAGTCAGAATAGACAATACTGACCTTGATTGACTAATGTTCTGATTCAGTCTAGGGCAACTTCATGTTTTCAGTAAGAATTCATTACTACCTAGATCTAGCTGGTTTCTCCATCTTGCTAGCTGTAATGGATCAAGTAGTGTCAAGTTGTAGGATAGACCCCTCCCACATCTTGTTGACATCCTTGCAACAGCTGTAAAGTATTCAAGAAACATGGAAGTCTGATGTGGTAATTTTTTGTAATGTAACTGAATCGAAGTTATGTTCAGGTCAGAATGGGGAAAACTTATCTTCCTGTACTCACTACAGAATTGGTTCTAAGATAAGCTCTGTCTTGTGTTCAGTCATGCTTATATGCAGATTTCTTCTATTATACCTCTGTCATCCATACCTCTTTATCACCACCACCCCCCACACAGACACCATTTCCTTTACTAGAGATATATGGACTCAGTTCAGTTGGAGACGATATTTAGGAACAATTGTGTCAATCATTCGCACCAATTCCTTGTTTCAGAAATCAATCTGAGTTTTAACAGGACAGCCCATTTTGCCCTTTGGCAATTCCCAAGAGCCATCTGGAAATCATCCATACCTATATATCTCTGAATGTGGACCAACCTAACTGATCTTCCACCTTTTTGGAGGTATAGTGTTCTCCATTACTCTAAACTCTACCTAGTAATCTGTCTTTGACAAGAAAATAGTTGATAGATTAGTACGCCAGAGAGTTAACATATTCTTCATTCAGCTTGTGTTTTGTTCTTTATTAGTTCAGGAGAAGAGATACTTAAGTCTCCTTCATCATCTAAAAATCCAGTGTCTGCTATTTTAATGAAAAGGAGTGGAGAAGGAGGGTGAGCGGTACAAGAGAAACGAAATGCTGTCAGCATTTGTTGAAACTGAAACAATTGATCATCTGAGGAGCTTTGATGTCATGGGCTCTTGTTTGTCTGTCTGTCTGATGTGCTGGAAAAAGAGACAACTTCTTCCAGCTTGAGCTTCTGAACAATGGGAATCAATTTCTTAAATAGCTCTATTGTGAAAAAAGAGGAAAAAAGGAGACAGGCTTACTCAGTTATATGTTTAAAAAGGAAAGTACAACTGGATAAGAATTCATGATCAAAAAGGGAGGGAAGTGTTTCAGTTGCCTCTCCCTCAAACATTCTGTGAAGGAATAGGCTTATACAAGTAGGGCCCCACAAATGTGGATTGATTTAGGATAACATTAGGGAGACACATACTTGGTCTGGCAATAGTCCTGGAGGAGGGAGTAAGGTGCTGGTGGTGATGAGTTGGAGCAAGGCCATTGCAGAGAGGGGGAATCCCATCCCCCTTGTCTGCTTTTCCCCTCCAAAAGGTCCTTCCCTGTTCTCTCACCCTTCCCAAAGATCCTTCCATTTCCCCCCCCCCCTTGAAGATATTTCCTTATTTCTTTCTCTCACCCCTTTCCAAGGATCCTTTTCTCTGGTTCCTCCTCCTCAGGATCCTTCTCTGTGTCCCCCCTTCCTAAAGATCCTTCCATATTCTCTCCTTTCTAAACGATCCTTTTCTGTTCTCTCCATCCAGAGATCCTTGACTCTTTCTCTTTCTACACTTTCCAAAGATTCTCCTTCCCTTCCGAAGACTCTTCCACTTTGTTCCCCCTTTAAATATCCATACACTCCCTAGAGCACTCTTACCCTTTGGCTCAAAGACCCTCCCTCCATTACTGTCTTTCCTCCTCCTCCAAAGATGCTTCCCAGTTCCTCCTACCCCCCTTTCCAATACTCTTCCCAAGTTTTCCCCACCGCTTGTTGCTTCCCACTTGGGTCTCTGATGACTTGCCACTTCCTCAGCCAAGGCTGGGGCGTCTTGCTTCGGAGTGGCTCTGTGTCTTTGGTCGGCTAGTTGATGTCTTGCTGCTGAGGTCAGAGCACAAACCTCAGGTAAGTGTTTGGGGGTAAATCCCCCAATTATTTTTTTCTAGGGTTCTGGATTTTTCTGGTACTCTGGGGAATACCCTAAGGTTGCAGAAACATTTGTATTGTTCCCAAGTGGCCCTGATCCGAGAGTTTAAGTATCCACAGGGGGGCCACTTGGCTATTAGTCTATAAGATGATCATAAGTCAACACTCCTTGAGAAAAAAACATCCATTGGTAGATGATGGGTATTTTTAGTAGAATTAGGTTGTTTAAAAGGCTATGAGCAATTAATATATAAGTAATTAATATTATAGCTGTGACTCAAACCAGTGTGCCCCCCCACACACACACACACCAGTGCTTGTAGAATGAATGCTGGATTAGGCTTGGTAAGATCCTGGTTCAAATCCTCTCTTAGCTTTGTGACTCCTTAGGTGACCTGGGTCCCACCACTCTTTCTCAATCTGTCTTATCTCAACCCTGATTTCAGTCTGACATGTGGTTTTGCATAGGCCCAGTGTCTCACTTAAACTGGGCTGTCAGCTACTGCACATGTAATGTGAGCATGCTTGTGATCCACAACCTGGGCATGTGTTGTACTGATGTGTTAACACTGTACATGTACCTATTTGACACATACAGCATCTCAATTTAAGAGCAATGCTCGACCCATTTGGAAGTCTTCTTGCCCACCTGTATCACATTTAAGCCCATTTTAAAGAAGTGTTATAAGGATAAAATGAGGAGAGAATAACCATTTACATGGTCCTGAACTCCTGGAGGAAGGATTGGATAAAAATGTAATAGATAGGTGTAAAATGAATGAAAGTTGCTGCATGGTTGTGGATAATGTTTGGAATGTAGCATCAATAGCAAGTCGCCATACAACTAAGCCTATTTCCCAAAATGAGGAAGGATGCACAATAGCTGAGCAATAAGAAGCTATTAGTGGCTGGAATTTGTAACGGTGATAACCAATTGTTTGGTGCTGTATGAAATCTCAAGCTACCTTACCATTTAAATGGGCAGCTATAAGGCTGTAGTAAGAATCTCAAATAGGTGAAATAACTATTGAAAAACTTTACCATTGTAAAAATTGAATATCTAGTTTTCTAGATAAATGTCCTGAACATTCAGTGTTATTTTTCAATGAGAGGAAGATATTTATGAGAATAACTGGTAAGGTTTTTCACATTGTTAGAGGTGGCTTTGAAGCCTATTGCTTACTGGACTCCATTCATATAGCTAAATTCCTCCTAATTCCTGCCATTTGGTAACTCCAAAAGTCATTTGTCTGAATCCACAGAGAAGAGTAAATTCAGAAAGTTGTTCAAAATGTTTGTATCAATAAGTTTCAGTTAGAAACCAGCATTTCTTTGGTTCTTTCTATTATGTTCATTTAAGTAGGCCCAACTTCTAATAACCATTTTAAATAATGGTAGTCACACACTGACCCAACTTTCTGAAGTCCTGGATCCTTCTGTTCTTTTAAAGAACAAGTCCTCTTCAGCGTGGTAGGGACTTCAGACTGTTATATGGAATGTTAGAAGAGTTCGCTACACTTCTTCCCACTCCCTTAAGTGGAACATAGCCATGCTGGTATTGGCAGCCTTTGGGGATTAAGCAGTGCTATTTAAAAAGTAGTTTAAACTTTGGCTCCATTACACTCAATAAATTTATCTTGGATGGCACAGTATTTTGATTTGGAAGGCTTCTTAAACCTCTTGGGCCTGCCTCAGTGGCCTCCCAAATCATACAAACTAAGAACCTCAGAAGCTTATGGAAATGAGCAAAGGAATCCTTAACACAGATTTAATGTTACTTCTCCTCCGGCATTTGAGTTCTAGGAAAAATGTCCAACTACTGATCATTGCAAATGAAAAGAAGCAACCCTATCCCAAGTAGACATGCCTCTGATAAATTTCATTCAACAAATCAAAACCCTTTCCCCGGTCTTTGCTTTGAAATATCTTGGATATTCCTCAGTAGGAATGTCTACACCTCCAAATTTAACACACAAAATTCAGTGGCAATATCGTGTCTTAGCAACATGGTAGATGGTCTCTAAAGTTTTGCCATCATTTTCATCTCCCAACAGCACATCCAGTGCTGGTGAACAGCAAATGATACTGACACCATAGTTTGACTAACAAAGTGCATTAATGTTTTCTGTTGATACCAGGCAGGGATTAGCAGAATGCCCCCAAGAGAATTAACTAGCCTTATAAAAATAGTTTGCTTCCTTCAAAATTATTTCAATGTTTCACCTGAGCAAAAGCTTTTAAATTTACCTTGAAGTTTTACTTAAGGCAAAATGTAGTGTCAGTTCTAAGTTTACAAAACCACAAATTATCCAAACTGTCAGCAACTATACTTTAGGAATGAGTTAATGTTCCATATATCATTTTTACATGTGTGTGCGTGCACGTGTGTGCACATATGTGCATGTTTATATGCTAATTGGTTTAGTTCTCCAGTTTTTGCTCTTGTTCTAGTATATTCATTTGTATAATATAAAAATATTGCACAGTTTTAGTATGCAATTCGTAGGATATTTATTTATACAATGGCTTGTATCCTATCACTCCACCAAACAAAGTCTGACTTCCTCCAGCCTAAGGAGGCTTCCTCCAGTGGCTCCTCCAACTTAAAACAGGATACCAGCCAATGTATGCTATTTATATGTATAATACTAATGTATTGAAGCACCAGTAAGATTGAAAATATATGCATTATGAAGGGAAGTGACACACAATTAAGGAATCACAAGTTTGATTTTCTCAATGAACCACTAAATAAAAATAAAGATTCCCTCAAAACAAAGACACACGATTCATAATATGGGTTAAATTAAGGTTTATTATTAACAGTTGGCCTGTGCAACTTGTTGAAGTGTTCCCAAGCAACTGAGAGCCAAGCTACACATGACGAATGACACTTGAACAGCAAGTGTATTTCTCCCTGTTCACTTGCCCTCCACTCAATCCACTTGCCGTCCAAGTGTCATTCGTCATGTGTAGCTTGGCCCTCACTTATCCTAGTTTGGGCCTTACCAACTAGGTTATACATGTCTGAAATAGTGGAACTCCTTTTAACCAATGTGAAGCTAGAGGGGAAAATGTACTTCTCCATGCCAATCTGAGGGCCAAGCTACAAGTGACGAATGACACAGGTTGGACACTTGTCAGCTTCCCTCAAGTTTTGATGGGAAATATAGGCAGCTTGGCAGAATGTTGGACAAGTGACAGTTGAAAAGTCGCCGAGCTGCAAACTGGCCACCCCCTGTCCTGCAGGGCAGGTGAAATACAGCATGGGAGGCTGCGAGGCCGCCCGTGCAATCCTGGCTGCTCCCGGTGCCCCCTCCCTGGCAGTGCCGGGGGCAGACTACCTGCCTCCCCCCCCCTTGATCCTGCCCTGGGCAGAGTGTGCCAAACTGCAGGCATATTCGCTTGCCCTGACTGATTAGGCTGTGGAAGGCTCCTGGCTTGGCAACCCTACCCACAGCCAAGCTTGTTCTTGCATTTCAGAAAGCTTTGTTGGCAAATATGTAACATAATTTGAGTGCTTCAACCAATATATGTGCTGAAGTGATGAGTGCTTAATATCCAGTCATATATTCTGTCTGTTGTACTCTTTCCTGCCACAAACTCATTGGCTATTTGAACATTTCTCTGGACTAATTACAGATAAAAACTATCTGATTCATAGCTTTTTGAGAAAGCAGTTTATTTGGAGTGTTTAATGCATAGAATTTGTCTCAGTTTTGTTAGACTTTAAATGGGCAGACAAATTGGAGAGTATCTTTCTGGTTCCCTAATTGGATGAGTATAACGCCATTAGAATCAGGTTTTCTGGTGCAAATATATGCTTTTAACGAATTTAAAAATTCACTTTACTCAAAGATAGTACTCTCAATTATTTCCTTATGTTCACAGATTCAGCATTTTTCTTCCCTTCATCTGTGACTGAAATCATTTGTTGGAATATTCATAGGAAGATAACATAAAAAAGGATACAGACAAAGCTGGGGCGGGGGGGGAATCATTAGAAGCAACAAGATTTGATGTTCAGTCCTGTGTGAAAAGTGGTAGTCTGGTCCATTTTTTAAAAGATGCTTCTGTGCTTCCCATTATGCTGGCAGGCAGAAGAAGAAATTTATAGTTGCCCAAGAAAGGATGAAATTTAAATCTTATTCAACCTGACACATGGGCAGCTCAATCCTAATCTCCAGATACCAGTGCATCACCAACGCCAGGGTGGCACTGGCATAGCAAATCAGGATCCTATGCGCTCTCAGGGGAGGAAAGAAATGGCCTAAAAGACCCAAGATACTCTCCTGCACAGAAAAGGAAGTAAGGCCAACCAAAGTGTATCCTCCAAAATGTCCACAGCTCAAACCCCCACAGCCTCTCCCAGTCAAGTGTGCAGGTTCAGGAGGAGGGGGGGATGCCTTAAGCAGCAGTGTTTCGTAAGGCAAGGAAAATTCAATGTGAAAACAAGCAACCAAACAGACCACAATTACACATTCACAAGAGGCACCCTGTTGCCCCCCACCCCAACAATTCACCTGGAAAAAGCACTCATGATAAATGCCACCAAAGGGAAAGTTCATGAGAATACAGGAGATGTTTATGTCCTAGATTGGTGGCCCTGTGCCTGCACTTACCTCCAGGATGGGTGCAGCTTCAGTCACCTGCGGCCTTACTGAGGATGAACCAGGTGGGGCCAGAGCTGTCTACGAGCTGCCCACGAGCTGCCCATGGGTGGAGCCAGAAAGAGTGCTGGGAGGAAGGGTGGCTAGCAGGCCGAAAGCAGAGTCAGCAGGAGTCATTGACAGAAGAGTGGCAGGTAGGCACGAGACAGTGAGGACTCGCAGAGCCCTGAGCTGAAGAAACAGGCAAGAGGGTAGCCTGGCTGCTGGGAGAGATGATGTCACATTAGGGATGCCATTCCCCCCCTGCCTCTACTTACATGGCCAGTGGGGGAGGAAAGGTGTGAGGAACCTCTGGGAGTGACATCATCATGCCACCCAAATTCAGCCCAAATTGAGCCCAATTCAGCTTGAATCAGGCCACTGTGGGGCACAGTAGCGCTTCTGTCCTCCACAGCAGCTGGATTCAGCCCAAATCAGCCTGGATTCAGGACAAATCAGGTCCAAATCAGGATGAATCGGGCCACTGCATAGCACAGGAGAGCTGCTGCGCTCCTCAGGAGCCCATTTCAGCCTGATTCTGGCCTGAATTGGGCTGAATTGGGCCCAAATTGGGTAGAATCAGGCCCAATTCAGCCCTCTGGGGAGGGAGAGAGTGCTCCCAGGGCAGCCCATGACCCGTGCAATGATGTCACTTGCAGGAAGTGACATCATTGTGCATGCTGGAAGCACATGTGCTGTGTGCACACGCAGAAAGAAAAAAAAAACAAGGTAAGAGCCGGGCCCCAGATCTCCAACTGCGGGGGTCAAGGGACCTGGCAATCCTACAAGGGACCTCAGTGAGGCATAATGCCATGGAGTCCACATTCCAATCTAGCCATTTTTTCCAGTTGTAATTCCAGAAGATTAGTTGTGATTCTGGAAGATGTCCAGCCACCACCTGAAGTTTGGCAATCTTAACTCTCCACGATCCAGCCCCAGAATTTGAGCAGGTGGGAGAGTGCAGTAAGTCCCTCCACCAGGGGATGCTTTAAGAGGCAGGCCAAGAAAGAGCTGGAAAGGAAGGCACAGGCCCCTCTCAGAAGCTGCTGGAAGAGAGTCAGATGACTTGAGAGGGAGAGGAGCCAAAGTAAACTAGAACCCCCCTCTTCCCTCTAAAATCTGAGTCTCATCCAAGGCTTTGCTGGACAAGGGGAAACTGTAGGGTGCTACAGCCCTGGACTCTGACCCACCATTGCGGGAGTCTGGCAGATAACCTTTTGGCCAGCAGCTAGTCCACTGGCAAAACAGGACTGCCCCCAGCTCCACCTTTCCTGAGAAACCAACCAGTGAGACGGAGTGGAATGCTGAGCCAGGGACAATTGTAGTCTGTTGGAGAGTGAGAAGCTGAAAGAAGGAGTTTTGGACACTACTGAGAGAAGGCAGCAGAAATATGTGCTGGCTGATTACAAACCTGTTCTGTTACATTGAAACATTCCCTGTTTAACCCCAGTATATTTATGAGTTTAAAATCATTCACTCCTATGTTTCATCTTCTAAATAAAGTTTATTTTTGTTTTGTTTAACCCTTGCTGAAGGAAAATGTTTCACACAGAGACCTCAAATGCTTGGTCATGTTAAATGGGCCAAGTTTAAATAAATAGTGGCAGCATATATAATCTTTATGTTCCCTTTCCCCAGTAGCCCTTGGCAGTAGCTGGGTGAGAGGAGGTAAATACGGAGAACAGGCTGGAGCCTCTGGAAGAGGAGAGAGGAGATCCTGTGAGGATTTTGGTCAGGGTTCTCTGCCTGCTAAGTTGGAGGCTAAACAGGGGGCATGTGGTGACCAGCCCTTACCTGCCTGGGAAGCCCCAAACCTGTGAAGGGAGGTTTTGGGTGGGTGGCAGGTTGTGCGAAAAGTGGACTGACTTCCATAAGAAGCAGAAGGCAGGACTAGAGTCCATACCTCACACAATATGTAGCAAAGACCTAACCACACAGCCAACTGGGTATATAGGGAAGAGACATAACATGGGGCATTTGGAGGATTCCTAGGAGGTGGTCCTGGTGTCAAGGCAGTCATATGCACCAGGACAGGTAAAAGAGCAGAAAAACCACACTGCGGGGGAACAACACAGTCCTAGCCTACATGATGTGCCAAAGGGTGGCTCAAAAGTAAGATAGAAAAGAATTACAGGAAAGGCGGAGGTAATGCAATATCAACCCTAATCCCTCAGGATGTGCTGTTCATGTTGCTGAACAGCTGTTCCAAACTGCAGTAATTTTGTTTAGCACTTTCCCATGTAGTGATCCCTCCTCTGCATTCAGTACTACTGCTACCTCCTGCTACCCATCTCAGAGAAGCATTCCCTTTCCCTGGCTAGGCCCTCAGCTCTGCAGAGAGTGGAAAGAATCCTTTCAAACCCATCCTAATGTGCACCCCATGCTGAAAGGCACCGATCTCTAGTTACCAAATCCTATTAAAACAGAGAGAGCCATGCAACAATTCAAACATTTATTGAACAACTTCAAGAATTGCCTACTAGCAAAGCTCCCTTGCCTTGGAAAGTTGCAGTGACAGACGGTAGAATCACAGGTAGATCTACCCCATCACTACATGACAATGTTAGTCAAGCAACTGTTTGTTAAGCAACTTGTAATGATGTAGGAGCCAGAACAGAACAGGAGAGCTGGCAAGTCAGAACAGAACACCAAACTGCAGCTATTGATTGTGCTATATGCTTAGCAGTATGAATGGGACCTACCTTTGTTAGTCTTGCCAAAAATTTATCTCTGCTTTTGGAGTTTGTTTGATAGCCAATGTAGAATATATGTTTGTGTTTGTCTGCATTTTAATAGCATGTACACTGTTCTATAATAACTTTGCATTGCCACTCTGACATCTGATGCTCTTTGTTGTTTTGACTCTCATGATTTAAGTGCTGCTGACACTGATGTAATGACACGATGCAGTATTACGAATTTTGTCCAGTTTGAAAAGATAAAACATACCATTTACTTCATCTGTTCTTTATCAACATTGTAGATCTATGACATGTATCCAGCCATGCAGCTTCTTTAACAGAACTGCACTTCCATTTACAGAAGAGAAGAAGACAATTTCTGCTGATTCTTCCTCCCATTACAGACCACACTTTGCTCCGTATGTTCTTTCTGACAGCTCCTCACCACGCCCCCACTTACCTGGCCAGTGGGAGCGCACCCCCCCAGGGTGCCCCCCTCGGTGGTGCAGCATAGCCCCAGATGGCATGGTGCAGCCCTGTGCCCTTCCACAGTGTGTTCCTGCACCCCACAATGGACTTGTTTCAGGCCAAATTGGGCCCATGGGGGGCAATTCAGCCCTTTGCTGAGCTTGGGAGCACTCATGGGCCACCCTTTGACCCATGTGATGATGTCACTTCCCAGAAGTGACATCATCGTGCACGCTGGGAGTGCATGCGAGGAAAAGCGCAGCAGCCTCCGAGGGATAAGTTCTAGGCTCCCAGTCTCCCGCTGGGGGACTCAAGGGACCTGGAAACCCTAGCGTAGGGCATGCTTATGATGCAGTCATTTAAAAAATATTATTTATTCATTTAAAACATTTCTATGCTGCCTTTCCACCTAAATAGGGACTCCAAGGTTATGAACATCAAAACATTAAACCATTGCAAAAAAAAAAAAATTAAAATTGAGTATATATAAAATAGACAGTTCAATAAAAACATATAAACACATAAACATGCATAACACAATAAGGGAGGAGGGCTAATAACAGTTACTGGGGATAAGCCCAACAAAACAAGAAAAGTCTTCAACCACAGGTGAAAGACAACAATAAAGGGAGACAGATGAATCTCCTTGGGGAGGAAGTTCCAAAGTTTTGGCACCATGACGGAGAAGGTTCTTTCTTGGGTTACAACCAATCTAGCCTCAGCTGGTGGAGCACCCAAAGCTGAAGACGACCCGAATGGATGGGTAAGTTCATATGGAAAAAAAGGCAGTCCTTAAGGTATGCTGGCTCCACACTGTATTTACAATTGAATACTAGCACCTTGAATTGGGCCCAGATGCAAATTGGGAGCCAGTGCAGATGGAACAAAACTGGAATGGTCCCTACAACCCAATCCAGTTCACGTTCCATCTGCAGTATTCTGTACCAACTGCTTCTGGAGCTTCTTCAAGGGCAGCCCAATGTACAGCACATTTCAGTAATGATACCATGGCCTGCACCACAGTGGCAAGATCCTTCCCCTCTCAAGAAAGGCTGTAGCTGGCTCACTAGCTGAAACAGTTGAAAGGCGTCCGTGGTCTCTGCTGCCAGCTTTTTATCTAACAGGAAGCCCAGGTCCAGCAGCACCTCCCCCACAAGCTATGAACCTGCTCCTTTAGCACCCCTCTCTCAGGGAGGCATTTACTGCCTTCTGGACCAAGTCTACCCACCCACCCCCAATATTTAAGCAGCCAGGAGGGACAAGGATTGTACAAGCAACTTCAGCTTTCACAAATCCTGTCCACATCCTCAGACTAGACAAACTGAAAGGTATCCCATGCAAATGAACAAATTCGCTATTACACTCTATTACATCACTTTCCATGGTCTTGAGGTAAAGGTTTGTTCATGGCTGACAAATAGGCTCCTTGTCAGGTTAAGGTCCTGATTTCTGTTTCTCATTATGTGAATGAAACAATACTCAGTCAGAAAATGAACTCAGCGTGTTAGAAGAGAGTGTTCAATTGATTAGTATAATAGCTTTCTTCTTTATGAAACCTCAGTTGCATACCTCGGGCATGAAAGATTTTTACTTTTACAGCTGCTTCATACTGAGCTGAGGTTTTCACTCAGTTAACCACAATAAAATTCAGGTTATTTTCTGATGCTTTCAGGCCATTTAAAACCTGAAAAGATGTGTGGACGGTGTGTTTAAAAGTTTCACTTGTGGTTAGTCTCTACCACTTCACATGAATTGATCAGGTCCTCTTTACCACGCTCGACATTTTTTTTTTAAAAAAATGTCCTATTGGTTTTTATTTGCCTTACCCCCTTCCTGGAAATTTACAACTGCTTTTCTAAATGAGGAAAAATATAAATCTCCTGTTGTAACATGGATTAGTTGCTCTTCAAATACCCTGTAAAAAATGAATCAGCAAAATGACAGATTAAAAAAAAAAAACTTTTTCCATATATGGAAAATGAATTGACTATTCTAATGCACATCAATGGTTTGTATCCTAAAATCCTAAGTCTGAATTAATAGGCATTTATTTTTTAAAAAATGCCTATCCGAAGTTGAGATGATGAAACCCTGAGCTGGAATTATGGCCACCTACAGCTGCCTCCCCAGTCAGCCTACAGAACGCTCAGTACACAACCAGCAACCAGAGGGGTTATGGTGTTGCCCTAGATTTTATAGGAATAAGAACCACTGGAGATTTTGGAGTCTCAAAAAAACTGTGGTGGATAGTGCTTGTAGAGACCCCTGAGGACCATCCTCAGAGCCTAGGGTGGATAAAGGCGTGTCAGGGTGGCTCTCCAGGCCCATAGAGAGAGAGACAGAGAGACAGACCTTCTTTAGGGTTTCTCTTTGGGTGTCTAGCACAACGTCTACCTTCCACAGGGCCAGCAAAACTCCTGAATAGGTTGTAACAAGAGAGTAGAGTTGGTAGGGATGAGCAAGACTAACCCCAGCAGGGTTCTCAAACTTTTGCATTCATTTCCATCAGGACATGTGGAAAGATTTGATGAAGATCTGCTCACTGGGTTAAATCTGATTTTAACTTCTCCAGTTCAGTTATGCTACACCAGATAAGTTATCTTCATTTGAACTCGCTATACATTGTTCTTAGACAGAATAACAGCATTCTGTTTTCACCACTATTCCATTACAATTCAGAATCAGAACACATTAAAAAAAGCTTCCTTGGTTGTCAGCCATTTTATTTCTAATTTATCCTTCTAATATTTATTGTTTTGTCCTGGTCAGGAATGCTTACACCTACAGTTTTTATTTTGGTTTCTATTATTAATGCTTTAGCTTGACACTCTATTACTCTTCAGGGATTTATATATGTTTCACCATTATATTCTATTTGATACTTTCTAGCATGTAGAGTGATCCTTCTGTTAGGGCAGATACTTATATGCATTTTTGATATGTGGCACAGAGCTTATATCTCATCATCTTCATACAGTTTTTGTGACACGGTGGAAAAATAATGAAAATTTATGACCTTATACTATTGGACATCGTTTGCTTTATGTTTTCCATGTTTAGCGCTAGGATTGCTGGGTCCTTTTACCCTCCTAGTGGGACTGGGAATGTGGAGTTCACTTTCTTTTCACTCCTTGTGTGTTCCTCATGTGTGTGCTTCTCAGTGGGCTGATTTGGATCCCAATTTGGCCCATTTGGGGCCAAAATTGACCCACCGTGAAGCATGGGGCAAATGATGACATCACTCCCAGGAATGACATCATCACACTGCCCCAGGAGTGCGCCTGGAAGGCCCATTCCCCCACCGTTTTCTCCTCCAGCCAAATGAGTCGTGGTGGGAGGTGGAGGATGGGAGTAGGGGAACCCCTGTCCCCAACCAGGAGGCCTGGGATTCATATTAAAGGGCCTTCCACACAAATGACTCCTTGAGTGAAACTGTTGAGGGGCTACAATCCCTGGGTAATTGCCCCTCAAAATGCTCCTCAGTGACATCTCCAGTTGACCTGATTGAAACAGAATGATTTTGTACCTCATAAACTTTTTTTACCTCATTTTCTTTTGCATCAAGGGTGAAGCTTTTTTTCCCATTGTTAAAATTTTCTAAAGTGCCCCAAAGTAACTTTGGCCCCTTCAAGCATCATTTATATTGTCCCCTTGTTGTGACTCCACCAAGGCTCTAAAGTTACCTTTCTTCCTAGAAACAAGACACTGCTCCATTTAATACAATTCACAGATTTCTCACCAAGTAGGCTAGAAACCTCAATGGTTTCTATGGTTGCTATATACACTCAGTTATCAGTACTTTTAAAGGTCAATTCTCCTGTCCCCATGGCTTGTTTCAAAGCTGTTACCTCAGCATTTGAAATTGCTACTTTCAGCCTCGAAGAATGGTCAATGTCTGTGTGTCCCTGCCTGCCATTTCTATAAATAATTCTGCCTATCCACCAGTTCAGCAAACCTGGTTTCAGCAAGAAACATGATCTTCATCTCCTTATGCCAGGCAGCACTGGATGAAAATTGCAGTGTTTTGTTTGACTCAGCACAGGGATGAAGGAAGAGATGACCTTAATTTGCAAGGAGAAGAAGAAAAGGGTTCAAAGAAGTAGCAACAAGAGGAGGCTGTCCAGGAAATACAACCTGAAGAGAACTAGTTTAGCCATGATTTTCAAATTCTCATCCCTATTGCTTTGATCTGAAAACCCCCATTTAGATTTTGTTCTTCACTTGTGCAAATGAAACCCACAATGCATTGGTTTTGTATCATTTTGTTTTGTGTACCATTTTTTACTGTAAAATACAGGTATTTTTCAATGTTATTTGCAGCATTAAAATAAATAAATGGATGTGCCTTGTACATATAAATTCCATATGCATGCATGCATGCATGCATGCAAACTCTACTGCATGGTTATATAATGCAAACAAAGCTATAGAACCAGCAGCAAAATACACAGAACTGAAACCAATGACCAAAATTTAAACATCTTTTAAAAAGGAAACCAAATAGGGAACATTTACTCATCCCAAAAAAGGGACAAATATACATGCAAAATGTAAAAAGTCGAATAAAGCATAATTTAGAAAAATATATGGGCAGGCCTGTATAACTTGTAATCATTAAAGGCAAAGGGGGCACACTTGAGAACAAACATTTTTTTTAAAAAAATGAGTTCAGTAAAGAGCAGTCATAATAACAAAATTATTTACAATTCACCTTTCCCTCCTCCTTCACAAAAGGGATCTTAAGGTGACACACAATAAAATCAGAAATACAAGTAATGTGAATTTTCTATTGTGCTATTATTTCACATTATCTTTGCCCTCAGTATTTTCTTCCCATGAGCAACCAAGACACATGAAGTTTTGACTCTATATGGTGGCCCACCAGAGGTATGATCAAACTAGTACATGAACAAGTACCTGGCATGGCTGATGGGTTGACACATTACATGATGTACAGGCCTGAGTGTTGTTGTCCACTGTCTCATCATTCCTACCAAAAGCCCCATTTGAAACAGCATGCATTTGTGGGAGGCATATGTCTTGCCTCCCACAAGATCACATATGGCAGTTTGGGGAAAGTAGATATGGTTGTTTGGGTCACAGAAAAGTAATATTGCTTTGTAAACCTATTAAACTGCCTCTAGAGCTGGCATAGAATCCAGGCCTCCAAAGCCAAATACTCATTGATCTAGTTTGGCAATCAAGTGTCAATTTTACATGGAGTAGACTCTAATTCCATTGTGTCTGCTACAGTTGACTTACAGTACCAGCAGCTAGACAGTTAAGATTTACAATATCTTACTCATGGAATGCTACAGAATCAACTGGGGTGTCTCTCTCACGTCCTTGATCCCAGAGATCTATTGCCTGTTTTGCATTCTGATGCTGAATGCTGTAGAAGGTTGGCTTGGATGACTGGGTGATAATATCGCCTCCCTTGTGGCAGTTATAATTTCAAATGCTTATCTGGGCAGTTTGGGCTATTTGATTGCAGCGGGTAAATACACAGTATTTGGGATGAGGAAAAAGAATGAAAAACATGAGGGTGGGAGATATTATCAGAAGAAACAAGTAAATGCAGCTGCTAAAAAGGACTTCTTATGGCCCCCGACCAAGACACACCTGATCTGGCCACCTGAATCCATCCCATGATAATATCAAGACAAGACTACTGCAATGCACTCTGCATAGGTCTCCCTTCAAAATCAACTCCATTGATGCAGAACATCATAGCTATTATCAGAAGGTAAATGGAGTATCCATATTACTTTCATTCTTCAGTCACACTATTGGCTACCCACCAGTTACAGGACTCAATTCAAGGTTTTAGTTATCATATACAAAGTCCTTCATGTCTTGGTCCTTCATATCTACAGAACCAACTTTCTCCCTATGAAACCACATGGCAGCTTCATTCATCTGAACAGGGCCTTCTGCAGGCAAAATCAACAGCTGGACATACATACACATTTTCTGTGGCAGCATTTCGCTTTATGGAATGCCTGACTGAAGAGGTCAGGAAAGCTCACACTCTTTTGGCTTTCCACAAACTATGCAAAACTGAATTGTTCAGGAGGGCTTTTTTACACAGGGAATAGGGCTGTGATGTAAGGAAATGTTTTGGAGAGAGGCTTTTGTAAAGGGATGGGGACAGTAGACTATACTCCAATGTACTGTGTGTTGCTGCAAGTACACTCCTATGTGTATTTTCTGTTTAATATGTCATGTAAAATGGCTTATGTTTTGTTTCAGCATTGTTTGATCTCTGTATTGGATTTCTGCTTGCTTTCAAATTTCTGCAATACATACCCTATTGTGCTGCTTATTTTTTAATTTTATTTTTAATTATTTGGGCAAAGCAAAAGAAGAAGAAGCAAACAGCAACAACAAATGAAAAAGAGGTTAGCTATCAATGGGGTACCATCACCATGCCCATTTATGCAGGCGTAAGACACAGTCAATGTGGGCACTATTCAGTTATGCACACTGTTCATTTGTTATGCAGGGTCCAACTTTGTTTCCACATATGATGAAGGTAGAACAGTAGATTGGTATTGTTTTTCCACACACAGCTGGATCCTGGCAGGGAGAGGGTTTCACACATTGAACAGCTGTTCCACCCACACAACATTCCTGTCATGTGTGGAAGAGTTTTTTTTTTTTAAATCATTATGAGAAGTGCTGGTTTTCTTTGGGGGGAAAGCCTAGTCTTTTCAACAAATGGAGGCAAAGAGAAATAAAAGAGAAGCAATCAAAGGGAAATGATGGCAGACAGATAGAGAGGGGGGAAATAGGAGGAGGTATAACTCACATGAAGAAAGACAGCGGGAGATAAAGTTCTAAGAGGGTGACAATAAAAGGAACTCAAAAATGCTAGAGAAGAGGGAGAAGGAAGGGAGGGACCTGAATAAAGTGATGAGAAATGGAGGAAAGGACGGAAGACCTTATGACAGCTAAGATCAGCTTGAGAAAGGTCATGTATACCCTCTGGGCAGCCAGTTACACAAGGGGCAAAGTAGACTGTCATGGAAGATAAACAAGGGGTAGTGGGATTGAATATAATTTACCTCTTGCTTGTCATATGATAGAAGAATGGAGGCTATTTTCTCATCCCCAGAGGGTGGATGGAGCTGTGGGGAGACTAACTTGCAGTTCCTCAGCAGCTGCCAAGCAAGTGAAATGGATGGCCTGCATGAGTTCCTCAATCTTCATACAGCTTGAATGTTTTGTTTTGTTTTAAAATCATTGCAAAAATGTGATGGTTGTACCTGATCCTGGCCACGACATTTTCCACCACATATAATCCTGGTCTTATAATACAACAATAGTAATGAAACAATAGAAACCACAAACATTAATATCACTTTCTGCTAATCGTATCCAGGGTATTTGAAAAAAATAATAATAATAAATTACTTTCAAATCACATTAAAATGTTGCAATGCAATTTTATTCAAGAGTTTAAGGGAGCTGGAAAGACACATTGTAGTGAGCCAACAGCAGGTCCTTTAAAAGCATTTGCAACATGTAAATATTTCCAGTGAAGACAGAACAGAAAGAATGAATTATATACTATGGCAAAACAAGGACTTGATCACTTATGAGATTTGTATTCTCTCCTGTTGGGTTCTTCCCAAAACCTGCACTGGATCAAGTTTCAGGACATATAATCAGGCTTGCACTTAATGGCATTGCTCATGGGTTCAGGGATTTTTAATGAATGAATGAATGAATGAATGAATGAATGAATGAATGAATGAATGAATGAATGAATGAATATTTTACTTATGTAACCCCTTTAATCTTAAAAGGGCCAGGTTAGTGGTCACGGTGCTGTGGATGCCCCACCGGAAATCTGAACTGAACTCAAACAGCGTTTGTGAAAAGGTGGAGGAAGACAATGGATATAGAATGGGATGTTTTGAACAAAACACGGCTAAATATTAAAATATACTGAGTAGCCCCCAAATAGAGTGAAAGGATAAGTAAGAATAAGTAAGCCTCTTTAATCTGATGTCTGAAGCTCTGACTCTCAAAAGCTTCACTGTGAAAATCCTGTTGGTCTCTAAGGTGCCACTGAACTAAAATCCTGCTGTTCTGCTGCAAATCAACACAGCTCTTAATCATGAAGTCTAGGTTTGAGTGCTTGGTGAGGTCTCTCATCTCCCCAGACTGAGAAACAACTATTCCTTGCACAGGAGCAGGAGAAGTTCCATAAGCATTGCAGATCAAAGGCCCACTCCAGTTGATGGCCATTGTTCTGCCAAGTGCCCTTCTCTTTACTCCACAGGTTGTCTTCTATGGATTTTTTCCTCCACAGAAACTGTCCACTCCCTCATGAGAAAACGCCTCAGCTTCTCTGCCTCTTTTGGAGTTCACCCTGCTTTCTTCTGTTGCCAGGCAACCACTCACTTAGCTTCTGTGTAGAAATCGCCTCCCTCTAGAGGGCAGTGCTTCCAGACCAAGACCCAATATTGAGGGAATAGCAGATCACAAATGTTCTAATAATAAATATATTTGTAAAGGCTCACACTCAACACATATTATTTTCTATGCAAAGGCTGCAGAGAGCAGCCATTTTGCTTATTGCAGGGCACATCCTTTGAGTGCATAAAGTTCCAGGATCAGAGCCCAGCATCTTCAGTGTAAAGGATCTGGGACAGCTGAAATCTCAGAATCCAGTTGTCAGCCACGATAGACAATATTGGGCTATGTATTGTCGAAGGCTTTCACGGCCGGAGAACGATGGTTGTTGGGGGTTTTCCGGGCTGTATTGCCGTGGTCTTGGCATTGTAGTTCCTGACGTTTCGCCAGCAGCTGTGGCTGGCATCTTCAGAGGTGTAGCACCAAAAGACAGAGATCTCTCAGTGTCACAGTGTGGAAAAGATGTAGGTCATTTGTATCTACTCAGGAGGGGTGGGGTTGAGCTGAGTCATTCTGTAAGAGTTTCCCAGGGTGTGGAATGCTAATGGCGGGAGGCTTCACTGTATCCTGAGGAGGTTCTTTTGCATATGGATTGGTGCTTGATGTGCTAATCTTCTCTGCAGGGCTATTGTCGGGTGTGGAGTGTTTTGTTGGCCTGGTGTTTTTCAGAACTGGAGCCCATGCTCTGTTCATTCTTAAGGTTTCTTCTTTCCTGTTGAAGTTTTGCTTATGCTTGTGAATTTCAATGGCTTTTGTGTACTTACACAAAAACTCCAATCACCACCCCCGACAGAAAAGAGGCATAATGAAAACATTAGTGGATCGTGCAAGACGGATATGTGAGCCGCACTTTCTCAATGAGGAAATTAATCATCTAAACCACGCACTTCAGGCAAATGGCTACTCCAGAAATGAAATCCGAAGAGCAATCAAACCCAGGATGAATCAAACAACCAAGGAAAAACAGTCACCTACAGGAAAAGTGTTTTTGCCATATATCAAAGGAATTACTGATCAGATGGGAAAGCTTATGAAAAAGCATAACCTTCAAGCAGTATTCAGACCCACCCGAAAAATACAACAGATGCTACGATCAGCAAAAGACAGCAGAGACCCCCTCACCTCTGCAGGAGTATACCGTATACCCTGCAGCTGTGGACAAGTTTACATCGGGACCACAAAGCGTAGCATCCAGACAAGAATAAAAGAACATGAAAGACACTGCAGACTTGGACAGCCTGAAAAATCAGCAGTGGCTGAACATAGCCTAACTCAAACAGGGCACAGTATCTTATTCCAGGACACCAAAATACTGGACAACACTTCCAACTACTTTGTCAGACTGCACAGGGAAGCCATTGAAATTCACAAGCATAAGCAAAACTTCAACAGGAAAGAAGAAACCTTAAGAATGAACAGAGCATGGGCTCCAGTTCTGAAAAACACCAGGCCAACAAAACACTCCACACCCGACAATAGCCCTTCAGAGAAGATTAGCACATCAAGCACCAATCCATATGCAAAAGAACCTCCTCAGGATACAGTGAAGCCTCCCGCCATTAGCATTCCACACCCTGGGAAACTCTTACAGAATGACTCAGCTCAACCCCACCCCTCCTGAGTAGATACAAATGACCTACATCTTTTCCACACTGTGACACTGAGAGATCTCTGTCTTTTGGTGCTACACCTCTGAAGATGCCAGCCACAGCTGCTGGCGAAACGTCAGGAACTACAATGCCAAGACCACGGCAATACAGCCCGGAAAACCCCCAACAACCAATATTGGGCTACTTTAACAACTGAAACTTCTTTTACTACCTGGGATATATATAGTTAGTTTAAGTGAGTGATTCTCACGCTGTGGGCCAGGCTCTCTGGGAAGGGAGAAGGTAAGGCAGAGCATGAAAGGATCCTGCAGTGAGCAGAGCCAGATTTTTTTAAAATAACTACTGACTTGCCATTTAATTGTTTATTTGTTTCTGTAGAGAAATGCTTTTTCCTTGTAGGTTTGGACTGTATCAGAATCTTCACTCTTAGTTTAAAGTTTTAAAAAGTGTCTCTTAGCTGAGAACTGGTAGGAGGCAGCAGAGAAAGCCAAATGCTTTCCAAGCCACACTCAGCCTGGAGATTTGGTCATACAGATTCCCTGCCTGGCTGAAGACAAAGAAGCAGCCAGTTAAGACTTTCTGCTAAAAGCTGACCCTTCCAGGAGGGCTGGCAGAGATTTGGAGGTCTATGCCTGAGAAGATTCTTCCTGGGGACTTCAGGAAAAGCCTCTCTGACCTGCCCCTTTGACCTCCCCAGTGGATGGGCAAAAGGAAAGGATAAAACCTCCTCACACTGGGAAGAGGCCCTTGTTGGCTGCTTTCATCTGAAGGCTGAAGGAACTCAGGCACCTGGCTCCTACAGGCTGCTACGGGCCATGTGGAGGATAGAGGCCTGAATTAGGATTGCAAAGATATGGGAACTTCTGAATAAACTGGAACCTTCTAAGTTAAAAAAAACACTTGTCGTAGGAGAAGATCTAGTTAGGGCATGTATATAGTGAAGAGCAGAGGAAATGCGTTTTACACCTTTCTTTTGGAATCTCTTGCTAAGTTTGAAATTGTTCTCTGTACCATATAGAGTTCTACTGCACAACCAAATAGACACTGTGGGAAAGGGATGGACTGTTGGCAATCTGTAACCCCCCCCCCCCAATAGTGCACAAGTGCAACAAGCAGTCCCTGCAGTAACCAGACACAGGGTAGCAGGAGACCAAGAAAGAAGTGATGCCTCAGAATGGCAAGCTTATATAGGGGAGCAGGGAGTCTTGGCCCTCCCCATGGGCAAATTCCCATAAAGACCAAGTGGTGGCAACAAATGCCAGGGAGAAGGAGCAGAAGCCCCTCTGAGGGTTAAAAGGAACTGGGTGGTTGTCACAGGCCAGATGGAGGCTTAGCCTGCCACTGTTAATCTCCAAACGCCTCAAAGGGCAAGACAGGGCAGTGCTTTCGGGCCAGCGGAGCTGTTCTGCCACAGTTTCACTTATTGCCTATCATTGTAATCATGAATGCTACAAAGAGTTGACCCAATTTAAGTCCAGTTAAGATCAACAAAATTTTCCAGAGTATAAGCTTCTGCAGGGCCAGTGCCAGGGTTTCTGGCACCTGAGGTGAGATACCTACTTGTCCCCCCGGCCCCGCTGCTAACCAATTTTTTAAAAAGAAGAAATGTAGGAAAAATGAAAAACACAAAACTTGAAACTTTTTACATTTTTAATTTAATTTTTATTTCTTCATTTAAATTTTAATTTTTTAAATAAGTGTGAGAATAAATAACAACAGTCTTTGTTTTTCTTATTGTAAGCCAAAAATCTACTTTGTGAGCAGAAACAGCAACTTGCATTAAAGTTCTGAGCACACCTCCTTTTGTGTGTGTGTGTAAAAAAGTTTCCCTCTCTCTTTTTCCCCACCTCTCTCTGAACCCAGAGACTCTTGGCAGTAGAAGGAGGGCTTCTCGTACAAGGCCCGCTTGATCACCGTTGTCAGAGATCCCTTTTGGGAACTCCCTTCATGCTCATCCTTCTCCCCCCCACCCTTGAGTTTGAAGTGAGCAGCAGCTGACAGCTAAGCATGTGGTGTATAAATATTGAAATAAGCTATTGGGGGAGAGGGGGAAGGTGGGGGTGATTTATGGAAACTAGGGGATGAGAGAAGAGAGGTGATAAAGAAGGGGTGCAGTGCGGGGTGCTGCTTTGCTGGAATGAAGGGGGGAACAGCATTGAGATCATAGAAGAGGAAGGGGGAGGGAGAATGAAAGGGAGAAGGGGGACGAAAAGTAATAGAATTTAAAACAACAACTTCAAACCCAACAACAGTGATTTGCTCCTACCTGTCGCACAGGGACTGAAAGGGAATTGTATGTGTCTCACCTCACTTCCTCTTTCTTCTGTGGTGGTGCACACACAACCAACTACTCTTTCCACCAAAAGCAGTACCCCCCCCCAAAAAAAAGTCTGAGGAAAGGTGAGAAGTAGAATTGATGCCAGCCGGGGAGGGGGAAAGGGATGTACTAAAAGGAATGACAGGATTGCCCACTGGAAATAATGGGAGAGGTTTGAAGGCCCATGGGAGAAAATGGGAGCCAGGAATGCCAATTTACTTGCATGGGCTCCACTGAAATGCATTACAACACAAAAAAAGAGCAAGAGTCCAGTAGTGAAGAAGTGAGCTATGGCTCATGAAAGCTCACACCCTACCACAAATTTTGTTAGTCTTATAGGTGCTACTGGATTCTTGCTTTTTTCTACTGCTACAGATAAACACGGCTACTCATCTTTTTTTTTTTTTATAAATTTTTTTATTTTTCATAACTACAAAACACTACACCAGACTATCACAAGGAAAGGGGAGAGGGAAGGGACAAAGGGGGGTAGAAAAAGAAAAGGGGGGGGATGAACTACAAACACTAAACACTACACTTCAATGTTTCCCTTCATACTGTCATAATACAAAAATAGCTCCATAGAATAATGATGGAGTGGTTAATCATACAGAGAATAAACATTTCAAAATCTGATTAAACTTTCCTCCCCCTTCTAGGTCCCGGACGCAGTTCTCTCTGTGCAACTGCTGTTGCGATGCTCTCCTCCTCCCCCCCCCTCCGGCTCCTCCTTTTCTTCGTTCTTGGTGCAGCAGAGTTCTGGGTTTTTATTCTCAAAATCCTTTAGTTGATCTTCTGATAATATCTTATAGGCCTGATCTTTATATCTGAACCATATTCCTTCCGGGAATAACCATTTGTACTTTATTCCATGGTCCCTCAGAAGAGCTGCAAACTTTTTATATTTAAAACGCCGTTTCTGGACTAGAAATGGAACGTCCTTCAAAATCTTGACTTTCAAACCCATAAAGTCCAAATCCGCATTGTATGAGTTATATAGGATGGTGTCCCGAATCTTTTTAGATGAAAAGTCAATAATGATCTCACGAGGCAACTGTCGCTTTGTTGCATATTTTGAAGAAGCCTGACGGACCTCCAAAATGGCGCTTTTAACCTCTTCTTTAGTCGTCCTCGCGGGTGTCGCCAGTAGTTCCGAGACCAAATCCCACAGATCCTCATTTTCCTCCTCTTTCACGTTTTGGAGACGCAAAATTGTCTGCGTTCGTTCCACCTGTAGCCCGATCAGCTGATTCTCCACCAACTTCAGCTCCTTTTTTGTAGCCTTCACAAGTGACGCACTTTCCAGAGCAGACTTTTCTGCCCCCCCCCCCGCTGCTGCCTTAATGGTTTTCACCTCGCTTTCAATTAAGCCCACCCTTTGATCAGTTTCGTTCAGCTTGTCAACAAAGGGTTTTATGGCTTCCACCACCGCCCTGCGCACCAACTCTTCGAGCGACTCCCCCTTCTGCAAGGTAGCCGAGATTGACTTACCGAGAGCGGGACTTTGCTTCTTTGCTGCCATTTTGGGGGGGGGGGGCGCCAACAAAATTCTGGAACTCAACGAAGGGGAAGAGCGAGTCTTCTTCAGATCAACCTCTCCTTCACAAACGCTTGTAGAACAGAAGGGATTCGCTTGTTTACAGGCTTCCGCCTGTTTCTTTTACTTGCCGTTTCTCGTTGCCCGGCGGCACTCGAGGCGCCGCGCACATCTGCCGGCCTCCATAGGGACAAACGGGCAATTCCCCCCCCCCCGCATTGATTTCGGGGAGTTCTTCCCGCCGCGTCCTGGACCCTGGCTCCCTCCCTGGGAGTCCTGGGGGCTAATCCTTGCGGATCAGCCGCCCGGTCAGGGTGCCCGGTCGTTTCCTCCCGGACCAGCCGAGAGGAGCGTCCGGCATGGCTGAGAAAACGAAACCGAATCCAACACGGCTACTCATCTTGATCTATCAACAAAGGCCCCAGAGTTCAAAGACAGTCCCTGGGAGAAGAATCAGTGGTATGGGACAGGAATGACAATGGGTGTGGAATGATAGGGGGTGTCATTCTAATCCCAGAGCCCTGACCCTATTCCCAGGAGCAGTTGTTCCACTCTTCGACCTGTCATTCCAGTCCCTGAGCACAGGTTCTGTTCCTACAGGCTGTCATTCCACTCTGGGGATGTCATTCTAGTCCAAGAACACTTCTGCTACTCCCAGGGGCTGTCTTTCCATTGCGGTGCCTGCAATTCCATTCCAAGAATGATTCTACTACTACCAGGGGTTGTCATTCCACTGTGTAACCTGTCATTCCTTCCCAGAGCACAAATTCTGCTCTGAGGGGCTGTCATTGCACTCTTGGAGTTGTCATTCCAGTCCCAGAACTCTTCTTCTACTCCCACGGGCTGTCATTGCACTACACTCTGGGGGCTGTCCTTCCAGTCCCAGACCACTGAGCCTATTCCAAGGACTGTCATTCCACTCTGAAACCTGTCCTTCTGGTCCTGGAGCACAAACTCTACAGCCAGGGACCATCATTGCACTCTGGGGGCTGTCATTCCATCTGGTCCCAGAGACCTTTATGGAAAATCCATTCCACATTTTCTTTGCAACTTTTTTTTGTATTGTGATGCATTTCAATGCAGCCCATGCAAGTAAATTGGCATCCCTGGCTCCCATTATCTCCAATGGGCCTTCTAGCCTCTCCTAGTATTTTCAATGGGCAATCCTCCTGTCATTCCTTTTAGTACATGGCAGGGAGGGGGAGCAAGAAAGAAAGGAGGAAGCAAGGGGGAGAAAAGGTCAGACGAGAGCTCGCTGCTCCCCAGCCAACTAGAGTGTCTCTTCCTTGCTCCACGTGGAAGCTTCACCCAAGGCTTAAATTGAGAGAGAGAGAGAGGAGAAGGGGGGAAATAGCAGAGAGTTAAATGTCCCCGCTGATTCTCTAGGTCCTTCCCACTTTCTCCTTTCCCTTTCCCTTTGCTTTCTTCTGTCATTATTCTGTCTCATCCTCCCCCCCAGTCCACCAAAAGAAACGTATCACTTTTCCTCCACTTCTTTCCAGTTTGTGAGCAGACAGGCAAAAGATAGGGGAAAATGCTTGGCATGCATGCGTCCTCTCAGCCCTCCCACTCAGTTGTGCCACAGCGTGCACCTCTGCCCCCCCTGGTATCCCCTCTGGCGCCTCTGCGCTTAAAGCAATTGCCCGACTTGCCTCCATTGACGTGCCACCCCTGAGCTTCTGTGTGTCAAAGCTCTCTTCTTTAGATACAGAGAGAATGAAGTTCTATCATCCCTTGTATTAAAGTTTGAAGGTGGGAAGAGTGTTGTAAAGAAGGGCCAGTTGGAGTCAGGATGCAGAAGTACAACACAAAATGTAATCAGCTTGATTGGAGTTGGGAGATAGAAGTGGGAAATGCAGAGAATTAGCATATGTTATTTTATTTATTTATTTATTTATATTTCAATTTATATACCGCCCATCCCCAGGGGCTCTGGGTGGTGAACAGTTTAAAATCGATAAAAACAAGAAAACAACAAAACTAAAATCAATATAGAAACAATGAAACAAATTAACGAAGTGCAGTGGTGGGGAGAACCCTCCCCCACCCCAAAGGTGGGAGGCTGACATGGCACCACTCCCTTCAACCACCAAACGCCTGGTGGAACAGCTCTGTCTTACAGGCCTGGTGGAACGATAATATGTCCCACTGGGCCCAGGTCTCCATAGACAGAGTGTTCCACCAGGCTGGGGCCAGGACTGAAAAGGCCCTGGCCCTGGTTGTAGCGAGGCAGGCTTCCTTAGGGCCAGGGACCACAAGTAAACATTTATTAGCTGATCGAAGCGATCTCCGGGGAACGTACAGGGAGAGGCGGTCCCAAAGATATGCCGGTCCCAACCCATTCAGGGCTTTAAAGGTAAGAACCAACACCTTGAACCTGATTCGGAATTCAACCGGAAGCCAGTGCAGCTGGCACAGGACAGGTGTGATATGTGACTGGTAAGATATACCAGTCAGGACCCGCGCCGCTGCATTCTGGACCAGTTGTAGTTTCCGGATCAGGCCCAGGGGTAGCCCAGCGTAGAGTGAGTTACAGTAATCTAGCCTGGAGGTGACCGTTGCATGGGTCATGTAGCCAGGTCCTGGAGTGTCAGGTAGGGGGCAAGTTGCCTGATCTGACGAAGATGGAAAAATGCAGACTTGGCAACTGCCGTGACCTGGGCCTCCATCGATAGGGAGACATCCAGGAGCACACCCAGACTCTTTACCACTGGCGAAGTTGCCAGTGATGTCCCATCCAGGGCAGGGAGCTGGATCCCAACATCTGGCAGCCCCCGTCCCAGCTGCAGGACCTCCGTCTTCACTGGGTTCAATTTCAGCCTGCTCTGTTTCAACCATGCTGTCACAGACTCCAAAGCTCTGGCCAGATTGTCTGGGGCCGTGTCTGGCCGGCCGTCGATCAACAGAAAAAGCTGGGTGTCATCCGCGTATTGATGACAGCCCAGCCCAAACCTCCACACCAACTGGGTGAGGGGGCGCATGTAGATGTTAAATAACATCGGGGAGAGTATTGCCCCTTGGGGAACCCTGCACACCAAGGGGTGACGGGGCGATAGATCTGCCCCGAGCACCACTCTCTGTCCCTGACCCTGGAGAAAGGAGACCAGCCACTGTAAGGCTGTCCCCCTAATCCCCACATCGGCAAGGCGGCTGGCCAACAAATCACAGTCAACCGTGTCAAACGCTGCTGTGAGATTGAGTAACACAAGCAGTGCTGACCCGCCTCGATCCAGATGCCTGCGAAGGTCATCTGTGAGGGCAACCAAGGCCGTCTCCATCCCATGGCCAGGACGGAAGGCAGACTGGAATGGGTACAGGACTAAAGCATCATTCAGGAATTCCTGCAGTTGTACCGCCACTGCCCGCTCAATCACCTTGCCCAGGAATGGGAGGTTTGACACTGGGCGGTAACTGGACGGGTCGGTGGGGTTTTTTCAGGAGGGGCCGCACTACCGCCTCCTTTAACGCTCCTGGAAAAACCCCAGAGCTCAGGGAGATGTTAACAATGGCCTCCAAATGGTCCTGTAGCCCCTCCGAGCTGGCCTTCACCAGCCAGGATGGGCAGAGGTCCAGAGGACAGGTGGTTGGCCTCATCCCCTGCAGGATCCTGTTAACATTGTCCTGAGAGAGCAGCCTGAAATGATCTAATACGGACCCAGAAGACGGCCAAGGGGTCTCCAGCTCCCTTACTGTTTCAACAATGGGCGGCAGGCCACAGCGAAGGGACAAGATTTTGCCCGCAAAATATAAGAATCCTATGTCCTTTAGCCCTGGAGTGCCCATTGTTCTGAATTTATTAATCTAGTTCAGCAGTCTCCCATTATAATCTCCCTTTGAAGCTTCTCTGTAGGAGAACTGTCAATCTTAAATTAGTAATGGAACATCCTGGAAGATTCAAATGTTCTCCCACTAGTTTCTAATGAAGCCTCCCACTTAAAACAAAGAGTTAAAGAACATCTGAGAGCTGGCCTCAAAAGTTCCTCCCTATCTCTGCTTTCTTTTAAGATAGAGACTGAGTTAGCCAGTATTCATAGTTGTTAGAGTGTTGGACTAGGATCTGGGAGGTCCAGGTTTAAATCCACAGTCTGTTATGGAAGCTCACTGGGTGACCATGGGCCAGTTACACCCTCTCAGCCTAGTCTACCTCACTGGGTTCTTGTGAGGATAAATGGAGGACAGGAGGATGATATGAGCTGCTTTGGGTTCCCATTGAGAAAAAAAGTGGGGTATAAATTAAAAAAAAGTAAACTAAGTAAGTTATTTTAGATCATAGTGAAGATTGCTGTCTGATTAGTCTCCAGTCAATGGATCCTAATACGCCCAGTTTCTTGCTTAAGGGATGGCTACTGGTGGATGGAGAGGCAGCTTGGCAGATAAAGCTGAAAAGTTCAAAAAGTGTAAGCAATACTGGTTGCGGTATCAAAGAGCCACAGAAAAAGGAATGGGCATGGGAGGAAAAAATCAGACCACACCTTGGTGTTGGCGAGTTATTTAACCCGAAGTGACAGCTGACAAACTTTCAAGGGAAACAACACTTTGTGGGTAATAGTTTATTTATTTCTCATACTGTGAGCTGTAAATTCACCTATTTATGGAAGCCACATTTTTCCTCCTATTGTTCACCTGTCACTCAAAGGTGCCGTTCTATTATCGAGTTGGATGTCAAATAGTCACAGCTCTGTCAATTTGATGTCAGGTTGTTGGGGGAACGAACTGCGATTCATTTATTTTAATTTATTTTTTGGCTTTAGAGGGAGAGAATGAGTGAGCTGGAGTGTGTGGGGGAAAGTTAAATAAAAGCCATTCATTCACCTCCCTCTGCCTGTCAAAAAAGGAGCAGATGGGCACTTACTGCCATTCTGACACCCCCACATGGCTGCCTGCAAACTTGGAAATATTGCCCCGCATTTCTTTTAGTGTATTTGTTGCTGGATGGCAGAGTAGTGGTGGTGGCAATGATGGAAAGCCTTCACCTGCACAGAGACCAGCCTTTTGCTGGATGATGCCACCATAAAGGTGGAATGCTACTGTCACTGTATGTCCCGTACATGTGCAGAGGAACAGTATCTGCAAGTGGTGGCAAATGGTTAAGGGAAGGCACTGAATCTGGGATTGGGACATGCAAACTAATAAAGAAGGAGAAGCCCCAGGACGTTTTCCAGGGTACAATTGCAGAATCTCACCCAATTCCCCTCCTTCCTAGAGCTCATCCCATGTAGATTTTTGATCACATATGTTCCATGATCCCCAGCATAAGAATTTAAGAAAATGTTGCTGGATCAATTCAAACCTGTTATCTACGCTGGCTAACAAGATGCCGTGGAGGGCCAACAAACATGGCATAGACACCAAGGCCAGGGCCTTCTCTGATGCTGCCTTTTGGTTTGGGTGTTTATTATGTTTATCATTAATATGATCAGAAAAAAATAAGATGACCACAGTCTTATACAAATACAGAGAACCCATTCAGCTTCTTTAAGCAAATCTCTGAGAAGCAGCATGCAAATTCTGAAAATAAAAAAATAAATAAGAAACTCTGAGCTTTGAATTGAACCAGAGCTGACAAAATTCTGTAGCATCCCTTGTTTTGCTCTCTTGCTTCAGCTTTTTGTAAATGTAAGGAAGGTATCTGATTTTTTTCTTCCAGAGGTGTCAGGATATTTCTGACTCCCATACTGTTCAGTTCAATGTACACTGCCCCATTCACCATCCACTTAGGAAGCATCTCTTATGAATGCACACAAATTCAACATACTTTGTCTGTTCTTCATTGCTGGGATCTGCTATCAACTGGGTCTGATTGTTAAGAGACATAACATTTCATATTTCAGTACTTTAGACTGGATAAATGGGGCATATTATTTCTTCTTGGAGACTGTAACATTGAGATTTCACCAATATTTCCAACATATAAGGCCATTTACAGGGCAATCATCCACTGACTTTGGTGGCTCAAACTTAGAATGGTGTAACTCCATTTATGATCACTCCATTATTTCATTTTTTCTCAGTAGAATTTGAAGCTTCCACAGCTAGCTAAACTGGGATGGTGTGTGTGTGTGTGTAATAATATATTTGGTACGTAACATACCAGCTATTGCTGCGAATATATTTTTAAATACAACTTTGTAATCCTAATAAGTTAGTAATATCATTTAGTAATACACATCTCTTAATGTTGCTGCAGCAGGTGGTAGAAACTTAAAATTGGCAAGAGCATAGTCCCAGGTTGCAGATGTGTGTTTTGGTGGTCCAGTAAAAATCTGTGTTGATTTGGCTGAGCTACAATGCTCTTTAAAAAAAAAAAACATTCACAGCCACACCTGACTAGTTTGCCTTCTTTGGCATTTTTAGTTTTGCATATTTTTTAGTTACATGACAAAAAAAGTTAAAGACTGCCAGTGTTTTGCTGCTGTACATCAGGCACATATACCTTGAGTGGAAAGTTCCCCTGAATAGGAAGTTTGTTCAGCTTAAAATCTGAATAGTGGATGGGCATGTTTTGGTTTAGAAGACAGAGATATGTCAGCTCTGTTGTGCCACTGGTTGGCTGTGGTATATGGAAAAGATCACTATTCCCCCCCCCATTTTACCAGAACCAAAATAGAAAACAATTTGTATATATTATATGTTCTAGTATTCAGCTGATTTTAATCCTGAAAGTCAATTCATAATATTATTTATTTATTTATTTACAGAATTTATACCCCACCTTTCTGTCCTCATCAGGGCCACCAAGAAGGCTCTATGGATAACTGAAGTGACTACCAGACTTTTCCAGGCATTTTTATTTACTTATTTACATTATTTATTGTCCGTCTTTCTCACTGAAACTTAAAGTAGATTACAGTGTCAGTACAGTTCATTTTTTAAAAAAAAAATGTAATAATAAGGTATATCAGTGCAATTTGCAAAGATTTAAACTAGCAATAATCAAATGCAGAGTTGAAGAAATTCTAAAACAGAGCATAAGCAGTTCTAAGACTGACATAAGACTGACAACATAGAACTACTTGCACTTGCATTAAGTTCTGCTATCTGGACACATATATTCTGGTAGCTGGACACATATATAACCCAGCAGAATCCTGTTGACATAAATCTAAATTCTTCAAAGTGGAGAATTAGGGAAAGTTCAAGTAAAAAAAATAAAGACAGTTTCTCCTGTGGCATGTAAAGCAACTAATAAGTTTTTTTCATGAAAAATATCCAATATAGTAGGTTTTCAAACAAATTTTAGATATAACAACATGCGTAAATGGGACACAAGTGCTATGAACATAGAATTCTTTGTAAATGCAGACTCTTCAACAACCTTCAGAAATGGTACTCTGGACGGAGGCAGATCCTAAGTAGGGATGCCCAGCAAAACTAAGGCATGGGGGAGTCCAAATATTTGCTTAAAGAGATGCAGCCCCTCTTCTTCCCTTCTCCTGCTGGAATATTCTTTTGGGCCTACAGTGAAATTAGAGTTCACACAAGTTTCCTAAAAATAAAGTTTGAGGCCTTCTTTCTGCTGATGGCCAGAAAGACTGGGAGGAGGGGGGCTTCCATTACAGTTGATAATACATGAGCGACTTTATTAACTGTTCATGCTCTGTTACCTTTTGCTCCCTCAGTGTAGACTGATTGGAGCCATTTCCACAACTTCTAAACTTTTAAAAATTGAAGTAATATATTAAAGAGAAGGTAACATGGGTTTCGCCTTTACAGCCTAGCATGTCTGTTGCTGCCTTGATGCCCTCCATTAAGGGCACCACAGCTTTCTTCCCTTTCAGTAGCACTCAGTGGTGAGAATTCAAATCCTCTTTCCATCTTATCATGTGAACTGCTCGGCCTCCACGACATTCTCCAACCCACCCACCCCTGGTGGCCTGCGCTGCCTTACCACTGCTCCTGCAGCTTCCACGCTGCCTCATCAGGCCAGTAAAATGAGTATGTGGGGTGGGGGGAGGGAAGAGCTAGGCCATCATCCCCAGACAACCTCTAAATGTGATCACATGTGAGGAAATTTTACATAGGACAAGACTGGACTGAAATTTTAAGGGAGGCCCCCTACAAACTGGATATTGTGCATGCTGTCTGGGCAGCTTCTGCAAAGCTTGTAAAATGCCTGCAGAAATTACTAAAGAAGGAACTGCTTACCCGCTTTATGCTTTTGTTAATCTTTTCTTAGTTTTCATGTTTGCCTCATCATTTGATTTTTAGTTTGAACACTAGATGCATCTGACAAAGAGAGCTGCAGTTCTCAAAAGCTTATGCTACAATAAAGTTGGTTAGTCTTAAAGGTGCTACTGGACCCTTTACTATATTTTAAAGTGTTTCACTTTATTGAAATATAACTCAGATATTATATTTTGTCTTAATTCTTAGCATAACATATTTTACCAATTTAAGAGGATGCAGTGGTTATCTGCAGAAGGCTTTATTTGTGTTGTGAATGAGGATACTGGGATTTCTTTACATCTTTAAATGCCCTTGGTTGAGTTTATGAAAGCTGCAAAGTATATAAAATGTTGTGTTTATGCATTCCTATTAATTCTAGTGATTTACTCTCCCCTACTTCACTCACAGATGATGAAAATACAGTGGGTTGTTCCTGTTCACTTTTTCAGTTAATTCTGCTATGGCTTGCTAACACTGCAGGGAGTGTTTAATAAATCAAAGCTGTATTTCATTTGAATTTTTTTAGTTGCATGGAACTGCTCCTATTGATCTTAAGACATAATAAACTCTGAAGTAAGTCCTTTTTTAAATGTAAATGTGAAGACTTAATCCATCTGTGGGTGACCCTTTAATGGAGGGCACAACACACATTATAGATAGGATATTTGGCTATCAGCCATGTACAGCTATGACAGAAACCTAAACCTCCTTCCATGCTAAGCTCTCCTTCACAATGTTTTCCAGAGCTGTCAAATATCACTAAATAAATAAGCCCCATGTCATTCCTATGCTGCATGCTCTGCTGAGTAATATTTAGTGATTGCCAAAAACATGGGATCCAGAGAGAAGGGAAGGCAGATGTTACACTGCCTCTTATTTTGTTAATAAATTGAAGGCGCAGTTGCATGCCAGGTCTTGTCTGCTGCTTCCTGGGAGCAGAGGTCTGTGCTTCTTGGTGGCGCAGCAAGCTGGTGTCTGGAAATAAGTCTGCACTTCCACAAAGTGTGCGTGCAAATGCCCTGTTGGATTTGGTTCTGGGCTTGGTTCTGGGCCCAGTGATTTTCAATATTTTTATGAATGAGCTGGATGAGGGTGTGAAGGGTTTAGTCATTACATTTGCAGATGGCACCAAACTGGGAGGAGTAGCAAACACCCTTGAAGAAAGGGATAGAATTCAACAAGATCTGAACACACTGGGAAAGTGGGCAGATTTGACTAAAATGTGATTTAACATGGATAAGTGCCAGGTTTTCCACCTGGGTAACAAAAATGCAAAGCAAGCATATTGGAGGAGGGATACACTTCTGAGTAGCAGTGTGTGTGAACAAGATCTTGGGATATGGGTAGATGGGAAGCTAAATATGAGCAGTCAATGTGTTTCAGCCGTTTAAAGCTAATAGCTAAAAATAGATAACAAGAATGAAATCTAAAACAAACATACTAGCCTAAAATCCTTAGAATAAATGATGACTGAAAAAAATTTCTATTATTATTAAAGAATCCCAAAGGATTTGAAATCTGATAGGTTTTTATATCCCTAGAAACTGCTTATCATTGCACTTGTGATGCTGAACTCTGTATTTTCACAAGTGTAACAAGTTCAAAGATTGTTCAGACATGTACCTTCCAGGGCATTTGATATCCCTTTTGAGTACTCAGGCACCTTGAGAAGTTACAGCTTGCACGGCTGCTAGCTGACCTGCACAAGATCAGAAGCTTGGATTTCTTCCTGGGCAAGAGAAGAAATTCTCAAGGAAATGCCTTTTGATTTGTTATGCTGCCAAGCATTATAAACTGCAGAAATTTATATTCCAAACCAGGTAAATACAAACTTCAATGGCATCGCTAGCCATAATCTACCATTTATGAAGATAGGATTTAAAATTCCTGACCCTGTGAAGCATATACTCATGCAAACCTGACCAGGAACAGTCAGGGAGGAAATTACACTTCTTCATTGGAAGGCTTGTCTGACACTATGACAGCTTGTGATTTAGATGAAAATCTAGAGGAAACTAAAAGCGTGTTGTTGGCAATCGAAAGATAAAGATCCACCCATGCACCCAAGTGCAGAGTTTACTCTTCTAGAAGCCATAAGAACTCCGAGTGTGCAGGTGAAATGCTAACTATCAAACCTATACTGCAAGATGAGTCCAGGGATGGCACTGCCTACAACAGACACAGACAAACTACTCTCTTGCTCCAGTTCTTTGGGGTAACCTTTCTAGTTTCGGCTGTGTAGCACTGTTGGTGATATATTTTCCCAGCTTGACATCTTCCCTTCCTTCATATGGATCCATCCATGCTCACTTCCTGCATACCTGTTGTAAGCTCAAAGCTGAGCAAGATGTAATTGTTATCCTGGGATTCAGTGGGGGGGGGGGGTTAAATATAAGGACCCTTTTCTGTTCTCTTGGCCCATTTGTTTGATTTTTAAAAAAATAATATGGTGAATCAAAACCACTATCTCTGTGGTGACAGGTGTGTGTTTGTGTGTGAGATTTCCTGCTGTGGGCGACTACATTCTAAATTGTAGATGAGTTGCAAGCAGGCACTTAGGATGAGAGAAGAAACTGAGCTGAAGTTCAAGGTCTTGGTTTTTAATATTTGTGTAACCCTCAGCGTCCTGAAGGCCAGGTTCAATTTCTAAAGTAAGGATCAGAAATTCAAAATGTAAATCCAATTTATTTAAATATAACAGAACACAATTTTAAAAACATTCCCAAAGCTATCAATACTGGTTCACTAACCAGTGATCCCAAAGCTGAGTCCTATTCACATCACAATTAGAGATGGGCATGAACCAAAATATGAACAAACGTTTGTGACGAACCAAAATATGAACAAACGTTCATGACGAACCAGGCTGGTTCGTGGTTCGCAAACTGGCGATTTGTTAGAGCGAATTTCTGACGAACTGCCATAAACTTTAGGCTGGTTTGTTTGGTTCAGTTTTTTGGTTCGTCACTGCAGACAGCCTGGAGCCGATCAATCAGTTTCCTAGGCAACAGGGGATGGACTTCTTGCAGATCTTCTGCTGAGCCAGAAGTGGCCTTCTGTTGGCCAGGAAGTGACCTTCTGCTGACCTGGAAATGATGATTTGCTGACCTGGATGCGATGTTTTCACAAACCAAATGAACTGGTTCGTGAACCGGGGCAGATTTGTGAAAGTTCGTGGTTCATGAAATGTGACAAACCACGAACTGCAAGGTTCATTTTTTTCTGGTTCATGCCCATCTCTACTCACAATCCACTTTGTAGTGGGTGCAGACAGTACTGTGGGTTTGTCTAGAGGCTATGTCTGGAACAGAGTCCCAAATATCCAGAACGCCTTCTAATAGCAGGAACTCTTTTTATGAAGATGCTGGATGAATCCTTGAGCTTGTTCATTGCCCTAGGAGCAGTTCCCCTTTCCCCCGGAAAGAGAATGTGGTGCAGTTTTGTATTAGGCTGTTGCTCTCAGGGAGTCAATGAAGAGTTCAGCTATCAGGAATTCTTGCCCTTTGCTCTTCCCAGCTTCTTCAGCTCTTCTTAACCATCACTACTCTCCAAGGGATAAATGTTCAATCCTTCCCAGATGGCAGTTGCAGCTCTGCATCTCACTTGAATATACACCTTGGAAACAAGCTTTGCCTCTCATAGAGCACTGCTTTTAGCACTCCTCTCTATCCCCCAGTCTTTTCAGCTAGCCGAGTCCTGCTTTATATCACCTCTCCTAGTCATGGTGGCCCTTTCAAATGAATGCCCCATGAGCTTTTGCCAAACATGCAAATTAATACAAACTTATGTACACATCAGTTATCCGGTAATCTGGTCTGGCCTAAGGTCTATCTAAGTATCTGCAGTCAACTAATCAAACCTAGGCCCTAGGCCCAAAAAACCCATTTTTCAGTATAGGCTTAGCTTTGGTTGTTATATATATATTTGGTAAAAAAAACAGTTTGTGGCTAATTGGACGTTATTCCATCTGCTGACACCATGTGCAGCTAGCAACAACTGTCTTTGAGGCACAAGAATGCAAAGTGAGTAAGATCAGCTCTTTTAGCAGCACTGCCAGGCTTATGGTTGGGGATGGCTCAAAGAAGTTCAGAACTGTTTAGGGACAACTGAAGACACAGTTAGGATGACAAGGGCAATGCAGAAATAGCTGGAACTTATGACTCCCGTTCATTCCTGCATGGATTGGCAGAAGGAGGAAGAACTGTATCCAGCCTTATGAGACTGTGAGAATCCAGTTTCCATAACAACCTCAGTTCAGTTTCTTCTCCTTGTCATGATGTTATCTTTTTATGTCACTTTTCAAACTTTCTGTGCTGTAACAACAGAATTCATTTGATGGCAGCAGGATCCTTGATGTGAGTTTGGGGTTTGCTTTTCTTTTCCAAAAAGAAAAAAGGAAGAAAGAATTATTGTTTTCCCCATTGAGATAATTCTCACAGAGGGAAATATCAATTTTCAAGATCTCCCCCCCCCCTTTTAAAAAAAGAAATAGTATTAGATTTGAGCTGCTGATGGCAACAAGCCCAGTAGCTAGGGATGGGATAACAACGTAGCATACAAGAACACCCAGATGACTCTTTAAAGTTCTATTACATTGTAATGATGTTGCTTTAACTCAAGAGCAAAAGAATAGAAAACCTAGAGATCAGGTGAAGAACGAGTTATGAAGAGATATGGTCACCTGGGAGAAACAGATATAACAGGATTATCAGCCCTTTGGTGGGGGCAGAGGATCCCCCAGTTCCAGGTCCCATTTACCACCACTGCTCAGAGCACTGGCAAGAGATGTTTTTTTTGTTGTTGTTTAAATGGCTGTTGGTTCAATAGCATGATGTCACTTCTGGGGAAAACCTGGAAGTGATGTCAGTACTCTCTAGGAAGCACTGTAAATTCTATGGTTTTAGCACAGAGTTTCTGGACATTCCTAGAGAGATTTGATGCCACTTCTGGGTGGCATTTCCCTTAAGAAAAGCAGACAGGAAAGAATGAGTTGCATGTAGTAGTGAACAGAAGGCTGCAAAGGCATAGTATGCTTTCAAGGACTTTGGTTAAAATACCATTCCCCTTGTGCCAAAAAGAGGCCATTAAATGTGGGTTAGATTCCTGCCAAGTTGATCTGGGGTCAAAAAGAGGTAAGAAAAGGCAGCAAGGAGACTAGGAACTGTAGAATGGAGGGTAAGGGTTAGGGTTGGGGTTAGAAAGGTATTGCTGTTGGAGTTTGTGATTGTTTAAAGATGGTTAAGAACTAGACATGAACACTCTGGGAGTGGCAAAGGGGAGAGCACTATCTTCAACTGTTTACTCCCCATTTCCATAAACCAATGAAAAATGCTGCATCTCCACTGTAGGGAAGAACTCTCTTTTCTCTAAAAACAAAACTCAGCTCCTCCATCAGTGAGGAAGAGTTCTGCACAGTACTTTAATAGCAACAATAGTTGTCCTTGCTTGTAGATAATGATGGATTTTAATTACAAGCTGCTTTGAGAGTCAATCTTGCTGGAAAAGGGGGGAAGGAATTAATACAAATAAAGGTATTTTACCTTTCCATCCATGTACCTTTCTAGAGGTTTCTCACACACCCGAGTGGTACCATGCTTTCCATAAAAGAATGGCCCTTAGGACATGAGAATAAACAGGAAGCTGAATGTTAAAACAAAATAAGGTATTCAGTCTGCTCAAAAAACATGCTAATCCCAGTCTGAAAGAATTGTGGGGCTGTTGGCTGTGATGTATTCAGAGTTGGGGCTCTAATTTTAAGCTTTCCTTCTCCTATTTTCTTCCCCCTACTTTCTTGTCCTCTCCTATACAACTCTGTTTGCTATGCTTCTCACTCTTGCGAGCTCTGAATAGGAAAGAAAGAGGGACCATGAGAAGTATGCATGAGACTGGCACTAGAATAATAAATTTAACTCTGAAATAAGTGATACCTGTGGGTAATAGGTTTGAAATTGCTGTGTTCCTTGGTAACAGGATATAATTACAACTTGCACAGGTTCTGTAGGGCAATGGTGCAATTATCACCCTTATTTCTAACTTTCAATGAAAACGTCGGCACACTGTTACCCAGAATTCGGTAGTAGGGGATGTGGAACATACTGGAGAGATAACAGTGGCACCCAGTACATGTGCCTTTGTAATCTTTCCACACCAAGCTCTACCCCCTCCCCTTCCTGACTGGGCAATCTGAAAATGCACAATGCGGTGTGATTAAATCCATGGAAATACAATGCCTTAGCAGCTCAGTGAGGCTACTGCAGGGTTTCTTGGTAACTACCAGAGAATGAGTGATGAGTGATAGGCCTATATTATACCAGCAGGCAGGTTATCGTGTGTTACTATACAGTTCCCTGGTAATTAAAGCCTATTGAATGATATTGCCTCTCTACAACCATGAGGAGGTCTCTTTGTGTGGCTGCATAGTAACATAGTAATTACTGGGCAATGGGTGATGAATGGGGTTTATCAGGATGCTTACTATTTTTCACAGCTTAATTTGTTCTGTAATATGAAAGGATACCAGTCTGAATGTTGCTACAGGAAATTGTGTGTGTCTGTGCCAGTCAGTTACTGTAATGTTTCACAGACACTGTAGGGAATTTCTACAATTTGGGGTCAACATGACTAGAACTGATTGGTTTGGTTGACTAATTATTGGAGATGAGAGACTGTTTGGGGTCATTTTCTTGCCTTGGCTTAATTGGTTTTTGTCTCAGTACTACAGGCTATTTGTATGTGGGTAGCATATATTTATGCTACAAATTTAAATCAGTTTAAATCATTACTTAGTTGATGCGTTATTTTTACCTGCTTTTCTGCCCAATGGGGACCCAAAGGAACTCACATGATTTCTCTATGCATTTTATCCGCACAATAACACCCCTGTGAGGTAGGTTAGGCTGAGAGAAAGAGACCCGTGGTTATTTAGAAAACTTCCATGGCAGAGTGGGGATTTGAACTTGGGTCTCCCAAATCCTGGTCTGGCATTCTAACCACTAGCCATTACTGGTTTATTTTCATCACTCTTCACAGAGAAACTTTGTAACCTTGAGAGATCCATAGCCCTTTCAAAATACAATCAGTAGAATTTCTTGGCTGTGAGATATTACAGTAAAAATGTTGAAAATTGTTTCAGTTAGTTAAGAACATATGCCTGCCATTTTGTGTTCTTACTGAGAGAGGTTTAGTTGCAATTGACTTTGAAGAAAATTACAGTATCTGTGGGATAATGGTGTCACTTTTTTCACCTAGGCATGGTGATCTGCTTATGTTTATGATGCATACTATTGAATTCCTCGACAACAGGTATTCTCCTTTGAGTATGCTATTGAACAAACCTCATCAGCAAAATGCCATAGAGTGCAAGGAGGCTGCCTCAAAGGGGGAAACTTGAACACAATCACCCCAACCTCCATCTTCTGCCTGGTCCATGAATCTGAGATCTCTCCATCAGCAGCCATCTGTCAGAGCCTGAAAGTATGGATGGGGAGGGGGAGAGTGAGATGCTGTAAATGTTTAGCTGTTCGAAAACTGTAAATATGGTTGCATTTTCTGTTGTTCTGTATTTTCTATTCCCCAATCCCCACTGTCTTCTTTTTTGTGTTCTTAGAAAATAAAATTCACAATTGGATCTGTTCTTTTTGAGAGACTGAGATAAGTTATATTCTCCCTTCCTCCAAATCTTACCATTCTAGCCACACACTACTCAAGAGGAGAAGAGAAGTCTTGCTCCATGAAGATGTGGGAGCTCCTCTGACACGTGCATTCCCAAGCTGATCAGGGGGTGGCTTGAGGGGCCACCATAGTTCTTAAAACGCTCCAGGTTGATGGCAAAACTACCAATAGGATGCAAGAAAGCCATTTAACCCATGTTTGCACAGTATATTCCAGGCTCTCCCCATCTCCCTACTCATTACTTCTCTTTCCCCATCCTGAATGCAAATGTTGGTTGTGGTTCAATGAAATATTCTCAGATTTTTGAAAGAGCAAGTAGCTTGAAGTTAAAATGTGAGGAGAAAAGTGGTTAGGTGAAAGTAATGCCTGCTTTGCCACTAGAATGGTAAACTAGTTAGTCCAAAAAGATAATTTGGTATGGATGGGCTTTGAGTAAATTGAAGTTATCAGTCCCTTTGGATTATCCAATTCAGGGGAGTTTCACTAGAAGCATCTTTCTATCGAGACTTTGAACGTCAATGCTCACTAGAATTTGACATACAGTTTTTAAAGTCTCAAGACTTAGTGGTATCCTGATGGTTTTGGTTTGCTGTGAGGCTTGTATTATTTCCAGCATATGTAACATGAGTGAATCTGCCTGTCTTTTCCTGGGAGTAATGGCACTACGGTTTGATTATTAAAAAATATATCGTTTGGGTCTTTGAAATTGAAATGGATTTCACTTCTCCCTTTATATATTAATTATTGATAAATGGAGCCTGGGAGACAACTATGAAGCCTGGCATGATTAAAGACAGACCGTTTTTAATTTGATATCTCTAGCAGTGACAGAGGAGTCCTGTTTAATCGAGTCATTTATCAAAACAGGATAAATCAGAAGAGGGCTTGAGGGGATTGCACTGGGAACTGGGGTGTGGCTGAAGGTGATGGCGTCATGTAGGGAATGGGATGCCAAATATTAAATGGCAAGCATTTGCCTATCATATTGCAGCAAATGTTTAAATGTGCCTAGCAACATTATTTTGCAATGATGGCATGAGTTTCTCCCTCACTGCCTGCCTGCTTGGCTCTTCCTCATACCACCAAAGCTTAGCAGCAGCCAGTCTACTTCATCCTCCTCCTTCTGCAGCAGCAGCAGTTGATCTCTCCCACCCTTCCTATGCTCACTGTCAGGCTTGCCCTGCAAAGCCTTCTTCCTTTGCACTTCCAGCTCCATTCCAGTTGGCAGCCAGGGCTTCCCCTTCATCCATTGCAATGTGCAGCATATGAGGAGCCTTGAGAAAGATTAGCTGCATTTAAAGTTTCTGCTGTGTCCATTCTTAAGTACAGATATTCCTTTTTTATCTGATCTTCAACATTGCATGCACTTCCCACTATGAAAATGTGAGTGTATTAATGCTAAATGATAACATTTTAGAAAGACTGCTTTTAAAAAAAATGAAATTTACATCCATAATGTCATGGTGATGAAATCGTGGAATATCTAAGAAATTTTCAGTTCTTAGATTCCTGGTACACTGTTGCTCACATGCAACCAAAATATAAGAGCTGAGGCAGGGTGAGAGCATGTGCAATGCACTGGATAATCCCAGTTAGGTTTGCTCAAACACCACCAGTTCAACTCACATCCTGTTTGCTGGTTGTGAATAGACATGGGCACAAACAGAAAAAAAATAATGAACATGGTGTTCGTTGTTTGTTGCCATCCACAAACAATGAAAAATGAACATTGATGAACATGATCCTGTTCACAAACATGTTCATTGTTCATTGTTCGTGGGGGCCAGCAGGCTCTCCTTCAGCCATCAAGATGCCTACTGCACCACTCCCAGAAACCCTACCTGAGCAGGCAGCAGGAAATGTACCAATAATAAATAATAGCTTGGCCCCAGAGCCTGGCAGCAGCCCTGGAACCTGAAGGGGTAGATCTCTATCCCATCACACACAAAGAAAATTCAAGCTCCAATGCACTCACCCTGTCTCTCCCTGAAAGCCAGAGCTGAGAGCCCCCCTCCCCCTTGGTCTTCTCCCCTTGTAACAAATTTGGAGCGCCAGTCCACACTTGGAAGGAAGATCTGCCTATCAAGCTAAATTGGGCTTAGATTGGGGTTTCCAGGGCAACTGCAGGAGTTCAGACAGAGTTCAGACAATCCCTGCCTAAGCTGCCAAGGGAATTGATTGCAGGTGCCAGACTGTCTGGCTTGATGCACAGCAACGAACGAGGCTTGCAACGACCACCTGTTCGTTTAGAATGGGGCTTCATGAACAGCTTGTTCGCAAACAGCAGATTGGGCTGTTCGTGGCTTTTTTTAGTTCGTATTGCTGTTTGTGCCCATCTCTAGTTGTGAACAGAGAGACAATTTTTCAATTATTAGTTGGACTGTTTGTCACTCCAATCATGACCGTTTGGCAGGTTGCTTTGCTTTATTCCTACCTAAGCCTACAATCAGCTTTTTGCACATGCATGTTATCATATAATCTGTTTGAGTTTTATTCTTCCCTTTCCTTGCTGTATGACTGTTCCATTCAGCAGGCAATTGATTAGATAGACAAAGCAGTCACAAATCATATAAATCAATCAATCATAAATGCCATGTCTTAATAAAATGCTACCCTTAGGTGTTCATCTAAGTAGCCCCTAGTGATACTAATGGCTGCCAGTTGATTTGAATTGGCAGCCTCTTTGTGCATACACAGTTTTGCAAAAACCAGATACAAACCAGTTCAGCAGGTAGTCATGGCTGTTTGGCATATACCGAATAGACTGGGTGATTGGCTCACATCTGATCAACATATTTGAATACAATAGTTTCAATTGTCAAACACTTCTAAGTTCAACTCTCAGCTCAGTCATGAATGCTACAAGAAACCTTAGGCCAACTACTATCTCTTACATCCCATCTGTAATATTAGAACAACAAAGCTGGTTTCACTTGCATGGTCCTTATAAAGACTGTCGATGACAGAGAGGACTAACATCAGTAGTATTTCTCTCGTTAGCAAAGACGTGCTGAAGTGATGGTGAAAATAAACATTAATTCTGGTGGAATTTGTGCCAACAGCACAAATGGAAAATCAGTAGATATCTGTTGTGTACCCCTGGAAGAGAAACTATAATTTACTGTAAATTGACTTTAGCTACTTAAAGGCAAAACCAGCATTTTAAAAATAGATTGAGGAATATATACATCCAATGTGACTTGTTGTTACTAGCTAGATTGAAGACTTGGTACACTCTGATGAAGTCCCATTATACCTATGAAAACTATCAGATTTGAGTAACCTTAAGCAAAACTATAGCTCTTCTTGGATCCCAACAAATGCCACTTGCAGTTAGTTGGTTATTAACAGAATGTTATTTTCAATCAACCCATTGTGGAAAGCATGTGATACAACACCTGCTATGTTCTATCATATTCTTTCATTAGGGGGTTTGTCCCTGCCTGCTCCACTCGCCAACCCTGAAGCTCACTGCACTCAATAATTAATGGTACACTGAATACTGAATGAGCACTTTTGCCGCCTGCCAAAAAAGCTGCAGCGATACTGGATGAAGTAACGGCAAGAATGATTTCCCCTTTTTTGCAAACCGTAACCAAATTTTGCTTTATTGCAAATGTTATATCCCACCTATCTCTGCAATGAGGAAACAAAGAGGCTTAAATTGTTCTCATCTGCTCCAATTTATACACCCAACAACTCTGTGAAGTAGATCTGGCCTTTGGGCCAGTTAAACCTTCCATGGCAGAGTGGGGGTTTGAACTTGGATTTCCTTGATACTAGTCTGACACTCTAACCACAAGGAAGCTGTTATGCATCCTTTGTTTTGTCAGAGAAGGGACATTTTCCACCCTCCTTATCTATTCTGACTCCCTTGCTGGCTTCTTATGAGTAAACCTTTGCTTCCATTGCAAATACCAGAGGTTTATTTGGGAGTTATTATGTGACCAGAAGGTACACATTCCTTTCATTTTTGGCACTGTAAACCTTACCATCACTCTGAAGCTGGACATTATTTTGAAATCCCTAGCTTTATTTTCTGAGTTACGCCGACCACAGACAACAATAGCTTCCAAAGGGCTTTGTGAGAATTGTGTAGGCCAGGATGTTCCAATTCCTTTCATGTTTGACACGACAACTCCTGTGATGATCCAGAAGCCAGTAGCCAGTTTTGAGTATCCTTTATTGTAGGATGAGTCATACTTGCCACAGTCAACCGCAACTTCCAATGCCAAAAACTGGTAGATGAGGGTTTCTGGGGACTGACGGCCAAGATGTTCTGATTCCTGTCATGTTTGGCACTGCAACTCCCATGATCATCCTGAAGCTGATGGCTAGTTTTGTGGCACCTAGCTTTATTTTTGGAGGTGTCATCCCTCCCTACCACAGATGGGCAGACACATGGACTGACAGATCCTTTTATTATTATAGATGCCATGTCCATATGTATGGACAGGGCAAATGTTTGGGTCCAATCATCATGACCAGGGAGCCACTTCTTTAAAAAAAAAAAAAAAAACGACTTCCTTGCAATTCTGGCAGTGAAACAGAATTGAAATTATTTTGATACATGTGTACTAGGCTACAATGACTGAATTTCTGCCTCCATTTTATTTTTACTTTTGATATCTTTGTTATGCCCTGTAGCCAAGACAAATAAAAATTTGATGGTGGCGGCTGTAAGAAAAAAGAATTGTCCATGTGGGAACTACGGAGCTTGCTGCTGCCTTCAAAATGCTACACAGAAACTGGAGGAGGATACATTTCATGGATTTTCCCCCCTCCTCACAGTGCTTCCTTGTTTCCTTTGTTTTTTCACATCCCGTTGCAAAAGAGTGTGAAAATGTTTGCAGTTAGATGGGTGTTGGGGCAATTGAGAACGCATTCCTACTGCTGAGATAACTGGGATGTTTGTCCATATCCAGTCATGCTTACTTAACTAGTTGGGGCAAAATGTGAATGGGGATATACATTATCATTTATATTTCTGCTCTAATGAGGTGTGCATAACTAATTACATGTGAGCCTTTATGGCATACTGATCATTCTGGACATGAGAATTCCTAAGCAAGATTACACCCTTCTGATTCCATTGAAGTCAATGTGCTTAGAAGGATTGCACTGCAGGGTTCAAATGCACACTCTTCTGGCAAGGTCGCTGAATGAGTTTGGCTTGATCACTATCTGTCAGTCTAAGCTATTGCGCAAGATTCTTGTGAAGATCACCTACACTGCCTTGTGTTTCTTTAAGGAAAATGTGGAATAAACCCTACTAAAAATAAATGTGACCTGGGCTAGATTAGGTGAAGGTCTTGCTATGTGGATAGTTAGACAGTGGGAGTTTTTTGTACTCATTGATGTTGTCACAAAGCTGAGCTTTGCAGTGGCAGTTGCTGGGCCAGGTCCCGACTGAATAGTGGGGTACCTGCAAGGACTTGTGGGAGGGCACCTCACTTTCCCCTACATTTATAACTACATTTATACCAAATCTTTCTCCACAATGGGGAACCAAAGCAGCTTGCATCATTTTCCTCTCATCCATTTTATTCTCACAACAATAAGACCTACCTCATGGCAAGTGAATGACTGACTGTAATAGCAAGCAGCTGGGCCTGGGTGAGTCATGGAAGTTCCCTGGTCGCAAGTCACTTGATGTTTGCTGCCAGGCCTGTCCTTAATGACTCCTTCCTCAAAAGCCAAAACAGCAACAATAACAACAACAACAAGAGAGCCCTGCCTCCTCCTCCTGCCTTCTTTTATTGATAGAAACCATCAGTTGAAGGGTGACAGTTTTGCTCTGGCTGCATAGTAACAGCCACTCATTTCTTAAAGGTGTGAGTGCTGTGGTTATTGTTTTTTTTGGGGGGGGGGTTGTTTTAAATATTTCTAATTTTTCTGCAGACCTGGGGGTTTGGGATTTTTTTTTAACTCCCCTATTTATTTTTTAAAATATATATCAGGTTTTTCTACAAAACTGGGGCTGTTCTCAGGGTTGTAGAAAGATCAGTCCTCCTGTCTGTCCATGTCTCCAGATTTAAGTATCCACAGAGGCTAAGAATTGGATATATCAGATATATGAATGATAATGGCTAGCTATGTAGCTTCCCTGGGAAACTTACAAACATAACATGGTGCGAACGGAAAGTATGGAGTAAGCTTACTGAAGGAGATAGATTTTGGCAGGTCTCATGCTTGTCTCCTTTGATGAAGAATGGAGATGCCTCTCCGGGCCTCAATTTGAACAGTTATAAAATTGTTTTATAAATGTGGCCTCTTCCAGATTTAACCTCCATCAATCATTTCAGATTTTTAGTGTCAGATGGAATTGTGTTGCCAAGTCCATTACTACAATGAATGTGTTTCTGAATAAGTTAATGCCTGTGGGTTGGGCTGGGTGATCCTCTCTTAAATAGTGCATCTTCCATTATGATATAAGCTTGTGGGGGTGAGTTTCATTACTCATTACTGATTCCGAGGATCAGTTCTGGGATGTAGAGCTTTTCTGTTCTGGGTTTGGCTTGACACTATTCCTATATAAATGTAACCCAAAGTGATTATACGCCACCCCAACATACTGTGAAAATGGAGTTTTCCATTTTCACAGTTGGAGATAGTTCTTCTAACTCACAAGGCCTTTGAGAAACACAGTGTGGAAAAGATCTGATTATCTGTAACGGAGGGTCAGTGTTGCCTCAAACGCTGGACTTCTCTTTATTTTTTAAAATCTTACTGATGTCTTTTTCACAGTTAACGTATATGAAGGCTGAAGTCTACATTTAGAGAAAATAAGCAGAAAGTTAGCTGCTGGACATCAATCCTCCATGTAGCCTTGATTTAATTCAAAATATCGCATATGTAATGACAACATAACTTTAAAGTTTCCCTTAATGGAAAAATCATTAGTACAAATTAGAATATGATTCTGCTAGATTTTTGGGCAATTTTTACTCTAGCCTATGTTGCATTTGAGAGCCTTGATTCCAAGAAAACTTTTGCAAACAATCTGGAACACTTGTTAGAAGTGTGTATAGTGGTTAAAGTGGATCTAGGATCTGGATGACTAAGTTCAAATTTGGGTTTTCAGCTTCCAGGTAGGACCTGGAGACCTCCCTGAATTACAGTTGATCTCCAGTTCCCTGGGAGAAAATGGTTGCTTTGGGGGGTGGACTCCAAGGTATAATACCACACTGAGGCCACTCCACTCCCCAAACCTCACCCTCTTCAGGTTTCATCTCTAAATCTCTAGGAATTTACTAACTCTGAGCTAGCAACCCCATCTTCTCTCTGACATGGAAGTTTGCTGGGTGACCTTGGGCTAGTCACACAACCTCACCTATCCCACAGGGTTGTTGTGAGGATAAAATGGAGGAGAGGAGAATGATATAAGCTGCTTTGGGTCCCCACTGTGGAGAAATGCAATGAATGAATGAATGAATGAATGAAATCAATTCACCTTTTCTTGGTATGTGCAACAACCACTTTCCTGTACCTTGAGGTTTTGTATCCTTTTCACAACCTTATTTACTAGCCACTGAGTCATTCAAAAGCGATTTGGATGTCAATTTGAACTTCTTCTAGCCTGTCTTTTTAAATCTCAAATTCATTATCAGAATTTGGGTAACAAAGCATAGCATATATCTTGGGGGAGATCTGACATGGTTGTTTTTGTTATTGAATTATAGATTTGTAGAGGGGATGAAAATACAGGCTAGCCCCATCTCATCAGATCTTGGAAGCTAAGCAGGGTTGGCCCTTGAATAGGAGACCTCCAAGGTCCAGAGTCACTATGCAGAGTCAGGCAAACCACTTCTGTGTGTCTCTCTTGCCTTGAAAAACTCTAAGAAATCACCATAAATCAGCTGGGACTTGATGATACTTTCCACCAACACCACAGTTCTTAGAATGCTTTCATGGAGGCCTAATTTTGCTTTCATTCAAGTTAATGGCCTAAAAAGGAACTTTAAATATATAATGGCTTTTGTGTTTTCTTTTAAAATCTTTGGATGGATTAATTCACAGTTATTAGAGAAACAAGAAGCATTCTACCAAAAAAAAAAAGCCATAAGGGCTTCCAACTAAGTCATTGTGGGAAGCCAAGTGCTATAAGGAGGGAAACACACAGCCAAAAAACCCCCATCACGCCACAGAATACACTCAGATACAGTTCGAAAAAGAACGATGGAAAGGAGAAGTCAGCTGCTCTGCTGCCAACGATGTAGTTACTGATATCTAAGTGGCTTCCTGGTGTAGCATTTTGCTCTGAAGGTCATGGGAACATAATTGAGATGTTATCAAATGTTGAAATGAGTGACGAAAGCTGCTCTCCTCCTTGTTTGGTCAAAAATTTAAACGGCATTAAGGATTTGTAGAGACCACATTAATAGGAAATAGCTTGTCTACCATTCTCCATTTACTTTTTGTGCTCCCTACACCAGCCTTACTTCAGTCAGTAATTAACCTTTCGAATAACCTTCTCATAGAGTAGGATTAGTCATGGTTCCTTATTCTACTGAAGGCCTTAAAGCTACTGACTGGACATAGGATATGAGTGACTGATCGAACGAAGCAGTTGTAGAATGTGGATGAGTGTAGAGAGAAGAGAAACATAGAGAAATTTGTGTGCATGTGTCTATTGGAAAGGGCACCACATTTCATTTAAAACAAAATTTATTTCCAGCACCAGCACAATCACTAGGCAGGCCTCGGTAATTGGCTGGGGTGCTAGTCTGGAAACCAGTGGAGGCTTGCCAAGACAGCCCTCCCATGACATATGATTGGCTGATCTATGGCACTGCTATGCACACCCTGATAATTCCATGTGGTCAGGGTGGTGCCTTCCCTAGCTGCGTGGTTGAGGAACAGCCAGGTGCTACACCAGCTGGAAATCCTGGGCACCACTGCACAGGTGCACCTGGGCAATGACCAACCAGCTAGGGCCTTTGCCTGTCAAAGCAATGGCATCAAGAAGCAGCCATGTAGAGCATGTAGTTCCTCTACATGCTTCCCGATATACTCAGGCAGTAGGCAGCAAAGGCCTTCCCCGTTAGAGTAGTGGCAGCATGGATTCAATCTAAGGGTTAAAATAAGTGAGTCTGCATTCCTAATGGTGCAGCAAGGAGAGTGGGACTGTGAGATCACTCCCTGCCCGCTACCCTCTGCTTGTGGGGAAGTGGTCTGTGTAGTGTTAGCTCTATTGAATTAAAGTTGCATGTGGTACAGGAGAAGAGAATGCAATGGGGAGAATGAAAATGGAAGGGGAAAGCCCAGGCAGCAGAAGGTGGCAAAAGGCAGCCAGTGATCCAGAGGAAAATATGAAAGCTCTTCAGTCTCCTAAGGAGACTCCCAGCTGAGGGTCCTCAGATGAGCAGGTGGGATCCTTTCATCCTCTCAGCAGAGCCTGGAGGTTCTTCCTCAAGAGAGAAACAGAACAGGACTGCTCCGTCTACACAGTGGCTGTACATTGAACCTGGTTTGACACTGGCGGAATGGGTTAAACAGCAAGAGAAAGGAAAGGGGGCTCTGGGTGGGGGCTTTTCGAATGCAGCTGCTGGAGGTAAGGAGAGGATGTATCTGGTTGGGGAGAGCAAATGGCAGGTCCTGTTATGGGCTAAATAGGCATTCCTGCTCTTGGAAACTTGGCCTAAACTATAAACACAGCCAATAAGGTGATAAGGTGGTAGAATGGATTTCAAACTACAGGTAGAAAAAAAACACATTTTAAAATTTGCTATTTAAGACTCCCTTTGAATTAAAAAAAATTAACACATTAGGGAGTTTTAGGTGACTGGATTATCTTGGGGCAGCCACTCTCTCTCAGCCTAACCAACCTCACAGGATGGATGTTGCTCCAGAGTAGATCTATCATTGTATCTTCTCTGCTGCTGGCACAAACACTAGTGTTGCAGGGGTTGTGGGCACAAGTTCCCATCACCCCAAAATACAACTTGGCTCTGCTGATTATACACAACAGTATGCAAAGTTGGCTTAAAGATAAGCTTGTTGTCAACTAGAATCTCCATATCAGTTGACTTTAGTCTTCTGTAGTTGCCATGATGGAATAAGGGAGGCTTTTGAAGAGCTTATCTATTTTTATTTTTATGTTATTCATTTTGAATGCCAAGTAAGTAAAATATTCATTCTAGACTTCATTTTTTTGTCGATTGAATGGAGACACCAAAGTCATAGTTTGCTAGGGCTCCAAAATAATGTGGGTTGCCTATATTTCTTATTTACTATACATCTCACCCAACTCACAAATGATTCAAGATGACTCATGACTAGACATGGGCACGAACGGAAAAAAATCCGAACACCCTGTTCGTCCTTCGGTGCCATCCACAAACAACGAACATGGACGAACATGAACTGTTCCTGGACATGTTCGTTGTTTGTTGTTCGTGGGGGCCAGAACTCCCCCACCCTGAAACCACCCCACTTAGCCCCCCTCCCCTCAAACGCACTTACCTGGCCCTTTAAATATCCCTTTAAACTATCAGCTGGGGGGGAAATCCCTCCTGCTGACTTCCAGCTGATAGTTTAAAGGGCTGGGAGAGCAGTTGCACAGCCAGGCTGCCTGCCCAGTGCAGGAGAGGTGGGGAGATTTTCCCCATCCCTCTCACACCTGAGAGAATCTTCCCAATGTCCAATACCCACCAAATTTGCAGGGGATATAGTCCCCACTGTCCTATGAAGACCCTCCCCCCAGTTTCAGAGAGATTGAACCCCAGAAAAGCATGATCCATTGCTCTTCCCCTTAGTCCCCACTGTCCTCTGAAGACCCCCCCAAGTTTCGGAGAGATTGCAGCCCAGAAAATCATGATCCATGGCTCTCCCCCTTTAGTCCTCACTGTCCTCTGAAGACACCCCAGTTTCAGAGAGATTGCAGCCTGGGAAAGGCATGATCCATGGGTCCTTCCCTTTGTTGTCATTTTCTGTTCACAGTGGCAAAAATGAGACTCTTTGGTGGAACCTACTTTGAGGGGTTACAAATTGACCTTTCCAATGTCCAATACCCACCAAATTTTCAGGGGACATAGTCCTCACTGTCCTCCAAAGACCCCACCCCCAAATTTCAGAGAGATTGCATCTCGAGAAAGGTATGATCCATGGGTCCTCCCCTTTGTTGTCATTTTCTGTTCATAGTGGCAAAAACTGGACTGTCTGCTGTAAGCTACTTTGAAGGGTCAAAGCCAGAAGGAAAGCCAGAAGGAGTTCAGACAGAGTTCAGTCCCTCCCTCTCTGGTTGCCAAGGGGATTGATTGCCGCAGGCTCCAGACTGTCTGGCTTGCCCAATGGCTGCCAAAGGCAACGAACAAGGCTTTTAACAACCACCTGTTCGTTTAGGATGGAGCCTCCCGAACAGCTTGCTCGTGAACAGCAGATTGGGCTGTTCGTTTTTTCTGTTCATAATGCTGTTCATGCCCATGTCTACTCATGACCTGCAAATAGGTGTATCTATAATGTAAAACATTATAGGTATTAAAAACAAACAAGAAAGCCTAAGATCATTTTTTTTAAATGAAACATCTATCTCTGGACTTTCTCCCTATGAGACTATTTGCAATTTTCAGCAAACAAGCACTTTCAAAATTCTCCAGTACAATCAGTAAAATGCCAAACACAAGATCATCAGAAAAAGAACCTTCTAAAAATAGGACCTGGTCCTCTATAAAATGTTCCATTTTACAAGACTGACATTATGACCAAATAAATCTCATGCATGATCACAGGAAGAATGCATCCCATCCTTGAGGGCATGGGCAGAAGGAACCTGTGGGAGAAATGAAATTGTTCTATGGGCTTATATAGGGAGATAAAGTCCTTCACAAATGTGGTTCCCAGATTATAAAGGGCTTTAAAAGTTAAGAACCTGCTCCTTAATTTGAGCTGGAGACAAAAAGACACTCAGTGAAGTTGTTCAGATAGGCAAAACAAGTTCAAAATAGCTCACCCCATCAAATGCACTCACGTTTTGCACTCACTGACATTCCAAATTGACTTTAAGGGCAGCCAAATGTAGAGTACATTGCAGTAACATAGATTGCCATGGCTGAGTCTGCTGTCAGTTGAGACTTGAAGGGGTGATAATTTTTTAGTCAGATATAATTGAAAGGAAGCTCTCCTAGCAACCCTACAGTCTTCTTTAATAGCAAGACTGAGTCCCAAGAGCCTCCATGATTTTTTCATATGTTCCGCCAGAGTCAAACTTATCCTATGCAGGGATGGCAGAATATCTATGATTTAAGAGACTATTACAGAGCATAGGCATTCCCAACCAGCATCACTTCCATTTTGTCTGGAGGATACTACCCAAGCAAAACTAGGAAATTGAAAGAAAACAAGAGAGTTTTAATTTAATTTTAGTTTTAATTTATTACACGTTTATTCCGCCCTCCCTGCTTTCGCAGGCTCAGGGTGGATAAGACCAGCAAGATTTCTGATGGTAGAAGAAGTAGGGTATAATCACATTATTGGGGTTTAAATATATAAATGATATATAACCTCCTTCTCTCTCTCTCTTTTTGGCATTCTTTATTTTTCCACCCCCGTATCCTACAAAATGATTGTTGAGTGATACATCTGTGGTGGAAAAATGTATTGACCAAATTTTTCTCTTTTCACTTGGCAAATTATCATTGAGCAGATCATGATTTTTACTAATTTGTTCATTATTCTCAATTGTTAGATGAATCATTTGTGGGAACAAATGTTACCCTTGGAACAATGGTCTGAAATCTAGCTTCTCTGAATATTCTCTATTCATTATCTGTGCTGGTTGATGAATCAGTTATGTTACGTGGTAGTTTCCTGACTGGATTACTTAGAACTCTCTTTTTTTTAAAAGAGAGAGAGAGAGAGAGAGAGAGAGAGAGAGAGAGAGAGAGAGAGAGAGAGAAAAGTGTGGTATTGGGGAAAGTGAGGGATTCCTGCATGGCCATAATCATGGTGGATCATATTGTGAATATATATGCCAGTAATTTAATGCTGTTGAAAAAAGTCAGATGACTTTGTGAACTTTTTTGTTGCCATATGAACAATGAAAGTGCAGGATGTAACAGTATTATGTAAGGCTACAAGTTGGACCCGGAGTTGCCAGCTCTAACTTGGAAAATTCCAGGAGACTTTGAGAAGGAGCTTGGGGAAAGCAGAGTTTGGGACAAGAGGGAGTTTGGCAGGGATGCAATGCCATAGAGTCTGCCCCACAAAGCTGTCGTTTCCTCTGGGGAGCTGATCTTTGTAGTCTGGAGATCAGTTGTAATTTCAAGAAAACTCAAGCCCCTACCTGGAGATTGGCAACTTGAATTAGATTCAGAGATCCACAAAGAGCTCTGCTTGAAGAATATAACTTTTGTTTCTCCTCTCCCATCCTGCTGTAGCCTACTGCACCCCCTGTTACTTCTCTTATCCTCCCCCCGCAATATGGATGTCTGCAGTGGGAGAGATGATTTTTTTTAAAAAAAAAACCCTCCCTTCTCTACCCACAGAAGTGCCCATGTGCCAGCAGAAAGTGACCATAGTATTTAAGTCTATGCTTGCTTCACTAAAGGAGTCCTGTGATACAGTTGCTATTGAATGTTGGACTTTGAGTAGGATTAGGGTTAAAATGCTTATTCATCCATGAAGCTACTGAACGGTTTTGAGAAAAGTCACTACCTCTTTCAGGGTTGCTATGAGGGATAAATGGAATAAACTTGTGAATAACAACAACTTTTGATTTATATACTGCCCTTCAGGACAACTTAATGTCCACTCAGAGCTGTTTACAAAGCGTGTTTTTATTATCTCCACAACAATCACCCTGTGAGGTGGGTGGGGCTGAGAGAGCTCCAGGAAGCTGTGACTGACTTAAGGTCACCCAGCTGGCTTCAAGCAGAGGAGTGGGGAATCAAGCCTAGTTCTCCAGATTAGAGTCCTGCTGCTCTTAACAACTACAACAAATTGGATGCTGCTCTTGGCTCTTGAGAGGGAAAGTGGGATACAAATATGATGTACAATATCTTGGTAGTATGAAATGTCAATTTATGATTTCCATATTTTAAGAAATATATTGTTGGGATCAAGAGAAGGCAGAGCTATTTGAATCCAGACATGAAGGTTGTGTTCTCCAGTTCAGAGGTCCTCTGGCTCCATCTGGAGTTTGGCGTTTAGATGACAGAAGTACTGCTGCTCTTGAAGGCAGAAGACTGATGTGTTGAGTCAGTTGTGGTAGTTTGCTAGGATAGTCTCATGCTATCAGGTTCCTTGTTTCAGCCCTGACAAGAACAGATAAAACAATGGGAAACTGAAAAGAGGACAACATAGGTTGTGGAAGATTAAAAGTGGGATAAATGACTGGAAAATCTGTTCATGTTCACACACAAAAACGATTATGGGGAAACAATAATTATCTTCAAATATTAAAAGAATGGTGTAGAGAAGATGATAATAATAACTCTGCCTTGCACCCAAGAGCAGGACATGAGACTGAAGATTTAAAGTATAGGAAGCTCTGTTTAAGGTTAATATTGGAGGAGGAAAATACTGACTGAAAGAGCAGAGGTCCAACAGAGCACAGTTGCCAAGGGAAATTGTGAAATCATATTCTGAGAACATTATTAAGGGGGGAAATGAATAAGCTTCTTTAAAGAGGATGGCTTTCTCATTAATAATTAAAGCAATAACAGATTTCAGCTCAACCCGTGGACATGGACTTGATGGACTTTGAGGCACGTGCATAGGATTGGCATTAGATGTGGGAGCACAAAGGTGGAAGAAGGCCACAGATGACAAAGAGGGATAGCAAGAATCTCCAGTTATATCAGTTATAGCAACTCTAACAGAAATAGGTTATTGCTGTCACTTTGCAGAAATGATGCAGTATTCTTAACCACTGGGCATCTTCCTGCCCTTGCAACTTAGACTGAAACATAACTGAGTTTCTAGGTTCCTCACATTTGAGCACCAAGCTGCTCCAAAGACAATACAGACCTAACATAGGTCCTTTAACAGCCTGGCCTTTTCTTCATGGGAACCACACTAATGTCTGCCCCAAACCTTTAGGATGTAAAAGAATGCAGCCCCTTCCTGGCTGCCTTGTAGAGGCTTAGCTGGGGGGCAAAGTTTGCCACCATGGAAGGAGGAAGAGACAGACCTCCCTCCTTCCCGGGCATCAGGGACCTGCCTGGGGGGGGGGTGGAGACAGACGCTGCGGAAGGCGTCTCCGCCCCCACTGGCTACAGTTGCTCCATGCAATCGGCCCACCCTCCTCACCCTGTTTTAGTACGGGATTAGCCGGCTGCTGTTCCAGAGCCAGGTAGGAATGTTTTCCCATTCTCCGAATTGGCAAAGTGAGGAAGGGTTTTTCGCCTACCTTATACTGCAGCAGGGGTTTGAGGCAATTGGCTGAGTGGCGCCTGGTAGGACATCCAAGGCAGGAGAAAATTCGGGAATAGGGTGCGGGCTGGTGAGCACCCCCTTGGAAATTTCCCATTGGTGGGGAAATGGGGTCTGTCAGGAGGGAGGGTATGCTTCATGACTGCCACCACCTGTCAGACTGCCTTCAGGGAACTCCAGGTGCAACTCCTTCCCTCATGTTGTATGGTTGAGGCTTTAGGATCTTGATACAGGGAACCCTTTGCCTGGCTGGCCGGGCTGATGCCATTTTAGGAATGGCTTACACCCGGGGCAACGGGGCTCGCCCAAACAGGTCAAGGCGGTGGTCCTGGAGTGACCCCGTGGCTTGACTTGTACCGCCAGTTTGCCTTGCTGCAGTTTAGAGTTATGTTGTATTTAATAAAGCGGCCTTTAATTCCAAAGCCTTGTCTGTCTCATTCTTCCAACTGGGGGGGGGGGCAATGCCACCTCAACCCTGACCCACAAAATTCACCCACTCACCCCAATTCCTCCTCATTCAGCAATTATAGTGAATCAATAACAACAACAACAACAACAACAACAACATTCAATTTATATACCGCCCTTCAGGACAACGTAATGCCCACTCAGAGCAGTTTACAAAGTATGCCAGTATTATCTCCACAACAAAACACCTTGTGAGGTGGGTGGGGCTAAGAGTACTCCTAGAAGCTGTGACTGACACAAGGACACCCAGCTGCCTTCAAGTGGAGGAGTGGGGAATCAAACCCGGCTCTCCAGATTAGAGTCTCGCGCTCTTAACCACTACACCAAACTGGCTCTCAAAGGAAAGTTTACTCAGAGCAAGCTGCAAGACAGAACAGTTCAAAAATGCCAAATCTAGACAAGTTCAGTATCTTCCCCTAAAAGCCTGTTTTGGGTCTCATCTCATGGGCATATCCCCATAATGATTCATGGTAGAAAGACCAGGAGTTTTGGTTTTGTTACATTTCAAGCTTTTGGGCATCTCTCATATCCCCTTATGAGTTCATCTGAATGAACTTCTCCTGCCAGGCAGGTTGCAGAACTGTAATTCAATCCCTCTTCACTACAACCCTGGTTAAACCATCAGTTCAGGCCTATTCAACAATTATTGCTTTATACATTTAGTTTCAAACTCAAATCTTGAACTTGGCTGGCTGGGGGAATATGCCAGATGTGGTAGAAACAAGTGTTGCATCAGCTGCAATCCTATGAACACTTTCATGAGAATAAACTCCTTGAATAAAAAGGGACTTACTTCTGAGTAAACATACTTAGGATTGCTCTCCTAATCATGTAAAACTAGGTATGAGTTCTTGGCATCTCTGCGGGGGGGGGGGGGAATCAAGAGCTGTGAGCAGCCTTAGAGATTGCTTGTGAATCACCCTTTCTTCAACAACACGGCTAATTGCTTCTACACACGCTGTTTGAATTTTACTTATTTGAAGGATTTTTCCCCTTTAAATGTTTGTCCTGCCTCTGGATCACTTTGAAATTCTAGCCAAGATCTCTTTTGTGGTTTCACTGTTACCATAACCTGTTTCCATCCATATATTACTAATAAGGAAATATTAAGAGCAACTCACTGGACAAAATCCTTGCCACCTGGAAATTCATCCAAGCCATGCGACAACAGAGATTGGGGGAGGGGGTAACTTTGTTCATTACCTAACAAAGAGTAAGAAGATGTAGTACAAGGGTAAATCTAGAAGGTTTTAACCACTGACTACTTAGAAGGTGCCCTACTCTGTAGGTCACTTCATTGTTTTGCAAAGCTACAGCAACCTTGACTTTGCCCTGCACCATGCAGAAGACAAAGCAATTGTGTCTATGGGTTTCTATATTCCTTATTTTAAAAGGTCTCTGTGGTTCTCCTGTAACCATGAAAAGAATGCCATCCTTCTCATTCCTCTTTTTGCCATGTCTGACTGATTGAACATTTTTTTTAAAAAAATGGAAGGGCTGTACACACACAGCTGCAGGGCTGTTAAGGGTTAATCCGTCACAGATACAGAGAGCTTTGAGTGTGTGACAGGCTACTCCAAGGAATCCGATGGGTAGCAGGTGGAAAGAGAAGGGGCTGTTTTCAGTCCTAGCAGAGAGGAATCAAGTGTGAAGTATGGGGCGACAGTGTTCAAATGGAGAGCAGTTTTAACTCCAGCAGGAGAACTGGGGAAAGTTGGCAAGGAGGTTTGGGAAGTAGGTGCAGACTCCCAAATGAGCCAAAGAAAGGGAATAGTTCTTCTAAGGAGAGGAGATTTCCCCTACCCAGTCAAACAGGCAGGTAGCTCTGCAGAATGAACAGATCCTAGTCGAGTGTGGTTAGAAACTGCCTGTGGAGACCTTCAGATTCAGTTAAAGCATGAAGGAAAGCACTGGTGTGTGAACAGAAGGAAACTGGGATACTAGAAAGTGGATGCTAGCATTCCTAACTCCAGAGGAGAAAGAGAATACTAAAAGGAAGTATACTAGAGTGCTTGGGGAAAATCAAGGGAGCCAAAGCCTCAAAACAGAAGCCTTTAAGTGCCTGAGAAGAGTAGAAGAATTGAAGTCTGTACAAGTTCTGGTTTTAGGTCAGATATATGTTCTGTATTGTGTGTGTGTATAAATTCCCTGGTTTCACCTGACCTTTGCCCTCTAAAGTAAATAAACGATTTAGTTGTTTTTGGAATTTTAAAAATGCCTCTGGTGCCATTGCTATGGTTTAAGGTCAAGGGAATGTCATATCATGTGATGTCATAAGCATGTGCTGATGATATTAAAAGACTATAAAAGACAAAAGATGCACTAAACTCAGAAAAACAGGACTTGTTGGCCAAGGTATCTGTATAATACCACCCAAAATGTGATGCTCTAAAACAATGCATTTGACTTGTTGCTCTTTTTCTTTTATCCTAGGTAAGTCCTGTTGCTTGCTAAACTTCCCTTGACTGGTTGTTCTTTTAACGTAATGGTAAGTCACTCTTCCTTGATCGCATTATTGTCATGCCATTTTCGTACAGCGTGCTTTGTAACAGGCCTATCATCTGTCACAATAGCAAGATGTATGTGGCAGTGATATGGTTGCACGTACAGCAGATTGGGGGGAAGTAAATTGTAATACTCTTTTGTAATTGTAATAGAACACTCTTTCGTTGTTCTTTGCAACATGTTGGAATAAGTTAGGGATAGTAGCCATGAATGAAGGATTCTCATATGAACTCTGGTTTAAAAATGGATGGACTAGTTTTTTATCCCTTCCCTCTGCTGTGGAACTCGGATCTGTTTATCTTGGGCAAACTGTCATCAGCTGGCATTATCCTAGACTCTTACTGTCAAGAATTGCAAATATATTGTGTAAGGGAACCCTTAATGTGAGAGGAACAAATAGTAGCTCCCCAAGCAGTTTGAGAATAAGATGTTTCAAACAGAGACTTCTTTTCTCCTTCTATACAACCAGACACATATTGGTACTAAGGGAGCCTGATAGAAAAGGGTGAGAAGCTTTGTGGATAGTAGTGGTGGCAGTATTGACTGGAAACTGGGAGGAGTAAGGGCCATTTGGATAAGGGCGAAAATTCTGAGCAATTTGTATTGATGTCTGACTTGTGACCAAATCCAGATTTTTTTTTTTGCATCTGATTTGGGGTCTTGATGGGAAGCTGAAGGCTGCTTTTTTATAAATATTTTGCTCGTCTTGGGATCTTAACCATTTTCTGCCTTCTAGGATTTATTTTATTCTCCAAAGATGACATGAAAATAATGCCATCTCTACAGAAAATTGACAACCAAAGTGGGCTGCAGGCCTACGACATGGAGTGGGGGGGTGTTGATGTTGGCAGTTGTTAGCCTATTAGCTTAGTCAGAAAGTGTATTCCAGTAAATGTTATTTTCAGGGGTGGGGAGGTAGGGGGAAGACTCGTAATAATAACATTTGATAAAACCATATTACTTCAAAATAACGTTTGGTGTCCAAATACAGGTATGCTTTCCTTAAAGATTTGATCCTATATCAAGATACCATAGGGATTATTCTTGCTAAAAATGAGTATTGAAAGTAGGAGTAGTTGTCTTCCATTTGCAGCTACCTTTTCTGCTCATTTGAAATAGAAATGTGGAAGAAATATATAATCTATTCTAAAAATGTTCCCGGGGGGGGGGGGCGGGGGGAGATGACACCATGATGGTCTTGCTTATTATTTTGGTTATACGATGTAGTCTGCTCTATTTTACTGAAGATTGTTCCTGAATCATCCTTCTTTTCTTTTTCCATTCATGCCAACAAGGTGTTCCATGGGCCCTTAAATGGTGTGGATGTACAGCTCTGTGTTTAGTGAATCAGAGTTCTGTGATACAATATCTATCTTTAGCTATATGAATACTCAAGAATGTAGTTACTATATTCACCAGAACTGATAACAGTCCTGTTATTAGCATAGGCCTATGGTGCTAGTAACAGAAATACAGTTAAGAAATATCTCAATTGCTACTGTAATCACTACTTGTTCCTTATTAGTTAGATTAGTAAGAGTAGACCTGTGACAAGATGGGGAGAAGATGTGGCAAGGTGAAGGATTCCTCCCCCTTCCTTCTGCTCATTCTTTCCATGCAGTTGGTTTTCTGGATTACTGCTTCTCTGCTCAAGCAGCAGTTGCCTAGTCCCAATGATCCTCCTATTTGGCTTCAAAGGTAGTGCACAGTGGGGGTAGCTTGTCTTCAACATGAAAATATCATCTGATTGAAGGCTGTTCAAAGCCCAGTGACAGTATCATTGTCCAAGGCACGGAAGCTTGCTCCCACTCCACTTCAGTCTCTAATCTTTCTTGGGGTTCTGAGTTGGACAGGTTTGTTTTTTTTTACTTCAATCCTGCCAGAATCCTTTAAATTGCAAGGAGACTCTTCCCTAAAATCATTAAGGATCCAACCAGGACTTGAGTTGGGTTCCCTTCATTTCTCTCCCACCTGTTCTATTAATCTCCTTTTGAGTTATGTACCACTCATCCAATCTCAAATTTCATTACCCACCTTCTCTTCCCAGTCCCCATTCACCTCCTTCCCTCTTCCAACTGTGCCTATGTATAGTGCTTTTTCCTTTAAGAAAGAGGTGCCCCTACTCATGATTAGACATGGGCACGAACCAAAAAAAATTAATGAATCAGCAGTTCGTGGTTCGGTGCTGACGACACACCCAAAGTCACGAACCGCAATGAACATTTTCCATTGCCGAAACAGTTCGTAGTTCATGGATGCCAGAATGGCCCCCGTTGCACTTAGAGAGCCCATATTCACAGGGAGTATGTAGCAAACTCTTCTCCAGCCAGCAGCCAAGTTTTGTCAAGATTGCAATAGGGATCTTGGAGTTATACCCTCTTCAATCCAAGGCCCTCAGGAAACCCCCACTTGATACAGTGGCAAGCAAGAGCTCTATCCCACTCCACTGCTCGTTGAAAGTGAAACCAGAACAGTGCTTTTTATAAGCTGAGGTCTCATAGAACAATGCAGGAGGTCTATGTTTGGCCATCAGAGCTGCCTATCAGGGTTTGCAGGGATGAGATTGGAGTGCCCGTGACTACAGAACACCCCCTCCCCCCCTCCCTCCCCCGGGTGTCTTCTCCCAACTTGTAACTGCTTTGCCACTCCATGGTTGGAAGGAAGACCTGCAGATCAATGTAAGCTGGGCTTCCATTCAGGTTTCCAGGGCGACAGAAGGAGCTCAGACAGAGTTCAGGCATTCCCCCGGCTCCGTTTCCAGGGGAATTGATTGATGGCACCTGACTGTCTGGCTTCCCGAACCGCAGCCAGATGCACCGAACCAGTCTTCTGAACGCTGATTCGTTTGCCGTGGACAATCACGAACCACTTGATCGCGATCGTGCCATCGCCAATTTCGTGGGTTTTTGAAGTTCGTAATGTGGTTCGTGCCCATGTCTACTCATGATGCCACCTTGAAGGCACAAGTCTACCAGCAAAAGAGATGCTGATACTGTGAAAAGAGGTGCCCTGCTTACGTATGTCAGCTCTACTGATGCTGCTGCTATGTTTCCCTCATCTGATGCAGCAACTTTGTGGGAGAGAACTGATACTGGGGGAGGGGCATACAGTCTGTGAATCCCTCTTGCTATTTCATTTGGGCAGAGCTACAGTTTCCTTTGAGCAGAGCTACGAGTGAACTGGAAGCTTAACAGATCCTGTGGACGCTGGAGATTGTGCTACATGCTATACCTCCTGCCCTTTATTAATATAGGGAGTGCAGTATTGATTTTGTTAAGGAATTAAGGTCTAAAGATAGTTGAGTCCCCAGCAGTCACAGATGTCAAACAGTATAAATCCTTACACCTTCAGATATTGTGCTCATTTACATTCTTGGTGACTAAGGCCAGAGTGTAAATAAAGTGTCACTATTGCTTAGTGTTAGTTTATTGGCATTCTTTCAAAGGAGCTTCACACTTTAAAATGGTTTCAGGAAATGGAATTGTTGGACAATGTCATGATGCATTTTTGCTTTGTCACCTTTCAACATCTATCAAAATGGCTGCCACTTTAGGATGTGGGATGCATTGCATAATAAAGTGTAGAAAACATTTCTTTAAACTAGGCTCATTGAACTTGGGCCCGCTAAGCTGAAAACAGCCTGTCCAGACTCAGAGTAAGCCTCTTATATTTTTTCTGCCTGATGGAACTTGCAAAAAAATGGGAATCTTTTCAAGCAGCTAATAGGCCAATGTGTATTCAATTTGTGCAGACCAACTTTAAAATAATTGAGTTTTTTTTTTCAAGGCTATTAATATAAGTAAGAGGCTGGGGTTCCAGATGCTCTTTTACACTAGAGCTGTGTGCTTGTATAGCATTTATCACCCCCAGTTAGATGGACTGCTTTGGAAATAGTTCTGAGGTGAAGACTGAGCCCTGATAGAATTTTGGTTCCTTCCAGAACTTTGTTTACTGCACCCCTGTTTCTTGCATATTTTAACCTTCAGTCTCTTTCTTTTATCTAGGGTTGCAAGATCCCCCGTACCTTCCTGGCAGGAAGGGGAGGGGGACCCAGTTCTCACTTTGTTTTTCATCCTCACACATGTGCAAAGCACTTGTGCACTGGTGTGAAGTGCAAGAGTGCTCCCAGGGTGGCGCAATGACATCAGTCCCGGGAGTGACATCATCACACCACCCTAGGAGCCCACCCTGGAGAACTGTTTCCCAGCCTCCCCCGCCCCCGGCCACTGCCCAGGAGAGTGGTGGCGGGGGACAGAGGGTGGGAGCGGAGGATCCCCTGCCCCCACCAGGGAAGCGGCAACCCTATATCAAACCGACAAGACACTCGAAATGTATTAGCAGCAGATGATATATTGCCTGTTTCTGTGCTTATGATTGTTCAGAAGCAGATAAAATAAATGGGATTTAAATGTGATTGTTACTTTTAAATGTAATTGTTATTTATTTTCTTACTTCAGACTTTTTGGTGGTCTTTGCAATGCAAAATGCTCAAGAGGGACTGAGGAGGCTTCAACAGAGTGTGTGTGTGTGTGTGTGTGTGTGTGTGTGTGTGTGTGTGTGTGAAAGAGAGAGAGAGAGAGAGAGAGAGAGAATGAATGAATGAATGAATGAATGAATGAATGAGATTGTTTGATCTTATTGAGTAGAGGCAAAAAATATGCACCAGTCTAAAGAAAGCTGCAGGAGCCTGGTTGTCTTGCAATTAAAGGGCTGATTTCCACATTTCCACTTGTACACATTATGGAGTGTACAAGTTGTCTGGGATCCTCATCCCATCCAACAGTTACACATGAGTCTCCCTTGTGCTGATTATGACTGTGGTATTCTAGAAGAAGAGGCTTCATCCTTCCCCCCATGCCATTTTCATGACCTGAAATGGTCCTATGTGGATACTGTATGACCTGCTAGGGAAACCAGCATTGCTGTTGGGGAACCTCATGAGTTTTCCTGTGGGTTTTGCCAATGTGCCAAATGCTGCCCCTCCGGACATTTTTGGATCAGGAGGAAAACAGAGTGGGTGATGCCTGAAGCCCCTTCTCCATGTGCACTTCACATGGAAAAAAAAATGAGGAACTCATATGTAACTAATACATAAGATGCATGGTAAAGACCCCAGACCCAAGCTGTGTAATGTGGAAATCATAAGTTGTCCTGTCAATACATGGAAGTTGCTCTAAGCCTGTTTGCTGAGTGTTACTTTAAGAGCAAAATCCACCAGGGAGTGGGTGTCTGAGAAATGCTCCATTCATGGGACTCTGAAATAAAGGGGACATATTAGAGATAAGACAGTGCACTCCTAAGCACACTTTTCTACATCCACTGAAGTCAATAGTCTTTAAATGGTTTAATTCTGTTTAGCATTATGCTGACAGTACCAATTCCTCTTCTAATGGTAGCCTTAAGCATGTTGCCATCTCCTAGAATCAGGTCCCTCAGTAGTAAAATGGGAATAATTGTCTTGGCATTCTGAGGGCAAGATTGTAAAGTGTTTTTTCCACTTTCAATATATGGCTAATTGAAGCAGTTTGTTATGATGAGTGTATTCTCTGACATTGTAAACAGGACAGTTCTGCAAAACTTTCACACATAGGATAAGAATAATTTTAGCAGAAAATAGAGTCGGCTTGAAAGAGAATGTTACAGAACGAAGCAACACAGGAAAAAGTACCTAAAAGCCCTCCACTGTTTCATATATATTCAGTAGGTCACTTCTTTCATTCAGTGATTACAGTCTAAATTTTATTAATGGATCATGTCCAGTATCTTTAACACACCTTTTTGCCTAGAAGAGATTTTAGATTTGTTTCACCATAATCCTGTCCAAGGAGTTCAATTTATTACCAGCTTAATGATATGTGCCAGTAGGTTGGGGAGAGTGATGCCAAAGGTGTCTGATAGCCAAGCAGGGATATTTGATTGCCTATCCCTTACCCACTTTAACCAGTTGCATCACAGTGGCTTTCTAGAGTGAGAGAGAATAAATTATAGAGGACTGTTCAGGGTGTTGGGAACAGGGCTTTTTTTCTGGGAAAAGAGGTGGTGGAACTCAGTGATGGAACTCAGGACGGCACAATGATGTCACTTTGGGTCAGCTGGAACAAGGGGGGAGTTTTTTTTAAGTTTAAATCGCCCTTGGCGAAAATGGTCACATGGCTGGTGGCCCCGCCACCTGATCGCCAGACAGAGGGGAGTTTAGATTGCCCTCTGTGCCGCTGCGCGGAGGGCAGTCTAAACTCCCCTCTGTCTGGAGATCGGGGGGGGGGGCACAGGCCATGTGATCATTTTTAAGAGGTGCCAGAACTCCGTTCCACCATGTTCCTGCTGAAAAAAAGCCCTGGTTGGGAATATACAAGCATGCATAGGGTAGTAGCTGAATTAGGGTCAGTGGGTGCACCATTGCTCTACCTTTTGTGGGGGAGGAAACACTTGCTGACTTTCACACAGAAGTACAGAATCACACAGTTGGAAGAGGCCATACAGACCTTCTAGTCCAACCCCCTGCCCAATGCAGGATGAGCCTAAAGCATCCCTGACAAATATTCATCCAGCCTCTTCTTGAAAACTGCCAGTGAGGGGGAGCTCACCACCTCCCTAGGCAGCTGATTCTACCTTTGAACTACTCTGACCATGAAAAAGTTTTTCCTAATATTCAGCCGGTACCTTTCTGCATGTCATTTAAGCCCATTCCTTCGAATTCTGTTCTTTGCTGCCAACTGGAATAGCTCCTTGCCCTCCTCCAAATGACAGCCTTTCAAATATTTAAATCATGCCCCCCCTCAATCTCCTCTTCTCCAAACTAAACATTCCCAAGGCCCTCAGCCTTTCCTCGTAGGGCTCAGACTCATTCTTGTCGCTCTGTTCTGCACCCTCTCAATTTTGTCCACATCCTTTTTGAAGTGAGGCCCCCAGAACTCCACACAGTACTCCAGGTGCTGCCTGACCAAGGCAGTATAGAGAGGGGCTATGACCTCCTGCGATTTCGATGCAATGGCCCTTTTGATACAACGCAAGACTGAGTTTGCCTTTTTTGCCACTGCATCACACTGACTGCTCATATTTAGTTTACAGTCCACTCTTACCCCAAGATCTCTTTCGCATACACTACTACCCAGAAGTGTATCCCCCATCCTGTGTTTGTGCTTCACATTTTTGTGGTCCAGATGTAATACTGTGCACTTAATCTATGTTGAATTGCATCCTGTTCACAACCACCCACTTCTTCAGAGTATTCAGGTCTTGTTGAATTTTAATTCTATCTTCTTGGGTGTTTGCCACTCCTCCCAATTTGGTATCATCAGCAAATTTAATAAGTAGCCCGTTTACCCCTTCATCCAGATCATTAATAACAATATTGAAAAGTAGCAGGCCTAAAATTGAGCCCTGTGGCACCCCACTGGACACCTCCCTCCAATCTGATGAAATGCCATTGACCACCACGCTTTGGGTGCGGTCCTCTAACCAGTTCTCTATCCACCGAACTGCCCTATAGTCCAGTCTGCAGTCTTCCAGTTTACCCATTAGAATGTCATCATGGGGAACCTTATCAAAAGCTTTACTGAAATCCAGGTAAATCACATTGACAGAGTTCCCATGATCCTGTAAGCTCGTCACTCCATCAAAGGAGGAAACCAGGTCGGTCTGACAAGATCTGTTGGGGACAAAACCATGTTGACTTCTCCGGATCACTAAGTGGTCCTTCAGATGCTTACTGATAGATCCCTTTAAGATCTGCTCTAATGTCTTCACAGCAACAGAAGTCAGACTGACCGGACTGTAGTTTCTTGGGTTATCCTTCTTCCCTTTCTTAAAGATTGGGATAACATTTGCTCTTCTCTAATCTTGTGGCACATCCCCAGTCCTCCAGGAGGCCTTGACGATGATGGACAAGGGTTCTGCAAGTTCTCTAGAAAGTTCTTTCAGCACTCTTGGGCGGACCCCATCCGGCCCAGGGGATTTGTATTCATCCAGTGCAGCCAGATGCCTCTCCACAACCTCTCTGTCAATGTCAATTAGCCACTCAGGTGTCCTGCCATATTTTCTACTATCTCTAGATGTACCCGAGTTCTTCAGAGAGAAAACAGAGGCAAAAAAGTCATTAAGCCTGTCTCCTTTTTCTCTGTCCTGCATCAGAGTTTCTCCATCTATTCCCAACAGCAGTCCAATTGCCTCTTTTACCTTGTGTTTGCTTCTCACATATCTGTAGAAGATTTTCTTATTGTAGCGAGCCCCCCTGGCCAGACCCAGCTCATACTGAGCTTTGGCTTCTCTGATGGTTGATCAGCAGTACCTAGTAACCCTCATATATTCTCTTAAGACCTCTTTAGAGGTCTGTCCTTCTCTCAATTTCCTGAACATTTCCTCTTTCTCCCTTAGCTTATTCTGGAGCTCTCTGTTCATCCACATCGGTTTCTTGGAGCCCTTACCATGTTTCCATCTTGTTGGAATAGTGAGGGCTTGAGCGTGCAAAAACTCATGTTTGAGAAGAGCCCACCCTTCACTCGCTCCTTTCCCTTCCAGCACACTCCCCCATGGAATGACTCTCATCGAGCCTCTGAGTTCATTGAAGTCGGTCCAATGAAAATCTAACCTACGAGTCTGGCTACAAACTTTCTTGGCCCCCAACAGCAACTGGAATTCAAGGAGGACATGGTCACTTCCCCCTAAGGTCCCCACCACCTTTACCCCATCTACCAATTATTCCCTGTTAAGTCAAGTATGGCTGAGCCCCTTGTAGCTTCCTCCATCATTTGAAAAAGGAAGTTATCTGCCAGGCAGGTCAGGAAGTTGCGTGATTCTTGTCGCTTTGCTGGGCTTGTCTCCAAGTCATGGAAATCATCCCACCAGGTCTCAGTAATGCCTACTATATCATAGCCCTCTGTTTGCAAGAGAAGCTCAAGCTCTTCCTTCTTATTACCTATACTTCGAGCATTGGTATAAAGGCACTTGTAGCCCTGTACCTTTGTTTAATCTGCCCTACTCAGGTGGGCCCCCGCTGTTATCACTTCTTCATTGAAATCCACATGTTGATTGTCCCCTTCTCCTTGTGGCATCAGTTTAAAGCTCTCCTGATGAAGCTCTCCAGATTCTTTCCAAACATTTTCTTCCCTGACCTTGAGAAGTGAAGCCCATCATGTGCCAGAAGACCTTCTCAGAGAAAACTTATCCCATGGTCCCAGAACCCAAAGCACTTCTGCCAGCACCAACACCTCAGCCAACAATTCACCTTGAGTATGGTCTGCTTCCTTTGTATTCCTCTTCCTTTGACAGGAAGGATAGAAAAGAATACCACTTGTGCCACCATTGTCTGCAATTGCCTTCCAAGAGCATCATGGACCTCTTTAATTCTTGTGATGGTATTCACGGCCGTGTCATTCGTTCCCACGTGAACCAGCACAAATGGGTACTGATCAGTCTGTCTGATCAGTTTCAGAAGTCGGTCTGTAATATCCTGAATTCTGGCTCCTGGCAAGCAACACATCTCTCACAGTAGGGGATCTGGCCTGGACACATGATGTTCCATACTCCTGAGCAGAGAGTCCCCGATGACCACCACCTTCCATTTTCTTCTACTTCTGTGTGGCCTCATACCTTCTTCACTCCATCCTCCAGGTCTTTGTGGTTCTCCTTCCACTCTCATCTCTGTCACCATCTCAAACACCTCAAAACGATTCTTGACCTCCAGTGGACCAGAGCATTGCCTTAGTCCATGTCTTCTGGTTTGTACTGCAGAACTGAGAGGAAGCTCATATGGGAGAGCAACTCTTCCTTCTTCTCTTGGACTTATTTTTTTCATGCTTGAGCAGAGCCCCTAGGCTCCTCTCAATAAAATCCCCCCCCTTCCTTGATTTCCTGAAGGGTGATGATCCTCTCATCCAGACTCTGAATCTTCTCCTCTAAAAGCCTGACTAGCTTACACTTCTGACAAGTGAAGTCTGCCTTCTCTTCCGGGAGGAAAACAAACATGGCACACTCCATGCAGGTGACTGGAAAGGAGCCTTCTGTTGACATCATTGCCTCCCAAGTATATTCTAAGAGTAGTCTTCTAGTTGCACTTCCCTTTCCTTCTCCTTCTCAGAGCCCAGATGGCTATGATGTGCCTCTGGTGAGGAGGGGCCTAATTCAATCAAGGCTCAGTCAGTAGAGGGTGGGGCCAGCAGTTAGCCCCAGGCAAAACAGACACTCTCCAGTTAGTAGTAATCCCCCCCCCCTGCAATCAGTTCCAACTCAGGCAAAAAGACAAGACAAACAGAAACACTTACTCCAACTGGCACCACTTTACAGCAGGCTCTACACACTCATACAACCCCAAACACTGTCCTCCCATACAGTAACCTCAACAAATTCCCCCAGCAGTTAAGGAAGGCAACAGAAAAAGACTCACCACTCTATCAGTTCCCTTTCCTTCTCCTTCTCAGAGCCCAGATGGTTACTTTCCCTGTAACCGTAATTCTACAGGTGAAGTGACAGCTTCTATTTAGAGAACAAAAGTTTGTGTATTCTAGAAATGGAGTGTTAAAAAAAAACAGTGGAGGTGCCACTCCCCTCAGAGTCATAATGTCCTGACCTCTACTGAGGTGCCCTGCCCATCTTCGCCTGCTAAAAAAACAGGTGTGTGTTGGTTTCCCCAACACTCACCCCTATGTTTAAAAGATCCCCCACAAAATCCTTATTTAGCTACTATGACTTGTTACTTTATTTACTAACATGTGGGATTGCTTAAAGGAAGGGTGATTGGTGCTTAAGGGAGTTTGCAGTTATTTAAGGAGGGCGTCCTTCATAAGTAGGTAAAAAGAATTTTAAAAAATAGTGGTCCCACTTACACACTTCTGATGCTAACATTTTATCATCACTGAACTGGAACATCTTGGCCTTACCAGTGGAACAAATCATTGATTCTCCGAAGCCCCGTCTGGAATAATTATGCCCCCCACTTGTCAGGGTAGGCTGGCTATGTTTCTGTGTATGAGCAGTCCACAGTAAATAACTGCCTTGTAAAAACTACCTAAAATGACTTCACAAACTTTTCTTCTTTAAGCTATTCATGTGCAGGAACTTGCCACATTTATTGAAACCACTGCAACTTTTAATGAATTTATTTATTTATTTATTTATTTATTTATTTATTTATTTATTTATTTATTTTATTGCTGGAACATGTTTCTGCAGTGTAGAGGAATTTTCCCCTACCAACCATTCCAACTTTGAAACCATTGCACTGGAACCATTTGGGCGTGGAAGCGAAAGATAATTTCCCCTTAGCGCGCAGGCGGTTTGGGGTTAGCCAGCCAGTCTGCCACTTATCTCTCTTTAGTAGTGATGACGGTGTTTAACCTGTATTAAATGGTAAGTGTTAAGCTAGGATTGAGGTGCTACTTTAACTTGCAAATATTTAATTATCTAACATCCCAGACCAGTCTAGTTCCTTATCATGCCGTCCTGTGGCACAATATGGAATTGTCAGCATTAAGCATAATGAAGTGTTCCTAATCTGCTGACCTAAAGGTTAAGTCTGTAGAGGAGTATAAAATGACTGAAAATTGCTTAATGATGCCGTAGGTTTCCTCACTCCCATTATCTTGTTTTTAGTGTGCTCATTCACTTCCTGGGTTTGTGTGCTTTTGTGTGTCCCTCACATGACACACTCTGTCAGTGTGCTTCTCCCTCCCTGTTGGGTTGACACTGTGTACAGTGTTCCTAGCTGCACCACTCTTCATCCTAGAGAAGCTATGCATTTTACTGTAGATAATCAAAGAATGAAAGATATCATACCAATTGATACAATACCCATCTAGTTATGTGTTTAGGGAGAGCAACAGATAAGCATGGTATTGTCATTTTTCTGAATACAGTGATGGATCACTAGTTTTTTTGGAAGGAGAAGTTTCTGGATCTTCAGAGGGAAGGGCCATAGCTTTTGGAGGAGGGGGTGTGGCTAAATAGTGGACCATCTGTTTTGCATGCAGAGGGTCCTGGGTTCAGTGCAGGCCATTTCCACTCACAAGGATCAAGTAGTAGGAGATGTGAAAGATCTCTGCTTGTGAAGTTCTGCCTGTGTCTAATAGACAATATTGACCTTGATAGACAAGTGGCCTAATTCAAGAAAAGCAGCTTTGCGTGTATTATGGGAAGAAATGGACATTTCTTACAAGTAATTGCTCTGGAAATATCTTTCTTTCTGACTTCTTTCTGACAAGTACAAGAAATGTTGCAAATCAAATCAAAGTAAACTTATGGAAGAGGAAAACTGTCAACATTATTCAAATTTGGGGTGAAAATTGAAGCTTATATTGAATTTAGTATACTGATACTTCTTAAAGTTTTGTACCATTTGCTTTAAAAAATAGCTTCAGGGTGGATGGGCGACTAACCCCATTGGATGCCATTTCAGGTCTTAAAAATGGCACATGGGAAAAGTCAGGAGCCTCTTCACCCCAAGCGCCACTATGATCTCAACCAGAATCAGGCCCCATGGCTCAGTTAAAAGGAGTTTCCTAGTGGGAACTCACTCCTACAAAATGGCAGGGCATCCCTGGGGATACCGTATCATCTAATTCAACCTTGAGACCTGTATTTAAGGAACTATGTAACCAATTAAAGGAAGAACTCATAACCCCTACTTCTACCTACAAACACCTCGACTCAATGGCACAGTCCACAGTTTCAAATGCTGCTGATAGATCCAGTATAGGACTGCCAAATTTGAGTTGGAAAATTCTTGGAGATTTGGGGGTGGAGTCTGGGGAGGGGTATAATGTCGTGGAACCGACCCTCCAAAGCAGCCATTTTCTCCAGGGAAATTGATATCTATAGTCTGAAGATCACCTGTAATTCCAGGAGATCTCCAGGTCCTTAACCTCGAGGTTTGCAACTCTAATCCAATAAAAGTGACAGAGAGAAAAGGCTCTTGTCCACCAGAGCTAAAAGTTATTCCAAAAAGATAATTTAATACAAATCTGAAGTTTGACAATATTTCAAAATATGATGTTTTTAATCTAAACTTTTTTTGAACTCTGATTTTGAGGGGTTCCTTTAAAAATATTTTTTGGTGAATTCAAAGTATTAGTGATGTAACAACCAATGTGGTCCCTGTTTTGGATGAGGGCAGGGAAAACTGTTTCATCTTAGGAAGGGCTGACATTTATGAAGATGAATCAGTGGGACAGAGACAGCTAGGCTGGGAAAATCTCGTCAGCCCCAGATCAATGTGTTTTTGCATCCTGGGGAGAAAATAATGGATACCTCTGATGTGAACAACATTGGCCCACTGGCTGCTATGTTCTTGTGGCCTCTCTGAACCAGGATCCCAGAGGCCTAGCACTTTTGATACACTCTGGGCCTAGCACTTTTGATACACACTGGGAAAACGCGATGTTTGCTCTTTGTGTATTTGCTCGTGTGCGTGAATGTGTTTGTGAGAGACAGCAGGGGGGCTTCCTCGACACATACATCCATGTGCTTCTGTCTATGGTTGGTGAGGGAAGGACACAGGAATGGGTTGAATACCCACACCCCTCCCAGAGTACCTTCCTGCATGCTCTGGATCATTTCCACATTATATCAGTAATGCTGTCATTCTTGGTGCAATGTAGAAGCATAAGGTTGTGTGAGGGACCAATTGGGTAAAAATCGTCCCCCATCACTAGATTGGGGGCTGGTTTTGACTTAATTGGCCCCTGGCACAATCTGTTTCTTATGCGTCATGAATGACTGGGTAAGTTTTCCTGGCACCACCAACCCCTCTCCCCCTTGTTCTCCAGTTGGAGTTCCAGGGGACCTGGCAATCCTATGTGCAAGTGTAATAAGGGCCCCAAAAACTCTTAAGAGAGTTGAGGAGTAGTGAGGGATTCTCTCAGGGAAGGATGGGTTTCCCTTGGACCAAATAAATCTGGATGGGGATTTCTCTCCCTCGTCGGCTGACTGGCTAGTTGCAGGTGTAGAAAGAGGAAGAGAATCCCAGAAGTTAAAAGGAGTTTTTCAGTGGCAGGGTTTCCTCAGGGATGCCTGTCTCATCTAGTTTGGCCCTCAAATGTATGGTATTGGAGACCAACTTGTCTTGTGGAGTTCTCGGGGCTTAATCTGCTATTCAGTCTCTACGTATCCTCATGCTATCCAATCTCTATATAAAGCCCTTAGTTAGAAGAAATCATTCATGGATCTGGAGTATGCTTTCATCAATATATGGATGACACCCAGCTCTATATTTCATTTTCTAAACTATCTGATGATGATGTAGAGGTCCTGAACCAATTTTTTACACCTGTTGTTAAAAGGTTAAGGCAGAATAAATTGAAACTGAGTTTTGACAAGACAGAGGTAATGATATTTGGGACAGCTGAGGGTGTGAGGTACAATGTGCTCTCCACCATCAATGGGATCCATCCGGATGCCTCATTAAGAGCCTAGCAGTTATCCTGAATCTTGTGCTATTTCTATAGAAGCAAGTTTAAACTGCTGCAAAAAACAAAACAAAAAAGCATTCCCGCAGCTGGATTGAGTCTAGGAGATGGCTTCCGACCTTGACTCAGCTGATCCGGCCTCACAGATACATGCTATGGTTACTTTGTGGCTAGACTATTTTTTACATTGATCTGTCCTTAAGGACAACTCAGAAACTCCACTTGGTGCAGAACACTGCAAACTGATTACTATCAGGCACCTGTCAGAACATGCACGTCCGCCCCATTCTGTAGACACCCCACTGGTTACCAATTAATTACCATTCAGGGGAGATTGCTGCAGCATACAACTTTGCATGCAGTAGCCCTGATCTCTGAGATAGTCTGGGAAATGCACCCAAGCTTCTGCTTTATGATGCTACTTGTTAAGGTATGAATTAACCTTTTAAGAAGAAGAAGAAGAAGAGTGCTAATTTGACAATTTTCTTTAATGTGGCTCTGGGTGCTGTACACTTCCATTGTGTAGGCTAATAGCTTAAGAGACTACCTTGATCACTGTGGACAGTAATGTTTTGTTTATATGATCCCCTAAAGGCAACATATCTTGAAGGCAGAACTCTCTCTTACTACTGGTATTGAAAAGCAGAATAGGTAGTTGTGTTTGAAAATTTTCTTTGAAATTTCAGCTGCTTCCTGCTTAGAAGATTCTCAATGTGCCATTTGGTGACCCAAGTCTTAAATGTGGACTTACCTTGGCTGTTGGTAAATCGGTGCTAGTATGCAGTGCTCCATTGGATATATATCCACTAATATTAATCTGCAGAGTATTTTGCCAGATCTATTGGGGTTTTCCTTTCAAAAGCCATGTGGATAGTTGTACTAAGAGCTTATTACAGGAGACTTATTACAGGAGGAAACTGCCAGTTCAAAATCAACCACTAGGTACCAGTAGGCCAAGGCATTCCCAAAGGCAGTGCACTGGGCCTCTACTGAGTCCGATTTTCATGACCTCAGTGCTGGCTCTGATTTTCAGGCTTCAGTCTGAGATTTCTGAAGTGTCAAAAGCCACTGTAGCAAGGCGGGGGGCAGAAAGAAGAAAATTCCTTGGCTTTGGCTATCTTATCCAGTGTACAAACAACATACCCAGTGTGTGTGTGTCTGGATTAGAAGACAGATTTGCTAGCAGAGGTTTAGGAGGGCTTTTTAGTAATATTCCCCTTGCCTCAGTTCCATCTGTTTCCTTTGCTGCTCTCAGATTATTTGGATTCCGGTCACATAATAAGTGTGTACGTTTAAAGGAGAGGACAAAACAGATTGCTTGAGTGTGGGAGAACTTTCCATAATAGCAGGGGGATTTTTTTGGTGGTGGTGGTGGTGGTTTTTGTTTGAGATAGATTTTTGAATAAAAAAACTTCAGGGCATCCCTGTTTTCTGAGTTTGGCAAGTTAGGTGAGATCATCTGATTTTGCCGTATTTTCTACGCATAAGGCAAACCCAGAAATGTAGCAATTGTTTTTTAACCACAAAAAAGAATTATATTTTAGCAGAATTAAGACGTTCATTTTTAGCACTATGACACTAACAGTACAATCCTAAGAAGAGTTAATTCAGTGAAATCAACTCTGTTTAGGTTTGCACTATCAGTAACTTTTCTGTGTCTTCCATTCATGGTCTAGCAGTGAGCAGGGCTTGGGAAGATGATCCCAAACATGGATCATGACCCCAACTGTGGCACTATGAATAATTTAATGATCCCAAACATGGCAGTATAGTTAATTTAATTTCAACTGGTTTGAACTAAATTTCAAAGGCTATTTTAGTTTGATCATATTGAGAACACCTTTCTTACTTAACTTGCCAAACTTTGTTTGGACGTGGAGTACTCAGAACTAGACATGGGTATGAACAGAAAAAAAACCCCGAATGCAGTGTTCATTGTTTGTTGCCATCTACGAACAATGAATGTTGACAAACGTGATCCTGTTCACGAACATGTTTGTTGTTCGTTGTTCATGGGGGCCAGCAGGCTCTCCTCCAGCCATCAAGATCCCTACTGCACCACTCCCAGAAACCCTACTTGAGCAGGCAGCAGGAAATGTACCAATAATAAATAATAGCTTGGCCCCAGAGCCTGGCAGCAGCCCTGGAACTTGAAGGGGTAGATCCCTACCACCCTTTGGAAACCCTGCAGAGGATCACTGGAGGCTGGAACAGCCATGCTTCTTGGTCTCCCAGACTAGTTGTGACCTGCCTGAAAGGGAAACAGACACATGTGTGACAAGAAACCCAGCCTTGTGCAAGCCCCTGACCAATTTGCCACATTCTGGGATGGTGTCCATGGGTGGGAGCGGCGGCAGAGTTCCATTGGCATGGATGCAGCCTGCAGGCAGATGATGCATGCCCTTCTGGCAAGAACTCACTATTCATTGGTCTCTTGATGGTCTGATCCTGTGAGAGAGACAGTCAGGAGGCTGAGCACCCACCACCAACAGGGAGTTACAAAGACCCAGATACCCTGACCTGCGGCCGCACTTCCTCCTCTGCCAGCGGGGCACCCAGCTGAGAAGGCCTGAGCAGAGCCCCCAAATGGGAAGCTCGAGCCCCTCTCCGAATGGCTGTGTTGAGGGTGGTTCCCTGGCAACTGCCTTTGTGATCAGCAAGGGCAGCCAACCCCGCCCCCCCCACCAGCAAGCCTTACCTGCAGAGGCTGGTGTTCAGGAAGGCGTGGGTGAGGGGAAGGGTCAGCTGGTGCTGACGAGTGAGGTGAGGTGCTGCTGCCCCAGCTCCTTCTGCCAGAGCACCCTCACCCCTTCACGAACTGGGACTCAGGTGTCAGATAACCTGCAAGGAAACTCCTTGAGTGCTTTCAACCCGTCCCTTAGGATTGCACAGTAAATTTTAGAAATTAGTTAGCAACAGTGCCAAGAATAGAGGTATGGTCCTCCAGCCTGAGTGGAGGTAGCAAGATCTATCTTCAAAGTGCTTACTTCTTCACCCAGATAAGTTGAGGATGGTTATTGTAATTTAATAGTGATAGGCATCCTGTATATGCTCAAAGGCCCATCCCAGATGATGTTTCCAAGGACTCCCCTGGTGTTGAACACAGATGCTCTAGAGCAATGTAGTTTGAACTGCAGTAAGAAAAAAATGTTATATATCCCTGAGGAAACATTTTTGGTCCTTCTCAGGTTTCACCACCTCTTGCAAACTCAGAGACAGCTTGAGAAAGGCCGGTGATGCCTTTATCACAGTTGCTCAAATCCATACTATTCTTTTATTTTCATCTAACTCTCCTCCACACACAACCATTTTTTTCTTATTTCATAGCCCTAATGTCTATTTATTTTTTAAATCATTTTTTTTTCTTCTGCAAGAGCATCTGTCATTACATAAAAGGTCATGGTTATACTATGAATCTGGAACGATAAATACAGTACAAAATGGATTGAAATGCAATGCAGCAAAGAGGGTTTCCAATTAAAAAACACTTTGCTGAGCTTCCACCAAACAAACAGCCACACAGCCTCCAATTTCTCTTCACTTATAATTAGCTGCCATTGAAAGTTAATTACTTTCAGCACTGAAGGAAGTGAACAGTTTTTTTTTAAGAAATTCTTTTCAGACTTAGCACCTAAAACAAATGTTTGCCCTACAAACAGTTCATGTACATAACACATTCTGTGCAAGTGACAACAACAAAAAAATCTTGCTCTTGGAATCATTAAAAAAAAACATAGCACTTTGACCCCTGCATTCTGCCAGTGACAAACAAGTGTGAGGTGGATGAGGCATCCAGAGTTCATTTCATTTATTAAGCAACATATGAATACAATGGAAGTCTCAAATTCGCAACCTACTCTGTTGTGCTGTGAGAACAGCATCACAAAAATAAGACACTTCTGTGCTTAACCAGTAGCTATTTATTTACAAAACTGTCTGGAAGACACAGGGGGGGAAAACTTAGTGAAAATTACAAAAGAAGAAGTTCCTATTTCTAGCTTTATCTTTGGGCCTAGCTGACACAACAGGAATTGGCAATGCACAGAAAAGTGATATGTCATAGTGCTGTGAATGTGTGGTAAAGCTGCCATAAGGCATACTGCCAAGACTGGAAAAGAATTTTGCATTCATCCCAGTTTATACTCAGGGCAGAGGCATATTGAGTTTTGCTGTCACCCCATGTGACACATCCACCATTTCCTTGTGTCTGTGCATTAAAGGATAAATTAAGTAGTGGGAAGTAAACTGTCTCTCCACCACTGAGGAATACCCAATAAGTTTATGAGGAATCCCTGGTTCACCTGAGGCACAGTTTGAAAACTAGAGCGATGTTAGAGAAAAGAGAAATCCTAAGCAGGAGTATTTAGAATCCTACTCAGGTCTATTCATTTGGGCTTACTTCCAGGACAGTGTCCTAAGGATTGCAGTATAAGAATAAGGAGCTGGCAAGGTCAATATTATTCATACACTACACTGCACTGTGCTCTCTGTACATCAGCTGGTTTTCTATTGTACCAGTGGAAGGTCAAAATGGGTTCTCCTCAAAGGATTCAGGTTCTATCTCATTACCCTAGTTTTTTTTTAAAAAAAAGAGGAGACACCAGTATCCTTCACAGAGGCAGTATTTTCAAGGAATGCCACTGGCTGAGGTTTTTGAAGGGCAACCGAAGAATTGCATTTCACTGGAGTTTCCATGACAGCAAATGACTACTTTTATGTTGTTTAAAAGAGAACAAGATTAACAATGGCGAGCAAGTTTCTCAGCAAGTGTGAGTAGCAGAAATTCATTTATGATCAAGGATATATAGAGAGAGAGCAAAGACAGCAGGAAAACTATTGAATGGAATGCAAAAAAAAAAGATCTTCAAAACAAAACTCAACAGTATGGTTTTCTTATTTGCTGCTCTATTCAGTGTCATGTATGTTAATCTCCAAGGAGAGCAGGTCATTTCCCCAGCCAAGAGCAATTTACCTGTGGTACAGTTTACAGATAAGAGCAATAGGGGGGGCAGGAAAGGCTTCTAAGTTAATATTTATTTAGACATGGCCAGAATTTTTTTCTGATTTTACCTGAAATAAGAATTTTACCTGAAATAAGAAATATTTCTCTACAAATTTTGTCTCACTAGCAACTTTTAGAACATCTGTAGATAGCTCAAATATATTCTATTTTATTAATGTGTATGAATTTGCAGTTTTAACCTACCTTTGGCCTAAAACTGGACACCAAGACAAATTCCAAGAGCTTTTTTAAAGTCTAAAAAAATCTAGTGGAAGCCCAAATATGTAGACTTGAGTAGAATTCTAAGTAGACAAGTTGAAGGTGTCAGTGTTAGTTTTCTCTTCTTTTCTGAGAGGTACAAACCGTAGGTAGGAGGGTCAGCTTTAAAACAGAAATATTCTGAAGAGGAACACTAAGCTCCAAATTCCCTGTGCCTTGCCGTGGCTATGTTCCAGTGTTTCCCCACATTTTTCTTCCATTGTGGCTAACTTCCACTCTTGAAATCTGATTGGGAGAAAAATGCTGACAGGGCCAGAGACAGGTCCGGGACAAGGCAGGGTATCCTTCCCCTGCCCCGTGCACTCCTGTTTATTTTTTAAAATGACCTCCACCATTCCTTGCCTTACAGATGAATCGATGCCTGTCTTTCCCCTTCAGGGGCTAATAGCTGGGTGGGAGTATTTGTGTATGGCAAATGATCCTTCTGCATTATTTAATGGATACATTTCTGTTTATATTAAGTTTAAGAGATATTAAAACACATCTCTGCAACCTGTGGTTCAACACATCTCTCATATAGAAGGAAAATTCAGATCCTTCATCAAATATCCTTTGCTTCCACTTGCCACCCCAGCCTCACTCACCAGGGAGGGAGGCATGGGGGGGGGGAATGTGCACTCCCCCTATTGCACTGACATTATTTTCTGGTGCAACAAAGGAACTGTGGGTTGCATTGAAGTTCAAATAATTAAAAATTGCCTCCAGGTGGGTGATGTGTAAAGATTTGGGCCTTGGTGCAATCCATAGCTTCCCCATCAGATTGGAAAATGTTGTCATTCTTCCAGTGTAACAGGGGAATGTGCACACATCTCCTTCCTGTGCCCCCCTCACCAGTCACATGAGTGGACTGGGGGGCAATACGTGGGCATGGGGATTTGACAGGCCTCAATAGATTTGCCTCTCTCCCATGGATGAGCATTGCACAGCCTGTCTGTTCCTAGACTGGGTGTGTCACATCGCTAGTCTCTGCCTCTGACCTTTCCTTATCCTGAAAAGTAGCTAAACTGCCTGTTGAGGGAAAACATGAGCTACTGCCCTCTGTTCTCTCACTTCTCAATTTATGTATCTTTTCCTTCCTTACACCAGATAGAAGCATATCTTTGTCCCTGGCAGCCTAGGGAGGCATAACCCTAGAGAACAAAATGCCTCCTCATACTAACAGGGCCCATGTTTATATAGAATTAGAGATACTGCAAATTTTGCCATGAAGATGTTTGACCATTGAACTATCCATGTTCAGAGATTTTGATCAGATGCAAGTCTATCACCTGATCGGCCTGGTAGGTGCCAAACAGCTGTGACTGTGAGTGCCTGCCAAACTGGTTTGAACTGGGATTTCTCAAAAATGCACATGCACAAAGACACTGCTGAGTCAAACTGATCGGTTGCCATTATTGTCACTAAAGACTACTGCAATGAACACCAAAGGGTAGGATTTTATTGATTTTTTTGATGTGTGAGTGATCTAATTGTCAGTTTAAACAATTGCCTGCTGAGGGGAACTGTTATGCAGCAAAGATGGAGGGGGCAGTTGAACTCAATTGGGCTGTGTGAGAACACGTATCAGTGAAAAGACAATTGACCTGTTCTGCATGGCTAGGAAGGAATACAGTGAAACAACCTGTCGAACATCAGTGAACAGATTGAAGAACTATCAAACCAATCACTGGAAAATCAAGTCCTTGTTCATGAGTGGCGAACCGGACATGAGCTGAACTGGCAGGTGTTCAAGCATCCCTGTATAGAATCAGAAGGCATCCCAATGCTTGAGAGGATGCATCAGCAGTAGAAAGCAAAAACACTGTCCACAACAGACAGCAATCGTAATTGTCCTCCTGATTCAGGATAATGATTGGCAAGCTGTTCTGTCCCTGCTGAATTGCTGCCTCCTCCTTGCTGCCCTCCTGCTTCTTCCTTGGGGGAACGAAAACAAGATAACAAAGTATCAGAAGAACTGTCAGAGACAGGTTTTTGATTGTCCACAAATCATACTCTCTCTGTAAGATTCAGAGCATTTACATTATTAAAATATTTACAATATCAAAGCATGGATGTGATCTTGAATGGATCAGATCCTTAGTAGTAATGTTTTGCCTCTCTATTCTGTTGGCCTCAGATAGCAACTCACAAATTATAAATGTTTTTCTTCTACCTCAATTTGACTTAGTTCTAGAAATGGCCCATACATTCTCTCTTTGTACCTTAAATTCACTGGTGGTCAATTAGTTTTAAGTATGTATAATTTAGGACAAGTGCACATAGCCTGTGTGCTATACATGTATGCACACATGTGCATAAACACACACATGCACACACACTCCTAACTACTTCTGAAAGAGGAAACACACCATTCTGATTTGGGGAAGAGTGTGCCTGATCAGCGCACTAGTTGTTTGCGATATAAAGCAAACAGCTTGTAATATATAGCTGGTAATCTCCTAAGCCATTTCTCAATGGACAGATGTTGGTAGAAAAAATAACCAGCAATAACCACTGGCTTTAATTGGTTCCCCTGATGTTTTTTTCAAAGCAGATGCCAAGCTCTAAGCAAAATGTGGTGCCTCCCTTAGAAGTGCATATGTTGTGAAAAGGGAAGCCTCAGGGTTGAAGCATTCATGGATACATTCCAATTTTAAATTCCCATTTTATTACTTCAATTATTGGTGCAGACTTATGGTTATAAGGGAATGTTTACTTTGCACATGCTCAGAGGTATTTTCCAGTCATCCCATAGGAACAGATAAAACTAGTATATCCTGGCAAGAGCAAGCTTCCATACTGGCTTTTCAACCAGATGATAGAGTTCTATGGAAGTCAGCTTCAGCATTACTTAATAACTACAACAAGCTGGCCAAGTTGTGTCAGTGACCTGGTCACATAATTTTGGGTTGAGAATATATCCCTGAGGAAGGGGGACTAAATAGATGCACAGACCCTGTTTTACATTCCAATATGATGGACCTTTCCACCATGAATGGTTTAATCCTCCTTTAAAGCCATCTATGCTAGTGGCTATCACTACTATTGACTTAATAGGCCTTTCTAGACTACATTACCATGGTAGTACATTGGAATGGAGTTGCAGCAGGGAAGAGGTGTTTAGACCTTATGCATGCGTGACTGTCTCAGTGAGATCGTTTGTTCCATAACATGATCACAAGTGAAGAATTCAGTAGAATATCAAGCATCTCATCCATACATTTTGTTTTAATTATTTAAATGTTTATCACCCCAGCTTTCCAAAGAGCAGAATGGCTTACAACAGTCAAATATAAATATAGACAATAAAATCCAACTGGTACAGCAAACTGCAAATATGAAGACCAATGATGTTAGCCTGAAATGAAAGTCCAAGCAATTAAACCACAATGCAGAACCGTAATACATAGTTTACAGATTAAATAGCCACCAAGAAACACTACAAACAGATCAGTTTCTGATCATACCAAGCTGGCTTCAAATCACTCCAACAAACCAATATTTAATTGCAAAACATCTCAGAGTAAAGTCCTTTAAAATAACACAGGCTTACTAGGTTCCGAAAGGCTCATAGGGACAGAAGTTGTGGTACAGTCTCTGGGTGTCCATTCCATTCTGTATACTGCATAGGAAAAACTCTCAAATGGATGGCAGTGGTCTGACTGCCCTGAAGGTACTTTGAGTAGACATTGCCATGTTGAAAGGAGTTTGCAGACAGGTTCATACACAAAGAGATGAGATCCAGGGCTTTAAAGATAAGGATGAGCACCTTGACCACTAGTAGCCAAAGTAATCATTTTAATATGTATATAATATGGCACACAGTGATTGGTCCAAGTGAGCAGATGGGCCAGCATGTTCTGAACCAGCTGAAGCTTCCAAGTTTCCAGCCTCACATAAACTGCATCATAATAATCTAGTTTTGTAGATCAGCCCAGCCCAGAAGATACAAAAAAATGACAAAGATAAAGATGAAAGAAGGTTCTGCTAGCAACTTCACCTATCTACTTTTCCATCACCAGGGCTGGGTTCATGAGTCCATGAGTCACTCCAAACTCTTAACCTGATGTACTAGAGAAAGTTGGTGTGCTAGTCCCATCCAGAACATCTGCTTTCCCAAACAATGTTATCTTCATCTTGTCCAGATTCAGCTTTAGTTTGGTCACCCTCATTCACCTGATCACACAATTCAGACATTGGTCTAAGCTTGAGACTGCTTAAGTACTATGAAGATAAAGGTGGGTGTGAGATCAGAAAAGCCAAAGGAGAGCAGTATTTCAAACTATGAAGAGGATGGATGGAGATCCATGCACAAAGTGTTGCCTTTCCCCTTGATAATTGGAGGGGGGGGACCAATCAATTCCAGAGAGTAAACTAGGGTTGTCAGGATCCAGGTGGGGCCTGGACATCTCCTGGAATTATAACTGATGTCCAGGCAACAGAGATCAGTTCCCCTGGGGACAATGTCTACACTGGAGGGTGGACTATGGCATTATACTCTGCTAAGGTCTCCCCTCTTCAAACCGTGTCCTCCTCAGCCTTAACCCACAAATCTCCAGGAATTTCCCAAGCCAAAGCTGGCAAACCCTCCAGTAAACAAAACTTCAAATGCACTTAACCTGCATATCTTTTTCAAGTCACAATAAGGAACTCTTCCTGATGCAGAGCTTTGATGATTTTGGCACAGACTCCCCACCCCCCCACCCACCCCACACAAAGTGGGATGTAGTGAGAGTGTTAGACTAGGATCTGGGAGACGCAGGTTTGACTCTCTGTACTGCCATGGAAGCTTGCTGGGTGACCTTAAGCTAGTCACACACTCTCAAAAGAGGTCATAGAGAAGAGGTCCCCATTGGGAAGAAAGGTGGGGTATAAATGAAGTATATAAATAAATTCCTCTGGTTATAGGATGCCTGTTGAGTCATAGGACATAGTGTGTATTGTGTAATTATCCACATATTTTTGTCCAGTCCACCACTATTCTCTAACCCCAGAACTCAGTTAAAATCTCACAGTCCTGCAGAGATTTGTCAGTCCCCAATGTTATAATCAACCAGCTGCCATCAAGCCTCAGTAAGTCCTGGCAGAAAGGGATAAATAACCCAGCTTTGAGTCAGAAGGAAAGAGGGATGCTGTCAGAGATAGTGAGGCAGCTTGCATGATGATGTCAGGCACACTGAGAGAAGTCACTACATTGCAGGGTGGCTCAATTTCTCTTTGTATATCTCCAGAAAGTGACTGAAAGAAAATCCAATTAATCCTGTGTTCTATCTCAAAACCTTCCCCTCCCAACAGTTTACAGACAGAAACTCAGAAGCAAGAGGAAAAGATTTCTTGCCTCCGCTTCTCAGAGGCAGCCCACCCAAAAGGCGAGTTTTCAGTGGTACAACACAAGTTTGGTCCTTGGCATTTTTTATAATGACCCAAGTAAAGATAAGTAAGAGACACCTTGGAGATCCATTGCCATCAGAGTTTGACAATACTGGGTTGTATGACTGGAGCATAAGAAGAGTCCTGCTGTTTTGGACCAAGCAGTCCTGTTTCACAGCATCCTGTTTCACAGTGGCCAACCAGCTGCCCTGAGATGCCAAAAATAGAGCATAGAGACCAAGGCCTTTCTCTGATGTTGCCTCCTCCTAGCATTGAGTTTCAAAGGTTTTCTGTCTCTATGAGATTCCCTGCAGAGTCATGGCTATAGCTACTAATGGACCTCTCCTCCATGAATCTGCCTAATCCTCCTTTAAAGCCGCCGGTGCCAGTGGCCATTAATACACTTGACTCAGTAGGCCTTTCCAGACTACCTTTTGAAGGGTAGCAAACACACTGGAACGAATTTGTAGCAGCAAGTTCAATTCCGCCCACACATATTACATGAAAGATATGCTTAGACCCTCCTATGCATGCCTGACTCTCCCCGTTCTTTTAATGGATTCCCAGTCAGCTAGAGAGATGACACTGTTGCACACTTTCCAATGAACCTGCATAGGTTGGAATGGAGCTTGCTGCTGTAATCTCTCCCTTCCCAACCTACAGATATGCATGTGCCTATCACAGTCTCCTGGACACCCTACACATTGGGGAGGAGCAGTTGAGCAGGGGCACAGCTAGGGGGGGCCAACTCTGGGTTGGGGAATTCCTTGAGATTTGGGGGTGGAGCCTGGTAGAGGGTGGAGTTTGGAGAGGAGAGAGACCTCAGTGGAGTATAAATGCCATAGAGTCTACTTTTCAAGGGAAACATTTTCTCCAGAGGAAATGATTTTTTTGGAGATCCTTTGTGATTCTGGTAGATCTAGGGTTACCAGTCCCCCAGTGAGGGTGGGGGGTCACCTGTTCCAAGCCTCTACCCCCCACCACCACTCACCTGCTCCTGTATTGTGTGTTGAGCCAATTTGGGCCCCAAAGGAACCGATTCTTTAAAAATTGTCCTGGTGCAAAGCGCGGGAACACTCATATGGTCTGCATGATGATGTGACTTCCGGAAGTTACATCATCGCACTGCACCAAGAGTACACATACAAGGACCTTCTAGAGGTGAGTGCTGCTGGGAGGGTAAGGGGACCTGGCAACCCTAGGGAGATCTCTAGGCCCCACCTGGAGGTTGGCAATCCTAGGCACAGCTCTAAAAAACCTACAGCTCTGTTGCAGAGACAAGGAGAGAGCTAGTTGACTGATCTTAACAGGATCTTGATGTCTATGAAAACCACTACCTGTGCGCTCTATCCTTGCACATCCTGGCTGTTAAAATCAAGTAAGGACCACATAAGCGAACCACTGAGGTCTATTGTAAATCAATCACTATAACTCAGGGCAGCTTTCCATGGCAGCTCAAACAGGCAGTTACCAGTCTGCTACTTAAAAAACCATCCCTGGGCAAAAATGATGTGGCCAATTATCGCCCAGTCTCTAAACTGCCCTTTCTGAGCAAAGTAATTGAGAGAGCAGTAGCTGACCTACTCCAGACCTTCTTGGATAACTCTAGTGCTCTGGACCCTTTCCAGTCAGGTTTCAGACCAGGCCATGGGACAGAGACAGCACTAGTAGCATTAGTGGATGATCTCCATCTGAATATAGACAAAGGCCATGCCTCCTTATTGCTTCTATTGGATCTATCTGCAGCCTTTGACATAGTAAACCATGCCATCCTGTTGAGGTGTTTAGAAACAGAAGTGGGCATCAAAGGATGTGCTCTGGACTGGTTTAAATAGTTTCTCTTGGAGCGGACTCAAAGGGTGGCCGTTGGAGATCAACTATCTCCAGAATGGGAACTATCTTGCGGGGTTCCACAGGATACAATCTTATCTCCCATGTTATTCAACCTCTATGTAAAACAATGGTTGTTGTGGGTTTTCCGGGCTGTATTGCCGTGGTCTTGGCATTGTAGTTCCTGACGTTTCGCCAGCAGCTGTGGTTGGCATCTTCAGAGGTGTAGCACCAAAAGACAGAGATCTCTCAGTGTCCCACTGTGACACTGAGAGATCTCTGTCTTTTGGTGCTACACCGCTAAAGATGCCAGCCACAGCTGCTGGCGAAACGTCAGGAACTACAATGCCAAGACCACGTCAATACAGCCCGGAAAACCCACAACAACCATTGTTCTCCGGCTGTGAAAGCCTTCGACAATACATCTATGTAAAACCTTTAGGAGAACTCATTCGCAGCTATGGAGTTGGATGTCATCATCAGTATGCAGATGACACCCAACTTTATATCTCACTATCCAGGTCCCCACAGGATGCAGTAGAAATCTTAGATCGCTGCCTGACAGCCGTGGTGAAATGGTTGAAAAACAACAAATTGAAATTGAACCCAGACAAGACTGAAGTGACGCTTGTTGGGAAAGCAAAGATCCTGAAGAACGTTGTATCCCCACTTTTGATGGAGTTCGTCTGACCCTTGCAGACTCAGTTAAAAGCCTAGGGGTTATACTGGATCCAGCATTATCACTAGAAAAACAAGTTAAGGCAGCAGCAAAAAATGCTTTCTACAATCTCACTCTAGCCTGGAAGATGGCTTCTTATCTTGACATGGCTGACCTGGCCACATGGATCCATGCTATGGTCACATCAAGGCTTGACTATTGTAATGCTCTATACATAGGTCTCCCATCTAAGTTTAGGAGGCTCCAATTAGTGCAAAATGCTGCAGCTTGACTATTATCAGGAGCAACAATAACATCAGCTTGAAAATGGCAACTAGTGACAAACTAAAATTATCTTAAAGCTACATCATATTTCCCCACTGGAAACATGCCTGTTGTGATCTGAAGACAAGAGTGAGGTAAACTTGAGAGATACCCAGTCTTTACTGTTGGCATGCACGAGGTTCTGCATCTAAACATTTATTTCTTTTTAAAATAGCCTTTTCTCCAAAAAAAGCTGGATCATATTCTGAAATCTCCATCATATCCAAGACTCCTTCTGGCCAAAGCAGATATGTAGCTTTTACTTTGGAATACACAAATGGTAATTCCCAGCTCCATTGATTTTGTGTTTAAATACAGAAGACTAGGGAAAATACTGAATATTACTTAACAACAGCATAGAGAATGCTGCTCTTTAGCCAACCTTAACTAGCCACTCTCTGAATCATTTATACTGGGAAACAAATTGTGTTTGATCAAAGACAAGCAGCTACCCTCAACATTTTTTTTATTGCAACTGTCCACAAAATAGACAGAACATGCCTAACCCCCCCCCACAACACCTTCACTTAAACATTTAAATAGTTTTGAACAATCAACTCACACAGTACCAGCACTACTCATTCCATCCCATTTGTATCCATCTTTCACCATCACATTCTTCTTCCAGCCCCGCAGCCACCCCCCACCCTGCAGTGTTCGGCACCCTCATCTATTCTGTTGCTGCATGCTGTCGTTTCTTTTCTTTTTTTATTTAATTTAATAAAAATGAGTGTTCAGGCTGATTTGCATATTCATGGCGCACTTGATTAATAATTGATGAGAGGGCCTGGGGCAGGTGGTTGAGAATAAAAAACATTTAGCAGAGAGCAGAGTGGAAGGAACAGATCCCTTGGCTGGTGCGTGTCCATGGGAGGATAGAGCTGCCAGAAGGGTGGGGGGAAGAGGAAGGGTACGCTCAGAACTGAATGTCACAGGCAGAATGTAATTTTACTGATTTAAATATTTAAACACATTCCAGGAATCTGCAGGGTTCCTCTCCCCCACTCCCCCCTAGTCCCAGGGGCTGTCTATGAAGCTGTAAGCAGGAGGATGGAAGGTTCTTCTTCCAGTACAAATGGCTTGGGAACGTAAAGGCGAGGACTTCAGTGACAGAGCTATAGCTAGATCTGAACTAAATTTTCATCTGTTTCAATTTTTATGTCAAAATTTGCATATTTGACAAGAGACAACCTTTCACTAGACAGATAAGTAAATTGCACAAAAAATTAAAAGCTGTTCCTTAATCAGATAGTGCAGTATAATAGTGCCCAAAGGTTGGTTCAAGAGGCAGGCTTGGAGCTAGCTCATAGGACACGGCTCAGGGAAGGTCCTGAGAGCACTGGGAGCAAGGGAGCTGTGCAATCCCTGCGCATGTCTGACCAAGCTCAGAGAAGCTCCAAGGACCTACTGAGATACATTTTAGGAACAGTCCCTTTCATAGCCTGTGTAATCCATCCTTTCAGCCCATATGACAATGAGCAGAGTACTGGGCTAAAGCTGAAGTATTACAGCATATATAAAGGGCCTGTTTTACATATTAGAGCATATATCTCCCTAGAATGTTTAGACTAGATCAATTTCAAATCATGTTTTTGAGCTGCGTAATTTCAGCATAATTGCTAATTCTTTCCATTCCAGAGGTGTATTCTGACCTCGGTTGGCGAGTGTAGCTGCCTGTTAATGATAGTAAGGTAATTGGAAATGAAGTTGTAGGCTCAATTTTCTTCACTCTCTGACTATAGGACCTTGCCATCCCTCTCAAATTCATTGCAGAATCTTATCTGCACATGATCATTTAACTCTTAATGGGTCCCCAGCATCACAACCACATACAGTTATGGTGGCATAGCCAGCTTCTAAGTGGGGGGAAAGACTACAGCTATCCAGGTGAATGAATCTTAAGCCTTAACATGTATACTCAGAATACCCATAAGAATATTTTAAATCCAAACCCTGCAGGCTTCCCTTGAAACGCATGGTGCATACACAATTCCAGTACAGATGTGGTTTGGTAGATATGGAGGTGGATTTTATCAAAGATGGCCAGTGTCAGGCAAAGTTGCTGGCTGCCTGCCCAGCCTCCATAGCATCCCTAGGGTTGATGACACAGGTCCCCCTTCTTCCCCCACTTTCTCTCTGTTATGTACTGCCAGATCAGTGAAGCAGAAATCTACTTACCTCAGTGCATTGTTTCAGGAAGAGAGAATTAACATGGCTTGCATAACCAAGACATGGTAGGAAGAAAATGACATGGCATGTCTGTCCCAGCTAACACTGCCTGATTATGCAATCCTCTACCAATCTTAAACAGGCAGCAGGGGAGGTGGAGTTGCTGTTATACTCCATGAGTCTTTCAACTTCCACAGCCTGACAGTACGAACTATAGCTGGCCTTCTGTATGCGCCTTACATTGGGAACTAAGGAAAGATTGGATATTATTCTGCTTGTTTACTGGCCACCTGATTCCCCAGTAAGTACCCTTTCTATGTTAGCAGAGGTGCTCTTGGACATGGTGCTGAAGACACCTAGACTGTTCTGGGTAACTTCAACATCCATCCTGAATGTTCTTCATCAGGGCCAGATTAGGACATCATGGCTTCCTTAGCAGCCCTAGGCCTCATTCAAACAGTGGCAGGCCCTATACATGAAAGAAGCCACACCTTGGACAATATTTTGCTCTGAGTCTTTGATGGAAAGTCTTTCAGGATTGGAAATTCACCCTGGACTGACTATTACCTAGCGAAGCCAAGGCTCATTATGGCCCAAACATCCCACAAAAAGAGAGGACCTGCTAAAATGGTCTACCTACAAAGGCTCATTAATCTTTCTGGATTCCAAAATACTCTGGGGGTTTTTAAAACTCCAAACACGTGATCTGTTGAGGAGGCAGTGGAAACATGGAATGTGAAGCTCCTTGAAATTATGGATTGCTCCCCACCAATATCTCCCACCCTTGTGTTGGAAGCCAGCCCAGTACTTCACCACAGAGTTGAGTGACCTAAAGAGGACTGGAAGACATCTAGAAAGATGCTAGTGGAAAACTTGTGCTGAATCTGACAGAGCATTTATTTATTTATTTATGTTGTCATATTTATATCCCATCCTCATCTCGAGCAGGTCACAACAACAATAGAAACATACAGATTAAAATACATTAAACATCATAATCAAAATTCAGGGTGTAGGGCATGAGCAGTCAGAAAGGACTAATTTGCCAGCCCCTCAACCATAGGCCCAGTGGAACAGTTTTATCTTGGAATTATAATAAATAGATCCTGCAGGTCCCAGGTTTACAAGGGGAGAGTGTTCTACCAGGCTGGTGCTGAGAAAGCTCTGGCCCTTAAGACTAGGCAAATGTCTCATGGGCTGGGAATCACCAGTAGCTGCTTATCCACAGAACACAAGACCCTCTGGGGGACATAATGGGAGAGGCGGTCCCACAGATATACAGGTCCCAGTCTGTTTAGGGCTTTAAAGGTAAGAACCGGAACCTTGAGCTGTATACAGAACTCAACCGGGAGCCAGTGCATCTGACACAGCACTGGATGGATATGTGCCCTGAATAGACATGTAAAGACATGTGCCACCACATTCTGGACCTGCTGCAATTTCTGGGTTAGGCCCAAGAGTACCCCTGTGTGGAGCGAGTTACAGTAATCCAACCTGGAGGTAACCATTGCATGGATCACCGAAGCTAGGTCCCTGGAGGACAGGTAGGGTACAAGCCAACTGATCCATCAAAGGTGAAATAATACAGATCTGGCAACTGCTGTGACCTGTGTTGGGAGCTGGATCCCTAAACTCATCATCCCATGGGACCAGATGCAGGACCTCCATCTTCAGAGGGTTCAATTTCAGGTGACTCTGCCTCAACCATGTTCCCACAGTGTCCCCTGGCCTGGGTATCTGGCACAATGTCCAGTCAGCTGTCCATCAACAGATATAAACTGGGTGTCATCAGAATATTGATAGCAACCCAGCCCAAAGCTACAAATCACCTGGGCAAGGGGGCACATATAGATGTTAACACAGGGAAGAGAATTACCCCCTAAGGGACACCACACATCGAAGGATGACATGCTGACATCTGTTCCCCCAGTGCCACCCTCTGTCTCCAGCCGTTAAGGAAGGAGCACAGCCACTGTAAGGTAGTCCCATATATCCCACAGTGGTGGGGCAGTGAATCAAAAGATCATGATCAACAGTATCAAATGCTGCTGTAAGGTCTAAAAGTAACAGCAGCACCAACCCACCCCAATCTAGGTGACTAGAGAAGCAAGTAATTTTTTTTACTATTGACGGTATTCTTATGGGATCCCTCAATTGTAGTGATATGTTTTTGAATGTTAATATATAATATTTATTGTTGCTTTTAATGCTGTAAACCACTTTAGGCCTTGTTTGAAGGAAAGGCAGTATAAAAGTCTAAAAAATAAAATAAGTAAATGCAGGTACAAAAAGGCCTTCTACCAACTAAGATTAGCCTGGAAGATGGCCCCCTACTTGGATACCACCTTTGATATCAAAGTACCATCAGTGGTACTTTGACACCACCGATCTGGCCACCTGGATTCATGCCATGGTAACATCAAGACTAGAGTACTGTAATGCACTAAATATAGGTCTCCCTTCACAGTCAAACCAGAGATTCCAGCTGGTCCAGAATGCCAGAGCTCATTTACTTTCAGGAGCTAGGCAGAACACGCATATTACTTCCACTCTGCAATCATTCCACTGGCTACATATCAGTTGCTGGCTCAATTTTGTTACCCTAATGGGAGGGTCTCCTTGTGTGTTGAGGGAATTAGCATGCAAGGAGATGCAGTGAGAGGGGGTAACCAGGATACCTCCACCAATGTATACTAGGACTATTCCCTTAGAGAACTCTCAAGTAAAACAGGCAGGTTTCCTTATTAACAGAGAAATAAAAGGCAAGCGTACAGAGAACGCATATGGCATACATACAGAACTAACTAGGAAACAGGGAGGAAATGGGAGAGATTAATTGGGTTGCAGTGATATATACCAATCCCAAAGACAGAGAAGGTCTGCAGAAGTGACTGGGAAACTACCAGCACTTCATGGAAGGGGAAAAGAGGACTCAGATCTAATCTGAGGGTGCTTGGATGGGTCCAGAACACACATGCACAGCACACAGCACATGGCTGGGGGAGTCTAATTATAGGGTGAAACCTGTCCTGAAGCAAAACTGATGTCTTTGCCTTAGAGACAAAGGCTTTGATGGCTTATCCAGAGGTTGTGACAATAAGTTAGAGGAGGTTCCATGGCTTTATCTGAGGCAGACAAAAGATATGAATAATCAAACTTGCTGAATAGCTCTGATTAGGAAAGGAGGGTCGAGAAAGGGAGTTGCTATGATTAGCCAGGAGTTCTTGGGAAACCTCTTTGTTCTTCTATAGGTGGGATATGTTACCGGAGAAATTAGCAAAAATTATAAAAATGTTTCAAATAGATGTTGGAAATGTGAACAACAGGAAGGGACATTTTATCATTTATGGTGGACACATAACAAAGCTTTGACGTTTTTGATACAAATACATTCAATTATCTAGAAGATTTTAAAGACTGATATACAAATGAAACTGAAGGCCTTTTTGTTGAAGTTAATGGACAAATAATTAGAAGCTACACATAGCACATTATTTTTGTATATGACAACAGACGCAAGACTATTATGATGCTTAAAAATGGAAAGCAACAGTAGAAGAGTGACTGGACAAAATGATGGATTATGCTGAGATGGCTAAACTGACATTTTTGATGAGGGAAAAGACATCAGATAAATATTTGGTAACTTGGAAGCCCCTTATAGACTTTTTGCGAGAAACAGAAAAAAATGAACTAATGAATATGTGCTTTTGAAGATTAGGGAGAAGGGAAAGAATATCTAGATGAAAAGGAGAAGTATTCCTTTAATGAAACTTTAGAGTTAGTATATAATATGTAATAATTGTATACTTTTTCAAAGAGAAAATTGGTATGTATTCCAATCTATTATCCTTTTTGTTTCTTTCTTTTTCTTTTATGTTCTTTTTTCTTTATCTTTTAGAACAGTTTGTTTTTCTTATATTTTTAAAATTAATCTTAAAACTTAAAACTTTCATAAACATTTATTTCAAAAAAGGGGAGAAAGGAAACCTCTTTGCCCTATGTATGCGTCACTCTCCAGAGCTTGGGGGCACCACTACATAGACCACCTATGACTCACATTCTAGTAATTTTCCAGCTCCAGCCAGGCTGGGATCCATTCTGCCTTGCTAGGCAGTACCATGTGAGGAAGGGGTTTATGATATTCCATATCCATGAACTGCCCTTTTTAGTATGAGGGAAGGGTCTGTCTGCTAACATTTCAAGGTTTTGACCTTCAAAGACCTTCATGACCTTGGCCCCTCATATTTGTGCAACCACCTCTCCCCTTATGTTCCCACCTTGGCTGCTTCACTGCTTCTGAACAGGGCCTTCTACAGATGCCACCCTGCACTTGGGCAAAATCAACAACCACCCATGCATGTACTTTCTCTGTAGCAGCCCCAACCTTATGGAATGGCTTGCCTGAAAAGTCCAGGAAAGCTGCCACTCCCCTGGCTTTCTGGAAACTATGCAAAACTGAATTATTCAGGTGGGCTTCTTTACTCAGGTAATAGGGGTGTGCCATAAGAAATGGCTCAGAGAAATGCTTTGGTAAGGGACAGGGATTGTAGACTAGGTACTGTCTGCTAAGTACTGTCTACTGATGTAGATACGTTCCTACTGGGTCATTTCTACGTAGTTAAAGTTGTCATGTTTAATTACTTACACTTTGTTTCAGAAATGTTTCATCTCTATGTTCAGATTCATGTTTGTATTCAGATTTCTGCAACCCATACGCTCTTGTATTTCTTCATTGAATATCCTAGCTATTGATCATATTGGATTTTTGTTCCTTGAACATTCTAGCTGTTGATTATATTGACTTGCACTGTGTAATAATCAGCTTTGGGTCTCAGTGAGAAAAGCGGGCTGTAAATAAAAATAAATTAATTAAATTAAAACGTATCTAGTGTTTTACAAAAACAAAATTCTTTCAATGTCCTTCGAATTTTGTTTTTGTTGGAACTCAGTGCCATCTTAAGAATGTTTGTTTCAACTTTTAATAGCAAACAATGGTTTGCTGCAATGTGAATGATCCTGGGAGACCTTCAGGCTTATGTGTTGCATTCTTAAAAACATCAGGGCAGCCTTGCAGGATCAGACCAGTGGTCTATCTAGTCCAGCATCCTGTCTAACACAGTGGTCACCAGCAAATTTTGTTCCCACAATTTTTTTTAGTCTTATGGGTGCCACTGGAGTCTTGCTCTTTTCTTCCTCTTCAGGTAGACTAACATTAATAACAACAATAACAATAATAACATTCGATTTATATATCACCCTTCAGGACAATTTAACACCCACTCAGAGCAGTTTACAAAATATGTTATTATTATTAGACATGGGTACGGAACAAAAGAAAATACGAACCACGAACCATGGAACTGGACCAGTTACGAACCAGTCCGTGGTTTGTGGGGTTTAAATGCCCCTTTCTGGCCTTAACAGTGGCAGGAGAAGGGGCTTTTAACAGTTTAAAGGGCCCTTTTCTGACTTGCAAGCAGCAGGTCCCTTTAAACTGCCCAAACCCCTACTCCCCCCCAGCCCCAGCCCCACACTTACCTTATCCTGCAGCACAGTCCTTCCTCTCCTCCCAGGAGGGGTGAGAAGGCCATTTTTGGCCTCTTCCGCTGCCCTGGGGGCCTGCAGGGTGATGGAAGAGGCTGAAAACGGCCTTCCTGCCCTTCAAATGGCTGCCACGGCGGCCATTTGAGGGGCGAGAATGCCGTTTTTGGCTTTCGCTGCAGCAGCCCTTTGAAGGGCAGGAAGGCCATTTTCAGCCACTTCCGTCACCCTGCAGTTCCCCAGGGCAGCGGAAGAGGCCAAAAATGACCTCCCCTCCCCTCCTGGGAGGAGAGGAAGGACGCTGCACTGCAGGATAAGGTAAATGTGAGGCTGGGGAAATGGCCATTTAAACTGCCCTGTAAATATGACCCAACGAACCAGCATGGAAAGGAACTTCCACGGACCCTGGTTCACGAACCCCGAACTGGCCTGGTTCGTGGGGTTTTTTGGGTCATAATAAGGTTCGTGCCCATCTCTAATTATTATCCTCACAATGATCACCCTGTGATGTGGGTGGGGCTGAGAGAGTGCCAGAAAACTGTGACTGTCCCAAACTCACCCAACATGGCTACATATCTCAATCTAGTGATCAACCAGTTACTATGGAGGGCCAACAACAGAGTATTGAGGCTCAGGCCTTTGCCTAAAGTACTCAAAGTATTACTGCTTTTCAATGTGGAGATTTCCTAATAGCCACTGATAAAGCTATCCTCCATGAACCCGTTTAATCCCCCTTTAAAGCTGTCTACTACATCCCCTGACATTGTGAATTCTGCTTCTTAATTACTCATTGCGTAAAGAAGTATTTCTTTTTGTCTGTCCATAATTTACTACTCATTAGTTACATTGGATGCGCTTGAGTATTTTGGGAGTGCCAGGATCGGGCAGGGCCGCTGGTGCCGCTGGTGGTGGGGTGGCCATCCTGGCCCCCTCCTTGAGCTGGTCCGCCCCTTTTCCTGACGTCAGCTGCCTGTCCGGCTGTGTTCCCAAGCACCTGAGGCAGGCGAGGGCTCCTCCCCACATGGCCTCAGAATAAAGGTGGGTCCCGGGGCTAGGCCTTCTTGTTCCTATCCACCCCTGGGGTGCCTTGGGGGAGCGGTCTCTTCACCTCAGAGACAGACTCTTCCCCTCCGGGATACTCCTCCTTGGCCTGGGTTCCAGAGCCTTCCTTTATACCTCCCCCTATCCCTAGCCCCACCCCCACTCCCAGGACCCTGCCCCCATGGTAAGACCCACTACCTGGAGAAGGTGTGGCCAGATGCCAAAGCCCTGTCCTGGCCTATACTCCGTCCCAGGGCTTGCCCTCCCTTCACCCGGCCATCATCCCCTCCCAGGTATTCCCGCCCGGGCTGCCCTCTCCCCGGTCCAACCACAGCCTGCCTCTGACTCAGCAGGGGCATGTCTGGGTGAGGGCCCGGCGTTCCGGGCTGGGGCGTGGTCGGCGTTGGCTCAGGCAGCACGGTCCTGGCCCGTCACGCCTTGGGGCGCTTGCCGGCCGGGCATGCTGCACGGCGTCTGCCTCATCTCCGGGCCTCTCTGCCACCGCCACCACCACCATCGCCGCTGTGTCCCTGGCCTCACCTAGCCTGACCTCCCTCAGGTGAGTGTGGGCGGGGGGAGGCGGCGGGCTGCCATTCGTCCGGAGGCAGCCGCCAAGCTCCGGACAGGGAGAGGGTGAAAAAGTTCTACTTTCTTTACTCTGTGCATAAATTTATAAACCTCTCTCAGGTCCCCTTAATTTGTCTTTTCTTCCTACTCCTCCTCCCCTTTTATGTTCTCACCTAATTACTCTTTCTGCTTTTGTGGCCAGTCATGCTTTGCTACTACATCTGAACTACAAAGGGGTGGTTTGTGCTTTGATGCCAATCAGGATTCTCAGTAAGCCATTGCTTCAAATATTGGTGTGAAGAAAGAGAGAAAGAAAGAAGCCATGTTATGGCAAACAATAGATTCTTACAAGAGTGGAAATTATTTACTAGATCACCATGTTTTATTAAAGGACAGAAGAGGAGGTGGAAGTAGTCTGGTATATTCACATTATGTCTGAACTGAGTCCATGTGAATTTAATCCAAGCCCACTATACCACAACCCTTTTGGCTTCCCACAAAATTATTTAGATGTTTCATTGCACTTAGGTGACATTCAGTGGGGAATGTATTTTCATCTATTCAGCACAGCAAATAATGATGACACTCTGTGCAGCCATATAATCAGTAAATTAGGGGAATACAAACCTTTATGTCTGCATACTTAGTATTTTGACGTGTTAGCTCCACTGTTAAAGATTAGTACAGATTCAAGAATTGGCTCAAAATAATTCTAAATGTGTTACTCACACCAGCTTGAGAGAAAGTGATGTAATTAGCATCAGCGCTATATCTTGAGTTTGTTATAAGAGATTGCCTATGCCCTATATGGAGTTTTTCCTCCAGTCTCTTGAATCATTCTCAACTGTAGCTGAACTTGGTCACCAACAGTGCTTAAGTATATTGGAAATTCTTTAATCTCTGTTTATGGTACCACCCACAAGCCTGTTGCAGGGGACATGGCTCTGTAATAGCAAGTTTTATCCCCTCCTGAGAAGTTTGATGGTTTATTTATGAACAGTTCAGTTTTAACTGCAGACTACATTTAACAATAGCCCAAGGGGAACACTGACCATTCACTTCCATTTACCAATGTAGTGTTATGTATTAATAAATAACCATATGATACATTATGGAACAGCAATGAGTCATTAGATGTCTATTATCTACTTAGTTATTAATACTTAACAATGTAGGATTAAATGGTAGCTTTCTTGCTATGGTCCCTGCAGTGAGAACTGGGAGCGGAGTCCCTGTAAGCATTCTGTCTTGTGGAAAGAATGCACTTAATGTATCATTTCTTTACTGCTTCAGCACCATGGAAATAGGCAGCTGTGTATTTTGCTCATCAAGGGCAGGCCCATTTAGACGCCCTCCCTTAGTTCTCCCAATTCCCAAGAGATTGATTTGATTTCTCCCACATTCATGCCCACAGGGGTAGTATTAGCAAATGTTGGCACTAGATTTGCAACCTGAGGTGCCTCTAATCGTGGATGGAATTTTTTGAATAAAGTGGCATGTGAGAGTAATTAAAAGAATGTTTTTTTTCTAAAAAAAATAGTAATGGAGGGCAGTGGCTTTGCACAACTCTGCATTTGAGCATAGAAACCCCCAAATTGTGGCTGTACCATTTAAAGGGTTTTACAAGTATGTACTACTGCATCTTTGGTTACACACAACTGTATTTGAAGCAGTAGGCTATATAACATTATGTGGTATCATTCTCCCTTGATTGAGATTGACATATTGAATAATATTTTAATCTTATCTACTAAGAGTTGAGTTATATGTTTGATATACATTCTCAAACTGTCTTTGTCATGTGGACACAAGCAGTTTGTGAGCTGAGAAGTAAGGGATTATAGGCTTCAGTTTTCTTCCTAAAACAGCAGTTTTAACCACTACAGTTATTGAAGCTTCTGTCTGTGAATACTCTTTTCATTAGACATGAGCACGAACCAAAAAAAACACTTAACCACGTGATTCGTGGTTCATCGCATTCCACGAACCAGAAACCACGAACTTCTATGACCATTTCCCAGGTCACAAATCGGTTCGTGGTTTGTGGAATTTCAAACACTCGGTGCCAGCTGCTGAAGCTGGCGCCAGGCATTTGAAACAGACAGCCCTCTTCTCCTGCTGCTCACCGGTGGCAGGAGAACGGGCCTGTCACTATCACACACTCCAAGCCGGCTTCAGCCCATCAGCTGAACCCAGTGACGGGCCTGTGAAACTGACAGCCCAGGGGAACCTCGTTCCCTTCAAACTCTCCCCCTTTCCTGCTGGTCGGAGGAAGGGGGGGAGAGTTTGAAGGGAAGAAGATCAAGCAGCGTGGGGAACCTCCTTCCCTTCAAACTCTCCCCCTTTCCAGCTGCCCTGGGCAGCAGAAGAGGGGCTGTCAGTTTGACAGACCCCACGCTGGCTTCAGCCCATGGGCTGATGCCTGTGTGGGGTGAGTGAAGCTGTCAGCCCCTGCTGAAGCCTACACAGGCTCTGTCAAACTGACAGCCCCCATTCTTCTCCTGCCCTAGGTGGCAGGAGAATGGGGGCTGACAGCTTCACTCACCCCGCACTGGCTTCAGCCCATGAGTTGAGGCCAGCGCGGGGTCTGTGAACCTCCTTCCCTTCAAACTCACCCCCCTTTTTCCAGCCCACTGGAAAGGGGGCAAGTTTGAAGGGAAGAAGATTCCCTGTGCCCCTTGCAAGCAGTGCAGGGAACCTCCTTCCCTTCAAACTCCCCCCCCTTCCCTTCAAACTGTCAGCTTCACTCACCCTGCACTGGCTTCAGCCCATTGGCTGAACCCAGTGCAGGGTCTCTGAAACTGACAACCCCCTTCTCCTGCTGCCCCAGCTGCAGGAGAAAGGGGATGTCAGTTTCACACATGATCAGCGGTGCCAGTCTATCTAGCTGTACAAACAGCTGATGATGTGCATGGACCAGGCAAAAAAAGTTATGGAGTTCGTGGAAAACGCGGTCTCATGAACCTCATTTTCACGATCCACGAATCGCCTTGGTTCGTGCTTTTTTTGCTTCATATTATGATTCGTGCCTACCTCTACTTTCCCTACATTTATTTCATCCGCATCATTGTGTACTTGGTGGCTGTTGAATATCTTTGTGCAGCCCTAAAATAAATAGTCCTGAGGGCAGAGCAACACATTATAAGAAGCACAGCAGTTCCAACTCAAATTTTCCCCTTCCTCTCTGTAACGTGTAGGTCAATTTACCTCATTTCCTGAGGTCACTAAGCTGTGCCTTTCACAGCTCCGCCCCCTCCACATCACTTGCTGCCACTGAAAGAGTTGAAACACCATGAGTACTGAGGGCAGGAATGAAGTAATATGTGGCAGCAAGGAAAAACCAGATCCAGGACTGGGAGTTTGATGGCAACCCTGTTTTGTATGTCATTTGTTGAGAGAGGCTAGAAGAGAAATGGCTGGGAACTCTATCTCAGCCGGTAATTTTGCACTGTTTCCCACTGAGAGAGCATTTCTTGTCAAACCACTGGCTCTCTCTTTCTCTCTCTCTTAAACCCCCCCCCCCACATCTTTTTGGTTCCCTTCTCCTGCATCATTCTCATCTACAAGAACACACACAGTGAGCTCCCTGTTCTGTGGCTGTTTTCTTTTTTTTCCCCTCATGATGCCTCTGTTCTGGGCATAGTCCCATGCTGTCAAGTTCAGGGCATCAGCCTATATCCTCACCCTCCACCTCATGGCTACAAAGGATTCAAAATATTACATGCCACATAGACATGCATGTCTAGAATGCAGGGTTCACTAGGGCAGTGAAAACCCCATGTCACCTGTGTGCTGACATTTGGCTTTTGCAAAGATCCTGCTGACAAAAACCTCTGTGTGCTGCTTTGTTGTAAACATGTCAGGGAAGGCTACAATGATCCAGCCAGCCTTTGCCCCCTTCAGGCTGTCTGATCAAGGCAAAAGAGAATAACAGAATAAGCTCCAAGCTTTGTCCGTCAAAAAGCCTTAGTGTCCTGCTGCTATGCCTGATCCTTCATGAGATGGTGTCTCTTCAGTAATTGCATCTGGCAGACCTCATCTGTCTTGGGGAAAGCTCCAGAAAGCTTGTGGGTCACAGCAGTAGCTGAAACCACAGATACATCTCTGAACCTTATTGTCTATGTCTGTAGAAATAAATTTGGAAGGAACACCTTTTTAAAAAATGCCCTGCTTTTTTTTTTGTTTGCCTCTACACTCATTCAGGGCTATGGAAATGCTGTAGCAAGGGAACTTTAAAACAGAACAATGAAAGTAGGGATGTGATTATACAAATTTCCGATAGTGCAAAGCCAAGAGCAGTGAAAAATACCTGAGGGGAATGTAAAGTTATCCAGTAAGAAAGAAAAGTGACCTCTTAGAATGGAATACCAAACATGATTTAAAATTCAACTGTGTGAACTGTAGATGGAGATTAATATACTTTCATTGGTATGAGCTTAGTGGTTAAAACAAAAAAAAAATGATGGGAGCTTAATGGTTCAAATAAAGAAATGGCATTTGGTGTGGGAATACAAAGGATTTACATGTAATTTGTCTAGAGGAAGTGGAGAATATTTTCACACACACCTCATGTTTAAAACCTAGGGTTACCTACCTCCTGAATTATAACTGATCTCCAAACTACAGAGTCACAGTAGGAAATGACAGTTTTGAAGGGCAGACTCTATGACATCATATTCCAGTTGAACTGTCTCTTCTCTTCACACTGTCTTCCTGGGCATAGGAATACCTCCTCCCCCTCTGCCTACTCTGCCCCCACCACTCAGCAAGGTGGCAAGGGATAAATGGGCACAAAACTCATTGTCACACCAATGGCACGACATAATTTCTGGCAAATAACTGGAAGTGATGTCACCACATTGGTGTGACACTAGGATTCTCCCAAATTTTTCTGGTTTTATATACTATCAGTTCCCCCATCTTTGCCTCCTCCCTCTCCTACTGGCTGCCACCCAATGGCAATGAAGAGTTGGCAGTCTTACCCAGGCACCATCCTCACAGCTCTAAACATTTCCCATGCTGAAGTTGGCAGCCCTATTCAAACCACATGCAATTCTTCTTAAGAATACATGCATTGTTAGCTCAGTCATTTTCTCTACACAGTGCTTTTTATAAACTGAGTGGAAATAGATATTCTGAGTGAAATGTGGGGATCCCAAGAACCTTCAAAAATATAGTAAATGGGGGAGGGGTGCTCCCCTGGCACCTACTGTAGCCTACAATCAGCCTGTTTACTATAGGACTCTCTTGCTTTCTTGACTAAAACTTTAAGTTGGGTTAGTTTTGAGAAAGAGGGCAGCTAGACCTAGAAATGCTACCATCATGCTGCTCATTTTGTGCTGGGAAGCTGGAATGTTTTCTAACTTGGGTTGGAGCCACTGAGACATCAGCAGAAGGTTCTGATGGTTACAGATCTTCGATGTCCTTTCATACCCAGTTGGGGACGAGCATGGTTATTTTGCAACTGTCCTCATTGTCTGTAGTTATGTTTGATGACCTATTTGATGGACACATTTTGTACACCTGTTAGATATAATGTATAGTAGGGAAGTTCTGCATGAAAGGAAGAATAAAAGCCCTTTGGCAACACAGGAATGTATCAGTAGTCAAGAAAATAAGGAGTCAACATAAACAAAGGGAATTCAGTTGCTCTCACTTTCAGCTTCTGATCAACATAAAGGGTGTGCCAAGTGAAGTTTGGCTGCCTTGCCCAGCTTGACTGCACAATCACCCTACTTTATAACCCAACTGCTTGAATAGCTTTCACATCTTCCTTTGTCTTTTTCTAACATTGGTTCCCCACCCCCTCCTATCCCTCTCTGTTAAATGCTTTGGATCTAGAATGTTCAAGTTAATCAGCTGTGTCTTTTTATAGTGGGGAAGCCAAACCAGCCCCTGGTTTTCTTTCTTTTTTATCCCAATGGGTCCTATCAATTGTGGAGAGTCAAGGAGGGAGAGGAATGCACAGGCTCAGTTCTAATGGCCAGATTTCAGAAGAGCCTGAATATGGCAGCGGTAGTGATGATTTACAGAATTAGCTCCAAAGGGTTAAGAATTGGCTTGCTGATGTAAAGAGTGCAAATCGTACAAGTCTACAGAGGAATGGGTCACCCATGCCCCTGGTTCCTGGGCTGCATGGTGGGAAAATATTAGATGCCCGTTAATAATATTTCTATGACTTTTGCTTTCCTTTTTCCCTCTCTCCTTTGTTGATCTGCCCCTTTTTTTCACTGCAATCTTCTCCCATATGTTTGTCTCCCTTCCCCTTTTTGGTTCTTTCATCCTTGTTTCTCTCTCCCTCCCTCCCTCCCTCTCTCTCTTTCTCTCTCTCTTTTATTACTGACATGCAGGATTTTTCTTGCCCAGATCAGACCATTTGGCTCATCTATCTCATTGTCTGCCTCCCACTGAGTAGCCAATATGGCATGCTTCTGAGAAAGCATGCACATGGTTTGCAATTGTAAAATGTTGTTCAAGGGAAAGGAGAGGGGGGAGAAAGAAAGAATTCTTAATCTTGAAGTGAGTTTGTTTCCCTGAAACCTGAGAGGTGTCCTGATTTCCCTTACTTTCTATTTAGCTCCTGATGTTAATAGTTATGAAATTATCCAAGTGCAGCATTTAACTTGACAGCTTCCAATGCTCCTAGGTTTAATAAGCTGACCCAATGCTGTAAGAAAAAATACTTCTTTATATTTGCTGTAAATTGTTGTTTAATTCATTCTCAATCCCACACTAAGGCTGTATTTTCATAGACTGGCTGATGGTCACAGATCTTGTTGGTGCTATTGAATCAGTCATTGTCTTATTGGGAGGCAGAACATACATTGCAAAGATCAAGTTGGATCCATACTAAATAGGCAGTTACCACCCATTTCCCCTTCCTGCTGTAGACCCTCCTCACATCCTTCCTCAAGGTCCCATTTCTCCCCAGGAGCAGCATTTCATAGAGATTAGTGAGCTGCAGTGGGAAGGGGGAGACAGAAAAATTCCATTCCATTGATAGAAGACTCATCATAGGGAAACTGCTGGAAATGGCCTCATTGTGATTGTGTACTTCCTCTATGGCAACTGTTAATTATAGGAACAGTTATCAAGCCGCTTACAGTTTGGCAGAATTGAGGAGGTCTGATGCTACTGTAGTCTCTTCTAGGATATGAGTGATATGGATGTGAACACGAATGAAAAATGGCATGATGACCATAGCAGAGGCTATTTCTAGTAGTGTCTTTGTGATCATCATAATATATGAATCCATCTAGCGTGTACCATCTGCCATATATGACAATTGTTCTTCAGAAGTTTAGGTTTTGCAATCTGAAATTCTCTAAGCACATTTATCCCAGTATAGATTTTGGGGCTACGTACCATCAAAGCATGGTTTATAAGATTTATATGTAGCTTACCCCTAAGTATATTTCCATGAGTTGTTTTCATTAGATTGTTCCAAAACATGGGGATCATAATCAGCAATCCTTCAGAAAGACTCTTGCAGTGCCATCCTAAGCAGAGTTACAACCTGGATTTAGGTGTCACTTGCTTCCAAGTTTTAACACACAAGTGCAGATGTTGTTATGATTGGATATTTTGTGTAGATTTCTGGCTGTGACATTCTTACTTGTATGACTTTACTCAGGCCGGCTTTGGGCATACTTCCAAAAGGGAACTATTACTTAGGCAATGATCCTAAACACATGCCACTACATGGATACATATTCCATTGAGCTGGGCTTTTCTTTCTTGTAAATGCTTGCTGCCTAATTTTCTTTAGAAGATCATTGTTCCCACTCTGTAAAATAGATCTACAATAGCTGGGAGCCTAGAAAGAATCACAGAGGAGATTTTTTAAAAAAAGGAAATTCCCCAACCATTTTATTTATTTATTTATATTTCAATTTATATACCGCCCATCCCCAGGGGCTCTGGGTGTTGAACAGTTTAAAATCAATAAAAACAAGAAAACAACAATACTAAAATCAATATACAAAACAATAATGAAATAAATTAACCAAGTGCAATAGTGGGGAGAACCCCCCCCCCCCGAAGGTGGGAGGCCAACATGGCACCACCCCCTTCAACCACCGAATGCCTGGTGGAACAGCTCTGTCTTTCAGGCCCGGCAGAATGATAATATGTCCCGCTGGGCCTGGGTCTCCATTGACAGAGCATTCCACCAGGCTGGGGCCAGGACTGAAAAGGCCCTGGCCCTGGTTGAAGCGAGGTGGGCTTCCTTAGCGCTGGGGACCACCAGTAAACATTTATCCGCTGATCGAAGCGGTCTCTGGGGAACGTACAGGGAGAGTTCAGTTTATAGTTCAGTCATGTGAGTCTGCTGAGTGATAGGGCTAGACGTAAAGCTTCTTTCTTATGTAGTCTTGAAATGCAGCTCTTCTAGTGCTGCTCCTAAACATAAGCAGTATACTGCTTTTAAAAAAAGTCTCTCCCTCTCTGATAGCGTTTAAAGGGGCCAGAACATGGGTTGCCCCTGCCCAATATTATTAGTAGTGAAGGTGAATTTCCATCTGCTTTTTTTTTTCTTTTTATAATTTTGGAACTCAACTTCCTCCTGTAGGCAATAACCATGCTCAGTCCTTGGCTGTTTTCACACTGCTTACTGACCATGGATCATCATGCCGAGCTCCCAGAATGACAGCATCTTCCTGGCACGATTTCACGTGAAAACAGTAGTTCTCATGTGAAATCACACCAGGAAGACGCTGCCATTCTGGGAGCTCGGCATGATGTTCCATGGCCAGTAAGCAGTGTGCAAACGGTCCTTGTTAGCCGTGGGGGAAGAGTTCTTTTTTAAAAAAAGAAAGATACAAAAAAAAAATTATGTGCACCTGGGGAGTCCCCCAAATATGCAGAAAACTATCTTGTCTGTGGACAGGTGTGTTTCACTACCATATTAATAGTTTCCACGTTACCATGTTCTTTATTAGTCATGACATTTCCTGTTGTCTTTCAATGTTTTCTATCTGCCTATATATGTTTACTCCATATTTCTTCCAAGGTGCTCAAGGTTACAATCATGCCAGCTCTTTTGTTCTTGCCACAAGCAGTGAGGTAGATAAGGCTAAGAGAGGGCTCAAGTTAATCTAGTATGCTTCATAACTGAGTGTGGATTTGAACTTGGGCCTCTCTTGTTATAGTCCAAATCTCTAAATTCGATGACATTGAATCTCAGTTTTGCCTGTTTTTCAAGCAAGGGGACAGGAAAGTTAGCTATCTATGACCATGTATTTATATTGGTGTGGGAGACACTGCTCTGGGCCAAAGCTAATTATCAGTTCTAGAGATAAACATTCAAACATTGGCCCAGAGATCTCCTTGCAACCTAAATTTTAGGATTTGCCTGGCAATGGACATGAATGGTCCTTAGATTTGTGAAGTTGTGAAAAAAGATACTTTGTGCACTTTGGGAGGAAGGAAGCATGGATTAGGATTTATTGATTCCATGTTGTTTTCCTTTTTTAATGTTTGCAAATGTAAGTGGCTGTTCTGTGCAATTCAAAAATCAGACGGTGTAGGATATTTACTGGAGTTTTACAGGATATTTACACATTGGGATGAGAAATCCAGTTTCTTCCATACCCGCTCACATTCTTGACACACTATTGACATATCAGTTAGGTATTTGTTTTGACCATCTTCTAGATCCCTGCCATTATTTACTCTCCTGGGTATGATGCACATGCACCACGCTTGGTGCTTCAGGCAAAATGGAGTCTGACTCTATAGTGAAATAAATATTTTAGATTCCCTGCAGCTGCTACCCTCCCTTCACAACTAGAAAGATGGAATCTGAGAGCTTCTGCTATGAAAACAGGAAACTCATTGAAACTGTGAGGATGTGATCCATTTTCTGATAGCCTTTAGCAACAGGCAGTAAGATATGGAGTGAATGTATAAGGTCACTGACTTTGGTTTATATGGACTAGGGGTCAAATCTATGAGGGACCAATGTAAATTTACAAATGACTTGGCTGATGGATGCCTACAATGGCTATTTCTCTTCCGTAAGGATGTGACCCATGCATGGGTGACCAAGATGTATTTGGGAGGTGTTATGACATTTTCTAAATATAAAATTGTCTAGAAATATAAAATTTTGCATTTGTGTGTTCTGATTGTGAAAAAAAAATCATTACATAAACAGCTGATATAGCAGGATGTCTTGTATGGCATTTCTAGCAACACTCATGAAAATTTTAGTAAGGATATATGTATGTTACACTTTTTGATTCCTAGTAAAATGTGAACTATCATCATTCATATGCTGAAAACAAAATTTTGAACGTCCCTGTATTCTTATTGTCAGCAACTAAAATTGCTCAAAAGAATGGCCCATATGGAAATGTCTGCTAGAAATAATGACCAGTTGGACCCCAGAATTTTATTCACTATCATGAATCATTTCCAGTTTGTTCAGGTCTGAGTGAAGTCTGAGACTGACTACTTATGTATATATGCTGTCAAGTTGTAACCAACTTATGGTGACCCCAGCAAAAGGCTTTCAAGTCAACTAAAAAGCAGAGATGGTATGCCATTCCCTTCCTCTGCAAAGACTTCCTTGATGGCACCCCATGCAAATACTGACCCTACTTAGCTTCCAAGATCTGATGAGATTGGGATATAACATGCCATCTTCTCTCTCCTGAAAATTTCTAGTCTTAACAAATAATTGCCAACACTCCACAAATTGGAGATAATGTTCTGTGAAGGAGTAGCATAACAGATGTTGCCTACTTTTGGCTTAAAATCCAGATAAAGACTTTGGCAATGTAGAGACATAACAAGGAAGCACTCAGATTATGCATTAAAATCTAGCAAGACACAAATTGATGCAGGAATGGCAGAGAGTTGCATTGCTTGTTACCACTCACATCAAATGTATAATCCAGTTGGTGTCGGTGAAATTCATTTACAGAGTCATCACAAAAACAACAACTGCAGCTGGAGGAAGATTTGCATTTTGTCAATACAAAATTCAGGGCATCTAGTAGAGATGGTCACCCTGACCAGGATAGCTCAGGTGAGCCTGATCTTGTCAGGTCTCAAAAGCTAAGCAGGGTCAGCTTTGGTTAATAATTGGATGGGTGACCTTCAATGAAGACCAGGGTTGCAGAATGAAGGGGGATTTATTTTAGAGTTCTCTGCATTTTAATTCAACCCCTCCCCTTCAGCCAATATCTCAGAGGAAGAATTGTGACACTAGATTAAGGCTATCTTACAGATCAGCATGCTTTGTGTGATGCCAGCTTGAATGTGTGCTCATAATAAGATTTTTTGGAAAGGGGTCTAAAAATCTTTTAACACAGAGGCAAGCAATAGCATACCACCTCTGTTAGTCTCTTGCCATGAAACCCCCACCAGGGGTTGCCATAAGTCAACTCTGACTTGGGGTTCTCTCCATCACCAGTAGGGATGGTCAATTCCCCCCCCCCATTACTTTGAATTTCATCCACTATTATAATGACCATTTTCATGACATGCATTTTCTTTTGCATACTTTCATATTTTTGTTTGGTTTCTTTTACATGGTAATTATGGTATTACAATGCCAGTATTACACCATTTTTACACTACTAATGCTGTGACAATTATCCCCAAAGTCCCACCTATCCTCCAGGGCTCTGAAACCAATCCTTGTGATTTAAGCCTAATGCAAAGCCAAGTGATTGGCAACCAAACTGGATCTCCAAAAGTTGGCAGGGGGTGAATCAGCATCTGCTTAAGAAGGGAGAGGAGATACCTTCCCCTTGGACAGGGAAGGATTTTGTGGTCAGATTAGGGATGGAAATTTGTTTTCAGTGAAATAAACAAGCCCCCATTGGTGGTGGAGAGTGCTGTCATGTCATAGCTGACTTATGGCAACCCCTGGCGGAGTTTTCATGGCAAGAGACTAACATAGATGGTTTGCCATTGCCTGTATCTGCAACCTTGGTCTTCATTGGAGGTCTCCCATTTAATTACTAACCAAAGCCAACCCTGCTTAGCTTTCAAGATCTGATGAGATCAAGCTTGCTTTGGCCATCTAGGTCAGGGCAAGTCCCCTGTTAAGTGCCTAAAATCTAACTCTCTGTGTACAAGTTCTATGTCCAAGATCCTCTGTGAGTTAAAAGAGCAGCCTGGAACCCGAGAGTCTCTATATTAGAGATGGGTGTGTCCAGGGTCTGAGGCACAGCCCCCAGCCTTGCTGGGAGGAAGCAATGGGAAACATCCAGGAGGCAGTGGCCCTGCTGCCCCAGCCAGCCATCAGAGCCAGAACCAGCCTATGCCAGGGAAAAGGGGCAATGGTCCAAGGCCCCAGGGGACTAGAAGGGGCAGGGCAAGGCCAGCTACCCCCCACACTCCAGGGAGAAGGCAGGAGGCTGGGCAAAGTAGAGGGGGAGGCAAGGGCAGTGGAAATAAGGACCCAGCAACTGCCCAAGCAGAGCCCTTACCTGATGAGGAGAAGCAGCCCCAACAGCTCAGTGCCACGCCCCAGCCTATATACCAGCTAGAAGGTAATAGCCAGGCTCAGGGAGTGCCAGGAGCCAAGCAACTCCAGGTGGAGCTACCACAGGCATTCTAGGGGAGGAGCTGGGCAGCCAGCCAAGGGGCCACAGCTGGGCCTGCCTTTGGCAATCAGCAGAGTCAGGGAGGCTTGACAGCCAGGCAACAAGACACAGCTGTTGCTGGTCAATGGAGCCAGATCAGCTACCCCAGCTGCAACTATTTGGGGCAGCCCAGAACAAGGCTGGAAGGAGGGCAGGGTGGAGAAAGGAGGCCCTATAAAGGATGGCTGGGAAGAGCCCTGGGGTGGTGGTTTGAGTAGGAGTTATGGAGTGGAGGAGGAGTAGTGTGAGAGCAAAGACCCAGAGGAGAGTTGAAGGAGGAACTGATGGCAGAGATCAAAGAGGGTGAGCAGCACAGGTTGAGCAGGCCAGCGAGTGGATTGAGAGGGAGTCTGGGTGAGGTATACCACCCCTCCTTCCACACAGCAGGGTCCTGCAGAATCCCTGGCCCCCCTTTGATGCCAGGGCTGGATGGTGTGGTGCTCTGCCCAGTGGGGGTGGTGGCAAGCCCTGACAGGGTACTAACTGGAAAAAAAAGAACCATGCAGTTTGTGGTTCATCACATTTCACAAACCACGAACCATGAACTTTCACAAACCTACCCTGGTTTGTGAAAATGTCACATCCAGGTCAGCAAATCATCACTTCTGAGTCAGCAGAAGGTCACTTCCGGGCCAGCAGAAGACCACTTCTGGGTCAGCAGAAGGTCTTCAGGAAGTCCATCTCCTGTTGCCTAGGAAACTGATTGATCGGTGCCAAGCTGTCTTTAGTGATGAACCAAAAAATGAACCGAACAAACCGGCCTAAAGTTTGTGGTGGTTCATCAGAAATGGGTTCTGACGAACCACCGGTTTGCAAACCACAAACCATCCCAGTTTGTCATGAACTTTGGTTTGTATTTCAGTTAGTGCCCATCTCTACTCTCTATACAAGACTTCTGATACATGTTCTTCACTTGTCAGGAGATGCAACGTTGCTGGGTAGAGTAGTTTCAAAAGACAGAGGTGGTGGAGATCGCTCTAGAGAGGACAGATTCCCTTAGCACCCTCTGCCACCTCTGGCATGCCAGACTGTCTCTCCTTACAGAGCCTTTGCCCTGCTGAGGCCACCCTCATTGCTTAAAATTTTGACTTAAGCAATGAGGGTGGCGGGGCAATGGCTCCAAAAGGGAAGACAGTCCAGTATGCCAAAGATGGCAGAGGGCTATCAGAGAATCCATCCCATCTGGAGTGATCTCTGCTGGCTCTGTCTTTTAAAACTACACTTCTTGGCAAACATTGCATCTCCTGGCACTTGACACGCATGTGCTCAGGCATCTCATGTAGAGATAGTCTGAGTAGTAAGCCTGTCAGCTATGATGAAAATGTTACAGTTGAACCTTGAATGGTGACAAACCCTGTCTAGAGAAAAAGGAATTCAGTCTCCCCTAAGTGATTGTATTTTGTAATTGAGGATTTTATTTTAAGGTAATTATTTTAATGTGTTAACCCCCATGGGAAAAGTTTATAATCTCTTGGGACTGATGTTGAGAGCCATTGCTACATTCCATACTGATTATTCCACACAAAACCTTTAGCTTGTTATACACCTTATTTTCTGTAAATAAATGCTTGTTCAGTCCCATCCGCCTCTGGTCTTTCAAGTCAAAATAGTTGTAAAAAGGTTTATATTTACCTCACCAATAATTTCCATATTATTATTTTCTGGTTACAAATGAGAAACCTTTAGGGAACACAAAGTTTACATTCTACCAATCAGTTAAATAAAGTTTGTGTCTCCCCTTTTTACTGATTGTGGGTGACTGAAGTGATTTTTAAAAAATAAAGGGACGAAACCAGAGTTTGGAATTTGAACAGTTGTAACTTAGAGCGGTTATCTCAGAAGACTCCTCATCATTCTCTTCTTCTCCCCCATCTTAATCATCATTGCTGCCACAGATGCAAAAGCAGGAATGAATTTTAATTCATCATATTTCATTAATATGGTCAAGAAACTCAAAAGAAACTTGAACTTCTGAATTAAACATATGTATCATGAAATTCTGTAAAATCTAGATCTTGTGATGGATTATAGACCTAGAGATTAAATATTGTCCAAGGAAACAACAAATTACAAATTAGGTAAGACTAATATGTTTTCCTGGGTGACCATCTGTTGGACTGTGTACACTGACATATTTTAGTGGATTGTTATGATCAGAAAGTTTGTAGATGGGAAGTGTTCTTCTGAGAGTTATGTTATATTATGTTTTCAGAAAACACATTCAATAATAAATTTATAATAGTGTAGAATTTCTTCATCAGCAGAGGCTGATGCAGTCAAAATGCCAATCTATATTTTAGAAAAAGATCTATGGAGATAGGAAAGGGAAAATGGATTAACTGTGTGCCTTTCTTTTTTATTTTTATTTATTTATTTTTATTTATGTCATTTATTGCCCACTTTTCTCACTGAAATTTAAGGTGGATTATACAGTGTGAATCAGTACAATCAATATCAAAAACATTTCAATATACAAGTAATTTTGCAAGATTTATAAAAAAGAAAAAGTAGTAGGGATGTATTCAAGTCTCGATGTTACCATGGCATGGATCCAGGTGGCCAGATCAGCTGTGTCAAGGTACAAGGCCATCTTTTAGGCTAGACTGAGTTTGTGGAAAGCATTTGCAGCTGCCTTAATTTCCTCTTCTAGCAGTACCACTGGATCCATATAATCCCTAGGCTCTAACTGAGGCCCCTTTCACACTGCTTACCTGCTCCTGGAACTTCGTGAAATATCACGCAAAAACCGCAGAAGATAGCCTGAGTCTGTGGTACCTGGCAAGATAATTCCCATTCTGTAGAAAGTTGGTCCCTGATAGCTACCCTTTTAGTCCATTTCATGAGAAACGATTTTAACCTGTCTAAGGCACATCTGTTGATACCCACTTCTGCCTCCAGGCTCCTCAACAAGATGGCATGGTCTACTGTATCAAAGGCAGCAAATAGGTCCAAGAGAAGCAACAGAAAATCCTGGCCTTTGTTTATGTACAGGTGGAGATCATCAGCTAATGCCGCTAGAGCAGTCTCCATTTCATAGCCTGGCCTGTAGGTTCAGAGCATTATATTTATCCAAGAAGACCTGGAATTAGTCAGCTACTGCTCTCTCAATTGCTTTGCCCAGAAAGGGCAGATTAGAGACTGGCCAATAATTGGCCATGTCATTTTTGTCTAGGGATGTTTTGTTAAGTAGCAGGTGGAGAAAGGCCTGATTGAGAGGTCGGAAGAGGGTGCCTTGAATTAGTGACATTTATAATAGACTTCAAGGACTCATTTATGTGGTCTTTACATGATTTTAGCAGCCAAGATGGACAAGGGTCCAGTGTACAGGTTGTGGCTTTCACAGATGCCAGGATCCATTGTTTGTAACTGTTTTAAAGTGGTCCATATGTGAACCAGATGGTGTAATGGGTAGTTCTTCAACCTCACCTGTATTATAGCTGGTTTCCAGATCTAAACATATTCATGTTATTTTGTGGTAATAGTGTGTGTGTGTGTGTGTGAGAGAGAGAGAGTCAGAGACAGAGACAGGGCACACTCAAACACAAATGTGGGTATACCTGCCTGTTTATGTCTCTGTATATAGGAAAGAACCAAACAGTTCTATAATGACATGAAAGCTGGCTGCTAGACGACATGGATCATTGATTTGTCCTGGTACAGTAAGAATCAGGAATTAACGGACTAGAACAGCATTAAAGTTGAGAGCGCTTGGTATCCTTTGGTATCCTTTGGGAATGGCAAAAACTCTCATCTTCAAACAGCTTTGTGGAACTAAAGGCTGTTTCAAGAGAGAGATTTTGTATTCAGGCTTGCTACCCAAGAACAAAGAAGCATGAATGTTGTTTGTATGTGTATATTTTTCCGTGTTTTTCTCTTTAAATTACATAAGAATGGTGATTTTTGGAAAGGATTTCTCTCCAGTCTTGTATACACTAAAGGGATAAGATACATATGTTTCTTTTACATCTAAAATAGCATGCATGAGTGCTGTATTTGATGCAGCTTCCAAATATGAAAAGACTTAGAACTTGGAGACCTAGGTTCAAATCCCCATTCGACCATGAAGCACATTTCATAGGCATGAGCAAACTATTTTCTTAAGCTAGCCTTCCTCACAAGTTAACATCTTGGTGTGGGGAGGTATTGTTAGCCATACTACCTAAAAGATGGGGAATTAATAAGCAGCAGGCTATTATTAAGGGATCATGACTGATGTATACCACAGTTAGAAATCCTGGTGGCTGCCTAATAAAGAGGAGACTAATATTTCAATGAATCAAAGCCTTTACTTAATAGCTCTTCAAGCTTACAGGGTCTAAAAATCACACATGCACATTCAATGCAAGGCTAGGAAATAAAAGATGGGAAGGTATAGAGACTGTCGCATTAGCAGGAATCTTGTTATTAGGCAATACAGTCCTATCCTGATGAGGAGCAGAGACTCAGCAGCAAATGGAAGAAAGCCTAGTGAGATGCCAGCAACACACTAGGTGGGATGGTGTAGGAGGGGCCCTGGGGAGTTTGAGCATCTCCCTTATATAGCCAATTTCAGCCCCTAGGCTAGACCCGGGGTGGGCTTAGGCCCAGTCAAATGGTTCCCAGGAAATTTAACAAAAGGAAATAATGTGCCACTCAGGTGGGATAAGGGAGATCTGGACTGGGTACTTTGGAGTCTTATGTTTGTGTTTGTGACACCTCAAGAATAACAAAAGGTACAGGAGGAAGAGAGGATGAGGGGTGATTGATTTTAATGATGGTCCATGGCGACACTTCCAGAGGGGAAAAAGGACAGAGGCGAAGAGCAGATGCAAAGAGATCTGCATTTTATGACCGTCCATTGCTTGATGGGTGGAAGCAATTGTCTTGATTGTGGGATTACCAGGAGATCCTGAAGCGCCTTTTGTTCCTGGCATCTCCATATCAAGAGGCCCATCTGGAAAACAGTTCATGATGAGATGCAGACATGCCATGGCTTCCACAGGAAAAATAGTTGTCATTTTAAAACTGTCTCTGGGAAAATGGCTTCTCTCTCTTTCACTGCTAGTCCTGGTTCCTGCAGGAATCTCAGCAGGGACTGGCATTTTGGCAAGCAGGCCACTCCAGAGTGTTTGCAGAGAGGGTGGCTTGTGGGTGCTGATCAGGGGGTTGCCCTGCCAGTCCCATGACGCTCCCTGCTTCGTGCATCATATTGGCCTCAGTACCAAGTCATGCGCAGTCCATGTCCGGATTCTGTGTGCGTGTGTGTGGGGGGGGGGGGGGGCGGAGCTCCAGGCAACAGTATTCCAAGCTGAAATCTTTGAAGGCAGAGCCAATTCCAAGGGGTTTTTTTTGGCAGGGGGAGGGGTGCAGGGTAGAAAGTGCCCAGTTGCCTCCTCTGCCTACCAATTGCCCCCTCCACTCCCATCTTCCTTTCAACATGCTCCTTCACCTGCCTGCACATCCTTCTGCCACCTTCTGCTCATGCTCATAGCACCTGCACAGCATTTTATCAGCAGCACTAGGTCTTGTGTCTGGCTGAGAGTGTTTCTACTGAGAACTCTGTATCACTCACATACAATGACAGGCAGGAGAACAGGGGGCAGAGTGCTCACAAGCAAATAGGTCAGGAAAGGGAACATGGGCAGGCAGGAGGGGAGAGGTGCAGGTGGGAAATAAGTGGCAGAGGACCCTATCAGAAGCCCTGGGACCCAGTAGCTGTCCCATCCCACAGTATGCTAATGCCATCCTTGTTTGTAGGGTTGTCAGTGTGAGGAAAATACCTTGTCTGAAACAATCCTGATGTAGTAGTGTTGCCATAGTGGGAGATTCCTGGAGATTTGAGGTTGGAGCTGGGAGGGAGGGAGATTTGGAGATGGAAGGGACCTCAGTAGGGTAAAATGCCAAAGCAGCAATTTTCTGCTTTGGAACTGAGATCTGGAGATCAGTTGTCATTCCAATCTCCAGGCCCCAGCTGGAGGTTGGCAACTTTATGCAGTAGTGATCCTATTCCTAAGCACCTTTATTCAGATACCAGCCCTGTTTGTAGGGGTATCAATGGAAAGCAAACTATATTGTCTGAAACAGTCTTGACATGGTAATCTTAAACCCCTTCATTCAGAAGCATGTTGTTTTCTTGAAATGAATGGCTTCCATGTTAATGAGTTTAGGACCAGGGCAAAAAAAGAAAAAAAGTTCTTTGTTGAGAGAGAAACATTTCGTTCTGCTCATTAAATATAGATTCTCCAGAAAACTGAGATGAAAAAAGAGAGATTTAAAAGACTGTGATTTCTGTCATGGCTAGTTTTATGCCAGGTCATTAAGAATGCTATTATCAGGCCCAGCTGTTTCTCAACAATTAGCTGTATGAAAGCCAGGAAGGGAAATCAGCTGTCTATAATTCCCTTTCTTGCACCCATCTCATACACAAATGCATCTTCCATTTTCCATTGGAAAATATATATATATATATATAGCATCTGAACTTCTGACAAACCAAAGGAAAAATATTGCTCTTCTTGAAACTTTTTAAGAAAGACTTGAATTTACACTAAGAGTGTCTGCATTTCTCTTCTGTAGGGAATGAGTGTGTCTCTTTCTTGTCATGTACCTGGTGCTTGGGAAAACCCTGTATGTGAAAGACAAAATATTGTCATGCTTGTTATATCTAATAGTCAAACGGCTAGTCCCTAAGGCCAAGAACAAAAGCCACAAAACTAGACAACCTTCTGACAGTGAAGGGGATGATACACTCAGGGGACTCTCCAAGTATACTGGAAAATATGGTTTTGTAAAGTAACCAAAGGAAGGGGCGGGGCCCTAAATTGCCTGGGAATTGTTTAAGGGTCAAAGACACCTGCTTTATACTGGGAGCTTTATACTGTCCTAGAAGAGGGTTGCCAGTCTCCAGGTAAGGCTCAGAGATCTCCCAGAATTACAATTGATCTACAGACTACAGAGATCAGTTCCCCTGGGATGAAATGCCATCTTTGGAGAGCAGACTCTGTCTTTCCAACCCTGCAGAGCATCCTCCCTTAGCCAAACTATGCCTGCCTCAGGCTCCACCCCTACATCTCCAGAAATTTCTCAATCTGGAGTTGAATATGTGCTAAGGTAATTTCCAATATCCACTGTTCCTCATAGGCCCTGCAGTATATTCCCTCTAACAGTAAACTTCATTTGGAGCCTATCCCAAAGGCAGTGAAAGGATCCCACCCACAGACCAGCAGTTTCCACCTACTTAACAAGATTTCCATGTGTGAAAACAATATTTTGTAAATTAAAAAGAGGTGTCTGTAGTGCCCCCCTGCTGCCCTCAACATCTGTTTGAGGACTGAACATGTTCATTGTCATCCTTGAGCTAAAGAATTCTGAAATCAGAAAGGCAGTGGAGTTGGTTTGCTCCCTTCCCAAAGGCCTTCTGTAGTCTGAAATGGGAGATTTGAATTGGGTGGGGGAATGCCAATAGATTATCTCCCTGCTGTGATTGTTAATGGGGCCCCACATTGTTTGTTTATGGTGTGGAACGCCAACTTTCTCTAAAGTGTACCTTTAGTCCTTAATACCTAGTGGTCTTCTATTGGCCTTTCAGGTGGCTTCATAAAAAAGAGAGTTGTCTGTGTATAGAAAACCAACAATAGGTTGTTTGTGAATGCTCTATACATTTGTTCAATCTTTATAAAAATGTGAAGAGTTTATTGATCCACATTTTGGAGTGGGGGCCTATGTGGTCATTCTCCACTGGGTTTCTCTAAAGAACTTCATCTCTATAGTATTCCATGGGGTTCAAACACTATTGTTTTGTTTCTGCCCCTTCAGTACCATGTTTCCAAGCAGTTTAAACTCTATAAAAAAAAATGAAACATCCTTCAAAGAAGTGTCATCCTCACTCTGGGTAGGCCTATGAACTGAGAAGAGCTTCTCTGCCATGGTAAAAAATCTTCTCAGATGACATGTTTGTGCTACCCCAAGTTCTCATATTTGGGGGATGTGTCTTAAAAATTCACTTTGTATGTAAGTTGGCTTCAAGCTTACCTTCTTCCTTATATATTGGATTTCAATGTGCATGGAAATGTTGAGATGGGAAGAAATTATTGAAGATCAGGCTAAGAGATACAGTAATAGTCAAGGTAATCACAAGGCCTTGGGCCCTGAGAAAGAAGAACTTGTGCACCAGTGTTAAGGTTATCAGAGATGGCCTGGGAATGGGTGGAGTTGGGAGACAAAGTCGGGGGGGGGTACTATCAGTGATGGCATAACATCATTTCTGAGAGAAACCCAGAAGTGATGTCACATTTTTCTAGGAATCACCGGAAAATCACTGGATATTACCATAGAGTTTCCGGAAGTTCCTAGAGAGACGTGACAGCTGTTTTTTAAATTTTTCTTCTGTAGTCACTCCAATTGGCAGAAAGAGCAGGTTGTCAACAGGAGGTCTCCCACCATAGCAGGAGACCTGGCAACTCTGGCTAGTATGTACTCAGTATGGTTTAGAGTGTTGGACTAGGATGAAATCCCCTCTCACTTGATGACTTTGGGCCAGTCACTTTCCAGAGAGGATAAACCAGAGGAGGGGAGAAAGGATGGGACCAAAATGTTACAGAAGACACCATCAGTTAGTCCAGTTCAAATACTACGTTTTTTCTGGTGCTGGGGTTGAAACAATGCCTCCATTTGGGGGTGTATTTTTAAGTGTAAGCAAAAAAAAACATTTTTTTTCATCACGTTATTAATTCATTCCTGAGTTTATGTGAACTAATTCTGGGAACCTTCTTCATCCCACTATGCAAAAGCTTAGATGGAGTCCTTTTGTGTACTCTGCGTAAGCCCAACCTATGAGACTGGTAATAACATAGCCCCAAGTACTGCCTATAATCACATGAGAAGGGATTTACACAGAACGTATAAACCTCTCCATCTTTCATGCAGCCTGCTCAGAGAGCTTCCTAATATTGGTCAGATAAATCTTTGGATGGTTTTGTACAGCTTTTGGCTGTAACTAATGTCCAGGACTTGTTTGTATGCATACACAATTTGCTTAGCAGCTTATCCGCTGGTCCTCCCTCATCAAACAGGCAAATTTTGATATGAAATTTGACTCTCAAGAAAACTGTTCAAGTCCTGTTCGAAGGCACCTGGGGGAGAAGCAGAATCCTTTTGACTTCCCTTGAAATTGCTTGAATCTTGTTTCCTGTGCATGTATTCTTGCAGTCTGGGTACTGACCTGCAACAATTTCTCTCTGCACTTCCTAACTTCCTTATTTTCTATTTGTTGTCTTTCCACGGTTGGTTTCTTCATCAGCTCACTATGATTTATCAAATTGGATCAAAGGTCATTTAAGAAAGCAAAGAAAAATGATGAGTGTGACCTTTTCAACATAAAAAAGGCTAGGTTAGTTGTCACAGAATTCTGCATGTCCCATTCTGAACAGCATTAAAACAAACATCTTTCATTTAAAGACTGGAAAAGCAATGGATATAGGACTAGGAGTTTTGAACAAAACAGTGTGGATAATAAAATATACTGAACAGTCCCAAAGTCAAGGTGAAAGAGAAGCACATCTCTTTAAACTCTGGGCTCTGACTCTCAAACTGCAGGCTTGTCTCATTGGACACTTGGTGAGGCCTCTCTTTTTTACAGACTCTGAGTAAACACATTTTTGCACAGCCATAGCAGGAGAAAACACTTCAGCATTGTAGAACAAAAGATCAATGCCAGAAGACGTTCACTCTTGGCATCTACTCTTCCTCTCTCTTGGCATTCAACCCCTCCCTCTGTCTTGTTCCAATAACCCAACTTCTGTGGAGAAATCACCTCATTCTAGACAGCAGTATTTTTGAATTTGTTTTATTCTTTTTGAATTGAATAGAAACTTGACTGGAATGTTGGTGGTTCATTTATCTGTTTCAGTTTTGTTCCTCAAAGAGTTAGCCTTGTTTTCTCCTCAGAGGTGGCCCCAGCAGGCAATATGGCTGGACTGTCTCCTTCCTCAGCTCCTGCTTATTGAGCATCCCAGGCACAGGGAAATCTGCCGATTCACCCCATGAATGAGGCATGTGCATTAGCACAGAGGAACATTAGCAGCGGTTGGCTCCATTAGGCACAGCAGAGGCCAGTTCCTTTGGCCCAGCTGCTGTTCGGCATGCTGCGGGTGACAGGCTCCCCCCTGCTTCTGTTTGAGCCTCAAATGGGAAGAAATGAAGGATGTGAAGAAATGAGTACTGGAACTTTACAAGGTAATAATAGAAGAATGAAAATTGCAGGTGGAGGAGAAGGGAAAGAGCCTGAATTAAGTAAATCGAGAGAAATTGTGGGCAGAACCTGTTCTTTTCAAACTGGGTGCGGGGGGGGTGGGGGAGGGGAGACACTGCATGATGTCTAAAGGTCTGTAGAACTGCTGCCTTCTGCAGCCCTCCCAGCAACTCCAAGGATGCTTAAATAGTGGAAAATGCTGTATTATTCTTGCACGAGTTCCCAAATGAACATTTTAGTTGAAAGCAGCTCTGGTGCATCTGGATGCAATAGTAGGGAGCCAGCTTCTCTGTGACACAGATAGATGGGTATTAAAATATTGATGTTGCCTCCTTCCTCCACCTGTGAATGCCTCTGGGCACAGTTATCTACCTGCATCCAAATGCATCTGTCTCTGCCTGGACACAGTTGTCCATGCCGAGGCAAATTCACTTAGCTGTTGGCACAGATGCCTGCTACAGTGCTCGTTCAGCCTACCCATGGGTATATTAAGTGTACAGCTGCCTGCTCAGTCACTCTCTCACCTTTCTGTTAATTCACTCACAGGTCTGTTCTCCTGTTGCAGCTCCTCTGACAAAACTGGTCACTAACTGACATAACCAATTGACAAAAGCTGTCAACCAATCGGAACTGGTTCAGTTCTTTACCCTTTATTACAGATCCAATTCAGCCAAGGGTTGTGTGCACAGCCAGATGGCAGCTACAGCTGCTGATGCTTGTTTGGTTTAGTAGAACCACTGTACCTGCCCTTTTACATATACAGCATTGGAAAGGGCAGTGATGATGATTCTGGGCAATGAATTAAGATTTGAGCCAGTGGTGCAGTTAGGTAATTTTAATCTCTAGTCTTAATGGTCCCCCCTTTAGATGATAATGTGTGCTTCAAATGCAAAGCTACAGCCTGTTTCAGGGGTCCCCTTATTGATCCTTGTGAATACAGGAAGCTGCCATATACTGAATCAAACCAGTCATGGTCAGCATTATCTTCTCTGACTGGCAGTAGCTGTCCAGCATCTCAGGCGGAGGAGTTACCCACTGCTTGACTCTTTTAACATCAGATGCCAGGAATTGAACCTGGAACTGTCTGCATGCAAAGCAGATGCTCTACCACTGAACCATGGCCTCTCCCCATGAGATGTGACCCTGGACTTCCATCCCCAAATCTAGTCCTTTGGGCACCACGATACAGACTGCAAAACCAATAGCATTTCACTGTTCTGTGCACATCTCAGGTTTCTTTAATGATAGAAAGTGTTATGATAATGGTATGCATCCAAGAGCATGGTCATAAATTCATGCTTATATAAAGGGCTGATAATCCTAGGCAGGTTATTTAGGGCCACAACTGCAGGAAATAGAAATTGAAACAGGAAATTGTAGTACTACTAAACTAGATAATGAAACAGCAGTGTACTCTTCCTATCAAGGGCTGCAGCATAAAACATAGGGCATGTCCTGCTAAAAGACCTGGGACTCTCCACTGTTAGTGTGTGAATATTCATTTCTGCTCCAGCTCAACTCCAGTGTTTGTACCCCCCCCCCCGTTGCAGCCGCCTCTTGAAAAAGATTGCTCATCTGAACTGTCTATTCTTTTTATTTTATTTTTATGCAACACAGAGTATGAACTGAGGAACAGGATACAAACAGAAATCACATTTCATGTGTACAGTCTTAACTGGCAGTTGAATCTAAGCCTTATGAATCAGCTGAGAACATAGCCCTCAACTTCAAATAGCCTTCTCCCCAGCCCCCAGCCCAGTCCACAGTTCTTTCTTCCTTCAGCTGAAAGGAAGATATATGCCAAATGTTATACATCTTGAGCGTCTCAGCTGTTTGTTTCAAGCTGATTGTGACTCTAAAAAGAGCTTTATTTAAATAGCACTTTTGAGCTGATGTGTTTTTTCCCCCAAATAAGACAATAATTAGAGAGGAGAAGAGGGTGAAAGGATATCAAATATTCATGCACTTCAAAGAAAATACAATCTTCTTAGCTGTCCTGTGGCTATGGAATGTTCAGGGAATTAAATGAGTTGTAGCAATTCAATGACCCCCCCCCTCCCATGTGCAGTCACCACTCACAGGGAACTTGGTCAAGCAACCATAATGCAATTTGAGGTGGGGAGGGGGAGACAGAAGCTAGATAAAGCACGTGCAAAGGAAGGGGGCAGAAAGTATTTTAAGGGGGACAGACAGGAATGAGAAGCTGGTAAGAAACTGGATGACGTACTGCTGAACGAAAGAGAGATAAGAAGGCAGAGAGGGAAACAGAAAGCAAATGGAAAAAATGGGACTAAAGAGAGAAGCAGGGCAGAAGGGTAATTAATTTGGCCCAACCACTCTGAAAGGGGAAGCCGCATAGATGAGGAAGAGGCAGGCAGACAGACTGTGGGAGGGAGCCGAGCATGGAATAATAGTGAGGTTTTTGGTGGCAGCTGAGCTATGCTTGATGTTATTTCCATCTAATGAAGAAGCCATTGCTCATTGTGTGTCTGAGGCCACGGGGCATTAACAGTGTTGCTGAGGAGAGCAGTGTCCGTGAATGCCACCAGAGTCAGAGCTGGAGGGATAATTGATTGGCTGCAGCCTCTCCATGTGCACTGATCTGTAGGGAAGGGAGCTGTCCACGAGGCATAGCCAGATGGCAAGCTCTAATGTGGCGTTATTTATAGATGTCTTCATTAGGTGATGTCCACACCGCGAGGAGCCTTTTGGAATGGACACAGAGCAGAGACAAAGGTGAACGCAATTCAAGGCAGAGGGAACGAAGTGAACGCAGGCTGATTTAGAGCAAAGGTTGGTAAAAAGCATCCTGCAATCTGTCTAAAGCTCAGATGACCAGTGTGTCGGGAGGAAAAGTGCAGTAGAAAAGAAGATGAAATCTCTTCTACCTACAATTATTGCTTACAGTGTTTTGGCCCTTTCAGATTCCGTTACTGTCTAACAACCTGAAACAGGTCAATTAATCCCATCTTTTCTTGCTTTACTAATTGGAACTTTTTTACCGTGTGCATTGGATGTACATGCAGAAGAGCATTATATGGTGAGGAGGCAATTGTGAATTGTCATTGATGGCATTTTTGCCCTTTATTTGCCCTGTTTCACTCTGTAGCAGGCTGCTCTTCCAAGGCTAGTCTCTCAGCTAGCTGTGCCTAACTGCAGTTCATAGTTGAGTTCAGGGAAGGAACAGGGTAAACAGACAGACTGCCTGGACAAGAAAGCTTCCCCAGACAGCTCCCTGCCTTCTGGTTTGTTTTGTGTTTAGAGAAAAGCTAAGATTCCCCTCCCCCCCGCCGCCGTCCTTCAGACTCTGCTGTCAGGTTCAGATCTATACAGGGATGCCTCAGCACACACACAAACAGAGCCATTCACCTTTGTTAGGAGTTTCCATAGAGCTGAAGGCATGTTTTAAGGCCTTTCTTTGCTTTTGCTATATTTTGTAACCATCACCTTGCCTGTAACACCTAAGTAATCTTTAACAAAGACCATCTGGAACACATGCAATTTGTCTCTACCTAGGCACTCTCTTCAAACTTGAGAGTAGAGTCTGGCTCGTCCAGCCTCTGAAAGTCAGACACTGTGCCTAACTGAACCTCTGGTCTAAGTTCCAACATGTTTTCTACCACAACCCATGTCTTCAGTCATCATAGACACTAACCATTTCTCTTCTATGGATTCCTGCTCCTGTACAACCCCTATTTCTATGACCAATTTTGCCCCTGGTGGTTTATGAAAGCCATTTTTCTCCCTTGCTTTGTGGTGCCCCCACAATTGCTCTTTTTGCCACAATCTGTCAAGCAATTCCAAACTCCAATATAAATAACTTGCAAATGAAATTGGTTTTTTTATTGCTTTAAGCACTGCTTAGGTATTTTTCTCCTTAGGTCTTCTGGAGGTCCCATGGTTAGAGCAGGGTCTATCGTTCTTTCTCGGCTTACACAGTCTGTCCTACTGCCTGAAAAGCATCCATGCTGATGTTGCATTTATTAAGTAGCCTGATCTATACAGAAGCTTTTTCCAATATCCTCTTGAGTAGGTATTACAAATATTCTAAGATATTTGCATGTCAGTGGAATCATACAATTGAATTGCAGTAAATAGTTGTTAATGAGCTGGTGGTAGACACTCCTGCAATAATTGTCATGAATTTCAGAGTAACTAGCACAAACTCCTTGGCTCAGTTGATAGAGCCATGGGGGGGAGGGTATGCTTAATTGGTATAGGCATGCCTATATTGGTATAAAACCAGCATTACACTGCATCTAGAATTCATTTGGAGGTCCAGTGTGTATCCAGTAATGCCTAATGAGCCAGAAAGAAGCACAGTCCTCTAGTCTAACTCTGCTTCCTAGAGTTTCTAACATCTGGATTACCAGTTCAAAAATGTCTCACAGCACTAGTAAAAGTCAATATCCCTTGTTAGCCTTTAGATGCCTTATGAGGGGGAGGAAAGGCAGAAGGAGCAGGGATGTCTCACTCAAGATTCATATTACAAGTCTGCTCCTTAAGATCATGAGGAGGTACTTTTCATGCAAAGTCATAGAATGTAACCCACATTTTAGAGATGAGTTCTGCATGCCAGTGCAATGGACAATCAAGGAGCAATTTAAGCTTTACAGCCCTCAGATAGAGATTACTCAAGGTGGCACTCCATGTAAGGGATATGATCGTTGCCTCATACTGTTTGTGCAAGTCTTGTCACGTGTGCATTGTCAACATCCATCCTGTAGGTTCTAACAGCTACTGGCAATGCTAGTGGAATTCTTTGTGCAGTCAGCCATGACTGTAGGGTAAATTATAAAAAAAAAATAGTATATTCCTTGCATGGAACTCTACAATGTAGACCTAGTCTGCGGTGACCTTTTTATGGGGCAGTACCGTATAAAATGACACCAACACTATCTGTCTCAAAAATGCACATAGGAACAATCACCAGAACAGGACTCCCCAGCAGGTAGCTCATGAGCTAACAGTAGCTCACTGGCTGCTGCAGGGAAGCTTATGCATCTCCAGAAGACCTAGGAAAGATTCTGAAAGAATCTACTCTATGCTTACCAAAAAAAAGAGGATTTTTTTTTCTCTGTGCAGCTTAGCTTTCTGGTGTTCCTCCTAGTCCACGGTCTCTTTCTAGGATAGAACAAAACTTGTCAACATGTACATGGAGGCACAGTGGGTGGGTTAAAGCTATTTTTTATTACTCAGAAGTAGTTCTTATTAAAGAAAAGGTTGGCTGCTCTAGTACATCCTGTTCAATTACAGTCTTGCAATTTTTAAATTCATAGAAATATTTCAGTCTTTTGTTTCAAATAGGACCCAAGTCCTAATGTGTTCATAGCACTTACTACTTTCTGAGTGGCTGGGCTAATTATTTAAATGCTGACTCATAAAGCTGCGTGTTTCTACATATGCAGACACAGGCCGAATCCACATTACCTCTGCGCGTCCCAGTGTTGCGCTAAATGTCCGCGAAACACCCAGAAGTATAGCGTCTTTCAAGCGCAATTTCAGAAATCGCGCTTGAAAGACGCTATACTTCCGGGTGTTTCGCGGACATTTAGCGCAACACCGGGATGCGCGGAGGTAATGTGGATTCGGCCACAGATATGTGTGTGCACCATATGGCAGACAGCATGCTTTCAGGACCAACTCATGGTTCTGATATTAATCTATTTTAAAAGCCCTATATGATTTAGATCAGTATTTAGGGTATTTATTTTGTTTTGTTTGTAGCATTTAAAGTCTGCTTTTGTCTAGCATGCTCAAGGCAGATGTAAATGGAAATTCCCAAAAGAATCCTCAGATCTTCTGCCATGGATACGTTGATAAACATGCAACTCATGGCTATATGTTGAATCCATTGGTTGTTATGGGTTGTATCTGGTATAGGCTGAATCCAAACTTTTGTGGTGTTTGAAAATATTATAGAACCTTCAAATTAAGACAAGTATGTGCTAGCTAGGGTAGCTATATAGTGACTACCATCTCTCTTTCTGTCTCTCGTCTGGAATCTTTAGTACCTCCCTAATATAAATGTTTTATTGTCACTGCAAGCAACCCCAAGTCCCCTGAGGCAGAGTGAGGCCAAAATTGAAACAAATAAATACAGCATGCTGAATTTTCTTTATGTAAATTAACTTTGCCCTAAGATACTTGATGTCTAGAAGTCGATTATAGGGGTGTGCTTTAAGACTGAAGCCCATTTAATAATAAAATATTGTAATTGATCTGAAAGGAAAATTAATACATGTTCAGAAATAAATGAGGGATGTTTGTTAATTCTCTGGTGTCTTGCTGATACTGTTTTTGGTTTGTTGATACTATGTTGGTTTCAGGAGACAATATGGGGAAGAACAGAGTGACTCCATGGATATGTGCTTGAGAGGAACATCATCCAACCAAAACAGTTACCTGATATTCCTGCAGAGCAACTTCATTCCAGTTAGCATTTTTGTGCACAGAATTGTTATTTGTTATTTATTTAATTAAAGTTGTATTCCAATCAGCCTGCAAGCAGACTTCTTGTACCAATTATTGTTCTGTCATGGTTTTGGTTCACTTTCCAATTTTCTGTAAGTACGGCTGCTGTTGGTGTGAGCTGCTTTGTTATCTGGGATTAAAGTGGCTGCTCACTTTGGACAAGTGAAGATTTTAAGGTTCTGGAAGGGAACATTTTCTCCCCATCTGCCTAGAATTTATCATGGAGAATCACCCTAACTAAGTGGATAACAAAAAAAAAAGAGTTCTATCTCCCACTGAATACAAGGGAACAAATAATTAATATAGAATTCCAAGCCGTGTAAGAATTATAAAAAAACTAATTTTAAAAAACAGAAACAAGATAACCCAAATACAACCCTTAGATAATATTTCTGCCCATCTCTAGTAAATTGCAGTAACATAAGATTGTTTCTTACCTCAGTAACCACATTACTCCTAACCAGCGCTTAGAGGTAGATTTGCAGCTACATAGAAGAAAATTCACAATTCACAGCAAAGCATGAAGTGTAATACCTGGACATCAAGTGGTCCAGGTCATTCCCCCTCCCATTTTCTCCCAATGAACAGGAAGACAGTTCTACCACCCTTCTTAAATATCATCTGGGGTTTCCTTCTTTCCCCCCATCTATTTGTTGTCCAGAGATGCTATTTCTATCTGCTTGTTCACAGATATTTGAAAAAATAACCTTGCTGTTTTTTACTCCCATTATGAAAGGAATAAATATTTCATGTTTCCCTGGCTAGGAATTTCTATCTTGTACACAAAGGTTTATAGTATCATTTCTTTTGCAGAAATGACAGTTTATACATGTTTTCTTAGGCTAAGGGGCCTGTCTTTTCTCTTCCTTAAATCAGTAAAGGGCATTTGTACATTATAAATATGTGTAAATAATAAATAATCTTAAAGCAGGTACTTTGGTGTAATAGTTAAAATGTTCTGGCACTCTTGTAACGAAGGAACAATGAAAGGCTGAAATTCTGATTCATGTGATTTGTGAAAACAGCACTACTTGGTAAGCTCTTGGTGGGGGGCACTAACGCTACATTTTCCCAAGACATAATGAGTTTTAATGGCCCATAAACTGCCATAATCACTAACCTGCAAGTTCTCATTTGCTTAGCACCTGAAATTGTGAATATAGCATATAAAGACTTGATATCCCTCCTGTTCTCCATTAAAATACAAAACCATTCATATTAATAGCATTTTCTTTCATTGTCATCTCTTATGTATTACTTTCATCTGATTCCTTGTCACCATCCCTTAGAGACTTTTGTAAGAATGAAATTCCACCAAGTTCCTTTCGCTACCAAGAACTTAAATCTTGATCCACTGTGTTAAGTGGAGTATTCAGCAGGATTCAAATATTATGAGTCATACTTGTTGGCTGTCAAAACACTGCTGTCATGTCTTAGAGAGTGCACCTTATAGCCATAACATTTATAAGCAGATTCTCGTATGGATCTTTAATCACATAGTAAACACTTATGGTAATGCCAAAAATGAATGGATATTTGCCATGCAATATCAACAATTTAGGAGTGCTTCTTGAGATGTTGCACTATATCATGCAGAGATATATTGTCACCTATGTGCTATGTCACAACTTTATTGATTACAATTAGATGAAGCATTGGCCAGGCATATGGGCATGGATTCCCATTGACATCGGAAGGCCCACTCGCTGTCCGATACATATCACACTAGCCCCATACTGGTACACCACAGCAAGCGTTCTTTCGCCGCCAGCCATGCTGGACGGCCGTTGCCTCCCGATCCATCAGAGTGAGCTGCCCAAATGCCCCACTCACCCTATTGGGAACTGGCCCAATGCCTCAAACCCACCAAACCCATAAGGTTGTGACATCCCTCCCTCCCTTCAGCCCACAGAGGGGAGGGTGGGTGGGGAATGTGCTGTTCCTGCCAGGGCTCCAGAAGGAATGATGCCGACCATGTGGCTGAACCAGAGGAGAGATGGATGCTTCTCCTCTTCCAGACTGACTCTGCCTCTGCTGAATCCTGCTCTCAGTGACAATACAGCCCGCCGGTGAGTCAGCAAGCTTCTCCTGTCACCTATGTGCTACGTCAGTCTGTGTTCCAGCAAATAACACAGAGACACCATTCTTGGGTTGGAATGGCCACAACTTTATTAATAACAGCTAGTTGGAGCATTGGCCAGGCATATGGGCATAGATCCTTGTTGGCATCGGAAGGCCCACTCACTGTCCAATGCATATCATGCCAACCCCATGCTGGTACACCACAGCAAGCATTCTTCCGCCACCAGCCATGCTGGACGGCCATTGCCTCTCGATCCATCGGGGTGAGCTGCCCAAATGCCCCACTCACCCTATTGGGATCTGGCCCAATGCCTCAAACCCGCCACAGGGGGGGCAAAGGCCCAACTCCCACCAACGACCCAACTGCTGTAGCCAAGAAAGTTGGGGCCACCCCCTCCTCCAGAGTTCCCAACTTTGATGACCAGAGGAAGGCGAAAAAAAACCAAGAGGCCTCGGCCAATCTGGCCCCTTATGGAAAAAAAATTCTGGCCCCTTCAGGCGACTGGCACAAATGGCCATGGGGATCTCTGCTGAGATCCCCAGGAGGCCCACCGCACCCCCTGACCACTCCTCATGTATCTTCACCCATCCTGATGTTGCCACCAGCTGATTGCCTTCCATTTCAGGGGGACACCGTGCCTGTAAGTAGATCAAACAATGTTATTGCATTCTCTTGTGACGTAACCCAAGTATGAGCTGGAAGCCCATCTGCCAATCACCTTAATGTGGTCTGCAGACAGCCCAGCTTCAGCTGCCATGATGGCTGCCCCAATCCGGAATGAGTGAGAACCGTACTCCGCTGGCAGCAGACCTGCCATTTGGAGGCTGGATTTCAGAACCGCTGTGAACTGGAATCTCGTGAGTAAGTTCCTGTTGGAATGGACCAGGAGTTGGCCAGCAGCTGAGGAGAGCATGCCCAGTTACTCCCTGACTGCTTGGACAGGGCAGGGGGCCTCTCTCCCCACTACTTGAAGCAATACCACTGCTCCTCGCCCCTGCTGGTGTGTCTTGGAGCACTGGACTTTGACCCATAAGCTGCCTCCCTTGTGCAAGACATCACCCACTGCCAATGCCCTGCCTGATGGATTCCCAGATGTAGCAGCTACAAGCTCTCCAATGACCAGAGGGCCAGATGTAGCAGCTACAAGCTCCCTGGCCCTTCATAAGTTCTGGTGGCAGCCACCCAGTTGTTGTAATGCTGCAGCAAAGGTCGCAGTGCTGCAGAGGAGACTGGTGTCCAGTCGAGAGACCACCCATCCCCTTGCATGTTTTCTTCATTTCTTGCCTGCAGTGGTAGAGCCGCTTTGGCCGCCACCTTGACCTGTTCAATTCCCATCATCTACCTTTGCTTGTTTCCTGTTGCATCCCAATGAAAGGGCCGCTGGGAGCTGGTTCCCCATGGAGCAATCTTGCCGTGGGTGACGCCCGTAGCACATCTTGCACACATGATCTTAACAATACCTAAACTGTTGACATCCTCCCATGTTGTACTCCCAGCACGGCTTCCTGAGTGCGTACCGCCTAGCACTAGTAACCTCAGCCGGGGGCCTGTGCAGCCATGATAGAGTCAGACGTCCTGTCTGACTCTATCATGGCCGCACAAGCCCCCAGCTGAGGACTCCGAGAAGCCACGTGAGAGGCCTCAGAGAGCCACATGCACCGCTTCCTTCTTGATGGGTGCCCTGGTGTGGTGCCTGCCCCTCTCGGCCATAGCAGTGGCCCAGCTATGGCTGAGCGCCTGCTGGGGCTCCTCCCATGACATATGGGGGGCACCCACTGCACCTCTGGTGACCAGGCCCTGCAGGGTGGTAATACTCATCACCTTGCCCTTTGATCCTGTTGCCATGCTTGTAATAAGAACCAAGAGCCACCAGCACCTGCGAGGCAGACACATGAGTAACACGACCCCGCCATGCACGTTCAGGGCCAGGCCCCCACATCTGGGCTCCACAGCTGCTGAAGGGGCAGGGGGAGGAAACCAGGAGGCCATGCCAGGATGAGCCCTCCGTGCCCCTCCTACCCGGCGCAGGAGCACCTTATTATTTTTTTGCACCAATGAACGTGTGTGCAGGGGGCGGCATGAACCTGGCTTCCCACAGCCCCCTCCCTGTGGGCCAGCAGGCCCCCACAGGCTCTTCCATGCCCCATCACCCACCACTCAAGCAATCCCCTGCAGCCCCCCACCTGCAGCCAGGGCAGCCCCAGCCAGGCCCAGGCATGAGACAGAGCCAGGGGCAGGGGTCCTGGTGCAGCCACCCCCAGGCCCCAACGGAGCCTGAGGACACTGCCATGCCCGCATGGACCACACCACACGGCCCAGCTGTGCCGGGGTGACCCAGGCATGGCTGAGCCACCAAGCCCCCCCGTGGGCCACGGGAACCCCGCTGGGCCACCAGATGTGCCTGCCCAGACCCTGCTGCCCAGCCTAGCAGTGCTGAGGGCAGCCCCACCATGACAGTGGCTTGTCGCAGGGCCTGGCAGGCCATGAGGACCCTGCTGGGCCACTAGGTGTGCCTGCCCAGGCCACACCACATAGCCCGGTGGCACTGAGGGCTGCCCCAGTGTGATGGGCCCATCACAGGCCCCCGCAGCCACCAGGACCCTGCCTGGGCCATGCCACGTGGCCAGGCAGCACTAGGGGCAGCCCCAGCATGACAGGGGTGCTGAAGGTGCCCACAGGCTGGGAGGCCTCCACCAGACTGCTGTGTGACACACGACAGCTGTCCCAGCAGCATCAGGGTGTCCCAGCATGGTGGGGCTGTTGGAGCCCCCCAAGGACCATGGGAGGCCCCACCAGGCCCTGCCACAAGTCCCGCCCAGACCAGGTGCCCAGCCCTGCAGCACCAAGGGATGCCCCAGAGTGCTGCGGCCATGGAGATCCCCCAAGGCCTGCAGGGCCCAGTGCATGCTGGAGCAGGCTGCACCACTGGTACAGCCACCCGCCTAGCCCCCCAGCATGCTGGAGCCAGTCAAGGCCCCAGCAGGCCCCCCAGGCCCCCAGGCCAGGCTGCAGCAGTGCAAGGAGCCCGCCACCTGGCCCCCGCCGCAACCCCCACCACCCCCACTCCCAAATGGGTGGGCAAGGGAGACCCCCAATAGGGAGGGGAGAAGCTCACCGCGGGGGCCTGGGGACAACAGGAGATTGCAGGAGCCCCTGGCACAGGCCAAGGGGCTCCTCATCTTACCCCTTTTTCCTTCTTTTTTTAATGAGAAGGGGTGAATCCTAGGCCCCTATTGAGGAGCCTGTCTATCCCACCCTGGGAATCCCTGGCAAGAGCCCTCCCCTTACCTCAACCAAAGATCTGAAGTTGAGAGAACGTGCTACTCCTGCTAGGGCTCCAGAAGAAATGGCACTGACCATGTGGCTGAATCGGAGGAGAGATGGACGCTCCTCCTCTTTCAGACTGACCATGCCTCCATTGCATCCCGCTCTTGGTGCCAATACAGCCTGAGCTTCTCTTATATGTAAGGTCAATTACATCACACTCATAATGTCTGGATTTGTAGTTGGTAGCAATATCTGCTGAGTGAACTGGATACAGAATTCAACTGGAATCTTAATATAAATGTCATGAATTTGTTCTCCCTCCTAAAGTTTTCATAAACTTGACTGTTTCCAGTCCTGAAATGCTGCATGTGCAAACGTGGAAAGCTCACTATTGTGTGATGTCTGTGGTACTCTATGGATACATAATTTCAGATCTGATAATCTACCTTCACAGATTCACTGTGATGTCATAGAGAATTATGTGACAATTGTAGATAATGCCATAATTATCCAAGAGAGATGGCTGATAAAAATCACAAATCCAGAAAATCTTGCAAGTAACTTGCAACTAGTAGGCTGAACTGGTATCAGCAATTATTTTTCCCTAAAAGCAAACTGTGGGTTGGACCTACAGGGAAAAAAAGTCCCATCGAACACTTGTAAGCCCCTAATCTTGTGAAAAGCAGCTCTCTGGGTTATGGGTGGCATGTTTAACATAAAACGCTGATTCTACTAAGCCTAGCTTATTTCTTTTTTAGTATTTAAAGAAAACTTAAAGGATTTTCCTTGGCGTCAGCAGCCTCCTCTGGACTTGTAAAGAGCTCAGTCAACAGCCACATAATCATTGACAATTATAAGGCTCATTTTTGTCACACAGAGGCTGGGCAGAGGCTGAAACGAGTAAAATTCTGTTTTAAAAACTGGTCTCTCACCAGTGTTTGGAATAATCAAACCCAGGGGTGAAAGGCTATCCTTGCTCTTATGCTGCTGTGGTACATATCTGTGCCTTTTTCTCCAGTCTCTCTTATCAGCTGGAGACAGAATATATGCCCATTCTCTAACATCCAAAGATATTTGAATGTTTATTTCAAACTGGCTTTTAAAAAAAGAGCTTTATTTTGTTAAAAAAAATAAACTTAGGTTGTTGCTTTCAAAGAAGAAAGGGATGGGAAAAAACCAAGTATGAGTGAGAATCAAATATTTATATGCTTCAAAAAGAAAAGAATATAATTTAGGTGACATTACTGCTAAATGGCTGTCCTTTACCAGCTCTGAGTGACAGATAAAACAGTCCTATGTCAATTTGAAGTGGCTCCTCATCTCTGTAAGTTTTGCTTTGCAGTCAAGACTCTGGCAGTTTGCTTTAGACACCTCTATGGGGGCGGAGGGGGGAGAAGTGGGAGGGGGTTATGTAGAAACAAAAATATTCATTAATTCAGTCCTGTGCTTTACTTTCTTTTATGGCTGTTGATCCAGATGTTTGTTAGGCATTTTTGTGGCCTGAAAAAATGACATAGAAATACAGAGAGAACAATTCAACAAAACACAAATGTTGCTTTTAAAAGATCTGAGAAAAGGAAAGACAGAAAACAGGCCCTTATGATTTCGGGCTGAATCAAAATATCGCCACATTTTAGAACATTCAAAATCCTCAAGTGTCATTGATGTGAAAATCCAAACTGATCCAGTATGTTTGGTATGAATAGTGGATGGGATTGCCTGCTTATACGTGATTTCAACCTTCCATTGCCCATGTTGTATCTTGAGCCCATGGCCAAAAGTCCAATGTGCATTCTCAAAGGAAGATGGGTTGGGTGTCTGGTTGCCATGTTCTCAAAATCCCACATCCTGAAACCCACAGGACCTGGAAATGCCAGACTGAAGAAAAATGGTATAAAATCTATGCACTATATATTATTATGATATTAGTGAATTCCTTGTGGTCACAGTCATATGTCTTTGAAAAATATGGACTGTTTCTAACATACCCAAACAATAATATGGAAATGAATATAACATTTATTTGAGTTGTAAATACCAAATTATTGCCCTCCATCTCCAGTTTACATATGTAGCAGTTACTACAAGCAGTCATGCGAGGCATCCAGAACAAAGTTTGAGAGTAACCACATGTCAATCTATCTATCTTTCTAATATCATTTAAAATGAATGGTTTATTCTATCATCTGGAGGTTTTTTAAAATCCTTTAATGTTACTGTTTCTTTTGTGACTTGATGTGATGAATGGGCAGAGGTGCTGCCCCTTTCTGTCAGTCACCAATCCCCTGTGTGCTTGTTCAGGTATGTGTGCAGAGCAGCTAACATTGAACCAGGGCCATGGCTGAGGAAGCCAGATGGGAAGGAGGAGTAAGAGAGAAAAAGCTGTCAGCTAAGTTCAGATAGGGTTTGCATTTCCAGAGATAGTTGGGAGAAAACCTGTCTCAGGGGACAATCTAGGTCTCAGGGTCTGCCTTGTGTGTAAGCAGGCTAAACTGGTAAATGTTTGGAGATAGGGCTTGAGCTTACAGAGGGGTAGGCTGATAGCCCTTTCTCATGAGACCTTGGTGGTTTCAGAAACAGACTTTTGGGATAAAGCAGGCTAGGATAATGAATGCTTGTAGAAGAGACTGCATCTGTCTCAAAACTCAGTCTCTGAGGGAAACTGGCTAATGATTTGTAGTTTCTGAGAGGAGCTCACATTTACATTGTAATAATCCCGAAGCTGAGGAAAGACCAATATCCCCCTGAAGAATACAAACTTAACTATTAACTTTTCAGTAGAAAATAGCAAGAGTCCAGTAGCTGATACCCTACCAAAAATTTTGTTAGTCTTATAAGTGCTAGTGGACTCTTGCTCTTTTTTACTGCTACAGACCGACTTAACACAACTGCCAATCTTTCAGCACCTAAGAGTTAACATCTGAAACATTATAACTTCACTAGCAACAGAGCCCATTTAAAAAAAAAAACAGGCCCTAGAAAACAGCACAGGAATGCTGGGCTTCCTCCTGTGGCAGCGCCCTCCAGAGGGACGGGCCACCTTGCCTGTCCTTCACACCGCGGCACCGCCCTCTGGTGGAATGGGCTGGCTCGCCTGGCCTTTGCACTGCGGCAGCACCCTCTGGAGGTCATATTGGTGATGTCTCAGTTTTTCCCCCTGGTGCTCCTGGGCAGGAGCACCAGGATAAAAAGTGAGTCATCACCAATATGGTTTGCCTTTTAAATAGAAAGATTTGCCCAGCAAAAGCTGTGTGTTACCTGTAACTAGTTTTAAGCCTAAAAGCTGATATGAGGTTTCCAGGAATGCATTCATTGTTATACACTGCAAGGGTATTGCTACTGGATACGTTTGTCTAATCAATATTGAACTTATTTTTACACATACACTGCTGGTTTAAATATTCAGCATATGTCCATCTGTTCATCATTCTTTTCACTATAGCGATTATATTTTCAAGTTTCCTTATTCAGGAGGACTCTGGTCCACAACACCAAACACCACTGCAGTTGTTGCATGGGTAATTGTGGCATCACTTGTAGCATTACTTCTATAACATGTATAAAAGGAATTAATTTGATTTCTGTTAACTCAATATTCCTGGTCTTTAGAACTAATATAGCACCACTAGCACAACTTGCCTAGCACCAGACATTGTGCAGCATCTGTGATTTTGAGTATGAAAGTGAAAAGTCCAATCCTCAGAGTGTGCTACAATCAAAGACGGTGATTTATCAGTATTTGGATTTCTGCCCTGCCAACTTGGAAACTGTGTATTGATTACACATTTAATAGGGGCTGTAATATCTACATATTGATCTTGGAATCAAACAACCATTTCAAAAGATAGGTACTCATTTTTGGAGGCATATATAGATTCTAACAGCTATTTGTTGAACTAAAATCAGTTAATCAGGAGACATCAAAACCCTTCATTTGAACATCTAACAATAGCATCTATAAATTCCAAGGAAATACAAATTTCCTCACCTACCACTTTAAAACAATTGTATAAATCTCCCTCAGGTAACTGAGCAAAGAATAGGGCTGCCAACTTCTGCGGGGGGGGGGGGGAGCTGGAGATCTCCCAGAATTACAGCTAATCTCCTGATGACAGAGATCAGTTCCACTGGAGAAAATGGATGCTTTGGCGAGTAGACTCCTAGCATCAATCCCTCCCCAAATCCTGACCTCCCCAGACTCCACCCTCAAAATCTCTAAGAATTTCTCAACACAGAGTTGACAACTGTAGAAACCCCAAATCTACCATTCCACCCTAAATGAAAGCCTAGATACGGGTGTGTGTTATTCACATGTTACTGGCATAACATTAAAATAACCCCCAGGATGAGGTTGCTGAATCCATGGAAAGACCCATGCAGTCAACCTTTGCTCATGTGGTTGTGTCATCGAAATATTATGACAAACTTGAGTAATACTTGAATAGCCAGAATAATATTTAAATTATCCTACCGTTTGCTCAATAACACACAATGGATGTAATAATGTTTAAAAGGTCATCCCAATTCCACATTCTAAACCCTGTGCAGATGCTCGTCAAGTGTGCAAATGAAGAAACGGAGAATGGGTGCGGGTAACTTGAGCTAGCCATGTGTTCTAGGTCTGTTTGCATAGGAATCTGTATACATGTAGATTCTCAAAAGCTTATACCCTGGAAATCTAATTGGTCTTTAAGATAATACTGGACCCAAATTTTGCTCTCCAGCATCTGTAGGCTGCCTTTTCAAGACAGTCTGTGTACATATTTATGTATACTCCGTCCTGAATCTGATACCGAGCATTTGGAGATATGGAGAAGGGGGTCAGTGGGAGCAACCCAATCTACCCCTCTCCATGCAGTAGAGTAGTTACCTAATTTTAGACTTTGGCCTTAATGGTCTCATTCACCACAACCATCCCAACACAGCCTGCTCCCCCGCCCCCAACACATACCTGTGGAGCTCCAGAGTCAGGGCCCTAGACTTCCATTCAAAGTTTGGGCCTAACAGTACCACTGCCTCAACGCATTCATTTGTGTACAGAGTTGCCAGGTCCCCTGGAGTTAAACTGGGGGACAGGGGCAATGAGTGCTTACTTTGCATTCTGAGAAAACACAGATGCAATAGGTCAATCTGGGGACCAATTCTCTAAAAAATGCCCCCAAATGACATCATTTGCTGGTGAAGCATGAGTGCACACTCTCATTTTGGCCATGTACCATCCGGGCAGAGTGCATGCTGTCTGCTGGTTCCCCATACCTTTTCCCTTCCACCAGCCAGGTGAAGGGTGGTGGCTGGTGGTGGGAGACTGACTCCTATTTGTGTTCTCAGTGGATATGTAGACCAGAATCTGGAGCACTTCTAAGTTTTGCTTGTGCCTCAGTGTCTTCACATGCTGCATCTGGCAAAAGTAGCCATGCAAGATCCTTGCAGGCTAAATTCTAGATTTCAATTTATACTTTAAAGAATATCCTTGATCATTTCTTTCCAGCTTCCCTTGCCTAATGAAGTATTCCATAACTACCATGTTTACTTGAAAGGAAAATAACCCTGAATGTAAAATGACCTTCCTAAAATTATATATACACAAAAATATATATTATTGGACATAACTGTAATTTGTTTGCAACTGCAAGATGATTTCCCTTTCTTTCTTTCTTTCTTTCTTTCTTTCTTTCTTTCTTTCTTTCTTTCTTTCTTTCTTTCTTTCTTTCTTTCTTTCTTTCTCTTTCTTTCTTTCTTTCTTTCTTTCTTTCTTTCTTTCTTTCTTTCTTTCTTTCTTTCTTTCTTTCTTTCTTTCTGATGGCATACTTTAAAAAAACAGTCTTGCATTTGAGTAAGTGTAGTAGACTACAAACCTAGGCATGCAAGTTCATTGAGAATTCAATTCCATTTTTTTCTGTGTATACTTCCTATTTCTGACCTTTGTTTAATGCCTTCCTTTCTACTACAGCTCCCTCCAGATGTAAGTTCCCCCTTTCTTTGAGACCTCCCCGCCTCTGTCTTTCAAAACCATGAATGCTCTCATTGTGTTGCTTTCTAAACCTGTGGTTGGAACCCTGCTGCAAACATTTCCTTGGGTAGTGCACTTGCTTACTCTTTCCTGCCATTGCTACTTCACTCCTTGACCTGGAATTATTTACATTTCAATTTTCAAATGACACAGTTATTTCCTCTGGCTCCTGACTCAGTATCCATTCACTTTAATACTGAGAGAGGGTCATCTCTTGGTCCCATAAAAAAGTTTTATCTCTTCATTGTATCTCTCATTGAAAGGGCAAGGTCTGTGCAGTGAAGTATTAGACTAAATTGAAGAGAACTGAACATCTCCATCACTTACTAGTTTTATGTTTTCAAGGATTCTGACACTGCACTGTGCTTTTTAAGAAAAGACATTTTCTTTCACTTGCTTTTTCTTTGGCTTTTAACTAGGAGTCCAAAAAGATACTGTCAAAGCAAAAGAAGAGTGAGGAAGGAAGGTCATCATGCATTGTGTATAAAAAGAAGAGCATGCCTTTAAACCTGAAACAGACATTTAATAATACATATTTCATGTTGACTGAATCTTTTCCAAAATCTCTGCATTGGTCACCATTCTAGGCAAAGTAGTCTATAGAGGTGGTTAAGTTTTACCATAGCAGACTATTGGTCTATCTAATTCAGTACTATTGATTATGACTGGCAGCAGCTCTGGGTAGGGGTACTGGATGGGAAAGGGGTAACTTTCCTTACCCTGTGCCATGGCTCAGTCCAAACTGAGCTAGTATTTGGCCATTTAAAATGCTGCACAGATCTATTCATGTGTGTCCCATAGCTATCTTTGTCTATCTTGATCCCAAGCCTAAGTCTGAGCTTTGCACAAAGAACAACCCTGGTTCAGCCGCTGGCATCTCTGACAGAAAAGACCTTAGAAAAGACCTTCCTCAGCTGGGGAGCTGCTAGCAGTCATAATTTGCCATGCACACATGCTGGCTGAATCTTGCTTGCCTGTTTCCCCCCAGTGGGGCAAATACGCTCAGGAGAAAAGGTTGCCAACCTCCAGGTCTCTCAAAATTACAGGTATTCTCCAGACTACAGAGATCCGTTCCCCTGGAGGAGATGGCAGGCTCAGAAAGGGGACTCTATTGCATTATGTCCCTACTGAGCTCCCTGGTCTCACAAACATTGCCCTCTCCCACATCTCCAGGAATTTTCCAACACAGAGTTGGCAGCTATAGTAGGAGAACATTTGCGATCAGGAAAATGATGTCAGGAGAGTTAAACCCCTTTACCACGGAGTGCCCCCAGCATGAGCAGGCAACTGCTGTTTACCACATAAAATGCCTTATATATTTATTTTGATAACTCCTAGGGAGAATCCATTGCGTTTTCTTCAGAGAGAAAGAACATGTGCATATGTATGTACACGTAGACCACCTTCATAGGTTTACAGACAAGGAGCCAAGAAATCCTCACCATTGAAGAAACTGCCTCGAGTACAGCAGTGCTGTCATTATGGAGGGGGAAGTAAGGGATCCCTTAAAAAAACAAATCCCATTCCCAGATTCCCTTCCATTCTATCCCCCTCCCGCTTCTGGCATACATAAGCTACACCCCCAACTCTGTTCCTAGAGAATAATCTGCTGCACAAATTATTCGTATAACTCTGGGGTCATTGTGAGACATTTTATGTGGGCGCATGCAAGAATCAGGAAATTGCTTGGAAATCTTAAAACCTTTACAGTTCAGACTACAAACTGTACCAAGACTAACAACCTTGTTCTCCTGCTTAGTTGCGCTGAAATTTGAAGTCTAAGGCCATTTTTACACGCTGTTAAAGAGACAATGCACTCACTGAACTCTGGCTTTTTTTCCACTCACTCCATACAGCTCCGATTTCAAAGTGGAAACAGGCAGTTTGGCTTCTCTTTTTGGGGCGTCTTTTAGCCAGCACAGGAAAGTGTGGGAAATTCTGTTCTCAGAAAAGACACCGAAAAAACAGAAGCCAAACTGCCTGCTTCTGCTCTGAAATCGGAAATGTATGGATTGAGTGGGGGGGAAAAAACACCAGAGTTCAGTGAGTGGGCCGTCTCTTTAACTGTGTGGAAACAGCCTAATTGTGAAATCCTAAACAGAGTTCCATACAACTGTTGACTTCAGTTGATTTAGAAGGCTGTAAGTTTGCTTAGGACGATTGCACTGAAAATCTGTGATCCCATCAGGATAGGGAAGATAGATTTGGTTTGGTTTTTTTTTAACATTACTGTAAAAAAAAAAAAAGGTCTGCAGTAACTAACCATTATCTTCTCCTTTATTCTCACTATGTTGATGAAAGGTGAAGTCCAGAAAGAGAAAATATACACACACCCCTTTGGCCCATTCAGCAGTGACTTTCCCATGGACAGCATATCAACTGAGATACTGTATGAGCACCTCAGAACAGCCATCCAGGCAGAGCGGGCAGAATGAATTACCCCTTCCACAAGTCAAGCTCTCCTTGGCCAGCGAAATCTCTCCATCCTGTGACAAGATAACATTTACAGGGACTTTGTCTAGTTCTGGTCTATAACCTCTCCCACCACTTACAATGTCCAAATGTAATTTTCAAGCATTTTTTCATTGTGTTCAGTCCCTATTCTGAAGTCTTGATCTTCATAGAATCATAGGGTTGGAAGGGACTTCATGAAGTTAAGAGATGAACTATTTCCAAGCACTTCTTCTGGGGCAGAAATGTGGCCTCTTTTTCCCCCAGCAGGGTCTCTAACTTAACTAGACTGAATTCAGTCCTTCTCTGTGTGGTTCCTGTTGGCCATTTGAGTAGGACTTTCTCTAAACCTCTTCTCATTCCCCTGCTGGAGTTCAGCCCTGAGCATTACTCTCCAAGGGGCTGGCAAGGGTTCTAATGAATCTTGGCATTGCCCCAGGTAGGGAAGTTTTTTTAAAGTACTTAATGAGATGCTTTCCTCTTGACCAGAATGTTCTCTTTGCCATATATGTAGTAGACCCTGAGGCATCTGGGATTCTCAAACTGTGACATGAGAATGATTGACAAGAGAAGTATGTGGTCAAATTAAGAGCAAGCAGAAGACAGCCAGTTTGTCTAAGAGGACTTGTACCTGGGCTCGTGCCATGAGCAGATCTGGATACAGTAAACGAAGCAATGCAGAGCTGGAGATTGGACAGCCCTCTTTAGCCAAGCAAGCAATCATATAGATGCATGGTAGGGGCTTCCACTTGTTGGCCTATGGGGAGGCCTTGAAATCTTGCTGCACCGGAGCATTTTAAAGCAGAAGAAAAATAGTTTAAATTTTTGTGTCCCCCCCCCCCGGATTTTATTTCCTGTTTTGACAACACAAATACTGACATTTCCACAATAATATAAGGAGGCTCTGGTTCTGCCCTGTTGACATATCCATTGACTCGCTCTGGGTCTCCATATAGCCTTGCTTTAAAGGCATTGTTCTGAAAATCTGCTTCTCAGCCATCTTTTGAAAAACTCTCAGCCATGAAGCAATGTTATTTTCTGTTTACTGTTTCAGCCTGTCACCAAACCAATGGAGCATTATTAGCAAACAAGCTTCTGCAGCGTTCCAGCATTATTAAGAAATGTTCTGTATTCTTTTTCCTTGCATTTTTGTAAACTTGGTTGGTTTTCTGGCAAATAAGGAGAGAGGGATGGGGGAAATGAACGTGGAGTCCATATACCTAAGAGGAAAAGCACAAGGAGCTGTTCTACTCAACTGAAAACTTGAAACGTTTTCAAATTGCTGAGAAGTCTTCCGCTGGGGACCTTGATCCGTTCCAAGGGGTTTATTAAATAAAAGAACTAAGTAAAAATGTATTCCCTAATTTAATAAGTAAGATTCTGGAAATCCTCTCTTGGAACATACACAAATTCTGTTTCCATAAATATATTTTCAATATTAGCTTATCCTTTAATTCTATGAACATTACCTCCAGGACGCTTGTTCGGTAGAAAATATGCCACCCAAGAGGAGAACAAGTGGCTAAAATTTACTTGGTTTTCAATGGAGGAGAAAGCAAATGGATGTAAATTGGTTGTGCAATCCTCTTTTACACACCTATTAAAATGGTTTAAAGATGTGTGTACATGTACATGCACACATGCACACACAAAACCAGCTAAGTTATTCCTTCTATTAATTATTTAGAAGAGTTTGCAAAATTACAATATTATCACAATTTGTGTGTGATTTGTGAGAGACATCATTGTTTATTATCAGCTGTAGCAGATGACAGTCTCTTTGCTGAACCATACATAGCCACTCACTACATTTTGTGAATTCATCTTTACACAGTTCAGAATCCCTTATGTTGTATTTACTTCCTTAGAGAGCATTCAGACTTTTTTTCCTTGGGGATGTGCTCCCAAACTGAAATGTTGCTCCATGTGCTCAGATGATGACTCATGAATGTGCATTGTCTTATTGGTATTAGGAGAAGTTGTTTAGTTTCACCTATACAAATGACAAAAATGAGGCTATGTACTTTGGTCACATCATGAGAAGACAAGACAAAGTCAATAATTCTAGGAAAAGTTGAATGTAGCAGGAAAGGAGATGGATTGACTCAATAAAAGAAGCCAGAGACTCCAGTTTGCACGTCTGTTAATGATAGGATGTTTTGGAGGTCTTTCATTCATATGGTCGCCATAGGTCAGAGGCAACTTGATGGCACATAACACACACATTCATGGGAGGCATGAAATGTTTTTTAAAAATCAAGAGAATTGATACCAAACAAAAGACTGCTTTCTTGGACAATATAGTCATCTGTGTCGTAGAAATCACTGGGAGTTTCATTGAGAATACGGTTAACCTTAAAGAAATTCTGTGTATGTGCTTACAGAACACTTTGTTTGGGCACTGAGTCCTCTGACCATGGACCACACATGTAAAGATTCTTGCTTAATGCTCCAAGCTGGAAAAGTTGTTCCTGGAGGAAATTTGTTAAGTGAGTCTAACTTATAAGTAGCTTGTAAGCAACTTAATCAAGTTCAATGGCCAAACATGTATATTGGACAAATTCATATACCAAACCAGATATCAAATTTTTGGCACCATCACTACCAATATGATAAGGTATAATGGCAGGATTGGAAAATGGCATCATTGTAGTAGTTAATCAACTCTTTTCTGCTGTTGAGGAGCTGAACTAAGAGTCAGCCTGTGCAAACTGCATCAACAGTGATCTAGGAAACACCAAAACTAAGAGACTGAAAAAGAAAATTACTTATTTATAGATTTAAATGATTAGTTTTGGAAGATATTTTATACATTCTTTCACCTGCCTTAGTGACAGCATTTATAGCACCTTCTTCCCAAAGGTGTGGTGAAACTTAATTTATTAATGACTGAAGAGTGCTTAAAAGATGACAGGTGTTCTACAGTATTATATATTATTGGTTTTTATTTCGTAGAGTTCCAAGTCTGAAAATTCTAACTAGGCAGTACTTTGGAAGGTAATTGTTGGAAAAACTCTGTTCTTTGCTGTTTGGGCTGAGCAACCATTTGCCTACCTATGGCAGGCAAACTCCTGGGGATTTATTCCATTTCCTGCCACATTCCAAGCAGTGGCAGGATGAAAATAAACAGGGATACAGGGATGCTGCAGTCTAGTCATGACATGAGCAACATGCAAGTGACAGTAGTAGCTCTAGGAATCACCATAGAGTTTTACCATAGAGTAGGAGTTGCAAAAATGCTGGATGTGATATCACATGTATTTCTTTTACTAGATGTTACTGGAAAGGTGTGTGGAGGAGACACCTGGTTAGCGGTAGCCACATTTCTCCCATAATGTGCCCTAAAAGTCTTGTAATCCTAGCCCAGCACATAAATCACTGCTCTGTTTCATCCCTTTCCACGTATAGGTCAGTGGGTGTTTCCCTGGGATCAGTAATTACCTGCTGAGTCACTTGCAAAGGTTACACAGTTCAAAAAGTCAATCTCATCTCATAATGCCAAAACAGAGCAGTCAGGCTGGAAATCAAAGAGAGCCCCATGGAGATTTGAACAACTATTCTTACCAGAATAATCAAATATAGAAAGGAGGGCTTTAGCTTTCTGCTGAAGAGGTATTATTGATATAATACCATGGAGATTCGGTTCTGCTATATATCTCCTACAGTAGTTTAGTTGGGAATAGGATAAGAACCATTGTACGATTGTAGGGGTCCCCAATCTTCTTGAGCCTGTGGCCACTTTTAAAAATTAAGACAATTTTGGGAGGCAGGGCTATTCACAAATTAACTGCCACATGGAGGATAATGAAGAAATATGGGAAGATTTCAAGCCAAGCTCCCTCCTATGATGGGAACAGCTATTTCTGAATGGGCTTCTTGGTATCTTCTTAGGGGTGGTGGATGAGGATGGATACTTCTAGGGATCTTCTTAGGATTCCCAACACTGCCTAGGCAAATGCTAGGTGATTTGGGAGGCAGCACCTAGGGATGGTTGGGTTTGGGGAGGAAGTAATATGTCACTTCCAAGTGATGCTCCAGGAATTTCTTCTATCTTTACCATACAGGCTAGGGAAAATTCATACAGTGTCACTACAGGGAAGGGGGAAATTTTTCACCCACTGCTCAATTTCCTGAGGATGAGATATTGGGGCTGGAGACAGGAAATTGCCTGCTGAACCTGGGCAATTGGGAAGCCTAGAGCTTCTGAAGTACCTTCTTCTCAAATGAGGCAATCAAAAATGTGTTTTGAGGAAGAAGAAAGTGGGCATGAGCAAATGTTTTAGCAGCTATCATGTGGGGCAGCACTAGTTAAACATTATTTCAGTTCAAATCACCTCTCAGCTATGAAGTTCATGGGGACATTGGATTGGTCACTCTGCCCCAGCCAGTATGAGAGCCAGTATAAGTATGGGGGTTAGAGTTTTGAACTAGAGTCCGGGAGAGAAGTTTCAAATGTTTACTCTGCATGGCAACTTTCTGGGTGGTCTTTGGCTAGTCACATCCTTCCAGCCTAACCTACCTCCCAGAGTTCTTGTGAATATAAAATGGAGGAGAGGAGAGCATTGTAAGCTGCTTTGGGTCCCCATTGGGGAGAAAGGTGGGGTATAAATGAAGTAAAATAGGTGAATGAATGAATGAATGAATGAATGAATGAATGAATGAATGAATGAATGAATGAATGAATGAATGAATGGAGACACATACATACATACATACATACATACATACATACATACATACATACATACATACATACATACATACATACATCTCCTCCAGTGATGACTATGAGAACAAAACAGGAGAAGGAAGAACCATGTACACTGTCCAGAGCTCTCTAAAGGAAGATGTGGGAAAATTAATAAAATACATGTGGGTCTCTTGATATTGTAAGGGAGAAGGCAGCAAAATAAAGGCAAGTTTATGAGGAGGGATTTAGATAATAATGGAGAAACATAATAGCCTTACTTTCTTGGTTGCCTGATCTCTCTACCATCTTCTGGCGCTTGCAAGAGAAATAACAGCAGGTTTAATGATATCGACAGACTCTTGCCTTCTATGTAAAACTGTTCTCTCTGTGAATGTATTGGGGGCCGTAGGGCACTGAAAGAGAGCAAGATTGAAGTTTCATTAATACATCCCCTTAAGCAAGCACTCAGACTAGCTCCCTTGCCCAGCTGTCTGGATCCCTTCTGGCTGGAAATGCCAGGGCAAGAATCTCAGAACCAGCTGACATGGAGAAAGAGGGAGGGGAAGAAGGGGGATAAGATTAAATTCGATACTTTCCATGTGTTTATTATACCCACTGCTCAATCTAATTTTTTTTGTATGTGGAAAGATATAAAATATATTTAAAAGGTTACCGAATTGCTTAGTTTTCATCATATGCACAATAAATATACAGCAAGACGTGATCATTATAAAATGTATTCTTAAATGTCATAGAAATGTATTTTTCTCTCAGGCCAAATTTTATTATAATGTTCCAAAGCTGTATGGTTTCAGATGGGAGAGAAAGAGCCTCCTTAAACATTTTTGACTAATAAGGGCAATGCCGCTTTAGTTACTACATTAGTTTGATGAGATCTAAGATCGTTTGCCCTCTCGATATCATTCTCCAAGTCATCCTAGCATCTTCATACTATCTCCCAATTCTGTGTGTGTATGTAGATAGATAGATAGATAGATAGATAGATAGATAGATAGATAGATAGATAGATAGATAGATAGATAGATAGATAGATAGATGATAGATAGATAGATAGATAGATAGATAGATAGATAGATAGATAGATTCCAAAATCTAGAGGTATGATATACTTATTTGCTGCTCCCATTGCTCCTTAATATCTCCCTGCAGTTTGTCACAGAAGCAGAAACACCAGTTGAAAAATGAAATGACCTGTTCAACCTCAGTAGATGTATGCTGCTGCTTTGAACATGCGTAAACCCATCTTGCTAGACTGCAACCACTCTTGTAAATCCCATTGATGTGTGTGAAATTGATATCCGTAGAACTGTCCAGTTGTTCCTTGAAGGTGTGAAAGGTTCAAGATGCAAGCAAGGAACTTCTCCTTCCTATAGGGGATGCATCTTTGTGGAGCTCCACCTTCTGTTAAGTAAATGGAGATTCTGCTCATATAGGATCATCCTCTTTCTAATAGATCAGGCTTAGAACTCAGCAAGGATGGTGCACTGGAATGAGAGTGTTGGTTAGATCACTGTATGGTGATGAAATAGAAGTTGTTGAAATGGTAGTTCAGATGGTCATTTGTAGAGTCCCATTTTGGCTCCCATTTTGTGGGACTTTAAGTAAGGAGATCATCCAGCAGAGTCCTACAGGGCTACTCAAAAGGAGGACTCTTCATTATCAGTGACTTCTAGTATTCAGCCCAAAAATCAGAGAGGGGAGGATTTATGGTAGAAAGGTGTTCCCTGGGTGCTTGCCTTGGTATAACCAGGCAGTTAGCCCTTTGCTATTGTTTGTTTGTCAGACTTCCCCTGAGATTCTGCCAAAACAAGGTGCCCTGACTTCACTGTGTTCTATGGCCATGCCAAGATGCACTCTGCCTCCAGAGTCAAGGCTCTTCATCCCACTTTGGAGGAGAGGGATCAACTGACAAAACTTGTTTGTCTTTTCCCCATCCTGTTCCCTCAATGCTAGACTTTTTTTTATTTCCATTCTGATGATGCTCGGTGTTCATTTGCTCCTTTGTTATCAGTCAACCCTGACCCTCACACTAATATGGCTATATCATGAGCCCCTCTCGTGTGTTTTAAACATAGAAACTCTGCCTGGTAAGCCAGAAAATGGTCATCAACCCCAAGCCGGGAGTTGGAAAGTTACTGGCATTTGAGCCATAAGCAAAACAGGCTATCTGCACCACACTCCGGAGATGTGCAAAGATCTTAAGACAAAGGGTCTTCCTAGAGTTCCAGAATTAATCACATCCACACCCTGCCCATCTTTCCTTATCCACTCTCCCATTCTGGGCTATTCAGGGACCTGATAAGCCCCACCTATCCCAGCCATCATGGATCATCAAGCACCTTTCTGCCTTTAGTAATACCCAGGAAGGTTTAATCAAATCTTTCCCATTTTATTGTCTCACCTCCAGAGACAGCCATTAAGTGTTTGTTTTGGGGCAGAAGACACCATTCTGACCTAGGATACATTCCACAGTGTAATAGGGCTGCCCTCCACCATGCTTATGTGTACATGTTCTTGGATCTGACACCCACCCTTGGACATGTGTCTGAGCCTCTCTCTTCCTGATATGAAGTGCTGGTCACACAAAGCTGTTGTCTTACAGACATCCCTTACCTTCTACACTGGTAAATATCACCTGACCCTGTACTCCTCTCTATTTTTCCTCCTTGTTTTTCTAGTTGGCACTGTGTATGTTGTGTGCAATTTCCTGTGTGTTTGCTTTTGCTACCCTTTCAATAAAACCTATTCTTGTTGAACATCCGTCTATTTTTAGAGGAATGATCTTCATATACATTGGTAGAGAAATCTCACTTAGTTACCCCCTCTTGCTGCTTCTCTTTGTGCGTTACTTCTCCAAACTCACAAGGAGACTACCTATTTTTGGGTCTCACCTATTTGCTTTACCCTCCAGCTGTTTCAAGTTCACTGTGGGAAGGATCATAGAAAATGTATCTTTAGCTTGTTCGTGCCAGGAGTTTCTCAGACTTTCTTTTGGGACAACAGCAAAACTCATCTGGGAGAAAGAAAGATGGAACAAGACCCTGTGCCCATCATGGTCCCTTACTCTTTGGAAGGGAGACCCACTGCACAGAAAGGTTAGTCTGGATCTCAGTGTTTGTTATGAGCATTGAGTGTCATTGGATCCAAATGTAAGGTAAGCATGTTAAAGAGGCATACATGATAGAAATATCTGGAGTTATAAATGGTCAAAGGGGAGAAAGAATATGGCAGAAACCTGGGAAGATTGCCCAGTGCACTGTAAAGTGATAAACAATTCTAATGCTGAACAGGTACATTTATCTCTTGTTTATTTAGCATCAGTAAGCAAAAGAAATAGTTGAAGTAAAACCACTGTCTAGGTTCTGGAACACGATGCCATTTGGAAGTAGCAAAGCCTGGAATTCTTGAACAAACAGTGCTCCAAAGTATGGATGGGTAAGTCCTCCCCTGCTCATCTTGAAATTTGCTCACCTGTTTTTTGTTTTGTTTTGTTTTGAGGTTTCCTGAACAATTCTCAGAAAAGAAAAGGGCATGGTAGGGTTTTTTTAAAGCACTCCCACTAGAAGGTCATTAAAATTCTCTCTTTAGAAAATAAAGAAGTCTGGCCCTTGAGAAGGGAAAGAGGGTAACTGGCAACAGGGAGGGTTCATTAGAGACAGGTGGATGCCCATACTGAACTGAAAATTAGGCTCCTGAGCATGTCCATGACTCGGTTGCTTCATCAAGAAGTATGGGATGTGTCATCGCTGTCGTTCTTGATGTACTGAATTCCAAAATTCCCTATTTTGATGTTCATACTCAGAATGAAGCCAAAACATAGATGAGAGACGTGGGAGCAGATGAGACAGGGAGAAAACTGTGCAAGTCACAAACTCTAACCAGAGTAGGAACGGGCCACTGACTCCCCCAGTCCCACTCCTGGGAGCGTAACTGAGATACCATTGCATAAATGAATCAATATTGATAAAAAGATAATGCTGATCAGATGAAATAATGTTGGCTTTAAAAAACAACCACTTTGCCATAGATTTGGCTTCAGATTTGGAGGACAAACCTGTATCTCTGAGCAGGAACTTGGATGTGTTTTCACAGTCCAGTGCTGTATCCAAATCCTGTTGTTTGCTACTGGCACATTGTGCAGGTTTGTGTGGGGGAGCACAGGGGTAAAGTGGCTGTTAAGGCTACTGAGCAATTACAGTGGGCTAATGGCCTGGGGAACAATCCTCTTCTGGACCATCCCAGCTCAAAGAGAGGAATGGGCTTTAGTCCCTACTGCTGAGAGCTGAAAGCATAAAAAAGGAGGCAGCTGGCTATGATTTCCCCTGCCCAGTGCAGGGCCAACCCTGACATCACCACAGTGAGGGCCACCCCCAACTGGCCCATCCTTGCTGGGGTGTGTGACCATTGACCAGCCCAGCACCTGGGCCAGGCACACCCTGCTTATGGCATGCTCCTGCTCCCTCTTTTGGCATGGGGTGTGGTGAGCATGGTCTGGGGTCAGGACCCTTTCCCAGGGCAACCCCCCTCAATCTGTCCCTGTGTGGGAGGCTGTTGCCTCTGGCTGGGTATCTAGGCTAGATGGTATTTTGATCCCCTTTCGACTCAGTGATTCTCTAATTTTAACACTTGCACAAGCCTGACTCACTCTGGCATCTGTGATCTTCACTTACATGTTGTCAGGCGGATTATTCCTAGAATTATATTCTTTTGGTTTGGAGTAAATAAGCAAGTTTATGTGTCAGAGCTGTAGTGATATTAGCAGTGATGGCAGTAATTACAAGATTTGTTCAGCCTAAGTGACTGTTCCCCTCACCCCCATCAAAATTACTTGAACCTGTTGCAGACAAACATTTCTGAAAATGCTTCTTTTGCACTCGTATGACACATAATCTTTTCTGCTCTGTACGTGTTCCTGAACACAAGTTTCTGCTTAGCTTTTTTTGCAATGAATAAAAAGGTCAGGTTTCAGTTGAGAAAAGCTTACAGTCAGAAAATATGCAAACACCATGGAATAAACTCAATATCAAAGTTTACAGTCTGATGTTTCCTACTTCAAACTACCCAGTTCTAAATTGCCTTGATGCCATGGACATATGTTGTCACAGCTCAGCTGCAGATGTTTATTATTTTAAGCATACGCAAATCTCAAATGCAAATGTCGACCATTTTACTGAGAATGAGCTAGAAAAAGAACTTCATAATTTCGCTCAAAAAATAAAATTTAGCCAGGGCAGCCTAAGCAGAACTGCTGACCACTCATGTTGCCAAGGCAGGTCACCATATATAAAAGAACAAGGGCTCTTCTAGAGAAAACATCCTCTCTCAGTCACCACATTGCTTGTGTCTTGAGAGTTACAATGGAACCTCCAGGTGATAAACAAAGGATGAGGATTGTACAGAGAAGTAAGGAGCAATAAGGAGGAAAACCAGTAAGGCCAGACAAGGGGGTCCAAGAGGGATGCAGCTAAGACTTAGTAAAGAGGGGCAGCAGCCACTGGTCAGATCTGGGGGTTTGCTTGCTTTGAAAAATGCATTTGAAGACAGAGTCAGTAACTATTTGGGTAAAGGCTGGGGATGAGGAGTGGAGAGGAGAGGAGGCAGCCAAGGGAAGAGCAGGAGCTGACAGTAGCCCTGTTCATGTGTTACAATGAATGCATGCATATCTGTTTGTAAGAGAGTTTAATAACTACCACCACCATCTCATTAGCAGGTGCCGTAAGATCTCACAAACTGACTACAAAAACTGCCACAATAAAGAAGCTGCAATGCTGCAGTAGAATTTATGCAAAAAGTTACCATCCTCAAAATATTGGTGAGAACATAAGCCCAAGAAAGTTGTTGAAAATGAGAGAGTTAAGATCTTGAGGGATTTCAAAATCCAAACAGATAAGAAGTTAGAATGTAGTACTCTGGATATTACTGTGGTTGAAAGTCAGAAGGTCAAATTGATCAATGTGGCTATCCAGGTAACAGTCGAGTTGAAGAAAAAGAGATTGAAAAGACAACAAAATTTCATGATCTGAGATTTGAAGTTCAGCATCTCTGGGAGATACATACAGCAGTTATTCCAGTAGCGATAGCAGCAGTATGTGCAATTGCAAAAAGACTAACTAAACATCTAGGCGATATTGGCATAGACAGGATAACAGCTGGATAGTTGCAATGAGCCACAGTACTTGGAACATGCCACATACTAAGGTGATACCGCACAGACACCTAAATACTTGGAAAAAATCTGAGTCAGTGAAAGTACCAAAAAAATCAAACCCAAACATCTAGTGAACTGTGATATCACATAATAATGACAACAACAAATTAAAAATAACCTTTGTAAGAAACAGTTAACACATATTCACTTTACAAATGAAATTGGGAACTAGTATCTGGATAAATATGGGGTTTAAATCACACATAAAACTGTACGTGAATTGAATAATCATGCATATAAAGAAAAACCAAGTGTTCACTGTACACAGTTTGTACATTCATTCACTGTAATTTATGAAAAGGATTAGAGCCTGGGTGTTCTGGAGCCCCACGCTTGTTTTTTAAGGATTTCAAAGCCATGACCAAAATGTACCTTCTTAAGCCTTTACCTGGGCTGTGTTGTATACTGCAATGAAAGAGGTAGACCCAGAAATTGATAAGGGGATTGGTATTGGAAATATTTATTTGAAAGATGAATCCTGAAAAGGGCTGTCTTTGGCAATTCCAAATGGGTTTGTAGCAGCAGAATAGAACAGGAGCCTTGTGGCACCTTAAAGATGCATACGATGCATTTCATCATAAGCTTTTGTGAGTCATCAAATTAAGTGAACTCTGACTCACAGAAGTCTATGCATATATTTTGTTTGTCCTTAAGGTAAAATTGGTCTCCTGTTTTAGATATCTAGCAAAGCTCTTGTACAGTTTAAGAACAGCACGGGAACAGGTAGACATTTAACATATAAATCTTTCCTTCGTATGGAGAAGGAACAATAGGAAAAGCTGCAGTTGCTAGATTTTTAGTCTGTTTTGCAGGTGACAAAGGTGCCAAAGCTGATGAGGGGAAAAAAGTAGGCCGCCTAAATTGCAGCACTGTTTAGATAGGTCTAGAAAAATAAGAAAGGAATGTGTGTCATTTTGGAAGGGGTCATTTTGTCATGGATATGGCTAGAACTATAGGGGAACAATTACTGGATATGACAAAGAAAGTTATTAAAGACACCTATGCGCACAGAATCAGAGCTAGCTTGGCCCCATAACTAGATAGGTCACAAAGAGAATCTAGAGGCCTAGAATCTAACAGTCTTGGAGAAGGGCATAAAATAGAGCTACACAGCTGTATGGCCATGTGTAGATTAGAAGAGCCATCTAATCCATAATGCATGTAAGGTACCAAGGCCTAGGTGCAGGGAGTAACTGAGAATGGCAGGAATGTCTAACTTCATAGAAGTTGACAATATTATAAACATACTGGTGGAAGGCCAAAAGATGTTCAGATACATGACAAACTTGAAATCACTCATTCTACGTAGACTTTGTTAACACAATAAGTAGCAAAACTGAACTAGCTATTGTTATATGTTTCAAGGAGATGTTTCAAATATGGATAATCTTGTTTGCTGTATGAAATCCTAAATATAAGTTAGCCAAGAATTTGAGCCTCTGAAGCAGCAATTGTTAAGAAAATTGTTCTGAAGCTCTATAAATATGGCAAGCTAAACTGATAGTGAGCTTCTTCTAAGAGGCTCCTTGTTTGAGACCTTCATATCTTTGGGTAAGATACTTTTTTGGACTCATTTAATTGCTCTCCTTTAATGATCTGGGTAGTTATAATGGATGGTATGATTTTCTGTTGATTGAATTAATATTAAGAATATTAAATAATTATTTTATAACAAGGCATAAAATGGAAGCAGAAACTCCATTATTGGATGGCTCCATTATTGTCTTACTTGTATACAATACCCGGTAAGGAACCTAAAATGCTATTTGTGGTGTACCTCTTGCCAGGAGTTAAATGATTTGATAGAGGAAAGCTAACCAGATACTCAGGGCTTCTTAAGTGCATATCTGTATCTGAATCAGGCCTGTATCTGAATCAGGCCTGACCAGAGTCATCCAGAACAATTTGATGTGGTTAACTGATGCGAACTTGGAAACAAAAGGATGAACTGGTATTCTGGCAAGAAGCCACATTTTTGTAGCCAATATGCGTGCCTGTCCATTTGCTAATATCAACAGACGACTGCCTTCTCAGCCCACAGATCTGACACAGGGAGTTGGCCTCTGCTATTCTTCCCTGTATATTCTAGTCAATGTAAGGGTTAAGTCTTGGAGAACTCATTTGTTCTTTGGCTGTGAAGATAGTTGGGTTTCTGGTTTTGCTTCCTTGCAATTTTAATATATTGTTTTATTCCTTAATCCCCTCTAAGACTCTTTAAGCTCTCTGAGCCATTGAAATAATCTTTCTTCTCCTCTCCCCCCTTTACTCCTTACCCCTAGCCAAGAGCTGCAGTCAGATAGCCTTGTTTATTTTCCCTGTATAGCTGTAGAAGATTTGATTGATTGTGCTAAGGCAGGTTTTGAAATGGATATTTCAACAACTCCGATGCCAGTTGTCACAACGCTTAAATACGAATATGTTTGGATGTTGTACACGTCTCTTGAGTATAACTCAAAAGGGAAAATACATACCGAATAACAAAATCAAATAAAAAGTGCATTTAAAAATAATAACAACAGTGGGCCAAGCCTGCCCAGTGTGTCATTCCTTACCAGAGAGCTCAAGTTCTTAGTGACTTCAACATTTATCTGAATAAGGGAAGACTCAGCGAGGTACATTTTAAAAATACTCTGATGGCTTCAAAGCTGTGATCCAAAGCCGCAGAAGACAAGGGGAGATTTTGATCTAAAGAGAATTCATGACTTGCTGTACGTTACATATTCAAGAGTACTTTTTTGTTTTTTGTTAGTAGGGCACATTTTATTTATCTTAAATAATGAAAGATTGAAAAGGTTACATGAATGTTGTTTTGGTGTCGTAACCTGCACAGTTATATGGCTTTAGATAATGATGCTAAAATTATTTTCCCATCTGTTTCTTCAAAATATGTACAATAAAGCATCAAGATCAGCCTTACTTGGTCCGACTGACTGTTGGCAAGCCTTTCTTATATCCCATCTCAAAAGTAACCATTTCTAGGTTGAAGACCACTGTGATGTAATGGTGAATATGTTACGATAGGATCAGGGAGACCAGAATTCACTGTTCCATGACATGCTGATGACCTTGGACCAGTCACACCCTCTTAATATTGTTGGGAGGATGAAATGGAGGAGAGGAGAATCACGTACACTAGCTAGAGAGCTCCTCCTAGAGGAGTGAGCAAACAGCCTTTTTCCTGTCCAGTTATTTCAGTAGTGCATTTACACCATCAGAGTGGTAATGAAGATTTGCAGGTTGAACCTTCCCTCCGCTCTGGCCTTAGTCAAGTTCTCTCCCTCTAGCTCTCTATGTGCAATATGGAAACAAAAACACTAAGTGACCTTAGAGGGCTGTTATAGGGATTACAAAAGAGTGTACGTTAAGCCCAGTCTAAAGTTCCAAATTATTTCATATCATATCATTGGCACAGTGTATCTGGATTGTATGAGTGAATCTGTAATGTGTGAGGTTCAGCTTGACAGCTGCTAAGATTCTGGGCCTCTCTCACTTACCATCTGCAAGCATATTCTTTGGTCTGCAGTGTAGTTAATTCTTCTTTGGGCCATAACATAGAAATCATTCAGTTCTGCTTCTGCAGGAGAAAGACTCCAGGGCTTGCAGAATTTCAAATATGGCACTAAACCACTGTCAGAAACAGGTCTCTAAGAATTATCCTAGTGGGATTTCTTTTTTTAAAAAAAAAGAATTCTGTTTCTCAGCTGTCCAGAGAGTGTTTTTTGCAGAGAACTAAGGACTCAAGTGCGAGTATGTGAATCTCTTGTGCAGATGCCCAACCTCTTGATTGCAGCTGGAATTTATAGCAGCAATGAGGGTTGCCCCAGTTTATGAAGAAACAAACATATCCCTTCTTAAATCAGAGAGCTGCAACCTTCCTTCATCTCTTTGATTACATATCCTTTCTAGTTAGTTATGATTCATAGCCAGCTCAGGCCTTTGAAAAGTAATATAATAATAGCAGCCCAGTGAGCCAGTGTGGAACTAAAAAAGACACTTTAGGAGAGTAATTACATCTAAAGTACAAAACTGTTTTCATTGAGGAAAAGAAAACCCCATAAATATTGCAAATCTGTTAATAGTTGGGGGTTTTTTCCATGAAGATAAACGATGCCCTAGCTTTGACCTTAACATGCTGGACAACATCAGTTAAAGAAAGATTTGATTTCCTTTTAATTCTAGAACCATTTAATTTCAGTCACTGTTTAATTGTCTTCCTTTCCTGAAGTGTTTCCATTGTTTTTCTGGCCAGGGGCTGCCATTTTGCTTGATGAACTGCTCTGCTGCTCAGTGGGGGATCCCACCCAACGCACACTTTAGTATGGAAATAATTCAGCTCATGTTGCCGTGGTTTCAGAAGCTTGGGTACATGAAGTCACTGGGATTGCTTGTGTGTATGCAAGGGACACACACGTTTTTATTAGATTTGGAATAGTGTCAGTAAGAGTTAGTACTTTTGTTTGTGTTGTGTCGAAAAGCTGCTATAAGGCGAGCTCTTTTTCCTCCCTAACTTCTTTTTTTCCCTTTGGCTCATTTAGTGGTTGATGTTACTATTGCTACTAAAATTGTTTTTACAATGAAGATACAGCAGCACTTGAAACGCTCTGCCATCCCTTGCTTTTAAATCAGAGTTAAATGGTTTCAGTCTGTCTTAGCATCATCTGGTTGTCGGGAATATGGCTTCCTTGTTGATTTTTAACTGTTCTTTCTTTCAGGCCCTTTTTTAAGCAATAGAGTTTTATTCATATATGCAGACAGTAAACCTTCCTTTGATTACTTTGTAGAAGGAAGCATAGAAAGAGCATTCCAGGACAATGACATTATGATACAAGTCCAAATTAGGGCAAAAGCATTTCGCCTTCTAAACACAAGTTCCATTCACAAACTGTGGATTTGGAACACACCCAGAATTCCATGACCCCCACCCCCAGGATTACCACTTGCAAGTGAAACTGTTGCTAACCCAAGAGTATGCAGTCTGGACATGAAGCATAAGTCCAGCAGCTACCTACATTTGTAGTTCCCTCATAATAGGAAAGACAATCAAAAGATCTGATAGGTGGATCAATGCACAGGAAGCAAGAGGTGGTCACTTGTTCTGTGCCTTGGTATGGCCATAGAAAGGTCTTCTGGAGAGGCTAGAGGACATCTCTGAAAGCACAAAAGACAGGAAGAGCACCCAGGAATGTGAAACAGTTGTAGAGTCATTCCAAAAAGGTTCATGATAAGCTTCTGTCCCTCGATCCTGCTTTGAGAACAGTGAGGAGACAGCAGACAGGAGGAGAGTGGCAGAGAGGAATCAGGCTATTCGTGCTTGTCAAAAAACTGGGCAAACTTCTCTTAGGCTCAGTGTATGAGTTCTGAGTAGGCTCTGTATGATCCTGGGAAGTGGATCCAGAGTGGGCCCTGCCACGCACTAATGCTGTGGTCTTTAACTTATTGACTGGGACATTTGTGGGTCGCAAAGCCTAACGTGTGCAACAGAGTCTATAGATTCACCTATTTTTGCTGCTTCTTGAAAGGTCCTGCTGCTAACGTGTTGTGTGTTGGGAGCAAAGGCTTGAAATCTCCTGCCTCATTATATCCATACAGAAAGGAGGGTGAGGTGAGGTCACTCAGCAGAGCAGAGGAATCCTCCATGGTTTTAAGTTGTGGGTTGTTACTCTCTAAAATGCTCCTCCCAGTGCTCAGTTTGTATTTCTAGGCTCGAGCTCTCTTCATCAGTTGTCCAATGTTCTAGCCTTGACACTAATAAAGTCATAATGCTGGGTCTCCTCCTTCCTGTCACATGACTAATGTCATGAGAATTCCAGGTCAGGAAGGTTGAAGACCACTGCACTAAAACATCCTGCTATACAAAAGGTTATCTGTATTCCTGACAACTCACTTTCTACCCTGGTGTGCCTACAGAGGGCACTGCCATGGAGGGAAGCCCAGACAAGGCAGCCCGTCCCTCCAGAGAGCACACTGCAGCAAGAGGCAATTCCCAACTCCCTCTTTATCTGGCCAGGATCAGGAGCTGAGCATGAGGCAATGCTATTCCCCCTTCACCGACTAGAATTAGGAACAGAGGAAGTGGCAATGCCTGCCCCCCACCTTCATCCAGTTGAGATCAGGTATGGAGCATCCAGCAATGCCCACCCCCTTCACCCACACAGGGTCAGATATAGAGCAGGAAGCAATACCCACCCCCCTTCACCCTGCTGGGATCAGGCTCAGAGCAGGCAGCAGTGCTCCCCTTTCACCTGGCCGTGGTCAGGTCTGAAGCAGGTGGTAATGCCCACTCCCCCTTGATCCAGCTGGGATCAGGTGCAGAGCAGGCAGCAATGTCCACCCCCTTCACCCAGCTGGGATCAGGTGCAGAGCAGCCAGCAATGCCCGCTCTGCTTCACCCAGCTGGGACCAGGAACAGAGCAGATGGCAACACCTGCCCCCCACCTTCACCCAGCTGGGTGAAGGTATGGAGCAGATGGAAATGCCTGCTCCCCTGTTCACCCAGTCTGGATCAGGAGTGGAGCAGGTGGCAGTGTCCAACCCCTATTCACCCAACAGGGATCAGGAGCGGTGTAGGTGGCCATGCCTGTCCCCCCTGCCTTCAGCCAGCTGGAATCAGTTACGGAGAAGGAGGCAATGCCTGCCTGTCCACCCTCCCCTTTCTAGAACCCGTTGTATTTTTTCTTACAATGGGCTGTGTTACTAGTTTAGCAATAAATCCAACATATAGTAAATTCTAGTTGAATTTATTGGTATTTGCAGTGCCACCTAACCCTGCTTACTCAAAGGTAAATAGCAATGTGGACATTAAAGATGAAAACTACTATTTGGAAAATGGTTGAAAAATCCCATAAGTATGTTTTATTTTTTTTATTTTTTTAAGAAACATGATTACTGTGGCACAAATGGCAGGTAGGGGATTGTTTTATAGTCTCCAAAAGAGAATCACTGCAAGTGTCTAAACTTTTCAGTCAGTAACAGATCAGCAGTCCATGAATTGATGTGCACAGAAGGAAGGGGGACAAACATACTGCTGGCTGAACGAAATTAGATGGCAGTGGCATTCTCCATGCAGTGCAACGTTGTTGTCGATGTATACCATATCACACACCTCCTCCCCTTCCCTGCTAAATCAATAGAAATCAAGAGAGATTATGGGCAGAAGGTTAGAGAACAGCTAGCCAAGATTTCTGCCTTGCCTGGCTAGGTTGAATCAGCATCTTCTCCCCTCTTCCCATTCTGTCTTCCATCTCTAATGCAGAAACCTACAGCTCCAGAACTAATACTTTCCCACACTGCATTAATTCTAATTGACTTGGTTATTTCCCCTCCTACTATTTGGCGTGACCATGCCATCTGCCTCTTGGGAGCCTACTGACATGTTCGCTCACAGATTCTCCTGCTGGCAGTTTTATCTTGGGAGAGGGATGCTTTTGCAGACTGCCTTACGCTGAGAGCAGCACATCCGGGACTCCTACAGCATGCTTCTTGGGCTGAGCTGAAGAGAAGCTTAAAGGCAGGATGTTTTCAGCCAGAGGCCACTTATTTTTCAGGGAGGAGATGTTTCTAGGATTGTCAGGTTCTCAAAATCTGAGACAAACCTTCCTAAGTAGTTGTTAATAGAGAGCCTCTGCTACTGCAAAGTGGGATTAGCAAGGTGATGCTGGTGTGACTAAGAAGAGTAGAGGTGAGACTAAGGCAAAAGTCAATGTGAAGGCAAACACATTAGGGAATGGTAGCCAGGTCTTGATTCATTACCTTCTTTGACCAGTTTCTGTTCTGGAAGTCAAGCTGAGCTTCCTGCAATTCCCTCTTTGGATCAGTGTTCAGGGGTGGTGGACAAGCCAAATCCTCTTCTGAAGTATCCAATGTTGTCCCAGTTCAGGACTCTTTGAAGGCTCACATCCTCCCACTTCTACTCCTCTGCCCCCCACTTAAGTGCATGTATTGACAGGCAAATGAGTTGGAGGATGTGCAGTGCTGTGTGTGTTTCCAAGTTGAGCTGATGGTCCACAGAAGCATTTATTTTAATAATGTTTTTCATTCTCTTTCTTGGATGGAGAAAGGGTTGTTCTTTTATGGATTTAAGAGGTATGGAGTGACTTTCCAGTCTATGAGCGTGATTGATTTCATATACTATATTTATCATGACAAAACAATACAATGTCTTTTTCAGTGATACTATGGAATTCTTGAGTTGTTACAGGTCACTGAGAACTGGTGTCGGTGTGAGCTAAGTTACTGGCTTAAATCGCACCAAACCAAAGAATTCATCAGGTAGCCTTAGGAAAACCACAGTTTCTTGAATGTAACATAGGGATAATAGTGCTATCCTACAGTTACGTCATGTAACTCCGAGCTGAGATGAAAGTTGTTTGTAGACCATTTTTTCTCTTTTTGCTCAAAACTGGAAAAGAGTACTTCCCAAAACTATGCCAGTCATGTCACTTTTTCTTTTTGGCTGCTGAAACCCATTTGTATGTTCTTGGCAACAGTTGTGGCAATCACACTCCACATTGCTGTGTCCTTTCTTTTCTTTTCTTTTCTTTTTTCTTTCTTTTCTTTTCTTTTCTTTTCTTTTCTTTTCTTTTCTTTTCTGCATGCCAGGATGAGAATAGTCTCTGCTTATTTCCCTCACCTTGACCTGGCTTAGACAATGTCATGTAGCCAAATCTCACTTGCCACTTAGCATTGATCAGGAAGCCACTCCAGAGTAAGGCCTATACACAGTGCTTCCTGCTAGGTTGCAAATGGCGGGTGGGGTGGGGGACTGTGGAGGTGCAAGATGTGACTTACCAGCTGCAGATTGTGCTTGCCAGTATGACATTGCCAGTGACACACTGACGTCAGTTCCAGGGGTGACATGGTCACATCACCTGCTCTGGTATTTTGGGCAAAAACTCTACGACTTTACCTGGTGACATGATGACATCTCTTCTGGGCACACAAGTGGCAACGTCAATGTGTCAACAGTGACATCATTACACCACCGGTGAGCACGACCTGCAGCCTGTAAGTCCCCTGTTTCCCGCCGTTTCTTCTCCCACTGCCCAGTTGAGCAATGGAGGAGGCATGGGTTGGGCACGGGGGATACCCCGCCCCCAGCAGGAGGCTGGCAACTCTGCTTCCTGCTCTCATTCTTTGGGCATCTTGCCTAGAGTGATAGCATGAAGCAACACTCTCTGGCATCTTGTGAGAACAAAAGTGTGTGGTGGTGGTGGGAGTGATAGTGCTGAGCAGTAGAGGGGACACGATCTCTGCCTCTGCTAAGTGGTGTAAATATTTTGCTTTTTTTTGTGGTCCCAGTATCATAGCCACTCTCCCCTCAAATTTGCACTATATAAATGGTGTAATGAAGTGGTGGGTAGGAAGATTCTGGCCCAGCACAAGCTAGAATGGTTAATATGGCACAAGCTGAATATTTTAAGTGCCTTACTTTTCTCTGCCGTGCAGCTTACAATGCCATTCTTCCCTCCTCCATTTTATTCTCACAGCAACAATGTGAATGCTGACGGAATGATGAGCCCAAGGTCACCCAGCAGACTTCCAGGACAGAGCTTGGTTTCAAACCCTGGTCTCCCAGATCTCACTCTGACGCTATAACCACTACGCCACATCAGCTGTCATTTCCATTGCCTTTTACAACCTTATCTAGTTTCCCTTCCAATGTCTTCATTTGTCTTGAAGAAGTTCACAAATATGTGCTGGTTGCCAACCATCCAGAAGAAAAAAATGCCCTGTCCTTTTAATAGGGGTGTTATTTACAAGGTAATCCTATTTACCTCCCTGCCATGAAAAACTTCAGCTGCCCATTGCGATATATTCAACATGTATTAAAGGAATGTGGCATTACTCTCCTGCCCTGTTGGCAAGCCTAGTACTTCAACTGTAAGCATCACTTTATATTACCCTCTGTTGCAACTGAGGGTATAAGCAGTGGCTTTGGTGAGCCCAGGCAAATGAGTGAATGGCTAAATACCTGGTTGAATAATGGGAATGAGTAGGAGCTGAGTAGCAAGAAAGAAACTGTCCTATCCCCCCTCCATCTCAGAAGTCTTGCCAGACCAGCCCTCTGCTTGATGAATCTTTATCAGTCACCTTGTCTGACTTAACTACATAATTATGAAGAAGAGAACATGGTTTTATTTAGGAACGCTCCCAAGTCCTGAAAAAACGCTACTTGAGTCTGTATGTTAGCAAGCAAGATTCTTTGATTTATGGTGCAGCTGAGGACAAGCAGTTTTCCAGGTTCTCTGTACACAGAGGACTTTTTGTTTCACAGTTCCCTTGTGTCTGTGCCAGTTCTTCGGCAGTGAGTAGGAACAGTCACAATGTGGGAATTAGCCTGAACGCCTTTGATAAAACCTTTGAGAAAATCAACAGGATGCTGGGACAAGAAGCAAAGCTACAGTCACTGTAAATGCTATGTTCTTGTGCATAATACGGAACAAGGATTGTTCTTTCTTCTTGTGTGTGGTTATTTGTTGTAACTTGAGGGGCATGCATTTAAACTTGTGTACATCTCTTCTTTCTTCATCCCTTTTTTTAAAATGTTGATCTTTCCTTTAGTCTTACCATTCCACTCTTCTAGAATGCCTGGATGTAGACAGCCTTCAGATGAACTTGCCATGTTTACAGTGCCTGTGTTGCTTGGAAGCCTTTGCCTGTTAAAGAAGGCTTCTATCAACTACAGAACAACTGGATAAAAGATAGACCTTTCTGTCTTTCGATTTGGGTTGGCCTTGCTCTGAGTCAGATCCTCTGTGTGTCTGTCTTGAAGTCCTGGCATTTGTCTGTGTGCTTATTACATGTTTGGACTTTGTATTGCCTGTTCCCACGAATTCGGTTACATATAAAATCTTGCTCCGCAAGTATTGTAAATTTGATGCAAAGTATTGTACTTTTGATGTGAAAACATAATTTGGTCATGATTGTCACTCACGTATAGTTTCAAATATGGACTGACACTTCCTTTTGTTGTTGTTTTTGTTTTGAAGACCCATTTATTTCTTTGTCAATGCTCATTCAATAATTTGTCATCCTCCATCAAGGGCAGGAACCTACAGAAAGAAATTATGGTTTAAGTGATGCCCATGTTTTCATTGTATTCAGCTGTAAAACAACTTGTATAATTAATTTTACTTACCTCTCTTCTCTTTGTTTTTGTGCCGTGCTCCATCACTATGTATATTTTACTATGTGCCCTGAACAAGCATAAATAAGAATTGTAAATGTGAAAAACCCTGTTTCTTTCTCAGGAAGTGTGGGCAGAGTGCTGTGGAGCTGTGCTAGGTAGCAAAATGGCCAGGAAACAGTGAGATAGGGGGCATGGTGCTCTTGCAGCATGTCATTTAAATCAGCCTCACCAAATTACATGAAATGATTTTTTGAGTTCCCCCAACCTGATTCTCATATCATCAGCCACATGTCACACTATGGGAACTCAATTCACAAGCATGCAGGACCCCATTGCAACAGGGTTTGGGTGCGGGGGGGGGGAGAAGGGGCTTCAAACCTCCCCCCATGCTGCTTTCCTGACCCAAAATTGTCTTGGAGGTGCTCTATTTGCTCTGAAGCGGAGTTTAGGGATGCCAGCCCCCACCTTTCATCCCCCCCAGCCCCTCTCATATGACCAATGGAGGGAGAGGCAGGCCAGGAGCCACCAGAGCATGCGGCAAAATGGCACACACACTCTGGCAGCCCTGATGACACACTTTCTGTGGAAAACTGGGAGCTACGGGGTCTCAGTGAGGCCTATTTGGCCTCGTGAGACCCTGTAACTTCTGGTCTTCAATTGGAAGTGGCATCATTGGGGCTTCAGGAGAGCATACATGTTTCATGTGCATGCAAGGAGCTTGGATCAAGCCCCCAGCCTTCCTTGCAAATCCTGTCTCCCACTTCTGTGGTAAGGGGGGCTGGCAACCCTAGCAGAGCTTCGTACGCAGCCCATCAGTAAACATGCAGCTCCCTAGTGGGGCAAATATTGCCTCTTATGGCCATTTCAAGTTGAGATAGGGTTGCCAGCCTCCAGGCAGTGGCTGGAGATCTCCCAGAATTACAATGGGTCTCCCGGCCACAGAGATCAGTTCACCTGGAGGAAATGGCTACTTGTGGGGATGGGCTGTATGGAATTATGCCATGCCAAGGTCCTTTCCCTCCCCAAACCCCACTTTTTCCAGGTTTCTCCAGGTTTCATCCCCCAGATCTCCAGGAATTTCCCAACTTGGAGCTGGCAACCCTAAGTTGAGAAAATGGTTTGGGGAAGGCTGAAACTCCCCCCTTCCCTTGCACTGTGCTCCCAATCCCAATTGGGAACTGAATTCCCAGCAGAGTGATATGTGGCTGATGGTATGTGAGTCAGGTTGGGGAAACCCAAACACAACTCTCAAAAAATCGTATTGTATATTTTGACCACAAGTAGCATAACCTTGAAAGCAAAGAATGGGTAGGATGAGCTATAGAGACAGCTTCTTCATTTGAATCCAGGTTGCTAGAATAAATTGAGGTCAAGCCTTATTGGCCAGACCTAAAGGATTTTCTGTGATGCCTTCAACTAGTTATGCTTGAACACCCATTAGTTTGGCCCATATCTTACTTGCCCTCTGCAAGCAAGAAGCAGAAAGTTTGGCAGGAGTTCAGACATGCCTGAATGAATTTGGGTGTGTCTGTTTGCATGATTACTACTGTTTTCACACACAATTAGACTTCCTCATCCTGTCATTCCTCCCCACCTGTTTTCTACTGTGTCCTATTTTTAAAACAACACACAGTCAAATGGGGGAAATAATCAGTTTCCAATTTTCTAACTGAGACTACTCTATGTGCCTTCAGTATCTGCTAATAAACCTAGCTAGTGCTGAAGTGGGGGGGGGCTAGGGAAGCAAGGTGACAGAACACACCAGACTTACAGATTTACAGCTTGTGGAGCATTGGCACTGCATAGAGCACAGATCCAGGCATCGGCTGACCCGCCTGTCAGTTGATGACCTCCACGCCCCCTCAGACACCAGCACAGTGGGGGAACCGTGGGATGACAGTTAGTGGGACGTACACCCGTGTGGATCCCCTGCCACCTGAGAGTGAGGCGGACCTGACAGCCCCCGAGCTGAGCGTGCACCTGCCATGCCTCTCAAGACCCCTTATGGCGATCCCCGTAATAGGGAAACTGAGCAAGAGGGCCCTGTTTTTTCCCCAAACAGATCAGTGCCCAGTGCCCACATTGCCAACTCCACTCCAAAGTTGTGACAAAAGGGAGGGCTGTGGCATTCCAGCCATGAGGCAAGTGCCGACAGGGGGTGGGGGTGCACTTCACCTAACAAGCGGTTGGCAGCAGACCTGAGAGAAGACTATGCCTCCCAGGTCCACTGCTCTCCCCCGCCCCCCGCCCAGCCAGCCAGCTCTAATTGGCCAGCCTCGGCTCAGATTCAAGGGCAGTGCAAGCTGCCCACAGGCTGTGGGTGCCCTGCCGCACTTCAAACAGGGTGGCCGCCAAAGCACCTCCACTCTCCCTCCTGTGCAGTCTGCAACCCATTCCCCTAGGTGAGTCTAGGGTCTCACGAATCTTGCAATCACTGTTAGGCAAAGCCACACAGGAATGTGTTTATACACACACATGCATACCTAAATAATTCCCTCTTAAAAGTATCCCTTCTTCCCAATGCAATCATGAGGTTTAAAGTAGCGGAAGAGGCTAATGTTAGAACTGGGTGCAGCTTTGCTGCCCTCTAGCACCATATTCTTTAAAAGCGTCTGCCTCTCTTTTTCTAGCCAAGCTCAGAGGAGGAAAAACATTGCTGATCTATCTCCACCTGCACAGCAGGAATGTTTGTAACTACAGAGAGATTAGGAGAAACCTGAGGAGCTGACAATGCCTATGTGCTCTTTCCTTGTGCTGCAGTTCTGAGGTGTTTACTTCTATGCTCTAATCTGACCCCCTCCCCAAAGGCGGACAAAGAAAACACTCTGCAGAGAAAGAATTAGCTCAAATCTTCCTCTGTAGTATTTCCTTTCTCACTCTTCTCCACAATGTTGTTATTTTCTACTGCCTGATCTCAGTTCTTCATTGTCCAAACACACAATCTTTGTCTATTTTTCCAGGCCCATTAAAACCTGGAATTTTGAGGGAGAGGGAAGTGACAACTACCCGTATGATCTGTTTTAGAAAAACAGAACTTCCTGCACAGGTCTGTTTGAAAGGATTCAGGGAGGATCTAGAAACAGTATAACATGTAGTTAGGAATTAAGAGCTTTGGCTCTTTTGCATGGCATTATCCACACTGAGGGTCAAATCAGACAACACACTGGTAGGTCTGTGACTGGATCTTGTCATAAATGTTTAAACAGCAATTACATCTGTATGGAGCTCCAATCTGGATCATTGACAAGATTTTGGCAGGGAAAGGATTTTAACCTTCTACTCCACGTAACTTTTAGTATCAGAAAAAGCTCTCTCCTTTTTTCACTGTTATTAGACCTACAAAGGAAAAAAAATGGCCAGGACATGGTGCTTGGCCATTTCCCTTTACATATAACATTGAGATACTGTGCGGGACCCTGAACAGCTACAGTAGCCTGTCAAAAATTGCTTGGAGGACCGGAACACAGATCTACAAACATCACATCCATTTGGACCCTAAGTTGTGTTCATAACAATAAATGGAAAGGAAGGAGGTTTGAATTCTCATGATGAAATCTGAGATTTTGTTTTAAAGTATTTCTTTCTCATTATTAGGCTGCTTTACTACTTGCCTCCAGCTGATTAATATCACAGATTAAGACATACAGTGACCTCCCTTGCTATTTCTGTGCATATTTCTGCTCACTAAAAAGTGACTGCAGGTACAGGGCCACTTCTGTACAAAGGTGGATACACATTTTTTTGCTAGAGTAGGATTTTATACATTTCATATTCTAGAACTGTTGTGCTTTATTAGTAATTTAAAAGCATGAAGAGCTGGTTTAACTATAGTTTTAAAAACATTTTTGTAATAGGGATGCATGCTCAAAAGAGCACATCCTTCATCTTGTCAAAAAAAAAAAAGCATTTTCTTGGTGTGTCTACTGCCTCTTGCCTGAGAAAGACGAATGATAAACTAATCACCAGGACACAGAAGACCCCATGCTTTAAGTTTCATCGCAGGGGGCGGGGGGGGGGGGCGGAGAATACCAAGTAACTGAAACTGGCAAACCAAATTGTATAGAAGCAGTTTGCTTGCTTTTGGAACATCTAGGCACTCAATGTACTTTCCTCGAGTATCTTCATGCTGGGGATTCCAGCATTCTATTCCATTCTATGATTTAAACACTAATGAAGTCTCTCTGAATAAATGGAAACCCGAGAGTGCCCAAATGATCATTAAGAAGCTGCCATTTCTCTCCAAAGACCTTAAATGCCAGTTTTCCTTTCCTAGCTCCTCCATCACACCGGGACCATAGTTTCCTAAGTATATTATTGCTCCAGTAAATATTGATTACGGTTTATGACAGGCAAACCACAAACCAGCAACAACCACCCTGTCTCATTATTGATCTTTTCAACCTCTTCATTCTGGGCTTTTATTAACAAAGCAGCTTGTGAGGCCCAGATACCGAGAGGTGAGAAAGGACCAAGCCTTGCCTGTATTGTTATGGCCTATGCTTTGCTTATTATAGTCTTTTTCACTGTCTGTTGTACTAGCAGAGCCGTTTGGGTGTTAAGGGGTCAAAGGGGTCAGTAAGGGAGACTGAGAACTGGAAGACTGGAATTCACTGTGAACTCCTAGATTGCCCTCTGAACTCCTACCTCTGTTATCAAACTCCTCCTGTACCATTTCTCTAACAAAATGGGGACATGTAAGCTCAACAGTAGTTGAGAATTCAGTGGCATTGTTGGCTGCTAGAAATCAGGAATATTACAGGAATAATTTCTTTAGCTCTGCTGAAGATTCGTTTATGGATGGAATGGTGTTACTGCCTTTGTGCCAATGAGACCTGCTTATAATTACGTTCTGGGCAGGAGATGCCCAGAAGATGCTTCATGGTTAATATCAAAAGCCATCTCTTCAGTAATGGCTCACTCATGGCCATTTTGGATGCTGAAAAAGTAGAGATGTTCCAAACTAATGAAAAAAACATACTCCCAAAAAGCCTCATTCCGTAGGTTAATGATAACAAATGGGAATAACAATGGATGAATGAATGTCATTCCTTTCTTTGTGTTTTACCTTTAATTGCTCAGTGTTTTGTTCTATGTTGCCTATAAAACTGGGTCTATCTGCTAGAAATTTGGGAGAAAGGTAATTTGGGGAGGGATTTTCCCTAAGATTTTCATCAAGTTCGATGAAAACAGAAGAGTTGGAAATGTATTTTGAATTCAATTGTTTGTAAAGTTGGGACTTTTTTCTTCTACTCTCTAAAATGTGGTAGGCCAGATCTCTTGCATTCGGACTACAATTTCTCAATATTTTACCAATACTGAATGGATGGGGCGGGGGGTGGGGGCGGAGATATCATATTCAAGGGGAAAGAAAACAAATGTAAAAGAACAAAAAGGAATAATAACAAAAATGAATTAAACATTTGAAAGGATAAATGAACAGAAAAAGTGCATATCTGCTGAAGAGTTTATATATATAAATGCATGGATATTGCATTCATGCAATATGAAACTATGCCTCTTGGATCTATAGTTGCAATTATTACCAAGAACATGTCTTGGTTAATTCACTAGAGATATTTTTGTCTAATCGTATTCATCCACTTTAAACACAGTTTGTCATGCTGGATCTCTGGCTACTAGTTCACTTCTGCGTTCTAGAGAGTATGCACAGCTATTTTATTTTCTGCTATAGAAGTAGAAAACATTTATTCAGTGTTATCAATCATATTCTACAGATGACAAGACCAGAATGTGATGATGTCTCAGCATTTGTGCGAGAGGCACTTCAGAAGTAGTTAGACAAATGGCATATAGATGTTCATTTTCAGGACAAAATGGAAACTGTTTATTTCTTTATGACTTGAAGTTGGGTTTGGATGTTGTTGAAAGTGAAGTTTCAGCCCTTCTTTGTCACATGTTCTTCTATTGCTTACTCTTGTGATGGGCCAGCAATGAGAATCAGGCCTGGAAAATATGGTACATCCCCAATGTGCATTGCTCCACTTAATTGTCTGGTCTCCATCTTTCCCATGAAGTATGTAAAAGGCCGAATCCACACTCACTCACATCCGCTTATCTTGCGCAGTCGTGGCAATCGGGTTCATTCCGCTACCATGCTGTGCATCATCACATTCACCCTTCCAGTGTGTCTTCATGGCACAATCATTTCTCCACACGCCACTGAGTAAAGCACTACAGTGGGTGGTTCCATCCTCTGCCGTCAGAATTGATGGCACACGTCACTTCCCTTTTTCTTTTCTTTTTTTTAAAAAGGTCAATTTTCCGGTATACAGATATCCTGACTTTTAAGAAATGGCAATGTACCCTCCCTCTCATCTTTGATTGGCTCATTTTTTGCTTGTCACAGACCACTTTCTAACAATTGGCTGGTTAGTATGGCGGCCAAATTTGAAATTAGATTGTCACATTAAAGGCATTGTCCAGAAATTCTGCTGCTCAGAGTGGTTTTCTGCTTTTAGTAGTTAACAACATGGATGCTCAGAGTGTGATATTTGTGATGATGGCTCAGATTGTGGTTGGCATGCTTCGCAGCTCAGCCACGTGACACCACGAGATGATGCATTCTGTCTTTCGCACATGGTAGAATCTCCCACCTGCATCCTAAGCTTTCAGGAATATATTTGTTTTCCACACCTGCCATTTACTGGAGATGATCGTTGGGGGAAATACAGGATTGTTCGGCTTGGCTCCTCGCGCTCTTAAAAATGGCGGGACACAGTAGGGAAATGGTCCCCGTGTGACATGCGCATGCTCCGGTGACCGTTTCTTTTCCCGTGCAAACCGCTGCTCACTACAGTTGGTTTACCGGTATACCAACCTTTCTGCACTGTGCAAAAAAAAAAAGCAGTGAGAAAACGGATTTCTGCCACTATCACATGGTTTGGAAGGAAGGCACAATTGTGGCGTGGTGATGGCGGGGAACATGCGGAATGGGAAAGCGTGTGAGTATCTGTGTGAACAGCGCACCACTTGTGAAAAAGGCGCAGAAACAAAAAGGAAGTGTGGATTCAGCCAAAGCTAGGATTTGCTATAGATGTTTCTGGCTTCTTGAAACATCTAGTTAGGTTCTGTACTTAGGGTTTTTCTATACATTGACAATTCACTGTAGAGGAAAAGACAGCCTGGCTGGAAGTATTGACCAAATGTCAGTCGTAACAGCACTCAAATAAGGTCAAGAATGTAATCTGGCCTGTGAGAGATGTGAGCACACATGCACTCATAGGTGGGCCATTGTTTTCGGAGGATTTGAGAAAATATATTTAAATTCAAGTAGATTATTGGAGAAAAGTACATATATGATATTATGTAACTAGACTATGTTATTGTGCCAGACCAATGCAGGAGATTTAAAAGAAGATTGAGTCACTTCCAGTTCATTCATTGGTCAACTGTAAAGTTGTAGGGCAGCCTCCTGTACCTGGGAGTGGTTATGTGCTTTGACTATATGAGAACTATACTAAAATCTCTACTTTGTCATGAAGCACAGTTGGGTGGTCTCTGAAAAATCTTTCTATATCTGTTGTACTTCTTTTGCTGAAATGACTGAAAACACTGAAACTGAAAACACTAGAGTAACGATGGGGAACGATGGGGAATAATAACACAATTCAGCTTCCATGATTTTGTTGTTTCAGCCTGTTTCTTGACTTCATAGCAAGTTATTACCTTATTGTTATTCATTATTATTTAAACATGCACTGACCCTTCAAAAATAAGATAAAGCAGATTTTTTCTGGAATATGTTCAGGGAGAGGGGGGTTACCATATCAACCCTTCATTGTAATCAGCGTATAAATAGTCAAACATGATTTCCTGCGTCATTATAAAATCAAAGTGGGTTTGGGAACCCCTGTCTGCTGTGAGCCCAGAACAAGGAGGGAATGTAGCTGAATGAGCTATGCAACATGTGTTATGCATCTCTAGGTACTTTTCCTCCTTCAAAGCTCTAAGGACCAGGCAGTATCAATCTCCCTTCCATTCAGTGTGGATGAAGAAGGAGGCTGTTTCTGCGTGCTTTTTTGGAATCAGGATTGGGGGGAATCCCACACACGCATACTCCATCATTAGATTATTAGGTGTTAAAGTATAAATCCCAGGGCTTGGCTGAGAAGCATTTCTTTTCCCTTCAGTAGCTGCAAAATCCTGAAGAGGCAGTCTGAGCTTGGAAAAATCAGCATCCCTATGTGATTTTTGAAGTTTTGTATTGCCTTGGACTGCAGATGAAGACACATTGTTTGAATACTTGCCAGATTTTAAAACGAAAGCAAAGTTTCGCAAACACATCAATAAGAAGCTCAAGATTTCTCCAACATGAAGTATTCAAGCCCTTCCTTCCTTCCTTCCTTCCTTCCTTCCTTCCTTCCTTCCTTCCTTCCTTCCTTCCTTCCTTCCTTCCTTCCTTCCTTCCTTCCTTCCTTCCTTCCTTCCTCACATTCTGTTCTGTTCTGCAGCAATTTCAGCAGTTTTTCTGTGGCAGCTTTTTCAGCTGTTAAGAATTGCTAGAGACTGTTAGCTTGGTCATCTACTTGCAGTGTGAGATTGTATAGTCTGGCAACAAAAATTTAGTGTTGTGACTAGAGATGGGCACGATCCAAAAAAAAATTAACGATCAAGCTGATCATGGATCGGCGCCGGCAACAATCCTGAATTAACGAACCGCACCGAGCATCTCCCATTCCCGATCTGTGGATCGTGGAGGCAAAAGCAGAGGGGCACTCCGCTGTTCCCAGCGATACAGGAATGGTGGGTGATGCTGGCAGCATCTGTGTTTGTGTTTGGCCGTCTGTGTTTGGCCGTCAGAGCTGCCTATCAGAGTTTGCAGGGATGAGATTGGAGTGCCCATGGCTACAGAACACCCCCTTCCCCCTCCCTCCCCTGGGTGTCTTCTCCCAACTGGTGACTGCTTTGCTGCTCTGTGGTTGGAAGGAAGCCCTGCTGATCAAGGAAAGCTGGGCTTCCATTCGGGTTTCCAGGGCGACAGAAGGAGGGCAAACAGAGCTCAGGCATTCCCCTGGCTCCATTGCCAGGGGAATAGATTGCCAGCGCCTGAGTGTCTGGATCCCCAATCCGAGCCCAATCACCCCAATCCAGGCCCCTCCCGATCTCTGGATCGTTGGCCGTGGACAATAATGATCCGCTGGGTCACAATCGCGCGATCGCCATTATCTTGGGGTTTTTTTCAATCGTAATGCGGATCATGCCCATCTCTAGTTGTGACCTTCCATCCCTCCACCACAGCCATCACCAAAGCCTTGGAATTGGCAATTCTACCCCATAGAGAAGGTCCATACCTGTGTGACTATATTTTATTACATTTCCCCACATATGCTTTATGGAAGCTTTATAAGAGTTTTTCAGCTCTGTGACTGAGTGGAAGATACTATTTTTAGTTGTAGCCAGTTGGTTGTTTTCATCTAAAGGACAGGGGAGGAGTCTGGAAAAGCCCCACTTGTAATTGATACATATGTTTGTAATGGATCACTTCTGAGTTTTCTCCTTCAGCCTTCAAATAGTATTGTAAATAAATACAACCTAATTAAGTTCATGTTTATATGTATTTTAAATTGTGTAATTGTGGATGTTTTTATGGTTTTTAACTTACATTAATTTCCTTATGTATTTTAACTTGTATGTGTTTGTAATCTGCCCTGAGCCTGCTGGTGTGGGGAGGGCGGAATATAAATTGAAAATAAATATATAAATAAGTTAAAAAGCACCTTATTTTTTCAACTGCTCACATCACTGAAAACTTTACCGTATCTAGAAAGTAGCTAATAATAATGTGCAAGAATTACTAGAACGCCTGTTCTACGGCAGCTGCACTGGCTCCCCATGGAGTTCTGGATCAGATTCAAGGTTCTGTTTTTAACCTATGAAGTCCTTAGCAGACTGGGACCAGCATATCTGCAGGACTGTCTCTCATCATATGCGCTCTGGAAGGTGTTCTGATCAGTTGATAAACAACTGCTGGTGGTCCCTGGCCCCAGGAAGGCTTACCTGACCTCAACCATAGCCATGGCCTTTTTGGTCCCTGCACCAGCCTGGTGGAACTCTCTGTCTACTGAAACCCAGGCCCAACAAGATTTATTATCTTTCCCCTGGACCTGTAAGAAAGAGATGTTCCACCAGGCATACACTTGAGGTTTGACTATGGGTGAGCTTTCTTGCTGTTCTCCTGTTTGGGGGGTGGCGGTAGTATAACCCCCCACCCTGGCTTTTCCACCGGTTAGATCACTGCTGTTCTTTTCATCTCACCCCGCCCCCTGCTTCATGGAATGTTTTGGTTGGGGCTGAGTAATATGGGTTGCCGTCTGGAGTTGTTTTACTATTGAATTGTATGTTATTTTTGTTTTTAATGTAAATTTTAATACTGATGTTATCTTCTCTGAGCCTGTTTGTGGGGAGAGCGGATTATACATCTAATTTAATCTAATCTAATCTAACAGCCATTATTGCATGTTACAAATGTAGCAGAGCAGGTGATCACACAAAGGATGTAGCAACTACATGCCATTGGTTATGATCTATTCTGGGTGAGAGGTCTCCTGTGAAGCACCTGCCTTTAAACAAATTGGATATTTATTTATTTAGAAAATGCTGCCTCTCCAAAGACCTGCTTGAAGTAACTCGCCAAGTAAAATAATACAATAAAATCATTAAAATGGTAAGAAAAAAATTAATAAGAAGAAACTAACCCTTTAAAAAGCCATTACATTGTTGCAAGTTTTGTGATACAGTTTCCTTTGGAACATTGCTGTGTAACAATATGTATATTTAGAAGGAAAAAAGTAGAGTTTAAGGGGGTGGGGGGATAGGACATGAGGAGGAAGGAAACACTCAGAGGTGCCAACTTTTCTAGAGAAGAAGATAGAACAGTGGTAACTCACGGACATTTGCCAATGCTAATTTAAATGAAAACAGTAACTATACTAATTTTGGAATAAAATGTATATATTTAAAAGAACTATATATAAACCACCTTGAGTGTGCGCCAACGTTATTGGATCCATTTTTAAAGCTATATTTTTAACAAGAATGGAAATAGAAATAAGTCGTCCATATCCATTCTAACAATGTAGCCAAGACAATCATTTCTTTCCTGCTTCAGTTTAGCATGTCTCTAATACATCATGTAACTCAGGCAAGACTTCACTGAATTATAGGACCAATTACTCTTAAAAAGCTATCAGAATCAATTATGTTCGCATATAACATCTTCTCCCTACAAGTCAGGTATGAACCTGCACCCATAGCCCATTTTTCCCCAAAGCTTTGCCACTAGAGTTACAAGAGCAGTTGATTAAGAAAATCCCCGCCCCAATAAAAAGGTGATGTTCCATAGTAAGTGAAAAAGTACATTGTTTAATAACTAAAGCCCTATCCCAAGTGGTTACCTCCCCCCTCTAATACCCTGAGTTTTATTACTCATTCTCTTTGTAATTTCAATTACCTTACCTGTAAGGAAATAGCAGTCTTTGGGGGCTGGAGTTCCAGAAATCCAGCTCCCCTTGTCTTCTCTCAGGTCACAGTGCACATGCTGGCACCATGGAGCTGCATGACAGCTTCTTTGGGACTGATGTCGGCTGCCAAGGGCCCTACCTAGAAACACAGGCCAGAGACCACATAGGCTTGCCAACCTCCAGGTAGGTCCTGGAGATCTCCCGGAATTACTGCAGATCTCCAGACTACAGAGATCAGTTTCCCCTGGAGAATATGGCTGCTTTGGAGAGTGAAATCTATGAAATCACGTCTTCAATTTGGCCCCTCCCACCCTCATACCCCACCTGCCTCAGTCTCCAACCCAACTCTCCAGGTATTTTCCAGCCAAGAGCTGGCATCCCAAACCACCCATGTTGGTGCTTATGGATGTTCCCTGCTCCAGAGGTGCCATTAAAGAGCCTGTCCAGGTCAGTCCATGTGGAAAGTACATGGGGATATGAGGATGGATCTTAAATGGAGGATCAGATAGAAAGTGTAAAGGAGCATGCATGGTAGGACAGAGACTCGTATACCAGGGAAGTATCTATTGAACTAAGATAAAAGCAAGAGGAAGGTCAAGCCTCCTGGTAGTTGGCTTACAGAGGGAGATGAGTGGGGACACCTAAGAGTGATGTAACTATCAGGGTCTGGGACTGTATATTGGTGAAATGACAGAACAGCAAAAAGAAAGGCCTCCACCTCACCAAGCCTCCTTGTATTTATTTGGATGTGGAAACACAGGTATATGATGTGCCCCATAGGATGTCAACATATTGCTGACCTTTTTATTTTGCAAAGCTAGGCCTGGAAGTATACTGGGGGATGTGAGTAGTGATCTTGAAAACTGAAGTTAAGCTTGCTGTCCTCCAAATACCTGAAACAGAAGGTAAAGCACAAATGATCTTTCCATACACAGAGCATGGGCATGCACTCATATGCATAACAATGCACAGAGTGGCCAATTCTGGGCTGGGAAATTCCTGGAGATTTGGGAATAGAGCCCATGGAGGTAGAGTTTGGGGAAGGGAGGGAACTTAGTGAGGTATAATGCCATACTGTCCACCCTCCAAAGCAGCAATTTTCTCCAGGAAAAACTGATCTCTGTCATCTGGAGATCAGTAATCCCTGGAAGACTGGCAATCCAACTAATGCACTGTCCTGTATCTGTAGAAATTCTAACATTGACAACAAATTTCACCTTACACAAAATTCATAACCGGAATGCCAAGAGAACTTGAAGGATAGCCTAAAGGATAAAAAATCCTAAGGAATGTATGCCAGGAAGGCCAAGATATTCAATAACATGAGATGAAATGGGGGAGGAGGCAGTATTAGCACTTCACTCTCTTTGGTAAGGCTTTTGATCTATGCAACAGGTTGTACAAATACATCCTGTTGGTGCCCCCTGTACTAGAAAATTAAAATGTCATTTTTGTTTTATCTTGATTTCTAGGTTCTAGTCCGAGACCTTAGGGTGGAGAACAACACAGAAACCAAAACCATTGAGGAAATGGACTGTTAAAAATAACTATGATTTACATGTAGAGGAATGAAAATCACAATCCTCAGCTGCAAATGATTGCTTTGAATACAGCAACAGGTTCCCAAACAGTTATCATAAATCCATAAACAAGAAGGTGGCATCTTGTTGTGCAAGATATTGCGCAAATAAGTCTATTGCATTAAGATCTAAATAAACAATAGAAATGCCAGCCAGCACTTTGCATGGGAAACTATGGTAATCACCAGGCACCCTGCAGAATAGCAAATGAGTAATATAAATAAAAAGTACAACAGAGTACCCAATCATTTCCCAAGCAGAAACAATGCCCTTGAGTCCCTGCGCCTTTAAATTGAGAACAACAGGAAATATTGCTGAGATCTGAACATGAAAAAAGTGTAAATATACTCAATTTCCTAGTTAACCTACACAAAAGAGGATCCTGTAGTGCTTCTAGGAAACAACCAGAAAAGGTTTTCTGGAGGGGGCGGTGAAGTGCTCTTTCATTCTTGAGAACTTAAAGTGGATTGAGAACAATGACAAAATTCCTTTATTAATAGGAAATAGTTAAGGCTCCTAGTTTAGGATTTCAGTTTAAACATCAGTTGTATAATTTAGAATGATGAAGACCATGCAGTTCTCATCTGCAGAGTTAAGACAGGATAGATCTCTCTAGGTTTTTGAATCACCTGATACAAGAGGATAGAGAGAATAAAATGACCATTGATTGGCTGTTCTTATTTTTAGCTCATGAACCGTGTCCAGCTCTCTTTCCAGGGGACATTGTGGGAGAGGCTAAAATTAGTTTGAGAGGAGAGATGCAAGTCAAATTTCTTGTTTTGCAGTTAGGACTTGGGCTGCATAGATTCCAAAGATAAAGAAGCAGCTTTTGGAATTTCATGCAGGTTTGAGACAAATATTGCTTGCATTATTTGTTCCTCAGATAGGATGCTTCAAAAACTAATGTAGATTATGACTCATTTTGATTATAGGGCAGCCTCTTCAGAAGGAAACACAGTCTTCAAAAGGTGAAGTGTAGAATTTCCTGGTTTCTCTGCAGCAAGTTATAGGGGACTCAGGATCTGGGAAACCTGTATTCAAATCCCCGCTTTGCCATGGAGCTTGCTGGGTGACCTTGGGTCATCCATACTTTCATAGCCTAACCTAACTCACAGGGCTGTTGTGAGGATAAAATGGAGGGGAGAATGATGTATGCCACCCTAAATGTTGTGGAGTAAAGATGGGACAAAAATGTTTTAGGCAGAGAAAGATATTTGCAGAGAGTTTTTAATATTACAGGGACACTCCAAAACACGATTCTCCACTTGCAGTCCGTTCGCTGCCATCTACCTCTTCTACAAGCAGGCCTGAGTTCCTAACCACCCTATAATAATATTTAAAAAGGCAAAAGGATGGTTTTTTCTCACCTTTTAATTCAATGCCTATGGACAGTTGCATATATAGAACCAGGGATTAATTTGTGCAGAGAACAAAAGTACAAAACAGCATCATTAGCTCCACCGTTTTTTTGCTATATTACAGGTTCAGCCTACATGATCTCATATTTGAGCAGGTGTGGATTGAAGCTACAAATATATTTTAACTTTGGAAAATATGTCTTGCATGTGTATTATGCAAGACAAGTTGCCTGTGATGTATGGCGACTAGAGATGGGCATGAACAGCAATACGAACAAAAAAAAGCCACGAACAGCCCAATCTGCTGTTCGCAAACAAGCTGTTCATGAGGTCCCGTTCTAAACGAACAGGTGGTCGTTGCAAGCCTCATTCGTTGCTGTTCATCAAGCCAGACAGTCTGGCACCTGCAATCAATTCCCTTGGCAACCAGAGGCAGGGACTGCCTGAACTCTGTCTGAACTCCTGCTGTTGCCCTGGAAACCCCAATCTAAGCCCAATTTTGTTTGATAGGCAGGTCTTCCTTTCAAGTGTGGAGCTCCAAATTTGTTAGAAGGGAGCAAAGACCAGGGGGGAGGGGGGCTCCCAACCCTGGCTTTTGAAACAGTGGAAAGGGAGAGACATTGTCTGTTGGCATTTTGATAGAGAGTGCATTGGAGCTTGAATTTTCTTTGTGTGTGGTGGGATAGGAATCTACCTCTTCCAGGGCTGCTGCCAGGCTCTGGGCCAAGCTATTATTTATTATTGGTACCTTTCCTGCTGCCTGCTCAGGTAAGGTTTCTGGGAGTGGTACCATAGGGATCTACCCCTTCAAGTTCCAGGGCTGCTGCCAGGCTCTGGGCCAAGCTATTATTTATTATTGGCACTTTTCCTGGAGTTCAGGTCAGGATTCTGGGAGTGGTGCAGTAGGGATCTTGACCAAACTTGGATGATGGCTGGAGGAGAGCCTGCTGGCCCCCATGAACAGCCAACCACGAACATGTTCGTGAACAGGGCCATGCTCGTGGTTGTTCGTGAGTCCCTGTTCATGGATGGCAACAAACAACAAACATCATGTTCAGTTTTTTTTCTGTTTGTGCCCATCTCTAATGGCGACCCCATGAATGAAAGACCTCCAAAAGATCCTATCATTAACAGACTTGCTCAGATTTTGTAAACTGGAGTACGTGGCTTCTTTTATTGAGTCAAGCCATTTCATTTTAGGCCTTCCTCTTTTCCTACTGCCTTCCACCTTTCCTAGCATTATTGACTTTTCCAGAGAGTCTTGTCTTCTCTTGATGTGACCAAAGTACCATAGCTTCAGATTTGTCATTTTAGCTTCTATGGAGAATTGAGGCTTGATCTGATCTATAACCCACTTGTCTTTTTGGCCATCCATGGTATCTGCAAAACTCTCCTCCAGCACCACATTTCAAATGAATCAATTTTCTTCCTGTCAGCTTTCTTCACTGTCCAGCTTTCACATCCATACATCGTAATGGGAAATACCATTGTTTGGATTATCTTGATCTTGGTCCCCAAAGAGACATCTTTAAGGATCTTTTCTAATTCCTGCACAACTGTTCTTCCAAGGCTCAATCTTCCTCTGCTTTCTTAGTTGCAGACTCCCTTTTGGTTGATGATTGAGCCAAGGAATAGAAAATCTTGAACAATTTCAATTTCCTCATGGTCAACTTTAAAATTACCTTGTGTAAGAAACTCCTATCATTAAAAAGGTTAAGAGGTGGCCTGATTAATTCAAATTTTTCCAAGGAGAGAATTTTACCATAGAACTCAGTATGGCATAAAGTAGCATTGCCAGTAATGGCTAGACGTTAAAGCTGGATGTCTTAGAAATGCAGCAAAAGTGACCCAAGCAGCCACTTGGTGCCAGAATTTGAGAAGTGTGATGCTATAGGAGAGGGTGACAGGCATGCTTGTGTCCCTCTGTTGTGCCTCTTAGGATTAAAACAAGCTCCACAGCCTTGTCTATTGTTTATTTAGATCTTAATGCAATAGACTTATTTGTGCTTCTGAACTCCAGCCCCTCCCTAAACCCCACCCTCCCCAGGCTCCACCCCCAAAATCTCCCAACCTAGAACTGGCAACCCTAAGAAGTTTAAAATGTAGCTAACAAGCTACCATCAATGTTAGTTTCCTGTCTGTAAAACTGGCACATTAGGGACCTACTGTATAGGATTAAAAGCAGAATTTCATGTTGGCCGTTTTCACACTGTCTATAAGTCGTGCGAGACTCACGGAAGGCTGTCAGCTTTCTTGCGCAATTTTTGACGCCATCTGTTTACAAAACACCACAAACAATGATTCACGGCGTTTTGTAATCGGGTGGTGTTAAAAATCACACGAGGAAGCCGGCAGCCTTCCGTGATTCTCGTGGGATTTATAGACAGTGTGAAAACAGCCGTTGACTCTAAGTGTCCATCTAAGTCAAGCAGTCTGCCTCCAATCAAATATCACAGAGCATTTCAAAGACCAGAAAGATAGAGATTGGTATCCTCCATTGCTTGCCTGCATCTGGTAATCAGATACACACTGTGTTTAGGTGTGTTTTGGGGTACAGAGGGAGGGAAGGAACCCATGACTTTGAAATAAAAAGGCCCTGACCCCAAGAAGCTTACAAGTTAAATGTCGACCTTTAATATAGTTAATAAATATTGATAAGACTTTCAGTGCAATGCTAATTCATTGAAGTCAATGGACTTTGAGGGGTGTAACTATGCTTAGCATACTACTGCTGGCCTCTGTGAATTTACCTATTCATTTTTATTACTTCCCAAGAGAGAGTCATCACCATTTCTTCTGGTAATGAATTCTACATGTTAAGTGTTTTGTGCAACAGGACTTTCTTTTGTTGAGATTTTAAGATAAAGATTGGAAATGTACTTTCTGTAATAAAAAGCACTTTATATAAATGATCAATAATAGCTTGCTTTATTGCTCAAAATACTGACAGAGTATCTTGCAAGTCTTTCATAACAAGCCTGGTCCTGCACATCAGGTGTTCCCAAAAGGTATAATTTAAGACATTCAATACTTATGTCACTCAAATAAAAGAATTGGCCATTGTAGTTATTTGGATAGTTATCCTGAAATAGCACGAGTTATTTATTTATTTTCCTGAACCTTGGTCTCCACGTACATGGGTAAATCTTCTAGCTACTGCAAATTCCTTTGGTAATAGAAAGGATATGGCACTGTCTTAAATAGGCCTTGGTTTTCCAGTGAATATGTGCTGTCACAATGATAGTTTTGCTTTGTACAGCTTTTATTCCAGCATTGCAAAGGTTTAGAACTGGTGCATAAATTGATTAGTGGGAATAACAGGTTTAGCTGATCAAAAAGTTATTCATAGAGATGATGATGAATTCCTAGAATCCTAGTTTTTTGGAGGGGTGGGGAGTTGTACCTTTGATATATCACAATGCAGGGAATTTATTTTCATCCTGTATTTGATGGTTGGTTACATGGACATAATGAGGACATAGTGGGTTTTTATAATGCATTTGTTCCCAGTTGTGTCTTCTTGGATTTCAGTCTGAAGTGAAAGGGTTTTTAGAAATCCATAAAGCAGGTGAAACACCCTGCTGTTTGTTTTTTTGTGTCTGGAAGTATGTTAATGAGCATCTGTAGAGTAAATATGTGGGTAGTTAGTTTCTCTAGGAGGTATTCCATGTGCTTTGTCTGGCTGTTGCTTGTGGTCAGTGATTGCATTATCCCTCTAGATCAGACAGTAGGAGGGTGATTTGAAAAACACTGATATCTTTGTGGCTGCATCTTCACCAACAGTGTTACAGGGCAATTCATCTGCATGGAACATATCACTAGGCCACATAAAACAGTTTTGAACAAGTTGCTTCTCACAAACATAGGGGTTTTCAAAAAGATTGTATAAGTATAGGGAACCAGAAAGACAGATGTCTGCATGAGCCACATCCAGCCTAGAGGAGGAGGTGGGGCAGCATGGGGCCCATATGATGTATTTATGTATTTAGCCACAGTTGCAAGGAGGAAATCACAGACAGCCCAGACCGGAACGCTTGTTAATTGCCGATTTTCTGGGCATTCTAGCATGCAGACACTCATTCCTGTCTTGTTCCTTGTTGAAGAAGAAAAGGCAGGGGCTGAGGGAGGGGGGAAATACAGCCAAGAAAGCCATTTATTTTTCTGTGTGTGTGTGTGTGTGTTTTAATTGTCTCTCCGGAGACACGTTTTTGCAGAACTATGTGTTCAATCTGTCGCCCGGAGTTTGTTTTCTGACAGCAGAGAATCTCTTATCAGAATATACCAGCTATGGAGGGGTACGAAGAAAGGTCGGCGCTGCCTGCCATGAGTGGGAATTGTGAGCCTAGCAGGCTTTATCAGATGGAGGAGAATGTTTGCCAGCATATTGCTGAGTTCTGCTTTTTTGCTGAAGAGGGGAGACCAACAGTGGCTAACTGGCTTACTTACTGTTAGCTTGAAACCATGTGCGTGTTATGTGCCTTCAAGTCATTTCTGACTGATGGCGACCCTATCAATGAAAGACCTCCAAAATGTCCTATCATTAACAGTCTTGCTCAGATCTTTCAAACTGGAGGCTATGGCTTCTTGTATTGATTCAAGCCATCTCATTTTGGGTCTTCCTCTTTTACTGCTGCCTTCCACTTTTCCTACCTAGCATTATTGACCTTTCCAGTGAGTCTTGTCATTTCATAATGTGAGAAAAGTACAATGACCTCACTTTTGTCATTTTAGCTTCTAGGGAGTATTCTGACTTGATTTGGTCTAGAACCCACATATTTGTCTTTTTGGCTATCCGTGGTATCCGTTAGAGGTGTGCACTGAAAAAAATCCATTTCAGTTTTAGATTTAGAGGTGAATCCAAACTGATAATGCACTGGTACTGTTTTTTTTTTGGCTGGGGTGTTGCTGGCTTGGATCTAATCCATTTGGGGTTTTTTCGTTCCAATGAGTTTTTGCCTCGTTCTTTGCAGTGCAGGCTTCCAGGCTCTTTGGGAAGCTTTTTTAGCACTTAACAGCACCAAAATCATAGAGAACACAGTTCTCTGTCTAGACCATCGACCCATCAAGTTTTTCCTCAGTTACACTTTACACAAATAGAACAACAGACCCCGAAGAAGGTGAATGTTGGCAGGTACACACTCCAGCAAGAAGCTGGCTGGCTACGGAAAGGCAGAATGGAGGTAGCGGAATTTTAAAAAAATTCTGCTTTATGTTCCCTTTTTTCTTTTTCTGTAGTGCCAATAAATTCTTACCGTTGGTACCATTTTCCTTGTGCATATTTCCAGGGAAACATATTTAGAATTACAGCCAATGACCGAAGTTTCAACTATGACTTGAGGGCACTTTCCACATACACATCAAGTATGATTGATAGAGCACCGTGGCACAGAGTGGTAAGGCTGCAGTACTGCAGCCCAAGCTCTGCTCATGACCTGAGTTCGATCCTGGCGAAAACCGGGTTCAGGTAGCCGGCTCAAGGTTGACTCAGCCTTCCATCCTTCCAGGGTCAGTAAAATGAGTACCCAGTTTCCTGGGGGTAAAGTGTAGATGACTGGGGAAGGCAATGGCAAACCACCCCATAACAAAAAGTCTGCCAAGAAAACTTTGTGATGCGACGTCCCCCCATGGGTCAGTAATGACTCGGTGCTTGCACAGGGGACTACCTTTACCCGTTATGATTGATTAAACAGAACATTCCTCCCCTCCACAAACACACACATGACACTTTTCCTTACAGTGCTCATCCAAGTGCCCTGATTGGAGGAGGGAGAAAGTCCAATGCCTCCGTAGCACTGAAAAACAAACCGAAATGTACCCCAGCAGGTCTATTCAGATGTAAGTCCTATGTTATTCAATACTGCTTACTCCCAGGGAAGAGTCTTTCAAATTGCAGCCTTCCAAATGTTTCCAAAGCTGATGGGGGGGGAGGTGTCTCCCCTTGCAAGGACCTGACTAGCAGGAACAGAGTGCCCTTTCCCATGTAGCAATGGGGGGAAAGATGCACTCCACTTCAGGGCAACAGCATTTTCTTTCAGCAAATGGAAACTTAGGGGAGAACTGCCACTCCTTCCAGCCTGTAGCCTTGGAGAGGAGTGGGGGAAGGTAAACTGCTGAATTCATGATATATAATGGTAATGAAACAGACAAAATCCAAAATGACCCAGGGCCACCAAAAACAAAACAATAACGGCAGTGGCTTCATTCTGATACACCAGGTACAATGCAACAGGGTTTGGATTGTAAAAATTTGAGAACAAGTAGAACTCTGAAACAGACCTGAGACAAAACAAAGCTATGTGTGCATTGGTGTGCTTTAGGTTGGTGAGTCTAGGGCCTTTTTTGCACAGGTGATATTTACCACTTTGGACTCCATATCTCTGGGTTTTCTTCCAAATTCTGGATGATTAACTCCCCCTTCAGATTTCAACGTGGCATTTCAAGGGTTCTCCTCTGAGTTTTCTGCCTGTGCATGGGATCCTGCCAGTGTTACCTCCTTGACATAACTGTATCTATCAAGCTACTCCATGTGGTGAAACTTCTTTCCTACACCTATTTAAATTTTGAAATCTGGCTTTTAAATTTCATTGCATTTGTATGTAGATTGAAAATTTGTGGATCACAAGGAGATTGTTTTCTGAAAACTGCTCTAGCAGAATTGTTTTCAATATCTAGAATGTAGGCAACTGCAAACAAAATTGCATAGTAGATCCACAATGGGAAATTGACTCTGGTAAACCTTATGGGGCTCTGACAGAGGTAATCGGTTATGGAATACAAAGTAGTGGCATTTCAATTTGTGGAAGGTGTAGTATTACATGAACTGCAGATTGTACTCATGTGATTATTAAAGCAATTCCATATAGCATAGGTAGGGCACAATCAAAATTGTGTGAAACTTCCCCAAACATTTCTATGGATATTGTTGCTTGCTGAACTGTAGCATTGCATGCTTGGGACACTAACTTGTAAAAATGGATGTGTGATTTCTGCAAAGGTAGGATATTCTGAAATGTTATTTTGTATATTATTCCACATGTTGATTCAGAGCTTAATGTAATTGTGCAGTCCTCGTTTGAAGGCCTGGGCTTGATTAACCATGGATTCTCATTGAAAGCAATGACTTGGCTTAATTATGTATTGTTTCTAATTCAAAACAGTATACTTTAAGTGTTGGGGATTGTGTGTGTGTGTGTGCGTGCGTGCATGTGTGTGTGTACAGGAACATATACACTTATGTGCCTATCCTGCCCCTGGTCATGTATATTTCTTATACTATCATGTCACACATAACAGTGTTCTGTAGAGAGAAGAGTGTAATTTTGTATAGTCTTCCATTCAAAAGTAATAACTGGGTCCATTTTTATAGTTACTCATTAGCATCTGTGTTCTGTGCAATACACTTAATCATATACCATTGTATAGAATAACGCCCCCCCTTTCTTATATCTATATAAAAAGTTACTTTATTGGAGCACTTTCCCACAATAGTAGATGCACAGTTTTCAGAGAAATGGAAAATCTTTGGCTATTCATAGCATTCCTAGTAAAAAAGGTAAGTCATTCTTTCCCCTCTAACAACTTAGTGAACATCTGGATGCAGCTGTTGAACTCTAACTAGAAAGCACAAATGCATTCTCTTAGCATGTAAGCCCATATGTGAGAACATGTTCTGAATTCTGAAAGCCGCTTTGGGTATCCGGTGGTGAGAAATGAAGTAAAGAAACCACAAAGTAAATAATCATCGTCTCAGTGCAATCCTAAGTAGAGTTACACCCTTCTAAGTGCATTGATATCAACTGGCTTCATCACTGTATAACACTTAATAGGTGTAAACACTTCAAGTAATAGTTGGAGGATCAACAACAGAGCAAAGAGAAAACAAGAAACCAGGATTTTACATTATATGGTGGTAGAGTTCAATCCAAAATGGTCCTGGGCGAAGGGATTCTTTAAGGCAGCAGGTTTCCAGCATGATTGAGGGAAGGCTTGACTGCTTTGTGCTCTCCCTTTCATGATCCTATTGATGGCAACTGGAAGCTCAAAGAGGGACACACAGTGGCTCAGTGGTTCACTCTGCAGCATTCCACTTCTATTTTAGTAATAGATTTGGTGCAACCTGCCCACCCCTTCCTGGCCTCTATATGTCAGAAATTTCCTGTGCTGATTGGTTCATATCCATACATCCTGTAATGTATCATAACTATCTTTGAACACAGCCAAACATCCCACAACAAACTCTTTGATTATATCAAAGCTCCAACCAAGGTGTTCGGAAGGTTGTGGCAGTAATGTCATACTGCCACCCAGTGTTCTGTTACTTGTAACAGACTGAGGGAAAGAAGATAAAATTGTGACTTGGGAGTACAGGGACTACATAGAGTTGTGTCACATCAAGAAAAACACAATGATTAAAATAATTTACTATGAATATTTATCCTCAGTTTGACAGATGTGGACTGAACATTTACAGATTATTGCTAGCTGAACTCTCTCCCAGAGTGTAACATTTCAAAAGATTGGCCAAAATGAGGCAGAATTTCTTTCCCCTTCCCTCTTTTTTGTATTATTCTACTCTGTCATTCTAAGCTTCCACTTTTCTGCTCACGTCTCTTTTCTTGAATCATGGTTTAGTGTGCTCTTTCAGGTCTGGTCTGTGGTTTTTCCAGTGCAGTGCTGAGAAAGAAAACATTAATCACCATTTGTATTCTTGCCACTATTATTGTTTTAATTCCATTCCATGTAGTTCCATTTAATAGCATTCCATATATAGCATTACTTGTTCTGAATTAAGCCAGATATAAATTAATGACCACATTTACTAAGAAGTAAGTGTTCTAAGTGTCAAGATTCTTGAACCTAGGTCTCTGGTAGGAGGACGTGAGGCCTTATTCTCTGTGCTATTGTGGTAGCTGCTGGCCTGCCCTCTGTTTCGCTTCTGGACAACCACTGTAATGTCCATATGGTTGCTCTCATCCAAGAAAGGAACAAATAGGATTCCATCCTGCCTTGTCACAAGCCTGTCTCTTCAGTCTGAGCTGCTTTCCTGCCTTAAAGCTCTAGTGGTTAAGTGCCCCTGAGTTAGTGAAGATTGTGTCCTAGAACAAAGCTTCATGCCCTGACCTGGATAGCCCAGGCTAGCCTGATCTCATCAGCTCTCAGAATCTAAGCAGGATCTGAAGCCTAGAGTTGCTACACAGAGCCAGACAATGGGAAAACATCTCTCTTGCCTTGAAAACCCTGTGGAATCTCCATAAGTAAGCTTCAAGTCGAGGCTGCACAGCCATATACATCTGTTGTCTCGTTTCCAGATCAAAAATATATTGTTTATTTGCCACTCTTGTTAGAGTGCAGGTGACTGTGCATAAATCCCATTGTATTAAACTGTCTTTCAGAGGGCAAGTTATGTAAAGTTAATCAAATTTGCCAAGTTGGAATTTAGACAGGATGCAAGAAAGACTTGGAACTGAAACTTTTGAGGGGCTGGGGATTTTGAAAGCCCACAAGGTATATCCCAACTGTCTTATGCTACCAGACCTCAGTATCCTCTACTCTGATCTGTCTAAAACTGTCAACATGGCCACTTTAAATCTGAAGGCCAAACTACACAAGATACCCAACACGTGTTCTTCACATGTTGGGTCCCACAAGGTTCCCTAAGTAGTGTAGTCTTACAAAGAACAGCTGCTCGATGCGATTCTCCATTGTGGGATGAGTGATGGGAGGGATCCTCTCTTGCAAAAAGCCTCAGCTTGGCTTTTCCTCTGGGGACTTGGGGGTGGAGGGTGGGTGGACGTAACAGGAGGCAGGAAATCCAGGACAGCTTTTTACAAGAGACAGGGGGAGAGAGAGACTCCCCTGTTGTTCTTATCCACAACAGAGAATCACATTGCAAATTGTCTTTCTCTCTTGCAAAAACTCGCCCTAGATTTTCTGCCTCCTGTTATGTCCATCCCCCCCCGACCCCCGCCATCCCTGAGCTTCTGAAGGAAAACTCGAGCCAAGGCTTTTTGCAAAAGACAGAGAGAGAATCCCATCACTCTTCCCCTGATGGAGAATTGCATTGAGTGACTGTTCTTTGTAAGTCTATACTACCCAGGGAACCTTGCGGCACCTGATATGCACCTGGGCATCTTGTGTAGTTTTCCTCTAAATCAGAAGAGGAAACTTCTCAAAAGAAGAAGATCAGTCAAAAGGTATTTGAAAGAGAGAGTAAAGAGAAAGACATATTTTCAGGACACTTGGAATCTATTTAGCAGTGTGATCCTAAGCAGAGTTCTACTCTTCTGATTCTATTGATGCCCTGGCGTTTGGCAATCCTAGCTGTTGGATAACAATGAAGTTAAAAGATTGCTAAAGGAAGACATGACATAGCCAAGAAGTTGGATGAATTACTTAGATGTGTCCATTATGGAAACTGATGTGCAGTAGATTCAGAATGCATGAGGATAGGCAGCATGGTATTGCTTGATCTCAGAAGCTAAGCAGAGTTGGTACTTGAATGGGTGACTACCAAAGAAGACTCTGCAGAGGAAAGCAATGGCAAACCACCTCTGCTTCTTACTTACTTTGAAAGTCCCTTGCTAGGATTTCCATAAGCTAATTGAAACTTGATGGCACATACATACACAGATTTAGAATGGACGAAAGAAATTACTTCACAAAAATTTTGTTGAATCTATGGATCTCGCTACTATGGGATATAAAGAAAGATACTAGCTTGGATGGTTGTTCACAGTGATTTGTTATTATTGTATGTCTCAATATAAGACCACTATTATTTACAGCTACAAATTAAAATTCCAAATATGGATGGGTTTAGAATAAGTATGGGAGTGGCATCGGAGACATTCAAGTATCTGATCTCCAAAACAAATATTAAGGACCCAGAACAATTGGTAGTTTCAGTGCTTACATAATTTGATAGCTAACAAAGATATATAATCTCACACGGGCAAGCCAAATTAGCTAAAGTCACTGCTGTTTAGTATGTGAGATGAAAGTGTGGGTTTTTATTATTCCCATTTAATTCCCACACCTGTCATACAATACTACTCTGCAGATAGACTGAATCCAACTGGTTTTTTTCTGGAATGTTGTGTGCTATTGTTAATTAGTTTTTTATTCAGAAATAGCAGTTGCTGAGTTCTTGTGTCCAAAATGTCCATTTTGCATTCAGCGAGTTCTGTGCTTCTAAGACGTCTTAGTTCAAATTGCCGCCTAACCTCATAGGGCTCATTAACAGTCAGCTTTCTCCTCCTCCAACCCCAACACCAATTTTGAAGATGATAAGATAACACTACTTATTAAACTGAATGTATCCTGCCAAAGTACATAACTAGAATGTCCATCTGTGTTCTTATGATCTAATGCTTCTAACAAATACAAAACCCTGTAATGAATGTAGTTAACATTTATATTTAGGAAAGTGTACATGCCCAAATACAAAAGGGACCAAATGATTCCTTCACAAACATTACATCTGCACTGTGACAGATTTTTTTTCAGCTTTAATTTCCTTAGCTGATGTGTTTAAGTTGGCATGTAACAGATTTGGAATTTTCCAAATTACATTACATTTAGTGGCACAGATCATAGGGTTGCCCATCCCAGGTTGGGAAATTCCTTGGAGATTTGGGGTGAGGCCTGGAGAGAGTGTGGTTTGGGGAGGGACATCTGTGCCCACTCTCCAAAGCCGTAATCCTGGGAGATCTCCAGGCCCCACCTGGAGGTTGGCAACATTAAATGTTATATGTTGCACTGCTCACCCTTCAGCCATGTTCTCTGTAGTCAGGGGATCTTGTACCTAGCAGATATATAAGAGACCCTTTAATCCTTCTAAAGTGTCACCATGTGGGAAAAGATGCTGTAGTGCACTCTGAAGCTTTTGGGGGGTAAATTGTATTAATATGTTAGATGACAGCCATTTTGTACCGACATTTATTTGCAAATGATTCAAGGACAAAAGAGCATTTCTGTGGAAAATGTGAAATAGTGTGTCATGGCCTATGCTTAAAGATTCCAAAGATGCTTTTCAGTGACTTCTTTGAAAGGGCTCCTGACAATATCAAGCATTTAGGGCAATCCAGTGAATAAATAACAAAAGATAAATAAAAAAGAGGAAGTAAACACTGAAGAAATGTATTTCTTAGGTTTGAAGTGCTGAGAATATGTGAAATTTGAAGTTCTGATTAAACCTAGCAGTAAGCTTATCAGCCATGGAGTAATTTATAAATGTACTTAAGGTTGCTGCCTTTACAAGTGCAAGAACCTTGGATGGCAGATTGTGAAGCCTAGTTGGAAGCAAAAATTGATCAGAACTGGACAACAAAGGATGACAGGTTCTAAGTTACAACATTAGCCAAGAGGGAGGACAGAATCTTAGTGTCAAAGCAAATGCAGGCAGGGCCGGCGCCACCATTGAGGCGGTGAGGTGGGTGCCGTGGGGCCAGAGGGGGCGCCGGAGGGGGTATCAGGGGTGGAGGTGTGTGCTGCGCCGGTGGCGGCCAGCCCTGCACCGCCACCGGCCAGCCCCATGCTGCCACCACCGCCACATGCCCCCAGGCAGGCGGAGCAGCCGCAGGCCCGGGATGGCAGGCGGCCAGGGCAGTGTGCGGAGCATGGGTGGCCTCCTCGCACCACCCCAGCCACCCGCCGGCCAATGGCCCTGGCACCACTGCATGATGATGTCATCACACAGTCCATGGGCGCACGCGTGCGAGGGTGGCCTCAGGCACCAGTGACCCTGGCGCTGGGGCTGAATGCAGGAGATGTCATAAGATGAAGCACAGGAAACCTGCTGCCCTACTCGGATTGCCAACCTCTTGGTGGTGCCTGGAGATCTCCCCGGTTTACTACTTATCTCCAGACAATAAAGGTCAGTTCCCCTGGAGAAAATGGCTGCTTTGGAGGGTGGACTTTATGGACTCTGAGGATATCCCTCCCCTCCCTAAAGCCTGCCCTCTCCAGACTCCACCCCCAAATCTCCAGAAATTTTCTAACCCAGAATTGGCACCCCTATCCCATACATGCTGTAAATGGGAGCCTTTATATCCAGCCATGAGTCTGCTTGGGCTTTTGAACAATCCATGTCCAGATTATAAGATCATTTCCCAGATTTTTTTCTTCAGGCCACCAATTAGCAAATGTTGAGTGAGTTACAATTTTTTTCTAAGTTGTGTCCATTTTAACTTATCACTAATATCTTGTAAACATGAATGACCTGGCTAAGATTTTCGGGCGGTGGGGCAAGGCACCTTATTGGACCTCCTGCCTTACCTGTATATAAAGCAAACACACTAACCAAGTCTTCATGGTTCTGTTTCGACGGTTCAATTCCTATACTGCAGCATTTCCCCCCTGACTATCTGCACCAGATTTGCCACAATGAGTAGTCACTCCGGCCACTATGCGGCTTTTCCCCAGCTTTCCTGAGAGTGCTCATAGGCCGATGTTTTTTTTTAAAACTTACTGTTTTTTTTTTTGCAGTAAGTTGTTTCCCCATACTTACTCTTTATTCCACCCTCTTCCCTTCTCTCCTGCCCCCGCCAGGCCACTACATTGTGATTGGCTACTCTCATCTAGCCAGCCACTCCCCCTCCCCTTCTTTCTATTCTTCCCCATTCCATTTTGTCCTCTCTTTTTTTTATTAAGTCCAGTGCAAGATTGATAAATTGCTGGTTTGAAAGTACAGATGAGGAAGTTCCCTTTGCAGAGAGACAGGACAGCTGAAATAACCAAACTTTTTCAATTTCACCTTCTAGCTAAGTAGAGGCCAATCAATTTCACCCCATTTCCATCCACACCTGTTGTGAATAGAAACTTTTCAAAAAGCTGCCACCTTGTTGAGAGCAGGCAGGTTGTCATTGCCTGTGCCCCACTCCCCAGTTCTTAACCTGAGAACCAGCCCAAATGGAGCTGCCAAAATATGACAAAAAGATAAAAAAACGGGGCCACACAGACCAAACATGAGGGTTGTGAATGGCCACATACGACCTAATTCCATACCTTTTGGCTTGACTTCAGGGATAGTGAGGAGTTATGTCCCCGATGCAGAAGGGGGTACTGTTTCAAAAGGAAGTTTATATTTAACTGCAGACTCACCTTTTGGTCAAGTAGGGTAAGACATTTTTGTAGACCATCCACTATACAGTTAACCTTTTTACATGAAGTAGAACAAGAACAGATCTTACCTTTTGGTATACAGCTTTTCCTCTCCTATAGCTCAAGCTACACCTTGGTATCCTGAGTTGGTGCTGTAGTCCTGGATCATGGCCAGGAATTGCTTGAATCCATCTGCCAGGTCTGGCTGCTGTAAATATCTGTAAATGTTGATATATACAGTTTACCAAGTCTGTGACAGATGAATTTGTTGCTGTTTTGATAACAGCAGTTTTTATTCCCTACAGACATGGCAAAGTAGAAGCACTGCAAGTAATGCAGATGATACATTGCTAATAGTTTGTGTCCTGTTATTTTTTTTAAGGTTACTCACCGGTCATTCTATAAACTGAGTTGCGTTCTTGACTTCACATGTATAGTCAACCTGTCAGAGAAAGCATTCAAATAATGGATTAATTCTTAAGCAAACTGAAACCTCATGAGGTCTAAACGCTTCCAAAGAAATCAGTGGGATGTTAGTGTGCTCTGGGGTATGGGCTGGGGTGTGCTTATAATTGCAGGCTCCACTTTGAACAGGCCGTAGGGAGAGGCAGTATAGAAATAATTCAAATAAATAAACACTGCAATGATTGGATAATCTGAAAATTGCTGTCAAGAATGAGGCTTCTGCCTTTGACCATTACCCCCACAATGTAACTCTGTAGCATTTATTTACATTATTTATTTATTTATAGTCCACCATTTTCACTGAGATTTAAGGCAGATCACACAATGTAATTCAACATAGTAAATAGGATGTGACATCTGATAAGGACTAGGAATGCAGAATTCTGAAACAAAGCTGAAGTTTACACGACATATTAAACAATGGCCGTCATCACACGGGCTTTTATTTAGCGCTAAAATGGCGCTATTTCCCGGCAAACACCCACCTTATTCCAACACTGTAGCGATTTTCTTTCTTCTGCTTTGGGCTTGATAGTCGCGCTATTTTGTGCCTCAGTGTGAATGCCTCACATCGATGTATTTTGCCTTGCAACGTCCTATGCCCTCCCTTCAATCCCAGAATCCATTTCTTCCTGCGACTCCCCTTTTTTAATTTTATTATGTCCTTATTACGCCATAACGACATAACACAATGCAAACTTTCTGCTGAAGTAAAAATAACTCAGTCGCCATGGCAGAGTCTTCAGCGATGGGGATCACGTGAGACAGGGAGTTTTCTGCGGGCAAAAGGCTATTTATATACTTTCAAAGTTGGAAAAACAAAAGAGTCATAATGTTTTGCTCTAACGGAATGTTTATATGCTGTTATTCCGTTATAGCGGAATTAAACGCCAGAATAATAAAAAAAAGGGGGGAGGAGCTGCTTCTGCGCGGTTAGAGAGAACAGAACAGAGGGCTTTGGTGTGGACAGCTGGTGGCGCAAAGAGCCGTTAGGTGACCCAAAGAAACGTTACTGTGCCGATAACAGGTAGGACGCTATATGCTGTAAATTTAACGGAACAGATGCCCGTGTGACGATGGCCAATGTAGAAAACGGTATTACAGAAGAAAAATGTAATTCACATAGAGCATGTTAATGCATACAGCAGCAGATAATACATAAGATGTGCGTGTGTAAAGAGCCATCAAGTCACAGCTGACTTATGGCAACCCCTCATGTGGCTTTCAAGGCAAGAGGCAAACAGTGGGGGATTTCCTTTGCTTGCCTCTGTGTACCAACTGTGGACTTTCTTGGTGGTCTCCCATCCAAGTACTAACCAGGGCTGACCCTACTTTGGCTTCTGAGGTCTGATGAGATTGGGCTAGCCTGTGCAACCCAGGTCAGATAAATACAAACTATACACAGTAGTGAAGACCAAAGTCCCATTTCCTTTATTAAAGCATCTTGAACTTTTCTGTTCAAGTCAAAACTGACTTACAGCGACCCCTGCTGGGGTTGTCCTGGCAAGAGGCTAACAGAGGTGGTTTTCCATTGCCTGCCCCTGCAACCCTGGTCTTCCTTGGAAGCCTCCCATCCAATTACTAATCAAGGTCAGCCCTGTTTAGCTTCTGAGATCTGAAGATCTCACTCTTTCTATATAAAAGGCAAGCCATATTGGCAACCACAGACTTTTTATCCTGGTGCACCTGTGCAGGAGAACCAGGACAAAACCTGAGTCATCGCCAGTATGACCTCTGGAGGCCACCGCAGTGTCAGGAAGTCCAGGCAAGTTGGCCTGTCCCTCTGGAGGCCACCGCTGCCGCAAGAAGTCCCTCCAGAAGGGGCCGTCACTGTGGGAAGGCCAGATGATCCAGCTTGTCCCTCCGGAGGCTGCAGCGGCAGCAAGCCGAGCATCCCTGGGCTCAGTTTTCTAGGGCCCGTTGTTTAAAGAACGGGCTCTGTTGCTAGTGTGATAATGTAGTCCTATTATAAAAATGCTGTCCTGAAAAATTCTGTTTTATATAATTTGTAGAATGCCAGGCTCTTTCCTTAATAGAGGGATGTCTATGCTTAATAGCTGTAGTGAAAACAGAAAGATATCTTTGTAGGAAAAATATGATGTAAGTATGCAGAATTGTTGATCAAATTATTGCTCCAGCATCCTATATTTCCACAGTACACAAGTCTGATCTCTCACCAGCATGTGTCCTTTTGCCCATTTCCTTTCTCAGTTTCTTCTATCTTGGCTGGCCATGGAATGTATTATTCAAATGCCCTCCAACTCCTTTTATTGCTAATTATATATTAAACAAGTTCCAACTTCATTTCTGCTCATGACACTATCCTAGTCCCACCATGACACTGACAGAAAGGGCTGCTGGAGTTTGGAGGGAGCTTGTGCAAATGGCACTTCTCTTTTTAGGGCTGTCAGTCGTAATGGAATATTTGATGAGGCAGTAATAACCCCAGAGTTCCTTCCTTATCAGCAAACTTGAAGAAAGGAAGGGAAAATATTACACTTTCACCTGCTTTTATTTATTCATTTATGTTTTCAATAAGGGCAGTTATGACATTTCAGATAAGCGCAGATTGGATGGGAGGGGGGTTATTAGGTTGGGGGGGGGTTGTTTATAGCCGCTTTGCATAAAATTAACATCCAAGTTTTCCTTTTGTTTATTTTGAGGGCTGGAATCCTGCACATATTTACAGGAGCTCATGGTTTAAGCATAACTTTTGGGAAATGTATTCATGTGCTCTCTTTTGCTAACATAACAGAGTGCGCATTTTGGAGCATGCAGATTTTGTTGAATGGAATGGTGAAACTGTCTTCAAATGTGTGCAGTTATTCGCATGTGTTGTATTAGCGGGGGTGCAGTTCTTGGCCTGGAGGTTCTGTTTATGGTGGAGATGATGCAGTCAGTCTCCAGTGAAATATTCCAAAGCAGTTGAAAAGTAAATGGCCTGAAGAATGCAGTCATAGTTTGTTGATGATGGTGAAGGTTTTTGTCATTTCAGAAGCTGGGGTTAATGAGAGTTCCGGAGGATACAGAACATCTGAGAAGCAGACTCCTTGATGGAGGCACCAAGCTGTAAACTTAAATCATTGAGTTTATAGGGAGTAAAAATAATTGGCCCTCAGATGAAGAAACCCAGTGTTTCGAGTCCCATTTCACTTTCCTGAACTGCCATCAAAGGCTTACGCTTTTGCTTGAACTTTCACAGAGCCCGTTTTGTGTTTTCACCTGCCATGTTAGGCCTTCCCACTGCCTAGATGCAAAAAGCTTTGTTGATACTGGGTGGACGTGAAACTAAGTAAGGCTTTTAATTCTCAATTTGACATAGTGCCAGATCAGAGTAAAGGAATCAGAGAGAGACTCTCAGCTACCTGCTCTTTAATGTCAGCAAGATTATGCTGAGGAGGAATGCTAGAGCCCTCTTATACCTTTATGACTCTCTTTACCCTCTTTTCCATCCTCATCCTTTGGTTTGCTACCTGTGTCAGTTGCTGAAATTGCTCTGTAAATGAAAACTTTGGAAACATATAGAATACTTTTATAAAGTAGTCTGTTCTGATTGTTGTACTATGAACAGATCTCTGTGCTTGTTCCTTGTTTAGTTAAGAAAGGCTGATGTTGTGCATGTGTAAGTTAAAGCCACATGCTACATTAAATAATAAGTTACTTTTTATATCATAAGTCTCATTAATACAAAAGATTAATATGGCTGGACTCCTGTGAAATTTCAGAAGTGCAGAGACAGTAGCTGTCTTGGAGTCAAATGTTTCAAGAATAATAACAAATATATTTTTATTTTCTTTTAGGACTTTTGGCTGGGAAAAATAATATCTGTTCCTTTAGATTTTGACACGATATCAGTAAATACATATTTCCAGACACATTGTAGACTAGGGGAGCTCTTTTAAAAATCTGTTTTCAGCTTGAATGTCCAGCTCTTGAACTCTTGCTGAGTTCAAGAGATGAGCATTTTCTAAGCAGAAAGGTATGCAGTTTTGTCTCAAAGCTACTTTGGACATTACTTCTCCCTGTTAAAATGTGTGTATTGGAGGCATTAAAAGTAACTGGAAATTTAGACACAGTTTAGTGAAAATAAGTTATTAGAAGCTCTAATAACTAGGATATCATATTGTTATGGCCTCAATCAAATCAACCAGGCTTTCTATCCAATTGGATATGAGAGAGAAGAAGAAAAAGACAAATGAATTATTTCCTTTTTTTGGGTCTGTACTTTGTGGCCCATGTGTTGGTCACATAGACTTCAGCACATGAAGGTCTTTGAGTGGCTCTTTCCATCCTTGATCATTTTCTTGGCCGTGGGCATCTGTGGCTGGTCTGAGCATCTGCTTCATCAGGAGATAGAGAAAAATTATTTCTGTTGTTGTAGAGAGCTTTGTTTGGCTTGGAATGTTTGTAGCCCTGCATGTTCCTATATATCTCTTTCTATAAAAACAGAAAACTTATTACACTCAAAGGTGGCCCACATATGCCTAGTGATTCTATATATATACTCACTCTTTTACCTTCAGAGAATTTGTCATTATCTCTTGTGCAAAATCCATGACCAGCTCCTGTGTGCCTGAGGAATTGTGGCATGAAATGAGGAATGAAACCCACAACAGGCCAGTCTTTATATTGACTGAGGGCTGATTCACAAGATGATCTTTTCTACCCATACATCCAATTTTTGTAGGCATCTCATGCTGCCATTAGCCACATTGCCCCATGTAAAGTTAGGTCAGCTTTTTGTATGCCACTTTGAGAGTAGTCATCATGAATGCTTATGGCAGAAAAAGAAAGAAAGAAAGAAAGAAAGAAAGAAAGAAAGAAAGAAAGAAAGAAAGAAAGAAAGAAAGAAAGAAAGAAAGAAAGAAAGAAAGAAAGAAAGAAAGAAAGAAAGAAAGAAAGAAAGAAATGCGACCCTCTCTGTCCTGTAAGTGGCAGTTAAGCAAAAAAACCGGATGTTTTGTCTTCTTTGAGTTTACATGTCCATGATACATGATCCTTATGTACAATTCTTATAAATTATGCCTTAATAAGTTTGAGGCAGTAGGTTATATTAAAGATGCAGGTGAAAGACCAATTTGGCATTTTACTGGTAGAGCTGCCAACCTCCAGGTAAGTGAATAACAAAAGGGGCACCGTGTAATAAACTGCATCATGAGCAAAAATGACCTACACTGGTAAGGTCTAGCGGACATAATGTTCTTAAAGTGCACCATGCAGCAAATTAATAGATAAGAATCATATATTCCTGTATGGCTATCAAAATATTCTATTAATGGAAAGTGCTGGGTGCTCTATGTTCCACAATCAAAAGTTACACAATTGCATTAAGTAAATCACAGTAAATAGAACAAGACGTAATCAGCGTCTACAATCATACAAAGAACTAATTGAGCTGAAATCGCCTGCAAGACTTGGGAGACTTGGAGACTTGTGTAACTTTTGATTATGGATTATAGAGCACCTAGCACTTTACATTAATAGTATATTTTGATTGCCATACAGGAATATATGATTTTTATCTATTAATTTGCTGCAAGGTGCACTTTAAGAACATTAGGTTCTCAACCTCCAGGTGAGGCCTAGATATCTTATGGAATTACACTTGTTCTTCAGACTACAGAGATTAGTTTCCTTGAAGAAAATGGCTGCTTTGGAGGGTGGACTCTATGGCATTATACCCCCACTAAGACCTCTCTCCTACCAAATCTCCTAATCTCCAGGAATTTCCCAACCCAGAATTGGCATCCCTATTTACTGGCCATCTTCTTAATCTCATTTTTTGAGTTGCTTCCTATTTATTTAGAAAAAAATTATGCCAGTTCACTGGGAACCTGCTTGAGGCAGCTTACAAAAGAAAAAGAAAAACCATTCAGCAATAAAAACTCAGCCCAACATTTTAAAAAATACTATAAAAACAGACCACTGACAGCTTAGACTAAAATAGTATTAAAAGATCAACCCCTTAATTAAAAGCCTGGGTGAAGAGAAACATTTTGTCCTAGTGCCTAAAAGAGAACAATGTAGGCACCATGCAAGCTTCCAGTTTGGTGTAGTGGTTAAGAGCACGGGACTCTAATCTGGAGAGCCGGGTTTGATTCCCCACTTCTCCACGAAGCCAGCTGGGTGACCTTGGGCGAGTTACAGTTCTCTGGAGCTCTCTCAGCCCCACCCACCTCACAGGGTGATTGTTGTGGGGTAATAATAACACTTTGTAAACCGCTCTGAGTGGGCATTAAGTTGTCCTGAAGGGCAGTATATAAATCGAATGTTATTATTATTATTATTATTAAGCTTCCATCATCTAAATACATTGTAGTTTATTTTTGAATGAAGTCTTTCTTTCTTCCCAAAGCACATCACAGTAGAGAGCAAGTGTTGTTGGTCTAGAACTAGGGATCTCCAAGTTCAAATTTCCCCTCAGTGATGCTCACTGGGTGACTTTGACTCAGTCACTTTCTTTTTCAGCCTCACCTACCTCACAGGGTTTTTAAGGGTTAAATGAGAAGAGAGAAAACAGTAAATATCCCTGGGTACAAGAAGACAGAGAATAAAATAAATGTTACAGATGAAGGATGCTATGGAATTATGAAAAATTACAGTATCAGCTGAAACTGAAAACAGTAAGAATCCCATTTTGCTTCATATAGGTGGAGTTCCTGAGGAGAGTTGTCACCTGTTTGTAGTTTTGATAGTGTTCTCGTGTTTATTAGGGACTTAGTCAATTACACATTTTGTCATAAGGAGTAGGAGGACCAAAGGTGGTTTTCCACTGGTGGAATGACATTTCTGTTGGTAGAAGAGCAGAAGGGGTCTGCAGCTGATTTCTCCCTCCTAGTGTAGATCTCTACTTTGTTCTCTACTTTCCACTCTCCCCCAGGAGCAAAGTGTAGAGGAGTTCAGTGGGCTGCAAAAATAGTGGGAAAACAGTAGCTTGGATCTAGACCAATGTTTTTTTCTCATAAGAAATGAAATGTGAAATAACAGTGTGTGTCCAACAATGCTGTTTTTCCAATGAAATGCAATTGCAGGCAAGTGCTAAATGGGGGAGGAGAGCGGGGAGGGGGCACGGTGACAAAAACACACGGACAGAGTGCTGGAGGTAAAGAAGGCCACAACTTTATTGAGATTACAGCTCAGGGAGCAAAGGCGTGCATAGGGCATGGATCCAAGCATCAGCTGACCTGCTTGCCAAGCCGATGACCCACACACACCCTCAGACCCCTGCTGAGGGGGGAGACCATGGGATGACAGTAAGTGGGATGCCACATAGGTATACACCCCTGTGTGAAACATCCCCTGCCACCTGAAAGTGAGGCAGACTGATAGCCCCAAACTGGGCATGCACTGGCCATTCCTCACTCCCCAGACCCCTTATGGGGATCCCCATTATAGGGAAACTGAGCCTAAGGGCCCTGTTTCCCCCCAAACGGATCACTGCCTAATGCCAATATACCACAAGAGCCACAAAATGACTCACCACCAACGCTCCCAAGAGCTGCAAAACCAAGCCAAGTGGGCCCCTCCATGTCCTACAACATGTCCAGATCCCAGCTGGATGAGCATCACCAGGCAAGAACCATCACCATCCCACAGCCTCTGACCCATTGCCCAAAGGAGGCTCATCCTGAGCCTGGCCCCCCAAGGAGCCCCCCACACTGATCCTGAAGAATTGCAGGATGCCCACGCAGCCGCTGCTAGGATCCATCAAGCCAGTGCACTCCTCCATGACCTAGCCAACTTGCCACCAACGGACCTGTCAGCCTTCCGGTAAGGCTGCACCAGAACCAGCCCTGCACCTGCAGCTAAAAAAGAGAGAATAAGAGGGGAGCTTGGGCTCCATCAATGCTGCTTGGTGCCACCAGCTGTACGAATCCACCCATCCGCAGCTGGGAAAACCCCAGGCCATCCAGCCAGCAACCACTCCCCCAAGAAATGGGGAGAGGGTGGACCAGATCGATAGCAAGGACATGCCTTCCAGAGAGGGGGATCCTGGATGAAACCTCCCCTCGACCCCAGTGACCCCTGCTCTATGCCCAGAGCAAGGCAAAAAAACCCTCTAGGAATAAAGCCCAATCAGGTCTGGAGAAAAATTCCTTCCTGACCCCAAAATGGTGATCGGTGTTACCCAGGGAACATGAGAAGAGGCCACATGACCTCGATCTAATGCACACGCCCCATCAGCAGTCCCCCCCTTCCATTGGAGACCCCCTACAATTGGCTCAATGTGCTGTACTTTGAGGAGGGCTCAGTGGGCTGCAACAGGAAGGGAAGTGAGAAAGTTTTGTTCTGCAAAGATTGTGAATGGTTGATACATGCAAGGAAGTTTCACATAAATGTGGAATCATCCATCAATTCATCTTTGGGCACTAGACTTGTTTTCCAGCTGTGTGTAGCAGCAGCAGGAAGCAGAAGAAGAAGAAGAAGCAGCAAAAGAAGCAGAATCCACCACCGTGCCACGATTTTACTCTTTTAAGCCAAACGTGTTCAGTGAAGCACTGAATGACTGGAATGCCCAAGACATGCCCAGTTAAAACAGGATGGCAACCCCTACATCCTTCTGGCTAGGGCTGAGCCAAGCAGTTGAATAAAGGAAACAGTAGTTGAAATATTTTGTTCTAAGTTATATTGGTGTACATCTACCAAATCAATGCGAAGATGTTAGCAGAGTGAATTAGCAATAATCCCATTGATTAGTGCGGGATTTAGTGGTGAGAAAATGGAGGCTAGTCTCTTAAGCGCATGTAGAGACAATCTGAACTCTATTAAGACATTAATTCTGAATTCATGCAGTTCTTATGCACTGAATAAGCTCCATAATATTGTTAGAAAATCTGAATTATGGTGCTTTGCCATTTAATGGTCACCCAAACAGAAGGAAAAACTGGCCTCTTACACTTCATGGCAAAGGTCTTTCTTCCTTAACAATCATTCAACGTCACTGAATAGTTCAGCTATACTTATGACCTCATAAAATGGCACTGTCCTGGTATCACCAGGATAGGGTTTTTTTCCCTTTTCTTAACCACACAGCTAATGTATAACAACCCACGTGGTCCCTCAGCACCTCAATTAGTACTTTATTTTGCCACTGAAGAGCTTTCCTTAGATATAATAAGGCAGTTATTGTAGGTTAAATACATACAAATTGGATTTTATTATTGCCATTAATATTATTGATGGCGTTTTCCCAACTCTATAATAAGAGATGTATAAATTATAGTAGTTAAAGCTCAATAAATATGATTTTAGTAGTAAAGTGGTTGGTATTTAAAATGCCATTGAAGCTGGGGCTGGACCCACAATACAGCAACTGAATGCACAGTTTAGTGTCATGCCAAGAGTAGACTCTTAACCATTTTGCACACAGTTGACCTTGGTACACAATGAAGGAGAGGAAGGGTGTGGGATCATGAGGGAGGCTCCACCTTTGCCCTGTGTTTATGTAGCAGTCTATGAGACACACCCTGCACACATAGTCGGTGCTATCATTAATACGTCCAGGTGCGCCCTTTTTTGTGCAGTGTCCCTTCCTAATTCTATGTATGAACATAACAGTTTGCATACATGAAGGGCTTGTTCTCACAAAGGAGTGAATAAAGAGGGTAAGATTGGGTCCTGCCTCTATAATTCTCATTTCCTCTAATACATGTTCAGGATTACAAGACGCAAATCCGTTTTAAAAGAATTTTGACTCAAGAGCAATATACTATGAGCAGGGATCCCACCTGCTGGTTGTGGGCAGTCTCCCAGTGGTTTTCCTGCTTGCCCGCTGATTGCTGGTGACTGGCGGGAAGTTTCAGGCTGCCCGGCAATAGCCTGCCACCAGCAAGCACTCCAACAACATGCTCAGCATGTGCACTCCCAACAGACATGATGACATCACTTTCAGAAGTGACATCATTGCACCAGAAGTGCGCACATGCAAAGCGCATACACGATAAGAAGACTCCTGGTAAGTACCAGGTTCCTCCATTCCCACTGGGAGTGTTTAGGGACCTGGTGACCCTAATTTAGGAGGGCTATTCATCCCAGACAGTTAAATGTCCAACAATAAATCAATAGAAAGTGTTCAGGTTGCTAACTTCAGCTTGAAAAATTCTTGGAGATTTGGAGAAGGTGCCTAGAGAAGATTGAGTTTGGGGAGGGGAGCACAGCAGGGATACGATGCCATAGAATCTGCCCTTCAAAGCTGCTATTTTCTCCAGGAGAACTATTTTCTGTAGTCTGGAGATCAGTTGTAATTCCAGGAGAACTCCAGGCCCCACCTGAAGGCTGACAATCCTAGTTAGAACATGTTTAGGCTTCCTTGTTTACTCTTTCAAAGTCAACACATTGGCACCACTGTAGTGAACTGGAACACAAAGTATGCTGTGTGTGCTAAGTGCCATCACATTGCCTCCAATTTATGGGAATCTTAAAAATGAATGACCTCCAAAGCATCATATCTTTAACAGTCTTATTCAGATCTTGCAAACTGGAGGCTTTGGCTTCCTTTATTGAGTAATGCCATCTCATTTTGGGTATTCCTATTCGCCTTCTGCCTTCCACCTTTCACAGCATTATTGGCTTTTCCAGTGAGTCTTGTCTTCTTATGATGTGCTGACATTGTATAAGAATAAGAATAGTAAACTGCTCAATACATGGAATTACTTTTGTCATTTAAAAACTCGTTCGTTATTAATGTTGTTTTAGAAAGGGTTAAACGCCTTAACAGGCTATGAATTAGTACCGGGGGGGGACCCAGACCCATATCTACTATAAGAGACTGGTAATGGACAGGAGCTTAAACGGGGACATGGGGGGCACTATGAAGGATTGGTGCTATATCACCAGGAAATGATGTCACTCCACTCTAGGAGTCTAGAGTTTCCAGTGATTCCTAGAGCAGAGTAACATCACTTTTAGATTTTCCCTGGAAGTGATGTAACACTGTCACATCAACAGCATTTTTTTTTCTCCCTCCAGCTGCAAGATTCGTGACAGGCCACAAAAGCTGAGGGTTGAATATCTCCCACCCCACTGTGTTTGTTTATATTATAGTCTGTCTTTCTAACCAAGGCCAAGGCCGATTACATAGCGCAAGTCAATAAGAACAACTGCTAGGACATTCGATGAACAAATATAGGCTATATGTTGCAGACATTTGAAATGGGCCTAAATCAGAAATACAGAGATGAAACATTGCTGAAGCAAAACAAGTAAGTAAACATAAAATCTTTAATGACATGAAAACTACCCAGTAGGAGCATATCTACACCAACAGACAATACCCAGTAGTCTACAGACCCTGTCCCTATTCAAGGCATGTCTCTGAGTCAATACTTACACCACAGCCCTATCAACTGAATACAAGAACCCATCTGGATAATTCAGTTTTGCATAGTTTGTGGAAAGCCAAGCGAGCAGGAACTTTCCTTATCTGCTCTGCCATTCCATAAGGTAGCGGCAACCACAGAGAACACGCACGTGTGGGCAGCTATTAATTTTGCCCAACTGCAGGATGGTATCTGCAGAAAGCACTGTTCAGATGAGCAAAGCTGCCATGGTGAAGCATAAGGGGAGAGGCAGTTCGGCAGATATGGCCAAGGCCATGAAGGGCTTTGTATGAGATAGTCAAAATGTTGTCACACCCTCTCACCTGCGTTACATAACAATAGCAGCGATTTATCTGTGGTGATGCATAAAATAACTGAAATTCATCCACATGGACTAAAGGTATGACTTCCATTATCATATTCCTCACTGGACAGCTCAGTTAATGCAGCAGCATCCTCACTTATACACAAACATACGACCTGTAACTTTAGGAATGGATTTGGAAGTTTTAAGAAAACTAGTCCAACATCCTGATCTACAAAAGCAATTACAGACAGTTAAGCAGACAGGAAATTCAATAGCAATGGAAGTTCAACATACTAGTAAATGAGCTGCTGCATTCTGTGCCAACTGGAGTCTCCATGATGACTTTGAGGGGAGACTTATGTAATCATTACAGTAATCTAGTCTTGATGTTACCATAGCTGAATGTAGGTGGCCAGATCAGCATGTCAAGGTAGGGGGCCATCTTCCAGGCTATGAGTTGGGAAAAGGCCTTTCATGCCACTGTATTTACTTGTTTCACTAACAGCAGTGTTGCATCCAGTAAAACTGAGGTTCATAAATGAGTCAGCCAGGGTTGACTAAAACCCATCAAAGTCATCCCTAACTACGTTAGAAAAGATACTGTTAAGATTGGTTGCCTGCAAAGAGGTCAAATTATATGTTTTGGTATGTAGGCCTCTTGAGGATTCATTATCTGATATTATACTGAATATTATTTGGTATGAACAGCTAGATTTGAGTCCAGTAGCACCTTAGATTTTCAGGGTATAAGTTTTCAAAAGTCAAAGCTTTTTCTTCAGATATAGCCCTGCCAATCTTGTTGGTTTCTAAGGTGCTACTGGACTCAAATTCTGTTGTTTTACTGCAGACTAGAAGCAGGCACGAACCGAAATATGAACCAAAGTTCATCATGAACCGGGCTGGTTCATGGGAGCTCATTTCTCATGAACTGTGATGAATTTTAGCCCAGTTTGTTTGGTTCGTATTTTAGTTTGTCACTGCAGACAGCCTGGCACTGATCAATGAATTTCCTAGGCAAGGGGGTGGATGCCTCTGCTGACCCAGAACTGATGTTTTCACAAACTGAACGAACCAGTTCGCGAACTGGGGAAAGTCCATGAAAGTTCGTGGTTTGTGAAACGTGATGAACCACAAACCTCACAGTTTGGAATTTTCCCGGTTTGTGCCCATCTCTACTATAGACCAATACAGCTACATAACTGAAACTTATTTGGTATGGAGTCTCTTTTCTCAAGGTCCTCTGTCAAACTTCTGCTCCTGTCTTTCCAGGTACAAGACCTTTTTACCTACTCTAATTCTCCATCTAAATGCACCTTTGATTATCTCAGTTCTATAGCACTCTGCTGCTCTAATTTTATTTGTGCACGTGAAGAAGCCTGCTTGTCTTTCTAATGCTATCAGATCTATTTTCTTCTTGTAGGTTTCTTCAACTGTTTATTTCCTTTGGGGGGAGTGTTTATGCCTCAGATGTGATTCCAATCTTTGACCACCTGAAGTGATATCTGTGGGCTGTCCATCTTCCCACCCCTTTATTCTCCTAATATTAACTAATTTCCTAGAAGTGCATGGGATTTGGTGGCAGATAGTGGTGGTCTTATTGCAGTATTCTTTTGGAAACATAGGGGCATCCACTGAAGCTGATGGGCAGTAGATTCATGGTGGACTAAAGGAAATACTTTAATCAATGAGTGATTAAAATGTAAAATTTACTGGCCACAGGCATAGACAGTTTTAAAAGGGATTAGACAAATTCATGGAGGATATGTCTATTGGTGAGTACTAGCTGTGGTGACTGAAGGAAACCTCCACATTCAGAGGTATTAAAATCTCTGAATACCGGTCCCAGGAGGTAACATCAGGGGGAGGCCTTGGCCTCTACGTCCTGGCCTTTCTGGTTGGCTGCTGTATGAGACAAGATGCTAGGCTATATGGACCACTGGTCTGATCCAGCAGGGGTGGGCTCTTCTTATGTTCTTATGAAAATCCTCTCAAATATTTTGGTCTATTTTGATAAACTCTCACATTGTCCTTTCCTGCTACTCTAATTAATATCAGTTCTTGATATCAACAAGGCCAGCTGGTTCTTGACATAGCTACTGAAGGGTTAAGTGAAATACAGGCCAGCCCTTGATTATTTCACCCCTCTGGTGTTGGTGGTTCTTCTTGGTCATGTGGCTTGGCTGCGCTAAAGTGCCTTCTAGAGATCACAGGTACATCTGTCTGAGTGCCCATTTGTCTACAATGTGACTATAATTGCTATTTCCTCTCCTACTCAACTAATTGCTTTTGCGGCCCCCTCTTTCCCTCCTCCTTCTTCTCCCTCTTGCCGGGGAGAAAATTCCCTCAGACGTTGTTCAACAAGAATGCACGTACCAACAAATTGTTTCTGGGGACTGCTATTTACCTTTTTATTTTCTGCTTTGTTAGCAGCACAGAGGTTTCATTAGCAGAGAACAAATGAATTCTGGGGACAGCAAATGGGAAGAACACAAATGTGAAGGGGGGAAGAGCCGAGAAAGAATACAACTATGGGATGTAATGAGGATGAGGAGCAGAGTGAAAATTGCCTCGAAGTTATCACGAGGTGTGAGAAATGCAGCATGATCCTATTCAAACCTTGGGGATTATGGCATTTACTGACCTCAGAGAGTTCGCAGTCCTCATTCTTTTAATGTATCTCACTTATTGGAGAACAAGGCAAGGCTCACAGGAGGGACTTAATTAGTTAATAAATATTTGTAATCATCACATACGCGTAGCTGAGCAAAGTTAGAATAGCAAGGCCTGTGACTTCTGGCCAAGTCATTCTCCCAAACTACACAAGTGTGTAAATAATGGAGAACACATGGCCTGGTGGAGAGTTCTGAGGAATCCAGCTAGGATTTACAGACTGTGCTTTATTGTTGCCCCATTATCCTGTTCATTGCATTCTTGTTCCAGATATGAATTAGTTTGAAAGGAAGAATGGTTTTATATAAATAGGGCCAAATTAGATGGCAGCATGACCCAACTCATATCATGCTGAATTCTATAATGCAGGGCGGGAAGTTATCCGGAGTCATATGCCCCACACCTGAACATATAGAGGCTGCACAGGACTCCCAAGTGGGTGGCACAGATCCTGCTGATGGCCAGAGCAGTCCTGGTGATTATGGCACCAAAGGCACCATGAGCAGGTAAGGGACAGCCAGTTGGGCCACAGCACAAGGAGGCCAGCCTGGGACTTTCCACAGGACACCCGCAAACCCCACACAGTACAGCAGGGAGGGAGCACCCTACTACTGAGTTGCAATTATCTGTGACCCCAAGGATGGGGGCGACAGTGTCTCCCCCTCCCCCTTTTAGGCCAACATGGGTCAAGGAAGCAAACCTCTCAGGTGATGGGGAAGAGCAGTGCAAGGGAGATGGATGCCCACACCAGGACTGCACATTTTAAAAAGCCTGGAAGGGCTGTACATACACAGCTGTAGGACTGTTAAGGGGCAATCCCTCACAGAATCTGAAGCTTTGAGTGACAGGCTACTCCAAGGAATCTGATTGGGTAGAGTGAGCTGGAAAGAGGAGGGTGTTTTTTCCCCCCAATCCTAGCTGAGAGAGATCTAGGGTGAAGAGCTGGAAGGTGGAATCCTAATGAAGAGCAGTTTTAACACCAACAGGAGAACTGAGAAAAGTTGGCAAGGAAGTCTGGGAAGGAGGTGCAGACTCCCAAATGGGCCAAAGAAAGGGGATTGATCTTCTAAGAAGATGAGATTTTCTCTATTGAGTCAAGCAGGGAGGTAGCTCTGGAGAATGGGTGTGGTTGGGAACTGCCTGTGGAGACTTTCAGATTCAGTTAATGACTGAAGGATAGCACTGGTGTGTGAATAGAAGGGGATTGGGGTACTAGAAAGTGAGTACCAGCATTCCTAACTCCAGAAGAGAAAGGAAATATTAAAAGAAAGCATCCTAGAGTAACTGGGGGAAAACAAGGGAACAAAAGCCTCAAAACATAAACCTTTAAGTATCTCTGAAGAGCATAAGAACTAAAGTCTGTACAGGTTCTGATTTTACTTCAGAGATATAAACGATGAATTACCTCATTTCACTTGACCTTTCCCCTCTAAAATAAACAAAATAGTTATTTTTGATTTTTTTAAAAAACCCTCTGGTTCCATTTCTGCTGTTTAAGAATGAGGGAATGTCATAGCCCGACCCACAGGAACTCCTTTAAAAGGCTGGAGTTGGGGCAGCCAAGGAAGACAGGACAGGCCTCTAACTCACAGTCAAAGAAGAGGTGTGGGAAAGGGAGAAAGGGACTCGTGCAAGATAGAACCCTCCTCCTATTTGAACTGAGGCATTTTCTGTAGCCTGCATCCTAAGTACATTTGAAAGCAGCCTCAGACTCCATTTTGCTGGCATGTGATCTGACAGAAGTAATTTAAGGTATTGCAGGACTGGACAAAAAAGCAATACTGAACCCTTCCTTTCCTGTGTTTTTCCTCACAAAACTAAATCTAACCACCTAATTTTCTTTCAGTAGGGTTAATTCTAGGCAATCAACCACAGAAATGACTTTGGGCATTTGGTGAAGGAAGTACTGCTGGGCAGGGAAGTGCTGGTAGCAGAAGGTTCAGTTTTACCATCTGCAGCACCAGCTTCCTTTTTACTCCCTTCCTCATTTTATAGAGATTACACAGGGTTGCAAAGGTTTAATGCAATACCAAACCACTCTGACACATGGTTGCTGTCAAAAAGGTCCCATGGCACACAGTGTGTCAATCTTGCAGAACCTAAGCTGAGTTGTGTCTGGTCAGTGTTTGTATGGGAGACCCTTCTAGGAGCCCTAAGTACATCACCTTGAGTTCCACCACAGAAAAAGGTGGAATATACATAAATAATGGTTTGCCTGTACTGTAATAGGGACTACTCTTCTGTCTCTTTCACTGTGAAAAATGCTGAGAAACCATGGTTGTACTACACTGTGTTCAGTTTGCTATGTAATCATATTAAAAATAAGCCTCATTTATTAATACCTTGGCTTTCTTCTCAATAGGGGCCCATTCTCCTCTCCTCCATTTTATCCTCACAACAACCCTGTGGGGTGGGTTAGGCTGAGAGGATATGACTGACCCAAGGTCACCCAGCCAGCTTCCATGGCAGAATGGGGATTAGAACCTGGATCACCCAGATCCTAGTCCATCACTTTAACCACTACAACCCACTGGCTTGGAGGAAATCCCTCACCAAATCTTTTCCCCCAAGCCCCAAAGTATGGATTTCTCTAAAAACATGGTATTGTGTACTTCTGACACCATGCTTATTATTTAGTACTTGAATATAGATCAAATATTTGGTTGAACATATATATTTGCTCAGGGTTTCACTGGAGCATAACGTTGGTGGTCTTTAAACTCTGCAGCCCTAAACAAATAACATGTATGTCCATGTGATGGATGTCATATTGCAGCAAGAGATTTGTAATATTTGACTTGTAAAATAAAATGACTTTGCATGCCAACTCACCTGAATAGAACAAATGTGAAGCACGGCCAGTGAATTACCAAACCAAGAAGAAAAAAATGTGATAGAATGGGTGACTCACAGTCTGACACTTCTCAAGAGTTTTTTTGTTCTGATTCTGAACAGATGAAATGATGGACAACCAACCAATGCTCAAAGTTTTAAATTGTCTTGGCATGAAAAGTGCTGATATGAAAAGGGTGGACAATATTAAATGAGATGATACTATAGTCTTTTCAGGGAAATGTTGTGAACTTACACCATCACTGTTGTAGTAATGTGAGTCTCTTAAAAATTCTGGCAAGAATGCCCAGTACAAGTGATGTGAATGTGATCTGTCTTCAGAAATTGTTACAGTGGGATTCCAAGGCAGATAATTAATATTAACATTCATTTCACCTGCAGCTTTTATGCAGAGCGGAATTTGCAGTAGGAAGGTAGCAAAATGTATGTATTCCTTATTCCATCATTGTCTGACAACCAGTTACTTCCAATGGGATAACTAATTTTATGAACAGATGGATGGGGTGGCCATGGGGAGCCCTCTCAGCCCAGATATAGCAAACTTCTACATGGAACATTTTGAAAAAAACAGCTCTAGAATCAGCACCCCACAAACTTAGTGTATGGTTCCGGTTTGTGGATGATACATTTATCATTTGGAGCCATGGGGAGGAAGAATTGATGGGGTTTTTGAATTATCTCAACAACATCCACCTGAACATACAATTCACAATGGAGAAAGAAATCGAGGGAAAACTCCCATTTCTGGATACCTTGGTCATCCGCAAAGCAAACTTTCAGTTAGGTCACAAGGTCTACAGGAAACCAACTCACACCGATCAGTACTTACACAAAAACTCCAATCACCACCCCCGACAGAAAAGAGGCATAATGAAAACATTAGTGGATCGTGCAAGACGGATATGTGAGCCGCACTTTCTCAATGAGGAAATTAATCATCTAAACCACGCACTTCAGGCAAATGGCTACTCCAGAAATGAAATCCAAAGAGCAATCAAACCCAGGATGAATCAAACAACCAAGGAAAAACAGTCTCCTACAGGAAAAGTGTTTTTGCCATATATCAAAAGAATTACTGATCAGATGGGGAAGCTTATGAAAAAGTATAACCTTCAAGCAGTATTCAGACCCACCCGAAAAATACAACAGATGCTACGATCAGCAAAAGACAGTAGAGACCCCCTCACCTCTGCAGGAGTATACCGTACACCCTGCAGCTGTGGACAAGTTTACATCGGGACCACAAAGCATAGCATCCAGACAAGAATAAAAGAACATGAAAGACACTGCAGACTAGGACAACCTGAAAAATCAGCAGTGGCTGAACATAGCCTAACTCAAACAGGGCACAGTATCTTATTCCAGGACACCAAAATACTGGACAACACTTCCAACTACTTTGTCAGACTGCATAGGGAAGCCATTGAAATTCACAAGCATAAGCAAAACTTCAACAGGAAAGAAGAAACCTTAAGAATGAACAGAGCATGGTTTCCAGTTCTGAAAAACACCAGGCTAACAAAACACTCTATACCGACAATAGCCCTGCAGAGAAGATTAGCACATCAAGCACCAATCCATATGCAAAAGAACCTCCTCAGGATACAGTGAAGCCTCCCACCATTGGCATTCCACACCCTGGGAAACTCTTACAGGATGACTCAGCTCAACCCCACCCCTCCTGAGTAGATATAAATGACCTGCCAACATGTTTTCCACACTGTGACACTGAGAGATCTCTGTCTTTTGGTGCTACACCTCTGAAGATGCCAGCCACAGCTGCTGGCGAAACGTCAGAAACTACAATGCCAAGACCATGGCAATACAGCCCGGAAAACCCACAACAACCATCGTTCTCCGGCCGTGAAAGCCTTCGACAATACATGTATGTATACCGTTTGTAATACATCTTGAATTCTTCCTTTCTTCACTAGACAGGAAGGATACAATGTGGCTGAATAGTCCATAAACACCTTGTTGATTGTTCCTAAATAAGGGATAATGAACAAACATCCCCAGCCTAGTACTAGGTTAAATGCTTTATTGCAAAGGCTCATGTGGGGAAGATTGTTGAGTAGAGGTGGGCATGGACTGAAAAATGGACCAAAATTTAACACTTTAAATTTAACACTTTAATTTAACACAAAATTTAACACTTTAACAATTTAAATTTAACAGCCCAGTTCGGAGTTCGTGAACCGGTGGGTTGTGGGACGCCCATTTTTGATAGACGGGGATGTAATGAGCTTTTGCCTGTGTCTGAAACTAAGCTTCTACTAGCCAAAAGAAAGATGTATCTTTCTCTTGGAAAGCTTTCAGCAATTAGTTCTCAGACCTGTCAAACAGCTAAGTTCTTTGAACCACCTGTTTATCAGTACATTTATTTATATAGGGTTCAATATTGCTTTGCAACTCTTTATCAAACACACAGACACCTGTCTAGAGTTTATTTCACTTTATTGAAAATACACCCTAGTTTTTTTTAATGAAGCAAGTAATCAAAATATAAATGGTTATTAATATAAATCCTATAAAAACAGAACACAGAAAGGCAACAAGAAATAAGTTTGCTAACATTTCCTAGTATATTCCAAGTTGAACATAATCAAAGTTTCTATGAAATGCATAGGTAAAGATAAATTCTCACCTAAATTCTCTCAAGAGATTTCTTCCATCAGAGCTCTGCCATTCTATCTGAATTTGCAATTTTATACATCATCATATGCAAATACCTAAGGTCTATTCACATGATAGCACAAACAAACGATAATTGGTCAGATGCTTCATTGAATATTAATAATTTCTATTGTATAACCTTCCAATTAGTAAAAAATGACGTTATACTCAAACTTGCAAAACTATAAATCTCTGAGAAGTGTCAGAAAAAGTTAAGTTGAGAGATCACTATTGGCTGAATCTCTGATAGAGGAACATTAATCTCGATAGAGTCCACTATTTTAATTAACTGTCAAAAGATTAAAGCACACCTGTTAGAATTACCTAACACATACAAAAAAACCCACAGATGGTTCATGCAAAGTCTAATAGTTCATCTAGAATACAAGTACTTGGCCTAGTATTGCTCAGTATTGATTATTGTCATGTGCTTTTATCTATATTGGTGCAACAGGGAGGCCACCTGTCAGCTGAAGCAAGCCATGCAGCCCATGGAGGCTACCAGGCCTGGGCAAGCTCAAGCCACCAAGCTGTGCCACAGCCCCAGCTCTCCACCTTCGCTCTGCAGGGGGGGAGGTGAGCACGCAGCACAGCTGATCCATGGCTGGCTTCAGCCACGCCACCATGGAGGCTGCCAGGCAAGGCTCCAAGTGGCGTGGAGGACCCTTTAAATTTCCCCCCTTGCTCCAGCTGACTGACAGAGTCTGCCAGCCAGCAGGAGCAACGGAGTACCCTCCACACTTCTCGCAAGCAGTGCATACGACCCTTTAAACTCCCTCCTTGCTCCAGCTGACTGGCAGAATCCGCCAGCCAGCAGGAGCAATGGAGCACCCTCCGTGCTGCTCACAAGTGGCGCAGAGGACCCTTTAAACCCACCAGTCAGCTGGAGCAAAGGAGGTTTAAAGCGCTCCCTGTGCCACTCGCAAGTGGCAGGGGGAGCATTTTAAACTTTAAAAAAACACTTGCTCCAGTTGACTGGTGGGCTCCACCAGTCAGCTGGAGCAAGGGGGGGTTAAACCTCCTTTTCTGTGCCCCCTGCTTGCACAGTGCTGACGGACCACAGGTCGACCAGGTCACAAAACAGGACACATCTATAAAAAGTTCATGGTCCGTGGTCCATGAAATGCAACCGACTACAGACCAACTATCTGTGTTTTTTCCCAGTCTATGCCCACCTCTATTGTTGAGTCTTTGCTTAGAGACAGAGAGAGCAAGGCAGGGGGAGAGAGAGAGAGAGAGACCCAATACAGCCACTGGGAGCCTGAGGGAGTGTGGATTTTGCAGCAGATAACTGAGATACTTTTATAAAATGGATCAAGACTCTTTGCTCCAGGGAGGAGTTGTTGGGAGTTGATAAGATTGTACAACACTGAGGATATATGCCAATTAACACTATCTTCATTGTAATCAGCCACTAAGAAGTTTAGTTGAGATTTGACTTCCTCATCAAAGGTAGTTGAGGAAAGGACAGACCAGAGGAACAATCTGAGATGAGTCTATGCCTTCCTGTTTCACAGCATATTCTACTAAAAAGATCATAACCAACTTTTAATACACTGGTGTTGTTGTGGATTTACAGCATTATTATGAAATGTAGTGTTATCGTTCTCTGGTTTATGGTGAGATAAATGAGATACACCCCTCAAAAATGACCTCACAATATATGACTCTAAAATTAAAAATTCAGGTTCACAGCACCGCTTGTCTCAATGCAGGATCCAGCTCATAAGCAATAAACACAAGTTTGTGGACCAAATACAACCATGTCTTCACTCCATTAAAGTAAATGGGCCTTTCTTGCTCTCTGCTGTCAGTCTTAATAAAGAAAATGGGATATATTAACCCCTGAGGTCAGCGTTATTCAGTTGCTGATGGCTCACCAGGAATTAATAGGGATTTAGGATGTTTGTTTATAGGCTTCTTCATTTGAATAACTAAGAAAGAAAGCTCTTTTAGAACAATCTGCATGATGCCAGGGCAGAAATTAACACAACAGCTTTCCTTTTTCTGATTGCATTTTGGAGCTCCTGCCTGCCACTGGAGACAACATATATATGTAGCCAGAAAGTGAAGCATTTATCTTTCACTTTTCAAAGACATTGTGTCACATAAATTCAATGTTACTTAGGTTTAAAGTTGCCCCCCCTTTCCCCCTGTCCTTGTGCCATTTGTAGCTGCATGATAGGCAGAAATCCTACAGATGTGGCTTGTCAAAGCATGATGATAAAACTTGCACCTGATGATTTTCTGACTTACAGAAAAATACAGAAATTGTAGTGCTAGATGTTTGATATATACTTGTGTTTCTCATTGTGCAATATGGCAGTAGTAATATTCAGGATAGGCCCGCAATCCCCTCCCAGGATTAACCCGAGATGAGTTTAAAAGTGTGCTGTCATTACTAAAGACAGTACAAATAACAAGTTCCATAATTGTAATGAGGTTAAGGACATACAGACTATTAAAACTGCTAATTAGCTTAACCTGTAAATTCTTTTTTGGCATGTCTACTATCTTCCATAAGTTTTCCCAAAGATCCTTTCTGAAATATCCCATTCACCCAATGGAAGGAACTGAGTGTTGCAGAATGGATTAAAGCAGTTCTTTGAAATGTGCCGCTGAACAGCCACATGATTGGGAAATGTCCAAAGAGCAGTTATGAAAGAGCAGTGTACAACAATGGCACATTTGAATAGTCCATAACATTATATGCTCCCTGCTTAAGTCTGAAGAATCATATCATTACTGGATTGTACCAAAATAGCATTTATACCTTAGGTACTCCAGAATGATACCAGTGTCTGAGGAAGTGAGCTGTGACTAGAGATGGGCACGATCCGCATTACAATAAAAAAAAACCCATGATAATGGCGATCGCACAATCGTGAATCAGCAGGTCGTGCTCGTCCATGGCCAACGATGCAGCGGTCAGGAGGGGCCCGGATCGAGGCTTGATCGGGGCAATCGTGCTCGGATCGGGAAGCCAGACACTCAGGTGCCAGCAATCTATTCCCCTGGCAACAGAGCCAGGAGAATGCCTGAGCTGTGTTTGCCCTCCTTCTGTCGCCCTGGAAACCCGAATGGAAGCCCAGCTTTCCTTGATCAGCAGGGCTTCCTTCCAACCACAGAGCAGCAAAGCAGTCACCAGTTGGGAGAAGCCACACAAGGGAGGGGGGGTGTTCTGTAGCCATGGGCACTACAATCTCATCCCTGCAAACCCTGATAGGCAGCTCTGATGGCCAAACACAGATGAGCGGCAAGACCCCCCCACCCCCTGAGGGGAGGTGGCTTGTTGTTGTCTCCCTGGGCCCATCGGGCCCGGTGGCTGCCGCCACATCCCACCTTCCCACATCGCTGGGAATAGTAGCACAGCCTGCTTTGGCCTCCATGATCCACAATCCACAAATCGGACACAGGAGATGATCGCTGTGGATCGTTAATTTGGGATCGTCGCCAGCGCCAATCCACAATCCTCTGGATCGGTAAATTTTTTGGATCGTGCCCACCTCTAGCTGTGACTCACAAAAGCTCATACCCTATCAAAAGTTTTGTTAGACTTATAGGTGCTACTGGACTCTTGCTCTTTTCTACTACAGACAGACTACCCATCTTGACCTTAGGTACTGTCAAAAAGTGTCACCTCATGCAATCCATTCCCATAAAAATATCAGACTACTCAAAGTTAATGAATGTTTGAAGCAGCCCTCAAGTTGAATGGGGGCAGGCAATGTGCCACTGAGTATAGTAACCTTTTCACAATGTGTGGACTGAAGCCCAGGAAGCTGCCTTAGACCTTTGTTGGAATCTATGAAGTCAGGCTGTAGAAGTTGTCTGTCATTAAGTTAAATGTTGTTTAATACCCTCACAGGGACTTCTGTCTGCCAGTACTTAATGCTGATCTACCTGACTTAATTTAGTGAGGAGGCCATTTTCCTTTCATAGTCCACAGCGTGAGAAGCCAAGAGCATTCGATCTACTCCTCTGATGTGACATCTACATAAAAAGCCAGCGGAAGAATTAACAATTTTTTTAGCAGGTATAGAAAAAAGAAACATAGTTTAGTTCAAGGATTGGTAAATGGGACGTCCAGTGCTTCACAATAGGAATGCAAATGTGGAATAAAGATTTGTGTTATATTTCAGGAAGACTTGAAGGGTAAGAGATTATAAGCATTATATGATGTTGCTACCTGCCTTGAGACTAAGAGGGAGGAGCGATAAATATTTAAAACAAATATTTTTAAACGAATAAGTCCTCCAGTCCTCTGAATACATTCCTGAACAGTTATATACCCATCTATTTCCTTCGACTTCAATCAATATTGAAGGGTGTTACTATACTTAGAACTGCATGGTGATTTTCCTAACAGTAGTAAAGTCAGGGAAGATTTTACTTAAGATGCTGAGTAGGGTCCAAAAGGCTATGTCAGGTAAAGCCAAGGTCTTGGCACACCCAGTGGCATCTTAATCTCCCTCCTTTTTCTTGACTCGATATGCCCCCATACATATCGCAGTGTTTTTGAAGTTCCCCTCATTTACAAAAGATGCTTACCCTGGAGTCTGAAGGGCTGTTTTTTGACATACCCAATTCCAGACCTTCCCTGGAATTTGTGAAAGTTCTTTGGATCCTGGCCATTATACTTAAAATTACTTATACGTTGTCCTAGTAAGTTCCTAAGTCAAGCTTCTGGAAGAATGGACAAAGGAAGCAAAATAGGTGGGCAGACACATAAGCAGAAATGCATGACACCTTTTGAGTGGGTGCTAAATAAGGAGAGCTCTCCCAGCTAGAAGCACAATGTTGTTTATGAACACATATGACAGATGAGCTTTTTAAAAAGAATTAGGATCCCAATACATAATTCGCCTTGAATTTTCCAAGTCATGATCTTGAAAGGTTTCCTGTACCTTTATGAGTAGCACAGAACATTATCCTGTTATTGTATCATTGTGATGAGCAAACCTTTTCCTGGTGAGTTATCCCATTGTTTGCAATGCAAGATACTGGGAACATTCCAAGGTCAAATGCAGTGACTGAGACTTGGAACAAAACACTATATATACAGTTGGTATGAATTTTATGCAAATGTGAACAACCTTAGTTAAATGAGTGCAAATGTATGTGTGCATGGGGGGAGTGGGGATGAGTAGAGATGTGTGGAGCAGAGAGGTTCAATTTCTGAGCTGCTTATTTCCCATTGGAAATCTACATTTTGGTCTGGATTATTTTATCCCTCTGTTGCCTGACTTGTAAATACCTTTGTTCTTTCAGTCCTCCAGCATTTATATTTTCTCTACATCTGTAAGTTCTCCTTGTGTATATTTGCTTTTAGTATGCACCTCTGGCTTGTCCTGTTCTCTCCTCTTTAGACAAATAAATACCTTAAGGAGAGCAGGCGTTGCTGTTGTACTCTCGTTTGCATGGGAAGTTGTCAGGCCTGATCTGACCTGCCTTTCCATCAGGATTATAAAGGTGACGGATAGTCAATTTCAGGGATTCATGATCCATTTTAGCACAGCGCTTCACCTTGCAGCAAAGTAATACGGCTGTGATAAAATCAGCCATAATCACTGCATCTTACTCAGCACTGCCCCAGCCATAAATATTGCCTCCATAAAGAAGATGGGGCGAGGGGGGGGGGGGAATGTCTCAACCAAGCAAACGAGTTTGTTCACTGTGACTGATGAAAATGTGTGGTGTCTATTGATGTACCCCCATTGAACCTGGAGAGGTAATCCTAAGAACAGTTACACCCTTCTAAACCCATTAACTGCAATTGACTTAGAAGTGTGTAACTCTGCTTAGGATTGCGCTGTCAGAGTACTGCTAGCAGTTCTGCCAGTTCCCTTGAACTAAATTTAGTTTGATATCTGTTTTTCTTTTTACTGCTATTTGATCCATTATAGTGTTAAGAACTGCAAAGCATCAGTAAATACTTCCACTGATTCATGGATATTTGCATTTATTAGGTTATTTATTTATTTTTAATTCTAAATTTCTGTTCCTAAAATCTAAAGGTGCCTCATGGCATTCAGTAATGCAATGACCTTGATTGTCTTTAGAAGTTATTTTTCTACAACATTTAATAAACTTTTACATTGAACTTCTAGTTTCTTTAAAATATCCTACTCTTCTTGTTTTGACAATTATCAGATTGGGCTGGAAGTTTACTATTACTATGATATTTTGCAATCAATTTTGACAGTTTCTTCCATTTTGATGTAGTGGTTAAGAGTGTGGGACTCTAATCTGGAGAGCCAGGTTTGATTCCCCACTCCTCCACTTGTAGCCAGCTGGGTGACCTTCGGCCAGTCACAGCTTCTAGGAGCTCTCTCAGCCCCGTTGTGGGGATAATAACAACATACTTTGTAAACTGCTCTGAGTGGGTGTTAAGTCATCCTGAAGAGCAGTATATAAATCGAATGTTATTGTTATCATTGTTATTAATAGATATTTAGATTAGGTCATTCATTTTTTCCTCATAGTTTCCTTCTCGTGAATAATTATCATCTTTTATGCATCCATACTGAATATATAAAAGATATATAAAACTTCTGCTTGAATCATAAGTGGATTGTAGATCACAAACAGCATCCTTGAACATTCAAAAAAAGGCTCATTTTTTACTGAGTGTTCTAAACTGGGTTGCCAATACTTTCCATGTTCTCATACCATTCCATAAAGGAACTGTAATTCTTGTGTGGAGGCCATTATATAAGTTTGTGCGACACATACACTCACTCAAAAAATTCAGATCTTTCTACAAGCGTAAGAAAAGACTCAAGGTTGCATAAAAATCTGAAATCTAAAGAAAAATACACTTGGGGGATTAAATCTCCCCTCTCAAATAATGGAAACAGTGTCTGTAGCTTTAAGAAATAATGCCCTTTGTGGCTATTGCTATGCAAATGGAACAGTATTACTAGTTGATGCTTTGGTTTCTGTCAGTAAAAGGCAGGGAGAGGGGAAAGGACCCTTTCCATGACTGTTTTGGTCTTTGAGGGAGAACTCATCAGGGCCAGCACCAGGTGATAACAAGCACCAGGTGACATGATACTGCATGATAGAGATGGGCATGAACTGAAATACAAACCAAAATTCATGACGAACCAGGCCGGTTCATGGTTCGTGAACCAGTGGTTGGTCAGATCCCATTTCTGACAAACCGTCACGAACTTTAGGCTGGTTTGTTTGGTTCGTTTGGTTCATTTTTCAGTTCATCACTGCAGACAGCCTTAGGTCGATCAATCAGTTTCCTAGGCAACAGGGGATGGACTTCCTGCAGTCCTTCTGCTGACCCAGAAGTGGTGATTTGCTGGCACAGAAGTGACATTTTCATGAGCCAAAATAAACCAATTCGTGAACTGGGGCAGGTTTGTGGAAGTTCGTGGTCCGTACAATGTGACCAACCACAAACCACATGGTTCATTTTTGTGTGTGGTTCATGCCCATCTCTACTGCATGAAGACCATGATTCTCCTAGACTCTGCTGCTCACTACTGTTTAATAGCAGCTACCGCATAAAAGCCAGTGTGGGGTAGTGGTTAGAGTTACAAATTATAGTCTGGGAGACCTAGAGTTACAAATTAAAGTCTGGGTCAAGTCCCTGCACTGCTGTGGAATTTTGTTCGTTGGACCAGTGACAGATCTTTTCTTCTAACCAAGCAAACCCACACAACCTCCTTTAATTTTGGGGACTAAATTTGCTTTGAAATGTAAACCTTCCCTTCAATTGCGAAATGATTTTATGACAGCAAATGTAAAAGGCTTTGGTATCTCTACTGTGAGGTAAGTTTTATATTCAGCATAGAGTACACAGATCACTGAAGCAGCAGATTTAACTAAACAACAAAGAATATTTATTTATTTGCAGGTTGGTTTTAGTGAACAATCAGCAGCCTAGGTCTCCCAACATTCAAAGGAGGAACCTCACTGAGGCGCATAAACATGAGCAAATTATGGTTTCAGGTTATGGACTGGGTTATTTTAAATGCCTCCCAATATAAACAGGCTTTCACTGCCTAGCCACCAGGATGGATGCTTTCACACACACAGGATTCTACCCACACCAGTCTCCCCTTTCCCAAAAATCAGACTAAAGAGTATGAGGGCTGCTTATCTCCAGAGACAGTCCTCATAACTCTGTCCTCTCCCAGCTAAACCACTCTGCCACACTAACAGCACTCCCATAGGCTCAGGGATGAAATACCTGAGTGGCTATTTTACCTTTTAGGGGTAGGACAACCTCCTGTCTAACAGAGTGACCTTGGGCCAGTCACATGCTCTCAGTCTAACCTACCTCAAAGGACTGTTGTAAAAGAGATTGGTGTAAGCTGCTTTAGATCTACATAGTGAAGAAAGGCCAGGTATAAAGAAAACTTTATTATTTTTAACTGAAGATGGGGGGCAGAAAAAATATAGCCTGGTTGGTTGATGAGAAGGACATAAGGAAGCAGGGGAAGGTAAGGATAGGAGGGCTGCCAGGAGGAGGGGGAAAGGAAATGGTGTGGGGAGGAGAATACAGAGGAAACTGAGGTGCTCCTTTCATGTTTCCCACCATGTTACTGGGCCTGGCCCAGTGGCTGGCACTGCACAATTCAACCAGACTTTTCTCAGGAGTAGGGATGGAGGGAAACTGATAGGGGGAGGAGACCATGGTAGGGTGGGTGGAAAGGAGTAGTGGCAAGAAAAGGGGGAAGTCTATGGAGGTTTTCAAAGAAGAGAAATGAGATGCCCCGTGCAAATCTTGTGCAATGGAACAGTGTTCTTGAACATTGTAAATGGGATATAAATCCTGACTACTAAAATACTGAGTTCTTAGCTAGAGGAAAATGAGCATTGCAAAATTAGCAAACAGGTTTTTACGTGAGCCACCAAAGGGACCTTTGTGTCTTGATTATGCTGAAGTCCTGATAATGAATACTTTTTATACAAGTTCTCACCTAGGTTTGGTTGTGAGTAGAGATGAGCACGAATCGGAAAAAAACTGAACCATGTGGTTCATGGTTCATCACATTTCACAAACCATGATCCACGAACTTTCACAAGCCTGCCCCGGTTCACGAACCGGTTCGTTTAGTTTGTGAAAATGTCACATCCAGGTCAGCAAATCGTCATTTCCGGGTCAGCAGAAGGTCACTTCTGGGTCAGCAGAAACTCTGTAGGAAGTACATCCCCTGTTGCCTAGGAAACTGACTGATCGGCACCAGGCTGTCTGCAGTGACAAACCAAAAAATGAACAAAATGAACCAGCCCAAAGTTCATGGTGGTTTGTCAGAAATGGGCTCTGACCAACCGCCAGTTCGCAAACCGTGAACCAGCACAGTTCATCAGAAACTTTGGTTCATATTTCAGTTCATGTCCATCTCTAGTTGTGAGACAAGGAGATGGAAGAGCCACAAGAGCTCCATATCCAGATTTCCCCTTGCTGAAGTTAGAAAATTCAGAAGTCGAATTTATCATTTCATTTCACTCAAGTCCTAATTACCCCAGAGTGGCATAATTATATAACAACAAGAATAATATTATGAAATTATTAGAAGGGAAAGATAGCATTATATCTAAAAATACACTGGCATTTTCCCTACTGGAACAAATCACCTCATGTGATCTAGAGATGTTTATTGTTGAAATGTTTCACGCCTCATTTTGTCCTTCTATAGAACAGGAATAATGATAAGTTTGAAGGATAACCTAATGCTTAGTTGTTTTGGAATCTCAAGGACTTTATATGATATATTCCCACTGCTCAAGGAAAGGCAAGGAAAGCAATTCTTCTATGGTTATTTCCTCTTTGAAATGATACAGCAGAGATATGGCTATGGAAAAGCCAAAAAACACCATGAGTTTTAAATAAAAGAACTGAACATTGCTATTGTGCTCTTTAACTCCCAGGAGACATAGGTCATATTCCATTCTGGCACATTCTGATTCTGCCCTGCTAGATTTGCTAGTCATGGAACTGAATGCAATTGTCATGGCCCTGTCTGGGCTCAGTGACAGTGAGGACTCCTCCTCAGGAGGAGAGGGGCCTCATGTAGCCAGCCAGGACTGCACCAGCAGAGGCTGGTAATCAGGAGCCACAGCTGCTGGCTAATCGGAGCTTATAGCCAGCAGCTGAAGCAGAGCCAGCAGTGCTCTCCAGCCCCAGCACCACAGGGGAAGCTCAGCCAGGGACTTCCACAGGGGAAGCTCAGTCAGGGACTGCCAGCACCTAAGGGAAAGCCCAGCCAGGGGCTTCCACCCCCCCAGGTTCGCCCAAGTGTAAAGACCGCTGCAGAGAAAGGCTGATGCTGGAGCTGCAGGACAGATGGTGCAGTGCTCGTCTCCTGAACCAACAGCAGCTGCTGGAGAGTGACTATGAGTAGTAGTGGGATGGAGCCCCAGCAGCTGGCTGTAATCCATGCTTGGCTATAAAAACTGAGCTGAGGGAACTGCCAGGTGTGGAAGCAAAGTGTCAAATGATCTGCAACCATGCTGTGTGCCTTGCTTGTTCCTGCCTTTGGACCTGACACTATTGGCAACTGACCTTGGACTGTACCTGACCTGGCTCCTGGACTCTGGACTCACTCCTGGTGTTTGGTTCATGCTCTGACCACAGTTTGAACTTGGCTTTTGACCCTAGAACTCCCCTTGGGCTTTGTGCTGGTGCTTGGACTTGAACTACCCTGCTTGGGCTGGCCCAGGCCATGACAGCAATGCTGCGTAGAGGCTGCTGCTCAGACTGGTGCTTCTGGGTCCAACTGCTGATCCTGTATGTAGATAGAGAAACATAATGGAACGTCATAACATCAGTATGGATCCCTGTGATATCCTGCATCATATGGTATTGAGTGGAGTGAGGTCGGAGAAAGGTATAGTGTAGTATTGTATTTTCTACAACAACCACACATTCAGCATCCTCTTGTTTTAATCTCCTTATGTTTTGTTTCTTAAAATCTTCCACTTGCTTAAGCTGCAAGGGTTTTTTGCGGGGGTGGGGGGATCATTGCAGGACAACAGTGAAGGTATAATAGGAGACAATGGTTCTCTTTCACAGTCTGCTCTGCTACTTTATTTTGTGTGGAATGTACAATTTACTATTGTTTAGTCTCTGGCACCAAGTTTCCTTGCTATTGAACTTAAAATGAACTATATTGATCACTGAAGTTCACTCTGTATGGATAGGCCATTAGCAGATAGAAACTGCTGTCTAGCCTATAGAAATGATCGCCTCTCCAAAGCAAATAAAATTATCTAAGTTTGCAGTGGCATAATAGCATCTTCAACAAGCCCAAATACCCATGTATTAGTTGCTTTTCTTTGTTATCTTATGTGGCAAAGTAGTTTAGCCCACCTGATCTATGCTTTCAGATATTCTTACAGTTAATGCACCTCCAAAGCTGCATTCTGTTTGTAAGCTTCAGCTGAACCCCAACTTAGAACAAAGACAGGAGAGAGCCTTTGGGAGTGTATTTTACCAATCTTGAAAGAACTTCTTGAGCTCCAAATTTAATTCTGAGAAAGGACAATTAGGTGCTAAATACTGAATGATATGGGGCGAACTATGGACATCATAGTTCTGAAATCAATTTGTTTTGCCAAGACTCCCTCCCCACAACTGCCCCTGACTATGAACCAGTGTATATATTACCTTTCCGTGTCCTATCAGCTAGTTTTTTGGTAAGTTTCTAAGTCCCCATCACTGCATGTATAACCAACTAGTATGTGATATAGAATCATTACAGATGGAATGTTGCCACCTACTCATATAGCTGCCATTAATATGGGCTGGGGATAAGGTCAAAAATCTATACCACATGTTTGTACACATTTGCTTGGATCCTGGGATGCCTGGGAGGAAGGCTGTTATATAAATATTTTAATTAAATAAATAAAACCCTACAATCCATTTTCAGTGGCAGAAGGGCACTTCCATAGGCAGAGAGAAGATTTCTGTTGATTTGTAGCTCCCACTGCAAGATCCAGCTTTACCTGCTGTGCTGTCATGACACCCAGAAACAACATTTCAGAAATTCAGAGGGTCATAGCAAGAGGGGGAGGCATAAACATTCACAGATCTCATAAGATCTAAGCTGTTATGCCATAAAATGGAATACTCCCCCAAGGAAGCAGCTGGAACATTAAAACATGCATTGGAACTGAATTTCCTAATGCAGCACTGTGGGCCGGGGCAAAGCACAGGTGAACTAAATTCAGCACACAAGTTTGGTAAATTACTCCCAGTTTAGACGAGCACAAACTGTGATTTTCCTCTCACCATTCCTGACTAATAATGGATAGTGGATAATATTGTAGGATCAATTAAAAATAGAACATTCATTTGTAAAGAGTTGTAACTTTTTTCTGGGAACTATAACTACCTTCTTTCTTCATAAAACAAAGGCATGATGAGTTATCTCAAAACTCCTTCAAGCCTTTCATTTTTATATTCACAGCCACCAGCCTGTATTAGCATACAACATTCAGTAATATAACAGTGCAGTTTAAAAACAAAAAAAACAAATATAGACATTGATTGTGTTTTCTGAAATGTCTGTTATATAAAAAAAGGAATAAATGCACAAATCAGCTCCAGTGTTTGCCTTTGTAGTTAGAACACACTCGGGACAAAGTAGTAGCACTTTTGGTTTCTTGAAAGACATATGTTTGTTCAGGCACTCTTTGTTTCCAAGAACATTTTAACCAAATATGGTTGATCACCCACCGGTTCACAATCTGTCCTTCAGTTGCAATCAGCAGCAGTCAAACATTCAACAAACTGTTTTCTTATGTTTGAACAGTTTGTATATATTTGTGCAAAAAAAATGTGCATATAAATTCTCACACTGCATACCCACTGCTGCCTCCACCTCCTTATCTGCTGGTGGTCACTTCATCCTTTAAAACCACAGAACATTAACATTTCACAAACAGGGACTTACAGATGTGTGGTGTGTCTATCTGTGTCTCTTATGGCTGCCTGACTTGGTTAATAACAAAGGTAGATAAATGGGATATGGAATAATTTGCACATGCAAACTTTCATACTGCCTTATAGGAATTTTAGGTTTTTTATATTGCCTCCCCTGATTGGTCAGGTTTCTTCTGGCAGTTCTGGTGGAAATAGGGGGCAAACTGCAAGCAACCCATGCTCAAAGAGTAGTTCTTTTTAATGATCCGGACATGAACTTGAGGGATACTTATGTTTGGTAAGCAAGAGAGGTCTATCCATTGGCTACTCAGGCACATGCAATGTACAACACAAACGTTACAAATATAGCCCATGAACCTGCAGTATATGAAAAAAGTTATACAGGAAATTTGCTAGAAGCATTGACCTGTTGAGACACAAAGTTCCTTGACCTATTATTACAAATTATAACCCAAAACATCAAGTGAGAGACTTGACTTCCATGCAAATGAGAACTGATCTCATTTGTATTGAAGTTCTCAAACAACCCTAATTTCAGCATCTCATGGTAAGCACCCTTATTTCTGGAAGTTGTGTGATCATTTCATTTGTCTTGACTATCGAAACCCTATTCCTCATTCACTAACAGAGGGGATTGATTGATTGATTGATTGATTGATTGATTGATTGATTGATTGATTGATTGATTGATTGATTGATTGATTGATTGATTGATTGATTGATTGATTGATTGATTACTTAATCTCCAAATAGGGCCACCTTAACAGGCAACTTCTAGTGAGCATTGCTTTCATGGACAGTATGGGTTTTATTTGCTTTGTTTTATATCCAAACTGCCACAGTCACTTTCTGAGCTCTAGAGATGGATGGATAAGATGTTGCTGCAAACTGAATTTGGTGAGCATGAAAGTAATATGAATACTATTGAAGCTTCATTCATATCTGTCCACGTTCTCCATTATATTTTTCCTCTCTCTTGACAGTTAAAAGCGCTCATAGCATGGGAAGGAACATAAGCTTTACAAAGTTTCCAAAAGTGATTTGGTTACAGTTGTAGCCTGATCGATATTTTTCTTCCATGATATTTTGGTACTTATTTGAGGGAGGGAGGAGTTGGCATTGGTAGGGTTGCCAGGTGTCCAGTTTTCTCCCAAACAGTCTTTTTTTTTTTATTTGACTGTCCAGAGGAAATGAGGTGAAAATACTGGACATATAAATGCCTGGTATTTTTGGGGGGGGGGGAGGAGCGGCTGGCCTCTGGCATGCACAGGCTGGCAGAAGGGCCAGAAGGTCTTCCTGCGTCACCTCTGCCCCCTCCCCCTCCCTCCCCCTTCCAGGCAGCTGCCCAGACTCCTATGTGCTGGTAAAGTGGCTAGCCTGCTCAGCCTTTTGCACTGGGGAAACAACCAGCCTGCCAGCCCACCTGGCCCGGCCTCCTCCTGCACTTCGGAAGCAATGTCCTCATGCTGGGCTGAGAGTGTACGCGATTTGTGAAAGCGCAAAGGTAGCTCTCCCAGTAGAAAAAGAGCTGGAGGAGCTCATTAGCATAACTCATTAGCATATGCCATGCCCCTTGATATCACTGGAAATGTGTCATTAGCATGAATGATTTGCAGATGCTACACCCCCTGACATCATCTATCCTGGCTGTTTTGGACCCAATCCTGGTCATTCAGGGACAAAATTGGGCCCCAAATGGCAAAAGGGGCTGAAAATGGCCAAAAAGGGGCCAAAAGGGTCAGGATTGGGCCGCTGCTGAGTGGGAGAGTTATCTACCTCCTGTCAGAGGCCTGATCTGAGCCGTTTCGGCCTCAATCCAGGCTGAAACAGGCCCAAAATGGCTGAGTCAGGTGGGCGGGCCACCTGACATGTGACCTCTTTGGGGAACTACTGGAACTGCATTCCCGTGCGTTCCCCCTCAAAATGAGCCCTGCCAGTAAGGACTGGGGTCTCCATCACTGCTTTTTCCAGTTTTTTGCCAGAGGCCATCTAGTAACCCTAGGCATTAGGCTTGGCACTTGTATGTATAAGGGTTTTTTCCCCTTTGGCACTTGTTTGTTCTTTCAACCTTTTTAGGGCCAAGCTACACATGACGAAAGACACTTGCCTGGCAAGTGGATTGAGTGGAGGGCAAGTGAACAGGGAGAAATACACTTGCTGTTCAAGTGTCATTCGTCATGTGTAGCTTGGCCGTTAGTTACCCCCTACTTCATTTCCATACAAAGTTAGGTCAGGGAAGTCTGCATTCTCATTACTTGGGAAAGAAATAGCACTTTAGTAGATAAGTTACCTTACCACCAGAACACACATGATGCAGTCTCAAGGGTAGCCAGGAGGCGGGGGGACTCCAGCAGCCAACACAGTTCTTTAAGGAATTTCTCAAAAAATTCCTGCCTCTTGGTTCCAGGAACTTTTTGCTCAACTCTTAATTTTCTGGGTGATATATATAGTTGCACAGTGCCAGATCTTTTGACTGCATCTGAAACAGAAGATTTAAAAAAAAAATCACGGGGGAAAAATCATATAGCTTTTTATTGCATGTGGATTTCACCAAGTCTCAGGACATTTATTCAAAGTTGATTGTTGTACACTAGTTTTGTTTTCTGACATTCCTTCTCTTGGGCTGTTTTCACACATCTTCCTGGCTCTGGTATGTCATGCAAAGCTCCCACAAGGACAGCATCTTCCTGGCGCGATTTCACGTGAGAACCGGGAAATGAAGCCAGGAAGACACTGTCCTTGCAAGAGCTTTGCATGACGTACTGGAGCCAGTAAGACGTGTGAAAACGGCCTTGTTCTTTCTAGCTGAGTAGAGCTGTACTGTGGTGCATATTTTGGGTTGTATTTGAGGGGGGAAAGTTTGTTTCCGTAACACCATGATCTTCAAAATGTTATACAGATCTCAATGTCTGTTGGTAGTAGAACAGTATTTTTACATTCTATGAAATGTTTGATCAATTTAACATAATTTGCATTTAGGGATACTTCCGACATTCTCTTAATCAGAATTACTACACATAGTATGAAACTTCAAATGATGTGTTCTTGTTTTCATGGGGCTATTGTATTAGAAATCCTCTCTTCTTCCACTTTTTATTCTAGAACTTCATACAGTGTGCTTGTGGATACAGTTTATTCCAGTGTTCAATTTCTACAGATTTTAACGTATTTTTTCCTGTGACTATTACCAATGTGTACAAGTACATGCATGATATACTGCACTTTAGATAAGATATGTTTTAGTTACATATTTTTATTTTTTAAAGGAAAACAAAATAACAGTATGAAGAAAAGAAAAAAGGATGATGATAAACAACAACAACAAATTTATATACCGCCCTTCAGGACAACTTAATGCCCACTTAGAGTTTTAAAAGTATGTTATTATTATCCCCACAACAATCACCCTGTGATGTGGGTGGGGTTGAGAGAGCTCTGAGAAGCTGTGACTAACCCAAGGTCACCCAGCTAGACTCAAGCGGAGGAGTCGGGAATCAAACTAGGTTCTCCAGATTAGAATCCTGGCACTCTTAAGTACTACACCAAACAGGCTTTCCAGTTGTATAGCATATTTATACAAATCAGAAATAATTGTATATAACAGAATATATAAAACGGGATATCTCCTTCATTAAATTTTTCAAGACACTATCACTATTGCATATATAGCTCACCTGAACATTTTTACAAATCCATCTGGGTTCATGAGCAGACAAGTGAAAAAGATCTTGATGCAGCCATATCTATGATTGCTTCTCTATTGCCTTTTCACATTGTTTTCAGGTAAAGCAGGTACAGGACAGGAGTTAATAAACTGAAATAACTGAAAGTTGCTAAATATGCATGATCCAGTGCCAATATATACATAGTGTGTGTGTGTGTATTAGTATATTAAATAGAAAAATAATCTTAGTGACCAAGTGACTTCAGTGACCAACAGGTGGCCATAATGTGAATCAGAAAAACAGTATATCCAGAGCAAACTAGGCATGTTTAGAAATTTGTAGGTAACATGTTCACCGGGCAAATACAGCTTATTCAAACTCCCTCAAGCTCCTAATTGGATAATTGGATCGCCTTGGTTTTCCCTGGCAAAGTTCATCATGAGCACAGCTGATCAGCATTGCTGCTATGCAATAGCCACCTGGGGCTAAATCTTATGATTTGCAGAGAAGAGACAGTATCACCTGGACTCATAATTCTTCAGGTTATTAAACTGATTGAGTTGCATAAAGCAGACTACTTGAGGTTCATCATTTCTTTGTAACTGTGCAGTCAGATGCGTCATTTAAATGACTTACATCAGAACACATTGTCTGCTTTTTGTACGTGGACTTGGACAGTCAATGGCAGCTATCCAAGACTTGAGCAAAGAATTGGTCACAAATCCAACTGGGTTCATGAGCAGACAGCACAACACTAAGTAGTAATACTCAACTCAATCTCAAACTGATGTGTTTTTTTTTTCATTTTATTATCTGACTTTTAAAAATTGGAGTCACTGGCCATGGAAGATGGGTGGTGGTGGAGGAGGTGACGGTGAAGAAATCTTTTTGAGGGAGAAAACAGTGCAATCAGCTGCCTACGTAGCCTGGGACCTACCCTAAACACTGCCTACCCCCATATGAACCTATCCAACAAGTATGATCAGCTTCAGGGCCCTGCTTTGGGTACCCTTGTCAGATGGCAACCTGAAAAAGGGCCTTCAGCGTTGTGGCACCAAAATTATGGAATTTGCTCCCCAGGGAGATTTGTCTATCTCCCTCCATCATTGGCTTCCATCAGTAGGTGAAGACTTCTCTGTTTCATCTGGCATTCCTTTACTCACCCTCCTTCTTGTTTGTTTTAATTCCTGATTTATTTGTGTGCATGTGTGTATACATACATACATATGTAAGTAAGAGGTATAAAACCAGTGTATATAAATTTTAAGATGTTGATTTTTAATGTCTTTTAAATAGTTGTTTGCAGCCTTGAGGGCCCTAATTGGCAAAAATGTGGGTTACAGATGTTTTAAATAAATGAAATCATGCAAATGGACACATCCAGATTTATACAGCTACTGCTCACTGCTCACTTAACAGATGGATTCTTGCTTACCTCCCACAAGCAGAATATGAGCCATCCTAGCAGGGACTGGAGCATGCCTAGGACAAATTCTTCTTGTAATACATAAATAAAATACCTTCTTGATGGCCACAGGTTGAGTTGATGACCACAAGCTTAGGCAATTTTAAAAGGGCTAGAGAGATTCATGAGTGATAGTATATCTATACATATTATCCATAATCGCTACAGAATATGAATCAGAGACAGAGAATAAACAGGGAACTAATATTTCTGTCTTACTGGTTTTTTGTGAGCTTCAAATGCTTTACAAATAGTAAGGATCAGGGGTCATTTCATAGAAAAAGAGCTGCAGGAACATATTAGCATAACTCATTCGCATATGCCACGCCCCTTGACATCACCAGGAGTGTGTCATTAGCATAACTGATTTGCATATGCCACACACCCCTGACATCACCTACCCTGGCTGTTTTGGACCCAATCCTGGCCATTCAGGACCGAAATTGGGCCCAAAATGGCAGAAAGGGGCTGGAAATGGCTGAAAAGGGGCCCAAAATGGTCAGAATTGGGCCGCTGCTGAATGGGAGAGTGATCCACTACCCGTCAGAGGCCCAATCCTGGCCGTGTTTGGACCAATCCTGGCTGTTTTAGGCCCGATTCTGGCCATTTTGGGCCCAATCCAGGCCAAAACAGGCCCCCAAATGGCCAAAAATCAGGTGGGTGGGGCCACCTGACACGTGACCTCTTTGAAGAAGTACTGGAACTGTGTTCCTGTGCATTCCCCCTCAAAATGAGCCCTGGTAAGGATCCTTGTGAGGACCTACCACAGCAGAACTCAATAGAGGAATTGTAATTGGAGCTCTTAGGAAGGCTCTATGGGTGCAGAACCTCTCATGTACTTCTATCCATGTAAATTTGTTCAAGATAGGCTCTGCATAAATTCTTTAAATTGCAGGAAAGTTGTTGCTAAGTCTTGAAAGCTGAAGCAATGAAGGAAAGAAATGGGGTTGAGGCTTACCTTTATTATTAAAGAGAAAAGGAGTCTAGACTTTTTGGATTTCATTGCATTTCTATGGCCTTCACTCTGGGGCCTAGCAAAGGATCTGCAGGAGAGTTGCCATCTGTCCCCCATTTCTTCTTAGAGGAACCAGCAGTTGCCCCCTGCTAGATGATTGCTTACTATACTTCTAGCCACTGCTTTTAAAGGCAGCTTTGCAGCTGTTTAGAGCTAGAAGGAGCAATTATATCTCACTACAGCAACCAAGGGGGTAATACATAATGGCTATGATCCAGCAAACTGCCGAAACATGAACCCTAGCTTTATTGTTGGCTCTAATTGAACAGCAACAAGCCCACAGACAAGTCACTAGGCCATAGCTGGTTATTTTAAGCCTGGAAGAGTCTAGAAACACATTTTAAAAATCTCTGTTGGGTGGCCTGAGGAAGAATGATACCATATCAGAAAGAACACAAAGAAATGTGTCAGTTCATAAATAGGAAGGATGTGTTTCATTAGATTAGTCAGATGCATAAGGATTGTTTTGAGAGATTAAAGGTGTGGTTGTGGTTATGATAACTGCTTTTAACTGTGCAGGGCATAGCATCTGCTTAGCTTTTCATTTAACAGTTCTTTGCTTCCCAAGCATGGATTATGGACATTTTCATTCCTTAATTAAGTGTTTTCTCCTGCCATTGGTTTATAGGAGTTAGCAGAAATAATTTAAGTAAAGATTTTCTCCACCTCTTCCCGAGTCCTCAGTTCACCTAAGATGTCAGGGAGCAATCAAAACTTCAATTCCAATTCTAAATATCAAGGTGGCAAGAGGGGAGCATAAGACAACCTTCAGGCCTTCTTTGTTATCATAAGGAGAAAAATATGACATAACCTAATTAGTTTCCCAGTGCTGTTGGCTGAATTGCTTGGCATGAAAAATAAAATTGATTAAAATTAGCATTTTTCTGTTCATTCAATATGTTTAAATATTGATTGTTGCATGTCTTCATAATTTAAAAAATACTGAATATGTTTTATAGAGCTTCTTTTCTCTCTTCTTCATAAACATATGTTATGATTCTTGTCAAAATCAAAACACATTCCTATGCATGTGTTGTAAAAGCATTATTCACCAGGAACGTCCCCTGCTGCAAAAGCTGTATTGAAATGAGTGGAAGCCCAGAATCACCCTGCAGGGATTCTTAGCTATTTCAGGAGCAATCCTAAGGAGATGTAGGAAAGAATTCTTAGATTACAGTCCTAATAACCTAGATTCTCACTCACCCAATTTGTAATGCTCTGAGAGGATAACAATTATATTAGGGAAGGGAACATTTAAAAATGAATTGTGCTGGATCCTGTGGATTTGTTCCATTAACAGCAGCACTTTTCTTTAGTGGAACAATCCTTCCCTTGACTCAAGACGCTTTCTGATAGTGCCAGTTGTGTTTGGGAATACCGCCTTTTGCTGGAGGAAAGAACCATCTTTACCTGGATGGATCAACTCATTGTTTTAGGGAAATAACAGTAGAATCCTAAACAGAGTTATAACCTTCTAAGACCATTGGCCTCAGTTGACGTATTGTGACTAGAGACGGGCATGAACTGGGAAAAAAACCTGAACCGTGAAGTTCATGGTTTGACACATTTCACGAACTACGGACCACGAATTTCACAAACCTACCCCGGTTTGCAAACCGGTTCGTTTGGTTCATGAAACCATCATATCCAGGTCACCAAATCATCACTTCTGGGTCAGCAGTAGGTCATTTTCGAGCCAGCAGAAGGCTACTTCCAGGTCAGCAGGTGATCTGCAGAAGTCCATCCCCTGTTGTATAGGAAACTGATTGATTGGCACTAGGCTGTCTGCAGTGATGGACCCAAAACATGAACCAACGAACCAGCCTAAAGTCCGTGGCAGTTCATGAGAAATGGGCTTTGACGAATCGCTGGTTCGCGAACCATGAACCAGACTGGTTCATCACGAACTTTGGTTTGTATTTCAGTTTGTGCCCATCTCTAGTTGTAACTCTCCCTAGGATGACACTGCTAATTTCCAGTTGCAAAAATACCTGTTAAAACAACATGATCCTGTGTCACTTCTGGAAGAGCATTACACTCTTCTTACCCATTGAGTTCAAATGAAAACAGTTCTTGTGGGGACAGCGGAATATAAATAAAATAAAATAAATATGTGAGTTAGCCACAAGCATTCTTTGTACTTACCTTCACTGAACACACCCAGTATAGGAAATGCTGAAACTGCTAGTGGTGCCTTTTGAGTGCCTGGCATGGAAATTTCTGTTTGTTTGTTTGTTATATTTATACCCTACCTTCCCTGTGAACAGACTCAGGGCAGCTAACAACAAGGAAGCATAACACATTAAAAAAATTATCTTTAAAAAATACTTACAACTCAATACTTAAAACTCAATGCAGAATATTAGAATACAAAATACCAACAATATGTATCATTCACAATAATTTCAAGCCATACACAAGTAATTACAAGCCATGCAACTCTACATTAATTCTAAGGGCCAATATTTTATTGCCCACAATCCAATGGCTCAATCCCATCAGTTGACTTAACTTATACAACTTTACCCACCCGCCGCTTACTGTGATTAATCCAGTTCTGGTTCGATCCCATATAATAATAACCCTCCTGATATCCCTCAGGCTTGGAAAACACTTCAAGCTTGTTTTAACACTGGCTCTGAGGCCAGAGCCCTCAGGGGGAAGGACTTCCCTCAGGGGGAAGAAGCTCAGCCCTTAATGGAACAGCCTCCCTGGTCAGCAGAGCACAGGCAGCAGAAATTTTGTTTCTATAAATAAATATTTTATTCGTAACGTTATAAAAAGAAACCCTGCAAAATCATATTGTGAGCAGAGCATTTTTTCTGAAAAGGTGTACAGAAATCCATTTCATGAAATGCATATGAGGGGGATCATATGACTAATAAACAAGGGGATTCAACATGCAGATACTTAAATGTGAGAATTGGGGATACTTGGCAACAAACCAAATGGTTCTGTAATTTTGAGGGGACTCCTAGGTTTGCAGAAAAATTTGGAAGTGCCCCCCCCCAAACCAACCTGTTGCCTGCTCACGCACCATTTACTTCCTCTGATATTGTCAATGCCAGCATAGGAGAGGTCTCAGAGACAAATGACATGGGAAACCAGGGAAGCTGTAACTGCCGTGATAAGGATATGGGGACAGGCTAGCAGTGACAGGGAGACACCACACCAAAACTGGTGTTGTGGGGGAAAGACAAAGGAGGCAAGTGGCAGAGCAGCCCTGTGAGGCCTGGGCAGCATCAGGGCCCTCATGGCAGCCCAGCCTGAAGACAGCCATGCTGGGGAAAGTATTTAGGCTCCAATGTAGGGGGTGGTCCTGCTTTGGCCACCCACAGGCCAGGAGGTGGTTGCATAGGGCCCAATTGGCTCTTGGCATTGTTGCTGCTACCCCCATCCCAGCCAGGACACTGATGGAGTAGTAAGACCTGCTCTAGCAGCCTGCATCATCGAAAGCTGGCTGTGGGCCACAGGGAGAAGGCCAGCAGGCAGAGGAGGCATAAGGGTAGAAGAAGGGCCACACAGTGGCAAACTTGGGTGGTCAATAGGGTTCCCAGGTCCCCTGGTCAGGGTATGATATCCCCCTTTCCCAGCCCCCTCCCCCTCCTCCTCTTACCTGGCTGGTGGCAGGGGAGGGGGGCATGCAGGGAGCGGGAGCTCTGAAGTGTGCTCTTGCATGCTCCAGTGCCTTCATTGTTGCACCTGGAATGGCATCATTCCCAGTGCGACAATGAAGGCTCTGGTGAGTGCACGCACACTTTGCACATATATAGGATAAGCTTCTCCTACCCCTGCAAACCCCCTGTCCCCCAGTTTGGGCCCCAGGGGACCTGGCAACCCCAGGGGGCATGGGGACGAATCCCTCCCCCATGAATCCTTAGGGCATAAGGGATAGAGGGGAAAAGAAGGAAGAGGGAAGGGGTAAGAGGAGTTAAGGCAGGATGAGAAACAGATAATGGATTGAGGAAGATAAGTGGAGAAGAGAGACAGAATGGGATGGGGGATTAAGGGGGAAGAGAAACAGAGAACTAGTGGGAAGAGGAAGGGGTAAAATGGGAGAGGTTAGGAAGATAGGATGAGCACAGGGCTGGCCTGTCCATTGAGGCTAGTGAGGCAGCCGCCTCAGGTGCTAAGGCGCCAGAGGGGCACCGGCCCAGGGGCAGGGGCGCGTGCCACGGAGCTGCCACCACCACCACTGGCCAGGAGTGCATGCTGGCAGCAGCAGCGTGGGGCAGCTGAGCTGGCAGCCTCCCATTCAGTTGCTCCGCTGCCCAGGCGCAGCCGGCAGCTAGGGCAGCTGGCTGCACCTGGCCCACAGAGCAACTGAATGGGAGGGCTGGAAGGCTCCCCGTGCACGTGCTAGCCCCTGTGTGATGATGTCACATGCAGTGACATCATCACGCAGTCCGGTGTGTGTGCGCATGCACACGCGTGCGCACACACAGAGGGAGCATTAAGCTGCCTCGGGTGCCGGCAATGCTGGAGCCGGCCCTCGGTGAGTGGATGGGATTCTCCCACCCCACAAGTTGTCTGCCCCCACCATTGCCACAGCTGAGCTGCCCTGGCCTGGCATTTCTCCCTGCCCCTCTTGTTGTCATCACCCCACCTCCTTCAAATTCTTTGCAGGTTCCCCGTATTGTTTAATGATATATCCTGGAATATATCTAATAGTTCAAGTGATCATTTGTGCAACATCTGTTCACATCACAGGAGTATGGTTAACTGGTTTCTCATCTTATCTTGAAGAATAATAAACAATGACACATGGCTCATTCCAACCTTGTTCTGGTGCTCCATGTGTACCCATCAGAATGAACAGAAGATAAACAGCAACACTGCTTGGTGCATGCTTTTTTGTTTCAGTGACTCACTGTCCGAAGCAGCTTTTGTCTGAAGTTCAGCTTTTTGGTTCATCCCCTCCTCCCTTTTATATAACAAGGGCAATATTGCTGAACTGGCAGGTATGTGATGAAGCTATATTTCTGAAAGCTTATAACAGCCTTTTGAGATCCTGAGATGACAGGATACAGCAAAGTACAAAGGGAGACTGTTTTATTATTAAATAAATTTATCACCCAAGCGGGGGTGGGTGTGAATTCACATGCAAACTGCTCAGCATTCATATTCTTTATTTCAAAGTCTGACGGCTGCCCAATTTTTTCTCTCCACTTTCATTAGCGCTTGAAGATGGTTTCATTTTTCCTTTTGCAAATGAAGCTGCATGTGACTTCCAACTTTTCAAAAGAAATCTTTGGCCAATCATTTCTTGTGTGGTCAATCATTTGCAGACTTACAAAATGAAGGCCAGTGTGGTAGATACTCACAAGATCAAGACAGGTAAAATCACTGAAGTCTCCATTGAGGATTCTAATTAGAATAATTGCCCTGACCCCTCCTCTTTTTATTGCTATGGATCAACAGCAATCATTCACAGAGATCTTGGCAAGGTAACCCAAAAAGAGAAATAAGCCCTTCCTATTGTTTCCCTAAAGTTGTGAAGAGATTTTATAGAGGAACTTCTATTGTCCCTCATCTTTTATACCATTCAGTGTCAAATTATTTATTGTTTAAAAAGAAAACCACTTTTTTATGTTCAAGCAAAGCAAATCCAGCAGAAACCTCTATTTTATGTCAGGGCTCATATTGTCAGCATATTTGAAGACGGAGATTAAAGATTATATGCCCGAGAAGGGGCTGAATTTCACATAATCCCTAAAAGTATTTCGTTATGAGTTGTGGTGCACACTCTCTCTCTCTCTCTCTCTCTCTCTCTTTGTCAGGAATCATAAGATAAGAAGGATTGAGCATGGACAGTGATTTGAAAAGTGACTTCCACATGCGCCAAATGGAAAGATGATATAAAAAGAGAGTGTCAGCAGTACTTCAGATCAGTGATTCTTTTCATTTCAAGGGGAAGCTTGCCTTCTGTTCAAAGCATCAGACTACAAAATAGAGAGAATGTGCATCGTGTGTTCATTAGACAGACAGTTCCTGTATTACTGTATAGATGAGACAGGATAATATTAAATCACGGCCAGTGCTAGAGGCCTAAAGCCTGGCAAAAGGTTTTATCGTGTGGACACCATTGCCATTCTTGCCATTTAGTTGCCTACCAGGAGGCAATACAAGTGCCTCGCAGTCCTTTGGGGAAGGGATGAGCAATCTACCAGAGCTGGTCACTCTGTTTGTCTACCTTTTACCTCATACTTTCCCTCCAGGGAGCTCAGAACAGCTTAGTTTCCCCTTCAAACAAAAATAACGATTAATCTGAAGAATTAATGGCTGATACTCTCCTCATCTTTTGTTACCCCATCATCCATTTTATCCTCACAACAATCCATGGAAGTAGGCTAGGCTGAGAGAGATTGACTGGCTCAGGTTTATCCAGATTGTTTCAAGGATAAGTGGGGATTTGAACCAGGATCTTCTTGGTCATGGTCCAACACTTCAACTGTTCTACTGTGGGTCACAATGGGATAGTGCTCTTTGAATGGGCCTTGCCTTCCATGATAGCAGAAAGATGGGATGTACCTGTAAGAAAGAAAGAAATTATATTGGGAATAGCTTGTGATTTTAAGGACAGAGGTGCTTGATCAGCCCTCTGTTTGGATCACAGCCCCTTGTAAGCAGGCCCTTCAACCATTTCAAAAAAGGTATTCCAGTTCTGCAGGGAGAAGAGGGGTTTACTCTTCTACCCTGATCGCTAAGCGCTTATTGGGTCTTGCAAGTGCTTTGTGCATATGTGGTGGCAAATAGCATGTGGCCCCAATTTGCTGTAGATATTCTTTTCCATGTTAGTTTAGGTGTTTATCAGTTTCTGCTGAGTGGTCCAGATCTATATTATTTCATGCATATGCATTCTCACACAGCATCATGGGAACTGTAGTTTCTTCAACTATTACAAAAAACATACTTAGGCTTTTGTAATGCCCTGTTTCAGGCATGTATCATTCACATTTAAAGTAAAAAGGAAATGAAACAATGCATATTTCTGGTTTGTCCTCTTTTGAAATCATTGATTGGTTGCTTAGAAAAAATTTTTAAACAAAGGTGCATGTCTGACTCATGAATCAGTTCAGCTTATGTGCCAAAATAATTGTTGCCAACAACTGTGCAGGCACATAGAGCAGGCAGGGTGTCCAGGATCATTTAAAGGATGCATCCAGTTGTGCTGATGAAAAGAGAGAAATTGTATTAGTAATCGTATGTTTGAAAACGAAGCCACTTTCATGACCTAGCCATAACACTATGGGATACATGCAGTGATACAGAAGATTCGTTTTTCAGATTGAACAAGTGGCTACAATCTGTATCAAGGGGTTACAAATGTAACTTATTTACCAAAGACGTGACTGGGGCATGATGCTGGAGCTCAAGCAGCTACCATACAGCTGCAAAACCACTTGGCACAAGATTCAGATCAACCAACAACGAGATGAGCTGGTGAGCAGCCTTGACTTGTGTGTAAATGAGGAGCTCAGTACAGGAAGATCAGCTCACGTTTGCATTGAAATTCTCAGCATCCTTGCTGTCAATGGGATGTCAGTTCTGCCCGACCACTGATGCAACTAGTCATGTATAGCTATGCCTGAATGCAGTTAGATTGGAACAAATAAAGTCAAAGCCTACTGTACCTCATAAACAAGCAACACACGTTTTTGAGCCTATAGGGGCACTTTCCAAGAGGGTCTTTGTGAATTGGCTTGCAGATTGATCTTTCCTTTTCTATCCTTCTCAAAGTGTGCTTGTTCATTAAGGTGAGGCAGAATGGACACTTTGGCACAACCAGCAATTTTGCACATGCAAACCTGTTTACCATCCCTGACACTATATCGGGCTTTGATTCCTGCATCTGCTTTATTTAGATAAAGATAAACAAGAACCCCACCTGTATGAAGATCCCTGAGACACTCTGCCCTTTCCATGAATAACTGATAGCATCAGGAGGCAAAGAAAAAGCAAACAATCAAAATAAAAGGACAGGCTTCACACATTTCTAATTCTGATCTCCATCGCCTCTTTAAGAATGTTGCTTCTCTAGTTCCACTCCAGACAGTATAATGATTCAATTTCTGTGATCTTTCCTACACCTCTTAATGTAAAATGCTGAAAGTGATGGCAATTTTTATTTTAGACAGAAGCAACAAAGGGGTTGGTGGGGGTGGCAGGCATTGTGGTATTAAATAAGGTTTATAATAGCAATAATCTCCCATGAAAACAGTTGTTACCATAGTTAATGTCTGCTTTGTCAGTACGTTAACCTTCCCTGGCTTTACCTCGGGCCATTAAATGGCCAACCATTCGTTAAACACCCGGGAGCTACCAATTTCAGGGGAAATATTATAGAGTTCATTTGCTAAGTGAAATGCCTGGAATGATAGTAGGAAACTGCACCTGAGATCAGCCTGAGCTGAGCCTTTACCAGCTGATGTATTGGTAGCATGCTACAGGCCATGTTGCTTCCAAAATGTGTGTGTGCAATCTACTGTTGATCTTCTTACCTCAATTATTATGCGATTGAAAGTTCATTTTATTATAGGTCAAAGAGTTGCTATCTTCTGCAGAGGGACTGTAAGATTTGGATGATAGGACATACATACATACATACATACATACATACATACATACATACATACATACATACATACATACATACATACATAATCTTTGAATCCATGGAATTGCTGAGAAGATGTGACTTAGCAATAGCTCATTGTGAGTTTCTAACTTCATTTGTGTAATAAAGTTTATAATACTTATATGAAGCTCTCATAAACTTTCAAGGAAAACAGTCTATTATGGGCACTATATCACATAAAATCAGCAGAATACTGGAGAGAGTGGGATGGATTTGCAACCATTGCAGGACAGTCTATTAGCACCCTGCACAGTTCTATAGTCATCCACTACCTTCCTACCTACCCATTCCTCTTACAAGGCAAGCATGGAAGAGCTTCTCCACATTACCAGATGCAAATTTTGGTTTGGTTTGCATGATATACTTTTCATTCTGTATGTTTGCATAGGCCACCTTTAGGAGCATGAAGTGTGAATGAAGCAAATATATGTTTGCAACCATGCACCTCATACTGCTGCATATTATAGAGAGCTATGATCGAGCGCAGCTCCCTGTCAAGGGTAAACATATGCTAAACTTGTATTTTCTACAGCATACTGGGCTGGATCTATACTAAATTTTCCAGTGACAGAATGTGACTTTCCTGTCTCTCACACTGCAGCCCACTAAACTGCACAAAATGCTACTTCTTTGGGATAAGGTATCCTTCCTGAGGAAAGATATGAAGGGTCTGCAGTGGGACAGAAGAATCAATGGAAATTGCAGATTTAGTCTGGATTCAACCCAGTGTGTGGAACAGACCATTAAAACCAAAAAATTGATCAATATCAATGTCATAGCATGCAGATGGACCCTGCCCAAACAGCATGCCTGAAATTTTCTGAGATTATGCTCAAAATACCTGTACCTGTAGAGAGACTAAGCAGATGGCAAGGCATTTATGGGCAGGGCCTTTTTGTGGTGGTGCTCCTATTTTGGAACTATCAGCCCCATTAATTTTCTAACTTTTCAAGCATCAAGTGATTTCATGAGAACTACAGCTCCATGAAATCTTATCATCATTGATATGGTCAGTTCTTGTGTTTGTGCTTTGTTATGTTAAGCAGCTGAATATAAACATCTCTTGTGTAGTCTGTTCATAATCCAGCAAATTTCTAACAAAAGTTGGTATATATGCAGCAGCAGCAATGGGACTTATAAAATAATTATAAGACTAATTGAATTGCTATAAAGCCAATGACACAGAACCATGGATTAAAGGGGGGGGGGGTTCCCCCTTGAAAAACTGGTGAAGATTTTGCTATCAGGAGAGGGAGTTTTAAGTAACCTGGCTCAAGATGGTGATCTGCTTAGTAAAAAACAAGAGGAAACTGAAAAGTAGTTAAGATCCTGTTGATAATCAGCAGCAGAGGGCCTAAAACCTAGCCGATGGACATGCCAGTTTCAGATCTTTGTGCAGGTTACTTGGTTCTCTTGATATGCAAATACTATGAGGCACTCTTTCTTCTACTCTGCCACTTCAAATATAAAACTGGAAACGTGCGAGTGAGAAATATTCTCCACAAGTAATTGCAGCTCTGTCTGTGTATGTATGTGTTTTAGTACTTCATAAGAGCTCCCTTGCTGCCTCCTCTCTATCTCGAAATTAACAAGTGCTCTCATTTGCTGCTTGGACACAGCCAAATATCGCTCACTGCAGGTATCTCTGAAACAGTTCACAAGAGCACTTTATAATTCCACAAAGAGATGGGCAGGGGAGCACTCAGCAGTGTGTAGGGGGAAAAATAGATGCCACTTTGTGCAGTGTGATCTTCAAATGCAAATTAATGGGGAGCAGCATGAAATGTGCTAGCACTTGGGAGACATAAGAAGTGCAAACATTATGAGAGCTGGAACTTGGGCTGATAAGCAAACATCTTTAACCTTCCATAACTGTGTTGCATCCACATGGTGCTTCAGGAAAATAGGATTTTAGTTAAAGAACTAGAGCAGGGGTTCTCATATGTTGCCCTAAGGAAGTTCTGTAAATAAAAGAGAGGAAGAACTTAGTTTGATCCTCCTCTGTGGTTTCTACCCCTAGTGTAGGTGGACAGCAGGGTGATAGCCAGAGATGAGTGGATTTCTCCAGTAACTGCGTCATAGGAATAGTCAGTCCTATGTTCCACTCCAACTAACTTCTGTTTTCCCTAGAAAGTTACTAATATTGATTTCAGAACTGATGTACACACTATTTACTACCATTTTCAGTTTGTCTCTTTCTTTCCCCTTACAATTTACCTATAGATGAACATCAGTGCATATGCAGACTGATGAAATCAGAACACAAAAAGGAATCTTGATGCAATTGTACAATCACATCAAGATTCCTTTCTGTTGTGGACTTCCTGTTTGGGATCCATGGAGGTCTAACGCAGCTCCACTTGCGGAGCTGACCGGACTGCCGTTTTAACCGGCCGGCGGGGTGAAAATAGCCCGCGGCCGACTGCTCTCAGGCGGGGAGCAGGCAAAGAACGCTCAAGACCCTAGGGTGAGCTAGATCTGGGACGAGGGGGGGCTCTACACAACGAGTCTCCCCCCGATCCTTGAGGTCCCACCTTGCGACGGGTCGGCTATAATCTCTGCGGCAGTTTTGGGGCCAATTCGGCTGGCATAAGACCTACATACCCAAGCATCGATTGGGGAAAGAAGCTGAGAGGAGAACTTAAAATCGAAACAGCGATTACAACCCGAGAAAAGTGAAGAGAAGGTAAAGATCATTATCTTCTGAGACGGGACAGATTGATAAAAACAGAGAGGAAAAAAAGTAGATTTTTAAACTGCAACAGACTGTGAAAAGGAGGGGAAGACTCGGCAGGAATCGAATTTAAAAAGAGACTAAGTTTAAAGAAGTTATTAAAGAAATGGGACTATTGTTTTGAATACCTGTGGCTTTGGAGCTGTGAGAAAAAGACACCATCGCGAGATCTGCTGTGGGAAGACGGGAGACAGGAAGTGCGTAATAACAATAGAGTGGCCGGAGAGAAGCGGCCCTTGCTGGAGGGCAGGAAGTAGGGAATCACCATTTTTGAAAGGGGAAGGGTCGCGGCTTCAGCGGAAGAGGAAGTAGGCCATCTTGGAATACAAAATCATAGAGAAACCATAGAGAAAAGACGCCCGACATTTTGGACTCTTTAAAATTTAATTTCTATAAGAAGACCGGGACATTTAAAATAGAAAAACGTTAAATTTTACGCCACGGAGTTAAGGAAGAGAGCGGATTCGTGGGAGCGAGCTAAAGCAAGCCCCACGATGTCAAAAAAGAGTGGCAATCGGCAATAGAAAACCTGGATAAAAACCTGGACAAAAAACTTTTAGATATGATTAAAGAACTTAAGGACACGAAATTGGAGCTGATAAAAGAGGTTAAAGAGGTTACACAGACAGTAAAATCGGAGCTGTCAGAAGTGAAAAAAGGTATGGAAACAATACGAAGTGAATTACAAGGAACGCAGCAGAGAGTTAAAACAGTAGAAGACGCGATGGAGAATTTAGCAGACACGCAACAAACAGAGATGAGATTGGTGAAGGGGAGAATGTCAGTTGCAGAAACTAAACATATGGAGAAGCAGCTACGTTTTCGTGGTTTGCCAGAAGTGGAAGGAAAGTCAGCGCAAGAACAGATGACTGAGGTGTTGGCTGAGTACCTGGGGAAGGAGGAGGAGGAAGTTGTGGCTATCCTAGATGTGGCATACCGTGTGAATTCGAGAATAGCAACCCAGAGGAAACTACCAAGAGATGTGATTGTGCAGTTTACAACACGAAATATGAAAGAGAGGATTGTGACAAAACAGTTTCAAGATCCATTGGAGATTGATGGCAAGACGATTATTATAATGAAGGAACTGCCCAGATCAGTGTTACTGGACCGGAAAAAATATAAAGTGCTAATTCAGATTTTGAAGGACATGAAAATCAGGTACAGATGGGAGTTACCGGAAGGAGTGTCCTTTGAGTTTGGAGGGGCCAAAAAACGCATCAGATCTGAGCGAGAGATGGAGCGATTTATTAAGGACAATGAAAAAGACTTACCAACAAGATCATGAGTATGGAGTGTAAAGTATTATCTTGGAATGTAAATGGACTAAACTCACCGAATAAGAGGAAAAATACTTTTCACTGGCTACTAAAACAAAAATGTGACATTGTTTGTTTGCAAGAGACCCATATCAGAAAGCAGGATGTAAAATATTTAAAATCTGGAAAATTGGGCAAAGAATATGTAGCGGCCTCCAACAAGAAAAAAAGAGGAGTGGTGTTGTACATAAAAGAGGAGCTACAGCCAAAATTTGTTATGAGAGATGTGGAAGCTAGATTTGTAGCAGTGGAATGTATTTGGAATTTAAAGAGAGTGTTGGTAGTCGGACTTTATGCACCTAACGGTGCAAAAGAAAGCTTCTTTGAGGATTTAAGGAAGCATTTAGACGATCTTGCATACGACCAGATAATTCTTGCTGGAGACTTCAATGGAGTGACAGACTTGGAACTAGACAAAAAGACTACAACGGCACAAAAGAAAAGAGGACTATTACCAAAGCTTTTTTTTGAGTTGATTCAACAAGAGACTCTTGAAGATGTATGGAGGAGAGAATATCCTAAAAGCAGACAGTTTACTTTTTATTCTGCAAGGCATTCTACATTATCAAGAATTGATATGATCTGGGCCTCAAAAGACTTAGCATTATGGACTAAGGAGGTAGAAATAATGCCTATGGTAGGCTCAGATCACAACCCAATTATGTGGAAATTTGGAAAAAAGAGAAAAAGGAAAGCATGGAGAATAAATGAGGACTTGTTACAGGAAAGAGAGAATATGGAAATACTGAGAAGAGAGACAAAGTTTTTTATACAATACAACGTGAATAAAGAAGTACCAACCAATAAAGTTTGGGATGCTTACAAGGCGGTTGTAAGGGGCATACTAATGGACTTAAATGGTAGAGCAAGAAAGAAGAAAGAGGAGAAAAGACAAGAGATTGAGGAGAAAATAAAAGCCAAAGAAATACAGCTAAAAAAGAGACCAGGGAAAAAGAAGGTATACCAGGAAATTAAAATACTTCAAGAACAGCTAACAGCAATGAGCAATAAAGAATTGGAGTGGAATCTCAAAAGACTGAATCAAAAAGCGTTTGAGGGTGCTAATAAACCTGGGAAGTACCTGGCATGGCAATTGAAGAAGAAAAGGGAAAAGAAGATAATAAATAAAATTTGCGAAGATAACAAAACGTATTTGGAGCAGGCTACCATTAGTAGAGCCTTTTATAAATTTTACGCTAAGCTGTATAATAAAAAAGAAGTAAACAAAGAATCAATAGCGTCATATTTGGAGAAAACCAAACTTCCAGAAATCTCGGAAGCTTGGAGAAATAAGTTGAATAGTGAAGTAACTGACGAGGAAATAAGTAAGGCAATACAATCTGCAAATCTAGGAAAGGCGCCAGGGCCAGATGGACTTACGGCTAAATTCTATAAGACAATGGCTAATGAACTGGCACCATTCCTAAAAGAGGTGATGAATGGGGTTTTAAGGGATCAAAGGATTCCAGAAACTTGGAGTGAAGCGAATATATCATTGATCCCAAAAGAGGGCCAAGACCTGACTAATGTGAAAAATTATAGACCTATATCGCTACTCAACAATGACTATAAAATTTTTGCGAAGATATTGGCGGAGAGATTGAAGGGGTGGCTCTCGGAAGTCATAGAGGAGGAACAAGCAGGCTTTTTGCCAGACAGACAAATAAGAGACAACTTAAGGACAGTGATCAATGCTATTGAATATTATGACAAGCGTTGTGACAAAGAGGTTGGTTTCTTCTTTGTTGACGCTGAAAAAGCGTTTGACAATTTAAACTGGGACTTTATGTTTGCCACTATGGAAAAGCTACAATTGGGAGAAAGATTCATCAGAGCAATTAAGGAAATTTATAGAGACCAGACTTCAGCAATTGTGGTGAATGATGAATTGACCAAGAAATTGACGATAAGTAAAGGAACAAGACAAGGTTGCCCGTTATCTCCATTGTTGTTCATTTTAGTATTGGAGATTCTGATGATACAAATACGTCAAGATGATGAAATTCGTGGAATAAAAATAAAGGACTATTCATACAAGGTCAGAGCATTTGCGGATGACATAATGTTAATTGTAGAGGACCCATTGGAGAACATGCCAAGAGTGATAGATAAGATCAAGGAGTTTGGAGACTTGGCAGGTTTCTTCATTAACAAAAAGAAGTCAAAGATATTATGCAAAAATATGACTAAGCAGAAACAACAATTGTTAATGGAAACAACGGATTGTGAAGTAACAAGTAAAGTGAAATATTTGGGAGTCGAATTAACTGCAAAGAACATAGATCTATTCAAAAACAATTATGAAAAACTATGGACTCAGATAGAGAGAGACTTGATTAAATGGAATAGATTGAATTTGTCATGGTTGGGCAGGATTGCAGCAGTTAAGATGAATGTGTTACCAAGAGTAATGTTTTTGCTACAGACAATACCAATCATCAGAGACTCCAAACAATTTGAAAAATGGCAGAGGAAAATATCAGATTTTGTTTGGGCAGGCAAGAAGCCTCGAGTGAAAGTGAAAGTTTTACAAGATGCAAAGGAAAGAGGCGGAATGCAACTGCCCAATCTGAGACTTTATCATGATGCAATCTGCCTAGTTTGGTTGAAAGAATGGATGACATTAAAGAACAAGAAACTATTAGCCCTAGAGGGATATAAAAAAATATTTGGATGGCACGCATATTTATGGCATGACAAAGTAAAGGTCAACTCGATGTTCCTGCATCACTTTGTTCGGAGAAGTCTATACATAATCTGGAAGAAGTACAGAATTTATCTACAAGAAGGAACCCCTTTGTGGGTGGTTCCATATGAGGTGATAGACCCGAGAGCTGTTGATAATGAACAACAATGTTTAACGTATAAAGAAATAACTAAAACTGAAGCATCCAAACTTAGAATAAAGACACAAGAGGAACTATCACCTAACTACGATTGGTTCCAGTATAGACAGATCAGAGACTTATATAATTCGGACTCTGTAAAGGGAGGTATACGAATAGAGAATTCGGAACTAGAGCAGACCCTTCTTAAAGAAGATAAGAAAAGAATATCCAAGGTATACCAAGTACTGTTGAAGTGGTATACCGAGGATGAGATAGTTAAAACACAAATGGTGAAATGGGCTATAAACTTTAATAAAGAAATAACAATGGAGGCATGGGAATACTTGTGGAAAACTACAATGAAGACAACGACATGTATTAATATCAAAGAGAACATTTATAATATGATCTATCGTTGGTACATGACACCAAAGAAGATTGCGCTAGGGAATTTGAATACTTCTAATAAATGCTGGAAATGTAAGAAGCATGAGGGCTCCCTCTATCATATGTGGTGGTCGTGTGAGGTAGCCAGGCAGTACTGGGGGGAAATAATAAGAGAAATGAGTGAAATTTTACAATTTCAAATTAATAAGAACCCAGAACTCCTGCTACTGAACTTGGGAATGGAGGGAATTCCAGCCCAACACAGGACGTTGATATTTTATATGACAGCAGCAGCTAGACTTTTGTATGCGCAAAAATGGAAAGTACAAGAAGTGCCAACTATTGAAGATTGGACTTACAAATTGCTGTATATGGCTGAAATGGACAAGATGACAAGAAAATTGAGAGATCTGGACTCAGGGCAGTTCAACACAGACTGGGAGAAGCTGAAACAATACCTGGAGAAGAAATGGGAGGTGGGAGGAAAACTGTGGCAGTTTGAGAACTACTGAAGTATTGAAGTAGAGGGGGGAGACTTTACCGGGGGGAGAAGAGATAAATGTGAATTAATAAGCAGTCAGATTAATAGATTGACATATATATAGATTATATATATAGGTTAACAAACAGAACATAGAGAAAATAATTAATTATAAGGACTAAATATAAGGAGCGATTAACTAACAATATTTTCTTATTTTTCTGACAAGTTTTGTACCAAACTGAATGTCTGAAGATATAGATGGGTCAAATTGATTGACTACGTGAGGAGAGATATATAGAACTATTATAAAAAGATAGAATGAGTAATATATATAGAGAATAAGTCAAATTGTTTGATATAAACGAATGTATGATCTATATGGTTTATGATATATAGAAATACCTGAAATTGAAAAATTGGGATAAATTGTTTATCTAAGATGGAAACAAAGGCTTACAGTTTGGGCATATAATGTTAAAAATAGTTAAGGATGTACTGCTTAGAATAATGGAGAATATATATTTGTTTTAGATAGAGGAAGCTAATAAAAGTAAGGGAAAGGGGACAAAGGGTTGGAAAGCTGCTGGAAGTCAACAAAAAGGGGGGGGGAAAGGGAGGGGGTTAGAGATGAAAAAATTGGGGAAAATTGAATGTAAATGTGGAAATAATGGATTCTAACCCAATAAAAAATTTTCAAAAAAAAAAAAAGATTCCTTTCTGTTGTAAGATTTAATCAATGAATCTATGTGCTGCACTCAAGAGAATAAAAAAAAAGGTGCAAGCTGAACAAATCTGCAAATAAAAAATGGAAGAAAGTAGATTGCCATCGCATTGGCAACACTTTGAAAGCAAGGTCAGAATCTCCAGTGTCCATGGAGATATTCAGATAGGGAGGATGTTGCAAGCCATTTTGACAGTGACCAGTCTTTACAGAAGATGTCACAAGTCACATCCAGAGTATTAATATAGGCCGTGCTGTGCTACATACACAGTCCTCCCTTCTCCATCTGGTGTCTTGGTGTGATGGTTATATCCCTGGGCTAGTGAGCAAGAGGTCAAGAACAGCAAATTGCTAGACACAGGCAAGAAGGTGGATCTGATTCCATGCTATGGGCATGCCTCCTCCTGCCCATGTTGCCAGGCAATGATGATATAAGTTTTCCCATAAACTAATTCCTCCTTTGGGCTGCAGCCAGCAATTGTCAACTGGAATAGCAACTTGGGCTACTACATTTCTTAGAGAAGAGGGAGAGAGAGATTTTCTCTCGCAACCAACCATGCCTCCTTAGCTTTGAGAACTGAAAGGGTGCTGGGAACGAAAAACAAACAAACATGATCATTGTGGGCTAAATAGTTATGAAATGGGAAATACACAATTTTCACAAAATACAGTGAACATAAACGTACGTGCATAGAATAGCACAAGCAATACTTGATTCCGCACCAAATAGTTGTTGATCTACAATCTGATTTTTTGCATCTATATTATTTGAGATCTCTCATTACCTTTGGTGCTTTCCCAATTCCTTTCTATGTTATTACTAGGTTAGGGAAGAGGGTTATTCTTGAAGATTGCTATTTCCATTCTGCCTTGCTTTGGCTGATAACTGTGCATCCTAATCCTTGCTCCCAGACCTGCTGCTGCCACCAAACGTATGATGCTATTTGATGCCCTTGTTATTGCTGCCACCAAACACCTCTGTGGGTACAACTACAGATATTTGAGTATTATACATGATGACATTTTTTCTTTCTATAAATGTTTGCTCATCAACACAAGGAGGTGCTCTGGCTTTTAGGCAAGACAGACTTAATGGCTATTTCCTGAATGCCCTCTATCTGGAAAATTCAGAATCTAGATTGTGAGTTGAATTCAGCACAAAATTTCCACTTGTGCTAGAGATGTTGCACAAGAGGAAATACAAGAAAAAGACTGCAATAACCACTTGTGCTAAGTCAACCTTATTGTATCCCTACTTGTGTTTCTGCAACCATTTCTGGAATCTATAATGTATAGGGAGGAAAACACTCCGTAGCACAAGTGGAATAGTACTAAGTTGGTTTATCTTTCCATTTGGACATCTCTGGATCCAAACATGTTGGGAACAGATTGGAATTCAAGCTCTTGAAGCACATAGATGATGTCATCTCTGTGCCCCAGGGCAGTCTCCTTCATAGTATTCCATGGAGCTCCCCACCCCACCCCCACCCCACCACCTTGTGCTGTTCACTTCAAGCAACTCATGTGATATGTGGGGAGAATAGCAAAGTGGGTTCCAGATAGCAAAATATCAGGAACTGAAATCCTGGAGACTCTTTCATGTATGCTTACCATAGAATCTAAGAAAACTGGAAGCAAAGAGTGCTGTGTTTCTATTTGGCTGAAAGTGTTGGTGGAGGCTGCTCTGAACATAGCTAGGAGCATCCAGATCATTGTCCCTGCTACCACCTTCTGTGATATTGCTCATCAATTAGCCTCCTTTAATGTGAGAAAGTGGTAAAAGAGGGTGGTGAGAACTTCGGGGAATGCCACAGCAGGAACTGATTGCGTGCAACCCTCAAGGGGCTAAGGTTGATTCCAAAATGAAAGGAGGAAATGGACACCTAGAATCCAGTATCTGACATGCAATTTGGAGATCAATGGAACTCTGTTGGAAATATAATTCTGCACAAATAGCAAACTGCTTGAAACATCAGCAGGCATTGAATTAGTGGACAGTTGACTGCTGTATTCTGAAACAGAATTTGGCTCTTGGTTACATAGGTAGTCCCTCTACATCCAGGCAATAAATAGTTTGCTGTCCTGTGGAGAGCAGAATGCTATGTTTTAAAAAATATGCAAATATTATTGTAGTGGTTTTGCCCATATTTGCATAAAACGTCCAACCATGTTCTTTGAAGGAGACATTGTTTTTATATGACATTTATCCATTGTATGAATAGCTGTGTCTGAAACATTTCCTGTAGCTGGCTGAGGGTATGCATGTGGTTAACGTAAGTGAGAACCACCCAAGTTTCTCAGGGCCACTAGAAATATTAATGAATTTAAGATGTGGAGTGCCATTGTCTGGTAAGTAAACTGCATTCCTATTTCGACAAATGGGGGAAATGATGCACAGAGAGGTTAAGTGACTCACCCAAGGTTAAACTATAATGAGGACTGGTCTTTGAGCTGCACGTTTCAGACCCTCTCCTTTTTGGCTGAGGGAGAACTTCAGACCTTCCCTTTGTGTATGAGCTATAATCATATTATCCAATAATTATGCATAAAGAACAGTCTAATCCTTCCTCCTTTCTCAAGAAGTGGGTTGAAAACACATCTCTCTCACTCTTTATATCAAATGGATTGTCCCTTATATATGACACTGGGGATTCCTTAGCCAGTTTTGTGGCCTAACAAGAAGGCAACATGTTTACGTCACAAGCCAGTGGGGAAAACAGGAGAGAAATCTGTTGTGATAGGGGAATGCAAGAAGCCTTGAGGAAACCCCAGTCTCAGGGAAGTAGTACACTCTTTCTCAGGGAAGGAAGTAACTACTTAAATTGCTGCTTGGAGTGCTAAAATTAAATTAAGCATAGACTTATTTTGGTTAATCTTCCTGGCAGCCAAAATAATAATAAGTAATAATAATAACTGTGTCCGGGGTCTGGGTCCCAGCCCCCAGACTTGGTAGGAGGGAACAGCAGGTCAACTGGGCGGACAGGCATACAGAGGGGGCAGCCAGCAGCCAGCAGGTCAACTGGTCGGCCGGCTGACAGCAGGTCAACTGGTCTGACTGGCTGGCAGAGGGGGCAGCTGGGGGACAGCAGGCCAACCCCTCCCATGGGCAAATGGGGCCAGAACCTGCCGGTGCCAGGGGCAAGGGGCAAAGGCCCAGGGCCTCAGGAGGCAGGGGGAGACAGAGAGAGGCCAGCGAGTCCCACTCCCCTAGGAAAAGAAAGGGGACTAAGCAAGGCGGAAGGGGGCAAGGGCAGAGAGATTGGGGGCCCAGCAGTCACCCACCCAAAGGCCTTACCTGAGGAGGAGAAGCAGCAGCAGCCCCAACAACCCAAAGCCACGCCCCAGCTAGAAAACAGTAGCCTGGCCCAGGAGTTGCCAAAAGCCAAGCCACTCCAGGTGGGGCTAGTGGAGGCACTCGGCATGAAGCCCTGGGCAACCAGCCAAGGAGCCGCAGCTGGACCCACCTTCAGCCATCAGCTCAGCCAGGGAGGCCGGGCTGCTAGCCATGGAACTGCAGCTGGACAGGCCTTCAGCAATCAGCCAAGGCAGGGAGGCTGGGCAGTCAGGGAACAAGGCACAGCTGGTGCTGGTCAGTGGGGCCAGATCAGCTACCCCAGCTGCAACTGCTTGGTGCAGCCCAAGACCAGGCTGGAAGAGGGGTGGGACAGTAGAAGGAAGCCCTATAAAAGCTGGCTGGGAAGAGCCCTGAGGTGGTGGGTGTGAGTGAGGAGTGATGATGTGGAGTGAGAACGGTGCAATGCAAGAGTGGAGGTTTGGAGGAGAGTTCTGGAAGGAGGGGATGAAGAAGGACACAGGGGGCAAGCAGGCCAGGTTGAGCAGGCCAGCGAGTGGACTGAGAGGGAGTCTGGGTGAGGTATACCGCCCCTCCTTCCACAGAGCAGGGTCCTGCAGCATCCCTGGCCCCCCTATGACGTCAGGAGCAGACCGCCCAGGGCCACACCCAGCGGCAGTGGCGGCAAGCCCTGACAAGTTGGTGGCCCGTACGGGGAAAGTCGTTCCGACGCAGGCGCCAGTCGAAGGGATGTATCCCAATGCCGTAGCCTCAGCAGACTTCAGACTGTGGCTAGAGGAATGCTTGGACAGGATGTGGAAGAAGCTGGAGGCGGCCTTCCAAACAGCTCAGGCAGAGCTAATGCAGGCTGTGGAGCAGCGGATGCAAGCCTGCACCCCCACAGCCTCCTCACCAGTGGTATGTGCGTTGGCTTGGGAAATTAACCCGCCAGCTGGCAACAGGATAGAGAGTCTGCGCGCCACCGTGAGGATAGGCCGGCAGAGCCTGCAGGCCCTGTTGGACTCAGGGAGCGCAGTCTCGGCGATCCACACCCAACTCGTCCCAGCTGCCACCCCAGTGCACCGCTGGTTCCCGGTGACAGATGTGATGGGCCGCACCCTGCCGTATCCTGCGGTCTGGGTCACGGTGGAATACCTGGGGGCGATCCGCCGCATAGAGGTCGTCAAGGTGGCCCACTTACCCCTCCCCATGCTGCTAGGGAGAGATGCCCCTGAGTTTTCCCAGTTACTCAGGGAGGCGATGGGGGCGTTGGCAACCCCCCAAGCTGCCGTGGCTCTGCAGGTAGAGGAGGCAGCTGACCCCAGCGAGGGCCCTTCCCGTGGACCAGTGGCCGAACCACAGGCCGAGGACCCCGCAGGTCCTCCAGCAGACCGCCGGTTCCGCAATGTCCAAGGTGCAGACGAGTCTTTGCAGCGCCTGCGAGATACGGCAGCTCGTGAGGAGGAGCAAGTGCGGGATGAGAGAAGGGCCCAGCGGCTCCCCCGAATCGAGAAGCAAGGAGAGGTTTGGGTCCGTCTGGCCCGTGCCCCAAATGGCCAGGGAGAGGTCCGCCAGCTACTGGTGCCGGCAGCCTACCGGGCGGAAGTTCTCCGCATGGCCCATGAGCATGCTTGGGCCGGGCACCTGGGGCACCACAAGACCCTGAAGAAGGTCCTTGAGCGGTTCTTCTGGCCCTCCGTGAATGCGGACGTGAAGGCCCACTGCCGCTCATGCCCCACCTGTCAGCGGGTGGCTGCACGACACCCCTCAAAGGCCCCCCTCTCCCCATTGCCCGTCATGGAGACACCCTTCCAACGCATCGCAATGGACTTTATCGGCCCGCTGCCGCGCACACCCCGGGGCCACCACTTTGCCCTGGTGATCGTGGACTATGCTACGCGGTTTCCGGAGGTCATCCCACTAAAGACAATGCAGACCCCGGGGATGATACGGGCCCTGTCCAAGCTGTTTGCAATGGTGGGCCTGCCGGACGAAATCTTGACGGACCGGGGGGGGGGGGCGTTCTGTGCCAAAGCCATGCGTCAACTCTGCCAGAATTTGGGGATCCGGCAGGTATTCACCTCGGCTTACCACCCTCAGACGGATGGTTTGGCAGAGCGTCTGAACCAGACCGTCAAGGAAGCCCTGAGGAAGATGACCCGGGACAAGCCCCACCAGTGGGATCTGTACATTGACCCCCTCATGTTCGCCCTCCGGGAGACCCCCCAGGCATCCACCGGCTATAGCCCCTTTGAACTGCTATATGGGCGCAAGCCACGGGGGATGCTCTCTCGGTTGGCAGAACGGTGGAGTCCCCGCGCCAGCAGCCCTGCTCCCCCCATACAGGAGTATGTGAGCCAGCTCCGCGAGCGGGTGCAGAAGTCCCAGGCAGAGGCAAACCGCCGGCTAACACACACCCAGGCGCAGCAGAAGGCTGCCTACGACCGGGGTGCAAGGATGAGGACCTTCCAAGTCGGAGAAAAGGTCCTAGTACACCACTCGGTGTTCCCACGGGAAGAGGGGGACCCATGGAGGGGCCCTTACCAAATTCGGAGGGTGCTGGGTCCCACCACCTATGAGCTGCAGTGCGGGCCGGGCCGGCGCCGGCGGAGGACGCTCCATGTGAACCTGCTGAAGAGGTGGTACGAGCGGGACAGCGAGGAGTGCCAGCTGGCGGAGGACCCCCTGGAACTCCCGTCCAGTGAACTGCCGTGGACCACAGAAGGCCCAGAATTCGAGGAGCCCAAGGTGGACCCCCAGCTCGACCCAACTCAACGGGCCCAGCTACAGGCTCTATGGGCCCAGGTACCGGGCGTCTTCTCCCGCAGACCGGGTAGCACCAGCCTGATACAGCATGCCATTCCAACCGAGCCAGGGCAGGCGGCCCGGGCTACGTGGCAACCCATCCCTAGAAAGCGCTGGGAGGCAGTGGAAAAGGAGACGGACGAGATGCTCCAGCTGGGGGTGATTGAGCCCTCACAGAGTGCCTGGAGGAGTCCAATAGTCTTGGTGCCCAAGCCAGACGGGACCACCCGCTTCTGCGTCGACTACCGAGAGCTGAATAAGGTGGCCAAGTTCGATGCCTATCCCATGCCCCGAGCAGACGTGCTGGTGGATCACCTGGGGTCCGCTCGCTACCTGTCGGCTCTCGATTTAACCAAGGGATACTGGCAGGTGCCCGTGCGGCCTGAGGATCGGGAGAAAACAGCGTTCGCCACCCCCCGAGGTCTTTTTCAATTTAAGAAAATGCCTTTCGGTCTCCATGGTGCGGCAGCCACGTTCCAGCGACTAGTGGACCAGGTGCTGGGCGAGTGCCGGGCATACGCAATGGCCTACATTGACGACATCATTGTCTTTAGCCCGGACTGGCCCACCCACCTCCAGCACCTGGAGTCAGTCTTGAGAGCCCTTCAACAGGCCGGACTGCGGGCCAACCCAAAGAAAAGCCATCTGGGGTTCCAGGAGCTGCAGTACCTTGGCTTCGTGGTCGGGGGAGGACGGGTCCGACCACCGCCGGACAAGGTGGCCTCTATAGCCGATGCCCCACAGCCCCAGACCAAGAAGCAGGTCCGGCGTTTCTTGGGACTGCTGGGGTATTATGGGCGGTTCATCCCCCACTTTGCCTCCCGAGCGGCACCTCTGACGGACTGCTTAAGGAAGGGGATGCCCAACCAAGTCCGGTGGACCCCAGAACTAGAGGTGACCTTCCGAGACCTGCAGTCAGCCCTCTCTAATGCCACCGCCCTGTGGAACCCGGACTTTGACCGACCCTTCACGCTGGCCACAGACGCTTCAGACACCGGCCTCGGGGCTGTGCTGACTCAGGAGCGTGATGGAGTAGATGTCCCCATTCTCTTCCTGAGTCGGAAGCTACAGCCCGCAGAGAAGCGCTATGCCACAGTGGAGCGGGAGGCCCTAGCAGTCAAGTGGGCAGTGGGGGCCCTGCAGTACTACCTGGCCAACAACCCCTTTGTACTGCTGACGGACCATGCGCCCCTGCAGTGGCTCCACCGCATGAAGGCGCACAACCCCAGGGTGCTGCGGTGGTACCTCTCCCTCCTACCCTTCCAATTTACCATCAAATACCGCCAGGGGGCACAGCATGTGGACGCAGACTTCATGTCCCGCATGTTCGAGACTGAACCGGACCCCCACAACTCAAAGCCAAGCGGGGGTGTGTGTCCGGGGTCTGGGTCCCAGCCCCCAGACTTGGTAGGAGGGAACAGCAGGTCAACTGGGCGGACAGGCATACAGAGGGGGCAGCCAGCAGCCAGCAGGTCAACTGGTCAGCCAGCAGACAGCAGGTCAACTGGTCGGCTGGCTGACAGCAGGTCAACTGGTCTGACTGGCTGGCAGAGGGGGCAGCTGGGGGACAGCAGGCCAACCCCTCCCATGGGCAAATGGGGCCAGAACCTGCCGGTGCCAGGGGCAAGGGGCAAAGGCCCAGGGCCTCAGGAGGCAGGGGGAGACAGAGAGAGGCCAGCGAGTCCCACTCCCCTAGGAAAAGAAAGGGGACTAAGCAAGGCGGAAGGGGGCAAGGGCAGAGAGATTGGGGGCCCAGCAGTCACCCACCCAAAGGCCTTACCTGAGGAGGAGAAGCAGCAGCAGCCCCAACAACCCAAAGCCACGCCCCAGCTAGAAAACAGTAGCCTGGCCCAGGAGTTGCCAAAAGCCAAGCCACTCCAGGTGGGGCTAGTGGAGGCACTCGGCATGAAGCCCTGGGCAACCAGCCAAGGAGCCGCAGCTGGACCCACCTTCAGCCATCAGCTCAGCCAGGGAGGCCGGGCTGCTAGCCAGGGAACTGCAGCTGGACAGGCCTTCAGCAATCTGCCAAGGCAGGGAGGCTGGGCAGCCAGGGAACAAGGCACAGCTGGTGCTGGTCAGTGGGGCCAGATCAGCTACCCCAGCTGCAACTGCTTGGTGCAGCCCAAGACCAGGCTGGAAGAGGGGTGGGACAGTAGAAGGAAGCCCTATAAAAGCTGGCTGGGAAGAGCCCTGAGGTGGTGGGTGTGAGTGAGGAGTGATGATGTGGAGTGAGAACGGTGCAATGCAAGAGTGGAGGTTTGGAGGAGAGTTCTGGAAGGAGGGGATGAAGAAGGACACAGGGGGCAAGCAGGCCAGGTTGAGCAGGCCAGCGAGTGGACTGAGAGGGAGTCTGGGTGAGGTATACCGCCCCTCCTTCCACAGAGCAGGGTCCTGCAGCATCCCTGCCCCCCCTATGACGTCAGGAGCAGACCGCCCAGGGCCACACCCAGCGGCAGTGGTGGCAAGCCCTGACAAACTGTACTTATATACACTCTTCTAGATGGATTAATGCCCCATTCAGAGCAATGAACAAAGTCAGTGTTATAACTGTCCCCACATAATGGTTATAACTGTCCCCAAATATGATATTTGGGGGGGGGGACCCTGGAGAGGGTAGGTTTGGGGGAAGGGAGATACCTCAGCTGGGTATAATGCCATATAGAGTCCACCTTTCAGGGCAACCATTTTCTCCATGGGAACTAATCTCTGTCACCTGGAGATCAGTTGTAATTCTGGGAGCTCTCCAGCCACCACTTGGAGGCTGGCAACCCTATCTCCACAATAGAGCTGGGTAGCTGGGACTGAGAGGAATGCCTTACTAAGGGCCCCCTACTGAAGTCATGGCAGTAGTGGGATTTGAACCAGAGTGCTGATTTGCAGTCCAACCACTTAACCACTATGCTACAGCAGCTCCCAGAGAAAGGGCAGGGAACAGGAGATGGTGGTGGCTACCTAACAGAAAGGCTCTGAGCCCCACTTAACAGGGCTTTGGAGAGCGATGAGGGATTTCTGCTGAGATTAGTGGTTCTCCTTTACCTCAGCTGAAAATAACTACAATTCTAGCTTCTGAGCCAAGCTGTGCCTCTCTCATTTGCTTGAGGGCCATCTGCCTGACCGGGGAATGAGCATGGTCTAATCAGGTGCTGGGGCAGAAGTGTCACATTGTCAGCTAAGCAGACATGAGTTTCCTGCAAGGAGTACCCATTTGCCGAACTTCCAGGAAGGGGACAAGATGGATGGCTATTTGGATGGCTTGAGTGGGACATTACAGTGCACTCCCAGTTGATTGGAGAAAAGAGTGCCAAGTAGCCCACCTATGGCATCATTCTTCAAACCCAGGATTGGGTAAAGGAAACCCACCCATCTGGGTCAGGAAGGTTAAAAGATCTGTTTGTGAATATATCTGCCCCAAATTATCTGGTCATCTGCTGTGAGGAACAGAATAGTAGATAAACAGAGCTTGATCTCCTCTGGCAAGGTAGTTCTTACTTTATTAAGAGTAACAGAATCATAGACTTCATGCTTTCTAGTCCAAACCTCTGCTCAGTGCAGAAAATCCTAAACCAACCATCACATTCCCCACAGATGGCTGAGCAGTCTGTGGTTGAAGACCCTTGGTGAGGGAGAACTTAGCACTATTTTTAGGCAACTGGTTCCTTTGTTGAAATACTCTTACCACTCATACCAAAGTTCTCCTAATGTTCACCTGATATCTACCCTTATGCAATTTAAGGCCATTAGATCTACTCCGGTCCTCTGGAGTGGTAGAGAACAAGTCTTTGTCTTCTGATATGTGACAGAATGTGTGTATTTGAAAAGTACAATCATGACCTTTTCACAGTCTTCTCAGGCTAAAATGTACCTAGTTCCTTCAATATTTCCTCAGTCTTGTGCCCACTACTGCAGACTAACACAGAACAGAGTGCAAATATTACTGCTCGTGCCTTGGATACTATGCTTCTGTTCATGCAGCTGCAAATCACATTAGTCTTTTTCATTGCTGTATCACAATGCTCAGTTGTGTTCTGTTTGTAGTTTATATCAATCTCCAAATCCTTTTTTACATGTACATGTATAGCTGTCAAATTGAAAATGTCAAAGTATGATCTGAAGTAGGGATGTGCATCCCCTCCTCTGGTATTTTTCAGATTTGGATTTTGGGAAGAGCACTGGTACTTGGGAATATCTGGATCCCCTGATACCATTTCAAAATTTGGGTCCTTTTAGAGAGGAGTTGGAATTAGACATGGGCACGAATTGAAATATGAAGCAAATTTTGTCAGGAAACGGGCCATTTCATGTGTTGCAAAACAGCGTTTTGTGGGGCCGCAGTTATCACGAAATTATCATGAAATTCATGACTTTCTGGCCTGTTTCATTAGCTTTGTGAACGATTCGTAATTGCAGACAGGCTGGCACCGATCCATTGATTCCCTAGGCAACAATGGGCCCAGACCTTTTGTTGCCATTGGAAACCCCAGTCATAGCCCACTTACCCTCAATTGGCAGCTTTCCTAGCCATCTGGAGAGCTTCCATTCTGCCCTATACAGCCAGGAGCTGGGGGGTCAATATCCTAGGCAACCAAGGAGGTGGGTCTTCTGTAGCCATGGGCACACCAATCTCACCCCTCCAAACCCTGTTAGGCAGGTCTTTCAGCCAACCACAGACATCCTGTTCTGATCTATGTCAGCATTTTGCTGGGATTGGAATGGGAGAGTGTGTGGAAGGATTTGGGATTGTGCTTTTGGCTGCTGCTGCTTTAAAGAGACTGAAAGAAGCCTCTTATTTCCAGCTCTTGGCCTTGCTGTGGGAAAGTCTTTGGGTGAGGGTGCCTTTTTTCCTCCACCCCACTCCTCACTCTGTTTTCCTGGTCCAGCTCCGCCATGGCCAGTCTTTCATCCTCCTCTGATCCAGCAACTCCCAGTCCCCATTTTAGTCAAACACTCTGGCAGCACTTCCCTTCCACCCCTTCCTGATCAACGTATTGCAAACTGGGAGGGTGGGTGGAGGAAAGCCTACTGAAGTCTCCCTGAGAGTTTGGCATCTCCAGGTATGAAGGGGGCCATTGAAATGCCCCAGGTTCTGACAAATCATGAAACTAATGAATCATTTTGGCAAACGTGTCAATTTTGTGAAGTTTCATGATTCACAATTCGTGGATCACAACAAAACATGAAACTCTCATTTCGGGCTTTTTCTGTTTCATGCCCATGTCTAGTTGGAATTATTTGAATTCCATTCTTCCCTACAGAGATTTTTTTCGGGGGGGAGCTGGAGTGGCTATTTTTCAACCAAGTAATACCAAAATTTCAGGATACCTAGAGCTTCTTGTCTACGAAAGCCCTCTCCCTCCAAGTTTCAACTGACTCAAACCAATGAGTCCAATTCTATAGCCCCCTGAACAAGACACCCCAGCCATATTACTTGTCTGCATTGTTTCCTATGGGGAAAAAATTCAAAGAAGCCAATAGCCAAACAACACAAAATCAACCACTGACCAAAAGCCTCTCACACAAAAAGAACAACAAACAAGTAGAACCAACATCATACCAGAAAATTCAAGCCCAAGTATTAAAAAACACACACCCCCAAAAAACCCTAAATCCTCACATACAGTTAACTGTTATGAAAACATAAACAGATCGGGGGGGGGGGGGAGACCTGCTGCAACAATTAACAACAGGAACTCCCCAAAACACAGCACACAAAAATCTTCACTACTGTAAAACCAGAACCAGAAGAATGCAAAAAGATAAACTTTTTAAAAACAGTAGCTTGGAAACTCCCCTGAAAGCACAATCAACCCTTTAAATTTTTAAAAAGCATTTCAAAACAGAAAAAAATGCAAAGCAGGTAAAAATTCTGAAACAAATTAAATGAAGACAACTGAACACATACCTTTTAAATTATGTTAAAAGTAGCACAAATAATAATAAAAAACTATTTTAAAACTAACCAGAAAGAAAAAGCCCTTGTACTACACCCCTCTGGCAAAAACCACACTGAAAATATTGAAATAATAGTTTGAAACAAATTCCACCAATCCTGAAGATGTCCAGTAGATAGAGACCAATCAGGTCTTCCCAAGCTGGCGGTAGAAATCTAAAGCAGACCAGCTGCAGCAAGCAGTAGCACACATTTTAAAAAATCTAGCTCTAAAATGGAAGGCAAGTTGCTTTTATCCTCTTCTGCCCAGAACCATGGAGGAATATGAGATTCATCATGTTAGGGCAGTCAGTTCAAATGCTCCCTCTAGCATCTGATCCTATTTCCTGAAACAGCTGCCTCCCTCTCCCTTCTCTCTTGTTGGTTTGGAACCCTGAGAAATGCGAGAAAAACAGACCTGGGAACCTTAAAATGGTGGCCCCAAATATTCCCAGATATTCCAAAAAGTTTCTGTGATTTTGGGGGGAATCAATATTCGGTATTGTGTGATCCTCCTGAATAGACATGGGCACGATCAGAATTACGGACTGAAAATTGCCCCGATTTTGGCTCTGCGCCATCGGGACCGGGCTGATCGGTTCCGTCCACGGCTCCCAGTTCAGCGCTCAGGTGGGACGCTCTATCGGGTCTCGATCGGATCGATCGGTTTACGTTCGGGATTGCAGTCTGCAGACAGTCTGGTGCCAGCCATCTGCTCCTGAGGGAACAGAGCCCCATGGAAACGGAGCCTGGGGAATGACGGAGCTGTTTGCCCTCCTTCTGTCGCCCTGGAAACACGAATGGTAGCCCAGCTTTCCTTGATCAGCAGGGCTTCCTTCCAACCATGGAGCAGCCAGAAAAGTGCGTGCCCGTCTCGTCCATTTGGAAGAAGAGAGGGGAGGGCAGGGGAAGGGGGTGTTCTTCTGTAGCCATGGGCACTCGAATCTCATCCCTGCAAAGCCTGAGAGGCAGCTCTTACGGCCAAACACAGCCCTCCTGCGTAGCAGACCCAGGCTTTATAAATAGCCATGTGCTGCGCAACAAAGTTTCACTTTTCGCTCACGGGTGGAGTGGGACAGAGGCGAGCTCTCGCTTGCCACTTTTGGAGAGAGAAAGCACAAGAGAGAGAGAGAGGGAGCTTTAGCTTTGGACTTCAGCGGATAGGGAATTAGGGAATAGGGAGCTATCTCCTCTGGTTCCCCCCCCCCCGTGACAGTACCAGCACACTCCTATGGGGACAGACCCCCCCCACCCACTGAGGGGAGGCAGCTCACTGCCACCTCCACAGGCCTGCCGGGCCTGGTGGCCGCCATCCTCCTCACCCACCATTCCTTTAGCTCTGGAAACCGCGGGGCGCCCTCCTGCGTCAGCCTTCCCGATTCCCGATTCCCGATTCTGTATCGGAAACGGGACTTGTTCGGTGAGGTTCGGGTACCTGGGTTCTGCACCGCCGCGGAATCACAATCAGGTAAATCGGGATTATTTTTTGGATCGTGCCCATGTCTACTCCTGAATACCATTTTGACTGACTGGCATATACCTGAAAAATACCAATGAGGTATTTTCTGGGTATATTTTCAAATTGGAAAAATCTAGGTGCACATCCCTATTCATAAGCCAAGTTATACACTTCTAAATCCATTGATTCAGTGGACTTGGAAGAGCATGACTTTGCACAGGCTTGTACAGTTATTCTGCCTGTAAACAAGATAATCAATATCCTCCCCTCTCCGAAGTATTATTATTTGTTGTAAACTGCAAAAATAATTCACTTTTTATATTTCAGAAAGAGATCATTAGGGGGGTTGCGTTTAACCAGAAAGACAAAGTTATGACTGGACTAGAAACAACATTTGTTTTTGCACAATACCACAGAGGAATTTCCAATAGTGAGCAGTTTTAGCACTGTAACTCAGTGGCAGAACATCTGCTTGACATGCAGAAGGTCCCACGTTCAATCCTCAGCATCTCCAGTTAAAGGGATTGAGTAAAAGGTGATATGAAATATCTCTAACTGAGGCTCTGGAGAGCCACCGCCAAATGGAAAACTGCTCTTGATAGGCCAATGGTCTGACTCGGTAGAAGATAGCTTTCTGTGTTCACGTGTGTTTTTCCCTTCCCCTTCCTACAGAAGCCAATGGCTCTTGTGAGTGATCACTTTTCTTTCCATTCCCCAAATGCCCTTGGGCAGCCAATCACAAACTCTGTATGAAATTGCCCAGGCCCTTAATGCAATAGCTTCAGTGTCTGAGCTGATGAGACAGGGAGAGTTTGTCAATCATCTGCCTCTATGCTTCTTTCCTTGAAGAATGTTGTTCTATCTGTAAGCTGGCTTTTTCATTATTTTCTCCTTCCCTGTCCTCCATATATCCTTCCTTTGATCCAGTTGTGAATTTTTCATGCTTCTTTCACCCCTCCCTCATAACTCTGCATTGAAATTGTGCTGTTCTGTGTTCAGCTTTGAAAGCAAATAGAATGCCATGCAATCCATAGCAGGTTGTGCAGAGCATTTGCATTGGTATTGTGGGGCAGGTGTGTGTGTGTGGAGGGGTGGGGGCGGGATTACAATAGATCTATACTGTTATGTGTGAAAATTACACAGGGACCATTTTGTCATCATGAGATACATTGTTATGTCATTGTGTGTAAAGAGACAGGCCATTTTACATGGTATGCATCAGCAAACCCAGGATTACCAGAGTGTACACTCACCAAGAGAGGACAGTCATGACTCGTGACTCTAATGACTCTACCTGCATGACTCATCTTTTTGCAAACAAGTACTTTTTGCATTCACATTTTATGCAAGGTGTGGCCTGACGTAGGGCATCAGCTTGGCACAGAAAAGGTACCAGGTTCAGTCTCTGGTATCAGGTAGTGGTGATGTTTGAGTCTTGAACCTCCCATTTCTGAGTAAGGTGGTTGAGCAGGTGGTGGAGAACCAACTGCAGAGTTTCCTGAAGGAGACCTTGGTCCTAGATCCCTTCCAGTCTGGTTTTTGCCCAGGACATGGGGTGGAGACGCTGCTGGTCGCCCTCACAGACGATCTCCTCAGGCATCTGGATCGAGGTGGATCGGCACTGCTGATTCTATTGGATCTTTCAGAAGCATTTGAAACTGTCGACTATGATCTTTTGACCCACTGCCTCACTGATGTGGGGATTCAGGGGACAGCGCTGCAGTGGCTAGTCTCCTTTCTCCATGATCGGGGACAGAGGGTGGCACTAGGAGAGATGCTATCGACCTATAGGCCACTAGTATGTGGTGTGCCACAGGGAGCGATACTCTCCTCATTATTATTTAATATCTATATGCGCCCCCTCACCCAGTTGGTGTGGAGTTTCAGGCTTGAGTGTCACCAATATGCAGATGACACCCAGGCTGAATCCACATTACCTCCACACCTCCCAGTGTTGCACTAAATGTTCACTAAACACCCGGAAGTATAACGTCTTTCTAGCGTGATTCAGAAATCGTGCTTGAAAGACGCTATACTTCCGGGTGTTTAGCGAATATTTAGTGCAACACCGGGACGCACTGAGGTAATGTGGATTCAGCCCCAGTTTTATCTGCTGTTGGACGGACGGCCTGGATCAGCCCCGGATGTCCTGGAGCATACTTTTGAAGCCGTGGCTGGATGGTTGAGGCAAAGTCGGCAGAAACTGAACCCTACAAAGACGGAGATCATGTACTTGAGTCATGGAAGTGTGGATTCGGGACTCCGGCTTCCTATACTCAATGGGGCAGTGTTTACACTGGCTCCGAGAGTTAGGAGCCTGGGGGTGATTCTTGACTCCTCCCTGACAATGGAGGATCAGATTGCTGCAGTTGCCAGGTCTTCCTTTTATTATCTTTGACAAGCCAGGCAACTTGCCCCCTATCTATCATCCCGTGACTTGACTACAGTGGTCCAAGCAATGGTCACCTCTAGGCTGGACTACTGTAACGCACTCTACACTGGGCTTCCCCTGAACCTGATCCGGCGGTTACAGCTGGTACAGAATGTGGTGGCTCAGGTCATTGCCGGAACACCAATATGGGGAGCATATAACACCAGTGTTGCACCAGCTGCACCGGTTACCGGTGGAGTACCGAATCAGGTTCAAGGTTTTGGTACTAACCTATAAAGCCCTATGCGGACTGGGATTGGTGTATCTGCGGGACTGCTTCTCTCCATATGAACCCCAGAGGACTCTTCACCCAAATGATAAACATCTATTAAAGATCCCCGGCCCTATGGAGGCCTGCCTGGCATTGACCAGGCCAGGGCTTTTTCAGTCCTGGCCCCAGCCTGGTGAAACGCTCTGTCTTATGAGACTAGGGCCCAGTGAGATTTGTTAGCATTTCGCCAGGCCTGTAAGATGGAGCTGTTCTGCCAGGCATATGGTTGATGCTAGGTGGTGCCCCCCCCCCCGCCATTTGGGGGAATAAAGTATATGCCCTCCCTTCCAGTGACATCTTCCATCTCTCGCATATCTTTCTGGTAAAAATGCTTTGGAGATGGCGAAAAGGTTTATGTGCTGCTATGTTTCTTGTTTCTATATTTATATAGATGTGGTATTTTAAACTATGGTATGTAAGTATTTTATGTTTTTAATGGTCTTAATGGCCTGAATTGTGAAATGTGTTTTAAGCCTTGTTGTGTGATCTGCCCTGAGCATGCTGGTGTGGGGAGGGCGGAGTATAAATTGAATAAATTAAATTAAATTAAATTTCCATTTGAGACCCAACAGAGCTGCTTTCAGTAAGAGAAGACAATACTGACTATGGTGGACCAAGATGGCTTCATGTGTTCATGTATGTTTGTAAGCATAAAAAATATATCATCTTACGAGCATACTGTATGTGCAGAATGACTCAGAACAGTAGATTTAAGTCTTATGATTTATCTTTAAATCATAAGAAGCAGATCCATGCCTGGGCATAAGGCATAATTTACACCATGAATGAATGCTAAATAAATTACACCATTTGAACGAGTGCTAATATTATCATAGAAGTTGGGAGCGGGGGGCTGTCAGGACTTGAGCAGGAGGGGAAATCCCATTCCCTGGCCCTTCTTTATCTTTCTCTGCTTGCCCAAACATCTTTCCTCCTTCCTCCAGGAGTCTGCCCATATCCACCCTTCCACCCATGCTGTGCTTGAGTTTTTTTCAGGCTAGGAACAAAACAGAGAAGAAATAGTCAACTAAAATGTGGTGAAACAGCTAAATTTGCATTTTCTTTGAAAACAGGGAATTCAGGTGGGAAGAATTTGGACTCCTTGGATATAGGTGAGTCCCCTAAAAAGACCTAACATTTACTGCTCTCTCTGTATATATGTGTGTGTGTGTGCGCGTGCGCGTGCGTAAGCATAGTATTGCATATAAACTATACAAGACTTGGGGGGATATTTTTTTTTTACACAAAAATAATCTCAGGGGAGGGGGCAAAATGTCTTAAGGAACCCTTCTTCTGGTTGTATTCCTGTTCTCTTGCAGTGCCCCTCTGATAATAAGAAGACTGACATAATATTTCATTTAATTTTAGTTCATTTCTACCCTGCCTTTCTCTCCACTGGAGATTCAAAGCAGCTTATGTCATTCTCCTCTCCTCCATTTTTTCCTCACAACCTAACTCTGTGAGATAGGTTAGGCTGAGAGTCTGTGACTGGCCCAAGGTCACCCGGCAAGCTCCATGGTCAAACAGGGAGTTGAACCTGGGGCGCCCAAATCCTGCATCACTTTATCTACTACACTACACTGGCTCTGGTAAAAATATGTGATACAGAATTTGGGTCCCTTGTAGATGGAAAAACAACAGATGGCCTCATGACACAGCGACTGCTTGTCTAGATTTCCAAGCCACCTCAAAAAGGGAATTATTTGCAAAGCTGAGAGAAAGTCTTTTTTAAAAGGTCTGCTGTGCCAACCTGAAGTTTCCCTAATGTTACTATTTTTTTAATCAGGTTATTTTATTTTTATCTTCTGCAGCAATTTAATAATATAGATACAATAATCTCTGGAAACAGGTATAAATGCACCCATCACTTTCAAAATTTCTTGAAAGATGTTTACCTACATATAAATTAGCAAGTCTTCCCAGAGTGCTCACATTATAGACATCAAAGGCTGTCAGTGTCTAGTAATGAAAGGTATAGGCCACAACTTACTACAGTACTTGAGAATGCATCATTATGAATGAATCTATAAATAAAATATGTATTCAAACGGTATACCATGTGCTGCATATTGCAAAGCTACCAGACTAGGAGAAAAAGAAAGCCAAAAGGAAAGGGGGAGAGGGGAGAGAGAGAAAATCCAGATCATCAAATAATTCCATCAGGCTACTACCCATTGGAGTTAATACACATATGTATTATGTGCTTATTTTAGCTTTGATTTTGTTATTGTTGGTCTCTTTGTTTTCTGGCATAGTGTTTGTCTTGTCATTGTAATAGGGCAGAATATGTGTGGTGGTTAGATGTGTATTGCAAAGATCCCTGCGGGGAGCCTTCCCTGTGGGGTGCTATCCTCTCTCAGAGCCACCCCCACCAATCTTGTTCTATATAAATCCAGAGGAGTTAGCTGTGTTAGTCTGTAGTAGCAAAATCAAAAAGAGTCCAGTAGCACCTTTAAGACTAACCAATTTTATTGTAGCATAAGCTTTCGAGAATCAAGTTCTCTTCGTCAGATGCATGATCCGAACTGGTCAAATACAGAAGAGGAGGGGAGAGAGGGGAGAAAGAAGGGGACATATATCACAAGGAGACAGAATGCAATTAGCGTGGAGGCAGTCAAAACATTCCTTTGCTTGGATATGTAAACATCTCCTTTTGGTGTGCAGTCAGTTTGCCGTATTAGTTTGTAGCAGTGAAAGTATCCAATTCCTATGTAGTATAAGCCTTCGATGACCGCAGCTCTCCCTGGGGGAGAGCTGCGGGGGGGGGGGGAGCCCAGTGACGCCTGGTGTGGGCTTTCGGGGACCACAGTTCTCTTTGTCAGATGCAGCTGGCAGGGAGAGCTGCGGTCATCGAAGGCTTATACTACATAGGAATTGGATACTTTCACTGCTACAAACTAATACGGCAAACTGACTGCACACCAAAAGGAGATGTTTACATTTCCAAGCAAAGGAATGTTTTGACTGCCTCCACGCTAATTGCATTCTGTCTCCTTGTGATATATGTCCCCTTCTTTCTCCCCTCTCTCCCCTCCTCTTCTGTATTTGACCAGTTCGGATCATGCATCTGACGAAGAGAACTTGATTCTCGAAAGCTTATGCTACAATAAAATTGGTTAGTCTTAAAGGTGCTACTGGACTCTTTTTGATTTTGTTCTATATAAATGCATAGTAATGATAGTATTACCCAGACCTGGATAGTCTAGGTGGCCCAATCTCATCAGAGATCAGAAGCTATGTAGGGTCAGCCCTGGTCCGTATTTAGATGGGTGACCACCAAGGAAGGCCAGAGTTGCTATGCAGAGGCAGGCAATGGCAAACCTTCTCTGAAAGTTTCTTGCCTCAAAAATCCTGTGGTATCACCATAAGACAGATGCAACTTGATGGCACACACAAAAATGGTAGAATCATCTATTTATCTTTATCCTGCTCCCTAATTTTGATGACCCTAGCCATTGCCTCTGGCCTTGCCGGACCACTGCTACCAATATGAGCCCGCGAGTGTGCAATACTCCTCATAAAAAGGGCTGTTTACAATCCCAATGTCCAGGAAGATTTAGGTTGCAATCCTAAAAAAATTTTCTTGGAAGTAAACACCACGGAATAAAATTAACTTATTCCTTAGGAGACTACAGGCCAAGCTACAAGTGACGAATGACACTTGAACAGCAAGTGTATTTCTCCCTGTTCACTTGCCCTCCACTCAATCCACTTGCCATTCAAGTGTCATTCGTCACTTGTAGCTTGGCCCTCACTTAGAATTGATCCTGAAGATGATTGCATCATGTACTTGAACTTTTTCAGTGACAGATCCAGTCCTTTGGAATGAGCTTTTTAGAGAAGTTCAGGAAGTATAATCTTGGACAAGTTTTTTGGGGAAAATTTAAGTCTGAACATTTAAAAAGGCCTGTAGAAATTGTAATTGTGCTAGTTGCCTATTAATATGTTGTTGCTTGTTTTAATGCTTGTGATCATTGCCTGTGGAATGTGGAAACCATTTTAAAACCATGACAGAAAAGCAGTATGGAAATGTTTTCAATAAGGAAGTTGAGAATCAAGCCTGTTCCACTCTACTGATGCCCATCCTTGGTTCAGCTTCCTGACTACACTCAAGTGGTTCACTGGGTCACCTGCTCATGAAAAAAAATTGTGATATTTTGGCAGGGTCTGGGGCATGACCCATTGGAGACAGAGTGGGATCCAATGGTTTAATAGACACAGAGTGGAACCCACTGGATTTTCATGTATCCAAGGTTGAAACCTATTGAGTCTAGTTGGTCAAGGCTAACAGTGCTTGTCTGGTAAATGGCTGGTACCCAGTACAAAAGTATTTTTTAAATAAAGATGCATGGTCAAAAACAATTTTAAAAGAACTGGAAAAGGGAAAATAACAGGATTGCCCCTTGGTTTTGTGGTAATGGTCCTGGCCAGCTTTATTCTGGCTGGATGCAACACTAGTTGGATTAATGTCCAGAAAATGTCTTTTTTTGGCCGTTTTCACACTACTAACCTGCTTCTGTAATATTGTGCAACATTGTGCAAAAAATGTGGAAGATAGCATCTTCTTGCGAGAGTTTTGTGCAACATTGTGCAAAACTCTCGCAAGAAGACGCTATCTTCCGCGTTTTTTGCACAACGTTGCAGAAGCAGGTTAGTAGTGTGAAAACGGCCTTTGTATAGTGAGTCCCAGAGGTGGTCTCTGTACAGAATCTGTTTGTTTGCAGGCAGCATTGAATATGTATAGCGAATATATAAATAATTGGTGCACATGCACGCACACACACACACACACACACACACACACATATATATATAAAATCATTTTGCCATATGGTTGCATCTTACATGAACTTTCTTAAAAGAACTTTTCACTGTAAATGAATACAAATAATAGATTAATGCCAGTAGATATCCAATACAGGTCAGTTCAGAGCATGATGCCATAGCCTTTGCCTTCTCCTGTGCTGCTGCTGCCTAAATCTAAGTAAAGGCCAACTGCGACCCAGCTTGGATCTGGCCGTCAGTGGCATAGGTAGAGGAGGCTGTTACCCCCATGCTCCAAATGGTTGGGAAGATGAGCTCTTGTGGCATATTAGGGATCTCCTCCCTGAGCCACCACAATTAGTCTCTTTGGTTTCTTGTCCAGACCCAATTCAAGACATCAGGGACAAATATTTTGTCTTCAGCCTATGAGCAGAGCTGTGGTGGCTGGCCCATGGTCATCCAGTGAATTGGGCCTCACTTTCATTTAATATTTAATTAAACTATCTATGTACTCAATGCAGCTGACAAAAATCTATAAAATGATCCAATTAAAAATCAATCAACAATTCATAAAGTCTAAAACCAATAAACTCAAGCCACTTCTCTGTGATGGTCTGAGGGGCTTGGGTAGAACAGCGGGCTCAGGGCACCATTTCTCCAAAAAGTTGGAAATAATTGATTTAGTCCAGATTTCAACACAGCTGAGAATGGATCTTTCCACTACCGCTGAATGTTAATTTTTAAACAATTATATTTTAAATGTGTTAAAATGTATAGTTTTACTCTACTTTTCAGCCTATAATTGTGTGAACTTGGATCTGGATCCAAGCATGATAGAGATACCTGGCTAGAAAACAGATCACTGCTACAAAGAGGTTATCATTTGACCTGAAGGTCTTGAATGTTTTAATGTCCATCATGTTGGTAAGGTCAAAGAGGAGAGACGAAGCAAGTGAAATACTTACACGACAGCACAGTCAATGATTTTGAGAATATTAGAACATTACTTGTATGGATATTAGAAGGGAACGGTATTACCTCAACACATACAGGTTCCTAGACTTGCATTTGCTGAGATCACATGCATGCAGTGTCAAGGCACAATTTCCAGGCAAATGTTTGGGAAAGATATGTTACCAGAAAAGCTACCCAAGTTTGTCCCCTGGCCTCTAGAGGTATCCCTCTGAGTGTGTCCAAAGTGCAAACCAAGACAACACCACTAGATGAATGTTTGCACATAATTTTTTCCAGTGTATTCTAGGGTTCTGTGGGGGCGAGCTGTCCCTGGTTATCTGAGGAAAACATCACCTAAGAGAGAGAGAAGGAGCTCATAATAACTCTCCTGTATTACAACTCACTATTGTGGGGAATTAACATCACCTGACCAATTTCAAAAGAACCACTTAGACAACTGATGACTTTCTGATATAACGATGCTTGCTAAGTCAAGGTAGATGTATACAGGAATTATAACAAATGCAAAAATAAAAATCTGCAGTATAAGAAACACTGAAAAACAACAGGACAAGTCGGGAATACAATTTCCCATTCACTAGGCCGATGTAAATACCACTTTCAGCCTCTAAGATCTAACATGAGGCTCGGTTCAAATTATGTACAACATTAAAGGAACAGTCACTAAGGCCAAGATTGAGAAAAATACTACAGAGAAAATAAAAAAGGAAACATTGTCTGTTTGCTAGAGAAGTAATTGCAAACATGCCCTATCTTCCCTTTTTCCTATGTATATACTGTCGGACTTAGAGCTGCAAGGTTCCACAGTGGGGATGGGGAATCCTCCACTTCCGCCTCTGCCTTTCACCACCACTGAACTGGCTGGTGGGAGCAAAAGGCTTGAGGAATGAGCCTGGGAGGCAAAAAACTTCCCAGGCCAGTGTGCAGCAGGTGTGTTCCTCCTGGCTACAACAACGTCACTTCCTTAAGTGACATCATCACACCCTGAGGCAGGCACACTCCTACACTTCCTGGGGCCCCAATTGCCCCTTATGAAGTGTGGGAGCATGCCTGTCACGGGAAATGATGTCACTGCATCCTGCCAGAAGCATGCACAAGAGACAAGATCATCCAGGTGTCAGGTCCCCACCCCTCGCACCGGGATGGTAAGCAGATCTTGCAGTCCTACTCTAAAGGTACTTGATATAAATATTGTTCATGTGCAAAATCATAAGAGCATAAACAAAATGGTTGCTATGCCATGACCATCAATTTTCCCCATAAGTTTTCCTTACTTTAGACTTTGGTAGCCTAGCTGGGAGTACAGAACATGCAAAATTGGGGAAGTGCAAATTGTATGGGATAAATAGCAGGCAAGGAAGGATTAATCACGCTTAGAGATGGGCATGAACAGCAATACAAACAAAAAAAAGCCACGAATAGCCCAATATGCTGTTTAAGAACAAGCTGTTTGTGAGGCCCCATTCTAAATGAACTGGTGGTCATTGCAAGCCTTGTTCATTGCTGTTCATCAAGCCAGACAGTCTGGCACCTGCAATCAATTCCCTTGGCAATGTAGGCAGGGATTGTCTGAACTCTGTCTGAACTCCTGCTGTTGCTCTGGAAACCCCAATCTAAGCCCAAATTAACTTGATAGGAGGGTCTTCCTTCCAAGTGTGGAGCTCCAAATTTGTTACAAGAGAGCAAAGACCATGGGGGAGGGGGGGCTCCCAGCTCTGGCTAGCCTTTGCAGACAGTGGAGAGGGAGAGACGGCTGCTGTTGGCATTTTGACAGACAGGGAGAATGCATTGGAGCTTGAATTTTTTTGTGTGTGTGGTGGGATCTACCCCTTCAGGTTCCAGGGCTGCTGCCAAGCTCTGGGGCCAAGCTATTATTTACTATTGGTACCTTTCCTGCTGCCTGCTCAGGTAGGGTTTCTGGGAGTGGTAGGGATTTTGACCAAACTTGGATGATGGCTGGAGGAGAGCTTGCCAACCACAAACATGTTTGTGAACAGGGTCATGTTTGTGGTTGTTCGTGAGTCCCTGTTCGTGGATGGCAACGAACAACGAACATTATGTTTGGGTTTTTTTTTCTGTTTGTGCCCATCTCTAATCACGCTCCCCCACCCATCAAGCTGACACTGAAAATGCTACCACCCTTGCATTAATATTATAAGGGGAACTTCTGACATTTGAGATTGCATTAAAAGTACTATTACGTGGAGGCCAGTTCCCAGAAGCCCTCTAGAAAGGAAGTGCTCAAATCTTATGGCCAGCACTTGCTGGAGCCTGCTAAGTTATGTCTTAATAAATATAGGTGTTCTACCACAACTGCCTCCACTACCTGTTCCTGGCCTATTAGAAAAAAATATTGCAGAGTAACACTCATCATCTGAAAGTAGCCAATCATTTACTGTAAGAATCTCATTCCCCAGCTGGTCCTGAACAGTAAATATGCATGCACCATTAAGCCATGCTGCTAACACCATAGAATGGGCAATGTGATGTTTCAAGAGTCTGTCCTTATTGTGGACACAGTAGGGTGAACTTCTACCAATGCAGCTCCCAGAGTTTGCCTGTTACCAATGACCTTGCAAGTTCAATCATCAGACACAGTTGACAGGACCATGCTCTGCTATTTTGGGGAGATTAGAATCCCAGCCTACAAACCAGTTAAACCAGTTAAACCAGAATGCATGTATGTACGTGAACTCTGTATCAATATTCAGCAGAACATCTAGAAATTGGGAGTGAGGATAGCATATGTGTCACCTCCCAGTGTTTATCTGCAAAAAAATTTATGGTGCTGCAAGATGATCTATGGGATAGCAGAGGAACAGATGCACCAACATCTTTGAAGCTGGAGGGGTAGGCACCATTCCCCCCTATCTAATTCACACTATTTCACCTATCCATTTCTCAAATGTGAGATTTGATTTGGCAGGGGAAAAAACCACATGGGTACATGTATATTTTTCCTATTGTGGAAAATAACTGCTTGAAGGAAGGGGACTGAGATTGGAATGTGCTATGAGAAAATGTTCATACACACACTACAGAAGCTTTCATTCAGTTCAGTGTGTCTTGTGGCTATTTCTAAGTTAAAATAAAATCCAGTGATGTCAGAAAATCCAGTTATACATCTACCATATGTCATCTGGTTGGTCCCAGTACTTGTGCTCTGGTTGATGAAGTTAGTCTGACCCTTAAATAACTGATTGTGGACTGAGCTATATGTGAATGTCCTGTACTCGGTGCTCCTATTGAGTTGGAAATGTATGTGATTGAGTGCATACTGATGTGGGTCTGTGAGATGACTACCAAATTATCATTTCACAGAAGTCAAATTCAGATCTTTCCTCCATTCATTGCTGAAACTTGACTGACCTCGGGAAGGTCAGTCAAGGCTGAGTGTTGCTAAAAGACAACTAGCCCATGAGTTGTCCCCTGTCATTCTACCTATCTTGTTTTTATCCTGCCCTTCTTCCCAGGAACTCAGGGCAGCATCTGCGTCTCTGTTTTATTCTCACAACAAGCTGTTAGGTATGATAAGCTGAGAGAGACAGAATAGCATATGATTCTCCAGTGAGTCTCATGGTTGAGTGGGGATTTTAACCTAGGTCACCTGAAGCTCTCACTGCACATCACCATATTGGCAGTCATGGTCAGAGGAAAATGTTGGATATGTTATACACAGGTCATATATTCAGTTCAGAAAGAGCAATAGGGAGGTCCAATAAGCCTGGACAATATCATACATGAGTCAAGTATATGGTCCAGAATACATGCCAGAATCCTTCGCAATGACTGCATATTCCATAGTCATCGAGTCAAAGAGGCAAGGGTTCCATGAAGGAAATGTTTGAAAATCATTACATTATCCTGCTTCATAAAGGTCATTCTTTCTCTTATACCAGTCTTCTGTTCCTCTGTCCTCCACTTAGGGTTGCCTTCAGTAACCTTGACAAGGATTTTGTGCCTTTAACATTTTAATAACATAACATTTGATTTATATGCCGCCCTTCAGGACAACTTAACATCCACTCAGAGCAGTTTACAAAGTATGTTATTATTACCCCCACAACAATCACCTTGTGAGGTGGGTGGAGCTGAGAGAGCTCTGGAAGAACTGTGACTGATCCAAGGTCACTCAGCTGGCTTCAAACTGGGACTCAAACCCAGTTCTCCAGATCCCACTGCTCTTCTTAATCACTACACCAAACTGGCTCTCAGGTACAACAGGTACAGTATTTCCCATCACTTCACATCCATGTTGGTGAATGCTACATCTGTTGAATTTCTCTTTTCACATTGCTGTTAAAAGCATAGAGTTTCTTTCAGGGCAAATTGATGGTAAATGTATCTTGAAGTCAGATGTGAACAACATTAATTATTCATTAGGGATATAGTTAGATTAACAGGGGGGTAAAAACAGGAAAAATAAAACACAAGGGGAGTACAAACAGAGGAAAAGTACAGCTTGACTTTATTGCCAATTTAGAGTCTCCTGAAGTAAATCTTTTCAGTAACAGCACAAAGGAAAGTTTTAGAGAATAATATCCTTTAACACAGTGCCAGTTGTATCCCTCATTCCTATGGACTCTCTCTTTAGTGTTTATGCTTCTATATTTGTGCCTGCGTCTCTCTGTGACTATTTATCTCTTTCTTGCACACATTCATTTTTGCCTTTCATCCGTCTTGCGCTTCATCTTTGTCACAGTTATGGCTCTATTCCTCCCCCTCTTTTTCTTGTTCTTCCCCACCCCTTTGTTGACTTGTTTTTTCTTGGCTTCCCTTCCTTCCCTCTGTGTTTTCACGTCTTCCTTCTTTTTCCTCACCCTTCTTACTCATCCTTTATCTCTTTCCCGCTCTTTCTCTTTTTTTCCAATTCCATTAACGAAAGTAGATAATAACTTGTGAATTCAAGTGGAACTTCATTTCTTAAACTGCACACTCGTGCTGGAACCCATTAAGCTCGATAGCGAGAAATGAGAGAAATCATAATTATCAGGCCAGTAAAATACATGAAACATAAAATTTGTCAGGGAAAGTAATTGAAATTATTGGAGCAGTTGGGTCTTGGTGCTGTGCAGGCCCGGAGTGATAATGGAAAGGTTATGGGCAATGTTTAGCAATGCTGATGAGGCCCAAGGTGACTCGCGCCACCACAGTCAGCAACTTTATGCTCTGCTTACATTAATTTGCTAATCCATCTTTCGTAATGGGCAGGCTGAGTAGAGCAGAGAACCCCTTTCCAAGTTCTGGGGTACCCAGTGAGGCCAAATGTTCACTACCTTTTCCATAGCCCTTAATGTCTCTTCTCTTTTTTCCTTATGTGCACTAAACTGATAGTCCTTCCTATTTTGTTCTCCTGGTGTTCCGTCTTTCTTTGCCATTAGCTGATTATAACCATGTCTGTGACAAGTATTATGCACCGATGGGCCAGGAAACTTGGGTTGAACACTCAGTTTGGCAGTGAACTCACTGTGAGTCTCATGTCACTATATGTGTCATTTAGAGTTATGATCTGTGTAGAAATAAGAATTTTTTTTTTTGCTTTTCCCAGGATCACATGGAGCATTTTATGTTGCTTCATGTTTCCAGCTCCCCACCACCACTGCCATATGCCTATAAAACTGCACAACAAGAATCTATTTATAAGATGAAGTGTCTCTTGTTATATAGTGGGCTATGGCTTAAAGGTAGAACATCTGCTTTGCATGCAAAAGATCCCAGTTGCAGTATGAAATGTTTTGACCAAAGACCCTGGAGAATCGCTGCTGGTAAGAGTAGACACTACCAACCATGGTAGACAAGTGCTCTTATTTAGTATAAGACAGCTCCATGTCTTCAATTTTTTTAAAAAAAATCCTGACACCTTCAGATGCAACTTGATAGCCTCTCCAGAAAAGCCTGTAGCTTAACAACACAGAGAAATAGGTAGGATTACTACTATTATTAGGTAGGATCCCCAAGTGGCAATAAGATAATAAAAAGGCAACCTGGGCTGATCTTCTTGATCTGAAGACGTTAGGAGGCAAAGATAATGCTTATCTCTGTGGCATGAAAAAGCATCACCTGCCAATTTCAGCATATCAAGGGGCAGCTTGAACACGAGGAATGAGCAGGTAAAGGTTTGCAAGACATGCAGATAAGCATTATTACATAGTAATGCCTGAAGATCTAGCTATTGTTAAATGAATAGGAGCAGGGATATCACAAAAAGTTAACAATCCTAGTAACAGAAAGTACAGTTCACCTTGCAATGATGCATGAGAGGAATGCAAATTTGCATTTAGTTTCTGTCCCTTTTTAAAATACAAAAATGACACTCCTTTGAAAACTTAAAACAAAACCAAGTTGGCTCTGGCTCCAGTCATTCAGATGGCGCTTGTCAGTTTCCCAGGCAGGAACATGCTTTACACAACTAAATTTCTAGCCCCAGAAAATAATGGCACATAATAAACTGGCCAAAAGACCTCTTAACAGCAGCTGCAGAAGCGGCAGAGCTATAATGCTGCTTCCCTCATGTTCAAAGCTCCTTATTACAGGGACTACATTAGATGAGGAGGCTTGTCAGAAAGGGGCCAATTGGCACTGGCTTTCCTGCAAGCTTTTTCTGTTGCCATTAATACCTTTTGGAGAACAGTTACAAAACCACCAGAGTGGGTTTTTGCAGGTACAATTTAAGAATAATTTAAGGTCACTTTTCCAGCATTTCTCCCACTTCTAATTTCTCATTGGATCTGAGTTTCACAGAATCTTGGAACAATCCCCATTGGAGAAAACAAGGAAGAAACACCCTTTGCAATTAGTGAAGAATAGCCAAATAATGTGGGATTGCAACTAAGTATGACATTATCACAAACAGTGCTGAGAGCAAAATGACTACAGAATCAATAAACGGCTGGTATATCCTCCCTTCCTGAGTCCCCCTGGGAAGCCGACCTCTGAATCAGAGGCACTGAATTGTATCAGCGTTTCCATCATCAGGGGCTAGCATTCCTAGCAGTACCATGAAAAACTCCCAAGTAGGCCCAGGGGAACTGAGATTCTGTTATTATCGTCCTTTTTTCTAGATTATTGTCTTGCTTTGGAGGGGGGAGGGAATCAAAACTTGCTCGCCTCCGCCAGCGTTGCCACTGAGCACTCTGAAATGCTTCTCCCAAGTAATAAAAATGCTTTACTGAGAAAGAAAAATAACAGTGTGTTTCTTATCTTAGTATATGCCCAGCAGCTCGTTTACACTTGAGAGGTCTGATGAGAAAGTCCACCATGTTATGTGTTTTTCATGTCTCACAAACTGGGGGGTGTGCCGAGAAAAAAAATATATATAATTCAGATCCAGGCTTCAGGAGTGGGTGGGTGGGTTAGGTAGATAACCACGATTGCTTGTTTCTGAGTAGAGGAAAAAAACAAGCGGGCCACACCAATCATAGGGATAAAAAAGCAGGCAAAAAAGCCGATGCTGCAATTAAGGAAAAAATGTTTATTCGGATTAAAATTTGCTGTTTTTCGCCAAGAAGACTTGGAATCTCATCGTTTATCAACATTCGCCCAATGAGAACCCAAGAATACTCTTGCAATCTCATTGGAAGAATATTGGAAGACAACAAGATTCCCCTGAAGAAGGCTTCTTGGAGAAAAACAGGGATTTTTAATCTGAATAAACATTTTTTCCTTACTTACACCATCAGCTTTTTTGCCTGCTTTTCTTAATTCTGGGTAAGACATTACAGGTTCGGGATTCAAATCCAGGTGTTTTTCAGGTTCCAGAGCTACTGTTCAGAGAAATCATTGTAACAACCTGAAACGATGTTTATTATGTACATTTTCAGCTTAGGAATTTTGTAAAGCATGCCCCTAATAACAAAACCATAACAAAACCACAAATGGCAGTGCTCCAAACCGAGGCCAAGCTTTTGGGACAGCGTGATGTAATGCTGCTGTGTTGAACTCCTACCAGGAAGAGCCAGGTTCTACTAAGTCCCCTTCAGCCATGTCCCACTGTGCAATCTTATGTCAGTCATTCTCTTCCACCACCTCTCAGGGATGTTTAGAGGGAGGGAGGTGAAAAATACGCACACTGCTCTGAGCTCCTGAGCTCAGAAGGGTGGCAGATTGATCACTAGGTGAAAATAAGAATGTCTTTGGCAATTTCTCTGCAGAATGTAGTACACTTTCTACAACAGCAGCTGGAGGCATGTTTGCCATATTGTTTCTTCAGGAAAAGAACAAACCCAGTGTGCTGTTCTAGAATAAATTCTACAGGGTGGATAGCCAACAGAGTCAAGGCAAAGTCTCTGCCAACTGCCCAGGTTTAGGCAGGCTCACTAAGAGCCAAGCCACAAGTGACACCTGACACAGGTTGGACACTTGTCAGCTTACCTCAAGTTTTGATGGGAAATGTAGGCGTCCTGGTTTTACAGCTTGGCTCTCCATTACAGCTGCAAGGCCAGGATGCCTACATTTCCCATCAAAAGGTAAGCTGACAAGTGTCCAACCTGTGTCAGGCGTCACTTGTGGCTTGGCTCTAAAGCTGGAGTCAATCAAATAAGAAGGCTAGATTTTTGTCCCAGCAAAGGGTATAGTCTGGCTGAGGAATTATGTACTCCTGTGTGAGGAGGTGGAAGAGACCGCTGGCTTTTAAAGATGCCACAATCGATCAGTCGGTCAGTCGGTTGGAATTATGTAGATATTTATACCCCATTTTTTCAACAACATTGTTCCCTCCTCCATTTTGTCCTTAGAACGATTGTGTGAAGTAGGTTAGGCTAAGGGCCAAGCTACACATGACGAATGACACTTGAATGGCAAGTGTATTTCTCCCTGTTCACTTGCCCTCCACTCAATCCACTTGCCGTTCAAGTGTCATTCGTCATGTGTAGCTTGGCCCTGAGAGAGTGACGGGTGCAAGGTCACTCAGCAGGCTTCCCTGGCAGAGCAGGGATCTGAACCAAGAAGATCTCTTTGATTATAAAGGGATTAGAACCGTAGTATAAGGAGGATTCCCCCCCCGCCGCCGCCCCACCCCTGCTTCACCACTGTGTACCTCCAGATTTTCCTGGACTTTTCTGTGACCTTTCCTAAACCCGCTAAGCTGTGATGTTTTGGAAAGATCACACCAAAACTAGACTAGTTGCCAAGTGGGAGGGAAAGTGTGGATTTTCCTGCTCCCATCCACCTAGCAGCCATTTTCCCTTTCCAAGTCCCCATAACAGCCCCCTCCCCCTGTATGCTTTTCCCCCCTTAAAAGGGTGTTTGATATATTAATATAATGATGTATCAATATGCACATTTTTAAAAAATCAGGGAAAGTGTGCAGCCACCAAGTGGCAGGGAAAATATGGGGACAGCTGTCATCTGAAAGCGCCGTTGCCTCTGTCCTGCATCCTCAGCTGCAGTGGTACCGAAACTTCTATACGGAAGTGTTGCTGTGTAGAAAAAGATCTAGTTTCTATCACATTGTTCATTGTGGGTGGGTGAGGGGAGGGAGGGAGAGACCTGGAGAGCCTAAACTAGCCCAATCTTTTCAGATCTCAGAAGCTAGGATTAGTACTTTAATGGGAAATCACCAAGAAAGTCCAGGGATGTTCAGAGGCAGACAATGGCAAATCACCTCTGAACATATCTTTGCCTTGAAAGCCCTACAGTGTCGCCAAAAGTCACTGTGACTTGATGGCACTTTCTAACACACACGCTTGTTTATATTTTTACATTTATACATTGTAATCTGCCCTGAGCCTCAGCAGGAAAGGCAGACTATAAATAAATGAAATATGTACGTACGTACATACTTACGTACTTACATTTTAATGTGAATTATCCTGTAAGCTTAAGGGCATTTCACGTATCCTGGTGGTTCCAAACAATTGTCTTTGGAATAATCAAAGTTGCTCATATGGAAGGTCACTGGTATGGTGGTGCCTCTATGGGGCCATTATGATTTCCTAAATAGACTAATAAATTTCTACCATGGATGTGGCTCTAAAAAGTCCCACTGGATTCACAGAAATCATAATGGTTGTATATTGTGTTCCCATGGAGAGGCCCATTCATGTAAATGGGCCATTCAATCTATGTGAGTGCAACCTGCCCATCTGCTTGACAGTGATCCTGCATGCTTCCAAGGCACTTACACGGACAATACGGTGATGGGTGATTCCGTCTATCTTAAACTAGAGCAAGACACCCTGAGTGAAATTCCAGCTTGTTTTTTCCCGTTCTGAAACAGAATTTCAGCTAGCAAGGATGAAATATAGGTCATTCACTCTCTTGAAGAGTGGAAAAGTATTCCCTATGTGTGGGTGGTACTAGCAATCGTTCACAGGTGCCAGCAGATCAAAGTGTGCAAAGACATTAAGAGAAAGTGAATAGGGAATAAGACAAAACAACTTGCGTGCAGGTCTGGATGGAAAGAAACCAGTTGTGTTTTTAATCTCTGACATTTCCAGGCATGCTATACAGAGAATACTTTTTTGCTCTGATCCCAGAGATATCTCAAGAAATGTATGTAGGCTTGAAGGAGTCTAAAAAGTATGTTCTTTCTTGCTGTTTTCTTGGTTTGCTGTGTTTTTACTTGGCTTGTATTTTTGTTGTGTTTTGTTGCATTTTTGCATGGCTTTACTTCACTTGACTTTTAATTGGCTCAGCTTGTTTTTACTTTTTCTTGTGATTGTGAGACCCTCACCACATTTGCTTCAAGCAGTGAAGTCTCATTCAAATTAGTGGGGCCCCTTCCCTTCCATAGATGTACCTTATCCAATGATTTTTTTGTGGGCCTGGGGGACAATACCCACACTCAAATGCAGAGGGATGCATCCAGGGAGTAGTCATTTTCATGGAAGTGAATGAGGAAATCATCTTGCACAGGAACTTTTTGTATGCATCACATTTCACATGGGTCAAATCTATTACAGACTGATATTTTGCTTCCTTCCTTTCTCCATTCCATCTCTAATGTCCATCATTTGTTTTATTATATACCTGGGTATGTGTTTATGGTTAAATTGATCAATTAGATTTCATCATTAATCATTTCTTTTAATTACAGAACATGGATGTCTAGTTGGAACACTTATCCATGAACCAATATGCAGTAGTACTATTGCTTGTGGTGAATGTGCCTGAGCACATCCATGGAATCAATGACTGGGATGGGTTATTCCCCCATCAATAAGTGCTTTGTTTTATGTTGTTTAGTTGAAACTGGTAACTCAATTAACAAATTCCAAAATATTACCTGTGTTACCTGTATACGGCATTATTATATAGTATTTCTATTTTATTCTCCTGATTAATTCATGTAAAGAACCTAAGCAGGATAAGGCCCAGTGTCGTGACCATTTCTGAGTTGGCAGCCACTCCTTGTGCTGACTTCTAGCCACAGCCTCACCTTGCGCACAGGCAGTTGTGTACAGATGAATGTGCTCCTTGCAAAACAGTATGCTATTTGAACCAATGGTTTGGATCCAGACTAACCTGATAACTTCCACTAATTCTCCCTTTGCATTACTGGCATCCCTCATGTTGCAGCAGAAAAGAGCAAGAGTCCAGTAGCACCTATAAGACTAACAAAATTTGTGGTAGGGTATTATTTATTTATTTATTTTATTCAATTTATATTCTACTCCCCCCATAAGCGGGCTTACATTCTAGCTGAATGAAGTGAGCTGTGATTCATGAAAGGTCATACCCTACCACAAATTTTGTTAGTCTTATAGGTATTTCTGGACTCTTGCTCTTTTCTACTGCTACAGACAGATTAACATAGCTACCCATCTTGATCTATCTCCCTCATGTCGTTCTTCAGGGTTGTTCCTCCATTTTGTGGAGATCAGTGGGTTGCAGTGGGAAAGAAAAGCCAGGAAGGTTCCATTCTGTGAATGGAAAATTTAGTCTGGATCCAACCCAGTACATTCACTCCAGGTCATTAACCCGTGTATGAATGTCTATGTGTGTCGTACCAGCACCTAGAGGTCACCTTTAGCAGTGCTACCATGGCATGGCTAATCATGAGGATCAGACATATAATTATTCAATATTCCTGTGAGTTAACAGCAGAAATGTAAGGTCACTTCTAGTATATTAAAGGTTTTTTTTCACTTTCTATAATTTGAATTCTTGAATTATTTTCATCTAGTGCAAACCAGAGAAAGTTGGACAGTTGTCTTGAGTAAGGCCAGGCTTGTTCATTGCATTGTAGTGGCAGGGTTGGCTATAATAGTGCTAGGTATAATAAGTACAACAGGGGATAAGATGCAATATTCCCATCACTATCTCTCTTCTGTTTCTGTGATGTATCAGACTGGCACATACACATTTAAACTCTATGAATATGTGCCTCAGATAAAAGAACTCTGGGGACTCCCTCTTATGGTTGCCAACCCTAGGTTGGGAAATTCAGGAATATTTAGGGGCTGGAGACTGGGAAGGAAGGGTTGGGGAGGGGAGGGTCCTTAGCTGGGTAAAATACCATAGAGTCCATCTTCCAAGGCAACCATTTTCTCCAAGGCAACTGATCTCCATCGCCTAGAGGTATTTATAATTCCAAGAAATTTCCAGCCACCAACTGGAGGTTAGCAACCATACATCCTCTCCAGGAAATGATTTCAGCAAAGAGAGACCAGGAATGAGGGCCTGCACCAGAAGAAATCAGCATGGTCCTGAATAAGAGTTCAATGGCACTTCTTAGTAGCTCCTGTCTGCTGTTTCTACAGTTGAGGCTTTTCAGTAATAAAGCAGTCATTTGAAGCAAACACAAGGTCTTGCAGAAGGCTTCCCTGCTCTCTTCTGCAGAAGTAACTAGCCCTCCACAATCCACCAAGGTTACAGTTAGCAAAGTAGCTACATACACCCCTCCCAGACCCAGCATGCAAATTAAGTAATTGCTTTCCTCTGTCCAACAGCCTACATTTCCAAAACTCTACATTTAGGGTATAATTAAAGGCATAGGCTTGGATACAATGGTTCCCATCTGATAAATGAGGAGGCTTCTACTGAAGGAATTCCACCCACCTGGACGGCAGCACCGCAGCTTGGACAGGGGCCGCGTTTGCAGCCCCGGAAGAAGGAAAGGCAGTTGGGCATTTCCTAGGCATCTGAGGGCTTTGCTGGATGGGTGGAGCTAAAGGCATATTTGCCTTCTGTGCTCTTCCCCAGCACACAGTTGTCTTTGTTGCTCAGCCAGTTGCAAGGGCAGACTGCCACGTGGCTCCCCTGAACAAGTAAGACTCTTCTGCTGTACGGCAAGGTGCTGCAGGTTTGGAGGGAGAACCATTTGTCTGGCCGGTTGGATACTAGCCTTGTGTTGTATGGCTCACCCCCGTGGCAGTGGGGGCTTGCCCAGACAGGTCAAGGTGGAGGTCATGGGTGACCCCAGGGCTTGATCTGTACCACTAGTTAGTTAGATCCCTTGCCGTATTGACAGTTTATGTTGAAATTAATAAAGTGGCCCAATTTTATAACCCAAGCTTTGTGTCTGCCTTTTATTTTGACTGGGGCGGGCGGCAAAACTCTTCCAACAGAAAAGTTCTCAGTTAGCTGAAAGAAACCACTGGATTCAACCCATAATGTCCAATGTCATCCGTTTTCTCTTAGACTCAGGCATAAAAATGCTAAGACTTTGTTTGTGACATTGGGTGTGACTGTAGATGTTTCTCTGACCAGGCATTCACTAAATCAGGTAGAAAAGAGTGACTTATGGATGGAGGTGGGCACAATCCAAAAAAAACCCCAATCAAGCTGTTCGTGGATCCACGCTGGCAACGACTCCAGATCACCGATCCACACCGAACAAGTCCCGTTTACGATCTGGGAAGGGGATCGGGGAGGCCAAAGTGGAGGGGAGCCCCCGCTCACACACACACACTTAGAGCAGAGGGGGGGAAGTTTTTAACCCAGCGATGAGCCGCCTCCCCTCACGAAGGGGACGTTTTGACACACACACATGCACTTAGAGCAGGGGGGGGGGTTAACCCATCCCTGCCTCTCCAAATAGATAAAGACACCCCATCAATATGTTTCAGCCAGCTTTTTTTAAAAAAGCAGGGATAGAATCCTCCATTCCTCCCCACCTGATCTTAAAAGCAAGCAGCCAGTCTTCCAAAAGCATATTTTAAACAGGAAGAAAGTAAAACCAGGATCCACACAGATCCTCGCGGATCCTTTGGTATTTTAAATAGGAAAAACACAAATGAAACATCAAATCACGCATCACAGCCAGGTCCACAGACTGAAATGTAAAAAACACAGATCCAAAAATATTTGGCATTGCCACGGTGAAAAAACATGAATCTGAGACACGGATCCTCATGAATTCATATAATTTTTACATTGAAACAAAACAAAAAGGCTGTCATATTTTAGATCTTTTGGTCCTGTTTGTGGCATCGGACATGATCTGGAACAGTATACTGGATTTTGGGCGGCCCCATGTAAAAATCAAGAGGACCCATGAGGATCTGTGCTTTTGAACCATGTTTTTGCACCATGGCGCACGCTGCCACAAAGCTGTGGATGAATGATTTTTTTGGTCCCATTTGTGGATATGGACATGATCTGGTTTTGTATGGTGGATTTTGGGTGGCCCCATGTAAAAATCATGAGGATCCATGAGGATCCATGCTTTTAGACCATGTTTTTGCACCGTGGGAGTGCCACGAAGCGGTGGATAACTGATTTTTTTTGCCCCTTTTGTGGCAATGGACATGATCTGGGATTGTATGGTGGATTTTGGGTGATCCCATGTAAAAACCTAGAGGATCCATGCGGATCCGTGCTTTTGAACCATATTTTTGCGCCGTGGCAGTTCCACGAAGTAGTGGATGGCTGAATTATTTGGTCCCATTTGTGGCAACAGACATGGTCTGTGATTGTGTGGTGGATTTTGGGTGGCCCCACTTAAAAATCAAGAGGATCCATGTGGATCCATGCTTTTTTAGCATGTTTTTGTGCCGTGGCAGTGCCACGGATTAGTGGATGCATGATTGTTTTGTTGTTGTCTGTAGACTAGGACATGATCTATAATATGATTTGTTTTGTTTTGTTTCAATATAAAAATAATATGAATTCATGAGGATCCATTTAAAAGCATCTGGCTCCAGCTTTTACCCACTCCCTTTTAAACACACACACAGAGCCGTGAATGAGGTTTTCCCACAAAATACAGTGTTTTAAAAGCAGGTTAAAAACAGAGAGTGACAGACAGAAAAGCAGCCATTCCTCCTACAAATCTCCGCTTTTTAAAAAAGCAAAAAACATTTGGAGTGCCCATGGTGGCTACAGAACACTCCCTTCCCCCTCCCTCCCCTCTCTTCTCCCAAATGGTGATGCGTTGCTGGCTGCTCTGTGCTTGGAAGGAAGCCCTACTGATCAAGGAAAGCTGGGCTTCCATTCGCGTTTCCAGGGCGACAGAAGGAGGGCAAACACAGCTCAGGCATTCCCCTGGCTCCATTGCCCCTAGAATAGATTACTGGCGCCTGAGTGTCTGCAATCCCGAACAGAAATCGATCGATCTGATCAAGCCCCGAACTAGCAAACCTCCGACCGCTGGATCGGTTGCTGTGGACAGAACCAATTAGCTGAGTCCCGATGGTGCGAATGCCATTATCGGGTTTTTTTTTCAAATTGTAATGCTGATCGTGCCCATCTCTATTTATGGATATGCATTTGCAGAGAAAAGCAGTAGGTGGTGGATGGTTCTTCCCAGAAAATCACCTCCATCCTGCCATTTTGTAGTGCCCTTTTCCAACTGAGACCCTGCCAATCAGAAGAGACAATGCTGAACTAAATGGACCAATGATCTGACTGGTAGAAAGCAGCTTGATATGTTGAGTGCTTGCAAGCATCTGTTGTTGTCCTCAATTCACTCACTTTCTGGGTATTCCCTGTTTTGCTCTATTCTGTCTCAAACTTGATTTGCACTATCTTTCCTAAAAGATACTAGTCAAAGCCATGCGGATGGGAAAGTGTGCAGTTTCGAACCTCCTGCTCACATTGGCGCCATCTTATTGCTACTATTGCTTTGCGCCTATCATTCCCCTATCCCATGCCATCAGCGAGAGGGAAAGCCTTCTTAAAAAACTATACTAGCTGCACTCTTATGACGTTTTCATGCTATAGCAATAGAGAAATTACCATTTTTAATAGATGACAAAAAGCCCTCTGATAGCATAGGAGGGATGGTGGGTGCAAGGGGATGACCAAGGAAAGAATGGAGAATATCCCTCTGTTCTTGCTTTGTTTTAGCTGTAAATGCCTTTGCAATTGCAGTGACTGCACAGCAGGGAAGTTACACTGTGTGGAAACTGTGTGTGAATCACACTGCAAACTTCTTTAGCCTTGTCTCCTTGGAAAGAGGAAGAACCTACTAAGCCCCCCCCCCCCACAAGAGATAAGTGGTTTTTCCTCTATCTAGGCTTGAATGTGCTCCCACGCTATAATCATGCTTTGTGAGACTGCGGGTGATGTTTTTTTAAGAGTGGGGAGAAGAGGACAGCAAGCATTCTTTCCTGTGCAGTTCTGAGCCACTGCTTAAATTCTAAACTTTTGTATGTTTAATGCTAAACAATAAGGAAGGCAGCCTCTTCCCCGTTCACTTTTCCAGCTTGCAAGAGGCTGCCAGCTCCTGTTTCCATGGTGATTGTGCAGTTCTGTGATTTGCCAATGTTCACACCTCTGTCCTCACAGCCACTGGACTGCTGCTGCCTGAGGGGCCCCTGTAATTGACTAACCTCTCAGCTAGCCAGCGGTCCAACCTCCTCTTCTGCTGTTGGCAAAAGAGAGTTTTGCCATGCAAACCTCAGCAGGGGACTTTGCCTGTTAGAACATGCTATGTGAGAGGGCAATGACTGCAGGAGTTCATTAACAATGAAAAAATATTGATGGGGCTCAGGGCCTCACATTATGTTCTTTCTCTTATGCACAGTAAAGCTACAGTAGCCCCACTGAAATCAGTAAGGAAATGGAGGCAGCATATTCAGGCAGAACAGACATCTCCAACACAAGAGACAACTATTTTCAAGGAAGTCCTCTTCATCCTTTAGGACAGGGACAGCCAACCTGTGTCAATGTCACTCTTGGTGTCCCTACCAAATTTTTATCAGTGTAAGGCAGATTTGTATACAATTCCATTCCTAATGAACAGAGTTGTGAGAATCAGCAGTATGGCAGGCCTGTAATGTTAGATCTCGTTCTTTGATTTTAAACTTAACACAGATGTAATCTCTAAATGGTATATATGTAAAAGAATACGTAAGAAGAATATACATTCCATAAATGGAGAACATTTATAGCTAGGTGGCAATAACTGTATTATGGAACCTGACCATTTGTGAGGGGATTGATTTGAAACAGCAAAATATAATTCCAACCCATGAGTCAGTGTCTGAATGGAATCACTCTATTCAAAAGCCATGTCTGCCTTACACTACAAATCAGTAGATGTTAGAAAATGAGGAAAAGAAATCCTGGCAGGGACCATCAAATATTGATACAGCAAACCCTGGTTTCTCTGTGTTTCCCCCCTCTAGATTGTGGATGGCACTGGGTTATGTCCTAACAACATTTGTATTAGGGAGACTCCAAGGATACCTTTGGCACATGTTCAAAATCTGGCTAGCCACCAGTTTTAGGATTGGAAAGGTACCTATACCCACACTATGTTGGCTAGACTGCTTCCTTTCCCTTTCACATGGCTTGTTTCAAAGGGTGAAAGTATCTGGCAATGCAATCCCACAATCCTCTACACAAGACCTCTTACATGAGCAGGATCAAGTGAAAGATTTTACACTTGTTCTCCCATGGTAGATACACATGCACTGCTAGGAAGAAAGAGTACACTTGAATATAAGACCGCACAGAAAGTAAGTCACTTGAGCGTCCCCATGTAAGATGTCTTGTGTAGAGACTCTAACAAGGAAACTACACACAAGGTTCCCTGGGTAGTGTAGTCTTACAAACAACAGCCGCTTGCTGTGATTCTACACTGGGGGAAGAGCAATGTGAGGGATTCTGTCTCTCTCTCCTGAAAAAAGCCTTGACTCAGGTTTTCCTTCAGGAGCTCTGGGGAAGGGAGCGTAATAGGAGGCAGGAAATCCAGGGTGCCTTTTTGCAAGAGAGAGAATCCACGAGACGAGCCGGGTGAGGAGTGTTTGATGGATTCTTTCTTTTTTTGTGACCCTGAAGAATACTGTCTCTTCTTTAGTAAATAAGATGATCTCCCATTCACAACCAGAAACTTTAATATTCAGAAGCTATTGTGTGGGTGCAAAACTGCTTTGCATGGTAGAATGCTCGAGATAAACTTTATCTAGGCACACTAAGCCAATTGCTCAGGGTCATGTGTGTAAAAGTGGGAGTTTGAACAAGGTATATTCCCTGATGAGCATGTTTGCTATGAAATTTTCAGCATGTCTAGTACAAATTTGTTTTCTGACCTTTGAAAGGCCTATTAGATCCGTGTACATGGCTGCAGGGGAAGGAGATGGAATGCCAGCAAGAGTACCCTGCAGAGCCAAGCCTTCTGGAACTCTTGAGAGCACAGGCCAACCAAGAAACGATTCTCATTCGCTACTGAACTTCCATAAACGTTTGTTATTTCACAGCAGGCTCCCTTTGTTTCCAGATTAACTTCTAGCTGACATTGATCCAACTAAAGCAAAATAGTCCCTGATCCCCAAGTGAGACAACTCAGCAGACTCAAGGCTGATGAACCTCACCTGTTACGGATAGACCAGGATATGATCTGCCCTTGGTGGATGGCCTTCAGAGAAACTTAGGAATATATACTAAATCAACAAGTCTATCATTACAAGTGGGGTCTTACTTTGAAAGAAAGTCAAAGAAAGAACTCCCTAAGATTAACAATGAACTCTACATTGCTATTTCCCATCAGGAAATCAGCTAATGATGAAAGGAAGTGGAAAAAAGCTTTATGATGATCTTACCTAAACTGGCAAGAAGCCATTATATGTTGTGACTTGTTTAAGATATGGTCTGGAATCACTTTATTTCAGCTATAAATCATTTGAATTAGCTCTAAATGATCTCAGCTCCTTAAAAATCTGTGCAATCTTTATTTGGTGTTTGTTGTTTCTTGTTGAAGCGCTTCTGCTTGTTTTGTTTTGTTTTTATGCTCTCCATTTGATTATTATGCTCTTCTGTAAGACAGCATGGAATCTTTGTTAGATGTGGAAGTGTGAGATTATATACATACAAACAACAACAACAAAAAACTTTAAGGACTTAAATAAATCAGTTGGTCCCTGATAGCTGTGTAGTTGCTATTGCACAGATAGAGTTCATAAGTGTGGTAGTATAACCTCTGCTTGTTAGGAACAGAGGTTAATTAGGAACAGAACTTAAAAGACAGAGTAAGTACATTTCTTTAAGTCAAAGCCTTACAACATATTGAACAATACAACAAGATTTTTTAAACTAAACACATAGGTATAAAAGGTCAGAAACTTGCAGCAGATAATGTCTTTGAAGTCAGCTAAGTAACCGGTTATTGTTTTATACCTCCTTGAGGTGGGCAAAGTCCAACTTTTCTGGTCCACCAAGTGCCAGAGTATTTCTGTGCAACTGTCTCCCTTAAAGGAACAAATTGTAGATCACATAAACCAGACTTCAGCTTGAACAATACAGTCATACTATATTACCCTCCCTCTTTCCAATTAACATTTCACATATATAAATTTCAATTACCTTATACAAGGTGATAAGAGCCCAGGAAATCAATCCAGCTCCCCAGCAAACAGAATCTCCATGTGCTGCTATCCTCCACTCACAGACTTCATAAACCAATTAGTTCCTGGGGGTTACAGTAGCACATAGTGCCTGTTGCTAAATGAACCTTCCCCTTTGCATTTCTAGCTCATCTGGTTTGAGAAAAATCTTCTCAAATGCTCTTAATGGTGGAGAGCTTCTTGTTTATTCAGCGTCTATATTCATTTGCTTTCCTGTGTTCCATTCAATGTGAATCCCATTTGAGTTAGAAAGCATGTACCTTGCAATAGTTCATTTTTGGCATTGCTCTGTGTTTTGTCCCCCACTCCCCTTAAGAAGGCAAAGTGGTTCAAAAACAAGTGTACATGAAGAGAATATGGAAAGTCTGGAGAATTCTGCAAGATAACAACTGCAACAACTGTGTTTATATACTGCTCTTCTAGACAGATTAGTTTCCCACTCAGTGAGGTGAACAAAGTCAGTGTTCTTATTATCCTCATGAGAGGGATGGGGAGCTGAGGCTCAGAGGAGTGGCTTACCCAGGGCCACCTGCTGAGATCATGGCAGGAGTGGGAGTTGAACCAGCAGAGTGCTGATTTGCATCCCAGCCACTTAACCACTATACTACAGCAGTCCTTTCTAAGGCTTTGAAGTAGATCAGCAATTCTTTTTACAAGGATGGAGTTTAGAGGGAAAGACAAATCCAAGCTCTAGTTGTGATAGTAGTCTTGTGTTAGTAAACTATGGGTTGTTCCTTTTTTAAAAAAAAAGAAGAAAGAACATAAATGTTCTTGATTTAAAGCTAGACGAGTGCACCCTCAAGAAAGTAATTGTCTTTGTCTTAGAGAAAGAGAGCATCTGAGCTATTAGAATACATGAAGTTGTCCTTCCAGTATTTAAACCATGGACACGTCTAGATTAATATTGTCTGATCTATCTGGAAGTTTTGTTTCTAGGTGCCTTAGATAGAAAAAAGGTCTTCCTTCTGCCAGAGATCCTTGAAGCAGAGATGCTGAGGACTGTACCTGGGACCTTCTGCATACATTCCAAAAGAAAGTGTTGATGTTTGACTGTGTGATATGGGTCAGGATGGAAACAAGGCAAATTCAAACAGATTTTGGTGATTAGCAGTGTAATCCTAAACAGAGTGACTTCAATAGGCTTAGATGGGTAGACGTCTATTTAGGATTCCACTCTAATCTGTGGATAGAAACTTTCTTGTTACTTGTAGCCAGTTTACTTCAGTATTCTGAATTATTATTTAAAAAATCAGTACAAATGTTTATGAAGAACATGCACATGTGTTAATATCGAATATATTTTATAAGACCCCTGACCCAAGGAACATAGAGCCCTTCATTTTATAACAATCCTGTGTGGTAATTTAGGCTAAGAGAGTGACTGGCCCAAGCACATCCTAAGAGCTTGATATTTGAACAGGAATCTGAATCCAGGTTACCTGATTCCTAGTCCAACTGTCTAGCCACCGTATAGCATTGTCTCCTGGCTGAATAGAATTTCAGTGACAGAAAACCATTTTTCCAAGCGTCTGCACAGTTTCTGTATGACTGAGCTTCTGTGTTCTTTCCTGTTCCTGGGTATTTAAGCTGAGTGTAGCCAGAGGCATGAGCCCTTGGTACAAGCTGAAGGGCATGAACCCAAAGACTTGTGGCTTTGGCTCTTAACCTGTGGCCTGTTGCTTGTGGGCCCAAATGAGCTGGACGAGCAAATTCAGGACTAGCCCGGGATATGGATATTATAATGTATTTTTCCTATTTTTATAAATAGTATTTTGGTATTTTGTGAGCATCTTTTGGTTCCCAAAAGTGAGGTGAAATGCCTAAATAAAATGACAACACTGCATTTTGAAGAATGGAAGAAGACAAGGTGGCAGCTTTGACCATAGAGTGTGATTCAGTTTAGTTGTTGGTGAAATGAGCTAACAAAGGAAACTGGGATTCATGCCAGAATGTAGGACTGGATTCATAGATCCCACTCCCCCACCCACCCAGGAGAATGTTCCATTAGATAGTCATGATCACAAGGAATTTTCTTCCAGCCTTAGGAATTAGGATTTGCCCCATCTGCAAACCAGATGCAGCATTTTACAGTACCTCCTGTGCATTGTGATGATGATATGAGATGTGTGCAGTGTTTCCCAGGCAACCCATGATACTGTTTTTGCAAAGAAAGATAACAATAGTTCCAGAAAGTCATGGGGAAAAAGATGCTTTGCTTGAATTGTTGCGTTGGCAAGTGGTTCTTTGGAGTAGCAGTCACTCATTAACAAGCGTGACTAGCCTGCTGAGCAGCTGCTTCAATATGTCTGGAGACTCTTATGTGTGCAAGCACTTAAATATATGAAAGGAATTGCTAAGATAAATGTGATTTGTAATCTTTTTCACATTATAATTTAACCTTTTTTCCCTCTGGTCTGAACTGTCTCTGCTTCACTAATTTAACTTGGGGGGGATGGGCACAACGGGGTAACTCTATGAATTATTCTTTTGTTTCCAACCACACAATGTTCTTCTTATCATAGAATAATTTTGCAAACATATCAGGTTCATGTTGAAATATTCAGATAGGTGCGTTATAAGCCAGTGAGGATTGCATAACCTCCTAAGAGCAGGTGAGAAGAGAAAAAGCATAAATAACATACACAGTTTCTGTCCCCTGCTTCTGCCCTAATGTGAGAAAAGGACTTATATGATTTTCATCCTCAGTAAGATCCATGAGCCCCAAGGGTCTGTTAGAGGTCCAGGATGTTGCCACAAGTGAGGTGTCGGGCCTTTGCTTATCTGGGTTCTGATTAGAGATGGGCACGAACCTTAATACGAACCAAAAAAACGCATGAACTAGGCTGGTTTGTGGTTTGCGAACCAGTGGTTTATGGAAGCTCGTTTCCACGAACTTCCACAAACTGATCTACTGGTTCATTTGGTTTGTATTAAAGGGGCAGTTTAAATGGCAGTTAAAGGGGCAGTTTAAACTTTTCCTGCCCCTTGCAAATGGTAGGGCCCTTTAAACTATCAGCTGGCAGGCGGCGGGGGGATCCCCTGCTGCTTGCAAGTGGCAGGGCCCTTTAAACGGCCCAAGCTCCAGCCCCAGCCCCCCACCCTCAGCCCAGCCCACACGCGCTCAGCCCCAGCCCCACACTTACCTTGCTGCTGCGGTGATGGAGCCACCCCGCTGGCCTGCGGCCTCCTCCTGCGAGGGGCGGGAAGGCCATTTTTGTCCTCTTCCGCTGCTGCATGGGCCTGCAGAACAGCTGAGGAGGCCAAAAATGGCCTTCCTGCCCCTCACAGGAGGAGGCCATGGGCCTGCAAGGTGGCTGGGCCACAGCCTCCACCACCCCAGCAGCAAGGTAAGTGTGGGGCTGGGGCTGGGGGCTGGGGTTTGGGCCATTTAAAGGGTGGCAGGTCCCTTTAAACTATTAGCTGGCAGGGGGGAATCTCCCCCCTGCCACCTGCCAGCTGATTAAATGCCCCTTTCCCTGCTGTTAAGCAGTCAGAAAGGGGCATTTAAACCCCACGAACCATGAACCACAAACTGTGTTACCTGAAGTGGTCTCCTTGCAATAAATATGATTTATGGGGGAATTAGCTGGCAAGGAAGACAGCTATACAAGAGGCGGTAACTGGGATCTATCACCTTTTTATACCAGGTTCCTTCCTACAATAGAACAAGCGAGTCTGGTGCTTAATATCAAACAGTAACTTTTTATTGAACACAAGACTTCATGCACATACACACCAATTACTGGGGCAAATAATTACAGAGAGAGAGAGAGTCCTAGGAAATGTAGCCAGAAATTGGGGTAGCAAGAGGGAGTAATTATATCTACCTATCCTGGAGAAGGGGGTCCAGTCCACAGTGAGAGAGAGAAAGAAGCTTCAAATATCCAGCGTCCTCAGCAAGGCAAGAGTCTTAGAGGAAACCTCAAGGGAACAGCGCTTGTGGATCCAGAAATGTGTTCAAAGGAAGAGAGGCTTAGGGAAGAGACCCTAAGGGAGCGCATCCTGGAAGCTAGCATGATTTGAATGAGGCCAAGGCTCTACCTTTATAGGTAGAATGTGCCCTGAGGTGGAGGAGAGTCCTTCTAGCAGTTAGGACAAAGACTCCAATGGTCAGTTCCTGGGTTAGACAAAAGGCTTGAGTACTTTGATTGATAGCTTCTGGGGTGTGTGAATACAAATGTAAAACTAGTTCAAGCGCTGCACAAAAAGCACAGTTTTCTGATGAAGTCCGACGGAGCTAGGTTAAGTGTTTTTAGGGAGGGGATACATAGTGCCAGGAATGACTGTCTATACTTATGAATGTCAGTTGATTAGCTCCTCAATCATGGACAGGAGATCTCATCACGGAAGGAGGGAAAGGAATGTGTTAAGTGGGGGTGACTCTGTGAGTCCTTTGTTGTTCTGGGCACCGGTGGGGCCGGAGATGGCAGTAAATCCAATCAAGCCACGGTCACTCTGCATTCCAGAGCAGCATTCCTTGCATGCCTGGTTCTCCTGGGTAGGATGTAGCACCGTCAGAGGCTCTCTGGTGGCCAGCCCCACCTGAGAGATTGTCGTGAGGATAATAATAACGCACGTTGTAAACTGCTCTGAGTGGGAATTAAGTTGTCCTGAAGGATGGTATATAAATCAAATATTATTATGTTGTTGTTATTATTATTGAGATCCCCAAGGAAAACAGCTGGAGGATATCATTAGTCTGTTCCTCTCTTGTCTAGAACAGCTAGTGGGCCCACAGGACAGCAGTGTTTATAGAACAAGAAATTATTACATGAATATATAAATAGTCAAGTGAAAGTTATATGATGTTCAAACATGATGGATTGACAGGTTAAGTTCGTATCTGCTTTGGGTCAAATACCATAAACTATCTCCTAAGACTCCAGTAATATATCTAGGAAAGGATATACCCAAGGCTAAGAGAGAGGCAAGAAGGGAAACATCCAATCTCTTATTCACTCACACCTTGATATGCTGGCCTTCATCTTGTACTAACCCAGCACAGGAAGGACAGAGTAAAATGGAATAATAAACATAAAATATGTGTGAGTGTATGTTAATCAGAGATACTTGAATTACTCCAGAGCAAAGCAAAGGTGGGCGACATTGAAAAAAAGAGTAGGGTAACCCAAAATTCCCTAACAATAACCAAGGGTAACCCTGAGGTAAGCATGAGGAATTCAGTTTTTGAGATGACAGATTGTGGACCACAGCTTTGCTGAGGGAGCAGGGAGGAAGGACTTTAGTTTTCATTGTGTTGGGAAAGTGATGTGTTCTGGTGACAGGCTGACTATAGAAAGCAAACAGGAACACTAGTAGAAGATCTTGAGTATCCCTTCCTGCTTTGTAAATTTGGTCAACCACAGGTTTCTAGTTCAAAAAACAAGCAGGCCACACAATACTGGAGTAGGCCTTTTCCTTTTAAAAACTATTCTTCAGCAGCCCAGAAAACCAGTGCAATTATTGGTAGTCTTACAGAATATATCAATGGTAGTATCGGATAGGATCCTTAGAGAATGGCAAACGATGTTGTCAACATTAATTTAGGGTAATGAAAAGCTGTGAAATTATTATGTGATAGCTGGGAAAATGGGAGGCTTGAATGCCAAATATTCAAACATGTATTAACATTCATCTAAGCTTGGAATGTTTTAGACTTACTTGCCGGCAGCAACAATCAATCTTTAATGTCAATTGAACGATTATGTTGCAGGCTTCCTTTGTATTCATTAATGTGGATGAAAAAAAACAAGTGGCAAAGATTCTATGAGGGAGGGAAACGTTATTGTTGATTCATTGTTAGCAATGTGGAATAAATACAGATCTAAGTTATCACAAAATTATTACTTTTGTTTCTATAGTTAGAGATGCTTTCTTTAATCTTGATCAACAGTTGAAAAAATTACAGTGTTTTGAAGAAAAATACATGATAGATAATTGTACAAAACTACTTGTTAATAGTATAGTCACGTCTAGGGTTGCCATCCTCCAGGTGGGGGCTGGGGGTCTCCCAGAACTACAACTGATCTCCAGATTACAGATATCAGTTCCCTTGGAAAAGAAACAGCTGCTTTGGAGGGAGAACTCTGTGGCACTGTACCCTGCTGAGGTCCCACCCCTCCTCAAATTCTGCCTTCCTTGGAATCCACCCCCCAAATCTCTGGTAATTTCCCAGTCTGGACTTTGCAGCCCTACTCATGTCTGATGGAGAAATGATGCAGTTGGCAAGAAGTTCTTGAACATAAGAAAAAGTAACCACAATATACTATAAGAGTTAAAATCTGAAAATGTACACAATTTGCAGGAAGAAAAAAAGTCCTAAAACTTAACAAGGAGTGTGCAGTCAACCAAAGAAGATATGACCTAAATACCTGTTCATAAATAATAGAAATGCTCTGAATTCAAACAAAATTATATCTGACTTGGGGGAGCCACTGAAGCTTTCCAATCTAATGGTAATTTTGGTATCTTTCTGTTTGATTTTGTTTTTTCAGGCAACAGAAGGTATGAGGGGCTTGGAGTAGGAAGGGCATCAGCAAATATGTGTGTTGTCTACAGGGCTTTTTTCTGGGAAAAGAGGTGGTGGAACTCAGTGGGTTGCTCTCGGAGAAAATGGTCACATGGCCGGTGGCCCCGCCCCCCTGATCTCCAGACAGAGGGAAATCTAAAACTCTCTTCAGTCTGGAGATCACATGGCCACCAGCCATGTGATCATTTTCAAGAGGTTTCGGAACTCCGTCCCACCGTGTTCCTGCTGAAAAAAAGCCCTGGTTGTCTAGTTTCGTTTTCCTTGGAGGCAAGAAAATTTGGGGTGGTGGACTGAAAGAGGACTTAACATCAGAAGGGGACTTCACCAAACCAAAAAAGTTTCCACCAACCAGAACGGGCAATTACCTGCTCAGCATTTCCACTTTCTGCCCATCATTGCGTTGCTTCCGTAAGGCTTGGGGAGGGCTTTCTGGTTTTATATAATTGCAAGTCTTTCTTGATCAAGCAGGCTCCAAATTGCCAGGCAAATACCTTGTTTGAACTTTCTCAGTTGCTTGCCAGGTGAGCTCCCAGTCAACTTGCCTTGGTGTTCTGTGGACGAATTTGTCTTAAGTGCAGCATCCTGCTGAGCAGCTTTGCCCCTTCAGAGTAGCCGCTTGTGTTGTGGCCAAGATCCTGGTGGCTTCTCACTCAGAAATGCAGGTTCTTTCTTTGTTTCCCAGTCAGCTATATAATGGAGTGGGAAGAAGAGCCAAAGTGTGTATTACCAAATGAGGTTGCAACTTCTTTTCTTGGTGAAAGGTTCCCAAATATGACTATTTAAAACTAAGAATGAACCAGTTTAAAAAGGGTGATATGGAATAATTTGACCATACAGAAAATCTATGCAATAGTAATGTTACCAGAACTGCTCTTTATTATAATGGGGAATTAGCTGTAGCAGTCTGTAACTTAAAATTAAGCGCGGATCATAACCTATGTATACGGAGGTCCCGATCCCAGACACTCTAGTGAAAAAGAGGCAGACTACAAATAGGTTCCAAACACGTGTATTCAGTGTGGCGTAAGCCTAAACTTGCACAAGCATACAAGAGAACATACAAGATCTAAGAAATACAGAGTAGGAAATACAGAGACGTTCGCATTAGCTGGTTTCCAACGATGATAGGGGGAATACTCACTTATCCTGAAGCGAAGCAGAGACACAGCAGCGAGGGTGGCCCAATGCCAGCACTGGCACCACAGACGGACAGCAAGGGGTTCTGGATAGGATGGCACGCGCACCATGCGGTCTGAGAGGCCGGCTTAAATACCCCAAAACGTACCCTGGGACTGGTGCTGTACTTGGTGGTTCTCACAGATTAAAACAAAGGGTCTAATGGGCTACTGAATGGCTTGGATGGGCCACTTTGGTAATCAGATTGTGATAAGTGACACCTCAGGAAGAGGGGACAAAAGAGGGAGGGGGAAATCCAAGTGGGCTGAAAGGATGTTCCAGCGGACAGGGCTTGTCCTGATGTCATCAGCTCTGGAATGCGAAGGTTTCTTTGAGATGCATTCTCTAAGTGCTTGGGATGGTCGGCACTTAGTTCCTTCTCCTGGGCGGCTCCTAAGATATGCAGAGCGGGGCGAGGTACTCTCGCTGTGGACGTGGTGTGCCCGCTTCGCCGAAATGGCTTCCCAAAGCAGTCTTCTTCCCAGGGTCTTCTGGCTGCCTGAGAACATGGATGCCGGCTGGGCATAGCTGGGGCTGGATAGCAGGCTGCCCGGTAGCGAGGGCAAGCTCGGGGACCGGCTTGCGGGAGGCTCCAGGCGGGAACTGACCAGGGAGCGCCTAGCCAGGCTCGCTGGAGGTTTCCCCGGCAGGCGCCCAGCTGCTAGCAGCAGCTTGGGCCCATATGAGGCAGGCTTCCATGGAGGCAGGGGGAACAACACTTAAAACACAGTCCAAGGCAAAGAACAGGCACGGTCCGTGGTAGATGGCACTGCAGGCACGGGGCACACAGTCCAAACGCACACTGGGAAGTCCAGATACAGGTCAGGGCAGGGTTGCCCAGAAAGAGAGTCCTTTGTGCAGTTATCCAAACATGGAGTCAGTAAACTACACAGTCTATAGCAGCAGCAAGGTAATTGACACGCAGGCAGGAAACTGACACGTGTATTAACACACACACACGTGTAAAGCAGTCTTTGGTGTAGCAGTAAAACAGTAACGCAGGAAACTTTAACACAGTTCATAGCAGGCTTTAAAGCAGGGGAGGGGGCCTGCTTGGCAACAGTAAGTATACTCATTGCTCACCATTGCAACTTGTGGCCTGCTTGCAAGTTGTCATTATCAAAGCTGAACGCTCAGCCCACTCATTGGCTGCTTCCACACACGTTGGATAATCCACTTTCAATACTCTTTAGTGAACATTTGAAACTGATTTTCCATGTGTGGAACAAAAAATCCACTTCAAAAGGATTGCGAAAGCGCATTGAAAGTGCATTATTCAACGTGTGTGGAAATGGCCATTGTCTGGGTCTAAACTGAGTGATTCTGTTCAACTGTTGGAGGAAATGACTGTATGTGTAATTATGGGTGTGTGGGGGGGGGGGTTGCCACACTTACTCTTTCTGTTTCCCCCCAGTCTACTGTGACCATTAGCACCACAGCCAATTAATAATAATAACATTTGATTTATATACTGCCCATCAGGACAACTTCACACCCACTCAGAGTGGTTTACAAAGTGTGTTACTATTATCCTTGTGACAATCACCCTATGAGGTGGTTGGGGCTGAGAGAGCTCAGAGAGAGCTGTGACTGACCCAAGGTCACATAGCTGGCTTCAAGCGGAGGAGTGGGGAACCAAACCCGGGTCTCCAGATTAGAGTACTGCCACTCTTAACCACTGCATCAAACTGGTGTGTTTTTAATCACAGTATATTTAATCACATTTTGAGACTTACTACTCAGAAGGTTTTATGTCCCTTATAGCAACAGCATCCACTGGGTCTGTCCACCAACCCAAACTTAATTTTTTTAAAAAAATGTGACTCAGGTCTTGGTTTCCAGAGGTATACCTGGCAAACAATATCTGTACTGAAAACTAAAAGGAAAGATTGTTGAACTGTTTGATCTAGATATATTTGTGGGTGCATGTTTCCTCACTATAGGTCATTTGAATGATGCATCTGAGTGCACAGGTGTATACAGGGGACAAAATGCAGATGATTCTCTTCTTGTCAGGTAGACTGACTCAACCAACACCCTAGACAACATATGCTTTCTTAGAATCATAGAATCATAGGGTTGGAAGGGACCTCTAGGAACATCTAGTCCAACCCCCTGCACAATGCAGGAAATTCACAAATACCCTCCCTTTTTTTTTTTGAAAAAAATTTTATTGGGTTAGAATCCATTATTTTTACATTTACATTCAATTTTCCCCAATTTTTTCATCTCTAACCCCCTCCCTTTCCCCCCCTTTTTGTTGACTTCCAACAGCTTTCCAACCCTTTGTCCCCTTTCCCTTACTTTTATTAGCTTCCTCTATCTAAAACAAATATATATTCTCCACTATTCTAAGCAGTACATCCTTAACTATTTTTAACATTATATGCCCAAACTGTAAGCCTTTGTTTCCATCTTAGATAAACAAATTATCCCATTTTTCAATTTCAAATATTTCTATATATCATAAACCATATAGATCATACATTCATTTATATCAAACAATTTGACTTATTCTCTATATATTACTCATTCTATCTTTTTGTAATAATTCTATATATCTCTCATCACGTAGTCAATCAATTTGACTCATCTATATCTTCAGACATTCAGTTTGGTACAAAACTTACCAAAAAGAAAGAAAATATTGTTAGTTAATCAATCCTTATATTTAATCCTTATAGTTAATTATTTTCTATCTATGTTCTGTTTGTTAACCTATATATATCTATATATATATCAATCTATTAATCTGACTGCTTATTAATTCACATTTATCTCTTCTCCCCCCGGTAAAGTCTCCCCCCTCTACTTCAGTGCTTCAGTAGTTCTCAAACTGCCACAGTTTTCCTCCCACCTCCCATTTCTTCTCCAGGTGTTGTTTCAGCTTCTCCCAGTCTGTGTTGAACTGCCCTGAGTCCAGATCTCTCAGTTTTCTTGTCATCTTATCCATTTCAGCCATATACAGCAATTTGTAAATCCAATCTTCAATAGTTGGCACTTCTTGTACTTTCCATTTTTGCGCATACAAAAGTCTAGCTGCTGCTGTCATATAAAATATCAACGTCCTGTATTGGGCTGGAATTCCCTCCATTCCCAAGTTCAGTAGCAGGAGTTCTGGGTTCTTATTAATTTGAAATTGTAAAATTTCACTCATTTCTCTTATTATTTCCCCCCAGTACTGCCTAGCTACCTCACACGACCACCACATATGATAGAGGGAGCCCTCATGCTTCTTACATTTCCAGCATTTATTAGAAGTATTCGAATTCCCTAGCGCAATCTTCTTTGGTGTCATGTACCAACGATAGATCATTTTGTAGATGTTCTCTTTGATATTAGTACATGTCGTTGTCTTCATTGTAGTTTTCCACAAGTATTCCCATGCCTCCATTGTTATTTCTTTATTAAAGTTTATAGCCCATTTCACCATTTGTGTTTTAACTATCTCATCCTCGGTATACCACTTCAGCAGTACTTGGTATACCTTGGATATTCTTTTCTTATCTTCTTTAAGAAGGGTCTGCTCTAGTTCCGAGTTCTCTATTCGTATACCTCCCTTTACAGAGTCCGAATTATATAAGTCTCTGATCTGTCTATACTGGAACCAGTCGTAGTTAGGTGATAGTTCCTCTTGTGTCTTTATTCTGAGTTTGGATGCTTCAGTTTTAGTTATACAAATACCCTCCCGACCGCCCCAGTGACCCCTGCTCCATGCCCAGTCTTCTCCAGATACTGACTGTATCACTGAATGCAGGCTGAACACTGGCTGCTGCAATTTGCAATATGTGCTGTTTATTTTGTTATATAAACCAGCTGTTCTTAGGCCTTTCTTCTAGAATTCTGCAAACAAACTTTCACAACTATCAAGGCAGCTAAGTTTATTTTCTTCTTTTTTCTATCTAGCTTGTTAGTTCTATTAATAAAACTTTTGTTAACCACTTTGGTGTCCTGACAGCTGTGGCACTCTGCCAACAGTGATAACCATGCAGCAAAAGCAGCTACTCTGCTGTCACAATGCTGCTTGATATGGTGTTCAAGTCAAAGTTGTAACAGAAACATCAAAGAAATTTGGGGAGGGGGTTCAGTTTGTGTATAAAGGAGGAGTATGGTCATGGTAACTTCACCTGAAGGTTGCGTTTATGTTGATGTTCTCAACATAGCTGCAAAATATGTAATAGAGTTGATAGGAAAAAAATGGGTGACTTTGACTATCTGGGGTAGTGATATGTTCAGGCACAAAGGTAGGAATGTCACAGCCAGATCAATGAAATGTTAGGCTTGCATTTACTTTTGATTCCTTTAGCTTACCTACTAGATGATATAAAATAGGAATGCCAAAAGAATATTATGAACCAAGTATATATGTATTGGCATTTGCTAGACTGACACATGCAAAGTCCCAGAAAGTACACACAGAAGTGGGGGGCGGGGGGAGTTTGATTAATTATGATCTGGAAGACAATCAGATTAGTAAAACTAAGCATTTAAAAGGTCACCATTTAAACTACACCTTCTGAATAATAAGATAATAAGACTGCTTGATACATTACAAAGAAGAATTCCAAATGAATATCAAATTATTTTTTTCCTGAAAAATAGAATGATGATAGAGGCAAATAAAAGAAAGCAATTGACATGTACAAATTCTATACCCAAATCCTGCATTTTTGATGCATGTTAGCATGTTGCTTTATTTCCTTTTGTAGTTCCTTAAAAAAAAAAGCTGGAAAGGGCTAGGAAGAGAGAGGCCAAATTGCAATCTGCAGTGGTGGGTGAAGGGGTTTAGGATTGCACTATGATGCTCCTAGACTTAAAAAATAATAGCCGTATACTTTAATTAGAAAAAAAAGCCATGAGAACATTCAAATGTGCATCCAGGCCATAAAGTCTGGAAGGAGAGAGATAATAATAATAATATTAAATTTATATACCATGCTTCCGGACAACTTAACACCCTCTCAGAGCAGTTTACAAAGTATGTTACTATTATCCCCACAACAATAACTCTGTGAGGTGGGTAGGGCTGAGAGAGCTCTGGAAGAGCTGTGACTGACACAAGGTCACCAAGCTGGGTTCAAGGGGAGGAGTGGGGAATCAAACTCAGCTCTCCAGATTAGAGTCCCACCATCTTAACCACTACACCCAACTGATGAATGCTTTTTTACTGAAAACATCACATCCCACCCCATCCCACATATATTAACTGCAGTAGTGAAAATTTGTATGTACAATACAGATGCCTACCTCCCCACCTCCTCCCATCCCCACTTATAGGTGAATTTCTGTCAGGAGAACCATATGCAAGGCATGTGTTAACTTATCTGCTACCAATCTAAATCAAGTCTTTCTGGTTGCAGGAAATCTGATCCTGGACCCTTAGCGTAAAGATAAATTGGCCTTAAGCTATGCCTTGTGTTACCAACCTCCAGGTGGTTCTCTTGTTTCTCCTTGAATTCTCCGGGCTACAGAGATTAGCTTTCCTGGAGGAAATGACTGCTTTGAAGGTTGGATTCTATGACATCACTTGGCTGCTGAACTCCCTCCTGTCCCCAAACTCTGCCCTCCCCTGGCACCGCCCCCAAGTATCTAGGAATTTCTCAAGCCAGAGTTTAGCAACCCAAGCTTTGTTTTGTATGAAAATTAAAATCTCAATTTTTTTCCTGGATTTCTGGGAATATATCATACACTGGAAGTAAGAAAGATGCTAGAAACATTTAATCATTTTTGCATATCTAATTATTTGTTCATCCTTTGATATTTGGTGTATTATTTTCAAAATGATCTCACCAAATTCCAGTATGAAACATTGCATCTGATTTTCTAAAGCCTTTCTAGTTTTAATTAACCCTTTATTTCTCATAGTAAAAATGGTTTTGATATGTATATCAGAAGAGGTTCTGAACTCCACCTCAGAAATGGAGAAACCTTTCACATAGAACATATAGACCATGTTTGATTGCAATTGCTGTGCTGGAAGAACTTGCGTTCCCAAGAAAGACTGGCAGAGATTTATATACAGTTCAGACAGCATCCAGATTTTGAGAGAAGTTACTTTAGATTTCAAACAGTGTTGCTAGAACCGTGAAATTGATGACAACCTGATACTCCCCATCTCGCAATTCCAGACCTTTTTGCTATTGGAAAGGGGAGGAGTATAAAAACTTGTAGAAAATTGGTCTGAAAGCAGTAGAGGAACCCCTATCAGACTGGATCTCTCTGAGCTTTTGAGAACTAGACATGGGCACGATCCAAAAAATAATCCCGATTTAGCTGATCATGATTCCGCGGTGGCGCCAAACCCAGGTACCCGAACCTCACCGATCAAGTCCTGTTTCTGATACAGAATCGGGAATCGGGAATCGGGAATGCCGATGCGGGAGGGCGCCCCGCGGTTTCCAGCACTAAGGGAATGGTGGGTGAGGAGGATGGTGGCCACTGGGCCCAGCAGGCCCGTGGAGGCGGCAGCGAGCCGCCTCCCCTCAGGGGGCGGGGGGGTCTGTCCCCACAGGAGTGTGCCGGTACTGTCACGGGGGGGGGGAACCAGAGGAGATAGCTCCCTATTCCCTAATTCCCTATCCGCTGAAGCCCAAAGCTAAAGCCCCTTCTCTCTCTCTCTTGCGCTTTCTCTCTCCAAAAGTGGCTAGCGAGAGCTTGCCTCTGTCCCACTCCACCCGTGAGTGGAAAGTGAAACTTTGTTGCGCAGCACATGGCTATTTATAAAGCCTGGGTCTGCTATGCAGGAGAGCTGTGTTTGGCCATAAGAGCTGTCTCTCAGGCTTTGCAGGGATGAGATTCAAGTGCCCATGGCTACAGAAGAACACCCCCTTTCCCCGCCCTCCCCTCTCTTCTCCCAAATGGACGAGACGGGCGCGTGCTTTTCTGGCTGCTCCGTGGTTGGAAGGAAGCCTTGCTGATCAAGGAAAGCTGGGCTTCCATTCGCGTTTCCAGGGCGACAGAAGGAGGGCAAACAGCTCCAGCATTCCCCAGGCTCCATTTCCACGGGGCTCCATTCCCTCGGAAACAGATGGCTGGCGCCAGACTGTCTGCAGACTGCAATCCTGAATGTAAACTGATCAATCCGATCGAGACCCAATAGAGCGCCCCACCCGAGTGCTGAACTGGGAGCCGTGGACGGAACCGATCAGCCAGGTCCCGATGGCGCAAACGCCAAAATCGGGGCAATTTTCAGTCCGTAATTCCGATCATGCCCATGTCTATTTAGAACTCTTGGAAAAGTGCAAACTTTTCCAGATAATTCTCTGAAGAGGCTTGGAAAGACCCTCTTTGTTCTAGATCAAAATGTACACATTTTCCCCATCACAACACTCAGCATGTAGACTAGACTGGAGAACTATTTTAAGGGACTAAGTTGTGGGCAGGGGGCAAAGCTATTTGCATATTACTTGCACATCATCTGCCCACTTGAGATTTACAAGGGAATATATGTTCCTAATAGATGGACAAATTGAGAGAGTGTATATTCCTTTTGTTTCACTATGATAGCTGTCATGTTATCCTCTGCTTTTATGCTTCTAAAAGTCCAGTAGTGAAAACCATTTCTTCACTGGTTCACAGAAATGTAAACCAAGGAATTTATTTCAGAAAACAAATCATAGTATATCATGATAATTATTTTTTTAAAAAAAATCTGTTTCACCAATTTCGTATTCAAGCCTGCTTGTTTTATTAGAATCTTGGCAGTGTTGATGGCATTTTAATACAATTTAATACCAATAATCTTGGTTTTTTTCCACTTCTAAACACACATGGCTATCATTCTTCACCATAAAGAATATTAGAAATTTAGTTACAGATCAGAACCATAACTCCTGGGGATTTTTAAAAGTATCTGCACAAAGCTTTGGCATGCCTCTCTGTGTATGTCTGTGAGTTGCCAACCTCTGATCTATGCATACTGAAGCCTGGAGTAAACAAATTATTCCCAGTGACTTTATTTGCCCTTGTTTATCTCACAGAGCTTAGACATCCCTTGTTGTATATATTCTTTTATCTTCTTATGGGCAAAGACTTTGCTGATGTCATTGTAGGACAAGGCCAAGGGGATACATTTATTTTACAATTTCTACCCTGTCTTATTTATTTAATTATTTAATTATTTAATTTAAAGAAGTTTCACATACTTACAAGTTTGCATATACTAAAAATGCACATGAAAACATGAACAATAATTAACAAAAACACATAGTAATGGAAAATGGAGTCAGCTCTATTACAGGTCTGGCAGTGTTTCCTAAAATATGAGGTTTGTCTCAATGGAACTCCTGTCAGATATAAGGACCAAAACAAACTAGGCCATGCCTGATATTCCCACTAAATCCACCTTCCAAATCAAAGGCTTTTTCAACAGTGCCACCTCCTTCACCCAAACCTACATTCACCCTCCAGGTCAGAAGGGATGGGCTGGGCTAACACTGGAAGAGGCACAATCTGAAGGATAAATTAATGTATGTGTCCGCTGAACTCAGTGAACTGCCCTTGGATTCTACTTGAATCATCATCCGTTGGGTGCCCTCCCTCCATCAGTATTGGTGTCTGCTTCAGTTACCCCTCTTATTCTTTTGCAAACCCATCTCCCCCTGCCTCTTTCCCTACTCACTCAAGACATAAACGTTAACTATGGAATTTCATGCTCAGTCAAGTTTTTGAAAGCCACTTATGACACATCAATCAGATGACATACCTGCTCCAGCTGGGCAGCTGCTCTTCCATCCTTATGCAGGACTGGTGATGGGAGATAAATAATGAGTTATTACCAATAGCACCTCTCGTCTCTGTCTTGCCTTCCTTCCCTCATAAACCCTCTCTAAGTGAAAACTGATATTGTTATGAAACATATCCTTGGGCAAGTTCATAGCATCCCTAGACATTCCACTGTATTCAAAACTATCTAGCTCTTTCCTGATCAGCTTCCATTACTCATCTACACCGTCATGTAGGGCAAAAATAACACAATAAACATGGGGTTGCCACTGAAAACACCAACCATGTGGCAAGTCCTCCGGCCCTTGTCATGCCATCAAAAAAGGGACTGAAGTGGATAGTGGCAGCCTGCCTATTTCTTCCCCAACTATGTCTTAAGTATTGATGATGCGTCTGAGATTGTCTTTGAGTGGCGAACTGTTTTTTCCCTCTTCCTCTGCAACATTATAAAACCCTTTACTTAAGTTATGCCTTGGTTCATGCCATATTCTACCATGTATACTCTAGCTAAGCTAGGGAGGTTATGGAGTATAGTGATGGATTACTCCCCCCCCCCGACTTTTCAGAAAAAGCTAGAGCATCTGCATGGTAGATGCATATAAGGTGGCTTGGAAATAATATATAGGAAAGAGAGCAGCACTGATTTTAGTTATGCATGGTCAACATGGTCTATAAAGGGTCAATATGGTCCATAAACACCTAATCGCACCTCTGGTTCCAGGTTGCCTCGTCACACAAATGCCCATTCCCTTCATACTCAGTGCAACCCATGGAATATGAACATGTAATAGAGCACTTTGATCTCAAGGTGCGCATGATAAGCCCAGCATCAACCATATGAACATGCAAAGTTAAGAGATGAGCCAGCGTGGGCATTTTTGTTCCTTCTAGATTCCATATGTTATTGGCATCACTTATATTCTGTCTCATTTTTGTTGTTGCTATTGATGATTCTTCGGTTCTTTTTACACCATTTTTGCACCATTCATATATACACACCACTTTATGCCATTATTCGAATACAACATTCTTACATCATTGACACAAAAATGACATTGAAAAATTCATTAATGTTCCCTGAAAAAAACTTGACTTGAAGAAGCAGAAAACGATAAAGAAATATGAGAACGTTTTTGATACAGGAGAAGCAAGATTGAAATTGGGATATGCAAAGTGAACCGGAAAACTTGTGAAATTCAGGCTGTATCCATAGGTGAGTTCTTTGCATGCAATTCTGTTCACCCCGGGGACAGACTGGCCATTTACAGAGAAAGTTCCCTGCAGGGCCATTGGCAATGAGCAGCAAGTGGAGCCAAGCCCAACAGTGCAATTGGCTTAGACCGGAGTAATTCTTCTTCAGATTGAATTGCATGTATCTTTGCCAGCTCTGCAGGGGCTACCCAGTCAAGCCAGTTGGCAGTGATGCAGAAGGAAGTGACAGGCAAGCCAACACCCATAATCAGCCATGTCTGAAGTGAGTGGCTTCTACAGCTCTGGCTTGCAGAGCCATGGAAGCCATTCAACACGGCTTGATCTTGGGCCATCATAACTTCCTAGTTTGCCTTGATTAACCTATTGCAACACAAGCATCTTTGAGATCAAATGGATCCTCTTTGGTGGGAAGGGGGGCAGAGAAAGAGAACTGTCTTCTGGATGCTGCTTAACTTCTGGTAGCAGTGGATCTCTTGCAGAGTCCTAGTATGTGTATCTTTTCTTTCCCTCCAACTCCTTGGCTATAGTTAAAACTCTGGTAGCCTTAACTTCACCTCTTCTTCTACGTGTCATCTGTGATATGTTATCTTTTTCTTTAAAAGTATACCCTGCCTTATATACCCACTGGAATCTTCAGGGCAGCTTACAGTAAGCAATTTGAATATCATAACATTAATTAAAATGGCATAAGAGAGTCTCATAGAAAATTGCCATAAAATGAAAAATGATCAATAATGGACAGAACACATAATATGCAGGGTGGTGGCTGTTACTCCTTGGATTGCTGTTATTTCCTCTGCATCATTCAACCAGTGAAAGCTTGAATGAGAAGCTTCTCAAATCCCTTTGTGTCATTAAGGCGTCTTACTTTATCTGGTCAGCTCACTCTAATTTCATTTCAAAGGTCATCCTGTTCTCCTTTGTATGTGCTGGAGCATTCCAAGATACCACTAATTAAGTTTAAACAGAGAAAAGGGATTTACTAGTCCGTGTAGGTTTGCAGCACATTGAAGAACCTTGCAGGAGAGAATTCTGTTTTGTTTGCTCTGATTTATTTAAAGCTCTACCATCCTGCCCAAATGTAAATGCAAATATAAGAAAAATAGCTTTGCGGCATACAGCTTTTTTTTATTTTGCCTATAATAGTTTTGGCTCAGCACCACAAGTTGACCACTTAGTCCATCAAATAAAAGCTTACACAACAAGCCTCACGAAATCCTTCCACATTCCTCTGCCTGGTTATCTCTAAAGAATAGAGAAGGCATTCCAGTTTTTTTAAAAAATCTGGTTTCATTGTTACTACTTTGTTGTTGTTACTACTAGATTGCTGATTGTGTTCTGTATGAGATTGCCCTTGTAGACTGCTGGAAATTCAGATTGTTGCTGAACATTGAAGCACACCTCCTGAGGGGTATGGTTCACGGTGAATACTAGTGCACCAGGATTTGCACAGTACGTGGCTTGGAGAACATATGGCTTCGTTTAAGATGTAGTTGACTTGACTCTATAGAATCAGAGCTAAGTCACCTATGCCACTTTTTGCAGTGCATGAACTAAGTTCTGATCTGGTTTTTAACCGAACCGTCACTTACTCAGCAGCACTCCAAACTATTTCATGTGTTGTAGATTCTATTTTCATTTACTTTAGGCTTTTATTCTCCACCACCAATGCCCCACTTTGTTCTTCTCTTAAGATGTGCCCACCCTTCTGTCTACATTAAGAGTTCTTTTTCCAGATCAAACACCCTTTCTAGTACACAAGGGCCTTCATCTGCCAAAGCAAATTGCATTGGTTTTAAGAGAGGAAAGGCTGGCAGCCAAAAATAAGGTGGATGAAAGGCAAGGTTTTTCAGAAAATTTGAGTTTTTGGACTGAGTAGATGAAAAGAATGAACATTTTATTCCTCCACTGTCCTAAGAATCTACCACTCAAGACAAAACTCCTGTTAACAAGAATCTAATTTCTCAGCCGTTGGAAAAGTTAATTAATTTGTAAATACATTTCATCTTCTAAGCGACAGCTCTTTCCACTTCAGTCAAAGTGGAACAAAAGCAGGGCAAGGGAAGGACAAAAGGCCTGCGGCATCACCTGACCTAACTTTTACTCCAGAGAATCAAAGTGGCACCATCCTATTCCATCGCTGAGCGAGGTGTCTTGCAAAATGGAAATGTTTTGATTAAGGTGATGGCAAAGGGCACGCTTAGCCCTCTTGATGTGCTGTTCCTAATTGTTCATCTCCTTGCAAGGAAGGAGGTTGGCTTCGAGCATTCACGACTTTTCAGCATTGCTATTCATTGCATGAAAGAATTCATATGCCTTTCATACTGCCTCGTTCCAAAGATGCCTCATTTGTGCCCAATAATGAGCCATTTATCAGTGGGCTTTTTCAGAAGACTATCCACCTGCAGATGATCTTGTAGCTGAGGTTACACAGGAGGAGGCTCATTTGGATTTGTATCCCTTAACTGTGTCCCACATGTGTCCCATTGCTGTATCTTAAGCTCCCATGCAGATTAAATTATTTCCTACTTATGCTTATTTTAAATTTATACTCCTCTTTTCTCCCTGATCTGGACCCAAAGCAGCTTTTCCCATTGTTCTTTCTTCCTCTGCCTTATCCTCACCACAGCCATCCTGCAAGGTGGGTTAGGATGAAAGACTGTGGTATGCCTAGGGTTATCTGGCAAGTTTCCATGGCAAAGTGGGAATTCAAATCCAGTCATCCTAGGTCCTGGCCTAAAACTCTAACCACTAACTGGTGTAGCCTAACTATGCTACACCAGCACCACTTGAGTGGAGTATCAATTTTCTCAATTCTGTGGCTGCACTTTACTTCCTTGTCTTTGTGAGTGTGGGTACCATGTTGAATATCTGTAAATACTACAGTGGCTGTATTTTAATAGTTGTGGAATGGTTGATTCAATCTACATTGTGTGTGTATGTGTGTGTGTGTATTAAGGAGCACTTGAAAGCTTTTCTTTCCTCCTTTAACTTCTCTTATGTGTTAGGAGAACTTCTCATTTGCCTTAGTGTTCTGTTGCTAGGGAGTGTTATATGCTAATGTACCTCTCCCCTTGGGTATGTACTCTGTCACTGGATACTGCTATTTGTTTGCTTTACTCAAAGCCTACAGTGATCTCCCCAAAGCCAGATAGGTAACCAATCATAGAAGGAGTCAGCCTAAGAAACCTGGGCAAGATGGAGGGATAGTCAGTATGATTTGACCATTGAATCCTTCTTCCATCCTGTGACAAGCTCATCCTTGAAGGGGTCAGTCTCATCATCAGCCCCTCAGCAACTCTCAACCTTTCTATAGGACCTACTAGCTCTACCTTTCAGTCAGCCCATGGCTTCTTGTTCTGAAGGGTCAGTTTTATCTCTTCTGGCAGACAGAATCCATAAATGAATGAGGAAAAACCAGAGGATAATTGGACAGCTTCTAGCTCAGGACTAGGATCATGTTTGGACCTTGCACATGGCTGTGGCCTGGACTGTTATTGAGCCAGTCTGAATCATTGTCCATTTCCCTGGCATAACACAGACCTCACCCAAGAAGCTTTCTTCTTCCTGTGTAAGCCTCAGGAAAGTCTCCATATCAAAATACCTTACCATTTGTATATATATTCCAGTCACATTTCAAAATGTAAACCAAAATTAAAAACATAAAATTGCTTCAACACTGAAGAGTAATTTAAGTATTCATTATTCTATTACAAGCTGCTGGCCCACAAGGCATAATGGGGAGGAGAGAATAAATTATCTGAAAAATTTCCTCCATGCGTATACACATGCACACACTCCTTACTCACAGATTTCTTCTTCCCGTTGTCTAAGTTCTTAGTGCCCTCTGCAGGATAATGACCCCTCCTCCCTACTTCACAGAATTTCAAATGCTGTCCACATTCCATGCCTGCTTAGCATGCTCAGTCACCATCTGGCTAGCTGTGGTAGTGGTTGGGTATTTCCTTTTCTTTGGGTCATTTTACAAAATCATATTTTCCTGAATAGTTGAGGGGGTCCCATATGTATACATAAAGCCATGCCTTGTCTGTGGCTAAGCCAGTTTTGCTGCTTTTGCGATGGGCTCCCAATTCACTATTAGATATAGGAATGCATGTTCTAATGTAGTCCTCTGCTTAGCTTAATGGCAAATGAGATAAGATCTCCTCACAAGACCCTAGAGCTCAGCTTACAGATCCAGGATTTCAGGTTTAATAGCCTCCCTCTTAATCTACTGAGAATGTATTGGACTGGATCAAGACTATATTTTCCAATAACAGAATGGTCCTTCCTGCCTCCCCCCACCCTGCAGTCCACCAATCTCAACAAAATGCTGTTTCTGAGAAATAGGAGACCCTGAGAAATGTAATGGTGGGGGGTGGGGTCTGGAGAAGGAAGTGTGAATCCAAAGAAACTGACAATTTAGTCTGTATCCAGCTTCTTGTCTTGCATGAAGTTCTGAGATAATCCAGCAGCTCATGTTTCACTATATGCTAACATACAACAGTTCATGAAGGGGAGAGATATGCATAAAAATCAGGCACCATTTCCTCCAAATGTCAATGTGCCCAGTTTCCAGATCAAACACCCCAGACATAGGCTGCTATTCAGAGTTATTTTAGACATGACTGAAGGGCTTGGCCATCCCTTGGCCTTCTTTGATTCCCTGCTGCATGCCATATTCCAAACACCTTTGAAGTCTCCTCTGTTTTAAAGTGGATTGCCATGTACCTTTGTTTAAGCTCAATGCTCATGTGGACATTTAGAATTAGTTGCACGATTCCAGCCATAGAGTTGAAAAGGAATTCAGGGATTCAAACAGTGTATGGCTGACAGAAGTGGTGATGAAGGAAGGCTTGCTGGGTCTCTTGATAAACCAGAAGAGGTGGTAGGAGGAGTGAAGAACATTCCTGGAAACAGGAAGGGCAGCTTAAGGTTTGAATGTCAGAATGTTGGAGGTTGGTCTGATCCAGTTTGGGAGACCCACATTTCAGTTCTTGAAACTTTGCCTTACTTATTAGTCAGCAGAAAAAGTGGGCAGGAACAGATGGGTTCTAAATACCAGCAAAACATTATGGAGTTTGGAGGGGGGAGTCATCCATATTCATTGCTAAGTTTAGCTCTCCAATGTACATGAAGTAGCTTGTGCAGAACAATGGAAAGTCAAGGGCTGTTTCATTATAATTAGAAAAAGAAATCAACTAGGAAGAGAATGTGTGATGCAAATCCATATGTTTTCGCCAGTATCATTTGTTTGATTGTATTAGCAGTAAAATTCTTCAGCTATTGAGATCCTACATTTTTCTTGCAGAAATTGATAACACTTAAATGGTGCTCAGCGAGATTTGAACCCAGTAGCACCTTAAAGGACAAGATTTTCAAGGTATATAAGCTTTTGAGAATCAAAGCTTCCTTTGTCAGATATAGTTTGCAGTGGTGGTGTTGGAAAGTATCATCAGATCCTGGCCAACTTATGGAGATGCCTTCTGGGGTTTTCAAGACAACAGACGAACAGAGGTGGTTTGCCATCGCCTCCCTCTGCATAGCAACCCTTGTCTTCCCAGGAGATCTCCCATCCAATTACTAACTAAGGCCAACCCTGCTTAGCTTCTGAGATCTGATGAGATTGGACTGGCCTGGGCTATCCAGGTCAGAACACATGTCTCAGTACTCCATATAAATTATAAGCAACATCACTTTCGAAGATGGTTTCAAGCGACTAGCCGTCTGCTGGTACAAGTTTGCAGTTGTGTCTCTTCACAGCACATCATGTAATTAATGCTTAAAAGTGGAAGGGGACGGACTGACTGATGTCATAGGCCTGGGTCTGTCTCTTCTTGCCTTGCACACAGGGCAGCAAGTCTTTGTCTAAATCCTGAAAATCTGGAGACGTGGGGGAGAAGAAACCTGGTTTTCTGCATCTGTGGCAGCACCAATGTTCCTCTCCACTGCAGTTCACCTCCTCTAGCTCTCCCGCTATGAGATCCAGCCCTACCCCCCAACTCTGAAAGGCTGCTTCCTTTACCACCACATCTGATTGGCCACTCCATTTTTGTGCGCTGTTTTAGATTGCTACAGCTATTCAAAATATTATCCAAACTGTATTGGTTTTTTTCCCCAATGTCTATTAAATTTTGGGAGACTTTTTACCCTCAAATTATGTAGGCTTTTAATCTAATTTTTTTCTGCAACCCTGGGTGTTCCCTCTGGTTTACAGAACCCTAAAGGGTAGCCAATTAGTCATAGCTGGCCCCATTGCATAGATTTACCTATCAGCAGTGGGACCAATCCTTAGCTATTCCATGTGTGTGTGAGATAGTGAGGTTATGAGACAGAAGAAATAGAATCCAGCCATCTAGGGACATCAGACAATTATTACTTTAGCTATTAACTTTGCTAAAAGCTAAAATGCTGTGAATTGTGTATGCGTTTTTTCTCTTCATTACAAGAAGCAGCACTGATGTGAGGCAATGCAGCTAAATTGGAATGCAGCAATGGGAAGTGGGATTTTGTTGGAGGGAGATTGTTCTTCTCTAGTGGCATGACCTAATAGAAACTGTGATGGTGCTCAGCTATCCCCCATGAAATATTTGGCCATCCTCCAAGTTCCTGTCAATCTTCTGTGATTGTTGCTTTGCCTAGTTTAGCAGCTGTATCTAATCCTATTTCAAGAAGAAATCTTTGACAATATATGATGGGATTTTAGCCTCTGAAAATATACAATAGACAATATGTAGTTTGTTCCACAAACTTTGTCAGATTGATGAGATGGAGATCATGGGATCACGATCATGGGATCATTTACCAGTGGGGTGAATCCTACCCCAATCATACCACTCCAATGAAAAAGTTGTTTTATTTAAATATTTATACCCTCCCTTTGGCTCAGGTGTGAAGCTTTCCCCCAATCTAAGGAGGCTTCCTCCAACTTAAGTGGCTCCCCCATTGTAGGAAAGACATTTTGGATTTAGGCTGGAGGAAGTGTCTTTTTTTCCATGGGGAGGGAAGGAGTTTCAATACATAGAACCTGCACAGGTGGAAGAATTCAGCCCTCCATCATTGCCCTACTTGGCTTGCAGGGTGCACAGGTAAATATTTTTAAAAGACTATACTGTAAAAATCTCATTATGAATGTCCCCATGTCTATCTGATGCTTACTTTGTGGAAGATATCAAACTGGCTGAAATGCAAGTCATCTGGCATCTAATGGTTTCAGACAGAAGCAATCCTTCTAACCCATGAAAATGAATTCTCAAGAACAATTTTCCACTTTTTGTGAACCTTTGCAGAATGAGACTACTGCTATGTTTTTGCTCAAGCTGACAAATACCAGCACTGTTACAAGTAGAACACTTGGATTGCATTATTTGAATAGATTGGTGTGATTTTATATTTCTGTTCCTTTTATTTAAAACGTATATCTCATCTTCTAATCTGTAACAGACTAGCCAGGTAACATTAGCAGGCAAGCATCTCACATTTGGAGAATTTGAAGAAATCATGACATTAAATATACCTCATGACTTTTTATCTCTGGTTATTCTGTTGATTAATTAAATCTAGATTTTTAAAACAATGAATATTTCTTGCAGATTTCTCTATTTCTACTCTTGAATAATGCTCTGTTCACAAGTCAATGACAAAGTCTATGCAGATGCCTTCAAAAGCACTTAGCAGTGGAGTATTTAAGCACTTGACATGGATTATAAACCAACAGTAAGTTTGCCTGGGGATAGTCAAGTGAAATCTACTTAAATTTAGGATTTGTAATCTAATGTGATTTTATTGGGGTGACAAAAGACTCAGAGCAGCATCAAACACTTCACAAAAAAATTAAAACAGCCAATACTAAGCCTTTTAACCTGAGGAAGAGTTTAATGATTCATATAATTCAGAATAAATTCTTGACTTGGATGAGCTTAAAGATAAAATGTCTGGAACACAACGAAAATGATTCTGTTGACTGAAAAATGGATGAAAATTGGATTGCAAACATGTATTTTGTAGGGATTCTGTTTACATCTTTACTTTGTAATATTGGATGTCATGTTCTGAATCAGTTTTTTTGTATTCAGAAACAGAGTTAACATGGTAAATTGTCACTAGAGATGGGCACGAACTGAAATATGAACCAAAATTAATCACAAACCAGGCCGGTTCGTGGTTTGCGAACTAGAGGTTCGTCAGAGCCCATTTCTGACGAACCAAGACGAACTTTAGGCTGGTTTGCTTGGTTCATTTTCAGTTCATCACTGCAGACAGCTTTGCACTGATCAATCAGTTTCCTAGTCAACCAGAGAGGAGGTTTCTGCAGTAGAGGTGTGCACCTGGATGCTTTTCAGCTAATGGGAGGGGGATCCCCCATGAGCTGAAAAAAGCGCCGGTGTTTGAAAGGAGCAACACTTCTCTTGTGTGCAAGACAAGTGTTGCTGCTTTCAAATGCTGGCTGGAAATATAAAGCGTTTCAGTATCTGTTCTGCTTCCCATGTTTGCAGAAGTTTGCTTATACCCTGCTGGCTTTAAAAGCCAGGAAAGGGCTAAATGGCTGGTTTTGCCTTCCTCCTTTGGTGTATGCACTCTCTCTCTTTTTTCCAAAGGCAAGAAAGTGTAGCAACACTGTAACATTGTAACATAGCAACATTGTAACATTACTGCACTTTCCTCCTGGTTTTAAAAGCCAGGAAACGATTAAATAGCTGCTTTTCCCTCCCTCCAGGGCATGTTTCAGGCTTTGCAAAGAAAAAAAAAACCAAGCATTTTACACAGCCCTTCGGAAACAAACATGATACTACTAATAAAACAACCTTCTAATCACTATCTATGAGGGTTTATTTTATTTTGAGCTAAGCCTTATGGGTTGTAGGGAAGTCTTGCCAAGGCTATATACAGGGAAGAAGATTGAGCTTTTGCAAATTCCTGCCTGATAGGAATTCTTCCTGAAATATACCATTCCAATCCATTTTTTTCCAGTTAACATTAATGTATTCTAGATCTTTTTGAGGCAATAGGATGTGTACTAGATTTGCATTTAGATATGTATTATCATTACAAATGTATTGTGGAAGTATGAATCATATCACATATCTAATACAAGTAAAGTATATTTCCAAACATGTTCCAAATAAATATTGTATGCATATCCACACAAATGAAATTCATAGAAATTCATATGGATCACCAAAAGAATATGGGATGGAACAGTAATTTGATTATGTTTGCAATGAGATGGAACAAGTATGGGGAAAATAAGTGACATTTGTCCAACTCCAGGTCTGGGCCAGTCAGGTAAGGGAACGTATCTGCACTTGGTCTTCCTGGACTGCATCAAGGACTATCCTGTTCCCTTAAAAAAAAAATAATAAAACTCTTGGGATTTTTTTCTGCACATATTCCTGTGCATATTTCAACCCTAAAGCTGAAACTTAGGGAAATGTGGTTCTGCTCTGGATGAACTACATTGAGATTGAGATGAAAGCTTTTTTGAAATTGTGAAGTGGGAGTAAGGCCTAATTTATCTTCTTATAGGCCCATTTTTATTTGTTCTCGATCACATTTCAAATCTGATTTTAGTTTTCCCTTTTTGTACAATTTAGTATTTTTCCTCTTCTGTGATCATTTATTATTTAACACTCTGGCAGTCTTTATTTAACTCTGGAGAGCTTTTAAAGATGATGTCTATGCAAGTGTCTCTATAAAAGAACACATTTCACTCAGATTGCTGGGGTTTCGCTATCGTTATTAGTGATATTTGTGTACCGAACATAGCATCCATTCACTGGAGAATGACACAGTTTCCTACAAATAAATAGAGAGTAGAAACTTGGTAACACCTTGTCCTGCCTCTGTTTGCTTACAACTTGGTGAAGAATAAATGCATATAGTCAAAGCTGCCAGCACTAGGAAAGAGGCTGGTTTGTCAATTGTTATTTTGGACCTTGTATTGCAGATGCTGATTGAATCTATGCACAAAGTATGCCAGTTTCATTACTTCAATTTAACATTTACACCCCATGTGTTATTCAGTGTACTGCATGTACTTTATTTCAATCTGTGCTTAATAAATCACATTGAATAAATCACACTGAAATAAATATCAATGCTTAGTAGGGGAAAATTCCACTTCTTTATGAAGGTGAAGTTGAGGTTAAGAGTAAGCATCATTATTGCAATGTTGAAAGTCCTTGGCAGAACATTTTGGTTAACGAATAAGTAAATACTATTCCAAAAGCTAGGAAATCAGAACCAAGGTTAAGACTTTCAAACTTTTTCAAAGAATGTCACTATGTAACTACAACACAAATGCATTTTCACTCTTCTCCGAGCTGCCCGTTGCTCCATTTTATTGAATTTATAATTACACAGCTTGGTAAAATATGTGATGTCTGATGAAGGATTATCTCTAAGGAGGCTTTAAAGACTTAAAGATTTATATTTTGAGCATTTGCTGTGCTTGTATTGCTTTCATGTAAAGCATCAAAAACATGCATTACTGAACATGGGATGATAAGAAGTCTCATATTTCCATTGCAGGTGTGCTAGCTATGGATATAAAACAACACTCAGAAATCATAGAATTCAGTTCCACAAACTGAATGTCCTTGAAAACGCTGAGAAAAGAGAAATTACCAAATTACTTTGGTATGTTTGTGGTTTGTCCATAGCAAAAGAAAGTGTTGGCACACCAGTAGAACTGTAGTTAGTACCCAATTTTAAAGTCTAACTGTCATGGCCCAGTCTGAGAGTGAGACACTAACTTATCTTACCCATTTTGTAAGACACACCACTAGAGCATACAATATCCACTGTTAAAAATTCCAGTATTGAAGGCTAAGAGTGTGATAAAATTGCTGTTCTTGAACCTATAGTTAAGACAGAGTGGAACCCATTCCAACAATAGCTCAGGACCCAGTGTAAAAGCAACCTGATGATAAGCAAGGTCTCATCTCAATATTAGTGTTCATGCCCTGCCTTGTAAGAATGGGGGGAATTATCCCCTCCACTATGATGAATGATGCACAAGGCTTGGAAAAGACCTGGGGCAAGTTCCTTGGACTACCAAACCAACTGGATGGGGGGGAGGTTAGGAACAGCCATTTAAGACAAGTACTTTCCCAGCTGCAAGCTTTCCAACTGTGGCTACTGTTCTGCGTGCCAATTTTAGAATGGAGAACAGAGGATTAGCTGTTTGTGAGTGGCTTTCTTCAGATCGGGTTGAAAGGGAGCCTGTTTTTCACCTGCTACACATTATTTCGCAGGGTGGGTGTTATTTTGAAGATCTCTAGTGTTTAAGAACTGGTTAGCCCCTACTCATGGATGGCAGGAATAGTACAGGTTGCTAGGGGACAGGTAGAGATAGGAAGTAGAGATGGGCATGAAATGAACCACAATGGCTGGTTTGTTTGCAAAGAACCACGCATTCCATGGGGCCGCATTTTTACGAAACAAACGACTTTTTCCTACTGTTCTGTTGCTGGTTCGGGTAGCCAGACACTTTGCGCCATTCAATCCATCGCCCAGGCAACGGTGGCAGTCTTTTGGTTGCCCCCAATCTGAGGCCTCCATGCTTGATTGGCAGCTTCCCTGCTAACTAGAGAATCCCCACTCTGGCCCATCCAGCCAGAAAAAGGGCAAGCCCCTCAAAGTAGCTTCCAGCAGACACTTCAGTTTTTGCTACTGTGAAGAGAAAATGACAGGAAAGGGGGGGAGCCATGGATCATGCCTTTCCTGGGGTTCAATTGCTATGAAACTTGGGGGTCCTTAGAGGACAGTGAGGACTAGGTCCCCTGCAAATTTGGTGGGTATTGGACATTGGGAAGGTCAGTTTGTAGCACCTCACAGTAGCTGCAGCAGACCCTCCAGTTTTTGCTACTTCAAAGAGAAAATGACAGGAAAGGGGGGACCCATGAAGAGATTGAACCCTTTCCCCGGGTTCAATCTATCTGAAACTTGGGAGGTCTTTAGAGGACAGTGAGGACTAGGTCCCCTGCAAATTTGGTGGGTATTGGACATTGGGCAGGTCTTGTTTAGTTTGGCTGTGAGCGTGAAGGGGCCCATTCTGGACTCCCTCAAACATCGAACCACAAACCAGTTTGCGAACCGGCGCAAGTTTGGCAAAGTTCATGGTTCGTGTTCTGTGAAACTGAATGAACCATGAACCACGTGGTTCTTTTTTTCCTGGTTTGTGCCCATGTCTAATAAGGAGCAAGCACCCTGAGACATCTAAGGATAATGGGAGGTTTCCCCAAGCCAAGATGTTACGGAGATGTGAATGGTGGGAGCTGAACACTGATAAATATGGTGGTGGAAAGAAGAATGAGACCCAACACCTGTTGACACAGATTTGTGTGCATCCTAGAATGCTGCCAGCATAATCTGGAGCCAGGGAAGGGCTGTCTAAATGCTTGAAGGCATCAGAGACTGTCCATAAGTGGTAACCCACAGTAAGAGGCCCTAGTAGAAGACATACATTGGTATTCGATGAATCTGGGATACAGGGATAAGCATTAAATAATGATGATGAATATAGTCTGGCATTATTTTTTTTTTTTATCAAGGAGAAAATCTTAACCTGAACAATGTTAAAAGATGAAGGAAAACTAATTGCAACTGATTATAGGAAGTATTAATCCATCTTCTTGTAATTTTAACACAAAAACTTTTAACATAGATGTGCTGAAGGAAATGGATACGTTTGTCTAAAGATGGAAGCAAATTCTCCACCATCCAGAAGCCAGGCAGGTGGTATCTGCTCTGGCGGAGGCTGAAAAGATTTATGAACAGAATTGGACACATTCTGGTAGATTGCAAGCCACATGAACCACTTTGTGAACAGCTGCACTTCTCCTCTGCTCTGCTTTTCCCTCAGTCTGAGAAAAGAATACATTTCTGTTTCATAAAATCCTTTTGTACCATAATGACCTGATACAACTACTACAGACAGACTGTGGTAACATGGGAGAATTTCTAAAATTAATTCTAGAAGTGGAGCATGCTCCAGCTGCCCCAGGATTCAGTTCCTTGAGTTCTTTGCATCTTTCTGCTCCACACTCACCCATCCCAGATTTCTGATTTACATTATGCTCATTGCTACAATTCTGAAAAACATTGAGTATGATTTTACAGCATGATTGCACTGAGACTATTTTTGTGTGTTGTTTTGTGTGTTGCATTGATTTACCCATCCATCCATCTCTCTCTCTACATGGATGCATACTTAAACAGAGGAAGACTCAGAGTTGCTGAATAACTGTAGGAAACCATGCGTGTCCAGCAGTCACTACAAAATTTAGAGGTAAAATAATAGAACAATGGAAGATCCGTAATGCATAGGTTCCACCTTGAAAGCAAGAGCAGGTCTTTGGTAATTCTGAAATCTAAGGAGAGGTTCAGAGGAAAAAAAGGTATTATAAGCATCTTAGTATGCTAGAAAAAATCATGCAAAATGTAGTCAATGAAGACATATCTACAGGAAGACCTAGCATATACTTTAAAAACGTTTTCTGGATGTGTGAACATCTATTATGATGGGATTTCATATATACCATGTAAATTTAATAAAATCTAAAGCTTCAGGGCTCCTTTGCTGTTCCAATTAAGGGTATGCGATCCAGGTCTGGGAATCAGGTAAAAAAAACCCTCAGATTTTCACCTATCTGGCTAAATCCAGCTTTCCCAGATCAAATCAGGGAACCTGGATCAAGACCCCTGGATAAATCTGGGTTAATGCAAATTAATCTGCAAAATGTGTCTTCAGTGTCTTGGCTGGCTGTTTCCCTGTCTTCTCCCTCTTTTTTCCAAGAGGAGGGAGGGAGGAGGAATGAGGAGGAGGCAGGAGGGGAGAGTGAGTGACTAATTCATGCAGGAACTCTACTTGCTTGCCTGGCTTCTGTGAGTGACACTGATTCAGTTGGGCTAAGTTGCAACAGTGTCCCTTGCTTCAGTTTGGTTGGAATGGGTTCTCTGTTTTGACATGATTCTCTGGTTTGATGTTGATCTTGCATTGCTTTAGTTCTGGGTGAGGGGATTTCCATTCCCTTGCTTTATTTTGGCTCTTTTGGATTTCTATGAGTTGAGCTTGCATTTGGGAGTGTGCCTCTGGTTCATGGTAGCCTTTCCCCTGTGTGTTTCTGCCTGAGAGCCAGCTTGGAAACTTCCCTGCCATAGGAAACAATGGACACCTTGCTCAGGGAATACTTGGTTTGGAGGGGCATCAGTTTGGTTCTGTTGGGCCTTCTGTTTATTAAGCTTGCATTTGAGAGTGTGCTTTAGCCATAGAAGCCTTGACCCCAGTGTGTTTCTTTAGTGAGAGTCAGCTTTGATTTTTTTTTCAATAGAAAACAATGGAGAGTATCTGGGGACACCTTGTTCAGGATCCTATAAAACTGAAACTTGGGGAGTAGAGGACAGTCGAGTAGGTTCCCTGCAAACTTGGTGGAGTTTCCTTGAACAATGACTTCCCCAAGTCCCCTGGATAGCCTGGATAGCCCCCAGGCTTCCTCATCGAAAACAAATAAATCCAGGATTCTCTAATCTTGCCTAACTGGATTAGAGAATCTTAATCACATTTCAAGGAGCCCAGATTTCTTTTGTTTCCCTGAAACCTGGATCCAGATCACAGTTTATGAGATTTGATGTGCATAATGAAGAAAAGGTAGGTTGGTGCTACCAAACCATTCACTGAGGAGTTGCCCTGATAGTATTTACTCAAAAGTTTGATTATAAAAGTTTAAAATGCATAAAAAGCTCAAACGAAAAATAAGCTTTCTGCTCAGAGACTTCAATAGCGGTCTGATGCATTAATGATGATACTCAAATATATATAATTTAAGGGCTTTTTCCATCCCTGTTTCCTTTATAAGAGAATTGTGCTTTGATTTTAATGTCAAATTTCATTTGGAAAGTCGTGGAGTTTTTGTATTGTTTTTTTTCTTGAATGAATGAAGACAGCAGTTCTAAGCATACCTATTAGTGAGTCAATCGTATTTAAAGCCAGTTTTTAGAGCCAGTTTGGTGTAGTGGTTAAGAGCACGGGACTCTAATCTGGAGAGCCGGGTTTGATTCCCCACTCCTCCACAAAGCCAGCTGGGTGACCTTGGGCGAGTCACAGTTCTTTTGATCTCTCTTAGCCCCACCCACCTCACAGGGTGATTGTTGTGGGGTAATAATAACACTTTGTAAACCGCTCTGAGTGGGCATTAAGTTGTCCTGAAGGGCGGTATATAAATCGAATGTTATTATATTATTATTAAATTAATAGGACTTACTTTTAAGTAAACATGCTTAGTATTCTGCTATTATATATTTCAGAGAAGGAAAATATCTAGCAGTTTCAGTTGTCTTTATACAGATGATAAGAGGGCATAGTGTGGTGGCTGGAGATCTCCCAGAATTACCACTGATTTTCAGGTTACAAAGATCAGTTCTTGTGGAGAAAATGGCTGCCTTGGAAGGTGAACTCTATGGCATTATATGCAGCTGAGGTCTCTCCCCTTCTCAAATCCCACCGTTTCAAGGCTCCATCCCCAAACTCTCCAGGAATTTCCCTACCCAGAACTGGCAACCTAGGGCCAGTTCATCTATATACAAAAAAATGTAACATCTGAATTATTTGAAGGCTTTCCAATTGAAAGGCTTCTGACACACACACTTGATTTTATCTTTGGTACCACACACACAAAAGATCCATCAGATATTAATATATACAGAACATTGCTGTACTGTCTTAACTATCTTCAATGTGAACGAATAGGGTGAAACATGCTGGATCTGTGGAACATAGCCTTCAAATAATAGGAAAGGAGTGGAAGTAGGGATATTAAGTAGGCATGTGTGGTTCCCCTCACTTCAGTATGCTCCGAATAGTTACGGAGCATACAGAAGTGAGTAAAACACTATAATTCTGAAGTGGCTTGCCGCTTTGGAATTATGGTATTTCCGTTTTTTTTCCCCGCTTCGGGTAAACCCAAAGTAGGAAACTTGAATCTTTTTGGGATGCACATCCCTAATATTAAGTGTTAGTTTTATTTACATAGATGTTTATATGCCGTTTGGATATCTGAAACAGCTCATAATAGTAACCCTGTGACATAGCTTAGACTGAGATTCCATGGCAGAATGGGGATTCAACCTGGGATCTCTCAGATCTTAGTCTGACACTATAACCACTGCATCACACTAGCACTCGGATTGGTGTTTACTTTGGCTGCTTTAATATATCATTGGATAAGTCACTTTCAAGGCACTAGAGCTATAATTCGCAAACTATTGCTGTAGCGCATTAACAGTGCTTTATCCAAAGTGGGTGAAAGCCACTTTCGTTGGAATGTTGCAGGAGAGGAGCGTTTAGTGTTTCTTGGTCCCTGATATTATGTGGGCCTCTTCGGGTAACCTTCAAGAGCAATACAGCAGACCAGGACTCAGCCCTTTATTTTTTAACACTTCTTTAAAAAAAAAAAATCCTGCAACTTTTAAAATGAAATGGAATAGGTAAAAGAGGGATGCTTGTCAAAAGCAATACCTCCAATGTTGTTCATTATGTTGTTCATTATATGCCTATAATTTTTTTTTCTTTCTTCCCTCCTTCCTCCAGCCAACAAGGCTTCAGTTTTTCAGAAAGCAAATGTAGTAAGTGGGAGGAGGCACCAGAGCAGAAAAGCATCTTCCTTCTATGTGATGAAACCAGCACATTTAATGTAATTGTCGACCATTTGCTATTTTCGCACTTGAATTTGAGAATAAATTGCTTGCAGAACCTTCCTATAGTGAACACCACTCCTCCCATTTTAACATGTCTTAAAATTTACCTAGACGCTTGTCCAATTGCCTCCCTTTTTAGTAGGAAAATTATCCTTCTCCATCGTTAGACCTCCTTAGCGACTGTTGTACAATTTAGACTTTACATCTGAAAATAATGAAAATTCCTGATACAAAGTTTTTTTTTAAAAAAAGAGTGCTTAGGCTTCTGGAAGCAATTTGTTCTATTTTTAGCTTGTGGAGTTTAAGAAGCAGCAACTTTTAAAAGTTGTTAATGGTATTTAAGCTTAGCATTTAAACAACAAAATTGATTTTTCCCTAGTTGCCATAGCTTTGCAAAAGAAGTGCATTAATCCAGGGCAGAGACTGCCAACTTCTGCTGCCCTAAGAACCACTTTATGAACTTGTCAGGAGCAAGAGGGATGCAGCTAATTTGCATGTTCCATTTGCCTATGATTATCATAATTTGCCTAGCAGGTGTAAATACCAGGCTAGGGATGGTGGGCAAAATTTGTCTCATCAGCTGCAAAGCCTCCCCTGGTACTGCAGTAGATTAAGCTCCCACAGAAACATACATACATGAACTAGAGATGAACCAGAGATCACCCCTAGCATGAAGTGGAGGGAGGTGGGCCACTTTACCCCTTTTGGGCTTCATGACAGGGTAGCAGAGAAAATAATGCTCAATTCATAACAAAACTGAGAAGGATACATTTATTTTCCAAACAGGTAACAAGAAAATATGATGACACTGCTGCACTCTCTGGCCCTCTTTTACTTCTAGATTGGCAACTTAAGGGTGTGGAGGAGGTTGTACTCTTCAGGGATTCAGACTTGGCTCAGAAGTGCCAGGTAGTTCAAACATAATTTAAGAGGATTGGTATGTGAATGTGGGATTGTAAAAGGTGGATTATACTGGTTGAGGTTTTTTAAAAACATAAAAATAATAACAGTTTAAAAGTGCAATCCTAAGAAGAGTTACTCCAGTCTAAGCCCATTGATTTCAGCAGCGAAGGAGTTGCTGGGAAAGAAAGCAGAAGTTGCTTGTTCCCAAATAGTACCTGAGCTCATAGGAATAGTGAAGATTTAGCTTTTAAACAAGAAGTTTGGCTATTAGAGCTGTGAACAGAGGATTGGCTATCCATATATTCATAGTCCCAGGTTGCATATTGCTTGGCTATTTTATTTCAGGTATTAACCATGAAATAAACAGTGGTATAAGTAATCAATATTCACACAAAGGACGATATAGTTATCACAAATAAAGGTTGCCACACTAGTAACGATGCTCAATTTTTATTGGTGTGCCGGGGTGCAATGCTCGGCTTCCACAACAGTTATATGAAACTAACTTGACATATTGTACAGACTGATCTGCTGCAATAGCAATAATGGCCAAGTAATAGTTGGTGGCATAAATATAGTAAATGGACAAAGAATGCTGTAGCTCTTTAGGAAGTAACTGGTTCAGTGCGGCTCCTGCTTCCTCCTATGCAAGAGCCCGCTTCATCCAATTCCTGAAATTGAAGGTAGTGGGTGAGAAGTTTTCTTCTTCACAGCACTTCCACTCATGCGCACAAGTTGATGGGGGAGTAATGTAAAGATAACAATGGCCTCATCTAGATGACAGATGAGTCAACTCTCCCCCAATCTAAACAATCTGCTGTACCCAAACTGATTTCCTAGGTGTTAACTGAACAGTCAAAAATTAATCTAGATTCTACACTTAGGTGTCTGCTGGGCTATTCTGCAGCTTGTCCTGCCAGAATGCTTTTTACTCTGGTGCAAGACAGAGATACTACTGCTGTAGGTCAAAGATCCAGAGGAGTTAGCCGTGTTAGTCTGTAGTAGCAAAATCAAAAAGAGTCCAGTAGCACCTTTAAGACTAACCAATTTTATTGCAGCATAAGCTTTCGAGAATCAAGTTCTCTTCGTCAGATGCATGATACATGCTGTAGGGTGTAGCTTGAACATCTCAGACCTTACTATATCCTTAACACCATCAATTGGGACCTCCCAAAATGTTCAAGTTACATGTGGTTGAATTATAGTTGCCAGGTCACCCTGTCCTCCCCGTGTGAGGAGGGAGCCCCGGCACATACCTGGTCTGAAGTCTGTCGTGCATGCGCTTTGACGTGCACACTTCCAGGCCAGCGTAATGATGTAACTTCCAGAAAGTGATGTCCTTGTGTGGGCAACAGCCACCTCCAGGAGCGCTCCGGCACTCCACAGGGGGCTGATTCAGACCTGAATCAGGCTAGATTTGGGCCTAATTGGGCCACTGAGGGGCACAGGAGCGCTCCTGCACTCTGCAGCGGCCCAATCTGGGCCAATTCAGGCACAAATCGCCCAAGTTTGGACCCGAATCAGCCTGGAATGGGCAGCTGCGGAGTGCAGGCATTCTCCTGTGCTCCACAGTGGCCCATTCCAGGCCAATTTGGGCCAGGTAAGTGGGGGCAGTGGTGAAGGATAGGAGTGGGGGATCCCCTGCCCACATGGGGGAATGGCAAGCCTAGGTTATATGTGCATTTCAGTCCCTGTTACTGCTGTTTTAAAATGTTGCAGGTGAGTATGATTGGGCCCCACACCACTATTCAAACCTCCTGCCCATCCTGCCTCTTTGTGTTTGGTTGAGGATGGCAGAGTGGTTTCCATCTATGCAATGGTTTACTCCTCACAGATATCTGTCGCCAGTTAGAAACCTATCTACCCCTGCACTCTTTTTGTTTATTTATTGAAATATTTATACCCCCACCTTTCCTCTTGGCTTAGGCACTTGGTTTAGTTAATTACTTCTCCTTTCAGTCTTCTATCTCCACCTAAAATTTCCAGCTGCCTTAGAGAATACTACTTACACTAACTTAAAAAAAAATCCTTGATATCTGAGGCCAATTCAAACAGCCATCAGGAACCATACATAGGCGGACTGGGTTCTGGGAGAGGCAGGTCTTCTTCGGCAGGTCTAGCTGGTCTCTTTGCTTTGTGCAGATTCAGAATAGGAAATGAGAGCAATGAAAAAAAATGCCTGAGCATTTTTTCTGGCATTATGTGGGTAGGAGGGAAGGTTCCAGCCCAAGCCAAGATGAGGCCCCTGTGGATGTTTGAGCAGAAGGATCTCCCATTATGCAATGTACCGGAAGCAGATGGGATGGCTGGGATAACTAAATTTGTAGCTAGAGATATGCAGATTTATCCCATTCTATTCCTTCAATTTTCTCTGACTTAATTTTGCCTTTTGTTCTATTCCTGTTGAGTTTTGTGTTATGTAGGAAAATAAACTCAAATAGACTTCAGAACTGGATCGTACTTTCAGTTCCTGTACATTGGCATATTATCATGTCCTCCCCTCCGCAACTTTTCCATCATACTTACATCAAGACTAGGGCCACAAGAGGTTGCCAACTGCCAGGTGGGGTCTGAAGTTTTTCTGTAATTATAACTGATATCCAGACTACAGAGATCAATTCTCCTGGAGAAAATCAAAAAGAGTCCAGTAGCACCTTTAAGACTAACCAACTTTATTGTAGCATAAGCTTTCGAGAATCACAGTTCTCTTCGTCAGATGCATGGAGGGCAAGAAGAAACTGGTCAGATATATAGGTGGAGAGGGGAGGGAGGAGTAGATGCAAACAGTAGCTTCTGATATGGAGATCAGTTTGCTTCTGTTAAGGAAGTCAGTTACTTCTGATAATGAGATAACCATTCATAGTCTCTATTCAATCCCAGCTTGACTGAGTCAAATTTACATATGAATTCCAATTCAGCAGCTTCCCATTGGATTTTGTTTTTGAAAGGTTTCTGTTGAACTACAGTGACCTTTAAGTCCTTCATGGAATGTCCTGGTAGATTGAAGTGTTCTCCCACTGGTTTCTGGATGTTGCCATTTTTAATGTCAGATTTGTGTCCATTTATTCTTTTGTGCAGAGGTTGGCTGGTTTGTCCAATGTACAGAGCAGATGGACATTGTTGGCCCATGAGGGCATATATCAGATTGGAGGATGAGAAGTTGAAAGAGCCAGAGACAGTGTAGTTGACGCCATTGGGTCCTGTAATTGTATTTCCTGGGTAGATATAAGGGCAAAGCTGACATCTGGGTCTGTTGCAGGGCCTGGTACCTGTGCTGGTGACTCTGCTAGCCGATTCATGATTGTAAATGAGAAGTCGTTTCAGGTTGGGGGGCTGTCTGTAGGCAAGGAGAGGTCTTCCACCCAGGGCTTCTAAGAGAGAGGCATCATTTTCCAGGATGGGTTGTAGATCACTGATGATACGTTGGATGGGTTTGAGCTGGGAACTATAGGTGACAACCAGTGGTGTTCTGTTGTTAGTTCTTTTAGGTTTGTCCTGGAGCAGGCTGTTTCTGGGTACTAGTCTGGCCCTGTCGATTTGTTTCCTCACTTCATTTGGTGGGTACTGTAGTCCCAAAAATGCTTGTAAATCTCTTAAGTGGGAGTCCCGATCAAGAGCATTGGAGCAGATACGATTGTAACGTAAGATTTGGCTGTAGACAATTGATCGAGTGGTATGTTTAGGGTGGTAGCTGGAGGCATGTAGATATGTGTATCGGTCTGTGGGTTTCCGGTATAAGGTGGTATTTATCCGTCCATTATGTAGTTGTACAGTGGTGTCCAGGAAGTGTACCTGTTGTGCAGAGTGGTCCAGGCTCAGGTTAATAGTAGGGTGAAAGTTGTTGAAGTCCTGATGAAATCTCTCAAGGGCTTCCTTCCCATGGGTCCAAATGATGAAGATGTCATCCAAGAATCTTAAGTATAGTAGTGGTTTCAGTGGATGGGAGCTGAGGAAGCATTGCTCCAAGTCCGCCATGAATATGTTAGCATATTGTGGTGCCATGCATGTGCCCATGGCTGTGCCATTAACCTGTAGATATAAGCTGTCACCAAATTTGAAGTAATTGTGAGTGAGTACGAAGTGGCAAAGTTCAGTGGCGAGATGTGCTGTGGTTTTGTCCGGGATAATATTCCTTGTGGCTTGCAGTTCATCTGCATGTGGGATATTGGTGTATAGAGCCTCCACATCCATGGTTGCTAGGATGGTGTCATCTGGTAGGTTGTCAATGGACTGTATTTTCCTGAGAAAGTCAGTGGTGTCCCGTAAATAGCTGGGTGTGCTGGTGGCATAGGGCCTGAGGATAGAGTCCATGTATCCTGAGACTCCTACTGTGATAGTGCCTATTCCTGAAACAATGAGGCATCCCGGGTTACCTGGTTTGTGGATTTTGGGTAGTAGGTAGAATCTTCCTGGTCGTGGTTCCTAGAGTGTGTCTGTATGGATGCATTCTTGTATGTCCATGGAGAAAATGGCTGCTTTGGAGGATGGACTCAATGGCGTTATACTCCACTGAAGTCCCTCCATCCACAAATTCCACTCTCCCCAGCCTCTAGCCTCTCGGAATTCTGTAGCAAAGTGTTGATACTGTTCTATTGCACTATGAGATCTGGAGAGAGAGATTGATTCAAGCGAGTTTACATGGCAGGAATTTGAATCTGCATCTCTCTGTTGAAGTCTAGCTCTCTATTTTTTTTTTATGTACCTGCCTGCCTGAGGCAGCTTACAAATAAAAAACCCAAAATATTAAAATATATAAATTAAAATCCAGCATTAAAAACCAAGCCCAGCATAAAAACATAGACCACTGACAGCTTAAAATAACAGTTACCAGATGAAGATCCGCTGCTTAATTAAAGGCTTGGATGAACAGAAAGGCTACTGTGGATACTACACCAGGCTTGGTCTCTTACTCTGTATCTTGGATTTTCAAAACTTGCTGGGTTCCACGTTTGTTTAACCAAACCATTGTTTTAGCCTGAAAGACAATGGGAAATGTGTGTGTACACAAAAGCCCGGTATTATGATCACTAGGGAACTTTTTTGATGGTTCTGGCTGAAAAGTAGGGTGAAATAGCTTGTGCAAACTGGTTCCTATCCCTTCCCAGCTCATATACAATGAGCTTAGGTCTTCCCAGACCCTGATATGTCTAAATATACCCCATAAATTATTCTGTTCTCTGAAGAGAAGGGCTGCCTCGCAGATACTCTTCAAGCTCATCTCACATTTTCCTTCAGTACCAAAGAATTGTACTAGGGCCTTTCTTCTGTTCTTTTTCATCTATCTCTGAACTCATTCCCCTGTTCTTCTGTCCTTTGCCAATTTGGGGGAGGCAAAGGGGGAAAGATAAGTAGTTTTTCACCCCCAACAGTCTGTTCCTTTAGGCATTACAGACTCATTAAAAACATCCAGTGCTTGCTAATGAAATGCAGGCAGCATATGAGCATCAGCGGCTCTTAGGGGAACTACCAGAAAATCACATGTTTGAACAGAAAGTAACCTGCAGGGGGGGAGTACTTTCTGCCTTTAATATTACCTTAAAACATGCCATTTGAAGTGTCCTGATTAGGTGAGTACATCAGTTTCAGTAGATGGTAAGAGTGACCACCTTCCTCCTCTTTTGTGTTATTGTCCTAGAAAGAGCTATTTATCCAAATCATGTCCTTTGTAGAAAAGGGCCCAGTTTTTAAGCTTCTCCCCAAATAAGGGCTGCTTTAATCAGTTAGGAGTTTGTGATGCCAATTACTTCACTACAGGGGTGACCTTTTCATCTCCTAATGGCATTTTAGAATTCAGTCATCCTAAGAACTCAAGAAGTCTATGCACATCACATGTTCTGTTCTATCTTTTTAAAATTTCTTTTTGGCACCCAAAAGGCCTAATATATTCATGTCCTAATTAAGAGTAATTTTTTGCATAATAATGACCTCCTTGGGAGAAGGTTTGGGGGTATGTATGTACGTGCACATGAACTACTCCAGCACATTAACTAGAACAAGTGTTTCTTAATTTTCAAGTATTGAACTAGTTATTAGCTGTATTTTATATCATTTAAAATGGAAATGATGTAACATGATACCCCAGAAGAACTGAAAAGTTTTTTTTCCCCAATGAGCTTGGAAATGAATATTCAATAAGAAATTTGTTTTTGTTTTTTTTAAAAAAAAATTGCCAGATTTGTAGTTTCAGATTAAAAGCAAAGTCCTGTCTTCAGTCCATAAAATCAGCTTTTGAAACTTGCAAAGTGCAGTTTAGTTTAGTTCTTTAATTTGTGCGGCTATAGAAACATGTATATCACCTCAGATAAAGGCAAATGCAAAGTAATTCATAGGAACCATCGATATAGAAAATAAAATACTTTGATCACTGTAAAGTTTTTAAGCAGTTCAAGATGGACTAAAAATAAATTAAAATGCAAAATCACAATCCGAAATCAAAATATATCAGGTGTACAAAAAGAGGACTTTTTTCTGGTGATTTTGATGTAAAAGCAGGGGTGGTTACAGAGTCCATAACAGTTGAGACTACAACAGAAAAGGCCTCGAGCTTGGAAAATGACACCTGCCTGGGAGCCCGGGGATGGGGGCGTGGACACTAGAGGAAACTCGCAAGTGACATTTTGCCTCTGTAGAAATGGACAAAAACTCTATGGTAAAACCATGTGGTTAGGGCCTGGCAATCCTGCACCTGTCATGGAATGTGGGCATGTGAGTCTTTCCCTGAAGATCTTAAAAGGCTCATATGGGGTAAATTGTTGTCTAGACTGGACTCAGACTGTTCAAATGTGAAATTGTTGATCTCCTAACAATATGTATCTTGTCCCTACTATATGACTGGAAAACAGTAAATGCTACCCTGATTTTTAAAAGGGGTCTAGAATGGGATCCAGGGAACTATAGGCCAGTCAGCCTAACATTTGTTCCAGGTAAATTAGTAAAAACTTTGATTAAAGACAACTTTTATTAAGCACACCAAGGAAAAACTCTGCCGAGAGAAAATCAGCACGGCTCCTGCAAAGGGAAGATCTGCCTCAGCAAGTTCTTGGATTTCTTTGAGCATGTTAACAAGTATGTGGATAAAATAAATCTGGTAGACATCATATACTTGGGCTTCCAAAAATCTTTTGACAAGGTATCTCACCAAAGATTCCTGAGTAAACTTAGCAGTAATGTGATAAAAGGATGAGTCCTTTTATAGATTAAAAGTTGGTCATGTGGCAAGAATCAGAGAGTAGAAACAAATGGACAGTTCTTACAATGTAAGGAAGTGGGCAGAGGGGTCTCCAAGGATAGGTATCATAGTGGTTTGTGTGGAAGACTACTATGATATCAAGGAGCTAGTGATGTGCCACAGTTCCTCCTTCTCTACAAAGCCAACTAGGGGAAAACAAGCGCACAGCTGCAGCTAGCCAGCTTCTATATAAACTCAAAAAAACCCTACTTCCTTCAACACTTGTGTGTTTATTGTCATCAAGTTTAAAAGAACCATTGCCCCTTAGTAATACAGGTCTTGGGACTTGTGTTGATTAATTTGTTTATAAATGGTTGATTGACTGACTGACTGTGACTGACTGACTGACTGACTGACTGATTGATTGATTGATTTGACTTTCCGCCCACCCTTCTTGCAAGTGGGCTCAGGGTAGCTTCCAACAATATTTCAATAAATACAATAAAAACATTCAAACTATTTGGAATTGTGGGTGAGCAGTGTAGTACCCAAGTTTGCAGACAATGGCTGCTTCCACACATGGTGGATAATCCACTTTCAATACTCTTTCGTGAACATTTGGAACTGCTTTTCCATGTGTGGAACAAAAAATCCACTTCCAAAGGATTGCTAAAGTCTATTGAAAGTGCATTATTCAACGTGTGTGGAAATGGCCAATACCAAGTTACTCATGATGGTGATAACCAAGGCACACTGAGAAGAGCTACAGGAGAATCTCTCTAAACTGGGTGAGGAGGTAACAACATGGCAAATGAAAATCAACGTAAGATGCATGTGTTGTGTGTTATGTGTTATGTGCCATCAAGTTGCCTCTGACCTATGGTGACACTATGAATGAAAGACCTCTAAAATATCCTATCATTGCTCAGATCTTGCAAACTGGAGGATGTTGCTTCTTTTATTGAGTGAAGCAATCTCATTTTAGGTCTTCCTCTTGTTATAATGGCATCCACTTTTCCTAGCATTATTAATTTTTCCAGAGAATCTTGACTTCTCATAATATGATCAAAGTATGAAACCCTCAGTTTTGTCATTTTAGCTTCTAGAGAGAATTCGGGCTTGATTTGTCTTTTTGGCTGTCCATGGTATCTGCAAAACTCTCCTCCAGCATCACATTCCAAATGAATAATTTTTCTTCCTGTCAGCTTTCTTCACTGCCAACTTTCACATCCATACATCGTAATGGGGAATACCATAGTTTGGATTATCTTGATCTTGGTTCCCAGAGAGTTATCTTTATCTTTAAGGATCTTATCTCCCTCCCTCACAGCTGCTCTTCCAAGTCTCAATCTCCTTCTGATTTCCTCGTAGCAGTCTCCCTGTTGGTTGATGATTGAGCCAAGAAGTAGAAAATCTTGGACAATTTTAATTTCCTCATTGTAAACTTTGAAATGGTGTAACTCCTCAGTAGTCATTACTTTTGTCTTCTTAATGTTCAGATGCAATCCTGGTTTGGCACTTTCTCCCTTAACCTTCATCAGTAGTTGTTTCAAATCTTCACTATTTTCTGCCAATGACGTGGTGTCATCTGCATATCTCAAATTGTTAATTTTCCTCCACCAATTTTCAAGCTGATGCATATTGGAACAAAAATCCTAATTTTAAATATATGCTAATAGGGTCTGAACTGGCCGAGTATTGAGAATGAAAAAAATCTTCATGTTGTAGTGGAAAAATAGATGAAAATGCCATCTGAGTGTGCAGCAGCAGAGAAAAAGGTAAGTTCCATGCTTGGAATCACTAGGAAAGGGAATGAAAATAAAATTGCCAATATTGCACTGTTCTTAAAGAAAGCTATGGTACAGTATCTAGAGAGCCAGTTTGGTGGTTAAGAGAAGGACTCTAATCTGGAGAACTGGGTTTGATTCCCCACTCCTCTGCTTAAAGCCAGCTGGGTGACCTTGGATCAGTCACAGCTCTTTCAGAGCTCTCTCAGCCCCACCCACCTCACAGGGTGATTGTCATGCGGATAATAATAACATAGTTGTATTGTCGAAGGCTTTCAATAACATAGTTGTTGTGGGTTTTCCGGGCTGTATTGCCATGGTCTTGGCATTGTAGTTCCTGACGTTTCGCCAGCAGCTGTGGCTGGCATCTTCAGAGGTGTAGCACCAAAAGACAGAGATCTCTCAGTGTCACAGTGTGGAAAACATGTTGGCAGGTCATTTGTATCTACTCAGGAGGGGTGGGGTTGAGCTGAGTCATCCTGTAAGAGTTTCCCAGGGTGTGGAATGCTAATGGCGGGAGGCTTCACTGTATCCTGAGGAGGTTCTTTTGCATATGGATTGGTGCTTGATGTGCTAATCTTCTCTGCAGGGCTACTGTCGGGGATAGAGTGTTTTGTTAGCCTGGTGTTTTTCAGAACTGGAAACCATGCTCTGTTCATTCTTAAGGTTTCTTCTTTCCTGTTGAAGTTTTGCTTATGCTTGTGAATTTCAATGGCTTCCCTGTGCAATCTGACAAAGTAGTTGGAAGTGTTGTCCAGTATTTTGGTGTCCTGGAATAAGATACTGTGCCCTGTTTGAGTTAGGCTATGTTCAGCCACTGCTGATTTTTCCGGTTGTCCAAGTCTGCAGTGTCTTTCATGTTCTTTTATTCTTGTCTGGATGCTACGCTTTGTGGTCCCGATGTAAACTTGTCCACAGCTGCAGGGTATACGGTATACTCCTGCAGAGGTGAGGGGGTCTCTACTGTCTTTTGCTGATCGTAGCATCTGTTGTATTTTTCGGGTGGGTTTGAATACTGCTTGAAGGTTATGCTTTTTCATAAGCTTTCCCATCTGATCAGTAATTCCTTTGATATATGGCAAAAACACTTTTCCTGTAGGAGACTGTTTTTCCTTGGTTGTTTGATTCATCCTGGGTTTGATTGCTCTTCAGATTTCATTTCTGGAGTAGCCATTTGCCTGAAGTGCGTGGTTTAGATGATTAATTTCCTCATTGAGAAAGTGCGGCTCACATATCCGTCTTGCGCGATCCACTAATGTTTTCATTATGCCTGTTTTCTGTTGGGGGTGGTGATTGGAGTTTTTGTGTAAGTACCGATCAGTGTGAGTTGGTTTCCTGTAGACCAACTCAGTGTGAGTTGGTTTTCCTGGGGCTGAGAGGAATGGCCTCCCCAAGACTACCTGGTGAGTTCATGGCACTAGTGAGATTCAAACCAGCAAGTTGCTGCATCGCAGCTCAATTACTTAACCACTACACCAGGTGCTACTGGACTTAGATCTTGCTCTTCAAGTGCAAATGAACATGGCTGCCCACTTGAAACTTTCCTGTGGGGAAAGATTTGACAGTGGGGTTTTTTTCAGTCTAGAAAAAGATGGCTAAGAGTAGACATGAAAGAATTTTATAAAATTATATACAGGGTAGGAAGAGTGGACAGATGGAACTTTTTCTCCTTCTCCCATAGTATTAGAACTCAGGGGTGGCCACCAGTAAAACTGTTCCCCTGTTTCATTGTTCCATGTGTCGGCTTATGTGTAGTATTTTGTTCTGTCTGGGTTCTGGTTTGGTGTGAATATTGTATGCAATTAATCTCTCCATGAGCACATGAGCATTTCAGTGCCATTTTCTCTTCACATCTCCCCCCCCCCTCCAATTGATGGACATGAGCACATTTATGGAATGATTAAAATACAATGCAAGAAGAAACCTTGGTGCTATCACACTATTTAATCAGGGTAATTTTTTTATTGCATGAGATAACCAATGTGTATATCACAAATGATTTTTTCCAGTTGATATTTTCTACCACCATATCACCTCATACCAAAATTGATGCAAAACAAATCCAACCAGCATCCTTCGCATGCATTGGGCCTGTAACATAATGTGAAAGCACAATGGCTGCCATGGTAGTCCAGAGGATATAGGCTGCTCCAGAAGAGAAGCGTTCTGCATAGATCACTGCCCGGGAACCTGAGGTGAAGCAGAACTTTCTTGTCCTAAAGGCTAGTGTACACATCCTGCTGGATGAAAAGATCCCTTGGAGTTCTAGTTTGCCCATGTTTTGAGACTCATAGTAAAGATGAAGAAACCCTGGGAAACTGGGACCTTTGTGCAAGAAATTCCTTCTTGTTCAAGCTTTTCAGGAATTAACAAAGGGTAAAGGAACAGTCCTCCCTAGAACAACTCCTGGGGTTTACACGTAAGTTTTAGTGAAAGGGAAAGATGGTATTGGGAACATTATAAGATTTGGAGGTCTCCCAGCCCCAAACCTTTGTGAGCCATTACAACATCTAGAGCCTTGGAGCTCAAGCCCAATCTCGATCAAGTTCAAATTAGATCATTTTTTTTAGTGATCTTTAAATTCTTCTTAGACTACTAATTATGATCTTCCTCTTCAAATAACTGAAAAACCCCAGAGTTCTAAATTGTCTAGTCTTAGTACATGACCCCACAATGTCAGTTGGGAATTGCACGGGGTGGGGAGCAGATGAGCAGCAACACAGTTACAGTGAACACACATATAATCCACATACAGTGTACACTTGGAAAAAAACAATAGTCCAGTAGCATCTATAAGAGTAACAAAATTGGTGGTAGGGTATGATTCTCACTTCACTTCACTTCAGTTATCTGAAGAAGTAAGCTGTGGCTCACAAAAGCTCATACCCTGCCACTAATTTTGTTAGTTTTATAGGTGCTACTGGACTATTGCTCTTTTCCCCTGCTACAGACAGACTAACAAGCTACCCATCTTGCTCTATCTCCAGTGTACACCTGGTTTTCTTTATACATGAGAGTTGAGTTACTCTTGTGTTATAGTCGATGCAAGTACAGCTGAACATGGGATATAAGCCCCACATTTGTTCAGGTACTTGTCCTTGCTTTCATTTGTAGAGTAAATAAGTGCTTTTTCTTACAAAAAGATATATGCAAGTGCTCACTGTGAGAAGGCTATTTGTCTAAACAACTGCACGACACTTCCATGATGATTACATAGGGAGCCATGCCTTTGTTCTGTAAACTAAAGTGACATTTAAAAAAAAATGCAAGTCACTTTCAGCTATCAGGAGGGAAGGTCCCTTTCAAGGCACAGTAAGGGTTAAAGTAATAAAGTTCAGAGCATGTTTCAAGAGCAGCAACCTGCCTCAGCTGTCTGGTCTAATGAACCCTGACAAATCAGGTGCAAAAAAGGGACACCAGCTTAACATATGTCTCATTATTAATTATATGACCAGCTTCAGGGGAAGGGTGCCTAATTCATAATAAAACAGAGAATTATGAGCAGTAAAAATATGTATTATGAGCTGGTTATTTTTTGTCAACATCACTATTCATTTTGAGAAAGCTCATTCCAAAGCGACACAGATATTTCAGCCATGACTAATTGCTTGATTTTCTGCCACATCATCCACCAAATTCCAAAGTTTCCATTAATGAACCATACAGTCTTACACCCTTCAAAGCCCATTGACTTCCAGAAGCTGTTTAGGATTGCACTGAAAGTGAACAAAGTAAATAAGCAGGTACAGGAGCAGCGATGCATAGAAAGTACAAAGTGGCATAGTCTCATCTGGACCATGGCATTGTTTACTAAGGGTGCAATCCTAACCCAGGTTACACCCTTCTAAATCCGTTGAACTTCAATGGGTTTAAAAGGAGGTAACTCTGTTTAGGATTGTAGTGCAAGTTCACATATTACAGGAGGATACAAGAAAATATGCACTAGGATAATTTAATCAACATGTTTTTTTATATCACACTGGATGTATCTGCATCACACTGGAATAGTGATTTTCAAAATAAGTCATATGCTTTATTTTATGAGTCATATGCTTTAGCTTCTCTTTTGTAATGGCAATTCTATTATAAATATGATGATTCTTATACAATGAGTCTTGGGACTCTGTAATTTTTACTGACTGTAACAGTAAAGTGGCAGCTGTTGTTTAGCAGCTATTTTGATGCTGCCATTTTAAAGAATAACCACCATCAAGTTTATAAAGCTTGGTGACATGAAATGTGGGTGGGTTTTTTTGAAAAAAACAAAACAAAATACAAAAGACTTTGAAAAATAAGATATTTGTAATATTTGAATCCCACCCTTCTAGCCCAAGGCTATTGCAAGGCATCTGAATTTTGACTATAAATTTGAACTAGTTAGTTTCTTTCAACTCAGGTTTTCTTATTTTACTTTTTGTAGAAAGAGCTTCTAAACTTTTTCCCAGTGAGTTATGCAGTTAGAACAAATCTTCTATTGATCAAATATATGCAAATCACATTTGCATAATAGACAAATTTAGTGCCCCATAATTTGCAGATCTACATCTTGCCACTCTTCATACTCTTCTCCTGCCGTCTTCGATATCATTTGCATCTATGTCCTTCTTTGACCCTGTGACTGGCTGCCTCTTGAGTCCCTCCTCTTCCCTCCCTTTCCCATACATCTTCCATTACACTGCTCTGTGTGTCCCCACCCCAGCTCTCTTTCCTTCTTGCAGGATTCATTCTTCTGCAGAAGATTCCGAGTGCTCTTGAAAGAAAATCATTATCATCAATCTATCTTTATTGCATTAGCGGATAAACTATAGCAACAGGGCAAGATAAAATCAAGTGTCCATCAGATCTGCCTGGAGATCAGTTGTAATTCTATGAGATCTCCAGCTACCCCCTGGAAGTTGGCAACCTTTCTGAGACCAATATTTTTACTTCATATATCTCTCAATGTGACTTTTTAAAAACCCAGTATATTGCTAACCACATGATTAAATAAACAGCAATTTAATGTTCTGAATATATTGTGTTTTATAATTACAAACAAATTCCTGAATGATTTCACTTTTTATTTCAGTTATCTTTTTATGTTTCTGCTGCTGGACTATTTTCGCTCTTTGGTAAATAACAAAAGGCCAGGGAGAGGGCAATTGAATCTGTAGTCTGCTCTGGGTAAAATTTCCCAACATTGCTGACTAGCCCTTTATTTGTCTAATATCTCTACTTCGCAGCTTCAGAGCACACCCCTGTCTTGATCCAGAGACCTGCTTTCAGCCTTGCTTCCAGTCAGGCTTCTTTGCCGAGGCGCACACACCTCCCAGAGCTGGACTGGCCGCTCTCCCCGGTGACCACCCAAATTTAATGAGGCAGTCAAAGACCAAACTCTTCCTAGCAAACCCAAACTTTAAATACCAGTTTTTGGAGATAAAACAGCATGGCAGCGTGGTGTGAATTTTTTGGGACTCCAAGGGAAAGGATGTCTGACAGAAAGGCAAGATGAGTCCTTCAAGAGCCTCAAAACGGGCTGCTTTCTGTCTCTCTCATCACATCTATTGTTCAAATTAAAGTGGTGGGTAGAGTTCTGCTGGAACTACCACTGTTTTCCAGGGTACAGAGATCAGTTCCCCTGGGCAAAATGGCAACTTCAGAGGGTGGACTCTGTGGCATCCCATTACCACTCATCTCCCTCTGCCCCAAGTGATTCTCAAAGGAATCTAGAGGGATTTCTCAAGCCAAAGTTGGAAACTCTAGTTCAAAAACAAGGGGAAATTTGGAATGGAAGACCCCACCTGGGTGCACAGGGCAGTTCAATTTCTGCTGTCTCAAATGTGTCTGGAGTCCCCAGAGAGGCTGTTCGAGTCTTCATGCTGCCTTTGCTGCATCTCTCCTTACTCAGTATCAAGCTGCTCCCTGCATTTGGAGCTGAGACTTTTGTGTCCACTCTGTCTTCGGAGCCTGAGAGTAGAGGAACTGGCTAGCAAGCCTTGCTGGTCTGCTGTACTCTTCCTCCAAGTTGCTGGGGAGTTTTCATCCTGCTTTTCCTGGATGTTGTTCTGTGGTCCTAGTACCTGCTCACTACTGGACGTGCATCATGTCACACCTGGGAACTGTCTAGCTATTTGTTCCCTCTCGCAACTTTTTTGGAACAGGTAAAGCAAGGAAGCATTATCATCACTAACCTTCATGAGAGGAAAGTCAAGGCAGTGTCCCCTGATATCACCCTGAAGTTGAAGTTGCCTGTGGCACAGCAAAGCAGAGAACTGATTACAGTGGCTTACTCCGTCTCCCCCGAGGTCCTCTCCACCCCCAGCAATCATTTTGGCCTATTCCCGCTTGCTGCACCAGACAAATTCCTCTGTTCTTTGGCCCTTTAGTTATCTCTTTACTCCCATGGCCACTATCTGTTTGTCAAGACTGTTCTCTTTTCTCCTTCAAATGCATTTTAGCTGTCATTATTTGCTTTCAGGCCTGGAAATTGAGGGGAAACACTGCAAAGAAAAGCTGTGCCTTCTTCTTTCTTAGTCTCTCACTGCTGCCGCAACCTGCCCTAGTTGTCCAGGGAATCTTTCCAGGAGATGTGACATGAGGAAATCTAAGCAGTATAACAACATATTGTCCAGATGGGGCAGAACAATGAAGCTGTGCTTCTGCGTACTTGTTCAGGGTTTCTTTCTAGTCCTTGTACCTCGCTTATCTTATGGTCACAGCTCCTTTCTCAGCCCTGACCTTTCCTTTCCTCTCATCTTGCTCATCTAATTATAGATAGTGAGAACTTTGCACCACATATGTTCAGTAGGTGACTATACCATTGTTGACTATCACCATAAGAGGAGAACCAAGCCTTGTATTCATTGGCATCTGCACCCATGTTCATATCATGGAGGTTATCAAGATAATGCCAAGTTTTTCTGTGTGATAGTTACATGCTCAAGATAATACTAAAGACTTACCAGCCCCAGGGCCAAAGAAGCATAGCACAGCTGGCCTAATTCTTCTACTGACACTGGTGCACAGTTTGAAGGTTTCTTTATATGATCAAGTCTAGTATGACAATTTCTCAGTTTCTTTTTAAATTCCCCAGCTCACCTACCTGAAATCATGGATAAAAGAATAAAGGCACTTATCCACCTCAGTAAAACACTTAAGACCTAGGAAAAACACTAAGCGTTATTATAAATAATCCGAGATACGAAGGAGGGGCATTTTACCCACCCATCTTTTAAATAAATAATTAGATTTCCACCTGCTGGTATAATTACTCTCATTATTCTAATATTTAGCAAATTAATCTTGTATAAGAGTAAAAATATCTATGATGCCTAACATCAAGCAGATTCTAAGGCAGCTTTACAATTTAAAAACAAACACTTCTTCTAATAAAGACATAAGAAAAGCCCTTCCAATCAGACCAGTGGCCCATCTAGCATCCTGTTTCATACGGTGACCAACCAGTTGCCCTGAAAGGCCAACAAACCTGACATAGAGGCCATAGAGGCATTCCCCTCATGTTACAGCCTAGCATAGGTGTTGAGAGAAACTTGCTATTTACTAAGTATTAGGCTTGCTATTCCCCCATTGGGGGTGAGGGAACCCCTGCTCCCACCTCCCACCCTCTGCCCCCACTTACCAGGCCAGTGGGGGGTGCACCCTCGAGGGCACACACACCCCGGCAGCACAATGCACCCCTGGGCATTCTGTGGCCCGCAGCAGGCACGTTTTGGGCCGAATTGGGCCCCGCAGGAGGGCAATTCAGCCCTTCGCAAGCATGGGAGCACTCCCAGGCCACCCTTTGACCCACATGATGACAACACTTCCTGGAAGTGACATCATCATGCCAGCCAGGAGAACACAAGGAGAAGGAGGGGAGGTAAGAGCCAGCATCCCAATCTCCTGCCAGAGAAGTGAAGGAACCTGGCAACTCTACTAAGTATTCTTGGGGCTTTCTACACATGTGCCACTCTTCTTCAAATAATCCTCCCCCCTTTCTGCTTTAATTTTATTATTTTCCCCGTTTCTGTCACTGTTACTGTAGCATGGGGGAAAGAGAAACAAAACCACTGTGAACAAAAAAACCCTCCCATTCTTTTTTTCTTTGTCCACTGTCACAGCCCATCCTGGTTATCCAAAGTGAGTTTCTCAGAAAGCTGCGTCTTCTGGATAATCTTGGCTCAGAGGGGATTCTTCGACAGCAAGGTCAAAAAGTACCTTTCCCAGCTGCCTGTATCCTTGATTGATCTGTTTGACTCCCTCTCCCCCCACCCTCTTTTCATCTCTCCTCTTTTTCTTGCAGCTTCATCTTAATTCATCAGGGGATGATCCTCCTTCTCTCTAGACGGCTGTCAATATTTAGCTGCTGTCTTATATTCAGTGGTCTTGATGTGCCCTCAGCCCTGGGCGCTGTGGAGGAATGACTCATTACCTGGACATTTCAGTCTAGGCAACAAACAGTGCCCTCAAAATTCCCCACAGTGCATGTAAAGTACACCTTTCCTGTTTTTACAACAGCTAACAGTGGGATGAAAAGTCACACAGGGTCTCTCTGATTTCTTACTAAAGCCTTTTATTATCACCCTTGTTAAAACATTCCACTTAGCATCTTTGTCCCTCTTCGAGTCCATAGGTAACTGAGCTTTTTGTTGAGCAACGAATGCCACAATATATACCTGCTAATTGAGCTGTACAGCTCCCCGATGTCTTGTTCCCTGCAACTGTCATCCTGAACAATAGATGCCACGAAGTTGCTCTTCTCCTGCTTCATAATCTATAGCCTTTTTGTATAGAAACCAACTGGTCTGCTTTTTGTTTTGGACCTTTCTCCTGCTGCAAAAATGTATATATCTAGTAGGGCAGACCTAAATGTTTCTTCAGGCTGCTTTGCGATGCTATCTACACTCACAAAGGTCAACAATTCATGATGCAAGCAATGTAAGATGTCAGCCAGAAGCAAAATGAACGTAGCAGTGGTATCTTCTTTGTTAGGTGTATTTTAAATATTTTAAGTGATCGTGCAGGTCATTGTGGCTGAGATTTATAAGCTTCCAGCACGCATGTTACTCATAAGTAAACTGCTCTCATGAGTAAGGAGATGGTCCGCCCATAAAGAATATCATTTGTCAAGGGGTAGCACATAATACATCAAAGGGAAATGGGATTGCACTGTGTTGGAAATGAAGATAATTGAAGCTAAATGTGGGTAAAATGTATGAGGATGGAGGAAGGGTTTTAAAAGTCCTTTGAAAGTAAAATTACGTATGACAAATGTTAAGCTTTACATCTGGGGATGGGCTTAACGGACACACTCACTGTCCCATCAGGTGCTTACAGCATACATTAATTTGCATGATTGGAAGGCAGTTATAAGATAACAACATGCCCTTTGGAAAAATTATAAAGTGTAATTGTATCTAAGGCCTAGCTGTCACTGAGATTATCCACCGGTGTCTAGGTTATTTCAAGTGCATAGTTGTGTTGGTCTGTAGTAGAAGAGCAAGATTCAGGCCTAGTAGCACCTTAAAGACCAACTAGATGTCCAGATTTCGAAAGTCAGAGCTCCCCTCATACCTAGCATTACCAACTTCCAATTGGACAATGCCTGGAGATTTGTGGGTGAAACCTGAAGAGAGTGGGGGTTTGGGGTGGGGAGGGACCTCAGCATGGTATAATGCCTCAGAGCCCATTGTTCAAAGGAACAATTTTTTCCCAGGGAACTGATCTCTGAAGCCTGGAAATCAGTGGTAATTCCAGGATATCTCCAGGTCCCACCTGGAGGTTGGCAAGCCAAGATGAACACATGAAGCTGCCTTATACTGAATCAGACCATCAGTCCATTGATGTCAGTATTGTCTACTCAGATCCTGAGATCTCCAGAATCTCAGATAGAAGTCTTTCGCATCACCTGCTATGTGGTCCTTTCAACTAGAGATGCTAGTGATTGAACCCTGGACCTTCTGCATGTAAAGCAGATGCTCTACCAATGAGCCATGGCCACTCCCTCTAGCTGTATCATTATCTTGTAAGTGGGGCCTGGCATAATCTATCAAAAATCTCGCTTTCTGTCTTAGATTCCGCCTAGATTTCCATGGATTTAAAGAAGTGATTTTCTAAAATCCTCCTTTCCATGGGAGAACTCAGATAACATCCCCCTTAGCTATTCCTGAGAGGTCCCAATCCCCCAAGAATAGCATTTAGGGGGATGTTGTGTGCTCCCATGGGAATAGAAAATCAGCTAAAACTACCCCCGTCCCTGCACCTGCAGAAATCTAGGTGGGATCCAGCCCTCTTTGTGCTATTTTTGAGTGGATATGAAGAAACATTTAATCATGTAAGTTAGGGTTGCCAACTCCAGTTTGGGAAATTTCTGAAGATGTAAGGATGGTGCTTGGGATGGGAGCTTAGAGGGGATGTGGTGCCAGAGTCTGTCCTTCCAAGCTTCCATTTCCTCTAGGGGAACTGATTCCTAAACTCTGGAAATGAGTTGTTGTAACCCAGAGCCCTCCTGGAAGTTGGCAAACCTAATATGATTTTTTTGTAACATAACATTCGATTTATATACTGCCGTTCAGGACAACTTAATGCCATGCTCAGGGGAGTTTACAAAGTGTATTATTATTATCCCCACAACAAAACACCCTATGAGGTGGGAGGGCCTGAGAGAGCTCCTACAAACTGTGACTGACCCAAGGTCACCCAGCTGGGTTCAAGCGGAGAAGTCAGGGATCAAACCCAGTTCTCCAGATTAGGGTCCCATCGCTCTTAACCACTACGCCAAACTGGCTCTCTTTTTTAAATTTATTTTTTGTGGTTTCTGAGAAGGAAGCCTGTATGGTCACTAATAGACATACCCTTAAAAGTAAGAGATACTGATCTGGTGCTGTCAGAGGCAGAATGCAAAACTGGTTTTTATTCCCAGAAGGAGGATGAGCAGCATTTACTGATTCTCCCCTCACTGTGTGACCGCCCCCCTTCATGCCCCCCCTCATGTTCCTAAGGGTTCTTGGTCTCCTAGAAGCAGCAAATCAGTAGGCTGTAGCAAGAGGGAGGAGATGCAAGTGCTTTTCACCATTGAAACACAGCTTTTGGATCCCAACCATACATATTTACAGTGCAATCCTAAGAAGAGTTACTCCAGTCTAAACCCATTGAAATCAATGGGCTTAGAATGGAGTAACTCTTCTTAGGATTGCACTCTTAGTCTATGTCATCTACATTCAGAGATACCCATGTAGTGGAGCTTTAACAGGATTTCAGGTCACAGCTAGAGCCAATCCTCCCTCTTCAAGGTCATGTAAAAAAGCTTGATCGCTCGATCGCTGGCTATGTAAGACATCTCTGCAACGCTGGCTGTTGTGAGATCTATTCTTGGCTACATTGTGGTCTCATTAAAGCATCGCCGTGATTCCAGACTTGCAAGCACATCCACCTGTTCATGCTGGAAGGTGGGAGGGGGAGAGAGGATCCTCAATCCCAGCAAAAAAAGATATCAAGGGGAAATTGCTTTTGGATTTTCAGACTCCTGGGCCTTCCAGAGGCACCTTTTGAGATAAACTTAATTAAGCAAGTCATTCCATTAATCTGTTCTAATTACTCATGCAAATCACACTCACTCCGGCCTCTGGTTAAGTGAAACCTGATTTGATCCCAAGTGCAGCCAAGCTCTGAGAGTCCAATGGGTATTTGCAAGAACGTGACTGCACTGATCTCTCTCTTGTTCTCCAGATACAGTAATCTTTTTTGAAGACTATAATGTGAATTGATTAGTTGTCATGGGCATAGTGTTCTTATTCTAAAGATTGGAAAGGAGTGGGTGTTGGCAGAATTTTGAAGTGCATTGGAGCTATATGTTCTATACATCACAGAAGACACTACATTAGATATGTCCAAGGTGGCAAAACTACATACACTAACTAAAAAAATAGGATTAAGAATGTGCTACAGAGCTGCAATATTAAGAATATTTACTTGGAAGTTATATTAAAATCAACTGTGCTTCTCTCTGAGTAAATGTGAATAGAATAAGAATATAAGGGCAGTGGATTCAGGAAAGGAGGCTCAGACTTTTTGGGGGGGACGTTCACTCTCCATTGGAAGCCGAGAGTTGCAGTGAATACTTGTTTGATTTTGTTTTCCAAAGCAGCATCACATATTCATAGTTGTCAAAAACATATATTCTAAAAACAAGAGTAGATTTTTGTCAGTACTTGAAAATCTTTGAGGGAGGAAGAGAGTGAGTTTCTGGGCAGCGATATGGTACAGTGAAATTATTTTAAATACTGCACAGTAGTAAGTCAGGCCACAGAAGTACTTTAAGTGGAGAATATGACTGGGCACTAAGAGTGCAAGACAGCAAGCCAATCAGCCAAAGGCTGAAGCTCTTCCGAAGTGGAATCAGAGAACACAAATCCAGCACTCTTTGCAGGTGCTGCAAATGGGCCAAAGAAGCGCTCAGAGTAGGAAATGGGCAAGGGCTGATGATGGTGCTGAAGTTCATCGTTCCCTGTATAGAAATGTGTTTGGCTCATAAGGCTCAGCTCTAGAGGTGGGCACGAACCAAAACACAAACCAAAGTTCATCACGAACCAGTGGTTTGTGGGAGCTCATTTCACATGAATTGTGATGAATTTTGGTTCGTTTGGTTCATATTTCAATTCATCGCTGCAGACAGCCTGGTGCCGATCAATCAGTTTCTTAGGCAACGAGGGGAGGATGGGTTCTCTGCAGACCTTCTGCTGACCTGGAAGTGACGTTTTCATGAACTGAATGAACCTGGTTGTGAACCAGGGCAAGTTCGTGAAAGTTCATGGTTCATGAAATGCAACAAATCATGCACCACAGGGTTTGGAATGTTCCTGGTTTGTGCCCATCTCTACTCAGTTCTATCACATTAACAGAGAAGTACATCTTAGAAATTCTTTTTATCTCAGGAAGTTGAATGCCCTGATGGGAATGCACAGTCCATATCTAGGTGTGGCGTGCTTACACTGTTTGAAAGAGGTGTTGCATCAATATAGATAAAAGCACATGACAATAATCAATAGTGAGCAATACTAGGCCAAGCTCTTGTATTCTCTAAATGAACATTCAGACTTTGCATAAACCATCTCTGTGTTTTTTTCTATGTGTTAGGTAATTCTAACAGGTGTGCTTTAATCTTTTGACTGTTAATTAAAATAGTGGACTCTATCGAGATTAATGTTCCTCTATCAGAGATTCAACCAATGGTGATCTCTCAACTTAACTTTTTCTGACACTTCTCAGAGATTTATAGTTTTGTTTTGTAAGTTTGAGTATAAAGTAATTTTTTACTAATTGGAAAGCTGTACAATAGAAATTATGAATATTCAGTGAAGCATCAGACCAATCATCATTTGTTTGTGCTATCATGTGAATAGACCTTAAATATTTGCATATGATGAGGTATAAAATTGCAAACTCAGATACAATGGCAGAGCTCTGATGGAAGAAATCTCTTGAGAGAATTTAGGTGAGAACTTATTTTTACCTTATTTTTACCTTATTTTACCTTTATTTTTATTTTTACCTTATTTTTACCTTATTTTTACAGCAAACCGTTTCGGTAATCGCGAATACTGAAACGGCAAGCCGTTTTGGTATTCGCTATTCGGTAATCGTTTCAGTATTTCGGCTTGTTTCGGCAATAGATTTCAATGGGAAAACCCTCTCCCAGCTTTCCGGAAGCCTGGGGGAGGCATTTTCCCACTGAATCATGCCAAATTTGATATGGACCTTTGCCTAACTCCTCTCTAACTACCCCCAAGTTTCAGAATGATTGGACTTTGGGGGGCCATGTTATGCCCCCCCAAACAAGGTGCCCCCATCCTCCTACACTTCCCATTGTTCTCTATGGGGAAAAACAAGTCCTTATCTTGCTAGGTGGCCTGGGGTGGTATTTTGCATGCAAAATGCCCCCAACCCTCAGGGGCCCTTCTCCCACCTGTCCTCCCACCCTCCACCAAGGCTCAGCCTGCTCCCACTTTGGGGGGCCATTTTATGGCCTCCCCAAGTAGGTGCTCTCATCCCCCAAAATCCCCCACACACAGACCCACACAGACCGAAATCCCCCCCAGCAGCCCCTCACAGACCCAAATCCACCCCCAGCAGCCCCACACCCGCCAGAACCCCAGGAGCAGGCTGGCCAGCCGTCCCCCATTGTTCCCTATGCTGGGAACTTTTAAACTCTCTTTCCCAGGGCAATTCTGCACAGCCCAGGGGTGCCACAATGGTGGGCAAACACCTGAGTGCCAGCTTGTCCCTCTGAAAGAGCACCTGAATCACAGACACCCTCCCCCAAATTCCCCCACCACCTACAGAGATGGCTGGCCAGCCAGCCCCATTGTTCCCTATGATGGGAACCAACCTCACAACAAAAAATGAACCACGAACACACACTGAATCAAGTTTTAAAAAAATTATTTTCTCACTTTCAAAGTACAATTGGGCAAAGCATCATGGTACATCACACTAGCAGTCCCCCACACAAAAGAATAACACAATTCACTTCACATCAAATAATCCCCCCCAAAAAACAACTTTTGTAAACACTTAATTTTTTGAACAGCTTTAGGTTACACAGTGGGAGGGAACAACAGGGCATGAAAAAAGCAGTCTACTAGACAAAATTAACACAACTAACCTCAAATCAGAGAATCACCAAAAACACAATTCCTGTCAAAAACACTTTATTTCTTGAACAGATTTAGGTTACACAGTAGTAGGGCACACCAAAGGGCATGCCAGCATTATTCTAGCCAAAGAATAACACAACTCACTTCAAATCAAGTAAGCACAACACAATTCCTGAAAAATACAACTTATTAGCTTAACCACTCTAGATAACACATCCTCCTTTTCAGAAAACAAGGACAGAATAACAAAAACCACACACACACATTTTTTTTCAAAATCTCTTTATTGATTGGCGTGTGAGGCCATCTCCCATCCCTTCCAAACCAAACTCAATAGGGGGAAACCATTGCAACAAGGTCCAGCAGAACCATTGTCATTTCCTGCAGCTATGCTTTCAGTTCAGCCACACAAAGCTGGACCAGGCACTGTCACGGGCACTACACAGTGGCATTTCCGGAGCAGTGATGCAGAGGTCCCCCCCCCAGCCTCAGCATCTACCTGGAAACAACTGTGAGACATCATCAACAGCTGGTGCCCATCCCCAACTCTCCCCCAACTGTCCCCCAACCCCACCAAGCACACCCAACATTAACATTTCAACTTTTTTTTGTTTTGTTTTTTTACATTGTAACTTTGAAAAAACATTTTAAACATTCAAAAACCAGTTAACATTTTAACACTGCACATCAGCATCCCTACCTAAGCAGTCCCTATCTTAAACTATTTCTCCCTCCAGCGGCAATCAACATTACTGGGGCATGTCATTATTTTTCAGAATAAATTTGGTTCCACAGGGTCTGTCACAGTACTGGGAGATATTTTAAATTCCCTTTGGGGGGGTGTTCAAATTGCAGGGTGGATTCCCTTTGCCACTGGTACCTAACCACCCTCCTTCTGCTGGCCAGTTTTAACTGCGTCTACAGAGTTTTATGCAGGGGAGAGCGTGATTCCAAAGGACTGGACTCGCAGAGGATGCAGGCCACAAGTCAGGCTCACCTCAGTCACTCTGGTAGTCCTGTCCTGAGAAATCGAAGAGGCGAGAGTTGACCTTCAGGAGGTCAACTGTTTGACTCTCCATGGGAGAAGGCGAGAGCAATGTGGGCTGACAATGTCGCCCGCATGAGAAAAGACGTGCTTGCTCTCCACGCTCGTCGGAGGACATGAGAGCAGCTGCTGCACCTCGAGGGAGAGGTCCGGCCAGACTGACTCCTTCTTGGCCCAGTAGCTAAGCGGATCAGTGGAGAGCAACTCGCAGGGCTCTGCAAGGTAGTCCCTGACCACTGCCTCCGCCGAGTCCTCTCTCACGTTCCTCATGATCCCAGAGGGCCCGAGGGCCCACCGGAGCATCTCCATCTCCTATCAGCACTCCGGTGGTGGCCGCAGGGGAAGCCCGCTCAGAGGGGGCGTGAGAGGGACCCGCGCAGCAGGGCCCCTCTCCCATCCCCTCTGGTGACAGGTTCCCCTCTTGGCCTGCCTGTGCCTCACCCAAGTACAGGCGTCTCTGGCTTGGGTGAGGTTCCCATCCCGCTCAGTGAAAGTGCCCTTAATGCACAGGTCACACATGGTCGCCAACATGTATGACTCATTCTGAGTGAGAGGAGTTAGCCTGGCAACTATGCCACGCTGCAGCCTTCTCACCAATGCGTGCACTGCTGGAACGAGGACAGCATGAGTTGCGTTTGGGTCTACAAGGGTGGCCAGATTCCTCTGGAGCATGTGCACCAGGGGAATGACCAGACCCAGGGTCGCCATGTCTGACGAGACTGCCAAAGTGAAGTCCTTGAAGGGCTTCAGGACCTCCACTGTCTGGGTGATGGTGAGCCAATCCTCCCGGCTGAACTCACCCACCTGACTCGCACCGCGGCTCTTAGAGAGCCATGCGTGGAGTGCGGCCTGCTGCTCCACCAAGCGCTCAAGCATGGCACAGGTGGAGTTCCAGCGAGTGCTGATATCAGCAAACAGTGCATCCTCCAGCTCGCCTGTCCTGACCTGCTTCTGGCGCAGTTCGTGAATGGCTGTCACGCTGCGCAAGAAGTGACTCATGAGCCTCTGACATTTCTGGAGCAGTAACTGGAAGTCACAAGTCCAGGGATCACGGGGTTCCTTCGAGGAGCCCGCCCCAAGCGCACCTCTCACCACTAGGTGAAGCTTGTGGGCTGCACAGTAAATGCACTCTGGGATCACTAGATCCGCTGCTGCCCTCACGTTGCTGCCACCATCCGTCACTATGCATCTCACGGTGGCGGGTCCTTGGCCTATCCACTCCTCCAACTGTCTCCTCAGGGTGGCAGCGATGTTCTCCGCCGTGTGCGACACATCAAGAACCTCGGCGTGAAGCAAGGCCTTGCAGTAGCTGGCCCGGTGGTCTCCCATCCTTCCCTGGCTAGCTGTAGGCACCTCCCCCCCCAAAACCGCCTCAGGTTTTCACCAGTGAGCAGTAAGCAACAGGTACGCTTGCTGCACACTTGGACAGGTCCAGATGTTGGATGTGAAGTGCACAGTTCTCCCGGAAACCAGGGACAGCTGTGCCTTCACATGGTCCCTGGCAGCCCTGTAAAACGAGGGCAACACCGATCTGCTCAACATCGTGCGAGCAGGGACGGCGTACCAGGGAAAGAAATCGTGGAGCAGCCCTGAGAAGCCGAAGTCAAACTATGGAGAACGGTCTTCCATCCACAGCTACCATATTGACGATGTGGCGCGTGAGGCACCGGATCGCCCTCTGGATTCCCTCTCTGGGCACACTAGGGCCCTGCTTACCAAGCATCTTCGGAAGAGTGGCTTGGCGTCCCTGCCCTACAGGAACCCTTTGGGGGAGAGCATCAGAGGAGCCTGCCTCCTTCTGGCTAGCTGGCAGCCGTGTGGTGCCACTCGAACTCTCCCCCTGAAGAAGCACCACCTGGTGGTGCCTCTTCATGTGGGTCCTCATCCCAGGCGTGGAGAGATGGTTCACTTCTCTGCCACGGCTGACACGCTGCCTACAATGCAGGCACTGGGCAACTCGGGGGTCCTCCGTTCTCTGGAAGTGATTCCAGAGTTCGGAGCTGAAGGGTTGCCCACGCTTCACAGGAGAAGTGCTCACGGGCCCACCCTGAGACACCTCCTGTGAGGTGCTCTGGGCAGACACACCATGTCCCACTCTCAGCTGGGCAGTTGGGGATGGACAAGGCTGAAGGGGCAGAGATGTGGGCTCTTCCACCACAGTCTCTTCCTCTTCCTCCTGTACCCTCTCCTCCTGCACAGCCGCGAGAGGCCTGCTGCTGGCCTCAGAGGAAACTGGGGTGGACCGCCCCACAGGGGGTCTCACGGGCAGTTCCTCCAACATCCTCCGGGTTCCTGGGGTGATCGTGAGGGATGGAAAAGTCACATGCCCCACGTCCATCCCAGGAGACACCACATGCTGCCCCTCCTCCAGCAGCTGGCTCACAACCACTGGAGGAGGAGGAGCCTCAGCAGCAGGCCCTGCCCAGTGCCAGCCCCTGCCTGAGACACCTGGGTTAGGGGTGGCCCTCCAGCAGCTGCCTCAGGAAAGAGAACCCTCTTCCTGTCACCAGAAGCCAGGCTGTTGAATGGCAGCAGCGTAGGGGAGGGCCTCCTCTGCTCAGATGGGGGGGGGCTGCCACAGCAGTCCCCTTCTCCCTCCCCTCCTCCCGTCTAGATTTATCTCTGGCCTTTCCCCCGGGGCCCCTCTCTGCTTTCCTTTCTGCCATGCTTTCCCCTCACGGAAGCTACTCTGACTATTCCGTAATCAAGGGAAAACAAAGGTGAACTTTGTTTTCAAGACCTATCTACCTACTTCTAAATCTGTTCTCCTTGTGGCTCTGTAACTTGTCTTGGAGACGGTCAATCTAATGTCTTTTAAAACAACCCTATTTATGTTGGGGGACCTGAGCCTGCCAAGCAGCTGAATTCCTCCAGAATTGAGCTGGCCGTAAACCCCAATAACAAGTGAAAGCCTTAGACACTTACAAAACTAGTATGCCCGGGCCGGCCTGGCTCCACCACAGGTGCCAGAGATGGGCAGTGGAATCCTAGTTATGGGGGCACTAACAGGAAGCCTATTAACAGCTATACCAATATGTATATATATATGAATAGAAATCAAATATAACCTAACTCTAACTACTGCTTGTCCTACTGATCCCTATTTACTGTTTTAAACAAGCTACGCTTGGTTCCCTATCAATTAAGTTGAGGGCAATTAGCCACTGAACGCCTACAAACTGGCCTACCTTCCTAAGACACTATTTAACAGGGAAAAAAATTCTGTGGGGTGTCTGTGTGGGGTGTGGATGCGGTGTTCTGAAAATGTACCTCCCCCCTCCCAGGCAAGCAAAAACCCACCCCTATGCCCACCCAAATGTAAACCCATAGATTCACTTACCAGTCCTGCAATCCAGCAATGTTCAGGCAGTCAGGCGTGCAGCAAGTCTTCTCCTCCTTGAGGTTGGGAACAGAAAGGTGGGGTGTTAACAGAGATTCATAAACTGAACAACCCCCAAAAGTCAAGGCCCAGGTCTGTTTTGGGCCTGGCCAGGCCCACATCCACAGTGGAGAGCCAGGCCAGAGAGTTAAAAGGAAGGAAACATGCAAGCAGTTGTGCAATCCCCCCACCCCCCAGTAAACATGCTCCCAGTTCAGTTCCACTGTGCTGGCCCAGAAAGATAAAACAGGGAACAGTGATCCAAGCCATGAGAAAGGCAAGGCCTACCCTGCAGTGCAGAGCCAGGCCTGGTTCCGGCCTAGCCAGGCCCACAGGCCACAGCCATGGTGCAGAGCCAGGCCAGAGAGTTAAACGGCAGGAAACATGGAAGCAAGCAGTGTTGAAACCCACCCACCCCCAGTAAAAATAATCCTCTTTCTCAACCTGAAACAGTAATCCAAGCCATAAGAAAACCAAGGCCCACCCTGCAATGCAAAGCCAGTGTCACAGTGAAACATTTTTTAGCAGAGGCCAGCAAATTGGCCCAGCATCAATTTAAACAAACTCTGTGCCTTCCCTTCCTCTCATCTCTCCTCTAAAAAAAAAGAAAGAATATATCCTACCAGTCCTCTCCTGATGAATGTCCAGCCCTGAGTTGATCCTCCACAGGCAGAAGTCCACTCCACAGGCAGAAGTCCACCCGGTACAGTCCAGAAGTCCAAGGCAGCAAAGAAGCAGTCTCTCTCACTCTCCTCAGCAGCAGCAACAGAGGATGTCCCAGTCCAGAATCCAATTTAAATCCCCTGCTGCAGCTTCTGCCAAAAAATTTAATCTATTGGCTGGAATAAGGATGCAGCAGTGGGATTGGACACTCCTAAGTGCCCCCTCCCTTGCCTTACCCCGCCACATCCCCCCTTGGAGTCCTACTCTATCACTCCTTCCTGCTCCCCCCCCACCTGGGAATTTTGGCGGTAATCTTTTGCTGCTTGCTTTGCATTGCATTGCAAAGTGCAATGCTAGTAGCAAGCAAGCAAGCACCTTGCAAAGCAAAGATTCCATCCTTTCCTAGCAAGAGAGGTGAGGGGTGAAGAGGAGGTAGTGAGTCACTCACTCCTTCTCCCCCCCTCTTCAAAGAGCCTGCAGGAAGCTGTAGCTTCCTGCAGGATTCTGCTAGCCATTTGCAAATGCAAACAGCAAGCAAAATGGCGATTCTCTGATTGCCGAAACGATTTGGTAATCAGAAAACATTTCGGTAATGCCGAAACAAGCCGAAACAGGTATGTTTCGGTAATTTTTCGGTAATCAGATTACCAAAATGCACACCCCTACTCTAGACAGGTGTCTGTGTGTTTGATAAAGAGTTGCAAAGCAAGATTGAACCCTATATAAATAAATGTACTGATAAACAGCTGGTTCAAAGAACTTGTCTATTTGACAGGTCTGAGAACTAATTGCTGAAAGCTTTCCACGAGAGAGAGACATCTTTCTTTTGGCTAGTAGAAGCTTAGTTTCAGACACGAGCAATAGCTCGTTACAGAGGTACATGTATAGAAGTTCTTTAAAATAATTCCCAGTCAGATTGTTGCAAAGCTGCACGTATTTTTACAATGGTCTTGTAATTTACAAAATAATCAACAGGAGTAAAATGCTGTGAAGGAGTAAAATAAACACATTCATACATTTGGCCACTGTTTCAAGATTTCTAAGCTCACAGACAGAACATGCATGTGCTGTACAGTTGTCAATCTCTGCTTTGAGCTACTGATGTTACTGAATTTCTTGGCTACCCTGGTTTGATTCGAAAGGAGATTTTCCCCCTAATGGCTTTCCAGACGCCGAATGAAATTGTAATCACCATTTTCCTGACAAAAGTAATGAAATTTGATAGTAAAATTATTGTTAAAATGTATGTCTTCTTTCTATAAAAATATAGCACAAATGGCATATAATGTATCAATGTGTATAAATGGCATAAAAAGGTACAAATGAAATGGGAATCATTAGCAAAGGAAATAGGAAGGAGGAAAATGCTTATACTGAAATATGGCCTTCTTAGATTATTGCACTGGCTGTGGGGAAAAAAACCAGAGTTTGGAGATGTACAGTGCAACCTAAACAAAGTTATGCCTAACAACAAAGAACAACATTCGATTTATATACTGCCCTTCAGGACAATTTAATACCAAGTCAAAGCAGTTAACAAAGTGTATTATTATTATCCCCACGTCAATCACCCTGTGAGGTGGGTGGGGCTAAGAGAGCTCTGAGGAGCTGTGACTGACCCAAGGTCACCCAGCTGGCTTCGAGTGGAGGACTGGGGAATCAAACCCAGTTCTCCAGACTAGAGTCCCACCACTCTTAACCACTACACCAAACTGGATCTCAATTAGTTCAGTGTATTTACATGGCACTGGGGGCATCTGGTGGGAGAAGGAACAGGATGTAAAAGGGAGATTTGGCCAGTGCCTCAGTCTGTATTACTTATTGATGGGATATTTGTTGTGCCTGTTTAAGTTATAAAATGACTTAACTTTGGAACTTAAATTTCACTCATTTGCTCGCTAAAACGTGAAAAGTGCCATGAACAAAAAGGGGGGGTGTAATCATATATCACCAAACTGAACTTATCCTGGTGCTAAATGTTAAAAAGCCAACTTTGCCCTTGTATTAGGCAGCTGTTAGAAATCAACTAGAAAATAGTGGTATCTGTAACCTTAAACATGCATGTATTGCCAAAGTAATTTGCAAGGGTGTTGTTGTAAAGTCCTTGTATTATTAGCACACTATGCACTAACAGTACAAGTCAAGAGAGAACTCTGGGGAAATTCATAAGATTCCCCCAAAGTATCTCCCAAAAAATTAGAGTAGTGATCAGAGTACCATATAGGAATAGAATATAGGAATAGGGAGACCCATGTTCAAGTCCTCATTAGAGATGGGCACGAACAGCAATACGAACTTTAAAAAGCCACAAACAGCCCAATCTGGTGTTTGTGAACAAGCTGTTCGTGAGGCCCTATTCTAAACGAAAGGTAGTCATTGCAAGCCTCGTTCGTTGCTGTTCGTCAAGCCAGACAGTCTGGCACCTGCAATCAATTCCCATGGCAACTCAGGCAGGGATTTTCACAACTCTGTCTGAACTCCCACTGTTGCCCTGGAAACCCCAATCTAAACCCAATTTCGCTTGATAGGCAGGTCTTCTTTCCAAGTGTGGACTGGAGCTCCAAATTTGTTACAAGAGGAAAAGACCGGGGGGAGGGGGGATCCCAGCTCTGGCTTTCAGGAAGAGACAGGTGCTGTTAGAGAGACAGGGTAAGTGCATTGGAGCTTGAATTTTCTGTGTGTGCGATGGGATATGGCTCTACCCCTTCAGGTTCCAGGGCTGCTGCCAGGCTCTGAGGCCAAGCTATTATTTATTATTGGTAACTTTCCTGCTGCCTGCTCAGGTAGGGTTTCTGGGAGTGGTGCAGTAGGGATCTTGATGGCTGGAGGAGAGCCTGCTGGCCACAACGAACAATGGACATGCTCGTGAAAAGGATCATGTTCGTCAATGTTCATTGTTCATTGTTCATTGTTCGTGGATGTCAACCAACACCGAACACCATGTTCATTTTTTTTCTGTTTGTTTCCATGTCTAGTCCTCACTCAGCATTTGTTCAGTCACGTCTCTCAGCCTAACCTCTAAGGATTATTGCAAGGATAAAAAGGAAGAAGGTAGAACTGTATCTGCCACTGAAGCACCTTGGGGGAAGGGCAGGATGAAAATGTAATGACTGCTGATCCGATTTAACATCCAATTCAAAATCCAATTTAAATTCAAAATCCAATTCAAAATCAAAAGGTAACCCCAGAATGACCTTTAATTTGTATTTTAACAACAACAACAACAAGTTGTAGGTTCATCTACATATGTGACATGTAAAAATTTGCCACAAATCCAGTTCAGATTATCTGTTTATGCTAGTTTACGACTTCTTTTACAGATGCTTTTGATCATGTTTTTACAATGCAATCTTAAGCAAGATTTCACCCTCCTAAACCTAAGTCACCCAGGACTCCAGTGGACTATGAAGAGTGGGAACCTGTTTAGGATTACACTGTATGTTCCATTATATATTTATACTATTTTTAGTGGCTTGAATGGCACCCTGTGGTGCATATGCTGTATTGTGCTGCTCATAGGAGGGTATGAGTCAAGTGGCATCTTAGAGACCAACAAGATTTTCAGAGTGTAAGCTTTTGAGAGTCAGAGCTCCCTTCTTCAGACCCCATGCTCATAAGGGGTCAGGCATGTTACAAACGAAATGGTTGTAGTGCAGCAGTACAGAGTGCATTTAAATGCCCTCCTTGTTCTCTTTGATGTGAAGGCAGTTGGCTGTTGTCTTCCTAATGCTGCACAAAGCCAGGTGTCTTCTTTCCCAAACAACACTTGGCAGGGCTATATGGGGACAGTATGTGCAAGAGGATGTGTGTATGTGTTTTCTCTGCTTCCCTTTATGATGGTGTGTAGCATGCATTTTTAAAATCTGCATCTGTTGTTCTGAAATGCTCTCTTTTCATTTGTCATTTCAGTTGTGTGCATTTTCTTTGATTTACCACATGGTTCATACTTGTGATAGATAACTATTGCTTGTCTCTCTCTTTAACTATGCTCTCCAACTTTTTGCAGACCATTAAAATCTGAATATTGATTCTATTTCCAAAGTGGGGTGTGCAGTAAAAAATAAAGATTATTTTATTCAGATTCAGTTATTGATAATCCCATATCTTATATACTAATAGCTAAGTGGCCCTGGTCTGAGGATACTTAAATCTGGAGATTGAAGCCATGAACAGACAAGACAGACCTTCCTATGTACCTGAAAAATAACCCAGGTTTGCAGAAAAATCTGAAATTAAAAAAAAATACATTGGCGGTTTAAAAAAACTTAAATGATGAAAGGTATTCCTGTAGCTTAGCTAGATACCCTCAGTGGCTGTTGTGAGGTAACCAAGTAACAGGTCAGTATTCCAGGCCTGGTTTCTGTCAGTAAAAGGTGGGGGGAGGGGGCAAGGCCCATTCCAGGGCTGTTTTGGCCTTTGAGGGAGGACTTTGAGGACAGGCCCAGAAACAGCCACTGGGTGACCTGATACCACATGACTTGCATGATTCACCCAAGCCCAGCTGCTTGTTACTGTTCAACAGAATTCCCCTCAAAGTAGTGTAGTGTTTAGAGTTTCAGAGTAGGATGTGGCAGACCCATGTTTCCACTCTGCTGTGGAAGCTCACTGAGTAACTTTGATCCAGTCATGTGCTCTCAGCCTAACCTACCTCCCAGGGTTGTTGTGAGGGTAATATGGAGGCAAGGAGAATGATGTAAGCTGCTTTGGGTCCCATTGTGGAAAAAGGCAACATATAAATAAAGTAAATTAATAAATATAGATGAAGATTGGGGGTAGATAAAAGGAAAATTGTTTAGTGGGTTTGAAGGAGAGAAGGCTTTAGGGAGAGGTGAGCATATGAAGGCTGCCGGGAGAAGGGAAAGAGGAAACAGTGTAGAGAAGGGGATACAGGGAAAAGTGAAATGCCCTCAGCAAGTCCTTGCAGGTTCCCCACCATGCAACTGGCCAAGGCTCCGCTAACACCACAGCACTGGGCCATAGCGGAGAGGCTGCTGAGAGGAAGGGGGGAAAGGTGAAGATGAGGCAGACAAAGATAGATGGGAAGAACAGAAGGAAGCAGGGAAAGAGGAGAGGCTATGGGAGCAAGGAAAAGAAAGAGGACATAATGGGGGCAGGGAAATGAGATTCCCCCCCCCCTCACACACACACACAAGGTTGCCAATTGTATGTTCACTATTCCCAATATTTGGGTCCAAAAATACCAGTAAAGAATTCAGATCCAATTTTGTAATTTGGCACCATGATTCCTATGGAGAAATATTTCTAGGGGGCTGGAGGAGCCATTTTTCCAGAAAACTACACACAAATGCTAGGAAACCTAGTCTTTTCTGTCTACTAAAGATTCCCCAAGTTTTAAGTGAATTAGGCCAAAAGGTCCAATTCTACAGGCCCATGAACAAGCTTCCCCCAGCCACTCTCCATTGTTTCCTGTGAGGTAAAAAATCCAAGGCTTTCTCCAGAACACAGGAATCCTGAGCCAAACACGCACAGCAGCCAATGAGCAAAAGCCTTATAACACAAACAGAATAACATAGCCCAAAAGAACCATTGTCAAACTAGAGAATTTCACCAGAACCAAATTGAAGCAAGGGATAATGTTACAAGCTGAACAGAACCAATATTACCACTATTACAAGCTGAACAGAACCAATATGAAGATGCCAGTCAGAACCCAGGCCCAATGCAAGCACAACAGAACCAACATCAAACCAGAGAATACCAGCTTCCAACCTAGCAAACCAGTGATACCAAGGCGGCAATCAGACCTGGCAAAGGCATATAACAAGCAAGTAACACTAACTCAGACACATACACAATAATTCTATCTTTCCCCCCTCCTCCTTCTGTGCCAGGGAAGCCTGAAAAGGGTGGGGGACAAGTTGCTGCAAACTTTAAAATAAGATTCCTGAATATCCCCAAATATATCCAGATTGTTCAGGAATGTAAATACTAGTGTATCCAAATATACAAAAATAAGCTAGATATATCCAGATATACCTGGATAGTAATATATAGGTAATTTTGGGGTATTTGGCTCAGGAATACTGAATCACACACACCTGTTCCAAAAGTGTGAATGGGATACAGTTGCACCCTCTGTAGTTTAGGCTTTCCTCTGGTAAGCAGATCATTCTCCAGTCATTCTCAGGCAGTCTCTACTCTCCAGAGGCATGAAAATGGAATCTTCCTTCCCCCACCTGACAGAATCCTGGCTGTTGCACTTAGTTGCATGTACTTTCTTGGTGGTGGGAGAGTGCCCTCAAGTTATAGCACACCCCCATGGTAGGGTTTTCATTGCAAGAGACTAACAGATGGTTTGCCATTGCCTGCCTCTGCAACTCTAGTCTTTGTTGGAGGTCTCTCATCCAATTACTAACTATGGCTGGCCTTGCTTAGCTTCTGAGATCTGACAAGATCAGGCGCACCTGGGCTATCCAGGTCAGGGCATGTACTTTCTTAAATAATCAAAAAATTAATTTCCTGAAACAATGTTGCCATGCCATTCTTTCTCTTAAAAAAAAATCAATTTCTTTCTCAACACAACTGCTTTTAGCTGTTTTGTGGCAGCAGCACTAACATCAGATGCTCTTTGTTTCCCAGGTACTACAATGTTTAATTTGATTAACATGACTAGATTAACTTTGAATCAGCTTTTACTTCTTTTGCATTTTTTTACTTGTAACTTTCATTGTGTGGGTGATCGGTGAGCAGAGGCACTTCTCTCTGACCAAAAAATGTGCCTGATAGAGGTACAAGACAAGGTTGCCCATTATCTCCATTGTTGTTCATTTTGATTTTGGAAATTTTGCTGATTCAAATTCGAGAGGACAATACAATCCGTGGCATAAAAATAAAGGAATTTTCCTACAAAGTCAGGGCATTTGCGGATGATGTAATGTTGATAGTGGAAGATCCAATAGACAATATGCCAAAAATAATGGATAAAATAAAGGAATTTGGTGATTTGGCGGGATTTCATGTGAACAAAAAGAAGTCGAAGATATTGTGTAAGAACATGATGAAGCAAAAACAGCAAGAATTAATGGATATAACGGACTGTGAGGTAGCTAACAAAGTGAAATATTTAGGAATTGAGTTGACTGCAAAAAATATAGATTTATTTAAAAATAATTATGAGAAACTGTGGCAACAAATAGAAAGAGATTTGATAAAATGGAATAAATTAAATTTGTCATGGTTGGGAAGAATAGCAGCAGTGAAGATGAATGTGCTACCACGCGTGATGTTTTTGCTGCAAACTATTCCAATTATCCGAGACTTCAAACAATTTGACAAATGGCAAAGAAAAATTTCAGACTTTGTGTGGGCAGGCAGGAAACCCCGAGTGAAAATGAAAGTATTACAAGATTCGAAAGAAAGAGGGGGGCTGCAACTGCCAAACATAAGATTATATTATGAAGCAATTTGTCTGACATGGATAAAAGATTGGATAACGCTAAAAGACCGTAAACTGCTGGCCTTGGAGGGACACAAAAAGTTGTTTGGATGGCACGCCTATTTGTGGTATGATAAAATTAAAGCAGACTCTATGTTTTTGCATCACTATATCAGAAGAAGCCTTTTCACAATCTGGAAGAAATATAAGAATTACATGGAAAGTGGTATCCCTTCATGGGTGGTACCATATGAAGTAATAGATCCGAGAACTGTTTATAATGAACAACAATGTTTAACTTATAAAGAGATAATGTCGATAGAACATAGAATACCAAAAATAAAGACACAAGAAGAGTTATCTCCTCACTATGGATGGTTTCAATATAGGCAAATCAGGGATCTTTACAACTTGGACTGTCTAAAGGGAGGAATAAGACTAAAAAACTCAGAGTTAGAAGAAGTGATTTTACAAGAAGGCAAAAAAGATATTTCGAATATATACAAAATACTTTTAAAATGGTATACGGAAGACGAGATAGTCAAAGTCCAGATGATGAAATGGGCAATAAAGCTTCATAAAGAAATAACAATGGAATCATGGGAATACTTGTGGAAAAATACTTTGAAGATCTCAACTTGTACCAATATTAAAGAGAATGTATACAAAATGATGTATAGGTGGTATTTAACGCCTAAGAAGATTGCGCATGGAAATGCAAATATGTCAGATAAATGCTGGAAATGTAAAAAACACGAAGGATCATTGTATCATATGTGGTGGACTTGTGAGGTAGCTAAGCAATACTGGGGAGATATAATAGAAATAATTAATGAGGTTTTGCAAACCCAAATAAATAAGAACCCAGAGTTGTTGCTACTGAACTTGGGAATGGAAGAAGTTCCAAGGCAGTACAGAACATTGCTATTTTACATGACTACAGCAGCAAGACTTTTGTATGCGCAGAAATGGAAAGTGCAAGAAATACCAACTATAGAAGATTGGATTTACAAATTGCTGTACATGGCTGAGATGGACAAAATGACAAGAAAACTTAAAGATCTTGATCCAGGAGAATATATTGCAGACTGGGAGAAATTGAAACAATATCTAGAAAAAAAATGGGATGTGAAAGGAGGATTGTGGCAGTTTGAGAATTATTAATATGTGACCTTATAAAGGGGAGAGAGAAGTAACTTTACCATTAATGGGGAAACTTAGCTATTAATTAATCTAAGTTAATATTAGTAATAAGGAGATTGTATTAGATAGTTTAAACAGTGAAATGTAGATTGATATATTAGAAAATTGGAGATATAGAAGAATTTGAACATGCTTAGAATAAGTGATATAATATATATATAGGATTTAGAAAAATTATGGTTAAGAGTAATTTGAGTAATAAGAGGGGTTTGGGGTTGGAAAGCTGTTGGAAGTCAGTAAGGAGGGGGGGAAGGGGGGCTGATATAATTTAGATAAGATGGGGAATTTGTGTATTGAATAACATTGTATGTACTCACCAATAAAAAATTTTAAAAAAACAAACACAAAAAATGTGCCTGATAGAATCACAGATCAGCAAACAAAGCAGGCAACTCTGTGTTTCTAAGGTGTTTCTAGTGCTGGAAGGTCAGGGGATTGTTTAAAAAGTGTCATTAGGAATTGGCAGTAAAGTATCATTTCTGAAATTGCTTACTTTGTTGCCACTCTTAACCTCTTTCAGAAAAATACAGTTCTTTGCTGTCCAACCATTGGCTACATTATAAAAGAACCATGGCATAGCATAGAATGACATAATTTTAAAATCCTATTGTTCACAAGGGGATCTGTACTTGGCTTAAGCTGCTAAGCAAAAGCAAACTAAATTGGCTTCTTCCAGTACAAGTTGAAAAATATCAGAAATAAACAATGACAAACAAGGATTCACCCTTGCCAGCTAATTAGGCATTAGTGCAAACAAACATACAGACACCTAGTAGGGTACCAAAAGATAGAAACAAACAGTGGAGGAATGTGGGTTTTTTTTTAAAGACAAAAACAAGAAAACAGTGAGAATATCATAGAATTACTGATCCATTTTAAACCCCAAAAAAGGAGAGAAACAGACATATTGACAGCTGTCTTCCTCTCAAATTTTACGGTGGAGTTGAACCTGTTCAGTGGTCAAGGATATATCTCATAGCTTAAAAGCAACCCATTTGAAGCACCAATGATAAGTGAATGGTTGAAACACTTTTACATCTGCAGAACAATGCACACTAATGCTAGGATCTAAGCTAACTGTTACATAACCATGTAATCAAACAATTCAGAAAATCTTAGCCTTGTGAAATTTTCATATCTACTCTTGCAGTCAAGTGCTCAGGACATTCAGGACACTTACCAAGGACACAGAAATATCTACAAACAAATGAAAGGGGAGGATTTCCCCATCCCTATTCCAGCTCACAGATGAATGAGAGTAGATGTTTGCTTCTGTTGCAGATTAGGCTGAAGCTCACGGGGGTACCCCTCCTGTTCTCTTTCATTTTTGTCTTTCTTTGGTCCCTGGTGGATTTGGTTCTGCTGGGTCTTGGAATGTGCTTTAATTTAGTGTTGCTGCCAACAAATTAGCTGGGGGTGGAGTGGGCAAGGAAATTAACAAGTTCTGTTCATAGAACAATGTAGTTCTAGGTTTACAACAGACAATTATGACCCTTCCTGAATTAGTTTGCAAAATTATTCATACCCAGTAGTTTTAATTATGATTTTAAATATATCTTTTTCTCTGACACTGCCTCCATTTCATGTTGAATCAGCTTTCTTAGTCAAGATTTTATGGGCCTAAGTGAAGTCAAAGTGTGGAGCTACAGTCTTATTTTTAAAATATGAGAGTTACACTGTGCTGGCTAGAGTTCCTAATATGCAGTAGTCCAACTTGATTGGCAAGAGATGTGACAGCCTTGAATAACTTAATATTAAGCAGGTAGAAATCCGACACAAGACGCAAATGGGTGAATGATTGCAAAAGTCACCTTGGCTTATTTGCACAATACAACCCGGTTGGTTAAAAGGCTGTGAATGCGGTTATGTGTGTGTGTCTGTGTGTGAACACTGTTCTGTTTTCTTTTCTCCCCTTCTTGCATTTAAAACAACATCGGATAAATATTCATTAGAGGCATAGTTGTTTGTCAAAAGCAACGTTCCAACTGTGAGACTTGGCCCTCTGATTACACCACTGCCTCAAACTCCCGTTTTCTCCTTTACTTGGCCTGAGGATTGCCTTCCCACTGTGCACTCCAAAACACCAGCATTTCCAGCAGGAATCTGCACTCACAGTCTATGGGAGGAGAGGAGATTCCACGGAAGAAGTGATGTGGACTTGTGAATGTCACATTAGCATTATTGAGAAACGCTGTACCCCCATATGGACTTAACTGTGACAAAATGTGTGTCGCTCTGAGCCCTAAGGGGTCCCCAGACTTTTTCAGCTTATGGGCACTTTTAAAATTCTGACACAGGGGGGTGGGTGCAACCACAAAATGTCCACCATGGGAAGCAGAGCCAACTACATGTGCACACAGAGGAGCCACAACTACAGGAAACAAGAGGGGTAATGTTTAAAAAAAAATACGCTGGGGGGAAAGGAGTGAGAGAAAATAAAACTAACACCGTGATGGCAGGTGCCACCAAGTCCATGATATTTTAACCTGCACATCCAATCAGATCTCCAATGGCCAATCAGAATTCCTGCAATGCAGGAGCCCTATTTAGTCCCACCCACTTTCCAAAAAATACCAGGAAAGGTGTGAGTAAGCACCACGTCACGCCATAGGTGCCACATTGGGGACTTCTGTTCTAGGAACTCTATGGTCTTCCCTTTGAGGTGATATCCTCATTATGAATATTGACAGGTGTGATTTGAAGGCCAACATACTCAGTCAGGAATATATATCCCTATTGGATGGGTAAACTGTACTTTTTTTTTTTTTTGCAAAGCATGTTTCTCATGCTTTCTCTTGCAAAGTCCTTATATAAGTATCAAAAGACAGGTCAAGCAGCCTGGCTCATTTATAACTGCCCCTCTATGTGCACCATATTTATTGCTGCAACAATGCCATGGGACTAGACCTACCCTTACTACACATATAAAACACATCAGGATGTGTTGGGTGCCTTTCCACTTGGTGTGCTTCTGGACTACTTTAGAATCTCATACTGTGTAATCAGCCTTGATACTCAATGAGAAAGGTGGACTATAAATGACATAAATAAATATAATTGTCTCCAGCCATTTTGCCTGCATCTCTCCTGGATAGTTACAGTCCAGTATACCCTTTTTTCTCCATCCGATATGCAGATGCTCAGACAAAATGATGCATTCTTGATCTTGTGGTTGAAGAAACATTTATCAGGAACTCATCATCACCTTTGAAAATTCATTTTTATTCTATGATCCAATGGGAACATTTATGAGCTAAAGAAATTAAATTTACAGACTGTCAAATGTTAAGAAAGAACTGGTATAAAATGTTTTTAGATGGTGTATTACTCCTAAAGAAATTGAAAAAACTACTAACCCGAATTAGAGTGGAAAGTGTTGAAAATGTCAATGTATAGATGCAACATTTTATCGTATGTGGTGGACATGCAAGAAGGCAAGATGATACTGGATAAAAATGTGAAGAGATGCAAAAGATACTAAAGTTTTACTTTGTGCTTGACCCTAAAAATATGTTATTAAATATTTTACCAAGTAATATCACAAAAATACACAGTGAACTTTTTAAATATATGGTGACAGCAGCAAGAGCAGTATATGCAATGAAATGGAAGGTAAAATCTTATACAGGTGTGACTGAATGGATGACCAAATTGTATGTAAATCAATGGCTAAATAATTTCTTATATACACTATAGACCAATTTCAAAATTCCAGGAAAAATTGAAAGATTTTTTTTTTTATTATGTAGCTGAAATTGATCTATTTTACTAATTTTTTTAGTTAAATGCTGAATATAAAATGTCGAGTATTGTGTATTTTATTGTAAATAAAAATGGATAAGGAGAGGAGAAATACTTTAATACTCTATTACATATTCTGCTTCTGATATTTTGTTCAGTGTCTAATGCTATTTTCTGTATTAAATAAAATATATATAATAAAACATTCTCATCTTAACTGTGCTTGATATTGAGGTAATAAAAGCGGCAATATTTTTTACTTTTAAAAAGTTCATTTTTAAAAGACAGAGAAAAGAACATGAATAAACATATGTATGCAAAGTAAATGCAGTTTCATCTAGGTGTACATTTGTGTAGATACTTCTATATTCTTGGTGTATTTCTTCACTTCCTGCTCATTCTTTTCTGACAAAATGAGTTTCAAACTGATAAAAATAGAAACAGAGAACAGAACAAATTAATGTGTGTTCAATTATCTGTTTTGAAATGATTTTTCATTGCAGTCATTTACCGGCTGCTTGAAATATTCTCTTAGAAGCTTGTGAAGGGTTTTTTGATATGGTTTTTATTTTAACTTTTTTGTTTTGCCATTTCCTTGTCTTGTAGACTCCCCGTGTGCAATCACACTGGGGCTTTCAAAGTGCTTTAGGTAGCAGAAGCTCAAAATGATTTAAACTGTTTTCATTCAATGTGGTTTTTCATTGCTAAAAGATCATAATATATCAAATATATAATTCGATGTGCTTTAAAAGTGTGTTCTCTTGAGGGAAAGAGGAGAAAAATCATCTTCCTCAAGTCACCACAAAGGATAGCTCCAGGGGCTTGCCACAGCCTATCCAAGTCCCTTAACAATTGCCCTGCACATACCGTACTTTCTCTCTCAAGCTGTGAAAAAATCAAACTGTATGATTATTATCAGGAGCTAGGTGAAGCATGCATATTACGCCCATTCTGCAGTCACTCCATTGGTTTCCCATCAGTTAGTAGGCTCAATTCACGGTTTTGGCCATCATATTCAAGCCCTTCATGGCCTCAGTCCTTCACATCTAGCGGACCGCCTCTCCTTGTGCTTCACCACAGTAGCTGCGTTCATCTGAACAGGGCCTTCTGCAGTTGTCACCTGTAAATGGGCAAAATCAACAGCTGCCCATACACATGCATTCCCTGTGGTGGCCCTCACCTAATGGAAAACCTGACGGAAGAGATCAGGAATGCTCCCACTCACCTGGCTTTCTGCAGACTCTGCAAAACTAAATTATTCAGGAGGGCTTCTTTACACAGGAAATAAGACTATGCTAAAGGAAATGGTTCAGAGAGATGTGCTGGAATGGGATAAGGTCTGAAGACTATAGTACTGTGTACTGTCTGTTGCTGCAAGTATGCTCCTACTGCATAGTTCCACGTTGTATAATATGTCAGCATATGTTTTGTTTTCAGCTCCGTATCAGATTTCTTCTTGTTTTCAAATTTCTGCAGTCCTTATCCTATTGTATTCTCTACTAAATGTTGGTTGAATGGCCCAGCTATTGATTGTAATGACCTACACTGTGTAATCTGCCTTGAGCCTCAGTGAAAAGGCAGACTACATGAATGAATGAATGAATGAATGAATGAATGAATGAATGAATGAATGAATGAATGAATGAATGAATGAATGAATGAATGAATGATAAACCTGACCGGCACAAAGAGCTGTGACAAGGTTTGCTTCAACACGCTCCAATTTTTTTTGAATTTCCCCTGTCTCAAAACCGTATCTTCCTGATCCACTTCAAGAACTCATCTTCCACATGCATCATCCTCATGCGTGTTTTGTGGGTGTTTGTCACAGAAATAAAAAAGGTCCCAAAACAGAAAACGTATTCTTTATCTGTGCCTCATTGCAAATGACGTTGGTGAATTCCCACCCAACTTTCCTTTTTTTTAATGCATGCAGGATTGCACTATACCATTGTCCTGTCTTTCAGCTTCTGTAGAAACTGGGCATGTGCAGTACTCTATTCTCTACCGTTGATTTCCTGCTCAAAGTTTTAAATTCAAAAGTGTTTAATAAATATGCAAACAGTAGAGTAGCATGATTGCAGAATTCCATATCCTGCTACATAAAAGGCAAAACGTGTTCCTCACCACTCACTCCTTATCCTCTTGGAGGCACAGTTTGCAGAGATAAGAAACGAGTAGAGGGCAAAATGGTTTGCCTCCCTGCTGCCTCCTTGGAGCCTCCAGAGGCCCGGAAGTGCCCAGTGTGGCTGCAGAAAGGCTCAGCGCAGTGGCAAGGCCTTCCCAACATTCCACAGAAGTGGGGGCAGGGCTCCCTACAACCTCTGTGGGGCCTTGGGAGGGCCACACACAAGGCAAGTGGTGACCGAGGGGTTGGAGGAGGAGGGAGCCCTTGCTCTCTTTCCCGATCCCCCCTTGACGGATGCCATGGGGAGAGGTGCAGGGAGGGGGAGCGCTGCTAGGGCCCGTTGTATTTTCCCAAACAACGGCCTTATTGCTAGTTTGACATAAAATTAGAATTGGGATTCCATTCCCAATGTTGTTCCTAGACTGATAGTCTGATTGCTGAGTGATCAAATGTAGCAAGCACTGCAGTATGATTCCCTTTGTATAGATATCGTAATATCACAAGGACAATTACAAAAAGGTTTTTAAAAGGGAGGAATTACACAGTCATGCATGCGAGCCTGGTGCATGTGTGGGAGGGGTAATGGTGAAAGGAGGGGTTGGGGATGTGTTGGAGGGCGCACCTCAGAAGCACAAAAAAGTGTTCACATGCATTGATATGCCAGATAATCGCACAGAAAAACCGGCATCAAAAATGATAATGGACAAAAACAAATTTCACAAAAAATGCTTAAAAAGGTGGGATCATGATGACCTGCTCACGCATGGGAAATGATGACATGTGTAATGAGTGAGATAACCCGCCAAAGTTCTGTTGGCAGGCCGTCTCATTAAGGACGTGCGGAAGTGACCAAGCTTGCATCCTGAGATGCTAAGGAAAAGTTGGGCATATAAATATTTAAATAAATAAAATTTATTTCATTCCTTTGGCATGGGAAAATATGTCAGACTCTAAAGGAAGATCATTTCTTCAAAGGTTTTTTGACTTGGAATTTGGAGCCAATTAGTGTATCTGTGTTTTTGTTTTGTTTTTTAGACTGATTAATGTACAGAGATTTTCTCTGTGATTCCCCCCCCCCTCCTGCTTTAAAGGCTATGCAATATTTATTAATTTACTTCCTTGAAGCATACTTTTCCTGGAGATACAGTATCTTGGACTTCAGAAAGGAGAGGAATGGAAAGTTGGGAAAACACTGTAGCGCTGTTGTGGGAGGCCAATGTGTGCTTCCTGTGTATCTATCCACCAATCTCTTTCCTCCCTAGTGCTCCATTCCACAACTTATGCCTTCCCTGAAAGTGTGTCCTTTATCTGGGTGTCCTTTCAGTACAAGTAATTGTGGAGGTTTATTTTTCCCTTTCTTGTTTTAAAATGGACACAGTTTTAATGCAGGACATGGATGTAAGGTACATGATCCAGCAACCTTTCTGAAGCTCAGGAACTCATGTGGTTGAGTTGAGGAAAACCCTGACCTTGCAGATCCAATAGTATCAGCATATGCAGTCATGGGATACATGGGTCAATCGTCTTACTATATGGTAAGCGTTATGTTCTGATGACCTCCAAAATGTCATAGATAGGCAAGACTGCTGAGGCAGATCATGCTAATATTATGGACACCATTCAACAATAGCATTATGGACCTTTGTCTTGCCACAGATGTATTAGCTGAAAGCAAGAATCATTAGTTACCAGCCACTTCAGGTAGAAGCATCACTGCTGTACATACAGTGATTTCCCAGGATGGGAGAGCTTGGAAGAAATTAACATTTGAGGCTGCCTTAAAATTAATCAGTTGTTTTATGTATCTAGTATGTATCTAATTTTAATTGTTTTAATGTTTTAATTGTTGTTTTTATGTTTTTGTATGTTTTTAGGTCTGGTTTAAATGTTTTAATGATGTGTTGTTGTGGTGGCTGTGGTTGTTTTTAATCATGTTAAAAGATGATATTATTATGTATATTTTAGCATGTTAGCCATTTTGTGGCTCTTATGAGGACAGAAAAGCAGGATATACATTTTACTAAATAAATATATAGTTCATTATTGGCTAGCAGCAGTTACCCAAGGACTCAGATAAAGGTCTTTTCAATGCTGCTCCTTAAAATCTTTTTGCTGACTGTACCAGGGATTGAATCTGGCACTTCATGCTTTACCACTACAGGCAATCCTTGTAAGAGAAGATAATATCTGGAAAGGTCCAATGTGTAGTCTAAGCATTTTTTTAAGACGTGATTGCTATAGGACCTAGCCTGAGGAACAAGTGTAGCTCTAGAAAAGGCAGGTAGCTTTTATCCAGAAATTTCCTGATCCATAAGTAGGAAAATGTCTATGCAGACAGCACTTTCCTTTCTGGTCTCCTGAGTACTGCGTATTTGAAGAGGGATAGAAATGCAATGTGAAGGTCTGGATGTGTGTATAGGGTAGTGGTTAAATATAGTGTATGAGTGAAAATCCCCTCCCTTGACTCACACATATGTATTTAGTTTGGTATTGAAAACTCAGTCTCAAGGAGACAGATTTCTTATTATTTCTTTCAGAAATAATAACCAGTGCCATCAAATTGACAAGTGTGTGAAAGACAGATTCTTCTCCCACCACAGATGCAGTACAACTGAGCTAACAGCCCCCATATTTGTCTGCAGCTAGAATCTGATGGGATGCCGTGCTTTTTGGCCTCTCTGCTGAGAGACCACCAGCAAGCAGAGTTCCAGAAGTAATAGTTTTCCTGATGAGGACACAAACCAAATTGGGATCATGGTATTTCATATGGAAGTGGAGATTAGCTTGAAATGAAGTTTGGCTATGCCAATATGGAATGGATTAATGCATTTTAAAAACAAACAAAAACAATTTGCTCTGTAGAAGTCAGAGAAGAAAGCTTTCCATATAATTAACTTTGATTTTAACCTGGGTCACAGTTTTAAAGCTGTTGTCAAACATTTCACAGAGCAAATGCGAATTTCGTAAAGGATAAGATTGAAGAGAAGCATGATGTGTAGAGGCAGCAATGGCAATAAGAGGGCAGAGGAAGAAACAAAGCATCAACAGAAGTGACACAACAAAGCCACTGGGCTTTATTGAAATATTCCAGGTTAGTTTGGGGGTGCACGGAGAGGTAATAGAAAAACATAGGTCACAAAGGAAATCTCAAACTGCAGTATGAGCCTGGCTTCCTCCTGGCTTGACAAATAAAATGATGTTGTGCATGCCAAGGAATCAAACGCAGGTGTTCCAGGTGACTCTGGGTTAGCCCTGACTCAGGTATAGGCATGTTTTTATGGATCCTTAGATTTCTGGTTAGTTTTCCTATATCAGATCATTAATCTTCCAGCAAGAAGTATACCTCAACAACATTTGTGGTTCTTTTGGGATATAGTACATAAATGACTCCATTTTCTCTCTTTTAAAATTAAAAACAACATTGACTAATTTTAGGATTGCCATCCTCCATATGGAGCATGGAGAACTCCCGAAATTGCAATTGATATTCAGACTACTAAAAACTGTTCCCCTGGAGAAAATGGCTGCTTTGTTGTAGGGGCCCTATGGCTGAGTACCCTCCCCGCCCCAAACCCTCGGCTACATCCCCAAATCTTCAGGAATTCCCCAACCCCATGTTGGCAACACTAACTAACTTAAATGAATATAATACTGCCCATTGATTCTACACAGATAATTAAAGGAGAACAATTACTTGAGCCCATTAATTATTTCTTACCAAAAGTAAGCAGAACAAGGAGCCCCTTCTAAGAAAGAGCTGGTAATCAATGCAGACGCCCATATTTCCAGGTTATCAGAATAATACGCTAACAATAGCCAACTTCCCCCTTGATAGGGCTAATATTCTTTGCTAACTACAGACACTGTACAAATGATCTATATTTGTATGTTTTCCAAAATTATATAAATGCTATGTTAATAAATTTGTACTACTTTTAATCACAACCAAAAATATCAAAAATAGTGCTTACAATTTTCTCGTACACTATCTGTTAGCTATCAATCAATACACCCCGGAAAGGCCTCTCAGCTGTAAAATTCAAATCCAAACTACACTTTTTGGATGTAGGTAGGGTCATCAGCACTGCCCTGGCAAATGGCAGGAAGTTTTGAGAAGAGTAGTATTTGGGAAGGATATGAGTCATTTGCAGATGATATTCTAGGATTTTCCTCTAATCTCTATGGTAAAGACCATAGACACCTGGAGAAATCCCTAGAGTGAGGCAATTTTCTTGGCGCACTCCTCCCCCCTCAGTTGCTCAAGGGCAAGGAATTGGGGCTGAGTATGGAGTATACCCACTGTGAGTAGGCAAATAGCAAGCCTAGGTATGGGGTGAACAGTGAAAAAGGATGTATCATTCATTAAAGCTGTATGTATGGCTGTGCTTAAGCCTTTTTAAAACTCACGCTCCAGAAAACACACTCGTTTCTGTAACAGACTCTGTAGCTTGGGCTTCTTATGATTCCCTTCCATGCGCTCAGAAGACGAGAGTGGGCAATAGGAGTGGGTCATAGGAAACCAAAACAGCAGATCTGTTAGAGAAATAGATGTGATCTCTGGGTTCTGGCCTGGCAGCCAAGCACAGGAACAAGCTCTTAAAGTGGTACAGAAGTGATTAGTAATAAGTCCCAAGTGCAATGCAGAGTGTGAGATTGGGGGAGAAATTCTGAGCTCTTCTCCAGTAATTAACTGATTAATCTTCAAATCAGCAGCAGATAGAGAAGTACTGAATTTTTATCCCTTCTTTATACTAGGGAGGAAAGGAGGAGCAGCAACAAGGGATTAATCAGGGATGTCACAACAACCAGAGCAATTATTGCCTATAAAGTGAAAGTGTATAAGTCTAATGTGGCCTTGTTATTCAAGCTAACTGAGATGCCAAGTGGAAGACAGAGATAATGAGAAACAAATGAGTGGCCTAAAACCATCTTTTCCTGCACTAAAAGCTAATAGAGAAAAGTAACCCTGGAAGTTAAGTGGAGAGGTCCAAAATACCTGTTTCATAGGCCCACATATTTCTCTAATACGAAACAGTGTGCTCTCTAATGGCACGATCTGCTGAGAAGTCCAGCTCCCATTCATTCCAATGAACATGTACACGAGAATTTCTATTGGTTGGGTTCTAAAAGTCATTTTATCATGTTAAATGCAACTGTTGCTCAATTGCTGGTTGTCCAGCCCTACATTCCAGGTGGAAATGCATTTTCTCAATACTCAAACTGTCCTATCTTGTTCCTACAAAATACAAGTTCATTCTCAACTACCGTATCTGTCACTGGTTGAAGTGGTACTGCATGGAATATAGTTGAAGCCACTTGTCATCTAATACCCTTAACATCAGTTACAATTAGACATGGGCACGAACGAGGGGGAAAACCCAAACAGGCTGTTTGGTGTTCGTTCGCGATGACGACCATGAACAGCTGACTGGACCCGAACATGTCCCGTTTGGTATTCATCAGTGCCAGAGTGGCCCCCTTAGCACTTAGATAGCCCATATTTACAGGGAATGTGCAGCAGGTTCTTCTCCAGCCACCAACCAAGTTTGGTCAAGATTGCAGTATGGATCTCAGAGTTATACATTCCCAAATTTGACGCCCCCCAGGAAACTCCCAATCAACACAAATGGAGCCACCCTCCCCAGTTCACTTGTGCCCCATGCAGTGGTCCTGAAGGCATGCCACCTCCCCTCTCAGGGACAGGGGGTCTGGCTGCTCACCGGCGGCACCCCCTATGTGCCTGCCCGCCAGGCCTCTGGGTCGGAGGCAGACAAGGCATCCACTTGTGCAGCAAGGTGGGTGAAGACTGTGGCTGCTGGGCCTGGTGGGCACGGGGAGGTGGTTATCGTGCCACCTCCCATCTTGGGGGTGGGGAGGTCTGGCCGCTCGTCGATGGCTTTTCAGTTCCCGGTCCATGAGTCCTCAGTGGAAACATCAGGATGGCAGCCTCACTTTAACAGCTGTGCTGTACAACTGGGAAACATTTTTCCCCATTTTGTTCTCCAAATATAATTCTAGACTATGCTCTGCCCTTTCTCCAGTGGGCCACATCTTCCCATGAAAAAGGCAATCCTCCTCAGCAAAGTTCTCCCCTTCCTTCCACGGTAAGAAAATGGATCCTGTGTGACATGTGTGCAGATGTAGGACTAGTCATCATCCTTAAAAATAAACAGTTCTTTCATGGAAGGTCTTAAATGCTATTTCAAAGTAGCCCTGAAAAACACTAATCTTTCCATAAGAGAGAAAGAGAGAGAGGGAGAGATGCGGAGCTGGGTTGTACATTGTCTTTCCCGTGTCTGCCTTCAGTAAACAGCAATTTACTGAGAGGAGAGGGAGGAGAGAAGTTGCAAAGTTAAATCCACACAAATTGTTTTATATTTACAAATGAATTAGATTATTTGCATTTGTTGTTTGAGGAGGGGTGTTTTTCCCCTCGAACTGCAAATTAATGAGGAAAAATTATTTCTAAACCTTCTTTTACTTAAAGGCGAGTTTACTAGAGGCAATTTGCATGTAAATCAACATTTACCTGACGTGTGCAATTTCCACGGTTAGATAAACCATAACATGAAACAGATGAAAGACATGAGAACTGTATAAAAATTCTTTGAAAGATAATAGGCAGCAGCCTGCGATAAATATTCATTAAGGGAGTGGGGTGCCTTGTACTCTCTTTGAGGAGCTATCTTTATGGCTTTCACCGACCTCCTTGATACAGTCTCTATTTCTGCCACCCTTTCCTTACTTTATCTGCTCCCTGCCCTGTTGTATGGGGTGGGGAGGGGGGTAATGCTAATATCTCTCTTGTAATATTTTTAGTACAATCCCAGTGGGTCATTTAGGGTTTTAAATTTGCAAGGCAACATGCTAGGGATTCAAAATGTAGGAAAGCATTCTTTGCAAGATCCCCAGTATGGTGATGCCAGCCTGATTTCTGAAAATTCAACATTGATTTTCTACTTTATTGCAACCTTCTGCTTGACCCTGATATAGATGGGTAACTCTTGTCTGTAGACTTTTCAATTTTCAGGGTAGGCTGGGGGAATCAGAACTGAGCAAAACCTGAGAAGAGCCCTGGTAGCTCGATATTGTGTACCTTGAATCCCTAAAGAGAGGGCCAAAGCCAATAAATACTGCTAAAAATGCACATATTGCTAGAATTTTCTACACTGATGTATGTCTTCTAATTGGATTATGTGAGTGAAGCTATAGTTCATTCATTCATTCATTCATATCTCACTTTTCTCCCAAACGGGAATAACAACAACATTTGATTTATGTACTGCCCTTCAGGACAACTTAATACCACATTCAGAGTGGTTTACAAAGTGTGTTATTATTATTCTGACGACAACCACTCTGTGAGGTGGGTGGGGCTGAGAGAGCTCTGGAAGAAATTGGCTCTCCAAAGTGGTTTACATTATTTTCTCCTCTTCCATTTTATTCCCACAAGAACCCTGTGAGAGGAGATTGCCTGAGAGTTTAGACTGGCAATGTTCCATGGTAGAGTAGCCATTTACTCACTCACTCACTCACTCATTCATTCATTTATATTGCTGTTCTCCTAGTGGGAACCCAAAGCAGCTCATCTCTTCCATTTTACCCTCACAGCAATCCTGTGAAGCATATTAGGCTGAGAGAGAGAGAATGATTGGCCTGTGGTCATCCAGCAAACTTCTGTGGCAGAGTGGGGATTTGAATCTGGATCTCCCAGATCCTAGCCTGACACTCTGGCCACAATATCATGCTTGCTTTATTAAGATCCATCTCATGAAAGATCTTTGTATGTCTATCAGGAATTGCTGTGTGATTGACCTGCCTTACACTTAGAGTTTGACTGGAAAATGGCAGGAGAGGGAAGGGGGATCCTAGAGCATCATGCCATCATGTTTGGGGGGGGAATCCTGGAGAATCCCACTGATGCAATGATGTCTCTTCTGGGTTGGTGTGACAACTCCCCCCACATTTTTTCTGCTGGGTGGTGGCAGGCACAAAAGACGGCTAGCAGGATCTGGTAAGCGAGGTCTTTATGCTATGAAGGCAATGATAAAGCATTTCTGGAGCACACTATACTTGCATAGAGTATATGCCTGGTAGATCTTTGCATGCAGAAGATTCTGCATTCCATTCCTGCAAGCTCTGATGAAAGGATCTCAGCTGGATCTGTTTCGGGCAACTGTGGCAAGTGAGAGTAGACAACAGATGCCTTTGCCCATCTTTTCCACGAATAGCAAAGCTATCCCCATTAGCATCCTGCTAAAGTGCATTCACAGGGTTCATGTAATAGTTAGCGGATTCAGCATTAATGAACTGGACTATTGACAGCTGATTTTGATACAGCCTTATGTTGTAATAGGCTCCCTTCCCCTGTCCAGTTATCCCCAGCACATCCTTTATTTTTAGGGAGGTGTTTTCTAGATGCCACTGCCACCCATATTCCCTTTGCATATGCTGTCCCTTTCTTTCTTAGTCTGGGCCTGGATAATTTGCATCCTTTCCATTTTAACTAATTTGCAATATTTTCTGCTCCCTTTCTACTTCATGCTATCGTATACTTTTGTATCTCCAGAACAGAAAGTAAGAATGTCACTGCCTTATTCTGTTTACATCTACTATCCTTTATACTAAAGTAAACCTTTGTAATGAAATCTTAAGCTTGGTAGGAATTTGAAACATATGAACTTGTTGTCCCCCCCCCCCGCCGCCACACACACACCATTTTTTCTCTATCTAGGTGGACAACCAAACTTTAAGTAGCTACTTTTGAAAATAAATTTGAAACAGATGTTGCCCTTACATGTTTAGAAATATATTCCTTTCTAACATTTTATCATCTCTGGTGGACTTGCCGTAAAGCCAAAAAAATTTAGACCCAGATTCCTATGGTCATACAAAAAATACTAAAGACTACTGTACAGTTTAAACCAGAAGCCTTTTTGTTGGGACTAACGGACAAACAGTGGAAAATCAGCATGGGATTTTATTTATGTGTATGACTACTGCAGCTAGGTTGTTGTATGCACACAAATGGAAAAATATGGAATTACCTTCAACAGAGGACTGGACTATGAAAATGGAGATGGCAAAACTTACAGCGTCGATCAGAGACAAAACGTTGTCTCTCTTTTTGGCTAACTGGAAACCCTTTGTTGACTTCCTGCATGAAATGAGGAATAGTGACTTAATGATTTGTGGTTTTGAGCATTAAGAAGAGAATGGGGGAATATGAAACAAGTAGAAGGAGGCAGTAGTGGAAATTAAAATTTTGGAGAGACTGTAATTTTGCTTTTAAAAAAGATGTGTTGTAGAGAAGAATGGAAATGAAATATGTATTATTGTTCTTTTTCCTTTCTAAGTTCCAAATTCTGTAACTGTTTACTCTTTTCTTATCGCTGTTTTTCTGCCGTTTCTATGGGCCTTTATTAATAAACAAAAATAAAATAAAAAAAGAAAAGAAAAGAAGAAATATATTCCCTTCTCTGGGAACATATAAAAATATCTAACGAAGAATCAGCTTAGTGGTCTAGAATACTGTCTATTCTGAGCTACACCTCTCCAGAATCTTAGACTAGTGTCTTCTCTTTCTCATTTCTAGGCATCCTTGTCACAGTGTCTTAGGCCAGTCATAGTTTCCAATAAGTCTTCAGACATCAGTTTGGAAATTCACTTATTTAAACCTCTTTCTGTTACAAAAAGAGAGACTGAGAAATGAAAAAGTAGGAGAGGCAAGAAGGAGTGAGATAGATTAGTGTGATAAAATATTGGAAGTAAGTCCCGTGTGGCTGATGCTAATGGTACGTCCTAGGTATGAAAGGTAATGGCTACTGCTTCATACCATTTAAAGGTTTTGGAAATATTCAAATGTGAATTTAATACAGTATTAAATAGAACTTTTGAAAGATAAGGATAAAAGTTCTTTTAAAAAAACTGTGCCAGTTGATAACTGAATTCTGATGGTAGAGTATGAGCTTTCCATGCAAGTAGTCTCAGTTTTTGATGTATTGTCGAAGGCTTTCACAGCCGGAGAACGATGGTTGTTGTGGGTTTTCCGGGCTGTATTGCCGTGGTCTTGGCTGGTCTCAGTTTTTGTTCCCTGACATCTCTAGTCAAAGAAGCTACCAAGGTGAGAGTGGAAGGCTCTCTGGTGGAGAGCATAGAAAACCATTGCAGTTGGGTAGGCAAGCGAGGCTTGATGGATGGACGTAACCACTAGCATCTTCATATTTTCATATATGTTCAATGACAGGACAATATCCATTGATACTATCAAATGTTTATTCTTAGAAATGACCCAATATGTTTTCATCTTACTCATTTTTCCCCTCGAAGGTGTTTTGTTTTCACAGTGCCTTCAAATGAGAATCATATTATTCTTGTTTAAATTTAATTGGTGATGTCAGGTGCATGTATTTATATATCATTTATATAAAAAACCACATTTTAATAAAAATGCAATACCCAAAGAGAAAAGTGTAAGAGTGTTGCCAGTGAAATTTCATCTAAACTGAAATCTGAGGTTCATTTAATAGTGGGAGAGGGGTATTCTCCTGAACTGAAACAATTGAGAAATGCCAATAGAAGCAAAAGATTTTTAAAACTAAGAATAATCAAATATGTTGTAACTTTGAGGATTTTTGGCCTACTTCCATTGTTGGATTCCTCCCTTTTAGGCCATTAGTACATTAACAATGCAATGCTAGGCAAAGTTGCTTCAGTCTAAGCCCACTGAAATCAATGGGCGTAGACTAGAGTAACTCTGCTAAGGATTGCACTGTAACAGTGCAATCATGTGGAGTTCAATCCTTCTAAGGCCACTGACATCAGTGAACTTGCAGTGCAATCCTAAAAAGAGTTACACCAATCTAATCTCATTGAAATCAATGGACTTAGACTGGAGTAACTCTGTTTAGGATTACGATGTTCAAATGGTCTAACAGCTCAGGGTGGTTTTGTATATATTATTGATAATAAAAAGCATCATTTTTATGATAATGTCATTATTGCATTTCATGAGTATGTAAAGTGAAAGAAGACAATTATAGGGTTTTGTTTCTGAAGACATATCAGAAATAGAAATTTTCAAATCCAAATTGAGTGGCCACAAAATTAAATAGCATCAGTAAAAAAAATCCAATGAAATTTCTCATGGGGTTCCACATATCTCTTGGTGATGATCAGATTTCCACTATGTGAAATTTCTTAGTAACTTTTTTCTTTTCTCAATGCCAACACTCGACCACTGCTGTTGCATCATGATATTGAGATTTAAAAGAAGAACTACCTGTGCAAAGTAGTTGTCAGGGTTTAGCATAGTTCATTCTAAGTCTTTTCACTTCCTCACTTCATTCAGCAATTATAGCTTCTTTGAAATTCAGGAAGGGAGAAAAAATCCTTCATTGTGATGCTTCTTGCAGCATTTGATTCAACCTGCCAGTTAGACAAGTCTGTCAGAGCCACTGGGTAAATATTAACATCTGATACCTTCTGAACCTTCTGAGAAAGTTAGCATTCAGAAATGACTATAATAATGAAAAGAAGATGGTGTGTTCCCTCAAAGATTCAACTTTATTTAAATACTCTTCCCCATACCCTGTGAAATTCCATGCAATGGCATTCTGTGCATTCAGCTGCCAGTCTCATCTGGGACATAAAATGCCAGATTCTTCACTGCTATGTATTTTATTCATTTATTTATTTCATGCAATACTTTGTTACTCATAAGGCCCAACTCTTATATTGAGGACGTAAGCCCTTTGCTCCCTGGGAAAGAAAGAGAAATGGAAATAGGTAAATAAATACTTGTCATCATCTCTAGGGAACTGTGGAATGCCATCCCTAATCACCTCTGTGCACAGAACTTGGAACTGGCAGGGAAAAGCCAAAGGCTAAACTGAGCTGGGTCAGGCAGGGTAATGGCAATGTGCAGAACTGGAACAGAGAGGAAATATCGATCCAGGGACAAGGGACCAGAAATTCAAGGCTGCCAGTAAGCATATGGTCTACTTCTTTCTCTTGGATGATGTCTTCAGATTTCTCTTGGATGATGTCTTCAGATTTCTCTTGGATGATGTCTTCAGATTTCAGTCAAGGGTAACTTTGAAGGTTCATACTTTCCATGGCAGTATATCCAAGTTTAACAATAAATACGTACTCAATCTGAAATTGCAGCCAATTCTGGCTCCTCAGTTAATGTATTTGCATATGTTTCTGAACATGTATTTGTTCAGAAAATTGGTAAGCATTGATTCATGAAAGCTTATGCTAAAATCAATATTGCTTGTGTCCGGGCGCAGAAGCCCCCCCCCCACGCCCCAATGCCCCCACAAGGTCCGCCAGCAGGGGTGGTGAAGTAGAGAGAGAGAAACAACAGGGAAAGAGAGCAGAGGGAATACTAAGTGATAGGGAAAGTAGGAGAGAATAGAGACGCAGAGTGGGATTGCATGGGGATATGAAGGGGAAGGAGAGCAGAAGCAAGGGAATGGGGGGAATTAGAGGGAGAGGGACAAGGGTGAGGCTAACCCCCCTCCCCTTTTTGAAGGCCAGCTGTGGAGAGTGGGAGGGGCTCCTCCACCCTCTGAGGCATTAAAGGGAACCCCCCCCCAGGGCCCTCCAGCTGGGCAGGCGGGCGGGAAGGCAACCCTGGCCACAGCGCCCCCCCCCTCTGGCCCAGACACCCTCACTGGCAAGTCCCACAGCTAGCTTGTAAGGTACCACTGGACTCCTGTTTTATTTTGCCGGTTGCTATAGATTAAGATGGCTACCCATCTGGAATCTTAAGTCTAGGTGTCAGCTTAAAAAATGTAACAGTATGTGCTCCTCTTCTGACTCAGCAAGTTTTCTTGGGCAGGACTGCTGACTAGACATGGGCACAAACAGGGGAAAAAATGAACATGGTGTTTGTTGTTCATTGCCATCCATGAACAATGAACAATGAACACTGATTAACATGATCCTGTCACGAACATGTTCGTTGTTCATGGGGGCCAGCAGGCTCTCCTCCAGCCATCAAGATCCGTACTGTATCACTCCCAGAAACCCTACCTGAGCAGGCAGCAGGAAAGGTACCAATAATAAATGATAGCTTGGCCCCAGAGCCTGGCAGCAGCCCTGGAACCTGAAGGGGTAGAGCCCTATCCCACCGCACACACAGAAAATTCAAGCTCCAATGCACTCACCCTGTCTCTCTAACAGCAACTGTCTCTCCCTGAAAGCCGGAGCTGGGAGCCCCCCCCCCCTTCCCCCTGGTCTTTTTCTCTTGTAACATATTTGGAGCTCCAGTCCACGCTTGGAAGGAAGACCTGCCTATCAAGCTAAATTGGGCTTAGATTGGCGTTTCCAGGGCAACAGCAGGAGTTCAGACAGAATTCAGACAATCCCTGCCTGAGTTGCCATGGGAATTGATTGCAGGTGGCAGACTGTCTGGCTTGACGAACAGCAACCAACAGCAACAAACAAGTCTTGCAATGACCACCTGTTTGTTTAGAATGGGGCCTCATGAACAGCTTGTTCATGAACAGCAGATTGGGCTGTTCGTGGGTCTTTTTAGTTTGTATTGCTGTTCGTGCCCATCTCTACTGTTGTCCCATATCTCAGCTGAGAAGATATTTCAGCGGCATTTTAATGACACCTATATTTCCTTGATCAGGGCTTTAAAAAAGTAATACATTGCAGCAAGTTGTAGATCTGATATGATACATTGAACATTCAAGATGGGAGAGGGGGAGCTGCACAGAATTCCATAAATATAACATGAGATTGGTCTGAGACAGTGAAGGACCTTTTGGACTGGGCTCTTCCAAGGTAGTCCATATCTTCTGAATCTGAATTTTGATATGTCAAGATCTATACTGGATATATGTATTGAAATCTACCTTAATTTTGCAAATATGCACCATTTTTATTCAAATGTGCGCTTATTTCTTTTTAGGTTGTATTCTATTGATTGCCTTTAAATATTGTGAATGTGGCTGCGTTGATTGCTTTTCATAGCTACCAAGAAAATTTTATTAACGAACAAGATAGAAATTTTATACACCACAATAAATGAATTAATACGGGAAAAATCAGACCAGAGTTATGAGTATTAAAGTCCAAGTGGTTTTAGTATTACACACTTACAGTTCAATCCTACACAGTCGTTCCAGTCTAAGCCAACGGAGGGGCTTAGACTGGAGTAACTTAGCACAAGATAGCACTGTTAAGCAATAGGATTGTTTCCTATGATGGTGCTAAGCTAAGGGCAGCATCTTCCATCATCCCAAGGAATGGGTCACCAGATCAAAGAGGCTTCTCTGCCAGCAGGACATGCCTAATGCTAGTGGAACGTACTGCTGAGCTCAGTAGTTTGCAATCCCATTGAAATGGATACATCCCACCCATTAATGGGTACATCTCACCCATAATTAAGCATTTTTTGGAATTGAAGCAACTCAGCATATCTGGATACTGTTTCCTCTTACAGTAGAAGCAGACTGCACTTTTTAGAAACTTCTACCTGACTCTTCCTCTTTCTGTGCATTTCATTCATTGCCCTCATGATCATGCAAGAAGCAAGATACTTCTTGCAGAGCTCTCCTGTGCAAGCATGCTATGCTCTCATGCTCCCACTCATGTGCAGCTGCATTAGCTGGCCACTTGTAACAGGGAATAGTGTTATTTAGATTAGATTTCGAATTTTTCTTCTGCTACTACAAAAATGCATGTGAATCAGCATTAAAAGTAGGTTTTAACTGTTGCAATATACTGGCTTGGGTAGTGTTTCACCACACATGATTTCATACTTTCTTGACTGTGCAACTCTACAGTAACTAATTTATATCCCCAATAGAAATCATCACGTGTTTAAACCTCTTGAAATTGATGGAACTTTACAATGGCCATATCTTTTGTTTTAAAGTCAGGAAGGGGGTGGAAATTACAGGAAAGGCAAATATTTTTAAGCATTCTAAATAACTACTTCCATGTGATTATTTTGTTAGTGTGGAGTCGACTAGCCCTTCAAAATGTATCAACTAAAACCATAAAACAATCTCAGCACAGCTGAGATTGATTTAAGTTTTTAAAAAATGTTTTATATTGAAAAGACTCCAGCTGATTAAAATCCATAATATTTTCCATTACAAAAGTTTTGACAGCATAAATTTTATTTTTGCATTCTCTTAAATCATTAAATTGTTTTATGCCATGCTAATGCTTAGTAAAGAGGGTTATTAGCAGTGAAGGCGAGCTTTAAAAGGTTTGGAGGCTTGATTCATCTATGAAGCACTGACAAATTTGGTTTAATTATTCAAATCTAATCCAAACCTCTTGAGTCTGCAAAACTGGGCTGGAAATCTCAGGAGGATAGGTTCAGCAATATAGTCTCTGGATCTTCTTGCTTAGCTTTGCAAAACAGAGTAAGCTATGTACATTTAGAAACCCTAATGTTTTATTTTGTTCACTTTTCAAATTCAGCCATATTTCAGCAGGGACCGTGTTGATCCAGGACTCCAGCTGCTACCATTATATGAATATTTAAAATATCTTGATGCCAAAAAATACACCCACAAGTAGCTTCTATAAAACTCCTCTATGAATTATAGGTTTCATACTTATATTTAAGATGATGACATTTCTTACCGTCTTCTTATCATTCTGGGCATTCAAGAGCTTTCCAAGATCTATCCATTTTACTTACACTGTCACAATTCAACTACTTTTTTGAACTCATAGTTAATATACTTCTAAATGAATTAAAAATATATATGTATGAAGATAAATATACACATACTGTCTAAAAAAATAAAATATATACTTTTTGCATGAGTATGTATTTTAAAAAGCTGTGGGATTGGGTGGTGGTTCTTCTCTTGGAAAAGGGTGTGACATTGTTTCTGTTATATCAAATTGATAAAATATTGAGGTATTAGCTTCTTAATGCATGTGATGCTACCCACATGTCACACCAATACTTGACCTTTCTTATCTCGTGCCCTTTCCTCTGGATATGGCACTGGTTAGTGTTGTGTTTACATCTAACTTTTGCTAACTAGAGTTAAAGTCAAAGAAACATCTGTTTAAAATCAGGCAGTTTTACATTTAAACCACTAACTGTGGTTTAAATGCCTTGCAACTATTACTTTATGGTAAAGAGAACCCACGCTGACAGTTATGGCATGTGAACCCTGCAGGAGGTAGTTCGTTCACTACTGTGATCGTGAACTGATGCACATAAAGATTTCTTAAGATCTTGGACAGAAACAGAAAACAAGTAACTATCAATGCAATCCTAAACCGAGTTACTCTAATCTAAGCTCATTGACTTCAATGGGCTTAGAGCAGAGTAACTCGGTATAGGATTGCACTGTATATTTCCAGATTCAGAAATGGTCTGAGTGACATCTATAGAAGTTCTAGCAGACTTTTGGACAACTAGACAGAGACTTCTTAGTCCTTCTGAATTTCCAGATTGATTGCCAAAAAATTAAGGGCCTGCTGTCTGATCAAAAGAGAGGACCTTCACACTTCAGCAGATAGAGAGTTCTAGTCTGCTAAATGTTCAATGTGTCATAGCTTGAACGTGTTCCAAGAAAGAGGAAATAAAAATTTGAATTTAAATACCTATTATTATTTATAACCTGGCAAATGCTAAAGTCATTATGAAGCCTTTTAGCATTCAATTTCCATAGGAGCTACTGAAAATCACATTGCACATAAGGGTGCTTTTCTATGGAAGCAAGAGCATAAATTTAGGATGGTGTATAAAACAAAACAAAGTTGAACGTATCTTTAATCCTGTGGAAATTATTTCTAAAATTCTCAATAGGTTTTAATAGAGCAAGAGGTAACCTCTACTGAATTATACTTCCATGCTGCTTTGTTCCTTTGCAGTTCAAAACCCGCAGAACTGGTAGCAGGTGATGTGAAAGACTCAGAGCAGACAATACTGACCTTATGTAATAAGCCAATAGTCTGACTCAGTATAAAACAATTTCATGTACTTGTTCAACTCATACATTTGTGAATGGCAAATTTCAGGACCTGTGTTGAACAAGAAACTAGTCTGAGACCAAAAATTCTTCCAAATCTCACTAGCCGCTGAGAGGGCAATCTAAACTCCCCTCTGTCTGGAGATCAGGGGGTGGGGCCACCAGCCATGTGACCATTTTCAAGAGGTTCTGGAACTCCGTTCCCCCACGTTCCTGCTGAAAAAAGCCCTGTATATAAGAAAGGTACTCTGTACTTGAGTGTGATGGAGATATGTTATTGTTCTGTCACGTATATATATTTTGGAGTTGAAGTAATTATTCTTGAGTTTATGTGATTTTCTGATGTGTAGTTTACCTCTGAATTAAATATAATTGCACATGTACACTAAGGATTTCATCCTACATAGCCTAGAAGACATCTCAAATAGAATTTATGGTTGATTATAAAAATCTATAATAGATTCATTAGCCTTTTAACTTTTACACGGTGATCTTTTGTATATGTTTCAATTCACATTGTGGTCCATTGTGTTGTATAGACAACCTCTGATAACAATCAGGTTGTCGCATTTAGAACCAACTGAAGTTTCTAAGTTGTTTCCAAGGCAGCCCCAATCAGTGTGTGTTATGATAGTGCAGGAGATTTATGGCACACTTGCAACGGAAGTTGATCACCATAGATACTATAACCTCTCTCCCAATATTATAACCAAATATAAACAAAAAAATATAAACATAACCTTGTGTGTAATCAAAAATATGACTCTGTATGCTGCCCTAAAAACATGTTTTGGTGAAATGCCAAGTTATATAGAGATATAAACACACATGTTCATATATACATATTTAAATAAACAAATAGTTTTAGTCAATAGTAGTGTTTGAAAAACAAATTATGTTAGTCTATTGCAGAAAAAAAAGTGCAATAGTGCTAAGATGTAATCAGTTTCTTTGGCATGTGTTTTTAATAGCACAAAGCTGCTTTATCAGCTCAGTCTGTAGCCATTTGCTTACAAAAGCTCATGCTAAGAGAAATCTGTTAGTCTTTTAAGGTGCCCCAAGATTCGTTGTTACTGCTTTTGTAATATTGCTGGCCTGGATGCTGAGAACATTAAGGGAACATTCTGTATTCATCCAACTACAAAAGGATCTAGGCATATTACTGTGTCTCAGCTTCTGATTGCTATCTAAGAAAGAGGTTGCTTATCAAATAAAAATGTGTAAAGCACTTCAAAAGTTTTATATAAATCAATAGTAATTAATAATCTGTGACCTTAGACAAGACTCTCTCCAGTCTCTCCACTCTGTTTACCCTCTGCCTCACCTGTTCATTTGTATTATGAATCCTTTGGGGAGGTTGTTATCTTTCAGTGTACGTGCAGAACCCAGTCTGGTAGGCCTCTGAGCCTGTTCACTTGAGGCTTGTAACTACTATTTTAATATTTAATAGTAATGCCTGCAGATGCCATTAATGGTCATTGAATTATGCAGCCTTTTAAAAATTCTAGCTTCCATCCGTTAAAGTTTTCCCCTCCCTCTTTAGCAATCAAATAATGAGTTTACATCAGCAGTATTACAATACTAGGTTTTTCTTCTTATAGCTTTCTTGGTCAGACTCTTTCTTCTGCTTCTGTCCCGAATTGTGTCAAACCCTTTCAACAAGTACTCTATTGCTCCTAACCCTGGGATTTTGGGATTTTTTTCTTGCATTCCTCTGATGGAAGTGGTGGAGGGATTGTTGTTTTTTCTCTTCAGCTGACATGTTCCCAAGCTGTCTCGATGGCCTTGCTAACAGCTGTCAGCCCCCTCAGCAGGGAAACAGCCAGAGGAATGAACAAGCAAACAATATATGAAAGGAATTTCAAGGTGTATTCACAGAAACATGATTCTTCAAAGGCAGGAGTGAAGGTCCCCCAGGAACTCATTACTATAGTCAGTGTGGGGGCTTGTACAGTGGCTCCCAGGAGAAGGAGGAAAAGCAATTCCCCCTCTTTTTTTACCTCTGGCTTGGATAATCCATCACCACTTATGAACACCTGCCACCCCACCCCCAATCCTACTATATAAAAGGCTAAGCATATTCAAGACTACTCACTTCCTACCCGGGTGTGTCGTCAGAGGGTGCTGCTGTGAAGGGAAGCCCAGATGAGGCAGCCACACTTCCAGAGAGCGCGTCAGGGCAGAAAGCTCAGGCCGGGACCAAGCATGGAGCAGGCAGCAATGCCCCCCCACCTTCACCCAACTGGGATCAGGAGCAGAGTAGGTGGCAATGACCATCCTCCCCTTCACCTAGCTGGAATCAAGAGTAGAGCAGATGGCAATGCCCATCCCCTGCCTTCACCCAGCTTCAATCAGGAATGGAGCACTTGGCAATGCCCACCCCCTGCCTTCACCCAGCTGGGATCAGAAGTGAAGTAGGTGGTAATGCCTGCCCCCACCTTCACCCAGCTTGGATCAGACATGGAGCAGGTGTCAAAGACCTTCCCCTGCCTTCACCCAGCTAGGATCAGGAACAGAGCAAGTGACAATGCCCACCTGCCCTTCACCCAGCTGGGATCAGGAGTGGAGGAGGTGGCAATACCTGCCTATTGCCCTCACCCAGCTGGGATCAGGCACAGACCAGGTGGCAATGCCCACCCACCCACCCTTTACCCTGCTGGGATTAGGAGTGGAGCAGTGGGTAATACCTGCCCTCCGCCTTCACCCAGCTGGGATCAGGAGTGGAGTATGTGGTAATACCCCCCCATCACCTAGCTGGGATCAGGAGTGGATCAGATGGAAATGCCCATCCCCACTTCATCCAGCTCATATCAGGAGCAAAGCAGGTGGCAATGCCCACTCCCCCCCTTCACCTGGCCAAAATCAGGAGTGGAGAAGGTGGCAATGCTTACCTCCTCCTTCACTCAGCTGGGATCAAGCACGGAACAGGTGGCAATGCTGCACCCCACCTTCACTCAGCTGAGAACAGGCACAGAGCAGGTGGCAATGCCCACCCTCACCTTTCCCCAGCTTGTATCAGGAGTAGAGCAGGTAGAAATTCCCACCTCTTTCACCTGGCCAGGATCAGGAGTGGAGCAGGTGGCAATACCCGCCCCCTCCCACCTTCATGAGCAGAGCATGAGGCAATGACCACCCCTTCTTCACTCGGCTGGGTTCAGGTGCAGAGCAGGAGTTAATGCCCTCCCCCCTGCCCACCCTCCCCTTTCTAGAGCCTGTTGTATTTTTTCCCACAACAAGCTTTGTTGCTAATCTAATTATGTTTCTGCTTTTGTCAGCCATGATTTTCACAAATGATGAGTTGGATCCATCCACCATTTTCACTCATAATTCTGTCTACTTCCCCTTCTTACCACAATCTGTGCCCCACATTGCTTTTGTCCACAAAAGTCCCATGATCCCTAGTTTAGCATTTTTTGGTTATCAAAGCAACTGAAGAAGAAGTCTGGATCCAACTCCATGATTCCAAATGAGAATTAAGCCAGAGTTTGAGATCTTGGATTACAGGAAGGAGAACAGATCATAATATGTGCTTTGGTTTTGATGTACAACAATTGTTGGTTTGTTACAAAGAAGTGAGTATTTTGTTAACACCCCACATATTGGGGGGTGGGGGGCAGGTAAAAGTATAAAAGGAGGAAAAAACATTCAAGCCCAAGGAGCCCCTCGATTTATTCACAGAACAAGAAACCATGTTATATTTGATTCATATCAATTAGAAACTGAGCCATTTAATAATCTGCCATCTTGAAACTGCATCCCTTGTTTACTATCACTATTCCCAATGGTCATAAGACATGTCTTTGAAACTGAGCCAGGTCAGCACCGTGGACAGCTACTTGTCCTTTAAAGTTTGGCTTGGATTAAAAGGCTTTTCTAGCTCAGAAAACTTTCCTTTTCTGAACTGGAGGAGGAGCTTCAGGGAACAATCCTAAGCAGATCTACTCAGAAGTAACCCTCGTTTTATTAAATGGAGTTACTCCCAGGAAAGATTTTAAAAGGATTTAGCCATCATTATTTGTTAGTTGCCTGTGTAACCCATCCCTCCTCAAAGAACATAAAAAGCTGTTTAATGAGGCTCAGTTTTCACAAAACTCAGACTTACTTTGTTCCCATTACCTGTTTCCTGTCAAGTATTTCATACCTCACGTACCTGGATGGTTTGTTTGACATTCAAAATAAGCTGCATTTCAAGTAGTTTTCCGGCTTGTGCAGTGGCACCATTTGACATGATTGCTCAATGGATAGCCATGGTTGACGCATGCTCACAAATTACTGGCTTGCTTGGATAATGTATGCCCCAGAGTGATCATTTGGCAGGTCATGCATCATTTAAATACAGCTATGTTATATCATGTATATGCTACCTTTGTGCCTGCACTGTTGGCGACTTTCACTGTGCTAGTTTATGCTCAGAACTTACTGGATCCAGCAACTGTTCCCAGGCAATGTGTAAATGTGATCCAAGTAAGACAAATGAGCATCCTTGGCTTTGGGAGTCAGGCAGAGAAGCAAAACGGAAAGACTGGAAATCAGGTGACACAAGACATACACATCCCCCGTCTCCCTTGGAGAAATAAAGACAGCATTTCTTTTTAAAGTTCGTATTATTTTTCCATGTTGGGCAGCTGGAGAGGGAGGAGGAAGTGGTGTGAAAATGCATAGGTACAAAGTATCTGCAATTGTTATGTGTAGATGCAGTATAAGAACATCCATGCACAAAATACTTCTAATCAGGCTCAAATGCATCCATGAACAAGTGAGTTAGAAAAAAATGGCTTGGCTATAGAGACAAGCCATGCTGCATGTTCATGACACACTTGGTGGGATTGAGACATTCTTTTTATTTTATTTTTTTTCAAATATAGTGATGTGATGGGGATATGGAGAAAAAGATTAAATTTTTTTGTAATTGAGGATGTGCTTGCAATTTGCAAAATGGTTATAATCCAAAGCAAAGGGTGACAGATCATCCAAGGTGTTCTAGAACCACTGAATAATCTAGAAAATTGGTAATTGTGTCAAGTAAATTCATCGTAATCCTTCATAATTTCATGCAGCGGAGGAAGATCTTCATTTCCAAAGCTCTCATACCAATATAATGCATTTTAATGCATTTACTTAACTTAAAGGTATTGTGTAGGATTTCTTGCATCTGAGCTTTTGTTCCCCCCTCCCTTCAGAGTGATTTAGTGATGGGGAACTAGTGATTAAGCCACAGTATATAGTGCACCAAGGAAGAAATAACAGGCTTTAATATTGTTTCCACAGAACGACATTGTTTATTGAGTGAAGGAATATAATGCAGTTTCCTATACATTACTTCAGTCCTGAAGGGGAGAAATAAGAATTTCTATGATTTTCAAAGCTGATTACAGTATGAGAATCTATATGGCTTGTAAAAAACTTATGAGCTCATAAGATTTTTTTCCTCCATTTAAAACCCAATTGTATGGGAATTCTAAATTCTGGAAAAATTTGATTAACAATCATATGAACACATGAAGCTGCTTTGTGCCTCCACAGGTGGCTGATCCTTCTAGCTCAGTATTATATATCCTGACTGACAGCAGCTCTCCAAGATCCCAGGCAGGGAAAGGTCTTTCTTAACACCTACGATGTGAGATCCTTTAACTGAGTGTGCCAGGACTGAGAATTTCTTCATGCAAAGTAGTTATCCTGCCACTGCACCTGAAAGAATTTGGAATTTGAAGGGCTTACCTGTTGTGAGTCTCCTTAGAATCATAGATTTGGAAGGGACCTCTAAGTTCATCTAGTCCAACCTTCTGCATAATGCAGGAAATTCACAGTTACCCCCCACACACACACCCAGTGACACTGCATGCCCAGAAGATGGCAAAACTTCTTAAGAAACATTCTTGCTCAAGTAATAATGGTAACCAACAAGTAAATCCAAAGTGCTGTTGTGCAAAGAAGTCACTATACTCATCCCAGCATCCTTGCATAAGAACAACCTGGTCTCTCATGCCAATGTAGTAAGCTAAGTACCAAAAGGGGGGCATTGCCTCTAATCAGACAACTGAGAGGTGATAGGATAGCCATCTCCAAGTATTAGAAGGGCTGTGATACAGAGGATAGTGTGGTGTTGTTTTCTGTTGCCCCAGAGGGTCAAACAAGAACCCCTGAGTTCGGGAATAAAGCCACAGAGATTACAGACATGTCATCTTGAGGCTAGTTTACTGGGACCTGCTTTGGAGGGGGGTGGTCAGACCATGGCTTAGTTGAAGTTCATCTGCTTTGCTTGTGGAAGGTTCCACATTCCATCCCTAGCATCTCTAGTTAAGAAAACCAGAAGGTGCCTGAAATCTGCCTGAAATCCTGGAGAGCTGCTGTAGCCTGAGGAGATAATGTGGTCCTTGATGGACCGATGGTCTAAGTTAGTAGAAAGCACCTTTATGTATTTGTGTTTTGACTAATTTTTATTAATTGGTTTTATTTCAAATAACTTTTAATTAAGATATCTATTGTGGTGTAGTGATTAGAGTGTCAAACTGGGACAAGGGAAACCAAATACAACTTCCCACTGAGGGTCAAGCTAGATGTGCAGATTTTTATTTAGTTGGGTCTCAGTTACCCAGATCCAACTTGGGTTCCCTGCAGTCAAACAGCAGCTTTAGGGAATGGCTGTTTTAAAAAAAAGGAGAGCCCAAATGGCCTCAGAATGCCGCTTCCCTGTGGAGCAGTAGAAATGGGGGGGGACTCCCCCCACATGCTATTGTGATACAAAGAAATTACTTGGGGGAGCCCCTACCCCCCCCCAATGGAGGCATTCTGAAACCATTTGGACTCTCCTTTATTTTTAACTGCCATTCCCCAAATGTACTGTGTGACTGCACAGAATTCAAGTTTCTCAGACACAGCGCTTAAAAAACCTGCCTGTTTAGCTTGACCCTCAGACCTGAAGCTCATTAGGTCTAGTCACTCACTCTCTCAGTCTCACCTTCCACATAGGATTGTTATGAGGAAAAATGGAGGAGAGAAAAATCTTGTAGGTTGTTAGAGGAAGGGTAGGATAAAAATGCAAAGGGCAGATTAATAGGTCAGTTGTTTTTTATGATTTTTTTTTTAGTTTTTGGTACATAGGTTTTGATTTTAATTGATTGTATTGGATTATTTTTACTGCATTTCAATTTTAATTAGTTTTAACTACCCATTTGAGAAAGGTAGCTTTATAAACGCTTTTAATAAATAAAACAGAAGGAAAGAAAAATTTCTGTTTCATCAGTAAAAGACTAAGTTAATAGCATAACAATATACACATAATGGCATTCACACTGAGATCAGTTGCTCCCTGATATATTCTTATTTTTCCCTTTGTTTCTTTTCTTCTAGGTAAGTGGAGACCATACTTATAAACAATACCTGATGCTCAGCAGGGCTCTCTTCTGTTTGCAGACGGAGAAAGAACACTGAGGTCTTTGAAATGGTAACGAAGAATCATGTCGCTTTGATAGTAGTGGTCCACACATATCTGTCTGTGGGCTTGCTCTGTGGAATACAACTCAAAGAACATTAAAATCAGTCCTCTGTTAAAAGTAAGGGTGTGCTGTTCACAATGATACATCCAAGCTGAGAACTGTGGTGAGAATTAAACTGAATGGGTGAAGTGCACTGCAGGGCCGTAAGCACTACAACTTCTAGAGTGGTCAGTAAGCCCCATGCTTTGGTCTTCCACATTTAATCTGTTAGTGAGCAGTGGCAACAGAGTAGCACCACGTGGTATGGCTTCAGCCAAAGAACCACTGATTTATCCAGGATGTTCATTTCTCCTTAGCGTCCTAAGTACAGTGAAGTGAATGAGCTTAAAAGGGTGTAACTCTGCTTAGGATGGTATGGCACTGTTAAACACATCTGCAGCAACTGGATATCTTTTGAAGCTTTTGACCATTGGACCTTCGGATTCTGAAGTAGAAATATGCTTACAATGCCTTGTTTTTTGAGACTTCAGAAATCATGGATACTTTTTGTAAAAAAGGGAAGTAGGTGTATGTTTTTGTTTGTCTTCTGGCAGTTGACCACCCACTCCTGATTCAACATATGTGGGCAAACCTGTGCAGTCATAAGGTAACACTGTTCTCACCACCTTATCAAGCTTCCTTCCTGAGGATAATTGCAGAATAATGTTCTAGTATTCAATGGCCACTTTTCTGCCTCTCAGCCCCTTCCAATCTGTTGCTTGGCAACAGGAACAAAGTGTTCATTTAACATTTAAGTAATGCTAAACAATGTTCTGCAGGCAGACACCCCCCACACTCCCATTTCTTTCTGTCTTTTAAAAAACTTGTGCCAAGTTAGGAAACAGTAACTCAATACTCCTTGGATGTTACCTTTTCAATAGGAAGGAAATAACATAGCAATGTCTGTGTACTGTGTTAGAAATGCCTTCCAATGGAAGAATCCTAAACAGCACTAGAAGATCTGTGGGGTGAAGTATGCAATATGTAATATAAAACAATGTAATCCAGGGGCATATCTAGAGGATAAAAATTGTTTAAACAGGTTTCCATACAGTTATCATGAAGGGAAACAGTGACCTCTTGTACAAGATATTTGACAGCACCTTGTAAAAGAACTAGCAGGTCAATCAGCACTTTGATGGAAAGATGCAGGTCATTAATAGTAAACTCAGCTTAAAATTCTGTTAATTGAGGGGGTAGAAGCCAGTGAACAGTAAAACGGAGCAGAGCTTGGAGGGTTAAAAACTCCTTGCCTTCGCAGCACAGCTTCCAGGCAAACAACTTGTATTGAATGCATTGTCTTCATCTCTTCTGTTTCATCCCCTCAAAACAACAACATGGATACTATCCCTATCATCACACTTCACTGAGCAAAGTTTGAAGCCTTTGTCCAGACTTCAGCTTAAGTAGCTGTTATATTGGAAGAAGAGCCACTTAGACTAGAGGAAGGCTGGAGGAAGACTCCTTGTAAAAGAGCCAGTTTAGTGTAGTGGTTAAGAGCACCAGGTCTCTGATCTGGAGAGCGGAGTTTTTTTGAAGCCAGCTGGGTGATCTTGGGTCAGACACAGCTTCTTGAAGCTCTCTCAGCCCCACCCACCTCACAGGGTGATTGTCATGAGGATTGTAATAACACACTTTGTAAACCACTCTGAGTGGGTGTTAAGTTGTCCTGAAGGGTGGTATATAAATTGAATGTTGTTGTTGTTAAGATGGTTAAATCTACTTCAGTGTTGTTCAGAAATCGTTCAGCCCTAAGCTGAGGGATGTGGGGTCTCACCATTTTTGAAACAGTGGCTTTCTCACACCTTAAAACTTGTCCACTGCTGGCAGCTTTGCTATTTGCAAATACCATATGGGGAGAGAACCATAAGTCTGGGCCAAAAAAGTACTGAAGACCGGAGGTCCTTATTTAATAAGTTACCAACATTATCCCGACATTAGGAACAATTGGCTTTCCACCCCTCTTAGGAAAACTCAATACTGCCCTATAATAAGGAAGACAAAGCGTGTTGTCATCAGCAGAGATTGCATTACCGATAATGTTGCATTATTTGCACATTTGGCTTCTGAGATGCCAACAAATTTTCTGAAAGCCCATGTTGTAAAATGCTGGTTGTAAATAAGGAATTCTGTTTTGTACCGTTTTAAGCCACTATTGAGATGGCTGAACGCCAAAGAAATAATAAACTGGATAGATTTCAATGGCAAGAATGTGCACATATGTGCCGCTGCTTAAAAATTCTACAGTGAAACCATGTATATGTGCCTTTAAATGGGAAATAATGTTCAGTAATGTTAGCATCCAAATTAACTTGTAAAATAAAATTTCAGGAAATCCTACTTCTGCAAAAATTGTATAGCTATTACTGATCTAAGTGTCCTGAACTTTGCAGTGTCATAGAAATAATAGGAAAGGTTTTGGATTAGTGATGACTTCAATGTTTTTTATTCTTTGGCTTTGTATTATAGTGTTATCCAGGGAGCAGACAGGACAGCCACAGTTGTCCAGCACCTAAACTGAGTTGTGGTTGAGGACTTGATTAGTGACTTGATTCTGGGTTGAATATTATCTTATGAAATGAGAGAGACTTTTTCAAGTAATAAAGTCAATTTTTATTAAACTACTGAAAAGCAGACAGAAGAAGAGAAAAAGGAAAATGAGGCTAAGATCATCTTGAAACCCATTCTTAAAAACAGCTTTTATATCTCAAAGGCAACTATATATTATCTGAGCATAAGCATATCTTTTAATTTATGTTTTAGTGATTTTATCCACCTTAAACCAACATGTGCATGTTTAGTACTCCTGTAGAAGACATATTTGAGCCCAATGGAAGTGGAGATTGTTTTGTGTGTGTCTGTGTGTGAGAGAGGGGGTTAGCAAAAGAGGAGGACATTGTTTGTCTGATCTTAGTAAAAAGGGTGATGTTCCAGTAGTCTGAGGGTTGTCAGATAGCTTTGGAGGAGATAGTAGAAATAACAGAAAAACTGAGAAGGAAGAACCAAGGAGGGGAAGAGCTACTTCGCCAGTCTGCCACTGGTCTTTTTGTGTACCTTTTCTGGTGATATGATTGTAGGATGAGAATCACCTCCTCTCTAGCTACTTCATAGTGGTATAGAAGGCCCTTCTTCGTTGTCTGGGAATGTTACTTTTCATGTTCCATTAGCATGCTTTCTAAAGGTACACATGCATGGGGTTTAGTTTACCAAGAATTCATCCTGGAGCTCCTTTGGAACATGATTCTATTTTATGCCAGTTCATGAGAACTTGTCCTAGATAATTTCTCACGCATTGTTAAAATGAATTATTAATTTTACAAACACTGAACATTCTTCTACTTTAGGGGTGATGTCCTGGAGTCACTAAATAAGTCCAAGGGGATGCACTATTCACTGTTATTAAATATCTTTCCTTACTATGTTCAAAATGAAGTTTTTCCCCACCCCACCTCTTACCATGTTATGGCTCTGACTTGTAGGGGTGTTCAGATGGGTAACAATGTGCTTAAGCAGATAGTAAGCACCAAATTCAAAGAGAGGTGAACTTCACAACTCCTCAGTTCTTTCATGGTTCTTCTCTCCTCTCCAGTTCATTTGCCCCATTGCTGTGACGCCAGCAGTTGGCAGACCAAAAGGAAGAATCTCCCTTCTTGACTCCCATCTTCTCTTCCCCTGGCCACCTCAGGTGCCTCTGATACCAGGAATCTGGGAACTCACTGCTTCCCAGAAGTCCTGCATTGGATGCCAGACATTCTGTGATCATTTCCCAGGGTGCAGTTTGTTCTCCAGATGCCCAATGCCAGAGGCACTGGGGATGGGGAGAGAAGTAGGAAGGAGGCAAGTAGCCAGGGAGACATTTTCTGTCTCCAGACCAGGCTAGCCACCACATGCCTCTTCAGCTCAGGTAAATTCATGTTAGGGTGCATTTTTTAGGAACATCATGGAATTGATTAGAATCTTATTTACGATACCCTGAAGTATTGAGGTATCGATAGACTGTCTGAGCCCAATTTTCCAATGAGACAGAGTCAGGGGTCTTCCCCATCTCCATTTTGATAATAAGGAATATTGTTCATATCTCCAATTGTATTCAGCATTACCAGCTGTTCTCCAAACACATTAGGGTTGCCAGGTCCCATGAGTCCCCTGGCAGGGCACTGGGAACCTGGCACTCAGCACATGTGTACTCCCAGCGTGTGTGAAGATGTTACTTCCAGGAAGTAAAATCATCACATGGGTCAAAGGGCAGCCCAGCATGCACTCCTGCACTCACCAAAGGGCTGAATCGCCCCCTGTGGGCCTGATTCGGACTGAAATGGGCCTGTTGCGGGGTGTGGGGGAGGAGGTGGGAACAGGGGATCCCCCGCCCCCGGGGGGGGGGGAGGTTGGCAGCCCTAAAACACTTAGAGAGGGCAAAAAGTCTGATTTAGTCCAGTGCATAGATCTTAGGCTTACCTGGTACAAACACAAATTTCTCCAGATCAGAATGCGCAACTGAATTATGAACTGAGTGCTATTTCCCTGAGAAGCTATTTTTTAGCTCTAGATATATAAAATGAGCTTCAGAGCATGCACAAGCTAACAAAGAGCCTGATGTGGTTATTGAGTATTCAGGCACTTGAACTACATGACCCAGGATCCCTTGTGCCAGTGATGCAGCTGTTTTGGCATTCCAGGAACCATGGAGGAATGAGGAGACCTCCTGAAAGACACCACTATTATGAAAATGTTGGATAAAGGAAGGGCAGGGGGGCAGGACTCAGAGACTCATGGAAGGAGGACTAGGGGAGGGAAGGTATTCAAGCCCCACTATGTTTCCAGTGGTATCAGCAAGAGCATGATGGGATTTTCAGATTTCAGAACTGGGCTTGGAGGTGGAAAGAAAACCCAGCTGTTTTCTGATTTTTAGAAAATACTTCAGATTACCCAAGCCCAGTTCTGAATTGAGCCAGAAAATTTTGCCATCACCACATAGAATATGAAACAAATTACATTTATAGGCTTAAAATATTCATACCAATAAAACTGTTGTTTAAATATTTCAGTGCTATCATCTGTTTTCTATTATGTGAATAAATAGTTTGTCAAAGGGGAAAGCTGCTTCATTAATATGAATTGGTAAATTCAAGGAGTTGGAATTATAACTGCATTGAATATTCACCCCCAAAGATTTTCCAATGTTTGTGATGGGCATGGAAATTCCTACACAGGCACCCACACCCACCCACTCAGATAAAGCCTCCATAACTCTACTTCTTTGTGGCTGTTTTGTGATATTCATGCTCACTTTTCTGCAACCTTGGCAACATGTACTCTACTACACTATCAAGGATTTATAGAGAAAGTAATGGCATATTACTACACATCCCATTGAGGCTTCCTACACGATGAAATCGTTTAGGGCAAATAAAACCCTATTGCCCTTTCTTTAAACAAGTGTCAAGTGTATCATGAGGAGGGGGACTCATTCCGTTGGCTAAGGCACCTGGGACTGTGCTTGCAGGTTTGTTGCAGTGTTCTGTGGCCCATTCATTCAGTGCCAGTGTGTCGTAGTGATTAGAGTGTCAGACTAGGATCTGGAAGACCTAAGTTCGAATTCCCACTCTGCCATGGAAGCTTGCTGGATGACCTTGGGACAGTCACACACTCTCAGCCCAACCAACCTCATGAGGGTGTGGTTGCAAGGCTAAAATGGAGAACAGAAGAATAGTGTAAGATGATTTGGGGGCCCATTGGGAAGAAAGGAGGGTTATAAATAAAGTAAATGAATAAACCATTCAGCTATTAATATCCTGCCTTTTTCTAGGGTCTCAAGGCAGTTAAAACAAAATGTCAACCAGCAAAAGCCATACAGTAAAATCATAACATCAGATTAGAATAGACATGAAAAAGCCTGGCCATCCCAGGAGGTTCAGGAGATAGGGCGTGTGAGATGGAACATTGCTTGATGTGGTGATGTCACTTCCAGGTGAAGACCTGGAAGTGATGTCACTGCATTATGCAACCTGGTCACCCTACATCAGGTCCAAAATATATCCGTCCATACATAGCCCCAGTTAACAATCACTTTTAAAGCCCTATTGATGCTCTTAAAGCAACTCACAAAACAACAGACACTATTTATTAAATAAAAGATTTTATTGCTTGCTGTTGTCCTCAGCTCACCAAATATTCTTGTCTTTAAATTCTTTTACCTATCTATCACTTGAAAGTTGTTGTGGAAAGAGGATATCACAAATGCCTTCTGAATGTGTTCTTCTTGTTGTTGTTATTATTTATTTAGCTTCAATTATACCCCATCTTTCTCCACAATGATAGCCCAAAGCAGCTTGCATTTTTCTCCTCTCCTTTTTTGCCTCACCACAACCCTCTGAGGTAGGTTAGGGTAAGTGTGTGTGACTGACCCAAAGTTATCCAGCAATCTTCTGTGGCAGAGTGGGGATTCGAACCTGGGTTTCCCTGATCCTAGTCTGACACTAAATCCATCACGCTACACTTGCTTTAGTATGAAGCAGTGTACCCTGAAATACATTTAACCCTAATTGCTGAATGACAATTTTTAGACTGAGGAAGTTTGTATTTTGATGGCTTGTATTTTTCACCGTGATGTGGGCGGGGGTGGCGGGAGAGCATAAGCAAGTAATTCAGGCTGACACTTGGAAAGAAATGTCCTGCTCCTGTTGATGAGATGCTTTAGGCAGTGATGGTTCTCAAGGGACAGAATGAAAACAATGCAGCTTGAAGCATTAAGAATGTCAGGAGACAATGAGGGCAACATTCATGTGCTGGCTAAAGCTGATCATACTGAAGTGAACAAATGAGAGGCAAGCCTTACAGTGCAGTCTTAAATACAGATTCGCCCCTCTAAATCCATTGAAATCACCGGGCTTAAAGAAAAGTGTAACTCTCTTTATGACCACACTAGTAATCTTGGCTATTTGCTTGTGCAAATTCAAAATGGGCACCTTTAATTAGGGGGAAAGGATGTCTAGTGTCTGGAGAGTTTTCCATCCATTAATTTTGTTATTTCTGCTATGCCGTATCTGTGTCAGATGCTGATGTAACAAACTGCCTCATATCTGTGGTGTAAATAGCTTGCAATTGTTCCTCAAAATACTCCCATAATTTGGTTACAATCAGCCTTAAGTGCATGCCGGCCTCTACGCTATCTCATTTCTATTGCTCTTTCCCATTATCTATCACTTCCAATATGGTTTATTTTTCTTCTTTTTCAGTCTTCCTTTTCTCATTTTCCCATTTCTAGCACCTCTCCAGTCTGAGGTGTTAAGTGGTTCTTGCATGTTCAATACATTTTTTGTGTGTTTGCCATTTTTCTTAATTTATTATAAAGCTGGTGCCTGATTGTCTTTGAAACTGGAGTCTAGCTGTGTTATTTATCAGCTATGTAGATTGCATTCCCTTAATCCAGTTAGTTCTCTGGTATATAAAGATATATTACAGGTAGTCAGTTGGTAATGCAGTTATAAACTATGCGGCAGAGAATCTCCATTTCTTGTCTGTGGTGCTGGGAACTAATGGGAAGAATTTCATCTTGATCACATTTATTCTGCTTCCCCCCAAGCTTGATAATGCACTCCCTCTGATGTGTGCCTGTCTGGTGCATAACATTCTTTTGCCCACTCAAGAAGGGGCATTCTACCACCCACAAAGCAGAGACCACAAAAGTATTCAGTGCTGACGGCAAGTAACTAGCCATATGAGTAGCTCTAACCTTCTTCTTATCACAAAAATCTGCTAAATTTGTGCAGACTTGTCATCTATTATGTCAGCCTTTCCTGTGTTTAAGATCTGGGCAATTATCCAGGCCAGGCCTCATGAAGTAATTATGATTCAACTCAACAGTTACATGTCAATCCAAAAGATATGCACAGCCATGGTGGTACATTGACAGGGCCATCCTAAGCAGAGTTATTCTTTTCTAACTCTGTTCACTTCAGTGAGCTTTGAAGGGTGTAGCTCTGCTCAGGATGGCACTACAAGCACTGTGCCTTTGTATAACAATAGTAACAACCAGCACAAGATAAGTGCAGGGTTGTCTCACTATTGTGTGATTCAATTGTAAACCCATTCCAGTAGTTTCATGCCAGATTTGGGGTTAAAAAAAAATCTGTCTTGCCTTCTCTTGTACTCAAGATGGCTAGCATAAGCAAATATACAATTACAATATACATCAATGAAGATTAAAAAATGCGAAAAAGACAATATAAATTAGCACACACCTTTCATGAATCCAACTACAGCTTGTCAATCAATGCCCTGGGAAGGAGCTGCTTTGCAACCCTTTCAAAAGGCTGGCTCAGCACTTCCTCAAGCAGTGCCTTCTACAGTCCTGGCCCCACTACAGAAAGGGCATGAGGCTGTGCCAAAGAAGTGTGTCCATGGCCAATGGAGGGCGTCACTAAAAAGGACTAATGCGAGAACCTAAAGTGCTGTATGGATTCATAACAATGTTGACTCCAAAGCTCCCTTTTTTCTGGTAGAAGGATACCAGTGCCAGGAGAGCACTGACTTTTGTAATCCCTCTACCAAGGCATCACATGAACTCCAGGGGCATCATTTCCGGAGGTCTGGTGCACTGCAGCAGGAGAGGAAGAGGGCAAGTTCTGTTTTGCAGGTGGAGGTCCTTTGCTCTCATGTTGAATTGATGGTTGGCCTGATTTTTACTGCTTCTTTTGAAGACTGAAGCTAACCATTAAGAATGGGCTTCATTCCAGAGCAAGCTAATGTGTCTGGACAAGGAACTTCTGAATGACAGCCCCTTTCCTCCCCCAGAGAAAATAAAAACTTCTGTTCAACTCTTGAGATCCTCCCACCACCCTTCCACTTGTGTTGTTCCAAGAGAGGACACAGAGATGTTCTGTTCAGGAGAGACACACCACATGTCCTGGGCAGAGATCCAGGATGACATGCCTTGGTGGAGAATGTAAATGAGCTCGAGTAGGCAGATCAGTCATCTGAGTCTAAAAAGATTTGGAGGAGGGGGGCAAGGCTGGTGATTTAAGCACAGGACATGTCTTTGCTGAAAGCCACTTGACTTTGGCCTTGGCACAAGGCTGAGGAACCAATTTAATTTAGTTGGATATCTGTGGGTATCTAGTTGGAGAAATACCACCCTGCATTGTCTCTGCAGAAGAAATGTTTATAGTGCCTGTCTATAATATGAACTTTTTTTTAGGGGAAGAGGCTCCCAGGATTTAAAAACAATTAAGTTTTAGAACAGGGTTGGAATAAGATGTCCTTTGAAATAAATGCATACATTATAGAACTTAGATGAAAGGGACCTTGGACATTCAGCTCTGTTGTAAACTTTTTCTTAGTACATCAGAGTATTGCTTCTCTCTACGTATAATGAATAATGAACATCATGAAAGGTACAGATAATGAAAGGGGCATAATGAAGGTACAAATTAATCTGGGATGATCACTTTGTACTAGACCAATTTATCTTTGCATTTGCCAGTTGGTAGCTCAATTAAAGATATCATCCAGGTCTTACCCTGTGCCCCAAGATTTCCGTTTCCACAACCTAGAAGGCCAGATTCTGCACCCTAAATATGACCACTATCTGTCACATACATTATATAAGCTATTCATATGTATGTTTCCTTTTTATTTGCTTACAGTTCTCACAAGGCTGTAATTCTTACTGATTTGTTAGCCCTATTGAACACAGTAGGACATGTGAAAGGACTGCCTGTTGGGTTAGATTCTCTGTTCTAGGACTACTTTACATGAACAACAGATGAGGTGGTAGTGTTGGAGTAAGCAATGTCTTGAGTATAAAGAAGAGGAAAAGATGTTGAAAGGGGCAGCAAGCTCTAGCTAGGCAGGACTGTTGGGAGAGTGCCTTCTATCTAACGGGGCTTTTCCTTGTCTGTCTGCAGAGTGCTCTTCTTAGGCTTTTCTGTCAACTATCAAGGCAGCTAAATTTCTCTCTTCTCTTTCCTATCCAGTTTCTCAGAGCTAAAATATATGAGACATCTTACACAAGGGCGCTCAAGTGAAGGGAGATGCAATGTTAGCTAGGAAGCTGAGTTCTAAAAGACAGATTGGAAGGCTTTGTCAATTTCCCCTCTCTCAAAGGGTTTGTTTATTTCATCTTAGCGCCCCAAAGGCTCTGTCAGTTTCACCTCTGGTGGCTCTATAGAGAGGGGAAATTGACAAAGCCTTCCAATCTGTCTTTTAAAACTCAGCGAACATTGTTTCTCCCTTCACTTGAGCGTCCTCGTGTAATTCATCTCGTGTTTTTTAGATCTTAGTTCCACAATCAAAGGTTTTGTTACTTTTAATCAGTCCAGTCTCCTGACTGCTGCTTAGGCACCCTGCCATCAGGTAGAACTGGGTCTGGACTGTATCAGACTCCAACTAAGGAGTGAATGATAGGATAATACCCTTTTTTAAAAAAAGTACCTTTTTGTACACATATAAGCATAGCATATCAGGCAAAACTCTTCTGTCTGACATCTCCTGTTGTAGTTGCTGGTAGGGTTAGTGGTCTTTTTTTTGGCTATTTTCTTTACATTTGAAGAAACTTAAGTGTTGAAGTGAATCTGTTCACAAAACTTACCCTTAGAATCCTCCTTTGAAGATTTTGTGTTGAATATTGCCAAGGTGTTTACTAGATAGTTACCTTGATGTTTACTGAATTTTGGAAATCTACTCTTGATATCCAGTGGTGTTGGATTTCTGTAACTGATGGTTTGCAGTGTTTGATAGCTGCAATATTGGGGTTGATATTTGATGTTATTGATAACCAGTAAGAAAAGGAATGGCGCAGTGGTTTTCATAAGCCTCACTATCGCCCTCTGAAAATTTTTGTGTCCTAAGATACTCCCAGTATTTGTTTGTATCTGTACATGGCCAAAGAAAGTAAATAGTACTTCTAATTGAAGATCCCATGATTGTCTGGAAATTGTTTGAAAAGCACTGTTATATACCAATTGATAATTGGCATACAGTGTTAATTAATGTGAGATAGTACAAGAATGTATGCATAACAATTTTTATGGTTTGTGTTCTCCTTTCATAATAACATATAAAGCAGCCTTAACTGAGTCAGACCATTAGTCTATGGCCAGTTCCACACACGTTGAATAATGCACTTTCAATGCACTTTCACAATCCTTTGGAAGTGGATTTTTTGTTCCACACATGGAAAATCAGTTTCAAACGTTCACTAAAGAGTATTGAAAGTGGATTATCCAATGTGTGTGGAAGCAGCCAATCATAGGGAGTACTGTCTATTCTCAGGCATCAGATCTCATGTAGAGATCAGTCATATCATCTGCCACCTAGTCTCTCTTAGTCTGGAGGCACTGGGGATTAAAACTGGGGCCTTCTGATGCAGAGCATATGATCTACTGCTGAACTATGCCCTTGACTCATGTTTCTCCCCAAAGTTTCTTTAGAGAGAAGACTCATGGGAGGGCCAAACTAGACATCACATTTTTAAAAGAGTCAAGTGTGGGTTTATTAGGTTCAATGCCCCCACCACACAGCAGCCGCAGAAACTGTCTGTTTAAAAATAAAGGAGAGCCCCAATGAAGCTGGAAATTGTGGTGAGAGGAGGGGTTCTTGCCTTCCCCTCTGTGCCATTTTTGGATTCAAAATGGATATTGGAGGATATATGAGGGAAATATCTCCTCTCCAAGCACTATTTCAGTTCTGGAAAATAGTGTTACATTTTTAAATAATGTAATGTCTTGTTTGGCCCTCAGAGGCAGAGCAATAAAGTGATCCACACATTTGAGTCAGCTTTTTTATTGCCTTCCGTGTTGTCATGTTTGTGTGAACCAAAACATTGGTAATGGAGAAGGAGGACACCTCATGGGATATTGACATTGCTATATGAAGGGAAAGGGAAACTGGAACTAGAAAAAGTAGAAAGGATTATCACCTTGACCCATAAAAACCTTGCTACTCAGAATGTTACTAACAAAAATGGAAGCTAGAAGTTTCACGTGTCTAATGAATGCATGATTCAAAATATGAGATCTCAGCTAAGCAGTCCACTAAGATCTCTGCCTGTGTTTAATCTTGAAAGCTTCAATTACTCTAGTATTGTTCCCTAAGGGTTAATTCAGCAATATCCCTAACTAACCATTGCAGTGGTGAGATAGACTGCCCAGTCCAACACCTCAAATAAAACGGTGCATTTTCTTAATCTTTTAGTTTCTGAAATAGAAAATGCTTTCCAAAGACTTATCAAAGCTAAGCACTGGTATTTTGAGAAATTCCACTCTTTCAAGCATGATGATATGAATTTTCAGAGTTATGCTCCAGATATTTAAAAAAGAAAAGAATGAAAGCTATATGAGGAGCAGCAGAAGTAGCTTGATGGCAATCTCTGTACATGCCTTCATTCCCTCTAAGGTGCTCTATTTGCACTCTATCTGAGCCAGTGAGGAGGTGACTGCTGCTTTCTCCATTCATGGAGTTCATCTATCTGTGTGATTGATGCAAAGTGAACCATATATTAAGGGACTTCAACCACTCCTATAGTCTCAAAGGTCTGTTTTGGATCTCATTTCATATATTATGAAAGCTGTTATAGCTAAGATCTATGAATACATATGTGAAATGAAGAAAGCAGCAGAAAATGCTGTCTCTTCTGAATCCATCTTTCACTCAGATCACCTCAGAACTTCATGCCAGAAGAAAATAAACTTTTATGTTTTCATTGTGAGTTAACTTGTCTTGGTATTGTCACCCTATTTCCCCCCCCCCCCAAAAAAAAACATTGGAAATCTGAGCATTCTTAACAGACTTGCCTGAAGATTAACTCCTGTATCCTTGGACATTAGCCTACATATATGCTCATTCTTTCCTATCTTGAGCTCAGGGAGTTGTTTGGGTCACAACATCTCCCAGCAAGTGTTTGCTTGTCAAGGTCATTCCAGGTTTACACCAGCCTCCAGGGATACCCATGCACCAGGCACAGTTAATTACTCTAACAGCCACGGAAATTATATTGGCCTGCCACTGGCCTAGAGAGATAAATATCTCCATTTCTTAGTCACAGGGGGATGTTAATGGCGTTTTTATTAACTGGTGACCTGTTGACTGCTATTAGAATATAGATTGTATGCATAAACCAGGGCAGTGTACTGAAGATATGATTATGGAGCAATTACTGTGTCGGCCAATGTGGCTTCTAATCAAGTCTGGCAAACAGAGTTCGAAAGCTTGGAAGCTGTTTTGGAGTACAACTAGAAGAAACAGCTTTGTATCAAAGTCTGTATTGTGCCTTTACATCTTCTGGAATTGAAATGTCTCATTCCTCTGATTAGAGGAAGGGAGAGCTAAAGCAAAGGAAAAGGAATATCAAAAGGGCAGCTTTTTGAAGAGACTAGCATATTAAGGGAGCTCAGATTCCAAAAAACTCTTTTTAAAGAAGTTTTTTAAACTGTTCATAGTTGGCAAGTGAAGCTAGGCACCCCATTACCCTCAGTTGCTAACAGCAAGGTCATATGATGGAGCGTATGGGAAATTATGATGATAATAAACATGATATTCTAGAAATGGACCTGAGTTACTGCTTTTCTGATCTAGATTCAATTAACTTTGGTTTATCAATTAAATTATGCTTTCCTGGGGGGAAATTCTGTTTTAGCTCAGCAGATTTATAAGCAAAAATAGGCGCAATTGGCATGGTGTACTACAGTGTCAAGTGATTCCCTCTCTCAACATTACTTTTAAGAAGAATTGCTGCTCTGGAGCATAAGCCATTTGTTTCATACATGCTTGATATTGCATGCCAGCTCATTGAGAAAATAACAGAGTAAGATAGCAAGATGTCTGTTGGCTTAAGATCAGGATCCATTGAAGATAACTGGGATTACCTTGGGAATGTGGACAAGATGCAAAGTTTAGATGCTGCTTATCCCCTGTATATAAATCAGGCTGATGATATGTAAGAATTTTTAGCAGTGGCTACTGACCTCTGGGTACTTTTCCACATTTTCCTCTTAGCTTGACACAGGAAGTTGAAGTATCACTTCCTGTTTTTGTGTTTTATCTGTAATGGCTGAAAAAAACCTTACATCTCTCCCCGATATGTGAATTCAGTGTGGAAACACCAGATGTATCAAGCCATGGGAAAGATGCATTCACTTCCTTTTAGAATATTCATGAGTGACTCACATATATTGCTCTCAGCACTAGGCGATATCTCTCTCTCTCTCTCTGAAATGATACATAGTCTCTCTGGGAACCTGGTTGGATTATCAGTCATTTTTGTGGGTTTGCCTTATCAGAAAACATGTGCAGTTTCACCTCTGCTGTAGCCTCCTTCTGTGATTTTCATATTCTTTTCCATTTTCTTGATTACAATTTCCATAATTGTCCATATACAGAACCAGTGATATCTATGATGATGAGAAATAAAATGTAAAAGAAACAGCCATGATGGCTACATCAAACATGCAGTTCTCACAAAAACTGTAAAGCATATCCATATCAGCATTCCCTTTGTTGATCTTTATGTTTTGTTTGTGCACAAAATATAAATATCATGGGAATTGATAAAGTGCCTGACTAATGGATATTTTGCTTCCAGAGACTGCATTAATTGCCCCAGTTCTCCATAGCCAATCTTAGCTTTAGCACAGAGAAAAGCCCAGATCCATCTAGCCACCCTAATTAGTGAATATTTTGCATTTCATGTTAGTCTGAGAGTACAAACAGAATGCTTCAAGGGATAAACAAGACAAGCTTATAAGAAGGGACAGAATAAAGAAAAGGAAGACATAATAAACATAGGAAGATATAATAAACTGGAAGATAGGCATTCAGTCACTTATGTTCTTCTGGACTGATCCTTTTCTGATTGCCCCACCTGCAGAAGTAGGGGAGGAGAATCCTTTGCTTGTGGTGGTGACTAGAGATGGGCACAATCCCAAAAAAATTGCCGATCCAGCTGATCGTGGATCGTCGCTGGTGACGATCCCAACTAAACGATCCACACTGATCATCTCCCGTTCCCGATCTGTGGATCATGGATCGTGGATCATAGAGGCCAAAGCGGGGCATGCTGCTATTCCCAGCTATGTGGGAAGGTGGGTGTTGGCGGCGGCCCCCGGGCCCGGCGGGCACAGGGAGATGGTGATGAGCCGCCTCCCCTCAGGGGGCAGGGGTCTGACCGCTCACTGGCAGCACCCCCCATGTGCCCACCTGCCAGGCCAAAAAGGAGCACGCTGGCGAGAAAAGAACGGTGGGTGATGCCGGCGGCATCTGTGTTTGTGTTTGGCCTTCTGTGTATGGCCATCAGAGCTGCCGATCAGGGTTTGCAGAGATGAAAATGGAGTGCCCATAGCTACAGAACACCCCCTTCCCCCTCCCTCCCCTGGCTGTCTTCTCCCAACTGGTGAGTGCTTTGCTGCTCCGTGGTTGGAAGGAAGCCTTGCTGATCAAGGAAAGCTGGGCTTCCATTCGGGTTTCCAAGGTGACAGAAGGAGGGGAAACACAGCTCAGGCATTCCCCTGGCTCCGTTGCCCCAGGAATAGATTACTGGTGCCTGAGTGTCTGGCTCCCCGATCCAAGCACAATCCAGCCCCAATCCAGCCCCCCTCCCGATCACTGGATCGTTGGCCGTGGCCGATCACGATCTGCTGAGTCATGATCAGGGTTCCCGCGAACATGAGCTCCTGTGCTACGGCGCAGGAATTGTCACAACCCAGCGCAGAGTTGAGAAGCCCCAGCGCACAGAAGACGCTGGACGCTGGAGGAGGAGGAGCCCCGGCAGGCACCCGTGAGGTCTTTCCCAAGCCCTTTGCCAGGCTCTGGAGGAGGCACAACAGCAGGTGCCCACACGGCCTTTCCCCAGCCCCTCGCTGGGGAAAGAGCCACGGCAGGTACCCACGCAGCCTTTCCCCAGCCCCTCACTGGGCTCTGGAGGAGGCGCCTGCGTGGCCTTTCCCCAGCCTCTCGCCAGGTTCAGGGGAAATAGCCATGGCAGGTGCCCACGTGGCCTTTCCCTGGCCCCTCACTGGGCTCTGGAAGAGGAGCTGTGGCAGGCGCCCGCACAGCCTTTCCCCAGACCCTTGCTGGGCTCTGGAGGAGGCACCGCAGCAGCCGCCCATGCAGCTTTTCCCCAGCCCCTCACCAGGCTTGGAGGAAAGAGCCACGGCAGGCACCTGTGTGGCCTTTCCCCAGCCCCTCACCAGGCTCTGGAGGAGGCACCGCAGCAGCCGCCCGTGCAGCCTTTCCCCAGTCCCTCGCCAGGCTGGGGGAAAGAGCAATGGCAGGCATCCAGGCCCGTTGCTGGGTGTGGAAGAGGAGCCATGGTGGGCATCCTCAAGGCCTTTCGCCAGCCTGCCAAGCATCCTCTCTGGCCCAGTGCTGGACAAAAAGGCGGCAGCGGCACACACCCATGATATTTCTCACCAGCCCACCAAGCAGCCTCTCTGGCCCAGCGCGGGTGCTGGAGGAGGAGGAGGAGATGGCAGTGGTGTTTCACACTCCTAGGGTTGCCAGCTCCAGGTAGGGAAATATTCTTTGTGTGTGTGTGTGTGTAAATTCATGACTAAGGAAATCTATTTTACATGCACAGAGAACATTGACTCCCTCGTCACAAGGACTTGCATGGCAAGGAAAATTCATGGCAGAGCTAGGGTCTGAGTCTGGGAATTTTACAGGGGCTGGTAAGACAGGCTGTCCTCTCGTTAAATTACTCCATGGGGAGTGGAGATCTGCGGCCTCAGTTTTACCAGTATTTTTGTACATCAATGGCATTCTGCTTATATCTTCAGGGGAGAATAGATCATTGCAATACAGTCTAATAAAACAGAATGGCAAGCAAGGAGAAGGCAGGGCTTCAATACTGACTTTACGCTTTATGACTTGATTTCATTTCAAAGATTCCATGACCATAACTCACAAAGAGAAGAGGAAAGAGTTTTAAAGCCATGAAGCCTCCAGGGCGACTAAAGGCCAGTTCTAGGCTGTTCCAATGAGCAGCTGGAAGCTAAATAGGTGCTCCCTCTGCAACTTCAGCCAGCTTTCTTCTTCTTTCTGCAGACCTGGCCACAGAAGAGACAGGAGATGCCAATAGACAGAGCAGAGGTAGAGGGATGACTGCCCATCACATTCTGTTTAGGATTTGCTTGTGGGCAAAGAGGAACCCTTACTGAAGCTCATCTGCCTGATGTTGCCCAAAATGCACAAAAAACTCTGGCAATACATGGATGCCTGTGGAAAGAAATTGTGTCTGAGCCATTCACAGGCCTGCTTCACAGCACCTTTTTATATAAAACATAGAAGGGAACAGCCAGAGAGCGAGTGCATTGCAGGGCTGGATGATGCACAATTCTTCTTCTCCGTAGATCCAGAGGGGTTAGCCATGTTAGTCTGTAGTTGCAAAATAGTAAAGAGTCCAGTAGCATCTTTAAGACTAACCAACTTTATTGAGGCATAAGTTTTTGAGAACCAGATGATTAAAAGACTTTTGGTTTAGGTTGTCTGAGGCATTGGTATTGGGTGCCATCAATATGTTGATGACACCCAATACCAATGCCTCAGACAACCTCAATCAAAAGTCTTTTAATCAAAGGGATTCTGGTTCATGCGACGTCTCGCAAAACTCGCACGAGAAAACGCGATATTTCGCGTTTTTCCCACAAGATGGCACAACGTTCCAGAGCCAGGTAAGCCGTCTGGAAACGGCCCTGGTGTTCTAGAAGAACACCAGGTCCACCTTGAGGCTGGTACACCATAGAGCCTAAGACAAATGGAAGTCCTGAATGTCAGACTATGTCATTCCAGACCTGATAGTCTGCTTCACTCCCTTCTGCAAGAAGACAAGGTCTTTTTGATTTCAAAAGGTTTATTGTAAAAAACAGCATTCATGTCCAGATGTACATATTCCAGGATAGAGATCCTGACCGACCAAAGTATTGTCAAGAATGACTCATGAAACAAAAGTGGTTACATTTCACTCTCCCAGGCCCAGCCTCCCCCCTGAGTGTAATGGGTGTAATTCCCATTGTTTCACACGTTGGCGGTATGCATATTTTTTGTAATCCCCTTTTGCTTTGTTTAAGGCTGTTTGTATAGCTGTCCATTGTTGGCTAAGGGCAGTCCACCATTGATACAGGTCTCCCGCGGGCTGCTTTCCCTGGGGTAGCTCAAAGGGAAAGGCTTTTCCATTGTAGCCATGTACAATTTTAAAGGGAGTTTCACCTGTTGAACTGTGGACTGCATTGTTATATGAATACTCGGCAAAATGAAGAAGCTCCGCCCAGTTGTCTTGTTGGAAATTGATATAACAGTGAAGAAATTGTTCTAATATCTGATTAGCTTTTTCCGACTGTCCATCACTTTGTGGGTGGAACGCTGAACTGATCCCTTGCTCCATTCCAGTTAACTGTAGTAGCTCCTTCCAAAAGTTGGCAATAAATTGTCCTCCGTGGTCCGATATTACCTTGGAGGGAAAAGAGTGTAGCTTTACAATGTGTTTCATAAATATCTCCGCTAGTTTCTTGGCGGTGGGTATGGTTGTGCAAGGTATGAAGTGGGCTTGCTTGGAAAATAGATCCACAACCACTAAAATACAGGAGCAACCCTTGGAGGTAGGTAAATCCGTAATAAAGTCCATAGAAATTACTTCCCAAGGCCTACCGGGGGTTTCTAGCAGTTGTAAAAGTCCCGGTGGTTTTCCATTCCTGGTTTTGGCACTTATGCAGGTTGGGCATGATGAGACATATTGGGATACATCTTTTCGAATTCCAGGCCACCAAAATTGTCTCTGTATTAAATGGAGGGTTTTTAAGTAGCCGAAATGACCCGCGGTGCGGGCATCATGACAACGCTGTAGAACTTCTTTTCTGAGGCTAGCTGGTATATACAACCGATCCTCTTTTACCCCTCCGCCGTTTGAGACATTTTTGCTTTGGGTGCTCCCTCCCCTTCTTTTTCCACCTCGCTTTTCACTTTAGCTCTCCACCCCTTTTCTTCTGTTTGAGTGTGCGCAGTTTGGCTGCGAGTAGTAACCACCCCTCCCAGTTGGTGGGGGGTGAATACTGTGTCAATGGTTTCCTCCTTTTTGCTTTGATGTTGGGGCATGTGTGAGAGAGCATCCACTAGGAAGTTAGTTTTGCCCGGTAAGAAGTTTAGGGTGAAATTGAATTTGGAAAAGAATTCTGCCCACCTGAGCTGTTTGGCATTAAGACGTCTAGGGCTTTTTAGAGCTTCTAAGTTTTTGTGATCTGTCCAAACCTCGAAAGGGTGTCGAGCCCCTTCAAGCCAGTGGCGCCATACTGTGAGAGCTACTTTAATGGCAAAGGCTTTTCACCCCCATACATTCCAGTGCCGTTCAGCTTCTGAAAATTTTCTAGAGAGATATGCACATGGTTTGGCTTTTCCATCCTCCTCTTTTTGTAGAAGCACTCCGCCAATGGCCGCATTGCTGGCATCGACCTGCACAATAAAAGGTCGATTTTCGTCTGGGTGTTGTAGCACGGGCTCTGAGGTGAATTTAGATTTGAGTTCATCAAAGACTGTCTGGCAATTTTGATCCCATACTAATTTGGAAGTGGGTTTTTTTGTTTGCTCCCCCTTCCCTTTTGTTTTTAAGAGCTCGGTTAAAGGTAGGGCTATTCTGGCAAATCCTTCTATGAAGTCTCTGTAGAAATTGGCAAACCCCAAGAAGGACTGTAATTGTTTACGGGTACGTGGGGTCTGCCATTCTTGTACGGCTTTAATTTTGGCAGGATCCATTTTCAGCCCTTGCCCCGAAATGCGGTAGCCTAAATAATCCAGTTCTGTTTTATGGAATTCACATTTTGAAAGTTTGATAGGGAGTTTGTGGCACATTAATGTAGTCAGTACTTCCCGTACTAATTTTACGTGCTCCTCTTTTGTTTTTGAATAAATTAAAACGTCATCTAGATAAACGACAACTCCCTTATATAAATATTTATGTAGTACTTCATTGATCATGGACATATATACTGATGGGGCGCCAGATAAGCCAAAAGGCATGACCAGGTATTCATATTGGACTAAGGGCGTATTGAACACGGTTTTCCATTCATCTCCTTCTTTAATTCTTACATGGAAGTAGGCATCTTTCAAGTCTAATTTGGAGAATATCTTACCTTGTGCCACGATGTTGAGCAGATCTAGTGGTATTGAGTCATCCTCCTCCTGTCCAGGGATGGGTAGATCAATCAAGGAGGCCTCGGTATCCATCCTCCCTGGGTGAGGGGTTGTAGACTTCAAAGAGTGATTCTTGACAAAATGTCAGACTATGTCATTCCAGACCTGATAGTCTGCTTCACTCCCTTCTGCAAGAAGACAAGGTCTTTTTGATTTCAAAAGGTTTATTGTGAAAAACAGCATTCATGTCCAGATGTACATATTCCAGGATAGAGATCCTGACCGACCAAAGTATTGTCAAGAATGACTCATGAAACAAAAGTGGTTACATTTCACTCTCCCAGGCCCAGCCTCCCCCCTGAGTTCACACAGCCAAGCTTCTCAGAGGAACGTGGAGCTGGCCAAGGTCGAGCAGACAGATAAGAGAATTTCCTTTCCCATGGATTCGGCTCCTTGCAGGTGTTGGGGCCTATAGGGAAAGAAGACTAAATACTACAGAGTTAAACATGGCATTACTCAGGTTAAACAGGCTCTGACACTGAAGTGACATTGCACCATCACATCCTTGCAGAACTTCCTCCAGTGCACAAACTCTGCTCTTCCCATGCACTACCCCCAAATTTCCAGGAATATTCCAAGTCAGGGTTGGCCACACTTTAAGGCCAACTCGTTTAAGGCTGTTCTCTGCATACAACCATTATTGAATATTAATTTCTCTGGCTCTAAGCAAGCTATAATGAAATAAGCTTTGTTGATGACAGTCCATTTCTTGCCTAATTTATAAAACTGAAAATACCTTTTCCCTGATTCAAGAGCTAATTATTAAGCAAACCTGAACAAAACTTCGATCTCTTTCATGATCCTGGCTTGCTTTGATGCTATGAGTAATTCTTAAAAGAGCATTACATACCATGAATCAGAAGGGCATTTGCTTAATTCCTGCATTATACAAAGGCAGCATAGCTCCTATTTCAAATATAAAGCTCTTTTCATTAATTCAAGGTAATGTGCATGTTAAGCTACTGTATTTCTTCAATTTGATGCAGAACCACGTTCTGTGACCTGTATTCTCTTCTCTTCTAAAACTTGAGGTTTGCTTCCCTTTGTTCTGCCTGAGCCCATTTATACAAACAACCTTTCAAAGTCTGTAAACTCATGTAGGTCTCTGTTTCATTGCCCATTGAAGGGATGCAGTAGAGGTTGAACTCAGTGGAAAGTGTTTGTGACTCTAAGATTAGAAGCTTTGGACTTAATGGTGTGCTGTCATTTCTCTTTATTTTGAAACTCTGGTCACCATTAAATGCTACAGTGGTGTCATGACAACCCTGTATTTTCCTCTGGGTTCACCAAACACTCACCTAGCAGTACTCTTGACTGCTAGTCAGGTCTCTTAGTCACTGATCCACCCTTTTCCTGGAACAGGTTGTTGAGATGGTGGGTGGGCAGCAGCAGGGCCGGCGTGTCCATGGAGGCAAGTCCGGCAATCACCTTGAGCGCTGAGGTGCTGGAGTGGGTGCCGGGGGTGGGGGTACATGCCGTGGAGCAACTGAGTGGGAGGGCTGGGAGGACACACACACACCAAGGATTCCCCGCATCTCCTGCCTGTCGCCTCACAAACTGGAAAGGAACGGAGGAGGAAAAGTGATACGTTTCTTTTGGGGGACTCGGGGGGGGGATGGGATGGAATAATGACGGAAGAAAGGGGAAGGAGAAAGCAGGAAGGCCTAGAGAAACAGCTGCGGCTCAGGATGTGCGCTTTGAATGAGCTGCTGAAGATGCAAATCCTTCTTCCAGGCACAAGCCTGCTGGACACGAGGGCACCCAAAGACCATTCCAGGGTGGGCTGCTGCTGCTCTCGCCCAGAATGCCCTCGTGTCAGGGGTGGGGAGGGGGGCTTGTGCCTGGAAGAAGGATTTGTGTCTTCAGCACAAGTGAAAGCATAAAAATATGACCTTCCTATTCCAACAGGATGGAAATATGCTTATAATAATAATGGCATTTGATTTATATACCGCCCTTCAGGACAACTTAATGCCCACTCAGAGTGGTTTACAAAGTATGTTATTATTATAACATATTATTATCCCCACAACCAACACCCTGCAAGGTAGGTAGGGCTGAGAGAGCACCAGAGAGCTGTGACTAGCCCAAGGTCACCCAGCTGGCTTCAAGTGGAGGAAAGGGGAATCAAACCCGGCTCTCCAGATTATTAGATTCCCATGCTCTTAACCACTATGCCAAACTGGCTCTTCATTGCATTCATTCATAAACCAGGTTTGGGATGGAACTTGATGAAGGTGGGGGAGGTCTGGAATGTGAATAACGACGATACTTCCAAAAACAGTACTCCAGTTTAGAAGCAAAGGCAAAGAAAAACATCAGTATGGAAGTTGCTGCCTTCTGCACTTTAACTCCAGTTTAATACAGAGATTTTTTAAAAAAGAGTTCAGGACTGGAGCAGGCACAGTCTGCCACAGCTTTCAATTCATTTGCATTTTTTCTCTAAAGCATATGTGCTCATTTACAAACAGTGCAAAAAAAAGTTTGTGATTGCATGTGATGAATGCATCAAGATACTTTTTGTGAGGTGTTTACTTAGCCTTCTTAAACTCCTTCAACTGCATTTCTTAAACTTCACACAAAACTCTGATGTGATCATGTATGAGAACATTGCTTCTTTGCAGTGTTTTATAGAGGCATGTTTATGCTACTAATGTAGAAAAGAAGAAACAGCATGATGAACAGAATGTACCCAAAGCTCTGGCAAATCACACATTCAGTTTGGTGTAGTGTATTGGATTAAGATTGGGAGACCGGGATTCAAATCTCCACTTTGCTATGAAACACAGGGTTGGGCAGCCACTGTTCTTAAGCCTAGCCTAATGCTACTTCATGAGGGTGCGGTAAGGATCCAATGAAGGAGAGAAAATCCAGTTATGCAAATTTGAACCCCTTGGAGGAAGGATGGACTAAGAATGTGACCAATTCAGAGCTCTATGGCACTGAGACATTTTTTAAAATGGTGAATTTCCAGCAGGTTGGTTACACTTTGTAATATGGAACTCCAAAATCTGCAAAGAAATTTGGGTGAGAATCCCCAGTTCCATCCATAAACTTCATCATCTTCTTGCCAAATCTTGCCTCTGCTGAAAACACATCTGTCACACCAACTTTCAGACATCCCCATTTTAGTGGTTCCATATCAATCAAAGGTACAGCTGTACTCTGTAATTCCACTTATGAACTACCTACTGGGATAATTGGGTCTGCCCAGCTCATTAAAAATAAAATATTGATGTTTTCTTAGGATGGATCTAATTATCTGGACCCAGGGGGACAAAGACAGTACAGAGAGAGGAGGTGTGGCATAACGCATACACACACTTGTACCTGTTCTCTAGTCCACAGCAAGGAAAAACTGAAGGCAGTAGGTAGGAACTCCTACCATCATTGAACCACCATTGAAATAAATTGGTGTGGGGTCACAAGACTTGAGGGGGGCTCATTTCAAGGTTGGTAACAGCATGCCCCTTGCTTTGACTTTCAGGAAAGACTTTCATTTTGCACAGACCAAAAAAAAAAATCCTTGCATATGGAAATGAACATCAAGCTGTTTTCACCAGAATATCTTCAAGGCAATTTTGTATATTTGAAGGTGGGATAGAAAGGGGTGATTTTAGATTCTCAGGGGCCCTTTATTGCATCATTATTCTCTTTGTGCCTGATGCTGCTTCAGCGTAATAGGCCTATCCAGAAGTTTCTACTGGTAAAACATTGTTTCTACTGAGTAAAACATTGACTAAAATCTGAGTAAGTAACATTTCAAGGATCCTGCCTGCCTTGCTATCTTTCACATAAGATCCTCAGAATTAGAAGGCCGATGGTAGCAATCTTGCTAAAAAGTGGAATCAATTTGTAACATTGCCTTCAGCCGAGCTTTCATTCTCAGGACTGTAAAACATTTCATGACTAAATTGAGCTGAGCCAGGTTTTAAGATACAGAGAGAAAGAAGCTCCATAGTCTCTAGTCTCCTAAAAGGACTGTTAATGGAAACTCCTAAGTTGTCACTGTCAGAAGTGATGTATATTTCTCTGCAAAATGTCTGCAAGAAGCATTTTACTTTTAAAAGAAGTTTGTTGCCTGGGGAAACCACATTCAGTAATAATCAGCAGTCTTTTGTCCTGGAGCTAATGGGGAATTTCTTTCCTGAAAAAAAAGAGTAAATATATAACATAAAGATCTTAGATTTATTACAGAGTCTGTACATTTTACATTGTACAGCAGAGGTAGACACAGTAACAGGACTGCCATCTTCTTGTCAGGGATAAGGGATGCCCCACCCCTGGCTCTCATTTCCCACCACTGCTTGGAGTAGTAGTGGGAGAAAAATTTTAAAAATCACCATCTGGTCAATGGCATGATGCCATTTCTGGAGGAACCCCAGAAATGATGTTACACCTGTCTAGGAATAACCAGAAACTGTGGTTTTTTTCCTAGAAATGATTTTACACTGTCATTGACAGATCCACACCCATGTCCCCACTTCCCTAGACTTCCACTGGTTGCCAGGCCATGCCAGACAACCCTCAGTGGGTAACTTGAAATCCAGAAGCCAAATCTTCTTATAAAGGCCAGGCTCTCTATCTGTGTTTATACACACTGTTACATCCACTTTCTCCAAGCTGAAATACAAAGATTTCTACATGCCATTCCCCTTAGTGTGAATAGCAATAGAGGATTTGTAACTATCTCCTCTTATGCTGTGCACTCAATACTATACTAGCTTACTCATAAATGAGACCTGCTTTGGTCAATGGTGCTTGTGTCCGGCTAAAGTTGCATAGGATTGCAGCCTTACTGTGCAATCCTATGTAATGTTCTTACTCTACATAGAATTGTGCTGTCAGTTGCTTGGTTTGTGTACAATCCAAGATACAATGATAGTGAACAGCCTAAAGGCACAACACAGCCCATTGTTGCATTGCTGTTCATGCTGGGAGAGAGGTAGCTGTATCAGATCTCACCATACACTGGCATGCTACACTCTTGAAAGAATTAAATCTTTAAGATCAGCATGCATGTCTATGACCTGCTGATACTGACTTGGGTCCTTATAAAAATGAGCTGCTGACCAGGAGAATTCAGGGTTCTTTGGTACTATTTCTTGGAGGCTGCTTATCTGCTATTATTGCATTATATTTTTAATCTCAGGTCTTTACTGCACAGGTTTTTTTCACCAGCTCTGCATGTGCAGTTAAAATATTCAGTCTTCAAACCGCTTCCCAAACCTTTGTGTGTTCTGCATAGTGAAAGGCTGCATCAGTTGCAGAATCAATTTTTCCTTGGGGTTTCTGGGGTTATCTATTTGAACACATACCTCAAGTTTTTTACAGCAAACTAAACAGCAGATTTTGAAGTACAGAATATTTTCTCTAATGTCAGCCCAGGCACTGCCTGTCACCTTTCACCATCTCCTTTATCACCCTGCATCCTGATTGGTTGAACAGCAATGTGTAGCTTCAACCTTCCCCTCCTTTCTTCCCCTACCACTCTTGCCCATATTGCTGTGACCTCAGCAGTAAATTTGCCTTCTTTCCAACACAAGATTGTGTGCGTGTGTTTCCTGTTTTTTTAGTCCGGGTTGTTTTATACTTTTATTGTTGTTTTAAAAACAACAACATTGCAACATTGTTGTTTTTTAAAAAAGAAAAAAAGTCCTGTTTAATATTTTAAACTTTTCCTCCAGAACACCTCAGCGAATCAAAACACTGAATTTTCTTTTAAACTTTGGAGATCAAATAGGTTAAGGAAGAAGTTCATCACAACCCCCTCTAATGTCCAAACGTGGCAACATTGCAACTCATGTGCCAAACAATAACTACTACTACTACAAAAATAAACTGATGAAACTGCTGATATTCATCTCCCCCCAAATAGCCCTCAGCAGAAATGAAGCATTTTTTAAGTGCAAAAATAAAAGCCAGGCACCACTTTGCTTCAACTCCTTCACATGCCGAATAAGTAGATCTGATCCCTATGGACTGAATACCCAGAAAACCTGCTGTAAATGTGCCATGCAGAAAACACCTCAGAAAGAATAGAACAACTGTTCAAACTCCACTGGGAAATCTCTTAGAGATTGGCACGTGGCAAAACTTGCTCCCAATACCCCCACACCCACAAAAAAATTGAAGGGAAAATTAGGTGAAAGATTTTGATTTTGTTCTTATCAAGCAGAAAGCAAGAAGGAAGACTGAGGGAAGTTGGAAGTGTAGGCTAGGTCACCCAACACAAATGGTTGGTGTCTATTAACTTTGGCCCTAGTCCAGCCCTAGCTTACATATTAATGCCCAGGATATGCAACCTCAGGGGGAGGGGAAAGATAGGTGGCCATATAGGAGGTCTACTGTGGTCCCCCATTTTGAGCTGCTAAGCTGAGCTCCTCAAAATGCCAAGGAGGAAAAAGTAATCATGAAAGCTCTGTTTAGCAACAGCACTGTTAGAATACAAGAGGCGTATTATATCAATTTCCTCTACTCATAATTCTGATTTTTGTTTTGAGCCGATCCCTTGTCCTGAAATCTTCAGTCATTTTGCAATTAAAACTTGAGTGTATTTTCAGTGTATGTGCCATTATTAAACCTACATGGCCATCTAGGGTTGCCAAGTCTCGCCCTCCCGGCAGAAGGGGGGTCTTGGCCCTTACCATTGCCCATCTTCTTGCACACACACAAAGTGTGTGCACACTCCTGATGGGCCTGGTGGCAGGCATGTTCCCATTCTCCAGGGGGGCCAATTTGGGCCACTGTTAAATGCAGGTACATGCCCACCGCTGGGCACAATGATGTCACTTGAGGAAGTGACATCATCACACCTAGTGGGAGCGCACCTACTGTATGCTGGCCTGGGAGGTTTTTTGCCTTCCAGGCCCATTCCCCAGGCCTCCCACCCCCAATCATCTTTCATCAAACCAAAAAGAATCTACATATCGGACATCCACAGTGGTTGACTTTGTTGGATTGGGTCCCTATGTAAATAAACTATCAGATAGCGCTGACATATTTGGGGGGATTTCTCAGATATGCAGAAAAAATGTGGAGTTGGATATTGCAATGTTTGAACAGGAACATAGACTCAGTACAAGGCCACATGAGAGCAGTATAGGGTTGCTAACTTCCAGGGTTTTTTTCTGTTTCATTCAGTTAATTTACAAAATCATGGGTCAAATCTTCCTTTGGATCTGACTCATGATTTTGTAAATTAACTGAATGAAACAGAAAAAAAAATTCCCAAAATGACTTGATAAAAATGGAGTATGTTCCGGAGGCAAAAAAGAGAACTAGAAAGAAAGACTGGGGGTGGGGGTAGGAGTGGCAATTAATTTTCTCAAGTCCTTGAGAGTTTATAGAATCCTGTATGGTAAGAACTCGGGAGTGGGAGGAACTTCCAAATTGCACCCCCCCCCCTGCAGTTCCTTGTACCTCACCCCAGTTTGTTTCCCACATCACTGTTTAGCTGTGCATTGTAAGAAAGGAAACAAGTTTGTGTTTCTCCACAATTCTGGTTACAACTGACTTTTTTTTGCTAACCAGTCTATTCCTCACTTGCTCAAATGAATGAAAGCTATTTCTCTTTTTAAGTTGCTATTTCTCAAACACATTAACAATAAAAAAACAGTTTGAAAGCTTCATCTGTGTCCAGCCAGCAGATGAAATTCAGACAGATGGTGTTTTAGTGGCCTTGTGGACACGCATTCTCATTTTTTTGTGTTTGTAAACAGGGTCCTTTTCCTCATGCCATTTAAAATACAAAACAATAATTAAGAGTGTTTGAGGTTGTTCCAGATGGATTCAGAAAGCGTCCCAGGAGGTCAGCTGACATTTCTACTCTCTTAAAGTTCCTGCTTGCCTAGCAAACCTCGATTCCAGGGGTCATTTGAATAAACAAGGGCAATAAAATCGGTAAATATTAAAAGCCACTTCTCTGGTGCCAGACTGCATGGACAGCAAAGACGAGGGCATAAAGCACTGCAACAGGTGGAATATTTTAATGTAAAACTGTGTTTGCAGAAGAGATGTTGAACATTGTGGAACAACTATGTTCATTGCATATCAGTTAACAGGATTCTGTGAGCTACCTCTCCCAAAGCTGGAATTTTATGTAGAAGAGTTTTTTTATTGGCATTAATAATCATTCATCTGATCAAACCAATAAAACCTTATGCCACAATAAATGGTTGGTCTTTAAGATGTCACAAGACTGTTTGATGCTTTTATTGACAGTTTGCTGAATTTATAGCCAAGATAAATGCTGAGCTGAATGTTCATCAGTACTAATTTTTGTATTGAAAGTTGCTCTTTAAGGGAGAGAGAAGTTTACATTGAAAAAGCAGGCAGGTTATGTAAGAAGAACAACTCAAAGTATCTGAGGCTGTTTCAAGAGCTGGTCCAGATGACAGAGCTATGGAAACCTAGATTGAACCCTAAAACAAAAGAATGGGAGGTGCTACAGTTTTAAATAAAAGATGAGTGTAGTCACCAATAAGCTCTAGAAAGACAAGGTGGGAGATAGTTCCCAGACTTTGCAAGGGAAATTTTACAGCCACTGAGAGAAAGCTGGGGATTGCGACATGCTCACTATCATCACACCAATATGCAATGTCATTTCCAGTACAAACCAGAAGTGACATCATCATGTCCAACAACACACTAGAATTCACCCAAAACTCTACGGTAAATCATATAGTTTGGGGCAAATACTAGAGCATTACCACAATATGAGGTCACTTCTGTTTTTGTTCTAAAAATGATGGTTCATGTTGAGACTACAGTCTTTTATTTCCCCCACACCTGCTCTACTGGGGTTAAGTGGTGGCAGGGAATGGGGGCCAGTCCCTCTTAGCCCCTGACTCAGGGATGCTCCAGGGATGCAGGCCTAAATTCTCCAGCCTAAATAAACAGAAGTTCAGTATCTCCATTTAAATAACTTCTGTAAGCCCTTCCCCTGGTCCATAAGTCTATGAGCAGGGCCAAGTAGGTAGGCCAGCATCAGCATACTTTGATGTAGATAGGGCAGCTGCCAAGGCCCATGGCTTCTAGTGGAGTCCACTACTGAGACTCCCTGCCTCGGTACCTTTCCTCTGTCTGCTTGCTTGAGAGTGCTCCACCATCTGGCTGCATGTGCGGCCCAGCTCCTCTGGGAAAGGGTGTCCAGTGGGGCATGGTAACAGTGCTCCTGTCAGCCACAGCAGTGCCACTCCCAGTTGTATGCATAATCCAGTGTTGTCAAGGAAAGAGAGTGCAGGTTAGCAAGGTTAGTGAAAGGGCTCACAAATGGGTAGGGAAGGTCACAGAAAGGTGGGGGCATGCAGGTGGGTAGGATGAATGGAGGTGAGAATGCAGGGCTGGTAGTAGGCAGAAGGGAGCCTAGGGTACTCTGTAGCCAGGGCCTCCCCACAACCTGGAACCAGCCCTGCAGGTAGGAAACAAGTAGCAGACCACTGGCTTACACCGGATCCATGAGACCTCTTGCCAAAGCCTGAGAACTTTCCCACATCTTTGCCTCATAGGTTGTAGACCCTAAAGAAGAGCATGCCAGATCAGTAGACCAAAAATCCACTTTGATACTGATTACTGTCCTGTCATACACCACAATGAAAGAAGAATTTGAAATGTGACAGGCCACAAGTACATAAATATATTGCTCCCATAAGTCTTGTGGACCAAATAGCAAACAGAATTCTTGTCATATAGAGCCATGTTAGAGTCCAACTGCAAAGAAGATAACTGCTACATATCAAGCTTGCATCACATATAAGCATTAGCATGAATCTCCTTCAATTGGGAATAATGACTACATTACTCCAGTCTCTTGATGTCAACTGTCTACTGGCAGTGCAATCCCAAAAGAGCTGTGTCCTCCTAAACCCATTGACTTCAATGGATTTAAGAGGGCATATCTCTGCCCAGGATTGCATGGCAAGACTCCTTAGCTAGTTTGATCCGCTTTGATCCTACGAGTCAACAAGTCTGTTGGGTTTTGACTTTGTTTCTTTTTGGTGGTTGCAAAGCACAGACTTTTCCAGAAGCCTAAACAAATAGAGCTGCTGTGCATTCTCCCTCCCTCTCTGAATCCCTCTCTTTCTCTCTGGTGCTCTCGTTTTAATTTTTGCATCTGAATTATGAAATGCCACCTCCAACAGCCGCTGCCAGGAGTTCAGAGCATTAATATTGATGTTGGAAGGACCTGCAGAATGGCACCAGGGTGATTTAAGGGTGAGAATTATCAGGGACTGCACTGGAGTAAATAAATTCAAAAGGCAATTTATTCCCTCTTTCATATAACTTTTTTTTATAAAGCAGAATTAATAAAGTAAAATAAAAAAGCAAATCAACAATATCTAAGCTGCTGACTCAACAGGTTTGTAACATTTCTCTTATCCCCGGCTGCTTTTCTGCTTTGTTTTCTGGTTGAGCCTCAGTATTAAGTGAGATGTTGAAATACAGCATTCTGGGAGTAGATTCTTTCCAGACACTGTGTCCAGTTTTCAAAAGAGGGACTTCTGCCTTTGTATTTTAGATTTAAATCAGTAGCAACTAAGGGTGACCACTTGTGATCAACATTTTGCACCTGTTAAACTTCAGTGTGTACGATCTGGTTTCTTAAGCCATGCTCACACAAATCATTGCTTTAGCATGCTCCTATTCCCATTAAGTGCTGTTCATATGATCCTTAACAAATATGGAATCTTCGGTTTTCAGACAATTTATGTTGCTGTGAGTTTAGAGCCTTCAGGCTGTGAACAAGTCTCTTTTGGAATTTGCCGAAAGTGGTTCGCAGGAGTGGGGGCAGATGTGGTGGTCTCTGACAAAATGGAGGATAATGTTTCCTAACAACTGGAGATATCTCTTCAGAGGACTTTAAGTGTCAGGAAATAGCTCAGCCCAAGCACCCATCAGGGCATTGAAGAGATGCTCTCCTCCAAGCTAAAGAGAGGAGGCAGATGTGTGTGAAGAACAGCAGTCTAGATTCAGAAAGACTGTGGGAAGCAGATGGATGCTGGTGTGAGTTGAAATATCTTGAGGATGCAGGAACTTTTTCCCTCTGCGGATGTGATTTGAGGTAGTGGATATGCTGCACTCTGCCTCCAGTGTAGTTTAGCTGTATGTTTGTAAAAACAAAGCAAATATTACAGAGGGAGCTGACCCATGGAACTGCTCATCATTCAAAAAAGACAAGAGTATAAGAATACTGTGGTGGGCAGAATGAGTTCCATACAAAATGATCACTGCAGAATAGGGTTACCAACCTCGAAGTGAGGCCTGGAGTTCTATCAGATTCTCCACTCATCTCCAGACCACAGAGATTAGTTCACCTGGATGAATTGGCATCTTTGCAGGGTAGAGCATATGTATAGTATCACATCACCACTGAACTTCCTCCCATCCTCAAACTCTGCTTTCTCCAGGCACCACCCCCAAATCTCTAGGTATTTTCCTAGCCTAAGTGGGCAGCTGTAGAGCTGAATGAATGACATCCACTTACAACTTGAATTGCTGCTATATGCCAATAAAGGGTAACTTGACTTGAATGACATCCAAGAGGATTGGTCTTGCATTAAAATAAGGAAGGAGTAGTACAGACCGAACTTTAAACTCGGTTTAAAGAGACCAAATTTTAAACTCTGTGTTGCAATGCTCATTCATTTGAACTTTGTAGAAAAAGTTTTCTCTTCCCAGTATGCCTTCCATCCTCTACTGGAAGAGTATGTGCAACAAAGAAGATTCAAAACTACTCAGGGATATCCTCATGTTTGGGGCAGATTCTTAGCACTTTGCAATACTGTGCATCTGCAGAGATGGACAGACCACTTCCATACAGCTTTCTACAGGCCTCTGCAAAACTCAGGAGCGTAGTAGACTCTCTAGACAAAATATGCCCCCCGCCCTTTTACATAGTCCAAGTTTCACCTGTATCTTGAGGAAAAGTTGTTTTGATTAATAAATGCTATAGAGTTGAACACAGAGGAGTCTATTGTGCTGCTCACCCCAAACAATACAATGCACTGAACATGATCTCCCTCTGAGGGAGAAAGTGGCATTATGCATTTAACTGTTCTAAAAAACATGTTTAATTCGCAACAAATATGGTCATCGTTCCTGAGAACTGACAGTTCTATTCATGAAATAGCTGGTTTACTCAAGAGAAGTGTGAACTTGCTGAGAGCACAAGAGAAAGAGACCTTGGGGCATAGGAGATAGCTAGCTCAATGAAAGTGTCCACCCAGTGTGCTACAGCAGTGAAAAAGGCAAACGCTCTGCTGGGGCTTATCAGGAGAGGGACTGAAAATTAAACAGACAATATTGTAATCCTCCTATATAGATCTATGGTGCAGCCTCATTTGGAATACTGTGTGCAGATCTGGTCAAAAACGATATTGCAAAGCTGGAAAAATATAAAAGAGAGGAACAAAGGTGGTTAAGGGGTTGGAGCACATTTCCTGTACCACAGGTACCACCATGATGTAACTCCAGGGTGGCTACCAAAGGAGGGTGGCAGACAGAAGAGGGGACAAAAAGCTGACCCCTAGTCAAAGGCCAGCAGAAAAGGCCCTGGCCCTAGTTGAGGCCAGCCGAATGTCCCTCAGTCCGGGGACCACCAGAAGCTGTTTATCCGTAGAGCGCAAGGCCCTACGGGGGTGTACTGGGAAAGGCGGTCCCGCTTTATGCTTTAGCTGGGGTTTGCAACAGGAGCCAATGAGTTTGTTAATGGCAGAAGTATAAACTTTTGGAATTTTGAGAAAGGGTATTGGGTGCCACCACAAAATGGCTGCCATGGGGGTGGCAAAATCACGAAATATTGGGAGATTTCACAAAATGTTGAGACGTTCCAAACCAGACCTCCTGTCCTCTGTCTGCTCTGTCTGTCAATATTTACCTGGGTAGTAAGGGGAAATGTCAGGAGACAACAGGGGGAGGGGCATTGGTGTTACCCAAAGAATGATGTCACTTCTGGCATGACTGGAACTGACATTATCGTGTTGGGTGACACTTTGGTATTCACCAAAAATTCTGTGGTTAAACCATAGATTTCTGTCTGAATGCTAGAAGACATAACGCCATCACTATGTGTTGAGTCAGAAGTAACATCACCAGCAAGGGCCCCCCCTGGTAAGTCTCCCATTATTTGCCAGCCTCGAGCTAACAATGATGGTAGCTGTTTCCAAATGATACTGCTTGCAGATGCAAAGTTCTATGCCTCTTGAGTTCTTCTGAAGTACATCTTGCAGTGAAGAAGCAGAAGAAAGTCTAGACTGGCCTTTTGATTTGGGGAAGAGACTACTTGGTTTCAGTTCCCAAAGCAAGAGAAGGCTTTGCTTCCTGCACAGCCATAAGAAAAGATTTTTTAAGCCCAGAGACATATGTAAGCCTCTGTCTATGACCAAGACTTTGCACACGTGCTCAGGTGGAATCTGAACAGCACTTTGCTATTCAGTCATCTGGAAGGGAGCACCGTTGGAGAACCTCTGGATTTTATTCCAAAGGCTCAAGAAGCAGTGTGTGCTCCAGCATCTCAAGGCACCATCTCAATGATTTCTGCCATTGGTGGCTCAACCTTCAGCCAATTTTGATACCTTTAGCACAAAATTCCCTTACATATTTTCATGCTTTCATATAAAATAATGAAGACTAAAGACTTCCTTTGTTACCAGCAGAAAATGAAGGTATATCTATGTCAACTTTCTTTTACATAATCTGCTACAAAATAAGAACATAAACTACTGATACAGAAGTGATTGTATCCTGTATCCTATACATTTCTGTTCTCAGCTTGGTCCTCAACTGTGCTATTGTTCTAACCACCTTCTTCCATTAAGTATAAAAAATTTTCAGCATGAGTTTTCATTCACTGGAAGCCCCTCATTTGTTTCTTGTTCAAATTCACTTAGGAAGGGAGAAGGAATTTTTTTCTAAATAAGAACAAACCAGAATATAATCTCATAGCGACACCGCAACTTCTTTCCCTCTCCCTAGATTTAGAGGCAGGAGATTCAGGAAAAGTTTTTTAAAAATACTTCTTTACATAATACATAATTACCTTACAGAATTCAGTGCCACAAGAGGTAATGATGATGTGTTCATTCATAAGTGAGTATGTGTGTGTGTGTGTGAATGTGCATGCAACGTGCCATTAGGTTGGAGCCAACATATGGTGACCCCTGCTGGGGTTTCAAGGCAAGAGATGAACAGAGATGGTTTGCCATTATCTGCCTCTGCGTGGCAACCCTGGACTTTCTTGGTGGTCTCCCATCCAAGTACTGACCAGGGATGGCCATGCTTAGCTTCCAAAATCTAATGAGATTGGGCTAGCCTAGGCCATCCAAGTCAGGGCAAGAAGGTGCTGTCAAGTCACAACTGACTCTTGGTGACCCAACCACAGGGTGTCCAAGGCAAAAGAGGAGCAGAGGTAGTATGCCATTCCCTTTCTCCACATAGCAATCCCAGTCTTTCTTGATGGTCTCCCATGCAAATACTTAGATGGCTTTAACAGGGAACTAGGCAAGTTTAGACAGAACCTCCATAAGAGATAATCTACCACTGAAGAAGCAGGGACAATCTATACTATTGACTGGAGGCAACACCAGGTATGATTTTAGGCCTGTCTTTGTTTACAGAAACTTTCAAACTGGAAGCAAAGAATCACTAGGAAAAAATGGTCCACCCACTGAGATACAAGCCCCAACTTGCTCCTGCAATAAATTCTAATGCCATCTCTGTCTCACAGCAACATCAGTCATACCATCAATGAGTCATTCACTTCCACATCAACTAATGTGAGATATATTATCATGTGCTAGCAATGCCCACCTGTCATTTGCATTAGTCAAACTGAACAATCTCTACCCAAGAGAACAAATAGACACAAATTAAAAACGGAACACTTATACATTCATACATCCACTTGCTTGGAATTTAATAATTCTCTTGAAGTACTTCATCAAAAGAGTTTCAGAAGCAGAACCCAGTGAGAAGGTGCTGAGTTGGAAATTGGGTGCCAGTTTGAGACCATCAGACTCGGACTCAGTAGGTTCTAGGGTGGGCTAGCTCAGGTTTATGTACACTATACACCTACATTACTAGTTCATTAATATTTTAGTGTCTTCCACACCTACTCTGAGTGTTTACTTCTTTAACCGGATCTTGGCTGTCGTCAAACGGCCCCTTATTTTGTCAGTTTTGCGCTAGAAATCATATCCTCTATTATCGCTATCATAATGGATCCCCCCCATCATCTGTCGAGTGCTTGCACTTCCAGTCAGTCCCATTAAAAGGGAAAAGCGCAATTTGATGGACAGTCAAAGTACTTCCTTAAAGGGGGCAAAAAACCCTGCCCCCCCCTTGTTTGTAAAAAAATTTTTTTTCACATATTTGCACTATATTGGGCAGCAGCTCAGCCCGGCAAGGCTAAGCATGCAGTGGTCAGTTTTGCAACTATGCCAAGAGGGAGAAAGTCGCTGCTGACCAGCAGACTTTGGGACATGCACAAAACGGTGGCCCTTCCCCGACGATGGCCAAGGTCTGCTCAAGTGCCCCTCCAAGCCTTCACAGGAGGAGAACCTTCTCCCTTAACTGGAGCGCCTGCCTAGCTGGAGGCAGAGGAGCTGCTTGCCAGGGCACTTTGGCTGTGGGAGTGGAGGTGCGCAGAGCTGGGAAAAGAGTGCCTGCCGGGGCCTCGGGGCTTCAGCCGCCCTCCCGACTTCTTTGGCTCAGCTGCAGCCCGTTCCCAGCCGTCCCTTTCACTTTCCCAGCCCTGCGCCAAGGAGGAAGCAGCTTTCAAAGTGCCCCACAAGGAGCACTGGGGAGGGTGGGCAGGTGAGACAGCCACCCTCGGGCATGGCTACTTGGCAATAAAATAGTAGTGGTAATGTCAATCAGGATAAACTGCTTCGTTGTTCTTGGATGGCAGAATATTGCAATAGCGCGATAAGGCTTACTTAAAAAAAATATGAGGCTGAATTGTGGGTTGTGCTGGGGCTTGTGGGAGTGTGGGGCAGGAGAATCAGTGTTAGGAGGGACAGATGATCGGGGAAGTGAGCACTTTGGAGTTGCAAAGCTTTCACAGTCAATCCAGGGCATTCACATGGAAGCAGATGAGGAAGACATAAAGAGTCACAAAGCGTGATTTGGGGAGAATGGCGAAATTAAAACAGAACCAGAATAAGGTGAGCATTCAGTGGTAGATGGTGCTAGTTTGGTGCTAAGTTTATGGCCATGTGATGATGGCCCTTATTTTCATCTGTGCTCTGTAGTGTAGTGCAACACACCTTATCCTGTGAATTTGGACATTTTGATGTCTATTTGTAATGCACCCTCACAGTCACCCATCACTGTTTGTAGACTTCTTTGTGTGTGTATGCCTTCCCACTGTATACAACATTTCATTCAGCTGATGATAAGGGCAGTGCTGAAGAAGAGCTCTGGCTTATGAAAACTTATGCCAAAATTCATCTTTAAGGTGCTTCTTTGTTGTTTTGTGTGAAACAGGATAGTGCTCTAGATTGACCTGTGTTCTGATCCAATGAGCCACCTATGATCTCCCCATGGACACACAGCCTTTTTTATACCACATTGGCATATAGCAGGTATGGGAAGGTGTAGTTGTGATGAGTCAGAGGGTTATTTCCCCAAATGAATACATCTTAATTCACAATCCTACAAAAATTAAGTAGGAATGTATATGAGGTACCATGATACTTGTGCCAGGTCAAGGAGGAAATGAAACTAATCACAGAACAGGACAAAGTTTGGCTAACTTTAGCATGCCCTAAATTCTGCTGGTATCAATTACTTTTACACCCACGCAGCCCTGTGGCAATAACAGTCCATATTCTTATATTCGTATGCATCCTTTGCAGTGCTTTGCCCCTCAAGGATGTCTAAGGGTTTCATGTACACAAGAAAGAAACATGCTATAATAGTCTGATGACTCCCTAGTCCAAATCAGAGCTTGTTCCTGTAGAACGTATTCCTTTGTCCAAACTATAAAGACTAGATGAAGACTCTCAGTGGATTTAATTTAACCTACCTAATATAAATGTCTCCTTTTGTCCCCTAACCTGGAATATATTTGCTGAGACAAAGACTAGGAGCAGGCATTTTGGATTTTATCCCAACACATTTGATCAGAAATGCATTTTTAGGATCCACTGTTTGTTTTTTCAGCCCCCTGTACCTGCCTCTTCTGAGGCTCTTCAGGCTGTCTGGTGTTCTCTTTTTGCAATGTGGGCGCTCTGGCCACTTCTGCCTCTGATACGATTTTCATGGATTCCTTCCCCTTTACCCATCTTGGTTCCTTATGACCCCAATTCTGTTTCCATAATGAGGCCATGCTAATTCGTGCTGAGAGCTTATGAGTTTTCTTTAAGCACAGGAAGAGGTCAGTGAGAAATGGCTGAGGGTACTACTTTCTTCCTCCTGCTGCTGCTCAGAAGGTCTGATCAATTTGCTTCCCTATTGCCATCATGCAATTTTCCAGCTAAATTAACAGTGGCATGTTGGTTGAGCTTTGGAGGGAAGAAGCTGGTAGAGTGACGGGGAAGGTCGGAGGGAGAAAAAACAAGGAGGAGGGAGATGGAACTCCCGTAAAGGTCTGCCGACGCAAATGCCAGCATCTTTGTCACAGCATGGCAGAGGCCAACAATTTGCACAATGTGATTGGTAAGGGGAAAGCAAATTAAGCAGTTATTAAAGAGAGGCAATCAATTGGTACCTTACCGTGTGTTCTGAGTAGATCTGTCATTTCCCTTTATTAATTGAAGGCATCGCTTTCGAGAAAGCACTTTAAAGCATGTTTACTTAGTTATACAAAAGGCTCTGTCCCCTAGCATGAGCCCTATCATCGTTATTAGTAGTAATACAATAATAATAATGCTAGGTAATACTATTTTGCTTCTGGATGATAACTCTTGGAGGTATGTGTTTTTATGATGATGATAATGATGATGATGATGATTATGGTGAAGAATGAATCCCTCTCCCGCTGAGCTCTAATTAACATCTTTATGAGGGCTACACGTTCCGGTATTCATGCACATGGATTTATTTGTCCTTGCTTTGGTCGTTCTCTGTTTAGGCTCACAGAAGCAATGCTGCACATTGAAAGTTTGTCATGTTACTAGTATTGCTTTCTGTTGATGACCTTGACTTTTGGAAACAAAATTAAGCAACTAAATGTGGGATTTGCTAGATAGCTGGAATCCTCATGAAATACTGAAGTGGTCCATAAAGCAAGCAATCCAGAGCTCTTTCTGAAACCTGAGAGTGTAGACCAAACAATCTGATGTCCCTCTGCTGCCCAATGCATAGGAAAGTGTGCTTGTACAGGTGTCCCCATTTCTCTCTTTCTCTGTAAAAGCTACTTCTCAACATTCTGTCCAACTTTTTCAACATTCTATTGGCTATTAATGTGATCAAGAAATACAACCAAGAATGGATCTACTTAGGACAGGGTTTCATTCTTAACATCTGGGGTCACCAGGAGTCACCCCCATAGTACACATTTTTACTTTATTCATTATAAATAAACAGTTTCTGCTCTGCCATTCATTCTGATGAGGAAGAATGAGGAGGGCTTGGGAACAGTGTTAATAAGTTATCCTGCCCTCACTGACAGAGTCCCACATAGTTTTGCACTGCAGAACACAAACCTACTCTTTGCACATACCCAACCATCATAATGACAGGTATTTTGTTAGTTTACCCACAATAGTAAAACAGAAACAGATTCCCGTGTGCTGCATGCTGCTCTTTTGAAACTGTACTTTGCCATTGAAATGATCTGTAGAACTGGCTCATGCAGGAGTTCTCAGCTTAGCTCTTTCTTCATCTTGCAACAACAACCAAGCCTGGCTCCAGGCTATTATGGGAAGTCTGTCCCACTTATGAAAAAACATTTATCCTTCAATCCAGTCATGCTCTTGAGACACTCACAAAATATAATGATAGTAGTATCCTGTGAGGTGCTATAATAAGGTGTTTCCAATTGTAAAGGATGTCAACTTCCCAGTATTCACAAACTGCATCAGAAATCACCAAAGGAGCAAGTACAACACATCCAATTGTACAACTTCCCATAAGATAATACTAGGTCTAGGAAGTGCAATGCAGGAATGACTGCATTGATAGCCACTAGTAACAGAGTGTTTTTAACAGAGAGAGAGAGAGAGAGAGAGAGAGAGAGAGTGCAAAAAAAGCAAAATATAGTTGAGTCAACTCAGCAAGTAAATTTTCATTACCAAAGTGGGCAGTGTCAGCCAATTCTTCCTTCTGGCTGCAGACCTCCAACTCCTTTCTCATTGCCCCGGCATCCCCAAATATGACATGAGACACTAAAAACACCAAAGAACTGTGCATAGGTTCAACTAGTTTTGTGTATTTATTTAAATGTATTCAAATAGCTGATCTATGTCGGTTCTTATTTAAATATGCTGACCATTTTGAGGGTGGGCTGTGCTAGGCAGCTATTCTGGGTGCCCACATGGCAGGTCCACCGTCACTCCAAACTTGGCAGGCAGTTATTGCCAGCCTCGTTTATCCTAGCCTGCACACCATTCTGTACCAAGATGTGCCCAGCTTCATCTACGTCCCCTGATGGGCAGCTAGACACTTACCAGGTTTGAGAAATGCCGCACAGCACCTAGGGCGTGCCTTCACAACGATATCCTGCTGTCTGGCATGTGCTGTCAGTCACAGCAATGAAATGCCTGCTGGGAAAGGATGGAGTCAAGCAATTGGCTTCCTGTCACCGTCTCTTGGTTGGCTGAAAGCCCCACCAATATCTTGTGCCCCATTTGGATTGATGTTGGCCAGTGCAAACTGCTTCATGGCATCTTTTTTAAAGATCTCTAAATTAGCAGGAAGAATGCTAGTCTGGAAGCTGTCTTCCTGAATATAGTGCAGTATGTACATGCTTTATGGCAGGGCCATTGCTGAGGCAAGGCAGCAGGTAGGACACCTCACCAAACACCCCACTGTTTTGCCAATAAGACCTTAAAAAAACCCTGGTCTTTAGTTTCTTAAAAGGCATTTTCCTTTTAGATAATATAGACCTGTTTTTTAGAATAGGAAAAAGTATGTTGTTCCCTTTTTTGGCTACTATATTTGAGCATGTAAAGTACTGAAAAGTAACTTTAATTTATTCATTTAAGTTTTAGTGGTAACTCAGACAGGCTCGGCAACTTGTCCCTTACTTATCGACCCATGACCTTACGATAGTGATCCAGACAACGGTCACCTCCAGGTTAGACTACTGTAACTCGCTCTATGCAGGGCTTCCCTTGGGCTTGATCTGGAAACTGCAGCTGGTTCAGAATGCAGCTGCATGAGTGGTTGCCAGAGTTCCAACCATGGCACATATAACACCTATCCTCCGACAGCTGCACTGGTTACCAGTTGAGTACTGAGTCTGGTTTAAGGTTTTGGTGTTGACCTATAAAGCCCTATGTGGACTGGGCCCAGCATACCTTCTGGACCGCCTTTCCCCATATGTTCCCCGGAGGTCGCTTCGATCAGCTAATAAGCATCTGCTGATGGTCCCTGGCCCCAGGGAGGTCCGTCTGGCCTCTACCAGAGCCAGGGCCTTTTCAGCCCTGGCTCTGACCTGGTGCAACTCTCTGTCTGAGGAGACTAGGGCCCGGCAGGATTTATTATCTTTCCACCGGGCCTGCAAGATGGAGATGTTCCGCCAGGCATTTGGTGGGGGCTAGGCTGTCCTCTCGCCGACCATACCATTGAAGAATGTCCACCTCCCATGCAGGAGCTCACAAAGTCTGATGCAGGGCATTTTGCAAGACCCAGGCCCTGCATTTGAAATGCTGCATTTTAATTATTTATATCCGCCACTGAGAAATTTTATTGTATACAGAAAACTGTTTTAAATGTTTATTCGTTATGTTTTTATTGTTTTAAATTGTATGTTATAAATTGTTGGTTGTTACACCGCCCTGAGCCCATCTGATGGGGAGGGCAGTCTAGAAATGTAATGTAATGTAAGAGAGAGAGAGAGAGAGAGAGAGAGAGAGAGAGAGAGAGAGAGAGAAAGAAAGAAAGAAAGAAAGAAAGAAAGAAAGAAAGAAAGAAAGAAAGAAAGAATTGTCAGCTCTTTCAGCTTAGAGATCACTGCTATGTAGCTATGACATCACTACATCCTTCTCTGGATGCAGGTATAAGGAGGGTCTGGCCCCTCTCGGAAATGTGATGTTCCAACTACTGAGAAAGGCTAGCTACTTCCCTTCTAGGAAGTATTCAATCATGCAATTTCCTCATCTTGTAATCTGTAATGGTAGAGCTTTACCACCTGATCAGCTGTTCATCTGGAGTAGCTCATAGCCCTGTACTGAAAGCTGAACTTTGTTAAAGATCATGAGACTGTTGTGCCAGTAGGACAGAAAGAACCAATTGCCTCTACTGTTCCAGTAATGAGGGGGTGGTCATATCTCATTTTGGATAATACTTCTTCCACTGATTATAGCTATTATGGTGGAGAAGAATTGGGCATCATCTTGGAGTAAGGAGGAGTGATTCATCTAGGCTGAAATAACTATGGTGCTGCCTATATTTCCCTGCAAGGCAAATCTCAGATTCCTATTCGGTAAAGATTATAGGAGGTGGAGCCATTTTGCATCTTAGCTTGTTTGTATTCATTAGCATCCTTGATGCCCTCTGTCCCAGCAACCTGAAAAAACATACTAGGTTTAACACTTTGCAGCATATAACACTTTGCAGCATGACAGAGAAACAGAAAGAGAGGAATCAAGAGGAGAAACTGGAGGGTATGGGACCTGGCTTTTTCTATCCAATTTTGGAAACTGCAATTTTCTGCTGGAGGATGCTATGATAGTCACTGTGCTTATATCTGTTCGAGCACAGGAAGCCCTCCAAAACTGGGGGGAGAGGGAATGTATGGACAACCCAAGACTATCACCAAGACAACATAGGCAACACAGGACTACCACCAATACTTTTCCGGCATTGACTCAATGTATTCACTTGTACAGTTCTAAAGTGAAAGAAGTCTGGAGCCCTTGGACCTATGCAGAAGTAATGAAAGGTCATCCTAACAGTAATGAAATGTCATCCTAGTAGAATTAGGTAGAGAAAGGCAAGAAGTCCAGACTTGGGCTTGTGATATAGACCAATAAGCTAAAGCAACCTATCAGGGCAAACTTAGATATTGGTTATCTCTAGTTAATCCTCCAGAAGGAAGCAACTTCCTGTGCAACTCTGGGAATGTTGCCAGGGAAGAGAAGGAGGCTATGTCAGATGCAACAAACTGATCTTGAAAATTAACAGCAAGCCAGACCTAAAATGGTCACCAGTTCCCTCCTTCAAAAGCCCAGCGAAATAGTAGTCTTAACCTATGGACAGAAAAAGTGAAGGAAAGAAACCATTGCCCCATCTCTGGAGAAGCATTTCCATATCCTGAATACCTCTGTAGCAAGGATTCTATCCTTAACCACAGCCCACCTGGCACAAAGGACATGTTACCCAGCCTATGATCACCACCACAGCTCATTAATAGAGATGGGCATGGACCAGGAAAAAAAGAAGAACCATGTGATTCGTGGTTCATCACATTTCATGAACCACGAACTTTCACAAATCTGCTCTGGTTCACGAATCGGTTCATTTTGGTTCATGAAAATGTCACTTCTGGGCCAGCAAATCACCATTTCCGTGTCAGCAGAAGGTCACTTCCGTGTCAGCAGAAGGTCTGCAGGAAGTCCATCCCCTGTTTCCTAGGAAACTGATTGATTGGCACCAGGCTGTCTGCAGTGATGAACTGAAAAACAAACCAAACGAACCAGCCTAAAGTTTGTGGCGGTTTGTCAGAAATAGGATCTGACAAACCACTGGTTCACGAACCATGAACCGCCTTGGTTTGTCATAAATGTTGGTTCATATTTCGGTTCAGATCCCTACTCATAAGCATGTTCAGATGGAGAGGAGTATTCAGGAACTCAGTCAAGTAAACCTTTGAACATTAAGCAGTTCTTATATATATATATGGGGGGAGTAGATGAAAGGGGAGCATTAGGTGGTATATTTAGGCTACTTTTCCCCTTCCTATCTAGTACCAGTTCCTCTTTCTTGCCTAACAGCTGGTGCAGGACAGTTATATAGAATTGCTCTTGGACCAGAGAGACTTGAATTCAAATCCCTCATAACATCCCTGATAGTCCTAGTCATAGCCCATTCTAAGTTCAGCCTAACCCGTCTCATAGCATTTTTGTAACGGGATAAAGTAGGATAACTTGGTAGATAGGGATTTTTTTTATTCCTGTTTTTTAATTCTATGTTTTTATCTTGTTGGTGACTTGCTATTATGTGTTTGCAACTTGTTGATTTATTAGCTACCCATGGTCTAAAAGGAAAATGTGTGATAGAGATGTTCTTAAAAAACAGATAAATGAATAAACCTCAGTTCCTTAGGGACAGGGTATGACACGTTTTGGTGCATTCTATTTCTCCTGTTCTTGTAGAAAATACAATAATTTCTATATCCTTACCACAAGGGAAACATTTTAATACTTCACCAAAATGCCTAAATTGACTCCTGTCAGATTACACATTGTTAACATTTGGAAACAAACATCCATTGATATAAAATACAGATTCAGAATACTTGTATTCTTGTATATTCTCTGCAGGTACTTTCATACCTGATCTTAAAAGACATTCATGGTCACATAAAGATATAACACTTGCATGCACCCACACATTGTGTCACCTACATTCAAATCCACCCAGACGCCTTTTTGTTTTGCTTTCCTCCACTGCCCTTCTTATTGCTTTCTGCTGCTCTTTTGTGTCATGTGTCAGAGTACCAAGGTGCTCTCCTTCTGGTTAACACATGACTAATTGTAGCTGCTCAGCAGCCGACCAATAGATCCAGAAGTTTGCAGGCACATAAAGACTGTGACCACTGCGTAATGGCAATAGGTAATGAGTCAAGGTAATAGGGAGGTGGAGTGGCAGGTTTGCATTGGACCTTGAGATTGATAAATGCTTAATTGCTTAGCGTGGAAAAAAACCAGGGTTAATAGCTATGTGTCTGTGTTTGTGCATACAGACAGGCAAACCTGAAGCAGTAATAACTGTTTGACTTCAGTCCACCAGACAGGAAACACATTCAAAAGCTAACTACCTTGATGTGATTTTTTTTATTCCTCATTGTTCTCACTGCATTTTGCAGCAGCAGTTAAGAGAAGACTTAAGAGTGTCACATGTATGACTATCTGCCTTCTGGTCAGAAGTCCTGGATGTGTGCTCGCTGCAAGGAGCTCCTGGTTCTCAGGGAAAGAGTGGCAAGGTGGCTGACCTGGAGAAGCGGAGACAGTTAGATAGGCATGAGGACAAGATTCTCAGGGACAGGATAGATGTGTCCCACTCTAAAAATGGCAGCGTTCTTGTTGTCAAGGAGAATGAGGATCTTGTGGAATCAGGGCACCGTACTGAGGATAAGGGGAACATGCCCTCAGAAGGGACCTCTTCTTCAGTTGGTGAGCAGGTTTCCTTTCGCATCAAGGAACCATCCCTGGGTGGGGCGGGAGGGAGGCTCTTGGTAGTTGGTGATTCGATCCTTAGACAAGTAGATAGCTGGGTGGCACAACCGCGTTCTGACCGTATGGTGACTTGCCTGCCTGGTGCGAAGGTAGCGGACATTACGCGTGTTATAGATAGGCTGGTAGATAGTGCTGGGGAGGAGTCAGCGGTCGTGGTCCATGTTGGAACCAACGATGTTGGGAAATGCAGTCGTGAGGTCTTGGAACAAAAATTTAGGCTGTTAGGCAGGAGACTCAAGGCCAGGACCTCCAAGGTAGCCTTCTCAGAAGTGCTACCTGTTCCACGCGCAGGGCCAGAGAGACAAACGCAGATCAGGAGTCTCAATGCGTGGATGAGACGATGGTGTAGGGAGGAAGGGTTCAAGTTTGTTAGGCACTGGGATTCTTTTTGGGACAAGCGGGAGCTGTACAGGAGAGACGGTCTCCACTTGTCCCGAGAAGGAACCCGGCTGCTGGCACTTAAAATCAAAAAGGTGGCAGAGCAGTTTTTAAACTAAATGCTAGGGGAAAGCCGTCAAGAGATAAAGTGTCTCTGGTTCAGGATGGTTCATCTCAGAGAGATGAAGGGCTAGGTATAACACTTCTACAGGGAGATAGATTAGAGTTGTCAACTGAGATGGAGACAAACAGTGCAGATGACCTAACTACGTCTCGAGGCAAAGTGTGCCGGGGAAGTTACAGGTGTTTATATACAAATGCTAGAAGTGTCCGAGGTAAAATTGGGGAGCTGGAATGTTTAGTGTTGGGCGAATCCATAGACATTGTGGGCATATCAGAAACTTGGTGGGATGAGGAAAATCAGTGGGACACGGTGATTCCTGGATATAAATTATATCGGAAGGATAGGGAGGGAAGGGTTGGTGGTGCGGTGGCTCTATATGTCAGAGAAGGTATACATTCCAGTAAGATTGAGAAGGTAACTGAATTAGATTCACTTCTGGAAATGCTATGGGTTGAAATTACGGGCCCAAATGGAAACTTAACTGTGGGAGTTTGTTATCGCCCTCCAGATCAGAAAATAGAGGAGGATTATAAAATGATGACAGGATTAAAGATGGCTGCTAAACAAAAAAACTGTGTTGTAATGGGTGATTTTAACTACCCACACATTGACTGGGCCAATGGGTGTTCGAATCGGGGGAGAGAAAGTGAGTTTCTAGACTGTCTCAATGACTGTGCTATGGAACAGATGGTTACAGAACCTACTAGGGGAGAGGTGATCCTGGATTTGGTCCTCAGTAATGCTGAAGACCTGGTGAGAGATGTAAATGTGATTGCACCACTTGGGAACAGTGACCATAATGTTATTGAGTACAACATATGTATAAATAGGAAATTGCCAAATAAGACCAACACAGCCATGTTTAACTTCAAAAGGGGTAACTTTTCTGAGATGAGGGGGTACGTGAAGAAGAAACTGAAAGGGAAAGTAAAAAAGGTCAAAACACTTGGGGAATCTTGGAGACTATTTAAAACTACAATCCTGGAAGCTCAAATTAAATATATACCGCTGGTTAGGAAAGGCACAAATAGGTTTAGGAAAAGGCCAGCATGGTTAACAAGCAATGTAATAGAAGCTGTAAAAGGTAAAAAGGATTCTTTTAGGCAGTGGAAAACTAGTCGAAGTGAGGTTGATAAAAAGGAGCATAAGCTGTGGCCAAAAAAGTGCAAGTCTGTGATCAGACAGGCAAAAAGGGAATATGAGGAGCATATTGCAAAGAACATAAAGAAAAACAATAAACAATTCTTTAAATATATTAGAAGTAGGAAACCAGCTAGGGAGGCAGTGGGGCCCTTGGATGACCAAGGCGTAAAAGGATTACTAAAGGGTGATAGGGAAATGGCCGAGAAGCTGAATGCGTTCTTTGCTTCTGTCTTCACTGTGGAAGATAAGAAGTGCATGCCCACTCCGGAAGCACTGACTTTGGGAGGGGTTTTGAAAGACCTGAGTCACATTGAGGTGACGAGAGAGGAGGTTATGCGACTGCTAGATAATTTAAAAACTGATAAATCACCGGGCCCAGATGGCATACATCCAAGAGTTCTGAAAGAACTCAAGTGTGAACTTGTAGATCTCCTCACAAAAATATGTAATCTGTCATTAAACTCTGCATCTGTTCCTGAGGACTGGAAGGTAGCTAATGTTGTCCCCATCTTTAAAAAAGGTTCCAGGGGAGATCCGGGAAATTACAGGCCAGTCAGCCTGACGTCAATACCGGGTAAGTTGGTGGAAACTATTATCAAAAATAAAATTAGTGGGCACATTGATGACCAAAAGCTGATGAGGAAAACTCAGCATGGGTTCTGTAACGGAAGATCTTGTCTCACCAATCTGTTAGAGTTCTTTGAGGGAGTGAACAAACAAGTGGACAAGGGAGACCCGATAGATATTGTTTATCTTGACTTCCAGAAAGCTTTTGACAAAGTTCCTCATCAAAGGCTCCTAAGTAAGCTCAGTAGCTATGGGATAAAGGGCCAAGTCCTCTTGTGGATCGAAAACTGGCTAATTAATAGGAAACAGAGAGTGAGTATAAACAGGCACTTCTCACAGTGGAGGGTGGTGAGCAGTGGGGTGCCACAGGGGTCAGTATTGGGTCCAATGCTTTTTAACTTGTTTATTAATGATTTGGAATTGGGATTAAGCAGTGAAGTGGCTAAATTTGCAGATGACACGAAATTGTTCAGGGTGGTGAAAGCCAGAGAGGATTGTGAGGCACTCCAAAGGGATCTGTCGAGGCTAGAAGAGTGGGCATCCATGTGGCAAATGAGGTTCAATGTAGCCAAGTGCAAAGTAATGCACATTGGAACCAAAAATCCAAAATATAAATACAAGTTGATGGGGTCTGAACTGGCGGAGACTGACCAAGAGAGAGATCTTGGAGTCATGATAGATAACTCACTAAAAACGTCAGCACAGTGTGCGACTGCCATAAAAAAAGCTAATGCTATGCTAGGGGTTATTAGGAAAGGGATTGAAAACAAATCAGCCGGTATAATGCCCCTGTATAAATCGATGGTGAGGCCTCATTTGGAGTACTGTGTACAGTTCTGGTCGCCACACCTTAAAAAAGATATCATAGCACTGGAAAAAGTACAGAGAAGGGCAACTAAAATGATTAAAGGGTTGGAACACTTTCCCTATGAGGAAAGATTGAGGTGCTTGGGGCTCTTTAGCCTGGAGAAAAGACGACTGAGGGGAGACATGATAGAGGTTTACAAGATAATGCACGGGTTAGAGAAGGTAGAGAAAGATGTGTTTTTCTCCCTTTCTCACAATACAAGAACTCGTGGGCACTCTATGAAATTATTGAGCAGTCGGGTTAGAACAGATAGAAGAAAATACTACTTTACACAAAGGGTGATAAACACATGGAATTCATTGCCACAGGAGGTGGTGGCAGCTACAAGCATTGCCAGCTTCAAGAGGGGACTGGACAAATATATGGAGCAGAGGTCCATCAGTGGCTATTAGCCACAGGAGATAGATGGTATTCTCTTTGTGGGGAGGTGGTGCTCTGTTGTCTTGGTGCTGCAAGGCAGGCAGTGGGAGGGCTTCTGGTGTCCTGGCCTCACTGACAGTCCTTTAGATGGCACTGGATTTCTAGCCACTGTGTGTGACAGAATGTTGGACTGGATGGGCCACTGGCCTGATCCAACATGGCTTTGCTTATGCTTATGCTTATGCTCTTAAGACTAGAGCCAGCAACATGACTATGTTGTTCCTCTCCATCTGAAGGAAGTTGCTCTACTTCATGCCAGACTAGTCCTTTCTTTCCTTGTCTCTCTCTCTCTCTTTCTCTCAACTCCATCTTGTGTTTTGAATCTATTAATAGTTCTAAAGGGTGAATAAAAAAGAACTGACTGGGCTATGTAGTCCCCACCTCACTGCCGCCTCCTTCTTCTGCATTTAAAGTTCCCAATTATCCATGAGTAAGGAGCTCCTGGGATTTTTTCCCATCCAGTGGCTGTTTTGAGATCCTCATGCAATGATCTGAGCTTTGCTTCCTTTCCAGGGATTCACTGTGGAATCCAAATACACATCTGTCAGTTTCTATAAGGAGAAGCTTTGGATTAAATGACCTCTCTAGATTAAGCTTTCTTCACTATTATGAAGATGAACATTCCAAGGGAAAAGGGTACCTGTTTGTGTTGCCCTGAACTGTGTGGCATGGAGGTCATGTCCTCCAGATAAAAGGGGCCTTTGAATGGAAGGGAGTGCATTTATTGATTGATACATTTCTAGAATCCATAACTCATCTTTCCTTCTCTAGAAAGCCCACGGCAAATAGCAAAGATCTGAATCCATAAAACCCTCGCCATTAAAAAAAAACCTCTTAAACTACAACAACACCATTTAAAAACAACAGAACAGGGGAAGTTACTAGCAGTGTAACCTTCAACAGTCTTCTAATCCCATTGACTTTAATGGATTTAAAATGGTGTAACTCTATTTGGGATTGTCCTGTAGATCTTTGAAGTGTTATCATTAAAAAAGAAATTTGTTGAATAAGAGCATTCTAACATTCTTTCTTCAGTCATTCTAATGCCAGGCTCAGCAGGCTTCTTCACAGGTGAGAAGGAATGACCTCACATTTCATCTATGTGGGTACCACCTTGCAAGCAGAAAGAACCCTGTCCCTGACCAGCACCTCACCCACAATCTTAATGGGCAGGAGGGATTGTAGAGAAGGAAGCAATTAAAAATGGGCCCAGACTCTATAGCCATTGTAATGAATGTTTTAGTGGAAGTACAAGAGACAAATATCAGAAGAGGACATAAGGTTATGCATATTTATCATTTATTTATTATTTCAAATATTTATATCCTGCCTTTCAGATGAGCTAACAACAAAAATTAAAACTTTACATATTGGGAAAATTCACTAAATTACTCATACAAAAACTAAATGGATCTTCTCACAATTGCAATTTAACACATATAGAAGCCAAGAAATTCAAAGAATCACATATTGTTCAAAAATATCTAAAATTCAGCCACTCACTAATACATGAGTTTGAAAAGAGCCATGCATGCAAGGTCCCCTGTCCCCCAGGAGAAGCATTTTGGAGGGCATTTGGGGCTGTGGAAAGAGTAACAGACAGAGAACTCATGCTTCTAGGCATGGAATTAGTTCATGGAATTCACCTGGAATAAACATGCTTTCCTAAAAGCTGGGACTAATCATACGCACAGTATCCAGCATACTATTCCACAGAAGATGAGTAGCTATGGCCAAGATCCAGCTTCTGGCCAAGCCAGCCAGACTACTCAAGATGATAGAACAGTTAAAAGAGATTGGTTAGCAGATCTGAGTGTGTACATAGTTTTTTTCCCAGTCTTTAAGAGAAGGGGTCCCCAGGACACAGAGTTTTAAAAGTAATAATCAGCTGCTTGAATTAAACCTGGAAGCAAATCTTTAGCCACTGGAATATCCACGGTATATGGCCATATTGACCTGCCCCAGTCAGCTATCAGATTAGTGCCAGCTGAAGCTTCCTTAAAGGGCACCCCAATGTAGAGTAATCATCAGCGTGGTCAGACTGGCAGAGTTTAAAAGGGATGACAATTTTTAATTAAATGCAACAGGGCCAAAAAAAAAATGATTTATTAGAAAAACTACAGTATGTAACTATATATTGTCAAAGGCTTTCATGGCTGGAGAGCGATGGTTGTTGTGGATTTTCCGGGCTGTATTGCCATGGTCTTGGCATTGTAGTTCCTGACATTTCGCCAGCAGCTGTGGCTGGCATCTTCAGAGGTGTAGCACCAAAAGACAGAGATCTCTCAGTGTCACAGTCTGTGACACTGGACTGGAGAGATCTCTGTGACACTGAGAGATCTCTGTCTTTTGGTGCTAAACCTCTGAAGATGCCAGCCACAGCTGCTGGCGAAACATCAGGAACTACAATGGCAAGACCACAGCGATACAGCCCGGAAAATCCACAACAACCATTACAGTATGTAACTGTTCTTCAAATAGTAGCAATGGATCTAAGCTCAAGGATCTTTAATGCTGTGGTAATAATTTTATACCATCTAAGATACACAAGCAGAACATCAGCCTTAATAATTTTAGACCATCTAAGATACACTTCTAGAACATCAGCCTTAGCAACCAACATCACCTCTCTTGTGTCCAGATTAAATTTTGTCTTATTCTCGTGCTTTCACTTAAACATGGTGTTTAGGCATTGCTGTAAACCCCTGGCGTTCTCCCGTTAGACTTCATAAACACTGTTCTTAATTTTTACCCCCTTTCTACCACCAGATCTGCTTTCGGATCTGCTGCATGAGCCAAAGATCCTTGTCCAAACTTAAGGACCAATTTTTGTTTCAGTTTCAGCTACCGGCAACTATAATAGCTTTATTGACCATACAAAGGCAGAAGGTCATTTTTCTAGCATCAATACCGGGCATGGCCATCAGAGACTTTCAGAGGTGTGATTTTGCATGAGAAAGGGTCTTACTTGAGCACACAGGTGTCCCAGGTAGTTTGCTAGGCTAGTTCCAGTCCTCAAACCATGCTATACCTGACACAAGTCTTAGAATAGTGAACATTGAGCACACTTGTACATTGAAACTGAATGCTGGCTGGAAGAAATACTCCCTTTCTGATACATATCAAGCCTCTTGTAGGGAGTGAATGCATTTGCATTGATTCATGTTCGCAGCTATGAAGCGAACAGCCCCTCTATTCATCACCATGATAATTCAGGTAGAGAGGGAGGGAAATTTATGTGTGCCACCGAGTTTCTGACTTGAATATGATTTTGGAGCAGTAGGAGGTTGCGAGAGGAGAAATTAACAGAAGATGGTGATTTCCAGTGGAACACAGCAGGGGCTCTCTCAGCTACGAAGCTGCGAAGAAGGATCGAAAGATAGAAGCATAAGGTGGGGGTGTAGCGTTATAATGGAACAAAAGAAGAATTGGAGCTTGAGCTGCCGAAGAAGACCAATGATGCTTTTTACTCAGCCACCCTTCTTCTTTCCTTCAGCCCCTCTATCTCCCTCTCTCCCTCACAATAGACACAAATTAATGACACTGGAAGGTTGAGCTCACCCCTGGTTCCTGTGATAATTGGGTAGCGAGTTCACTTTCAGATAACCATACACCTGATGGGGCCGCAGTTTTTAACTTCAGAAAGCAGAGAAGTGTTTGTGTACCTTTGTGCAGGCAAGTGAGTGAAAGAGTGTACGGTGCTGAGTGGGAAAAAATGAATGGGAGAAATAAGAAGATGTGTGACCTTTTCAGATGGCAAAGGTTAAAGTCTCTCTTCCACTACTTACTTCACATTGCCCTTTTTTAATGTCAGGAATGGCATTTGCAGTGAAAGAAAATGGGAACTCGTGAGAGAAGTGCCCCCATGTTGGCATACATCTATCTTTGTTGGCATACTTCTGCCAGTTTTGAAGGTTTTGTGAAATGTGGCATGGAACTGGACTACCTCATGTTGATAGAAATAGCAAGCAGAAACTATATCTCATCAGGCTAGATTGCAGCTTGCGACTGGATAATCTTAGGTTTTAGTCACTTACTGTTGTAACACTGTACTGGATATGTTTAATTTGTGGTATATGGTTAAAACGTGGATTTCAGAGAGGGGGGAAGGAGAATATTTCCCTCAAACATACCCATTTTTACCTGTTCAGTGTTTCTTTTTTCTAGATGCTGCTATTTTAACATCATCTCTGGTTGTTGTTCTTTCTTCTTCCTGTATTAATCAAATGCATTGTCCCAACCAGTCATGGATCATATAGTAAGAAGGATAGTGATATAGCTGGAACTGAGGTGAAGCAAGAGCGCTTAAAATCTTTATGAGTATTGGAAACATTTGACTTTTCAAACATTTTTATGGCTTGCTACAAAATGGAAATGGTGGATCTGTTGGTTGAGAACACCTATGTGACCAGTCCAGGAAGCATTGCTTTTATTTTAAATACTTACAGTGCAGTCCTGTGCAGACTCATTCCAGTCTAAACCCTCTGACTTCCAAAGGGCTCAGAGTAAAGGAACTTCATGTAGCTTTGCACTGTTAATTTGCCCTCAGTGACATCAGCACATAACCAAATATGATTGGCTGCAAAGTGTCATTGCTGGAGCTTCTGTGCTCCTGCAGTAGGCATCTTGAGAGCCCCCTGGGAGAGCCATTTGCTATGTCCACTGATACACAAACCCTGACAAAAGTCTGGAGGCCTCACTGGACACAGCTGGTAGAGAGCAGCATGCTAAAGAGATCCTTGACTCAGCCAGTCTGTTGAGGGGCTGGGCTTTTTGCTCTGGCAGCCGGCCACTTCTCCAACAGCCAGGAGGATGGAAGCTATGTTAGGCTGTTGCAGGACTTCAGGGAAGTGGACCTGGAAGGACTAGCTGCCCTCTGATGGGTCAGCAAGGGTAGGGAATACCCACAACGCCTACAAGGAGGTTTTTAAAGGCCAAGGAAGACTTTCCTTCTTACTCCTCAGGTGCCCAGACAGATAGAGCTAGGCTGTAAGCTAGGTCACCCAGCAAGAGTATTTTTGGCTAGAATGTTCTGATTCCCTTCCTTTGGGGCACTGCAACTCTCTTGATCACCCTGAAGTTGGTGGCCAATTCTCAAAGGCCTAGCTTTATTTTCTGATGAGTTGTGCCTGCCACAAACAGTACCTTAACTTCCATTGCAAATAGCATGGGGTGGGGTGGGGTTTGTGACAATAACCTGGCAAAGATGTTCTGATTCCCCTCATCTTTGGCACAGTCGCTCCCATGTTCATCCTGAAGCTGGTAGCCAGTTCTGAGACTCTCCGCTTTATTGTCTGTTAAATTATGTTTGACAGAAAGAGACAACTTAGTTGCCATTGCAAATCGCTTAGAAAGAGTGGAGTGGGGATTCTGGACAAAACTTGGTCCAGGATGCTCCAATCTCCTTCATTTTTGGCACTGCAAGCCCCACAACCATCTGGAAGCTGGTGGACACCTAACATTATTTTCTAATGAGTTACCCCTGCCACAAACAGACAATCTTAGCTTCCTTTGCATATGGGGAGTGGGGTTGGTCTACAGATAACCCGGACCAGGATGTTCCAATTCCCTTCCTTTTAGGCACTGCAACTGCCACCATCATACTGCAGCTGGTGGTCGATTTTGAAACCCCTGTTTTCTGATGAGTTATGCCTGCTGGCCACAGACCTTTGTTTTTACTACAAAGAGCATTTGGGGTAGGGGGTCGGGGCTCTGCAGATAATCCAGGCCAGAAATTCCCAATTTTCTTCATTTTAGCATTATAAAACTCATTATCTTCCTTAACTTGGGGGCCAGTTTTCAAATCCCTAGGTTTATTTTCAGATGGATATACCATGCCAGAGATACCCACAGCTTCCAATGCAAAAAGCAGGTTTCTGGAGATTGCGTTGGCCAGGATGTTCCAGTTTCCTTCATGTTTGACACTGTAGCACCCGTGGTCATCCTGAAGCCAGTGGTGAATTTTGAGACTCCTACATTTAATTTCTCAGCAGTTATGCATGCCACAGATGGGCAGAGGTATGGACAGATGGATGGATCCATTTGTTATTATAGATTAACTATTAGTTCAGACCTGAGCAGATGCTCCTATGATCTGCCACCTGAAATCAGTGGATCACAGCGATACTTTGCAAGCAAAGTTTGGGAATCCATAATATAACAAATGTCAGTGTGCCACAATTTAGACAGCTGCATTTCATCTGCCAGTGCAACCGGCTTCCTTTTAGCTCCAGGGAAAACCAAGCCTTTATCATATATGGGATTGGCAAACAGTTGAGAATCCTTTGAGATAAAAAGAACATTATAAATGGAAGATGGTATTATAGTTTGGAAACATTGTTGTTGCTCTATACCTAGTGGCTGGTTGAATGATTTACTGAATAATTATCTGATAGGAAGCTGCAGTAACGTACCCCAGGGCCACACATTAACAATGTTGATAAAAAGGAAACTGCTGCTAAGTACACCTTATCGTGACACATGAACCATGGGACTCTATTCAAAATAAAAGCACCTGGTGAAACAATCCTACAGAATGGAGATGATTTTCTTTCATGCTGATTCTAGTATTATGCCCAATGGTACTACCTGAAAAACGGCAAGACGCACAGCACAGGCAAGATGATCGCTTTAACTGGAATAAAGACTAGGCATATGTAATACTGACAATTTTGTCTTCCTAAGTGGATTTCCCTGGGAAATATATCTAATCAGATTTTGACTGGATCCAATTGTATGGTACCATTCTTTTAACACTGTTCATTGCTTGCCTGACCCTGTTTTTTTTTTCACCCACATGTTTCATTTATCTCTCACTACATCATGAGTTGATTTGTGCATTACATAGGACTGCATAAATTGTCCTCCTTGCATAACCTAACTTACCTCATAGGGTTGTTATGAAGATAGAATAGAGAACAATGAAATTCTTAGTAAAAAAAAAATCTGATATGAATATGGAAATCAGTGAATTTTGCCTTCTCTAATGTCATTTAATCCAACAAAGTTTGTTTCAATGAAAGATAGAGTCTTACACATAGACACTATAGTAGACATGGGCACGAATGGGGAAAAAAAAACCCTGAACAAGCTGTTCGTTGCTCGTTGCCATCCACGAACAACGAACAGTAATGAACATGACCCTGTTCACAAACATGTTTGTTGTCCGTGACCCCTTAAAGATCCCTTTAAACTAGCAGCTGGAAGGTGGCAGGGGGAATCCCCCCTGCCAGCTGCTAGTTTAAAGGGCCCTTTCCTGCCATGTGCAAGGGGCAGGGCCCTTTAAACACCCCACAAACTGACCTTCCCAATGTCTAATACCTACCAAATTTGCAGAGGACATAGTCCTTACTGTCCTCCAAAGACCCCCAAAGTTTCAGAGAGATTGCACCCCAGGAAAGGCATGATCCATGTGTGTCCCCCCTTTGCTGTCATTTTCTCCTCACAGTGGCAAAAACGGGACTGCCTGTTGGAATGCAGCTACTTTGAGGGGTTACAAACTGACCTTCCCAATGTCCAATACCCACCAAATTTGCAGGGGACATAGTCCTCAGTGTCCTCCAAAGACCCCCGAAGTTTCAGAGAGATTGCACCCCAGGAAAGGCATGATGCATGGGTCTCCCCCTTTGTTGTCATTTTCTCTTCACAGTAGCAAAAATGGGACTCTTTGCTGGAAGTACTTTGAAGGGTTAAAGCCAGAAGGGAAGCCAAAAGGAGTTCAGACAGAGTTCAGTCCCTGCCGTTGCCAGAAAAATTGATTGAAAGGCCCCAGACTGTCTGGCTTGACAAATGGCTGACGATGGTAACGAACGAGGCTTGCAACGACCACTTGTTCATTTAGAATGGAGCCTCACGAACGGCTTATTCGCGAACAGATGAATGGGCTGTTCGTGGGTTTTTTCCATTCATAATGCTGTTTGTGCCCATGTCTACACTATAGCCATAATCCCAACTAAGACATGAAAGAGAAAGAAAAAGAGAATCATTGTTTCGGGGCATCATTTCACAACATTTGTGTTACGCAGTTCAAAGGAATAAACTACTTAGCCTCTCAACTTTCTCCTACTCAGCTACTCCTAAGTGCTGAGTGTGAAAGGCCAAAGATGCTGTCAAAGATCAAAGGTGCTATCCCATTGATCAAGTCTTTGCAATCCACAACCAGAGACCCAGTGTCTTGGGAAAAAATTGGATAACCTGGACTGTTTTATCATTAGGTTGGTTTGTCATTAGGCATACAGAGGACCACTTTTGCTGCAGTGGCCGAAACTGGAAGGAGGGAAGAAGAAAGTGTTATCTGAATGGCTACATGGTCTGAGGCATCCCTCTGAGCACATCCAAAGCACAGGCCAGCACCACAAGGGTTAATATATGTTGGGATATTCTCCTGGGTATCGTGGTTTGAGTTAACCAGTGCTATAATAAAGAGTTCTCTCTCCTGCTGCTAGTCAGATGCACTCATGTGAAGACTGATGCACTTCTTAAAACAATCTCTTAACTACAAGTCACTTAACAACTTGAAAACTCCATTCTTTTATGATATCTCTTAAAAGGGGAAATTCTAACTTGCATCTTATACCTGTTTGGGACACACTATCCTGCAACAAAATTAGCAGTTGCCTCAAATCATACTTCAGGCTTTTTCTCTTGCTGCTGGTCAGAGTAATTGAGGAGTGGACCCTTGCAACTGATAATTCAGGAGCAAGTTTACTAACTGCTCATGTTCGATGACAGTTTTCTTCCTGGGCACAGACTTATTGGAGCCATTTCTCATTTGAGAGACCTCCCTGCCCCCCTCTCTGCTACCTGCTGGACTGCCAAGGGCTAGCAGGGAGGGATTTTTTTGTGAAGGTGGTGTTCCAGCAAATATCCAGAAGTGATATCACATTGCCAGCATGATGCCATCATGATGCTCTAAGATGAGGCAAAACCATCAAGTTTGGGCTGAATCCTAGAGCATCACATCAGCAGCCCACCAGTAACATGATGCAACTTTGCAGCATTATTCCTCCCAATCCCACCCTCTCCCTTGTCTGTTGATAGCCAGGTGATGGCTGGCCATCCTATTTCCCATAATTCTATGTTTTTAATATGAATAAGTAACATCTCAAAGGGAAAGCAACTTGGGTTACACAAGCATGGCTAGAGAGCCTCATGAGCTGTGCATCAGGGGTAGCAGCCTGCTAGAAAATATATAGGAGTGGGAAAGGTCAGATAGCTCATCTTGAAGCATCTATGAGAATACCAGGGCATAAGGGAAATCCCATCAACCATCCCATTAATGAGATGTGTGAGTATTTGGCACAAGTTGTGGTGTCTTTCTAATATTTCCTTTAAGGCGTCAAAAAAGATGAATGACAATCAAGCCAGCCACTCAGCTCGTGATTCTCCCTGAAGTGTAATCTTTCACAGCCCAGTAAAAGAAATGATAACATATAGTGATGCTCATAAGAAGGGGGTGGTTTCTGTCCTTGATGAGCCCAAACATTACTGCTTCATTTCAGGGCAGCAATTCTGGAAAGAAAAAACACTTCCTAGAGTATGGTCAAAAGCAGGGCTTTTTTTCAGCTGGAACATGGTGGAACGGAGTTCTGGCACCTCTTGAAAATGGTCACATGGCCAGTGGCCCCGCCCCTGATCTCCAGACAGAGGAGTTTAGATTGCCCTCCAGACAGATCAGGGGGTGGGGCCCCTGGCCACGTGACCATTTTTTCCGAGGGCAATTTAAACTTTAAAAAACTCCCCCCTTGTTCCAGCTGACCCAAAGTGACATCATTGTGTGGTCCTGAGTTCCACCGCTGAGTTCCACCACCTCTTTTCCCAGAAAAAAAGCCCTGGTCAAAAGGCATAGGATGCAGCATCTAAAGCTAAGCAGGGCTAGGTTTTATCAATGTCAGATGGAGACTGCTTTGAGTTTTGTATGGAAAAGGTGGGATATACATTTCAAATGTGTAAATACAAAGATCATTTCAGAAGCCTGCATTGAATTGATTTTTCCACCAAAGTATCTGAAGTGCCAGCATCTAATTTTTAAAATGATCCCATATCTGGGATTTTCCTAGTCATATATTGAAGCATCTCTAAGACCTCTTGCCATAGCTCTCTTGATACAGATCAAACACAGATATTGGGCTAAGGCTGAAAAGGCAAGGATATGTCTTTACTTTCAGTTAGGGGTATCTAAGACTGGCCAGTCCCAGCAGCTTTAATAGATCCTCATAATTCTCCTCAGAGGAGAAGCCACTCAGGAAAGGCAATGGAAAGGTCCTTTACCATTTGACACGTCTTTCATAATTTCTCCTGCCACTCCAGCTAATTAATTAACATTGCTATTTGTGCTTAAACAAGAAGGTCCCTCTCCTGCTTTTCTTCAAAGCCCATCTGCTTCTCATTGACCTTGCTAGTGAAGTCATCCCAAACCTGACTTTGAGAAAGCAAAAACACTTATAAGCCAACCAGCAGCAATGTCATAAAGACGGGGCTGTGACCACACAGCGGGGGAAATTGAGTTGAATGGAAAGAAACAGACTTCCGTGAACAGATGATAACAAAGGAGGAAAGCAGGTTGCAGCTAGAATGTGACTGCTTCTTTGACTTGAATCGTCCTCTTTTATAAGACATTCAGAACTTTACATCATCTCTTTCAGTCCCTTTATGCAGCTCTTTTACCCACCTGTATATCATCCTTATGGCTAAAAGGGTATGGGAGAAGGGGAAAGAGAAATATTGCTGAATTGGATCAAGAATTAATCTGGTTCATCTTTCTGTTCTCCACAGTGGCTCCAGGGACACCCTCATGTGATTCTTCTAGCCACAAACTGTGCATTCACAGAAATCATTCCATTGTACATTGAAAACCATCAATTTGAGGGAATTATAATGTGCATGTGAACTGAGTATCTGCATCACTGGCATCTGGGAAGGTGTACAGCATGCCAGTTAACATGTTTTTCCAAAGTCCTGCTGTCTGTGCCCCTCCCTACGAAGGTGAAGTAGGCAGCAGCCAGAGACTGGGCTTTGGGCTTTTCAGTAGTGATATCTTCCTTTGGAATGCCCTCTCTCCTTAGAAAGCTACTTTCCCATCCTGTACTGAATAGGTACTGTCCTGTTCTTGGTGTCCCCGTGATGGGAGAAAAGTAAGTTGAAGAATTTATTAATATGCAAACAAACAAAGCACTGGGCCAAAACACTTCTTTTTACCCAGGCTTTGAACTGAGGGAGGCCATCCTTTTTAAAGCTTTTTTTGTCTGATTGTAGCTTGAAGGATGTTTTTATGGATGTGATGTTAGGCAGATTAATGTTATTTTCATTCATTTCTTTTTAGGGTTTTTAAATATTGGCGATTTTAAGGTTGTTTTCATCATATTATAACCTTTTTACTTTGTGAGCCATCTCAGGTAGGACTCTAGAGAGGTGGCACACATATAAATAAATAAACATATAGATAAATAAATAAATAATCAGTGCAAGATTACATTCAAATATATTCCAACAGGAAGAGAAGCACATGTTTCTCCTGCAACAATAGCTATGTATAGGAATCTCTGACGTGCCACCTGTCTCATTTTACTCCCTTAGTGAGTGCTCCGAATAAGGTCTACTCAGAATCATACTCAGGTATATTCAGTGGGGTTTACTCCCAGGAAAGTATTCTTAGAATTACTGCCTTGTGCTCCCAACTACATATTTATTTATTCATCTACTAACTTTCAAAAATGAGTTTTAAAAGAAAGGGGTCTTTTGGCACAGGCCACTGGCATACAAATTCACAGGTATACAGTTACACAAAAAAAGGCAAGCAGTTGTGATCACCACCTTAGAATTGTGAAAATCTCATGAAACAGGGAGGAGAAGCTGTTCAGGAAGATTATAGAAATCAAGCTGTAATCCCCCTCACACATGTGTCAGCACATTACCCCAGAATATGTTGTCTTAATTTGCAGAGAGAGGGAATACAGCAGTGCTAGGGAGTGAGTGATGGGCCCCCAGCTTTGAATAAGCATTGCAACACCACCTTGGGTTTCTTAGTCTTATCAATAAGTGGATACTTTTTTTTTCTTTTTAACTAAGCCTAAATTTTGGAGACAGCCCTAAGCTCAGATCTCTCTCTCTCTTATATCTACTTTGTTGTGTCTTCGTGACTTAATTGTTCTTGTCTGTCTTTTGAAAGAGTTTTTCTGGAAACAGAACTTTGACGATGATCAGGTCTCTATCTAAAATACACTTATTTGCTTAGCAACATATTAAAACCCACAATCGCCAAGCACTTTCATAGATGGAGAGCCAACTATATTCCCTTGGATTCTATATGACCAATGCAAGCAAGCAACCTAAAGAAACTTCCTCTGTGCACATTGATTAGAGAGTCATAAAATATACATCTTGATCAGTCTGTTTCTGGCTATTTCCTTGGCTGATTGCTGAATTGTAAGTGAAATGGCACAGTCGGCAAATCCCCGCTTCACCTTTTCTAGCTAAAAGTATCAGGTGCTCCAGCATAATTCATTACTGCCTACATCCCGAGAACAATTTATAGCCTGGTGTGCCACTGTGATAGGCTAATCAGGTCAAAACAATTCTCCTCTTTGGACCTTTTCCATTATCAAATTGTTCTCGTTTAGATGAAGAAATTATATACCGTAGGATTGCATTGGCATGGTCCTCTCCAAACCATCTGCTCACGGCAGTCCATCTGCTCTCCATATGACAGTAATACTTCTCATATGAACCTCTCAATTTGTAAAGGGGAGAAGGGGCCTTGCCAATCCCAGTGCTCATATGAGGAAACTGAAAAAGGGACTCAAGAATGACACAGGCACCTGGGGGGAAATCACTGGCAGAACCAAAATAAAATGAACCAGGTGCCTGTTGAGTTGCAGTTTCAACCACCAGGAATTTTCTTCATTTGCTGGACTTACTCCGATGATGTCTATTGTGGCCTTCTTTGTATTTACCCTAGCTTGATACCCGTGCTTCGCTATGGTATATAACGACTTTAAATCCAATTATAATACTTATGGGTATGTAAATTTTTGGGGTTTGTTGTTGTTGTTGTTTTTTAAGTTGGTTTTCTGTAGTATAATAGTATAGTACCCGAGCTTCACAAAGGTGTTTGAATAAAGCGAAGCATGTTGATGCTGAAAAATTGATGAAGTGAATTTCGAAATGTAACATTTATTGAAGAGATTTTTAAAAGAAAAAGATTTTAGTGCAATAAATGAAGTGAAAAATACATACAACTGTTTTTTTCTACTGAAGGACCTCTTTGTAGACCTCATTGGTGGTTTTCCCCTCAGATGCTAGGATCACCAGGCTGCTGGGTGAGCTCACTCTGGAGCAGGCCATGTAGAACTGCCCATGTGAGAAGCAGTCCTCCCTCAAGTCAATTCCTGCCACCTTCAGTGTCTGCCCCTGGGACTTGCTGATCGTCATAGCAAAGCAGGCCTTTAGGGGTAACTGCAGTCTCTAGAACTTGAAGAGGTTATCTGATGGTATGAGTTGTATGTGTGGTATGAACACTGATTCCCCTCCCCCCCCCCGAGCACTGCTGGTGAACAATGTGGCCTCGATGGTGTTCCTGTGGAGGGCTTTCACTTGCAGTCTGGTGCCACTGCAGAGTTTGGGTGGATTGAGGTTTTGGAGCAGCATTACTGGAGCCCCCACTTTGAGGAGAAGTGGACCCTCATGTTCATGGGGAGCCTCATGTTCTTTCTTAGTGAGAATTTCCTGATGAGGGGCCATAGATACAATGCCTTGACACACGTGGTAACCTTGTCAGCTCGAGTTCCCCTTGGGACTACTGGCAGAGTCTGCTGGAAGTCTTCAGCCAGCAGCAAGGTGACTCCCCCCATTATTCTCTTTGTTGCCACTGACATCTTTGAGGGTTATGCTCAGTGCCTCAAAACACCCCTTGAGCGCCATGGGGGAGGGTGTAAGCAGGCAGGAGCCTGCTAGCCACACAGGAAAGCCAGGCCCCCAGGGATATTGGCAACCCTAGAGGGGAAGACTGGGAGGTATATTTTTACCTCAGGACACATTCATTCTCCCAATAGCAACTGTATACTCTTTAGAATGTTGGGGAGATGACCAATCAGGCCGCATATGCAAATAACCTCAGGGAAGAGTGGCGGTTGGCGGGAGGGGGGGGAGAGCACCCTGCCAGCCACACAGGAAAGCTGTATCCCTATGAGAAACACACATTTTACCCCTTTTTACCCCTTAGGGGGCGAATTTCTTAAAATCCCTTCTTAGTGAGCCTCTTCATCACAAAAGGAACATTTTCCCCAAATTTCACGTTTCTAGGTCCAGGGGTTTGGGCTGAGCACTGATGACTCAGTCAGGATACTTGTCGTTATATACAGAGATTAAGCATCAAATACTCACTAGAATGGTCCATTCTGCAGGCCCGGAAATGAGGACTTTCAGTCAATCCTGGATCCCTGACAAGTGTATCAGTATGACACATGAAGTTGTCAGTTGTGAAGCACATGTGAACATTTCTTCACTATTCTAGACCTTTTTAAAAACTTAGAAGAGCCCTGTCATTTTCTTACCAATGCTGATGTATATTAAAGCAGATATTTTGAAAGAGAAACTAATGGACACCAGTTCTTTAACAATTGATGTGAAATTAGCAATGGAAAAACTCACTTTGGCTCAATTCAGACAGGGCTCATAGAATATGGTTTTGTTTTAAAAAATAGAAAATAATGCATTTTTCTAAGTCCAAACTTCATGCATCCAAAATTCCTTTCTCTAACTTTCACCTTCTCATAAGTCCATCAGCTCTGCCACCTCTTTTCCATCCCAAAGTAATGCTAGTACCAGAGTGTCTGTCTCAGGCAAAAAAAAACCACCTGGTTTTCCCTTCTCCTGGTAATGCTGAAAGTGGAAGGGTTTCTAGAGACAGGGATCCTGGAAATATATTTTACTAGGGTACTTAAATATGTATTACAGCCATTGGATGCCCTGTAAATGACATCCTGATGAGTTCCTTGCACCTGGAAAACTGCCATGTGCCTGTGGAAAGATACAGGTGCCTTGGGAAAACCAAAGTGGTAATCATACAAAGGACACTTGATGTGCTATTGGACACTACTGCTGCCAGTAAGTTTCTGCATGGCATTGGTGGGCAACAAATTTGCTCCTAAGATTCTTGGCGTACTGCCTAATACCCTGGAAACTTAAGAATGGTGAGACGCAGTGGGAGCGGCTCTCATGGCTAGGTGATCAAGTGATTGAGCATACCTTCCCTGATAATTCCCCCCATTCCAGATAAATTTGAGAAGAGGTTTCCTGTTGGGGGGACAAGATAATGGCTGTTTCCACACATCCTTATTTTAGCAGCACCATATCTCTATTGTGCTGCTATACTCACATTAGTACACACATCCTCGTAACGGAGCCAAACAAATCCTGTCATCCTCCCATCATCGTTACACTTTCTCTGAGAATGCTGTTCTCCCACTTTTTCCACTTTGAAATGTGCTTTAGTGCTATTTTTTGCATGCATGAGAATGCTCAAAAATGCTTCTCCAGAGACCACCCACTCAACCACTCCTACTTTTTGGTTTCTGCTTCCTCATCCCAGTTGCAGTGGTGAAGCTGAAAGTCCTGCTGAGTGTTTGCAGTTTTCAAGCACTAAATACTAAATACATCTTATGCTTAAAGTATAAAACAAAGAGTAATATATGGAGTATGGGTTAAATTGATTGACCTATATTGAAGGCATGCAATGTTTATAATGTACTTAAAGTTATGTATAATGAGGAATAAATTGTTTGTTCAATATAGAGGAGACCAGAATGAGTAAGATAGAGTACAGGTTACCAAAATGATTATTGAAGAATATATGCCAGAAATGTATTATCTAGTTGTTAAGTTAAATGGAAAGGGAAATGAGACAGCATTGTGATATAATAGGTAAGCTTAGAAGAGAGTGAAAGTATACGTTTAATAGGTAAAATAAGTTTGAAATGAGTAGGGGAAAATAGATAAGGGGTTGGAAAACTGTTGGAAGTCAACAAAAGGGGGGGGGAAAGGGAGGGGGTTAGAATTGGAATTTTTTAAAGGAAATTGATTGTAATGGACATTAAAATATTTCTAATCCAATAAAAAACTTTAAAAAAAATACTAAATACATGACATAAACATATTCATCACTTTATTTCCGTTGTCTTTAGCTGTACATATATGTTCATGGTACCATAGACGTAAAAGCAGAGTGATACGAGAGCCAGCAGTGTGGTGCAATGGTACAGTGTTGAACTAGGGTCTGTGAAATCAGCTTTAAATCCTCATCCTGCCTACAGCTCATCATGGACTAGTCCCCTCATTCACTTTTGAGGATAAAAAGGGGTAACCATGTATGGAACCCCAAGCTCCTTGAAAGAAAGGCAGGATATAATTTTAGTAAATAAATAATCTTGACCTCTACCATGTCTCATTTCTTCCTATGTCACCTGTTTTCCTTTTGCCAGGTCTCACATGTTTCTGATGGTGCTCATAGTGATACAATGGGGGAAAGACCCAAAAGGCATGTGGAATTTGCCACATATGACTAGACAGAGTACAGCAGTGGGATCCCTAGCACAATGCATTATTTAGGGGGAAATTTCAGCATCCATTGTAGATCTTGGTACTCAATAGCAATAGAATATGAAACATTCAATTGGGAAGGGAAGGAAAATCCAGGAGAGCCCCTTGATTGGCAAGTAATGGGTTAAGAAGTTTTCATGTCAATAGGGGGATTTAGAGAGTTCCTCTGTCAATAAGAACTTCTACAAATAAGGCAAGGAGCAAAGTTTTGGGGTAGGAAAGAGGCATGTTGGAGGTAATCTTGGTTGCATAGTCAGAGAATGGAAAGCAGGATGTATATACTAACTATCCAGTCTTGAGCCATGCAAGGAAATATCTTATTACCTAAAACCCCTTACGCACTAGTCTTTTTCGAAGGAGAAATGTTCAAATACTAATTTCCTTTGAATAAATATTTCTATTTCCAAATTCCTGACAGAACTTCCATAATTGTCTTTTGCCTCCTTGGCTTTAGAAAGCTGGAGAATTTTCACCTAGACTTCAAGAGATGCCCAGGCATGCATCAAAACCCAAGCCCTGCAAACATAGTTACCTACTTTTGTTGCCAACCACTGTTTCTCCACGCTCCAGTTGGATTTGCTGACATTAGCAGGTGATGATGCTTATTGCTGGGTTTTGAAAAGATTCACATGGCAAGTTCTGAAAAATGCACTGCCGCTAAAGGAAGAAGGGCAAGCCACAATCTTTTTCCTCCAAGCAAAGACAAAGAAACTTGTCATGTTCTTTTGCTGCTTATTATGCAATTGCTCCAGAAGTCTTCCATTCCCCATTTGTTAAGTGAACCAATGCAACAGACCCTGCTGGGATGAGCAGACCTCAGACCAAAATAATCACAGGCCTTTAATTGGCTCTGGTCTGCACCCCAGCTATACATGCCCTCTCCGAGCACCAAGGTTTAATGCCCTCTAAAGAGCCTAGGAAAAGGCAGGACAATAAGAAATGTTATCCTTAAGTACACTTAAAAAATAATAAGGGTGAGGAGTTTCTTTAGTTTGGCATGTTCCATCAGAGACTGGATAATAGAATTTCTAAACCCATTGATTTTATGGCATTAAGAATCTGCTTGATAAGGCAGTCTCAGCACACTGCTGATTGCTATCGCTAGCTGTATAAGCAATACTGTCCCCATTTCATTTTCAGTAAGAAATTGAGGGAGACTTTGCTTCACAAAAGAGAAAGGGTTGCAAAGAATGTGCCAAAAAACCCCTTTGTCATTGTGGGGCCTTATGCATATAGCCTATTAAAAAGACGTGAGGAAAGATCTTTTAAAAAAACCTGCTGTAATGCTGAGTACAGTTAATGCACACATTAAGTCCCATTACAATCAATGAAACATACGTCAGCCTAACACAGATGTCTAGAACCGTAAACACAGAAGTCTAGTTTCACGTATAGCTTCTGCCAGCAGACAGCCCTATAAGAGAATACTAATCCACAAGCAATAAGGAGACAGATGGGACTCCCTTGACCCCATCCTGATCTGTACATTAATAGCAGCATGGCATGGAAGAAATTCAACAGGGGCGGTTTTTATGAAACCAATGACTCAGTTACAGGGAAGCGTCACTTCTTTAACGCATTGCTATTTTGCAAAATAAAACAGGAGTTTAGTGGTATCTTAAAGATGAGTGAAAAAATGTTCTGCATTTGCTAAAGCTCACATCATCAGATTCACAGGAGTATATATTGCCTAGGCTTTTATAATCATAACAGAAAGAGGATGGGGGAGTGTGAAAAGAGAGGCCAGTTTAAATAAAATCTAACAAAAAAAAGGCAATCTAATTAGTTCACTCAGAGAAACTACCCGCCCAACTATTGTTTTCCAGGCAAAGTAGAATTAACATAGATAATAATACCTAGACTGAGTGAGGAATTCCTGGTCCCTCTTAAGACCTTGGGGAAGGGGCAGTAAATAGTCTTGAACTTGATAATGAATTCCAGTCCAGCAATTTCACAATGGATTCTCCCTTGGAATTTCTCTGTCTGAAAACAATAACTTTGATCAGCAACAGAATGCCCTGAAGAGAGTAATCTCCCCCACACACATAAACACAGACACAGACACAGACACAGACACACACACACACACACACACACACACACACACACGGCTATCAATATTGAGATTTTAAGTGTCAGATGTATCCACATCTGTGTAGTGACAGGCCTGTTTGCATTGATTAGTCTAGATGCCAAAGCTTTTTGTCTGCTTTGTATTCCTAGCAATGTTTCTATTAATGGTTCTTAGTCATTATATAGCACTTTCCCTAAGTGCTCAATACTGTTCATGCACATTACTTTAATAAGCCTTACACAGTCCTGCAAGGCAGGCCAGCATTATAACAGCGATCTAGTGTATTTTCTACACTGAGCTGTCAGAGGTCAATCACTCAGAAGAAAGAAAGGGAGTATTTACGCATGTGTAGGCCAGGCCACTACAAGTAGAGAGAAGACAGGATGAGTACTTGACAGGCTACAGAAGCTTCCCTTTACCTCCAGTTTCCTTTCCCAAGCATGGCTCCCCGTATGGGATCTTTGGCTGTGCTCTTCTACCTGCCTGCCTGTTAATACCCCTGAGTATTAACGTCTGAGCTAAAGCTCTCCTCTAGATGTCTGTCTGTGTCCTCTACAGAATAAATAATGCAAACAGTAAACATGCTGGGCAATAACCTTCCTTGTCTCCCAACCCAACTGAAGATGAAGATGGCAAGGAGAGACTGCGAAAGAAACAGTGAATACTGATGGCGAACAGACAAAATGAAGCAGATATAGATTGCATAATCCAAGTCATTAGAATGACAGAGTTGCACAGTTTGAATACAGATCCCCTTCGTCTCCCATTTGCAGGTGTTCCTTTGACGCAGCTGTGTCCCTTGGCTAGAGAAGGGCCCAAAAGAGACTCGGAGGATGCCTACTGCTTCCATTAACCTTCAGCATAAATTGGGAAGTGCATGTGAAAAAGAACAGGAACAGGAAGTTGTTTCATTGCTGGAGCAGTTACATTGTGATGATTGAGCTCTCCCGAGGGGACTGTTAGATGAGAACTTGATTTCTGTCTCTGCTCTGTGACTCATAACTCTGCTAGGCCTTGATCAAACCGTTATTCCCGCAAGTCTGTAAGATCAAGATGATTGCTTTACCATGTCTTGCTATGGTGAAGTAAGAATTGACTGTTTCTCTGTATACAAAGGTGAGCATCAGGAGCGCACAGAAGTATTTTCTTCAGCGGACAACATGCATCTGTAAGGTCTTAAGGAGGTTTTTGCACATCTTATGAATTTGTTTTTGGTGCTCGCGTGGGTGGGTGTGTCTTATGAGCCTTCTATGAAGAATGGACTATTCAACCACAAAATATCTGGAGACGTTTTTTCTTAATTGCAGCTTTTGTAAATAAAATGGAGAAGGGGAGAACAGTTTATGTTGCCCTGAGCATCTTGAACACAGTGCAGAATAAACTGCACAAAATTTGTAGACAGTCCATTTCTATCTTATATTCAAGCATATGGTATTCCTCCTTTTCATCCTGAATATCTTTTTAGTAGGGCTTCCCAACAATCCAGTTGAGACTGAGCCACTGATGCTTAAAAAAACATAATCCAAAATAGGGATGAAGGGATGACAGACTTCCACTTTTACCATCCCTTTCCCATCTATTGGGAAGAGAAAGAGCAGGGAGCAGGCCCTCTCCAGTGAACCTTTTTGACATTGCTGCAGGGTCCTTGCTGAAGATTGGAAGCTGCACACTCACCATTTTAATTGCCTATAGTTCTTCATGCCAAGTGCCCAAGGGGTAGAAGACTGGCAGGAAAGCCAATTTCTAGAGGACTGTGGAGGAGCTGGCACAGGATTGCATTTGAAATCAGATGCCAGTTTGGCTTGGACTTGATGCTGATGAATGGAAGTAGGACTAGAGGGAGAGACCTTTCCACAGTGTAGCCACCTGGTGGGATGGATTAGGCCAAGTCCTAGCATGTCTTCCACTTAGAGGCAAAGTGCTAGACAGATGTCTCTTTCGACACTGACTTGGGAGACAGGATATTGCAGAGGGGAATGCAGAGGAGGGATCCATCAGTAATTTTATCAGTGTACGCAGTGTACCCAAGTCAGAAAGAAACTCCCATATCCAGCCTTGCAAGCATATGTGATCTCTCTCATCATGTTTGAAAGTAATATGCTTGTCTTCAAAGAAAGTTCCTGCTGATTTCCTTTAAAATTACAGCTCCTGCTCTTGTTTTCCCCACTGCATGCATTTTGCATTAAATGGCTTTCACTGTAGGTTTGCCATCTCTCCTTAAATCTGTGTTTGTGCCACCTCTTGTGTGGGACTGAAGACTACACACATCCCTCACCCTTGGTATGGCAAAACTGGAGACAGTGAAGATGCAAAAGGTTAAATAAATGATAATTGCAATGCTTTTTACAGTGAAAGACCAAAACACATTTCCACTCAGTGGATGGGAGCTGTTAACAAGGAAGGAAAGCAACAAATAACCCAGTTGGAATTCATGATGTGAGGAGTACAGTATATTTATTCTTCTGTTTCAAGCAGCTGGGAAAAAAATAAGAACAGGATGGTTGATTCCACTGCACACCAACAGAGTTCTCTTTTTAAAAAACCATGTAGCCTAGGAATGCAATTTTTAAATTACTTGAAGTACCACAATAATAATAATGATAATATCATTGTTGACTGTGTTTCATTGCTCATGGAAGCTAACAGCAGAATTCCCTTGCCCTCCAAACAAATTCAGCGCAAAGCAAGGGTGGCCGTGCAGGCAACAAAACTTCACGAGCGCATCCATCAAATCCTGCAATGGGACCAGCGAAGCACGCGGGCTGCAAGGCATCCGTAATAAGAACTGGAGAATGGAACAGCCTCAGCAGTAGGGGCTCAATAATTAATCAAAGCTGAAATTCTCTCTAACAAAGGTGGCAGCCCCAACAAACAGAAACCAAGAATTTAAGGAATTACTCTGAGGGAAGAACAGAGAGCTCAAGGAGCGGACAAAGGTATTGGGCATCCTATCTAGAGGTCTGCAAGAGCTGCAGACCTGCATATTATTCCCCCCCCCCCACGCCCTGCCAACACACACACACACCACTTTCCAGGAAGAAGAGTTACAGAACCACAGAAAGGATTAGAGTTTTCCTGCAGGAAAACCCGTTATTAAAGTATCCTGTGTTACATCCATGGGCAATGTGTCTGAGTAGTCTGTAGTATATCTGTTGCCCACCTCCTAGCTGCCAAGTGCATAATCCCAGTTCTCAGTGCTAAATTATATTAGCTCCTTCCAAGACACCTTTCTCCCTTGTTATGCCAGCAAAGGCATGCATGTCCAATGGCTAAGCTTGCAGTCACAGCGCTAGGGGTTAGCAAGATGTGAGGTGGGATAAAGGAAGAACAGTCTGCTTTACATTGATGCATTCAGAATGCTTGGATAAGGAGAAATGATTGTGAATGAAACCAAAGGTTTGAGTCTGAGTCGTTTTATCTTTGATCAGCCGGACATAGGGAATATTGGCTGAGACTGACCCTATCCAGGAACTGGTACGCCAAAAGTTCAGGCACTTCTAATCTAATCTGTTAGCTGTGTTTATGGTTTGCTTTCCTTCCCCTTATTCCAAGTAGCTGCTGTTTCTTGAATGAAATCATTGATTCACTGTGATCGGATGACACATTCAAGTGACAAGGAGGAGCTGAAGTTCACTTCAACTTTTGGGGAATACATTCACTCTGAAGGTGGTGTCCCCATTACCCCATTCTAAATCTTATAATGAACACTGGAGAGCTGTAGGCTTGAGGTAGGCAACATTGTGACTCACCAAGGTAAAAGCTCTTGTCCTGACTGGGCTCCAGTGTGGTTATGGTCAGAGTTCCCATAAAGAGATAAGCACAGGTGTTACCTTGCTCGTGGTGATAAAGGAATGGCAAGGCTGCATGAAGAAACCAAAATACAATGTGATAACTATTCCATATTTTTTTTCTATAATAATCACTTCAGTACCATCTCAGACTGCAAAGCAGAGCTTGAGATCTGAAAGTAGTTTGCAGTGCAATACTAAGAAGAGTTTCCTAGGAGTAAACTCCAGTGACTAGAGCTGAATAGGCCTGCTTAAGAGAGCTGTCCATCTGTTTTCATATATGTCCAGAGGTGTTCTTTCTATAGAACAGATTGAATACTTTGCCCATAATACAGCTCTGAAAAAGTAATGAATGGACATCTCCTACTTCCTTACTTTGTGGTGGAGCTGGTGTCAAGAAAGGAAGCAGGAGTAAGGAAGACAGCTGGGAAGATGGAGATGGTTGTGAAAGGATATGCTTGGAAAGGGACACAGAACAGGGAAGAGAAAGACTTGAGCTCATTCAAGATGATTAACTGGTAAAGCCAAGGCCAAGAAAAGAAAATTAATGAAGTATTATCCAAACAAATCCCAAACAAATGCTAAGGATGAAATAAACTCTACAATGTTCTATCATTTCATGCCATGGAATTCTGAAGATACTTGCCACCAATTTTGTCCTATAGAACATAGGTCTTTATTATAATCGTAATGGTAAAAAGGAGGGGAGGGGGAAATGGAGTGCTCCTGAGCAAGGTTTATAGGGGGGAAGTTGCCATGTCATCATGAGCACCATATTCCACTGACAGTGAGGGAAAAATTGGGCAAAATTACTTTTAAAAAATTAAAAATGGCAGTTCTCCTGCCACTGTGCAATGTATAGTCCTATGTACAAGTAGATTTTAGGCATCTTAGAAATAGTAACTGGTCCTGCATGCTGATACCTATAATAATTGTTTCCACAGCTTGACTCTGGTTCATTACCTGTTGCTGGTAGAGGCAAGGAAATGCAGTCATGTGATATCAGATGTTAAGAACTGGAAATGGAAATTCAACCAGGGCTACCATTATGGTGCCAGTCCTCTGTTTCTTGTAAATTCTTCACTCAATTGGAACACAAGAAACTGCTCATCATAGGATCAACTACTCTGTATTGTCTGCACCAAATTGTACTACATCTCCAAGGTCTTTACTAGCCTTTCTGTGCAATCCTAAGGACACTTTCCTGGGATCAAGCCTGATTGAGTCCTGACTAGACATGGGCACGAACAGGAAAAAAAACCCGAACATGGCGTTCATTGTTTGTTGCCATCCACGAACAATAAACAACAAACAATGAACACTGATGAACATGACCTGTTCACAAACATGATCGTTGTTCGTTGTTTGTGGGGGCCAGCAGGCCATCCTCCAGCCATCAAGATCCCTACCACACCACTCCCAGAAACCTTACCTGAGTAGGCAGCAGGAAAGGTACCAGTAATAAATAATAGCTTGGCCCAGAGCCTGGCAGCAGCCCTGGAACTTGAAGAGGTAGATCCCTATCCCACCACACACAAAGAAAATTCAAGCTCCAATGCACTCTATCAAAATGCTAACAGCAACTGTCTCTCTCCCTCTCCACTGACTGCAAAGTCAGAGCTGGGAGCCCCCCTCCCCCCTGGTCTTTGCTCCCTTGTAACAAATTTGGAGCTCCATACTTGAAAGGAAGACCTGCCTATCAAGCTAAATTGGACTTAGATTGGGGTTTCCAGGGCAACAGCAGGAGTTCATGCAGTCCCTGCCTCTGGTTGCCAAGGGAATTGATTTAAGGTGCCAGATTGTCTGGCTTGAACAACAGCAACCAACTGCAATGAAAAAGGCTTGCAATGACCACCTGTTCATTTAGAATGGGGCCTCACAAACAGCTTGTTCGCAAACAGCTGATTGGGCAGTTCATGGCTTTTCTTAGTTCGTATTGCTGTTCATGCCCATCTCTAGTCCTGACTGGGATTCTGAATAGACCTTTTTAGGATTGCTCTCTTGCTTCCGGAGACCAGATTCCAGGACTGAACTTGGGACCTGATACTTGCAAATAATGAGTTCAACCACAAGGGTGATGGGCCTTCTCCTTGTAAGTACAGAACTAAATACTAGCATGTTCAGCATGCATAGCTTTTTCTTAGTGCCATTAAGCCATTTTGCTATCTAGAAAACAAACCGGCTGAGTGAGGCATGAAAAATCCCCAAATGTCCACTTTAGAAAAAATGTCTGCCTGTGTTGATAGTTCCAACAGTGTGGTGATAGGCATTTCATAACCTGGATAGATGAATAGGCAGGAGACAATGAAATGAGCTTCAAGTGAATTTTTCAATTGAATAACCAGTTGAAAGATTCATTGAGACAGCAAGAAAATAATCAAGACTGCCTAATTTCCAAGTAACTACTCTTTGTGTCTCTCTTCCTCAATAGTGTGTGTACATTGCTCTATTAAAGTGAAGGAAGACCTAAAAGTCTTAATCAGCCCTACAATCTGAAGCAATGATGGGGAAGGAGAAGGGAAATGATCCAAGAAGGGGAAAAGAAATTTGTAAGGGAATGTCCTTTATAAATGCTCTCTCTGGAGGGTAATCCTGCTGTCTTCAGAGATTGCGGAAACAAACAACAGACAATGAGGCCCATAGCCATTCTCTCTGGGCTGGCTACATTATTTGGAGAAGGTCTGCTTTGCAAACTGTTGAGGAATTAAGTAAATACGGCGACTCTTATCTCTGCTTGAACGCCTGGTCAGTCTCTCGTGAGGGAGTCAAAGGGCTTTCAGTAGCTGAAGGGCAGTTTTATAATTAGTGAGAGGCCCATTGGCAGCCTGAACAAATATCGTTCACTTGTAGTGTTACTGGAAAAGTCAGAGTTCATTGGGAAACTGTGCTGATGTTGGAAAAGCATTTGTATATAATTCCAGAACTGCTTTTTTATTCATTTGTTTAAAGGCCATTAGCTGTCTATTACTGAATCGGCTGAGCTGACATCTAAAAACAAAAACAAAACTATTTACCATGTTTTAAAGTTTGGAATATGTTTTTCAAGATTTCTACAAACATATCATGAAGTACATTTTATTATTGTTTGGTACTGTAGTTATATCATTTAAATGTCCCAGTAGTTACAGTAGTAATATCTTTTAAGTCTGCATTAGATTTTAAAATATACAGATAGCTTAATTTTCTCAGATAGTATTTTTAAAAAGGCCAGAAGCCATTGCAAGTAAAAAACCTTGAACGAAAAAAATTGGGCGAGGAGATAAGATTCCAAGTGCTGGAATGCCACATTGATAGATTTGTGGGGGACAGGTTTCAGGATGTTTCCCTTCATCTACTGTTGTCCCTGCCTTTCTAACTACAGAGGCAGACATGGTTTAAATGTACAAATACAAGTAATTTCCTCAGTCAGCAACAATATCAATCCATGTTTTGCTTCACCACCTGCTGAGTTCTAGTTAATATCAGATTCATTCACTCACAGACACATCCTCAGAAAACATTTCTCTCCAGAATTATTAACACAATCAATTCATCCACTCTTTTCTTTCTCTAAGAATGTTAAAATCTGTTTGTAAACAAGGCAGATCTCTTTCACTGATCTGATATATGGCTACCTCACACAAACTCTAAAATGGTGCCATTTGCAGTTACTGCTTGTTGCTTACAGTGCAATCCTAAGAAGAGCTATTCCAGTCTAAGCCCATTGAAATCAATTAGCCTAGTCTGGAGTAACTCTTTTTAGGATTACACTGTTAATGCTGAACACAAATGCTAAGGCATTCAACAAGGGTAATGGAATCTCTCAAATGATCCTAGCAAACAAGGGAGAAATAGAGCAAGATTTGAGTCCAGTAGCACCTTAAAGACCAGCTAGTAGATATCCAGGGTATGAGGTTTAGAGAGTCAAAGCTCTCTTCTTCAAATACATTCAAAAGTGTGTTTCAGGCTATAAGATAAATATTACTAAAAATATTGGTAAAACTGAGGCACTGTTGAACAGGAACTGGGTATTAGATATGAAAATAAATAGTAATCAGATTACTTTTGTAAGTGCAGTAATTGTCTTAGATAACTCGAAGTTATCTGATAATATTAAAGCAGTAAATAGAGATATTCGGAATATTTTGAATTTATGGCAATCCTTTGATTTTTCTCAATTTGGAAGAGTTAACTCAAAAGGATGATTTGCCTAAATTGAGTTAACTGTTAGCTAATCTTCCTGTGGAAATTCGATCACTAGCATTAAAGGAATGGCAGAAAAAGTTAACAAATTTTGTTTGGAACTGGGAAAAGCCTAGGATAAATCAATTTACTATGCAAAATATAAATCATAATGGTGGTGTAGCCTTTCCCAATATTGGAAAATTTCATGATGCCACAAAGTGAATGTGGCTGGCTTGTTGGTTTCATGATTATGAGGACTGTAGAGATCCAATCGAAATTGATGTTGAACAGTCTTGTGAAACAATGCCATTACATTCTCTTTGTGACTGAAAAAAGCAGAAAGGAAAACAATATATAATTTTGATAATTTTATTATAATAACAATAATAACATTCGATTTATATACCGCCCTTCAGGACAACTTAATGCCCACTCAGAGCAGTTTACAAAGTGTTATTATTACCCCACAACAATCACCCTGTGAGGTGGGTGGGGCTAAGAGAGCTCAAGAGAACTGTGACTGGCCCAAGGTCACCCAGCTGGCTTTGTGGAGGAGTGGGGAATCAAACCTGGCTCTCCAGATTAGAGTCCCGTGCTCTTAACCACTACACCAAACTGGCTAATATTCAACATTGTTGAGATAAATATAAACAGAAACTATCTCCTAATATTTCTCTCTTAACTTCAGCTGTAAGGGATCTAGATATGATTCAAAGTATCAGTTTAATTATCTTTTAAAGTGGGAGAGTGTTGGGTTGAATACTTATAGTTCTCTTATGGAAAAGAATAAAATGGTGCCTTTTTGAAGACATTAATTCTAAACGCTCAGGTTCAATTAATTTCTTTGAGTATATTTGCATTAAGAGTTTCCTGAACATTACAGTTTCGAGAAGGGGAGGTCACAGACAACTTTCTGCGCTAGAAAAAGTTTTAGTGCAAGTCAAAAAGCATTTATTGTCATGTTTATACTATATAATTCTTAGTGGTAATGATCATTTTAGTAGTTTCAAAAATAAATGGGAGAAAACTTTAGGATATCCAATATCTGAAAAAAGTTGGAAAGAAATATATTCACAGCTTCTGCCAGGTTACAACTCAGGTTGTAAGCAGAGCTTGGGCTGCAGTACTGCAGCTTACCACTCTGTACCACGGGGCTCTTAGCTTTTTTTGCAAAAAGGAAAGAATTTAACACAAATCGAAGAAATTTGGTCTTCTTTGTGTATCCCACCTTGAAATGAGTGTATAACTTAGTAATGTGGTGTCATCGGCATATCTCAAATTGTTAGTGTTTTTTCCACCAATATCTAATCCAGCTTTCTTTATGATATGCTCTGCATAGAGGTTGAACAGGCAGGGAGATAAAATGCATCCTTGTCTGACACCTTTGCCAACTAGAAACCATTCCGTTTCCCATATTCTGTCCTAACAGTAGCCTCTTGTCCGGAGTACAGGTTGCACATCAAAACAATTAGATGTTATGGCACCCCTATTTCTATCCATAGCTTTTCATAGTCAAAAGTTTTGCTGTAATCAATAAAACATAGGCTGATTTTCTTCTGAAATTCCCTGGTATGTTCCATTAGCCATTGTAAATTTACAATGTGATCTCTAGTGCCTCTTCCTTTTCTGAATACAGCTTGAACATCTGGCAGTTTTTGTTCCATATATGGAAAGAGTCTTCACTGTAGAATTTTTGGGCATCACTTTGCTTGCATGGGAAATTAATGTGATAGTCCAATAGTTGCTGCACTCTTTAGCACCCCCTTTGTTTGGAATGGAATGTAGACTGAGAGCGGAACCACAAGTGACAAAAGGCACAGGTTGGACACTTGTCAGCTTCCCTCAAGTTTTGATGGGAAATGTAGGCAGCTTGGTGGAATGTTGGACAAGTGACAGTTGAAAAGTCCATTGGACAGCAGACAGAGAGCCAAACTGCAAGACTAGGATGCCTACATTTCCCATCAAAACTTGAGGGAAGCTGACAAGTGTCCAATCTGTGCCTTTTGTCACTTGTAGTTCTGCTCTGAGAGAGCAACCCAGGTCTACTCAGAATCCTATCAAGTATATTGTTGGGGCTTACTTCCAGGAAATTGTCTTCAGGATTGCACTCTGAGTGTTTCTAGTCTGTGGGCCATGGTTTTCGTTTCTATATTTGTTGACAGATTCTGGTTAAGATTTTGAGGGACTATTGGTATTCCATTTACTCCAGGTGCTTGTTTCTCCCAACTGCATTGAGTGCAGTTTTTACTTCACTTTCTAAGATTTCTGGTCCTTCGTCAAAAAATTCTTCTTTGAAAGTATCTGCCATCCTTCCATTTCTTCTATATAATTCTATTGGATCTATCTATTGGATCTATCTGCAGCCTTTGACACAATAGACCATGCCATCTTGCTGAGGCATTTAGAAACAGAAGTGGGCATCAAAGGATATGCCCTGGACTGGTTTAAATCGTTTCTCTTGGAGCAGACTCAAAGGGTCTTCCCTACAATACTGGCTGTTGGAGTTCCACTATCTCTAGAATGGGAACTATCTTGCGGGGTTCTGCAGGGTACAATCTTATCTCCCATGTTATTCAACTTCTACATAAAACCTTTAGGAGAACTCGTTCGCAGCTATGGAGTTGGATGTCATCAATATGCAGATGACACCCAACACTATATCTCGCTATCCAGGTCCCCACAGGATGCAGTCAAAATCTTAGATAGCTGCCTGATGGCCATGGTGAAATGATTTAAAAACAACAAATTGGAATTGAACCTAGAAAAGACCGAAGTGATGCTTGTTGGGAAAGCAGAGATCTTGAAGGGCATTGTACTCCCCACTTTTAATGGAATTCGTCTTACCCTTGCAGACTCAGTTAAGAGCCTAGGGGTTATACTGGATCCAGCATTATTACTAGAAAAGCAAGTTAAGGCAGCAGCAAAAAATGCTTACTACAACCTCACTCTAGCCTGGAAGATGGCTTTTTATCTTGACACGGCTGACTTGGCCACTTGGATCCATGCTATGGTCACATCAAGGCTTGACTATTGTAATGCTCTATACATAGGTCTCCCATCTAAGTTAACTAGGAGGCTCTAATTAGTGCTTATCAGGAGCAAGCAGGAGTATGAACATCACTCCCATCCTACAGTCTCTCCATTGTCTACCCATCAGTTACCGTTCTCAGTTCAAGGTATTAATTATTACATACAAAGTTCTTCATGGCTTTGGTCCGGCATACCTATGGGACCGCCTCCCTCCCTATGTTCCTCCACAGCATCTTTGCTCATCTGAACAGGGTCTCTTGCAGGTACCAGGCTGCACACAGGTGAAGTCAGCAGCAGCCCGTACACGGGCTTTCTCTGTGGTGGCCCCTATTCTGTGGAATGACCTGCCTGAGGAAGTCAGAAGAGCCCCCACTCTCCTGGCTTTTTGTAAATGATGCAAAACCGAACTATTCAAAAAGGCTTTTTACTCAAATGGGAGGGCTGTATTGTAGGGAAGATTCTTCGCTAATGAGTTAGGGACCATAGATTTCATCACTATATTGTCTTACATATTATCTGCTGCTTTAAATATGTATTCCTATCTACTACCAGTGCTCCATGTTGTCTAATGTTAGTCCTAGAATTTATTATGTTCCGCTTCAGTATTTTTTCTACGCTGTATTGGATTCTTGCTAATACTATGTCTTTTAAACTTGTATCTATTTACCCTATGGTATTGTTTATGAAATATCCTTGATACTGTATTGAAATGTACTTGATACTGATTGTAATAATCTCATACTGTGTAATCTGCCTTGAGTCTCAGTGAGAAAGGCAGACTATAAATAACAACAACAACAACAACAACAACAACAGATTTATATACCGCCAGGGGTCATTTCATAGAAAAAGAACTGCAGGAACTCATTAGCTTAACTAATTAGCATATCTCATTGGCATTAACTTTGTTTTTTTTTTTGAAAAGTTTTTTATTGGGTTAGAACATTGTTATTTTTACATTACAATCAATTTTCCCCTAATTTTTCGTTTCTAACCCCCCCCCTTTCCCCCCTTTTTTGTTGACTTCCAACAGCTTTCCCACCCTCTGTCCCTTTTCCCTTACTTCTATTAAATTCCTCTGTCTAAAACAAATATACATTTTCCATTATATTAAGCAGTACATCTTTAACTCCTTTACTCATTATACACCCAAACTATACGTCTTTAGATAAACAATTTATCCCATTTTCCAGTTTTGAATATTTCTATATAAACCTATATAGACCATAAAAATTTCCCACATTTAAATCAAACAATTTGATTTGTTCTCTATATATTACTCATTTCATCTTTTTATGGTAATTCTATATAACTCCTCACATAATCAATCAATTTAACTCTTCTGTACATTCAGTTTGGTGCATATAAATATTCTCTATCAATGTTCTATCAGTTAACCTATACATATCTATATATATCTCAATCAATTAATCTCACTGCTTATAAATTCACATTTCTCTTCCTCCCCCGGTAAAGTCACCCCTCTCTTTTATACTTTTATACTTTTATGATACTTCAGTAGTTCTCAAACTGCCACAGTTTTCCTGTGCCACAGCATTAACTTTGGAATGAAATGTTTGTCCCCTCTTTCTTCTCATTTGTGGTGCTGTCCCTGAAGTGTCTTTCAACATCACCTTACTCTCAGTTGACTCTTCCTTAATGCTGTACTTCTGGAAATATGGCCCACTAGGACATGAATACATTCTCTCTGTTCCTCAGAATCCCCAGAATGCAACTAAAACTAATGGTAGACTGATGTCTCTCTATCTCTTTGCTAGGACTTCCTTTGAGAGAAGCAAGTGCTCTAGGAAGGCCTGTTCATAAGAAAAGCGTTAGACTTGGAAATCTAGTTTAATGGGTGGTGGAGGAGCTCTTTGCAAAGAAAAAGGCTTTCATGGCCAGGTTACAAGCAAATATTTCCCCCTTTAGTTCCTGTTTACTACTCATAGAGAAAAAAAGAAAGAAAATCTTGGAGGATAAAGCCATCTATTCAATTGTTTTAGTTATGGATCTCCTTGGTATTATAAATGAAAACCTAGTGTGAAAACACTTTTGAAAGGGGAGATAACCTGGTTCTAAATGGAGCATTGCTTGCCAGTTTATTTGGATCAATCAGCTACAGTAAAGGTTTTAAAGAATTTCCTGCAAACCGGGGGGGGGGGGGGCGTGACTTAATAAATGAATAACTGAACAACTGAACAGGCAGACATACAAAAAACCCAGAAGGTTGGGCAGCAATTTGTATGTGACCCTCATGGGAAATATAATGTTACCACAAGAAAGCTGGCAACAGCACGTAGGTAATAAATGAGAAATATACACTGAAGCAACTCTATGGCTCAGCAGTGAATTGAGCAGTTTTATGCCCAAATAAACCATTGTATTTATTTATTTACTTACTTAGAGGCCACAGTCATTTTGCATTCTTTAAAAACAGATTCAGAAAATCTGAGGGTGTTGGGAAACCAGCCGTGCAATCCTAAACAGAGTTATATCCCATTAAGACCATTGAAGTCAACAGACTTAGAAGTGTATACCTCTGTTTAGGATTATACTTTAAATCACTAAGTTAAGAGATCAGAATGGTGAATTCCATATCCCAGAAGCTATATACTGAAATAAGTAGTATAATATGGTGTCCCAGAAAGAAAAATCCCTTCTTTCAGCACTCAAAGTGCCATGCTATGTAGTGTTACTCGGTGGAGTTAGACTGGAGTAACTGTGCCTAAGTTTGCTCTGTCCAAATAGTGCATGTGATATGATGTGGCAGGAGATGTAGTTGAAAAAGTATAACTTATGTAGAAGTTTCCTTTAACTCATGGCATCTTCTGTCTAACAGTGCCAAGCAAATAATTTGGGCATCATTTTTAGCCAGTATGTTTATCCTTCTGTTACACTTTGTAGATGGCAATTTCCTCATACACGTTATTTCTCTTGACAAGCATTTATTGGCATTAAAATGGGAAAACACATGCATGCTTCTAACCCCTTCTGCATAGAACTTGTTTTATGGACATTTGTGTATTTTTGATTGGCTAAGTCCAAAGATAAGTCCTGTGTTTCTTTATTGTGATTACATCATTTTAGGCCACTGAGATGTGGTAGTCATGCTGGGTGACTCCAGCCAGTCACTATAATGATTTTCAGAGGTTATGGTTGTGTATTATTGGGAGCATGTGTCGTTCATATCAGGAGCATGCACTACTCAAGAGTCTTCCTGATATGTGTGGCTGTCATGTTGTTTGAAAGGGACTATATACAGATTTTGCATGAGAACAGACTCTATTTCCAGAAAACACTAGTTTTTCATAGTCCTAGTTTGTGTGTACCAATACCGAACACCCATGTGTTCCTCTTTCAGACATGGCAAACATACATATCAAAAAGTACCAACCTACAAGTATTTATGACCATAATGTCTTGAAAGGGCCCTTCTGTCAGCCTTGTCTTCTCCACAGGGTTCTTATATGGATAAATTAGTGGTGAGAACAGAATTGTGTATGCTGTTTGGAGCTCTGTGGGAGGAAGGATGGGATGAAAATGGAATTAGTTTTATATTTCTTGAACTTGCGTGATTTGGAACCAAAACAGCCTTGGTCACCCTGGTAGATGATCTGCTCCTTGAGATAAACCTAGAGAGGGTGACTGTGTGGATTATCATGGATCTCTCAGTGGCTTTTGATACCATCATTCATGGAATCCTTCTGGACTGCCTTTCTACGATGAGACTGGGAAGCGCCATTCTGTGGTGGTTCTAGTTCTACCGGGATGGTAGGTTTCAGAAGGTGATTCTGGGGGAATGCTGCTTCGCACTTGGCCTTTGGCCTGTGGAGTTCTGAAATGTTCCATCTTATCCCCTATGTTCTTTAATTTCTACATGAAACTGCTGGATGAAGTCATCAGGAGATTTGGGCTGGGTTGTCACCAAGAGACATGGGCACGAACAGCAATACGAACGAAAAAACCCCACAAACAGCCTGTTCGTCTGTTCGCAAACAAGCTGTTTGTGAGGCGCCATTGGAAAATGAACAAGTGGTCGTCACAAGTTTGGTTCGTTGCATTCGTCCACTGTTCATGAGGCCAAACAGTCAGGCACCTTCAATCAATTCCCTTGGCAACGGAGGCAGGGACTGCCTGAACTCTGTCCGCACTCCTTCTGTTGCCCTGGAAATCCCAATCTAAGCCCAATTTAGCTTCATGGGTATGTCTTCATTCCAAGTGTAAAGCTCCAAATTGGTTACAATTACTTACATGGGACCAGAAACCATGGGGGAGAGAGTGGGAGGGGTGATGTTCTGTAGCCATGGGGACTCCAATTTCATCCCTGCAAACCCTGTTAGGCAGATCTGACTGCCAACCACAGACCCTCCTGCTTTTCTCTTTGAGACCTCTGGTTATAAAAGGGCACTGTGGTCCCAGTTCTGGCTTTCAGTTTCAGCAGGCAGTGGAGTGGGACAGTGCTGTTGCTAGCCTTTTGGGAGAGAGACAGGGAGAGTGCATTGGAGCTGAGATTTTTTCTGTGTGTGGTAGGTGGGACAGGGATCTAACCCCTCTGGTTCCAGGGCTGCTGCTAGGCCCTGGGGCCAAGCTCATTGGGCACCCCGGTTGAGGGCTCACCTGATTATTAGTGCCTGATCAGGTCAGGTTTCTGGAAGTGCTGGCCTAGGGCTCTACCCCATCCGTCCGGTTCCAGGGCTGCTGCCAGACCCTGGGGCCAACCTCAGTGGGCATCTCGGCTGAGGGTTCACCCTGATTATTAGTGCCTGATCTGGTCAGATATCTGGGAGTACTGGGCTAGGGCTCTAGCCCCTCCCTCTTGTTCCAGGGCTGCTGCCAGGCCCTGGGGTCAAGCTCAGTAGTCACCTTGGCTGAGGGCTTACCCTCATTATTAGTGCCTGATCTGGTCAGGTATCTGGGAGTGCTGGGCTATGGCTCTACCCCCCTCTCTCTGGTTCCAGGGCTGCTGCCAGGCCCTGGGGACAAGATTACTGGGCACCTTGCCCCCACCCCCTAGAGGGGAGGTGGCACACCACCGCCTCCCCCAGCCTGCCCGGGCCAGCAGCCGCAAACATCACCCACCTCTATACCACAGTGGAAAGTAGCCTCTGGGGGGCCTGGGGGGCAGGCACATGGGGGTTGCCACTGGCAAGCAGCAAAACCACCCGCCCCCTAGAGGGGAGGCAGCCTGCCTTGGAGTCCACCGCTTGTACACCGGGCCAAAATAAACTGGTAGCTCCAATTATATCGAATGGGAGTTTCCTCAGGATATCAGAACTGGGAATGTATAAGTCCAAGATCCGTATTGCAATCTTGACCAAACTTGGGTGATGGCTGGAGGAGAGCCTGCTGATCACTCCCTGTGAATATGGGCTCTCTAATTCCAAGGGGCCATTCTGGCCCCCATGAACAATGAACAATGAACATGTTCGTTAATGGGACATGTTCATTACTGTTTGTCTGTTCGTGTTCGTCAACGGCAACGAACTACGAACAGCATGTTCAGTTTTTCCCCGTTCGTGCCCATGTCTAGTCACCAATATGCAGATGACACTCAGTTCTATCACTCATCTGATCCCAGAGAGATTTAGAAACCCTGAACCAGTGCCAGGAGGCAGTTTTGGAGTTGATGCCAGATGCCAGCATTTAAGATGTCACCCATTCTGGATGGGGATGCACTCCATTTGATGGACAGGTCTTTAGTTTGGGGGTGCTCTCAGACGCATACTACTGCCATATGTGGCAGCTGTGGCCAGAAGTGCCCTTTACCAGCTTCATCTGGTTAGCCAGCTATGGCCTTTCCCAAGCAGAAAAGATCTGACCACTGCAATGTGCTATATGAATTCAGAAACTTCAGTTGATGAGGAATGTTTCAGCCAGGATGTCGACTGGAGCGAGTTATAGGGACCATATCACTCAAGTCTTGGCCTATCTACACTGGCTCCTAATTTGTTTCCAGGCACAATTCAAGGTGCTGGTGTTGACCTTCAAAGCTGTATATGGCTTGGGACTGACATACCTGAAGGACTGCCTCCTCTCATATGAACCTACCTGACCACTGCGGTCATCTTCAGAGGGTCTCTTCAGGTGCCCATGCTTTCTGAAATAAGGCAAGTGGCAACCCAGGAGAGGGCCTTGTGCACCACAACTGTGGAACTCTCTCTTTAGGGAGACTTATCTATGTCTTTTTGTTGCCATCTTCCACCAGCAGGTGAAGACTACTTTGTTTCATTTGGCGCAGCCTCAGTGATCTCTCTCTCCTTCTTGCCCGATGTTTTTAAATTGTTTACATTGTTGTTCTTATGTCTTTATATGTTTTTAGCTCTGACTGAACTGTTTTAATGATGTGTTGTTATAGTTTGGGACGATTTTAGTCATTTTAAAATGTGGTTTTATTTTGACTTATTAGCTGCCTTGGTAGCCCTTACAAGAGCATAACAGTAGAATATACATTTTGCTAAATAAATAAATAAATAAATAAAGATTTGCTTCTTCCTTTTGGTAGAATTTTGTGCTTCTTAAGTAATGTCTGCATAGAGAGGACTGAGGAATCGAGGGTATCTTTTCAACAGTGTTTGTTAGTGATAGCTCTAACAGGGGAAGGATCTAATTACTGGATCTTATTACTGGCGAATCATTGGATCCAACCACACAGAAGCAGCAACCCTGTCACTTCAAACATACGAACTGTCCTTTATATGTACAAGCTGGAGTACTTTTTCCATGTCCTGTCTATGTCCAAGTCCATGTTGGAGATGGCAAAGTAAACATGATTGCTACAGATCAGTGAAGGACTGAGTCTGTGAGCCAAGCTACAAGTGATGCCTTACACAGGTTGGACACTTGTCAGCTTCCCTCAAGTTTTGATGGGAAATGTAGGCATCCTGATTTTACAGCTTGGCTCTCCATTACAGCTGCAAGACCAGGATGCCTACATTTCCCATCAAAACTTGAGGGAAGCTGACAAGTGTCCAACCTGTGTCAGGCGTCACTTGTAGCTTGGCTCAGAAGCTAATAGGATGTGCTTGAGTCAAGCTGTGTGTGCTGATTCATTGCTGAGACAAGTATTAATTACTGGAAAGGAATGAATGGTAAAGGGAGAAGAAAGAAAGAGAAAGAGAAGAAAAAGAAAGGCAGAAGGGTTTTGAGAGAAAGGGAAAAGGAATTCTTGGATCTCCAGGTGTTTCATGGGCTGGGTGACCCAGAAGTCATTGTTTCATCACCTGTCAACTCACACCCATTTTAAAGTCCAAATATACCTGGTGGTGGAGAGTGCCATCAAGTCTTAGCAGACTTATGGTGACCCCCTAGTGGGGTTTTCATGGCAAGAGACTAACAGAAGTGGTTTGTCATTGCCTGCCTCTGCAACCTTGGTCTTCGTTGGAGGTCTCCCATCCAATTACTAACCCAGGCTGACCCAGGTTAGCTTCACTAGATCTAGATCAGGCTTGCCTGGGCTATCCAAGTCACTGCCCGAATGTATCTAATCTTTAAAAATTTCTTACGCAGACAAATTCTACTATGAATCCTGGTAAGTTCTTATTCATATTAGATAAACTTAATTACTGAGTTATTGCAGTAATATGAAATGTATGGATTAATTTTGGAAGGCAAGTATTCACAAAGAAAGTCTTGTATGCTCTGATCCATATAGAACACTTAAACTTCAACTGAGCCCTTTTAAATATTATGCATTTTCAATAATTATAAGGGCCACTTCAAATTATACTTTTTGCACAAGTATGGTCCCAGAGTACAAAATACTTGCACTTTATGTCTCATTTAATTTTCAATTGCATATGCATGTACTTTTAAATGCTTTCCTCTTTAGAATATACTTCAACAAGGGAATGAGTGAATGTGTGTTAAAGATAAAAGTGCCAAAAATACATACCTGCAAAATAAGACCAATGGCATAAGTACTTTTGTTTTACTTTGCTTTGTTTTGTTGTTGTCAAATCACAGCTAACTTATGGCAACACCATATGGTTGTCAAGACAAGAGACATTCAGAGGTGGTTTGCCATTGCCTGCCTCTGTATAGTGATCCTGGACTTCTTTGGTGGTTTTCTATCCAAGCCCAGAGCCAACCTTGCTTAGCTTCCAAGATCGGACAAGATCAGGCTAACCTGGGCTATCCATGTCAGGGCAGCATAGCACTAGTACTAGTACTCAGCAATTATACCACAGTATTATTGCTGAGAGCCAGTTTGGTGTAGTGGTTAAGAGCGCGGGACTCTAATCTAGAGAACCAGGTTTGATTCCCCACTCCTCCACTTGAAGCCAGCTGAGTGACTTTGGGCTAGTCACAGTTCTCTGGAGCTCTCTCAGCCCCACCCACCTCACAGGGTGTTTTGTTGTGGGGATAATAACAATATACTTTGTAAACCTCTCTGAGTGGGCGTTCAGTTGTCCTGAAGGGTGGTATATAAAACAAATGTTATTATGTTATTGTTATTATTATTATAGTATAAAAAGTATTGTTTGAAGTAGCTCAAGGAAAACACAAGTATACTAAAATGACCAGCATGGCTTTCCAATGCTTGGAGTTCAAGGTTCATTACATGTGATGATTTCCGGGATTTCTTTTTATAATATACTAGCTTGATACCCATGCTCCACTATGGTATTTAACTACTTTAAATCCAGTTATAATACTTATGGGTATGTAACTTTTTGTGGGGGGGGGGTTTAGAGTTGGTTTTGTAGTATAATAGCATAGTACCCAAGCTTCACAAAGGTGTTTGAATAAAGTAAAAAATGTTGATGCCAAAAACCTATTAAGTGAATTTTTAAATGTAACATTTATTGAAGAGATTTTACCAGGAAAAGATTGAAGTGCAATAAATAGTGAAAAATATGTACAACCATTTTTTTTCCTATTGAAGGACCTCTTTGTAGAGCACATTGGTGGTTTTCCCCTCAGGTGCTAGGATCACCAGGCTACTGGTTGAAATCACTCTGGAGCAGGCCACGTAGAACTACCCATGTGAGAAGTAGTTCTTCCTCAAGTCAATTCCTGCCACCTTCAGTGTCTGACCCTGGGATTTGTTGATCGTCATAGCAAAGCAGACCCTGAGGAGGAACTGCAGTCTCTTGAATTCGAAGGGGTTACCTGATGGTATGAATGGTATGCATGGTATGAACTCCCCCTGAGCACTGCTGGTGAAAAATGTGACCTTGATGATGTTCCTGTGGAGGGCTTTCACTCACAGTCTGGTGCCATTGCAGAGTTTGGGTGGGTTGAGGTTCTGGAGGAGCATCACTGGAGCCATCACTGGAGGAGAAGCTGGTGGGCTGGGAAGCCAGGAGGATTGAACGTGGTAAGGAACTCCATGGGGTAGTGGACTACGTCATCCATTTGCACCACCAAGTCCACAGATCTGTATTCCATTTCTGCCCCTTTGAGGGAGTTAAGTTGTGTTTCATTAATGATGGCAGCCTTGTCCTTCTAGGGGGTCAGAATGGTATGCTCACACAGCCAGTCCATGGACTTCTCAGTGATAGTGGTGACATCAGGGTATATTATGGCTGTTAGGTCTGCTAGGGTTATCATCATTACTGTGCCCAGGCCTGCAGGGATTGTCACCTTTCCCTTGGACTTGGGATACTCTCCGTCCCCTATTTTTAGTAAGAGTTCAGAGAATTCCCCAGCAGACACTTCATCTCTCAAGTAGACCCTCATGTTCTTTCTTAGTGAAAGTTTCCTGATGAGGGGCCACAGATATGATGCCTTGACACACACGGTAACCTCGTCAGCTCAAGCTCCCCTTGGAACTACTGGCAGAGTCTGCTGGAAGTCTCCAGCCAGGAGCCCAGTGACACCCCCCATTACTCTCTTGTTGCCCCTGATGTCTTTGAGGGTCATATGCCATGTCTGAGTGAGCACCTCTCTACTCATCTTCCAGGATTGCTGTGCTGATAGAGAGACTCTGCTGCTCTGTGCATCTCGAGGTGATCTTGCTGGTACATCACCACTGCTGCTCAGTGCATTGCAGGAGTACTATGTGCATGTCTCTTTGCCACATCTCTAAATTGCTTCCTCCTTTTAGTGTCGCTGTATCTTACACGACATCTGCCAGCCGGCTTCTTGGGGGCAGTAGGTAATGGCTGCGAGAGGTGTGAGGTGGAGTTGGACTGAGGGAGGGGTGGTGTAGTGGGCACTTCAGCAGGTTCACGTGAGAGGTTTGCATCAAAAGACCCCTAGAAAGCTTGTGCACCATCTCCTCTTGAACATTTAAAAACTCAGTTGCCATATTGACTGTTATATAAAATCTCTGTTCAGGAGTCTTGTACCATCTTTCTTCAACAATCTGCAGTTTCCTTGACCTGATTTTTACCTCAGAACACAGAGTTCCACAGCTGACCAGAGAGAGGGGGGTGCAAGCAGGCAGGAGCCTGATAGCCACACAGGAAAGCCAGGCCCCACAGGGAGATTGGCAACCCTAGTGAACTTTGAGAGGAAGACTAGGAGGTGCATTTTACGTCAGGACCCATTCAATGACTTCCAATAGCAACTGCATACTATTCAGAATGTTGGGGGCGATGACCAATCAGGTTGCATATACAAATGACCTTGAAAAGCTGGCCCAGTCAGGGAAGAGTGGCTGAGCTGGCAGTGGGGGAGTGGGGAGGAAACAGGCAGAAGCCTGCCAGTCACATAGGGAAGCTTTATTCCTAAGGAAAAACACATTTTACCCCTTTTTACCCCCTTAGGGGGGCAAATTTCTTAAAATCCCTTCTTAGTTGGTGTTTACATCATGAAAGGAATGTTCTCCACAAATTTCATGTTTCTAGGTCCAGGGGTTTGGGATGAGTCAGTCAGGACACTTGTCTTTATAGAGAGAGATAAAAAAGAAAGAATTTTGTATATTAAAAATATAGAAGATACTACAGTAACTACTGAGGACCAAACTATACATTATGATGCCATTTTAGAGGAGAATTTAGCCATTTAAAAATTGCTGTGGGGGCCCAATCCTGAATGGGCCCATAATGTCATGTATGACTGTACCCATTCATACATGCCAATATTAATTTTGATGCTTATGTGCTAATGCCAGTTCTTGTAACCATGATCCTGATGTAACTCAATTTCCGGTTGCTAGTATTCTAACGGTTTCTCAGGCTTTCACAGGTGGCTATCTGTTGAGCTCAACTATTTGTGACCTTGGACTTCCCCTCGGACTATGATATGTCTTTCTTCCTAGTGGTGCAGTGTGATAGCACAAATATGCAAAATGTTCTCACACCGAAAAAGCAACAAGGGATTGTTTGGGAATTGGGAGGGGGAAGAAAAGCAGGGTAGAAAAAAGATGTATTTTTCCCATGTTGCCATTCTTGTCAAACTTCTACTCGAGCTACTTAGATGCTTACCTTACTCCTAAGTAGACCTTTGGACCTGAGTATGGAAAAGATCTGATTTCTGAATAAAAGTCATTTAACCAAGAACCTGTGTCTTGCTATAATGATCCAGGGATCTGTCTGCCATATCCTGTCATCCAGAGCCTGACACATAGTGCAGTGGCACAATGCAATCTCCCCTCCCTTGCAAGCACTTAAAAAGGCACATGGAGGAAAGAAGATTGCATGGTATCCCTATGCCCCTGGCCCAGTCAGGATTGGGCCCTCGTGGCAATGTTTAAATGGCTAAAAATGGTGTACACATTCACAGGTGGGACTGTGGCTGCCATAACATGTAGTTTGGCCCTGACATTTAAATGTAAAATTCAAGGTGCCCCTTATATTCCTTGTACTTGGAACTTGAGTTTCGATGTCTTGTACTGCTCACCTTCATTAGGAAGGGAGCAGTTCAACTCAAATTATTCTCTAGCCCAGACAGTGTATTTCAACAAGAACCCCTCCTTTGTCCTCCCTCCCTCTTCACCTGGTTGAAGTGTGGTGATGTTTGTTGATGGTGACGTTGATCAGCAAGCCCACAGCTTTCTTCTTACCAACCTCTCCCTGCTTCCTGAATTTCAGGTGCCTGTGAACTACATTTCACTAATCATTACACTGCTCTGAGGTATTGAGGAAGGGTGCAAAGAGTGAGGAAGCCTGAAAAGAAGTGCATGTGAGAGAGAGAGACTCTATCATGCCATCGCTTGCTAGATGGCAGGCCAACTATTGCTCCCCTCCCCATGCCACCACAATGTAAGGAAAGGGAGAGGTGGGGAGGCAATGCAAAGAATTTTCAGCTCAGAACTTAGAATCAGGTTATGAAAGCCAAGCCGTTTTGTCAATACTGTTGCCAAATATCTCAGTTTATATGAGCCAATTCTGAAGAGTCAGGGAACGGGTGCTTATCACTCGTTAAAATGGATGAAAATCTTATTTATATGAAAACAACCGTAGATGAAATGAAACAACAGACAACATCACCTAATGGATTGTACTTTTCTGATTGCATTTGAAAAAGACTGGTAAATAAATTACAACACATATTCAACCTTGTTCCCACTTAATATCCATGAAAATTAGCCTCTTGCAGCAGGCAGGAGTCTGTCATTGTCCATTTTGCTCTTGTTTTCATCTCTGCTATCAAAGCTTAAAACTACTGAAAACTTGAAAGCACTTTTTTAATGATAAAGTTGTGACAAGGGCTTTAAAACCTACATGGAATTGCAGTACTTAGTTGCTGACTCATTGTAGCATATAGATAAGAATGTACAAATAGCCTTGTTGGGTTAGACCAGAGGTTCATCTGTTTCAGCATCCTGTTTCCCACAGCAGCCGAACAGATGCCTCAGCAATCCACAGCAGGAGTTTCAGCTATCCTGCCCCCAGCATCAGGCAATTGGTGATAGGAACAAAATCTCTGTACATTGAATGTCCCATTCAGTCATCGTTGCTAACAGCAATTATTGGACTTATGATCGACCTTAATGATGGACCTTAATCCCCTTCTAAAACCATATGAGCTTGTGGCACTTCTACCTGGGGTAGATCTAGATGTCTGGTGGTGATGGAGAGTGCCGTCAAGTTGTAGCTGCTCTTATGGCAACCCCTGCTTGACTTACAGCAAGAGACTAACAGAGGTGGTTTACCATTGACTTCCTTGGAGGTCTCCGATCAAATTACTAACCATGGCCAAGCCTGCTTAGCTTCTGAGATCTGACAAGATCAGGCTTGCCTAGACTATCCAGATCAGTGTCGAATTGTGTTTAGAAATGTAAAATAATAATAATTAAAAAAATCAAGCTTGATGGCAAAATCTGAAACATGTCAAATGAGCTTTAACTCTCAAAAGCTTATACCCTGAATATCTTGTTGGTCTTTGAAGTTCTACTGGACTTGTATCCAGCTCTATGATTTTATGTCCCATTTAAGAGGAAGCAAAGCGATTTGAGTATTAAAATACCCCACCTAAGGAACAGAAATTGCACACATTTGTGTATCTCTGACTTGTAATTATACTTATTCTCACCTTCTGAAATTCAGCAGGGAAGATACCATGGCACAGTCCCTGAAAACTGTATTTCAGTTGGGTAGAAAACACAAATGTTGCAGTCAGAAATGTGTTTCCGATTGAAACTAACGGAGACGAATAAAGAACGGAATGAAGAGTCTAGAACACATGGGTTAACTATAATAAAAATGAATAAAATTATTAAGGAATAAATTGAACCAAATACATATCTGAATACAGTTTTTGTGCACAGCTCCAGCAATCACTGAATTGAGATAATTGGCTAGGTACCGAAGAATAGTGATTCTTCCCTTATGCATCTGAGGCTGCAAGTAGAACTAACATGCGGTGACAGAAGTAAAACATATCTTCATAAGCAAGTAATTCACAATAGAAAATTTAGGTAGAGGTATGTATTTTGAGAACCAGTGCCAAACCTGCAATTATGCTAGCAGAAACAGAGATAGCAGCTGGTAGTTTGTGCAGGAAACAGGCTTTGGTACTGTTAAGCTAATACTTAGATATAACTACAAAAATGAAAATGGATTTCTAGTTCTGCTGAAATGAATGTACTTGTGCTTAGTGTTGACATACCCCTTTACTGTCCACCATCCATTTATGAGAGGTCATACACAGTATAATTGCACAGTCTTATGTGCAAAATGGTTCATACAGTTCACTTCTATGAATGTGCACGAGAAAGAGCTTTCCCAAAAGGAGCTTCCCTTCTTCCAGCACTCTTACACAAGGGCAGAGCTGAACCTTTTTCACGAGCATTCCTTGGACCTCATTAGTGAATGTTTGGCCCTGTGGGGAGCAGCTTGAGAAGGAGAAGTTAATTATCTTCTGTGAAATTCTTCCATTTGTGTATCTTTAGGGCCAGTATACCACTCAAGTGACCAAGCAGCCACTTGGGATGCCACAATACCCTGACACCATGAACACACCAGTGGACTTCATTTTGTTTCCACCCAATAACCAATGGCCATTGTCTCTGTCTACTGTCATCTTCCAGACCAATGTCAATGTCACCTCTGCTCTGGTACTACAGAGGCAACCTCTATAGGCATCAGCAGTGCAGCTGGAGTTCTTCTTGACCCTGGCCAGTGGAAGCATAGAAGGAAATGATAGGTGTCCCATTCATCCATTGTTGCCTGCCCCCACCACCTGAGGCCAAAGGCAGGCAGCAGAAATGCTGGCAGCAGCAGGAAACTGGAACGAGCCTGTATGAGTAACATATTCATCTTCAGCTCCCAGACTTGAATTGCTTTGACCAGTATGATACCTTGAGCATCTTTGATACAACTCCAAACACTGCACAGTTTCTAACTTTTTAACCACAGGGTATAGGATCAGGGCATTCATATTCTTGCATCTGCATGCCTCTTATGCAAAAGTCTTTTCTCTCTCAAAATCCTAGAAGAGGTAATCTAAAACTCTCCAGTAGAAGAAATCAATAATATAAGCATGAACTGAGTTCAGGATATTACCCATTCACCTTCGACGCCCAAGTCTCCTTAAGTTCTACCAAAACTCCTTTAGATTCTCTTACAATTCCTTAAATGCTTCAACTCATGATATGAATGTTAAAGTTTGCTTTGAGCAAAAACTGGTGATAACCTAGAAATTTGCAGGAAAAACTTCTCACCAGCCCCTGGGTATGAAATCTTGTTATTCTTACTGAATTTTTTTTGGCTTCCTGAAGAATTTATGTATGTATTTCACCCAAGAGCAAAACCCTAATTTGCTTCAAATTTTGCTTTAAGCAACGCTTCACATGAGCACATGAAGCAGCTTTCTACTGAGTTCAATCATGTGTCTTTCATGGCCAGTATTATCTACTCTGACTGGCAGCAGCTCTCCAGGGTCTCAGGCAGAGGTCTTTCTCATCACCTACCACCTGATGGTTTTTTTAATTTGAGATGCCAGGGATGGAATCTAGGACTTCCTGCGTGCCAAGCAGTTTCTCCACCACTGAACCATAGTTCCTCCCCAGTACTGGCAACTATAACTCTTTTATTCCTCACTTTGTGTGTGTGTGTGGGGGGGGGGGGGAAGGTAATTGGTCTTAACAAGGAAATTAATACTTTAAAATAATAATAACAACAACAACATTCGATTTATATACTGCCTTTCAGGACAACTTAATGCCCACTCAGAGCACTTTACAAAGCATGTTATCATTATCCCCTCAACAAAACACCCTGTGAGGTGGGTGGGGTGGAGAGAACTCCTAGAAGCTGTGACTGACCCAAAGTCACCTGGCTGGCTTCAAGTGGAGGAGTGGGGAATCAAACCCGGTTGTCCAAATTAGAGTCCCACGTTCTTAACCACTACACCAAACTGGCTCTCAAAAGAAGAAAGTGTAAATGCTGTGTGCAATAGCTTAGGATATTAAAACCTTTTGAGAATACTTTCTTTTTTTTAAAAAACGGAAGATGCACTAAATATACAGAATGAAGAACTTCTTCAGAACTGATTTAGGTAGAAGCTGCTCCAGAGATACAAATTAGCTGTGCTTCTATACCAGTCACACAAGCTGCCATAAAAATATCAAGCTAATACAGTTCCATGTGGATATTGCTCTGACAAACAGCTTGTGAAGTCCCACAGTAATAAATTGCTACACAGAGATATATCTGTCCAGAGAGGGAAAAAATATTTTGCCTATAATGTATGGTACATGGTGTAGTAGACAAAATTATTAAAACCTACACCTTGCAGAGAAGGTCACTTAATAAACAATCCATCAATAACATCAGGCAGGACTGTAATAGCAATGAAATCGGTTGCACTAAAAAAGAAATTAAAAGACACAGCTGATCTATTGCAAAGCACTTCGGAAAAATAAATGTAAACATCTGTAAATGCCCCACGTTGTCTTTTGTTCAAATGCCTCTTAAAACTGTTGTGTATGCTGATCAATAGAAAAACGAGACAACTGGCACACGGGAGCCATGCATGTGACTGATTCTGAGCAGAAGTTTGTAATGATAAGTGACACCCACTGGGCTTGACTTGGAACAGGGCACAGAAAACCAAGCATTTTTGCCAATAATAAATAACTCATTTGTTTTCCAGCTTTGGAGTCTCACTATCACTATTTGAGATAAACAAGCCTTCCAAAACTCTCTCCAACCCTGCAGATGCCCCCAGTCACCCCATACCCTCCCAACATTATTTACCTGGCTGTACCTGTGACATTTTTTCTACCTGCATTAAGGTACGAAAAATCAAATGCATAATAATGGGAGAGACTTGTCTTGGCAGTAGTATGTGTAAAAAGGATCTGGTCTTAGTACACCATACACTGAACATGAGTCAGCAATGTGATGTGGTAGCTAAAAAGGCAAATGCAATTTTGGGCTGTATCAACAGAAGCATAGTATCCAGATCACACGAAGCAATGGTATTGCTCTACTCCACTCCAGTTAGACCTCACCTAGAGTATTGTGTTGGGAACCACAATTTCAGAAGGATATAAACAAGCTGGAATTTGTCTAGAGGAGGGCAACAAAGAGGGTGAGGGGTCTGGAGACCAAGTCCTATGAGGAAAGGTTGAAGGAGCTTGGATAGGAGACAACTGAGAGGTGATAAGATAACACCTTCAAGTACTTGAAGCGTTGCCATTTAGAGGATGGCATGGAGTTGTTTTCCACTGCCTCAGAAGGCTGGACCAGAACCATTGGGTTTAAATTCAATCAAAAGAGTTTTGGACTAAACATTAGGAAGAACTTCATGACAGAGTGGTCCCTCAGTGGAACAGGCTTCCTCAGGAGGTGGTGGGCTCTCCTTCTTTAGAGGTTTTTAAACAGAGGCTAGATGATCATCTGACAACAATGCTGATTCTGTGAACCTTGGCAGATCATGAGGGCAGGATGGGGTACATCAGTTTTCGCAGCCCCTTCATACATGCCCAGGGTAAGGCCAATTGCAACCTTGAGGTCAGGTAGAAATTTTCCTCAGGCCAGTTTGTCTAGGAGAGTTTTGCCATCTTCTGGGCATGCAGTAAAGGTCAATGTGTGTGCGTGCGTGCGTGCATGCGTGCGTGCGGGGTGGAACTGAATTTGCTGCATTGTGCAGGGGGTTGGACTAGATAATCCTAGAGGTCTCTTCCAACCCTGTGATTTTCTCCTTCACGCCTTACACCTTGACAATTGTTTGGCAGCATCAGGCACTAAGATCTCTGGGAAATGTACCCCCACCCGAGGGGGCTGACATTAGGAGGGAGACACAATTCCCAGTCTCTGTGGTTCCTTGAATGCTGCTCTAGGAATGTTTATGATGCCCAGGAGTGGAAGGAGGGGAAACTCTAAGAACATTCTGTAGCAATTCTAAGTCAATTTCTTTCTTGTGCTTCCCTCTCAATCTCTTGCATACCCCTCTTGACATGTCCATTCCTCACAAGGTTTGTGTACGCAATGTTTCTGAAAGAGTTCTTGCCATAGAGTTCTTGTTCATAGGGTACTTAGCTGCAGTTACTACTCATTTACGCTTCACTTATGCCTCACTTATGCCTTCTTAGATGTAGAACATTCTGCCTACAGAAGAATGCAAAGTTTCCCTCTTGGAACAGCAAAGAAGGGGTAAAACTATCCCTCCTGTGCCATATTTGGAAAGCCAGATTTAAAATATATAATAAAAAGTCGTATTGTCTCCAGCTCAGTTTTGAATCTAATTATCAGTGAACATCTTAAACTCTCTTCCATATGCTTTCATGCAGAGATCCATGTACTCTCTGTTGTGCATAGGAAGTGTCAGGCTCCGCCTCAGGGGGGTTGGAGCCTGGGGAGGCCTCGCTCTCCAGGGTGGCCCCCCACTCAGAAGTAGGCTGTAGGAAAGGCCTCAGAAAGGGGGAGGAGGGATTATACAGCACCCTCACACCCTCTCTCCCCCTGCCGTGGGCTGATCTGCTGAGGGTAAACAGTGCTCTCACTCCCTCTCTGGCAGTCTCCCTCAACCAAGCTCCACCAAACTCTCCTTCCCACACTGTCCTGCCCACCCATTTTTATGGGGCTGCCCTTGGGGTTAGTCCAGCCCTCCCTCAGGTTCCAGCCCATCACCGCCCTCCACCCCTGCTGGGCAGCTGGCTGGTTCAACCAGTTGGCACCTGTCCAGGATGCCTCTCCCTGCCTGCCCCCGTCCCCTGTGCCCAATGGGGCAACATCTTCAGCATGGGACTGGCTTCCAGCCTCCTTTCCAGCCCAGGTCTCTTCTGGTCAGCCCACCACCCTGGCCGCTCCCAGGCGAGGGCTGCTACAAGCCCTGCTCCTGCTGTGGCCACTGCCAGTGTGGCCAGGACCCAGCAAGCCCTGCCAGCTTCCTCAGTGGCTGCCAGGCAGCCAGGGCGTCCGGCGGTGGTGCAGCCCCTCTCCCTGTCACCCACTTCAGCTGAGGGCCCTGCAGGCAGCGCGGATGCGGCACAGCTCAGCCCCTTGCTGCCCACCCCAGTCAAGGGCTGTGCAAATGGAGTGGCTGCTGCCCATCCTGGCGCCCCACCATTCACCTCGGCCTGGGGCTGTGGAGGCAGTGTGGGGGTAGCACGGTCTTGCCCGCCGTCCCTCAGCCCATTGCCAAGCAGGGTGCCGACCCCTGGAGCCCAGTGAGGCTCATGGCTGCCTCCCCCCACCATCCTGGAGTCCAAGGGTAAGTCTGGGGGAAGGGGATCCCCTGCTCCCTGACAGGAAGCTCTTATATTAGTGAACTTCAAGTCCTTTGCTCTGGAAAACTCACTGGGCTCACCCTGCAGAACATTATTCCAGAGTAAAAACTGGCAGCAAGTTAAAATGAGTCAAACTGGCTTTTTAGATACTGTGACTTACCACAGTTCCTTGGTCTCCATCACTCTGTTTCTCTAAAACTGTGTCATGTACAGTCCCGGCCTAAATGCACAAGTGGGCATTAATTCAGGATGTAACCAAGGCTTTATTCTCTATATGCAAACATAACTAAATCAGGAGTAGAGATGGGCCCAAACCGGAAAAAATCCCTTGCGGTTTGACAAACCATAAACCATATGGTTTGTGGTTCGTTACATTTCATGAACCACGAACATTCATGAACCTGCTCCGGTTCACGAACTGGTTCGTTTGGTTCATGAAAACGTCACATCCAGGTCAGCAAATTGTCACTTCCGGGTCAGCAGAAGGTCACTTCCAGGCCAGCAGAAGGTCTGCAGGAAGTTCATCCCCTGATGCCTAGGATACTGATTGATCAGCACCAGGCTGTCTGCAGTGACAAATCAAAAAAACAAACCACATGAACCAGCTTAAAGTTTGTGGCAGTTCATCAGAAATGGGATCTGACAAACCGCCAGTTCACGAACCACAAACCAGCCTGGTTCATCACGAATTTTGGTTCGTATTTCGGTTCGTGCCCATCTCTAATCAGGAGTTCTTTTATACAGAACTGCCTTTAAGGTGTGCCTTAGCTTCTAGATATTTGGAGGTTTTTTCCTGTATCATGGGGGTTGAACATTTTACCAATCTTGTATACAGCACAGCTGAGAAATTGATTCTTGGCTGTAATCACCATGTGGTTCCCTCCCTCATCTACCTTCAGGCCTGATTTCTAGTTAACTATATTGTCCCTTTAGGGCATTTCTGACCGTGTGTGTGTGGAGATGAGGCCCTGAAGTCTACAACAATGATCCTGATTCCATTTCACCAAAATCCATATGTCCACAAAACTAGAAATATAAAAGAATGCTTCACATTTCTTAGTTTAAATGAGTTATTTTAAGGTGGGAAATTATATTGTGGCTTCTGTTTAAACTAAAGAGTGAAACTGCAGCTACCAAATATGTCCAACGTACAGACAAACTTGAACAGAAAAAGTAAACATCAGTATAAATGCCTGTTGATTGGGGCTGGGAATTGTCTTTTTTTTCTAACATGCTGCTCTGTCAACTGATCATTTGTTTCACATGCTGATGACTGGCCACTGTTCACCAAATATTAGTAAAACAGATGATAAGAGTCCTAGGCTGGACATGTGTTTGGTTTAAAGGAAAGCACTTAGCATCTTATTTGGGATTTTCTGTGTCTAAGAGCCAAAACACACGTTAAGAAAAACCTAGGTTCAGCACGTGTTCTCTTACCTCAAGGTTTGCCGGGATCTGTAGGAGTCCTGGAAGCTTAAAGTAGGCGTCCTGGAAGCTTAAAGATCTGTAGGGGTCCTGGAAGCTTAAAGTCCTGGAAGCTTAAAGGATCTGTAAGCGTCCTGGAAGCTTAAAGGCGTCCTGGAAGCTTAAAGCTTAAAATACAGGCGCCTGTATTTCCCTTTCCCTTTTTGCTGCTCTGTAAATGCTAAACTTTAAGCTTCCAGGACGCCTACAGATCCCAGCAAACCTTGAGGTAAGAGAACACGTGCTGAACCTAGGTTTTTCTTAACGTGTGTTTTGGCTCTAAATAGTGTGGTCATCTGCAACTGTTGTTACCTCATCATTTCCCTGTGAATTTTATCCACAATTGCTAAGTTTTCTTAAATTAATGAGATATGGGGGAATTTGGCTTCACTTTCCTTCCATCTTTGAACTGTCAGCAAGCATGTAGACAAACATTTGTGGGTTTTTCCCCTAACCTGACCTCTTCTGGCTGATTATGTTTTTGTTATGCTGATAAGTATCCTATGCCTATTGAACGATTATAAACTAGGACATAAGAGCTCCAGACAGTAGGGACTGGACGGTTCTGAAATGTTTGTTTAAACGAGAAACACTGCCGTCAACTTGAGATGTTCTATCCTCTAAATACTTTGCTGCCATCCACAGACTTTGCTGATGCAATTTTTATGCCAGAGAAGTTTCCTTCCATCTTTGAACTCTCAGCAAGAGCAGTTCAGAAGTACTCATGTACTTCTCAGAAGTACATCAGTCTCAGAAGTACTAATGTTAAAAATGACAACCGTAAAATAGACATATTAAAATATATAAAATTCTAACATTGTTTTCTAAGATCCACACAACAGCTGAACTCCTTTTTTAAAAAAAGAAGTGAGGCAGAAGAATTCGAATGTAGGTGAACCCTAAAAGAATGAAAAAAAAGGACAGGTATGTGTATGTGCAAATGAACAGGAAAAAAGAGAAAATTGGGGGAGGGGAGTAAAATATATGCTGACTGCTCAGAACCTTTGCCTGCTTCTTAATATGTGCTCAAGATTCAATGGAATACGTTCAATGAACAGTTTGTTTTCAATAACATTATTAATTTTAAAAGTGCTATGGGCTAAGAAGGCGAATAGAAGCTGAAGATAAATATCCATCTCTTCATATATCAGTCGCCTCCTTGGTAAATAACTGTTCTGCAATCTCTTGTCTCTATAACTTTAATAACAGCTTTAATGACAGGATTAGTGTTTGCCAAATCAAGGGACAGCCACCAAGGGATACTTTACAAGAGGAGGAGGGGCAGAGGAGGAGGGAATGCAGAGAGTTGTGCTTTCGATAGCTGAGAGGGCCGGGATTTGGATATAGTCAGAAATGTTTTGCCATGTGGGAAATTAAAAACCTGCAAGTACAAAATTGCTTATTTAAAAACAAAAACCAGCAACAAAAACTCATGTTCGTTCAATTAAAGGGTCAGCCCTGGGAAGCCCAAATAGATTTTGTTTCCTTTGCTAAGAACCAGGGGACTGTGAAAAAAGACATCGATGTGTAGTAGGTAATTCTAATTAACCAACGGGTGGAAAGGCACTTGTGCCACTTGAGCACGAAGCAGCGCATTAGAAAATAGCCCCTCATGTCTCAAGAATGCTCTCTGGGATGAAATCCTGCGGAACAAAGTGGCTTGAAGCATCCAGAGAGCCTCTTCTCTCCCCCATGCCCAGGTCTTGTCATTCCTATACTAAAATTGCACCCTCTGGGCTGTGTAGAAATGTTTTAATTTGGATATCATTTCAGGGTTGGATCTCACATTATATAGGGAGGAGGTAGGCATGAATCTATGTCATTTTTCAGTGTTTCATGGGAATAACCATTGTTGTTGTTTCCATTAGAAGGATTTAAAAATAGGCCCTGGACATCTAAGACCTCTTGAATGCTCTGTCTGAAGCTAGCTACAGCTGCAGCGGGGAAGTAACATTGATTGCCAAGGGAGCAGATGTTCTATCTTTAGGTTCACATCACAAGCTGGAACAAATGGGAACAGATATCCCACTCCCAACATAATTTGCAACAGAATGACAGATGGAAAGCAGCTTGTGGGTAGGCAAAATGGAGCACAGTAAGCCCTGGGTTCAAACCTTGCCTTGAAGTCACTGGGCACCCTTAGGCAAGCTGCTGTGCTTCAGTCCCACATATGGGGGTGGAATATGGGGATAATAATGCTGCCCTATATAGAGTTGGTGGCATAAATGTTAGAGTGTTGGACTAGGATCTGGGGAAACCAGGTTCGAATCCCCACTCAGCCATGGAAGCTGGCAGGGTGACCTTGGACCACTAATTCTCTCTCTCAGGGCCAAGCTACAAGTGACGAATGACACTTGAACGGCAAGTGTATTTCTCCCTGTTCACTTGCCCTCCACTCAATCCACTTGTTGTTCAAGTGTCATTCGTCACTTGTAGCTTGGCCCTCAGTCTAACCTACTTCACATATGTATTGTCGAAGGCTTTCACGGCCGGAGAACGATGGTTGTTGGGGGTTTTCCGGGCTGTATTGCCGTGGTCTTGGCAATACAGCCCGGAATACCCCCAACAACCATCTACTTCACATAGTTGTGTGGTTAAAATAGAGGATAGGAGAATGATGTTTTAAGCCAAGTTGGCTCCCCATTGGGAGAAAAGTGGAGTATAATTATCTGAAAAATTGTACAATGGAATGTACAATTGTACAAAGGAATGCACAGTTTCCCCCCCCCCCCCAATTTTTAAAATTTTCATGCAAGGTCAGGAAGAACATTCCTGCTCCACCCTTTTCCTTTTGCCAATTTCCCACTTGGGGTGTGTATTTAAGTATTTTATGCCATTTGTATATGTGTGTAGTGCTGTCAAGTCATAGTTGACTTATGGTGACCCCTGGTGGGGTTTTCTTGGCAACAGACTAGAGGTGGTTTGCCATTGCCTGTCTCTGCAATCCTGGTCTTTGTTGGAGGCCTCCCATCCAATTACTAACCAAGGCTGACCCTGTTTAGCTTCTGAGATTGACAAGATCAGACTCACCTGGGCTATTCAGGCCAGGGCACCATTTTTATACTGCTTATCTTTTTGTTCATATATTACACATGACTTTATGTTATTTATGTGCAACTAATGCAAAAAAGTGTCAATTTTAATGGCATTAATTCTTTAGAATTTTGTGAATAGGGTAAGGGGAGAGGATAGCTGTAGTTTCACCCCAAATGTGAAAGTTATTGAAATTTTAAAATCCAGCCAAAATTATCATGAACTTTGGCCACGTCCCTCTTTAAAAGCTGCAGAACTGAGTTAGGGAAAGCAGCATGGTATAACCCAATCTCTTCAGATCTTAGTAGCTAAGGGTCAAACCACACAAGACAAAATACACTTGAAGTAAACTCGAACTACACTCAAATACACTTGAATTACAAAATACACTCGAATTACCCATGTAATTCAAATGTATTTTGCCTCATGTGGTAAGACCCCAAGTGAGGTCAGTGCTAGGATGGAGGAACCATCAAGATAGACTCCGTAGAGGAAGGCAATGGCAAACCATCTCTGCTTTTCAATTGCATTGAAAGCTTCTTGCTGGGGTTGCCATAACTTGGTTGCAACTTGAGGGCATAACATATGTACAGAACCAAGTAGAAACCTAATGTGGTACATGGAGGAAGTGGTAGGTGCAGGAGACCTAATATGAAAAGTGCAAGAGACTCATTTATCCTCAGTTCACTGAAAAAAAAAATGTTATTGCTGCTGCTGGAAGTTCCATGGAGCAGTTTCCGCAAAGTTTTTTTGCAAGTGGGTCCACTTTGCTATTGTGTGTGTGAATTGGTTTTCATACACTCTATTAAAGTCTTTTTTTAGCAGCCCCAGAGTACTCACAGAACTACAGCATGGTAGGGAAGTTTGATAATGATTCAGGAACTGACAGAAAGCATAGCAGGATGGATGGCAGACAGCCTTCACTGACTGCTGATACACCTAGGTTGGTACAAGCCACTATTTATGGGCCATTACACACATCACACAAGAACAAAACAGGCTTTGCACTTAGCATACAGTCAACAGACCTGTGTCTAATCTTGTCACACTTAACCTTTTCCCCACTGTTGAAAAATGTAATAGATTTTCCTCACTTTGGTGCGGGCCTAATCAGACACAACTGTACAATTGCAAGTTATGCCTACCTGTTGTGTTGTCTGGTCAGACATTTTTACCTTTCCAAGAAAGCAGCTTATCTGTGCACAACTAGGGGAAGGTAGCATAGAAACATTTAAAATAAATTTAAATAGAATAAACCCTTCTGTTGGATGACAGTTGGTCCTTTGGGCCACAATAGCTAGGGCTGCTAGGTTTCCAGGGCGGGTGGAGGGTTTTCTGCCTCCAGCTCGTTTCCTGCTACTGCTCCAATGGCCCGCAGGAGAAAAAAAATTAAAAATTGATATTGGTACAATGGTGTTATATCATGTCTGTGGAAATCCTGGAAATGAAACCAGTCTGCTTTAGGAATTGCTGGCAATTCTATGGTAAAACCATGGTGGACTGATCTCATTTGGGGGTTTTCCCTGGAAGTGACATAACACTGTCACATCAATAGTACCCCCCCTCATTTCCTGCCTCGCCCAGACTCCTGCTGGTTGCCAGCAGCTGGAATCACTGGAAACCCTGTCAATAGCCAACTTCATATCAAGAGAATTTTGCCAAGTTAAAAGTTGCTCTGGATTGCTATGAGTAAGCAGTGGAATAAAATTTCGGTGGCAATTTCCAAAAGAAAACGGACAACCTGCACATTTCATTTGCAGAATGGAACTAATTAGAGGCATTCTTAACAAGGTCATAATATTAGGTAGCATGCTGGACTCAGTACAGTTTGGTCTGGAAATCACTTGGGCTTCAGTCTACGAACCATGAAATATAGGGAACTTCTGGAATAACATGATTGATTTCTCTGAAAATTCAGTCAAGATTACCTCAGAGATTTCTGCATTTCAAGGCTTGTTGCTGGAATGCTTGTCAGTGGTCTTAAAATAAACCTTTGGTGGAAAGAAGCACCCAAAGAAGTTTAAGAAAATTGCAGGTGTGTTTGGAATTTGATGGTACTCTGGGATGGGTTCAAATCTCCTTAGAAACGAAGGCTGAGATTATCATTGTCAGTAGTGCACATTTCTGGTACATGTCAAAATACCAAAGTAGTTTGTCTCCTATTGTCAACAGATGACAATTGATGATGATGGATAATTTTGGAAGCCACTGTTAGAGTGAGCTCGGCTTTGGAAAACTGCCTGGGTGACGCTGCCAACTTGATGCATTTTGCAATAACTTCTTTCACCTTGCGTCAACTGAAATCATGATGCCAGGAAGTGGCCATTAGAACACAGATGCCACCTTCTGCTTATTGAGGAGATTTGTTCAGAGAGAGAGAGAGCGGCTCCTTCCTCCCAGATGGGAACTAGCGGCTCAAGGAAGCAGACTTTTGTTTTTTAACCCTTGCTTGAAATCAGAAGTGGCTAGCCTCCAAACATTAGGAACTTTCGCAACCACATTGCCGAATTCAAAGCAGTTTCAGAATAGTTGTGAATCACAGCCATCCCCAAGTTTCCTGGGAACTGAAGTACAATGAATGTGCTTTATATTTTCTCTTAGAGATCCCTGGTTCTCTCACAAAACTACAGTTCTCCGAAAAGGAAGGAGAAGACAACCATATTTGCCACTCTGAGCTCCTTGAAAAAAGGGTAGGATACAAGTGTGATAGCTAGAAAAGAAAATGTGAAAGTTAAAATGAAATCAAAAAGGCCCTTAGAAGTTGGCTCCATTATTTCTAATCATATTTAAAATGAGGTTTCCCTCATACCCCAAATGATGCCATCAGACAAATGCATGGATTAAACTTGAACTAATTACAGCGTTAACTGAGCAGATACTAGAGTTGCAGTCCCCTCAGTGGGGGCATGGGATTCCTTGCTTCCAGGCTCCCCACCCCCGCCACCACTCACCTGGCCAATTGGGAGAACAGCATGGGAATGAGCCTCTCAGGAGTGATGTCATTGCGCAGGACCCAGGAGTGCTCTGGGCTTTGCGCTGGCCAAATCAGCCTGTTTGGGGGACCAAATTGGCCTGGTGCAAAGTCCAGGACCACTCTCAGAGCCTGTGCGATGACATCACTGCTGGAAGTGACATCATCACACCATGCCGGGAACAGGCCCTAAAATGGTGTTCCATAGGGTTTAACAGCGGTACAACCACCTACTCTGGAATCTACCTCAACATGACCACGTGCCCTACCTTGGTTTTCCTTGCCTGAACCAAACTTGCGGCACAAAGGTTCAAGCTTTGAAGTATGGCACTTCAGGGAGGGGCCAGGGAGAGGGAGAGCAGGATAGGGGCACTGGGCTTCTGAGGGCATTTAGTCCCCTCACCCCCCCCTTTTCCAGCTCGTTCTAGACTGAAAATGTCCCTGAATCTATCTCCATCAGCATTTACAGGACATGGTGCAGGGTCTGTAAGATGGGCTGAATCTGTGCTTTCAATTGGGCACTTTCACAATGCACACAGGCACATCTCCACTTCCAGGATAGTTAAGTGCTCATGAATCACTCTCTGCTATTCCTGAGGAATACTTCGATCCTGGTTTTCAAAGGAAGGAAATACAAAGCAGTTCATCCTCCAATTTTATTCATTTTTGTACACAGTTAGGATTGCCAAATGACATCCCTTGAACACATTTGGTGGTTGCAGTTAAACAGAAGTGAGACAGCAGTGAGGCTCATTGGCCGGGTTGCCTGTCTTCCTCCTGTGAAAGGAGAGCAACAGGAAAGCAAGACCCTCTGCTGAGGGGAAATTTGAGCCTTTCTCTTCTGCATGTGGATTCAGTGCTAGGCTGGGCAAGAGGATGGCAGGGCAGGAGAACTTGTCCACCTTATGATCTGAGTGGCATGGAGAGGGGCAGCTAGGTCAGGTTGCTCTCTTCTTCCTGCTTCTTCCTGGGGAGAGCTGATTGGTCAGCAAGAGCATTCAAATAGGGCTGCTCTGCTGTGACCTGTTCTGGGGGGGCTCACAGCTCTGTGTTAAAAAACTACAAATCAATTTAAAAAAGAGTCAGTAGACATGAGTTTAACTCCAGGGACTCCATCCCTTGTAGCATGGCCCTTAGTCCTCCTCCTAACCATGCAACGGCCTTTCCAGCAGCCTCGTTTGGCTGTAGAGATGGGCATGAACTGAAATACGAACCAAAATTCGTGACAAACCAGGCCAGTTTATGGTTTGTGAACGCGTCAGATCCCATTTCTGACAAACTGCCACGAACTTTAGGCTGGTTCATTTGGTTCATTTTTCAGTTCATCACTGCAGACAGCCTGGCACCGATCAATCAGTTTCCTAGGCAACAGGGGATGGCTTCTACTGACACGGAAGTGGTGATTTGCTGGCCCGGAAGTGATATTTTCACAAACCCAAACAAACTGATTCATGAACCGGGACTGGTTTGTGAAAGTTCATGGTTTGTGAAACGTGACGAATCACGAACCGCATGGTTCATTTTTGTCCTGGTTCATGCCCATCTCTATTTGGCTGCAGTGCATTCCAAATGGTCAAACCAAATGCTCCCTTTTTATCCTTGCTGGTTCCTCCCCTCCCCAATCCTGAATCGGATTGTAGGTTTAAGCAGAACCCTTCCTTGTTGTGCCACCGCCATTGGTGGAGTGGAATTCCACTCCATTTCCTGGAGTGGAATAAAGAGAAGGGATGCCTGAAGCTGCAACACAAATACTGATTCTCATCAAGGATTCACTTTCGTTGCTAAGCTACTGGCTTCTTTGGAAAAACCTTGAAGTATGGGGCACATTAGGAGCTCGTTAGAGTCCCGACGACTCTTGTTAATGTACAATACACGTCTCCACCACTAAACACACTTCAGGAATAAAACAATCAAATGTGCCCAGGATGCAGTTTGGGGCTCATGTACCTTCTCTGTTTATTTTCTGTACTTCCCTTTGTGTTTCTTTTTTCCCAGCAGAATACTGATTTGAAAAGTAAAGAGATACCTTTTTGATACAGACTTAGCTCTTTAAGCTTTGACATTTAGTAAAGGTAAGAGAGGACTGGACAGAACCAGATAGTAATGGGAATCCATTTGTAGTTTGGTTAGGTTTCAGAGTAGGACCATTGATGAGATACTTATCCCCCTCTCCCAGCACATGAGCGTGGGGAAAATTCTACTTTGGCAGCTTCCTCTTTTTTCCTTTTTGCTTTTTTTCTTCCATTGATAACCCCTCCGATCAAATCATTTGCCCCATCAGAAGCTGCTGGCAGAGGGGGGAGAAGTTGTTGCTGGGAGGGAGGAGGCGAGTTATGAATGTGATAAGAGATCACTAGAACTACTTTACAGTACAAGGGGGTTCTATCTATCTACAGTAGTTTCTTCTACTGTATCTGGGGCTGTTTCCTCATGGTCTAAAAATAGGGTGAGACTCACAGAAGGCTGCCGGCTTCCTCGTGCAATTTTTAACACCACTGGTTTACAAAACACCACAGATCACTGTTTGTGGCGTTTTGTAAACGGATGGCACCAAAAATCACGGGAGGAAGCTGGCAGCCTTCCGTGAGTCTCGAGCTATTTATAGACCGTGGGGAAATGGCCTATGCTTGCTATTAGCCATGAACTACTGGATTCCACTCATAAAAAATTGACAGAACCAGACATTTTATCCCAGGTCACATGGGAATCTGCTACCAAATTAATTCACTCCAAAACTGGTAGTATTTGTACCCACTATTCTTGCCACATGATGTCTGTAAAATATATCGTGATGTGATTTCTATGTTCCATTCCAACATACAGACTTGAAGGATGATTGGGGGTAGTCTTAGGCAATTAATTTTCATTTACCTGGCAGTTTTTCCCACTTATAAAATAGATAGCATGTCACTTTTCCCAGAGGAATTTTTCTCCATCTGTCCATCATCATTTTTTATCCCACTCTTATTGCATAGAGCTCATACATAGAGCGCCCTCCTTTTTCACAAACAATGGATGTAATAGGCTATACTGGGGGCGGAAGAAGAGCACTTGGATATCCTCAGACTTAGTACGGCACTTAGACTGCCACATCATCTTGGCTCTCACATTTCTTCCTTCTACTATCCCAAAATGGGTGCTTAACATTATTTTAATAACATCACAATCTCTGCTTCTGACTCTCCTCTGGCAATGTGGTTGGAATAATCATTTTTAGAATAGCAACAAAGCCTCAGGGGGAAATGTAGCTTAGAAAGCAGAACTCTTGGGGAAATGTATAAGCTCCAGGGAAGCATTCGGTCCCAGAGCAGAGCCTTAGTGTATTTAGGGCCAACCATTCTATATATTCCAAACAAACTGAATTTGCAAAAGCTACAAAATCTCAGCTTCTGTTAAAGAAATGGCAGAAATTGTGCCTCTACGTTTGCAAAGAAAAGTTTGAATATTTGAACAGCTTGTAGCTGATATCGTGTTTTGACAGTCTGGGGTGAAGATTCTAAGAAAAATGGGAATGATCAATTCATTAACCTGGAAATGTATGTGTGAGTTTAGACACATGACCAAATAATACATGCAATAATTTTCATTTCAAGTAAAAAATGTTTAAAGTGTGATGCAGATTTATGAATCTGTGAATTAACAAGCAGTGACGTACTTGACTAATTCAGAAAGGGTAGATAAATCAATTAGCCAGGATAGCTATAGTGTCTCCATATTCTGGGGCAGTGCACCTGAGGTGTTTTGAGTGAGAGGTGCCCACCCTGGTCAGGCCTGTGTTATGGTTGCCAGACAGTTGCTGGCAACAAGTGGGAGTCTGGGCAACTGGGTACATGGGGGAACCATAAGGTGATGGCATGATGTCACTTGTGAGAAAAACTCTAAAATAACATGACACCTCTCTGGAAATTGCCAGAAACTCTATAGTAAAACCAAACAGTTTCTGGTAATTCTCAGAGGAGACTGACATAACTTCTGGGTTTTCCCCAGAACTGATATCCTGCCTTCACTTGACAGCATTACTTGACATTATACTTCTCCTACCAGTTGCAAAAGTGGTGGCAGGAAATGAAGTCCAGGAGTGGAGCATCTCTTTCGCCTGATGGGAAACTGTGCCCTTTTAGAATTTTGAGAAAGGATAGTGGATGACATCACAAAATGGCTGCCATAGGAGATGGGACCAGTAAGAAAATAGCTGCCATGGGAGGGATTACAACATTTTGAAGGGTTGCAAGCTGGCATTCTTCTAAGATGGAGGAAGATATTCCTGAATGGCAGTCTTTACAGACTCAAAGGTAATGCCTCTTGTCATCTTCTGAAACACTTCCAATGTTTTGGAGATAAACCAGGATAAGCTCATTGCTTTGGGAAAGAGGTGCTTTGTGGGAGAAGAGAGTGAATGCTAGGAAACAGACTGGTTAACACAGTGGTGTCCATATTCACCTTTTGGGGGACTATTGTCAGGAAGCCTGAAATCATCGGGCCTTTTTTGTGTGTATGGAAGAGACAAATCTAGCCAGTATCATGGCTGGAGATGTACTATTGGATAAGAAAGTCTTTGCTTCCTGATTTAATCTAGCAAGGCAACCCTGGGTTGTTGTTGTTTTGTTCAATTCAACCCAGCTGGGGTGTGCATTCTGAAATCCCCAAGCCAAATATATACATGAAAATTGTGATTTCTGGTTCTTATCACATTTTTCCAGAATGGTTACACAGATCTTGAATTCTTAGGCATTACAAAGCATACACTCACAGGCACCCCAAAATCTTTAAGGTTTTGTTTTGTGTGTGTCAGCAGCAGCAGGTGTCTTGTTTTTCTTTGATTCTCTGAATTCCCCAGGGATAGCCCTGGGATGGCAGCTCCCAGGTGGAACAAGCCAGAAGCAGTGCCTGGTAGAGCAGCAGAGCTCACTTCTTCAGAGAAATAAGAATCCATCAGACCTGAATTATATATGCAAGGAGTGAGGGGCTGGGGGATAGGGGTAAAAGCCAATGTAAAATAATATCAAATCAGAAGTGTGGAGCAGAGTGTGAGACTGCTACTGCCTAATAAAAATGTGAAACTTCAGGATGAAATGAGATAAGCAAATGTAATAGGAATTTACAGAGGAATAGCTGTAATAAGCATCCATAAGGGGCAGGATATGCACTTATGGTAGTTAAGAAATGACAAGTCCCTGTTAAAACCTGGCTGAGAAGTAGTGTTAAACTTCTTGATAAATGTTAATTCAGCAATTTCTTTCTTCATTCCTGCTTTGAAGATTTTTCTGAAGGTGAATAGTAACTTTAAGATCAGTAACAGAATGCCCTGAAACATTACAAAAAATCCTCACACATCCTCAGAGGCCCCTCCAGAATCATAAATGTTATTGGGGAAAGAGTGAGAATGTCAGATACTGTAAAAAAGTCAGTGTAAAAAAGGCCACAGGGTTGAGACATCTTCAGTTGTTTGCTTAAATTTTCAGTTGTCCAGAGAGGTTTAGGAATACTTGTCACAGAGGTGTCATACAGTTCACAACATCTGAATTTTAACCACACTTTTATCTCACAGCATCTCGATGTGTGCTGCATTTTTAAAGCACAGATCCAACAAGCTCCACTAAGATCAGGTGGCAGGGCTCGATGTAACAGCCAATGTTCCTTTTGCAGCATTCTGTGCTAACTGAAAGAGGGTGTAGAAGCTTATTTCCATGCCGGTTACACCAGTCAACGCTGTTGTGCATTAGTTTCACAAGTAGTCCAAACCAGGCCTGACTTTCAGTCTGAGGATAGGCGTAGAGCTTCCTCGCTCTACTAAACACTCTTTAAAACACTGTAATGGTAAGTTTTGGTCTGTGGGGGCCCCTGCGCAAGGCACAGGCAAGGAGCTGGGGGGGGGGGGGTGAGCAGCAGAACAAGAGGGACAGGGTCATGGGTTCAATGTTCTTACCTATTCCTGCATCACTTGCTGCGTGGGGTTGTCACCACAGCACTGTCAACTGGTAGGAGCTTTTGTTGGGTGATGATATGTAAATCAGCAATGATCCAGTGCCATGACATCACTTCCATGCCCTCCCCCACAATGTCCTACCAAGAAGCGGTGAGGAATGGTGCCTGCTGGTAGGGCATCTCCCACCAGAATGGGAAATTTATCAGCCCTGTATGCTGCTGCAACTTCCACAACAGGGTTGTGTTTTCCAGCCTCTGTCTGGAAGCAACTGGATAGTCATACAAGAAACAGCCTGCACAGCTTAAGGGACAAAGTGAGCTGTTCTCCATGGGGTAACAGATTTCAGATTAATGATTAAGTTAAAACTGACATGGCTTTTGCAAATGTCTGCATGGAGCCTGTTCTCAGAAGACTGACATGAGTAGACGTTATATGGGCTGATTTTTGGCAGAGAGAAGAAGGTATGTGAGTGGCTCATCCAAAACCAGTTTAAAGGCTTGTGGACATTTTCCCAGGGTGCAAATGGAAGCTTTTGTGGTAACTCAGTCAAATATTCACAGGTAGACATGGGCACGATCCAAAAAATAATCCCGATTTAGCTGATCGTGATTCCGCGGCGGCACCGAACCCAGGTACCCGAACCTCACTGATCAAGTCCTGTTTCCGATACAGAATCGGGAATCGGGAAGGCCAACGCAGGAGGGCACCCCGCGGTTTCCAGCGCTAAAGGAATGGTGGGTGAGAAGGATGGTGGCTGCTGGGCCCGGCAGGCCCGTGGAGGCGGCGGCGAGCCACCTCCCCTCAGGGGGTGGGGGGGGTCTGTCCCCATGGGAGTGTGCTGGTACTGTCACGGGGGGGGGGAACCAGAGGAGATAGCTCCCTATTCCCTAATTCCCTATCCGCTGAAGCCCAAAGCTAAAGCTCCCTCTCTCTCTCTTGCGCTTTCTCTCTCCAAAAGTGGCAAGCGAGAGCTCGCCTCTGTCCCACTCTACCCACGAGCGGAAAGTGAAACTTTGTTGCGCAGCACATGGCTATTTATAAAGCCTGGGTCTGCTACGCAGGAGGGCTGTGTTTGGCCGTAAGAGCTGCCTCTCAGGCTTTGCAGGGATGAGATTCGAGTGCCCATGGCTACAGAAGAACACCCCCTTCCCCCGCCCCCCCCTCTCTTCTTCCAAATGGACGAGACGGGCACGTGCTTTTCTGGCTGCTCCGTGGTTGGAAGGAAGCCCTGCTGATTAAGGAAAGCTGGGCTTCCATTCGCGTTTCCAGGGTGACAGAAGGAGGGCAAACAGCTCCGGCATTCCCCAGGCTCCGTTTCCACGGGGCTCCGTTCCCTCGGGAACAGATGGCTGGCGCCAGACTGCCTGCAGACTGCAATCCCGAATGTAAACCAATCGATCCAATCGAGACCCGATAGAGCACCCCACCCAAGCGCTGAACCAGGAGCTGTGGACGGAACCGATCAGCCCGGTCCCGATGGCGCAAATGCCAAAATTGGGGCAATTTTCAGTCCGTAATTCCGATCGTGCCCATGTCTATTCACAGGCATAAAAAAAATCAGTGCCTCTTGTGTTGAAACTGCTATGTCACAAACACAGGAGCAGTTTTAATAGAATTGCCACTTCCACACTGGGGATGGGGGATCACCCACTCCCACTCTCCCCTCCTCCCCCACTGCGTGGCACATTCCCGTACACTGCAGAGACCTGATTCAGGCTGAATCAGGCCCAAAATGGGCTGCACGTGGCCTTGGCAGTGATGCCACTTCCCAGAAGTGATGTTATCATGCAGGCTAGAAGTGCATATGCACGCACTTTGCACACACGTGCACTTCACGCACGAGAGAGGAACATTAAAAGTAAGTGCTGAGCCTCCCACTCGAGGGGTAGGGGGACCTGGCAACCCCAAGTCTTAGTGATTCTGGGGCCCTGGGCAAAAGTCCAGGTTGGGGCCCAGAATCCCTCCTCCTGCCACCACCCTGCATGCCCCCCTTGAGCCCCCCCAGGCTCAAGCATAGGGCAGCTCTGTCTCTGTGCAAGCAGGTAGACATAAAAATGGTACCTGCCAAGCCAGCTGCTGCCTGAGCCCCTGATGGGGTGGATGCACATTGTGGCCAGATACAGCCCAAGCCCCAGCAAGGCAGGTAGGCTGTGTGGCCACCAGCTCTTCCTCTTGTTTCTCTGGTCCATTGGGGGAGGGAGCAGGGCCATAAGTGGTCAGGGTCCCGCCCAGCTTGGGACAGCCACCCTGGGAGCTAAGACTGCTCCTGCACAAACACTGAGTGTCATCAGCCCTTACTGTCCTTTAGGCACCAGGCCAAAATCTTTTCATCCAGATTTTCAGGTGAGTGGTTGCATCTTTTAAAGCTGTTTTTATGGTCTGCTTCCAGCTTGAGGACAGGTTTATGGATATCATTTCGAGATGTTGAATAGTTTGGTTCTGTTTTTATGCCCCTGCTTTGTTTTTATAGCTTTCTTTAATATTGTTAGTTTTTATTTTGTTATTTGCTTTTAATTTGAGAGCCACCTTGTGCAAGTTTCTGGAGGGGCAGTATATACATTTTCTAAATGAATAAATGCAACCCACATTTCAGGATGTTTTCCCCAAACCAAACAAATCTCCCTCATTCCATTCAATACCAGTTTTCTGCATCATGTATTCAGATCTACATCCTTCCCATGATTCCCCATAAATTTCTGTGTCTTTTCCTCTGTAGATGCACACACAATAAAGTACAATAGAGCAAGTGAAGTTCAGTAGTTAGAGTGTTGGACCAGGATTTTGAAAACCTGGTTTCACATTCCCACTCTGCCAGGAAGCCATTTGGCCCGGCAATCCTATTGACTTCAACAGGCTCTGAATGGTCTAACTCTGCTTATGATTGCACTGTGGCTGACCTTGGGCCAGTCATTCTCTCTCTCTGCTTAGCCTTCTTCACAGGGTTGTTGTGAAGATAAAATGAAACAGAGGTGATCCTCTATACCATATTAAGTTTCTCGGAGGGTGTTAAGAAAAAAAGAAACAATGAACATTTTGAGATACAGTCTCTAACCATTGTTAAAGTGTTGAAATCTCTAGTTCCTTTTTGGTTGCCAGCTCTTGGTTGGGAAATTCCTGGAGATTTGGGAGTGGAGCCTGGGAAGGGAAGAGTTTGGGAAAGGGAAGGACCTCAGTGGGTTAGAATGTCGTACAGTCCACCTTCCACAGCAGCAATTTTCTCCAGAGGAACTGATCTTTGTAATCTTTGGAGATCAGTTGTAATTCCAGGAGATCTCCAGGCTCCACCTGAGAGGTTGACAACACAACCCTAATTTCTCTAGTACTTCTATAATAATGATGGTGCCTCTTCAATTTGGGCAGGCAAAACACAGAGCTTTTCTATAATATGGATCAGGATTTCACAGCACAGCTGCTGGAATGTTTTTAATTTGGTTGATGTCATGGTTTTATTGTTTTAGTTTTCCATTCAAATCTGCTGTACTTTTATATATAGTGAGTTGGATCCAGACTGAATTTTCCATCAGTGGAATGGAACCTTGCTGCCACCCCTCCCATTACAGTCCACTGATCTCCTAAAAATGGTGCTTCTGGGCAGAAGGGGACCCTGAGAAAGGGCATGGAGGGAGTCTGTAAACAGCAGAAGGAATTGGTGGGAGACGCAAATTTGGTCCGGGAGACGCAAATTTGGTCCGGATCCAGTCCACTGAGCCTTGTGGGGATCAGTAGGCCAAATTACAGAGTATAACAGCAGAATTATAAGTCCGTAGACGTCAGTGGGCTTAGAAGGGTGTAACTGCTTCAAGTGGCGCTGTGGCTGTCGTAAATAATTAACTTGGATGATACGTTCCAGGGAGCACGTCCATGGGAAGCATCCCTGCTTCTAGTTCTGTGTAGATCAGTCCTAAGTGTTGGTAAAGCCAAGCATGTGACATCCAAATAGGTTTCAGAATCCCCCGCCCCAAGCGTCCAGTAGCACCTTTAAGACTAACCAGCGTCAGATCGGACGAAGAGAACTGTGATTCTCGAAAGCTTATGCTACAGTAAAGTTGGTTAGTCTTAAAGGTGCTACTGGACTCTTTACTATTTTGCTACTACAGACTAACACGGCTAACTCCTCTGGATCTCCCCACACACACACACACACACAACATGTGTACTTTAATCCAGCACTACCTCGGTGTGGTCAATCCCATATCCGACTTCCCCTGTAAATACAAGAAAAGCATGAGATGCGTGAAACATAATGACAAAATAAATAACAGAGGGAATTCTCTGCCACCTGTGTGATTCCTTATTCCATAAAGCCATCATTTTTTAAAGTGCTCCTGGATCAGCTCTCGGCATTTCATTTTGTTGCACCAGAGGGGTCATGTAGCCTTGCAATGAATTTAGATCTGGCTTGCTGCAGAGAGCAGAGGGGGGGTTCGCTTCCTGAAAGATGACAGGCTTAAGGCGCATGCCATTAATTAATAAATGCCAAAGCCCTTTGTGAAGATCAGGCCTGGATCTTGTTGAATCAAAGATCTGCATGAGAAAAAACATTTGTTTACTGTATTGGTCCCTTTAAGATACTAAAAATACTGTATAAGAAGTCCTTTAAGCAGAGTCACTCCCATCTTTTGCATATCTGATCCAAGCCCTATTTTGCCTACCAACAACCCTCAGTTTTTCGTTTAAGTTCTTCCTCCCTTCTACTAGTGTCAAATTTACACACTATTAAAAACTAACCAATACTTTGGCAAATCACATTGCCGGGAATTATTAGTATGACTGAGTGCTGCCACCTTGTGGCAATGACTAAGTCCTACTGTCTCTTAAGTCAATTCCTTCGACACTTCCTCTGCCTTGGAGCGAGCTTATTTGCTATTAATTAGATTTGCACATGAAGGACTCCCCCACCCTTTAACATCATCATCACAGCATGTTGTGCTAAACATTCTGAACATCTTTACCCAGCCCAGAAGGAAGAGGATAGGGAACCTGTGTGTACATCTGGACATACTCATGTGTGCTTACACCTGTCCCTCTTCTGCAAAGTGACCTGTTTCTGGACTAATGAAAAAGGACCCATCAGGCTGGAGCAGAAGGCAAATGTAAGGCCACAGAGACCAATGTGCAAAGCAGATTTTTAATTTTCAGAGCAACCAGAAATAATCTAGGATCCAAGCACAGTACAACATAAAGGACCTCTTCTAGCCTTTGAAGAAGGGGATACAGATCACCAAAGTATGGATGTAATGATATATAGAAATGAATAATAATAAAGTAGCCATAGGAACAGCGGTAGCAATTATAGTAGTGCCATTTTAATATGCTAGGTGTTCTGATATTTATTCAGAGTTGTTCCGCCGTCTCATTCACTGGAGTCAAGGGTAATATTTGACTCACGTTAATAGGATAACAGATCTATCCATGAGGTGTATCCCTGGTCTTTCCTCAACCCATGCAAACATGCCTAATGTCCCTGTTCCACATTCACGAAATCTCTGCCTGTGAATATTTTCTCACCATAGTGTTTGTTTATTTATTGAAAATACACTGTGCAGGGAGCACAGGTAATATTTTCAGATTGATTTACAAGTACAACACATTAAAAGGCAAGCAAGACAAAGAGCAATACTAAGAACAGCAAAATGAAAAAGCAGGAAAACAGAGCAGTCGAAACAGTAAAAATATGCAAGCAATCTTAAGATAAGACAATAAAATAAAACCAGAAGGCCAGCAAAACTTTAGTGAAGAGGCAGAATAGACTATTCAGAGGATTCATTAAAAGGATGGGAGGGAAGGGCAGCATGGTGTTACCGGAACTGCTCTTTATTATAAGGGGGAAATTAGCTGTAGCAGTCTGTAACTAAAATTATTAGCGCGGATCTTAACCTATGTCTACGGAGGTCCCGATTCCAGACACTCTAGTGAAAAAGAGGCAGACTGCAAATAGGTTCCAAACACGTGTATTTGCTAACAATGTGGCGTAAGCCTGAGCTTGCACATACATACAAGAAAGCATACAAGGTCTAAGAAATACAGAGTCAGAAATATAGAGACTTTCGCATTAGCGGGTTCCCAACGATGATAGGGGGAATACTCACTTATCCTGGAGCGAAGCAGAGACACAGCAGCGAGGGTGGCCCAATGCCAGCACTGGGACCACAGACGGGCAGCAAGGAAGTCTGGATAGGAATGGCCTAAGCACCGAGTGGTCTGGGAGACCAGCTTAAATACCCCAAAACGTACCCTGGGGCTGGTGCTGTACGTGGTGGTTCTCACAGATTAAAACAAAGGTTCTAATGGGCTACTGAATGGCTTAGATGGGCCACTTTAGTAATCAGATTGTGATAAGTGACACCTCAGGAAGAGGGGACAAAAGAGGGAGGGGGAACTCCAAGTGGGCTGAAAGGATGTTCCAGCGGACAGGGCTTGTCCTGATGTCATCAGCTCTGGAATGCGGAGGTTTCTTTGAGATGCATTCTCTAAGTGCTCGGGATGGTCGGCACTTAGTTCCTTCTCCGGGGTGGCTCCTAAGATATGCAGAGCGGGGCGAGGTACTCTCGCTGCGGACGTGGTGTGCCCGCTTTGCTGAAATGGCTTCCCAAAGCAGGCTTCTTCCCTGGGTCTTCTGGCTGCCTAAGAACATGGATGCTGGCTGGGCATAGCTGGGGCTGGATAGCAGGCTGCCCGGTAGCGAGGGCAAGCTCGGCGACCGGCCCACAGGAGGCTCCAGGCAGGAACTGACCAGGGAGCACCTAGCCAGGCTCGCTGGAGGTTTCCCCAGCAGGCGCCCGGCTGCTAGCAGCGGCTTGGGCCCATATGAGGCAGGCTTCCATGGAGGCAGGGGAAACAGCACTAAAAACACAGTCCAAAGCAGGGAACAGGCAAAGTTCGTGGCAGATGGCAATGCAGGCACGGGGCACACTTGTAACACAGTCCAAACACACACACTGGGAAGTCCAGATATAAGTCTGGGCAGGGCTGCCCAGAAAGAGAGTCCTTTGTGCAGTTATCCAACCATGGAGTCAGGGAACTACACAGTCTATTGCAGTAGCAAGGTAATTAACACGCAGGCAGGAAACTGACACGTGTACCAGAACACACCTGCAGGGCAGTCTTTGGTGCAGCAGTAAAACAGCAACGCAGGAAACTTTAACACAGTTCATGGCAGGCCTTAAAGCAGGAGAGGGGGCCTACTTGGCAACAATGGTATAGCCTGATCTCAGAAGCTAAGCAGGGTCAGTATTTGGATGAGAGACCACCAAGGAAGACCCTGCAGAGGAAGGCAGTGGCAAACCACCCCTGCTTCTCACTTGCCTTAAAAGACCCTTGCAGGGGTCGCCATAAGTCAGGTGCAACTTGAGAGCACTTTACACACACACATCGAAAGGATAGGTGGCTTTTAGCATGGGACCTAAAATGGTGCACTCAGAGCTGCACTGTCTCCAATAGTCCCACATTCGTCTACCTTTCCTTCCTTTCTATGCTAGAATCTGTAACTTTAATCTTAATTCCACAGTTTCTAGACTAAGCAGGTGAAAGGAGAATAGGAACCAGAGGCTACAAATGGCTCATGACCTGCTGGTCTGGATCATGTTCACCAAAACAGAGTTCTGTCTAGACTGTGATTTCTAAAGGAAAAGCTACTCCACGCATGTTCAGATTACCCCTCTTCCTTAGTATTAGCATATTTCACCTTTGGGTTACTAGCCTCCTGATGAGGGTGGGGGATCCCCACTTCCAGCCTCTGCCCCCACCACTTCTCACCTGGTCAGGGGGGCGGAGGCACAGGAACAGGCTTAGGAATCCCACAGTGTGCTCCCACATGCTCTGGAACCTGTTGTTCCCATTGCAACATAGAGGCAATGGGTCCCGGCTGGGCTGATTTAGTAAAAATCACTTCTAAGTACTAGATTGGGGGGGGGGGGCGTGATTTTTACCAAATCAGCCCATGTATGACCTGTTGTTATGGCGTTGCTATGGGAATGATGTCATTCCTGGAGCGACAGGTGAGTAAGGTGAGTCTTCCAGTCAGGCCACACACACACCCTGTGATCCCCCCATCCCCACTTTCATGCCGGTGGGACCTGGCAACCCTATTTCACCTCTAAGAGGGTGAAAAATCTAACATACACAATTTAGGCTGACCTGACAACACTGAGAGAACATAGGAATTAATTAGTGATTCATAGTGCCATCCCAAGCAAAGTTGCACCCTTCTAAATCCACAGATGTCTGTTTAGGATTGCCCTGTTAAATTACCCTTGAGAGTTTCTCTAGGCATGCCTTCCTTTGTGTGCAAACACGGGTGGCAGATTTAAGATTCAAAATGAACAGCCTTTTCTTTGTGTGTGTGTGCTTAGAATAACAGAGATAACATAAGCTCATTAAAACCTGTGCAGAATGTGGGAGAACAAAATCTTTGGAAACACTGCTGGGGTGTCCTGGTACCAAACTGTATGTTTTCCCCTGGGAAGAAAAAGCCCTCTATGGTTTTAAAAGATAGTATTGGAAGAAACTTGCAGATGAGAAGGTGGAGGTTTATATTCCCTGATGTCACTCTAGAGACAGCATGAAAAATAATACTGTTTTCCTTGGCTATAATTGAAACGCTACTCTAAATCACTACGACCAGCACTGTTCCTACTCTTTATTTCCCAGGGCCCACAAATTTCTTGGACACAATTGTATGTTTACACTTGAATGCCAATGACAGTGTGCATCCGATTCTTGTGAGGTAAAATTGCTGAGCAAATGAATTTTGGAATCATTCAGGGGGTAGCTGTACTGTGTCGAAGCTCTCGTTTTGGCCGTCCTATCCCAATATGTGTTAATATCATGCATCATCAAAAAAAATTGGTGCTGTAAGCTTTTAAAAGTTTTATAATAAACCAATCTTGCAACTGGATTTACTTGACAATCATGGTTTCTTCTAAATATGGGAGTCTAATAAAACCCATGGTTTATCCCATCTGAAGGAGCTGCAGATGTAATTCATGTAAAGCCTAATCCTTTCCCAAATCTTCCTTAGCTATTTTCCTCTACAATATCCTCTATCAACAAGTAGCCTGGGTTAATTATATGTTGATTGCTGTGTCTTTTGTATCCATAGAGAAAATAATGTGTTAAGTATCAGGACCTTGCTGCATGATTTCTCTGATGGGTAGAGATTTAATTCAGTTACTTTTGCAAGAAAACACCGAGAATGTTGATGATTCTGAAGTACACAGGCCATTTTATTAAGGGGCTCTCATTTGACAAACTCTCCCAGTCTTGCGTATACACAGAGCATCCTTATTAGGAATAACAATGAATGAATCAGAGAAAGAGGTTTATGTGAGCAATTGTAGTGACAGAAGTACTTAGCGGAATCCTATTTATCAGAGAAGCAGGTTAAATTAAGGTATTAAAAATGATGGTACTGGTTGTAAGATTGTTCAAGGCATGTGATGTTCACATGACAAATCTGAGCTTCCTGCCTTCTTCTTTGAGGAGGAAAGTACTAAAATGTGCAGCTTAGCAGTACATACCAAACACATTTCTTCAGAAGCAAAGATGAGCTGGCATCTCTGTGGAAAATTAGGTGGGAGTAAGGGGAACTAGTTCCATAGAATGTATTTCCAACACTTAACATTTCAAGAATCAAGCTTGTTTTAGGATAAAATTACATGTGATCTCAGCAGACGTGTCTTCCCAATCCCTTGCTTGCCAATCTAACCAATGAGAACTGGAGCTGAGTGTTTTGAGTGCCAGAGAAGGACCAGGGAGACCGGGGTTCTGATCTCTTTTCAGCTGTTCAGCTCCTTGGGGGACTGTGGGCCACTCCTGCTCTCTTCTCAGTCCAACATACAGCAGTTGCAAGGATAAACTGGAGGAGGAGAAAACTATATGTACTACTTGGAGCTCCTTAGAGGAAAGGCAAGATAAAATGTGACAGTAGGGATGAGAGGGGGCTGGAACACCCTCCAAGGAGAATTGGCAGGTGGGTGAAAGAGTTGTTTAAACTCCCATGCATGCCAATGGATTTCTCCCATTGCAAATCACCCATGGACACCCTTTGTTTTCCACCAGCTGGAGATAGTTCTTGCTTTTGGGCTCAGCATGAGACAAAGATTTCTAAAACAAAATGGCAGTGTTTTGCAATGTTGCAATTAGAAGGCGGGGAAAGAGTTACAGTCTTCCTGGTCAACAGCTGCTTCTTTCCAGAAAATGCTTCTCCCTTTCTGTATTTCCAATCACATGTTAGAAGTATGCATTACTACCTTTTTTTAAAAAATGTATTTTCAGATTTATCTTATATATATCATCTTGTTTGAGGACCATTAAGGAGCTAAAATATAATGCAAATATTGTAATTATGCTATGTTTCTTAGATTTAAGTGTTAAAGACTTATGGCTCCTTTTTAGCTTTTATGCGAATGATAATAATAAAAAATATGCATAGGCACTACACTGTATCAAGAGCTCAAAGAACTACAATGTTTAGAACCAAAATTACAAACAATATATATACATTTCAATGACAGCATAATATTAACACTGATGTTCACACAATTGAAACAATCAAACCCAATGTATACTATATAGAGAGGAAAATTGTGACTCCCATTTAAAGCATAAAATGTTTCCAAGCTTTGATTTTGCACCTCTGCAGATGAGTGAAATTGGCTAACCAATGGTATCTGGATGAGACAGAGAGAACTGAAGAGTCCCATTTGCGTTGCTCTATCAATAACACACCTGTTTGGTCTTTCGCATGAAAGCTTCAGGAACCAGTGGCATTGATTACTTCCATAACATTTATTGGTTTGATCTTCAGCTTTTTTCCTGCTGTGCTTTGCTCGCCTTCAACTTGTGCTTTGGTGTTTTAGTTTTAATTATTGCTGTTTGAACCCTGCCTCCCTCCAAACATTCCTCGCATTACACTTGAAAATGTCATTTAAGCAGAATGTCAACCACATAACTATTTACTTTGTTGTCAGTATATTGATGGAGAAGTACAATTCCTACGTCCAAGCAGCCCTGGTATGTGGTTTGGGCCAGAGAGAGTACAGAAGTGGGATTTCTCAATCATTGCACAAGCATTTCACAAGTCAGCCCACTAATGCTGCACTACAGCAAATGTTCCAGAAATGTTTGGCAACCTGTGCATGCCCAAAGCTATTGTGTGACTGTTTCACAATGTCATTCTTGGGGGCTAGGGCCCCCTTTCTGGGCTGAGTTATGGGCACCTGGGAGGCAAGGTAGCTCACCAGCTGGTTAGGCAGTCGAAGAGTCCAGGTCAATTCACAGGCAAGTCAGTCCAGAAGCAAGGCAGGCAGGTGCAAGTCCAGAAGTCAAGCTGAGGTCATAAGCCATGAGTTCCATCCGTGGGGAGCAGGATGCAAGGAAGGGTCAAGAAGAATACAGGTCACAGGGAGTGGCAAATGAGGTGCTCCTTTTATTCCCTTGATCTTTTAACAAGCTGGGGTGCAGCTAAGGAAGGCCCCTAAGTCTCACAGGAGGCTGTTCCTGCCATCCAAAGATGGCGGGATGAGGGAGAAGGTAAGGCCAGAGCCAGAGGGTCTTCCAACCCTGGACAGAAAGCAAAATCTAGTTACATGGCTGACAGGGAGAAGAGAATAGGAAGAAGGCTGTTGCTTACTGCATTCTGGAAACAACAAGGAAACAGCATCTAGCAGATTAGAAAGAATAGTGGTACCCGTACCTCTGTCTAACTAGCTTTGTTTCCTCCTGTAGGAGTTGACTTTTTTCTACCATTGACATCACAATTTGGGCACTTCACCAATGTGCATACAAACTATGCATGTACACTCCATCAGCTTGACTGGGAATGTTTGCAAAGCAACATTTCCAATCATGGAGGCATAGCTTCATGTTTCTACACCTGTAAGCACTATGTCCAGATTGTGGTGAATGTATAGAGGTGTGGCTGGCTAGCTCTCTGGGGATTAGGATAACATGCTCCATCATAAGGGTTGCCAGGAAGGGCCTGCAACCATTCGAGGGAGGGGGTTAACAGCAGTGGAGGACCTCACTGGCTATGTAATGACATTGCTAGTGACACGCTGACTTCAATCCCCATGTGCCTGGACGTGACCTCAGTGCATCACCAGGGAACTCTGGGATGCTCTGTCACTTAGGCAAACCATAGAGTTTTGCCAAAATGCCAGAACATCCCTAGTGTCTCTTAGCAATGTATTAACATCACTTCTGGAGAAACAGGGATACTGCCCATTCTCACCCAGTTTAACGTCCTTTTCCCCCAGCCAGACAGCTGAGCAAATAGCAGGAAGCACTAGCTGACTGTAGGGGATTCCCTGCTACTACTGGGCAAAGGACAGCCCTATCCATCACGCTTTCCTGCTATGCTCATTACCTTGTATCCACTTATGCTACATGTGCAAGGTAGCTGTGTCAGTTTGTTAATATTTGTAGGCAGGTCACATAGTCAGTGTGAAGAATCTGGAAATTCTCTAAGCATAGCTTTCTTGCCTCATAGAGTCCTTCAGAGTGTCCTTTACCAAACAATTCATTCTATGAGGTCATCAGGTACCAAACCCTCTCCTTTCCTATGGCCCAATGAAGATTGCATGGTTCTATTCAGTTCTGACTCAGAACATCCTAAATGTGAGATGTCTCTGCAAGCCCAGCTCTAGCCTCAACCAGGCCCAATGGGCACAAGAACATGGTGTGACCGTCTAGCAATGCTGAATAAGGGGCAGGGAGATGTTCTGCCGTCCTTAGAATAGGACCCTCTCTGTGTGTTCAACCCCAGTGCCTACCCAGGAACACAAGTTATTGTTTTTTCTAGACAAGACTCAAGAGGCCCCATAGTTATCTTACAAAGAGGCCCTGGAAACAGAACTTTCTGTGCTTTTGTGTGAAGATGTTTGCACAACAAATAGGTGACAACAAGCAATGCTCTTCCAAGCAGGGCTATAAAAAATCACTATTAATTTCTACCTGTTATGTCACACTAGTCAAATTGGTTCTCTGTCCCGAGAAAGGTGGAAATCTTAACAAAGGCCATTTCCACATGCCGTTAAAGAGACGGCCCACTCACTGAACTCGGGCATTTTTTTTCAATTACTCCATACGCCTCCATTTTCAAAGCGGAAGCAGGCAGTTTGACTTTCATTTTTTCGCTGTCTTTTAGCCAGCACAGGAAATAGTGGGAAATCCTGTTCTCAGAAAAGATGCTGAAAAAACGAAAGCCAAACTGCCTGCTTCTGCTTTGAAATCAGAGACGTATGGAGTGAGTGGGGTGGGGGGGGAAGGCCAGAGTTCAGTGAGTGGGCCGTCTAACAGCATGTGGAAACGCCCAAAAGCTGATGGCAGGAAATAACTCCTTTGGCTGTCACCTGGTTGAACTTCACTCCTTGAGATCTCATGAAGTTTTTGTTTTCCTTCTGAGCATGCCTCCTCCTTTTCTATCATCATTGGTGATAGTTAATAGTACAGTTGTAGAAATAATTTAAGGCTTTTGCGCTCAGAGATATTGGGCAAATTTTGTGGTAGAAAGAAGGACAAGAAGGGTTTGACATTCTGCAGTGTGAATACCAACCATTTGCATAATGCTGTTCAAAGGGGTCATCATCTCTCCCCTCACATGTCATTTTGGTAGTGCAATAACACCTATGTGTTTCTTATGCATCAATGCAATGTGAACTTACTGTGGCCACTTGTGAAATTGCTATGATGTTACCTGCCTCCTCTCCAAGAGTGAAAAAATGAAATATTCTTCAAATCATTTCAACCACTAACTTTGGATGTGCTGTTAATGCTACTGATATGCTGACATTAAATAGTTTTAGGTGAGTAAGCTGTATTGATCTGCAGTAGAGCAGCAAGATTTGAGTCCGGTGGCATCTTAGAGATCAACAAGATTTTCAGAGTGTACGCTTTTGAGAGTCAGAGCTCCCTTCTTCAGGAGGTGGGAGTGGTGTTGCAAGGAAGGGTGTCAAGATGCAAAGGTACAATGGGCGGCCCCTTCCTTGCAACATCTCTCCCACCTTATACCTGGAATATATAGGGATCTCCATTCTTATTTGTATCTGAAGAAGGGTGCTTTGACTCTCGAAAGCTCATACCCTGAAAATCTTGTTGGCATCTAAGGTGTCACTAGACTCAAATCCTGTCATTAAATAGAAAGCAGAAGTCAAACTAAAGTAGCCCAGTGTCTGCATGTGGCATTTACAATCTATTTGGGCTCTGTAGGTAGTACTGGGATATGAGAAAGAGACTAAGATGCAGTGTATTGATTAATAATAGTTGTTGTCCTGTTTTTAATCCCCGAACTGAATCCTGAAGTGGTTCAGCAATTGAAATCCAGCCTGTATAACGATTAAAATTCAGTATAAAATGCTGTTGGAAGAAGATCCTCAGCCAGGCCTAGAACCTGACCCAACAGTCTAGCTGAAGCTACTTCAATTTGTACTTCTTTATTATACTTCTCTATTTTTTAATCAAAATTAAGTCAATTTGACTAAGGAGGGCATGTGGCATAGACTTCATGGGATTCTACCAACATAGAACATGTTTGTAGGAGGGTGTATGCAGCAGCTTCCACCTGGGCATGCTAATTATGTACACACAGGTGGTGTTCACACAGGAGAGCTTTTAAATCAACGATTCCTTAAATCTGCTGGGATAAATGGTCCTTTTATTAAGCAGACACATTTGTTTGTGTATCTGCTTCACTGACCTGGGGTTCTCTGGAGACTAGATATGGAACATTCACTACAAGAATCCCCACAGGTGAGACAGATTTGTAACTGCCCTGTCTGAGTCCACACAAAGGGATAATTCATATGTGCAGAAATAGCACATAGTATTCCATGTTAGACTGTGCCACTTCATACTCCAAATGGGAAGATTAAATGTTTGAATATTTCCCCACATTAAAATACCCTCCTTGAATGTAGAAAGCTATGTTTTCCAGGTACAAGTTTGATCCAAACTGTTCGATGTGATATTCAAACTCTATATCTAGAGGAAGTTACTTATGTAATTCATATGTGTGTTTCCTTTCCTGAAGAGGAACCCTTTCTGCACCTTTATGTCTTCTCCATGTAGAGTTAGATGAGATCATAAACTGAAACTAGGTTGATTAGACTGCCTTGATAGTTCTCTCAATAATTCCAGTAGGGCTACTTGCAAATAAATGGTTTTCAGATTGTGGCCTTGGTCTGTGAAATGCAAAATCTGCATAAGGAATTTTAGTCAGCCTTCCGTTACCATAGCATCTGCAAGCACTTTACAGTCTCAAACGTATTTATCCTTTCATCATCTGAGTAAGGAAAGAAGGTCTATTATCTCTGCTTTGCAGAAAGAGAATATAGTGCTGGTTCTGACGTTAACATTTTCTTGGGAGATCTTTGGTGCTGTTTTTACAGAGGAAAAAATTATGGGTAGGAAACATGTATTTCACAACCACCAATCCTACAAAATCCATATTAGTTTTGCATTTGTATGATGTTTGCCATATGTGTACCTCTCTACGATAACTAGGAGCCATCTCAAGATGATCTTAGTCACTGCACATGAATAAATGTTCCATGGATCATCTCTAAGTGTTTCTATCACATTTTTATCTCACCCGTCCTCCAGGAAGATCAAAGCAATATACACTGGTCTCTCTTGCTCCATTTTGCCCTTACAGCAGCCATTTGATGTAGGTTAGGTTGAGAGAGTGTGGGCCAGGTTCACCCACTGATCTTTATGGCTGAGTGGGAGTTTGAATCTGGATCTCCCTGGTTCTAGTCCAGTATGTTAACACATGTTGTTGAGGTTGCACAGATCAGTCACACAACATTTTTTGAGCTGCCCCATTTGTGAAAAAGGCAAACCAACCACCAAAATGTAGGAGCTCTATTTAGGACTAATATTTATTGTCACCAGTGTGATACACTGAGTACTGAACTGGGCTTGGACCAGAAAAATAAATTTCAAATAATGGTGTAGCACCCATTTGGCATGGTGGCACAGTTGCCTCAAGGCCCCTCTTCAGTGGAGTGGCAATTTCAAACTATGCTGTCCACGACTGTTCTACTACGTTAATCAGCATAATCCCCGTCCTGGGCATCAGTAGCCTGGTAAATCATGTCTACATTCCTACCATCCAGTGATTCTTTTATTGTTGGAAGCAGGGTCTCACCCCTCTGAAAAATGTGTTCAAAATCACATTTCCTGTAAAACATATGCCAATTCCTTTTGTCATGGAATGAGATGTACTCTATTGACACCAGTCATTGTGGCCTCATTTTGAAGCTCAAAATCTCTCAAAAATGTAAATGGTGGGACTCAAAGAAATATGTAACAACAAACCAACAAAAACATACACCATGAGCTATTACTGCTACAAAGCTCACTCTGGTCAATAGGCTATGAGTCAAAGGCCAAGAGCCTTCAACTCATGCCAAGAAGTTTATGCTTCTAGCCACACCCATTATACATATAAAAAATCATCTTAATGTGAGCCATGTTTTATGGAAACTGAGACCTTGAACAAATTTACAGACTATGGCCCTGTATCCAGCGATAGAAGGTTTTAAAAACTGATTATAGATACAATTCAACTTGTATCACAAGTCTGAAGTTTCAACAAACTCCAGTGTGATGCAACTGTCAAATGCCAAATGATGTTGATATGGTACTGAATAGCTTAAAGACCATTCTAGGAAGGATCACTTAGTAAATATGATGGTATCAGAGTTGGCTATATGATGATATCGCTGACTGCAAATGAAGCTGTATTTCCCTCCTCTCAATGATCTTTTACTCCTAAGGCAGATTCAACTAATTTTACGGCAATGGGATTACCCTTGAAAGTCAAATCGTCTCACTGCAGCTCTCCATGAGAAGCCTGCTTTTGCTGATAAGTTCACTATGAGCTTCACAGTAGGGATGCTGCATATTTCACCACAAACATGTTTGTAGTCGAACTTACAATGTTCAGTGTTGTTGATCACATATGAGCCGGTCACTTGGTTTGTTCAGTTCATGCAGAATAGCCGCCATGAATGCCTGCTGAACAGATTTGTATCCCTTTTTTGCAAAACAGTGCACTCACAATGATGCTGCTGATTCAAACCAATTGGCAGCCATTCGCTTCAGTGGGCACTGCTTAGACTTATACCAAAGGGTAGGATTTTATTAAAACACAGTTTATAACTGATTTTTATGATTTGTGATTGATTTAATTGTCTATTCAAGAAAATGCCTGCTGAGCAGCGCAGTCATGCAGCAAAGACTCTTTGTGTGGGGGGTGGGAGTACCATTCAATTGGGCTGTGTGAAAATAAACATACACAAATAGCCCATTATGCTATATTGCATGGTTAGGAAGGAATAGCAAAACAACCAGAGGAACAGCCATGAATAGATCAACATATGTTCAAACTGATCTTCAAAAATCAGCTCCCTGTTCACAACTGGCAAACAAGGCTGCTTCCACACACATTGGATAATGCACTTTCAATGCACATTAGTGATTGTTTGCAACTGGACTTTCCTGTGTGAAACAGGAAAATCCAGTTGCAAACAATCACTAATGTGCATCAAAAGTACATTACCCAATGTGTGTGGAAGCAGCCAAGATGTGAACCACACCAGAAGGCACCCATATTTTGCAACCTTGACGCCATGCATCTAGAAAGGATGAAATGAAGACAGGATGGCTGAGCAATGAATGCATTTGCACAAATACATGGTGAACATATTTCCAAGAATAGCTAGCATACCTTTGACGGTAGATGGCTTCCAGATGAAACAAATACAGTTATGTCACTTGACCTATTAAACATCTAGCAGTCTGAGATCCTGGACCTCAGCAGCCTCATTGAAACTAGCTATAAGAACTGGATCTTCAATCACTAGCTTGAAGTTATGAGTTTTTAAGTAGGGCTATTTAAACTGCCTTAGGCGGCAGTCTTAAGCAAACATAGTTGGACATAAATTCCGCAAAAATCAATGGGCCTCACTTCCAAATAAGTGTGTTTATGGCTGCAATGTAATACCTGCAAACAAAAGAGAAGGGCAAGAACCTTTTGTCAGTGCCTAAGATTGATTGACATTCAAGAGGCATAAGATACCCAAGTATGATGTTGGAAGGCAATTCAGAGGAAGCATTAAGTCAATGAGAGAATTCAGTGGGATGCCATCTGCCCCCTTCTATAAGAGTTCTGTTAATTCTTAAAGCATCAGTCTTGTTATTTGGCTCTGAGGGTATCATCGGCTGCCTTTGGGTTTCCATAACAAGTGGGCTACTGCTAGAGAGACCTTTTAAATTGTTTTTTTCTTCCATATGCTGTTGCTGTGCACTTTTTCATTTCTTCCAATTAAGTGTGTTTTTACACCATTTTCCCAGCATTGTACATCATTTTTAAGCCATTTACACAAAATAATAATGCACAGCAATAAAACTGAAAATGTGTTAATTTTATTGGGAATGACATATCTTGGCATGAAAAGAAAGACTCACCACTGGGATATGCACAAGGCGGAAATAAAATCAAAACATAGATTTTCAAGTCAAGGCCTTCAAACAAATGGTAGAATCTAACTCAGGATAGAATGTTCCTGGAATTCAATAGCTTTTTAAGAAAAAAACATTTCCAACCAGGCTTCCATTTTAGATAAGGTTTAGAATAAATTAATCCTTTTTAAATTTGTCACAGTTTAGAGCCCCATTCTGCATTTAATCTAAGAGCCTGAGTGGGTTTGAAGTAGGAGCCACACAGAGGTTGGTGACTCTGTTCCAGACTACATGTGTATAATGGTTCAGAGACACCAAGCTCAGTTCTTACAAACTTCACAATGGTACTTCCATCAACTGTACTTTGGGATCAGCCACTGATGTGCCACTGGCTCTGTCCTTACTAGGAGTAATATTTTCGGATATCACCAGAAAACCATTGTCAGGTCAGTTCCTATACTTTGGAAATTAGGATGTTTGGGGGGGATTCTTTGCCTTAATTTGCACATGAGCCCTGCAGAGAAAAATCAAAGCCACCTCTCTTCTTAGTAAAATGGAAGTAAGCCTCCAGGATGATGTTTAATTAACCAGAGTTATGGCCCTCTTTCTGAATATGGGATGGAAGGAGTTAAACTAGTTGGTGAAGCGTTCTACATGCTCCTCACCAATGTCATCAATTCCAGTGTCATGAAGACTGTGCTAATGCCATCTGTGCCGAGGGGCGAATAGAGCCCTCCTGGTGTCTGGCAATGAGGGGTTTAAAAACTCATTCCCATGGAACATTCCACGTCACAAGCAATTTTGGTGAGACACTGGGGTTCTCTGGGTGCATGCTGTCAGGCAGTATGGCCTAATGAACCACACATATGTGAATCCCACAGAGGAATGCTGAGAAACCTAATAGGTTCTTTGCTCCCCAGGGCTTGGGAAATGTTAATAGCAGTGGGGAAGATGCTCAGGAGAGACAGAGGAGATCAGATGAACAGATGGCCTGATATCATTCCCAGTTCAGACCTTCCACACATGAAGTCTTCAGTTTATGACCAGGGTGTTAGACGACCAGTCACTTTACCACCTCTGTCACCATTCTGCTCATTTGGGTCTTCTTGCAGACCCACTCTCAGGATATTTATGGATTTGTCAGACCCACAGTAGGAGAATTGGTGAAACAAAGAGCGAGAATGAGTCAAAGACCTCTAAACTAAACCCCTGCTGGAAAGAGATGCTATGACCAGGAGGGTCATAGAACCTCTTCACATTTGTTCCCAGTGTGAGATTCCTCCTGGAAGAGCTGCCACCACCCCATTGAAACATACTTGACCCTTCAGCAGCCACTGGGAAAGCTCCACCCCCACCCTGCAGGGCTTCATTTGCCATAAATGTAATCAAGAAAACCTAAAACAGAAATTGTGGGCATGCCCATACTGATGCCTGCTTGCCTAAGTATACTTCTTTGAGAGCAAAGGAAGCGGGAGAAAACAATGTGAAATAAATTAGACTTGGCCCAATAAATAGCCTAAGGCTCAGATTTCTCCTGACAACAACACAAGCAAAACTTCAGCCTCAGATTTCCTTGAGCTCTTTGGAACCAAGAAATGGAGGCAAGATTTTGTGAAATAAGAACCATTGCCATCACACTATTAGGGCAGTTAATAATTTTGCAATCTGGGTTGTTTCCACTTGAGGATTTTTCCTTGGATAGTACACTGTATGTCCCCACTTCATTTGGGAGTTTCCACATGATACCTCGCTCTTTCTGAGCACAGCTCTTGGGGCTCCCAGGGGCTTTCACTTTTAAACCGGAACAAAGGAAATCCTTCTTTGCTCTGACTTAAAGGGCACCTGCTTCAGGCATAGCCTCTGTGTGAATGCTCTGCCTGCAGCCAATCCAGAGGGGAGTGGAGCTTAGCACTGCCTTCAAAATACAGTAGCAATAGTGGGAGCGCTGCCAGGACAGCACAACATGCCCTGGAGTGCTCCCGTGCTTTGCAGCAGGCTGACTAAACCCCCAAACGGGCTCAATTAGGCCTGTGGCGGAGTGCAGAAGCACTGCTGGGAGGACCCTGTAGAGCTCCTGCACATCACAGTGGGCCAATTTAGGCGCCAAACAGGCCTGATTCTGCCCATTAAGGGCCTATAGCAGCCACTGCAGAGCATGTACCCACGCCTTTTCTCTCATCGATCAGGTAAGCAGGGGTGGGGGTGGAAGCAAGGGATCCCCCACCTCAGCGGGGAACTGGCAACCCTAGCTATGGTGCCAGAGGCAGGGGGGCAGCTCATTCTGAAAGTCACCAATGCATGAGGGAGGAGTAGCCTTGAGAACTAGGCTTGCCCCCACATTGTTCATTTGAGAATCACAGGGAATTTTCTCTGCTCCTGCCACCCATGGACACAAGAGAAACTGCCTGTCCCAGCCACTTACCCCCTATCAGCAGCATGCCTAAGAGGGAAAAAGTTCTCCCTTTAGTCCTCTCCCATTTCTCTCTGCCTTCCATCAAAGATTTCAGGGACCCCAGTAGGTTGCCTGCTTCTGTTCATTGATGTGAAAAGAGACTGGAGCAAGGAACAAGCTTTTTCGTGTGTGATTTTTCTACCATATCAAAGCACTTTCAGTCATTGTGTTCCCAGTGTTTCCTTCTTAACAGAGTGTCAACAGGGGACAGACTTTGTGCTCAGCCAGTGTAGTGATGGGATTTCTGCTAGGGAAAGGAAAGCAAATACCATGATCCAGGTGAGCTTGCTGGTTTCAAAGATAAAGCTTATAATCTGAGAGGCCTCACACCTGCCGTTCTTCTCAAAGCCTCAAGGATTTCTGAAATTAGACCATAACAACCATCAGCTTTCTACCTCTTCAGCTGCTTTATTGGCTCTGTGGAATTCATGAGACCTGCTCTTGAGGGGAATGGGCTACAGGGCAAAGGTGCCAGTAGTCAGGCAACCTCGGGGTATAGCCAAAGATACCAGGATTCCCAGATATTGATATCTGTATTATTTATGTGCATTTGTCCCTAAAGAAAAGTTTGCAAAATTCCCCTGAACTTCTTGCATGAATCTTCAGGGGTCTCTTTCTGTTCTGTCTGTGTCCCCTTTGGGTCTAGGGCCAGTTCAGACATTAACAGGAACATTTTGCAGCTCACTTGAGCACTCTACTTGTGCAAGCTACAGGTCCTCAGAAAGAAGGGAAAGGAAGGGAAGAGAGGAAACTGCAAACAGCTGTGTAGCTATGGAAAAAGAGCCCCACTTTCGGGGACTGACCTCCTCTGATATCATATGAAGCTATACTCATGTTGTGGTACATGAATGAGTCTATTATATAAACTGTCAAGGCAAAAGTAGAGCTGATTTGTAATAGGAATTGGCTATTAATATCTCTACCTAAAGATTCAGTGGAAGAAAACACTTTACAGTCCTGTCTTTAAAACCCACACTACTTATCCCTCCAAAAATTAATTTCCACACTCTGAACAATGACCTATTTACAGTTTTATACCCTGTTTTTCTCCCTAATGGGGACCGAAAGGGATTTATACCATTTTTCTCTCCTCCATTTTATCCTCACAACAGACCTATGAGGTAGGTTAGCTGAGTGTGTGTGACTGTCCCAAGGTCACCTGGCAAGATTCCACAGCAGAGTGGGGATATACGCCTGGGCCTCCCAGATCCTAGTCCAACACTATAAACACACTAGGCTGAATTCTCTCCATGCTTCTGTGCCACTGAGTGGCTCTGTTGCCCTGGGATTTTTCTCCCTCAGTTTGTAGTTTGCTTTCAACCATATAGAATTTTAGACTTGCTAAGGTTTTTTTTATGTTCTTATTTAATATGTTTTTTTTAGTATATATTCGAATGTGATGCTATTGGGCATACTGTTTTGCTATGCTCAATGAAGAGGTTACTGTAGGCTTTGGTATTGCTGTGTAGCTGAAGATAAGTGATGGTAATAGATCTAGGAAAGCATATCATACTGACCCCACAATCTGGACTAGGAATATATATAATGAAAATCACGAGCCATAAAAATAACTGTTTCCATGTCTTACTTGTGACTGTCTGTAATGGAAATGCTATTACTAACTGCTTAATAGTTACAAAACCCCTCCTTGAAAAAAAATCCATGGTGGGTTTTTTCCCTCCAAGTTTCACTGTTTACCAGAAATCCAGCATAAGGTCACATTTTACTTTGAATCTGTCCTGATTTCCTGGAGAATTTCGCTCTTCCAATGAGATCATTACGAGGGCAGAGCAAAGAGCACCCCCAATCAATGACATCACTTCCAGGAGTGATGTCATTGAACAGGCCCCGTGAGCACTCCTGCATTTCACACCGGGCCAATTTGGGACCCAAACATTTGTGGCCCTTGGATTATTTGGGCTCCAAACTGTCTGCGTGCAAAGTGCAGGAGCACTCCCAGTGCCTGTGTGATGCCATCACTCCTGGGAGTGATGTTGTTGCACCACACTGGAAGTGTGACTGGGAGGCCAGTCCACCCATCTTTTTCATCCTCCAGCCAGGTGTGTGGCAGTGGGTGAAGGGTGGAAGCGGAGAATCCCCTACCCCCACCAGTGTATCTGACAGCCCTAGAAGGAAAGCAAATGCAGAGTTTTCATTGGAAAGGTTAAAAAAATATATCAAATATATTGAATGCAGACAGGGTTTTTTTTTTAAATGCTCGTCACTGGCTGAAGTTCTCCTGCTGGCTGCTGCATGATGGACATTTTAGGAATTAGAAGAGAGAGTGTGGCTGTGCAGAGAAAGACTTATTGGAGGGTCTTAAAATTGCCCCCCTTTGTTCAATCTGCTTGAAACTTAGGGGTTTTTTTAGATTAGAGAGAGGAGTGTATTCTGTGTGATTTTGATGTGTAGTGCAAAAAGCAGCTGCTCTAGAGCCTCCAATTTGTTCCTCCTCCTCTTCCCTATTGAAAAAAATGGCCATGAAAATAATGAAAAGGGGGGGGGACTAACAAATTTCAACCCCCCCCCCAACCTGGCAACACCCGATTGGAAAATTATCCAGTCACATCATAGATTTCTCTCAACAGCCCCAAATATGAAACCACAACAAACATTTTCTAGATGCATGCCCCCTTATCTGGACTTCTTGGAGCTGGCTGACAAACAGCAGTTTGGAAAAAAAACTGCTGCTGCATTCATGGGGTTAGCCTATTCTCATAATTAGCACTGTCTTCGTGCCTGACTGTCACCCCTCTGCAAGCTTGCATATTTGTGAATGAGCAGCATGGGGCAGTGGTTATAGTGGTGGGCCTGAACCAGAGAAGGCTGACTTCTAATCACCAATGTCCATGAGCCACACTGGAAGGCAGTCATATGATTTCAGCCCATCTTCTTGTATGGTTGGTGTGAGAATGAAAGGGGAAGAAATCTCATATGTGCTGACTCTGAATTCCTTCAATGAAAGACACTGTGATGCATCCATAATAGGGAATCTCAGAACCTTCTAGATGGGAAGCATGAATCCCAAGTCATAAGCATCTAGTAGTGTGAATAAGTAAACTAGGTGTTGTGGTTATCGATAGATCCATATGACAGAACAGGTCTATCCTATTTTTGCAGTAAAGCCCAAAACACCATCTACTGGAGATGAACTCAACACATAGATAGTCCTAAATGGGAGATGGGGGTCATAGCTTTTTCTCCTGTATACACCCAGGTGTATGTTCAAAAACTAATCTGTAGACTGACCCAGGGCAGTCTGAATTTAATAACTCCTAGGTTTTGCTCCAGGTGGTAGCAAGTAAAACTATCAAGGGAGGGTTCTCTGGAGTCCAATGAGGGCTGCGATGCATCCTAATTGCAAAAATGGGGGAGGGGGGGTCAGTGAAACACAGGAAGCTGTAGAAAGCAGGGTTATCACATGGATGCCCAGAGTCTAGGGATCCATTACGGATGTCACCTCCAGGAACTCCAGGAATGGGAGCGGCTGTGGCTCAGTGGTAGAGCAGCTGCAGAAGGTTCCAGGTTCAACCCCTAGCATCTCCAGTAAGGCTGGGTAGTATGTGAAGTGAAATATCTCCGCCTGAGACCCAGAGAGCTCAGAGCAGACTGCGAAGTAGAGAATATTGACCTTGAAGGACCAATGGTCTGATTCAGTATAAGGCAGCTTCATGTGTTCATGTGGACTAGGCTGACCTGATCCTGCAAGCACTTCTGATGTTCTGAAACAAAAGGACTAGTTGACACAGATTTAGTTATGCCTTAACATTTCAACGAACCCAAGTCAGCTTTCCTGCTGTGCAAATCTAAAAAAGCTTTACCTGCCAATTTCTATAGCCCCAAGAGCTGTTATAATAAGCATGACAAGAAGAAGCCATTTCCCCACCCCCCTTGGCCAACTGGTAAACCTGCCTCTGACTGACTCAAAGATCCTAACACCTAGCTTCCTCAAAGGGCTGATAGTGGCTCCTAGGGAATGACAGAACAGTGCTGTAGTCTGTGTTCCTCAAAATTAGTTCAAGGGATGTGAAAGAGGGGGAAATATCTCCTTTATCACATCACACAATCCCTATCTGATCCCTTGCACCCCAAATGGGATTGGCAGCTGAACCCCAGTTCAAATTGAATCCTATTTACTCCCTGCCCCTTCCCTACAGACCTTAGTTTCCTGCCCATTTTCCCCATCAAAGAGCTGCCAAGCTAAGAACTTGATAAAGAATGCCTTTAAAATATAATTAAAACATGCCATTAAGTGCTCATCTTCAAGATTCAACTTTTTTTCTGTCATGCCAGTTCACTTCAGCTCTGCTTCCAGCTTGCCGTATAAGTCTTGGAGCCTTGTATACACAGTTCCTTCATTTACTAAGCTCCAAGGCCTCTTGTTTATAAGATTTCTTTCTGCCTCTCATTAGTTCCAAGGTTAAATTGAGTATAAAGTGAATGGGTTTTCTTTCTTCATACTGACACTATCTGAAACGCTATTTCTCTGGAAGGAGCCATTTCCTTGGCTACCATGACCCCTTTTACAGCTAAATAGGTTTCTGATCATTTAGGCAGCGACTGAAAGGAAGGTAGCCTACGAACTTTGGTGGAAGTAAGCATGGAATGAAGTACATTTTGAATAAAAAGCCATCCATTCTTCACATGACCTCCCCTAACGGAGTGCATCCTGGCAAAGTGAATGCTGTTTATCAATCTGTTATACTAACATAGGAAATTACCCCAAACATCATTGTATGCAGCTCTCCAGACCTTCTGGGTTCTCCATCTTACAGATTTCCTGGTGTTAAAACTACTACCAGAAACAAACCATCAAACAAATACAAACTAGGGAATACAAGAAGCATTTCTATCAATTTCACCAAATCTGTAAACTGCATTTTTTCTGTGGATGCTCTTACCTGGAAATCTAAGCATCCCACTGCTTTGAAAAACTTGTATTTGATCAAGCTATAAAAAATTCCACAGCCACTTGCTAATATGTTCTGCTTCTTTGTTTTCTTCCTGCATTACCACTTTCTCCCATTATACGTTGGAGCCTTCTCCCATCCCTTTCTGCCTGTAAATCTTGCCTAGGTTTACCAATTGACAGGGGGGGGGGATCTTTCCTGAGTTGCTCTTGGGGCTATAAAAGCCTCCTGATTAGGATCAATTAGCAAGTGCCCTGAGATTTGCAAGTGCCACTGAGCTTTTCTCAGCACCAGGAAAAGATTCCTTTTTAATTCTTGCAGAGCAATCTGTGTCAACAGCACAGTTGACAAGGTCTGGTCCAAAAGTTGGCGTTTCTACATATTTGTACTTTTCAGAAAGAGTTTTTGTTTGTTTGTTTAACTGACTTCTAGATATATGAGCAAGTCTAAATCATAAGAAGTGAAGGAAAGATTTGGAAACCAATTCTGATGGACCTAACAAAAATCAGTTATGCAGGATATAAAGAGGAGCAGGAAAGTGACAGGTTCCTGTTGCTTTAAATAAACTAGCCGAATGCATGAGATAGTAACATAAGTTCCAGATGTACTGCTTAGAGTCATTTGGCTAACATCCCTTGTGCATCAACACTGCTGTTTCCATTTATACCTTGTAAGCTAAGCTGTGATTGTTTAATGAAAATCTCAAGTATGCTACATACTGAAAAGAGTGAAATTCTCACAGTGGCTTGGGAGGCTTTGTCTCAAAAAAGTCGTGCTTCCAGGAGCAGCAGTTCATTCAAACTCAGAATTACAGACATATCAGTTGATCACGCCATTACAAGCAGTTCTCCAAGCCAGCGCTGGAATTCAGACCCTGCGTCTGCTTTCATTTGCAGAGGGTCATTTGATGCCTTGTAACTTTCTTCAAGCTGTAACTTGTGGCTGAAACGTACTTGGAGTCAGACAGCCCTTTCTTAAAGTTTCATCAAAAGCTTGCGAGTCCGGGTAGACTGCAAAAAAAAGTGGTTTATGTGCTAATATGTCCTGTTTTAAACTTTTTTTAGCCTCAGGGGAAAGTGAAGAAATGTAGACTTTTGACAGGAATATATTGCCTAAGCTGCAGTGGTACTTCTGAATGGTGTGATGATTTTTTTTTTTAAAGAGCTCTTTCCGTAAAGACATTGGCCATGATTAGCAGCACCAACTTCTGGTTTTAAACGTATTCATACCCTGAGCACAGCTAGGGAGGAAACCAAACAGAGCAGCAAGTGCCTGGTTGGTCAGTGCCAAAGTTGGCAGTATGTGTTGGAGCAATAGAGTATCAGGTGGCTCAGAGCTCAAATAAAGCTGCAATGACTTGGCTGAGCTGAGAGATGGAGCAGAAGTATGTATGTGACAGTGTGTGACTGTCCCAAGATCGTCAGCAAACTTCCAAGTCAGAGCGGGGATTCAAACCTGGGACTTTCAGATCTAGTCCAACACACTAAACTACACCACACTGGCATTCCAACTGAGAATCAGTCTACTATTGTATTAAAATTCTCAATCATCAATGAAAACCACAGGGTAACCTTGTGCTTTTTTAGTCTGTCTTATCCTAAGCTACCTCACAGAGAAAATAAGAAGGGGAAAGAAGTATCATGTATGCCATTAGTAGTGTGGCCCTTTGGCATAGCCTTGCACTACTGTCTTCTCTGCATGCCCAAGCTTTCAAATGTCTCCTGTCCATTGTGCAAAGGATCCTTCTTGTCCTCCTATTCTTGCCCTTCCTCAGTTCATTCATGGATCAATCTGACTTGAGTTCTGGTCCAAACAGTATCTAAGGCCTTATGTTTACCATTACCAGATGATACATTTTTCCTCTTGTCTGGGGTAAATTTTTCAATATCATCAGAATTCACATATACAAATCAGCAAGCAGTAACTTCCCTTTCTCTTGAGAATGGTGCCAACATTTGTAATTATCCAAGATCAGGCACCCAAAGCTAGTGGCTTTGTAGACAAAGTAGACAGATGTGCAGAAGTTGCTTAACGATAATGCCTTCTTCTTGTTGAAAATCTGGTTGATTGTTGTGAACGACTTCATGATTGGATTACTTGAAAAAAGCAGCCATTTCCTTGGTGAATAAGTTCTCTGTTTGGATGAAGTCCACTAAGAGTCAGTCATTTCTTGCAAACATTTTATGCCCGCCCCCCCCCCCCCAATCTAAAGTAGATTCTTGTTTCCAGGTGACTTTCTTTGGAGGGGTTTGAAACTTCCAAGTTTTTCTCTGGCATAGTTGATGCAGTGGGAAGGATGTAGGGCAGGTGAAACCAAACTTTAGTTCCCAATAATGAATGTGCAGCAAAACTGTACAAGGAGATGAGCTTTTCCCAAGCACTCAACAAGAAAGCTCATAAATACCACCAAACCAATTCCAAAGCAAACCAAGAAGAATTTGCCTATCATTATTTTCTCACCACCATCCCAGTGCACCTATTCTCCTTTATACAGTCAGCATAGACAGTATTATTATTTGTATGCCTTTAAAAATTAATCCTTTTAAAAAAAATCGCATCATGACTAAATATTAAAAAGTTGATTTGAATTTATCTCCAGTTTGTTGCAATGATCAATGATCCCTATTTTTTTTAGCATCAAACTGGAATATATATTCCTTTACTTTGCCAGATGCTTCACAGCTTGTCCCAGAGCAGGTGATTTTTGTTCTTCTTTCCTGTTTCTCTTTAGAACTGAAGTGTGTAGCTTGTACTTTGAGAGAATAAGCTTCAGTGAACTTGCCAAGGGCATCTCAAGACTAAAGAGACATTAAATAAAGCTGTCTGACCAAATTGAGAGAGAATAATCTTAAATGAAAGGCCAGGGTTTATAGAATTACTATTCCTATCTAGATAGCTCCTTCACCTTGTAAGAAACAAACATGCACTAAGTAATCCATTTACAAAAATGGTGGGAATGTTCACTCAGAGATCAGTCCCTTATATCACTCTGTCCTTTCATCACCCCATGCTGATTTCTTATCTGACGTCTTTTACTCATCAGGTCTACGCTGATTCAAGCGATGGTAGTCTGAGTTTAACTGCCCTCCAAATGGACACTAAGTATTCTGCTTTTAGTGCCATCCTAAGAAAAACTGTTGTTTCAAGCAACTGAGGGAGCACTCCAAAGCAGGTCTTCTTGGAAGTAAGTCCCATGTTATTCAGTGGGGCTTACTCCTAAGAAAGCATCCTTAGGACTGCAGCCTGAGCTCCATTCTCAAAAGGCTTATTGTAGATCTTACAGAGCATAACAACTACCACATCACTTAGTAAGTCAACATAGGCTTAGGCCAAATCCCCTTTTGACTTCCTTTTTCCTGTCCTACTACACTCCATCTCCCAGCAGATAGTGCTTCCAACCAGCCTGACCAGGTCTCCTGCTAGAGTGGGAGACATGCTCTGGGCCTCACTTCTCCCACTGTTGCTTTGTGGTGCAAAATAAGGAGGCAATGGGCATCATGCCAACACCATGCCATCACTTTTGGTATTGGTACGGTGATCTAGGATTCACTCAAAACTATGATTTGGGTGAATCATAGAACACTGCACCAGTGTAGTGACATCACTTTTGGAAGTGGGTCCTTGGGACATCAGCATAATGCGGTGTGCCATACCTACCCACCTCCCAAGTGCTGGGCAGACAACCATGTTTTCAATTCTGTTGTCTATAGATGCTACTATATCTAAAAACACCATACATACACCCTTCTAAATCCATTCAATTTGGATTTAGGATTCTATTGAAAATAAATCATCTTATCATGAAGAGTGAGAGAGTTAAACTCGTTTGTCAAAACTTAGTATGGCAAACTGTGCAGAAAGGAAATGAACTGGAAAGAAGCAGTTTGAGATTTCTTTTGCATTTGCAGCAGTGGAGTGATGTTTCTGTGAATCTGGCATTTCCTGCGTACCTGTATCCTTTTTACATTTGTACTTAAAGAAACTAAGTTCCAACCACTCTTTGTTTCAAAGAAAAAGATCATTTAAAAATTGCCCAGAAAATTTCAATAGATGGGTAAGGGGGAGCACTAAATAGTATATTTTCTTCCATATGGTTCTCCCATGTTTCCCCCACAACAGTATACTGCCAAATAGCAATAGTGCAAAAGGTCTCCAGTTTAAACTTTCTGTTACACCTTTGCAGTTTTGCAGATAATCTTTACCTGCTGCAAATATTTGATTAACTGGAGAACACACAAAGCTCGTTACAAGGAATGGGGATTTGGTGAGGGAACCATGGACCGCTGTGTCTCTCCTCAGATGGCTGTGACATCATCAGAGTGTCTGGCTGGATCTGTGACAAATCCAGCAAGACACAAAGATCCATACCTGAGATGGGAAATCCATTTACTCAGCACAGGAAAAATAACAAATGGGGATTGCATTTGAATGTTGGCACACCCTATAGAGATCTTGGGTATCATAATTAATAATGCAGTGTTTTCATTTCTGAAGAATATATAGGATGTTGAAAGAAAGGGGCAAAACTGACAAGAGGCTGCTGAAGCCAGCTCTTCCATCTCTGGAATTTCCAAGCCAAAGGGTACCTGTAATCATGGAAATCTTCATACTCAGCCATCCTTGTTTACACAGCATTCACATGGCTGCCTAATGGAACAGCCAACAAAGCACACCATCTTCCCTTTTCTCTTTGCTGCTACGCTAACAAAAGTCTTTGTCATACAAATGTGAACCTTGTGCATTAACATTCTAGCCCTGAAGACTTGTCTTTTGCATGTTAACAATGAGGGTTTGTCCAAAATCCAATGTTGTTGCCTCCTTTTCATCCCTGACACAATAATTGGGTCTTCGGCTTTTATATTATATTAACTCTAGCTCTCTTTCTTCTGTGTAAACAGATTGTCCCCCCCTCGCTCCTTCCCCTCCCTTCTCTTTCCTACCTTTACCCTAGCATTCCTTATTTCAAAAGCTTCTTTGAAATCTGCATAGATGTCAACTTTCCCCTAGCAAATACCTTTGTCAGAAGGGAGATCATTTGCATGTTAATGGCTGCATCTCCATAGGGGGTTGTTAGCTGTTGCCAGTCGTGCATGTTACAAAGAAGGGAAATCCGTTTTCAGTTCTAATCTTAATTGCAAAGTGATTACAGCTTTCTATAAATCCACATCTCTCAATAATTCCAATCTCTGTCAAATATGATTTCTTAACACACTCTATCCGCTTTAATGCACAGCTTTCAGATCCTTTTAAGGTTTTCTCTGCTGTCCTAATTATTAAAGATAATTGGCATTTGAACTGAAATGGCCCCAAATCCTAACAACTATCTCATTTTATGGAAGTATGAATCAAACGATTTTCAGTTTGGGTCCTTGTCTCATATAAATCTCTCTCTTACCTAGTTCATCGCCTGAGTCCAATAGAGAGTTGATTGTCAGATTATATTGCTGATAGCAGACTACTTATTTCCATGGAAATAGCATCAGACTGCAGGGAAGACTTTACAGTATAGTCTACAATTCAGCATTATTGTAACTGAAGAATATGAAAACTTTTGTATTCTCTAAGCACATCAATGTGTGGCCTTTCTATTGCTGTCCACTGTTAAGTGAAGCTCTGTTGTCCAAAAAGCTCTTATGTCATTCTAGCATTCTACACTTGCAGAGGCAATAGGGATTTCTATACATACTTTCTGTAAGAAAGGCAGTGTTAAATACTTCTGAGAAGCCCAGAGGATCCACAATAGAAATCTCTTCATAAATTTGAAGAACGTTTTCCTCTCCTTTCTAAGTGAAAGGAATAAGATTTGAGTGCCAGTTATTTGAGTGTCTGACTTAAAAAAGAAGAACTCACAATTGTTAGGTGAGTGCTCCAAATGGTGACCAATGAGCACATGTTGTGTCTGAAAGAGAAAATAAGAAGCATAAATCACTTGTGCTGGTTTATCTCAGCACCATATTTAGTACCATGTTTAGATTCCAGTGGTTGCATTCTTTCTACTTACTGACACGAGGCCATAGTCTTCACGCAGAAAGACTCTGGGAAGATGGATAAGCATCTGGAATGTTAGTAGTCAACATCTACCCAGAGTACACGTGGTTTGTCAACCTCATAAGAGTATCTAGTCCAAATGAAATTACCTCTGATGTTTGGAAGCATTCAGAGAAGTTATAAAAATGTATTAGTAAGTTATTACAAATACAAAATCAAATGCTATAAATCAAGACCATTCAGAAGAACACAGTCACATAAGACATGGGTGATGTGTACTAAATAGTAAATTACAGCTCAGATAAATAAATATATGCCATTGCAAAGGATCTCAAAGCCTCAGTTCAGCAATCCAACGCTTGTAAATTGCACAGCTCATTTTGTAAACGAGCACTCTATCTTTCCCCTCATCAGTTTTTTCTTTGGGAATCCTCGTGGCATGCAGAGAGATCTTTATTTATCTCTGCTCATTGTTGAGCAGACAGTGCTCCTTGGAACTGGTTCAGACTACAACTCCCACTTTAATAATGCCAACCATTCATTAAAGAAACCAAAGAATGATTATTTTTAATAAACACTGAAGATGAACATCACTATGGATCCTTCAGCTTATCCCACGAGGACGTTGTCTTCAGTAATGGGTAGATATGAGGAGGGCTTGCCAGAGGCTATATTTGTGTCTTTCCTTGGTCTAAAATAAATGGCCACAGAGTGGATTTCCATCATCCAGGAAGTCTGTGTAGCTGCCAACTCATAGAAAGCAGTGTAAAGTTTTAAGCCAGGCCATGATCATGGATTATTCTACTTGTGGTTGAAGCAACAAACAATGAGAAATGGGACTTGCAACCAATTAAAATTCTTTTATAGAAGCTGTAAAGTATTATTCTTTGGTTCATAGTTTAAGATGAATGACTGCATTAATCTAGGTCAGGAAAAGCACTATCTTCCCAAGCCCCTACTCTGTCTTTTTGTACCCCCCCCCTCCAGAACATAGGAGTTATGTACCTGGGAGGAGCCCATCACATTCCTATGTTAAGGTCACTGTTTTTGTCTCAGCCTCTTCTCTTCCTACTTCATGTTTACTGCAGCTGATAAAATGTCCCATAGCAACAAAATTTAGCTAAAGCTCTCCAATATCAACGTACTTTAAAGAACCAAATGTATATGAATAACTTTCATGCAAGATACAGAGCGCTTACAAGTAGAGGGTATCACATGAGCTCGTTTAATTTCTAATATTTTAAAATGAATGATATAGTCCTAGTGTAGCTCCCTCAAAACAATAACATGCATTCTAAAGGTGCATGTGAAAAGGCCAGCACATGGGTAAAAAAAAAATTAAATAATGTGCCACCATTTGAATGACTGTGTCCTGCAGTACAGCATAAACCTCTGGTTTTGATCCTTTCCAGGCTAGAGATGCTGCAAATTTTGTAGCAAATATGTTGAGGAATCACACATACAATTTTGACCTCCACAATAATTCATGAGCTTAGCCTCAGATATTCATATCTCACCACCACCTGGCTTGAGGAGGGTGCCAAACAGCATTGCATCACAAAATGCATGGTGAACAGTGCTGTTCTGTTTCAGTGCACAAAAAGCAACCTACTGAAGAAGCTTGAGCTGCTCATGAACTGTAAAACTGCCTAATGAAAAATCAGCTCCATGCTCAAGATCAATGGGTGATTCTTGTTCCAGGCCTGGGACTCACTTTTACCACCAGGGCAGAAGCATGGGGCCAACCACGTCACAAACATGTGACTGGGTGATTTGGGACTAGAGATGGGCACGAATCAAATTACGACCCCAAAAAACGCACGAACCAGGCCAGTTCGTGGTTCGCAAACCAGTGGTTCGTGGAAGCTCGTTTCCACGAATTTCCATGAACTGGTCTACTGGTTTGTTTGGGTTGTATTAAATGGGCAGTTTAAATGAAAGACACATAAACTTTTCCTGCCACTTGCAAGCAGCAAGTCCCTTTAAACTACCAGCTGGCAGGCAGCAGGGGGTTCCAGTTTGGTGTGGTGGTTAAGAGCACAGGACTCTAATCTGGAGAGCCAGGTTTGATTCTGGAGAGCAGGGTTTGATTCCCCAGTCTTCCACTTGAAGCCAGCTGGGTGACCTTGGGCTAGTCACAGTCTTCTGGAGCTCTCTCAGTCCCACCCACCTCACAGGGTGTTTTGCTGTGGGGATAATAATGGGATACTTTGTAAACCACTCTGAGTAGGTGTTAAGTCATCCTGAAGGGCGGTATATAAATCAAATGTTGTTGTTGTTGTTATAATAAAGGGACCTGCCACTTGCAAGAGGCAGGGCCCTTTAAACTGCCCAAATACCAGCCCCCAGCCCCACTCCCCTAGCACCTGCTCCAGCCCCACCCTTACCATGCCCTGCAGGCCCGTGTCATCCTCCGCCACTGTGCGGGCCCATTCAGTGGCAGAAGAGGCCAAAAACAGCCTTCCCGACCCATGTGGGAGGAGGGGGAGGATGCCATGGGCCTGCAGGAAAGGTAAGTATGGGGCTGGGGCTGGGGCTGGGTTTTGGGCAGTTTAAAGGGCCCTGCCACTTCCAAGTGGCAGGTCCCTTTAAACTATCAGCTGGCAGGCGGTGAGGGGGGATCCCCCCTGCCACCTGCCAGCTGGTATTTTAAAGGGACCTGATGCTTGCAAGGCAGGAAAGGGCCCTTTAAACTGTCAAATGCCCTTTTCCCTCCTGCTGCTAAGCAGCCAAAAAAGGGGCATTTAAACCCCATGAACCACGAACCACAAACTGGTTCGTAAACTTGCCCCAGTTCAAGCCAGTTCATGGTTCCTGGTTCGTGAAAACCCACGTTTTCATGGTTCAGTTTTTTTATGGTTCATGCTCATCTCTACTTGGGACGTCAAAGTCACATGACATGAAGAGTGCAAGCTAACATGATTACCTTGATGTTGGGGAGGGGATATACTGTGTGGATGTAGAAGGAAGTGGCCAGGCCAGGGGAAGAAAAGGAGGATAAGGGAGAGATTTTGTGAGTACAGTGTCTTTAAACCTGCTTGTGCTGAAGAAATTCCTCTCCATTACTGAGTGGCCTTGCTTTGCCATTTTAGCGTGCTTATAAAGAGAGGCAGAAGGCATAGTACCTTTTCTCTTTATGCATGCAAACCAGCAGGCCTTTCAAAAGACAGTAAAAATGGCAGTTCTAAAGAGACTTATGGCCCATCAGATGGGTATCTGCAATGCATCTGAGGGTCTTGATGCATGGGTCAAAGATCACTGACATAAAATTTTTTGAGAAGAGACTCTTCCCCACTTTTCTGTTGCAGGATCTAACACCAACAACATTCAATTTATATACCGCCCTTCAAGGCAACCTAATGCCATACTCAGAGCAGTTTACAAAGTGTGTTATTATTATCCTCATGACAATCACCGTGTGAGGTGGGCAGGGCTGAGAGAGCTCTGAGAGAGCTGTGACTGACCAAATGATGATTGGGAGCATTTAGAGCCTCTCCTAGGATTCCCTGCCATGGGCTGGAAAATGCCAGATTTTTAGGATGGTGCTGGGGAGGGTGGAATTTCAGGAGGATATAACCACTCCCAGCTGATTCTCTAGGAATTTCCCCTAATCACTATGGTAAAGACCATAGAGACTAGGAGAAAATCTTCCAGCTTCACCATCAATGCCATTCTGCTCCTCCTCCATTTTTTTCCTGCTTCTCCAATGATCAAGGGCAGGGGATTGGTGGAGGGGCATTGCCTGCTATCTGCAGGCAAGTGGCAACCCTAGACTTGCCTACTAGCAAACTTTCCACAGAATGTTATTAGACCATAAGAAGCATTCAATGGACCTGGATAAGGAGGGGGGAGAGAGAGAGAGAGAGAGAGAGAACTTCAGGTTTATGACCAGACCATTTCTAGTTTTATTTAGTTCGCATCTCTCTCATAATGACAACCATTGCATTAATCAGTGATGAGTGCACTAACTGGTCATAGCCTATTCTGAGACTAAGACTGCTTTCTGGGTTAAAACTCTTTAGAGATATTTGTCTTCCATAGATTACCAAGCTGAGCAAACACATAAACGCTAAGGTCTAGTCACCTATGAAGTTGCTTAAAAGAACTGAAATAATTATGGTTGCATAGTTTTCCAAACATTAAATATGTTCGATGTATTGTCGAAGGCTTTCACGGCCGGAGAACGATGGTTGTTGGGGGTTTTCCGGGCTGTCTTGCCGTGGTCTTGGCATTGTAGTTCCTGACGTTTCGCCAGCAGCTGTGGCTGGCATCTTCAGAGGTGTAGCACCAAAAGACAGAGATCTCTCAGTCACTGAGAGATCTCTGTCTTTTGGTGCTACACCTCTGAAGATGCCAGCCACAGCTGCTGGCGAAACGTCAGGAACTACAATGCCAAGACCACGGCAAGACAGCCCGGAAAACCCCCAACAACCATTAAATATGTTTTTTCACGATGCTTCTGAGTATGCACAAGCCATAAACCTTCCTTGCTTAGCAGAAGGGTGGAATAAAACTGCAATAGATAAATAGATGGGACCTGTGCAAGAACATTAAGAAGAAGAAAGGTAGGGTATAAATGAAGTAAGTTAATAATAGATAAAGCTGAAGTCTGGGGGAGGCAGATAAAAAAAAAATTAGTTGGTGAGTACATACAGTTTTCTTTAGTGTGAGACTGTGACTGCAGAGTGCTCCCAAACCAATATCTCATTCCTCAAATAACAAGGATGATTCCATTTTACTGTTGGAGGCTGACAAGTAGGCTGGTACTGGAGCTTTGATGATTCTGGTCCAATGGCAACCTTTTATCCTATATTTAGCTCTGAGATATCAGTGCTGGGGGAGGCCCATTGTGCAGAGGTGATGAGGCAGGGATGGAGAAGGGCAATAATCTCAAAGAAATTCCATTTGAAAGAGATCAATAACCAGAAAATTACTCCTGGCACTCAACACTGAAGGAGAACTGTTTAATTCTCTGCAGAAGACTCTTTTCAATTGACCTAATCTGTCTAGTGCATTCTTTCAAGTTAAAACAACAAAGAAATTATTGAAAAAAGCAATACTGCTTTTTTTTTTAAAAAAAAAAATCTAAACTTGAATGAGAAGTCAAGCATCTAAAAATCTCTCCGACTATTTGAACCACTGAGTTTAGAAAGCTTTTCTCCTAATGTCCATAGACAAAGACACTGGGCTCTCCACCATTAGAGAAATGTTCCAGTCTATACAATAGATCTCATTAGAGGGCTAATATGTATCCCACGTTTGGTTTTGCTCCTTGGCCGTCGTCACACGGGCATCTCTTCCGTTAAATTTACAGCATATAGCGTCCTACCTGTTATCGGCACAGTAACGTTTCTTTGGGTCACCTAACGGCTCTTCGTGCCACCAGCTGTCCACACCAAAGCACTCTGTTCTGTTCTCTCTAACCGCGCAGAAGCAGCTCCCCCCCCCCTTTTTTAATTATTCTGGCGTTTAATTCCGCTATAACAGATTAACAGCATATAAACATTACGACCCTTTTGTTTTTCCAATTTTGAAATTATATAAACAGCCCTTTGCCCGCAGAAAACTCCCTGTCTGACGTGATCCCCATCACTGAAGACTCTGCCATGGCGATTGAGTCATTTTTACTTCAGCAGAAAGTTTTCATTGTGTTATGTCGTTATGGCGTTATAAGGGCATAATAAAATTTAAAAAAGGGGAGTCGCAGGAAGAAATGGATTCTGGGATTGAAGGGAGGGCATAGGACGTTGCGAGGCGAAATACATCGATGTGAGGCATTCACACTGAGGCGCAAAATATCGCAACTATCAAGCAAAAAACAGCAATGAGGAAATCGCATCAGTGTTGGAATAAGGTGGGTGTTTGCCGGGAAATAGCGCCATTTTAGCGCTAAAAAAAGCCCGTGTGACGACGGTCCTTCACTTTGTGTACTGAACATAATTCTTGATTTTCACACCATTCAATGTTTCATCACAGTGAATTTTCCTCAAAAAATGTGTACATTTGTCGACACTATTTCTACATTGATATAGTAGAATAATATTTGTATTATTAAATGATACAAACTGTGTATTTATACCATATAATTGTATTGTGTGTACACAATACAAAACCAACAGCAAAAGGTAAGGAATTGAGTATATTAGGGAATGTATAAAAAGTATTTTTAAAAGAAGCAAATTAGAGAACCTTGTTCATTTATTGTTAGACTCAAGGTCAAAGGGCTGAGATATAATGGAATCCCACCTGCAGGTTCTTCAAATGCTCAGTAAAACTCTGTATCCCGCTTTAAAGTCCACAAGAAACCTGCCAAATTCCATGACATGGTAACAAGTATCTTGCAACCAGAAAATCCATGTAAATTGAGTAATTTATGATGGTGACAGGTCAGGGAAATGGAGCAGTATGAAATGAAAGCCACGGAATGCAGAGTATCTTATAACTGAGAAGTGCTGAAGTAGAACAAGGAAAGTCCTTTCAAGTCATCTGAAGACACATTTTCCATGGGGAAGATAAGGTAGAATTCTACTAGAACAGAGTCTGGATCAAGGGGGACTCTGAAGAAGGCAGACAAGGGTACTGCCATCCAAAATGCATGTATGAGGCAGTGAAGAAGGAAGAAATAGACTCGGCTGTTCCTTTGGTGAAAGAAGACTGTGGTGAACTAATGCAAAAAAACCCTCTGTAACCTCGGAACACAGCAGCACTTTATTCTACTTATGTAAGTGCAATAAAAAGTGAAGTCAAAGTATAATTCTCAATTTTTAAATTCAGAATATAAATTGTTACAATGTGTCTGCCACCTTGCTACTCAGATTTTCACAAGCTTGCCTACTCATCTGGAACATGTACTGGCTGACTAGGTTCAGAAATAATAAATAATAATGAGGGCAGGCAAGAACAGAAACAAATTTATATTGGAAGATACACAGCACATCCCTAAATCAAGAACAGATAGAGAATATGTTGCTGAGAATTTAAAGTCATGAGAACTAAGCTAGCCAGGCTGTGTTTGGGAAAGCATCCTGGCTGTTCACAAGCTGCATCTAAGGATAATTACAGTGAATCAGAGACCAACAGGCATGTAAATACAAAATAACTTTTCCCCTTCCAAGCAAATATGGATATGAATCCTAAATATCCTCTTGCTTTGTTCTGATAGCATCCAACGGCAGATATAATACACATTTTCTGGATCTTAAAACTGATCAGCAGCTTTTAATGGATAAATGTATTCACCCAGTTCTGCTGGGACTTCTTTCCAGAAAAGAATACAATTCCTTCTTTAGATCTTTCTTTGCAGAAATATAATTCATGTCACTCACCATCCCTGTGTCTGTGTTTTCACATGCCAGTATTTTTGTTTTGCATTGTATGAAACCTACAGTGCTTGTTGTGTGAGCAATATTAGGTATTCCCCTGATCTCTGCTGTAATAAAACAGAACCACTTGAATGTCAACCCAATCAAGAATTCTGCATGGGGAGCCTTAAAGCAGATGATGAATCCAGCTGGGTTCCTCGCAGTGGAATTACATAATAATCCAGTGATCAGGATGGATGATGCACTAGCATCCAGATCACTTTCGGTCCCGCTTTCTATACAGGCGATATTAAAGTTGGTGATACAGGTTTCCCAGGGGATGCAGCTGGGGAGAGAAGGAGAGCGCAAGACGGGACAGCAGGAAGGACACGGTATGTGTATGCCCCAGTCAAAGGGCTAACTTTCATGGGTGCAAATGGTGGAAGGTCCTGCCATTTGGATGTGGTGCTTTGATCTGGCTCTTCTCAATGCTGGAAACCATTTCTGGCAGGAAAATAAATAGACTTGCCAACCTCCAGGTGGGACCTGGCGAATTATGACTACAGAGATCATTTCCTCTGGAGAAAATGGCTGCTTTGAGGGGTGGGCTGTATGGCTGTGGGGTCCCATTGCACTGCAGGCTCCACCCCCAAATCTCCAGGAATTGGCAACCCATTTTAAATGGGGGAAATCTCCATGATACCACATGTTTGTTTTGCCACATTACATTATTCCCTTTATGGAGAATGGAGTTTCTTTTATGATTTCTTGTTGCTAGGTACAAAATTATGGCAGTCATTTTCTTGAACAAAATAAAGACAGTCAATAGTAAACATAGCTAAAATTATGTTAAAATTGATATGGGAGTGCATAGAAATGGCATAAGAAGGAGGCTGTAACAAGTTGTTCAGAAATGAGGTACAGTAAAAATGGCATAGAGGCAGGCACTGGCAAAGCACCTCTGTTAGTCTCTTGTCATGAAAACCCCACCAGGGGTTGCCATAAGTTAACTCTGACTTGAGGGAACTCTCTACCACCAAAAATGGCATAAAAGAAATGAGTATCCTCGTTGGCTTGCAACCCTGGTTCAATGTAACACACCACAACAACTAGATTTTGTGTCATGTACACATTCTGTTGAGAAGTATAAGGAAAGAGTTTCAGCTTACCTATACTTGCTTAAATCCACCAGAGCATTTCCACAGACAAAAGTGTTTCTGCCCTCAGAGTTCAATTTTATCCCTCTCCATCACATACACTACAGACCCAAATGCCCCCCTCCCAAATTCTATTCCTAGGGAACAGAAGACTCAAGCCACTGGTGATTGCCACCACTGAGGCCCACGTGGCTTTTACCACCCTTAGAGCATGTAAGGTAGCTCTCTAGCTTAACAAATCTTAGTGTGGCTTTGGAGTGTATTTCTGAGCCTATGCTAAAATCATAGCATGGAGCAGTGAGGGGGCATAAATTTAGAATTTGCTTATTGTTGGAGATCCTGCCCCTTTAAAGGAGTTGTAACTAACTATCAAACTGGTCCTATCAAACTGCACAATTCTATCATTGGACAACTTTTCCAACTATTTAATTGAATAATTAAAGTATACTGATTATTATTATTAATGGTTCCATGTAAAATTGCACAGGCTTGATTTGTAAACCCACACGAGCTTTCTCCAGATCAAACGCTTTTCAATATTTTCATTAACAGCTTGGAGAATGGAGTAGAGAGCATGCTAATCAAATTCATGACTAACATATAGCTGGGAATGAACACCAATGCTTTGGAGGATTGGTTCAGGCTAGAGTCTCCATTTGATGGATTGGAGAAGTGGGCTGAGAAGTCGGAAATCAATGCACTGAAATCTAATATACAGAACTGGTTCACATAGGAAAGAATAATTAAATACGCCAATGGAGAACGTAGTTGGCTGACAGCAGCTGATATAGCTGACAAGGGAAAGAAAGAATGGCATGTTTGCATAATACCCTATTCTCAATAATGTACAGCACCACAGCCTTTTTTTTTCAGGAGTAGGGACGTTGCAAGAGTCACCAAACCACAACGTTTGCTTTTTCTTTTCTTTTTGCTGACAAACATTCTGATTTCATTATTGAATTTCATGGTTCCAGTTCCCTCTTTCTTCAGGACATATTTGTTCAGTAGATGATGTAAGACATAGAAGGAAAAATGGGCGCAGGTTGGTAGAAGTCCAACCTCTTTTGCTGTAGGAAATGCCTCTGATTTTAGTTATCTTGTCTTGCTATCTATAGACTGTTAGATTTATATTCCCCATGATGGAAGGCATCATATGATTTTTCATAGTTAATCATCTCCAGATGTTAACTCTAAGATGAAGGGACAGTTGGAGAGTTTCAGACTGCAAAAATGCTTTGACTGGCTCATAAGTGAAATTCTCTAGCATTCAAGCATATAGCACAGTACTAGAACAATAGTAATGGCATGATGGACAAGGATTAGCTAGTACTCTCAGGAAACCTACAAGGGCTTTGGGGGGCACCTCACTTTCTACTGTATCCCTGCTCCAACATTATTTCCTCTTTATCTCCCCCTCCAAGCAGACCTCATCTTCTCTCTCCTTTCTCTGCTTCCTTTTCTCCTTCCTGTTCACCAATCTTCTGCCTCCCACTGGCTTCAGCTTTATTATTATTGTTGTTGTTGTTATTTACTTACTTCGTTTATACCCCACCTTTCGCCTCAATGGGGACTCAAAGCAGCTTACATCTCCACTACACTACACTACCCTGGCAGTCAGCTTTCCCTATTTTCCTCCCCCTGGCATCCTCTCTCTGGGAAAAGTCAAGCCAAAGTGCTTGTAGTAAGTCACTCAGTGTGTTGCATGGTGACCACTGCCAGGCCCAGCCAAGTTATTCAAGGTGTATGGAGACTGATGCTGGGTCCAGGCAAGTTGTGTGGCATCAAGTCATCCAGTAACCACCACTGCACCTAGGGTTGCCAGGTCCCCCATCCACCCGGATAGGAGGTTGGAGGCCCAGCACCTAATTTCCTTTTCTCCATCACCTGGCCTGCGTGATGACATCACTTCCAGGAAGTGACAAAATTGTGTGGGTCACGTGCTGCCCTGGGAGTGCTCCCACTTGCCACAGGGGATCAAAAACTTAGTGTTTGGGAGCCTTTTTATGAATTGTCCCTCCGCACAACCCATAACTTCCATGATGAGCCATAAAATGTTTTCCAGCACAATGAGGAACCACTTGTGTGCTTTGTGTGCATGCCTCCCCCCAGGTGCCTCCACCCTCTGCTGTCCTGGTGAGCAGGGGCTGGGGGCAAGGGCTAGGGGCAAGGGATCCCCTGCTCCCAGTGGGGGGAAGCAACCCTACCTGGCCCTGATGTCCTCCCTCCAGAGCAGGAGGGAAGGGAGCAAGAATAGACTGGGAGGCCAAAATAGCCATGGAAACAGCCCTCCCCCTACCTTTTACTGACAAAAACCAAGATTTGAAGGATATCAATATTGCTGTGGCTGCCTAGCAACCACCAAAATAACTACCCAGATGTCCTTTCCTAAAGGTACAGGCACTATTTCTATTATGGGGGTGGGGGCGGGAAGGAATTAGAGCTTCACATTTATTTTTTAAACAAATTTCAGATTTTTCTGCAAGCCTGGGGCTTTGCTCAGGCTTGTAGAAAGATCTGTCTTGTCTGTTAATGGCTCCAATCACAGGAGAATTAGATACATTGTTGAGAATTAGATATATTGATTAATGGCATAACTATATGAGAGTGATTCTTTTCTGTTATTATCCTTGAGAATGCAAAAGCATCTGTAGCAGCAACAGAGCCTCTGGATGCACAGTTTCACCATGCTTTTCCCTCATGCCTCCCACTTTCTCTCTCCAACCTCCCCCGCCCCCAGCACACTTCTTGCTAGGTGTTTTGTATTGTTTTTTAATTTGGCCATAGGAATTCTCCCTAGAAGCAAAAATGACTCAACTGAGGCTGTTATATTTCGGGTACATCTAGACATGGGCACGTACAGCATTATGAACAGAAAAAAACCATGAACAGCCCGTTCGTCTGTTCACGAACAAGCCATTCGTGAAGCCCCATTCCAAATGAACAAGTGGTTGTTGCAAGCCTCGTTCATTGCCTTCATCAGCCGTTCGTCAAGCCAGACAGAACTGGGGCCTTTCAATTAATTCCCCTGGCAACGGAGGCAGGGGCTGAACTCTGAACTCCTTCTGGCTTTCCTTCTGGCTTTAACCCTTCAAAGTACTTCCAGCAGAGAGTCCCGTTTTTGCTACTGTGAAGAGAAAATGACAGCAAAGGGGTGGGGACCCATGGATCATGCCTTTCCCAGGGTGCAATCTCTCTGAAACTTGGGGGGTCTTCGGAGGACAGTGAGGACTATGCCCCCTGCAAATTTGGTGGGTATTGGACATTGAGAAGGTCAGTTTATAATCCCTCAAAGTAGCTGCCTTCCAACAGGCAGTCCTGTTTTTGCCACTGTGAAGAGAAAATGATAGCAAAGGGGGAAACCCATGGATCATGCCTTTCCCGGGGTGCAATCTCTCTGAAACTTGAAGGGTCTTCGGAGGACAGTGAAGACTATGTCCCCTGCATATTTGGTGGGTATTGGACATTGGGAAGGTCAGTTTGTAACCCCTCAAAGTAGCTTCCAGCAGAGAGTCCCATTTTTGCCACTGTGAAGAGAACATGACAACAAAAGGAGACACCTATGCATCATGCCTTTCCTGGGTGCAATTTCTCTGAATCTTGGGGGGGGGGGTCTTCAGAGGACAGTAAGGAATCTCCCCTGCCACCTGCCAGCTGATAGTTTAAAGGTATCTTTAAAGGGCCACAAACAACAGACAACGAACATGTTTGTGAACAGGGTCATGTTCGTTACTGTTCGTTGTTCATTGTTTGTGGATGGCAAAAAACAACGAACAGCTTGTTCAGTTTTTTCCCCATTTGTGCCCATGTCTAGTCACATCATGAGAAGAAAAGACTCACTGGAAAAGACAATAATGCTGGCAAAAGTTGAAGGTGGTAGGAAAACAGGAAGAATGAACATCAAATGGATTGACTCAATAAAGGAAGCCATGGCCTTCAGTTTGCAAGACCTGAGCAAAACTGTTAAAGATAGGACAAATTTCAAGGTAATTAATTCATTGAGTCACCATGAGTTGAAAGCAACTTGACAGGCCAAAACACACATACAGTAGAAATATCGCTATGGTGTATATCTATACCCTGTTCATATACACACTATACTGATATATCTACTACCAATCTCTTTGAAAGGTTAAAAACCGTACTGATGTGAGCATGAAGGGAAATGGAAAAGAAATGGGACTAGGTGTTGGTAGGGCTGTGTGGATATCCACAGCTTCCCATCCACACTTTCCTCCAATCTACTGACTATGATTTTATAGGAAAGACATTAAAGCAATGGTTGTGGGTTTTCCGGGCTGTATTGCCGTGGTCTTGGCATTGTAGTTCCTGACGTTTCGCCAGCAGCTGTGGCTGGCATCTTCAGAGGTGTAGCACCAAAAGACAGGATCTCTCCGTGTCCAGTCACTGAGAGATCTCTGTCTTTTGGTGCTACACCTCTGAAGATACCAGCCACGGCTGCTGGCGAAACGTCAGGAACTACAATGCCAAGACCACGGCAATACAGCCCGGAAAACCCACAACAACCATCGTTCTCTGGCCGTAAAAGCCTTTGACAATACATTAAAGCAAGTTTGGGAGACTGCAGAGTGGAGCCAGGGAAGGTAGCTGACATTAGTCCTGTTCACATTTTACACTGAACGCATGTACAACCTGCATGTATGTGCATACACCTATTTGTAAGAAAGAGCCAATGAGCATTCACTTTACAAATAAAACTGAGTACAAGTATTTAGATGAATGCGCGGTTTCAGTCTCACATTCAGGTGAACATGTACTGAACAATCACATGTATTATGAATTATGAAGCTGTGCAGAATGCAAAAGAAAAAAGCTGCTGTAGTTCAGGCAGGGGGATACAGAAGCAAGAGCACAGTTTGGAAGCAACCTAATTTTCATAGACCCAGTTTTTCTCTCCAACTTACACTGCATGGAGGACAATGATGAATTTAAAGCATATTGAGTTTGATCCAGGATTCATTTTCTGCCAATTGAAGGGCACTTCAGCCAATGGAGGAGAGTGTTTGTTAATTTCCCCTCCCACTGCAGACACATTTCATTCCCAGAGCTATTTCTGGGGTCTCTTACGGGGGGAGGGTGTTGTGTGTGCAGTGGGGCTGTAAGAGACCAGGTGGGTAGGGAAATTCCATTGTGTGGGTGCCGCTTAAGTCACAAAACTTTGGATACAACCCATTATGATTTTTTTTCTTCTTCTTGGTCTCTTTATGAGTATTGTTCCAATGTGCAATAATGGCTTGGTTAGTTTGAATGTTAGAAAAGCAGGTTCTGTCCTCACCCCCTACCTATCTTTCCTACAGATAGAAGAAATCTGGTGGCTGGAAGGAGCAGTGCAATCTGGGCAGCCCCATGTTGTCATGGAGCTTTGTTATATCATCACTTAATTATTGGGTTTGGGGGGGGGAGTTGTCCTGTGCTTCTAGTTTAATGCTGAGGGGGAGGTAAATTTATTTCTTTACAAGATTTGTATACTGCTTTTCAGCCATAAAGCTTCTCTAAGGAGTTCACGGGAACCAGCATTTATTTGCCCAGCTAGAAATCTTTACCCTTCCTGCCTCCATGAAGCACTGTTGATGGTTCTTCGCACCCCGTCTTATCCTCATTCCTGGCCTGAGACATGATGGCTGGCCCAGAGGACTTCAGGACTGAGTGGGAATCTGAATATCTTCATCTGACATCCTGGAACTTCCCACAAATATGCAAATGCACCATCAACACTGAAGTTTTTTCTGACTTCGTTAAACAGAACAATAAGTTAGGCATGACCCAGGCAAAGTTAAGTATTTTGCAGTCTCATTGATTTCAGTAGAAGAGATTCGAGCATATGCCTGATTCTCCTTTTTAAATCGATGGGGCTCCAAGGTGCTTAGTTAAAACTGAATCCAGAGATTTAACAGTACACATGAAGAATTTCCTTGGATTAGAGTTCTGTGCTTTCAAATGTCATCCCAGAAATGTTTGGCTGTGTTTAAATGGCTGCTTTACAACACTAACCTACAAATTGTAAACTCTTTAGAGATCTCTGTGGCTAAAGTCCCATATAATAATGTTTCATTATTCCACAAAATGTGTCACCTTGTAAATTAACTTCTAATGGCACACTTACTTTATGTGGCATTGTTAAAACTAATGTGGTATTTTCAACTAATTCTATCTTTAAGTAAATAATTATTGGAGATAAAGTAATTTATTAAATTAAATTTTTATTAGACCTCATTTAGATGTCAAGCCATTTTTATACTAGGGACTCTGTAGTAAAGTAATTACGTGATTAGTAATTCATTTGTCACCACTGTAAGTAATAATTTTACTCACAGCAAATTTAAAAGGATTAGGGTCTTTTTAATTGAGACACTAAGTTTTCTTGGGTAATAGTAATAATATATAATCCATATATACTGCACAGTGTTCTTTTTGCCCACAGAAATCAGAAACTAGTTTGACACCTTGGTTTGATTCATCTCCTGGTGTTTAAATCATCCACTTTATTAAAAGCAGCTACTCTGGGGGCAGAGAAGAATGGTGTAGCTTTTCTAACAGCTACATTATAATGTGGGGCAGGAAATGAAGGAAAATTCTGTATCTAATTAATCGACAACAGGAATGGTCAACAGAACGTTCTTGAGCTACATTTGATTCCATTCTTAGAACCCTATCATGTCCTTCCCATATACAAGAAAGGTAAAATGCAGTGTTGCTCCTTATATTTCTAATGTGGTCTAGGATGGAAAGTTCTAGGAAAGCCACACATTTCTCCCTCTCAGGATTGGTGCTTCACTCAAGAGTTTCAAGCAGTTGCTTGTGGCACCAAATTGGTGGAGGGCACTAACTGAAAAGAGGCAAAAGGCAAGATGTGCACCTGGCTCTAACAGGTTGCCAAAGAGATCTTGCAGCTGTTTGGAGCCATGGCAGCATAGATATGGAGCAGCATTTCCCTATGCACTTGTGCTGGCTTCAACAGGCTACAACCTGTTGGAGCCAGAGCAGGTCAAGTGGCAAGAAAGTGTGTGTAACCCTATTGCTGCTTCTGCCCAGTGCCAGAGGGAATGCACAGGACAAGAGCAGGTGTCCTTTCCACTGGTGTCTCCTGTTGAGTGGGCAGCCCAAGCAATTGCATCATTGGCATCTACCTACTGGAAAAGTGAAAACTGTCAAGGAAGGACAAGTAGTCGATGAAATGGCTGTAGCATTTTGCACTCAATTCCTTCCCTGAAGATAACAAAAGGAAGTGAAGAAGTGAGCTTTTGAGAAACCTTTGAAGATAAATGCCCTTTTTCCTCTCTAGTGCATGAACTTTGATACAATCCTTGCTGTCAAAAAATTGAGTTCTTTTATGTTCTTCTATATACATAAAACTGCACTGATGCATCTGGCCAGATTAAGTGTTTCTCTGTGTATTATTTATTAAAGGGACATACTGTATACGAGAGGTCCTCAGTGTGGTGCCTATGAGTGCCATGGCTCCCACTGACACCTTTCCTGGTGCCCACCAAGTGTTTTTAGAAAGTGCCTGGGGCTTTTATCCAGCAGGATTTCTGACTGGCCATTGGAGAACTGGTTGGGTGTGCAGATTTTTTAGAAGCTGCTCAGTAGCAGCTGCCATTACAGCACAAGGATCTTTACTGCATGACTGAAAGTAAACTATGAGTATGCAAAAAGATATTTTTCAGCAATGGATTAATTTTTAAAGGCATCCTGTTGTATCAGACTAGTCTGACAATAGGTATAATAATAATGAAGACAACAAAAACTGTGCTTACATTCCACTCTTCTAGACAGATCAGTGCCCCTCTCAGAGGGCTGGACATGGTCAGTGTTATTATTATCGCCACAATTCAGCTGGGGAGCTGGGGCTGATAGGAGTGGCTTAACCAAGGCAACCTGCAGAGCTCATGACAGTAGTAGGATTTAAACCAGCGGAGTGCTGATTTGCAGCCCAGCTACTTAACCACTGTGAATTTCTTTTAGTTTATATTTGTATAATATGTACAAGATACTTGCTCAGCTAAGTTGTCACTGTTCCATCCTTGAAAGAGATAACTTTCAAACACTGGATGGATGACTAGAATCAAATCCTTGGTTCTGAAAAGTAAACAGTTTTGATACATATATTCTGAAGTTCAGAGAAACACTTGTATCATACTATCAGAACTGACAAATTGGAAGGTTTTGATATGATCATGAGGATTTGACATAATTGGGCATATATAAGATGGCCATTCCCCGGACATCCTTGAATCTCTCAAACATGGGTTGTGTGAGTCTATGTAATATTTCTGAAAGTGCTTTGGTGAGATTCTTAAAAATGTATTTTACTATTTAGATTTAAATTAAATAGGATAAGAGATGATGACATGTATGCTTATCTATTTCTGATATTGTTGATATATGGAAGTGTTTTTGTATCTTTGTGATTCTTGTATATTTGATCATTTCAAGATTGACTAGACTGATTTTAAATAAAAGTCTTAAAAGACAACGTTATTGGATGGGACACATATTTTTCACTTGACACCTTAAATAAACAAACTTCTGATTTCCCTTCAGTCAGAATGCTGTTAGCCTGTAAGAAATAGGCTGTGGAAGAGAACAGCCATTTCAATACAGCCTTGCGGTTTAGAGGTTAAAACGCTGGTTTGAAATAGACAAAGAGACTCCTAGTTTCCATGTATCTGTTTTAAAAGGAATATTCACCTAGCTGGTGAGGTAACACTGCAATATTGTTAAACAGAGATTCCCCTTTAACTAGTAGAGCTGTGCATGAATTCACTCCATAACATTTTTAGTTGACTCTGCCTCTTGTGCAAGCCATTTTTTGGTTGTGTCTACCCCCCCGTTTCAGAATTCCAAAGGTATTCACAGGATCAAAAAAGTTGAGGACCTTTGCTATATACACACACACAGGATGGCAAGTATCAGTAGTACTTGCTCCAGAAGTGTTTCCACATCTGTATTGTACTCATTTTTACATTTTTTTACATTTTCCGGACCACCTGTAGCCATCCAGTTTGTTTTTCTACAGTCCATTATATCTTCTAAGAGGTCTCTAAGCCTTGTAATGTGCACTTGATATCATAAGCACATGACAAGGGCTCTAGAGGCTTCTATGTCTCATTCCTTCATTCCTCTATGTTAAATCTACTGCTCAATTTTAAGCATTTCTAAAATTCAACTGCCACTTTTTAAAACCAACTCACAATTACACATATTCAAGCCTTTACCATCCAGTGATGCAAAGTTCCCCAGAGCAACCAGCTTGCTGGGTGGGTTTACGTTAGAAGAAAAGGGGTGCTCAATTACTCTTGAAATTCCCAACCGCACAGCATGAACACCTTGCATCAGCTGCCTACAATTTCCTCGTAAATAAATTGCATTTATCATTACTTGCTCTCCTTCTCTTCAGGCTTCCAAGGTGCTGAAAGCTCCTGTTAAATGGCTCGCCCAAAAGAAAACACATTTCTGTATTTGCATAATATTTTCATAGACACTGAGCTCAGCCTATGCCTGGAGGGAGTCCAGGATGTTTCCTGCATATTTTATATTATCTTCTGCAATTTCTACTAAGCCTCTAAATTGCAGAACAGATAAGGGAGATATATATGCTACATATGGCCATTTTAACAGAAAGTGAGGCTTGGTTGGATCCCGGCAGCATCTTGGGTATTTCCATTCACTTTCTCAACACCCCGTGGAAAACTCAGAAATAGTTCCATTTAAAAATCATTCCACTGCCATCTCAAATGCTTTCTGCTTTGCTCTTTCCTCACTCTTCATTAGGAGGGACATCTGCATGAAAACACCATGTTTTTTATCTTGGGAATTCATCTGTCTCTGCTGATTATGATCCTCCTCCCTTCTGAAGTCATTATCTTGATTGCATTACAAACACAGCCACGCCATCCAAGCCCAAGCTGTGCTTTTGTCAAAAGGCTCCTGAGCTAATCAGTGGTGGGCATGGTCATTCAATATCCAAAAAGGAAATCTCCAGGAAAAGTCAAGGGCAACAGCATTTCCTGTTGGGCAAGGTTTCACATAGTGGGTTTACTCTAGGGCAGAGAAACCCAGATAATCTGCGGTAGACTGCACAGAGACACCACCTGTTTATTCGTGGCAATTGTCCCAGTGAGTTCTGTTATGATGGGCACATTGAGAAGGGTTGCTGCTGAGGATGTTTCACTTGACAGTCTAAAACAGAACTTCTGGCTCAAATGTAGCCTAAGCCTGGCAGATGTGCATGCCGACCTTGTTTCTTTAAGCAGCAGAACTACTGTAATTATTCTTGGAATTATCTCTTTCTATATTGTTAGAGCTCTGAGTCAGAAAAAACACATGCTGAAACAAACATTGGTAGTCTTAAGGTGCCACTGGACTTCTGTTTCATTAGAAATGTGACTGTGGGGGTCTTACTGGGTTATGGAGGGTTATTACACCTCTGGCAAAGCACTGATATCACTCCCCATGCTCCCAGAATTGACATTGCCAGGGATGCTGGGGACAAGTTTTGCCCCCAAACCAGAGTGGCATCCCCAGTAACAGTCACTTCTGGGTGTAAGGGAGTGATGCCAGCACATCAGTGTGTTGCCAGTTCTCTTCCAGTTTCCTGCTCTCCCTGCCTCCCAGCAATCTGAGCAGCAACAAGAAGTGCCAGCTGGTAGGAGGGAACCCCCACCAGTACCAGGGGAATGGGAAGTCTACTAGGAAAAGATCTTCTGAATCTTTTTTGTGGCCCCGTCCTCTAAGGTATGCAACATGCTTATTCACACTTTTAAGGAAAGCTTTTTCTCGAGTGTTCAAGAGGCATTACTTAGGCAGCAATATTTCATTTTGTTTTTGTATGTTGCCATTGTAAACTTTTTTTTATTTCCCCCATTTTTGTTGCTGTCATCTTCAGTTCATCTTTTTCTTTTACACCATTTTCATGCAATTTTTATATAATGGATATACCATTTTATGCCATTTATATATGTCATTTGCATGTCAAAGATACTGCTTAAAAATGTGTACACTTAATGGGGGAAAATCGGTGTGAAGAAGCAAAATGTTATAAAAACTTTTTTTTGAGTCCAGGAGTAACTTAAAGGCAAACCAAATTTTCTAGGGAGCTTTTGAGAGACAAAGCTCATTTCATCAGATATCAAAATAGACTTGGGTAGGTTTGATTTGCACAATGGAGAAACAAAATAGAAAATTAAGTAGAACCAGCATGGATGAGATTTTGATAGCATCCCTAAGAGTTTTTTTGGCCCCATGTCTGAATTCTTGATAGGTAAATAAAACATGATTCTCCTAGGATGTAGTTAGCAGTGAAGCCAGGTGGTTAAGTCCTTTGCAGTTATATTCAATACAGTTTCTCATTTTTTTCTCTGAATCAATCACAGGTTTGGTTCAAACACAATGCAAAACCATGGTTCATATTTAGTATGGGTAGTTTATGAAACAAGAATTCAGCTCACTCACAGACCAAAATACTGCTTTCATTTTCTTGTCTCTGTTGCCAGGGAGGGTGTTACCAGAGAACACCAAGATTAATTCAGGATATCTGTATTCAGACTTCACATAAAACCATGACTAACTATGGTTAATAAACCAATTTCAGTCCTGGCTTCAGATCCTGGTTTGATGGACTTACCAACAATGCACTCAGATAATCAAACTAACCATAATTATTTTTATTAAACCATAATTTTACATGACGTCTGAATTGAGCTGTGCGGTTCCCTTGGCTTTGGTCAAAGGGATCTTAATAAAAGCCACCAGATCACATACTTTTGACCAATGTAATTTTGTATTTCCACCAAGGGACGAAAGTGTGCTTCTAGTCAAAACACTCCTCTTTTAGCAGGTTATCCTTGTTCATATCAATGTTTTTGAGCACCAAGGAGTGCTTTCCAGTATTCCAGGTATAGGAGAGATGGCTATATTAATTTGCCTGTGGCTTGAAGGATTCAATCACTCTTGCTGAAGTCAGAGAGAAGAGGGGTTTGTCACCATACAGATTATCACACAGAAAGGTTAATAACAGTGGCAATCTAGTAGAAATATCCATTCATCTTGGATAATTGCATAGATCATCAGGTAACTACAATACGCTGAAGGGTTGACCCCCAAATAAGGCTGTGATATTTACTGATGAAATTCACAAAGGTCTGAATATTCGGAGAGGTGCGGTTGATTGCAAATGAAAGCTACAAGGGCTTTACATTATTCCAGGAGACTCTGAGCTTGTTGAGCCTCCAGGCACCCTGACAATATAGTTGTAATATTAGGAGGCTCCATGAAATGTTGGGAGATTCCAAGTCAAGACAAAGGACCAATCCAATCATGTGTGTTTTTAACAAGTTGGGTTCAGGTTCCCCAGATGCAACTTGAGTACCTCACAGGCACACAACTGCTTCAGGAACAGCTGTTAAAAAAGAAAGGAGTCCAAAGAGACCCAGAATGATACCCTGGGGGGGAGGAGGGATCCTGCCTTCCCCCGAGCTGTTTTCCCATGCTGAACTAGTGCTGGGGAGATGGGGAAATAACTCCTCCCCCCAGTGCTCTTTCAGCAGGGGAGAATGGCTTAGGAGGTGAGAGGTGGCAGAATCCCTTCTTCTCCCTTGTTACCTGGATGGGACTGTTTGCGAGTAGGGAAGGGAATTAGTGGCAAGGAGGAGGCTTTGTGAGAGGGGTAACAAAGCAAGATACTCCAACAATTTTTACGGGGTCACCTCCCCAAGGAAACTAATGAGACAGATATTCTTCAAAGTCAAAGAGTATTTTTTTATTTAAAAGGTAAAACACACATACGCAAGAAGTAACTCACAAGCATAAAAGATTACTTGGAAAAGCAGCTGTGAAAGTGAAATAAATTTGAGGGATTTTCGGGCGATAATTACCTATCCATGAAGAGGGGTAGTCCACGAAGGAAGAGGGCTTCAAACAGCCACCATTCTTGACCAGAAAAGCTTAGGGAAGGAGACCCTAAGTGTACAGCACTTGGATCCAAAGAAGTGTGCATGATTTGAATGGGGCAACACCCAGGGTCTTATAAGGCAAATCATGTCCTGAGGCTGGGGAGCCTTAAAGGTTTGAGTACATTGAATGGTGCTACCAGGATGTGACAAGGAAATAAGATTGGGTTCTCATGGTGCTTCATAAATGGTATGCACAAACTTGTGCCTTAGGTGCCCCTCTCACCAATCACAATAAGAGAGACGCACACCATGGAGTCCTGTAGAATGAAGCAATATATGATTGTTTAATTTAAACGATTGAGGAGCCCATTTTCACAGGAGTAGGTGGTCTCCTTGTGTCCAGAGCTCATCAAAATTACAATAGAAGCACAGGCAATTAATACTTTCAGATAATCATAACAATATTACAATATTCTAATATTTGATATCTTACTGGCTCGTAACATATCTAGGGTCAGTTCTGATTTGAAGATGCAATTCTGGGCTGGACCCTCTATTTGGGGGAATTCCAGTCTTCACAGTTTTTTTCCTCTGCCCTCATTTTGGAAGGACACTGTCTAACCTTTTACCTACTTTCTTCTTGGCATAATACTTTCAAGGGCGCCAATGCGTCTCAATCTGGTGGATAGGAAGGGATGTTTTCCTATTCGTGCCCTTTTCCCCAGTTTCTTCTCAGCTTTAAGGAAGATAATACCACAGGTGGCCAAAACCAGCTTGCTGCGTCAAATCAGTTTTCTACAAAAGGCTCTCTGGTACTGATTTCTATTGGAATCTATAGAATAATATGACATATAATATAAGTGCAGCCCTAAAAGCAGTATATCAGTTCTTACAGAGTTTCAAGTCTTCTTGTTTCAAGTGTCAAATTCTTACAGGTTACATTACAAGTACTACTTTGGCTCCTGAGCATAGAAAAAGTGCAAAGCATGTAATACTGAAAAAGCATAGGTTTAGTATATAAAAATAAGTATATAAAAAACCTCCAAATCTATATCCATCATAAAGAAATGGTTGCTAATTAACGTTCCCAGAGCTTAGCTAATGAATTTAAGTTCTTGATTAGTTGTTCCCAGGCAAGAGTTATAAACTTATCAGAGCTGATTGATGGCCCTTGATTGTAGGATAGGATTCAAATAACAGAAAAGAGAGGAGATTGGAATGTTTGGGAGGTGACTCATGACTCATGAGTACTCTTATTCTCCAGATTGCACATTCCACAGCTTGGAGAGGCAAGAGCCAATCACACCCAGTTCTCGGCATTTGTGTTTACATTTCATGCATGACTCACTCTCTCAGGCAGGACTTGGCAATGCTTTGCTTAGCCGTCTGGAAATCTTTTTTTTTTTAAGAAATTTTTATTAGGTGAGTACAAATTTACAAGCATTATTTCAATTATTAAACCTAAATATCAATTTTCCCCCACCCTTTCCCTCCCCCCTTTTCTGGTGACTTTCAACAGTTTTCCAACCCATATCTTATTCTATAACTTATTTTTCTATTCTCTCTCTATGTAATTAACTCTTATTACAGTAATAAACTAAATAATTTCCATTAACCTCAAATCTATTTAAAATTTAAACTTTACAATAATTAAAACTTTTCTTTAAATGGTAAAGATTACTGCCCCCACTAAATTCCCCTAATAACTTTCAAATTGCCACAGTTTCCCCTTCACGTCCCACTTTTTTTCCAAATACTCCTTCAATCTACCCCAATCCTTAAAAAATTCTTCAGCATTCTGGTCTCTCAGCCTTCTTGTCATTTTGTCCATTTCCGCCATGTACAGCAACTTTTGTATCCAATCTCCAATAGATGGTATTTCTTGCACTTTCCATTTCTGCGCATATAGTATTCTTGCCGCTGTTGTCATGTAAAATAGCAATGTTCTATGTTGTATAGGAACATCTTCCACTTAGCCGTCTGGTAATCTAATGTGAATTAAGGCACATCAGATTCAAGGGGCGTGTGATTTTTAAATCACAAGCAGCTCTTAAAAGGGCGGAGGCTGGGGTCAACTGCTCACACCCTGTGGTAGTGTTTAAGCCTGTTTTAATTCTCCATTATTTTTTAAAAGCCATTCCTTGCAGCTGCTGTGTGGCTATGGGGAATCCGGACCCAACTTGTTTAATACCTGTATGTCTAGTTTGGCTCAAAGGCAGCTGTTTCTAAATGGGAACTTCTTGCAGACACAATGGAAGGGGGCAACTGGGCTTTTCAGAATCAACTCTTGCATGAAAGTGGAAGAAAGCCAGGATCAGCTCTTTTCTTTGGGGAAACAGATGCTGTTTGATTTCACTTTGGGGAAGTGTTTGCTTTTGTGTGGCCCCGAGGAGGAAATTTCACTTTCAGAGATATAAGAAAGCCTGCGTCTTTGGGCAAGCTAAGTTGTGATAAAACTGCCTGGAATGAACTTAGTATTTTACCCATCAATGACCTGGCAGGGAGCAACCTAGAGTTCCTTATAGATTTCTGTTCCATTCAAGACTTTTTGAATTTTATGAAGAGTTAAGAAGGAAGTAGGAATCACAAAATATTGTATGTTTGAGGGGAACACCGTGCTATGCTTTGCAGGACTACACAGTGTACATTTTCACATTTTAGTATTCATAGAAGTACTTTATGTATAATGTTCATGTTGACACCCTTCAGCACCCAAATGGTACTAGAATGTGCATCTTTCAGGTATATCAGCAGAAGTATCTTCACTTCAACCATCCAGAAATATCATTCAAGCCACATTGCTCTGGCTCCTCAAGTTAGCATTGTAGGGAAACTGGCTTTTCTCTAGCTCTGTATCTTCACATGGCCTACTATTCACATCCTAGATTTGGTTGGTTCCAGGTTGCATAATAAGTAGACCATCTGGCTACCTCTGCTTTAGACTTCTGGTAGGTCACGTGCAGGCATTTCACCCTGTTCCTAGTTCCTATTTTACATTCTTCTGCTTACTTTCCCGACACCAGTAAATGGGAGCCTTTAATCTGTCTCTGCGTTACTCTCATCTTCTTTCTAGGCTCCTTCTCACCAAATGTATGAAAGGGGGATGAATCTAGCTGACTCAAATCTTAAAATTTTCACTAACCCAGGCAACTGCCAAATAAGTCCCATGACAAAAGTGTGACTTTAACTAGTTTATTTAAATGGCTGGTTTTTGTCATAACTTATTAAAATATGCTAACATATTTTAACGGTGTGCTATACTAGTTAGCCTGTCGATCACTGCTTTTGTTGGGCAGATCCTCCGGGCTCCAAACTTGGCCAACAATCCTGCCAGTCTCATTTATTCTTGCCTGCACAAGCAATGTGCCATAAGGCCACTACCAGGTTTGGAATGATGCTGCTCAGCAACAAGGGTACTTCATCCCAACCCACCCAGCCATAAGGCAGGATAGGGCCATCCATCATGTCCGAGACCTTGGGGTGCTTGTCAGTTTTCCCTGCTTATTGTCAGCAACTTGCTCTATTCCTGCCACCTAGTGGCCTGCCACCAGACCGAGTTAAATTTAACACCCTCTTTTAGTAACATTGTGAAATGGGGAAAAGGTTCCCCCACAAGCCTATCTGTGGGAACCTAATAAACAACTGCTTGGACCAAGCAGCTAATCATTTGATATGCTATGAGAGGATGGGTAGGTCAGCAGCACACCGCAAATGCCAGCTTATGAGGGAGCAGCCTGTTTAAATATTTATCCTGCCACCTCTTTAATTTTTTAAGGAAATACCTGATATTCATATCTAAGTATTTCCAAAAATCCCCCCCTTTCCATATAAAAGAATCATCAAGTTCATCCAATACTCACAGCTGAAATACATGTACTCACAATCTGTCTCCATTGACCCAAGCTGGCAAAAATGGAATGTGGAATTAAGTGACCGTGCATCACTGCAGAATGTGGCTTTTAACCCCACTCCTGTAGTATTCAGCAAAAGTGTGAAATAAATCAATTTGAATTTGGAGTCATTTGATATGTCCATACTCTTTTATAAGTGAGGGTTTTATACAGCTATTACAGAGGAAATAATCAATATATCCCATTCTCAATGTGGCCCCATCTGTGGATATGTGGTCCTAGTCACTTTCCTATCATGATGGGTGCACTTTCTGTCTCTTGGATTGTAAATGAGTCATGGATGAAGCAGTATTTGCAAAGGTTCAAAAGCAAGATCACTTGTTTACTAAGTTCTAATTAGACTCATTTCTAATGTACATGAATTTGTGTTTTGGGAACTACCATAGTGTAGGTACCGGGGAAGGCAATAAGTTGCCTAGGCAGCTGTGTGGTTCTTCCTTCCCTTCCCTTTCCTTTTTGGTGCATGTACATTCTCATACTGCCTCATGGTAATTATAGTGTGGGTATGAGAGAAAGCACAGCAGCACATTCATTGCCTGTGCAGCCTTGTAATTCCCCCTTTCCTCCCCATATACCTTACATGGCCTTTGATTGTTGGTCTCCAGACAGAACCAAGGTATTGTATTTTTGTATAAATTACATGCCAATTTACAAAATAAAATGTGAATACACTAACACCTTAGGGACTCACAGAATTTATTCCAGCTTCATGAAACATAGCATATTTCATCCAATACAAGAGAAACACTCTACATTACTATTGGATTCCTGTTTTATTTTGTTGCTAGACTAACACTGGAGTTACCTGTTTACAAAAAAAAAAAAATTGCAAGAAGGACCATTTGATTGAGACTAAATATAAAGTTAAAACAATCAGCACGTGTACCAACAGTAGGATTGAGCCATGGCTGCCTAGTATGATGAATTGTGACCACATCTATACCAAGGCAGCACATAACTGAATCTGAATAGCAAATGAAACAAAGTTGGGAAGAATTAGCAATAAAAATGAATATTATAAGGTGGGGTTCATATTACAAGCCCATTATTTTCAAACTCTTCAGAATTCTATTTCAATAACACTTTTTGGTTGAGTTAATTCTCGGAACGTTTACCATGTAAAATCTCGTTTGTTATTAAATTTAAAAGACCCGACTGTTATTGGCCCCTTGCCACTCAAAGGCTAATACCCAAAGGACTGATTTTCATTGTTACCAAATGAAGGGCAACTTGATGGACAGGGGAGGAAAGGTTGTTTCACATGGAGAGGGAGGCAGGGCAGACAAGATGAAAGCAACAGGGGAAGAATGCCACAAAAGGGAAAAAAAGATGTAAGTCAGGTCAGAATATAACAGAACAGAGCAAAGAAGGGGATTAATTCAAGAAGAAGAATGCCCAGGAACAAAGAGAAGAGCCTTGAATGTTAAGAAATAGATCCTTGAAGTCAATTGAAATGAAGCAAGTGTATTTTGAAAGAAAGCACATTGTCACGGAGCCACACACACATGCGCGCGTGCACACACACACATGCATATGCCAGTCCATGCAAATGCTTTTGTTAGTGGTCTGATTACAGGCAGCACCTTTTGTGTACTCAAGGCCTCCCTTCTGCTCCAAAGGCTGTAAAATGGTTGGTTAGGTTCAATTCAGTTTGCACGCTCCCTACGAAACAAAATAACTGCAAGGTCATCAGTATTATGGTAGTAGTTGGGGTGCACAGCAGGAATCATGCCTTTTCTACCGTACATAATGGTACTTTCTTTTTTGTTTCTTTCTTTTTTTTAAAGGCAGCAAAAGAATTCACATTGTTAAAGTTAATCGCCGGATTAAATTGCCATTTGTCAATAGTGGTGTAATTTGTATTATAAATTACAGCGGTGTAGCTCTCAAGCACATTTTATCAATACATTTCAAATGATTTAATAACAATATTTCTACAAAATAAGCAACACCACTTTTTTTTCTTTGGGGCTCATTTTCAAACAAGCCCATTCTGAAGGCTTTCATTGGCACACGAGCCAGCTCTGCAAAATTCCAAGTAAATAAATTATCACCAGGAGTCTCAAAATCCATTACCATAAAAAAAGCCATTTTTTTCCTCCCTAATCGATTGCCCGCTGTGCTTCTGCTAATGGGACTGTACACACATGTTGCACAGAGAAAATTCATTTGCAGGTTCCTCTTAGTTTTGTTTCTTCTATTTTTACAGAGTTCCTCACTAAAAGTCACAAATTAGTTGGTACATAAAATAAGCACTGTGGTCTAAAACTGAATGCACTGTGGGTGGGGAAAGTTGTTACTATTAATCAGTTCAGTGTCCTGGCCATTGCATAGGTACTCTGCAAACAATTCATTGCTTTATTTACAATATTTTTTTACCTCTGCTACTAACCAATGGCTTTTTAGGAGGGGCTGAAACACATTTAGAAACAATACAATATAAATAACTCTAACAGAAAAATCACAACCAAACAATAAAAAAGAGACCAGTTCCAGAATCAATTCAGTGCATTTGGTGGTAAAACCAGCATAGTATAGCATTTTAAGTGTTACTCTAGGATCTGGGGGACTCAGGTTCAAACCCCAGCTTTGCTATGTAAGCTCTCTATGGGCCAAGCTACAAGTGATGCCTGACACAGATCGGACACTTGTCAGCTTCCCTTAAGTTTTGATGGGAAATGTAGGCATCCTGGTCTTCCACCTTGGCTCTCCGACTGCTGTCCAATGGTCTTTTCAACTGTCACTTGTCCAACATTCCGCCAAGCTGCCTACATTTCCCATCAAAACTTGAGGGAAGTTGACAAGTGTCCAACCTGTGTCAGGCATCACTTGTAGTTTGGCCCTAGGTAACCTTGGGTCAGTGACTTTTTCTACACCAACAGGTTGTTGAGATCTTGAGCTTTACGCTGCATGACAAAAATATAATAAATAGGGGAAAATACAGTTTTATATGGGACTTCAGGGTTGATTCCAAAGTTTAGGAAGCCCTGGTCAGAGAGTACTCAGGACCCCTCCTTGGCATTCCTTCTTGTCCTCCCACCTATGAGCTCCCACTTGCCTGTGCATCCTTTCTCTGACCACTCACAAGCTGTGACCACCTGCAGTCACAGCTGCCCACACTGGCTGCACACCCTTTCCCCAATGGTGCTGGGGGAGGGGTGTGGGGTGCAGCTGGGAGTGCCACTGCCATGGCCACCAGGAATGCTGATGCTTCATGCACCAACCACATTATCTTCTCCAGTAGCTCTAGACAGTGTATACAGCTGGGAACAGAGGTCACAAAGCACTCACAAGCAGGCAGTGGAAGGGTATGAGTAAAGGTATCAGAGGAGATTTGTGAGTAGAAATTCAGCAGCAGTGGGCTCAACCAGAAGCCTGTGGCCCAGGAAGCTGATCTAGTCTACCATATGGTGACATCAGCTCTGTGGCACTTGAAATATGAAAATAGACATTGTCATGGATTTGTGAAGGGAAGGAATTTAGGCACCATCACAGAGAAAGCCCTATCCCTGATAGCCACCAATTTGACCTCAGAAGACAGGTGGATGGACCGAAATTAAATTGTCCTTCAGTGCAATGGAACTTCCCTCTCTTCCCCTCCCGCTGCAGCCATAGCTCTCCCCTAAATGCTGATCTTAGAACACAGGTTGCCAGTTTAGCCTAGATCCAACCCAGGGTAGGACATTCAGTTAACAATAAGGTAAGTTCCCGTGAAGTCCATGAGGAATAATACAAAGGGAAAAGGCGAGGAAAGGGCAATCGAATATGTGATCTTCCACCTACAATCTGAAATGGTAAGCCTGGGCAACAAATCGATTGCATAGAGCTGCTGATCATGTAACTTGACTTTCAAATGGTTTTTTTAGTGGTGCAGGAACATTATAGTGAAGAGGACTGAATCAGTGTTAGATCTGAACCTAAATCCTATTTCCATTCTCTGGGTGAGCCACTATCCACTCATGGAAGTATGACGAATATAAAGAAAGGTTGTAGAGCACTTTGCATCCTGATATAAATTTTCAGTGAACACTAAGACCTTTCTCTTTCTCACTTTTTAGGTAAGTGTCTATTTTAGTCATCTAAAGTTGGTGAATGAAGTGCTCCAGCAATACCAGGTAACTCTCCTTGTGTGCATTTTTAATGCTAAATTTATGAGAAGAATTTATGACGAGTTCACATGCTACATTATTTGGGGGATAATCTCAGTGTTGTCTTTATAGTGTAGATATGTATGTTAACTTAAATAATCATCCCTCCCTCCACTCAAATTCAAACTGGCTTAGAAGTGCGGGGGGGGGGGAATCAAGAACATGGGCTTGCTTTCAAGTGCCTCACATGAAAATAAGAGACGCTACAGTCTCATTGGGGGTTAATGACATCTCTTCCATTTCCCAAAGGAATAATATTTATGGGAAAACTTGGCTGGCAAGAATGCTTATGGAAACAAAAAGATCATTCCCCCCCCCCCCCCGCCCCCAAGTGTAGCAATGTCTTATGAGAGCCTTTATATGTGGAAGTGGAAGGACTGTATGCTAAATCTCCAAGAAACCCTTTTATTCTGCTGCTTGCAACAGAGTGCCCCCTCGTGTAAAATGATCCTGATTTAAAGCTTTGGTGGTGAACAGGAATATCTTTTTTCCTTGCCTGAATAAACCGTTGACAGAAATGAAGTAGGTGAACCCATATTGCAGTGTTGCTGAGAAACATAACCCCCTGAAGTTGTAACCCTGTGTTAATTCATCAGATTGAGACCCAACGAAGAAAATTGCCCACAGACAAATACCTTTTAGCAGATATGGTCTCATTAACATAGCAACAATACAATATAAATAACTCAAATAGAAAGATAGCAACTAAACTACATCAAAAAAGACTGGCACCAGAAGCAAATTGGTCTCCTTCAAAACAACCAAGAGATTTGTTCTCATTATCAATACTCCTTTCCTTTCTTATGATGACATCAGTGCCATTAAAGGGACACTATGAAAATAAATTGTAGGCGGTTTTTAAAATGATCTTTTGTGTTAGGATCATTAATTATAGTTGGAAACTGATCATTTTATAAATCTCAGTGTTCGCCTCTAAAATATTTATCTGTTTTACACTGCTTGGTCTCAGGATGTTTACTTAGGTCACTTTGTTATTCAGCTTCAGAACAAGTTTTTCTCCCATAAAATTCTTGCTCTTTCTCTAGTCTACCTTTGAGAAAGATTTTGTGTACAGTTAGAAAGTTTGTCATAATAAGGAGCATCTCCACAGGAAGTTGATAGACTGAGCTCTGTAGGTAGCGAGAACAGCAGAGCTTCCAGTCTACAATACTACTTTATCACTTTTCTATCTCTAGGGAGAATACAACTAGAAACTGTTCTGCCTCTGCAGATTGTCAAGCCTCAGTCTCTGTAAAACGAGCAAGGCAGAGCCTAGGGAAAAGTTTATAAATAAAACCAAGTGTTCTCTTCCTCTCTTCACATGGACACAGGAGATAACAGCTCATTTGCTTCCTGTTGCTCTTACATGGGAACGTTCTCTACTCTGAAGCCACATTTAAGGTCCTTGCTGGAGAAATCCCAGAGTCATAAATGGCATATCAGAGCCAGCATCATAACATCAAGCTAGCTCATCAGCACAAATTGGTTCCTCTTTAGCACAGGGCTTCGAAGCAGAGAGCCATTTCCTTGTGACATCCCTTTTCATGTTCTTTTATTATTTTCACATTGCTGTTTATTTTGTACTCGCAGATTGTGTCTTGTGGCAGAGATTCTGGAGAACTTTGCTTGGCAAAGAATGCTAATTTGAAAATGTGTCTGGTGCTGGTACTGGTTCTGTGTCTGTGGTTATCTAGGAACGGGTAATGACTAGAGATGGGCACGATCCAAAAAAAATTGCCTATCCACCTGATCGTGGATCGGTGCCGGTGACGATCCCAACTAAATGATCCACACCGATCATCTCCCATTCCAGATCCATGGATCGTGGATCATGGAGGCCAAAGCGGGGCACTCTGCTATTCCCAGCTATGTCAGAAGGTGGGTGTTGGCAGTGGCTACTGGGCCCGGCGGGCACGGGGAGATGGCGACGAGCCGCCTCCCCTCAGGGGGCAGGGGGTCTGGCCGCTCGCCGGCGGCACCCCCCATGTGCCCACCCACCAGGCCAAAAAGGAGCGCACTGGCGAGAAAAAGAACGGTGGGTGATGCCGGCGGCATCTGTGTTTGTGTTTGGCCGTCTGTGCTTGGCCTATCAGGGTTTGCAGGGATGAGATTGGAGTGCCCATGGCTACAGAACACCCCCTTCCCCCTCCCTCCCCTGGCTGTCTTCTCCCAACTGGTGAATGCTTTGCTGCTCCGTGGTTGGAAGGAAGCCTTGCTGATCAAGGAAAGCTGGGCTTCCATTCGGGTTTCCAGGGCAACAGAAGGAGGGGAAACACAGCTCAGGCATTCCCCTGGCTCCGTTGCCCTGGGAATAGATTACTGGCACCTGAGAGTCTGGCTTCCCAATCTGAGCACGATCCAGCCCCGATCCAGCCACCTCCCGATCGCTGGATCGTTGGCCGTGGCTGATCACAATCCGCTGAGTCATGATCGTGCAATCGCCATTATCGTGGGTTTTTTTGGATCATAATGCGGATTGTGCCCATCTTTAGTAATCACCATAATGGTCATTTTCTGACAAGCAAGTGATGTTGATTTTTTTTTAAGGGATTGAATGCTGATTTATACGGAGTGGGAAGCAAAAGATAGACTGATAAACATGTTGGGTCAGTTGCTCTTTTCCAGAAGAGGTGGCAAAGAAGCATGTAACAGTTTTTAAAAGGAGTCACATGCTTTATTCATGTGCATTGTAGCAACAGAGCAATGAAGGTCATTACACATGATGAATATGAGAGAATTCCACTAATTCGCATGAATGACTGTGGCATTCATTGAGAATTTTGTGAACTAGTAGCAAGCAATTGAGAGGACATAAAAAGGACCCATGAGTATGAATCACAAAAGGCATTTTATTTGGTTATTATGACAATTCTAATTTAGTTAATTGTTCATAACCTCAATGTTTTATAGCATATTTCACAAAAACGATGAAGACATGATGCTAAAGCAAGGTCCTCTGGGCAATGCAGTTTGTACAAAATTGTTCAGAAAGCTGTACAGGGATGGGAATGACTTAAGACGGAGCAGATAAGCAATGATGAATTTCCCCAGCTCACCATTACATCCACGGCTATCAAACCCCAAACTCTAGAAACCATCGTATCTAAGATTCCGTTCTTGTAAGAGTGCATTATATCTAAGTAGCTTATCAAGAAAACTGGGGGTATTGATAGGAAAGTAGTTTGTAGTGCAATCCTAAGCAGAGTCTCACCTTTCTAAGTCCATTGAACTCAATGGGCTTAGGAGAGTATAACTTTACTTAGGAGTGCACTGTTAGTTAGAAGTTACAATTAATAATGTTGCCCACTTTGAAGCAGCCAGTCTGGTTCCAAGCTCAATTCAAGATACTGGTTACTTACTTACTTACTTACTTACTTACCGCCTTTCTACCCTGCAGGAACTCAATATGACTTCTAAAGCCCATCATGACCAGGGACCCATGTATCTGAAGGACCATTTCCTTCAATATGTCCCAGTCTGCCAACTAGGACCCTCAAGCAACCATTTGTTGGCTGTTCCACCACTTAGGATGGCCCATCTGGCATTGATCAGAGGCTGGGCCTTTTCCATTGCAGCTCTTGCTCTGTGGAAAGAGGTGAGGTGAGGTGAGGTGAGGTGAGGAGAACTCCCCTGTTGGAGATTTTCAGGCATGGCAAGGCGTCTGTTTGCCAGGGCTTTTGAGGGGTGTTGAATCACAGAGGAGAGGAAGGAGAAACTTAGGGTTTCTTATTTTACTTTTGGTGTACATCAATTTTTTTTTAACTTTTATTGTAAGTTGTGTTGAACCATGTGGAAAGGCGGGGTATAAATATTTTAATTAATTAAATAAATAACGGTAAATTATGTCTGATAAGTATGCAATAGAAAGGAAATAAGTGTGTATCAGAGAGTACTGTGTAAGAAAAGGATGACTCACATGACGATATTTGAGGTGGGAAAGTCAATATGAGACGACCTATCACACTCATAAGAAAATGAATTTTGTTTTGGCTTATTCTGGTCAGGCCTGATTCAGGCATAGGCATGTATTTATGAAGCTGTGCATGTCTATTTAGTATTATATATCAGATCATTTCTCTCCTGGCTCAACTTTTTTTGGTTCAATTTGATGTATGAGAGAATAAGAATCTACTATGAATCGTTGCTTCCATGTTATCTTTTTAATTAAAACATAACTGCATTGTTAACATTAACTAAGTCAAAATAATATACTGCCATCCATTGATTCTACATAGATAAAGGAGAGCAACTGCTCAAGGCCATTAAAAAGTTTTAGCCAAAAATAAGCAGGATACATAGAGGGATCTCCTTCTAAGAGCTCCTCCTAAGATTGTTTGGATATATTCCAATCTGTTTTCAGACCTGGTCATGGGACTGAAAGAGCCTTGGTTAACTTGATGGATGACCTCCGCTGTAAGATTGACAGGGGGAGTGCATATCTGTTTTTTTCTGGACCTCAAGTTTTATTGCTCTTTGTTCACTCTTTCACTGTCTCACTCTCTTGTGCACCATGTCTATCTAATCTTATCTAGCAAAATGTAGTCTATCAGCAATGTATTATTTTCTTCCAAAGTAACCCTAATTTTTATCCTCTTAGTAAAGTATTTTTACAGAGCTACACTGGAGTCTGTGTCAACTCTCATTACTTCCAGTTCACAACTCTGCATAATCTCTGCTAATTTTCCTACAAAGAGAAGATTTGATTCAAGAATTGGGATATTTCTTGTTCCAGATGGGACTGCACTCTCCCTAAAAGAGAAGGCTTATAGTTTAGGAGTGCTACTGGACCCAGACCTCCTGTTGGAGAAACACATCATAGTGGTGGCTGGGGGCACCTTTCACCAGCTTTGGCTGGTAAACCAGTTGTAGCCCTTCCTGGGCAGAAAAGATCTTACCACTGTGGTGCACGCCCTAGTAACATCTAAATTAGATTACTACAATGTGTGCTACATGGGATTGCCCTTGAAGACTCTCCAGAAGCTAATTGATACAGATGCTGTGGCCAGAATATTGACTGGAGTGGGCATTAGGGACCATATCACTCCAGTCCTGTTTCATCTACACTGGCTCCCAATTTTTTTCTGATCCTCATTCAAGGTACTGGTATTGATCTTTAAAGTTCTATATGGTTTAGAGCCAGCAAACCTAATGGATAGTCTTCTCCCATATGAACCTACCTGTCTACTCTGGGCATCTTTGGAATCCCTGCTTCAGGTGCCCCAGCCATCTGAGGCTAGACAAGTGCCACCCAAGGAAGGGCCTTCTCACTCATAGTGCTAAAACTCTGGAACTCCCTCCTCAAAGTGATTTGTCTGTCTCCCTCTATCATTGTCTTCCATCAGATGATGAAGATTTTTGTTTTTTGTTTTTTTAGACAAAAGTTAAAATCAGAACAGAACAAGGCATAGCATGTGGACAATGGTATGAAAAAAATGTGCAGTCATGGAAAAGTTGGAAGATGTGCAGTCCCAAATAAAAGGCTGTGGACAGGAAAGATGAATCTAATCAGAAGCATCAGAAGCAACAGACAAACATGGCCTTACCTGGCCATGTTTGAGAGTGAGATGTATAAAAGAGGAAGTGAATTCACAGGCAAAGTCTAGTGTCAATATCACACAAATGCAGTTGTATAATTAAGAGCAAGAGGAGAGAGAATAAAGAATTAGAAGGGTTTTCGTTCTTAATGTGAAAACTTATCATCCCAGATTGATCATGCCAGTAAATGTCATGGCAAACAGCTGGCCAGTAGGTGATGTGCTCAGTGATATTGGCAGCAGGGGGCAAGCCAGCGCTGATGGCCAATGAATCTGTTCTGGCTTAATGATGACTCAGAAGAAAAATGTTATTAATATTGAAAGTGCAAGCTGAATGCCTGCCTGCTATGATTAGTTACAAATCATGTGGGGCAGCAAATTTCAGCTGCTAGTCAATGCAGACTGTTAACTTTTCCAGTGTACTCATTTTTCATGCTTAATTTTTACTGCTTTTTTCTATTAATGGAGACAAATAATATGTGTCTGAATCAGTCTTTCCAACACATTTCCACTAAATCAACACTTCTCTCCATGCAATTTTTGGACAGATATCTTAGCAATTAGGGATAGGTTTCAGAAAGCCCCAAGAGAAATTTCACTAGTCTCGACCAAATTGCTTGGAGGGGAATATTCAGTGTGCTATAGTATTCAAATCTTCTGTTTAGCTTTATAGTTCATGCGTTTTTGGTAGGCCAAAAGAGGAAGAGATGCTTGTAAAGAGTCTCAGAGGGTAGATTTTAGTATCGCATTCATTTTAAACTACTGTCTTGTGAACTTTTTTGGCAATCTAAATACATAACTTTTGTGTTAGAGGAAGTTTTATTTGGATGTGTTATTCATCCTCATACTGACGTTATGAAGTAGATCATCATAATACTCTTTTTACAGAAGAACAGAGGCTGAAAGAAAACCTTGTTTCCTCATATGCATGTGCATAGCTCAATTTCTTATTACTTAGTGATTCTTCATCGGAAGTCATTGCTTCTGAGGAAATATGAAAGGTCCAGCTGTGGTTTATGATTCCATACATGTAATGGTGAGGTCAGCACCTCTGTCTAATAGTCTGATATAATATAATAATATAAGAGTCTGAACCAAACCACATTGATTAAAAATTAATAGAAACTCTGGGTTTCACTCAGAAAGGTTTTGGTGGAAAACACTGATTCCTATTTAAACGTCACCAGATTATATAATAATCTACTCTAGACTTCCTCTCTCTGCCAAAACTCCAGAATGGATTTTACAATCTATTCCAAACACGCCTAGAAACAGGGACTGTGAATAAGGATGCCAGGTCCTCCTATCCTCCTGGCAGGAGGGAGCCCCCAGCGCTTATCTGTTTGCCATTCCTTGGGGCTCCTCATGTGCACATAATGCATGCTTCTGCACCTACACGATGACGTTACCTCCAAGAAGTGATGTCATTGCACAGGCATGAGAGCACTCCTGTGCTTCTCAGCAGGCCAATTTGGGCCCCAAACGGGCCTGATTAGGTCTGTTTGGGGCCAAAATTGGCCCTCTGAGAAGCACAGGAGCGCTCTCAGGGGTGGTGCGATGACATCACTCTTGGAGGTGATGTCATCACACTGCCTGGGAGTGTGTCCAGGGTGGCATTCCCCCACCTTTCCTCCCCTGCCACCAGGTGAGTAGAGGCAGGGAGCAGAGGGTGAGAGCAGGGGAATAGCATCCCTAACTGTGAATTCTCTCCTTCCCATATTGGAGCTTTTGGAAATACAGCCATTATTTCCAGAATGGGATTAAAGTATAGCGGACTGCCCTGGCACATTATAGCAGTGCTTCTACCCCAGATGGTGTCCAGAGTAACAGCCCAAATGGTGGTGATGGCGTCCAGCAGCAGTCCCAACAGAACATAAGACTTTGCCATTCAGTTCCATTTTTAATCAAGTGCTCTCAGTGGTTCAGTTAATAGATTGATGAAAAAGTAGGGAAAGACTTCAGAATTGCAAATATATCTGCATTACAAACAATTTCCATCCTCAAGTATTCATAACTTTCTGATGAAACTGAAAGCAAAAAAAAAAAAAAATCAGACCCTTCAGGAATCTCTTACTCATTTTCTTGCCATTAAATATTAACTTATGCTTGCAGGTTAATATCAATTTCTTGAAGTTTGAGCAATAAGACAAGATTAAGCAATAATTTTATTTAGAAAGATCATTTCCTCATATGGTCCTAAAGATATTATCCTAAGTGCTTTCTCCTAGTGCTGCTTCATATAATATGCCAAAGCTTTTGGGGGCTACTTCTCTACTCCTGAAAGAGTAGGGGCATGACTCCTTGATGCCATTGTAAAGAGATTTTATATTACCAGCACATTCCCCTATAGCTACCACCATAGAAATCTCTGTCCAGCATTTTTAACATCCCATTTAGAAAAATAAGGTAAGAGTTGTAGCTTCCTTTCTTATGGTCATTCCCTTACGAGATGTAGTAAAGCCATCTTAGATGGTACATCTTAGTTTCTGCATCTTAGATGGCTTTAAGGGGAGACTAGATAGATTCACAAAAGATAAGATATAACAATGTCCATTAGCCATGATGGTTAAATGAAATCACACACAAATATAGTCTGCCTCTGAGCACCAGTTGCTAGACACCGAGATTGAGAAAGGACTTCACTCCTTGCTTGTGGGCTTCCCAGAGGCATTTGACTGGCTAGTGTTAGAAACAAGAAACTGGTCTCCATTGGCCCTTGAACTCATCCAGTAGGGTTGTTCTTAAGTTTTTATGTATAAAGTGCTAGTATGTAAAATCAGCTTCAAAGTTTAAGAGCATTATTTCTATGCATTTACATATCATGACTGAACCACAACCGGTTCATGAGCCAAAGAAGCCTGAAACCCTTGAACACATGAACAGCTCTTTTCCCTATCCCTTGTATGTCATGCAGAGATTAAAGGCTTCCTGGGTTAGGAAATATTTAATTGCACCACCATTTCTTGGGATGCCCAAATTCAAGCACTTTAACAAATTGAGGCTGGTTTCTTGCCCACCACCTGGGATTCTAAAATATAGTTTACCTTAGTGCTGCATCCTCATGTCACTGGATGCTGCACTACTGTTGCACTATAGCAATCATTTGCAAATGGATTTTCCAGTATGGACAAGACAATCTAGTTGCAAATTATTACTGTAGCACAGCTATATTCCAACAGCCAGCCATGTGTGGATATCAGACCTGTTTTAGGAACAGAATCGTTTATTAAAAGTTGCTACATTTGGACAGCTGTATTTCACAGCAGGTTGTGGTTTGGCTGAAAACTTACTAAACGAGGACAAGAGGAAGAAAGGAGGAAGGAACGTGAGAGCACAGGTTGCAAGCTTATTCATATAATGAATGAACGATACTTCATTTGGATGTCTGAATACAGCCTGTTTGTCAGTGAGTGCTTTACAGCACTTAAGATGGCAGTGTTAGTTTCCCCAACTAGCTCAAACGTTATTCATTGGGAATCATTTGCCCTGCATGTCCACCATGAGTCATGTTATCCAGATCGTTCTGGCTAAGCAGACACACTCACCTTCCACCCATCAGGTGAGAGATGAGGAGGAAGAAAACCCTTTAAAAAGACAGCTGTTTAACAGCAAGGTTGCAATTTTGATGTAATGTACTAGAAACAAGTAAACAAAATATTCTAACTGACCCCCCACTACTAGCCAGTGGGGAATAGATGAGTCAAAGAGAGAATGTTTTCGGTATCTTTCCTTCTGTATTTCTAACAAATTATTTTATCATTTTCAAGAAGTAATACAGACTTATTGGTTATGAGCCAAAGGTGCTGAAATGAGCATTTTAAAACATTTTAAGCACTTTTCTGTAAAAAAAAAAATGCATTGAAATAATCATAGCAACAATAGGAAGCACCGATCAGGACAAGGGGCGTGCGGGCAAGCCAGCTGCCCCTTGTCCTGGGGAAAGGCAAAAGGCAGCACGGGAGGCTGGGAGGCCGCCTGCGCCGTTTGCCTTTCCCCAGGACAAGGGGCACGCGAGCAAGCCAGCCGCCCCTTCTCTTGCGGGGCAGGTGAACGGCGCGGGCAGCCGCCGAGCCACTCACACTGCCACCAGCTCCGCAGCACACTGGGACAGCCGGCTTGCTGCATTGGGGGGGCGCCCAGGAGCATGTGCGCACGCAAGAGCCTGACTACGGTTGCCCTGGGTGCTGGCAAGCGTAGATCCAGCCCTGGGAATGTCCCCTCCCTGATGGGAGGTGGCTCGCTGCCGGGTTAAAAACTTCCCCCCCTCTACTCTAAGTGTGTGTGTGTGTGAATGTCCCTTCCCTCCCTGAAGTGAGGCGGCTCATCGCCGCCTCCCCCTGCCCGCTGGGCCTGGTGGCCGCTGCCACCAACCACCATTCCTATATCACTGGAAACAGCGGTCCACCCTCCCGCTTTGGCCTTCCTGATTCTGGATCGGTAATACGACTTGATCGGTTAGAATCGGTGGCCTGGGTTTGGCTGCGGCCCGGACCTACAAACGGCTTAATCGGTATTTTTTTTTGGATCATGCCCATCTCTAATCCTGAGTAGGCCTCCTTAGGAGTCCACTGTTAATCACTTCACCCCCACCCACCTCACAGGGTGTTTTGTTTTGTTTTGGGGATAATAATGACATACTTTGTAAACCGCTCTGAGTGGGCGTTAAGTCATCCTGAAGGGCGGTATATAAATTGAATGTTGTTGTTGTTGTTGTTAATTTAATTTATACTCCCCCCTCCCCCTCCCCACACACACACACACACACACACACACACACACACACACACACACACACACACACACACACACACACACACACACACACACACACATATATATATATATATATATATATATATATATATATATATATATATATATATATATATATATATATATATATATAAAATAAATAAAGCAAGGAACAAGGCAGCACATAATTTGATTTAGACATTCCATACAGCAGTTCTTTCCAGAACAAAATATAGTAAGATGGACAACAACGTTACATGGGAGGGCCTATATTTTATACACACACACACACACCTAGGGGGGGAGGGCACCGCCTTACATCAACCATATTCCTGGCGGAACAACTCCATCTTACAGGCCCGGTGAAATAAGTCTTGCCGGGCCCTGGTCTCATAAGACAGAGTGTTCCACCAGGCTAGGGCCAGGACCTAAAAGGCCCTGGCCCTGGTCGATGCCAGGCAGGCCTCCCTAGGGCCAGGGACCTTTAATAGCCATTTATCATGCGAACAAAGGGTCCTCTGGGGCTCATATGGGGAGAGACGGTTCCGCAGATACGTCAGTCCCAGTCCGCATAGGGCTTTATAGGTTAATACCAGAACCTTGAACCTGATTCGGTACTCCACCAGCAGCCAATGCAGCTGGCACAACACCGGTGTAATGCACCCCCATACCGGTGCTCCAATGATGACCCGTGCCAGTGCATTCTGTACCAGTTGTAACCGCTGGATCAGGTTCACAGGAAGCCCAGTGTAGAGTGTGTTACAGTAGTCCAGCCTAGAGGTGACCATTGCTTGGACCACTGTAGTCAAGTTGCAGGACGATAGATAGGGAGCAAGTTGCCTGGTTAGTCAAAGATAGTAAAAAGAAGACCTGGCAACCACAGTGATCTGATCCTCCATCTTCAAGGAGGGATCGAGAATCACCCCCAGGCTCCTAACTCTCGGGGCCAGTGTAAGCACTGCCCCATCGAGTATAGGAAGCCGGGGTTCTGAAACCATTTCCCCATGACTCAAGTACATGATCTCCGTCTTCATAGAGTTCAGTTTCAGCTGACTTTGTCTCAACCAACCAGCCACAGCCTCAAAAGCACGCTCCAGGATATCCAGTGTCGATCCAGGCTGTCCGTCCAACAACAGATAAAGCTGGATGTCATCCATGTGGTAGGCCGTACCACCTGCAGGATCCTGTCCACCTCTTCCCTGAAAAGGGGGCTGAAATGATCAAATATACACCCTGAAGACGGCCAAGGGGCCTCTAGTTCACGTACCGTATCAACTGTGGACGGTAAATTGCTGTTGTTGTTAAACAGGACCACTAGTTTCACCTTCACATTAGACAACTTTGGTGGCATTTTGCATGTAAGTGCACCAGAATCTGTCACTTTGTGCCCTGCGTTTATGGCCATAACGCCATAAATACTTTCTGCGTTGGAATGTCATAATATCTGAAGCAATTTTAATACGTTCTTTGACAGACAGAAGGTTTGGAGTAATTTTGTTTCAATTTAATATGAGGGCAAAAAGGTTTTGACTATGAAATGTGAATGCCTATATTTGTACGCCCATATTTCAATCCCATGCTTTTTCTCCTTCCTGAATATCAGTAACTAAGTCAATCATTTACATGGACTTTAAATTTAATTTAAATGTAATGAATTTATATTGGAGCTTGCTCTCTTGGAGTCCCTTCTCTGCAAGTTAGCATTATGAAGTCAGCTCTTAGCCATCCTTCTTTCTCACCACTACCCTCCCCCATCCATCCTGGATATTTTCTCCTATTAGTCTGCAATAATGAGAGAGAGAGAGAGAAGGTGAGGATTGAGGTGTACCATGTCTGGAGCAGATGGATTAGAGAATATTGTTGAAGCAGGAAGAAGATTACAAGAAAATCAAATGAATACATTTTCAGGAGAAGCCACATATTTCTCTTGCACATACATGTTATCTTGATAATCATTCTCTTTGGAGATTGGGAGCACCTCTAATCCTTCCCATAGTCAGCCTGTCTTCCTCAAATCTCTAATATTTTTGAAGCTAATTAAATCAAGAATTAACCTTCAGCCATGAAATAGTCCTTCTCCTTAGCATGTGTGTGTGTGTGTGTTTCTTAATCACTTTTTTTTTTACTGAGAAGCATAAAATGAGAACAAGGCCTTAAAATATACAATATGTCAGTGGTGCTGAATCATCATTACTGATTAACAGTGACATTTTAAGCAGAGTTACACCCTACTTAGCTCATTGAATTCAACAGGCTCAGAAAGGTGTAACTCTGATGTGGACAATACTGTTAATGGCACTATAATCGTCCACAATATTTTGCTGGTTCTACTTGCTTAAAATCAAAGAGCATTACTTTCTTCTCTCGCTCTTTCCTTGTGGCCTTGGTTAACCTTGAGAAGTGGGATAATATAATTTCAGCATGTACCACTGTGCATGAAAATGTATATAAAATGTTGTATAGATGGTATTTAACACCGAAGAAGTTGGCCAATGGTAATAGCCAGATGTCTGATAAATGCTGGAAATGTAAGCAGCATGAAGGTTCATTCTATCATATGTGGTGGACTTGTGATAAGGCTAAGCAGTTCTGGGAGGATATAGTTAAAGTTATGTCAGATATTTTACAAAGGAATATAAATAAACCCCCGGAATTGCTGAGATTTGATTAGTATGCATAACATAGATATATAGTATAGACTTTAAGAATATATATGATATACTTTTTAGATTAAGTTGGGTATGGAAAACTGCTGGGAGTCACCACAAAAGGGGGGGGGAAGGATGGGGAAAATGTTATGAGGTAGATAATGTTATTGATTTCTGTGTATGTTTGTGAACCCATCCAATATTTTTTTAAGAGAAGTGGGATAATATATTTGGCCATTTTTTTTAATCAGTTTTTTTCAGTTCTTAATTATAATTCTTTCTTTTGAGTTTGATCAAAATTACAGACATCATAGTGCCTGAGAAATGTATTTATATGTTGCTTGGGTCTGACCAACAGCTGGGGATACTGACGCTATTAAGTTAGTCGAATCATGAAATTTCAGAACGTAATCTAAGACAACAAAATTACTAGGTGAGAAATCTAAAAATTTGAGAGAGACTTGGTGATGTCACTTTCAGCTCAACCAAAGAGTGATATCATCATGGAGGGGCACCACTCTAGAAGTCACCCAGAAGTCTATGGTTTAACCATAGAGTTTTGGGAGGATGCTAGAGTATTGCCCAACACAATGATGTCATTTTTGTATTGTATCAGAAGTAATGCAATGGCATCAGCCTGATGCTGATCACACACACATCTCCCAGCATTTTGTGGCTGCAGGCAGAACTAGTAGAGAGCAAATGGTCTCCTGCTGAAGTGGAAACCTAGCCTCCCACAACAGTAAAACAGTAAAAAAGGTCAAAGTAGACATTTGTAAGTCAGTCCTTGAAGTGGGAGGCATGAAATATATTCCTAGAAGTTTAGATAATTTTAGGTCAACTCTGCTGAAATTGTTACGGCCACTGAAATGATATTCCCTTATTATATCCATTATTAGTTAATAGACCAGGATGGTTGGATGGTATTACATCAGTGAGATTTAATGGTTAGAAGATGGTCTTCTGTAAACTTTGTACTTCTGAAAAAACTTATTCTTCACAGCAAGGGAAAAGTAATAGCGCATCAGCAGATAGGAGGTAAAATATGCATGTGAGAGGAAAAATACACAAGAGATTATATAGTATAAGTCAATATAATCAAGTACAAGAACATTATTAACAGTGCAACAGAGTATACGAATGCAAATTTGTAGAGATTTGAAAACAAGCAAAAACTGATATAGAGCTGAAAATTCTGAAACAGCATAAGACATTCTAAACCTTACATAATGTAGAAACTACTCAATAGCCTCTTACTTGCAGCAATAGACAGTACAAAGTTTATAGTCCCTGTCCCTTTGAAACTGCTTTATAGTGCAGCCCCCCCCCCCCAATTTGGAGTAAAAAAAACCCCTTTTGAATAATTCCATTTTGCATAGTTTGCAGAAAGTAAGGAAAGCGGGAGCTTCTCTTCAAAAGTTTGGATGTTCCCAAGTTATCAAGTAAACTAAAATTTGGTGCTGATTTAACCCAATTATTACTAAAAGGATATTAAAACTGGAAGTTTTTAAAATGGAATATTATGTTTACCTCATAATATATTCTAACTCACCAAATTTTGGTAAGCCCGGGATAGAACATTAGGTGTGGTAGTCCTTTCCCCATTTATATATCTTGATCAGACTTGAAAGAGAAGCGGGGAAGTTTTAGTAGCAGCCAGGAATGAGAAAAAGCACATATTCATTCCATATTCTAGAATGTTGTTTCAATTGTGTTTTTTTTTAAAAAATCAGTGTTACCTTGGGGGAAGGATGTGATAAAATGAAGCAGTCTCTTCTGCCATTATTGTCCATGGCAAAGCTGCTTTCTGAATAAAAAATAAAAAGACTCTGAGTCTTGGGATTTCTCTGGATTTTTCTGCCTACAACTGTGTTCCTATGATGCACAGGGTGTTCTGAACCATTAAATTAAGAACCTGACAGCAGATCCACAGAATTAAAAGTGGATTTTTCAGATAATTTGGGGGTGAGGCAGGGCTTTTTTCAGCTGGAATATGGTGGAACGGAGTTCCGGAACCTCTTGAAAATGGCCACATGGCTGGTGGCCCCGCCCCCTGATCTCCAGACAGAGGGGAGTTAGATGGCCCTCTGCGCCAGCAGCACGGAAGGCCATCTAAACTCCACTCTGTCTGGAGATCAGGGGGCGGGGCCACCAACCATGTGATCATGTTCTCCGAGAGCGATTTAAACTTTAAAAAACTCCCCCCTTGTTCCAGCTGACCCAAAGTGATGTTATTGTGCGGTCTTGGGAGCATGCGCGCACTTTGCGCACACACATGTGGTTCCAGGGGCACCACCTCCCGCCAAGAGTTGTCCCCTCTGGTGGCAACACACTCAGTTCCACCACTTCTCTTCCCAGAAAAAAAGCCCTGTGGGGAGGTATTGGTTCAAATAGTCTTTTAAGGAAGAGAAAGAGATATACAATATTTGTGGCTGCTATCTATTCTTTATACCACCCATTCTCCAAGAAACCCAGGGTGGTATAGATGGTTATTTCCCCCTCTATCCTCACAATAACCCTGTGGAATTAGTCTGGGAAAGATTTACTGGCCCACTGAGCTTCTAGGATCTCTCATTGTAATCTGACATCCAACCTTTTACCACAAACTGGTTCTGGAGTCATGCGGCATGGAAGCACCTAGAACTCACAATATTCCTGCAAGCCATGACAGTGAAATAGTCTACAAGTTGAATGTTAGCTGAGTAGCAGAGTATGTGCAGTGAAACGTGTGTGCACACCTGAGATGTAGAGGGCATGCACAGAGAGGAACAAACTCTTCCACAAAGCCTGGTTCAAGCTTTTGAAAAGAAATATGAGTCCTTTTATTGCAAGAACTGATAGAGGGTAGGAAAGAGTACAGATAGCATTCTGTTCTTTCTGACTAGTCTAGGATGTTGCGAGATGCAGGATGGCATGTCCTACACTCATGGTGGCAAGATGGAGATGAAAGGACAAAGAGAGGACAGTTGGGGCAAGAAGGAAGGAAGTCCATGAGCAAACAATCTATACTTCAAAGGCATAGCTCCAGCATAGTAGAAAGGAAAGAGGGACAGACTCTTGACCTCTCTAGTCCCTGTCTGAAACCAGAGATGAGGGACAGTATAACAGTACTTCACTTCTTACATTGATCTCTTTGCACAGATGTTTTTCCCTCTAGAAGCTGTTTGAAAATGTGATAGATTTCTTCCAAAAGCCATTGTGTGAGAAGAATTTGCTTAGATCATATTTATATGTTACTTATTCATAGAATAAATTAATTTTAGAATTAGTTCATGTGCAGTTTGCATCTTTTTTTCCTACGCATTACTGCCATGCATGACAACACATGCATTGATTAGCACACTACACAAAAGGACTCTCGATATCATGATAGCTGTGAGATATGTTTGTTGCACCGTGATTAAACCAATGTGCATATGAGTTTGGGGCATTTGCCTCATGTAAGAAAAAAGATAACTGCAAACTGCTACAAACTACACATCTACAGTAATACGAACAAATTCTGGAATCTGAACATCAAAAATACAAGACTGGTGTAACACTAATGTGTTGATTTCAGTCTACAGACAAGGTCAGCTAATTTGGTATCTCAAAATTCAGGAAGCAATTCAAATGGAGAGAATTTTGTAAGCATCTCTATATTCTTTATACCAGGGAAATCCTAGTGTCACGAAGAATTAGTAAGTCTGGCAACCTTATGGCAATAAAAAGTAATTTAGCTGTAGCAATAAAGTACCAATGTACTAACACAGGAGAAGGGTCGTTCCCATACAATAGGACTACAAAAATCTTACTTAAAGAGTTATTACAGTTTTTTAAAGATATTGTACTGCTGCAATAGTAGCATAATTTTAATTCAAAGATTGCAAAAGTAAGTTTAATAGTCTTTCTGGACCATAAATGTCACCTAGTTTTACACCACTAGTCCTGATTTACTACTGAAGTACAGCTGGATTAGTGCAGGGATGAAATGGCGCCTCTGGAAGTTTACTACATTTCTTCTACTTTAGGACATAATTTATAGGCATCTCCCAATATAATGTGAATTCCGAAAAAATCAGCTGCTCTACAAGCATTTGAAATAAATTCTACTATTACTTGAGAAGATCAATTAAATTTTGAACATCTTGAATGACAAGTGTTCTTAGTTCTTCTGAGCAAAAACTTCTTTACCAGTGTTCCTTTTCCTCTATATTAATGCAATTCTGTCTGTCAGCTAGTTTCCAGCATTCCATCACACTCAAATGTGGCCCCAAAACTAAATAGAATAAAAGCAGAGTAGTGGATGAGGTTATGCAAATCAGAATGGGCCGAATTCTTTTGTAGTGGTTCCCATTGCATGATATGGGACAAAGCTTTGAGGATTCTAGTTGGGTGGAAAGGCAGTGTATACATTTTTTAAATAATTAAATAATAACAATTTGAGATGCAACTGAAAAAAACGTTAAAAGCCGTTCGCTGCAGACACTGGAATGACCATGACAGAGTGCAGTTTCAGCCAACGTTCCAAATTCCAGAATAGTGAGTGCCAGTTTTTTGATTGAGGAGGGGGACGTTTCACTGCTCTTGGGTGCATTATTGCTGAGACAGTAAAGCCTTATCTCCAGCCCTGAGTGACACCAGGTGCCTCAATCCCATGAACAGAACTCCCATGGTGCAAGTGTGTTGCATGTGTGCAGTGTGCCTTATGTGCAGAGATTAAGGATGAGAGCTCTCCACTTCCATTGCTTTATTGGTTCAGAGATTTACTTCATTCCATTCTCTCTTAATTTAGGTGAGGAAGAATTTCTAGAAGAATTTCTAAAATGAATCTTAGAACTGGAACATAAGCAGTTTGCCTTTTCTTTCTGGTTTTTTTTTATCTGTCACATTTTAAAATCTCACCCTTACCCCAAGGAGCTCTAGACAGCTTATATGAATCTCCTCATTCTCCAATAATCATGTGAGGTGTGTGTGTGTTATGTGCCATCAAGTCACCTCCAACCTACGGCGGCACTATGAATGGAAGTACCCACTTATTTGTCTTTTTGGCCATCCATGGTATCCCCAAAACTCTCCTCCAGCACCACATTTCAAATGAATCAATTTTCTTCCTGTCAGCTTTCTTCACCGTCCAACTTTCACATCCATACATAGTAATGGGAAATACTATAGTTTGGATTATCTTGATCTTGGTTCCCAGAGAGACATCTTTATCTTTAAGGATTTTTTTAAGCTCCCTCACAACTGCTTTTCCAAGTTTCAATTTTCTTCTGATTTCTTCATTGCAGTATCCCTTTTGGTTGATGATTAAGCCGAGGAATAGAAAATCTTGAACAATATCAATTTCCTCATGATCAACTTTAAATTTGTATAATTTCTCAAGGTTAGGTAAGGCATAAAGTCCCCCGATGGATTTCATGTCTGAGGGGGGATTTAAACTCCTTTATCCCAAGTCTTAGTGTGGTGCACTTACCACTTCACTACACTGGCTCTCAGTTCATTTGCATCTTTTTCTTCCCTTCTGAGTTACTGATACAGATGTACATTTTGATAAACCCTTGAAAAACACAGCTCTGATGTGGTGTAGACATAAATTGCATGAAGACTCTTTTTGGTGGTTTTTACAAATATGTTCATGTACTCCTGCCTACTAGTGACATGCATTTGTTTATTTATTAATTTACGTGTTTATACCCTGCCTCTTCTCTTGACTCAAGGTGGTGTACAAATTCAAACTTGAACTATACAAAATACAATGAAACTTAAAATAAACCATACAACTGTATACGCAGTGATATCTAAGCTGCTTTTTTCCGCAGTGTTTTATTAATGTATGCAGGTCAATCAGAAATGCAAAGTTGGAAAACAGACACAAAGTAACTGATGGAAATGACAGCTATGACAAACCATGCATGACTCTGAACAAATTTTAAAAATTAAAAACAAAACAATGGAGGATTTAGAAACAAGAGCAAGTAATTCAGAGATCGAAAATACAGGGGAGATGTTGTAGAAGCATTTTTATCAGAAGGGTACCTAATGGCTATTTACACGTCTTACCTTTTGCCGGCACATTGCGGAAGACAGCGTCTTCGCATGCGAAATCACGCCAGGAAGACGCTGTTATCACATAAAATTGCACGACACGATAACAGTCTCTTCCTGGCGCGATTTTGCGCGAAGATGCTGTCCTCTGCGATGTGCCGGCAAAAGGTAAGACATATGGAAATTGCCAGTGAGTACCCAGCCTCTATGTTATGCCCACTGAAAACATTGTGGGCATTTTGCTTGTATGAAATAAATGCTGAATGGGAACAGTAATAAACTACAAGGCTGTGACTGGGAAGAGGGTTGCATGATGACAGACCGCTCTCGCTGGTTGCTTTAGACGCTCCCTGGTCCTGGAAGGCCAACCTAGATAGCAAACATTTGTTATAGTATAGATACGAACAACATTGTTGTGATACTAAATTATGTTTTATAAATTCTGCCATGTTTTCATCAGTATTGTAGGATGTGGTGGGGAAAGAATCAGCAGTTGAATTAGACAGATAAGAGTTACATATGGAAGGAAGGCATCTGGGGAAAAATATTTCTGTAGCACTGAGTCCCAGCTGAACAAGCAGTAGCTGCAGATGAGTCCCATCTTGGCAACAAAGTTGAGGAAAACATGGTGCTTGGGATAGCTTTCATTTGTTATATTTGGAAGAATGAAAGGAGGTTTAACAGAGCAGAGTATCTGTAGGCAGTGGAGCATGGGAGACTTATTCAATCAACAGAGACACAAGAAGCAGGTAAATGAATGAACAAAAGAACAACTGTGTATGACTAGATTTTCACATCCGAACCTGGAGACAGAAAGGGGAAAGGAGAAGAAGGAAAAATCTAGTCAGAACGAGAATGCATTGAAAAACACTGTGGAGAATGAAGGCTGAGCAGCTGGAAAGGCTAAATCCCTCTGAAATCAATAGGATTTAAGCTGTTACTGAAATCCCATTGGTTATAACTGGATATTGCTAATTAGGCATAGCTAATTTTCTCTGAGTTGCACTTGCTGCTCTAATATGATCCAGCGCTTCACCTCCAAAGCATGCAGGATCAGGCATAAAAGCCTTTCTGCCAGTGCGGTGTCACAACAAACAGCTGTAGATAGGCACAAGAAATTACTCTAGGTTGTTACAATATTTCTCTTTTTATTTTTTTTTATTTTTGTAACATCCAACCTAATGAAAAGCACTAGTGAACTCAAAGCTAGCACAGTAAGTATCATTTGTTTGGTTTTAATAAAAGTTTTTTTCTGAAGAGCTTAATTACGACAAGATGGAAATGCTACTGGCGAGCAGAAGATCTGAATCATGATTTAAGATGCCACCTGTTCTGGATGGGGTTGCACTTCCCTTGAAGGAACTGTCCATGGTCTGGGTGTGCTCTTGGTCCCAGGCCTGCTGCCAGATAAGCAGCTGGGGTCAGGTAAGCCACCTTTGACTGGTAAGCCAGTTGAATCCTTTTCCTGGTCACTATGTGCATGCCCTGATTGCATCTAGACTAGATTACTACAACGCAGTCTATATAGGGCTGCCCTTGAGAAGTATTTGGAAAATTGAGTTGCAGAATGTTGTTTGGAAACTTGAGTTGCAGCATGTTGGAAACTTCACTGCAGAATGTTACAGATAGGATGTTGACTAGAGTGGATCATAAGGACCATATCACTCCCATCTTGACCCATCTACACTGTGTTTCTAGGCACAATTCAAGGTGTTGGTGCTGACCTTTAAAGCTCTGTATGGTTTAGGACTAACATACCTGAAGGACCACCTACTCCTTTATGAATCCACTGGACCACTGTGGTCATCATCTGAGGTCCTGCTTTGGGTGCCCCTACTTTCTGAGAGTAGGTGGGTGGCAAACTTGCCTTATTTTACCATCTTCTGCCTGCGTGTGGTGTTCCCTCAACGATCCCTCCTTCCTGCCTGATGGTTTTTGTTGTTTTTAAGTTTTTGTATGTATCTAAGCTCTGGTTTTAATGGGGGGGGGCGGTTGGTTGGTTGGTTTTAATGGTTTTAAAAAGTCGTTTTATTTTATACTAGCAACAAAGCCCATTGTGGGGGGGGGATACAACGGGCTCTAAAAAGGGGGAGGGTGGGCAGGCAGGCATTTCCTCCTCCTCTGTCACTGATTCCAGCTGGTGAAGGGGAGGGGTGGGCATCGTCATCTGCTCCACAACTGATCTGCCTGCTCTGCTTCTGATCCCAGCTGAGTGAAGGGGGGTGGGCATAGCCAAGTGCTCTGCTCCTAATACCAGCAGGGTTAAGGTCGGGGGTGGCATTGCCACCTGCTCTGCTCCTAATAACAGCTGTGTTAACGCGGGAGGGGAAATTCCACCTGCTCCGCTTCTAATACCAGTTGCGTTAAGATGGGGGGTAGGCATTGCCATCTGTTCCGCTTCTAATACCATCCAGATTAAGTGTCATGTATGCCAGCATCCCTGCCATTGTTGTGTCATATGCCATTATTGTGTTCTGCATGCCATCATTGTGTTGTGCATCTTAAACTCATACTGCTATAATGCCAATGTTCAATAGTGTATCTTATGCATTTTATATAATTCATCTGAAGGTGTCTAGATTGCTAATACTATTTCTAGAGGAGCAAGTGGCCTCTTTGTTATCTCTATGAAATATGTGCTTTCATTTCTGAGTGGCCTTGGGCCGAAGATGCAGCTGTGTACTAAAATGTATCTTTTCACAGGAGAGAATGATTCCACTCTGTACTCTGTCTAGACTAACCTGCTTTGTTCCCAAGTAACTTTTTTGGTTTCGCACCTGAATGCAAAGGGGGTGGGAGAACGTCAGCCTATACCAGTCGTTCTATTGTTTGACTAATTACTTCTGCCAACTTCTACCTATGAGTGTGTGATGGACTCCGCTTCAGATGCTGAGATTTCCAGAAGTGAAAGTATGATTGACATGTTTCCTCCCCCCGCCCCCAATGTGGCTAGCTGAAATGGCAGTTGCGGATGGAATGTTGGGGAAGCTGTCAGTTGGGGGTTGTAGAATAAACAAGAGAGTGAAAGGGAGTTGGAGCCTGGATTTAGACCAGAGAGGGTCAGCCAGAGAATCCCCTGTGAGAGGAAATAATGTTTGTGAAACATTTTTAGTCCTAGGACTAAAGTGGGGAAAACCAGCACTAACTCCTACTTAGACTCAAGAGATCTGAGAATTATAGAGGGCCAAGGAAGAGGGTTCAGAAGAGTCTCCCCTTCAGTGCCAGAAACAGGGTTATAGTTCATAACTGTAACACCTGCCCAGTATCTAGGAAGGGTTTGTCTTAGTGGAGCACTCTTAAGTCTGGAGAGGAGGGAAAGTCGTGCTGTGTCTGTGCTTTAAAAGGGAAACATTTGTGAAGCAGTGTCAACCTCTGAAAGAAGCCAGCAACCTAGTGTTATTCCAAGTGTTTTGTGCCTCACACCACTGAAGTTGCTGTATAAAAACTTAAGTTCAAACACCTGCCTACCTGACTTCTGACTTTACCTTCTTTAAATAAACCTTCAGTTACCTTTTGAACCTCCCCAAGCCTTGTATGCCAGTTTCTGCTAAAAGGAAGCGCAAACCCCTGATATGTCCCCTACTAAGACTTGGCTGGGTAACCATTTTTAATATTTCTTAAGGGTGGGGCAAGAAGGAAATTTGAAGCTTAACATCAATCATGCTACCAGAGGCTTCCCAGCCCAGTATACAGCTTCATAGGCTTAAAGAGAAGAAGTTTTACCTCAGGGTAGGGAAGGTCAGCCTAAGCCTGAGTTGGATGTGGGTTTGTGGCAGAGTGCATACTTGAACTGAATAGATCTCTAAATAAAGTTCCTTCAACCAATGCACCTGCTTGCTTGCTGTGAGGGACTAGGGGATCTAACTGACAGGGACTGACACCCTAGGACTGACATGCTCATAAGCTTCACCACCTGGTCTCAGTTTTCAACCTCATACGCCAATTGGATCCATCCCAGGAATATTCTGGGGTTCCTCAAACTAGAGGAATACTTCAAGGAGGAAGAAACCCTCCCGCCAATGATGAGGGCCATGGGCGAGGACCCCCTATGACTGTGTGAGCTTGGCACAGCAGCAGCTGGGCCAATTAACCCATTGTGGGGCCAGACGCCACAACTGCCTGCTCAGAGGATACTACTGGGACTAGAAAATGCCCTGCTGGAAAAACCACCCGGGGGGGTGAGCCTCCGGGGTTGGGAATTCTGGGCCACATGAGAAGGGAACATGTAATCTTCAAATTCAAGGAGATGCAGTCTATAGAAGCCCAAATGGAATCCCTTCGGCAAGACATGGGGCAAGTAGTGCAAGGGGTACAAGAAATGAAAGTGCATATTTCTTAGAGATAACAAAGAGGCCACTTGCTCCTCTAGAAGTAGTATTAGCAATCTAGGCACCTTCAGATGAATTATATAAAATGCATAAGATACAGTATTGAACATTGGCATTATAGCAGTATGAGTTTAAGATACACAACACAATGATGGCATGCAGAATACAACAATGGCATGGATGCCTGCAGAACACAATAATGGCATATGACACAACAATGGCAGGGATGCTGGCATACATGACATTAAGGCCACCTACTCTGCTACTAATACCAGCTGGGTTAGGGTGGAGGGTGGGCATTGCCACCTGCTCCACTCTTTATACCAGCTGGGTTAAGGTGGTGGTGGGTATTGTCACCTGCTCCACCACTAATACCAGCTGGGTTAAGGTAGAGGAGGGCCTTGCCTCCTGCTCCACTCCTAATACCAGCTGGGTGAAAGCAGGAGGATGGCATTGCCACCTGCTCCCATCCTGCTCCCATCCTGGGCTTCCCACCATGGCATGTTTTCTGGAGGGACGTGGTGCCTTGTCTAGGCTTCCCTCCATGGCAGCGCCCTCTGGTGGTGCACCAGGGTATAAAGTGAGTTGTCTGAAATATGCTTACTCAGTTATATAGTAAGATGTTTTAACTTGTTAACCATCTTAGTTGCCCTTGTAAGGACAGAAATATATGTTGATTGTGTTCTAGGTTTTTGTTGTTGTTGTTTTGCTTTGGAACCTGCACGGCCTCTTTCTGTAATATGTTCTATACATTTATTGAAGTATTGATACAGATTTAGACCTAAGTACATGGAAGCCAAAAGGGGTGGCATGGTAACATTTGGTGAAGTAATCACTGAAATCACTGAAGCAGCCCTTCACCACATGATGCCTCGGGGTACTCACCATTTCACACAATCTGCCCTATTCCTATTTATCTGCCCTTGTTATTGTCTAAGCAGTCCAAAGAATAAGCCCATCTATCCCACATCCTGGGCACAACATCAAGCCAATGAAAAGCAATCTCCTAAAAAGCCAACAGTCACAGGGAGCCTGAGTGGGAGAGGCAGAGCACCTTCAAACTGCCCTCTTCATTGGCTGGACAATTACCAGCCCTTCCCAGTGTGTCGTTTAGTGTGGAAGGGATTGGGACTGTAACCTCCCTGGCCTTAATGGTCATGATGAATCTTTTTTTTTCTTTACAATGATGTGGTACAGGAGGAAAGTTGCGTGAACTGTGATCAACAAGTGCGTATAAACAGCCCATTCCCCTTGCAACAACCATGTACACACACATCATTATCTTAAAAGCCCCCAATTACAGGAAGAGAGAAATCTGAACTGGGGATATGAAGGGAAAAGCAGAGAAATGAAAGATAGTAGAAACTGTAACAGTATTATAGATGCAACCAATGCCAAATGTCAATTGTTTTCTCTATAACTGCTGATGGATCAGCAATTTAACTCTAGATTCCAGACTTTTATAATAAATTGTGTCCACAAGAAGAATGGAGAGACCTCATTTTCTATTCCTGTTACAAGCTTCTCTCTCTCTCTCTCTCTCTCTCTCTCTCTCTCTCTCTCTCTCTCTCTCTCTGTTTTTTAAAAAAAGCACTTTAGTTAATGTATCATTAGCTAGATTTTTTAAATCTTTTTTTTAAAACTTCTGCGGAACATTTTGCCTTAAGCTATTCTTCTGCACTGCCTGAAAGTGACACACAAGATGATGGAAACTAAGGTTGGTGTCACACACTGGAAAGGTGTGTTCACACACTAATGAGTAAATCAATCTTATACAAAGCTATTGATTACAACAAGCCTTCAGGCAAAAGATCTGGATAGTTATTTTGTATCAAAGTTTAAAAAGAAGCCCTTACCATTCTGTACCCTTTACCATCAAAGGCATACAGGCTTTCTTTAAAGCTGAAGCTTGTCTTCCCCTCTTCACCACATCCTGTGCTTCCTAGCTCCTAGTTAGCCTTACAGCAGACACCTGTCCATCCTATCCTTCTGCCTAGACTCAGGTGGTATCCTCGATGATGATGATTTTATATTTATTTCAATTTATAAAACACCCATCCTGAGGGGCTCTGGGCAGTGAACAAGTTAAAATCAATAAAAAACAAGAAAACAACAATTCTAAAATCAACATACAATAAACAATAATGAAATAAATTACCCAAGTGCAATGGTGGTGAGAACCCCCCCCCGCCCGCCCGCACACACCCCAAAGGTGGGAGGCTGACATGGCACTGCCCCCTTCAACCACCGAACGCCTGGCAGAACAGCTCTGTCTTACAGACCCGGCGGAACGATAATATGTCCTGCTGGGCCCGGGTCTCCATTGACAGAGCGTTCCACCAGGCTGGGGCCAAGACTGAAAAGGCCCTGGCCCTGATGATGATGATCAATTTATATACTACCCTTCAGGACAACTTAACACTTACTCAGAGCAATTTACAAAGTGTGTTGTTATTATCCTCATGACAATCACCCTGTGAGGTGGGTGGGGCTGAGAGAGCTCTGGAAGAACTGTGACTGACCCAAAGTCACCCAGCTGGTTTCAAGCAGAGGAGTGGGGAATGAACCCCGGTTCTCCAGATTAGAGTCCTGCCACTCTCAACCACTACACCAAACTGGCTCCCAAACTGTCCTTCATGAGCACATGAAGCTGCCTTATACTGAATCAGACCATCGGTCCATCAAGATCAGTATTGTCTACTCAGGCTGGCAGTGGCTCTCTATGGTCTAAGGCAGAGGTCTTTCACATCACCTCCTCCTACATGGTCCTTTTAATTGGAGATGTCAGGGTTTGAGCCTGGGGCCTTCTGCATGCCAAGCAAAAGCCCCTCCCCATTGTTCTCCTCCCCTCCATTTTATGTTCACATCATCTCTGTGAGGTTAGGCTGCGAGGGTAGCCCAAAGTCACCTATTGAGTTACATAGCAGAGTGGGGATTTGAATTCGGGTCTCCCAGATCCCAGTCCAACCCTGTAATTATTACAGCACACTGGTTGTCAACAACAGAATAAGCTTCATGGCTGAGTAAGAATTTGGACCTTGGTCTCCTGGAATCTTAGCACAATACTCCATATTGGCTTTCACATCTCCAGTCCCTTAGCTCTCTAATAAATTTTGGTTTTGGCCTTCTCTCATACTGGCTATCTTTGTTGTCCAGAATATAGGAATCTCTGTAAACAGAAATGCTTTTAAGCCATGCACGATTGTTTGGTTTTGGATTTTCTAGGAAAAATTAATATAGAGGATGGGCTCCAGGACCATTTGGCCTTTAGAATAATATATACAGAAAAGAATCTAAGGAAAATTCCTACGTCCATGTGTTGACACACTGGATTTAGACTGACACTCTGGATTTATGGCCTAGAATTTTTAGCCTTTCCTCTCTGATAAAATAATGAATCAGGCATTTTGCTAAAATGGGTCACAAACTAACTTTTGGTTGAGTGTATAGCTGGATTTTGAAGACATGCATCAGACTATAATTTCAGTACCATGTTAGATCTGATTTATTCAGCGTATTCAACTAAACTCTAATTCTGGAATATGTTGTTGAAGATTGATATACAGTTAAATTATTGGGGGGAGGGAGTATTGAACTACTGTTTCTTTGGGCCAGACTTATATAACATTATCTGGAATACAACTGAAGTACAATTGTGGAGCAGACTGCTGAATTCTCATATCTGGAACTTTTATATTTTACATTTATCAATAGCATTTTTCATTATTACCAAACACAGTGACATTACTTTCTGGCCATTGTTATGAGTTCACCATGACTGAATTTGTATTTATGGATTTTCCAAATCTTATCAGCCAATGTCACTTGTGTAGCATGTATTTGCAAACATGCTTGCTCCTTTTCCTCTCCCCTTCATAAAGGTGGGAGGAGGTTGGCATTGCATACAGCCACAGAATGGAGGCAAACAGCGAGCACTACTAGCCAGCTACACCTGTGCAGGTCAAAATGGGGATTAACAAACTAGCTAATCCTGACGAGCAATTCTGAGGCAGCAACTGAAGACAGTTTCCTCAGACCAGCCTCTCAGTGGAAGCTAAACCAGGGCCGATTCCAGACGGCCCTCCGCATCCCGAAACGTCGCACGTCGTCGTGCGGAAAACGCGAAATATCGTGTTTTCTCGCGCGAGTTTTGTGAGGTCGTGCAAAACTTGCACGAGAAAACGCGATATTTCACGTTTTCCGCACGACAATGCACGACGTTTCTGGATGCGGAGGGCCGTCTGGAATCGGCCCAGGTACCATCTTGGGGCCTTACAGGCTCACTTGTCTGGAGTTAAAGGACTGGAGGGGCGGCAGCACTGTGAGCAGGCCTTCCTTAGCATTTAAGGGTGGCTATGGTGCCATTTGTTGACATCTCAGGGGGTGCAGGAAGGTAGTATTATCATGACCCACCTGGATACCACTAGATCAACTGATCTGATGTCACAGAAGGGTTTCTCAGCCTTAAGACTGAGATGGGCATGAACAGGAAAAACAAACAAACACGATGTTCATTGTTTGTTGCCATCCGCGAATAGAGATGGGCACGAACAGCAATACGAACAAAAAAAAGCCACAAACAGCCCTATCTGCTGTTAGCGAACAAGCTGTTTGTGAGGCCCCATTCTAAATGAACAGGTGGTCATTGCAAGCCTCGTTTGTTGCTGTTCGTTGCTGTTCATCAAGCCAGACAGTCTGGCACCTGCAATCAATTCCCTTGGCAACTTAGGCAGGGATTGTCTGAACTCTGTCTGAACTTCTGCTGTGGCCCTGGAAACCCCAATCTAAACCCAATTTAGCTTGATAGACAGGTCTTCCTTTCAAGTGTGGAGCTCCAAATTGGTTACAAGAAGGGAACAAAGACCAGGGGGGAGGGGGGCTCCCAGCTCTGACTGCAGATAGTGGAGAGACAGTTGCTGTTGGCATTTTGATAGAGAGAGTGCATTGGAACTTGAAATTTCTTTGTGTGTGGTGGGATAGGGATCTACCCCCTCAAGTTCCAGGGCTGCTGCCAGGCTCTGGGACAAGCTATTATTTATTTTTAGTACTTTTCCTGTTGCCTGCTCAGGTAAGGTTTCTGGGAATGGTGCAGTAGGGATCTTGACTTGGATGATGGCTGGAGGAGAGCCTGCTGGCCCCCACGAACAGCCAACCATGAACATGTTCGTGAACCGGGCCATGTCCGTGGTTGTTTGTGAGTCCCTGTTCATGGATGGCAATGAAGAACAAACATCACGTTTGTTTTTTTTTTCTGTTCGTGCCCATCTCTATCCATGAACAGTGATTCACGAACATCAGTGAACATGATCTTTTCACAAACATTTGTGGTTGGATGTGCGTTGGGGCTAGACTGGCTCCCTTGGGACGTAGAGAGCCCATATTCGCAGGGAGTGTTCAAAAGGCTCTCCTCCAGCCATCATCCAAGTTTGGTCAAGATTGTAATATGGAGCAGGCAGCAGGAAAGGTAATAATAATAAAGAATAGCTTGGCCGCAGAGCCTGGCAGCAGCCCTGGAACCTGAGGGAGTAGAGCCCTACCACACCACTTCCATAAACCTGACCTGAGCAGGCAGCAGGAAAGGTAATAATGATAAAGAATAGCTTGGCCCCAGAGCCTGGCAGCAGCCCTGGAACCTGAGGGAGTAGAGCCCCACCCCACCACACACAGAAAAGATTCAAGCTCCAATGCACTCTCCCTCTCTCTCTCAAATGCCAGCAACAGCTCTCTCCCACTCCACTGTCTGCTGAAACTGAAAGCCGGAGCTGGGAGTACAGTGCCTTTTATAAACAGAGGTCCCATAGAAAAATACATGAGGTTTGTGGTTGGTGGTCAGAACTGCCTAACAGGGTTTGGAGGGATGAGATTGGTGTTCCCATGGCTACAGAAGACCCCCCTCCCGCCTGATCTTTATTCCCATGTAACAAAATGGGAGCTCCACGCTTGGAAGGGAGACCTGCCTATCAAGGTAATTTGGGCTTAGATTGGGGTTTCCAGGGCAACGGAGGGAGTTCAGACAGAGTTCAGACAATCCCTGCCTAGGTTGTTAAGGGATTGAAGGAGACAGACTGTCTGGCTTTACAAACGGGTGACAAACACCATGAACAGGGCTTGAAACGAACACATGTTCATGGGGAACAGGGCCTCACAAGCAGCTTGCTGATGAACAGCAGATTGGGCTATTTGTGGCTTTTCTTTTGTTCGTATTGCTCTTCGTGCCAATCTCTCCTTAAAACTAGGCAGGTCATTGTTAAGGTAGGGGTGTTTAAAAATCATTTTCCCATAGGTATTCCCTAGATACTATGACTTTTCAAATGATGAGAATGGGAGAGTTTATTTTCAAACTGTTTTCACTGAAACAAGCACACATATCAGAAATATCAGCATGGATCTCTTTGAAAGGATGGGTAAAGCTACTCCCCTCCCCCTTTCTGGACACAGAGCAAGAAATACACAGGTAGCACATAACCATTGGTTTCCAGTTTGATTTGGGAAACCCGTCAACCCCTGCTTTATCTGCCCACGTGGCGGGCCTGGCCCTGATCCCAGCAAAGCAAAAGATGGCGTGGATGGTCTAGCCATGACTGAAGGATGATACATGCTGTAAACCTGGTAACTCAAAGACACTACCATGTGCTGCTGAGTGAGAGCAGCAGGCTATAAATGAAGATAACGACAACAAAATGGACCTGCACGATACAATTTGCACAGGTTTTATTCTCTATACTTCCACCATGTGAGGATTCTCATTATTCCCTCCCCCCGATCCTGATTCTGGTTTGGTATTGGTCTTCTGGATTCTTTATGTTTTGGTTTAGAGCATTTTGGCATTTTAATAATAACAGTGTGCTTGTATACCACTTTTCTAGACAGATCAGTGCCTACTCAGAGTGGTGGACAAAGTCAGTATTATTTTCTTCATGATACAGTTGGGGCTGAGAGGAGTGGCTTACCCAAGACCACCTGGTGAACTCATGGCAGTACTGGGATTTGAACCAGTAGAGTGCTGACTCGCAACCCAACCACTTAACCACTGTGCTACAGCAGCTCTCCTTTTATTCAGATTGGCATGCAGTAAAGTGGGCCTAAGCAGTATAGTGAACAGGTTGCTCAGCAGAGACTGCTCCTCTAAAAGGTAAACATGCCATATAAAAGTACTCCAAATCCAATTTCAAGTTGTCCTACATTTTCACAAATCACAAAAACTACCTATAATCAAACTACTTATATATGTCTGCACTCTAAAAACTGGCAGTTTCTGCTCAGCAGGGTGCCTGGACTTGGAACGGCAAGCTGCAAGCACAGCAGGTAGAAAATGAAATGACTCAGCAGAATTGTGGCCCCCGGGACTGAACTGGCAGGTCAGGGCCATGGGGCACGTGTGGAGACTAGAAAATGGAAGCACAGCAGAGCTGGAGGCCAATGCATGAAGATATTAACACAGAGCTCTTGAAGGCAGTGGAGGGAATGCTCAGCATGTGACTTCAGTATCTGTGCCGCAGGCCCTTGAACTGTGACCCATCCCTCCTCTGCTTTTATTGAGCAATAACGGTAAGCAATATCTAATTCTTCTGTTACAAGAAATTTTAAAAAATACAACAACAAAAGATGTCTGTAGAGTGAGCCCACCCCATACTCATGTAAGAAAAAACAGCAGCTCAGGAAAGAAAAGGGGCAGAAGTAGGGAGATGACAATGACTGAATAAGGATGGAGAAGATAGTCTTGGGAAAGAGGTAGCAGTGAAATGAAGGATAAAGGATTTAAGTGGGAATAAAAACATTGCTGATAACCAGGGTAAGAGGAGACAGGGAGGGGGAGAGATGGCTACAGGCTGGATGATACTGAATGAGGGACAGGTTAGCCAATAATAAGATAGTGGTTATAGAGGTAAGTGAGAAATGGCTCTGTGAAGGGATGTGGTGTTGTGGGTGCACAGAAATATGTCAAGGATGGAGGAGAATGGGGTAGGATGTGTGGAATTCCTCTTATTTTGTTCGTTTCTTATGCCTGAATTTTTCTCTGTGTTGCATTCCACTCATCCTTAAGGACATTAAGTCTGGGCACAGATAACTCACCATTTGTTTCAGCTTTCACTTCCTTCAATTCGTTGCCTTTTGTTTCCTTCCTACATCACTGATGCACTAATTAAAAACATTGCAAAAAAACAATCTTGATGTGATTAGGGCTCATTTCGAGGGGGAATGCGCAGGAATGCAGTTCCGGCAGTTCCCCAAAGAGGTCACATGACAGGTGTCCCTGCCCACCTGACTCAGCCATTTTGGGCCCATTTCAGCCTGGATTGGGGCCAAAATGGCCCGGATCGGGCCTCTGACGGGTGGTGGATCACTCTCCCGCTCAGCAGTAGCCCAATCCTGACTATTTTGGGCCCCTTTTCAGCCACTTTCAGCCACTTTTTGCCATTTGGGGCCCAATTTTGTCCCTGAATGGCCAGGGCTGGGTCCAAAACAGCTAGGATAGGTGATGTCAGGGGGTGTGGCACATGCAAATCAGTTATGCTAATGACATGCTTCCAGTGCTGTCAAGGGGCATGGCATATACTAATGAGTTATGCTAATGAATTCCTCCAGCTCTTTTTCTATGAAATGACCCCTGGATGTGATCATCCCTATATATATATGAAGACATCAAGGTCCTTGTACACTGTGGTAAAACACCATAGAAAAAGAACTTTGATACAACTGTGCATTAAACCACTTCAGGATTGTTGGTTGTAGTATTTTCTAAATGCAAACATTTACACTGGTAACACCGAAGGGGAGGGGAGGAGATATATGTGAAATGAAAGAACCAGAAGCTGCAGAAATCAGTACATGTAAAGTGCTCTCACATATTTTCTTTTCAAGTGGGGAAAGTTCTGATTATTTATTACACTTCAGAAACAAGGTCAGATAATTCAGGATTCTAAAATTTAAGGATACACAGGAAGCTGCCTTATCGTGAATCGGATCATCAGTCCCTCAAGGTCAGTATTGTCTACTCAGAGTGGCAGCCGCTCTCCAGGGGTCTCAAGTGAAGGCCTTTCATGTCACTTCCTACACGATCCTTTTTACTGGAGATGCCAGAGATTGAACCGGGGACTTTCTGCATGCCATGCAAAGGCACTTCATCCAGTCAGGGCCCCTCCCTACATTCAAATACATTCAAATGAAGAGAATTTTGTAAGCATCCTTAGAGTAAAGCATGGGGCCCATTTCAGCCTGGCTGGAGATGACTCTAGATATTTGAAACAATTCTGTTCTTGCAGGATTCACTTTTGGACTCAAAATCAGCAGCAAAGAAAATACTTCTTTACTCAATGAGTGATTAAATGGTGAAATTCACTGCCAGAGAATGAAATGATGGTCACTAGAACATATGGCTTTAAAAGGGGTTCAGATAAATTCGTGAAGGATATCAGTGGCTATTAGCCAGGGTGACTAAAGGAAACATTCACATACTGAACTATCCCGAACACAAGCGCCGGGAGGCAATATCAGAGGAAGGCCTTGGCCTCTGTGCCCTATATTGTTGGTAACTGGTTGGCCATGTATGAAACAGGATGCTAGACTAAGAGGACCACTGGTTTGAGCCACAAGGTCCCTTCCTATGCTCTAAAGTTCTTATTGTTTTGTTCTTCCATTTCAATATATGTCTCTTCAGTTGTCTCTTCTTTTCTGGATTTTTTGAATGTGCTACCTGATGTTCCACTTGAACTACTGAAAGTCATAACCATGGTTGCTTCACACAAATATTTTTCTTCTGGTTGGCTTCCAAACTGGAGTGCATTTCCCACCTGGAGTTTCAAAACAACATTATGTTTTCAGGTTTTCCCCATCCTCAATAAACTATTTCCAAATCTGTTTTACTCTGAACTTTTTGAAAAGAACACATTCCAAGCATATTAGCACACCATCAGGAAGTAACGGTGTGCATTTTCCTGCAATGCAAAGGTCTTGTCCACATCACTACCATTTCTCCATTGTCAACCCCTCATGGGTATTATAGTACTATAGTGCTATCAAAGTCTATTGCCATTTATCTGTTTGAAATTTTAATAGAACCATTATATTGCTCTAGCACACACATGTATTAATTTTTGTTGGGGAAAACTTTTATAATCCCTGTTTGCCAATTACAAGGTCCCCCTTCTCTCTTCGTCTGAACAATGAATCATGGCTTCAAACTTGGTGATCTTAGAAGCAGAAAAGGTGTATTATGAGAAGTTCTCAAATAAACCCAATGCACACACTATTACAGCAGGGTGCAGGTCAACAAAGAGGCAGCACCTACATTTATACCATCACACAGGGATAATGCAAGTATCAATTGCTTACAGTACAGAGGATTATTACAAGAATACATAAACAATCAAATGAATGTCTGGTGATGTTCCGAATATGATAGATTGACAGGTTGAGACTATGTTTCCCTTCAGGTCATGTAACATAAACTATCAGAAAGGCTCTCTACATTGCTAAGGAAGAATATATGCAAGGCTGAGAACAGGACAGGAAGGAAACATATATAGCCTTCATTTGTTCTCAGAGTACAAACAGACTGTACACAGCAAGGTCTTCGTGTTATTACAACCAAAATACAGGATGGAATGAGGGGTGATAAGCACACAGGGAGAAGAGTACTTTAGTCAATTTAGACCACACTCCAAAAATTCCCTAACAGTTTCTTGGTTTTGAATTGTTTTAATGATATATTTGGTTGCTAGTATCACACGAGATTGTAATTTGTATGTTGCTGCCTTAGTTGGCTGCCTTAGTGGCCCTACAAAGGTGGAAAGGCACAGTAAAAATCTTCTAATAAGAATGGAAAGAACAAAAAGAGGCAGTAAGTCATTACAGCAGCCATGCCAACTATGTCCCCAAGTGCTAATGTGGAGTTGCTGTGGAGCATCTGTGGAAGGGAAAAGTTGGGAGGAAGTATACAAAAAACTCCCACATGTAGAAGTTCCATCATCGAAGAATATACCTCTGCATTCTCAGCTGAAATGAAAACAAAGTAGCGAATCCTCACTGTGTAGAAACAGTCCATGTATCTTTCAGTTGAATTACTAAATAATCTTTTTTCTGGAGAGCAACTAGTCACAAAAATGCAAAAGAGAATTTAGTGTCAGCTGTGGGAAGGGTAATTTTGAGGATTATTTTCATCATCATTTTTTTCCCTTTTGCTTCTTTTGTTAATCTCTGAGATAAAGCTCCTGATTCAAGGACATCACTCCTCCTTCCCCTCTGGAATCAGAAGCTGCTGTCAGAGAAGCTGAAAACACGTTCTGTGTAGTTTAGCCTGGTGATGTGACTTTTATCCCCGTTAATGAGAGAGGTCACCACGTAGGATCTCTCTAAGGAGCCACAGATACAACAATCCTGGAAGCCTCCATTTCCAGCTAGCTGGGTACTTCGTGAAGATAAGAAAATAAGAATTGTGTTGCTGGATCAGACTGACAGAGTGTTCCTAGGAACACTTTTCTCAGAGTTACCCCCACTGAATAGGCCTGAGTAGGATTCTGAGTAGACCTGCTTAGGATTGCTCCCTAAAGGTAAGTAAGGTCCAGAATTCTGACCACAATAGCAGCCAGCCAAACACACCTACAAGCTTGACATGATGGTGAATGCTGTCCCCTGTTGTTCATCCTCACAGAAAAGGAGCCCAAACTGAGCTCCCAGCGTTCTCCTCATGAGCCTCATGCAATACTTTGTCAGTCCCTGTGCCATAAACAGTGTGGGCAATACTAGACATCCATCAGAATCCGTACCAATTGCCCGTACCTTCCTTCCCTCCCAAAAGAGTTGCACAAGAGGCCATATTTATTGTAAGCACTTGTCCTTTCCTGCCTTCAAAATGTACATCTACACCTTCAAGGCACATTTTAATGACCACAACATACATTACGTTGGACTTGGCCCTGCAATCTAAAATTGGTCTGAGTGGGAAAGAGGGAGTCAGAGAATGAAGAGGGGTGGGGGTGAAGTGATGTGCACTCCCATTAGAGAAACATTTTGTATGGTTGTATTTCCCTGAGCTGGGTTTTTGAAGCTGGATTTTGATATAATTTAAAATTTGGTTTTTATTATATTTTATTTTGTAAGTCAGCTTGGGCAGGTTCTTGAGAGGTTGCATCAATTTTTTCTAAACAAATGCTTTATAAATAAATAAATATTGATTACTATTTCTCTCCCCTGATGTATTGTTTCTAGCACAGGCTGCACTCAGCTGCACCCCAAACTCTCTGCATACTCATTTGCCAAGCATATGACTAGTTCTAGGTGAAGGGTTGTGTGTGTGCATGTGTGTATCTGTGTGTCCTGAAACATAGAATGGTTTTAGAAAAATGCAAGAAGTTTGAGACATACTTTTACACAGATGCATGCATGCACATTTGTGTACGCTAATTGCGGACTTGGTAGCTGTTGTTATCGTGCCTTTTGCCTTTCAAGGAGACTTCAAGGTCATCTCTTTCAAAGGCTGGATGGAGCATTTGAGCCGAAGAGGGCTGCCATGCTAAGTGATGGTTAGCCCATACCCAAACAGCCCATGGCACAGCCCAGCCAAACTGCTCATAATGAGCAAAGACCTCATTTCGTAATATGATGGATGTGAACAAGTAACAACTGTCTATAAAAGATTTAATAGTACAGAGCAGCTGTTTATGAATCCAACCCACACACAAATCAGAGAGAAAATGAGAATATTACAATGTTTGCTTGGCAAATTCAAAACCTTCCATCACAGACAAGCTCCAAGCAAGGTCATAGATTTATATACGAAACATGTCATTTTCTCCCACGCACTTACAGCTAATTTCTTTTGTGTAAGATGCCTAGGTAGATTCAGAGGGCTGCATGTCTTGTGGTAGCCATTTAGTCAAAGCTTAATACACGTGCCCTGTACCTATGTTTGAGGATGGGGGGAACGTTGTCATCATTTCAGACCATATTAAGCCTGACATTATCTGCTGCTTTGGATTTTTGAGGTGTATATGTATTATAATTTCTAACAGTTAACTGTAGAGCAGGAAACTACACTGACCAAACTCCCTGTGTAAATATAGGTACAAACAAGCAACAAGCTACTTTGTAGCTCTGGTTGTATGAATCCAACCCATTTCTTCTGTTTAGCAGATTTGTCCATCATATATATTGGATGTTGTGATGAGAGATGGGCCCGATCTGAATTACAATTTCCAACCCCCCCCCCCCCCGATTTTGGCGTTTTCGCCATCATGACTCAGCTAATCGGTTCTGTCCATGGCAACCGATCCAGCAGTCGGGAGTTTTCTTGTTCGGGACTTGATTGGATGGGTCAGTTTCTGTTCAGAATTGCAGACACTCTGGCACTAGTAATTTATTCCCGGGGCAATGGAATCAGGGAAATGAGCTGTGTTTGCCCTCCTTCTGTCGCCCTCGAAACACGAATGGAAGCCCAGCTTTCCTTGATTAGAAGGCTTCCTTCCAAACACGGAGCAGCAACCCAGAGGAGGGAGGGGGAAGGGGGTGGACACAAAGGAAAGGCAAAAGGCAGCACGGGAGGCTGGGAGGCCGCCCGCGCCGTTCGCCTTTCCCCAGGACAAGGGGCATGTGGGCAAGCCAGCCGCCCCTTGTCCTGGGGAAAGGCAAAAGGCAGCGTGGGAGGCTGGGAGGCCACCTGCGCCGTTCGTCTTTCCCCAGGACAACGGGCGTGTGGGCAAGCCAGCCGCCCCTTGTCCTGGGGAAAGGCAAAAGGCAGCACGGGAGGCTGGGAGGCTGCCTGCTCCGTTTGCCTTTCCCCAGGACAAGGGGCGCATGGACAAGCCGGCCGCCCCTTGTCTTGCAGGGCAGATGAACAGCGTGGGCAGCCTCCGAGCCACTCGCGCTGCTGCCACACCGGGACAGCAGGGGTGACTCAGGAGCGCGCGCATGTGCAACAACCTGACTACGGTTGCCCTGGGCGCTGGCCTCCCCGATTCCCGATTTCAGACCGGAAACGAGACTTGATCGGTTAGAATCAGGAACCTGCATTCGGCAGCAGCCCAGATCAACGATTGGCTTAATCGCGATTTATTTTTGGATCATGCCCATGTCTAGTTATGATCTACAAGCCCCTCCATCCATGATCTATTCCCTGCTCCCCCAGGTGAACATTATATTTTTAGTCCACTCCATGTCTGAAAAACAGCAGATAGCAACTAAAATTAGGGTTTTCAGCCTCCAGGCAGGGCCTTGAGTTCTGCTGGAATTACAACTGATGACCAAACTACAGAGCCAGTTTGGTGTAATGGTTAACAGCATGGAACTCTAATCTGGAGAACTGGGTTTGAGTCCCCACTTCTCCACTTGAAGCCAGCTGGGTGACCTTGGGTCAGTCATAGATTCTAGTAGTGCTCTCAGCCCCACCCACCTCACAAGGTGATTATTGTTTTGGGGATGATAATAACATACTTCATAAACCGCTCTGAGTGGGCATTAAGTTGATCTGAAGGGCAGTATATAAATCGAATATTATTATTATTATTATAAAGATCAGTTCCCCTGGAGAAAATGACAGCTTTGGAAGGCAAACTCTATGGTATACCATAATGTCTAGGTGAAATCCCTCCCCAAACCCTCCCCTTCATATACACAGCCCCCAAATCTCCTGGAATTTCTCGGGATGGAGTTAGCCATCCTAGCTTTCCATCTAGCAATAGCTAGATGGAAAGCTATGAATAAGAATGGGAAAAGCAGAAATTGGAGAGAAGAACAAGGAAACCTTTCTTTGGATTCTGAGCAGTACCACTGCCAGCTTTCTTAGCCAGGTGTGCTTGGTCTCCATGCCTTGTCTATTGTTCCTCCAGTGTGTGAAACAGGAAGCTGTCCTAGATAGACCACTGTTCTAATCCTGCAGGGTTCTTCTGCAAAATCAGTTGTTTCCTTTCAACCCACAGAAACTTCTATAAACTTGTTGTCAAGTATCTTGTAGCTATCAGAGCAACATGAATAAGATCTGCTATGTTTTGAAGTTCAGGGGCTTTTAAAATAACTCTTTGTTTTGAATTATTGATAACATTCTTCAGTGCAGGCTAACCAAAGATGATTTACATCCTTCACTCACAATGTTGGGCTTTATGATAAATATAGGAAGAAAAACAGAATTTCAACACAGTAAATCAAATGAAGAAATCACTACTTAACATAGAATGCATCAGCAAATGATACAGAGAAAATCTGTTTTTCTATATTGTTATTTAAATAAGAGGAATTTTGTGCTTAATGTATAATGACCCCCCTCCTCCCTTTAAGGCTACAGCACTCAGTCTTGAAAAATTCGCCCTTACTCAGGGGAAAGAGGAGCTATAGGCCTCAGTTGGGTGAATTTCAGAGCAATGTAGGGGAATCCCAGCAGCTATTGACTATTTTAAAATAAAAAACAGATTTTTTAAAAAAGTCCCCCTCCCAGAAAAAACCCTTAGAGCAGAACTACAAGTGACAAAAGGCACAGGTTGGACACTTGTCAGCTTCCCTCAAGTTTTGATGGGAAATGTAGGCATCCTAGTCTTGCAGCTTGGCTCTCTGACTGCTGTCCAATGGACTTTTCAACTGTCACTTGTCCAACATTCCGCCAAGCTGCTTACATTTCCCATCAAAACTTGAGGGAAGTGTCCAACCTGTGCCTTTTGTCACTTGTAGTTCCGCTCTTGGAAAGAGACTTTATGCCACACCGCTGCTGCTTGCTTGGTGCTCTCAGATGAAACAAACCATTACTCATAGAACATAAGAAGAGCCCTGATTAACCAGTTGCCCTTGAGGGCAAACAAACATAACACAGAGGCCTTCATAACATCAAGGCCTTCCCTTGATTTTGCCTCCAGGCACTGGTATTCAGAGGTTTGCTGGTTATGAAGACTTTGGAGGTTCTTTTTAGACCTTATGCCTAGTAGCCATTGATGGGCCTCGTCTGTCTAATCCCCTTCTAAAGCCATCTTTGCTAGTGGCTATTTGCAACATCCACTGGCAGTGAACTCCTCAGTTATTTCAGAGGAGACGGTGAATATGCTGGGCCTCCCCTGAAGTTCTCCCCTCCAGACTTTTCCTTTTTTTATAGACGTCCCACACCACAGATACAGAACCCAAAGACAGTGGACAGTGTATCTGACCCTGTTTTCAAGCCTGCCCTTCTCTAGGACTGCAGAGCAGGCATCATCCTTGTTTTTAAATGCAGAGATAAAAAATGAGACTCCTGTGCCATCTGCTGGCCAAATTGATAATTACTGTACAGACTGCTGCCGTCAGAAAGTATGGAAAGTTTGTTTGGGGTGAATGAGTTTGCCATTGGATTGAACTGTACTCATGACCAAATGACACCAGAAATGAAATGATAAGAATAAGTTACAGCTGCATGGTTCAATCTGCAGTTGAGACATACATTTCTCTCTTAAAGAATAGAAATGACATCTTTCTGACGGGCTTGCTTTTAGTTGTTGAATAAACTGCTTAGAACATGATAATCAGCCAAAAGGTAGCTTTGGGGAATAGCAGGCATGGCAGGTTTAAAGTGAGGGGGGAAATAATGTTTGATAACAGTTGGGTCACAAAGACAACTGATGTGAAACTTTGAAAGGCAACCATTTTAATGATCAGCCGTCAAAATTTGGGATTTTTACTTTTCGGTATTTTGCTTTTTCATAGAACCCCTAGAATCATCGGAACATATACACTAGATTGCGTTTCAGCAAAATTAAATTATGTAATTTTTTGAGATTTGTGTGAGCAGTTAGGGTTGTATTACAGAGTACCTTGTGTTTTTCATGGAAGCAAAGAATTCTGGATAATGCCAGACATTTGTTAGGGGCACCTTTTATCCATTTGTATGCATGTGTATTGGGGTCTCTATTGTGGAAGCCTGACAGCAAAAACTAAAATCACACAGTGTGGTTGAGTCCTACAATCCTAAGGCCCCATCCAAATCTTTATTATACAGACAATACCACAATTCTAGTTAGAGCATGGGTAAGTGCTCCTCCTGACACTGATCTGCTTCTGGAAGATTGGAGTTCAAGCGAGCTTGGGATATAGAAAAGCTGGAACATGTCCAGAGGAGGGCAACGGAGATGGTGAGGGGTCTGGAGACCAAGTCCTAGGAGGAAAGGTTGAAGGAGCATGTTTAGCCTTGAGGGGAGATGACTGAGAGTTGATACGATGAGAGGGTGGTGTAGAGTTGTTTTCTGCTGTCCAGAAAATCAGATCAGAACCAACAGGTTTTACCTGTTATTTTTATTTCAGACAATTCCAGTATTGATAACTGAGGCACCGTTTAAGCAACGGCATACTGATATATCGAGATTTATATGGCAAGGCAAAAAACCAATGGTTAAATTTAAGGTTCTACAAGATGCAAAGGAAAGAGCAGGTTTGGGTCTGCCAGATTTGAGGTTATATTTTGTGGTTAACTGTCTGGTTTGGATGAAGGAATGCATTTTTTTAAAAAAATAGAAGACTATTGGACTTGGAAGGACATGACTTAAAATCTGGGTGGCATGGATACTTATAGTACGACAAGGTTAAGGTCAATGCAGAGTTTAATAATCATTTTGTAAGGCATGCCATCTTGAGACTATGGAATAAATACAAACTTATGTTTTGTCCAAAAATACCTCTCTGGTTATCATCGCAAGAAGCTCATTTTAGAAGGGAAACAGTGAATCCAACTAAATGGCTAACATTGTGATTTGTTGGAATTCTCTCATGGTCAAGTCAAAATTAAATCAAGAGGATTTAGTAGCAGAAGGCCATGTTTCCTCATATGCAAATCTCAGAGAGATTTAAGTTAAACAAGAGACGTTACGACTTTGAGCAATCTAAAACTGAATATGAAATTGCCCTCGGTACAAATGATTAACATGTTATTTCTAAAATGCACAAACTTTTATTGATGTTTGAGACAGAAGAAGAGCAAGTAAAAGAAGGTATGATTAAATGGGCAAACAATTGTGAACATAACATATAGAGCAATGGGAAAATATGTGGACAAAGGGATTGAAATTTACATTAAGCTCTAGTATTAAGGAGAATTTCTATAAGATGATGTATCGTTGGTATATCTCCTGAAAAACTGGCTAGAATGTACAGGGATGCCTCAAATGTACGTTGGAAATGTGCTAAACAAGAAGGGACGTTTTATCATATGTGGTGGACATATAAGAAAGCAAAGAGTTTCTGGTTTCAGATACAATCATTGATTCAGAAGATTTTGAAGATTAAAATCTTCAAAAATCCTCAGCTGAAACCAGAGACTTTTTTTCTAGGAATGATGGACAGCCAGTTGGAAAGAAGCTTTGGAACTTTGTTTTTATATTTGACCACAGTCAGGGCTTTTTTTCCTGGGAAAAGAGGTGGTGGAACTCAGTGGGTTGCCAGCACAGGAGGCAACTCCTGGCGGGAGGTGGTGCCCCTGGTACCACAGGTGCATGTGCAAAGTGTGTGCATGCTTCCAGGACCACACAATGATGTCACTTTGGGTCAGCTGGAACAAGGGAGGAGTTTTTTAAAATTTAAATTGCTGTCGGTGAAAATGGTCACATGGCCGGTGGCCCCGCCCCCTGATCTCGAGATAGAGGGGAGTTTAGATTGCCCTCCGTGCCACTGCGGCACGGAGGGCAATCTAAACTCCCCTTTGTCTGAAGATTAGGGGGCGGGCCACTGGCCATGTGATCATTTTCAAGAGGTACCGAAACTCCGTTCCACCGCGTTCCCGCTGAAAAAAAGCCCTGACCACGGCAGCAAGAGTACTGTATGCACAAAAATTGAAAACTCCAACTTTGCCTACAATGGAGGAATTGGAGTTTGTGTCAATGGCAAAACTTACTTCACTGATCAGAGAAAAGACATTATCGACATTTTTGGTTGAATGGAAACAGTTTATAGACTTTTTACATGAAATAGATAATAATGAATTGATGGTATCTGGATTTATGAAGAATCATGAACAACAGAAAAAAAGAGGGCTCTTATGTTTAACATAGAATAAGTGAGACTTCGAAAATAATATATATTTGTTGCGGAGAAAATCAGAATTCAATTTGTAGTTTAGTCTTAGTCTTTTTCTTTTGCTTATCTTTTTAAACTGTATTTTCCCTTTATTATTACTAGCTACTTGTCTGTTATTTTATGTTTATATGTATTGTTAGTGTGGGTTTTTTTCAGTATGCTGTGTTTTTTATATTTTATGTTTACTGTTTATAGCTTTTATGTTTATTGTTTATAGCTTAAATAAAGAAAAATTCTTGGATCAAAGAACCAACGGGTTGAAATTAAATCAAAAGAGTTTTCAGCTAAACATTAGGAAGAACTTCCTGACAGAGTGGTCCCTTAGTGGAACAGGTTTCGTCAAGAGGCTCTCCTTCGTCAAGGCTCTCCTTCTTTGGAGGTTTTAAGCTGAGGCTAGGTAGCCATCTGACAGCCATGCTGATTCTGTGAACTTGGACAGATCATGAGGGGGAGGGTAGAACGGGTTACATCAGTGCTTAGTTCTTGTGGCCCCTTCTTACATGCCCAGGGTAATGCCGATTGCCATCTTGGGGGTCAGGAAGCAATTTTCCCCAGGGCAGTTTGGCTAGGGATCTTGACAGTGTTTGCCATCTTCTGGGCATGGAGCAAGGGTCACTGGGGGTATAGGAGAGGAGATAGTTGTGAATTTTCTACATTGTGTAGGGGTTAGACTAGATGACCCTAGAGATACCTTCCAACCATATTATTCTATGATTCTACTGTTTTACATCTCCCAGTATCCAGCTAGCCTCTTCTCCAGTCACTCTTTGGCTTTTTGGCCCTATTTTGGCAGAAAGTATTCCCATGATTCACAATGATGATGATGATGATGATGATGATGATGATGATGATGACGACAACAACAACATTCGATTTATATACCGCCCTTCAGGATGACTTAACGCCCACTCAGAGCGGTTTACAAAGTATGTCATTATTATCCCCACCACAAAACACCCTGTGAGGTGGGTGGGGCTGAGAGAGCTAGAAGCTGTGACTGACCCAAGGTCACCCAGCTGGCTTCAAGTGGAGGAGTGGGGAATCAAACCCGGTTCTCCAGATTAGAGTCCCACATTCTTAACCACTGCACCAAACTGGCTCTCCAGTTGGTCCAACATCATCTCCAATGATGTTGTGCTCTGCCAGCTGATGTTTCCTTCTTGTGCAGCTGCTGGAACAGAACTAGCTTTCAAGAGCAGATAGTGAGTTTATTTAGATAACCATTTCTCAAGAAGTAACTTGCCACAGTATGGCTACAGTGCAAACTAATTATTCTGCTAAATAGTGAACAAAATCTTACTACACTTTGGCATTGGCACCTGATCAGAAATCTAGTAAAGGAGTGATAAGATTCTTTCATCACTTAACAAGATAACAGACAACAAGTTGATCAAGTAGTGAAATGCATACTGTGGTTACTTATGTCTTGGTAAACAGTTACCATGCCTTTACCTGGATGGCCCAGGCTAGCCTAATCTCAGAAGCTAAGCAGGGTTGGCCTTGGTTAGTAATTGGACAGCGACCTCCAAAAAAAGGCCAGGGTCACTACACAGAGGCAGGAAATGGCACACTACCTCTGTTTGTTTCTTGTCTTGAAAACCCTATGGAGTCACCATAAGTCAGCAGCAACTTGACTACACTTTACACACACACAAATGGTTGCTTCTGTCCACCCAAAAATAGAGTATCGCTACTCACTACTCTTGGAGTCAGGATGCTGGAGAACTGCTTTGTTCGGTGCCTGTTTAGTTCCCACCAGAGGCTTCTTCAATATCCCTACCACTTTCCTGTAGAGCATACTTGTGCAGAGATGCACACAATCAAAATATGGAAACTGCCTTAGCCTTTGCAGAATGCTGTAGGCTTCTGTTTTATAATCAGCAAGACAGAAGGATGAAAAATCCCTGAGCCGTCTCCTCTGTTCTCCAAAGCAAGGAAAGCAAGTTGCACCAAGTTGTTATGCAGGCCACCATTTACTGAATGCATTCTTCCAGCCCATAGGCTTTCTGGTGCAGGAATAAGAAAGGAATGCTTAGTTCCCGATCATAATATTGGATGAACACAATACTACCTTCTCTGGGTTGCTACCAGCCTTCATCAGCAGTTGGTCACAAGAGTGGCTTACTTGAGAGTTCCTCTTTTTCAAAGGACAGTCCCCTTTTGAGGGGACCATTTTCTGCTTGGAATGGAGCCAGGGTGAGAGCAGAGGATCCGGCCTCCCTCAGGTTTCCAACTCACGCTTGGGAAATACCTGGAGATCTGGTGGGGGGGGCTGGAGCCTGGAGACGGTGGGGTTTGGGGAGGGCAGGGACCTCAGTGGGGTATAATGCCATAGAATCTACCCTCTGAAGCTGCCATTTCCTCCAGGGGAACTGATCACTGTCAACTGGAGATTAGTTGTAATTCTGGGAGATCTCCAGCCCCCACCTGGAGGCTGGCAGCCCTATGCCTCCTCCTCGTGCTACTTTGAGAAGCTGAATCAGCTGCCAGGAAGGAGTTGTTTACATAACTTTGGAGCTGCACATGCTTGGATTGCTCAGAATATTCCATTTGCCACCCCAAAATTATATAAATAAGTCCCTGTTATATAAATAACTCCCTTATCAAAGCAGAATAGGGGGGGGGGCACGATTCTGTCCTCCCGCCACACCACAGTTTCAGGTGGAATAGGGCTCCCTCTGATATTCAAAATTACATTACCTGAAAGGGTTGCCAACCTCCAGGTGGAGCCTAGATTTTTCCTGGAATTACAACTGATCTCCAGATCATTTTTTCCTGGAGAAAACGGCAGAGGATGGTCTCTGTGGCGGCTTATTCCTGCAGAGCTCCCTCCCCGAACTCCATCCTCCCAGGCTCCACCCCCAAATCTCCAGATATTTCGCAGTCCAAAATTGACAACCCTAAATCCCTGCAGGTGCTGTTTGACTGCAAGGAACATGAGTTGAGTCAGGGAGACCCAGATACAACTTGCCCAAAAATGAATGTCTAGTTTGGCCCTTATTTTCTTTTGGGGGGGGGGAGGTCATCTGTCGATGGGCCCCTTTGTAGAATCATAGAGCTGGAAGTGACCCCAAGGATGGTCTAGTCCAGCCCCCTGCACAATGCGGGAAATTCAGAGCCATCTCCCCCCCTCACCTCCCCCAGTGACTCCTGCTCTATGTGCAGAGGAAGGCAAAAACCTCCAGGATCCCTGGCCAATCTGGCCAGGAGGAAAATTCCTTCCTGACCCCCAAAGTGGAGATCAGCATTAACCTGGACATGTAAAAAAGGGCCACAAGAGCCTAGTCCCATCTTATCCCTTCATGCCCTCCCTTTCCCAATTTGCATACATTCATATTGAATCATAGAATTATCATTGTTCTCAGGTAGTCATATAGACTCCTCTGAAATACCTCCAAGGAAGGAGAGCCCACCACATCCCAGGGAAGCCTGTTCCACTGAGGAAGCACTCTAACCATCAGACAGTTCCTCCTAAAGCATTTAACTAAAAACTCTTTTGTTTTAATTTTAACCATTTAGTTCTCATCTGACCCTCAGAAGAAACAGAAAATAATTCTGCTCCATCATCTGCCCTTTATCTTTCACTCAATACCAATTGCTACAGGCCCAACAGAGTTACTTTAGACCTCAGTTCTTTTGGAACACACAATATTCATGTTCAATGGCAGCAATGCCAATCAAGGTTGATCTAGATAGTACATTAGGTACATACAGGGCTTTTTTTCTGGGAAAAGAGGTGGTGGAACTCAGTGGGTTGCCCTCGGAGAAAATAGTCACATGGCTGGTGGCCCCGCCCCCTGATCTCCAGACAGAGGGGAGTTGAGATTGCCCTCCGTGGCATGCAGAGGGCAATCTAAGCTCCCCTCTGTCTGGAGATCAGGGGGCGGGGCAACCAGCCATGTGACCAGTTTCAAGAGGTTCCGGAACTCCGTTCCCCCACGTTCCCCCTGAAAAAAAGCCCTGGGTACATATGATATAACTCTGAGGTTTAGAGTTCCAAAGCAGGACATTTGGAAACAGTAAGGAAGAATGTACTGGTCGGAGAACTAAAGTGGAAACTTGCCTTTGTCACAGTCATGCTTAGCTTCATAACAGTGCCAATTTCTGGTTCCTTATCAAGCTGGACATGTTTTCAGTATGCAACCAAGGCTGCATCACTATGGACACTTATGTGGGAATAAGCCCCATTGTACTCAGTGGGATTTACTTCCAAATAAACATACATCAGCTTGGGCTGCACAGCTCTTCATAAAACAGTCACTCACTCCAAGAGCCTTCAGCCACTTTCTCAAGTGATGTTTAAATTAGTTTCTGCATTTCCTGTGCCCATAAAATGAATGAAAAAGCTACATTGACTAGAATGTACATGTCATGAATGTTGATAATGTGTGAGAGAAAGTGGAAGAAAGCCATTTCTAAATCGAATGTACATTGGCAAAAGCATACATTCAATTTAGAAATGGCTATTTTCCTCCAGTTCACATTAACAACATTCACAAGTGACACATTCAAAACTAAATGGTGTCTTTAGCTAGTGGCCCTGCCTTGGCACCAATATAGTTCTTGCCTTGTTACATTCAGTGTCTGTAGAATTACTACACATAATTTATTGCTGTAGGTTGGCTTGCTATAATAACCGTACACTCTCTTGAAAATAGCCCGTCTTGTGATAGTACAATTATGCTGAATTTACAGTAGCAATGTATGAATCTCTGTGTCACATGAAAGAAGGTATGAGCTACACAGTTGTGGTACAAAAAAATCGAAGAAGGTATAGCTGTTTGTTACAGGGAAGTATTAATACTCTACATCATGGATATCTCTGTGAATTGAAATTCTCTTGCATCAGTATTGGTGGTTTGTGTCTAAGTATACATGTGCATGTATACATGTGTATGTAGAGAACATTGGCGGGGGGGGGACTGGATCATCTGGGCATGCTGCAGAAACCCCTTCCCCGCAGACTTGGGATGAGGGTCAGGAATGTAACAACCGAACTAAAACAGCTTACCAGGTAAACAACGAGCTATATTTCTAGATTTCTAGATTTAGAAGAGCTTCAGACTCACAAACAATTGAGTGATGAAAGTATCTCACTATTCATGTATACTCATATCTCCTTGAAAGTCTTTCTGTTCACCCACACCAGGAAAAAATGGCATGGTTGAAACACAAACAGCGATTCATACACAATCCATAAATAGATTTAAATGGTCTATAAAACCTCTGTTCCTATCTCACTTGAGACAAAGTCAAGGCAGCAACAGAGAGGGAAGGGTTAAAATAAAAGTGGCCTCATTCATTCATTCATTCATTCATTCATATCTCATCTTTCTTCCATCATAGAACTTGAGGTGATTTACAAAGGAAGTCTCTCATTCAGATATTGATTTGCTTAGTTTCAGGTGAAAAGTCATGTCAGACTGCAGTAAAACAACAAGTATCAAATCCACTAGCACCTTGAAGACCAACAAGATTTTATGAGGTAGAAGCTTTTAAGAGTCAAAGCTCCCTTCAGTAGATTCAAGGTAGGAATGGAAATCCCTCAGCCTTTATATCTCAGCCTGAAGGGGGGAGGGGTGTTGTAAAGATGGGCATCATTGTCAAGCTGCATTGTACCTTTGCATGCTGATGGCTCTTCCTTACAACACCCTTCACACCTGCAAGAGTCAAAGTGGAGGGAGCTTTGACTCTTGGAAGCTTACATCTTGTAAAAGCTTGTTAGTCTCCAAGGTGCTACTGGACTTGCAAATTTGCTTAGGCTCAACAAGTTTGGTCCACCCATGTTCCTTCAAGCCATCCTTTTTGACATGTTATCTTACCCAACAATCATAAACTTCCTACAAGTATCATGATCCTTCTTAGGACCAAACTAGACATTGCCTGTGGTTGCTGATATCATATTAAAGCAGACGTCATTCATTCAAAATGCTGCTAGGAATTGGGCCCAGGTGATCATAAATCCCCCCCCCCCTTTCAAGTGCTAAGATGAGCTGATTCAGCACTTGAAGAGACACAGGTAGAGGAAACTAGATCACCTGGTTCTGCCACACTGCAGGCCTGATTAGGATCAAGCTGTTTCAGCATTTTTAAATGGCCAGCTTCAAAATGGCATCATGGGTGTAGGACCCATGGACACCATAACATCTAGTTTGGCTCTCGCTCCATCCAGATCCAAAATAATCCATCAGCTGTATTCTTTATTCTATTTAACTTCTAGGCCAGTTGTGTGAGGCACACCTCTGCATCATTTCCCTTACTCTGTCTGAATGATAAGGCAGCAGTGGTCCCTTAAGGAACTGACAGTGTTTGTTTACTCAGAAGTAAGCCCCATTGAGTCCAGTGGAACTTAGTCCCAAGCAGGGCTTTTTTCTGGGAAAAGAGTTGCGGAACTCAGTGGGTTGCCCTCAGAGAAAATGGTCACATGGCTGGTGGCCCCGCCCCCTGATCTCCAGACAGAGGGGAGTTGAGATTGCCCTCCATGCCGCCGAGAAGTGCAGAGGGCAATCTCAACTCCCCTCTGTCTGGAGATCAGGGGATGAGGCCACCAGCCATGTGACCATTTTTAAGAGGTTCCGGAACTCCATTCCCCTGCGTTCCTGCTGAAAAAAAGCCCTGGTCCCAAGTATGTTTGTATAATTGCAACCTGAACAGCCATTGCTCACAGCCAGGATTTTCTTGTCTACCTGCTGAAGCACATGCTCAGTTGCCTGGTTTGATTTTTGTGGTTACAGTTCACACTGGCTAGAGACATAAGATCATTTGTAAAAGTGTTGAAATAGTTTGATAGATGTATAGGTTTGTATGCTATGAAATGTCACAGGAAAACTCATGTTTCCATACTCCACCCTGCAGTCCTTTTTGATGTCCAGAAAGATTATTCCTGGAGTTGAAGGAGACCTCCTGAAAACAGCTGTGTGGGTCAGGGACAAAGGTAAAGGTCGTGAAATCATCTCCTCTTTTCCATGAGCAGAGTTGTGGTGATGTGAGAGAGAGGATGTATCTAGCATACCACTTTCAGCTCTTTCCAAACATTGTTCACAACAAGTTTAGCTCTTTGGCCTGCTTTTCTGTGCAATACTGGTTTTCCCCCTTACCTCTGCTTTCTCCTGCATATTATAAATTCCTTAATCTCTCCACATATCCAGTAACATAATGAACCTGGGTGATGCCTAAAGGTATTTGCTTGTCTATAGTAATATTCTGTTTTATGATCCCAGTTAATATTCAAGCATACCCTAAACAAGACCAGACTAGGATCTGGGAGACCCCGGTTCAAGTCCCTACTTAGCCATGGAAATATGCCGGATGACCTTTGGCCAGTGACACATTTTGCAGCCTAACCAACAGGGTTGTTGTAAGGATAAAATGGATGTGAGGATGTTATAAGCCACTTTGAGTCCCCACTGGAAATAAAGGCAGAGTATAAATGAAGTAAGTAAATAAATAAAGACTTGCCAATTGGCAGCCTGTGGTCTGCATCTGGTTCTTCCATCTTCTCTGCCCTCTGGCAAAGAGAGTACACCATGTTATTTACTTACTTATTTATTTATTGAAAATGTATCCTGCCTTTCCACACTGCCAAAACAGAGTACAGGCTATGAATATATACAGATAAAACATTGTTTAAACACATAACATATATCAAGTTAAAATCCCAACTCCTGTAATGTATATTACCATAAACTGCCAGAGAACTTCACCAGTTACTTCTCAAAAGGCACTCCAAAATAATTCCACTTTGCACATTCTAGAGAAAAAGGAAAGCATGAGAACTTTCCGTATCAATTGTTCTAAAGAGTGGGCACAGCCACTGAACACGAGTATGCACAGGCTGTGGATGAGGGGACCTCCCAAACAGAGAGGACCATAAAAAATGAGGCACCTGATTATTTTGATTGGTGTAGAAGATTATATGGGGAATGGTAGTCCATTAGGTATGTGAGTTCCAGGCCATGAAGAGCTTTAAAGGTAACAATTAGAATGTTGAATTGTGCCCAGAAACAAATAGGTAGTTAGAGAAAGTGGCAGAGTACAGGTGTAATATGGTCAAACCAGTGTCAACCGGTCCATAAATTAGCAGCAGCACACTGCACCAGCTGATGTTTCCTAAAAGAGGGTAGCTCCACTTATAACACAGTCTGTGTTACTATGTTATAAGTGAAGATAAGAGATGGGCATGAACCAGGAAAAAACCAAACCATGTGGTTCGTGGTTCGTCAAATTTCATGAACCACGAACCTTCATGAACCTGCCCCTGGTTCGCGAACCAGTTTGTTTGGTTCATGAAAACGCCACATCCGGGTGAGAAAACCATCACTTCTGGGTCAGCAGAAGATTACTTCCGGGCCAGAAGAAGGTCATTTCCATGTCAGCAGAAGGTCTGCAGGAAGTCCATCCCCTGTTGCCTAGGAAACTGATTGATTGGTACCAGGTTGTCTTTAGTCACGAACCAAAAAACAAACCAAACAAACCAGCCTAAAGTTCATGGTGGTTCATCAGAAATGAGATCTGACGGACCGCGTTTTGTGAACCACAAACCGGCCTGGTTCATGCTTAATTTTGATTTGTATTTCGGTTTGTGCTCATCTCTAGTGGAGATATTGTGGCATGGGTGATTGTGGCAAGGTCAACACAATCAAGATTTGCATGCCGTTGGTGCTTCTCCTGATATAGATAATAGAAAGTGTTCCTAGCCTCTACCCCAATGTGCTTTTTTAATAAAAACTTTGGATCCAATATTACTCCCAGTCTTTTCATTAAGTTACAAAAGTGCACTAGCATACACCATTCAATTTGCATTAGCAGCTTACTAACATCACCTCTTCTTTGCCTGGATGCAGTTTCAGGTTGTTCTCCCTTGACCACTTGACCACTGCATCCAGGCACTGGTTTAGCAACGAGATGGATGCTTAGTTAAAGAGATGGATATCATCTGTATATTGGTGACAGCTAACCCACTAGGTTCTGCATTGCGCTGCATCTTCTCTTCTTAGCCAGCAAACATCCAGTTATTTGCTTTATCTCAGAGGTCTTTGCACAATATTCCATTTGCTAATGAAAAAAGGGTCAAGAGAAGATAAACTTTTTTAAAAAATCTGTTGCAGCCATTCCTCTGGGCTCAGGATGGCCTGGCGAGTTCATGAGTTTGTGTGTGAGGTACTGCTCAGTGAACGAACACTCCTGCTCACAGTGAATGGGAGATTTCCCCAGGACCTTCAGTGCAGATGCTGCTTGACGGCAGCTCAGCATGACCAATATAAACTCCAGCCCCCAAGAATAAAGTGCTTAGCTCTTTCTGCAATAGGGGCTGCCAAGTCCCCAGTAGAAGCAGCAGCGGGACTCCGGGAGAAAGATTAGAAAGAAAAATAAGGCCTCATGTACTTACAGGAAGTTCTTACCATAGAGTTCTGGAAATTCCTAGGACTACCCAAAAGTAACAAATAATTACTCTAGGAAACATTCAGAAGCCAGAAGTTCTTCCATACTTCCAGGTATGGAAACCAGAATGCTGTGATAAGAACTTCCTGTAAGTAGATGAGGCCTTATTTTTCTTTCTAATCTTTCTCTTGAGATGCTATCCTCCTATAATCCTCCCACTAGTTGGCAGATACCACCCTAGTCCAAACCTTCCATTCTACTTGATCAGTGGTGTTCAGCCCATACAGGTTGAGACTTTCAAGTGGGTTTAGGGGGGTCTTGGCACTTACTCCTGGATCTTCTCCTGCACATGCAGCAGGGCGTGATGATGTCACTTCCAGAATTTGGGCCCCTGTGAAGTGCAGTAGCATACCGGCCACCGGGCACAATGACATCGCTTAAGGAAGTGACATCATTGCCGCTGACTGTGCAATGGCCCAGCAGGTTTTTTGCCTTCTGGCCCGTTTCCTGTGCCTCCCCCCACCCCCACCCCGCTTGCCAGGTGAGTGGCTGGGAGCAGGGGACTCCGCCTCCCCCACCAGGAGGCCTTGCCATCCTAGGTGGTTACCAGAACCCCACCTGTTTCATCCCACAGGTCCTACAGAGCCATCTTTTTGCAATTTTTTGGAAGAACAATGGGTGCATGCATAAAAAGCAAGGGCACCACACCTCCTGCTTTTCTTGGCACAAATGTTTAGAAGAGAAACAGGACAGCGAAGTGGAAAGGATTATTCTTGGGCTCTGATCTTTGACTTGTTTTTCATTGTTAGGGTTCCCAACCTTCAACTGGTGGCTGTAGATCTCCCAGATTTGTAATTGATTTCTAGGCTGCACCAAACAGTTTCCCTGGGGAGAAAGGCTGCATTAGAGGGTAGACTGTGTGGGATTATATCCATTAGAGGTCCTTCCTCTACCCAAACCCCACCCTCACCAAGCTCCAACTCCAAAATCTCTAAGAACTTCCCAACCCAGAACTGGCAACCTGACTCACTATGGTACATCTCCTGTTGCTCATTTTCTGCTTCCTTTCCCCAGCTCTCTTGGTCTATTGCCCACAGTCCTAATCTTGGCATCAGTGAACTCATTGTTCTGGCTCCTCATCTTCCTGTCACATGACTCTGATGTTGTGTCTATGATGCCACTTGACTTCCAGTCACAGGCTTGAAGTTCTGTGGATTCTGTGGGGCTGGGGGTTGTGAAAAATGAAACAAACGGGCTGGAAATACACCTGCTAGTTTGGTTCCTTAAAGCATCTTCTGGAACTGTGAAACAAATTTGAGAAATGAAGCTATAACGACTCCTGCCCAAAAGTTTGTTTTGTTTTTTCACCATGCAGTGGCAGCACAAGCAGGCAGGCTCTGGGCCAGCAGTGACAGATGGCAGCATCTGTAACTGTTTTCCTTAATGGCAACCAAACAGTCAGATTCCAAGGGGAGAGACTGAGCCTTAGCATGGTGTAACTCTGTTGGCAGGAAGGGGGATGTGCACTGCGGGCGCCAGGGTTTCTGGCGCCTGCAGCAACCCCCCTGCATGCGTGTGCCACAGACTGCATGATGACATCATCGCGCGATGACGTCATCATGCAGCGCAAGCCGGGGGCATTCGCCGGCGGATGGCTGGGGTGGCAGGCAGAGGCTGCTCCGCGCTCCACACGCCGCCCCAGCAGCGGCTCGTGGCTGCTGCGCCCACCTGGGTCATGTGGCGGTGGCAGCAGCATGGGGCTGGCTGGCTGCAGCAGCTGTGGGCCAACCATGCCAGCTCTGCGGCACATGCCTCCGCCCCCGACACCCCCTCCGGCGCCTCTCCAGTGCCCTCGCGCCTGAGGCCACTGCCTACCTGGCCTCTATGGGTGCTCTGGCCCTAGGGACGTGACATTGAGCATGAGTGGATTTGGTCTTCAAGGTAGATGTAGGATGCATTACAGTAGTCATGTGTGGCATGTGTGGAACGAGTTGCCTATTCAGAGCCCTTCTGCTGCTGTCCTTTGCTTGTGCCACCTCAACTAGCCAATTGTGACTACTGAAGTCCACCTAAGATAATGGGTCAAGGAAACACTTCATCTTGCCCAGAAAAGACTTCTTCATTTTTTCTGGGCCCTGATAAAACTGTTAATCTCGTGTTAAATGAGTGGAGATAGCAGGGCTATGCACACTGAAGTCTTTCCAGATCAGTATTCTGCATGGACTGCTCTGGTTAAAGACTGGGGTCCCTTAATTTCCTTTATTGAGACTGTGGCTTTGGCTTCAGTTTAACTTCTCATCCTTCATCCTTCAACTCTGGGTTAACAGTTTTAGTCAGAAAAGGGTGACTGGGTGACCTGCCTGGTCTCTCACATTTATTAGTAAAAAACAGAGGAAAAGGAAGAGGGCCGTCCCTCATTCCCTCAACGTCCCATTAACAAAACAAAGACCGCCCCCTCCCCCACTCCCAATACCATGGTGGTGGACTGTTTTAGGAAGGAGAGGAATCTCTGGAGTAGAAGGCTATGAGTGCAACACAGCACTGACTCCTGTGTTGATGGCATGGCACACACACACACACACATTTCACTGCCACAGTACTATCATGTTTTGGGTATGGCGTGGAACAACATTATGGCCCAGTGCCAAGTTAAGATAGACCGAGGGCCCTATGCAAAGGTTTATGGTAATATGGTCTGCATGGTCTACTTTGGTCAAAAGCACGGTCATGTTCTAAGAACAACCGATGTTCAGAAGCAGAGGGTATTGATGGCAGTGCCAGTCACAGTTCCAGCAGGTCTCTCCAGTATAAAGGAAGGATTCACTCCTCTTTGTGAGAATACAGCTACATGGCATCAGCAGGATGCAAAGGTAGTTTACTGGCATTATCATAAAACAGGGTTTTGAAAAAAGTTTGCTGCACTGCACTGTTTTGCAATGAAACGCTCTCCTGCTTGGGCACCAACCCACCACAGCCACTTTGCCAGCCAGTTTCCTGCTATTGTGTGGGCTCACCAACACTCACCTTCTTTGGGGGTGTCTGTTGTTGTATGTATGTTTTGTACTAGAGGAGACACTCATTAGATTGGTGGGGTTTTGGACTAGAAGGGGGTACTAATGGTTGGTAACAAATTTGCGGGTTTGGGTTAAGTGTGACTAAAGCCTTGTTTCCCCAATTCCGCCACCCCCAGAAAAGAACAGTCTTTGTGTGTGCATCCATCCAACACTCACCTTGACTCCTTTCCCCAAACATTCTTCAGGGTTCATAAAAGACAAACCCTGTTGTGAGTGTGTTCAAACTCAGTGGATCAATCATTCAGAGAGAGGATTGTGTTGTGTGTGATTTTGGTGCCATCAAGTGCAAAAGCAGCTGCCCCAGAGCCTTGTTTCCCCAACCTCCCTTGAAAAGACCTTGCCTAGCATGCCCTTGGAAAGATCCCTTGAAAAGACCATGCCTAGCATGTGCAAAATTGGCCAAAATTCATGATAACAAAAAAACCTCAAATGGGTTAGATCCAAACCAGCACTGGCTCACTTGGAACAAACCAATAATGGATCCAAAGCTGAATTGGAAATGTCCTCAGTGCATAACCCTAGTATCTCCTGGGTCTGGAAAGGCTGAGGGCTGCTGTACTAACCGGACACAAGTCAGAGAAGACTAGGGAAGCTTAGCAATCAGTAGGTTCATCTGTTCCTTATTTTATCTCCAGTTCTGCCCCTCCCCAGATGAACATTTTAAAAAGATTGCTGTTCCCCTGGTGGGGGTGGGGGTGGAGGAACCCCTGCTCCCACCCTCTGCTCCTGCCACCAATCACCTGGCCAGCAGGAAGGGTGTCGGAGGTCTCAGGCACGCTCCCAGGGCAGCACAACATCACTCCCACAAACATCATTGCACTGTACCAGGAGACATCATTGCACTGTACCAGGAGCACTTCTGTGCATCACACAGGGCCAATTTTGGCCAAACAGCCCGGTGCGAATGGCGCGCATGGTCCCAGGTCTGCGCAATGACATCACTTCCCAGAAGTGACATCATTGTGCAGGTCTGGGTGCTTGAGCTCAAAGAGCAAATAGAGGATGAGTGCTGGGTCCCCCCTTCCACCAGAAGGGTACGGGCAACCCTAATTTTAGAACAGCTCTCAAATGACCTTTTTTAAAGTCACAGAATAGCTTTTTAAAGTTATCTCGCGTACACAGAAAAAGAGAAAAAGATCCTGCAGGGGGCAGCAAGTTCTAGCTAGTCAGGAATGTAGGAGGAGTACCTTCTTTCCAAAGCAGCTTTTCTTGTCTGCCTGCAGAATGCTATTCTTCGGCCTTTCTGCTAGAACTCTCCACATGCACTCTCTCAATTAGCAAGGCAGATAAGTTTATTTTCTGCTTTTTAAATCCAGTTTAATCAGTTCAGTGTCCTCCTGACTGCTGCATCGGCACACTGCTAGCACTTTTGGATGAGATATTTGAGTGCAGTTTTTATATACACTTTCATAGTGAGAGCAGCCTACAAATATTTAAAAAAATAAACTAAGAAATTATGCAGTCTAAAGTGGGAGGAGTTTGACAGAGGACAGGACAAAGAAACAGGTGGCACTGTGCACTTATCTCTGTTGGCCAGAATCAGGGCAAAATTTATGCCTATGCATTTGTTGTATTGGTTAATAACAGTATTTATAGCAATGGGAAGTGGGGATAAACCATGAAAGAATATTGTATATTGTTCATTCTTGGCAATTTTAGCGCAGGTATTGGGTGACTACATGGATTATTTGCTGTGTTTTCCTGCTGATGGACAGGAAAGATGCACATTCAATAAGAAATTAATGTGCAGTAAGCCATTGGCGCAGAGAAAGTCTTGCTATCTCCAGTGCCCATATCTCAAGGACTTGTGCACCATTTAGCAGAGTTTGGCTGCACAGAGAGAAATAACCCAGCAGAGGGAGTGCAGACATCAGAGTTGGAATGGAAAGACTTCAGCTTTTTAAAGAAAAAGAAACAGCAGGCAGCATAACAGTGCAAAAGTATTGTGCTGAAAAGGTGGGATCAGCACCCCTGGATATTTAACTAATCCTACGAAATGCTGTCAAATCGTGCTGTGCTCTAAAGTGAGAATAATCCAGGCCAGAAAGTTTTGCTGAGTTGGTAAAATCAAGATCTCTACAATTGTTTCCATGAACTTCTGCTGGCCATAAAAATATCTATTTTTCCAAAGATGCTCAGTACCATGCTGGGAAAGGGAAAGGGCGATGCACTGGGAACATCTGCTGCTCAACTAAAATGAGTGGAGGTCAGGCAAAAATGTATGTGAGACCTGGGTTCTCTGGGGTGTGTGGTATTATTCTATTATTTTATCTCGGTTTTTGTTGCTATCTTAAATCACATGGTAACCTACCTGCTTTGAGTCCTTGTTGGAGAAAAGCAAATGGAAAATGCTGTAAATAAGTAGATGCTCTTTTCAGCAGAATTTGTGCCACAGAAGACAACTGATGTAGCGTGAGAGGAGAATTTGAGGCATAAGCAGGATCCCGGTGAATGGATGGAGGGTCCATAATGCAGCGGACGTTGCAAAAGCTCAGCAGGTCTTGGTCTTGTCAGTGCCTGTGCATATTGTCATAAGCACCACCAAGGGAGAAATGCAAGGTCATAAATATAACAAATAAGTACAACTTTCGAGACAATTAACTAAGCCCAGTGGCAACTCTTTTTTCATTTTTTAAAATCAGCTTCAGGAACAGCCCATTGCCAAAGTCTTGGAAGGGCAGAGGGTCCTTAAGCCTTGCTTATTCTCCAGATCCCTTTGCTGCTGCTGCTGCTGCTGCTGCTGCTTCCCCTCCCTGGAGCTGCAAACACAACTTTCCCCTTGCAAAGGCATGCTTGGAATCCTTCAAAGGGAAAAACAGCTGAGAGAAAGTTGAATTGGAGAAATGGCAAGCATGGGAAGAGCCAAGCCCCCTCCCTCCCTTTTCTACTCTAAACTGAAGCTTTTTTTAAAAAAAGGCCATTGAAAGTTTAGTTATATGCATCAAGATGTCATGTTTAGTTGTACCTTAAAAATAGGAGGATGGATTCAGGCCCCACCCTCCTCAGCCATGAAACTTTCTGGATGGCCTTGGGATAGCCATTTAATTTAGCCTGCCTGTTTCCTTAAACCACTCTGCCTGTTCTTCCTTGCAGGCCTTTTTGCCAGCATCACCGTTCCAGAACACAAGAAGGTGTTCTCTGCCTGTTCCTTCAAGTGAACTCACATTTTCATGAAGCCTTTGGCCATTACCCCATAGTCCTTACCATAAACTCCAATTAAGCCTAAGCACATGTAAAAAGCATTTATTCATATCCTTCTCATGTTGTGCTGCACTTTCCTCTTCCCTATATCTGTTTTCTTCAGCTTTTCAGTTCCGCAGGACAGGGACCTGTCTCTTTTGCTTATTTTACTCTAGACATTTATTTTACTGAAGATATCACACACCCTGGATAGAGCTCCCCACACACAAACATTTCCCAAGTTTCCTGGCACTATTAATGTTCTCAAAGCAATGCTCAAGATGTAGGAAGGGAAAGGAGGATACCAAGACATTCTTCTCATTTTCCATCCCAGTTTCCGCCACTGTGAGCTATTGAAAGCAAGAGGAAGGTAGAGCACTTACAAGTGGCTGACAGGAGACTACTTGTGAGTAAGTGTGGTCATCACCCTGTACTCATGCTGGGTTCCACTAGACATTCAGAAGCTGTGCACTTGCAGAATGCTGCTGTAGCCGTGGCCCAAGTGCACAGTGATGGAGGCTGGAGCCACCTCTGGTAGTGATAGCCTCTAGTCTACACATCTTTAAAAGGAAAACAGCTAAATGCATGGATGGTAGGTCCATCTATGGTTATTAGCCATGATGACTGAAGGAACCTCCATATTCAGAGGCAGGAAGGTTCTGAAATCCAATGCTAAGATGCAACACCTTGGCCTCTATGTGGTTTGTTGGCTCTTCAGGGCAGCTGGTGATGAGTCACTGTGTGAAACAGGAGTCCGGGTTCAGTGGACCGCTGGTCTAATTCAGCAGGGCTCCTTATATGAGAGTCATACTAAAATCTGAGCCAGAGAAGATCTCAGCCATGATTGAAGGTGAGGATTATGATCAATCAAGGTTTGTGTTCTGAGCCTAGGGATGACATACTTTGGTGGCATCATATGGAATAGAGAGGTTAAACCTTCTCCCCACTAGGCCCCGATGCTCCCTCCCCATGATCAGCAACATTCCAAAAGCAATGCCACTGATCGCATGGAGGGAGAGTACATGTGGACCGTTTCTCCGTGTATTTGCCCCTGGCAGATGGCTCAGCAACCACACGGAGGTGCGAGTGGAGCAGCAGCCTTATGCTCTCTCTCCCCCTGCATGTGGCCAATTAATGTGTGTATGGTCATCTGTACAGGGCTACCTTAGACACGGGTCATTAGGGTGAAGAAACAGGTTTAGAACCAGTACCGCCATAGTGTACCATATATTTATTTATTTACTTGTGTATTTGTTTCCTCATTCATACCCCACCTTTATCCACAATGGGGACCAAAAGTGGCTTACATCATTCTCCTCTCCTCCATTTTACCTTCACAGCAATCCTGTGAGGTAGGTTAGGCTGAGGGTGTTTGACTTGCCCAAGGTCATCCAGTAAGCTTCCATGACAGAGTGGAGATTTGAACCTGGGTCTCCCGGATCCTAGTCTGACATTCTAACCGCTATGTGTTATTCACTCCTTAAAGAATAGTGAAACACTTATTTTAAGATACTGTTGTAGTGCAGTTAAAAACATCCCTGAAACCCTCATTCCCCCTTTCTCCATGACAGGCATCCTGTTCAGGGTGTATCATGTTTCTGTGCTGCATTTCCCCGCAAATCCTTGCATAATATGTCCTCATTCTCCTTATTCACTTTATCCTTCATGACAAGATGCGTTTTGCTAGTTAATAATACACTGAAGCACTGAACAGATTGTACTTGGAGTGTTTAGAGCATCTTGGACTGTCTTGACCCGGATAAATATTTCAAAGATTCTGAAGGGTACTTGACTGAATTGGGAGCCCTGCATTTAATTTATGAAAAAAAACCTCTTATCTAACACATATCTGATTTTTTAAATAAATAATGTGCCTAATATAGCCCCTTCCTATAAAATTGATTTTTAAATTCTGAGCATTACCAGAAGAAAACTGATTGCAAGAGTTAAACCCATTGGGTTGTGAAAATACATTCCAAACTAGCATGTGACCTTGATAGCCAATCAAATCTGGTCCAAATAATTGCAACTGTCTGGCTGACAAACAAACCACAGATCAAGAATTTATATTCCTTCCTAACAAATATTCATCAAGTCAGGCAAATCCACAAGAAGAAGCGGGGGGGGGGGGGTGGAATTCACCACAAGCCTAATGCTATGCACATGACTTTGCCTCACCAGACTCTGTGGGGTTTGCTGTGTCTGGGCCCTAATGATTTGGAAGGGAGAATAAATTTAAGAAATTAATCTAATGAATGATTCATTATGCACTATTTGCCTAGCTTTTAGTTATAACCAGGAGTGAAATGAAATGAAAGAGAAAATGGAGCTGAATCTCCACAATATTCTTCCTGACAGCAAGATGTCTCTGGCTATCAAATCGTTCCTATCAAGGGACCTAGGAAAATTAGGCTGCCAAGAGCAACAGAGAATGCACTGTAAAGGAACCAGAAGCACCACTTTAAAGGAAACAGAGCCTGCTTTTTGGAAGTCTATTTTCCTCTGGACATCTCTTTCTCTTCTACTGTCAACCCTAGGAAAATACCTGTCGGCTGAGAGCTGATGCTAGAGTCCGTAAGAACATACCACAAGTATCGGTCATGCCTGCAACAGCTATCACTCCCTGCCTGTTTAGTCTGGTAGTCTCAGGGAGAACCTTCACAGGCCAGAGATTCCTTCTCATATGGCCACAAATTATCTTTAATTTCCTCCAGAGATTCTGGGTCCCTTCATCCATTACTACATGAACTGACAGAGGAAACACCTCCCTTGCATATTCTCACATCAATCACCGCATTAACATTTGCAAGCTGAAAATTATGTGGGTGGAGCCACTACATGGGTCCTTTCCACATAAATACTGTCCTGCCTGAAGAGAGCTTAATGATCAAGTGGCAAGGACGCAAGCAACCAGCCCCACCCATGTAATTGACCCATAATCAAATACCACCAGGGAGGGAGAAGAAACAGCAAAAATGAATGAAATGTCCTATTTGTTTCCAGTCACAACTCAAGGTGCTGGTGCTGACATTTAAAGCCTTACATGCTTTGGGACAAACATACCAGAAGGCATACCTGCCCAATTCCTTATGAACTCATCTGACCACTGTGATAATCTTTGGGGGTCCTGCTTCAGGTGCCCCTACCTTCTGAGACTAGGCAGGTGGCAGCCTGGGAGAGGGCCTTCTTAGAGCCAAGCTACAAGAGACGAATTACACGGGGAGGAGCATGTGAAGGGAGTTGCAATGTTAGCGGGAAGCTGAGTTTTAAAAGAGATCAAAGGCTTTGTCAATTTCCCCTCTCCACAGAGCCAGGGAGATTGCTGCTCAGAGAGTTTGTTAATTTCCTCTTTGCCTCCCAAAGGCTCCCATTCACCTCCCCTTCTAAGAGGCAAAGAGGAAAAAACAAACCTTCAGAGCAGCCATCTGTAGAGAGAGGAAATTGACAAAGCCTTCGATCTCTTTTAACATTCAGCTTCCCAGCAAACATTGCGACTTCCCTCATGTGCTCCTCCTTTTGTAATTCATGTCTTGTAGCTTAACTTTTAGTAGTGGCACCAAGACCCTGGAACTCTCTCTCCTGGAACTTTCTCCCCTCCGTTGCCATCTTCCACCAGTGGGCGAAGACTTTTTTGTTTTGCTTGGCATTTCCTCAATTATCCCCCCTCCATCCCCAATGTTTTAACTGGTTTTTAAAATCTTTCTTTCTTTCTTTCTTTCTTTCTTTCTTTCTTTCTTTCTTTCTTTCCTTCTTTCTTTCTTTCTTTTGTATTCATTTTAAGTTCTGGTTTTAAGTTGTTTTAATGAAGTATTTATGTACTGGTTTTAATGGTTTTGAAGATGAAGTTTTAATTTATATGTTTTGATTTGTTAGCTGCCTTTGTGGCCATATGAGGGCAGAAAGGTGGGGTAAAAATCTTGTAAATAAATACATGCTGTACAAGAGTGCTGCTGTGGATGGTGCGTGGCATTAGTATAGTCATTATCTCTATTCCTAAAGAGCAATGCCCTAAGATCTAAGATCATAAAAAATATGAACAAATACCACTATCCAGTTCCTGGAATATTCAGTTGTTCTGGATGACTCTGGTCAGGCCTGATTCAAATATAGGTGTGCACTTAAGAAGCCCTAACCATTTATTTAAATTTCCTATATCAAATCTTGTAACTCATGGTAAGAAATACACCTCAATAATATTTTAGGTATGTAAATAAAATCATCAAGATTAGATAGTATACCAAAAGCTATTTCAAACTACAAAAAGTGAGTCCATCAAAATCTTAATAAGAATATGTCAAGAAATATGGAAAACAAAATAATGGCCCACAGACTGGAATTGCTCAGTCTATATTCCACTTCTGAAAAAGGGGGATGCCAAAGAATGCAGCAATTACCAGATCATTGCATTAATTTCCCTGCAAGCAAAGCAATGCTCAGAATTCTACAACAAAGACTCGTACCATATGTGTGTGTGTTATGTGCCGTCAAGTCGCCTCTGACCTATGGCGACCCTATGAATAAAAGACCTCCAAAACATCCCATCATTAACAGATTTGCTTAGATCCTGCAAACTGGAGGACATGGCTTCTTTTATTGAGTCAAGCCATCTCTGGAACAAGAAATTCCAGATGTTCAAGTTGGATTTAGAAAAGGAAGAGGCAAGTTTATAATGGCTAATGCAGCATACCAGGGAATTTCAGAAGAAAATCAGCCTGTGTTTTATAAATTACAGCAAAGCTTTTGACTGTGTGGATTATGAAAAGCTATGGATGGTGTTAAAAGAAATGGGTGTACCACAATTGTTTTGAAGCACAACCTATACTCTGGACAAGAGGCAATGATTAGGATAAAATATGGGGGAACAGAATGGTTTTCGATTGGCAAAGGTGTCAGACAAGGATGTATATTATCTCCCTAATGGTTTATATTTTATGCAGAACGTATCATAAGGGAAGCTGGATTAGATGTAGAAGAAGTTGGAGTAAAAATTGGTGGAAAGAACATTAACAATTTGAGATACGCAGATGACACTATGTTACTGGCAGAAAATAGTGAAGACTAGAAACAACTACTGATGGAGGTTAAAGAAGAAAATGTAAAACAAGATTATAGCTGAATATCAAGAAGACAAAAGTAATGACCTCTGAGGAATTATACCATTTTAAGATTGACAATTAAGAAATTGAAATTGTTAAATATTTTCTATTTCTTGGCTCAATCATCAACCAAAAGGGAGATTACACCCAAGAAATAAGAAAAAGATTGAAACTTGGAAGGGCAACCATGAATACCTGGATCCAGGTATACCTGGATGATGCCTCTATCCTGGATCCATTTCAGTCTGGCTTCAGACCTGGCCATGGTACAGAGATGGCTCTGGTCACCCTCATAGATGATCTGTGTCAACACCTGGACCGGGGCAGGTCGGCACTGCTGATACTTTTAGATCTTATAGCAGTGTTCGATGCAGTCGATCATAATCTTCTGACCCACCACCTTGCTGATGTGGAGATTCGTGGAACAGCCGTGCAATGGCTGAACTTCACAGTCGGGGACAGAGGGTGGCACTCGGGGAACAGATGTCCGCTCGCCATTCTTTGGTATGTGGCATCCCTCAGGGGGCGATTCTTTCCCTGATGCTATTTAACATCTATATTCACCCCCTCGCCCAGTTAGCCCGCAGCTTTGGGCTGGGTTGTCACCAGTATGCAGATGACACTCAGCTCTATCCACTGACGGATGGCCAGTCTGATCTTGCTCTAGATTCCTTGGCCAAGGGTCTTGAGGCTGTGATGGTATGGTTACATCAGAGTTGCCTGAAATTGAATCCCCTGAAGATGGAGGTTCTGTGTCTGGGTTGTGGGGCAATCAAGCTGGGGACCTGGCTCCCAGCCCTCGACGGGGTACAATTGAAACCTTCACTGATGGTGAGGAGCCTGGGTGTGACCTTGGATGCCACACTTCCAATGGAGGCTCAGGTCACGACTGTTGCCAGGTCTGCATTTTTCATCTTCGACAGGCCAGGCAACTGGCACCCTATCTTTCGCCCTAGGACCTGGCCACAGTAATCCATGCAATGGTCACCTCCAGGCTAGACTACTGCAACTCACTCTATGCTGGGTGGCCATTGGGCCTGACCCGGAAGTTGCAGCTGGTCCAGAATGCAGCGGCACGCGTCCTTAGTGGAATGCCAATCCGAGCGCACATTCATCCTGTGCTGTGCCAGCTGCACTGGCTCCCAGTGGAGTTCTGGATCTGGTTCAAGGTGCTAACCTGTCCTGCTTCCAGTGGCTGCCGAGTCTGCAGAGTGCTGCTGACAGGTAACAAGGTCCAGCTGGCAAGGCGAGGAATGTGCAGAGTCCGTAAATCAAGGGAGTAGTCGAGGACAAGCCGGGTCGGAGGTCAGAGAGACAGTTCCAAGGAGCAAACACAGGCAGTACAGTAGCAGCTTAGAGAACTCGTTGAAGCCACGCTGAAAGGAGCCCTCCCTCTGGCTTTTATACTCTGAGAGCATTCAGTCAGCTTGCACAGCTGCCTCAAGTCTCCTCCTCTGAAGCCCCTCCTTCCTCTGAGAAGGCTGGCCTGTTCAGAGCCCAGAGTCATGCAGATTGACGTCAGGTCTGTAAGTCTCTTCTGTCCCGGCTATGCCGACGTTGCTCTCGATAGTCTGGAGATGTTGGAGGGGATAAGGAAGCTGGCTGCATCTGGGCTGGTGGCTCCAGGTGGGGAAGGGGAGCTTCTGGCTGGGATTCAGCATCTGACCGTTCAGCTGTGGTTGGCTGCTGGGAGGCAGGCTGCTCCTCCTCAGGAGGAGCAAGGCTGTCAGCAAGCGTCAGCTGTTCCAGCTCCTCCTCCTCTGAGGACTCGTCAAGCTCAAGCTGTACTATGACATAACCTTGGTGTTTAAAGCCCTTCATGGACTGGGACCTGCATACCTGCGGGACTGCCTCTTCCATTGCGTCCCCTGCAGGGTGTTGCACTCTGCAGACAAGCAACTCCTGGTGGACCCCAGCTCGAAGGACATCCATCTGGCCTCAACCAGGGCCAGGGCTTCTTCTGCCCGGGCCCTGGCCTGGTGGAACACTCACCCGCTGGAGATACGGGCCCTGTGGGACCTGTTACAGTTTCGCAGGGCCTCTAAAATTGAGATGTTCCGCCGGGCCTTTGGCTGAGTGTCCTCCTTCTTCCATCTAAGACCACCACTTCTTCTGGGGCTGCTCTCAGCCATCTGCTATGTCTGTATACGGACTCCCAATATTTGTTTAAATAGCCTACTCCTGGACTATTAATGATTTTTAAAAATTATTATTGATTTTATGTTTGTGTGATTTTAATGTATTTTTTAATGTTGTTAGCCGCCCTGAGCCCATCTGTGGGGAGGGTGGGGTATAAATCAAAATAAATAAATAAATAATAAATGAAGCAACTAGAAAAGATCCTTAAGGATAATGACAGTGTGCTTATATCAGTGTTGTTCCAATCTTGTTCCCTAGGCTCACTTTGTCTCGCTGTGGGGCCAAGCTATCCCTGTTTCTGTGTGTAAAAAAATCTATCTTCTTGGTCAAATCCAGCAACAGTTCCCCTATATTTTTAGCTATATTTGTGACACAATGATCAACTTCAGACACTTTGAGTGGATCTGGTGATCCTTCACTCCACTGAAGTTTTCTAATGCTAGAAAAGCAATATTTACATTGCATAAAAGTTGTGATATAACATTTCGCTTTTATTTTTGTTCTTTTGGGGTTGCTTCAAAAGTGGACTTGAGGCAAGGAATGCAACGCAGAACCATAGCCAGTTTGGTTTTCCTGTTCGATTGCATTTTAGTGCCCAAAGCAATGGTATTTAGAGGAGTCACCACTAACCCTTATAAAATAATAGGAGCCTGTAGGAAAAGATAGCAGAGAGAGAGAGAGAGAGAGAGAGAGAGAGAGAGAGAGAGAGTCTGAGGAATGTAAAAGAAAGAAGACAAAAGAATGGAAATCTTCACAACAGCTTTGGCCCTTAAAAAACTGTTTTCTGTTTTTCATGACAAAAAAATTCACACTATACCATTATTTGTTGACAACAAAGAGAAGCACTCCATCCTGTTTGTGTGAAGTGAGTAGGATATAAAAGCATGCTACAGAACCAGGATATGTATCATTTGCTGTCCCATTTCTTCAGTTGTCTCTTTGAGAGGGAAGAATATGTACACTTACTTACCTTTCACCTCAGCAGAATATGTACACTTACTTACTTTTTACCTCAGCATAAACTCAAAGCAGCTTACATTGTTCTCCATTTTTTCCTCACAACAACCCTGTGAGGTAGGTTAGGCTGGAAATGTGTGACTGATCCAAGGTCACTCAGCAAAGATAAGTTGGTTAGATCTATAAGTAAAATCAGCACTGGCTTTTGTCTAAGGATAGCCTCAGAGAAGGCTATCAATCTAACTGTGTACCTGCCCCTACCATGCAGATTGATACAGGCAGTGAATGGTGCCAGGGTCAGAGAGCATACATTTTTCTATAAATCCAGGGGACCCCTAGGTTTAGAGAAAAATGCCAAGTGTAAAAAAAATGGAGGGGGGTTGAATTCCCCCAGAACAGAAGTGTGGTGTTTGCATGTGCACATCCCAGCCACTGTCTAATGGTGGAGGCTCTGGTACTGGGGCGGGGGGGGAGGGGGAGGTAAGGGGAAAAGGTGGGGAAGGTGGATGAGAGGGCAGAAGGGTGGGATAGCCCTGCTGGGTAGAATAGCTGGTGAGTAACTGGCCCATCAAGGCTGGGAGAGCTGACGCAGACAACACATTTGCCAGGCAGGTGGTTATGCCAGTTGAGGGGACAAGTGGGTGGCCCAGTGAGTAGCGGACAAAAAGGACGGGATCCACCCGCAAGTCTTGTGGGTCCCTGCTTGTAGAATTTATAAAAACAACAACAGGGCAGAATTGGAAAGACTTTGGAACTGATGAACATATAAGATGGTTCAAAGAGCAGTCACAAAAGGCAGGTTTATCCATGGCTTGCAGGAGATCCCCCCTTCCCTACATTATGATAAGCAATTGTTCAATGATGGAAATAATGGATAAGATACTCTGTGTTAAAAAGGGTGCACCTGTGTGGGTTTTAGAGTTGGGTATATGTCAGCTGTGACTTGATGGCACTTCACACACAGGTGTTCTCTGATGTTCTGAATGAGGCTTCTTGTAGCTGGATTTTTATTTAATATGGTTGGTGCTATATCCGCATGTGTTCCCATGCCATTCTGGCTACAAGTAAACACCCAATTACTATAGTTTCTTGGCATGTCTACAAACCATTCAAGCAATTTCCACCTCCACCACCCCGAGAACCATTGCTAACATACTATATAAACACACTTGGAAGCTGAACCTTAGAGATGGAGATAGTTGCATGCACCCTGATGGGCACACAAGCCCTTGTGAAGGCATCAGCAATTACATAAGTAAAAGTACATAGTAAGAGCATTCCCATTCTCTTATTCTTGAGATACCAATATGCCCTGAGTACAGAGAGCTTTCACCAAACTTCCCATTTTTTCAGCAATATAGGATGACAGCAGAACATAGCTGTGCTTCTATGTCTGGGGATTCAAACAGGAATAGTGGCCAGTTTCATAAATATTAGGGCAACCAAAAATTGCAGTGAAGGCAGGTGGGGGTGGAGAAAGTGGATAGAAGGAGCTTTTTTTCCCCTTTTTCCATAAAACTGAATCTTGAAGGTACATAACTTGATAGACAATAGATACAGGACAAAAGGAAATACTTCTTTGCTCAGGGAGTAATTATATTGGGGAATTCACTCCTAGTGGATGTAGTGATGATCACGAGGGCAGATGAAAAGAAGTGAAGCGAGACCACAGTGATCTCCAAATGAAGATGACGCCTCACCCCAGATCTCTGAGTGACTTCTCCCAGCATTTTCATATAGGTCTTAAGTACCATGGGAGAAAGGAAAGTACTCTGCAATATCCTCCTTATGCCTTAGGGTGTAGCAGAAGTCTTTCAGTACCAGGTCACGCAATTAGTATCCCCTAGCAGAGGAGTGGAAACAGTTGCAATGTGGACTCAGGAAGGTAATCCAGCAGGATGCCTTGCTCATTTGTATTAAAAACTATCAGGCGGTTGGAGAATCAACAAGGTTAGATTGTACCCCCTTCCTATGCCATTGATTAAGTAAGACTTCAACAACAAGACCCATTATTTGTATAGTTAACATAAGAAGAGCTCTGCTGGATCAGACCAGTGATGAAGAAATTGGCTGAAATGGATTTCATTCACATCCAGAACAACAGACTCCCCACGCCACTCTGGGCTGCATAAGAACACGGGATTCTTTTCTCACTGGATAGGTGGGTAGCTTTGTTGGTTTGCAGTAGAACAGCAGGATTTGAGTCCAGTGGCACCTGAGAGACTAACAAGACTTTCAGCTTTCACAGGTCAGAGCTTCCTTCGTCAGAACCTTTCTTCCACTTTATGTAGCTGAATGTGTTGCCTTGTTCCTTCCATGAGGATAGGTTTACATGTTTCAGTCTGAAGTTTCAGTCTGAAGAAGGGAGCTCTGACTCTCGAAATCTTACATTCTAAAAATCTTGTTGGTCTCTAAGGTGCCACTGGACTCAAATCTTGCTGTTCTACTGCAGACCAACATGGCTACCCAACTAAAACTTATCTCACTACAGATGTTAATTATCTGCATGTTTTCCACTGCTCAAATCAAGATGATTACATTTTGCATTGTACTTTTCCATCCTGACTCCCTTCTCTGCAACATCCCTCCCACTTTCTGACTGGGAGCCAAGCTACAAGTGACACCTGACACAGGTTGGACACTTGTCTGCTTCCCTCAAGTTTTGATGGGAAACGTAGGCATCCTGGTCTTGCAGCTTGGCTCTCCGACTGCTGTCCAATGGACTTTTCAACTGTCAGTTGTCCAACATTCCACCAAGCTGCCTACATTTCCCATCGAAACTGGAGGGATGCTGACAAGTGTCCAACCTGTGTCAGGCGTCACTTGTAGTTTGGTTCTGGGATGTAAGGGCTCAGGGATCTCTGTTCCTACTTGTATCTGATGAAGGGATCTTGACCCTTGAAAGCTTATACCCTGGAAAATATCATTGATCTTTAAGGTGGTACTGGACTCAAATCTTGCTCTGTTCCACACAGTGGCCAACCAGTTGTCCTTGAGGGCCAACAAACAAAGCATAGAGGTCCCTGATGTTGCCTCTTAGCACTGGTTTTCAGAGTTTTCCTGCCTCTGAGTATGGAGGTTCCTAGACTCTTCAGCCTTTCCTCATACGAAAGGTGCTCCAACCTCCTAATCCTCTTGTTCACCCCCTTCTGTACTTTTCCCAACTCTGCACTGTCCTTTTTGAGATACGGCAATCAGAACTCTACACAGCATTCCAAATGAGGCCACTGCACAGCTCTGTAGAAGGGTGTTACAATACTGGCCATTTTATTTTCATTCCCTTTCCTAATAATCCCCAGCATCGTTTGCCTTTTCCACCATGGCCACACACTGTGTCAGCATTCTGTCTTGAATCACAGTCTGTTTCTGGCCACAAACTGAAATATCCAACTGTAAAGCATGCTCCCTAGTTTGTGACATTTACGGGATAATCCTGAATGTAATTACACCTTGCTGAGTCCATTGAAGTCAATGGTCTTAGAGGGGTGTGATTCTGTTTAGGACTGCTTTGATAGAATAGTCTTCAGAAAAGGTATTGGCTTGAAGAAAGGTTTCAGAAGAACTTCCTTTTCTCATATGAACTTTCATGCCTGCTGTAGTCTTTGCAGCTCTGCTCAAGATGTCTCTGTCATCAGACGTTATATAGGTAATAAACAGGGACAAAGACTTCTCAGGGGTAGAACCCAAATATCAAATCCCCTCCCTATAGATACGCCCTGACCTGGATAGCCCAGGTGAGCCTGATCTCATCAGATCTCAAATGCTAAGCAGGGTTGGCCTTGGTTAGTAATTGGATGGAAGACCTCCAATGAGACCAAGGTTGCAGAGGCAGGCAATGGCGAACCACCTCTGTTAGTCTCTTGCCTTGAAAACCCCACCAGGGTTGCCATAAGTCAACTCTGATTTGTATGCACTCTCCACCATCACCACTCTATAGATATGCCCTGGGCCCCCACCCTACCCTCTTTCCAGTTGCAAATTAAGAACAGATTTATTTGATTAACCAGTTGGACGGAGTGTTAGGTTATCTTCTTTGCAGCCATTTTGTTCTGTTTTGTTTCATTGTCTTCATTGGGTGGTTGCACTTATATTGTGTCAAAGTATTCTCTTTTAAGGGTATTCTTCCTTTAATGGAAAAGCAGGGTATAAGTGTTTTAAGTCAATAATTGCTTACATAACACCACTTCCCCTCCTAATAGCAGACTGGAACATTTTGTCAGCACTTCAACAACTTTTCCTCTTCCTAGCCCTTTTGGGGTTTTCCTTTTTGTTTCATATCCAGTCTGAAAAGAGAGTGAACTCAAATGCTTGTGCGCTGTGTTGTAGGCAGTTTTAAAAAGTATTATACTATTGTCCCTTAATGGGCCAGTCTGACTTCCTGCAATTTTTGGTATACTTTTCCCAGAAAATAATGTATTTTGATTACTAACATTTTTTAATGAACTTGGATCCTTGAAAAGGGGGTACAAAGAGGAAGATCATCTGCCTACACAGGGGTTGGAAGCAGGGAGTGTCCAAGCATCAGCAATAGGATGCAATTGAAATGATGCATGATAATGAGGGATGGCGGAGACGCAGAGGACACAGTGCAGATTTTGAGGAGCCATCCATCAATGGCTGCTGTGCCTTCTACTCCCTGTGCCAACAGGTGATGAAGCCTCATCCATAAAACATTTTCTGGGTGTCACTGACTGGAAGACACATTGGAGGGTTGCACTCTCTCTGCATGAGAAATATCCTCCAAGAGGAAAGGCACATCTGCCATTTTCAAACCCTCCACACAAGAATTGCCATGCACCACTGCCAGAAATCTTACTTTGCAGCATGCTACTTTAAAAAAAAATGGATATGATTTGTAGTTTGCCCTTTCCAAAAGGCTCCATTTAGAAATCAAGATATAAAACGTAAATGCATAGGATATATAAATCTCAAAACTTTGTCATCTGATTCTCTCTTAAGGCTGTGCATTGGAGCCACTAAATCTGAGTTGACGTTCAGATTTGGGACCCAAGGCTATGGATAGGGGAGGGCATGTGTTGCCCTTTGTCCACACCCATGTCCTTTGCCTTGAGCTTTCTTTTCTCCACTGCATGTGCTCACCAGAGCCCACATCATCCCTCCCTCTAGGTCCATTAAGTCTTCCTTCACTCTCACTGCTATTTCTTATGCCGGTGCTATTTTAATCATCCTGCACGTGTATGCACCATTTGTTTTCCGTGGAAGTGATGTGGGAAGGATGATGGCTTTGACAAAGAAAGATCTAACAAGTGCCAGGTGGGTGGGCAAGAGCAGCAGCTGACAGTGGCTCAGTGGGATCTAACTCAACCTAATTTAGATCAGAAACAACGTGTAGAATCATGTTACATGGTTTGTCCTGGGACTTCAGAATGGTGCTATTGAAGTAAGAAATGTGTGGGAATTTGGACAGAGATACCCTCCTATCTCCATCATGTTATGTATATTTAATCTTCTGCTCTCCCCCCTTATTTAGCCCACTTGTTTAGTCCTCTGTTCCCTAATGTGTCATTCTCTTTTCTATTCTTTGCCTGTAGGCATTTCTATTTTTATTCTGGGTTCTAGGCAGAATCTTTTTTGTGATCCTTTCCTAGCTTCAGTGTCGTCGTCTTGAACTAATTTATGAATCACAATCAGTTGCGGTCCGACTTCTACACTTTGTCACAACCATCATACATTCTCTAAACCTGTAAATGCCATCCCAGGCTTTCATGTGTCCTCAGCCACGAGCCTTCCTTTGTATAACTCACCTCTTCTGTCTGTTGCTCACCATTGTGCCAATCTCATGTTTACAGTGCTCAGATTACAGGGGCACAGAAGGAGGCTGGTCTGGCTCTCTACTTCTTGGGATCCCCTGGCTACTGATTTAGAAGGGTCCAAGTGGGCATGCTTTGGATCTGTATCTTGGCTCCAGAGTCCCCATGGTCCCCAACCTCAGTTTCTCAACCTCCAAGCTCTGTGATTATGTGCCTGGAAGAATACAGCTGAGACTCCAGCCCTGCACTGTATTTTTGTGTTTTCTTGTTTGTTTAACTTATCTAGAACTGCCTATGTTATGATCCCACATTAGATCTCTCTTTAGCCAACTAGCTGCCTGTCATCCCCTCTCCCAACACAATGTGTTTGTTTTAGGTCACATGCTCCCACTTGCCAATCAAAGCCCTTGCCACAAGTACCCCAAGAGTCTCAGGCAGCTATTGGGGGGTGGGGGGAGTGGGGAGGAGAAACTTAGCAAGTCTCACAGAGCTCTCTGTGTGCGTATTCTTAAATTCCAAAAGAGAAATGAACAGGAGAGGATTAGAGTCTTATTCAAATGGCTATCAGAGACCAAACAGGAAGATAAAATTCTAATTAGGCTAGAATTGCCAACCTCTAGGTGGTAGCTGGAGATCTCTCAGAATTACTAGCGATCAGTTGCCCTGGAAAAAATGGCTGCTTTGGAGGGCAGACTCTATGGCATACCCAGCTGAGGTCCCTCTCCCCAAAAACCCATCCTACTCCAGGCTCTGCCCCCAAATCTCCAGGAATGGCTCGATCTGAAGCTGGCAACCCTAGGCAAGAAACACTGCAACAGAAGAAGGGAACAGTATTTCTTCCAACAAAAAAAAATGCCTAGGCCTAGCTGGTATCTTTGCTTCCTGAAGATCTAAATTGGGCCATGAAAGCAATGAATGTTTTCTTGGAAAATTCCCTGCTGATGATAAAGGAGCAGAAAGAGCCTCGATTCCAGCCAAGGACAAGATGGAGCCCCATATGAATATTGTTTTCTCACAGCGTGTAGATAAGACAGACTAGTGCAGAGATTTTAGTGGCCAGGGGGAGTATGATGACTGGGGAAAAAATTCAGTTTGCATTACTGCCATTTAGTTGATATTTCTTTTCTGGGGGAGTCATTGTTGAGCATTTCCCTTTCTGAGAACCTTGAAAAAAAACCTCTCCTGCTCAGAAGGGCTACTGCCCTCAGGTGCTTGGGGGGGGGGGCTTGTTTAGACGGCTGTTGGTTGTTACCCCCTGCTCTTGACTGTATTCACAACTGAGAAAAATAGTGCATTTGATCTGTAGTGGAATCACTTATCAGTGTCCAGTTAATTGCCAGGACTACGTGTTCCTTTTAAAAGGGAGCAAGTTTTCCCCAATATTCCAGGCAGCCATTCCTGAACTGAAATTGAGTTAAAAAGTAGCTCTGCTGGTGAAGGAGGACTCCAGCTCGCCTCCCCTGGCAAAAGCAGGCCGATCTCTTGCAAACAGTGTAAATCTGCCCCACTCAGAAGCAGCAAGTACAGAATTCAGCAGAAACGAGATGGCAAGGGACATGAGCAGAGATGGAAAGAGCCATGGTATAGGGAAAGCCAGGAATTGTGGTGATGTAAGTGAAATAGGAGGGAATAATTGTTTACTGCTAACCAGTCCATGTTAACTCTTGAATATGTATCTGTGAGTTACACTGCCAGGGCCTAAGGGCTGATGTGTGCTTCCTACTGCCAACGTCTTGACCTGCAAAACAGGCCCCAGGGGACGATCTCCTCAGCTCAACTCCAGCAGTCGTCCCAGGCTTTAGCTTGATTGCTCGCAAGCTGGGAATTCGGGGCGGTGGGGGGTGGAGGAATCCTTAAGACTGACTTTTCCTTTCCTGTGGCTCTCGTCCCTCCTTACCCGCCGTTCCTTTTCCCAGAGTGTTTAGCTCTGAAAAGAATAATTTATCAAATCATTTTTATTCAAGTTAGGAGAAAGAAGAAAAAGGAGCGAAGGAGGGGGCGAATCCCCCTTTGCTGTTTTAATTGCTTGGCGGTGTACTTGTGAGAAGGGAGCCGGGCTTATCAAAGGCAGCACAGCTGAGCCGCTGCCGCTCGCTAATGAGAGCTGTCATGTGACCAGGCCTGCTTCTCCGATGGACCAGATAGCGCCTCGGCCCGTCCAGCGACTCGACGCTTAGCAAGTTAATTTAAATGATGAGCTCTCAAGTGAGCGCTGTGGGCCTGGCGTGGCAAGGACGTGGGAATAGATGGGCAAAATATTGGGGGGCGGGCGGGGAGGAGAGGAAAGGTTATTTTGCCCCGTGATGATTAATCTGTAAATTGTCAGGGAGAAATAGTCTCTTCGGTTAATGAAATTGTTACTGTTCATTTCTGTGGAGCTTTTGGTTAACTGCGTGCTGCGAAGTGTGCCTCTCTCACCTGCCCTCTCAAGCATCATAAAACAGTCTGACGGGGGGGGGGGGGGGGGCAAAGAGAGGTAGAAGGGGTTGCTGCCCATCTCTGCTCTCCAGGACCCGATTTTGGAAGAGGCTCAGAACATTTAGATTTAACACTGAAAGAGTTATCCGTTGCCATTATTTTACAAGGAAAATATATATTTTTGGTAAAGGAATTCCATGGCCAAAAAAATGTTGACATTTTCCGAGAGAAGACCAACAGGAGGCATGGAAAGGAATAAGGAACCAGCTTAGAGAAAAGAGAGCTTCAGCCCCAGGCCCTGGCTGTGCACAATTGTGGGCTTAGGGGCAATCTGTTCCTGGGTAATCCATACAGGGATGTGGCTGGTGTTTCATTTGTTTTCTTCATAGTATGATATTATGGCTGAAGGCTCAAGTCACTGGCCAATGTACCAAGTAGCTTGCTTCATCAATAGTGGAGATCTCTGTGAGGAAAACAAAGCCCTTTCTGGCCTTTGTTGTTAAGTAAAACATGCATTAGAGAGATTTCACCCTTCTGTTGGTATTAAAGGGTGTCCCTCCCTGGCTCATAGAGGTGCCAGCTCAGATTACCTGGGAGGTAAATCTTTGTTACTCTCGTTTTATGGATGGAAAACTGAGAGGATGTCCCATGTACCAACTGAAGCTTCTGAATAATGTTGAGGGACAGTCTATAGAAGTAGCACATAAATGTACACCGGCTGCCTGCTTGAAATTAGATGGGCTTACAGCCATCAGTGCTCTAGCCCCAAACAAGAAAGCAAGAAGGAATGTCATGATCTGCTACCAAAGCCACCTTTTGCAGAGATAACGTTTGCATCTTTTTTGTCTGTCATCCCACTTAAATTTCACATTTTTAATTAAAAATCCTGTAGGTGCTATTTCTGAGATACAGTTAAATTGGTGACTAAATTCCACCTGAGCTCATTGCCAGTTTCCTCCAATAGAGAAACTGTGTCTCGTCTCTAAAATAGCAAATGTTAATAAAATATGCTGGGAGGGAGAGGGGGGAGGGCATTAGAATGATGCCCTAATATTAAAGTACTGGTTTAATAAGCAGCTTGCTCGCTCTCAGAAGCAATGATGGGACAATCTATTATTAAATGAAACAAATCAATATTAATGTAATGTGATGGCTGAGATTTGCTGGAGTAGTATTTTATATTCATGTGTATGCTGTTAACTCTGCCTTATTAGATATGTGCAACCTGGGTGAGTTAAGGTTGCTGAGGGAACCATCAGTTCTTAAATTTCCTGACTTTTATGTGTGTAAAATCGACCCCAAGCTACTTTATATAAACATCATGTGAGGCATGGAATTTACTCCATTTAAAATCTAAAAAGAAGGATGTATTTGCTTGGCACTGGATAGCCAGTAAATCCTACATGCAGACAGAAAAGAGAGATGCAGTGTTATAAAAACATGCAGTCATAGGTCAGTCTCGATGCTGTGAAATCAAAGCTGGCATATCCTCCTAAATGTGCACATTATTGGAAACACAGTAATCGAATTATTGAATATTATCCTTGAGCTAAAGGGAGCATATACTGCTTATTTTTTCTTCTCAGAAAGAAGCCCAAGCCACATTTCCATGACATAGCAATGAGAGAAAGTACAGTGTAGTGGGCTGGGTATTATTGGACCAAAGAAGTCTGGGTTCATCCAGGAAACTCACCAGATAGATACTTGGGCTACCTCCCTTTCAAAACAAGTCAACTATCACAAAATGTGGCTGTCTGTCACCAATATTGGTAAGTTACTCAGCACTGGTTGTAAAGCAGGTATGTTAGTTGCCTATGTGTTTATGAGCTCAAAATGAGATTCTGGTTCTTTCCTTTAAAGCCCTTCATGATCTGAGGCCCATGTATCACATGTATAAACACATGTACGGACTGCTTTCGTTGTGGCAATTGCTACTTGACCAACCTGGAATCTGGATTGTCTGCAGTGCAGAGTCAAGACTTTTCTATCATGGTTCCAACTTTGAGGAATAGCCTATCTAGAGAAGTGTGTATGTGTAGGGGTGTTAATACATATTATAATGACAATAGTATATTTGATAGAATATATGTTTAAAAGAAATAGAACATGTTTAAACTAAGACTTTTGTTATATATTATATTATATTATATTATATTATATTATATTATATTATATTATATTATATTATATTATATTATATTATATTATACTGGTCTGCTATATTGAGGGGTATAAGATTTATACTATATTGATAGTATAATTGATAGATGTATATTATACTGATAGAATATTTGATAGTATAATTGATAGAAGCATGCTATATTGATAGGATATTTGATATATATGATAGAATACCTGGAAAAAAAATTAGAATGTGCCTAGACTATGGGAATTATCAAGTAATAAGAGGGGGTAAGGGTTGGAAAGCTGTTGGAAGTCGATAGAGAGGGGGGAGGAAAAGGGTGGGGGATAGGGTTAATTAGATATTGAGGGAATGTATGTATTGAATTTGAAAAGTATACTCACCAATAAAAATTTTCTAAAAAAAATAGAGAAGTGTGTATGTAGGGTTGCCAGCTCCAAATTGGGAAATTCCTGGAGATCTGGGGGGTGAAATCTGGAGAAAGTGGGGTTTGGGGAGGGAAAAGACCTTGGCATGGCATAATTCCATAGAGTCCACCCCCCAAAGTAGCCATTTTCTCCAGGTGAACTGATCTCTGTGGTCTGGAGACCAGTTGTAATTCTGGGAGATCTCCAACCACTACCTGGAAGCTGGCAACCCTATGTATATGGCACCTTCTTTGCAACCTTTAGGAAAGCCTTTAAATGTCTTTGTATGAATGAAAATGGTCCCCACCCAAATTTAGTCTTGTTGGCTGGTAGCTTGTTATATTTCCATGTTTTATTTGAATTTGGCTTGGATGGTCTAATAATATGGATATATTTGTTGTTTTTAGTGTATACTTTTAACTGTTTATGTGATTGCTTTGTGTGTTGTGGAATGGTGGGATATACATATTTTAAATAAATAAATAAATTAGGCAAGTCACTCCTTCTCAGCTTAAATTGCCTATTACGATAACTGTGTCTGCTGGCTCTAAATCCCTAGAAGGAAAGTCAGACTACAAATATGAGAAATAATTTGAAGGCACTAAGAACACTTTCCTGGGAGTGAGCTACCATTGAATAAACCTGAGTAGAATTTCATATAGACCTGCTTAGGATGGCACAGTTAGGCTTACCGGTAACTCCTAACAATAGGTCTTCCTGGTAGAAGGAGTAGTGATTTTTCAACACTCCTTCCCTCCAGTTTACCCCTCATGTCATTCCTGGGAAGGCTCCATTCCCGTTCCTTAAAAACAGAATTTTGGGGAAATAAGTGGGCTGCAATGAGAGGTGGGAGATATGGAGGTTTTGTTTTGACAATGAAGATACCTTCTAGTAATGCATGTTCTTTTTGGGATCCAGCAGTTATTCACAATCTGTTAGTGAGAACCCAGCTTTGAGCAATAATTGAAGCAGGATCTTTAGATATCAGGAAATGCACATATGCACACAAAACTCTGACCTAAAACACATTTATATTGGCATCTTATATGCATTGCAGTGTACCCAGCTGCCACAGTACTTTTTTTCTGTAGATCTTGCTGCCTCCATCTTGAGTATTGTGTTAGACATTTGTTCCACTGTCAAAATAACTATTTGTATAAATATAGGGGTGTTTATTGTTTGCTCTGCAAGGTTGCAAAAGTAGTGGCAAGAACTGCAGAAATGGTACACAGTGGAAGCAAAGTGGGTAGGTTCTTATTCTTTATATTTGCAATATGAATAACCCAATAGCTAAACACAACGGAGAGAAACTATAAATGCTGGCTTTCAACCCTGCAGGATTTATAGGGATGTGTGGAAAACCTCGGAGTCATTTCAGTCTTGAAATCTTTTTCTTGTCTGAAGGAGTGGATTTCTAATGAAAATCTGTTTGCTCTTTTCGATTTTAGCTTGTACCGTCTGCAATGTCATAGACTATTGTTAACAATTTATCAAATGAGTTACAAGCCTCTGATATCTTTGGGTATGTGTATTTCACTCACAGCTATTTATTTATTCATTTAAAGCATGTAAGAAGAGAATTCCACAGCCCATTTGCTGCTGCAGAAAAGACCCTGTCCCATGTAACCTTCCACCATCCACCGTAGGCAAAAGGAGACCATGTATCTTCTATAGGTGACTTAATTATATAGATAAGTGTATATGTTGGAATACCCTGAGCCCTGTTTTTAATGGTAACAAACAAACACATTGAATCGGCTCAGAAATCACCTGAGTGTTAGTGAAGTTATTTTAAAATTGTAGTTAATATGCTCCATATAGCCTTTCTGGATTAACAACCTGAAGGGCTATATTCTGAACCAGCTGTAATTTTCAGGCACTTTTCAAAGAACACCAGATAGCCAATGTTGAACCCATGGAGATTTAATAAACTAATGCTGGGAAAGTAGTGATTCCATTTTTCTCACAATCCTATTACAACTCGAGTTCTGTAGTATTAAGACTGCCTAACTAATATTAGTTTTCATGCACAATATTGTGAGACTCCATTATGATTGTTCTCCTTTATGCTTGTGTTTTTCAAATAAGTACCAAGTGAACATGCAGTATATCACATTTAATAATAATAATCTGGACTTATCTGTGCACTCTTCTGAACAGACTACTGTCTCACTGACAGGGCCGGTGCCAGGGTTTCTGGCGCCTGAGGTGAGATACCTACTTGCACCCTCCTGCCTGCTCCAGCCCTGCGTGATGATGTCACTTGTGACATCATCGCGTAAGAGCATCCCCCTCACCTGTGGCGGGCGGCAGCGGCGAAGGGGCAGGGAGGCTGCCGGCTTCCCCACTCGCTGCCCTGCCGCCTGGGCGCCTGGCTCAACGAGAGCCAAGCCAAGGCAGGTGGCAACGGTGAAGGGCGGAGAGGCGAGTGGGGATGCGGCCTGCTTCCAAGTGGGGGGGGGTCGTCGTCAGGGGCCAGCACAGTGGGGAGTGGGGATGTGGCCTGCTTCCAAGTCGGGGGTGGGGGGTCGTCAGGGGCCAGCCCAGTGCCTCCTTTAGAGTTCGGTGCTCGAGGCGGCTGCTGGCACCACCTCCAAGGCCATCTGCTATGCTCATGACAGTAGTGGGATTCAAACCAGCAGAGTGCTGATTTGCAGCCCAGCAACTTAACCACTACGTTGCAGCAGCTTTACAATTTAAGTGATGTTCCCATTCAGTTTGAGCCTCATTTTTACATTAACATGATTTGACACACACACACACACCGTTCCATTTAGGTAAAAATTAATTACAACCCTTGACTCTTATCTGTGACGGCACACAGCACCAAAATTCTCAGTAGTGCCCTCTCTACAATCTTGCAACAGTCATTTATATATGTTAAAATATTGCCTTTAAAAATTTTGGGTACTTGACAAGTATCAACGAAATTGCTACAGATGAAGCAGCAAGGAGTTCAGCCAGATACTTCCTGGAAACATGGTAATTCTTAGCTACACAGACTTTCCCCCACATTTTGTTGTATGCCTTTCTGAATGTCTGGCAGCTGCACATTTTCATCTGATGTTATTCAGGAACGTTTAACTCACCAGCTGCGGCCAGTATTTATGTGCTTGAAAAATGCTTCCCATTTTGCAATCAGCAAATGGACTTGGGCATATATGGGGTGACAGTAAAAATGTCATCTCACTTGTGATGCATGCAGTAGTAATAGAAGGAGGATCACAACAGTACAGATTTTAAAACTATGCCTTAAAAGATAAGTTGAGAGAAAAACGGAAGTCTTCAGAAATTCGAATTTCTTTTTACTCACGCAGCTGTTATAGGTAATGACGGAACTAATGGTGCAACTTAGCTTTATAATCATCTTAATACATAAAAGTTAAATTTTTGTGTCCTTTTTCTTGTGTCCTTCAATTTTTCTATTCCTGTCAGTTCCACAGCTTACGTTCAGTTTGGTTGATTCCATCCCTGCCTGGGATGCACAATAAGATACCATAACTATCCAGTGGTACTATGTTAGCTTAATTTTTTTGAGAGTGCAAGTATTCCTTGGTGGCTTTTCCAACATTACAGAGTATTCAGATTTTTCTTCCAATGTGTATCACTGTACATTTATTTAGACTGAACTCTGCCATGCTGTTGACTCCTCATCCAGTTTGGATCCTTTTCAAATTTTGCAGTTCACTTTAATCATTTGTAGACATTCTACTTCTCTGTTTACCTCAGATTCCAGGTCAGTGACCTGGAATAAGATAATAATAAGATAAATAAGATGATGATCCCTTATCTCACTTTTCACAACTACTGAAAACCAGATCTAATTTCATGTATATCTAGAAAGAGATCTCAGACATTTTGGAACTGTTTAGTTTAGAAAAAAATATGACTTGGTATTGACAGGATGTAAATTTGTAGATTATGTATGGCAGTTGAAGACAATAGAACTGTTTCTTCCTCTCCCTGACAATATTAGAATTTAGGAGTTATCCAGTGAAGTTGTTGGCAGTACATTCAGGATATACAAAAGAAAGGACTTCTTCACACAGCATGAGTTCATTCCTAAAGGATGTAGAGATGGCATCTGGCATAGATAATTTTAAAGAGAGACTAGACAAGAGTCATGGAGGATAGGTCTGGCAATGGCTTTTAGCTGTCATGCCTAAATGAGCCTTTATTATTGCGGGAATTTTGCCTCTGAGTGTCAGTTTCTGGAGACAAACACTGGACAAGGAAACTGCCCTCATGAACAGCTTGTAGTATTCCCAGAGAGGGGGGTATCTGGTTAGACACTGTGGGGAAAAGGATACTGGTTGAAACGACTCCTTGAATACGTGTTCTTACATTCTTAGTTGGAATCATTGGTCTAATTACTTATCCTATATATTTTATTGTATGGTAGAAGTTTGTTGCGACCAGTGCCAAAAGTCATCTTTACTCATAGAAAATGGCTTTATCAGGGATAAATGACATCAACCTGCATCCCATTGAGGAAGGAATTTAGGCTGGTAAGCGCAACGAAGAACGTGCTAATCTTTGCTGAACATCAAGAAGGTATCCAGATCGGAGGATTTAATTTGGCTTTCTACACGGATGAGATGTCAAACAGAGATCAGATCTGAATCAACCCGTAAAGGTCAAGCTGGATTTGATTGTTTTGGTTAAAGCCTTTCTCCTGACGAGGATAGGAAATTAGGAAGTCTGTTCACAAAGCGTTGTGCAAGCTGTCTTCAGATGGACAGGAAAGATACATGCTTTCCTTTGCCATGGCGAAACATACAGCAGTAAAAGAAATTAAAATATGAACATGTCAAACATTGGGAACTTCTCATGGTTGGACACCTAAGTACACCATAAATAAGCAGGAAAGGCCAGGTCTAACCTACAGTTTCATGCGAAATAACTGTGAATAATTGTGTCCTTCATCCTGTGTGCCTAATTAAGAAGAGGAAAAAATTCTCAATGATGCTCCAATTAAGAACTGTGAAAACGATGATTTCTTGTTGCTTGAGAGAAGCACCTGGCACATGTGGCTGCGGCATGAAAAACACTAGTGATGACAATAAACTGGCATGTCCCCTTTAACAAATGTGCAAATGGAATAGTTTTAAAAAGAGGCCTTTGAAACAAATGTAGGCAGGCACCATTAGCTGAAACACTTCAAATATATCCCAATGGCAGATTTGCAAACAAAACATGTATCTTCTTTGTAACCCACACACACAAATGATAGGGATGTAAATGTAGTATATGACAGGTAGAAATACAGACTTTTTTACTGGCGCTGCTTGTATATTTTTTAGCGACCTGACAGCAAGAAAGTAAGATTTTCATGTAGCTTTCCCCCCCATTCTGTGAAATGATTAATCTGCTAAATTTCTGCATGTATGCAGCTGCTGTTATGGTCAAAGGAGATGGGCCAGTTAAACAAAAACTTGGCAACCGTCTTAAAATAAAGTTGTATATGTTATCATCATCAGGGCTGAATTAACTTAAATATAATGCTGACTATGCTTTCGATTGGAGGCTTGGCTACCTTAGTAGCTGAATGGTGTCATGTGTATGCCTATCCTCTTCCTTGCCTTGGGTTCATATACAGATTAGGTGCCCTGTGGGGACCTGCACAATCCTGATACCCATGGCTGGTGGGTTTCCCTTTCCCATGAACCGAACAGAATACAATGTCTTCAGAGGGCTTGTGAGTGCATGTATTCTCCTAAGTCACAGTGTATATTGATTCAGGACTGCTTTTTCTATGTTAGAGATGTGAAGAGGGGAAGGAAATATTATTTTTCTTTAAAAGGTCTTGGTCCTTCAAAATAAGATTGTATGCTCTGTAGGCAATGACAGCAGGTATGTTTACAGGATTTTTACATTTTATCTGCCTCATGGCCCATGAATGCCTTGGGGAATGGCCTTAACCATCTGTGTTAAGCCCTTGAACAAATCCCTTTTAGCAGTTAGTAATTATCTGATTACTATCCCTTTAACTCCAACACACAGCCAATTACACGGCAAATTTCCTGTAACGACATGGGGCTCATACAGTCTTTCACATTCTCTGATAGTCTAAGATATTGTAGAGAGCTTAATTTCTGCAGGTCTCACTCATTCCATGACCCTTCTTCTCCTATGCAAGCATCTTCACTTCCTGTTCTTTCAGCAATGCCCATACTGTCTTCTACAGTCTAAACAGGTCAAGCATCAGGTCGCCGCCAATATATTATCTTCACTCTATACCTCTGAGTTGCTGGCTCAGATCCAAAGCAGTGCAAATGCAGTAGAACTCACATAACAGGTCTTTGCCAATTTCCACTTCCCGCTTACCCACCCTCAAGAACAGTGTGTTTAAAGGGGGGTGGTGAGGAGGGGGAATGGGCAAGGAAAATTGGCAGGTCTCCTTTGCATGAGCTTGTGTGCCTGAATCCTGGAGTTTTTACTACAACAGCTGACTGTAACTTTGGAGAGACATTTTAAACTGTGGAAGAGGCATGGAAGGGAGGGCTTAAGCACCTTCTTGCCCAGCAGCTTTTACTCACTTTCATAGTGGGGCTGTGGCTCAACAGTGGAGCGTCTGCTTGGCATGCAGAACATCTCAGATTGAATCCCTGACACCTTTAGTGAAAAGCATCAGGTGATAAGATCCCAGAGAGCCACTCCAGGGCAGGCAATAGTGACTTTGATGGACCAGTAGTCTGATTCAGTAGAAGACAGCTTCATTGTGTTCAAAGTGCCTGGTGCGGCAAATTTACATTAAAACGCCACACAAAAATTCTAATACTTTCAAGTCAAGTCTGGTCGGCTCTCAGTCAGGAATCTTCTCTTCTTATGAGCCGGTGCTCACCCAGCTCTGTTTTCAATATCGAGGATCAAGTCATCATCAGCTGCACTAGTTTTATCTAACATGTTTCAAGTAGGAAAGTACCTCTAAGCATCTGCAAAATATTTCTTTTGCTAGTAAGTACTTTTAGCCATTTCCAATACATATAGAGTTAAAGGAAATAGAGTTAAAGGAAATCCTAAACAGAGTTTTACACCCTTCTAAGCCCGTTCACTTCTGGAGGGATGAGGATTGTGTAGCCAGCCATTCTGAATCCCGGAGTTCCCAAACAAGCATGGGTTTACCCATACACCCTTTCCCTTGGATGCTATCATAGGAAATGTAGTTTTAAAGCAGATCTTTACATTAGGGTCAGTCTTAAGTAATATTAATGAGTTAATTGTGATATTTTGGCCCCTATAATCCACTCATTTGAAGAACCTTTTTTTTGTAAAGTGTTTGCATCATGGCTTCAAACCAGTCTTTGGTGGGTGGTTGATTAACAATAGTTCATTCTATTGTATAGTCACCTTATTCTTCTTTAGTTTTGTCAAAAATTAGCAACAAGACTAGGAAATGATGAGTTAGCACAATTTGATAGGGAAGATCTCTACTATGAATATTTAATTCATCTCCAGGCTGAATCCATGCATTGAGGGATTTAAAGGGATGAACAATACAATAAAATAAAATTGGTTAGTCTTAAAGGTGCTACTGGACTCTTTTTGATTTTGCTACTACAGACTAACACGGCTAACTCCTCTGGATTAAAGGGATGACAATCTCTTTGGTGTGCAGAGACAGAAATTTCTGTCTGTATTGCACTTCATCTGATTAAAAAAGAAAGCTGTTGCATTTGCCTTCCTACCTCACCGGAAGAAAACACTGAAACCTCATGCAAATCACCATCTTTGTTATCTTGTCCTCAGGTGTTAGAATCCCTTTCCTCCTGCTGGTTAAAACTCCACTACTTTGTTATCACATGGCAGTTGCATCTAATGGCTCATTTTCATGACATGGCTAGCGGAGAGACATCTCACAATTCCAGAGTCTAGAACAGAGCATATGAGGTAGGAATTCAGAATGCCAGCTGCATATCTGCTGGGTAATCGACTGACCAGGCTGCTGCTTGTAATTTTCTCATCAATATAACTGTGCAGATTTCGCAAGATGAACCTTGTCAACATGTGTGTTGTTTAATAGAGAGGGTGGACTGCTCATTCCATTGTAGCTCTACAGGAAAGGATTCTGATCACCAAGATCCCACTATATAACAAATGGCTCACTGACCACATCAAAACAATGGAAATAAGCCAGTTGTTCAAAGGGTAAGCCAAAAAGCAGAAGAGTGCAAAACATTCAAATCCATTCTTATCCATAGATCCAGAGGAGTTAGCCATGTTAGTCTGTAGTAGCAAAACAGAAAAGAGTCCAGTAGCACCTTTAAGACTAACCAACTTTACTGTAGCATAAGCTTTTGAGAACCACAGTTCTCTTCGTCAGATGCATTCTTCTCCATGTATGTGTTCTTTGTGCTAGTGATTTTGTTTAAAGTGGCATTGTATTCCATGCTTCTTGTCTGGCAAAACTGGGCAAAAAGTACCATGTGGTGCCAGAAAATCCCATATAAATGCTCAGATTAAAATCCAGTATGTTATCTGTACTGATGCTGTGACTAGGGTTGCCAGGTCCCCTGTCCTCCCAGTGGGAGGTGAGGGACCCAGCACTTGCCTGCTCAGTTGTCTTTTGTTTGTGTGCAAGGCATGCGCATGTTCCTGGACCCATGTGATAATATCACTTCTGGGGAGTGATGCTAACATGTTGGCCGCAGCTCCCCTGGGAGTGCTCTAGTGCTCCACGGGGAGAGGGGCAAATCAGGGCCAGATCGCGCCCAAATCAGGCCACTGCATACCGCCAGAATGCTCCCATGCTCCGCAGCAGCCTGATTCAGGCACAGATCAGGCCCCAAAAGCCTTGGATCGGGCCCGAATTGGCCCAGAACAGGCCGCTGCAGAGTGCAAGAGCACTCCTGCACTCTGCAGGAGCCCAATCAGGCCACTGTGGAGCGCAGGAGTGCTCCTCTGCTCCACAGATGCCTGATTTGGCCCAATTTGGGCCCAAACCAGGCCTGCAGGAGCTTGCCGTGCCACCCGGGAGCACACCCCTGGGAGGCCTGTGCCTCCCCCGCCAGCCAGGTAAGCGGGGGTGGAAGGTGGGAGCGAGGGATCCCCCGTCCCCATTGGGGGACTGGTAACCTTACTTGTGATTGATTGATTGATTTGATTTACATTATTTATAATCTGCCTTTCTCACTGAGACTCGAGACAGATTACACAGAGTAAGTAAATGCAATCAAGAGGGTGAGACATCTAATAAGCAATGAAATGTGACTAGCATTATAGTCATCTGAAAAAACACATGATAAACACATTAGGCATGTTTGCTCCAAGGAACTGTTGTGCTGAAAAGCCATAGATGAAGAACAATAGGCAGGAGCTACAAAAAAAGCGAGTTCCACTGGATTCTTATTCAGGACCTTATAGCTGAGCTGTTCCTTTCACATTACTCGCCTGACTTCTTCTGGTCTCCTAGCCTCTCTTAGCTAAAATCACTTCCTGGGGAGGAGGCTGGTACTGAGAACGTACGTTTATATTGGTAGCCTTATTCCAGTCTTCTGGCACATTGGCTACACGACTACAGGAGCTACCATCTGCCAAACCAAATTTGCTAGATGATGCTACTTTCAAAACTCAAGACGTTAGCTGAAACCTGCATTCCTAATGAACCATAAGTGAGGCCTTGACTTGATAGGCCATCACTCATCTTCATACTCTGGACCTTTGCTTTGAGAAAGAAAAGGAGTGTTGGGTGTGAGGAATGCCATATCCACCGGTGCAAGTTGTATTTCCCTCTGATACAGGTAATAGAGTAATTTTGCTTTAGCGAAGGTGTGTGAGAGTATTAAAGGGACTGTTCTCTTCCTCAGTCTCTTACTTACAGGCTGACAGCCTTTTCACTGAAGTCAGAAGTTTATTTTCTAGGCATCAAGTGAAAACCATGTGTCCCAATCAACAATCACTCAGTGTTATCTTTTAAGACTTTTATTTAAAATCAATCTGGAAATAGTAAAATATACAAAGATACAAAAATGTTCCAAATATCAACAATATTAAAAGTAGATCTGCATACATGTCATCATCCATTATCTATCTTAGATTTAAATGATAAAAGCTCACCAAAATCCTTTTTGAAAGATTAGATAGTCTCTTTTTTATTGTTTTTCACAGATACATAAGGAAACATGAGACATTTATCATTATGCTTGTCTATATCCATTATCTAGTTCTTCACCTATATTTCATCCTACTACATCGTTAAGTGTGAGTTTCATTACATCATATATTATTATCATACATATTTCATTACATCATATATATTACATTATATTTCATCCTACTACATCTTTAAGTGTGAGTTTCATTACATCATATATTATTACCCTTAATATTACATTACATTTAGTCATTGTATTTGTTTATCATCCATTTGTAGAAGGGATCCCATGGTGCGGAAACTTCTTCCATTTGCCCTTTCGTTAATGAAGTTAATTTGTCCATTTCCGCAGTTTCCATTATTTTCTCTATTAGCTCTTCTTGCTGTGGAATTCTTTGTTGTTTCCAGTAAGATGCTAGTAAAATTCTAGCCCCCGTTACTACATGAATTATCACATGTTTTTGCTCCTTGCTTATATCTGGCATACAGTTTAATAAAAAAGTTTCTAGTTTGAGCGGAATTAATATCTGCAGAATAGTTTGTATTAGTTTGTGTACCATTATCCAGTATCTGTGCACCTCTTTACAGGACCACCACATATGAAAGAATGTCCCTGTACATTTTTTACCCTTCTAGCACTTATTTGACATATTTTTAAACATTTTTGCCAGTCTATCTGGTGTTAAATACCACCTATGGAACATCTTATATAAGTTCTTTTTGAACGTAGCAGATTTAGTTATTTTAATATTTACTTTCCATATCTCATTCCACTGTGCTGGATCAATATTATTACCTAGAAAGATGAGATAGTCTCATGCTCCCAAGCCTGAGAGACAGGGATCTTTGAGTGTGGCTATCTAATTTAGACCAGATGACATGAAACCTACATGGCCATACAAAAATCCGCCAAGTTGTCACTTCCCTATGGTATGTCATGAGTTTCTTTCTGACCTATAGATCTTTCTCATGAAATAAATGTTACAAATCAGTGATCTGTTCATTCTTCATACTGTTAAGAGTTTATTCTGGGCTTAAGTCCAACTATTGTACTTAATCTCTTTCCAAAATGGAACGGTAAAACATATCTGATAAAAAGATGTTTTGCAAATATGAAAATAAAACAATTGTCAGGCCTACTTCCATTTCGTTAAACCAATATGTGTTTCAGACCAGAGTCTGCAACACTTGAGTCCAACACCTAGAACCATAAGTATCCCACCATGACATGTTAAGTCTCACATTAACTCTCACGCACACCTGCATTTTTTCATATACACTCAGTGCTTTCCTCTTGAGAACTGTTGGAGGTGGTGGCAGTTTCATACTTGAAGTAAAACTATATTAGAGACTAGCAACAAAGCCTATTGTGGGGAAAAATACAACGGGATCTAGAAAGGGGAGAGTGAGCAGGCAGGTATTCCCTCCTCCGTTACTGATGCCAACCAGATGAAGGCAGGGAGGGTGGGCATAGCCACCTCCTCTGCATCTGATCCTAGCCGATGGAGCAGCTATTGCCACCTGCTCCACTCCTGATCCCTGCTGGGTGAAGGGGCGGGCTTTGATGCCTGCTCTGCACCTGATCCCAGCCGGGTAAAGTGAGGGTGAGCATTGCCACCTGCTCCGCTCCTGATCCCGGCTGGGTGAATGGGGGGGGGGCAATTGCTGCTTGCTCCACACCTGATCCAGGTTGGGTGAAGGGGGTGGGCATTGCCACCTTTTCTGCTCCTGATCCCAGCTGGGTGAAGGCGGGGGGTAGGCATTGCCATCTGCTCCCCTCCTGATCCCAGCTGGGTGAAGGGCAGGCGGGCATTGCTACCTGCTCTTCTCCTGATCCCAGCTGGGTGAAGGTGGATGGTGAGCATTGCCACCTGCTCTGCTCCTGATCCCAGCTAGGTCAAGGCGGGGGGCGGGCATTGCCACCTGCTCTCCTCCTGATCCCACCTGAGTGAAGGGCAGTGGGCATTGCCACCTGCTCCTCTCCTGATCTCAGCTGTGTGAAGGTAGAGGGTGGGCATTGCCACCTGCTCTGCTCCTGATTCCAGCAGGGTGAAGGAAGGGGTCGGGCTTTGCTGCCTGTTCCACGCCTGATCCTGGCCTGGATCCTGGAGGTCTGGTTGCCTCATCTGGGCTTTCCTCCACAGCAGTGCCCTCTGGTGGTGCACCAAGGTAGGAAGTGAGTTGTCTTGAATCTGTTTAGCCTTTTATATAGTAGGATAAGGTGAAGCCTGACAGAGCAATTCTGAGGTCTATCTGCCTCCATCAGTACCCTGTAAGCCACCTGCCATAGAAGGATTGCATGGTCCTGTTTGTACAAATTTTATTCACTGACACCCTCTCCACAGCCTGCAACTGTTTCTATCTTTCCCTTCTTCTTATTTCCACTCGTGGATTTTTAACCATTTTTTCATGCAGGTCTCATCTTCTCATTCTTAGATGTAGCTTACCAGATGGGCTGTTAGTAGGGTTTCCAGGTCCTCTTACCCTCCCGGTGGGAGGGGGGGAGATCTGGCTCCTACCTTCTTCTTGTGGTCTTCATGTTTTACTTGCATGCACACAGCACGTGCAGCCTGCAGCTACATGATGACATCACTGTGTAGCAGGCCAATTTGGGCCTCAAATGAGCCCCATTCATCCCATTTGGGGCCCAAATCAGCCTGCAGTGAAGTGCAGAAGTGCTCTTGGGGTGGCACAATGACATCAGTGATGTTGTCACGCCACCCCGGAAGCATGCCCAGGAGGCCCATTCCCATGCCTTCCTCCCCACCGGCCAGGTAAGTGGAAGCAGGGGGCGGAGGGTGAAAGCAGGGAATCCCCTGCCTCCACCTGGGGAATGGGATCCCTAGTTGTTAGCACTGGCTCACTTTTTCCACATTTCTCTAACACTGACATCTTCTGCAAGACCACTAAGCCTACAGTACTTTTCCTGATGCAGTATTGTCACTAGATTCCAGTATAGAAACAACAGGAAAATGGAGTTTCTATTGAGATCCATTGGAGCTAGAGCAGCAATAACTTCTGTGGTAGGAACTGGAATCAGCAGCTTCAATGAAGTTTGAAGCTTTTCTCCAGAGCCTTCCTGTGATGGAAGTGGCTGGAGGAACTTAGGACTACAAACTTTGCTAAGTGGATACAAACATCTCTCTGTTCACACTAACTGAGAATGAGGTAGGAAAGACCTGACATGAATTTTCGTTTGCTCACATGTGTAAAAATATCTCTAAAAACCAAGAATCTGCCCAAAAAATAGCAAAAGGGAGTAAAACCCTTTTCCCTGGTGTACTAGGTATTAAAGTTACTATTATTATATGCATGAAAGAGATGTATAATGAAAAATGTCAAAGCTGGAACCTGCTTCCCACAGCAAAAGTGATACACTTCGTTCTGCAATCAAGCCTGTCTGTGCCAAGAATGCCGTTTCCGTGGCCTTGTATTAAACTTCATGTGTAAATCTGGAGCAGTTCAGTCTCTCAGGGCAGCCTGGCCTGGTCACACTTCAGTTAGGGAGTGGTATGCCTCCCTTTACATTACAAGTTTTGTAATACGCTGTTTTCAAAACTATCTGTTTTTACACCACTGCATCTGTACTTATACCACTCTTTTTCCCCCTGACTTGCCAATGTATACTTTCTAAACTACATTAGATATCTGTTCAAAAAGATTTGGGCATATGTATGAGTGCACAAAATGAGTATAGTTATAGATGAGCATTGAATGCTGTGTGCTTATATGAAAATCTGCATATGCCAGTGTGAATTCATGGTTTCCTTAAGCAAAGGTAATTGGCAGCGTGCTGTGCCTTTGAGGCTTGAAGGACAAAGGGAGTGATTTGCAATCCTATCTTTCCAAGCAACCTCGCAACAGCCCTCTTTTCCATTTGATGCTTGTGATTAGAAAAAAGGGGGATGGTTGAGGCGGGTTTTGTACATCACAAATGCATTTTTTCCCTGGTACCAGAGGGCCAGGGAAGTGGGGGACAGTATTGCAAAGTGTGCTTGCTTCATTCTTCAATAGTTGCTGGCTAAGCCCCTCTGGATCTAGTCAGTAGTACAGGCAGATGCCCAAACAGCTCACAAGAGAGGAAATTTGCTTTTTAAAGAGCACATCTGGCCACTCCGTGCAGCATCCGCCTCATTGCCTGTTTTTGCACTATTAGCTCCTCAATATTGAGAACGGCAACAATTCCCAAGCACAATTTCTTTTCAAAACTTTGAAGATTGCAAATCTTTTGATTCCACATTCTTTGCAGGCAGGATAACAAATGCAACAAGTTTATTGCATAGCTTCTGAAAAATCCTTTTATACGTAAGTATATAAGATAACAACTGCAAGGGAAGAGGTCACCATCAGACCTCACAGCTAAACTGAGACTTGAACCCTACTAGGTTTGCAAAATCGGTGCTTTCTGCTTACACTGACTCTAAAGGCAGAAAGTCGGGTTTGCATGAGCAAAAGCTACTTCATAGCTCATGTATTCCTGTCAAGTGCATTTACCTCCCAGCCCTCCCAGCCCATCGGCTCCCTCCTGCACAAGTTGATCTAAAAATCCATTTGGCCAAACACCCCAGCAGTTGCCATCAGCTTCCCTTTCAGTCAAAATCTCTCAATTAGACTGCTTTCTCCTCCTTTGCAATTTACTTAGCAATGCTTATTGAGGCTGATTGCACAGCAGTCTCCCAGAGTTTGCATCCCTCTTTCTTTCCAGGCAGCCTTGCTGTGAATAGGCATGGTCCAAAGAATGGGAGATACAGAAGATGCTCAGTTGTTGGCACTGTGGGCCTCTTGTCAGTCCAAGCTGCAGTTAACCTAAGGCCCACTCAGCAGTGGGTAAACCAATTCCTATGTACATTCATGCTATCTCGTTTATATAGTTATCTACAATTGCATATTTTCTCTTGCTCAAGCTGTCATATAGTTCTATTTTAATGGGATGGACAATGGCTCAGTTGTAGAACATCTGCTTTGAATGTATAAGATTCCAGGTTCGATTCCCAACATGTCCAGATAAGAGGATCTGGTAGGAGTTGATGTGAAAGACCTGTATCTGAAATCCTGGAGAGCCACTGCTGGTTGGAGTAGACGAGACTGACATTGGTCAATGGTGTGACCATATAGGGCAGGTTCATGTGTTCTTTCACAAACACTTTTAGACTTTTAACTTTCCTGTCTATCATACATATACTACATAGGCATTCTTATGCAGATATACTCTGGGCATGTCTGCATTTTGGGAAATACTGTATAGGATCACCAGCTGTTAAAAGGCAAGAAGGGTAATGTATGTCACCTCTGCTTTGCACTGTTTTTAATTAGTTTTATTAATGCATTTTACTGAATTTATTGTTTTAAATTGGTTTGCTTTTATTGTTAAATTTCTCTTTGCTCATCTGAGGCCATAAACTATGCAGTCAGAGTCCATAAATTATATTGAGCTAATGCTCAGCTGAATCTGTTTTCAGCCCTGAAATACGATATTAAAATGTAGATATGTCTCAGAGCATGTGCAGAGAGCTCTTCCTCAATATGAAGTCACCACATATATCTGAAATTAGAAAAAAGAATTTCCAGACTTACATGGGTACCCATGGCACATATGGGTATAAATAAGGCTTAGATCAGTTTAATAAATAAATCCCAGTTAATCCCATTTTTATTGGATGTCCCACCCGTAGATCATAATGACTTATACAATGTAATCTGCTGTGAGTTTCAGTGAGAGAGGTAGACTACACGTAACATAAATATTGTATATAGCAGAAAGATCAATCTGTTAATCTTTTCTTTTACTTTGAAACCTTTCCTGTTTAACCACAGTAATTTTGGTAGTTTAAAATTGGTTCATCCCCATATATTCCATCATGTAAATAAAGTTTGTTTTTGTTTTGTTGTTGGCTGGCTTGAGATTGTTAGCTGAGGGAAAATATCTGACACACACAAAATCTTTGGTCACATTAAATGGGCCTAGTCTAAATGGTGGCAGCATATAGGGAAAGTAACTTCTGAGTTCCCTTTTCCCCAATAGCCCTGAGCTGTAGCTGGGTGAGGGGAGGTACATAACGGGGAACTGGCTGCCTGTCTGGTGGAACCTCTGGAAGAGGAGAGAGGGGACCCTGTGAGGATTTGGGTCAGGGGTCTCTGCCTGCTGTAATGGAGGCTAGACAGATGCTGTAAGGTGGGCAGGTGCCACTTCTACCCACCACACCTTTATTTTCTTAAATTCATAATTACATTGTATACATTATGCCCTTCTGAGACCTCACCGAGGCAATTCTATTCTGGATCTTTGGACTGCGTGTTTAGCAGGTCTCTGTGTTTAGCTCTGTTCTGGCCTACTGATGCATCCTGCATGATCTTTTTAGTCAAGACCAGCAACTGTTTCCCTCTATTCCTGGTCATATCCTTGACAAAAGCACCCACCACACGCCGCAAATGTCAGTAACTGATGTTCTCTCTTTGTGTAGCTTGTGATAAAGTTGTTCAAATTCAGCAAACCTCTAATCCTGTATTTCAAAAGAAAACCTTAGTGATTCAATTCAACATTTTCATGGAAGAGCAACTTCTACTGTTTAAATATGCAATGCATTGCACAGAAGTGTGTTTTTCACCTTCAACTTCTCATCAAGTACCTGCAGTATGGGAAGAACCAAATAGCAGTGTCTGTTTCATCATATTGTTAGAAACCTGATATACTGATATGCAAATGCTGGGCCTCTCACTGAAGGGTTGAGACAGATGACCTATTTAAAAAAATGTTCAAGGTGGAATGACAGAAGCATTCTTGCCTGTGGTGTGCATACTCATCATATAATTTTCTCTGGTGAGCAGGTTTTGCAGATTACTGTAGTGCTGCAAAAGAAATCAGTATTGACACTAGGGCATCTGTTCCAATTGTCCTGATTTTTCTCCCCAGGAAAAGTATCTGTTTTCTGATACCTTTCCCCTGGTAAATCATGGCCTTTATTTGTTCCTGTTTTGAGTGGGGGGGGTGTTGTTTGGTAGGTGCACTTTAAATTGCTCCTGGAACGCGCCATTTTGTCAGGTTGGGTCCATGGGCATTGGTGGATGGAGTGCTTGACATCGAGGACCAGATCTCTGGACTTTTACATTTTCTTCCATTGGATGGATTGTGTGTGTGTGTGTGTGTGTGTGAGAGAGAGAGAGAGAGAGAGAGAGAGAGAGAGAGAGAGAGAGAGAGAGTATATTGAGGCTGCAGTGCTGGACCACACCTGTGCAGACCTATCTATAGATTTCCAGCATCTCATCAACTTGCACCTCAAGACTAGGAATGGTGCTACTCTTCATTCATAAGGCATTGTCATGTGTCACAATGAACATATACACACCCTGCCTGTACATGTGATTATCTGTTTTTAAGAAAGAGCTAATGGGTGTTTATCAGGGACCAGTACCTGGATAAATGTGGTGTTTCTATCTTATGAGAATTACTCAACAACACACATACAAAGAACAATCAGATGTATGTCATACTGTTGTACATCCATTCAGTGTAATTTCTGAACAGGAAGCTGGTTGAGCAAGGATACTTAGGGGTGTTTGACTGGGAGAAGCAGCTTTTTAAGATACTGAACTAGGATTGTCAACATCTTTTTAGCAGGTCCTGCTCCTGTACTTTTAACAGCAACATGGGAGTCAGAAATTTAGTAGCTGTAGCTTTTCCAGGTGTGGAGATGAAGCAGTGGGGGAAAGCTTTACCTTGTCTATGTGTCAAGCAACACATGCAGAACGTCCACGGAAAGCAAAGAAACCCAGAGTGGAATGCTGTTATTTTATGGCTTGTGTTGTCTGTAAGCACCCCTAAGAAAAGTCTAGTCCTCCCTGGCCATGCACCCCAAGCAGCAGAGGATAGTGAACAGTGCTGCATGCCTGGATTAAGTATACTAAACAGCTTGAGTTAATTGTTCACTTCCTTGTTTGGTAAACTACTTGGAATATTTTGCCTCAGTTTCAGGCAGTCAAAAGAAGTTTCCAAAGATTCAAGTGGGACTCGTGTCTCAGCAAAAAGGCCCAGACTGTTTCCTTGTGCTTTTCTGAAAGATTAAATACCCAATAAGAGGTGATCAGGGCCGGCGTGCCCATTGAGGCAGGTCTGGCCCCCGCCTTGAGCGCTGAGGCGCCAGTGGGTACACGTGCCACAGAGCTGGCGTGCCTGGTCTGCAGCTGCTGCAGCCTGCTAGTCCTCCCGTCCCACGCTGCCGCCGCCAACACACACCCCCGGCCAGGTGCAGCAGCCATGGGCCAGGCACAGCAGGCGTCCGTAGCGGCATGCGGAACCTCCCCAGCCACCTGCCGCACCCAACTGGGAGCGCAGGCAGCCTCTGCGCGCCGTCCCAGCCGCCCGCTGGCCAATGAGGCCGGCTTGCTGCATGATGATGTCACATGCAGTGATGTCATCATCATACAGTCGGGGGGGTGCACATGTAAGGGCAGTAGCAGGCGCCAGCAACGGTGGTGCTGCCCTGGTTGTGATCTTGTGTTTACATTTTTAATGCATGCTTAACTCAACTCTGCTCTTTCTACCTTTTCTTCTTCTCCTTAGTACTGTTCTCTGCTTTGAACTGATATCTCATGTCAACAGTTCCTTTGAGGATCTGTTAAAATATGTTTATTTATCGGAGCATTTTTCTCCCTGAAGAGACCCAAACCCACTTAATGTTAAATAAGACAAACAAGGAAAACACATGCATGATTTCAGTATGCTGAGATGCCAAGTGCATGCCCCAGACAGATGTTTGTTTTTGGTGTCACCTTAGGAGCCTGCTTATTGGCTACCTGTTCCGCCTGTATATGAGTAAGTGAACTGACCACTACCTTCTCTCCAGCTGTGCTGGAAGTTTCTTTTGTTCAGAGGATAATATGAAACAATATCATGTTGGTTACCTTCTTTTTTCAAAGAGGCACACAATTGTTTGCTTTCTTTGGTAATAAAAATGTTGGATGCTGAACTGATTAAAGAGTAACAAAAGCTTAACTAATGGCACTAACAAACTGGAGAGAGAAAAAAATTAATCTAGTTTCTTTGCTGGCCATGGGAGTGTGCAGTTTAACACTCTGCAGACAGACAAGAAAAAGCTCCTTTAGGAAGAAGGTACTCATCCTACAGTCCTGTCTAACTAGAGCTTGCCGCTCCCTGCAGCATCCTCCTCTTCTTTATACACAACAGCTAATTATAGCATTATGCTCTCATAGCAAAAGCTGCTCTTCTCTTTCTCTCCTCTCTGAATATGCTAGCTTCAGTGCACTTCTAATTCAAGCTTTCTATATCCCTTGGCAGAAACCAAGGAGAATTGGTTTCCATGCTTGTGAAGACACCTTGGTGATATGCTAAAAGCAAGTAAATGGGTCAAGCCACATGTAACCTGGAAAAATAGTGTATTCTAACGTATTAGGGAAATCAGGGAGATGGCATGGGAGGAAGGAAACTATTTAGTCCTATTAGAGCTCTTTCAAATGTCTATTAGAAGTCTGAAGAGTTTTCCTGAGACAGTTTACAGCAGCTTCCATGTGGTGGCAGTAAACACAAGAATCAGACAGATGTCACGTTTCGATCAAATAAGTCCAGGTTTTTCTTAAGAGTCATTTTGCGTTGCTCTAATTTGTGGGTTCAAGGAGTGCAGCCTGAGACCTCACGTTGGGGAGAAAGGAACCCATAACTGGAGTATAAAGGTAATAATAAGAATGACCAAAGCAGAAATGTCATTATATGCTTGTCAGTACTAGGGATTATTGTTCCTGTAAAGTCACTAGATTCTCCAATATCTATACTCTGTACAAATCATTCACTGTTTTTTGGGGTGGGGATGCAGTTACGTCTTGGCTCTGTTCTTGTGCCATGGGTACCTATGGCAACAAGTTTCCCTTTGCATAAAATCATCCATCAGAGTTCCATGACATCCTTGGCAAAACTGATCTTGTCCCCTCCTTTTTAAACCTTCACATGTTACAGCCGTTTCAGTACTTCCTTTTTTATGAGGCTCCCACTGTGCTCTTGTGAGTTCCTAATTTTCTCTTTACCATTCATAACTGTGAAGTATCAACAGGAGACCACTCTGAAAATAACTCATTGGAGCTTTACTTGCGGCTCCTTGGGATGCTCTTTCCAGCAATAGCCTCAGTTCATAGGCAGTCTGTACCCATGACAGGTTTATTTTCTTATCAGACCTGCAAGAGACTTGTGTGACCAGGTGGGTTGTAAATCTAGCACCTTTTACTGCATTTTGTCTGTGGCTGGTTATGCCTCTCTTTTTCTGCCTCACAGTCTTTTCTGCACCCACTCCCCGCCTCACACTTATTCTTTATCTCCTTCCTCCTCTTTTTGCCTTCTTAATTTAGACATTTCCTTTAAACAGTTTGATGATCTAACTCCTTTGATCTTGTTGTTGACAGCACAGATGTCTCTTCTATCCCTCTCTTAAGGACACAATTAGAAGTTGCTGATATTAAGTGAAGCGTGCACGTTTTCCAATTTTTGGTGTAGCTATTTTTTAAAAAATAATGTTTTCACCTTACTATTCCAATAGTGTTTTAATCTTTATTTTTTTACTACTTTGGACCATTCTGCATCATGCAAATTGATTAAATGAAGGCAAAATGAAGACTGAGAAAAGGAACTAAGTGCACAAAGAAATGGTACACGCGTGTGCTCAAGCAAGAGCATCATGGAGTCAGGGAGTGCAAAGTATAGCACAATGTTTCAAATAAGGATGAATTATAGAAATGCTAAAACTAGCAAATTGTCCACCATTGTGGCACAGAAGAAAAGGCAAAATGTGGCAGATTGTGTTAGATTGCATGCCTACTGTTTGCCGTGGAAAAAAGGCGTCTGACCAAACGCCTTGTTTTTTCCTATAGAAATGTGGGGGGATTCCTAGAGTATTGTCTGGAAGTGCTGTCATATCTGGGTCAGATGCAACCTTCCCCAAGCCCTGCCTGAGAAATCTCCTGGGGGTCACAGGCAGAGACCTGGCGACCCTATGGGGAAACGTGTACTATTATACACCAGTGTGGCCTTCTGCACAGTGGAGGCCATGCTACCCAGTGTCTGGAGTGTATGGGTTCTGTTCTCACCATAGTGCTTTTAACAAGTGTTCTACTCTCCCCCCGCCTGCCCGCCCCATGAATTAGTGTCAGCTGCTCATTTGTATGGCAGCAAGTAAAGATGTACTCAGGACACCATGGAATAAATTCTGAATCTGACTCTGGTTTTTGCCTCCCCAGTAGCCTTTCTGATTGCAGCTTTTGTCTCATCAAACCACTGGGCCAATGAGAACTGATTTTTTTTCTTATTTGCATAGACCAGTTCTTTTATTTATGTATCCCAACCTTATGTTCAGTATTTTACACTGAAGTCCTATGCATACTTAAATAAATGGGTTTAGACTGGAACAAGTTCACATAGCAGCCTTGTTAGACACCAGAATAAGGATGTGGCTCAGTGGAAGAACATCCGCTTTTCATGCAGAAGGTGTCTGTTTCAGTACCTGGCCATTTCCAGGTTAAAGGGTCAGGTTGTAAGTGCTATAAAAGACCTCTGTCTGAGAGCCTGGAGAACTGACATCACTCAGGGTAGACAACAATGACTTTGATATTATGATCTAACACAGTAGGTGGTCGCTTGGTGTGTACTGCACTGTTGGTCTACTAGAGCATGATGGTAGATTGTGATGAAGCTCAGGGGTCAAAACCACGCATGATAATCAGTCATGTGCAGTTTTCCACCAATGCTGTTTGCTTGCTTGCTTGCTTGCTTGTTTGTTTCAGTCAGAAACACTAAAATTAATGGGAAGAACTAACAGAACAGGATTCTTAGCCTTTTCCCTCACCCCATTTTCCTGTTAAAAGCACCCAAGCTGCTTTTTGCTATAGAAAGCATTCTGTAACATTTCTTTTGCAAAGTAAAGCACAACTGGGAAGATGATCCTTAGTAGAAAAGGAGCATGAAATTAACCCCCTTTTCCACTGCAACAACTTTCTGGTTCAGCATACATCTTCATTTTGCTTGTCAAACCAAGTCTGAGATAAACTATGCACAGTTATGTACCACATAGCGGCCATTTCCCCACATCTTAAAAATAGTGCCCCACCCACAGAACACTAGCAGCTCTTTTACGTGAATTCTGACGTCACTGTTTCCAAAATGGAGGCAGGCAGTTATGATTCCGTTTTCATGGCACCACGAAAACAAAATCATAACTGCCTGCCTCCATTTTGGAAATGGTGATGTCAGAATAAGCACTAACTATTACAAAGAAATAACTTGTCATCTATATAGAATATTTATATAGAATATTTATATACCATAGATTAACAGCCAATATCGTAGAATCATAGCATCATAGAGTTGGAAGGGGCCATGCAGACCATCTAGTCCAACCCCCTGCCCAGTGCAGGATCAGACTAAAGCATCTCTGACATACCTCTTTTTTCATGTTGTAGCTTTAAAAATCAAGCTGACAAAATAATGATGATCTCTTCAATGTTTGGCCAGCTGAAGTATCCTCTAACCGCCACACGGCAAAGACCATTTTTCCAGTTGAGTGACCTAATCCTAAATTGGTGATAGGATTTATGCTCATCAAAATTATAGAATATGTAATACATTTGGTCTAGTATAGGGATGTCTTTGCATAAAGCAGAGTGCTGTTTTTATTAACACTGCTTTGTTCCTGTACTTGGATTATTTTATTTCTGCTTAAGACAAGGTAGGCACAGCCATAGTCATGCTCCTTTCCAACATCAACTGATCTCTTCCCCAATTCCACCTCTGTTTTCTCATGTGCTATCAATATGCACACAAACTCACACACAAACATCCTTATACCATCATCTCGCATGCTGCTGCCTCTTCGGTCCCTCCCTTCCTCCTACAATATGATGAATGTAAACTGCCGTCAGACCATAAATTATAATTTAATAAATATATTTAGTTCAACCATTGTCGTCTGTGTATATTTGGTGTAAAGGGAAGAGGGTGTCTGTTTTTGACGGAAAGCTGGGTCTATCATGACTTTCCAATTCATATTGCATGGCCTGTAACACATGACAACTTTTGTTGCTTGTCTAAAACCTTACGCTCTTAAGAGATATGAGCCATTCATAGTTGCATACTTTTTTTGTGGAAGGGGTTGTTGTCGGACAAAAAGGTGTGAGAAGAGGGAAAGGATTAGTTTATTAACTGCTAATCTCACAAAGGCACTCAAACAGTCAACATTGCCGTATTTATCCTCATTGCAGTTGCTCACCGAAGGGACAATTGGAAGGCTTTCAGGGGACATATCACAGATTCTCCAATTGCAGTCCATTACCTTCCCCTACCTCTCAGTTTTCTGAAAATGTATTTACTTCCTGAATAGGTAAAAAGGTTCACAAGGGAAAGGCATGTGCTCAGACAGATATATGAACATGGGACTTTTTGTAAGTATTTGGCTAATGTATATGCAGTCTATTTACATTGAAAATAGAGATCAGTGAAGGCCATGACGTGGTCCCCTGAGATCATAGGCTAGTCCCCAGGTAGCACAAGCACATGTCTTCTTCAACATAACTGAACTTCCATCTGCCAAAAGACTCTCAGTGAGTCCCAGTGAGATTTCTCCATATTTATCCCATCAAAAGAAATGTGTGTGTCTGTATATACATGCACACACACGCACACACAAATATATTTAATATGTGTGTTTTTGTTCTTTTATAAAACTATGCAGCCCTTCCTCTATGCAAACTCTTTGCCTAGAACTAAATCCATAAGATTGTGCTTACATTTTTCATTATGCCAACAAAGACCAATAGAAACAACTGATTCCACCAATGTGACTGGAGCAGGCTTTTGCCCTGTCCTTCATACGTTATGTTTTTATCATTAGCTCTCTCGTTTCTCCTGTTTATTTCTATATACCAGTGTACAAGACAAAGAGCTCTGTAGGCAGATATTTCTTCCTTCACAGATTCTTCCAAAAGGCTGAACAAGTTTGAATGATGGACATTGTAGGAAATATTTCAGCCAATATACCATCAACATCTAGTTTACTGCTGATCACTTAGGAGAAATTCCACACATTCACTACCATGCCATGTGACTTCATGGGCAAAAAACAGCCATCGTGGATCAAAAAACAACACAGGCAGAACATGTTGTCCAATTTCACTTCAGGTACAATAAATGTATATGTGAATCATCTCTGAGAAGGATGCATTCAACTTTAATTTAAATGCTATGAATAAGCAACCACCCAAAAGTAAACTCTGTCTTTCCAAAATTATAGATAGTATTTTGAGTTTTGAGTAAATTAATGAAATGAATGCTGAAGTATTTTAATTAAAATATTCACACTGCCAGGCTAATACTGTGGTGTTTGTTCGTTACCCATCAGCTACAGTGCTCCCCTGGCAGCAAAAACACCTTAATATGCTGTCATGTCTTAGCTACCCCCATTTAGCCAGAACAACGGGCAGTATACACAAGATGGCAGGATTAAATTGCTGCAGGATCTTCTGTGGTCCCTCCCTTTATACATTTTTAATTGTATCAATTTCATTAATGTAATTTCTATGGTGAAGATGAGTTGTTGTTTGGTTAGCAGGTAGAATCTTACCCTTTAAAAAAAGACCCTGACTTTTAAACTAAGAATGATGGAACTTTCAGAGCCATAAATAAGTGTGTCTCACTGGGAACAACTCCGTCACAACATGTGGGATAAAATTCTCACCTTGACCCATGATGAGTGAGTAGATATTAGACTTAAAATCCATCACCTCTGCCAGAATGAATATTGCCATCCAGACACTGTAGAAGGGCAATACTCAAAGGGAAAAAGAAAACATTTAGGTGTCTGGCTGATCTGATCTTGACATATCTGTCTGAAGTACATATTAAAAGTGTTTAAAAGTGAACAAAAGATGGGAAAGTGTGATACTAAAAAAAAAAAACCACACATAGATGTCATCTACAGTACTTATTCCCTGTGGCTCAATGGTGAATAGAATGATTTGACCAGCCATCTGACAATGTATTACCAAGCTAAAAATGTTACAATGGCTTTGAAGAGGAGTACATTGCCCAATTTCAGTAAGAACTGGAACCCATGTATTTCAAAGGGATACTAATTACCATGTGGACAACCACGATGTGAAAATCCAGGCCTTGTAGCAGTTGTCAAGATAGAACAAGGATATGGAGAGTGTGTGATGGCAGTGATCCATGTGGTTGGTGTTTGTAATAGTGTCCCCAGGCACAGTTGAGTGTCCCCGATTGTATTGTGGGGATAATAAATGATAAAGACTTTGTTCACTGCTCTAAGTGGGGTGCTAATCTGCCTAAATGAGCGGTATATAAACACCTATTTCAACCTTTGGATTTTGTTGACGATGACACAAAAGGTTCACTAGAATTTTGGCTATCCCACCCTAGCCCCAGGCTTACAGTGATAACATAGCCTCTCTTCACTTATCCTTGCCCACCACCAGAATGTGCCAAGAGATGCTTCCCATCAAGACCATTTCCCCCAAACCAGTCAGCGTGATGGTTCAGATACTGATGTTCGGCACTGAGAGAGCGCCCTCGGCAGGCATCAGACAGCCCATAATGTCTGGTTTAGGTTACTTCTCTTTATCCTAAGATACCTGAAGGTAACAACCAACCCATACTAAATCTGCCACTAAGGGTGTGCAAAGGCACCCTGATTCGTATTATCCGAATCTGCTAAACCCGAATCGAGAGGCCGATTTGGGTTTAGCAGAAACCCAAATCGCCCAGCCGATTCGGGTTTACCGATTCGGATTGATTCGGATTGATTTGGATTGATTCGGGTTTTTTTCAATGGGAAAAAGCCTCCCCAGGCTTCTCTGAAGCCTGGGAGAGGCGTTTTCCCACCGAATCAAACCAAAATTGGTGGGGGACTTCCTCTAACTCCCTTCTAACAACCCCCCACGTTTCAGAATGATTGGACTTTGGGGGGGCCATGTTATGGCCCCCCAAACCAGGTACCCCTATCCTCTCCTTAAAAAAAGCCAAAGCTTTAGGTTGCTGCTGCTCATCTTCATTCATTTTTTCCTATGGGGGAAAAATGAAGAGGAAGGCTTCCTTTGCCAGGGGTGGCATTTTGCATACAAAATGCACCCCTACCCTCAGGGGCCCTTCTCCCACCTTTCCTCCCACCCCCCACCAAGGCTCAGCCTGCTCCCACTTGGGGGGGCATTTCATGGCCTCCCCAAGTAGGTGCTCTCAGCCCCCAAAGTCCACCCCCTACTGCCCCATACAAACCGAATTCCCCCCCAGCTGCCACACACAGGCCCAAATCCCCACATTAGCCCCTCACAGACCCAAATCCACCCCCAGCAGCCCCACACCCATAACCCCAGGAACAGGCTGGCAAAGGCCAGCCCTCTCCCTTTGTTCCCTATGCTGGGAACTTCTAAACTCTCTTTCCCTGGGCAATTCTGCACAGCCCAGGGGTGCCACAATGGTGGGCACACTTCTGAGTGCCAGCTGGTCCCTGTGAAAGAGCACCTGAACCACAGACACCCTCCCTCAAATTCCCCCACCACCTACAGAGATGGCTGGCCAGCCAGCCCCATTGTTCCCTATGATGGGAACCAACTGCACAACAAAGAATAAAACTCGAACAACACAAAATAAAGTTTTTTAAAAAATATTTTCTCCCTTTCAAAGTACAAGTAGGCAAAGCATTATGACACATTACACCAGCAGTCCCCCACAGAGAAAAATAACACAACTCACTTAACATCAGAGAATCACAAAAGCACAATTCCTGTCAAAAACACTTTATTTCTTGAACAGCTTTAGGTTACACAGCAGGGGGGCACACCAAAGGGCATTCCAGCATTCCACCTCACAAAAATAACACAACTCACTTAACATCAGAGAATCACAAAAGCACAATTCCTGTCAAAAACACTTTATTTCTTGAACAGCTTTAGGTTACACAGCAGGGGGGCACACCAAAGGGCATTCCAGCATTCCACCTCACAAAAATAACACAACTCACTTAACATCAGAGAATCACAAAAGCACAATTCCTGTCAAAAACACTTTATTTCTTGAACAGCTTTAGGTTACACAGCAGGGGGGCACACCAAAGGGCATTCCAGCATTCCACCTCACAAAAATAACACAACTCACTTCACATCAGAGAATCACCCAAACACAATTGCTGTCAAAAATGGTGAAGTGGGTTGTATTATTTTGTGTAGTACACTGCTATCAGGCCCTGTTGTGCCAGCCATCTCTGTAGGTGGTGGGGGAATTTGAGGGAGGGTGTCTGTGGTTCAGGTGCTCTTTCACAGGGACCAGCTGGCACTCAGAAGTGTGCCCACCATTGTGGCACCCCTGGGCTGCGCAGAATTGCCCAGGGAAAGAGAGTTTAGAAGTTCCCAGCATAGGGAACAAAGGCCTGTTCCTGGGGTTATGGGTGTGGGGCTGCTGGGGGTGGATTTGGGTCTGTGAGGGGCTAATGTGGGGATTTGGGTCTGTGTGTGGCAGCTGGGGGGGAATTGGGTTTGTGTGGGGCTGTAAGGGGTGGACTTTGGGGGCTGAGAGCACCTACTTGGGGAGGCCATGAAATGCCCCCCCAAGTGGGAGCAGGCTGAGCCTTGGTGGGGGTGGGAGGAAAGGTGGGAGAAGGGCCCCTGAGGGTTGGGGTGCATTTTGCATGCGAAATGCCACCCCTGGCAAAGGAAGCCTGCCTCTTCATTTTTTCCCCATAGGAAAAAATGAATGAAGATGAGCAGCAGCAACCTAAAGCTATGCCCTTTTTTTAGGCGAGGATAGGGGGACCTGGTTTGGGGGGCCATAACATGGCCCCCCAAAGTCCAATCGTTCTGAAATTTGGGGGGTTGTTAGAGGGGAGTTAGAGGAAGTCCCCCACCACTTTTGGTTTGATTCGGTGGGAAAATGCCTCCCCCAGACTTCAGAGAAGCCTGGGGAGGCTTTTTCCCATTGAAAAAGCTAATCCGAATCAACCCGAATCAAGCCGAATCGATTCGGGTTATGGCGATTCGGAAAACCCGAATCGATTTGGGTTTTCCCGAATCAATTTGGGTTTCTCCGAATCAACCCGAATCGGGGTGATTCGGGTTTTTCGGGTTTTCCAAAACCCGAACTGCACACCCCTATCTGCCACCTTAGGTCTATTTAAATAAAACCTTAAATAGACAAGGTCTATTTAATTATAAACTTTTCTATATAATATGAGGGAGGTGGGGGAAAAAAGAATTCTCTCGCGGCCTATTAGACACACACATACAACCTCCAAACTCCTTCTTGCCACCAGAAAATCCCATAATTTACTCCAAGAGAAGGTGGGTGGAGCAGCTCTTCTGGCAAAGGCTGATGCAAGAGTGCGCACAGCCTTTAAACTTCCCCATTATTCAGTCCAGCTAACTGCTTTGGCAGCCAGAGGTTGCTCAGCCTGCCTAGTTGCCTGATCACTTTCCTGTTTGAACATGAGGCAGAACATAGGGCTCAAACCATATATCTCTTTATGAAACCAAGACTTCAGCAGCAAAAGAGATGAAAGAAACTGATGCCAGGAAGCAAAGGAAGTCAGAGGGAGAAAAGGGTGTCAAACAGCATTAAAACAATATGAATGTTAGGTGAGTATTTTTTCAGCCGTCTGTCTGGATGCATTGAATGTGCTACATTAGAAGTCAATATTAAAATTAGAGAATATTTGGTGCAGCTCTATTTTGCCATCATTCCCATGGTGATCGTAAGATGTTCTCCAGCCCTTACCTTCATGAGCACACAGAAGGCATTCACATCAGAAAGAACATGCACATGAGTTTGCTTCACTGAAATGAATGAGGAAAACTTTGGGGACCAGAATGTGCATATTAGTGCCCCCATGCTGGTGAACAATCATATTAAATCAGTTCACTATGCTGCAGAAATGCGTGTGGGCCAAAATACATTTTAAGAAATGACAGAACTGTGGCCTTTCCCATCTCTCCCTGGCTCAAAATGTGTAGCTTTGATATTATGGTTTGACTATAGTTTACACACTTGTACATAAAATCAAAAAGAGTCCAGTAGCACCTTTAAGATTAACCAACTTTATTGTAGCATAAGCTTTCGAGAATCACAGTTCTCTTCGTCAGATGCATCTGCTACAGACTAACACGGCTAACTCCTCTGGATCTATGACAGTTGTACATATTCAGCTTCAGCAATCACCATTATGAGAATATAGAAAATACAAAAGGGCACTTATGAATATGCAATTTTCATCAGAGATTTTTAAAAAGTAGAAAGAAAATATGGAAAGTTAATGGAAATGAAAACATATCTGGATGCCTATAGTAGCTCAGTCACATCAGAACAATGCTAGGTGGAGAGTCACAACATTCTATTATAAGAGCCTTGAAAGGAGCCGATGACAAGATAACAAATACGCTGAAAGCAACAGAATCCAACAGAGCGTCACTCAGAAGTGCTACATGGCCTTGGCAGAATCTTCAAATAATCTAGAGAGAGAAGTTTAAGTTAAATGTTTGCATTGGGTGTATATGACTTACAAAGTAGAAGGTAGCTGATTCTATAGGGCCATAACTCAAAAGGTCCTCCGTCCTGACCCAGGTTTTAACCAGTCCCACTTCCTGGCTTGGATTCAGTGATGAGCAAGTGAAAACCATTAGCACAGTTCTGCTTGCACAACATCTTGTGAAAAATATGCCCATCCCTCTCTATATAGTGCCCAGAAACTGGTTATGTGAGACCTTGAACAAAGATCAGCACAAGACGTTTGAACAATACAAGAAGTTTGAGTTATCTCAAGTGGCTACTGTGGTCTTTCTCTTGTGTTTCTCCTTCCACAAGAGCCATAGTGCAAGCATAAATTTTGTGCTGGATCCAGCCCCTAGACTGGAATGGACTTTGTGCTGGAAACAGCCAAAACCTGATGGGCAGATTGTGATGGGCAGGTATATAAAAATATTCAGAGCTGCTCAGAGAAATAGAAAAAGATTAACTTTACACAGAACATAGAGTTTGGGTATTTAGTTGCAAATGCCTTTAGCTATTATTATCTATGTGGACATAGTAGCACCTTACTAACTTTGATGAAAATTAGGAAGTAGAGTCAAAACCAGTTCTGTTTTATACCTGAAGCACTTATGATGGAAGTGCTGCGCCACTGATAGTGTGAGACTACCATTTTGGGAATTTCCTGATTGGAAAATACCATGTTGAGATCTTCTGCTTGGTCACAGTGGCCTCTGACATCAGAGGTGGAGCTTTATCTGGGATTGGTTGAATCCACTAATCAATCTCATAGAGGAGGTTGGCTTAGGTCAAACTCCATTGCCCATAAATATCTGAGAACTCTGGCCTTTTCTTTTGTCTCCAATTTGGGTTTGAAACATTGGGAGACCCCAAGACTAGTAAATGGATTAAAGACTCTTCCAAATATTTTGGTACTGCAAGGATCTCTGTACATACTCTAAGGAACAGTTCCTCCATGGTGCCACTCAGCTAATTAAAGTTCTTAGGGCTGATCTATCAGATCCCGGCAACTAATCAATGTATGTCTGGGCTAGTGATCTGAGGTGATCTGAAAGCTGGATGATAACAGGAGCAGCAGTTCTTTCAGCCCCTACCCTTGGGGAGGGGATGGTTTTGTTTTCTTTCCCTGATGCTGACTCCTCATCTCCAGTCTTAGAAAAGTGTGTGGGGGGGGGGGCTGTGTTTTCACATTAACCAAATAAGCATAAAGGTTTTGTCCTCTGCCCTTGAAAAGGAAACAGACCCCCTGGGGCATCTTTATGGTCCCCTTCTGGTCTCTGGATGCCAGTTTGAAATGTTGCTTTAGAACAACATGGAATAATTACAGACTATAATCTTGCTAACAACATCCTGTTAGTGCTAGGCAGAATCGTCAGGTTCCATTTCAGAAAACATCCTGCTGACATATTTTTTTTCAATGGGATATCTTTTAAACCCTTCCCTAGTTTTTCAGACAGTCTAGAGGTCCTATTTTTGCTTTCAAGCTTCAGGAGGTGCACACAGATCCAGAAGATTCTGGCTGGGATGTAGCCTTAGGATATAATTGCTGCAGGTTGGGGTGGGGAGATAGTGTTAAGCTATCATGATGACACCATCACATCACATTAATGCAGGGAACCTCTGGGCATGCGTAGAGCAATTTCTGTGGAATTAATACAAATTCTCTATGGAATTATAATATGTGGAGCTACAAATTTATTATCAGTGTCCACCAAAGCTGGAATTCAGAGGTCATCTATATGCCTATCCAATGACATTTCTTATTCTTTCTTTGCCATTTTAAGACACTTCTGTTCTTTCAGACTTCTGTATTTTGGCCAAGAACTTATAGGATCATTTTATAAAAGAAATTATAGGTTTCATTTTGTACGTGGCATGTAAAATGACTCTCTGTTAGGGAATCCCTTTTTCATGAGTCATACAACTTGTTACCTTCATTTGTTTTACTTTTCAGTACATTGGTATAAATGGAAGAGGAATTGCACAGCAGTAATGGTAAAATTCCCATTCATTTAAGCAGAGCTTGTACATGGCAGCAACACGGAATCCTGGAGAGCAGCGTCTTAAGGCTACAGCGGTCATCTTTAGCTGTTGTTTTGTCTCGGTAATGGAAAATCAGGCTCAAGATATACTCCGTTCCAGGCTGCACGGGGTTAAGATTCTCCTTCCTCCAGTTCTCCTTCAAAGGGAAAATTAGATCAAAGTTTTATCATTTCCTTGTGTTTCAGAGTAACACTTGCCAGGATTAATAGGCCTCAATTTTTCAGAAATATTAAAATTTGCTCTCTATTGTCAGGACAATAAATCTTTTACTCTGCAAGATTGTTCTGCTCTGAGAATGACCAAGCGATTACTGACCCCAATTACGCAATTATGCCTTTGAAATAATACTGTTTGATATAAAAGAATTACTTTCCTCATATGAAAATATCACAATGCTCTTGCAAGCCAAGAGATTATTAATAATGCATCTGCACAGGTCCCATTGTCTGTTAATAATGAAAGTTTATTGAAGCTTAATACTTGGAGAATTCTCAAAATCCTATACGATGCTAATATATGCTGACAGTTACAGTTGTTAACTGGTTTAAGGATTTTAGTAGATTAATTGTTTTGTTCTTAACTAACATATTGATTAATTTACCGATTAAAATGTTATAGCATACTGCACAGTGGATGGTTGCAGATATTTAATGAAGGTAACCATGCTTCACAATTAATTGACAAAGACTAATTACTGTATGGGTACACATAAACTTGGATAAATTCCCTAGATCCAGAAATATACATACTTACATTCCAACATTTCACATAAGAAAATGTGAATGTGTTTGCAGAACTCCAGTTTTCAAGAGAAGCACCCCCCATTACACATTGGTGAAGGATCTTCTCTTGTTTATATGCTATATTTATTCGTTGTGCAATAGTTTCTTCTCCATGAATTTATGAACCAAGAGGGGAGCAATTGTTTGGCAGAAATAGATACTAAAAATATACTAGGAAAAGATACAATGGATCCAAGCTGACTTTCTAGGAGTGATGCAGAGAAGTTAGCCGTGTTAGTCTGTGGTAGCAAAATCAAAAAGAGTCCAGTAGCACCTTTAAGACTAACCAATTTTATTTTAGCATAAGCTTTCGAGAATCAAGTTCTCTTCGTCAGAATAAAATTGGTTAGTCTTAAAGGTGCTACTGGACTCTTTTTGTTTTTTCTAGGAGTGGAGAAGGAAGGAGGGGGTCTCCATTTTTCACCTAAAAATGCTATGCTGGAGATAAGGGCTGTAATAAGCAGGGACATGTGGGATAAGGGCTGTAATAAGGAGGGACATTAGTGACATTAAATGAAAAAAAGCTGCCCTGGATCCAGCCCAGATGTTTTGTAATATGTTATGTCATATCTGCTGTTAAAAATGTGAAATGGAAGAGTGTGTACTTCGTGGTGCCTTAGTACTCATGTTAGTGTTGCCAGCCTCCCAGTAAGCCTGGAGATTTCCTGGAATTACAACAATGAAAATAGCTGTTTTGGAGGGTAGGCCCTATGTTATGACCCTCACTGAGGTCTCTTCCCTCTCTAAACCATGCAGGTTCTGCTCCCAAATCTACAGGAATTTCCCTACCCAGACTTGGCAACCCAGCTTATGTTCATGCAATTGCATGCATGTGCTCTAAGATAAAAGATGCACGTACCACTATCACACTTGTATTTCTGGAGGCCCTGAGAAAGGAGGTGGCAGTGCTAGCAACTCATCCTGTGAACATTGTAAGAGGCCTCCCTCCAAATTCAAAAACAGGTCAAATTACGGACAATGATTTATCAGGCTCTAGTTCCAGACAATAAGGGCTGTCCCTGGTAAATAAAGAAAATTGAAGTGTATGATGCATAGATTCTTTGAGACAATAGCATGATGGACAGGCACAGTTAATCCTTTGAGCTTTCTCCCAAGGCCTTCTGTCACAATAATTTTGACTCTTGAGAGAATAGAAATTTTGTTCCCTTAAGAGGATGAATATGTTGTGTTCTTGAACAGATTTTATAGAGGATAGATCTGTTGATGGTTATAATAGCTGATCGGGGCTTCCTGGTTCAGGTTGTTCAGCAGGTTCACCTGATTGTCAGGTGTTGGGAAGCCATCAGCAGGTGAGGGCTATTGTCTGTTCTCTCTACTTGTGATTTTAAGGCACAACAACAAAACATCTTGGCTAAAATAGGAATAATTACAACAATGTATAGTGTAAATTTTTTTAAAAAAACTCATGAGCCTTTTTGTTTGACAATGAGTTTTTTTTAAAAAAAGAGTCTAAAAAGTCATGAGGCAGACTACAGAGGGTTGTATGAAAGAGAAACAAGATTGTATTGAAGGAAATAAACATAATGTAGAATTGCCCAACAAAATGATCTCTGTAGCAACCTTCCAAAACTATTAGCAGGAATAGCTGTGCTCAGGATAGTTGAACAGGGCGTTATGCAATAACAGGCAAAGGTAATTGTGAGAGAACTATTTCCATTCAATTTTTGTATAGGGAAATAATCACACAGATCCTTTTTTTTGCACACACACATGCTTGCACCTGCACAAATGGTATGATTGCTATTAGCAGAATCCCTGGGAAACTGTTGAAAACAAATGTTTGCAGAGCATAATCAATAGCAAACGTTTGATAGAAGGGAATATATCTGAAGAATGGTTTGAATGTGCCTAATTTGTCAGGGAACAGTGGAGTAATGGCATCAACCAAGTATAATTACTCAATTGATCGAATATAATTAATCAATTAAATAACTTCATATAAGCTCACAAAAATTGCATTAGATGTGGGGGGCCAGCCCATCCTTCATTTAGACTGGACAAAGCTCTAGGAAATGTACCAGATGATAAATGCCATATCGGTCCCCTTGCCAAGAACTATTCCACCAACGTAAAACTCTCATCTGTGATTTCCTAGAGTCCATTAATATTGTATATGTATACAAACTCTATTAATAGTTAATATGAGTTAAGACGTAACACCCAAAGGATTTTAATTAATTACATTTGCTTTTTCATAACTCCAGGATGCTAGAATGCATGAGCCTCCACATCTGCACCTGATGCAAAACAAAGAAATAAATAAAAGTTTCTGCCTTCAGCTGCCCTCATGTATAGAATGTTGATTATATGTCTCTGCAAGTTTATGGAATATTATTAATTAAGGGTTGCAAATAGGTATTTAAAAATGATAGTTTCAACAGAATTTCTTCCTTGACTTTTGTTTTGGTTCATTGCATCACAACCCTTTTTTCTCCATTTTAGCCCCATTTTTCCTCAGCTTAAAGACATATACAACAACAGACTACTTAATTCAGTGACAGAATAATATAACCTGACAGTCAGTTTGAAAACAGCATGTCCACAACTGTAGTGCCTTTAATATGAAATCAAAAAAACCTGTTCAATGAAGAAACCACAGGTCTCAGCCAAACATCCCCTAGAAAAATGTGTTACATTCTTTCTTGAAAGACATGAAGGGAGGAGCTCCACACCTGTCTGGAAGAGCATTCCAAAGCTTTGGGGCAATAACAGTAAAAGCCCTACTCCTTAAGGAAGGCACTTGGATCTGGGCTCAGCTTGCCCCAAAGCAAGGCAATACTTGTCCAGTGCAATTATTACTAATGTTCTTTCCTGTCTCTCTCTCTGTGTATGTGTAAGGATGCCCCTCTTTTGAGACTCAGTGCAGTTGTTAGTTCTCTTCAACCCACAAAATCATAAAAATTATGGATCTGTTCACCAAACAAACCTCCTGAGATGCACTGAGAAGAGAAACTTTCAGAAGGAAACATTTTTTGACAGATAAAGGCTTTCCAGCCAGATAATCCAATTCCACTTGAGCAGAGCAAAGAACAGAGGCACTTAAGCTGAGCAAAAGGTGTAGCTGAGCAAGTAAGAGCTAGAAGACTATTGAATGAAAGTATGTTAACATTCTTTTGTGTCCTGCCCATGAGTTATTGCCCTTGTGAACAGGATCAAACACATAACAACATTCAGAGGATTGGCACATTGGATGAAAGTATGAAACTATACTTGATGGGAGCAAAATGCTCTCCTGTAAGAAGAAGCCTCAAACCTAGTAAAAAGAAAACTTACTCTAGATCATAAGCACCATTGCCTTGAAACAACGAAAGCAGAAGCTACCAAGATGAGTTCTGAAGGCTCACAGACTGCAGACAATGCAAGGAACAAGCTTCAAGCCCGAGAATTATTTACAGAGATGGTTCTGCAAACAGTTTCAAATGCCAAATAAATTTCACAGGCTCACGAGCTGCTTGTGGAGAATTTCTGACAAGAAGAAGCAGCAAAATTAATCAAATAAATTATTCAGAATGAATGAGTCTCTCAGCTCTAATTAAAACCCTATGAGATGTAAATAATAAATGCCCTCAAAAACCTTACAACCAAAAGGTTCGGCTGTGTCTGTACTGTACGCTTTTTCTTCCTGCAACAAAGGAAGCAAACTAGGCATGGGGTACTAATGGACCTCATAAAAGGATACAGTGGTAGAACAAAACCTGGCATTATTTAACTGAAAATATTCATTTCAGCTCTCATATGGTTGAAAGAACTGGAAAACAGCCAAATCATTTGAGAGAAAAGCTTGGGCGCCTGGGAAAATAAGTGTCTACAAAAGTTCCAGGGTTTGGATGAGAAGGCTGCATCACTAGTAGAGAATGAAACAAAAGTTACCTCCCAGCAAACATGTTATACTCTAGCTAGAGTCGCTTCAGGCACAAGCTAGTAACAAGCCTCCCACTTCTCCATCCCATCCTATGCGTACAATATCTTAAGACATGAAGGAAGAAACTATATTATTTCTAAGATGTCATGAATAGATGATATCATGGAAACGAGTTTATAGTCCAGGCTGGGCTCCACAGAAGCTCCCAGTCCCAAAAAAGTATACATGTTTATCCTCCCATAAATACACACTCTTGACACCTGTATGTGCTGTACCACTGACATAAGGGCCGTCCTCTAAATACCCACCTACTTTCAGTGGTCACTCCAAGGGCCAGAAACCTGAAGATGATTTTCCCCTGAGGGGAGAAGAAACCTGTCCAGTGAGCCATAAGATCGGACACTGATGTGCATATGTATCCTAGACATACTGCAAGCTCTAATATTTGTACATCAGTAGTTGTGCATAGCAGATTATGATCTACCGTAACCCCCATCTACCTTTTCCTCTTACTCTTTGGATCCCAAGGATACTTACTTGGAAATATGCACTATTGAAATCAATGAGACATTTCCAAGCCAAGGTAGTCTGAATCATGTTCCATGCACCTACAATAGAGACGGGCACAAACCAAAATACGAACCAAAGTTCATGATGAACCGGGTTGGTTCATGGTTTGCAAACCAGCGGTTCATCAGAGCCCATTTTTGACGAACCGCCATGAAATTTAGGCTGGTTCGTTTGGTTCATTTTTTGGTTCATCACTGCAGACAGCCTGGCGCCAATCAATCAGTTTCCTAGGCAACAGGGGATAGACTTCCTGCAGACCTTCTGCTGACCTGGAAGTGACAATTTGCTGACCTGGATGTGACGTTTTCATGAACCAAACGGACCAGTTCATGAACTGGGGCAGGTTCATCATATTTCACAAACCACAAACCATGAACTTTCATGAACCTGCCCGCACGGTTCGTTTTTTCCCGATTTGTACCCATCTCTAACCTACCATACCATGGTGGATGAAAGCTGAGGTTCCTGGCTTTAAACTTATGCAGTTGAATATTTTCAAAACTTCCACTGTGGGAAAAGGGAGGGGGAAATCCTCCACATTCAATCCACATTGTAGAGTTTTGATTTTATTATAACCATATCTCAATATGCCTGATAACTCCCAAGAGGAATCCTGACCCTCTCCTGTCATCTCTGCTTCACACAGACACTACCAAGTCAGTTACAAAATTGGTTAGTATTTTTCCTCAGTTCCCTTGAGAATGTTTGGGCCTTTGTATTCCCGTTCATGAGTTTCCTCTCCGTGACTCTGCTCCTCTCTTGCAGCTTGCAAGTCCTTTATCTGTCTAAAACCAATCACTCATTTCTCCTTCTTTTTCCTCTTGACAAAAGAAATCTGAATTTAATAAGAATGTGTTGTGAAATATCAGCGCTAATCCCCTTTGCGTTCTTCCTCTGGCCCTTGGGGGACTGGAAGCAGGAAAGCTTTGGTTGTTTTTATTGGCACAAAATCATATTTGACCCTCTGGAACTCTTCCGATCACATAACAGGTGTCTCCAGCAGACAAGATAAACGTATTATCAATTATGTCTTCCCACAAGTTATGCAAGAACCCATCTCCCTTCTGTTTGTTCTCACTCATGACATGCAGAATAGGGACTGAGGAGAAAATTCACTGCCGCTCGCTTTTCTCCAAACACTGTACACATGCATACCCACAAAAATGACAGATTTCTCACCTAAGCAATGAGATGCCATTCCTTGAAGCCACTCATTAATAGTTATGTAAGCATGTTATTATAGACCAGTTGTGAGGGTGAAGCGTGGGGGAAGAGATTGGTTGTGAAGTTTGCTTCTATGTAAACTTCTCCTGTAGGAAGTGAAAACACTTCTTTTTCTCTTATGTTTGCTAATGCTAGAGGGTAAAATCATGCAGAATAAAGTGGTGTTAAGAGTTCGTGTTTGCCTTGGCTCTTCGAACACAAAATGGGTACTAGTTGAAAGAATTGCTAAAGTGCATTCCTATGCAGAGTTATACCGTTTGAAGTCTATGGACTTCAACTGACTTAGAAGGGTATAAATCTGCACTGTAAATGGCCTAATTCTACCATTTTGGGGACATTTCAATTATGAATTGCTGCACAGGTATGGTCCAAGCACAGCCTCAAAGATGCAACCATGGGGAGAAGTAATGCCAAACGAATTAAGTCCATAGAAATAGCCGCCACTTCTGGATACCAATTTGCATAAGTATGAAAGGTGCAGCTGAAATATGCACTGCCACATTTGTATGATTTGCTGCTAAGAAGTTGTATGTGTGGATGTAAGTGGGTCAGATTATGTATGCATGTATTTATTTTTGTATTTATGCATTTATACCATTTTTTCCCCAGGGTAAAAGATGGGGAACCAAAGTGACTTACAACACTGTTCTCATCTCCTCCTTTTTATCCTCATAGCAACAACGTCTGAGGGAGGTTAGGCTAAGAGAGAGTGACTGGCCCAAGGTAACCCAGCAACCTTCCATAGCTTGAGTAGGTATTCAAACCTGAGTGTCTCAGTTCCTAGTCCAATACTTCAACCACCATACAACACTGTCCCCTCCATAGTTCGGGATCTCCAGGACTGTGCTGTGCAGAGCACGTTTTTGTAGAACCTGTAAAGATGTCCTATTTTGGACAACCTTCTACAGAGGCTTCCACAACAGCTGCTATAAAAGACTGGAGTGCTCTTGAGGCCATTTGGTACACTTTTGGATTCTGCTGTTTTTATTTTGTCTTCGCAACCCAGTGTTGTCTTTGTAAGCCACCTTGATTCCTTGGGGATACACAGGTTATAAATAATAAATAATATAAATATAATATATAAAATATAAGTATAAATAAGTAAATATGCATGCACTGGTAGCATGCAATTGCAGCAATTTTTTCAGCTATGGCAGTTCTAAAGAAGCCTTTTGTGTCACAGGACTCACTTCCATCACATGAAACTAGATTGTTGAAAACATGGTTTCCTGCAGGATGCAAACATGAACAGTGGTGGCCTGATGGTTTATGTTTGGAGGGTTGGTGGTGGTGGTGGGATTGCTTGTGGATCTACTTGTATTTTTGTGAGATCAACACATTTGCTGAGCATGAAGAACATTTTCCCCCTTTATTATATTTATTTATTTATTTATTTCTAATTTCTATTTCGCTCTCCCTGTGAGCGGGCTCAGGGCAGATAACAGCATATTAAAATACAATAAAAAATACAATACAATAAAAATATTAAAACTAGCATGGATAACTAACTAGTATAACTAGCATAGATTCCAGTTTTACATTGTCCACCATTCTTAATGTGAATACTTTAGCTAGCACATTATATGGGCAAGTCAGCAAGTGAAATTGGAGATTCCTGGCCCAACACTTTACTTCATAATCCACGGTTCCTTTTCTTGGATCCTCCATGTTCAGGGATAGTATAGTTTAGTTTTAATTACCTGATGTTGGGTACGAGGCAAGCAACAAGAGAAGACTATCTTCTTCCCACAGTGTTCCCAAGCTTTTCAGTAGTATCTGCTGGGGAAATTAGTGCCAGACTGAATAGATTTCTGATTTGATGATCCAGTAAGATGGACCTCATGTTCTTAGGTTTTTCTTTGTTTAGGATGCATGCTTTTTCTTTGTTTTATTCTTTATCCATTGTATCTGTTTGGTTTATGAAATTTCTCTGTGAGGTGCATCATCTTTTACCTGAGGAATAGGTATAGCATGAACTACAAGTTCCATCTTGGAACGATGACAAAACTAAAAACTGCATCTCTCTAGCACCTCTCCAGACGTGCTCAGCAGTGCACCTCTTCAATACCCCAAGGCTTTCAGGCATGGACAATTAAATTGTAGTAATGGACACTGTAGACTTAAAAAAAAAAACTTTGATGGTTTTTCTCAGCAACAAAAACAGATGTGCCTCTGATGACACCAGAAATATCACTTTGTCTCCCCAAAGTGGGATTTTTAAAAAACTTGTTTCAAGTCAGAGAGCTGCAGATACCCGTGACGGAGTTCTTTTGTATCAGCACAGTTTTTTTCTGGTTGTTTGTAGCTATCAACCTTCTTTCTTGGTGTGAAGGTGTCTGGGGAACTGTTCCAAGAGAAAACACTTCTGAGCAGTTTTCTGTTTGGGAAATAACCTCAATGGGGACAGAGTGGATGAAGGTCAAGTGAATTTATGGCATCAATAAAAGCTGAATAAGTGCAAAATTGGCCATAATCTGCCCTCAGTTACACCTGAGCAGTGTGAATCTATTGTTTTAGGTGGGCTCCAAAGGTGTCATTGAGAACAGAGTATAGCCCATTATTTATCCAGCACAGCAGATAGAAAATATGTTTAATAAGATGGTTAACATGACCATATCAGCAGCTGTGGATAGGTGCCATTTTATCTATGCACTCCAAAACTAAAACGACACAGTGAACTTTTTTCCCCTATCAAGGCATATGTTAGTGGCATGAAGCCTTTCTGCTAATAAAGTGACTTATAAGACTAGCTGCTTCCATCTCTTTATAGTCAGTTAGGCTTAAAAAGCTGCAGACCAAGAAAAGCTATTTGTGCAAAGATGGACATGTATCCCTTTCTAATATATGAGTTGCTTTTCTAATTAAAACTGTACTCAGATGGCATAAGTATGAAACATAATGAAACTTGAGCAAATAAAAAGCCGACCACATAACATAAGAATGTAGAAGCAGCAGTATAAAAACAGTGCAATCATAAATACTTAAAGATCAGCTAAACATTGAGGAGAAATAGAAAATCTTCATCTAGAGAAAGAACGTGTAGTGGTAGAGAGCCAGTTTGGTGTAGTGGCTAAGAGGGGCAAGACTCTAATCTGGAGACCGCTTGAAGCCAGCTGGGTGACTGTGGGTCAGTCACAGCTCTCTCAGAGATCTCTCAGCCTGACCCACCTCACAGGGTGATTGTCGTGAGGATAACAACACACTTTGTAAACCACTCTGAGTGTTCTAATGAGTGGTATATAAACTGAATGTTGTTGCTATATTGGGGGAGGTGTCTTTATATCACTCAAAAGATGATTCCAGATAATGGGTGCCAAAACTAAAAAGGCCCCCTTTGCTTCCATTTGGTTCAGTAGCACAACTGAAGATCTACATAGGCCCTACATCTGGGGCCCTGGAATAGAAAGAAAGAAGTTTGCACTGGCGAAGGAAAACGTATCAGGCTGGTAGAATCCCTTCCCTTGCATGAAAGCCCAGGGTGAACCCCTCTCCCTGACCCAAATAACTTGGGTGTCAGACCAGGACTTGACATTTCCCCCCCCCCCCAGCTGGGTTGATCTGCACTGAATGCCTGCAGGGTCCTTACATGCCCATGTGCAAATGGGGTGCTTTGCACCTTTCTGCTGGACACCATAGAAGTCTACAACTTTAAATGGATGTATTTCAGCTTCTACTGCTGTGTCGCTTGGCGCTTTGAATTATCTCAGCCACCAAATGAATTTTATAGTCCATTGGGGGCTGTCCATGCCTGTTAAGGTGATATTTCCATCTCCAATGTGCCATAGAATTCCATTCGCCATGCAATTATCCATTTTGCCCGCCGGCTGCCAGCCTCATCCTGAAGGAAACCCTATACCTCAGGGACTTTGCTGATGAGTAGGGTGAGGAGATGTGTATGGTTCTAAGAACTCCGAACAGAAAGGTTTAATGTTTACAGAGAGAGAAGGCCAAAGCAATGAGTTTCCCATCTTTCCCAGAATACCTGAAACTTGTATAGGATTAATAGGAAGGGTTGCTTTGCAGGCAAGGAATGGATCCTCAAGGATGAGTCTTGTTTCATGGTTACTTATAGGTGGGGCAAGAAGCAAAGCTGTTAATATTTAAAGATGTAACTGTTTGAACATTTTTTATAGGCAGTGGAGCTGAGAGTAAGCAACAGTAGTCAGGGAATTGGGATAGTGGAAGGGCCTGCTTCATCTTATTTGAGCAATATAAATTAAGTATGTGCTCCTAATTTCTGTCAGCACCTTCAAGTATGGTGCATTCTATAGAATACTAAAATCTGGATTACAGCAGTTAATCTGTTGGGGGAATATTTTGATGCAGAGGACTTCCTAAAGAGTACAAAGTACTGGATTTGTGACCTTCAGGCAAAATTCAGCTTTTGAATTCAACCCTTCTCTGTCGACCTGGAAGATATAAATAGCAGATTCCTGATCTGTCCAATGTGCCACCAAAAAGCAAAACAGATGAGTTTAACCATTGTTGGCTGTCTGAGACTTGGGACAGCAAGAAATCTGCAGGGACACTAATTGAAGTCACATGGGGAAATGAGCTGAAAAGAGCAGGGGTTGGGAGAAAGACGGTAGCCAGGCAACAGATGAGTCAGGAACATCAACTGTGGATAGCTTCAAGGCAGACAATGGCAAGTGTTGACCTGGAACCTTATTTGCTTTTGCAAGTGCTGATGTCTGAGCCACCAGTCTTTGCCTCCCTTGTTGAGGAGTGGAGCGATGAGCCATATTTTGGCTTCCAACCTGGCACTTCCGGCATTACAGTGAAGGGGGAAGGGATGAAAAAAGGCAGCTGTTGCTCCAAGTTTTGCCCCATCCAAGTATGTAGGTTTTCTCACTGGGCTCACTTCCTTCCCAGTGCTGATGCTGCCACCACCTCCTCAGTGAGGCCGCTTATTTGTTCACTTTGCTGGGCCAGAGAGAAAGAGATGCTGGAGACTGCAAGCCTCTGTCTGACTGGAAAAAGTAAATTTAGGCTCATCCTGTGCTTTAGGCTTATCCTGGATTGGGCAGGGGGTTGGACTAGATGGTCTGTATGTCCCCTTCCAACTGTGAGTCTGTGAAATTTGCTCACTTGAGCAGCCACACTTTGGATTGGGCCACACAGAATGGTAAGACTAGAGGTGATTTAACTCTTCAAGCTCCGCTTGCTTTTTTATTCAAAACTAGGTTTCCTGTGCTGTTCTTAAAGGAGAAAACCATTTTTTCAAAGGACACCTCTCCACCACCCCCACTTCTTTAAAATTGCTAATAACAACATGTGGAATTTGGTTCTGATTAGCAAAATCAAGTTGGACCTGAAAGGTTAAATCCCATCTTCCATTCTGGTGTTTCTGATCAAAACTGTGGCTGTGCATGTATACAATTTACTTTTAACAACCTGATGGATATCTGTGATCTCTTTCCCCTAGGGCCCTGGATGAGGTTAAAGGAGAATTGTCTGCATGCCCAGCCAGCAGTTCCCAAAATGGTAGGCAGTCTTAGCCATCTGAGGCAGCGCTCAGGGCCCTGTGCTTAGATGATCCCCCATAGCCTGAGGCACCCCAGACTAGCACACAGGCAGTGAGCTCTGAGCTACCAAGTTTGGTTGCCTCTCCAGTGAGTCTTCCTATACTACACAGTTGATTGCCAGTCAAGACCCTCCAGCCTCCACTCCTTGCTGCTGCCACATCTCCTACAACCCCCCAGGTGTCAGCTGCTGTTTCAAATCATCACCTTGATTCTCCAGAATGGTAACACAAATCCAAGATGCTTGGGAATAACAACGCTTCACCCACAAACCCCCATATTGGTTTTTTTTCAAGTTTCGATGCTTATCAGCCATGCAGCATGAGCATATGTTTTTTCTTTGACTATTATTCATCTCCTAGAAATGGCATCTCTTCCTTCCAGTCAAACCCTTGCAAGGAAGGCGCACAAAGCTCTCCCAGCCAATCCCAAACTCCAGAGAACTGCCATTCTTCTTCCTCGCCTCCTTTGTGGGTTGGAAGGGGGAAAGCAGAAAGCCTGGGCTTGTTCGGGGGTTCATAGAACTTAAACCTTTTTTCCAAAACAGGAAGGGAAAATGACAGAGGGGGAAAGATGAAGAAATGGGGAGGAAAGAAGGGAGGAAAGAAAAATACAGAGATAAAGAGAGAGGAAAGGAAGGGAAATGGATCAAGAGAAGAAAGATGATAGAGGGAGGGGAAAAGAGAAAGGGAAAGGAAGGTAGGAGAAAATGGCAGAGAGAGGAAAAGTGAACAGAAAACAAGTTAAAGACAGAGTAAGATAGAAAAGAGATGCAATGAGGAAGGGAGAAAGACAAGAAGAGGGCAGAGAAAATGACAGCCAGAAATAGGAGAGTAGAAGAAGACAGGAACTGGAACTGGGAGAGACTACTCCACCTCAGGTCTTCTTTGGGGGCAAGATTCTTCTCTTTCCATAATCAAAGCAACCACCACCAACCCCTGAATAGCTGGGGAGACAGAGAAGTCCCCTCCTTTAATTGCGGTGACCGTCATTCTTTCTGCTCCCTCATTACAGGGCTTCTCCTTCTCTTCGTCCACAGTTGGGCAACTAAAAAACTGTTGACGGCTGAGGATGAGAGGCTTCCCCCACATCATTGGATACATACAGATTCCACAACTATGTTATTTTTGCACATCTCTTCCCCCATGTATGAAGGGCCATACAATTTTAATGGAACCTCCAGGTTCAAAAACAGTCTACCTCTGAATACCAATGATGGAAACAACAGGGGAAGCACTAGAGGGTGGATTGGATGGGAGTGTGGGGATCCCCATCCTGGACTTTTGCCTGGGGCACCAGAATCACTAAGTCTCTCTCTACATGAGACATCTTACACGAGAACACTCAAGTGTAGGGAGACGCGATGTTAGCCGGGAAACTTAGTCTAAAAAGACAGATCCAAAGGGTCTGTCAATTTCACCTCTCTACATGAGGGTAGTTTTAAAAGGCAGAGCCAGCAGAGATCACTCCTCAGAGGGTTTGTTAATTTCATCTTTGCCTCTGGAAGGAGATGTGAAATTGACATAAACTACACTTTAGTGTCTTCCTTCACTTGAGTGTTCTCATGTAAGATGTAGAGAGCCTCTAAGACAGCCCCCACCCAGAATGATTTGGAAAGGCTGCTGGAAGCAGGACCAGGAGACACAAACCGGCTCTCCTTCTTGATTGGCGCTGCATCATAGTCACCTGAATGGAGTGAGTGTGCTGACCTTGGGTCTGCTCAGTAGTAGGGATTCTACTCTGAATGACCATTTGGAAGAGGCTTGGAGCAATTCGTCTCTCTTGGCATTTGGGAGATGGTGCAAAATTGAGCCTTGCTACTTGGGCTGCCATTTGAATAAGTTTTCTTAAATTCATTTCAACAAATGGACTCTTTTTATTATTTTTAATTATATATATATATATATTAAAAATGCTTCTGTGACCTGCCATGGGAAAAAAGGGGGCGATTAAAATATTTTACAAAAGAAAAAAAGTAAGCAAATCCTTCTTCCCAGAGCCTCCAGCCCACTCACTTTCGTCTGGAGTTAATCTCCCCCTTCCATTTGTGCTACTGCTTCTGTATCCTACTGGGCCGTGCATTGGGCACACGCTGGCTTAATGTCCTATTATTACTTCTTCTCTTTCCTTTGCTCAACTACTGATCAATGAGGCATTGCAGGTGTTTCTGTGATGAGGCTTCTCCAGCTGTCAAGGCTGCTAACTGGCTTGGAATTTAAAGTCCCTGTCTTGTATGTGACTGCTGGCTCCTGCCCCCTCCCTCTCCCCCCTGCACGTAGCCATTTGCAGATCCAAGGCTAGGAAAGAATCCATGCATCTCCTGGGCTTGTGAGCCAATTCTGAGGATGTGTTGTTATTTCCTCATGGGGTAGCATTCCTGACACAGCAGTTTAACTGCCTCACGTTAACCCCCATGTAACTTCAGCAGCTCTGTGGTGCTCCGTCTCAGTGTCACATTTATGGTGAGTTTAGTATCTCTCCTGCTGTGTGCAAATAAAAACAAATTATAAATAAAATAAAGCCTGGTGTTACATGCTTCAAGAAGTATAAAAAGATCCTTGTGGAGAGTTATCGTGTCCATCATTTAACTAAACTGTATGTATCTCGTGTTTTTAATCTTTCCTCATAACTCAGTTCCTCCTTGCTCTTATCTGGCTCACTTGTCTGAAAGTAAAAAACATAAAATAAAACTCTTGCAAAGGGGAGAAGCTCATGGTATCTTTGGAAGGGGGAGATGGGAAAGTGTCAGCTAGGGAAATGAGTAGTAACAAATAATACTCAGAGTGCTTTACAGCTCATAATGTGAGAGCATCTCAATAGTGCTTTGCAGATGTGAGTGAATTAAGGGTCACTGTGCCCCCTACAAGGCTAAGAAGTGGTATAACAAATCTACAGCCAATTATATGGCACTTGCAGCTCACCAGCTACTGGAGATATATACGTAACTTCATCTCTTCCTTCACAGGCCTTTAGAAGCACAGGCCTACCCTAGCCAGCCTAGAATTATCGCCTGTTACATACCTGCGAGCCTCAACTGTCTTGGCTCCAGTGTATCTGTGAGAAGACCCCCCCCCCCCCAGCACCACCCATATGATGCCTCTGAACCTAAGACTGTGTGGGTTTCTGGCCCAGGTGTGTCATATACAATCACCATATACTGCATCAAACTACTGGTTTATAAAGGTCATCATTGTTGACTCTGACTAACTAACTAACAGTGGCTCTCCAGGGTTTCAGGTAGAGAGGTCTTTCATATCACCTTCTGCCTGATCTTTTTAACTGTGGATGCTACCACTGAGTCACGGTTCCACCTCTTACTGTTTGGCCAAGGCCTCTTTCCTGCTGGGCCATCACAATGATAAAATGCTCAGTACAAACAGCCTACTAAACATCCTTTTATGGAGGTTTTAGTAGGAAGTGAAACACTTTCATTGTAATTCCCCAGCTTCTGCTAGTTTTTTAAAGTATGCAGCTGTTTGTATGGGGGAGGTTAACATTTTGTTTATATTCTGCTTTGTATTTTTTTTAAATATAAAAGTGTTCCAGATAGGGTTGTTAACAATGTAGGGGATATGTCTTGCCACTTTAACAGAGGCCTAATATGTGGGGACATAGAAGCTTTTTAGGACATGGAGGTAACATTATCCCATTAATCCTCTATTAAAGTAGTAGGACATTTTTTTCTCCAAGTTGTTGGCAACCTTCAGTCCAGACAAACACAAGCAAGGGGCCCTCAAGGACTTGTAGGGGGCATCTCATTTCCCCTCCTCCACAATTTCCTTTTTCCCTTCACTGAAAGCCCCCATAACCTCTCTCATTTTCTTGTTTCCTTCTCTCCCTCCCACCTACCAGCCAGCCTGTCTTTTTCTGCCCCCTCCCCTGTTCTCAGCTTTCCCTCCTCCTCTCTGCAGCTGCCTATACATACAAAAAATATGGCCTATTTGTGTAGTGCCGGGTGCTAGGCTGGGCAAGTTGAACAGTGGGGAGCCCACAATGATTTGAGGGGGAGGAGCACCTGCCTTTCTTTTGTATCCCATGCCCCACACTATTTCCTCTCTCTCTCCTCCTGCCTACCTCCATATTCCCACTTTCCCCTGTTTCCTGTTCTCCTTCTCACCCACCAACCAAACCTAGCTTCAGTCTCTGGATCTAAGTATCCACAGATTTGGCCACATTGAGAATTAGATATAGTGGCCAGTAGGGAACTATGAGGAACTATTGCAGGCCCAGGGACAGTGGCAACAGTGGGGAGCTGCACTAGGCTGAAGAGGTGGCTGTGGTGACACCAGGAGCCCTGCTGGCTAGCTTTGCCAGTTCTAGATTGGGAAATTCTTGGAGATTTTGGGGGTGGATCCTGGAGAGGGTGGGATTTAGGGAGGGGAGGGCCTCAGCAGGGTATAAATGCTATAGACTTTCCAAAGCTGCCATTTTCTCCAGGGGAACTGATCTTTGTTGACTGGAGATCAGTTGTAATTCCAGGAGATCTCCAGCCACCCCCTGGATGCTGGCAGCCCTAAGCCTGTAGGCAGCACAACGGTAGAGGAGCAGGGAGCTGCACTGGGTGGTGAAAGTGATGGTGGCGTTAATGGCTTCTCCTCCCACCCTAGCCAGCCTGCCCAGCTGAAGTGCTGTGGCTCCCCCTCGCTTCACTGTCAGGTAGTGGCATCAACAGAGAAGCACCAACCCCATTTTTTTAAGTTTCAGATTTATTCTTCCAATCTGAGGTTTTCCCATGTTTGGAGAAAAGTCTTCCTTCTGTCAATGTGGCCCTGATCTGTGGATTTAATCATCTGCAGATGATGCCTCACTTGGCTATTAGAATATGCAATCAGGGAGCCATGAGAAACTCATGGGAAAATCCCCTTGCTGGTCCCTGCCTACCCCTCCCACCCTCAGTGTTCTGCACATCCACACCATTCCCAGCACTTTGTCCGCCTACCTATCCCCACCCTGTTCCCAGCAGTCTGCCCACAGTTTGCCATTCACATTCCAGCTGTGAGCCGTACCGAACCCCTGAGGCAGCAGTGAGGAGGCCGGGAACTATGCTAGGCCTGGAAGCAAGGAATATGGAAGCTACACTGGGCCCAGGGGTAGTGGCAAGGAAGCTGGGAGCTGTGGCGGGGCCAGCAATGGCAGTGTTGGGTGGGTGGACCTTCTCCTCCCATCCCTCCCTACAGCAATAGGGACCTATATCCCTCCCTGGCACTCTGCCCTCCCACCTGTCCCCTCCCCCCATACCACCCATCCTCCCCACCTCCCTCAGCTGGCTGGCCACCCCCACCCAGTCCACCTAGCTGAAGTGCTGCTGCTGCTTCCCTGCTACAGAGGCCTCCCCTCACCTGTCCAGAAGAGATGTGTTATCTGTACATGCTCAGACAACTCTGTTTTGGGAAGAACAGGCAGTTTGGGGAAAATGGACTCTGTAGTATATCATGCAGTTCAGGAGAAATGGCGAAAGAGGGTGGACTGTATTGCATCCCTGCTAAGTTCCCTCCCCTCTATAAACATCACCCTGCCCAGGCACTGCCTTCAGATATTTCCCAAGTCTCAGCTGACAGCCCAAGTTTCTGCTGTGCCTGTGCAAAGGAAGAGGACCCATCACTTCCATGACTGAAAATATCTTGCTGCTGAGTATAAACTTGGCAACGTATTTCTGGAGGGGGGGGGGTTACCCATTGCCACCATAACCTGAAGGAGCAAGAACAGCCAGAGCACTGTTGACAGGCAGACTTAATGAACTGGGGAAGGAGAACTGAAACATCTGTCCACCAGCTGTGACTGTGTTTCTAGTTTGCTATGCCTCTGCAAGCTGTCTTGACAGCCATATATGGTAGAAAGGCAAGGTAAAAACATTTTAGCAATGATAAATGAGTAGCAGAGCCCATGCTCATCTTTACCCCTCTTCAAAGAGCTCCCAGCTTAATACATGACATTTTCGGTTTACAACTATCATAAGTAAGGTAATCATTACTGGAATGGATGAACCGTGGTTGGATTCAGAATATGTAAATTGCATAAATTGGTCACCTCCCTACTTATTTTTACCCATCCTCTGAGGAGCTCAAAGCAGCATACACATTCTCCCCTCCTTCTCATCCTACCTACTCAGCTGTGTGTCACTGCAGTCTTCCTATGCATATACACTTGGCTTGGAGGGACTTACTTCCAAGTAAACATGCATAGGATGGAGCACAGGGGCCTGCTTAGAAATAAGAAAGATGGGGGGACTCATTTAGACTAACTTTTTCTTTCCTCCTTTTTTATGCAAAGTCGGCCACTGCAAATGCAAATGTGTCTGGATTTTTCAGTCTTCTGTATTATTTGTTTCACCTGCACTGTTTGTTCTTTCGCCAAGTCTGATAATTACCGCTCGTATCCCCATCCTCACTGATTTTCCTTAACAGCACAGGGAGATTAAGAAACATTCTTCTACTCCCTCTCATCCTCATTAAATCTTTCCCCCATTATCTTTCTCTCCTCCATCCTGAGACCAAACTTTAAAATGAAAACTCTTTAATGTGTTTTTGTAAAAAAAAAAAAATCTCTTTGAAAATGATACAGTCACTTCCCCTCTTTTTTATTTTTTTGAAAAAAATACAAATTAAAAAAGTGTGTGTGCATGTGTTGATAAAAGTCACAGGAGTTGCTGCCTGGAGATGATTAGGCAAGTGGCCCTGCCTGCTTTAGATAGGGAAATATGCCAAAGATATTCCTACTTTTTAAAGATTGAAATGACAACCAGAGGAACTTGTTTTCTCTGCCAGCCATATCTCATCACCCAGGCCTGAATCTGAAGGGAAGAAGGGATTTGGGCCACTGTTATAGTCTTATTTTGCTCCAGAAATGCATCCATGCACGCTGGGAAGCATTCAGCTTTCAGGTTTTAGCTTCTCTCTCAATACTGCTTTGGAAACGTGGAAGGGGAGGCTACATGTGGATTCTAAAGTTTTGGGGCAGCCAATATTTTAGGGAAGCTTAATCAACGACTTGTTCAGTTTGCAACCCAGCTACAAGGTGTGATCAGCACTTTTGTTCAAACTGTGTCCAATATATACTCTGTCATATAAAAATTTGCTCATCCATGTTCTCATTCTGCTTTGTATCAATCAAGTGAGGCATATATATGCATGGTATGTATTTTTATTTATTCATTGACGTTATCCATCACTACACCTTTCTCACTGGCAGATTACACTATGTAAGTCCCTACATGTGTCCCACATCATCTGTGCTGGGTCATGAAACCACTAGCTGCCCTGCATGCTCCTAGAGACAATCACTTGGAAGGCTACCTAGTAGGCATGTGTGCCTATGAGTATAGATTCTGCAAACCCGTTCGTGTTCCCACATCCATGGACAGAGGGAAATCCACTCCAAAGTCAAAGTCCATTGAAACATTGGCCGATTCCAGATGACTAACCTTAAGTCGCTTCATGCCGCCCTCTTCTGGATCGCGACGGGGAAAATGCAAAATATCGCGTTTCCTCGCGCGAGTTTTGCGCATCGTCGCGCAAAACTCGCACGAGGAAACGCGATATTTCGCATTTTCCCCGTCGCGATCCGGAAGAGGGCGGCATGAAGCGACTTAAGGTTAGTCATCTGGAATCGGCCATTGACAGCAGAAAATAAATTCAAAATCAACTACAAAATAAAGAACAAGATTTGCAACCTGCCTAGTTATAGATATAGCTGACTTCCAGATGTTCCATTTTGAGACTTATGATTATGAACTGACTCAGCCTGGAAGAAACATTACTGGCTTCTAGTTGAGCTTGGGCAGAGAATTCAGTTTTTTGTAGCTTGAACAGAAGCAGGCAGTCAGATAAAAGAAATGTTAGTCAATGGATCATCAGAGTATTAATTGATTGGTTAATTAGATTTTCATATGATTAATATAAATATATTCTACATTTGTAATAAAAAAATCACAGTTGGGGAGAAAGAATAAAATTATGACTGTAGGCCTGAAGACTCAAATACAAAGGCTAATTGGAAAGAATCCCATCTTTTTCTTGCCTTTCTCCTTAGCTGCACAGTCGTGGGATCTTGCACTGAACTACGCAAGAGAACTTTTTTGAGAGGGCTCACTTGTGCGTGGGGCAAGATTTAACTGGAGCCCAAGATCTTTAATTGATCAAGTACTCAAATTACTATTATAGATCAAAAGTACAGGCTGTTTTGTAATATTGAATACCTGTCAAAGCAGCAGTAACATTTTTTTTCATATTTTTTTACTATGACATGGTGAAATCACAACTGCTGCACAAGAAGCGATGAGAGACGGAAATTCTTAGGCCAGTAGTGAGAACAGATACTCAGCACAGGAACACAGAGAGGATTTGGCTATGTGCCAAACAGATTTATTGGGCTGTTGTGCAACATCACCAGCAGTGGAAGCCTAAGAGATCCTTCTTTCCTCTGGGACAGAAGCACTTTATTCTTTTATCAAAGAGAATTCATATTGAACATCTAAATCCTTTTAAAACAGAGCAGGCTTGATCTTCTCTGCATTGCAGGCTCTTTGAAGTGGAGTCTCTTCTAGGGTCCTGGCAAACCAAAGCTGGCTTTGCTGTATGCCCACTTCTTTTCCCTCTTGAGTCCTCTGAGTGATGGCAAGAGGAGTGGGAGGTTCACTGCACTCTGCACTCAAGGCAAAGAGATTAGTCTTCTTTATGTTACTTGAGTGGGCTGAGAACAACCTAGGAGCCACTGAATCAGTAGTACATAAAAGAAAGGTGGCTCATCAGCCGTGTCATGGATTTTCTCTCTATGTTTTAGGATTGCTAACCTGAATTAATCTGAAGCATTTGGATACTTCAAAAATATGCCCTGGATATATGCTAGGAGCTGGTATCTCCCATTGGTTTCATTGGGATTTGCAGCTGCTCAGCATCTCTGCCAGGGATTGGGTCATCTTATTCATAGTGAGCCAAAAACTGAAAGAAGATAAAAAATAGTTGTTTGATCTTTGCAGTTTGTAGAGACTTTGTAGATGGCAGTTTCCTCTTCTCAATAATTTCGTTGCTGTTGGGGGTTTTCCGGGCTGTCTTGCCGTGGTCTTGGCATTGTAGTTCCTGACGTTTCGCCAGCAGCTGTGGCTGGCATCTTCAGAGGTGTAGCACCTCTTTGGTGCTACACCTCTGAAGATGCCAGCCACAGCTGCTGGCGAAACGTCAGGAACTACAATGCCAAGACCACGGCAAGACAGCCCGGAAAACCCCCAACAACCATCGTTCTCCGGCCGTGAAAGCCTTCGACAATACAATTTCGTTGCTATTAGTTTAAAAAAATCCTGAACATCAGTAAGAGGGTCACATCAGCCCCATTCATTAATATTCCTTTGCTTATTTGAGCTAATAAAATGTCTTGTGTTCATTCTGAGTCAGTGATATTCAACTGGACACTGTGTTTCCCCCTGCTCTCTTCTGACTTGCTTGTTCTGGTAAGCAAATCATAATGAAATATATGTAATTGGTTTGGATCTCTTTCACAGGCAAGGGAATAGCAGGGCTCTTAGCAGGGAGAAGCATTCAAGGAATAATGCGCACGCACAGGGTTGTAATTTTGAAGCAGCCAGGAAGATGTGTGCCTGACTGATTTCGAGTGGTTGCAGCCACTCTTGATCTGAAGATACAGCTTTGACTGTAGAATTTGTCAACTTATTTTACCAAGAAGGGTCCATCCAACAATGGAAACAGTTATAATCACATCATCCTTTAGTGGCTTTAGAGTTCAATCCTGAGCAGTTATACCCTTCAAAATTCACTGAAGTCACTGGGCTTAGATGGGTGTAACTCTGTTTAGGATTGCGTCCATAAGTATCCAATTTCTACAGGGGTCCATGTCTAAAAAGTGAAGGATAAGAACTTCAGGAAAGCCATTTTTATACTTATGTTGAATTATGTTTGTACAGTGCCTAGTATTATGGAATTCTGATTTGACACGGGACTGTATATGGTATTGAAATGATAAACACTGAAAGGCAGAAATATGCAGTCATTCACATTACTAGAATTGTGTCCCAAAGAAGATAACAATGGCTTTTCTTCCACCTGAAGCAAAAAGGTTTGTGTGAACACAACTGTTGCCAGTATCTTGGGGGCTCAGTGCTCTATCGGCTCCTCATCATGGACAGAGCCCCTGAGCTCCGATGCCCACCCAGGTTGTGGATGTTCCACAGTAGGTTCTCCTGTACTCACACCTGTTGCCCTGAAGCTGCCTCTTCCTGTCAGCCTCCTCTTTTGCCCCCATCCTCCATCACTGGTGGGCCTTCCTTGGTAGTGGCAGAAAATCTGTTTCGGAGTGATTTGGACATTTATCAAGCACACACATGCTTCAACAAGGGCATCATGCTAGATCCACCACTATGGACATTTTTTCTGCAATATGCATGCCCTGTTGGCAGCTTTACACATCTTTTAAAACTGATAAATAAAATCAGACAAAATGTTATTACCTTGCATAGAATCCCAAAGTCTAATATGTTCCCAGGTGTCCCTGGTAAAAAGTCATGTTTAGCAAGTATTTGACAAAGGGCATCTTCAGGTTTATGACCTCTTACTACATGGCCGCCATTTGCTCTTGGCAAATGGGCTTTGAGCACAAGGAAGTTAAATATAAACAAGAAAAAAATCATCAGCCAATCAACCTATGCAAATCAAATCTTAATGAGAAAAGGAAAAAAATAGCTTCTTCCATCTCCAACTCTGACACCTACTTTATCTCAAAAAATGTATCAAACATCTTTCTGCCCATCATTTTACCCTTTTGCCAGTCTTGCCTGTCTTCCATTTTAAATACATTCACACACATATATATGCAATTAAATGCAGGCTTTGAGTGTTCACCTGGGAAACAGGAGGGATAAGGTGAACTAAGCTTTTAATTACGAGTACCCATTTTGGGAGGTGGGGAATTTGAGCTGACGGCAGATGCTATAGCTCAACTTAATCCCATTTTGCAGTGGAGAGGGGAGGGGGAGGAACCATGAATATCCCTCTAGAAAGATTGGCATTACTAGTTAGGAAATTATTCTCTTTTTTCCCCTCTTTTATTCCTGAACCTTTCTTTCTTGAAAAATAAAAAAGTAGACCTAAATTCATGACAATGCAATGATTACTGCAATTGCAAAGGTGAAACAGCAATGAGAAACTCTGAAGCAAGCATGCTCACATGAGATACAGATGCTCCCATTAAAAGAAAACCTTTCTGTTGCAATTTGCAAACTGTGACCATTAATAAGCAGTTGGAAAGTTTAAGTATGAAGAAACTAGCATCCTAGTTCAAATCAGCAGAGTATTCAGCTTGGGTGTAACTAGATTTGTTCACATATTCCATGTTAGCTTGACTTTCCCATCCCTGCCCTCTCTCCACTAACCATTAACCATGATACACTTCCAGTCTCCAGCCTCCCTCACTGTTGGATTTTATATTGTATTATCTTTGTGGCAGGAACCTATATTTTTGCTTATATTATTCAGTAACATAATGCATAGCAAGTCCATTGATGACACTATAGCAAAGTATAGTAACTTCTATTTCATGGTATAGAGTTTTTACTATTTAGAAATAGGGATGCAATTTACATATGGGAAGAGGGACGGGATCTCTTTTGCGTGTTTTAAGCTACATTCTACATATAGTTTAACTGCTCTATGTGATTTTGCATCAACCTGCCATTTTAAGTGCTTTATAAATAATAATGTAATGGTCTTCTTTGTTCATTAGGCATACAAAGGCACAAACTCCTAAGTGTACTCTTAGTCTCAGTTGTCTATCTATAGCCCTTGGGCCCTCGCTCCAAATTTGCCCAGTTTACATCAGTGCCCCATCCTTTCAGTACTAAGATTTAGTAGACTTTTTTTTAAAAAAAAGGTAAAACTGATTAAGAGAATAATGGGGAAGTTACATCTATGAAATTACCAGTAATGTATGTTTCTAGACTACACTGGACAGTTAAATGCAATGAGTGCCAGTTCATGAAATGATGAGAACTTCCTCTCCCTAGTGCCAGTCCAGAAATAAAGATGAAACCATTTCCCCATACTTTTGATTTGAAGCCCCTTCCCGCTAACCTCTTCCTTCTGGGTTTAGTTGCTTTGGTAGTACACTGGGGGCAAAGTAGAAATGATGTTTCTTGCTGAGATAGCATGATCAGGTCAGATACATAATTTTGTTTGCTTTTCAAGAGTTCAAGAAAAAATAATGGGAGCAAAGAAAGCAATTAATAGTGCCATCTTAAGCAGAGTTGCACCCTTCAAGGCCCATTGGCTTTACTGGAGTTACAAGGGTGTAACTCTGCTTAGGACAGCATTGTAAATTGGCCAGAATCTTGATAGTGGAGATGGTGGCAATATGCCCGTCTTCATCCTTCAGACTATTGGAGAAATATCAAATAGGAATGAAATGAACCGGCCCTCAAGAATTCTCTCAAAACATTTCTCTTATGTTTCTGATAGTTGTATTCTTTGAAAAGTTATCTCAATATGCAAATATTTAATGTCCAGCAAGAAGTTCTGACTTCATCTGACAGCCAACATGCACTAATAGTTGACAGTGTTTGCCACAGTTAACACTGGATGTTGTCTGACAGCTGACATACAATCAACGTTGTACAATGCTGCATTGTCAGGCCCAGTTCCTCTGCAGCTGAGGGCAGGGTGACGCAACAAGCAAGGGGGAGAATGGCAGTGGCAGTCTGGGCAGAACAAGAGCTGATGTTTTCGTTGCTGTGACCAGGGAGTTAGCCTGACATGAAGCCTTTGCAGGGGTCAAGTGTTATACCACATCCACTGGGGTTTATTGGGTCAAGGAGGCTTCCTTAACTTCTGTGCCTTGCGGTTTCTTTCTTTTGCCAGAGCTGGGTGTTGGTGGTGAATCCCGGCCTGACATTTGTCAGGTGATCGGTTCAAGACACTGACAGATAGTGGTCAGTTTTTTACATGATTTGACAGCTAACATCCAGCAATAAGTCTTTTACTGAATCTTGTCTGGGGATTGGCTCAGGATATACAAGCCATCTTCATGGGCATTTATAGAAAGCTCACCACTTTTTGAAGAGTTCTCTGCCAGCTTGTGGCGCTGGCACATGTATGCAAATGGTGCCTGGTGTATCCTTTTAGCTCCTAGGAATTATGTTGCAGTTTTATTTGTCCTGTATCTAGTGCGCAGCTCCAGCTACACACACACACACACACACACACACACACACACACACACACACACACACACACACGGAACGAGAGGGTTTTAGATCTGGATGAGGGGAAAGCAGCCATAAAATCTCTGCAACAAATAATCAAGGGAATTGACCCAAACAGAGAAGAAATAGACTGAACAAAAGACTGCTTGGCTGCGTGATTTACAGGGCAGCCCTCCAGTTTACATCTATTGAGATCAATGGGCTTAGACCAGAGTATATCCATTAGATTGCACTGCAGCTTATGAAGTTTACTGTTCATAGCAATCTATTAGAGTTTCATCCAGAGTAAGGGGCTAATAATAAAGAAGCTTCGTGCATGCACCTACCAAACTGGATTTTAATGCTTGATCTACTGAACACTGGGCAAACTTGTGTACCATTTTGATCCAGAGAAGTTCTGGGGAAACTATGCTTGATTTCTGATACAACTGAGCTTGTATACTGCTGTAACACAGTGATTAAGTGGATTGGCTGCAAATCAGCACTCTACTGGTTCAAGTCCCACTACTGCCATGAGCTTAGTAGGTGGCCTTGGGTAAGCACTCCTCTCAGCCCCAGCTGTATTATGGGGATGATAACAACAACAACAACAACAACAGTAACTTGTTTACCTTCTGAGTGGGGCACTAACCTGCCTTGAAGGGTGGTATATAAGCGCAGTTATTATTATACAGCATTTTGGTACCATCACTACTGTATCTGTGAGCTGATACAGAATAGCCATCTTGCATTTGGCATCAGCTGATTTGCAACAGCATGCTATTTAGTAAATTCAGCACTCTTCTGATTCATTTGTCAATTAGGAATCACCTTCTTAAATCCCACAAGATGTATTTCAGATTCCCCGCTCCCCTTTGAATTTGAGTTTGGAGTTGTCACTTCCAGGTTATGCTCTAGACTATCTCCCCTTAGTCTCTATGGCTTTAACCATAGGGAATATTCCCATAGTATCACTATGTGGAGGACTTTCCCCCCTTTCTTCAATTCCTTAGGGGTGGAAAACTGGGGCTGGGGACTGGTAATTCCTCATCCTGAGCAAGTAAATGGTAGGCCTAGCTTAAAAGGCTGTTGCTCTGCTTAGGATGACGTTGAAAACCATTACTACTTAGGATTCCTTGGATAAAATTAGATAAGCCATACCTGTTCTGAGCAATTCAGATAGACTATAAAAGTTTACATATCGTTAATCTATATCACACACTTCTCTTCTTTGTAATAACTATAGCCTTTGTGCTGCCCACTACTAAGTTACCTATATACAAAACCAAGAGCTAATTACTGCTTCCAGAAAATGTTAAGGAGCTCACTGTGACATCTTCTGATTAATTTCCATAATACAGCTATACTTCAGTAAGCTGCACAACTTAGAGTCAAATGACCCAGCCAAACCTATAGTTTCATATAGGTGGATGGAACAGTTTAACTTTGAGTTTCTCCTTAACAGTTTAATCTTTTCTAAAAAAATGTCTTCTTCTCAGGCATTTATTACTTGCTTTCAGTGGTTTTCTCGATTCTGCCCTGAATTTGGCCTCTTATTTTTTTTTTAACCTTCAGTCAAGGAATACACCCAAGGGCCCCCTCACACCTAATATCTTCCTTGCATTAATGATTATTTACAAACCATTTTCTGTTCCTGACATAGTTTAAAGAACTCTAAACAAGGGTTTGTGCACTGTTACCAAGGAATCATTGGGATACAGCTCTGTTGGTTGGTGGATCATTTTGTGGAAAAACATGAAATATAAGTATGACAGTGTCACAGAAAGTTTGAGTGTATACCTTATGCCTCTGTAGGGACAGCAGCCAGGACAAAGAGGCTAAATGCTGAGAAAGAGAGAAAATTCTGGAAGCCTGAGTCTGTTGTTTGAAAGAGAAGTTATTTAAGTCATGATTGGTGGCAACCATTATTGAAGAAGTAGCCCTATATCTTACTATCTCAGATAAGCAAAACTTTCTTTTGTTCTCAGAAACTGATATTTGGCACTTCTGGAAAATAATCTGCCTGGCTAAAATTGTAGAGTTCAAGGCTACATTACAAAAGTTCAGCATTTCAGCCAGTCCTTTATGATAGCCAAAGCCAGTTCTTGTTCATCAAATACATACAGTCATTCTTTCAAATTTATTAAAGCATATTTTTCCTGCTTTCACCCAAAAAGGGGGTCGTGGTGGAATATGTAATGATGACAGCTTAATCAGGAACAGGAATAGCAGATTGTCGCAGAACATTCTTGCGATGTATCAGTTTTGGTGGTGTTGCAGTACCTGGATATTTTCAGTAGGAAAGCAACCCAAGCTGTAGAAGTGTGTGTGTGTGCTGTGCTGAAGCCTGGTGACAAATTCTGTAAACCTTTGTTACGGGTTTCCGTTTGAACTAAAATTAGAGGTGATGATCTGTGATTACTTGCAATAGCTTGATTACTACACATTTATTAAAGATGAATGTGATAAAAAATTATTTAAAACTCATACCTTCTCATTCATTCTCCATCTGTTTCATGCCTATATCTTCTTCCCTTCCTCTTTTCCCAGCTCCAGTATGAGACCTCAGAAAGAGGAAAGACACTGTCAGATACTGTATTTCTGAGCATTTTATATAACCATCCCTATCAGTGGGTGATGCAGCAGAAGCAAAAATTGGAGTGGGAAATTTGCTTTGTTGCAGTAACATGAAGTCACTTCCAGCACAAATACAGAACTGACATTTGAGTATCACTTTAATATTCACCTGAAACACTATGGTGCCGTCACTTGTGAGTTCATGTTGGAGGTGACCCATTTAATTGTTCTTGTCCCCCAGTGTATCCTGCTGGTCACCACAGTACTCGGCTTTCTTTCTATGGGAGTTTTAGTCTGTGAGATTAGGGTATACTCCATGTTAACTCCTCTCCATTTTCACAACTGTTCTTTTATTTAGTCAATTCTTACAGTATTTGGTTAATAAACTAGGCTTTTCATCCACTCTGCCTGGGCCCTTCTTACCGTTTCCTTGGCCTTACAGAAGGGCATGCCCCAACTAGGGTTGTCAGTCCCCTGCTCCCACCCTCTACCTCCTTTTCCCCCCTTACCTGGCCGGTGGGGGAAAAGGCAGATGAACATGCCTCCTGGGGTGCACTCAGGGGTGGCATGGTGCACACAAGTGCTCTGCAGTGGGACGATTTGGGCCCCCAGCAGGCTGAATCAGGCCCGTTTGGAGCCTAAATTGGCCTGCTGTGAAGTGCAGGAGGTCTCCAGGGCCTTCCTGGCAGCACTCCTGTACTCCACAGTGGGCTGAATTGAGCCCATTTGGAGTAGAAATGGGCCTGCTTTGAAGCACAGGAGCACTCCAGGGCCCATCGAGCCGCCACGGCAGCTCTTTTACACTCCACAGCGGGCCAATTTCAGCCCCCAATGGACCTGATTCGTCCTGCTGCAAAGCACAGGAGCGCTGCCAGGAGGACCCTGGGGAGTTCCTGCACCTCACATCGGGCCAATTTAGCCCCAAATGGGCCAAAATTGGCCCACTGCAGAGTGCGGGAATGTTCCCAGGGGCAGCATGAGGCCCTGCGTGATGGTGTCACTTTCGGGAAGTGACGTCATTGTGCAGCCCAGGTGTGTGCGTGCAAAGACATCTAAAAAGGTGGTGAGTGACAGGACTTCCACCTCTTGCCCAGAGGGTGAGGGGACCTGGCAATCCTAGCCCCAACTGACAAGGGAGCTACTGGGGGGAGCAGAGAGTGAGCTCTGGGCCCTTCCCAGTTGGTTTGACAACTCTGGGTTGGAAAATTCCTGGAGATTTTGGGGGTGGAGAATGGGGACAGGGTTGGGGAGAGAAAGATCCACAGCAAGGTATAATGCCATAGAGTCCATCCGCCAATCAACCATTTTCTCCATGGGAATTGATCTCTGTAGTCTCTGGAGATCAGTTGTAATTCCAGGGGATCTCCAGGCCCCACCTGGAGGTTAGCAAACCTACTTCCTAGTCAAGCCCGTGAGCCAGAGTGGTGGTAGCCAGCCACGATCATTGTTTTCTTTGGGGCTGAAGGGATCAGCAAGAAAGGAGTGTGTGTGAGTATGGCGGGCTCCTTTGAAGAGACATACATTAACTTACAGAGATTTGTGCTACACTTCTGTTCTGACTCAGAAGACACTAGGGATGCCAGACCTCCCATCTCATTGCCTGCTGGCACCTTGGGCACCAGCAGAAGGAAAGTGCTGTGGGGAATGCGTGCTGGTGTTACACTGGAGTGTTTATGTCACTTCTGCTAAAAAATGGACATGACATATGTAATGTTTTCCATGTAATGTATTTTATTTGGATTTAATTTCTGCTTTGGGTGCCATCACCATCTGAGGCTAGATGGATAACAACCTGAGAAAAGAGCAATGGTCCAGTATCACCTATAAGACTAACAACATTTGTGGTAGGGTATGAGCTTTCATGAGTCACAGCTTTCTTCTTCAGATACCTTCAGGTTTTCTAGGGACTGAAAGGGGCTTCAAGAATGGAGAAGAATGTGGTAAAACTCAGAATAGAAATGTTTTGAATGAAGGAAGGATGAACGGATGAACAAACAAACTAACTAACAAATATCCCCATGCATCCAACCATCCATATATGGAGAGTACATAGATTTTACCACATTCCTCTCTGCTCTTGAAGCCTCTTCCAGTCCCTGCTGGCACCTTGGGCACCAGCAGAAGGAAAGTGCAGGGATTGCTGGGCCTATGAAAAATGAGCCGGTAATGAGGAGGAACAAGCAGAGGAAATCCACTCCTTTCCTCACAGACCTGAGCTTTCAAAAAAGGAATGAGAAGCATTTTCACCCCCTTGTCCTCACTCACTCCAACTGCTCCCCCCCACCCCCGGACCACACATCTCTTCCTCCATGTGGGTCCTGCAATGCTGGGAATTATCTTACTAGAAGTTCACCCCCTTGTCCTTGCTCACTCCAGTCCCCTCCCCCGGCCCACACAGCTCTTCCTCCATGTGGGTCCCACAATCCTGGGAATGATCTTACTAGAAGTCGGAAGGGACTGCAGGGATGTAGGGAAAAGCCCATGTTCTGTGCACAGAGTGCTGGATGTATGTTGTTATCATAAACTCAAATAAAGTATTTGAATATCACGTCTAGAGATTTCATCCTAAATGCACTATAACAGGCCATATTGTGTTCCCAGCAGATAAATTCACAATGCCCCACGCTCTCATGTTGCAGTTACTTCCTAATCCCTCACCCCCATCTGTATATCTGAGCTGACCTGCTGGATGAGAATGCAGGAATTAAAGGTGGGAAACTGAGCATTTCATCCATGATTCAGGGTGAACAGGACCCGTTCTCTTGCTGATGTTTGATGTCTCTGGGGTAGGCACAAGGAAGGGGATCGCTCCTCCTCATTCCTTTTTGCTTTAAATCTGGGGGGGGAGGCATAATGATGATGATGATGATGATGATGATGATGATGATAATAATAATAATAATAATAATAATGATAATGATAATACCTTCACTCATCTTTTGTACTTGTCACAAGCCCAGTATCTAGAAGTTTTCTGTGTATCTTCATTCAGATGGTTTTTACTTAGATTTTCCTTGCAGTAGAAAATGAGGATTCTTGCTCAGCATCCCTTCCTGCTATACAATAAATATCAGCCACAGTAAACAACAGACAAGCGGAATCTTACCCAGATGTGCAAAATAAAAAAATTAAGAGTTAAATTAGTCTGCTTGTTTGCCTTATCTCTGAGTTAAAAGCAGTTAGTTAGAAAGGGACCAGCCCCTTAGGGGAATTCAGTCTTGCCTTTCATAAGGATAATTAAAGCTCAGAATAACTAGAACACACAGAATCCCTCTTTTAAGGTGCAAATGATGTGTTCTGTGGAAAAGGTGTTCGAAGCTATCTTCAGTTCCTTTTTTCATCAAATAATTATCACAAGCACATTGAAAAATAGTATTGCAGGTGCGGTTGCTCTGTGGTCAGTACTCTGTGGTCAGCATTGGGCCTCCATCTTTGCTTGTCTGCTGACCTGTCTTGAATAGTAGGACAGTTTTCTGTAATCATATCTATCTTGTTCTGCACACTTCAGTAATCTCCAGCAGGGAACTCTGCAGCAGAAAAACTTAAGAAATTTACCTGTGGGAATCCCACAGGTTTCCACAAACAGAATGTTCAATAGGACTCAAAGCTGTGAGGGAAGCTTCAGTTCTGCTCTCTGACAGAAATGGTGGTTGCACTAGCCTAGAGTATTATCAAGAAGGGTGTTTGGTCCATATATTACTGTCTGAAAGCATAGGTGCTACTCAGTGCTCGTGGCTGGTTCTCAGACAATTAGCAATGTATAAATGTTTGGATTGTGTGATATTTCCCAAAAATGGTGGCGGTGGAGGTGGGGTGTGTGTGTGTGGGAAGCACCCCTTTGATTAACTACATGAACTAATGAGTTGCACAGAAATTATACATGAGTCTGGATCCAGTTCATTTTATTTGTTAAAATTTTTGTTCTGATCCTGTAATCTTTTTACAACCTGTTCAGAGATCTTGGATTTGGTATATGGCATACCTATTGGTTTCAGTGGGAAATGTTCTGCCCATAACGCTGCCCCTTGGAGCTAATTGATGTGAAATATTCAGGGATTGTACCCCTCGCCCTTATTTAGGCAGAAACCCTGCCTATTCTAGAGGTAGTTAAATATTTCATTTGCAGACAAAGCTGAGAAGTAGAAAAAGGCAGTTGTTTGAGCTCAATGTGGTGAGCTAAGTCAGGGGAAAGAGGTTTTGCCTCTTTTCCCCACTGCAAACAGGAGAGCCGCTTCTCACTGAGAAGCAACCATGGGTCTCTTCCTCTTTTCAGCCACCTAGCAAAGCTCTGCTTGACATATGTGCTGCTCCAGATTATGCCCTCCCAGGCTCCTGAGGTCAGTGCAATGACTGGAGAAAATGCTTGCTGTGTATAGGAACGATGATTAAGGTGATGCTTCAGGGCCAGCATGAGCATACCCATTGGTGAGGCATTGGTGAGGCATCTGGCAGGGATAGGGTTCCAGTTCTAGGTTGAAAAACTCCTGGAGATTTGAGGGGTGGAGTCCGGGGAGTGCAGTGTTTGGGGAGGGGAGGCACCTCAGCTGGGCATAATGCCATACAGTCCACCTTCCAAAGCAGCCATTTTCTCCAGGGGAATTGATCTCTGTTGCTTGGAGATCAGTTGTAATTCCAGAAGATGTCCAGCCACCATCTGCAGGGTGTCCCCTAGGCAGGGACTACTACCATTGAGTCCCCTCACCCACATGCCTTCTCTGCCACCCACTTGCACATGCTTCCCTCACCAAGTTGTTGCAAGCACTCCACATCCTTTGCCCCTGTCTGCCCCTGCTGCCTGGTACAACCAGGGAAGCATGTGCCAGTGCTGTTGAGCACCCAGCACTGCTGAGGAAAAGGCATGCAAGAGCCTGTGACCATGGTCAGTGAGAGGGGGTCATGATGATCAGGCAGGGGAAGGATGCAGAGGCAGGAGGGGAAATGGGAAGGTAAGGAAAGAGGCTGCCCAGGCCTCTGAAAACCAGGAACCAGCCCTGTGATAAGGTTGCCAACCTCCAGGTGGTGGCTGGATGTCTCCCGGAATTACAGCTGATCTCTAGGCCACAGGTATTAGTTCCCCTGGGAAAAGGGGCTGCTTTCGAGGGTAAACTCCATGGCTTTATAGCCAGCTAGGTCCCTCCTCTCCCCAAACCCCACCCTCCTCAGGGTCCACCCCCAAAATCTCCAGGAATTTCCCATCAGAGAACTGGCAACCCTACCCTGTGATTTTGTTTGCTATAGACATGAGCTAATTTTTCTAGCTGTGTGGTTCCTCTCTGGCATGTACCTGCTGAGTCATTTTCTGTCCTTGCTGTCCCTTGCTTACCCCTTTTGTGCCCCAGGAAAATGGAAAATGAAAGATGGAAAACTGAAAGCAGTGTGCTTCCACAGTCATTGTGCCTCTACAAATGCTAATGTTTTGATGGCGCTTATTCAGTTCCTTATTGAACACTGAAGATCATTTTGTTTGGATTAGTTACCATTCTGAGGTTAAAAAAAAGATATTGAACACACATCTCTACCAATCACCCATCCATTACGGATGCAGTATAGGACAATGCCACTGCAAATTGGCCTTGCAATAGTCAACAACATCTCAACACTAATAACGTATGAATCATACCATAGAAACGTCTGCACAAGAGCTGAAAGCGCTGTGGGGTAAAATATACCCAAGGGTTTTTAGCATGTGTTTTGCATGATAAATTTTTGCTTTTTCAGCAGTTGAGTTGTATATGAAATCAATCAATGCCCTAAAAGTGTTTTTTGAAAATCCCTCTGAAGCTGAGTATCTGAAGGGTTTTGTTACCTCCCCATTGCCTAGAAATCAATTAAATTCTCATTAAAGAGATACATTTTCTGTTCCTTACATGTTTGGACTTACCAGGCATTGGCAGCAATCCTAAAAACACAGAATAAACCCTGTTGAGTAAAATGGTACTTACTTTTGTGTAGATCTGGTTAAGATTGTTCCCATTGCTTCTGAGTCCTTCCATCAAACAGAGAGGACATCTGAGAATCTCCACTGATGTTAGGACAAAAAGCAGCGAGCTCAAAGTTAGAAGATACTTCTATAAAATCAGTTCAGTCATGGAGAAAACTTCCTTGGGCAATTTTAGGATTTCTTTTGTGAAAAGAAAAACATGTATAATTATAGGCACCGATCCTGCCATGTTTTGCTCTACATAGTGGAAATACTATATTGTGGTAAGTCTGCTCATAAGAGGTAAAGTAAAATATATCTTTCTAAGAGGCAGTATCCATCTTGCAAATTCTTCTTCTTCAAAAAAAAACAAGTTTAGAGAATTAAATATAAATACATTTATCAAAGTAGCTTGTAAATACATTAGGGACGTTTGTTTTCTTCATTAGCATGAGAGAACGGTTGTTCCCATCAGGTCTAGCAAGAAAAGAATACGATTGCTTTTACTCTTTGTTCTCCCTTTTCTTTCTATTTCTATATTGTATGGCAACATACAATAACATGACCTTTCCAGATGAGAGTGCCCTAAAGGGTACCTTGTGAATAAAATCTCTGCCAGCATAAACTGCAGAAGTTAACCTGTGCACGTCATCTGCCTCCAGATCCCCACTGGAAAAGTCTTGGCCCTTAGGTTCCCTCCCTCGTACACCTCCCTCCCACGGTGGTCTCTTCCTCCCCTCTTCTTTTCTCAAGCTTCATTCACTAGTGTCAGACTGATGACTGCTGTGTCCCTTTTCAGCTGATGGCAACTCCCTTTTTTGTGGTAAGTACTTCCTATGAAATACTCCTGCGTGTAGTGAAGAAAACGTGTTCCTTAAAAGTGATGCCAGATTTAAGCAGGCATGGAGAGTGATCCATTGGGAGCAAGGATTCAGCAAGCTAGAAAAGCCTTTCAAGGTTAAAGCGGGGGTGGGGAGGGAGGAAGGAATCCATGCATTTTGAGACTGCTTGCACAGCGCAAACCTTTCATACCAACAAAGAGATTTCTACTTGATATGCCTAACCAGAATATAGACCCATTTCATTTATAACAATAACCAATTGATGAGTAGTTCTGTGAGTTGTCCAGTAATATAGGTGTTCTTGGAGAATCATAAGTGGTCTAATGTGATTCAGATGATACAGGGAGTGCAAGTTTTAAAAAAACACTAGGGGTATGCAGCAAAATATCACTCATCTATTTTCTCTTGGTTTTCTTCTTTTAAAATGTTATTAATTTTCTTTATAGTTATTTTTACATCTGTTTGCAGTTGTAACACTTTTATTTTCCAACCAGCTGGGATGACATTTTCAGAAATTGTATCCCGTCACCCATGGGACCCTGCTACCAAATTTCAGGCGGAAAGGAAAAGGCATCACCATTTTATAAGCAATTAAAGACATATTTCTGACTCTTTTTATTACCTCATCCAACTGGGATGTAATTTTTTGAGACTGTGCCCCTCGCCAAGGAATTTTCCCAGTGGATTTCAGATAGCAATGAGAAACACAACCCCCATTTCATAGGTAACTAACATTTCACTTTCAGAATATGCACGGGCAATCCTGAAAAGCAGGCAGAGGGGAATGGCAGGCACAGGGGAAAATTTGGCACCCCAAGAAGGTAGCAGTCAGCATTACAGAAAAAGCAAAAGGAGGTATTCAGCAGTGGCGCACCCCAAGAAAATGTGGCAGCATGGCACAGAACCTTTCAAAAAATCAGGTAGTATCAGAGAGCGGACAGTGGGAGGTCTTTGGAAGGCAGACATGGAGAAGCGTTTGGCACCTCCAAAAGGTGGGCATGCAAAGCTGGCCCTTGTTCTCTTTTACATATTTGAAATAGCAAAGCAAGAGAGAGACCCTTAATCTCACAGAGAAATATATTAAATATGTCCATGAAAATGGCTACATTGCTCCTCTTTATGTGAGATCCAAAAGCCCTCCCCAGGTCAGTGAATGCAATGACTAATGAAAATGTAAGGCACAGAAACTTATCTCAGCAATCCTCTTCAGTAACAAGACCGATGTAAATTATAGTAAAGAATAGGGTATATTTGGGTTAGGGTTTGCTCAGTCACCATCTAACTGCACATCTCCTTTTAAAAAGCAGCTTTCCAAAGATTACATAACAAAGCCCTCATCTGGTTCACCGTAAAGAAGGTTGATCCTTCAAGGATTCTTCCCCAGTGTCTTTAGTTCTAGGTCTATCTGCTCCTAAACTCCACTGATTCTAGTCTGTAGTGCTCTCCTCCGATCTTAGAATTCAGGAGTGAACTTTTCATCGTGTCAAGAAGAGTGCGTAATCCGCCTTGAGTCTCAGTGAGAAAGGTGGACTACTAATGACGTAAATAACGACCAGAAAAAGAAAGTTGCTGCAGTTCTCACACACCTTGGATTATCGTCATACTGCTAACACATTCATTATTCACCAGCATCACCTTGTCACTTCACATTAAAATGTGTGTATGATATTATCCCAGATCAATGGCACAAATCAAATCATCTAACTAGAGAGTATCACCTACTTGTTCACTGGTTTTATTTTTAGAAAATTATGACACTTTGTTCAGCAGGAGTGATCACCGGCTAAGCTACAAGAGCATGATCATTGCCACATACATTATCGTAACTAATTACATTACTGTTGGTTTTATGTCCACTGTGCACATGCAAAAGAAAATATTAAGTTACATAAGCTGGCAGATCTGTGGAGCAGATTTGAACAGCATTTGTATACACTTTAGGTGCAACCAAGGCATTTTGCATCTTTAAAAAAATGCTACCAGTAGTTACAATGGTATGTATTCAACAACACAGTTAAGAAAATTCCTCCTCCAGCTGTACTGTCCCTGATGGTTAAGTTTACCAGCTTTAAGGTGGAGCCAGGAGCTCTCTAATTACAACTGATCTCCAGAAACTATAGAGAACAGGTCTGCTGAAGAAAATGGTGGTTTTGGAGGGCACACTGTATGGCATCTTATCCCAGCTAAGTTCCCTCTCCTCCCCAAACTCTGCCCTTCACAGGTAGTGCCCCCAAGTCTCCAGGAATTCTTTAAACTATATCAACCCTACTGGTGGTCCATTGACCACCACCACCTGCCCAAACACTCAGTAGGAGGCTTGCCAGCTCCAGGTTGGGAAATTCCTGGAGATTTTGGGGGTGGAGCCTGGAGAGGACAGGGTTTGGGGAGGGGAAGGACCTTAATGGGGTAAGATGCCATAGAGTCCACCCCCCAAAACAGCCATTTTCTTCAGGGGAACTGATCTCTGTAGCCTGGAGATCAGTTGTGATTCTGGAAGATCTCTGTCCATTACGTGGAGGTTGGCAACCCTACTCAGCGGACTGTGCCAGGAGAGAAAAAGCATGGAAGTCCCATTCTGCAAAGCCTGTGGATGATTAGATTGCACTTGTGGGTATTCAAGTAAATCACATGTCACACTTTGGATAGCAAGAATGCATCGTCCAAACACACAATGAGTTCTAGCTGTAAGAAGACAGCAATCTCTGACAGTGCTAACCTCTGATTTGCAGTTACCCCATGGTTTTTCCACTTAATTGTAGTGTTCTCTAGATTTGTAGGGAATCAATATCAGTGATGTTTTGTGATATGGAGAAGTAGAGGGAAATATATGGGCCATATGCCTGGGGTATGGTACAGGGCATTATACCATTCACTATGGCCTTCCTTCTGAGCTGGTTTTCTGCCCTTTCAGCCTGAGCACGTGCGTTTGCACCTTGTCTGCCTCAGACTTCCCTCCAGTACCGTTGTAATACCCCATGGAGGAACAGCAGCTTCGAAAAGAAGCTGCAGATCGCAGCACTTGCCCTCCAGTATCTCTCAGCTGACAAACAGCAGATAGAAATAGCCTGCTCTGTCAGCAAATGTGCAGCACCTCCACCAGCAGGCACAACCCAGGGAGAATAAATGAGCTGAAACTCTGTCTCAGATTATTCATTGCCGTAGACGCCTCCAACCTCAGTGTTATCTGTGGTGCTTTCATAATCAACCAAACTAGCACAACATAAGATTTAGAACAGTTTTCTACGTTTACAATTGGGATTTGTTTCTGTATGTGGAGTTTTCTATCAGAAAGACAAACAAACATGCTAATAGTGCTTTGTTAATCAGCGTATTTCAATATCATGTAAGAACGAAAAGTGATCCCCAGGACTGTTTTTTTGTTTGTTTGTTTAGGCTGTCAGTAGAAAGATGTTGGTAAAAATAAAGGTGGAATCATGCTTTGCATGTATGCAGAGCATCATGGGCATGCAACCTTAACTGGAAAAAACATGTTCTTAATCAGTTTTTTTCCCCTCAGATTTTTCAGAGTATGGGAGGAGCAGCACTTAGACACGATATCTTGATTGACGTTTTGCAGCTGCCCATAGAAATCCTTTTATTCCTCAGGTTCAGATTCTCCAAAAGGTTTGTTGTTGTTTTCTGGCCTTGGCTCTAGTTAAGATGATTGGAGATCTGAACGTTCCTTTACTGCATCAGAGAAAATGGACAACCAATTTATACTGGGAGACAACCTCAAAAATGTAGCACAAAAGAAATATGATAGCTAAGGAATTATTAAGAACAGCCCAGATGAATCATTAATTATGTGTCTTCCCCCCACACATGCTCGTGCACAGGGCAAACAGATAAGTTTTAAAATGTCATAAACCAGGGCTCATTTGGAGCCGGAACGCACAGGAACGGCGTTCTGGTAGATCTGAAAAGAGGTCATGTGGGTTTTGGCTCCGCCCACGAGATTTCTTTTTTTCCGAGTGCAAGGCGAGTGGGGCTGGGCTTCAAAGGAACAGTAAGCAGCTTGGATTCATTCTGCTCTGCTCCTTTACTGTCATTTGTGACTAGGCGGGTGGGGGGGAGAGAGAGAGAGAGAGAGAAAATGAGCGAATGAGTGCAAGGCGAGTGGGGCTGGGCTTCAAAGGAACACAAGCTGCTTGGATTCATTCTGCTTTGCTCCTTTATTTTCATTTGTGACTTGGGGGGTGGGGGAGAGAGAACACCAAAGGGAAAGATTTTATGGGGATATGGTAAAAGTTTGCATGAAAATGTATGCAAAGGCTGGATCCAGATACCAGAGCCCCTGAAATAATATGAAATTTCTCAGCTTTATTTTCTCTAGCAACCAAGAGAAGTAGTAAGAGGAACATGTGATAGGAAAAAGCAGTTTAGGAAATATCATTTCGCTTTCTAAATAGGACATCTTAGTGACCACAACTCTCGGGAAGCAAACTTCTTGAATGTGGAGAAATGTGTCCAAGAGGGACAGGCTGTGAAAATTATCACAAAATGTGCAAGTCTGACCTCATCTATTCTTTCGTATTCTTGGAAGGGAAAAGAAATAGAGGGTTCTACCCAGTACCTTAAATTCTCAAAGGGGCAGGGGCTGTAGACTATACTACTGCATACAATCTGTTGATGTAGATGTTTTCTTACTGGGTAGTTTCTGCATTGTTTAAAACGTCATGTTCAAATTACTTATGTTTGTTTTAAGCAATTTTTGTCTCGGTATTCCTGTATTTAAATGTATGCTTCTTTTCTAATTTCTGCAATGCGTCCTTTCTTGTACTGTTTATTGAATATCCCAGCTGGTGACTATGTTGACTTACACTGTGCAGTCTGCCTTGAGACTGAGTGAAAAAAGGCAGAATATAAACAAACAAACAAACAAATATTCACTGATGCTGTTTGGCTAGAGAGAGGAATATGAAATCTAGATTCGCTCATTGAAAAAAAAATGGCCAGATTCATTTGAAATTATGACAAATAATAATCCATTCATGTTTTAGAAATATGCAAGGCATATGCATCAATTGCTATAAAAGTTATTTGTTGCTTTTTAGAACTCTCAAAATTACTTTAACAATGGTATGATACATTATTAGTTGTCATTACTAATGGTAGTAGTGGTAGAATCAGAGTCAAAGGAAACATATACTACTACAGTTCAGTGGGGGAGGGACAGAAGTTCCCAGCTTGGACTGTATGTCCATTAACATGCTAAAGTCTGTTTATGTCAATTCAGAAATAATGTAGAATTGTTTCTTGCTTGCTTCATGGAATTAAATGTATGAGATGGCATCTCCCTCTCTCCGTCTCTCTGCTGAGGGAAGTAAGAGGGCTGTGTTGGGGGTGGAGGATAGAGATCTGTGTTAACAGTTTTGTACTGTGTCTGAGTAAATGATTGCTTGGCCCTGGGTAGAATGGCTGTTGTGTTAAACAGTTAAGGAAGCCTTGTCCTCCTGGCTACCATATTAAAGAATATTAGGGGGGGAAGGCTCTAAGATATTCATGCCTTTTCTGTTTTGACAGGCTGCAAATCTTCTTTATTAAGTAATTTGGTTGCATATAATGCAGGTGCTCACATTTCAGTCTTTTTGTTATTAAGTGCTAAACATGTAGGTGATGGAAAGAATGCTTAAAGGTGCCACAAGCAAATACAATGTGGCTGTACCACCTGGGACCCCAATGTGACACCTGTAAATAAACAAACGTCAGCCGTGATAATACCCTACAAATAGTGGCTGGGCTCTTAGGGGAGGATTCAGCAAGCTGAGATTTACTTCTGGGCAGGCTGTGAAGCTCCTAATTACTGTAAATCAGGAGAGGAGTCAGTCAGGCATGAGGTGGGGGCTTTGCATTGGGAGATAGCAGGGTGGGGAATGCCTGGCGGATAGGCAACACTTCCCAATCCGTCAGAAATGTAGAAAGCAATTATTGTCAAAACGTTCTTCCTTCTCCATTTTGCCTTGAAAAGGAAAATAAAGTTTCTTTATCTCTCTTTTTGGACTCCTCCCACACAATCAAATGCTAGCCCCAAGAAAAATACAGTGCTTTCTCCCCCTGAGTCCCATCCCTTTCAGACTTTGCAGTGGGAGGAGGAAGGCTAGATGGGAAGATAAATTCCTTTCTGTGGAGGTGCGGAACTGAAGCGTAGACAGGGGACTGACTGCCTTCCAGCCAGAAAGCAAACATGCAGGGGCAGGAAAAGCAGAAGCAAAACCACATGGTTCATTAGTCCAGCGTGCTGAGCTCTACCTGGGTGCAACTGAGGAAAAGTTAGGTGTGCTCCAGTCTGAAGGAAATTAGTTTGATTAATTGCACCATTTTTAAAGACACTGGTTCCAATAACACTTTTGAAGAGGTTGCCTTAAATACTTTGTTCCCTGCATATTTTTGCTTTGTCTAGATGTCTCCGGATTTGCCAGTCTGTAAATCTTTTTTTCATTAAATAAGGGAATTGGGAATCTACAAGCCCTATGCATCTCTACAGGGTTTGTTGTTGCTTTTGAATGCAACCCATCACCTGTTGCTACAGAAATGACTTCACATTCCATAAGTTGTCTTCATTATAAAATGATGGTAGGAATGTGCATATAAAGTTAGGAAGTGTGAATATAAAGCAGTTAATCCTGAAAAGTAGAGTAAATTGAAAATGGAAAGTGTTCTTAGTATATTAATATTCTTGTCCTTTCCCATGGTCTCTTGTTGAACGTATGCCTCTTGGGAGCCCAAATGGAAGCAATCTAAAACAATTTCTAACAACCAAGTCTGCCTTTACTTATTAATTAATTGGCAATTACCCTCTAAGTAATATAACTCATCATGTATGTAGGGAAAACAATCTTTAAATCATTTACTGCATTGTACAATGCAATAAATAAAATATAATGCAGACTGCTCTGAATTCTCATGAGAAACATAACACTAAAGAATGTGGCTAAAATGTTTGGATATTTGGTGGTGGGGATTTCAGAGTGGGTTAAATGAATGGTGCCATAGTGGCATGAAGACATGATAAACGCAGGAGTTTCATGTTACCATAGACAGAAAATGTTTGCTCTGAAAAGCTCAGATTTTAGGAAGCACCAGTATATTATGTTTTCTGTCTCCGAATTTTTATCTCTTCTCTAAAACAAAACATTTACATCTTCCTTTATTGGATGATGGCCCATTGCTAGGGTTGCCAGCCTACAAGTGGGACCTGGCGATCTCTCAGAATTACAACTGATCTCCAAACAAAGGAGAATGGTTTCCTCGGAGGAAATGGCTGCTTCAGAAGGTGGGCTCTGTTCCCAAAGCCTCCTTCTTATACACTTTACTTGTGTTGGGGTATGAACTGCAGAACAAACAGGGGTGTGCACTTCCCGCAATGACCAAGAACAAGAAGAAAGGGAAGGCAGCAACTACAATACCAAAAGAATTATGAAAATATGATTTATATGCTTATAGTAATGTATAAAAGGCAAAGTGACAATACAATTGAACAAACAGCATATGTGAAAATTAATCAAAGATGTGAGTCATATATACAAAAATTCAAAGGTTAGAGACCAGAAGCCGAATATATCTAGGCAAATTAATGGCAAAACACAATTCCGTAAGTACAAGGAAGTAATATACAAAATGCCAGGACCAATATCAATGCAAAGTCAAAGTAAGTTGGTTCAGACCACAAACATGTAGTATATTCTCATTAAGGAAAAGGGTTGATAATCAGTTCATGTGTACAAACAGTGTCCGTATGTGGGCAATACACTGAGTAGCTAGACGCCGATAACTCCTATGAAAGGGCCAACGGGTTCATGCTTGCATATTTCATATCCCCGTTTCACAGGTCATTGCTTCCTCAAGGCGGTAACCAGGTGCCACACACAGGAAAAAAAATGATTGAAGTCTTATACCAAACAGACACACAAAATCACAGCCTCAATGGGAACGGTCCGGCAGCACAATGACACGAAAGCTCAGTGTTAAACAACAATGAAAAGGTCAATTTTATGCCAGGGGTTATTAGCAAAAAGAGTGAAAACAAAACAGCCACTGTCATCATTTGTATAGATCTATGATGCAGCCCTGTTTGGAATACTTTATTGCCTGCAACTTTCTAACACATATAGTTCCGTAGCCTCATCTCAAACAGGATAGTGTAGAGCCAGAGTGCAAAAAAGAACCAACAAAATGATGATTGAAGCACATTCCTAACAGGAAAGGTTGAAGAGTTTGTGGCTTTTCAATAAAAAAAAACCTATGAAGATACCAGACAGGTTTATAAAATTATGCATTGTAATGGACATGAACAACTTGGAAATTTTCCAAATTAATAGCACTTGAGGCACCAATGAGATTGATAGGCCGTAGATTCAGGAGAGACAAAGTATTTCTTCACATGGTACACGTAGAACTCACTACTACTACAGGATGCAGTGATGTCTACAAGGCTTTTAAATAGACTTAAGACAAATTCATGAAGAGGAGGTCCATCACTGGCTGTCAGACAGCTAAATGGAGTATCCATGTTAAAAGCCTCTGAATATCAGTGGCTTGGGGAGGAGGAAAACAATTGAACGGGACTTTGGTGTTGCTGTCTGCTTGCCGGCTTTCTGAAGGCACCTGGTTGGCCACTAACAGAAAATGGTGTTGGATTAGATGCACCTAGATGATCTAGCATTATTCTGCTTATGTATGAAGTGTCTTTGACACAGTTATTTTAATGAAGAAATGTTGTACAGAGATGTACAAAGCAGAGTACTATATGATTCCTTTATGGATTTTTTTTTAATTTAAGCTTTCCACTAAAGCTTTCAGCAACCTCTTTGTTTGTCAATTTTGCAGGGAGGGGTGCTGCTAAAATGACAGGTGCTTTCCCATTAAAAGTAACTGCAATGCTATTGGAGGAAACATTATCCCCAGTTGCAATGGGCTTTGTGACATTATTATACACCCAAATATGAATGGCTGGGTACTTCCATGATGTCATCACACTCACTATGTATCCCCAGGAAGAAGAAGAACAGAAGTAGCCAGCCAGATTAATCCAAGGTACACATTTCAACCTCTTTGAAAACATTTTTTTTTGTCCATGAAACAGAAACAGATGAAAAGCCCTAACTCTAGACCAGAGATTATTTGATTTTTGTGAATAAGACATTTGAAAATGGAGCTAACTTTGTTCGCAGTGCCTGGTTTTTTTCAACTGAGCAGAATTTCAAACAGTTGTGTATGTACATAGCGGCAAGCATACAGCTTGGCAAGTGGCTGGGTAGCTATTGTATGTTCATGCTCACCGTTTACTAGCTTTCTGGGCTTACACCTGCCCCAGAATTAATATGAGAAAGCCCTACGTAATTTAAAACCAACCAGATCTTAAGTGTATGTGCTGTGCTGGTGCCTGCTGGATAGCTTTCATCATGTTGGCACATGCTCAGAATGTTCTTGATTGAACCCCAGTTCCCAGAAAGCAGTGAGAGAAATGTACAAAGTACTTCTAACAGAAGCACACTCTGCTTTGGGAGCTGGGCAGAAAAAAATGGGCAGAGATGGAAGAATAGAGACAAAACTTCACATGTTCTGTCCATCCCAGCAGGCTCAAGATGTTAAAGGATGGCATCTTTTTTGTAAGTTAATTTTTTACCAGTTAGGTAGACTGGACAGATAGGAGAAGGGAACTGGGACAGCTGTATGAAAGCAGTGTGAGAATGTACCTGTGGACAACATCATCAAACAATACTGAGCATCTAGAAATACCAAATCATTTTTGTGTGTTCAAGAATGCTGCTGCCATTTGCCTGTACACTGTGATTGGATCAGAGAAGGGTTCATTGGTCAGAGAAGTGGTCCTCACCCTCTGGAACTCAGTGTTAGAGACTGGTTCTGGTTATTTAATGATGAGGGAAAGAAACTCTGCACATGCCCTCTTGAGGACTCTGGATTACTTCAATGATCTAGTCTTCAATGAGCCAGTGGGTATCAAGGTGTTTTCTACACACACATTCACTTACCAGTCCGACCTTTTACAAGGATCAGTGTCATAAAGATTTTGACCTCTCATTTCTTGAACATTGTTTAATCCCGTGGGTAATTTTTTTAAAAAAACAGTTCTATAGCAGGATGCAGAATCAGAATTAATCTCAAACTAGGTGTTCTTACTAGGCCAGTGTTATTAATGTATGTAGATTTCAATATAGGTAGAAATCATATGACCAGCACATCTTATATTTCTTCTAACCATGCCACTTTTGTAAAAAATGAATGATGCAGCCGTAGGTTGCCAGTTTGTCAGGAATAAAGTCTACCTGGCTTTTTAGCTTTCAGGCTGTTATAGAAAGGCAAGGGACAATGTCATTTTATCCCAGCTACATTTTTAAGATAGACACCATAAATAATAGAAAGCTTTTGTCCTGAGTTCAACTCCTGACTATTTCTACACTGTGGATCTGCCAAAAACTTGGGCTTTATCCATCTTGAAAAATACCATGGTTTCTGACCTCTGACTCCACCACTTAATCAGGGCTTTGCCCCCTTATCCTAAGGGACCCTTCCCCATTCTTTCAAGTCAAATAACACACAATATCCAGGGCAGGAAACTGGCCAGAGAGGCAGCTGGGACTTTGGATGACAAAGGAGTAAAAAGATTGTGAAATGCAGATGAGGAGATGGCAGAGAAGCTAAACAAATTCTTTACATCCTTGTTCACTGTGCAGCATGTGTGGAGCATGTTCCCTCTCCACAGCCACTGTTTTCAGGAAGGGAGTCTGAAGAACTGAGTCAAATTGAGCTGACATTCTAGACCTATTGAAAAATTAAAAAGCAGTGAGTCTCTGGGTCCTGATGGTGTACACTTGAGGGTTCTTAGGGAAGTCAAATGTGAAATTGTTTGTCTACTAACCAGTATATGTAGCTTGTCACTAAAATCAGCCTCTGTACTAGAAGCATGAAGAGTAGCAAAAGTTACACTGATTTTTAAAAAGGGGTCCAGAGGAGAACCAAGAAATTACAGACCAGTTAGCCTAATGTTGGTCCCAGACAAATTAGTAGAAACTATAATTAAATATAGAAGTATTAGACACATAGATTTACAAAAAGCTGCCTCACTGACCTCTTGGAGTTCTTATATTTACATGGCAGAGGAGACACCATGATCATCAACCTCTTGGAATTATTTGAGAAAATGAGCACACATACAGATAACAGTGACCCAGCAGACATTATATTCTGGAATTTTCAAAAACTTTTGAGAAGGTATATCACCAAATATTCCCGAGTAAGCTTAGCAGTCATGGGATAAGAGGAGGGGTCCTCTTATGCATTAAAAATTGATGAAATAACAGGAAGCAGAGAGTAGGAATAAATGGACAGTTCTCTCAATGGAGGGAAGTAAGCAGTGGGGTCCCACATGGATTGGTATTCAGGACAGTGCTGTTTAATTTGTTCAAAAATTATCTGAAAATGATGGCTGGGGGGGGGCAATGTAGTAACCAAGCTTGTAGATGACACAAAATTATTCAGGATGGTGAAAAGGCCAACTATGAAGAGCTCCAGGAAGATCTTCACAAACTGAGTGGTGGGCAAGAATGTGGTAAATGGCTTTCAGAGTAGGTAAGTGTAAGGTGATGCACATTGGAACAAAAAATCCCATTTTTATGTCTACCTGTGTGCTGCAGCATTGAAAAAGGGAGACTCTGTGCTATGGATTATTAGGAAAGGGATCGAAAATAAAACAGCCAGTGTGTAATGCTCCTGTATAGATCTATGGAGCAGCCCCATTTGGAATACTGTATGCAGTTCTGTCACCGTATCTCAAAAAGGACATTGCAGCACTAGAAAAAGTATAAAAGAAGGTAACCAAGATAATGATTAAGAGGTAAGTTATATAAATACAGGGTTTTAAAAAAATAATTATTAAGGGGTTAGAGCTAATGTATTGTAGTGGTTAAGTAGCTCGGCTGCAATGCAGCACTTTGCTTGTTCAAATCTCACTACTGCCATGAATTTACTAGGTGGCCTTGAATAAACCACTCTTCTCAATCCCAGCTCCCCAGCTGTATTGTGGGGATAATAATACTGACTTTGCTCACTGCTCTAAGTGCGCGCTAATCTGTACAGAAGCGTGGTATACAAATGAACTGTTGTTATTATATCCCATGAGGAAATGGTGAAGAGTGGGACTTTTCAATTTAGAAAAGACACAACTAAGTGAGGACACAGTAGAAGTTTATAAAATTATGCACAGGGTAGAAAGACATGGAGGTAAGGCAGCATGGTATAGCCCAATCTCATCAGAGCTCGGCGTAGGGATAAGGCATAGGAAAAATAGGTAAACAGAGGTGAAAATGTCCTCTTACTTGATCTGCCCTTGTTCTTCATAGGTGAGATATAACAAATGAACGTAAGAGCAAAAGCCATGTACCATAATTTTTCATACATTTTTAATACCTGCTTGCTGGCCCCATAGGACCGCAAAGGTAACAACAACCATAAGACATATTGATAAAAGACAAATCAAATTCACGTTTAAACTAGGAACAGATTATCATGATATCCTCCAAATAGATAAAGTTGGAAATAAATGCCATTGGAATTAGTTGGACATACTTCTACATAAAATTGCAGACAGCTAGGGAGCATGGTCCATTGAATCCAATGGAACCAGTTACTTGAGATGTGTTTTTAATGGTCTTTAGTTGTGACTTTTGGAGATAAGGGAAGTTCCACAAGTTATAGTTTATAATTTGTCATTAAAAAATACAGCACGGTTGCTCTGATTAAAATTCTTCAGCATAACTTTTTTTTAAAAAAATGGTTTTAAGCTGCCATTTAATGACAAGAATAGCCATAGTTAGGTAGGCTTCATGGAGTAGAGCATTCCAGAATGAATGTACCATAATGCAAAATATCCTGTGGACAATAGACAATACAATAATCTCAGATGTAGAGAATATGTATTTGTTTTTATTCCCCGCTTTTCTCCTTTGGGCCTACAACATAATTCTCCCCTCCTCCATTCATCCTGAAAACAACAACAACTCTGTGGGGCTAAGAGGAAATGAGTTGCCCAAGATCACCCAGTGAGTTTCTGTGATCAAATGGAGAGTCAAACCTAGATCTCCCAGATCCCATGGTGACACTACACCATAGTATGTTTCAAATCTGGAACATCTGGTACAGGTGTTTCCTAAGATAGGCTGGGCACAAGTTGTTCAGAGTTTTAAAAGTAAAAAATCAGGACTTTGAATTGAGTCCTGAGATTACCTGGTAATTCAGTTTGTCCATGCACATTAAAGTTGTTGCACTACCATTACATAAGGATGAAAATGTTTTTTTTAAAAAAATCCAAAAATGCTGTTAGCAACAATGAGATCTTGTTATTTGTTAACTTTTCTGTTCATGTAAAATTGTTTTTTCCCTTCCCCTTCAACACAGGAATATTAAGAACACATATTTTGAAAAAGAAAAATCTCATGTAGTGACAAGATTGAAACAGCTGGTGCTTTAAGGAAAACACCAGCTGTCCTGAGAATCACAATAAAGTGGTCGTAGTAACCTCTGAGAAGTGTGAGAACTGCTTTAAAAATCAAAGAAACTGTACGTAGGAATAATTATGGTTTCTAAGTGAAATTAATGGGTAGATGAATGCAACCCAAATGCAAAGTACAATAGCAATTCTCTGTTCCTGACCGGTAACTATATCTAGACAATAATGTTTCCTAAACAATCAGTCTAGTCTACAATCTGTTCAAGTCTTAGGTTCAGTAAAACTAAGAGATAATACATATTCAGGTTATGTGTAGCAGTTTTCCTCATATGCCAAAAGACATACGTACCATTTCTCGTACTATACAAATGGGTGTAACAGAGAAATGGTGATGGGAGTGGTCTAGTTAATGCTCTATTTTTTGTACTACAAAGATAAAATCAATAATTCAGTCCTCATTTTTATGAACACATGGTCCAACAAAACAGAAGCATACTGGGGTATCATTGGGACGTTAGCACCTCTTTTCATGACCAGATACGGCATTCACATTCCAAACCTATGCAAAGTTACTCCAGTCTAAGCCCATTCATTTCAATGTACGTAGACTGGAATAACTATATAAGATTGCACTGCACATTACTCATTTCAAAGGATACTATTGCCTTTACTATGAAACATTACTCAAAATGAGAGGCTCCCAGACTGTGTGGGGAGATACCCTGTATGTTATGGGAAATCGTTCCAGGTGAACTTCACATATTCCTTGTGCTTCTGTCAAAAGGCACGCAGAGAAATAAAGTGAAGCATATTCATGGGAATGTTTAAAATAGCTTGAGTTTCTGAAAACAACACTTAGGTTGAGAGTGTCTCTGTAGCAAATTTGCCAAAACACTGTGAAAAGAGCCACAAAATTCTGAAGGAATTAGGCTTTATAATGTTCAATAGCCTTCACAAGGGCTGGGGCAGGGAATCAACCTCAACAGTATCTTATGGTATTGTCTTGTCCCAGAAACTAACAGGAAATTTGATATGACTATAGAAAAGTAGTGTCCTGATCTGGAGGCCTAGACTAGCCCTGTCTGAGTGGATCTTGAAAGCCAAGTAGGGTTGGCACTGGTTATTACTAGGACGGGAGACCACCAAGGAAGACCAGGATAACTATGCAGAGATAGCCAGTGGCAAACCACCTTTGTTAATCTCTTGCCTTGAAAACCCCAGCAGAAATGACCATAAATCAGCTATGACTTGATGGCACTTCACACACATAGACAAGTAGTACTTGGATGGGAGATCACCAAGTAAGGCTGGGGTTGCTATGCAGAGGAAGGCAATGGCAAATTACCTCAGTTAACCCTTGCTTGGAATACCTCATACATGGGGTCACCATGAGTCAGTTATTATGACCTGAAGGCAGGCACCTCCTCCTCCATAGAAAGGCTATAATAGAATATTTTAAACTGCTGAAGAAAAGGATCTCACTGCCTACAATCTTCTGTATGGGTACACATCTACTCTGTGCTAAAAAACTGAACCTAAGTATATAAGCATTGCCTCATGAAATTTTACTGGTCCCACATAGTTTCCATCAGTGACCAATCAGATGCCTTTGAAATGTTCTAAAAATGAGCATGATGGAGAAGACAATCTTTTGATATTTACCCCCAGCATCTGGTGATCAAAAACACTGAGCTCTCCAAGTACCGATGCTCCATTTTTAGCTATCATAAAATAGCTTCTAGTATTGATAGACTAATTCACTTCTGATATTGATTGCTTGATTGTCTAGTTCACTTCTAAAGCCATCTAAGCCATTGGCCATCCCCACACAATGATTTAGAGACAAAAATGGAAACTAGTTCCAAACTACTATATAAGAAAGAAGCATGACAGAGTGCAGTTTGAGCAGACAAATGGCTGGAGGGTTTAAGTAGCACGGAAGACCCAGCCTCTGGAAGCATGCAGAGTACTTTCTAGCCCAAATTCCAGGCACTGTCTCTCCTGATTCAGCCAAGGACTGAAAATCTTCTAAAATATGTGCTTCTTTCCAAAGACAGAAGGAAAAAAACTCTTTAAGCCTTAACCATGTTGACTATTAAAGGATGCCCAAAATGCCTATTCAGTCATTCTATAAAAGAGTTAAAGAACACAAATACATAGAAGCAAACAGCTTGGTAAACATAACTCAAACTGGATTGTGAACAGGCTGAGAGTGAGGGCACAGGCTTATATTCAGAAAGAGGATGTGCACCATTCAGAACATGTTGTGGCCTGGTGAGGTCATTCAGTAGCCCTGGCTAAGCCATAACCCTTCTGCATCATACTGTCAACGCCTGGATGCCAGCTCCTTGCACATAGCTCTGTTCTTGCTTTTGCTGAGACCATCCTGCAAGCTGAAGGTCTAGGGAATTGCTGATAAGATCGATATAAGTGCATTCAGGATTGAATGCTTCCACTGCAGGTAGCAACATGCAAGATTGCATGTAGAGCCTGCTGGTGTGAGGAGCATATATATCTATATAGGCAACATTGGGAGTAAATAACAGCGAGTTCTGTGGTGTACAGACTTGATATTTTGTTTCTTCCTTTTCAACCCTGGTGGATGGTTTAGTTCCTCTGCCATCTGTTGCAATGACTGACTCATGAGGATGACTTTGGATACAGAATAAACAGGCTTGGAGAGAGCTAAAGGAGGTGACTCTAGTGAGGGAAGTACCTGGAAGGCTCACCCCAGCCCTATTAAGCTGGCTGCATCATAATTTATACCTCTGCACTCTGCACAGTTTGTAGTCTGATGCAAAATGGATGAAGCATTTCAATGAATAATGAATTGTGGTCTCTGAGACAGCATCTCAGCTGATTCTTCCTGTCCCTTTGTTATTAGAAAGAGAAAGATGCAGGTTTCCGTCCCTTGGACAAGTCAGTGCCTAATTTCTTCCCTTCTCTTTCATTTTGAAAGGTTTATTTAAAAATTGCATCCTGTCTTCTATTTCATTTTCTACTAAGCAAATTACTTTTCTTGCCTAGGTTTTGTGTGTGTGTGGTGTGTATGTGTGTGCATGTGCTAGCTAGGTAGATGTAGCTAGGTACATCCACATCTAGCTAGGTAATGACCTAAACTCAGTGAAGTAATAATGTAATGTATGTGACAGTGACTTGGGAGGGTGGGCCATGGTTATCTGGCTATCTGGGCAGAGTCCATCACAGGGCAATCTATCTCTGATTCACATCACAGGCTGCTTATGCCGTAGTATCCCTGGTCTGTATAAGATGGCTGCTTGTGTCAAAATGCTTGGCTTACTGCATTAATATGGCAAGCCTACACTGTGTACGCTAGGGAATGTGTTCCAGTGAAACATGCAGATTACTGCAGAAAGTGCTACGCTCTGCATAATTTGCTTCTGGCCCTATTTCATACAATAGAAACAAATCTTTCTTAAGGTGGGTTAATAATTTCTACGAGGTGAGTAACCTCTATAATGCTTCTCTTTTTGCTTGTTCTTACAATGCTTCTATTACCACATAAAACACATAATCAGCTGAGCAAAAGATACCATTTCAGTTCATTGATTTCACAAGATTGCATCTATTTTGCCAGGGATGTAAATAACAAATAACATAAGAGAACTCCCTTTGGTGGGTCAGATCTTGAATTCTATCTCCAATAACAAACCATCTGATAGAAATATACCTGCTTAATTCCTTGGTTCTGGAAGTCAGAATTCAATATATGTCTCCAGATACAGAGATTGCACTTAGATTTCATTGCTAATAGCCACCACTTACTAATATACTTATGTATATACCTTTCTATCATATCTTTTTCTATCCTTCATCAATGAGGCTCAGGGTACCATACATGGGTTTCTCCTCCTGCACTAGTAGATAATTTTTCCATGAAACTGCCCACTTTTTTTTTTGAAGCTAGCTATATCACCATCACCTCTTATCACCATTTCCTCCTGTGATCATAGAATCATAGAGTTGGAAGGGATCTCTAGGGTCATCTAGTCCAACCCCCCCTGCATAATGCAGGAAATTCACAAATACTGACTGCCCCAGTGACCCCCTGCTCCATGCCCAGAAGATGGCGAAACACCTCCAGAATCTCTAGCCAAACCAGCCTGTGGGATACCACCACCCGACCCCAAGGTGGCGATTGGCATCACCCTGGGCATGTAAGAAGGGCCACAAAAACCAAGCACTGATGTGATAATGTATTCCATATGTTAAGTACAAGTTGTGTGAAGTAGTGGTTTCTTTTGTCAGTCCATGGAAGAACTGCATGGAGTTTTTACCTTGTTATTACATTTTCTTAGAAAATAGTAACGTAAGCAAGTCTGTCACATGTTTGGAGCTTAATAGAATGACAAAGAAATTACATCTGATGAAGAGAACTGTGATTCTCAAAAGCTTATGCTACAGTAAAGTTATTTAGTCTTAAAGGTGCTTCTGGACTCTTCTATTTTGCTACTACAGACTAACAGGGCTAACTCCTCTGGATCAAAGAAATTACAGCAGACATTAATAGACTTAGACTGCATCAGAATCAATATCACAGATATTTGACTAGTGCTCAAGATCAGCAATGTCTAAAGAAGTCCTCAATTCCAAGAAGAGCAGTGCTGGACCAGTGCCTTTACAAGCAGACAGTAAAAGGGCATTTCACTTATTCTTTTCTTAGTCCATTTGTCATCCCTCTGTCTGTGCCCATTCAGTCAATATCCACATCTTTTTGTGGAACATCTTCCACTGGAATTGAGCTTACCTGTTCTCAGGTCATGGAACTGTGTGTTTCAGTGAGTAGTGCTTTCTCATTATCTGCTCTAATTGGGGAGAAATGGAACTTCCTGGGACAGGAACTGTCAAAATTGTTTCTCTGATGTGTGTATAAGGAGTGAAATTGGCAGCTTAGCCCTGATTGGGGCTCCCAACAAAGTTTACCAACTACAGCTAATTGCTGGCTCTATTTGGATTGAATGTAAATGGCCACAATACTGCAAATGAGAAAGTGGTACTTTTGGCAGGAATTGAGGTTTACTCCTTCTAGGAAGCTATTTTAAAGGACTCTGATTAGCTGCAAGGAATGAAATCCACCTCCATGTGGGAGCATGATGATCTTGCTTTCTGAGAGCAGATCTCATCCTTGGTGAGTGGAAGCTTCTTATTGCATCAGGAACTATATTGTGCATGGGCTCCAATGCCAAAACCCATTAAGTCAAGAAATTAATTATTTTTTCTATTCATAACTTAACAAATCATCTGTTTCACTTCTTTTCTTTGCATATATGAATTATCCATAAATTACCATTTTTCTTCCGCACATTCATTAAATATTCTTGGTCTGTAGCTCATTGTTGAACAGGGTGCATGATTACATGATTGCAAATGAAGTTTGTAATGTATAGTTCTACCCCTCTGGCAAAGTTAGTATAAATTGGAGATAGCAGGTTTTTGAACCATCTACTTTTAAAATGTATTTGATTGTGTGATTATATGGAAGAGGTGTATGTGTGTGTTATTCATGTGGTTACAAAAATAAAGCATGATCCTGGATAGTTCTGTCTCATATCAAGTTAGTTGAAAAGATCACCAGATTCCTAATAACTATTGTGTTATTTATCTATCTTGTTGTACATACATACATATCTTTCTTATTGTACATGTTTTCCTTTTGGATGAACAGTGCAAGCCTAAGCAGAGTTGCACCCTTGGATGCACATTGACCTCCATGGACTTAGAAGGGTATAACTTTGCTTAGGGCGGCTCTGACAGGTGTTCCATACTTTGGCCAACCATTCCAATTGACTTAGTATATTCCTTTCCTTGAAATTGTTATTTTTGCAAACATAAAGTTGTCCTATAATAATGTATAGCATTAAGATTATGGAAGAGGGCTAAGGCCTCTAATATGTAGCTATACATTCATTGGTCTGTGTATTAAGAGGAAGAGAAAGGGTACGTGTGACTTGAGATAACCAGTATTTCTGAACCTAACATCTCACAAGGTTTTTGCAATGATAAAATGGAAGGTCGTGAACACTGCACTGAATTCCTTGGAGGAAGGGTAAATGTGAAAAATGGAGTGGAGGAGAGAAAGGTATGGCACATTTAGAGAATCTTAGCCTACTCATGCTAATAGCAAGTTATGTGATTTGTTTGGGTTGGGTCTGGGTGTTCATAGGAAACTCAGAGGAATCTGAGGACTCTCAGCATCCTTTACCAATAGTATGGATGGTTTTTGAACCCTTCACTTTAGATCATGAATTCAGACCTTATATTTCAATCATTATCCTTTGATATTTGCCTAAAGTTTTCTCTTTCCATTAATGGATCATGGCTCTTCTGTGAAAGCAAGTCCCTATAGAACTTCTTCACAACCATTGCAAGCTGCAGGTTTGAGCTGAAGTATCCACCCAAAGGGTGAAACAATGTTATTGGTTAGAGTGGCAGGCCATCAGAGAGAAAAGCAGACAGAAAGACTGGTATGGCCAGGGAATCAGGAAAAGGCGGAGAGAATCAAGAATGTATAGCAAAAGCGATCGGCAAAAGTGTGGGTTCTAGAACCTGTGAGCTTTCCACAGAGGCAATTTGATTGGTTGCCCTGCCAGTGCCGACAGGGAAGGGAACCTAAGTAGGGCAGGGATCAGCCAGAGCAAGGGAAATCTCAATTAAAGCTACTTCAGCCAGATTCAGTACCCATGTCATTTTCTAGATTTTTTTCCTTTGTGCTCTTCTTCCCCATTCTGATTGCTCGCTATCCTGTCTCAACCAAGAATCAGTGATCAATCATTTAACCATAGGAAATTATCCCCACCCCCAACAGGATCGTTTTACAGAATATACTTAGCTATGTTGCCAAAACTAATGTATCACAAATGGTTTGAGAAGGGTTGATCAATGGAAATTTGTTTTGTAAAGCAGAATACTTTATTTATAATGTTTTAGAACAAAAACAGAGCAAGGACAATGTCAGACCATGTGTATAATTGTCTTTGTTATAACAAAATTCATGCAAATTTTCAGAAAGCTTTTTAGAGCCAAGAACACCTTTGTTTCTCCGAAGAGATGCTCGGGTACAAGGAACTGAGCTCTGGCTGAATTCCTGGAAGCTTGAATGTATATTGAGAATGTAGCTAATCAAAAATCCAATCCAAGCATGCTCTGTTAATTCACTTCGGAAAGGTAACTAATCTGAATGAAATTACCTCTCCAACTTTTGATAAGAACTGAATATATCCATGGTCGGATGCTATTTTTGGTGGTGCTGCCATGTCTGCGCCTGCACTCTGCCTTTAGTTTCTGTCCCCTGCACTATCTTTAACTTTCCATTTCCCTGAGGTCACAAAGAATAGAGGAGAGAAAGAGAAGAGTGACTCAGCAGATATGAGGCTGACAGGGACCTTATTCAACTAAAACACTTAGCCCATGTATGCATTAATCAGGATTGTTAGGATTTGCAGTTCTGTACACAACACACATTTACCCTAAAAATTACACTGACTCATGGCCCAAAGTTTGCTGGGAGGGGAAGAGGCAGAGTCCCAGGTCCTTTCCTGCAGATGGGAGGGATGGAGTCCTAAGGCTTTCCGTGTTTAGTAACAAACTAAACAACACAGATACGTTAGAAAGAGCGGTGACAGTTATGGACCAGATTACCTCTCTAAGTGAAAGAGAATCTCTGGTTCAGGATGTGGGATTTCTCAGACATCATCAGAAATTGTAATTAAAACAAATAGCTATTTGGTTTATTGTGGGGGGGGGCGTGGTTTGTAACTTGATATGCACAAGTTCATCCATTTAGCATCCATTTTTTTTTCAAAAGTAGGGCAGCAAACCCTGCTCCTCCCTACTTTACCTCCCAGAATTACATCCTACCTGCCTGAATATTGGGAGTGAGGAGCTATTGGTAAGGGAAGACAAAGGCTCATGTGTATGAGAACCACTTTCCAGTTTAGTCCGTATCCACACTGGGAAAGCATAAGCATAAGGAAGAAACCTTTCTTTTGCTGCCACTCACTCCTATTGTAAGGGGCTGCTGGTTTAGAGTGAGGGATGACCCATATTGAAGGTAACGGGGTTTTCTGACAAAGTAACAAGGCTCCTAAGCAAGTTTAGAAGAACCGAGACCTGGAGTATGGTGAAGCCAGAATCAACTTTATTGAGGGGGATCACTCCTAAACTTAAGCAGTGCTGATATTATCAAGCATGCAACAACTATGCAAAATATGAGAATGCCCACATTAACATGTCATTATTCCAAATGCCCTCATGCCATTCTTCCAAATGCCTGCACGTACACTATCCCTCTTCAGGCAATACTTTCCAGGTGGGAACAACACATGAAGACAGGGACAAGAAACAAGCACCCTGGTCACCAGAATATGAGTACGACATCTATGTGCAGAGCGCTCATTCCTGCTCTCCTTCTATGACTATTTAAGATGGCGATGGTGGTACAATGTATATGACTCAAGAAGGAGAAATAAAAGGCCAAAGAGGTAAGAGAAAATGTTGGGGCAATCCAGAAGTGTCAATTGAAAAGAATGTTGGCCTCAGACCAGCAAAACTCAAGTTCAAATCCTTGATAAGCCATCACTGCATGCTGTAGGGCTTCACAGCCTAACGTACTTCACAGGGTAGTGGTGAGTTCCTTGGATTTGAGGAATGCCAAACCAAAAATGAATGAAGGAGTAAGTTTCTCTGAGCACCAATGCGATTATTTTTATCTGATCACTATAAAGCAACAATAACACAAGTATGTGACATGATTGTAGGATACATAGAAAAAGAATACCATGTTACGAGTTTAAGAAAAGAATCAAAGAGGTTCAGGCCAAGTCATTACTGGGTCCTCCTCAGTAGCTGCAGCACAGGAAGAAAGAAGGCATCAAAACAGATCAAAGATTGCCCAACCTTCTCTTGCTCTAGTTCTCCTTGTCGCCTAAGTGCTATACTTACATTAATCAGCCCATTCACAATGAAAGGCAATGTACTTTATGTAATAGCTGCACTGTGGTGCTCCTGTGGGAAATGGGGGCCTAGACCTCGTTGGCTTTTTAATGGGACCTGTCAGGGGAATTCTCCGCTGATGAGGAAATGAGCCTCGTTCACTTCAGCTCTGGTTTTAACCTCCCAATACCACGGTGGGTTTTGTTAAGTGCACTTTGTGGCTCTTTCTCCTCTGCACCAGCCATCTACTTAATGCAAAATGCCACTTCCCAGCTTTAACTCGACAAGGCAAAAGTGCAGCGTGACAAAAGCACAGTCGGAGGGGAGCGAGCAAGAAGGAACGGATGCGTGTTTAGTTGCTCCCGTTACAGCTCTGTTGTTCTGAACACAGATCGAAGGCTTCCTTCCAAAAGGCCCCTTGGCACGTGTTATTTGCACATAAATGACCGCAGGTGATTTATTTATCCAGCACAGCTGGTTTCTGCAAAAGAGACTGTGAGTTATACCTGCCGATACATTAATGCTTCTTCCTGCAGTGTTCAGAGAACCTGTGGAATTTGCCATACCACGGGAGGTCAGAGAATCAAACAGTCTAGTTGGGCCTTTTTTTAAAAAAGGGCTGTGATAATTTTATGGCTCTTCAAAAGCACTTGTGGCTTACAGACTGCTGCAAATTCGATAGAAGCAATCAGATCACAAGCTTCTGGGTGTGAGGGTAGCTACAGTGAGGTCAGGAAGGAATCCCTCCCCCATTCCCTCTTTCTTGTGTAGAATGTTGTGCTGCATTGGTGTCGGGGGTGGTGGTATTCAGTAGTGCTGGCGGCAGATTGCCATTTATGATAAACTAATGTATGATTCACTTTGATAATTCTGACTTCCCTATGTTGAGAAATAATTCTGAATCTATTCTGAAGCTCCTGGCACTTATCAGGCACACCCAAGCACATAGCCTCTCTGTAGGCCAGATCTAGTTCCCATAGAAAGGTAATGCTTATTAAAAGCCATTAATCGTGATTTTTCTTGTTTCCAATTCCAAACCCACCCACATTTTGGCCTAAAATAGCATTGTTCTGTAGCCAAAGGTAAGATTGGATGGCATTCCTCTTCGAAATGTTACTTATTGATGGAATGAAAAGGAAAACCAATTCCTCCTCTACCCCTCCCCCAGCCACATCTGGTATTATTGCTAATGAAAACAACCCCAAGTGATTACCGCAGAATGAGACTGCAACATGTTGCTACTTCCGCTGTTGATGTAGGTGGTAGGCGAGGAATGGATAACTGATGCATGCCAAGTGCCATGTTATGTTATAGAAACAGACCCAAGACATAGATTTCAAAATTTCAGCTCAGTCTTTCAAATCATCTGAGAATCTCTCTACACCAGACATACAGGGATGTTCGACTGAAAAACCTTACACTTGTTCTCCCATTGTGGATAGACATGCACTGTAGGGAGATAGAATACACTTGAATGTACGAACACACCAAAAATAAGTCACTTGAGAATCCCCATGTAAGATGTCTTGTGTAGAGAGACTCTGAGACTTGATTCAAATATGACACTGGTGACCATGAAGAATTGTATACAAATTTGCACATTCATAACATCTTGTTTAAGTGGGCCACTATCTATGCAAAAAGATACGTGTTCAACATGAGCACAGTAGCGTGACAACCACCTGCCAACAGATCTCGGGTGTGCTAATGTTGTACATGGCTCTGTTTTGCATGGGTAGTGGGTAATGGCCCAACTTCAGTGAGATACTTACGCAAATGTGCATATAAGTTCTTCTTAGTTGTAAGTATCACCTGAAGAATCAGGCCTAAAGAAAAAAAAGAGGGAGGAGTGAAAGAATTAAGTCTCATTTGGATTTTGAATGGTTCATTAACTAGTAGTAGAGTCACGACAGAATGACTGTTCCCTTCAACATCTATGGTAAGGGGGTCTTGCAACTCTTTGTTGTTGTTTGTTGTTTCCTGGTTATCTGGTAGGCCACTGTGTGAAACACAATGCTGGGCTAGATGTTCTGTTCTGAGCCAGAAAGGTTCTAATATTCATATGTTACCACATACTAGAAAACATTTTTCTACTGTTTCCGGGATGTATTTGATTAGCAAATGATTGTGCCATCTGAGAGGCCATTCAGACAACCATATTACTCCATGTTGAATAAGGGGAAATGTTGCCACATGAGGTCACTTTCATTTAAAAAATGATTCTGTATAATACAGAATTAGATAGAACCTTGCAAGGTTCTATGGTGGAAAATTATCATATTGTGGATTATCAGCTTTTAATAACCATGGGGACAGATAATAACCATGGGGAAATATAATTGGTTAGTCAATCATGTATATGGAACAGTGAGCGAGCAGTAACAGCTGAGGGTGCATTTGAGGAGCCACCCATGGAAGAACTGGGGTTCTCAAAGCCCCCAGACAGTTGGAAGATCTTTCACTTCTTACTTCAAAGGTGCCTGAAGACTTTCAAGTGCAAATATTTGAATGCCTCAACTTCAATAAGAGCAGAAGCAGTGGCTTCCTTTATTTTTACTTTTTCTTCCCCAAAGAAGAATTATCCACTCTGATATTTTCATAAAGCTTTTCAGGAAGCGAGATGTGTTTCCATTAGGGAATGTAGTGGCTTGGGGTTTATTTTTAATGAATGCTCTGCAATAAAGGAGCCCCCAAATGCTGTAGTAATTGGTTATCCATTGTTTAAACCTTGTGTTTTCCCCAATCTGCATGGACCTATTTTAAGGTCCCAGCCCTGAGGAGCTTATCATCTTCATTTCTTCAGAAAGAAAGAAAACAGAGCAGAAGGGAGGGGTGGATGCCAGAGGCATAGCAGGACATGAGTATGTGCAAATGCAGATCCACGTAGTTCAAATTAGCTACAGCAAACAATGAAGGTTATGGCATTCAGCCAAACACATTCAATACATTCACATGACCAGCTGGGGCTAAGCTAAAATGGATGCTTTTCATGCAGTGTCTCTTCCTCTAAACACCCTCATATGAATGATTGCCGGGGGTGGAGGGCGGGCTTTATTTTATTTTATTTTTTTCATGTAAGGGACAGAAGAGAAAAGGTGATCTGCTTTGACACATACTCAGGCTGTCTTTACCCCTTCCCTCATATGTGGCATAAAGGTGGTAACTCCATGTTCAACCTTTTCATAGTCGGCATCACACCGGAAACTGTTCACAGCACATTGTGTCCAGTGAGATTTGTCTGTGTGATGACCTCACAGACACAAACAAAGCTAATTTAGAATTCGGTTCAATTATTTTTAGACAGGTATTGCCCTCACTCTAAATTCATTTGTTTATTTTTGACCTTGCAGTAGCCAAATCTGATAGCGGCCATTAAAAAACAGAAGCTGACAATGACACTTTTTCTTGGGAGGGATATTTTAAACCAACAAATGACACTGGAGAAGTGGCTCGTGGAAGACTACAAACACCAGTAGTACTTATTTAAAAATTAAGTCTTTATTAATTTTAGTATATTGACTCAGGCATGCCATGAAAAAGAGAGGTCATCTTAAATTCATATACAATGTACAGTTACATACCATAACAAAAACAATAGTGAATTATGTTTTTGTGTGGTCATCTTATATTCAGTGTTGTTTTGCTTTTGAGTAAGTATGGTATATATTTACAGCCAGCTTTTCCTCCCAATGGGGACCCAGAGCAGCTTACAACATTGCTCTCCCCTTTTCCATGTTATCCTCACAACAACAACAGCCCTGTGGGAGGTAAGTTTGGCTGAGAGATAGTAACTGTCCCAAGGTCATTCAGTGAGCTTCCATAAGAAAGTGGGGGTTTTAACTTGGGTGTCTCAAATCCTTAACTGATATTCTAACTACTACACCATGCTGGCTCTTTAAGGGTCTTTGGAGAAATTGCTACATACTGTTTATTCTTTAAAAAATGTTTCCTGGAGAAAATGCAGCTCAGCTCTAGCTTATTGACATAAGTAGAGACTTTGTTTCTCTGCTCAGAATATGGCGTTGACTCTGTAGGACTCCATGGATAGTCATTGGAACACCCCATCGAGTAGACCTTACTGTAGAGACTCACTTCAAACATTGGTAGGGATGGTCAGATGACCACTTCATTGCAGCCACATTCAGTCTATCCCACCACTGAGGATATATCCCCAGAGTGGCTCATTTGAGCTAGCCTTGACTGAAAACAGTGGAAGCCTTATCCATTTGTGGGCCTTTGCTGCATCTCTGTAATTATCTGCTTCACCATCAAACTAATTCTTACAACACTGAAGAAGAGAATGAATACAGACCCCTTGACACTTTTGCTTGGGCCCCCACGAGTTACGTTATGCTCTCTTATTCATCGTGACTATGGACAATGAGTAACTACCATACAAACAGCACTTCAGATTGGACTTGTACAACTCATTTCATGTCAGCTCTTGTTTGCTAGGAAGATTCTTAGCAGGAAGCTGTGAACTTCGTGTGGCATTCATTTGGATTATCCAGAAATGACAAGTCATATTTCTCATTCGGATCCAGACATTTTCATATAATTTATTCCTTCCTCACTTCAATCTCCTAGTTCTGACTCTGGTAACTGATTCTCAGGCCTGCTTCACATGTTCTGAATCAGCAAATGTGTGATTTATGAGCATGTTCACATAGTGAACGTTCCTTCCGCTAAGTCTTCCTTCAAGAGAGATTCCTTCCGCTAAGTCTTCCTTCAAGAGAGAAAGGCTTCCTATGACGAAGAATAATCTGTCTTTCTTGAAGGAAGTTTTTCTCTGTTGGATGAAGACTTGGTGGAAGGAAATCATAGGGTCCAAATCTATCGTTCTGCTACGTGATTCGAAACATATATTTGTTGCCTATATATATTAGGTTTTTAGACTCCCATATAAAATGTGTCAAGTGTGACACTAAGTCCATCTGTCTATTCTACTTCTGTGACTCAGCTCCCTGAATGTTTACTTTGGTTCAGCAGCTACCAACTTTTTAACCTTGGCTGAATTGCTGTATTTCTGATTCAAATTTGATCCCTGACTTCCTGACTTGACCTGTATTACTGAAATAGTATAATGTGTTACACTTCTCTGTATATCATGAGTGCAAAGAGAAGGTTTTGCTAAGTTTATTTCCATAGGAAATCACTTATTTAACCTAGCTTAAAATTGTCATTTTGAAAACATTGTGACATAATAATGTCATAAAATGTTTCCCATAATTTAATTGTATGCAAACATCTGAACATAATCACCATTTTGCAACCTAAGCAGTTCCAGCAGAAGCTCGCCCGCCTTTTCCTTCTGCACCTTCCACCAGGGAACCAGCTCTTCTGGTGTAAATCAGTAGACCTTCATCAACATTATGAGAGCTACAGATGTTGATGTAGTAATTGCAGTTCCAAAAGATCTGATGTGCTCTTTTCATGTTTCTAAACTGTGGCATTTTTGCTTTTTCTGGCAAGGGTTAGTGTTGAATATATACAAGAAATGTGAAAAGGACTGGTAATATTGCACTGGACAACAGGCATTCAGGAAGAATTTGCATTTTGTACCCAGTTTTCCCTGGGTGATTATATGGGTACTGAAATTTTCTCTACCCAAGCAAATTCAGTTTTAAAAGAGAAAATTCTGTAAGGATAAGAATAAACTTACCCTCATGGATGCTTGGAAACAGAACAGGATTTGTCCCTAATGCCCCACTGATCCCAGTCCAAATTCAGAAACTCAATCCTTTCTATTTAACTAGTTATTTCATCCATCCATGTGACAACAGTTGCTGATACCCAGCCTTTGAAATCTGCAAAACCCAAATATGGGTGATAGTGTAAAGTTTCTCTGTCAGAGGGTATACGTAACTTTTATCGGGACACTTTCCTTGTAAGATGTAGTGCTACACCATTGAATTTGAACAGAACAAGCTGCATTTGGAAAGTGTAGGCCATCCCCTCCCACTGAGCTTAACCTACATCTCACAGTGGTTGGTAGATCAAAATGAGGGAAGAGAGAACTATGTATACTGCCCTGGGTTCCTTGGAGGAAGAGTGGGAGTGAAATCAAATAGGCATGAAACTTCAGTGTATAATTTCATAGTATATTATCACAACATTTTCTGCCTAGGATGTTTTTTGGCCCTGAAGCCAAGGCATGGCCGATTTGTGTGCTTGCCAGTGGCAAGCATTAAACTCATCTAGAAAGGTTTCTGCCACATCATTCTGAAAGTAGTTTTTTGAGCTTCTACCATGGATTTGGAACAGTTGTGTGAACAGACCCTTATTCTTTTATTTCTGCCATTTGTAATGGGCACATTTTAAAGACATAAATAAGAGGTCATATAACTTCTTTTACTCTCCAGATTATCATTCCTGCAATTTATTATTTTTTAATGATTTTATCATAGGTATAGGCTTTCATATAGAAGACTGATATGCCGATCGATACAGGCTGTGAGATCCTGAAATAAAGACATTTAGGATGATATACTGAAAAATGGATTAAAGAGTATGAGGTTGTTCAAGAAAATCTGGGTCAATGCTGCAGGGTGTATAAAGAAGATCCAGCAAACTGGCCTGGGCACCTATGCTAGAATATAGCCACTGGGTGAAATGAAGAAGAAACAGCTTGTAGCAATAGAGACCATAGAAAGAAAAGCAGTCAGAGATGGTTTTGTTTGACAATGCTGGCCCTTTTAAAGCTTCTCCTAGCTTTTGTGCTTTCATTCAAGCCTAGAAGGCCTGTAAAGGTCAAGGCAGATTCAGCTTTTCCCAGGATGACTTTTGTTCCTGGCATCTTGGCTTTCTCTGCTTGTGTCTCTCTTCCTTCTCTCCCCCTACATTTGTTGTGCTTCTTAAGACAGGTTATCAGAGACCAGAACTCAAAGTTTTCTCCAAAACATTCCCCCCCACATGTACACTATTCATACAACGCTCTCTGCCTTTGACAGCAAAATCAATTAATCATTCTCCTGGCATCTGTGCAGAAAACCTTTCACTTGGCAGACAAAAAGAACACTGAGAAAGAAGTAAAGCAAATACACTTTCCCTTTCTCCTTCACACACTGACACTGAAATGCTTATATATACAGACAATAGTAAAGATTTTCACCTAGCACTACCTTCTAGTCCAGCATAGTAGCATAAATATAATATTGTGTAATAAAAAACTCAATGTGTATTCCACTTCATAATAATAATAAAAAATGATTCCAATCTATCTTTACATTTTATCCCCTTGTACAGTTCAAGGACTTTCTGTTATTTTCTCAGCCTCAAATTGACCACATCCTTCTGACCGAGGGCAAGTCCCTGCTGCTCTTCTTGTGGGAAACTATGCATTGTTTCAATGCATTTGTGTCCCCCTAAAATACGTATCTAGCTTTCTGCTTTCATTACAGAGATATTCATGGACTTGCCCTTTCTAGGTCTGCTACATCACCCAACTGGGAAAACCTTCCCTATCATGAGATAAAAGTTATGCATGATTCAAGTGTTTGGGAAAGGGTGGGCAGTGCTGGATCATACTAATAAGGTAGACTGGATCTTTCAGAGATGGTATTCCCACAGTACAATGCCGTGTTGCTGCTGTCCTTGGTGCTGAAAGCAGAAGCTGGTTTTCAAGAATACTGAAGGTTACAGAGTTGAAGCTCATAGATCTATTGCAACTGTGACAAAATTCATTCTTTTAAGAAGAACACCTGCAGCAGTATTCAAAAGTTGTCTCAAAGTGGATTCTACAGATGTATTAGTTTGCAAGTGCTCACCAAAAAAAAAAAAATTCTGAAGGTCTAAACAAAATGAGCTGCTGAGCATGCATATTTATTTATTTATTTATTTACTTCATTTATACTGCACCTTTATCCCCAATGGGGGACCAAAGGAACATATCAGTCTTGTCTCCTCTTCACTAGTGATCTCCATTGCCTTCCCCTGCTCAGGTTACTTCTTCCATTTTTCATTAACCAAATATGAAGAATGTCTAGATGAGGCAGATAGTTTAGGAATTAGAAATTCTTACTATATATGCTCACCTCGAGATTTTTTAAAAAAAAACTTTGATTCCACATATGTTGTTCATATATATCAAAACAATAAAAAGTGAAAATGGCATTTATCAGCAAGTCTTGGATTTGGGTCCAGTAGCACCTTAGAGACCAACAAGATTTTCAGGGTATAAGGTTTTGGGCATCAAAGCTCCCTTCTTCAGGTACAGCAACTCTGATTATTTTAACAAGGAAGCCAACTAATGGACAGATGTTGGAATGTGACAATGATATACTAAATGAAATACTGGTGATAAAAGTAGAACAAACAAGAATATTGGGACCATCATAGAACTCCCTCCGCCATTTTGCCTAAAGTGACATTTGTAGAGTATTTTCCTTCACAGGCAAAACATCCTCAGAGTTTTGATAGACTCCAGCCCCGTTCCAATAAAACATGGGAAAGTGGTTGGAGGGGTTCCTTTGAGTTATCACCAAGTTTTCCTTGAAATGAAATTTAAAGAGAATTTAGAGGTTCCTTCTCAGGTGAAACATTTGAGATACAGATCTGCAAAAGTGGGAGGGGGTCAAATGAAGTCTGGAATTTTGTTTTATATATTGGGGGAGAACATCATTAGTGAAAACTGGTTCTATGATTGAAGAATTAACGTTATTTATTCAGCAGTAGCACATTCAAACTGGAAATTATATTCTAATATTATATTCTAATATTATATTATATTATAATTATATATTATAATTATATTATAATATTATAATATTCTTGAATCTCCCAAACCTCAAACAGTATAATCGTAAGGCTGACTCTCACTCTTTGTTTGTTTAATATTCAAAAAGTAATTAAATCCTGTTGTTTGTACCTGAATCATTGAAAAGACACCAGATTCAATTCAGCGTATACTTTTTCTTTATGACAGCACGTGTTTGATTAGAATAATGCTTTTGCAACTGTGGACCACCAGTAGTTGAATCATCCAGTTTTAAACTGCAGATATTTCTTTATTTTCTTTCCAGCAGTTCTGAATCCTGGCAGCTCTTGTCTGTTCTTGGTCAGCTTATATCACAGGAACGTATCCCTTCACTTCAACAGCTCCTTGATTCCTACTGTCTTATTGCATAGATCTTGTCTTATATCTCAAAAAGAAACCACATTTTTAGAATTTGAAGGCAAAGGAAGCCAATAACTGTAACAGCCAAACCAGTAACACTGTACTGTCACAGTGCAACTAGGAACAACAAATGACGCTAATAATGATCTATATTAAAGATAAGAGAGAAATCATAGAACTGAAAATGCACACAAATACATGCAGTGTGTAGCTGAAACAAACAGGAATCTCGTGGCATTTCAAAATAGTTTTCATTTTAGCACAAGCTTTTGTGGCTACAGGCCACTTTGTCCAATTCACTAAGCAGACACACAGATACACAAGATTATGAAGAAGAAGGATCATTGTTCTGATTGGGCTGTAGATAACTGATTATGCCTTAGACTAGTTTGAGCAAGGGAGCTGTAGGTGATAACTAGTGGTGTCATCTCTGCAGGATCTGTCTTTTAATAGGCTATTTCTGGGTTCCAGTCTAGCCTTGTTAATCTGTCACTGGGTGGGTAGTGTCATCTTCAGAATGCCTGATGTGAATCCTTCTGGTGTGATTAGATATATCAATGTATAATACATAATAACATATAAATATATCAATGTCTACAATTCAACTTGTGCATAAAGTTACTAAAAGCCCCAAGGCATTTCTTAATATTAATGAATATCTTAATGAATATCTTGTAAAGAAATCTCAAGTAGGGGGAGGCAGACTGCAGGTCCCAAAGGTGGAAGAGGAGCTTAAGATGGAGAGAGAAGCCCACAGCACCAGTGAGGAGTAGGAAACTGGAATTTCCTCTACCTCATGATTACTTGTGGTATCCCATCTTCCACCAGCCTCACCAATCATAATTTACTGCCAAGGAATAGCTGAGTTTCTGGTATAATTCCATAAATCACTTTCAACACCTAATTTAAGAGCCAGATTACAGCCCTGAGCACCAGCCTTGTAATTACCACATCCACGTGCCTCAACCAAAGTTACACATCTGTTCTCAGGCATGGGCCCTTCTCAATGTCCTCTAGCTGCTACCTCTAGCCACTGCTTCCTTACTACAAGTTTAAGCCCTGAGATAGTCAGACCATCAATGTCCTGGATAATGCAGCCTATATTACTAGGAAAGCCACCTCTCTTATCCAGGGAGGGTCCACTCCTTCTAGACTGCAGAGTTCCCAACCTTGCTGATTGCTCTTCTTCCACTGTCTACATGTTCCATAGAGCTAATTCTTCCTCTCCCCCCTGCTGTGGTCTTTCATCGACCCCATCCTGCCCATGCCCAGATCCTGACACTCTCCAGCTTTTACTCCAGTACTGGCAGTCATTCTTCAAGCCTGCTCCTCAGTTGCCCTTGGGGCGTGGCCCTGCCTTTCCCATCTCTCAGCTGCTGAGCTGCTGCCTCTCTTTGAGCTGCTCCCTGGCTCTCCTGCTTCTCCCCCAGAAAGAGGATGTAACGAAATTTGATATGTCATTATTTTGTTTGTTGCTTTTTGTACACATTTCATATACAGTTTGCTTTCCTCATTATACTGGAACGATAAACTAACTGTTTTAGCTATTGTTCTTTGTTTTTTATTACCTTTTGAAGGGGATGGGAGGAGGGACATCCTGTGCCTTCAGTTTTGTTCTTGCAATTCATTCCTTATATTCTTCTTTTATAGTTGCAATTTTAAATTCAGAGATCTGGCTTGCTTAGATGGCAAATTGATTTTCTTCATCCTGATCTGCATGATTTGGCTGCCATTTTTTTCTATTTGTCTGAGATGCCTCCCTCTGTAGGAAGTTGATGGAGACAGATGGCATTTCTATTCTTCCTACCGAGCTCTCGATTCATGCAGGCGCTTTGAGTTGGCCCCAGCTGGTAGTAACCAAGAATCATTCCATTCTGCCATATAATCTTTTTAGGCTGTAGACTGAATAAGGACAATTAACCTCTCTCTTTCCATTTCCTAATTTTCAAACTGAACATGAAGGAGCACATTTCCCACTGCACATGCTATCAATAGGAGGTCAGAGAAGGAAATAGATTTATGTATAGCTCCCAAATTATAAAATTTTGTTCCCTGATTCCCGAAACAGTAGAAGTTGAAGACTTCCTTGACAGGGCAACATTTCTTCAGAGGAGAAAGCAATGGAGTCTCCTGGTGCCTTTGCAAACAGCATCCATGGCAATCACTTCAAAACTTTGTTTTAAAAAACCTCTTTCTCATCAACACAAACGGCACCTAGTGCACTTGATTTTTTAAGGAAATCAGAATTAAATAATCTATGTGTCAAGCCATCTAAACAGGGTATAGTAGCCACTGAAAATAACAAGATGATTATGCTAAGCATTCAGTCTTGAAAAACTGGTAGTATAATTTGTGCAGAGTTTCTCCAATCTAAGCCTACTGAAGTAACTCGACAAAGGCTTATACTGTAAGGCTCCAAAGAGACAACGTACTTACTTGCAATTTATGGATAACTCAATTGGCCATACTTACCCTAGGTCACTGTAAGCTATAGTAGGTTGATTGCTATTTTAAACTACATCAGCTGGCAATAGCCCTTGAAACTTTGTGACTGATGATACTATTACAACAGTTCTGAACCTTAGGCAGGTTCTAGTGCTAAACACAGTAATGGAAGGCCTAAATAAGGGCTCTTGTAGTCAATAATTTTCAGGAGCTAGAAGGACTTATACTGCATTGCAACAGGCCTTCACATTCTCTTTCATTTAACCCACATGTTCTATGCATTTCAGTAGTATTATACTCCCTAGTATGCATGAGTTCCTTGATAAAGTGAGTATTTTCGAGTCATGTTCCATGAAAGAAGAATGGGACATCCTAACATCCCTGGTGGCCATGTGGTAATGTCAATTCAATGAGCAATTCTACTTGCTCTAGTTTTCAGTTTAAGTAGCTGCCTCCTCCTATTAGGTTAAAGAGCAGAAGGATTATTTTGTAATATTGAGGCAACATTTAAATAGGGATCTGATTTATAACTCTGCCAGCTTCCAAATGCTTTACTCGCTTACAAAATTATCATACACTTTTTCATTAATTTGTGACCAGCATGTTAGAGGACCAGAGCATTAGTGGTAGCTGAGATAAAATTAGTCAGAAGACCAAATCATGCAGGTTTGCTTAGCCAAGATGTTATGTGGATCAACAAACTCAAAAGCACATACATCCACATTCAGAGGAACAAAATAGTTCCAGGACCATATACTTGTCCTAGATGATATAGTAGGTAGGTAGGTTGTATTTTATAAGCTTTCAGAATACGTATGGCACAAGGCACTAATTCTGAGTCAAAACTCAAAACTTCTCATTACCTCTGTCTTCAGAATCATGGAATTCAGGGAGCACAAAGCTTCAGCTAACTTCAGCTCATAGACATGGCAGTGTAGTGTTTTGAAGCATGATGATGGTGACTGTGATTAATTTGAATGTGGGGGGGGAGCATAATCTGCTTTAGGGACAGTTCCCTAGATTATGACAAAGGGCATGTATCAAACAAATCTGGATGTGCCAGGGAATGTCTGGGCTTCTCTTACTCCATATCTATTCAGTGTCTGGGAATGGAAAAAAATGGATCTGGATTAGACATGGGCACGATCCAAAAAATAATCCCAATTTAGCTGATCGTGATTCTGCAGCGGCGCCGAACCCAGGTACCCGAACCTCACCGATCAAGTCCCATTTCCGATACAGAATCGGGAATCGGGAATCAGGAAGGCTGACGCGGGAGGGCGACCCACCACCAACACTCCCCCAGACCAGAGTGACCAGGCACTAGAGTGTGTGATACTGTGTGAGCCCTCAGCCAAGGAGGTGCCCACTAAGCTTGGCCCCAGAGCTAGACGGCAGCCCTGGAAGCAGAGAGAGAGAATAGGAATAGAGCCCAACCCCAGCTGCAACACTCCCCCCCAGACCTGAGCCCTCAGCCGAGGTGCCCACCGAGCTTGGTGTCAGAGCTAGGCGGCAGCCCTGGAACCAGAGGAGATAGCTCCCTATTCCCTAATTCCCTATCCGCTGAAGCCCAAAGCTAAAGCTCCCTCTCTCTCTCTTGCGCTTTTTCTCTCCAAAAGCGGCAAGCGAGAGCTCGCCTCTGTCCCACTCCACCCGCAAGCAGAAAGTGAAACTTTGTTGCGCAGCACATGGCTATTTATAAAGCCTGGGTCTGCTACGGAGGGCTGTGTTTGGCCGTAAGAGCTGCCTCAGGCTTTGCAGGGATGAGATTCGAGTGCCCATGGCTACAGAAGAACACCCTCTTCCCCCGCCCTCCCCTCTCTTCTCCCAAATGGACGAGATGGGTGCGCGCTTTTCTGGCTGCTCCGTGGTTGGAAGGAAGCCCAGCTGATCAAGGAAAGCTGGGCTTCCATTCGCATTTCCAGGGTGACAGAAGGAGGGCAAACAGCTCCGGCATTCCCCAGGCTCTGTTTCCACGGGGCTCCGTTCCCTCGGGAACAGATGGCTGGCGCAAGACTGTCTGCAGACTGCAATCCCGAACATAAACCAATCGATCCGATCAAGACCCAATAGAGTGCCCCACCTGAGCGCTGAACCGGGAGCCGAGGACGGAACCGATCAGCCCGGTCCCGATGGCGCAAATGCCAAAATCGGGGCAATTTTCAGACCGTAATTCCGATTGTGCCCATGTCTAATCTGGATACATGGTTTAAGATGAGCATGTATAATGTTTATAACATACCATATTATGTTCCTTGTTTGCTATAGTACAGAGCTATATCTTAAATAGATAGTTGGAAGTCTAGTTGGAGTGGGGAGAAAAGTACTGCATCATTCATTAGTCCCATGTTGCAAAACGAATGGACGGATTAAGTTAATAAAAAGCATAATAGCAGTGAAGAATAGTGATGACAACAGACAGTTGAAAGGGTAATATTTGAAAGTTTTTTAAAAAGCAATATTAATGTGTCTTGAACAAGAAGAAAGTGAAAAACCAGTAAAAATGGCCATGATTTGTGGTATAGACAATGCATTTATGTTGAGAAACAGCAGCAAATAGCAATAAAATAGGTAACACAAAAAACTTGATTATTTAAAGGATAATCATTAAGTTAGGTGTACCATCTCAATTGTTCCTGAAGAATTGCCGCCAGATGGGAAGTTCTCCAATGGAGGGAACCTGGCCACTTGGTGGTCCCTTGAGTGTCGACATTTTTAAAATATCTTGACATAGGAAAAAATGGATCAAAGTGTTTTATCAAGTAAAAGTCAACAGTAAAACAATTTGTCAGATGTGTCCTAACCCTTTGCAAAACAGTTTAGGACCTGGTAAAAAACAGAGGTATGGCTCATCCATAATCTAAACTTTTGCTTTGATAAGCATGTTCTATGCCATTCGGCTCCAAAGTAAGATCATCTTAATTTAGTATAAAAAGTGCTGCCACTAGCAATAGATGAGGCATCTTCCTGGATTGCTGATACACGAAAGTTGTTGTTTACATCTCAGGAACAAAATCCCTTTTTGTACAATGTAACTGATTTGGCAGAAGCTCTGTATATCCTGGGGAAAATTAGGACTCTCAGAATTCAGGTGAGAGAGAACAGAAAAAAGGGAAACATTTAGGACACGCTTGAATTGGAAACACTGCACCTGCAGAACTGCAGAGCATGGCACAAAATTGCTATTGCATACTAGGTGGGTGCCTTCTGTCAAAGTTAATGAGATGGTTTGTGAGCATGTATTCCCCCCCGGTATAGTAAGTGGCTAATGATAATGCTATAAGCTGTTATTGCCTGTGTTGCTTTTTGGCTTTATCATTTTTACCATTGCACTCTAGAGATGAATCCAGCTAGATTTTTGAGATGGAGGATAAGGGGGACAAAATTCTGGGTGTGGGGCCACCATGAGGATGCATGAAGCTGAACAGGCCATGCTTTTTGCTTTTATGTGATGCTTGGACTGAGTCTGAGTGATGTGAATTGGAACAGAGGGAGAGCTTTGTCTGAGGGCCAATAGTGACTGTTAATGGCCCTGAATTCAGGAAAACTCTACAGCACAGAAACTCTAGACTTACAGGTCTGGATCATACATGCACATGTATTTATTTAGTCAAGATATTTCTTGGCAGCTTACAATTAAAACCCCTAATTGAAAGTCTGGGTAAAAGGACATGTTTTGGTCTGGCATCTAAAAGAAAGTAAAGTAGATGCTATGCAAGCCTCAAGGGGGAGGGCATTCCAGAGGCAAGGTGCCATCTCAGAAAATGCCCCATCTCATATCATGATAAGCACGTTAGCAAATGATTATTTGTGCTTGTGAATGAGCCATCATATATTAAAGCATGCAGACACAACTTCTCAATTTCATATCACCCCAGGTACAATGATTTCCAGTAGACCCCATTCTTATATGCAACTAACGAGGCATCAAAAGATGGGCACACATGGATGAACAAAACCAGAGTTGGAAAAACCAAGAAACACAGAATGATACCACCTTCTATGAGTTAGACCCATCCACCAGCCATTTTTTGCGCTGATAATCCTATGTAGTTTTGAGGACTGTGGTGTGCCGCAAGAAATGACTGGGTTCAAGTATGTACAGAAGATGAAAATAACAGAGACAATATAAAATAGTTGGGACCATCTTGGATGGAATTTTGTGGCATGTTACATTAGTGCTAGCTTTAACTCTGGTTAATGTGATCTGAAGCTGAAGATTTTCAATTAAGAACTTGTGTTCTGCATGAGAGGTTGATCTTCTTGAGTTCCTGCAACAACCTACAGATTTATGTGGCAAGCCCTTCAAAGAACTTTAACCTTAAGCCCCATTATCTAAGATTTAGTGGATCCTAGACTAAATGATCATTTGATGCGGTTGTCAACAAATGGGTATTGGTTGGTTTTTTCCTTATTAGCTGATATCCAACTACAAGATAAGCTGCAAAAAGCTGAATAAGATAGAGCTGCACCTGGCCTTCAGCAGCATTTCCAGTTACAGCCTATAAGAATCAGGTAATAATGGAGTTACCGGAAGATTGGGGAACTTTAACTGAGCCCCCACCCTCAGCCTGAAGAATTATACAGTGAAATCCAATGCTTCAGGGGAAAATTTCTTAAGCACAAAACCCCATTGTGATTATCGGAAGACATTCAAGGCTGGATATGTTTCCCCAAGCAAGGGCTTATCTTGTTTTTCTTAGGAAGTACAGCCAGCAAGGTTATGTTTTCTAAACCAAGCACTCTTTACTGAACACATTTAAAACAGAGAAGACTTTGCAAAGGTTGAAATGATTAAAACCCTGAAAAAGAAATCAATCATTAAATGAGCAATGAGATTCACTGACTGCTTTGTATATGCAAATGTATTTTATTATAAAAGAGCCTTAATGAAAGTGGTTCTTTGAATTTGGAAGACTCCTCCTTTCTATTTTCATAGCTAGAAGTTCGGTGAGCAAATGTGTTTTCTTTATGTAAATATATTTCTGAGTAGCACAGCTTTTCAGTAGTCCCACCCCTGGGTTTAGAGTAGACACAATAACTTTGTTGCAGTTGAAAAAATCAGTCCTGTGGTATTTGATGTGATTTGTCAGTACTAAAAGATTACTACATTGGTAGGGGTTGATCAGGAATAGGAACATGCAGTCAGATGGGAACTATTCAAAATCTGAACCTTCTGTTCTTTAATACTGTGACTATGAAAAATCTGCACTGGAAAATTAATGACTACCGGTAGTATTAGCAAACATTTGGATTTCTATGTTATTCTGGTGCCTAGCTGTCTCATTTAGAGATAAAAAGGTCAGGGGGAAAATGATTGTGTAAACATTTAAGTGGAATTTACCAATCCAGAGAGTATATCACATCTTGTCACCAAAGAGGATTGCAGAGATCAGTCTGTCTTTCCAAATTATGGTTTGCCTGGTGTGTCGTTGTGAGGAGCCTTTGATTTTAATTAGTTTAGTTACTAGTCTTGGCTTTTACTGATAGGGACAATGATTTGCTTGCATAGTCTGGAATACAGGTGGAAAGCAAATGAGGAATGAGGGCCCTATTTTAAACAAATTTTTAGCATGTGAAGGAAGGAAGCTAAACCTTATGCTCTCCTATGCCTTATCACACTGTACACCATGGCTTATAGCATTTTTCTCTCATCCAGCTCTCTTCCTGTATCAGAGCCTAGCCAGGAGAAATGGCCTTTAAGAACTGGAGCATAGCAAGTGTGGGAGAGGGCAACATTTAGCTCTCTTTTCCCAAGCACTATCTTAAAAAAAATAGACCCTCCTCCTCACCACTTCCAACCTGAGACGTAAATGTGTGGGATTTTATAAAGCTTTGTGTCTGCTGCCTGCTTTCCTGGGCTGCCAAACATCTGCCTCTCCTCTCTGTACTTAAGAATTTGAGAGCCAGTATGGTGAAGTGGTTAGAGTGTCAGTCTAGGATCTCGGAGACCTGGGTTTGAATCCCCACTCTGCCATGGAAGCTCACTGGGTGACCTTGGGCCAGTCATACACTCTCAGCCTAACCCACCTCGCAGGATTCTTGTGAGGATAAGATAGAGAACAACATAAGCCTCTTTGGGTCCCCATTAGGAAGAAAGGCAGGGTTTAAATGAAGTAAATAATAAATAATTTTAATGACCTTAAAATGGGGACCTTTACAGCGGGAAGGGGAATTCCTGAGAATTCCATCCCAATTTGGTGTGAAAATAAACAAAATTACTTCTGGAAAGAAAAAAGGGGGGGACAGAATAAAGAAGATGTCATAATTTTATTAAAGATAATGGATTTGTAAAGTGCAAACTAAAATTAAACCACCTACAGCCTATGTTCATCAGGCATGCTCCCTTAGTTGCAAGCCCCACGTTATTCAATGGGGGTGAAGTATACAAGCATATAAGGAAATCACTTTTCTTTTATTGTTGTCTACTGAATGTTTTCAGACTCTTCTGGTTTCACATTGCTATGATTGGAGTGACCAAATCGAAAACACGGCTCATTGAAACAGACTTGTATTATTGTCTTGAAGACCCTAGTCACAGGTCCCGTTGTTGGCAGTTCTTCTGAAGGCGCAAGCAATCTTAGGTTCTGCTCCATGGTTTGATCTTCTTTCTGAGCAAAAGCTAAAATTACACACATTTGTGCTCTTTCCTGCTTTGTCTTCTTCCCTCTGTCTGCTCACAGTATTGAGCTATTGATCAGAATATACAAAGCAGAAAAGCTGAATGGCTTACCATCATAGAGGAGCAAATCCTTTTGATAAATTCCATCACTTCAAACTTGGGAGAGAGAGAGATGCTTTAAATTGGACTTCCATGCAGCTGAAGAAAACATTGATAGCTGCTAAAGCCAGTTCCATGTACATAAAAAGTAATTAGCCAGCCACGCTCGGATTGGATTATTTTCCAAAACAGGTTTACATAATTAATTTACTTTTAAAATCTGGGCCACTAAGTAACTGTAATGTAGCTCTGTGAAGAAGACTGGGTAGACTGTAAGGCTCTCAGGATAGTCGCTTTAGGACTATCTGCTGCGCATCTGAAAAGCAGTACCTGGTTGTGCTGCTTTAAGCTTGGAGCTGGCCCTCTCATTGGTTGGAGGCTCCTTTTAGGCATGTTAGGATGCACTTTCCAAGAGTCCTGGAAGATAACCAAGAAGGCCTTTGCACCTACAACTACCATTTCAATGGTGATATTGGTTGTCACCTCCCTAGGGTCCCCAGGGAGGACCATGCAATCCCATCTTATACTCAGCTATTATCCTGATTCCTCGATCATATGAAAAACTCAAGCAATAACAAACTACAAGAGGAGGTGCAGATGATACCAAAAAAGCCATATTGAGGTACACCCTGTGTTAACACCTACTACAGGTTTTATCACCACAAAAAACCCTTTAAGAAGGATTCCATCTGTTCACTTTATAATCCCCATGCCTGAGTGCAATTAGCTCTCTTGTTTGATCTTCTGAAGCTAGGATATCTAAGATGCCCCATCTTCTCCCCACCTTATGCTTCTGTGTCCCTACAGTATGCTTTTGTCAGCCTTCTTACTTACGCTATGTTTTCTTAAGCTATGCTTTCATAGACCACAATTTATCTACTTGGAGTGCAAGCTCCCCCTGGTGGTGTGCATGGGTTTGGGGTACCAGGTCCCCCAGGGGCCAAATTGAGAGGGGGAGGTTAGGAGCAGGGGAAGGCAGCAGGGTACTTACCCTCATGCATGTACAAAGCAGGTACATGCTTCCATGCCCACCTGCCACTCTGTGATATGGAAACTGTGGGTCGCATCAGGGGACAATTCACTAAAAAATGCTCCAAAACTAGGTTTGGGATGTTGTTCCATTCCCTTGAGGTGGAATGCCACTGCAATTATTTCTAGAATAATCAGAAGGCTCGAATTTCATGTTATCTGGTTACATGGGTCTTTGTCCTTACAAAGAAATGACAGCCCCTGTCATACCCCAGCATGGCCCGTACCTTTCACATCATACCAGAATCCCCCCCCCCCGCAGTGTATTCCCCTCGGGTATCCTCTGCCCCCAGCTGAGGGTTAGCAACCCTAATAGGGGTCTCCAGGGGTCTGCATATCTTTGTAAGGACAGAAATCCAGCAAACATAAAACTTGAACCCCCTCAGCTTTCTAGAAATAATGGAAGGGGCCGTCCATCTCAAGAGAATGGAACAGCATCTTCTTTCCCCTCTTTTGAACAACAACAACATTCAATTTATATACCGATCTTCAGGACAACTTATTGCCCACTCAGAGCTGTTTACAAAGTATGTCATTATTATCCCCACAACAAAACACCCTGTGAGGTGGGTGGGGCTGAGAGAGCTCCAGAGAGCTGTGACTAGCCCAAGGTCACCCAGCTGGCTTCAAGTGGAGGAGTGGGGAATCAAACCCAGCTCTCCAGATTAGAGTCCTGACGCTCTTAACCACTACACCAAACTGAAAGGCAAGAGCTCACAGAATTGCCACCACATGAAATCATCTAGTCTCTAAATTCATTCAGAAAGGTAGCTAGAAAAATATTCTGCTTGGTCGTCAGGGTTCAATAACTCAGACCGAAGAACTCTGATTGGATGAGAGGTGTCAAATGGGTATGATCCTAAAGCAATCATCACAATTATTTCTGATATAAACTTAACCCAATTTCACTCTATTTTCCAGTGCAAAGTATTTCAGCATAGTGAGATTCTACTCTGCATCAATAGACTCCCCCCGCTCCAGCCAATGGCATTTTTCAATCAAATAGTGGAAGTTCAAATTTTGTGTGGTTCTGTTCTTTTTCCATTTCTATGAGAAGCTCTGAAAGTTTTTCTAGGCCTCTTCCCATGTCTGTTCAGATGGCCTCTAGCTACAAGCTTTTAACCACTAAGGAAGTTTCTTGCTATCTCTGGTGTAAAGTCCCTTCCAATCAAGGAGTGAGAGTGAGATCAAATAGAACTTGGTTCAGGTCCTTTTGAGCTGTGCCCCTGTAGAATCAGTTACCATCTGAGACCTGACCTTGTAGGCCATGTAGAGACAGTGAAAACATATTTTTGAACATGCTTTTAAAGTGTAGCTGGTAAGGATCTTGCTGACTTGTTTTCAGAAAAAAGGAGTCTTCATGAGACATATATAGCTTGCCACAAAGATTTTAAGAAGGGGTTGTCTGGTGACTGGCATATGCCAATGAGGCAAGAGAGGAAGTGGGGGGGGGGTCTATGAATTTTGTAAATCAAAATGATGGTTGTCAGGTTGCTGAAGTTTGAAAACCGCTGCACTAGACTATTCAACTCTACAGACAAAAGGAGACATCCAGTTTCCAAATACACATGAGAAGAAGAAAAAAACCTAGCAGAGAAATACCTATAATTGCTTGACTCATGCTTTAAGCTTCAGCCCTTCAAGCTGCTATATTCATGTTTCCTGTTTGCAGGGATCCAATTAGGAACAAAAGTACCAGCATTTTCAGTAGTGCTGACCCCAATGGGACTCTGTACAAGCATAAGGTTTCACTCCAGAGAACATATCTGGAAGAGCATTATTTCTGGTAAAACTTCCATTGATAATTGTGACAATTTTTATCCTGTAATGACACACTAGGCTACTGGGTGAATAAACTGGATATACCCTTCTCCTTCTAGCCCCCCCCCATCAGCAAAAGGGCATGAGGGGCAGTTCTTCATAGGGTTGCCAGGTTCCCTTACCCTACTGGCAGCTTGAACTGGCACTTACCACTCTGTTCTCCTCATGCGCATGCTTCACACGTGCACACTCCCAGCAGGCGCAATGACATCAGTTCCGTAAGAGATGTCATCATGCTGACTGGGAGCATGCCCAATGTGTGCTGGCCCAGGAGCTTTTTGCCTCCCATGCCTGTTTCCTGGGGCTTTCCCCTCCCCACCCTGCCAGCCAGATGAGTGGCTGTGGGGGGGGGCTGAGGCTGGAAGCGGGGGATCCTCTGCCTCCACTGGTGAACATGGCAGCCCTAGTTCTTTCCTTGGGAAACCAAACCTGGAAGGAGACAGACAGATAAAGAGACAATTTTCCTGTATCGATATGGGTGGAACTAAGTATGGGAGTTAGATGAGCAGGCAGGAGGAATATCTTAATGATGCTAAGGGGGGATAGAAGTGGGAGAACCACAATCAGGAAATCACTGCAAACAAAATCAATGGAGAAAGTAGTAAGGGCACTGAATAAAAAAGGTTAAAGTAAGTTTTTAAATATCCATTCAGCATGATTGGCTTCTAATAGAAGCGAACTCCCCACCATCTATTGCTATCCCAACCTTAGACAGGCTAGGCTAAAAAAAAGCTAGTATTACCAACATCTAGGTGGGGCCTGGAGTGCTTCCAGAATTGCAATTGCTCTCTAGACTACAGAGATCAGTTCTCTGGGCTGTAGTAAATGGTAGCTTCAGATGGTAGAGTCTCTGCACAACTCCCCGCCCTCTCTGCACTCTTCCCATCCTAGGTACTACCCCCAAATCTTCAGGAATTTCCCTGCCCAGATTTGGAAGCCCTAAAAAACACTGACATCCACAGTATCCCAGATACCTTCATGGAGGAATAGGGATTAGGGCCTACCCTTGCAAGGCCAGGCCTGGCTACTAGCAGGAGACCGGGGGGAGGTATTGGGGGGTGGTTGTCAGCCAGTGGCATGATGTCATGTCCATTTAAGATCTGGTTGAGACTCTATAAGCTAAGCGACAAGAGATGAATTACACGAGGAGGAGCACGTGAAGGGAGTCGCAATGTTAGCCAAAAAGCTGAGTTTTAAAAGAGATCAGAAGGCTTTGTCAATTTCTCTACAGAGCCAGAGAGATCAATGTTCAGAAGATTTGTTTATTTCCTTTTTACCTCTTAGGAGGGGAGGTGAAACTCACAGAGCCTTTAGGAGGTAAAGAGGAAATTAACAAACCCTCTAAGCAGCAATCTCCATGGCCCTGTAGAGGGGAAATTAACAAAGCCTTCTGATATCTTTTAAAACTCAGCTTCCCAGCTAACATTGCAAATCCCTTCATGTGCTCCTTCTCGTGTAATTCGTCTCTTGTAGCTTGGCTCTATAGTAAAACCATAGAATTTTCAGCAGTTCCTAGAGAAGCCTGGCATCATTTCTGGGAAAAATCTGTAAATTACATAAATTCTCTCTAGGAATTGCCAAAAATTCTATAGCCCCTTTCTAGAAAGCTGTAACATCACTTCTGGATCTTCCCAGAAGTGATGTCATGCCTATGCCCATTTATTTATTTTTCTCCCTCTGCCACTCTATTGGCAAATGCTGGCTGGGGACAGGCGATTCCCCACATACCTGCACAAAGGGTCTGGCTACTCTTTTTCAGGTCTCTCGATGAAGTCTGATGCAGATGACTGTAGATGAGAGGTCACACAACTGAATGTCTAGAAGGCTGGTCTAGAACCCTTCACCCTGCCATCCCTCAGAGAGAAACTTATCTATTCCTTTTTTGAGAACTATCACAGTTTTTGAGAACTGTCACTTAGTGACTGCGGGGCATAATTCTAGCCATCAACACACATGACCCTTCTTGATGTTTTCCCAGTACATGTTGTCTGTAATCCTAAGGACATTTTCCTCAGAGTAAACCCCACTGAATAAATTGGTACTTAGCAATTTAAGTAGACCTGTTTAGGGGTTGCTCTTGTAGCATTAGAAGCTAGCTTAGACTGAGGCAACTGGCCTTGTCTTCCTCATCTATCTCATTCTGTCACATAGTGTAGAAAATGTGTTAATCCTTTACTGAAATGATATGTAAGTGGTTTCTGAGAGTTGCTTAATATTGTTGTAAATATGGAAATCTGTATGTGCAGCTTGAGTCAACAACCTACCTCTTGCATATATGTCTGTGTACATAGAAATATACAGCCAGGTATGCATAATGCAGGCTGCCTTGTATGCACAAGCATAAACAAATGGACAGGCCTGCCGCTTGTGTTTCCCCATTTGGGGCTGTGCAGCCAATACTGCCTATTGTAAAAAAACAATGTTGGGGTAAATGAACCCTTCATTTGATTCAGTCACATTGCTGTTATGTTCTTAAAATCTCCCTTATTTTCAGGGATTTTTTTCTGGGAAAACAGGTGGTGGAACTCAGTGGGTTGCCCTCAAAGAAAATGGTCACATGGCTGGTGGCCCTGCCCCCTGATCTCCAGACAGAGGGGAATTGAGATTGCCCTCCATGCCACTGAGCAGCGCGGAGGGCAATCTAAACTCCCCTCTGTCTGGAGATCAGGGGTCGGGGCCACCAGCCATGTGACTATTTTCAAGAGGTTCCGGAACTCCGTTCCACCGCGTTCCTGCTGAAAAAAGCCCTGCTTATTTTCCATCTCCATTTTCTCAATAGGAACATATTGTTTACACAGATTTGCAAACTGAGCAGCTGAGTTTCAATCTATGGATTTATTTGTTCAGGGCCACAAAAAGTATTTCTCATCATTCCTGTTATAAATAGTACATCAGTCCTCTTTGGGTACTTTGGCAACATCTTCAAATTTAGGATTCAAAATATATCCTTTACTGTTTAGCAGTTCTATTAATGTGCTTTGTCATTCAGAATTCACAGAAGCAAAGCTTTCTCCCCACTCCCAAAGAAGTGAAAGTCTAAAGGGGTGGCGGCTCAAATTTACTTATTTGCTTACTGCATTTTATCCCTCCACCTTGTAAGGAACTGCCGTGATCCAAACTGCCATCCTCAACTCTCCCTTAAAATTCTGATCCTACTTAGCATTTGTAGAGTGCTTTCCACATTCCAAGCACTTCATAGATATTATCTAATGATGTTTCAAGCCTGAGAGATAGTCCCCATTTTATAGTTTAGAGAAATGGTTTAGGAAAGAGCACAAGATTAAATATTCATCTGTTTTAATGGGCCTCTTGCTGGAAATGTGGAAAACAGGATAACTTAAAATGGCTTTCGCTTGGGGTTTTCAGACAGTCATTTTTGGAGAACCAAGTGAGTGCTAATTTTCTGTTTCCTAATATACAATCTTAAAACAGCAGCAGACTCAAGAAATCTATATGATTTACAGCACCATCCTAATTAGTTGACACTCTTCTTAAACCATTGAAGTTAATGGACTTAGAAGGGCATAACTCTCCTTAGGATGGGCCTGGAAGAGATTCTGGAAACTGCAGGAATTTGTTTAAAAAACAGTCATCCTCAAAAATGTGCACTGAGTAACTGATTAAAGTGGTGGTGCTCCAGAAAATTATCAACTACTTTAGAGCTTTAAAAAAAGAAAGAAAGAAAAGAAATGGAGATGTTTATATTTGAAACCTATTGGTCTCTCCCCGAAATGAAGGGATGGTACTCATGGTACTGCCCCCCTACCCCAAGTAACCAAATTAGATAGGCTATGCTGAGGGAAAATTATGAGTCCAAGATTACCCAGCGAATTTTACGGGAGAGTGGAGATCTGAACCCAGGTCTCATTGATCCTCTTTCAACACTTTAACTAATATACTATACTACCTCCCAATATTTTTTTTTTTAAAAAAAATACAGTCTGGGACAAACTAACACTCAGTTTATCCATGTGTACAGCAAAACTAAGTTGTTTAGTTCATGCTGGCTAGTGAAATAAAGCTTTTGAAGATCAAGAACACTAAGAGCTTTGGTTGCACTCACAATTTAGCTCCAAGCTGCTGGTTCATCTCCTGCAGAACAACAAATACAAATTTATTAAGATCCGTTAATACTTAATCCTCCGCATTACAACTGTTGCTCTTTTTCACATTTGTTTAATGCCAGCAGTGGTGCCAAATTGTCTTTGCTCAGATGGACAACACAGGAAGGTGAAGCTTCACCGACCTCAAGAGCAGAGTCAAGCCCAGAGTTGCTTTCAGGGAACATCTTCTAAAAGAATTCTCTTTGCAGGAAAAAGAACACTCTTCCCCTTTTTCCTCCAAAGATGATCTTAATCAAAACGCAATGGTGAAGACATGAGTGTAAGTAGGGTCTGCCTGCCATGATTATCTCTAGTTTGGCTCTCAATTATGAATTCACCCTTCCTACCCACCTCTATTGATGCCATAGAAGTATGTTTGCCAGCAAATCATTGTTTTGGGCCTCTGGGGACATATAGGTGGTCAGAAACAGGGTCTTGTTTCAGACAGCTTCATTTTAACATCCTCCAAGAAATGCACAATTACTTTTCCCTATCAGCTCCACAGAGTAAGCCTTTCATTCATATCACTGAATGTGAGTCTTACATGGTGAAATTTGACATTTATGTGCTGAAGCCCTTTTGATTCATTTGTTAATCATAACAGTGAAGTAATACTAATAATAACATTTGGTTTATATACTGTCCTTCGGGACAACTTAATGCCCACTCAGAGCAGTTTACAAAGTATATTGTTATTATCCTCCCCCCCAAAAACCCTGTGAGGTGGGTAGGGCTGAGAGAGCTGTGACTGACCCAAGGTCACCCAGCTGGCTTCAAGTGGAGGAGTGGGGAATCAAACCCTGTTCTCCAGATTAGAGTCCTGCGCTCTTAACCACTACACCAAACTGGCTATTTGGTATCTTCTTTTCTCTAATGCTGATTCTTTTCTCAGTACATTCTTCTTTCCCAAATGAGAGCATCCCAGCAATCTCCTTACAAGGCTGCCATGTGCAGTTCCATCTGCAAGTGGAGCTGCCCATGTAGAGCTAGAGCCCGTTATCTGTTCCTGGCACTAATGTATCCTGAAGATCTGTTTCTTCTGAAACCTGAGACCTGTACTCCTTATTTAGTCAGATCAGATACACTGGATAGCCCTACTTCTAATGCTGCCATCACATGTGGTCTTTTGGCATCCCAGGATTACAATACACCAAGCAATTTATGTGTATGATTCCATTTAGGCTGCATAATTGTGACATTTTCATTGTGACGTCTTACTAGCATTTCTCATGACCTTTTTAGTTCTGTCTCTTTAATTTAACTGTTCCAATAAGGAGAAAGTTGCCAGGAGGATTCGTTGTTGGAAATGAAGCTGACTTTTGATTCTACAAAGAGGAAATGATTTCTAGATCCTATTGTATAGGATAAAGGAGCTGCTGCTAGCAGGGAGTAAAAATTGATTGATTGGAAATGTTTGTGTCCTGCCTATTGCTAATTGTTGATTAGAAGGTGGCTTACAATTTTTTAAAAACTTTTTTTAAAAACCCAAACAAAACACAACCTTTAACAGATTAAATATAACAGAAGAATCAATCAATCACACTTAACCTACAGAAAAACCTGGGTGATTGGATGCCACCTAAATTTCCATGCATGAAGGTGTGTGTGTGCAGATTTTTGTTGATACATCCTGCTGTTAGAGATCTCAGATTCCCTCTCAGGTTATTCTTGGGTGACCCCTATCTCCCAAGAACAGCATTTGGGGGAGCATTTGGATAAATTGGCAAAAATTGCCCCCTTTGTGCATATGGGATCTAGGTAGGATTGCCATATACCCACTGGGCCAGCAGGAGGAAAAAAATTAAATCACCACGGGCGACAGCATGACTTCACTTTCTGGAAAAATCTGGAAGTGATGTCACAGCTCTCAAGGAATTGCTGGAAACTCTGTGGTAAAACATCCAGGTTCCCCCAGATGTGATGCAGATTCTTAGCAAGGAGTAGAATCACATCTGGGGGAATCCAGAAGTGACATCTGTCATCTCTAGAAATTGTGGCATGCTCTATGGTTTCACCAAATATTTTCCAGTGATTCCTAGATAGGCATTATGTTATTTCTGGGTTTCTCTGGAAGTGATGTCATGCTGTTGCTGATGAGCCCCTCCCCATGCCCTCCTCTTTGGTCACCTGCTGGTTGCCTGCCCAGGAATGGCAACCCTAGATCTGGGTGGGATCCATCCCACAATTTTTGTTTTAATTTGGGACCTAAAATCCTAAAAATAGACACCAGATGATGAGGGAAGATTATGCTATGAAGAAGCTTTGCAAAAATGTAATAGTATAGATAACTGAATAAATAAAAAATGCAAATTATTATACATGCTAATATTAAAAATAGAATAACAGGTTATATCTACCCCTCCATATATCTATTTGCTATTACCCTTCCTTCTATTGCATTCATTTTGATGTTTCCTTGCTAGTTGTTGCATATGGAGGAATCAAGCAACCACCTTTCAACCCTTTCAAACTTTAGAAGAACTGATTGAGTCAAAAGCCCAGCAAAGTATTTTCTCACAGCATAAAAACTAAAATCTGCATAAAATTGGACAGAAAAAATGAATATGTTTCAAGGAAATGGTACAAAAGCTGTTGTTTCTGATGGTGAATTGAAGCTGACATTAGTTTTCAGGGGCCAGCTTTCCAGATGACAGCAGAAAAAGACAATAATGGCCCTCAATTTTGAAAGCGTTTGCTTCTGATTTTTTTCTTTGCTTCATTGCACAGGGAATACATAGTTATTATATAGCTGTTATTATATAGTTGTGTAGGATTTAGATGCTGGACATCATTCTTCCCATAATTGTTTGGTTATGGGAAAATAACACACTAGCTTCTCCTGTATCAACCTCCCTGTCAGTCGAGATCAGCATCTAACTAGGCAATGATAACCCATTGACTTTAATGGACTTAAGAGTTACTCCAGTCTAAGCCCATTGATTTCAATAGGCTAAGACTGGAATAACTCTGTTTAGGATTTCACTGTAGAGATCTATTTTGAGGCCTTCACTATCCAATGGATGGCAACCAGAGACTGGGCTTTTTCATTGATGATACCTTGTTTGTGGTGCTGAATGGTTTCAGTTTTAGGCACCAGGATAAAATGCTTTGATTTCCCTTGCTTTTGATTGGACAGCTCTAGTAAAGTGGTAAAGTTTTTTTACTGTGTTTTTAATCTCCTATCTGAAATCATTTTCTACATTTAAATCCATTTTTAATTTAACTAGCTGAACTTGTTAATACATATCAGTTTCTTTGCCATGAGCTACTTTTGGCACAGCCTATGTAAAAGTGGCATACAAGTGGTCTATATAAAGGAATAAAATATCCAGGCCTAAGAAAAAGAATGGAAATCTCTCATGCTAGATTGAGATACTACTGTCTTCATTCTAACAGTTAAATATTCACAGTTCTTGTTATTGAGAGAAACCCTGAGTGGATGCATAAAGCCTAATGCACATTTTTAGAACAAGGCAGTGTCTGAGTAGCTTGTAAAAGGACAAACCAGGACACAGATGGTATAGTGGGGGAGGGGCAAGAACAAACAGGTAAAAAAGAGGGCAGATGGAATAAGATTTTAGGACAAGGAGCAGTAAGGCATCATGAAAAGGGTGGGGGGAACAAATCCTTACTAAGCACATTCTAGGCCAGGGGTTCCCAACATGGTGCCCATGGGCACAATTGTGCCTACTGACTAGGATTGTCAGGTGGCTTCCTCAAAGAAAATGGACTGGGCCCTGGCACCCACTAGTTTTTTTCTTGCATATATGCATAGTGTGTGCACACTCCCGAATCCAATGTGTTGATATCCCTTTGGCTGTGATGTCATTGCTGTTGCCAGCACCTGGGCTGGCTGGTTGCTCCTGCAGGTATATGCAGCCTCAGGAAGCTGCCCAGGTGCCCAGGCTGGCACCGCATAGCCTCAGGAGTCCGGCAGGAGTGCCGCAGAGGCTGCCCAGGCTGGCTGGTCACTCCTGCTGGTCCCATGCACGAGGCCCTCTCTGGGCAATGCAAGGGAGGGGAGGGGGAGATGTCTGGTATTCAGGGAGCATTTTCCTCCAACAGTCCCTAAAAATACCAAATTGTAAATCTAAAGGTCATTGCTATTTATTCAGAATCTCTCCTAATTATGCTATGCAAATGTATATATGGTTCTTGTTAAATGTTTTCTATATACAGACATTTGTTTACATTGTTATGTGTATTTTTATTTTGTGTTATATTGTTAAAAAACTTAAAATAAATATTTTTTAAAAAAAATACCAGACTGTCCGTGTGAATACTGGACACCTGGAAACCTTTCCACTGACATGTTTTATGGTGTCTGCCAAGTGTTTTTAGAAAATACAAAGGCCCCACCTGGTCACTGGAGTATTTGACTGGCTTTGCAGATTTTTAAAAATGAAAAGGATCTTCACTGTGTGACTGAAGGTAAGCTGTACCAGCCATTTTGTGGCTGGCTTCATCTCCTTCAGCAGCCATTTTGTGGCAGCCATTTTATTGCTGCACCCACCACACTGTTTCAGAATTCCAAATGTACCTGCAGGCTCAGAAATGTTAGGGACCCTGGTTCTAGGCACAGCAATGTCACCGTAAGGAAGTGAGGTTAGGACTTCCGGTTTGGGATTCATGGAGGTCTAACGCAGCTCCATTTGTGGAGCTGACCGGATTGCCGTTTTAACCGGCCGGAGGGGTGAAAATAACCCGCGGCCGACTGCTCTCAGGCGGGGAGCAGGCAAAGAACGCTCAAGACCCTAGGGTGAGTTAGATCTCGGACGAGGGGGGGCTCTACACAAGGAGTCTCCCCCCCGATCCTTGAGGTCCCACCTTGCGACGGGTCGGCTATAATCTCTGCGGCAATTTTGGGGCCAATTCGGCTGGCATAAGACCTACATACCCAAGCTTCGATCGGGGAGGGAAGTCGAGAGGAGAATTTAAGATCGAAACAGCGATTACAACCCGAGAAAGCTGGAGAGAAGGTAAAGATCGCTATCTCTTGAAACGGGACAGATTGACAAAAACAGAGAGGAAAGAAAGTAGACTTTTAAACTGCAACAGACTAGCGAAAAGGAGGTGAAGACTCGGCAGGAGTTGTATTTTAAAAGAGACTAAGTTTAAAGAAGTTATTACAAAAATCGGACTATTGTTTTGAATACCTGTGGTTTTGGAGCTGTGGGAAAAAGACACCATCGCGAGACCTGCTGTGGGAAGACGGGAGACAGGAAGTGCGTAACAACAATAGAGTGGCTGGAGGGAAGCGGCCCTTGCCAAAGGACAGGAAGTGGGGAATCGCCATCTTTGAAAGTGGAAGGGTCGTGGCTTCAGCGGAAGAGGAAGTAGGCCATCTTGGATTATAATAACATAGAGAAACCATAGAGAAAAGACGCCCGACATTTTGGATATAAAAAATTAATTTTGGCAAAGATTGGGACATTTAAAAAAAAGGAAAACGTTTAATTATACGCCACGGAGCTGAGGAAGAGAGCAGATTCGTGGGAGCGAGCTAAAGCAAGCCCCACGATGTCGAAAAAAGAGTGGCAATCGGCAATAGAAAACTTGGACAAAAAACTTATAGACATGATGAAAGAACTTAAGGACACGAAATTGGAGCTTATTAAAGAGGTCAAGGAAGTTACACAGACAGTAAAGTCGGAGCTGTCAGAAGTGAAAAAAGGTGTGGAAACGATTAGCAGTGAATTACAAGGAACGCAGCAGAGAGTTAAAACAGTAGAAGACGCGATGGAGAATTTAATAGACACGCAACAAACAGAGATGAGGCTGGTGAAGGGGAGGATGTCAGTTGCAGAAACTAAACACATGGAGAAGCAGCTTCGTTTTCGTGGTCTGCCAGAAGTGGAAGGGAAGTCAGCGCAAGAACAGATGACTGAGGTGTTGGCTGATTACCTGGGGAAGGAGGAGGAGGAAATTGTGGCTATCCTAGATGTGGCGTATCGTGTGAATTCGAGAATTGCAACCCAGAGGAAACTACCAAGGGATGTGATTGTGCAGTTTACAACTAGAAATATGAAAGAGAGGATTGTGACCAAACAATTTCAAGATCCATTGGAGATTGATGGCAAGACGATTATTATAATGAAGGAACTGCCCAGATCAGTGTTATTGGACAGGAAAAAATATAGAGTGCTAACTCAGACTTTGAAGGACATGAATATCAGATACAGATGGGAGTTACCGGAAGGAGTGTCCTTTGAGTTTGGAGGGGCAAAAAAACGCATCAGATCTGAGCGGGAGATGGAGAGATTTATCAAGGACAATGAAAAAGACTTACCAACAAAACCATGAATATGGAGTGTAAAGTATTATCTTGGAATGTAAATGGACTAAACTCACCGAATAAGAGAAAAAATATTTTTCATTGGCTACTAAAACAAAAATGTGATATTGTTTGTTTGCAGGAGACCCACATTAGAAAACAGGATGTAAAATATTTAAAATCTGGAAAATTGGGCAAAGAATTTGTAGCGGCTTCCAACAAGAAAAAAAGAGGAGTGGTGTTGTATATAAAAGAGGAGCTGCAGCCAAAATTTGTTATGAGAGATGTGGAAGCTAGATTTGTAGCAGTGGAATGTAATTGGAACTTAAAGAGAGTGTTGGTAGTCGGACTTTATGCACCTAACGGTGCAAAGGAAAGCTTCTTTGAGGACTTAAGGAAGCACCTAGACGATCTTGTATATGACCAGATAATTCTTGCTGGAGATTTCAATGGAGTGACAGATTTGGAATTAGACAAAAAGACTACAAAAGCACAAAAGAAAAGAGGACTATTGCCAAAGTTTTTTTTTGAGTTGATTCAACAAGAAACTCTCGAAGACGTATGGAGGAGAGAATATCCTAAAACCAAACAGTTTACTTTTTATTCTGCAAGGCATCTTACATTATCAAGAATTGATATGATCTGGGCCTCAAAGGACTTAGCGCTATGGACTAAGGAGGTAGAAATAATGCCGATGGTAGGCTCAGATCACAACCCAATTATGTGGAAATTTGGAAAAAGGAGAAAAAGGAAAGCCTGGAGAATAAATGAGGACCTGTTACAGGAAAGTGAGAATATGGAAACACTGAGAAGAGAGACTAAGTTTTTTATACAATACAACGTGAATAAAGAAGTACCAACCAGTAAAGTTTGGGACGCGTACAAGGCGGTTGTAAGGGGCATACTAATGGACTTAAATGGTAGAGCAAGGAAAAAGAAAGAGGAGAAAAGACAAGAGATTGAGGAGAAAATAAAGGCCAAAGAAGTACAGTTAAAAAAGAGACCAGGGAAAAAGAAAATACATCAGGAAATCAAAATTCTTCAAGAACAGTTAACAGCAATGAGTAACAAAGAATTGGAGTGGAACCTTAAAAGACTGAATCAAAAAGCTTTTGAGGGTGCTAATAAACCTGGGAAATATTTGGCATGGCAATTAAAGAAGAAAAGGGAAAAGAAAATAATAAATAAAATTTGTGAAGAAAACAAAACGTATTTGGAGCAGACTACCATTAGCAGAGCCTTTTATAAATTTTACGCTAAGCTGTATAATAAAAAAGAAGTAAACAAAGAATCAATAGCATCATATTTGGAGAAAACCAAACTTCCAGAGATCTCGGAAGCTTGGAGAAATAAGCTGAACAGTGAAGTAACTGATGAGGAAATAAATATGGCAATACAATCCGCAAATCTAGGAAAGGCGCCAGGGCCAGATGGACTTACGGCTAAATTTTATAAGACAATGGCCAATGAACTGGCACCATTCCTAAAAGAGGTGATGAACGGAGTTTTTAGGGATCAAAGAATTCCAGACACTTGGAGCGAAGCGAATATATCATTGATCCCAAAAGAGGGCCAAGATCTGACTAGCGTGAAAAATTATAGGCCTATATCACTACTCAATAATGACTATAAAATTTTTGCGAAGATATTGGCGGAGAGATTGAAGGGGTGGCTCTCGGAAGTCATAGAGGAGGAACAAGCAGGCTTTTTGCCAGACAGACAAATAAGAGACAACTTAAGGACAGTGATCAATGCTATTGAATACTACGACAAGCGTTGTGACAAAGAGGTTGGTTTCTTCTTTGTAGACGCTGAAAAAGCGTTTGACAATTTAAACTGGGACTTTATGTTTGCCACTATGGAAAAGCTACAACTGGGAGAAAGATTCGTCAGAGCAATCAAGGAAATCTATAGAGACCAGACTGCAGCAATTGTAGTGAATGATGAATTGACCAAAAAATTGACGATTAGTAAAGGAACAAGACAAGGTTGCCCATTATCTCCATTGTTGTTCATTTTAGTATTGGAGATTCTGATGATACAAATTCGACAAGATGAGGAAATACGAGGAATAAAAATAAAGGACTATTCATATAAGGTCAGAGCATTTGCAGACGACATAATGTTAATTGTAGAAGACCCACTGGAGAACATGCCAAAAGTGATAGACAAGATCAAGGAGTTTGGAGATTTGGCAGGTTTCTTCATTAACAAAAAGAAGTCAAAGATATTATGCAAAAACATGACTAAGCAGAAACAACAATTGTTAATGGAAACAACGGATTGTGAAGTAACTAGTAAGGTGAAATACTTGGGAGTTGAGCTGACTGCAAAAAATATAGATTTGTTCAAGAATAATTATGAAAAATTATGGACTCAGATAGAGAGAGACTTGATCAAATGGAATAGATTGAACCTGTCATGGTTGGGCAGGATTGCAGCAGTTAAGATGAATGTGTTACCAAGAGTAATGTTTTTGTTACAGACAATACCAATCATCAGAGACTCTAAACAATTTGAAAAATGGCAGAGGAAAATATCAGATTTTGTTTGGGCAGGCAAGAAGCCTCGAGTGAAAGTAAAAGTTTTACAAGATGCAAAGGAGAGAGGCGGAATGCAACTGCCCAATCTGAGACTTTACCATGATGCAATCTGCCTAGTTTGGCTAAAAGAGTGGATGACATTAAAGAATAAGAAACTATTAGCCCTAGAGGGATATAAAAAAATTTTTGGATGGCACGCATACCTATGGCATGACAAAGTAAAGGTCAACTCGATGTTCCTGCATCATTTTGTAAGGAGAAGTCTATTTACAATCTGGAAGAAGTATAGAACTTACCTACAAGAAGGAACCCCCTTGTGGGTGGTTCCATATGAGGTGATAGATCCGAGAGCTGTGGATAATGAACAACAATGTTTAACGTACAAAGAAATAACTAAGATTGAAGTATCTAAACTTAGAATAAAGACGCAAGAGGAACTATCACCTAACTATGATTGGTTTCAGTATAGACAGATTAGAGACTTATACAACTCAGACTTTGCAAAAGGGGGCATACGAACAGAGAACTCGGAACTAGAGCAGACCCTTCTTAAAGAAGACAAGAAAAGAATATCCAAGGTATACCAAGTATTGCTGAAATGGTATACTGAGGATGAGATAGTTAAAACACAGATGGTGAAATGGGCTATAAATTTCAATAAAGAAATAACAATGGAGGCATGGGAATACTTGTGGAAAACTACAATGAAGACAACGACATGTATCAATATTAAAGAGAACATTTTCAAAATGATCTATCGTTGGTACATGACACCAAAGAAGATTGCGCTAGGGAATTTGAATACTTCTAATAAATGCTGGAAATGTAAGAAACATGAGGGCTCCCTCTATCATATGTGGTGGTCGTGTGAGGTAGCTAGGCAGTTCTGGGGGGAAATAATAAGAGAAATGAGTGAAATTTTACAGTTTCAAATAAATAAGAACCCAGAACTCCTGCTGCTAAACTTGGGAATGGAGGGAATTCCAGCCCATCATAGGACGTTGATTTTTTATATGACTGCAGCAGCTAGACTTTTGTATGCGCAGAAATGGAAAGTACAAGAAGTACCAACTATTGAAGATTGGATCTACAAATTGCTGTATATGGCTGAAATGGACAAGATGACAAGAAAACTGAGAGATCTGGACTCAGGGCAGTTCAACACAGACTGGGAGAAGCTGAAACAATACCTGGAGAAGAAATGGGAGGTGGGAGGAAAACTGTGGCAGTTTGAGAACTACTGAAATATAATAAAAGTATAAAAGAGAGGGGTGACTTTACCGGGGGAGGAAGAGAAATGTGAATTTATAAGCAGTTAGATTAATTGATTGAGATATATATAGATATGTATAGGTCAACTGATAGAGAATAATTAATGATAAGGTTTAAACATGAGGATTGACTAACTAACAATATTTTCTTTCTTTGACAAGATTTATATGCACCAAACTGAATGTATAGAAGAGTTAAATTGATTGAGTATCTGAGGAGTTATATAGAATTACCATAAAAAGTTGAAATGAGTAATATATAGAGAATAAATCAAATTGTTTGATTTAAATGTGGGAAATTTTTATGGTTTATGATATATAGGTTTATATAGAATTATTCAAAACTGGAAAATGGGATAAATTGTTTATTTAAAGACGTATAGTTTGGGTGTATAATAATTAAAGGAGTTAATGATGCACTGCTTAATATAATGGAGAATGTATATCTGTTTTAGATAGAGGAATTTAATAGAAGTAAGGGAAAAGGGACAGAGGGTGGGAAAGCTGTTGGAAGTCAACAAAAGGGGGGGAAAGGGAGGGGGTTAGAAACGAAAAATTAGGGGAAAATTGATTGTAATGTAAAAATAAAAATGTTCTAACCCAATAAAAAAATTTTCAAAAAAAAAAGGAAGTGAGGTTAGCCAGCCAGCCATCTATCTCTTCCTACTTCCTTTAGTAAGAGTTGCTGGGACACTGGAGCCCAAAAATCCAGAGATGCTCAAGTATCCTCAAGCTGAACTTGCATTTCAAGTCAGGGCAAAGATGAAAAATTAGTCCTCAATATAAAGTACAGTGACTTGAGGCTGGTAGAGGGATCCCAAGGCTGGGATGTAACCAGAGTAGGATCAGTGGTTGCACCACCCCACCTGGAGCACTGATTTCCCCATCTTAAGGGGTTTTTTTTTTGCAAAATTAAACTTTTAACTGTGACATTCTAGCTTGCAAGTAAAGAATTGAGATCATGCTGTGAAAAAGGAAACATTGTGGCTTTGAAAATAGGAAAATAGGAAACGAAGAAGTAGAGTTTGGTGCCCTTCAAAAACTCCCATCTTCCTGACTCACTGTGCATCCAAGATTCCCCTTGGCACTTTTGCCCTTATTTTGCTTAAATTATCCTGGGGGGTGGGGGTGGGGGTTGCATCTTGCATTAGTTACTGTGAACATGAAGTATATAAATGAGATAAGAGCCAACTTAAGGAACATCTTATTTGTTTATGGGAAATGTTGATTAAAAATAGGCCTAAGTTTGGGGACATAAAAAGATTTTGTTGTCAGCTAATAATTCATAGATACTAAAATAGACAAATGCGCTTGGTAACCAGGCTCTAGAAACTATCTGACCATTGTGAGGAAGAGCCACTTTCCCTTTTCTTAAAAACCCCTCTGGAAACATGGCAGCACCCCAAAGCGAGGAAGGCTGCTGGGCCCCAGTTCTTCATCCTGCCTTTTGAAGAAGGGCACCAAATCTGAAAGCACATGTCAACAGGTGGCCAGCAGAAGAGGACACATACTGACTGGCACTAGAATAGCATCATCACAATCTTAGCCATGTATACTCAGAAGTAAACCCGACTGAGGTTAATGGCACTTACTCCCTAGTACCTGTGCATAGAATTGCAGCCCAAATATAGGTGAGTTAGCACAGGCATGAAAGCTGTCCTGTCCTTTTCCTGCACTTGAATCAAAAGATGGAGCCACTAAACTAGAACTAAATGTAAAGCAGCCACCACGTGCGTGTCTAAGATTTGCTTATGCACCTGATTTTCTACCAAAGGAATAATGCGGTGCTGGAGTTTTATCCTAGATGATTTTTTATTTCCTCTGAAAGGAAGGAGAAAGCCAGAGGAAGGCTTGGGGAAAGAAAGTGATAACCCACAGGAAAGTCAAACTATCTATTTATTTAGTTATGTGTTTTGGGTTGCGTTTTGCATTAATCGCTGCCATGCACAGGAGCCCTGCAATTTATTATTGGTGATAAGTGTGGACAGTAGCTATTATTTTTGTTCGTGGTTCTAAAATGTGGCACACGGGGACACTTAGATTTATGGAACATGCATTATTCAAAGCGGGTCTGGGTTGGCTTGACAGGAGGAGTCCCAGTTTTGTTGGTTTATTTCCTCTCAAGAACCTTTCATTTTCCCTTTCTTTTATCTCGCTTTGGTTTCTTTCTCCGCCTTTCACTCCTGTGATTCCCCTCCCCTGTTTGTAATGTTAAATTGGAATATATGGGACTAATTTGATCCCTGATCCAATTCTATCCATTCTTTTAGGGCTACATTTAAACGCCTTCCCTGGGATTTTTTAAAAAATGGTGCCAGGGTAATAAGCCCTTAGCAAGGGCTCTGCTTTGTTTGTTCGGCCAGCATGGGAGGATGAGAATATATGCATTTGTTTGACTGCTTGACTGTGGTTGATAACAAGGGAGCTTGTTTGGATGGTTTTACAGTGTCCACAGCGTTTGTTTTAAATATAATGATTTTGCCACCCACACCTGATCCCCTGCATTCTGATGCTTTCACTTCAATGTGCATGCATACGTCCTTTGCAAGCAAGACCCTCCACTCACTTGAATGGAAGCGGGAGCTCTGTGTGCATCTTCTTTTGAATGTACAGAATAGGGTTGCCAATGGGCTCAGAGAAATATGTCATGTCCTTTTAACAGAGCCTTAATGGGATGTCATTTACCAGGTGATGTTACTTGCCTCTGGGCCATGAAAAATTTCAGTTGCTCATTACCATACATTAAGCCTCTATAAAAGGGGCAGGGCAGTTTTTCCAAGGCCTGTTGGAAAAAATGAAGAAGGAAGTGAAGAAGGAAGTTCTTGCAGGCAGAAGAGCTCAGTGGCTGCACATGTAATGAAATAGTATTTCTGGACAATTATGTCAGAGACACAGAAGATATTGCCAATAGGCCTCTTACCAGCTTACAATACACTTGTACTTGACCTGGAAATATTATTAACATTGTGAAATGTCCTGTGCATATAAAAAGAAACCAGACGTTTTTAATACTTAATGCCAATATTTTTGAAAGTTTAGAGACAGTTGGTCCAAACATGTAAAAACAGAAATCAATTTTTTCCATATCTATGTCATTACTGAACGTGCATGTACAAGACATAACGCAACCTTTCAGTCACTCCAATATATTAATTGCTGTACTTTTCTATCATCTTAATAAAACTGTGGAAAATTTTCTATCATCTTAATGCTGTGGAAAATTATTCCTCCTCAGCGTCATAGCAGAGCCTTGAAGTCTTTTGTGAATTATGCAGAGACTGCTACACGTTTATTTATCACTGACTACATGCTAGGCAACTTCGCTTAATTTATGAACTGGGCCAGGCACCACCTCTTTCATGAATTGTGTAGAGACATTGTCACTTTCATGACTCAGGCAGAGGCACTGCTGATTTTATGAATAGGAGAGGAGATTCGCTTAATTCGCAAATTAAGTGAAGACTACTGGATGTTTCATGCTTTGCTTATTTCACAAATGAGCACTTTCATAAATCTTGTGTCACATGCACATGGCATTTCTGGATGCTCTTTTGCCAAACATCTGGGGAGGGGGGAGTACTCTGTGCAATTGTTTCTTTGAACATGTGGTGGATGACACCTGGAAGGAACTCAAAAAGAAAGCAATACATTTTAGCTAGTTTGGGAGTGGAGCCTCCCAAAGTCCAAAGTACATGATGCTAGTTTGGGAAGTTAATTTGGTTTACGTTAGCATTAAGAACAAATACAATATAATGAGATTTGCATCCTCTCAGCTTTATCACATTTGTAATCAATTCCATGACTTGCATTTTTGAACAACATAAATGTTCTTTTTTTGTCCATTAGAACTATGCATGTTGTGTCTGGTTGTGTTGTTGCAAGTTCCATGAATAGAGCCCCCCATAGTTTTGTTGGGCAATGCATCTGTTCAAACTGGGACCATTATGCAAGGGGAGGGAGGCTTATGCCTTCCCTCCATGTCATTTATCTTACCTGAAAAGGCCCCACAGAGCTGCTGTTTGCTCTATGACTGCCTGTATTATTGCCCCATTGGGATGCTTCAGGCTGAGAAAACAGCATGAGGGAAAGGTTTAAATCTCTCATCTCTGGATGTCATAGTCCCAGGATGACTCGGGCTCCAACTAATGTTAGTTAAAGAGACAAATATGCTGGTGTGACTGCCTGCTTGTCTTAAAGAAGCCTGGAAGGGCTGTGCTCACACATTTGCAGGACTGTTAAGGGTTAATCCCTCATAGAATCAGAGAACTTTGAGTAAAAGGCTACTCCAAGCAATCTGATTGGGTAGCATGAGCTGGAAAGAGGAAGGTCTGTTTTCAGTCCTAGCAGAGAGTAGAATGAGTGTGAGGAGTTGGGAGACGGAATCATACGGAGGGAAATTTTAACACTGGAAGGAGAACTGGAGAAAGTTGGCAAGGAGGGTTGGGAAATTGGTGCAGACTCCCAAACAGGCCAAAGAAAGGGTATAGGAGAGGAAATTTTCCCTACCCAGTCATACAGAGAGGTAGCTCTGGAGACTGAAGAAATCCCTGGTCAGGTGTGGTTGGAAATTGCCTGTGGAGACTTTCAGATTCAGCTAATAACAGAAGGAAAGCACTGGTGTGTGAAGAGAAGGGGACTGGGGTACTAGCAAGTGAGTACCAGCATTCCTAAATCCAAAAGTGACAGAGAATACTAAAAGAAAGTTGCAGAGGCAGGCAATGGCTAACCACCTCTGTTAGTCTTTTGCCACGAAAATCCCACCAGGGGTCATCATACATCAGCCATGACTTGATGGCACTCTTCACCACCACCATAATTGTTTATCAACTCGAATCCTGAAATTCCCAGAATCATCTTTATGTGACTCAAAAGAAAGTAATGATGTGACAAGAACACAGAAAAATCTGTGCCTCCTCTGCTGGACCACTGCTGGATCCAAGTTATGGCCCTCTCAACATCACATCTAGATTGGTCTTCACATAGCCCAGTGAATACAGTTTAGTTTTCACTAAGACAGTATAACTGTGTCTGGGCTGTATCACTTCAGCATGTACATAGGATCTCACATGATCAAAATCCCCTCACCTAGAAAGCTAACATATCAGTCTGGGTTTCAGTTGAGCCTTCTCCTTGACACCTAGGGTTGTTTTTGTTTGTTTTCTTTTTTCTGTGAAGGGCATTTTTTAAAATGAAGAGCATTCAGATATGTTATTCCCCTCTTAACAAAACGAGGTCTACCCTCACAGTGAAAACTAGGCCAGTGACTATACACAATGGGGACAAAGTGATGGAGATAGCATTGGCAGACCAACATTCACTGCTTTGTTTTTGTTACATAATATAATTTCCTGCATTGGTTAATCCTATCATGTTTAATACTTCATGCCTTGTTCAAGATTGCTGTAATCCTATATTGATCATATTGACTTACATTGTGTAATCTACCTTGAGTCTCAGTGAGAAAAGTGTGCTATAAATAAAGTAAATAAATAAATAATCAGCCATTTTGGATGGTGCATCTATAGTGAATACTAGATGCTAGAGGTAGTGTGACAGTGACTTCTGTGCTATAGATTCTCTCTCTCTCTCTCTCTCTCTCTCTCTCACACACACACACACAGAGAGAGAGAGAGAGAGAGAGAGAAAAGCCCAGTATACCAAATACACAATTGTTAATAATAGAGCTAAATAGACATAGGAATGAACTGGGGAAAAGCCCCGAACCATCGGTCCATAGTCCGTCATGTTTTATGGACCACAGACCATGGACCATTCATGGACCCACCCCGGTTCACGGACCGGTTTGTTGGTCCGTGATCTGTCACTTCTGGAGGCCCTAGCACCCCCCCTTGCACTCAGAGATGCCAAACTCACAGCGTGTCTTCAGCAGGTTCTCCTCCAGCCACCCTCCAAGTTTAGCCAAGATTGCATTTTGGACGTCCAAGTTACAGACTCCCAAAGAGGCCACCCCCAGGAAACTTCCAATACACAGAATAGGAACCGCAAACACCAACTGACTTGCATTGGGTTGCAGCAATTGGCAGAGCCCTAGGCTAGCCAAACACCGCACAATCAAATAAGAATTGAAAGGGGGGAAAATGAGACAGAAGAGTGAGCCCTCAAGGAGACCAATAAGCTTGCAACCAGAGCTTGACTCAGGGCCAGATCTACAGTTGCCAGTGCCCACGGCAACTGTAGTCAGGCTCTACGTGCGCGCATGCTCCTGGTGCTGCGTGATGACGTCCCAGCCACCCATGCTGCCTTTTGCTTTTCCCCAGGACAAGGGGCGGCCGGCTTGCTGCGCGCCCCTTGTCCTGGGGAAAGGCAAACGGCGCGGGCGGCCTCCCAGCCACCTGTGCTGCCTTTTGCCTTTTCCACAAGCCGGCTACCCCTTGTCCTGTGGGAAAGGCAAAAGGCAGCATGGGTGGCTGGGAGGCTGCCCGTGCCGTTCGCCTTTCCCCAGGCGTGCTCCCGGGGCTGGCCGCATGGTCCTGGGGCTGGCAACTGCGCCCGGCACCCCCTCTTTGGCGGTGCCGGGGCAGACTACCCCCCCTGCCCCCCCATCAATCCAGCCCTGGCCTGACTACAGCTCTGAGACTGGGTTGTGGCACAGCCCTAGGCTAGCCCACCACCCCACAAGCAAATAAGAATTGAAAGAGAAAAAAGGAGAAACAAGTGTGAGCCCTCAGCCCAGGAAATCCGATAAGCTGACTCCCACCCAGAGCCTTGCTGCAACACAAGCCCCAAGCCTCCCTCGGGCGAAATCCAAAACAAAACTCCCGCAACAAGTAGTTCCTCCAAGCCAGTAACCAGCTGGAAAGTGAAACCAAGGCTTCGTGCTGTGTCTTATATACTAAATGCTCACATAGGTAATAATGGGAGCTCTCTGGCTGGCAGCCAGAACTGCCTATCAAGGTTTTCAGAGTAAAATTGGTGTGTTTCAAGGGCAGCAGAAGGTCTGCAGGCAGCTCCTATGTTGCCTAGGGAACTGATTGCTCAGCACCGGGAGGTCTGGTTTCACGAACTAACTGACTGGCCAAAGTTTGTCACATCCATGAAAAAACGCACATCCCACGGTTCATGAATGCTGAACTGGCCCAGTTTGTGTAAAATTTTGTTTTGTTTTTTGGTCCATGCCAACCTCTAGTGCTAAGATACTGAATCCTTCCTTTAAAAATTAAAATCCATTTCTTCCTAAACTTAAAACTGAGATGTCAACAGGCAACTCCTAGTTCATTTTGCTGAAACTATAATACCACTTTAAATTTTTTTTAAAAAATATTACTGTACTGATATCTTTACTGATAGATCAAGATTGGTAGCTGTGTTAGTCTGTCTGTAGCAGCAGAAAAGAGCAAGAGTCCAATAGCACCTATAAGACTAACAACATTTGTGGTAGGGTATGAGCTTTCTGAAAGGTATGAGTATCTGAAGAAGAGAGCTGTGGCTCACAAAAGCTCATACCCTACCACAATTTTTGTTAGTTTTATAGGTGCTACTGGAGCCTGGACTGTTGTTCTTTTTTACTGATATCTTTACTGTCTTGTTTCACCTCCCCTTATTAACCTCCCCTTATTCCTGTATCCTTTGCTGCCTAGGGTCAGAGCATAGCCATAGGGTCTTCTTGCTGGCTATGCTTTCCCTTCTTCCAATGATCCAAGCAAGGCAGTAAGAGAACAGAATTCAAAGTGGTCAGAGTAATGATCATCCAGTCTATCATTAAATCACTCAGAAAGCACCCTACAGCTTAATGGGAAATTAAGTCATTAGTCAGCAGGTAAATGAATTGGTATGAGATCCTTCATTGTCATTCAGTCATGTCACAATCTTTGCCTTGTTTTGGAACTCAAGAGGAGTTTTTTTTTTCCTGGGATGCTCTAAAAATCAGTAAATGCATATATAGAAGAAAGGGGGGGCAGGTAGAGTATCCATTTAATGTAGTGGTACTATAGTCCCCTTCTTTCCTCTAATGTGTTCTACAACCCCTTCACCCTCCCCAAGCAGATGCTGTTAAGTGGCACAAAGCAATTTCTATTCCCTTTCATATCTCCAGACCTGGGAGCCAAACAATGACATCTCCTGCATTCAACCATCAGGGAATCAAAAGTTCGTGAACCGAAGTGAGGAACAGGCCAAGAAAACTCGATACAGTGGAATTTAAAATTTGCTAAGGAGCATTGATAATAGGGAAATCTTTTCAAATGACTGATTAGAGGAGAAAGGCAAATTAGGCTAACATGTTCCAGCATTAAGAAGCAGTGAAATCTATAACAATAAATGAGTATTGTGGCTTCGTAAAAACTAATAAAATCTATAAGAAATTAATCTTACATCCATATAATGATAAATGTTTCTCTGTATAAGTCCCTCCTTCTCCTTAGAATAAACCCTCCATTACAGTTGTCATAATTTTTTCCCCTAAAGTGATGTTGAAATGAATTTGAGGAATCCTCTTCAAGTGAGGAAGTTTGAGGGAAACCCATTTTTGAGGAAAGTTTGAGGGAAACCCATTTTTAAAAGATGGTTTCCTGGTACAAAGTGGTGGTGGTGGCATTCCCATTCTTAATTTCCACAGAGACCATGAGAGAGAATTGCCTGGGTCTATGTGGTCCTCCTCCATTTTTTAATGCAACTTTTGTTAATTCATAACTGGAGTGCTGGCTGTGCAATTGAGTCATCTCTCCTTTGTCCCTGGACAAAGGCCATATTGCCTCATTATTTCACCTGGCTTCCTCCCCAACAAAATTTATCTTGGCTATCATACAAGAAAGCCATTCCAGCTTAGAATATCTCAACCAGAACTCCTTTATGGGCTTCACAGAAATAGCAAGTCGTCTAATAACAAGACTGTTGTTAAAAGAAATTGTGTTCAAATGAAACTTTAGCCCACCTGCTGACTCTATTCCTTCTTCCTTTGCTCAAAGCAATTGAGCAGTACCTTTCCAAAAGGGCAATGGCTCTCTCCCCTTATGGAAATGTGAATTTTCTGACTGATGGTCGAATTCTAAAAGCTCAGCTGCTCAAGAGTTAGGATTGGACAAAGGCAGCTGCAGCCATAAGTGGTAGGGCCAGCAGGAACAGAAGGTATGGGAAAGGAACAGCAAAAGAGGGAATGAATATGTTTCTAACTCCCCTCCATTGTGCTTAAAATCAGTTCTGCTGTGACATGCTAGTATTTGAAGAATTTCTCCATAAGTAGAAGATTGGATCAGAAAGGGATATTTCTAACGCCACTGAAATATTGAGAGGGTTAGGCCATGGTCACTCTGTATCTTCATAGTGGCTGTACATATCAAACCAGTGTGAAGTATTGTTATGTTCTCATTCATTAATAGTGTGATCCAAAAATAATTTATCTGGGTGTGGAAGAGAGATAATTTCCTTGGGCTCTTTATCCTATCCCATACGTATGGTCTTCTAAGTCATGCAAGAAGCAGTGTACTTAATAGCCATAGAGAAGTAGTGGTCAGAGTTTTGGACACGCTTCTGGTAAGTTCAAGTCTGCATTGTGCCATGAAGCTTGCTAGATGACTTTGGGACAGTTACCATCTTGTAGCCTAACCTTCTCACAGAGTTGCTGTGAGGATAAAATGGAGGAGACAAGAACAGAATATGACCTCCTTAGAGGATGAGTGGGATGAAGTGTACTAAAGAATTTTTTTTTAAAATCTATTTTATTTCTGAAATGTCAAAAATAGACTATATCGTGGTAGTGGGCCTGTAACAGTCTGGAATGTCATCATGAACCCTTGGACTCCTTATAAAAGTGTACTTCATCCACCGCTACCACCCAACATATGTGGTGAATGTTGAAAAGTAAATCATGTTATCTTGAAAATCCTGGAATGCAGGCTGAGGAAAAATGGACCAAGTATGGAACTATGTTGAGCTACTGCTCCCAGATCCGTATTTTTTTCCAGGCTGGCATTTTCCTGTGTATCCTCAAAGGCTTCTAAGAGTTGGTCAGTGATGAAGTGGTAAAATGTCATGAAAAATCAGAATGTGGGCATATTACCTCTTTTGCATGTGCCCTGAATTATAAGTCAGTAGTCACAAAAATGCAGCTGCTATTGCCTCTCTCCCAACACCTTCACACAACAGTCTGACAAAAGATTGAAATCCTGCATTTCATGGCTTGAGCACATATAACGAAGAAAGAAAATTAGCACAGCAGGACCTCAATATAATCAGTAGCCATCCACCCACCAAGTACATTTAAGTCTCCCAAGTCCCAATCCTTGGAATGTTAAACATTGCATTTCATGGGGAAAGGAGATATATTTCTAAAGCATTAGAGCTGGGCTAGAAAGTGTGGAAGCCATGTAGAATGCACACATTTCTTTTCTTTTCTTTCATAACATTGTTTTGTTTTTTAGAGTAAGAGATTGCAGGCAGGAGGCTGATTTTATTCCTCTGCAGAGCTCAGAATACTGTAAGTGGTTTAATAAAAAATTATGATACGAATATAGCTTGCTCTCCTCACCTGTCCCCCACTCAAAGAGGCCAGCCCCAGAGGCTGAGCATTTGTCAGGGCTTAAACTTGAGCAAAATCTAGCAAAGGGCTAATGATCCTTCTAACCACACCAGCATTTCTCTATTTTGCCTGAAATACAGCGTGGTGCAGTCCTTCTTATCCACAATTTTTGGGAAACTTGCAGTGGGCTCACCCTGTAGCTGGGTGTCCCTACTCTCACTTTCTTAAACACATTTGTGCAGAGACACAGAGAGACACAGAATCTCTTCAGCTCCACGCCTCATCCCAAGACTCTAGTGGGAACCATTCTGCCTCCTCAGCTATCTCACAGATAACTTCCCCAATGCAATATACAGAGAGAGGGGCAGAAGGGGTGACTAACAAAGGGATGAAAACGAACCCAGTCCATTTGACCTTGATCAGGAGATCTCCCCTTGAAGACGTCCCAGGACTTGCCTGAATAACGAGGCCTGTCACAAGGGAGACTGATAAAGACCGAGTGTCTGACACCGACAACAATAACATTTCATCATTGCTAAAAATGTTCCAAAAAGGGCCTGATAATGTACCCAGGGATCATGCATGACTTATTCACATAATGGCAGGAGCCCTCGTTCACAATCACTTTTGCAGACACCAGAATATGGGCTGGTGAAGCGTTTCCACTCCATCAGTGAAGACATCTGTGTCCAGTGGAGGAGTAGCACAAGAGCATAGCCTGCATCCTGCTTCCTTGTGCTGAAAGGGGTGGTGAGCAGAAAAAGGTGCTGGAGGGAAGAATACAAAATGATCTCCCAAGTGAAGTACAACTGAACACTTTAAACCTCTCCTGCAACAAAAGAAAATAATTGAATTAGCCACACAAGCTAGATCAATTGCCCCAGCCAGGGTGATATCCTGCCTGACAAGGTGGATAGCCTACCCCTGTTTCTATGTGAGAAGGAGATGAATGATTCTCATACATCTAATAATAATAATAACAACAACAACAACAACAACAACAATATTAGATTAGGTGTTGGCTGGAAATTAAAAAAGCCCATGTGGGTAGGTCCTCCGTAAATATTCAGTCTTGTTCCTTTTTTCACTCCATCACAAGGGAAACAGTGTTCAGGGATGGAGAGTCCCTTCTCAGCCTCACAAATTTCATTAAAGATAATCTACAGAAATGTGGCGGTCACTTCTGCTCAACCTGCCTCTTCTTGTTTGATAGCATCTACCCAGTAGCTAGTGCTACTTAGATAAATGCTCTCCCATTAGAGACCCCATAGGCTTGCTTATAGGCCCTGAATCAGATTCAGGCACTCCAAGAAGAAATGTTCGGCAGTGTTGTGATATTGGGTTTTAGCTACTTGCCGGAATGCATTTGCCCTAAGTAATTCAGGTCATCTCCTCCTTTCTTCATCTCACCTTCCTGCACTCAGCTCTGGCTGCAGTCAGTGTCAAGGGCAGAGGGGTGGGGAGTGAGTGGCGGATCATTCTCATTTGCTGGTGTTGTTGATGAGGCTTCTGGTTCGGATAGCACTTTCATGAAGCCCCACCCCTCCCTATCCGGAGGCTTACATCTCTCTGAAACAATTGCCTGTGGGGCTAGAATTCCACAGGCTTGTTTTCAAACCAACCACAGATTTTTCTGATGCACTCTTCCTCCTTGAGGCCTGTTCAGCACCGCCTACAGAAGTCTGGATGAGTTTCACCCTCCAGATTCAGAGGCACTAAAGCCTTGAATGCCTGTGCTAAGAGGCAATATGAAGAAGGTCTCGGCCTGTATGCCCTGCTTGCTGGCCCTTGGGCAACTCGTTAGCCACTGTACAAAGCAAGATGTTTGGCAAGAGGTACTGGCCTGAGCCAACAGCGCTTTTCTTATGTTTTTATGTGCAAGGCTTAATTTGACAGAAAACCTATCCATCTATTTGAGAATGAGACATTTTAAAATAAGCATTTTTGTTTTGACAAAACAACATAATAGCAATGGGCGGGTGGGGATTTAGGGCTTCTTTGTCTCTCTGAGAAGGCTGTAGCTATGCATGAGATAGGAATCCTCGGGTCTTTTGCAAGCCATAGATTTTCTGATGCACTCTTTCCCCCTGAGGACTGCTCAACACTGCCTACAGAAGTCTGGAAAACTTACAATATAGTCAGAAAACAGCCCTAGCAGCATTATATTAATAGAAGGCTACCAGGGGTATTTTGTGATTGCAATATATAATATGACCCAATAAATATAATCTGGGGATCCAGCCCTCAGCAAGCAGCATATGAAGCAGAAGAGTTATACCATATTAAAGAACAGACGGCTCAAGGTTTACAGTGATAGTTCTGAACTGTATCTATAGGAAGGTGTGGAATGCTTACATGCAGGGCTTTTTTTCTGGAAAAAGAGGCGGTGGAACTCAGCGGGTTGCCCTCGGAGAAAATGGTCACATGGCCGGTGGCCCCACCCCCTGATCTCCAGACAGAGGGGAGTTTAGATTGCTCTGCGGAGGACAATCTAAACTCCCCTCTGTCTGGAGATCATGGGGCGGGGCCACCGGCCATGTGACCATTTTCAAGAGGTTCTGGAACTCCGTTCCACCACGTTCCAGCTGAAAAAAAGCCCTGCTTACATGGAATAATATGCTGGAAGCTCACACATCCATGAAGTGCAAACAACCTGATGTTTATTGTGATGGTTAGTAATGGGGAACCATTAGCTACTGGGAAGAGCTCAGAAAATTACAGGAGCAATTTCAGTGGAAGGAGACTAGGCTGTGGGAGGGGCTTTACAGACTGTATGAGAGGCACTTCATGAAAAGCAGAGCATGCAGGGTGCCTAGAATGAGGTAAAGAGCCTGCATCGTTGCAATTATAGGGCATTTCTATGGCATACTGTTAAATGGATTTAATGGGTATTCACTCTCCTATGGGACCACAAGAAGTGTACATCTGTGAGATGGAGATAAGGATTTTTAATGGGGAATTTTTAACCTCCTAAGATTCCTTGGAGGAAGCAAAGTCTGTTCAGCTTTCAGTGCTGCATTCTTAGGGTTTGCAGAACTTCTAATAGCTCCGTACATGTTCTATGATGTACCCTAATGCTAGATAAATTCTGTATTTTCAATAAGGCTAAAAACTGCTTTCTACACAGGCTGAAGGTTAACCACATGGTCATGTTGACCATGTTAAATAACAGGTTCCTCGAGGTATTTGCATACCCAAGTCATACCACACTTAACAAGGTGCAAGAGATGTCTGCCCAAGGAGGCATTCCTGTTCCTACTTATTATTTTTAACCCTGTGATATTCTGACCTTTTATTTTTCTTCTTTCAATGAAGGCTAAGGGCTGAAAAGGCATTCAAACACTATCTTCCCTCTGCTTTTCTTTAAACATAAAAGGGAAACAGTGACATTAAATTGGAAAGTGGGGTTAGCTCAACAGTGTCGCAGCAACAATGTGCTCTGAAGTCTTTCTCCTAACTGACTGATTCTTCCATTACCCATAATACTCTCTCCTGCATGATTACCGAATGCCTGCCAGAAAGTGGGACACTCTGTAGAGGAAGAAATGTGATCTTGAAGTTGGAGACCTGGAAGTAAATTAATTGTCACTCTTCTTGCAGATTGTAATAATCAGTACCATTTAATTTTCAGAAATAACTCTACACAAGAGACTCCTTTTCTCAGCCAAAAGTGGAGCTAAGCCTGCCAGCCATATACAACCAGCTAAATCAGGCCATTCAACAGAATAACTAGAGAAGGAGACACATTCCTTCTCTGTTGCTCTTTCTAGGCAGGCAATGAGCAAACAGGCTCAAGTAGTGCCTTTCTCCTTCACTGAAAAGTTCATCAAGTATGGGAATATTTTTCATCCTTTTTATGGTGAGCATCATCTACAAAGGCCCAAAGATAAGGTTGCTGCCCTTTAAAAGGGCTTTTCTTTCTTTAACCATGAATTTATTGATAACTGTGTGATTAATATTTCAACCTTAATGTTCTATTAGGGCAAATGCAATTACTTGGTTTTCGATTGGCTGGGGAAAGACTGTGTTGGGGAGGGGAGAGCGGTCTCTGCTTCAACATGCTGCTGGTACCATATTGAATGGATATGAAGATCCTTATCTTTCATCGTTGTCCTCCTTGTCTGCTCATAACCTGTTCTGGCCTTTGCAAGACCATCGTGAGGGGGAAAGCCTGGAAAGTATTAGCCAGTGAAATGGCCTGTTTTACGATGAATGGAATATGCAAGGAGGGATTGTTGGGATTTTGCAGTGATCCCATTGGGTCCTATACCACCTTCCTTGCCAGTCGATGCTGGGCTACCCATTATCAAGTATGCAGACAGCCTGTGCCCCCTGCTACAGGGTTTTCTAATTCAGAGCTTAATTTCCCCCCTCTAGGATGGCACTCCATTCATTGGAAGGAACTAAAGGGTGTACACAAGAGGAGAGCTAAATCTGTTCTTGATGAATTAATGTCTGGAGGAAAGCACAGGCTTCGGACCTCATTAATTTGTCTCAGGGTGTAATATATTTTGAATTTGTACCATAAATGCAACAGGAGGCATTGAGATCTGGCATAGGTTCAGTTCAGACACAGTATGAAACTATGATTTAACAAAGCAATCCTATGCCAAACTAGTCCATTCTAATAGTACAATCTTAAGAAGAGTTACTCCAGTCTAAGCCCATTGATATCAATGGGCTTAGACTGCAGTAACTCTCCTTAGGATTGCACTGTTTGTTCATTAATTTTAGTGGGCCTAGACTGGAGTAACTCTGTGCAGGATTACACTGTTATTAAGGTAACTATGGCCGTTTCCACACACATTGAATAATGCACTTTCAATGCACTTTAGTTATCCTTTAGAAGTGGATTTTTTGTTCCACACATGGAAAATCAGTTACAAATGTGCACTAAAGCGTATTGAAAGTGGACTATTCAACGTGTGTGGAAACGGCCTATGATTAGTGAGATAGTCTGAATGCAGGCCATTCCACAAACCATAGTTGGTTAGGAATGGATCTGTCAAGCCACGATCTGAAGTTGGTATATTAACTACAGTTATTCTTAACCATGGTTCCATGTGATGTCTGAATGCAGGTATCCTGGCTTAATTCTTTGATGATGTCCTCTGAAGCTTCAAAGAGAAGAGAATGACACCACCCTTTGTTAAGACAAACCAGGACTGTAGTGATTATGTGTGAGCTAAATCCTGGTTTTACAAACTGGCCATCACTGCCATAAACCATGGTTTTGAATCAAGTCTGAACTAAGGCATAGCTTCCCTCTATAGGTAAATGATTTTCTAGCCAGTATATGTAGCATTTTGGAAAACTAGATTAAACGGAACAGACCAAGGTAGAACAGAAAAGGGAAAGAATATGTTTGAGTTTGTCAGTGCATAAATAAATAAAGAATAGAAAAGAAGCGATAGATGTTAGAAAGAATTCCAAAGGATGACTAGTTGACATGGAACCATGGAGCAGAATCCACATTCAGAAAAGATATTGTTGTAGTGGGGAGTTCTAGGGCAGCTGAAGAAGTATTTAACGTCTGGGTCAGAAACAGATCTGAGGGCCTTGCTAGACAAATCATTTCTAAAGGCTGTTGTAGCTTGGGAGCGCAGTCATATTGATCCACTTGTAATGCTCTTATGTGAGTGCCTGGGTATGTGCCATTAATGTTCCCTTTGCTGAGCTCCTTTCAAATCCCACACAGCTACAAAATATGGTACCTTTTCCTTGATTCACTGGTAAAAGGACCAGGGCTGTGACTTTCCTTAAACACCTGAAAATGACAGATTTCACTGTGGATTTTAATAACAAATGGCTGCCTGTCACTGTGGCTGCTTCTGTGAGGCATGTAGGTCAGAAATGTACAAGCCCAACTGCCCATTTTCCACTGGCCCTGCTGGTGTGTTTTGAGCCACCTGACAGTCTGGAATCTAACAGGTGCAGTGTTCTGGCATGGAGATCAACTGATAAGGAAAGCTCCTTCACCTGCTTATTTGCAGCTTGCCAGGCATAACAGCTAGTCCACAAAATTGGCAGCCTTGGGCTAGGGAGGGGCAGGCCTGGCCCATGCAGCAGAAGTCCATAGGTGCAGGATTTATATGGAGGCTTTTGAATGGTTTGTGAGCTGAGCAGAATGAGAGGTGTGTAAAAGACACCCCCTCATCTATAATAATGAAGAGACTGCAAGCACAAGAGAAGGAAAAGTTTACTCCCCACCTGCAAACCAATGCTGCCTCATTGATACACAGGAAGCTTCAGCCTCTGTGACTTTCAATGTCTGCAGCATCATCGAACTGATATTTCAAAGAGATTAAAGACTGAAAGGAACATATGATACCCATTTAAAGCCAAGACTTCAGATTTAATGAAGGCTGTATCAGAATGAGATATGATCCAGATATCAAATTACATTTGTTTAGCCCATCACAGTTTAATAAATCACAGCAAACATTTAATAAATATTTATCTTCTTTTAATCACCATTTAGTACTTTCTCTGATCTCCCTATTCCCTTAATGGCTCTCTCCCATATTTATTAAATGTGATTTCAATTTCTTAAATAATCAATATATCTTTTTATTTTTTTATAATTTGCGCAGCTTGGCTGAACTTTCTCAAGATTTAATTAAGATTAAGTTTTAATCTTTAATTCCGATATATAAATTACTGCACGTTTGCTATTAAGTCATTACTTTGTAACCTTGTTTGGTATTAAATCTCGGTTGGCAATGCAAAGAAACTCCATAGCAGTTAGAGCACAGACATTAATGAACTGCAAGGGAATCGTTGGGATGGAGGAAGAACTAGGCTGCAATTATACTGCCAACTGATGGGGATGTGTAATTAATAATATAAAACAGGCACTAACAAAGGAGGAATTGGAGGAACTGACAAAGCTTTCAGCAGTGGAGTAATCTTGTATAACTACATAGGTCAGGATCCAATCAATTGCAGCAGCTATAACAATCCAGGAAAGCCCTAACAACTTGCCAGGAATTGGTAGGGATTGAACCTGGGACCTTCTGGTTGCCAAGCAGATGCTCTACCACTGAGCCATGTCCCCTTAAACTTGAAAAGGTGTGGTAATACCAGTGCATGTTTGCTCCTAGAGCAAACCAAAGGAATACTGAATTGTTCTGTGATTTACAAGGCACCAATGTAGGGATATGGCCACCTAAGTAAGAGGATATTTGGAAGGGAGATTACCTATGGGGGGAAATGGTCTGAGCCTTTATTTGTTTGTTTATCTATCAGTCGCCCACTTAACTGTCCAATGGGAACTCAAAATGCCTTACAACATTGTCCCCCCCCCTTTCCTCCACTATTTTATCCTAGCAGCAACTCCTGAGAGCTAGGCTAGGCTGAAAAAGAGAGATTGGTCTCAGGTCCAGAGTGTACTGAGCTTCCAGGGCAAGGAAGGGATTTGTGCGCAGGGTTTCCCAGGTGCTACATAAAATTATAAAATCATTTAATATGCTATTTGAATGGTGCATTTTATGGTAATCAGTGAAATAAACATAAGTCTGATAGGAAGCTTCCTCATATTTCCATTTGTTCTGGTGTGTGTGTGGGGGGGAATCAGCTTCCCCCCCCACATAACTAATATTTCCAAACATTTTACATCTTTAGTCTTTTGAGGTTGTCAAATGCCTCCTTGTGCTCACCCCACAAGTTATTTGACTACAAAATGAGACACTCTCTCCTGCAGTTTGGCAGGAAGGATCCACTGATCAAAAGCTCAGTCCTTGGTAATTTCATCAAAACTGAATGAGGAAATTTAAAATTAAAACTACAAATGTGTTCTACGTTTAATTCCATTTAAAATAAATTCATTTTCTTGTATCTGCTTAAAATGTAAGAGGGGAGATTCTTTTAGTGCAGGGAATAATCCCTGAGAATTTCATGTCAGTTGGATATAAAAAGAAATGGCTGATAGAATATACAGGAAAATAAAGACTATGAATATGTGTAATAAGTATTATAAACACAGTTTCTTTGTTTGTTTTACATTTTTATAGTCCACTTTTCTCACTGAGACTCAAGGTGGATTACATAGTGTAAGTAAATCAACAGGATGGGACATCAAACAAAAAATGTGAAAGGGGCCATTTCCAGATGGCTTACCTTCACCCAGGACGTCGCACCTTGTTGCGGGGAAAATGCGAAATATCGCATTTCCTCGTGCAAGTTTTGCGTGACGTCGCACAAAACTCGCACGAGGAAAGGCGATATTTCGCATTTTCCCTGCAACGAGGCGCGACGTCCCGGGTGAAGGTAAGCCATCTGGAAATGGCCAGGGTTTGAACTGTAGAAATTTGAAGAAAAAAAAAGCAGAAATCTGATACAGAGCTGAAACAAAGCACAAGCAATCGAACATGACATATTAAATGATATGGAAAATACCTAGTAGGAGCATACTCAGTGACAGACAGTACATAGTAGTATAATCTACAGTCACTATCCCTTAACCAAAGCATCTCTCTGAACTATTTCCTTACATGATAGCCCTCCTGCCTGTATAAAAAAGGCTTCCTGAATAATTTAGTTTTGCATAGTTTGCAGATAGCCATGTAGAGTGTGTTACAGTCTTGATGTTACTGTGGTGTGAATTCAGGTGGCCAGATTGGTCATGTCAAGGTAGGGGGGCATACTCTGGGCTGGACTGACTTGGAAGAAGTTTTTTTTACAGCTGCATTTACTTGCCTCTCTAGCAGCTAGTATAACCCCAGGTTCTTAACTGAGGTAGCACTGAAAGTGGGGAGCACAATGTCCTTCAAGATCTCTACCTTCCCAGCTAGCATCACGTCTGTCTTGTCCGGGTTCAATTTGTCCATTTTCAGCCATTTGACCACAGCAGTCAGGCAGGGACTCAAGAATGTGGATAGCAAGACATAAAGCGTCACCTGCATATTGATGACATCCAGTTCCAAAGCTATAAATGATTTCTGCTAAAGGCTTGATATAGAGGTTGAATAACATGGGGGATAAGACTGCACCCTGTAGAACCTCACAAGATAATTCCCACAATGAAAATAGCTGGTCTCCAATAGCAACCCTTTGAGTTCATTCCATGAGGAACAATTTAAACCAGTTATTAAAAACATAATCGTTGTGGTTGTGGTTGAGTGATAGATCATCTGTTTTGAAGGCAGAAAGTCTCAGATCCAATCCTCAGCCTCTCCTGATGAGGTAGTAGTAGGTGATGAGAAATGCTTGGACATGAGGCCTGAAGAGCGGCTGCCAGTACTGAACTTATTAGACCCGTGGTCTGACTCAGTAGAAAGCAGCATCAGATGTTCATTTGTCTATTCAATAGGGTTGCCAAGCCATGGGCAGGCACTTCGGGTGTGGGGATGTGGGGGGCTGCATCCTCATCTGCAACACAACATCACTTCCGAGAAAAACTCCCCCCCCTCCAGAAACGACATTGCAGCACAGACAATACTGACATTTTTTACACTTTTTCTCCCGCCCCACTTGGAGTGGCAGCGGGTAACAAGGGCTGCCAGTGAGAGGCTTCTCCCCATAGCGGGAAGCCTGGCAGCCCTCCATGTTCAAAGTAAATGTTGATTTGTGCTCTGCAGTTGTTAAACAGAGGGCAAAACTAGACACGAGGGCATCCATGGGTCTGACTCACAGATGCCGCCACCACCATTTTAAAGCAATTTAAAAATTCTGTGAGGCCTGATCCCAACTGGGCCTGCAGCACAACAGGCTGAGATGTTCTTGTCCACTCCCATGCCTATTCAAGGGTCAAAACAGTCAGGGGGGGGCGGAAGCAAGAAGATGGGAGGGGGGACAAAACCACAAGCAAGACAAATTGCTTTAAAAAGGGCAACAGCACCCACAGATCAGACCTGTGGATGTTGTCGTGTCCAGTTTGGCCCTAAATCTTCCTTTCTAGTAGCAAGAGGGTTGCAGATCAATTTTTTTCTGTCTAGATGGAAATATGAAAAGTTAGCAGAATGTTAGTTTGTATGCTGGTGGAAACAGCCAGAAGGACAGACCCCCTTCCTGAGGCTACCCATAATCAACGAAGGTTGCGTGGAACCTTCCGGGAGATGGCTGATAATTTTCCACTAGGTAGAACTGGCAGGGTCTAATGGGCTACATACTGTGCAACCTCTGTCCTTTATGGAAAGAAAGACTTGGGGAATTTTGGGGAAGGGGAGGGAAGTGAGAGTCTCACTGTGAGACCTCAATGAACAAGACCAACAAAATGGCAGAGGAAGAGAGTGGCATAAGCAGAGCCTGATCCGGCATCAGGAACTGCAGAGTGTCCACTTGACACCTAGGGAGAGAGGAGGATGCACTATCGCTCCTTTTATTTCCCTTTGGTCACTAATTAGGCAATTTTTGTCCCACTATATGCTTTCCCTTTTTGTATCCAGTGGTTGCATATACAAGTAAAGTCACATTTTTGTTCTTTATTCTGAAATTAGTGTTATAATGGTCTATCTGCACCCCACATAACAAACTGACCAAGATATAAAAAGAAGACTGAGAAACATTTGCGTGGATCTGAATTATTTTGTAAATGAGATTTCTAACATTTCCTCTACATCCATGGTAGTTCAGAATAGAAGTGGTTCTTAATTTGAAGAAAACACAGGATGTCTGAGGTGCAGGTTACTAGACAAACATCTTTCTAACTCTTAATCTTCTGTTTGAAGGGGGAAAGGAATCTTACATGTGTTACGATAAGTGGGTGAACTCCTTATTGAGGTATAGCAGCTTGAGACCTGGATAAATGGACCCAATGCCTTCTTCACTGCAGTGCATACCCCTACTACAGTCTACTAATTTGCCCCTGTGTTTTTGTTTACATGCAACTAGATGCAGAATAGTCTGTGGTAGAGCAATACAAATGGAACCCTTGTCCCAACTCCCTGAGATATTAATCACATCTTTGTATTGAAGTCGTCCCAGACCATCAGCTCTGACACTGGAAAAGGAGAAGGGAAAATATGAGGGTTGTGTGTCTATGAATTTATTGGCACCTGGGGAAACTCTGTAAGGCCTGACCTTTTTCAGCACAGGATAATGGCTAAAAGGAAGCAAACAGCATATCCTGAAATGCTAATTATGTGCAACTCCCCGAGACATCATCCCATCCCACGCGTCTCCTGGCAGCTGCAAACAGTCTTCTCTGGGGAAAGTGTTTTAAACAGGCCAGGAAAATGATGTGCTACTGACAGTGCGATTCCCAAGGGGGTCTGAATGGGTCCTCCTCTGTACGCAGATGCTGTCAGAATTACCGCAGCTATTGTGAGATGGCTGAATTTCAAAACACTGGCCCGTGTAACTTTAGCCAACAGTTTCTTCCTTGACTGCTGGGCAATGATTGAGAAAGTTTAGAGTTCCCAGCACTCCCAGAGGAGGGAAGACAAACAGTATTCAGCCATTGTTCCTTGTCATAAATTAATTCTTTCACTTATTGGTCCATTGATTAATATTGAAACTGAGCTTTGAAAGGCAAAAAATCCAACTTTGAAGCTATAGTAACCAGTTTTAGAGATCTGCAAAAAAACCCTTCAGAGCTACAGTCAGTTCTTGAACCTTTCCAAAAACTTGAGCTACTTTCTTTACCAACCCTAAAGTAATTTCAAAACATATTTTTGGGGGGAAACACTCCCCTACTTCCATTTTGGAATTAAGTTTCAGAAACTGTAGCCCTCACCCAAGGAATCCTTTCTGTCAAACTATAGACAGGGAGAAGAAAGTATCCCTGTTTGAAAAGCAATTAAAATTCTCATTTGCAAACTGGATAGAGAGAATGACAACACGCCAAATATCGCCCCCCCCCCCCCGCCCATGCCCTGGGATGTTCAAACCAATTTAAGCATAACCAGAATTATTCCTCCAACCTTGGGCACCATAAATATTCTACCTCCTAAATGAAGGTGCCCCCCCCCCGTCCCCAGTTAGATAGGAGGAAATTATACTCTTATGGTCATAGACCCAACGAAAACCTTGATGAAGATTATACTTTGTGCTGCATGATATCTCACATAACATGATGGTAAAAAAAATGATTGGGTTGGTTCAGATAAATCACAAACCCATGATTTAGTTCAATTATGATGTGTGGTGGAATGTTTGTGTGGGAGTATGGATGACAGTCTTGCCGCTACAGTGGCAGATCTCCTGGCATCCTGGCTTTTTACCTGTTGGCCCCTCAGGTGTCAGCAGGAGGAAATGGGGGAGAAAGGGAGCATGTGCCAGTGAATGCCAGTGCACTGACACTGCTTCTGGTAAAAACCAGAAGTGACATAGCAGATGCTCTAGTATTTAGGAAAACCCTATGGTTCTACCAACTTGTTACAACAATGGTGCACTAGGCCCCACCCCTAATGTCTCCCAGAGTATTAGGTTGGAGTATTAAGCACAGATAGGGTGAGCTCAGATATCATGTGAAATTGTAGTTTAGTTACATCATCAGTACAATCCTGAGCAGAGTTACACCCTTTTAAGCCCACTAAATACAATGCACTTATCTCTGTAACTCTGCAACGGTTTATGATTGCCCTGTAACTGTGATGAGTGGGGATGTCTGTATGCAGGCTACTCTACTGACTGTTGTTAGAAAGGGTCGATCAGTCCAGGATCTGAAGGTTGGTTAATGAGCCAGTCATTTTAATGTGGTATTAATATTATTTCATTCATCCCACCTTTCTCACTAGAACTTAAGGTGGATTACAAGTATGGGGAAAAAAACCAAACACCACTACAAAAGGCAAAAGATTTAAAGAGAGCAATCATGTCTCCCTCAACCTCCTCCCTCAACCTTCTCTTCACCAAACTGAACGCTCCCAGATCCCTCAGTCTTTCCTCATAAGGCTTGGTCTCCAGGCCCTTGATCATCCTCTTCACCTGTTCCAATTTGTCCACATCATTTTTGAAGTGCAGCCTCCAGAACTGCACACAGTACTCCAGGTGAGGCCTAGCCAATGCGGGTATAGTGGGATAATGACATCCTATGATTTGGATGTTATGCCTTTGCTGATACATTCCAAGATCATGTTTGCCCTTTTTTTGCTGCTGCATCACACTGACTGCTCATATTTAGCTTCCCATTCACCCATATCCCAAGATCTTGTTCACATACACTGCTATCCAGAAGTGTCCCTTATACAGTATGCATGCTTTGCATTTTTGTTACCCAGGAAGAGAACCTGGCACTTATCCATGTTTCATCTTATTCAAATCTGCCCACTTTTCAGATCTTGTTGAATTTCATCCCTGTCTTCAAAGGTGTTTGCTGTTCCTCTCTGTTGCCATCTACAAATTTAATGAGTAATCAATTCACATATCCAGTTCATCTATAAAAATGTATATCACCACTCATTTTATGCAGCCATCAGGTGGGTCCATAGACTCTCATCCAACTAAGGAAGCATTCCCCGGACATTGATAATCCATTATGCACTGGTTGCTGCTGCAAATGTAGCAGTGGAGTATCTGCACAGGAACTTCTTATGCACTATCCTCCATCAGCCACATTTTATCTTCATTTTTGCCTGCTGCACTACAAGTAGGCTTTCTGAGCACTTTTTTAAAAAGTAAAGAATGATAGCAGTTGCTTTGTCAAATTTTTAAAACCCCTGTGGTAATGGTGTAGTGGAGGAGAAGGATAGTGTTGTCAAGTCACAACTCACTTATGGCAATACTGTAGGGTTTTCAAGGTACAAGATATTCAGAGGTGGTTTGCTATTGCCTGCTTCTGTATAGCAATGCTAGACTTCCTTGGTGGTCTCCCATCCAAGTACTAATAAGGACTGACCCTGCATAGCTTCTGAAATTTGATGAGTTTGGGTTAGCCTGAGCTATACATTGGGGGAAATGGTGGCTTGAAGGGCCGATAGAAGAAAAATGAGGCCAAAGTGGATGGGATCTTTAAAAATGGGCCTCCAGCATGATAACACACTTGATCTGCACCTTCTCCAAAAGGTCTAGCAAATCAGATTTGAGAAATAGCATATTGAAAACAGGGAAAGAATAACTAGAGAGTGATAAGAACATGATTTTTGTGAATACTTCAGTAAAAAAAACACTCCAGATTGGATTCAAAGCAGACAAAAGCTCCATGTGAAAGCAGACTAAATGAGAGCCTTCATCTGTCTAGAGGAAGCCTACCTTAGCAGAAAAGAATTGTTGGATCCAGTAGTGTTTTACATTGCAGTTCCTACAATGTTACAGATGTTATGGAAAATAGGACAGATCTCTAAAGACAGAGTTCCAGGCATGGGAAAGCATTGAGCAGCCACACACTGTTAATTCAGATCCTTTATCACCTGAGCGAGTAAGGACAGCTGCCAGATTAACTCACTCCAGGAAAAACAAGGCATAGCATAACACTACCCAAATTAGAAGAGGTAACAGAAAGTATGGAGGAAAAGCATTCTGAGCATAAAAAATATAAATCAGGAAATACTGGAATACATCTCATTGGTCAAGCATTTCATGCTAATGCCAGACATTAACATGTTCTTTCAGAAGCTTATAACAGGTAGGTAAAATAAAGGCTGCCCTGCCCTGGTTAGCTCAGGCAAGCCTGATCTCATCAGATCTCAAAAGCTAAGCAGGGTCGGTCTTGGTTAGTAATTGAATGGGAGATGATGACTAAAGAAGACCAGGGCTTTGAAGGCAGGCAATGGCAAACCACCTCTATTTGTTCCAGCAGGGTTCACTGTAAGTCAGCTATGACTTGATATCACTTTCCATCATCAAAATAAAGGCTATGTTGAGATCCCTTTCTGAATTATGGATTTTTGGCAGGCTGATTCACATTCAATCCATGTTAAATATGTCCCAGTGGTCAAATCCTAGGGAGAAAAGGCAACAATACTCATTGCTCTCTTTTGATGTAGTATTTTAGTGACTTAGACTCCTGAGGTTTAGATAAGGAACTAGAACTCTGCCTTGATGGGTTGATTTAAATCATAGACCTGGTAGCAGTTGATGGTGGGAAGAGTTTGGTGAGATGGGATAAGAGGAACTGGAGCAGAAGTTTTGTGGGAATGCATGTGCAAATGGTAAATATGCATGTTATTGCAGATGTGTGCTTTTATCTTTCTATTTCTCACTTGATTAACCCACAACATATTCATAGTAGAAAAGAGTCTACATTTTGAAGCACAGATAGTAGAATGAGTGTTATAATGTTGGACACAGAGCTCCAAAGTATGGCAAGGTTCAGAAAGAGCTTTCAGGTCTACCCAAATCAAAAAGACAGCATGGCCACTAAGACAGTCAGCAGTCTTAGTGATAGAGATGGCAACTGGCACTACACTTGCATGCATCTTTCCACAAGAATAAAAATGACACATGTCCACCAGATCATTGGAATTTAAAAAGCTATGTTTGGTAGGGCTATAATTCGATTTTAGAAAATTGCTGCTTTCCTCAATTACATGCCTCATCACCCTCATTTTCAAGTTACCAGGGAAAAAAAATATCCCAGACAAAAATCCAAACATTCCTACAAGCGAAAAGGTATTCTTAGCATCAATTTCTGAAAGTGGTCAGAGCTTTCTAAAATAAAAGATTTTTTCCTCAATCTAAGATTATTTGTAACACCATTCAAATGGTTTAAGAGATTTTACAATGTGTTTAGAAGGTCCCTTTTTCATGCTTAACAGTAAACAGGAATATGGCTAGAGGGGTCACTTTATGCACAGAAGTGCCCTTTCTGTAACAGGAATGACCTAGATGTGGCTATTTTTTCCAGTATTATTTTTTCCTATATGTGAGGAAAAGTGGGAGGCAGTAGGAAAAGAGGAAGACCTAAAGTAAGATTGCTTGACTCAATAAAAGAAGCCACATCTTTCAGTTTGTAAGATCTAAGCAAGTCTGTTAATGATCGGATGTTTTGGAAGTCTTTCATTCATTCATTCAGTCGCCGCAGGTTGGAGGTGACTTGATGGCACATAACACACACATATGTCCTGGTCAGAAATCATGATGTTTGGGATACAAATTTGTCCAGCTTGTAGTGCTCAAACAGTATTATAAGTGCACAGGGCCGGATCAAGGGGGGCAGGGGGGGTAGCCTGCCCCCGGTGCCGCCAGGCGCAGCTGCCAGCTACCCAGGAGGCTGAGCACAGGGTTGGGAGACCCTCGCCAGCCCCGCCGATGGGGCGGCTGGCTCGCTTGCCACGCAGGACCTCCCAGCCCTGCGCTCAGCCACCTGCGTGGCAAGCCAGCTGCCCCAGCACATGCCCTCACCGCCGCCAGCTCCGTGGCTCACTGTGCACTGGGGCAGCCGGCTTGCCGCGCAGGCAACACAGGGCAGCGGGGCACGCTAACTGCGTGGAGGGCCTCCTAGCCCTGCGCTCAGCTGGCCACGCAGCAAGTCGGCCACCCCAGCACACGGTGAGCCGCAGAGCTGGCAGTGGTGAGGGCATGCGCTGGGGCAGCTGGCTTGCCGTGTGGGGTGGCTGAGCGCAGGGCTGGGAGGTCCTGCACACGTGGCAAGCAAGCCAGCCACCCCAGCGCACGCCTGCGCCGCCGCCAGTTCCATGGCTCACTGGGCGCTGGAGCGGCCGGCTTGCCGCGCATGGCTCCCACCCTGCATGATGACGTCAAGTGACATCATCACACAGCGCCGGGAGTGCGTGCGCGCTGCGCGTGGGTGGAGCACCCGGGCAAGGTTTGCCCTGGGCGTCTGTACGCCTGGATCTGGCACTGGACGTGCAGTGCCCTTTCACCCTGCAGTTCTATAGTTTAAAGTGTTAAATGAAATTCTGTGTATGCTTGATCAGGGTTCAGTAGGCCAGGTGTCCAAAGGCAGCTGCTTTATAGGTGAAGTTCTTTACTGTTCTTCATCAGACTTTCATTTATTGCTGTGAATTACTACACCACCCAACGAAGCAGTTTGATGTGTGGCAAATATCTTATATACTAATAGCCAAGTGGCCCTGATCTGAGGATACTTAAGTTTGGAGATTGTAACCATGAACAGACAAGACAAATCTTCCTACACACTTGAATAATGCCCAAGGTTCATAGAAGAATCTGAAATCTAAGCCAGCCCTCCAGGCTTGGTTTTTGTTAATAAAAGATAGGAGGAGGGGCAGGGCCCTTTCCAGGACTATTTTGGCCTTTCAGGGATGGCCTGTGAGGGTTGCCAGGTTCCTTTACCCTCCCGGTGGGAGAGGGGACCCATGCTTACCTTTTTGCCGTGCCCATCATGCTCTTCATACACACGCTTTGCAGAAGTGATGTCATCTCGTAGGCACAGGGGCGCACACATTCTTCACAGTGGGTAGATAAGTCCATTTCGAGCCCTAACTAGCCTGTTGTGAAGCACAAGAGCACTCTTGGGATGGCGCAATGACATCATTCCCAGAAAGTGACGTTATCTTGCCGCTCTGGTAAAACACCCGGAAGGCCCATTCTTATGCCCCCCCGCCAGCCAGGTAAGTGGGGGGGGCAGAGCCTGGAAGTGGGGGATCTTCCATCCTCATTGGGGAATGGGATCCCTAGGACTTCCTGGGGCCAAACTCAGAAGCAACTACTAGGCACCTTGATACCACATGACTTGCAAGGCTCACCTTGGCCCAGCTGCCTTGGTCCCACTCAAAAGCCAGTGAAGTCTAGTGGTAAGAGATTAGGATCTGGGAGACTCCGATTCGAAACACCACTCTGTTGTGGAAGCTCACTGGGTAACTTTGATTCAGTCACACCCTCTTAGCCTAACGTACCTCTCAAGGTTATTGTGAGCATAACATGGAGGCAAGAGGAATGAAATAAGCAAATTTGGGTCCCCAGTTTGGAGAAAAGCAGTATATAAATCAAGTAAATTAAGAAGCATAGGTGAAGATGGGTACCGATAAAAGGTAAGATGTTTATTGGGTTTGAAGGACAGAAGGATGTAGAGAAAGGTGAGCATATGGGGAGGGGATCCAGGAGGAGGGGAAGAGTGTGGGAAAGGGGATACAGGGGAAAATGAAGTTACCTCCCCCAAGTCCTTGCAGGTTCCCCACCATGCAACCGGGCCTGGCTTAGCTGATACCACACAACTGGGCCATAAGAGAGAGGCTGTGGAGGTGAAGATGGGAGCAGACAGAGGTAGGTGGGAAGGAGAGAAGGAATCAGGAAAAGAGGGAAAGTTTAAGGGTGTGGCCAGAAGAAGGGGGGACTGAGACACATCCCTCAAGTCATTGCAGGTCTTCTGTTTTGGGTCAGTTCACTTGATTTCTTCCTAACATAACTAATGTGGTAGTTATTTATGACTCTTTCTTGTTCATAGGTGTCCTTGTTTGGTAGATAGGGTTGAATTCTAAAGAAGCTGCTCCCCATCATAACTTGTGCTATGTGATGGGATCAGATGACATTAAACTATGATTCCTAGGGGAGAATATGATAATGCATATGGGAGCAGCTCCATCAGCATGAATGCCCTGATATTAATATTTTGGAGAGTACTCTTGGAAACAAACATACTTTCTCCAAATACTTGCCAAGAAAAACTTGCAAATACTGAGCCAGTTCCAAATTGAGCCAAAGGGAGCATTTCCATCACTAATCTAAAATCAGTTTTTTAATAGATGGCATTTCACTTTCAAGATATTCCTGTTTCTTCTGATGAAAAGGTAGCATGTTCTCAATTTGTTATTCGTGTCTTCAAGGTTATTATTTGCTTCATTCTGATGAACAAAGATTTAAGTGTCAAAACAGGACACGGATATGCCCACTTCCCAACACTGTTTATTCCAATGGATGGTTTGTTCTGATAAGTGTCCACACCACAATCTTTTGTTCTTAAGATTTAATTATGTTAATTGCTTTATGTTGGTTCCTTGTAATGAGAGCATGAAGCAGCCTTATACTGAATCAGGTCATTGGTCTATCAAGGTCACTATCAACTCCTCTGACTGGCTTCTTCAGGTTTACAGGCAGAAGTCTTTCATATCACCAACCACCTGATCCTTTTAATTGGGACTGCTGAAGACTGAACCTGGGATTTTCTGCATGCAACCCATATGCTTTACTGCTGAGCCATGACCCCACCCTTACCAGATGCCAACACGGGTCCAGGGATTAACTCATTCTGATGGTATTAGCATCACATTCAGAACAGACTGCCTTCCATACCCTTAAGCAAAAGACTGGCAAATTATTAAAGTATGGGTATGTAGAATTATATGCTACAAAAACATAGTTTTATCTATCTCATTTTTGCCTAGTTGCGGCCCCTTTCCATCTCTCCTTCTTTTTCTGATATTTAGTAACAGAGTTTTTTGTGGTTTAGGGGAATGTTTTCTGAGATGCTGGCTGACTGTATGCCAGCCTCTGATGGAATGTATGCAGTGTTTGCCAAGACAGCAATGCTTTTTTCCCCACTGTATAAATCATATCACTCCTGGCTACATTATACAGTGTGCTATGGACATTATGGCTTCAGATCCTCAGCATTATTTGGTCTGGCAGCTGTTCCAGCCTCCTGTTTCCTGGAGGAAAATGTGAAGCATTCCAACAGGGAGTTTCTTGATGGTAGCTAGTGGTCCTTATGGTCTTAGAATACATGTGGAGAACACCTTGTAGGCAAGAGCTCAATGTGCTCTGGCTACCAAAAAGGTAAACCAGATTATCATAAATTATTATTAGGCGAACTACACAAACAAAAGAATTGAAATGAAAGCAGAAAATTGTCACAATATCCTGTAAAGAACACTGGTTAATTTATAAGAAGTATGTTTTAAGAATGTCAGAAAAGTCCTACTGGATCACACCAGTAGAGATGGGCATGAAACGGGGAAAAATGAAATTAGAGTTTCATGTTTCGTCACATTCCACGAATCACAAAACATGAACTTCTACAAAATTGTCCTGTTTCGTGATACAGTTGGTTAGTTTCATGACTCGTCAGAACCCGGGGCATTTCAATGGCCCCTTTCATACACAGAGAGACTGGGCTTGTGGGGAGGGCCCCAAAACCGCCACACAGACACCTGCCCAGGCGGGAGAGGTGCACAAAATAAAACCAAAGGAAACAACAAGAGTGTGAGCCCACAAAAGAGCAGAGAAAAAATTAAAAAGAAACAAAGACAAGCAAAGAAAAAATAAAGGAGGCCTCAGTCAAGCTAGGCCCCAGAGCCAGGCAAAGGCCTGAGAATAGGGTAGGGTGGGGTGGAGAAAAAAAGACACCCTCACTCAAAGACCTTCCCAGCAAGGCCAAGAGCTGAAAATAAGAGGCTTTTCAGTGTCCTTTAAAGCAGCAGCAGCCAAAAGCTCAATTCCACACTCTCTCACTCCAATCCCAGCAACAGGTCCTCCCTCTCCCTCTGTCTACTGAGACTGAAAAGCATGAGGCAGAGAGCTGTGCCTTATATAAGAAATGCTCACATAGAGCAGAACAGGAGGTTTGTGGTTGGCAGACAGACCTGCCTAACAGAGTTTGGAGGGATGAGATCAGTGTTCCCATGGCTACAGAAGGCCCATCTCCTCAGTTGCCTAGGGAACTCGTTGTATAGGGCAGAAAGGAAGCTCTCCTGTTGGCAAGGAGAGCTGCCTATCAAGGTTATGTTGGCTAAGATTGGGGTTTCCAATGGCAACAAAAGGTCTGCAGACATTCCGGGCCTATGTTGCCTAGGGAATCAATGGATTGGCGCCAGCCTGTTTGGCATCATGAATCATTCACGAATTGAACGAATCAGGCCCAAAAGTCATGAATTTCGTGAAAACCGCAGCCCCAGAAAATGCGTTTCATGAAACATGAATCAGCCCCATTTGTCACGAAATTTGATTCATATTTTGATTCATGCCCATGTCTACACACCAGTGGTCCATCTAGTCTTGCATCTTATTTCATGCAGCATCAAACCAGTGGCCCTGGAGGGTGAACATACAAGGCACCGAGTCCAAAGTTTTCTCTGACATTGCCTCCTAGCACTGGGTCTTGGACGTTTGCTTCCTCTCTTAACTCACCAGGGCTAGTTGTCCTTGATGGACCTCTCCTCCATGAATCTGTCTAACCCCATTTTAAAGCCATCTACCCTCTCGACCATCACTACAGCCACTGAAGTGAATTCCACAATTTAATTACTCATTGAATAAACAAGTATTTCTTTTGGTCTGTCTTTTATGAGATCATTTGATTAAAAAACGAGAACAAGCAGAATATAAACAGATGCTCAGCAGTTCGTTCCATTCAAATGGATGGATGTTCTGATGAGCTCCTTTTGCCTTCTTATTCTATTAAATATGTATATAAAATATTTGTACCTCACTGTTGTTCAGAGGCAGTTTACAAATGCAACACTAGGTTGCAATAAATATAAATCAAGAATTCAATAATTTCAACACCATAAAAAACATTAAAGCAATATCAAAGCAAACAGTTTTCTATAACCCACCAAAATCTGGTATCAACACAGCACAACTGGAGCATGTTGGGAAAACTGTTGTTCACTTTTTAACTTAGTTAATTATAGGAATAAAAGTAATAACCTACACAGTGATTTTTAAATTAAAAGATTTCACAGCTTCAAATTTGCATGTGGGACTCTCTCCCACTGTAAATTTTAATATTGTAAATGTGTTTTTAAGAATGATAATGAATCAACTTTAAAGGTTAGGATACTCGTCAGTTCAAAGGTAAGTTTATCAGGTGTAAACTGCCAGTAATTTAAATTTTGGAATATTATTTTAGTATTTACATACAATTGTGTCTTTCCAATACTATAGTCAGAATAAAGGAAAGGGGGGGGGAGCTATTATTGTGATCCAGGACAGCGGTTAGTACACCCTGCAGAAAATGTTGTATAATTATGAGGACGGAGCATGTTCTGTTGTTTTTAATTTAATTTGTATTTCCTATCCTCACCATTTTAAAATAATTCATTGCAACACCTGGACATGCTTCCCTCCCTGTTGCATTACTTGGAACTTTTCCTTTTGTTAAACTCTGATTACCCCCCTACCTCTTGAGACACCTTTTGTAAAGCAGGCTATAAAGACTTAATTAAGTTACCCCATTTCTTTAGACAGCTAAGTGCTAGGTGCTTGTTAGTTACTTCTTCCACTGGAAGAATTGCACAATACCCAATTAAGTATATTAAAATGCATGATAAATGAATTCACAATATCATTTGTATGGCTATCAAAATGGGGGAGGGGGAATGTAAGCAGTCTCTGGCCATCAGATGTTCTAATATTGGCACCCATGTTAACACTGGTGCAACGTTTTCCGGCAGAAGGTCTATTTCTAGTGGTTCCCTATTTTGTCAGTAGTTATGCATACATGAGAGGCCAAAATGCATGCAGGTCTCTTTAACTGGGCAAGGATCTTAAAGTACAATTTTTTAAGTTGCACCTTTACCTGATTTCTTCAAGCTCTTTCCCCCATTTAATGTTAGGAAGGGAGTTCATTGCAATCCTACTTGGCTGGACAGTGTCCTGCTTTGCGGCTGCTATGGTTATCCTGACTTGCCCTCTCTCTGAGTGACCTGTCTCATCCTCTCCTCTTCTGCTGGCCACGTGTCGATTATGAAGGATCTCAAAGACAGACAGACACACAGATCTGCAAGGCCTGCAAGAGGAGAGAATGGCTCAGCTGAATGATGTCTGATAGATATGCCTTTCCGCTAGAACATTCAGCCCATGTTTGTGCTGCACAGCATCGTGGTGTTTCTGTGCAAAGTCTTTCCCTAAATCAGTAGTGGCTTACTTGTTTGAGGGAGGGGGCTGTCAGTCTGTATAACCAGGAGTGTTCTTTGTGGCTAGTGTGTCAGACTACCTCTTACAAAGCTATGAACTCATACCTAGGATTAAGTTGATTAAGCCCCATTGAACACAATGGAGCTTACTTCTGAGTACATAATGTATGTATAGGCCCCAGATTCCCACCCTGCTGTGATACTCATTGGGCATCCTTGGGTCCATCCCTCTTTCTCTTTACCTCCCAGGTCACTTTTCTCACAAGCGAGGGATGGGGAAGCAGTATATGCTGCCCTCATCTCCTCAGAAGAAGAAATTGTGGTGGGTTTGTAGACCATCTCCCATTGAGGCACTTGTTAGCCCACTTTGCTTCAGTGATGTTGCTGTATCAGTCATTTTTATGTCATCTTCTGTGCCGTAAAGAAAGGTAGTGGATGAGTTGTCACCTTTTTGTGGTTGAGTTTCTGTGGCTTTAATGAGCTGATTTTTTTCCTCAAGCCTAGCATGTTGGGTCTGTTTGTCAAGTTGTGTGCAATGACTTAAAAGTGGGCAATGTGTACAGCTAACCCAACAGCTAATCCAACTATCAATCAGAGATTTATTTATTTATTTATTTTATTTATTTATTTAATTAGCCCGCTCTCCCCACAAGTGGGCTCAGAGCAGGTAACAACAATTTTAAAAATCCCATTAAAATCCATTAAATATATTAGTTACATTAAAACATTAAAACCATAAAAATCAGTGCTAGAGGAAGCAACTTTTAACAGCGACCCATATGCTGAACCTAATCTATTGCATCCCACGGTATGGGTGATGGCATGCCTGTTAGGTGGGTTAGCAGACAATTGGGAGGAGGGGCTGCATTTTCCACTCAACTGGAGACCAGCAAAAAGAAAAAAGGAGTCCACCCAGCCCCAACCTCAACCATATGGCTGGCAGAACATCTCTGTCTTACCAGCCCAGCAGAAAGATAGTAGATCCTGCCAGCCCCTGATTTCCACCGACAGAGAGTTGCACCAGGTGGGTGCCAGGTAGGGTTGCCAGGTCCCCTGAAGCCCAAACCAGGGTTTTGCCAGGTCCCTTTGCTCCCCCAGGGGAAGATTGGGAGCCTGGCACTCACCTTGCCTCTCAGGGGTTTTTCCTTTCCGTGCACACTCCCAGCTTGCATGATGACGTCACTTCCAGAAGTAACATCATGTGGGGGTCAAAGGCTGGCTGGGAGTGCTGCTGCACTCACCACGGGTTGGATCAGGCCCTGCAGGGCATGATTCTCCACAAAATGGGCCTGCTATGGGTCCAGAAGCGCGCGGTTCAGCTTGGGGCGCACGGTGCAGTTCGGCTCAAGGCGTGTGGCTTGGCTCGTGCCACGCGCTGAGCTGAGCTGCACTGTGCTCCCTGAGCTGCGTGTCCTGAGCCAAGCCGCATCATGCCCCACCGCACACTCCAAGCTGAGCTGTGCCACGCAGCTTGACTCGGCTTGGGGTGCACGGCTTGGCTCGGCTCGGGGCACACAGTGTGACTCAGGGAGTGCGCCCTGGTGGAGCGTGCTCCCAGCTACCCAAGTAAGTGGGTGCGGGGGTGGAAGAGTGGGAGCAGGGGATCCCCCACCGCCAGTGGGGGAATGGTAACCCTAGTGCCAGGACCAAAAAGGCCTTGGCCATAGTCAAGGCCAGGTGAGCATCCCTGGGGCCAGGGACCACCAACAGCTGTTTAGCCTTTGACCTGAGTACCCACCGGGGAGTATACGGTGAGAGGCGGTCCTGCAGATATGCTGGTCCCAATCCGTTAAGGGGTTGTTGTGAGGAGCTAGGTTGTAAAATTTGTAAAAGGGATGCTGTAAAGTGTCCAATGAAGAATATAGAGTGGGTAGGTGTGAAAAAGTGGAGGTGATGATAAATTTGATATTTTTTTTTTGTACAAGCTGTACTTTTGTGACTGGCTCCACCTACCAAGCCACTATTTGGTGTAGGCTTTTGAGATTCACAGGCCTCTTAAAGGGGCATTTCCCCTCTCATGAATTATTAAAGAATGATAGCATACAATAAGTAATTAAAATGCAAGTGGTAGATTTTCTGAACCTACCCAACCTGCTTCGGGTCCTGCTTGAAGGTCCTGCTTCAGCTGCCCCTATCTTCTGATGTTAGGCGGGTGGCTGACAGCCCAGGCAGAGCCTTCTCAGAAGTGACACTAAAATTCTGGAGCTCTCTCCCCAGGGAAATTTGCCTGTCCTCTTCTGTTGCCATCTTCCAACAGTGGTTAAAGACTTTTTTGTTTTGCTTGGCCTCACTTCAGTGATGCCTCCTCCCTCCCCAGTGTGTTTTAATTGCTGTCTTTAATTTCTGTATCTGTTTTAAGATGTGGTTTTAAATTGTTTTGACGATGCATTTGTGTGTTGATTTTAATGGTTTTTAATATGAGATTTTAATAGGTATGATTTACTTTGTTAGCTGCCTTACTGCTCCTATGAGGGCAGGAAGGGAGAGTAAAAATCTTTTAAAATCATCATCATCATCATCATCAGATGGTTATGTACTGTGCTATGGTAAACTGTAAATCAGGAGAGAGCAACTTCTGGTTCCTGATCCTGAGGTAAATTATTCCCCTTACCCCCCACCCAGTGACTCACATAGATGCCTTTAATTTAACAAATTTATTGTTACTTCCAAAGAAAAGTAAAAGCTTATTTTGGTTGTCAGATATTATAACTTAAATTGTCTCCAATATTTACAGCTAAGTGGGATGATAGTTTCTTTTAGAGTGTTACAGTGTCACAATCATGGCTTTTTTTCAGGGGGAACGCAGGGGAACGGAGTTCCAGAACCTCTTGAAAATGACCACATGGCTGGTGGCCCCTCCCCCTCATCTCCAGACAGAGGGGAGTTTAGCTAGCCCTCTGCACCGCTGGAGTGGCGCGGAGGGCAATCTAAACTCCCCTCTGTCTGGAGATCAGGGTGCGGGGCCACCAGCCATGTGATAATTTTCGCCAAGGGCAACCCACAGAGTTCCACCACCTCTTTTCCCAGAAAAAAAGCCCTGGTCACAATATACACTCACAGACACATACCAAAATGACAGACTACTTTGCCCTGGTGAGAAAGGAGTTTGCTTTTAAGGCTCAGTAAAATCTGTTCATTTTACTGGTATCTTTAACCCAAGAGATTAATGGACTTTATCTGTTCCCATACTTCCTCAATCCAATTTATGTTAGAACTCAACATGGGAAACCAGGGCTGCTTCGACACACATTGGATAATGCACTTTCAATGCTCTTTAGTGATCATTTGGAACTGGGTTTTTGTGTGTGAAACACAAAATCCACTTCTAAAGGATAACTAAAGTGTATTGGATCCTATCTTGATCCAATACCTAAAGCCTCCTTGAGATAGCCTACCTTGCTTAACTCAGGATACCTAAATCTAGGAACAGAAGTAGTTTGCCATTTCCTTCATCTGTATAGCAACTCTGGTTTTCCTTGGTGGTGCTTAGCTTCTAAGATCTGACAAGCTTAGAGTAATCTGGGCCATTCAGGCTGTTAGCTAGTTTGCCTACTCTACAGACCTTCTAATGAACATGTAGTATGGAATGTGCTATGATAATTCTGTTTCCATTTTATGAATGTTTGTATGTGTATAAGGGCTTGTGTGTTTTTATACAATCACTATAGCTTTGGAAGCCTCTCCAAAACAAAACATAACAAAAGAATTAGGCTATTTAAAAAAAAAAACCTAAATTAATGAAAATTGTTTAAAAAAATCCACGAAGAGCAAAAGAATATGCAACAATATACTACACTGTATGAAAGATACATCAGTTAATTCACTGCCTTCAGACTTTCCAGCTTCCTTTCGTGGGGAGGTAGGAAATTTGGCAAACAGGCCTCCCAATTAATTAGGAAGTAGAAGGATTCCATGCACGCTTCTGCAGAAAGTGCCAAGAAGTCAGAGCTTTTAAAAGGGGATGATGTAATCATAGTGACAGCACACACCTCTGCATCTCTTTTTGTCACCGTTGCCCTCACCAAACTCTTATAGTTGTCCTTAAACTGGCCTGTCATGGTCAGCTAACTACTGAAAAACTCTTTTTCTTACACCATCCACTACAGTTCAAAGAAATGGACTGGCCCTGGTTCTATATACCAGAGTTATTCCTTATGTTTGTTAAAATACTATCAAACAATGACAGACCAAAGAATAACCGTTTGTATTCTTTTGGCATGAGAACAAATGTATACATGAGGACTGGTGGAGCTGTGTTGTCTTAAACTCCAAAATGGTCCTTGAACTACCATATGTGAAATTGCTATTGATGGAAATAGTCATTTAACACCAACCTATTTGTTTTCTGTAAGGAATAAATGTTTAATTAATGTGCAATAACTCTTTTTTGTAAATGTGTTCCATTGGAATCAACAGGAAGGGAGGAGGCAGCCAGAATATCAACATAGGCTGCCAGAAGACTGCAAATGTATTTATTAAGGTTTAAACATGTGTAACATGGTTTTATATCTATTTGCAGAGCTGTTAAATTGCAGCAAATATGTCCTTTGTCAATTGGTGGTTAATTAACATCCATTAGCTTTTCACTCTGTGCCGCACAGTATCTCCTTTAACTCTGCTCTCTGCTAACTAGAGTTAGCACTGAAAAATGATGCCAAAACTATGTAAACTTTCTTCTCAGCATAGTTCTCAAAGCCCAAATTTCACCCTACCCTGCAAGTGTAGGAGTATCTATTAGAAAGACTCAGCACTATTCAGTGAAATTGACCCTGCAGGCAATACAGATAGGATTTTGAAGCTCAAGAGACTTTTTTTCCCTGTTATGCATTTGCTAAATCTACTCCGCCCACCCACCTATTTTTCCTGCAGCATTCTTCTCGTTTTCTTTTGTGACATAAGTTGCAGAACTGTCAGAAGTCCTTTAACCCTTCAAAGGGCGTTTTTTCACGAAATTTAGATTTAGATGTAATGAAAACGTAGTGCCCTGCTGCTTTGAATATCACATAATGCAGAGATCCAAGATCTTGTCGGATCATCTATGATGCTGAAACAGTTCATTTTGACCAGCACACGTAAGATAGTCTCTGCTTGCTGCATTTCATGTCTCCAAGCAACCACAAGGTGACAGTGTTCTAGCACATTACCATGACACAGGTGCATAGCTGCGCCTGCTTGCTGCCTGTTTTGGTAGAGCATGTTGTCCCATATGAATGGAACTGATTATCATTTATCAATAACTGAAGGTCAGTCATAACTCATGGTCAGTACCGGTGTCATGCTGTGCAACCATCATTCACTGTATAGATGATAAAGAAATTCTCAAATCTGACATATTTGCATTCATTTTTCATGTGAAGGCTATTTTTCCCCTACAGAATATATGTAGACCTAGAATGAAATTTACCATCATTATTGACCCAGGCCATTCTCTAAGCAGTCCTTTACAAGCTTCTGTACCCATTTCATTACGAGCCTTGTGCTCCAACCGGTATCATGTAGTGCTGATCTTTTCTTTGATAGTACTAATGGCAACAGCATTTAGCAATGCATCATGTGCTGGGGCATGGAATTCCCCTGTATGTTTTATTAATGTGCTGTCATTACTTCTATTTGGGTTCAAATTTGTGAACATGCCCACCACCATCAAGGAGACAATTAGGGGTGCTTAATGGGGTTTAAGCATGTCTTCCTCTGTGCTGGGCTGTGGCCGTTTGAGCCCCCAGTAGAAGTGAACTGAACAGTATTAGTTTAGGAAAATCTCCATTTTCTAAGATGCGTCTGCATGAGAGTTTTAGAACAGGGCCTCTGGCCTTCGAGAAGGCAGGCAGGCAGGCAGGCAGGCAGGCAGGCAGGCAGGCACCCATCATCAGGCATATCTATTCCATTGTTTACCACTGACAAGTCATTTTGGCAATTTAAAATGTGGACCATGATGACTGCAAGGAACCCTCATTGCAGATTCACAACCCAAATGCTGTCACATGGACTGTGCAGGCCTTGACATGCCTGTAGCTGATGTTGTGGTAGCAGTGTCATTTCCCTCTAGACTGTGGGCTAAACTAGTCATGACATAGCAAACAGCCCTCTTTGCTTTTACTTTAGGGCAGCCTCATGGCACTGGAAAGTTGATCAGGGAAAAGCAGTGCTGGAGGAAGGAGTGTTAAACTTTTTCTCCTCTTCTGTTGCCCTGATCCAAATCCCACCTTTGCTTTTCATTTGCCTGGAAAGCCCCTTGCTGGGGTAGCCATAAGTCGACTGTGACTTGATGGCACATACACACACATTAGCAGCCCCAATAGCCCAGATTAGCTTGAAGCTAAACAGGGTTGGTCCTTGGATAAGAGACTACCAAGGAAGATGGGTGCTGCTAGGCAGAAAAAGGTAATGGCAATCCACCTCTGCTCATCTTTTGCCTTGAGAACCCCATGAAGTGGAAATTTCATGGGATCACCATGAGTTGGCTGCAACTCAATGGCACACTTTTATCTTTTAATGCACCTCATAGGATTTTTACTGGGAGAATATGGTGGAAGAAGGGAAGAGCTATATAAACTCCCTAAGCTCTCATGATATAAATGTTTAGAAAGGTAGACTGCAATAGAAAAGGGAGAAGAACTTCTGATCACTGGGGAGGAGAATCCTAAATAGTTTGGGTCTCTATGCTTCTCAGTTCTGTATATCAAAATGCAACATACATCATAGCCTGAGTCCAACAACATTAGGAAAACTTAAATCTCCTCTGCTGGGGGAGATCCACTACTACTTTGTCCCTGAAGATCTGCTGACACCCCCACCCTCCAGAACAAATTTCAGGGGGCTAAGTGGGCTGCAGTGGGAGGACTGAATCTGTGAACTTTGCCATCCCCTACTAGGAAAACTTAATGGCACTTAAGTTTTCATAACTGTGTGGTTGGATCCAGATCATTATTTTCTATGCAATCAGATTGCTTCCACATGGGGATTTTTCTCCAAGGAAAGCAGGATACTTTTGGATTAAAGGATAACATATTCTGAGCTTGGCCGAGTGCATGGGTGTTTCTCCTTTGAATAAAAGAAAAACAAAATCCTTTCCCACCCATTTCAAAGGGAGAGGCTGTGGGAGTGTGTGGCCTTGTGGACTCTCCCTCAGTTGCCAGTATGGGTACAGCTAAGTTCTGGTTTCAAAATGGCATGGGGCAGCTCACCATATTCCCAGTGCACCATTTCCCACCTCTTAAAAAAGGACTCCCCCTCCCCTTTCTCTGCTAAGCTGCATTACAGTGCTGCTTGGCTGGGAAAGAGAAAATGAGCAGAAAGGGAGGTTTCTGGGCTGTGGCACAATCTCTGTTGTGTTCATGGTTTTGTGCAGTTGTGACCGGGGAGAGGAAAGGTGCAGGGGAGAAGGGCAGTGGCAGCAATGAACAGTGTGGGAAAGGGAGCATGTGAATGTTCTTCCTGCCCTGCTTGTTGATGCTGCCATGGAGGGTGGTGGTGGTGGACATTTTTATCTCCCCATGGGGAAACAGCCTCAGGGAACACAAAATCCAGGAGCTTAAAAAATATGATTTTTTTCCCAACTGTAAAGAAAATACAAAGATATGCCTATTATTTAATAGCAATTGTATTTTTTTTTCTGCATAGCACTTTGTTACAGGCTAAAATGCTTTACACACTTATGCCTGTTGTTATTATGTGATAATAATAATAATATTTGATTTATATACCGCCCTTCAAGATGACTTAATGCCCACTCAGAGTGGTTTACAAAGTATGCCATTATTATCATGGAATCATAGAATCATAGAGTTGGAAGGGGCCATACAGACCATCTAGTCCAACCCCCTGCCCAGTGCAGGATCAGCGTAAAGCATCTCTGACAAGTATTCATCCAGCCTCTTCTTGAAAACTGCCCGTGAAGGGGAGCTCACCACCTCCCTAGGCAGCTGATTCCACTTTTGAACGACTCTGACTGTGAAAAAGTTTTTCCTAATAATCCAGCCGGTACCTTTGTGCATGTAGTTTTAGCCCATTGCTTCGCGTCCTATCCTCTGCTGCCAACTGGAACAGCTCTTTGCCCTCCTCCAAATGACAGCCTTTCAAATATTTAAAGAGAGCAATCATGTCCCCCCTCAACCTCCTCTTCTCCAAACTAAACATTCCCAAGGCCCTCAGCCTTTCCTCGTAGGGCTCAGTCTCCAGACCCCTGATCATTCTTGTCGCTCTCCTCTGCACCCTCTCGATTTTGTCCACATCCTTTTTGAAGTGAGGCCTCCAGAACTGCACACAATACTCCAGGTGTGGCCTGACCAAGGCAGTATAGAGAGGGGCTATGACCTCCTGCAATTTCGATGCTATGGCCCCTTTGATACAACCCAGGACTGAATTAGCCTTTTTTGCCACCGCATCACACTGACTGCTCATATTCAGTTTACAGTCCACTCTTACCCCAAGATCCCTTTCACATATACTACTGCCCAGAAGTGTATCCCCCATCCAGTATTTGTGCTTCTCATTTTTGTGGCCCAGATGTAGTACTGTGCACTTGTCTTTGTTGAATTGCATCCTATTCACAGCTGCCCACTTCTCCAGAGTATTCAGGTCTTGTTGAATTTTAATTCTATCTTCTTGGGTGTTTGCTACCGCTCCCAATTTGGTATCATCAGCAAATTTAATGAGCAGCCCTTCCGCTCCTTCATCCAGATCATTGATAAAAATATTGAAAAGTACCGGGCCCAAAACCGAGCCCTGCGGCACCCCACTGCACATCTCCCTCCAATCTGATGAAACGCCGTTGACCACCACTCTTTGAGTGCGGTCCTCCAACCAGTTCCCTATCCACCGAACTGTCCTATAGTCTACTCCACAGTCTTCCAGTTTGCCCATCAGAATGTCATGGGGGATCTTATCAAAAGCTTTACTGAAATCCAGATAAATCACGTCAACAGAGTTCCCCCGATCCAGTAAGCTGGTCACTCGATCAAAGAAGGAAACTAGGTTGGTCTGGCAAGATCTGTTAGGAACAAAACCATGCTGACTTCCCTGGATCACTGAGTGGTCCTTCAGATGCTTACAGATTGATCCCTTTAAAATCTGTTCTAATATCTTCCCAGCAACAGAAGTCAGACTGACCGGCCTGTAGTTTCCCAGGTCATCTTTCCTCCCTTTCTTAAAGATTGGGATAACATTCGCTCTTCTCCAATCTTGTGGCACATCTCCAGTCCTCCAGGAGGCCTTGAAGATGATGGACAGGGGTTCTGCAAGTTCTCTGGAAAGTTCTTTCAGCACTCTTGGGTGCACCCCATCCGGCCCTGGGGATTTGTATTCATCCAGTGCAGCCAGATGCCTCTCCACTACCTCTCTGTCAATGTCAATTAGCCACTCAGGTGTCCTGCCACATTTTCTACTATCTCTAGATGTGCCTGAGTTCTTCAGGGAGAAAACAGAGGCAAAAAAGTCATTAAGCCTGTCTGCTTTTTCTCTGTCCTGCATCAGAGTTTCTCCATCTACTCCCAACAGCGGTCCAATTGCCTCTTTTACCTTGCGTTTGCTTCTCACATATCTGTAGAAGTTTTTCTTATTGTAGCAAGCCCTCCTGGCTAGACCCAGCTCGTACTGAGCTTTGGCCTCTCTGATGGCTGATCTGCAGTACCTAGTAACCCTCATATACTCCTCTTTAGAGGTCTGTCCTTCTCTCCATTTCCTGAACATTTCCTTTTTCTCCCTTAGCTTATTCTGGAGCTCTCTGTGCATCCACATCGGTTTCTTGGAGCCCTTACCATGTTTCCGTCTTGCTGGAATGGTGAGGGCTTGAGCTTGCAAAAGCTCGTGTTTGAGAATGGCCCACCCTTCACTCGCTCCTTTCCCTTCCAGCACACTCCCCCACAGAATGACTCTCATCAAGCCTCTGAGTTCATCAAAGTTGGCCCTACGAAAATCTAACCTACGAGTCTGGCTACGAACTTCCTTGGCTCCCCACAGCAACTGGAATTTAAGAAGGACATGGTCACTTCCCCCTAAGGTCCCCACCACCTTCATCTCATCTACCAATTCTTCCCTGTTGGTTAATATCAAGTCTAGTATGGCCGAACCCCTTGTAGCTTCCTCCACCTTTTGAAAAAGGAAGTTATCGGCCAGGCAGGTCAGGAAATTGCGTGATTCATGACGCTTTGCTGAGCCTGTCTCCCAGCACACATCGGGGAAGTTGAAGTCACCCATAATTACAAGGTTCTGATGTCTGGATACTCTGCCAGTCTGTTCAAAGAGGGCAGCATCCATTTCTTCTTGCTGGTCAGGTGGTCTGTAGCAGACTCCAACAATAATACTCAATAATACCCCACAACAACAATCACCCTGTGAGGTGGGTGGGGTTGAGAGAGCTCCTAGACGCTGTGACTGGCCCAAGGTCACCCAGTAAATGATATTACATTTTTACATACCAGGAATAGGGACTGAGCATCCATACTCTGGACCAAGGCACATGCGGCATGTGTAGGATCTCCTTCAATCCCTGGAATTGCTGGTTTAAAAGTTTCAGGTATCAGGCTGGGAAAGAATTCTCTGCCTAAGTGTACTGATCCAGGGTAAGATGGCTCACTGCAAGGAGAATAATGAATTATATGCAAATATGACTTATTCTGATTTATTTTGGATTTGTTTTTAAATAGCTGGATACAGTACAAAATGCATTCCAAATACCCAACACCCCCAACCCTGGCTATCTTTTGCAACAAATCTGGTTTTGTGATTCCTACTACTGTTTTACATCTTGTTGATTGTGTGTGAGCCTACTGTAGTTTGTTTAACCTGCCAATCTCAAAATATGACATCCTTTTCTGTGTATGGGTTAGTTTTATTATTATGCTTCCAGCAGTCTCTAAATCAGGCCAGGTTTGCTATACACACAGTTGCTTTAGGCTGATTCCAGAGACTGGCCAAGAACAATTGATTAGCCGCTCTGGGTAGGTGAAGGAGCAATTGCCTTTAGATGATAGACTATTGGCCCAGAGCAGCTCTTTCTTTAAGTAAATTGAATGGTTAACTTAGGATGATTTAAGGAATAACTACAACACCGGTTACCCTGCTGTTGTTTGCTGCAGTGTTCATTCACTGCATTTAATTTGCTTTCTTATCTATCTGGCTGTTCCTTGGTACTTCCTGTACTAGAATTACATCCACATGCAGCTGAATAATTTGATGTTTTTTCCTAGCAGTTATTTCCAGGTTTTATCATTCTTGGAGTGCATAGCATCTCTTAATGCTTAATTTCTAAAACGGAAGGTGCTGGCACTTAGGCCTATCACAGTGTGGCTGCTTGAGACTGGCTTCTTCTAGACAAGAGTGTGTGAATGTGCAGCTCTGCCATGGCAGCGGCGGCAAGCAGCACAGGAAGAGGCATCCACCACCATCCCACTCCTGCACCACTCATCATTGCTGCTGCAGTTGCCCCCACTACGGCTCACTCAACTCATTAACCATTTTGAAAGCAGACCTTAGCCCTGACCCCCTTTCCCTTTTAGCTGTAGAAAAAGGTTTTTTTAAAATATGGCTTACAGGAGAACTGAACTAATTGTGCTTGGAATGATCACACTATCATGAGAACATTCTCTTTAATGCAAGAGCTTCCTGCTTCCCAAGTGGAAAAAATTCCCCACCTGAAAGCAGCCTGCCTCTGGATTCCAGCTATATTGGACTGAGCTGGGGGTACTATAGGAAGGGGGAAAGGCACTCTGCACATAATCAGAGGCATTCCTTTTATTTATTGTTTCATGCTGGGCGCTGGACCCTAGAACAAGTTGGGAGATAATGAGCTTGTCAAACAAATGAGACAAAGTTGACACTGTGCATCCATGCATCTATAAAACACCAGTCGCAGGCTTCTGCAGCCTCAATTTGCTTCAGACCTGGAACAGGAACCTTTCAGGCTCCATTCTGTGTTGCTGTTCGAAACTGGCCACTCTGCTTTGTTATTATCAGTTGTAAAGATTTAAAAGATCTGTCCTATAACACACACTCATTTTTCCTTTAATATGCTAATCAAAAAGCAGGGAATCTGGTTTCAAACAATAAAAGCAAGTGTTGGTTGAAGGGCTAAAACCTCCTCCTTTTCCTTGTGCAGTACTAAGGCAAACCAAGGCCACAGACGCATGACTGAATTAAACCAGGGCCATTATCTTCCAACCTCAGTGTCAGGCATGGGAAATTTTCTGCCTGAGATCTAGGAAAACTACTTTCAGGCAGAGCAGACGATATTTAGCTGAGTTAGGTGGACCACTGAGATGGCCTGACATAATACAATATTATGAAGCCCCACTTCCTCAGTTTGCACACTCGTGGGTCCAAAATGGTCCATTTGCATTTGTCACCAGAACATTGAAACTAAGCACATTTTTGGACACACACCCCTCCCCCGGAAATTGTTTTAACTGCAATCCAGAATATTATCACCATTCTCATTCATCTGTCTTTCATCCATACACCAGTGAAGGCACTTCCAGTTTTAAAAGTCTCTGTGACCCTCCCAGTGCCTGGTCTGGACAATGTGCAACTCTATGTCAGCAATGGAGGATGGAAGACCAATAATTCATTTCAGGGGAGCACGTCTGCTCAAATGCATATGAAGACTGAAACACAGTTGCCAATGTACCTTCCTTTGTCCTCAATCAAATTAAAATAAAAACTGGCTTCCTAGAGCATTCAAAACTGCACGAAAAAGTAATTTACATGTGTGAACAAATATCAAGGAGAGAGTCAAAGGTACTTTTGGGAGCACTAAGGTGTGTGAAAATGCTTTCAGTTTGCGAAATGGTACAATCTGTTATCAAGAGGACTCCCTCCTCTTGTAAAGTTTACCACATGAGCCTGGAAGAGTTGTCAAGAACAATAGATGTGATGTCTATTTGTAGACTTTCTGTCCACATGCCTCTATATTGTGGTTAGTTAAAAGAGGGACATTCCCCCTTCTTATGTTCAGTTTTCCAGTACAGTAATTCTACATTATAAAATGCCTAGACTGGTTTCCACATCTGTCACAGGCAGACCAGATGTCTACTGCAGTGCAGACAAGGAAAGCATTTACTTCAAACTGCCCCTGACCTGCAGTAAACTATAATTGTAGACATGCCCCTTGTGTGGCCCTTCAAACCTGGTGATAAGGTTTGGTAGAACTGCAATTAGAAAGGCAGTAAACCCAAGAGAGAGGAAAAAAAGCATGCAAGTAAGATAATTTGGAGAGATATAAACAGTGGGGATGCAAGCAATAAAGGGAGATTCTGTCTTAATAAACATAACAACTTGCACCCAGGGAGGGGAAATAAACAACACAGGCTCCAACAATAAGTAGAGAGCAGCCAGCTGCACCAGACTCCCTAAAATGACTTTATTGTCACCTTTTCTTCATAGCCTTTTTTCTAAAGTAGCTTTTTTCATATCACCAGGCACTTGGAAGTGCTGCGTGGAATGTAAGTAGTCATAGCTATGTGAGAAAACTGCCCAAACAGGGATCTCAGTCTTCTGAAGTGGTTCCATTATACTAAAACATGAGACCTAATCCTACCTGTCTTCCATATTTCTCCAAAGTTTATGCATCTTTCCTGTTAGGCCAGACTACTGAACTCATGGTAACTCAGAGTGGAACCACATGTTGCAAAGAACATGGGGTGGCTGCCAAGAATAACAGCCTCTTGTTGAGTTTTTCCAGTCCTCTTTGAAAGTGGGGCTATGGCTTAGTGAGAGCACATCTGCATTGCATGCAGATAGTTCTAAATGCAATTCTGGTGCCTCCAGTTAAAAGGATCAAACAGAAGGTAATGTGAAAGATCTCAACCTGAGACCTTAAAGAGCTGCTGCCAGTCAAAATAGACAGCACTGCCCTTGCTAGTCCAACTGTCCAACACAGTAGAAAGCTGCTTTGTGTGTTCATTTAATGTCTCTAGCTTAGCTTACCTGTGGCTTTTATTATTGTCTTTTCCATGTTTCTGCCAATGGCAGCTGAAGATATTGAGTCAAGACAGACAAATACACATTTTTAGATGCAGCAGATTTGTTTTTACATGTAGTTCTGTCCTCACTAGAAGATATTTAAAAGGAATAGAGAACCCCTTACATGTGTGCCAAACAACTTTATACTTGGCCATTTTGCTCAGCATGCAGGTTGAATCTCTGCCCAACTATCAAGGTGATCTCCTGAGGTATTTGCCATGAGGCTGGAAAAATTGAAGAAGGTGATCTCATGATTTATGGCCACATCACCTCCATTTGCCACATAAGCCCTTGGGGGAGTTGTGGTGCTGCTAGGCCTCAGCTTGCTCCCAGTGGGGTGGAGCCAACCATTTTCCAAGTAGCCTTTCTCCAGCCTAAGGTGCCTTCTTCCAACTTAAGTGGCTCTTCCTCCAATGAAAAAGTCACTTCATTTGGAGAATGGCTCCTAAGATCGGAGGAAGATTTCAAATTTGAGCCAAAAGATAAGGTGGGGCATAAATATTTTAATAAATACATAAATCATCTTTGTTCAGTGGAGTGATAGGATAGGATAGGGGTAGCATCCACCCCAATGTTTCATGACCAAGTACAAATCTTATCTATTCCCCCATTTTGTTTTTCAGCACACCATCATCTTCACACGTATATGTTGTGATTTTCCCAGCCCTTGGGCCAAAAAGGTACACCTGATAGAAAATACCAGCACTGGATAAGTCAAACATGTCCTGCCATCCAGAATGAAGCTGAAGAATTATTGAGTAAATTTGTTACTCAGACTCACTGATTCTGTTCAAGGGAGAAATAAATAGGCCACTTCAAATTCACACACTGAACTTTGAGTATATGTTGTGCTTTAACAAACATCTGAATTCAAATTACTGACCTTTGGAAAGTTTGCCAAAAATTTAGCACTGACTCATTGCAACATTTGGAATTTCAGCTGTTTTGTTGCTCCCCCTTCATTGTGTGACTAGAGTTCATCAATCAGCCACTTACAGGACTTCAAAGGAACATAAGAAATGAATGGCAATGTGAATGAGGAGCTAGCTGCTGGAACTTGACATTTGAGTGCCAGATACCAAACTAATTCAGCATCCAAAATTTCAGCTATGCAAATTTTGTTCAATTCAGGCTTTGATCAGTTCAGATATCTGAGTAATTCTTTTCAGCAGTAGCTAAGATTACTTTTCTTGATACACATATTAACATCTGTATCAGGAAAAGGCATTATGTAAAACATAATACAAAAATGGCTGTGCAAGTATCTCGTTTGTTCTTGACCAGCACAGTGACAGCACCAAGTTTCAGAACAGGAACAAGCTAGAGAGCTGGTATGGTGTGACAGTAGCAACACAGGGAAGACCTGGGTTCAAATTCTTACTTTGCTAAGCAGCTCACTGTCTCTCAGCTTAATCTACTTCACAGAATTGATATGAGCTTAAAATGGAGGTAAGATGAACCATATGCCACTCTTGAGCTCCTTGGAGGAACTGTAGGATGAAAGTGCAAAAAAGATGACAGGGACACCTGTGTGTATATTTGTTGACATGGGAATGGGCCTCTTTTTGCAGAAAACAGAGAGTATCAGGGAGTGGAGCTAAACCTTTACACCCCTTTGCTAGGCTCCTTTCCTCCAGCCCAGCACACTTCAGATGTTAGTCAGGCTTGGTTTAGAAAAAAGCACCAGGCATCTGTGACAAAAGGAGTGGGAGGGAGCTCATTTCAACTCCACACTTTCTTCTGCTAGGCCGATCATGAGAGGAAGGGTAGGAAGGGTTACATCAGTAATTAGTTCTTGTGGCCCCTTCTTACACCCCCCAGGGTAACACCAATCACCACTTTGGGGGTCAGGAAGCAATTTTCTTCAGGCCAGTTTGGCTAGGGATCCTGCAGGTGTTTTGCCATCTTCTGGGCATGGAGCAGCGGTCACTGGGGGTGTGGGGTGGGGGAAGTAGTTGTGAATTTCCTGCTTTGTGCTGTGGGTTGGAATAGATGACCCTGGAGATCCCTTCCAACTCTATGATTTTATATATAGCCCCTCTCATGTGAATAGAAAGTTGTGATAATATTTGAATGCTCCCATCCTGTATGGCTTAGCTTCCAGAGAGTTTCAGAGAAAGATGGAATTTCTTAATTAGATGACCCTCCTCTTCAAAAGACCAGTGATTCAATTGTACCCAATCTATGAGATATCTGATTAGCAGTCCAATGGGTTGTACCATGGGAGTCCCATTACAATTTTCTAACTTGATGTTACTTTTTAATAGCACACTTGAGAATCACCAACTTGATATTTTGGAATCTTTCTGAATCCTTGGCAATATTGTTCTGGAGTTTCCTGGATTGCACAAATGTTCACATAGTGACTTGAAAAATATTTTCCCCTGCTGTCTGTACTTGACATATACTGGGGAATTTAACTGAAGTTTGGGCACACTTCCCCATGATTGAACATTCTCAGCATAATGGAAGTCAGAATACTGGAGGTAAATAGAGAGGAAGCAATTTAACGAAAAGGAGAGGTGTACTAGTCTCTCTTTATCCCTTTAATTATTCTACTGAACGTTCCTGCAAAATTTGAAGGGAGATTGTTAGAGCAAGACCTGGGGGATCCATTTATCCCTAGCCTCAGGACTGGTCTATACAACAGTAGAAAAAGTAGAAAAATGGTAATGAAAATTTCAGACTGCAGGTTAGGTAGGTGTCACATGTTTGCATGCTTCCTCACAAATAGGATTCATGCATGCAGAAAACTAGCATGTGAGGAAGAATCTCAGCTAGAACCTCTTTCCTTGTATCCAGGTTTGTATAAGGTTTTTTTTTTTAATATGAAGGAACATTTCTTCATGTGGTTCTCTCACCAGAAGTTTGAAAAGGAAGTTTCAACATACAGACTCCTAGCTAGCTCTCACTATCAAAATCATTAGACACCAGTTAGGAAGGTTGATGCTCTGTGTGCAGAAAGGTTTAATTATAACTCTCCTACCCTGTAAGCACTGCTGAACTCCACTCTGAATGACCTCCTCCTTAGGATTCAGACTCAAACAGAATGCACCCAGCATTCAACTCCTGTTCACCATCTCACCTTCACTAGTAATATCTAGAGCTACTTCCTAGGACAATTCTAATTTGTTTTCTGCAGGCATTACTGGCAAGTTGTATTTGGCTTCTCTGTATGTAAAATACCATCAAGTAACAGCTGACTTACAGTGATCCATAGGGTTTTCAAGGCAAGAGATGAACAGTTTGCCATTGCCTACCTCTGCATATCAATCCTGGATGTTCTTGGCAGTCCGCCATCCAAGTACTAACCAGCCTAGCTTAGCTTCCGAGATCTGACGAGTTCAGGCTAGCCTGGGCCATCCTGGTCAGGGCACTGTTTCTCTTCTGGTGGCATATCATAATAATCTGAAGCAACATATTAAGGACAGAGAATTCTGCTTCTTCTACTCCTTTCCTTTGTGGCTAAGCATGCTTATGCTATCACATGGTAGGCTTTACAGTTTCAGAACAAATGTAATTGCCTGTGAAGCAGAAGACATTCTTTTGTAAAGAGAGGGGGGTGGCCCTAAAATGAAACACAAATGATTTGACATGATGCTGCACTTTTCATGGGATGGTATCTTATGGTTTTAAAGTCACAGAAAAAAATGACTTGCAGATAGGAATGCTTATTTCTTGATAGGTGATGAAGGAAAAAAGAAGTCTAGAGAAGAATGAAAACATGACCCTGCCCAACCTTTCTCAAAGGCCTCTTTCTCAGTTGGATGACCTTAGAGTGGACGCTGAACTTGTACTTTAGCTTTCTGCCATGCTGCTCAAGACTTTTGTTACCCGAAAAGCCTTGTTTTACACACAGCCTGGATCAAGAAACAACAGACACTTTTGTGAGCTGAATTTGGGAATATTTTTTTCCCTGTTCTCATAAACAAGCCATGTGTTTGGACAGATGCATGGCGAGATGGATGGTTTTAAGAATACAGGGGGATAGATATCTTTATTGGATAGATTGCAATTATGAAGTTAATGAAGCTGTAAGAGCACATCGAATCAGGAGGTACATGCAACACAGCTCCAGCTGATTCTTTTACTCCAGCTGCTGGAGACATCTTGCCCTAATACGCAATGGCAGTGGTCTTCAACCCTTCTAGACACTTTTTACCTGTCTGCAATATGGGACCTACCTTTCAGGATCTGTTTTTACAATGAATATTCTTCTCTCTTTTTTGCCTACAATCTCCTTTTCTTTTAAAGTAGACAATATTTCATTAAGCCACCATAGTTGGGATAATGCTTCTCTCTAAGCTTTGAAAATCTTTACTTTCTGATGTCTCTGTTGTCTGTCAGGTCATTCCAGCCCCCCCTACCAGGTAGTTGGCAACTCTTTCCCTTTTTCTCTAAAAAAAGGTGGTATCAGGAAAAGTCATGAACATCTGTTTAAGACCATTCTACTATGACTCTTAAATACATTAATTTTCTCTTGTGTCAGGAGTATGTGTCCCTCTGTAGCATAATGTATGGTCTTTGTGATGATGTGGAGCTCTTCTCTTGAGCCACTATGTTATTGCAGAGTGAGAAAGAATAAAATTCAACAAAAAATTGAAAGGAGATACCATAAAAAAGAACCAACAACTTAATCAAAATTTTGGAATTTGAGAGAGAAAAAAGAAGGCGAAAAAACCAATTTTTTGCATAAACTCTTTTGTTCCTGGTCAGACTGGTCAGTCTGTTTCAAGTATTGATCAGATCAGGTGAGGTAATATCTGGAAAATGTTTCTTGAGACTAGACATAAGATACAAGCTTATTTCCCAGTTCTGACTTCAGTATTCTTGCGACAGTTAGACACCATTCATCCTGTCTCTTAATTGAGGTTCTGTGCCTCTTAAGAGGAGCAGATTTGATGCTAAGAGGAACAAATTTTCCTACATCCATATCTTCATGCTAGGAAAACTGCAGAGGTTGGATTTTTGGGGTGACAGTATACAATGTAGAATGAGGCCCAGCAGTTTTGAGTAGGATATACTACCTTGATATATACTGCCTTGATATAAAGTAGCTTATCCAGATAGAATTCTCTCTTCTACATGACTATGAAGGAACCTGCTGCCCTTTACATTTGGTGACATAACAATATCTACCAGATATATTAATATTCCTGACTCATAACCTGTTGCAAGAAAATTAAACTGTAAGTTGACCCCTTCTCAGATAGAACAAGGGTTGACTTCTCTTGAGGCTACAGGGAATATGTTTGGGCCTTTCCAGCTGAACTAGATGTAAGGGTGTTCCTGAGAGATTCATCACATCTGCTTCCCTTCAAGTGGGTGACTAGAAACAAAGGCAAGAACTAGTATACCATTATTAATAGTTGGATATAGCAATTCTCATCCCTACATGAGTAGTGGATTGAATACTCAACAACCAGCAATGATGGCCAAAGCAAATGCAGATGGTCTTTTTATGTGTGTGCAATTGCAAAGGAATTTGACTTATATTTTGAAAAGGCATTGTTGGCCACTGATGGCTTTCCCAACCTGGTATCTGAGTATTCAATGAGTACCCAAAGCAAGATGGCTTGACTCAATAAAAGAAGCTACATCCTCCAGTTTTCAAGATTTGGGTGAGTCTGTTAATGATAAGAGGTCTTTCATTCATAGGGACACCCTAGGTTGGAGGTGACTTGATGGCACTTAACACATACACACAATCACAGGAAAAGGGGACTGTTTATAATTACAGCATCCAATTAGCATTGTTGGGGGTGAATTCTCACCCTGGTTGTCCTTTTTTGTCAGAATGCATAGAGAAGTAGATCTAGAACTTTTCCCTCTTAGGACATGGTCACTTATTACACTTTAACAAAGAATGATTCCAAAACCCAGCCACTTACCACTTACAGTTTCAACCTGTAAGCATTTTAAGTGCTCCGGAGAGGTACAGATCTTTTTGATAAACTTGATGACCTGCAGATATTACTTCACCACTGAGAGATATGGCCTTGGAATTGCAGAAAAACCCCAGATAAAAACAACATTAGCAATTATTCGTATTAGATTTTCCTGCTTCATGTGAAGGTGTGTTTTCAGGCTCCAGGGATTTTTGTATTAAGAAACACAGTGTCTTCTGCCATCATAAACAGGTGTTTTTGGGGGGATAGTTTTCTACCACAAAATAGATTGTAATTTGCCTTGGGGTATGAATATATTCCAGAATACAATTTGCTGAAGCTTTTTCTAAGCATGCTCACAGGGATAAGTTTTCCTGGTCTTTCAGAACTGACAGTCACAATGCTATTCTAAACAACATTTCATCTTTCTAAGTCCATTGATGTCAATCGGCTTAGAAGAGTATAATGCTATTTAGAATTGCACTATGACAGCGATTTAATATTTAGAACATTCTTGTTGGTTGCTTCTTGTGAAATACAGATTGGTCCATATCAGAAAATAGAAACTGTGTCTTATATTTCTTTCCAACCAATGTGCAACCCCTCCCTTGCACAGTTACTGATTAGAGTTACTTACATTTTCTCACACAGTGTTTCCTTCTTTGCTGAGAATCGCAGTGTTTGCATTTTGCAATCAACACTTTAAACTCTCCTATTTCTAAAAGAAAATTTGAACAAAATCAAAAGACAAGTATGGGGTTGTTGCATTTTAAAGGCAGGGCATCTATGCCACTAACAACATGCATATATACATCTTTATGCTGAGATAAACTGCATTTGTTGAATTACTGCCTGTCATGCAACTGCTGAAGGCACATGTTTACAAGAAGGAAATATGGCAACCCTAGACAGAAGGCCAAAAGAACTGAGATATATTGCTTTTAAATTTCTTCCCTTGATGCTGGGGGCTGGAATTATGGTCTGCAGTCATCTGTGACTCCTACAGAGAACGTGGGACTTATTTCTGACAACTAATGCAGAGGATTGCAGCCTAGGTGGTTTTGTAATAACTGTGTTCGGCAGCCATAGTCAAGTTGAAAATAGTAAACATTTTCTTTGCTCTGAGTTTAATCAGCGTCTTAACATCCTGAAATGTTGTGTCTGATCTTTCTATTCCATTGTCTCTCCTCAGTTATTTCAGTGGAGATCTATTCCACTGATATGTTCTCGCTGTACTGATGGAGGGAGATAATTGCACAGTTGCTTATTCTAAGATAATAAACCTTTGCCTCTCTTCAGTCTTAGATCAGTTTACATGACCAAGCGGGTAAACTTGAGGTGGTAGAAAATTTAAAGGGAGGAAAGTGTTGTGGAGGTTCCTTCATCTGATTTCACCTCAAGGTAAACAGCTAGTAAACAATGGTGAACAGAGTTCATGGTTGGCAACAAGAACATAGTAACTGAGGCATGAGTTTGACTCCTGCTGCTGGAAACAGAACTCCTTGCCTAGATAGGACTTTGGTTTATTCAGCAGGTCAGTTCTTACAATCTTTAGTTCAAGGGGATATATGGAATTCTGTAGCTAATAATATACCAATTTTTCCTGCTTGATAAATGTAATCTGAAGCTAAAGTGGGTAGACTTTGGTTAACAACAACCTCAAATGACCTTGAAAACAATCACAGCATCCCTCTTTTTTATATATCTGTATATATAGATACAGCAGATGCTTATCACCAGGTGTGAGGTAGACTGGGTGATTCTGGGGATAATGATTAAGGTTGTAATTATAATTAATATTTATATAGTTTAATATATATTTAGCATATGTTGCAAGATGGAGACACTTTTTGGCAGAGCTCAAAAAAGAAGAAACTCATTATGTGCTCACTTCTTATTTTCACTAATGTTCAATTCATTCAAAATCCGATGAAAATACTTAAGAAACATGAGCATTTGAGCTATGGCTATATTGCTTTTATTTGAACATTCAATAACTAGCTTAAAAGCTGGCATATTTCTACAAAGGAAGTTGTATGTTGTAGTATGATCTTTTGCTGCTCCAAGTAATTCTTTTGGGGAGTTTAGAGGGCTGCCAAAAAACAAGGCAAAGTACTTTTGTGCTGATGCAATCCTTGTTCCAGAGGCTGCCCTATTGTTACTCATGCTATTGCATCATCTCTCCCTCCCCTTTCTACAGCGTATAGATTAGGTGTGTAGGTAGGTTTTTGTTTCATTTCTGTTTCACCTTTGGACAGTATCCAGCACTCCATCTTGAATTTTACATTCTTGACATGGCTATAAGGTAAATTTCCTACATTTCATTTTTAATTTGGCCTATTTCTTACATTTTTTTAAAAAAAATGGGATTTAATTGGCTGTATCTCTTTTTTATAGATCTATGAGCAAAGGAGGCACAACTCCTATTATGTATCAGTGCCCTGACTTCTTTTCATGCTGCTCTGGGGTAAAATTTTAAGAAATTCACTCAATTTTATTTTAATTTCTTCTCAGCGTATTTTTATTTATTTATTTATTTATTTATTGCATTTCTAGACTGCCCTCCCTGTCAGATGGGCTCAGGGCGGTGTGACAACATACAATCAATAACATACAGTTTAAACGTACAGATTAAAACGTACAGATTAAAACAAACATACAGTTTAAACATACAGATTTATGTTTGATATTGGTTTTACACTCACCATTAGGGGTGTGTAATTTGGGTTTCCAATTCAGGATAAATACCCATATTGGATAAATACCCATATTCGAGATTTCTGAATCAAAGCTTTCCTAAGCAATTCAGGTTGCTTCAGAAAGCTTCAGGCACGTTTAAACTCCCGCGCCCTTGCCCCAGCTGACTGGCAGGTTTCGCCAGTCAGCTGGAGCAAGGGGGGGTTAAAACTTTAAAACGCCCTCTGTGCTGCTTGTGAACAGCGCAGAGGACACTTTAGGTTTGCCCGTTACTCCAGCTAACTAGTGGGTTCTGCTATTCAGCTGGAGCAGCGGGGTGGGGGCTGGGCTGGGACAAAGCTTCCCCCAGCTTTTTCACTTTGGTGTGCTCCAAATCTTTACAGAGCATACCAAAGCAGATTAAATACTTGAATCCCAAAGCGGCTTGTTGCTTCAGGTTTTGGGTTATTCCAGATTGTTTTCCCACTTCAGGTAAATCAGAAGAGAGAAACCCGAAGTGGGAAACCCCTGTACACCCCTACTCACCATCCTGATATTAACCATAATACAGCCCCCTTTTCTTTTCTTTTCTTTTTTCTTTTCTTTTCTTTATATCATATTCAGTATGTTGCTAGGTCATGTATGTTTTATTTTTGTGTTTTATTGATGGGGTGCTGTCTTTGTCTATGTACCACTGAAAAAGGCCTTTGGGTCGAAACTCATCTGGTTTTATTGGTTTTATACATCTGGCTATTAGTTTTACTATTATACCTATATATTATTTTATTTTATGTATATACAAGATTTTAGTACATATCTGAAAAACCATATTATGCTTTTAATCTAATCTATGTACTCCTATTAAACTTTATACTGGTATTCTCAATTTATATTTTTAGTTATTTTCAAAGATTTGATATATATTTATTTCTATGGTTCCAACCCCCTTGGTTACACATAATAGAATTAAGGCACTACGGAAAAAAATAGTTATTCACGAGAGAGTTGTATTATGTATACTGTACAGCCTGCTTTGCCAATTCATCAGGAGTGGTTCATATCCATCCTGGTAGGCTCCTTTATTCTTTCTGTTGGATCCTGTTTTCACATGGGTTTTGCATAATAACATAGCTATATCTTCATTACTTGACATTCTGGCCTTACTTTTTAACACGTTCTGTGCCTCTCCCCATGCCATCTGTTTGTATTTATGAATAGATTTACATCTGTCACCTGAGGCTAACACCACAAAGGATGTGTGTATTAATTACAGTGTTGGAATTTGATTAGGGATGGCCATGTTCAAATCCCTACTTAGCCACAAATCTCATTGGGTGTTGGACCATTCATACTCTCTCAAGGCCTAAATACATGTTACATTTTCCCCAGGTCCAATGCATGATCAGTTGTATACTTGCCAATTCCCTTATGAGAGTTTCTCTACACAAGATGCCTTGGTGTGTGTTCGTCAAGTGTAGGGAGATGCAATGTCAGCTGGGAAGTGTAATTTAAAAAGAGAGTCAGAGGAGATCATTCCTCAGAGGGTTTGTTAATTTCATCTTTGCCTCCCCAAAGGCTCTGTCAATTTCACCTCTCCAGTCTAAAACTGTGTGGGATTGCAATCAGAGGGCAGTAAGGAATGGAAATGGGCTGGAGCTGCCTTCCAGAGCCGGGCTTGGACCTGGAGAGGTTTATAATGGGCTGAAGTTTCCCTTTTGGCATTTCACAGCCCCTTCACACAGCTCCAGTGTATAGCAAAGCCTTTGCCCTGCCGCCAGATGTCTCATGTAGAAACTCATAACTCAGTTCCCAAGTGTGCAGGGCCTGATTTGGATGTTTTAGATTTACATGGGGTTTATAAAAACGAAACAGCCTGTGGGGTGCTCTTTGTTCTACAGAGGGCTCTTTGGGATAAACAAAGGTTTTTCCAACAGCTATTTCTGATCAGGAAAATGGCATTGTGGGGGAGGCAGTATGATCTAATTTGATCAACATGTCAAATGTGTTTAAACCAAAACAATCAAACACTTCAGTTTTGAGGTTGCAAGTAAAATTCCAATTCCATATTTGTAATTCTGCATTTGAAACATAAATGGTAACACAGGAAGTTTTAAATGTCTATAAGTACAGGATGACTGAGAGGTTTTAATGTCAAGGTTTCTCTATATATGGGTTTCCCCCTCTTTCTGTGCTCTACACTGTACCCTTGACATTAGTGATGATAGTCTCCTAGGCCGATTCCAGACGACTAACCTTAAGCCGTTTCATGCCGCCCTCTTCCGGATCGCGACGGGGAAAATGCGAAATATCGCGTTTCCTCGTGCGAGTTTTGCGCGACGACGCGCAAAACTCGCGCGAGGAAACGCGATATTTCGCATTTTCCCCGTCGCGATCCGGAAGAGGGCGGCATGAAACGGCTTAAGGTTAGTCGTCTGGAATCGGCCCTAGTCTGCTTTGGAAATAATATGTCCTCCAATACTGCATTTCTGAATTGAATCCAGTACAAATTCATAAAACTCCATAGTTTCTTGTATCTCTAGACATTGCCTTAGGCATGCACATCAACATCAAGAGGTGCTTGGAGCTATATGAACTGTAGCTTTCATTGTTCCTGAAATTCTTGGATGCTCTTGTGCATGGTTGGGTTAGTATCTGTGGATTGCCCATGGTTTCCATTGGATACTGCTGCTCATGTCTTGGTGTTATCTACTACCCAAATCTATGAGAGTTCTCTGGAGATGTAACCTCCACCCCCACTTGTCAAAATATTTTGGGAAATGAAAAAGAATGGAAGTGTGTACATAAGTGAAGTAAACCAATATCAATTTAGCACCAGCCCAATTTCCCAAAAAATTATTTGATCCTAAAATAGTATAAGGGGCAAAAAATCTATGAGTATCTATAGTCTAAATCATTATTTAGACTATACCCCATCACTTTTAGCTAACACAAAGTATCAAATGAAGAGGGTGCCCCTTCCTTCCTTGCCCTGTAAATATAACCTCATCATTCTGTGTACTCACCTACAGACAAATCCTTTCTTATCTTCGTAACACTAAAAGTTGCCTAGGCTATAAAGTATTGCTCTCCAGTTGTGGTGATGTTATGCCAGCATCTAGCAAGCTGGGCTGGAATTCTTAGGGGTTGGACATACTTGTACTCCTATTCCATAGGTGAACGGTCAGTTACAGTAAAATATAGAGAACATATCTCGATGGAGGAAAGGAAGAGTTAAATGATTGACATTTGAATGAAACAAATGTGAATTTTTTGAGATGTAGGGAGGGGAGGTATGGTTTGCTTGCACTTTTGCCATTTCTGCTGTTTGAAATTAGTACTCACAAAGATCCCTGAGCACCAAAAACAATTTTGGGAGCTGGTGGATCTTCCTGCAGCAACCTCACATGTTAACAGATGCAAATAATTCAGTAGCACAAATCCACTAAACTTTCTGCTCTCTCATCTTCTTGTCGTGTTCATACAGGTTAAGTGTTGAATAATAAAGCCAGTCTGGCCTTATAAATTTAACTTAGCCAATTAACTTTGTTATGTGATGAGTCTAATCAGCAATTCCTGCCATGTGTATCCAAACTGCAACTCTGCATTCTCTGATTGAACCCATTTTGGGGGGAACTTTTATTTTTAGTATGTGTAGTAATAACAATTAGGAGACATGTCCAAAATACAGTGTCAATAAAACATCTACAATACATCTACAAAACATCGACAATACATCAAACATCTACTAGGTTTACTAGGTGAAAAATGAGTCAAAAAAATTATCACCTGGATCACCCCTGTATGTGAAAGGAAGGGACTGTAAATGGGAGATGGAGCTGATAATACAAAACATCAAAACATGAAAAAAGGAAGAGCAAAATAAGTGGTAATAAAAAAGGACAAAAGCACTCTGAAACTGCCAAAGAATGGCTAGCCATTTCTATCTTCCCTCTCCATTTTTATCTTAAAACACAAACACAGTTCTTTTGCTTGCTTGCTTTCCTTCTTTCCTCCTTTCCCCAACAAAACAAATGCTTGTAAGAGTGTCCTGTTTGTCTCCTTGAAAATCAGTTCATCTTATAAATGTATTTTTTTAAAAAAAATCATAAACACTGTCTCAAACTCTAGAACGATTGCAAGCTTTTCCAGTATCTGAAATTGAGGTAGGTCATAGTTTCAGCTGGACCTCTCCAATATTTTATGTACAAATTCATCTATCAGACTGTCATACTTAAGGCTTTTTGACAGTTCACTTTCTACTGATACCATTTTTAAAAAATCCTAAGAGTCATTTTCTTGGCTCATCAGACACCTTAGAGAGTTCTGCGGAAACCACGATAATGGGTACACTAAGGGAAATGCACACTTTTAAAACCCTGTGCACCTTTTTCATTCAGAAATACACATTTTACAGGGGCAAATGAATATATAGTCCGATTCATTTCAGCAAGGCGCTGCGGCTTCTTCATCCGTTACTAATAGTCAATATCAAAATAGTCTTTTGGGGTCCATTGGTGATTGTTAGGGAGAGCCAGCCTTTGCAATTTTGAATAGACCTGTGAAATGTTTCATTTTACCAGCATGTGAGAACTCTTTGTAGCACTATGATATACATGCCTGTCTAGAGAGTTTGAGAAAGAATAAGTGACTGGCAGTGCAGTCCTCAGCAGAGTTATACCCTTCTAAACCCACTGATACAATGGGCTTAGAAGGGTATAACTCTGCTTGGGATTGCATGGACAGAATTTTCAATTGCTTATTTTATATAATATGTGTACAGGTCAAGGACAATTGGTGACAATGTTCCTATAGTCTCATCCTATTAGAAGTTAGATGCTGGAAACAAATTACACATTTGCACCAAGAAGTTTATGGGCTTTGCAGGGTTTCAGGGCATTTTTAAAGGTGCTGGTTGTGACTTGCAAATTGCCAATTCTGAGACTCAGGAGTTAACCCTAGGTACACGAGACAGTGTAATCTGAAATATGTCATATTGCAATTGCTAAGGTTAATAAACTCCAATCCACGTTACCTGTAAGACCTTCTGATTTGGGCTGGCATTTGAAGGAGAAGCCACTACGAGAGATCTTGTGCATATAATAATCTAAATTTTAGCGGGATTTTATTCCATGTTGTTCCTCTTCTGAACCTTTGAACAAAAATGAGGAAAAGTAAGTACCTCTGAAGTACATGAAAACATGTAACTACAGATAAATATTTGCTGAATTAATATGCCACATTCCATGACCCAGATGAACCTTGATACTTTTTGTTTTCTAGTTTGCCAGCATATTTATAGATTATGACCAGGAGGGCTAGAAACATTTTTTTTGCAAAATAATATGAAGATTTTCAGAATCCTTTCTTAAGCAACTGAATTGTAACTAGAGGCCAGATTCTATGCTGAGTGATATGAATACTACCTATCACAATGTATGATATCAATTATAGTATGATAAGGATAGGTAAGGATGGGTTAGGGTAGGTGCAAAAAATGTTTGAGGACAGTTTTGCAGAAAGAACAGGACCCAGAGATGAGCAAGACAAGTGTAGATATTCTGGAGACAGAGAGAAAGAGAAAAATATTTGGTAGGAATGGAAGACCTTTTGATGGCAGTGTGGTCTACATTAATGTTGTACTAGGAACAAGTAGATCTGAATTTGAATCCCTGGGTAAACCAGGGTCACTTTCTTTCAGCTTCATAGGGTTATTATGGGGCGGAGGAGCAGTTTATACCACACTGAGTTTTTTGACATAAACATGGGATATAAAAGTGAAGACTGAATGGTTGGGCAAATGAGAGTTTCCTCAACTCTGTGAGTAAACTTTTTGGCTAAGTCAAATGCGTGTGTGGACACAGAAGAGGTGTGGACAAGAAATTTGTATTAAACATGAAGGGTGAAGAATAGCCAAAGAAGAAATTCAACTTGGTCCGTGTAGTAAACATGGGAAACAATCCTTGCACCACAGAAGACAGCTGCAGTAGCTGAGGGAAAGAACTGAAAGAAACAATGCCAGAGTTTGGCAGAGTGGATTGAGGAAGGAAATGTGGGTTACTCTGGGAAGAGAGAAATGGTACAACATTACAGTAGATTCAACTGGGGGACTAGGGAAAGGAAAAGAGAGTCAATGGCTCCAAAAAATAATACCAAGATACTGAAAAAAGAAAATATGGTTACGATTACTCTCACTTGAATTAAAATGATGGGGTTATCTTAAGGCTGGCAGATATTGTGGCAATGAGAGGTTCTAAAAAGTTGAGAAAAATGCAACCCTTGCCATTAAGTGCTTTTAAGAGCTGTTTTTTTCCTCCAAGGAAGTGGCTTCTTTTTGCACTTCTTTATCCTACTCCAGCTATTCCTCCAGTTTCTCACTTTTTTGAGCAGGGGAGTGGGAGGGGGAGGGATAAGAAGGCTTCGGCTTCTGGGAATGATTTTGTGACTAAAGCAAGATTTTTTTTTGCCTTCCCTTGAGAGGAGAGGAAGCTTCATGCCATTTGTATTTCCATCTGGCACGCAATGGTTACGCTAGTACCTGTGGAAAGCATTTATTGCCCTGTTTCATCTTGCAAAGCCCTTCCTTATTCTTCTTATTAAAAATATTGATGCCATTTTCCAAGAAATGCACCCTAAATATATTTAATTAGGCATTAAATTTAGATTTAACGGGATAGTAACTGCTTCCTAAGTAAATAGTCTGAGATAAGGAAATATTTAGCCAGATTTAGCAGTTGTGTAGCAGATGCTACTCGTATTGCATAATTGTTAATCTCCGACAAATATGTTTTCTTTACTCCACTGGTATTTAATTAACATATAATAACTCTTATTAACTGTAAATGAATTGCTCACATGATGCTGTGGGGAGAAGTATATGAAGCTCTACGGATATAGTAGGGTGATTGCATTCAACGTTTCACACTAGCACGCCTCTTCCCTGCTTTTAGTTTCTTTACAATAGTGTCCTTGTCAGGGTCATCTGGAACAAGAGAGGGAAAAGCTTCATTATGAAAATAGCATATCAATACATGAACAGTTCCCCTCCAGTCCTTCTAGGACTACTGTCTAGGACAGCAGTGTTGCAAATTAGAAGGAACAAAAATCACTTTTATTTCAAACACTGGATAATCTGTATGTTCAGGCTGGATACTGGATTTGTATGAAAAATCAGGATAACAGAATAGTCTACAGCATTGCACAGCTGATGTTACCAGGATAGTGTTCGTGCTAAATTTGGGGGTATAGTGGTATGCATGTATGTGTCAAACTCCAGAAAACTTGCTTTCAATTTCCCTGTGTGCACGAAACAGCCTTTTTTCTTAAATTGGAGACTAATTCACAGTAAAATATTCTAGTTTTGAATTCTGTGCATGATAATCATTATCTCAAAGTCCAGATTTCAAAAACTGGAGTTTGAGAGATCCACATAATTCTACTGGAGTATATATAGCACATATAATTGTTAGAAGTGCCACCATTTAGCTGATGGAATTAAAAATGTTTGCAAAATGTGTCTTTAGGTATTAACCTTTTCATTTTTGCTTGAGAAAAAGAACTTTAAAAATCATAAGCTTGCTCACTTCTATACCAAGAAGACACCATCCGCTAAGGGAGACCTGCATGTAGATACAGATGCTCATCTTGATGTGCACTTGCATTCACCTTGCTGTGCTCATCTGGGTCCTAATGAACTAGCTACATCTGTCTTTTTTATTCATGTGCATCATTAGCCAGGCTATCAATTGCTGTGTGCAACTAATGCTGTTTCAGAGCCTATTTTGACAGATTGGAACTACAGAGAGCCAGGTTCAAATCCCCACTCAGCCATGATATTCATTGGGTGACCTTGGGTCAATCACTCTTTCTCACTCTAAACTACTTTACAGGGCTGTTGTGAGATAGATCAAGATGGGAAGCTGCGTTAGTCTTTCTGTAGCAGTAGAAAAAAGCAAGAGTCCAGTAGCACCTATAAGGCTAACAAAATTTGTGGTAGAGGATGAGCTTTTGTGAGTCACAGTTCACTTCTTCAGATACAGCTACAGTGTGAGTCCATCTGCAGGATTGTTGTGAGAATGTGAGTTCTTTACAGAAAGAGCAGGCTAAAAAAACATGTCAGAACAATGATAGAACTAAAAGTTAGTTTTCTAAACACAATGTATTGGATTTTAATGTATTGGATTTTAAATTTACTGTTAAAAAAATTAAGTAACACATTGGAATCTCAATCCAACAATTAAAAACAAATTCCAAATCTAGCCCTTTGGGGCCTTTCACCTAAAAATTGACCTTTTATTTTATTCCTTCCATTTTACATTGGGTGATACTGGTCCTATCCAGATTCTGGACTCTGGTTTCCTGTTAAATCCTGTCCTTATGTTCACAAACGTGAGGAAAGGAAGATGTCAGAACTGACTGAGCCGTCATCGTGGGCTTCTTACTTAATTAAGCTCCTTCCTTGTGCAGTGATGCCAATGGTGCATGAGCTGCTACGTGAATTCTCTTTGGGTCAGGTCAGCAACGCTGCTGCAAGGATGTGGGGCTCAGCTGGCAGTGATGGCATTTGGGGAAGACAAACTGAGCATTCACACTGTGGGCAACTCAATGCCATCATTGTCTGCACTCCAATTAGACCCTCACAGACCTGAGGGCACAGCAAAAAGAGCTAGAGTGAGAGAGTGAGGAAGGGCTAGTTTGAGGGTGCAGCAGGGATTGTTTTATCTGGGAGAGGGAAGCACAAGAGGAAGAAATATTTGAGCTAATTGCCAAGAAGAATGTTCCCCTTTTCATCAAAGGGACTAATGACTCCATGCTGCTTTGCCAAACTGTTGATGATAAAATTCTCTCAGGGCTTTCCACTACCCCCCCCCCCGCCTTGCTCTTTTTGTTCACCCCCTCCTTTTCAGTTCTTAGATAGTTGTGGTTTGTTTTTTTTAACTTAGAAGATATTATAATATAGGAAAGTATAGATAACACTGAGGTTATCATAGTCATGCATAGATAACATTGAGATTACATTTTAGGAAGGTTTTCTTGTATTTATTAATGACAGTGTACAGATGAGTCTTAAACAGAAGACATTCAAGTCAGATACACTGGTCAGAAGAGAGACAGTAAGGAAAAGGACCAGACACTGTTTGGGATTCAATAGAAAGGACAGTTCAGTGGGGAGGGGGGAAGTTTGTGAGTGTGTTCCCAGAGCTGAGTTCAGGTGTTACTTTTAGCTGTTTTCACGTCTTTTGTCACATAAGGATGGGGTTACCAAAAAGCTTGGAGAAAAATATCCTGTCTCTTTAATAGAGGCTTAATGGGATGCTATTTACCAGGTGATTATAAACCACCCTTATGCCATGAAAAGTATCAGCTGTCCATTTCTTCACATTAAGAAACCTTTCCAGTCTTGCTGATCAACCCACATGAGAATGGTCTGCTCAAACTAAGGGCACACAATATGAACCAGGAGACTGCAGTCTCCAGTGGGGCCACATCCGGAACCTGTAAGCTAGTTTGAGGCTTTGGTGAACAATAGTGGTAACTGGTAAGATACCGCGGAGAGTATCACTTCAGATTGCAGGGGGGGACATCAGACCTTTGAATGCTCTCCTGCCTCCTCCCTGCACGAAGTAAACCGACATATTAGGGAAGAGTGTTATGTGCTTCTATGCATTTGCTTATGGCATGCAAGGACCTTTTTACCCACATATGCCAAAACACAACTCCTCTCCAGCAGTCTGAAGGTCAGGTCTAGAATTCTGTCAGCTCGATCTACCATCTAGTTCTGCTATCTACTCTGCAGAAAGTTTGTGACAGGAAATTAGTGGGCACATTGATGACCAAAAGCTGATGAGGAAAACTCAGCATGGGTTCTGTAAGGGAAGATCTTGTCTCACCAATCTGTTAGAGTTCTTTGAGGGAGTGAACAAACAAGTGGACAAGGGAGACCCGATAAATATTGTTTATCTTGACTTCCAGAAAGCTTTTGACAAAGTTCCTCATCAAAGGCTCCTAAGTAAGCTCAGTAGCTATGGGATAAAGGGCCAAGTCCTCTTGTGGATCGAAAACTGGCTAATTAATAGGAAACAGAGAGTGAGTATAAACGGGCACTTCTCACAGTGGAGGGTGGTGAGCAGTGGGGTGCCACAGGGGTCTTGTTTATTAATGATTTGGAATTGGGATTAAGCAGTGAAGTGGCTAAATTTGCAGATGACACGAAATTGTTCAGGGTGGTGAAAGCCAGAGAGGATTGTGAGGCACTCCAAAGGGATCTGTCGAGGCTAGAAGAGTGGGCATCCATGTGGCAAATGAGGTTCAATGTAGCCAAGTGCAAAGTAATGCACATTGGAACCAAAAATCCAAAATATAAATACAAGTTGATGGGGTCTGAACTGGCCGAGACTGACCAAGAGAGAGATCTTGGAGTCATGATAGATAACTCACTAAAAACGTCAGCACAGTGTGTGACTGCCATAAAAAAAGCTAATGCTATGCTAGGGGTTATTAGGAAAGGGATTGAAAACAAATCAGCCGGTATCATAATGCCTCTGTATAAATCGATGGTGAGGCCTCATTTGGAGTACTGTGTACAGTTCTGGTCGCCACACCTTAAAAAAGATATCATAGCACTGGAAAAAGTACAGAGAAGGGCAACTAAAATGATTAAAGGGTTGGAACACTTTCCCTATGAGGAAAGATTGAGGCGCTTGGGGCTCTTTAGCCTGGAGAAAAGACGACTGAGGGGAGACATGATAGAGGTTTACAAGATAATGCACGGGTTAGAGAAGGTAGAGAAAGATGTGTTTTTCTCCCTTTCTCACAATACAAGAACTCGTGGGCACTCTATGAAATTATTGAGCAGTTGGGTTAGAACAGATAGAAGAAAATACTACTTTACACAAAGGGTGATAAACACATGGAATTCGTTGCCACAGGAGGTGGTGGCAGCTACAAGCATTGCCAGCTTCAAGAGGGGACTGGACAAATATATGGAGCAGAGGTCCATCAGTGGCTATTAGCCACAGGAGATAGATGGCATTCTCTTTGTGGAGAGGTGGTGCTCTGTTGTCTTGGTGCTGGAAGGAGGGCTTCTGGTGTCCTGGCCTCACTGACAGTCCTTTAGATGGCACTGGATTTCTAGCCACTGTGTGTGACAGAATGTTGGACTGGATGGGCCACTGGCCTGATCCAACATGGCTTTGCTTATGTTCTTATGTTCTTAAAAGTGCCCATGTTGGAAATCCTGTTCCTGTAGGTGAAGAATATAGCGCATGGCAAGGGATGGTTTCATTCAGGGGCGTGTGCACTGCCACTGGCCCCACTCCTGACCTCTATGTGCTCTGGTCTCTGCAGAATCTAAGCATGTATGCTGAAACACTGCCTTGCACTATCCTTACCTTGAACTTTTCCAGGGTACAGGCTACAGGGGTGCCCCTGTAATTTCACAGCACTTCTCTCTCTTTCTATGTCACATACACACACACACAACTGTGCAGGATTGGGTTTACATGCACACAAGTTCCAAGGATGCGTGGTGGTCAGGAGTGGGGCCATCTGCTGCTCAGGGCTGGCAGGTCTTTCAGCTTGTGGCAAGGCATTTCTCAGGGCAAAGCCACTTGTCTGATTCATCTACTGCAAACGGACATGCCAGTTAGTCCGCTTGGGCCTCGTGTGAAAGACTGCCTGCTCTTCTAAACGCTTCACACCGGCTACAAACGGAGGAGCGCTAACTTGTGACTTTGCTTCACAGCAGCCCACCCTGCCCGGCGCCTGCTCTCCTTCCAGTCTCCTTTGAATTCACTCCGCCGGCTCTCCTCGTCTGTCGAGGCCCCCTGCCGCCGCCGGCCTGCCCCTCCGCCGCTCTCCGAGCCCCTCTGCCTCCTCTCTGGTCTCCCACCCTCTCGAGCCTCCCGCGGGCCCTCTGTCTGGAGGGGCTCGGGAAGGCCTCGAATGAAACTGTTGTCGTGACAACCCAAAGGAGCATCAGCTTTGATCCGGGCGGGCGGGCAGCAGCTGAAGGGGACAGTTGTGCGAGCGGAAGGGGGCGGGCGGCGAAGAGAGGCGGCAGAGCCCGCCGAAGGGAGGCAGGAGCGCGGGGGAAGGAGTTGCCCGAGAGGCAGCCTGCGAGGGGCGCCCCCTCCCCTCCCCTCCCCTCCGCCCGAGCTGAGCTCCGGCTTCGCCAGGGAGCCGCTCGCTCGCTCTTCCTCCCTCCCCTCCCCTCGCCTCTCCTCTCCCTCCGTCGCCCCCTCCCTCGCTCCGCCTGGGAAAGTGGGTTAGGAAGGGAGGCGAGCGCTCAGAGACTGCTCAGCCGCTCGCCCGCGCAGGAGCATCCCCGCGCGCCCCACAGGAGGAGGCGGCGGCGGCGGCACGCGAAGTCCCAGCCCCTCGCCTTAGGGGGCTCGCTTGCCCGTGTGGAGCCCCGCCGGACCGCTGCCTTGTTTGGGTTTCGGGGTTTTTTGTATGTAGAGGAAGGTCTGGCGTTCTTCGCCTGCCCCGCTATTTGCGCGAACCCTCTCCGGTTGTCTTCGTTTTGACCTCAGTCCGGGTTGTTTCGGGGGGCACTTTTTGGAAGGAAGGAAGACTTTCCATTCAGATCACGGGGAAGGCATCGAAAGGGGAACGCAGCAAAAGAGGAACTGAGAACTAGGCAGAGCGAGAGGCAGAGAGCCCCATCCAGCCAGCTTTTCTGGACGAACGAGGCAGAGTTGTGCAGCCCCTTCCCATTGCTTTCCAGATAAGTCCTCCCTCCTGCCCCCGGTTTCGCCGCCTCCTCTCTGGGTGTGAAGCCGCCTTCCTCTACGCACCGAGCGGGAGAGCGCGCGAAAGAAAAGTCCGTCCGTTGCAACTCCAGCCATGGTGGGAAGGGCTCAGCCCGATCGGAGACAATTCCCGCTGGTCCTACTGAGATTGCTCTGCCTTCTCCCCACAGGGCTGCCGGTCCGCAGCGTGGATTATAACCGAGGTACCGACAACATCACGGTGAGGCAGGGGGACACAGCCATCCTCAGGTAGGGGGCGACTGCCCAACTTTCCTTCTTCTCTCCTCGTGTCTCCTGCCCGATGGGGCAACTCGTGTCAGTGTGTGTCTGTTCGTACGCGACTCATGGGATGTGTTGTGCGAAACGAATTCCGATTCAGCATCGTTGCACACTATCTATCTATCTATCTATCTATCTATCTATCTATCTATCTATCTATCTATCTATCTATCTATCTATCTATCTATCTATCTATCTATCTATCTATCTATCTATCTATCTATCTATCTATCTATCTATCTATCTATCTATCATCTGCAGAGTGGTTTGGAATGAAGCCTTTCCTGGGCAGGAAAATCGAACCGCTGTTTGTCCCATGCTCTTCTCCATCTCTGTAACTTTGCCTTCTCCCCCCTGGTCTGGTTAAGAATGTGCCAAGTGTATAATTTACTTGCCTTTCAATGAAATGGACACACGTAGGAAAGGAACTTGCCTTGTCTTTGAAGTGGAGATTGGGCAGGTTTTTTCTATTTTTTTTAAATCACGGATTTGTATGATGGTAATTCTAACGTTGGTCTATTGTAAGCTACTTCAAACTATGCTAGATATATAAAATTGCAAATAAACAGCATTGAGACCACCAGTTAAAACAATTAAGGTGGGGGCTTAGAGAGAAACTCCTCCCACATTTTGTAGTTAAAGGACCAATCACTAGTGACTTGTGGAAATGTTGTTCTCTCTTCCTTCTGGACATTGTGTTCTTCTGAAATTCGAGTGCTGATCATGTAAATCCAGACACATCATCTAGCTCCTGTAAAGAACAGCAAAAGCATTGATGACAGAATTCTGATATGAGATTCTTTGGATAGTTTGAATTGAATGACACCCTGGTGGTACCTTGTTAGGTTATGAAGTGTTTGGGCTACTCCTCTATGCATCTGCTTGCTCCTCTTATTGCCTTGGTTGAGGCATGAAGAAGAGGCGTGCTTTGTGTATATGTACTTGTGTGGTTTAGGCAGCCAGTTGTGGGGATGCCACACCTGAAAATAGTCAGTGCCAGTTCCTCAAAACTGGGATTGCGTGAACTGTGTAAAAAGAAAAAGAAAAACAAACACCTTTCCAGCACACTTTGTGTCTTGCATGAACTCTCTCCCCATTTCATTCAAGTAAGTTATATCATCATAATCTGCTCAATTTAACCTAGCGTTTCTGTCCTACTAACGAAACTACTCTCCCTCTCTGTGTGCACACTCATGCATGCATTCTGCATATTATGGCAATAAAACTATTGGGCGTGATTGAGAATAAGCGTGTAATCCATGCAAAGAGCTGATGATGCACAACCCTCAAATGCCCAGGGAGCAGTTCCTTGGCAAAGCTAATGACAGCAGCAAAGTTTTCATTCTCTTCCTCTGGAATTAGTCTTGGTAGCTAGTAGATGCTGCTGTGAGCTTTTGAGCCCCAGTGTGCTTTCCTCTGTCTCTCTGTTTAATAATTGTAGGTGCATTCTTATTACTGGGGGTGGGGAGAGGAAAGAGTATGAAAGAACTCCAATAGCATTAAGGAGGGAGGTCCCTTTTCTTTAGGGTCTTCATTAGTCCAAAGATGCTGGGTGCAGAAAAACAGGACACGATGTATTATCTTTACTCCCATTACATTTACACCCATGTTGATAATTGTGTAGGCAGAGGGGATTCTAGAAAGCAAGGCTGTGTATCTTTTTGCTCCTCTTAAGTTCCTGTGAGCTGGATGTGTTCTGATCCTGGCATATCCTTTCGCAGAATCCATTTCCCCAGCTCTCTAGACTTGTTAACTTGCATGTAAGGTTTATCCACATGGAGTAATAGGATTTACTGAGTAATTTATCTGCCTTGTGATAGAAAGCGTCAGCAAAACTACAAACAGCTAACAGTGGGTGCTGCTGCCTCTGACTCAAAAGTCCTCTGGCTAGTCCTTTGGCCCTCGGGGGATTCATGACTTTGTTAACCCTTTTCAGTGGTGCTTCCTTATCTGCTTCCATTTTAAAATGCACAGTACATAATTCCACTGGTCTCTCGCTTTCTTGCATAGCACAAGAGGGAGTATGCTCAGCTCCACTGTGTACATATGGCAGCAGCAAAGTCATTAAGCTCACTTACCCAGCCAGGGGTCATTGGATTTCTATTTCCCACTTAACCTTGCAACCCTGGAGTTTATCTAAAGATATTTAGTGCTCAAAATACATTTGCAGTAAGGATGTGTGTAGCCAGCATGGAGGTGACATAGAACATTCATGTGCTTTTGTGTGAGGAATAGGAATGTGCACAGTTTGGCAATGTTTCTATAAGTATATTGGCATCCATTGATGCATCTGGAATACAGAGGGAAAGGGGTACTGGGGGGGGGGTTACCAACTTCAGCTGGGCAAAGAGTATGTGAACTTTCAAGTCAGGATTTTTTGTAGACCACAAAGATAAACAACTGAAGATCCAGCTGTAGCAAGGAGAGTTTCAACAGCACAAACACAAAAGGACCTGCATGCTTTGTAAATCTGCCCCAGGCAAGACTCTGATTCGGAATTGATCTATCTTTGTCAGGAGTTTCTGTGCATGTTGCACATAAATGTGCTCACTTAAGGCAATTATTTCAAGGATGTGAGCCTTGCAGTCCAGAAGTGTTGGGAGGTTCATACAGCACAATTCTCTTGGCCATCTGCACAGCTACAGAGATGACTAGAGGTCAGTTTTGTGCCTTCCCCGTAGCACTGTTTGGGCATGTATTTGAATAGAAATGAATGCATAAAGGAAATTGGGGTTGTGTTTACTGGCCCTGGCCCTGGCCTTCCTGCATTCAAAGGAACTAGTTGCAGAGAGCCTATGCGTCTGCATCCAGATTCATTTTGGTTCTCATATGCAGAATCCACATCTTGGGAAATGGAGAGCATGTGCTGAATTCTATACATGTTCAGGTATCTACTAGAGGCAGGCACAAACCAAAATATGATCTAACGTTCATCATGAACTGGGCCAGTTCATGGTTCACGAACCAGCAGTTTGTAGGAGCTAATTTTTCACGAACCATGACGAATTTTAGCCCTGTTCGTTTTTCGGTTAGTCACTGTAGACAGCCTGGTGCTGATCAATTAGTTTCCTAGGCAACGGTGGAGGGGGGGGATAGGCTCTCTGCAGACCTGCTGACCTGGAAGTGACGTTTTTGTGAACCCAACAAATCGGTTCGCGAACTGGGTCAATAAAACACGACGAACTACGAACCTCACAGTTTGGAATTTTCCCAGTTCATGCTCATCTATAGTATCTACATATGAGTTCTGTGCAAATGAGATTCTTGAGCATATGGTGGTGCTGAGAGGAGGAATCAGTTGAGTTCTTTCTACCCCAATGAACTACTTGAACAGGGATATGTTAGCATGATCTTCCCACAGATGCTTTTTGGACTTCTGAAAATATTTTATAGGGCTCAGATGAAAGTGTGAGTAACTTATATATGAGTGTTCCCTTAGGTAATATTTGATCCAAGTTCCTAAAAAAGATATGGCTGGCTTTTAGGTTTGAGGTCCCTTGTGGACAACAGCCAGCTCCCTCTCCTTTTGCTGGGAATAGCTAGTCATTTGGTCTTTTTATTGTTTATATGAAAGAAAATATTCATAGTTGGATTTGATAGGTGTTCAAGAAATGCTGTCTTGGGTCTGAGACTAATCAAAGCAGAGTTTCTAAGTATGATTGGGGTGCAAAAAATGACTGAACTATGTGCCTGGGTTTGGGATAAGCTAGAGGAATTTGCTAGCATTTGTCTTTCTACAGAAACATAAATTTGCAAGCACATAGATGAAGCAGCAGAGATTCCGACTGAATGTATAGGGACCTTAGAGGATCTCAGATACATGGCTGACTCCAGATGGTGTTGAGATTAGCATATTTCAGGGCCTTCAGAAATTTCACAGACCCACTAGTATTACTTTGCTCAAGACACTTTGACAAGGTCAGAAATGGAGTAGGAGAATTCTTTTGGCATGCCCATCTTCTTGTCGGTTCCAGAGATACAAGGAGTACTATAGTTTTGTCTCATCCAGTACCTTGCCTAAGTCCTGCAACTGGAATTGCTCAAGGGGACAAAATATGTATGTTTCACAGCAGAATGGTCAACTGTCTTTCCTCAGTTAGGAGAGGAGAGTACCTTGCATGGATTCTGCGCATCTGAAGACAGACATCAATCAGTATCTTCTACAAAACCTCACCGTGTAAAAGCTTGGATGATAGCATGCAATAATTTAAAGTAAATCTCGCATTACAGGAGGGGACTGCATTCTTTTGGAGCATTGTTGTCAGAATGCAAGTTCCTGGTATCGCTTGCCACTACTGTTATCTGCAGCACTGATAACGTAAAACTCTCCCCCCACCCCGCTTCCGCAGTAACAGTGTGTAACTACTGTGATGCAAATGGCAGAATTACTGGTGTAATGATCATGCATTCCTTTTTTTTAAAAAAGCCATCTAATACACAGTCAAAGCCCTATGAAAGATGAGACAAAACTAAAGTAAGCCTTTCATTCATTACTAAAAGCCACTGCTATCTGTAGATAAATAAGCACCTGAAGAATGCATGTATATGCATGTTTGTATGTATGTGCTGTGTTTGCATACAGAATCACACTGCATTAATTAAAGTCATTTAAGCAAATTTTGACACCAAGTATAAAGTTGTGCCCAGGACTTAAATGCCTTTCTCACTCAAACTGCATATCATCATGTACACGATTAGTTTTATAATTCTTAGCTGTATCTGCATGAGCAGAAAAATTCAGAAAATAAAGAGCAAAATGTTGTTCTTCTGTTTTACTCAGAGCTGAACTAACTGTTGGGGTTGTAGCCTGTGCTGTTTTTGAAGGCACAAACTAACTCCCTATATAAACAACCTTGAGATTAATAATTTCAAACTCATGAAGGAACTACAGACCATTTACACTCTCTTAGAAGGCACAGTTATATGTGTGCGGCTTCAAAGATAGGTATTATACCGCAAGTTCATGGCCTGACTCGTGGTTATAAAGACACCCGCCAGTGATTTTACCTATCAAACCAGAGATTAAGGTTATTCAGTGTGAAGTTTGCATTAATCTAATTTCATTAATTTTCAATAAATGAATTTGAGTTTTGTGTTCCATTTGTGCATTTTGCATACCAAGTTCACAGAGACAGTCTCCAGGTTTGTCAGTACAGCAAAGTTCATGAATATGCGATCTTCAATCTTGAGGTTGATGAATATTTGTGACCTTGTAAAGTTACCACTGAAACAATGACACTCATCATATTCATCAATAAAATCCAAGGTTTGTTTGCTTTGACAAATAATGAAATGTGAATACAAGTCAGGTGTTCTATCAGGAACTATTACTTTTAGATTCCCTTTTCAGATTTCAATCCCAGTATTTCCTTATGCTGAGAGAAACACAATATAAAGATGTTTTATACTAAGGGGCAGATCCAGAAGTATAAAATACATGCATGTTGTATGAGTATGTATGCTGCAGCTTTTACTTTTAAAATCCATTACCTTCATTTTATGTTTTATTGTTGGATATGAAAATCCATGGCAGTTGAATCAGTTATGAAGGTGTATTGTGTGTCAAAATAGTGCTATTTCATTTTCAAAGACACACTTGTGGGGATCTGTCCTTTTCCTAGTTGTTGCTTGTATACTGAAATTTATAATCCACCTTTCTGTTCACATAACAGAAGTGGGCTATGAAGTGGCCCTAAGGGAACGTGTAGGAGTCTGCCTTTGAAGAAGGCTTTCCATCGAACTATTATTTTTTCAGGCGGACCAAAATAGTTATACTCAATTCCAGAAATGTCTGCACTGCCTCCTTCAAGCATCTCTGGGGAATCAGCAGTAAACTACTGTAGGGTCATCCAGCAGAATTTAACCCTTAAGTGGTTCTGATCACAAATGAAATCCAGAGTGGTATGGGCACACTGAATGGTATATGCAACTGCAAATCTGCCCTAGTCAAACTTCAGTTTGTGTCATTTTAAACCAAAAACAACCCTAGGGCAGATGAAGTGCTGACTGAACTAATAAAAAGTCAAACTAAGTGAATGAATTATTTGAAGTCAAAGCTGAACTTGACATTAATATTCTCAGGTGTGTGAATTCAAATGTGAATTGTTTCAAAGGAAACACACCCTTTTAAGGAAAAGTATTCTCATTGCAGTCATGCCGAGAGGAATGTGGGATCTGTGTACCACTTTCTTCTACAGGTGGGCACAAACAAAGGGAGACAGCTATGATTTTTACTCTGTCTTTCCTAATATGCCATCTTTTCATTGCCATGGTATGCAGGGGAATGTAGAGATTTGATAAAATCAGTAATTAGCTTCGAATTTCAAATCTCTAGGAAAGTTGGGTCAAAATGCAAGACATTGTATTATTAGCTGAATCGCCTCAAAGATGGGGAATTAATAGGCAATGGGCATATATTATGGGATCCTAACCTATGTTTACCAGGGTCAGAGTTTCTGGAGCACGCACAATAACGGAGGAGACTAGTACTTTAAAATGATTCACAGCTTTTACTTAAGAACCTTTAAGCTTACAGGGTCTAAGAATCACACACACATTCAATACAGAACTAGGAAATCAAAGGGTGGAAAGAGTATAGAGATGGTTGCATTAGCAGGAAAGATCGTTGGTGGGCGATACGTTACCTGTCCGTCGAGAAGCAGAGATTCAGCAGAGAGGAGCAGAATCCCTAGTGAAGTGGCCCGCACTCCACTAGGTGGGACAGAGTGGGAGTGAGATCTTGAGGGGTTCGAGCATCTGACTAGTGACCAGAGAGGGTTGCCTTAAATAGCCAATTTCTATCCTTAGGCAAGACCTGGGCTGGGTTTCACAGCTCGTAAGTGGTTCTTAGGCAATTTAACAACAGTAATTAATGTGCCGCTTTAGTGAGTCATAAGAAATCCGGGGTGGACACTTTGGAATCTAATGTTTGTTTTTGTGACATCTCCGAAGGGACAAAAGGGCAAGGAGCAAGGATGGGCGGGGAATGATTGGATTTTTCAGTAGTCCATAGCTTGATGGGTGGAAGCGATTATCTTGATGTGCAATTAACAGAGTCCAGAAGCGTCTTGCTTCACGTCTTTGTCTTTGGCTGGACAATGACATCTGCTTACTAGGAGGCACACCTGGAAAGTGGTACGTGACAGGAGCGCTGGCATGTCATGGCTCCCACAGGAAAATAGTTGTCCTTTTTAAACTGTCTCTGGGACATGGCTTCTCTTTGGCCCACTAGTGGTCCCAGTTCTGGTAGGGATCTCAGCAGTGGCTGGCATCTGGCAAGTGGGCACATCAATCTGAGTGCAAAGTGGCTACTCCATAATGGTCCCAGGGAGGGCTGCTTGTGGGCACTGGCTGGGGGAGGTGCCCTGCCAGTCTCACGAAGTTCCCCTTCCAAACATAGGATTGGCCTCAGTGCCAAGTTGTGCACAGTTCATATAAAGTCCGTGTCCAGGTCCTAGGAGGGGGTTCCAGACAACAGTATTAAGAGTTACACATCAGTTTTTTACCTAGGTTAAAAATAAAAAAGATTCAATCAAATCGATAAGTTATATAGAAAATATTACAGCTGTGCAGTGGACTAGAACAGTGCTTTTGTTCAATAGTGCATGGTGCCACACACTGTTCTTGCATATAGCCAGTCATTAAAGAACTGTGAGTGGCTCATTTCCATTCCAAAATTTACTGAGCAGAAGTTCCTATATAAGGACTGATCTGAAATCAATGGGCTTAGACTGGAGTAACTCAGTTTCTCAGTTCTTTACCTACTGATGGCCTTGCTTGGAATCTAGTCTCAAAAGGGATGGCTTTCCTTTTATGTCTACCATATTAGCCATTGAGAACAATGCATTAATGCAACTAGTATTAATGCAACTAGCATTAATGAAGATTTTTAGAAGTTTTGTCTTCAGTAACTGATGAGTTCTAGTTAACTGTATTACCTGTAAAATACTCATGCATTGTTTCTAGAAACCAACCGTTCCAAGTTTGAGACAAGAGTTAAATCGCTTTCAGTTTTCCTCTGGAGAAGAGCTGTGGTTCAACGGTACAGCATCTGGTTTGCATACAAAAGGCCCCAGGTTCAATTCCCAGCATCTCCAGTTAAAGAGATCAGTTAGTAGGTGATGAGAACACCCTGGAGAACTGCTGCCAATTAGAGTAGACAATGCTGAGCTAGATAGACCAATAGCGTAACTCATTAGAAGGTAGCTTCATGTGTTGGGGTGCTGGCTCAAATTGCATGCAACAGATCTTAAAATACATGTTACTTACTGCTGTCTCATGCACCGATATGACCCATTTCAGTGCATTATGCAACATTGTTAATGCTTTGAAATCTTTTGCCTTCATTGCTACTTGTTCCTTCAGTTTTATAGCTGGAGAGAGAGTGGCTTGCCAAGGGAAAGTGACCCAATGAGACCATATTTGAACACCTTCTTTACTTACTGAACTACATAGACACTTGGCTAGAAAAGGATAGACTTACTGACAGCCATTTTAAAGAACCAGATGGAGTAGAGGTTCCAATGGTCTTGCATCAGGGAAATCTGGGGCTGAATTCAGCCGCGAAGCTCACTGAGTGAGTTTTGGCCAATCACAGTCTTGTTCTCTCATATTTCAGTTTGTGTCACCTTGAATTCCCTGGAGGATTTGTAGGATACAAATCGGATTACTTGATAAATATATAAAACATGGTATAGAGGGAGCTTTAACACAGCAACTCACCAGGATATAGCACATTCATGTTTTTGGTGAACCAGGTGCCATTTCTTTCCACTGTGATTATATACAGCTCTTCTAGGCTCTTCTAGTGCCAACAACCTGGAGAAAAATGTCCTGGCCTGTTAACAGAGATTTAATGAGTAAAAAGGGGCAGGTGAAGCTTTTGATGGCATAGACGTAAATAACATCAAATGTAGATAATATCCTAGTAAGTCTCTATTAAGGGAGCAGGACATTTTTTCCCCCAGGTTGTTGGCAACCCTATTAGACACAGAAGTCTAGCTCCTTAGAACTGCATTGCTAGTGACTGTCAGAACATTATTGATTCTAAGAGGACCCAAACCAAATGTAAAGCCTTTGGTCATTGCATTTTGTTTGATCTATATGAATATAAAATCCAGAGAGACAAACAAAGTAAAGAGCAAAATCAGTTGTATGTATGAATAAATCACCCGCTTCTATTTTTAACAAAGATTAAACATTTCAGGAAGAATATAATTAGATATTTCCGGGGATGAGATTCAGAGTGAGCACAACCTACCTACTTATTTTACAGGGAGATCCCAGCCTACTAATTGTTAACACCTTGAGGTCTCATTTAGCCTTTAGGTTAACAGAAAGCAATAGAAATATTTAGGGAAAAAACTATTTATTTTGAAATTTTATTTTAATTAATAGATTATATTCATGCAACTAAAAAAAGACTATACAGCTATTGGCTCTGCATGTATTTTTAGTTTTTGTTTTGTTCTTGAGGCCCATTATAGTAGTCTAGCTTATGGTAGATTGATAGTGGTAGCCTTGTGTTCTGAAGGGTCTGTTCTCTTCTTCTCCTGGACACTTCAATCCAAAAGGTGAAGAATGGATGGAGTTACATTTCCAGTAACAGCTTCAGTGTAGTAGTTTTGGCTTTCAGATATTTTAGTGATGTTTTTGGAGCTATGCATTTCAATAAAACTTCTTTAAGTCAAAACAGTAACACATCATTAAAAACAAAGTCTGTGTCATGCACAATCTAGATAAAGGAAAAGTAAGAGTTGCATAGATTATAGTTTTCCTTAGCATACAGTTCATAACATAAAATGTTATGACTGAAGTGTATTTCATTAAAGGCTGATTGCATTAAATGCTGAAGCTGTAAAGGTGCTTAAACACACTGATTTTACAATGGGGAAAAATTATTATCAGAACACAACCAGAATCATTACCCTGCTGTTTAATCTTCTCTCAAAATGCAAGTATGGAACAGTCCCTAGTGACAGTTCCATACCCCAGTGACAGTGTTTTAATGCAACTGAGTGACAGCACACTTCAGCCCATTAGCTTCAGGAATGCATGTGTGATTGAATGTCACGTAGTCCAGCTGAAGGAGAAGAATGTGTACCAGTGGGCTGGAGGCAGTGGATCTATTGAAGATATCTACTGTTGACCAGTACAAAATGCAGCAAAGTTGAGAGGCTTTTCACATGGCACACACAAACAAACCTAGGTTTGTTAGCTAATATATCCTCAAAGTGGAATAGCAACAAACCATGGCTCCTTGAGAAGTATACGTGCATAAAGTGTAATGTGTGAAGTGGATCATGGTTTAGGCAAAGCATAGGGAAAGAGAAACAGACATTGAGCAGCAATATTGTTGAGGATTTCCTGTCTGAGTATTGCGAATGGTTTAACCAAAAGAGAATGGAATCTGGGTTTGTGACAAAAGAATCTTCCTATATGGTCATTAAACGTTAGGAGATGCCCTCCTGTTAACTTTGTTCAGATGCATATCAAAGTCTGAGAAAAATCCCAGTGTAGGATATGAGGCAGTTGTGTGTGTGTGTGCATATTTACATATGTACACAGGTATGTATAGAAACAAGTGCTTGGACTAAGGGATGGACTAAGAGAGAGAAGAAGACTGGATGTGGGCTTTGAGGGGATTGAAGGTGAAGCAACTTTGGTGGTGCAGGATGTGGGTTAGAGTATCTTCTGCCCTAGAGCCAGTGCTTTTGTGTATATAAGGTTGTGCCAGTTCCCCCCCCCCCACTAGGCTGTTCCTGAGGGCTACTTTCTCTGTCTCTGGCTGAGTGGGGTGGGCTGCTGCACAAAAATTGGGACTCGAGAGAGCCTCCCAAAAGATGACAGTACTCAGTACTTGAGTACCATCATACAAAAAAGCCCTGCCTTCCTGTAGCAGTGCCTCTTTGTCTCCACCTGTGTTCTTATATAGTGCTGAACAATGCCACTGATACAGTATATATTTCCAGTGCTCTGTCATCCAAAGGGAACTGAACTCAGATAGTGCTGCTCCTGGAACTTCTCATCATTTGAAGGAAAAAGGGAGTACATAACAACAACAACAACAACAACAACAACAACAACAACAACAACCCCCCGCCCCTCCCCACACACCCATGATTATGTCTTAAGTTTTAGTTGCTCTTAAATATTGTCAATAATGTTTGAAATTGGACATTTGACATGTCGGTATCGGATATAAGCTGGAAGTGGAATCTGCGGAGTCTGTGTGGGGCACCGGGTCTTTCTGTGCAACAGGGAAAGTTGGAGCGGGATGCAATAGCGCCATCATTTCCTAGGGACAAAGGCACCCCAAGCCTCTTTAGAAGAAGACCAAAATAGTTAAGGGACAATAACATACTTACAATTTCCCCTTCTGAAAGGATCCCAAACCTGCTTGTGTGAAGTCACCCTCAGGATATATCTTTTGTGAATGCAATGGGAGAGATCTAAAGGCTGAGAAGCATTATCCAGATAATTCAAAATACATAAGCAAATATGCACATTGCACTCTCATGTAATATAGTGGAAAGATCTTGCGTTCATTGGGTCTGTGAATTTGTAGTTTGTGTGCAAACTGTGAAGAAGTACCAGAGATTTTACTGTAAACCACGCTATATTTTTGCTGATATGTAGTGTGCTTTTAATACTATACTGAGATTTTAAATATATACACCTAGGGAGACAGGGCAGTGGGAAATATACAGCCCTAGCAAGAGTGAAACTTATAAAATATATTTTTCATTTGGGGGGGGGGAGGGTTGCGAACTGTACCAGCCTGGAATTTGGAATATATGCAGGTAATAGTGTTCACATCTGTACAAACTGTATACATTTGAGGGCTGGAGTAGATGGGTTAACAAATCATAAGTGAGGCTTCAGTGGAAAAAGAACAAAGGAATGTTACATTGATTGATATACATGCAGTATTATAATACCAAATCTATAACTTATGTTAAAGAAAATAGAGGATGAGAAGTGTCAGATTGTGTTTGTTCAACCTGCTCCCCTGAGTCTGCACATACATTTCAATCTGGAGCAAAGTGCCATATGTTTCCCTACTTGGATTATGTTAAAATAGAGATAGCTATGCAAGGTACCTGAAAAGCATGAGAAAATCTCTGTACTCCATTGATTGGTCTCACGTTAGCTTAGTTTAAGCTTGCAACTGAATTGTGTCTCCTTTTTAGTGGAAAGGAGGCCTTCAATTCTAGTTCTGATCCAAAGAGCAGCGTTTTGCTTTTAATGGGTGACTGTAAATGTTCCTCCCTTCCTCCAGCTGTGATGATGGGGGGATATGCATTTGGTAAACTTCCCCACCCCCTCTCTTAAAAGCATGGAAGTACCCATCTTCAGAAGCTAGGTATGCATATTTAAAGATGTAATTAGGGATGCACACTGAAATAACTAATCATATTCAATATGAGCACACTCCATTCATTAACCTTGGAAGAGTAACTGATGAAAATGAACTTTCCTTTCACTTTTGGACCTCGTGGGCTAGGCCAGTTCTGTTAGCAACTGCATTTTGCTTTCAGTTTTCCTTGTCCCATGCTATATTAAATGCATTTCCCTGGAATGGCAAGTGGGAGAGAATGTGGTGTGTGTATGTGTGAGTGATTCAACAGAGACACACCAGATAGGCATTCTAGCCCTCAAGAATGTTCTGCCTGTGTCTTCCCAAACAGCTTCATCCCTATTTGATATTTCTTTGCACAGCATTTTCCCTGCTTACACTGATGGCTTGAGGGTTCTCATTCTAGATAACTGGGGATTCTCTTTCCTGGAGCCATACCAGCAACCAGAAGAGCAAGTGCAGTGCAGGCGGCTGATGGAACAAGGCAGAAAGTGGTTGGTGGTGATGGGGAGGTTTTTTTGGCCTAAGTTCAATTCTCTGTTCCTCAAGAAGCCCCCTGTGTGCCTGTGGTTCGATTTGGACTAAATTTTCTACCTACTGAATGAAACATCCCTGTCTCTTCTCTCCCCTCTCCTACAGCAGCCCACTGATATCCCACTGGTGGGATGTAGGGGACACATTGTTCCCTACATTGTTCTATTCACTGTAAAACAGAAATGGCAAATGTGCAGCTGGGTGAGGCAGTTCTTACAATGGGCAACCTACCTGCTTTACAGAGCTGAAGGCATTGAGCTCCCATCCATCACCAACCAAAAAAACACATACACAAAGGGTAGGATGGGGGGAGGGACATCTGTTAGGATTGGAGCGGGGCTTTTCACTCATTCCCAGCCCTGGGTTCCTTTGGTAGCCACCCCCCCCCCACAAACTGAAAGAGGCTTAACCCTTCACCAGCCAAAGCTGGTGAGCCCCTGTGCATATACAAAGTTCTAGCAAATGGCTGAGCAGGAGGTTTGTGGGTAAGGCTTGGACACAGCTTGAATTAACCAAAGTAAGATCTTAATGAGTAGGGTATGAGATTTCATGAGCCTCACTTTGAGCTGAGGCTCATGAAATCTCATACCCTACCATTAATTTTGTTAGTCTTATAGGTGCTACTGGACTCTTGCTCTTTCCCACTGCTACAGACAGACTAACACAGCTTCCCATCTTGATTTATCTTATTGTACTACAGTAGAATATAAGAGCACAATGATATCTAGGAAGAGCACTACACTAGGCTGAACAGCTGAACAGAAAGAAGAGGGGGGAATCTAATATCTAACTATCCCGTGAGAATTACCAAATAGTACCTGAAAAATCCCTGCCAGATGGAAGTTTATCACTTGGGGAGGTAGGGGATAAAGGCAAGCCTGCCTCTAGCGCCCTCCTTTCTCTGTCCTAAGGCAGCCCCAGCCCCCTGCTGCCACTCACCTGGCTGGCAGGTGGGGGGGGGGAGAGGCCCTGGGGAATGGGCCTGGGAGGCAAAAAAACCCCTCCTGGGCCAGCACACAGCGGGCATGCTCCTTCCGACAACGTCGGTTCCTTGAGTGACATAATTGCACCAGGCAATGGGCAGGCCCCCGTGCTTCACAAGGGCTCAAACAACTACTGGGTAAGTGCCAGGTTTGCTCCTCCCCACCACATTGGGAAGGTAAGCGGACCTAGCAAGCCTACCAATGAACCACCCACACAAAAGGCCACAGAGCCCTTTAAAACTTTCTCTTCTGGCAGGAGATGTTTATATGTGATTTCCCTTCCTCCTAGAGCCTTCCTTCCCAGCCTCTCCCAAGCTCCATGACCCAGCTGGCCCTTTGTCACATAGGGCAGGATGCTGGTTTTATGATGGTACCCCAAAGGCTAGAACAACATACAGTTATCCCTCTCAGGATAGTTTTGGTCTGAAGAAGGGAGCTCTGATTCTAAAAGATTACACTCTGAACATCTTATTGGTCTCTAAGGTGCCACCGAATTCAAATCCTGCCCCTCTTAGGATGTCCGTTGTAACAAACATCCCAAGGAGAGGTGTCAGAGAAAAAAGTGTACTGTACTGCCAGGCATACATTATACTTTCCTTCCTGAAAAGAGAGGGCTTTCTCAGGCTGGCTTTGAAAGGTTAATTGCCATTTTGATATCTAAAAGACCTGCAGATATAGGCCCTTAGCATGACACCATCCACCTGTGCTTCTGCACATTGAGGGTGGGTTTTTTTTTCTTTTCAAAAACAGCATGTGGGTGAAGGGAGGTAAGCTTCCATCTTTCTACTGTGTGACATGTTGGATTTTCTCCAGCTTAAATCTGATGGCTCCTTGAAGCATAGCATGAATGAGTTAAATTAGAGAGGAGCAGGAATTAATATGCTGAAATAAATGAGACTAGTGCAGATTTCATGAGTGCATATGCAGGGTTTAGAGGCCCATGCTGTTTTTGTTTTTTAAAAATCCCCACTCTACCCGTTGCACCAGAATCCCTGTGGCTGGGCAGGCCTATAAGGTAAAAAAGTCCTATCCCTTTGTGTGCCTACTCTGCAAGGGAAAATGTTTATGGCATGTGAAATAGGAACCCTTTCTCTTCCCTGTCTGCAGCTTGGCCAGAAGATCCTTTGGGTGAGGCTGCAGCCCTTGATAATTTCATCCCAATTAGCAAGGATGAGGGGATGAGTTTGTGCCTTTTATTGCCTGGAAAGGTGATGTTTTCTTGTATCCAGCTGAAATTTGGGGACAAGGCTCCTTTGGATGAGAGACACAGTGTAAAAATTTTATCTCAAGGGCAAAGGAGAATAACAGGTGGGAATGTTGACCTTAAAACCCTATATAGTTTTGAAGGTCAACAGGTGCTTGTATTGAGCTTTAAAGCTCTATGTGGCTGCTGGGCTTGGGGATAGCATACCTTAAGGACCCTGTTCTTCCATATGAACCTGTTCATTCACTTAAGTCATCTTTGGAGGCCCTGCTTTGGGTGCCCCCACCATCTGAGGCTTGATTGATGGCAACCTGAGAAAGGGTTCAGTCATAGCTTCAAAACTTTGGAAATTCCTTCCCAGGGAGATTTCTCTGTCTCCTTTTACTGTAGTCTTAGTTTTGTGTGGCCTACTCCCAGTAACTGTTACTGGCTCTCATCCCTTGCTTTATATATTATTTTAAGTACTGTTTAATGTTCAAACGTTTTAATGTTCTGATGGTCACCACCTTGGGGACCCCATTTGGGTGGAAATGCATCACAGAAATGTTTTAGATACATAAAATAAATAAATAACTATTTTCCTTTGAAACCGACAGAAATAACTGCTGAACTGACATGTAGTATGCAATGCAATCCTAAACAGAGTTATACCCTTCTCAGTTCATTGATGTCAGGGTTATCAGGTTCCTTTAACATCCCAGCAGGAAGCTAGGGACCTGGTGCTTACCTTTGTTGTCTCCCCCAGCATGCCTCACTCACGCTATGCTATGCTTCAAGGCGCACTTCTGGTGATGTCATCGCATGGGTGCAGGAGCGTGCGTGCGTGCACTTCGCAACAGGTGGATTTGGGCCTCAAATGGGCCCAATTTGGCCCATTTGGGGTCCAAACCGGCCCTCTGCAAAGCACGTGCATTCTTTCAGAGCAGAAGTGCATCATTGCGCTGCCCCTGTGAGCATGCCCAGGAGGCCCGTTCCCACGCCCTTCTCCCCCACCAGCCAGGTGAGTGGTAGTGGGGGTGGGGGTGAAAGTGTGGGATCCCCCACCCCCACTAGGAGAATGGGATCCCTAATGTCAGTGGACTTAAAAAGACTAAAACTCTGGATTAAGATGGCACTGATAATGATATTAGAATTAAAAAACCATAACAAACAAGCTGAACCAAAATATAATTTCTGTATGCATCCCAAATTGGTAGCTGCATTCCTTCCTCAGCTGCTGCTGTAACCTAAAGTTTTGGATGCAAACATTGCTCTAGGATTGCCTGGTTGGCTTGTGATGTATGAATACCTCGAGCCAGAGTGAATTCTGTTCTCCTCCGTGTTGCTTGTTTCCTGCTGTGTTTTTCCACACCAATCACTGTGTGTAAGATCAGGGCCAGGAGAGACAGTTCCTCGGGAACCCTGTGTCCACTTTCTCTCTTTACTAGCCTAGCAAAACAAAACCCATGTTGAAATCCACTGGCAGGAAGCATCCATGGCTTTGAATAGTAAGTACAACTCTGCCTCTCTGTTATTAAGCTGACAGGCGCTTAGCCAATTACCCAGTCATAGTCTCAACTGTATTTATGGAGAAAGAAGAAGCAGTGCAAACAGCTCCTGTCTGTGGGGCTTCAGCTGAAGCTCCCTGGTGAACTGTAGCATTCCCCCCCCCTTCATGTATCTGAAATGCATGGAAAGAAACAAGTGAAAATCTAGGGGGGTGGGAGGTGTGTGTAGCTGGGAAGCAACAGCAAACAGGCATCACAGAGGGCAATATCTTGAGATAGGCAGAAGCTGTAACTTATTTTAAAGTGACTTCAAATCAAGTCATTTCTTATTTCCTTTTGATTTGATTTTCTGCGTCGACAGAACTTAAAATGCTTCTGTTATATAAAATGAGCCGTATCTCTAAATATCAAGGGTAGGGTTTGGGTGCAGGAGACTTTTTTACAAATTTCTCCTCTCCCCAGTCATGACTTGTTGTATAGCCCTGACAAGTTGCTGTCTCTCATTCAACCTTGCCTGCTTCATAAGGACTTACTGGTCCTTATGAAGAGATGCAATCAATATTATGAAGTGGTTTATATGTTAAAGGATTAGGGAAATGATAAGTAATAAAACATCATGCCAGTGCTATATAAAGTCATACAGTGTGACTAATATAGAATGTTATGGGACTACATGAATGCAGTGTCATACTACAAATTTACAAATATTCTATGTTTCCACAATATAAAATCAAGGATTATGTTTATTCTGAGTCTTATACAGTTATAGCATTAATGACTTTATGCATTGGGAATAGAATTAGTTGTAATTGACTAGATATTACATGGAAGTCAGCCTAGTTCTGTGAATATTGTATTGGTCATACACCCTGTTTTGCCACATGGAAGGGAAAATGGTATCTCTTAAACCCATTTGTGGTCAGTTATCTATAATACACAGGGCCATTGTGGTAATCGGAAATGTAAAGATTAAAAATATTTTGTAAACTACAATTATAATCCTAAACATACATGACTGGAAACATTGTCCAAACATTTTTAAAAACACGCACAAAGGATGTATTCAAAAAATCCCCACATATATACTGGACCTACCTAGGACTGTTGTAGATGCATGGTAAAAACTTAACAATGCAGGGTTAACTTTCTTAAAGTAAAAAAAAAAGTTTTTACAGATTTAATGGAGGAAAATCCAGTGTTTTGATGACATTGTGGTTTGTTCTAGCAAACCAAATGGTACCCAAAGTTGAGTGGCCCCTGTCAGTAGCTGAGGTGTATAGGCATAGGAAATAGGAAAGGAGAGGGGGAGCTGTGAGGGATAGGAGAATGTGAACGGTGGAAAAAAGAGCCAGAGAGGAAAGAGAGAGTGAGAGAGGCAAAGAGCCAGGGTAAGGGAAAACCGGGCAGACATGAATATCGAGTGTGTGGACAGGCAAGAAGGGAATGGGGAAAACAGTAAGCAGGTTGGTGCTTCAGGTATCATTGACAGAGATACTTTGGAGAACCTCATCCCTCTGGGGTGGTAGGAAATGGAGCTGAAGACTAGTATTTATAGTTTGGGGCTAGATGGTCAAGCATGTGGTGACAGAACAACTTCAGGCAATGTTCGGAAGCTGTAGTCAAGTGGTTGAGAGTAAACAGTCTGAATTCAGGCAAGATGGAGGTGATGCTCGTTGGAAAAGCCAGTGGCCTGGGGGGCATTAATGTCTTGAGATAGTTGAAATAATGGCTCTAATGTCTGATCAAGTGAAGAGTCTAGGAGTGTTCTCAAGCCTTCTTCTTGCAAAGCAGGTTGGAACTGTCTCTAGGATTGCTTTCTTTCATCTAGATCTAGCGTATTAACTTTTTTCTTCTGGGCCTTTCTGAAATTGTTGCGCTGATTCATGCTTCTGTAACTTCCAGGCTTGACTACTATAGTACAGTGGTGGGGCTACCCTTGATGACAATTCTCTTGCCAGGCTTTTGCTATTTTGTGGCTATTCTTTTGTTTATATGAGTTGTTGTGACTTAATATTAATGCATATTGCTGTGTTCCGTATATTTATATTTAATTTGATTTTTATCTGATGATGTTTACAGAAATCTTGTAAACCACTTTGAGCTTTATGAAAAGAAGTATATATATTTTAATAAATAAACAACATGCAGCATTTTAAAAATTCCCAGGGATCCACTGCATCCTGGCATCTCACCAAGAACTCTAACACATAGTGGGGCAGTGCAGTGGTCCCCATTGAATTCTCTGAGAAAAGGAAAATGGGCTGTAGCCTTGGACACAATTGAAAGAGGGCAAATCCTGACGCCCCTTCCCTAGACACTGGAGCTACAAGGAGCAGAAAGCAAGTTTTGTCTGTACATTGAGGACACCCTTTATTTCAGTGAATGATTACTATTCTTTCATGATGCACTGTGCACAGATACACACTCTGAGATTCAATCCAATATACAAAATGTCCTTCCACCTAATGATGGCTATTTTACTAAAGTATAATAGCAGAGCCTACCATAGCTAGCAAGTGATTTCCCACGTATGCAGAACTGACTACTATAGATTGCTGCTGCTATTCAGTATTATTTGCTATAGCACTGGGTCTGTTCTTAGAGTAGGACAAATTCCACACACAGAGAAATATCTTCCCTGAATATTTGCTCCAATATAAACATGAACTCACTTTAGTTGCAGCTGTGCTGCTTTTGTATGCTTCTACTTGGCTTTTTTTCCTGCATCAGAATAATTGCGCAACTGAATTTTTAACTTGACTAATGTTCATGGAAATCACATTTTTTAAACTATCAATAGATGAGTAAACAATCTGACTGTGTCTTCTGCAGCTGGCACCACGCACACGCGTGCACGCACACAAATGCATGCACACAAAACAAATGTAAATACTTTGTCAATGACTGGCACTGACACAAGATAGACTGTGTGACAGTTTTTTGTGGTATAAGCAGTTTGCTTGGCATGGCAGGGAGCAATAGTTCTCCTACCATGGTGGCCCTGCAACTGAAGCAATTAAATGAACAAGATGTGGCTCTGATCACAACTTGGATTGCACACACAATTATTTTATGTGAATGTGACAAGAGAAAATTACCTTCCAAACCCTGCACCCAGCTAATGTTCTGGTAGCTTGATTTTAATAGGAACAATGCCTTAGGCAGGGCCTGTGTGAGCCCCCAGAAAAGGAAAGGTTAATAATTTGAACGCCCTTATTTGTTTCTCTTCCCTGATGGAGTCACAGCTCCAGGGACTCCCTTAACACCTTCTTCTTGATTATGCCTCTGATCTTTGTTCCAGTCCCCTTCCAGGCAATCAATGTGTTTCTACAGGCTTCAGTAGATTTTAGAGCAGGCCCCAGTAAGAGTTGCTGCTCATGGTCAATCAGGAAATTGGAAGGCTGTGATGAACTAAACAAGACTGTTGTTGCCGTTGTTCCCAAAAAGGAAAAAAACAGTCACCAGCCATCTATATGTAAAATTGTAATTGGCCACAGCTTAGCTTTAAGGTTGAGCTTGCAAAAAAAGTCAAATCTGTTTATAATAGACCGAGTGGTCACTCTATATGCAAACAAACATAACTAGCAAATAGACCTAGAATACTGAACATCCCATAATCACAGTGAATGCGTTGCCATTGTTTAAAGGGGGAGGGGGAATCCTCCTCTTCCAACAATACACTGAGTGCATACAGATATTGAATCAATCCAAGGAACTGGCCGGCAGCCCATGAGCATTGTTAAATTCAAGAAGGAACACAATTTGCTGAATGATTATGCAGTGCAAAATTATTCACACACCTCTGCTGGATATATCTAAGTCAGGAATAGAGATCAATGGGACTCCTAGTGTTATTCTCTCTCTGCAAAATGCAGGACTAGGGCCAGCTGGTTTGTTGGTTTATTGGTGAATGTGTACCTTCTGTGTAGCATTGTGATTAATTCGGCTATATCTGCGCATTTCTCAAAGCATGAGACTAACAGTGCAGTCCTTTGTCACTGTAGAAACCGTGCATATGACCGTACTGTCAGACATGCAACTCGATGACAACTTGATGATCATTTTAGAGCAGCAGATAGATTTATTAACTGTACTCAAAAGTCTCTGGAATGTTTGAAGTAGAGATGGGCACGAGCAGCATTATGAACAAAAAAAAGCCACGGACAGCCCAATCCGCTGTTCATGAGCAAGCTGTTCGTGAGGCCCCGTTCCTGGCGAACACGTTTGTTTCAAGCCCTCTTCTTTTCGTCAGCCGTTGGTAAAGCCAGACAGTCTGGCGCCTTTCAATCAATTCCCCTGGCAACATAGGCATGGACTGTCTGAACTCTGAACTCCTGGCTTTCCTTCTGGCTTGTAACCCCTCAAAGTAGCTTCCAGCAGAAGCCAATATGCTGTTCGTGAGCAAGCTGTTCATGAGGCCCTGTTCCCAACGAACACGTGTTCGTTCCAAGCCCTCTTCGTTGTTGGTTGTTGTGGGTTTACCGGGCTGTATTGCCGTGGTCTTGGCACTGTAGTTCCTGACGTGTCGCCAGCAGCTGTGGCTGGCATCTTCAGAGGTGTAGCACCAAAAGACAGAGATCTCTCAGTGTCACACTGAGAGATCTCTGTCTTTTGGTGCTACACCTCTGAAGATGCCAGCCACAGCTGCTGGCGAAACGTCAGGAACTACAATGCCAAGACCACGGCAATACAGCTCGGAAAACCCACAACAACCATCGTTCTCCGGCCGTGAAAGCCTTCAACAATACCTCTTCGTTGTGTTTGTCAGCCGTTGGTAAAGCCAGACAGTCTGCCGCCTTTCAGTCAATTCCCCTGGCAACATAGGCATGGACTGTCTGAACTCTGTCTGAACTCCTGGCTTTCCTTCTGGCTTGTGACCCCTCAAAGTAGCTTCCAGCAGACAGTCCAGTTTTTTCCACTGTGAAAAGAAAATGACAGGAAAGGGAGGGACCCATGGATCATGTCTTTCCCAGGGTCCAGTCTCTCAGAAACTGGGGAGGGGGGTCTTCAGAGGACAGTGAGGACTATGTCTCCTGCAAATGTGGTGGGTATTGGACATTGGGAAGGTCAGTTTGTAACCCCTCAGAGTAGCTTCCAGAAGACAGTCCAGTTTTTGCCACTGTGAAGAGAGCATGACATGAAATGGGAAGACCCATGGATCATGCCTTTCTCAGGGTGCAATCTCTTTGAAACTTGGGGGGTCTTCAGAGGACAGTGAGGACTATGTCCCCTGCAAATGAGGTGGGTATTGGACATTGGGAAGGTCAGTTTGTAACTCCTCAATTAGCTTCCAGCAGACAGTCCAGTTTTTGCCACTGTGAAGAGAAAATGACATGAAAGAGGGAGACCCATGGACTCTCCTTTCCCCGGCTCAAGTTCAGCTAAGTTCCAAGGGGGCCATTCTGGCTCCCACGAACCTCCAACTACAAACATATTTGTGAATCCCTTTTCGTGGATGGCAACGAACAATGAACATCGTGTTCATTTCTTCCCTGTTTGTGCCCATCTCTAGTTTGAAGTCTCTGACTTCAATGAGACACAGGAGATTTCTCCCCCCCCCCTTCGTATTTCCATTAGCCATCTCATGAGCATGCGCTTTTCTTATTAATGGAAGCCGTACTATCCTCATCCCTCTTTCTCTTTGGTTTGGAGCTGTTAGTCATGTAAAAAATGCTGTGAACTTGCTGTGCTTGTTGTGCTCTTTGGTGACCTGTTATTCTATCAGCAGGTCAAGAAAGCTTTGACCCTAGCCATCAACTCTACTTTTTGCAACTATATGAAGACATTTTTTTAAAAAAACTTCACCACCATCTGCTATTTCCCATGAACATACACATTTGCAATTTAAGAACAGAGAAGCTATTAAGATCCGAGATAATTAAGCATATACGCCATCAGCCTCCTATTCCTTCTCAGCAAAATCCTATCTTCTAAATTTCAGGTCAGCTTCTTATTCTGTTGAAAAGGTTGTTTGGATCCCCTACATTAACTATTTACTTTACTAGTTCTTAAGAAGTGGCTTTCTGGAAAGAACAAAGAGGGTTGCCTGAAGTAAGCCTTGTGAGTTATATAGTTTTTCTGGCTTTAACTGCAGAGTAAATTAGAATTGCTACATGCTTGCATGTTAATCTTTGCATATCTGTCAGATTTTTGTTTTTTTGTTTGGTGTAGTGGTTAAGAACAGCAGGACTCTATCTGGAGAACCGGGTTTGATTCCCCACTCCTCCACTTGAAGCCAGCTGGGTGACCTTAGGTCAATCACAGCTTCTAGGAGCTCTCTCAGCCCCACCCACTTCACAGGGTGATTATTGTTGTGGGGATAATAATGACTTACTTTGTAAACCGCTCTGAGTGGGCATTAAGTTGTCCTGAAGGGCAGTGTATAAATTGAATGTTATTAATTATTTGTTTTTGTTTTTGCATGTCCAGAGTGGCTTGAAGGTTTCTGGCAGGTTCTCCTTTAATGTCTAATGCATCTTCTAGTCATTGCTTAAATATTTCCCTAGAGAGAAATGGATTTGCTGATTTGTACTGAAAGAAAAGGAAAAACACACAAACACATTTTTGATATATAACTGGGAGCTCTGGCAACATTTCCCCCCCTGTTGTACGAAGTAGTTAGTATTGTTTGGAACAAGCTTTCAGGAGGAAAAAATCTAAAATGTGTCTAGTGATAAGTAAACTGTTTTTGACTTGATTTGGAATATGTTCATTGTTTATAGGACATCATAGTAAATTTTTCGGGGGAGGAGGATAGGTCTTTTGTGAGATTTCCTTCCCACCTGTTGGTGCGTGTTTGCATACTGAAGGTGCTGCAGTCATGTGCTTTATGTTCTCCCCTGAGAATTGTTCTTCTTTTCTACTGCAGCTACACTCTAGGAACTCAAGGAGAAGAAATATGGATATTGTGTTGTTGTTCTATGACCATGAACCCCAGCATGGTGGCCATGGACATCATGGAGCCTGTTGATGTGTTTTCTGACACCAATTTTCTTCTTCTCCAAAGCAAGTTACTAGCCCTGACTTCATTCCACCTCACTGGAACAGGAGGTATTCCAGAAGAACCCAGGCGGCCATGCCTTTTGTGTCTTCTGGAAACACCTATTTAGAAACAGCTTCCTTCATCATTGGAGGACTTGGGATCGACAGATTCTGTGTGATTAATTTCATGGCACCCATTTTGTGGTCAGCTGTGCTACTCATGACAGCAGTTTTGAGGTGCTGCTGGCAGCTATCCGTTCCCAAAATCCCAAATGGACAAATTTAGGAACCTCTGTTCTATAGAGGCAGGTGCTTTGTTTTGGTGTTGGTACTGTTCTGCACAGTCAGCCTACGTAGCAATTTATCACTGGTTTGTTAAAGTTAGATCATTGAGCACATTAACTGCATTTTTACATTGTAGAAAAGGACCATTTGCATGTTTTTGTTTTCACTTAATATTTTATTTTTCCAACTAGTATTATACCTTACTCGACAGAGCTAGTTCCAGATTTTGGGAGGTGCTGGGCAGAGAGTAGGCAGGGCCCTTCTCATCCCTTCTGCCCACCAGAAGCCCGCATGCCTTCCTCCCCACCTGTCCATCTACATGCTTGTACATCCTTCCCCTACCCTGTGTGAGCCCTCTCACTGCCCATGCTCACAGATGCCTGCACTACTCACATGTCCTTTCCCTGATGGTGCTGGACAGTGCACAAGGCTGGGAGCATGGATGACAAGCAAGTGGGGCAAGGCAGGGCAGCAGCGGAGGCAGGTGGGTCAGTGGCAGTGAGCCCTGTCAGAAGCACTGTCCCCATGGCAACTGCCCCACCTCAGGGTATGCTGGCAACAGCCCTGCAAATAGCACCAGGGGCACCCCCCCACACACTGATTACATTTTATTCCCATTTACCTTGTGCTTCCCCTAGTGCATATGCATGCGAAAATAAGGAGTATATTTACCCATACTTGGTGAGTGGATCTAAAATGTGTGTTTGTTTGGAAGGACAGGGAAATGGAGAAACCAGTGATGCGTGATTTCAGAGTAGAAATTTCTCTGAGGAGGCAAAAAAGGCCCACAAGTGGAAAGTGAGTTTGGGGATGGGATTAAATGAAAAAAGCCTGTGAAAAACCAGTGGTTTTCATCTGTACAAGTGACACATACATTTCTCTATTATTACGTTCTCCCTGTGTAGGTTTGTGTGTGTACTAACTAGAGGATAAGTGGTAGGTGGGAAAAGGGTTAAACCCCCGTTTCCCTGAACTACCTCTTCTCCAAATCACCTCTCAAGGCACTTTTCTCAAACAAAATAGCATTGGTCAGGAGACTGTTACATGCATTTGCATATAATGTTTCCTTCTGCTCCATAGTATAGCTTCTCTGTTATTCGGCTTGTTAAAGGCAGAGAAGATTGTTGCTTAGTTGGCAGTCTTTTCCCCCCAGTGTGGCCTTAACAGTGTACTAAATGACTTTGGCTGGCTGAGTGCCTATGTACAGCTGGCTTTTATCAACCGGTGAGTAAATGGCAGGTAGAAGAATGGTCTAGATCCCTTTTTCCCCAGTAGATGTGCACTGAGATGCCTTCCTAATGACCTTTTCTCCCTTTCTTTTCATACCCTTCGACCTACTGAGTACCAAGATGGGAAAGGAGGGCAGAGCATTTGTTACAGTCATAGTGAGAGGTAGTCCCATTTTTTTCCATCTTTATTTTGGGGGCAGTATCATAGCTGGGTGTTGGAGAGAAAAAGATTCTCCAACCGACCCACATCCTTCTCAAGAGGCTCACAGTAGCAAGATCAAGAGTCCCTGCACATTGCTAAAGGATAACTTTGCTGGGGTGGATGATTCAGCTACTTTACTTGTGCTGAATGCCGGCACGTAGGTATATTTCTAACAAAAGGAACTGATGAGTCTACAAAAGTTAGAGCAACTGCAGTTAACAAATCACAGTTGTATTAATTCACACCCTGAGGTATTTTGGTTCAAGCCTGCACGGTGGTATAATAAGAGTGCCCATTAAAAAAAATGAACTTAAGACAATTCCTTACTAGCTTAATTAATATAATGACACTAAAGCATCACCTTCTGTAATCACAGTCAGAACTGAAATAACTGTGCACATTATATCTGATGAAGTTATTTTGGTTCAGTGTGTCGCTGAGCCCTGCAACATGCTGGGACTGAGCTCTGCATTATAATGACAAAAAGGCTTCAGCTCATCTGGTGCTGAGCCATCAGCTCCTTAATTCAAGCAATTGGGTTTAGCTACCAACATATAAATGCAAGATTCAGTAATAGTTAAGAGAAAGGGATAAAGACAGCCTCATTCCACGCGCAAAGATGAATACAGAAACAGGGAGTGAGAGCAACTGCAATTTTGTGCAATGCAAGATGCTTTTCTGACAGCTGGTTGCTTCTGTTTCCACTTCTATGTGTGAAGGAAACAGGGCATTATCTGCCAAGTATTTCTGCTGTGTAAAACCCCATTGCAATGAATGGGAACTGTGCAAGAGCACTAGAGTGTCCTGCAGTTCTCATTTATTTTGATTGCCCTTACGTAGAAGAATAGGTTTACCTAAAGATTAAAAATGGTCCATTTGGAGTCCTGAGTCATATAAATTCCCTGGCCTTTACTGATATTTCCTTCTTTCTTCTGCAGGTTGATTTCTTGTACTTCCTATGCAAAATAACACATTAGGTTCCTCTCCACCTGTGGCTGGCAGTGTTGTATGAATCTGTGAGACAGATGGGACTTGAGATGGCATAAACTGGTGCAATAAGGCCTCATATAAGGATTTCACTCTTCATCTTTAGTTTCTCATGTGCTTTAAGAAAGAACAGGCAAATGGGGAGACAGTGCTTGGTGCAAAGAAAATGAAGAAAGAAACAGTTCCACCAAATAGTTCTATTTCACATTCTTTCATGTAGAGTATTGTAGGCATTTTAACAAAGAACTGACGTTGATGATATCTTATTGTAAATATCTGATGTTTCTGGGCCTCACGAAAATAACTCTGTTAGTCTCTCACATGCACATACCCATTCCTCATGGATTCTATGCAGAAAGTACTCTTTGGTAATACGTATCAGATAAATTTTTCAGTTTTGAGGCTAAGCATATGGCACTTGCTGTTTCTTGGTCCAAGCTGTCCCAGCTGCCCAGTGGGAGAAGAGGATCAGAAGAAGAGTAGATGAGGCTGGTAGAGTTAACGAACCTTGTCCTGTAGCAGTGATGTATACCAGCAAACACTAGCTCATTAAATGCTTCCAGATTCACCAGCCATCTTCTTTTCCTGTAAGACTGGACATGTCATAAAATCAGACTGATTTTGCAATTATATATGACATCTTTCCCCTTCTGTCATCATGAGTGGGTGTGAGAGTGACATCTTTGTGGGTGGTCAGCAGGAAGAGAAGTGGCACAAAGGTTTGAGAGGGTATGCACCCAGTCCTTGCCTTGTGCAAGTAAGCCAGCAAGGGTTGGGTTGGAGCTGGCATTTAAATCCAAGGCTTCCACCTCCCACTGCACTCAACAGGTTTTTACAGGTCACTACTTGTGTCTCACCGCCTTGTTTCAGTGGAAACGGCAGTCTTCCATATTACAAGTCTAAGTATGTAATGTCGATATTTTTGTATGAGCTTCAAGTTGGAAGTGTGGCAGATGCTGCTACAACCAGAATTTGGGCTGGAATAATTTTCAGGATAGAACTAGGACCTGCCACATTCTTACAAGTTGTGGGTCAGTTCTGGAAACAGCATGTAAGACAGGGGGTTAGGCAACCCACAGCATGCATGCCAACAGTGGCACTTTAGACCATATGCTTGGCAGACTGGGCCAGATCTCTGCCCAAGCATCCAGCTCTAGCAGCGCTGCTGAGGTCAGCGGTATAGGAGAAGGTAACAGTCATGATTATGCCTGTTATCATCTCCCACAGCCTCACAGCCACCAGCTGAGTCTCAGATGAGTCCTTATGATGCTGGCAGCACTGTTGGAATTTAGCTTCATCCAAGCATGAGTGGCCAAGTACAACCCTCAGCACTACCCGCTGTTTTGATTGCCAACACACCAGCATCTTCACCGGAAAATGTTCCTTTTTTTGGCACTTGGACTAAAATAGGTTGCATTCTTCTGATGTAAGATCAGGCTTTTACTGCCCCCAGGGAACAATGATGTTTTCATGCTGCACTGGGCCTCTCTCTGTACATGTCCAGAGTGGACTGTGGAATCTATTATAGGTTCATTAAATTCCAGACTCCACTTAACATTTCTGGAATGCGAAAACAAAGAGGCTTTGTTCATACCTAACATCTTGGAATCAAAGAGCTTTATGATGTGTGAAGAACCAACACAGATGTCACATGGAGTCAGGTTTTTAGCATCCTAAGATTTGTGTAGGGTTTTGCATATTCATTTCATTTTATGACATCACTGTCCACCATTGTAATCTCTTTTTTGCCTAGAGAATCAAACACAATGGTATTTCTTTTCTGTGTATTAAAGAGATGTTCTTCAGGATGAGCTAGATTTAGAAATAGAAACGGCTATGGGGTAGGTATACTGTAAGTCCTGGAGGGTTTAAACAGTGGCAGAGAGAAGACTTACTGGGGTGGGGTGGGGGTGGCAGCTAATCCTCAGAGATGGAGAAAGTTATAGTAAAGACAGAAGACAAGAAAAACTTTCAAGAACAACAAAACAACTAAATGGATTCTCAGCCCTTACAATTAGAGTTGACAATGGCAAACAAGCCTATCTTATGAGAGTGGCTCGGGGGACCAGCAGGCCTTGCAATCAGAAAAAAAGCCTTGATGCAGTGAGTCACTTTTCATGTGGATTGTGATGGTTTTTTGAACTTCAGCTGTGTGGGTCCTTTTTGGTTGACTGGTCTATTCAATTAACCAATGAGAAGATCTAAAAGATTGTGGTGGTAGTTGAACTATCTATCTGGAAGGTATAAAATGATGATTTACTGATCAGGATCATGTCACCTTTAGTTTTTTATGTTAAAAAAATACTCACAGCTGGGTTTGAACCTTACTAGTAAAACTATCGTAGTCTGTGTCTCTCTGTATGTCTTTTCCCCATCTTTTTTCTGTTTTCTTGTCAGCCTCTTATTCTGGCAGGTCAATTCCTTCCTGGATCATCCTAGAGATTTTTAAATGCAGAGAGAAACTTCATTTTTGGCAAGTGAGAAATAATCAAGCTGAATATTACCCAGCTTTGGAGTGTAGGCAAACCATAGCTGAGGCGAAAGTCAGTTTTTTGTCACGTTGCCTCACTCTGATCTCTTGTTCCTTCCTAAAATGGGGGAGGCCTACTGCATAGTGGGCAGCCTAGCCAAGCTTCAAAGCATTTTCGATGTTACACAGCTTTGCAATGGGGGGGGGGCAGATAGCCACGCATTCATAAATCTTCAATCTTTGCCTTGTATATATTTTGTTCAGGTGTCATCTTCTGATACAGGACTGCTGTAAATATGTTGCTTTAAAAATTAGTCTTACATAGTTTTGAGGCAACTAGTGATTCTTGGACCTAACATGTATGTCTGTTCGAATAATAATAATAATAATAATAATAATAATAATAATAATAATAATAATAATATTCTGTTAGAATAATAACAGATACCTGGATGGAATATAGAGATTCTTATGGTTAGGTAACCTTCAAATCTCCCTATATATGGTGAGCCACCTGAAGGCTAAGGGAGAGCCAGTGTGGCATAGTGGTTTGAGTCGTGGACTAGGATTGGGAGACCCATGTTCAAATCCCCACTCTGCCATGGAAGCTTGCTGGGTGACTATGGGTCAGTTACACTCTCCCAGCCTGCCAGGAGAAAATGGAGAAGAAGAAAATGGTGTGAGCCACTTTGAGTGCCCATTGGAGAGAAAGGCAGGCAATAAATAAAGTAGATAAAAATGAATAAATAAATGAAATTATCATGGCACAGCAAATAGCCTGGTGGGATAGGCCAGTGGAAGATCAAATTTGTGGTCATGGTCTCATACATAACAAGAGCATGACAAGAGCTTTGGCACCCTGGATAAGTCACAATGAGCAGAAATTACATACCAATGCCTTATAAGAGGGATATTAAACAACCTCCACCTTGTGTGCAAACAGCAGCACACCAGACTAATTTGCTGGGCATACAGGCCTGCTTCTCTGCCCAAGCAACCAAAGTGAGTTCCTAATGTCCAACATTGCTTCCTGGATTTATGCAGTCCAAGAAGATCCTTTGAGGTCTTGGTAGTGGTACTGGGGATCAACTTCATCTGAGTGTGGTTGGCCCACACAATTTTTTATTTCCCGACACAAGAGTAACTTCACAGTAGAAATTGTGTGGGGGTGAGGTGGAGGTGTGACATGGACTCAAAAGTTTGCCTACCAATAGCCAGACTACTTCTCTCAGGCATTCCCCCTTTCTCAGAGAAGCAGAATGCCCTAAGGAAGTGTTTCCTAATTTTTTTCCCCATAAAGGAATCTCTAAATTAGGTTTTTTTAAATTCCAAGAATCTACTACCAATGAAAATGTTTACAGGCCAGAAAAAGTTGGTGGCATGGTGTGTGTGTGGTGTGTGTGTGTGTGTGTGTGTGAGTGAGAGAGAGAGAGAGAGAGAGAGAGAGAGAGAGAGAGAGAGAGAGAGAGAGAGAGAGAGAGAGAGAGAGAGAGAGAGCTTACATGACCATAATAACCACAATATTTTGAGGGATATTCAGAACATCACATGGTATTTCAGATTATTTATGCATTTATTCAATGATTTCTAGCAGAACTAGAATCCCAGGAATCCATCGAACCCTGGTTGGAAAACACAGTCTTGTGAGATTAAGTTTGGACTCTGGCACCCCACCTTTCTACTATATCCTGCCTTACCTTTTGTCACCATTGGTCAGCATGGTTTAGGGATTATGGGCCTGTAGGTTATGGTAACAATGGCTCTTTGAGAGAATGTGTTTTGAGCGGTGCCACCACATGGAGGCCCTTGTCTGAACGGGCACCTGGCTGAGAGGCTTGGTTTGGTGGTGAGACCAGTGCCTAGTCCATGGCAGCTGGTGCTAGCAGCCTCCTGACCTCAACGTTCTCTTTCATCTGTGTTAGCATTTCTTGTGATTTTGGTCATGACAGCAGGTGTGTTCTTTGGCAACTGGGTGACTCTATCCATTGATTTCTTCCCTGGGGATTTTTCTGACCTGGGGGACTTTTATATCAGGCTGGAGATTTGGCCTGGCAGCAGCAGTTGTTTTTAGCTCCACAGCTGACTAAGAACCTAACAACAGACACTTACAGTGCAATGCCAAGCAGAGTTACTCCAGTCTAAACTCATTGAAACCAATGAAGTAACTCTGGTGGCAAAGACGACACCAGGTCCTCTTCCTTTTTGGCTCCCCACATTGTCAATCCCACCATCCACCAGTCCCAGAGTTGCCCCAGATGCACCTCATAAATATCCTCACCAACCAGCTGATCAATGGCAACTGGCCATTTAAGAATCAGGCAGCCACTGACAACACTTTGACAGTTAGTTGTCTCTGTTGGCAAGCTCCACCTTGGGGGTAGGGAAGGTGAGTGATAGGGCAGAAATTGCTCAGAAGGCACTATTGGTCCCTCACAGGCTTGGCTGTGCCTGCATAGGGCTTCTGGATAGGAGGAAGCTACTGGCCACGCCCCAGGCCTGGCTAGAGTCTATAAAAAGCTCATGGGAGGAGGCCAGTGAAAACAGGTCAGCTCTGGCTCCCAGCTCAAGGAAAGGAGGAATAGGAGTGAGGAGGTGCTCAACCTCTACTTCTCTCCGTCTGAAGTCAAAGGAAGTCACTTTAATCATATTGGACTCTGGTGCATGACAGCTAGGGCTTGGGATCCTACACTCTGCATAGGATTGTGTTGTTAATCTCCTAAATAAAACTATAGGTATGGATATCTGGGACCAGATGTTCTCACACTGTGCAGTGAGAGTTTTGGCTTATGCGTGCCCTCAGCTGACAGAGGTGACGGTGGAGCAGAGGCTTGTTCTAGGGGAAACTGGCATTCTCTGAAATTGGCTTTGTGTAGCTGCGTCAGGCTAAAGATAAAGGCAAGGAAACAGAGGTTGTTGATAGAAAGGATACAACAGCAGAGGGAAGAAACACATATGTCACCCTGAGCTCCTTGGAGAAAGGAAAGGATAAAAATGCTCTAAAATAAAAAGCAAGCCTGGGATGAGTTAATGCTGAGCGATGAGTTGTGTGCAGAAAATGAGGCTACTGTGTAGGTGCATGTGCATAGCAGTGTGCTACCTGTATAGATTTCCTGTTTCCCACATAATAGTCTCTCTGTTTTACGAACTTGCTGAGGAAACCCCTGCTTCATTCCAAATATATGAGCTCTAGCCCTGATTCTGACAGGAAGGTGCCTCCAGAGGAATATGCAGAGGGATTTGCATGTGCTTTGCAGACAAAAACAGAAATAAAGAGAAACCATCTGTGCAGCTCCAGCAGTGTTCATTATTGCTTTTCTCCCCCTACTCCACAAATTCTTTCCTTGTTGCCTCATAGCTCCCCTTTCTCTCTGTGTCTAGTTTCCCATCTTTTTTGATCCAAAACAAGCTCTTGCATCACCTCTTGGATTCCCTTGCCTCTGCAGTATCCCAAGTTGCAAAATAAAGACATATTTCCTTCCAGTCCTGCAAAGATCCAAGGAAGATACTATTGAAGGCAAAGATAAGCTCACTTCAAAACAGAAATAAAATTATAAATGTGGTTTATTCCTTCCACTAGCACCCTAAGTTTATTCACCTATTCTTCCTCCTCCAGGAGTGTAACAAAAGTCACCCAGCACAGCTCTGAGGTGGCCCCAACATAGGGTCCAGTTCTGCAAGTCTACACAGTCTTATGCTGAATCTTCCTGACCCATTTGTCATATTCTCCTCTGCCATCAGAAACACAGCCATATGTACAGATTTAGCTACTTTCTTGCTTTCTTGCTAATCCCATAACCTAAAATCTTCAGTGATACAAAAATTGTCAGCACTCTGCTTCTCATACTAGACAGGTTATCAATATTTTTAGTTTCGCCACAGCTAGGACTGTAGCCACTGTTCCTGTGAATTTTTTTCTAGAGGAACCATTAAAAGACGGAACAGGGAAAGATATAAGCATTCTAAGATAATGCATAGTACACCAAACACTTAGAGGGACCAGAGCCCTCTTTACACCAAGGGCTGCTTTTCACATTATGGTCCCTCTGTGGAAATATCCTGAAAATGCTTCCATGGTCCTTAGTGTGATCAAACAAGGCTACTCTTATGGCCCCTAACTTAGGGCCAAACTGCAAGTGACGAATGACACTTGAACAGCAAGTGTATTCCTCCCTGTTCAGTTGCCCTCCACTTGCTCTCCACTCGATCCACTTGCCGTTCAAGTGTCATTCGTCACTTGTAGCTTGGCCCTTAGATGGCTTTAAAATAGGGTTAGATGAATACTTGGAAGAGAGATCCATCAGTGGCTGTTAGCCATAATGACTTAATGGAACTTGCACGTTCCGAAACAGTAAACTTCTGCATGTCGATATGTGGGAGCAATAGTGTTGGGAGGCTTTGGCCTCCATCTCCACTTAGGCCTTCTGTGGGAAATGTCAGACTGTGGCTAAATAATGTCCTTCCTACAGGTTCTCCTCTACAAGCAAACAAGAGTCCATTGTTTGAATAAGGAAACTTTACTGCAGAAATGATCCATTATAGTCCACTGTCCTGAATAGGAGATTCAGGATGGTACAAGAGCATTGTTACCAATGAAGAGAAAAGCATGAGATACAAAGTAACAGTTCCCAGCTGAACCAGCCTCCCCCCACAGTTCTCAAAACAACATCTTTCAGTCTTGGGAAGCTGGATTCTCTCAAGGCCAATCTTGGGTGGAACGTTGTTAGACAAAACAATCTCTTTCAGTGAGAAGTCTGCTTGGGAACTTGTGCACCTGTGGAGAAAGCACTTAAACACTAGAAGCATTAGAAAATGGAGTCAGTACAGCTCATACAAACACTGAACCTGACAGGAAACAGGATGCTGGAAAAGATGAACCATTGGTCTGATCCATCATGTTTACGTTTTCTGGGGTAGTGGCCATAATACATAATGACTGTTCACTTTGCCCTAGTAGCATAGTGGGTCTTCATATACAGCCATGCAGTAGAAAGTGCCAGCATGGAGATTTTCCATACTTAAAGTGGACACATGGAGGAAATACTTTGTGCAAACATTTATAGCTGCCTCTCATGGCATATGGGTTATAACTTAAGATACGAACCTGCTGGACTTAGATCTGGAAGACCTAGTTTTTAATCCCACTCTGCCATGGAAGTTTGTTGGGTTTCCTTGGGCCAGTCACATGCCCTCAGGCTAACTTACCTCATATGGTGACTGGTTGTGAGGATAAAACAGAGGGGAGTAAAATAATGTAAGATGCATTGGGTCCCCATTGGGGTGAAAGATAAGATATAAATGATGTAAATAAATAGAATGAAACATTATTTAATCTGTCCATGGATATCCAAGAACATCATGCAAAAAAAATTGGGGGGAACATTCCATGGAAATAAAAGGAGAATTTTTTTCATCCTTAGCAACAGCCTACTTTCTCCCCAACTGTTAGAGAGAGATGTGAGAAGTTTATCGTTCTTAGTGCATGTGCCAACTTGTTTTGGGAAATTAACTTTAACACCAACTGTTTTGAAGAGGAAAATAGCAGATCTCAAGCACAAGTGTGAGTAGAAGAAGAGTGTGCTGGTGAGATTTTTCCTCTGCTGCCTATATAGCCCCACTGAGAAACACTGTGTCCCCCTCTCCCTACAGTAGCACCACCTAGAGCAACAACTGCAGGATACGGGAGAAAGGATGCTCAAAATTTGTCTTGGTAAACTATGAGCTGCTTCACATGGACAGATGAAGTTGCCTTACAGTGAATCAGACTATTAGTCCCTCAAGATCAGTATTGTCTATTCAGATTGGCAGCCATATTCAGGGTCTTTCACATCACCTACCACCATATTATTTTAACTGAAGATGCCAGGGATTGAACCTGGGGTCTTCTGCATGCCGAGCAGATGCTCTACCACTGAGTCATGGCCCTTTCCTTCTTGCAGTGCCATTGGAGTGGGAAATGTTAGGGTTTTTACAAGAGTGGAGAAAGGAAACTCCTGCACTCTTTCAAAGTATGTTGAACTGAAGGACAGCTCATATATTTGTGCTTACTACTGCCTGAATTTGAGGAAGTGATGAGGTCTGGTAAGCTAGGTCCTCCCAAATTTTCCCCATCTTCTCTCTGTTTTCCTTGGCCTCACTACCCAATCTGCCATGATATGGACAGTCTTCTTGGAAGAACTGAAATTCTACTGCCTAGGGAGATGGTGTGAGCTCCCCTTCACTGGCAGTTTTCAAGAAGAGGCTGGATGAATATTTGTCAGGGATGTTTTAGGCTCTCCTGCATCGGGCAGGGGGTTGGACTAGAAAGCCTGTATGGCCCCTTCCAACTCTGTGATTCTGTGAGAAGAGGGGGTCTATTTTTGAGTTTTAGCAGAGAGAGAGCTTGAGTGTGAAGAGTTTGGAGACAGAGTCCTGATGGAGAGCAGTTTTAACACCGACAGGAGAACTGGGGAAAGTTGGAAAGGAGGTTTGGGAAGTAGGTGCAGACTCCCAAATGGGCCAAAGAAAGGAAATAGATCTTTTAAGGAGAGGAGTTTTTCCCTACCCAGTCAAACAGAGAGTTAGCTCTAAAGAGTGAAGAGGCCCCTGGTTGGGTGTGGTTGTAAACTGCCTGTGGAGACCTTCAGATTCAGTTAACAACTGAAGGAAAGCACTGGTGTGTGAAGAGAGGAGGATTGGGGTACTAGAAAGAGGGTACCAGCATTCCTGACTCCAGAAGAGAGAGTACTAAAAGAAAGTATACTAGAGTGCTTGGCGAAGAACCTCAGAAATTTCAATCCCCTGATTTCACCTGACCTTTCCCCTCTAAAGTATATAAACTAGTTAGTTATTTTTGGAATGTTAAAAACGCCTCTGGTGCCATTTCTGTTGTTTAAGGATGAGGGAACGTCATAATTGGTGGCAGCTTGTGTGTGAGCACAGCAGCTGCACAGCGTTTTATATGTGTGTGTATTCCTGTACATTCTCTCATTTGTAAAGCATCGATCTTAGCAGAGCTATAAACTTCACCTTAAAGGAAACAACTATATCTAAAATAGCAAGGATCCACCTTAAAGAAAATAAATATATATATAAAAAATTAAATGCTTGCTATAGTTTGACATAGGTTAAAATCTCAATGAAGGAATCATTCCTAAAAGAGAGTAATGTTCTTTTCTATAATTGGCATTTTCTCCCCCAGCCAGATTGATTTACTATGCCAGAAATGATACATCCAGTGTATTGGAGCAAATGAGTGCTGTATATACAGGTCTGAGCCTTCTTCTGACCAACTCTGCTTCGATCTCTATGTATATGCCTTCAGGGATGGAGAGGTTCCTTTTACATTCCTGGCTCAGGCCAGGTGCCATTTTTACATTTAACATCTCTAATTCTGGATAGCCCATGCTACTCTTGGGTCTCCCATTTGTATCAGTACACGGTCATGTATTTTAGTATTTGAGGCGGGAAGTACTGCAGTGTGCATGTCAGCCAAAGATGTCCCTAGCTGAGTCCCAGGAATACAGATTGTTATTAGAATTACCATTACTCATGTGAGATTTGTGAAGGGCCACAGAACTTATTGGGGGGTTGTATATTGATTGCCTGCACTATTCGCTGCCAGCGCCTGCAGTTCAGAGCACTTAATTTAGCTGAGGCTTGGACTCTGTGTTCCTCCAATGTTCCAAGCAGCGCACGATCCACCTATGCCTGTGTTTTCCTGCTTGTCCTCTCTTCCTGCTCTGAGCTTTCATCGTTGCTTTTATTATTCTAATTTATTGAGTTACTGAGTGCCTTTTGCCAGCACCAAGGTCCTTACAGGAATTACAGATTGTGTATTCTGCTGCAACATATATTGCAAGCTTCTAGTTTAATTTAGTGGAACTTGAAAAATATGTTGATGAGGAAATTAAAACATTAACCTATTGTAGGCAGCTAACTAGATTGAAATAGCAGTGATGCTTATGTTTATTAGCAGATATTGAACATTTTTACTGAAACAGCTTTCCAGCAGAGCGCTTTACAAATATTATTGAATTGGCTTCCCATAGCCATCCTGTCAGTTTGTCCACATTCATTATCTTCATTTTACAGGTGTGGGAACTGAGGCATCATTACAGGAAATGTCACATTCTGGCCACTTAAAAAGTCATTGGCCGTGCAAGGTTGCATGTTTCATTCCCACCTGTGCCATTGGCATCCTGCCAAAGCTAAGTCCATAGTGTATCTTCATAAAACATGGTGCTAAGCAAAAATATTTTTAATTTTTTTTTTTAAAAAAGATTTTCTGTACAATATTTGCTGTAGTATTTAGATAAGCTAGAGAATGGCAGCCAAAGATTTGGCAAATTAATTCAAGTCAGGAGGTGAGATTCAGCCCCCACTTTTCCTTCTTGAGTCCTGCTGTACCGTGAGGAGTGCTTATTTCTTTAGAAAATTTATATGCCACCTCTCCAGAGACATGCTCGAGGTGATGTACAGCTAATATAATAATTAACCATTAAAATATCATTAACTATTGAAATAACCATTAAAACATGCACATTAAAATCAGGCCAACTCCATTAAAACTTCTATAAAAATCAAGCCAATACCAATATGGACCCTAAGAGAACCCATATACTTTAAGGAGGTGCATAGAAGAGAGAATTTTCCCCATTAAAATGTTAATAGCGCTGGTTGGAAATGTCTTCTTTATGAAAATTCTTTAAAGGAGTCCTCCAAAAATTGGTACCAGACAATGCTAAAAATCCCTCAGTTCCCCCATCCTCCATTTCCATGCCTTACAAAGTTCCTTTGCATGTTTTTTCTCCATCCGATAAGGCATGTCAGTCCCTTTTTTGCAGTGTTTTTCATGAACATTCCATGGCAGGGTTGTCAAGCTAGCCTGGAGGAAACGTCCTGCCCCTTTAATAGAGGCTTAATGTGTAGAAATGGGTAGTTGATGTTTTTTTACAGCACGCTGTTAAATAACATCACTTGGTAAATAAAACCCCATCAATCCCCTATTATTTAAAGAGGTAGGACATTTTTCTCCAGGGCAGTTGGCAACCCCCTTCTCTTAACATTATTCATATAATTATGGACTTCTAAAAAATTACTGCATGCTTTTGCCTGCCAGCTGCCAAAGGATGGCATGCCCTACCATGACCTAAGAGCCAAATAAATGTTTATCATTTTGTTATTTTGTTTGTTTAAAAATGATGTGGACTGCCATCCTACCCCCGCTTTCCTCGGAGTAGGCATCATTGAATAAAATGGAACTTATTAGGATTAGTCTTATTTATTTCATTTATATATCCTCTTACCTTCATCCTCAGTAGGGACCAAAAGCAGCCTACATCATTCTCCTCTTCCCCATTTTATCCTCACAGCAACCCTGTGAAGTAGATGAGGCTGTGTGCAGGGGCATAGACTTTCCAATTTCCTGGGAGGGGGGGCTGGGGCCGGGCCAGAGGTATTGCTATGCTACTGACATCACAGGGAGGGGCTTCCATTGTCACCATCTATGGAGGCGGGGCCATAGGAGATTTAGGGAGGGGCTCCGCACAAATTTAGGGGGGGGCAGGCACCCATGGGGACCCCCTTAACAATGCCCCTGAGCTGGGCCAAATGTAGGAAAATGTGGGAGTTGGTCAGTGGTTATAGAGCTATCTCAGCGATTTCTTGCTGTGTCCTGTTTTTGAAATTCACTTTTAGGATAGTCACTTGATGATCTATAATTATACATACCATGTGTATAGGACAAACTAATGGTCATAAATTTGACACTAAGAAAGGCAACACAGAAAAGCCTGTAAGGGAACATTTTTTAAGTTTTCGTGGACGTTCATTTACCGGAGTCTTATTCTGCCTTATTCATAAGGGTGACTTAGTACTGAAATTTACTAAATTATGGCATTGCAGATGCCTTCGTTTGGTAAATGCATGGTTGAAGTCTGAACCAGGGCAAAATACAAAACAGTTGCTGTGCACTTGATTTCTGAGCAGTGTACAGAGTGTGAAGTAGTGGCAAACTCCCATCTTCTCACTTCAAACTCATATCCTATAAGTGAGTACAAGCACATTTTGAGGCAATTCAGAACAGTGCTAGTCGTCATGACCCCAAAGAAAACTTGCAGTTATACTACCTCGGATTTTATATACCTTGCTTTCTTAGCACACTGCTTAAACTCCATCTTAAAAGACATTATTAACCAAATCACAGCCTGGACACAGGGCAAAAGGAAATTTTTAAAAGGCCTCTGATCTGCACGCCCCCTCTTCCAATCTTGTTCATGCAGATAGGGGTTCTCATTGCTTCAGAGAGACAGCACTCATTTTTAGGAACTGTCCTTTTCTGCAATAGATACCACCTCTCCATTTAAACATGTAATGGAAATTGAAAGAGGAGTTTAGGAGTGGCTGACGCAACACTCCCCCCATACATTACCATGAAAAAAACTAACTGTTCTCCCACACCCAGCAAAAAAAAAAAGTCACAAACAAGCAAACAAAGCTATTTCAACAAGGAAACATAAGGCCTACCCTTTCCCAGTGTTCCATTTCCAAAATACAATGTAATGATAAGGTTACTGGAAAGTAAAATAGATGCTCACTTTTTTCCCTGTTAAAAGGAATAGAAACTGGTCCTTAACAGAGTAGCATTGACTGCAGAGAAAACATGATGATGGGTGGCTGGAGCGTGCTGGCTGGTGTGAGTGTATAAGTTTTAAAAGGGAAGCAGTTTTAGAAAAAAATTAGTTTTAAAAAAGAAGTCAGAGTTGTTTATTATAGAAACTCCATACTTTGATAGGAAAGTGAAGAGAGCTTCCTACCTACAGATCTGTTCTGAGGAGGAAGTCCTCATGAGTAGACATGGACATGGAACAAAAAAAACCAACGAACCAGTAGGTTTGTGATTCATGGGTTTCACGAACCACGAACCACGGAACTGGACCAGTTATGAACCAGTTTGAGGTTCGTGGGGTTTAAATGCCCCTTTCTGACCTCAAGAGCAGCAGGGAAAGGGGCTTTTAACAGTTTAAAGGGCCCTTTCCTGCCTTGCAATCGGCAGGTCCCTTTAAACTATCAGCTGGCAGGGGGAATCCCCCCTCCGCAGCCTGCCAGCTGATAGTTTAAAGGGACCTGCCCTTTAAACTGCCCAAACCCCAGCCCCCCTACCCCCGAGCCCCAGCCCCAGCCCCACACTTACTTTATCTTGCTGTGTGGCATCCTTCCTCTCCTCCCAGGAGGGGCAGGAAGGCCGTTTTCAGCCTCTTCCACCTCTCTTGGGGCCTGCAGGGTGACAGAGGAGGCTGAAAACGGCCTTCCTGCCCCTCAAATGTTCCTCAAATGCCGCAGCAGCCATTTGAGGGGCAGGGAGGCCATTTTCAGCCACTTGAAGGGCAGGAAGGCCACTGGAGTTTGGGCAGTTTAAAGGGCCCTCCCAGGCAGGTTCCTTTAAATTATCAGCTGGCAGGCAGTGGGGGGGGGGCTGCTGCAGCAGGGCCCTTAAAAGGGCAGTTTAAATGGCCATTTAATTGGGGAAATGGCCATTTAAACTGCCCCTGTAAATATGACCCAACGAACCAGCATACAGTTCGTGGAAGTTCCATGGAAAGGAGCTTCCATGAACCCTGGTTCGCGAACCCCGAACCAGCTTGGTTCGTGGGTTTTTTTGGGTTGTATTTCAGTTTGTGCCCATCTCTACTCCTGAGTAGTAATCTACACATCAAAGGGCAGTAAAGGAATAAACAGTAAACAGATGCTCTGACCTGTCTATCATTCTAACTCTGGTTTCTCCCCCTCTGAAACCTGAGGAATGGGACAGCATTAGAAGTGGAATCTTCTAACATACCCTGAATGTAAATTGTAGCCATGCACTTATATTGCACTTATATCCAACAGAGGTCTTGCAATCTGACTGTTGCTACATTGAAAATGGGTGGAACTAGCCAGGGTTAAGGGCTAAGCTAATTCGTGTGTCATGGTCAAAGGTATTTTAAGGCAGTGTATAAATTCTTTTTTATATATATTATATATTTATAAATATATATTATATTTTTATAAATATAAGCAGAACAGAAAAAGAAAATAAAAACAATAGCACAATTATAATGATGTCAAAAGAAAAAGAGTAAACATAATATAACAAACAATATGAATAACTCATGTTTTTTATATCCAGCACATATCAATCCTTGAATGTGTTTGGTGTCTGTCAGAAAAGAAAGTATAGTCTCCAGTATTCAGATTTTTGATCCTACATGCATCTTCCAATTGTAACATTTCCGTATAATTAAACACATTTTGGAGAAGATGGGGGGAAGTGAAGAGACTTTTGAGGTAAATGCTCTCCGGATCTATGGCTGTCAAAATCTCACATGCTCTCTGGTCCTTTCTTTTATTTATGTAAACCGCTTCAGTCGCCCACAATGGCTGTTTTCACACTGCTCCCCGGCCACGGAACATCGCGCCAAGCTCCCGGAACAACAGCGTCTTCCTGGCGTGATTGCACCAGGAAGACGCTGTTGTTCCGGGAGCTTGGCATGATGTTCCGTGGCCAGGGAGCAGTGTGAAAACGGCCAATGTAAAAGAGACACAAGCTTGGTTGATAGTTTGTAAGCTTTGTGTTTCTTTTGTAGGGTTTTACTTCAAAAAATAGTTTCTTGATAGGAGGGGAGAGAGCACGTTTTGGGGAAGTTTGCCTTCTTTGGGTTTTTTTCCCCACCTATCTTTTTCTTAGATCCATTACCCCATTCATGTCTCGGAAGAGCATTATCTTCTTGAAAATTGAAAATGGATTGGAAATCATTTTCATAAAAACTTTCTCTTGCATTGTTTGGTGCATATATTGTTGCTAGTGTGTAAATCTTGCCTTCCAGGAGCCTGATTTTCAAAATCAAATATCTTATCAGTCTCTTAATTCTTCTGTAACATTTATTTGTAAATTGTTTATACAAACCACAATACCTTTAAAAATGATAAATTCTTAATAAACACACTAATACATACAAGCAAAAAACAGGAACAAAGCCCCAAAGAATCATAGAAATTATAATACGATATAACAGGAAGGGGGGGACAATCCTGTGCTTCATCGGCTATTGTAACTGAGACCCTCATGTGAGCTCTGGGGGGACTTGAGCCCCTTAGCCCCCATGTAGTTCACTGGCTGCCCGGGGGTGGCTCAGCCCCCCCTGGCCAAATCCAGGGGGGCTCGAGCCCCTCAGTCCCCCTGTAGTTTACACCTATGGCTGTGTGACTGGCCCAAAGTCTCTCAGCAAGCTTCCATGTCAGAGTGAGGATTTCAACCTGTTTCTCCTTGATCCTAGTCTGACATTCTAACTACTACACCACACAGGCTCTGATAGGTCAGGGAAGTTGTTAACTCCCTCCCCCTTTTACTTTTTTTTTCCAGAAGGGTTATTTTCCACTGTGCCTTTTTGTGTTGCTAGTAATTTCCTGGCTTCTTATGAGTAAATCTTTGCTTCCATTGCAAATAGCAGAGAGATGTGATGGAGCTAATCTGTGCCAGGTGTGATTCTCTTTATTTTTGGCACTGCAAGTCCCACCATCATTCTGAAGCAGATGGGCAAATTTTGGACTCCTAGCTTTATTTTTGGAGAAGTTAATGCTTGTCACAGACAGATGGACAAACACATGGTTGACCAGAGAGATGGATGGACAGATCCTTTTATTATTATAGATTTATTTACTTTATTTATCCTTTCCTTATCAAGATAACTCAGCAAGCTTCCATTGCAGAGTAAGGACTTGAACCTGTTTCTCCCAGACCCTAGTCCTATACTGTAACCCCTATTACCAGGCTGCTGTCAGGGATAGCCAATTCTGTAATATAAATGTGTTTATTGAGTGCCATTATTCCTTCTGAAGTGTTCTTTAGACAGAATGTCAATGGTTAAAATGGGCATTCACCAAGAATGTCACATGGTCACAGTTTTTCAGGTTCTGTACACCATCTTATATCACACTTTGCCCTACCATTGCCATTAACCTGTTTTGTACATGTAAAATATTGCAAAACTCCTTCTTTAGAGGCCGTATAAGAATCTATCAAAAATAGCTTTGTTGTAGGCTTGATGATCTCTGGTGCATCTTACATATCTATGGTTTAATGAGCAATTCTGCTGCATTGAAACTGGTTTTTGTAATAACATTGTCTTTTTACTATAAATGCCCTTTCTTAAATAACAGGTTGTTTCTTTATTAACATATGTATGTACATACGTTCATTTGTTCCGTTTCCTTCCTTTATTCACTCTCTGTCTCTGTCTTCAGCACTCCAAAATATTTTACAGGGCCCTTAATTAGACACGTCCCCACTATTTATTACCATTTTAAAGGGTAAGTGGTTAATGGCTTGCAATTGAAAATGCCTGGTAATTAATTATTAACTCAATAGGCTTGACTGCCTCTCTAACCTGCCTTGTCTCCAGTAGCATCAGGCTACGTATACTTTAATTCTGAGTAATTAGATGATAGGGGAAAGGGAAGCATCTTGGAAATAGTTCAGCCAATTCAATCAGGCTGCCACTTCCAGTTGCCAACATTTTTTTTCCCTTTCAGGAGGAGGTCCCTTATTTCAGGTCAAAAATCAAAAATTATTTTTAAAATAATAATGATTTGATACTCAATGCAAAGTTGTAAAATTCTGCAATGTAAGCTCTGAGGAGAATTGAATGGTCCAGCTTCTTAGTGTAATAGTACATTCTTAAGAACACTTTCCTGAGAGTAAGCTCCATTGATTAGTCTTGTGTAGGATTTTAAGTAGACCTGTTTAGGATTGTTCTCTGTGTGCCTGTGATGGTTTTGCTTTCCTGATAATCATTAAAATAGATTTGTACATGTATTTAAGAAACATGAATCCTATAAAGCAGATTTGTATGTTCATGCAGGAATGGAGTATGCATCAATTAATTTGTTTAGTGGGGTTTGCTTAAAGTAAATACTTTCAGAGTTACCACTGGGTCGTTGGTACATGTCATTTGGTACATGCTGGAAACCAATGGCTTACGTTTGTAAGAAAATGCATTCCAACATATAGATTTTAGGAAGGCTTCTCCCTAAAATGTACTTACACAGTTTTTTTCACATATTCTACCCTTTGCCAATCTCATAAGGTACATGATGGAAAACTGCCATTGTGGGTTGGATGTCGTGATCCGTCAGCAGAAAGCTTTGATGGGTACAGATCTTCCCTGCTTTCCCCTCCCCAAGCAGCCATTTCTGAGCCCAAAAAACTTAATTCCCAGGGTCAAGGAATAATAGCCATGCATTTCAGCTAGGAGGAGGAAGAAGGGCAAAGAAATGAACTTACAGTTTCTTATATCTGTGGCACTGCCTCTTTCATTAGTGCAGCTCTGCTGAAGAAAGAGGAGGGATTTTACCCTATTCCTTTATTCACTGTAGCCCAGCATAGGTCCACATAGGTCCCACGATCCTGGGAACCAACTTTCCTGGACTCAGAAATGGCTACTGGAGGGTGGGGAAAGCCAGGAGACCCACAATCCTTGCACAAATGGATTGCTAGATCCAATTGTGTGTCTCCAACTTTCCGCCACACCCTCTCAGAATGCAGTGGCTTTCAGTTCCATTTGCACGTACATTCAATTTCAAGATGGACTTAGACAAATTAAGCCAAATAGCTTTTCAATTATTTATTTACCATTAATTTGTTTATTAGCGGTTTCTTGTAAGATCAAGCTCAGAGTTCCTTATGACAAAAATTACTAAATTAGTAAGACAATAGAAATAAGACAATAGATACAAAATCATGGTAAACAATAAGCAGTAGATAAAATCAGCAAGGTCACAATAAAAGCTAAAATACAGCATGCCAGGACAGAAAACCATAAAACCACTCAGCAAGAGCCATTTTAAGATGTAATAACAAAATCCTGAATACTTACAGGCTATTAGTCTAGATACCAGGCGAATTTTTATGAGGATAATATTCCAAAATTGGGGTGCAGCCTCTGAAGAATTTTGATAGCAACCTGCAAGATTTCAGCCAGTGGGGAGACTCCCCAAACCAAGCCTGGAATGTTGATCTTTCCTCATTTTTTAGACTGTTCCTTGCCAATGTACAACTGTGTCGAGTTTATTTATTTTTTAATTAAAAATATTTTATTAATTACAAACAAAGAAGAAGAAAAAAACAACCACCATCTAAATACAGACAAAAAACAGGATTGCAAAAAAAGAACACAAAAAATTAGGCTAGATAATGTAAAATCAAATTATTGACAGAGGGCTTAATATTCAACACATTTTTCAAGTTATCTTACAAGATATAGCCAAGAGAGGGAATAATTAACAGCACAGGGTTTTTAGAGTATTTCTTTGTATACTATATATCTAATTCCTTCCCCATAATTTGACGAAGGGCTTTTCTGATGTACTTTTCTGATTTGTATACAAAATAAAGTCATGTCATGTTTATTAAATCACTTTACATAATAAAAAAACCCTTTTCTTCAGAAATGCATGCAATGATGGCCTCTCAACAGGAGGCCTGAAGCATTAAAAACTTGGTTTTCAATTGTTAACTGGGTCCCTGTGCCTTGCTGTTTCTCTCATATCTGTGTATCATTTGACAAATGTGTGGAAACCACTCTTCTCAAAGCACAAGCATCTGTCTGCAACTTCACACTTCAAAACTTCACACTTGAGTCCTCAGGGTTTGCTATTGCATGTGTTAACAAACATCGGGGCCAGTCAGACAGTGATATCTTCTCATCAGATGAGATAATCTCAGACTGTGTTGTCTTTCCCAAAGACTAGTGTTTAAACAGGTATATATTTTCTGCTCTTCAATCTACAAATAAGCACATGTATAAGAAACAAAAATTAATCCCATGTTAAACAAAGTGTTTCAAAGATAACATGAAGCTCTATGAACAGTTTCTGCCATGCTCACCAGAATCTACAACATTGATTTTGTTGCACAAGGATGTTCACCATTGCAGGTTCTGTTAACTTGAATACCAGAGGCAAGATGAAAAGCTTCAGCCAAAGCAGAACCAAAATGAAAAGAAGACAACACTATGCCAAGGGAACAAGAAGGCACATTCTGGAGTGTTTGGGATCTCACAGAAAATCCTTCAAAGGAGATAGACTGTTAAAGAACATGCATAGCCACTGCCTGTCTTTGGTAGCAAAATAAAGTGCTTGACAGTACTGGAACAATAGAGACATTTATAGCATCTATAGTGGTGGAAAAAATGAAAACTGCACAGCACATTGCACCTGAGTGTGACCAAACATAATGGTCGCATATATGATTTTGTGATTGCAAAACAGGCCTTTATTACACGAGCAGCAGAAACCCCACAGTTCGCTAATCCTTTTATCTCATTTGGAGGATTTCATATCTAAACCAAATGGCATTCTCAAATTGACATGTGCCCAAGAATCTGGGATACTGGCTGCAGGGTCGTTGAAAGGATTTATTTCTGGGATACGTTTCAGTCTGCACCAACCAAATCCTGACAATTGACATGGAAATCATGTATTTTGAAGAGTTCTCAAAGAGCAGAGACTCCAGACCTGATATGGCAGATTTTTTATACATCAAGTGCATTAATTGAACTGCAAGAAAACTCTTCAAAGATTCATGACATTCTTGTGGGAGTATAAAAAGTTCTGCAAAGTGTGTTCCCCACTGATCTGAGAACGAGCCACTCCTCAACCACTTTACTTGAGAGCATTCTTCATAAAACTGACACTGACGGGTGTGAAAGTTCTCTTGAGGAAGGTGAGGATACTGATCAGGAGATCATAATTTGGGAAGTGATGATGATAGTAATGATATGACAAATGCAAGTGATTTTGCTGGAGGTTGTACATAGATTCTTTTCTGTAGTGAGGCCCCATTTTAGGAACTCTTTTTGCTTATTGTCATAAAAGTCATGCATGCCTGAGCTTTGAAATGGTTCTTCAATAGAACGTAATGCAACAAAAAGAACTGGCATCAGGTATTGTTGGTATGTTACACAGTTAATATAACAAATATATTTGCAAACCCTGTTTGTTTGGTTGCTTGCTTGAGCAACCATTTCTTCTCAAAATGGTACAGGTTTCAATCATGTACTGGACAAGATGATCAAAGAGCCTTTATATATATATAAAATTTATATATATATAAAATTTGAGTATATATATTTGAGTATCATATATACAAATATCAGCTGCTTTGAGCTGCTTTTTGGTGGAAAGGCAGCTAATAAATATTTTAAACAAATATCTGAATTGGGAGGCCACACTTCCTTAAATATTATCAGATGTGTACAGCTGCTTTATTTTACAGAATTAACTTTCAAAAAACAGAGCAAGCATGATGTAGTGGTTAGAGTACTGGACTAGAGCCAAGGAGAACAGGGTTCAAATCCTCACTTGGCCGTGCAGCAGCCCTGCCTACCTCTCAGTGTTCAAAAAGGAGAAGAGGGCATTCTGAGCTCACTGGGGGAAGGGCAGGATTTTAAAATGTAAGATCGATTTAGCCTCAGTTATCATTATGTACATAAATGTACATCATTAAATATGGTGCATAAAGGGTTGGTCTTTTGGAAGCTTCATAGACTGTTTCAGATTATGATGGAGAGTGACCATTTACTATTTTCTGTGAGGAAATGATGGGTCAATTTCTGCACCAGATTCCTGGCCCTACACAAAATTCCAAGCATGAAGGATCACTATTTCTTACTTAGTTCAGCTTCTGGAAGGTAGAATATGGCAACTGTGATATTGTGTGTTCCAGGACTGTCTTTTGACAGCCAAAAAATACAGCCTTATCCTAAACCTCTGACTGCTGATAGCTATTAGTGAACAATTTATTTATTTATTTATTTATTTATTTATTTATTTATTTATTTATTTATTTATTTATTTATTTATATTTCAATTTATATACCGCACATCCCCAGGGGCTCTGGGCGGTGAACAGTTAAAATCGATAAAAACAAGAACTAAAATCAATATACAAACAATAAAACAAATGAAGAACAATTTGTAACTTGTGGTTTGTATCTAATGCTGAGACCATTACAAGTTGTATCTGGGTGAACTTTGACCATTCTTATAGTCATTGCTTTTTTTTTTTTTAAGTGCCAGTACTCATATATAAGGTTGCACTGATTTCTACCAATTCCCCCTCTGGGCTTGAGAAGCCCCCAAAAGATAGCTGTACTCAATATGGTGAGTACCACCACACAAAAAAGCAATGTCTAGAGTGGTATCCAAGAGTTCTTATAGGGAAATTCTACAATAAATAAATGGATTTCTTCTTTCAGCCCAAGAGAAATCATCTGTTCCAATAATTTAATCAACTGTCATTTAAATATTTAAAGAATGAAAATATTAAGCTAACCCCAGTAGTTTTTTATTGTTTGTTTGTTGGTGGTGTATGCTGATGCATGAACACAGTTTTTCTGCAGACCAGCCAGAATGCTAAGTTCTGAAAGAAACCTCTAGGGTCTGTCTGCACTCCAGTTTCAGCATGTTTAATTCCTTTTTCTTTTTTAATGGAAAAGCCCTAGTGGATAATAAAACCTTGCCTGTAATCCATAAATCAGCCACAGAATACAGTTCTACCAAATACAATGGGATTACTAGTGAGTAAGTAGCTTCTGGGCTGTGACCCAAATGCTTGCTTTGCAGATGGCCAGCCCTTGATTAGCTCCAGGTTGTCAAAGATGACAGATTAGGCTGCAAAGTCAATGGGTTATACCATCACTGGCAGACTGATCCAGTGCATCTATTTTAGTTGCAGAACTGCAAATAGCAAATCATGTAAACCAAAGCAGCACCGTGTGACTGACAAACAGGATACCTCTAGCCAGTTCTGCTTATTGCCAGTGCCGTGCTTTCCCCTTAACTTTGGCACTATTAGAAAAGCTAAGAACCACCTTTAAAAAAAATCAGAGTGGCCTTTCAGTAATGAAGGTGCTATTGTTACCAGAACTGCTCTTTTATTATAATGGGGAATTAGCTGTAGCAGTCTGTAACTATTAATATTAAGCGAGGATCATAACCTATGTTTACGGAGGTCCCGATCCCAGACACTCTAGTGAAAAAGAGGCAGACAAGGAGTAAGGTTCAAACACGTGTATTGAGTGTAGCGTAAGCCTAGCTTGCACAATCATACAAAGAACATACAAGGTCTAAGAAACATAGAGTATGAAATACAGAGAAGTTCGCATTAGCTGGTTCCCAACGATGGTAGGGGGAATACTCACTTATCCTGGAGCGAAGCAGAGACGCAGCAGCGAGGTGGCCCAATGCCAGCACTGGGACCACAGACGGACAGCAAGGAGGTCTGGATAGGGAATGGCCTGAGCACCGAGTGGTCTGGGAGACCAGCTTAAATACCCCAAAACGTACCCTGGGGCTGGTGCTGTACTTGGTGGTTCTCACAGTTTAAAACAAAGGGTCTAATGGGCTACTGAATGGCTTGGATGGGCCACTTTGGTAATCAGATTGTGATAAGTGACACCTCAGGAAGAGGGGACAAAAGAGGGAGGGGGAAATCCAAGTGGGCTGAAAGGATGTTCCAGCGGACAGGGCTTGTCCTGATGTCATCAGCTTTGGAATGCGGAGGTTTCTTTGAGATGCATTCTCTAAGTGCTTGGGATGGTCAGCACTTAGTTCCTTCTCCGGGGCGGCTCCTAAGATATGCAGAGCGGGGCGAGGGGCTCTCGCTGCGGACGTGGTGTGCCCGCTTCGCCGAAATGGCTTCTCAAAGCAGTCTTCTTCCCAGGGTCTTCTGGCTGCCTGAGAACATGGATGCCGGCTGGGCATAGCTGGGGCTGGATAGCAGGCTGCCCGGTAGCGAGGGCAAGCTCGGCGACCGGCCCGCGGGAGGCTCCAGGCGGGAACTGACCAGGGAGCGCCTAGCCAGGCTCGCTGGAGGTTTCCCTGGCAGGCGCCCGGCTGCTAGCAGCGGCTTGGGCCCATATGAGGCAGGCTTCCATGGAGGCAGGGGGAACAGCACACAAAACACAGTCCAAAGCAGGGGACAGGCGCGGTCCGTGGCAGATGGCAATGCAGGCACAGGGCACACTTGTAACAGAGTCCAAACATACACTGGGAATTCCAGATATAGGTCAGGGCAGGGCTGCCCAGAAAGAGAGTCCTTTTGTGCAGTTACCCAAACATGGAGTCAGTAAACTACACAGTCTATTGCAGCAGCAGGGTAATTGGCACGCAGGCAGGAAACTGACACGTGTATCGGAGCACACACGTGCAAAGCAGTCTTTTTGGTGTAGCAGTAAAACAGTGATGCAGGAAACTTTAACACAGTTCATAGCAGGCTTCAAAGCAGGGGAGGGGGCCTACTTGGCAACAATTCCCCCCCTCGGAGACCCCGGGACGTCAGGCGCGCGGGTCTCCGAACTTGACTTCAAAGGCGAGGTGGTCGGCAATGTCCGGTGGTCGAGCTTCGAGCGAAGAAGGAGTGGGAAGGGAAGGAGGGGGAGGCGTCACTCAAAAATTTAGTTTGGAGAACCACCTAACCAAATAAGTGCAATTTAGATCAGCCAATGGGCTGCAGGTCTCTGGGTTCACACCAGGGGGTGTGCTAAGTGCAATCGTCAGAATAAATAGCAATAATTCATAAGTAATAGCAATTCATAGTAGTAGGCAGCAATGATCAATTCATGCATATAAATAGCAATAATTCATAATTGTGTACATTGATTAATTCATGATTGAAGGTAATTCATACGGAATTCATGATGGGTTAAAAGCACTAAAAACCAGGAGCAATTAATATACATGGATCAATTCATGGATAGTTAAAATCATAAATAGATACATAGGATTAAAAGCAGGGACAATTAAAAGCAATTCATACAGGGTAAAGTGAAATGTGCAAGCATGGCATAATTCATCAAGGGTAGAGTAATTCATAAATGGCTAAAATCATAAATACATATATGGGATTAAAAACAATAGTTCATGAAGTTAAAAGCAGCAAGAATAAAAGCAAGTGCGTGGAAACAATTCATGAGGGTAAGCGGCGGAAGGGCTCATGGGGGACAGAAAAATAAACTCTGCGATTAAAACTCAAATCAATATGGCTGGATTAAAATCAAATTCATAGACTAGAACTGCCTCGGCGGAGGGAGTTGGGTTAAGAAGGCAATTCAAAAGGTTAAAATCAAATTCATCGGGATAAAGTTCATGGGCGCACTTGCAGTGGATAGAGGGCGGGACTAGTTCGGGGCTAAATTCATGGGAGTAAAATTCATGGGAAGCAATGGCAAGAAATTCATAGGAAACTTAAAACAATAGAGCAGCAAAGATCACAGACGGCTCAGTCCGCAGTACAGCTGCTGGACTGGGTTGCATATTTACAGAAACAAGCAAACTTAGTCCATGTGTTCCAAAACACACTTCCACCCCCCCTTGCTGTCTGCGTCAATCCGCAGAGCAGGGCCGGCAGGCGGCGAGAAGGGCTTCAGGCACACAGTTCTAGTCCTCATGGAGGTGGCGTCGCTGGCGGCCGTTCGTAGGCGGGCCGTGGGCTGGGAGGCAGAGAAATATGTCCCCCCCCTAGTCCACAAGAGGGCCTTGGAGCGGTATCCGGCAGCAGAGCGTCCATGGGGCCGGTGCAAGATCCATACACATAATAAAACACACTCATAGTTCATAACAACGCAAATAAACAAGGGTTAAAGGAGGGCGCCAAGAATAACCTTTAGGGCAAGAGGAGGTCGGGGTTGTAATGATCCAAGCGGTAAGACAGCTGGAGTTGCTGGAGCTGTCGGCGGCTCCAACAGCCCAAATAAAGTAATGAGGCACATAATAAAACTTGAAAGGCCAAAATCACAACGATCGGGTGCAAAGCCAAATTGTAAATTCCAGTGGCAGTGGGGCTCCAGCCAAAGAGGGTTTCCCACCACGAGTGCTCTCCGGTGGTCTTAATCCGCTGGACCAGATCCAAAATCTCCTTTCCGTTGTGGGACACAATCAAAGCAGTAGTATCCCCGTCCCTCTGGATGCTCTGGAGGGTGCGGTGGAGCTGGGGGTGGGCCAGGAGCTCGTGGATTAATTCCAGACCGATGCCAAGGGCGACAGGCTTCACATAACGATAGATGGAGGGTGCCACCAGGATCTCTTCTTGGGTCCAGACCGGTACCGTGTAAGTGAAGTCGCAGGCTGCCACCGAAGACAGGTTGCAGAAGCAGCGATTGACTCCCGGGATCACGGGCTTGAGCTGGAACGAGTTCAGGACCACAAAGTCGCAGGCCGTTCGCACGCAGGCACATCCTTTTCCAATGTAGACCACGGCGGAGCTGTTCTCCCGGACGACCTCGAAAGGGCACTCATTGAGGGCGTCGACTTGCGGGGCTACACAGGGGTGATGTGGTGCAAAGGCTTGGTCCTGGCAAATGAAGCCGGTCTGGTCTCGATGCTGGCACCCTTGGAGGCTGACGAGCTGCCATCCGGTCGGGGTGAAGCGGGCCCAATGGTCGGGGTGGCGGGCGTAGAGGACTTCGGTGTCGCTGACTTGGAGTCCCAGAGGCACGACTGGATATACATGGAATGACTCGTGCGCACTGGCCGTTAATAAAAATAATTTAAGCTCCTGGGTGGTCGGTGAGAATGAGGAATTTACAAGAGACCACCAGGATTCAAGCTCCAGTTCTATGGGTGACAATTTGGGCATAATCAATCTTTTAATTTCCAGGGGCAAATGCCCGTCCGTGGCTTGCCGAATTAGCCCCATGGCCACAGCCTGATTTAATTGTTGGGCTTGCATACATGCCATGGCTATGGACACGTTGCGTTCAAAAGACTGTGTTCCTTTGAGCAGCAGAGAAAAATCTCTTTCAATTTGACTCTCCCAGTTAACTAAAATGGAGCTGATCTCGTGTTGCCCATTTGAAATGGAATTTAGGGACTGCACCACCGGTTTACCTAAGTCGGAGATGCTAGTCGTGACATGGGCAAACTTATTAGCGAGAGTCTCAATATTGACCGAATCCATGATTGCTAAGCCTCCGGCTGCAGGAGCAGTCCAGTCGGCAATGCTTCGTCTGGCACGCGAGAGAGAGGGGGAGGGATCGATCCACAGTTGTAGCCATGCATTCCAACCCTTGCTACCGGCCTCCAGATAGGGAGCGCACTGCGGCAGCCTCTGGGTTATATTTAGCTCAGCTAAGTCTATGCGGATCTCTTTTAAAGACATTTGCGGGCGGACTAGAACTCTCTCTTGAATGTCAGTCTTCAAAACATGGGAGCCCACTATGTGCGTGCCGCCTTGGCTTAATTGTTCATTGCTAGCAATCAAAGGGTCAATTTGGATGGTGTGGGTCTCCTGGGTCCGGATCAGCAGGGAGTAATTGCCTGGTTCATGAGTCAAATTTACAAAGAGCAGCCCAAGCCGGTGAAATTTCTCTACTAGGGGCTTGGTTTGGCATTCGGGCGTCTGTTGAACCAGTATCCAATCGGGTGGGCCATGTTTGGCTAGGTCTTCCTCTTTTACAATCCAGGTCAGGTTCTCCCAGCGTTCTATAGCGAAGGAGAGAACTGTGCCTGAAGGGGGCGTGATAGTGACTGATGCAGACTCAGTGGCAGTGGTGCCTAGTAGGATGGTCATTCTAAAGGGGTCTCCCGCCTTCCATACTGCGGCCGACACTAAAATAACTTCACAGTATGGTCCGAAAGCCTCAGTGACAAATGGCGAGGTTTCGAAGTTGGCAGGGGTGGTATATTTGTCTACCACCGGGACTGCGGTGGGGGCTGGCCTGATACGGGGAAGGAACATACAAGGAATCGGAGCAAGTGGTGAAACTGTATCAGTAGGCGAGTAACATACTAGTTCTTGGGACAGAGTTTTTACTCCCACACATAAAATAACAAGCTCTGGGGGTCGGATCCACTGCTCTTCACAACTGCGGAAGTTAGTGCGATCCGTGGGGGTGGTCATATTGCTCTGCTGCACAACCTTGCAGACCATCATTTCATTCCCTGCCAGGGTATTGATACATCTCCAATGGGGGTAGGGCATTAATTTGGACGGGCGTCCCTCTGTTAGGGTGCCTGCCAGCACGAGCAAACACAGAGTAGCCAGGTGCCTCATCTCCTGGCCTTCTTTTCCTTTCTGTAGTGAAAATATCCTGGGGAGACCTGCGGATATAAGTACAGGTTCCCTGAGTTTGTTGCAGCAAAATAAATGAAGTGAAGTAGGGAGAAAGAAAAGGGAGGGCGTTTTTCTGCCAGCACTGTTACTGATTGGGGCTCGAACGAGAAGTCCCGGAGCACTACGCGAGCCTTCCAGCTTGTTGCTCTGGGGAGCTCCTGTGCGAAGGTTCCTTTCTGAAGCATGTATATTTCAGAGGGTGAACGCCTTTGCGTCGGGCAAGGGTCGGCTGTGCGTTAGGCGGGATTATGCAAACTCGCCCCAGGGATCCCTGGGTGCCTAGGCTATGTGGCCTTCAGGTGCCCCTTGCTTGGTGGCGGGCTGCTTTTACTTTGCGGGCTGAGAGCTATCGGTCCGGCTCGGCCTGGCCTTGCCGCTTTAAAAGGAAGAAACTAGAGAGCGGTTTCCAGCAACTCTAAAGGTTGCTGCTAAAGGAGACCTTCGTTCCATTTTTCTAAAATAATTTTTAAGTAGGGGTGGTTAGGGTTGAAGGTATGTTTTATGATGGTTTGCTTTTGCTTTGCCTTTTTCCCTCTGCTTTTTTTGCAGGACCTCTTGTATGTATTTCAGCGGACCATATTTTTTCCTAGGATCAATTTTTGGAGGGACTCCCTCGGGAGGCCCCAATTTCATGTTAAAAGAAAGAAACACACAAAGCAAAAGCACACGGACATGGGTTTTTCAGGTTGCCCTCACCTGGAAGGCCTGGCATGGCTTCATTAAAACTTCAATATGTCTCCCCCCCTTCTTTTCCCTTGTACGGTACGGGCAAGGGAAAAGATTACGTGGGGCGGGCGGCTGCTGGCGGAAAGGGCCGAAGTGGAGCCGAAGGCGCTCGGCGGCGTTTATCGAAAAGCGGCGGAGGCGGCCGAGATCTGTCGGCGCCACTGGGTCTGGGTTATTCGGGGGTCATCTTGGCGCGGGGGATTCTGGCTATGTAAATGAGGCACGCTGCCCCTTGTGCGTGGCGAACGCACCTCAATAACACATTCCAGAGGGCACATATTTACAAAATACTGGCGGGTCTTTTACTTTTGCACTAAAGCGTACTGACTGGTGGCGCCGTATAGCAACTCACCATGACGAATATGAACATTAGTAAAAGAGAGGTGTTGGGCTATCTGGGGGACCTTTTCCAGGGGAGGCACGGCCCTCAAAGCCAAAGCCGACCATCATGCGAAAGCGTGGGTCTGGCAGGTGAGACCCCGAATCTACGTAGATGCGGGATCTTCACCAGCACGGCGGGTGAAATGTTTTCAAATACAGAGATCACCTTTATTGGTGTGTCTCCAATATTGGAAATGCATTCACTCTTGGGCTAAAGCCTCTTCAACCACCTTCACACACAGCAAATCTCTTTTGCCTGTGCAATTTTTTCCGAACATGCGGCTTACAATCCAATTAAGAATCACTTTCGGTGGTGGTCCTATTTGGCTTTGGTTGCCGTGTCTTCCCCAAGGGTCCCAACTGTGGGGCCCGCCTAATGAGGTCAAAGAATAGAACTGGAAAAACTTTTAACATTTACACCGATATCTACATATTCTATTGTTTCTTTTATTCTAAAGCTACAAAAGTCTGGTCTAAGGGGACACACGGTATCTCTGGCCCAGGGTGGAGTGATATCTGGCGAATCACTGGGCAGAGGGGGGCTGGGCTGGTGGTGGTTCCCCCAGGGTCATACACAGGGGGGGCGGTTTGCAGCGGCTTCCCTTTCCATTCTTTTAATTGAGAGGCATGAAAGTATTTTAGCCACGTTCCTCCTGTCTTTCTCTGGATGGCTACCTGATAGACAGCTGGGGAGACTCTTTTTGTGATAGGGACTGGGCCTTGCCACTTGGCTGCTAGTGAATGCGCCTTTTGCGAAAACTTCCTGTACAGAACGAGCTGTCCTTCCTCCCACTGCCTGGGGTTCCTGACCCATCCCAATTTGCGGTCCATATCCTTCTGAGCTGTGCCCAACTTCTGGGCCACTTGCATGTGGACGGCGTGTATGGATGAGAGCAGGTCCTGGACCCAAGCATCATTAATCACTACAGGCTGCATATCGGAAGGGAGCTGCGTATCTAGCCAGAAGGCCTCCGGGAGCTGCATTCTTCGCCCTGTCATTACCATATGGGGTGTGAGCCCGTGAACTGCGGTAGTGCCTCTAATGGCCATTAGGATTATGGGGAGTTTTTCATCCCAGTCTCTCCCGGAGGAGCGAACCATCTTGCGGAGAGCCTCCTTGAGGGTCCGGTTGGTTCTTTCTATGGCGCCTGAAGCTTGAGGGTGGCCGGCTATGTGGAACCGTTGCTGGATGCCTAATGCTTTACAAAGCTCCTGTGTAACTTCCCCGATAAAGTGTGAGCCTAAATCGGAGTCCATGACTCGCACAATGCCCCATCTTGAAAAGACATTGTTGAACAGTAGTTTGGCGGTGGTGGCTGCATTGTTGCGCTTGCACGGAAACGCTTCGACCCATTTGCTAAAGGGGTCTATGACAGTGAGGCAGTAGCGATTGCCGCGAGCAGTGGGGGGAAGGGGGCCGATAAAGTCAATCTGTATGCGAGCCCAGGGTCCATCAATTCTCTGATGCTGGAGGGGAGCTCTAGGTCCGGTGGGGTCTGCATTAACCATAGCGCAGGACAGACAGTTGTCTACCCATTGCGCTACTTCGGTGCGCATGCCAGGCCACCAACCAACCTCTTTTACCCTTTCCAGAGTCAGATCCTTGCCTCGGTGTCCCTGCTCGTGGACAAACTGAATTAAGTCAGCCCTAACTTCCAATGGCACTACCCAATGGCGTTCGCCGGCTGCATCTACTGCCCAAACTATGTCTTCCTCTTCTCTGATCATGAGTCTCCCTGTCTGATCCCTTCCTGCGGCTAGGAGGTCAGTTATTTCTGGGTCAGATTGCTGCAGTTGTGCTAGGTCTAGTGTTCCTGCGGTTCCCTGAGCTTGGCTGCGGGCTTGTGCCCGAGTGGTGACAGGGCGGAGGGGACAATCGGTGGCTAGTTCCGGTGGGGGAGCACTCTCAGTGGCGGCTGCCTTGGCTGCAAGGTCTGCCTGGTCATTCCAATAAGCGGTCTCTGAGTTCGTCTTCTGGTGTCCCTTGACATGGGTCACCTGCGTTGGGCCGGAGCGAGACTGGAGGAGTGCTGCTACTTGCTGCCATAGCTGTAGGTGGGCTACGGGTTTCCCATCGCTGGCCCTCCACCCCTGATTCTGCCACACCGGGAGCCAGACCGTGGCGGCTTTGGCCGTCCAATCCGAGTCTGTATAAATGGCAAGTGGGCTTCCTGGGGGCTCGAACTCAAGCACCGCCAGAAGGGCTTGCACCTCAGCCGCTTGGCTGGAATGGGGGCGGGCTGGACCTTTGAGGGTATGGGCGTCGCTCACTCGCACGGCGCCGTAGCCTGTCCGAGGGGAGCCTCCAACGTGAAAGGAGGAGCCGTCACAGAACCAGCATGTGAAGCCGTTCTGTCGGGCTTCCTCTAGCGGGACTCCCCAAGTGACTGGCCAGACAACCTGTGATGGCGGGTCCAGGGGGCACTCGTGCTCGGTCCCGGTTACCAATAGGCCATAGGGGGCTGGAGGTTCAGTGGTTTCCTTTTTGAATTCTACTCCGCGGTTGACCAGGGCCAGGGTCCACTGGGCTATGCGAGCGTTTGAAACTTGTCCGTCTTGTATCTTTCCCGACAGGATATATTTGAGGGGCGTGTGAGTGGTTTGCACTATTGTACGTGAACCTCCTATGATAAATTCCCAATGGGTCAGACTCCAAACCAGAGCAAGGCATGTCTTCTCGCATGGGCTAAACTTAGTTTCTACTGCGGTTAGGTTGCGAGAGGCATAGGCTACTACTCTAGCGGTCCCTGCTTGCTGCTGGGTGAGCGTGGCTCCTATGCTCTTGTCTGATATTGCTAGCTGGATAAAGAAGGGCTGGGTAACATCTGGATGGGCTAGGGCCGGGGCTGCGGCCAGACTGCGCTTTAGCTCGGCTAAGGCTGTCTGTTGCTCCGGTCCCCACTCCCAGGGAGTGTTCTTCTTGAGGAGAGCATAAAGGGGGCGAGCTTTGTCTGCAAAGGACTCGATGAAGTCTCGGGAAAAGTTGAAAGTTCCTAGAAGGGCTCTGAGGGAGGGGACATCGGTGGGTGCAGGCAGCTTGGAAATGACCTCCATTCGCTGGGCGTCCGGGGTGCGACCCTCGGGTCCCAGGGTCAGACCCAGGTACTTGACGCTGGTCTGAACCAATTGGGCCTTTTCCCTGCTTGCCTTGAACCCAGTCTCGCGGAGGAGTTCCAGGACTTCCCTGGTGATTTGGCGGGCTAATTCTTCCGTGGGGGCGTGGACTAAAATGTCATCCACGTAGCTCAGTACGTGGGGCCTCGAGGAGGGTTGGAGGCGTTCCCACATCTGAACTACATGGGCATGACAAATACTGGGGCTGGAGTGGAATCCCTGGGGGGTCCGCTTGAATGCGTATTGCTGGCCGCGGAAAGTGAACGCGAACTTGTACCAGCAAGACTCATGCAACCGGATGGAGTGGAAAGCATTGGCCAGGTCTATGACCGAGTAGAACCGGGACCCAGCGGCAATGGCCGTTAGGATCTCATTATACTTGGCCACAACCGGGGCAACTGGAGGGGTGGTGGCATTCAGGGCACGGAAGTCGACCGTCATTCTCCAGGTCACTCCATCTGCTTTCAGAACTGGCCACAATGGGGCGTTGCAGATGGACTGCATCGGGAGTATGACGTCCCACTCAAGGAGTCCTTCTATGGTCTTAGCTATCCCTGCCTCAGCTTCTGCTGGGTACTTGTACTGTCTTTGGGGAGGGGGGTCCTTTCCTTCAATCAGGACGCAGGCGCCCTTCACTATCCCACACTCGGCCTTGTCTGTCACCCACACTTCGGGAAAGTCCTGAACCCAGGGGTCTCCGGTGACGGGGGCGAGAGGAAGGGGGGCCTTGAGGGCTGCGCATCGATGGACTGCATTAACAAAGTCGGGGCCTCCCGGGATGCGCCACAGGAGCCCGTTCGCTAGGTCAATGGTCAGTCCCTCGGCACGGAAAAATGGCATGCCCAAAAGTCCATCGTCTTCTCCCCGGTTTGCGCACGCCGAAATCCGGGTGGCCAGGTTCCCAACGGAAAGGGGGATGTCCTGCCAGACCGGGGATTCCTGCATGCCGCCTCCAAAACCGGCGAGCTGCATTGTAGTGGGGGTCTGGGTGCCCTTTGTGACTAAGGTGGGCCGGAGTATATTAAGTGAAGCTCCGGTATCTATGAGGAGGGTGGCAGGCTTCTTCTTTTCCCCGGGAGTCCCGATCCCTGCCTTCACTGTCGGTCTCCCCCATGTATCCGGCTTTAGTTTGGCAACTATGCCCACGGAGGGAAACTGGGACTCGGGGCAACCCTATTCTGATCCTGCACCCTGATCGGTGGAAGCGGCGCTTCCTCTAAAGGGGTTGTTGGGGCTCGGGCGTTCCCGAACCGCAGCTATTGGGGGACTCGAGAAGGGAGGGTCCGGCGGCAAAGGGGGCGCCGACGGAGGCACTGGGGGCTGCTGCTGGTCTTCCCATTCCATGATCACCTTCATTAGAACGGACGTGGGCTTTCCGTCGAAGAGCTCCATGTTCGCTCCAATGTTTTTGAGGCGCATCCATAGTTCCCAACGGAGGGAGTCCCTGGACTGGGGCGTGCTGCCGCGGTCCCGGTAGCCCTCGTGGTCGCCCTGCGATGCTCCCCAAGCATTAGACTGGTCTGGAGGCGGGTAGACCTGATGGTGGTACGGGTGCGATGCTCGCGAGTGAGAAGGGGCTATGGGTGCATCCTGTAGTCGGGGCTCGTGGGGTCCCTGCTGGGAGGAGGAACTGTAACTCGGGGTAGGCGCAAAGGAAACTCCCGGACGGTAGTCCCTCGGTCCTCTTCCCCGGTTAAAGCTACTGCTCCTTCCCCTCAGGATTCCTCCCCTTGCCTCCGGATACGGGCTGCGTCCCTGTGGTCGGTACTGAGAGTGGGGGCCATGATTGGCATAGGTAACCGCGCTAATCGGCTCGCTTTCCTTCCTACGAGAGGCTGGGGACTTCACATGGCGGATGGCGCCGGTCTCTCGCAACAGGCCAGCAATGCTCCTGATGCGGGATTCCAGCTCTCCCCATGTAATGCTCCCGGGCTCTACTCCTGCTAGGGCTAGGCGAGTGGTGCTGTTGAGTCCATCTATGACTGCTCTCCTGAACTCTAAGTCGTCGAAGTCCGGCATGTCACTTAAATCTAAATCTACCTCGTCTGCTAGTTCGGCTAGGAGCTGTTTCCTGGCTAAATATGCCTCTGGATCCTCTCCGGGTTTTTGAGATTCTGTAATATATAGGGCCTTTAAACTCTTGGTGGGCCACAGGAAGGCGCACAACTCTTTCATGGCACCATACTGACTGCGAGTGGCTAGTCTCCGGTTGGAAATATATGCGTTAAGAGAGGTGACTATTTCGGGGCTGGCACAATGGCGAGCCAGCTGAGCTACATCGGAGCCACTGGCAGAGGGCTGGGACATGGTCACGTGTGCAAACCATTGTATAGCTGAATCTCGGTTCAGGGGTCCCATGCGGTCCGCTATGGCTTGGAGCTCATCGGGCCTCCAATTGCGGGTTTCCTTAACTATTCGGTCTGTCTTCCTGCCATCATCGTCTGTGGTGACAATTTCTTTGGTAGCTATCGGATGGAGGGGCTGTGGAGCTTCCTCGGGCTGGGGTGAAGGAGGTGACCAACTGTCAGTACTACCTTCGGGGAGGGCCAAGAGGGCTGCGGGATGCACGGCGGAGATTACGGCCTGCTGCATCCCCAGGTGCTGTTTTAGGGCCTCTAGCTCCCTCTTACAAGCGGAATGATCAGCGGAGGTTACCTTGGAGTGATTGTGCTCTGCCATGAACTGGGCGGCATGAGTTAGCTTAGCGATTCTTTCCTGTCCCTCGATTACTGCATGCTCCGCCATGTCGGCACGAGCGGTGGCCGCCTCAGCCTTGTGCTGGGCGTCCTGGAGGGCGGTAGTTAATCCTTGTTTTTCCAATATGAAATTAACGCGTTCAGCGCGCCACTCAACTGCCTTTTCCTCATGGTCTCTTTCCTGTTCGGCTAGTTTGGCCCTGAGACTCTGGATTTCTAGGTGCAGGGCATCCTGTTCTCGCTTTGCTTTTTCCTCTAGCTCCTTCCTTTCTTTGTCCTGGGCTATTCTGAGCCTCTCTATCTCCTGCTCACTATCTTCCTGCGCTATATGTAATTTATTTATCAGGGACACGCTGTCCTGTAAGGCAGTAAAAAGTGCCCAAGCTCCGTATCTGTCCTTCTTGCTCGACTTGGGTTTCTCTTTCTCACAAAAATCTTGGAAGGCACTTCTAACTATCTGGAGTGGGTCGGGTCCCTTGAAGGAACCTGCTTCCCAAGGGCAATCTCCCTTCTTCACTAGCCACTTCTCCAGGCGGGGCACGGTGGGGTTTGCCCGGTACATTTTCCTTTTTAGTTTAAGGCTGATCTCGGGGGAGGTTTAAAGAGTGGATCAGCGACACCAGGGGTGGGGCGATTAAAGCTGCTCAAGGGTTTTAACAACTTCTTCCTCTCTATGTCCCTTTTGGGAGGTTTATCCTTCCCTCAGGTCCTCAAGGGTTTTTACCAGGGGGTTTTAAGGTCCTACTTTTAGGGTTTACAGGGTATTTTTAAGGGTTCTACACTCGGCTCTTCTCCACCGGGGGAGAAGGAAAATTCCTATTCCCGTTTCAAGCTTGCCTACAAGCCACGGGACCAGGAAAAGTTTACTGGCTCAGAGGGTGCTCTCAAGCTCTCTAAGCCCAAGAACCAAAAACGCTCAGTGCTTCCAAGCCTTTGCTCAGAAGCCAAAGCTCAGGGGTCTCCCAAGCCTCTACTCGGAAAACCAAAAAGTGTCCCCAAGCCTCTGCTCAGGAACTGCTACTAAGGGGGTCTCCTAAGCCTCTGCTCAGGCAACCCGAAATGCTCCCAAGCCTCTGCTCAGAAGCTACAAATGCTCTCAAGCTCTCTGCCCAAGAACTATACTCAAAGTGTCCCCAGGCCTCGTGCTCAGAGACAAACGGTTAAACTGTCTCCAAGCCTCGACCAAAAGACTGAAAGCGCTCAAGGACTGCCCCTGCACGTCCCCAAGCAAAAGTGCCCAGGAGTAAAGCTTACTGTACTCCCAAGCGAGGTGCGCTCAAGAGTTCTAACAACTCCCAAGCAAAGGTGTGCCCAAGAGTCCCACTGACTCCCAAGCGAGGTGCGCCCACGAGTCTGACTTAAAACTCGCAAGCGGAAAGGCGCCCAAGAGTCTACCTTAAAACTCTCAAGCACGGTGCGGCCGGCTGCCGCGGGGCTTCAGGAACCTGGCTTTAGATTCCCAAAGCTAAACTGACTGAACAACCAAACGGACTATCGATCCCTTCACGTTTCCTCCGGAGCGGGGATTGAAGCCTAAGTGCTGGCAGGAACGGGGTTTGGACGGGCTTAGGAGAGACGGGGGAGGGCGGAAGAGAGTTTTATATGTGCTGCTTCAGGATATATATAAATCTATAGAGCCTACTTCTGGGATCCCACCCACATAGACGCGTTTAGGCGGCCCGGAAAGTGGCCAGGAACTTCACCAGTTCAGAGGTCCTCACCCACAGTACACCGGTTATAACGGCTGGAGGGCCTCGTGGTGCACCACAAAAGGCAAGTAGTCCAAAGCTGGCTGAAGGAGGAAATGGGGAAAAGCCAACCCACAAGATAGAAATGCTCACTAGAGCCACACACACTCACACTTTTAATTCCCTGAGCTAAATTGCGCTCTTTACACTGAGGTCTGGAAAATTTTCCTCTAAGTCAGTTCGCTGAAAACACGCGTGTCGACTCACGTGCATTCACACGAACCGGGTTATGCCCGCATTCTCCACCAGTAAACTGTTACCAGAACTGCTCTTTTATTATAATGGGGAATTAGCTGTAGCAGTCTGTAACTATTAATATTAAGCGAGGATCATAACCTATGTTTACGGAGGTCCCGATCCCAGACACTCTAGTGAAAAAGAGGCAGACAAGGAGTAAGGTTCAAACACGTGTATTGAGTGTAGCGTAAGCCTAGCTTGCACAATCATACAAAGAACATACAAGGTCTAAGAAACATAGAGTATGAAATACAGAGACGTTCGCATTAGCTGGTTCCCAACGATGGTAGGGGGAATACTCACTTATCCTGGAGCGAAGCAGAGACGCAGCAGCGAGGTGGCCCAATGCCAGCACTGGGACCACAGACGGACAGCAAGGAGGTCTGGATAGGGAATGGCCTGAGCACCGAGTGGTCTGGGAGACCAGCTTAAATACCCCAAAACGTACCCTGGGGCTGGTGCTGTACTTGGTGGTTCTCACAGTTTAAAACAAAGGGTCTAATGGGCTACTGAATGGCTTGGATGGGCCACTTTGGTAATCAGATTGTGATAAGTGACACCTCAGGAAGAGGGGACAAAAGAGGGAGGGGGAAATCCAAGTGGGCTGAAAGGATGTTCCAGCGGACAGGGCTTGTCCTGATGTCATCAGCTTTGGAATGCGGAGGTTTCTTTGAGATGCATTCTCTAAGTGCTTGGGATGGTCAGCACTTAGTTCCTTCTCCGGAGCGGCTCCTAAGATATGCAGAGCGGGGCGAGGGGCTCTCGCTGCGGACGTGGTGTGCCCGCTTCGCCGAAATGGCTTCTCAAAGCAGTCTTCTTCCCAGGGTCTTCTGGCTGCCTGAGAACATGGATGCCGGCTGGGCATAGCTGGGGCTGGATAGCAGGCTGCCCGGTAGCGAGGGCAAGCTCGGCGACCGGCCCGCGGGAGGCTCCAGGCGGGAACTGACCAGGGAGCGCCTAGCCAGGCTCGCTGGAGGTTTCCCTGGCAGGCGCCTGGCTGCTAGCAGCGGCTTGGGCCCATATGAGGCAGGCTTCCATGGAGGCAGGGGGAACAGCACACAAAACACAGTCCAAAGCAGGGGACAGGCGCGGTCCGTGGCAGATGGCAATGCAGGCACAGGGCACACTTGTAACAGAGTCCAAACATACACTGGGAATTCCAGATATAGGTCAGGGCAGGGCTGCCCAGAAAGAGAGTCCTTTTGTGCAGTTACCCAAACATGGAGTCAGTAAACTACACAGTCTATTGCAGCAGCAGGGTAATTGGCACGCAGGCAGGAAACTGACACGTGTATCGGAGCACACACGTGCAAAGCAGTCTTTTTGGTGTAGCAGTAAAACAGTGATGCAGGAAACTTTAACACAGTTCATAGCAGGCTTCAAAGCAGGGGAGGGGGCCTACTTGGCAACACTATGTAGATGAGAAGATAAAGGTTCTGCCTACTTACTGTCTGCTAGTGTAGTTGCTCATTCAGTCATCTATAGTATTATTTGATTATTGCATCTTTATGTTGGGATTGGAAATTGACAGACCCCAGGACAAAACAGGCTCTGAAAGCTGTATTACCTGTTGCCAACACAGAGGTGAAAGAGAGTTGTGGGGGGGGGGGTGAGAGTTGTGGCAATAGGATTTGGTAATGACTCCATTTGGAAGATGGAGACTGTTGCTCTGACCTTTCTCAGAGCTCTCTCAGTAAAAAAAAAATACTGAGAATCTACTTCTTTTCACTGTGGCACATATGGTCACTTGAGAGTGGGGGACTGGACCTTCCCTTTAGTTCAGATAAGAGGCTAATCAAACAAAGCAGTGTACGATGGTTGTTGTGGGTTTTCCGGGCTGTATTGCCGTGGTCTTGGCATTGTAGTTCCTGACGTGTCGCCAGCAGCTGTGGCTGGCATCTTCAGAGGTGTAGCACCAAAAGACAGAGATCTCTCTGTGACACTGAGAGATCTCTGTCTTTTGGTGCTACACCTCTGAAGATGCCAGCCACAGCTGCTGGCGAAACGTCAGGAACTACAATGCCAAGACCACAGCAATACAGCCCGGAAAACCCACAACAACCATCGTTCTCCGGCTGTGAAAGCCTTCGACAATACATAAAGCAGTGTACTTTTCTTTATGCATGATACTGACAACAGCCCAGTTCATGCTGGTGCTACCTTATAATTAAAAAAAATATATCAAAGCAAGGCTTAAAGAATATTTACAACTGCTTGGGGCCAGCTTTGTCTATATGATGGAATTATCTTGGTTCTGTTTCAGTGTCTACTCTTATCCACATAGGCAAGTATCTGTGCACAGCAAGAGCTTCTGGGGAGTAAGGAACTATCTTTCCTACCTCTTAGACTTCCAGTGCAATCCAACAGCCTTGCTCTGTCCTTTCTAGTTCCACCTCATATCCTTTATATACAACTTTCTGCCCATTTCCTCTAGCTATTGGCTCAGCAGTAGCATACTTCTGGTGGGGCCTCTTGATTGGCCTTCTGTATCTGGGTTGTCATTTATTGTTGATGGTTTATGACTTCTATTTCCTTTTCTGCAAATGGCTGCCATGAATCAGTCTTGTGTCTCCCATGCCAGTCTGATAGATGAGTATGTATTTGGGTCTAGACCCTGGTACAGGAACCAAGTGGCTCTTCCTTTGTGTGCTCTTGGCTGTGTGAAAATAATTTCACTTTTCTGTACTTCCATCCACTCTGTACTTTAATGTGAAGGTAGAAATCACTTTGTAAAGCTCTTGGATAGCTAGATAATATTTTTTCCAAACATTTTCTTCCCTTTTATTACTTTTTAATCATGCTATTCCTCCTCCTCTTCTTTTCCCCCCACTGAGGATAACGCAGCTTTGTTGTTTTTGAGGGGAGAATATGGTATTTTTTTGAAAAAAAGAAAAAAAGGCCAAAACGGGGGCTGAAGAAAAGAAGGGAGCTGTGATATTTGCTGACTGTAATCTCTATGGTAATACTTGGTGAGTTTCTGTTCTGTTGTACCAGTCGTCATGTCAGGAGAGTGATGTGAGGATTGGGGTGGGAGGAGAAGGGGAAGTTGCAGTGAGGATTAAAAGGTTAAGATAGGATTAGAGGGTTAGAATTTTTAAAAAGTGGAAGCATGAAAGAAAGAAGCAAAGGAAAGTGAGAAAATGAAGTCTGATGTCGGTGACAGTAAATTGAAAATACAAGTGCAGACTACTCAAATACTGAAGATAGGGGGAAGAAGGTTTTATTTCTCTAAGACAGGTTTCTGGCTTCTGAAAGGATAACCAGCTGGAATTAACCTGGCAGTCTTTTGAATGATTCTATGAATAAAATCATACTTTCTTCCATTGAGTCCTTTTTTCTTGCCTTGGTAGGATCACTTGTGCACTGGTCATAGAAGGGCTGCTTATTTGAACATGGAAAGTGGAAAGATGGCAATGAAAAGCATGACCAAATGAATCAACTCTGTGAGAGCTCTAAAGCAAAGGCGGGGAAAGGCTGGGGGTGTGAGGCAAAGGGAACGGGAACAAGCAGCACCAGAACTGGTGAATCCCTCAAAACCCCTATGCTGATCCTATGCTATAAATAAAAGAGCATCTCAGGACACTCCTGTTCTTGTCACCTTGCTCCTAGTCACTTTTGCCTACTCAGCTGTGCTGCCAGGCTGATTCTTACATTATATTTTTCCTTCCTCAGAAGGATACCCATGGAGGAAAACACCCGAGGAACTATTCTTACAAGAATAAAAAGCCCATGTGTATTTTTCAGAAGAGAGCTACAAGCAGGAGTCTCACTTCCCACTTGGAGTATTTGCTGCAAAACTCATGCTGATATTTATTCCTTCGCAACACTTTTAAATATATCATTTCAAGAAGAAAAACAAATTATGTGACAGATGAGCCATTGTTTCCAGCACACTCTATATGTATTTTGGAAAATAATATTGGCCCCCTTGAAAGCAAAGATTCATGACTGCTTGCAGCTTACATTTAGCTTCCCAGGGTATCTTCCCTCCAGTACTTAAGATCTCCAGAGTAGCTTATGGGCTTTGTATAATTTCTGTCTGCACCCCGACAGCCAGACTTCATTTTGTTCTATTTGCGTGTAATAATAAGCTACTTTTCCTCTGCTTTAAGTCATGAAATATCAGGCTATCAAACCCTTCCAGCAAGCTAAATATGTCATCGTGATCAAATCTGCACCAGCAAATCTGAATGGCTGCTGAGCATCAGTCCCAGGGCAGGGTGAGGATAACTTGCATGGGTGGGAAACACTTTGATATATTTCACTAGGGGCCACAAAAGACATTTCTGATATTATGTGAACATTCAGAAGAATACCTAAGCTGCCTTGGCTGTGTATTCATCTTTAATTATTAAAGCAGGACAGGTAATTCATAGCCCTTGAGGTCTTTATTTTATTTTCTGACAGCAAAATTAATGTATGCATGACTATGGAGCACCATAAGTTCCAAGCATGGGAGAACATAGATGAATGGAAAGGGAAAAGATTAAAGCAAGAGGGTGAGAGAAGCTAGTTTTATGGGGCAGAAATATACACATGGCATAGGCTAACATAGAAGCAAAATGTTTAACAGATGTTTATTCTTCAAGCAGTATGCTGCAAGGAAATTATTACCCCAACATCATTAAGTAGTCCAAGGCTTGGATCCTATGATTGTGTTCCTTTCATGCTTCTGTCCATTTGCAAAGGCTGTCCTCCACTGCAGTGGCCTGCCTCCTCTGCCACATACTAAAACTGGGCCGTCATCACACGGGCTTCTATTCAGCGTGAAAATGGCGCAATTTCCCTGCAAACACCCACCTTATTCCAACACTGATGCGATTTTCTCTCTTCTGCTTTGTGCTTGATAGTCGCGATATTTTGCGCCTCAGTGTGAACGCCTCACATCGAGGTTTTTCGCCTCGCCATGCCATAGGCCCACCCTTTTTTTCTCTCCTCAATCCCAGAATCCATTTCTCCCATGACTTCCCCTTTTTTTTGGTAATACTGTCCTTATATCGCTATAACGACATCACACAATGAAAATTTTCTGCTGAAGAAAACAAGTAAAAATGACTGAATTGCCATTAGAGAAATTTTTATTTTAACCCAAAACCACACCTCGCTAAAAATGGCCATGTTCAGTCATTTTCCAGGGTTTTTTTAAAACATTACGTTAATTATGATGTTATCTAATGTTATTCCGTTATAGCGGAATTAAACGCCAAAAATTTTTTTTAAAAAAGGGGGGGGAGCTGCTTCTGTGCCCATTAGAGAGAATGGAACAGAGCACTTAGGTGTGGACAGCTGGGAGCGCGAAGAAACACGAGGTGACCCAAAGAAACGTTACTGTGCTGATATCAGCGATGACACTATATGCTGTAAATTTAACGGAACAGATGCCCGTGTGACGACGGCCCTGGTAGTTTCAGGCTTCTTCATTCCTCCCTCCTTATTTTACTTTTTGGAGAAAACTGCCCTATTGCCACCCTGGCTTCCATTAAAGGGGAAGAAAAGCAACTTCCTTTAGGAGTTTTTTTTCTTTCATCAAAAGCCACAGAAAGCTATGAGTTGTTTGCTTAGTAATATGTCTGTAACAAGACATATATTTTTATTTTTTATGAAGGGGAAACATGGGAGAAGCCTGAGGATGAGAACACATGTGAGCCTTCTCCCTCATCAGCGCCCCACCTGATGGACTGCCATCCTGCCAGCTCCCCAAGCAGGTGTCCTCTGGCCTCAGATGGACAGAGAAGGGAGTTGCCCCACATTGTTCCTTCTCCTGCCCCAGAGATGACAGCACGTTCCATCTGTCCGTCCTTGCAATTCCTCCTCAGCCCTCACAGGAACCTGACTTCCCTCTTGCCTCACCTTCTTGAATCTTCTCCCAATCCTCACTCAACCTCCCTGAGTGGCCCTTCTCCCAGCCTATCCCATGGGAGGACTTGGGTAGACTCTGCAGTCTCCCGGTCCCACCCACTCTAGCCTACCCCAAGTCTGTTCTGTTCTCTGCCTGGCTCGCCCCTGCTGCTTCTGGAGCCTCTCCAGTGGCTCCCTTGGCAGTTTAGGGCCTGTGCCTGCCTGGCTTATGCTGCCATCAATTCCCTGTGATCCTGGCTGAGGTTGAGCTGCCTGGGCAACTGCAGGAGAATGGTGAGTCAGCAGGGTGGCTGCAGGCTGCTCTCCAGGGTTGTGCCTGGGCATCGGCGTCTGCTGTCCTAATGGTGCAGGTGGCTTGGGGCTCTGTAGAGGTACTTGCAGCGCTGAGGTACTGACAGAGGCAGCACAGCAGGGCCTGAGGATGGTGCCTGCTGCAGGGCTGGGGGTGGGGAGTGAAGAAGACAGTGTCACCAGACAGCACACTCTGGGGATTATCTTTAGTAATTTCAGAATCAAGGGTACCATGAGCTTTACACTTTTTAACAGCAATAACACAAACAAAAGAGCTATATGAAAAAAAGCTTTTACATAAGGACCAAAATTTATGTATCTGCACTGAATCACACACCACCTGTAAAAGTACTCAACCAGGGTTAGTAAGTATGAAATCCTGGAGACCTGTGTAGGGAGGAGACAAAAGAGAATAAGTAGAGTAACACTGCCACATGGGTCCCTATCAGATGATAATTTGCAAAATTCAGTGAGGAACAGTGAACCAGGGTGATGTGGGAAGCTGCTCAGAGAAGAAGTTCATATTTCCATGGTCAGAAGTCCATCCATAGGAGACTGCACAGAAGAGAAAGTTTAGTATGAACCATGGTGATAGAAATAGGGTCAGTGCCCATGCAACCTGCCTTGTTGGAGAGAACCAAAAATAAAAATCCAAAGGGCACCTGATCAAGGAGGCTAGAGGTGGGTGAATTCAAAGGCACAATGAGAGGAAGAAGCAAGGTAGTTGGAGAGTATAGCAGGTCAGCAGCCAAATCCCATTTGGAAAAGGCATCCTGAGAAAAAAGAGCAGGACTTAAGTCCAGCAACATCTTAAAGCCCAGTAAGATTTTCATGGTATAAACTTTCAAGAATCAAATCTCTTTTCTACAGATACAACTAGGATAGGAGCTCCCTGAGCCTTTTATATCCCACTCAGGAAATAGAAGGGGTAAATCAAAGAAAGGTTTCTGGATGTAAAGGTACAGTGTTATAGTGTAGCTTGATTAAAGCAGAAATTGGCATCTGTAGGGTGATAAGAATCTTACATTTTATTCAGCCCATTCTGAATTTTTTGATGAATTGAAGTTACAAAATGTGCAAGCTTGGCCAGCAAATTCCATGAGCTCCATCTGGGTGGGAGGAGCTGTCAAAACAAAAATTACTTAATATGCTCATAGTAAACCTTTAAAACCCTTTTCAGCAATAAAAATAATGTACAAATATAGTTCATTTCCATTAAATACACAATTTTTGCACAGCCCGTTCGCTTTATTTTTCTCTTGTTTAACAAGCAACAATATCATCATCACATTCACCCCTCACATAACTTGAAATGTGTAATCAGTCACTGGGTTTCTTACGTGCTGCATTTTTTGCATCATCATGAACTTAGCTTCAGTAGGAGTCATGTTTGTTACAACATATGATGATAATGAAATTAATATAGAAGCAAAGTCAAACAAATGAATAAAAGTCCCTTAAGTGTTGGTTGGCCCAAGGCTTTTAATGGACCAGTGAGCCCTGACCATAAATCCCAGGGTTGATCTGACTGGCCAGTGGTTTTGTTTAGACTGTGCACTAGGTAATTTATCAAATGAACAGAAATGCTTTGGGGAGAGCAACATTTAAATGTTGTATTTCCAACTCCAATGACTTCAGAACTGAGAAAGGTAAACAATCCACATATGTTGCTCTGTCAGTGCAATTCCAAGAAACATTACCCTAGTCTAAGGCCATTTAAATCTATGGGCTTAGATTGTAGTAACTCTGTTTAGGATTGCATTGTGTTTTCCCTAAATATGTTCTCAAGTACTCAAAGCAGCAGCCTGGCTGCTTCAAATCACAAAACAAAACAATACTGTGCACAGGAAAAAGATAGTCTTGTTACAGACATATCACTAAGCAGCTTTGCCTGTTTCTCAGTTCCTTCTGTGGTTACATAAGTTGGTCCTACAGCTGTACCATGGGATTCTTCTTAATGCTTTGCCTGCTGTTTATGTGCCCTTCATTCAAAAAGAGACATGGATACTCCAGAGAAACTCTTGGACCATGTCTTTTTTCATGGATGAACCAAATACAAGAGGACGTAAATGTTTCTGACTGCTGGTTTTGTAGTTGTGTTTCCATACATGCCGCTGGTGGGGTTCCCTATGCTCTCCAACTCACTGAACAGTCCTACTATGTAGCCTTCTTCCTATTCTACTTTTAGAGGGACTGAAACCTGGCAGGACGTCCAGGTAAATCATCCTGAATACATTTGACTGGCCTCCTCCAAACAAGGACAATTTTGCTGGACTTGTAATAGCTCAGCTAATTTGGTGGGCATAAATAAATGTGAATTCAAGATAAATGGGGTACTTGGGTTCCAAACCGCACTCCATATGTTCACAACATTATAGGGTACTATGTCCAGTGGATAGTGAGACCCCACTGCCCTTATGGGTTTACTGCTTCAGCTGGCCATTATTTCATGTGCGGGAGGAAGGCCTGTAGACACCTGCCAACTGGTTGGTTAAGTACCTGCTATGTGGCTACAGTCCTCTCTGTACTATCTATACATAAATACCTTCCAAAAAATAAAAAGGTACTGGAATCATACTCCCTTGGTTTGAGGTAACTTTTGGTCTTAGAGAAATAAAAGCCTTGGCTACCTCCCTGGAAAAAGTTAGCAATTACACCGCTGCTGCTTTCACTGCCCCCTCCAAGGAACTCAGATTCTTCAGCCAAATAGTTCTCCAGAACAGAATGGCCTTTGACTTCATACTAGCAAGCAATGAGGGAGAGTGTGCCCTGATAGGCTCCGAATGTTGTGTGCATGTCTCAGATGAATCTGATAACATCTTAAGACCACCACTTCTTCTGGGGCTGCCCTCGGCCATCTGCTATGCCCGTATACAGACTCCCAATATTTGTTTAAATAGCCTGCTCCTCGACTATTTTCATGATTTTTTAAAAAAATATTATTGATTTTATGTTTTTGTGATTTTAATGTATTTTTTAACGTTGTTAGCCGCCCTGAGCCCATCTGTGGGGAGGGCGCAGTATAAATCGAATAAAACAAACAAATAAACAAACAAATAAACGAACGAACGAACGAACGAAAAAATGAATGAATAAGACGAAGCAGAAAGCATACAGTCTGTGGCAAATGAGCGTCACAAGAATAACACTAACTGGGGTCTCGAGGGATTGGATAGATAACTTTTAGAATCCCTAGGAGCCCAGATATTTCATAGTATCTTGATATTTTGTGTCTATTATGTGTGTGTGTGTGCGGTTATATGGCTATTAAAATGTTGCATCAATGTTTATATGAAAAAAGGAGAACAAATATCCACTCACAGCCATGGACAGACATTGTTCTTAAAACAACTTGACCAGTGCTCTGAGCAAGACCACCCATATAAAACCAAAGTATTAGACCTCATCAAGGTAAGGTTTTAAGTGTATATATGGCTCTTTTAGAAGAGAGCCAAAGGAGGGATTTGAAGTTCCCATCCTTATAGTAATGTCTTAATTTCTGTATCATGTTCCTTGTTCTGTATCACATCATGTTCTTTGTCGTGTAAAATGCTTGTCACATGAGTTTGTAGATTTCAAGTTCTGTCCTAAACAAGAGACACAGAGTTCTAGGCCGTCGTCACACGGTCATCTGTTCCGTTAAATTTACAGCATATAGCATCATCGTTGATATCGGCACAGTAACGTTTCTTTGGGTCACCTCGCGTTTCTTCGTGCTCCCAGCTGTCCACACCTAAGCGCTCTGTTCTGTTCTCTCTAATGGGCGCAGAAGCAGCTCCTCCCCCCTTAAAAAAAAATTGGCGTTTAATTCCGCTATAACGGAATAACATTAGATAACATCATAATTAAAGTAATGTTTAAAAAAACCCCTGGAAAATGACTGAACATGGCCATTTTTAGCGAGGTGTGGTTTTGGGTTAAAATAAAAATTTCTCTAATGGCAATTCAGTCATTTTTACTTGTTTTCTTCAGCAGAAAATTTTCATTGTGTGATGTTGTTATAGTGATATAAGGACATTATTACAAAAAAAAGGGGGAGTCGTGGGAGAAATGGATTCTGGGATTGAGGAGAGAAAAAAAGGGTGGGCCTATGGCATGGCGAGGCGAAAAACCTCGACGTGAGGCGTTCACACTGAGGTGCAAAATATCGCGACTATCAAGCACAAAGCAGAAGAGAGAAAATTGCATCAGTGTTAGAATAAGGTGGGTGTTTGCAGGGAAATTGCGCCATTTTCGCGCTAAATAGAAGCCCGTGTGACAGTTTTGATCTGAGCTCAAGAGATAGTAACCATGTGAATTATCACTGTCCTTACAGCAGAGTTCTTTTGTTTATAAAAAAGTACTTGATGTGCACTGAAAATATGTATGGCACCTTACATCTCACCAGCTTTTAGGCCAACAGAGGCGGGTCCACAGCTGTGAAACCTTGTGTATATATGTATTTCTATGTATCTGTGTATCTCTCTCTTTGTGAATTTTTGTTTATTCTGAGTTTGCTCTTGTTCTGAAATAAAAAAGTCTCTCACAAATCACTGCATTCAGGTTTCTGAGTTAAAACTGCAACATCACATTAAACATGGATAACTGTTTCTTTGGCATGAGTTGCTGTTAAGGCTAACCAATTTGCCCATTTCATTAGGCTTGAACTTAGCTTCGAACTGTGGGTTTTTAGTTATAGTTAATGGTATTCATAATAACTTTATGTGAAGAAGTCCTGGGTTACCAAGAAAGTATTTCAAGGAATAATAATCACATGGGTATTTGTGACATACACACACAATTTAATGAAAAAACAGTACAACAACATGAGGGGCAATCATCTATTTAACTTAATAGTTTTATTTCTAACCATAACCCTATCCCACCAGTTCAGGAAGGAGCCACATGTTAATCATAAATCCAAAACGAACACTCATGAGACCCCATCCTACTTTATCCATGGACTTTATCTGTTTTGAATAAAGGGTGCCTTGCATGCTTCTGGAAGGTGCCTAGGAGAGACTTTGGTGAGCAACTATAGGAAGGGAAGCCCACAATTGGGGATCCTTTGTTCACCAAGTCTTTTGCTTCAACATATCAAGAAATGGTGTGTGATACAGTGGAGATACATACATTTTAAGCAGTGCTCATAATGCTGTCTTCCTTCATCCATGCATGTGTTTTAATTTTTAATTGGATTATTGCTGTTGTCTTAATGTGCATTTGATGCTGATTTTATTGTCTTTGTGCTTTTACTGTGCTTTTTGTGATAGTTTTTATTCTTGACATTCTGATTTTAATTTCATTGTTTTATTTTGAACTAGCTTGATACTCATGCTTCGCTTTAGTATTTAATTATTTTAAATACAATTGTAATACTTATGGGTATGAAACATTTTTTGGTTTGTGTTAATTTTTAGTTGGGTTGGTAGCATAATAGGGAGATTGGCAACCCTAGTGAACTTTTAGGGGAAGACTGTGAGGTGCATTTTACCTCAGGACACATTCAATGACTGCCAATAGCAACTGCATATTGTTTAGAATATGGAGGGTGAGGACCAATCAGGCTGCATATGCAAATGACCTGTGTGTTCCACAGGTTCCACAGGGGGGAGGGGAATGAGGTGTGGAATGTTGTGAGCTCCAATCAGCCTGCATATGCAAATGAACTTGAAAGGCTGGCCCAATAAGGGAAGAGTGGCCAAGCTGGCAGTGGGCGGGGATGCAAGCAGGCAGCAGCTTGCCAGCCACACAGGGAAACTGCATTCCTTTGGGAAAACACATTTGACCCCTTTTTACCCCTTAGGGGGCAAATTTCTTAAAATCCCTTCTTAGTGGGTGTTTACATCATGAAAGGAATGTTCCTCTGAAATTTTATGTTTCTAGGTTCAGGGGTTTGGGCTGAGTGTTAATGAGTCAATCAGGACACTTGTCTTTATATATATAGACTAGCTTGATGCCCGTGCTTCACTCCGGTATTTAACTACTTTAAATCCAGTTATAATACTTATGGGTATGTAACATTTTTTGGTTTGAGGGTGGGGGTTGAGTTGGTTTTGTATATAATAGCATAGTGCCCAAGCTTCACAAAAGTGTTTGAATATAGAGAAGGGTGTTGATGCCGAAAATTAATGAAGTAAATTTCAAAATGTAACATTTATTGAAAAGATTTTTAAAAGGAAAAGATTGTAGTGCAATAAATAAAGTGAAAAATACGTACAAACTTTTTTTTCTACTGAAGGACCTCTTTGTAGATCTCGTTGGTGGTTTTCCCCTCAGGTGCTAGGATCACTAGGCTACTGGTTGAACTCACTCTGGAGCAGGCCACGTAGAACTGCCCATATGAGAAGCAGTCCTCCCTCAAGTCAATTCCTGCCACCTTCAGTATCTGCCCCTGGGACTTGTTGATCGTCATAGCAAAGCAGACCTTGAGGGGGAACTGCAGTCTCTTGAACTCGAAGAGGTTATCTGATGGTATGAATGGTATGCGTGGTATGAACGCTGACTCCTCCTGAGCATTGCTGGTGAACAATGTGGCCTCGATGATGTTCCTGTGGAGGGCTTTCACTCACAGTCTGGTGCCATTGCAGAATTTGGGTGGGCTGAGGTTCTGGAGCAGCATCACTGGAGCCCCTAGTTTGAGGAGAAGTTTGTGATCTGGGAAGCCAGGAGGGTTGAGCATGTTGAGGAACTCCACAGGATAGTGGACTGCATCATTCATTTGCACCACTGAGTGCACAGATCTGTACTCTGTTTCTGCCCCTTTGAGGGATTTAAGTTGTGTTTCATTAATGATGGCAGACTCGTTGTTCTTGGGGGTCAGAATGGCACGCTTGCACAGCCTGTCCACGGACTTCTCCGTGATAGTGACGATATCAGGGTATATCATGACTGTTAGGTCTGCTAGGGTCGTCGCTACTGTGCCCAGGCCTTCTCCGTCCGCTATTTTTAGGAGGAGTTCGGAGAATTCCCCAGTGGACACCTCACTTCTCAAGTGGACCTTCATGTTATTTCTTAGTGAGAGTTTCCTGATGAGGGGCCACAGATACAATGCCTTGGCACACACGATAACCTCGTCAGCTCAAGTTCCCCTTGGGACTACTGGCAGTGTCTGCCAGACGTCTCCATCCAACAGCACGGTGACTCCCCCCATCACTCTCTCGTTGCCCCTGACATCTTTGAGGGTTATACTCAGTGCCTCAAAACATCCCTTAAGAGCCATGGTGCTATCATCCCAAACAATGAGCTTACAGTTTTTTTTTTTAATTTTATTGGTGAGTACATAAATTTTACATAAATTCCCCATATTACCTAAATTATAACAACAACCCCCTTTCGCCCCCCTCCTTATTGACTTCCAACAGCTTTCCAACCCTTAACCCATCTTATCGTTTAAGTTATTTTTAACTATATTCTTCTAAATCTTATATATATTGTATCCCTTATTCTAAGCATGTTCAAATTATTCTGTATCTCAGATTCTCTAATATATCCATTCTATTCCTAACTGTTTAACCTATCTATTTTAATACAATCTTCTTAATAATAATGTTAGCTTAGATTAATTAATGACTAAATTTCCCCATTAATGGTAAAGTTACTTCTCTCTTCCCTTTATAAAATCACAAACTAATAATTCTCAAACTGCCACAGTCCTCCTTTCACATCCCATTTTTTTTTCTAAATATTGTTTCAGTTTCCCCCAGTCTGCAAAATATTCTCCTGGATCCAGATCTTTCAGTTTTCTTGTCATTTTGTCCGTTTCTGCCATGTACAACAATTTGTAAATCCAATCTTCTATAGTTGGTATTTCTTGCACTTTCCATTTCTGCGCATACAAAAGTCTTGCTGCTGTAGTCATGTAAAATAGCAATGTTCTATACTGCATTGGAACATCTTCCATTCCCAAGTTCAGTAACAGCAATTCTGGGTTCTTATTTATTTGGGTTTGCAAAACCTCATTAATTATTTCTATTATATCTCCCCAGTATTGCTTAGCTACCTCACAAGTCCACCACATATGATACAATGATCCTTCATGCTTTTTACATTTCCAGCATTTGTCTGACATATTTGTATTTCCAAGCGCAATCTTCTTAGGCGTTAAATACCACCTATACATCATTTTGTATACATTCTCTTTAATATTGGTACAAGTTGAAATCTTCAAAGTGTTTTTCCACAAGTGTTCCCATGATTCCATTGTTATTTCTTTATGAAAGTTTATTGCCCATTTCACCATCTGGACTTTGACTGTCTCGTCTTCCGTATACCATTTTAAAAGTATTTTGTATATTTTTGAAATGTCTTTTTTACCTTCTTGTAGAATCACTTCTTCTAACTCCGAGTTTTTCAGTCTTATTCCTCCCTTTAAACAGTCCGAGTTGTAAAGATCCCTGATTTGCCTATATTGAAACCATCCATAGTGAGGAGATAACTCTTCTTGTGTCTTTATTTTTAATATTCTATGTTCCATCGACACTATCTCTTTATAAGTTAAACATTGTTGTTCATTATAGACAGCTCTCGGATCTATTACTTCATATGGTACCACCCATGAGGGGATGCCACTTTCCATGTAATTCTTATATTTCTTCCAGATTGTGAAAAGGCTTCTTCTAATATAGTGATGCAAAAACATAGAGTCCGCTTTAACTTTATCATACCACAAATAGACATGCCATCCAAACAATTTTTTGTGTCCCTCCAAGATCAGCAGTTTACGGTCTTTTAGCGTTATCCAGTCTTTTAACCAAGTCAGACAAATTGCTTCATAATATAATCTTATGTTTGGCAGTTGCAGTCCACCTCTTTCTTTCGAATCTTGTAATACTTTCATTTTCACCCGGGGTTTCCTGCCTGCCCACACGAAGTCTGAAATTTTTCTTTGCCATTTGTCAAATCAATGAGCTTACAGTTCCACAGCACTTGGGCAGTGTTGCTTTGTTCTGAGATGCTGAATAGGGGTGTTTCTGCATGGATGAGGTTAAGAGGTAGCTTGAAGGTAGTGAAGGATCATATGCCATTCCTGAGTGAGCCTTGACCTTCCATGGAAGTGAGCACCTCTCTACTTGTCTTCCAGGATTGCTTTGCTCATAGAGAGACTCTGCCGCTCTGTGCACCTTGGGGAGATCTTGCTGGTACTTGGCCACTGCTGTTTGGTGCACTGCAGGATTAGGATGTGTCTATTTCTTTGCCACATCTCTAAGTTGCTTCCTCCTTGCCAGAAGGCTTCTTGGCGGCAGTAAGAGGTGATGGCTGCAAAAGATGTGAGGTGGAGTTGGACTGAGGGCGAGGTGGTGTGGTGGGCACTTTGGCAGGTTCATGTGAGAGGTTCATGTTGAAATGGCCCCTAGAAAGGTCATGCACCATCTCCCCATGAACGTTAAAAACTCAGTTGCCATACTGACTTTTATATAAAATCCCTATTCAGGAGTCTTTCTTCAACTGTCTGCAGTTTCCTTTACCTGATTTTTACCTCAGAACACAGAGTTCCACAGTTAACCCATCAGGGAGGGGGAGGATGTGAGCAGGCAGGAGCCTGGCAGCCACACAGGAAAGCCAGGCCCCACAGGGAGATTGGCAACACTAGCGGGGAAAACTGAGACGTGTATTTTTACCTCAGGACACATTCAATGACTCCCAACAGCAGATATGCTACTCATAATTGTGCTTCAAAACTGACAGTTTTACACAGAAAACCATTCTTTCATGTAACTGGCAGTAAAATGAAGTGGGCAATGGTTATTAAATTATATTGTTATTCTACTAGTTGTTTTAGTACACTTGACTCAAGAATACAACAGTTCTTTGTTGATTGTGTGCATAATGCAATTGTCATCTTTGCACCATCTTTCTAAATGGGAGATTTTCATTGTTCATGACAATCATAATAGGAAAAATTGCTTTTTTATTCATCACTTCATAGGACAGAATGGGAACTCCTATAGGTTTAGGCTTCAAGCAATTACACAAAGACCCAAAAAAGCAGTACTAGATATCTCCTTTTCTGCTGCCTTCTCTATCTGGTATCAGTAAGTTATGACATTTGTGTGTGACATCATAGTTTTGCCAGAGTTGATTCTCAAGAAATTGTAACAGTTCTCCATTTCTTCAGCGGGGAGAGAGAGAACACATTTCTCGATCAATGTGTGGCATGTTCTTATCCTAATACATTTTTCTTTGTTCTCTGCAGGTATATGTGAACCTGAATTGTTTTGATGACTTTTTTCCAATTTCAGATCCTAGAAAACTGAAATTTACCACTATATTTGGATATATAGTGGACTTTACTTTGTAATAAGAAGAGAGAAAATAATGATCAATTTTGTTCTATCATTTTGTGTTAAGTACCATTTTGCATGATGTGCACAGAGATAGATACTTTTGGTCTGAACAGGGGCTTAGATTGTTGGGTAAAAGAGATCTTGGTGAGAACTTGGAGACCAGAAATAGGAAATGTGAGATATTTTAAAAATGAGGAAATTAAGATGTGTCTATAGGGAGAATTCAGGTAGACAGGTAACATCCTACCATATCCAGATTCTAGAAATATTTTTGAGACTACTGCTAGACATCATATAGGTAGAATTAAACTCATAGCTGAAGATGTTGCAAAAGTTTAAAACACGGTGTGGGGGGGAGAACGTGTTGAGATATAGGACTGAGGGAAATGATAACGGATGTGAACAGATAAAATAAAAGAATCTGAAAAAATAAAAAACATTCTGTACTCTGTACTCTAATGTTTCCATTAGAAATGGAAACATCCAAAAACCAGTGGGAGAACACTTCAGTCTACCAGGACATTCCACCAAAGACTTAAAGGTCACTGTGGTTCAATAGAAACCTTTCAAAAACAAAATCCAACGGGAGGCTGCTGAATTGGAATTCATATGCAAATTTGACTCTGTCAAGCTGGGACTGAATAGAGACTATGAATGGTTATCACATTATCACAGGTAACAGATTCTCTTTACAGAGGCGTGATCTGGGGGAGCCCAGTGACGCCTGGTGTGGGCTTTCAGGGACCACAGTTCTCTTTGTCAGATGCAGCTGGCAGGGAGAGCTGTGGTTATCGAAGGCTTATACTACATAGGAATTGGATACTTTCACTGCTACAAACTAATACGGCAAACTGACTGCACACCAAAAGGAGATGTTTACATTTCCAAGCAAAGGAATGTTTTGATTGCCTCCACGCTAATTGCATTCTGTCTCTTTGTGATATATGTCCCCTTCTTTCCTCTCTCTCTCCCTTCTCCCCTCCTCTTCTGTATCTGCCCAGTTTTGATCAGGCATCTGACGAAGAGAACTTGATTCTCGAAAGCTTATGCTACAATAAAATTGGTTAGTCTTAAAGGTGCTACTGGACTCTTTTTGATTTTGCTACTACAGACTAACACGGCTAACTCCTCTGATTCTGTACTCTAGATTCTTAAGATACGTATGAAAAATCATGTTTTGTCTTCTTTAAAACCAACTGGTTGTGTTATAACTGTGGTCACACCCCATTTCCTGATCTATAAACCAGGGCCGGATCCACGGGGGGCAGGAGGGTAGTCTGCCCCTGGCACTGCCAAAGGGGGCGCTGGGTGCAGCTTCCAGCCACCAGGAGCGTACCAGAGCTGGTGGTGGCAGTGCGGGTAGCTGAGCAGAGGGCTGGGAGGCTGTCCGCCTGCCCCGCCGACGGGGCGGCTGGCTGCCCACACGCACAGGACGGGGATCACGTGGCAAACCAGCTGCCCCATCAGCGGGGCAGGTGAACGGGCCCTGTGTGATGACATCACGGAAGTGACATCATCATGGAGTGCCGGGAATGTGTGCACTGCATGCATGCGCAGAGCAAAAACCGGCCCTGCTAGAAACTAGGGACTGACATTTCCCACCCCACAAACTTCTTTTATTTGTTTTTCTTTTATATTTTTTATTTTTATAATTGATGCTTTGGGGACTGCTTAGTCTTCTAGTCATCCGTGAAGGCAATGCTTGGATGTAAGGTGCCACCTGACATTCACTTGGCCTGTTAGGCTTGAAAGAACCACACAAGAGACTTGATAAAAACAATTAAGAAACAGGTTTATTTCAGTGGTACATGTGGCTTGGTTGATTCGTTTTCCTTTTCTCCAGCTCTCTTTGTGTTATAGTAAAAAAGTTACTGGAGAGGTGGGGCCTGAGGAAGTGCAACAGTTACAAAGCAGGTTTCTTGTTTGACTAATTCAGACTTCTAGAACAGAAAGATTTTAAACTGTTTTTGACAGGAACAGCAACCAAAGCCAACCTATCGTAAATATACCAACATCCCTAATGGATTCCCTAACCAGCAGACCTCCTTACCCTTCTCCTACCTAAATCCAAAACCTTCAGCTTTGTCAGTTGATCATCAGTTAAACTGCCCAACTTCTCCCCCTTCCACATTCCAATCCACCATTGTAAAGAGTTCAGCTGAGCCTGCTGGATGGCAGAACTTGAAACCATCCATTACAGCCACCCATTCTCAGAATCCTATAGGTCTAAATAGAGGTTTTGGTTCTATTCCAAATACTATAGTGTGTGTGTGTGCAGAAAGCAGTAGTACAACATCGTATGCAATAAAAAAAATTACACAGTCATCCTTGTATTTTAGTGCTAGAGAACAGATACAGCTGGCCTTTGCTGAAACAAAAACCCAAGAAATTTTTTAATCTGGTCACACCAAGATAGAGTGCCTCTTCCCAGAAATTCATATGCAAGAATCTGATGTACAAAAAGACATGCACAATACCATCACACCTGGCAATTGTCAAATAAACCTAACCTAAACAGCCTGTCTGAACTTTGAGCTAAATGTGTTTAGCTCACAGCAGGCTTGACATTCATTTTAAACAGGAAACATTTGTTTTGGGAAAGTATCATTTTCCAGAGCACCTCATTTTCAAAGAAATGGCCCACACTAAAATGAAGAAATAGTAGAGTTGTGTTTGGAGTTCAGTAATGGGAACTCAGAGGGATCTTACAAAGAAGCAGTGATGTAGTTAGTGGGGTATAAGAATCTCGGGTTAAACTATTGCCAGAGATTGCAGATAAGATGTAAGGGAACTGTGAAACTGGAAAAAAAATTGCATGTGTGAATCAAATATCTCTAACAATCAGAAGAAGAAAAAACATTAAAAGACTACATTGTTAGGCTACAGGAGCAAGCCTGAGCAGGTCTGCTCAGAATATAGTCCCATGTTATTCAAGGCTTACTCCGCAGAAAGTGGCTTAGATTGCAGCCTAGATAGTTGAGGGTTTTTTTGTGAATGTCCTAGACCACAGTATTTCTGTGAATAGTACGTGGCCTGGAAGCTTAACAGTCTAAGTTCTGGTTCATACATCCTCTCCAGCATAACAAGGGGATATATTAAGCCAGGACTTTGGAAATAGGCATACCCATCTCTTTGAAAACCATGGTAGTTTCTACACGTCCTTAAGAATAACTGAGAATGCACTTTCCCGTGGTCCCTGAAAAGGCACTGACAAAACGGAAGCCAAACTGCCTGCTACTGTTTTGAAATCAGAGGTGTGTGGAGTGAAGGGGAAAAGCCAGCAGTGTTCAGTGAGTGGGCAGTCCTTTTAAGGACACGTGGAATGGCCCATGTCCCATGTACAATGGACATTAGTACTTTACAACAGTGTATGCACCATTAAGCTAACATCCCTATTCCTTATTCTACATTTGGGAAGGGGCTGGATGGAGTATATTGTTCAAATCATCCAGATTCTGTTCAGCTCATACACATATTTATTGATATGATGGTAGGCAAGCATATTCTTGCCCATGCATGGGATACGAACATCAAGCCAAATGTCTGGGTAGGGTTGCCAGCTGGTTTGAATAGAACAGTCCTGTCCCTTTAATAGAGGCTTAATGTGTGGAAAGGGGTAGCTGAAGTTTTTTTATGGCATGGAGGAAAATAACTTCTCTTGGTAAATAATATCGCCTTATACTTCCATTAAAGGAACAGGACATGTTTGTTTCTGTAGGCAGTTGGCAACTCTGGCCATCTGTCATGCAGCATAAAGATGAGTCTCAAATTTTGTGCTACATAAATATGAATTCAACTTCTCTGACATTTGTAAAATTACTACCAAAGGTGGGGTTATCAGCTGTTCAAGGGAGCAAGCATAAGCAAGTCTGTTCAAAAGTAAGTTGTATTTTATTCAGCGGGGCTTACTCTGAGAGAAGTGTTTTTTATTCAAAGGGGCTTACTCCAAGGAAAGTGTTTTTAGGATTGCAGCCCAATGTGTTTCTTGGAGAACTGGACAAAATTGCAGTTCACAAGGCAAACTGTTTCACTTTGTGTCTTTTCTGTCTGGAAAAATGCCCATCAAGACCAATCACTGACCTTGGACAGAAATGTTGACTGAAAGTGGGTATGAGCACACTGGACCCAGCCCCCACCTCAGCGTGACCACCAAGTCATCTGCATGGTGTCAGTGTGTGTATGTTCGCTCCCTGTGATCAAAGACGCTGTGTTCTGTACATTGCTGATCAAGGGGAGGGAGTGTTCGTGTGGACACGTCCTCTGCATGATCACACTGTGCAGATGACTCAGTGATCCTGCGGAGGTGGGGAAGGCAGGACCAGTGAATTTGTGGCTGCTCTCCCTGCCAGCATAGCTAGGCAGTGCACAGACAGGTTATCATCTCTGCTGGGCTACTGACACTGAATGTCTCAGTCCCAGGCAGTCCATCTCCAAAACAAGCGATGATGGTACTAGCCAGCAATGATTTACTGCGCTCTCACTGTAGAGAGATGCTGGCACATCGTCAATAACTGTACTTGATGGATTGATTTTGAATTGAAGTGGGGGGAAGTTTCCCTATTACTTAAAATGGTTCAGAATTCCAGGACCCCAGTTTAAGGCTCGCTCCAAAGATCTGAAGTGTTACATCTAAGGTCCTCTCACAGTTTGTTTGTGCATCCAGATTTCGTTGTTATCGAATTTTATTTTTTTTTATCCAAAAAACAGCAGACAGGCAAGTGTTTTTCTTGATTCTTGCATCAGATTCTTCTCTGTTGGAAGCATGGTAGTTTTGGGGATGACTACTGGAGAGGGCTTATTTGTAGCTTTTATATCTCTCACTCTGTGCCATCTGTTCACAGAGTGGATTAGTGGCTGCCAGTTAGCAGGCAAATTGCCTTGGCCCAAGGCTGGAATAGCAGCCCTGATGCTCTCCCCACCCCCAACTATCGGTGAATTTATGGTCTATGATTAGAACTCACAGCCCTGTTGCTGATAATTTCTCTCTGAGCTGTTGCTCTCACTCTTTCCTGGGCTCAGTCCCACTTGTCCTGTCTCTTGCTCAACATAGAGATCCATCTTTTGGTAGCCTTCCTGTGTCCTTCCTAGCTTGCTAAGCCTTTCTTTAAAGCTCTCACTGTCAGCTTGATTTACAGTCAGATGACACACTGTGCTCAGACCTGTCAGCAGTGCTGCCCCTGTACTCATCAGTGCTGATTGGAAGAACATTGCTTGCCAAGACACATGGGGACCTCTTCTAAAGGACACCCTGTATGTTACAGTCCTCCTTTTTTCCAAGTGGCTTTGTGGTCAGGTATTTGCAAAGTACATGGGGAGAGAAGAAATGCTGAAAATTAAAAGGCTTCCTTTGCATTCCATCTAATTGGCTGAGCACAGGGGGAAAGAGCGGGACACTTGCCCTGGTACATTATTTCTGTATCCTGTTCTGTGAAGCATGGCTTTCCTTTGGTAAGATGCTGATTTCCAGTTGTTTTTAGTTAAAAGGAATTGAGTAAAAGTTCCAGGGCACTTGGTTCTTTTTGTTTTACCAGATACCTGCAGATTAGTATTTCTCAGCTTCACATAATATAAATGAGACCCAAATTTGGCTGCTAGGAAACTGCCCCTTCCTTGGAACCTATTCCTCTTTCAAGTCATGCAGCCAGTTTTATTACTATCCTCCAAGAACATATCCATGTCACCTTTTTACGTACTTCTGAATGCACAAATTCTAGTGTCAGACTGTATCTGTGTTTTCCTATGGCTTAGAAACCTATTGTACTATGTTTTATTTGAGCCCAAATCGGTAACTTCCAAGCATCAGTCAGATGTTTGATAAACACATGAAGAGGAGTAACCAGGTAATAACCACTGCTCCAAAGGTTCCATTTGCATGAAACACAAATGCATACACTCAGTTGGTTATAGGCTCTGGTATGCCCAATCCAGTTACCTGGAAAATTGAGAGATTTGGATCACACATATATTTAGATGTGTGCATATGGACTTCACCCCTTTGACATGTGGAAGTAGAGGGCAGGGCTAGTGGGCACAGTCCTAAGTCTGCTCTCTACATATTTTTTCATCTGTATAGGACTTCCTGGACAAGGTGCTATCACCAATGTCCCAACTCATTTAATGAGGGTTTTACGGCCACAGCTTCAGCTCTTGTCATTGCAGTATGTAAACAGGGACCTCCACTGAGCTCCCCTGTTTCTTCCCACATATCAACATTTATCTCTTTACAGTGTAGACTAAGAGAAATGAATCTTCACCCTTGTGCATCTCTTCTTCTTCCCTGTCTCATTGTGGTGAGGCCAAAGATAGTTTGTTTGCTTTTTGACCCCATTTCTTTGGCAGGACTGGTACCTTCAACTGTCCTATAATTTCCCCATCCCTGCTGAGTGCTCAGCTTGTGATGCCTGAATAATTCACCTCTTATATTCAGCCTGCTTTGAAGTACAGCTTTAAAATGAGAAAGAGAGAGAGAAAGAATAGAGCCTCCAGATGACGGGAACTGTGCAAGGCCTCGCTGGATTAGGGGGGCACAATCAGTTGCATAATGAGGTTAAGAGGATTGCATTACCTTTTCAGACATACGACTCAAATGAAAATTTGTTGTCAGTGTAGCTGGACAGCTGGTGGCTATGCCTAAGGAAAGCAGGGAGTGAAAAATACTCCACCACAAGTCACCTTTTGTTGCTTAGACTTGTTTCCAGAGGCATAATGCAACTAACTTTTGTAGTGGAAATAATCCTGCTGACCTGGGTTCCCTTTTCCTTCTCTTGAACTTGAAATATACAAATTTCAAACTCAGTTGGGTCTTCTGATGAAATGAATCAGCAGAATAATGCTGGAGACAAGGGTGTGCACTCTGACTAGTCCCAAATGAGTTTTGAGCAACTCAACTGTGCACACAATTGAAATAATGTTACTGGATTGAGGTTTATGCTTTCTCCACAGCTCTGGACCCTGCAGTAGTTCATTTGCAATTGGAGATGTCGGAGACAAAGCAAGCAGACCCAATGCTCAGTTAAACAGCCCATGTTCAGGCAAAGGAACTGAACTTGTAGTACATGTGCATAACCACTGCTTCACTGCACAACTGCAGGCAATAGATTAATGAAGTTCTTCCTTAGGAAGGCCGTAGCTGGGCACTTTCTTTGCTTCTGGAGAGTATGTGCTTGTTCCCAGTTAAGTATGTTTGGAAGCTAACTAAATGAAGGATCTGCTAGTTAGAATGCGACTATTAAAAGCTGATAAGCTAATGAGCCAGCAATGGCATCTAATCAATGTGTTAAAAAATGGGCAATTCTTTCTAAGACCCTGCTAATGTTCTCATAATGATCTGTCAGGGAACTCCAGGTAATTATTGTCAGGGTATATTGGCACCGGAAGTCTGGGACAATATAGCATTGCGGGATGTGGAGCATGGTCTGAGGTGAAGCATGGCCCAAGGTGATTACTTGTCCCAGCCTTTCTGCTCCTTGTCCCCTTCCAAAACGGGACGTTACCCATTTTCTGAGTTCTCTTAAAATTAAGCTATTTGTTTATGCTTTTGTGACTGCGTAGCATTTTGCATTTATCAGAACTGGCTTTTATGAGTTTACAAACAAGAAACTTTTATGAGTTTACAAACAAGAAACTTGCTTGTAAAGACTTGCAGGGATTATCTCATTTCCCCCTCTCCACTATTTCTGCTTTTCTTTCCCTTAAAAGCCCCATAGCCTCTCCCCTTTTCTTGCCCACCAGCCAGCTTACCTTTATTCCTCCTCCCAATGTGCTTCAGTTTACGCTTGGCCACCTCTGTCCAGGAAAGCTGTGACCCAATTGTGCAGTGCAGGTCGCCAGGCTGGGCCTAGTTGCACAGGGCACCACATTTCCCCCTGTATCTCTTTCCTTCCTCCTGGCAACCCTGATATCCTCACCTTTCCCTGTTTCCTTCTCTCCTTCACACCTGGCCACCCACTTACTTTTATGCACCCCCTATCTTCAGCTACATTTATTGTTTATTTACTTGAATTATACCCCATCTTTCTCCCCAGTGAGGACCCCAAGCAGCTGACATCATTCTTCTCTCCTCCATTTTATTCTCACAACAACCTTATGGGAAAGTGCAGACTGAAAAACCCTGGAAAAGGCACAACAGCAGCCCCTGGCTTTGCTCCCCAAAAGGGAGGGACCTCTACCCCTGCCCACCCTCTCAAAGGGGAGAGGGAGGAAGGAAGATACAGCTTCCCTAGTGGCTGGGTGTCACTTTCCTCACCTCGCACCGGGCTTGGTGGGCTGGGCACTACTTCCTGCACCTCAACTGAGCCAGGAGCCACCTCCATTACCTCACATAGAGCTTGTGTGCGCTGAACCAAGTAATGCCACTTCCCTTGTCTCTTTTCACATGGGATGGGTGGGCACTCTGCTGCTTCCCTTGCCTCCAGAGGGGCTGGCACCACTGCCTCTCTTGCCTTATGGGTTGGGTGGATGGAATGGGTGCCACCACCTCCCTCATCATGTGTGGGTCTTCTTGCGTAGGCTGAACTGGGCTCAGCATTTCTGTCCCAGGCCTGGCATGGCCCAAGTGAGGGTTAAGGCCATCGGCCCACTGGAAGGTATCTCAGTGGTCTTAATGGTCAATCCGCCCCACGTGTGATATAAATTAGGCAATGTGCAATTGGCAGTGAGTTTCCACAGCAGAATAGAAATTTGAAGCTCTAATATGAAACTCTAACCACCTCTTTCAGAGGTAGGCTGCTGTTGTAGCAAGCAGCTGGCCCTGACTGAGTCATGAAAGTCGGATCGTAGCTGGTCACCTAGTGGTTGCTAGCAGGCCTGACCACTTTCAGTCCTCCTGCAAATGCCAAGATAGCTTCAGAAAGTGCCCTGTCCCCCCACTGCCTTTTCCTCCCAGAAACCAAGCCTGGAATGCTGGCAAAACTGTTATGGTTGCCTAGCAATGGCCACTGAAGGCATCTGCTTCTTAAAGCTGCAGGTCCTTCTTTTATTGTTTTGTGGGGGTTTTTTTACTCTCTGTTTGTTTTATAACAACTAAGGATGGAAGGAGTGTTGGGTGCTGTGGGTCCCAGGTGGTGGTGAGAGAGATGAGAAGCCACTTGCGGAGGCAGATAGTTGTGGCAGCCAGGGAGCAGCAACGCCCCTTACTGAGCTACACCTGGGCTCCAGTGTAAGATATTAGTGGACCTAATCCTACCTGTATTAAATAGTTAGGCTGGAGAAGTTCTGGGAATGGACCTGACTGGTGACCCCTAGCCCACAGAGGCTGAGGGGCAACTGCACCTGTGGACATGCTAGAGGAGAGAGAATTCTGTCTAGGGCTGATGGAAACCAGTCTGCTGAGCTGCACTCTGCTGAACCTGGGTCACTGAAAGAATTACTGCCTTCTGGAGAGAACTATGATCTATACCATTGGTGATGATGACAGATTTTTATATTCTGCAACATCTGCTTACTTTTAATGTAAGCCACCTTAGGCCCTGCTTTGCAGGACAGAGGTTGGGTAAAAGCATTTTAAAATAAAAATAAAAATAGAGCGACACTTGTGTATGGTCATTCAGAGCAGTGACATTCAGTAAATATGTCATGTTTGAATGTAAGGCTCATTGCAGCTGCAGGGCAACATCCTGACACAACCAAATCTCCTATTGGACATACTTGCAAATGTGTGTTTAGATTAGGACAGCAGCCAAGCAGCTGAGGAAGCGCAAGTACAAGGACACCTCTCTGTGCTGATGCCAGAGTTATTTCAGCCTATGAGAGTTTCTGTAGTCCGCTGCCATTTTGAGGACATAAATCTACAGTGTCTTCTGTAAGCCAAGATTTCTGGTGCATAATTTCAAATTGCCACATGAAACGGGGGAACCTTGCCTTTAATTTCATCAATCATACATGTGTATATATGCTCATCTTGAAATTCTTCCCCAAATTAATTGGTCTGTCACAAAATCATTACAGTTTTTAATCTTATTGTTGGGGCTGCCTTTATTGGTTGGATTTAATTTCCGAGCACAGCTTTAGGAGAGTGTAGAGAGCACAGAGGAAAAAAGCAATATGTGGTGCTCTTGTGAGTACTGTGCCTCAGAAAGCTATCCCTTTCCCCACCAGCATTAAATCAAAAGCTGTGGGGCTGTGTTGCATTTTTAACTCCTTGTCAGAACGCCTTGAAACTGGGAAACGGCTGTTTTTGTAGGGAAGGGATGATGTATCTCTGTGTAAAAACATACGCAAATGCCCAGCTGTACCATATAAGACTCTGTTTTTCACTCAGTTTTTATACAGTGTCCCAAGCATTGATGTATCAGTCCTGGAAAACCCCAAGATGAAAATATAGCTGTAGAGTTAGTTCACTTACCGACCAAAATATTAATAACAACTGATATTTATGTAGCATTTCTCATCTGTGTGGATCCCAAACCACTTTACTCAGTCTTGAAATACAGCCACTTCTAGATGCGAATGTGGCAGCTTTTTATTGTGCCATCTATGCAACACAGTATTTTGGAGACAAAATGATTAATAGGTATAGTGAAAATTACGAAGGGAGATTTAGTGAAGCAAGATTTCAAGGCAGAATTTATCTAGGTCATAGGCAGTACCATCCTAAGCCAGAGATAAACTACCTGTACCTCCTTTAGTACAACTCCTCCACCTCCTTTAGTACAACTCTACATAAGAGGGCATTCTAGGTTAGGACTACATGCCTACCAATGAAAACTACCTCCTCACAAATGACCTGATCTGGTCATGTTTTCCAGCATGCACTCACACACATGCATTGAGATACATACTTCAGCAATCACCTGTTTCAGCTTTCATACAGAAACTCATTAGTTCTATGGTCTGAGACACCATAGATCATGGAACATGCCAGCAATCAGGACAGGACAGGACTGAAATGTCAAGGAGTAGTCAAGACAATGGAAGTTGCTCAACATTTTATCTGATAGACTGTCCAGATGCATAACATGGTGATTCTCAGCAGCAAGCTGGAGTTGAGTTCAGTATATTTGGTGAGGCATGTATAAAGTTTATAATGGCCAATGCAAACCACAGCTTGTGAACCCATTTCAAACGGTTTCGTATCCTATTTGTAGTTGATCCTTATGTGTTACCATCCAGTGGACTTTGAAGGGTGTGTCTTTGTTTAGAATTGCACTATGTTCCATGTGCACAACATACTTCTGTTTCCTGGAAGCAGGTATTTCTCTTCTCCTGCTCCAAAGTATTTGAAATTTAGTGGCAACTACCACTGAAAAGTTAATGTCACCAAAGAAAGCAACCCAAGCACTTATGTTTACCCAAGTCTCTTGCACAAACCAGTTTTTGCCATTCTGGCCCAGAGAAACTATAGGAATGTCTTTTGAAATGTAGTCTAGAGGTTTAAGTATGTATAGTTAAAAGCCCACAAAGTTTCCTATAAACCTTTATATATAAATTGAATAAACCAACAAATTTCTTAATAAATAGTACTTTTAAAAATGCAAGATTTCCAGGCAGAAAAGCACAATTAGCAATAGTGGTCTAGAAGTGTCAGCAGTTATTCCCTTGGATATCTCTTAGCCACCATAAACAAGACTTTTTTTTAAAATGCATTTGAAAAGCATAGTACTAAGCCTGGATTCTAAGATGCTATTTCCATCAAGTCCAAAGGAGCATTTTTATATATACACAGATTCATTTCTGTAAGAAGTTTTAAATCTATTCAGTCCATAGGTTTGTCACAGCAACTTTAAAATTAGCTTCTAGTGGACATGGCAGGGGGAACCAGAAAGGGTCCAGAAACTTTGGGCGTTAGTAACCAACTAAAATTAGTGGTGGTCGCCAATCCTGCCCTGCTTCTTCTGACTTGGAACGATGTCTTTAACATTGTGTTGAGATTTAGAAGTGCTTACAGTGCAATCCTAAGCCAGTATACTCAGAATCTTATTCAAGTTTATTCAATGGAGTTCACTCCCAGGAAAATATTCTTAGGTTGGCACTGTTGGAAACGGAATGCATTTGAGGCCCCTTATAAGGTAAAAGATGAGCCCTTAGCTTCTCCCACATTGCAGGCTTGGGAAAAGAATAAATACACCTTTGTGAGTTTCAGGTAGGTAGCTGTGTTGGTCTGCAGTGGAACAGCAGGATTTGAGACCAGTGGCACCTTAGAGGCCAACAACAAGATTCTCAGGACGTGAGCTTTCGAGTGTCAGAGCTCCTTTCTTTAGATACACAGTTGTGACACGCTCCTGAGGTACTCAGAAGGAAGCAGAGAAATATCTGGTGGTGTATACTGCAAGCTCACAGAGGATCCCACCTGTTAATTGGGGCTGGAGCTCACCAAGTGCAGTGAGCAATGATTGCCTAGTGAGTACATTGGGTTCTTGGGAATAAAAGTTACTGGCGAGAAAATGGTGAAAGAGATGATGGGAAGGCCTGTGGAGAGGGTACGGGAAGACCAGAATTATTTCCAATAACATCATTTGGAGACTCTATTTGGATGGAAAGGTGGTGTACAAATGGTTTAAAAATTTAAAAAATGTTCCAGTACATAAAAATATTTTATTTAGTATCCTTCATTAATTGGAAATATTTGAATATTGGGTGAAATTTAGTCATAAGAATCCAAACAAGTACAGTATTAAAATCCTAAAGATATTTAATAGCAATCCCTACCACCAGTTGTAGGAATTAAAACATAAGATTACAACAGTTTAAATGTGCTAAATCTAGAAAAGCTTAAATTGAACAATTTAACATATGGCAGAGAAAGGGGGCTGCATTTTTACACCAGTACGATGCCAAGATGCATTTTCACTCTAATTTTATCCCCAACCTACTAGCAAAGAAACTAAGAAGAGTTGAAGCCCACTTTTGAAGCCCACTGAAATCAATGGGCTTAGACTGGACTAACTCTGCTAAGGCTTTCATTGTAACTGTCTCATAGCCTAAATCAGTCCAGTTTTAAATTCTGCTTTTCTCTCTTCATTGTTCTTGACTAAGTTTTCCCAATGAGATGATAAAAGGAGTCTGGATTGCTATAAACCAAGAGATAACTGCCTAATGCACAAGAGAAACACAGATGTGTGAAAGTAAATTAACTGCAATCCTAAGCACAATTATACCTTTCTAAATGCATTAAAGTCAATGGTCTTAAAATGGTATAACTGCTTAGGATGGCGGTATGCTTTTACAATTCATATGTAACTTGTTTGTTGGGAAAATAAAAGGTATACTTTTAAACCATTATCTTAATCATTATTTTATTAATTGATTAAAGTGTAATACTCTATCTTTCTCTTACAGCCTAAGGTGATTTACAGTTCCAAAAATTAAAAGCATATGGAATATGGTAAAACCCCCTTTGCTCAAGAAAATGCCTGCTGCTTGCTCCTGTTAAAAGCCTTCCCAAATAAAATGGACTCACATCACCTTCTTAAAACTTCTCAAGATGGTGTCTCTCCTCACCCACATAGGGAGCTTATTTCACAAAGTGGAATCTGCTACAGAGATGGAATGCAGAGCAGGCCGCATGAAGAGGTGAACGTATAGAAGGTGGCAATCAGAAGATGGTAGTTGGCATACGGTGGTGGCATTTTGAATCCACCAAAGAACTCAGGGTGGTACACTCTTCATGTGGTTCTTCCCTCCTCCATTTTATCTTTGTAACAGCCCAGTGCAATATGTTAGGTTGTAAGAGAGAGCGGAACTACAAGTGACAAAAGGCACAGGTTGAACACTTGTCAGCTTCCCTCAAGTTTTGATGGGAAATGTAGGCAGCTTGGCGGAATGTTGGACAAGTGACAGTTGAAAAGTCCATTGGACAGCAGTCAGAGAGCCAAGCTGCAAGACTAGGATGCCTACATTTCCCATCAAAACTTGAGGGAAGCTGACAAGTGTCCAACCTGTGCCTTTTGTCACTTGTAGTTCCACTCAGAGTGACTGCCCAAGGCTATCCAGTGAACTTTAAGTTCTAGTGAAGACCCCAGTTCTCTCCAGTCCTACTACTGGGTTTAACCAGTACCACATGGACCCAAGTTTTTTTGCTGCACTGTCAGTAAAAACCAAATCTTCTTTGAATGACCACTTTCTCTTTTAAATGAGCAAAACAAAGGATTCTTCCTTTATATTTCTGAACTGCCTCTTGATTTTTATCCTTTTGAAGAAAGGAGGTACCAAAGTAATGCCTACTAACAATCGTAATTATTTTCCCTGCTGACTTAGCCCACATCATGAGAGCAAGCTTCTTCCTGCAATGTGCAAACTGCAATGTACTTTTTATTTGATAATGTGCAGCTTTAGCTTTAAAAAAAATCATATTGCTGGCATCTGGAACAAAATACAGATTTTAAACCTACTGCATGCTGCTTAAATTCATCTCAATGCAGCTTGGCTGTAACCAGAATGCCTTTTCCCTATGTTGTTTCTTCATGAACAAACCAGAATAACAAGCTTGCAAACAAGTTCCACAGAGTGGATCCAGGAGGGAAATGTAGTGGAGTGACATTTCCCCCTTGCATTCACTCTGTGAAAGTGGTTGAATTTGGGCCGCTGATCCGCTTGGCCTCTTTTCTTGGGAAATGTTTGTTGCGAGAGATGAAGATGCAACTCCAGTCTCACCACTTTAAATGACTTTCTTGTTGTGTTATGACCCTTTTAGATATTGTTAGTTCAGTGAGCTGTACTCACTCAGCATTTCCAAAATAAAAGGAGAAGACATTATCAGCCTTCTCTCGGTGTGACTGACTTGGATGCTGGCATGGAAGTGGGGGGGGGGGGCGTGTACACACAAAGAACCTCCACATGGTGGACACTTTAAATTGGAAGAGCTAACTGTCCTAAGGTAAGCTGTCCTTCTGATCTGCCCTGAAAGTAATCTTACTGTTACCACACTGCAGCAACCACGTATTTTGATGCCACAGAGGCAGCAGTCACTTTCATCCCTCTACTGTCTTTTTGGGCATTCAGAACATTTTCACATACACACATCACTAATTATTACAGCAATGCAAGGAAGGGAAATATTACCATTCTGCGGCAGACAGTTGGGAGATGATACTTGTCTAAGGCTACCCAGTGAGTAAATGGCTGAGCTTAGAGAGTCAGGAATGTAATACCCCTTCAAACCTCGTATTCCATGGTTACTTATTTTGTACTCTCAGTGACCTGTTCTTCCAGCATCATATCCCCTTCTTTTACTTAGCTTGTTGCCAATAAACGGAAAGTGAGCAGACTTAATCAAGTCTACTTAGAATCCTACTCAAGTCTATTCAGTGGGACGTACTCCCAGGAAAGCATTCTTGGTATGGGACTCTAACAGTGCAATCCTAAGGGGAGAGGTTGAAAGCATCCTGGAAGCTGACTAGGGATTATGACGGTGTATCCAGGACTTATGCCATTGTAACCTCCCATGGCACCGCTCCGTGTCCCCAGCTGGTATCTGGCTATGACACTGAGCATGGCCATAACTGGTACTTAAGTCCCTGCACCGGTGGGCAGAGGGCAGGGCGGCGCAAACATACACCTCAAAAAAGAGTGGCATAGCCCATAGGGTCCCAAGTGCCCGGCAGAATATAAGATGCCAACTACCACAGGGACCAATCTGTTCACACTTCTGTGACAGCTGAGCCTCTGCAGGGAAATCCCCTTCCCTCTCCCTGCTAGCCCTTTGAATATTTTCCCTCGTAGGGAATAATGGCCTAATATATTTGGGATTCTCTAGTCAAACCGAATCTGAATAGAGAATCTGACCGTGGCAAAAATCTATCTATCTATCTATCTATCTATCTATCTATCTATCTATCTATCTATCTATCTATCTATCTATCTATCTATCTATCTATCTATCTATCTATCTATCTATCTATCTATCTATCTATCTATCTATCTATCTATCTATCTATCTATCTATCTACCTATCTATCATCAGTTCTGCTGCTGATAAATTGCTGGACCTACCCATTTCTTTTGCATACTAGCTTAATATACCATTTCTTCCCTATCCTTTTCCTTGTTCCTCTTTTTTGACAGGTATCTCTTCCAGTTCCGGATACCATGCAGGTTTTTGAACATGTACAGTCTTGAAAGATTGGAATGAGATAGTACGATGAACAATAGGCAGTCTGGGTGCAGGTAGCCTTTATGAAGAGGTTTCGACCCACATAAATGTAGAAAGTTAACAATCTATGTATTGTCGAAAGCTTTCACGGCCGGAGAACAGCCCACAACAACCATTAACAATCTATATATCATAGTGGCATAGAATTATGCAATTTTTGCAGTCAAACTGCCAAAGGAGCTGTGATAAACTAACTATGAAAATATTTATATTCCAATTAAAGGTTTATATAACACAATACAAAGAATCTCCAAGTGTTACATACATGAAAGTTTGGTTACATGCAGAGCATCAAAATTTTCACAATGGCAAATCAAAGTGCCAAGTGAAAAATGAACATCACAAATTTCCTATGTAAATACAAAGTGCTTGTGCCTATAGTTGACAACAGTATTGCCTAGCAAGTAACCAAAGTACAAAGTCGAATAGTCCTATTCTTGACGCTGCAGATTAATAAAGTAATTCAAGTCTTCTGTATGATGATCTAAGGTAACGATTCTGAATACCAATGATAGTTCTCAATAATAACTGCGATGGGAAGCCAGCAAATCGACCTGTTTCGTATCTTCATCCTGGCAGTTATTAATATGTAGTTTAGATCAAATACAAATATAATCAAGGAATTCAATTCATTTAAGCACCATCAGCAGCCGTCCTCCATTTTGGGCGTGAATTTAATTGGAATATAAATATTTTCATAGTTAGTTTATCACGGCTCCTTTGGCAGTTTGAGTACTTTACCATGATACTCTCTTTGTTTTCAGGATTTTTGCAGTCAAGGCATTCAAAAATAGAACTTACCATTTCCCTGGACTGAACACCTAATATGATCAATTTGATGATTTTTTCACAATTTCAAATGAGCAGTATTTTGAATAGCTGTATGACAAGAGTTGAATAGTTGTATGACTACATTATGGCGGCTTTCAGGATGGTGGCTGGCCATTGTGGCTACATGCTTACATTTTACTGGATTGCTGCCCCAGAATCATTATTTGCAGGTCAAGTATCATTTAGAACTGGACCATTTGGAATATATAAGTTTTTTCTCTGCCTGTGCAACTGAGGACATTAATCTGCTGGTGATTTTCATCATGTTGGTGAATGCTTAGAAATTGCTGAATTGAACTACAATTCCCAGGCAGCACCATGAACTATTTGCAGTGCAGTTCAGAACAATTTAATTATCATTGGGCATGCTTTAGTAATGAGGCAAAACTGGAATGCTAAACTGATAAGCCTTGCAGCTTCCACCAGCCCTGCCCTTCAGCCTGAAGACAACTAAGTTGAGACCCTCTTTGTAAGTTGATTATATTTTCTGTCAGGTGGGTCGCCAATAGGGGAGGGGGACTGCATCACCCAGGAGAGCAGCAAGAAATTATGCACACACAGAGACATGAACATTTGCCAGAAAAACATTTTTCACGGTCAGAAAATGTGAATGGATGCTCACTTCATTATTAATTGTGACACACCCTGCCAATAAGCATGACAAACATCAATTCAGTTGAGAATGATCCAAGCAGGTAGAAGAGCTGCTGAGAGTTGTGAGTGTCCCAGGGATCAGCCAGGGTCAAGCTAGAAGAGCAGAAAACAAATACAATCTCAAATCAATTAAACCTCAGCTGCAAGAGGACACTGGAAAGACAGCTAAGGCATGCACAGGCAAGGATAGAAGAATGTTGTAGAGCTCAGGTCTGGGTCAAGGACCAGACTATCAGTAGCCACATAATTGCTAGCATTGCTCAGGATGTGGCCTGTGGCTGGCAAAGGGATTCTATTGTAGAAGCTGAAGGAAGACTAGATGGTTAGAAGAAGCTATGTAAACAAAAACAGAACTCTAACAGTCTGCTCTCCCACACAGTTAACAGTCTGAAAACCTGCAAGCTATGAGCATGGATTTAGTGACAGAACTTGGAAGGAATAATTTGAGATATGAACCATTTGCAAACTTTTTGTCTGCTGTCTTTACCCTTTCATGGATCATTAGAGGCCTATATGAAGCAGCCTAGTACAAATCCTTAGAGTACCCAACTGTTAACATTTCGCTTCTTAAAAAGTGACACATTTTCTTTCTTGTCCTTTCTGTACCATTGGGGCAGTATCAAAATTACAGCAGTACATTTTATCTCAACCTCCCCACTCAAGAACAATTAATATTGTTTTACAATTGATTTTGTTGGAGTGATATTTTGAAAGGTAAAAATTGTATATAATTATGTGTGTATATACCAATTAAAATATATCAATCTGTGTACATGCACACTCACAAAATAATGAACATAAAAGGACTACTCATGAGTACACTGCTTAATCACAAATTTGTGGTACAAACTGATTGGTATTTTAGCCCTGATGTTTTTCTTAATTTTCTCTTCTTAGTCCTTTGACTGGAGAAATCACTTAGAAAATGCCCAAATCAAAATTTGGAATTGTGGGGAGAGCAGAGTAGTGGCCAGGTTTGCAGATGATACCATTCAGGAAGGTGAAAACCAATGATGAAAGTGAAGAACTCCAGGGGGATCTCTCTAAAATTGGATGAGTGGGCAACAACATGGCAAATGAAGTTCAATGTAGATATGTACATTGAAACAATATAATAACTGTAAATGTATGCAGATGGAGCCTGAACTGGCTGAGACCAAAAATGATCTTGAGGTATAGTGGATAGCTCAGTGAAAATGTCAACACAGCTGTGACTGCAGTGAAAAAGTCAAAAGCCATGATGAGAATTCTTAGGAAATGAAATGAAATTAATATGGCCAATATTGTAAGATTGATTGTTGATGTGGTATAGTGGTTAAAGTGTCATACTAGGACAACTGAATCAAAGCTGTACCATGGAAGCTCACTGGGTAACCTTGGACCCATTATAGTCCCTCAGATTAACTTACCTCAAAAAGTTGTTATTGAGAGGATGGAGTGGAGGAGGGGGAAACCATGTGGTAAGCCACTTGAAGTCCCCTCAAGGGAGAAAAGTGGGGAGGGGGAGAGAAAGAGAGAGAGAGAGAACACCCTTGTACAGATCTATGTTGACACCTCATTTAGAGTATCTCAAAAAAGATATTGAAGAGCTGGAAAAAGTGCTAAGAGGGAAACTAAGGTGATTAAGGGCTTGGAGCACCTTTCCTATGAGAAAAGGCTGAAGAATTTGGGATTTTTTTAGTTTAGAAAAAAGACTACTCAGAGGGGATTTTAGAGAGGTTTATAAAATTATGCATGAAGAGAGAAAGTGGACACAGAGAACTTTTCCTCCCTTTCATATAATACCAGAATTTGGGGAGCACCCAATGATGTTGACGAGCAATATAGTAAGGACTTTACTCAATGAGTGATTAAATTGTAGAATTCATAACCAGAGGATGTAGTGATAGTCATGAGTGTAGATGGCTTTCAAAAGGAGTTAAGCAGACTCGTGGCGGATGGGTCTATCACTAGCCATGGTAACTATGAGATCCTCCATATTCAGAGGCAGATAACCTATGAATTCTAGTGCTAGACAGTAACATCAGGGAAATGCCTTGGCATCTTCCCTGTTGGTTTGCCCTCTAGGGCAAATGGTTGCTTGCTGTTTGAAATAGACTCAACAGACCACTGGTCTTCTTAAGTTTTTATGAATCCTATGACCCTCTTCCACTAAGTGGGTCCCTATGACTTTTTTCTGCCAAGTCTTCCTCTCACAGAGAAAGCCTTCTCCATCAAGAAAAATTATTCTCCACTAGAGGAAGTCTTTCTCCCATGAAAAAGACCTAGCAGAAGAGAGTAATAGGACCCAATTTATCAGAAGACAGTTATAGATTCCCTCATCATCATTGTCATCGTTATTGTTATTTGTGGCAGTAGTAGCAGCAACAGCAGCAGTAGCCATAATAGCAGTAGTAATAGTAATAGTAATACTAGTCGTGTATTAAGTGATTTACTATCACACAGCAAAGTTCAAATGGCCTATAACTTGCTGTTAATATTTTTTGCAAGGCTGGATGTTGGGATTATGTGAAGGAGCTGCCTGTGTTCCCTTTTTCTTACCTCTTGTGATTAGTTCTTCTTGTTGGAGTAAAACTGATGGACGTGGTTTGTAAGTAGGTAGAGAGGGTGCGAGGAGAAGGCTTGGGCTTCTCCCACAGCGAGGTGATGGGTAAGTTTCAAACCCACAACCAAGGGCTCTTTCTGAAGGACACCAGTTTGTGCTTGCAAAAGAGCTGTGTGGGGTGATTTTGCTTCCATTCTATTATTATTGCCCTTGATACCTGCGAGAGAACAAGCTGTTCATCTTCAGCATGAGCTTGAGTCACACATGAGCCTGAGTAACAACTCCGAGAAGGATGTTGCCAGATCATATAGAATTAGTTGCTTTCCTTTCAGCATTTAGAACACTGGTGTTATTACAGGCCCTGTTTATTTTTAATCCCTTTCATAATTTTCTTCTCCATTGCATGGTCACTCATTGTTTGACACAGGAAGTTCCATAGCTTTTCTAACTGAAAAAACCCCTAAGAGTTAAAAAAAAGTACTTTGAAAAATTAAATGTCAGCATTATATTTTGCCTTATGATATAGCACTTTTTAACATCTAGTTACTTAAGCTTTAGTAAGCAGCCACAACATAATGTTTCACAGACTTAGATTTATGACTCTGTTTAAAGCCAAATGGGTGGTGGAATGGTGTGGTAAAGTCCGGTCTTGACAGATCTTGGAAGCTAAGCAGGGTCAATACTTGGATGGTGGACTGCCAAGAAAGACTCTGCAGAGGAAGGCAATGGCAAACCACCTCTGCTTCTCACTTGCCTTGCTGTGGTCACTATAAGTCTATTACTATTTGACAGCACATACATGTACACTCATACACACCCACACACATAAAGCCAAAGCCAAAGTCCTGTGATGAGTCCTGTGATGCAGTTGACAGTAGCCATAGTCAATATCTAAAACAAACATATGAGACTACCACTAGAGCTTTCTTCCTTCTTATCGTACATGTTTCTAACAAGTTATAGAACAGAACCCAGTTTGGGCAGAGTTTAAAAGTTGTGTCCAAGTCATTATTTAAGCCAAGAATCACCAGGTCTAGAATTCCTTTCAGGGCCAATCTCTGGACTTGCTGGCTGCAGAGTGTCTGCATTTATGACCAGGGCTTTTCCTAGAACAAAAGGTACTCCACGCGAGGAGCATCCTCAGGACACACTCCATTTGTTCAGCATTTGAATACCTTAGTTTTATTGCATTCGCAGCCCATTTCATGACCTTGATACACTATTTGCATGCATGTTTTTATTCCTCTAGGGTTGCCAACTCCAGATGGTGAAAATTCTGGAGCATTGGAGTTAGATCCTGGGGAGGACAAGGTCTAGGGAGGTGAGGGACTTTCGCCCTCCAAAGCTGCCACATTCTTCAGGGGAGCTGATCTCTGTAGTCTGAAAATAATTTGTAATTCAAGGAGAACTCAAGCCCTCACCTGTAAGTTTGGTGGCTGCTATTTCTCCAGCAAGTTCTACAGTTCCACTGTGGGTCCTCCCGTCTGGGAGTTGGTCTTCGGAGCACACTGCATCAGGGGCCACTGCAGGATAAGAACAAGAGAGTTTGCTCTTCATTTGGAATTTGTCAAGACTTGGGACTGAGAACTTATCTTTTCATGCTTTTGGGTTGTGTATTCTTGTTAATTACTTTGTCAATTACAAAGCACCTGGCACTTTATATTATAAAGAGAATAATTGATTAATTTCATTAAGGATTCATGTACTCATTGATGTATTTGGTACACGGTGCTGTTTAAGGACCAGTTCGCTGTGGGTTTATTTTTGCTATCCTGGTTACCCCAGGGGGTGCCCTTATTATATTCTGTTGCTCACCTGTAGGTTGGCAACCCCATGTCCCTGCCATATAAAACTAAGAGATTCACTGATGATAGAAATATCAAATTAGTGTTCTGCAGGAGCCTGCTCTGCACCAGGAGAGCACGGCTGTGGCTGGTTGGGATCCCCCAGCATGGGGCCCAATGCTGCTGCCACATTTGGCCTTTGGCTAGACTTACCCATTTGGCTCAGTGTAAACTTGTTGGACAGGCTGTCTCCTTCCAGACACATACTGTCATCCCACCCGATACCTACATACAATTTCATGTATTATGAAATAAAATTTTCTGTTTTAATTCTAAAATTACATTCTCTACACTTCTGCAGTCACTCCATGGGCTACACTATGGCATCTCTACCATGCCCCCAAATGGCCCCCTCTTGCTATTTTTGTTTAGCATAACATCCAACCTGAAGAAATGTTCTATGAAGCTTGCTGACTATTTTGGTTGGCCCTCAGGTATTATTCTGTCAGTGTTTTGAATTTTTTTTTAAAATAGACCAATCCAGCTGCAGACCAATAGACTAGTTCACTTTAAAGCTTTATTTATTGAGAATTCCACTGGAAATTTATGGGTTATCTCTCCAAAGTTTACAAAATATCATCATCTTGTTGTATTGCTCAAACATTGCTGTAAAAAAGGAGAAGTCTCACACTTAGAATTTCCTGTTGCTCTCTGACATCAGTTTCTCCTGCATCAGATTTCTTCCTTTGGATGTTTTCAAGTACAATAGAGAACAAACTTGTCAGCGTAGAATACATTTTAAGAAAACTATGGTGAGTAAGAGTGAGAATGACACAGAGAAGGCTGTCTTGTTACATAAAATCGAATCCCTCAAGTGACACCTCTCTCACCCACGCATACAGAAAACATACCGCACAGATTCCATTAAGCTGGAGCTAAAAGAATGTAGGTGCCTGCAACCAACGATGGAATGTTTATTTTGTTGAAAAATTATTTCCCCACAATCTGCCACTAAAATAGAGAATGTCTCTTGTCCTTCCAACCATTTTAGTGAAGCACCACAGGAAAGTCCAAATGTCTCACTGTTGAGCTCATCATTATATGTGTCTTTGGACTGGTAATTATATTTGGCTGCTTTCAGTTATATGTACAGACCTCAAGCCACCCATTGCTGCAGTCTTCCCTTATATAAGAAGGTTATAAATAGCTTCTTTCTATGGGACTTTCTGGATTATCAGGTTGTGGTGCACTGCTATTGTTCTTTCCGTGTTCTGGATCTTGACATCTTCCCTTAAGGAAGTGCTTCTTTTGGTGGGGAGATCACATTTTCCCAGCACTCAGATGCAATATATTGTTGCTGAGCAAATGTGGTCTCTAGGATGCAGTGAGTTTAGCTTCAGCATGTAGCCAGTTAGTGTAGAGTGGCTTCCCATGTTGGTGCAGCTGCCACAAAGTGAGATTATAAATGGGTTCCGTATGGTGCTGGGGTATCTGGAACTGTCCAGCTTCCTCCAGAGGGCTGTATACATATTTCTGTGATAACTGAGAGTGTCCCCTTGATTCATTCATTAATATACGTGTGCCCACACAGCATGTTCTGTAAGGCTGCTTTGCAATTATTACATTTCCTTTCCCTGGAAACTGAAGAAAATCTGAACAGTGTTTCTGTTAGACTTATTTTCATGCTTTTTAAAATGTTGCAACTGGCCAACAGCCATAGGGGAAAGGGCAGGATAGAAATGCTGCTAGTACATTTATAGTGTGTGTGTGTGTGTGCATGCACACACACACTTGAGGAATATTTACTCAGTGCTGACTTTCAAACTCATGGTGGTGGGAAGGGAGCCCTAAGGGATATTTAATGATAAGTTGACAAGAGGCTATGGCCATGCTTTTAGAATTCGTCCGTAAGATGGATCACCGTGTTTCCAGCTCTGTTAAGGAACATATTGATCTGGATAGATCCAACCCAAGGTTAATCCATCAGGTTTCCAGATAGCACTGTCAGATAGACAAGTCCTAGATCCTTCTAAACACTAACTGAAAGAAGCAGATAGTTAGTGACTTGTCAATGGTACCATTGCAAAACCAGGCATCTCACAGACTGAGTTATTGGTGCGGTGCAGGGGAGACTGCAGTTACCAAAGGCTGTTACCACCTTCTGTCACAACATGCCATGACAACTTAGCACAGAGTTGTCTAGTTTGTTCTGTCTGTTGCTAGTGCCATTAAGTTAGGAATTCATACATTTCATTATTAAATTAGTAAGAGCAGCTAAGAAGTGATAATGTCAGTCTGGGGAACTATACTAAAATCTATTACTTTTGGAGAATCCACACTGATGTTTGTTGAGGAAATATTTGCACGTGGTAAAGGCTGTCTCTAGGGTTATTTCAGCTTCCTTGTTGGAACCAGGTGCAGCCAGAAGGGGCACCTTACCCAAACTTTTGGAAAGTTTTTCAAGACCTTGTGAAGCTATAGCTTGCTCCTTTATACACAATTAACAGATGGCAGTGCAGAATTCAATGGTAAAACAGAGCCATTTACTCAGGCTATAGCATAGTGGTGAAGTGAACGAGTTGCTGCTGGTTCAAATTCCATTATTGCCATGAGCTCAGCAGGTGGCCTGGGGTAAGCCACTCCTCTTAGCCCCAGCTCCTCAGCTGTATCGTGGGGATTATAAGAACACTGACTTTGTTCACTGCTTTGATTGGGGCACTAATCTGTCTAGAGCAGCAGTATAAAAGCACAGTTATTATTGTTAGTTATTATTATATAAGATGGATCAGGAAAAAATGTAGTAGCATTATGATGGGGAGATTGCAATGCACTGTTTTAAATTGCAGAAAATGGGGTTAGAAACATGTTGCTGCCCTGAATTATGAGGGGAAGGACATTGCTATTCACAAGACCAAACTGTTTTTTAGCAATCTGTATTGTCTGTGCTGTATGGTTTGGTCAGTTGTCCAGTGGATGTGTTCCATTGTGCAATTAGGTCATAGATGCAAGCTCTGAAGCAACTGCTATGTTTATATCTCTCGGGTGTGAGAAACACAGGGTCATCCCATATTGTCACCATTCCTGATTAAAGAGATACAACGTGTGCAATACTACTGTCTCCTAATCTTTGTGTAAAAAATAGCTAAGGATTAAGATCCACAGGTGGCATGATGCCACTTGGTAAACCTATATCTGTATCTTCTTGTCTGTATCTTCTTGATAAGAATTCCACTCCTTTGCTACCCCAAGTTGTGATTGGGTACAGATGTATGATAAAATTATTGCCATTTGTTGGTTGAAGTTTATGGATGACTTATCTCAGACTCTTTGTAGTACATTATAGATTGCCATGTACCTACATGTGCACAGTGTGGTAAATTACCATTTACTATTTGTCTATCTCTCACCAACATGCTTTTCCAGGATCAAACTGCTTTTAATTCCAGTTACCTTAAAACCAATTAAATGCAGAATGCATATTTTTCACATATTCTGAGAAGAGAGATGGTTTAAGGGTATAGACTGAAAGTAGAACGGTTTCAGAACGGTGAAGAACTGGAAGGACAGCAGGGGCTCTCTTATCCATAGGTGGCATCTATAAAACAATTGATTGATTGTGACAGATCACTTCACCCCACTGCAGCACACATTTCAGCACCGTTTCAGAACGGTGAAGAACTGGAAGGACAGCAGGGGCTCTCTTATCCATAGGTGGCATCTATAAAACAATTGATTGATTGTGACAGATCACTTCACCCCACTGCAGCACACATGCCTTAAACATAAGAGAAAGGGCTGGCACTGAAGTAGCACTGTTCACCCCTCCACCCTTTAATAGACTGCACTCCAACAGCGTTGGTGAAGCTGAAAAGGAGCAAAGAAGGGCAGTGGATAGGATGCTGGATGCTGAGAGCCCTCAGCAAAGAAGGCGAGTTAAAAATAAAACCTAACTCTTGATGGCCTATTGAGGGGTAGGAGGTGGAAAGGCCATTAAGAGGGGGTTTAATTGAGTGTAAAATCCTAAATGGTGTAACTAATGCCAGGGCACGCTAAAGCTTCGTGGGCCAGCTCAGAGGAGAAGACAGGTTGGCAACAAGAAAGGAAATGAATTCCACTTGTTTAGCTGCCAAGACTTGTTTGCACATGGGTTGCAGGTGCGTGAGACTAGCGAGAAGTAGGGGGGGGAATGCAACAAAGCAAGGGAAAGCACATCAAGGGGAAGGAGAGAAATTTATTGGGTGCCATTTGGGGAAAGGCTTAAATTAATACTCTGATTCAGTGCCAGTTTGATGCCCTGTCATTTTTGTGATCACATCCTCAGAGAACTACAATGAACTGTCTCAACCACTACAGCCACAATAATATGTTGTCACAATACTATGATTCCAATAAGACCCCTGAACACCTTACATTATTGTGAGAAAAGACTCTCCATCTATACACTTGAATGCCAGTTGACCTAATTAAGTATATGTGTACCTTGCTTGCATTCTACCATATGCGAATGTTTAAGTGCAAAATGCAAAAAAGTTCATAATTTTAGGAAAATTCAAAGCTTTAGCCAACACAAGGCTAGATCACACTTTACACACATGCCTGTGTGTCACATACACAGTGGAATTAACAGTGATGCAGAAATGCATGTTTGCAAAAGCATGAACAGCATGGCATCCTGTAGTTACTTTAGTAGGTCTGTGGTATATCCCTTTGTGTTTATAAAGATGTGTTTTCCCCTTGGTTTATGATGTTTAGTGTTGCAAACATGCAGCAAACACATGTACTGCATAAAGTATGATTCAGCCCACAGTTTTGCTAAGCGAAGAAGGACAGCACTTCCTCATCATGGCATCCCCAGTCATAAAAGCATCAGAATGGAGCTTCTAGCCACCTGATAAAGGATGATGTGCTTGCACTTGTGTTTTTTGCACGGGTGGCTTTGACATCTGCAGCATACTGTTGTGAAGCTTCCTGTGCAACCTTTAGTAAGACACACATTTGACGCAGCAGCTTTGGATATAGAATATTAACAACACATGATTGTGTCCCCATTTCGAAGGTGTGAAACATTTCTTAACTCCTCCCCCTCCCCCCAAAAAGTCTACAAAGAAGAACAATAATAATAATAACATTCAATTTATATACCGCCCTTCAGGACAACTTAACACCCACTCAGAGTGGTTTACAAAGTATGTTGTTATTATCCCCAGAACAAAACACCCTGTGAGGTGGGTGGGGCTGAGTGAGTTCCTAGAAGCTGTGACTGACCCAAGGTCACCTAGCTGGCTTCAAGCAGAGGAGTGGGGAATCAAACCCGGTTCTCCATATTAGAGTTCCACGCTCTTAACCACTACACCAAACTGGCTTTCCCACCAGCAGCCAGCAGAAGCCACATAAATCTGTATGGAGATTTATGTGGCATCAAGAAAATTCTCAGGTGACCGAGAAGCACCTTAAGAGAAGATGAAGGACAGACTGATGCAGATCTGCATTTAGGCTATTCACGTAGTAGGAAGTTTTGGACACAATCCAGATAAGCTATACACTTTTAAATCCTAGAGTTCTTCACTCTCACCAATAAAATCCATAGAGGACTTAAAAGACTAAAACACTCCGTATGCTTGCCTGAAAGTAAGCATCACTGGAATAAGTGAGACTTACTTCTAAGTAAATGTGGTTTTAATGATCAGGCTTGAAAGACTCTTTTAGATGCAGTCTGTTCTGTGTTTGTGGCTACCTGAAGGTCAGGAAGAACAGTCTATGACATTCATTCAAGAAGCCCATGGTCTCCCACAAAAGCAGCTCATGGAGTGAAAACATTGTTTTTATCTGGCCCCTCTCTCCCCTTTTGGGCAGAACCATGACTTGGATGCAGATGTGTGACACAAATCAGGACTTTCTTATCACTGTAATCACTGATGTGCAAGAGAACAGAGCTTCAGCACGCAGTAATTAGGAGGGGCAAGAAGTAAAGAGCGAGGATTTACTTAACGGGTCCGTGGTCCACCATTTTTTTGCTGCAAGTCCCCCAGTGCTAAAGTAAGAAGTTAACAGTCCAGGACCATGCCAAGATGAGCAGCTCCAAAGCCAGTACTGCAGAGAGGAACCTAGCTCAGATTTAGCCAGTCCTGCTAACTATGTGCATTGGTCCATCCACTGTGTTACATTAGCAACTGGTAACACAACATTGATCATTGTTGCCATTGAGAGGCCCAAGGCAAGCAGCCCCTGCAGTACTGGCAGAGCTATGAGGCCTAGGCTCCATTTCCTCCTGGCTACCAGTAGCCCTCCCGAGCAGTGACACACTAGGAATTTCCCCTGTAAGTTTAATTGCCGCTCTGCCCCCCAACTCCCCTTCCTAGCGTGGTGTATTGGTTGGAGTGACGGGTTAGGATCCTGGAGACCCAGGTTCAAATCCCTACTCTGCTATAGAAGCTTGCTGGGTGACTTAGGGACAGTCACACACTCTTAACCTACCCTACCCTACAGGGTTGTTGTGGGGTCAAAATGGAGAAGAAAATTAAGTCAGTTTGGGTCCCGGTTGGGTTGAAGGCAGGGAATAAATGAAGTAAAAATAAATAAAATAAAATAAAATAAAATAAAGCACTCTCCTCCTCTGGTTTCTGCTGCTTGTTTCCCTTGGACTCTACAGGGTGAAAGATAACTAGTGTGGAAGGGACAGCAGTATTTTTTTATCCACTAAAAGCTGTTTTCTCCTAGTAGAAGTAAGCACCAGAGCTTTGCTACCCATTTCTGTTAAACATATAATTCTTATGTTTAATGTGTGTTGAGAACAGGTCTGACATCCAGTGCTGGAAACCAACTTCATCCAAGCCATGCTCTACCCTTTAGTTTGTTTGATAGCATTATTTCAGTTTTGTCTTGTTAACTTATATAACATTCAGGATGATGCAAGTATGCAAGTTAATCTGGTTGATGTCTTCCTGTAATGTGAACACACACTTATTACAAAGTGTTTACATATTTAATTCCATTCCATTCCATATCTCTCTTGTTGTTTTATTTGGGAATAGCTCCAGAACCTTGAAACTGCAGCAGATGCCAGTCAGGAACAGTGGAAACAAAAGTGAACATGACAACATAATGCCTCTCCAGAGGGAGAAATCCCAGAAGCCGTTACAATAGCTGGGAAATGTCCGGTTGGATCCAGATTAAATTTTCCATCAGCAGAATGGTACTTTCTTGCCTCTCCTCTCCAACTGCAGGCCATTGATCTACGCTAAATACTGCTCCTGGGAAATAGGAATAGGATGAAAAGGGGTCTGCCATGGGAAGAGGAAATTGGTATAAATTGACAATTGGATCCAACCCATTGATTTTCCTCTTGTTTTTAGCATTGTTAATTTCAAGCAGTGAGCTAAAAGGAGAATTATGTCCTGTATTGGAGAGGAGGCCCAAGGGCAGAGTCCACTGGAGTCAAGCCAAAGTTGTGCAAGGCAGGCTGAAGGCAGCAGAGACCAATGAATGCACGACTGCATGAACATAGATCCAGAGGAGTTAGCCGTGTTAGTCTGTACTTGCAAAATAGTAAAAAGTCCAGTAACACCTTTAAGACTAACCAATTTTATTGAGGCATGAGCTTTTGAGAACCACAGCTCTATTTGTCCAACAAAGAGAGCTGTAGTTCTTGAAAGCTTATGCCTCAATAAAGGTGGTTAGTCTTAAAGATGCTACTGGACTTTTTACTATTTTGCAACTGCATGAAGGGATGTTGGAGAACTGAAGAAGGAAGGAAGCAGGAAGAAGGCAATCCCTAGGGTTGCCAACCTACAAGCAGGCCCTGGAGTTCTCTTGGAATAGCAACTGATCTCCAGGCTATGGAGATCAGTTCCCCTGGAGGAAGGTTCATAGGGCGAACTTTGTGGCATCACATCCCTGATGAGTTGAATTCCACCCTTCTTGGGCTCTGCCCTCAAAACTCCCTGAATTCCCCAACCCAGATTTGGCAACCATACCAACCACAGACATCAGAATCTCAGTCCCTCCCATAAAGCAAACAACTTAATCCAACTATCACAGCCAAACGTTGTTCTTATATTCTAGTGCAAGCCTTGATTTCTGCACCAAGTCCTACTGCTTAGGGTAACAACAACTACAACAGCAACAACAACCTGCACTTATATACTTCTCTTATATATATATATATATATATATATATATGATTTTTATTGGATTTTATAGTGGGGGAAAGGGATTACAACAAGACAAAAAGGTTTCAATAGCAGATTCGTGTACAAGACACACTCTTCTAGACATATTAGTGGCCTAATGAGAGAAGTGAGCAAAGTCAAAGTCAATGTTATTATTATCCCCACAATACCACTGAGGAGCTGTGGCTGGGAGGAGTGGTTTACCCAAGGCCACCTGCTGAGCTCATGGCAGTAGTGAGATTTGAACCAGACAGGGCTTTTTTTCAGGGGGAACGCGGGGGAACAGAGTTCCGGAACCTCTTGAAAATGGTCACATGGCTGGTGGCCCCGCCCCCTGATCTCCAGACAGAGGGGAGTTTAGATTGACCTCCGCGGCGCTCAGTGGCGCGGAGGGCCATCTAAACTCCCCTCTGTCTGGAGATCAGGGTGGTGGGACCACCAGCCATGTGACCATTTTCTCTGAGGGCAACCCACTGAGTTCCACCACCTCTTTTCCCATAAAAAAAGCCCTGGAACCAGCAGTGCTGATTCACAACCCAGCCACTTAACCACTTCTTAACCATTCTTAACCTCTTTGTGAATACCTTGGACAGGGTGATCAACCTCCAGGTGGGGCCTGGAATTTCTCCTGGAGTTCCGCTGGAGGAAGTGGAAATTTCCACATTCCCTCTGATCTCCCTCCCCTCCTTAAAGCCCTCCTTTCTTGGGCATTGCCACCAAATCTTTTGGAATTTCTCAGTCTTGAGTGGGCATCCCGAAGCTTGGAGACTAACACTCCTTCATTGCGTTGTGGTTTCTTGGATCTTGAGCAAGTGGGACTGGGGGGCAAATATGAGTCCAGATAATTTGCTGAAGGCAGTTCATTGTCTCAGGGGAGAGCTCTGAGTCTCTGACTGATTTCTGGGCTACTGTCCTAATGAGTTTGCCTATAGAAGTGCTTCTTCTTCCCTAATCTCTTCCACTCTGGGATGAGCTTGTGAGTTATCAAGACTATGAGTGTCCTCCAGGAGTAAAAACAGATGTAATGAATGCCTTGGAGTCCCCCTTCATTTGTATAATGCAAATTGTAGACTTGTGCAACACCAGTTTGTATCAGGGAAGGGAGAGGGCGCTTAACCGTTTAACCTCTGCTGCATTTTGCTAAATTAATTTGGGCTCCCTGCTTTGTAATCAGCATTTCAGATTGAAACAATATCTGTTATTTAGGGGCACATCCTTTTTTCCTTTTAAAATTATACTAGCAGCAGGTATATCTGATGATAAAGAGGCTTAGCTTGTAGTATTTCTCCATATAGTATTTCCCCTCCTCTAAGTTAGTTTCTGACTTGCAGGAAAGGACCATGGCAAACTACAATACTAAGTAGTCTAAGGTTTTAAGCTGAAATTGGTGGGCTTTGACTGGTATAACCCTACATAGGATTGCCACTTACCTAGGAGAATGTTCCATTGACCATAGTGGACTTCTGAGTACACTACAAAAGCTTGGATTGCATTCTGCATCCACGCACGGGCCATTTTCACACTGCTTACTGGCCATGGAACATCGCACCGAGCTCCTGGAACAACAGCGTCTTCCTGGCACGATTTTGCACGAGAACTGTGTGAAATCGCACCAGGAAGATGCTGTCATTCTGGGACCTCAGCGCGATGTTCTGTGGCCGGTAAGCAGTGTGGAAATGGTCACGTTTTCCAAAACAAAAGACTTCTTTTGCTGATACTTTAGTGTTCAGCTCAGTTTTGTCTTATATTCTGGCATTGCTAAACCATTTCCATCTGAACACGCTTGCTCCCTCACTTAGATTCCAACATCTGTTTCGGTATTCTTTTCTCCAGCTCTTGTGAGACGTCTTTCTACTTCAGAGCAGTCAGCAGCTTATTTTATTGATTTATTGGTGCACAACAGAAACAGTTTCAAAATTTGCTTTACCTACATGCAGCGTTGTGAGGTATAAGACAATGAATGCAGATACATTATGAACAAAGGCGCTCCTGGTTAATAAGAGTTATTTCGGATTCTTTCCATCTGATTTGTAATCTCTTTGCAACCAGATAAGAGAATTATTTTAAGAGGTATTTATTTGAAGGATGGTGTATGTGTGATGGGCCGGGATGGGATGTGGTACCTCCTCTTCCTGCCGTTTTTAACTGTCCTGCTGATGACTTATCTATACAATGAATACAAATGAAACTGGTTCATGAATGTGTTCCCTAAAATACTTCTGATCTCATACTCTAAAAATTGCCAATTCCTCACCATAAATAAATATTTCAAAAGGTAGGATTCTGCACACAACTTCAGTAAGCTCTAATTATTCCTGACCCAAGCTCAGCTTCTCATTGTAGCCGGTAGTGCTCTGAACTAAGCTTTCCATTTATATGAAAAGTCCAGAGTCAGGAGGATTACAAGCACCTCTGCTTTTGATTTTTAATAAAAAGCGAACATTTACTTCAGAACAGTAGCAGCAAGAAAGGAATTAAGCTTGAAGAGAGCCGGCTGACCTTTAAAAATGTGGATCCAGAGGGAAGCAGCAGGAACAGCATGCTTTTACATGCAGGATGTGTGCGGGGACGCACACACTCGTAAATGATCATAGCTTTCAATATTGGAATCTCTAACAAGAAAATGCGTACTATTAAAACATCTGCAGTATGGGGTGTTACATGCGGTGCACCAAGACTGTGGCTGTTTCCGTATGTCCCTAAAGGGAGGGCCCACTCACTGGACGCAGGCGGCTTTTCCGCTCCACTCCAGACATTTCAAAACGGTTGTCAGCTGTTTGGCTTCCTTTTTTTGGTGCCTTTTCTGTACCAGCGTTTGCTGAGTGGGCCATCCGTTTATGGATATGTGTAAACAGCCTGTATCAGAGATGTAGAATATGCAAGGCATTTCATATATCTGTAACATCAATCCTGCACACATTTACCTGAGATCAAATCCTATGGAATTTAGTGAGACTTCTTTCTAAGTAAACATATTCATAGGCTCAGGCTGTGAATTGTATGTAATCTCACATGCTATTACTAGTTTGAAAGTACACATAGTATACATGTTGTCCTTATTCTACAATATACTTACTCTGAAAGCATCATCCTCAAAATATGGATATGTCATTACACACAAAATAATAATTCACAGAAATTACAAAACAGTTAATTTGTACAGATTTGGGGTTGGCTCTAGACATCATTTCTGCTGAAGAAAAACAAAGGAGGGGCTTCCATTCATTGACCACTAAAAAAAAGTTACATGGGAGGTTATGAGATCTGCATGTACAAAAGCCATTGGAGATGGTTTTAGTAAATATGGGAAGTGGGTGATATTGAGTGATTCAACTGGATGGGTCCAGTCCTTTGCCCCCCCCCCTTTGCACAATCTCTTTTCATCTGGAGGTGTATATGAAACTAACTTTTTTAAAAAAATAGAAAATTAGGAATGACGGGACTGAACTGAATGTAATAGACCAATCGTACATTGCATATATCTGGTCTATATTGATTTGAAAAGAAAAGCTCTTAGGGCATAAGGTCTTAGGCTCTTAGGGCATAAATCCTATTAAATAACATGGGTCTTACTTCTCAGTAGACCTGCTGAGAAGAACTGCTCCCTCTAGTGTTCACAGTTCTGCACACATATTGTCTTGTAACTAGCAACAAAGCCCATTATATTTAACAATACAACGAGCTCTAGTGCGGCCTTGTGAGGGCATGTGCTGGCCCAGCAGCATTTCCAGCCTCAAGCGGGCAGAAACCGGGCTGGTGCAGAGTGCAGCAGCACTCCAGGGCCCATTGCGCCACCCCAGCACATTCATACGCTCTGCATTGGCCCAATTAGGCCTCAAATGGGCAGAAATAAGGCTGGTGTGGAGCACAGCAGCACTTCACAGCCCATCGTGACACCCTGACCTACTCAGGGCATACTGAAGGCCAGGCCAGCATTTCGGGCTTCCCCAGTGTCTTGGCAGCTGCGGCGGTACAACCCTCCACAGACCCTGAGGAAGCTGCTGCAGTGACGGAGAAAGGTCATGCGGGAGCGTGGGCCCGCCGGCACACTGGGTGGTAGCACTGGGCCGCACTGGGCTTTCCCATGGCTGCTGCAGAGCCTTGGGAGGGGCATTTTGGCCCTTCCCATTCCCTCCTAAGCAAGCCATATTAGCGATGACTCTTTATCCTCGCGCAGGCCAGAGTGCGCCTGTGTAGGGATAAAAAGTGAGTCGTCACCAATACGGCTTGCCTTTTATATAGTAGGACCCATACCCTGACCTGGATAGCCCAGATGAGCCTGATCTCGTCAGATCTCAGAAGCTAAGGAGGGTTGACCTTGGTTAGTACTTGGATGGGAGACCTCCAACGAAGACCAGAGTTGCACAGGAAGGCAATGGCAAACCATTTCTGTTAGTCTCTTGCCATGAAAACTCCACCAGGGGTCATCATAAGTCAGCTATGACATGAGGGCACTCTCACCACCACCTTACAAGATGCGTGTTTAGCTAAATGTTAGGATTTGAGTCCACCTTAAATACCAACAAGATTTTTGGAGTGTAAGATTTCAAGAATCAAGGCCCCTTTGTCATATAAATATTATTACTCCAGTAGTTCATATGAAGCCTTCATTTTTCTTTAGCTCATTAAGCTCATGGTAGAGGCCAGTACTCAGAAGGGTGTAACTCTGCTAGGATTATCTTGTCAGCCACTATGCTATATCATTATGCATTTACACACCAATATACATGTGTATGTGTGCACCTCTGCATGGTATTTTGTTTGCTTGTTTTGTAGCCTAAATGAATGCATGATTTTTCATAGCAATTTCCCCCATTGTTGTTAAATTGTTATAACATTTCAGTTCCCCTCTTTGTATAACCATAATTATAACTCTCCTATACAAAGATCAGAAAACATCTTATATCAGTGATGTTCTATTATGCATTTGTTACAGTTCATTTATGTTTGTATAATACTGGATTTGTAACTAAGCAACTCTAGGTTAGCAAGGGTTATTCTCTCTGTTGCTCATTTAATTTCAGTTATGTGCTGTAACTGGTGCACAAAAAGTGTGTCATACCTGCAAATATGTATTTGTGCAACATTAAGAGTTTTTCCCCCTATTTATTTGATTGATTTGTTAGTTAGTAAAAGAATTCTGCCCAGACCTTCCAAACCCCACAGTGGCTTGTAACACTAGACAATAAAAATAGAAACAATGAAATCAGACTTGCACAGCAGCCACAACTATAACAGTCAAACCAAATAGCCTGCAATACAAATCCATGAAGTCAAACCGCAATGTAAGTCCATAGTGCATTGTAGACATACTAAATAGCCCTTTTAATGTCAGTTCCCTTAGTGTCCTGCATTTGACAAATCCTGTCTACTCTGGGTCTGGAAATCTTGGTGAGTATGAGCAAGTAAGAGACTGGAAAACATGACCATAAATACAGAATGGATTTAACGTGTGGAATGAGTGTAAACTATATAAGCCATTATACAGTGATGTTGTCTCATACAGTAAGGCCTTGGAGACAGTTATGATTTCTTATACAGTGAAAGAACGCAAGAACCCTCCTGGATTAAACAAAGTCTCCATTCAGTGCAATGACCTGTTTCTAAGAATGGTCAGCCAGAGGCTTCTAAAAACACACTAGCTTGGGCAACAGGGCCTTCTATATTTATTTACTTATTTTACTTCACACACCACATACACGCACTATTTATATCCTCACAAGGGCCATCAAGGCAGCTAACAAATTTAAACATACATAATAAAATCACATATTAAAACTAACGAAAAGAAGAACACATTAAAATAATTAAAACCAGAACTAAAATGCATACAGAGATGTAAAAACAACAATTAAAACATTAGGTAGGAGGGCTCACTGAGGTAATGCCGAATGAAACAAACAAGTGGCAGAAGACGGCAACAGAAGGGAATAGATGAATCTCCCTGGGGAGAGAGTTCCAAAGTTTTGGTGCCATGCCTGAGAAGACTGTCTCCCGGGTTGCACTTGCCACCTACTTGATCTCAGAAGTAGGGGGCACTCTAAGCAGGGTGTTGGAAGATGACCAGATGGTTGAGTAGGTTCATAAGGGACTAGATGGTTTTAAAGTACATTCGTTCCAAACTACATAGGGCTTTAAATGTCAACACCAGCACCTTAAATTGTACCCAGAAAGATTGGGAGCCAATGTAGATGGGCCAAAACTGGAATGATACTGTCTCTACGATCCACTCCAGTCAACATCCTGGCTGCAGCATTCTCCACCAGTTGAAGTTTCTGAATGTATTTCAAGTACACTGCATCAATCTAACCTAGATGTAACCAGGCCATGCATCATAGAAGTCTTCTCTTTTCTGCCCAGGAAAGGCTGCAGTTGGCTAACCTCTTAAAGCTGGTGAAGGCACCTCCTGGGCACAATTGCCACCTGCTTATCTAGCAGTTGGGCTGGGTCCAAGAGCTCCCCCAAACTACAGACCTGTTCCTTCAAGGGGAGTGCAACCCCATCCAAATCGGTGACACTTTAAGGCCTGGGTCAGACCTTCAACTCATCAGTATCACTTCCATCTTGTCAGGATTAAGCTTCAGTTTATTAAGCTCATTAGGTTTGTACCCCACCTTCCTCCCAAAGGTGACCCAAAGCGGTTTACACTGTTCTCCTCTCCTCCATTTCATCCTCACAACAACCCTGTGAGTTAGGTTTTGCTGAGTGTATGACTGGCCCACCCAGCAGGGCTGCCCCATCCATTAGGCAATTGTCTAGAGAGCCAGAGGTGGAGTGTCACGCAAACTGGCCCTGTTGCTATCCCACCTGCCTGTGATTTTGAGGTCTGCCACAGCAAGCGACAGCCCTTGTTGGTTCTCCTTCTCTCCCTCCCTCTGTCAGGGGGACAGGGGCAAGTGGGGGGAAGGGCAAGTGGCCCTTCCCCACAGCATGGGAGTGGCAAAGTCATTTGGTTAGTATGCCAAAAATCCTTATACTGACCCTGTCACCCAGCAAGCTTCCATGGCAGAGTGGGAATTCAAATCTGAGTCTCCCAGATCATCCATGTATCGAATCCAACAACCAGTGTTTAGAGTCCTGCATTCTCAGAATCTCTAATCCTCTTATTCCCAGGTAACCTCGTAGAGAGAATACTTTGAAGATCATAGCTTACATTCAGTACATAGTTTCTCACAGATGGATAACTACGGAGATTATGTCTGCATTCAAAGTTTTAATGCCAATCAACTACCCAGAGTCTCAATCAATATCTATATTAAGGGAATTAGCAATCCAATGTCAGTCTTTTGAATAATATATCACTTTGTTTTGCTTAGGGTTGACAACTGCCTGGATTATAAATAGAGGCTTAATGGAACGGGATGTTATTTACCCAGTGATGTTATTTATGTTCATAATGTAAAAACCTTCAGCTGCCTATTTCCACATAACAAAACCCTCTGTTAAATGAACAGAGTATTTTTCTCCAGGCATGTTGGTAACCCTAGTTCTGCTCAAAATGCTCTTATATTATGTGATTGACAGGAGTGTCTTATAATCAGCCTCAGATAGCAGTCACATCATAATTATGAGAGGTAAATGGGAGTAGATTGTTTTGAGAATATTTCAATAATGATCCAAAACAATGTTCACTAGTTTTCTGTTGGTCTATCAGATCAATTCAAGGTGCTGTTCCTCACCTTTAAAGCCTTATGAAATCATTTCCTTCCTTATGTCTTATGGTCTCTAAGGTTATGCTGAGAGTACAGCTTTTAACTATGTCATCCATGCAGTAAATCCATATGATATAAACACTGGAGGGTGTTCTTCCACACTTGAGAAATGAATTTCTTCAAAGCCCAAGTTAACCATGCTAAGAACATGGCTGGATCTTGTGGCCTTCTGTGTATTTAATGTATGATTTACTTGGTGTTTTACCAAAATTAAACAACAATAGAATTTTGGTTGAATACTGTCAAACTTTGAGCTGTGTGTCAAAAAAACCAAAACAAAGACCTAGCAGTCTTACTGAATTATAAAAAGTGTTGTTGAATCTACTGCACATTCATCCAGGAAGTTTCAGATGTTTTCTGGATTTGTGTAGCAATTAGAGATGGGCACGAACTGAAATATGAACCAGAGTTTGTGACAAATCAGGCTGGTTTGTTGTTCGCAAACCAGCAGTTTGTCAGAGCCCATTTCTGATGAACCTCCACAAACTTTAGACTGGTTTGTTTGGTTCATTTTTTCATTCATCTCTGCAGACAGCCTGGTGCTGATCAATCAGTTTCCTAGGCAACAGGGGATAGGCTTCCTGCCGATCTGCTGACCCAGAAGTGATGATTTGCTGACCTGGATGTGACATTTTCACGAACCAAACAAACCAGTTCGTGAACCGGGGCAGGTTTGTGAAAATTCGTGGTTCGTGAAATGCAACGAACCGGGTTTTTTCCGGTTCGTGCCCTTCTCTAGTAGCAATCACTGGATCCTTAAACTTACTGAAACACATGCACAAATGTGTCATAAAAATGAAGTGGTTTGATGCCATAAACTTCATAAACCCTATGCTGCAATTTAACCATAATCAAATACATATGTATAACAATAATTATGCATGTAATAATAGTGGTTTGGTATTTCCTGAATTCTTAAATACCATGAACTAAACTAAAGTAAGTCAACCATTTGTGAAACGTGTACAGGAAAAGATGCACATGGGCAGCAATGGATCTTAGAAACGTTTTTACGTTCTGGATTAATGGGCCTAGAAATGGATTGTGTCTACATTTGTATGAAGCATCAGCAGTTGTAATTTAGAAAGGTAACGTGACCTGCTCTCAATTATCAGATATGGCAGGAAACACAAGGATTAAATTTAGTTAATTCTGTTCTTAGAGGCCATTGTTTTAATTCTCTTAAATATTGTGGTATCCTATTAAATTCTAACAACAGTAGAGAGAATTCATTACAAAGATTTATTTTTGTTCATCACCTCACCAAAACTAGGGTATATAATACAGGTGTGTGTGCACATTCTTTGCTAGGCATATAAATAAGAGTTCTATAATTTGAAAAGAGGCATAATTTATGTCAGGCACATGAAGTTCTAAAGGTTTGCGTGATTTGATTTACAGTAGCATTTGGGGGAGTTTCAGCAAGTCGTTGTTCCATATTCAACAGAATTAGTGTTGTCTCCATGTTTGCAGGACGACGTTTCACAGGAAACTCAAGCAATCAAGGAGTACACTGGCCATATGGAGCATGAAGACTTTATTATTTGGAGTGGGCCTGCACAGATATACTCAGTTTAATCTCATCTTGCATTCAGATCATTCCTGCTTTACTCACAAAGATGTGGATTACTGCAGTGGGGCAGGGGGAGAAGCCACCATGTCCATTCTTTTTACACATTTTTATTAATGAAACAATGGAACAAATTAACAGGGGACATAATAAAATTAAACATGTACTGTAGATCTCTGAAAAAAATAAGAGAACAGGTTTTGGAACTTTATGACAATTGCATTTGTTTTTATAAAAAACATTTTTTCCCTCAGAGACCCTTCAAGAAACAATATATTTCTTTTGCTTTGAGAGAACAACAGGGATACCCAGTGTGTGCAGCCAATATCACAGTTATAAATTCCAACCATGGCAAACAAACAGAAAGTATTAGCCTAGTGAACACATTGCTTTGCTTAGACTGCAAAGACAGACAGTGAGTTCAAGTCCCTATGGGGGTTCTGTTTTTATTAGAAATACTTCATATCTTTTATTCACTGTGTCAAATGGATCACTACGCTCTCAGTACTTAATTATCTTTATCATCCAAAAATACACTGCCTTTAATGAAAATGGCTAAATAACTTCCTTTGTTCAAGGTAAAGCCATAATAAGCGGAGACAATCTTGCCAAGAGCTGAGTGTCCTCCACTTTCAGGCAGGTTCATGGGAGCTTCAAATCATGATCACCTCACAAGGCAGGGTTAGTGTCTCCAAGGTTCAGCGCAGTGTTGATTTTGACTTCATGCTTTTTAAAATGGGGTCCTGAGGTTCAGCATCGAAAGATGGATTTCCAGTAAGTATGCATTTACTGTACCTACAGGCAGGCTCCAGAAGAAACAGTCTTTGAGCCTGATTGTCTTCCTGGTGCAAATTTGCATGTGGAGCTCCATTAATTTCACTAGAGGGATCAGATGATCACACCTAACTGAAATTAATAGAATACCTTTGCTAGTAAGAGAGTTCCTGAGCTCTCAGATGATTTCTACCAGGGCATCATTTTTTTTCCTAATTGGTAGCCCACCCCATCCCAAATGGTTCTAATAGGTATCTGTAAGGTATAAATTCATATGTAAACTGTTCTGTTAAAGCCTGTTGGGTAGATCAGACTCCTGTAAATGCTTTATCCTAGTATAAATTAAAAATTGTTTCAGAATGGTCAGGCATTTCTTTTGTGGTGTCTCTAGGGACCAATATTTCCAACTTTGTGAAGCAGTTTTCAAGACATCTTTGTCAAGTCAAGAGTATATTCTCTTAGCGATTTTTTTCTCAAATGGCTTATGGCGAGCCTGTAGGATGTTCAAGGTAAGAAACACTCAGAGGTGGCTTGCCATTGCCTATCACTGCATAGCATCCCTTGACTTCCTTGGTGGTCTCCCATCCAAGTTCTAAACCAGGGCTGACCCTGCTTCTGAGATCTAACAAGATTGAGATAGCCAGGTCTTAGCAATACTGTGTACCAAATATATGGGCAAAAGGTCTTTGCTGCCGAAAGGTTTTGCTACTTAAATCTGGTACATGGATGGTATCACTAAGAAGACACTTTTGATTTACTTTAGATATCAATAAGTGACATAGGAAGGAAGCAGTATCTTAGGTGGATTGCATTTGAACTTTCACTGCAGGTAACCCTGTCATGGAACTGAACATGTGATTCAAGAAATGCCTCCCATTCTGTGGCCAAAAATTATGATTTCTGAATCATCCTGAGCCTAAACACCTTTTTGCCCTTGCAAATTAAAAAACGGTTCAGTATAATATTTATGAAGGACAGCATTCTTGGTATGAATCAGAGGACATGTTTGTTTATACACTTTAGGACATATATGGAGGATTCTATTTTCTTCCAAATCAGACATGAGTAAAGTAACGCTCTCATAAAGAATGGGCTCACCAGTTAATTGAGAACAGAATTAGGTCTTTTGTGCACCATTCTAGAATCTTAAATTAGGCCTTGTAATTTCCAATGTTTCTCTTGCAGTGATGGAACAATAGGGGAGCCCTCCTGTGACTAATTTAACACCTGTAATTTCTCCTAGACAGGAAGCAAAGATTGCATAGTCTAATGGATGAAGCATGCGCCCCTTGTTTGGTGAACACAGTGAATTCAAATTCTGCTGGCGATCCTTGTCTTTCAATGTAGTTTCTGCTAATTTGTTTCCATCTGTGCAGTGATAAATTAATTTCTACCAATTTTTCACAGCCAAGGCAGAGGTAAAGAAACTGTATAGCTGAAATATTACATGTCAAGTACTAAGATATTTCAGATCCAGAGGCATTCTATGAAATTCAAGAGACAGTATTCAGAACGGTTACAAATTTACCCACTTAGGTTTCAGAAATATATTTCCTAAAGAATGTTAGATTAATCTGATTATTATGGTAAAATATCTCAAGGTTTGATGCTGTTAATAAGTTATAACCTACCAGGTTCCATTATACCTTTTATAACTGTGCGTAACAAACCGAGATTCTTAAAGGTGCTCCCCAGACGTGATACCTAAAGGGCAAAATATACCTTCACAGCAATCACATGATATATAGCCCTATATCAGTTCATGGAGTATATGTTTGAATGCTCCCCCATGTTAAAAAATCTAGCCATTAAGACTGGGATTCAGAAGACCCTCTATGTGGGCAGAAGGCATTTCTCTGAGCCTAGATGTATGTGATGGCGATGCATCCAAACTTCCCTTTGGGCTGCATTCCTTAAGCCCCATCAAGTCTACTGTGGAGGGTTCTGTTCAGAAACAGCTTTTCAGGAATACTTTTCAGGTGGTCGTTCAGAAGTGTTCTGCTGCATACAGAGCATTCTGTGTACAGACCATTGTTACCCACTATCTGTTGTTGGAACATAAGAGTCCTGCTGGATCAGACCAATATTCCACCTAGTTGAACATCTTGTTACCCACAGAACCCAGTTAGATACTCCAGAAGACTTTAAAGCAGAATATGTAAGCAGGATATGTAAGCCCATTACACTTCCTCTTGTTGCCCCGCTCATCAGTTGAGAGGTATTCTGGTAGTCTGGTGCTTGCAAAGATTCTTCTTTAATGTAACTTGATTTTGTACCATTCAATAATCACACAAACATTGGTGTCCATCTCAAGAATTCATGGACCTGGAATGATCTTGGCTACATACTTATATCTGTATTAAGATGATACCCCTGATTTTATTTCAGTATTTATTTAAAAAACTAATTAACATGCATTTGTCAAGATTTGTCAAAGGATTTTTCATAACTTTCACATTTTCTAGTGGATAAGATCAGAGCTGTTCAGAACATTGAAACTGACACTCCAAACTTACCACGATTCAATTGTTCATTTACCTATAAGTCATTCTTTTCCCTGGATTTTGTCCGTGTTTTTGTTCTGAGTTATAACTGGATGCCATATCTATCAGCTTTGCATCTGCACAGTAGCTGCTTTTACAGGTGCTCCTATTTGCATTGTTTTGTATGTTGCAGACCATGAACATATGACAGCAGCCAGTCAGAGCAATTCTTTGTTATGATGCAGAATGACAGTCATGTGGTTGTCTAGGAAATGACGGCTCTTCCCATGAAAAATTAACTACAGCTTCTATGAGGCACTGCAAGTGTAAGCAAGTTATTTCTGTCTTTCAGATAACAAGCACCTTTTCATTCAACCATGATGGCCAAGAATGCATTAAAAAGCAAGCCACACATCCCCAAGACACCTCTTCTATTAGTCAAGCAAGTTCAGTTAGTTAAACAAGTTCTAAGAACAAAATTTGTCAGACATGATGAGAGGTGTCAGGAAAAAATGTACCATTTCCAAGAGGCAGTGCAAGAACATGCATGTGTGTATTGATTGAGAGCCAGACAAATCACTGGTCTTTGCCATTAATGATCACAGAGTTAGTCAGCAGTAAAGGACAAAGGGAGACCCATGACACAAACTGTCAAGTGTTAATATTTTGTGCACCAAAGAAGTGGCAAAAAGCAGTTGGCAGTAGCAGCAGACTGAAAAAAGTGGGAAAGTAGCAATATGTGCTCATGCTTGTGCAATTGTCTTTTTAAAATACAACTGAACATGTGCAATTTGTTGAATTTTTGATTGTGCTGATCACAACTGGTAAACAGACCATGAGCAGAGATGGTGGGTAATTGAACATTTGAAACATTCTAGGATTCTGGCATTCCTGTACAGTTAAAAATTATAGAAAGACCGTGCGTTTTTATGATGAATCTATGTGACTTTGGCCAACTGAAAAATCAATTGGACAGTTCACACAGTAGCACACTCAAGAAGCACCTGTTAATTTTCACATCAAGATGTGGCAACAAGTGAAGTTCAGCAGTGATCGTCTCTCTGCTGTGGTTACCTCTAACTCGGATAAAGCGATTGTATCTCTTTCAAGTACTGCACACAAGGCTGGGAAAGAATATTGATATTTTACAGAGTAAGACTGAAATTCATAAATACCTTAATAAATTGGAGACAAGTAGGGTGAAAATTTGCTGAAGACAAATGGAGTAGGGTGCACGTAATGCGGGGAAGGCATATATAAAATGCTGTTGTGGAGCTGAGCTTCTGAGAAACATTAGGCAGTTGGCAGACATAAGGGATCATAAGATAATATGAACCAGAATGGTAAAAGTAAGTCAGATATGAAATGGGGAAAAGATGTTGAACAGAGGTATATTTACCAATGCAGTAATAACATCAACTTTCAGTGCAGTCCTCCTAAGCAGAGTTACTCCTGTCTAAGCCCGTTGACTTCAATGGGCTTAGACTGGAGTAACTCTTCTTAGGATTGCACTCTTTGTCTCAGTAAAACATTGTTTGCTCATGAAAAACATTTACATCCCATCTTTCTCCCAATAAACAGACACAAAACAGCTTGCATCCAATTTAAAAACAAATACAATCTGACATCAACAGAAATGCAAACTCAAGGAAGCCGCCTACATGCAGGGGCCACCAAGAGGGCATAGGAAGTGCCCCACTTCGCAGAACCTCTGACATCTGTGCCTTCCTCACATCCTTCCACTGCAGAGGTGCAGCCACAGAAAAAGCCCGGGGGATGGCTGTTCTTGATGTCTCAAGCAGGGAAGCTACTGACAATTATCAGAGCAGCATTGTGGGCACTTAAGGGTGGAGGTGGTGTCACAGATCACATTTTGTTAATTAATCTGGTTATTGTAAAATAGTAATTAGATATATAAAGTATGGCATAATAAGAAACAACACACTGGATATGAATGCATTGTTCATCGTGCTGTGTATTTTGGATCTAATTACTCTCTTAAAATATTTGAAAATAAGCCACTATTATGATGGTTGTTATTTAGCTTGCCCCCTCAATGTGCCTGACCCTTTACCAAGGAGTGCATCCCGAGTTAGTTCTGCATCCCGAGGAGTTTGCAGGCTAGGATTTGACATCAGGGAAATAACAAAAGAAGGAGGGGCGGCGTTAGGAGTATGTGGCGTTGGGCAGCCGCTGAAGCCCCACAGCCTTGGGAGGGCTTGCCTCCATCAGCAGCAGCGATCACGTCCTGCCCTCTCTGTCACTCTTTGTCTCCCTCTTCGACTGGCGGCAGTGACGGCATAGCTTCCCAGGAAAGGGAGAGTCTGCCTTTTCCTCCTCTCTCCCTTGGCATGCATGCTGCTATCACAGATGAGGCAGTGGCTCCTCTCTTCCTCTCTTTCCGCACTGCCAGATAGTAAGAGAGCTGACAGCACAGTAGTATCTGCTCCTGCACAATCCTATCCATTGACCTGCATGAGGGAGCAATGATGGCAGCTAGGAACAGCAGTGCTGGCCATCAACCCCAAGCAAAGGGCCAGTTGGCAAGCAGTGGCAGCTGTTAATTTGCCCTGGCTAGTGAGCAAGAAACAATAGGAAGTAGGGGCGGCAGCAGCAACTGTTTGTCTGCCTTGTTTGCGGGAATCAGAGTTACCAGCTTAGGACCCCAAAAACATAGTGTCTTCTCTGAACAGGAGGAGAGGGAAGTGGAGATCAACATCATAAGTCATTCCAGCCATGCATTCTTTCATGTAGTTTCAATCTGATGAGGGAGCTAAGGGGTTGTTCTGGAACCTTCATGAAAAAGGTAGGTTCTAAGGAAGTATTTGGAGGAAGCGAGAGTGGTGGCATGACAAGGAAGTTCTAGGAAGCAATTCAAGGTCAAAGAGGACACCAAAGGAAAAAGGGGTGGAGTCAGTTGAGGGAGCAAGCAACACCAGACAGTTGAGGAGGGAAGAGCTCACTGAACAAAAGCAGTAAGCAAGCATGAATCAAAATATGAGAGTGGAGTGAGACGGGGTGACCAGGCTATGAAGTGTTTTAAAGATAAGCATGTTTTTTATGGAACAAGCTGCTTGTTCCAGGAAGCCAGTGTGGGAATTTAAGGAGGGACATTGCTTGGTTAGAACTGCATGTTTTCGGTGGCAGAGTGATGGAGAGAGGTGAGGATGCTGAGGCACAGTAATGGAAGACCAGTAGTCAAAGGGAAAGATAACTGGAGCATACAGCAAAGATTTTTGGAGGGGGGGCAGGAGGAGGGGGGGTGATTATGCAATGTTGCAAAAGGAAAAGTGGACATGAAGAAGAAATAGTCAAGGCTTTCTTTATGGGTGTTTTGTAGGAGGATGGTGATGTTATCAGTAGGTACAGAGAAAGGAAAGTTTGGAAGGAAAAATGAGAAGATGGACATATTGGGTTGAGACAGCAATGGGACATCAATATGGAATATCATACTGGTTGCAGCTGAACATTCAGAATTGGATGGAGAGAGAATGGTCCCCTGAAGAGAATCAGAGAGATCAGGGAGGGTGATTGCTTTCTCTGACTTCATGACAAGTCCATAAAAAGCTAGAGAAAGGGAAGAAACAAGGCAGTGGATGATGATTGCCAGTGAAGAGAAAGGGCAGGCAGGTACTGCACTGTTGGAAAGAAGCACCCAAAGGAAAAATGAAGGAAAGGGGACAGGCTAACAGGGAGGGAGAAAAATAGCTGGAGAGAGGGATGTCATTAAGCACAGCTACTAGAAAGCATGGGTTTGTCCCAAATGGATACCAGAGCTGGCAATCCCCTTCGGCTTCTGCTAATGGCACTGAACTGCCTCCACCCCCTTAATTCAAGCCCTCCGATTGCTGGCAGTGTGGTGCTGTGGGCCTTATAAATGCATCTTTGGTCTCTTAAAAACATTGGCTCTCTGTTTGTGGATTCTGTCATTCTGAATACAGAACAATGGGCAGGAATCTCCATGTGATGTAAAGGCTTTTGGATGCTTGGCTTGTTTTGTGATGCAGCAGCTGAAATTCAGCAATGTCCTTGCTGTTAACTGTGCTCCTCTTTTACTTGGCCAAAAGTAAAGGGAGGACAAATGCTATCCCTGCTCATAAACCAGGGTTTCTGCTGTGTCTTCATTTCTCCCAGATAGATCAATCCACTCCGTCCTGGCCAATTTGCTCGGCTGTCGAATCTCTGCCGCCCATGTCCTTGTTGCCATTTTGCTGGATTAAAAATTAAACTGTGTTAGATGAGAGCAGCCGAGATCCTTGCTTCGGTTTATTGACAGAGTCTATCGACATCCCTCCTGTCCGGCTACATCCCCATCTAAGCCAAGGACAGAATGTAAAAGTAGGTCAGTTCAACGAGAGTTCTGGTTTGTCTTGTCCGGCAGTGACACAGATGTTCAAGGATGGTTTTATTTATCTTTTTCACACACACAGGGTTTTTATGCGATGTGCTTACAATTGTGAACATGATGTGCTGCTTTGTACATGCAGTAGATATGGACTTGCATTTCTATATGTGGTCTAGAATGCTGAGAGTACATTAGCTCATCTAGGAAGTACTCTGCATCTAAGAACATTTTGTCTTTGAATTGGCTACACAAACATATTTAAATGTTTTACTTCCTGTTAAAGGGGTATAAAAGGTAAAGTGCATGACTAGGAAAGAGCTGTGTTTATATATGCCATGTGCATAATGATGTAGGAGTATTAGGGTTGCCAGGTCCCCTGTAGTGCAACCCAGAGGATGGGAGAAGTTATGGGGGGCTTGTGGAGGGGGGGACTTACCTCCTAGTAGGAGCGGGGAATCCCTTGCTCCTGGACTCTGCCCCCCACCCCATTCACCTGGCTAGTAGGTGGGAAAGTGTGGGGAATGGGACCAGGTGCTCCAGAGCTCTTCCTTGTCACACTGGGAATGACATCATTCCTGGCATGTCAAAGAAGGAGAGGCCTCTGTGGGGGGAGCTTCTGGACGCATTCCCGGCACTTCCCCCCCTGCTGGCCAGGTGAGTGGTGACAGGGGGTTAAGGCTGGGAGTGAGAGACTCCCCATTGCCACTGAGGGACTGGGAACCCTAAGGAGTATATATGTTTAGTCTGACACCAGATTCATCCACTAAACCAGTTCAACATTCAGATCCATTGAAAAGCTTTCTTGTCAACAACGTGATGGATTATTGTGCAAACTGGTCTCTCATTTATTTAATTATTATACATATGGCACAGTAAAGGATTCAGCTGAATGAGATATGATGATAACATTATAAAAAGGCCCGGGCACTTTTACAGTCATGTTATTAAAACATTTTTTAAAAGTTGTTGACCTTCAGCCACTTAAGTGAATGTGAAGCTTGCATCAGTGTAGCTTAACACTACTATACTATCTTTCTTTATATGTCTGGACATCCATTGGTTGCTGCTAAAGGCTGAACCACGTAACGAATCTACTCAGCCTTTGAGGATTCCCCCCCCCCCAACCCATTGGTATATGGCAGAATCAAAGTGGAATGTTATCTTGTAATGAGGGGTCACCATCACTCTTTAAGCTTAGTGGATTATTGTATAATGAACTTTTTGTTCAGTCATGGAATATGCATTCTGGTACACAGAGAGCAACAGAAAACTACCACTACATGATACAAAAGCTGGTCATCTGACTCAGCCCAAACTAAAGCACAATACAGTGTACAAACAACAACAAATACAAAATATACAATGAGCCAGCAAAGGATTAAACCAAACAGGAGTACTTTAAAACATCCCAATGAGTAAAAAGATCAAACTTCACAGGGCTATCTTTATTCAACTTTGCCTGGGTTGTTCTGGAAAAGGAAAGTGTTCACTCGCCTCCTAAATGCTAGAAGAGAAAGCGCTGGTCCAGGTGCCATCTCCAGAACATCCCCAGCACATGTCACAACCTGCTGAACCTCTGAGGGCACAGGTACATAGAACAATAGGTGTCATCTGATTTTCTCAGGGCTTCTGCAGGCTCTTATTGGAGATGGTTGTCATTTAGGCATCCTGGGTCCTAACCATTTAAGGTTTTTAAGGCAAAACCATCATTGGCACCAAGAAAGAGCTGGTAATAAATGAAACCAAAACACAGTAGTTGAACAGGTTAATTTGATCACTGTTCTGCACTCAAAAGATTATTCAAGGAGTCATAATTTGGGCACAAGGAAGTTTCTGAAAATATTTCAGAGGCTGATCCTTAAAGCAAGCGTTGCAATGATCTCATTTGAAATTACAAGGGCATGCATAGCTGTGGCCAAGCTGTTAAAACAACACTGCTGACCACTGCTATGATTGGCTCATCCATGAGCAAGGCCAGGTCAGGAGAGGTTGTAAATTACTAAGCAATCTGATGACAGATTGCTGCGGTCAAATGGCTGAAAGCAAACAAATTGAAACTGAACCTAGACAAGAGGAAAGTGATGCTGGTAGGAAAGGCAGGGATCTTGAAAGACATTGTGCTTCCTACTTTTGATAGGGTTCATCTGACCCCTGATGAATTGGTTAGGAGCCTAGGGCTTAAATTGGATCTAGCATTACTGCTAGACACTCAAGTTAGTGCATCTGCAAAAAAAGCACTTTTTCCCAATTAAATCTCACCTACAAGATCACCCCCTGCCTCGACACAGCCAATCTGGCCACATGGATCCACACCACAGTCACACCGAGAATAACAACAACAACAACAACAACAACAACAACAACATTCAATTTATATACCACCCTTTAGGACAACTTAATGCCCACTCAGAGTGGTTTACAAAGTATGTTATTATTACCCCACAACAATCACCCTGTGAGGTGGATGGGGCTGAGAGAGCTCCAGAGAACTGTGACTCGCCCAAGGTCACCCAGCTGGCTTCAAGCGGAGGAATAGGGAATCAAACCGAGCTCTCCAGGTTAGAGTCCCATGCTCTTAACCACTACACCAAACTGGCTAGATTACTATAATGTATTCTGCATAGTTCTCCCAAGTTGGTTCAGGACACCACAACTTGATTATTATCAAGAGCTAGTCTTGACCTGGATAACCTAGCAGGGGTGGCCTTGGTTAGTAACTGGATGGGAGATCTCCAAGGAAGACCAGGATCATTATGACAAGGCAGGCAATGGCAAACCACCTCTGGACATCTCTTGCCTTGAAAACTCCAGCAGGGGTCACTATAAGTCAGCTACAACTTGATGGCACTTTCTACCAACAGGTAGAACATGCATGTTACTGCCATCCTGTAGTCAGCTTATTAACTGCCCATCAGTTACTGAGCTCAGATCAAAGTACTGGCTGTCACATACAAAGCCTTTCATGGGCTTGGATCCTCATATCTGCAGGACCGCCTCTCTCCCCATGCTCTGCCTCGGCAGATTCGCTCATCTGAGCAGGGCCTTCTGCAGGCACCACCCTGCAAATGGGCAAAACCCATGTGCATTCTCTGTTTCTGCCCTCACCTTATGGAACGGCTTGTCAGACAGTCAGGAAGGCTCCCACCTTCCTGGCTTTTCACAAGCTATGTAAAACTGAATTATCCAGGAGGGCTTTTTTTACACAGGTAATAGGGCTGTACTGTAATGAAATGCTTCAGAAAGATGCTTTAGTAAAGGAGTAAGGACTGTGGACAGTATGTACTATCTGTTGCCATAAGTGTGCTCCTGCTGTGTAATTTCTGCATCATTTAATGTTCCACGTTTAAATGCTTATGCTTTGGTTCAACTTTATTTCAGATCTGTTTCAGATTTCTGCTTGTTTTCAGATTTCTGCAATACAAATCCTAATGTACAGTTTACTGGATGTCTCATCTTGTTGATCATATTGACTTACCCTGTGCAATCTACCTTGAGTCTTAGTGAGAAAGGTGAACTATGAATAATGTATATAAATAAATAACGACTGATCTGGATTGACTGCAGAGGAGCTCAGCATTCCAAATTATTATTGCCAGCCCACCCTTACTTAAAAGAAAGTTATCATAGAAAGAGAGCTGTAAGGTACTTCAATGGTAATCTAGTCCAGCCCCCTGCACAAAGCAGGAAATTCAAAGCCATCTCCCTGCTTCACCTCCTTCAGTGACCCCTGCTCTATGCTCAGAGGAAGGCCAAAAAAAAACACAACCCTCCAGGGTCCCTAGCCATTCTGGCCTGGAGGAAAATTTCTTCCTGACCCCAAAATGGCAATTGACATTACCCTAGCCATGTAAGAAAGGGCCATGAGAGCCAAGCACCAGCTTATCCCTTCATGCATTCCCTCTCCTGCTCTGTGTACATTCATATTAAGTCAGAGAATCATCATAGCTTTCAAGTGACTATCTAGTCTCACCATCTTTGTTGCCCTCCTTGGACACATTCCGATTTGTCAACATTCTTCTTAAACTGTTGTGCCAAAAACTAAACACAATACTCCAGGTGAGGTCAAACCAGAGCAGAGTAAAAAAATACCATCACTTTGTATGATCCGGACACTACACTTCTGTTGATGTGGCCTAAAATTGCATTTGCCGTTTTAGCTACAATGTCCCACTGCTGATTCATGTTCAGTGTATAATCTACTGAAACCCCTAGATCCTTTTCACATGTACTACTGTTAAGGCAAATCTCCACCTTCCTATAAGTATGCCTTTGTTTTTTTCCTACCTAAATGCAGAACGTTACATTTATCTCTGTTGAATTCATTTTGTTAGTTTTAGCCCAGTTTTCCAGCCTGTCAAGATCACCTTGAATCTTGCTTCTGTCTTCTATAGTGTTTGCAACCCCTCCCAATTTAGTATTATCTGAAAATTTAATGAGTATCCCCTCTATTCCTTCATCTAAGTCATTTATAAAGATATTGAACAACACAGGTTCCAGGACAGATCCCTGAGGAAGTCCACTTGTCTCTCCTCTTCAAGAGGATAAAGAACCATTTACAAGCACTCTTTGGGTGTGATCTGTCAACCAGTTACAAATCCACCTAACAGTAATAAAATCTAAACCACATCTTACCAACTTGTCAACCAGAATATCACGTAGAATCTTATGAAAAGCCTTACTGAAGTCAAGATAAACTGTCCGCAACATGTCCCTGATCCAGCAAGGTAGTAACTCTCTCAAGAAAGGAGATAAGGTTAGCTTGACTTGTTCTTGAAGAACCCATGCTGTCTCTTAGTAATCACAGCTTTTTTTTCCTAACTGCTCAAGGACTGACTGATGATTTGTTCCAAGAACTATCCAGATATGGACATCAAGCTGATGGGTTGTCCAGCTCCAGTCTTCTGGCACCTCACTTGTAGTCCAAGAATTCTCAAAGATGGTTCCACAATTACATCAGCAGAGGTTCCACAATTACATCAGCAAGTTCTTTTAGTACTGTTACCAGAACTGCTCTTTATTATAATGGGGAATTAGCTATAGCAGTCTGTAACTTAATATTAAGCGCGGATCATAACCTATGTATACGGAGGTCCCGATCCCAGACACTCTAGTGAAAAAGAGGCAGACAACAAATAAGTTCCAAACACGTGTATTTAGTGTGGCGTAAGCCTAAACTTGCACAAGCATACAAGAAACACACAAGATCTAGGAAATACAGAGTATGAAATACAGAGACGTTCGCATTAGCTGGTTCCCAACGATGATAGGGGGAATACTCACTTATCCTGGAGCGAAGCAGAGACACAGCAGCGAGGGTGGCCCAATGCCAGCACTGGGACCACAGATGGGCAGCAAGGAAGTCTGGATAGGAATGGCCTAAGCACTGAGTGGTCTGGGAGACCAGCTTAAATACCCCAAAACGTACCCTGGGGCTGGTGCTGTACGTGGTGGTTCTCACAGATTAAAACAAAGGTTCTAATGGGCTACTGAATGGCTTAGATGGGCCACTTTAGTAATCAGATTGTGATAAGTGACACCTCAGGAAGAGGGGACAAAAGAGGGAGGGGGAAATCCAAGTGGGCTGAAAGGATGTCCCAGCGGACAGGGCTTGTCCTGATGTCATCAGCTCTGGAATGCGGAGGTTTCTTTGAGATGCATTCTCTAAGTGCTTGGGATGGTCGGCACTTAGTTCCTTCTCCGGGGCGGCTCCTAAGATATGCAGAGCAGGGCGAGGTACTCTCGCTGCGGACGTGGTGTGCCCGCTTCGCTGAAATGGCTTCTCAAAACAGTCTTCTTCTCAGGGTCTTCTGGCTGCCTGAGAACATGGATGCCGGCTGGGCATAGCTGGGGCTGGTTTGCAGGTTGCCCGGTAGCGAGGGCAAGCTCGGGGACCGGCCCGTGGGAGGCTCCAGGCGGGAACTGACCAGGGAGCGCCTAGCCAGGCTTGCTGGAGGTTTCCCCGGCAGGCGCCCGGCTGCTAGCAGCGGCTTGGGCCCATATGAGGCAGGCTTCCATGGAGGCAGGGGTAACAGCACGCAAAACACAGTCCAAAGCAGGGAACAGGCACGGTCCGTGGCAGATGGCAATGCAGGCACGGGGCACACTGGTAATAAAGTCCAAACACACACTGGGAATTCCAGATACAGGTCAGGGCAGGGCTGCCCAGAAAGAGAGTCCTTTGTGCAGTTATCCAAACATGGAGTCAGTAAACTACACAGTCTATTACAGCAGCAGGGTAATTGACACACAGGCAGGAAACTGACACGTGTATCAGAGCACACATGTGCAAAGCAATCTTTGTGCAGCAGTGAAACAGTAACGCAGGAAACTTTAACACAGTTCATGGCAGGCCTTAAAGCAGGGGAGGGGGCCTACTTGGCAACAGTACCTTAGGGTGCAATTCATCTGGCCCTGAGGAGTTGATTTCATTTAAAGAAGTTAGGTGTTTATGTACCACCCGCATGACTATCCTAGGCCACAATTCCTTTCAGTTCTCATGTGTTCCCTTTTCTCAGGGTGAGCACAGTTCCCCTTGCAAGTGAAGACTGAGGCAAAGTAGGAAGAGCAGTTTTGGCCTCTCTTCATCACCTGTTAAAATCTCACTTTCCCCTCAGTGGGCCTATCACTTTCTTATTCTTTTTAATGCTCCGAACATAACCAAAGAATCCTTTTTTGTTGTGTTTGGCATCTCTTGCTAGTCTAAGCTCATATTGAGCTTTAGCCTTTCTAACACTTGATCTAGAAGCATTGACAATATGTTTATATTCATCCTTGGTTATAAAGCCCTTCTTCCATTTCTTAAATGTGTCCTTTTAAAAAAATCTTTAGAAAGTTATTTATGGAGTCACCCTGGCTTTATTAGGTTCCTTCCATTTTTCTTTTTCATTGGAATAGTTTGTGATTGTGCCTTCAATATCTTGCTTTTAAGAAACTCCCACCCATCTTGAACTCCTTTCTCCCTGAGCCTATCTGATCATGGGATTTTTTTCTTCCTCTACTTTCTGGAAGATGAAGTTGTCAGCAAGACAAGTCAGGAATTTATTAGACCTTTTGTTTTAAGCAGAGTTTGACTTTCAACAGATATCTGGGTAATTGAAATCTCCCAGGATGACTGTGTTCTCTTTGAAAATTTTGCAATCTGGTCTAGGAGTGTATCTTCCTGGCCTGATTATCTGTCGCAGATCCCTACAATAATATCACTATTATTTCTTTCTCTTTTTATTTTTACCCAGAGGCTCTCAACTTATCTTCCATGTTCATATTCAGGTATTTCCTCATATGTATATACATCCTTGTCATATAGCATTAGTCCTCCATCCTTCATTATTAGTTTGTTCTTTTAAACAAGTTGTACACCTCAATCCTAATATTCCAATTGTGTGTGTCATCCCACTGAGTTTCAGTGATGCCTATTAGGTCATAGTTCCCTTCCTGTATTAAGACATCAAGTTCCTCTTAACTGTTTCCCATACTTTGCACATTAGTGTAGAGACATTGGAATCTGTGGTTTATGTGCCTGGAGTACTTCATTTTTGTCCGTATCTGCAAATTAGTGGGGCTCTGCACATATGCTGCTCCCCACTCATCATTAGTGTTCTTATCACCAGTAATTGGTATCATACTAGTTTGATGTTTTTATCTCCCTCCCCCACAGGATTTAGTTTAAAGCCCTCCTTATCAAATTTGCGAGACTCATGCCAAATACATTTTTCCTACCCTTGTGAGGCCCTCTGGTAAAAAGATCACAGAATCACAGGGTTGGAAGGGGCCATACAGACCTTCTAGTCCAACCCCCTGCCCAATGCAGGATGAGCCTAAAGCATCTCTGACAAATATGCATCCAGCCTCTTCTTGACAACTGCCAGTGAAAGGGAGCTCACCACCTCCCTAGGCAGCTGATTCCACCTTTGAATTACTCTTACTGTGAAACATGGCACAGACTTTGCAGGTCACAACTTCAGCTCCCACAACTGCCATATTGCTTGGATCCATATAAGAAGTGGATCGGATTTTCCTGCACTCCCCTCAAACTCCCCTGCCAAATCTTTCATCGGCTGGTTCTCAAACCTACATAAATAGTAAACATCAAATATATACTAGGTGTGTGCTAAACAAAACAAATGAGCCAGAAATACACATGGAAATGTTTTGTTTCGTTAAAGTAGCTTCTGGAACAATGGACCAAATCCAGGAAACCAAGTTATAATTACACCCTCCCACCAAAAAGTGTTTGTGTTTTTTGTTTCAGTTCTTACTACACAATGGTGGTGGCAGGCAGGCAGGCAGACAGGCAGGGAGGCACTGGGCTTGTACAGCAGCATCTTGTTTTACTTAGTGGCATTCACCAATCAGATCCCAAGGGGAGAGAGCCCTCATGATACATTTTACCACCTAATTAACTCCATTAGCAGGAAGAGGGAATGTGTGCAATGTGCATGCGTGCATTTCTTTTCTTTTCGCTCTGCTCAGGCAATGGCATTTTCTCCCTGCCATTTTCTCCCTTCTCACAATGGGAGATCCCTTCCTTCCTATCAGCTTTGGAAACTTCTATTTCAGTTGGAGGGAAAGGCGAATGTGCGTCTTGGAGAGTTTTTTTTGCAGTGCTACCTGGCTGCTGGTCTATCTCCCCCACCCCCACAAGGGCACTTGGACGGTCGCTTGCTGTAAATAAAAGTGCTGCTGGACAGGGTGGAAGTGGTCAGTTCAATCAATCAGTCTTGATAAAAGCCCTGTAAGACTTCAGTCATAGGCTGCAATCCTGAAGATTCTTCCATGGGAGTAAGCACTATTGAATATGATGGAACTTACATCTTAATAGACCTGTTTAGGATTCTTTACATGGTCTTTCAGAGCTTTCTCTTTTTCTAAGGCAAATGAAAACTTTAGCTGCTTTACAGATCCCACGCACGCAACAAACAATCTATTTTTCTCTTCAGGTTTTCATCCTACTGCAAACCCCCCTAACCCAGCATCTGCCAAATCATTATTTAAAAACAAATTCTCCACATCAAGCTTAAGTCAAGCTCCCTGTGAGCCATTGGCCTACTCTGCCCTTTCAGAAACAATCCCACCTGCCCACAGCAAAATGAAAACTTAGGTCCTTTTAGGGGGGGCGGGGTGAGACAATCTACTTGAGCAATGGAGATCGACAGCAATTGATGCAAGAACACCCTGCTTTGTAGCGGAACGCTGAGCATCAAAAGGAAGGATTTGTCTCTCATCATGGGAATGAAACTGCAAAACACAAGGAAACATGGTAGCAACAGGCAACAGCGGGATGCAAAGGTAATAATTTATTGGCACTATCCTCACTTAGAAAAAGAAAAAAGTGAACATAAAAGTGGTGTGTGTGCATGTATGTGTGTAGTATGTGTGAGGAAAAAACTCAATGGACCAGTGTTTTAGAGGGCGGGGGTCTAATGGTTGATGCGTTTTTCAGTAAGTGTGAAAGCAGCTGCCTCAGAGCTTCGTTTCCCCACCGCACCCCCTGTGTGCATGCGCAACCAACACTCAACCTTAACGTCTTCCCCAAGCATTCTTTGGGGTCTGTAAACACTGAACCTTGTTGTTGTGTGTGCTCAAACTTGGTGGGTCAATGGTTTAGAGGGAGGACCGTGTTCTGTGCCTTTTTGGTGCTGTTAACTGCAAAAACAGCTGCCCCCAAGAGCCTGGAATCCCTCATTGCAAAGAACAGGGCCAAAACAATGGAAAAAACCAAATGGATTAGATCGGAACCACAACGCCGCACCTGGAAGACACCAATAACAATAAACAGTTTGTTTGGAAACTGAAATGAAAATTTTCTCAGTTTATACTCTTAATTTATGCCTATTATTTGATAGAGGTGATAGCAAGTTAGTAGGTCACACCAGAATATCAAAGTGTGATTCCAGGTCATATTTAAATAGAAACATGAAGGTGAAAACCGTAACTTTAGTCCACCAGCATTTTCCAAGGAGGGAAAGATTTCTGCTAGCACAGTGCAACTTTCTCACCTCATCTTCTTGTAGTAATTCAAAATGCCCCCGAAATCTTGTTCCTGGCATAAGAGTGGGGAGGCAGGGAAGTTGTGCTTCAAGACTGGATAGAAAAAAATCCAGTGAATCTAAATTAATATTATTCTTAACCTACACTGTGTTTCTCTGAGTCTTTGCCCCATCTTTTAATTTTCATCAGACGTACACATTGCTTTGCCATATATTTTTAAGTTCTGTAACAGTTCTTGCTTTGTAGATCTCCCAATCTAGGTGTTTAGCTGTGCCTATAAAAATCATACTGTATTAGAATGTGATGCTGTCCAAAGTCCTTGCTGTTCGGATGAAGGGTGGAGAGGGAGGAATAAGGAGCAGAGCAGTTTTGAGTAGATAAAGATGTTTTACATGATTTACAGCCTGACCTTAAGATGCTCTTGGCTGTGCATCAGAGAAAAAGAAGCAGAAAGTTCCATATGAACTGAGCTTCTCTTTTTCTTATCTGAAGGGTTAAAATAAATGCTATTTTCCTACTTCTCCCTTTTTTCTCAGTTCTCTTACTGATAAAAGGAAGAAATATTTTTCTATCAGGTGGCACAATCAGGAAGTCTGCAGAGTGCAAGCATATCCTCCCCTGCATGCTGTCATTCGGCTGAGGAAGAACACTTAGTGTGGAAGGAAAGGAGAAAGGAAGGGAGGGAAGCAGATCAGGGAAAGGATAGCACCCAAAGGCCAGATGGTATCAGAATTTGAATTCCCCAGTCCACCAGTTGTCTTACTCACATGATAGGAGTATTTTGTGTAAGAGTAATTCAACATGTACCAGATCGTGCTGCAGTTGAGAGGAAAAGGGAGATCCAGATTTGCTTAGATTGGCTTATGAGACCAAATTCAATTGCCCACAAATGAGGAAGGGAGATTCACTGGACTATATGGGCATGAGCATGCTAATGTAGCCCATCAACTGCAGCCCTGGACGTTTCCCCTCCGTAAATTGGGTGAGGACATGCCCACTCACCCTTTCTCTGTTCAGATGTAAATGCGTACACACATTGGATACCTGTACTGCTGTGTGTAGGTTTTTCTACACCCCTTACTAGATGTGCTACCTATTGCTAATTCTTGAAGACATGTTTTAATTTAAGTTTATTAGAACAACTTCTGTTGCCATTCTGATACATAAATGTAGTGGTTGTAATTTGCTAACCATGGAAAGGTTTATGGATGGATATATACTCAATTATATATTGTTTTGAAACACTGCTTTGGAATGGCCCATGGTGTTAAGCAAATACATTGACCTGAATTTCTATGGAGAAACTTAAGGAAGTGAGTGCAGAAGTGGCCCAAATGGAGAATTGTCTTGTCAACGTGTGAGCCCCTTTCAAATTTGAAATCCTTGACAAGATTCCTGCCTTACCTAGCGACTATTGTAAAAGAGAGAGTTTATCAGTATAATGCAGTCAGTGAAAACCATCTCAATGTAAAAATTGAGACTGTAGGTATGAGAATGCCTGGTAGGAATTTTCATCCATGTCTGTCTTCTGCTTCAATCATTTATGTTCCAGATCAAGAGCTTCCTTTTCTAACAGGAGTGATGCCAGGAGTCTAGTCTCCCTGAAAACCACTCCCTCTGAGGTAACCATATAGTGTAACCATACTTGTGTTGCATTCTCTGCAGAGGTTTAGCTGAATTTATTGATACTGGAAGATAGAGTGAGCAGGTACAATCCTATTCTGTCAATATTTTGTGATTGATTTTTAATATTTGCACAGCCCATGCCTATGCTAGGGGTGCCAACCTCCACATGGGGCTTGGAGGTCTCCAGAAGTTACAGCTGATTTCCAGATGACAGCTGTCAGTTCCCCTGGAGAAAATGGCTGCTCTGGAGGGTGGACTCCAGCATTATATCCTGCTATGCTCCCTGGGCTCCACCACCAAAATAAGAATTTCCCAACGTGCCATTTTCACAGGTCCTTAAAGGGACAGCCCACTCATCGAACTCTGCCAGCTTTCCCCCTTCACTCCACACATCTCTGATTTCAAAACAGTAGCAGGCTGTTTGGCTTCCGTTTTGTTGGCGCCTTTTTAGGGATCATGGGAAAGTGTGTTCTCAGAAAAGGCACCAAAAAAATGGAAGCCAAACAGCCTGCTACCATTTTGAAATCGGAGATGTGTGGAGTGAAGGAAAAAAGCCGTCAACGTTCTGTGAGTGGGCTGTCCCTTTAAGGATGCGTGGAAATGGCCTTGGAGTTGGCAACCATAGTCTGTGCACTACATCACAACTGGCTCTTGTGTTTATGTAATACTTATACTCCTGTTTTTGTTTCAAACCCAGAAAGGGTTTTGTTGATAGATTTTAAAAAACTTCCAATATTTAATCCATTGTTATTAATACTTGATATTCCATCTTCAGAGAACTGTTGTGTGAGCTTTAGAACATAAGAACAGCCCTGCTGAATCAGACCAGTAGTCCATGTAATCCAGCATCTTGGCCAGTTGTTCTAGAGGTAACACATTTTTAAATAAACAATTCTTATTAGTTGTATATATGCTGTAATTAACAAAGGGGTTTATATAACAACGAAATCATAGTGCTTCAAAGAGTAGTGCTGAATACCATCCTTATGTTTATTATTCCAAAATATAATAAAGAAAGTTCACCATTAGCCCTGTGGAATACTGTTTATAGTCGGTTTCTGAGACTATGGGGTTGTCAGTAAATTGTAAGTTGGAATACATATCTGAACAGCAGTTAACAGATTTAACACCATTTTCAACAGATTATGTTTTGTTCACTAAAATGAACAGGCAGCCTAAAGTTGAATGAATTTAGTAGATTTTCAATGCAATCCTAAACAGAGTTACACTAGTCTAAGCCCACTGAAACAAAATGGGCATAGCCTGGAGTAGCTCTGTTTAGGATTGCACTGTTTGTAATCTGTATAGATACAGCACAGTGTAATCCTAAAAGGAAAAGTCAATGATTTCAATGGATTTAGAAAGGTGCAATTCTATTTACAGTGCAATCCTAAACAGAGTTATGCTAGTCTAAGCCCATTGAACTTAGACAGAAGTAACTCTCCTTAGGATTGCACTAATAGGAAGCAATCCTAAAACAGGTCTACTCAGAAGTAAGTACCTGTTCATTCAATGAAGCTTTCTTCCAGGAAAGTGTTTGTAATCTGATAATAATCTAGCAAGATTTTAAATGGGGGTAATTGTTGATGGGGCATTGAAACTAGAGGGTAACAAAAAAAATCCACCACAAGACAACTTCCATAATTTTATCTCTGAAATACATTCCCAGGGGAAAATAGACTGTAAAACTGCTATCCTGGAGTCTAGCCTATATTTATTGTCAAATTGCAACTCCAGAGATATTTGATCAGTTTACAAGAAGTCACAGCTGCTAGAGTCGCAGAGCTGCCATGATGTCTAAGAGTCAAGCTGGGTTCTTTCTTGCTCCTGCCTGATCAATAACTAGAATTTAATTAACAATTCTGTAGTTAATGAATCAGACAGGACAGAGTCCAAATCCCTTTCTAGAGCACTGCTAATTTTTTTTTTTTTGGCAAAGCTAACAAGAACATAGGGCTATGAAAATTGAATTCATCTGGAAAAATGAACCAGATATAACAGCAGTATACAGTGGGTACTGATTGGCTAAGAGGGAAGCAATATCATATACAAGCATGCTTCTATTGTTGGTAATAAAATTACTCCGTAATGTTGCAAATCAACATTGTGGGACATACAGGAGGAACTGAATTTAGTTTTGTATTTGTGAGGCAAAACCCTCACGGAAGCTGCCTGAGTTACAAAGGGCATCTCAGAAACACTGGAACAGCTTTTGGGTAACAGCTTCCAGGTGGAGATTCTACTCTAAGAGAGGACTGAAGGTTCCATGGACTTCCAAGTCCCAAGCAGCGTAGGCTTTAATAGTCCCTGAGTTCAATTCTGAGCATTCATGCCTAGCATTGTTTTTGAACGGTTTTGCAAGGCATTTGTTTCTGTTTGAATTATTTAGGGAGCTCTGCTGGCATTTTGATCTTTTGTCTTTCTGACTTCAGTCATGTCCTCTGGGTTGATAACACATGGCCACAGTTCTCTGTCTCTGTCTTTCCCTGTCACCAGAGAATTTCAAATGTCGCCCTTGGGTTTGACACTGTATAGAGTGGCCAGACTTTAAAAATCCTCCACATCCTCATGCTTGTGCCACCGATAAAAGGGATTTATCAGTCTGCACTTTCCTTGGCTTAGTTTACGTTGATATGTGAGGTAATTTTTTCTCATCCTTCATGAGAACTAGTTCGATGCTTCCCTAGAGCATTTTGCCATGCGACTTCATTTTACCTATAATCTTGGCAACTGTCTCTCCAATGCTTATAAAATAGCTTTGTAGTTCAATAGAGTTGATAAGTGAATAAATTAGCATCTGGTCATGTGGCCACAAGCAACAAAGAAAATGTCTTTGATGCAGAAGGTGGGAATAACAGTTGAAATGCAAAGGATGGTCAATAAAAGCCAATATTTAGCGCTGGTGCTTTTTTTTTTTTTTAAAAAGGTGCTGGTACTTATATATAAGGTTGCACCAATTTCCACCAGTCCTCTGCTTCCCTCTGTAGACCCCCCACTAGGCTGAGAGTTCATGCTCTTTCTCTGGTTGAGAGGGGCAAGTCAGTGGATCAGGACTTGGGAAAGCATCCCCCCCCCAAAGGTCCCAGTACTCAGTACTGATGAGTACCGTCACCAAAAAAGCACCATTTAGCATGTTATGCATGTGCTAGAAACAGAAGACAAGAAAAAATGAGAAAAACAGTCCCAGCCCAAAGGATTTTACATTCATTTGGGGAGTGATTTAAGCATTTTATGGTGTTCTGCAGGGCAGGATAAGAGTAATTGTATTATTTTTTACTGAGGTGGACAAAGCTTTATGGCTGGACCAAAAATAAGCTAGTTGTAACCTAGTCTAATATGGGCCTTGGTGATCAATTGTAACAAATTTTAGCTAGGTTTCGGAATAGAATGGAATTTTAAACAGCTCACAGGCATGATCACTCCCATTTTGCAGTCACCCCATTGGCTTCCCATCAATTACAGTGCTTAATTCAGGGTCACATCTATGACATTCAAAGCCCTTCATGGCCTTGGCCCCTGATATTTGTGTGACTGCCTCTGCTCCTATGTTCCACCATGGTAGCTTTGCTCATCTGAAAAGGGCCTTCTGCAGATACCACCCTGCAGTTGGGCAAAGTCAACAACTGCCCTCATACTTGCTTCCTCTGTGATGGCCCTCACCTTATCGAATCACCAGCCTGAGGAGTTCAGGAAAGCTCCCACTCTCCTGGCTTTCCACAAACTATGCAAAACTGAATTATTCACAAGATTATTGGACTATGTCATAAGAAATAGCTCAGAGATATTCTTTGGTAGGTACAGGAACTATATGCCACACTACTGGGTTCTGTCTGCTGATGCAGATAAGCACCACTAGAGAGTTGCTTAATATTCCCTTAATATTCCCTTTAAATTAGTCTTGCATTGTTTCATATGTATGCTTGACTTTATGCATGTTTTCAAATTTCCTGATACCATACCCTATTGTATTTGTTTACTGAATATCCTAACTGTTGTTCATTATGGTACTTGCTCAGTGAATGCCCTGATTGTTGATTATATGTATCTCACTTACACCATGTAATCATCCTTGGATCTCAGTGAGAAATGCAGACTATAAATGAATAAAATGATAATAGGGGGATCACAGAGCTAAGGCAGACAATCAAAGACACTCAATGAATCAGTCTCAGAACTAGAGATGGGCACGAACCTCATTACAAACCTCAAAAACTCACGAAAATGGCGATCGCGCAATCGCGACCCGGCGGATCGTGATCGGCCACGGCCAACAAACCAGCGGTCGGGAGAGGCCTGTTAATTGCGTTTGGGCATGGTTCGGGAAGCCAGACACTCAGGCGCCAGCAATCTATTCCCCTGGCAACGGAGCCAGGGGAATGCCTGAGCTCTGTCTGCCCTCCTTCTGTCGTCCTGGAAACTGGAATGGAAGCCCAGCTTTCCTTGATCAGCAGGTCTTCCTTCCAACCACGGAGCTGCAAAGCAGTTACAAGTTGGGAGAAGACACCCAGGGAAGGGAGGGAGAAGGGGGTGTTCTATAGCCATGGGCACTCCAATCTCATCCCTGCAAACCCTGATAGGCAGCTCTGACGGCCAAACACAGACCTCCTATGTTGCTGAATGGGACCCATGCTTATAAATAGCCATGGTCTCCCGGGCTGGGTTTCACTTTTTGCGAGCAGTGGAGTTGGACAGAGCTCTTCCTTGCCACTTTGGCCTCCATGAACCACGATCCGGTTTGGTTCGGCAACGGGAGATGTTTGTTGCGTTTCGGGAATTCGGGATCGTTGTCTGCACCGAACCACGATCCGCTGGTTCATTAATTTTTTTTGGTTCATGCCCATGTCTACTCAGAACTATGGCAGAACTTGATGGGTCAGTGCAGTCTTGATGCCCAAATCAGGGCAGATTCCGATATGCTGGGGGATGGGGAGCCAAGTTAGATCCTGGTGAATTCTGGGTGGGGATGTTAGAATAAAGCATGCCATCAGGAGAATCCTGCAACACTCCAATTGAAATAGCTTTTCAGATCCTAGTATTGCTGATTGTTTTAACAGAACATGTTTTTACTGGTCAGATCAGTAACGTATAGGGGTGTGCAAGGAAAAAACTTTCGGCTTTCTTGTTTCGGGATTACCCGAAACAAGATTCTCTACCGTCATTAGCCGAAAGCCGAAACAAGAATCTCTTTCGGGATTCGGGATTCGGCATTATTTCGGCATTCTTTCGGGATTCTTTCGGGTTTTTTTGTTGGGAAAATGCCTCCGTCTTTCAGGACGCCTGGAGGAGGCATTTTCCCACCAAATAAGCCCAAAATTGGTGGGGACCTTCCTCTAACCCTTCTCTAACAACTACCCAAGTTTCAGACAGATTGGACTTTGGGGGGCCATGTTATGGCCCCCCAAAGCAGGTCCCCCCATCCTCCCCATAAGAAAGCAAAGGAGCAGCATATTGTTAGCATGCTGCTGCTGATCTTTCTTCATTATTTCCTATGGGGAAAAAATGAAGAGGCAGGCTTCCTTTGCCAGGGGTGGCATTTTGCATGCAAAATGCCCCCCAGCCCTCAGGGGCCCTTCTCCCACCCCTCCTCCCACCCCCCACCAAGGCTCAGCCTGCTCCCACTTGGGGGGGCCATTTCATGGCCTCCCCAAGTAGGTGCTCTAATCTCTACCACTGACAGCTGGGGGAGGCTTGTGTTGCCAGGGGTGGCATTTTGCATGCAAAATGCCCCCCAACCCTCTGGGGCCCTTCTCCCACCCCTCCTCCCACCCCCCACCAAGGCTCAGCCTGCTCCCACTTGGGGGGGGCCATTTCATGGCCTCCCCAAGTAGGTGCTCTCAGCCCCTAAAGTCCACCCCTCACAGCCCCACACAAACCCAGTTCCCCCACCCCAGCTGCCACACACAGACCCAAATCCCCCCAGTAGCCCCTCACAGACCCAAATCCACCCCCACCTGCCCCACACCCACCATAACCCCAGGAACAGGCTGGCCTGCCCTCCCCTTTTGGGAACCCCTAAACTCTCTTTCCCAGGGCAGTTCTGCACAGACAAGGGGTGCCACAATGGTGGCAGTGCCAAATCGTCCCTGGGAAAGAGCACCTGCCCTGGCACACAGACAACCACCCCCCTGACCCCCCCACCACCCGCAGAGAAGGCTGGCCAGCCTGCCCCATTGTTCCCTATGCTGGGAACCAACCTCCCATCAAAGAAGGGAACACAGACACACAATCATTAAGTTTAAAAAACCTTTATTTTCTCATTTTCAAATTACAAGTGGTCAACAAATCACAACATATTACACTTATTGTCCCTCATAGCACAACACAACACAATTAACTACACATCAGAGAATCTTAAACACAATTTTTTTTTTGAAATGGACAAACAGTAAAGTTTTGAACATTACAACAGGTCACATAGTGAGCGGGCACAACAGGGCATGGAAACAGAAGATGATCATAATAACTACCAGCCTAATACAACTCTCCCTCCATAACATGACTAAATGGGGGGGGAACCACTGCAACAAAATCCCCCCCCAACCCTCTGGGGCCCTTCTCCCACCCTTCCTCCCATCCCCCCACCAAGGCTCAGCCTGCTCCCACTTGGGGGGGCCATTTCATGGCCTCCCCAAGTGGGTGCTCTGCTCTCATCTCTACCACTGACAGCTGGGAGAGGCTTGTCTTGCCAGGGGTGGCATTTTGCATGCCAAATGCCACCCTCACCCTCAGGTGCCCTTCTCCCACCCTTCCCCCCACCCCCCACCACATGCATTCCTTGACAATCAAGAAATCTGGAGTTAAATATAATGTGCATGTAAGTCCCTCAAAGACAGAAGCAATATGGAGGTAATGACCCATTTGATTTCCACAACCTCAGACACAATTAGGGATCCGTTTCCCCTTGGTGGGGGATCCCCCACTCTCACCTATCACCCCGAAGGGGGAAAGTCAGTGAATGAGCCTTCAAGGTACGCTCCAGGGGCTGCTGCCGTGATGTCACTGATGTCATCTGGCTGCCCTGAGAGTATGCCTGTGCTTTGCAGTGGGCTGATTTGGGCCCTACAGGCCAAAGCAGGATCCCTTGTGGCCCAAATCTGCCTGCTGTGAATTGTGCGTGCTCCCCAGCCTTGTGTGATGATCACATCACCTCCTAGAACAGACATCATCATGCCAGAGCATTGCCATTAAATGATCATGCGTGTGTGAACAGACCCTAAGTATCCTGTAGGCTTCAGTGATGGTATAGTAATGTTTTCACTCACATTATAGAGAGAGAGAGAGACAGAGAAGGGGGGGAGGCACTGAAACTAGATTATTTCTTCTATTTTACTGTCCCCTTCCAAAGCCAGGGTGGCATTGGCACAATGCCCCCCTCCCCCCGGCCAGAGCCTTAGTACCAGTATGCATTGACAGGCCCATGCATCATAGTCCTTTTTGAGACCCAGCCAAGTTGTGCCTTTTGGAGAAAAATGTTCAAGTTGCTGGTGGGGGTATGAACAATTTTTAGATATCCACTGTAGTGCAATGGCTAGAGAGTTGGTCTAGAATCTGGCAGACTCTGATTCTGTGCCTTGTAGGCTTGATGGATGTTCTTGGCTCAGCCTAAGTAAACAATTGTGTTGTGTTTTCCAGAGGCAGTCTAGGTGATTTTGGGGCCCTGGACAAATGTTCTGGACGGGGCCCCAGAACCAGTGCCGCCCCACCACTGGCTCCTTGCCAAGGCCAAGCAATTTGGTCACCTAGGCCCCAGATAGAGTGGGCAGGAGTGCGTTGTTTCCTTCCTCCCCCCCCTCCACCCCCTCCAACAACTAAGAAGGCCATCGGTGGAGTCACTCCAATGTGAGGCATGGAGCAGCTGTCTATTGTTAGCCTGGTTGTGATGAGGGTGAAACAAATCAAGGGAGAACAGCAATGTGTAAACCACTCTAGGTTCCCATGGGGGAGAAAACCGGGGCATAAGATAAACCTTTAATTTGGTGGGGAGGGGGTATATACATTTTATGTGTATGTGTCTGTATGTTTTATGCATTCAAATCACTTGTGGTGTACTTTAGAATTATATTGAGCTCCACAGTATCCCAAAAACCTTGTCCATGTATTGCAAACCGAAGTCAATCTACCACATCTAGGGTATTCTTCTTTTCCCTACTGCCTTCAATTTTTCTTAGCATTATTGTCTTTTCTAGTGAACCTTGTCTTCTCATGATGTGACATAAGCACTATCATCAATTGATATCTTCAAGGGAGAAAGCAGGCCTGATTTGGTCTGGATGCCACTTACATGTCTTTTTCGGAGTCCATGGTACATGTAAATTGAAACTTTCTTCCCACTTCACAGTGTGAATGCTTTTTCCTCCTATGAGCTTTGTCTAAATTTTACTGTACTGATACTGCTCATTTGGCCAAAAGGCCTGCCCTTGATCAATGCCACATTAAATACTTCATAATAAAAATATGTTTTTAGAACCATTTAAAAGTGTCCTTAAGTGCCATACGCTGATTTAAAAAAACATAAGCTAAATGTTTGGGAACACAACCAGATATGTGAATGACTGAAATGCAGCCCAATCCCACTGCTACTTAAAATCCATTTTTGATGGAGGTCTGGATTGTCTTACATTGGTGTCATTGGGCTTGGAATCAGGAACCTGGAAGCGTTCCATGGGGGCTACAACTTTCATGCCAAGGCTAAGAGGGTGGGAACAGGATCTCTCTGGGGTGGCAAACTCTGGCCTTGGAAGTTACTGGCAATTTGGGGGTGGGACTTGTGGAAAGGAAAATCTGAGTAGGGATCTCCCCCAGAATCCATGGTCCGCATTTGCCCTCTAAAGAGATTGCCCTTGGAAGCAGCCAGTTTCTCTGTAGGGAACTACTCTCTCTAACCTGAACTCAAGCCCAACCAGGAGTTTGGCAGCCCTAGGAAAATTTCAGAAAAAGATGGCAAAGGAGGGCCAGCAACTGATAGAGGCATGGAAGCCCACACCAGGACAGTAGCAGGGGCCTACTTGGGCACAAGGGACAACCAGTGCTCTCATCCCCCATAGTCCACTCCTTACAGCCCCACACAAACCCAGTTCCCCCACCCCAGCTGCCACACACAGACCCAAATCCTCCACTCAGCCCCTCTCAGAACCAAAACCACCCTCAGCTGCCCCACACCCAGTACCCCAGGAACAGGCTGGCCAGCCTGCCCCATTGTTCCCTATGCTGGGAACCAACCTCCCATCAAAGAAGGGAACACAGACACACAATCATTAAGTTTAAAAAACCTTTATTTTCTCATTTTCAAATTACAAGTGGTCAACAAATCACAACATATTACACTTATTGTCCCTCATAGCACAACACAACACAATTAACTACACATCAGAGAATCTTAAACACAATTTTTCTTTTGAAATGGACAAACAGTAAAGTTTTGAACATTACAGCAGGTTACATAGTGAGCGGGCACAACAGGGCATGGAAACAGAAGATGATCATAACTACCAGCCTAATACAACTCTCCCTCCATAACATGACTAAATGGGGGGGGAACCACTGCAACAGGGTCCAGCAGAACCTATGTCATTTCCTGTGGCTGTGCTTTCAGTTCAGACACACAAAGCTGAACTGGGCACTTCCAAGGCACTGGACAATGGTATTTCTGGAGCAGTTCTGCAGAGGTCTCCCCCCACCCCCACACCAGCCTCAGAATTTACCTGGGAACATCTGTGAGAGATCATCATTGGCCGGTGCCCATCCACCACTCTACCCGCATCCCCCAACCATGCAAACCCAACATTAACATCAAATTTTTTTTTTTTTAAACATGAACATTCAATCAACTTTTAAAAAACATAATCACAACATTTTTTTTGGTTTTTTTTCCTTTTTTTTACATGAACAGAACATCAACTTTTAAAAAACATAATCACAACATTTTTTTGGGTTTTTTTTTTTTCATGAACATTCAATCAACTTTTAAAAAACATAATCACAACATTTTTTTTTGGTTTTTTTTCCTTTTTTTTACATGAACGGAACATCAACTTTCAAAAAACAGTACAACAATTCTTCTACAATTTTTTTTTACAAGGATTTCATCTGATAAAAACACCTAAGCAATCCCTATCTAACCTGTTTCTCCCTCCAGTAGCAATCCATGTTTCTGGGGCATTATTTTTCATAATAAATTTGGTCCCACAGGGTATGTCTCAGTGATGGGAGATGTTTTGAATACCCTGGGGGGGGGGGCTTTCAAATTGCTGGGTGTTTTCCCTTTGCCACTGGTTCCTAACCACCCTCCCTCTACTGGCCGGTTTTAACTGTATATACAGGGTTTTATACAGGGGAGAGCGCGATTCCAAAGGATTGGACTCATAGAGGATGCAGGCCACAAGTTGGGCTCACCTCAGTCACTCTGGAAGTCCAGTCCTGAGAAATCGAAGAGGCGAGAGTTGACCTTCAGGAAGGTCAACTGCTCGACTCTCCATGGGAGAAGGCGAGTGCGATGTGGGCCGACAATGTCGCCCGCATGTGAAAAGACGCGCTCGCTCTCCACGCTCGTCGGAGGGCATGAGAGCAGCCGCTGCGCCTCGAGGGAGAGGTCCGGCCAGACCGACTCCTTCCTGGCCCAGTAGCTGAGCGGATCGGTGGAGAGCGACTCGCAGGGCTCCGCGAGGTAGTCCCTGACCATCGCCTCCGCCGGATCCTCTCTCACGGTCCTCACGACCCCAGAGGGGACGAGGGCCCACCGGAGCATCTCCATCTCCATCGGCACTCCGGTGGTGGCCTCGGGGGGGGCCTGCGCAGAGGGGGCGTCAGAGGGACCCGCACGGCAGGGCCCCTCTTGCGTCCCCCCTGTCGACAGGCGTCCCCTCTTGGCCTGCCTGCGCCTCACCCAAGAGCAGAGCCCGTCTCTGGCTTGGGTGAGGTTCCCGTCCCGCTCGGCGAAAGTGCCCTTTATGCGCGGGTCACACATGGTCGCCAACATGTATGACTCTTCCTTAGTGAGAGGAGTTAGCCTGGCAGCTATGCCCTGCTGCAGCCTTCTCACTAATGCGCGCACCGCTGGAACAAGGTCAGCACGGGGCGCGACCCGGTCTGCAAGGGTGGCCAGATTCCTCTGGAGCGTGTGCACCAGGGGAATGACCAGACCGAGGGTCGCCGTGTCTGACGAGACCGCCACAGTGAAGTCCTTGAAGGGCTTCAGGACCTCCACTGTCTGGGTGATGGTGAGCCAATCCTCCCGGTTGAACTCACCCACCTGACTCGCACCGCGGTGCTCGGAGAGCCACGCGTGGAGTGCGGCCTGCTGCTCCACCAAGCGCTCAAGCATGGCGCAGGTGGAGTTCCAGCGAGTGCTGACGTCAGTGATCAGAGCGTGCTCTGGCACACCTGTCCTGACCTGTGTCTGGCGCAGTTCGTGCGTGGCCTTCACGCTGCGCGAGAAGTGACCCGTGAGCCTCCGACATTTCTGGACAAGTAACTGGAGTTCACGGGTCCGGGTATCCACGGGTTCCTTCGAGGAGCCCAACCCCAGCGCATCTCTCACCACTAGGTGAAGCTTGTGAGCGGCACAGTAGACGCTCTCTCGGCTCACTAGATGCGCCGCTGCTCTCATGTTCTTGCCACCGTCCGTCACCATGCATCCCACGGTGGCGGGTCCCTGGCCTATCCACTCGTCCAACTGTCTCCTTAAGGTGGCAGCGATGTTCTCCGCCGTGTGGGACACGTCGAGCACCTCGGCGTGAAGCAAGGCCTTGCAGTAGCCGGCCTGGCGGTCTCGCATCCTTCCCTGTCTAGCTGTGCTAGGCACCTCCCCCCGGCCCCCACCCAGAACCGACTCGGGTTCCCACCAGTGAGCAGTAAGCGAGAGGTACGCTTGCTGCACACTTGGGCAGGTCCAGATGTCCGATGTGAAGTGCACAGTTCTCCCGGCAACCCGGGACAGCTGTGCCTTCACATGATCCCTGGCAGCCCTGTAAAACGAGGGCACCACCGATCTGCTCAACGACGTGCGAGCAGGGACGGCGTACCAGGGAAAGCAATCTTGGAGCAGCCCTGAGAAGCCGAAGTCTTCAACTACGGAATACGGTTGCCCATCCACTGCTATCATGTTGACGATGTGGCGCGTGATGCGCCTGCTCGCCCTCCGGATCCCCTCTCTGGGCACACTAGCGCCCTGCATACCAAGCATCTCCGGGAGAGAGGCTTGGCGTCCCTTTCCTGCAGGTACCCTTGGGGGGAGAGCACCAGAGGAGCCTGCCTCCTTCTGGCTAGCTGGCGGCCGTGCGGCGCCACTCGAACCCTCCTCCCGAAGAAGCACCGCCTGGTGGTGCCTCTTCATATGGTACCTCATCCCAGACGTGGAGAGATGCCACACATCTTTGCCACGGCTGACGCGCTGCCTACAATGCAGGCACAGGGCTGCTCGGGGATCCTCCGTTGTCTGGAAGTGCTTCCAGATTTCGGAGGAAAAGGGCATCCCACGCTTCCCAGGAGAAGCGCGTTCGGGACCACCCTGCGGCACCTCCTGTGAGGTGCTCTGGCCGGACACACCGTGTCCCACTCTCGGCCGGGCAGGTGGGGATGGACGAGGCTGAAGGGGCAGAGATGTGGGCTCTTCCACCACAGTCTCTGCCTCTTCCTCCCGCGTCCTCTCCTCCTGCACAGCCGCGAGAGGCCTGCTGCTGGCCTCAGAGGAAACTGGGGTGGACCGCCCCAGGGGGGGTCTCACGGGCAGTTCCTCCAACATCCTCCGGGTTCCTGGGGTGAGCGGGAGCGCAGGGAAAGTCATGTGCTCCGCGCCCATCCCAGGAGACACCACATGCTGCCCCTCCTCCAGCAGCTGGCTCGCAACCACTGGAGGAGGAGGAGCCTCAGCAGCAGGCCCCTGCCCAGTGCCAGCCCCTGCCTCACGCACCCGGGTTGGGGGTGGCCCTCCAGCAGCTGCCTCAGGAAAGAGAGTCTTGCGAACCCTCTTCCTGTCACCAGAAGCCAGGCTGGTGAACGGCAGCAGCGCAGGGGAGGGCCTCCTCCGCTCAGATGGAGGGGCTGCCGCAGCAGTCCCCCTCCCCCTCCCCTCCTCCCCTCTAGATTTCTCCCTAGCCTTTCCCCCGGGGCCCCTCTCTGCTTTCCTCTCCGACATACTTTCCCCTCCCAAATTCAACCCTAACTAATCAGAAAAGATTTAGAAAACAAAGGTCAACTTTGTTTTCAAGACCTAACTAACCTGCTCTAAATCTGTGCTTCTAGTGGCTCTGTGACTTGGAGATGAACAATCAAGTGCCTTTTTAAGCAACCCTATTTATGTCAGGGAACCTGAGCCTGCCAATCAGCTGAATTCCTCTGGAATTGAGCTGGCCCTAAACCCCAATAACAGGTGACAAAGCCTTAAACACTCACACACTAGTATGCCCGGGCCGGCCTGGCACCACCACGGGTGCCAGAGATGGGCAGTGGAACCCTAGTTATGGGGGCACTAATGGGAAGCCTATTGACAGCTATTACAAATTTTTATATATATATATATATATATATAGAATTCAAACCTAACACTCACTCACTAATGCTTTCCCTGCTGAGTCCCTATTTAGTTTTTTAAAAAAAACTAGGCTCGGTTTCCCTAATAATTATGTTGAGGGCAATTATCCACTGATCACCTACCAACTGGCCTACCTACCTAAGAGACACTATTTAGCGGGACCGATGTATCTGTGGTATGTCGGTGTGGGGTGTGGATGTGGTGTTTTGAAGATGAGCCTCCCCCCTCCCAAGCTAGCAAGAACCCACCCCCAAGGCCACCCAAATGTGAACCCGGACTCGCTCACAGTAACACCAGTCCTGCAGTCCAGCGATGTTCAGGCGGTCTTGCAGCTGGTCCTCCTCTCCTCCACGATGCTGTCAAGAAAATTGGAAATGTTAGCAGAGTCAACACCACACGCCGCACACGCAACCCCAAAATTCAAGGCCCCGTTGCACAAGCCAAGTCAGCCCCCCCCCCTTAAAGGCTAGGGCCAACCAGCAGCAAAACAAAACACATCCACCCAGCAGAGCTTCTGGCCTGTGCAGGCCAAAAGCTGGCACACTCATTTTTTAGTCCTGTGAAACAGCAGTTCATGCCCACCCCACACTCAAACTTGAAAAATGAAACATGAAAGAAAGCAGGCACTGCGATCAATGCTGGCCCCCCTAACCCCCAAACAATATCCTCTTGCCCAACCAGAAAATGCCCCCCCCCGGCCCAAGCCATAAAGACAGAGCCAAAGCATATGCTCGCAGGTAGGCACAGCAGCAGACATAAGCTCAAAAACCAAATTTAACAACAACCCTACCAGTCCACCAGTGCAGATGTCCAGCAATGTTGATCCTCCAAAGCATATGCTCGCAGGTAGGCACAGCAGCAGACATAAGCTCAAAAACCAAATTTAACAACAACCCTACCAGTCCACCAGTGCAGATGTCCAGCAATGTTGATCCTCCACGCAGAGATCTGCAGGCCGATGTCCACCAAGTGCAGTCCAGTCCAGAAGAGGTCCACCAACGATAAACAACCTGAATGTGAAGCAAAACAGTGAGTGCCAGGCCAGCAAACGGGAAGGGTTACCAAAGCCGGAGCAGCAGGCCTGTGTGTGGGCCGAAGGCTGGCACAGTTGATCAGGACGGAGCCTGTTGGGAATCCTTGCAAGCAGGGGACCAGACACAGAAACGCAAGCCACACCATTCCAGATTGTGGAGCACAACTGTGAGTGCCAGGCCAGCAACCAAAAAGGGTTACCTTGGCCAAAGCAGCATACCTGTGTGTGGCCCACAGGCTGGCACAGTTGATCAGGACGGTTCCTGTTGAGAATCCTTGCAAGCAGGGGACCAGACACAGAAAAGCAAGCCACACCATTCCAGATTGTGAAGCACAACTGTGAGAGCCAGCCAGAAGAAAGGCTTCTGGCCTGTGTAGGCCCAAAGCTGGCACACTCTGGTTTTAATCTTAAAACAGTGGATCAAGCTTAAAGAAGGCAAGCACAACAACCAATGCTGAACCCCCCCCCCCCCCCAACCATCAAACATTGTCTGCCCAACCTGTCCCCCAGGCCATACCTGTGTGTGGCCCACAGGCTGGCACAGTTGATCAGGACGGAGCCTGTTGTGAATCCTTGCAAGCAGGGGACCAGACACAGAAAAGCAAGCCACACCATTCCAGATTGTGGAGCACTACTGTGAGAGCCAGCCAGAAGAAAGGCTTCTGGCCTGTGTAGGCCCAAAGCTGGCACACTCTGGTTTTAATCTTAAAACAGTGGATCAAGCTTAAAGAAGGCAAGCACAACAACCAATGCTGAACCCCCCCCCCCCCCCACCATCAAACATTGTCTGCCCAACCTGTCCCCCAGGCCATACCTGTGTGTGGCCCACAGGCTGGCACAGTTGATCAGGACGGAGCCTGTTGGGAATCCTTGCAAGCAGGGGACCAGACACAGAAAAGCAAGCCACACCATTCCAGATTGTGAAGCACAACTGTGAGAGCCAGCCAGAAGAAAGGCTTCTGGCCTGTGTAGGCCCAAAGCTGGCACACTCTGGTTTTAATCTTAAAACAGTGGATCAAGCTTAAAGAAGGCAAGCACAACAACCAATGCTGAACCCCCCCCCCCACCATCAAACATTGTTTGCCCAACCTGTCCCCCAGGCCATACCTGTGTGTGGCCCACAGGCTGGCACAGTTGATCAGGACGGAGCCTGTTGGGAATCCTTGCAAGCAGGGGACCAGACACAGAAAAGCAAGCCACACCATTCCAGATTGTGAAGCACAACTGTGAGAGCCAGCCAGAAGAAAGGCTTCTGGCCTGTGTAGGCCCAAAGCTGGCACACTCTGGATTTAATCTTAAAACAGTGGATCAAGCTTAAAGAAGGCAAGCACAACAACCAATGCTGAACCCCCCCCCCCCACCATCAAACATTGTCTGCCCAACCTGTCCCCCAGGCCATACCTGTGTGTGGCCCACAGGCTGGCACAGTTGATCAGGACGGAGCCTGTTGGGAATCCTTGCAAGCAGGGGACCAGACACAGAAAAGCAAGCCACACCATTCCAGATTGTGAAGCACAACTGTGAGAGCCAGCCAGAAGAAAGGCTTCTGGCCTGTGTAGGCCCAAAACTGGCACACTCTGGTTTTAATCTTAAAACAGTGGATCAAGCTTAAAGAAGGCAAGCACAACAACCAATGCTGAACCCCCCCCCCATCAAACATTGTCTGCCCAACCTGTCCCCCAGGCCATACCTGTGTGTGGCCCACAGGCTGGCACAGTTGATCAGGACGGAGCATGTTGGGAATCCTTGCAAGCAGGGGACCAGACACAGAAAAGCAAGCCACACCATTCCAGATTGTGGAGCACTACTGTGAGAGCCAGCCAGAAGAAAGGCTTCTGGCCTGTGTAGGCCCAAAGCTGGCACACTCTGGTTTTAATCTTAAAACAGTGGATCAAGCTTAAAGAAGGCAAGCACAACAACCAATGCTGAACCCCCCCCCCCAACCATCAAACATTGTCTGCCCAACCTGTCCCCCAGGCCATACCTGTGTGTGGCCCACAGGCTGGCACAGTTGATCAGGACGGAGCCTGTTGGGAATCCTTGCAAGCAGGGGACCAGACACAGAAAAGCAAGCCACACCATTCCAGATTGTGGAGCACTACTGTGAGAGCCAGCCAGAAGAAAGCCTTCTGGCCTGTGTAGGCCCAAAGCTGGCACACTCTGGTTTTAATCTTAAAACAGTGGATCAAGCTTAAAGAAGGCAAGCACAACAACCAATGCTGAACCCCCCCCCCACCATCAAACATTGTCTGCCCAACCTGTCCCCCAGGCCATACCTGTGTGTGGCCCACAGGCTGGCACAGTTGATCAGGACGGAGCCTGTTGGGAATCCTTGCAAGCAGGGGACCAGACACAGAAAAGCAAGCCACACCATTCCAGATTGTGAAGCACAACTGTGAGAGCCAGCCAGAAGAAAGGCTTCTGGCCTGTGTAGGCCCAAAGCTGGCACACTCTTGTTTTAATCTTAAAACAGTGGATCAAGCTTAAAGAAGGCAAGCACAACAACCAATGCTGAACCCCCCCCCCCAACCATCAAACATTGTCTGCCCAACCTGTCCCCCAGGCCATACCTGTGTGTGGCCCACAGGCTGGCACAGTTGATCAGGACGGAGCCTGTTGGGAATCCTTGCAAGCAGGGGACCAGACACAGAAAAGCAAGCCACACCATTCCAGATTGTGAAGCACAACTGTGAGAGCCAGCCAGAAGAAAGGCTTCTGGCCTGTGTAGGCCCAAAGCTGGCACACTCTGGTTTTAATCTTAAAACAGTGGATCAAGCTTAAAGAAGGCAAGCACAACAACCAATGCTGAACCCCCCCCCCATCAAACATTGTCTGCCCAACCTGTCCCCCAGGCCATACCTGTGTGTGGCCCACAGGCTGGCACAGTTGATCAGGACGGAGCCTGTTGGGAATCCTTGCAAGCAGGGGACCAGACACAGAAAAGCAAGCCACACCATTCCAGATTGTGGAGCACTACTGTGAGAGCCAGCCAGAAGAAAGGCTTCTGGCCTGTGTAGGCCCAAAGCTGGCACACTCTGGTTTTAATCTTAAAACAGTGGATCAAGCTTAAAGAAGGCAAGCACAACAACCAATGCTGAACCCCCCCCCCAACCATCAAACATTGTCTGCCCAACCTGTCCCCCAGGCCATACCTGTGTGTGGCCCACAGGCTGGCACAGTTGATCAGGACGGAGCCTGTTGGGAATCCTTGCAAGCAGGGGACCAGACACAGAAAAGCAAGCCACACCATTCCAGATTGTGGAGCACTACTGTGAGAGCCAGCCAGAAGAAAGCCTTCTGGCCTGTGTAGGCCCAAAGCTGGCACACTCTGGTTTTAATCTTAAAACAGTGGATCAAGCTTAAAGAAGGCAAGCACAACAACCAATGCTGAACCCCCCCCCCCCACCATCAAACATTGTCTGCCCAACCTGTCCCCCAGGCCATACCTGTGTGTGGCCCACAGGCTGGCACAGTTGATCAGGACGGAGCCTGTTGGGAATCCTTGCAAGCAGGGGACCAGACACAGAAAAGCAAGCCACACCATTCCAGATTGTGGAGCACAACTGTGAGAGCCAGCCAGAAGAAAGGCTTCTGGCCTGTGTAGGCCCAAAGCTGGCACACTCTTGTTTTAATCTTAAAACAGTGGATCAAGCTTAAAGAAGGCAAGCACAACAACCAATGCTGAAACCCCCACCCCACCATCAAACATTGTCTGCCCAACCTGTCCCCCAGGCCATGCCAAGAATAAACTGCAACACCTTTTTGCAGAGGCAGGCCACAGCAGCACATTGCCCAGCATCAAAAAAATTTACAAAAATTTTAAAAAGGCCTACCAGGTGTCCTCTCAGGATGTCCAGCACAGTTGATCCTCCAGGCAGATGTCCTCCAGGCTCCAGGTGCAGTCTCTCTTCTTCTCCTCTCTCGGTCACAGCTCAGCAGCAGCAGCAACAGAAGTGTTCCAGACAGTCTTGCTCCAAATTTAAATCCCCTGCTGCAGCCTCAGCCAAAGATTTAAATCTATTGGCTGGCATGAGAATGCAGCAGTGGGATTGGTGACTCCTAAAGTCCCCAGTCCCCTGCCTTTCCCCACCCACACTCCAAGAGCCACCCTCCTCCTGCTCTCCCTCCCCTACCTGTTAGTTTTGGCGGGAATCTCTGCTGCTTTGCAAATGCAAAGTGCAATGCAATGCTTGCACCTTGCATTTGCAAGGCAAAGCAGGATTCCCTATCCTCCTTTGCAAGAGGGGTGGGGGGTGACAGAAGGAGTGAGTGATTCACTCCTTCTCCCCCCCCTCCCCTCTTCTAAGAGCCTGCAGGAAGCCTTTGCTTCCAGCAGGATTTTGCTAGCCGCTTGCTAAGGCAAACGGCTAGCAAAATCAAAATGGCGATTCTCGAATGCCGAAAGAATGCCGAAAGAATCCCGAAACGTTTCGGGTTTTTCTTTCGGCAATCCCGAAACGTTTCGGCATTCCCCGAAACGTTTCGGGATTCTTGAAGAATGCCGAAACACTTTTGTTTCGGCATTCTTTCGGCATTCTGAATGCCGAAACGCACATCCCTAGTAACGTATCTTCTAGTTGTCCACCCCTATCAAAGGGGAAAATATAACATTTACCAAAGTTTCTATAGTAGCGCTAGTGTGAATTAGCCCCCCCCCCAATAGCTACTTTGGTGGGGTCTCCAATGGGCTCTCTAGATACTATCATGATTCTTTAAATACCACAAAGTTTGGTCTCAGATACCCCAGAGTTAGACTAAAAAGAGAGTGAGAGAAAAAAAGAGCTTAGTCAGGATCCTAATAGAAGTCTGTAATGTTAACTGTTATGTGCCCATGTTTTGAACCAGTTGCACTTTTCAGATTTGATTGAAGGATAGCCCCATGTACAGTTAATTACGGTAGTCCAATAACAGCACGCAAAGAATAGCTAGGGACTTATTGTCCAGTAACAGGTGAAAGGAATAACAGGCACTTGTAGCTGTAACCAACACCTGAATATTTAGAAGGCCCAAACTAAGAGCATTGCTAAGGCTGCAAACTATTGTCAGGCAGAAAGTGTGGGTGTGCGTGCATGCATGCATTTATGTGTGTGAGACAGAAGCATCCTCATGAAATCACACACATGAATTCTACTTTCCAAGCCCATTAGCCTGCTCCCTCTCTCTCCTGCTGAACTGGTGTGATCAAAACACACTGGAGACTCAGGTGTCTAAATAATGGCCTTCTACTCACAATGCAGAGCTCAGTAATGTCTACCAAGCCCAACGGCTTCATTTTCCTCTGTTCCTGCTGCATTAATGACTAGCTTGAGGGAGGGAGAGAAGGAGTGAAGGATAGCGGAGAGGGGCCCAGCCGACACAGCTAACGAATTGCCTTATTAGAGACACTTTCCTGGGGCCTCAGTGGAGCCTTTCTGTCTGAGTCTGCAAGAACCGGGTCGTTTTGCTGGGCTGTCAGGCCTCCAATTGAGAAGCCACCAAGGAGGCAGCCTGATTCAAACTGTGCCTTGCCTGGCTATGTGAGCCCCCTCAATTTGGAACCCCCAATCCTCCATCTTTTCAGTAGCCCTAATAGTCATTAGGTGCCTGGTAGGTGCCAGTGGTAGAGCCTCTGCTTGGCATGCAGAAGGTCCCTGGTTCCGTCCCCAGTTAAAAGGACCAGGCAGTAAGTGGACCTCGGCCTGAGACACTGGAGGGCTGCTGGCAGTCAGAGTAGACAATACTGACCTTGATGGACCGATGGTCCGATTTGCTATAAGGCAGCTTCATGTGTACAATGAAAAGCCCCTGGGGGGGCAAGTATATCGATATACAGAGCCTGTTTCAGAGCCTGGAGTGGCAGAGTGGGGCCGAGAGAGAGGCAGCAGTCTTGGAGCCTGCACCCCTTCACCCCTCTTTAAGCATCTTTGAGAGGAACATTTGCCCATTTCTGTTCAACTTGGGTAGGTATTGTCAGCATGAAGTTGTGCTATTTTTGGATCTGAGAAGGAAAAAAAAGTTACTGAATTATGGAGCAGTGACCTTAGAAAAATGCAGAGAGTGAGCTAAGATATGCATGTGGGGGGGGGGGGCTGTTGGTAGGCTGCTTTACAATAATGGGATCGTTGCCAGTCACATTCATGCCTGAGTCAAGGACTTTCATTCCACAAGAAGGCCTGAGGATTAATACAGCATCCAAAGTCCAACCTGCAGAGAGACGTGTGTGCCTAACAGCTGTGTTCTTTGTTAGGTGCCCTGGAGTTGCACATCCTTGTGCTGTCTGTGAAGATCAATGGAAGTGTGTGTGGTTGCATCCAATTTCTTGTGCAGAAGGTTGAGCGCCGACATTCCTATCAATATTCTGTAAATCTCTCGTGATTCAAGAAAGGGAACTAATTTCCAAATAAGATACCTTAAACAGAATTTGGAGACCAGTATCTTCTTATAAAGTGCTGTATGGACTCACAGCCCTCACACTCATCTAGTCTTCTCTGGGGTGCCAGGGCTCTACAATACAGACCAGTACCATAGCTCCAAAAGTTCAATGTTCAGCCCTTGGCATCGCCTCTAGAAGGGAAGGAGCGTGCTTTGGTGATAAGGCTCATGCTGTACATGCAGGAAGAACCAAAGTTTTTCCTTGATACTTCTGTTTAAAGGATTTTAGCAGCAGATATTTCTCTACCTGAGACCATGGAGGAACTGCTGCTAGTAAAGGTAGACAATACTAAGCTAGCTGTATCAGTAGTGTGACTCAGTAAAAGGCAGCTTCAAATTGATTCCCAAGACCTTAAAAAGCAGATAGTAATTGGGGAGATGGCTGGATGGACTGGTTCAATTTATTAATGCTGTGATATGTAATACGCTTAATAAAGCTCTGCTTTGCATTGTGCTGATTTGGAGGGGGGAATCTACTAAGGTTTTTAAGTCAATGACTAAAGTCAACAGGAGGATTGCAGCATGAATACTGACAAGAGTCTTGCACCTTAATAAACCCTGCAATATTATTTTTGTTTTGCTGTCAGACAACTGCAAACCCATGCCAGGGTTCTTAGCTTGTCTCCCACTGTGCTAGGTGATTGCCCAGCAGATACCATGGATGTTGGGAAAGGCAGAGTATTAATATTGCTATTAGGAAATGAACATGGAGACCATAAGTGTCCACAGTGCAAGAATATACATCTAACTGGAAACACCAGGTAAACAATAAAATGTGAACATGCTGTATCAAGGAGGAGACTGGCCCAACAGCCTGAGAACTAGATCCTTGTACATGGTGAGAATGTGTAGAGCTGTGCAGATGATCGAGTGCATGTCAAAACATTGTTGAGCCTTGACTTTCCACTTCTAATGAGTTTTAAACTCTAAACTTTCAAACCTCTACAATTAATCCCCCCTCCCCCAAGTTATAGGCACACTTCTCACACACATAATGGCTTCATGTAACTGCATTCAGGACAGCTGCTAAGGAAAAGCCACCTGGTTCTTGCCTCCTGTTTTCCCTTTCTTTGCTGTATGTCTTCTGAGTGCTCCTGTTGTGTTAATTGCTAGATAATTAAGTTAGTTTTGCAGCCTGAGGACCTTTGGCCTAAACACCCCTTGGTGCCTTGACCTCACCGCATTTATTTCCCTGCACATAACCATTTTGAAATCCATTTAAAGCTTTCTCTAGTTTAACTTACCATGTGTGCTCATTGCTCATTTTTTCAGGATGTTGGAAAAGTAACCCAGCTCTTTGAGCTATTATTAGAAGTGGACAAAAGCCCTTGGAACATCCATACAGCTTTTTGTCTTTTTTAACCCTGAGATCAATAGGTTGTGCTGTCCCCAGGAGAGCTACAGCTAAATGACTGCTTGACTACCTCTCTCATTGATATTCCTAAGCATGCCGGCAGCTTTCAGGGCATGTTAAGGCACATTTGCTTCAAGGAAAATGTGCTCTGTAAGTTGTGTTAGCCTCAGAGGAGCTTCCATCCAGGAAGTTTGGTAAGGACATAATGTTGATTCTAACAACCTCTTTCAAGTGATAGGCTGCGTAGCATTTTCAGCATGGAGTCACTGTGTCCCTAAGCAACCATGTCGGGGTTCCACCCCCAGTGTGTTACACCAGATGTCCCTAAAGTGACTTTAAAGATGGCACAGCCACAACAGGAACTTGTAGAGGACTGCATATACAGTCACTGTGGCTCAGGCAAAATGTAATTCCCTTCTCTCTGCCATGGATGACCACACTCACTAGTTGTAGATAATGAGTATTTTAAAGGTGATTTGGGGGCTCAGATTTCCCTGGACTGTTGTGTGTTTGCTTTCCTGGCAGCAGCCCTGTGGTTCAGCAAGAAATACAACACTTCTCAGTCCATGGCCAGGTTCTGTTTCATATGAAGGGCATAGAAAGAGTTAGGCCTGAACAGGATGAGGAATAATTTTCTTTTAAAATATATATTTTTTTGTATAATATAAAATTTCCTTTGATAGCCCAGATAATTAAACGATTCCTTGTTAAGTGTTTGCGCTGTTGTCCTGTTCCCTGAAGGCCCCCTATCTACAGGTTGGCGAAGGGCAGGCATGGTGATGGAATGGTGAGGTAAAGGCACATTCTCTGAAATGTATTCTCTTCTTTACACAGTTTTCTTCTGCAGAAAAAAAAAAACAGCTCCAGCTACTGCATAAAATGGTTGATGTAGGCTCCATTTCCCAGCACTGAGTTTTGAAACAGACTGTGGTACTTGGTGCTGGCTGTCCTATCTCACATTAAGTTCTGAAACTGGTCTGTCCCATTCTCTAGCTGAGATCTGGCTACATAACAATCAGCTGGAGGAGATGCAGTCTTTCCTTTGATAGTAGAAACTGATCCCTAGGTTCAGTAGATTCTATTCCATTCTGTACTCCTATATAGTGCTGTTTAACAGGAGCAGTGGTATTTAGAAAAATTAACAGGCTTTAGTAGATTGGTAATTCTATGCAAGGATTTGCATATACAAAAAATCATAGCATTTGGATTTGCCTGAGCCGGTTTCTGGGGCAGAATCCCTGAAACTTTAGCTACAACTAGGCCTTTTACTGGGTCTCTCTCTCTCTCTCTGCCCTTCTTATCAACATGAATGATTCACTCTGGTTTCGGTATCTCCTCCTTGCCCTGCAGCTAGTTCAGACACGTGGTTCTGGGCAAACTATTGCAGTTCAGAGTTCAACCTTATGAGTGGAATAGACACATAAATCTCATGGCAATGTTTCTGTCACTACCCAATTGGACATGTCTTCCTGCCAAGCTGGCAGTGTGAAGGCTTAGATCTTTCAGCTTCCAGAAGGCACTTTTGTGCTGGTGTTCTGTTAACATTCATTTGAAGGATTCCATCAGAAGCCTTTTCTTTTAAATCCTCACTGAAATGAATGGGATGTGTGCAATGGCAGAAAAGTACAGTTATCATTAACCTTTTAAATTATTTTTGTGGCTGGGTTTTTAGTGGTTTGTTAATTTACTGATTTTATACTATTTTCATGACTACCTTGAGAGCTACATCAAACAGGTTTCTGGAGAAGTGACAAGCAATTCTTTAAAATAAATTAATGATCTCTTGGGAACAGGTACAGCAGAAAGTCCTGGAGAGTGCTGGTCTACAAATCCACAAATGTTACAGAGCACAGCAAGATATGAATTTCATGTGCTCTGGTTTTTGTGCTCGGGTGCATTACTTTGCATTCAGGAACCAGGAATGAGTATTTTGGAAAAACAAATACATTTTACTCATTTCACTTGCTACACATCTCCCATTTAATCAAGCTGCATTGTACCTTTGCATCCTGATGCCCTTCCTTGTAACACCTCACCCACCTTTTGGCTGGTATATAAACACTCAGGGATCGCCATTCCTACTTGCATCTGAAGAAGAAGGCAGTGACTCTTTAAAGCTCATACCCTGAGAATCTTGTTGGTTTCACATCCTGCCATTTCACTCAAAATTCTTGTTGGTTTCACATCCTGCCATTTCACTCAAAGTTCACTCAAACATGATTATCTGCAACAGGAGTGGGCATAACCAGATAGGAGACTAGTGCTGGAGGAAGTTGCTATAGATACATGTTGAATGCAAATGCTAGTTGTCCTATGAACTTATATGCAGTTCCCTTCAATTCCACAACTCATTGTTTTCTCTACAAAATGCAAACCTTACTTGGTTTGCTCTTACCTTAATGTAGACATCTTCAGTCATGTTGAAACTGTGGGCACTTCTGGAATATCAAAAACAGATATGTGGGAACCATAACAAAGAGGCTGCTAAAAGAACTGAATCCAATCACAAAATGTTGAGAGTTCTGCAAAAATGTTAGGTTTTAAGCTACACATCCTCCTATGGTGGAGACAGATGTTTTCAAATAGGTGCACCCCTGCAGAGAGCTGCCTCTTGGGCTCTTCTGAACCACCTCCTTCAACTTCTTAGAGGAGATTGATTAGTTAGACCCATTTCAACCAAATCATGCCTGTTTTGGGGACTGAAATAGCCTAACTAGAAATATTTGCCAGATGAATGTCAGAGGGAGTTTGGCCCTATTGTTTCTCCTGTACTTATCAGCGGTTTTCAACACAATCAACCATAGTACCCTTCTGGAGAGGCTAACTGGGTTGGTAGTCAATGTTCCACTTGGTAAATAATTGAAACAATGAATCCATATGGATTTCCAGCTGTCAAAATAGTTAACTTTGCATTATAACAAACATGCTTGGATTTCCAGAGTTTTGACTGAGGACATGAGCTCCGCCCACTTGGTGCTGCAGCCGGTTGAATTTACTGCTCTAAAGATGTTAAAGACTGAGGACATTGATGGTGGTTTCCCCATTTATATGTTTCGGTCTCCCTTGTCAACTTAAAGAAAATGGTGAACATGCTAAACTACATTGGCTGTCGGAACTGAATATGATACCAGTGCTTATGTACATGCATGCATGCACACGTATATACAGATACTAATAAACTGCATGGGTGATGTCATCTAGAGTCTTTCTTTTATATCTAAGCACAGGATAGGCATTTCTGGGAACAGGATCTCTATAATGATAGACCTATGGTTTATCAAGGTGTTTGTGAGCAGCAAAATAAAAAAATTCGATTTATATACCACCCTTCAGGACAACTTAATGCTCACTCAGAGCAGTTTACAAAGTATGTCATTATTATCCCCACAACAAAACACCCTGTGAGGTGGGTGGGGCTGAGAGAGCTCCAGAGAGCCGTGACTAGCCCAAGGTCACCCAGCTGGCTTCAAGTGGAGGAGTGGGGAATCAAACCCGGCTCTCCAGATTAGAGTCCCGCACTCTTAACCACTACACCAAAATGGATCTCCAAAAGCTAATATGCACTCCCTGATCCTAGGAGAGAGTTGTTTAGTTTTATAGGAACTGAGACCTCACAAGCAAAATATTGAACAAGCCAAACCTCCATAAATGCGGAGAAGACTAGCCATTTCATCTGATAAATCAGCCACTAGATTGAGTATCCTTCCTGGCTCCCTTCTAAATAAATACTAAATACTTATTTTTTAAGTATATTGCTACCTACAGAGCCACATCCATGATGAATCTGTCAAGAGTTTTCTAATGAAAAGAGTTTTCTTTTTAAAAACAATCATTTTTCCATATAAAAAATTATGAAAGATTTTCCGTCTTGATAAAAGTCTTTCAATTTTCTGAAGAAAGAAAAGGAAAAACCAAGCAAGCTTTGACAAATGAAACTAAAGCTTGTCAAGAGGGGTATATTTTTTCTTTACTGGAAATCAAACATTTTTTGGTTATCAGTTTTTGTTAACAATTCTTTTTAAAAAATGAGACATCTAAAGTGCACGCACATTTGAAAGTTGTGAAAGGAAAACAATTGCATTTTTTAAAATGTGCTTTCGAAACCTGTGATTTTCAGTCAGTACTATACTTCTTCTTACTGATACTGGATCATAAATTTGGGTGGCCTGTACATATGATGGTAAGAGAGGTGTATTGTAGTAACCAAAGTAGCCTCTCTTTCTTTCTTTCTTTCTTTCTTTCTTTCTTTCTTTCTTTCTTTCTTTCTTTCTTTCTTTCTTTCTTTCTTTCTTTCTTTCTTTCTTTCTTTCTTTCTTTCTTTCTTTCTTATTGAGGGAAAAGGCTGTATTTAGACACAATGCAGCCAAAGCTACACACTTAAATCCTATTGATTCCAGTGGCATTTCAGTTTCTCCCACTGAAATCAATTAGGCTTCAAAGTCTTTCTGTGGCTGTATAATATTCCTTTTTTTACAAGCCTTCTTTCCCACCACTCAAAAAAGATACAATTTCTGAAGTGGAGCAGGACATATGAGAATACATTTTAGCTAATTTGATACACTGGTGACTGATCTTTTTAGCACATACCTAGGGATGCCAGCTCTGAGTTGGCAAATTCCTGGACATTTAGAGGCCGGAGCTTGGGGAAGGCAGTTTCTGGAGGGTAGGGATCTCAGTGGGGTATAATGCCATACACTCCCTCCTCCAACGCAGGTATTTTATAATTCTCAGAGAATCCCTGGGGGTTGACAATCCCACAACTCAAAATACTGCTCTTCCATTCTGTGTTGTGGTCAAAGGTGGCTATGAGACTGAGGCTAAACCATTCTTACAGGGCAGGAAACTAGAACTGTATGGCTAGAAGCAAGAAGTGTGGTTGAAGTTGAGGCTGGAAATCAAGTCCATCACCGCAAACAATAGGCTCAGGGAGCTAAAGACAGGTTCATAATCAAACAAAGGGTAAAGTCCTCAAGGTGGAGGTAGGGGTGGGATGAACCTTCAAGACCTAAGGCCAAGCTACAAGTGACGAATGACACTTGAACAGCAAGTGGATTGAGTGGAGGGCAAGTGAACAGGGAGAAATACACTTGCTGTTCAAGTGTCATTCGTCACTTGTAGCTTGGCCCCTAGTTTCTGTTCCCCTCTCTAGTGTTGTATATGAGGGGAATCACTTAGGCTTTGTGTTTGGTGTTGGTTGTATTAGTGTTCTCCATTTGTAAGTGTTCTTTCCCGTTTGGGAGCAATAAAGAGACCTGTTTTTGAAGCTACCAGAGTCTCCTGAGCGTTGGCTATAAAGCAGGATTGAAGAGTGAGCAAGAAGCAGAATACGTAAGCTCACTCCCTACCTGTCACAGACTTGCTTGGCTCCCAGCTAGGCTGGCCCCTGTGCTTCTGTGCAGCTCTGTGCATCAAATTGGCTAACAACCAAGGAGTCTCACGTCTAAAATATTACTTTCCATCCCCCTCCTTTGAAAAAAAAAAGGGACTCCTTCCCTTTCTCCCAGGACTGGCGTTGGCTGCCACTAACCTTACTAGACCTGCCCCCTCTCTTTCCCCTAGACCTCCTTTGCAAAGCTAAACACTATGTGCATACAATGTTTTGTGTGAGAGTGAGGAAGAGGCTTTCTAGTCCTCCCCTCCTCAGAGCTGAGCTTGTCAGCAACAACCAGCTTTGGTCAGTGTAACAGAGCACATGGGTGAGTTTCTTCCTGAAGCAATCTTCAGTTACCCCCCCCCCCCCAAAAAAAACCCTCAGTGATCCTGGGTATTAAATATTATTGACTGCACATAAATCCTAGAAAGCACAGATGCTTGGGACCAGTCTATAGACGGGACATTTTGGCAGAACTCTAAGAAGAAAAAACATATTTTGCTAGTTAACCTACACTTACAAGAACATCTATATAGAACTGGCTCCAAGATGGAGAGTCACACAGACTGCCAGATCTTGTCTCCCTGATTCCAATGTATTGATTATGGTTACCAGTTTCAACCAGCAACTAGTGGGGGTAGTGGACTTATTTGGTATAGGGGTGGGGGTGCTTCACTGACAACATCATCACATTATGGGCATCATGTTGAGGTCACTCTTGAAAGCAGATTGCTGGAGGATGCTATGGACATTCTGGTATTTGGGCAAAACTCTGTGGTTTGACGATAGAGATTTGTTCAAATACCACAGCATCCCCGGTTTCCCCCAGTGACATGCTGAAATCATTTCCAAGTGATTGAAAGTGATGTCAGCATTGTGTTCCCCTACCCCAGCAGCCTGCTGAATAGCAGTAGGAACTGCCCTCTGACAGTAGAGGATCCCACGCCCTGAGCAGAATTGTAAGTCTGGTCTTGAACCAATCAAACTTTAGAGTATCACATCAAAGTTTTCCCTCAAAGCTAACTCCTGACCAATCACTTTCAAAGTCTGAATTGTAGGTGTTTTACAAGAGAAGAGGCCAGTAATAATCCATCAAGTGCTCTTGATAGTTTAGCCAAATAGTGAAATTGTGGCTGAGATTCCGTTTCCATCCCAGTTTATCATTCTTCATATACCTGTGCCTCCCTTCCTGGAATAACAACAACAACAACAACGCTGATATCTGGTTGATACTTCAGTCTCCAGTGGAAACTTGTATCAGCTTAGCAAGGCCAATCATTAATAACGTGATCTCTGCTTATTGTTGATTGTGTTTTGGATAATTTGAATAATGATGATGATGATGATGACTGCGCGTATATGCCACTCTTCTAGACAGATTAGTACCTCACCCAGAGCGGTGAACATGGTCAGTGTTATTATTATCCGCACAATATAGCTGGGGAGCTGGGGCTGAGAGGAGTGGCTTACCCAAGGCCACCTACTGAACTCATGGTAGTAGTGGGATTCAAACCAGTAGAGTGCTGATTCACAGCCGAACACTTAACCACTGTGCTACAGCAGCTCTGGAATCTTATTTCTTGATTCCATCAGATAAGCCTGTATTATTCTCAAAGCATAGTTATCCTTTCCAACACCACCTACCAAGCCCCAGAAGATACCACACCCATAAGTAACCACTCCAAGGAAGCAGGCGCAAAGCTCAGTTCTTCTTCTGTAGACAACTTACCAGGACTGAGGACCGAACTCAGAAAGGCAGCCTGAACTGTCCTTTGATGTGCTTCCTTAGTCACATGCCTTTGTTGGGCTGGCCCAAACTGCAATTCCTTGGGTGACCATTTGCAGAAGAGAGCTTTCTTCATGCTTTGGTTAGTTGGCTTGCTTGTGGCTGCAATGGCACAGGGGCCCTGGATTTCAGGGTTCTGTGTTCAAGATCCCTAGCACAGTAGAGCTGCAGTACATACGCATCTCCTGTGCCTTGATATGGTTTTGCCTCTAGGCTCTTTGAACCAAGAAGTAGACCTGGCAGTACCGTTTAGCTAGCCCATAACCCCTCCTACTGTTGATAAGGTATTTCATAAAGCCTGTTGGCTATGCCATGTGGCACCCATGCTGCAGTCCAGCACCCATAATTTAGAGCATTTTACATACCTACTTTCTTCATCAGCATTGAGAATGTTAAATAAAATAAAACAAAACAAATAGCATGGAGAAAAGAGGGTGGGTGGATGGGGGTGGAAAGAAGCAATATTTGCATAATAAAGTAAGAAATATATTTTGTACACTGCATTAAATGCTGATCACCCCCATCTCCCAAGGGATAGACAGTAAAACTAGAGAAGGGCAACAGGAATGATTAGAGTAGTTAAAAAGCATCCTCGTTGCAAGAGATTAAAAAGATTAGTCACATTTGCTTCAGCAGAGACAAATAAGAGAAGACGTGATAGAGGTGTGAAAATAATGAATAGACTCAAGAAGGTCAATCAGCAGCTTCTATTTACCACTTCCCTTAGCAGAACAGAAGAAAAGGAGCAATCAGTTAAATCAGAAATTACAAAAACACAACTGTGTGTCTTTTACACAATGCATAATTGTGTAGCAATGGAACTCACTGCCAAGAGATGTAATTTAGGCTTATGGTTAATAGGCTTCAGAATAGAATTGGATATATTTACTTCTCCAATGATATACCCATTGTTACTTTGAGTAATAGGGAAATAAATAAGAGGACTAAACTTGGCATTAATCAGTTACAAATTGCCCAGAGTTCAGAGGATGTTTTATCTGATGCTTATTATTAAATTTGATGGTTATTGAATGATTATTCCTTATTAGTTTCTTGCATGTTCCCATTAGCTTTTCATACTCCTTATCTCCCTCATTCTCCTTCTCTTTCTTATAGTGCTTTTCATGTGGCATGGAATTAGCCCCAGATCAGTTTTAAACCATTACCCTTCAAATTTTTAAAAATTATTTTTGGCTGGCAATCACTAATGTATTCCAACATCCATCCAAACATAAAATACAGGTAGCAGAATCTGATTCTCCTTCTCCACTGGTGGCCACCTCTTTTATTCTTGGTCCAGTTTCTCTCCCTCCATCCTGGCTACATTTCCTGCCTCCCCTGCAATTCACCACCTCATTATTATTCATCTCAAAATTAACATACTGTGCAAGTTATAGGGATCTCACCTATGTTCTATAGGGCTGAATGCCAAATGGCAGCTAAGTTCTCATGATGTAGTCTCACAAGATCTTGATATCTGAAGAAGTGAGCTGTGGCTCACAAAAATGCATACCCTACCACAAATTTTGTTAGTCATATAGGTTGCCACTGGACTCTTGCTCTTTTCCAAGATCTTGGTTGGCACGTGGTTTTCTAGGCAACACAGAAGAATTAATCTTCTGAGACTGTGTCACAAGATTTCGACTGCGATTTGGAGTTGTTCTGCAATCCCATTAAACATTGCTGAAGATTCCTGCATCAGACAGTGTTCACTATTTGTTGAAAGGTGTTAGAGCATTTTCTGAAATATCAGGTGAATGTTATTTTGCTCTGTTCTTCAGAAAGAGCTGTAAGCCTTTCACGTACAGTGCAGAACACTTTTTCTGTGGAGGGGGGCTCAGGGATGTTATTTTGGGTTACTGAACACCCCCCGCCCCTAGTAGTGCCTAGGATGCTGAGATGTAGTCTCATAGGATCACAGTTGCCATTCTGAACTTGGGGGAGGGGCTGTGTTCCCCTTGTATAATGTTGGATGGTTCTGCAGACATGGGGGTTCTTCCAGTTGTGGAAACACCTTCCTAACAGTGGGTGGGTCCCACAGAGTGATTGGGCCAGCATAGCAGAACCATCATAGAATTTAAAAAGACAATCTGATCTGGGTTCACTTAAAATTATGAGGCAGGAACCCGGCCTAGAGATTAAGCAGTAAGCCAGAAACTCCCAGTGTAAATCTTTCACTAGGAGCCAATCCGCAATGTTGCAGCCTCAGACAACCCATCTGCATTATTAATACTGATTGATCTTACCAGTGAGATACTATTGTAGTAAGATACTATCTCTATTGTGGGGGTTGTGGGTCACAGGTGAATACTTGAAAGTCCTGCATATATGCTAAACAATGGGTTGTATCCACCCAGCTTTTTCAGTCATTCTTGCATAATTCCTGTCCTTATTACAGCCCCCATCCCATATGGCTTTTGTACACCTTGATCCTGTTATCCATTGTGCAGTCTTTGTGTGTGTGTTTGTGTGTGTGTGTGCATGTGTGTGTGTGTCTGATAGAGAGGACAAAAGTTTCCTTTTTCACCCACAGAAAAGCTGGGTGAATCCAGACCATTATTACTTTTTTGATGACTGGGAGTGCAGCAATTCATAAGAATCAAAGAAAATAAATGTGAAGTTTGTGCAGATGCCTCAAAAGTTGGGGCTGGCACTTTACAATTGCCGATACTTCTTTAGTTCTGTATAGTGCAGGTATCTAAAAGATTTGATAATGGCCGAATCCACATTACCTCTGCGCGTCCCAGTGTTGCACTAAATGTCCGCGAAACACCCGGAAGTATAGCGTCTTTCAAGCGCGATTCAGAAATCACGCTTGAAAGACGCTATACTTCCGGGTGTTTCGCAGACATTTAGTGCAACACCGGGATGCACGGAGGTAATGTGGATTCAATAATTCTTAAACTACCTTATCCTGGATATTAGGAGTCAAGGTTATATTCCAGTTTATCTGTTCTAAAACCAGCTTGTCTCTTTCTGGGAAATAATTTTGTTCCAAAAGACATGTCTAGAAAACAGTATCACTCTGAGTTAGATGCTGGCGCGGATGCATGTTTGGCTGATGTACCTTTGGCACTTGCTTCTCTGATTTATATGGATACCTTTCAGCTTGTGGAGCTTGAGGACCTTGCAGAAGTGAAGCCTACTTCCTGTGCTCTTGGCCCTTGCCCTTCCTGGCTGAGAAAAGCTACCAGAGGAGGACTGGCTGAGTGGGTAAGGGGAGTTGTCAATGCTTCCTTGAGAGTAGGAATTGTATTACCCATGCTCAAGGAGGCAGTAATTAGACCTGTGCTGAAAAACCCTCCCTGAGCCTCGCTGTGTTAGAGAACTTCCAGCTGGTCTCCAATCTTCCATTCTTGAGCTAGGTGTTGCAGTCTGGGGCTAGGCACCAGTCCAAGCTGGCAGGTTGCGCCTGGTGTATGCCCTGGCTTACATATGGTCAGGCCGTCCGAAGTCACACATGAAGAGGGCAGTCCAAAAACAAATCCAACAGTCCAAGTTCAAATACAGGCAAGCAGTCTGATAAACAGAAGGTGGAGGCAAAATCAGGAGTCAAACCTGGGTCATAAGTCGAGAGTTCAGTCCAAGGGGTGGCAAGGTGCAACACTAGGGTTGAAGGCTTCCAGACACGAGGCTCAGGTCGCGGGGAGTGGTGAGCTAGGTTGCTTCCATGCCAAGCCCTGCTCGGCATCTCCCTTTTATCCTCTGCTCTGGATAAGAGGCTATGGTGCAGGTGTTTCCTCTGTGCCTGATAGCAGCATCTCACTCTTGGAGCTCAGTCCCACCCTGTGCTGAGCTTGCAGCCGGATGCTCCAATGTCTTTCACAAGCCACCTCCCATGCCCTGTTCTTCCTTCTCATAGCTGGTTTGGAAGGCTTATTTCTCCATGATGCCAGGGTCTTCTGTGCTACGCAAAGCCCTCACCCCCGACTGCTTCTTCAGAGGTCCCTGGCTGCATTGCTAGCTGCTCTGTTGACAGTTCAGCTGGCACCATGGCTGACTCTGCTGCCGGCTCCTCTGACGTAGAGGCTGGCTCTGCTGGCTCCTTGAGTTCCTCATTCTCCAAAGAGGACTCAATGTCAGGTGGCAAGGTGATGGAACGCAGCAGGGCCGTGACACCAGGTGTTAGAGCAGGTGGTTGCTTCTCAGCTTGAAAGAGACGGATTTTCCGGATCCATTTCAATCTGGCTTCAGGCTGTGATTTGGAACAGAGACTGTACTGGTCACTTTGGTTGATAACTTTTACTGAGGAAGTATTCATGTGTGTGTGTGTGTGTGTGTGTGTGTGTGTGTGTGTGTGTGTGTGTGTGAGAGAGAGAGAGAGAGAGAGAGAGAGAGAGAGAGAGAGAGACCCTGCTTGTCTTGCTGGACCTCTCAATAGCCTTCAGTACCATCAACCATGGTATCCTTGTGAGTCACTCTGGGACTAAAAGGCGCTGTGTTATGGTGATTTGAGTCCTATCAGCAAGGTCAGTCTCAGAAGGCTTTGCTGGCTGATTCCTGCTCTGTCCCTTGGCCGTTGGCCTATAGGGTTCTGCAAGGTTTGGCCTTATACCCCCATGATATTTAATATATAAATGAAGCCACTTGGAGAAGTCATCAGGAGGTTTGGGCTGCAGTGTCACTAATATGCAGATGATACCCAATTCTATTTTTTCCACCTAATCCCAGGGATGTTGTTGATGTTTTGAACTGATGGTTGGAGTCAATAAGAGGCTGAATGAGGCAGTAAGGGGCTTGGAGTCAGTAAGGGACAGAAAATGAATCCTGAGAAGACAGAGGTTCTCTGTGTAGTAGAAAGGAAGACCAGGAACTTGAGAGATCTCTTGTCTTGGACAGGATTTTACTTTCCTTGAAAATCAGGTTTATAGCTTGGGAGTGCTGCTCCAACACAGCAGTCGCCTTGGAAAACCAAGTGGCCGAGTCGGTTTGGAGTACTCTTGCCAAGCTTCGGTTGGTGCATCAGCTGCACCCATTCCTGGCTTAGTCAGATCTAGTCACACTGATCCATGCCTTAGCTACATCTGGACTGGACTATTGCAATGCTCTCTACTTGGGCTACTCTTGAAGTAATGTAGAATACTGCAACTAGACTGCAGGTTGGAGCCAATTATCAGGAGCACCCAACCCTGATATTACAGCAATTACACTGGCTACTGATCTGTTCCTGAGCACAATCAAGGTGTTGTTTTTGGCCTTTAACGCCCTATGTGGCCTGGGAACTGAAGGACCATCTTCTCCCATATGTTCCTGCCTGGGAATTAAGATCACAGGAGAGGCCCTGCTGATTATCCTGTCAGCTAAAGAAGGTCACCTGGCGGGTACACAAAAGATGGCTTTTTGGTGGTGGTCCCACAATTATGGAACAGCAACCCCAGGAAGGTGTGTCTGGCCCCCTCACTGCCGATCTTCAAGAGGCTAGCACAATTGGAGGGGATGTCCCAGGGAGAGTCAAAGTTATTCCACAAAAGTTTATACTTGAAATATTATTTACTATATATCTTATTCATTGTCCACAATGCTCATTAATCATACACCAATTCACACGAAACTCAAAGTTCCCAGACTTGTTCACAAAAGCAGTCCTGTGTCCAATTGGTCCCAAATATATGTTCTCTTGATCATAGGAGTGTTGAACAATACAATCCGGGCCGTGCGCCCAATCCGGGGCCGGCTGTACATCGGATTTCGTGAATATCTTCTTCAGGGGCGTGGCCTAATAAAAATAATAAAGTAATACAAAACAATCAACACTTCCCCCTTTTTTTTCTTTCTTAACATCATCAAAAACCAGAACCGAACACTCGTAGTACTGACCTCTGCGATCAACCTCTCATACACTTTACACACTTTACACAAATGCTCCAAGGACCAGGCGGCGGTATCTTCATTAGCACGCCCAGAACATCACATGAGAACCGATATAAATACAATGCTTCCTTAAGCTCTTAAAGGGAACGCATCCACTTCTCATATTACAAAAAACAATGTAAAGATAAATCAAGATTCAGACCCAACGGATGCTTGGTTTGTAACGTGTGTATCCAAAATGCTTCCTTCTGTAATAACATTTTGTGATCGCCTTTCTGCAAAACGCTTAATATTGCCACCCGAAAATCTGCTTCAGGGTGTTGGTGGGAGAGAAAATGCTGTGTCATAGGAGCCTCCATTACCTTGTTCCTGATACGGGAAATGTGTTCCAAAATCCGTGTCCTAAGTGATCGTGTGGTACATCCCACATAATACAAAGGACAGGTACATTCAATTACATATACCACATTGGATGTTTGGCACGTGACAAATTGGTTAACTGAAATATTCTTGCCCTTAATGACCAGTTCATGGCCCTCCCAGATATTTTTGCATATCCCACAGCGTCCACATTTAAAGATACCCACCGGTAAATGCCTATCAATGGTAATCTCAGTTACTTTCGCCCTAACCAGAAAGTCCCTTATGCTTTTGTTGCGTCGAAGGCCACATAAAGGGTGTGAAGCACAACCCTCAATGTCCCTGACTAACGGCCAATGTCGATTAACAATCTTTTTGATCTCATTGGCTAAAGGAGAGAATTCTAGTGCCCACTTAATTCTGTTGTCGTTAGTTCGTTCCTGTGTCTGAAAGAGAGAAGCCCTGTCCCTAGCCCGTGCGCGTGAGAGTGCTGACTGCACTACCTGCGGTGGATAATGTCTATTTATAAATTGCTGGCAGAGCGCCTTGCCATCCCTCTCAAAATCTTGCATAGTTGTGGAATTCCGCTTAATGCGCAACAGCTGTCCATAGGGGATGTTTGCTTTAAGAAAATAAGGGTGAAATGACCCAAATTCTAAATATGAATTTCTATCCGTGGGTTTAAAAAAGGTTCGTACTTGAACTCTATTATTCACACTCCAGTAGGTAGTAACATCCAAAAAAACAATTTCTTGGGGATGATGGTGCCACTCAAATTTAACATGTTGATCCCTAGTATCCAACCACTCACAAAAAGATTCCACCTTGTCATTTCCTCGAAACAAAAAGTATAGATCATCAATAAATCTCCCATACCAAAGGATAGATGTATGGAAGGGGTTAGATTCATGCAAAATATATTGCTCCTCCCATTGGCCCATAAATAAATTAGCAATACTCGGGGCCGCCGAACATCACATAGCGACCCCTTTGATTTGCAAAAAGAAAGAGTTCTCAAACTGAAAATAATTCTTTTCTAAGACCAAATCTGTTAGCTGTAACAAAAATTCAACTGGATAAGGAAGATTGTGTAAGGATCTTAGCGTGTCTTCAATGACCCTTCTAGCCGTTTCATGTGGTATAATGGTGTACAAGGACCGTACATCCATAGTAAAAAAAACGGTATCTTTATCCAACTCTTTGCCCTCCACCTGTGCAATGAAATCCCGGGTATCCTTCAAAAGTGATCTAACCTGAAAAACGGCTGGCTGGAGCACCGAATCCAAAAGAATAGCTAAGGGTTCCAAGACAGACCCGCATCCTGAAATTATAGGGCGTCCTGGGGGAGGTGTAATCTGCTTATGAATTTTAGGAAGAATGTAAAATAAAGGGATCCTGGGGGAAGTGACTAGGAGGGCCTTATGGACATGTTCATCAATATCACCCAGTTCACGTGCTTCATTGACTACAATTTTAATCAGACGTTTAACATCATCCGTTGGGTCTGTATTTAAGCTTTGTTTTTATTTATATTGTAAGCCACCTTGGCCCTCACCTTGACAGCACAAGCAAGCCTGATCTTGTCAGATCTCAAGCGAAGATCTGACCTTGGTTAGTAATTGGATGCAGACCAGGGTTGCAGAGGCAGGCAATGGCAAACCACCTCTGTTCATCTCTTGCTTGGAAAACCCCACTAGATGTCTCCATAAGTCAGCTATGACTCGTCCACACTCTCCACCACCAAGCCACCTTGAGTCTCTGCAAAGTGGAAAGGTGGCTAACAAATGTTTTAAATGAATAAATGAATAAAATATCCTCCAGGTCTGAAGTTGAAGAAATCCTGTGGGATTTCTTTCCTTCCCATAAGAAATCCTGTATTGCTTTCCTTCTCATAACCTCATAAGATGCCATAACTTCTGGTTTTCTTACTACTAACTTATCCATCAGATGCTTATGTGTTCATGCATCATTGTGTTGCTGAATTTAACCCTGATGATGTGGTCTACCTGCAGGATCTACTTTCTTTTCATGAGTTCTTTAAAGTGCTTGGTAGTACAAATGGATAAATAAGTTCACTCTCCACCCCCACTTCCTTGAATCCTTTTATACAAGGTCAGCTGTTCAGAATATGGAGGCACTAATAGACATTTTTTAGAAATGTGTTCCAGTAGAAGATAGTGTCTTTGGACAATTATAGGCATGTTTTATCTCTCTGCAACTACAGCGGGTCTCCTGATGCGATTTTCCGTACATGATGACACACATGTTCATTTCTCTCTTGATGTCCCATCTGGCAGGCTTTGTGGCTGTTCTTCAGCAAGCTAATTTACAGTTCCCATTAGCCATGCTTCAACTAAAACCAATTTATTTGTTTGAATAAATGGCTGTAGTTGAAACTGCCTCCAGTGATGGATTGGTATCTAGTCATCTTGGGAAATAAAAATAGTTAACCTTTGGATAGCACTTTTATTTTTATTTTTTTAATTTATACTGTGTCAGCACAGGGCAACATAAGAGAGTGTTTTCTTTTAAAGATAAAAATCTAAACATCCACCTTAGAATCCTGCTGCCTTTCAATGAGTGTTTATAGCCAGTCCCTTTTAAATCCTTTGCTAACCATCTCTAAAGCTAATCTTTAAAACAGTAGGTCATGACATGAAAAAATATAATAGGATTCCCCATTATTGTGTGAAATGTAATGGTCTGGAAGCTAGTGTGATGTTTTCACTTTACCTACAGAATAGTCTTTGAACGAATAGGGGATGGGAAACAAATGTTTAAAAATCATGTCTCGGATTACTCCAAAATTAATTTTGCATTAGAAGTAGTAATTAATGTGTCTGAGTCTCTTGCTAGTGGAAGCTCCAGTCCTGGAAGGGGTCTTGCTTATGCAGTTAAATCAGTCCTCTCTACAGGCAAACAAATGAAGAAGGAGAATGGAAAGATGCTCCTAAATCTAAAGAAGACCATTTCGGGACAGGACAGCAGTTGCAGAGAGGGGAGGAGAGGAGTCTTTCAGTCATTCGTTAGGCTTTCAAAAGCTCCTGTCTAATTAATGTATTTTTGTAACCCAGAATCTTGTTAACCCTGCTGGATTATGCATTCACCATCTGACTTGTATGGCAAGGTTGTGTCCTAGGTGTGCTTGATATTTTTTTATGGGGTGAATTTATTTAAATGTTTAGTTAAATATCCCATCACAATATCTCAGCCTTCTCAAGAAAGACTGGTCTATTAGAACATTACAGTTTATTTTATATTATTTATCTATTTGCTTTGTATACAGCTTTTCTTCAATTAAGAGCTCTAAGTAGTTCACATCATAAGCAATTACATTAGTTAAAAACTAATACAAAACATAATATAATCAATAAAAGTGCAATAAAACAACAGCACAGTATAAGGCCAAATTGGCCCCTATGATATATGGGAAGTGCTTCCAGAAGTGATATCACACCTGCTGGGAGCACACATGTGCTGTGCTCGTGTACTCATGGAAATAAGCAATAGTAAGTGCCGGACCCTACCTCCCTCACATTGGGAAGGGAAGGGAACCTGGCACCCCTATGCCTGGCTGGAGGAAGCAGCACCCAGTGCACCAGAACCCCATATGGCCTGGGTGGAGGTGGCCCTGGCCTGCCAAAGACTCACATGGTCAGGCAGAAGAAAGTGCCCAGCCAGGGAAGGTAGTGCCCACTTGAGCTATGCTCTGGGGAACTATGTCCTCTAGTAGCAACCCAAGGCTATGAAACTCTGCAAATAATATTATATTATGGTTCGATACAAATAGAATATACGGCAATCAGTTCTGCCTCACAATAAGAATATTAAGTGTGGAAAGGTGCTCTGCCAGCTCGGCAAGTAGGCTGCCTCTTCTTCCTTTAGGAGGGATGGCGTGGAACAGGTAGAGCGCCTTTTCCTCCCTTCCTCCTCTGTGGGGCAGAGCCTTTTCCACGATTTTTTGCCCCTCCTGGTCCATCCCTATAGTAATGTGATTACAATTCAATGAAATATTTCAATTGATGAGATTTTAAACACAGAATGCTGTTTTCCTGATATTGTTGAGAAACGTGTCTGGAAAGTGATGGCTCTAATCAAGGCATTTGGGAATTTTGGTTATAAGATCTGAGGAAATGGCCGGAGGGAAACACTAACAGCGCAGTCCTGAGCAGAGTTACTCTAGTCTAAGCCCATTGACTTCAGTGAGCTTAGACTGGTGTAACTCTTCTTAGGATTGCACTATTAGCCTTGTATTCCAGAAGATTAACATGCAGAACCTCCCCCCCCAATGCATGCTTCCTGATATGTTTGCAAGCCGCCTCATAAGCTTTGGCTAAGAGCACTTGCAGACTATAATAACTCTTAAATAAATAAAAGTGTCATCTGCACAGGGTTTATGAGGAAGCAGACAATGTAAACACTGATGGAGAATTGTGATGCATAGACTAAAAGGTGATGCATAGACTAAACATGGACAGTTTCTTTATTCTTTTGTGTAGTTGAGCAGCTAGAGGAAATGCTGTAAAATTAACAAATAATAGTGTTGAGATAAACTATTTTTAAAATGTGCCCCCACCCCACCCCAGTTTGTTGTATTATGAAATTGATTATGGTTACAGTAGCACTTCAAGAAAGTACTATTTTCATTCTTGGAATGTAAAAATATCTATGCCTATTTATTTATTAGCACATCCTATAGAGCTGTCAACTCCAGATTGGAAAATTCCTTGAGATTTGGGGAGGCAGGGGGTGGTACCCAGGGAGGGAGCTTGGTGGGTGAAGTGATGCTATAGAGTCTGTCCTTTGAAGCCACCAGGGAAATTAATCTCTGTATTCTGGAGATCAGTTGTAATTCAGAGGGAATTCCAGGTCCCAGTTTGAGGATGGTAACTATCATCCTAAGCCTTGTGACAGCAAAGTGATTAGAATTGAAGTTCACTAGCCAATATATCAGAAAAAAATTCACAAAACCTGATTGTATTCTAGGACTGTTGCAGATAGAGCAGCTATCTTTGCTGATCCTCCCCCAGTATATATTAGGCTTCAAATTTTAGACATGATCAATAAGACCTGAAGTTCTGACTTGGAGCTAATCCAGATGAGCTGTTGAAAGTTTCATGGATGGAAATTGCAGATTTTTTTTCAACCCTCAGTGTCAGATAAGTTGGGAACTGAAGCCAGTGGTAAAAGAAGAGTGCAGGTACCAGGGAGGGGTGAAGTTGCACTGATGGCAAGATGTCACTTCCGGCAAATACATGGAAGTGATGTAATGTTACCACTGTGACATCAATGAGATGCCCTAGGATTTGGATAGAACTCTGTGGTAAAACTCTAGATTTTTGCCAGCAACATGGGCTGAATCCACATTACCTCCGCATGTCCCAGTGTTGCACTAAATGTTCGCTAAACACCCGGAAGTATAGCGTCTTTCTAGTGCGATTCAGAAATCGCGCTTGAAAGATGCTATACTTCCGGGTGTTTAGCGAACATTTAGTGCAACACTGGGACGCGCTGAGGTAATGTGGATTCAGCCAAGATGTCACTTTCAAGGTTTCGATGAAAGCAAGGTCATGCTCTCAATACAACGTTGCTTTTTAAAACAATCCCTCCACCACCAGCTCTTCATGGGCTGGCAGGAAACAGAAATGGAAGCTGGGAGGTCTCTTTTAGACATGTGGATGCCTGGTTCTGAGTGGTATTGAGTTTTTGGGGGGAAATGGAGAGTGTCAAGACTTCCTCTAATGCTATTTCCTGATTCTATATCCCCAGAAAGCCTGTATTTGCTACATTTAGTAAAATGTAGGTTCATCAACCTTCAGATGGGGCTTGGAATTTTTCTGGAATTAAAACAGATCTCCAGGCACAGAGATCAATTTCCTTGGAGGAAATTACAAATTTGGACAGCAGATTCTATGATATTACTTCTCTACAGAGCTCCATCACATCCCCAGTGCCTTCTCTAGGCAATGCCCTTGAATCTCCAGGAATTTCCAAAGTAAAAATTGACAACCCTAGATCAGAACAATTTGGGAATGAGGTTTAAACCATGATCTCACCCAAAATTGTACTCCCGCTTGCCTGAAAACTGGATTTTAAAAAAATGGGAACTTTTAATCATGGATCTTTCAGCATCATGTCTGGTTTGGTTATAAAATTAGTACTATATCAGACCAGCAGTCCATCTTTCCCAGCATCCTCTTTTTTAAAAGTGGCTGAATACATTTATTGCACTTATTACAGTTGCTGTAAACTTCAACTGAAGATACCACTTGCTGATAGTTTACTGTACTACTAAACCTCTGACTACCACTGCTAAGAGATGACATCAGGGGAGGGCGTCAGCCCTGTATGCCTGTTTGTTGGTTCTCCAAGGCTGACTACTGTGTAATACAGGATGTTGGACTAGATGGATTACTGGCCTGATCCAGCAGGGCCCTTCTTATATATATTCTTATGTTTTAGATGTGTACTGGATTGACTCAGTATGGCATATGTGGAAACTATGTCCAAAGCCTGATCCACTGGAATTAGTGGAAGGACTTCAGCTGAATTCATTTTGTTTGATTAATAGACATCATATAGCAGCATGGCTTATTCTCTCTTTGATAGCCTCCATGAAAAGCTAGAGGGAGGGGGTCTTCAGCAACACCCTAACTACAGTATCATACTGATCCATATAGAGGGCTGAGAGGGGGGAAGTCTGGCTTGTGGCAATATAGAATCTTGTGGAACTTGCAACCCAGTCTACATTTCCCATGCCCTTTCAAACCCATTATTGATGTATGGAATGGGGTCAAATCAAATAACATTGAATTCAAATGGTGACTTCAGTGCCTTGGCCACTTCAGTCCTTCTTATTTCAATCCTTGTATAATTCCTTCCATCAGGCCCAAGGATCCTGGAATCCAAAGCTTCCCTTCCAATGTGGTCCTTATTTATGCTATCACATTTCCCCACAAGCTGTTGTACCATATGAAAAGTCTCTGTGTGTAAAATACACATCTTCTACTCTAATATTTTTTTAGCTTCTGTATCCTTACCAAAATAAAATTCCTCTCTAAGGCTTTTTAAAGATTTTGTTCTTTCATTTTGTGATTTGGTGGGGATTAGGTTTTTGCTTATTGCTTTCTTTCACTCTGAGGTTTCCATAGAAAGCTTAGCTACATCTGTTTTTTATTTGTTGAAATTCCAAGCTCACTTCCCTCTTGACCTCCCCATTTTTTTTTGCTTTGGTAACCGGAAAAGTATCTGAAATTGGGCTTGGTGTGAGGTTCTTGGATACTTTAAAACCAGAGGAACTCTTCACCTCCTCGTTGGTTTTTGTGGGGGAGGGAGATTGCAGTTTGTTGCAAGCATTCATTAAAATGGAGGCTTTTTTGTTGTTGTTGGCAATTGCATTGAGCATCTTTCTTGTGCTGTAGCTTTCACCATTTCACTGTTTGCTGCAGGGGATAGAAAAAGCAGGGAGCACACAGAAATGTCACAGCTGAAAGGTTTTCTGTAATCCTCCAACATATGTTAAACATTAAAGCTCCTTCAGCAAGTCTGATGTGCTCACAGTCATCCTGGGACCAGCAGTTAAAGCGCCCCAGCGCTGCCAGGAAAACGTTATCCTGGCCCTAATTGAGAGCGACTTAACTAATGTTTCATTTCCTAATTAGTCCTTGTCAGCCTCTGGAAGGCCACGGATGCTGCTGGTGGCATGGGGCCCATCGCTGCTGCAGCTCAAGTTGTTGTGACAGTTGGCAGGTTTGGAAAGATCTGTAAAGTAGGCCTGATGGGTTGGGGGTGAAAGAGATGGAGGGGACTAAGGTTCTTGCACCCTTCATGTCTCATTCTGAATATGTGTCCAGTAGCCAGGAAGCCAGCATAAGTTTTAATATTATTGCGGCATATGTGATTTGGGTTGCTATTTTTTCCATTGGCCATCTACCTCTAGAAAGAGCTGGCTGTAAAAGAACAGATTTAAAATAATGGTAACAAATGCATAATGAAATTTCTTCAATGAGGAGTGACAATCATAAGTTGAGCTCACCTCTTTGCTACTGGTTGTTAGGGATAGATGGACAAAGAAGGTGAAGTCTATTCCAAAACAGAAATGGAAATTGAGAAAAACTACCAAGAAAGCATTGCTCATCATGCCCATTCTTCAAACAAACAAGGATCTTCTAAAATATGGTTAGAAAGAAAAGAAAACAAGCACTTTGGCAGATGAATAGTAGAAGTGCCTAATGATAGCTTGATGGTGAAGGTGATGAAGAAGGAGAAGCAGCCACCACCAGAGATGTGGGCTTGGATTCTATGACATTGTTTTCCACTTGATTCTCTCCAGTCAGTGTAGAGGCTTTCTCTGCTGTGGTGCTCTCTGCTGCTAGCTCTCCCAAGTGTGCAAGATCAGTGTTTCTCAAGTAGCTCTTATGCAGAAGAAGTGAGTTCCACAGTAGAGGACAGCTTCTAGGAGATTGGAGAGAATCACATAGAATCCAAGCCATAGTTTCTGAACTCCAATTTCAAAAGCAAAGTCTCTGTTCCCTTCAGCTCTCTGGCCACCATTTTCCTATCCTTTACTTGGGAATGTACATACTTATGTTGGCTTAGACAAGTTACAAAATAGGATAAACAAACAACTTTTTGATAAATAAGAATAGTGAAATATGCTTCCACTGCTCAATAGCCCTATTTTCTGAAAATGATCAAATCACAACTAAATCAACAAAATTTAATTTAGGGGACATGCTTCTACCTTTTGTTCCTTGCTATTACTTTATCTACATTGTGGCATGAATGTCAGCATCATGTTCACATATTTTTATGTATTTCCTGAACTTCCCTTGCCAGCAATTGTTCCCTTGGATTGTCCTTTCCTTTCTTCCCTAATGTATTTTTACTTTTATATTACCTGTTTTTACCTCTATATTGTAAACCAGAGGGGCAGCCATGATTTATTTTTAATTTATACATAGCACCTAACATTTTTTATTAAAATCAGATGATTTTAGTAATAGTAATAGTAATAGTAATAGTAATAGTAATAGTAATAGTAATAGTAATAGTAATAGTAATAGTAATAGTAATAGTAATAGTAATAGTATCAGCACAAAGGCCTTGTTAGTAGCTCTTAAACTGTCTATTGCTGCCTTCTCTTGCAAAACGGCCTGGAAAGGAATGGAAAGACCACATTCTTTATGTAATCCTAATGCTATAAGGAGCATAACATAACCCAGGTAGTCTAAACATAATGAAGGTTACTTAGACGTCCTCTACTGGACCATTAGAGGTACCTTTGGAGGCAAAGCTTATTCTTAGAGGACCTTCTACTGCTGCCATCATCATTCCCATCTCCCATTTGTACCTCAAATGCTTTCTAAGTGCTTTGCAATACCACCTCCACATTTGCAGATGGTTCTATTAATTACACAAATGCCTCCACCTCTGGGGTGAAATCCCATTTAATTAATATATGTGCAGCAAGGTTGGAATATTCATTTATCTTTTTTTATTGTGCAGCTACCCATGTCAGTTGGTTTCTAGTTATATCACCTTGGCTTCTGACTAAATTAGTGTTGGAGTTTTGGAACCACTCCAAAAGATGTCCATTGTGCTCTTCCATGCTCTTTGAAGCCTTGGGCTCAAAAAGAGGAAAACACGAGACTCTCTTCTTCATGCAATATGTAGCGTGGCTGCTGAAATTCTGTTTTGTGTACAGTATCTGACAATATCCTAGCCCAGAGCTAGCTACAAGAGTAAATCAGCTACCTAATTTCAGAATGCCTTGAGGTCCGTAGCCTTCCCTCTAATGATCATAATATGTTTGAGCCCACACAAACCATGGGCAGCTTTGAAGGGATTTTCCCTACACCCTTTCCCTGCAACCCCACATCTAAGGGAATGGCTGATGGAATAAAGGAAGCAATAATGAAGATACATCTCACCGTAAATAATGTAGTGGACAGGGTAAAGAAAGAATAGCTGGCAGATTACATAGAGGAGCAGAAGAGTAACCAAGAGAGGGGGCCAATAAGCAAAGCTCACTCTGACTGGGATTCCCCAAGAGGCATGCACAGCAGGGCAGCACAAGGCCCTGGCGCATTAGCTTCTGACAGAGTATTGCCTTAGCAACTTGCTGAATGTAATTAATGTTTTTGCCCCAGCTGCCAGTTAGAAAGAAATGGCAAAAAAACAAAACAAAACAAAAACTAATTCAAAGGGTAATTAAGTCGAAGCAGAGAAGCATGGGCTTGTTGTCAAATATGGAGTCAGGGGTGGGGGGGTGAGATGCTGAATGGAGCAACTTCTGAGAAGTTAGGGCTGGGTTTTTTTCTTGGTTTATGGCAGCCCCATACTGTCGGCTGCCATTGATTTGTCAAACTGAACTGGAAGACTCATCAAGGTACCCTGTCCTGTGTGGGTCCTGTTCACACCTGCTAACATTTATGTTTGTATTTCTTTTGATATAGTCTCATCTTCCCACAGTCCCAAAATTCCAGCGGTACTTGTCTTTCTCTTCTGTGTTAGCATGTCATGGTAATGTTTTCGTAGCTTGTCATGCTGATAATCACTCATTGAATTAAACCGAATGGCTCACACCCAGAGGGTTCTGCTGAGCAGACAGCAGCCTGGTTTGGAAGAATGTGCTCCACCATTCACCTCTTAAGAAAGGTAAAGGCAAGCACCACATCATTGCTGACCCATGGGGGGACATCGCATCATGTTGTTTTCTTGGCAGACTTTTTGTTACAGGGTGGTTTGCCATTGCCATCCCCTGTCATCTACACTTTACTCCCAGGAAACTGGGTACTCATTTTACCGACCTCAGAAGGATGGAATGGTAGTGCTGTGATAACAGGGGCAGGGAAGCCTCTGAGAATATTACACCTATGTGAACGTAGAGCAGGACTTGGCTAATGGCTCTTAAGAACGCTTTCCCTGTTACATATTCCTGCAGATATCTTGAGAACTATTTGTACCATGTTAGTATGCAGGCTTATTCCTTTGTGAGGCTAATAACAACTTAACTTCTTCTCTTGTCAGAAATCAAGCTGGAGTTTTAGTATTAAGGCCATTTTTGAAGGCCTGTATCAGATGGCATTCCCAGTTTACAAAGGGAGAATTTACAGGAGTCACATGTGTTAGGGTTGCCAACTCTGCATTGGGAGATTTGGTGGAAAAACCTAGGGAGGAGACAGAACTCATAAGGGATATGATGCCATAGAGTATACCCTCTGAAGCTGCCATTTTCTCCAGGGGAACTGATCTCAGAAGTTTCCCTGAAAATCTTCTTGATCTCTAAGGTACCACTGGACTCAAATCCCAGAGATCAGTTATAATTGGAGGTTGGCAACTCATGATATGCTACAACCAGGGCTTTTTTTTAGCTGGAACGTGGTGGAACGGAGTTCTGGAACCTCTTGAAAATGGTCACATGGTTGGTGGCCCCGCCCCCTGATCTCCAGACAGATCTCTTTCTGGAGATCAGGGGGAGGGTCCACCAACCATGTGACCATTTTCTTTGAGGGCAACCCACTGAGTTCCACCATCTCTTTTTCCAGAAAAAAAGCCCTGGCTACAACTATTATTTGAGGCTTTCCCAGCTACTTCCAGTCTTCCTCCACTGTTCTAAGAAGTATGTCAGGCCCTTAATGGCAAAGTGAAAAGGCCTTTTCCTAGAGAGGAGATGCTGTATGGCTATTCTAGTTAATATACACTAGAGTTAACAATATCTACCCCACTGACATAAAACTGCTTTAACAATCTTCCTAGGAATTGTATTTCAGTGTGAAGGCTCTCTAAATGAAGTCTGTAGCATCTTATCAAATCCTAGAATTCTTTGAAGAAATCCATGTCAGTCGGAGTGATACAAGATCGCTATAATTTTGCAAAAGTGTTCCCCCGTAGCCTTCACTGTGCTATAGTATTCTTTGTCTTTGAATTGGAGATTACTGCAGGTCTATCACCTGTCTCATGTCTCGGAAGGCTGGAGTGGGAACAGGACTTCTGTCAAGAACGAAGGATGTAGGGTCAGTACTCAGGCTCAGTGACATAAGCAGGAGTTCTAAGACAGATGCTCCTTTCATGCAGGGCTATTTTCTCATGGATCTGCCATCTCTCAACATGCTGGCAATGAGGAAGGGAACTTGGAGGGTAGGGACTTGTTTGTGTGGAGCCTGTCCCTGAGCTGAGCAAGAGAAAACTACACTCTACTGCCTCTCCTTCCTGTCTAAAATCCCTTTGACATTTAATTTCCTGCTGGAAGGGGTACTTGGAGCGGCTGACTCCTCCAGGTTTTTCTTCCAGCAGGAATATTGGAGGGAATGGAGCATAATTTTTCCAAATTTCAGCAATTATGGTGATTATGTTCCACTGGCTCTCCCATAATCCTCTCCCAGAAAAAAGGCTGGAAGGATTGATGTCTGACTCTTTCACACTCCTTGCAGCCTTGCAGCCTCTGGGGCTTAAAGGAGCACAAAAAGTAATACTATACTCCTTTCTCTAAGAAAGTTGTGGGGTCATGGACTCAAAGAAGTATTGGGGGCACTAGAGTGTAGTTTGTTCAGGGCACCCCAGAACCTGGAGTCTGCCCTGGTTATTCTGTTACACAAGCACTCATCACATGCCAGTTGTGATGATGATACTCCCCACTTGTTTAATCAATTCAAAATATGCAAAATATGCTGAAGCTACCTTTTAGTAAAATGATACAACCACATCCATCTTGAAGCTTAATGAGCTCTCTCCATAATGAAGAACCATCTGAGGTGTTCTCACAAAAAAGTAAGCTGAAAAATCCATGAGTGGGAAGGAAACAGGCTAACACCTTTTGTAGACAGAAGATGAAAAACATTACTTTCAATCTTTCATGTGTTTGTTTCAGCAGGAATTTTCATTCTCTTTCTTCCTTCTAAGAAATGCGGTAGAGCCCCAATTCACGAGTGCAAAAGTCCTTGTTATGTGAGTCTAAAGTACATCTCCCATGCATCTTTGGGTAGCATTTCTATTTGTACCATTGCCTGATTATTTGCAAATTTAAAATATTTCTAAGGCGCTAAAATCCACAAGTTTATTCCATCCTATACCTAAATATCATTCAAGACTATTATAACAAGCATCTGCTATTGGCTGAATGGTGATAAGGAATCATTCAGGGGGAAGCTTACGAAACTAGGTTCTCGCATTTGAAACCAAATTTTAAGTCCTCCTTCTTAAGCAGATGTTACACAAAATACTGCTCATTTGATTTACTCTACAAATGGCTTATACCAACAAGCTAGTATGAATTCCTAGTAATAACAGCTAATTGTTAATGGAGTGTCTCCTGTGTTAACAATCAGTAATCTATGATCATCTCCTTTAGTTGGGTGGTAATTTAATTTGCAGAACTGATGGAAAGGAGGCTTCGATTTTTCTTGTTTGCCTCAAAATACTCATGTGGGTTTAGGGTGAACACAAATGGTATACTTGCATTAAGCTTCCCCTTTGAGGCTCTGGAAGCTCCAGCATCTCTAGTTCTTCTGCTATTGCTATTGCAGTGGATCAGCAGAACCTTGTTCCCACTTGTTTAATCAATTCAAAATATGCAAAATATGCTGAAGCCACCTTTTAGTAAAATGATACTTCCGCTGGAGGCCAAGAGCTGCTCCAGATACACACTACTACATCTATAGTCCTATGCCTTAATATGTATGCATTTGGATGGGGGGGGGGTCGTGACGTCGGAAAGATTATCCAGATGTGTTTTTCATGATTATTGTTTAGGACTGCTTTTAATTAACTTTGTTTCCATGTTTATTGCTATCCTAAACTGTGTTTTTAAACTTTTAAAATTCATTTTATGATTATTTTATTTCTGTTGTAAGCCACCTTGAGTTCCTGCAAGGTAGAATGGCAGCTACTAAAATTTTTAACGAAAATAAATTAATAAATAATGGTGCAAATGAACACAATATCAGAAGTCCAATTGAGATGATGTTTGTTTTTGTTCTGAAACCGATTTTAAACTTTTCTTATGCAACATTTACAGTCACATTTGAAAAGTAACATTGGACATGGTCCTGATTTGGACTCTAGGAAGTCTAGTGTGCAAAATGCATACAGAATTTCTGTGCATTGGAAAGGAAATATGATGCCCATGCTTGGTGCTTTCACTTTTCTACATTTTGTCCATAAGAGGTGCCATAGGGGACTCATTCTGCATGCCCTCTAAGAAATATCTGCTCTGAAAGATCTTAGCAACAGACTTCTCTGTCCTTAAGACCTCTATTCTTTTATTTTAGATGTGTTCAGTACAGAGTGCTTTATAACATAGGCTGCTGATTCCACTGCATTTGTATGTCCCCTGGGTATACTTTTATAGCTACAAGACTATGGGGCAATGACCTAGATTTTTCCAAAAACGCAATAACTAAGCAACTCAGCCAAGGTATGCGTATCAGTACATTTGACATGGACTTTAGTTCTGGGTAACATGTTGCTGTGTGGCTGAGAAGCACTAAAGTATATGTGTTGTACAGTATATGGGATAAGTATGTTCTAAGGAGGGAAGTAGTAAATAATTAGGGGTTCTAGTTCTATAATTATTGCAATACATACATAAATTGGAACATGCTGAAGTCAGTTGTCGGAGTTCACCAACTTCTCAAGGACATAGCCTCAGCATTTCTTTTCAGTACGTTGGTTCATTCCTGAAACCCAGATAATATTTATCTATTTATTTTATTTACCTTTCTCACTGAGACACAAAGTAGATTCCAGAATATAAAACAGTATAATAAGAGACAAGAACATGTAGAATATTGAATATTAAAAAATGCTATATAAATGTGAAATATTATCAATAATTTCCTTTTCCACTTATGATTACAACCAGTGCTCACATTTCAAAATGTGATTATGTATTTAATTAAAATGCTTTTCTCTCACAAAAAGGGACCCAAACCAGGTAAAATACATGAAAAATGAATAACAGAAATAAACCTAAGGACACAAAAAGCTATGATTTTTTTTAAAAAAATGTTGCCAAAGTACTCTTAATCTCCTCTATAAAACCCCATTAAAATAATTTTGTTTTAAACTTAGGGCTACCAGCCCTGCTGTGGGGGCAGGGGATCTCCCAGACTAGCTCCAATAGCTATCTAGTAAATGGCATGACTTCAGTTATGGTGAAAACCTGGAAGTGATGTCATGCCTCTCTAGGAATTAACAAAAACTATGGTAAAACCACAGTTTTCAGTGATTCCTAGAGAGGGCTGATGTCACATCTGGAGGAAAAAAATGGATGTGACTTCAATCCTCTGTAGGAATCGCTGAAAACTCTGCGGTTTTACCCTAGGATTTCCAGCAATTCCCAAACGTCAATTCCCCCCAGATGTCCCACTGATGTCAACAGTTGCCTCCATGCCTCCCCCTGTCTCCTGTTGGTTATCAGACTAGGCCTAGTAATCCTAACTAAAGGTCCAGTTATTTCAGAAAAGCTGTTTCACAGTTGTGGGGGACCAAGATTGTGCCATGGTTATTCTCCATTGTTTTCAGGAGGGGACAGTCAGAAGAAACCACTGAAATGATAGGAGCTGATGAAAAAGAGTTGCTGTGCTTCAAGTTTGCAGGCTCCATCTTGTCAAGAGTTTTGAAAATAAAAAAAACACTTTTTGTTTATTTAAACATTTACTTCCCATTTTTCCTTTTGTGGTTTGCAGTTTGTTTCATTGGGGAAAAAACATAAACATCAAATAAAACCATTCTGAAGAACACTCCATTAAAAAAACCTCCATACTTGAATCTCTCAAATCCCACCAAAGGCTTTGCAAATAGCATAACTTCGTAGGGCTTTCTAAAATTCTCCGAAGATGTTGCCCTCCTCCCCCATCACTCTGTGGAACAGGCCAGTGGCCAATAGTGAAAAGGAGTTCTCATGAATGGGAATGTTTAGAATGTTACAACCGGTATTGCATAATGGGCACACTGACATGTATGGAGAAAGTCCTTCAGACATTTGGGCCCTAGGCATTAAAGGAGCTGAACTCAGAAATAAACCAGCAGCCAAGGTAGTTGGTTTAAACTCTGAGGTATGCTCTTGTCTTCTAGTCTGTGACAATAACCAAGCTGCTGCATTGCAAACCAGTCTTTGAGATTAGTCCCTTAGATATTAGAACTAGGGTTGCCAGCTCCTGGTTGAAAAATTCCTGGAGATTTGGGGGGTTGAGCCTGGAGAGGGTGGAGTTTGGGAGGGAGAGGGACGTCAGCTGGCTATAATGCCATGGAGTCCACCTTCCAAGCCAGCCAAATCTATGTCGCCTGGAGATCAGTTGAAATTCTGGGAGATCTCCAGCCCCCACCTGGAAACTGGCAGCCCTATTTAGAACAACTACAAGGTTGCAAAAGCATGAAACTGCATGGCAAGGGAAGCCGAGTCTAAAATGGGCAAACCAAATGCAGCTGCGCATAGCCAAATCTACACCATCCTTAAGCTTTTAACCCTGGAGAGGGTAGAGAGGGTTGAGCCTGGAGAGGGTGGAGTTTGGGAGGGAGAGGGACTTCAGCTGGCTATAATGCCATGGAGTCCACCTTCCAAACCAGCCATTTTCTCCAGGGGAACTGATCTATGTCTCCTGGAGATCAGTTGAAATTCTGGGACATCTCCAGCCCCCACCTGGAAACTGGCAGCCCTATTTAGAACAACTACAAAGTTGCAAAAGCATGAAGCTGCATGGCAAGGGAAGCCGAGTCTAAAATGGGCAAACCAAATGCAGCTGCGCATTGCCAAATCTACACCATCCTTATGCTTTTAACCCGTTCTACAGAAAATTAACTCCACTTCATCCAAAGCAGGTGGGACCATCACCTCTAGAGCATCAGCCTTCCTCACCTCTGCCTTGCCTAGATCCAGATTTTTAGCTACTTGACTGTTGCCAAGTAGGCCCCCTCCCCTGCTTTAAAGCCTGCTATGAACTGTGTTAGAGTTTCCTGCATCACTGTTTCACTGCTGCACCAGAGACTGCTTTGCACGTGTGTGTTCTGATACACGTGTCAGTTTCCTGCCTGCGTGTCAAGTACCTTGCTTCTGCTATAGACTGTGTAGTTTACTGACTCCATGTTTGGGTAACTGCACAAAGGACTCTCTTTCTGGGCAGCCCTGCCCTGACCTATATCTGGAATTCCCTGTGTGCGTTTGGACTCTGTTACAAGTGTGCCCCGTGCCTGCATTGCCATCTGCCACGGACCGTGCCTGTTCCCTGCCTTGGACTGTGTTTTAAAGTGTTGTTCCCGCTGCCTCCATGGAAGCCTGCCTCATATGGGCCCAAGCCGCTGCTAGCAGCCGGGCGCCTGCCGGGGAAACCTCCAGCGAGCCTGGCTAGGCGCTCCCTGGTCAGTTCCCGCCTGGAGCCTCCCGCGGGCCGGTCGCCGAGCTTGCCCTCGCTACCGGGCAGCCTGCTATCCAGCCCCAGCTATGCCCAGCCGGCATCCATGTTCTCAGGCAGCCAGAAGACCCTGGGAAGAAGACTGCTTTGAGAAGCCATTTCGGCGAAGCGGGCACACCACGTCCGCAGCGAGAGCCCCTCGCCCCGCTCTGCATATCTTAGGAGCCGCCCCGGAGAAGGAACTAAGTGCCGACCATCCCAAGCACTTAGAGAATGCATCTCAAAGAAACCTCCGCATTCCAGAAGCTGATGACATCAGGACAAGCCCTGTCCGCTGGAACATCCTTTCAGCCCACTTGGATTTCCCCCTCCCTCTTTTGTCCTCTCTTCCTGAGGTGTCACTTATCACAATCTGATTACCAAAGTGGCCCATCCAAGCCATTCAGTAGCCCATTAGACCCTTTGTTTTAATCTGTGAGAACCACCAAGTACAGCACCAGCCCCAGGGTACGTTTTGGGGTATTTAAGCTGGTCTCCCAGACCACTCGGTGCCTCGGCCATTCCCATCCAGAACCCCTCGCTGTCCGTGGCTTAGGCCATTCCTATCCAGACTTCCTTGCTGTCCGTCTGTGGTCCCAGTGCTGGCATTGGGCCACCCTCGCTGCTGCGTCTCTGCTTCGCTCCAGGATAAGTGAGTATTCCCCCTATCATCGTTGGGAACCAGCTAATGCGAACGTCTCTGTATTTCCTACTCTGTATTTCCTAGATCTTGTGTGTTCCTTGTATGATTGTGCAAGCTAGGCTTACGCTACACTCAATACACGTGTTTGGACCTTACTCCTTGTCTGCCTCTTTTTCACTAGAGTGTCTGGGATCGGGACCTCCGTAAACATAGGTTATGATCCTCGCTTAATATTAATAGTTACAGACTGCTACAGCTAATTCCCCATTATAATAAAGAGCAGTTCTGGTAACATTGACTTAGTACTGAATGACTAAATGACTTAGTAATGAAATATAGACTTGGGTGTCACCAGCATGTTGATGAAGCTCAAGATAATCTCATTTTGCAGCCTGACATAAATGTTAAATGGTGCAGGTGACAAAACTGAACCTTCTGGCGCTCAGCAATGCAGGTGTCAAACACTTGCCTCCATCCCTCTGGAGGAAACTCTCTGTGTCTGATTGGACAAAACAAGATTTAAATATTTGTACCTTGAACTGAACCAGGAAACAGATGGAAAACCAGTCCAAAAATCTTAAGATAATATGTACAAAATAACTACTAATGTTAATTGAGCCATTGCATTTTGGAGCAATCGAAGTTTTCATGTTGTCTTCAAAGGCAGGCTCATGCAGAGTATATTATAATAGTCTAGTTGCAACGATTACTGTAGTGGATCAGCTTAGTGAGGCCATCTGAGTGCAGAATGGATTAATACTTCCATATTAAGTGGAGGTGGGGGAAAAAACCTGTGTATGAAGCAGCAGAAATTTTCTTTAAAAATTTAATTTTCCAAATTCCCAGCAATGGATTTCTGAGGCAGATGGGTTCATCTATTTCAAAATCTACCTCTCATGTGTTTACTGCTTTGCAATTGTTTGATATACTTTAAATACCCAAGAGCTGCTACATGCAGGGTTTCACTTGTGAATGGACAGTATTATGGGTGTTGTGGTTTTACAGCTCAATCCTGAGCAGAGTTACAGTCTTCTAAGTCTTTGAAGTCAATGGTCTTAGAAGGGGGTAAGTCTGTTTAGAAATGCACTGTTAAACTATGTAGAAATTTTATCCTTCTCAGAAATCCATATTTTGTTTAAAAGTGTTAGACCTTCAAAATGTTCAAGTATTCTTGTATATCCATATTAGGTGCTGGTACCAGCCCCGTGGTGCAGAGTGGTAAGCTGCAGTACTGCAGCCCAAGCTCTGCTCATGACCTGAGTTCGATCCTGGTGGAAGCTGGGTTCAGGTAGCTGGCTCAAGGTTGACTCAGCCTTCCATCCTTCTGAAGTCAGGAAAATGAGCACCCAGTTTCCTGGGGGTAAAGTGTAGATGACTGGGGAAGGCAATGGCAAACCACCCTGTAACAAAAATCTGCCAAGAAAATGTCGTGATGTGACGTCCCCCCATGGGTCAGTAATGACTTGGTGCTTGTGCAGGGGACTACCTTTACCTTTACCAGCAGCAATCTCTGAGAATCTGGGCATAGTTCAGTAGATATGAAGGGGTTAAACTGCTGCAAAAATTGGAGTGGTCTGGTGTGAAATAGTGTAACTATTGTAAGAACGCAGATATCAGAATCCCTGAAATAATTTGTATGGATGCAAGAATTGTTGCAGCAGGGTTTGGATTTATTCATATACTCTATTTGACCTGAAACACTCCACTCACCCCCTGTGCATCTTTCTTATTGTGATGTCAAGTCTATGGGCGTCTAGAATTTTGAAGAAGTTCCAGGACAGAGGTCATGATGTGCACAGATGTTTTGGCCTGACAGTTCTCACTTTAGAAATTAATAGTTGACCTTGATCCAGAGAGCTTTGTATTTTCCATCAGATATTTAAGGAAGAAACAAACTAATCTTCTTCTATACAGTATTATGAAATAGATGCTGCTTGTAACTTTCTGCAGTAAAGCACCGACTCTCTCAGTTCCTGCTCAGGTGTTTTCTTCTCCCCCTGCGTCAATGAAGTTGCTTGACCTCCATGGCCTCTTGTAAAAGTTCTGAACGGAAATGCAGGATAATAAATTCCCATCTCATCATGGTTGCCTGTCAGCTTAAAGCCCCTGCAGTGAGGTGAAGGGGAGAAGAGGGGGCCTGTGTCTCCTTACCAGAGCAGGCTGGATCTCTAATGCCCCATTAGCATACCACACACAAGCGTTCTGCTTTTAATTAGTTACGTGGTGTGATAATTAAGTAGCGTTTCTCTACAATTTTCTTCCCCTTGCAGAGCTGAGGGGTGGGAGTTGTTCAGGGAGGGATGATGGAGGTTGTTTTAACATTCCAAGTAATTGTGACCCTGGAGAGAAGCAGCAAGCAAAATTCAAACTCTCTAAGGGAGGGGAGGGGAATATTTTTGTTAGGCACTTTCCCCTTAGCATGTATTTCAGATTTACTCTCTCCTGTTGCAAATCCTCAAAGGGTAATAGAAGGCTCCCCTGAAATGAAACACATGCACATTCTCAAATCCTGGAAGGCCAAGGGTGAGGTCAAACTTTCCCTAGATTGACAGCTGACACAAATAATCTAGAAAGGGAAGAAAAGGCTGAAGGAAGGAGGGGTGCTGAATATGCTTTTGTGATGCTAGAAAAAATGCTGATCGGAAAACATCAAGCAGTGTTTGTAATAAATTAGGGCCAAACTAAGCAGGAGGTGGAAAAATCCATGTCATAGGTTTGCCAACCTCCAGGTGGGACCTGGAGTTCTGATATTATAGCTGATCACTACACTTCAGAGATCCATTCCCTGAAGGAAACAGCAGCTTCAGTGTATGAACTTTATGCCGCACATCTGCACAGAGCTGTCTCCCCAAACTTTTCCCTCTCTAGGGACCACCTCTCAAATTCCAGGAATTTCCTAAGCTGGAGTTGGCAACCCTAGCATGATGGGAATTCCTACGCTGTTCTTCATGAATAACAGTCATGTGTGTGTGGGGGGGGGTTCCTAATCATAGTGTGTGAATGGGGGAGATGTAACATACAGGCAGCATACAGATTGCCTCTATGTTTGTTCCAAAAGAGCAAATAGTACCTCCACTGGGATATATCGGGATGGGGAAGAGGCACAGGAGAGTTAACACCCCAGTATGGTGGGAAGAATTTGGTTAGTATTGTATGTTATATTTTTGACCAGAATAACACAGAGAGATTCAGGTTATGACTGAGAAGTGCTAGCAGAAATTGTACCTTGGTCGTTTGCAATCAGACTAGCCAGAGTTTAGGATTAAGAGGAATTGCTGGAGGTAGCTATTGGAGGTTTAGGATTAGAGTACAGGGATGATGCAGAAGCATGCCAGGGCAACTAGATGTGCCTTAAGGAAAGGCAGATATTTTCTCCTCCATGGAAACATACTGTTTTCATTCAAATGAAGTCATATATGCAAAATACACAGATGTGCTCATCCTGCAACTGGTCCCTGTCAGCAATGCATAGACCATGAGAGGCTACTTCAGATTTAGAAACAACCTACATGTCCAGTAGCTATCATGGTCACATGTATCATTCCCCCCAGTTGTGTTCTTTCTGCAGATGTTTTCCAAAGACTGCCATATTTTCTTTTGTTCCAAAGCAGTTGTCAGTGACTGCATCCAACTGGTTAGAAAGGCAGGTATAAAGTGCAAACAAATATAAATAAATACTGCTGGGATTCTAGCACTATAAAATGCAGATGAGGGCTCCTCAACTTCCTCAACTTACAAAACCCTTCTGAATATGTAAAACTATCACATCTTTGTTCACTTGTAGAATTCAGCATATGCTGTAGGGGTGGAAAGGTGAACACAGTCCAGGCAAAGTAGAGATGGGAATACAGCATGAAGCCAGTCACCAAACTTCTGTGTTATTTCCACAATGTGCAGATCATAGGATTGCTAGTGCCTGAGAAACAGATGGTGATTCTGTGAGCCTTGCACATCTTGGCACATGTGCAGATTTGTAGCATTACAGTATCATGGAAGAGGCAGATGCAAGTTTGTTAGGTTATAAAATCAAATGCAATTTCATAATGAACTCAGCAGCAGCCACCACTTCTCTTAAATCTATTCAGAATTGTCTCTGTTTAATAGCTCCCCAATTACTGATCTGGAAATCAAGCCAAGAGGAACCTTAAAATGCTGTAGACAAATTGTCTCTTTAGGAGAGGTAGTCACAAATGATATGCATAAATCATTTGATTTCTGCTTCAGAGAAATTTGGTCCATTCTCTAATTTGGCACTTGGGCTTGGATCCCGTGCTGCCTACCTGGGACGCTATTACCCTTGTAATGTTATTAACACTGAGCAAGAATTATTTGTCTGACTTCCAGATTTTGGTGACTCCATGGCTGTTTCCGCACGGCTTACCTGAAGCCGGGCCATGGCGCAACGTTGCAGATCATGCTGGGGAAAACATGAAATATCGCGTTTTCTCGTGCGAGTTTTGCACGATGTCGCGCAAAACTCGCACGAGAAAACGCGATATTTCGCGTATTCCCCGGCATGATCCGCAACGTTGCACCATGGCCTGGCTTCAGGTAAGCTGTGTGGAAACGGCCCATATCACCTTCCTCATTTCCAAGCCACAGAGTCAATGACATATGCTAAAGGCTTTATGGTAGCTACTTTCAGCATTTGTTTTGGTCAGGAGCTGCCAGTGGGCATTAAATAAGCTATCTCACTCAGCACATGTCACTACAGTGAGTTCTAAAACATAAATATTAATTCCTTTTGTTCTATGAGAGGTCTGGTTTGCAAAAAAAAAATGATTAGCAATATCTACAGAGTGGCTGCCAAAAAGTATTGTTTGTGCTTCCAGCACAGTTTCATTTAAACCAAAGCTGTCATTGGACTTCAGAACTAAGATTTCTGCATAGTAGCCATCTGGATGGCCCACCTCTGTGACATCAGATCAGCTGAGACAATGGCAATCAAAGGAGATTTGCATGGGCAACTGTCTCCCATACGAGCGCAACAGTTGCATGGTGACATTTGATCTGATCAGCCAGTGGTATCAGGAGAAGCAACATGAAGAAAAGACGGAGACAGGCAGCATAATGGCTTGCATTATGATGATTCTATTCTACCTCATAAGAGGCCTACAAACCTCTCAATTCTTTCCTTGAGAAAGGAAAGAGACTCTTTCTCAAATGGCTCACTCCAGTGGGCCTGCCTATTTCCAAATTACCATGAAATAGAATTCCAGGAGGCAAGGAAATCAGTCTGCTGTCTACTTTTCTCTCCTCCTTCCTGGCTCTTCATTCCACCTTTCCTTCTTAAGAGACAGGTACTGGAAGAGAAAGAGACAGATTCCCAGGGCAGGGGGAGTCACAGTGGAAGCTGGCAGCAAAGTCAGCTTGGGTTTGCTACCCAAACCAGTCCCTATGTTGGCCTGTCATGTATAGAATGTAAAACTATTCCTGTGTTCAAGGGTAAATACTTGGAAATGTCGAGCCTGTTCCATACACAGTTCCAAGCTAGCACAATACTCCCACTTAGAAAGATGAAACTGAGGGAAACACTTAATCATATCAATAATATGTTCTCATTCCACATTAAACAATAATAGTTTGAAAATGGAATCACTCGGTAGATAAACTAATTGTACCAACTAGATTTCCAGGGTTCGAGCTTTCGAGACTCAAAGCTCCCTCCACCAGGTACCTGACCATGGAAATCTCATTGGTCTCTAATGTGCAACTTGATTTGAATCTTGCTCTTCTACTGCAGACCAACATGGCTGCCCACTTGAAACTATCTTCATGGCAGAACTGTTCACCTCTGTATCCTGTGTAATAAATGCTAATGACAAGTATACACTGTCAGCTCCCTTACCTACTTACTATGCAGACAGGCTTAGTAAATGTTATGCATGATCCATGAAACATGAACTCTATGCTGTCATACATGGCCAGCCACAAAAGATGTGGTAATAAAAGGATATTCGGGCTTTTGGTGCACTACTACAAGGGACAGTGTTCTTTCAGCAAAGAAAGGGTGCATTACAACTAAAATCAGAATTAGCAGAAGTTTTGAATGCAATGACTTTTGAATGCCCCTGCCATATTTTTACATCAAAATCTATTCTTCAGTAAAAATTGTCAATACCCAGAGTAAGGGGAAGTCTTTTAATTGAACTCTGGCTGCCAGCAGTTTCAGGGGATGATGATCATTGGGTAATTGCATGTGAAAGAATCATAAAAGTAATGGGCAACATATGCTTATCAGTCTTCTGGTGGTTTGATAATTCTGAGGTTAGCAAAGTGGCATTGCCCACACCACAACTCCAACCCCAATCTGGGCAACATTCAGTTTCAATTTTTCCTTGCTTGTTCTTTATGCAGGCTAGTCTGTGTGTGGAGCATATATGACTCACAGTTGTACCTTCAGACCAAAAATGCACACCATAGTCCAGACTACTTCTAGGATCCCTTCTGTACTGACTCTGTATAGTAGCTTGCAGCCAACGCATAGCTAGCATGAGTGGTTCAGTTCTGGTAGTAGTGCTGTTCAAGTTCATGTGCCACAACTAGACTGAGCATTTCATTTTGGTTGATAACAATAATAGCATTCAATTTATATATCACCATTCAGAACAACTTAATGTCCGCCCAGAGCAGTTTACAAAGTGTGGTATTATTATTCTCACAACAATCACCCTGTGAGATGGGTGAGGCTGAGAGAGATCTAGAAGAGCTGTGACTGACCCAAGGTCACCCAACTGGCTTCAAGTAGAGGTGTGGGGAATCAAACCCAGTTCTCCAGATTAGAGTCCTGCCGTTCTTAACCACAACACCAAACTGGTTCTGTGTGTTTTCATTCCTTCTGGTCCTCATCATTTTTCTTGCAGCCATTGGTGATTCTTTTGATATTTTTTCACTAATTAACACCATATACATGTCATTTACCCATAATTTTTTTCCCATTTATACAAAAAGTTGAAATTCTATACATTTTTAAGCATAGAAAAAGTGAAAAATAGTGCGAAATGAGACACAGGAGTTCATTTCTCATAATGGAGAAGTGAAATTAAGAGTAGGATCTTTGAATCAATCAAAAAGCGTGTACTAATCTCACACTATGTAATTCACCTTGAGTTTCAGTGAGAAAGGCGGACTATAAATGACATAAGTAAATAAATTAAATTAGTCACAACCTGTAGCAGCCTCATCCTTCTAGTTACCACCAGTAGATAGTCCCTAGGACAGAGAGAGTTCTTCTGCAACTAGGTATCTTCCATCATACCTAGACACAGAATTCACTAACAGTGTACTGTAAGAATTGGTTTTATTTGTATTTGTATTGTCAATAGTTCTAAGGCACTTAATCTGCAATTTGTAGCTTAAAAGCAGACCACAACACAAAAAGAAAAAAGAAAAGAAAAAAGTTACTCTGATGCTTGAGGAACATAGCATTCTAATGCAAAGTGTGGGAGTTTATCAAAACAGTTTTGTGAAACCAAATTCATAAAGGTCAGAAGCACAAAAGATTCATTCCAGAAGGGCAGCTGTGTTAGTCTGTTGCAGTAACATTAAAGACTAACAACATTTATTCCAGCATAATCTTTTGCTAGTCAGAGCTCGCTCAATCAGATGCATTAAGTCTTGATTTAAACTGGCCTCTCTGCCTAATGAGTGAATTAATGCATCTGATGAAGTAAGCTCTGACTCTAAAAATGTATGGGGGAATAAACTTGCTAGTCTTTAAGGGGCCACCGAACTCCTACTTAATTCTGTTAAAGGAGAAAAAAAGATTAAAATTAGGAAGTGCTCTCCTGGACCTCTCTTTGTGTGACACCAGACAGGACGCACATTTCCATTGTTGTGCCCATAATAGTCCCACAGATGTTTTCATAGAGTACCCTTTTACCATTTATACTTGTAAAGGGGTTGTAAGTTTGAAAGTAAAGAGAACAAAGAAGGAAAGCACCACGAGACCAATCTAACCCAGGTATAATTAAACCTGACTTCTTCAGAAGGCTGTTTGCCACATATTCGTTGCATATAAACTCACCATGTGCCTGCAGCTCTCTCAAGAAAGTGCCCGGTCATATGGTTGAGTTTGAGTGCAACTCTGGTAGTCAGAAATGTACAGTATTAGGAGCATATTAAACATTGCCATTGGGGGAGGTGTCATGGTTCATGTTTTGTGCTGTACCGCAATCCCTGGAAAGTCCAGTTAAAGAATCTTCCTTGTTTTGGTTTTAAACAAATACAGGCTATTTCTAAAAGTACTTTTTCCAGTTACACCTAGTAAAGAAAGCATATGACCATCTGGACATGACCAGTTTGTCCATACTGATGCATGCTACAGTAACTTCACATCTAGATTAGACTCTGCGTGGGGCTGCCATTGAAGACAACTCAGGAAGCTGCCGTTTGTACAAATTGTACCTGTCCTGTCTATAGGGATGAGCTAATATGATCATATCATACCTGTATTAAAACAGTTGTGTTGGTTGTCAATTTGAGCCTTGGTTCAATTCAAGCCTCAGCTGATTAAATTTAAAGCCCTTCACAGTCTGAGATCCACATACCTGAAGGGATGCCTCTCATGATATAAATTCCTGTGCCTGCTTAGATCTTTCCCGCCTATTCTTGTCAGCAGAGCCACCTCCTCAAGAAATGTGGTTGGTATTTACAAAGCGCAAACTGTCACAAGCACTCGCTGTTTCCTGTGGAACAGTCTGAGTCAGTCTTTCACTCTCAGTCTAGCTTACCTCACAGGTTATTGTAAGGATAAAATGAAGAATGATGTAAGCTGCTTTGGGTCTCCATTGGGGGGAAACATGGAATATAAATGAAGTAAATATATGACTAGATTATTCCAGAGATCTTTTGATTAAGATCTAGTGATAGACAGTTGAATTTCTGGTCAATTACATGATATCCTTTGTCTTAAATTTTTGGATTTGTTTGCAGTTGCCAAGACTTCTGAGGGCAAAGCTACAAGTAATGAATGACACTTGAACGGCAAGTGTATTTCCCCCTGTTCACTTGCGCTCCACTCAATCCACTTGCTGTTCAAGTGTCATTTGTCACTTGTAGCTTGGCCCTGTGAGGCAAAATCTAGCTTGAATTTTAACTTTCTGTGTAAATTTGTTTAGTTTATGCCATTTTAAAAATTTGATGTTAGCCTCCCTAAGTCTTTGGAATGGGTTAGATAAACAAATTTAAATGGATAAATCTCATGTAAGAGGTTAAGAAATGTCTTTTGCTCCCTGAAACCTTGGAGAGCTGCTAACAAACAGAGCAGTCATTACCTGGACAGAAGGGCTCATGAACTGGGTTCATATAAGGCAGATTCACTTGTTCATTTAAGGCCAGATGCTACATGTGACTGTCTCTAAACTCTAGTGGAGGGACTGTGGCTCAGTGGAAAAGCCTATGCTTAGCATGAAGGTCTCCAGTTAAAAGGACCAGATAGGAGGTGATGTGAAAAATCTTTGCTTGAGAGTCTTTTGAGTTGCTGCCAGTCTGAGTAAACAATATTGACCTTGATGGACTATGGTCTGATTCAGTAAAAAGCAGCTTCATGTATGTGAGTTGCATGTGCTCCAGTAAGTTTACAAGTGTGCAGCTATGAAAAATAATAAAATGGTTGCAAGAAATGGGAGATGGTGAAGTTCATCCAAGGAATCCTACCAGGTTGTGAGAGGGGTTGTGTGGGCTGTATGTACAGAGATGCCTTATGACAGGGGGAAAAGGGTAGATCAGCAGCCTTGGTAGAGTTAGAGCTATAATACTGTTTCTTCCTTCTGGGCACCTTCACAGTGGACAGATATAGATGAATTGGAGGGAATTCAGAGAACAGCAACAAGGATGATTAAAGGGCTCAAGGGATTGACTTATTAGGGAAGAAGATTAAAGGAACTAAATATGTCTAGGTTGGCTAAATGGTAACTTAAGACGGGACATGAATTATAACCACTTACGTGCAGTTGAAGGGTGTAATCAGCAAGGAAGAAGAGACATTTTCCAGGATGTATCAGGGGGAGAATATGGCATCTTACAAAACTTTGTGGATTGCCTAGATTGAAAATTAGACAAAAGAAACAATAGGGACAACACCAAGTGAAAGTGAGACTATTTCCTTCAATTGATTTTGGTACATACATAACATTAGTCATAATGCTTAAAATACAAGATATTACATTTAGATTTTGAATTAATTGTAAGTTGCCATACCTAAGGCAGCAGATTTTCTGACTTTCTGTAAGAATGCCCCAAATCTACTGGAAGAGCCCTTCTGCTCATGCAAAATATTGCAAAGCAGAGCCAGCATCAATAGCTGGCCTGGTTAGGCAGCTGCAGCAGCCCACAATCTGATCCCAAAAGGGAATGCAGTGGTCTCCCATTTCCTGCTTAGAATAATGCATGGAAGAGAGAGCACCAGCAGGACTTGGAAGAGTATGAAAGAGCCACGATCCATTGCCTCCTCCAGCACCCCTCCCAGCTGCTGGAGAGAGGATTGTGCAACTGTCCTGTAAGCACCAACAGAGTTACTATTATTAAATCAGTGCTAACAGTATCTCAAAGTCTTGTTTCCCCAGTATTGTGCCTGCAGCTTTTACTTTGGTATTATGATCATCAGAACTAAATAAACCACTGATGGTCCTACCAGGTCTGAAACGCTGGCTGGCCTTTTGGGAGTAGGTTAGCAGTAGATTGTGAATATGAAGCTTTTAAAGAGAAGCTGTTTTAAGAAATTGATTCCCAAGAGCCAAGTCTCATTAATGTTTCTTCCCCTTGTACAGCACAATGATCTAGAGCAACTTCCTCAAGGTATCCTGCTAATAAATGTAGGATAACCTATGTAGCTACATCTTGCTAATAGGATAAGTAATCTTTGATTAAGGAGTTCTACACTCTCGTGCTCTTCCCTTGCTTTGGTGGTTTTGGGGTGGGGTGGAGGGACTCATTTAGCAGCACAGTCAGTATTATGGAAATATTGGAGCATGTTCACATATTACTTGCAGCCACTTCCTTTGCTTGTGGAAATAGTCTATATGCACAAGCAGTATAACATATGGGGGAAAGTTCACAGATCTCAGCTGTAGCTTCTTCCATGATATTTGAAGCTCAGAGTGATAAGTTACAGATCATGACCATTTCTGTGACTAAAGGCTAGGTTCACATTAAACTGATTATGGGAGAAGACCACTCACTTTATTGCAGAAAGGAGCAAAAGCAACATCTGGACCATGCTTGAGACAGCCACAATGAAGGAGGTTTCGTCTTGTGCTCATCTACTAAACAAGGCTGTAGTAATCGAGCAATCAGTTGCCTTGTTGTCTTGGGCTCAATTTGTCAACAAGTGGAGATATTAGGTATTGGACTACGGTATGAAATTGTAGTGAGGATGGAAGAGCAGTATAATTATTGCCCCACTATTAGGAATAAGAGCCAGACACAATATTTGGATTATAAAATGGGCCACTTTATTAATAAACAACAACCAGGCAACATTAACTACGGCAAGGGCCTAACTAGCGGTACAGGTCAGGCCCTGGGGTCGCTCCCAACCCGGCCCTGACCTGTCTGGGTGAGACCCGCTGCCCCAGGTGCGAGCCATCACCAAATGGCTGGGACCCAGACTGGCCAGGCGAAGTGGTTCACCCCTGTAAAGCTCCCCCACCTGGCCGTACGGCAGTGGGGGGAGACTGGCTTGTCCAGGGGTTCCCCACCAGGGCGTCTAACCACGCAACTGGGCCGTACGGCAGCCAGCCACATCTGGCAGACCCCATTTCCCCACCAATGGGGAGGTGCCAAGGGTGCTCACCGGCCCGCTACAGATTCTTCCCTAACTAACACCCTGCCACCCGTGGCATTAACTCAGACCCACCAAACCAATTAACCTCCCCTCCAAACAGTACGAGGTAGGCAAAAAACTCCAGCCCCCAGGCCAATCGGGGACTATGAGAGAAAAATTCCTACCTGGCTCCAAATAGGCAACCGGCTAGTCCCGCACTGAAATAGGGAGAGGTGGGTGGGCCGAGCACGAGGCAAGACTGAAGCCACGGGGACGGAGAGGCAGAAAACGCTGAGAGACTCCGCCCCCAAGGCGGACTCCCCGGATGAGGCTGAAGCTGTCTGCCTCCATCCTTACAGTGAGGCAAACGGCTGCCACCTGCTCAAAAGGGGGTGCAAGCCCCCCCAGCAGGGTTGGCAGTATAGTCATACATACTAGGATTCTGCCAGTGCCAACTATACATATCAGTAGCATGGGCTACTTGTGATCCACCTAGTATGCATGGTTGGTATGTTGTCTGAAAGGAGGAACACATGTATTTTGTATGTACATACAGCCTCTGTATACACTACAGCAAGTTTTATTTTTCAAGTTTCTGGTTCATAAGTACCAAATATTTAAAATGTGTGTAATGTGCTTTTCACGCAACATGACACCACGTGTATCAGGAAGACCTGCATATGGTTGCAAGCCTCCCCAAGTATATGTGTACTGTAACATTTGAAAAGTGCCTGATAATGGGTTAGGAGATATATAGCACCTTGGGAAAAATGGTCTACAAGGAAGAATTAAGTTGCTTGCTAATTCCATGAGCCGGCTCTCCATGCCAACTGTAACATTCAGCCACATGGATCTACCCGTACAATATTTATCTATTTGGATCTTCTTAGTCAAGTCAGTTTCAAAATAAAACATTCTTGATCTAGGATTTAAAACTGGATGAGAAGGCTGACCTGGTATGCATCAGAGAGACCTGTATCGGTGAAGAGGGAAGTGTGGCTTTCTCCTTCCTCTGCCTCCACTCCAGGTTCTTGATATAGCATCAGCCTAGCCTTAGTGGGTGGAAAGGGAAGTGACTGTGATCTATCAGATCTCTCTGGCACTCACCAGGTGTTTTGTTACTCAGAGCCTCAATTTGGAGTGTATGTTCCTGCTGCTGAGAACTTGGGACACAATAGGGATTCTGTTGGTATTCCACTCGTCCCTCTACCAAATTGTATCCCTGTCTGAGCTGATTGAGGCAGTTTCAGATTTGGTGTTGAGGACCCCAAGGATTGTTATCTTTGGGGACTTCAGTGTCCATGCTGAGGCAGCTGTGTCTAAAATGGCTCAGGATGTCATGGCCGCCATGACAACCGTGGTGATGTCCCAAAACATTCTAGTCCCTATGCATATAGTGGGGCATACACATGATTTGGTTTCTGAGGAGCTTTGAGCAGTGAAGCATTAGGGCAGATAGCTGGAGTGCAAGTGGAGGAAAACTCAAAGTGAATGTGACCAAGCACAGGTGACAGCACATTATCACGCTTAGTCTACGGCAGTGCTGGTGACAAAGTGAGCTCACTTTTCTGTCACCATTGTGTCTGTGCAATCCTGTCCAGTGGAGCTTTTCCAGATTGTGAAGGCACTCTTAGTCCAGGCTCTTGAAAACATATAAGCCAGCTGTGATGCTTTTGCAATGAATTTTTTGGATAATACCTTTTACATATACTGAGGTAGTTCAGTATCAGGATGCCTTGGAGTGAAATTTAGTCCTAGCTATATGGATGGCTTTCAGTTGGTGAGGCCTGAGGAAGTTAACAAGATGCTTAGAAGGGTGTGGCCCTCCACATCTAGACTTGATCCTTGCTTTTCTTAGCTGCTAGCATTGAGCCAGGTTGTTTCGGTCAAATGGGTCCAGGAAGCAATAAACACTTCTTTGCAGGAAGGTGTAGCTACCTTGAAAAAGGTGGTCATGAGGCCCCTCCTAAAGCAAGCATCCTTGGATCCCACCAACCTGAACAACTACCACCCAGTGACCAATATTCCGTTTTTGGACAAGATACATGAGTGAGTGGTTGGCCGCACAGTTTCAGGCTGTCTTGGAGGAGATGGATATCTAGACCCATTTCAGTGGGAATTTCAGTGGGGGTTTGAGATGGAAATGGCCATTTTTTCTTTTATAAGCCACATTGGGCAGGTTTCTGGAGAGATGTATTTTTTAATAAATAAATAATCATACTGAAAGTTTCCAAACTCGTACCAGATATTCCTGGAGGAAACAATTTCTATTGTGGAAATTCTCTCAAGAGATCAGGAAAATCAGTGTGGCAAGCTGTGCTGTATATTACAGGTACTTTGGAAAGACGCCGTACAGAATTGACTTCCTGTGCACATAATGTAGTATGTGTACTCACCGTACAACTGAAACATTCTGAGAATGTGGGAAGCCTTCTAGGTTCTACTTGTGAAAGAAGGCAAACTCCAATTTAAAAATAAACCTCTATATATGTTCAGACACTCATGCTATACCCCCCTTTTAGTGAGAAGAGATAATTTTGAGAAAATGCTAGGGAGAGTTAGTGGATTTTGCTAAATGTTTTATAATATGCCAAGGAACCTTTATCAAGCATTTAATCCCAAACCTGGCTTTGAAGCAGGGAGGCATACAATTCTGTAATTAATTTTTTTTACCTTCTTTTGCTAATCGCTGATAAAAAGCTTAATTCTATTAACAACTTGACTTGACAAATTGCACCGCTCAACAGAAGCGTTTAGAAATTAATTACGCATTTTATTGCATTAGATCGGATAAACAGGGGAGTGCCGAGTGAACAGCCTGAACTGGAGAACAGACCAGTGCAACCATTTTGGGAGGGTGACTTTTTATTTGGCAGATATTCCTGATTTACAATTTGCAGGGCTGGAGAGTTGCTGACACAGCTGGAGGGGTGCTTGTTTGGTTTGTTTGTTTGTTTGTTTGTGCTGGTCTTTCTACTGATTGGAAATGTTCTACACAGGAGAGTTTAATTTCGTAAAGGTGGATTGCAAAGCTACAGTGAAAACTAAGCACAAATTTGTATGCCAAGCAGTCTCTGTGAGGGATAACAAACCTCTGTGTAAGTGTGTGTGTGTGTGTGTGTGTGTGTGTGTGTGTGTGTGTGTGTGTGTGTGTGTGTGTGTGTGTGTGTGTGTGAAAGAGAAAATAATTAGGGTGTGGACTACATACATCACTTTTTGTATTCAGGAACCTATTCCTGAAAACAAAATTCACTTGAACAGCAGAATTTATGAATTGCACACATGTGAATAAATTGCATGTTTCCTCAGCAAAATACACAGCAGGGATAGGTTATAATCAATTTTAGGTATTATAAATGTGACCTATCAGTATAGGTATTGTTTGGACTGGGATGTTTTGGAGTTTGATCTGTCAGGCTATTATTCTTTTGCTTCCATTTCTTTTCTTTTCTGTTTTGTTGTTCTCTTTTTCTTTCTTCTTTCTTTAAATTGTAATGGCACTTATGGTTGGTTTGCTGCCAAGGTTGCCAGGTTTTTTTGTTTAGATGTCTTGAAGTATATTTTAGTGTGTATTTTTGGTCTGGTTCTATTATAGATGAATTTTCTTTACTGTTTCATTGTACAATATGTATAGAGTGGCATTTTTTGATCAAACCCTTAAAAAAATGATTGAGTTTTACATTTCACAATTGGTGGCCCAGTGCAGGACCTAAGATTGCCAAGAGGAAAGGAGAAAAAAAGTCTTGTTCCTTTAATAGAGGTTTATGCATGAAAATGGGCAGTTGAAGCTTTTCATGGCATGGAGGTAAATAACCTCTAATTGAATGCAGAATATTTTTTTCTCCAGGTTGTTGACAACCCTAAGTATTAATAGATGAGACATTAAATGTGAACTGAGTTGGGATGAAACTTCAAAATTGTCCGTGTGAGGAAATGGGCTCCCAAGCACACACACAGACTGACAACTCTTAGTTGGACCCTGTGACAGACTGCTGTACAAACAGCTGAAGGACCTTTAAGGGTTAATCGCTCACAGACACAGAGAGCTTTGAGTGACAACCTACTCCAAAGAATCTGACCGTGTAGCATGAACTGGAAAGAGAAGGGTCTGTTTTCAGCCCATGCTGAGAGGAATCACTGAGAGCTGTTTAACACCACTGGGGAAAAGTTGGCAAGGAAGTTTGGGAAGTAGGTACAGACTCCCAAAGAAAGGGGATAGATCTTCTAAGGAGAGGAGATTTTCCCTACCCAGTCAAACAGGGAGGTAGCTCTGGAGAGTGAAGAGATCTCTGGTCAAGTGTGGTTGGAAATTACCAGTGGAGATTTTCAGATTCAGTTAACACCGGAAAGCATTGGTGTGTGAAGAGGATTGCTGTACTAGAAAGCGGGTACAGGGCCGGCGCCACCTTTGAGGCTGTGAGGCGGGTGCCACGGGGCCGGAGGCGCATATCCCACACTGCCGCCGGCCAGCCCCTCACCGCCACTGCCACCCGCCCCCAGGCGGATGCAGCAGATACGGTCCAGGAACAACAGGCGGCCGGGGCGGCGCTTGGCCTGCGCGTGGCCTCCTCGCTCCACCTCAGCCACCTGCCGGTGGTACTACATGATGACATCATCACGTGATGATGTCATCACGCAGTCTGGGGCCGCGCACATGCAGAGCGCGTGCACAAGGCTCACCTCCAGCGCCAGAAACCCTGGCGCCAGGGCTGAGCGGGTACCAGCCTTCCTAACTCAAAAAGTGACAGGGAATCCAAAATGTACTAGAGTGTTTGGGGAAAACATGAGAACAAAAGCCTCTAAACATAAGAATTTAAGTATCTGTGAAGAGTAAGAACTAAAATCTGTGCATGCACTGATTTTATCTTCAAGATTTCCATGTTGAATTACCTCCGGAATTTTCAGTCCTTGATTTCACCTGACCTTTCCCTCCTAAAATAAAATTGTTATTTTTGAATTTTAAAAACACCTCTGGTGCCATTTCTGATGTTTAAGGACTAAAAAGAGGGAAAGAGGAGGTGGGAACATCATAGACTCCTACTCACATGCTGGGGCAATCCTCAATTTATTCCAATGTTTAGCATTCAAATCCTTGCATGCCATGGAACTTGCTGGGTGATTTGGGGGAAGAGACTTTCTCTCAGCATAACCTACCTCACAAGGTTAATGTGAAGAGAAAATCGAATATGTACACTGCCCTAAGCTCCTTGAAGGAATGGTGGAATAAATATGCAATGAACGAATGAACAAACAAACAAACAAACTAAATGTTAGTTATAATTTATCAATGAAAGAGTCATATATCAAAGGTAAAATGGCAGTGTGGAGAATTTTAAGACCCCAAGTAGCTCCTTCTTTACCTGAAAGGAAAGTTATTATTTCTTAGTTGCCTGCATGTGTTTGTAGGGTTTGATTTTAATGATATTCTGTGTATTAAATGGAGTTCTTATCTCTTTGTTGGTGTTAAATCTATTCATTATGTACATAGGCTGAAATGACATATTATTAAGACATAGGTTTGGAGACAGCATATCTCTTCTGCCAACAGTGGCTTTTTTCTCTGGTGCAAGGAACCATCCATGATGCAAGAGGTAGAAGAGCTTTGTGTCAGCAGAAGACTCCTTGTACCAGTGGAAGGCTCCTTGTGCTGGATGAGCGTTAGCAAAATGGGTCTGCTGGATACAGTCCTAAAGTTCCCCCTGCATTACAACTGAACTCCAGACTACAAAGATTAGTTGTTTCCCAGAAGGAACAGCATGGATTGAATGGTATCAGATCCCTACTGAGTTCCTTCGCCTTTCCAACCCTCCCCCAGACATTGCCCCCAAAGCTCCAAGAATTTCCAAAGGCGGAAATTCTGGTTACACCACTTCAGTTTTCCTTTAGAACAGTTCCTTCTTGGCCATTATGTTACTAACTAGCAGGTATTTTGTGTTTTGTGTTTTTTGTCTATATATCTAGTTGCTTGAGCCCACAGGTACCTTGAAAAGCTTTTGTTTAAAATACAGATAATCACATCACAAAAGTTACAGGTAAATCTAGGGAATTTAGCACAGTGCAATCCTAGTAGGTTCACTCAGCTTAGAAAGGTATAAGTCTGTTTATGATTGCAATGGTAATATTGAAGTAATCAGCTAGGGTTTTCACTTACCTGGTTTTTGCGATGTTCCCTGTCCCTTGCCCTAGCTCAGTGCAATGGTGGAGAGGATAGGGGGAATGACGTCAACACCTGGATGCCACTTCTTTTTTGGGAACAGGAAGTGATGTCATGATGCTTTAGGAATTTCAAAATCTCTATAGTAAGAATTCTTAGAGCCTTGTCATTACCTGTTTTGGAACAGGAAGTGCTGTCCCAAAAGTCTCCACCATCTCATTGCTCATGAGGTTGCCTACCAAGGGCTGGCAACCTTATCATTAGCTGATAAATATATGTGTGTGAATCATGCCAGTGTCAATGCAGGTGTCTGTCACAGAGGCTTTAAGTGTAGGGTCCTATTTCAGGACAGTGAGCAGACTGAATGATCAGCTGTTTCTTAGCAATGCTGTGAAACTAACAAAAAAGGGTTGAAAAATCAAATGCATCCTATTTGCCATGTCTATTTTCTCTCAAGCTGAACATCTCACATACCTCCATTAATGGCTCGTCTGCAATTTAAAACAGAGTTTCACATACATTTGCTTCTTTGCAGTTGACAGCATTCATCATCCCATAGGCTGGCAGATAGCTAATGCTTGATACATTGCTAGAATATACTGGGTACTAGAGTCAATGAGAACTGTAGTTTCATCGATTTTCAATTTAATTTGAGAGGTCACACAGAACTACATTTGCCCCAACCTCAGCAGTAAATTGCTCTTTGAACTCTGCTCAAGATTGCACTGTTTAAAAAATAAGGTTGGGGATGGGAAAAACTGGCAGGGATATGTGCTATGGGATGGTATGATTGTAGCCATCCATACATTTTGTGATCGTCCCTTTGAACAATCACAAGGGCCCATGGAACTTTTTTGAGAGTTCAACAAAGATAATTTCAAAATTGATAGATGTTTCCAGTGGCGTCTAAGTAATTTTAGACCTATAGGGGCCCTCCTCTTTGGTTCTAGTTCTGATGACAAATATGAGCCACAGAGAAGAATTCCCCCCTTGTCCACCCCACCCCAATGTTTCTGCCCTGTGGATAGCAGCAGGAAAAGCCCAAAAGGAGGAAAAAATACTTGCAACAACAATTTTATTCCTTCCTCTAATTTATGTGGAGAAATGTAGTTCTCAGAATGTGCAATAGCTGCAGAAGTGGAAGAATAAAGAAGGACAGAGGTGAGTTGGGGGCTTTTGGCCGTCTCCAGTGTAACTTGCATTTGGAAGGCCCCCTGCAGAGGCCAAAGTGGCTTTCACTCCACAGTCCACCCTTGAAGGCATCACTGTCTAGGGTCAAGCCCAGTAGTATTCATCCATCATTAGCTGTCTATGAAGTTTATAATTTTGTAATAAAGCAGCTCAAGAGAAATTGCAACATGCACATGAAACCGAAGCAGACTAGTTATTATAGAAACTGCTTTGGGAATAATTTTTAGTCATTACACTGGGAGGGAGGGGGGATAGTAAATGAGGATATAGATAGACCACAATGAAAAGGCTTGAATGATATTGTGTGCCTCTGCCCCCACTTCTAAACATATTATGTGGAAATAAATCCCATTGATTTTCCTTGGAAGCTTAGCACATTCTGTGATCCTTGTGGTAATTTGCTTAAAGCTTTAGTTCCTGCTGTCATTCGATTATTTATTGCCACTATCTGTGTGTGTTTTAAGCAGGAGTGCAGTCCATTTTAACCCTTGTGTTTATAGAAGAAGAATGCAATTTTGAGTTTGAAAAGTTGGGAGTCTCTTAAGACCATTGCTGATTTACTGCTTTAAAAATCCCATTGTGCTGACCCATTTTACCTGGGGCTGAAGTCCAGTTTCATGGGTTTTTGAATGTTCCATATGAGGAACAATCTACAAACTAGGCTTCATAGAAATTCATCTTGTGAAGCTCTTTCTAGGGAACAATTCATAGAAAATCTGAAAAGGAAAGCTTTCTGAAGAGTATTTCTGTGCGTTTAAGTCTTCCTTAGTATAGTTATCCTTGTATTCCTTGATTTTTGTCTGCTCATATCTTGCTTCTTATGTATGTTGCCTTTCTACAATTGTGTATTGCCAACTGCCTTGTATTTGGAAGATTAAGTTTCCTCCCTGCTCCCACTCAGAGTTTAGTTCAAATGAGAACTTATATGAGTCACAAACAATGGGCAGTATTGTACCTTAAGCTAAAGGTTGCTAACCTCCAGTTGGTGGCTGGAGATCTGGAAATTCAACTGATCTCCAGGGAACTGAGATCAGTTCCCCTGGAGAAAATGGCTGCCTTGGATCTGGATTCTGTGCATTATACACAGCAAAGCTTTTGACTGTGTGATTCATGAAAAGCTATGGAGAGTCTTAAAAGAAATGGGGGTGCCATGACATCTGATTGTTTTGATGTGCAACCTGTACTCTAGACAAGAGGCTACTGTCAGGACAGAATATGGGGAAACAGAATGGTCTCCAACTGACAAAGGTGTCAGACAAGGATGCATATTATCTCCCTACCTGTTCAACCTCTATGCAGAGTATATCACAGGGGTGGCCAAACTTGCTTAATGTAAGAGCCACATAGAATAAACATCAGATGTTTGAGTGCTGCAAGACATGATGCATTGAAATGACTTCAGATGAAGAGGTGGGTTTGGGAGAGTTTCCTGAAAGTGACATCACAGGAAGGGGTCGGGTTTTGGTGCAGTATGCTGGAAGTGACATCATCGGAAGTGGTGGAGCTTGGGAAGAGCCATCACCTGACCTTTGACTTGGAAGTGATATCACGAAAGTGATGTCACGTCTTTGCTAGGCTTCATCCCCAAAGTCCCCAGGTATTTTCTGAGTCAGACCTGGCAACCCCAACATTTTTATTGAAACTATGAAAGACATGGAAGGAAAGAAGGAAAGAGAGGGAGGAAAGGGCAGGAAATAAGCTAAAATAAAATGTATGGCCATGGCAATACTCAGAGACCTCTGGGAGCCACACAGTATGTCTAGAAGAGCCACATGTGGCTCCCGAGCTGCACTTTGGCCACCCCTGGTATATCATAAGGAAAGCTGGATTAGATCTAGAAGAAGGCGGAGTGAAAATAGGTGGAAGGAACATGAACAATTTGAGATATGTAGATAACACCACATTATTAGCAGAAAATAGTGAAGAAACGACTACTGATGAAGGTTAAAGAAGAAAGTATCAAAGGATTACAGCTGAACATCAAGAAGACAAAAGTAATGACTACTGAGGAATTACACAATTTTAAAGCTGACAATGAGAAAATTGAAATTGTTCAAGATTTTCTACTTCTTGGCTCAATCATCAACCAAAAGGGAAACTGCAATGAAGAAATCAGAAGAAGACTGAGACTTGTGAGGGAGCTAGATAATATCCTTAAAGCTAAAGATGTCTCTCTCGGAACCAAGATCAAGGTAATCCAAACTATGGTATTCCCCATTGCTATGTATGGATGTGAAAGCTGGACAGTGAAGAGAGCTGACAGGAAGAAAATTGATTCATTTGAAAAGTGGTGCTGGTGGAGTGTTTTGCAGATACTATGGACAGCCAAAAGGACAAATAACTGAAGTCTGAATTCTCCCTAGAAGCTAAAATGACAAGATTAAGGCTACTGTACTTTGGTTACATCATGAGAAGACAAGATTCTCTGGAAAAGTCAATAATGCTAAGAAAAGTACAAGGCAGTAGGAAAAAAGGAAGACCTAAAACAAGATGGCTGGACTCAATAAAAGATGCTACATCCTCCAGTTTGCAGGATCTGAGCAAGTCTGTTAATGATAGGACATTTTGGAGGTCTTTCATTCATAGGGTTGCCATAGGTCGGAGGCAACTTGACGGCACACAACACACATACATACACAGCTGAGGTCCCTCTCCCCAAACCCTGTGTTCCCCTGGCTCCATCCCCACCCCCACCCCCGAATCTCCAGGAATTTCCCAACCCAGAGCTGGCAACCATACAAAGTGGAAATTCCTTAAGCAGCTCCTCTGTTGGAAGAAAAACCAAAAGCTGTAGTATAATGGAATGCTTATCTGCTTCTCATCAGGCTTTCTAACTGTCCAGTTTACCCACGTAAAATATTGGTACTAATTGGCAGGCTCTCCAAAAGAGAGATCTCTGTCTTTCTCAGAACTAAAGCCTTGAAGCTGCTCAGCATCAGGATATAAATCTTGACATTTGCTTTACTCTCCCAACTAAGACACACAGAGACTTCTCATTAGAGTTTTATGTTTATTATTTATCAAAATAAAATCTAATCTTTTTAATAAAGCAAAATAACAAAATATAAAAGAGTATTAAGATAGAACCTGTGAGGCCCCGCCCCGCCGGCCGCGCCTTCCCCGCGTCCTGCCGTCCCGGGGGTGACCACCAGGGGGAGGTTGAAGGTGCTCCCTCTGCCTCAGACTGGATAGGGGCAGTGGTTCAAGCACCAAGGTCTGCCTCCTATCTGGCGTTCTGGAATACGCTCTCTCTCTCTCTGTGACCAACCTTCCAACCAGCCGTCTCCTCCCCGGCGTCACTGGGAGCTCCCCTCTTATAGTCCCTCCTGGCTCTGCCCCCTGGCTTTCCACCAACCCCCTCCCCTGGCTCATCTGCCCTGGTGGCTGACACCTGGCTACTCCCACCTGGTTGATTCCCCCGTCCTTCCATCACCCCTTCCCCCCATGCCCTCTCCCTGGTGCCTGCTTCTTCCCTCCACCATCCCTCACCAATCCCCGGTGCCGCTTCAGACTGGGGAGCCCTCCCAGGAGCCATCCAGCCAACCCAGAGCGGGGATGGCTCGCTGGGCGTCCCTCCTTCCGCCCGCCCCACCCGGGCTTTCCCCCTCCCAGCGTTTGGCCGCGCTCGCCCCGGGGACGCCTCCCAGGGTGGCCGCGGCAGCGCCGGTGCTGCCCTCCTCCGCCCACCGCTCCCGCTTCTCTGCTGCGCGGCCGTCGTCGCGCCGGGCAGCCGGCCCGGCCCCGGCCGCCCCGCGGTCGCGAGACGCGGCCGCGGCCGCAGCTGGCCCCGCCGCAGCAGCGGCGGCGCCAGGCCCGACCCCTCCGGTGGCGGCGGCGGCGGCAGACCCGGCGGCTCTGGCGGCGGCGGCGGTAGGCCCTGCTGCTCCGGTCGCGGCGTTGCTGGCCCGGCCGCTCCGGCGAAGGCCGCGTCGGCGGCGGCAGGCCTCGCGGCTCCCGTGGCGGCGACGGGCCAGGCGGGGCTGCGGCCGGGAAGCCGAGGGCCGACGTCCACCCGGGCCCGGTGTTGCGGGCCCCCAGGTAGGTTGGGGGGCTGGGCGGGGCTCGGGCGGCTGGTGGTGGGCTCCCGGGGGGTGGGGGGTCGGGTCCAGTCCGGGGGGGGAGGGCCCACCCCAGACACGCCCCCCCTGGCGGCCGGGAGCCTCCTGGTCTGTGGAGTGTTCCGGGATTCGCGACATGTAGTCCGCATTCACATGGAGCCGTCCCGGACGGTGTCGGAGCTGGAAGCTGAAAGGGAGTAGAGAGAGGTACCATCTGAGAACCCGTGGATTGTGGTCCTTCATGCGGGCCATCCATAGCAGGGGGGCGTGGTCCGTGATCAGGGTGAAGGGGTTGTTGGCAAGGTAAAACTGAAGTGCCCCCACTGCCCACTTCACCGCCAGGGCCTCTTTCTCTACGGTGGCGTACTTGACCTCCGCGGGTTGCAGCTTCCGGCTGATAAACAACACGGGGTGCTCCTGACCGTCGACTTCCTGAGAGAGGACCGCCCCCAGCCCCACGTCAGAGGCGTCCGTATGGACGAGAAACGGTTGTTCAAAGTCCGGGTTCCGCAGTACGGGGGCTCCCGACAGGGCCCGGCACAGGGCTTCAAAGGCACGGAGCCGGTCGGGGTCCCAGTGGATGGTAGCCGGTTGGTCCTTACGCAAGCAGTTGGAAAGCGGGCTGGCCTGGCTGGCGAAGTGGGGTATGAATTTACTGTAGTAGCCCACCACCCCTAAGAAGTGCCGCATCTGGCGCTTGGTTCGAGGGCGGGGGCTCTGCTCCAGCGTAGTGACCTTGTCGGGTACGGGGCGCAGGACCCCGCGGCCCACCTGGAACCCAAGGTATGTGAGCTCCTGGAACCCGATCCGGCTCTTGCGGGGGTTGACTCGCAGGCCTGCCCCGGCTAGGGCTGCTAGGACCGCACTCAGGTGCTGTAGATGCGATGTCCAGTCCGGGCTAAAGATGATGATGTCATCTATATAGGCTCGGGCGAATCCCTGGCAGTGGGCCAGCACCTGGTCCACGAGGCGTTGAAAGGTGGCGGCGGCCCCATGCAGACCGAAGGGCATGATCTTGAATTGGAACAGGCCTTGGGGGGTCGCGAAGGCCGTTTTCTCCCGGTCCTCTGGTGCCATGGGTATTTGCCAATACCCCTTTGTGAGGTCCAGGGCTGACAGGTAGCGTGCCGTTCCGAGTTGGTCGATTAGTACATCGGCCCGGGGCATGGGGTAGGCATCGAAGGTGGCGATGGCGTTGACCTGCCGGTAGTCCACGCAGAAGCGTACGGTGCCGTCCGGTTTCCCCACTAGCACGATGGGGCTCCGCCACGCACTACGAGAGGGCTCGATGACGTCGAGGCGGAGCATGTCCTCCACTTCCTTGGCCACGACTTCCCACCGCTTTAGAGGGAGTGGCCTCCAGGGGGTCCTTGCCACTTGCCCCGGGGGTGTAGGTATGTGGTGAGACAGCATAGTGGTCCGGCCCGGCCGGCAGGAGAAAAGGCCTGAGTTCTGTCGGATCACCGCCCTTGCCTGCACCAGCTGGTCATCCTGGAGGCCCGGGTCCAGGACGGGCTCCTCTTCGGCGAGTCCGCTCGGAGTCCACGGCAACTCGCCGGCGGGGAGCTCCAGGGGGTCGGGCGACAGGTTGCATTGGTGCGCCTCCGCCTCGTGCCAGGCTTTTAGGTCATTAACGTGCAGTCTCTTCCAGTGCCGGGGGCTCGGCCCACACTGGACTTCATACGACAGGGGTCCCCGCACTTTGGTGATGGGGTAGGGTCCCCGCCACGGGGCCCCTGGGCCCGGTCCCATGACCCGATGGTGGACCAGGACCCTCGCCCCCACCTGGAATGTCCGGGCCTTGGCCCCCCGGTCGTAGTAGGCCTTCTGGGCCTGCTGGGCTTCCCGTAGATGTTCCCGGGCGGCGGCCCGACATGTCTCCAGCCGGGCCTGGAGGTCCTGGACATACTCAGGGGCGGGTCGTCCCTTGGGGTTTGGTCCTCGGGGCCCACTGCTCCCCCACCAGTCCCAGTATCCCACGGGGTCGCCGCCCATACAGGAGCTCGAAGGGGGCATATCCCGTAGAGGCCTGGGGCGTCTCGCGGACCGCGAAGAGTAAGGGATCTATGTACAAGTCCCACTGGCGGGGGCGGTCATGGGCCAACTTGCGGATCATTGCCTTCAGGGTCTGGTTGAACCTCTCCACCAGTCCATCGGTTTGGGGGTGATAGACACTGGTGAAGATTTGTCGTACTTGCAGCGTTCGGCACAGATGTCTGGTGAGCTGGGCCGTAAAGGGCTTCCCACAGTCTGACAGCAGCTCCCGGGGCAACCCCACCTGGGCGAAGAACCGCAGCAACACCCGGGCGACCCCCGGGGCCTTCATGTCACGCAGGGGAATGGCTTCAGGGTACCGGGTAGCATAGTCCATCAGGACAAGGATATAATGGGCTCCCCACGGGGTCCGTGGCAGAGGGTCGACGAAGTCCATGGCCACCCAGGAGAAGGGCTCTTCGACGATGGGTAGCGGGGCCAGCGGGGCCCGAGCCGGACGGCGGTTGGCTTGCCGCTGGCACAGCGGGCAAGCCTGACAGTAATGTTTGACCTCCCTGGCTAGCCCCGGCCAGAAGAAGTGGGCTTCAATCCGGGCCGCAGTGCTTCGTGCACCCTGATGGCCGCCCCAGGGGTGATCATGGGCGGCCTTGAGGACCTCTGGGCGGTAGGCAGCCGGGACCAACAGTTGGGCCACTTCTCCCGGCCCTCCTTTCACTAGGCGGTACCAACGCCCTCCTGCTTGGATGACCCGCGGTAGCCGTCCTGCTCGGCGGCGATCGAGGACCCGGCCCTCACTTACCGCAGTCATCCATCGTAGGCCTTCCAGCGAGGGGTCCTCGGTCTGGGCGGTGGCGAACCGGAGCTCGGTTCCCCATCCCCGGCGGAGCTGGGCTGGGGCATCCCCGACTCTGCTCTCCTCCGGATGTCCCTCGTCGTCCTCTTCGTCGTCCCCGACCAGGACCTCTCCAGCTTCCTCCTGATCCGGGGGTAGGGCCGTCTTCATGGCAGGGCGGAAGTGGGGGGAATCTCTCCCCAGCAAGACTGGGTAGGGTAGAGCCTGCACCCGGGCCAAGGGCGTCTCGCATGTTTGGCCGCGGTACGTCACGGGGGCCAAGACGACTGGACACTCCTCCACATGGTTGTGGACACAGGCGATGACAGCTTGGCGGACCACCGGGAGGTCGGCGGGCAGGAGGTGGGAGCGGATCATTGACACGGAGCTCCCGCTGTCGAGGAGCGCCGTCAACGTCCTGCCCATCACCGAGACTAGGACAAGCATAGGGGGAGGCCGGGGGGCCCGGCTTGTTGCGGGCAGGGCCGTGTCCCAGCCCAGGTCGCACTCCATAAGGGGGCATTCTCTCTTCCAGTGCCCCCGTTGCCCGCAGGTGAAGCACGGCCCTTTGTCTCCCAGCTCCCGAGCTGAGCCGCCGGGCTTAGGCATTGCGGGGCTTACGGGCGACGGGAGGGCTAGTCGGGGCCTGGCCGAATGCCCTCCAGTTGCTCGATCCAGCTGGGCAGGGGCGGGGTGCCGGGGCCCCGCCCGCGCCCGTCCCCCCTTCTCGCCTGTGCTGCGGCTCCCGTCGCTGCCGGGGCGGGGCTCTGGCTTCCCAGGCTCCCGGGACTCCACGGCCATCACGTTTTCCCACAGCGTGGTGGCTTCTTTCAGGGTGGCGGGCTTGTTATAGGCCACCCAGTTCCGGGCCCGAGCAGGAATCACCTGGAGCAGCTGTTCGAGCACCACTTGGTCAGCAATCCTCCGGCCCTAATCCGAGGTGGGCTTCAGCCAGCGGTAGGCGGCATCCTGGAGCTTGGCCACCAGGGTGCGGAGCCGGTCTGTCTTCTGGAAGGCGATGGACCGGAACTTCTGTCTATAAGTCTCCGGGGTGATTTCATAGCGATCCAATATCGCCTCCTTAAGCCTCGCGTAGTCCGCGCTCTCGGCTTTGGGAAGGGCCTTCAGGGCGGCTTGCGCCTCCCCCATAAGGTAAGGCCCAATGATGAAGGCCCACTGGGCCGGTGCCCATCCCGTCGCCTCGGCGGTACGCTCGAAGGCCTCCAGGAACGCATCCACATCATCTTCCGGGCCCAGCTTAGCGAGGTGGAACGGCAGCCGGGGGTTGGGCCCAGCGCCTCCGCCGGCCCCGGCCCCGGCGCCGGCCAACGCCTGTTGGAGGTTCTGGATGAGATTCGCCTGGGCGTCCTGCTGCTGACGCGCCAGAGCGGCTTGCGCGTCCAGTTGCTGCTGGGCCACCTCCTTCAGTAGTTGCCCCTGGTGCTCGGCCAGCCACTGGCCAAACTGCGCGAGATCCATCGTGGAGCCTGCGGTCTCGGCAGGAGTCTCCGCACTCGCCGCTTTCAATACCGCTGGGCGCAGGAGAGGCCGGGGCTGCTCCAGCCGGCTGGAGTGGGCAGGTGCGGGCGCGGGTGCCTCACGGGGCTGCCAGTGCCTGCATTCTCCACCAGTTTGTGAGGCCCCGCCCCGCCGGCCGCGCCTTCCCCGCGTCCTGCCGTCCCGGGGGTGACCACCAGGGGGAGGTTGAAGGTGCTCCCTCTGCCTCAGACTGGATAGGGGCAGTGGTTCAAGCACCAAGGTCTGCCTCCTATCTGGCGTTCTGGAATACACTCGCTCTCTCTCTGTGACCAACCTTCCAACCAGCCGTCTCCTCCCCGGCGTCACTGGGAGCTCCCCTCTTATAGTCCCTCCTGGCTCTGCCCCCTGGCTTTCCACCAACCCCCTCCCCTGGCTCATCTGCCCTGGTGGCTGACACCTGGCTACTCCCACCTGGTTGGTTCCCCCGTCCTTCCATCACCCCTTCCCCCCATGCCCTCTCCCTGGTGCCGGCTTCTTCCCTCCACCATCCCTCACCAATCCCCGGTGCCGCTTCAGACCGGGGAGCCCTCCCAGGAGCCATCCAGCCAACCCAGAGCGGGGATGGCTCGCTGGGTGTCCCTCCTTCCGCCCGCCCCACCCGGGCTTTCCCCCTCCCAGCGTTTGGCCGCGCTTGCCCCGGGGACGCCTCCCAGGGCGGCCGCGGCGGCGCCGGTGCTGCCCTCCTCCGCCCGCCGCTCCCGCTTCTCTGCCGCGCGGCCGTCGTCGCGCCGGGCAGCCGGCCCGGCCCTGGCTGCCCCGCGGTCGCAAGACGCGGACGCGGCCGCAGCCGGCCCCGCCGCAGCAGCGGCGGCGCCAGGCCCGACCCCTCCGGTGGTGGCGGCAGACCCGGCAGCTCTGGCGGCGGTGGCGGTAGGCCCTGCTGCTCCGGTCGCGGCGTTGCTGGGCCCGGCCGCTCCGGCGAAGGCCGCGTCGGCGGCGGCAGGCCTCGCGCCTCCCGCGGCGGCGACGGGCCAGGCGGGGGTGCGGCCGGGAAGCCGAGGGCCGACGTCCACTCTGGGCCCGGTGTTGCGGGCCCCCAGGTAGGTTGGGGGGCTGGGCGGCGCTTGGGCGGCTGGCGGTGGGCTCCCGGGGGGGTGGGGGGTCAGGTCCAGTCTGGGGGGGAGGCCACCCCGGACAGAACCTATAAGAATGAAACAAATACAAGCAACATGGATTAATTCACCTTAACATCTCTCAATTAAATCTAAGATTGATTCCAAATTTACTATGAAATGCATTGAATTTTCAATAAACACACAGCCAAGTACAATTTTCTTATCTAGATCTTCATGAGATTTCTTTTAGCAAGACCCTAACTCCTTATCTCAGTAGCAACTTTTATAATAATTAAAATATGATATCTACAAAGAAACCAAAGATCCTTTACACTTGATAGCAATAGAGAATTACGATTGGGTTAAGAGTTAACTAATTATTCAGATTTTCAATCATGGGACATTCTACCTAGCAAATGAGGGATGCTATGTCCAGATGCAAGATAAATCATTACAAGATGACAAAAAGTTAAGTGAGCAGATCATCACTGGTCCATTCTAACAGCTAGAGAACCATTTACCTGCTACTGTCCACTATTTTTAATTGGCTATCAAAGATTAAAATAACATCTGTGTGGTTATATAGCTTGTTGAAAAAATTACAGTGAATTTCATACTGAGTTCACTAAAATACACGTGAATCACTAAGATATAATGTACTGCAATCCATATTCCCGTTACAGGAGGAAGACTCCTTAGGTTGGAGGAGGGCTTCAAATTGTGCTTTGCAGAATGGTGGGATGCAGGCCAACAAGAGAGGCAAACTGTTGAGTCCATTGCTTTATAGATATAGAAAAATATATATGACTGCAAATGAACCAACAGATTGAAGAGGTTCCAGATTTAACAACTGTATAGTATATGCCAGTTAAGGAGGGAGGTATAGACACATTTATCCAGCTAGAGGACATTCAAAGAGATGTATCCGTACATAATGACTTCCAACCATCCAGTAATATCAACAGCCTAAAAACATGGTAAAGGGCAAGGACAACTTGCACCAAAGCAAAAAAAGCTTTTTATCACCCATACTCCCAACTAGACATGGGCACAAACCAGAAAAAAACCGAACCATGGGGTTCGGTGTTTGTGGGCTTTCCATGAACCAGGAACCATGAACTGACACGGAACTCGCCCAGTTACGAACCAGTTCATGGTTCATGGGGTTTAAATGCCCCTTTCTGGCATGGAAAGGGGCTTTTAATCATTTCAAGGGCCCTTTCCTGCTGCTTGCAAGGGGCAGGACCCGTTAAACTATCAGCTGGCAGGCGGGGGAATTCCCCTGCCACCTGCCAGCTGATAGTTTAAAGGGACCTGCCGCTTGTAAGGCAGAGCCCTTTAAATGGGGTTGGGGTTGGGGGTTGGGCCGTTAAAAGGGGAAAAGGCCATTTAAACTGGCCCTTTAATACGAACCAAATGAACCAGTAGTCCAGTTTGTGGAAGTTCGTGGAAACGAGCTTCCACGAACCCTGGTTTGTGAACCACAGATTGGGCTGGTTCGTGAGTTCATATTTAGGTTCATGCCCATCTCTACTCCCAACCCCTTTCTTTCTCTTGTCTTGTCTTACTGCATCCTTAGACCCTGTTGCTCTCTTCATCCTAATTTGACTCTTTTGTGTTAAGAGTATACTTCATTTTTCTTCAATGCAACTCTTATTTAAGAACCCCCTGCTGAATCCAAAGCAGAACGCATGGGGGAAATCAGATCTGTTAAGCCCTTTTCAACAGTTTTAGGGGGAGACTTAAAATTAAAAAAAAAAAAATCCCAGTGAATAGCCATCTCCAAACTGGGAAGAACCACATGAGCTCCCGATAAGCGATTGAGAGAAATGCCCCCAGCAGTGCAATCAGCAAATGCAGAAGGAGCCTGCTGTGTTTCCCACCTGTCCTTCCTTTACCCTTTAAGATCCTTTGCTCTGATGAGATGTCATGTTCTCTCCATGTCTTCCATCCTGTATTACTAACCAGAAGCTAGTGGTCAAGAGATTTGTGCATAAAATAATCACCTTTTTCTATTGCTCCGAGATTTTTCAGGGTTTTTTTTTATTATCTAGGAGTCTCAGAGCATTGTGACAAATGCAAACAGATTGCCTCATATACACAACTGTTTCTTGACAGGAGTTATAAAACCAGTGGTATACCGCCAGACTTGTTAACTTGTTGAGAGTATATAAATATAACTGACTGCTGTAGGTACTGGTAATTGTGAGATAACTAATGAGATGTATGGGAAGTGTTAATTTGCAGAAGGGTAGGAGTCTGTTGCAGCAAAATAACGAAAGACTTGTGGCCACTTAAAGATTATCAGATTAATTGTGGCAGAAGCTTTTATGGTCTAGGGCCCACGTTATCAGATACCAGACATACAACTCAGAGAACAGCATTTTATACATAATTTAATAGTACTGTGTTATATTATCTTTGCAAGTAAAGGTGGAACTACTTGTTACAAATGACACAGATGGCAGCTTCTTTGAAACTCATCCCATGACATGGCATTGCTACAAGTTTTAGTTTTATTCATTTCCACAAGGAGCAATCAAGGAATTAGAGCAGGAATGGAGAAGCATTCACTATGATGCATTGATGCTATACAAATGAGAAGAGGAGACAAGGTTGTTAGGTCACCCCTGGCAACTGGCAGGGGGCGGGGGGGGGAGAAAGCAGGCAATGGGAGAGACTTACCCCCACACACACACACACTTGCCAGTGACATGATGACATCACTTCCAATAGTGACATCATCATGTCACTGTCACTCCAGAACTTTATAGTTTTTGCCAAAATACCAGGGCAACATAATGTCATTGCTTCGAAGTATACAGGAAGTGATGTTGTTGCACTGCCAGAGACATCACAACAGTTCCCAGAAGGGCCCTATGGCAACCAGTAAGTCCTCCCATTCCCCCCTCTCCTGCAGGGCAGCTGAGTGATGGCAGGAGAAGCAGTCTGGGGATAGAGGCTGGTAACCCTAGGAGGAGTAGATGTATAGCTGCTGTTTCCAGTGGAAGCCCTATGTTTGTCATAACATCTTATTCTGCCTTAACTTCTACATGGAAGTACATCCACAACAATTCCCTTTTATTATTACCAACGTTAACACTACTAATGGTAATCTTACTCCTGTGTGTCAGGTGGAATTATAACTCCCCTACTAAGAGTGTAGTTTCACACATTATATTTTGAGACATACACATTTGATATTTTAAAAGTATACACCTAAACATGTGAAATGACAACCATGTCTTTGCAAATGTGTAACATACAGTTATACTTGATAACCATGACTGTCTGTTGTAGTAGCAGGTGGCAAATCTGTGTTTGCTACCATTTATTTAGTTCTTTACACCCCACTTCCCCCCCCCAGTGGGGATTCAAAGTGGCTGTTAGCCTTTCCTCCATTTTATCCTCACAACAACTTTGAGAGGTAGGTTCAGCTGAGAATGACTGGCCCGAGGCCACCAAGCTAACTTCCATGGCAAAGTAGTGATCTGAAGCTGCGTTGCCTGGCCCTAGTCTGACACTAATATGCAAAATGTCTCTTAATCTTTTGATAATGTTTACAGCCAGTAAGAAAAGATAATACTTATGTTATTCCTTTACCGTGACAGTATCTAGTCGATTCTAAGAAATCATAATGTACTCATATAGTTTTAAGATGCTGTGATTATTTCATTGCTAATATTAATTTCTGTAGGACATTTTCAGTCAAAAAATGCTTTATAATTCCTTGTTTACTTAACCATAATTTACCTTGTTTACTTTACCATAATTTATAGCACAGAATACATTAAGGGAGTAAGGTCGATTATTAGCTTGCTCAAGGCCAAGGGCATCATACCTGTGTGGAAATGTGAAGCTGAATCTCCCAGGAATACCTGCTAAAGGTCTGAATCCATATATTTCCTCAAACTACATCATGCTATTTCCAATGGTAATTAGTTGGTTGTTTCCGCTTTCCCCTCAGAGGTAGAGACAGGTAGAACAAACAGTTTTGCAACTGAATTCTATCCAGCATTTACGCTTTTGCAGCCGTCAAAACATTCAGATGCTGGATGGATTTCTTTCCTCCTTCCAACTTTTGGCGTTTAAGCTTCTCAGGTTGATGGAGCGTGGCACTGTCTGATGGCAAATATAAAAATAACAAGCGAAAAATTTCCATCCTTGCAGTGTGAGCCTCAGCAAAACAGCCCCTGTCTTGCTTTGCACTGGTCATGTGAGTTATTGAAAGAGGATGCTGAGACATTTATGTTGTATTCTTCCTGCATGCCGAACGGTACACAGCCAACTCAGTTCCTTTTTCTTTATTTAAGTAGGTTCAAAGCAAGTGTTTTATTAAAAAAAAGGACAACAGCAATAAAAATGCATGCTGCACATGCCAATAGTAGCATGGCACAAAAGTGCTTGAAGTTTGGGAGCTTTTCTTGCAGCTCTAGCTGAGATTGGAAGGGGTTATTTGCAGGCATTGTGATTGCATATGGTCAAGTTAGATTTTATGGTTCCTGGGCTGGTATAAATATTTTTCCAGTTCTCCTACACATCTGCTCATAGCCTTTGGTATGCAATTTAAGCCTTGGATATGAAGTACAAAACCCTCTACCTGAACAAAGGCTGTACTTTCTGGGCGTGCTGAACAGTAAAACATTTTCTGCTTGGACGAGAAATCACGGAGGTGAACTATTTTCTTATAAAATTTCTCAAACAATGTGAACTTGCAGAACTTCTATTTTGTGAGTTTTGGATATCATCAGTCTATTTCTAATAGTGGGATTTTTCCCCCTCTGCGGCTTTGCTAGAGTTCAGTTGTACAGTACTATTTTCAGAGGGTAAAGGGAACTAGAGGTGACTTCATCTAACTGTAAACTTGTTTTGCCATTGAATAAATCTTCCCAATTAGCCTTATTTTACTTCTTAATGTCTTTTTTGCTTATTAATCATGTTTGTTCCACAGATATAAGAACAGGCAGGAAAATGTTAATTCCTCCTCCAGCTTGAAGGTCAGGGCTAATCAAACTGTTATCGCCCCATCAGGTAGGGTTGCCAATTTCAGGTGGAGCCTGCAGATCTCTCAGAATTACAACTGATCTCTCGATGATAAAGTTGGAAATTTCCAACCTAGAGCTAGCAACCGTACCATCAGGAGAGGAGCTGAAGGTCTGCCTAGTTTCAGGAATTATAACTTCAGCAACCAAAATAAAATGCATTAGCCTTTTAGAACAAGTGTAAAAGAAGAGAAGGCACAACAATGCTGATCACAAAAACTCTATAGAAACAAAAGAATGACTGAAAATGATGGTAAGGACTATGTTCAAGTCTGATCTGATACCTAACTGATGGGGCACTCGGGTTGCCAGTTACCCAGTGGGGATAGGAGATCTCCTGTCCCAACTCCTGTTGTCTGCTGCTCCAGGGGTTGGTAGAAGAAAAATAAATGTAAGAAAATCATAATTGGTGTGATGGGATTATGTCACTTCCTGGAAAAATCTGGAAATGATGTCATGCCACTCTAGGATGATTTTACTGTAGAGTTTCTGGCAATTCCTAGAGGGACATGACATCAGTTCCAGGTTTTTCCTAGAGGTGATACAATAGCAATGTGCCAGTGATGCCCCCCATCTCCCCACCCTCTCAGATGCCAGCTGTTGCCAGTGTTGGCTGGAAACCCTAATTCTCCCAAGACCTGTTCACATATTACAATGAATGGACATTCATGTACATGTATGTACATGAATGCATCTGTTTGTAAGAAAGAGCAACGTGCATTCATTTTAGAAATGAAATTGGTGGCCATAACCTGAATATGCATTTTCAATCACATATTCAGCTGTACATGTGTTAAATGAAACATAAGAATTACTTAATGCACGTATAAAGAAAAGCCAAGTTTACACTGTACAAGTATTGTATGTCCGTTCAGCATAACTAGTGATTAGGGCTGCAGACACACTCATACCAGCACAGGTGTATTGACACAGGGTACGTGCATCTGCTCTCTTATCAATCTGGATTCATTTTTCAGCACAGAAATTACCAAGTGGGAGGTTGGTAATCACAGAAGATCTGTCACAGAAGAACCATCCTACCACATGGAGATTAATTGTAACAGCTAGCATTTTATTCCAATTCAGAATGGCTTTTATGCATATGAACTCAACAACAACTCTGTGAAGTAGGTTTGGATTATTATCCTGTTGTAATAGGAGGCTGAGGCTGAAAGTGAGTGTATTTATTCACGCAGAAAATTTATACTCCAGCTGTCCTGCACCTGGTTTCCTCAGGAGTTGGTTACCTAGCTGGCTGGCCTGTGAGAGAGCTTGATGCTAGGACACAAGGTTAATGTGAATTGAGCTGGTTGATCCAGCACTGAAGCTCTGTCAATCCTCAGCCTAAATAGACTTGAAGGGTGATCTGGCTCCACTGCATCTGCAAGCAAATGTCAAGGCTTAAGGGGCTCTGCTCTGGCCATGGTCCTGCAAGGAAGCATCACCATCGGTCTTGGCCTGAATCTGCAGGGAGATGGCGTGCCACCAGCCATGCTCTTCTCCTTCTCTTTGCTAATTCTGCCTGGCTCCTCTGCCGCCATTGCTCCCTCAGCATGGGAGGCAATCTGGAGGGGCCATCAGTCCTAGTTTATCACCTGCCTGGTGGGGCCCAGTGGTGGTCTTTGAGGCAGGCAGCTGGGACACGAGTGCAGGTTCTGGTGGGGAGGTCTCGGGTACTGCTGGAGTGTCGTCTGCCGGGGCTTCACCTGCAGGCTCTGGCAGCGTGGTTTCTGGTACATGGCTAGCCAGCACCTCTGGAGCACCAGGCTCATTCTGGCTCTGCTGGTCCCCAGGCTCTTCTTTGAGTCCCTCCAGGTCTGAGTCACTGGCCTGGAGTCAGAGGGGGTCATGACACCAACCTTCTAATTAAAAATACTTGAAGCAGCTTAGAATAGCAACAGGTAACAACAACTGAAATTGATCATAATAAGGACAATAATAAATACTACACGTCAATCCACCAACAAACTAGCATCATCCATTAAAAACATCAGAAAAATAATGCCTTACTTAAGCCCCTCTGGTGAAATAATGTCTAAAGAGATATTAGAACTGGGGATTTCCTGTTTCAGTCTCTGAGTCACTATGCAATATTAGCTCTCATTAGAGTGTGGTTAGAAGGCTTGTCATACTGTCAAATGAAGGGGAAGGGTGTAATCCAGGAAGTTGTTCTTCAGGTTGTTTTCCACAAGTGTATTATTGGAGCAGGATGTTAAATGTGTTGCATTTCATGAGCTGGCAATCTTCCCTTCAGTGAGAAGCTTCCCTAGATATATAAACAAAAGAGGTAGCCCTAATTCATCTGCTTTGTTACTCGCTTTATTACTCACAGAGCCTGTAGACCCAGTTTGTAAGAACCAATTGGTGTTTCATATCTTTCATAGACCATTTTGTGTGGTGATATGGGTTTTGGGAAATACTTGGGAAATATGCTCCGAGTTGCAGTGGATCACAATATTCACCTTAGGCAGGAAAACCTGGCATTTGTTCATTACTAACTTGTCTTGGGCAGCAACTGATCACGTGGTTGATGTAGTAACTGAGAGGAACAGCATCTTCTCTATCAGTTCTAACTTGAACAGATTGTATTGGTTCAAAAGGCGGGGCCATTAGAACCTGTACAATTTTGAAGAAGCTTGGCAAAGCATTTAAGAGGGAAGCTTCTTCTCTGGAAAAGCTGCAGAGTTAAGGGGAAACTGGCAGTCTACTGTGATAAAGATAGGATATTGCCTGAAGTTGCCATTTTTCCTCTCAAGCATGTTTGGTCTCAGATTTTGATCTAGACTAAACTGAACTAGTAATCCCACGTGTTCACATCACCTATGAAAAATCTTCAGTATGACCTCATAGATCTTTTTGGCAAATGTTCTGCCCAGTGCCAGTATGGAGTGTTGATTTTCTCTGAATTACTTGTTTGGTCCTTTAAAGATCTGTGCTAACATCCACACGCTGAGTAGGACTCAGCCCATGTTTATGAGTTAAATGGAAGAATTATATTTTCTTTGTTTATAAGCCTTTGTTGCTTATGTCTTGCCAATCTCTCTTCCGAAGAGTCCTCGCTGCTGGAATGCTACATGCTTGCTTACCCTGGTACCTGGTTCCTCCCTTGGATCCAAGGGTGACAGGAGTAGGGCTTTTTTTCAGGAGGAACGCGGGGGAATGGAGTTCTGGAACCTCTTGAAAATGGTCACATGGCTGGTGGCCCTACCCCCTGATCTCCAGACAGAGGGGAGTTTAGATTGCCCTCTGCGCCGCCGAGTGGCACGGAGGGCAATCTCAACTCCCCTTTGTCTGGAGATCAGGGGGCGGGGCCACCAGCCATGTGACCATTTTTTCCGAGGGCAACCCATTGAGTTCCACCACCTCTTTTCCCAGAAAAAAAGCCCTGGACAGGAGCGTGCTTTTTCAGAGTGTGTCATAGCTGAGGCAATGCTGGATCTCCGCTTCTTCCTCACCAAGAAATGGTGGAGTTGGATAAGCTGAGAGGGATATCCCACAGCACAGTCTTAACTGCTTTTTCTGCACCTTCTGACTGATATAGTGAGATCAAAACAGTAGAGAGACAAAAAGCTCTAGGGGGGAAAAGTTGCTCTTCATCTGTGGCTCCATGCTAATATCCCATGTCAGAGGCAGGCAGTCTTCGGCATGCATGCTGAACATTGACATCACACCAGACTCTTTTACTTGCTTGGTACCCTGAGGCCAGTGGTGTAAAAGGAGGTGATGCATATAACTTATCCCTACCCTCCTGGGTTGCTGTGCAGCTGCCAGCCAGATCTGAGACCAACCCCCAAGGCTCTGGTAGTTTTTCTGGGGCTCAGCTTGTTCCCAATGTATGCTCAAGTACAGCCCTTGTTTCTCTTCCAGCCTTTTGTTTGTTGGCATACAGGTTATATTTGGCACTTAGACCAAAAAAGATTGCCCAGCACTTTCCCACATCCATTCTATCCACCTGGTGACCAGAGAGGAACTTCACAAGAAATCTGACTTAGCTTTGGTTGCAATACTTGGTTTCCTTGTTTATTCCATTCAAGGTGTGTATATCAGCTACTGAGAAATCATATTTTAATGTAATATTTTATGAAAATATTTCTGCACTTATTCACTTAGGTAAAAAGAGACTAGACCAATTTTTGAGGATATGTCATTTACTGACGGTTGACCATGGTGGCTAAATGAAGCTTCCATGTTCAGAGGCAGTATATCCTTTGAATGCCAGTGGCAGCTTTGTGGGGGAGACAGCAGGAAAGGGAACACTTACTTTCCTGCTGTTTGCCATTGGGGACATCTGGATGGCAATGTTGGTCTGCTCCTGTACAGCTCTCTGTTTTAATTTTGTTTTTCCTTCTGTCTCTTTTTGATAAAATGGCATTTACTTGCTTTAAAAAATTATCTCAGACATAAATTTACTTGGGGTAATCCTGGGAGTAAGGCTATTTCCATCCTCAGACATGCCAGTAGTCTAAAAGCATCCGTTCCCTTCCCTTTTTGTCCAAAACAAATTTTGACTGCAGCATTATATAGTAAAAGCGACAATTTGCTCCGTTGAATCAGATAGCCCTCTTTCCTTTTCATGATTGGATGACTCTGTATCAGTCCAATCGGTGAAATTTCTACATTGCAGCAATTACTGCAGCATATATAACTGGTGTTATGTTGATCATTTAATGATGCAGGTTGTTACAATTCCAGTCATACTGGAAATGCCGCAATAAAAGACCAGTTGCAATATGGCCAGTAGTTACAATCAAAGGACAAAAGGCACTTGCTCCAAAATACATCACTAACACATTTCAGTGAATCCATTCTCGGTTTGACTATGGGTTGTTACCAGCCAGCCACTTGTATTTTTCCCGTGCATGGCAGTTAAGAAAACCTTTTGTCATCTTGGTTCAGTCTCTATAAATCAAACCCCAATAGCTAGTGAATCTGGAATTTCTGTTAGGATTTTTGAAATTCAAGATTTTATATATTCATTAGACCTGAGTAAAAAAAAATATTCATAAGGTAGGACTTTCTTCCATTGCGGGGATGGAGGGATACAGTTACTACTGGTGGAAGGATGGGGTTGATTGCCTTTTCTTCACAGAAACCTCTAGAGGGCACCCCCAATCTTTCGGTTTGAAAAGTAGTTATATGGCTGTCTCTTTAAATTTCATGTAGGAGGTGTTTTGTAATTTTTTTTACCCTCCATTTTGTACTCTCTCTTTGCTAGATGGAAGAGTAACTTAATTCCACCAGCTGGTCAGAATTTCCAAGTCTGCAGCATGATTTGCATTGGAAGTTCTCCCACAGTCTTTACTGCTGGAAATGATGAGAACCTTTTTAAGGACTGTGCTTCAGCACAGCAAGTAACCTCCTTGTCTTATGTTCAGGCTCCTTTAACCCTCTTCACCCAATCACCTAGGAAACACAATGGTGGTATCAAGGTTAGAAATTCTTGGATTGGGTGATGCAGGTTCAAATCCCCTATGCAGACCTTGAACAGTTATCCACTTTGAGCCACACCTACCATACAGGACTTTGGTGAAAATTAAATGGAGGCGTGGAGGACCCATGTAAGTCACCCTGAACTCCTTGCGGGAAGGGTGAGATGGGGCGGGGGAGGGAAATGTAATAGAAGCAGAATACCTGTGAAGTGATCTTGCATTGTAAGTAGAGGTGGGCACGGTCTGGAAAATGGACCAAAATTTTGCACGATCTGGCCCGGTTCGTGGTTCATGAACACACAGTTTGTGGGACTCACCCTTTTCACAAATTTTGGTCTGTTTGGGCCGGTCCGTTAGTCCATGAGTCCAGACATCCTGGCACCGATCTATCAATTCCCTAGGCAATGGAGAGGATGTCCGCAGACCTTTTGCAGCCCTTAAAAACTTAATAGGCAGCTCTGCCTACTGAGCAGAGAGCTCCCATTCTGCTCTATTGAGCAAGGAGCAAGAATGAATTCCCTAGGCAGCAGAAGGGTGGATGTTCTACAGCCAGTCTTAGACCTCAAAACTTTAATAGGCAGCTCTGCCTGCCAACCAGAGAGCTCTTATTCTACAAGGGAGAGGTGAACATTCTGTAGCCAATCTTAGCCCTCAAAACCTTGATAGGCAGCTCTGCCTACCAACCAGAGAGCTCTCATTCTGCAATGGAGGGAAGGATGTTCTGCAGCCATAGAAACCAATCTTAGCCCTCAAAACCTTCATAGGCAGCTCTGCTTGCCAACCAGAGAGCTCCCATTCTGCTCTATGGAGCAAGGAGCAAGAATGAATTCCTTAGGCAACAGAAGGGTGGATGTTCTGCAACCATGGCTACACCAATCTTAGCCCTCAAAACGTAGATAGGCAGCTCTGCCTCCAACCAGACAGCCCCCATTCTGTTCTATGTGAGCAAGAAGAAAGAATGAATTTCCTAGGCAATGGAGGTCATTCTGCAGCCAATCTTAGCCCTCAAAACCTTGATAGGCAGCTCTGCCTGCCAACCCAAGTGTTCCCATTCTTCTCTATGAGAGCAAGGAGCAAGAATGAATTCCATAGGCCACAGCTAGGAAGGAGTCTGTGTGGTGAGTGAGGGGGCTCTTCCCTCATCCTTTTCTGTTTGATTTTGCCTCATTGCAAATTTTTGGTGCTGCTAGCCAATGCAAGTCAGTTGGCATTTGCAACTCCAGTATCTACTGGAAATTTTCCGGAGGTGGCCACTTTGGGGGTCAGTAACTCGGACGTCTGAAATACAATCTTGACCAAACTTGGAGGGTGGCTGGCGGAGAGGCTGCTGAAGATTCTCTGTGAGTTTGAGCTCACTGGGTGTGAAGTGACGGCCCATGGACTGATAAACCAGTCCATGAACAGGGCTGGTCCATGAAAAGTTTGTGGTCCGTGAAAATCTATGGACCATATCTGTGCCCACCTCTAATTGTAAGTCTCCATTATACAGCAGCATGGTTATGCCATTGTATTTATGCTTGTAGCTGAATTGTGCCTGATTTGTGATGTCTATCTGAGATGTTGCCATTCTCAACCGCTTGCACATTTGAAATGGATGAAAAGTGCCCCCCCCCCATGTTATGGCTCTTAAATTTGAATGTGACCCTGTGAACATTTGTTTGCTGCTCCTGTGAACAGATGCAGTTTTAAAGATGTCTGTTTAGTTGCCAATTGCCATCTTTAACATAGAGAAATATAGCATATAGGCTTTCCTCATGGAGGTTGTGTTTAAAATAAGATCACCACCCAAATTTAGAAAATGTAATAACTAATTTAGGTTTATCTTCTGAAATTTACCCTAGTGGGGTTTTTAGAAAGGGTTCTAAAGAATGTGCTGGCAGTACATGGTTCATTTATTAAATATTTCTGCTCTGACTGAAGGGCAGAATACAAGATTCATTTTCATGACCACTCTGGTTTTATACTTGTGTGGCCCTGCTACCTGTGAATGTGCTTGCAGAAATAAAAATCCATAGATTTGTTTTAGAGTTGCCCTGCTCAAATACCCCAAATCTGGGTAAATTTGGGCTAAAATATTTATATGCTGTTCCCCCACCCCCGAAACATAGGCCTCAAAGTTGCTTATAAAGGCACAGAAAATTCATGATGAGCACAATCAGAATTCTAACACATCAGGACACATCCTACTCGCTCCCCTCTCAACCACAAAATTCAAAATTGAAGAAAAACACTACACCAGCAGAAGCTAGATGAAAAGATAAAAAGCCATAAAACACAAAAAGTTAAAAATGGAGACAAAACATAGAAAAGGTGACAATCTGCAGGCCAAGGTAGTTAGCTGGTAAGTAGTCTCTCCCTTCCCATTCTCAGGTCCTTACAGCTTCTCTATAGAATTAGCTTTGAGTGTGGTCATTAGCCTGGGGGGTGTCTTCTCTATGTAGTGCTTATATTTATCTCTCAGCAATGTTGTCCATACACCTGCCGTCTTGTGGTACACACAAGGGATTATTTCCTAGGGCACATTATAAGCACACTTACTTCTGTGCACTGTTTGCATTTGCGTGATGCATACTGCTCCTTTTGCTTGTGTGAGAATCATGTGCAGGCACAGCATGTCTAAGTATAGGGCTTGTTAATCCTGTTCACTGACAGCAGCAAGAGGGGAAAGGAGGCACTTAACGAGAGCTGACACATGAAGAAATAAGGCTTTTGTCTGCGTTATACATTAAACAATTCATGAGGTTCAGGGTTGAGTAAGACGTTTAATGAACATTGGCCTGTTTAAGCTGCCTACAGCTGGTCGTTTCTCAGCAAGGGCCGAACCCTACGGAAAAAGAAGAATAGGAGATGGGCTTTAAGTTATAATGCTTTTTTTTTTTAGCAAACAACAGTCTCTTGCTTGCTCAAATGAAGGAGTTGATAGATAACGGCAGCTATGCTTACTGAGTTTCTGCAATGGCCTCAAACAACAACAGGTTTGTAGATGAAGTGAGAGCACAGTGGATGAGCTCTGAAGTGACAATTTTCCATGAACGCCCACATTTATTATCACTGAAGCTAGTAGTTCTTCCCTGTAGAGGCAGGGGCCAGAATGCTTGGCAGACAGTGAGTTAAATCTTTGATTAGATCTCTCACATGTACTTTGGGAAGAGAGAGAAAATGATCAGGGATATTGATATAGATATAGATATAGATATTTGGTAGTTGCTACAGAGCCAGATGACATGAAGCCTTCGTTGAATGGCAATAAGAGAAGAAGGGATGAGAAAGAGATTAATGAATGGGTGGGCTAATGGTTGTATCTTGTCAGCTTTTTCACTCAACACTGCTCAATTACCTTTCATATTATAGATCCCATACCACATGGCTTTTGTACATTCAGGTCCCATGATCCTCAGCATAGCCTTTTTTGGTGATCAAAGAGGACCTTTCCTTTTGTTTTCATCACCAGAATAGCTGGTTGGATCAAAGTCTTAAGGAAACTATCCTTTATCTGCCTTTCTTTTGTCTTGGTGTTAACTTGCAGGTAGGTACTAATCCAAATCAGTGCAGGCAGGGCTTTTTCTTGCCTGCACTTTTTTTCAAAACAGTGTGCTCCAAGCAATTTGTGATTAGTAGGTTATATTCAGTGCTACTTGGGTTGCTGTCCCTACATGACAAAAAAGCTGATATCATATCATTGCTTTAAAGAGTCACAGAATAGTAGGTTCCTGCCTCAGAGGGTTTACAATCTAAAGTTTGACATGAGGTGGGGGATGCTACAGAGAGAGGAGAAGATGGAAGTCAGGGTAACAGGGAAATATTTGCTGGGTTCTGTTGCATAAATTTAGGCTTTGTTTCTATGAGGGAGGAGAACTGATAAGTTACACCTCATTGATCACCTTCACTAAAGTATTTTCCGTATGACCTTGCTAAACTGTAAATGCCTTCTTTTTTATATCCCCCACCCCCTTTCTGTATGCACCTTACAGACACCTAATTGTTCTGAAACCTATTTTACTTCCATGTTTTTTTTTCTTTCTAGCTCCCATAGCACTACCTTACCACCAACACCTTCTGCCTGTATGCTAGATTCCAGGGTCCTTCCACCCACTCTTCCATCTTACAGCCAGGTCCCAGAACCGTACCACAGAGTGGTTAGTTGTAGGGAGCATTTTCATGAGTTTCTGATGGCTTCCAGTTTGTGAGAAAAAAATTCAGAAAGATGGCTTCAAATATCTTAATACTGTACTGGAATTATACTGGGAGATCTTACAATCCCTCTAGATAGGCTCATTATGGTTAACATACATTCTGGGATGGTGTAAGAACAAGACTTTAAGGCCAGATAATTGGCCTAAGTCAGTGTAAAAAGAAACGCTCAAGAAATTATTAAGTTCTAAGCTTAGGATCTAATGCTTTAGTACCTCTTAGCTGCCACCTACAATGTGTGTTCACACTTAGAAAATCCAGTCTTTAATTTCTTCTATACACTATTGGCCATTCTCATTCTCCACCCCAGCCCACCCCCATCATGCACTGCCTCACCCAACAAATGAAATGCATCTTCATGATTTTACCTTCTTGGAAGTGCTGAGGGTCTTTATCTCACACGTTACAAAGAAATAAAATATGTGGATGGCAGCCCTTAGAGGAGCAGATGGTACTGTGTGCTTGGCATACTTTAAAAAGCAAAGCAGGACTGTGTAAACTGGCACTGGCTCTACTCAGGCATGGCAGCTGTATAATCCTATTTCCTGTTCAGTTGGCCTGGCTCACTCTGGAGTTGCTACAGTGAGGTAGTGATTAGGGCTTTTGGTAATACCCTACAGCTCTCTGAACAGAGAAGAAGAGATCAAACGAGAGCAGAAGGAGGATCTCACAGGAACTCCACTTCTTAAACCATGGGAAATTAGGTCCCAGTATCCAGGAGGGAGTTCAGAACTCTTATTGTTTCTCAAACTAGGGGTGTGGTAGCCCCCACCCCCACCCCATGCTGGAAAATGGGCCTTCAGCAGGCACTACACAAACCATTCTGTCTTGTTGGTAAAAGGCCTATTAAGAGTCAAGGTTTTGCAGCCTTACTGGGATCACTGGAATGGAAGGCCAGAGTCACAAGTACTGATTATCTTGGCCTCTGTTGCCTTTGGCTGGTGACAAAGAGCCTCTTTGGGAGGGTGTGTTTAGAAGCCAATGAACAGAGATATTGTACTAAACATGTTCAACGAGTAACCAGCTCTGCTGTGCCCTGTTTGGAACAAAAGGATAGAGAAACAACAGTAAGAAAAGAAAAACATTACATCAAATAAAAATTGATTAGAGGAAGGTAGATGTTCAGGGCTGGAAAAACTGTGCAAATAGCTGCCCATGTCTAACTGTGAGTTGCCAACATATTGGCTGAGCCATTCTGTCTGTTAGCTTCCATGTCCTGTATAGATTGTGCTGCTGTCATACAGGAGCCTCGTTAATTTCAGCCCACAGAGACACCCCCTCCCTGTTAACACATTACTGATAATTACAATTTCTCAGTCCATGTTTTGACTGTTACAAAATGCTGCCTTTTTAAAAAAAATAAGCTGATTAAAATAGGCTTCCCATTAGCATAAGCTCCTTGCCGTTCAGCCCTCTTCCTAATTAAAAGCACTCATCTGTGGAGGCCTCGATTCTCCCCTGTCCTCCAGGCTGCTTTTTTGGACATTTTCCCATTGTCATTTGGTGTATTCTGCTCTTTCTTTTTGTATCCCCCACTCCAGTTGCTTTGCAGGCAGCAATGCAGACACCAAAGGCATTTTTAGCACAGCTTCCAATGTACAGTAAAGCAGGAAACATAAATGTGCCTCTGCCTTTTGTATTTCTAGTATAAATGTCTTAACGGGTCTCTTGGCCTAATGTTTAAAGGTACTATCATGCAGCAAGGTTGGGGGGTTAGGAAAACAAGTGTAGTGGCTAGAGATATGGAGTAGGATCTGGGCGACCCAAGTTTGATTCCCCATTCTGCCATAGAAGCTCACTGGGTGAACTAGGACAAGTCACAAACTCTCAGCTGTGAAACAAAAATGGAGCAGAAGAGAGTGACGTTAACTGCTTTGGATCTCCATTTGGGAGAAGGGCAGGGCATAAATGAGGTAAAATAAAAATAAATTTTGCTGATTTTGCTTGTTAACATGTTAGCAAATGCTCTGAGACCAGAACCACAACTCTAAATTGTGTCCCTTGTTTAGGAGACTTACAGAGTTATACCCTTCTAAGTTATACCCTTCTAAGCCCTTGTAGTTATGGGAGACTTCAACTTCCCTGATGTGTGCTGGGAGACCAACTCTGCTACGTGTCCAGGGTCACACAACCTCCTGACCTGCCTAGTTGACAACTTCCTTTCTCAAATGGCGGAGGAAGCAATGAGGGGTTCTGTCATACTGGACGTGATATTAACCAACAAGAAAGAGTTAGTTGGCAGGGTAAAGGTAATGGGAACCTTAGGGAGAAGTGATCACATCCTCCTAGAATTCCTTTTGCTGTGGGGGTACCAAGGGAATTTGTAGCCAAACTCGCAGGTAAGATTTTAGTAGGACAAACTTTAATAATGTGAGAGCTATTCCTGTTGTTGTGGGGGGATTGAAACCCCCTCATCCCAGTTTCCCAATGATACATTGATATCAGCTACCAGTTCCCATCTCATGGAATATTTTGGCTTGGGTTAAGCAGTATGGCCTGCCACCTTCAGTTCTAAGTTTTTTAATGTGATTTTATTGTGATTATATTATGTGATGTTATCTGCTCTGAGCCCGCTTGCAGGGAGAGCAGAATACAAATTTAATTGATTGATTGATTGATTGATTGATTGATTGATTGATTGATTGATTGATGATGATGATGATGATGATGATGATGATGATGATGATGATGATGATAGACAAGGATGCTGGAAGAGAAAGGAGCAAGAGAAGGGTGGGCTCTCCTGAAAGAAGAGCTGTTGCAGGCTCAAGCTATCACCATTCCAGCAGGACAGAAATGTGGTAGAATCTCTAAGAAGCCAATGTGCATAAACAGAGAGCTCTGTGACGAACTAAGGAAAAAGAGATGTTCAAGAAATGGAAGGAAGGAAATGCATCCAAAGAAGAGTATCTATGGGTACCTAGGCACTGTAGGGCAGCCATCAGAGAGGCCAAAGCTCAAGATGAGATGGACTCGCCGGTGGGGCGTGCCACAACAAAAAGATGTTCTTTAGATACTTGAGCAGCAAACAGTAGGGGCAATACCTCCATTGCTGAGTGAAAATGGAGACACTCTTGACAGAGGACAGAAAGAAGGCAGTAAGCCTTAGAGCCTACATTGCTTCAGTTTTCTCCCCGAAGGAGAGAACAGGCCCACCTACAGATGGTAGTAGGCAAAGCATGGCTTTGGGGCTGCTTGTTTACATGAGAAGAGAAGTTGTGAAGAAGCACCATGCTGCACTGGATGTGTACAGATCCCTTGGGCCAGAGGGGATGCACCTGAAAATGCTTAAAGATCTTTCAAAAGAGCTTGCAGACCCTTTGTCAATCATATTTCAGCCCTTTTGAAGGACAGGTGATGTGCTGGAAGACTGGAGGAGGGCAAATGTCATTCTAATCTTCAAGAAAGGGAAAAAGGACAATCCTGGGAACTACAGGCCAGTCAACCTGACCTCTGTCCCAGGAAAGATATTGAAGCAGATATTAAAGGCATCAGTCTGCAAGCATTTCACCACATGGTGAAATGAGGAAGTCAGCAGGACCAACCTCATCTCCGATGATTGAGTGACTGGCTTCCTGTATCGCTGGAATGCTGTCGATGTAGTTTATTTGGATTTCAGTAAAGCTTTTGACAAAGTTCTTCATGATGGTCTGATGGATAAACTGGTGGACTGTGGAGCAGACTCGAGAATAGTTAGATGGATAGAGAATTAGCTGGATAACCACACCCAAAGTGTAGTTGTCAATGGCATCATGTCTGATTGAAGCGAGGTGTCCAGTGAAGTGCCATAGGGCTTGGTTCTGTGCCCAGTGCTTTTCAATATTTTTTATAAATGATCTGAATGAAGGTGTGACAGGATAACTCATTAAATTTGCAGATAACACCAAACTGGGAGGAGTAGCAAACACCCTCGAAGACAGGGATAGAATTCAACAAGATCTAGAAAAGAGGGCAGATTTGAATAAGATGCAATTTAACATGGATAAGTGCCAGGTTCTCCACCTGGGTAACAAAATGCCAAAGCATGCATAGTGGATGAGGGATACACTTCTGGATAGCAGTGTGTGTGAACAAGATCTTGGGGTTTGGGTGAACAGGAAGCTAAATATGAGCACTCAGTTTGATGCAGCAGCAAAATTTGGAGTGTATTAACAAAGGCGTAACATCCAAATCAAATGATGTCATTGTCCCACTATATACTGCATTGGTCAGGCCCCACCTGGAGTATTGTGTGCAGTTCTGGAGGCCTCACTTCAAAAAGGATGTGGACAAATTGGAATGGGTGCAGAGGAGAGTGACCAGGATGATCAGGGGCCTGCATGCATTACAGGATTGGCTAACAGGAGTTACTGATAAGAGCAACATAGAATAACATTACCTTTATTACCCTTCACTAGCTATTCACTCAAAGTGCACAGGATGTATCCCATCCTTTCTTCCTATTTAAATAGCCAAAGGGTTGGGAAAAAATCTCATTGGATGGTCTATGTCCTCCTTATTTTTTAAAAAAACCCTCCAAAATCAGATAGCATATTTAGATACAAAGCCTGCCATGTCATATCCTATGTGAATATGTTTTCTTCTTTGTAATAAACCCATTTTAATTTCACCTCCTTCTCTAGCAGTAGTTTTAATTAGATAAAGGATTGTTATTCTGTTTACATTCTAAACTCCTGGGCAGGGGTTCTGCCAAATTCAGCAGCAGAAGTGGCTACATTTCAGCATAAAGTAAAAACACTTTTATCCCAGGACTTGGCAAACTCTTGGGAATTCATTCTGAAAACCTAACATCCAGCACACAGATTTATCTTAAAATGCTGTATCTTCCAGATGATCCCCACATTGCGTTTGTATGCATGCTCATCAAAATTCACATGAAAGAAAATGTGTGTTCCATTATATACTTCTGGAAGCCAGTCTAGACTAGAGATCTTCTCCCACTCTTATCCCAAAGTTACAAATGAGAATACACATGTCCTTATAGGTGAGAATGGAGCTATAGTAGAAAAATGTTAGTGGTAATAAAGAGAGAAGTGGGATGGAGAAGAGAGATCAGATCATCAGCATCAGGTAAATCAGAGGTTTTTGCCCACCCACATTAATCTCTTCACTCAGCATAGGCTTTTGCAATAGTTGAGCACTATTGGAGTCCCTTTAAGGTCAGCATGAGGCTTTATGATAACCTGTAGGGTGGATTCTGCCAGCTTTTCAACTCAGTCTTCCTGTTCCCCTCCTCACTGTAGCACCATTACATGTAGCCTTTATCTACATAGGTCTCAAGATCTTTGGCATTGCCTTTTGGTAGCCTCTCGGTTTCACTAGTGAAAAATCTGGTATGATACTGCACAGTATCTTCAGATCACCCATGATGAACATTAGGGTGCCCTGGGACTAGGGTTGCCAGGGACCTGGAGTCCTTCAACAGGGGATCCCCAGGTCCCTGTAGTCTCCCGGTGGGGGATTGGGAGCTGGTACTCACCCTGGCTTCCTATCTCCATGTGCGCATGTAGCACGCGTATGCTCATGGCTTGCATGATGACATCATTTCCAAGAGTGACATCATCACACAGGGGGTCAAAGGGCACCCCCGGGTCAAAGGGGGCCCTTGTTGCTGCCACCACTCGCTCTCACTGCAAGTGTGGCTGCTCGCCACCGCCGCCCGCTCACTTGCTCGCTCACATTTGGTGCACAGGGGCCACTGCGGTGAGAAGTGGCAGTGAGAGCTGGTGGCAGCGGTGGCTGTGAGAGCGAGAGGCCATGCCTTGCAGTGAGAACTTGCTCTTGCTGCTGCCGCTGCCGCTGCCCACTCTTGTGGTGTGGGAGCATGCTCCCTGACTGGGGGCATGTCACTTGGGGAGGGGGCTCCCCAGGGAGTGCACCCCCCACCAGCCAGGTAAGTGTGTGCGGGGGGAAGGGGGGATCTGGGGTTCCCCCACCCTCAGAGAAGGAATGGCAACCCTACCTGGGACCTTGTCTGCTCTGCCCAGTAAGGTGAGACTAATACTGAACTCAAATGTTTTGTTAATATTCCCCATAACAACAACAACAGTGTGCTTATATGCTACTCTTCTGGACAGATTAATGTCCACTCAGAGCGGTGAACAAATTATTATTAATATCTCTACAATACAGGTGAGGAGCAAGGGCTGAGAGGACTGGCTTACCTAAGGCCACTGTCTGAGCTCATGGCAGTAGTGGGAGTTCAACCAGCAAAGTGTGATTTGCATCTCAACCACTTAACCACTATGCTATGTCTAGAGGTGTGCAAAATGAAGCAAATTAGCTGAAAATACCCCCAGAATTCACTGTTTCCTTTAGTTAAAGCGGCTTCCAGAATGGTAAACCAAATTTGAGAAAAGAAGCTGTAACAAGTCCCCCCCCCCCACACACACACACTGAAAAACTTGTATGTTTCATTTAAGTTCTTACTGCACAGCAACAAAGAGGGCGGGCACTGGTCTGGCAGCATCTTGTTTTGTTTCCTTAATGGGAAGTCTATCAACCAGTTGGATTCCAAGGGGAGGGACTGCACCCTTAACGTTATACTAAGTAACTCTCTTGGCAGAAAGGGGAATGTGCAAAGTGTGCATGAGAACAGTTTCTTGTTTGGCTCTTCCTGGGCAATGGCATTGTCTCCAACTGCCAACTGGGTTATCAAAAGGGGAGGCATACCGACCCCTCCCCCACACATTGTCTTTGGAAACATTCTTTCTATTTAACTCTGTTGGAGGGGAGGCTGGAAGTGCATCTTTTTGGTGCTGCCTGAGCAACGGTATTGTCTCCCTGCCAAGCGGGACTTGGAGGAGCACTGCTACTGACTGACCCCTTCCTACCTAGCTTCGGAAATCTTACTTTAACTCTGTTAGAAGGAAAGTTGTGTCTTGTCTGAGCAGGGGTTTTAGTAATCCCGTCACATGCTTGCATGCACTTGATCAGTGGAGGAGATTGGCAGCAATAAAGGCAAGAACAGCTTGTTTTCCAGCAGAATACTGACAGGGCACAAAAGGAAGAGTTCACTAGTGGCTGCCCCTTGTCATGGAACGAAACTGCAAAGCTCAAGGAAACATGGCAGCAATATGCAACAGAAGGATGTAGTGGCAAAAATAATTCATTGGCACTGTCATCACTTAGAAAAGGAAAAAAGAGAATATAAAAGAAAGATTCTTATTTTATTTTTATTGCTGCACTAGTTGGAGCACTCTCTTGCATGGGCACCACCCCACCACTGCCACAATACTGCTACAAGTGTGTCATAGTGTGTACCCACTAATGCTCACCTTTTTCATGATCCGTTGTTCTTTGTGGAGTGTACATAAGGAGAAAATCAGTGGCTTGATGGTTTAGAAGGGAGAGCTGTATTCTGTGTTATTTTAGTGCTGTTAGGTCTAAAAACAGCTACCCCAGAGTTTCATTTCCCCAAATTCTCTTGAAAAGAACCGCGTGCATCTATGCATGTGCAGCCAACAATTGCCTTGAGCTCCTAATGGGGCCGAAATACATGATAAGGAACAAAGCCCACACAGATTAGATTCAAACCAGCAATGACCCACTTGGAAAAAAACAATAATGGAACAGAGGCTGTTTTCACACGGCCAACGCCTCCGGATGATTGCGCAAAATTCACAGAACAAGGCGTCTTCCTAGCACGATTTCCCGGCATGATCCTCTTTAATGGTGTGATTTCTGATGTCATCACTCCATTAAAGGGGATCGTGTTGGGAAATCGCGCAAGGAAGACGCTTCATTCCATGAGTTTTGCATGATCTTATGGGTGCATGTGAAAATGGCCAGAGTTGGTTTGGAAACCCTGGACTTGAAACTGATTATTATGGCTACGTAGCACTGTGATATCAGGATGGTCAGCTGGGATTATGCTCTGAAGAAGCCCTTGGTAGTAGAAAAGAAGGTGGTGAAGTAGCAGCTAGTTGGAGAAGGTGATTAAAGGGATACAAAACAACATGTGGAAATAAGGGTGGCATTTTTATACTGAAAGCCTATGTCCCTTGCTCAAAATTTACAATTTTCAGATCCAAAATCAAACTTCCAAAAATTTGCCACAAAAGGAACTGGGATCTCATGACATATTGGTACATATTGCATTTATGAATCATGCACATCAGATCTCCTCCCAATTCCATGCAGAATACTTGAACCCAATGAAGAAGAGCAGCAGATTGCCTTGTTGAGGAGAGTTCCATTTTAGGTGGCTATTTTCACAACTACTCATACATGATGAGCATTCCTACTGGTGGTCGACCTTTCAGCAAGAAGTTTTAATGTTTTATTACTTTAAAGATTGTTTAAAGAGGAGCTCACTTTACAGAGTAAGCAGATGTACAGTCTTCTAAGTTCGTTGAAGTCGGTGAACTTAGAAGGATATAACACTGCTTTGGATTGCGCTGGAACTGTAACAAAAGATAAAAATGGTGCACTAGTTGAGATTTGGTACAGACTGCTCCAGTTTTCCCAGAAAGAAGCAGAACTGGAAGCCATGTATTCATTTGCTTTATGGGCTAAATTATAGCTCCTAAGCCTAATGTCTCTTTGAAACAAGGGAACCATGTGGCTTGTTCTTGGAAGCACTGGGCCCAGTTTGAATTCAGTGCTGGTGTAGCTGCATTTCTTGTTCACAATGAATAACTTATCATTATGTTGTTTACTAATCAATGTCATTCATTATTCAAGGAAAAATATTGCTCTTGACCATTCTAGCTCATACCGGAATGTGTGGGTTGAAGTGGGGGGCACACACAGGTTTTAGACAAATTTGGTTTTTGAAATAAATAATATTTAATGCTGAGCACATGATTGAAGTTCTTAAACTTTTTTTTTGCATGAACGCTTGCATTTTCTTAAAATAGCATCTTTAATTCACCTATAAAATGGGTCCGTACTGTGCAGCATGTCTACCATCAGCAAAGTCTGTCTCCTGTGTGCCTAATAGATTTAGCCTTAATCTGCAGCAAGGCTGGAGGCATTGTAGATGGAACTGAGGACATTTTTCTCTGACCTTTGTAATGCCACTATCCTGAGATTTCACAGATTGTTCTCCAAGCAGTGTAGACTGATTTCAGTATGCTCGTTTTTCACGATCCAGGTTGATGGGAGATGGAAGATCGCTGTTCTCAGCTGTAGATACATTGCAAGGCGACATGGGTCAGCTCTACATCTCATGGAAGAATTGTACTTCTAAGTGGGAAAAGAAAAACTGTGAACCAATTTGCATTGCTAATTCAAACAGATATTTGCAAACATAATTTTTCCCATTTAGTAGCATTAAGTTCAACTCTTCCCTACAGTGTCTTAGATGGCCATGAACATATAAAGCAGCCTAATTCCACATTAGTATATCTAGCTCAGTAATGCTTGCCCTGGCTGGTAGCTGATCTCCAGAGTCCCCCAACACCTGCTTCCTAAGATCCTTTAACTGGAGATGCCAGACCCTTCTGCATGCAAAACTCTTCTCATCTGTCTCATCCACGCACGCTCCCAGCATGACTCCTGTGCCAAGGCCAGCAAGTGAAGTGAGCTGTAGTTCCCATTGCAAACTGGGAAAATGATTAGTCAACCAGTCCTTACATAGCTCTTCACTGGGGAGAAAAAAGCTGGAGCAAAGATGTGGTCACAGTATGTACTGCTTCAAGCCACAGTTCCTTATGCTGAGCCCTGCAGGAGCTGACACAGCTAAGGGGAATGAGCCGGAGTCAGTTTTACTTCACGCATCAGCAGCAAAACTGCCAACTATGATCCATCTGCAGAATCTTTATTACTGAGGCTGATGCAAGAGGCAGAAAGAACTAGCTGGATTTTGAGATTCCCAGAGTTGTTGGGTGATTTCAGGAGGTTTGAAACACCTGTTCATATTAGGCTCCAGTGTTAACTGGAGTAGGTTTTATGGATCAAGGTGTGAAGCCATTGGACCAGAAGGTGGAGACACAGGGTGCAGTACCATATTATTATAGTAGATGTTACATCCTATCCTACTCTGAGTAAAGCCGGAAGCCTTTCTCAAGCCTAAGGAGCCTCCCTCCAACTTAAATGGGTCTTCTGTTGGAGGAAGAGCCACAAGTTGAAGGAAGGCTTCCTGGAGGATGGTTGTATCCACCTCATCTTTTCAGTCTCTTCAGCCGTGTACATAACTATGGGCTGATTCCAATATACTTTTTTTTTTTGCTTGAAAGAGCTATACACATGGAAGATTCAAATTTGGAAGTGCTATGCATGTAACACATTAGTTTTGCATTTTAAAAAAAGAACACATATAGGACTGCATAGCATCCAGTTCCTGGTCATTTTTACAAAATCCATAGCTTTAAATTCTGTAACATCTTCCATGTGTATTCCTCTGTGGAGGAAGAGGGGAAAAAATTGAGCAGGAGTCACCCCAGCACTGCTTCAACTGAGACACAGAATACCTTCTTTCTCTTTTCCATGCAGACATATGGGATTATTCCTTCTTGATCCTCTTTTCCAGCCCTTTGCCTTTGATCGCCAGCACCGTACAAAGACAAACTGCAGAATAGGTTTTATGCCTCAGGCAAGAGCCTGCTCTTCCTTCTTTTTCTAATGTTATTGTAAATTAAGGATACTGCAGACTTAGTACTGTTATGCCAATATAAGAACCCGGGTGAGACCTGGCCTAGGGTTATGTGTTGAAACACACTATTGATAACAGGATGGGATCTAAACAGTGAAGAACAATTTTTTACCTCACATGTGCCCCCCCCCATTCCCCTCATTTTTTCCCCCTATAGATCTCAGATAAGACAGGAGTTTAGTGAAAAATCATGAATAATACCCACTGAGAGCTAGAATGGATAAAACTATATAAACATTTAGCTGTGATGCTATGCAATTACATTGGGCTGGCTTAGAGAACATTCCTAAACAGGTCTACACAGAAGTAATTCCCAGGATATTCAATTGAACTTACACTCAGGAAAGTATTTTTAGGATTACAGCCTTCTTATATGCAGATGCTTTTTTCTTTCAGCCCTGGCAACCATTCTCTGCCTCCTAGTGACCTTTCCACATGTGAGTATCAGAAAGCTGTGATTTATAGCACCTTCAGGTATTGTTTCTGACCATTTGCATGTGGACATCGTAGCAACTATGACTTATTCTGTCAGTGATACCTGGAAGACATGAGAAAAAAAGAAAAGCAAAATAGCAACAGCAGAAGGAAAAAAGGAAGGACATTAGAGGTGTTAGAGAAAAATGAATCCTAAATGTTTTACTTGTAAAATCATTCATTGGGACCTTTTCTACAGTCAGGGCCAGTGCCAGGCCTTCTGGCGCCTGAGTTGAGATACCTACTTGCGCCTCTTGCCCCATGCATGCACGCTAAGCACGCGCACATTCTGGCCCTGCATGATGTCACGTGTGATGTCATCACACAGGAGCGTCCCCCTCACCTGAGGCGGGTGGCAGCAGCGAAGGGGCAGGGAGGCGGCCCACTTCCCCGCTCGCTGCCATGCCGCCTGGGTGCCGGGCTCGCCGGGAGCTGAGCTGAGGCAGGCAGCCGCGGTGAAGGGGCAGAGAGGCAAGTGGGATGTGACCTGCTTCCAGGTTGGGGGGGGGTAGTTGGGGGCTGGCATGGCACCTCCTTCAGAGTTTAGCGCTCGAAACGGCTGCCGGCACTGCCTCCATGGACTTGCCGGGCCTGTCTACAGTTCTTTCACAAAGCAGGGCCTTTGGTATTGTTTCTGTTGCCCTTCATTGCACTCATTTCTTGTTTATCTTATCTGTGTGATTTAGAGTTCCATAGATCTCTCTTGGTCCCAGAACAGATCAACATGCATGTCAACTTCCTAGGCCACGGGGTGTTCATGTTAACAGTATCTTCCAATCAAAAGCTATCCAAGTAACCCCAGGCACATGGGTGCTTCAATAACACAGAGAAAAGCATGGCTACAGATATAGGAAAGAACTGGCAGCATGTCATCTGGTGAGCTAAATTACACTTTGTAAGGATGAAAGCAAGATGAATCCTGGAGTTTTCATGCTGTACGAAATGTAAAACAACATCACAATCCATGGTGTGTGCCAAAAAGGTACGACATCCCAAGTTCACAGAGATAGGAAAGCAGGGGAAGCTCAGACTTCCTCTTCGTGGCTTCATCCTATGGCTGATGTGATTGGGGATCTGTAGTTTGATGCTAGCCTTACTAAACTGCTTTGCTGCTTGGATTCCTTGTGAGCTTCTGGAGCTGGCTGCCTATCTCTTTTGCTATTCACTTCCTCCAGCCAGCCTTGATTCACAATTGCAGTGCTTTCCAGTTGCTTCTGGGTTCATCCAAGCTTGCTGAGGCAAAATGCCAAGTGTAAGAGTGCAGGGAATGTCAGGGTCAGGACAGAGGGTTAAGCAGTGAGAAGAACAATGTCACACATCAGCCACACATTGAGGCTTCCCTCATCTAGCCGATAATTTGTGCACAAGGAAGCTGCTCTGCATGGTGTGTGGAGTCTTTAAGGTTTTTAAACAATTAGCCCTTTTTCCTGCTTCAGATAGGAAAACCAGAAAGCCAACATCATATCTAATTAATAATAATAGAAAAGCCAATTTCACAGCCCATTACTTCACATAGTCAGGTAACGGGAAAGCAAAAAAATAAAGAGGTGGTGGCTTCAACAAACATGGGTGGTTATAGTTACATCTTGCATGGTCATCTGTGGCCAAAGTAATGGCAACCATGCCTTGCCTTGTCTTTTTGTCAGACAATACTTTTCGGCTCCATTAAACTGGAACCCAACAGAAGAAGGGGAATAAAAGCAGGGGGAGAATCTCCCCAAAGCCGACAGAATCATTTTGCTTCATTAGCAAGGCCCGGTGCTTCTCCTCCCCCCACTTCCAGTTCCTCAGCCTCCCTTTCCATTTCATTCAACTGAAGGCAATTCATCTCATTTTAATTAATTTTTACTTGCAGCGTTATCACCCCAAGTATAAAGGCAAAAAGTTGTGTTTTTTTTTAATTACAAAGCTAACGGCATTAATTACCAGTACAGTAAATGCATCAACGCATGAGAGCCAAGTGGTGTTCGCAGGCACTGAGGCAGTGAGCGGCTATGACAGCTGCAAAGGTTTTCATTTAACAGCTTTACAATGGAGAAGTCTTTCTTCAGTGAGGAAGCCTGAGAATTCTCAAACAAAACACAGCGGAAGGCTGCCGAACGCATGTGACATTTGGAAGCAAAGCCGTGCATGTGAAATGGGCATCTTCAATGCCTGCCCAAGGGGGCAGAGTCCAGGAGGGTGAGTAATTTAGATTGGTCCCTCCTCAGAGGTACAGAAGATGTAAATCTGTGATTCAGCAAGCTCTGTTTACATGAGAGGCGAGGATGACAAGATCAAATGGGTCTTTCTTTGTAGGAGCCAGGTCCATATTCGTATTCAGACCTGAACACAGTCCTACTTCACAGCTTGAATGTGAGACAGTCTTTGGCCACTGGTGAAGGCAGACTTGATTTATGCATTACCTAGATTTAAAGAAAGAAGTGTGGTGACTGACTCACAGGAGTGTGAATGGCTGTTTTACCCCACTTCTGAAGAAACATCCAAGTGAGACCATGGTTCTTTCACTGTGAGCTTGGGAAGTCTCCAGAGATGTGCATCTGAAATGTAACTAATCAGAACCTGAGCAGCCAATGCCTCTTTGTTAACCTTGGAAGGGTAACTAATCTAAATGCAAGTACCTCTGATGTTCAGAAGTATTCACTGGTCTGGAAATCCTGTGTTTCCTGGCATCTTACATGCTATTTCCCTGGAACCCGGGCCAAGCAGCATTCAGCAGGAATGAGAGGGAAAAGGGAGGTGTTCCAGTAGTGGAAAAATCTCTCTGCATGTCTTCCATACCTCATGGATTGTGTCTACAAGGCTCTCCAACACCCAGCAATAGCTTCTCCTGGTATGCAGTTCATAAAATCCAAAGCCCTTCAAGATTCTGTTTCTTGCTTCCATTAGATCCATTTCTTACTAAACTCTTGTATTTTAGAAGAGAAGAATATGTTCACACAGCCAGAATCATGTAGTGATTATAGTGAAGGACCAGGACCCAGGATACCCAGTTTGGAATCCCCACTCTGCCTTGGAAGCATGCTGGGTGACCTGGAGCCAGTCCCTCTCTCAGCCACTCTCTCAACCTAACCTACTTCACAGGGTTATTTTGAGGATAAAATGGAAGAGGAGAGAATGAGATCTACCACACTGAGCTCCTTGCAGAAAGGCTGGGATACAAATGAACCAAATACATTTTCTCAATTTTTTGTAAGCTTTTATCACATCCCCCCCCATTCTTCTTTATAGGCAGGGCTACATGGTGCATTTTTATTATAATAGGAGAGTCAAATAGAGAGCAAAAGCAATGGAAAAAACCTGTTTACACCTATAAACCAGCCAAACTAGTACCTATGTGGACAATAAATAAATCTATTTGTTTTATTTCTAACTCCTTCCCTAAAACCCTGTTTTCCCTGTTTTTAAACTGCCAGTCACACAAAGTTGACTTCCTACCCTCAAGAACGTTCTATAATAATGTAAGCCCTTCTGCCACGAAGGCAGGTTGAAATAATTAATTTGTCTCTATAATTTTTCTTTCTTTTAGGGCTTCCATTGCACATTTTGCATCTCATGGCTGCCACTACCTCTATGACCAGTTACCCATTTTTGGTATTCCTGAAGCACAAATTATTAGTTTTTATGTTTTTAGCAGTATGATATTGAAATTCCTTCTTAGCCCCTCTTGTAACGAGGGGTGTGCACAGGAAAAAAAATCAGTAAATTTGGATTGGCATTACCAAACTGAAAAAAATAGTATTTTCTGAATACTGAATTGATTCTCTAGTTCAGTTTGGTGTGGTGGAGAGTCCCTTCAAGTCATAGCTGACTTATGGTGACACCTGGTGGGGTTTTCATAGCAAGAGACTAACAGAGGGGGCTTGCCATTGACTACCTTTGCAACCCTGTAGGTCTTTGCTAGAGGGCTCCCATCCAATTACTAACCAAGGCTTCTAAGATTTAACAAAATCAGGCTCACCTGGGCTATCCAGGTCAGGGCAGTTCAGTTTGGTATTACAAAGCAAATTCGGTAAAATTTAGCCGTTGTTTTCTACAGGAAACTCAAATTTCACCAAATTTTCAAGACACATTCCCAACTATCCTGTAAAGATCCCCTGTTCCATAAATTTTTGGACCTTGGGGGACCATTCTCCATTATTCCCTACAGGGAAAACTATCTGGAGAATATCCATGGGGCTTGTGGCGGCATTTTGCAAGCAAAATCCCCCAAATTTTCAGACAACCTTCTCCTGACTGTCCTCTAAAGGTCTCCCAAGTTTCATGGAGATTGGACCCTGGGATCCAATTCTGTTGGCCCCCGAACAAGGTGCCCCAAACCATTCCATTTGTTCCTACTGTGCGGAAAAAGTCCAAGCTGATCCCCACTGCAGAAACTCATAGACAAGGCTGCCATGGCCAAATGCAAGCTCCATGTCAGAGAATCCAACAGAACCATACTGATCCTCCCCCCAAAAATACCCCAGTGCAGGCTGACCAGTTCTTCTCCATTGTTCCCTATGAAGACCAACATCACACCAGAGAATCACCCAAACCAAACTGAAGCAAGGGACAGTCTTCACCAACAAAAATCTACAGTGAACACACCAAGCCAAACCTCTATGCCAACAGAGAACAGAAACATCAATCAAACTTTCATAAAAGAGCAGCCCCAACAACAGAAAAACTGTCCTCCCCCCTCAAAGAATCAGTAAAATGTTCAGCAACAAAACATCTGCAATAGGGGAAAACACACACCCAAAGAACAATTGAATCTAATAAGTAGGAAGGAACTATAAAACAGCAAAGCACCCTAATATGATAAAACAGAAGAATCCCCTCCCAGAAAAACAGCAAAATGAACACTAACTATAATAAGTAAAAGCCAAACCAAAGCATCCCCCCCACAAAAGCCAATCCAAACTACACCCCCCTCACAGCACCCCACCCCCTAGCTTTTAAAATGCAAACTGAAAATGATTTTTCCTTCCCCCTGCCCCTATCCCTCCCAGACACCAGGCTAACCCTCTCTTCCCAAAGACAGGAAAAACCCAGTGAGTCTGTGACTCTCAAACCAGCAGATGTCCTCTAGGTGCAGCAGCAGCAGAAATCCTCCAGGTGTAGGTCTCAGCAGGCAGCAGCAGTAATCCACTGGGCAGCAGGACCAAGTCCACATCCATTCCAAAGCAGGCCAGGCCCAGGCCCAGCCCAGGCCAAACCAGAGAGAGAGAGAGAGAGAGAGAGAGAGAGAGAGAGAGAGAGAGAGAGAGAGAGAGAGAGAGAGAGAGAGAGAGAGAGTCCACAGCCAGCAGCAGGCAGACAATGTCTCAGATCTGTCCAGGCAGCCAGAGCACACCACACAAAATGGAAGCTGCTCTGAGGAAAGCCTACCTATTTAACTCCTTGCAGGGCAGTTTTAAAAAGGCACTCTCCTTCTAGAGAATCTAATTGGCCGGAGAATGAGAGCTCCTGCAAGAATTTGGCCACTCACTCCCCCCTCCCTTCCTCCTCTCCCCTCCCTTCTCCCTTTGCTTCATTCCCCTCCCTTATCCCTCCTCCCATCTATGAAAAAGGTGAGAAACCGTGTTTCTTTGCCCTTCCTTAGCAAAGGAACAGCAAAGGAACAGTCCAACCATAATTACTGAAGTTTACTGAATTAACCCAAATAAATTTGATAAACTTAAAGTCAGAAATACCAATCTGATTCAGTATTTCTGACTTTAAGTTTACCAAATTCATTTGGTAATCTTATTCGGTATTCTTGAGTTCAGAAATACCAAATTTTACCAGTATTTTACCAGTAAAAATCAGTATTTTTAAAGGAGTACCAAACCCAAATGCACAACCCTACTTGTAACTTTACATTTTAATTTGCCAAAGTCAATTTTGGGGAGTTGGTTTCTCTTTATATGACACTCAAGCTTCACATCTTATCCCCTTTGTACTTCACATGTAGAAGGAAAGGTTTGATAGTAAATTTAAGTAGACATAGGAAGCAATGAGAAGAGATAAGAAGGAAGAAGGAAGAAAATGGAGTGGTAGAGAAAGAGATGGGGGAAATTATAAAAGCTATCAGAAGGCTTATCCCTTTTTTGACAGGAAAGGAGAGACCCATAATCACAGATGAACTGATGATGGAAGGCCAGTATTTCAATATCATGACATCTAAAAGTATGAAAGAAATATGATCATAGTGAGGAATTATTTATATTTATAAGGTAAAGGGAAGTCTGGGGGGGAAAGGAAAACAATGAAGGATAATAGAATTTTATTGTGACCAAAGGAGACATTCAATGTGTATATCAAATAAGGAACCGTATGGAGATTGTTTTAGCTAGTTCTTGGGGGATGCTTTGGGAAACTCTGCACCTGCCAAAACAATGAGGTAAATATAGGGTATGATATGATCCATGGAATGAAAGAAGGCAAAGCTGATTGACAAGAGGTGAGGCTCCATCAAGCTGAGGAAGAGGGAGGAAAACAACAACACCGTGTGTTCTTTCCATGTTTCAGTCAAACAAGTTTCCAATTATGTCTTGAAACTTTGAACAAGCATCATATGAATAATGTAATGTTTGATAAGCATCTGTTAGAAAAAATCCTCAAGCCATTGCAGAGGAGAGACAGGTATTCCTGTCAACATTTGGATTTCCCTCATTTCTTTGTAGGTGAACTATAATGGGATAAAATCACGTCTCGCTTGCATGTCTGCAAGATGTGGATTTATATCCTACTCCCATCTATGTAAGACGGAAGGACATAAATATTTCCAGTGGCCAGCTACATTTTTGAGACACCACTCTCCTTGTGATTCTGTCTCTTAGGATTGTCAACAGTGAAATCACAGACTTCTCTGTGATAGGTTCAGTCCTCTGGAATGGCCTACCAATAGGGTTGCCAACTCTGCCTTGGGAAATTCCTAGAGATTTGAGGGGTGGCAGCTGGGGAGGGTGGAGTTTGGGGAGAGGAGGAAGTTCTGCTGGGATGCAATGCAATAGAGTTTGGGGTTTGAAGCTACTATTTCCTCTAGGGAAATTGATCTCTGTAGTCTGGAGATCAGTTGTAATTCTGGGAGAAATCCAGGCCCCACCTGGAAATTAGTAACCCTACCAATCAGAGTAGGTACTGATGGCACTTTCACTTGCTGCATTTACAAAAACATGTGAGAGAATCTTATTTAGGAGGATACTCGATGAAGGGTGAATTGTTTTGGCAGATCTGGCTGTGTTTATAATCTTTGCATTGATCTTTATCTTATTAACGGGTGGTTATTGGGCTCAGTTAATAGTTACGTTGTTTTTGTTTCCTTGCAATATGTTGTTGCATGGTTAGCTACCTTGAGCCTAAGGAGAAAAGGCAGGATGCCAGTGCTTTAAATAAAATAAATAAAATATATTGATCAGAGTTGGCAAAATGTAAGAGGCTGGCTTTCTTTTATATCAGGAGTAGACAATTGTGCTTGGTTAACCAACAAATCCGTATGCAGAAGTAACAATAACAAAAATAAATTATATTGATATTATTGAACAACACTGGGTACAATCTATCCTTGCATAGATTGGTTTGAAGTCCTGTCCTGTCCATTGATTCTGTATTGCTGGAGTAACTTATACTTAGGGATGTCTTGAAATTTCATGGACACATTTCCATTTACAGATCCTAGTTTCATACATGATTTCTTCTTGCTTGTTTGAAACTACAGTAGTCTTTTTTTCCTTAACCATACTAATTAAATCCATTAAATTTTCAGCATTATAATTTGATGCCTTCTTTTGCTCGAATTGTATAAAAATATTCTAATTGAAGCCCTGTTCACAAGTTAGAATGAATATATGTACAGTATGTGTATAGTGTACATTTGATTTTTCTTTGTATGCCCATTGTGTAGTTCTCAAGTCATATTCAGAGCATGTGCAGCTGAACATGTGTTTGAAATCACACATATATCCCGATACTAGTCCCTGGTTTCATTTGTAAAGCGAATACGCATTGACTCTTTCTTAGAAACAGATGTGTGCATGTACAGGCCAAGTGGACATGCATTTACTGTAACATGTGAACAGGGTTAGATACACCCACAAAAAAAAATGAATTGGGAAACCAGCAACAAAAGTGGGTGGATTTAAAAGTCTCAGAACAAAAATGAACTGAAAAAGGGAATCATCTTTATTTTCCCTGAGGCTGAGAGAGATGGTCAGATGGAGATGCTTGCCCACCCCCCTGTATTCCTAGCAATGGTCCAGTGCATGTGTTAGAAGAGGGACAAAAAGGGGGCAGGTTCTACTGAGAGCTATTAATGTCCCTACAGGTGCCTGTGCCCATGTGAACATGACTGATCTGCTCAGTTAGTTGAAAAACCTTCTGTAAGGGGTGGGGAGTTAGAAAATTGGAAAACAATATCAGCAGGAAGGCTGTGTTTAAAATACCTTATTAAAATCACAGGAGGTAGCATCAGACCCTGATTTAAAATTTAAAAGCCCAGAGCAAAAAGGAAAAAAGGAAGGAAGGAAGAGGTGAAAAAGCCAGGACTGGTAGACACGTGGGTTTATTAAGCTGAAGAAAGACGCCTTTAAATTTGAATATTCAGTGCAAGAGAGGCTAATGGAATGCAACATAAACTTTGGCAGGTGAGGCGTCAATGGAAATTAAGAAGGAATTTGAAGAACAAACAGCCTGAAATAATACAACCAATAATAATAAATTCTTTAAGTACCAGGAGAAAGAAACCCAAGGGAGAGCTAGTAAAGGGCACAGTTAGAAAAGATAAAGAGATTACAGAGAAGCAAAATGCATTCCTCTGCTCACTCATACCCATAGAGAATAAGGGGTCAAAATATGCTTTGGGGGATTTGCTATATAAGGACAAAAGCAACGTTCGGTGTAACAAAAAACATTTAAAAACCTGAGCAATCAAAGGCCACATGAGAAATGAAACTGCAATTAACTGCTAAAACTCCATAACAGAATCCCTGTTATCCAAACACAGATTATCCAAAACTTCTTGTTATCTATATTGATCAGGTGTGCTTGTCTGCAGTTCCTTGTCAAGGTGGCTCTGGGCAAATATTAGTCCCATTTATCTCAGCCATTGATCTGTTGAATGTTTTCAAAGCTCTGTGGAGAAATGTAGCTGTATTGGGTAGAAAAGTAACTCACCTGATTCTAGGGCTGTCCTTATATTTTTTAGCACCATTGGGGCTAAACAATGTCCTGTACTCCCACCTCCTAATGTAGTAACAGGTGCAATGATGGAATGCACCCCCCAAGTCCAAATTAGGCTGGCAATTGGCAGAGTGTAGGGCTGTTTTGAAGCATCCCTTTCTCTCCCTTTGTAGCTGTTTGATCTGTAGCAGTGAGTGCTTATCTCCATAACATGCAAAGTGCCACCTGCTATTCTCTGCCTATCAAGCCTCTGTAATAAGTACAGAGGCAGAGCAAGGCCTGTTGAGGTGACAATCAGGAAACTCTAGCAGGGGGGGTAGCGAGCTAGAGGCTTCTGCACTACAGGAAGGTACTTTTTAAGAGTTGAAAGGAAAAGCATATTTGAGTAGCAAAAGGATAGCTCAGTGGCAGAGAAGAGTAGTGATATGAAGCCAGGCTTCCAGGTCAAGCTTCCTGCAGAAACCCTCTGCCTGTGATTGCTGACGTCCCTTAGTAGCTGAGGTTTGAGTCAAGATTAGAGATGGGCACGAACCACAAAAAAACCAAACCATGAGGTTCATGGTCCATGGGTTTTCACGAACCAGGAACCACGAACTGGCACGAACTGGGGCAAGTTCACGAACCAGTTCATGGTTTGTGGTTCATAGGGTTTAAATGCTCGTTTCTGGCCGCTTAGCAGTGGCAGAGAAAGGGGCATTTGACAGTTTAAAGGGCCATTTCCTTTAAACTATCAGCTGGCAGGCGGGGGGAATCCCCCACCGCCTGCCAGCTGATAGTTTAAAGGGGCCTGCCGCTTGCAAGCGGCAGGGCCTTTTAAACAGCCCAAATCCCAGCCCCCAGCCCCAGCCCCACACTTACCTTGCCCAGCTGCCCTGTGGGCCTGTGGCGTCCTCCCCCTCCTCCCACGAGGGGTGAGAAGGCCTCTTTTGCCACTGCGCGGGCCCGCAAAGTGGTGGAGGAGGCCTTAGTTTCCCTGTGGAAATGGCCATTTTATCTGCCCCTTTAATATGGCCCAAATGAACCAGTAGACAAGTTCGTGGAAGTTTGTGGAAATTAGCTTCCACGAACAACTGGTTCATGAACCATGAACTGGCTTGGTTCGTGTGGTTTTTTGGGTCTTAATTTGATTCACGCTCATCTCTAGTCAAAATATCTCTGGTTAGAATCTCACCTCTGCCTTGAACTGTCTAGCTGGCATTTGGCAAGTTCCATCTGAGCCCTTCATCAGCAATGTGAGGATAATAATGGTGGTGGTGGATAATAATGATAGTGGTGAGAGCCAGTTTGGTATAGTAGTTAAGAGCAGCAGCACTCTAATCTGGAGAACCAGGTTTGATTTCCCACTCCTTCACTTGAAGCCAGCTGGATGACCTTGGGTCAGTGCTTCTTGGAGCTCTCTCAGCCCCACCCACCTCACAGGGTGATTGTCATGAGAATAATAATAACATACTTTGTAGACTGCTCTGAGTGGGTGTTAAGTTGTTCTGAAGGGTGGTATATAAATTGAATGTTGTTGTTGTTATTATAAGTGCCATCATATCACAGCTGACTTATGACAACCTATGTTGTGGTTTTCAAGAAAAGCAAGAAACAGAGGTGGTTTCCCATTACTGTCCTCTGCGACCCTGGTATTCCTTGGAGGTCTCCCATTCAGTTACTAACCAGGGCCAACCCTACTTAGTTTCCAAGATCTGATGAGATTAGGTTTGCTTGAGCTATTCAGGTCAGGGTGAGGATAATAATATTGACTCATTTTACATGGTGGTTGTGAAGACTGTAATAAGACAATATAAAATGCTTAAATGTTTGCTGCAAGTGCTGCACAGATCCTAGCAACTACTAATGCTGATCATTCCAGCTTTGGTTTTGTGAATGTTCAGGCATATGTTTGGATTGATTGGCCATACTAAGAGCCAAACTACAAGTGACGCCTTACACAGGTTGGACACTTGTCAGCTTCCTTCAAGTTTTGATGGGAAATGTAGGCATCCTGGTTTTACAGCTTAGCTCTCCATTACAGCTGCAAGACCAGGATGCCTACATTTCCCATCAAAACTTGAGGGAAGCTGACAAGTATCCAACCTGTGTCAGGCGTCACGTGTAACTTGGCTCTAACATAAATCTCCAGTTCTTTTATATAAAATAGAGTCATTTATACAGTGATTACAAATTATCACTGGGTGACCAGAACTCGGCCATAACTTACAATATCACCATCTATTCAGGATCGTTGCCTCCTAATGTGTGTTCACTTTAGCAATCTGATTCAAAGTGAGCTTGGAATGACAGGAAAACTACTCTTTGGTTTGTCTCCAGAGATTTTTCTAGTGTCTGTCATTCTGAGACTGTGATTTGTTCTGATTGACATTTGGAATTTCAGCTTTGCTCACAGCCCTTTTTTTTTTAAGTAGTTATAGACTGTTATTGGGACAATTGTGTTTTCTACAGGGGGGCATGCAGGGGTCACTGAGAGGATGAAAGAGGTAGGTAGTTGTGAATTTCCTGTCTCTTGCAGAGGATAGGACTAGATGACCCTCAGGGCCGGTGCCAGAGTTTCTGGCGCCTGAGGCTAGGGGCAGCTTCAAGGCTGTTGCTGCCCCGCACACATGCACACACTCGCACCCGGACTGCGTGATGACATCACTGCATGTGATGTCATCACACAGCATGCCGCTGCGAGACGGTCCCATTGGCGCTCAGTTGCCCCGTGCCGCCCCAACCGCCTGCTTCGCCTGGCTCGCAGCTGCGTGCAGGTGGCTGCAGTGGCAGTACGGGGCAACTGAGCAGAAGGGCTGGGAGGCTGCCCATTCAGACTGCCCCATGCTGCCACCGCCAGCATGCACTCCTGGCTGGGTGCAGCAGCTGCGGGCCAGGCGTGGCAGGTGGCCAGGGCAACGCGCAGGCAGCTTCCCAGCCCTTCTGCTCAGCCGCCAGTGCTGCTGCTGCCAGCTCCCCGGCACGCGCCCCCACCCCCAGCGCTCCGTCCAGCACCTCAGCGCTTGAGGCGGCTGCCAGACCTGCCTCAATGGATGTGCCGGCCCTGATGACCCTTGGGATCCCTTCCAGCTGTATGTGTCTGTGTTGTAGAGATATACTTTCCCCATGTCCTTCAGCAAAAAAGGGGCGGGTAGAGATTTACCTTTTTTTAAAAAAAATGAAAGCTGGGAATTCAGAAAATCTGATACATAGTTTCTTATAATGCTCTACTGACATAACAATATCCCATTGCCAATTTAAAAAATGAAAAGCCCTCTGGTGGTTGTGAGGGAAAGCTCGCTGCAGAAACATGGGAAATTATTTCTGTGTAGACAGAACTTTTGGGTCCCCTTGAAGAATAACAACTTTTTATTCTAGTCTATGTTTTGGCAGAATAGAGTCCATCAGATATAGGGGGGAGATCCACACAAATCTTTGACACGAATGGTATGGAGAAAAAAGTTTGCATCAGTTAAATGCAAGAACTAGATGTAATCTTTTAAGGTGCCATGAAACTCCTGTTTGTTTTTGCTGCAAGACAATAAGTTGGCTATCCCTATAGAGATAACATCCTAGAGATAGTCTAATAAAACTGATGAGCAGTAGTTTCAAGATGCTGAGACAGTATGCTATATGTAAAAAAGCTAATTTCAATTATTATACTTTTATTTCAGACATTTGCAGTGTTATCGCATGAAACTTTACAAAAACATAGGTTGTTAAAAGAGGTCACTTCTGCATTACGGGGGTGGGGGGAGATTGTCAGTGGGTTTTCTCCTTTAATTTTTTCTCAAGGATGAAGCAGAATCTATTTCCACTTGTAAGGAAGGATGTTTATTTTGGGAAAGAGAGATTGATTATCTTAAGGTCACTTGGAGACTTTCACATAGGGTTGCCAATCTCCAGATGAGGCCTGGATGTCTTCTAGAATTACAACTGGTCTCCAGACTGCAGATATCAGTTCCCCTGGACGAAATGGCTGCTTTGGAGGGTGGAGTCTATGGCATTATACTCCACTGAGGTCTTTCTCCTCCCAAACTCCACCATCCTCACACTCCACCCCCAAATCTCTAGGAATTTCCCAATCCAGCATTGGCAACCTTACTTCCATGGTCGAATGCGGATTTTAATTCCAGTTCTAGTCCAATATTCTAATCAATATACTATGCTGGCTGTTGGGGTTTTTCCTCTAGGGCATGTAGCCTGGTGGAGCCTCCCTTTTTATTTCCATCTGCATAGTTTTTACCCAATAGTAGAAGATCTAGATCATACAGCATAGCGGGGCTTACAGCTTTCATCAGCAACTAATCTTGTCCTCAGACCAAGAATCAGTAGGGAGAAGATGAAAGAGGTCTTCTTCCTCAGTCCCACTCCTGAGACTTCTTCCCCTGAGCCTTTGAGGAAGAACACAGAGGAGCTGATCTATTTCAAGCAACCTTCATTCTCCATGCTGCCTTGCCTTTCAAAGACCAAATGGCAGGAAAAGTCAAGAGGCGAGAGGGAAGCTTCCAAGCATTCTCTCTGCCTTTCTGTCTGACCCAGTACCAATTTTCCGACCTCCTATTTCTAGCAATTATTGTTGTACTCCAAATTTGCACCTAATTCTGTGGTTTGTATGGCATCACAGCATATCGGAACTTTTCTGAAGCTTAAATTTTGGAAGCATTATGTGTTAGGGGAACAAATTATTTACAGATAATGTGTAAATGCTGTGTAAATACAAAATCCGTTTCAATATAAGGACATTTCAAATTAATATAGCTTGAAAAAAAATCTTTGGCTGAGCGTATCAATTGATTTCTTCCCTCCCTGTCCCTATAAGTGATGTCTCCTTTGGTCTGCTGTCTACATATTATCTACCCCACATGTGCTTATTTTAAAATGAGTATATCTATCTTTCATCTATTAAGGGATATGCATGGTTGAAAGGAGAGCTCTGAAAATTGCAAAACACACAGAACCACCAAAGTATTTGAAACAGGTAGGCAAGGAAAAAGCGGCCCAAATTAATTGTGTTTTCCCAACATTCATGATTTATGAGTTGCCATATATCAAGTTATTTGAGGACTGTATCAAATTTTCAACATTAGGAGGTAACAGTTTCAAAATAAGAATGTTGTAGACAGAGTGCAATGTGCCCACCAGCTGTTGTCTGCCATTTGTCATGTTCCTGGGGGGAAAGGGAGGTAGAAAAATTATGTTAATTATATGCACCTAAGAGATGGAAATTAGCTGTGGCCCTTTGGCTCATACCCTTATTTCTAATGGGGCCCAAAGTGCTGAACTGCTTATTTACCCCCAGTATGTGTTTATCTCTCTGCCACCTTTTGAGTTTTGCTCCACATTTCTTCTCTCTTTATTTATTTGTTCCAGAGAAGTACGTATGCAAATGAAAAAAGGGGGAAATGGAACAAAATTTAATTAAAATGTGTCTGTTTCTTTCCCTTCGAGTGCTTTAGGGGGGAATAGCAAATTGTTAAAAAGAAGAGCACTCAGAATAAGGTTAAAGAGCTGAAAACTGATTACACCCTATTGAAAGTGAAAGCAAGGGGAGGGGCTGGCAGAGAGGCTGCAAATTTAGGTAGGCAAAGGAGTCTTAGAGTCGCATGCCAAAGACGGAGCATTTTTCACTGCAAATGATTATAGCCCAACACATGTTGTTGTAGTGGAGTCAGCATCTTTGCCTGTGGGGTGGGGGTAGTGAGGGAAAGGAAAAAAGCAGACCTCTGAGAGGTTGCACTGCAGGTGCAGGTAGGGAGGAAATCTGAGGCTTAAAGGAGGGCTTCCCCTTTCCCGACTAATTCCTTTAACTCTGCTCTGTGAGAGATCTGTCATGACCCAGTAGAGGGCAGTCCTCCTGTGCTGTAGGCAGATCACACAAATAGAATGATATATGAGGACAGAGGCTGCTCTTCCTATAAGCAAACTAGACTACTGCCTATGGCAGCAGTTTTTGAAGAAGAAGCAATTTCCCCCCTCAATGCTATATTAATTCCGGGTGCAACTTTGTAGAAATAAATCAGTGTCATAGAATCCACCCTCCAAAGTAGCCATTTTCTCCAGGGGAACTTTGTTTGTTTCTTTGTTTATGCATACATACATACATACATACATACATACATACATACATACATACATACATACATACATACATACTCTGCCTTTCTCCCCAGTGGGGACCCAAAGCCATTTACAGCATTCTCCTCCCCTCCATTTTATCCCGGCAACAACTGGGAGTTTATGCTATATCAAGTTACTTATGTTTTATTTCTGCAATGTTTCGTATATGTATTTGGATCTATGCTTGTTTTCAAATGTCTGCAATCCATGCCCTGTTGTATTGTTTGTTAAATGTCCCAGCCATCAATCCTATTGATTTACACTATGCCTCATCTCTGTAGGCCTCACCTAAGTCTCAACACCAGTATGAGGAGGCTAGAGAGTGGCTTTCCTTCCATAAAGTAGAAGCTCTTGTGTTTGCATTGACTGTTCCCAGTGCTTGAGGGCACCACAGCCTAGTTTGACTGCATTTTTACATATAAAAAAATGCAGCATATACACTGGAAATTAAGAGAATTGATCTGTAAGGATTCGGAGTGGAATGGGTGCTTTAAAATATCACAAGCTAAAGGAACACACCACACAGGCCCAAGTAGATGTGTGCCTAACTCGAGTCCTACCAGTGAAAATTTCAAAGTTTGATATTAAGAGGAAAAGTAAAAAGAGTATGAATCTCCTGTTCAGATATGATATGGAAGCAATATGATGGTCCCAGTCCCCATTGGATCTCAGTATTTAATTGTGTAACGAGCACTCTGTGGTCTTGATGCCAAAGTCCATTTAACTCTGTCCACATCTAAAGGCTTTTCCAGCTCTGCACTATTGGCTGATTCTCAGGACAGCAAATGGTATGGCCGTTCATGATGATTTCAGCTCTCTTCTGGTGCATGGAGAGGTGGTTATAGGAAGGATAACCACTGGTGCAGACCCCTTAAAACATCTGGCAAAGACAATGCATATTGAGTTCTGCTTGTGCCACTGCTCTCCACAACAACCTGCGGCCAGTGGAAGTGACAGCTGGCATAGTGCTAATGGTTGTAAGCATGAGCTTTAAGTTGTCCCAAATACGAGACTCTCAAAGTCAAAAGTCTGGCGATAGCTTTCTTTTTTCCTCCCTTCCCTCTGCTGATAAAGGAATCAATTGCATATTTCACAGCAAGGCCAAATGATGGTCCCTGTACACAAGAGTTTCTCAGGGACCAATTTTACTTTCCGCTTCCTGTGCTTATAATAGGAAAATCCCTTTGCTGTAATCTGGCATAATCTCCCAGTTTTGACGTTCACTGTCTCTTTTTTCATTCTTCTCATTATCCTTCTGATTTGCTTTTGCTCATATTCATCCTTTTCCTGCTCCTCCTCCTCCTCTGGGGCACTCAGTATTTTCTTAAAAGCTTTCTGCATATGCAGCTGTATATGACTTAACCACGTTTGATTTCTCTGCCTTTTCTTTCTTTTTGACTCTGAGCTGCAGGATGAATTTCATTAGTAGCTCCAAAACCCACTTTGTTGTTGCAGATTTCCTGTACGCCATCCTGGACCCCTTTTGGCACTTAGTGTTCTTACCCTTATTTCTCTGGGTTTTACCCTCACACCTTTGGGTTTTTCTATCCCTGTGTATTTTCAGACCTCTCTGTATTTCTGTCATTAATTACTGCTACATTGCACGTTTCTGCATCTTTGAACCCTCTTTATCAGACAGGCTACATAACTCATTTTTTTCCTAGGTGTATGAGACTGGAAATAGCCTCTGGCTGTATCATAGCTCTTCAACAGACTGTGTCAAGAAGAAGCAAAATCCTGCCTCCAGGAACATGTTTCTTTCCTCTGCTTTATTCTGCTTAGTTACGATCCCAATCAGCTATTTTACAGAAATCGTTTTAGGAGCTCATGTTTTGTTTCCAAGTCTTTATCACATTCATATGGAGTATATATGTAGTCACCAGCTTTAAATCTTGAGAGCTGTTGCGTAGTGCAGGAACCTGTCTGTCTCTCACGGCTTCATCTATAAACAGGTCATGGAGAAAAGGAGAGTTCCAGGAACTAGTCTGTTTTCAAGAGTTCAGGCCATGCACTTAGAACAGCTTTTCCTACCAAGACATTCAGCAGATCAAGCAAAAGAGAATTGAAAGTAGACATGGGCACGAACAGAAAAAAACTTGAACATGGTGTTCATTGTTCGTTGCCATCCACGAACAACAAACAACGAACATTGATGAACATGACCTGTTCACAAACATGTTCGTTGTTCATTGTTCGTGGGGGCCAGCAGGCCCTCCTCCAGCCATCAAGATCCCTACCACACCACTCCCAGAAACCTTAGCTGAGCAGGCAGCAGGAAATGTACCAATAATAAATAATAGCTTGGCTCAGAGCCTGGCAGCAGCCCTATCCCACCACACACAAAGAAAATTCAAGTTCCAATGCACTCTCCCTGTATCTCTCTCAAAATGCCAACAGCAGCTGTCTCTCCCTCACTGTCTGCAAAACCAGAGCTGGGAGCCCCCCTCCCCCCTGCTCTTTGCTTCCTTGTAACAAATTTGGAGCTCCACACTTGAAAGGAAGACCTGCCTATCAAGCGAAATTGGGCTTAGATTGGGGTTTCCAGGGCAACATCAGGAGTTTAGACAGAATTCAGGCAGTCACTGCCTCCAGATGCCAAGGGAATTGATTGCAGGTGCCAGACTATCTGGCTTGACAAACAGCAGCAAAGGAGGCTTGCAAAGACCACCTGTTCATTTAGAATGGGGCCTCAGGAACAGCTTGTTCACAAACAGCTGATTGGGCAGTTCGTGGCTTTTTTTTAGTTCGTATTGCTATTTGTGCCAATCTCTAATTGAAAGGGGATGGTTTTGCATGGTTCCCTTTCTGAGAAGAAAGACGAAGGTTGTGGAGTTTGGGGATCTGGAAACATGGGGCTCGGGGCCAGACAAAGATTCCATCTGCCCCATCATATGACCCTGATCCAAACCAAATAGCTTAACAAAACAAATCACTTACCTTGCTGTTATCATGAATCTATAATAAGAAAAGGATCTGCTTGTCTGTCCATCTGTCAATTTTGTGGCCGGCATAACTCATCAGAAAATAAAGCTAGAGGTCTCAGAAATGGCCACCAACCTCAGGATGAGGATGGGAGTTCTAGTCCCTTCAGTAAAAAACTGAGGGAAATTGGAACATTCTGAGGTTATCTCACAATAGGCAACAAGTAATAAGAGAGCTTTTGAGCAACCTTTCATACATCTCTAATATGTGGATCCCCACTCTACCATGGAAGTTCTCTGGGTGACCTTGGCCAGTCAAATTCTCTCATCCAAACCTACCTCACAGGGTTGTTTTGAGATAAAATGGGGGAGAGAGGAACAGTGGAAGCTGCTTTGGGTCTCCACTGGGGAGAAAGGCAGGGTATGATATTTGTAATAAATCTAATTTTGTCTACAGTTCACCAGAAAAGGATGATCACTCTTGCAGTTGCTTCCTTAGATATTGCTGCAGCTCTTTCGGCAGGATGAAGAACTGCTTATTCAGCCTTCAGTCTTCTGTTCTGTATTGTGAGTGCAGTAGTCAGGGGTGGCCCATGCAGAAAGAACTTTCCTACCTCCTTCCAGCCAATAAACCTAGCAGGAAATCTTCAACATTTTAGGCAGAAGCTCTGTTTAACAAGATGCCTTTTAAAATGAACATGTTATTGATTTTTCATTCTTGTGGTGGCAGCTGCCACCACAGCGACACTTTTAAAAGTCTGCACAGCCAATCAGAAGCCATGCTATTCAAAAGTTCCATCTGGCCATGCCCACTTTCTAAAAACACTTGGCAGGTGCCAGGAAAGATGTTGATGGGTGCCATGATGCCCACAGGCACTGCATCAGGGACCCTGAATTAGAAGGTGGGGGGAGAGAGAAATGGCGGCAGATTGTGAAGGGAAGAGAGCAAAATGAAATAGGAGAAAAGTGTGGAAAAGAAGAAAAGAAATTAAAAGCAGAGCAGGAATGGTTATTTTATTTTACTACACCACACGAACAGGGCTCCTCCCTTTTTAAGATCTTGCTGGGCAGACAAAACTATGGAGCTGGGAGGAATGAAAGGAAAAGGGACCCATAGATTGCTTGAAAAAATGATGTTGTTAACAGGAGCATCCTGGCCCTTCTGTAGCAGCCGTCAGCCATGCTTGATGGTCTTGCTCCAATGCTGGCTTGATAAATGATCATAGCAACAGCTCAGGGCTGGTGTTTTCCTCAGCCTTGTAGTAGAGTTTGTAGAGAGGCTGGGATGGGGTAGAAAAGGCCCCTAGTGAGGGGCCCATGGATGCCATGATGCCTGCCTGCATCTTACCTGGTACCTGCCAAGTGGTTTTGGAAAGTCAGTGAGAGACATGTGAGGCTCTTGCCTAGCACAGTTTTTGATTGGCCATTGGAGATCTGATTGTTTGTGCAGATTAAAATTACGGTGCTCTGGCAGCAACTGATACCACAGTTAGGCTTCTCTCTCTCTCTCTCTCTCTCTCTCTCTCTCTCTCTCTCTCTCTCTCTCTCTCTCTCTCTCTCTCTCTCTCTCTCTCTCTCTCTCTCTCTTCTTTTAAATTACCCCACTTCTCCCCTGCATTTGGACTTCTTCTGGGGAGCCATGCAGCTTCACCTCCCGTGTCAGCCATTTTGTGGTTGAATCTACCTCCCACAGCAGCTATTTTGTGGTTGCACCCACCATTCTGTGTCAGAATTCCAAAGGTGTCCACAGGCTCAAAAAGGTCGGGGACTCCTGGTTTACAGCATGTCAGTGATGAGTCTGGGTGAGTGTGAGACAGCACTTCCTCAACGGACTTCTTCTGATTGGAGAAGTGGTGCTCAAAAAGCAGCCCTTTGTGATGCTGTAGGGAAGAACACACAGTTTACTGCCTCTGAAAAATAGAATAACCTTGTGCTTGTTTAAACTGATTTTACAGGGCAAAAATTAAGTTATGTCTTACAAAGTAATGTAGCATTTTAAACACCGCAGCTCCATCTTGTTGGGATCTGAACCCACTTGGACTTTTCTGTCCTTTAAGAATTTGAGGTTAACCTTTTTGCCAAGTGTCATGATTAGAATATCAAGCAAATGAAAAAAGTGACTGACTGTGACAACATCAATGTCAGCTTAGACTTTCCTGCTGACTGTTATTCATGATGCATCCAAAATGGACACCCTGAAATGATTGATCAAGAGAGGCTGTAAGGGCTAAGAGGTGCATGTTCCAGTACCAAAATAGTATAATATGAAGCAGCACTAGAGGGCACTCAAAATGCTATGCACTAAACTTAACTGTATTCACAGCTATACTGTTTGGGAACTGAAACCTGAAAAACTATTTTATTGAAGGAATATGGAAAGCAGGGTGGGTGAGCCAGTGAAGTTGCTGATCCAAGGGCTGCTCCCCATTTCTGCTGTCCCAAATGCAAAAGGCTGGCAGCGAGCATCCGTAGCTTGCTAATCTTCCCTTTGCATCCCGGTTTTGGAGGCTGTCAGGCTGCCGTCTTATGCAAATTGGAATTAAGCAATTAAGGCGATAATGTTTCCCTTGAAGAACTTGACAAAGCAGAGGGAACATGGGTTGCTTTATGCACAAGACTTTGGTTGCATATTTACTTAAAAACAAAAGGCAGCGAGAGAAAGGAATAGGGAAGAAAACACACAGGCATGTGCAAGGGATGTAGCTAGGCCAAGGACCCTTTTTTCTAGTAGCCTTGCAAAAACTTTTCTGGGGCTGATCTGAGGCTGAGATCTGAATAAAATCAGGGTAGTCTATTCTGTGGTTGACAGTTCAGAAGAGGCAAGCATATAGGCCTTGGGTCCTTAGGAGAATGAGCGGAGTTGCCCTAGTGGAAGGCAGCTTCCTCACCTACTCTTGTGTCATTGCAGTCTTCAATGCCTCCCTCCTCCCCCACACCCTGAATTGTACTCCTGGAGGTCAGTGGATCTGAAGAAGAGTGTGCATATGGGAGGGGGCATAGACAGAAATTGCCTTCTCCTCATCTGCAGTCTTAAAAGATTGGAGAAGCTGCTGCTGTATAGACCAAAAGCACCTTGGGATCCAAGACATCATCTTAGCTGGAAGCTCTTTTTAAACAGATCCTGTTTTGAATTGATCCAGGGCCGAAGGTTCGGCAACATGAGCTCCAAGGCTGCATACTGATTCACTACTGCATGAGGAAACACCAGTACCAGGTTCCTTGACATGCTTCTTCCCACTGTGAATAGCCCAGGCTCTGGCAGCTCTCCCCTAAGCTGCTCCATTCCTTCCCCAAGCTAGAATGCAGATAGCCTGCAGAGATCATAGAGAGAGAACTGTCCAGTCATCTATTGCTGTTTACACAGAGAGGCTGGTCATGAGGCTTGTGTATATATCTGGGAGCTAGTTACTGAAGTGATTAATAAAGGGGATGATATGCTCTAACATGGGGTACTGTCACTGTAGATTGTAGACCTGGGAAGGGAGGCTGTTAAACTGCATGAGTTGGCAGTAAGCTACCAAGGAGCACACTAAGAAGTGGAAGACAGGAGACCATTTGTCAATACATGATTCGTGATTTCATTTATTTGTGCTCTATGGTCCAGTTATCTGATGCTGTCGAACCTGTTTTTACCCCCATTATGCCATCATCACCATCATTACATCATTAATATTTGCTGAAAATTTGGTTTTGCTACTGGGTGGCAGCAGACCACTGCCTCCCATTATTCATTGATTTCTTTATTTGCAGTGATTCCCAGACTATAATTCCTGTAAATGGCAAGGGTCTACTGGAGATGGCTCTTTTGGAGGGGCAGATTGAGTCCCTAATATATCCTAATATATAGGGACTATATAGTCCCTAATATATAGGGACTATAGCCAAAATTGGAGTTGTGAAGCAGAAGCCCCCAGGGCAGAAACATGTGCAATTGTAGGATGGTCTAATCTAAGACACATACAGGGGACTGTGTGGCCAGTTAGGGGAATGCCAGCTTCCACATCATGCAAAGGACTGTTCTGCACAAATAGCAGATGGAGTTGATAAATTATTCCTGATCTGCACAATTTCAGGCAATGGTTCAACGCTTTGTACTCAGAAAACCAGATGATGCTAAGGATTCTAGCCTAGCTGCATCCTTGATGTGCTATTATAGGTGTGGGGATTTCCTCCCCCCCCCCTCATTAATGAATGTGTTTAAGCATGTGACCTCCATCTTTCTATAATAGTACACACCAAGAATTCTCACCTGCTGCTTATATAGACCAGGCACAGGAAAGTTGCGTATATTCCTGAACCTTCAGGAGTCAGGTCTAGCACCATATTTCTGCTCCTCTGCTATCGTTGGATTGTACCAAGAGTTTGCTGGGCTTCAGATTCTCAAGAATTATCAGAAGACAGGAAGGCATTCATGGGCCAGGTTCCAGGAAGGGCTGTTTTCATGTTTGCTTTTGGAGCCAGGAAAGGATACGCAAGAAGGATACGTAAGATCTATACATGTTAAATACAAAATGAGACTCTCGACTCTTTGAAGAAACAGGCGGATTCTCTGTCAGAAACTAGAGATGCACAGTCAGGCATTTACTAATGAAGAGCTGACCCAAACAGCATCCCATTTGGTATTACTGCAAGAGCCCCTAATCCAGATAAAATAATGTTCTTCAGCCAGGGGGCCTTGGTTTAGTCTTCCCAAGCACTGGAAGGCAGGACGTGCAGGGGCTTCAAGGGGCAAGGGAATGACTACGCAGAAATATGCATGAAAGGGAACTTGACCAACTGGATTATCCTAAGTGATTTTTTTTTAAAGTCTATATATTGTTTGCCTGCATTGTTATTTAAGGCTGTGTGCATGCTAGGCTTTGTGCTTATTTTGCTATCAATAATGTCAGCCACATTTGATTCCTGCGCCTCTTCTTTCTTTGCTATGCTCTATACCCGTACCTGCCTGCCAGCTACTACAAGCAAAGCTCTTCCCTGCAGGGCATATGACTTCTTTAATAATGCTGCCAGTGCCTGTCTATCGTGGTAGGTAGGAGACAAGGCTGGGATCTGCCTCTCTTATTCTCTCCCCAGTATGAAAAGCAGGCCAGCTGTCTGTTACTGAAGGTGGGAGGAAGCTGTAGTCTGAGAATTTCGTCCCGACTTGTGGGTGAGGAGTTTCTCCCCACAAAGGGTAATCAGTGGCAATGACTATCAGATTGATTTCCTGATATGACAAGCTTTGTTTCTGATATTCAATATTCTTAGTCACATTTCTAAAAGCACTGTATCACTCCATTCTCAGTATGATCTCTCATGCCCCGTTTAGAAGCCAAGATTGTGATCTCCTATCCCTCTCCTCCCTCCTCTTAGTACCCAGCATGTCAGGAAAGACTTGAACAGTGAGCTTCACTTCCATCCTCAACTATTGATCTCTCTCTATTCCTGGATTTAGCAAGTAGAGGAAGAAAAGTGAGTCTGTAGTGCTGTGTTGATTTCCTCAGGTTGGCTGTTTTGTATACCCCACCCACAAACACGCTGCCTCTTTTCACCCATCTTGGTTTGATTTAGTGGTTGCTTCTTGTGGGTTTAATATTAAACAGGCTCCACTTTTGACTACAGGCTTTTTTCTTCTGCTAGCTGAGCATTTGTTTCAGTCCTCCCCCTCCTCCCAGGCTGCTTCCCCCCCCCCCCCGCCTTTCTCCTCAGAGACATTCTGGACATTCCAACAGCTGTTTTAATGAGCTTGCATTTTCACAAAGGCCAGATCTGCTCGTGACTTGAATGACAGCTGCCAAACAGGTAGTTTAAAAAAAACTTTAAAATTCAGCACAAAATTGCCTTTTCCCTCCCTTTGGGGAAACCCAGGCACGTGAGGCCATATCCTGCAGGACTCTGAGTGCTGCTTTCAAGAGAGTTTCTGCGGTCTCAGTTCATTGGGAATCATGGGCACTCTCCATCTCTTCCGACATGCTTAATGTTCCTCAGGATCCACTCCTGTGTGTGTTTAAACTAGGATCAGCGAGATTAGATGTGCATACTGGGAAGAGAGTGGCTTAGATTTCAATCCCTCAAGGGTTTTGTTGTTGTTGTTGTTTCTGCTGGGTTGTTAGATTTCTTTTTGCCTCCTCTTCTTGAGATATTTATTTTACAAGAGTTGCATTTTGTTATTTCCCTCCAAAGCATTTCCCATTTTCTGTATGCCTGCCAGATCTTCCCCATGTAACAACCGCACATCACCAGGGACTGCAAGGATTTGAAGGGTAAACACCAAGAAGAACTAGAAATTGTTTAAGGTGGAACAAGGCAGCATAATTACAATGCAGAGGATGGCATAAGGTGAAAAGAATGGAGGGGGGAAATCCTGGTTGTCATCTCCTTGCATCAGGGCTGCAGTTTCATCCTCAAAATGAAATCTTTAATTTTTTTTAAAAAAGTTAATGACACACCAAAACCAGACTAATAAATCAATGCAGTAGAAGTGTACAATGTAAATTATCCTATGAAGTTTAGGTGAAGTTTGCATACTTTTATTTTGCAGGATTGGCACCCACCTCTAATAAAATATTTATACCAGGGCTTTTATTCATGCCTTAAGTGATCCCCTCTGCAATCACTATCAATGTATGCTGTTTCCCTGCCTATTCAGACCCAGGCAGGGGAGGGAGAGAAATGCTTGCAAATTTCATACACTGAAAACAGGTTGCATGGTGACAGGTCCAGCAAAGGATCCATAGTAGGCACATGGACAAGAGTTACTTTGTTGCAACCTTCTCCTAATCAACACACCTTCTTTGATTGCATGGCACATTTCTGTTTCCCTGTGCATGCAAAGGCATCTGATCTTGCCTCTCAGAAATGTAAGCAGGAAAAATTCTAGATTCCTACTTAGTCCCAATTAAGAAAGGATAAATGTAAACTCCAGCTTCTCTGCTGAAGTGGGGCAATTAAATTCTAAAGATTTCATTCCAGGAAGAGAGGGATAGGTATGTGAAGATCGATTGAACTGGGAAGAGAAACTGAATCCCAGTCTCAATTTAACTATTTGGCTAAGATGACACAGTGTTTCGATGGATTATTAATGGTTTCTCTTCTGGCAGGCCATTTTCACACATCTCAGCATAGAGCTAAACTCATGGAAAGAGGGCGTCTTCATGGTGCCATTTCTGACATCATTGCGCCCCGAAAACGGAATCATGGCACGATGATGTCAGAAATCGTGCCATGAAAATGCCCTTGTTCCGTGAGTTTAGCACAGTGCTGAGACACGTGAAAATGGTTGCAGTCTAAAAAAATTTAATCCATATATTTGCAGTGATTTAGTCAGGAGTTGGTTTTGAGGGAAACTTAGAACCTACACCCTAAATTGTGGTTGACTCCAGGAGGGAACTCCTGTTGCAGGAAAATCCATAAACATGTTAGGCTAGACAGAAGTTTTGTGTTAGTTCTCTGATCTCAGAGGATATGCCAGGGTTCTCCATCTTGGACCCATTCTCAGGAAGAAGAATGTAGAGGCTCTTTGGAAGTAAAGATTAGCTAGCAATTTACCTTTTGATTCTCTTCAAAGTGTTCTGCCTTATTTCTGGTTGTCTATAGATAACTTCCCACGAGTTGGTGCTTTCTAGGAGATATATATGCTCAGGTTCTTTGGGGATGTGGTTTACTAAGGACTGCTTGAGGAGAAATCCTACTCCTGCTATTTAAGACCAATCAGTTATGCTGATTAGCTCTGTCAGTGCAGAAAGGAGCAGCGCTGGCAGAGAGATACCAAGAGAGAGGGGGGAAAGATTTGGGGATCATAAATCCTCTTTTTTCTGCTCACAAAAAGGCACATGCACACATAGATTTCTAGCTTGCAAAAGGGACCAGGATCAAAAGAATTCTGTTTGCTAGTGGCAGCTTGTACCAAAGAAGATATCCCAACTGGGACACAGGAGAAGTTCCTTGTTCTCTGAGAGCCTGCAAAGTAAGGTTTTAAACACCAGAGCTCTTTGGTTCTCAGCCAATTCCAGAATGCAAGTCTGAGCCCCTAGTGGTGGGATGAAGAAGTCTGAGAGTTACGGCAGTTTTGTGGCAGGCCTTAAATGTGTTGATGAGGCCAGATTTTCCCACTAAGGCCAGAGCTGTGCCAGTGGGGTTAGTGATGTCACTCCTTAATGCTGGATCATAAAGGGTGCCGTTTGGATTGCACCGAATCACAATGTCATGGACCTTGACTATCTGAAGAAGTAAGCTGTGGCTCACAAAAGCTCATACCCTACCACAAATTTTGTTAGTCTTATAGGTGCTACTGGACTCTTGCTCTTTTCTACTGCTACAGACAGACTAACACGGCTACCCATCTTGATCTATGGACCTTGACTGTATGACATCCAGATCCAAACATTACTATAATGGCCCCAGAAGAAGCTACTGTCCTGTGCTCTGCATGCAGGCCAAGTCTAGGTGCCTCTGGAGTAAGGCCTGAGCACTGGCTGGCTAGACTTGAGAGTATAGAGTAGGCCTTGGAGCACAGAGCTGGTACCTAGTGGACAAGTTGATCCCGCTTTGCAGCCTTTTCAAGCTTCAGTCTAAATAGGCCGGGCAGTGATCTGGCTCAGTTGCATCTGCCGGCAGGCATTGAGATTCCTGAGGCTGAGCTGGGCCTTGGCCAAGATCCTGTAAAGCAGTGTTATAAGCTCTGTTCTGGATCCAGGATGGGAGTATGCACTGGTTGTCTGGCACTTCGCCTCCTTTGTGCTACCTTGGCCCAGGCCTTCTGCCAATTCAACTCTGGGGGAATGGGAGTGGGTCCTGAGGGGCTATGGGTTCAGGTCCATTTCCTGCCCAGTGGAGGCCTAGTGACTGTCTCAGAGGCCAGTGGCACGGCTCTTTTGCAGGCTCTGGCAGGGTGGCCTCTGGTGCTCTTGCAGCGTAGTTGGCAGGTGCCTCTACTCCCTGAACCTCCTGGTTCCCTAGCCTTGGGCCCCTTTGGCTCTTCCTCTGACCTCTCTGAGAAACTCATTGGACTGGTCATAGGGGGTCATGGCAGCTATAGGGAAGCAGTTGCCCTTCTGCTGCCAGTAGTGTACAAAAACCAACCTTAAAAATGTAGCATCTGTGTTGACTGTCAATTCGTTCTTTGTGGCAGACATCTAGTTCTAATGAAAGACTTTTTTTAAAGCACATTTAGAGCAATCTAATGTGGCTTGGAGGAGAGCACTATGGAACCAACCCTAATTAGTCTTAAATTGTTACAGTTTTTTTGGAGTTTTGAAACTGGCACTAGAGAAAGATAGGGTTCACTCATGATTCTGTGTGTGCCTATATGCACATGTAACTGAAAGCAAAGGGCTTCTTAGCTTCTATTTTTCAACTTCAGAAGGGACTGCTGACTACCTCGCAAGGATAACAAAGCCAATCTATTTCACAGGAGAGGAAGAGGAGTTTTAAATTGTGAATGCATGTAAAGTGCTCCAGGAGCTTTGAATGGAAGGTAACAGAGAAGGAAAGACCAGGGTTGTCATCCAGAGGTCTACCTTTCCCTCCGCCCTCCATTTTGCAAGTAGCAAAAAAATATCGAAACCACTAAAACATTAATATGGTACAAGCCAGGTTAGAATATGGTGAGAGGAAGAACTAAGTCTTCTTCCATAGATATTAGTCCAGAGCCTTGCAAAGGAACAAAACTGCATGCCCAGCAGTTATGGACAGTAAAATGGTGTTGTGAATTCAGTTAGTGGCACCGCTACAGAGATACAATCTACACAATTCCCTCCTAGGCATTTTCTTTTCCTACAACTCCCATTTAAAGGGGGAAAGCCTGGAAGTCTGCAATGAAGCCCAAAGCTGGAGCAATTAGATGTGATATTTAATTAAACAATCTTATATCTTATATGCAAGATTTGCCTTATTTCTCCTCTTTTTACTAGAGGCAGCCAGGAGATAAAACCTTCAAGTTATGAGTAATTATACCCCACTGAGAAAAGTGATAGAGTGCCACGCTCCACAGAATTTACCAGGCCCCAGAAAATGTAGAGTCAACACTTAGGGGGGTTTTATATATATTATTATTATTATTTTCCCCGACACTAACACTTTTCACAGCTTGTTCCTGGGGGGAGATAAACAAAGACTGTGTACCTGCATTTTAATAGGAATAAACACAGGAAGGCTAATTTACCACTTTGTATCAATGGTTTCAGCTTTTTTGTACTGCAGAGGCAGTGAATGTGTGTGCATGCATGCACATTACAATGTAGCAGAGGATGTATTCCTACTGAAGAAAAGCACATAGCTTTTTGTTATGCTCCTTCTAAATGACAGCTGTTGAGAAGCTGAAGCTTCCTATAAGGATTCACCCACCCTGGAAGAAGTCTGAGCATAAACTGAACATCTACTACTATCCTTTGTGTTTTGTTTCATGTGGATGATCTGGTAAATGCACGTATATATGTGTCATCAACTTGCAACTGACTTATGGCAACTCCAGCAATGGGCTTTCAAGACAAATGAGAAGCAGAAATGGTTTGCCAGTGCCTTCCTCTGCAGTCTTCCTTGGTGGTTGCTTAGCTTCCGAGATCTGAGGAGATCGGGCTATACCATGCTTCCTCCTCCCCCCCCCCCCCAGTCTGCTAAATATTGTCTGTATAACCAAGCCTCCAAGGCAAGTATGCATCCATGATATACACTGACCAGAACATTTGCTCTTTTCACATTTGCATGGTTTCATGAATCATGCTTGTGCTCAGCCATCTTTCAGTAGTGCCATGCCTTGTTTGTACAGTAGCTTTTTAATGCAGGTTGTGAATGGGAATGCTGATTCAAGTAGGTGCAGATGTATACCCAGATCTATTGATCTTTTTGTTAGTGTGGGGAAATGAAATCAAATGGGTTCCCATTCAAACATTTATATAATGTTTTAATGTTTTTATAATGTTTTTACTGTTTTAAATTGTTGTTAAACTTCCCTGACGGGGAGGGCGGTCTAGAAATGTGATTAAATAAATAAAGTCTGTATAGCTGAATTTTGCAAATTGTGCCCAGATATCAGTTTATCTTCAGCTTTGGAGAAAGAAGGAAAACATAAAGGGGAACATGATAGAAATTTTAAAATTATGCATGAGTTGGAGGAATCATATTGAGAGATCTTTTTGTTTCTCTCTCATAACACTAGAACTCAGGGGCACCTATTGAAAATGCTGCACAGTATATCCACAAATAACTGCTCAACAAATAACTACTGCCCATGGATGTACTGGCCACAAGCACAGGTAAAAGGTAAAGGTAGTCCCCTGTGCAAGCAGCAAAGTCATTACTGACCTATGGGGGGATGTCGCATCACGACATTTTCTTGGCAGACTTTTTTTTGTTATGGGGTGGTTTGCCATTGCCTTCCCCAGTCACCTGCGCTTTACCCCCAAGGAACTGGGTACTCATTTTACCGACCTGGGAAAGATGGAAGGCTGAGTCAACCTTGAGCTGGCTATCTGAACCCAGCTTCTGCCAGGATCAAATTCAGGTAATGAGCAGAGCTTGGCCTGAAGTACCACTCTGCGCCACGGGCTCTACTGGCAACAAACACAGATGACTGAGAGCGGAACTACAAGTGACAAAAGGCACAGGTTGGACACTTGTCAGCTTCCCTCAAGTTTTGATGGGAAATGTAGGCATCCTAGTCTTGCAGCTTGGATCTCTGACTGCTGTCTAATGGACTTTTCAACTGTCACTTGTCCAACATTCTGCCAAGCTGCCTACATTTCCCATCAAAACTTGAGGGAAGCTGACAAGTGTCCAACCTGTGCCTTTTGCCACTTGTAGTTCCACTCTGAGTAAATGGATTAGGCAGATTCATGAAGGGCAGGTCCCATTAGTGGCTAAAAGCCATGATGACTAAAGGAAATCTCCATGTTCAGAGGTGGTAACCCAACTCAGGAGAACGACTTCACTTCTATGACCTGTTTGTTGCCCCTCGAGGACAACTGGTTGGCTACGGTATGAAATAGGATGCTGTATTATATGGGCCACTGGTCTGATTCATCAGGACTCCTCTGATGGTCTTATGTTGCTTCCCTTTCTGACCTCTCCTTCACTAGGTCACCTTTTCCACTTGAACTCTTCCTTGCCTTGCGTTTATATGTGATTCTCCCTAGTCCTACATCCCAGTCATGGAAAGGTAAATCAAAACTTCAGGAACAGTGTACACGACCTCCTGCAGCCTCCCTACTTTTTTCGATTTTTGTCATTGTGATTTGCACAGAATTAAATTTGCAGATATTTTATTTAGGTTTGGCTTTAAAAAAAACATTTTTGTTCTGATTCCTGCTATGCCACTATGACAGACCCCTCCTTCACTCTCCCTACTGTGAGGCATATTTTCCTACCAAAATTCAATTTCCCCTGCTATGACTGAGCTGCCCGAAGTAGCATGTTAATATTTGTGGTTTAGAAAGTCTGTTTGTCCTACCCTGACACAGATATAATTTTGGCTTTTAGCCCAGCCCAGGAACTTGATGGGGGAAAGCAGGAACCCTCTTCCTTTTGTACTTGGAAATGACCCTAGAGACTGTATAACATTCCAAAAGAAATAATTTTATTTAACAGTCAGGGACTGAGTAAGTGTAGTCAGGGGATGGAAATACGGAAGTAAAATTTTGTTATTACAGAATACACTTTGTGTAACAGGCAAAATAGTATCCTTGGAGCTTATTTCCATATATTCTTCGTTGTTAACAGTGAGAGGTATTTCACTTCATAATTGAATTTAGTTACAGAAACAATTTAATTTAGTTACAGAAACAATGTTTCATCCGCCCTGAGCCCGCTGATGTGGGGAGGGCGGAATATAAATGTAATAAATTAAATTACATTCTTCAGGAAGTTTCCAAAGACAGTTCAGGTTTTCTGGAGTTAGTCACTTTTTTTGTGCACCTAACTTGACCCTTCCCTGAAACTAGAAGATATTTCTATCTCCTGAGGAGTCTAAAACAGTTTCCCCTTCACAACAGACCTGGGGTCCTCCTCAGAGCCAAACCCCTTTGAAACTGGGCAGGAATTAATCTTGTTCTCCTCAAAAGATATAGCCCCTCTTTCTTTTGGCTTGAAATGGAGTCTCAACCTGTTACCAGAAGTGGTCTCCTTGCAATAAATATGATTTATGGGGGAATTAGCAAGCAAGGAAGACAGCTATACAAGAGGCGGTAACTGGGATCTATCACCAGTGTATACCAGGTCCCTTCCGAAATAGAACAAGCGAGTCTGGTGCTTAATATCAAACAATAACTTTTATTGAACACAAGAACTTCATGCACATACACACAAATTACTGGGGAAAATAATTATGCACACACACAGAGCCCTAGGAAACGTAGCCAGAGGATGGGAATAGAGAGAGATTGAGCAAATATATCTGCCTATCCTGGAGAGGGGGGGCCCAGTCTGCGGAGAAGAGGGTAGCTTTGAATGCCAGCATCCTTGGGCGAGGGATCAAGAGGCTTGGGCAAACCTCAAGGGAACAATGCTTATGGATCCAGAAGCGTGAACCATTTGAATGGGGCCAGAGCTCTACCTTTATAAGTAACATGTGCCCTGAGGTGGAAGAGCCCACCTAGCCATTAGAACAAAGGCTCCAATGGTTAGTTCCTGGATTAGACCAAAGGCTTGAGTACCTTGATTGGCAGCTGCTGGGATGTGTGAATACAAATGTAAAACTAGTTCAAGCACTGCACAAAAAGGACAGTTTGCTGATGAAGTCCACCAGAGCTAAATTAAGTACTTTTAGGGAGGGACTGTTCTCTTCCAGGAATGACTGTCTATACTTATGAATGTCATTTGGTTAGCTCTTCAATCAAAGACACAAGATTACATCACAGAAGAAGGAAAAGGAATGTGTTGACTGGGGATGACTCTGCGAGACTTTTGTTGCACTGGGCACTGGTGGGGCCAGAGAGATAGGAAATCCAATCGCTTCTCAATCACTCCGTATTCCTGTGTGGCCTTCTATGCATGCTGTATTCTCCCGGGCGGAACGTAGCAACTGTTAGAGGCTCTCTGGTAGCAATACAGTAGCCATTTTAAACTCCAGAGGCCTGTACACTGTTAATAGCACAAGCAGCCATATAAAAACTGCTGTTAAAATGGCGGAGGCCGGGCCGACCGCTTACAAACCCGCTACCCAATCACTCTTGCCAAAGCATGCTCCCAGTTCTCTGATGTCTATGTAAAGTGCAATTCTGCTTATGTTGACGCTTCAACTTTGAATTCTTAGATAGAATTCTTCCTCAGGACAGTAATACTAATGTTAAGGCAAAGGAATCTTTTCACGCTAAAGGTGAACTTGTCTGACTTTTCTGGTCAGACTCCCTGACTCCAAATCTCCTCAGAAACCAACTGACCACCTTCAGACTGGTTCTAATTGAACAATCAGAGAAGAAGGAGCAGCCTGTCATGCAAGCTCTCCATTCTGGGGGATAGTTAACCTTTCACCTCCCAGCTCTCTGATTTGCTGCACTTCGGAAACCTACTGTTAACTAGACATGGGCACGAACAGAGAAAAAAACCCAAACAGGCTGTTCGGTGTTCATTCCTGACAACAGCTGACCGGAACCGAACATGTCCCATTACCTAACGTTTTCGGGGTTCGTCGGTGCCAGAGCAGCCCCCTTAGCAGTTAGAGAGCCCATATTCACAGGGAATGTGCAGCAGGCTCTTCTCCAGCCTCCACCCAAGTTTGGTCAAGTATGGATCTTGGAGTTATACATTCTCAAATTTGACGCCCCCAGGAAACTCCCAATCAACACAAATGGTGCCACTCTCCCCAGTTCACTTGTGCCCCATGTGGTGTTCCTGAAGGTGTGCCACCTCCCCTCTTGCAGACAGGGGTCTGGCCACTCGCCGGCAGCACCCCCCATGTGCCCGCCTGCCAGGCCTGCGGGTGGGGGGGAAATTATCCACTTACGCAGCAAGATGAGGGAAGACCCATATGTCTGCCTACCATGCCTGGTGGGCATGGGGAGGTGTTGGCGTGCTGCCTCCCTTCAGGGGGCGGGGGGTCTGGCCGCTTGCCAGCAGCAGCACCCCCCCCCATGTGCCCACCTGCCAGGCCTCCAGGTTGGAGGCAGACAACACATCCGCTTGTGCAAGAAGGTGGGCGAAGACTGTGGCTCCCGGGCCTGGCGGGCACAGGGAGGTGGTGGTTTGCTGCCTCCCCTCAGGGGGCAGGGGGTCTGGCTGCTCACCGCCAGTACCCCCCATTTGCTTGCTCACCAGGCCTCCAGGTCGGAGGCGGACATCACATCCACTTGTGTAGCAAGGTGGGCGAAGACTGCAGCCACCGGGGTGGTCAGGGAGAGGAGGACCCAGGGGTTCTGGCCACGGCGATGAGCTGCACCTGGAAGATCCTGTGAGGGGGACGGAAAGACCCCGATCCATCAGTGGCTGCTGTCTTCACCCACCTCCCTGCCATCACGGAAATGAGGGGACGGGTTGGTGCAAGTGTTGGGGAAGGGACTCATGGCAGTACCTGAGAGGGAGAGGTATGGATTGGGAACTGGAAAGCTCCCAAGCAAGAGATAGTTGGGAGGGGTCAGAGTGAATCCAGAACTGGGAGCGCAGTGCCCTTTTATAAGCTAAGTACTCATTGAGAAACATAGGAGGCCTGTGGTTGGCAGTCGGAACTGCCTAACAGGGTTTGCAGGGATGAGATTGGCGTTCCCATGGCCACAGAACAACCCCCTCCTCCCTCCCTCCTCCCTGTTGTCTGCTCCCACGTTACCAATTGTTACCGATTTGCAGCTCCACGCTTGAAAGGAAGACCTGCCCATCAAGATAAGTTGGGCTTTGATTGCGGGGTCCAGGGCGACAGAGGGAGTGCAGACAGAGTTCAGGCACTCCCTCCCTCCATTGCCGAGGCAATTGATTGAAGGCACCTGAGTGTCTAGCTTCCCGAATGGCGGCCGAGCACAATGAACAAGGCTTGCGCTGTAGTGGCGCATCAAGAATGGCCCGTTTGCGAGCAGCCGAGCGGCATGTTTGTGGGGGTTTTTTGTTCGTAATGCTGTTCATGCCCATGTCTACTGTTAACTGCAGTCCGTCACAGCCATATATTCTGTGATGTTAAGCACCTGGTATTAGTTTCCTTTAGTTTCTATGGGGAAACCATTCTTTCTTTCCCAAGTTGAGATGAAATTCTCAGGGATTATATCCCTCATCTAAGGGAGCCTCTCTACCAAACTACGGACAGAGAAAAGTGGCACCATGACTCAGGCCATTTAAATTCTTACTTGCAAAGTGCGTACACAGAGGGTGATTATTTTTCCTTCATTATTTGCTTGTCATAGCATCCTGATCTGGGCTAAGAGTGAGTGAGAACTTAATTTTAAATAGAGATGGAGAAGGGTGCTAAACCAGGTGATCCCTATGCTAAGCAAGGAGAAAGTAGAGCTCCTGATCATGTGATAAGAACCATAAATCTACATCTTTGTACCTCAGTTCTAAAGAATACATTTGATTTAGGGACAGAACTTGCTGACCTGTTCCCAGTTCCCTTCCCCACAACTCACTGTGCATATGTTTATAACGTCTAGAGACATAATTTCAGCATGTTTCCAAGATAAGGACAGATCAGGAGTGCAAGCGCATGTCCCATCTGGGGTGACATCTCCTGTTTCTGTGTTTCCAAGATAGTAAATTAAACTAGATCCCTCTCTAGATATTATCAGTTATCGTGTCATTTCGGCATAAAGAATAAAAAGCTCTAAATCAGGCCAAGACTCCATGGTCAGTCTTCTAGTGAATTAGTGTTGGCTTGCTGACAAACATCTCCCCAGCAGAAGGAAACAAATGAGAAAGATGTACGTGTAGAGAGAAGGGAGGGGTAGAAAAAAGGGCTGGTAATTAAGGAAAAATAGGTAAAAGATTAAAAGATTTGCAGAGTTTTATTTCCCTTCTATAAATGCTTCAGTCTATCAGCTGGATGGCCTTCATGTGTTGTCTAACGAGGCTCCACCAAACACAAACACCCCTACTTCTCCCCTGGCAAATGTCGCTTTGGTCTTCTTCTTTGATAGAGTCACATGCTCTTCATTTTCTCACACGTTACATTTTTTTCTAGGTGCCTTTAAACTCCAAGGATTAAAGAAACCTGGCAAATAAATATATAAATAAATAAAATTAAATTAGAAGAGCTGACATTTCCTGCAGTCGCTGCAGTCTTTGATTTGTTTCCAGAACAAGATCATTACTCTCCTATCAAAAGAAAAAGAAAATAAAGGAAGAACTGAAGAAGTCTTCCATTTGGATGTTACCTTCTACTTCTGGTGAAAATAAAGGACCATGAGAGGAGAAGCCATTTTCTGTATGTTATATATGACGAAGGGGTGTCAAAATCTCCATTTAATTTCCAGTGTAATTATTTATCACCTTCAGGATAGAGCACAGTTACCTCAAGGATATATTTCATTGATTTTTATCTTCAAGATGGACCAAACAGGAAATCCAAAATACAGCATGCAGACAAGTACACTCTATTCTGCATCGTGAATATTTGAAAGGAAAACCTTCTACTCCTTTCCTTCTTTTTAAATTATGAGCAAAATTCTACAAATTATGGCTGAACTTCATAGCCAGGCATTATTTTTAGTAGCCAGCTGTGAAGTCTAATCCCACTATGATACAGGAACAATATCATCTGGTCAATCAATGAAGTTACTCAGACATTATTTTAGTAATAATAACAACATTTGATTTATATACTGCCCTTCAGGACAACTTAACACCCACTCAGAGTGGTTTACAAAGTGTGTTATTATTATCCTCACAACAATCACCCTGTAAGGTGGGTGGGACTGAGGGAGCTCCAAGAAGCTGTGACTGACCCAAGGTCACCCAACTGGCTTTAAGTGGAGGAGTGGGGAATCAAACCCAGCTCTCCAGATTAGAGTCCTGCCGGTCTTAACCACTACACCAAACTGGCTCATAGCTTTAACCTATGATTCATTTCATAACTTTTAACAGTTTGTCTTTCAAGTGTTCGTCTGATCTCTTCCCTGCTCCCATTTCCCCCCTCAAATACCAATACTATGCAATTTAGGCTTGCTGGCAGAAATTACTCAAATGTGAAATGGTGTGGATTTTAGTTGCAATTCAGTACCATTGCAATTAAAGAACAAGGAATCCTTTGGTACATGAAGACTTTTTTTGTGGCATTAGTTTTCATAAAGTCTATGTTGTTAGAGGCAGTTTTCCATCTAGGTCATCTCTGGCTACTGGGTTTGGAGGGTTTGTTTTTAAAGCAAATTCATGATATGGAAATTCATTATAAATACATGCATGCATAATTCCAAAATGCTTGCTTTGTTCTTCTAAGGTTTTAAAGTTGAGCTAGCAACTGCCCTAAATTCAAAGAGGCAGAGAGAATTGTCCAGCCCATCTGGAAAGATATTTATACTCTCTGGTTTGTTAGGGTGCTTTTTAGTGCAATCCATATGTAAAGTGGTCTTCCTTCTAATGGAATGAGGGAAGGGATACTGTGCAAGGGAGAAAGGTTCAGTGCCCCCATCCTTGTCCTCTTTTGGCTGAAAGATCTGCCTTCTTGCTTTCAATGTAAACAGGGTGCAATGCGCATCTGTCATCCCTATGTCTAGTTTGGCCCTACATTTTGGCTAAACCTATGACACATGTTTGCTTGGCTGCTTGCATAGCTTTTTGTTTCCAAGTAAAAGAAAGCATGTAATCCAGTTCCGCTTAACCACAGCTGTAGCTAAGTATATTTCAGTATTAAAGCTATTGCTGTAAGCCATTTGAGTTGCCTATTTGTGCTCTTGATGCAGGATGCTGTCAGGGCTGATGGTCTGGAGGCAAACTGGTATTTAATCCATGAAGCAGACAGAAAGGCAAGCAAGAATGCAGGTTGAATTAGGACAGCTCAGTGTAGGATTGCCAACTCCAGGTTGAAAAAATCCTGGAGTTTTAGGGGGAGAAGTCTGGGGTGGGTGAGTTTTGAGTAGGGGAGGATGCTCAGCAGTGTTTAGTGCATAAAGTGCACTCTCCAAAGCTGTCATTTTCTCCAGAGGAACAGATTTCTGTTGTCTGGAGATCATTTGTAATTCTGGGAGATCTCCACTTCTCACTTTGTGTCCTCCTTGTGAGCGTGCTGCACTGGCAAAGTCCTTAGAAAAATTCACATGTACACAGACTCCATTGGCACATCAATGTCCTGCAGTATAGCTGATGTTCAGCAACAATAAATCTAGAACTCTGCTGTCTATTGTAAATTGTGGGATGTTTGATCTTTTCAGGCTGTTATAGGACTAGTGTTTTCTAAGACTTAAACATTGTGCTGTAGGGAGAACTGTACACAGGTTGTTCCCACCTGATAGGTATAATAGTTGACATTTACATTTTTTGTGGCACGTGGTGAGCTAAAGGCAATACTGATGAGGCAATCTCGAAGCATTGTTCTGAATTTTGTAGCAGCTGCCCAAATGAGTGCCAAGGAGAAGACCTCATGGTTTCCTCTGCCATAATTATAGCAGGAATCACAAGGAATATGATTGCTTTTTTTTTCACCCTCCTGAGCTCACACATGTTATGCAGCTGTTGCCTCAGCTACCAACAGCAATGTAATTAGGTTAGCATGACCTCCAAAATTACAGCTTTTTAAGAACAAAATTGCAGAAGAGAGCCACTTAGATAAAGGTTGGCATGACAGTTTAGTCCTAAGATTCTGGATTGCATTCAAAGTTTTCCCATTTTGGAATGTCAGTCCGTGCCTTCCTCACCCTCAATTTACTTAATAGTTTTCAGGTATAAAGAAAGGTGGCTCCAGTGTCTTCATTCAAGGGAAGAAAGAGGATATCACAGAGCAGAAAACATTTTTTAGAAATGACTTTAGGATTTCTTTTATCCTACTCTTCCTCTGAGAAGCTCAGGGTAGCATATTCCTTTCTTGACAACATCCCTATGATGTAGGCTAACCTAAAAGAAAACAACTGGACCAAAGTCATCCAGCATCCTCCATAAAACCAAACTGGCTCTCCATAACAGAAGAAAATAACAAACCATTGTTTGTCAGCATTGTATTTGGCTACAAGCAGGATTACATCAAAAAGGTTGGGGTGGAGGGGGACACACCAAACCATGTGTGGGATAAACGATTAGCTGGCTACCTCTGTGGCTACATGAGTAGCTTTCTTCTGACTATTAGACATGAACCTTAGAAGTCTAATACAGTAGCATAGTTGTTCTAACTGCTGACACTGGGGCCAGGTTGGCAGGAAGCTGCTGACGTAGCACTGAACTTTATCCATATGGCAAAAGAAGCAGTTATTTTTCCTCAAAAAAGTTTTTATTTTTATGAATGGGAGAGGGCAATATTAATGGATACTGAGCTTTAAATCTGGAATAATTCTGCAAGGAAGTCAAGCTGGCCACTGTGTCTTGCTATGTAATACATGTGGCCTGAGTTATAGTTCTCATCTTGTATTTTGCTGTGATTCCATGAAAGATTCTTGGCCAGGGGCTTTTGGGGACCGAAGCTGCAACACTTAGGGCTCTATTTCTTAGCCACGTTTCTGGCCCTGTCCTAAAAACATAAATGTCTCTCTCATATCTCAAGCATAAACCGCTATTTAATTAAAAATAGCCAGAGGACAGCACATACGTAGATGGACACATTTCCACCTAGTCTGCTCCATCTCATCCTGTTTCTTTTCCAAAATCATGACCAGTACTGTTTTTAGATGTTATGAACAAACCAGTGAATGAAACTATTTTAAGGAGAGGGGGAATCATACTGGTGGACTAGCTTAAGTGCCCCTCCATCTGCATAGAGCTGTTATTGAAGATCTTGGATCTATCCTCAGTTTGTTGTGATATTGAAATTCTCATCTACTTGTTGCAAGAATAAAATGGCCTAAATAGTGTGGAAGATGACTACATTTTACAATAGTTATCAATAAATAATTGATATATGGACAGAGGGGCTGTGGAATGGTATTGTGTACCACAATCTGGTCACATCTCAAAAGCTAAGCAGGGTTGATACTTGGATTGGGGGGGGGGGGGGTCACCAAGGAGGACTCTGCAGAGGAAGGCAACCACCTTTGCTTCTCACTTGCCTTGAAAACCCTTTGATGGGGTCGTCATATGTTGGTTATGACTCGATAGCATATACGTACATATGACAGACAGAGAACTATCCCGAGGTTCAGATCCCATTTCACTTTTCATCTCATTGTGTGGCCTTAGAGAAATCATTAGCATTTGCTGCTTTGCACTGAAAAACAGAAACAATTGCCACAACTCATAAATTTGTGGACTTTTAACAAGATAAACAAAGGGATGCACAAATAGAAAGTGCTATATAAGTGAGAGAGATTATATAACACCTGGTTTATTTTTGTTAATTATACTGAGCAGGGTACTAAGATCTTGACTTCCCTGGAATTGTAATGGATATGGCTAGGCATCATGTGCAGTTTGGGAAGCCCCCAGATACCTGCTGTACCATAATGACTTCAAGAGTGGATGGAACTATTCTTCAGCATTTTTTCAATGGCTAATGCAGTGTTGCAGCCAGTCTTATAACAAACTCAAGCACACAACTCACTGACTCGATTACAGAGATCTATCAGTACGCTTCGTCTGACCAATATGTATTCACTCATACATGTACAAATTCCAACAGCACACTCAACAAACATCTAAGCATAAAAACAAACCTTTATCAAGTCTCAGCCCTGTGAACAGATGTACTCAGCAACTTGGGAAAGCAGCATTATCTGTTGAAATCTTCCTCTCTACATGCTCAGTTGTGTTTGCAAGCACACATACATATACATGCAGACTCATCATCCTGGCCACATATGTTTGCATGGGCTGGTTGTGTGCAAGAACATGGCTGATCAACACCATTAATGGGAGTGGCTTGCCTGCATCTCTTATTCACAGACCATGGGAGCAGACAGTGTTGATGCTAACGTCTCTCCTTGTCACCTTTCTATTTAAAAAAAGAAGCCTGAAGCAGAGGCCTGAGAGCTCTGAGCCATTCATAGAGGTCATGCAGCAGGGAACAATGAGAGCAGATTGCTACTAGAAGAGTGCTTTTATTAACTAGTAAAAGCTTGGTAGCTTGCTCATTCATTGGAGGCATCTTGGTGCTGAGCTTTTACATGCAATGTAAAGAGATTAAAAACTGATTTAATAAAATCCCAAGGACTGTGACGGCCAGTGGATGAGGAGGGAGGCAGGGAGAGAGAGACGAAAGGGTTCTTTCAGAGGCTTCCATCAGGAGGCCTTATTCTGGAAGGGTGCTCTGTCTTATCTGAAGGGCAAAGCCTTATATCTTCTCCTCTGGTCACAGATTTTGCTCTCCAATTTGAAGCTGAGCTATCATCTGCGTTGCTCTGTCCAATTATCTCTTCCAAGGGAAATCAAGTTCTGTCACCATATTTGGAGGCTCTGAGCGGCTCCCTAACTCTTTCCAGCGCTCTCCTAAATAGTTATACCCTTCTAAGATTTCAATGGATTTAGAAGGGTGTAACTGATTATGATTGCCCTGCTATTGACAGAGAGTTTTGATTCAGTACATTTTGAAAGTTGAGATCTCCTGGTATTCTGAAGATTTATGACCAGACCTATGATCTGGATGAATGAGAGCACAAAAATAGGAGAAAACCAAAAATAAGCATCCACCTCTTGTCTTTTCTCCAGATATTCAATGTCTTTCTTTCATGCCCACATTTAGCGAGAGCTCAAAAACTTGGTGTTTCTCTTCCTAAATCCATTAGATGGTGTTCCTTTTAAATTAGTGCTGCTGTTGCTGGAAATCTGTTCTTGTCCAGATACCGTCTTGTTTTAGACAATCATGTCATGAATTGCTGGTTCCAAAAAACCCCAGGTGATTCATTCAGACCTGCACAACTTGTGACTCACCAAGCTGAATTCTGCCGATTAGCCACATACAATGTCGCCTGCCAGATGTTTGATGACTGTTGTTGTTTCAGTCTTAAGCAGGTTGTGAAACCAAGAGGTTTATCTAGCCTCCATAAACTGCAAATCATTTCAGGTGGGCTGTGTTCAGCTTGGTGGGTAACAAGTGGTACTTGCAGATGGTTCAAACTAGGTAGTTTGTTTCCAGTTCTTGGCCAGCTTTTGGGATGCTTGCTTCTTTTGAAAATTGTTGAATAGGTTCCTAGAGAATGCAGCTGTGCATGTGTTTTACCCTTGGGATTCCTGTGTTGATGCTGACAGCAGATATAAGATGTTGTGGAACAGCAGTATGTGGGGGAGGAGGGGCATTGCCCTAAACTCACACAAACCTCATTTCATGTCTTCTATTTTGGACCATACAGTGGTGTACAATGTGATAAACTTTACTGTTGCATATGATATGTCCCAACATCACATTTCAACCTGTACCTACTGGATTTTGCTCCTTTAACAACAGAGGGATGTTAGGCATGATTGTTTTATCATGCTGTGTCAAATTTCTTATTTCGAGTCTTGTCAAGGAGATAGAGGACTTTATTTTGAGTAGGAGTTTGACTCCCTCATTCCAAACCACATCTTGTCGACTGTTCTTCACAGAAATTCTTTCCTCCCCTCTTCTGCTGGGTTGTCATTTTTATTTTGGCCACATGTCTTCTGTCATTATCTCAGTTAGTCAGGGATTATGCATCTCTATGCTTAGCCAAGCAGTGTCCACTATTTATTTATTTATACCCCAACTTTCTTCCCAGTGGAGATCTCAAAACTGCTTACAAAATTCACTCCTCTATTTTATCCTCTAGGAAGAAATATCACTGAAAACATTTAATAATAATAACAATAACATTTGATTTATATACCACCCTTCAGGACAACTTAATGCCCCACTCAGAGTAGTTTACAAAGCATGTTACTATTATCCTCACAATAATCACCCTGTGAGGTGGGTGGGGCTGAGAGCACTCCAAGAAGCTGTGACTGACCCAGGGTCACTAAGCTGGCTTCAAGCAGAGGAGTGGGGAATCAAACCTGGTTCTCCAGATTAGAGTCCTGCCACTCTTTACCACTACACCAAACAGGTGAAACTCCTCCCACATCCCACCCCACCTAGGTCCAGCTTTTCATTTCATGACATGTTAATATCTCTTGTATTTCATGACATGTTAATATCTCTTGTATTTCATGACATGTTAATATCTCTTCCTTACAATATTTGGCAGAACAATACAGCTTGTCAAGAGGTTAGGTGCATGGCATAGTAAATGAAAGTGAATACAAGAAGCCACTTATTGCTGGAACCTCAACTGATATAAGTTTCCAGCCACTATTACATTACTGGCAAAGGCTAAAGAACCTCTCTACCTCTCTCCTCCCTGCCCTATGAAAACTTGCTGACCACTAATCTGTCAAGTATACATTCCTTTGGCATGAGGTGCTTGTCTTTAAGTCAGAGCCATACATACTCTTCTTCCTTCCAAGTGTGACCCAGCCTAATAGGTTGACATCAAGCCCGTGATGGAATGCTAGTCACCTGCTCCCCTCTAGCCTCTAGAGGATTCGTCCATTTGTCATTCTGCTGTGCAACTCTTTAGCTACCTCCTGTCCTTCAAATACATCTTGTCACAACAGCTTCATGAGAGAGTAATGTTAGCAACTGCTTTTAAGTCTGCTTGGTTAAAATATCTGACGGATTGATTTTGTTACATTACTCTCTTGAAGTTGATTGTACACTAGTGCCCCAAAGCCGAAGTTGAACCCCCTCTAGACTGATTACCATAAATAATGGGGGGTGGGGAGGAAGAGAGGAAACAAAGGGCCTATTTCTGGGTAGGAGGCTGTCAACTTCCTAGATTAACAATGCTTGCTTTCCATGCTCAGCAATTGTTTCTGCTGGTTGTAGCCTGCTGGCAGTATTCAATGTGTTTAGTATGTAGCTTATTCTGTGGATATAACAGTTTTTGTTTTAGATTCTACTAGTAAATTAAAAATTATGCAAGGTAAAGTTTTAATCATAGTTTATTTGTGCTCTAAAATGCTGCCTTTGCAAATGTATATGTTAAGAATAGTATGTATCTATCAAATATTCAACCTGGGCATCCGTTGGAAGAGGGAATGGTTATGAAAATGGTTGAAGGTCTGCAACACAAGTATGGCCCAGGTCCAGTTGTGCCTAGGATTTGTGGCATGCCATTTCATCAATGACTCCTATTGCTTGTTAGGTCCTCATCAACATTCTTCTGTGCTGTGACACTGAGAGATCTCTGTCTTTTGGTGCTATACCTCTGAAGATGCCAGTCACAGCTGCTGGTGAAATGTCAGGAACTACAATGCCAAGACTATGGCGATACAGTCCGGAAAATCCACAACAACCATCACTCTTCTATGCCATTCCTTCTTTGCCCTATTTATGTTGACGTGTTGCCCTTAGATATAATCCCTAGGTTGCCCAGATCTTTCATGACAAAGCCAGAAATTGTTTTTCCTGCAGTGTCCATGTGGAAGAAGACCATTTGCCACTTAGTGCACTTCGTCTTTTTTCACAAATGACACTATGACAAATGACAAGAACACTTGATCATCTGGAATATGTCACCTGTGAATATGTCAATGCAAAATAATAAACAACCATTTAAAACAGTATTTGCAGTGTCACTGTATTTGTTACAGTAGGTGTTTCATAAGGGAGGGTGTGGTGCAGATTTACTTCAGTTAAGCCACACTTAGTTCAGAAAGACCCTCGGTTCTGTCCAAGGCTGAAGGGAGGGAAAGTATTCTTACTTTCCCTTCAAAAATACAACAGCCAGCAGGAGGACTGCACTGTTTTGTGATGCAGGGACAAAAATAAAGGAAAATTTCTTGACCCTTATATTATCAAAGCTGTAATGTTCAAGATGGTGTACTTGGTAAAATGTCTAGGAAAATCAGGTAGAGCCAGGTCAGTCCTGCAGAGTTAGGATCTAGAGCAGTTATAAAAGACCATGTGGATATTTGAAGGGAGAGCAACAGCATACATAAATGCTTGGGCAATGCCAGAGGCATGAGCCAAAGAGCAAGAGCCAGAAAGACCATGACCCTTGACAGTAAACCCATGACCTATAGCCTCTGGCTTTTACTGAGCTTGCCCATTGGATCCTGGACCAGACCTGGAGTGAATTGATTTTTTGTGTATGTGGTTGCTTAATTATGTGTATGTGTATGTGTTTGTGTAAGACACTTTGGGCCTTTGTTTGCAGAAAAGCAGAGTAAATAAATATCATCCCTGACTGGGAGGGATAGGACAGAACAAAGTGGTAGGATCAAATTGGCCTGTGAACAAGTGGAAGGCAGTTCACTCATGCAAGTGAGGGAGACAGTTTCCACAGGTTTCCCCCTTCAGCTTCTGATCATGCCACACTGCACCCAGCATTATTCCTGAGGTCTCCTTGCCTCCAGGAGCAATTTCTCAGATGGCATCATGGTCTACAGAAGAAAGGGAGGTGTGAAAGATCTTTTGGGGGGCCTTGCTCTTCTCAAGCTTTCTTGGATCCAACCCAGTTCCATGTATTGAGCTCTTTGCTCAAATGACTTTTCAAACATGGATTTCCCCTGGCTCACAGCTGTTGCTTGACCACCAAGCTGCTACACCTCTCAAGTTCTTGTGTGATTTGTACATGTGGCAAATATGCCTTTAACTTCCATTCAATAATCCTTCTTACTTGCTGTATACTGTACAATATTGGTCGATGTTATAAAATGCTACCACGTTCCACCTTCCAAAGACAGCTGAATGCTAGCAGACTGTGAGGTGAATTCTTTTTCTATAAAACCTCTAAGACAATTTCGGAATACCTCAAAATGCAATGATGCTTTGTAAATGAAAGCCCTGTAATGATTTTTTATTATTTAATTACTGAGTGCTGTAGAAAGTGCCTGCACCATAGACAGTAGGAATTTATATACTGCAGCCTTTGCTGTCTTCAATACTGAGAAATAATCTTTGGAGAACTAATAAAAAATAAAGGGAAAAAAACTCTACAGACAGCTAACTTGCTCCTGGTAATAAATGGGAACACTTTGATTTTTACCTGTGACAATGCACAACACTGGCATTTTCTGATTCAGAAAAGTTTTGCGCCTGGAAATTAAACTGTCACAACTGAAAAGTATGGGACGCTGAAGTCCAAAAAATGTTTAATCAAAGTGTCCAGCTCTTTTTCCCCCCAAAAAGGGCAAGAGATAAATTGTCCTATAAGGACAATCTGCAAAACGATCCTGCATGTAATTGCTGCAAAAAGCCTCAGGGGGCACAATATATGGAGTCTATGGACAGCCCAAAGTGAGGAGGATGCTAGGCAAGCAGGAATTGTTTTTCCTGCAATCTCCGTGTGTAAGAAGACTTTTTGCCACTTAGTGCCTTTTCATAAATGACATTAAAAACACTTTGACTTCAATCCTAAGGACACTTTTCTGAGTGTAACCCCCACTTCCTTCTCAGTAGACCTGCATGGGATTACTCTCAGTGATCCCCAAAATGTCACTTATGAATGTTGTTAATACAAAATAAAAGACAGCAATTTAAAAATGTGTTTACACATTGGTATAAGCTTTCCATTCTGTTTATGCATTTGGAAAACTGCTACATTTTCTTTCCCTTTTTGGTTTTACCTTTCTTTAAAAAATTGTATTTGTAATGATTGGCATTACAAGTATTAAAAGTTTAGTTATTACCACATATATCTTAGATTTTTTTGCCATTTGAGAGGCAAGAAAAAATAAAATCTGAAAAAAAGAAAACACTAAGTTTGAAGTAAACAAAAGAAACTGAAACAGTCTCATTACAGTCACAATAGGGCAAGCAACATATATCAAATAAAAATTGATATGTGATGAATGGTGGCCAAGTGAGAGTGAGAGAGGATATGGAAAAGCATTCCTTGTGTTCCTCGAACTCCCCTTTTGCAGTGCATGCTGTCGCACTCATATGCATGCACCAGTGGTGAGGTAGAAAAATGTGGCTGTCTTATGCCCTGTGGAGATCTTTCTGCAAGTAAGTGCATGTGTAGGAAAGTGTGGCGTCCCTAATTGTAACTCTTTGCTTTAAGGTTTGGAATAAGGACAGTTGCAAAATAAGAATGTTTCAGGAATGGGACCTTGCTTCCCCCCCTGCCCCCATGTCCTTCTATTCACTGGACCGAAACCCAGTCTCTGGAAGTTCTAAACATTCAAACAGGAGTCTGCAGTACCCCCTCCTGGTTCTCCTGCAGTGTCCTTGGAGATTGTGGTAATGAAGGGGGGGAATTAGGTCATGTCAGTGCATAGTTCTGGTTTTCAAATGATTCCGCTATTAAAATAATATCACATTAGAGAGTTCCATTAAGATTCTCTAACATGATATAATTTCAAATAGCACATTAGAGAGCCTTTTGAAGCTCTTGGTGTGCTTTCTCAGTGATCCTTGAATCATGGAAAAGCATGCCCAGAGATCTATAAGAATTGTTTTCCTTGGTTCCTGTGTCTGACAGATGCCAGGAATCTTAGCAAAGCCCTAGCCCTGCTTTTCCAAAAATGGAAATTTAATAATTTACACCTGCCAGACAACCCCTCCTTTCCAGATTTCCTTGATCTCCACAAACACTGGGGCAATGGGGACAACTTTACTGTCTTTACTGCTTGGGTCTTATCCTCACATTTCTGCAAAATAAAATGGAAGATGTGGGGGAGAGGGGGAGTTAAGAGAGAAAGCATCCCAGTGGGGCTGGAGCTGTAGAAATCCACTCGTCCTTATACAGAGTCCAAGAAATATTAGTGTATACATTTATACCCATTGGGTTTCTGAGCCTAGTCTATCGTGGCATGTAGCCTTCAAAGCTCAACATATTGAAAGGTATATTTGAAAAAGAATATGGTGGCAAGGGAGGGAGTAGGTCTGTCAAATCTATCTCACATCAGTTATGGTTGTCATCTTTTGAGAAAAGGGGGAAAGGCTATTATATTTGCAGTCATATGGTTTTGTTTTACTTGTAAAGCCCCCCCTTTTGCCTTGTCATCTTTCTTTGCAGTGTAGTGAGGCAGACCTGACATGTAAAGGTTCTATTAGAACTAATTTGCAGCCACAGGTAAAGATCACATTATGTCTGACTCAGACTGTCTGTTGGAACTGGAAAGCACCTCCTTGGAAGCCTGTTGCAATGGAATTGTTTGAGCAAAAAGTGAGTTCCGAGTAATAATGGAAAATTTTTTGCTGTTTTAATTGCACACACTTTGAGGTTGTTGTGGTCTGGACCAGGATTATGTGGCCAAATATCCTGCTAAATCTGGTAGTTTTTGCAGCAAGTGCCATCATCCAACCTCATTGATCCTGCTCATCAATAAAAAGTTTAATCACATGATCCTTTACCAAGGATTTGTTAATTTGCTTACTTCTTAAGCTCGTCATTGCCATCATGTGTCCACGTATCTGAAGGACAATTTCTCCTAGTATAAGCCCATGAGGCAGCTTTGCTTAGCATAGGAAGCCATTTGACCTCCTCAAGGGTATGTTCCACTGTTGCCCATTCACAGGCTTTTTCTGTGGATGCTCCAATGTTATGGAATAGTCTTCCAGAGGAAATTAGAATACCTCTCTCTTGCAGTTTTAGAGGGCTTGTAAAACAGAACTCTTTGCATGAGCGGTTGGTACCTTGCCATGATTGCTTTGTTGGCTGCCTTGAATTTAAATTTTTTCTTATGGTTGTTTTAATGTCGTTTGAAAAAATTACATTTATACTGTTTTTATTGTTGTTACGTGCCTTGGACCCAATTTATCTAACAGAAAGGTTTAAACACAAACCCGAAGGTGTTCTACCTATTATATATTTTATCCCACTCTTCCAGCAAGGCTCACAAGCCAATGTTCATGGTTCTTTGTTGTTATCCTCACAACAACTTTACAAGGTAGGTTAAGGTTAGGGAAACTGACCAATCCAAGGTCAACCAGTGAGCTTCAAATCAGAGCAGAGGTTGCCCCAGTCCTAGTCCAATCTTCCAATCACTACACAACACTGGCTGTATTCTGCTATTACTCCAACAAAACACCACTTTCTGATCTTACACTGATGCTTCACTGCAAATGCCAAAATTATAATGTAATGTGTTTGTGTGTGTGTTTTGTTCTCCTCTCTTAATGTACTTAAAGGAGAAGAGCTATATTTTTAAATCAATTTTATGGGTGCTATTTATTTATGTCATTTCTAATCTTGCTTTTCTCCCTATGGGATCTCAAAGTGGCTTACAAAAACGGCTACACTGCTTAAATAAAAATCATGGTCTAGTCTGAGATCTACTGAGGTCTCAGTGGGTATCCTTGAACACTCTCTGGCTATGTCAAGCTTTAAGTACCTGCAACAGGAAGGAAACCAACCCCTTCTCTCTTGCTGTTAACATAGCAGAAGTAGTTAGTTTCTCTGAGAATTTGCCACAAATAAGGTTCAAACCTACTCTTCAACTTGTTTATACAACATGCATGTGTACTTTATACATGGATTTACAGCATCCCAAGATTCATTCCCTTTGCACTCCCTCCCCCTATCTAGTATATTGCTTGAGGCCTTTCTCCACCCCATGTATTTTTCATTTATTTATTCTAAGATAGCTACCCAGGCTTCTTCAGAAGGACATATTTGTAAATTGAGTACAACCATTTTGTTTAATAATTTCAGAATGTGTAATAGAATTTTTAATCTCACAATGTAGCAGGATTGAAATTCATACATAATAGCTAAAACTCAGACACTTTTGCAGTATTTCTGTATGGATAGGCTTGCACTAACAATTCCCCCAAAGGCAAAACAGGGATTGAGCAAGGACAGTGTGTGATTAGGAGCAAACACCTGAGAGCAGAGGTGGTGCCTGGTACATTTGCTGTGTACGTTCTAATCATGTAGACCTTACAGGAAGTTTATTACCACTTTTCCCCAAGAGAGTTTCTTGTTAGCTTAATGTATGCAGCACCAGATAAAGAGCAGTTTTGCTTTATGGGATGTGATTCCCTTGATCCAGCAGTTCTGAAGATGCTAAACTACTAAGAAATGGTAAGAGCAGAGAAAAGATGTCCCCACAGGAAAAGATTATTACAGTGCAAATCTGAACTAAAACTGTGGGTTTGGCTTTATCATCTCTGAAACAGACATTTGGGAGAGGAAGTTTTTGGCTGTGATGCTGAGAACCAAGGCCAACATTAGGTGTCAAGTTATAGCTTTAATCCAAGTCATGAAGAGAAATTCCTGCCTGCAAACAGCCACCTCAAAGGTCTGTCCATCTGGTTCTGTATTCTCTGCCCCCAGCTTTCAGATATGTATAAAGGCTGGTTTAGGCACTGGCAAATGCATTAACCAGCCCTGTGTGCTCCTTGGAGATCTGCAAGAGGGAAGCTGGACAAAGTTTTTCTTCAGGTGCCTGCCTCGTGCCTCCTCCTCGAATCATCTTAATCCTGACAACAGAAAAGGAACGTAGCTGGTTTCCTCTCTCGCTCCCTTGGGGGATGTTGTCCCTATATCTCCCTACCGTACACACACATACACAAATGGCACAATGCTATCTTTAGCTGAGCTGCTGATTAATCCAGCATTAATCCACCTCCTTAATTGCACTTTGCTATTTTCTCTTTCTTTATCCTTCAATTGCTCTACTGGGCAGGGGGTCTGGAGGGCAAACATATTCATTATGTTCCCAGCAAACAAGATATGAATCACACTGCAGGGGACAAAATTAAATTTACAGTTTCCCCTTGTACATGTCATAAACTATTGATTTAAAACTAGAGAGGAGAGCAGCAGCAAGAAGGAGAACCACTGCAGTCTTCTGCTGTTTTCCTTGAATTCCGAGGAGAGAGCCTAGTCATGGGCAGCTGAAACACAGATGGCAGTGAACAGCTGAAGGGCTGTTTCTGCCCCTCGAAGAACAATTGGGCAAGTGCAAGCTGGAGGCAGTCTCATTAAGATATTCTACCATGTTAATGGGGCACCTCTTTGAGACTGTCTCTACTAACACGTGTTAGTCTAGAATTCAGATGGCGCAAAGTATGTGCATACTACTACTTTCCCCAGTTTTCTTATCCCAACCTCCTGAGCACCCATTCTCTACCTTTTAATCCTCCTGCTTACCCTTCCTCACCTCAGGTTCTTTGACCTCCACAAAGTTGTGGTTAGTTGTTGAGTATGCCACTGGCTTCCTTTCCTTGGTCAAGCCGTGTCACCTCTGTTTTCTTTCCAATGTTTTGTTTTGGTTATAGTCAGATGATTAATTTTTTCCCCACAATTTCCCCCCACAATGTTTCAGTCACAAGCTCTTGGCCCACTGCCTTGTTGATGTGGGGATTCATGGGATGGTCTTACAGTGGCTAGTCTCTTTTGCCACAGTCAGGCACAAAGGGTGGCTCTGGGGGAGCAGTTGTTGTCACAACACCCATTGGTCTGTAGCATCCCACAGGGGACGATACTCGCCTAGCTGGTGTGGAGTTTCAGCTTGAGTTGTCATCAATATGCTGATGATACCCAGCTTTATCTGTTGATGGACAACCAACCAGATACTGCTCCAGATGATCAGGCCAGAGCTTTGAAGGCCATGGCTGGATGGCTAAAGCAGAGCAGACTGAAGTTGAATCCAATAAAGATGGATGTCCTTGTACTGGCATAGTCCTTCAGCGGTCGGAGTTAGGAGGTCAGTCATGACCAGGCAGCAAAGAGTAAACAGAGTCCAGTCCAAATATCAGGAGTTTCAGAAAAGCCAAGAGTCAGGTCCAGTCCAAGAGTCAGAGTTCCAGGGAAGCCATAAGTCAGGTTCAGTCCAAGGGTCATATTTCCAGAGAAGCCACAAGTTGGGTCCAGTCCAAGGGTCAGAGTTCTAGAGTTTGGGTAACAGCAAGGACAGTGGAGCACTTTCACTTAGCAGACATCCTGAAACTACTCATCTATCTTGGTTGTTAACAGTTTATGATGGCTTATGAGTCATGCACTCCTCCTATGTTGTACCCATCTCTGACAGCATCGGTGCTGCAAGGGTGTAGGAGAAGAGGGGGGAGGAGGATGGGCTTCTGCAGCCTTGCTGACTGCTTCAGAGTTCCCTGAGGCTGGTTCTGTTGCAGCTGAAGGCTGTGCTATTTGATTAGCCAGTAATTGGATCTGTTGTTGCTCTTCATCTGGCTCCAAGTCAGCTGTAGCTGGGTCAGTTTGAGGGCGAACTGCAGGCAGCTGTTTGTCTGATGAGTCTTCACTAAGCACAGAACAAGGCTGACTTATGACAGTCCTATACCTAGGTCATGGGCTGTTGGGCTGGGGGATCTAGTTCCCTCTTTCAATGGAGCGCCATGTGCACCTGTTTTGAAAGTAAGGAGTCTGGGTGTGGTCTTGGATTCCTCATTATCAATGGAGGCCCAGATCACAGCGGTTGCCAGATTGATGTTTTAGGGGGCAGTTTGCCCCCTAGCATTTGTTCTGCAACCTGGTGATAGTGATCTATGCAATGGTCACCTCCAGGTTGGACTACTGTAACCCGCTCTATGCTGGGCTGCCCTTGGGCCTGCTCCGGAAGTTACAACTAGAATTCTGACCAGGACTCTGCTCCGATTGAATGTGACACCTGTCTTGCGCTAGCTGCACCGGCTCCCAGTGGAATTCTGGATCAGATTCAAGGTTTTGGTCTTGGCATTTAAAGCCCTTAACAGACTGGGACCAGGATACCTGTGGAACCGTTTCTTACCTTATATTCCCTGGACACAAACATCTACTGATGGTCCCTGGCCCCAAAGAGGTCTGCCTTGCATCAAGAAGGGCCCAAACCTTCTCATTCTTGGCTAGGGTTGCCAACTTGCCAATCCCCCACTGAGGGTGGGTGATCCCCCATTCCCACCCCCACCCCTGCTTACCTGGCCAGTGGGGGAGTTGGGCCTCCTGGGATCATGCTCCCTGGTGGTGTGGCATGCTCCCACAGGCCCAGTCCAGCCCAATCCGAGCCCAGATCAGCCCAAATTGGGCTGGGTCAGCCCCGAATCAGCCCGGAGTGGGCCACTGCGGAGTGCTCCTGTGCTCTGCAGTTGCCTGGATCTGGCCCAAATTGGCCTGCATCTGGCCTGAATCAGGCTGCTGCAGAGCACAGAAGCGCTCCTGTGCACCACAGCAGCTCCTTCTGGGCTGATTCGGGGCTGATTCAGGCCCAAATTGGCCTGGATTGGGCTGAATCAGCCTGAATCCAGTCTGATTTGGGTCCAGTTTGGCCGCTTGAAGTGATGTCATGATGCAGGCTCAGGAGCCCACGCACACGAAAGACAACTGAGCAGGTAGAAAGATAAAAGTAGCCACCTTAAAAGTAACATCTGAGATGACATCAGCCAATAAAAACTTAATGGATTCCTCCTCTGAACCAGAGAAATTTGTGAGGAGTGGGTTCAAAAGTTTGTCTCTAGTGAGCTCATAAAAGGGGCAGCATAAAATGTAGTGAACAATATCTTCCACCACATTGGAAGCACAAGGGCAAAGACTCTAAGCCTCTGGTATTTTTTGATATCTACCCTGAATATATGCTGATGCCATGGTTTGGAAATGCGCTTGGGTAAATACCTTCCTTAAATGAACATCAGAAAGGTCAGCGAGGTAATGTGAAAGGACTTTATTTTTCTTAAACCTAAGGTACCAAAAAGAGAATTTAGAGTGGCATACCTGGCTAATATCACGTAAAGCATCCTTACCAAAGAATCCACTATTTTGCCTGAATCCCAGTGCTTTAGAGAGGGCAGGGAATACCGATATAAATTAGGCGATTGTAGTTTAGACCACTGTTTCACGTTACTACAGAACTGGAAACTGTAGTTTACTAAATGGTCACCCAGGGGAGGGAGCAGTACTGTTAAGCTTTTTATAATCCCAGTTGCCCCTACGAAATTTTTAGCTTTCACAAGAATTTTAGCCAAATTATAAATATATTTTATCCTAAGGTTTTATTGTATTATTTATTTGTACAGATATTTTAAATTTTATTAACGTATTATGTTATGATGGACTGCCTAACTGGTACTGAAATGAATTGTGCTATTTGTATTTTGTTATGATGGCCTGTCTAACTTGTACTGAAATGTACTGTGCTATGGGGTTAGGAGGTTATGGCCCACAGCTACAACAATAAATATTTTGTACTTGCACTAACTGAGCAGGTAAATGCCAGGTCCCCCACCTCCTGCCTGGAGGACAGGGGGACCTGGCAACCCTAGTCCTGGCCACAGCCTGGTGGAACTCTTTGTCTGTGACAACTTGGGCCTAGCAGGATTTACTATCATTCTGCTGGGCCTGTAAGATGGAGATGTTCTTCCAGGCCTTTGGGGGTTAAGACAAACAGGCCTCCAATTCAGCCTCCTACTGTGTGTGTGTGTCCCATTCCTGGTCTTCATTGTTTTCCTCTGCTGATTGTCAGCTGCCCCTGCAGGCCCAAAATAACCATATACGGGACTGTGCAATGAGCGCTGCTGAGAGTGGATTTCTGAATTATTTTTGCTCTTTTATGCTGCCAGTTTTATCTGTTTTATTTTATGTCTTTTAAATTGATGTGATATGCTCCAAGGCTGCTTGTAGGGAGAGCGAACTACAAATTCAATAAATAAATAAAAATAAATATCATGTATTAGGGAAATCAATTCCAAGGGAATTGATTGATGGTGCCTGACTGTCTGGCTTCACGAACAGTGGGCGAACAAAACGAACCAGGCTTCCAACGAATGCTGGTTCATTGGCCATGCACCCTCACGAACTGCTGGATCGCGAACAGACGATCAGGCGGTTCGTGGGGATTTTTTGTTCGTAATGCAGTTCGTCCCCATGTCTACTTTGAAGCCCTAAGGAAAAAGGACTCCCTGCTATTGTGATGGGCTGCTTTCCTTCCTACCAATGAGCCATACCTGGGACACCAAACTAAAAAAAAAATCATAAAACAACTTTCTGAAAATTATATAAATATGCTTTGGAGAATCCTGTCAGAGGAAGTGCTTTACAAAGCAGCTTACTATGAGTTTTGTTGTCTGGCCACAAATGCCAGACTTTCCTGCTTATAGTACAGAACAAGTCCATGCATGTCATAAGGCTTTGAGGGGAGGTTAAATGGATGAACTGCAGCCACACTTCCTGTGGAGAGGCTGATGGAATTGCTGCTTGACATAACTCTTCCCTGCCACAGTACCTTCAGTATACTAGAATCCTACTAGAATAGGGTTGGCAGTGTTGCAGCATGCAGGATGAAGGAACTAGGGCTTCTGGTAAATCAGGGCAACATTTTCCTTTTGTTCTTCCCAAACACATCCATCACCAAGGAACTGAATGGATCAAAGTTGCCTGTACAAGACCTCATATGAACCTGCATTGACAATGCTGCCCTTTTTCTCCTACGGCATATAATGTGTGAAAGGATTCCTTTAGCAAATGGTTGGTACTCTTCACTTTGTATGCTATCCATCACATTGCAGTGGTCCACCACAATCCATCCCTGACATGTCCAGGGAGAATGTCAGGCCAGCATTTATCAGCTGAAACACTCATCTTTCTCTCTTCAATTACTTATCACATACAAGGACACCATCTCCAAACAAGCTGGTAGCAAATGGACGAAGGGAAAGAAGAGTGCTACAGAGAGGGAGAGTTCTACAGAGAGAGAAAGGTTGTAAGGAAAGTGAAGAAAAGGATCCTTGTTGAGAGCCAGAGACATAGCAAAAGTTTTATCATTAGTGATAGATGAACACCCCTGAGGTTTGAACTGAAACTGCTTGCATTTTTATAAGCATACCCTCAAACAATCAAAATCAAAAATGCAGGCATTTTTGAGTGTTTGAAGAAGCTTGCAAACTAGATACATATAGAGGTGCCTGCTCCCTACATTCCAGTTACCAGGATGGATCCAAACTAAATTGTCCATCAGTGGAATGGACCTTTCCTCCCACTCCCAAGGCACCCTACTTTTCTCTGTTAAAGGCTGCTCCTGGACCTAGGAGACCCTGAGAAAAGCCGGGTGGTGGGGAGGTCTGTAGCAGGAACAGGGAATCTAATAGTGAGTTTAATTGGAATCCAACCCACCATTTCCTTCCAACACCCCTTTCCCCTTACCTTTTTAAAAGGAGAATAAGCAGCTGCAGGGGTGACTCTTTAAGCAGGAGACAACATTGCTGCAAAGTACTCTTCTGAAAATTCTCCACCATGATGTACTGCTAAGGTTAATAGAAGTTGCCTCCCAAACTAATTTAAAATGTCAAACACCCCCCCTCCCCCCGACACTGCTGGTTAGTCTTCCCTCTTGGGAAAGGTGGGTGCTGTGGTTTGGGGAGGCTGAGCAGTAACCATAGACATTTTATGAAGCAATTAAAGTAGGTGCAAAGGTACAAATGCTGCAGGATGGGTAATTCTCGACACCACTAGCTAGCATTTGGAATAAAGAATATAAAACTGTGTGCTAGGAGGCTGACAGTGCAATCCTAAGCAGAATTACAATGGGTTTAGACTGGTGTAACTCTGCTTTGGATTGCTCTGTGCATCCCCTGCAGACAGCTGGGCCCAGTTATCGTGGATATGAACCCCTGCATCTCTTTGCTTCAATTTTTAGAGGTGGTTGGCTGCTTGCCATATAAACAGCTGGAAGGAAGCAGATTGTTTTTGACATCACCAGCCACTGGATCATTCCTCACCGATATCCTATATTTGTTGTCCACCATAGGTGTTTGGAGTGGTTCTTCTAAAGTGTTCCCAGAAGAAAGAAGTGGTTATGGTGAAAGTTGGCAGATTCCTCAGAATAGTATGTGACTTCCCCATGCACTTTCATATGGTATTTTTCTGCTCCGACCAACAAAACAAATCAGGAGAAGGAAGCAGACAAGCAGATTCATGGAAGTATGGGACATTTTATTACAGAGGATACACAATATTCACAGTAAATTTGCCACTTGGATATAGACCCAGTGTTTTGTTGATCTTTCGTGCATACTAATGGTCAGGGGGGGTTTCTGGGAAAAGAGGTGGCAGAACTCTCAAGAGGGAAATGAGGAAGAAGACACGGGATTCTTTGAAATCATATTATTTTCAAGCACTATTGCCAAGTATTTTCAAGAGGTGCCGGAACTCCGTTCCCCCTGAAAAAAAGCCCTGCTAATGGTACTCAGTCCTACAAGCAAGTCCTACTGAAATCAGCAAGACTTGTGTGTGCATAACCTGGCACAGGTTAGAGCCATTATACAGTATTCATACTGCATTTATTTTTCAGTTTTCTCTAGGAAAAAAAGAATGACAATGTTGGAGAAGTTCTTGTTAATTCACTCTTTCTGATCCCAGAGGTTAGACCGTCCTTTTAGTTTAAAACAAAATCGATGCTTTCCATTTTGAACATTTTATTTCCTCTAATTTTTAAAGCAACAAAACCAAGTGCCTCATCCAAAGCTACAACTACATATATTTGCTACTATTCTATTCATAAAAACTGAAGGAATTATGTTTGTATTTAATGAGTTGTTTTAATTACAGAACATTTCCTCATTACTGATATAGAAAATATAGTTTAATTTGGACTTAATTGTAACTTGATTATTTCAGTTTTGCCTTAGAATTTCTGGCATCCCTCAGAAATATCAGGAGACAATTTTTATGATTTTTTTTCTTAGAATTACTGAATGCTTAGGGTCTTCATTGAGATATGAACACTGCACTCTCTAGGCTAAGGAAAAAATGGAGCCTCTAAGCTTTCCTGCAGCCTTCTATAATATTCAAATTCCACGATCCAGCATGGAATTCAGCACTTAATCCTAGTGGTCTCAAATCTGAACTATAGTATGAATCAGTTGGTGTTTCCCTCAAAAGACATGTGAGTGTGGCTAAGTGGTGCATCTGCTTTGCATTAAAAAAGACTCAGAGCCGAACCACTGATACGAATTACACGTGAATGACACAAAAACTTACTTACACGTGTTCCAACGTTGTTTTCAACTACACACGCCAGGACTGCAGGACCTCCATCGAAACTGTGTTCGCGGTGGCATGGGTTTTCTCCACGTACTCCAAGATATCCCATCATGCATCTCCACTTTGCACAGATAGGAAGCAGAAGATATAGGAAATAAGGACGCTCTGCATTGCCAACTTACTGATCCTGACTGCGTACATGTGCCGTTGCGGCTACACTGGAGCAGAAGATTTTGAATGTGTGCCTGGATCAGGACACGTGATTATCGATAGAATGCTGGACACAGGCATTTGGGGTAAGACAGGACTCCTGACACTCGCTCAGTCTCGTGTAATTCGTATCATGTTGTTCGACTCTCAGATTCTGTTCCTGACATTCTCAGCTAAAAGAATGTGGAAGACCTCTCCCTCCCCGAGGCTTGGAGAGCTGCTGCCAGTCAAGGCAGAACATACTGGCCTTGGTAGACCAGTGGTCTGACTTAGTATAAAGCGACTTCATTGGTTCTCTCATTGTAAAACAGCATTCTGCAAGATTCTGCACATGCCCATGTAGCCAACAAAACATTTAAAGTTTTGAAGACAGGTGTGGAAAGGTTAATGTTAAACCTTTTATTCTCACTTTGAAACTATATGAACTACTGGGCCATCTGTTTTGTAGATGGATGGACAGGCAGAGCATCAATAGTGTGTGACAGTGTCTTTGCGCTATGAAGTTTACAGTGTGCACTACAATTCATGTCAGTTTTTTTGCTGCTGGGAGAAGGGCTGGCTCCATCCAGCAGGCGAACCAGGCAGAGATTGAGAGAGTTTCTAAATCAAACTGGAAAGGAAAGAGTTATGTAAATTTGTTATTTCTGTCTTTATATTTGTTCTCACTCTCTGCACCCAAATCATACTCTGAACTTCAAAGATGAGCACACCAGCACCTCCGCTTAAGGCACTTTATATCTCGTTCATAATTTTAATTTAATTTTAATGTTTAATTTTTCTTCATTTATACCCTGCCCGTTCTCCAAAAGGGAACCCAAAGCAGCTTACATCATTCTCCTCTCCTGCATTTTTTCTTCACAACAAACCCTCAGAGATAGGTTAGACTGACTGGCCCAAGGTCCCCCAGTGAGCTTGCAAGGCAGAGCGGGAAATCGAACCCGATTCACCAGTTCCTAGTGTGTCACTACACCACACTGGCTCTTTTTGTTGTTTTTGAGCCACAGAGCAGCTAAAGTTTTCTGGTGCACCACCAGCTTAAGTGATCACCTTGCTGGTGTTAAACACCTGACCAGACTTTTGTTTAGATAATTTCTTCTCTGTGTTTCTTGAAAAGGCGCTATGTAGTTGAAATCCTCTCTGATCTTAAATCCTTTTTTTCTGAGTATTTTTCTTTTGAGATGGGGTGTTTGCTGAATTTCCAAGCAGTTCTCTTCTCTGTGAACCACAATTGCAGGGAGCATTACAGTAAGATATATCAATATTACACAATGGAAAATAGCTCTGGAGGTGACAGTATGCTCCAACGAACGTCTGAGAAAGACTGGGCTTTTATAAACCAGAGCAACTCTGTAGATTCATCCAGTCCCATTTTCCCAACAATGAGGTTTGTCTCTTTGAGGGACCCACGTTTGTATGTCTTGCTATGGTGTGATGTTACTTCTTGGCAGGTTCTTCAGCATCTCTGGTATGTGAATCTGGATGACCAAAGCCTCTGGTGTAATTATGTTAAAAACCAAAAGTGACTGTCTTTCCAAGACACACAGTCTGTTTGCCTGTCTGGTCAAGAGCTGATTAAGCTCTGACCCTCATATTTTTCCTAACTTCAGTTTCCTCTCTCCTCTCCTGTGATTACTGTGCACCAATATGCCTCTGCTTCTAGAGTTACTGGCATAAATCAGCCTAAATTCTCTGCTTAGTGTTATATTTGACCCACCAGCTAAAAAGCTAGTGTAGCATAGTGGTTGGGCTGAGAATCAGCACTCTCCTGGTTCAAATTCTACTACTGTCATGAGCTGAGCAGGTGGCCCTGGGTAAGCCTCTCAGCTCCGGCTCCCCAGCTGTATTGTGGGGATAATAACAACACTGACTTTGTGCACTGCTCTGAGTGGGGCACTAATCTGTCTAGAATAATAATAATAAATTATTATATTCCCTCTTGGATCATTTCTGGGATCGCTTTCTGGCTTACAGGAGCCAGAAAATACAAACTTCTTTCTCAGACAATTTAAGCTCAGTGTTTCCCCTCTGCATCCCATTCTGACACACATTGAGCAAGGGGAGAACGAAGGTGTCTGCCGTTCTGCTCTGTGAGCAGCCATAAGTCCAAGGAGAGCCAGAAATGCTTCTGATAATTGGTGGGATCCTTCTGCAGAGGACTCAGGCAGACCGGAATGGAGGGACTGTTTCACCACCCACCCTGTTTCTGCGTAGACTTGGCCACTTGGTCAGGTGTGTTATGTGAGTCCTCTAAGACAGGCTTCTCCTCCAGAGTTTACATTGCAGTCTGTATGTATGTGCCCTTCTCTTCTTGTCCATTTAGCACTTGCTGAATAGGGCCAAGACTCAGAGTGTCAGGAAACAGATGATTTTTCCTCCCCAAATGCTAAAATTCTAAAAGCTCATAATTATTGAGTTGATTCTGAATTAAGCTAAGTAAAATTTGCCCATAATTATTTTCCCAGGGGAAAAAGCAGTGGAAATATTGGAGGGGACAGAGCTAAGCCCTTATATTGAGATAGATTTTATGTTCTGCAGCTACAATATGTTTAAAAATGCATGGGAAAAATAGATGTATTCAATTTCTCATGTGTTTTGAGTCTTGTGTCCCAAGTCTGGTCAGGAGGATTAGGGAAGTGAAAACCTTCCCAATTATTCTGCAAGGAGTGACATCATGTCCTCAGAACATGATTGGTGAGGGTAGGACTTTCCAAGGATTGTTTTTCTTATTGTTAATCATTGCACATTATTTTACATATTATTTTAGATCCCCATATAATCATGCACAGAGATCTGGTTTAATTGTGCATGTTTCTCCATTCATAAATACAGAGCTTGTTTAAATATATACAGTACTTTACTGGAAAATGAGGGAATAGCCTGTACAATTTATTTGTTTTGCAAAGTTGCATATGTGAATATATACTTTTGTTGTTGTTGTTCTGTTTTGTTTAAAAACTGTTCCAGGGAAGAGCCTTCCCTGTGCATGATAGTTCTCCCCCGTGAAAAGTTGAAATCTTTCCCATTAAAATAAATGCTGATCTGTTGCCCATCTTTTTGTGTTTGAAAGAATAGTACAGGTGGCTTTTTAGTCTTCCCCATTAAATTGCCCATTGTCTTGCATAAAGTCAACAGCTTCCCCACACTCCAACCACAGGTCTTGCAATAACTTTTTGGAAACCTGTTGTTTTTATGCAAGACACTTATGTGCAACTTTGAATATGTAGTTTTCTGCTTTTAGAACACAAACATCCATGACCTCCTGAACTGTGCTTCTGAATAATGCTGCTCATGGAAGAACCTTCAATAGAAACTCACAATGAATCTCTCAAACATGTACTCACCTTTTTGCCTTTCATCAGAAGATCAGGGCTAGACCTTGGCTAGATGTTTCCTTTGCCTTGCTTATTAGCATGGTACTGGAAGACAGTAAGAAGGGCATCCAAGGCCATATGTAAGCAGCTTGCTCTTTGCAATTATTTGCCCTCACTATGCACAGGGAGGAGGCAGAGCTGGAGGAGAGAGACAAGGAATGCAACAGCTAACCCTGGGAATGGCCTGGGATGCTTTTCATCAGTGGCTTGTGAAAATTGTTTCAACCTTTGCCCTCATCATGTGAATTCACTCTTCAAACTCATGGGGTATCCATCTTATAGTAGTTGTGGAATTTCCTTCTTTGTCTGTAAGCCCTTCTCCTTCCATTTCAAGAGTAATAAATGCTGCAGTTAAGGAGTGCAAGGCTTTCTCTCATGCCTTCCCTCTCAAATATCTTCATTTTTTTTGTAAAATCCTTTGCTTAATTATCCAGTCTGAATAATGCTTAAAAGCTCACAAGATCTGTTATCCCCTCTGGTTTCTGAAATGGTTTCAGATGGATCACATGACTCATTTTGATCCTTTCCTTGAAGGACTTCAAGAAATGTCTGGACAAGTATGAGATCATCTTTTTAAAAAAGCAAGAGACCAACTCTTAGATCACATTTCTATTATCATAATTGTCTGAAGTGGGAATTCAGATACTGCCCTCACAGACAGATGCGTTGCACCATTTGGGTATATACTTATCAAAAACATGCACAAGTCTGCATATTTATTATATATGTTACTAAGTGAGTGAGTAACAATGCTACCCTTGGGGTTATTGAGGATGAGCACTGAAAGCACATCAAGTTTAGGCTGCGGGGGACTCCTCCTAGGCTCTCTGGGTGCATAGGCTAAGAGATCATGGAGAGGAGCAGAAGGATATGGGGTGGAGCTCTCTTCCCTCTAGTTTGACACCAACTGCAAAATGGGTAGGGGCATCCAGTTGTGGATCATCTGGCAGCATCAGTAGGGGCTCTGCCTCTGCCAAAAGGCAGTGTATCCCACAGGTATCAGTGTCAAGAGGCCACTAACTAAAAAAGTCACTCACCCTCCAAGGAGCTAAAGTAGTATTTGTTTGTTTGTTTGTTTGTTTGTTTATATCTACATATTTTGAAGCCATCTCTCCAAAGAGCTTTCTTGAGGCAGCTGAAGTAAAACATAATACTAAGAATGCAAAACATCATAGAAATTATAACAGTTAATAAACTATTAAAAACTCTGCATTAAAAGCTAAACAGGAGCAAGGAGAAAGAGGAGAAGGAAACATATAGCACCTTGAAATGAGTTTCATAAAGCACTTTAGAAGACCATCCCCTTGATTAAAAGCTTGTGTAACCCCCAGAGTCCCAAGATTGGCTTATGATAATGGGATAAAATGTCTTCAAAGAATATCTGTCTGTCCTAGCCATCCTTGGATAGTTCCTGTTTAAACTGGTTGCTTTAGAGAGAGATTCCAGTCCACACAAGCATTCTGACAGGTTTTTTTTTCAATGTAAGTTTCTTTACAAAGACATCAATCAACACAGCATTTGAACTCTCAGAGCTACATATTGTCAATTCACCAGCAAATACCTACTGGAGCATTCAATAGTACTGCTCCATGTTTTAAGAATTCTGCACATTTTGAAAAGCGTAAACATGAGCTACAATAATAAGCTTCATGAGTGTATACCCCATTTGCAACACCTCCATTAAAATGATGATATATGGGAGGATAATACAAGCAGGGCCCACTGTTCACTACTAACATTGGATTCCTGTATGATGTTACTGTCTGACATTACAGCAGGTAGCAGCACTTGGGTGAATTAGGATGTAAGATCTTACTGTCAGTGTGCTCTGGCCTTGTCACCCTTTTGACTTGAGTTCCCTAAATTTGCCAGATTCTGCCTACACAACTTGGTTACCTTCTCCTATATTTTTCGTAGCACCAGCCTAGTTAGTATTCAGAATGCAGCACTTATATAAGCAAAGCATCCTGTCCAGACAAGCTGTTTTGATCCTTGCTAATGGCATGAGTTATGGTAGTGCTTGCATATCATTCCTGAAGAGCTAACAGTACGTGCCAGGAGGGGCTTCAGTAAAGGTCTTTGCCTTGAGAAGCTTGCGACAATCTCTTGTGTTGTGCATATCCGATAGAAAAACGATGTGGGTTTTAGCATGCTGCAGATATGGAAGCAGTTAGATCTGCTGATGCAATAATAATAATTAATAATAATAATGGGTCATTTAATGTACTTGAGCTGGATTTATTGTGTACAGAATGACATAGGCATGCATGAGGCATTGCAGACAGGAATAAAAAGACAAGGTGACTGAGCTTTCAATTGCACATCTGGGCATGATTTGGAGAGGCAATTTACTGACATCATAAATGACGGCTTTTTAGAACAGCTTGTTTTGGTGCCTATGAGGAAGGAAGTAACTCTTGATTTAGGGATCTGTTTAACAGTGCTTACTTGCTCTACAGAACTACTGGAGTGTTCCTTATGGTGGAGGAGTGACAGGGCATAGGTTGAAGGGAAGTGATAGACAATTTTGTTGATTAGAAGGCTTTTGTAATTAAAAGAATAATGAAGATGAAAAGCAAACTTAGGCTGGAGAAAGATGATTTCCCCTGAGAACAGAACAGATCACTCCATGCACTTCTTAAAGTGTCTGCTGATCCCACTTTTGTGATTTCGTATTTCTAAAATCTGCAAAAGCTATTTGATCAGATATACATACTCATGCTGTAGAAAGTGCCTCTGTAAACTTACCATTAATTTGAACTGTTGACTGTTAGGAATGTGCATTTATGTATTACTTAATGAAAAAAACTACACGATAACATCCTATTCATGAATGTAATCATTCTAACAAAAATGAATAGGGGATCTAACAACATTTGTAGATATTTCTGATATTCATCATACTGGAATTTAGTTGTTTGGTTTAGAAATCTGAAACAGAGTCAGGCGAGGGAAGGTGGTATAAGATAATGAAACTGACAGGAAACCTTTCCAGTCATCACAGTCCTAGGTTTTGCATCATATTTTTTTTCCTGGTAGGTCTTTATTTCCACAGTTTCCAGCAATCATCTTGGGAATGGCTTGGCTTTTTTCATTCCACATAAGCAGTAAGTTATTTGTCTTATTATATATTCTGGTGTGTTGCTAGTTAAGAGTTTTTCCTCCATTCTTTTTTCTTTAGCAGTACTAAATAAACCTGTTCCAGGGCAGGTGCAGTAGAGGTAAGAAGTCAATTTTTTCTCTCAACTCGCAATGGTAGCAATGTCAACTCAGGGGAGACAGACTTTTAACTAAACACTAAAACACGCCCATGTCAAAGAGCAAGAAGAGGGGTTAAATGGTAGCTGCTCCCAATAGCCAACCTAGCATCAAGGCTGCTCTTGAAGACTGTCCAGAAGCAACAGTTGGTACAGAATACTGTGGCCACCTAAGTGGGTCGTAGGTACCATATCACTCCAGGCTTGTTCTAGCTACACTGGCTCCCAATTTGTTTTCAGGTACAATTCAAGGTGCTGCTATTCACCTCTAAAGCCCAATATGGCTTGAGGCCTTAAGAAGTGGCTTCTCCCATATGAACTTACTTATCCACTCCAGTCATCTTCGGAGGCCCTGCTTCAGTTGCTCCCTCCATATGAGGCTAGGTAGGTAGCAACCTGAGAAAGTTGTGGTACCAAAACTTTTGAACTCCCTCCCCAGGGAGATTCATCTGTTTCCCTCTATAATGTTGACTTCTACCCACTGTTTGGCATAATCCCAATAATTGTTATTGACCATCCTCTCTGTTCTTGGTGTTGTGTGTTTATGTATTTTCCTTGAATTATTTTATATGTGATTATAATTGCTGTTTCAATGTTTTCATGTTTGCTGCCTTGGGGACCCTATTTGGGTCGAAAGGCAGCATACAAATACTATTAATCAGTCAATCAATCGTCTGTTCATGTAGCAGTCCATTGGCAGCAAGGGTTAGCCTTGGTGCTACCCAAGATGCTGGTTCAGGTCTTGGGAGTGCTGGCAGAATTGCAGCTGCAGGAATGATTTCACCGTTTCCTGAGCCCTTCACTCTCCCTTGTAGAAGAATGAATGGCTCAGAAACAAAGATGTGGCGGTCCTTGCTAGAAGTGGGAGACCAGAAAGCTGTGTCTGGCAAATAAAAATCCTTCCACCTGTGGAAGCACTCTGTTGGATCCAAACAAGTGCTCTGAAGTAAGTAGCACTGTAGCCTAGAATACACTCTATGGAAACAAAAGCCAGCTGTGTGCAATTGGATCCTATTTTCCATGTGAGTAATGCTGTGGTAGGGGACAATGGAGCCAATGGTTTCAATAGCTTCCACTCCTAAATCTCCCATCCCACTGTCTCTACTCAGTAGAAACTCAGCAGTAATCAGCTGTTTCATCTACTCTCACTTCTTCCCAAACAATTATTTTGTGAATGAAGGACTGAACTTGTATTTAGGGTTACGATGTTCTTTTTCTAGGTATTTGTATAACCTCTGCCATCACTTAAGCAATGACTCATTTGATAGAAACTGTGTTTCGTTTTACAAATTTGTCATTATAAAGTCCATTTAGATCTTTGGGTACAAGAAGAAGTACTTTTTTCCCATACACTATTTTTACAAATTAAGCTTCTTGAAAGCTGTAAAACCTGGAAACTTACTTTCACATGCATCCCACTAGAATGAAATGTGATTTTTTTAAAAATCAACACCAACAATTAATGCAGCCTAATAAACAGTCGACACATGAATGAATACAGCATGGGAAAAATAAGAGATCAGGGATGTGTGTGACTGTGAGGGATGGGATTGTTTATAAAAATCCGTATCTGAGGCTATTTAATGAATGAGATTAGGGACAGACCCATGAACCATACTCCAAGCAGCTGGGTTGAGTGTGTAAAGCATTTTTCAGCTGTTCGGCATAGAAGAAAGAATGTGAGAGTGAATCCAGCCCTCCCTCTTTGAACATCTGGAATTTTAGCATTTTTGAAAGGGCTCATTATGCTCAGCCTCAGCTGGGTACAGAAAGAAGACTCTTGTGCACACCTTCAAGCTATGGGCATAATTCCTCTGTCTGGGTTGGGGCACTGGATTTTTAGCCTTTGAAATGGAGAAATGCTAAAGGGTGCTGTGAGCTATTTAAAATACTGAAGGAGGATATGAAAGATCAGACCTTCCCTTTTTATGTTGTCCCATAATACTGGAACAAGAGGTCACTATGAGATGTTAATGGTAGCTTAATTTAGCTCATTTGAAAGAAGATGCTTTTTCACACAGCAAGTCAGCTATGAAATTCACACTCCCTAGGAAGTCAGGGAGTGGTTGGGAGTCACTGCAAAAGGATTTTTTTAAAAAGGGTTCTTCATCATTTTTTGAGAACGTTTGGTATTACTTTTACTACCATTTTCTCATTTAGGTCTTGGCAGAGTCCCAGCTTTCAATGGGCAGAATTTTCCACGTGCCCCACAGAGAGAGGGATCCTACAGGTTTCCATAATAGAGGGAAAATGGAATCCAGAAATCACTCTACTCAATGTGAATGCAGAAAAGTTGTAGGCTACAAATACACGCCACTAGCATTTTAAAATATTATTTCTCTTCTTCGTCCCATCACTGTGTCCATGAAAATGTTGCCACCAAGTGGAATTAAATCAGGTTGATGAGAAATTTGTCCCCTTGGCTGAAGCTGCAGCTGTTCAGCAGTATCTGTCAAACTGTTTTAAATGTGGGTCAGTAAAATGAATGTCAACATGCCAGTTAGCTAGGATCCCCCATCCTCAAGACAAGAGCAGCCATCACCTAGACCCACACACTGGCCCATGGGAGGATTAGGTATATAGAATCAACTCAGCCCTGCACATCAGCTTCATTTCTTGACGGAAGTCCTTATAAGCTATACCTCACTTGGACTTTCATTGTGTCTCTTCTTGGTCACTGTTTGCCACAATACCATTTTCTCCCATTTTGACTGGCCCTTTAAATCAGTGGTGCAGTGAGGCATTTTTAGACTCCGGGTTTATGGAGTTCTCCCTTTAGTTGATATGTATACTTCAAATACAAAGCACAGCATCTCATTCCATCTCACCATCACCACAATTAAACACACACAGTGTAAATGGATTCTTTACTCAGCTACTCAGAAGTAAGTCCCATTATTCTCAATGGGGTTTGCTAGCTACAGTGAGCTTTCAGGGTCCACTTGCTGAGCCAAGGCCTCAGATGTTTGGCCCCAAATTCAGTCCTTACAGCATTGCTGTTGTAACTTTAAATTTGGAACATAACAGCTGAGTACTCATGTGTGCCTGTATACTTGCTGATTTTAGCTATGATTTTCCTTCAGGAGATGCTAAAGCTCACTACATGGTAGTCTTTGAATGCCTATTACACAAACCAGCCTCTTAAAAAGAGCAGTACAGGAGCTTGCAAGCTGCTCTCCCCTTTTCAGAGAGATATTGCCTCTGAACAGGGAGATTCCACTCAGTTATCATGGCTAAAAGCTGAGCAAGGTTTGAGGCTAGTATCACCTGGACTTGGACTCACAATAATACATGGACATGGACTTGGGGACAGGGCATTCAACAAACCAAGATGCCAACTTTGTCCCCATATTCACCCCAACAGCATAATCACTGGGCCTAACAACATCAGCCATGTCATCTCAGGTTCATTCACTTGCTCATTGTCCAACATTATATATGTTATCCTGTGCCAACAATGTCCTTCTGCTCTCTACATTGGACAAACAGGCCAGTCTGTATGCAAAAGAATAAATGAACATAAATGAATGAACATAAATCTGACATTAAGAATCACAACACTCAAAAAACAGTGGGAGAACATTTTAATCTTCCAGGATGTTTGATTGCTGACCTAAGAGTGCCAGTCCTCAAACACAGGTGGCACTTTTAAGTCCAACAAGGTTCTCAAGGTATAAGCTTTAGAAAGACAAACTCACTTCATCAGATACCTCCATCATGTCTGGTAAAGGGAGCCTTGCCTCTTGAATGCTCATTACTTGAAAATCTTGTTAATCTTAAAGGTACCACTGGAATCAAATCATTTGCAGATTTTACGTGTAATTTATAACCAGTTGTGTTTCATTCATCATTGTATTCCATTTGTCCAAGTTGTATGAGTGGAAGGGAAGAAATTCAGTAGGTGGTGTGATGGACAGGACTAGCTCTAGCTTCGCCTCTCCTGTGATACAGCCAATGGGAGCAAGCAGAATGTTGGGCCAATAAGAGTTAGAATCCATTGAAGCTTTGGGAAGATGCTGAGGGAGAAGGGTTTTGGCTCTGCTGAGGGAAGGCAGCAGAGAGAGAGAACTGATTACAAACCTGTTCTAATACTTTGAAACACTCTCTGTTTAACTCCAATTTGTTTATTAGTTTAAAATCCATTAACTCCTATGTTCTGGGGTCACTCCAAACTTTTGTTTGTTTCTCTGTGGAAAATTTTTTGGGTAACGTATTCGTTTCCTCAGGAGCATCAAATCTTTTTGGAACACCTGTTCTATTTCTTTGAAAGGATCTGGGGTCCTTACTGCTCCTCCTTACATCACCTCACGCACACACAGAGCCAAAGGTGTTCTCTACCTTACCCAAGCATTCTCCTCAAGGACACCTTTGCTTTGCAGTTTAAATCCCATCACTGATCCAACACTTTATGATGATGGACCCTCTCACAAACCTTTCATACTCCTTGCCACCCAGGCACGTAAAGGCTGGGAGTCCACCACATGCCACCTGTCTAGCCTCCATTACAGCAGGCAGAGAGCCCCAACCCAAATCCTCACAGGGTTCCCTCTTCCAGAGGCTCCACCAAACAGGCAGTCAGTTCCCTACATGCACTTCCCCTCATCCAACTACAGCCCAGGGCTATTGGGGAGAAGGAAACTCAGAGGTCATTTCCCTATATATATGCTACCACCATTTAAACTAGGCCCATTTAACATGACCATAGTCTTTGTGTGTATGTTGTATTTTTTCCCCCCGTCAGCCAACAATTTCAAGACAGCCGGGGTTATACAAAACAAAAATAAACTTTATTTACAAGAGAAAACATAGGAGTGAATGGATTTTAAACTAATAAACAAACTGGAGTTAAAATGTTTCAAAGTCTCAAACAAGTTTGTAACCAGCTGCCTCTCTCTGCTGCCTTTTCTGTGTAGAGTCAAAACCCTTCTCCCTCACCGTCTCCCAAAATCCTTCTTTTCCCTCAAACGAACTCTAACTCTCATTCGCCCAGCATTCTGCCCACTCCCATTGGTTGTATCTCAGGAGAGGCAGAGCTAGAGCCAGTTCTGGCCATCACAGTTGGTAAGTAAATATCTACTCTGAGCCTACAACTGTGTAAGCAGGGATCACACAAGGAGTTGTTCCAGAAAGGTGAGTATCCTCCCCACCAATCAAATTAAATAGTATAACAGAGTGCTAGTCTGATATTTCTTAAGTATATTTTAATCTCTAACAATGAATTCTTTTCTAGAAAATATGCAGTTTTGTGTTGTTTCTGAACAGAGTTTTCAATAAGAGAAATACAAAAAAATTCTATTTATGAATCTTTTCTTTTAGGGCACAGTATGTTTTAGAATTCATGCACCTTAAGCAATCACAGGAGCTTGTTTGCTATCTGTGCACACTGAACCAAGCATAAAAAGAAACATCTCCAGGATTTTCAGTGAGCTGACTGGGTCATAAGTCACAAATGACCTAATGACACAGATGTAGTTGAAATGGTTGCCTTCAGATGTTTCCACCGGCTGGCTATACATCTTATTCACCCGGTCTTTCCCACAGATTGTCTCTGTTTTGAAATCATTTAAAATGTCAAACATGTTTTCCCCACTCTTGTTATTTCCTCTTGTTGTCTTCTTCTGGCAAACTGTCTCAGAACAAAGCTAGCATCCAGTGCAAGAGGATCTTACCACAGAAATGCAAGCACTCTTTTGGATGTGCTTATTTACCTGTTTCTCTTTACACATATTTTGGATTACATTAAACACCCCAGAATTATAGTCTGCAGTGTCCCATGTCATAGCAATATGTTCCTGTTTTCTGACTGAACCACTGATTGCAGTTTCATCTTCTCATGGCAGCACTTATAAATTTGAGAGAGTAGGTCTGTTGTTCACATGATTCTGTCGTAAATTTCACAGTTCTGAGCCTTATACTCAACAAGAATTGCTGCTCAACTGTGTTCCCATTAACAAGTGATGCATTGTTACACCCTCCTGAAGAGATCATATAGTTACATGTTTCTTGGGTTCCTTTTAAACATCTACATCACCAATTCTCCAGTGGAGAAAACTAGGGTGCTTTGAGATGGAACTTAAGAAACAAATTCAACAAGCAAAGTACCCAATTAAACTGTGCCTCTACATGGTTTATAGCACTATCCCAAACACAGTTACACTCTTCTAAGCTCAGTGATATAAATGGACTTCAGCTCTACTGTTCTGGTCTTGCTTTCCTCCAGTTCACCAGTGCCAGAAGTAGGGTCACTCTTGGTCATCTCTGAGTCATATGTGATTAATACAATGAATTTCCTACCTGCACTGTTCCCTGTGTGTTCCTGCTTATATTACTGCTCTGGGATTGCTTACTTTACATGAAAATGAGACAAACCCCAAGTGATAGTGGCCATGAGTTTATCCCATGGCAGCCAATACAATTTTAAAAGCAGCTGTAGTTCTTTAAAAATTGCTCTAGGTCCCCAATCCAGAGCCCCACACATGAGGTGTGGTGGCTCTTATCTCTCCCATACCTTTTCAGGTGCCAAATAGCCCCTCCCCTGCATTGCTGTTTCAGCACCTTAAAAGGGTTGGGGGGGGGTGGACAGCAGCTCCTGGAATCTCTGCACCATTTGCATGAATAGTAATGTTTGTAATGAATAGTAATGTTTAAAGAACTGCACAACTACTTTTTAAATGCTGTTGGCAGCCATGTGACAAACCCATGGCAACTGTCACTTGTAGTTTGGCACAATTTGATCTCCGCAGCAGTGCTATATCTTGACCTGGATAAGTTTTGGGAGAAATGTATGGACCGTATTTTTTATTAAATGCTTCAGATAAATGTATCAACGGAACTGCAAAATCTGTCCATGAATTCAAAACACAGAGTCAAAACAATGTAGTGAGTAGCCTTTCCCCAGAGATTTCTGAACACATTGTTTGTCTTATGCTGGGCTGAACTAGTTGTTGTGTATTGAGCTAATGCAGCGAGATGACCAGAAGAGCAAGGCAATTTCAACTTGGGAACAAGATTTTACATTGTGTGCTGATCCAGGAATGAACCTTGGGTTAGGGGTGGAGCAACAGTATGGCCTGCTGTTGGCGAGTACAGCTCTATGACAGCTTTTCCCAGGTTTCAGTTAACTGGCTGAGGTTATGGTCTGATACATTAATCTTGAGTTTTGTAGTCAGTTCTTGTTTGTGAAGAGAAACTCTTAGTTTGAGTTTTACTTGAAGTTGTTGGGAAATGTCAGAGATCCTTAAGCCTCCAATAGCATGCATACTTATTTGGAAGGTAGCCAATTAAATTGTCAGAATTTATTTCTATGTGTGTTAAGATTAGATTTTAAGGCTGCAGACCTATTCACATTTTATTGAGAGTAAGTTTCATAGAAACCCCACTGAAACCCTGCTGAAATCAAGAGAAAGGTATCTTAGTATTTAACTTTCAAGGGTTCAAGACCCTCTCCTATATCAGAACTTTCTCTTTGCCATCAAGTCACAGGTGATTTATGGCAACCTAGTAGGGTTTTCAAGGCATGAGATAATCAGAGTTGATTTGCCACTGCCTACCTCTGCATAGCAACCTCAGACTTCCTTGGTGGTCTTCCATCCAGCTACTAACCAAGGCTGACCTTGCTTAGCTTCCAAGATCTGAAGAGACTGAATGATCCTGGACCATCCAGGTTAGGACTGGAAAGTTCTACTATACATTAATTGAAAAGAAGCAGAATCAAATACTGCTAGAGGAACAGAACCATAGACCACACAGCACATTGCCTTGCTCCGTCTTTATCTCTCCTAGACAAGCTTCACTGTGAATAAGCAAATTCTGGCATCAGCAGTCAGGTTTTGATGTACTTCCTGTGATCCTTCATCAGTTTGTGTGTGTGTGTGTGGTGATTAACAGGAAGAGGTGCAAAGCAACAGTGATAAATGTGCTTGATTGATTTAGGGAGCTTGAATATGAAAGTCATAAAGAGATGCCATGCTTCTGATTCTTGGCCATTTCAAAAGACTCAAGTTTCTTTACAGGAACTCAGTATTAGAGCTTCTGTTTACTGCATAGCCCATTTAGGGACATTTTGAAGGAATGCAGGCCCATGTTTTCTCAGAATATCTTAAGAAATAGCTAAACCAAGACTCTATGTGTTGAGGGTTAAAATAAGCACCATTGTGTTGGGGGTGAGTGGGGGAGGACTAGGGTTCCCAGGGGCCCACCAGTGGTGGGCAAACTCCCAGGGATTTGCCCCCTCATCCACCAATAACCTATCAGTTGGTGGGAGAGGCCAAGCTCCCAGAGGTTTCCCACCATTGGCAGGCACCTCAGGAACATGTGCCATGTGTGCAGTCCCAACCAATGTGGTGATGTCACTTCCAGAAGTGATGTCATCACACCATCCACAGGAGCATTCTCATGCTTCATCTGAGGCCAATTTGGGCCCCAAACGGGTTGAACGGGCCCCATGCAGAGTGTGGGAGCACTCACGCAGCCGGTGCAATGATATCTCTACCAGAAGTGACATCATCGCATCAGCCCCGAAAAAGATCCTTGTGAGTGGCATGAGGTAAGTGCCAGCTCTCCCTACCTCCCAGGGGGTGGTGAAAGGGTCCTGGCAACCCTAGGGAGGACACGCCATTCTCCTAAGACAAAAAACACCTAGAAGAAATTGATCTGTTTGAATGAGAGAGAGGTAGCCAAACAAAGGGAGGGAAACCGTTATTTGTCTTAGAAAAATAACAAGGCAGAAAACACCTCAGTTTTGACTCTGCCCAACCGAGCATTCCAGGTGCTCTTAGGCTTTAGCAGCTGTGCCTCATATTGTCTGAATCTTATATGTTAACCATAGCTGCTATTACCACTATGTTTCAGATTTTCACCACAGAGCCCAGGTATAGCTTACGCTTCTGCAGGCTGTATTCATTCTAGTTACTGCTATGAGAAGAACTATAGCAGTAACTGCCCTAGTTTATGGGTCTTCTAGCCTCAAACAACTAGCCAGTCCGCTGCTCCTATTGGATGGCCTGGAGAAGGCAGGTGACCACAACTTGCCTCCTCATTGTTTCCATCCTCAATGATCATGCACAAACTCCTCACCCTACAATCTAGGAAATAAAAGAAAGGAATGGAAACATTGTTAAAGGCTCTTAGTTTCCCCGAACAAGGAGCATCTCATTTGTGTTCTGCCATTTTGTGATTCCTGAAATCAATACCCAAACCCAACAGAAAACTCTTCTGAAGCCTAACTCATTAAGCTTTAGTGCTACTTAAGACAAGGACCTTGCATGCATGAGACCATCAAGCACTGATATTGACTCACCAGGACATTTTTAAGGCTATTTATATCATAATAAAGCCTCTTTATTAGCCTCATCAATCAAGAAGAGGCCATGTTTTGGCCTGGAAATGTCTTTGCTTCAGTCTCTGCAAAGGAGAAGCATGAAAAATCATGAGATGCATTATCTTCAATCTCATTTGGAACAGTCTAATTGAAATCAAGGATGAGAGTTTATCGCTTCTAAAATAAATGAAAAAGGCATTGCCAGTGCATGAATGCGAACTGCAAATATTTAGCTCAAATATCTACCTCTCTGCTACAAATCCTGTGTAGTGTTGTAGTAGCCAGAGAATCAGCATTGTTCAGGGAGATCTACAATCAAATCCCTTCCTATCCACAAAATTAACTGGGCAGCATTAGATCTGGGGCCGATTCCAGACGACTAACCTTAAGTCGCCTCATGCCGCCCTCTTCCGGATCGCGACGGGGAAAATGCGAAATATCGCGTTTCCTCGCGCGAGTTTTGCGCGACGACGCGCAAAACTCGCGCGAGGAAACGCGATATTTCGCATTTTCCCCGTCGCGATCCGGAAGAGGGCGGCATGAGGCGACTTAAGGTTAGTCGTCTGGAATCGGCCTGGGTCTAATTTACCTTCAGGGTATAGATGATGCAAGACTGCCATTAATATCTTAGAGGGAAGACAGAACATAAGTGCAAGCATGATAGTACCACACAAATTCCATGTACGTCTGTAATCACAGTTATTGAGATGTAACTTCTAGATGGTTAGACCTGAACTTTGTCACCACAGCTGAGCTACAGTGATATGAAGATCATTGAAACTGAAAATCTCATGTTCAGAGAAATGTGTGTGTTTGGCAGCCAACTGAAATATAACTCTGGAATGAGAGGGCTTGTGTATTCTCTGTATTGCTTATACATATACATCGCCATATAACATCTACTATTGATAAGCTTACTACATGATAACCTGGTGTCTTCTGTCACTAGTCCCATCTGTTTTTAGCATTACATTCAGCATCACAGAGAGGTATATATGCTGTCATTTGTGGATGACTGTATTTAGTTCTTATACCTTGAGTAACAGGTGGTATCGAGCTGGCATTGCCTGCCAGTTCCCATCAAGGTCAGATGTACATACTTATTAATATTCTAGGAAAGCAGCAGCCTCAATTATCTTCTCTCCCTTTCCCACCATCCTTACATATTTAACACCTCAGGCTTCTCTTACCTTAGAGTAAGCTAATAGCAGCAGTTGTTCAAGCAAGCAGCCAGTTGGCCTGGCTCACAGGTACCTTTGTGATTAAACAATAATGCCAGAGCTTAAAAGTAGTTACAGATATTTGATAACAAATTGGTTGGGGAATCAATTAATTTTAATTACGATGGTTAAATAAATGAGGAGATGAAAGGTCTTTGAATTCATGTGGTGCAATACCACTCTCAAGAGGAAAGTGAGTGTGTATGTCACTGCTTTTATGCCATCAGGGGTTTTTAGTTGCTGAGAAGGCTTTTTAAGAATGTAGCAGTGTGGATCAGACATACAGAGATATTACTGTATATTAAAAATCAAACCAAATGGAAAGGAAGAGGAGGATACCCTGACCTCATGGTTCATTTCTAACCATGAAGGTCCCACCATCAAGACACTTCCTTTAGTTTTCTGGTTTTATCTCTCAAACAGGACCTAAGCTTTTGCAATTTTGACAGGGCATCGGTATGAAAAATCAGTTCCAGCATTGAATTTGAGTGCACCTTGTCAGCTTTGTTGATGGTTAAAAGTGAACACCTTTAATAAAAGCTGGCAGGGATACCTAGTAGGTACAGGTAGGTACAATCCATGTTTCCCCCTTTGAGGGATCAATTGATCCCTCCAACCTTTGCTTCCTTCCTCCCCAACATGAGTCATAAATCAGGCCATAACTTTCATGCTGACAACAAAAAAACAACAACAAACCCTTCTATCATATACACCCAGCCATTTCTTTTTTTCTCTTCTGCTTATTTATTTATAACTGTCTCTTCCTTTGGAAAAGCTCTCTGTGGGTGCAGGGATGAAGGTGAGTTCAGATCAAAGCTCCCAAGAGGCCTCATTCCCCGCATTTTCTCTCTCCATGGCTGCCGCCTCAAGCCCTTTTCAAATAATTCCCTTATGCAGCCCACAGTGGACAGAAGTGACACATCTGTGACATGTGGAAAACTTAAAGATGCTTGTGGGGGAGTGGGAAAAAAGTTTACCATAGTTTGCTGCTAATATAAATGTCACAGAATCTCTTTATGTACAGCTTCTTTGCTAACCACCCCCCCAAACCCCAACCAATTAGTGTATAAAAGGCATCTCCAACCTATCTTCTTTCAAAGTGAAATCAAAGCACACTGACCATGCAATATATGCCGTCATTTCTCTGCCCTAGCAGTTAGTTCAAATTTGCTTTGCCTTCATGTGAATGTGTACAATTGCTAATATTTATGTACATTTCCTGTTCAACTCTCACTAATCACAAGCCATAAACAGTTTAATAGTCACACACAAGTGACTTCAAACTTGCCCCACTAGTTCCCTGTTATTCATGAGCCCCTCCTCCAAGTCAATGACCTGCTGATGTGAATATATGAAATATTTATGAATGTTCCAACTGCTGAGAGAGAAGAATCAGTTACAGAATCCTGACAGTCAAAAACTCTGTGTCTGAGAAACATCAGAGATGACTGGGGGACAGAGGGGCTATATGATGGGGGTAGGAAAGTATCTGTGGAGGGACAAGGGAGGTCAAGGGTTAGTGAGCTGAGTGAAAAGAGCAACCAAAAGATAGGACTGCAATGCTCATTGAAAATGGATCCAAGAAACAAGACAACTAAAGGAAACAGGAAACTACAGGAAGAGATGATTCCCAGTTTTAAGTGCTGTCCTCATTTCCAAAATGTCATTTGTTTTTCATTTCATTCATTTCTGCATTTGCTCATTTTAATTTTCCATTGTATTCCATAACAGGAGGTACCATAATAGTGTTAAATATAACACTTAAAAAGCTAAATGACGTGTCAATCTTTTTAGGGTTTTCTGAAAAGATGTGTTCTTATTTTGTAAGAAGTAACCTGATATTCTAAATAACTTTTGATTAATTGTTTGTAAGAAACTATATGAGATGGTGGGCATGCATTGTCAGGGATATCTGTTCAGTTTATTTGGGTCTCCAAACTTGAACAAATGTTTCCCTGACCTATGGGATCCTGTCTGTCAAATTTTAGAAAGTGACAATGTCCCAGATTTTTAGGTGATTAAAGGCAAAAGAGACACCAGAAATAAAAAAAGTTTTGATTATTAATTGATCAATTGAGTATTTAGTTTGTATATATCCGTTTCACATCTCTTTGTTTCCTCACTTTTCCTTCCTCTCTCTGTCCTTGTGTACCAGAAATAAAAATAAAATATGTTCTATTGTGATGAATGCTTCATGTTTATGTAATAATCCCCCTTGCAGATGCAAATTCGCCCAACAATTCATTATAACTGGATAAGTAGCATTCTAGATGTTGCAGCATTCTATTTTAAAGAGGTACAAGCCTTTACTTTAGTTGCTTATAAAAATGGAATCCTTCCTCCCATCTCTCTGAAATTGGGCAGAATGTTCCATTGCATGAGAAATACAGTTCCCAGGAATTTCATCCAAATTGTATGCAAAACAGTCGTTACAATTGGAAATGAGGTTTGACTGTAATTTCCTATAAAACGGATGTCTTTTCCTACCTTTCTGAAATGTGGCAGGCCTGATTCCTTGCACTTGGGAGTACAATCCCTGACAATTTCATTCAGAAAACAAAGATGTCACATCTGGGAAAAAACAAAAAACAAATAGGAGTAGTTAGTTCTGTTTGATTCCCATTTTTTAAATATATATATATATATTTCAAAGAAAGCAAAACAACTAGTTTGCTGATGCACCCATTACACTGTGGGACAAGAAGATGAAGGGATAATCACATGGTAGGGGTTGGAACTGAAATTCACGCATTGATGTTAAGTATCCAAAATCATTTTCTGCAGACCTGTGCTATTAGTTGGTCATTCCAACAGATCCCCCTGTGCTGAATACCTACAGTGCAATCCCAAGAAGACCCTAATTTCTAGGTCTTTCACTTCCCTAGACAGAATTCTACATCCAGCAGGGTTGCCAGGCCCCACTGCGGGTGGAGGATGCCATACCCATTTCCTTTCCCTTCTCCAAGTGGTGGCAGGAGAAGGATTTTAAATATGACCAGCAAGCCAACGGCATGACATCACTTCCAGGGAGAAGCCATTTTTATGATTTTACTATACTGTTTCCAGAGATTCCTAGTCATCACTTCCGGGTTTTTCCCAGAAGTGACACCATGCTGTTGCCAATTGCCCCCCTCTCCAGGTCTTCCCATGGTTCCTAGGCCATCCCTACATCCCAATAACAAACAGTTCTCCTAGAGTTAAATCTAACTCATCTCCTTTTTAAACTCTGCTGTTAGGCTTAAACCTCTATATGCTTAGACTTTTATTTTTATGCACTTTCCTCCTTTAGTGATCCTCTTATTGACTGTATGGTCTCTTGATGTTCTGCTTAGCCAAACTAACACAGACATAACCATCTTAAACCTAGCTATTAAACCAATTCCTTGCAGCTCCTTCATACTCCTTTCCTTTTCCTCCTCTGAACTAACAAATAATCTCCAGCTTGCCTATTTCTCTCCAGAAATGAGGCACCTAAACTGAAGAGAGGTGTCGTGAATATTATTTTTTGTGTGTGTGGTGATCATTATTTTGAAAATGAATGGAAGCAAAACAGCTGAGAGCAAATCTGCCACTTGGTCTCTTTCTCTGAGAGCAACATTTGCTGATGGTATTTCAGAGCTGGCCTTAGATATGGAAATGACTCTGTGCGTCTTCCTCAGAAGCTGTGCTCAGCTTTCAAGTGGGAGCATTATATGAGAAGCCAAGTGTATATTCTGGGGAGGGGGGAGGAGTGTAAACTTTCCAAATTATTCTTCAGTGCCAGACCTTTCCCCCAGAATTCCTGGCATTTCTCTCACCAGAGCTCCATTACCATTGAGAACAGTGGTGGGTGCGTGTATTTCTTAACTGCCATGTCATCTGTAATATTCTATCCATCTTTGCCACAGCCAACAGAGCTGCGAGAGTCAAATAATTTAAAGATTAAATTACATTTAGCAAATAGTACAAATCTCCAGGTATTGTTTTAATGGTACAATCAACACCATTTAATTTATATCAACTATTTGTAATGCACACTCCCAACTAATGGTTGAAGCCCCATCCTATATGTTTTAATTCAGAAGGAAATTTAACTGAATTCAATTAATAAGGTTGCTTATGACTGGCACCTAAGAGAGGTCATCAGGATGGCCCTGCCGTGTTACACAACCACTATGCCAGGATTAACACTAGGGTAACATGCCCACAATTCTCTGTTCAACCGCCAACTGAGAAAACACCACAACAATGTTGCCAGGGGAACAGGACTAAGACACACCTGGAGTGGCCCTTGTAATCTTGCTACCACCCACAGGTTAACGCATTGCTTGCCTATGACACCTCCATTTTATTCTGTTAATGACACAAATCCATACACAGTGATGGCCAACACCAACCCAACATGCAACTCTCTCCACAGCCCACACAGAACTGGAATCCAAGAAGCAGCAACAGTACCCTCTCCAGTACAGACTGCCTTTCCACAGTGAAAATAATGATGTTTTGATCCACAACGAACATCTCAGGCTTTCTATACAAGGGATGCAGTGTAAACACAGACAGCCTACGAACAACCACAGCAGTCAATACACACAATGGTTACCAATCCACATACAGTAACCTGAATGTACCTTATAGTATACCTGCTTATTCCTATGCAGATGTTCTGTATAGGAAAAAGTCACCTATGATACAACCCCAACTCTACCTGCAGGAGAAACAGACTGGGATGTAAAATAAATTATTGAGTTCAAGAGTTCAACTTGAACAGGGTGTTTCAAATTGTGAGACAGAACAGCATCTGTTGAATACATAACAGTTCAAGTGGAAGCATATCTCTCATCTGTTTTCTTTTTTAAAAAAACAATATTGTTTTTTCTTGTCTTTTTCCCCTTGAAACTTGAGGTGTCTTTGTGGTCTCCTGATTGTGCTCCCTCAGGGGCTCAAACAAAAGATTCTAACTGTGATTTATTATAGCATTGCTGTAAATGTTTAAGAGACCTGTTAGGCTGATGGTTCAGAATGTTTGCCTTATGGTATGATGAGTTGTTTAGAAATAACCCCCTAATGTTCTCCTACCTGTCTATGGGAGCCTGGGGAAGATGAAAGGGGAGGAAAGGTCTGTATGTGCAAAGGAGGAGGAACACCTGTAAATCAGGTTATGTTGATTGATTTAACCCCTTCATTGCCTAAAAAGAAATGGATTGATTTCTTTTAATAAGATGAATAAGAAAATGGCACATTTTTTCTGCATTCTTAATTAGCTTACTATTCTTCAGAAAGAACAATACTTGTATCTATTCGAAACCACGTGGATATGCATAATTGCCCATATTCAAACAAATATGTAGCTTTGAATGATATTAGAACTGTATACTACACTTTGAGATTTTCTGTTGGTTTCTGCATCGACTATGGTGGTTTATCTTGTTCTGTTTTCTTTTTTCTGTACTGATATATTCTTAATAAAAAGTGAAATTGAAAAAAGGAAAATGGCATGTAAACATTCATTTTGGATGGGGCAGGGAGACTTAGGACTGGAGTCCCTAGGGTTTCTATGTTGCTGCTGCAGCTGACAATTCATTGTAGCAGCAATGGGCCCTCCAACATAGCATGATGCTCTGCATTTCTTCTGCCCCAATTCCCTGTGGCAACTATTTCCTGTCCCCCTTGCATCACCTTGAAGCTTTGGGGATTTGTACAGCCCTAATAGTGATTTTTCAGTAACTCTTTTTTTAAAAAAAGCTCCCTAGTGTTACAGGGGTGGGGGGAGATGGCTACCACAAACCACGAGGGCATGGAAAACAGGGCTGTCAGGACAGCAAAAAATGCATGCAGCAGGCTCTCCTGCTTGCTGAGATCTTTTATAGTAAAGAAGGTTTTGTAAAAATTGCAACAAAACCAGGGGAAACCAGAAGCTGCCTGAGAGCATCATGATGCTGTTTGGATGCTGAAAAAGAATTACTTCCCATTAAGATCCAAGGTAGGCCAAATACCATTATGGAAGCAACTTTAGTTTGGAATAATGTCCACTAAAATCTGATCTAGAGGGAAGGATGGATCCTTTACATTCTCATTGATTTCCAAAGGAAAGATGACTATTTTTACATTTATTTTTTTCAACACAGAAAGAAACCAAAACAATAGCATACACCATCCATTCATTTACAACTCTAGGAAGTAGAAAGGATTTTTAACACTTAACAATAAAGGAATACATTTTAAATGACTAAAAAGAGAGATGTCTTAACTAGACAGTTTACAGAAACATTTAAAAAGCATAAAATGAATATCATACTAGTGTAAAAAAATTACCTATGTCTGGATTTGGGGGGAAAGGAGAAACCCTTAAACCATCACTATCAAAGAACTGAAAATGTACTGGTTTATGCCTCCCCAAACCAGACTAGTTAATATGATAGCTCAGTTAATATCATCCCTAATGAGTTAATTTCTAATTCTGTGTCTTACTTTGCAGATGCTTATTTCATTGATCACTCCTGTGTTTGCAGAATGATATTTGGGCTTGGAACAGGCAAGGCAGGAGGCTTTGAAGTTCCTTTTAGTGCTCTCTCTCTCTCTTTGTTGCTTTGTCTCTGTCTTTGCCATTTCCTCATCTGCTCGGTGTTTCTGCCTTGCCCTCATTTTCTTTCCTTTCTTCTCAACCTCTTTCAGCATTTCTCTTTGCATTACTAATCTTTGACTTTAGCTAATTCTCCAGTAGCTGCATTGGGGGTGCCTTGATATCTTTGCCTCCCACTCATTCACTATGATCTATTGCTGTTTTCCTCCAACGTCCTGATTGTCATCTTACTTTTTTATCTGGGTTTAAGGGCTCCAGGTGCTGTAATTCTCTGATACAGAACAGAGTGTTTCAGATTGCCTCTGCAGGCTTGATAATTAGCAGGCATGTAGGAGTTCCAGCCAAAGCTCTCCCTCTCCTCAGTTCTTCAGTGAGGGTACCATTTATGGCTAGCCCTACAAAATAATGGGACAGCCCCCACCCAGGATTGTGGCTGCGATTCTGAGATTCTGTAGGCATGAATTTTTAGAACGGGTCTTTTAAAAAAATGATTAAACCTTGTACAGCAAATAAATGTGTTTCTTTGTGTGTTCAGTGGGGCTTAGGAGTACAGCCTTATTGTTACTATTATTCAACAAGGTATTGTTGAATATTCATTCTACACTTCACACTGGAAATAAATGAAACCATGCACATTACCACAAAGCCCTAAGTCTAAAACTGCACAACTGTAGTACAGCCTTCTACTGAATCAGACTATCAGTGGGGGTAGAAGCAGGGCTTTTTTTCAGCTGGAACGCGGTGACACCTCTTGAAAATGGTGACATGGCTGGTGGCTCCGCCCCCTGATCTCCAGACAGAGGGGAGTTGAGATTGTGGCGCGGAGGGCAATCTAAACTCCCCTCTGTCTGGAGATCAGGGGGCGGGGCCACCAGCCATGTGACCATTTTCACCAAAAGCGATTTAAACTTTTAAAAACTCTCCCCTTGTTCCAGCTGACCCAAAGTGACATCATTGTGGAGTTCCACCACCTCTTTTCCCAGAAAAAAAGCCCTGGGTAGAAGGATGTTTTTTTTCTCAGCCGCTTGGCTGGTAGATCACATTCATGCATCCTTCATTGTTGATAATATGTATTTATTTATGTACTTCATTTATACCCCATCTTTCTCCCCCATGGGGACCCAGAATAGTTTACATTTTCCTCTCCTCCATTTTATCCTCTCCACAACTCTGGGAAGTGGGTTAGACTAAGAGTGTGTGACTGGCCCAAGAACATCCAGCAAATTGCCATGACAAAATGGGGATTCAAACCTGTCTTTCAGATCCTAGTCTGAGACTTTAACCACTATACCACACTGGCTTGATGGTCACATTTGGGAAGAAGAAGTAATGTATCTTTTTATTGTTAATATTGTTCATATGGCTCAGTTGTTTGAATTAGCTGTTTTGTGTACCGAGTCCTCTGTCACTGATATCATCCCCCAAAGTCAAGCCTCCCCCAAAGCTTGACTACAGTCTTTTTATCTCTGTTTTTCTCTAATGTAAAGATAAGTGTGAAAACTACCAAACAAACAGTTTGTCTTTCTTGAGCTCAATAGTATTTGGCCACTCTTGTATGGTTATTTGCTTTCCTCAAGGAGGTAATGGTATAGCATTACATAGTTCAAGAACACCCTGGGGAGATTAGTATCTTGCAATGATGGTATGAATGTAACAGGTCCTTCCTTGATGTAACAGAACTGAACCAGATGATCCTTGAAATGTCTCTAGCTCTGCAGTGCTCAAATTCAAACAAGTGCAATAGTGCAGCAATTCATTTTTGTCCTGTCCCACATACAACGGTTATGCTACATATTACTGATTTCATTGCAAAGAGAAATAGCAAAGGCAAAGTAGAGTCTCTTCTTGGCTGGATAGTTCATGCAGCTGATGAGACCAGATGTTGATCAGCATTACCCCCTCCCCGGTCATTCTGTGTCAAAATCAAAAACAGCCTGGCTGGACTGAAAAGAGGAAGCTGAAGAATTCTCTAGTGACCTAAAAGTGGAAAGAATTTATACTGTTTTCAGAGAGCGCACATCATTGCTCCCTCCCTGTCTGTTGCTCGCTCTATGAGCAAGAGCCTGATTGAAGCTCGTGTGAGAATATTTGGCAGGCCAGTAAACGACCCGAATCAAGATGTTATGTGCACTGCAGCAGGCCAGGCAACCGAACTATCTGCCTGTCAGAAGAATTTGAAGTGTGTGTGGCACTCCCGCAGGACCACATTGGAATGAGATGCTCAATTCCTAGACAGAAGGTTTCTCACCAGTAAATACACCTCATCACAAAAGGAAGCAGACTTTAACATGTTATGCCGCTAGAAATAAGGGAAAACCTAGGCAGAAAGGTTGTTGCCATTTGAATAGGGCAGGTTTCACATGTCACTGGTGGAGAGCCAGTTTGGTGTAGTGGTTAAGAGCGTGGGACTCTAATCTGGAGAGCTGGGTTTGATTTCCCACTCCTCCACTTGAAGCCAGCTGGGTGACCTTGGGCTAGTCACAGCTCTCTGGAGCTCTCTCAGCCCCACCCACCTCACAGAATGATGATTATTGTGGGGATAATAATGACATACTTTGTAAACCGCTCTGAGTGAGCATTAAGTCATCCTGAAGGGCTGTTGTTGTTGTTGTTTGTTATTAAATACCTCTTTTTATTTCTGCATTGTGCCAAGCAGAAGAAACATGATTAACAGTGCAGTCCTATGCAGTTACACCTTCTGAGCCAACTCATTTCAAGCATCTCAGAAGGGGATAGCTCTGCTTAGGATGAATGCCTCTGCAAAACAGGCATTTAAAAAAAATTACATTCACTTCTTTTGAATATTTTCATTAGGAAACATGCTTCTTTACTATTTTTAAACACAATGTAATGATTTAATACTGTAATGATTTATTACTGTTATTTTATACATTTGTCCCAAATAAGTGCCATTTATGTATAAAATGCATATAGACTTTTTTAATGTAGAAAAAATTAAAATGCAAACTAGCCATTCATGGATATGATTGTCAGCAATTTTCATAAATGCACCAGCTGGAACAAGTGTAGTAGCAATTGCTATTGGACATACCTCAAAGCACCCAAGAATTCATAATCGTAATGACCCGTGAGCTCAACAGAGAGCCTAAGAAGCACTGGAAGCTCACTCTCAATATAATATGCTATTACGTGATGGATATGGAGGGCTGAATGGGTTCACCTGTTTCCTAGTCAGATAAGTTATCTGGAGACTGTGGCATAATGAAAGAGTTGTCACATCCCATGCTCAGTCCAACACTCTATCCAAGAGACTGCTTGAATGCTTGTCTCAGCCAGGGCTTTTTTTCTGGGAAAAGAGGTGGTGGAACTCTCAAGTGACAAATGGCAAGCTGCTTCAGGATTTGGGTATTTAAATGTTTGGGTATGCTGCTTAAAAATTCAGGAATCTTAATGGAGCACAGCGAAGCTCAAAGCAGCCCTTTTCTTTGCAAACAGCAAGAAGTGTTGCTTTCAAATGCCAGCCATTTTTCAGCTGATGGGAGGGGAATCCCCCTCCTGACGGCTGAAAAAAAATGCTGGCTTTGAAAACATGCCTCTGCTTTTTTCAGCTGAGGAGAGGAGGAGGAGGGGGTCCCTCCTTCCTCTCCCCTCAGCTGAAAAAGCTGCAGGCATTTGAAAGCAGCTTTTTTCAGCTGATGGGAGGGGAATCCCCCTTCTCCCAGTTGAAAAAAGCTGCCAGCTTTGGAAGCAGTAATACTTCAGCTGTGCGGGGAGGTAACAGAATCAGGGAGCGAGGCCACCAGACATGATTACTTTCAAGAGGTGCCAGAACTCCATTCCACTGCATTCTGGCTGGATAAAAAGCCCTGGTCTCAGCTCAGGAAAGGAAGAAATGTTTAAGGCACTTCCTCCTGTGTTTTTCTTCTGTTCTAGGGCTAATGAAGACTAGTCTGTCTTCATTGGCCTCTCACTGACTTACAAGGCCAGCCTAAAGAAGGGCTAGCTCCATCCATAGCTTCCTGGCTGTCTTAGGAGAGTGGACTTTACCCTGAGAACTGGAGAGCCAAATGGTTGATAGATCCAGCCTCATAGTTCTCTAATGCCACAATTGCCCTCCTGATCCCTGTCAGTCTGCTGGGTGATACTTATGTTGCTGTCTGGGCCCTGTCTGATAATGATAGTTCAGAAAATAAAAGATTACTACAGCAATTGGCAATACCCAATGGAAGCTTCAAGTAATACGGCTACTGTGGGCCTGTTGCTGTCACCTTATGTAAAATGGGGTTTTGTAAACCCATACTGGTTCACTGTGCTTTGAGTGTTTACAAGTTTTTAAAATTACAACTGGGACCCATAGTAAACTCACAAGGGTTGGGAGATCGCAATCATTCCTGCAGGGCCTTGCTTTCCTCCCTACTGCTTCCCCCTCCCCATCCTTTTTCTTCATTCCTTCCTTCCCACTGCCCCTTGCATCATTGTCTCCTCTCTAACAGCCAAAACTAGGGATACTGGGTCACCCTACCCTTCTGGTGAGAAAGGGGGGACCTGGCGCATATCTTTTTGGTGTTCCTGGGTGTTCTTTGTGAGCGCACCTCTCAGCAGGCTGATTGGGGCTCCAAACAGGCCTGATTCATTTGGGGCCCAAATTGGCCCTCTGAGAAGCTCAGGAGCACTCTTGGGCAGTGCAATAATATCACTCCCAGAGGTGATGTTGTCATGCCACCCTGGGAGCGTGCCCAGTGTGGCGTTCCCCTATCTTTCCTTCCCCACTGTCCAGGTGAGTAGAGGTGGTGGGTGGAGGGTGGAAGTGGGGGATCCCTCACCCCCAGAGGGGCAATGGCACCCCTAGCCAAAATTAGATGTGACAGTGATCTCATATCTGCCTAGAGTTGTCAGGTCCCTCTTCCCTCCCAGCGTATGTGTGTGTTATCCAGCACTTACCTCATGCTGCTTGCGTGTCTCTCTTTGTTCCAATCGACCCCAAACAAAGCACAGGGGCCAGCACAACGATGTCACTCCCAGAAGTGATGTCATTGCACCCCTTGGAAGCACACACTCCATGCGTGTTCCTAGGGTGCTTGCCAGTGGCAGGCAACCTCTGGGAGACTTGCCACTTCCCACTGATTACTGGGGCATTAGCAGGCAAAGAGGCAAATCCCTGGGAGTTTACCCACCATTGGCAGGCACCTGGGAATCCTATATCTGCCATTTTAAACTGATTTAAAAACGCTATGAGATTGTAATTTTGATTGGGCTCATAGTGCAACTGTAGCAGAAAGGGGGGTGTCAAAGGATCGAGACCAGACAGTTACTCAGGAAGGAAAGGTAATTTATTAGCCGGCGGGTCTCAGCGTGACTCTTGTGACAAAGAACTGAGCCCCTGAACACAAGCATAGACTTCTCTATATATGCTTTCGTTAGGCAGAGTACACGGTTACATCACATGTCACAGTTACAAATTAGCCATTGGTTACATACTTCTTGCCGCATAGCTTGAACACGTGTACGTACCTATAGCTCAGCTATTACCACATAAGGCTACGTGCTTATCAGTTCCCCATTGTTCCCGGAGAAGGTTGCATACTACTCTGTTGATCTCAAACTGACTGCTTTCTGGTAAATTTCCACTCTTGGGCGTTGGCCAGCTACACAACCAAGGCACTGTGGTCCCCCTTCACATGCCTTTTCAAGTTCTGAAACAACTACAGGTCTGTGTCTGTGCAGCTATTTTGGCACTTGTTAGGCCTATGAGGAGGGGAGTGCCTCAGCCTGCTGAGCTGTGTAGCATTTTTAAATCATATTAAAATGTTGGTGGCATCCTCATGCAGACACAAGAACATCATCATGCCTAATTTGGCCATAATGCTTGCATCATTCTTTTTTTACCACCTCTCCCCCTCAATCTCCCACTGTGTTGTAAGCTGGGTCTAGTTTACAACAAGCATTCAGAACAGAGATCAAGCCCAGCCTTCTGGTAGGAACCAAGTTTAACAGTGTTTTAACCTCCTCCCCAACAGTCTGATGTATCTCCTGAAGAGCAGGAGATTAACCCTTACATTACCACACTGTACTTCTTCCATGGCCTCTTTCCCTCACTTGTTTGCCTATTCTTTCCTTTACTTGCTCACCTGCTGCTACCTTTCCTTCTCTGGCAGGCTTAGTCGCCTGCTTGCCTTCTTTAGTCTTTGCTATCTTTTTCTCCTCCTTCTGTTATTTTTAACATCACTGCCGTCCTCCCTTTTCTTCACTTGGTGGTAGCTATGGCTGCCTGCCACAATGGCTGTTTCCACACGGCTTACCTTATTCTGCAAAATAACGAAATCTCGCATGAAATCTTGCGAGAAGACGCTGTTATCACATCTTCTCGTGCTATAACAGCGTCTTCTCACGCAATAACAGCGTCTTCTCATGAGATTTCACGTGAGATTTCGCTATTTTGCAGAATAAGGCAAGCCGTGTGGAAACAGCCAATGCTTGTAGGCTTGCTATGGACCCCACAAAATGATCAGCTGAGATTTTATGATATACCATCATAAGAGCTCATTCCCCTAGTATGCTTCAGTTTGGGCTTTAAAAGGCCTTTTTTCCCTACTCTGGTATTTTTTTAAAAGAAACTGGGGACTACCCTAAGTTTATTGATAAATTCCTCCTATCTGAATATAGCCTTATTGGATGGATTTTTTTTTCAATGTACATTTTTTGGCTATGTTCAGAATATGATATGACAAGTAAAGAACCTACAAGGACTTGTGCGGAGTATTTCATTTTCCCATTCCCACGTTTCTTCTTTCCCTTCTCTGAAACTCCCATAGCCTCTTTCCTTTTCCTGCTTTCTTCTCTCTCTTCCACCCAGCAGCCAACCTACCTTTATCTGCCACCATCTTCAGGTTTCCCTGCTTTCCTTCCCCTTGCAGCATCTACATGGGAAAATGGTGGCCCAGTTCTGTGGTGCTGGCCACTGTGCTGGGCCCAGTTGCATGCTTCTACCCCAACAGAAATTAGTCTTCAACAAATTTGTATATTTTTAGGTTATCCGTGCAGAGATTAACACACAATTCTGTAGCTAGCATATGCATGTTTAAAGTTCTCCTTCAGTATTTGGCATACAAAAATATACAGCCAATGATGTATTAACAGACTAATCCTAAATAGGTTAGCACTTTCCTAAGCCCATTTACTTCAATGGAGTCAGCAATCCTGTTTAGGATTGCACTGAAAGTCAACCAACAGCTTTTCGGAGAGTGGTGAAGAGGAAAGTTCACGGTTATAACTTTGCCCAAATCCTGACTGTAAGAATTTATTTAGTGTACTCCAGAAATTTACATCAGTGCAATTTTCAGAACTGACAGACAGGTGAAAGATGGAAGTCCCTACTGTTACAAAATTGAGTAACAAAAAACTTAGTTTTCCTTTTTAGCACAGTGCTGAACATTTCTGGAAAAAAATCATTGGTGAACTTAATTTTTTTTTTTGTTTCCCTTGAAATTTCTTAGATGTTTCTCTCTCCAAAATTACAATCTCCTCCACTTGCCATTCTATGTACATTGAAGTCAATCAGCTTAGAACACTGTAACTCGGTTTAAGACTGAACTAAGAAGTTACTGTTTTTGAAAAAGGAAAACATCTGGGTTTTTTGCAGTAGTATGACAGCAGTAACAACAGAGAGAACTTACAGAGTTTGAAAGGTCTTTCTACATAGCCTTGCTTCCACCCTCCCTGGTGCTTCGACTTAGATTTCTCAGGTACTATATCACCTGTGTACTGTGGATGTCAGGCAACTTAGAAATAACATGCTCCAAACCTCCTTGGAGACTTTTAAGCACCAACAGGGAGTCCTTCTCAAGACTTATTAGTTACCATGAAGGGGAGAAGGAAAGGGCAGCTGCAATGGCAGAGTTATATGTGGGGTAAGTTCTGCAGGTGGACCGAAAGCTATGTATGTCATTTTGGAAACACATTAAACTAATTTATTTCATATTAATGAGACTATATATATGAGATGCAATCAGGACAGAGTGGTTATATTGAATGATTGTACCCACCAAAAGAAATTATTCTTGGCGTAGACTGAATTAAAGGCTTCTGGGCTCTTCCTGGGTCTTGATCAAATTACCTCTCCTGTCCCTCTCTTCTTCCCAGAGATATATTTTGCCCATGTTTTCTGCAACAATAGTGTTTTCAGATGACTCTTGAACAAAATAAGAATTATATATCACGGGAATCTTTCAGTCTAACCTCAAGCCCATAGGAGCCTGTTATACAGTATAAGGATAGGTTCCTGCTTCAACACATAACATAAAAAGAAGCTTAATTGTGACTTCTGCATCCTTGCAATTCTTTCCTTTCAACAACACCATGCTTCGTTTGATTGCTTGGCAGGAGAAAGATGAGCAGAATAAGATGCCTTGATACTATCTTTGCATGATGCATCTGGCGGGGAGAGCTGTGGTTCTCGAAGGCTTGTGCTGCAGTGGAATTGGTTGGTCTTGGAGGTGCTGCTGGACTCTTTTTGATTTTGCTACTACAGACTAACACGGCTAAGTCCTCTGAACCTTTACAGAAGCAAACTGATCTCCACATCAGAAGGAGCTGTTTGCATCTGCATATCAGAAGGAGATGTTTGCATCTACCCAGCCCCCCCCCTCTACTCCTCTATATCTGACCAGTTTCTCTTTTTGCCCTCCATGCATCTGACGAAGAGAACTGTGATTCTTGAAAGCTTATGCTACAATAAAATTGGTTAGTCTTAAAGGTGCTACTGGACTCTTTTTGATTTTGCTACTACAGACTAACACGGCTAACTCCTCTGTATCTTTGCATGGTTTGCTGTGATGTTGTACCACACCAGCTTTCCCCTCCTGAATCTGTATGGTGTCGAACAACAGCATTTGCTTTCCAGCATTACACTTTACAACACGTTAGAGACTGTGCCTGGCTTGTTTACGCTTGCTACCAGGAGTCAGTGTTGTTTTGCATTGAACAAGCAGCATTTGATCCCATTTTATTTCCCTTTCTGCCATTTTGCTGCCGGCAGTGGAGGTAGCAGGGGGGTTGGATGCGTGGCAAGGGAAGTTGTTAGCTGAATCCTGCAAATGCGTGTGAAATGGCGAGATTACGGCTAGCTCCTCAGCACTTGTGGTGCTGTGATCCTTAAGGAAAAGCAGGCTTTGTGTGGAGGCTTTAGCAAGTTGCGCCACTCTCAGAAGGAGGCAGTTTGGGCTGGAGAAGAATGCACTAGGCTCAATTCAAAGTAGTTTAATTTAAAGTGCTTTTTTTCATTCCTGTGTGCTGTTTGCAGAGACCTGAAGTGTTTCAAAAATGCACCATTGAAGCATAGCTTCCAGCTGCACCTATTTATTAGGTACAGGACCAATTTTCCACTATAAGTATCATAATCTATTGCATATTGAATTTTTACCTACTTATAGAACATACTTGACAGCTGTATCTACAAAGCTTTCTTAACTGAACTGGCTTTTACAATTTTGCTAGCATGTACTGAACTTTGAAATTCTAAAAACATGGGCATTTTAAGAGTAAGCTGTGGCATATGTGTTGTGAATGTGTAATTTTGTGAAACTGTGTTTTCAGGTTGGTTGGTAAGCTTGCTGTACTGAATCATGAAAGAGGAATAATGAAATATTCATTCATTCATTATTATTCTGGTTCTCATAATGAATCAAGTGTACCTGCTTCCTTCTGTCAAATGCTGGAGGGTATACTTTAATCAAATAAGGCTGGTCGAAACATATTGTCACAATGCATAGGAGGTCACCCAAAAGCAGTATAAACTACCAGCACAAGTTACGTGTAGAGCCTCCACTGGGAAGTTTCTTTAAATTGTTGTCACACAATGAAACACTCCACATGGGCCATTTAGCATAAGATGTCAACTGCTGCATGCAACAATTTAAAACAGTCTTCCTATGGCAGTTGAAACAGCTGTCATAAGTCCACCATCATTTTCTTATGGCTTGGAACTAAGAGCTGCCATCTAATCTCATGTAAAGCCAAACTCAAAACTAATTGGGAGGGTTATGTTTTGGCAAAGCATTGGGGACAAGTTACAAAATGTTTTGTGAAGTTCCTCATATTATACTTCTGTACCATCTATACTGCCTCTGATTCCCACCTAAATTTGATCCCAGTTAGATCAAGAACCTGAGGGAATTTCAACAGATGCTAAAAAGACATTTGGATCAGTGTAGAAGAAAGTCTTCTGACTTGGAATGTTTAAGCTCTACCGAAGACTCAGGTGACCTTTTTCATAGTAAAGAGAAGATGCTCTAAACATGAAAGGCCTGCCACAAAGCCTCCTCTTTCTCATCCCTCCTCTCTGTTATGGAAAGCGTGTCAAACTTTGCTGCCACTCCTGCTGCTGCTGAAAAGGAAGCTGGTTTTCATAGCTTGTCATGATTTCCAGCCAAATGATTCTTCTTGACAAGACACACATCTGTTTGCCAGAGGGAGGGACTGGGGAAGAAGTATGGGTTGATGAAAAAAATTGGCTGGAACAATAAAAACAACATGGAACTGCTGCTGGTACATCACACTGAGACATTAATACACTTTGTAGAAGCGTCTCTTATGGGAGAAGATGCAGAATTGTAAAAGATGCAACATCATAAAAATGCTGAAGGGAAAGAATACAATAAGGTTGGGCTTGGGACAAGACAGGATGAGATAATCTGGGGCGATAATACAATGGTGATATCTACAAAGCCTGTTTAAATAAGGGTCTTTCAGTGGTTCATAACTGGAACCCAACAGACTACTCTTTGAACATCAGTACCAGCAGTGGGTTACGTGCCATACAAACATGATGTTTTAAATATTTTAAGACTCGTACATTTATTTCTGCTTCTCCCACTAGGGCTTAGAAGGGTATTACTCTGCTTAGGGCAGCACCATTAGTTTCAAATTGAGAGACAACAGAACATAACCAAGATCAGACCAATGCTCCTTCTAGTCCTGCATCCTGTTTCACATGGTGGCCAAACATATAACTCCAGAAGGCCTTCAAGCAGACCATGGAGGCCCAAGCCCCTTCCTGTTATCCCCCACACCAGTGCCTCCACCACTGAACTAACAGTTTCAGACAGTACAAGAACCTTCTTTATCTATCAGGCTTTTTGTTTAACATTTCCTTCCACATGCTCAGAATAGAGTATGTGTTTCTCTCCATCTGCATTTCATCCAGATCACCAAGTAAACTGTATTTCTAGTTATGGCTGTCATCCTTTGTTCTGAATGATGAAACTTGTGTTCCAAGAATCTGGTCTTAGAACTGGATCTTAAGGCAGTGGAAAGTGCCTTTCTGTGATCATGTGGAAGCAAAATAGGCTTGATCCAAATGATGTATTTATATTCAAAGGTCCCTTCTCACAGTGAGCAGAATGTAATCTTTGGATCTAATACCATGGATTGTATGATACAAACCAACATGATGAACATGTTTGCCAAAACAGCACTGACTTCATGGGTCTTTCCTATTCAAATCTGTATCATTTCTCCTGGCAGGGTTCCTATTAGGTGAGAAGAAGTCACAATAAGCCCTCCGCATATGGTTGAAATATTTGTACATATTCTCTGTATGGGATTGTACTTTGGCGGGGGGATAGAAGTCATGCCACTGTGTCTCTGTGCATTTGTGAATGAAGGGATCCTGACAATGCAATCCTGAACAGAGTTACATCCTTCTAAGTCCACTGAAGTCATTAGGCTTAGAAGGGGATAACTCTGTTGAAGATTACAGAGTAAGTCATGTATTTATCCAGAGGAGGTGCTCAGCACTGACTGCTCCAGCATATGTGACAATAATCTTGGACTATAGTATACTAGAGCTGGACCAAGTTTGTATTCTGAGTATGCAAACCTATGCATAGTTCCTTGGACTAAGCCCCACTCAACAGAGTAGAAATTACTTACCACTATGCATGCATAGAATTACACTGTAAGGCTTTTAATATAAAATTCATGTGGCCAGGGAAAAACCAGTGTTTTGTTGCTGTCCAATAGCCTTCACTTAGGCTGCCAATTACATTGTTCAGCTTTAATTATGATTGTGTTCATTGATTATTAGCAAACATTTATAGCTTCTTAATATTTGATGGATGCTATGCAGTGGCTGTCCGAGTGTCATGTAAATGGCAAGTTAAATACTCTGTTAATATTGGATTAACACTTATTACTCCGTCTGACTATCATTATATAAATCTTGATTAAGGTGTGATCATAAGGTCAAGTGTTACAATAGTTTATGAATATGAAATGTTCACATCTGTTCATGGATTTTTTCTCTCCTTCTGACACTGAATGAAAAAGAGCACTACAGGCCCGTTCATTAGGATATAATGTACCAGGATGTAGACTGGAATGAATGAAAGCTTTGCAAGCAATCTCTGAATCTAGCTTTCCTGGGCCTTATGTACCCCCACATTTAGGTGAAGTAGCAAGTATGTAATGTCAGCTTTCCTGTACAGATCATGGCCAGTTTTCCATGTGGCTGTGCAGCTGAAATTACTGTCAGAAATGGTAGGCTTATGAAATGTACCTGAAGCAAGTAGATTCAAGGTGAAAAGGACCCCCTTCTGGTTTATCCAGCAGCACAAGAACCAGTTCCATGTAGGGGTCAGAGTATCAGACTGGGGGGACCTGGGTTAAAAATCAGAATGAGTGAATGCTCCCATTCATTTCTTTTTAATTTTACACATGATTTATATTCATTTTTACATTTTTTTCAAATGTTTTGGTTTTTGCCCAAACATTTGGTGCATGTTGCGTATGCATACATACAGGTTTTATATACAGTGTATGTACAGTGTACATCATTAATTAATGACAGAAAAATTTACATTTTACAGTTGGGGGAATGTGATATGAGGAAACAGTAAATAACATGCTAACATGATATTTGCACAAGGAAGTGAAACTGAAATAGGGATGGGAGTGAAATAGCAGGGATAAGATCATCAGAACTGTATGTAATTCAAAATTACAGAAGGTCACTGAGACACAGTGGATGAGTCACTAGATGAGCCAAACTACTTCGCAGAATGTTATAAGAGTAAAATGGCGGGGTGGGGGTGGGGCACGATGTATGCTGTTCTGTGCTTTTGGGAGGGGAGGCATAAAATATATATGGAATACCTTCCAAGTTTCTTCCAAGTTTCTTTTCCTACATCTTGGCAGTCTTTCTGGTCAGAAATAAGCCCAGAATAACTAAACAGTATAGATATAAGCTTGTTTGGTGGTGGACTCAGCAGGATAGGAAGGTCAAGAGAATGTAAGTAAAAATTATGATCTTAACATATGGATCAGAGCAGCATCCCGAGGGCTACAGAGTTCTCTGTAAATGTCTGACTTTCTCCCAAGAAACCATTTGAAACCATACTGTCAAACTGTTTTTTTTTTAATCTTTAAACTCCAATCTTCATTCTTTTGCTCTAAACACTTATGTGAACGGTACACTTATGTGAACGGAGCTGGCCATAGGTGAGAGAGCGACACAGCCCTGGAGACCAGAAGGTTTTATTTACTTAAACAGGCAAAATATAGAAGCAACTGAAATGTCACTTCCTATTCAGTTCATCATTAAAAATAGTGAAGGTTCATTTTCAAACTAGATTGTGAAGCTCTTCATCAGTCACAGAGCAACAAAAATTAAAATAGTTTGGACCTTAATGGCCACCCGGTTGAATCCGTTGCTCTTCAGAAGGAAAATAACAAGAACAAGATAATGGAGCAGTTTCTATTGGGTGGGTTAGGCCTTCTATAGACAAAAGAGCAAAGAAAAAGATGAAGCATTGTAAAATGTAATGATTGGAAAGTATAGTGCTTGTCTGTCTCTAGTTTCCAACAGACTCACAGATCCCCTCTAAAGCTGAACCATCTTAATCTCACTTTAGGACTTCCATATTATACCAGCCACATGGAGGTCGTCAGAAGCAACAAAATGATGGAAACCAATCTCTGAAAATACCTAGTTATAAATCAGAATACAACGAGATTAATTCAGTCACCTTCACTTTTCAAGATTAAGCCATGACTGACTAAATATATATACACAGCGAAACTGCAAACGGCTCATTATAAAAATGTACTAGAGGAGAAGAGATTTGCCACTTTTCTCCAGACTTTGCCATTTTCTCCAGGGGAACTGATCTCTGTAGTCTGGAGATGAGTTGTAATTCCTGGAGATCTCTAAGCTCCACCTGGTGGATGGCAACCATATGCTTAAATGCTAGGCAATATGAAAGAGCTGGATGAGCACCAGTAAACTGAAGCTTCCCTCTCCTTCTGCAGCCCCCGTAGCACTTCAAAATTAACTAGCAGAATCTCAGGAACACAATAGGGGCAACAGTTGGGGGTCTGCCATGGGAGGAGAAAATGAGCAGAAACCATTGCTCCCTCTTCCAGAGCCTAGGTCTTCAGAAGTGTGTGGCTGAGTACAAGCCATTCAGTTTCCATGACAGTGCAACATACTGCTGGGTCCCCTTCGGCCTTTCCTGTTTTCTGACAAATTATAAACCCTTTAACTAGGGCCCATGCCATTTCTCACAGTGCCTACACACAACACAGTTAGTGTGGGTTAAATGTTTAATATAAGTAAAGGAAGCAGCACCGTGGCACTACTCGTATAGATAAGGCAAAAGAGATAGTCCTTATTTTATTGATGAATTTATAACCCATGCACAAATTATTTAAAATCAATGTTTTAAAAAAACAGGTGGAGAGTGGAGAGGGGGACAGTCTTCTAATAGCCCTCCGTCCTCTGGCTGTCAAGGGGTGCCAAGGCCTTCTTCCCTTTGCCTTTATAATCACAGGGCAACATTAGCAATGCTGCACACAAGTGTATTGGGTATTAGAGTACATTTGGCCCAAATTTTATATGCTCATCCAGGCAGCAGTTACTCCAGTTTAATTAATCTGGAAAAAAAACAAAATTATATTAAGTGCATGTCCTCTTTGATTGGTTTCATCTTTTAGATTCAGGCTGGGCTTGACTTTGTGAAAGCTTCTTTATGCTTTCCCATACTGAATGACTAATATAGTCTGCAAGGGCTGTCAGTCCATCCTCCTCCTAGCAGACACCCCACTGCTACTGACAGCTGTTGCAACGAAGGGTGTGCCAGGCGGCAGACCATACTGTGTCTCTGTGTGTATGCTGCTTCTCTACCTTCCCTCTCTCCTCTCACCTCTATGTCACCTGGCTTTCTGAGGATATTAAGCAAGCTGTATGGGGTTGGGAAAATCTGAACATAATTCCTGCACTGTGGAGGAAACAAACACAGTGGATGCAGCTCTGATGTTGGCTCAGGGGCAGGCGGCATCTAGTTTTCAGGAAAGGTTAAAAGCTGCCTAGAACAGGAGAAATATGCAGACAGAACACATTTTTAATGCCAGAAAGAGCTTGTGCTAGCCAGTCCTGGAAAGCAGATGCAGAGTGTAACAGATGCTGTCTTATGACATTAAAAAAACATGATTCACAGCCCTGACCTCTCATTCCACTGAGTGGAAAGGGACAGGAATATTTTAAGTATCCTGCCTTTGAGTACACATGAAGAGGAAAACTAAAAAAAAAAAAGTTCTATTATTTATTGATACCAGGGACATTTCAGAAGGAAGATACTAGGCAGGAGAATGGTTATAGAAAATGTTAAAAGGTTGTTTGCAACTTCTTCAAAGTGGGTTAAAAAAATAGGGGCAAATCATTGTAAGGGATAAAACTGATATGAAGTCCTTTTTAAAATGGGCTATTCTAATAGTAATAGAATGTGGGTGGAGATTAGCTTTGTAAGACTCTTGTATAGGCAATGATGCACATAGTTGAAAGTGGCGTGAGTTGGCTTAGATAACTGTGTCAAAGTGCACATGATAATGAAATTTCCCTTTGGGAGAGTCTTATATGGATTGGTGCCATAATGGTGTGGACAAGGGGCTTAACTCCTTTCTACCGGTGTCATTTCACCAACTGGGAATGTTCATTCTTTCCCAGACTGCTTTGAAGTCTTGGCATCATACGTTTCATTCAAAATGTGCATTTTTGGCAATATACTACATGGATAGTAAGTTGGGCTGAGAGCGGCGAAACCTAAGTTTGTCCCATTTCTTCTGTGGATACTTCTCACTGGGAAGTTTTCAGCTTCTGTTCCATATCTGTGACATAAGAATAATCATGATAAGAGTTATCAGTGAAGACAAACACAGGGGAAACATTAAAAATGCTATGCACATACAAAGCAGGGAGTAGATTGCAGCACAGGTGGTGATAGGAATATGACTGCGCTTCAGGAGACATTTGCAAACTTGGAGGGTGTTGCCAAAACTAAGCAGAGTTTTTAGATCTCAACCTTTTCTTTCTCATGTCATGCAGGTGTTTTATAGAAGACAAAAGCTCCAAGGTGGCCTGGTTAAATCGCTCAGGCATCATTTTTGCTGGTCAAGACAAGTGGTCCCTGGACCCCAGGGTAGAGCTTGAGAAACGCACTCCTCTGGAATACAGCCTCCGAATCCAGAAAGTGGACATCTATGATGAGGGATCGTACACATGCTCAGTGCAAACACTGCATCATCCCAAGACTTCCCAGGTTTATTTGATTGTTCAAGGTAAGAAGTTGCTTCTAGAAGGGGAGCAGAGTTTGGGGGTGCTGTGTTTATGTCTGTCTGATGACCAGGTGGTAAGAATATGAGGTACATATAGTTTTCCTGCCCCCAAAGTATATCTTTTGTAGTCCTCTAAAGCCTTAGAAAGGTGTAACCCTATTTAAGACTGCACAATTAGCACCTTATGTATAGCATTGGAATAGATGCCATCAAAAGATAGAGTGTTGAGCCAAAAAAACCATTTATCTGGTCTGTGATGGAAATTCTTAATAGCAAAGTACATCTAACTAGGTGCAGATTGTTTTCTTCATAAGGCAAGAAAAAGGAAGCCCTCTACCTCAGACTCTGGTAACAGCCATTAAATTACTTCTTTCCTGCAATGTTCCATGTAACACAAAACTTTGCAAGCAATATTTTAATTAATGGGATTTTGAAAAGCAGTTTTAGGATGCTGGATATGCTCTACAGAAGACCTCCAGATAAGATCCAGATCTGAGGTCCATGTGAATTGGGGTTCCTCTTAGATGAAAAATAGCGATATATTTTTATCTCCTTGGTGAACTGTTGTTGAAGACTCGATGTTGATTTGCAGTGGTGATGCAGATCTCCCTCTTTCTTCCACTGTGTAATGCTATATTGATCACTAATTTTCGTCTCAGTGTCCTTGATTAGTCAGATGTGACTAGTACAAATGACAACCATTCTTGGATAATTATTGGAGCGAGGCAGTTTAACTATATTTCTTTAATGCAATGAACTCTTTAATTTATTTATTTCATTTTAAAATGTCAAGTGTAAAAATAACACTTATCCTGAACTTTAGTCATTTGAGAAAAGTCACTAGAAGCACAATCTACTTACACCCTCCCTACCAAATAGCTAAAAAACAGTTCTTTCCCACGCCAAATATGACTGTCTCGCAGCTGCCTCAGCCAAGTCCCCAGTTCACAGGCATGTGGTCAGACTGGGCCAGCAACACAGTGATTAAACACAAGCTTAGCATGCAGAAGATCCAAGGTTGCAGGGCTGAAATGACCTTGGATCATATGGAACTAAGTTAGACTCTTGATCTATCAAGGTCAGTATTGTCTCTTCTAACCAGTAGTGGCTCATCATGATCTCAGGTGGAAATCTTCAATATCACCTACTACCTCAGCACTTTAACTGGAGATGGATTCTCGGACCTTCTGCATGCAAAGCAGATGCTCTGTCACTGAGCCACAGCCCCCCACCCCAGGCTTGATGACTTGGAGAACCACTACCAATCCAAGCAGATAATATTGAGCCAGCACAATGGCATGTTGCCATGAGATTTGATGGGCAGCACACTAGTTCTTTAAAACACAAGAAAGAGAATAAAGGACAAATTCCAAAGCCTCTTATGCAGAGCTTCCTCAGTGTAGCCCTTAAATAATGTATCTATCACCTATTACAACGTTGTTAGTAGCAGGGATGAAACTAGAATTTTGTTAGTGAGGAAAGTGTATGGGATGAATATTTCATGGTTTTCAATAACTGGAAAAAGTCTTTCCATTTTTACCCTGAGTTCAATTCATAAAATATCAGGAACTACTTCAGGGTTCCTCCATCAGCTTCCCTGTTTTGTTCATTCTCCCACATAATTTACAAAAAGGGAGAAATGTACGTGTTTGGGCTATGTGGGGCTATAGGAGGTTATGGCTTATTTATTGCTTCGGCTTCAACATGTTTAAGTGATCCTCTGCTCTCTCAGACCACTGATGGGTTCCTCACAGATGGTCTCTGTGTTGACAATACAAATGCCATAATGTATGCCAAATGGCCGAGAGTTTCTATTTGCCAGAATTACACAAACTGGAAAGCTACTCCCATTCACGTCCACAATGTGCATTGCATTCAGAATTTTCAAGGTACTCAGTAAAGATCTTGAGAGTGTACAGCACACTGCATAGCATCCTAAGGATCCAATCATCTCCAGTTCAAGCTTTCATTTCTAAATCAGTTCACAGTATTAATTCATACACATGGAAGTTATTATCTCGTAAAAAGACTACAGGAGTCATTACAGTAAAGAAAGATAATAAAAAAGGAGAAATGACAACTTCCTGGACAAGCAGAAATAGGAAAAAGCCTCCTTGGCGGGAATACAGTTGTTGTTTTTTCTCCAACAGGGATTTGAGTCTGAATGAGTAATTTTATCCCAGTGTGATCGAATGAGGATGGAATAAATTTTACCTACTTCATTTGTTTGGTTAAAAGCTGAAAAATATGTATTTCGATACGTATTACTGTCATATAGGCTTGCCATCCCCCTGCTCCTACCTGCTGCCCCCGTCCCCACTCACCTGAGTGGCAGGGGAGAAAACATGAGTCTGGTATAGGTTTGTCAGGTCAGGTGTCCATTTTTCACCCAAACAGAATTTTCTTAGGCTGACTGAGAGAAATGTTCTGAAAATACTGGACACCTCACTGGAGGGGAGGGAGGAGGAAGGGAAAGGCGAGAAAGAGGGGAGTGGTACTGGTGATGGCAGAGAAAGAGCCCGTCAACATGCCTTTATTTTGTTACAGTGGAGGGGAGAGAAAGCACGGGAAGCACTGAGTGCCATTTCCTTTAGTTCCAGGCCCAGGGATAGGGTTGCCAGGTGTTTGGTTTTTACCCGGACAGTCCAGTATTTGGGGGGACTGTCTGGGGAAAAGTTCCCCAAATACCAGTCACCTGTCCCCTCTCCTCCCCCTCCCCTGCTCCATCACTCAGCTTAGTTGCCTAGCCTTCTGTGGCTGTGTGGTGCCATGGCTAGTCTGGGGAAGTGGACAGCCAGCTTGGGCACCCAACTGGTCTACTGTAACACCACCTAGGAGTAGCCAGCCAGACCAGGTGCCCAGTTAAACTCCTGCAGTTGCACGGCAGCAGTAGCAGTAGCCAGCCTGCCTGCCTGGATGCTCAGCCGGACTCCTGCTGCTGTGTGGCACCATCTAGGAGTGGCAAGCCAGCCCAGGCAACTGGAACAGGGTTGGTGCAATGATGTCACTTTGTGATCTCAAAGGACAATGTTGTCCCCGTTCTCTGGGGTCTGATTGTATTCCAAACCCGATCCAGAAGCCCTACCGGGGAGTGCATGTGCACAAACATCAATCCTGGGTTGAGTACCATCTCCCTCCCTCCCCAGGGTCCAATATCTCTCCAGAGCCCTTATGGCAATCCAAGTCAAGTATTGAATTAGAGTAGAAGCTAAGTAAGGCAATTGCATCAGAGAGCTATGTTGTTTTCTGGCCAGCTTCTCTATTTGTGAAGATAAATACTGTTTTGCCCAGTATTATACCTGCTCCTTTTTTAATAACTATTTACTTACTTGCTATTTACGTACTTGTTATAATATTTTTAAATATACTGTTTCTTGTTAATTTTGCCTGAGTTCTTCACACTTTACATTCAGCCATACTGTGGGGCATTCCCTGACTAAAAAGGGGGCTGCTCTGGACCCTTTCTTTTAAATCCTTAGAATTAGAGGGGTGTCAGTCAGCAAGATGCTGAAGGGGGCTGGAGGAATGGAAGGGTGTGGGAGGGAGGGATCCCTGTAAGAGACATCCCATCTGTGGCAAACCTGCTCAGTAGGGTTGCCAAGTTCCCCCTGACAGTTGGTGGAAACTTACTAGGGCATACATCCGTCATACCCAAGTGATGACATAATTTCAAGTGGAATGCTGTCACTTCTGGGTCATGCTGGAAGTGATGTTATTGGTTAAGGATGTCTGGAATGCTCTCCCCATTTCACAAACCTGCCTCCTATTTATCTGTTTCTATATTTATTTATTTAGAATCATAGGACTGGAAGGAACCTCTAGGGTCATCTAGTCCAACCTCCTGCACAATGCAGGAAATTCACAATTACCTCCCCCACCCCCATCCCCACACACCCAGTGACCCTTACTGCATGCCCAGAAGATGGCAAAACACTGTCAGGATCCCTAGCCTAGGGGAAATTGCTATCTGACCCCAAGCTGTCATTTGTGTAGTCCGCCTTTCTCACTGAGACTCAAGGCAGATTACATAGTGTGAGATTAGTACAGTCAATATCAAGGACATGTCAATAAACAATGCAACAGGGTATATACATGTAAATTGGCAAAGACATAATGTCAGCAAAAATCCAACACAAAGTAGAAAAAATGCTGAAACAGAGCATAAGCAATTCTAAGACTGACATATTAACAACATAGAACCAGGGCCGGATCTAGGGTTGCCGGCATCCAGGGCAACCCTAGACTGAGCCCCTTGCATGCACACTCTGTGCGCGTGCCCCGGTGCTGCATGATGACATCATTTCGGTGATGTCATCATGCAGGGTGGAGCGGCGGAGGCAATGTGTGGGGCTGGGAAGCCGCCCGTGCCATTCGCCTCCCCGCAGGCGACTAGCACAAGCGGCCTCACAGCCCCGCGCAATGTCTTTCACCTGCCCCACAGGACAGGGGGCGGCTGGCTTGCCACGCACCCCCTGTCCTGCAGGGCAGGCAAAAGGCAGCACAGGGGGCTGCGAGGTCGCCCGTGCCATTTGCCTACCCCGCAGGACAGGGGGCGGCCGGCCACCCCCTGTCCTGCAGGGGAGGCAAATGGTGCGGTCGGCCACACTGCCTTTTGCCTGCCCTGCAGGACAGGGGCACGCAGCAAGCCAGCCGCCCCCTGTCCTGCGGGGCAGGCGAAAGGCAGCGTGGGGGGCTGTGAGGCTGCCTGTGCTGCTGCCCGTGCACTCCTGGAAGCTGCTCCCAGCGCCCCCTCCCTGGTGGTGCCGGGGGCAGACTACCCCCCCTGCCCCCCTCGATCCGGCCCTGCATAGAACTACGAAGTAGGATCATACTTGCCAGACAGAGGCACAGATTGCTGGTAAATTGCCCACCGTAAGCAGGCACCTGGCTAGCCTACTACTTGGCCCCACAACATTCTGTGACACATACACATTTTACATGCTTTTTATCAGCGTAATGGATGTATTTTACCACATATGTATGTTAATATGGATGCCATTCGAGTTTTAAGAAGTCCAAAGCAGATCTGTTTGGAAGGAGGTCCAATTTTATTCAATGGGACTTAGTCACAAGAAAATGTTCTTATAAATGCGGTCATAAGCAGTAGGGGTGTGCACTAAGAAAAATTTTCATTTCAGTATTAAATTTGAGGTTTCCAAGCGAATTATTTAGCAGTATTATTGTTTTCCATGTGGGGCATTGCTGGTTTGGATCTAATCTGTTTGTTTTTTCCCCTTATCATGAGTTTTGGTCCCGTTCTTTGCAATGAGACCTTCAAGGCTCTTTGAGGCAGCTGTTTCTGCAGTTAACAACACAAAGATGCATATTCCCCCTTAACAGGTCTACCCAGGTCTACCCAGATGTAAATCCCATGTCATTCAATGCTGCTTACTCCTAGGAAGTATCTTCAGCATCACCCTAACCCTATGATTGAAGTATTCCAGGACCTTTTGTGCTCTGTGCCCAGCAGCACTTTTCCTCACAGCAACTGACTGTTCAAGTGCCCTAATGGGGGTGGAGGAGACAGATCAGTGGCTGTGTAGCTCCTCAAAAAAAACCCCAAGATGCATATTCCCCTTCCCTCCAATGAAATTAAACAAATGTTTCCAAAACTGCTAGGCAGGGGGTCTCCGCTTGTGAGGACCTGATTGACAGGGAGAAAATGCCATTGCCCAAGTAATGCTGGGAAAAAAGATGCACTCATGCACATTGTTCACATTCCCCTTTGTCAGCAACAGAGTTAGTTAGTTGGTGCAATTGGCTGGGTAGCACTGGAGGGAAAAGAACTCATGCACATTGCGCACATTCCGCCTTCCCCCCAAAAGAGTTATTTAGGTGGTATAATGTCACATAAGGGCCCTCTCCTCTTGGGATCCACTTGGTGAATGCCATTAAGGAAAACAAGATGTCGCCATGCTGGCCCAGTGCCTACCTGCCTGCTGCTGCCTCTGAGCTGTAAGAACTGAAACAAAACACACAAACTTTTCAGTGGGAGAGAGTTGTTATAACTTGGTTTCCTGGATATGGTTTACTGTTCCAGAAGCTATTTTAACAAAACAGCAAATTCCAGGTGTATTTCCAGCTAATATGTTTCATTTTGCACATCCCTAATAATTAATGAAAGTGGTCAACTACACAACTACATTCAGTGCTAAATTCCATGGGCACAAGTCTCAATTATGTAAATGTCTTGGTGAAACAGTTACTGCCTACACTTTTACAGACAAATAGAAATAGCTGCTAACATCCCCTGCATCTTAGGCAGGGCTTTTTTTCAGCTGGAACGTGGTGGAACAGAATTCCGGAACCTCTTGAAAATGGTCATGTGGCTGGTGGCCCTGCCCCCTGATCTCCAGACAGAGGGGAGTTTAGATTTCCCTTTGCGCCATAGCGCTGAGGGCAATCTAAACTCCCCACTGTCTAGGGATCAGGGGGCAGGGCCACCAGCCATGTAACCATTTTCTCCAAGGGCAACCCACTGAGTTCTATCACCTCTTTTCCCAGAAAAAAAAAGCCCTGATTTTAGGACACACGATCACTAGCCTTTTGATCTCTGCTAGCTGTGCAAGGCACAATAGGGATGAAGTAAAGATGTGACAAACATTACAAATGAAGAAATATTATTTAATTTGCTGGTGTTATGCAGCTCAGTAAAAGATGACAGAAGTGAGTGAGATTTAATACACCATGATAGTTTAAAAAGAAAACAACAACACTTGGGCCTAGCTCCATTTAAATTTTTCAAGCTTCAATGCATGTAGAAGCGCATGTTTCGAATCTGCTCATATATATGCGTTATCATAGACATCTGAATGAGGGCAACAACAACATTCGATTTGTATACTGCCCTTCAAGACAACTTAATGCCACACTCAGAGCAGTTTATAAAGTGTGTAAAGCATTATTATGTGAAAGGTTTCTTGCTCTTAACCTACTAGGTCTTGTAAACTTGACCAAGGGACATAATATCAGTCTGAGAGACAGCTCACTCCCTATGGATATGCCGTTCTCTTACAGCTCCTGAAATATAAATGACTGATGTCCAGTTCATGTGATAACCTCATCATTTTTATTTACTTAAACTAGTTTTGTGGCTTGCTCTGAACAAAAACGTCTCCAAGGAATTGTAGAAAGCAAATTTATGCTTAAAGTTCAAATAATCTTAAACTGTTATCTAAAATGCAGTAAAACTACATGAGCAATCAGCAGAAGGTGATAAAAAAACAGCAGGATCTTGAAAAAAATGAGGACAAATGGAAAACAAACATATACATTACTTGTTGCTGAAGGCCTGGGAAAATAAAATTAATCTTCACCTGGTATCTGAAACTGAAAAGAGAAATAGAAGTAAGAGGGAGTTTTTCACAAATGGAACATAGGGTTGCCACTTTTCCATTGGTGGTGAGATACATCCTTCCCCCTGTTTTTGCCCGCCAGCATTCAGCTGGGTGATAGGAGGAAAATGTCCCCAAAGTGATGATACAACTTCTGCATGACATGGAAGTGACATCATTGCATTGAGTGAATCTCTAGCATTCACCCCAAACTCTATGGTGATAAATGCTAGAATGCCAACCCTAGCTTGATGATGCCACTTCCAGGGCACAAACATGATGCATCATCATGTCAGGGATGCCAAACATGCCCCCCCCCCATAATTTCCCATCTCCTCCTTCTCCTGCTGATTGCCAGGCCTTAAATTTAGGGTTCCAAACCTCCAAGTGGGGCCTGGAGATCTTCCAGAATTACAACTGATCTCAAGACTATGGTGATCAGTTTACCTGGAGAAAATAGCTGCTTTTTTGGGTGATATTTATAGCATTATACCCCACTGAGGTCTCTCCCCTCCCCAGACCCCATCTTTTCCAGGCTTCACCCCCAAAACTTCAGCAAATTGCCCAACTCAGATTTGGCAACCCTAATTAAAATGCATTTTTAAAATGCAAATTAAAACAGAGATAACCAAATATTGTGTTTAATTGTGCCCAGAAATTCTCTGAGAGCTGATGAAATATGTTCCCAATATCACTGGAGACTTGGCAGAGTTTTGTAATATGTATACGACTCCCATAGTACCGCTAGACCTTTTAATCCATTTATTTAATGGATGGATGGATGGTGGCTGAGAGTTTGATAGTTAGTGAAGAGACCATCTTCTTTGTTTATCTTGTTTTTCATACCATAATCCACAGAAACTGAACATTTCCATTTTAGAAGATGGAAGCTTCATCTTGTAATGAAATTTCAAAAAGTCACTTCAGCCAACTTTGGGATGACACAGCTTCAGAAGGTTTTAATAAAGAAACCCATATAGGCATTTAGAGACTGGAACAAGCCAGCATTGGGAGGCTAGGGCTGAATCTACACTTACCCGGCACAGCGATAAGCAGGCGGAGTGAGAGCATCTTTCTGGCGCGATTTATGACATCATCACGCCCTCATGGCGCGATGATGTCATAAAACGCGCCAGAAAGACACTCTCACTCTGCCTGCTTATCGCTGTGCCGGGTAAGTGTGGATTCAGCCTAGATTGCAATGGAATGTTCCATAGAATTTTATCATGCAGGATTTTTCCTTCTAATAATTAAGGAACAGATTGTATGTACTGGCTAGGATGCTGGAATTTGATCTGGGAGATAGGAGTTCAAATTCCTGTTCAACTCATTCATCCATTTACTTTCTCAGCTTAATCTACCACTCAGGACTTTCATGAGTACAAAAGAGGGTAAGTGAATGCTGTGTGTGCCACACTGGAAGAATGTATGTGTAAAAACAGAAAAAATGTGTTTTATTGTTTTAGATATTTCCGTAAGCTGCTCCAAATTTAGGAGAATCATGGTACAAATATTTAAGCAAAATGATATGTTGTGGGTAAATCTCCCAGGATAAAGCTACATAGCTAAATATGCTAGTAATATTATGCTAGTAATATGCAGTGGCAGAACATCTACTTGGCATGCAGAATGTCCCAGGTTCAGTGCCTAGCATCTCTATTTAAAAGGATCAAGTAGTAAATGATGTGAAGGACTTCTCTAACTAAGACCCTGGAGAGTTGCTGCCAGTTAGAATAGACAATATTGATCTTGAAAAACCAATGGTGTGACTTGGTTCATATGTTCATGTACTTGGGCTTGCCAACTGCAGAGTCATATTGTGAGGCAATTAGGGACAACTCACATATTTTCTTTGGGTAGCATTTACAATCTTTTAAGTTTATCCCCTCCAAACAATTTTGTGTCTGTTTGCACTGATAAGAAAGCTGTATCCTTGACTGCTAATTTGCAATAACACTTTCACACAGCCAGGCTAACATGTGATAGTTGTAGCTAACATGGAATAAACATAAATTAGCCCTTAGTCAATTAGAATATGTGTAAAGCTTCCCTGTGTTCTTCACTGCCTGGCACTCCTTGTTCTTTGCTTCGACAGATTTATTCACAGCTTTATTAAAAGAAAACAATAATTGGCAGTGCAAGATATGCTAGGAATTAAATGCCATAAAAAGGGAGAAGAACTTGAAATGGGAGCATTTCAGTATGCTTTTGGTGACACCTCAGTGGCAGCAGCTTTGGCCTACTGAAGTTTTTCACAGTTAAGGTTCCCTTTGAACACATCTGAATGCAGACTTTTGAAAAGGCTGCCCTACTAATTGCAAAGCTAAAATTACCATCAGCGGAAAAGATTATTTCTCCCACCCCAAACAAGAAGTGCTAACCAGTCATCTTTGTCTGGAGGCCACGTGCCCTTGCCTCTCAACAAGCCACAATATGTTGAAGAATTACAAAATCAGAATGTTTCATGAATTTATTAAATGGCTCTCCAAGAAGTCAGCCCCAAGCTGGCTCACCCGGTCCATTTTTTGTTCCACTTTGGGTAGATCCTAATGTTGACAAGCATCCTGTGTAAAGGCAGGGAATCATATCTTTAGTTCGCAGTAAGTCTCATATCTCCATGAGGATTATACTTGTCCTCCCTCCCCCCCTCCCCCCCCCCCCGCCGAATCACAGGTACTAGAACTGGCTGTATCTGTGACCATCTGCTTCATCGTCATCTGTGTTTATGCATTCCTGGGGACTGATATGAAGGTAGGTCATATAAGATCAGTTACAGTACTCTCAGTACTCTCAAACCCAAGATTATGATGTTTGACAAAAGATAACAAAATAACAACTCCCTTCCAAATGTTGTTAAAGCAACGGGCTACTTACTCAGTGCAGGCGGGTTTTTTCACAGATTCCAGATGCCTCCAATTTCAAAGCGGAGGCAGGCAGTTTGTCTTTTGTCTGATCAGCGTCTTTTCTGAGACCGGGATTTCCCGCTCTTTCCTGTGCTGGGTCAAGGATGCTGAAACAGCCTTTAAGTTTCATTTTCTTTCTTCTTTCTCCCTCTGGAATAGTATTGAAACTCTTTCTTTCCAATGATCAGCCATAGCTGACTCTTTTTGCCTTCTAGCCATTCATGCGAGGTGCCATTAAATACGTTATAATGTCCCTGTTTATCTCTCTTCATCTTTGTGATAGGTTTCTCGATTGGAGTATGTTGTATGCTTTGTACTTCATACAGAAGCAGTACGCTAAAACTCTTCCTCACAGCTTCCTTTTCACCACACTCCTCCCACTTCTCCGCTGTCTGTACTTTCACAAAAGAAAGCTGATTTTCTCCTCCATTTTGTTGGGAGTATTTTCACAGTTCCACTCCAATTTTCTTTTAGGTAAGTCTGTCCCATCAAAATTCTCTTCTAACTTGGCATCTAACACAGTGCTCGTGCCTGTTTTTATTCCAAGTGTTTTGTCTGCTTTTCTTAATACACAATTCATCAGTTTAGAAATTTGTTGCAGCTTTAAAAGTATCTCTTCAGAAAATGCCGTTTTGTCCACTCACAAATGTTCAATCACAGATCTTTTAAAACTGGTAAAAAGCTCCTTTGCTCTTACTATTTGTAGTTATAAAGTTTTTTGCTCCCCACTCTCCATCCCAGGAAACCTCTTCTTATGCTTCACTTCTTGAGTGTCAGTTTCCTAGTCCATGAGGCAGCCGCCTCTCTGGGGGATAATAAACCCCCCTCATCAAGCTGTTTAGCTGTCGTAAAGCAATAAACAATACTCTTACTTGGAGAAGTATCAAGTAAAATCACTCTTTTTCGGTCTTTCAGTTGTCCTTGCATCTATCTTGTCAGGAATCCTTGCTTTGTTTTCACTTGTTTCAAGGTCTCGGGTTCATAGCTTATGCACCATAAAGGCTTCTTCCTCGGTCCTTGCCTTTGAGCCGGTGTGGGGTCTCCAACACGGGGTTGCCAATCCCCGTAAGCTCCTCCACCTTGCTCTGGCCTACCCCCTTCTCCGTGTGTGTGTGGGGGGGGGGTGTCTTGGAGGCCCGAATCCTCAGGTCCCAGGGGATCAGGAAGATCACAGTACTGAGCTCATAAACTCAGCTACCGTGACATCGCCATGCCATTCCAGAAGTCCCGCTGACTCCCTTCTTTGCTTTACCTCACACACCTCCTGACTGGGATACAAAGACTCAAGAATCTCCACTCCTCCCTGTATTTGAAGAAGGGACCTTTGATTCTCAAAAGCTTATACCCTGAAAATCTTGTTGGTCTTTAAGATGCTATGGGACCTAAATTGTGCTGTTCTAGACCAACACAACTACCTATCTGAAACCAAACAAATCCATTGATAGGTCTCCATGCCATTGCTAATCTTTGGGGAAACAATAACATAGAAAAAGATGAGAGTCCTCATCTAATACTCAACCCTTTCTTTAAAATTAAGCTGTTCCTTACATAAAGTGCCTGTAACTGGGAGTTGAACTCAAAAATTTCTAATCTGTGTGCTAAGATTCTTTGTGGTAAAAAAAGAAAGAACCAGAACAGCATTTTCTCCTTCAGGTTTCAGCATAGCTCTATTCTGAGACATATCACTGGCTCTTCCTCACTTGTTCTGGCTATAGGTACTTCCATGTCTTGTACAGGCATTTTGCCTGGGCAACAGTCCAGTTTATGATTTGCATGTCTGGCTTGCTCCTTCTTGTCTGCCACTGGGTAGCCAAAGAACTGGGAAGCTGCAAGTTTCCTTTATTCTGTTCCCTTTAGACCAATACTTCAGCTTGTATCGCAGACAGTGAATGACAGTATTTGGACAGCCCTTTTCTGAGGAATGCTAACCCCTGATCCTTTGTCACTCAAGTTTAGTTTTTGCCATGGTCACCTGCAACCCAACAATGACATTAGTGTTTATATGAAAACTTTGAAAAGATAAGGTTCTATTGCCACCACAGTTGGAATAAAGAGGCAGACACATAAATTGGGATCTAATGGGCTGCTTTATTAACACAACAATAACATATTATCAAACACAGAAAAGGCCTAAACGAGCAGTACAGGTCGGGCCTTGGGGTCACTCCAGGACCTCCGCCCCGACCTGTTTGGGTGAGTTACCCGCTGCCCCAGGTGCGAGCCATCCATCATATGGCTGGGATCCGGCCTGGCCAGGCTGAGTGGTTCATCCCTTTAAAGCTCCCCCACCCAGCTGTAAAGCTACAGGGGGAGACTGGCTTGTCCAGGGATTCTCCACCAGGGCATCTGTCCTCGCAACTGGGCCGTAAAGCAGCCAGCCACTCCTGACAGACTCCAGTTTCCCCACCAATGGGGATGTGCCAAGGGTGCTCACCGGCCCGCTCATCATCCCCTAACTTCTCACCTGCCCCCATGTGGTAGTCAAGCACACCATGCCAATTACCTCCCCCAACTAACAGTGCAAGGTAGGTGAAAAAATCCTCTCCCAAAAGCCAATTTAGGAAGAAGGAGAAAAAATTCCTACCTGGCTCCATACAGGCAACCGGCTAATCCTGCACTGAAATAGGGTGAGGTGGGTGGGTCGAGCACGAAGGCACAACTGAACTGTCGGGGGCACAGGCCTGTCATAAGGCCTGTAAGTTCCGCCCCCAGTACATACCCCGGATGCCTGGGAAGTGCCTGCCTGCCTCCATTCCTCTGCGGAGGCAAATAGCACCCAGCTGCCACCTGCCGGGAGTGCTGCATAGTCTCTGTCTGGGCAGCTTATTATATTGCTGACCTGTATTCCTTCTCCATGTTTAAAAGTTATCTTTCTGTAATTTAAACCCGTTACTTATTTTTGTTTTCCTCAGTAGATTTGGTGAACCATCATTGTTTAATTGATCTTAAAATGCAGAACAACACTTTTTTGATCTCTTTTACTTACCTTGATCTTTTAAAATACTTTCATGTATATGCAATAGATATTTATTTTACATCCTTTATGTCCATGTGGATGTAAATGCATGGTGTGCATACATGGCATCAAGTCTCAATCAGCATAGTCACAACCCCAGCAAGGGGCTTTCAGGGCAAGTGAGTAACACAGATAGTTTGCCATTGCCTGCCTCTGCAGAGTCTTCCTTGGTGGTTGCCCATCCAAGTACTGACCCTGCTTAGTTTCCAAGGTCGGATGAGATCGGGCTATACCATATCACCTTTCCTCATGGATGTAAAGACATATATTCTGAAATCTGCTAAGGGGTTGTCTACACTGTTAAGATAACCAGTGTTGTTTCAGTGATTGTTGTTTCTGGATTGTTATGTTCTTACTCACTTCTTGGGACATTTTACTTAGACTCCAACTCGTTCTGGGGTCAGTAATGTGTGTGTGTGCCCCAGAGTATTTTCAAACAGCCTTAGCCTGCTCTCATATGGATACCATAGGTGTAAAATTATTAGATCTGTGATCTGTGGATGGGCCAACAGGTAAATGGTTAGGGCACTTGTTCATTTATTCAAAATTCCATTGGCCTCACACTAAAATCATCTGCTTGAATTCATCATATAAATGGACAACTTATCCATTAGTTTAGAGAAGTTAAATGGCCATGCCCATCAGGATGATGATTGACTCACCAGTTTCTCCCATAATGCTTGCAAATGCTGCAATCTGGCATCAAAGTTTGAAACGTGTTTTGTGGCTACAAAACATTAGCATCCACTATTATTATTAACTCAGTTCCCTCCCCATCTCCAGAATCCACCCCTGCCATGTTTGTAGCTGAGCAATCAGCTTTCCACCATTTGCATCGATGTACTTCATTGGCCTGATGCATTTTTTTCTCAGCTCCATTAAGGTGAATGAGAACTGTAGCAGCTTGGGCAATCTTCTTCCAGCTAACAAAGTGGCAGCCATCAATGGGCATTTGCAAAGTTACAGATGCCAAATGTCTGGAGTATTTTACCCACTATGACAGCTGATCTTCTCCATATACTTGAAGTTTGCATAGTTAGATATTCATTCAAAAGATAGCACATAGCTTATATCTTGCAGTCAAGTAGTTGTATAATTAAATGCAAATCAGTAAAGTGAAATTAAAGCTTAAGCATAAGAGGGCTGTGGTAGAGCACCCGCTTTGCATTAAAAAAAAGGGTTCTAGGTTCAATCTGTGTCATCAGCAGTTCAAAGAATCACATAGTAGGTGATGTGAAGGATCTCTGCCTGAGTCCCTGGAGAGCTGCTGCCCATCTGAATAGACAATACAGACCTTGGTAGACCAATACTTTGACTCAGTAGAAGGTATTCAACTGTCTCACTGAATTCAGTGAACCGTAACAAACACCCCAGATTTGAAAATGCATATGCCGGAAACTATAGAATGCAGATGGCTAGTCTGAGCTGAACAGATATTAACACAATTTATGTGTTGCCAATGGAAAAAAACTGTCACATAGTAAAGTTGGAAGTGTGACCATCATGGGCATATATATCATACAGCATGTATACATATTGGGTAGCTGCAATTGTCTTGCCAGCTGTCGGAGACCCACCCCAGCGGGGTGCTCTGCCCGCAGATGATTCCTCCTCCTCCTCCAAGGGGCTGGAAGAGCCAGTGCGAGACGCACCCGCAGCCCCTGAAGCTCCAGATGGCAACCAGCAACCCGGCCCCTCAGCGCAGGATAGTGGAGGTGAGTGGGCGCGCGGAGAGGAGGCGGACCCGGCGCCACGGAAGACCAAGCCCGGTGAGCCAGCAGCGAGGCAGAAGGCTCGTGCACGCGAGGCAGTGTGGGAACGGAGGAGGAGCACACAGCTGCAGGCACAGTGGCGGGTGGGGCTGACCGCCAAAGACGAGGCAGAGCAATCAGGCGGAGGCAAGACACCTGGCCCTCTCATGCCGCCCTGACCTTATAAGCAGAATGTGGAGCAACTTTGTTCACACTCCTTGTGCCTGGCGGCTCGCCTCGTATCCTGCCTTGCTCGGAAGGATTTCCTGCGGCCTGACCTCGGCTCTATCTCTGACCACCCCTTGCCTGTCTCCGTTTGTAACTGACTCTCCAGTTCTCAGACCTCGGTACGGATCCTTGACTCCTCGCTACTCGCGCCCCTGACGGACAGACTCCCCGGCTCTCAGACCTCGGTACAGCTCCTTGACTCTCCCCTGCTCGCGCCCCTGACGGACAGACTCCCCAGCTCGTGACCTTGGCGTGTTCTGGACTCCCGCTCGCAGCCCGATGCTCAGCTCAGCCCTTGCCTCGCCGGGAGCCCTTGCCCTGACCGTGACACCAGCAAAGTTATATGAACTACATGTATATTATTATAATATATAAAGATCTTACATCTAGGTTTTATGTGTCGAGCCTGAATCTGCCCAATATGACAGGGGCATAAAAAATATTTTATTGTATTTCTCCATACTGTTATTTTCTCTTCTCTCTCCAACCCACTGAAGCTTAGCAGATGACTCTCTGATTAGGGATAATCATTTGAGTATACTTTCAGATATTAATTCATTAGTTCAATACGATGTACCAGTGCCTCCTGTTTTAAGGCAGCATTCTGGAAGAAACCTATCTCCAGTTCTGCTTCTGCAAGTTGTCCTTGCCTAGCACCTCTCTAGACTCCTGAGAGACAGATGCTCTCTGTGTTAGTTCTGCAGTTTCCAAGACTGGTTCTGACATCTTCAAGTCTGTCCTCGGTTCAAGCCAAGACTTGCCTTCAGTTCTGGCTACTCCTTGTGGCAGCCCCTCAGAGCCAACTAAGAAAGTGCACTATAAGTATAATCATCATGATAAGGCAGATGCTTCAAATCTGACCAAGCCATCTTCAGTTCCAATGCCTTCTCAGTTCTGGGACATGGTTCTGGATCAGATCTCTCTTGATCCTGTTAAGGAGGTTGTAATAATTCCAAGGTTGTCTTTGCCATCAGGTCACTCCCCTGTGTCAGTGTATTCCATGTTGGAGAATAAACTCCTTGAAACTGAGCTAATGATGTTGGTTTGGACTTCATTGTACATTATCTAACCTTTGGATCCGACAATCCCTCCATAGGACTCAGACCTGACAGGTAATGAACACACGGATCTCCTCCAAGATTCCCATATCAAGACCCTTATTACTATTATTGGCCCTAACTTTATGACACCCACAAAGGGAACCACTGTGCGTGTCATCAAGCGTCCATGTGCCTTGCTTTGTTTGGATCGAACCAAATCTCCACACAATCTTCCTGGTAAAAAATATCCATCTGCTTCCCTAGGATGAGATCCTAACTGGCTGCTTGAACCAGTCTTGGATCCTCACCATTATCATTATCTCCAAGTGGATTACAACCAGCTTTATTATGCTGAATAAGAACCTGAGTGTTCTTCAGAACCGCCTCAGGAGGACATGATGGCAGAACTGATCACCTACTTTCCCAGTGAAGACTTTCCCCTTTATGGTGAACAACTCATCAGCATGGCACAGTTATTGGAGATACATGTGCCCCTCCCACAGGCTACGGCCCATGTCATTAAAGTTATGCATCTTGACACCGCTGTGGCTGTTGCCTTCCCTATAATAGATGGCATTGGCTTAGGCCTGCTTCTGTCCCCCATTCGGCCAAATAAAAGAAAATTTGTACAGAACGAAACAGGAAGGCTGCCTTTTTCTTTTTCAGCATCCATTAGCCAGTTTCCTAGTGGGAGACTCTATCTGGGGCAGAAATAAAGGTACCCAACACTGAGCTCCATTTGACAGCAAATCAGAAATTAGATGGATTGGGCCACAAAATTTATGCCTCCTTTGCTTTGGGGTTAAAAATTGCCAGCTATCAATTTAAGTGAGCCCATGTGGCTTCAACTAGCATGACTGCTACTCTCCAGTTAGATTGCTCTTCTAGTGTCTGTCCTGCCCTAAGAAGTAGGTTCGGCTATTGAAAGCTTGTGCTGCAGTACATTTTATGGTGTTATTTTCTATCCCTAGAAACAGTTACCCTTGAAAGGTAACTTTGGCAGATGCATTCACTGATAGGAGTTTCTGTTGTTCTGGAGCAGGGAATTTAAAGTAGACGATTCTCTTCAAAATCTATGATTCTGTGTGTTCTCATGAGGATTGTCCATGAAATACTTTTTGCAACAAATAAGAACATTCAAACACAGTGCAAGAATATTTCCAATTTTATTATATAGTTAGATGACTCAGTTTTCAGAAGATAGATAGGCAGAAAGTAAAGCGAAAACACAGGAGACTAGACAGATGGTATTTTTCTGTTCTCCACAGTAGATTGTATGACTTCCAGACTTCCTCCCCCCAGAATTTATGATGTAGTGTTGCAATCTATACCATTCAGAAGGAGCAAGCAGAGAAATTACAAAAATAACAACAAAACCCTCCAAAACTGGATCACACTTTGTTTTGCATTATTTTGTTTAACATTGGAGAAGATAAAATTGGTGCCCAGAGCAGGTTCATAAAATGTGTACCAGTTGAGCATTCTATGGTTTTATGAAATTAATTATGAACAAGGAAGTTTCTAATTCAGTTCTAGTTATAGATTCTGAGATGTTTAAACATTACAATATGCATGGAGGCCAGGTCTGCTGTGCATGCGAAAAGTGAGCTGTGGCTCATGAAAGCTCATACCCTACCACAAATTTTGTTAGTCTTATAAGTGCCACAGCAATAACCAGGAACTCCCCAGGGAGACCATGCACACTACCAGGAATTAACCAAAATTAATTATATTAAAGTGCAAGTGCTCAATTGTGAGAAATTCATACTAAAGTATTACAAAAGGTCGAGTAAGTCCAATTCGGATTCCCAATCAGTCTATAATGTCAGTTCCTTTATAATTCCTTTTTTCCTTTGTTATCTTTTAGGTGGATGCCAACAAAGTTTCAATGATGATATGTCCGTGGAATGTGTCAGAAAGTTGGATTGCTACTATGTGATGTGAAATGTACAACCTTTGAAGAAAGCTAAAATATTGGCCGGGACAAAGAGACATCGAAATGAGCAGGATTACAAGCCAGCAGGCTCGTTGCTAACTGACTGGAGCCCTTAGGCTGCCAGACCACTGAACCAGTATTAGCCTTGTTCCACGGACATATTATCATTGGAACTTTGTTGGTGTCCACCTAAAAGATAACAAAGGAAAAAGGAATTATAAAGGAACTGACGTTATAGACTGATTGGGAATCCAAATTGGACTTACTCGACCTTTTGTAATACTTTAGTACGAATTTCTCACAATTGAGCACTTGCACTTTAATATAATTAATTTTGGTTAACACCTGGTAGTGTCCGTAGTCTCCCTGGAGAGTTCCTGGTTATTGCTGTGGTGTTTATTGGAGCCCTTCCTTTTGTGGTGGAGAGCAGTCTTATAAGTGCTACTGGACTCTTGCTCAAAATGCATGGATTTTATAATAGCATTTTCAGAGTGTTTGCAGCATTGCTGCAGTCATTATAGCAACCCTGTAAGGTCAGTTAGTATTATAACCAACCTAGCCATACCCAGTTTTCTCAGGGAATGGATGGGGAACACCTGATACAGCAGCCTTGCTAGGTCTGATCAGTCACTGAGACCACTTGGGAACCTTGCTTACGCTGTTTTGAGATAAATAATGCAGCAGTGTATGTAATGTTTGTCTGTCTGTCTGTCTGTCTGTCTGTCTGTTTGTTTATTTATTAAAACAGTTATATCTTAACTTTCCACATAGTTCAAGGCAGCTTACAAAGTGCTTTTTAAAATTCTAAATTAGAAACAGAGATAAAGTCTCTCATGTTGGACTAGGTTCGGGGAGACGTGGTTTGAAGCCCATTGGTTGACTTTCAGCCAGTCATTTTTTGTCCCTTTCTCTGAGCCTAATCTTTCTCTAAGTGCTCCTGTGAGGATTGGAGAACCTTGTTATATCTCCCTGAACTCTTTAGGGGAATGACAAGATAAAAAGGATAGATAAATATTATCCTAATATTGCAGAGGAAGAGATGGTAAAGACTAAGAAATTATGGCTTGCTTCAGGCTCTCTCATAAGTTCATGGCACAGACAACACGTTCATCCTCTGTTCACTTTCATCCTGTTAACTTGCTATGTCTCCAGTACTGCTGAGCAGAAATATGAATAAAGTTGCTTACTTGTTTTGTTAGTTGCTATCATTTCCAGATATGCAGAATATCATTTCAAAGTATGTTACTTTACTGCTGGTTATTGTTTTGTGAACCGTTTATAGTCGGTGTGTAAGTGACACAACTGTTTATATCTTTAAATGATTCCAGCTCCGAACCATCTATGTGAATCACACCTTCTTTCTTCAGTTACATTTTACAGCTTTTTTCACTTACACAGGTGTACCTCTATTTACACTTCTCTGAGTGCAAACAAGTCATATTCTTAGATTTCCAGTGACCCGAGGAAACTTGTCACTCTCTCATGAAAACTCACCATTTCTCAGAAGACTCAAATTTCATTGCTATAATTGTTCCCTTCTTAGTCAGGTGTCTAGAATGTTGATGATGGACTGCTGTCAAAATATATATTCAGCTACTTTTTCTAACTCCCCCAGTTTACACCCATGTTGAGTTCAACAGGTGATTACATCCAGCTTTATCTGTTGATGGATAGCTGGACAGGCTGTGCCCTGGATAATTTGTCCAGGGCTTTGGAGTCCATGACTGGGTGGTTAAAGCAGAGTCAGCTCTGTAAAGATGGAGGTCCTGGACCGTGGGTTATCAGGTTTGTGAATCTGGCTCACAGCCCTCGGTGGGGCATCTCTTGAGCCGGCACCAACAGAAAGGAGTCTGGACGTGATTCTGGGATGCCTCCTTGTCAGTGGAGGTCCTTGTCAATGGAGGCCCAGGTTTTGGCAGTTGCCAAGACTGTGTTCTTTTATCTTCATCGGACCAGGCAACTTGCCCCTACCTTTTGACCTGCAATCTAGTGACAATGATCCATACAATGGTCACCTCCAGGTTGGATGACTGTAACTTGCTCTATGCTGGGCTGCCCTTGTGTCTCCTCCAGAAATTATAATTGGTCCAGAATGCAGCGGCATGTATTTTGAACAGAACTCCATTCTGGTCACATTACACGTGTTCTGCACCTGTTCTGTACCAACTGCACTGGCTCCCAGTGAAGTTCCAGGTCAGGTTAGCGAACAGGCCATTAGCAGACTGACATACCTATGAGACCACCTCTTGTCCTATACTCCTTAGAGGCTGCTTTGATCAGCAGACAAACAACTGCTGGTGATCCCTGGCCCCAAGGAGGTTCACTTTGCCTCAACCAAGGCCAGGGCTTTTTTGATCCTGGCATATACTTGGGGGAACTCTCTGTCTGAGGAGGCCCAGTCTCAACAAGATTTGCTATCATTTCGCCAGGCATACAAGACAGAGATGTTCCACCAGGCTTATAGGGGTTGAGGTGGACAAATCATCCAATCGGCCCCTCCCTGTAGGGGGGATATGAGCCCAACCTTACACTAGCTGAGTTTTAAATGCCCTACCCTGTGAGCTCAAGGTGCTATGTAGGATGCAAGAATGAGCTGCCAATTTTCTGTTTAAATGCTGTATTTTCACGAATGCTACCAATGTTTTTAATTGTTTTAACTGTTTTTTGCATCTATGTACTTATGGTATAAATCCACTCTGAGCCCACTTGAGGGGAGAGTGGACTATAAATAAATAAATAAAGTATTTCACCCCTGTATCAGGTCAAAGGGAACTGCTGAGCAAGCCTCTTTGCACTGTCTCCCATGTAGAAAGAATAAGTGGTGACAGTCCCTGGGCTAAGGCTCTCACACTGTTTCTGCAAGAGATACTCACCACCAGACTCATCTTCACAGGCTTTTAAAAACATTTCTATGACGTAAGAAAAAGAGAGGCAAAGGGCTAATTTCCCCTTGTGTGCTCATCCTTTGCTAACTTCAACATGTTTGAATTAGCTATCACATATCAAACACTGTTCATAGAGCTTTCATAGAATCATAGAATCATAGAATCATAAGAGTTGGAAGGGGCCATACAGACCATCTAGTCCAACCCCCTGCCCAGTGCAGGATCAACCTAAATCATCTCTGACAAGTATTCATCCAGCCTCTTCTTGAAAACTGCCAGTGAAGGGGAGCTCACCACCTCCCTATGCAGCTGATTCCACTTTTGAACTACTCTGACCGTGAAAAAGTTTTTCCTAATATACAGCCGGTACCTTTGTGCATGTAGTTTTAGCCCATTGCTTCACATCCTATCCTCTGCTGCCAACTGGAACAGCTCTTTGCCCTCCTCCAAATGACAGCCTTTCAAATATTTAAAGAGAGCAATCATGTCCCCCCTCAACCTCCTCTTCTCCAAACTAAACATTCCCAAGGCCCTCAGCCTTTCCTCGTAGGGCTCAGTCTCCAGACCCCTGATCATTCTTGTCGCTCTCCTCTGCACCCTCTCAATTTTGTCCACATCCTTTTTGAAGTGAGGCCTCCAGAACTGCACACAATACTCTAGGTGTGACCTGACCAAGGCAGTATAGAGAGCGGCTATGACCTCCTGCGATTTCAACGCTATGGCCCCTTTGATACAACCCAGGATTGAATTAGCCTTTTTTGCCACCGCATCACACTGACTGCTCATATTCAGTTTACAGTCCACTCTTACCCCAAGATCCATTTCACATATACTACTGCCCAGAAGTGTATCCCCCATCCAGTATTTGTGCTTCTCATTTTTGTGGCCCAGATGTAATACTGTGCACTTGTCTTTGTTGAATTGCATCCTATTCACAGCTGCCCACTTCTCCAGAGTATTCAGGTCTTGTTGAATTTTAATTCTATCTTCTTGGGTGTTTGCTACCGCTCCCAATTTGGTATCATCAGCAAATTTAATGAGCAGCCCTTCCACTCCTTCATCCAGATCATTGATAAAAATATTGAAAAGTACCGGGCCCAAAACCGAGCCCTGCGGCACCCCACTGGACACCTCCCTCCAATCTGATGAAACGCCGTTGACCATCACTCTTTGAGTGCGGTCCTCCAACCAGTTCCCTATCCACTGAACTGTCCTATAGTCTACTCCACAGTCTTCCAGTTTGCCCATCAGAATGTCATGGGGAACCTTATCAAAAGCTTTACTGAAATCCAGATAAATCACGTCAACAGAGTTCCCCCGATCCAGTAAGCTGGTCACTCGATCAAAGAAGGAAACTAGGTTGGTCTGGCAAGATCTGTTAGGAACAAAACCATGCTGACTTCCCCAGATCACTGAGTGATCCTTCAGATGCTTACAGATTGATCCCTTTAAAATCTGCTCTAATATCTTCCCAGCAACAGAAGTCAGACTGACCGGCCTGCAGTTTCCCGGGTCATCCTTCCTCCCTTTCTTAAAGATTGGGATAACATTCACTCTTCTCCAATCTTGTGGCACATCTCCAGTCCTCCAGGAGGCCTTGAAGATGATGGACAGGGGTTCTGCAAGTTCTCTGGAAAGTTCTTTCAGCACTCTTGGGTGCACCCCATCCAGCCCAGGGGATTTGTATTCCTCTAGTGCAGCCAGATGCCTCTCCACTACCTCTCTGTCAATGTCAATTAGCCACTCAGATGTCCTGCCACATTTTCTACTATCTCTAGATGTGCCTGAGTTCTTCAGGGAGAAAACAGAGGCAAAAAAGTCATTAAGCCTGTCTGTTTTTACTCTGTCCTGCATCAGAGTTTCTCCATCTACTCCCAACCGTGGTCCAATTTCCTCTTTTACCTTGCATTTGCTTCTCACATATCTGTAGAAGTTTTTCTTATTGTAGCGAGCCCTCCTGGCCAGACCCAGCTCGTACTGAGCTTTGGCCTCTCTGATGGCTGATCTGCAGTACCTAGTAACCCTCATATACTCCTCTTTAGAGGTCTGTCCTTCTCTCCATTTCCTGAACATTTCCTTCTTCTCCCTTAGCTTATTCTGGAGCTCTCTGTGCATCCACATCGGTTTCTTGGAGCCCTTACCATGTTTCCGTCTTGCTGGGATAGTGAGGGTCTGAGCTTGCAAAAGCTCGTGTTTGAGAATGGCCCACCCTTCACTCGCTCCTTTCCCTTCCAGCACACTCCTCCACGGAATGACTCTCATCAAGCCTCTGAGTTCATCGAAGTTGGCCCTACGAAAATCTAACCTACGAGTCTGGCTATGAACTTCCTTGGCTCCCCATAGCAACTGGAATTTAAGAAGGACATGGTCACTTCCCCCTAAGGTCCCCACCACCTTCATCTCATCTACCAATTCTTCCCTGTTGGTTAATATCAAGTCTAGTATGGCCAACCCCCTTGTAGCTTCCTCCACCTTTTGGAAAAAGGAAGTTATCGGCCAGGCAGGCCAGGAAATTGCGTGATTCATGACGCTTTGCTGAGCCTGTCTCCCAGCACACATCGGGGAAATTGAAGACACCCATAATTACAAGGTTCTGATGTCTGGATACTCTGCCAATTTGTTCAAAGAGGGCAGCATCCATTTCTTCTTGCTGGTCAGGTGGTCTGTAGCAGACTCCAACAATAATACCCTTTGTCCTTCCTCCCCTTATTTCTACCCATATACTTTCCACCGGGCTGTCCGCCCCATTCTCCATAACTTCTTGACAATCAAGCCCTCTCCTCACATACAACGGCACTCCACCTCCTCTTCTACCCTTCCGTTTTTTCTTGAACAACTCATACCCATCCACTAGCACATTCCAGTCATGGGAATCATCCCACCAAGTCTCAGTAATTCCTACTATATCATAGCCCTCTGTTTGCAATAGAAGCTCAAGCTCTTCTTTCTTATTGTCCATACTTTGGGCATTGGTATATAGACACTTGTAGCCTTGTACCTTTGTTTGACCTTTCCTACCCAGGTGGGTCCCCACTGTGTTCACTTCATCATTGAAGTTGCCATGTCGATCGTCCCCTGCCCCTTGCGGCATCAATTTAAAGCTCTCCTGATGAAGTTCTCCAGGTTCGCTCCAAACATTTTCTTCCCTGCCCTTGAGAGGTGAAGCCCATAATGTGCTAGAAGGCCTTCTCTAAGAAAACCTATCCCATGGTCCCAGAACCCAAAGCGCTCCTGCCAGCACCACCATCTCAGCCAGCGATTCACCTCAAGTATGGTCCGCTCCCTGCGTGCTCCTCTTCCTGTGACTGGAAGAATAGAAGAGCTTTCACATCACTTTGTTTCATCCAAAACACAATGCTTCCCAGGAGTGCTAGTTAACACATTCCAACTGCAAGTCCTCAATGCACAGTTCTGATATTCAGCACCTCTGGACCACAGAATGTCCTGTGAGAATGTATTGGGTCCTGCAAACTGGAGGGGACTTTGCTTTCACCCTCTCCCTTGACACTGTACATGAATAACTTCTACAGCACAGCTGTGTAATGGAAGTTAATCTAAATCATAGCTATCTGCTCTCCTGCCCACACTCATTTAGTGAGTGCTGTATGTCCAGATTCTATAGAGAAGACTTGAGCTCTCATATCAAGTCACATGACCTCTTGGCAACCATGACCACAAAATCTGCATTCAACTTCACAGGTAGGTATTATCTATGAGATACGTACAGTGATGGACAGTTAAATTTCATGAAGGTCTGCAAAGTAATGGCAGCAGGGTCAACCTCAAGATAAATTCAGACAGGTAGAAACAATAACAATGTGTTAGCATGGGCTTCATGGACTCAAAGGCTAGAGGATAGAAATTTTCACCTATTTATCCAAGAAAACAAACTTAATATTCTGTACCCTGAAACAGAAGCTCTTCTCCTTCAGTCCAGGAAACAGTGGCTTTGCCTGCTCTTCACAGAAACCTTTCTAATAGTTGAAGATTAATATCACATCCCTCTTTAGTCTTCTTTTCCTTAAATTGAAGATGCTCACTTTTTTCAATAATTTCTTCAGACCCATGACTGCACATCTGTGATTATGACCACTTTCACACAATAACCATGACTGCATTATTGAGATAGTAATCATGCAAGCAATACTTCATATGAATTTGGCTTCTAGCCATTCAGTTGCAAGCTGCATGGTCTGTATTGTCCATCACAAAGAAGTCACCATCTCTTAAAAAGGAGATGATGTAAGGAAAACAAATAATTAGCCTAGGAGCTGACAGGTAGGAAAGTTGTTGGGGGTTACTGACCCAAACCCATTGGATATGCTATTAGACCTGGAGGAAGATGCATTAGCCTATTGTACTTTTTAAAACCCTGTAGGTTAGTTCAGAAGGACTATATCATTTGAAATGATATATCTTACACCGTTACTTCCAGAGTTTCCCAGTCAGCATTCTTCTTAGATGAAGATCTGTGTTAGGAGTAGCAAAAGGACAACATAGCTCTTCATCTTCTTTATCTTCTTTTAACAAATTGGTGTCTTCTTTCGAAAACAATCATCTCAGGACACTGAGGGAGAGAAACAAGAGAATATGTACAAATCAGATCTCATTCAGCTACCCAATGAGATGTGAAATAGATTCCAAGGTGGATCATACCCTCCAACAGACTTCTTTGCTCTGATAATGTATGGACATTCTCCAAAGTCATCTGTGCTACTGAGCCATGATGCCTTATAACTCCTACCTAGTGAAATTGTAATTTTTGCTTGTTTAATGGAGGATAAATATTTTGGGAATATTCTTAATGAACATTTTATCCCTCTCATGATGAGTACTCTCATCACCTCTGGAGCAGAGTCAACCACTTTACTGTTATTGTTCAAATCTATACGGTGTAGTTTCATACCATTTCCCCCCCATGGATTTTGAGATCTTGTTACATTCAGTTTTATTACAATTCTCCTTTATCTTTTCTCCTGTTCTCATTTAGGCTTGGTTTTCCTTTCTCTTATGAGCTCTTTGAAGTTTGCATAGTTTGACTGTTTGCATAGTATTCCCTATTTTATCCATTCACCAGGAGGAAATTATCATTTAACATAAGATTTTCATTATGGGAATATAGTATTTATTTATTTTAAAGGTTCATATGTCACCTCTCCTAAGGTATCTTGAGGTATCACTTAATCATATCAACAGCTTCAGGTGGTGAATCTTTGTGACAGTATGGTACCTTGCAAGAAGATGTGGAATGCTTACACTGAGGATCTTTTTTCTAGTGCAGAATTGAATTCAGTCAGAGTTGGTGCTACCATGAGTGAGGCTGTTTACAAATAACAATGCAGGAAAAAGTTTAAATTGTAAAGGAAAGTATAATCAGTCAAAGAAAACAATCTAAACCAGAATGTGTGAGAATGAAATATAGACCTGTGAAAAAATGTTTTGTGCTGCTGATCATCTGCAAACATCTCCAGATGCTCACAATAGCATTATATATACCGTCAAGATGCAGTTAATTTCTAAATAACGTAGTATTGGGGCCTATTTGTGTATGGCATCTGTTCCCTCTAACCCAGAAGCCCTTCCCCTTAATCCTAGACAGGAGAAACCTGGGTTTGATTGCTAACTTGAGAGAGGAGGTTACATGGTACATGTAGAAATGAGACTTGCTACTGATAACTAAGACTGGAGCTAAGTTTAGAGGAACACAAACTTACTTTCAAGGCCCAAATCCCATTACTTTTTAGTTTTTTGTACAAATAAAATACACAAAAGGAGAAGATTCTATTGTGTGCTGAATAAATACAACTTACAATTATTCATATACATACATAAACCAGCATCAAATCTTCTACTGTTATCTGCCACAGCTGTTACTTCTATACTGAATAGGGTTATCAGCCTCAAGGTAGGGCCTGGACTTCTCCCATAATTTCAAGTAATTTCCAGACTACAGAGATCAGTTCACCTGAAGAAAATGGCATTTTCAGAGAGAGGGCCCTCTGGCATCATTTCCTCTCTCAGCATCCTTCCCTTACCAAATTACAACCTCGCCAGACACCACCCTTAATCTCCAGGAATTTGCTAATCTGGTTGGCAGTCTTAACAATGAGCAATGGGGTATGCTGCATGATTTCAGTATGGTGCAGAGAACAGCACTGAAGGCCATATTAAATGTGTTGGTAGAAGTTTAGTGTGTTTAAACACAGAGCTGCCCCAGTTGTGTAGAAAGACAATCCAATTTTAAAAGCAAAGGGGACACAATAGTGGGCAATCTCCAATAGTGGAGATTGTCAAGTTTGACAATATTCCTCCCCTCCCCCCAGCCCTCCCTTCTGGAAACTGGCAGGAGGGCTGGAGACACAGACACTGTGTGTGTGTAATGTCAGTGATGTTGCTATATCACTCCTTTGTACAAACCGAAAGTGACAATGAGTAGCTCTGGGAATCCAATGAGTAGCTCTGGGAATCCAATTTTAAAAACAAAGGGGACACAATGTGTAGCTCTAGGAATCAGAAACTCTGTGGTTTTACCCTTGTACGCTTCCTTAGCCAGTCAACTGATGAAACTGGTGTGTCCTCAGCCAACCAACTGATGAAACAGAAGAGTCCAGGAAAAGGCAGGGTGCTGAAGAAGCACCCTGCTCAGCTGGCCCAGCCAGCCAGCTGGCCCAGCCAGCATCCTCCACAGCACCCGGGAAACAGCAGCCCTACTGGCCTGCCTGGCCTCCTGAGAGCCGGAATAATGGTCAGTGATGGCGTCACTCTGTGGCTGTAGCAGCATCCAAACTTGTTTCTCTCTGCATGCCCCCTGCAAACAACAGTCTTTCCAGAACAGTTCTTTCACCATCTCATACCCTAACCCATTCTCCACCCCACTATAAGGATCAGTGGGGCACTGCAATAAGTAGAATCTTCCTCTCTTCATGGCCTGCTGTTACTGGATGCTGGATGCTGGCAGCATATGAGGAAAATTAACATAAGACATCTTTAGCCCACCTTTCTTTCATGAGGGACTCAGGGCAACTGTGGCATTTTATGAGACCTGTGCATTTCCACCCTCCTGATCACCTTAGTATCCCCCAATGGGTTTCTCTGCTACCAAAAACTCGTCTCAGAGTCTCGCCACACAGTAATGCCAGGCACATGCTATTTAAGTGTCAAGTTTCACAATTTTTCTTGGGAGCTGTAATTTTAAAAGAGTGCTGGATCTGATCACTGTGGAGAGAGAAGGATCCACCCTTTTTGTAAAACAAAGAGTTGGGAGGGAGGGGTGTAAAAGAAAAGAAGCTTTGGCTAGCTCCCTTAACTCCTTAGTTGCTGAACTACAATCCCTCCCCCCCTCTCCCCCCCCAGTCCAGAGGAGACGGGGAGGGAGTAGAGTAGCTAACAACATATATGTAGTTATGTAGTTCAGCAACCCCTCTGGGTGGAATCTGCCAGATCTTAAAATAAAGACGGTGGGAGAGACTGTGTAATTCAGCAACTAAGGAGTTAAGGGCACTAGCCAAAAGCTTCTTTTCTTTTTCAACCCCCCCCCCAACTCTTTGTTTTACAAAAAGTATAAATCTTCTCTATCCAACGAGGGATAGAGTGCAAGACAGCAAGGGAGTGAATGCAAGGGAGCAAGCTGCTGCCAGTGGGCTCCCCTTGTTCCCCTAAATGCACTCGGGAGTCAAGCATGCTGGCAGCAGCAAGAGGGGGTTGAGCAGACTAGAGGAGATGCCTAGTGAAAGAATCTCTGCCAGGGAGGGGGGATTCTCCCTCTTCTCCCTGGCCGATGTTCTTTCTCACTACATTTCCCGTTGAACCTTGCAGGAAACTGACTAGAGTCCTCCACACATCAGGCATCTCGTCTGTTTTGGCTCTTAGTTCTCTCAGTTTGATTTGTAGTATAGGAAAGCTCTGTTATATTTGGTAGAATGACAGAATAGTCAGTGTGTGGAGGTAGCTGTGAGAGAAAAGGAGATCCTTTATACTAGATGAAACAGATGTTTTACTTAGACAAAAACAGAGTTCATTTATAAGTAAATTTATTTTATTTTTTATTTATTTTATCAAATTTATACTCTGCCCTCCCCATGAACAGGCTCAGAGTAGCTAACAACATATATTATACAATTAAATATATATATATGTGTGTGTGTGTGTGTGTGTATTTTTAAAAAACCATAAAAACATACAGACAACTGGTGCCATGATCAACTCAGGCTATAATAAATATCTAAAAAACCATGTACATAGCAGCAGCACAGCACAGGGTGGCCACCAGTGGAGCACAGGATGTGGCAAACAGGAAGGCAACAATTTGCTGGCTTTCAACCAAAGGCCCGGTGGAACATCTCCATTTTGCAAGCCCTGCAGAACTGTAATAGGTCCCACAGGGCCCATATCTTAATCAGGAGCACGTTTCACCAGGCTGGAGCTAGGGCCAAAAGGGGTTGAAAGAGGACATCACTCAGTCACAAATACTAATTTTCCTCATAGTTGCCACTTAGTCTAAAAATATCCCTAAAGGAGAAGAACATGAAATTCTCTAAGTTCCCAGAAGTTCACTTGCCACATAGGCTGATTTCTACCAGGTAAAATCCACCGACTTCTTATCTTAGCACTTCCCTCACAGAATAACACTCTTCTTTCACACACACAGATCTAGACTTCTAAACAGACTGACTGAACCCTTTCCCTCCAATCAGCTCACTAAAACTTGCAGCTCACTCAGTCCCTTGTGTACAGCTAACACTGTGTACACACTTCACTCATCCATCCAGCCCCCCTGCCCCCATTTCTTACTTGCATTTTTAACCACAGTAAAGGTACATTTAAAATCCACCTTAATTATCAGAAATTAAACATATAAAATATTTATATGGCAAATCATTACAGCAGTTAACCATGATTTTAAGCCATACAAATCCATAGCAATTTAAAAGGAAGTCTCAGTGTTCAGTAAGGAAAGGCTTTTTCCTTGGTTATGGAGCCTCCATAAAACATAGTACATTTTCCAGCACTAAGGCTATGCCTCACTATTATAAAGTAATGGTCTTCTGTATCTTTGTAATCACTCTGTGGTAATATAATAAATTGCTGTCCTCACAGGAGCCACTAAATATAACCAGGGCTGGCGCCTCCATTGAGGCAACCCTGGCGATCGCCTCCAGCGCTGAGGCGCCGGAGTGGGCGCCGGGGCTGGGGGAACATGGCTGCTGCTGCCGCCAACATGCATCCCTGGCCAGGAGCAGCAGCTGTGGGCCAGGCACGGCAGGCATCTGGGACAGCGTGCGGAGCAACAGAGCAGGAGGGCTGGAAGGATGCACGTGCGCCTCCCTAGCCACCTGCTGTGCCTGGCTGGGCCGGCAGCCTCTCAGCCCTTCTTCCCAGAGCCCTCTGCCCCGCAGTCTGAGTGCGCGTGTGTTACGTGCATGCGTGCAAGGGGGCCGGAGCAGTCCTGAAGCTGCCCCCCCCCGGCCTCAGGCACCAGAAACCCTGACGCCAGCCCTGAATGTAACACTGCTTTATTCTCAACCAACATGGAACTAACACAGAAAAGGAAAGTAAATAGGAGAACAGTCTAGGGGGTGTTTTCCTCCATCCCATAATCAGGTTCCAGTTAGCATTTTACTATCCATTTTACTATATCCCTCCCTCTTTAAGTTTTTCTTCTTCTGAGCTGTGGCTCACAAAAGTTCATACCCTACCCCAATTTGGTTAATCTTATAGGTGCTACTGGACTCTTGCTCTTTTCGTCTTCTTTGTTGTTGTAGTTCTGAACACAGGTTGATTTGGGTCAGTTCTTGCAACACACTCACCAAAACAGCTCTGAGGTTCCCTGACTGAAGGCTCTCCAGCCATATGGGACAACTTTCCCTTGTGGAAAACCAAAAACTAGAGTGAACTAGGAATAAGAAATTTAGAGGAGGATATCACATATTGAAATCCTAATATGAACTGATGGAAGTTAATTTTTTTTGTTTTTGAATTGGGAGTCAAACTAAATAAGCTTTCTGTCTTTCTAGAAAGGTTGAGAATGAGTTGGCCAATCTCACTATAAGTCACTCAGAAACTATTGAGATGAATAGCACAGCATCCCCTTTGTGGATTCACATAGAGAGAACATCTCTTATGTTTACTCAGATCCAACATCAAGGGAAATTGCAAGCCCTCTCCATGTTGCCACAAGTGAAATTCAGCGCTGGACTTCATGAACATGATAATCCTCATTGTTTAAGCAAGCAAGTGGATGGTGCTGTGTCATAGGGAGGTTTTGAATTATTAAAAATGTAAACACCTTTGGAACGCCTATGCCTCTCTTCTGCATATAGGCTACCAAGAAGCCATGAAATGGGCAAATTATGCTTGGTTACTACCACTTTGAGCTCAGTTGAAATCTATTCTCCATTTGCTGAGCTGTGCATATTTAACAGGAATGATTACAGATGGATTTTGTTCTAATCTTTAACCCCTGCTGCAATGCCTTAAGCGTTTATTCATAACTTGCATCCAGCTGTTTTATAGAAGAGCAGAAGTGGATGTCTGTGAAGTTCATAAACACAGTATTAGTGGGGAAAGGCGAAAAACAGTTCTAATTTCTGCCATTCCCTTTTTTTAAAAATGGACTCCCTTTTTAGACATGAGTACAAGACAGCATCACACTCACACTGTAATCTCACATTAAGCAAACAAAGATTAGTTTAAGAAGGCTTGTTGATCAGATTCTGTTGTCCATCCAAAATGACTAGCTAACTAAATAAATAATATTTCTATGGGAAAAAGCACTGAATGAAAATTAGGGTTAGGAGACAGAGAGCTTTCTTGTGAAACTTCAGGCTTCAAGCTCAAGGAATACGTCTCAGCCAAACAGAAACAAATAACTGTATATGTTCTTGCTTCCATGTAGGCTTGCCAGCCTCCTGCTCCCACCTACTGCTCCCTGGCCCTTCTCACCTGACCAGTGGGCTGGAGCATGAGGGAGAAGCGCACACACTCCCATGCTCTCCAACCGTGCTGGAAAATGATGTCATTTTCCAGCGCAATGGAAGCTGCAGGTCACACTGAAGCCCAATTAATTAAAAATCACCTCCAAACAAGCTCCCTGCTGCCCTGCCACCTCCTGCTGTCCCATGTTGGCCCCTGGGAGACCTGGCTACCCTACTTCCATGCTCAAGGTGTTTCTGAATGGACCTGATTTCTAGATCCAGGTCAGCTGAACTTCAAGCCAGATTTCTGGAGAGAAATTTCCTTGGTAGCTGGAGATGAAAGCAAGATTTACTTGCCCCCAGTTCCAATTTCCCTCTCCCAAGAAGTTGAGGAGTGGGAGGAAAAAAATTACCACATAGGGACATTCTAGGAATTTCCTATAGTGTCACCCTAGAAGTGACATCACATCCTCCTCAGACTCCACCCTCCCCAGACACCATTCAGAACATGGCATTTTCCTTGGCAGAGCTGAGAACTCTAGTGGGAATCACTATTTTAAATTGTATCTCTGTCCTGAACTCATGAAAAATACTTATTTTTCAGCCTGACTCTATTCCCATGTGCAGTAATACTTGTTTAAAAGGTAATACTTAAAAGGTAATACTTGCTTACCTCAAGCTTATTGTAGAGATTGTTTTAACACCACCAATGAAGTGCTTTAAGCACTAAAAGAAAAAACTTACTATAAAATGCTTCACCTTACCACCTCTGAGACCAACAATGACTGACAAAGAGAAGAGGCAGAAAAAGAAGTGGTACTTGCTAGCTGTTTTCTTCATCATCTGTGGGGTTCTCAGTGCTGTTACATGCTCTGGTACATCTGCAAGTGAAGAGTGCTTCTTCCAGAACTACATTAGCCAAACAGATTAGATGCTACACAGGCGCATCTAACCTTATCTAAGCCCCCCCTCTTTCTCCACTCCCCAGATATAACATTATTGCACAAACATCTCCTCCCTGCTGTCGTTCCCATTCCTGTTCTCACCTCCCAAAACACAAGGCCTCTGAGCTCTGCCCCTTCCATTTAATCTGTGCTTCCCTCCTTAATGACATACACTAATGTGTGTTAACAGATGTCTGAGGGAAAATTAGCTGTGGTGTCCAGATCAATTAGAGCTGAGTTGCTGTGCAGAAACAATTGCTCAATAGGCTGTGGAGGGGGGTGTATGAGAGAGTGTGTGTGTGTAGTGGTGGTAGCTTTTTTTTTCATACAAAGGTAGAATTGTGCCTGCCCAGCTTGAGCATGACTGCTCCTGTGAACTCCTGTTCCAAACAATCCTCCTCCTTACTTAATGAATTCTGATCTCTCTACCAGATGCAGACAGCTCCAACAGCTGCAGGCAAACAGTAGCAGCACAACAGTGAATGTGAGGCAGCTACACTCTCTTTCAGGAGAACTTTGCAGTGCTAATTTACACTTTATGTTTTGAAACTCACAGATGTTTTTGTTTTTACTTTTAAGGCAACTGTAAGGCTCTGTGTGTGTGTGTGTGTGCTTGATCAAAGACACAGCTTTAGGAAGGGATGTTTAACCTGTTTTTTCCCCTTCTGGGGCTAACAGCATTGGTGGTGGTGGTGGTTTAGATGGTAAAAACATGACTGCCACCCACTGCTGCTGCGTCAATCAAGTTGTAAGCGTCCACCCAATGAACACAAAAGCTTCAGGAGATGAATCTCTGCAGTTTGGTTTAGAGATGCACTCTGCAGGTGGGAAGTTGAAGTTTCAGTGTTTTCTTGGATTTCAGATTGCTCATATGTTCTTGTGTACTTCTAAACTTGGTGATAAGCATTGTAGGAAAGTTACTACCTCTTGTCAAGGGACTTTCCAGCAACAAAATCCAGAAATGGGGCTCTAAGCAGGGATACCACCAACTTGGATGAGTTACAGATTGCATCAGCTAGTCCCATTATAATATTGGACATATATCCCCTGAAAAATAGTTGATACAGACTTAACTTCTAGAGTGGGAGCAACATTTCCTTATGTGCCTGTAGAGCGAAATTCTTTCCTTATCTTTAGAGCAGACCCTTAAACAAATATTCACAGTTTAGCACTTATACTAAAAAATCTTTGAGCTCTACCTTGTTCCCTTGATTTCCTGCACAGCTTCTTTATTTTCTTAGTTTCAAGAACCCAGTTCAGAAAGGCACCCAAGCCCAAAATCAGCTTTAACCACATGGATGGTTGTCACTGATGTGAAGAGCTTTACATTTGTGTTTGAAGTCTCCATTGCCTTTCATGCTTTGCTGAATCAGCCTAAAAATACACAGTTCCAGATCTGTGGATTTCTTCTGCTGGCATGCTAGTGGACAATTCATGTCCCACAGGCCATACGCAGCCTCTGAGGCATTTATATGTAGCTCACAGACATTTGTGAAAAACCTGAGCATTTCAGCTAACATGCTGAATTACGGTAAAACACTAGTTTTCTTTTTTTTGATATATTATTTTATTAAAACAGAAAATAACATTGGATTATAGAGAAAATATCAGAAGCAGAATATATAACAGAAAGTAACATTAGACAGTAAACATAATATCGAAAACCAAATATATAACAAAGTATTAAAACTATATAATAATAGAACAGAAAGTAACACTAGACAGTAAACATAATATCGAAAACAATATATGAGTATTAAAACTACATAATGTTTCTCCTCTCCATCCCCCACTTATTTATGCTAAAATGCATTATACTCGACACTTTTATATTAAGCATTTATAAATCTCTAGCTTTCATGATTATAGAGAGAAGTTGAACATTGTGTGACAATCCACAATGTAGTTAGAAAAAAATATGCCCTACATGTTTACCAAAATTATGCAAATGCATAATTGTGCATGTAAAATTATGTTATTTATCTATAACTAAATGTTCAAACAGCATCAGAGCTCCATATAGTAATTTTTTGTAATATTTATCAATGCTGGTAAGGTGTCCATCTCCCTCATAGAAAATACCAGCCACATTAACTTTCCTCAGTAATTGGTTGCTGACACTAAAGTTTAACCATTAAGGCCATTAAGCTTCATGGTCTTCAAGACTGTATTATCTGAGTGCCTCCTCTTTCTGAGGTATTATTAGCAGTCCATTTTGTAAAGGAGAAAGTGAAAGATATGCAGAAGAAATGGCTCAGCTGAGGTCAATTGAGGAATCTGGTCAGTCCTAACTAGAGGTGGGCACGAACAGCAATATGAACAAAAAACCCCACAAACAGCCCAATCAGCTGTTCGCGAGCAAGCTGTTCATGAGGCCCCATTCCCGATAAACATGTGTTCTTTCCAAGCCCTGTTTGTGGTGTTCATCAGCCATTCGTCAAGCCAGACAGTCCGGCGCCTTTCAATCAATTCCCTTGGTAACAGTAGGCACGGACTTTGTCTGAACTCCTGTTGCCCTGGAAACCCCAATCTAAGCCCATGGGCACTTCACCACTGATTCAGCCGCTTGTCAGGGAAAACCCTGACAAGGGCTGATTGCAGCCTGCCAGGGTTTAAATTTCCCTCTCCCTGCTGCTGCTCAGCACAGGAAGAGGGACATTTAAATTCCCCACTCAGCTGCATGTCAGGGAAACCCCTGACAAGTGGCTGAGTGCAGCCTGCCAGGGTGAAATGACCTTCTCCCTGCTGCTGCACAGCAGGGGGGAGAGGGGACACCCCCGACTCAGCCACTTGTCAGGAGTTTCCTGACAAAGTCTCTCCTCCCCCTCCCTCTAGCCAGCTGGAAGGAGGGAGACTTTGAAGAGAAGGAGGTTCCCCATGCCGTTTGCAAATGGCGCAGGGAACTTTCTTCCTTTCCAAGTCTCCCCCCTCCCACCCATGAACAGCCTACCATGAACATGTTCATTAACAGGGTCATGTTCGTGGTTGTTCGTGATTCTCTGTTCGTGGATGGCAACAAACAACGAACGTGTTCGTTTTTTTCCTGTTAGTGCCCACCTCTAGTCCTAACTAGACATGGGCACAATCCAAAAAAAAAATACCGATCAAGCTGTTCGTGGATCTGCACTGGTGACGACCCCAGATCACCGATTCACTCCGATCAAGTCCCGTTTCCGATCTGGGATCTGGGATCAGAAGGGCACCCCCCCCCCCACACACACACACACTTAGAGCAGATGGGGAAAAAAGTTTTTAACCCGGTGACGAGCCGCCTCCCCTCAGGGAGGGGACGTTTTCACACACACACACACACACACACACACACACACACACACACACACACACACACACACTTAGAGCAGAGGGGGGGAGTTTTTAACACGGCGATGAGCCGCCTCCCCTCAGGGAGGGGACGTTTTCTCTTTCTCTCTCTCTCTTTCTCTCTCTCTCTCTCTCTCTCTCTCTCACTCACTCACACACACACACACTTAGAGCAGAGGAGGGAGTTTTAAACCCGGCGACGAGCTGCCTCCCCTCAGGGAGGGGACATTTTCTCACACACACACGCACGCACGCACGCACGCATGCACGCACGCACTTAGAGCAGAGGGGGGGGGTTTAACCCATCCCTGCCTCTCCAAATAGAGAGAGAGAGAGACACCCCATCAACAAGTTTCAGCCAGCTTTTTTCAAAAAGCAGGGATAGAATCCATTCCTCCCCACCCGATTTTAAAAGCAAGCAGCCAGTCTTCCAAAAGCATATTTTAAACAGGAAGGAAGTAAAACCAGGATCCACACGGATCCTCGCAGATCCTATGGTTTTTTAAATAGGAAAAACACAAATGAAACATCAAATCACATATCAACTTCTTGCAAAAAGCAGGCACTGGGCTGAGAAGCCAGGAGGAGAGAGAGATCTCTTTTCAGTGTTAACTCTTTCAACGCACTGAATGAACTCAGGAGAGGAGCGCAAAACAGCTTCAGTTGATATATGCTCTCACAGCAAGGGGTTTTTGTTTTCATTCAGTGCGTTGAAGGAGTTAACACTGAGAAGAGATCTCTTCTCAGTGTTAACTCTTTCAACGCACTGAATGAACTCAGGAGGAGCGCAAAACAGCTTCTGCTGATAGCCGCACTCAAAGTTTTCTCTCTCTCTTAACCCCTTCCTCTCCTGCCTCCGTTGCCAGGGGAATAAATTGTTGGAGCCTGAATGTCTAGCTTCCCGATCCTATCACGATTGCCCCGTCCAGCCCCGGTCCAGCCCCCTCCCGACTGCTGGATCGTTTGCTGTGGAAGACAACGATCCACCAGGTCCCGATTGTGCGAATGCCATTATCGTGGGGTTTTTTATTGTAATGCAGATCGTGCCCATCTCTAGTCCTAACCATCAGACCATGTCTTCTCCTTGTTTACTGCTCTTTCTATATCTCCATCAAATACATTCTTATTTCTGCATTCTCTCACTCAAGGCCAGTTCGTACACTACTGTTTTGAAAGACAATGCACCTATTTATTTCTGGAAAGTAGGGCTTTTTTTCTAGCAGTATGCTCCAATACATAGTACCAGCACTTCATCCCACCGTACTGGCGTCTCTTTTGGCTGGCAGGCTTGGGCCCCCAAGGCAGGGAACATAATGAGTACCAACACCTCTTTTTTTTAAGAAAAAAAGCACTGATAGAAAGTGATGTTTTAGCATGTCTCCTATAAACCCACGTTACTTTACAGTGTGTTTTGAAAGCTACATTCCATTTTAAAAAACTCTTTACTAATGTTCCTAATTCTTTCAGGCATTTTAGAGTAATCTGAAGAAGTGTGTGTTTGGTACAGAATCATTCAGCCTTCATCCTATTTCCCCCTGGTCATCATCCCACCTCCATGTTACATTCCACCCTTATCATGCACCTTTTGTATGAGCAGCGATGGGCTATGAACACACAGACTTTGCAGTAGCCTGTTGTCAGATCAGCTTCTGAGCCACATTTATCAAAATTATCCCACAGTCCTTTGCAGAGGCGGATATTAATAGTGTTCATTTAAAATCAAGAGTGTTACTAATGCTTTTTTCCTGTGTGCTAAATGGGAAGAAACAAGAATTATCCAAACAAATGCACCAAAGGCAAGTCAGTTGAGAATAGGTAATAAGGCAGGGAAAATTTCTGGGTGGGAATCACTTCGCAAGAGTAGGAAAACATTAAAATCCTGTATATGCTACAAATAATGCTGAAAACAAGGAAGTATGGCCCAAGTCCCTGTCTTCCCACATTTTTATTCTCTGATAATTTGTGATATAGTATCTACAGGGCATCCATTGCAACAATTTCATCATGATAATGGCAAAGAGAATGGTGAAATTTAATGCAAAGAGTGCATTCAGTTGGGTATTGGAGTGGTAATGCAGGGGATATATTAAATTCAGCAAGAAGCCTAAGGTCACTCGTAACAGGGTTTGAAATAGCAATAAAAGAGATGACCATTCATCATCTCTCTTTGTGACATTGTCCTTAATGACAAGAATCTACCCCAAGCAAACTTCTTCACCACTTATTTCCATGCTCACTAGTGATGCTACAAAGTTTGAAGATAACAGGATTGTGATTTGGATTCCTCCCACTCATGGTGCTCACTTTTATTTTGAGTTGATCCTTTTGCCCTCAAATTATTACTGTGCAATTTGAAATCAGTTGTAGTTCAAGCCTATGCTTGGCACTTGAATAGCTGGTAGTCATCATCACGTGAGACAGCTGAGACCTATAGCTGCTATTGGCAACATGTAAAGGGATCCCATAGCAGTCACTAAACTTAAGCCATTTCTTTTTAAAGAAGAATTTCATCCTGGGAGTTGTTCCAGGTGGGTAGTCATGTTGGTCTGCTGTAGAAGAGCAAGACTGAAGTCCAGTAGCACCTTAGAGACCAACAAGATTTCCAGGATATGAGCTTGACTCTCAAAAGCTTACACCGTGGAAATCTTGTTGGTGTTTATGGTGCTACTGGGCTCAAATCTTGCTCTTCATGGGAATAATTTCCTACCTTCATTCATAATGTAAAAGTCATAATCAAAGTGCATCTTATAGCACAGTGCAGCATCCTATCAGCTTTCTGTAAGGGTACATTTTGAGATTTCACATACAAAAGTTTTAAATGTGCAGACCATTGCCTTCACTCTAGAAATCAACTTAAATTGTTTATTTGTTGCCTTTCCAACTCAAGAAAGTGCCAGACAGTTCACAATCTTACAGAATGTGACAATAATGATAAATTAGCATAAAACAAGAAATCAGAAAAGATTTATTTTATTGTTTAAACCAGATAGGAGTTTCATTTTATAAGGTGTTCAAAATAATACTGTTTTTAACTGGCATTAGAATGCCTGCAATGCAAGACAAATGTAGTTCATCAGTAAAGGAATTCCAGGAGTTTGAGTAGAGTTGTCAGCCCCCCTTACCTGGAAACCAGGTGATGTGGGGTTGTGGGCAGGCAGAGCCTCTATTGCTTCTGGTTTCAACTGGAAGTGATGTCACTGGAGGGCCTTTGGAATGCACATATATGCCATTTTGCTGTGTGCTCTGGAGCTCCTGGCCTACCTTCTCCACCTACCAACCTGGTGAGCAGGCCCAGGGGGCAAAAGGCCACCAGGGAACTGTCATCCCTTGACTTGGGATAATTGTTAAAAAGGTAAGGATATGGGTCCCCTACCAGATAATACCTTCCTCACCATGGGCTTCTGCAACAAGGCCTCCTCAGACTGTCTTAATTTCCAGGTATATATGAATAGGGGTGGTCCTTCAGATATATGATATATGTGTGGAAGTGGACCTTTGGACCTAAGCCATTTGGGGGTATTAAAATCAAAGCCAGCACTTGTACTGACAATGGCAACACACCTGGAGAAGTTAATATACAATAGGTATTACATTCTCATAGCAGTATCCTTTCTAACATTTTGGATGCTATATTTTGTACCATCTAAATTTTCTGGACATTTTCATAGTCAAAGAGGGATACAGAGGCACTCGCAGACAGCAAGGTTGCTCATTTGGTGGAGTGAGGTGGAGTGTAGAACCTAAATAAAGCAGGTTGAACTGATCAGTTTTACCCCAGCCTATGACATTGCCATTTTGTCTGGATTAAGCTTTAGTAGGTTTACCCACTTCCAGTGCCTGTACTTCCAGACTCAGGATTAGATGTTCTGTCTATGCAGATTCACATTGGATCTCACCTTATAAATGGGAAAGGAGCAGATTAAGAAATATGTTGTGTATTTACTAAGGGTGTGTGTACATAACAATAAACAAGCTGAAAATATATACAGAAATGGCTGGTTCAGCTTGTTAATGTAGCTTCTTAAATGTCTAAACAAAACCAGGAAACCAAGCTATAACAATTTCTCCCCATTGATCAGTTTGTGGGTTTTGTGTGTTTTGGCTTGGTTTTTACCAGTGCAGCAGCAGCAGCACAGACAGGCTGTCTAGTGTCATTGTGGCGGGAAGGGGAATGAGCCAGTCGAAAGGAAAGGAGCACCTATCCTCCATTGGAGGGCAGAGAGGAAGGGGAAACTTTTTTTTTTGGCTGCAGGCAACAGCATTGACTTGCAACTAATGGGAAACATAGGGAAGATATACTCACTTTGTCTTCCTCCTCTTCCATTACATTCAGGCATCCTTGAGACTCATGCAAGGCACCTCTTCTCTTTCCCTTGCCCTCAGTTGGAAGGAGAGTCACTCAATATGCAGGGCCCACTGCACTGGAAGGCAGTCAGTAGGCAGCGGGACCCAACTGGCTGAGGAAAGGGCTTAGTTGCTGCCCAGTGGTGATCAGTTCCTGGAAAGGGAAGCCAGCTCCTTCTCCTCTGGACCTTGAAAAAGAGCCTGGTGCCTGAGAAATGTCACCTGCCTTTCAATGGTTTCCGTGAGAGGTCATCTCATCTGTTGTAGAGGAGGTGGTCAGGGGCTTGATGCCACTAGGAACTCGGAGGGTTGATGCTTTGGAAGGAAGAGTGTATGATTTTGGTGCCATTATATGGGGAAAAAAGTTGTCCCAGAGCCTTGTTTCCCATCTCGCCCCAACAAGAACAGTAAGCATCTGTGTTTGCTTGGCGAGCACTCAGCCGAAATGAATGATAACAGGGAAACTCAAATGGATTAGATCCAAGGTAGAACTAGCCCACTCGAAACCAAACCATAATGTTACAGACTTGATTTGAAAGCCCTGGATCCAAATCTTAAAACGGTAAAATTCAAATTGTACGCCCCTTGTATTTACATAATGCAGATGCAGGTGAACAAATCAAGCAATTAGAGAATGGTCTGTAGATAATAATAATAATAATAATAACATTCAATGTATATACCACCATTCAGGACAACTTAATGCCCACTCAGAGCGGTTTACAAAGTATGTCACATTATTATCCCCACAACAAAACACCCTGTGAGGTAGGTGGGGCTGAGAGAGTTCCAGAGAACTGTGACTAGCCCAAAGTCACCCAGCTGGCTTCAAGTGGAGGAGTGGGGAATCAAACCCGGCTCTCCAGATTAGAGTCCCGCACTCTTAACCACTACACCAAACTGGCTCTCCAATGCAGCCCAAATATGCAGTCCTTGGTACACTCATAAGAAGAATGTTCACGTGCCTTCTTCCATCCATCTCTCAGTGTGTATGAAAACGCCATGTGCTCCCTTCCCCAAGCCTTCAGCATGGTGCTAGTTCCTATGTAATGTTGTTTTGCACATAAACATCTGTGGATGTTAGCCAATGCCTGTCAACATTAAGATAGATCCAAACATGCTCTGAGTAGCCTTCCTCCAGACTAAGAAGCCTTGTCCAACTTAAGTGCCTGTGCCTCCACTGGAAGAAGCACTTAATTTGGAGGCAGTCTTCAAGCTTGAACCAAGGAGGGTTATAAACATTTTAATTAATAAATAAACAACCTTTGATCAGTGGAGTGGTAACATAGGGGCAGGAATTATCCTGTTTGGTCTGATCAAAATTTCTATAGGTCACAAGTAATATAACTCACATTCTTCTGCAGAGACCATTGTTCCCTATCCCTTCATTCAATGCATCCTTCAGATCCACTGCACTGTGTTTTGTGCATCTCAGTCACAATAATTAGTGTCCCAGAATTCTTCATGCTGCACCAACACTTTAAATTAAATTAGAAAATCAGGTAAGTTTCTCTAAATATCAATGTTTCGAATATCTCAGTTCTAGAATTTTAGCTTTCTAATTGCAGAATTTATACCACCAATGCAGAAATCTAAATCATCTGATCATGATCAGAGAGGATAGGGATAGATTGAGATGGGTAGCCATGTTAGTCTGTCTGTAGTGAAGTGAAAAGGGCAAGAGACCAGTTTTATGCATGGGAAGCCGTAGTTTAGAAAACAGCTAGGAATTGTTGTATACAGTGTCCTTCACAGGTGCTCCAGTTATTTGGCAAATAGGAATAATGGGAACTTTGGTTATATTGAAAAGGAGGGCAGCAAGCAGAAAATCTTTTGCTTCTGTATGTTGTGCTTGTGAACTCACAGCTGCAAAGCTATGCTGAGCCTAGCAGTCACACTTTAAAGCAGGATAAAAGCGTATCAGAAAGAATTCATAGGGAGACCAAAAAATGACCTGAGATGGAGGGCAGGCCTCATCATACAAGATTCGAGGTAGGTAAGTGACCTGATCATTATGCAGATACACCCAGAAAAGACAGTCACAGCATGCTCTTTCTTCTTGCAGACGTAGGCACAGCAAGATCCTCTGGGGTGGAAGCTTTATGATAGAGAAATTAATTTTCTAAGCAACAGTTATAGAACTTGTCATCTGATACAGCCCTCAAACTGTGCTGAGACACTTGCCCATAGAAGCTAGACTGTAGTGTGTCATCAGCAGATATCAGAATGGGAGTCAGGGTTCAACATAATACATATGGTAATACACACACACACACACACACACACACATGTTAGAAGAATGAAATTATGCTGTTGGGATAACTGAGCTGGGCCACCTATCACAGGCTACCTAAGGAAGCTCTAGGAAAAGATGAACGGGCCATTGAGCACAGGAGTGAATTCCTTTTGCACAAGAATGTGTCAGGATCATCGCTTATTCAGGGTGTGTTCCACATGAGGACAGGCTTGTGTAGTTTCCCCATTGCTGCTATTTCCCCTAGTGCGGTGCAGCAACAACAGAACTTCCATATAAAAAGTTTCCTCATAGTTTCTCAGCCCCAGACTCTGAGTCATCCCCCCCCCCAACCATGCCACTAGGGATTTTTCAGTTTTTTAAAAATGGCAATGGGTTGCCCTTGGAGAAAATGGTCACATGGCTGGTGGCCCCGCCCCTGATCTCCAGACAGAGGGGAGCTTAGATTGCCCTCCGCGCCGCAGAGCGGCACAGAGGGCAATCTAAACTCACCTCTGTCTGGAGATCAGGGGTGGGGCCACCAGCCATGTGACCATTTTCAAGAGGTTCTGGAACTCCATTCCCCTACGTTCCTGCTGAAAAAAAGCCCTGGTTATAGCTGTACACCGATTGTTATATCAGGTTCTTTGAAATCATTCTTGAAAGCTTGTGCTACAATAAAGTTGGTTAGTCTTAAAGGTGCCAGTGGACTCTTTGCCATTTTGCTACTGCAGACTAACACGGCTAACTCCTCTGGATCTTTGAATTCACAGCTTTTATTTAAATGATATGTCTTTCCCCATATATCTCTGAAATCAAAGGGGGCAGGGATGTATCTAAAAAAAATTAAAGCTGGGGATTCAGAGAACCTGGTACAGAGATTGTTAGAAAGATACTCAATTGCCAGTTAAAAACCAGAGGGAGGAAATGGACATGGCAGAGGCAGGGGCAGGGAAAATGGAATATCAGCCATCCAGGTTTCCTGCAATCTTTCCCATAATTGGCCCCAGAAATCCAATGTGAAAAAACATTCTTTTCTGTCTAGATTCTCACTTTAGAGCCACTGCCTCAGATTTAATAATGGATGAAGCAAAAATGTCCCAGGGAACAGTATTCTTATGTAACTCCCCATACCCAATAATCTGAAAGCACTAGATAAATCAATTACCTATATTACCGCAGTAAGGATCCATGATGAAGCGCTACTGCAAGGTTGGAAAGGGCGAGGAATATGGATGGAGCACAAACTGAATTAAAATTAGCAGCAGTGTGTATAGGGAATCCTACATAGTGTTGCCCTGACATGGATAGCCCAGGAAAGCCTGATCTTGTCAGATCTCAGAAACAAAGCAGAGTTAGCCTTGGTTAGTACTTGGATGGGAAACCACCAAAGAAGACCAGGGTAGTTATACAGTGGCCGGTAATGGCAAATTACCTCTTGTTAGTCTCTTGCCTTGAAATCCCCAGCTCTGGTTGCCACAGCACAGTTAGCCAAATTGCTATACATGTAAAGGCCTCCAATAAGCAAAGGTGTCCCCTTGCCAGCAAGGAACAAACATGTGTATGTACTGTGGCTTACCTTTTTGGGATCTTGGCCACTGTATCTTTGGGATCTTTGGTCCAGGTAGAACTAAGAATTACGAGGGGGAATAAGCACTCTTAAAATGAAAAGGGTTTTTATTGAGGTATCATAATTGAACAACTGTTACAAGAAATGAGAGCGAGAGAGATTACAACGCAGCACACAAAAAACATTTCCCTAACAGCTACCTTCATGGAATCCACACATCCCATCATAGTGCCAACCTGTTGGAATGATAGCATCTTCCTGGTGCGATTTCTTTTTTTTTTTTTTTAATAATTTTTATTTTTCAATATCTAACATACAAAACTACAATGACAGTAACTACAAAAGACTACAATAGCACAGGGGAAGGGAAAGAAGGGAGAAAAAAGAGAAAGGGAAGAGGGGGTGGAAAAAAAAAAGGGAAGGTAACCTACAAACACTAAACGCTACATTTCAATGCTTTCCCTTCATACTGCCATAGTAAAAAAAATAGCTTAATAAAGTAGTGACGGAGTGGTTGATCATACAAATTACAAATTACAGTTCAAATTAAATCTTTTTCCCTCCCCTGGGCCTCGGACGCAATTCCCTCTGCGCAGCTACCGCCAGAGCGCTCATTGCCTCCCCCCTCCCTTCAGGCTTCGGATCCTCTTCTTTTTGCTTGGTGTCTGGTCCAAATTCTGGATTTTTATCCACAAAATCCCTTAGCTGATCTTCCGAATTAATCTTGTGAGCTTGATCTTTATAACTAAACCCGATTCCTTCCGGGAGTAGCCATTTGTACTTTATGTCACATTCCCTCAAAAGAGCTGCCAACTTCTTGTACTTAAATCTTCGCTTCCGAACTAAAAATGGAACGTCCTTCAATATCTTGACTTTATTTCCCAGAAAATCCAATTCCGCATTGTATGAATTATATAGGATACTGTCCCGGACCCTCTTAGATGAAAACTCGATAACAATCTCGCGGGGCAGCTGCTGCTTCATTGCATATTTTGAAGATGCCCGACGGACTCCCAAAATGGCGCTTTTCACTTCTTCTTTAGTTGCCCTCGCGGGTGTCGCTAAAAGTTCCGAGGCAAGATCCCACAAATCCTCATTTTCCTCCTCTTTAACATTCTGGAGACGCAAAATGGTTTGTGTTCGCTCCACTTGCAGTCCGATCAGCTGGTTTTCCACCAACTTTAACTCCCTGTTCGTTGCTCTCGTAAGTGACGCACTTTCTCGGGCAGACTTCTCTGCCTCCCCCCGCTGCTTCTTTAATGGCTTTCACATCGCTTTCAATTAAGCCCACCCTTTGATCTGTTTCATTCAGCTTGTCAACAAAGGGTTTTATGGCTTCCATAACCGCTCTTTTAACCAGTTCCTCAAGCGTCTCGCCCCTCTGCAAGGCAGCCGTAACTGACTTGCCAAGAGCAGGACTCTGCTTTTTCACTGCCATTTTAGGGGGGGGGACTGCCAATCTTCCGAGACTCTATGGGGGGGGAGAAATCCGAGTCTTCTAACCTTCAGACCCCCCCACTCCTCACATACGCTTGTAGTAACAGAAGGGATTCGCTTACTTGCAGGCTTTCGCCTAATCCTGTTCCTTGCCGTTTTCCATAGCCCGGCAGCACACTAGGTGCCGCGCTCGTCTGCCGGCCTCCATAGGGACAAACGGGCAATTTACCCCCTGCCTCGATCTGTCAGAGGGCTCTTCCCGCCGCGCCCCGGACTCAGACTACCTGCCTGTGAGTCTGGGGGCTAACCTTTGCAGATCAGCCGCCCGGCCAGGCGGCTCGGCCGCTTCTTCTCGGACCTGCTGAGAGGAGCATCTGACATGGCTGCGAAAACGAAACCGAATCTTCCTGGTGCGATTTCTGACATCATTGCACCACGAGAGCGGAATTGTGGTACGATGATGTCAGGAATCGCACCAGGAAGACGCTATTGTTCCGATAGTTTAGCGCTATTCCGAGATGTGTGGATTCAGCCCTTGTCTATAAAGGAAAACAAGGGTGAGGGATGATAGCATATGACCTGTCCTATAGAATGTGGGGATCCTGTAGAGTCCTAATGTGAAGAGCAGAAAAGTAGAGCATGGAAATAGAGATCAGTTTGTGTCTCCAAGGAACCTGTGCCACACATGGGGCAATAGCTGGAAAAACTGCTACTGAGTATTGGGGATTTGTGAGCTATACTTATAGTACAGATGTTCATGATATGGAATGTGTTGGTCATAAGGTGGGGCAATGATAAGTGAACAAAAGAATGGGAGTGACAGATGGCTGTCTCTAGGAGGAGGATGGGTTTATAATAAGGCTGAGCACCTGCTAGATCCAGCTGTGGATTAAGACTATCAGAAAACTTAATTCTGAAGAATTGCCCAAGTTTAGGCTGGGGAGGAGGCTGATATTGAAAAGGGGAGTTTTCCTGGTTTGCATAGAGTTAAAAATGATTCCTGGAGGAGGTTTGGGAAACAGCTGAGGCTGGGTTTAAGGAGAGGGCAGAAATCTTCCTGTACAGTCACAAAGATAAAGGCAAGAACTAGATGGGGCAGTCCATTGCTCATTGTTTTGGAGACCAAGGTTGTTCATCAGGGTCAAATTCCTCAGAGAGGAGGCTCCAGAGTCCTTGGGGAGAATGGCCCTCTGGCTTAATCAGCCTGAAGTAGTCTTTAGGAAGGAGCAGGTGTTCATTCCATTGTTAACTCACCATTGCTTCATTGCCCTCAACATGGCTCACTGCTGCTTTACAAGTCACTGCTGTTAACATAACTTTAGCAGGATGCATTTTCTAGCCCTAAGCCCATGTTTGAACCAAAACGGGGGCCCAAATGGAGGTCTCCTTGAGGCAAGTGTCCAGGGGCTACAACACTTTCCACTACCACCGAATAAGGTCAGGGGGATTAGCTAGTGAAGATGAGTGATTCCAATTAATAAGAGACTGAGTAAGTTATCCCTTTTAGGAAAGAAGCAGCAAGGAGGGAATGAAAAGGAAGCAGAGAGAGACAGAACTGAAACAGAAAAACGTCTGTTCAGTGTCTCATGAAGAGTCCAGCAACAAAGTAGTAGATAAGACAGCTAGACTGCAAATAAATCCAAAGGGGAGGGGGAAGCAGGACTTACATGTTGTGTGTCAGAATGGAGGTACCAAGTGAATCAAAAGAGGAGAATCGTTTTAGAATGGACAAAAGCACACCTTGGAGAAAGAATCTATCCCTGGTCATACGGTAAGTGGGACACAGAATGAAACTATCATTTCCTTTCTGGGGACAGAGGCAGGGGCCAAATGTGAGTCTCAACACTGATGATGGGATATAAATTAATAGGTTCTAGAAGGCATGTTGGCTAGGAGCAAATTCAAACTGTATGGATAATGGGGAATGAGTTGCTGACCCAAATGTGGACATATGTTTTGGGTGATGTAATGGGCTTGCTAATTATAGGTAGGTAATTATAGGTAAATTAAAGGTTTTTAATCATTACTCTTGTTTTTTCATATTCCTTTGGGGATATGAAGTAGTTTACAGTACAAAAAAAAATACAACAGAAACAAACAAGAAAGGGGGAAAGGCTTCTGAGTGAAGAGCAGACCTTTTCTCCCTGTTCATCTCTCTTACCTCCTTGCTGTATATCCCATCCAGCTCTAGGCTGAGAACCAAAGGATAAAAGCTCTTTGGCTCTTGCTTTTCAGCTTGCATTTCTAGGCATACCCAGGCCTTCAGTACCTATAAACAGAGGAGAAGTAAACTCCGCCAGTTCTTATTCATCTGCCGCTGGCTACCTTGCAAGCTCTTTCCCTGCCACAATCAATTGCAAATTTCTGGGGATAGCAATGCTTTAAGCTCTTTCTAGGAGCTTTGTAGTTTTTTTGACTGGTTTGGTGCTGTACTTCTACCTTCCATTTGGCCTTCTGTCAGCTGGACAGAGATTTTTACATCACCTTTAGTCAAGTTTGATACATAACATGGAAGGAGGAAAAGACATGCCTTAATATCCATCATGGAAATGTAGCATCCAGAATGGAGGCAGTGAGGTAATAGAGCTGTTCAGCAGTTGCAAACCTGTTCAAAAGCGATTGAAGGCAAATGAAGGACAGGTAAACAGCTTGGCCATTTGGCTCATGGGTGATTGTAGCTGTCAGACATGATACGTTCACCTATGAAATATGTTCATTGCAAAGTTTGTGGCTTCTCTAATGAGAACTGATTGCCTGTAGTCACAATGTTGAGCTGGTTCAAGGACCGATAACATTCAAGTGAAATGGGTACAAGTTGCCCAGCAGGTTGCCCATGTGTGATATTAGCCTTTGCAGGGGAGTGAGGAGGAATTAAAGCTAGAGAGGCCCCACTAAGGTGGGCAGGCAGATGTGAACACACACTTATTGTGATTTCTGAGAGAACTAGGCCCATTATTATTGTATTTTTGATGAGCAAGGGGGAGTAATTCTTGGAGAAAAATCTCAACTGTCAAGCCATGCTGTTTCCCATTTCCCAATCACTCTTTTTGTTCCTTCCCCTTAAATTGCAGTTATTTTAGTATCCTTTGCCACCTTAACCTGAAAGCAGAAAAGGCTTCGAGCACTATAGACAGGTAAGAAATCGTAGCTAACTGAGCCCATCTCCCTCATTTTATTCTCTTCAAAGAAACCATACCTGCCATGAAGAAGGCTTGGAAACCTTTATTCCTCTTTACTTCAGAATGATATGAGTTTTTGTTCTTCATCTAAACTGTTTAAAACATTTGACCTTATAAAACTGCTTGCATCGTAAGCCAGCTCTGCCTATCCTGTGAAATGATATACACGTACCTATGCATCCCAAGCAAATTGTTATATTTTCCAAAGTGGAATATGTGATCTCTTTCAAGGTTTTAAGAACTATTCTGAGCTCCACTGATAGCATAAAATCTTAAGGCTCTAGACTTAACCTTTTGGGAAAGCAGTTGTCAATCTGGATCCTGGGGAGCTGCTATTTTAACAGCAATAAAGTGCCTATCCTTTCAGCACAGCACAGTTTCCAATTTATAATACCATACTTAGGGATCAGCTAGAAATTTCCAGAGGCTATTTTGACCAGCCAGACTTGGAGAGGAAGAGACCAAGAAGCTTCCTGCTGTGCCATTTCTCAGGAGCTGAGAATTTAATTGGAAAGTGAATTGGGAAGATCAGAACGGCAGTGGCTCTGGGCAAAGAGGGCAGGACTGGTGCTAATAAATATAATGTCCTTCATTTAGGAAGTGAAAATAAACAATGTTGACAGAGGGCAGACTGCAGGACAGGACACCAAAACAGCTGCATCCTTTGTACTAATAGCTTTACTCACTGGTTGTTCATTTAACGTCTTAACAAAAGCTTTGAGGATGCTCAAGTGAGTTCAAGTCTGTGGCCCTTAAGAGAACCCATGCCAAAATGGTCCAAACACAACATATGAAAGTACTGAAAAACTGTGCTCAGTTGAGATATTGAAAAAGAGAAAATAATCATGGGCAGGGAGGAGCTGCATTGTATACTTTTGTAGAATAATGAAATGTTGGCAATCTTTCCTGAAGAAGAATTTCTACTTTTCAGCCAATTTTATTTTTTCCTTTCTGGATCCCCATAAATGGTGGGATGTTTTTGGTAACCTTGAGAGGAAGGAGGAGTAGCTCTTCCTAATGGTGTCCTTCTTGTCTCTTCCCCAGCTGCCATTCTCTTTCCCTTTCCTCCTAATGACTTCAATAAAATGCAAACTACTTGAATGCTGTTTATTGGCACATATTTTTAGCTTTCGAGTTGGCTGGCAAACAGGGAAAATTTTTAAAAATAATATATTTAAGATTTTTCTCTGTCTTCTATTTTGATATGTGTTGGCAGAACGCTACATGCAGTCAGCCACAGAGAAACATTGTGACATTACTCCTTGCAAAAGAAAGAGTTTTCTGGCCCATTAGCAGCAGGTGATCATCCTACAGCAGTTTCATAAACCATGCAGCAGCATAACCGGTTCAGGATCAATCGTTAATGGCTACCCTGAACATTCCCAATCACAGCCTGCAATTGTCAGAAGACTACGGTGGGGTGCTTGTAGCTGCAAAGTATATTGTAGTAATTAATTGTATGACTTCTGCTAGGACAGACTACATACAGGGAAGTGCAGAATCCAAAGGTAGTATTCTACTAGCAGAGTAGGAACATGTTTTTGTCAATTTCCCCTCCACTGTAGATTCTCATTTCACCCTGTTTGTCTTCCTGAGGATTCCCTGTCTTCCAGGAGCAGAATTTCAGAGAACATGATAGGCTTTAGCAAGAAGGAAAGAGGCAAAAATGTTCGGTTCTGCTGGTGGAAACAACCTTTAATCCGAGATGTTCCATCAGGCATATGGTTGAGGCCAGATCAGCAGTCATCCAGAAAGCCTCCCAACTGGCCTCCTAGCATGTGATCATCTGTCCCCCCATATGAGTTACAGTTTGATTATCAGCCCCCCTATATGAGTTACCACCTGATCGAAAAGGCTTGTTCCCCCCTTTTTAATCCACCCCTTTGTGTTTTACTGGCAGGGGGTGGTTGCAAGGCCGCTGTCTGGGGGTGGTGTCAATGGGAATTCCACTGTTTTATTGATGTTTTTAAATATAAATTATGTTTTATTGTAATCCTGCTTGCAGGGAGGCTGGGATAAAAGTCCAATACCTAAAAAAAATCTGTGGAAAACAACCTTTGGATGCCACATGGTGCCTTCATGACCTAATCTTCAGTTCAGTTCTGTGGGATGTATCAATCCAAGCAAAGTAGTGATGCACCCAGAATCACTCACTAGTAGGTCCAGCATCACTACCTAGGCCCAATACACAAGGCTGTACCATCAGCACATACTATGTTAGTATGTGTACAATAGTTAGCATGCTGTGATTTCATAAATCATTGTTAGGGATTATAATCCAAATGGGTGGATGGGTGGGGTCATGTTTTGTCATTTCGATTGTAAGACTGCCAAGTTGATCGACTAGGAGAGACTAATTTGTGGGCTCATCGTGGGTTAGTTCTGCCATATAGTTCCTACTCCTAGAAAGCCAGAATTGCAATAGCTGTGAGGTTCCCATATAAACCATGAGTGAAGTCCAGACAGAAGGTACTTATGCCATATTGAAATCAATAGCAGGTAAGTGCTCAATTGTCCATTTGCTTTCCATAGGAATTGAGCACATTCATTTTTTAAAAATTATAAACAATTTTTTTGCCTTATTGATCACAAGTTCATGACAAACAGGGCTGGGCTAGATGTGAATTTCTTTTTTATATCAATAGGAAACATTTGAGGCAGAATGTTCTGGCAGTGTTCCTCCACCAGCCTCACAAGAAGTTTCCCTGTACAATATTGTTTTCAAACTTTGTTTAATTTCTCTCTTCTTCAAAGTTAGAGGTTGATTCACAGGGCTTTTTTTCAGCGGGATCTCCCTGTATCTGAGATCCAGCACCTCTGAGAAAAGATGACATGACTGGTGGCCCCGGCGCCTAAAGACCCATGGGACATTTCTCCAGATGGACCTTCTCCCGGACCGCCTGCTTCCCCAGCCTCTTCCCTGGCCTTTCCCTCCCTCCCTTTCTCTTTCCATGTCTTTTCTTCTTCCCTTTGTTTACCTTCCTTCCTGAGGCGTCGTCACCGCCTGGCTAGCTAAGAGGCAGGCCAGAAGAGAGAAGAAAAAAAGAGAAAGCCGCCCTCCTGTTGCTCTTCCCGCTGCTGCCACCGCGCCAAGCAAAAAATGAGAGAAGGCTGGAGGTGGTGACGAAGGAGCAGCTTGGCAGGATGCTACCCCCTCAGCCACCCTGCAAGGAAAGGCCCCCCATCCTGCCCAACAACTTCATGGTGGTGCTGGTGGAGATGCCCGCCGAGGGGGAGAAGGAGGGGCACCCGGGGGTATAACTGCTGCTGCCACCCCCGTCAGAGCTAGGCAAAGAACCCAGCAGTGGGAGCCACACCAGGTGAGGTGGCAGCACCCGGCGGTGGCAAGCTGAGAGCAGCCATGTGGAGCGAGGCAGGGGGCTAAGGTGAGTCTCGGGGCTTCTTCGCTACCTGTGTGAGGCAGGTGAGGCAGCCACCTGGGCCGGCCCTTGTCGGGGCTAATGAGGAAGGCAGCCACTTCTCTCCCCCTCCCCACCCCGGTCTTTGGGAGTGGAGGAGCCTCTCAGAAGGCTTTCTCACAGAGGCCAGTGGCAAGCCATGGTGCTGCAGCTTGTGGCTGGCTCTTGTTTGTCCAGCCAGCTGGTCCCACAGGGGAAAAGGGGGGTTGTTCTATGACCCCCCTCTTTCAAAGAGATCTATGAGCCCCCCTCTTCCTGGTAGAGGGCGTTGTTCTATGAACCTCCCCTCTTGGGGTGGGGAATCTATAGGAGAGAGGATGTAAGAGAACAAATGGTCACAAAGTAGACATTAAAAGTGAAAACACTCAGAAACCTGAAATTAGAAAGGATGAAATGTTTCAGCAGAGATCGGTTCATGAGCTGGTGTCAACCTCTCTAAGTGTGGAGCTTCATTGGTCAAGTGGAGTCTGTGTTCAGTCAATGAGGAAATGGGAATGTGATGCTTATAAGGGATCTTTACTGCCCAGCTTTTTTTTTTTTTTTTTGCATTCTGCTAACTCTCCCGTGTAGTCTTTTGCATAGCAGGAGAACATTTTACAAACTTTCTGTTCATGGGAGCTTGAATCCACCCCATAATGTTCTGTCCCCATAATGTTCTATCTCTATTCCAGGGCTTTTTTTCTGGGAAAAGAGGTGGTGGATCACACTTTTATCACGTGTATGTATCCAGCACTGTGTGTATCCGGCACCACGATGATGTCACTTCCTGGAAGTGACCTGCTCCTGGCAGAAATGAAATTTGAACCAGGGACCTCCTGGATCACAGCCCATAGCCATTATGTTACTTCAGCTTAATAGGAAACCCTAGAGCAACAATATCTCATGGCTTAGATTGGCTTGTCCTGATACCATAAAGACTACTAGTTTATGACTTTTCACCTATGTCTGACAGAAAGCAGTGGCATTAAACAGTCTTAAAACCAGATTCTTCTATTTTCCTTGGTTGTGGGACTAGGTAATGCCCAATTTATTTACTTATTTTTGTTATTTATGGTCTGCTTTTCTCACTGAGACTCAAGGCGGATTACAATGTAAGTCAATGTGATCTGCGGCTGGGGCATTCAGTAACACAACAGTGTATGGACTGCATAAATTTGAAAACAAACAGAAAGCTGATACACAGCCAAAGCAAAACAGAAGCAATTTAACATGACATGCTGTTAGTCTCTTGACCATTTAAGTCATGCTATGCAAAAGACTGCATGGAAGAGTCAGCAGAATGCAAAAAAAAAAAAGCTGGGCAGTGAAGATCCCTTATAAGCATCACATTCCCATTTCCGCATTGGCTGAACACAGACTCCACTTGACCAATAAAGCTCCACGCTTAGAGAGGTTGACCCCAGCTCATGGACTGATCTCTGCTGAAAAATTTCATCCTTTTTAATTCCAGGTTTCTGAGTGTTTTCACTTTTAATGTCTAATTTGTGACCATTTGTTCTCTTACATCCTCTCTCCTAAAGACTCCCCACCCCCACCCCAATAGGGGGCTCATAGAACAACCCCTTCTACCAGGAAGAGAGGGGCTCATAGATCTCTTTGGAAGAGGGGGGCTCATAGAACAACCCACTCTTTCCCCTGTGGGACCACCTGCCCTGACAAACAAGAGCCGGCTGCGAGCTGCAGTGCCATGGTTCGCCATTGGCCTCCACCGGGGAGACTTCCAAGAGGCTTCTTCACTCCCAAAGATTGGGTCATGGAGAGGGAGGGAAGTGGCTGCCTGCCCCATTCACCCCAACAAGTGCTGACCCAGGTGGCTGCCTCACCTGTCCCATGCAGGTAGCAGAGAATCCCCAAGACTCACCTTTGCCCAGGCCTCGTGGCCACACTCGGCTTGCTGCCACCAGGTGCTGGTGCCTCACCTGCTGTGGCTCCCATTGCTGAGCTCTGCGCCTGGCTCTGCCAGGGGTGGCAGCAGTGGTTGTCCCCTCGGGCTCTCCTCCTTCTCCCCCTTGGTGGGTGCCACCACCACCACCACCACCATGAAGTTGGTGGGCAAGACGGGAACCCTTTTCCTACAGGGTGGCTGAAGGGAGAGCACCCCACTGAGCTGCTCCTTCCCTGTCGCCTCAAGCCAGCCACGTGCCTCCTTCCTCTCACTCTTTGTTTGGCATGGCAGCAGCAGCGGGAAGAGTGATAGGAGGGCAGCTTTCTCTTCCTTTCTTCTCCCTCTCGGCCTGCCTCTCAGCCAGCCAGGTGGCAGCTGTGCCTCAGGAAGGAAGGTAAAGAAAGGGAAGAAGAAAAGATATGGAAAGAGAGAGGGAGGGAAAGAAAGAAAGAAGCAAGGAAAGAAGGAAAGAAAGAGAAAGGGAGGGAGGGAAAGGACGGAGAAGAGGCTGAGGAAGCAGGCGACCCAGGAGAAGCTCTACCCAGGGAGACAGCCCACAGGTCTTTGGATGCTGGGGGTAGTGCCACCAGTCATGTGATCTTTTTCAGAGGTGCCGGATCTCAGAACCTGGGAGATCCTGCTGAAAAAAAGCCCTGGAAATGCCTATTATTTCCTCTAGACTACCATGCCATTGTGCTTCAGTCTCATTATTCGAACTCCACACTAGTAATAGTTGTGTGGAACTATCTCCCCTACCTCTTAAAAAAAATAAGTGTTGACTTACATCAATGACCATACAGACCTCTTTGCTACTTCAGTTGTGGAGGCAGACATTTCCAGGGTAACTAACATCACCGCATCATGGCATTTTGAACAGTCCATCCCTGACCTAGGCAAGAGAGGGTGCTTTTCTTTTTTGTACCAGTTTGGCAGGGTGACAGTGTTTTGCTCTTTTGGATTAGAGATACCTGTGCTAAATTGGTCAGTTGCCTGAGGTCCTCAGAGATCACTGGGACCAAGCCTTTGACAAGCAGTAGAAGTCTGTGCTATTTGCACAGCTTTCCAAGCCAAATGTCATCAATTTGATGAGCCTCTGGGAGTTTGCAAACTCCACACCAGGCTCATTTCAGAAGGGAGAGATCTCTGACATGTCTGCTCCCTGTCCACAGAGATATAAAATGCTCCCAGAGACGGTTTGGAAGGTACAGTCTCAGTCCTCGTTTTGTTTGCATCCGTTTGGGGCAGAAATCATTCATGCAAAATTGTATGTCCTTTTATTCTCCCCCCAGCCCTTCTCGTTTTTGTTATCAGCTTTAATGTTTACAAGAGATCAGGATTTAGCTTTCTTCACTTCTACGCTGATAGAAAAAGAATAGAACATTAGAAGAGAAGAGAAACCTTTTTTTTTTCCGGTGTAGTGCAAAAAAATTGCTGTAGCCCAGAGCGCAGCATGTCTGCAAGGGGCTGATGTGGTACACTAGGGATGAATGTTGAGAGCAGAAGGGAAGCAATTGAAAAGTGAACTTCATCCAGAAAGACTGGTCACTTAAAACAAATTGCCAAGCTGCCTTCAGGTGAGGAAGCACACCTGCCAATCCCACTGTAGCCAATTTATTGTTGTTACTTTAATAAGCTGCGTTCAGTACTGTGGGCTCAACTCCTCTTGGCAAGCTGAAACCAGCAGGTCATTTCAACTTCAGGCACATGATGCTGAAGTAAGAGGAGACAGCTGAGTCTCATTACTGGAGCAGAAGGAGAGTCTGAAATGATTGTCACTTGTCTGGGGTCATCTGTTCCCAGATGGCATTCTATAAGGGCTTTTCTGCACATGATTCTAACTTTTTTTTGGTTGCATTACTCATGTTTGTAATGCAAATGTACATTAGCTAAATTATATGAATGGTTTAAAGATACCTCCTATTTTTAATCCTGAGTGAACCCCATAAGAAACAGCGTAAGAAAGTCTCCACCCATGTGTAGGTGTACTTTTCACTGAAGTAAGCAATTAAAGTCTGGACTGCACCACTTCAGAGAGTACATGTGATTGAATGTTCCATCACAGAATAATTCCCCGTGCATAGGAAACTAGCGTAGAACCTTTGCCCTGCTATCTTGCTTGCTTTGTAGAAATATTTTTTTAGATGAGCATTCGATCTTGGGACCTCCTCACCCAACGACTTGTGATGACTGTAACACGAAACTACTACAGCCCAGATCCAGGTTTGCCATCTTAGTGAGAACTGGACAGAGAACCATATGTTAGATAAATTGAGACTGAGAACTAGAGAGTAAAATGTTACCTCAGGATATAATTATTAAATCCCAGCAACATAATCCATACATTTGATACTAAACTGAAGGAATCAGATTTGAATTTTGTATTTGTTGTTATTTCCAGGGCTTTTTTTCAGGGGGAACGAGGTGGAAAGGAGTTCCGGCACCTCTTGAAAATACTTGGCAATAGCACGTGAAAATAATATTATTTCAAAGAATCCCATGCGTTTCTCTTTCATTTCCCTCTTGAGAGTTCCGCCACCTCTTTTCCCAGGAAAAAAAACCCTGGTTATTTCCTAAGGGTAGTTGAAGAATTGTTACAACATAAGACATTGGATTTGGAACCATGGTCAAAGACTGTTGTTTTCCTCATGTACATGTACACTGGGTTTTCTGTATATTTGATCCATGAGGATCAGATCCACTTTTTTTTAAGGCACCAAGTTGCAATGTGGCAACATTGCTGTTTTTTTTTAAAAAATGAAAACGCCAGAAAAGAATGGACTAAAAAGTACAGGAAGCACAGAGGAAAATTTTAAAATATCAAGGGATTCATCACTTGCTAATTATTGATTAACTGAACCACTGCGATGGGATCTGGTGGCACATTTCCAGTCAAAGAATGTTTGAAATGTTAACTTCAAAATATACTTCCCTGAAAACCAGAAAGCACAAGTTTACATGATACATTGTAAATCAGTACATTTTTATTGCCTAAGGTGGGGTCTAGTTTTAAGACAAGTCAAGACAATATTCTTTTAGTTAGAAAGCCACAAACTTGATAGGTTAGCCTCAATGTAAAATACCTATTTAGTGCACATCAGCACATATTAAGAAAAACAGGTAGTACTACTGGTGTAATTGGAGGTTATGCCAAGAATTCATTTGCACACCCAACACACTGCAAGAGTATCATGTGTAATCCTCTCATGGAAAATATTAATAGCTGCCTTATTTAATAGAAGACTTGTGGGAATCATGTAATTTCCACCCCCATGTCCTTTTTCCATTCCCTGTCCTCTATCCCTTCTCCCTCTGCTTCCTTCTTTTCTCCCCTCCCCCCACCTTCCCCCCCTCACCCAGCAGCCTCTCCCTTATGGTCCAGTTGCATGGCATCGACTGAACTGGGTCCAGTTGCATATTGGACCTGCAAGAACTTGCAGGGGAGGAGGGTATTTCACTTTTCCTTGTATCCCCTTCCCCACACTATGTCCTCTTTCTCCCCTCCTAGCGGCCTCCATAAGTTCACCTTTCCATACCTCCTTCTCTCTTTTATACCCACTAATGTTTTTTTTTTTAGATTTCAGATTTTTCTGCAAACCTGGAACATTTTTCAGGTGTGCGGGAAGATTTGTCTTGTCTATTCATGGCTCCAGTCTCTAGATTTAAGTATGCACAGATCAGGGCCACTTGGCTATTAGCAGGGGTCATTTCATAAAAAAAGAACTACAGGAACTCATTAGCATAACTCATTAGCATGTGTCAGAAGGCAACATCCACCCCTCAGGCCCCTTTCTGCAAAAGTCTCCAGGTATTTCCTTAAAGCAGAATGAACTCAAAGCAGCTTACCCTCCTCTGGAGAGCCTGCTTGCACCCACTCACTCACTCTCTCAAGTCACAAATGAAAATGAAGCAGCATAAATTCCAAGCAGCTTGTGTTCCTTTGGAGCTCAGCACCTCTTGGCTTGCACTCACTCACTCATTTTCTCTCCCCGCCCCCAGTCACAAATGAAAGTAAAAGAGCAGGGCAGAATGAATCCAAGCAGCTTGCCTTCCTTTGGAGCCCAGCACCACTCGGCATTCTCCCCCCCCCCAATCACATATGAAAGTAAAAGAGCAGAGCAGAATGAATCCAAGCAGCTTGCCTTCCTTTGGAGCCCAGCACCACTCGGAATTTTCTCTCTCTCTCTCTCTCCCCCTCTCCCACCCCCAGTCACAAATGAAAGTAAAAGAGCAGTGCAGAATGAATCCAAGCAGCTTGTGTTCCTTTGGAGCCCAGCACCACTCGGCTTGCACTCATTTTCTCTCCCCCACCCCCAGTCACAAATGAAAGTAAAAGAGCAGGGCAGAATGAATCCAAGCAGCTTGCCTTCCTTTGGAGCCCAGCACTGCTCGGCTTGCACTCATTTTCTCTCTCTCCCCTCCCTCCAGTCACAAATGAAAGTAAAAGAGCAGGGCAGAATGAATCCAAGCAGCTTGCATGCCTTTGGAGCCCAGCACCACTTGGCATTCACTCATTTTCTCTCCCCCAACCCCCCGAAAGTAAAAGAGCAGAAGGAATCCAAGCAGCTTACTGTTCCTTTGGAGCCCAGCACCACTCAGGGCCAAGCTACAAGTGACGAATGACACTTGAACAGCAAGTGGATTGAGTGGAGGGCAAGTGAACAGGGAGAAATACACTTGCTGTTCAAGTGTCATTCGTCACTTGTAGCTTGGCCCACAGCCTGCACTTGGAGGAAATCACGTGGGTGGGGCCAAAACCCACATGACCTCTTTTTAGACGTACCAGAACACCATTCCTGAGTGTTCCAGCTCCAAATGAGCCATGGCTATTAGTATATAAGATTATACATTACAAAGGTAGGATCTACAGGGCCATCTTAAGCAGAGTTGCCCCATCCAATGAATTCATGCATAACTGGACCCATGCAGCAATTGGGCTTCATGCATAACTGGACAATAATATTATTGGCAACAGAATCCAGACTAGTATATGGTACCCAATACATGTTCTTGAAGGAACAACTGAGCATGCTGCGTGTGTTCTTGAATTCACACACATTCTGGAGTAACTCAGGGAAATTGATGGCATACATCATTATAAGAAATGGAGAATGCAATAAATGGAGTCGATGAGTGTACTACTGCTAATCTCTCCTCATATATTAGGCTCTTCAGTATTTGTCAGTCTTTTCCTCTTGTGTATAGTCTTTTTATTTGTTTCCCTCTCATATAAAGCAAGTAAAATACCTCAGAGGAACAGGAATGAAAGATAAGCACAGGTGAATTCAGTTGCCATCACTGATTACTTGTAATTACAACCTGCGGTTTTGTGAAAGATGTGCTGAACATTTCAAAAACACTAGAGAAGGATTAGCAACTGTAAAAATAATTAACCCTCTACATATGGGCTCCTCTTTACCTACACAGAGGGAGATTTCAACATCAACAACAGATGATGGCAGGTCTATACTGGTTGTCCCAGTTTGGGGTGTGTGTGTCTATATATTCTTTAACCTTGAACCTGCTTAAAAGTGCTAATTTAGTCTGTTTCATACATTAAATAGATGGTTTTAACCATAAAGCAAACATCTCTGTCTTCTGACAGGCCTAGTAAATTTTAATCAAGGATTGGTAATAATTTGGCCCATCAGTTATATTTATAAGTAAAAGAAGAAGAAAAAGTTTTCTCAGATTCTGAAAAATAGATATACCGGTATTTAATGGTGAAACAGACATTTCCTGTTTTCCCCTGCCACTGCAGCCTGCTAATCTCCATGAAATGCTCTTCTTGAGGAATAAGAGATCCAAAGGAATGACATAGGCAGGTCTGTAAAAGAAAGAGAGAGTCAGTGTAAATTGCCAAAGTAGACTCAATGCAACCCATTATATCATTGCTGGGGGGCTGCTTATGTGATGCCCTTACCATGCTAAAGTGCATGCATTCCATAACAGTGATGATCTTACTGGTAAGTGGCACCAGCTTTATTATACCGCCAAAAGTCCCTTAGGCAGGTCACCTTGTATGGAAGAAAAATTACTCTTGGCCTTAGTATTGCTTGTTGAATAGACTGGCCTTCAAAAATACAAAAATTGCTCATTCTCAATCTAGAAGAAACATGGGATATATTGTTCTGCCCCTTATAAACTGTGAGCAAGCATACAATTTTAATTACCCCTTCTCCTGTTAGGAGGATGTGTGTAGAAAGCTGGGTTTGTGTATGATTTGGCATGCCTCTTGTTCAACTCTCACTTCATGAGATGGCCATTATGAGATGGCCTTATGCAAACCACTGTTCTCACCACTGAAATATGGGAACTGGCATATATTTACAGTTGCCAGCCAATGGCTGGCACCTGGAAGGAGAAGGAGGTCCAGGAACAGCATTTCTCCTGGTGTGGCATCACTTCCAGGGAGAACCAGGGAATGTTGTTGATTTAGTTTATCTGGATTTCAGTAAAACTTTTAACAAAGTTCATCATGATGTTCTGATGGGTAAACTGGTGGACTGTGGACTGCACTCTAGCATGATCAGATTGATAGGGAACTGGCTAGTTAACCACACTCAAAGGGTAGTTGTTAATGGCATCAAGTCTGATTGGAGGGAGGTATCTAGTGAAGTGCCACAGGGCTCGGTTCTGGACCCAGTGCTTATAAATATTTTTATAAATAATCTGGACAAGGGTGTGAAGGGATTATTCGTTAAATTTGCAGATGACACCAGACTGGGAGGAGTATCAAACACCCTAGAAACAGGGATAGAATTCAATGAGATCTGGACACACTGGAAAAGTGGGCAAATTTGAATGAGATGTGATTTAACATGGATAAGTGCCAGGTTCTCCACTTGGCAGGGCCAGCACCACCATTGAGGTGGGTGCCGTGGGCACCGGAGGGGGTGCCAGAGGCAGAGGCGTGTGCCATGGAGCTGGCATGCCTGGCCCAGAGATGCTGCAGCTAGCCAGCCCTGTGCCACCACCGCCGCCGCCCCCACACGCCCCCGGCCGGGTGCAGCAGCCGCAGGCCGGGTACAGCAGCTGCGGGCCAGGCATGGCAGGCATCCAGGGTGGCATGCAGAGTGCAGTCAGCCTCCGCGCACCATTCCAGTGACCCACCGGCCAATGGGGCTGGCTTTGCTGCATGATGATGTCATCACGCGGTGACATCATCATGCAGGCCGGGGGCATGTAGGAGGAAGCCGTGGGTGCCAGAAACCCTGGTGCCGCCCCTGCCACTTGGGTAACAAAAATGCAAAGCATGCATACTGGATGAGGGATACACTTCTGAGTAGCAGTGTGTGTGAATAAGATCATGGGATATGGGTGGATAGGAAGCTAAATATGAGCACTCCTGGGGTATATTAACAAAGGTATAACATCCAAATCACAGGATGTCATTGTCCCACTCTATACCATGTTGGTCACTCCCCACCTAGAGTATTGTGTGCAGTTCTTGAGGCCTCTTCAGAAAGGATGTGGACAAATTGGAACTGGTACAGAGAAAAGCAACCAGGATGATCAGGGGCCTGGAGACTCAAGCCCTACAAGGAAAGACTGTGAGCAGAACCACAAGTGACAAAAGGCACAGACTGGACACTTGTCGGCTTCCCTCAAGTTTTGATGGGAAATGTAGGCGGCTTGGCGGAATGTTGGACAAGTGACAGTTGAAAAGTCCATTGGACAGCAGTCAGAGAGCCAAGCTTCAAGACTAGAATGCCTGCATTTCCCATCAAAACTTGAGGGAAGCTGACAAGTGTCCAACCTGTGCCTTTTGTCACTTGTGGTTCTGCTCTGAGGGACCTGGGAATGTTCAGTTTGGAGAAGAGGAGGCTGAGGGGAGACATCATTATTATCTTTAAGTATTTAAAAGGTTTAGAGGAGGGAAGGGAGCTGTGCCTGTTGGCAACAGCGGGTAGGACTCGAAACATTGAGTTTAAATTACAGGAAGGAAGGTATCGGTTAAACATTGGGAAAAACATGAAAAAATTAGTTTGTTTACCAGAGGTGGGAAAATGTAAAGGTTTTGACCAGCAAGACAGATTAAATTTTAAAATACAGTTCCAGCTTTCTACTTTATTTGCTCTCATTACTAGGAAATTCTGCACTTCTGTTTCCCGAAAATGGCTACTTGAGTGCAGCCCAACACAATAGTCCGTTTTATCTAAGGACCCATAAGTGGTCTAGGTAACCCTCACTCTAGCCTGTCAAAATAAATAAATAAAAACAAAAACATAAGACTCTTTCCAGTTCTATGTTTCTATGTGGTATCTCTATAGAAATCACTCTTTGGTATTTGATGACATGTCATAGGCTACACCAGAATTAAAAAAAAAATCTTCCACCACCCAAAAGAGCAGTAACACTAAGACAGGATTGATGGCGGGAGGTCTCCCACCAACCTGCCTATATTCCAGGGGCATTTTTGACATTACTGAAATAATGAATGCAATTTTTTTTAACGTTAAACAGTATAACGTTGCTTAGTATTCTTAAAAATGACAGTGGTCCAAATCTTAGCTTGACACTTAGTTATTAGAGCACTGAAGTCTTCCCCTCACCTCAGGAAGGATCCTTGTTTCAGCAGCAGGATTCGCATGGCTGCGCTAGCAGGGATACCCTGCTTCCGACATGGCATAAGAGGATCATGTTAAGGTAATTGTGTGACATTTGTCTGTGCGGAGATGACAGACCCAGAATTTTAGAATCTCTTAGAGGTGAAATAAGATTTTCTTGTTTGGTTAAGTTGAAAGGGGGTATGTAAGGGTTTATTGTAGCAATATATTTTAGTAATATGTTTTTATTGGATACTTTTTCTCTTATACACACATTGTATAAACTATATAGCTGTGTTGTAACATTCTTATGGATATCTTTTATATGCCAGTATTTAAAGATTGTTTCCTGGGCTAAGTTGAAATGGATGAATGTATAAATCAATATATTTAATTCTCAGTGCTTCCAAATTTTAGGATACTTAACCAGACAAGGCAGATCACTCCACAATCCTGAAAAAAGCCCCACTTTAGCAGAAAAATCTGAAATCTTTAAAGGGGGGGGGTAGAACCCATCAAAATAATAGAAGCAACGCCTATAGTTTTAAGAAATTAATGCCTTCAGTGACTGTTGCTAGGCAACCATGCAATATTGCCAAGGCAGGGGTGAGGGAGGGCTCTTTACAGGGCTGTTTTGGCATTTACAGGACTCCTCAGGCCAGGCCCAGAAGTATCCACTAGGTGACTTGATGCCACGTGACTTGCATAAGTCACCCAGGTTCAACAGCAACCACTCCACGAAAGCCACTGTGGTGTAGTGATTTCAGACTAGGATCTGGGGACCCTGGTTTGAATCTCCACTCTGCCATGGAAAGTGACCTTTGGCTGATCATAGACCCTCAGAGTCATCTCACAAGATTGTTGTGAGGATAAGATGGATGATATGATAATGATGTAAGCTGCTTTGGGTCCTCATTGAGGAGAAAGGTGGGATATAAATGAAGTAAATTAATAATAATAGCTTAAGGTGAGAGGCAGATAAACAGTGGGTGGATAGGAAGAAAAGAAGGAAGCAGGGACAAGTAAGGATATGGGGGTTGCTGGGAGGAGGGAAAGAGGACATAATGTGAGGAAGGGGATATAGAGGAAAATGGGATGCCCTCTGCAAAGCTCCTGCTTGTAAATAGTATATTCTCAGATATGGCCAAGTGCCTCGATAGCTTCTACAAGCCCCCCATCCTCATTCTTTGTCTCTTGCCTCATCAGAGTGAGAAGCTTAGGTGCAAAATATTCAGACATAGCGTTCAAGAAGTCCCTTATTGTGGTTCTGTCATCAGCTTTCAACCTAGAGGAGCAGATGCCATCACTACACTGGTCTGAATTACATTTCTAAGCAAAACCTCATGGTGTCATAGTTAATAACACAACATCATCTTTTGTGATTCAGTTAAGAAAGAGCATATGGTGACATGCATTCAACACACTGGGTTTGGCCCTTTTGTGTCATGAGAATGTTAACTGATAAAGGCATAAGCTGCCTCAAGGCAACATGACTCATATGTTATTGTCATGCAAAAAAAGGAAAGAAAGAAAGAAAAGTATATATTTTGTTGCCAAAACATCAGATGAAATCAGTGTGCATTTGGACATTTGATTTAGCTTTCAGTTCCAAGTAGGGAAAAGAAAGAAGAGAAAAACATTCCTGCATTAGTAACTTAATATTTTTGCAGTATGTGTTTATTGATACAGGCACACAACCATTGCAAACCTATCTTGAATCTCATTTCTAGGATTAAAGACATTCAAAACCTGTTCCTCAACTCCTTACCTTTTTCCAGAACCACCGCCCTTCTGTACCTTGTTGTGGCCCTGGGGTGGCTCACTGAGATGTGGCTCTTGGGGCAGCTTGCCAAGGCATGGTGCTGTGTGGGCCTAAGTCACCTTTCCTCACTGAGGCCAGGCGGCTTGCCTTGCCGAGGTGTGAGAGGTCCAGGGCAGCTCACTTTGCTGAGGTGCTGCCTGGGCCCATGATGGCTTGGCTCGTCAAACAACATTTCTGTTTAAAGAGTGGATGGCTAGTACCCTGAATTTTCTTTTGTGACATTCTTTTATATTTGATGTTAACATTTGCTTCTGATAACGTTTTTAATAATATAGGATGTACGTAAAAATAAGGGTTTGGAGAAGTAAAGGACATTGTTTTAAGCTTCTAGCACTTACTAAGGTTTCTGTTGGAACACTGACCTCTTTAAAGGTGGCAGGGGACTGAGTCATTAGTAGACAAGCAGTACAATCCCAAGAACACATTCCGGGGAGTAAATCCTATTGAATAGCCCTGAGTAGGATTCTGAGTAGTTCTGCTTAGCATTGCTCTCTTGGTCATTCATGTTGATGCAGATTTGAAAGACAAAAGGATATCGTTTTCCCTTACCCCTCCATAAAACAGTAAATAATATTGTGTTACTTTAAAGGCCCTGACCTGTGTAGGCCAAGCAAGCCCAATCTCATCAGATCTTGGAAGATAAGCAGGGTCAACCTTGGTTAGTAATTGGATGGGAGACGTCCAGAGAAAAACAGAGTCACTATGCAGAGGCAGGCAGTGCCAAACCACCTCTGTTAACCTCTTGCCTTGAAAACTCCAGTAGGGGTTACCGTAAGTCAGTTACAACTTGACGGCACTCTCCATCACCACCACTTTAAAGGCAGTGCAAGTATTCTTTCTCTCACAGCATCATAGATTGGGTGACAAATACATGCAATTAATGCCTGATTTCACATGCCAAACTGTTCTTTATAACATATACACATTTTCCTACATGATTATCTCTGTATGCAAAAAACAGAAATTGATGGTGTTGTCCTTAAGATAGTAGAAACAGATCTGTAGTAACAACTGTTCTAAATATGCTATAGAGCAGTGCTCATATGCCATTCCTTGCTCTAGGCTCACTTGGGTACAGATGTTTGTCTATGTGCAAAAGTGGCCTATGCCTCTAACCAGGAAATGTTTATGCATGAAGGGATCACGTAAGTGGCCCAACTGGAAATGAAAACATGGAAGGAGACCAGTGTTGTATCCACTAGCTCTACTCTAATCCTCCAGATGTTCATGCATCTAATTTGCACGAAGCATACCTGCATACCTCAGAATGTACATGTGATCCATACCCTCCAGTTTTCCAGGCAGCAATGACTCATACAGTAGTGCAAATTGGCTTGGCTGCCAAAATAGTTCATATGCAAGATGAGCAGGACCTGGACAAGTTGGGAGATAGTGGCTTTTGTTTCTGTGGATGCTAATATAAGCACCAAAGAGTACAGAGAATAAGGGATCCTAAAGATAGTTTTGAAGAGGGTCAGTTTCCATGGGCCTAATAATTAATGTAACACTTTTTGAATAGCACAGCACCTTGGATGGGGGAAAGCTCTATGTCATTTAAAAGATACTATATACGTCATTAAAAACTCAATGGCTTTGAAGTAGATATGACACCTTTTTAAAAGAGATAGAGGGGATTCAGGCTGTCCCAGCTCCAGCTTGAGCCTGTGTTTCCTTCAAAATGCAAGAAAGACTGGTAGAATATTTGCTTTCTTCCAATCCTGCATTTCCTCCCCATTTCTCCCTAACTTGTCAGATATAATTAGCAGTTGTTGAATGAATTGATCAGCTAATTTCCTTCTCACCCTTGGATGCATTTAATCCATTAGCTGATGATTTGTAGAGACTTGGAGTTTTTCCCCCCCCCCGAAACATTTCCTTGCCTGCATTTTATCAATAATTATATTTACTAAATCACCATCATTTCCTGATTGCCCACCTCACTTTAGTCTTTATTTTCCTTGCTAAAGGCTTTGTGGTATTTTTAACCAGCAGTTTGGCTTCCTAGTTGTTTAAAAATCATCTTGAATGTCACCTCGCTTTCATTTATTAATGTGCACACTGACTACCTAGTGATTTTCTTCTTCTTGGTGAAAGTGCTCTAGAACATTAACCCATTCTTATGTTTTATGCCATTATGTATTCATTTAACTGAAACTTGTTTCGAAGCTATGTTTTGATGTTATATAGCAGCAAGCTGACTGCCTTTATAGGTGGATTTGCCTCCCCCCATCCAAAGATTCTTATCTTTTCAGTATAATAAACAAAAGGTAAAGTGGGCAGTACATTATGTTAGTTGTTTAACCGTCTACAGAGCTGATATGATAACAGAAAGGTCAGCAGCAAATTCTTACTGATTTCTTTAGAGTACTATCATTGACAGGGGGAGGACAAAAACATTGTGAAGGGCTGGGGGGAAATAATAAGAGAAATGAGTGAAATTTTACAATTTCAAATTAATAAGAACCCAGAACTCCTGCTACTGAACTTGGGAATGGAGGGAATTCCAGCCCAATACAGGACGTTGATATTTTATATGACAGCAGCAGCTAGACTTTTGTATGCGCAAAAATGGAAAGTACAAGAAGTGCCAACTGTTGAGGATTGGATTTACAAATTGCTGTATATGGCTGAAATGGATAAGATGACAAGAAAACTGAGAGATCTGGACTCAGGGCAGTTCAACACAGACTGGGAGAAGCTGAAACAACACCTGGAGAAGAAATGGGAGGTGGGAGGAAAACTGTGGCAGTTTGAGAACTACTGAAGCACTGAAGTAGAGGGGGGAGACTTTACCGGGGGGAGAAGAGATAAATGTGAATTAATAAGCAGTCAGATTAATAGATTGATATATATATAGATATATACAGGTTAACAAACAGAACATAGATAGAAAATAATTAACTATAAGGATTAAATATAAGGATTGATTAACTAACAATATTTTCTTTCTTTTTGGTAAGTTTTGTACCAAACTGAATGTCTGAAGATATAGATGAGTTAAATTGATTGACTACGGGATGAGAGATATATAGAATTATTACAAAAAGATAGAATGAGTAATATATAGAGAATAAGTCAAATTGTTTGATATAAATGAATGTATGATCTATATGGTTTATGATATATAGAAATATTTGAAATTGAAAAATGGGATAAATTGTTTATCTAAGATGGAAACAAAGACTTACAGTTTGGGCATACAATGTTAAAAATAGTTAAGGATGTACTGCTTAGAATAACGGAGAATATATATTTGTTTTAGATAGAGGAAGCTAATAAAAGTAAGGGAAAGGGGACAAAGGGTTGGAAAGCTGTTGGAAGTCAACAAAAAGGGGGGGAAAGGGAGGGGGTTAGAGATGAAAAAATTGGGGAAAATTGAATGTAAATGTAAAAATAATGGATTCTAACCCAATAAAAATTTTTTCAAAAAAAAAAACATTGTGAAGGGCTTTAAACAAATCTATGGAGTCCTTGCATATTTTTGGTACTAGCCATCTAAAAGGCAGGAGTTATTGGTATCATCCTAAGCAGTGTTACACTATATTAAACCCACTGACTTCAAAAAAAGGCATCTAATGGCACCAAAGACCACTTGTTGCCTTACTATTCTATTGTAGCATGATCCTTCATAGACTACAGTATCAGATGCATGAAATGTGTCTTCGGTTGTTATGAAAGGCATTGCAGCATCAGTGGTACAGTCTGACATTTCTGAGCAAATCTCAAATTTATACAGGAGCTTTGAGCTCTTTGATGAAGTGGGCCCTAATCCAGAAAGTTTGTGTCACCATGAGACTACTCTTTAGTTTTAGGCTTTAGTTGATCAAGAATGTCAAGCTAAAGGCATATGAATCCAAACTTTTTTTTCAGACACCAGCTTTCTTTTCTCCCAGTCATGTGCGGGTAACACATAACCAGGAACATGGATAGTGTCCTGGGAAAACCAGGCACCTTTCCCACCTGGGTACAGTCCTTTTCATTTTGGGTTGAATACAACCAGGGTTACTGCTGATGAAAAGGGGGAGAAAAGGTCTTTAACTATTTATTTATTTATTTAATTTTTAACCCGCCCTCCCCACAAGCGGGCTCAGGGCGAGGTACAATATTGATTAAAATACAACTTAAAATCAGTCATAAAAACAGATAAAATACTGTACCCTTTTCGGGGCAACCAGCATGATTGGACTCTCCATACCCTTTGTAGAGGGAGACCAGTGGAAGACTTGGCAATGATGGGCTAAAATTAGCTTCCACCATATGCCTGGCGGAACATCTCTGTCTGACAGGCCCGCCTAAATGATACAAGATCCTGGTGGGCCTGAGGATCTCAGACAGAGAGTTCCACCAGGTTGGGGCCAGGACCGAAAAGGCCCTGGTCCTGGTAGAGGCCAGCCGAGCCTCCCTAGGGCCAGGGACCACCAGTAGATGTTTTCTGGTTGAACAAAGTGCTCTCTGGGGCACATACAGGGAGAGACGGTCCCTTAGGTATGCTAGTCCCAGTCCATTTAGGGCTTTATAGGTCAAAACCAACACCTTGAAATGGATCCGGAATTCTACTGGGAGCCAGTGAAGCTGCTGCAAGATAGGCATAATGTGTGTCCGACACGAAGCTCCAATTAGGACATGTGCAGCAGCATTCTGGATCTGTTGAAGTCTCTGGATCAAGCCCAAGGGCAGCCCTGCATAGACTGAGTTACAGTAGTCTAACCTGGAGGTGACAGTTGCATGGATCACTGTCAGTAGGTCCTGGGCCAAGAGGTGGGGTGCCAGTTGCCAGGCCTGCCAAAGGTGGCCCGAGCCACAACTGCGATCTGGCCCTCCATAGACAAGGAGGAATCCAGAATCATGTTCAAACACCTAACTGATGATACGGACACAAGTGGTGCCCCCCCCCCAAAGATCGGGAGAAGAATCCCTGCCTCCGACAGTCCACGGCCCATGTACAGGACCTCCGTCTTCGCAGGATTCAACTTCAGCCTGCTCTGTTCTACCCACCCAGACACGGCCTCCAGGGCTCTCAACAGGGGGTCGGGGCAGAATCGGGTCGGCCTCCCATCAACATATACAACTGGGTGTCATCTGCATATTGATGACAACCAAGAAGGTTATTCTTGGGATCATGGAACCTGCATGGACTAAAACCACATGGAATGGGTTCTGTAATAAGGAGGAGAACCAGCCAAGCTTGAATGAAAAAATTGGCTGAATCCAACCCCTTGACAGACCATCATATCAAATTAATCAGTGCTAGTGATCCCCCCAAAGGGGCTATATATATGAGCTCTTGGCCAGGTAATTTCCAAGGGAACCTTAGTATTTGTGATAACTAAAAAGTGACTATATTGTCACTTCTGTGACTGTATTGTCAGAGTGATATAACTGCTGGAGTATTAGACTCAGTTCAAATTCCTGCTTAGCTGTGAAACATAAGGATCTGAGTCCAGGTTTTTAGTTCAGTAGCTCCTTAGAGACCGACAAGGTTTTCAGAGCTCCCTTCTTCAGACACTCTAAAGAATAAAGCTCTTACTCTTGAAAGCTTAAACTCTGAAAATCTTGTTGGTCTCTAAGGTGCCACTGGATTCAAACCTTGGATTCAAATCCTGCTGTTCTACTGCAGACCAACACGGCTATCTGCTATCAGCCTAAACTATCACCATGAAAATAGTATGTTACCTACCTCGGGCTAGTGTCTGTCAGCTACCTTTCTTCACAGGGTCATTGTGAGGATAAAATAAGAAATTCCAGTGTAATATCCCATGAGCTCCTTTGAGGAAGGGCAGGATATACATATGAGTGGGATGCAATAATTTCTAAATGAATTCACATCTGGAATGGATAGATGGCACTTCATTGTGTCGAAAGAAATCATGTCCTTTGGGTTGCTTTTTCATACTCTCCCATGGAATTCAGAGAGCTAACTGTGAATCCTATCACTTCTCTGTTGCATTTCGTTCATTTTCATTTATGAACATACAGACTTTATACACTGGATGATGTACATCATGAGCAATAACATTTTAAAGATCGTATATGGAAATAGTTTGCCAAAGCATGACACCCACAGTCCACTCAACTTTCTATTTAACAGTAGCATGAGCAAAAGTAATGGGGGCCTCCTCATTTTTGATCGAGTTTCCCTTGCTAAGTGGTCTGTAATAAATTCTATAACCTTTGAGAGCAATATGAAGAACCACAAGACACACTTTTCCAAGAGAATTAAACTTAATGGAAAATTACAGTGATTAGACATAATATTCTGGCTCATGTGGGTTTTTTTTTCTATGTTCCTGAATCAAATTCAATGCTAATTTACTTTGAAAAAAATTATATATGAATGTATTGACTATCAGGAATCCAAAATTAAGCTTCATTGTAAAATTTATGATATTTTTCAAAGTGCCACCTAATCCATGTGACAGATATTAACAGTGTGGCTGCTGTAGTACAGTGGTTAAGTGGTTTGGCTGCAAATCAGCACTCTACTGGTTTGAATCCCACTACTGTCATGAGCTCAGTCAGTAGGTGGCCTTGGGTAAGCCACTCCTCTCAGCCCCAGCTCCCCAGCTGTATTGTGGGAATAATAATAACACTAACTTAAGGCAAATTTAAATCAGAAGCTATGGGACAAATTAAGTTCATTGGGATTAAGCCTTGAGTAGTTTTCTTTAGACTGGAGCTTGGAATGATCTTTTGATGGGTGGGCTAGTGAGAAAAATCCTTAATAGATACAGAACACAGGTCTCTGCATATTTTCATGCTTGAAAGCAGTAGGCTAATACAGCCGTCCTAAGAACTCTTTCCAGGGAGTAACCTCCATTGAATAGACGTGTGCAGGTTTCTGAAGAGATAGTTTAGGATTGCTGATTAAGGGAGCTGGAACTCTAACAGTGTTTGTATTCTCATCTAATACCATTAATAGAAGTTACACCCCAAGGGAAAAAAGTGAAACAAGAGTAGCCAGAGCATATTTCCTCACTGTAAAAATTGCCAATTGGTTCAATTATTTCCTTCCCTAGAAAGGGGCCACCAATATAAATCCAACAAGGGGTGCCAATGCTGAGGTTGCATTGCAACCTCTCTCCCCACCTCACCCCCAAATTCCTGTCTTTTGGGTTCATATGTTGCACCGTGGGCGTTGGGAATATTCTGAAGTTCTCTGACTTACTCTTGAAGTGATCTATTTTGCTGCTAGTTGTGTCACCCCTGGACATAGGTGTAATGGATATTTATTTTTATGATTGAAATGTGGAGCTAACAAGGGGAAGGAAAGCATCTAAACACAGTATGCATATCCATACAATGTGTATGTGTGTAAGAGAAAGTGTGTAGTGATTTGCAATGAGCATGGAGCATCAAAATATTGACATGTATTACACTTCTGAAGATAGTTGATGTTTACTATTAACTCCTATCACTTGATATTTTATATTTCATACAACCTGCAGAAATGCTTGATTTACAATGAATGAAGAATTGGATATGCTGTGTATTTTGCTCCCAAAGTTTTCAACAGTTGAGCTTACTTTGTTTAATGGTGTTGGTTAAAAATGAGCTGATCATGCAGCTAGTTTGGTTAATGCTGAATAGCCATGAATAGCTACCTAACAGTTTTGCATCAGGTTTTTGCAGAACTGCACATAAACAAAAATGCTGATGATTCAAACTGATTGGCACCCATTAGTATCATTAGAGGACTACTTAGATGAATACAAAGGATTTTATTAAAATACAGCATTTATTTGAGGATGATTTGTCTCTTTAAACAAATGTCTGCTGAGTGGAGCACTTACACAGTAAGAACGGGCGATAGTAGAACTCAGGCTTTGTGAGAACATACATTTGTGAAAAACTAGATATGATGTACTGCATGGTTAGGAAGAGATACAGGGAGGCAACATGCTGAACAGCCTAAAATGGATTGAGGAGCAGTTAGACTGATCATTGAAGATTCGGTTTCTCGTTTGTGATCAGCAGTCAGAAGCCCAACCAGTGGGTGTCCTCTTATATTAAATAAGAGGGAAACAAGAGTACTATGCTCCCCATTTATGGGATGTTCTTAGATCACGTAACCGTTTATTGGCTCCTTCTGCCTTATAACGCTCTAGTCCATTTGAGGAATTTCTATTCATTCTCACTTTATTATCAAGACTGTTTCCCAAGTTAAGAAGTTACTATATAAAACTTTATATATCTTTCTCTTCCTTACCTTCTTCCTTCATCTTCCTCCCTCACTTACTTCTCTCTAGGTTTTTCTTCCCTTTCATCCTCTGCCTCTAATAGTCTCCCCAAGTGATAGTTAGCTATCTCAAATTCAAGACAAGCTGTCTCTGCTGACAAACACAGACGTCAGTCATGCTGCTCACCAGAGGGGGGAAAGGCAATTGGACTCTACATCACACATCTGATGCCTCCGTTCTTTCTCAGGGCTTGGGAATGAATCTGTCTGCCTTCCAACTTTCTTAGGCCATTTGATTTACATGTACTATGTGACCTTAGGGGAATGAGAGGTGAATCAGCAGAGGTCAAAGTACTCCAGTGGGCTGGATGCCCTTAAACTGAAGTGTGTATATGTGATACCATAACCAGTAGTAAAGCTGAAACAGCTTCGAGGTGCCACATGGTCTGATTCCATGCACTATGTCATCTTCCTACCCTCCAGCAGCATCTCATTTAATTTTGTCTTCTTTTTAACAGAAGAAAATGAAGCCTTTTTCGATGGCTTGGCTTTAAATTTCTCTCTGGTTAAAATTCTGGAGCTCAGCAGCCTTCTTCTTTATTTACGTCTTATGGCTGTCCACTAATGGAATGAAACCAACAAAAACAAATGCGTTGCTTTGTGTCTTTACACATGGGTACAGCACCACCTGGATTATTCAGAACCCTGTTTTTATATATCACAGTTATACTCACTAGTTTATCACATAAACAAGCTAATCCAACAGGATACCTTTCTCCCCTGCAGACTCAGACTCCAGTGTTACAGGATACCCAAACAAGCTAAAACCTCATCTATATATGCATGAATGTTGTGATTTTTTTAAATGTATGGTTACAGCTCTATTACCTCCTGTATTTAACATGGTAACATAAAACTAGTCCTTGAGTTAATGTGGATAGGGCAGCTATTTCCAGAATAATCAGAGAACAAATCTTTTTTTAAAATTGGTTTGTTTACCAGAAGTGGGAAAATGTAAAGGCTTTGACCAATAAAACAGATTAAATTTTAAAATACAGTTCCAGCTTTCTACCTTATTTGCTCTTATTACTCGGGCATTCTGCGCTCCAGCAGACGAGTAGGAGAAGCTCCTGTTTCCTGAAAATGGCTACTTGAGTGCAGCCCAACACAATAGTCCATTTTATCTAAGGACCCATAAGTGGTCTAGATAGCCCTCACTCTAGCCTGTCAAAAATAAATAAATAAAAGCAAAAACACTGAAGCAGGATTTGCAGTCTGCTTTCACATCAAAAGGAGTTCCCATATAGGGTGTGATGAGATGAGATCTCAAGCCTGCAGGGAAAGAGAGAGAAAATGTACATAGATATTGATACACTATGACATTTCACATATGAAAATAGCTATACACTTTCATACCTATAACTGGGGATCAGCCAATATAAATACTACTTTACTCTAGGAGACTGTGATAACCTTGTTATCATCATGGCTTGTTTTCATATTGATAATTTTATGGTGGTTGTGTTTATGTTTCTACTTTGTGTCCGCAAGTGCTGCATGCGTCATCTAAATAAATAAATCTGGTCATTATTTCATTTTTAACCAATTCATCAGTTTTTGTTCATCTAAAATTCCTTATAGTCATCAATGTTCTTTTGTTTTGTTTCTTTTTGTTTCAGTTTAGGGCAATAATATCTATATGCTATTTATTTAAAATATTCATATCCTTCCCCTTTCCATACATCAGTGCAGTTATATACATTATACTCTCCACTTACATGCAATTGATGCAAATATAACTTTGATAAACTCATTGATTGTAAAGGGATGAATTTGTCAAGAATAAAGAGACACTGATATGAAATTAAAGACTCTTGGGTTCAGTACTCATAAGGGAGAAATGGAATCAAAATCGGGGTATTCAAATTGAACAGACTGTTTTTGATCTTTGGTTTCATGCCTATTTGTAATTCTTTAGTCTCAGTCCAAGGACTGATGCTTAAGCATTACCTTGTTTCCAAATATACATACTATTACAGATTGCTGAAGCTTCTTTAATGACTGTCCTGAAGCAAGTGTGTTAATCACCTTCTGAAGCAGGTATGTTAATAACATGGCCGCAGCAGTTGCCTTATAATTCATTAATTTCTTTTAAATCTATTTCTTGCGTATGAACTCTCTGTGAATTAAGTCTTTCAAAATTTAAGAGTGTTTGGAAGAATGTATAATTCCACAGTGGATCTGGATGTACTTGTCACGGAATAGCTAAGATACCAACTTATTCAGCAATAGGCATTTAAGGTGGGGAGATGGATGGGATGTACAGACACAGTGTGGTACAGTGTTATTATGGGAGAGCATAAATTCCATTTCCCACTCCACCATGCAGCTAGCTCACTGGGTGATCTTGGGCTAGCTGCACTCTCTCAGACTAAACTACCTAACAGTTTTTTTGTAAACATGAAATAGAGCACCAAATAATGTTTACACTGCTTTTATTTCATACACAGAAAATTTTTAAAAACACCAAAACGTTCCTCTGAATGTATAACAAGAATAAAATAAGGCTGGCGATTAACAATTGGTAGGTACCGGGGGAAAAGAGAATGTCCCTGGTAAATAGAAGCAGTTGAAGCAAATACAGTACTCACTGACCCAACCACCCCATCTTTAAGATCAGTGTCAACATAAATAAATAGAGTAAGCAATGCCAGATGGATCTTAATCAGAGTTTCTCATTTTAGACCAAAGTTTCCCATTTCCTAGCCAGACATAGCTCCGCTTGAAACCAAAAATTATACAAGGCATATTATACTTCCAGGTAGATGTACAGTAAAAAGCTACCCTGAAAACACAGCACCTTGACACTTGACAGTACTCAAGGATGAAAGAAAAGTATTAATCACTACCAAGAGCAAGCAAAAAAGAAATATGCCTACCTTATACACTTTGCAAATAGTTGTAGAAATCAGCATTTTATTAGTTTTTTCCTGATTTTATTGATTGAAGAGATATTAGACTATGGACAAAAAGGCTGGTGGTATATCAATTTTTTTTATCTAACCACAGTTTTTCCTATTGCTAGTAGAACTGAATTATTGATTAGCACATAAACTTCAGTGCATCTCAGTCACCACATGTATGCTACATGTTGGTGGCAGCTGGTCATGTGTAATCCCAACACATGCATGATAAGTCATTTAGTTCCTCACAGCACTTAAAATGTATGCTTGCCTTAAAGAATAAGAGAAGACAATATCTAAGAAAACCATTAAGATTATTGTTTTTAACACTGTAAATAATTCAAAAGGTTGAATATTATCTTGATTTTTTTTATTTCAGTACATTACAAATCACACCTACTGTTTAATACATTTGTTAAATTGATGATGCCAGTTCTTCTGTAATATGTTTATATAGAATAGACAATAGTGTGACATCCCACGTCCTTTTAAACCTTTTATAAGGTAGGTAGGTATACATTTGAACAGCTATAATTATCCTCAACCCTAACCTTTAAACATCCCAGGAATACTGCTTGAAAAGGGGGGATGGGGAGAGAGAGAGAGAGAGAGAGAGAGAGAGAGAGAGAGAGAGAGAGAGAGAGAGAGTCTTTATGACTGCACCAAAAGTTTGTCATTTTCAGTTTTCAGGCTAAAAACAGAATGTTATGAGACATTGAGAAATTGAAATATTTCCCCCAAATACTCTTACAGCACAATCCTATACACCCAGTCAAAGTCTATTTCTTTATATGGGCTTAGATTGCGGTAGCTGTTCACAGGATTCCACTGCTGATGCTAATTTTTCCACCCTTTTCAATCATGTTCACTGCCATTGTTTCCCTACTGTGCTGCTACTTCAGCATTATTTTATTTTTTATTTTAGATTATTGTATCATTTCCTTCCATGTGTCATAACATGGGTAATGTCAGCTGGCTTGAAATCGTGTATTGAACAGGATAATATTAAACTCTGCACAGCCATTCAAATTCGGCTGCATGTTGTAAGCCCCAGTCAGATCACCAATTGCCATCAGTCTTTGTGACTCAGTACTTTGTTCTATAATGCAATCCCTGAAAAATCACCAAAAGGGGAGGCTACGGAAATTTTCCTTGAAAAGTGATTCTTCCTTCATATGTAGGGTTGCCCACTCGAGTAGGGAAATTCCTGGAGATTTGGGAGTTCAGCCTGGAGAAGGTAGGGTTTAGGAAGGGGTGTGACCTCAGAGGTGTATAATGCCATATAATCCACAACCTAAAATAGCCATTTCCACCAGGTGAATGGATCTTTGTAGTGTTGAGATCAGTTGTAATTCTGGGAGGTCTCCAGGCTCCACCTGGAGGTTGGCAGCCCTACTTCAGACCAACTATAGTTTTTTTATTTATTATTTATTTTGTTTAAAATTTTATATGCCGCTTTTTCACTTGTAATAGGTTCCCCAAGGGTTTAAAAACCAATAAGAAAGTATTTAAAAAACCAAAATAACATTTTAATAACATTTAAAATCTATATATAATACAAAAACATAAATAGGGGTGTGCACCCAAAAAGGATTTGAGTTTCCTGCTTTGGGTAAACCTGAAACAATTTAGGATAACCTGATTCGGGCGTTTAAATGCTTTGATATGCTCCATAAAGATTCGGGAATCCTTATGGAGCACACCGAAGCTCAAAACAGCACTTTTCTTGCCGTTTCCCTCCTTTCTCTCCCATCAGATGAAAAAAGCAGTGGGGAGGGAAGTTTGAAACTTGTATTGCTGTTTGCAAATGCAAACAGCTAGAAAATTGCTGCAGCTGCTGCTGCTTTGCCTGAAGCTTCCCAAAGCGATACAAATTGCTTTGGGAAGCTTTGCTTCAGGATTCTTGAATCAGCTCAGCAACGCTGGGGCCGATTTGGGAATCCTGAATCTTTCCAAATCAGGCCCAATTTGGGTTGAAAACCCAAATCGGAAACCCAAAATGCACACCCCTACATACAAACACACATACACAAACAAGGGAGGAGGCTGATAAAAGTTTTTTGGGAGTATGCCAAATGAAACAAAGTCTTCACAGGGTGATTCCGCACGAATGGTTTTCCCTGCTTCAGCTTCTAAATGACCTTGATTTTTTCTTGTGTTTCCACACGTGGGAAGGCAATCCTAGCAGAAGATTCGAAGTCACTGCACGTTTTGTCCAGTTTTTTTCCATCCTGCTTTCCCCCGACTTATTTGTCCATGCGCAGCAGATTAGGGATTTTAATCATGCGGAATTCTTTATCTGATGTTCTCTCCACCCTTGCTCTTTTCTCTCACCCTTCGAATCAACTTAATTTGGTTGGCCAATCATGTTTTCTAAGCTACACCCACTACCCTTTCCCTTCCCCTCTTTTTTTTAAAAAAAATGTAAAAAAACGTTGCAACGTTTCTACAAATCTATGCAGAAACATATCCTGTGTCACATGACAACAGCTGACCAATAATGGGTCCATTTTACAACACGCCAAATTTGTTACTTGTTGCTCACTGACAGCTGACAGCTTCTGAGGTAGAGTGAAAGTGTGATGGAGGAACTTCAGCGTTCAACTAGTGGTCTAGGCATTTCATGGAGGGACAAAGAGACCGTCCTCAACACAACACCTATCACTAAACCACACCGCTCATGAAGAAAGCGGGAAAGATAGACGCGGTGTCATTGGTAACAATTTTCCCTCCAAATGTCAATAGCCAATACTCTTCCACAATATCGGCGGGAAGTGCTCTGGCCTATCCAATATGTTTATTTGATGCAACGTTTATATGTAGCAACGTTTTTTTGTGAGAAATTTTTTTCTAATGTGTTGGTTTGATGCAACGTTTATGTGTAGCAACGTTTTTTTGGGGGGGGGTTAAAAAAAATGAAGATGTGCCTCATTCCACACTTCCCCTGGAAAAAGCGATGAGGAATCGATTTTTATCCTGTCAAAAATTCCGCATGATGGACTTTGAGCCGATGAAATGTGCGAAACAAAAGCCTAATGTGGAATTGGGGAGAAGTGGATTCATAGGACTCCACCGTGGCATGACTGCTCAGAAAGTCCGATCAAAATTGATCATGCGGAATCCCCCACAAGCTGGCAGAAGACAACGACAGGGAGACAGGCAAATCTCCCTGGGGCTGGAGTTTCAAAGTTTCTGTGCCACCAATAAAAAGGTCCTTTCTCATGTTTCCACCCATTTAGCCTTAGATGGAGGGGTCACCTCCAGCAGCTGAATGAATAATCCTCCAGCACCATAATGAATAATCATTATGGTGCTGCTGAAGCAAGATCTCCAGAGATGACTAGATTGGATGGCTGAACGTGGCTAGGTTCATATGGGAAAAGGTGGTTTATAAGATATGTTGATCCCAAACAATATAGAGCTTTAAAGGTCAATACCAGCACCTTGAATTGGGCCTGGAAACAAATCGGGAGCCAGAGTGTATGGAACGATATGGTCCCTACAACTCGTTCCAATTAGCACTCTGGCCACAGCATTCTGTACCAATTGCAACTTTCAGACAGCCTTCAAGGGTAGTGCCACACAGAGAGCCCTGCAGTAATCTAATATAGAAGTTACAAGGGCATGCCCCACAATAGCAAGATATTTTCTGCTCAGGAAAGACTGCAGCTGGCTCAACAGCTGGACTGGTGAAAGTTGCTCCTGGCCACCACTACCACATGTTTGTCTAACAAGGGTTCCAGGTCCTGCAGCATCCATAAGCTTCTTTAGAAGGAGTTCAAAATGCATCATTGTTTTCTTAGCCCTAAAGCTTTGGAAACACATAATCAGCTTGCATACATGTGTGAATTTTGAGTTTGCACTACATCATGGTGACTATGGTTTTAAAGCAGCATAAACAGTGAAATAAGGGGTAAATTTCACAATCAGAAGTCATCTAATGAGATTACGACTGGTTTAGCACAAAGGGTAATAAAGATACTGTGAGAATAGAGAATAATCATTATGGTGCTGCTGAAAATAATAGGTTGGCCACTTGACAAATGAACAGTGGATTCGATTAAATAAAACTGCTTGTAATTTCTGATCTCTACACCACTTTGATACAACTGCAGATTTCTATGTGATTTAAACTTCTAATGAATTTCAGCAGCAAGCAACTTCTGTATAGAAAACTTCATCTTGTAAAGTGACAGTAGTTCACATATTGTGCACTTTGAGTCTGGGTTAGCTCTGTTGTGCAGAATTACTTAGCACCTACTACTAACAGAGACAAAGAATATGGTTTCTGTATAATGACCAGGAAAGGGAAAAAATGAAAACTGATGTTCTGCCACCACTGTTACTAGAGTTCCCTTCACTGCATTTGCAAAGCTTTCGCTTGTGATTGATGTATTGGTTTTGCCCTATTCAGTTTAGCAGTCTATACTATTTTCTACCTTCTTAATCGAGTTTCTACCTTTCCTACATATGGCGTATTCCTTTTTTAACTGTCTCATGAAATCCTGAGGAACTATGACACATAAGTCATTGGGAGCTAGCCAACTGCATCTGATGGTTTGATTTGTGTCTTGTGCCTTGAGGCAGATGATAATATTAAACATGTGCAAAATAAATGGCTAGAGTTATTCATCCTGAAATTCACAGCAAAGTCTCCTGTTGACTTCAGTGAAAACTGAACTGAGTTCTGTAAGTGGGCATGGATGGATCTCGTTTGTCTCTTTCTATGTGAAACCAAGAGGGACATTTGTTGGCAGAGTATTCAAGGAGCATAGATATATGGAACTGATAGACTCGGAAGCATCTGCTATGACGTTCTATATATGATGCACATCTTTATCTGAAACTTTCAACAAAATAGTGGCAAGACCCAAAGGTGCCCCTGCCTACAACTGAACTGAAACAAGAGTTTCCTTTTAACAATGGTGTTTGTTAGGTCATAAAGTTTTGCCTAAGAATGGAACACCCAAGTAGTTACAAGGCTAAGGCAACCCTTGTTTCTGATGTTCTTCTTCATACAGCATCACGTCTGAATCTAAAATATTTCTGGCAATAAACATTTCATATTGTGAGTTCACTAGTAATCTGTAGTACTCTGTTACCAGAACTGCTCTATTTGATTGGGTAATTAGCTTGCAGTCTGGATTTACTGCGGGTCTTAACCAATTTATACCAGGGTCCCTCTCCAGACGCTCATGCAATAAAGAGGCAGACTAATTAACGATACAACATGTTTTACTAAATAATGTGGCATATGCCTGAACTAGCACACGCATACAAGGTTACACACAAGAGCTAGGAAAACAGAGTAGGAAAATAGAGACGGTTGCATTAGCAGGGTAGCCCACTTGAGAGCGATGAAGCTGGGTATGCTCACAATCCCGACGTGGAGCAAAGACGTAGCACCGAGATGAGATGGTCTAATGCCTGCACTAGATCCAATATAGAGTGACAGCAAGGAGTCTGGATAGGAATGGCACGCGCACCATGTGGCCTGGGAGGCCAGCTTAAATACCCCAAAACGTACCCTGGGGCTGGTGCTGTTCCCAGTGGTTCTCACCGGTTAAACAAAGGTTCTAATGGCTTTACAACTACCCTGGATGGGCCATCTTAGAATCTGATTGTAGTATTGTGACACCTTGGGAAGTGGGAACAAAGGAGGGGAGGGGAGTGCCGGGTGGGTTGATTGGATCGGCCAGGAAGCTGGTGTTGTCTTGATGTCATCAGTCCAGGAATGCGGTGGCTGCATTGAGATGCATCCATTAGCTGTTCTGGACAGTCAGCACTTAGCTTCCATCTCAGGGCGGCTTCCAGAGATATGCATATCAGGGTGAGGCTGGGCTCCGTGGATGTGACAGGAGCCTGGTCTGGAAATGGCTGCCACAGAGCACACAGTCCATAGTGGTTCTTCTTTGCCTGGGAAACATGGCTTCTCCCTTGGCATGGCTTGGGCTTGCTAGCAGGTTGCCCAGTAGCGAGGGCAGGGACTAGCCAGGGGGTGCCTGGTCAGGCTCGCTGGAGGTCTCCCTGGCTGGCACGTGGCTGCTAACAGCGCGGCTTGGGCCCAGGTGAGGCAGGCTTCCATGGAGGCAGGGAACAGTATAAACAACATAGTCCATAGCAGAGATAGGAGACAGGCACAGTTCGTGGTAGATAATAAACAGGCAGGAAACAGACACGTGTATTAAAGTGCACACATGCAAGGCAGTCTCTGGTGTGGCAGTAAAACAGCAACGCAGGAAACCCAAACACAGTTGATGGCAGGCCTTGGGGCAGGAGGGGGGGGGGCTATTTGGCAACACTTCTCTCAGCTAAGGATGCTCAGGTACCTGCTGGTTTGGTTCATATTCTGTTCACCACTTGAGAGCAGGAAACTTTTTTTTGTCATGCAGTTCAACTGTTCATGAGCAGCTCAGCCTGTTCACTGGGTCTCTTTCTGCATATTCAAACAGTACAGTAGGGTGCAATTGGCAACATTTCAAGCATGCACATTTTCATACAGCCTAATGAGCACTGCTCTGCTTTATGGGAGTTGTAGCCCCCCATTTAATTACCATCCACAACACTGGGGGGAAATCAGTTTCATCTACTGCACAGATGTAAAACTGATCATGAGGCAAAAGGAAATGAAACCGCAAGACAACGACCGCACAGATACAAAACTGTTCAGCAGCTGCTGAACTTCAACAGTGGCAAGGTGACGTGACCTGATACTCAACTCATCAGTGATCATGGCAACCAAAAACAGTAGGTTCACCTGCCAAATATGTTGCCATGCAGTTCACAGTACCTTTGCTGACAACTTCTGAGTTATTAATTTTGTCTTGGCTAAACGTTCTGCAAATTGATAATGTTGGAATTTCTGCTGCCACTACATCTGAATTTCCTTCTGGCTGTTCCTGTCCACCCAAGAATGCTGTCATCCTCTTTAAATCAGGAACTAGACTATGGTGAGGTATCTGAGTTTAAAATGTGACAATTTTCTGAAACCTCTTGGTCCTACAGGGTGTTTGGGGGGTACTGTTAAAATCTTAGGCTTTTAAAAGTAACAAATTAGAAAAAAAGAATCCCCCCTCCAAGAAATTGAATGAAAAATTATTATTTCCTACAGCTGTCGGTATTTGCCATTATTCAAAAAATAGTACCCATTTTTCTCCTACATTGCAGCATGCTATGCTTTTCCTCTCCCACAGTCAGTTCCTAGGAGGAGCTAGTGAAGCAAAAGAATAAACAATCAGCACTATTATATATGTTTATTTTTCTCCCAAGTGTGAGCAGTCATGCTTCTCATTTTGCAAAGTCCACAGCTATTATATTTTTTCAGCTAGCAGAAGTAAACTCCATTTTATGTTTTGCTGCTTTTATTCTAAATATATAAAAGCTATTCCTTTCCAGTAGTCTTCATGTTTGCTGAAATTGTGCTTGAAGACTTCCAGCCCTAATACTTGTAGCCGAAGATTTGTCCGAAACTGATCACATCTAATAATACTGGGATTGTAATCCTTGGATACAAAGATGAAAGTTATCACTGTCATTGTGACTTCTGGTTCTATGAACATAAAAGGGTATTGCTAGGATTGTAAGTTCTGGAAGTGTAGATATAAAAGTCACCCTGGGATTTGTAACATCTAGATAAATGAATGTGCTTTTTGGGGAGAGACCATGGTTCAGTGCTAGAGCATCTACTTTGTATGCAGAAGGTCCCTGGTTAAATACACAGTGCTTCCTGTTAAAAGAATCAGACAGTAGGTGATGTAAACATCTCTGCATGAGAGCCATTGCTAGTCAGAGTAGACCATATGGACTTCAATAGACCAGTGGTGTGACTCAGAATGTCATATGTGTATATGTTTAGTTCATCATTGGTAAATCAGGATATCTAATTCTCAATACGGCCCCATCAGCGGATACTCAAATCCAGGGAGCGGTGGCATGCACAGAGATGACAGATCTTTCTACAAACCTGAGAAAACCACAAGGTTTGCAGGGGGGGGGGGCTCTAAAAAATAAAAGGAGTGCCTGTAGTTTTAAGAAATGGATGCCTTCAGTGGCCGCTGTGTGCAACTACAACATTTTTGCCAGCCTTCACACCTTGGTCTCTGTCATGGAAATGCAGGGGGAGGATGGATGGGCAAGGGTCTTTCCTGGGCTGTTTTGGCTTTTGAGGGAAGACTCTTTGGGCAGGGTCCTGCAGCAATCATTGGGTGACTTGCTATCATGCAACTTGCATGGCTCACCCAGGTCTGGCTGCTTGCAACAGCACCCACCCCACAAAAGCCAGTGTGATGTAATGGTTAGAGTTTCACACTGGGATCTGAGAGGCCCAAGTTTGAATCCCCACTGTGTTGTGGTTAACTTTGGGCCAGTCACACACTCTCAGCCTAACCTACCTCACAGGGTTGCTGTCAGGATGAAATGAGAGAAAAATCATGACAGATGCTTTGGGCCCCCATTGTCAAGAAAGGTGGGGTATAAATGAAATAAATATAGCTGAAGACAGAGGAGATAAAAGGTAGGCTGACTGGTGGGCGAGAAGGAGAAAAGGGAAAGAAGGATATGGGGGCTGCCAGGAGAACATAAACAGGAAATAGTGTGGGGAGGGGATACAGGGGAAAATGAGGAACGTCCAACAAGTCCTTGCAGCCCCCAGCCCCCTCTGTGCAACTGGGCCCAACTAAGCTGGCACCATGCAACTGGGTGAGAGTTTTCCCAGGGAGAGGCTGCCAGAGAGAGGGAAGAAAGGAAAATGATAGACAGGAGGCAGATGGAGGCTGATGGGTAAAAGGAGAGAAGGAAGCAGGAAAAGGGGAGAGCCTATGAGGGCTTTCAGGAAAGAGGAAAAGGGAGGATGGTGAAATTAGATGCCCCCTACCCCACAAGTCCTTGAGGGTCCCCTGTTTGTTTATTCTAATAAGGGTTATTTTTTCTGCTTTGTATCATGAGACTTGATCACATTAATATAATGTGAAGAAGTGTTGAAAGATTATGATCCCATCTTTACAGGCATGTGTTAACAATACTACAGAGAATTCTCCCACAAACCAATTGCCATGCATTTGAATTGTGTGGGACTCTTGCCCTTCAGATGTGATTTCAAGCCGTTTATGGGCCACTTTTGCACACTAAAGTACCCGAACTTTGCATCATGTGGCTTTTTTATCTGTCATCCAATATCGAATGTAATCAGAGTGTAATCAGTTGAGACAATGGTGAAGCATTTGGTGAGTATCCCATTTGTGCCTGGAGTACAAAAATGGCTATTCGGAATCCACTTTGCCCATAATTATGGTAATTATTGGTACACATAACAATATCATGTAGGAATACTGCAGCTTGCAGCCTGAATGCTCCTCATTTATAAATGAGGAGCATTCACGCTGCAAATCACTAGAAGATTTCATCAAGACTATCTCTCATTTAGTACCATATATATGTTGCACCATAAGAAACTGAGTAGGAAAAGCTCAGTCCCAGTCCTAGTGCAGAATATAAGCATTCACTTTTTCTGCCCCCTGCTTCTATAACTGGAAAATCCTGCTCTTCTTTAATACTCTCCTCTTTGGGATTTTAGCCAGCTGCTGCTATCTTGGAATGACACCCCATAAACATAGCACATATGTGATCATTTGAATCCTCTTTGAGCCAAAACAGATAATTGGTCCATCTAGTTCCATGTTCTACATTGGCATCCACAGGAAAGGACTTAAGTGATCATGCAATTCAGTCCCCACAAGGCTATAAAATTCTATCCCTAGTAATCTTAGTATATATTTTGGGTGTTATACAAACTTTCAAACCCTTAGCTGAGAGCACAGAGCTGAAGAGACATCTCATACCATCAATATTCTGCAGAAGAAAAAATCCTTGCCTAATGTATACAACTGCTCACTGCATGAATCTCCACTGGCCTGTTGTAAGTCCCCACAGTCCTTAGCATGCATTTGTGTTGTCTAGGTTGAGAAACTTTTTTTAAAAAATGGGAAATTATGCAGTATTACTTGACAGTCCAATCTGATACACCTTACATCCATTGATTTAATAGGGTTTATACAGGAGTAACTGCAGATGATCGCACTATAAATGCTGGGATGGTTGATATGAATTTATTTATTTATTTAAAATAGTTCTGTCCCCCATTCCTGGTTTAAAAATGCCTGAGGCAGTTCATAACCCAATTACTAAAAGACATATCAATGAAAATATGAGGAGGCCTATGTTAAAAGGATGAAATTATCTAAGCAGCTGCAGATAATATAAGCAGTCACTGCCATACCATAAAACAGAGCAGAAAACATCTAAAAATATGTCAATCCATTACAGTCCTACAACAGAATGCAAGAGTCAGAAAAATATATATACTGTAACATCATTTGGGGAAGGGTAAAGAAGTACCCACTGGCAAAACTTCACATTTGTATGAAGATGGCAGAAAATGTTGACTTTTATCTGGACTATTAAATGAATGTGGTCTCTCGACCATGCTTAAATGCAGTATATACGTAGCAGTGAAATAGGCAGAGTAGCCTGTTCAGCTAAAATCCTTGGCCTTAAAAGGTTTCCATCTATGGCTTTGTGCTCGGATTTCCAACAGCATCCCATCACAAATGCCCACTTTAAGCATAAATGCCATCCTTATACATATGGTTGCACTTTTAAAAACTGTTTACCCTTTTGGATTAGTCAGTATCCTAGGGGTTAATCCTCTGGATTTAGTAGAGTAAACACTTTTTTGTATAATTTAAGCATGCAGTAAGAATAATGCCATGCACTATTCACAGCATGCCTCCTTAAGTATATTAATCGGAAAGCTCTAGCTGGTACCAAATTTGTAGGCTAAAAATGTCCAGAGATTATTGCTAGTAAATGTACCTAGCTTTCCTTCATTGTACACATTTTTAGTCTTAGTTTTGTATTTTAAATGAGATCTTTTAAGACCATAGTCTGTGTTATACTTCGACCAATTACTTTATTGTTTCAGAAAAAATATATTTTAACATTCCTGTTTAATTTACATAGCTTGTCTAAGACAGCCTCCTACAAAAATGGGGTGTTTTTTCATTTATGAAAACAGAGATACTCAAATGTTAACTGGTGGGCGAGGCTTTGTAAAAGAAAATACTTTCACAGCTAAGGATGGGCAGAACTGAACCTCCTCACTCCAGGGCCGTTTCCACACGACTTACCTCTGCCCGCAACGACCCGGTAGATCGCGCAAAAAATGCAGAAGATCGCGTTTTCTCGTGTGAGATTTGCGTTTTTTTGTGAGATCACGTTTTTTGTGCGATCTACCGGGTCGTTACGGGCAGAGGTAAGTCGTGTGGAAATGGCCCAGCAACAGTAATGCACTTTATTTTTAACAACAACAACAACAACATTCTATTGAATGTTTATGTGGCTAGTAAGTTTGATTGTTGCCCCTTCTTCATAAACTGTGCCTTCCTACATGCTGCAATGTTGTCTGAGACAAATATCATAATTCCACATATGCAGTTTACACAACATACAAAACTGCTTTCAATGAACATCTATAACTGCTTTATACTGAGTCAGACCATTGGTCCATATAACCTAGAAACTTTCCAAAGTCTCATGTAAAAATTCTCCCATTCTTGCTGCTGGCAAACATTTTAACTGGGCATGCCAGGTTGAGAACTGGCACAGAGGGCCATAGCCTTTACCTTTAAGCTACATTTTTAATGATAGACGCATACCACGTGCACATTACACATCCCTCATCAGCTGGGAATCAGCTTCTGATAGTTGCAACTGCAGCCTGTTCCTGCAAATACACACAAACAGGTTGCAAATGCCAAACAACCCATTGATTAATTGGCTGCCTGATCAGCACTGGCAAATGACAGGTGAGTTGAACTGGTAGCAGGTTCAAGCATGCTTACACCATTCCAAACCTGCTTCCAGAAAAGTTTGGGAGAAAGGAAGGGGAAACAGAGCACAAGGGTTTTTTTTTTTCCTTTTCCTCTGACACAGATCAAGATACAGCCTGGAGTTCTCTGGGCCATAATGCTCACCTTAGATTTCAAGCAACAATTATGAGCTGCCAAAATGTGTATTCTGAGCATGGGAATTATGAACATGGCGACATTGCTAATATATACCTGTAATTGTTGATCACTTAAGTATAAGTTGTCACTGAGGCAAGCAAAGCACCTGCCATAAAATATATTCTTTTAAATGCAAATGCTCATTCCCCCCCCCTGCACTGAACTTTCCACCCTGACGCTTCAGTGCACGATGCCAATTAGATGCATTTATTAGTTCTTTTGCTGGTTCTATCATGTTGCAATTGGGGGGAAAGAGACAAATAGGAGACGGAAGAATAGAGAGTGAAGCCTCAATAGGTGAGATGCTCGGAGATCCATGATTAGATCTTCACATCATTTTTTTCCTTTTGTAAATCACAGCTCAGCTGTTCCCTAATTGAGCTTAGGATAATGATATGACAAAGAGCCAGTTAACCCTTCCCCCCATGGCAGTGGCTAGCCTGAGACAAGATATTCGCCCTGTCCAGCATAAGTATGGCATGCTGATTGCTGTATGTTTTCCTGTATGCAGATGTCCACTCAAGGATAAAGTAGGAGTCAAGTGAGTGTATTTTTTAAAAATATATGAATTGAGCAAGTAGGTAAATGTAGAGCCTGTGCCTTCTTTCCATTGTGTGAAAGATACGGTTTTCCTCAAGCAAACCAGCTTACATTACATGTGTTAGGGAAGGGCTGGAATTAAAATGCAGAAATGGATGAAGCTAGTGCAGGCAGGCATCATGTTTGTGCACAGACTGATGTGTGCAGAGTGTAGTATCCTTTGCCATTTTTGTTTAAAATTCCATTCCATGCCTGCAGCAGAACCTAGTGCTGTAGAAATAGGGTTGCCAGCTCCAGTTACCCTCCCTATGGGGAAGGGATATAGGGGGAAAAACTCATTCCTGTGCTTTTTTGTGCCCACTGTGCAAAAGAGAATTACAATAGCTCAAAAACTGGAGCCTGATTTCCATCCTGCAGTTTAGTAGGAAAGATGACTGGGTGAAGGCTTCAGCCTCTGGAATTTCTTCCCAATTGGACAAGAAGAAAAAGAGCCAGAAATGTGTTGTGCCTTCGTTAGTTCTTGAACAGGAAGGTTTTCTTCTATCCGTCTAGTATTTGGAAGGGAAACTCCTTTGGGTATACAATCTCTGAGAACTTCTTCCCAGTTGCAGGGGAGAGGGGACTAATGGAAAGGTGTTTCCCACTGTAATAAGTGGAAATCAAATATGAACCTTAAACATATCACATAATGATATTAAATCTGACCTATATTTTAACATACTATGGAAGCCTACCCCAGATAGATTTTTTGTACATTTCTAGAGTATAAGTGAAGAAAGGTGCAAAAACCAAGTATAAACAGAATTGACGTAGGTGGTACATGTTTTGTGAGTGCTGATTGGGATAGTGTTGAATGGTTGTAGTGCAAACGGAATGAAAAGTTAATGTGTAGTAATGAGCGTGTGTGATTATACCATGTCTAAGTATAACTGTTATTGTGAACGGAAGAGTCAGAGCAGTAAGATGGTGCTTAGCTGCCATCTTGTTGAGACACAACAAAACTGGAGCCAAGCCTCTACCCCTCCATGATTTCAGTTATGATTGGCATCATAACTTCCACCTATTTCTACTGGAACACCTCCTTCAGTTACTTATTGTCTTGGTCTCCTCTTCACATTCAAGTGGACAAACCAGCCTAGTTTTTCTTCATTCAATCAGTAAAAAATGGTTGGCCACTACAGGACTATCAAAATGATCCTTTCTCTGATAAAGGAGTCTCTTACACATCAGTGACCACAACTCTATGTGGGCATATTGTCAAAGGCCAGGAGGGACTGCTTTAGGAAGCTGTTTCTCTGTGTTTTTTAAAAAAATCTGCATTTATCAAGTATGCAGGATTCAATGTTGATATTCTGTTGTTTTTCAGCAGTAAATAAAGATTCACTTTAACACCAGAATTAGTAATAAAACCAGGGCTTGGTTATCCTCAATCCAGCTGTCTCATCATCTTTCTGTGGTTGCCTCTGAGTGATCTTCGGTGTCTCTATTTAACTGCTTTTACTTGAATGTAAGCCCCCAGTTGAGCTTGGGAAAAATGCTCCCTTACAAATGTAAGGAGGACTCTGCTGATTTTTTTTATTTTTACTTCATTTATACCCTGTCTTTCTCCCCAATGGACTTATTTCATTCTAATCTCCTCCATTTTTTCCTTCACAACAAGCCCGTGAGGTAGGTTTGGCTGTGACGGATCCAGTGTCACCCAACAAGCTTCTGTGACAGAGCAGGGAACTGAACCTGAGTCACACAAATCTTAGTCTGCCACTCCCACCACTATACCACACTGGCTCTCACACTAGATGACACTAAAGGCTTAACTAACCCAGCATCCAGTTTCTTGCAGCTTGTGACTATCATCATATGCTGTGACAGTGAAGTCCATAAACGAATTCTGTGTCCTGTGAAGAAACACTTTTTTTCTGTTTGTCCTGAATCTTGCCCTTGTTCTCATGCTTACTCCACTCCAACTGTACTTTACTTTGATGAAATTTAACAACATGGGAATCTGAGGTGCTAGGATTTATTTATTTAACATTTGTATGCTGCCTGTCTGCCCAATTAGAGCCTTAAAGCAGAAAACAATTAAAAAGACATTAACAATCAACTTTTAAAAACAATACACATCTATAAAAGTAGCAATTAAAAACAAACAAGACGGCAAGTCAGTAAGGCAGGCATGTTGTTATAAAACTAGTGAGTGTTGTTTATTCTGATGTATTTTTTGGAAAGCCCAGGCTTAGTAACTAACTGTATTGACCTCTGATGGCTGCCGTTCTTGTGAGCAGATTTTAACCATTGGAGGAAAAAATACATGAAGCTGTTCATGCAAAATTAAATTGAATGCTTGTGTAGCACTTTGCATCTTCAAAGTGATTCAGGGACATTAGCATGCATTGCCCCCAAAGGGCTTGAGAGTTTGCTTAGATTGTTACCCATGTGGACAGAAGCGGCATCACGCTGCGTCTTGTTATAGGTGTAAAGAGCAGTGATTAGCCTGCAGCATAGTGGAGAAGAGGGAAATTAGCCACTCAGTGCTATTTACCAGTTCAGCCCCCCTCTTTAAATCCCCTCTTCTCCTTCCTCACACTCCTCTCATTCACTTTAACTTAACAATGACTAATGAGGCCAATTTGCTGCCAATTAGTTGCCCTAGGAAAGGACTGCTAATTGTAGCAGGCAAGGTGTCAGCTCCAAAAACGCTCAAGGTGTATATGTGTATATGATGGCCAGCAATACCCCCACCCCCACCCTTAATCTTCACCTGGGGGCTGATTAGTTTCTTTGTATTTGTTGCAAAATGCTGCTAATTAGAAGGCAGGGACAAGGAAATTACAACTCTCAAGGCTTAATTGGGAAGCTCCTGCAGAGGCTTTTATGGCTATAAACTCCTTTTTCAGACCAGGGTTTTAATGGCTTGCCCTTATAGGTGAGGATGACAAAGATCTACAGGATTCCTTTTCCTCAACCCAAGGAGGACAGATGCAGGACTTGAAAACAGTGTATGGGTGAACAAGATGAAAATCACTGGGTGGGAGGAATATTGTTTGGGGGAAGAAGCAGAACTGGCTTACAGGTGCATGCATTACCCGATGACTCAGAACAGAATGTGTGGAACGAGTCAGCTGAAATCCATTGTTTCTGAACTGACATAAATTGATGGGAAAGGTCTTTTTGATAGTGTTTAATTGTAATGACTCATACTGCAAAAGAGTTGCACCCTTTTATGTTCATTGACTTCAATGGATTTAGGAGGGAGCAAGTAGACTCTAGATGCTGCTGTTACCAACTGATGCATGCACGGGCCAGCCAATGTTTTCATGAAAATAAGTGAAACAATTCTTACCCCAAAGCCCTGTCAATATTGAACACAAAACAAGAGGAGGGGGGATTGGTGGGTTGCTATTTAATTTTGGTTTTAGCTGTAAATGTTTTAAATCTACTATGTTTTTAATCTACTATTGTAACCTACCTTGAACCACGAGGAGAGGGGGGACAAAAATGGTTTAATCACTCACTCACTCAATCAACTTGGCTGGTATTAAAAGAAATCCCCATGTATTGTTACTGTTGCTTCTCAGAGCTAAACCACACGAGATGAATTACATGAGGATGCTCAAGTGAAAGGAGACGCAATATTAGCTGGGAAGTGTAGTTTGAATTTCACCTCTCTTTACAGAGCGGGCTGATTGCTCCTCTGAGAGTTTGTTAATTTCACCACTCTACAGAGCCTGCAGAGGTGCTCTTCAGAGGGTTTGTTAATAATTGACAGCCTTTGGGGAGGCAAAGAGGAAATTAACAAACCCTCTGAGGAGCGATCTTAGCTGCCTCTGTAGAGGAAGGTGAAATTCAAACTATGCTTCTCGGCTAGCATTGTGTCTCCCTTCATTTGAGCGTCCTTGTGTAATTCATCTCATGTGGTTTAACGCTCACTTTCCTTCCATTGTTCACTTTGCCACTGTCCAGGCTTTGGAACAAGATGTCAAAGTCCTGAAGCATCAGTAAGAGACATAGACCAAGGGGGATTGACAGCAGATGCATTTGTGTGGTTAAGAACATAAGCAGAGTCTGCTGAATCAGTCCAGTGGTCCATGTAGTCCAGCATCCTGCTTCACACAACAGCCAATTAGTTGTCCTGAAAGGCCAAATAAAGAGAGCACAGAGGCTGAGAACGTCCCTTGATGCTGCCTCCTAACTCAGGTATTCAGACGTTTGCTGCGTGTATATATGGACGTTCCCACTAGTGGATGTCTTCTCCAGGAATCTGGCTACCCCTCATTTAAAGGATGACAGGGAGGAAACTGAGAACTGAAAATGGCCTTAGGACAAACTTTGTAGTTGCATCCATCCATAGGCATTGGCTCACCCAAAGCAGCAGCACTGCAGGAGGAGGCAACTACTGAGTGGACACTGTCATTACCATTGAAGGGCCCAAGCCCGATAGTCCCTGATGCTCTGTTAGACTTGCTGGGGCCTGGCTCAGCTTACTCTTGGCTGTCCCTTGGCAGCCCTCTAAGACAGTGGCTTATCAGGGAATTTTTCTCTAAATTTCCCAGCCTGCCCCCCCTACCCCATGACAGGCCAGATTGAGAAGAGCAGTGAAATGGCAATGGGAGGCAGGGAGGTGGTGCTCCTTTGACTCAGGAGCTTGGCATTTATGACCCAAAAAAAGGGGATCAAAAGGTTTGGGCAAATTGACCTTGCAGGGGAGGATTTAGGAGCCCCATTTTTAGCTAGTGCAGTTATGTCAAACCGGGAAGTGTCAAGAGACCCTCTCAGACATGACAGCCCTTGTCGATAAAAAGTGTTGGTGTCTTGGAGCAGCTGCTAGGACTGCATGTGTTTTTGAAGATGTTTTCCTCCTTTGTTACAAGTGCAGTTGGTGCTTAAGGGACACGCTAATGTTTTGTGGAAACAAATCACTCACTTTCATCTTGAGTGCAGCACTGATTGCACTGGGGGATTTTAGTATAGTTTCATGCCTCCTCTTTTTTATCATTTGCATCAATGCGAGCAGTTCCTGTCATGAAAGCTACAGCTTGAAAATCACTAGCGCTGGATGTGATACAGTGGGACGGGCTGCCTTCCAGTTTACGCAGAGCCCTGCCAATGGACTTATAGCACCTTTAATGATAATTCTGTGCTCAGTTCCATTCCCATGGAGAGCCCATTTTTCAGACTTGAAGCATCATTCTGGCCTTTCCCCAATCAAACCAAATTTCATTAATAATGCCCAGTCTGTAGGACCATCTTCTGCACTAGGGAATGTGCACACTGAGATTAAAAAGTTGGGAAATTATCTTCCCTTCAGTTCTGCTTTCTCAGGGGCAGACTGGTAGGGGGAAAGGGCCCCATGTTCTTCTAGCCGCACCCCTCCCAAAAGAGGGAGTGAGGGAGGATGAAAAAGATAGCCCGCCTTTCCAGCTGGCTCTGTGCCATTTTCCAAGCACTGCATGGGGTTTAGGTTAGCTGGGTGCTGCCATTCCTGTGTGGGGCTTGGGCAGCAAGGTACCACCTTCCCTTTGTGGGGCTCAGGTGGGCTGGGCACCCCACCCAGTGATCCCTTCTCACCACCAGACTGGCTGGCCTGGCCAAGGTTGGGGGAGGCCATCAGCTGACAAGAACGAATCCCTGTAACCATAATGGCCAAATCACCCCTGTGTCTTATTGATGGTACTTTTTTCTTAGGGTGTGTTGGCACTGGCCTGAACCCACACTTCAGTGCTGTGCACCAGAGCTATAATCAAACTATACAGCCCATATTGGAAATGAGGGTATTTAAGTAACTTAAACATTCTCCATATACAGATGATGCTACAGTCCAATGACTAACACAAAGACAGACCAGATGCATTTCAGCCCTCAGGCCTTCCTCAGTGGTCAATTGTTCAATATTTATGTTAAACAAACTCACCCACACATTTAGAAACCAATATAAAAATGCTCCTGATGCTCTTGTCTAAAATGCCAAAAGAGAGAGGAGGGAGGAAAATACGTTTTTAGTGTTGACAACTGCTATACTCTAGAAAAAGGTAAAGGTAGTCCCCTGTGCAAGCTCTGAGTCATTACTGACCCATGGGGGGACATCACATCATGACGTTTTCTTGGCAAACATTTGTTATGGGGTGGTTTGCCATCGCCTTCCCCAGTCATCTATGCTTTACCCCAGGAGACTTGAGCTGGCTACCTGAACCCAGCTTCCGCCAGGGTCGAACTCCGGTTGTGAGCAGAGCTTGGGCTGCAGTACTGCAGCTTACCACTCTCTGCCACAGGGCTCCTTCTACTCTAGAAATATTTTTTTAAAAAAAACTAGACAAATTTCACCTCTTGTATTGTGTGGTATAATTCAAATGGTTGTAGTAAGCTGTGGACTGCACTCGCACAATGATCGTCACTTGATATTTTTTTTTAAATGACTTAAGTATTCCATATAAAACTTTTTTAAAAACCTCAGGACTCTCCAATTTTCAACAAACCCGAGACTTGGTTTCCAAGAGAGCCAAGCCTAAAGCTCCAGAGGAGTTAGCCGTGTTAGTCTGTAGTAGCAAAATCGAAAAGAGTCCAGTAGCACCTTTAAGACTAACCAACTATACTGTAGCATAAGCTTTCGAGAATCACAGTTCTCTTCATCAGATGCGAAGCCAAAGCTGACAGGCGGCTAGCAGTGGCAGAAAGCTCTCTTTGGGCTCCCCTTGCTGACTCTTTCCTTCCTGTTCTTCTGGCTCTGCTGCTGCTGCTCTGCAAAAATCCACTTCGCTTGGGTTTTCCTCTGGGAGCTTGGGGGTGGGGGGCATGTCAGAGCAACAGCAGCAGGAAGAGGGAATGAAAGAGTCAGCAAGGGGAACCCTAAACTGCCAAGTGACTAGCAGTGGCAGAAGGAGCGGCTGAGGCTCTTGCCGCTGCTACTGCTAGACTCAACCATCTCTTCTCACCGAGAGGGGAAGGTGTCCTCTCGGTGAGAAGGAATAAACAGTAGCAGTGGTGGCAGCAGCTCCTTCTGCCACTCCTAGCCACTCATTGACTCTTTCCATACCATCCTGCTGCTGACTACACTACCCAGGTAAACTTGTGAGAACCTGAAACATGTTGGGCGTTTCATGTAGTTTAGCCCTAATAATCCTCTGTGTGAGGAAAAAGGAAAACTTTCCCCTAACTGGGACATGTTTAGGTTTCTGATCCAGAGATTTAGGTTTCTGGAAAAGTTTTAGTTAAGGAGCTAAAGTGTAAAAGCCAGCACTAATTTACACAGACAAGTTAGAATTGGAGGTGTATTGTTGGGAGAGGAAGTTGGCAGTAAAAGGAGATTCCCCTTCAGCCATGTGATCAGAGTTATGTCTTTTGGAGAAGAATAATTCCCACTCAGTATTTAAAAAGGGGAGGTTGGCTCTGAGGAGGACCCTAGGTCTGGTGTAATGGGAAAGGAGTGCTGCATTGAAGTCAGAACACCTAAGCTGTAAAGTGAAATCTATGAAGAAACCTTCTTAATGTAACCTAAGTCTTAAACTACCAACCTCTTACTTTTAAGATCTGTAACTACTGAAACTAAACTTCAAGATTACTGTGCCTAATGCTTGTGAAGTATTCTGTTCAATAATCAAAATTTACCTCAGCTTTACTTTTTCTGCCTACCTATATACCAACCTTGCCTGTTTAATAAACCTGCTGTTTCCTTTTTGAACTTTACTCAGCTTCTAGTGCCATCTCAATTAAAGAAGACATGGACTCTTGCTTCTCCACGACCAAATATTTGGGCTGCCCAGCCACAGCAAATAACTTTATCATTTTTGGATAGGAAATCTGCCTTCCAGTGGGGCAGTGAGTGGAGCTTACGTCATATCTGTACTAAAACAGGTTTTAAATTTTTAGTTCATCTGCACCCCACTGTTCTCCCCAAAGCAGTTTGTCTTTCTCTCTTCCATTTTATTCCCACGACAACCCTGTGAGTTAAGTTTCAGCCTGAGACTGTGTGACCTGCCCAAGGTCACCTAGCAAATTAACATAGCAGAGTGGAGATTCAAACTTGGGTTTCCCAGATCCTAGCCTGACACTTGAAGCCCTACATCACACTGGCCCATCTGCTTAGGTCATCTGCTCTTGAAGTTCATCATCTCTGTTTGTGACACATATGTAGTTGGAGTGATTAGATATCAAGCACAATGGGTGATATCATGGTCTGGCTTGTAAGCACATTTAATAGATTTATGATATGATATTATGTCAGGCATACTCTCTCAGTGGCTTGGCTTCACCTATGGCTCTTTTGAGCACTGGTCATGAATATGGCACATGCCTCATGTTTCAAGAAAGTTGGTAACACCCTTGTCTGGTTGGGACTGTGCTTAGCACTCGGTTCCCACTTTGAAACAACCACTGTCAGAGAAACAAGCAAGCTGTGAGCCTCCCAGATATTCAGGCTTCTTGTCAGAGATGGAAGAAATTTGTGTCTGTTTTGGTTGATAACAATAGCCAATAGCCACAGTGGCTTTCTGTGACCTGCAGAGTGAGTACCTCTATCTTGCCCAGGCAAATCTCATTTTGGACTGCCAGGCTTTATGTCCTGACAGAACTGTTGTCACAATATTGTCCAGTCCTCCATAAATCCACCTGTCCACACTTGATGTTCTCTCTGCACTGTGCCTGTACAGACATCACTCCTTTGTCTACTGTTTTTAAGGCTTCGCAATTTAAGACTGTCCTAAAAAGTTGCATGCAAGAGAGTGATGAGCACCACTGCTGCAAATTAAGCTGCTGAAACCTATGTTTGTTTGTTTGTTTTAAAATACAGTGACTTGTCATCTTCAACATTAAAAGTGTCTAAATGTTATTTGTGTCCTGCCGTCCTTTCCAGAAGGATTCAGAGAAGAGGACAGCTCCAAATTTTGAACACGTGAAATCTGAACATGTGTTGATTCCCTTTTGTATTCAAAGGCTGCTGCTTTCAGCACAGTTCTTCCTTTCCAAAAATGAGGCAGGCTTCCCTTAGAGGTTGGTCAGGATGCCAGCTGAACAGACATTTATAAGCCAAAGGCATTCAGAGCCATTCAGCCTGAGGTACAAGACATTTTCAAAAATAAAAAAATAGTATACCTTCCCAGGGAAGGCTCAAGCTGCTTCTTAGCCTCTTAGGGCTTTTTCAAGTGTCACAGTTGCTATGCAGAGGCAACTAAAAAGCATGGTGGTGCTCCATATGGCAAAACTCTCTGTGTGGAAGCCAACAGCCATTAGGACCAGGTTGTGTTGGCACAGACATTGAATTGAGTCAAACTATATGAGAAGTGGCTTTAAAGCAGTACAGCCACTGCAAAGAGCACACAGAAGTTTTCAGTGGCCTCCACATAGGAACAGTAAAATATGAGATGGCCTTCAGTGGTTGTCTTGATTGGCTGATCAATTCAAGACAGAACATTCCAAGCCACTCCCCCTGCCATTTCCAGCCGCGCAATGCAATGGTATACCAGAAGTCTGCAGCAGCAGAATTGACCAGGTATATGAAATTCAGCTCTCCGGTGACACTGTTTATTGCCCTTTTTATGGTTCCCAGGAATGACAGTAGCAGCTACAATTGGCAGAGTGCTTCTCTGAAGGCTATACTCGGGACACAGCCATCCTCTGACTCATTTGCCTGCAATTTGTAGGAGAATTCCATTCTTCCCTTGTCTGTCCAATTCCTTCCTGCCAATACTACACGGACTCACTCGCACTTTCCAGTTTTGCCCCAACCTTCCTTTATTCAACTCCATTTCTTCTTATCCATCATTTTCTTGGTTACTAGAATCTATTTTACTCCATTTCCTTTAGGCATCCAGGCTTTTAAATGCTTCTCCCCCTCTCTCACTTCTCCCCTCTTCAAAATATGTGCAGCTCTTTCTCGGCTTGAGTGCTGTGAGGTTTCTTCTGAGTTCCTACTCTAATTTATTCCTTCTGGCTTCAATTTCCTGTTCCCTCAGCTTTTTATCTAAACTCTCACTCTTCATCTATCCTTCCCTTAAGTTTTATGTATCCAGTGCATTACCAATGTTGCACCTTTTTTTTAGCCAGTTGACTTTTTAAAAAATGCTCAGATGTTCAATGCTTTTTAACAGTCCTCAGCATGTCCCTCTGTGAAGATTTAAGGCCAGTTAAACTGACAATGTTTCCTTCCCTCCTCAATGCTGGACTGTGAGTATTGATCATGATTGACTCAGCAGATCAGTACCGGAGGCTTCTCCATCATAAGTACAATATGATAGTGATGTTCACCTCATCCATTTGCATTTTGGGACTAGCAGGGCAATCACTTTTTTTTTTAAGTCCTCCTGGATCAGACCAATACCTGCCTTTTTCCATCGGTTGCCAGCTAGTGAAGCTTACAAGCAGTGAATGAAAGTAACAGCTTTCTCCTGTCTTATTTACTTTGAATTTCATTTACCATATCCAGTTTCAAGAGATCCTTTTGGAGCACTCTACAGTCTCCTTGGGATTTCACCATCGTAAATTATCTGGGGTGTGAAATGCATTGACCTTATTGCTTAAATCCTCCTATGGATGCCCTGTTTGTGTAGGTTTTAGCTTTCTAGTGCTCTTTCTACAAGAGACCTTCCAAACAACAAGTACGGTGTGAGGGTAGGCTTGCCAGTTCCCCATACCCTCCCAGTGGGAGGGGGGACCTGGCACTTACCTTTCTGTTTGTGCATGCATGCTTCCGGGGTGGTGCAATGATGTCATTCGGGGAAGTGGGGTCATTGTGCAGGCCTGGATACACTCCTGCACTTTGCACCAGGCTAATGTGGTCTCCAAGCTTTTTGTGCCACAATTGGCCCTGTGTGAAGCACGGGAGCACTGTTGTGGCTGCACAGTGATGTTGAGTGACATCATGGTGCCACCCTGGCAGCGTGCCAAGGAGGCCTGTTCTTCCACCTTTCCCTCCACTGGCTAGGTGAGTGGTAGCGAGCGGTGGAGGGTGGGAGTGGGGAATCTCCCACTGTCACCAGGGAACCTAGCATGGTGGGGGCTACAATGGGAACCAACCATGTTGGGGCTACAGTGTCAGACTACAGCTGGGGTATCCAAATTCAGATCCTGGCCCAATAGGGTTCCCAGGTGTCTGGTTTCCCCCAGACAGTCCTTTTTTCCTGGGACTTTCCAGGGGAAAAGCAATTAAAATACTGGACATATAAATATCCAGTATTTTTAGTGTAGGGGAGGAGTGGTGGCTGGCTGCTGGTGTCCATGAGCTCGCAGCAGCACCAGCACGCTTTCCTGTTCCAGCTTCACCTTCTCCCCCAACCCTGCTTCCAGGCAGCCCAGCCTCCTGCAACACATCTTCCTCCTCCTCCTCCTCCTCTTGATTCCACCAGAGAAGCTCCCTGCCCAGCCATCCCAGCCTCCTCCACCACTCCTGGGAAGTGGTGGGCCTGCTCGCCTGCACAGCCTTCTGAGCACCAGGGGAAGGCCAGCAATGATGTGGCTCCATAAGTGACATCATTGCACTAGGCCTGGGAGCACACAGGGTATATTTTTTCTTCAATTTGGCAACCTTGTGGCCTAGCAATGTTGGATCAGTCACTCTCTTACAGGTTTGCCAACCTCCAGATGGTGCCTGGAGTTCTTCGAGAATTATGACTGATTCTCAGACAACAGAGATCAGGTCACATGGAGAAAATCCCAGCTTCAGAGGGTGGACATCCCTGCTGAGTTCCCTACCCCCTCCCAAACTCCACCCTCCCCAGGTTCTGCCTCCAGATCTCCATGAATGTCCCTACCCAGAGTTGGCAACCCTTCTCTGTTAATGTGCTATAACTTGCAAGCTAGTAAACTGGAGGAGGGCAGAACTATATATGGCATTCTGAGTTCCTTGAAGGTGGGATAAAAATATAATTGCTAGGGTGAGGAGATTGAGGCGGACTTGGTAAAGAGTGGACTCATGGAGCCAAACTCACCACTTTTCAGCAAACAGGAAGTGATGGTGCGACTGAAACTGGAAGTGAAATCACAGAAGCTGAGGACTATATTAATTGCCCTGGCAACTATCCAGGCCCAATCTGTGGTGAGGACACTCCAGAAAGAATGTACTGCAGACTTTTCTCTCAGAGGAAGATCCACGCTGAATATAATAAATAGGAAAGCACTACAGGCCCATGTGATTCTGCTCCCTATTTCTTGAATTTACCTGATTCTTACTTAGGTGGGAAACAAAATGGCTGCAACTTGGCCATCTTCCTTTGAATATCACATTGATATCTCCCTCAGCTTTTTATCTAAACTCTCAAATTGTTATATACTGATATGGGAAGATTCATTTTGAAAAATTTCCTGTGTGGTTAGAAATAATGAGTGGAAATATCAAGCCACTACCAAATGGAGCGGATCATGAGACTCGTTTCAAATGTTACTGGTAGATGACTCAAACTTGCGGTTATTTTCAGCTTTATAGTGAATGAATCAAGGCCATTTTATTTCCTGTGTTCTCAGGAGTGCTACTCAGTGCTGTGGAAGCTGACTCATGTCTCTGGCAGAATCCAAAGAGCCAAGCAAAAATTGTATACATTTTCTTTACTCAGCTGTACTGTTGAAGCTAAATATAGTATTGGCATGCCACACTGCATTGGTTTGCACTCAGTTCACATTTTCAGAATTATTTATGGAATCACAAGGACTCTTTGAAGTGAAAGCTCAGATTCTAAAGAAAAATATGCATTGTTGGGGGGGATTTCACAGCAAATTCAGTTTGCAGTCATGCTAGACAAGACACTGCAACTTTATCCACAGAGCAAAACTGTGTGTGTGTGTGTGTGTGTGTGTGTGTGTGTGTATATATATATATATATATATATATATATATATATATATTGTTAAAACCCTCTGAACAATTGTACTCACACAGCTCAGCATAGCTTTTAGAATTCTTTTAGAAGCCTATTTTCGGTATTCGGTTTTGGTCCACCAACCATGTATAATGGAGCAGGTGGTACACACAATCACCTTTACATGTGAATAGAGCAGCTTTTTTGTTTTTTCCATGAGTGTGCAGCTTCAGTACATACATACACACATCATCAAAAAGCCAGTGTTCTGTTCATGGATGGAAAATGTGCACATTTTGCCTTATTTACACAAAATGACAACCCAGCATATCAGGATGATTGCAGGTAGTACACATTTCCATTACATGTGGCTGATGCCTGCCAAAATAAAACATCTAAAAAGGGCTATAATCACTCCCAGCTGCTAGAAAGGAATGGAGTGGGGGTTAGTATGCTAATGATAGGACACGGCTCCTCAAAAAACATTGAAACAAAACATAGGGTGCTTGAGTTAAAAGTATTCCAATCTTTTTATTTCCACAGTTCCACCAAAGATCTCCAATATCTCTTCGGATATCACTGTGAATGAAGGCAGTAATGTGACCCTGGTATGTATGGCAAATGGACGCCCAGAACCTGTCATCACCTGGAGACACCTCACCCCTACAGGTAGGAAGCCTTCATCTGTGGCATGAACCATCCTGTTATTTAAGCTCTTCATGTTGTTCCTTATTTTCCTGTTTTGGGGTACAAAGGAGCCAGAAACTATCTTGCCATTGGCTTGACAAAGTAATGGAGGCATTTCTATATATTAGAGAATGCCAGACCCTCTCTCTACATTAGGACTTTCTGCTTGCCTGTTAGCAGCTGTTTTCATCTAACTATCAGTCATTTTTGTCATTGTAGATACATTATAGCAATAATGAAAACCCATCACTAGTATCAGACAAAGAGAAAAGGTCTTGCTCTTCTAATAACGTGCTCAAAGTGAGCCTTTCAAAACCACAAAATTGGCTTCCAGTATGGTGCCAACAGTAACTTTCTACATGTACCCTTAAGTCGCTACAGACTATTTCTTCCAATAGTTCCGTAAAAATAAAGCAGGTCGGGTGACATAAAGGAAGATGCTAGAAAAGATTCATTGAGTGAGAAAGCAGACTGGGCCATTGACCGTATAATCACTGCTTTGATACTCTAATGTTTGGTTGCCTTGGAAAGGGCACTGTCATTAGCCTGACCCATACAGCAATCACTTCAGAAAAGAAAGAAGCTTTCTGATTTTGTTTTTATCCCTATAAAGTTTATCTTAGACAGAAAAGGCCTGCTTACAAGTCTCTGTCATGACATGAAAGATGGGTACTGAAGCTGTCCACACAGTAAGAGTCGTTTCACACATCCTTCAGCTAAACTCTCGGTTTTATAACTGAATGTTTGAAATAGGATTCAATGCCTTTGGACTTACTATATAGTCATTGACCTGCTACCAAAGCGTAACCATGTCTTGAGTTTATATGTCAACAGTAGGTTATCCAATGCTAAAAATTCTGGTCCATGCTTTGGGGCTGTTGCCTTCCATGCTTGTCTTCCTCTTAGATAGCCTGAAATTATTAAATAGCCATTACAGAAAAACACACCCAAATAAATAAGAAAAATAATGGGAAAAAATTAACAACCCATGAAACAGTCAGAAAACATAGAACAGAAGATGTTGCCTTATACTGTCAAACTATAGGTCTATCCAGTCAGAATTGTCTGCTCTGGCTGGCAGCAGCTGTCCAGCATGCCAACTTCTTTTGCATCACATGATCTTTAAAAAAAGAAAGAAACTGGAGATGCTGGGGATTGAACTTGGAATCTTCTGCATATACTTGGTACATACCCTCCCTTGCCTGGCTCTTGGTCTTACATTGCTCCAATCAAAATGGGCAGAGCAGTGTGGCTGCAGTCCTAACACATTCCAAAGTTTAAGCCCTCTGGATAAAGTGGGTCTTAAGTCTAAGTCTTATTTTAACACCGTCTTATTTTAAATAGGTATTTTTATTCATCCTAAACTTTGATCAGGCTAGTCTTTTCTCCCCATAAAAGCCTGTTCCTGGAGGTCTTTTTAAGCATATTGCCACATCTAGAACATTGGGATCTTCCCATAACATGGTAATATACATCCTTGAGCAACCAGTAAATGATGCGCTAGATTATAGCAGTCTTTTCATATTAAGTATTGTATTACCCCCCAGATAAATTGCTTCCTGGTCTTTAGGTTACTCCTAAGTAATTTCAGGTGTGTAGCTAAGTTAGTCTGCAGTGGCAGAACGAAATTTGGGTCCAGTAGCACCTTAAAGACCAATCTTAAAGAACAACCACAGTGTGCTTTAACTTATGAATGCATATAACCTGGAAAACTTTGTTGATCTTTAAGACGCTGCTGGAAATGAATTTTCTTCAACCCTAATTATGATGACCATTAAAATTTATCTCCACTAAGGTCCAGTTTTGATACGGAACATTGACATGTGTAAATAAGTATCTTTTACAGCACCGATCTAGGACTGGCCAATAATTTCCGTCATTTTCCAAAGGGTATGATTTCCATGCTTATTTGCATCTTGTTAAGATTCAGCAAGAGAGTAATCATTTTTCAGAAGGATGAAATAAGAACTGTGCAAATTTAACTTCTGATGGTGTCTGTTCCAAATCCTACATGTTTTCAGTGTTGATGATCATGGTCAGCTGCTGATTAAATCAGAACTTGCCAGTGTCCTACTGCAGACGCAGAATGTAGAAGCATAAAACCATTCTTTATATCAGACAATTTCCAAAGTGGAAGCCATATTAGCCTGTTGCTGCAAAGCCAGAAAGAAGTCTTGTGGTACCTTAAACATTAATAGATTTATTATAGCAAAAACTTTCATGGACTGGAGTTAGAGTTGCCAGGTCTCCTTACCCTCCTGGCAGGAAGGAGGGGACCCAGGACTTACCTCCTTGTTGTTTCCAGCATGTTCCTCATGCACCGGTGTGATGATATCACTTTTGGGAAGTTACGTCCTCGTGCAAGGCAGGGAGAGCATGCATGCTCTCAGCGGTCTGATTTGGGCCCCAAATCTGCAAAGTGTGGGAGTGGTGCGATGACAGTGGTGGGGGCAAAGGATGGGAGCAGGGAATCCCTCACCCCCACCGGGGGAATGGGATCCCTAACTAGGGTCCACTTTATCAGATGTAAGAAGTGTGTGTTCAATTGTTGGAAGATAAGATGGCAAAGAAACAATATTTCTCAGCAATCATTGCCTTGGCTAGTTCATAACCGTCTCAATTGTTTAAGATATCCAGACACCTTCTAAGTCCTAAATCAGAACCTTTACAGTCCCAGGAACAGACAATTAGCTGCGAGGTCTTTGCTAAGTTTTTCGCTTATAGAATAGCACAAATACACTCTGATCTAGATGCTAGCTACAATGCAGACGAGATAGAAGAAATGCTTAATGCACCATCTGGCTGACATTTGGACTGCCTTGAACCAATTACAATGATAGATCTTAACAGGATTCTGACATCCATGAAAGCCAGTACTTGTGTGCTCGACCCTTGCCCATCTTGGCTGTTAACGTCAAGTAAGGACCACATAAGTGAACCACTGAGGTCTATTGTTAATCAATTGCTAACTCAGGGCACCTTCCCCCAACTGCTCAAACAGGCAGTTATCCATCCGCTAATTTAAAAACCTAGACAAAAAATGATGTGGCCAATTATCACCCAGTCTCTAATATGCCCTTTCTGGGCAAAGTGATTGAGAGAGCAGTAGCTGACCAACTCCACGCTTTCTTGGATAACTCTAGCTCTCTGGACCCTTTCCAATCTGTATTCAGACCAGAGGCAGCACTAGTGGCATTAGTAGATGATCTCCATCTAAACATAAGCCAAGGCCATACCTCCTTATTGCTCCTCCTGGATCTATCTGCAGCCTTTGTCACAGTAGACCATAGCATCATGTTGAGGCAGCTAGAGACAGAAGTGTGCATCAAGGATGTGCCTTGGGCTGGTTTAAATTGTTTCTCATGGAATGGACTCAATGGGTTGCTGTTGGAGAGCAGCTATTTCCAGAATAGGAGATATCTTGTGGGGTACCGTAGGGCGCAATCTTATCTCCCGTGTTATTCAATCCCTATGTAAAGCCTTTACATACTCACTCGCAGCCATGGAGATGGATGTCATCAATATGCAAATGACACCCAACTCTATATCTTGCTATCCAGGTCCCCACAAGATTAAGTAGAAATCTTGGATCACTGCCTGACAGCTGTGGTGAAATGACTGAAAAATAAGTTAAGGCAGCCGCAAAAATGCTTTTTACCACCTCTCCCTAGCCTGGAAAATGGCTTCTTACCTTGACATGGCCAACTTGGCCATCTGGATCCATGCTACGGTAACATCAGGACTTGACTATTGTAATGCACTATACATAGGTCTCTCATCTAAATTAACTAGGAGACTCCAATTAGTGCAAAACGCTGCAGCTTGCCTATTATCAGGAGTGAGCAGGAGCATGAACCTCACTCCCATCCAGCGGTCACTCCATTGACTACTCATTAGTTACTGTGCTCAATTCAAGGTATTGGTTAGCTCTTCATGGCCTTGGTCCGGCATACCTATAGGACTGCCTCCCTCCCTTTGCTCCTCCATGGCAGCTTCGCTCTTCTGAAAGGGTCTCCTGCAGGTGCACCCTGCACTTCAGCAAAATTAACAGCAGCCCGTACATGGGCTTTCTCTGTGGTGGCCTCCACCCTGTGGAATGATCTGCCTGAGGAGGTCAGGAGAGCTGCCACTCTCCTGGCTTTCCACAAATAATGCAAAACCAAATTATTCAAAAAGGATTTTTACTCAGATAGGAGGGGTGTATTGTAAGGAGGGGATCTCAGATGATCTGCTAATGAGTTAGGAACCAGAGACCTCACCGCTATGTTGTATTGGATTCCTACAATGCTATATCTTACCCTATAGCATTGTTTATGAAAATGTTCCTCATATTGACTGTACTGATCTCACACTGTGCAATCCACCTTGAGTCTCAGTGAGAAAGGCAGACTATAAATGACATAGATAGATAGATAGATAGATAGATAGATAGATAGATAGATAGATACATACATACATACATACATACATACATACATACATACATACATACATACATACATACATACATACATACATGTTTGAGTGCATACACATATAGGACAGAAGGAAAATATAAACAGTAGGATTAGAGGGCAATAAAATACAAACACTACCTTCCCAGTTATCTGTAGGATTTTGTGAGATTTCTATGCAGGCTCAATTATAGATCCCTGACAATTAAGCGATCTGAAGATGTGACTTTTGTTGTGGAGAAATTCAGGCTTCATGCAGATTAATGAGGTCTACAGAATCAAGCCCAGACTGTGTATTTAGACAGAGATTCTATCCTCTCAAAAAGATGACATTTGATAATATACTTATGAGAAAAGGTGTTAGAAGAGCTTAATGCTGTCATAGCAGAAATTCCTAGAACAAGAAAACTGGAATCAGCAAGTATAGTTCAGAAACAGGAAAATTAATCAGCAAGTATAGTTCAGAAATAAGATACCGAGATAAAGGATAGGAACTGAAAAGGTAGAAATTAACTTCAGTCCCATCATCCCTAAATCAGAAAAAGGAATGTTGAATTGTGAGACAAACCTTCCCAATTATCTGTAGGATTTTATGAAGTGGGGTTTCTGGGGCAGTTCATGATATACAGTCATTCCATGGGTATCATTTTCTTCATTACTGTCTCTGTTTGAAGGAAAGAACTGCACCACTTACATGCATGACTCTCATGCAAGTACAGAGGCCTGCCTATCCTAATGTTGCACACAAATTGTGCGTCAAATGTCCCTTAGCCAATCTTAAGAAGAGACACACGAAGAAGTCCAATGAGGGAGACAACTATAGGCCTTTATTGCTTATAAGCAAGGAAGAGTGATACAATTACCAAGGATAGAAGGCCCCTTGAACTGATCCGTTCTTCAGAGCTATAATACAATTGCATAGAGTTTTATACCTTTGGGTTAATTACAATATTGGAGACCCCATTGGTCCATACAAGTGACCACCCCAACGACCTGGCGGTGTCACATTGGCAGAACAATTCTGAACATCATTACAATGTGCATATTTCCCAATTAACATTGCTTATCACGTCAGAAATATTGTTTATCATTTTAAAGAACACCCACTTCTCCCTTGTTACTTTCCTATTCATACAGTTATGATCAGTTCCTGCCCCATGAAAAGTGTATCGCTTACCAAGGGCGCCTTGACTGTCATGTTTGCAATGTTCTGTACTTCGTAATCATTAAACAAACAATCTTTCCTTTGTGTGTAGTCACATGCTGTTGGGGAGTGATCTCTCCCCTCTTTGAGATATGTTTGAAGCTACTTGAGCACCCCATCTCTGACGCCTGAATGTTGTGGGAGGACCTCAAGAACTTTTATTCTGCGGAGTTGTTTATGATCAGCCCTCCTCGTTACCCCTTTCCTGCATCCCAATTATAATTCTTTCTCTGCCTTGCCTCAGATCAGAGTTCAGCTAATGTTCTCTTGCCCCTCATAGTAACTTTCTTTGGTTCTTCTTGAAGCTGGTTTCTCTCTGCTCACCACTACAGCTACTTTTAGCATGATTAACTCAGAAAGGGGTTTCTCTTCTTAACCTATGAGTATAGCATACTGCATGATGATATATGTGTATTTTACTATTCAATAAGCTAGTCCAGTCTGCATATGTGTGGGCAGCTTTCTGTCAAACTACAGATGACAGGCATTCAGATACATTCGTTATAGCTGGTATCCCACACGTGGCATAGCCCCTATACCTGAGTACTTCATCCCAGTGTTCACTCTCTACTTTGCACAGTGAAAATACAATAAAGACACATGAGAATACAGTAAAGTCACATGAAAATAGTAAAGGCACATGAAAATATTCCAGTCCATTAAATTCACTTCCCACACTACTGTTAAAGTTTTTCTCTCAAATGCAGCTCAGAGGGAATTTAAAATGATCTGGTAACTTCTCTTATATTAATAGTACAAATGCTAATAACGCAGAGGAGTTAGCCGTGTTAGTCTGTAGTAGCAAAATCAAAAATAATAGCAATGATAGTACAAAATATCTAGTATAGTGTTTTCTGCCTTAGTCCTTTCTTCAGTACAAATAGCACTACAATAAGCAAGAGACAAAAACATGCCAAGAAGAACAGGGGCGGAAGGAGGGAATGGAGCCAATAAGAAAAATTTGAACAGAGCCAGGAAGAGAAAATGTTTCCTCCACTGAATTCTGAAATGCCTGCCTGTTCCCTTCTGTTGTTGTCAGTATTAGGTGTAAATGTGCCAGCCGCTGCGGTGTGCTGAAAATATAAGCTATTTTCTCCACATAATTAAGTTGTATATTGCAATCTGCTAAATTCCAAGACCAAAATTTTGCTGTGAGGGGCATCATATTGAATGTTTGATCTTCCATTCTACTGGAAAATCAGTCTTCATTACCAGAGAAACAGTTTCCTTTGATATGATCAGGGAAGTCATCCAACATCAGGCACAGAGTGCTAGTCTGTATTAGGAATTGGATAGATGTTCCTTGCTGTGAAAATTTACCTGAGGAAGCCCCATTATTGATCCTCTGTGTTCCGCACTTTCTGGAGCAGTGGGAAGTTGCTTGGTCAGTGCTATCTGGTTTGGTTCCCTGTGGAAGAGAAAGCACTGGAGATTTCTGGCGGAGTTTTTTGTAATATTTGCTTTATTGCCAAACATATGAGCAGAGCATAAATGGAATACAAAGTAGGAGATCCTCTACCCCACATCATATCCCCACATCCAACCTTATACTCCAAGGTGTTTCACATCCAGCCATTTCACAACTACCTTGCTCATTCCTCTTTTGTTTTTCTCTCCCACTGGGTGAATGTGAGTTATCTTTTGCAGGTTCTGATGCGTAAATAATTCAAAGACAAATAGAGACATCCCCAGTAGAGATGGGCATGAACCTGAAAAAAAATGGACTGTGTGGTTCGTCACATTTCATGAACCATGAACTTTCATGAACCTGCCCCGATTCGCGAACCAGTTCGTTTGGTTCGTGAAAACGTCACATCTAGGCCAGTGAATTGTCATTTCCAGGTCAGCAGAAGGCCACTTTCGGGTCAGCAGAAGGTCTGCAGGAAGTCCATCCCCTAGGAAAGTCCATTGCCTAGGAAACGGATTGATCGGCGCCAGGCTGTCTGCAGTGACAAACCAAAAAACAACACACCCAGCCTAAAGTTTGTGGTGGTTTGTCAGAAATGGGCTCTGACGAACTGCCGGTTCACGAACCACGAACCAGCCTGGTTTGTCATGAACTTTGGTTCATATTTAGGTTCATGCCCATCTCTAATCCCCAGCTTTGGGGATATCATATACAGCCTCTAGGTAGGTCCTGGAGATCTCCCAGAATTCCAGCTGATCTCCAAACAACAGAGATCTGCTTCCACTGGAGAAAATGGCTGCTTGGGTGATGGGGGCTCTATGACATTATACCGTGCTGAGGTCCCTCCCCTCCCCAAACTCCATCTTCCCCAGGCTCTACCCCCGAACCGCCAGGACTTGTTAACCATAAGCTAAGTAGCTCCCACTGAGGAATCATGAACCAACTATCCTGAACATCATGAACAAACTTCTGTGTGAAAGGCAACAACTCAGATTATTGCCATGCTTCCTCTCTCCTCCTGCGCAGAGGGCAGCTGAAGGCTTCCCTGGTTTGGATGCCTTGAAAGAAACAACAATTTGCTGTAATTTGTGAATGCAGGTGCCTGGACAAATCCTAGTTCTTATCTCCCCATAAGGAGGGATTCTAAACCAGGATTAAACTGGAATTTAGAATCCCCGTTTGTGGGGAGGAAACAGACGTGGGTTTCCCCAGGCATCTGGAATCATGGAAGACCAAAGTTTGATTCAAGCCACAGCCCTGTATGCACTATTCACATGCATATCATTTTTAAAAATAAAAAAAAACCTTTTGATCTCTTCTGTGAATTTATTTTCATTTACCAAATTTTGAAGCACTTTTAGAATCTTGACAGTGGCGAGACCCTTGTTGCTTCACATCTGCACTAATGATGTATTTATGGTACCCTCAGTTGAAAGAAAGCTGGGAGAAGGTAAAAAAAAATCTTATTAAAAACAACAGTTTGCTTTCTCTCCTTGCCTTCTGCTCTACTAGCTATGCAGAACTCACACCTCACATTTCTTTCTCACACCAGCCACCCATTCCCAAACCCAAAAGCTGCCTATAGCAAGCCCGTTTTCTCCCCGGTGAGATAGTTAAATTGTCACAGTTGCTGTCGACTTTAGCACTGAAGCCTGGAGAAAGGGGAGGGGAAGGAGGTATGAGAAGAGAAGCCCTTTAATAATTCAGATGGCAAATATCAATGCAAATCAGCTTTAATTCTTGGAGGTATTCTGGTAATGAAAGCTGAAATGCCATTTCTCAGGATGACATCAGCTCCTGATTCGTTCTTCATGATGCCTCTGCCACTCTGGTACAGTAAACAGATCTGAGATGAAGCAGCGGAGAGGGGGAGGGGGAGGGGGGGAGGGACTGCCCAAATTTCTCTGCACAGACATTACTTTCTTTTTTATCCAGGGCTAGTGAACTGCAAAGTTCTGATGAGTGTTTCCACTAGTATGCTCAGGGATCACCTATGAGATAGTTGATTACTAGCCTAATCATGAGGAAATGACCTGGGTAATTGACACTATTGCTCCTAGGCACCCTCTCTCAGGTCCAAGAGCCCAGCCAGCCCCTTGGTCCACTAGAGGCTGTGGATGATGATAAGACATGTTTTGATGTTTGCCACCATGGGGACCCTTTGGGTGGAAAGGCAACATTTATTTGAAATAAATAACCATTTCTGTTGCTGAAACAATAGCTCTTTCCTCAGAGAATCAGCATTATAATAAAAGACAGAGAGCAGGTTTCTGTCAATCGTCTTGATCCAACCTTCCTCAAATAGGTTCCACAAGGCAGAACTCACACCCAAAGTGCTTCATGTCGAGGTAGCTCTCACTTTAGGGTGCAGGAAACATGGCATTCATGTAAATCTGAGGAATAGCAACTGTAGCATTAGCAAATTATATAATCTTCTAAGAAAATAAAAGACATGCAGCTTCCCTTCTCAGTAACTAGTGAATAAAAGTGGAGTACATGTCTTTCCCGCCAAAATCTCATAATTCCTTGTTGCTACTTTAAGATCAGCAATAAATGTAGTTGACATTTGTGGTACGACTCTGTGTCTCTGTATTGTCACTAATATAAACTGAGTCTGAAACCATATAGATGATTACTTTACAGGTCTGCAGTGTGTGATATTTAGTAAAATAACATCCTCCTTAACACTTAGCTGGCTGTATTTATTAATAGTTGCATCCTATTATACCTAAAAAGCTTCAGGATTAAGGGAGGATTTGAACCCAGTATCTCCAGCCTGTTCAAACTGGCTAACTGCTGATCCATACTGGTTCACAGCAGTAATATTTAGAATATGTATTAGCATGTTTGAATGTTTAAAATGTTTCCATATTTTGCATTTTTTACAACAACCCGATAAAGAAGGTGAACATTATTCAACTGTGTCTGTGAGAATGTGGTTTGCCTAAGAACATGTACAGAGAGAATTATCACCCAAGGTTAAGTTTTATAGAAACTTGGGGAGGGGCCATGGCTCAATGGCAGATCATATGCCTTGCATTCACAAAGTCTCAGGTTTAGTCCTTGACATCTCTAGTTAGAAGGATCAGGTAAAAGGTGATGTGAAAAAACCCAACCTGAGACTCTGGAAAGCTCTCAGAATAGACCATAGTGAGCTAGACAGACTAATGTCTGACTCAGAACAAGATTATTGTATTGTATGTACGTGACCCTTACAAAATCTCCTCATAGCTTTTATGGTTGGCTGAGAGGAGAAATGAAGTCAAAAATCATCACCCTTAAAGTCATGGGCATAAAGCAGATAGAATGGGTGCTTAACAAACACAGGTGCCAGATTATTTTGGGTAGGCCATGTTGGCCTGCAGTAGAATATCAGGTTTTGAGTCCAGTGGCTCCTTAAAGACCAACAAGATTTTCATGGTATAAGCTTTCTGAACAACAGAGTGTTGACTCTCAAAAGTGTATACCCCAAAAATCTTGTTGGTTTCTAAGGTGCCACTGAGCTCAAATCCAAGTGCCATTCCTCAACTATGGGTACCTGTTCTATGAGAGCTACCTTTTTCTAAAAGACAAATAATGAATACAGAATAACAGATGGTGCTCCTTCACATATTAGCTAGCACCTTATTTCTAATTTGTACATGTGGGCACTACAGCTCTCTCACATTACCCTAACAAGTTCTCTACCTTTTGTTTCTAAGGACTGTGCTGACACATGTTAAGCATTTATCCTAATTAGCTCCCCAAGTGCTTTCTCCAATAACTAGGTGTAGCAGAATGAATGCAGTGGCATGTCTCTGTTTGTCACTTATCTAAGCACTTCTCATTTCAGTGTTCTTTACATATACACAGAGGGCTGCTTCTGTATGAGACAGTTGGACATGATACAACTGTTCTTGTGTAGTTGTTCATTGTCATAGAGTCACCATGCACACTGATAAGATTTAAAAGTGATGTGAGAAAATGCGCTAATGACTGTATTGTATGCTCAGGTAAATGCCAGAATTCACACATTCACCCTCAGCAACATGAGAAAGAGATGTGAAAAATTCACACATATGCTATATATATATATATATATATAACATCATCCCATTAGCTTGCTCTGAGGGATACAGATAGAACTATAGGAGAACAGTTGCTGGATTTGACCAAGAAAGTCATAGCTGATGCCTTTGCACACAGAACGGGGCTAGCCTGGCCACATACCTAGGCATTACACAAAGGGTATCTAGAGACCTAGAATAGAACAACCTTGAAGAGGGGCATGAAACAGAGGAGTAACACAGTTGTATGGCCTTGTATAGATTAGAAGAGCAGTAGAACTCATCAATATATACAATGTGTTGAGGCCCAGGTGCGGAGAGCATCTGAGAATGGCAGGAATAATCCAAAGAAGATGGAGATATTACTCACAAATAGAGATGGGCACGAACAGGGGGAGAAAAACAAACAAGCTGTTCATTGTTTGTTGCCATCCACGAACAATGAACAGTAACGAACATGACCCTGTTCACAAACATGTTCGTTGTTCATTGTTCATGGCCCCTTAAAGATCCCTTTAAACTATCAGCTGGCAGGTGGAATTCCCCCCTGCTGTCTGCCAGCTGGTAGTTTAAAGGGCCCTTTCCTGCCATGTGCAAGGGGCAGGGCCCTTTAAACACCCCACAAACTGACCCTCCCAATGTCCAATACCCACCAAATTTGCAGGGGACATAGTCCTCACTGTCCTCCAAAGACCCCGCAAGTTTCAGAGAGATTGCACCCCGGGCATGATCCATGGGTCCTTCCCTTTGTTATCATTTTCTGTTCACAGTGGCAAAAAAGGGACTCTCTGCTGGAAGTACTTTGAAGGGTTAAAGCCAGAAGGAAAGCCAGAAGGAGATCAAACAGAGTTCAGTCCCTGTCGTTGCCAGGGGAATTGATTGAAAGGCCCCAGACTGTCTGGCTTGATGAACGGATGACTAAGGCAACGAACGAGGCTTCCAACGACCACTTGTTCATTTAGAACGGAGCCTCACGAATGGTGTGTTCGCGAACAGACGAACAGGCTGTTTGTGGGTTTTTTCTGTTCGTAATGCTGTTTGTGCCCATGTCTACTCACAAATAGATGTATTGGTGAAGGGCCAAAAGATATTCATATGCATGAGAATCTTGTAATCACTAATTTTCCATAGACTATATTAATATAAAATATAGCAAAATGAACAGACAATTTTAATATATTTTGTTTCAAATATAGATAACCTTGTCTGGTTTTTGAAGTTATAAGATAAGATAAGATAAGATAAGATAAGATAAGATAAGATAAGATAAGATAAGATAAGATAAGATAAGATAAGATAAGAATGTGTGCTCTTTGAAGCAGGCCAGTTAGTAATTGTTAGGAGGTAATTCTGAAACCCTATAAATATGAGATGCTGAACTTATTGGGAGCTTCTTCCTGCTTAACTTTGGGTAAGATACTTTTTCGGACTCGTGTAATTACTCTCCTTTAATGATCTATGTAGTTATAATGGATAGTGTGATTTTCTGTTGATTGGGCTGATATTAGAATGTTACATAATCTTGTTTCATTAATAAAGGCTTAGAATAGAAGTAGAAATTCTGTAATACTATTACTTGTGAACTATACCCGGTAAGAAACCTAAAACATTATTTGTGGTTTACTTCTTGCCAGAAGTTAAAAGCTTTCATATAGGAAAACTAACTAGAGTCTTAGGGCTTCCTAAGTGCATGCCTATATCTGAATTAGGCCTGACCAGAGTCATCCAGAACATTGATTTCCAGTTTCTTATTTATACTTTGTTTCTTATTTATACCTAAAACTGGTTTTGTGACTGGGGACTGAGGGTACTTTGAGGAGAGTGCAGGCTGGATTCCAAAGAGGGCGTTCAGTGCTGGATCATTGCTTGGTTCTGGTACAGAATAGCCTGCCCAAAGAGTGTGCTTTGTGTAGCTTACATGGACTTAAAGGCCTCATTTGACTCTGTGTCTAAGGAGTGTCTGTGGGCCAAACTTTATACATCTTCCATCAATCGCATTCTGTTGTATTTAATTCAATTATATAATAACCTCGCTGCTTGTGTTCATTGTGGCATCAAGGTGCAATTGACAAAGGACATTCCTCTGTCTAGGGGAGTAAAGCAGGGTTGTCTGTTGGCTCCCCTCCTTTTAATCTCTATGTTAATTACCTTGCAAAGGGCTTAGCAGTGATGAATTCCAACGCCAATGTTCTACCTACCAGACAGATCCCATTGTTACTCTATGCAGATGATCCTGTTCTTCTATCTAGCTTACCCGTTTGTCTGTGTAGATTGCTAAAGGCACTTCACAACTATTGTACTGGAGAGAGCTTATTAATAAATCATGAAAAAATTAAAGTTATGATCTTTTTTAGATCTTTTCAGACGAAGCAACTCTCCTGGAAGTTGAGTAATCAGCCAATTGAGCAGGTGTCTTTTTTCTCTGCTGGGGGTCAGCAGAGTCTGGATAATCCAGCCTTGCAGAGTCTGGCTGCCCAGATCAGATCTAGGGTTCTTCAATGTGAACCACCATAGCCAGATTATGCCAGATTGGTTTAAAGCCACAATAATATTGCCATCTGTTGCGCTGAATTATGATATCACATTCCTGTTTTTCACCTTGATCCATTTCATACAGTAGCAGAAAAGAGAAGAGGGTGTACCTGCTTGTAAAAAGTAACACCTAGGGTAGGTGAGAGCTAATAAATTGAAAGTTGAAACTTAATTCTGACAAAATTGTGGGTGGAAAGATTAACCCAGAAACGGAGACATTTCCTGCTCTTGATGGAGTAACACTTCCCCTAAAGGAACAGATTTATAGTTTGGGAGTGCTGTGGACCTGGGACTCCTGTTGGATGGCAGTGTTGGCCAGAAGTGCTTTTTACCAGCTCTGACTGGTGACTAGAGATGGGCACGATCGGCATTACAATAGGAAAATACCCCTGATAATGGCGTTCACGCCATCGGGACCCAGCTGATCGGTGCTGTCCACGGCAATAGATCCAGCGGTTGGGGGGGCGCTTGTTCGGGGCTTGATCGGGTCGATCGGTATCTGATCATGATCCAGACACTTTGGCGCCAGCAATCTATTGCCCTGGCAACAGAGCCAGGGGAATGCCTGAGCTGTGTTTCCCCTCCTTCTGTTGCTGTGGAAACCCGAATGGAAGCCCAGCTTTCCTTGATCAGCAGGGCTTCCTTCCAACCACAGAGCAGCAACTCACTCACCAGTTGGGGGAAGAGACCCAGGGGAGGGAGGGGGAAGGGGGTGTTCTGTGCTTTTTGCTTTTTTAAAAAACGGGGCTTTGTAGGAGGAATGGCTGTTTTTCTGTCTGTCACTCTCTGTTTTTAACCTGCTTTTAAAACACTATTTTGTGGGAAAACCTCATTCATGGCTCTGTGTGTGTGTTTAAAATATGCTTTTGGAAGACTGGCTGCTTGCTTTTAAAATTGGGTCCCTTTTAAAATTCTGTCCCTGCTTTTTTTTAAAAAGCTGGCTTAAACATGTTGACGGGGTGTGTGTGTCTCTCTCTATTTGGAGAGGCAAGGACGGGTTAAAAACTTTTTTTCCCCTCTGCTCTAAGTATGTGTGTGTGTGTGTGTGTGTGTGTGTGTGTGTGTGTGTGTGTGTGTGTGTGTGTGTGTGTGAACATCCCCTCCCTGAGGGGAGGTGGCTCGTCGCTGGGTTAAAAACTCCCCCCCCCTGCTCTAAGTGTGTGTGAACATCCCCTCCCTGAGGGGAGGAGGCTCATCGCCGGGTTAAAAACTCCCCCCCTCTTCTCTAAGTGTGTGTGTGTGTGTGAACGTCCCCTCCCTGAGGGGAGGCAGCTCGTCACCGCTTCCCCATGCCCACCGTGCCCAGCGGTCGCTGCCACCACCCACCTTCCCACATAGCTGGGAACAGCGGGGCGCCCCTCTGCTTTGGCCTCCCCTATCCGATCCACGGATCGGAAACGGGAGTTGATCAGTGTGGATAGGTGATTTGGGTTCGTCGCTGGCGCAGATCCACGATCAGCTTGATCGGTAATTTTTTTTAGATAGTGCCCACCTCTCCTGGTGACCGAGCTGTGGCCTTTCCTGGGCAAGAAAGATCTTGTGATGTGCTCTATGTCCTGGTAACATCTAGATTATACTATAACAATACACTCTACATGGGAGTGCCTTGAAGAGTGTCCAGAAGCTACAATGGGTTCAGAATGATGTGGGCAGAATGGTGACTGAACTTTATCACAGGAACCTTATCGCTCCAGTCTTGTTCCACCTACACTAGCTCCAAATTTGCTTTCAAGCCCTGCATGGCATGGAACCACACCGTAAGAATTGTATACTGCTATATGAACCTACCTGATGACTACTGTCATCTTCAGAGGCCTTACTTTGGGTGCCCTCACCATCTTAAGCTAATATGAATGGCCTTCTTGGTCATGGCATCAAAATTATGGAACTCCTTCCCCAGCGAGATTCATCTGTCCTCCTCTATAATAGGCCTTTTCCATACGTCCTTAAAAGGGTGGTCCACTCCAGATATCTCCATTTTCAAAATGGTTGCAGGTTGGTTGGCTTCTGATTTTTTGGCTTCTGACCCCTCCCAGTCAGAAGGCTGTTAACCTGTAAAAGATAAGCTGTGGGAGAGAACAGGTGTCTTAAATACAGTACTGTGGGTTAGTGGTTAGAGCTTTGTTTTAAGGTATACTGTAGTTCACTGTTTTGTTTCTGGACAGGGTTTCTTGGCCTAAATATGTGGTCCAGTGTGGATTACTGTGTTCACTTAGATTTCACAATCCTCACTGAAGTTTGAGTTAAGAGGAATCAGCAAGGTTGCCAACTATGGGTTGGGAAGTTCAGGGAGATTTGGGAGTGGAGCCTGGGAGGGATCAGGTGTGGGGAGAGACATTTGTAGGATACAATGCCATAGAGTTCATTCTCAAAAACAGTCATTTTCTCTAGGGGAACTGATCTCTGTAGCCTGGAGATAAGCTGTAACACCAGGAGATCTTCAAACCCCACCTGTAAGTTGGCAGCTGTAGTAGTGAGTCAACTCCTGACTTCATCCAAACTTTCCAATTGGCTTCCTTATATTTCACTAGCAACTTGTGTAATGAATTTGTTTCCATTTATTTGAAAGAAAATAATGCCGTGGTAGTGCTAGACTTGCCCTAAGAATTTCTTTACAGGCTTTTCAGTCCTATCACTTGACCTTCTGTGTTTACAGCCTAATTCAGTTGTCTTTCTTCATTGATTTTAATCTGTTCAGCTGTTTTTGGTACTCAATGAAATCATTCAACCTATATGACTCTAAAAAGCAGATACATCCTGTGCCCAACAATATACATATAATGTTGTCTTATACAGGGCCAGACCATTGGTCCATTTTGCCAAGCACAGGGTACTCTGACTGGTAGCAACTCTTGAAAATTTCAAGCAGAGACATCTTTTCCAACAATAGCTACCTGAGATCCTATAACTGGAAATGCTAAGAACGTGTAAAAGTCTGAGGCATGCAAGTCATCTGCTCTACCACTGAACTGTGGACCCTCCATGATATAAATTTAAGTCTATTGCTTTCAGGATTGTCTAATAGGGACAAAGGAGTTGCATGCTTACTTTGCTTTTTATCGCTTCTGGAAATTTACGGTTTCTGATCATGGCAAATGCACTGTTTGGAGACAAATGTTTTTGTTTTTATTTTCCCTGTTCAAAAGCCATAAAATCCCAGTTGTTGCACTTTTTACAGGCATTGCTTTTATACAGTTTATACAGCATTTCAGGGCGAACTGCAGACAGGTATAGAATAAAAGGTTTGACACAGAATAGCATACCTGATATGAATTCTTGGGAAATTCTTTTTTCCCATTATATAAATTATGTATGGATAAAAATGTAGGGCTTCAGGCCTCAGGGGTATGTGCAAAAGGCTTCAGTGTTAAGGAGTGGAAAAGTTCATGCATCCCATATATGTAACCCTGCCTCGTGATCTCTGGTAGGGTTACCAACTCCAAGTTGGGAAATTTCTGGAGATTTGGGGGTGAGGCCTTGGGATGGCAGGGTTTGGGGATGAGAGGGACTTAGGCCGTTTTCACACTACTAACCTGCTTCTGTAATATTGTGCAACATTGTGCAAAAAATGCGGAAGATAGCATCTTCTTGCGAGAGTTTTGTACAACATTGTGCAAAACTCTCGCAAGAAGATGCTATCTTCCGCGTTTTTTGCACAACGTTGCAGAAGCAGGTTAGTAGTGTGAAAACGGCCTTAGTGGGGTATTATGTCATATATCTGTGGGAATTTAGCAAGTGTTTTCATTTCAGTCATGAAAGAGTTAAACTGTTTGTGTTACCTACTTAATTAGTAAACATACTTTGAATGTAACCATTAGAGCTTCGAATAAGATTCCCGCCATAAAAAGGGGAGTCACTAAGCATAATGAAGTAAAATTAGGATTTTCTATTGGGCAGTCTGTTTTTTGGGGGCAATTAATTGATGCTATATACTGAAGTTTTATTGCTCTTTGTTCACTTCCACTTCTTCACTTCTACTTCACTTCTTCTTGTCTCTACTCTAAGTCACTTATCTAGCAAGATGTAGTAAGCTTAGCAATTTATTATTTTCTCCAAATGTAACCCTAATTTTTATCCTTTAGGAAAGTATTCTTACAGAGCTACACTGGAGTGTGTGTTTGTGAATCTATTCTCATTACTTCTAATGTGCAATATTTGCACAATCTCTGCTATATTTTCCTACAATATCCACCTTCCAAATCAGCCATTTTCTGCGCCCCCCCCCCCCTCTCTCTCTGTTCTTGTTTATCCTCTTGTTCATTATATACAAGTTTTATTACATGGCATGCAAGTTGAGCAACACTATGCAAAATAAATATGAATTTCTTAACTGTAATGCACTATTTTGAGACGAGAGGTATTTATAAACTAAATCTATAATAACGGGCCCAGGCCGGGGGGTGGGGGTGGGTGGGGAGAGAAAGGGAATTGAGCCAAACATATAACTCCAGCCCTGTGACCATCTGTTTCTAAAAGGAAGTTTCATTACTATTATTATGTTTGTGTAACTGGAAAGAAAGATGCCCCCAAGAGTTTTTTCATAAGAGTCAGGCATCCAGATATTCATCACTGATCAGTTTTCAAATGAATCCCTGAGGATGAGCTCTCCAGGGGGTTGATATGCGCCATCTGTGCTGGGACTTTATCATGGCAGTGTATTTTTATTATTATTAAGTTGTATTGTAGGGCCTTAGAGGAGATTTTTTTAAAAAAAACAGACAGCAAGGAAATCTACTACTTCCTCCCCAACTCCATTTTTACAGTGAAATACTTTCACCCTCAAATAGATGGTTGCTAGTGCAGAATCTACTTCTGTGTTTCTTTTCACATTAATGTTCTCATCCCGGTGCTTTGACCAGGTTTCCTGCTCAAGCAATTACTCTTGTCTCCTCCTACTTTTCCATACCTCTGCTATACTTCATGCAGATTGAATGGCTCTCTAGCCTTGAAATTCTATCCAGGAAGACGCTCCAATTCTGGGACTTCCTATACTTGCTCTGAAGTACAAAAAATACCCTGGTACTAGATTCCCCCACACCAATTTGGAATTATTTCAGCATACAGGATGGAGTTTTGCAAACAGTATTTTCCTAATAAACTGAGAGATGAGCTCAAGCAAGGGACCGTTTACACTGCTGTGGTTGAGGAGGCATCACCCTCTGCTTGGAAGCCTTAGCAATTCTCAGGGCCCCTTAATTATTTAAAGTAAGAGTCATAGATCCAGAGGAGTTAGCCGTGTTAGTCTGTAGTAGCAAAATCAAAAAGAGTCCAGTAGCACTATGGTTGTTGTGGGTTTTCCGGGCTGTATTGCCGTGGTCTTGGCATTGTACAATGCCAAGACCACAGCAATACAGCCCGGAAAACCCACAACAACCATCGTTCTCCGGCCGTGAAAGCCTTCGACAATACATAGTCCAGTAGCACCTTTAAGACTATTGTAGCGTAAGCTTTCAAGAATCACAGTTCTCATCATCAGATGCAGATTGAATCAGACGAAGAGAACTGTGATTTGCGAAAGCTTATACTACAATAAAGTTGGTTAGTCTTAAAGGTGCTACTGGACTCTTTTTGATTAAAGTGAGAGTAACCCCTTAAGCTTTGTTTGTGTATTCAGGGGAAGGGAGTATTCTCTGTTATGGACTTTGTTATATAGCATATAAAAACATTCTGTTTTAATATCTTGTTTTATAAAGGAGAAGGGTACAAATTTAAAAAGGGAAGCACATACTCAGTAGTTAACAGCTTCAATTTAAGCATATTTCAATTGCTTCCTATAAAAAGGAGAGAGGTTGCATTTTTTCATAGCATTGACATGTACTTTCTTTTACTTCAACCTAGCAGGCTTTCCTTTCACAGCAGGAAGAGGAAGATGAGCCATAGTAATAAGAAGAGAAATTTTAGAATAGCAGCTCCAGGCATATTTTAAAAAGAAGAAGAAGAAGTGAGCTTTTTATTTCATTTCATTTTTATTTCATTTTCCTCCTCCTGAGTCTCTGATTAATTCTCCCTGTATCAAAGCAGGGGCTGGTTCCTGCCTTGTATTTTTTCCTTTGTGGGGCCCAGGAAAGGTGATGACAGCTTTGTCCTGGTAGGTTCCATGCTGAATGCCTTCCTGAAGGTACCTGGCAAGTGTCACAAGAAGCTCTGAAAGCTTGCTTGCCTCTAGTTTCCCCAGTCCCCATCGCCTCCATCACTACGCGCCACACTTAGTTGTAAAGCAGCTTGGGTTTGCCTGCTAGATCCAGGGCTGGCTAGGAAGCATGCTGGCAGGAGACTCTTTCTGTTGAACACATACAGGATTCAGAAATAATTGAGCTGGACTCTGAAGTCTCTGAGGTGTAGACAGAGAGGGGAAAGACAGAAAGATTAATTCCCTTCCTATTGGAGAACTAAGGCAGTGTTCTGATTTATGACTCACAGGCTTCCCAATCCCCCCTGTAAACTGTGCTCTTAAATATGCCCTCATTCCAGGATGCTACAGTCTAGTATATGAAACTAATGAGAAATAGAACTTTATTTGTCACATAGGAGCAGGAAGTAGGTGCCTGGAGACATGAACTGCACTTTCGTTTCTGTTACTGAGACCTTGGTCAGAACACCTTCATTACCTGTCTGGTTCAGGGCTCATTTGCACAACCATTTTTCATAGGGCAAAACATGACTCAACTATTCTGGCTTGTTCAGTAATAGTTCCTCAAGAGAGACTGGAGAAGGACTGCAGACCCCAAATGTGCAAACAATTCAAGAGGTCATTGCTAAAAAGCATATAATGTAAACACTTTACACATCCAGAAACAGTTCTGTGTTATAATGCATGTCAAAGAGAATGTGGCTGGCAGTGTCAAACAGTATGAGAAATCAATTAATATCACAATTCAGCCCTCTATGTGTCACATGAAAAAGGTTGGTAGTGCTAACGAAAGGTACTTGCACAGCAGAGAGCTTGAAATGTGTCAAGGAAGCGAGTCATGCCACAGAAGAAGTGTCAGGGAAAGGCTGTAGCTCAGTGACAGAGCACTCACTTTGCGTACAAAAGGATCCAGGTCCAGTCCACAGCACCTCAGTGTTAGAGCCACTGACAACCAGAGTAAACCAGTGCCTCCCAGTGTGGTGCCTGTGGATGCTTCAGAAGAGCCCAGGAGGCATCATCTTTGTTTCTCCTCCCATTTAGAAAGAGTTGTCTTCAATGTCATCTAAGACCCAGGTGCGTGGTTGGCAACCCAAGATAGAGCCTTCTTGGCTATGGCACCAAAACTATGGAGCTCCCACCCTGAGGAGATTTGCCTGTTCCCTTCCCCTACCATTTTCTTCCACCATTTGGTGAAGGCTTTTTTGTCTCATCTGCTGCTCCTTTATTGACTCTTCTTATTTGAATTGCTGATTACCATATATTTACTGAGTTTTTAAAAATTGACTTCTATTGCCTTTTTAACATTGCTACCTTATGGGCCCTATTTGGGTGGAAAGGCAGGATATAAATGTTTTGAATAAATGAATAAATTACAGCAGGATTCTTTACTTGGAACCTACTAGCAATTTTGTTATTGGACCCAGTCCCCTTGGCAGCCATTTTGTTGTGACTTCCATTATCTGTTTTAAAAATCCTAGAAATGCCCACAGGTTCAATCTGGCTGGCAACCCCAGGGGCAGATAACAGTGAGCTATGTGGACCACTGTTTTTCCTCTGTGTAAGGCAGTGATAGATGTCCATTTAAGTCAAACATTTATTGCCTGCTTTTTCTTCATCATGCAATGCAATGAAGCTATTATTTTCATGTGGTGTCCCATCCAGGCAATGATCAGATGTATACCTACTAGACTGTTGTATCATGTACTTTCCAGCCATACAATGGGGCACATTTTATGAAAGTTTGCTTTATTCACAAGATAAAAATGTGTCAATATTGTTCTTCTTCACTGACAGTGGTAGGCGTGAATGTCCCAGGAGAACAGTACATTTCCATTCACTGGAGTGGTGGGATTTAAAGAGAGGATTGAAAGTGATTATATGTGTTGGCCTCTCATTTCTTCCCCTCCTCCCACTTCATTTTTCCATCCTTTACTTTCCTGGACTTGTGACTTAGCTTTTATTTGTAATTCAGGACTGTGGTTTATTTGGAGAGGGTATCCTTTTAGTTTGTTTTAATTTTTACTTACATTGATCAGATCTTGAATTTCTTCATTTTATGTACAGATAAGAGTAGGGGGATACCCCATTGTTTCACACTTCCTCAAACTTGGATTCCCCACAAGAGCCACCAGTTCTTTGGGTGAAGTTCCACTCTCGGGCCAAACATTAGTCCTGTAAGATACTTCTTTTGAGGAGGTACATTTGTGTCTGGTCTGTACCCATTCAGACTGCCATGTAGATGTTCATATAACTGAATACTCCTCCATACCAAAGAAGAAGAAGAAGAAGAAGAAGAAGAAGAAGAAGAAGAAGAAGAAGAAGAAGAAGAAGAAGAAGAAGAAGAAGAAGAAGAAGAAGATGCCATGCATGTTTGGGAAAAGATTAGGCTAGAACACTTCTTCCAGATATGTAATTTTCTATGTGAGGTGATTTTTTATTGTATGGAGGAACATTTAGTTCTGTTTGAATGGGTACACTTGCCACACAGGTTTGCTATTTCATTGTAAACTAGGGAGAAGTCATAGCAGTGATAAAAGGGAGGTTTGACTGCAGTGATTGTATGGAGAAGTACACTCCAGCTATTGTTAGTCCAGGTAATGGAGACCTTGGAAAGGATAATCTATTGATCATGGGTGATTTCAATTATTCTGCTATTGATGAGAATCATGGGAGATGAATAAGGAAAGGTAAGAGGGTCCTCAGAGGCAGGACTTGTCCCTTTTCAAGATTTGTTTTTCTGGGTGTTTCACAAAATCAGTTCCTTGTCCTGAATTTTCAGCCTGGGACACAAGCCAAAGAGAGGCAAGTAAGACAGATGCATTAGCTGATATGAAAGCTGTGTCCCAATTCCTGTGTATGATATGTGCATTTCAGAACATGCCCTTATGCGTTATCTTGGGAGGTTCGTGCGGAGTGCTGCAGAGAGTGATGCATGGGCAATTATAGATCTAGGGTTGGATACACATTCTAACGCAGCAGCTGCTTGTGGTGGAATATGAAGCGAGGCCTGCTGCCAGTTCTTCATTTCTGCCCATGTACTGGATCTCGTGGGCATTTTTGACTGCTTGGTGAAATCACTTCTGGGTTTTTCCTGGAAATGACATTGTGTCCCCTCCCTGTCCCTTCACCCTGTTGTGGCAATAGAGAAGAGAGTTAAAAGGAATGCATTCAGAGGTGGGCAGGCAGAACCTCCCAGTGGGTTGAGCAAAAATGAGAAAACAAATGAAGCCTTCCAACATGCCCAGAACATTATCTGCCTTTAAATTAGTCTGAGTAAACTATAATCGCATACTTGGGAGTGAGACACATTCAATACTTCTAAATAAACGTGCATTGGATCAGACTTTGCGTAACAAGAATTTCTTGATTTAACCAGGAGATTATTTGCACTTTCCAGCATATTGCAAAACATTTTTTTTAAAGCATTTATTTGCTCCCCTACTCCATCATAGGTCAGCTGGACAACTCCAAAGACACATACCCTAAAGTGAACAGGTGCTTTGTCTATGAATTTATCTTGAAGAGGCTTCATGTTATCTCCTACAACAAAGAGAAAAGCCAAGCTTGCATACGTTGATTAAAGATACAGGTCAGGCTTTCAAAAATTAGATGACGTCAGTGACTGGGAAATATAGGTGTGCACTTTGGGTATCCAGTCTGGGGAAAATGCCCGAATTGGACCCAATCCATAAAGATCTGGGGGGGGGGGTGCTCCCCCTCACTTCAGTATGCTCCTAATCTTTACGGAGCATACCGAAGCGAGCTAAATTTCAGATTTTTTTCTCACTCCAGGTAAACCCGAAGTGGGAAACCTGAATCTTTTGGAGGTGCACACCCCTTCTGAAGACTGGGACTCATCTTATAGGTCTGACTGGAAGTTGCCTTAAAATTGTGGGGGGGGGAGATCAGCTGTGGTGCATGGCACAGTGGCAGGAGAGGCTTCAGATTTCCCTTCTTTCCATCCCTGGGGTGCAAAAGATTCAGGTCTGGAAGGACAATAAGGACAGGAAAAATGTCTGTAGAAGGTCAGGGTATCCAAGAAAAAATAGTGATGTTTGAAAAGGGCTCTTACCCTGGTCACAAGGTCTATTTTTTCTCGAGCACCCCATATACTTGTAATGGTGATTTGCTCACCTTTTAAAACTGGAAGTAGTTTCCGTTCATTATTAGCTTTCAGAGATCTAATAGAATAGTCACAGCATGGAGACAGATAATATATGAAATGATACCATGAAATTACCTAATTGCCTGAAGTGGGTAAGGGCTATGATCGCTATGGTCTCCTTTTGGTAGTACATACACACAAGAGCAATGTAGCCACAGGTGGGGTGGGGGAGAGAGAAAAGTCTCTTAACTCTATAGCAAGTGTTTAGTTTCATCATGTTGGCAAAAGTGAAATGCCAAAACTGCTGATGACATTAATACTCCCCCCCTGTACATATTATTCTAAAACCACATTTTTTTTATTTAATTGAATCACTGTCTTGTTACTTTGACCTTCTCTAATCTCTCAAAATATTTGGAGGTAAGTACAATTTGGATGTGAATCTAAACCAAGGTCCCAGCTTGGACTCAGGTCATCTATCTATATGTATAAAAATAAGTGTCCTGACTGACTCATCAACACCCAGCCCAAACCCCTGGACATAGAAATGTGAAATTTGGGGAGAACATTCCTTTCATGATGTAAAGACTCACCAAGAAGGGTGTTTAAGAAATTCTCCCTCTAAGGGGGTAAAAAGTGGTAAAATGTGTCTTCCCATAGGGATACAGCTTCCCTGCGTGGCTGGCAAGCTGCTCCCCCTGCCCCCAACACACACACCAACTGTCAACTTGGCCACTCTTCCCTGAGGTCATTTGCATATGCGGCCTGATTGGTCAGCACCCCAACATTCTAAACAGTATGCAGTTGCTGTTGGGAGTCATTGAATGTGTCCTGAGGTAAAAATATACCTCCTAGCCTTCCCCTCTAAGGTTGTCAATCTCCTTGTGGGACCTGGCTTTCCTGTGTGGCGGGCAGGCTCCTGCCTGCTCACACCCCCTCCTCCCTGATTGGTCAGCTGTGGAACTCTGTGTTCTGAGGTAAAAACCAGGTCAAGGAAACTCCAGACAGTTGAAGAAAGACAATACAAGACTCCTGAAAAGGGATTTTATGTAAAAGTCAATATGGCAACTGAGTTTTTAAATGTTCATGGGGAGATGGTACACAACTTTTCTAGGGGCCATTTCAGTGTGAACCTCTCACATGAACCTGCTGAAGTGCCCACCACACCACCTCTCCTTCAGTCCAACTCCACCTCATACCTCTCGCGGCTATCACCTCTTCCTGCCGCCAAGAAGCCTTCTGGCAGACATTGTGCAAGATACACTGATGCTAAAAGGAGGAATCAACTTAGAGATGCGGCAAAGAAATATGCACATCCTGCTCCTGTGGTGCACCGAGCAGCAGTGGCCAAGTACCAGTAAGATCACCCTGAGGTGCGCAGAGCGGCATAGTCTCTCTATGTTTAAAGCAATCCTGGAAGATGAGTAGAGAGGTGCTCACTTCCATGGAAGGTCAAGGCTCACTCAGGCATGGCATATGATCCTTCACTGCCTTCAAACTGCCTCTTAACCTCATCCATGCAGAAATACTTCTGTTCAGCATCTAAAAACAAAGCAACATGGCCCAAGTGCTGTGGAACTGTAAGCTCATTGTTTGGGATGAGAGCACCATAGTGCTTAAGGGGTGTTTTGAGGCACTGAGCATAACCCTCAAAGATGTCAGGGGCAATGAGAGAGTGACGGGGGGAGTCACTGTGCTGCTGGCTGGAGACTTCTGGCAGACTCTGCCAGTCATCCCAAGGGGAATTCAAGCTGATGAGGTTACCGTGTGTGTCAAGGCGTCGTATCTGTGGCCCCTCATCAGGAAACTCCCACTAAGAAAGCACACGAGGGTCCATTTGAGAGGCGAGGTGTCCTCTGGGGAATTCTCTGAACTCCTCCTAAAAATAGGGGATGGAGAGTATCCCAAGTCCAAGGGAAAGGTGACCATTCCTACAGGCCTGGGCACAGTAGTGATGACCCTACCAGACCTAACAGCCACGATATACCCTGATATCACCATTATCATGGAGAAGTCCAGGGACTGACTGTGCAAGCATGCCATTCTGACCCCCCAAGAACGACAAGGCTGCCATCATTAATGAAACACAACAGTGGCAGAAATGGAGTACAGATCTGTGGACTCAGTGGTACAAATGGATGACACAGTCCACTACCCTGTGGAGTTCCTCAACATGCTCAACCTTTCTGGCTTCCCAGCCCACAAGCTTCTCCTCACAGTGGGGGCTCCAGTGACGCTGCTTCAGAACCTCAGCCCACCCAAACTCTGCAATGGCACCAGATTGTGAGTGAAAGCCCTCCACAGGTACATCATCGAGGCCACATTGTTCACCAGCAATGCTCAGGAGGAGTCGGTGTTTATATCACGCATACCATTCATACCATCAGATAACCTCTTTGAGTTCAACAGACTGCAGTTCCCCCTCAAGATCTGCTTTGCTAAGATGATCAACAAGTCCCAGGGGCAGATACTGAAGGCGGCAGGAATTGACTTGAGGGAGGACAGCTTCTTACATGGGCAGTTCTACATGGCCTGCTCCAGAGTGAGCTCACCCAACAGCCTGGTGATCCTAGCACCTGAGGGGAAAACCACCAATGAGATCTAGGCCAATTCCAGACGGCCCCCCGCCTCGCGAAACGTCGCGCGTCGTCGCGCAGAAAACGCGAAATATCGCGTTTTCTCGCGCGAGTTTTGCGCGACGTCGCGCAAAACTCACGCGAGAAAACACGATATTTCGCGTTTTCTGCGCGACGATGCGCGATGACGCGCAACGTTTCGCGAGGCGGGGGGCCGTCTGGAATCGGCCCTACAAAGAGGTCCTTCAGTAGAAAAAAAAGGTTGTTATGTATTTTTCACTTTATCTATTGCACTATAATCTTTTCCTTTAAAAAATCTTTTCAATTAATGTTACATTTTGAAATTCACTTCATTAGTTATTAACATCAACACAGTTTGCTTTAGTCAAATAACTTTGTGAAGCTCGGGTACTATGCTATTATACTACAAAACCAACTCAACCCACCCACCCCAAACCAAAAACATTACTTACCCATAAATATTATAACTGGATTTAAAGTAGTTAAATACCATAGTGAAGCACGGGCATCAAGCTAGTCTGTATATATAAAGACAAGTGTCCTCACTGACTCATCAATGTCCAGCCCAAACCCCTGGACCTAGAAACATGAAATTTGGGGAGAACGTTCCTTTCTTTAAAAAAAAATATATATTAACTTTTTATTAAATTTTAAATACACATTCCTTTCATGATGTAAATACCCACTAAGAATGGATTTTAAGAAATTCGCTCCCTAAAGGGGTAAAAAGGGGTCAAATGTGTTTTCCCAAAGGGATACAGTTTCCCTGTGTAGCTGGCAGGCTGCTGCCTGCTTGTGCCACTGCCCACTGCCACCTTGGCCACTGTTCCCTGATTTGGCCTGCCTTTCTAGGTCATTTGCATGTGTGGGCTGACTGGGGCTCACAACATTCCAAACCTCATCTACCCCCCTCCGAGATAGTTAGAACACAGAGGTAATTTGCGTAAGCGACCTGAATGGTCCTCACCCCCACATTCTAAACAGTATGCAGTCGCTATTGGGAGTCATTGAATGTGTTCTGAGGTAAAATGCACCTCCCAATCTTCCTCTAAAAGTTTACTAGGGTTGCCAGTCTCCCTGTGGGGCCTGGCTTTCCTGTGTGGCTAGCAGGCTCCTGCCTGCTTGCATCCCCCTCTCTCTGATTGGTCAGCTTTGTAACTCTGAGGTAAAAATCTGGTAAAGGAAAGTAGTTAAATACCATAGCGATGCACGTGTATCAAGCTAGTTTGCTACATCCATTTTTACAGGAAAAGGTCAGCATCAGGCCCCAGTGCTTGAAATTCAGAAAGGAGAATAAGCAGATCACAGCAGGTGATGTGAACAGGATTTCCTGAAACATACAAGTGGCCTGGATAAGGAGACAGCCAAATACAGTAGGCATATGGAATTAAGAGATGGAGAGAGGGATTAGTGAGCAGCCAACATCAAAGGAGCTTCTTAATTATCAGGCAAAAGAGTCTTCCCTCCCCTCTCCCCTGCAAGTGTGTTAACTTGTCAGGGAAGTAAAAAAAAAAAAGAATGTGCTTCCATTTTAAGTTGTTGCTAGGGATTTGGAGGTTAACAGAGCCAGCCAAATTTCTAGAATATCCAGTTTTCCACCTGGTGTTGCATTGAGGTAAGGTGTGATAATGGCTATCATACAACTTTTCTAATAATGTTCTCTTTTATATCATTCTTTGAGAAACAATCATGACTACACACTCAAGAGTCAGAAAGTTTAAAAAAATGGAGGCTACAGCCTAGGTATGTGTAACATCTTTGAATACTGCATGCTATTCCACAAAGCAATTTTGCACATTATCACAGTTTTAACTTGTCTTCCTCTGAGTAGCTCAAGGTGGCATACATGGAGTTCCCTCTCCCATTTTACTCTTACAGCAATTGTGTGAGGTAGGTTAGACTGACAGAGAATGAGTGGCCCCCAGTGAGCTTCAAAGCTGAGCAAGAAGTTGAACCTGGATCTGTTCAGCCTCCTCGCCTCTACAACATGTGCTTCATGACATTGTGCTTTGGTTTGTGGTCAACTACTACTTAGTACATACCAGAATAGCAACTAATCCTGAGTAGAGATGGGCATTACGAACTTCAAAAAACCACGAAATTGGTGATCGCGCGATTGCAATTCGGCGGTTCATGATTGTCCACAGCCAACGAACCAGCATTCGGGAGAGCCTTCCAACCACGGAGCTGCAAAGCGGTTACAAGTTGGGAGAAGACACTCAGGGGCGGGAGGGGGAAGGGGGTGTTCTGTAGCCATGGGCACTCCAATCTCATCCCTGCAAACCCTGATAGGCAGCTCTGATGGCCAAACACAGACCTCCTGCATTGCTCAATGGGACCTGTGCTTATAAATAGCTGTGGGCTCCCAGGCTGGGTTTCACTTTCAGCGAGCAGTGGAGTGGGACAGAGCTCTTGCTTGCCACTTGCTAGCCTTTGGGGAGAGAGACTGAGAGTATAATTGAGCTTGGATTTTTGTGGGAGTTTCCTGGGAGCCTTGGATTGGAGAGGGTATAACTCCAAGATCCCTTTTGCAATCTTGTCCAAACTTGGGTGATGGCTGTAGGAGAGCTTGCAAAACACTCCCCAAGCTCTCTAAGTGCCACAGGGGCCGTTCCGCGCCCCACAAACCATGAATTGGTTCGGCAACGGAAAATGTTCGTTGCAGTTCGCAGCCTCAGGATCATCGTCAGCACCGAACCACGAACTGCTGGTTCATTAAATTTTTTGGGTTCATGCCCATGTCTAATCCTGAGACTACACTAATCACTATTCTGGATCAGACTAAAGAACATCTAGCCGAGTGCTCTGACTGCATCTACAGGATTGCTGGGCATGCAGAGCTGTTTGCATCATTCACATTATGCTATCCATTCTAAAAGTAAATCTAACACCATACGCACCACAGTATAAGAAAAGATGGAAATCCAACAGTTTCAAAAGAAAGGGTTATTGAGACCACTATGAGAAATCTCTACGTTTTCCAAGCAGATAGCTCTTTATTAAGGGACTGTCATGGGAATTCGGCCCCTTCCTGGCAAGCAGCTACGCTGCTCAGCCAGGGGCCGTCCATTGCCGCACTGGAGGGATAGACGGCACCACCCCCTCCTTCCTTATATGGAAGTGCTGGGAGGGCTGAGCAAGCATAGCTACGCAGCTCTGCCCTCCCAGCTCAGTGCGGTTCAGTCGCTCGGCCCACCCACCTCTCCCTAATTTTATTGGTGTAGGATCAGCCGGCTGCCGTTATGGGGCCAGGTAGGAATTTTTTCCCTCCTTTCCGAATTGGCTGTGGTAAAGGGGGGTTTTTCGCCTACCTTACACCGATGCTTGGGGATTGAGAAATTTGTTTTGAGGTGGTGCCTGTTAGGAGTGTCCTGGCTGGTTTGTAGGAGTAGGGTGCGGGACGGTGAGCACCCTTGGCGCTTCCCTATGTGGGAAGAGGGGCCTGCCTAAAGGGCTGGTACTGCTGTGACGGCTGCCAGGCCCACAGGCAGGCTGCCTTCGGGAACCCCAGCCTGCGAGGCCTTTCCCTCACTGCTTGACGGCTGAGGTGTCAGGAGCTTAAAGGGGGGTGACCAAATTTGCCTGGCCGGCTGGGTCCGCCACATCCACTGGATGGGTCCCACCTGGGGCTTCGGGGCTCGCCCAGACAGGTCAAGGTGGTGGTCCAGGTGGGACGCTGTGGCTTGACCTGTACCGCTCTAGGTCCTTGCCGCTGTTTGGCTTGTTTTGTCTGTATAAAGTTAATAAAGTGGCCCTTAGATCCAACTTGGTGTCCGTCTCTTTTCTGACTGGTGTGGCAATGAAACACATGGATAATATTTATTAACAACAGCGATTATCTATGCTACACCTACGTAATTATCAATAAATAATATGATTGCAGGTAGCAACAACTATATAAAGCCTGCCCTTTGAAAGAAGCTGAAACTGATTCTGTCCCCATCCCCTGCCCCATTCCTAGAGAACAGGGGGTCCTGTTTCTACATCAGCCAGATAGCATGAGAAAGGCTTGAATTCTGAACCCCAGAGGGGATCCCCTTGCAAAGCTGACCCATAATTTGAAAAACACTGCAATATGGGATTTTTAAAAAAATGTCAACATGCATCCCAAGTGTAATAATAATTTAATTTAATTTAATTTATTATATTTATATTCCGCCCTCCCCGCTTTCGCAGGCTCAGGGCGGATAACAAATACAAACATGTTTAAAAACATTTAAAAACATTAAATAATACATTTAAAAACATTTAAAAACATTAAATATAACAATTCATGCTGCATAGTGGTTCATACATGCCTCTGTGTTTGCATAGGGGTGATGGTTTAACCCCCCCTTCACAGGGGGGGGCAGGCACTGCCCGGCGTTAGCCATATGCCTGGCGGAATAGCTCTGTCTTACAGGCCTGGCATTTTAGTTGGTTGTTGTGGATTTTCCGGGCTGTATAGCCATGGTCTTGGCATTGTAGTCCCTGACGTTTCACCAGCAGCTGAGGCTGGCATCTTCAGAGGTGTAGCACCAAAAGACAGAGATCTCTCAGTGTCACAGTGTGGAAAAGATGTTGGCAGGTCATTTATATCTACTCAGGAGGGTTGGGGTTGGGCTGAGTCATCCTGTAAGAGTTTCCCAGGGTGTGGAATGCTAATGGAGGGAGGCTTCACTGTATCCTGAGGAGGTTCTTTTGCATATGGATTGGTGCTTGATGTGCTAATCTTCTCTGCAGGGCTATTGTCGGGTATAGAGTCTTTTGTTAGCCTGGTGTTTTTCAGGACTGGAAACCATGCTCTATTCATTCTTAAAGTCTCTTCTTTCCTGTTGAAATTGTGCTTATGCTTGTGAATTTCAATGGCTTCCCTGTGCAGTCTGACAAAGTAGTTGGAAGTGTTGTCAAGTATTTTAGTGTCCTGGAATAGGATACTGTGTCCTGTTTGAGTTAGGCTATGTTCAGCCACTGCTGATTTTTCAGGATGGCCAAGTCTGCAGTGTCTTTCATGTTCTTTTATTCTTGTCTGGATGCTACACTTTGTGGTCCTGATGTAAACTTGTCCACAGCTGCAGGGTATATGGTATACTCCTGCAGAGATAAGGGGGTCTCTACTGTCTTTTGCTGATCGTAGCATCTGTTGTATTTTTCTGGTGGGTCTGAATACCATTTGTAAGCTGTGCTTTTTCATAAGCTTTCCCATCTGATCAGTGATTCCTTTGATATCAAACACTCTATACCCGAGATCTCTGTCTTTTGGTGCTATAGTAGCTATAGTATAGCTACTATACTAAATGGCCTGTTTTCCTATCTGCATTTAGCCACAACCAAGGCCGTTTTCACACGGCCGTGTACCCGGAAGATTGTGTGAAACTCACGGCACAAAAGCATCTTCCTAGTGTGATTTCCCGGCACGATCCCATTTTGGGATCGTGGGGTTGGGGGCTTTCCAGTGTATTGCACTGAGTGTCACATGTATGACTATCTGCCTTCTGGTCAGAAGTCCTGGATGTGTGCTCGCTGCAAGGAGCTCCTGGTTCTCAGGGAACGAGTACGTACCCTTGAGGCCAAGGTGGCTGACCTGGAGAAGCGGAGACAGTTAGATAGGCACGAGGACAAGATTCTCAGGGACAGGATAGATGTGTCCCACTCTAAAAATGGCAGCGTTCTTGTTGTCAAGGAGAATGAGGATCTTGTGGGATCAGGGCACTGTACTGAGGATAAGGGGAACATGCCCTCAGAAGGGACCTCTTCTTCAGTTGGTGAGCAGGTTTCCTTTCGCATCAAGGAACCATCCCTGGGTGGGGCGGGAGGGAGGCTCTTGGTAGTTGGTGATTCGATCCTTAGACAAGTAGATAGCTGGGTGGCACAACCGCGTTCTGACCGTATGGTGACTTGCCTGCCTGGTGCGAAGGTAGCGGACATTACGCGTGTTATAGATAGGCTGGTAGATAGTGCTGGGGAAGAGTCAGCGGTCGTGGTCCATGTTGGAACCAACGATGTTGGGAAATGCAGTCGTGAGGTCTTGGAACAAAAATTTAGGCTGTTAGGCAGGAGACTCAAGGCCAGGACCTCCAAGGTAGCCTTCTCAGAAGTGCTACCTGTTCCACGCGCAGGGCCAGAGAGACAAACGCAGATCAGGAGTCTCAATGCGTGGATGAGACGATGGTGTAGGGAGGAAGGGTTCAAGTTTGTTAGGCACTGGGATTCTTTTTGGGACAAGCGGGAGCTGTACAAGAGAGACGGTCTCCACTTGTCCCGAGAAGGAACCCGGCTGCTGGCACTTAAAATCAAAAAGGTGGCAGAGCAGTTTTTAAACTAAATGCTAGGGGAAAGCCGACAAGAGATAAAGGGTCTCTGGTTCAGGATGGTTCATCTCAGAGAGATGAAGGGCTAGGTATAACACTTCTACAGGGAGATAGATTAGAGTTGTCAACTGAGATGGAGACAAACAGTCCAGATGACCTAACTACGTCTCGAGGCAAAGTATGCCGGGGAAGTTACAGGTGTTTATATACAAATGCTAGAAGTGTCCGAGGTAAAATTGGGGAGCTGGAATGTTTAGTGTTGGGCGAATCCATAGACATTGTGGGCATATCAGAAACTTGGTGGGATGAGGAAAATCAGTGGGACACGGTGATTCCTGGATATAAATTATATCGGAAGGATAGGGAGGGAAGGGTTGGTGGTGGGGTGGCTCTATATGTCAGAGAAGGTATACATTCCAGTAAGATTGAGAAGGTAACTGAATTAGATTCGCTTCTGGAAATGCTATGGGTTGAAATTACGGGCCCAAATGGAAACTTAACTGTGGGAGTTTGTTATCGCCCTCCAGATCAGAAAATAGAGGAGGATTATAAAATGATGACAGGATTAAAGATGACTGCTAAACAAAAAAACTGTGTTGTAATGGGTGATTTTAACTACCCACACATTGACTGGGCCAATGGGTGTTCGAATCGGGGGAGAGAAAGTGAGTTTCTAGACTGTCTCAATGACTGTGCTATGGAACAGATGGTTACAGAACCTACTAGGGGAGAGGTGATCCTGGATTTGGTCCTCAGTAATGCTGAAGACCTGGTGAGAGATGTAAATGTGATTGCACCACTTGGGAACAGTGACCATAATGTTATTGAGTACAACATATGTATAAATAGGAAATTGCCAAATAAGACCAACACAGCCATGTTTAACTTCAAAAGGGGTAACTTTTCTGAGATGAGGGGGTACGTGAAGAAGAAACTGAAAGGGAAAGTAAAAAAGGTCAAAACACTTGGGGAATCTTGGAGACTATTTAAAACTACAATCCTGGAAGCTCAAATTAAATATATACCGCTGGTTAGGAAAGGCACAAATAGGTTTAGGAAAAGGCCAGCATGGTTAACAAGCAATGTAATAGAAGCTGTAAAAGGTAAAAAGGATTCTTTTAGGCAGTGGAAAACTAGTCGGAGTGAGGTTGATAAAAAGGAGCATAAGCTGTGGCAAAGAAAGTGCAAGTCTGTGATCAGACAGGCAAAAAGGGAATATGAGGAGCATATTGCAAAGAACATAAAGAAAAACAATAAACAATTCTTTAAATATATTAGAAGTAGGAAACCAGCTAGGGAGGCAGTGGGGCCCTTGGATGACCAAGGCGTAAAAGGATTACTAAAGGGTGATAGGGAAATGGCCGAGAAGCTGAATGCGTTCTTTGCTTCTGTCTTCACTGTGGAAGATAAGAAGTGCATGCCCACTCCGGAAGCACTGACTTTGGGAGGGGTTTTGAAAGACCTGAGTCACATTGAGGTGACGAGAGAGGAGGTTATGCGACTGCTAGATAATTTAAAAACTGATAAATCACCGGGCCCAGATGGCATACATCCAAGAGTTCTGAAAGAACTCAAGTGTGAACTTGTAGATCTCCTCACAAAAATATGTAATCTGTCATTAAACTCTGCATCTGTTCCTGAGGACTGGAAGGTAGCTAATGTTGTCCCCATCTTTAAAAAAGGTTCCAGGGGAGATCCGGGAAATTACAGGCCAGTCAGCCTGACGTCAATACCGGGTAAGTTGGTGGAAACTATTATCAAAAATAAAATTAGTGGGCACATTGATGACCAAAAGCTGATGAGGAAAACTCAGCATGGGTTCTGTAAGGGAAGATCTTGTCTCACCAATCTGTTAGAGTTCTTTGAGGGAGTGAACAAACAAGTGGACAAGGGAGACCCGATAGATATTGTTTATCTTGACTTCCAGAAAGCTTTTGACAAAGTTCCTCATCAAAGGCTCCTAAGTAAGCTCAGTAGCTATGGGATAAAGGGCCAAGTCCTCTTGTGGATCGAAAACTGGCTAATTAATAGGAAACAGAGAGTGAGTATAAACGGGCACTTCTCACAGTGGAGGGTGGTGAGCAGTGGGGTGCCACAGGGGTCGGTATTGGGTCCAATGCTTTTTAACTTGTTTATTAATGATTTGGAATTGGGATTAAGCAGTGAAGTGGCTAAATTTGCAGATGACACGAAATTGTTCAGGGTGGTGAAAGCCAGAGAGGATTGTGAGGCACTCCAAAAGGATCTGTCGAGGCTAGAAGAGTGGGCATCCATGTGGCAAATGAGGTTCAATGTAGCCAAGTGCAAAGTAATGCACATTGGAACCAAAAATCCAAAATATAAATACAAGTTGATGGGGTCTGAACTGGCGGAGACTGACCAAGAGAGAGATCTTGGAGTCATGATAGATAACTCACTAAAAACGTCAGCACAGTGTGCGACTGCCATAAAAAAAGCTAATGCTATGCTAGGGGTTATTAGGAAAGGGATTGAAAACAAATCAGCCGGTATCATAATGCCTCTGTATAAATCGATGGTGAGGCCTCATTTGGAGTACTGTGTACAGTTCTGGTCGCCACACCTTAAAAAAGATATCATAGCACTGGAAAAAGTACAGAGAAGGGCAACTAAAATGATTAAAGGGTTGGAACACTTTCCCTATGAGGAAAGATTGAGGCGCTTGGGGCTCTTTAGCCTGGAGAAAAGACGACTGAGGGGAGACATGATAGAGGTTTACAAGATAATGCACGGGTTAGAGAAGGTAGAGAAAGATGTGTTTTTCTCCCTTTCTCACAATACAAGAACTCGTGGGCACTCTATGAAATTATTGAGCAGTCGGGTTAGAACAGATAGAAGAAAATACTACTTTACACAAAGGGTGATAAACACATGGAATTCGTTGCCACAGGAGGTGGTGGCAGCTACAAGCATTGCCAGCTTCAAGAGGGGACTGGACAAATATATGGAGCAGAGGTCCATCAGTGGCTATTAGCCACAGGAGATAGATGGTATTCTCTTTGTGGGGAGGTGGTGCTCTGTTGTCTTGGTGCTGGAAGGAAGGCAGTGGGAGGGCTTCTGGTGTCCTGGCCTCACTGACAGTCCTTTAGATGGCACTGGATTTCTAGCCACTGTGTGTGACAGAATGTTGGACTGGATGGGCCACTGGCCTGATCCAACATGGCTTTGCTTATGTTCTTATGTTCTTATGTTCTTAATGGCACTTTTTCTGATGTCATCGGGTCATAAAGGGGATTGTGCCAGGAGATTATGCTAGGAAGACGCTTCATGCTGTGAGTTTGCGCGATCTCCTGAGGCACGTGTGAAGACGGCCCAACTTATGGTAACCTCAGCAAGGGGCTGTCAAGGCAAGTGAGAAGTGGAAGAAGTTTGCTATTGCCTTCCTCTGCAGAGTCTTCCTCAGTGGTCCCCCATCAAAGAACCGCCTCTACTTAGCTTCCAAGTTCTGATGAGAACAAGCTATACCATCCTGCCTTCCCACCTTAGATACCTACCAACAATACAAAGAAAACAATACTGACTTACTTAACTGGTTTGTTGTAAGAATTACTGAGATAGTGTGTGCACATTACTTTGTATACTCACAAGTATTGTACTACTGCTCAGCATTATAATTACCGGAATTCACAAGAATCTCTGCTGATATTTATTTATATTAAACATTTTAATCCCCGCCCCCAAAGCTCAAAGCATATAACAAAAATATTAGAACTCATATTCACCTTGGGAAAGAAAAGGAAGATTATATGGCTACCTTTGTGCTAGTTCAAGGTATACTTAACTGCTTAGGCCATGAGGAAAATAGCCAATGTGTAATTCCAAAGAATAGACTATAAGAAAGCTGTTGTATGGAATAGAAATGATGAATGGAGTCAAAAACCTTTTTTTTTTCCAAAATTCCAGGAAATGTTTAAATGAAGTAAATAGAAAAGAAATCCATAGGATATCAGTAGGAATCAAGCCTGGATTGGCTGCTGATCACACATACTAGGTTAATGATTTCCCCAGAGGTTTCTGGGATCAATGAATGGAGTTTGTTTTAAAGGAATGAGCTTTGTGCTGGAGGTTTTGCAACTTGTGCTAATGAGAGGCTGTCTATCAAACTTAAGTGGCATCAAGTGGCTCAGAACAAGAGCTCTTGGGCGTTAAATGGTTCCTACCAAATACCAAAGCCATTATCCTGATTGGCTGTTATGGCCCTCTAAACAGCAAAAGTGATTAAATTGGTCGTTATGGAGCCCTGAAGATGCATAATTATGAAAAATAGGGTTTGAGTACAAAGATATTTTCATCTCCATGCTGCTTTCTATCTCAAAGAAGAAAAGATGTCAGGATGTTTGAAAAGCAGAAGTTGTATTATTCAGGGTCAAACGTGACATAACATGGGAGATCCTGCATCAGAATTCCCCATATCCTTTTAAAAAATTAAAAGCAGCAATGGCATTAGGGCAGGGGTTCTTTAACTTTGATTTCCCCCTTCCCTTTCAAGATCATATTGAAAATTTGGAAAAGTCTCTTCTATAGCTGCTTTGGATTTTGAAGAACAGTTGAACTTGATCATGGAACTGCCATATCTCCCTTCATGCTTCAAAAAGCAAGTTACATTTCATCCTGTTTTCCCTGCCTTTCTTCCAGGAGGCTCAGGACAATTTACACAGAGTTCTCCCAGTTTTAAAATCCTCAAATCAACTATTCCTATTTTTTAAAATTATTTTTATCAGCATAGGATGCATTCACAAGCATAGTCCATCTTCCTATGGACAGGAACTTCATAGCCACACATTTACACCTGGTCTTTAGTACTTCTCTAAGTACTAAACTCTGATTTTGGAAATTCCTAGAGATTTGGGGGTAGAGCCTGGGGAGAGTGGGGTTTGGCGATGGGAGGGACCTCAGCAGGATATTATGTCATAGAGCCCACTCTCCAAAACAGCCATTTTCTCCAATTTGCACCATTAGTGGAACACTTTGTGGGTCTTAAGCACAAGGAAACTGAGTTTAAGTACACAGTGCTTTTTGTAGCCCCTAGGGGCTCTGCACACAGAGCTTCACAATTGCTGCTGCAATGGGAGGCGAGGTGGATCCACCAGCTTCAAAGTATGCAACCTTCTGGACTCAACCATGAGTTTAATCTATCTTGTTTTCTATAATGGGACTGTGTTCTGGTAGAGGCTTGTCAGATCATGCTTTAGATGTTTGCATTGTTCTGCATGTGGTGATACGACCACATTTTTTGTTTGGGTTTCTGCCTCTTGTATGGCCCTTTAAGGTTTTTTCCTGTGTGAATGTCCCTTTAAGAGCGTCTCATAAGTGTCAGTTTGTTGGGCTAATCTTTGTGCATGGCCAATTAAGAGAGGTGTGACAGACTGCCGCTGAAGTTTGTAACAGCGGCAGCAGTGGTGAGTTTTTCTCTATGTATAACAGCTTAAATGTATAATGTTGTGATATAGCAAGCTGATATAATGTTGTTTTATTAGAAGTTCTTATACATTTGCAGTTCTCAGAGATTTGGTGAGGAGGTCTGTTGGCCCCTGATGCAGTCTGGAAACAAGCGTTGTTGATGACCGGTTCCTTGTCGGGTCTCGGTCCTGCAGAGTGTTCCGTCTCCTTGTTCCACCTGTTGAAAGAAAATGAGAAGAGTACACCTATCTAAGAACTTACCTTGAACAGGAACGAGGGGTCCTCACGGCTTCTCTGGTTTGCTGTCTATGTTTCATCTCTGCTTTGAACTCTGATATGAACTTGATTGCACCATTGGATATTTCTGTATTGGCCGATTGTGAGCTGTTTATTGCACATTGTTTATTTATGTGATTTGATATGCTTATAATAGTATTGTTATTTATTCATTGCACTGCGCCACTTTATTACACTAGAATTTCGGAACTTGACTGACTGTATCCCTTAGTTGTGGGTTTCCACTTTGATTATTCATTTTCTCCAAGTGAACTGATCTCTGTAGATTGGAGACCCATTGTAATTCTGGGAGAACTGCAGGCCCCACCTGGAGGTTGGCAACCTTACTAAGTGCTATTTAGGATTAGTAAGTGACAAAATGGTGAGAAGAAGTTATGTAATTGTATAGTAAGTTTTCCTGAACTGTTCAATTGCAGCTGTTTATTCATCATATTATATCCTAGGCAGTGTTTTATCTCTACCACTTGCTAAGTTTCAGAACAGTTTCTGCATCATTTATTTTTTATTTTATTTATATTTCAATTTATATACCGCCCATCCTCAGGGGCTCTGGGTGGTGAACAAGTTAAAATCAATAAAAACAAGAAAACAACAATACTAAAATCAACATACAAAACAATAATGAAATAAATTAACCAAGTGCAATGGTGGGGAGAAACCCCCCCCCCAAAGGTGGGAGGCAGACATGGCACCACCCCTTTCAAACACCGAATGCCTGGCAGAACAGCTCTGTCTTACAGGCCCGGCAGAACGATAATATGTCCCGCTGGGCCCGGGTCTCCATTGACAGAGCGTTCCACCAGGCTGTGGCCAGAACTGAAAAGGCCCTGGCCCTGGTTGAAGAGAGGCGGGCTTCCTTAGGGCCGGGGACCACTAGTAAACATTTATCCACTGATCGAAGCGGTCTCCGGGGAACATACAGAGAGAGGGGGTCCCAAAGATATGCCGATCCCAACCCGCTCAGGGCTTTAAAGGTAAGAACCAATACCTTGAACCTGATTCAGAATTCAACCGGAAGCCAGTGTAGCTGGCCCAGGACAGGTGTGATGTGACTGGAAGGATATACCAGTCAGGACCTGCGCTGCTGCATGCTGGACCAGTTGTAGTTTCCAGATCAGGCCCAGGGGTAGCCCAGCGTAAGGTAAGTTACAGTAATCTAGCCTGGAGGTGACCGTTGCATGGGTCACTGTAGCCAGGTCCTGGGGCGTCAGGTAGGGGGCAAGTTTCCTGATCTGACGAAGATGGAAAAATGCAGACTTGGCAACCGCCATGAGCTGGGCCTCCATCAACAGGGAGGCATCCAGGAGCACGCCCAGACTCTTCCCATCCAGGGCAGGGAGCTGGATCCCAACATCTGGCAGCCCCCGTCCCAGCTGCAGGACCTCCATCTTCACCGGGTTCAGTTTCAGCCTGCTCTGTTTCAACCATGCCATCACAGCCTCCAGAGCTCTGGCCAGATTGTCTGGGGCCATGTCTGGCCGTCTGTCCATCAACAGAAAAAGCTGGGTGTCATCCATGTATTGATGACAGCCCAGCCCAAACCTCCGCACCAACTGGGTGAGGGAGCGCATGTAGATGTTAAATAACATCGGGGAGAATATCGCCCCTTGCAGAACCCCGCACACCAAAGGGTGGCAGAGTGATAGATCTCCCCCAAGCGCCACCCTCTGTCCTCGACCCTGGAGAAAGGAAACTAGTCACTGTAAGGCTGTCCCCCTAATCCCCACATTGCCGAGGTGGCTGGCCAAGAAATCATAGTCGACCGTGTCAGACGCTGCTGTGAGATCAAGTAGCACAAGCAGCGCCGACCTGTCTCGATCCAGATGCCTGTGAAGGTCATCTGTGAGGGCAACCAAAGCCATCTCTGTCCCATGGCCAGGATGGAAGCCAGATTGGAATGGGTCCAGGACTACAGCATCATTCAGGAATTCCTGCAGTTGTACCGCCACTGCCTGCTCAATCACCTTGCCCAGGAACGGGAGATTTGACACTGGGTGGTAACTGGATGGGTTGGTGGGGTCCAAAGATGGTTTTTTTCAGGAAGGGCCACACCACCGCCTCTTTTAACACTCCTGGAAAAACCCCAGAGTTCAGGGAGATGTTAACAATGGCCTCCAAATGGTCCCGAAGCCCCTCCAAGCTGGCCTTCACCAGCCAGTATGGGCAGGGGTCCAGAGGACAGGTGGTTGGCCTCATCCCCTGCATATGGCTTCAGTCCATTCCCTAGCTGTTCTTTTCAGAATCTAACTTTGTGAAATTGTCACAGAGTTCCTTTACTTTTCCTCCATATGAACATATGAAGCAGCCGTGGACTGAGTTAGAGAATTGTGCCATTTAGCCTGGCCCTACCTCTTCCAACCTGTGAAAGCTCTCTGCAGTATTGGGCAGAGGTTTCCATCTCTACTACAGGAAGTCAAGTCCTTAACTGAAAATGATAGTGACCAAACCTGGGACTTTATGTATGAAGAGCATGTGCACTGCCACTAAACTTTTCAGATATCCTATAAAATCTTGCACTCGCTTTGTATCTGCATGGTAGACCTGCACTTGAAGCAGCAAGGTTGGCTATCCTGAAGATTGGATTGCTTTGAAGAGAAATAGTAGCAGTCATCCTCTTATGGTTGCCGTGAGCACTTTAAGAAGTGTCTGAGCTCATCTTGTCCAGAATGGACACTTGTGAAATTAGGGAGCCTAATCTTATTTATGTACAGCATGTACCCTTGCTTTCCCACTCTAAATAAGAAATGAAGAGGTGTTAAAGCTTGGTAAAGTTGTTAAAGGAAGAACAGAAGAACCATTAAAGCTTGTTAAACTGAAAGAAGTGTTTTTGAGAGCATGGCCAAAAATATCTCTACAGTGTTCCTATAGTAGTCTATATCAGGAATGAGCATTCAGAAAGCAGCTAATTCAGCTACACCCTGTTAATTAATCTCAAAAAGGTACTTAAAAACATTCCTTCCTGTGTCTCTATGCACCGGCATTGCAAGGGAGGACTTCAGCAGCTTGAGGAATGGGAACATTTTCTCCGTCTGTCTGAAGTTTGAGGGGAACAATCACTTCTGTGAGATCTACAGTCACCAAGACTATAGTTATTCCAGTTGGACTGCTGAGAAAAGATCTCCTCTTTTTTCAACAATCCAATCAGTGTAAATGTCACCAGAAAATACAAACAACACACAACATAACTATATTAAACCAAGCAACATTTGTAACAAACAAAATGAGCTGAACCTGAATGCATATTCCTAATCAACCTGTAACCTCATAATTATTCCCAATTTAGAATCTATCCAGGTAAATGTATCATAAAATCCAACAGCAGTCCATACTTCTTGTCTGTGTGAATAAAATTCTGATCCCTATTGTGCCAGTTCAGGCTAGGAATATTAACAATGGCAAAAGTAAGGAGGAATACAGGTATGAAGTACAGTTAAAATATATAGACTTTTCCCCCCAACCAGATACAGGGTGTCTAAATCCAAAAAGAGAGGTCAGTTCCTTTTTCTGTAAGGTTCTCCACCTCTCTCTTTTTCACTTTCTTTTATCTGGAACAGCATGTCTTTCACCTTGAGTCAGTTTTGTAACCTGGTTAGAAAAGGAAGCAATCCTGAATTATGAAAAGTGTTAAGGGGGACCTCTTCCCTAGACTGCAAAGAGGTCCCCTTCCTCCATTTTTCTTTCCAGGTATATGCTGGACATGGTTTTGAGTCGGGCTGAAATCTCAGGTTTTATTTGCACTGAAATATCCTCAAAGATGCAATGGTGTTTTATTATCCCTTACTCCTTGGAAGAACTGCAGAGAAGGGAGGGTGGGCAGTGGGGAGGTAGACATACAAAACTAAGTGTTCCCTAGTCTCTGTGAAGGCTCCTGGAAACAAGAAACAGTTTGGTTTGGATCTGGTGGTTATGGGGTGGGGAGTAGGGTTGCCAGCTTCAGGTTGGGAAATTCCTGGAGATTTGGGGGTTGGAGCCTGGATAGCGTGGCATTTGTGAAGGGGAGGGACCTCAGCATGGTATAATACCATGAAGTCCACCCTCCAAAGAAGCCATTTTCTCCAGTGGCCTGGAGATAAGTTGCGACTGTGGGAGATCTCCAGTCACTACCTGGGGGCTGGCAACCCTTGGGGAGAGTCTTTGCTAGCTCATGTGACTCTTGGCTGCCCAGCTTCTTGAACAGATGGAACAATGTATATTCTCTGTATATCGCCTCATCTTTCTCTTATCTCATTTTCTATTATCATCTTCTCTGCAATTCCTGATTCCCCCCTTCTTTCTTTGAATTATGTTGAGTTCAGGTCCTCCCAGATGCCACCAGTCAACTAGTCGAGAATGTTTATTGCAGCATACAAATGGTGTGTGTTTGTGATGAACATTTTCAATAAGCATGGGACAACATGAGTGGATGTAGAATTCTGAAGGCCTCCGAAAACCAACTGAATTCCCTTTGTCAACCCTTGTTTGAGTTAAAGGCTAGAGAGCTGAAAGTAATCCAGGAAATAAATCTGCTTACCATTCCACTTTTTAAAAAAGAAAATGGTTGGCAATCAAGTTTTGTCTATAACAGTTTTCTCCACTGTTTGCAAATACTATGTAGGGTACACATTTACTCTTTTTATATGCCTGCTTAAGGCTTTGTATGTGAATTAGTTATAATTGCTCTACTGTGCTTAATATTTAAAAGTGTTCCCTGTGTGAATCCACTACGGAAAGGTAAATTTCTCCACAGGAAATTTTCTTACTCATTCCATTTGTCTGGACCAGAGCAACATATTTCCAAAGGGCAGGGGAGTAGCTAATGCTGAGTCTGACTTGCTTGGTTCTCTTTATGTTTCCACAGTATACTTGGACTGTTTTTCCTCCCCACTGTGGGGGAGAATGTGGGACCAAGGCTGTCCTGCATGTGTTTTAATGTGAAGTCATATCGCATCATAGCATTTAGAATCTTCAAGAGGTTCAAGAGGCATAACCTCTTAATGCATCTAATCCCTAAACAGTTTTTGAACCTGGAGAATTTTAAAGCGGTTTTTCAGCAGTTTAGCACCTCAGAGAATTTTCTTTTTACTCATTTTATTCTCATTACTTCAGAATAAAAATGATGTGTTGGTAGCGTAGATGAACACACAGTGGATCTGACAACAGACTATGGATTTTCCAAACTGTTTTCACCATGAGTTCAGCAGCAGTCCTAAAGTACATATATTGTTAACATGTAATAATTTCAAGTATCACTGGCTAAATAGATCCTGTGCACTTTTATGACGGACTATTGCCTTTTATTACATCAGTGAGGTAGTCTCTTGCCTCTTAGCCATCCTATAGCACTGGTTGATAGCTCTCCCTTAAATTGAATGACCCTGATACAGTATTCATTGGGATATGTAGCAACATGACAGTGACCTCAGATGTATGTGGGTATCCATATGAAAATAAAATAAATAAATAAATAAAAAAGAGGTCCATCAGGTTCAGTGGGCTCAGCTGAGCATCATAATGTGCTCTACCTGCATCCATTGTGCACATGGCTCATTTTTCTGGCTCAGGCTAGATCTCATGTTCAGAAGGTAATTCAAGATGGAAAAACTCTTGAAAATAATCAAATAAATTGCTTACATTTTCAGTCCTTTGTCATAAATCAAAAATAACTTGAAACAGAAAATTCAGCTTGAGGCCTTAATTAAAGTATTTGATACTAAAATTGTTTACTGAATCAGATTTTTTTTAGAAAGGCAGCAAAACTTATGTTATTGGAGAGATGCTTTTTTTAGACAACGGGAAAAATTCTCTTATATGTTTGAAAAGTTCCAGAATAATAATAAAACACAACCTTCAGTGAAGACATTGGAAATGAGTTCGTAAACTAATATAACATTTTTTCTAAATCCCTTCCCCCCACAAAAAATTATAGCTTATATCTGCTGGAGTGTTGGAAGGATGGAAGGATATATACTCATGGAGCACTACTTTCTCACCATCTCTCTCCCACAGCCTGCATTCCCCCCCCCCCAAAAAAATCTTGCTCCTATGGGTCAGGAGGTCTGTACTAGGAAAAGCAATTGGAGGAAAATGTGCTATTTCTGTTTTGAATGTGTGTATATACACACCGCCTTGAAAATTGCCATAGTGCCTTCATTTGTCTGATGAACAGAGAGGCCACCAAAACTCAAATCTCCAGTGCTTGGAGTATGAGCTTCAGCAGCTTGAAATGCTCCAGCCCCAAATTATCCTCTGGCTCAGATACGTTATAGAAGCACTCCATTCCAGTACTTTTTCCTCCCTCCATTTCTTTTGATGTCGTGGTGGCAACAGCCATGGTAGACAGCAATGGCTCCTAGCTATTTGGCCAAAGAAGGAAGTAGGAAGACGGCATCTTTCTTTCACTCTGTATTTCTTTCTTGTCTCCCACCTTATTTGCCTCAATCTTTATGTGCATCAGATGCTGTCTTGGCAGTATCCAAGGCATGCTTAAAGTCTTCAGGAAAAATCTGCACAGTATCTGACTCATTAGACACCTTGTAAACTACATTTTCCAAGATGCCCCAGGTATATCTTGGATGCTACCTAAGTGGCGTCTGGGGAGCGGGGAAATGGGAGGCCAGGAGAGAGAGAAAGAATGACTCATTTGCACCCTGCCCTTCTGCTGGATTGCTGAATCATTGGCAGTCACCATCAGCTTCAATTGGAACTGCTCTTGGAAAACCAAGCCATATTACTGATTAAGCCCAGGGCAAAGCAGGTGTCATCCATGATGTTTAATGGGGATTTTTTAAATTGAGACTAAGACACAATTTTTATCAAATTGGGTCTCATGGAGTTTCATGATGTAATTAAAAACGGTGCCCATTTCATTTCAATTGAATCTGAGATTAAATGAACAATAAGAACCCACAATTAGATATGGGCACGAAACGGGGGGGGGGGAGAACCATGTGGTTTGTGGCTCGTCACATTTCATGAACCACGAACTTTCATGAACCTGCCCTGGTTCACGAATCAGTTTGTTTTGGTTCGTGAAAATGTCACTTCTGGGCCAGCAAATCACCACTTCCAGGTCAGCAGAAAGTCACTTCCGGGTCAGCAGAAGGTCTGCAGGAAGTCCATCCCCTGTTGCCTAAGAAACTGATTGACCGGTGCCAGGCTGTCTGCAGTGATGAACTGAAAAACAAACCAAACAAACCAGCCTAAAGTTTTGTGGAGATTCGTTAGAAATAGGATCTGATGAACTGCTGGTTCACGAATCACGAACTGGCCTGGTTCGTCATGAATTTTGGTTCATATTTCGGTTCATGCCCATCTCAACCCACAATAGTTTCCATATTTCTAACCAGAAGATAGTATTTTAGGTAATAAATGAAATTGTTTTCTTAAAACATTTTAAATTCCATTTGTGCATTTTAAACAGAAAAAGTACTAAGAGGATTGATCAACGTTGATTCTGAATTATTCTTTTGGTACCAGTTCTAAGCACGTATGGGAGAAAGTGGTAGGAATCCCCATAACTGAACAAATGTGCTCAGAAGATATTTGCAAAAGTTCCTACGTCATCTCAATGTATCAATTTAAAAGAAAATAATTATAAAATACTGCATTTGTGTACTTGAATCTACATAAACTTAGTAAATCTATTAAAATAAAAGAGATAGATACTGGAGATATGGCTATTATAAAGCTGTTTCTATTCATATATGTATGAACTGCCAAAATATCTACACCCTTTGAGAGATGATTATTTCTGAAATTGGCAGCAATCCTATGCACACTTATCTAGTCATTCCTAACAGAGAACAATGTGGGTTGATATAGTTTATACATTTGTTGATAGATCATTAGTTTTGTATAGGTTACATATTTTTATTTATACCCTTACTTTCCAGTGGGAACTCAGAGCAAATTACATCGCTCTCTTCTCCTGCAAGTTTATCCTCAAAACAACCCCGTAAGATAGGATTAGGCTGAGTGTGTATGACTGTGGAGGAGGGGTGGCACCAAAAAAAGCAGTGCAGTTTGAAAAGCACATAGCCGCTGCTGCTCCGGGCTCCATCCCAACAGAAGTTAGTTTGCCCCACTGGTGCTGGCCTCCACCTCCTGGCTTTGGGTCAGCCTAGGCAGGGCTCCCAGATTTGGACCGCCAGGGAGGAGGCTTAAGTGTGGGTGGCAGAGCTGATCCCCTTTCTGGCTCCCCCATGGCAAAACTTTCCCATGTGTTCATTTTCTGCCCTTATATTGATGTAACACTATAAGCATGCATGAAATTAAAAAAGGAGGATGCTTTGACATCACTGGTTATGATACTCATGATGACAGCACCCTCACTTGAAAACCCTGCTTTTTTAAGGCATGTGCAGAACAAAATAAACTGACTCCACAATTGTAAAAATGCAAAGAGAGGGCAGATGTACAGAAGAACTATACCCAAACCAATTCCAATGCTTGAGGGTTGACTGCTAAGAAAATCAGGAATAAGTTGCGTGTGTGGAAAAGCCCATAGTGATATGAGTGTGTGCAAAAAAATAAAGTGCAGAGGGGTGCTGTGATGTCACGAATGATGCCACTTATAGCGACAGCACCCTCACTGAAAAATCCTGATTATTTAAGACATATGAGGAAGAAACTGACTCCACAACTGTAAAAATTGCCAAGAAAATCAGGAATAAGTTGAGCATGCAGAAGAGCCCATTTTTTCCATTTCATGAGCATATGAAATCATATATGAAGTTTAATATTTCACATTATCAAATAAAATGAAAAGAGCTACATTCTGGGGTGCTCAGTTAAGGTGTAGAGGGAAAACAACATCAGTTTTGCAATCCTAAACAGAGCTACACCATTCTAAGAACATAGCATTCCTTTGAACTTATTCACCATTAGGATTGCCACTAGATTGTTTATTGTTGAATATTCCCAAATCTAACTTTTCTCAAAGGTGGATCCAGTTCCTAGTTTATCAGCAAAATAAATATTTAGAATCATTTTATATAGATACTGTGGCTAATAGTAAAGTGGGTGGTATGTGCCAATGATAAAACCAGCAAAACTAGGTCTCTGGCACACATGTTGGAGTCTCTGCTTACTTGGGGAACAGCTACAGGCATACAGAAAAGAACTTATAAGCCTAAATAGCCAGCGTGTTGTAGTGTTAGAATATCAGGCTAGAATCTTGGCCACTCCTTGTTTGAATCCCTAGCCTACCATGGAAACTTACTGGGTGACCATGAACCAATCACACACGTTCAGGGCTCATTTTGAGGGGGAATGCACAGGAATGCAGTTCCAGCAGTTCCCCAAAGAGGACATATGACAGGTAGCCCCACCCACCTGACTCAGCCATTTTGGACCCGTTTTGGCCTGGATTGGGGTCGAAATGGCCCAGATCGGGACTCTTACAGGTGGTGGATCACTCTCCTGCTCAGCAGCAGCCCGATCCTGACAATTTGGGGCCCCTTTTCGGCCATTTTCAGCCCCTTTTTGCCATTTTTGGCCCAATTTTGGCCCCAAATGGCCAGGATTGGGTCCAAAACAGCCAGGATAGGTGATGTCAGGGGGTGTGGCATATGCAAATCAGTTATGCTAATGACACACTTCTGGTGGTGTAAAGGGGTGTGACATATGCTAATGAGTTATGCTAACGAGTTCCTCCAGCTTTTTTTCTACAAAATGACCACTGCACGCATTCAACCTAACCTAACTCCCCGTTAAAGAGAAAGGAAGGATATAGATAGATAGATAGATAGATAGATAGATAGATAGATAGATAGATAGATAGATAGATAGATAGATAGATAGATAGATAGATAGATAGATAGATAGATAGATAGATAGATAGATAGATAGATAGATAGATAGGTACTGATTATGCTTCAGGAGGCATGAAATGTTGGGAGCAGCTAAGAATCAGTTAAAAAGGAAATAACAAGGGAAAGGAAGAAAATAGGCTTGTTCAAGGCACTTCAATGTTATAGAATCCTGGTCGGGAAGATTTCTGTGTGGGATTTCCAAACTCTTATTCTACTCCTACTTCCTTGCAACTCCTAACAGGCCCTCATCTAGTGAGTGGATCTAATAGTCAAGCAGGATGGATTGAAATGCATTTAACTTCTGCAGTTACTCATTGGCCTCCAGATTGTCCTCTGTAATACTGAAGTCCATGGTCAAGTGACTTTCAGTAGGACAGCAAAATAGGACCACCCATATACATGGGAATGGTTTCTACATGTTCAGGGGAGTTTTCAGATATATGCACGGACAGTAATATTGTAAATATCATTAATTTCATAACTTTTTTGAAAGAAAGGTAAAACAGAAATGGCTGAACAAACAGAACAAACACTGAACAAACAGAAATGGCTGAACAAACACCACGACCAATGTCTTGTTGAGGGCAGTTGAGAATAAATTTTGGTTTTGTTTCATTTAAAAAAAAACAGAAGAGAACAGAAACTGACCTACTTGAATCTCAAACAGTTTAGTGGGAGAGGAGATTACATTTTAGAGATTCCCCCAACCCAAATTCTCCTCCTTTCCTCACCAAATAACAGCTATAAGGAGCAAGTTCAGGGCCAAAGGGACTCATACTAAACAATTGGGAAAGGATGTGTCTTCACTACAAATGGGATGTTAGGAGGAAGTTTCAAAGGCAGCAGAATTCCCGGCAGGTTATAATACCCAGCAGTCAGAGGAGGAGATGAAATTGGGTTTTAGGATATATGCCAGAATTTCCCGAATTCCCTATACAGTTTCCAGAATTCTCTATACAGCATGGAAATGAAGAAGTAAAATACCACTGAACTGCTTTGTACCACTCAAGTTCAAGACTATATGAAAAACTTCCTGAACTTTTTGTACCGAACCTCAGCAGTAAGTATCATAGAACATAGTGCCAAATGGTGGCACATCAGTCCATTCTACTTAGCCCTGTAGTTCCTTTGCTCTATCCCCAAAGCAGATGTCTATTTGAGCTAGGATGGGCTCCTCGGGCCATGGTTGGGTGGCAGAAGTGAAGGCTGAGAAGCTAACATGGAGATATTTTCCCTTTCTGTAGCGTTAGTAATTAAAAAATAAAAAATTATATTAAAAAAAAAGAAAAAAGAAATGAATGCCCTCTTATTGGCCATTATGGGGGTTGCTAGGCAACTACAAGAGTATTGCCAGCCTTCAATCCTTAGTGTCAGTCAATAAAAGGCAGGGTGGGGGACGGGACTATTTCTGGGGTTGTTTGGCATTTGAGGGAGGACTCACTAGAGCCATACACTGCAGCAACCATTGGACTTGCATGATTGTGCAGGCCTAGATGCACATTAATTTTAGGGGGGAAACAAGCTTGTATTGGATGTATGGATAGCAAAATTTATTCTATATGTATATGTACATGAAGCATAGATTGTATGTGGAGGCAATATTAATACTTACATCAGTACAATTAAAAAAAAGATGCACATTAATTTTCAACAGCAACAGCAACCACCACACAAATGCCAGGGTGGTATACTGGTTAGAGTTTCAGACTAGGAACTAGGAATCCCAGGTTCGAATCACCTTTCTACCATGGACACTCACTTGGGCCAGTTACACATTCTCAGCCTAACCAGTGTTGTTGTGAGGATATAACGGAGAACAGGAGAAGGAAAACTGAAGATAGGAGGCAGATAAAGGTAGGTTGGTGGTTAGGTGGGAAGTAGAGAAGGAAGCAGAAAAAGGAGAGATGCTGGGATGTTAAGGGAAGGGAAAGAGAAAATAATATGGTCTGGGAAAATGAGATGCCCCCTTCACATCCTTGCAGTTCCCCCACTTGTACTCTCCTAAAAGCAATTTGGTTTCCAATGGATATTTCTTTCCATGAAAATCTATTTCCTGATAGAATAATATCTTAAGATGTGACAATGGGATTTATGCTGAACCATAGAGGGATGGATTTCCATCCTTTGTAGTACCCAGAAACAGTGGGTTGCTAAAAGGATTAGACACACACACGATTTTATCTGAAAGTTAATAAAAAGAAACGCCATTAATTCAAGCCTCCGAGAAGAATCATAAATATATTCCTCCTAACATTCCATTTGTAGAGATGGCATTCATTCTATCCCCTACTCAACTGGCATTGCAGATTGAACCTCTTTGTACTAAAAGCCACAGCTTCTCTTTTAATTTCAAAGAGGTGTATCTGTTCCTGGAAATCAGTTCTGGAGGCTATCAAAGGAACCTCACTGAAATCCTATGTTCACCAATTTGGGAGTTATGACATCATCATCTCTTAATTTTCTGACTCTGCTGTATTTTCAAGGTGTCATTTATTTGTCTTTCTCATTGTTCTCTCAACCACCTCCTGCATTCAAGACTTCTGGCATTGTAATGGGATTCTTTATTAATTGAAAGGGATTTCTGCCAGACCAAAAATGTCAGGAAGCTGAGGGAGACGTGTTCCTCTAATGTTAATCTTGATCTGTAGTACAGAGAATCTTTCACACTGTGCCTGTGAGGAATTTAACAAGGGTGCCATAGTTTTATATCCTTTCCTGTACAGTTCTCAATTTTCTCAGCCTGGTTTCAGGTGAAATGTAGATGCTTCTCCCCCGGTTGCCCCTTCCTTTTTGCCCCTTGAACCTCTGGCGTTTTTCTTCCCATTGTCCTGAAGTCACTGTTGATCCTGTTTTCCTGGAGTGGAAAATAATAACAATAACCTTAGTTGCAAATGACAGGTTGAGACACTGAGCAGAGATAATGAGGAACTGGCCGTGTGAGGCAAAGCCAGAAGAATTGACAGCCAGCTAAGCAGCCAAAGGGGGATGGTTTTTTTTTTTAATGCAAAAACATCAGTGAAACAGGTAAGGAAAGACAGGCCTGGCTCACACAGAAAGAGAAGGGTAGAGAGAAGAGGAGGAAGAAAGGAATATGGGAAAAATGCAATATACATCCAGCCATTACCTGGAACAGCATAAAGAAAGCAAAATGCACAGAGGAAAATAAAGAGGGAGAAGTAGAAGGCAGAGAGTAAATCAGGTAATGAAGAAGGCGGAATTCACTGAGGAGTAATCAGAGATGCTTCTCACAAAAGAAAATAGTGAACAATGAAAATGACTTTTCATTTAACTATTAATCTGTTAGTCAGTGAAACAGATACTGATAGTCAACTAAACTGGTATAACTAGACAAGATTTTGAATTTCTCATGCCTGCTATTTTGATTTTTAAAACCCTGTTTCAGTTTTGCTTCTTCTTTATCTGAATCAACCAAATTTCTTTTATTTTGTTTCCCTATGAACAAATATTAGTGTAGAATGTGCATACTTTCAATGCTATTTGAGTGTCAATAAATCACTATTATACAGAAAAATGACATATGTAATATATATAGAAACCATATATATTCCATGTAAAACCCATACAATATGCATATATATACAAGCTACTCTATAAAACCAAGATCAGAAAGTGGAGTACTGAAACAGCAAAGATATAAACAAATATGGAACAAAATGAAAGAGGGAATATTCACTCATCCTTAGTTACAAGTTCTGCAACCAAATTTACAGCACAATCCTAAACTGAGTTACTCCAGTCTAAACCCACCAATTTCAATGGGCTAAGGCTGGAGTAATTCTGATTGAGATTGCACCCATAGAGATCTAAATCACAAACAAATAATGCTGCTGATACTGGCTAGGTTCCTGGTGCTTGTGAAGGGTTCTAAGCAATGTAAGTGCTGGTCCTATCATATCATGTACTTCCTGCTTTCACAGATAACATGTACCATTCACTGGCCAGTCACTGGCCACAGAAGAGGCTGATAGGGCCTTAGTTCCATGGGCATGTAAAAGAATGTGACAGACAAATTAACCATCCCAGTTCCAAAGAGGATAAATCTCAGCATTACTTCTCAAATTTGTATTGCTTAATTAATTTATTCTCAACTTTTTCTCCAAACAACCAAATTGAAATACAACAGTGATCATAAATTGGGTTACCAGGCTGTGCCTGGCAACTAGTGGAGGCATGGGGGGCACTGGTGTCTCATTTGCCATCATGTCATTTCCAGGAAAAAAACAGAAGTGATGTCATGTCTATTACAACTGAGAAGGGGGCTTCTCACTCTCTCCTAGCCATAGCCCCTTCATTTCCCTTGCCAGCACCAAACCTCTCTAGTAGGGGTGTGCACACATACACATACAAATCCAGGAAATCCAGATGTGGGTTCAGGGATCCCAAAACAATCCGAGATTCCATAAATCCAATAAATATTCTGTTTCAGTTATGGCAGATCCGAGAATTCCAGATTTATTCTGGGGGCTATCTGGGAGGCTGGGTGGCGTTTTTTCAAGTAAAATCAATCAAATTTGAAGAGAACCTACTCCTAATTGTCCTCTAAAGTTCACCCAAGTTTAAGGAAGTTTGGGCTCAGGTTTCAGTTCTACGGGTCTTGGAACAGGGTATCCCCAGCCACTCTCCATTGTTTCCTATGGGGAAAACATTTCCAAGCAGGCTCTCAGGCAGAAACACACAGGGCAAGACCTCCAGTGGCCAAAGGCACACTCCAAAATGCAACTGGAAACCAGAGAAAGCCCAGCAGAACCAAACTGAAGTCCCCCTACAACCAAAGCACCCCCTGGCAAGCTGCCCAGTCACTTTCCATTGTTTCCTATGGGGGAACATTTCTAAGTAGGGTCTCAGGCAGAAACATACAGGGGCAAGACTGCCAGTGTCCAAAGGCATACTCCTAAATGCAAGAGGAAGCCCAACAGAGCCAAAATGAATCAAGAGGACCAACATCAAACTAGAGAATCATGTCAAAACAGAGAATTCCACCAAACTAAACTGAAGCAAGAAGGACCAAAGTGCATCAAAGTGGCCAACATCAAACCAGAGAATCATGTCAAAACAAAGAATTTCACTCAAACTAAACTGAAGCAAGGAACACTATTGCAGCTTAGCCCAACTGAATCAGTGTCACTCAAAGAAGCCAGGCAGACAAGAAGAGCTCCTGCTAGGATTGGACACTCACCCCCCCACCTCACTTTCCCTCCCTCCTGCCTCTGCCTAACCAAACCCTCCCTCCTCTCTTCTTGGAAAAAGGGGAAGAAGCCCAGAAAGGAGCCAGCCAGAGTCTGAAGCCATGTTTACCAGATTTACCTGGATTTATCTGGGGATCTGGATCCAGATTCCTGGATCAGATCCTGGATTCTCTTATTTGATTTAGCCAGATCAGCAAAAATCTGGGACCCCCCCCAATCCTGGATCTAGATCACACACCCCTACTGTCTAGGTTCCAACTCTCACTAGCCGTTTGGACCCTGGTGAACCTCTGAACATGGGCAATATGTAGGAAGATATATCACACTAGGTTAGCAGCTAAAGAAAATAAAGGAAATTAATAATGTCTAGTTATAGCACTTGAAAGTTACAAACGATACCTTAATATCAGGATGCATGCACATCGGATTAGAGACTCTGGGAGTAGAGACAGACTTCCTCTTCCTCTCCCCTCCATCACAGATGAGCCACCCTGCAGAAAAGGCTGCAGAGCCTTTTAAACACCCTGCTCGGGGTGGGGGTGGGGGTGTCCTCTCTTCCTCCTTAGGAGTTAGGATCAGCCTTCTCACACTCCATGACCAAGTTGGCTCCTTGGCACATAGGCCACGGAGCTGTTTTTTATGATATACTAAAAGGCTACAAAAACATCCATTTCTCCATCACAGGATGACAGTTTGAGCAATTTTATGGCACTCTTCTTCCTAAGAAAAGATCCACTTTCCTGAGGCTTGTTCAGAATGGTGAATTAAAGGCTAGCTTGATATCCGGAGGCCTGTTTGATATCTTCTTAGCATGACAACATTGTTCTAGAAATCAACAGAAACCAGAGAGTTTCTGGTGATTCCTATAGCTATGTGACATAACTTCCTGATTTTCTCCAGAAGTGATATCACACTGCATGCGATACTAACATTTAAAAAAAAAAATTCTCCCACCAACACTGAAAGCAGCAGTAGGCCACAAAAATTGCCAGCATGAGGCCTCCCACTATAGCAGGAGGCCAGGCAACCCTAATCATAACACTAATAGCAGATCTCCTCCCTCTCAAATCAGCAGGGAATAAAACAGTGCAAATAGAATATTCTAACTCTATAAATAAAATAAAACAGTGCAATCCTAAGCAGTGTTACACTCCTCTACGCCCATTGCCATCAATGTTGAGTTTCAGCAGCATAATTTGGCCCAGCTGCAAGAACAAATTGCAGGGAGGGGGGATAAGTTTTTTTTTTTTAAGTCTCAGCAGAAAGTAGGGAAATAAAAATATTTTCAACTGATACCTAAAGGTTTGGTGACAGACATATCACTGTGAGGAAAGAGATCTGCTGTTGAAGTTCCACAACTCACCTGCCTTGCCTTGATACATAATGGCCCACAGAGCAAGACCTCAGAGTAAGAGATTAAGCGACAGACAGCCTTCTGTGGGAACAGATGGATACCCTTGTCCCAAGTTGTTTAGGGCTTTTGTTCTTTTTAAGAATGGACTTGTATCTTTTTTATTAATGTAACCCACAGGGCTTTTTTTCAGCAGGAATGCGGTGGAATGTAGTTCCAGCACCTCTTGAAAATGGTCACATGGCCGGTGGCCCCACCCCAGATCTCCAGACAGAGGGGAGTTTAGATTGCCCTCCATGCCCGCGGAGGGCAATCTAAACTCCCCTCTGTCTGGAGATCAAGGGGCGGGGCCACCAGCCATGTGACCATTTTCAACAAGGGCAATTTAAACTTTTAAAAACTCCCCCTTTGTTCCAGCTGACCCAAAGTGACGTCATTGTGTGGTACTGTGTTCCACCACTGAGTTCCAGCACCTCTTTTCCCAGAAAAAACTGGTAACTCACATTAGGTCCCTGTTATATGCGAGGAAGGCAAATTTATAAATGTTTTAAATGAATAAATATAAATCTTTATATGTAATAAAAAGTGCTCTAAAGGGTGCTGGGAAGCAAACAGATACCCTATGTGAATCTTTTATACAATTTGAGATATGCTGGAAATAGTGAAGACTTGAAACAACTACTGATGGCGGTTAAAGGAGAAAGCACCAAAGCAGGATTACAGCTGAACATCAAGAAGATGAGAGTAATGACCACTGAGGAATTACACAATTTTAAAGATGACAATGAGGATCAAATCCAGCCTGAATTCTAAAATGACAAACCTAAGGCTATCATACTTTGGTCACATCATGAGAAGACAAGATTATCTGGAAAAGTCAATAATGCTAGGAAAAGGGGAAGGCAGTAGGAGAAGAGGAAGACCCAAAATGAGATGGCTTGACTCAATAAAAGAATCCACGTCCTCCAGTTTGCAGGATCTGAGCAAGTCTGTTAATGATAGGATGTTTTGGAGGTCTCTCATTCATAGGATCGCCATAGGTCAGAGGCAGCTTAATGGCACATAACACTCATACATGAGTTCCATACAACTCATGGCAATAAGTAATCGTGCAGCTACATTTGTACAAAATGAAACTTCTGAAGTGTCTTCAAAAACAGTCCCATGTACAGTGCAGTCCTAAGCAGAGTTACACCCTTCATTGGTCCATTGTAGTCCAGTGGAGTTATGGTTAGGATTTCACTGTTATGGTTCTTTGCATCTAACCTGGATACGATTAGAGCTGTTGTAGATCATGCCTGTCAAGGAATTACTACAGCTGATGCACCATCTGAAGCTGGGAAATGGCAGTATATATCACAGAGGAGACCTCAGCCATGCTGTGTAAACATGGATCTTAGCACACCCAGGTTATAAACCTGCTCTTTTAAGAAGAGTGCAACCCTGTCCAGTACAGCCCGAAACCCTGTTTGCTAACCTTCCCCTGACTTTTATTGACCATCAACAGCATCTGCCTCTTATCTGAACTGAGTTTAAGTTAATTGGCCCATTACTCCTTCCAGACCATTACATCCACTGTCTCTTCTGAATCAGATGAAAAGAAGTAGAGTTCACTATCCCCAGCTCACTGATGGCACCTCACTCAGGACCTCTGGGTGTCCTTTCTCAGTTACTTCATGTAGATATTAAACAGCATAGGAGCAACATAGCATAAGTACCATGGACCTGAACAGCTTTCTCACAGCACTACTTCCTGGAACCTCCAGAAGCCCCTCCCAGCAATCTGTTCCAGAATTACCATAGCTGATGGTTACTGTCACCATAGTTGTTGATACTGAAAGCCACAAAGAGGTCCAAGAAAATCAACAGGCTCTTGCCCTCTATGATTTTCCTAGTGAAAGTTTAAATCAGGGTAACTAAACTGGGTCTAAATTCAGATATAAACGGTACTTTTATACCCTATGGTATCCATAATCTCTGCACATTTTTAGAAGGGTTTTGAATACATCAACTTTCTTCCTATTTTATAACCATTATACCCAGATAACATACTCCAGTATTCTCTGTTTTAAAGTGGGAACTATCACTCAGAGATGCTTCAACATACTAGCAACTACAGATCTTTCTGCTGACACAGGACAGGTCAATCCTCATTGTTCAGTGTATATGTCCTCGTAGTTGAAAATGCTTGTACCTGCTTCACGTAAAGACTCCATGTGGTCTAGTGGCTAAAATAATGGACTACGATCTGGGTAACCCAGGTTCAATTTTCTGCTCTGCCATGGAAGCTTGCTGGGTAGCCTTGGGCCAGTCATACACTTTCAGCCTAACCAACTTCACAGGGTTATTGTGAGGAAAAAATTTGAGGAGAATGATGTAAGCCACTTTGGGTGTCCATTGGAGAGAAAGGTGGAGTATAAATGAAATAAAAATTATAAAAAGCAAGAATATGTAGAACACTTTGTGTTTAACTGTTAACAAATGTAATACATAGAGAAGCCCTCCATCATGGAGAAATAATCACACAAAAGCATAGAGACATGAATGCTCAAAATGAAAAATGAAAAAGAGACAAGATGAAACACTTTGAGAAGGCAGAAAAGAGGCCACCACCTTCCATTAAATTCTTCAGATGAGCATGAAGAAAGAGGTTTTGAGACACTAAGCTCATAATGGCTTCTGGCTCTCCATTGCTTCAACATCCCTTTCAGCTCTAGAATTTGCTCTTTGTAGCAGTTTTGTTTGTTTGTTTTCTTATAAACAAAATGTTTAACCTGAGGTGAAACTTTACTATGCCCTGAGGTGGTTGTCACATTGTCTCATGAACAAGAATAATAAGATGGGAGTTATAGTTTCTAACTCATCTTAGTATACAGCAGAAACAATCCAGTTCTGCATTCTGTCAACCAGTTGTATCACTAGCTTCCTTGTCCAGTGTTGTCTGGGTAATTACCTCTGTTTTCCTAGGCCCTATGTTGGAATGATGTTTCTCTATGTTAGTAGAGCAGATCAGTACAGACATCATGTGCTATAAAGAGACTTTTCTATCTGCACAATCACTGCTGCCTGGGGCATTCATCAATAACCAATTATGAGATCATCTTGATTTTCTTGCTTTGTATTTTTACCTCTTTCTAAAAAAAAAAATGTTTCCCCCTTAGCCAAAGCAGAAAAAGTTGGAAAATGGCAGTTTATGAAACATAGCTAATTTCCTCCAGCAGAAACAACTTGCCACCAAAGCTGTTGATACAAATCAGCAATACATATAATGATACTTATTTCATTTCCCAAAGATGTTGAGGCATCATTTCTTTGAGATACAGTTAGCTTTTCAGTCTCTGTTTTCATATTCTCTAAATATTTTTTCCTTTTCATTAAGTTATTTGACCCTGTCATTCCTCAGTCTGCTTATCCCAAAATTGAGATGCTGTTACCAAAATGTCTTTCAAGCAGTTCCTTGGTGTTTGCAGACTTCCATGAAATCTTGTTCAGTAGATTGAAAATGACAACAGATGCATAATATTCACAAAGCAGAATTATAGCAATGGATAACCTAGGAAAGTTCCCAGTTCTCTTGTATCCCTAGAATTCCAATTTCTCTTCCTAAATCTGTGCCAATATTTAATACTCTGTCTTGTTTCAGTAGGAAAATTCTTTAGCAAGAAGAGTTCTAATTGCTCATTCTAAAATGGTTGTGGAGAAAAAATATTGGATTGAAAAGCATAGCTTGTAACCTCTGTAACAGCATCTGAGCTTGAGATGACAGATAAGCATCTCTCCTTCTTCTAAAGGCATCCATATTTCAAGAGGCAGGAGGAATTCACTGATGGAATATTCCTCTATAGCCACAGGAGTGATCTATGGATGCTTCCCTTTCCATAGCTGCTTCTGTTTCACTATACATTATTCCCAAGCAGAAAAATATAATAAAAAGCCAGTAATTGAATTTAGCATCAAGGAATGTATTTCAGAAGCACCCTCCCCCTTGCAGTAACCACAATATTTTCTAAATTTGTGTCAGTTTTCTGCTTGGAAATGGTGATAAGCAGGTTTTGCACTTGGTCTTTATAATTTAGTTAAATATTTTCTGCTGATAACATTTGGCCTCCTTGGGGCCATGTTCTTGTACAATTTTATGCGGAGTTTCTGCAGCATAAATCCACTGGGAGTACTCTGCATAGGACTGCACTGTTGGATTGGTCACATGGTCACACCCCGAGTTTCTTTTTGAATGAACATATTTTTTAGGAATCCATGTTGGAATCAAAGGCATTATTATTCTCACCTGCCACACACCCTCATCCCATCCTATAACACTCTTTTGTACACTTCCCATGAATATGCCTGCCAGGAAAACATCTGAGAAAATTTTTTGGAAAAGGATTCAGAGAGGGAAAAATCCAAATTTGTTCAAAAATTCAGGCATCACTTTTCAGTAATAGTCAGACTCATATCAATTTTTATATCCATTAATGTTCACTTAGTAAGATCTTCTGCGCTTTAAGTAGGATGGGAATGCTAATATGAGTTCTCTAAGCCAAAGAGATGAACACTTCTGCTTTTTGCTAGCTAGGCTCATGGTTAGCATTTTGATACAAGGATTTGGTTTTCAATTAGATAAATCTTTCCAAAAACAGGGCAGCAGAAGCACATGGGAAAATATTGACTAAACACTTGCATGCTCTTGAGCAAAGAACCAATGGCAATTCATAGCATGTAGATGGCAGTGCATCAGTATTCATTTTATGTAAATAATTTCTAGCAGTGTCATAGAAGAGATTAAAGGTAGTATCTAGATATGTAATATGCATACAACGTAAGTTAACATATCAAACAGTGCTTCCAAAAACCACAGGGTCAACAGGACTTGCAACATAAGATGGATTTTTGAAAATTACTGAATCTTCAATGAGAAGAATCCTTAAGAATTACATACCAAATCCTTTTACAGATATACATACTTTTACACATACTTTAAGTGCTGCCCTAGACATGAGCAAAACCATATTTTGGGCAGAATAATTGAAAGTTTTACCAGTTTACTCCATGCAGCTAATACTGTTATTTATGTATGAATATTGTCTTTTGAAGCAACTTCCAATGTAACATTAAAGAGATAAAATTTAAAATAGCAACAATGTTTAAACAAAGTTGTCACAGCTTAACATATTAAAACAACAATAAAGTGTTCCTAGTAGTGAAAAACCAGCAGCAGCAGCAGAAGCAACAACATTTGATTTATATACCGCCCTTCAGGATAACTTAACAGCCACTCAGAGAGATTTACAAAGTATGTCATTATTTATTTATTTATTTATTTATTTATTTATTTATTTCATATTTGTATTCTACCCTCCCTGCAAGCGGGCTCAGGGCAGATAACAACCTTAAAATCATCTTAAAACGTTCCATACTAAAACACTAAACATCATATAAAAATAGCAGCACTCTTTTCCTGTCAGCAGCAATACAACTATTAACAAACAATGCAGCAGTACAACTAGATATAGCAGCACAAGTAACAGCAGCTGAAAAACAAACAGTGGTGGGCAGCTTTCACAAGGAGGGGGGTAGATGTTGCATCCTCCGGCCAGCAGAGGCCCAACCTCAGCTATGAGCCTGGCGGAACAATGCTGTCTTACAGGCCCGGTGGAAAGATAGTAAATCCTGCCGGGCCCTGGTCTCAGTAGACAGAGCATTCCACCAGGTAGGGGCCAGGACTGAGAAAGCCCAGGCTCTAGTCGAGGCGAGGCGAGCCTCCTTGGGGCCAGGGACCAATAACAATTGCTTTTCTCCTGATCGGAGGGTCCTCCAAGTATGCTGGCCCCAGTCCACACAAGGCCTTATAGGTCAATATCAGAACCTTGAACCTGATCCGGTACTACACTGGCAGCCAATGCAGCTCGTGCAGTATTGGTGTAATATACGCCCTATTTGGTGCTTTCATAATGATGTGCGCCGTTGCATTTTGCACCAGCTGCAATCTCGGGGTCAGGCTCAAGGGTAGGCCCGCATAGAGCAAGTTACAGTAATCTAACCTAGAGATGACCATTGCCTGGATCACTGTAGTTAAGTCACAGGTAGACAGGTAGGGGACAAGTTGCCTGGTCTGCCACAGGTGGAAAAAAGAAGACCTGACAGCTGCTGCAACCTGTGCCTCCATTTTCAGGGAGACATCCAGGTTCACCCCCAGGCTCCCAACCCTCGGAACTGGCACAAGCTATGCCCCATCGAGGGTCGGAGCCGGGGTCCTGAACCCAGTCCCCCATGGCTCAAGTACAGGACTTCCATCTTTGTTGGGTTCAGTTTCAGTCAACTCTGTTTCAACCAATCCCCAGAAGAATCACCCTGTGAGGTGGGTGGGGCTAAGAGAGCTCTGGAAGAGCTGTGACTGACCCCAGGTCACCCAGCTGGCTTCTGTTGGAGGAGGGGGAAATCAAAACTGGCTCTGCAAATAAGAGTCCTGCCACTCTTAACCACTACACCAAATTAGCATAAGATAGTTGTGAGGCCAACTTGCAACTCTCTTGGCTTTACCAGAAATGAATGTAGGCAAGTCAAAATTGTTATTTTGCCACCATCAGCTGGGCAAGATCCACCTCCTTTGCCTTTCAACAGATAAAGGCTTGGCAGAGAAGAAGAAAAGCAATAGGACAGGCCAACCAGAGATGGCATGTTCATGCCAGTTCCAGAGTTTACCTTGTATGAATCTCCCTACTTGGTGAATGGCTGTTGAGCTGGACCATTTTCACACGCCTGTTAATGCCTCCGGAAAATCACGCAAAACTCGCGGCATGACGTCTTCATAGCGTGATTTCCCGTGTAATGGTGTGATGACGTCAGAAATTGTGCCATTAAACAGGAAGTCATGCTATGAAGACGTCATCATGCTGCGAGTTTTGCACAATTTTCTGGAGGTTTTAGGCATGTGTAAACAGCACTGGTTTCTTTATACTCACCCTCCCTCTAAATGTTATACAGATACCAAATCCATAGCTGCTTATAGGAACATCACATTGAAGTGGTTTAAGGTCAGAATATAAGGCACACAGTGTTCCTAATGAGAAAATGTAAATGTTGGTATTGGGGCCAGATTATAAGATGATGCTGAGGATCCTAGTTAACTTTATAAATGTTCTGCTGTAGCTACACAAGTCCTTAGATTTGGTTCTAATTTAGCAGCAAAAAGCAGATTGGGGCGAGCTAAAATTAATCAGGACCAAAGTGCTAGGGAAAAGAGAATATAACACTATTTTCACAAACAAAAGAGCATCCTTCAACTGAGCTTCCTTAAACCACCCCACCCCCACCCCAAATCCCCCCACTGTATTTTGACTGATAGTTGTCTGTAACCAGTGTTAGGAGGAAATGTTCCAGAGAGACTTGTTTTCAAAAAACAAACTTAATGAAAGGTAAACTTTTAATGCTACTTTCTGGTGTTCCTTTCTAGGCTTTATGGCTTTTATGTTATTGATTTCTTTTTCATATGGAACCCAAAATACATTCAAACACCTTTCAAACAATACAGAAAGTCAAGAGGTCAGATTCAGTTTTACATTAGTGAAGCTGGTTTCAAACCACTTGAAGTGAGACCTGCTTCTAAACTTACTTTACCTTCTATAACTTGCTTGAAAAGTAATTTCCTCTCCCCAGCTAACCCTGAAGACTATTTTCATTTTTTAAATATTTATATAACAATATTGAGCAACAGGCTGCATTTCATGATTTTCAAATGTGTGAATACAAACCACAATTTACATTTTTTAGGCACAAATCAATGTTCTGGGGAGAAATTCTTCCATGTTTGTACTTTTAGGAGTAGAATGCATAGCAAAGTGGCTCTTCATCCCCCCTCACCACACCACCTACCTCCTTTTTTAGGACACTATAACCAGGACATTAGTAAACCATGCTTTCAAAGACAGGCTTTTTTCTCTGTAAACCAAAAGAATCTGAGAACCTCAGAGAAATCAACTGATTTTTTTTTACTGGGGTAGTTAATGTTGCAACCCATTCCAGCAATGCAAAGGCTCCCTGCAATGTGTATAGAAAAATGTGTGTCTCAGAGAGAAAGAGAGCGAGAAACATGGCAACATCCAAATCTGTAATTCTTTTGTGCTGTAGATCTTGTTTGAGCTAACCCAAACAAATGTGTCCCAACCAGCTGAAGACAGTATTTTGCAAAAGTTCCTGAAACACAGTGATGTTCTTCCTGAGCTACTGAAAAACAAGGCTGAACAAGAGGGTAAAGCAACTGAAGAATGTAAAAAAATATTTCTTCTTCATTAAAAGAACACCATGATTATGTTAAGTTTACAAACGTTTTGCTGTAGTTACCCAAGTCCTTGGACTTTGCTTTAAGAAGAGCACACAAGGTGACCCATTCTTGCTCAAAACCATCTGATCCATATATTGCTATTGGCCCATTATTTTTTTATTCATTTCAATGGATCCAAATGGTGTTTTTCTGTGAACAAAGTGCAATGAATGGACAGAAAGACAGCCACAGCTTAAATGGAGCTCCGCAATATACTCCCTTGACCTTAGGGATAGACATACATCCATTACCATCTCTGGCCTTTACAGCAATTACATCTATCCTGTGGAATGGCTTTCCTCAATGTCAGAGAGACACCTGCCATGTTAGTTTTCAGGAGACCTTTTGATAGTGAATAGAGGCAATGTTTTTGACTATCTGTTCTTGTCCAATTTTACTTAACTTCCCTTGTATAATTTTACTTGTAAAATTGTCTTTTAACCCCTATTGCAAGTGACTTTCAGTCGACTGCCACCTTTTTAGATAAAAGAATTTTAAATACGTTTTCACCAGTCTTACTTTCCTCATACCTCCCATTAGGAAGGACATCTTCTCTATCTGGGTTCAAGCAAATCCAAGGAGCAACAGTACTCAACAAACCAGTTTGTTAATTCAGATGTTGTAACAAGTCAGAATTAGGACAAACTGTGATTAACAAACCCCATACAAAATTTAGCTTGAAACAGCTGTTGATGCCAACCAGTAAATTCTGGATTGTAGAGCTTGTGGTTTCAGATACAGTTAACAGGTTTTGATCATGTGATGGTTTATCAGGGAGCAAGAATGCAGTTCGAATGTTTCCAAAAGATTACCAACATATGGACTGGCTCTTTTAACCTTGAATTTGCACAGAACTTTTTAACAGATGTGTTCATATACAATGCTGGTGATGACTCTGCCCTTTATCAAACATTGCCCAGACCATAATAACACCTTTTCTTATCATTGACACATCATGATTTTTACTAATCTGCAAAATTAAAACAGTACTCTGTATTGTTCTAACATAACGTATCCTGATTATAAGTCACCTTTTAATGCATTGATTTTTTTTGCCCTCAGCTATTCACCCACTTCATTTCTGTTTGCACTCATCATGTGAAGACAATAAATGTGGCATAATTACTATGGTTTCATAAGCTTATTATGAAGAGATTTAGCAATTTTTTTAACTATACTTGCCTTAAGTGAAGACGAGAAGGGCTGATAAAGGAGGGTGAGGTGATAGGAGTACCTTGATGCAGGTTAGATCGGGTGTTCACTGGAAAAGATCTGCTTTTATTCATAATATTCAAATACATGAGAAAGCTTCTGATACAACACTAGATTGTGCTTCAGAAGTCTGTAAGGGTGAGAGCTAACCTGGGCAAAATCTTTGTATTTTCAAGCCTCATCTAGCCTATGCTTTTGATTGCTAATGAGGAGGTTTTTACAATCATTTCAGTGTGTTACACTGTCAGTGCAATCCCAAAATAAGTTTCACTCTTCTAAATTCCATTAACTTCAATGGATTTAGAAGGGTATAACTCTGTTCAGGATTGCACTCTATGTTCCCTATCCATTAAATTTACCTCTCCAAAAGTACATCCTGCTGGGAGCTCTTTTATTGCCATACATCCCCCGCACACCAAATAACAGCCTCCCAATCAGCACACTTTGATACTATAGTGCCTTTTTTTAAAGCCTGGAAGGGGGTAAGCTAGGTAATTGCCTAATCCCAGATAAAGACAGTGATTATCTTGGCATGAGCTAATTTGCCTAGGAGACAGTTGATCTCCATTTGGTACTTGTGGGGAAGCTTTGGACATTTTATTTCCCTCCAACAAGGTCAAATTCCACATATCATATATAATAAAAATATACTTCTAATTAAAAACTTAGATCAATGAAATATTGTTTTAATATTTGTTGTGACCTCCAAATTCAGTCATCACTTTTGCCTGAGGAAAAATATTGTGTGGCTTGCCGTTACTAATTTCCACATGTATGAAGACTTGAAACTGTATTGTTAGAACTCTTTATTCAGTGTTAACATTGAACTCTTTTACATCCACGAGTATCAAAGAAGATTTCAGCAGTTTTTGAGTCCCCTTTTCTGTTTGCTAGAAGACTGAGGTTGCATGAAGACATGCTGATGACAGAATAATTGTGTAAAGTGTTCAACACAGAAAGACAATGCAGAGCTGGAATATCATTAATAAAAGAGAAAAGTGATACACCGGATGCCATTGGATAGGACTACGATAGGCTACAGGTATCCATCGCCAGCCTCCAGGTGGGGCCTGGAGATCTCCTGGAGATCTCTTTCCAGACCACAGAAATTAGTTCCCCTGGAGAAAATGGCTGCCTTGAAGGGTGGACTCTGTGGCATTATAAGTATAACCTGCTGAGGTCTTGTCCCAATCCCCATTCTCTTCAGACTTTGCCCTCCCCAATCTCCAGGAATTTCCAACCAGAAGCTCTCAAGTCTAGGGAGTGGGGAAAATGTCACAAAAGCAATAAAAAACACTAGCAGTAAAAATATTTCACTCTGTGAAAGAAGAGCCCCAGTGCAAAAGAAGGAAAAAAAGAAAACAGTGAAAGTTTTCTCAAAGTTGAGTGACTCACAGTGTGAGAATTAAAAGAGTCAAAAATCAAAGCCTCACCATGACATTGAAAGCTGCTGGAGATACAGGACACCAAGAGAGAGAGTGTTGTTCCAGGAGACCTTTGAAGCAGAACAATTCCTTTTAATGGTCACCTTGCCTTCAGGTTCTAACAATAGTCCTGTGTGCTGCATGCACTACATTTTTCTCTGACAAGTGTCAGCCACAGCTATGACACATCCTTTTTTCATAGCACTTAAAAACTGGACCATCTGATAAAATATATATTCTATTATAATAGTGAAGTAATTTTATTATAAAAATGGCAGTATTTTCTTTTCCTTGCTTGAAAGATTTCCTTGCCCTACGGTGTGTTTGAGAAAATGATCATCACTGACTCAATATGTAGGTGATGAATGGCAAGTATTGGACAAGAAAAATGACAAATATAGATTCAAAGAGAAGCTGGAATCACACTAGGCCACCCAAAAATGGATATTCAGTATGAAATGAAAATCCAGTTTATTATCCAACTTTGAAGAAACAGTTATCTAGCTATAGACTGATAATGTGTAGTAGATTTTCACCAATCTGGGAGTGAGCATTGGCATAACAGTTCCAGTTCAGTAAATTTCTCCAGGAGAAAACAGAAATTATATATGTGGAGAAGGACATAATATGTGAATATCCTTGGAGCAGCCTCCAGAAGCTGAAAAATTTGGGGCTTATTTATGTGTTATACCAAAGTATGCAATTCAACTATTTGGTATGCCATTAGCTTTGAAGGGGTGGGGGGCTTCAACTCAAAGAGAACTGGGTAACCAAAAAGACTGAAAGAACAAAGAAAGGAGGGGGAAACTTTATACATACAATTGCCAATACTAATGCCAAACCTCACTCAAATGTAGTACCAAAATGTTTAATAAAATTCCAAGAATTAAAACTGTATGATTAAAACAATATCACTCTGGTTCCATATATACCTTCTCCTAGTGTAGAAATCGTTGAACAGTTGTACTCATACACATGGGGATTTTGTATTAGGCATCTTAAACGATGACCAGGTACTGTTACATACATACATCACTATATACATGTAACCAATTGTAGCTATTTTAGCTTTTGGATTCCTTTTAGCTATATACAGCATTCTTGATACGATTTATCCTGACCCAGCTTATACAGATAGGGTTGCCAGGTCCAGGTTGGGAAATTCCTGGAGATTTGGGGGTGGAGCCCAGAGAGGGTGGGGTTTGGGGAGGGGAGGGGCCTCAGTGGGGTATAATGCCATAGAGTTCACCATTCAGAACAGCCATTTTCTCCAGGAGAATTGGTCTCTGTTGCCCGGAGATCAGTTGTAATTCTGGGAGATCTCCAGCTACCACATGGAGGCTGGAGTGGCAACCCTATGTAGAGATCTTAGAGATCTGGACTACTGAAAATTATAATCTAATTATGTCTTTGATAGTCCTGTTCTATTTGAATGGGGAAGTGGGACCTACTCATTCCTTGAGTAGCTATATATTTTTCCTGTTTTTTCAGTGCTTGGTTATGCATTCTATAATTTATGGTGTATATAAAACAAATAAAGACCATTGAGGAAGGTATCATGGTCAAAACACATATGGTTACATGCATGTAATGATGCATGTTAGCAGCCTTGATGGCTCTTATGAGGACAGAAAGGCAGGATATAAATTTTGTTAAATAAATAAATAAATAAATTGTGATGATGGTAGTTTGTGTTAGTCAGCACCGCCGTCAAGCATACAAGGAGCATGCTTTTATTTAGTAAAGAAAACAAGTGTCTTTTTAAAAAAGAACTCCACTTAGGATAGGAAAGAGAAGAGACAGGGTGTAGTTTCTCTGTCAAAGCTAGGCTGCTGGTGGATGCAAGAAGCATGTCCTCCTGACTCCATGGTTGCAATATTGAGAGGAGATGCAAGCACGTGAGGGTGAAGCAGGAAGGAAGGATGTCCCTGAGAATAGCAATCTACATATCACAGAGATTGCTCTAGTAGGTAGGTGAAATGCACATGCCCCGACTTCTCTCTACCTCTCTCTCTCTATTGCAGGCCCCCCTCTAAAACTTGAGACAAGGAACAGCATAAAGTTCTTCACTTCTTACAGTTTGCAGGTGCCACAGTTGATGGCAATTTTGGCTATAGACAGTCACAGTCAGGGATAAAGCATTTTCCAATTTATTGCCAGCAACAATCATACTCCCCTCCCCCCACCGATGCTGAGGGCCATTTTATCTTTTTTTAAAATCCAGATAATGCTTCTTACCTGCATGTTGAATTGGTTTGCTGATTACTCCATGTAGCCAGTGAATGCTGCACGATGGCATCTGAATAGATGCCCATGACTGCCAGGTCCATGTGAATAGGCAGCACTGGCAGCAGAAAACAAGTGAGGGTGCTGTGCCATGAAATCTTTTGCACGCCCTCTCTCCCTTTTCAAAGCTGAACATTTGTACTGATAGCTGTCACCTCAATTATGGGAGGTGACCACTAGTTTAAATTGCTTTCAAAAGGGAATAGACTGTTCAATGATTTATCTATTTATTTGTTTTATAACAACAACAACAACATTTGTTTTATATACCACCCTTCAGGATGACTTAACACCCACTCAGAGTGGTCTACAAAGTATGTTATTATTATCCCCACAACAAAACACCCTGTGAGGTGGGTGGGGCTGAGAGAGAGCTCCTAGAAGCTGTGTCAGTCCCAAGGTCACCCAGCTGGCTTCAAGTGGAGGAGTGAGGAATCAAATTTGGTTCTCCAGATTAGAGATCCGCGCTCTTAACCACTGCACCAAATTGGCTTTTAAACATTTCTATGCTGCTTTTCCAGTCCACTCAGGGCCTACAATATGGTGAACATTAGAACATTCCAAACATTTAAAATGAATTTAGCAAGTTGTAAATCAGAGGGCTAATATGAGTTAGTAAGGGAATGTCAAACAAAACAAAAAATTCTTTCATGCAGACCAGTGGAAGACAACTATAGAGGGAGACAAATGAATCTCTCTGGAGAGGGAGTTTCAAACGTTTCTTTGTCATGACAACACTTTCTCAGATTGTTACCCAACTAGCCTCAGATGATGGCGGCACTGGAAACAGGGCCTCTGAAGATGACCAGCGTGGTTGGGTGTGCTGGCCCCAAATCATATAGGACTTCAAAGGTCAGTACCAGCACCATGAATTGGACCCAGAAGCAAATTGAAAGCCACTACAAGACTGAAGTGAAATGGTTTCTATGACCTAGTCCAGTCAACATTCTGGCCACAGCATTTTGAGCCAACTGTAGCTTTGGGTCAGTCTTCAAGGGCAACCCCATACAGAGCACATTACAGTTGTCTAATCTAGATAATACCTGAGAATATATTACAATGGCAATTTTTTTTGTCACTGTCTTGGAGGATAGGGTCATCAACATCAGCCACGATGGATAAATGGAACCTCCACGTTCTGAAACAGTATGTCACTGAATACCAGGCTCACAACAATGTGGGAAGACTGTTTCCTTCATGCCAATTACGTATTTCCCAGAAGCATCTAGCTGATAATGGTGGAAAAGAGGACATGTGGGTAGGTGAACCCTTGATGTCATCCAGCATGGTTCTTCTTATATCCTACAAAATCTTAAAGCCTGGATAGAGTGTGTGAAGGCAGGGAGGCACTGGAATAACGGAAACATAAATTGGTGAGATCTGAGTTTATCTTAGATTTGAATTCTGACTGATCAGAAAGCCATAGGGCCCCATAATCATATACAACATACAGCCACAATATTCTTTAGTGGTGGTAGAACTGAAGCAATACAACCCTTACACATCTGCTGCAGACAATCTGTGATATTTGATGCCTTCCTTTAGCTGGCTTCTGAGGATTCATCTTGGTGCTGTTACACGCTGGCAGGCCTAGCAAGTTGTAAATCAGAGTGTTCAATTCCTGCTGGAATTGAACAGCTCTGGAATTGAACATGTCAGAGAGCAGAGCAGGCCTAACTATCCCTTCCCTAGTATAAAACCAAGAACTGTTCCATAGCTTTGCTTAAGAAATAGTATCAGATTCCTGACTGCCTTTCACCATATGTTGAGGCACAGATTTACTGTGACAGTCACAGGTGAGTAATAGTTTGGAGACATGATAGGTTTGAATAGAACAGGAGCAGAATACAGAAGTTCAGGTAGGCTGTGATTTGTGAATTGTATGTGGGGATCATTCTGACTGAGCTCTGACACTGGCAGCACTGTGGCATAACTAGCCACTGTGAATCGAGACAACCTCCTAATAGCTTTGCCTACCTGCTGTGTTCAGGGGTGGCTGAGTTATTCCTGACAGAGTAAATGACAAGCCCTGGAAAAAAAACAGCAACAACAAAAAGATTCAGTGATGAAGTTGCTGGAGAACAAAAGACGCTCATTTATGATGAACTTTACTGCGTTCAATGAGAATTGCTTCTTCAGTCCTCCTATCTACATTTGAGGTGGCTTTGTTTAGATAAGATGAGAGGCTGGTGTTTGGAAAACCAATATTTCAATCAAGGGTTGCGAATAAAACTGTCAAAGTCATTCAAGGACATGAATTTAACACAAGGTAGTTAACTCTTAAGAAAAGAGGATGAAGGAAGTCATAGAGGACTGTGTGCCCAGTCTTAGGACAAATGTGTTGTAAGTTTTGGGTGACTCAGTCAGTTGTCAAGTGGGGTTTGATTGTTCATAGCAGAAAACAAAAAATACTTTATAATCAGTACTAACTGGAAAGTTTAGTGACAGAGAGACTTATAATAATTAGATGTAAAAATAGGAGAGTGAACTTCAGAATGAGCTAGGAAACAGTTTGTATGCAGTAGCTGCTTGTGCATTGGGTAAAATCCCACTTTCAGGGGAAACTCAGTATTTGTTTCTGCAACAGAGTAGTTTCCGTCATGCTATCCAGTACAGTGTTTTTTTACCCATGGGTTGGGACTGTCAAGGGAGTCACAGAACCTTACATGCTGAGTTTTGAGACATTATAAAGCTACCATATTTTTTGGCTGCATTTTGGAAGACCTGTCATGAGCATGCATGTGTAAAGAGCAAGGGCGGCTCCTGTTTCTCTTTGCATGCTGAGAGACTAACAGGAAATCAAGATGGGTCACTCAATGGTAGAGAGGATTTTTCTGTGGCTTGTTTCTACTGTGGTGCATCTCCTGACTCTCAGAATGTATTTCCCCTCTGTGTGTGTCTCCATCTGCTGCTCACAGATCTTGATACTGACGCAGATGTGGCCCTTTTCACACTGCTTACCTTGACTCGCAACGACGCAGAACATCGCGCTAAAAATGCAGAACGTTGCGTTTTGTTGCTCAAGATTTGCATGACATCACGCAAATCTCGCGTGACAAAAGGCAACGGTCCGTGTTTTAGCGCGATGTTCTGTGTCGTTGCGAGTCAAGGTAAGCAGTGTGAAAAGGGCCCTAATCTCTGATTCCCCTTGATATTTGGGCTTGCAGCTTGGCGAGTCCCAGGTTTGGAAAGGCTGAAGACCACTGGTTTAATAGACTGCATTATTAATATTACCTTGTGACACCATTAAGTAAACTGAATCACCGTGGAAAAAGAGTTCCTAAAATTGTTTCTTAGCACCTCTTTCTTTTCTCCCTGTTCTCTTCTGTTTCTCCTATTCATTGGTGCCAACTCCATTTTTCTTCATTGACCTAATAAGGCCATTAACAGTGCAATCCGAAGCAGAGTTACTCCAGTTTAAGCACATTGCTTTCAATAGGCTTAGACTGGAGTAACTCTGCTTAGGATTGCACTGCAAATGTCAGTATAGAGTTGTAGCTCTATCAAAGAGGAATATTGTTTGAAACATATATGTAGCTATACCAATTCTACCATATCTTATCATGAAAACAGACCCCACCCCCAAAAGTGAAGCAAGAACAGGATGTATATTAAGGATCTCTGACTTATGTACACAGCTCTCCCCACCCATTTTGCGTGAATGGGTCATTCTGATGTGGGATCCTTTTCAAGAATTTTGAGAGTATTTCAGGCTGAGGAGGGAGAATAGAGGAAGGTGACTCAGGAAACAGCTGTTTTGTGGCACCTGGTCCCTTTAAATTTTAAAGGCTTGTTATTTTCTATTAATCTGAGGCCATGTCTGTTCTCATAGAAAATAGCAATCTTGTCTGGGGGTGGCCCCAGCACTCCCATACCTACCAGAAGTGAATGGGAGAGGGCCAACTGGACCAGGCTGCCTGACTGCAGGCCACATACATCAGGATTCACAGCTCCTCTGCTGGCCAACAGAGCAGGGAAATCCACCCTCCAAATTGTTGGTGCCACGAAGCCAGGCCTGCTCATGAAGCTGATGCTATGGCTGACCCAACAGAACCAGGCAAGAGAAAACCCATTTGCTGCATGGGCAGGCCCTGAATCTTAATGTCCTGGCATCAGCTGGCTGGAGAGGAGGCAGGGCAACCATTTAATGGAGGTTAGGGCAGAGGCCAACCTTGCTCAACCACACCCAATTGGCCATAGTCCCTGCCAATCAACACAGGAGGGCGGGGCAGGAAGAGGTCAGAAAGAGGAAGCAGTAGGCATACCCCAGGGAGTCTTCTTCATAAAGGCCAGGGTCTCAAGTCTGGAAGGAAATGCTAACACTCCTGGAAGCTAACTTGTAACATGATGGAGTAAGTAGGAAGAGAGAAGGAAGACCTAGCTTGCTGTTTAGGGGTGTGCAGTTCAGTTTGAAATTTGGTTTAAAATAGCAAATATTGCCTGATTTGGTGATATTGTGATATTTTGAAACAAACCATGGAATACTGATTTTTTAGCAAATTAATTAGGTAAAAAAATTAGAAAAATTGTTTTCTAATTCCAGTTCTCTAGGCCCCAAAACAATGTGCCCCCAGCCATTCCATGTTTACTAAAAGGGAAAAGTCAAAGCTGACTCCCACTGGGTAGACCTGGCGCCTATGGACCAAGCACTACTAAACAGCTGTTCTGATTCCAAAAAATTCAGCCTTTCTCCCACCCCCGAATCAAAATCCTGAACTGGTATCAGCACCCCTGACAATTCAAGATAATAAAGCGAGTGCCCTTCCAGATCCAAAACAATATCAATTTTTTAAACTCCCCAGGTTTCCATGATCTGTTGATGGATTCTAAGTGTTCTAGTGGTCCACTATTAATTTTCAAAAAGTAAATGAAACATGTATATGGAAGGTTTAATGAGCTGTCCAGTGGGGTGCTGCAGGGCTCGGTTTTGGGCCTGGTACTTTTCAATATTTTTATCAGTGATCTGGATGAAGGGGGTAAATGGGCTACTCATCAAATTTGCTGATGATACCAAATTGGAAGGAGTGGCAAATAGAGATGGGCACGAACAGAAAAAAAACTGAACATAATGTTCGTTTTTCGTTGCCATTCACGAACAGGGACTCATGAACAACCACGGACATGGCCCTGTTTTCCGAACATGTTCATGGTTGGCTGTTCGTGGGGGCCAGCAGGCTCTCCTCCAGCCATCATCCAAGTCAAGATCCCTACTGCACCACTCCCAGAAACCTGACCTGAGCAGGCACCAGGAAAGGTACTAGTAATAAATAATGGCTTGGCCCAGAGCCTGGCAGCAGCCCTGGAACTTGAAGGGGTAGATCCCTATTCCACCACACACAAAGAAAATTCAAGCTCCAATGCACTCTCTCTGTCAAAATGCCAACAGCAACTCTCTCTCTCTCTCTCTCTCTCTCTCTCTCTCTCTCTCTCTCTCTCTCTCTCTCTCTCTCTCTCTCTCTCTCTCCCCACTGTCTGCAAAGTCAGAGCTGGGAGCCCCCCTCCCCCCTGCACTTTGCTCCCTTGTTGTAACAAATTTGGAGCTCCTCACTTGAAAGGAAGACCTGCCTATCAAGCTAAATTGGGCTTAAATTGGGGTTTCCAGGGCAACAGCAGGAGTTCAGACAGACAATCCCTGCCTAAGTTGCCAAGGGAATTGATTGCAGGTGCCAGACTGTCTGGCTTCACGAATAGCAACGATCAGCAACGAACGACGCTTGCAATGACCACCTGTTTGTTTAGAATGGGGCCTCATGAACAGCGTGTTCGCAAACAGCAGATTGGGCTGTTAGTGGCTTTTTTTCAGTTCGTATCGCTGTTCGTGCCCATCTCTAGTGGCAAACACCCAAGATAGAGTTAAAATTCAACAAGACCTGAATACTTTGGAGAAGTGGGCAGTTGTGAACAGGATGCAATTCAACATAGATAAGTGCACAGTATTACATCTGGGCCACAAAAACGTGATACTGGATGGGGGATACACTTCTGGGTAGTAGTGTATGCGAAAGAGATCTTGGGGTAAGAGTGGACTGTAAACTAAATATGAATAGTCACTGTGATGTGGTGGCAAAAAGGCAAACTCATTTTTAGGTTGTATCAAAACCGTCATTGCATTGAAATCGTTAGAGGTCATAGTCCCTCTCTATACTGCCTTGGTCAGGCCGCACCTGGAGTACTATGTGCAGTTCTGAAGGCCCCACTTCAAAAAGGATGTGGACAAAATCAAGAGGGTGCAGAAGAGAGTGCCATGGATAATCAGGGGTCTGGAGACTGAGCTCTATGAGGAAAGGCTGAGGGCCTTGGGAATGTTTAGTTTGGAGAAGATGAGACTGAGGGGGGGACATGATTGCTCTCTTTAAATATTTGAAAGGCTGTCATTTAGAGGAGGGCAAGGAGCTGTTCCAGTTGGCAGCAGAGGATAGGACTCGAAGCAACAGGCTTAAATTACATACAGAAAGGTATTGGCTGGATATTAGGAAAAACTTTTTCATGGTGAGAGTAGTTCAAAGATGAAACCAGCTGCCTAGGGAGGTGGTAAGCTCCCCTTCACTGGCAGTTTTCTAGAAGAGGCTGGATGAATATTTGTCAAAGGTGCTTTAGGCTCACCCTGCATTGGGCAGGGGGTTGGACTAGAAGGTCTGTATGTCCCCTTCCAACTCTGTGATTCTCTGTGTGATTCTGTGTGATTATTGTGCAGTGCTGGAAAATATTTTAGTTCAAATGAATCCAGTCTTCCTTCAGAATCATGTTAAAGATGGGGAGTGTATGCCGCTGTCTTTATGCATTCTGCAGCACAGCATATCTGCAAAGCAAAACTGTTTTCCTCAGCAGGAGGGTGGTTTGGTGTATTAATTTAGAGGAAATTGCCAGCACTGATTGAGATGGATTTAGAAGAGGATAGACAAATTTAATGATGGTGGCTTGAAAAAAGAAGTGGTTTAATGACTCTGAAGGTGGATACAGATTTAAAGAAAATTGTTCTGCTTTCTGTCTATATGTAAAGGTTGTAATTAACATTGTTTTTCTAAGTGGCTCCTTCCCTTTCAGCAGGAGTTCCTCTGTTTTCCTTTTTATAGATTTGTAGTTGCAACAATGGCCAAAACCTTATTGTCAGGTGATCTTTAAAAAAAATACTATTGGAATCATGGCTTTCACATGACAGTTGAAGATAACAAAGTCATCTTTTTCATGGTTCACAATTGGCTGCCTCAGTCATCCAACTGTTCTTTCCTTTTTGAAAAAAGTGGTATCCTTGTTAAATAAATAATAATATGTGATTATAAACCAAATCCACTTTACAAATTAATTTCATATTATCAGTTATCCTGAAGAATACATACAGGCGAATTCCGTCATCGAATTTGGAGTTCCCAAACATTAAAAATGTTCAATTTTTGATTCCCTCCAAAATTCAACATGCTTTGAGTTTGTATAATATGTTAACGATCATTAAACTAATTCCTCAGCTCTTAATAAACCATTCTGGTTTAATCATTAAATTCATTGGGGCAATATCTGGCAAAAATTCATAACAGCAGTCAAACAAAATCTCAGGCCTCTTATATGCTATTAAATTTATTTATATGTCTTAACTATATATATTTTTACCTTCAGTCCCCTCTAAACTGGAGATTTTAGGGACTGACAGTGGGACCTTTGGCATGGAAACCTGATACTCTGCCACTGAGCTGTAGGATCTCCTCACAGTGACAATTACATATGTAGACTGAACATTGTCTACACAGAACTTACTCTTTGAAGAGCTTTGAGACAACATGGTTTCCAGTTGGCTTAGAAATTGAATGGCAAAGAAATTGGCTTGGAAATGCAAAAAAGAAATGAGTGTCAGTGTTTAAATAGCATTTGGGAAGTTAGATTCAACCATTCTCAGCTTTGAGGTGTTGGGCAAGGATTACTGTCCACGTCTAATCTAAATCTAGAATTTCTTTCTTACTGAATTTTTTACATTTATTTAGAACATTTCTGTGCTACCTTTCTACCCATATAGGGTCCCCAAGTCAGCACACAACAAGGCTTTATATATAGCATTAAAACAGCATTTAACATGTATGTATAAAATATTTAACAATTCAATGAAAACTAAAACAAATCAATAAAAATATATACAAACACAACACAGCCAGGGAGGAGGGCCACTAAGAGTTTACTGGGGGTACACCATATAAAACAGAACAATTTTCACCTGCTAGTGGAAGACAATGGCAGGGAGAGAGATGAATCTCTCAGAGGAGGGAATGCCAAAGGTTTGGCAGCACAACCAAAAACACCCTTTCTTGTGTTGCTGCTCATCTAGCCTTAGATGGCAGGGGCACACAAAGCAAGGCCTCTGAAGATGACTAGATAGGTTGGGTAGGTTCATAGGGCTTGAAAGGTCAATACCAGCACCTTGAATTGGTCCAAGAAACAAATTGGGAGCGAGTGAAGATGAAACAAGACTGGGGTGATATGGTCCCTACAATCCACTCCAGTCAACATTCTGGCCACAGCATTCTGTACAGACAGCATTCTGTCTATAGTTTCCAGATACTCTTCAAGGGCAGCCCTGCAAGTACTAATAATCTTATTTCCATGCTACCACGACTTGCACCACAGTAGAGTTGCCAATCCCCACCTGGGGGAAGGGGATCCCCTGCTCCCACCCTCCAACTCCCACCCCTGCTTATCTGGCCAGCAGGCAGGGGAACACGCGTCCCAGGGTGTGCTCCATGGCAGCACAGCGCGCTCCCATGTGCTGCAGCAGGCTGAATCGGGCTGGATTCGGCCCCTCTGCAGAGCATGGGAGCATTCTCAGGGTGGCATATGGCCTCTGCAATGATGTCACTTCTGGGAAGTGACATCATTGTGCAGGCCAGGAGTCCACAGGTTGGGACCGTGTGTGCACGCAGAGCACGCACAAGAGAGGAATACCAAAAAGTAGGTGCCCTCCCACCTGGGGGGTTGGGGGACCTGGCAACCCTACACCACAGTAGTAATATCTTTCCTACCCTGGAAGGGCTTCAACTGGTTCACAAGCTGGAGCTGGTGAAAGGCACCCCTCTAGCTATCACTACCACCTGTGTATCCAGTTAGAGGTCCAAATCTAGCAATACCTCCAAAGTACAAATCTGCTTCTTTAGAGGGAATGCAACCCCATCCCAGGATATACTAAAACATTTTTACATTTACTAGAACCAGGGGTCATTTAGTAGAAAAAGAACTGCAGGGACTCATTAGCATAACTAATTAGCATAACTTATTAGCATATGCCACACGCCTTGCCATCACCAGAAGTGTGTCTGGTGGTATAACTGATTTGTGTATGCCACACCCCCTGACATCACTGGGGGAGGCTTTATCACCCTCCAGAGTGCCCTTTCTCTCCCTCCAGAGGAATACAGATATGTATTCCTAGGGCCCTTCTGGAAGATGACAATCAACAGATAACAATCACAAGATGACAAAAAATAACCTCAGAGAAAGAAGTCACTACATAGTGTAGTACACACTAAGGAAGAACCCTGTCCTTGCAGTGGCAAAGATCAAGCTGAGGGAGAGGTCCCTTCAATGGGCTTAGACTGCAGTAACTCTGCTTAAAATTGCACTGTAAGTCACTTAACTCTACAATCCTCTCTATGTGGCCACCTTGTGCACTTGCTAGGCCAGCACAGAGCTTTCTAACACAGTTCAGACCTCAACTGCATCTCCTGGGCAACTCAAGAAGGAAAATGGCATGCTAGGCAGATAACCGAAGCAGCAGAGCTGAGCCTCAGATAAAATGAATTCGAGATCTGTGGATATTTGTATTCATCATCTGTGGATTGATTTTCCTTTCTATATATACCACCCCCCACTCTCTCTCTCCCTCCAGTACCCCCCCACACACTTTCTCATTTTCTCTCTCTCCCTTTACCACCTCCCCACGCTCTCTCTGCCCCCCCCCTCCAGTCCACATACTCTCTCTCACACACTCAGGAGTCAAAAATGAAAATAAAGCAAATGAAATCAAAGCAGCGTACCCTCTTTTAGAAAGCCAGCCCCAGCAGCCCAGCTTACAGGCACTCACTCAGAGTCACGAATGAAAATAAAGCAAATGAAATCAAAGCAGGTTACCCTCCTTTACACCAGCAGACCGGCTTGCAGGCAGGCAATCACTCACTCAGGAGTCACGAATGAAGGTAAAGCAAGTGAAATCAAAGCAGCTTGCCCTCCTTTACACCAGCAGTCTGGCTTGCAGGCAGGCAGGCAGGCAGGCAGGCAAGCAGGCAGTTACTCTCTCTCTCTCACACACACACACACACACACACACACACTCAGGAGTCACAAATGAAAGTTAAAGCAAGTGAAATCAAAGCAGCTTGCCCTCCTTTACACCAGCAGCCCGGCTTGCAGGCAAGCAGGCAGTCACTCACTCACTCACTCACTCACTCACTCACTCACTCAGGAGTCATGAATGAAAGTAAAGCAAGTGAAATCAAAGCAGCTTACCCTCCTTTACCAAGATAGCCCCAGCAGCCCGGCTGCTGCCTCCATTTCCTCCTGCTAAAGAGACAGGCAGCAGGGAGGCAGCGTTGAGGAAAAGGAATCACGTGGGCAGAGCCAAAACCCACGTGATCTCTTTTCAGAGCTACTGGAATGCCGTTCCGGTGCATTCCCCCTCCAAATGAGCCCTGACTAGAACAAAATAGAACAAAATCTAGAACTACAAAATAATATCAAATATAGAAAACACAAAAAGATCTTTCATAACTTTAGACCATTACACACATTGGATTTGTTTTCTTGATTTATGTTAACCAACCATGCAGACATTTTCTGTGTAAGTAGTCTGAATCTGTTGATATGTGTCCAGGCACAATAGCCTTTGATAATATCCTAACTCAGAGGCAGCTAAAATATTTAGCTCTTCTGTCGACTGTGGAGAGAGAGAAAGAGAGAGAATGATTGCTTTTCTGAACTGCATTTGACCGCAAGTAGAACTTACAAAGCACAGGTTTATGCCTATTGGTAGCTTTCCATACAGTTGGGACATAGTCTAATAAGGCATTTGTATTTGAAACTGTGGCCCTGACCTGGACAGCATAGGCAAATCCAATCTCGTCAGAGTTTGGAAGCTAAGCAGGGTCAGCCTTGGTTAGTAATTGAATGGGGAAGCCTCCAACAAAGACCAGGTTTGCAAAGGTAGGCAATGGCAAACCACCTCTGATAGTTTTTTACCTTGAAAATCCCACTAGGGGTTGCCATAAGTCAGCTATGACTTGACGGCATTGTCCACCACCGCATCTGAAACTGTAGACCAATTTCCACTGAAATAAATAGTGTTAGAAAGGTGTAAATCTGCTTAGAATTGCATGGGTCTACTATTAATTTTATTTGTACACAGACTTTTGTCCAGATGACTGGACAATCCCATATCATATGCACCATGATGCTTCCATATCTCCGGCAGTCAGTGGTACCTTGCATATTTATGTCTCTCATTGTTTGGTACTGATTTGGCACTAAATATACACTGTAATAAAATGAAAAAACAAGCCAAAAGAGTGCCCCAAACTATTTCAGAGACTACAAAATATGCAGGTATAGGGAACTTACCAGCCAAATACAAAGTAACTTCTTGTATCTGGGGCAATGTCAACATTATCTAATTATATAATCTAGATATCCAATTTAGATTAGATTACAGCAGTGCTCTCTCCCTGGTGCTGCCCTTGAGAAGTATGCAGGAACTTCAGTTGGTGCAGAATGCAGCTGCAAGGATGTTGACTAAAGTGGGTCATAGGGAACATATCACTCAAGTCTTTGGCCATCTACACTGGCTATCAATTTGTTTCTGGGCACAATTCAAGGTGCTGGTGTTGACCTTCAAAACCCTGTACGGTTTGGGACCAACCTACCTGAAGGACTATCTGTTCCCTTATGATCCTGTCTGACCATTGCAGTCATCTTCAGAGGCCCTGCTTTCTGAGATTAGGAGGGTGGTGACCCAAGAGAACGCCTTCTCATGGCACAAAAACTCTGGGATTGTCTTTTCCAGGGTGATTTGTTTGTCCCCTTCTGTTGCCATCTTCTGCCTGTGGGTGAAGACTTCTTTATTCTGATTGGCATTCTCTCAGTGATCTCTCCTGTTTGCCCAATGTTTTTAACTGTTTTACATTTTTTAATTATTGTTTTGTCTTTGCATGTTTTTAGTTCTGGTTTAACTATTTTAATGATGTGTTGTTGTTCTTTTGGTTGATTTTAATGGCTTTAAAATACGGTTTTATTATGCATATTTTAACTTGTTATCAACTTTGGTGGCCCTTGTGATGACAGAAAGTCAGGATACATTTTTTTATAAATAAAATAAACATCCAAAAGGACTCTTGTCCAAAGTTACCAATGCCCATTCTTGAATTCCAGTAGGAAAATGAGCAAGAGAAGGTTGAGGGCAGTCCAGTGCAAATGGTCCTCAGGAACCATACAGAGCAGTGCTGAGTTCTGTCCATTTGGGCTGCAGACAATGCTGGAGGAGGGAGAAGCAGGACTTATTCCACAGAAGAAATGCCTAGGCCTAACTGGTTACTTTGTGAAGATGACCAAGAGTTACCTTCTGGAATTAAGGATGTGGCGGGAGTATAGGTTGTAGCCCAGAATAAGAAAAGGTTATTAGTACTGAGCAATAGGAAGCTTCATTTTGTAATTTTAACAAAGTAGTTAGTGATCATAGGATGAACAATATTATAGAAGACCATGATTTTCAAAAGAGATCATTTTGAGGTAGTAAATAATTTCTGCTGCATGAATAATTCAAAGTGGAGGCAATCCATAGAAAAAGTGTTGAAATATCAGCATCTTCAGTAGATAACACAATGATCAGTAGGAGTCTTATTGCATAGGTGTGGCCATATTCTAAATTTACATGCTCAACTTAAAGATTTCTTGGGTCTCCATATAGTTATGTTACTGTAGAAATTTTAGTGTTACCATGAGAACTAGTGTCAATAGTTATTTAAACAGCCCAGATGTAAACAGAGTCTCAGTATTTTGATATGACTGGTGGTTATGTGGTCATGGAAGTCTTTCTTTCATAGGGTCACCATAGATCAGAAGTGACTGGATGGCACATAACACAACAGCCTAAGCCTTTATTTTAATTCTAATTGTGTCAGTTATGAAAAGCTAGATTTTTCAGACTGCATAACGCTATTCAAACATTCCACTCTGCTAAGAAAAGAGCTCCTTAGTGGTAAAAATATCCATCCCTTGGGAAGAGCCTTTTACTAGAAACAAGGACAATTTTTTTAGCATTTCGGAGGTACCCTGCAATTGTTAGAACTTCAAGAAGGCGAGTCTCAAGAACTATCTTTAAATGCACACTGTCACAAAGTGGCTGGATGCAATCTTGTACCAGCCTGAGGACATAAGATATTCTTTAGTGGTAGATAACTTTAGCTTAAGGATTACCAGCTGAGTCCTTGTATAAGTAGGGATGTTAACTTAGATTTCTTTTTGAATATGGGATGACAGCAGAATACCAAACCTTTCACAAGTGTGTACACAATGACATTTCACTGTTGCACTATTTTATCAACATTGCTGAACGTACCTTTTGATGCAAATGTTTAGGATCAAAGTATAAGAACTTGTGCATCAATGAATCATTGTTTTCCAAATCTATTAGGCTTCTGCATATACACACATGATGATATCTCACAGAAGGAGATAAAGTCATCTCCTTCTATGCTATGGTTAGGATGTATTGTCTTTGCCACATTATTTCTCTGTCCTTCTTACACAGCTGCTCAGCTACTAGACTTTTCTGTTGTCTTGGTTTCTTGCAGTCAGGCATCACATTATGACACAAAATTGTGGAAGAACTCTCTAAGAGTTCTGGTGGGTGATGAAGTTTGGAACAAGGTCGAACTGTGCTTCTTGATCCTGTTGAATGGAACTCGAAATGTAAAAGACCATCGTACACTATCCTGGGTGGTTATTAACTACACTGTGGAGGATATATTAAATGTTAGAGAGCTGAGACAATTTTTTGTGTAAAATGGAGATAAGGAAATATAAGCCCTTTATTAAATGGCATAACCCTTTCTTCAGTTTTCAAACTGCCAAGTAAGAAATGTGGGGGAGGGAATTGTGTCCCACTTGGGCAGTTCATTTAACTAATCTCACTACTTTAAAAAGGGAAGATGAGGGAAAGCCTATGTTATTTAGTTATTTAAACATTGTTCCAGCTATGTGGAAGCTTCTCATAGATAAATATAAAGGGTACCTGAACTGACAATTAAGGGGAAATTTTTATTTGGATGTTAGGAACAGATAAATGCTGTATTAACTTGTTTTTCCTTGTATCATACAGTGAGTGAACAAAGTTCTTTTAACACTGCAGTGAAGATCACTCTATGTGATGAAGACAGAGCAGGGGAAATGAGCTGAACTTTGTGTAGCTATGTGTTTATGTGCAAGGGGGCTGTCCCTCAGTGGTAGATTGTTTGCTTTGCATGGCGAAGGTCCCAGGTTCAATTCACAGCATCTCCAGTTAGAAGGATCAGATAGATGTGAGAGTCCTCTACCTGAGGCCCTGGAGATGTGCTGCCAGGTAAAATAGACAAGACTGACCTTGATAGACTGACCTGGATAGACTAATGGTATGTTTCAGTATTAGCCAGCTTCAAGAAGGAGAGAGAAATGTTTGCCTAGGATCAAGATGACAACTGTGGCTATAGATAAAACAACAGTCAGAATGCTTTGTCTCCACATCCAGTGCTCCTAAACTCTTCATCCTCAGGCCCACAGATACCTGCAAAAACTTCCTTCTCACAGTGTCTCCATAGGCAGAGTACAGGAGGCAGGGCATTACAAGATGGTACTATGACCAGAGAGATTACGCACAGGTCCTGGGTTAGAGGTTGTTATCTTTCGCTGTTACAGTAATTCCCTATAAATATGTGTGTAGGTTCTTTAGTAGAGATGGGCACAAACCTGAATATGACTCAAAAAACCCCACGATCCAGCCCGGTTCGTGGTTTGTGAACCAGTGGTTCGTGGAAGCTCATTTCCACAAACTTCCACGAACTGGTCTACAGGTTCATTTGGTTCATATTAAAGGGCAATGCCCCTTTCCATGCTGCTGCAAAGTGACAGGGAAAGGGGCAATTTAAACGGCCATTTCCCTGAGGAAATGACCATTTAAACTTTTCCTGCCACTTGCAAGCAGCAGGTCCCTTTAAACTATCAGCTGGCAGTCAGCAGGGGGGGATCCCCCCCTCGCTGCCTACTAGCTGATAGTTTAAAGGGACCTGTCACTTGCAAGAGGCAGGGCCCTTTGAACGCCCAAACCCCAGCCCCAGGCCCCAGCCCCACACTTACCTTGTCTGGTGGCTCTGAGGCCATGGCCTCCTCCCCCTCCTCCCACGAGGGGCGGGTAGGCTGTTTTCATCCTCCTCTGCTGCTGTGCAGGCCCGAAGAGCAGCGGAGGAGGCCGAAAACAGCCTTCCCACCCCTCAAATGGCTGCCGCGGCAGCCATTTGCAGGGCAGGAAGCCCACTTTTAGCCTCCTCTGCTGCTGTGCAGGCCCACAGGGCTGCAAAAAAGACCGAAAACAGCCTTCCTGCCCCTCAAATGGCTGCCACAGCGGCCATTAAAATGGCCTTCCCACCCCTTGCAGGAGGAGGGGGAGGAGGCTGCGAGCCCGCAGGGCAGCCAGAGCCATGAATCAAGGTAAGTGTGGGGCTGGGAGGGGTGTGAGCTGAGGCTGGGGCTGAGGGGTGGGGGTGGGGTTTGTGTACCATTTAAAGGGCCCTGCCGCTTGCAAGAGGCAGGAAAGGGCCCTTTAAACAATCAAATGCCTCTTTCCCTGCTGCTAAGCACCTGGGAAGGGGTATTTAAATCCCACAAACCGGTTCATGAACTTGCCCCAGTTCGTGGTTCCTGGTTTGTGGAAACCCCACAAACCACGAACCGCATGGTTCAGGTTTTTTGTGGTTTGTGCCCATGTCTATTCTTTAGTTGGAGCATATAAGAAACTTATCTTTACTTTGTAGAGGCAATGGATGGCTGTGACAGGCTTTTTCTTCCAACTAAGGGAACCCACACAGGCACCTATAATTTTGGGGAAACAGATTTGTTTTGAAATGTAAACAATCCCCTCAGTTGCTAGATCTTTTCATGGTTGTGATTGTAAAGGCTTTGGATTCTTTGCCATGAGGTATGCTTTGCAGTGAGTAAGAACTCTGGCAGGACTCTAATCTGGAGAACCAGGTTTGATTCCCCTCTCTTCCACATGAAGCCAGCTGGGTGACCTTGGGTCAGTTATAGCTCTCTCAGAGCTCTCAGCCCCACCTACCTCACAGGGTGTCTGTTTTGAGGAGAGGAAGGGAAGGTGGTTGTAAGCCTCTCCAAAACTTCTTCGAGTAGTGGAGGGCAGGGTATAAAACCAACTCTTCTTCTTCTGTAGAACAAGCAAAAAAATTTCTTCCAGTATGAAGCTCTGTGAAAAAGAAAACTATTTTAGATGTTGAATTTCAACCTTCTATAAAAAACACAGGAATCTTATCAGAATAATGTGGCAAACATAAATGAGATATTTTTGACCAACAGTCTTCAAATTTGGATTGAGTGACAATGTTAGGATTGGACAACAGATCTAGAAAAGAATGTGATGTCCCTTTAGTAGAGGCTTAATGAGTAGAGTTGAAGTTTCTCATGACATGGAGGAAAAGAGCATCACCTGATGAATAACACCCACCAGACTTCTGTTAAAAGGACAGGACACTTTTCTCCAGGTCAGTTGGCAACCCTACAAATAATGTTCTGTTTGTTGCAAATATATGTTATCTTCTAACTGTATAATGGATTTTTCTCCCCTTATCACAGATTTTGCATCCCATAAAATTCCAATAAACCATGTGTACATGCAGTCTGCCTGTATCCATCTCTCTCTCTCTTTCTCTCTCTGTGTAAACAACTGCACGCAGACATGCAATCACATAGAAGGATGTAAATGAGACCTCTGAGATGTTAAAGTCTAATAAATCAAGCCAGATCTTCATTTGATGTAAATTGGTGCAACTTGTTCCTTCTTTCAGGCCAATATGCCTGCTCCTAGGTGAGGCAGTTCTTAGCAGGCATTCTCTTTAACAGCTGGGGAAATGTAATGAGTCAGACCCTAAGTACTAATTGACTTTTTGAATTGCAGCTGCTTTTGTATCAAACACTACATATACTGTTTTGATGACAGTGTTTAATTAACATGATAGTTGAGGTCCATATCTGCTCGGAATCATAGCCTTTGATTGGAATCTCTTCCTTGTAATGTTAAATGCATAGGATCTGTTACGGTATTTATCTATTCAAAATGCTTTGCACTTTATTGTCATTTTCACATTTCAGGACTGAAGGCACATTTGTTCACAATGAGATTTTCTGTCTGAGAAATGAACGCCAAACTAGACGTTACAGCATCCATAGGTCTGACCCATGGACGCCATTTAAAAATGCTGTTCAGCAGGACCAGGTGATCTTGTTCCCCTCCCCCTAATCCACCTTTTCAGACCCTTCCTCATGGGTGTTTCGGTGTTTGAAAAGATGCAGGAGGAAACAAGATCACTTTGACTTGCTGCCTGCCCGAAGACTCTTGCAGCATTTTTCAACTGCTGAATTCTTCTATAAAATGGCATCTATGTCCTTGAGTCAGACCCACAGGCACTGTGATAACTACTTTTGCGGAGCAGGAGTGACTGATTAAGTGCCACTGAAGGGGGACAAGGAGGCAACATCCTTACTGGTGGGTGTTAGGAGGGAGCTAAGGTTGCCACTGCCAGTCATTGGCTGGCAACCAGTGGAAGAGGAAGAGTGCAGGGATGGATCACAGCAACAGCACAACACCACTTGCAGCAAATACCCAGAAACTGACATCACGTCACCCGTGTGACATCAATCCTGTGCTCTAGGTTTCATGGATCATTTAAACTGAACTACTGGCCACTGTGCCCCATGGCGCAGAGTGGTAAGCGGCAGTACTGCAGCCCAAGCTCTGCTCAAGACCTGAGTTTGATCCTGGCGAAAGCTGGGTTCAGGTAGCTGGCTCAAGGTTGACAGCCGGCCATCCTTCCGAGGTCAGAAAAATGAGTACCCAGCTTCCTGGGGGTAAAGTGTAGATGACCGGGGAAAGCAATGGCAAACCACCCCATAAAAAGTCTGCCAAGAAAATGTCGTAATGCGACGTCCCCCCATGGGTCAGTAATGACTCAGTGCTTGCACAGGGGACTTTACCTTTTTACTGGCCACTTTAAAGACCTCCTTCTCCGTTAGATAGAGCATGACTGCAGAGAATCCTAAGAAGAAAGTGGTTTCTGTTTGGCTTTTCTGGTCTGTGCAATAGAAACTGAACTGAATTTCAAGGTGGACCTAATATTGAAAAACCTCTTTTGGCTCTTGTGCTAGTGACTTTTTCACTGGCTCTGAATTGGTAGTTTTCACGGCAGCATGACAGGCAGAAATGTAGCAGGTTTTTCCTGTCTTGGAGATAGCTTTCTCTGCTAAGGTTCTGCTTGCAAGATTCTGTTTAAACAGTGGAAACAAGACCAGAAAAAATGGCAACCTTCTCTCAGCATGGGGGACTATTAGTGCCATTCTAAACTGAGGTGCACCCTTCTAAACCATTAATTTCAATGGACTTTAATGGGTGGAACTGTTTTAAGATTGCACTTTCTGCTTATCTTAGCTGAGTTAATATTCTGTGGGTCTGAAGTAGGAAATAAGGAATCACTGATTTCCCCCCAGAAATGATCTCAATCCTCTCTAGGTATCACAAAACTCTATGATTTTAACATAGAGTTTCAAGTGATTCCTAGAGAGTTGTGGTGCCAGTTCTGGGGTTTCCCCAGAAGTGACATCATACTGATGCCATTTTTCCACTCCTGCTGGCTGCTGGATTGCTGGTGGGCAACATTCACTAGCAACCTTAGATGGTACTGTTGCCATACAGTCCTCCACATATTGCAATTGAAAACATCACCTCACAGATTAACTGAGTCTTTCCCATGCAGGAATCCTGAAAGTGCCACAGGAATAAGGAAGGATGGAGTGAGTAGCAGATCCTACTCAGCCCAGGAAGGAACAAAAGTAGAGTCCTAGGCAGAAGTTCTTGCAATACCTCAGGCATAAGCAAAGACATAGAGAGCCAGTTTGGTGTAGTGGTTAAGAGCACGGGACTCTAATCTGGAGAGCTGGGTTTGATTCCCCACTCCTCCATGAAGCCAGCTGGGTGACCTTGGGCAAGTCACAGTTCTCTGGAACTCTCTCAGCCCCACCCACCTCACAGGGTGATTGTTGTGGGGTAATAATAACACTTTGTAAACCGCTCTGAGTAGGCATTAAGTTGTCCTGAAGGGCGGTATATAAATCGAATATTATTATTATTATTATGATAGAGTAGGTGGTGCTTCTAATACACTATATGTCAGCAACCCAGTTATGATAAGAGAACTCACAGACACACTCCAGAAAAATGGGTGCTGAGACCTTGCCCTCATCCTATGTTTCTTTCTGTTGTTTTCTTTTGAATAAAATGCATGTATTAAAATATTTATTGTGCATTCTCCTGTGTTTGAAACAGATTACACAGGTATCAACATAATATACAGAACCTTCCTTAAAACTTGTTCTAATGTGTTTGTTAATTCTGGTTTTTTAAATTCTTGTATATTTTATATAGTGAGTGCTTTGAAATCTGGAATTTGTTTATGTGGTGAAATAGCCCTACTGATCCGTGAGCACTGTCCTATCTTGCCCTCTGACGTGTCTGGGAATTAAACAGTGGCAGTCCGAGTCTCTGCCTGGCATGTGCCACCCACCTAATACCTCCCAACCCTCAGATGGGTTTTCAGTCCTACTCCCTGGTAGCCATTACCACCACTTGGCCTTCATAGGAATTGCCCATGGGTAGGGCCAAGGATGTTCCTTTCTGTATTTTGGCTTGCTGCTCTGAGTGACATTTCTGCACCACTGGGGTATCAGCAAATAGCCAACAGGCCATGCACCTGTTTTAAATGGCATGGTGGAGTAGTGGAAGTTTATGTGTGACAGAAAACACTTAGGAACATTTAAGAATTTTAAAATAATTCATTGAAAAATTGAGCAACGAATCCCAAAATAAACATTTAAAAATGCAATTCCTCTGCCCCTGACTATATACATGCACTAGCTTGATCTTATCCTATGTTAGGCACTTTAACTTAGAAGGTTACAGCTTACTGAGAAATTATCATACCTTACAGTCCTGATTCAAGAGGACTGTCATCTGCAAGAGCCAGGTATCTGAGCTCCAGCCTACAGATGAAATCAGCCAAAAAGATCTTCTCTGTGCCAGGAGTTTTTATTACCTCCCTTTGCCCACCCACTGGGTGGATCAGAGAGGCTTTTCCTGAAGCGTTTAAGAAGAATCCTCTCTGGCATTTTAGACCTCCAAATCTCTATCCCCCCCCCCTTCTTCCCTAATCAGGTTTTAAGAGAAAGTTTTAACTGGCCACTCCTTTGTCTGCAGCCAGGCAGGGCATCTGCAAATCTAAAATACCCAAAATGAATAAACACTCAAGTAAATCAAGTTCTAAGATATTTTATTTTTGAGCAAGAGAAACCTTGCCTAACAAAGCATTTTGCTAATCCCAAATCTATAGTGTGAAAAGATATGAGAAATTAATATTCTCAATTTTTTTAGTGGAAAAACTGGGGAAATTTGGGAGAACATTGAAAAATACTCTTCTATTGTAGTAGGGGTGCCATTCCCCTGCCTGCAGCAGGGGATCCCCCGCTTCCACCCTTCCCCTCCATGCCCACTTACTTGGCTAGCAGGGGGCACGCTCTCCAGGAAGCTGCTCCTGGGCAGCACAGCATGCTCCCACGGCCACAGTGGCCCGTTTTGGACTGAATTGTGCCCCGCAGTGGGCCGATCAAGCCTCTTGGTGAGCGCAGGAGCGCTCTCAGGCTGCCCTTTGACCCGCGCAATGATGTCACTTCCCAGAAGTGATGTCATCGTGTAAGCTGGGAGCATGTACATGTACAACACAAGGACCTGGGGACACTGCGAGGTAGGTGTCAGGCTCCCAATGTCCTGCCAGGGGAGTCAAGGGACCTGGCAACCCTATATTGTAGACATATGCAATATTTTTCAGGGTTTTTTCATTTAAATGTAATTTTGGCATCAATCAATAAACTATAATATGTTATATATTATTTAAAAAACTGAATGTTTTCATATGATGGCAGTCCTGCCTAATGTAATTCTATGAGAGTTTTGTCCACATAGTGTACTTTCTCTTATCTAGTACAAAATTTGTTTCCTACCTTCAAATTTTATTCTTTCATACCTCTCAGGTGACAAAAATTAAAGATACATGTGGTATGGTAACACAGGGGGCAACATTTTGCAACCCTAGGTATACTTACAATATTTCTTCTACAAAATGAATATATTTATCTTTTTAAATCCCATAAATATACCAAATAAGCACGATTTTATGTTGTTCAATCACTAAAGGTAGTATAGGTTTTATAGGAAATAAATATTGCATATATTTCAATTTCCCTCACATCTCTGTTTTTTTTTTCCTGTAAAAAAAAACACAGGAAAAATTCTTTTCTCTGGCCTCAAAATTTCCAGAAATGTTACCTCTTTACCTGCAGCACCAGCTAATCTGATCCTATCCATGTTACCTTGGAAGTCTCACTGTATCTAATCATCTTACAGCTCGCCAATTTGGTGTAGGTTGCTGCCCAGAAGACTAATTAATTTATTGTAGCATAAGTTTTCATTGGCAGTTATTAAGTTTCATTTGCAGTTTGAGAGATAAGCAATTGTTGTCTAATATGAGGCACCAGCCAGTGCATAACAGAAATGCTACAAGTTCCCTGATGTCTGTATCTCTGCCACCTCATAGGAATGGCAATAATATGAAAGCATAGGGAGTTCAAGTGCGTTGGAATACCACAGGCTGCCTAGTAGGGCCATATTTTGTATGTAGACAATTATCTATTGCCTTCTTAGTTATAGAAGTGCAGATATACGGTAGTGTCAAATTGTAACACATCCTTTAGTAAGTACTATATATTTTCTTCAAGGAGACATAGGCTGTGTTAGAGGAGCTGGTCTGTCTAAAGTCAGGCCTAATGGGAAATTCCTGTGTATGAGTTCTTCTTTCTTTGTTACCAACTTCTTACTCTGTACATGTGCAAGCTGTGTGCAATCATTGCTAAGGCAGTACGTCGATGTTGTCACTTGGTGCCATACCACTGACTTCTGGGCTGAAGCAAAGCTCTCCAATCATAAATCATTGTCAATAGATGAGCTGCCTAGTGTGGGAGGAACATTCTTGCCACCTTTTGCTCAGCCAGCCAACACTTCCTTCCTCATGAAAATGAATGAAATCTTAAGCATTTCTGCGATTGATATGGGGGAGAAAAAAAACAAATATCCAACAATAAATCTTTTTTCTATTGGTTGTCAAGACCAGAATGCACTGTATTGATTATTGCTGATGTAATTCATAGAAAAAGAAGTAGCGACAATGTATTTCATTCTTTCAAAGGCATTGCTCTCCTTGTTAGGCTTGTCAATAAACACACTCCATGTGCTGAATGTTATTGTAACTGCTACCTTGCGAGGCCTACACTACAATGAAAAGGTTTTTCCCCCCTCAGGACAGGAAAAGCCTTGGTACATCCCAGTTCAAATATAGCAATTAAAATTTTTAAGAGCATTATTTGGCATATCACTATGATTAATTCCATGCATAACTATGCTTAAGAAATGTCTTTTTTCTTGTGTGTGCATGGAGGGGGTCTTTTTGAAACCCTACCCTCCAAACTTGTGTCTTGCTGCCACTATCCATTTAGATACTGAGGAAACAGCTAGATTAGGAATTTCATCACATTCTGTGAAGAGCTGAAGTGGGGGTGAAGTTTGCGCAGGATTCTCATGTTCAGCTGTGGAGATTTCTATGTTTGCCATTGTTCAGGAAAGGTTATTAGCAGGCTGAAGTACAAGCCTTCGTGAAGTGCTTGCTCTCCTTTGTCTGACTACAGGGTTTTTACAAGGCCTATTTTCTTTGAGAGCTGACAGCATAATGGCCCAGGACAATGCCAAATTATCATCTGCATTCTTGCTGGGGGAGGGGGAGAAGCTCTTTTATTTGAGAAGAGAGGGAAAGCAATTCACTTGAAGCTGGACAGCAGCAGCTGAACAGGGGAAGAAGAAAGAGTGTTCTTATGAAGAGAGAGACTAAATACTGTTTGCTTAGCTGTTTATTTCTTTCTTTGTTTCCTCAGTCTCATTTCTGAGATGTCAGGAGGATTATGTCTTCTGTCTTTGTTGCCAGTTTGCCACAGCAAGGAAGGGTCACACAAACCTGGGCGATCTGGTTTGGGGAAGTAAAAGGGTGGTGGTGAAGTCCATTGTTAGAGATGTTTTTGTCCCATACCCACTAAATACATCACTATAGAAGGGATGTGGAACAGTATTATTGCCAGGTGTGCTAGGTAGCTTCAGGGGGCACAGCCGTAGCCCAGGTTCTAAACCTGAAGAATTCCCAAGTCCCACCTCTAACATGGAGCTCCTACATGGTTCATCATTGGCCACTGGCCCTTTTTTCTTTGTCCCTGTTGTGTCACATTCCTGTCTCCAGGTCTCCTTTTATTGTCCTAACATCATGCTCCTGCTGGATTTGAACTTGCTGTCTCTTTTTCCCTCTCTGCTCAGCAGTCAGGACTCGGAGCACCTTTCAACTCACCTCCTGGTTCCAGCTGTCTCCTCTGTAGCCCTCTGTCCAACAGGTGTCACAGAATTGCATCACTTCTTGTACAGGCTGCTTCACTTTTGATTGGCCTGGTAGCCATTCTAACTGCTTTCTTGAGGCTCTAAAACTTGGCACACTACAAATGGAATTAAGAATCTGTTTTATTTTAGAAAGCAAGCTTTGGCTATTGTCGTAAGATCAAGAAGCTACAGCAACTTTAAAAAATAGCCATGACCAGTTGAGGGCTTGGGTTGTGTGTGTTCTTCTTACATTAGGCCTTGCCTTCAAGTCTCATCCTACCAGTTGAATTTTCTCTTTCTATCCAAGAGCATGTGGAAGAGAAAGTCTATGTTGGCTTAAACTGGAGGTGGAAATAACTTTCAGAAATAGATCTCTTCACCACACCCCACAATAAATAAATTCATCCCTTACTGTTCCTGGCTGGGCTGAGGCAGCTAAAGCCTGGCCTACCCAGAGCAGCAGTAGAATCTGCTTGCTGCTGGGTTGAAGGATGGGAATGAGTGATGAGGCTTCTTTAATCACCTGCAGGCTTTCTAAATTTTTAAATCATCGTAGAAGGCCTGAATATACTGTGACTGAAAGCTGAAGAAACATGACATATGTGAGAATGCCTATGATTCTACTGTAATCCCTGATTCCTCTCATTTTACAGATTCAGCTCCTGAAATTTATAATAATAACTGCGCTTATATACTACTCTTGTAGACAGATCAATGGCCCACTCAGAGCAGTGAACAAAGTCAGTGTTCTTATTGTCCTCATGATACAGCTGGGGAGCTGAGGCCGAGAGGAGTGGCTTGCCCAAGGCCACCTACTGACTGAGCTCATGGCAGTAGTGGGTGCCAAACTAGCAGAGTACTGATTTGCTGTTATAATGCATGCAGATAAGATCCTTCTCATTATGGGTGGGCTTCCAAAGGTTGTAGTTTTTGTACATCTTGGGTGTACAAGATGTACACCCCTGTGATAAAGGATCGTCAGCCATGTTCTTGAAAAGATTCCAGGAACAGGGATCTGAGTCAAACAATTTCATTATGATTAGGGAAGAGCTACAATCTGAGTTTGCCCTGTAGCACATAGAACCTTGACAGAAAATCACAAACAAAAAATTACAGCATGAACTGATCAGTCTTCTTTATGCAGGTGGAATCCTTCACTGACTCAGTATGTTCACAAAACACACATGGCCTGTGTATAGTCTTTACGCGGCTTGTGTGTAGTCTCTATGGAGAAAAGACAAATATAATAAATCCAGAATCAGTTATATTTAATTCTGTATATGGATAACAATATGAATGACAAACTGTTGTTAGATGTTGTACTTTCATGGCATTTTGCAAGGGCTTGCTATATCTGGGAATTATTTGCTGTGTGTGTCTTACCATTCTTGCCCTGTATTCAAATTATCTTCTACTAACCCATCCAGTATGACTGAAATCGACTGGAATAGCAGTGCGGTGTCCAATTAAGAGTATGTTCAGATAGTTCAGACCAGGGTCCAAACATATAGCTCCTGGCACTGTCTGTATATTGCAGTAGCATTAAAAATTGAAGAGATTTACGCTAAAAAAAACACCCAAAAGTCAAGGACTTAATTTACAGGGAAGTGGCTGTGTGTGAAGAGGTGTCAGATTTGATACACTCTCTGGAGCTGACAGGGACTGGAGGATCCACAGGGGATTTTGACCTCTTTGACGGACAGAGCTATAACTTTATATGTAAAGGAGGTTGGCTGTGCATTTGGCCAGGAAGGCAAGAGGTCTCTGACTAAAAAGTCCATAAACTGTGGTGTTAGCTCTTAGAGGGACATTTGAAACAATCTCTCTTATCAAGGCCATTTATCTTTGCCTTCACAGATGTTACAATTGTTCCTACTTATCTGGGACTTTCCCTATGTTTTCTAGAATCTGTCCATGGAATTTTGGAGATATGTTTTCTAGAATCTGTCCATGGTATTTTGGAGATATGTACATTGAGTTTTTCTGATTCTAGGGACATCTCTATAAGTAATTGCTGCAATCCTAAACAGCAAACTGTAGGAGAAGAGTTACTGCACTCAGTAATAAGCTTAGAATTATGGTGTACATCTGAATGTTGGGTGGATGTGCCTTTAATGTATGTATATTGATGCACGCACAGAAATACCTTAACCTCCTATCCAGACATTGTTGCAGAATCTTTGTGAACTGTGATTATTCTGTAAGTATCACCAGACCCATTGTGTGATTTAATGTTCTTTTGATTATTCTTGTTTTTAAAATGATACTGGTCCCTTTCTTTACTCAGTCTATCTTAAAGCCCCTACAGAAATAGTCATTGTGGAGTAAATGAATGCAACCTCAAGCAGGTAGTTTCAGCGTTTTATAAGGGTGGACCCAGTTTGCTCAGGCAGATGAAGAATAGTGACCAGATAGTGGGTATATTTTACCAGGACCTTGGCACCGGGAGAGCAAGAGCTGAGCGTGAGTCAGTTGCCATTATCTATTTATGCCATTTCAGAAATAAAACTGATTTTTTTAAAAAAAGACGTTCATGATTCATGAGATTATATGAATGGCATGGGAGTGGCTGGGGAGTACTGGTCTCAGAGATATTTTGGGCCTGTCCGGAATGCCCAGGCTTAGGGAGGATGCCGGCAGACCATGACAGCAATAGGGCAACTGCAGCACACCCAGGGGAGCCCCCCCCCCCAGCCTGAGGAAGGAGAGAAGAGGTTGTCATAGTGGTCCCCGAAGGTCTGTTTTAATTTGTGAAATGCTGGAGGGTATTCTTCCAGGGCCACATGCAGCAGCTGAAAACTCAGCAACTGTCACAGTGTTCTGTTTCCGATCCCCAAAGTACAATTGACACTAGACAAGTTATCATAGGCATCTTCAAGTGAGATTATGCATCCCTTCTGCAGCAAGAAGTACAAAGGAGAAAAGGTTACTGAAGCAACCAGCTTTTCTTGATAGACTCTAAGACTAGGGTTGCCAGCTCCCCTTTGGGAAATACCTGGAGATTTGGAAGTGGAGCCTGGGGAGGAAGAATTGGAAAGGGAAGGAATCTTAGTGGGGTATAATGCAACCCTCCAAAGCAGCCATTTTGTCCAGGGTAACTAATTTCTGTTGTCTGAATATCTCCAGACACTGCTGGGAGGTTGACAACCTTATCTAGGACAGGCAATGTGAACATTTTAATGATTGTTGGTAAGGGAAATTACTCTGACTTCCTTGCCTATGCTAATATACCGGACTTTTGCTTCCTCTCACAAAAAGGTCCTAAATATGGGTGTGAGCGTTCCTTATCATTGGCCGTTTCTGCAGGTCCTTAAAGGGACAGCCCAGTCACCGAACACAGGTGGCTTTTCCATTTCACTCCAGGCATCTACGTTTTCAAAATGGTTGCAGGCTGTTTGGTTTCTGTTTATTCAGTGCCTTTTCTGGCACAATGGGAAAGTGTGGTCCCAGAAAAGGATCTGAAAAAACGGAAGCCAAACAGCCTGCAACCATCTGGAGTGAAATAGAAAAGCTGCCCACATTCGACGATTGGGCTTTCCCTTTAAGGACATGCGGAAATGGCCATTGTGTCCTAGTCTATTTTAAAATATTTGTATTAAGGCAGGCTGCTCATTATGAATACTATGCCATCAGCATAGATGTCCCTGCCCCCAAGGAGTTAACAGTCCCATTACTCATCAGTACTTCCTGTACAAGACAGATAAAATACCAGGATTGTTAGATTTTCCTTTTCCCCACACTTTTGCTGCTAACAAAGTGCCAAGTGCTTTTCTGGTTAATTAAACTAATATTCATATACAAGTATAGTAATTATGCAGTGTTCTAATCATGGGCTCTCTTTGGTTTTGGGTAGCCATTCCTTCAAGATTCCAATTTGTTACTGTTGTGAACTTTGTAGAATACAGGCTATGTCACAGCAGTGGTTTCAGCTTCCCATCTTTCCTTGATGTCTAAATTCCTCCATCTCCTTACTGCTAGATTATTTTGGGCCCTTGTGTTTACCGTATTCTTGTAGCTCAAGGTCTGGGACGTGTAAATCTTTCTTGTCAGTCAACAGCTATTGATAAAAAAACACTTGCCAATCAAGGAACAATTCAGCAGGCAAGCTTATTGGTATTTTTTGTGCTTGTGTTACTTGCCATGGTGTGTCATCATGATGCTTATTAACTATTCATTTTCTGAGTTCATTTAGTCAGTATTTATGTTTATAATGCATTCATCACCAGGTATCTGGTACCAAGTCTAAGGCCTCTTGCACATGGTGAACTTTACATCAGGCTTTCTGCATATTCAGCCCATGAGGACTGTATCTACTTCATTGATTGGTTCTCAGCCTGTATCACTTTGATTCTTTAATTCTACACTTTGAGGAAGTCGAACCAAAGTGTTGTCTATAAAAATGCCCCATTTTCTGCTGCGTGATTTGAGTTCACATCAGTTTTGTTAGCTGATCAGCTGAGATCATGTCAGTTTTGTTTGTTGATTTGCTGAGGACTCTTCAGTTTCCTAAGCTGATCAGCTGCAGACAGGTCAGTTGATTACTGAGGAAATTTACAAGGAGGAGGGTTGTCTTTTTTTAATGGCACCAACCCTGCAACATTGTTGTTTAATTTTTTTAACACTAAAAAAGAGTGAACTAAAAAGCACAGGAAGCTCTGGTAAAAACTTTAAAATATTAAGTGGGATTCAGGGCTCTCTGAAGAGTTTTTGTGTTAGCTGTATTGCAGCTTTCCACCCACCCACCCCAACTCACACAGTTGCAAGGGTTTTTTTCTTTAAAACACCAACATTGCAATGTTGCCATTTAATTTTTTAAAAATCAAGGGGGAAAACCTGGATTGGTTGCTGTTCAACCAATCAAGATGTAGGGGAGTAAAGGGAGGGTGAAAGGCAGGGCCAGGGCCAGGGCCAGGCCCCGCACTGAAGAAAGCACGCTGCACTTCAAAAAAATCCCTGGTTGACTTTGCTGGAAAAACAAACATTGAGGAAGAAAAGCTGGAGAAATGCCAGAGAAAGATCAGTTCTGTGGCAGATGCAGCCTTTCTCCATGCAGAATGCAAAAAAAGTCTGGGAAGCAGTTTGGAGGCTGTATTTTGACTGTGCGTGCAGAACTCTGGAGAAAAATCGATGCATTATGGGGCCAGAACCGATGAAAAAGCTATGTGCCAAAAAGACCTAAGATAAAATTGGAACTGAAAACGTTTTCAGTAATACTCAAAGATGCAGCTCCATTCACACATACACCCTTTAGACTGTCCCGTTAGCAACCATCAAATATCTGCTGGTGTCAGAGTGCCACTCCTTAGCTATGGGAAGCCTCTTCCATTGCGGTGTGAGAAAGAGAGCATGCTGCACACTTTCTGACAATTACCACAATCAGATCCTGACCTGACCTCTGGAGCCCCTGTTATGTGAGAGCATCCTAATTGCAGATTCATTTGCTTGGGAGCTGCAGGGCACACAGATAGGTTTGCTTTCACTAAATCAATTGCATATGAAGAGCTTATTAAAAAGTCATGAATGGAACCATATAATTAACATTGTTGGTTATCTTCTAAGCCCTGTGATAACTCCTAATGCACAAGGCAATGGCATTTGGGTTTAAAAGGAAAATAGTGTTTCAGCAGTGGCAGATTTCAGGTGTATAGAATTTTTTTAAAAAAAAAAACAGCAGTAGGGCAATGCCTTTTATTAGGTCCAACTAAAATGAAACAAAGTAGAAAGCAAGCTTTTGACTTCTGTAGAACTCTCAATTAAGCTGGGTGTCAAGTAAAACAAAAAGGAATGGGGAGAAGAGAGATGTCGTGCATGATCGAAAAGCTTTCCTGTCTGCAGATTTCAGTCATCTTTAGATGGAGCACAGGAAGTGTTATGCAGACTTAATTAAGTTAAGCCATGCTAGGTGTAAAAAGAATGTCAGGTTGCACTGGGATGTGGAAACAATGGCAAGTCTCGTCCTGAAAAATATAGAAGCCGGAAGTAATTCAGATCCCTCTCCAGCATTAACGGGAACAAATGGGTCTCTTGTAAGGCAGAAAATAAAAATTAAAAAATCCATAGCTGTCTTTATATTAGCAGAACTGAAGTCTAATTGTAGATGCTGCACTAGGCATAGACTCAGTAGAAGCTGTGTCCACTGAAATGCAGGATATGCAGTGACCCCTGGAAAAGCAGAATTCTCTACTCTTTTAACAGAAGCTCTGTACAGGAACATTTTACCTTTTCACTGTGCATCATTCACACCTTCAGTTCCACCAGAATTTTAAGAGCAGCTGTACCTAAGGCAGAGATCTGCAGAGTAAGAACAGAACTAATCCTGGTGAAAAGCTGCCTCTCGTAGAGACATGGACCAGGAAGATATTGTAGCTTAAAACTTTAGAAAGCTGAACCAATGCTGATGTTTCAGTCAGGGTGGGCAGTTTCTCATTGAACTCAATTAGCATTGTGAACCACGTGGCGCTTTCATGAGTTAAAGGAAGATTAGAGTAGTTCTTCTATGGGGAAAGACTATAGGGCTTTACTTTGTGCCGCTTCCAATGAGATTTATCTGTGCCCAAAGCATGCAATGGAAGTTTAAGGCTTCCCTGTTTTGATAAGCATAACAAATTGTCCGAATAGGCAATTTAAAAAATGTTTTAAGTAGTTTTACAGTATAGTTTTTATGGTTAGAACACAAACCAATAGTTTCTCTCTCTCTCTCTCTCTCTCTCTCTCTCTCTCTCTCTCTCTCTCTCTCTCTCTCTCTCTAATGCTGCCTTTGGCTTATTGCAAAAGTGCTACTGACACAACTGATTGGAAAACAACATCTAAAAGGTAGTGATTATTGGATCACTGTCAAACTGGTGAAGAGTCAACTAGCAGTTTCTTCCTAGACATCATCAGTACAGCATTTTGTACTGAATCATACCCCCTCCCTTTATTTCAGTTTTACTTCAGTTTAACCTTTTCAATATATCTTTTAAAAGTGTCCATATTTGTCATTAGGGGAATGGCATGATGAAAATGTGAGTGCTTAGCAGTTTTAAATAAGAAATCAACTTTTGCAGACCTGATGAAAAGTCACTGTGCTATGTGGCATGATTGTCAGTCTTTGATCCAACTCCACAGGTCACAATTGGAGTGTATTGTTAGCAAGTTCTGCCATTCAAACAGCGGAAGGTGCAGGAGAGATGATAGATTTTCTTGGTCCCTGCCCAGGATTCATCTGACGACAGGCAGCCATTCCCATTGAATAAGACTAAAATATTCATACATACACTTTACATTGGTCCGATGTTAGGTGTCACTCAGGATTTATAGAGTTGTCTTTCTTATCAAACCTGGAAGACAGGAAGAAAAATTTATGTGGAATGTCATGTGTGCAGTCTGTACTCAGATACCTCCGTATTGTCACTCAAGGAAGGGGAAGGAAAACAACATATGAAAGCCAGCTCAGGTTAGGTATATACTGTATATCTAAATCATAGGGAAACAACTACATAACAGTGCCATACTAAGCTGAGTTACACCCTTCTATGTTTATTAAATTCATTGAGCTTAGAAAGATACAACCCTGTTTAGGATAGCAGGATTTGCATCCAGTGACACCTTAGAACCAACAAGATTTCCAGGGTATAAGCTTTCAAGAATCAAAGCTCCCATCTTCAGATCTCTATCTTGCAGAAGCTTGCTGAAGAAGGGAGCTTTGACTCTTGAAAGCTTATACCCTGGAAATCTTGTTTGTCTCTAAAATGCCACTGACTGGAACCAAATCCTACTGTTCTATTATAGACCAACATAGCTACCTACCTGAAACTATCTGCTTAGGATGGCACTGTAAGTATCAACTAACAATAAAAGCAGATGTATGAAATCATTTCCATGAAGCTGGAGCAAAGACCCAAAAGACATAGATGTCAAAAAGAGACAAAAGCAGCTGTGTAGCTAAGCTCACTGCCTAACAAAGCCTTTCCTGGTTACTGAGCAGATAACATCTCTCATTGTGGGTCATCTCTGATCCATTTCCAGTTACCTGGGTGTTTCAGGAATGCCACATAGTTACACAGAGCATAGATCTTTACTTTCCACAGAGTTTCTTGCTGTCCTGTGCTATTGCATCTCTTTACTCGAGAGTCACCTTCCCTGTCTGCTTTTTCTAACTTTTTGTTAGTTTTTTTGCTGATTATTCTGCCTCTCGGGGCTACTGAGGTTTTGTTCCCTTCTGCCCTCTCCTATCCACTTGCCTTAACTAGCCAACAAGCTCTTGCATACAATCAAGTGCTTGGCACAATTATCGCAAGCAGAGGGAATCTCACAGGGGAACCGTACCAGTTAACATGTTAAACCAAAAGGAAACAGCAGGCCAGAATGTTCCACACTTTGGCATAAAAAATAGATGATCTTAATATTTTATTCATCAAATTCTTTTCCTTTTTTTTTCCTTCATTTTTTCTCCAAGCTCACTCTCCAGTTCCTGTCACACTCTTTCCCCCTTGTTCTTAGTAATAATGACTGTATTATGCAAGTTTTCTTTAAGATGTCTTCTCTTCTATCTCTTAAAATGGAAGAGTCAACTCTTTAGTTCTAGGAAGAGTGCTTTCTAATCTCAACTGATGCCACCAGCTCTGCCTTCCTTTGACCAGTAAGATTCATTCCCCTAAAGTATTATTAGAAATAAATAAATATGTTAAAGATTTATTTGTTCATTCAACAACAATAGCACTGCTTGTGCTGAATTTGAAGGAACATACATGGACATTTAGATAGCAGAATGAATTGGGACTTCGAAAATCCTGCCATGAAACAGACTTGTGATAAGATTCACATTCACTTACCATGATCAGTCTTCGAACATTGTTTCTAAGGTAGCAACATGACTAAGTACATAATCAGTTGTGTCCTTAAAGTGTCCTAAAAACATGATTTTGGGTAAAACAAGTAACCAGAGATGCAGGATCCACTGATGGCCTCCTTAGCCTCCTGCTAAACAACATGACTTGTATGTTTTTTTTGTGTTATATGTTGTTATGACATAATTTGAAATCAGTGGATTTGTGCTTCAAGAATAAAAAATGACCAGCCAATGGGTCATCCGTATCATGATTTCTGATCTTATTACCATGTTCTGACAGTCTGTGTCTTAAAGGACATGTGGTCATGCCGACATAGAGTGAATTGCAAGAACATTGCAACACACAAATGATATAAGCTAAGTTGCAATTAGTAAAGTGGTTCAGTACAAAAGAATGTTGACTAGAAGGATGCCTGACCTTAATTTGAGCTGTCTGGCTGCAATTGATGCAGTTGCCAGATCTGTAATGTCCCTTTAATTTGGACTGAAGAGGCTGTGATCTCATGTCAGCACAAAATGATCTCTAAGGGATTGTGCTCTGCTGAACCCAAAAGTTGGTTTTATGGCACAGCCTGGCACAGAATTTAACAGATGCCAGTGTTAAAATATTATATTCCTAATTCAAAAGGATAATGAGGGAAAGGGAAAAAATTAACATTGGTGACCTAGTGTGTTTAAAAACAACTGCTTCCTTGGTATGTCATTAGTATGAAACAAAGCTCATTTGAGGATATCCACATGAAAGAACTTTTCTTTCTAAGGTCTCAGATTCAAAAGTATAAATCGAAGCACACAATGTATTGCACTTAATCCTCAAAAAGAACTGTAGGGAAGATTATTATGTAAAAAATAAGGGATGATGACTATTATAATGTAAAAAGCATCCCTATCTGCAGGCCTTTAAAAAGGTCTTACCTGTAGGTGTCCATCATAAACATATACATAAATGTCTAAAAAAGAAATCTGTCTAGAATCCAAAGTATAAGAAAATTTTATAGACGGATGAAGATTATTAAACTATATAATAAATTCATCAAATCTCTCTTATCAAATACAAGAAAGATATCATCAATATATCTCAAAAAAAATTCCATGTGTTGCCCAAATTGAAGATCGAAAAATAGTCTCATCCTCTAAATTGCTCATAAACAAATTCACAATGGTGGTTGCAACAGGGCTACTCATCACTACTCCTTGGCTCTGAAAATGAAATTGGTTCTGAAAACAAAAATAATTATTTCCCAAAACTATCACTAATAATTGAATCAGAAAAGAAGTTCTTCATTGTATATATTCTGTTGTATATCTTATTGTATGTGACCTATTGCAGTATTTTTGTTGTTGTATATCTTTGTAGCTTGTCAATTCTTTATTGTATATATCTTATAGTATGATGTTTTTATACATTTGTAAATATATCATTGTGCTGTTTTGCATTATAAGCATGTCCCTTTCTGACCTCTGATTGTCAACCCAGGGCATTAGCTTGAAGTACAGTGAGCAGCAGGGGTCTCTGCCAAGTCCTGTGCACACCTGCCTGGGGTGGGGCAAAGCAACAAAGGGATTAAGAGATGAACAAGGCCCAGAGGAGGAAGGAGCAGTACTAAGTGTAGCCAGCATGGGTGGAGCCCCATGGATAAAAAGGGAGGTTAAGAGAGATGGAGAAGGAGAAGATAACAAGGAAAGGATGAGAAGGCACAGAGAGAAGAGGAACCTAAAGGAAGTGCTGGGGCTTTAGGCCTGGTGGAACTGACCCATGGCAGGGGTGCAGCTCAGCCTTCTCGGGTTTAAAGGGGCAAAGTGGGTGAGTGAAGGAAGTCATGCTTCACACCTTGTATGTGGTTCTTGCAATAAAGGGAACTTAAGAGCACCATTGAGTTCAGATGAGTCTCTGCTGACCATGGAAGACAAATTTGATGTCCCTTTGTCCCCTAATTGGGCCTCACTGACAAAAAAAATCTACCCCACATATTAATGTATAGCTCTCAAATATCCCTTCCTCAATATGAATTCCAAGATAGTATGGTATCTGTAAATATAGTAGTATTTTTGTTATTTTATTTACTTACTTTATACTCTGCCTTTCTCCCCAATGGGGACCCAAAGTCAATCACATTGTTCTCTCCTTCATTTTATCCTCTCAACAAAATTCTGTGAGTTAGACTAAGCTGAACGAAAACAATTGGCCCAAGATCACCCAGCGAGGTTCCAAGGACTTGCAACTGCTAAGGGCTATGCAAATATTTTAAAGCATGTACATAGAGGGAGATGGGGTTGCATCTGATGAGCCTAACCCTGATATCAGCTCATTCAACCAAACATCTGTAAAGAGAGACTTATGTATAACCGGGGTCCTACATTTTGCAACATTTCTAGTTTTGTGAGAAAGCCATATGTGTACACTTTGAGAGTAAGACTGTGGTCCTTCTTATGGCATGAGGAGACTATCCTAAGAAAAATACCTAAAGTGGGTGCACTCATAGAATAAAATGGTGGCACTTCATGTTTTCATTTCAGTTCCATGTTTGTCCACTTGCATGCACATATCCATCTATACACTTATTTCTCTCCCACACCCTTGAGGGAAATCCACAGCTGCTTTTTGTGGCTGTTTTTGTGTCAATGAACACTTCCTTTCATCAACCTGTACAGATGTCACCATTGCACTGGCGTGAGGCTCTTTCCCAATCTTTGCACTCTACTGCTTCTAATATTGAGCTCTCAGTATCCCCGAGCATATACAGAGTTTATGAGAATGAAATCTTGGCAAAATGCCATTATCCTCTTTATCAGCATACCCATTTACCTATTTAAAAATTTAGAATCTTCTTTTTAATAAAATAGTTCTGAAAGTAGAGTACAAAAAATGTCTTAAAACACTATGTATAATGAAGATATTAAAAATACATTGTATCCAATTATTCAGAGCAAGGAGCTTATTTCAGGATACCTCCCAGACTTGTGTATGAACTCAAATTTCACCATTTCTAACAAAGGCTGTCTTGTTCACATGCTCTTCTGTGGCCATAGTCTTCCCTTGTAACGTGCCATAGATGAAAGTCTTTGGCAGGAGGGGACTGGGTATGCCAAGAGGCCCTCCACACATGCTGGCAAACACAAGGGCTCGGTGCAGTCACAGCCCTGAGGAGGCTGGCTTATCAACCCCCCTGACTGGGAAGCCATGAGAGACCAGTTTGGGAAGCCTCTTCCCATACCATAAGATATCTCAGGGTGCCCACCATAATAGTCCTTTAACTTAAACAAAAGTCTGCTCTGTTCCAGCCAACCCCAGTAGGACCTAACTAGTGTTTACCAAGTTTAATTAGAACACAGCATCCTGACAAAGTGACAAAGAGAAGCAGGTAAAAAATGAACCCTTTCTTGATCAATCTGAAAGAATCCAAAAGAAAAAAAATCCTGCTTTACCTTTAAAAGTGACTAGCTATTTTCTCCTTGCCAAAATACCAGAAGTGGATGGATAGGGAGCTCCGTACAGCAGGTGCTGTTAGAGGGGAGAAGCAAGCTTATAAGATTTGTCTGCCCCCTTGCCCTTGGTTGGTGGATGCTTCCTCTCCCACAAAAGCTAGGCATCATCCTGTGGAAAAGGAGGGAGCAGAAGCCATTCCCAAACCATTATCGGTGGGACATGAAGTGGGAAAGTAGAGCATCTGCTTGGCATGCAATCCTCAGCATCTCCAGTTAAAAGAAGTCTGTCATAGGTGATGTGAAAGACTTCTTGCTGAGACTTTGGAGAGCCTTGCCAATGAGTTGAGTGTACTGCCCATTGAGGGACCAGTACTATCATTCAGTATCAGGCAGATGTGTTTATGTTTGTGTTCAGTAGAGATCACTGGCCTAAAGGGACCAGTGGTCTGACAATATTTAAGGCAATTTCACATGATGATACATTATTGCATTCCACCCCTCCCACCAATTGGGGTAGATATTTTCTTGTATAAGTATGCATTATACATTTAGTTACTCAGTCTTCCCTTCTCAACTCTTTTGCTTTCTATAGTTGCCTACAGCAAATAATTACTACTATTTCATTTTTGTTTATGATTTCGTAATTCTTTTGTCATATAAAAAAGCATAGAGCCGGTGTGGTGCATGGCTGCTGTCATGTACAGTACTTTGTGTGAGCACTTTTGTAATATCTCCAAGAGCTTTTCAAAGATCTTTGTTTAAGTTTTCAGCAGTGAGTGTTCAGAATTTACTATCCTGATCTAAGAGAGCATTATTTGGTCAATTGGATGCATTTATGTAGTCTGTGTAAATCTCTGTACTGTTACTCTGTTGAACCCTCTTTGATGCCTTCCTCATTATGGCATGTGATAAGATCTTGTCTGGCTTGGCTAAGCTGATTTTATCATGTATAGGATCAAAATTATATTGGCTAATCGGCTATATTGCCTGTCTTCAAAACTGACTAAAACAATAAAAAGTCTTGAGTCTATGTAGAGATCAGTTAGGTAAGAAAAGCCTGCAAAATCTTAACAAACTGTATAAGTCCCATACATTGCAATATAGAAGTGATAAATTGTACCAAAATTGTTGGTTGTAGGTTGATTTTGGGGCTTGTGAGCCTGACCTAAATGTTTCCTTTGTAGTTAGTGATGAAAGAGATAGTCTGATGTCACAATATAGTGTGCAGGTAGAATGAATACCATTTATACCAGAAGTCCTCAACATGGTGCCCATGGGCACTGTGGCACCCTTTCCTGGTGCCCCAAGTGTTTTGAGAAAGTGGGTGGGACCTGGTAAGGCTTTTGCCCAGCAAGGCTTCTGATTGGCCCTTGGAAATTTGATTGGCTATGCAGAGCTTTAAAAATATTGCTTTGGCAGCAGCTGCTACCACATCACAAGGATCTTTGCTGTGCAACTGAAGGTAAGCTGCAGCCAGGGCCGGCGCCACCGTTGAGGCCGTGAGGCAGGTGCTGCGGGGCTGGAGAGGGTGCCGGAGGGGGCCCCAGGGAAGGAGGCACGCATCCCTCGCCACCGCCTGCCAGCCCCGACCCGCCACTGCCCCCGCCGCCCGCCCCCAGGCAGCCGCAGCAGACGCAGGCCAGGAATGACAGGCGGCCGGGGTGGCGTGCAGCGCGTGGGCAGCCTCCTCGCTCCGCCCCATGTCATCATGCAGTCCAGGGCACACGCGTGCAATGCTGGCCTCCAGTGCCAGAAACCCTGGAGCCAGGGCTGGCTGCAGCAGCCTTTTTGTAGCAGGCATTTTGTGGCTGAACTCATTGCACTGTGTCAGAATTCTGAAGGGTACAAACAGGCTCCAAAAGGTTGGGGGCCTTTATACTATAAACAATAATACTTAGAATGTGTATAGTATGTGAGTTAAAAGTGCTGCATACATTAAAAGATAGGCCAGTATTTTCCCTCATGTTGTAGAGATGGACTGAGAAAGAGTGCCTTGCTGAAAACCACTTACACTGCAATCCTAAGCAGAAGTTACACCCTTCTTGGTCCATTTAAATCAATGGGCTTAGAACAGTATAACTCTACTCAGGTTGCGATGTCAAGAGAGATTGGAAGTGGGGACCTCCTGGATGACAGCTCATTGTTTCAGCCATATCTCATTCTTTTTAGATACACCAACATATAGTATGAAAGTGTTGGTAATGTAATTCCTACTGTGCCAGATGGCAAAATTATCAGTCAACAAGTAAGTTGATGGGAGATGATGACCCGGAAACATTGCTGGACAAAACAGATAGTGAATGGGCTTTGCACATCAATGAGGATTCTGTACAAAAATGTTATTGAGCTGAAGGACTGCCTCTTGATAGACATCTCTCTAGACATTAGGCGTGAATGGTGGCTTATAAACATAATTTTTGGATTGCTGCTCATCAGCTGTGCAATTCCATCCTGTAATTTTAATTTGTAGCCAAAGAGAAGTAAGAATTTGTTTTAGTGCTTGGCTTATTTATAATATTTTAAACAGTGTATGTTGCTACTCTTTCCACATCAATGCGTCCTCAGAAATAGCAATCCTGTTTCTCCAAATGTTTGTTTTTATGAATATTTTAGTTGTCATAGCAATTAAACAGATTGTACCTATACAGGACAGAATGAACAAATAGATTGTGAATACTTAGTAAATCCTCCATCCAAGCACAGTTGGGTTCTTGCTATAGGGTAACTCATTGTTTCTCAGTGCTGAGAGTGTTATAATCTAGCTCCCCACCCTCCACTGCCACTGGCTTTCCTTAAGTTCAGAGTGACTTGGATCACTTAGGGGGAGATTGGAGGAGACTCTCCAGTTTTACCCCAAGTTATCTAAGTCATTAGGGAAGTAACAGGTAGGAAATAAATATATACTATTTCTCTTGTTCTTTACATTATAAGGGGCCAAATGGGAGAAATGCTGGTCATGCCAGTAGAAAACTGGCCAGCTGGCAACCCTGGGTATAGAGTCCCCCCAAAAGTGGCTGGGCATGGGCATCTCATATCCTTTAGATCAGCCCTGGATTTAAAAAATAATTTTTTGAGCAAACATAATTTTATATTCAAACTAGTACAGATAAGACATAATTTTGTCTGAGCACAGCAGTTCTGTCCTTTGGTTAGTCCCATTTGTAACCTGTTCCCATTCAACAACATGCAGTTCGTGATCTGGATGGAGACATGCATTCTCTCTAGATGTGTTTTGGAATGTGAATGCTGTACCAGCCAAAGCTCCCATACAGAGGGGCTAGGATATGTCTGCTTTCTTTTGCTCCATGTGAAGGGAGTATTTACCTTTCAGAGCATTTCTAGGAATAACTAATAATTAAGGATACTTTAATGAATGTAGTTAATTTCCTATCCTAGAAATTTGTCAAGAAAGCACTTTTGCCCACATTACCATATTTGCAAGGTTAATGTAGTGTATTTAATAAGATAAATAAAGCCTGTCATGACATTTCAAGCAAATTTTAACAGGAGAATTCAAAGCCGTTTTGAAAGCTTAATCTCTAAGCAGTTGCCTAGTCATGCTGAAATGTTAACTCCTGAGCTATCAGTGGGAATTTAGGTTATCAACATCACAGAAAATGTAAATTAGTGTTAAAAGCAGCTGATGTGCAAGGTAAGGCAAAGGTATTTTGTAGATGGTCTAAATTATTCTGGTACTAGTGACAAAGCCCATTATGGGAATAAATACAGCGGGCTCTAGAAAGGGGAGGGCAGGCAGGTGGGCATTGCCTCCTCCTCCTCCATGATTCCAGCTAGGTAAAGGGAGCGGCAGGCATTGCCACCTCTTCCACTCCTGCTTCCAGCTGCGTGAAGGTGGGATGGGCATTGTCTCCTGCTCTGCGTCTGATTCCATCCAGGTGAAGGGCACAGCCATTGTCGCCTGCTCTGCGCCAGCGGGTTGAAGGGGGAGCGGGCACTGCCACATGCTCTGTTCCATCCTGATCCAGGCTGGGTGAAGGGGGTGGGTGGTCATTGCCACCTGCTCCATACCTAATCCCAGCTGGGTGAAGGCAGGGGGCAGGCATTGCCAACTGCTCCGATCCTGAGTCCTGATCCAAGCTGGGTGAAGGGGGGGCGGGCATTGCCATATGCTCTGCAACTGATCTCAGCTGGGTGAAGTCAGGGGCTGGGCATTGCCAGCTGCTCCACTCCTGATCCCAACCAAAGCCAAAAGGGAAGCCCCCGGGGGCTACAAGATATGCAACAACAACAACCGGAGGATGCCACAACAGTAATAGTTATATAATACTTTATAATAAAGTGCAAAGGTGCAAAGTGTGTAAACAAGGTACAAAAATTCAAAAGGTACAATAATTACAATGAATACAAAACAGCAGTCTGTCGCCAAGGTAATTAATTTAACAACCATACAATGATGGGCTCAACTGGAGGTGGAGAGTGCAGTAAGGAAGGGTTGGAGAGAAACAGTCCAAAAGATCACGCAAAGGGTAAAAGGGACCACGCTAGCCGACGGGCTAAAGCTTCCATTTACAATTCCCGTTTCGGAGCTTCTTCTTCCAGGGCTAGTCTCTAGGGGTTATTAAATACAATATAATAATAAATAATCACAGATGAACCACATTCCTACATGTACCCCCCAAACTGTAAACATATATAACAATAAATACTCACTATCCGTAACCAACACTCCTCACACACCCACCAGTACAGAGCAGAAATTCAATCGACAGGTGTAAGAACTCAACGACACACCCCTCCATTTATACTCACTCCCCTGGGTCACCGAGTCATACAGAATTAAAGGGGTCGTACTACACTGGACTGCAAGTATACAACCATGCAACAAAAATAACGAAAATAACGAAAATAAAGCTAGACTTGCACAAAGAACTGGGCACACCGATAGTTCATTAGCCAAGAAAGCATGTATAGTCAATAGAGAGGTTTAAACCCCCTGGGCTCATACTCTGGAGTGCGAAGATCCATTTCGACTCGGATCGTAAAAGGTTGGTGGTACAACCAGCATCCAGCACCTCCAGTACCGAGACAGACAACTCCCTGGGATCATTATGGTAAGATATAAAATGTTCAACTTTATGTTCAGATTGAAGTCAAAGAGATTGGTGGAATTCCGTCTGACTCTTAAAAATTGACCAATAGGGATGTTATTTTTCAAACGTCTAGGATGAAACGAGTCATAATGTAAATAGGAATTCCTATCCGTTGGTTTTACAAAAGGCCGCACCCCAAGAGAGCCAGGTGTGCGTTTGTAAATGGTGACATCTAAGTAATTAATACAACTCATACTCCCAACCCAGGAAAACTTCAATCTGCACTGTCGAGCAATGGATGCTTGTTTTGCTTTAAGAGGCTACCCAGCAGCGGTTACACGACCAGCCATTAGGAGAGCGGCTTCTACTCCGCGTGAATTACTCTTACAGCCGAGACCCCGCCAGCGGGACCCTAGAATTAAGTGGTCCATGGAATATACTTCTATGACGGGTGCCATAAATAAAATCATTAGGAGACACTGGCATTTGGTGAGCGGGATCCCTGGCTGTGAGCAATACCCCCTAATGGGTCTTAGAAGAACTAGAAGCCTTAAAGATATTCTGGTCAGATCGGAGTTTAGTAGACCAACTCCTGGTCGCTCTCTTCCATCTGGACATTTTCCTTGTGGCGACTGTTCAGTTTGCAATTTGATGGTGGACTTATCGAGTTTAATAACTCCCAGGAGAACTCTCCCGATTAAATTTTCCACATGCAAATCTCCCAATGTGGTGTACATCATTCAATGTGGGTGTGGCCTCAATTATGTTGGCAGCACCACACGGCAGCTACGTGTCCGGATACAGGAGCACCTGTCTAGAATTAAAAACCAAGTTAGGGAGGCCCCCTTAGTTGAACATTTTATATCTTACCATAATGATCCCAGGGAGTTGTCTGTCTCGGTACTGGAGGTGCTGGATGCTGGTTGTACCACCAACCTTTTACGATCCGAGTCGAAATGGATCTTCGCACTCCAGAGTATGAGCCCAGGGGGTTTAAACCTCTCTATTGACTATACCTGCTTTCTTGGCTAATGAACTATCGGTGTGCCCAGTTCTTTGTGCAAGTCTAGCTTTATTTTCGTTATTTTTGTTGCATGGTTGTATACTTGCAGTCCAGTGTAGTACGACCCCTTTAATTCTGTATGACTCGGTGACCCAGGGGAGTGAGTATAAATGGAGGGGTGTGTCGTTGAGTTCTTACACCTGTCGATTGAATTTCTGCTCTGTACTGGTGGGTGTGTGAGGAGTGTTGGTTACGGATAGTGAGTATTTATTGTTATATATGTTTACAGTTTGGGGGGTACATGTAGGAATGTGGTTCATCTGTGATTATTTATTATTATATTGTATTTAATAACCCCTAGAGACTAGCCCTGGAAGAAGAAGCTCCGAAACGGGAATTGTAAATGGAAGCTTTAGCCCGTCGGCTAGCGTGGTCCCTTTTACCCTTTGCGTGATCTTTTGGACTGTTTCTCTCCAACCCTTCCTTACTGCACTCTCCACCTCCAGTTGAGCCCATCATTGTATGGTTGTTAAATTAATTACCTTGGCGACAGACTGCTGTTTTGTATTCATTGTAATTATTGTACCTTTTGAATTTTTGTACCTTCTTTGCACCTTTGCACTTTATTATAAAGTATTATATAACTATTACTGTTGTGGCATCCTCCGGTTGTTGTTGTTGCACACCACTCCTGATCCCAGCTGGGCGAAGGTGGGGGGGCAGGCATTGCCACCTGCTCCGCACCTGATCCTGGCCTGGGCTTCCCACTGCTGCACGGTCTCTGAGGGATGGGCTGCCTCTTCTGTGCTTCCCTCCATGGCAGTGGCCTCTGGAGGTACATCAGGGTAGGAAGTGAGTTGTCTGGAACATGGTTAACCTTTTATATAGTAGGATGGTAGTAAAGAAGGTAAAGCTTTGTAAAATGAAATAAAAAGGTGTGCCCAAATAACTATAAGCCTAGAGAGTAAAATAGGGGTATTTAGATAGGTACAGTTTATATTGAGAGCAGTGACAGTGTTGAAAATTGTATTTGCCTGACTTGCAATGCAATTCTATGCAGGTTTACTTAGAAGTAAGCTTCACTGTATTCAATGGTGCGTGTTCCCACATAGTTGTGCAGAAGATTTCACTGTTGAAGAATGAATTTTAGTTGCTGTTAACACTAACTCTGAAATCATGAGGCAAACATTACAGACCTGAGCTCAGATCATACGATGCAATCCTAAGCAAAGTTACTCCAGTGTAATCCTATTGAAATCTGTTTAGGATTGCATTGATAGTCTAAACCCTGGCTGCTTCCACACACATTGGATAATCCACTTTCAATACTCTTTAGTGAACATTTGAAAATGATTTTCCGTGTGTGGAACAAAAAATCCACTTCAAAAGGATTGTGAAAGTGCATTGAAAGTGCATTATTCAACGTGTGTGGAAATGGCCCCTGTTTAGAAATTTCCCAGTACTATCTATGATGGTAGCAGTCATGGCTTTGGAAAGAAGTCTGCTAGAACCCTGGGACATGAAATTTCTAGAGCACTTGTTTGTCCTTACTATGAATTCGTCTATGTTATGCTGAGAAAATTAAATCTCCCAGGATTCCTAATCTTTAGGAGATGGTGTCAGAGAGAGAAAGAGGGCTCCAGTGAGACAACCAAACAACAATAGGTAAGAGGGAAGGAAAGAGGGGAAGGCATTAAAGGGGATTGGGGGAGGCATTCAGGATCCTATCACACTTACAATATGTCAGTGGGAGCATCATGAAATCCAAATTCAGAACTGTGTTCAAAGAAAATGAGTTGTTTTCCTATTTATTTATTTATCTGTACATTTATAATAGCTCAGTTTGTTTATTTTATTTACTACTTTTCTCACTGAGACTCAAGGGTGGGTTACCTAATGTAAGTAAATACATTTAATAACAAGGGGCATCCAATGAACAATGTAATAAGATTGAATTGTAGAAATGTGGAGCCAATCAGAAGTCTGAAACAGAGCTGAAACAAACCTGATAGCAGAGCATAAGCATTTAAACATGACACATAAAATGATGCAGAAATTACAGAGTCGGTGCAGACTTTTAGAACAGACAAATCACAATAGTATAGTCTTCAGTCTCGGGGATTCGGTTTCGTTTTCTCAGCCATGCCGGACGCTCCTCTCGGCTGGTCCGGGAGGAAACGACCGGGCACCCTGACCGGGCGGCTGACCCGCAAGGATTAGCCCCCAGGACTCCCAGGGAGGGAGCCAGGGTCCGGGACGCGGCGGGAAGAACTCCCCGAAATCAATGCGGGGGGGGAATTGCCCGTTTGTCCCCATGGAGGCCGGCAGATGTGCGCGGCGCCTTGAGTGCCGCCGGGCAACGAGAAACGGCAAGTAAAAGAAACAGGCGGAAGCCTGTAAACAAGCGAATCCCTTCTGTTCTACAAGCGTTTGTGAAGGAGAGGTTGATCTGAAGAAGACTCGCTCTTCCCCTTCGTTGAGTTCCAGAATTTTGTTGGCGCCCCCCCCCCCAAATGGCAGCAAAGAGGCAAAGTCCCGCTCTCGGTAAGTCAATCTCGGCTACCTTGCAGAAGGGGGAGTCGCTCGAAGAGTTGGTACGCAGGGCGGTGGTGGAAGCTATAAAACCCTTTGTTGACAAGCTGAACGAAACTGATCAAAGGGTGGGCTTAATTGAAAGCGAGGTGAAAACCATTAAGGCAGCAGCGGGGGGGGGCAGAAAAGTCTGCTCTGGAAAGTGCGTCACTTGTGAAGGCTACAAAAAGGGAGCTGAAGTTGGTGGAGAACCAGCTGATCGGGCTACAGGTGGAACGAACGCAGACAATTTTGCGTCTCCAAAACGTGAAAGAGGAGGAAAATGAGGATCTGGGGGATTTGGTCTCGGAATTACTGGCGACACCCGCGAGGACGACTAAAGAAGAGGTTAAAAGCGCCATTTTGGAGGTCCGTCGGGCTTCTTCAAAATATGCAACAAAGCGACAGTTGCCTCGTGAGATCATTATTGACTTTTCATCTAAAAAGATTCGGGACACCATCCTATATAACTCATACAATGCGGATTTGGACTTTATGGGTTTGAAAGTCAAGATTTTGAAGGACGTTCCATTTCTAGTCCGGAAACGGCGTTTTAAATATAAAAAGTTTGCAGCACTTCTGAGGGACCATGGAATAAAGTACAAATGGTTATTCCCGGAAGGAATATGGTTCAGATATAAAGATCAGGCCTATAAGATATTATCAGAAGATCAACTAAAGGATTTTGAGAATAAAAACCCAGAACTCTGCTGCACCAAGAACGAAGAAAAGGAGGAGCCGGAGGGGGGGGGGAGGAGGAGAGCATCGCAACAGCAGTTGCACAGAGAGAATTGCGTCCGGGACCTAGAAGGGGGAGGAAAGTTTAACCAGAATTTGAAATGTTTATTCTCTGTATGATTAACCACTCCATCATTATTTTATGGAGCTATTTTTGTATTATGACAGTATGAAGGGAAACATTGAAGTGTAGTGTTTAGTGTTTGTAGTTCATTCCTCCCCTTTTCTTTTTCCACCCCCCCCCCTTTGTCCCTTTCCTCTCCCCTTTCCTTGTGATAGTTTTGTGTAGTGTTTTGTAGCTATGAAAAATAAAAAAATTATAAAAAAAAAAAAGTATAGTCTTCAGTCTCTATACCTTGACCAGTGCAATTTTCTGAACCATTTCATTACAGTGCAGCCCTATTACCTGTGCAAAAAGAGCCTTCCTGAATAAATCAGTTTTGTGGAAAGCTGGGAGAGTGGGAGCCCTCCTAACTTCTTCAGACAGGTCTTCTATAAGGTGGGGCCAAAATAGAGATGCATGTATAAAAGCAGTTGTTGATTTTTGCCCATTTGCAGGTTGGTACCTGCAGAAGGCCTTGTTCAGATGAGCAAAGTTGTTGTGGTGTAGTATAGCTAGCTAGAGAAGTGGTTTGGCAGATATGAGGGACCAAGAAGACCATGAGGGGCTTTGCATGTGATGCCCAGTGCCTTAAACTGAGCCTGGTAATTGATGGGCAGCTAATGTAATGATTGCAGAATGGGAATAATATGCATGTTGTTCCTGATAAAAACACTGAGCTGCAGTGTTTTACTCTAACTGGAGTCTACAAGTTTTCTCCAAGTTGAGGTTACTGTAGTGTGGATCCAGGTGGCTCGATTGGCCATGTCAAGGCAGGGGGCCTTCTTGAGAGCATGCCTGAGTTGGAAGAAAGTATTTTTTTGCAGTTGCATTAACTTATTTCTCCAGCAACAGTGTTGGATCCAATATAACTCCTAGGCTCTTTTTGGACACCATTTCAAAACTGAGCAGACAGGCTTGCCCATCATTAATTGAGTGAGAAACTGGATCAATACAGACAACCCTTTTGTGATATTTAGCACATACCTGTACATGAGTTGAAGTAAAATTCCACTTGAATATAGCTACAGTGTACAGGAACCAATCATATAAGTTTTCCCCACATAATGTAAATGAAAGTGTGTAGGGGGCTAATTAACTTGCATACCAAACAGTAACATGCACCATATGATAAACTACTATGTATTGTATGATCATCAGTGCCTACCAATGTGTCTTATAATGCAGGGGCTCATCTTCTGCTTTTGCTTTGGCTTATCATTAGAAGTAGGAGAAATATGCATATCAGCAAGAAGATCTTGGCAAAGGAGAACCCTGTATAAAAGTTGCTGGTGTGCAGATTGTGTTGGTCCATACTAGACATGGGCACGATCTGAATTACGATTTCAAAAAAACCCCAATTTTGGCATCTGTGCCATCATGACTCAGCTAATCGGTTCTGTCCATGGCAACTGATCCAGCAGTCGGGGGTTTGCTTGTTCAGGACTTGATCGGATATATCGGTTTCTGTTCGGAATTGCAGACACTTTGGCACCACTAATTTATTCCTGGAGCAACGGAGCTAGGGGAATGAGCTGTGTTTGCCCTCCTTCTGTCGTCCTCGAAACACAAATGGAAGCCCAGCTTTCCTTGATTAGCAGGCTTCCTTACAACCACGGAGCAGCAACCCAGGGGAGGGAGGGGGAAGGGGGTGTTCTGAAGCCATGGGCACAAAGGAAAGGCAAAAGGCAGCACAGGAGGCTGGGAGGGCACCCGCGCCGTTCGTCTTTCACCAGGACAAGGGGTGTGCAGGCAAGCCGGCCGCCCCTTGTCTTGCGGGGCAGGTGAACAGCGTGGGCAGCCGCCGAGCCACTCACGCTGTCGCCAGCTCCGCAGCGCACCGGGACAGCCAGCTTGCTGCATGGGCGGGGGGGGGGGGTGACCCAGGAGCGCGCACACGCAAGAGCCTGACTACGGTTACCCTGGGCGCTGGCAACCGTAGATCCGGCCCTGGGAATGTCCCCTCCCTGAGGGAAGGTGGCTCGTTGCCGGGTTAAAAACTCCCCCCCTCTACTCTAAGTGTGTGTGTGTGTATGTCCCCTCCCTCCCCGAAGGGAGGCGGCTCATCGCCGCCTCCCCCTGCCCACCGGGCCTGGTGGCCGCTGCCACTGACCACCATTCCTATATCGCTGGAAACAGCGGGGCGCCCTCCCACTTTGGTGTTCCTGTTTCCAGACCAGAAACAGGACTTGATCGGTTAGAATCGGTGGCCTGGGTTTGGCAGTGGCCCGGATCCACGAACGGCTTAATCGGTATTTTTTTTGGATCGTGCCCATCTCTAGTCCATACACTCCATTACCCCTATTTCCAGCACTAATGGATACAGGCTGAAGCAGAATAAGTTTATAACAGGGATGGAATGTACATCTAGGAGTAAACAAGGAAGATGTAATCCCTCAAATGCATTCCATGCAGCCAGAGAGATACAACAGACCTACATAGTAATAAACTACATAGTAATAAAAGTGGGGGTAGTGCAGCTCAGAGGGTATGATGAGATCTGGCAATGGGTGTTGATGAATTTCAGCTTCACAAAGTCCACTGAACATATTTTGTAAAGTGTCTTACCTGAGCCATTGACTTAATGTTTTCTTTTCCTGTAAAAGTCCAGAAGCAGGGAAGTATTTGAAAAATCCTCATGTAAGACACTGAGGGGCTTTGGGATGCAATCATCAACCCACTTCCCGGCTGCCAGCCCTGGGCAAGTCTCAGGTAATCATTAGCGAAGAGCCCTTGTGTTCCTAATGGTTTCTCCGCCTTGCCTTTTGCAGGATGATTGGTTTCTCAGCCTTCTTAATAATACACACTAAAAGCATCCACATCTACAGTTAAACGAGGCCCCAGCTGGCAAGGTGAGAAAGCGAGAGCACATTTCAGGCATAGGGCAGCTCGTTCCTTCATGAGCCCCCCCAAACAGAGCAGGCAGCTCATTATTACACACACATACTGATATGGGGGGGGGGAGAACTGGAAGGGGGAGGGCACAGGCAGGCAGAGAAACTAGATAGTCAGTGTAGACAGACTGCAAGGGTAACAAACCACTATGGCAGAAGGATAGGGGGAACAGATCAATGCAAAGAGATGGAAGAATGGATCGATATTAGAGGGAGGCAGGTACAATTGAAAGATGGAGGGAAAGATATTGTTGAGGGGTGAAGGGACTGATAAAGTAGGACAAATCCAGAGTGAGGGGATAGAGAGACAGATAAGAGAGGCTGAGAGAGACAGACTGGGGAAGGAAGGCATGAACAAGCTAGCAAGGCAGTGAGGCAGACCATGGGTGGGAAGTGGGAGAATGACAGAATAGATTGCTACAGTTGGTAGATTGATTTTTGTTGTTAGATATATTGCAGGTCAAACGCAGCCCTCACACCCCATTGCCTTCACATCTGTTTTTTCTTCCACCTGCCTGTCAGCCCCCTGCTGCGTCCTCAATTTTTATTTCAGTCAAAGCCCCTCATGTTTCCCTGCAATGAGTCTGCCAGCCCTGGAGGGGGAGGAGGGAGAGCAAAGCAACAGGTCAATCAGCTTTCATCCTGTGTGTCCTGCTGCCTTGGTGATGTTTTGCTACAGGAAGCTTTAAAGAGCGTGCAATTACAAGAATGATTCTTTCACCTACAGGAAACTGTCAGAAATCCCTAGTCAGTCCTCCGAGTGGTAGAGACCAGCAAAATTACCTGGCTCCATCTGTACTACCTCTGTCAGTGAATGTTTGAATTGGCCCTACATGGCTCAGCTTCTAGATAGATTCAGGGTAATATTAGCGAGATGTAAAATTCAGACTTACTTTGCAAACATTCCGTGGTGAGGATTCTGAGACAGTCCAAAGCGATAGGAGGTCTCACAGCCAACATGTATTATCTGAATCTGTACAATGAAAATGTTCTCTTCTACAGCACTCTGCTCCCTAGTGCAGCCTTGCTCAGCTCAACTCAGCTCCAGTATTTCTTCTAGCAAGTTCCATAGATAGTCTGTCTCACAGAGACACAACCACACCCACAACTCAGGGTGAACCAAAAAAGTCTAAGAGACCTCCAGGAATTACCTTGACAATAAAGCCCTGTTCACAGGTTACAATGAATGGGTGTATATCCTGCATAAACCTACATACATCTATTTGTAAAGGCCAGCTTGTGTTCACTTAACAGATGAAACCAAGGACCAGTACCTCGATAAATGTGGGGTTTGAGTCAAACATTGAGCCATACATGTGTTGAATGTAACATAAGAATTACTCAACGCATGTACAAAGAAAAATCACATGTGTACTGTATACAAATTGTATGTGTGTTCACTGTAACTTGTTAACAGGGCTCATGTGTACATAATACCTCTTTAACCTCATGCCACAGATTCCTCTTGGGCTGGAGGTTGAAGTACTACTCATGCATGTATACTTGTTCAGAAACCAAAGAGCTTACAATTAAAGTATAATAAGAAGATGCTTGGCCAATTCTGGGTTGTGCTTAGGATGGGGGGAACCAGTCATATGACACTGGCCAAGACCCAAACTCAGTATAACAGCAACAACATTTGATTTATATACCACCCTTCGGGACAACTTAATGCCACACTCAGAGCAGTTTGCAAAGTGTGTTGTTATTATCCTCACAGCAATCTCCCTGTGAGGTGGGTGAGGCTGAGAGAGCTCTGAGAGAGTTGTGACCGACCCAAGGTCACCCAGCTGGCTTCAAGCAGAGTGGAGAATCAAACCCGGTTCTCCAAATTAGCGTCCTGCCACTCTTAACCACTACACCAAACCGGCTCTATAGTATACAGACCCACAATGTCTACAGATGGCCTTATTCTTATCTGCAGGCAAACAAAACCAGGAGGGATGCAGAACTGAGAGAAAAACTTTAAGCTTTGGAGAAGGATTTGAAAGTTTACAGCAATGGTATGTAAAGCTCAGGATGGTACCCTCATGTCTCCATTTGCAATTAAACCATGATTTTGGGAGATTAGCAGAAACATGCAAAATATCTGAGGGTGAACATAATCTGCTCTTCACTGACCCTTACTCTGTGACCATTGCTGTGGTACATCTGGAATAGTTTCATTGCCTTTGATGGATCAGCACAAAGAGGAAGGATCAACCCCCTCAGCTCTTCCTCTTGGTGGGCCTTTTGGCTGAAGGATGCCTGCTGCAGCCAGCCTAGTGCATCAAGTATTGTGGACGAGCATCCTTAGCAGGGCCTTGCCTTCCTCAGGCACACTCCCCATGGCTGAGATACAGTCATCAACAGCCAGTCTGAGGGGCACTCCCTATTCACATGAACCTCGCATGCTGTTCCTTACAGCAGCCCATTATTGTCTTGTAGCATCCAATTAAATAACAGAAACAAAACAAGTCTCCTTCTCCTTCTGAGCTGATTGTTCTCTTGCCTCCTGGGGTGCTTGAAACAAATAGCATTTACAATTTCAAATTGCTTTGCTTTCCAGCTCTGGGCTCCCCTTTCCCTGCTCCCTATGCTACCCCCGCCTCTCTCTGTTTCTTAGTAGCCACTACAGGGAAGGGGACACTGGAAGAAGTTTCTGTGCCATCTGGGTAACAGCCAAATCTGGCAGTGTTGAGCAAGCCTCACTCCTGATACAGCAACAGGCTGGGCTTTTATCTACACATTTGCAGAGGAGGAACACTTAGAGAGGTAGCAGCATGTGCCCTTGGGTTTTCATGCAAGGGAAGAGCGCCCTCTTCTGCAACATGTAGCTCTGAACTGCTATTCCTTCATCTACAAAGCTCTGTCTTCCTTCAGCACATTAGTTTGGACTCTCCCTTTATTGTCTACCTTTTTCTTTTTCTCCCTCCTTGCTGCCTCTCCCCTCATTGTTTTTACTGTGCATTTTCTCTGTCTCTAAGCACGCATTGTGTCATAGCTTTGCTTGCTATGAATTCTGTAGCAGTAGCTGATGCCTCAAGTAGTGAGACAGGGATCGTAAAATGTGTATAGAAATTGAGGAAAGTTCTCTTAAATCTTTCTGTGAAGGTTCACTGAACAATTATGTGTTCCTTTCTCATTGAAACCTCATAGCAATCCCATTCCCATTTATCCAAACTTCAGAATTTCTTCTCAAGTGTTGGCTGTGTCCCAATCCCCTTTAATAAATGAAATTGTACTGCACCTAAACCAGAATACAAACTCGTTTTGATGTAGTAGCTAAACAGTGCCACCCTAAGCAGAGTTACACACATCTAAGTGCATTAACGTCAATTGATGTAGGATGGAACTGGTTGTTTAAATGTTTATCATACATTGTCAATTCATAGAATCATAGAATCTTAGGGTTGGAAGGTACCTCTAGGGTCATCTAGTCCAACCTCCTACACAATATAGGAAATTCACAACTACCTTTCCTCCACACACCCTCAGTGACCCCTGCTGCATGTCCAAACTGGCCTGGGGAAAATTGCTACCTGACCCCAAGGTGGCGATCAGCCTTACCCTGGGCATGTAAGAAGGGGCCACAAGAACGAAGCACTGATGTAACCCTTCCTGCCCTCCCTCTCATGATCTGCCTAGGTTCATAGAATAGGCATTGCTGTCAGATGGCCGTCTAGCCTCTGCTTAAAAACCTCCAAAGGAGGAGAGCCTACCACCTCCTGAGGAAGCCTGTTTCACTGAGGGACTGCTCTAACTGTCAGAAAGTTCTTCCTAATGTTTAGCCGAAAACTCTTTTGATTTAATTTCAACCCGTTGGTTCTGGTCCGACCTTCTGGGGCAACGGGAAACAACTCCACACCATCCCCTATATGACAGCCCTTCAAGTACTTGAAGGTGATTATCATTCGTCTGTTTCCCTCCACAACCCCCCCATTCACATGCCCATTTTAAATTTCATGCTAAGCATTCTGGGATTCACTCTCACACACATATCAATACCACTTTTTGTGTGTGCTTGAATTTGTAGCATGCACATCTCTAGCCCAGCTTACCACACTCTCATGGTAGCATTTTTGTCCTTCTGGTCTTCCAGATCTAACAGCGACATTGCACCCTTCCCCTTTCCAGTTCTCTAAACAGGTTCTTCCATGCCCTTTCCCTTTGAGTTAAGCCAGAACCCCCTAATTAAGAAGAAACAGGGCAGGAATAAGAATAAGAGAATATTACCATGGGAAGACCAGTGCTAAAGGATGACACAGTTGCTGAATCAGAAAGCATTTGAAATGAAAGAAGCATGTAATTAAACTCCAGGGATAAGAAGGGAAGCTGCTCAAGGAGCAGAAGCTATGGTTCGGGGTTTCTTTCTGGATTTTTTAAAATATTCATATCATTCGTCTAATGTATATACTATTTAAGCAGCAGTATCAACACTATTACACCTACCAAATAGCACAATGTTTATTGCAGGAGGTGATGTATGTAAAGTAATAACACAAAAATTAAAAAAAATACCATCCTTAAAATAGCCCATCTCTGATCACAGGAGGCAATGTGTCTTCTTGAAAATGCATTTTAATTTTTTTTAAGTCTAAGTGTATGAAATCTTTTGAACTAAATTGGTCCTCCGACCAAAACCTTTCGAAGGGACTGAATGTTGATTATTTCTAAGGGGAATGATGGAAATTTCATTAGCATTATGTTCCTTAACTGAAGTACTTACTGAAATGGTGCCATGCTAATAAAACCAAGGCTAGGTCTCATGCCTCTTCCATTGTTTTTACATGAGACCTGCAGAAACTACTGTGGCCCAGTGGGCTTCTGTCATGCTTATATATGATGTCATAAATAAGCATGGAAGATATGCAGTGGGCCACAGTAGTTTCTGCAGGTCTCATGTGACTCACTGAAAACTGAAAGATGCTTGAGAGATAGCCTCCAGTTGATTGGCAAGAGCCAATACATACAAAGAGCCAAGTGGCTGGCTCTTTGAATACATTAAGTAGTTGGTTCTGTAAATTAAAGCACTAATCACCTGTAAACTCTACTGGTCAGAAGCTTCAGGTGACGTCAAATGGGACAGTAAGGTTTTGGTTGGCATAATAGCTATTCTGAAGGAACCTACGGTGGCTACCCATTTGTTTCAGAAAACAATTCAAAGTTCTGGTTCTTGCTTTTTCAGCCCTAAATAATCTGATATTAAGATATTTGAAGTATCCTAATCTCAAACTATTTAGACTGAAATAATCTCAGACTGAAGTCTCACCTGCTCCCATATACAATCCTGTCCGTCTTGTATATTTCTCCTACAGAGGCCAAATAATACATACACATATTGTCAGAGGTTTGGTAGTTGATCACCAGAGACAGTGCTCTCCCTTAGCAGTTTGCCTGGTGTTTTGTGTGTTAAGTTTTAGGTGCCAGGATTTTAAAAAAACCTCCTGGGTGCTTTGCTGATTTTGTATATGTGCACACTCCACTCATTAATATTTAGCTCTTCCCGCCGCTGGTTTTATTGTTCCATTTTTAATATACCTGGTTGTAGAATTTTACTGCTTGGTTTTATGATATAAATGATCCTGTCTGTTTTTATTGCATGTGGTTGCTTAAATTGTTTGTTTATACATAGGTTTCTTTTTTTATAACTGATATTTGTTTTAGTGTTTATGTGGGTCAACCACCATATATATTCAGTATATTCCACCATATATATTCACTATAGCTGTCATTTTTATTGAAAAGGTATTCTGAACCTCAGGTTAGGTCATGCCTAAAACTTATGTAAAGTTTGAAATCAGGGAGGGATCTTCAATATAGCTTGGTACTTTAAATAGAGAAGCCAAGGATTGAATCTGAGTTTGTCTACACGGGAGGGGCAAGACTCTACCACTGAGCTATGACTGCTCCTTCGTATCATCTATGCATAACAATCCCTTTATGGAGATGTTGGAGTGATCTGCTGTCCCAGATGTATTAAATATATACAGTAATTGGAGCTGTTTTTATTGAAAAGTTCCTCTGAACCTTAAATAAGATCATGTTGAAGAGTCAAAGCAGGTAAGATGCTAGGCGGCTCATGACTAGAGCCTCACAGCATTTTAAAAATGCTAATAAAAGCAGCACCAGGCCCCAATTGGGATCAAGGCCAAATGAGAGAGAGGGAACTTTGCTTTCCCCCTCCCTAAATTAAAATAGTCTCTCTGAGTTGCATACTCCAGGATGGGAAATTCCTAGAGATTTGGGAGAGGAGCCTCAGAGGCAGAGTTTGAGGAGGGGAGGGACCTCAGCTAGGTATAATGCCATTGGGGTCCACCCTCCAAAGTTGCCATTTCCTTGAGAAGAACTGATCTCTGTAGTCTGAAGGTCACTTGTAATTCTGGGAGATCTCCAGGCTTGCACCTGGAGGTTGGCGATCCATCTCTCCAACATAACACAAACATTTTAGTCTTTTTTTGTGTTTCCCCCCCATAGGACTAATAGTGTCTAGGTAGCTGGAGTCAATCAGCAGCAACAAATGCAGGGAAGCACTTTCCAGTGTTTCCTCCCAACCTGATCTGAGTTTGCCCTCCCCCATGAAGATTCTGTTCGCCTTTTTAAGACCACAGCAATATATTTATTTTATCTGGAATACACAAATCTCCTGATTCAGTTTGACCCTAAACTTTTCCTGAGTTTGGGATAAAAAGTGAGAAATAACTTCTATAAGAGGTACTTAAACATCTGCCATGTACCCCTTGGGTTTTGAGATGCTTGGGAGGATGGCAGAAATAGAAATATTTTAAATAAACACATAAATGTAATGTTGGGTTGTCACCTAACCAAACTGTTCAGCCTCATAGCCAGTTGTTACTGCTTTCTAGCTCGGTCTCTGTATCAGATTCTATCAAATGTTCACAGTAGTTAATAATATAATTAACATGCCCATGTGAATGAAGCCCAGGTTGGTGGGTTGTGTGTGTGTTTTCCTGTTAAGAGAAAGGCTTTGTATTCCTTAGCAAGCACAATAAAGCATTTCTTCAGCAATGCTATCCTGGGAGATGACAGAGGGAAGGCAACCTGATTTTCTCAAGGACAAAAGCCTATATTAATGCACAATTATCTCAGCAGTCAGCAATAATAGTTTTAGAATGTGACAGTAGATTGAGACTTGTAAAAATTCTTGGAAAGTTATATATAAAGCACATTCCACTAGCAGAATGTTAACTCTTTCTGTGTATAGTTCTCCTCCTCCTCTCTTCCTCACCAGTCTTTTGTCACCTACATTTATTTGGCTTGAAAACAATGAAAAGATCTTGAAGAGCCTTTGAGATTTGTGACAGTCAGCTGCAAACAGAGTTATTGAAAAGGCTTTTCTTTTTAATATTTAAATACAGAAAACATCCATGAGTAAAGTCATCTGTGTGGCAGGGCAGATTTTGTTGTGGGGACAGCAATTACTTCAGTGTCATACAGCTAAATATGTGACCTAATTCCATGTGCAAATTCTTGGAGATAACTTGAAAGCTTCATCGATCCTGTCTACCCTGTGATTCACACAGTCATAGCTGTAATCATTAAGTAATGAATTTGTATATGTGAATCAACATCGAAAGGAAAGTTTAGCTAAGTACAGCTTCTCTTATCACTGGGATGGGAAAAGCTTCACCTAGTGAAATACTTAATGCTAAACTTTACTGATGCAGTAAGCCTATGCGTCCTCTGGGCCAATTCAAACTGCAGATGAGAGGTCAGATGATGGAATCCTCCTCCATACAGATAGGTTCAGGTGGGTGGCCACATTGATCTGTTGTAGAAGAGTAAGACTCGAGTCCAGTAGGTCTTTAAGGTGCTACTGGGCCCAAATCTTATAATAGCATTAATACAGAAAAATGCTACAGAGTGGATTTATGCACAAGCTACGTTAGCTGCAGTTTAAAGCCTCAGAATATGAAGGGGCTCTAAATAAAAAACAACAAATTACCATTTGTTTTGGGTAGTGTTGCAGGGAACTCTTGACATAGCTTAGGGGTTCAGCCCATCTTAATCCAGCCATGAATCCTTGATTATAGAAAACTAGCATACAAAGGAAAATGCTAGCCTATGATGCTTCTATCTGATGGTTTTGTACGTGAAGGGATTGTTGCATGGGCAGAGGAGCATACAGTCCATCACAAACCAATCTTGCAGGGTGGAGAAAAGCCCAACCACAGTTTTACCACTTCAGCAAGACCTTGAGATGTATAATGCACAGAAAATTTTCTCTGGCATGGTACTTCCTTGGTTGACATCACAGGGCAGCCTGTCACCAAACTTAACAGAAGGCTTTATGTACATAATGCATTAGCTTGTCCCATTTTCTGAGCTACAGCTGAGGGAACACACCAAGTACTTTTAGCTGACATAAAAACATTGTGGCTTGAAGCTAGAAAACTGTGGGTAGAGTTCCATTTATGCAACAGGACTGTCCTGCACACCTCCTTTCAGCTGTACTCCCCAAATGATTGTCATGTGACATGAAGAAGGAGCCAAAGCTGGGTAGAGTTCACAGAAATTGGAGACACTCCCCCCCCCTTTTTGGTCTGACAGAAAGGGCCAAGCCTCTGAGTTATTCCCATTCCAAATGCATGGATGAGAGGAGCACTGTGTTTATGGAGCTCCCAGATCATAATGCAAGCTGGCAAACCAGATCTTCCTGACCCAGATGACCATGTTGCTTTCAGAGAGACATGGAAGCACTTATGTGCATATAAAGTTTCTGCATATAAAATCAGATGGTGAATGGCTTATATATACATCCAGCGTCTGAAACAGGCTTGAGCAGTTGAGCTCAGTGCAGCCTGTGTGGCAGTGTCCACCAGGGGCTCAATGCACCTCCTGTTTGTCCTGCCTGGAGCTGCAAAATCTGTGTCTGTGTGAGAGAGAATAATTTGACATGCAGTAATGGAAGCCTAGTGACTAGTTGTGCCAGCTTAATGTAATGCAATGAGTTTTGATGCAATGTTGGGTTTTCTTCTACTTTGGAATATCAGCCTAGACATTTAAGGAATTATTATCTTCAGACTCTGATTAAAAATGGTCTTAAAACCACTTTTCTTTCCAGAGAGCATCTGAGCTGTATTTCAGCTGGCCCCTGTCTGCATCACAATTTCAGGTCTCACCTATTCCCCTTTTATCATGTAAGCAAAAGTGAAAACTGGATATGCGCAACATTTTACTGTGTTTCTGATGTTTGAATGTTCACTGGAATTAGAGCACAGAGAGGCAGATGCTGTTGCCAAGACTGAACAAAATGTTTGCCTGCACTTAAATCAGAAGAGGCTGCTTTTTGGTGGATTCATATGCTGATAGTAGATGTGCACCAATAAAAGTAAAAGCACTTTGCAGAGCTGAGCTGAATCCAGGCTGAAGCCTACTCTTGCTTTGATGACCTGCTGGTTTACTTTTATTTACTATTTGAATACAACTTCATTCACAAGAAAGTCTCTACAATTGCAAAGGCTTTTCCTTCTACTTTGGATTGCTGCATTGTCATTGATTCCAAACTATGATTTCTTATTTCAAAATAAAGCACCACAACAACTCTGTCATGTCCGAGCTCATTCCTTAAGCTGTGATGGGGCAACCCTTACCTACAGACAGCAATAAAAGCAGAAAGAGGAATACTCTAGACTGGTGAGGGATAGGAAGAGAACCTTTCTGCAGCCCTTGTATAAAAATAGAATTTGCTTTGGTTGCTTAAATTTGGCCTATTGACGTATTAATCAAGTTACAGCAAATAATTCATGTATCACACGTGCCTAAAGATAGGGATGAGAAATACGAAATGTCACACAGTTTGAATGCCAGTGTTATCAATATATAGAAAATGAGTAAAGCAAACCCTTTCAGTTGAGTAGCTTCAGTTGGACTTCTGTTAACTGATGAACTTCATAGCATCAGGACTATAATGCAAAGGAGAGGTAACCCGGAATGTACACAACAAAGGCCTTTGTTGGGATGTCAGCCTGTCTCTTCATGGCAGAGGTTGTCCATGCACAATATATCTCTGTGTTGGGCCTCTCTTTTTCCATGTGTGTAAGGGCATACAAATGAAGACAGCAACATCCAGGCACAAGATAGTTTCCTCCTATTGGAGTTACCTCTTAACCACTCTCTTGGCTCTTGAGTACCTGCTGATGAGAGTGACATGTACAGGTAGATTATCAGAAAATGTATAGCTGTGTCTATACCTTAAGGACTGGCTACTACCATATGAACCTGCCTGTCCTCTCTGGCCATTCATCTTCTGAGGCCCTTCTTCGGGTGTCCCCATCATCTGAGGCTAGATGGGTGGCAACCCAAGAAAGAGTCTTCTCGGTTGTGGAGTCAAAACTTTGGAACTCCCTTCCCAGGAATAGTCGTCTGTATCATTGTCTCTGACCTCTTTGTCTTGTTTAGTGTTCATCCACTAACTTTTTTTTGGCTCTCCTCCCTGGTTGTGTTGGTATGTTTATAAATTTTATTGTATTGTCTAAATATTTTATATACACTTTTATTTTAAATGCTGTTTTACGTCTTAATGTTTCAATGTTGAAATGTTTTGATGTATGCCACCTTGGGGACCCTATTGGGTGGAAAGGCAGCATAGAAATGTTTTAAACAAATAAATATCTTCCACATGGCTGCAGATGCCAGCAAGTAACATGGGGATGCCACTAGTAAGAGGTAAGCCATTGTATGCCAGCTGTGATAATTTAACCTGTTCTTTTTTCAATGTGCGCACAGTCCAGGAATCATCTGTATTCAGATTCAATCAGAAAGAATCAGAGAAGAGGTATGTTTTTTTATCTACTTCTGCAAACCAAAAATGGCACAAGGACATTGCAGTGAGCATAGCTTAGTGGTTGGGGGTCCAGATTTAGAATACAAGGGCATTTGTAGGGTATGTGAGGAATTGGACTCGGAAAGAGCAGCAGAAATACGTGGTTCGGCTGACTCCATTTCTAGCGATCCTGTTGTGTTCTGTAGTCCGTGCACTAGGAAAGGGAACAAACTGCTTAAAAAAAAAAAGAGGCACTGGTACTCATGCTATCTCCCCTTAGCCCAAGTCCCAAATGCCCAAGAAGTGCTAGTAGTCCATATAAAAGTGCTGATATTTTGGATGAGCATGCACCCCCTGGAAAAAAAAGCCCTGGGTACAGAAGGGGACAACAAAAATTATCAACGGGTGGAGCATCTACTGTATACCTAAAGCATTGGTTACTATTTAGTTTTAAACCAGCAAAGGTAGCATGGTGGCAGGGGGACTTACAGAAGTTTACATGTTCCACCAGGCCTTTGGTAGTTGAGGCAAATGGGTCTCCTATTTGGCCTCCTACTTGGGGAGGGGAGAGCGTGTCCCTTTCCAGTTTTTGCTTCTCTCATCTGTTGATTGCCGCTAGCCACTGTGGGCCCACAATGACTGTATGCGGGATTGTGCAATGTGCACTGCTGAGGGTGGGTTGTGAAACTGCATCTGCTCTTTTTATGCTACCAGTTTTTAACTGTTTATTTTTTGTGTTTTTAAATTGATGTGATCCACTCTGAGTCTGCTTGCAGGGAGAGCAGACTACAAATCTAATAATAAATAAATAATAGTAATAAATAAAATATAAATTTATAAAATGGTGTGGAGAGAGGAAATGTTCTCTTTTTCAGAACATGGCTTTCTCCTTTTGAGGGAAAACATACTATAGAAATATATACTGGAACTTGGGTCCATCAAATGAAATTGATTAGCGGTAGTGTCAACATTCCTTTTTTGTGTAGCATATATTTATGGGATTTATTGCAAGCTGTAGGGTAGATGCAGGGCCATGGTTCAGTGCTAGAGCATCTGCTTTGTATGCAGAAGGTCTCAGGTTCAATCCTCAGCATCTCCAGTTAAAAGGATGAGCCACTAGGTGATGTGAAAGACATCTTCTCAAGACCCTGGAGAACCACTGCCAATCTGTGCTGAAAATACTGACCTTGATAGACCAGTACACTGACTTGGAATGAGGCAGTAGCATCTGTTCGTATGTGTCGTGATGGCCATCAGATTTAAAAAGGACTGGACAAATTCATAGAAGAGGTCTAGCAATGGTTATTAGCCTTAAATGGTCCATGAAGTTGGAACTGGAAATTGGACAACTGCTTCTCTAGGAAGCAGTGCTAAATCCTAGAAACCAAGTGATAGACACTGAAAGTAATGAAGCAGAAATATATTAAGAGGTAGTGAACTGCTTGAGAACGCTTGTGTCCACGAAATGTTCTTCTAGAAATTATACAGAGCCATTAGACACCTGGTATGACAAGGAATGTACAGTGGGGGAAAATAGTATATCTAGGCAAATTAGGGAAGCTGGTGATAGTAGATCTGAGGAAGCTGGTTTAGTTTAGTTTAGTGACACTGAGAGATCTCTGTCTTTTGGTGCTACACCTCTGAAGATGCCAGCCACAGCTGCTGGCGAAACGTCAGGAACTACAATGCCAAGACCACGGCAATACAGCCCGGAAAACCCCCAACAACCATCGTTCTCCGGCCGTGAAAGCCTTCGACAATACATCTGGTTTAGTTTTATTAACACAGTAAGTTCTATTAGAAGCTAACAAAGCTATGATAACTAAAGGAAACCTCTATATGCAAAATTAGTATGCCTGTGTATGCTAGATTACAGATGATGAAGGGCTTGTCATGATCTCCCAAGGCAATTCTTATTCCTATTATATCGTAGCTAGTTAAATAACAATAATAAATAAGCTGCTGTTATAAAGCAAAGGAACTTTCTTCTGAAGAAGCTCGTCTCTTGGATACTTTGGCTAACTTTTCGAATTTAATTCTAGTGCTGTTCTTCCATGTCATTCCCATCCTGTTAAGGCAAATGTTTATAGAAGGGATTGGGGGTGGGGGAGGAAAAGCCACCCTCTTTAGTTTGAAGCAGTCTGTCAGTGCATAAACTATGCCAATGTATTTGAGAGTTAAGTTGACAATGAAACCCATAAATCTAAGATAAATAATTTATCTTATGTGAACACATTTCAGTGTTTTTCTTCCACATCCATTTGTTTCTGGAATGAAGCAAAGTGGGGCTGGCACTCCCTGACAAGTCTCAAATGGTGCTTTTGCTAGCAAGGGGGTTGACAGCCCAGATCCAGTTGGAGTAAGGTCTTCTTTCCATGCCATCAGTTCACAAATGCTGAGTTAAACTGTTTGCAAGCAGAAAAAAGCACTTTGCCCAAATCTGGCATTTTTTTCCCCACCACAATATTAGTAAATCAAAAAACAAGTTCTATTTATAAATACTTAATGAGAAAATGTTCCTTGCAATAACAATTATGGTGAATTAGACTAACCATTCTTACCATGTGCCATTCTGCTTGATGACAGAGAACAGGGGGATAATAACATGAAGCAGCAGAGAGAATAATTTTAAACACTTATTTCTGATGTGAAAAGGAAAGTGAAATCCTTCTTAAAGTAATGAGTCACTATCACAGGTTTGGTTCAGATGTCACAGAAAACTACTGTTTACGGTTAGTGAAATTGCCCAGGTGTCTACTAATGGTGGTTAACAAGGGTATGTCAAACCAGAATTTAAAAACCTAGTTTGAAGTTGGTATATATTCTTAACTCTAGTTTTACATAATGCATCAAAGTTGGTTTCTTGGCTTAATCCTGATTTCCTCTCTACGCTGCCCTTGTTGCAGTGCTGAGTAGGATGCCTGCTGGGTTTCTGGTAGGGTTGCCAGACCGAGCCTGGCTTCCAGAAGGAGGGTTGGAGGCAGGGAAAGGGGGGGTGAACAATGTTAGCCCAGAAGTGTCATATGGTAGCTCAAGGAATAGTTGGAAAATCTATGGTAAAACCCACCATAGCGAGAGGACTGGCAACCCACCATAGCGAGAGGACTGCCAGTCCTCTCCCACCATAGCGAAAGGACTGGCAGCCCTAGTCTCTGGGGAAGGCAAAAATGCTGAAACTAGTATTTGTTGAGGCAAACCAGGATTTGAATGATTGTCTGGGATGTTATGTCTATATCAAACTATAGATTTCTTAAATATAACAGCTGTCATGGCATATAGCTAATAAAAAGTGGGAAAAGGAGACTGAAGACTGACAGCCTAACCCTTACCATATTTATGTTTACAGATGTATTTACATGGAGTTTGATGAGATTTACATTCTAATTGATATATTTAGGATCACAACCCAAGGATGCTACAATATGAGTCATGCAGTACTATTTCATGTATGTTTAACATAATCAGGCATGAATTTCACCAAGCTGAATGAATGATACCAGGGTAAATTTTACCAGTGGAATAAATTATTAGTTCCACTTGGTTTGAAAATTATGTTCTTGCTTTTCCCCCTTTTGCTTAAGGGGTATAGCATGTATTTTATGTTCCCTGAATACCTTTTTGTTGGTGATATGTAGATGCCATAGCACCATTTGCAAGGTGATTTTAATGAAAAGCAAATTATACCCCATGTGATATCTCAACTTCCCTTTCTGTTCTCAGTGTCTTAATCAAGCTTGAAGAAGGAAGCTCTGACTCTCGAAAGCTTACACTCTGAAAATCTTGTTGGTCTCTAGGTGCCACTGGGCTAAAATCCTGTTAATCAATCTTGTTTCTTTAAACACAAATGTTTCAAGTGGGTTGAAGCTTAGCACCAAGATGTGATGTTGTGCTATGTGGAAACAAAAGGGTAAGAGGTAGAATGGAAAGACAAAGAACAGGTCAAAGAGAACAACAGAAAATGTGTATTTTGAAAAAGCAGAGTAAAGGCCAACATGGTGGAGTGCTTAAGAGTGTCAGATTAGGATCTTGGAGAGCCAAGTTCAAATCCCCCTGGAAACTTTCTGGGTGATCTTGAGACAGCCACCTTCTGTCACCCTAGTCTATCTCACAGGGTTGTCGTTTTGGGGATGAAATGGAGGAGCAGACAACAATGTTGTAAGCCACTTCAGGTGACCATGGGGGCAGGGCTGGATCTAGAGGGGGGCAGGGGGGTAGTCTGCCCCCGGCGCCGCCAGGGAGGGGGCGCCAGAAGCAGCTCCCAGAGCGTGCAGGCGGCAGCGTGGGCAGCCATGCTGCCTTTTGCTTGCCCCGCGGGACAGGGGGTGGCTGGCTTGCCGCGCACCCCCTGTCCTGCAGGGCAAGCAAAGGGCAGTGTGGCCCCCCACGCCACTCGCTTGCCCCGCAGGAGAGGGGGCAGCCAGCCACCCCCTGTCCTGTGGGGCAGGCGCATGGCAAGGGCAGCCTCGCAGCCCCCCGCACTGCCTTTTGCTTGCTCCGCAGGACAGAGGGTGCACGGCAAGCCGGTCGCCCCCTGTCCCACGGGGCAGGCGAAAGACAGCGTGGGGGGCTGCAAAGCCGACCGCGCCATTCACTTCTGAAGCGAATGGCGCGGGCAGCTTCTCAGCCCCCCGCGCTGCCTCCAGCGTGCAGCGTGATGACATCATCAAAATGACGTCATCACGCCGCATCAGGAGCGCGCACGCGCTGCGCGCGCGTGTGGGCTGGCAAGCATTGCCCCGGGCGCCGGGAGCGCTAGATCCGGCCCTGCATGGGTGGGGGGGAAGTGTAAATAAATAAATGACACTTACACATGGCTATTGCATAAGCTGTGCTCTTGTAGCACTTCCAATACCCATTACACACTAGACATGGGCACGAACAGAAAAAAATTTGAACGTGGTGTTCGTTGTTCGTTGCCATTCACGAACAACAAACATTGATGAACATGACCTGTTCATGAACATGTTTATTGTTTGTTGTTCGTAGGGGCCAGCAGGCTCTCCTCCGGCCATCAAGATTCCTACCACACCACTCCTAGAAACCCTACCTGAGCAGGCAGCAGGAAATGTACCAATAATAAATAATAGCTTGGCCCCAGAGCCTGGCAGCAGCCCTGGAACCTGAAGGGGTAGATCCCTACCGCACCACTCCCAGAAACCTTACCTGAGCATGCAGCAGGAAAGGTACCAGTAATAAATAATAGCTTGGCCCAGAGTCTGGCAGCAGCCCTGAAACTTGAAAAGGTAGATCCCTATCCCACCACACACAAAGAAAATTCAAGCTCCAATGCACGTTCCCTGTCTCTCTCTCAAAATGCCAACAACAACTGTCTCTCCTTCTCAGCTGTCTGCAAAACCAGAGCTGGGAGCCCCCCTCCCCCCTGCTCTTTGCTTCCCTGTAACAAATTTGGAGCTCCACACTTGAAAGGAAGACCTGCCTATCAAGCTAAATTGCGCTTAGATTGGGGTTTCCAGGGCAACAGCAGGAGTTCAGGCAGAGTTCAGGCAGAGTTCAGGCAGTCCCTGCCTCTGGTTGCCAAGGGAATTGATTGCAGGTGCCAGACTGTCTGGCTTGACGAACAGCAAGGAACAAGGCTTTCAACAACCACCTGTTCATTTAGAGTTTGTTTAGAATGGGGTCTCACAAACAGCATGTCCGCGAACAGCAGATTGGGCTGTTTGTGGCTTTTTTTTAGTTCGTATTGCTGTTCGTGCCCATATCTAATTATGACCTTATCAGTCCAGTCTTGGCCTATCTACACTGGCTCCTACTCTGTTTCCAGACACAGTTCAAGTTGATGGTGTTGCCCTTTATAGCTGTATATGGCTTGCAACCAATATACCTGCAGGGCTGTCTTAGAACACTACCTGACCACTGCGGTCATCTTCCATGGCCCCGCTTGGGTGTCCCCACCTTCTGAGATTGGGCAGGTGACAACACATGAGAGGGACTTCTCAGACATGGTACCAAAACTCTGGAACCCTCTCTTGTCTGTCTTGTCTTGTCTTGTCTGTCCCCTTTTGTTGCCGTCTTCCACCAGCAGGTAAAGACCTTTTTTTGGCTTATTTGCTTGGTGATCCCTCCTTCCAACCTTATGTTTTAATTGTTGCTTTTCTATTTTTGAATGTGTGTTTTAGCTCTGGTTTTAATGATGCGTTTTATGCTGGTTTAAATTGTTTTTAAATTGTTATTTTATTACATACATTTGTAGTCTGTTAGCTTCCTTGGTGACCCTGGTGAGGGCAGAAAGACGGGGTATAACTTTTTTTAAAAAAGGTCTTACAAGCTATGAATGTCCCACCATGTTCAGTGAGATTTACTCCCATGTAAATGTGATAGACGTTCAGGATATCATAATATTGGGCAGTACAATTTAATCTTTTGCAGGAAACCTCAGTTTAGACACAAACAAAGTAGTATTACAATTGGAGAAAAAATTATTGTGACTTCTAGTTAATAACTCATCAAAGGGCAAAACTTATCCACTTCTTTTGAAACTCAATTGCTGGTCTTTTAAAATGAAACAGCTGTGGTCTCCATGTATGCATAGAGAGTCCTTTTCTTTCTGATGCTGAAAGTATGTACGTGATTTTGTTTAATTGCTTTTCCCTGCTGAAGGGACCCAGAGAGTTGTATAATGTACAGGTATATGATCAGTGCTTTTGTACAAGTCAAAGAAATGCCTTAGGCCATTTTTCTTTTAGAGAGGAACAAGTGTTCAGCTATTCATCTGAGTCTAACCCTGATTGCATTTATCCTAGGAAAAACTCCTGTATAAGGATGAGCAAAATAATACCATTGCCTATCAAAGCACATAGGATTGCATATCTACTTAGCAGCTTCTGGTAGTAAAAAACTGGGGGTATTAATGGTGTCCCTGGAAAAAGGCAGATTCCTTTTTATTCCCTATGGACAGCAGGAAGTCTACCAGTCCTGCTACAGTACTTTGGGGCTCTCTCCAATAGTTGGTAGATGATTGTGGACTCATGCTACATTGTAATACCTAGAGATCTGTTAATCTTCAAGATGCCACAGGACTCTTTTTTGTTCTCATTGTGCAGTGTGAATATATACAGTCTCCAAAATAAGTGAGTTGGATCTACCAGAAGAGTTCCCAGACGGTACAGGTCAATTGGATCTTTCCCATCTTTCCCTTCCTCAAGTAGTGTGCCATTTTTCCAGAAATGTCTCTCAGTAGATTGGAAGAGCCTTGCAAGTGGGGATTTACAGTGACGAGGGGCTCCATTCTATGGGGAGGGGTGGAACCTGGAAAGGACACGGTTTGGGGAGGGGAAGGATCTCAGTAGGGTATAACATCATAGAGTCCACCCTCCAAAGTGGCCATTTTCTCCAGGTGAACTGATTTCTGGAGATCAATTGTTATTACAGAAAATCTCCAGGCACCACCTGAAGATTGGCAACCATACCTGTAGTGTCTTTTTCTTTTGAGGTTCTCATCCTCAGAAAGAAGTTTTGGGACAAATGGTGGGCTACTTGAGGAAGAGGAAGGCAGGGAAAGATGCACTTCGCCTACCCCTTCAGTGAACTTCCCTTTCTCCATTTTCCAAGAGCAACAACAAATGATGTGAAGGGGTGAGGCATCCAGCACAAACGACAACAGGAGTACTAATATTGTGGAGGAGGAGAAGAACCTGACGCTGCTGTAAATTACATAATATCTTGAGTAAAGGGGGTTAGTAGAGAATATTGGAATACTGGAAGAGCAGTAAACTGAGGCATCATTTTTCCATTCCTGCTCATTCCCATGAATCACAGAATAGAAGCACTCCCAGGAAAAGACTGCTGCGCCATATTTAACCATCCATTGTCAAACTGGCATGGTTAATTTCACTGATGGGACAGAACTGACACCAACCACATGCCATTCTTACCAAATCGTGCAGCCAAACCATGAGACATTTCATGAAATTCTGTTTTACTCTAGCTCTCCAAACATCCAATGCTTTTTTGGGGAAAGTAATATAGGAAGCACAGAGTATGTCACCATCTGTATGCATACACTGAAGGCAATCAAGCTGTTTTCAAAGTTCAACAAATCCTATGGTTCTCTAACCCATGGACACTGAGGTGACTTGTGATATCAGGCAAACATTCAGAAAAGTATTTTGCCACTCCTCAGTACCGATAGAAAGGGGCTGCTGGGAAGAGGGTGTACAGAGTATATTTTGACTACTTTGACTCAAGTTAGACAGAAACTTAGTCACTTAAGGGTATCAAAATGAAGGTGCAAGTTTTCATCCCCCATTTGGTGATGACCGATTATTGAAAGTTTGAGAAAATACTGGCTCAGAGCTAGTCAGCAGCAACAACTTATCTATTTAGGGCTTGCAGCACCTGTTGTTTTTAACTTGTCTGAAAGGATTGGAAGGAATTCTCCTACATATAGTAAGTTCCTTGACTGTTGACTCTTTCTACCTGTGACTATCTTAAGCCCAAGTTCAACTGAATGGGAAAACCCTCTCAAGATTTGGCTTAATTAACAAGTATTTCTGTTGTGAAGCCAGAAGATAAGCGTATAGTTTGCTGTCTCAAGCAAAACACTACCCTTAGTAAAATGGGAGTTGGCAAATGCCGGCATGTTAAAGAAGAGGAGGAGGAGACTCTTTCACTGCCTGCTAGCAAACAGACAAAAATAGTAGATTTTTTTGCTCCTGAGAGTTATACAATACTGGCTCAGAATATTGGCATGCTCTTGTACCATTGCTTCAGTATGCTAGGGTAGTGAAGAAATTCTTTTGTTCTAGAATAGTCACCCCAGTGCATCCTGGTGAGTTCTTCCCTAGAACAGTTATTGCTCCAGTGACTTGCTCCAGGATTCCTGCTGTGCTGAGATGTTATTTCAGGGCTAGTATCTGCTGAAGCTCTCTCTCTGTCTCACACACACACACACATGCACGCACACACGCACGCACACACAAAATAATTAGTTCAAAAACTTTCAAACAATATTTTAGAACAAGTGGAATCAAATTGTTGTTGATGATGATGACAACGACAACAACAACATTCAATTTATATACCACCCTTCAGAACAACTTAACACCCAGTCAGAGCAATTTACAAAGTATGCCTTTATTATCCTCAGGAAAATCACCCTGTGAGGTGGGAGGGGCTGAGAGAGCTCCCAGAAGCTGTGACTGACCCAAGGTCACCCAGCTGGCTTCAAGCGAAGGAGTGGGGAATCAAACCCGATTCTCCAGATTAGAGTCCCACCGCTCTTAACAACTACACCAAACTGACTCTTTATATCCTGTTTCTTATTCCATCATAGATCAATTCCAGGGCTGTAGATATTCCTTACATTGGGAAAAGTCATGAAACTGGATTGATGATGTTCTTTTTTCATGGAAGTTAAGACAAAACAAGAGGAGAATGCAGGGGATATCAAAGATGAGATTATCCACTTTTTAAAATTAAAAACCGTGAAGTAGCCATGAATCAGGTCAAGGGAGCAGCATGGGGGAGGAGTTATGTAACCCTCTGTGCCATGTCATTTTCCTTATCCAGATTTCTGCCCTGCAGCTAATATTTGCTCTGTAGTGGATCCCTGCAGTGGATTTCTTTGGAGAGAGGAGGTAAAAGAAATAGCATGAAGCAAGGAATTAAACATCCTTTCTCCAGTGCTAGTCCTCTGCCAGTTATAATATAAATGAGCTTTGATGAGGTTATATCTTGGTAGTAGTTTAAACCTAAACTGCTTTTCAAACTTATTTCAGTAAGTCTTATTTCCCTACTCAGATGCTAACTAGGGTTATAACCTTAAGGTAGGGCTTCCTTGAATACTATTGTCCCCCAGACTACAGATATCAGTTTCCCTGAAGAGAATAATACATTTGCCGTGCAATCCAATGAAGTCCAATGACGAGTTTGGAAGGCTGTGTAAGATTGCTCTGTTATACTACAAAGTAAACTGATCAGAAGCCAGTTCAACTAGAAACTCCCAGCCCTCTTCCCAAATTTGGGAGTTATGACTCTGTGAGGATACCCAGCTCTGGTCGCCCTCATGGACGATCTCCGCAGGCAGCTGGATCGCAGCGGATTGGCGCTGCTGATACTACTGGATTTGTCAGCAGCATTCGATACAGTTGACTATGATCTATTGGCCTTGTCGATGTGGGGATATGAGGGGCTGCCTTACAGTGGCTTGTCTCTTTTCTCCACAGTCGGGGACAGAGGGTGGCACTTGGGGAGAAATTGTCATCCCGCCACCCTTTGGTGTGCAATGTCCCTCAGAGGGCAATACTCTCCCCATTACTTTTTAATGTTTATATGTGCCCCCTCGCCCAGCTGGTGTGGAGTTTTGGACTTGGGTGTCATCAATATGCTGATGACACCCAACTATATCTGATGATGGAGCCAGCCCAACTCTGCCCCAGATGTCTTGGAGTGTGCCTTCAAAGCTGTGACTGGGTGGTTGAAGCAGAGTCGGTTGAAATTAAATCCCACAAAGACGAAGATCCTGCATGTGGGTCTGGGGGCCATGGGCATGGGACTCCAGCTCCCCACTCTTGATGGAGCGCCACTTGCGCCGGTTTCGAGAGTTAGGAGCCTGCGGGTGATCCTGGATGCCTCCCTGACTATGGAGGCACAGGTTGCAGCGGTTGCCAGGTCTTAATTTTCCATCTAAGACAGACCCAGCAGCTTGTCCCCTACCTATCGACCCATGACTTAACTGCAGTGATCCAAGCAACAGTTACCTCTAGACTAGACTACTGCAAGTCGCTCTACGCAGGGCTTCCCCTGGGCCTGATCTGGAGGCTACAGCTGGTCCAAAATGCAGCTGCACGAGTAATTGCAAGGGTCCCAATTAGGGAACATTTAACACCTATACTACGCCAGCTGCACTGGTTACCACCAGTTGAGTACTGGGTCCCGTTCAAGGTTTTGGTGTTGACCTATAAAGCCCTATGCGGACTGGGCCCAGCATATCTGCAGGACCTCTCCCCATATGTATCCCAAAAGATGCTTCGTTCAACAAATAAACAACTGTTGATGGTTCCTAGCCCAAGGAAGGCCCGCCTGGCCTCGACCAGAGCCAGGGCCTTTTTGGTCCTGGCACCAACCTGGCGGGACTCTCTGTTTGAAGAAACCAGGGCCTGGCAGGATTTGTTAGCTTTCCGCCGGGCCTGTAAGGCAGAGATGTTCTGCCGGGCATATGGTGGAGGCTAGGTTGGGCCACACTAAAGATCTGTCCACCCCCCTATATGAGCCTATATATATGAGCTAGGCCCTGAAATGTAGTATTTTATTGTCGCCATCTGAAGAGAAGCTGTATTGTATTTATTGTATAAAGTTGTTTTAATGTTATTTGTATAATGCTTTATCTGTTTTTAACTGTTATTTATGTAAATTGAAATGTTGTACTCCACCCTGAGCCCGCCTGGTGGGAAGGGCAGACTAAAAATCTAATACAATAAATAATAAATAAATAGTAATATCCTTATCCAAATATCCTCGTGATGTGGTAGAGGTCCTTGAACTGCTACCTGGCTGTTGAAGTTTAGTGGCTAAGTGAACAAACTGAAACTAAACCCTGGAAAGACAGATAATGTTGGTTGGGAAGGCAGGGATCTTGAAGGACATTGTGCTCTCCACTTTTGATGGGGTTCAGCTGACCCTTGCTGACTTGGTTAATAGCCTTTGGGTTATACTGGATCCAGCATTACTGCTGGAGAAGCTAGTTAATGCAGCTACAAAAACCACTTTCTTCTAACTCCAGCATGAGTTGATACATCTGATCTGGCCATGTGGATCCATGCTACAGTAACATCAAGACTAGGCTAGTGTAATGTGCTTTGCATTGATCTCTGCTCAAAATTAACTTGGCGACTTGTTGATGCAGAACACAGCAACTCAGCTAATATTGGGAACTTGATGGAGCATTCATATTACTCCCAATCTGCAGTCAGTCCATTGGCTGCCCATCAGTTACCAGGCTCAATTTAAGTTATAGGCTGTCACATACAAAACCCTTCATGCCCTTGGTCCCTCACATCTGCAGTTCCACCTCTCTCCCTGCTTTGCTCATCTGAGCAGGGCTTTCTGCAAGATGCCACCCTGCAAATGGGCAACATCATCAACTGCCCAGACATGTGCATCCTCTGTAGTGACCCCCACCTTATGAAAGGGCCTGTCTGATGAGCTCAGGAGGGTTCTCACTCTCTTGGCTTTTTGCAAACAATGTAAAACTGAGATATTCAAGAGGTAATAGTTACATAGGCAATAGGACCGTACTGAAACAAAACCATTCAGAAAGATACTTAGGTAAAATATTAGGGACCATGATATCTACTACTGTGCATAGTTTGTACTGCCTGTTGCTGCAGGTAGGATCCCACTATGAACTGTTTGCACTGGGCAACATGTGTCACGTTAATACTCATGCTTTACTTAATTCTTTTTTCAGATTTCTGGTTGGTTCCAAATTTCTACAGTCCAAATCTTTTTACACTGTTTATTGGATGTACCATCCAGTTGATTGCATTGACTTACTCTGTGTAATCCGCCTTGAGTCCAGTGAGAAAGGCAAACTATAATAACATAAAATAAAATGGTGATTATTTCGTTAGAGATCCTTAGCCCTTTTATAGATTGACCGTTCACACCATTCCGTGGCTGGTAAGGAGTTAAACAAGCCTAAAACTGGCTGGTATTTGCAAATCCCTTCTATTATAGTGAGGACAGCTGCCAAACAGCTACAGTTCAGGAAGGACTGCTGGAATCAACTACCCTGCCCCCCAAAACATGATTAGGATCAGGCTGTGAGTGTGCTTAGAATTGTGGCCATTCAGTCTTCTGCACATTTACTTGTAAACTCAGTGAGAATTACTTCCAAATGCACAGAGTTGCCGTACAGATTGTACTTTTCATATTGAGAAATCTGGAAGGGAAGCTCTTAGGTATGTTTATTTCCTACCAGCACTGATGTTTCTCCTGCTTCTTTTCTTGGTCTCATGTGGTCTGCTTTCTTGGCTTGCGTTCTCATCCTTTTCTTTCCTTATATTCTCCCTCCATTTCTTTCTTTCTCTTTCCATTTCTTCCCCCTCCCCCCATTTTCTTATTTTTGCATTGTTTTCCTATTCCTTCTTCCAGTTTCCTACTCTGTTTCATGCTCTTATCTTTCTCTCTCACTCCTTTCCCTGGCTCCCCATATAAGCAAGGCTGCATTTATTTAAAAAAAAATCCTGAGAAACTGCTCTACACTGTACAGAAACAGATATAAGCTGTTGGTAAATTTGCCACTTTTAATATATATAATACCTCCCTCTCCGCCTCTGTGTGAAACTACAAACTGCTGAGATTTATGGCATAAAATCCCACCAGGATATTGGCATAACCTCTAAACCAGAAAGTTGTTTTTAATCAAACCCAGCATCCTATTTGGACTTTGGAGTCCCCTGAAGCACAAGGCCAGCAGTTTTGACGACAACTCAGAAATAAGAAAATAAGGGATTGGGAGAAGGGGAAGGGTGGTTTTTACTCATTTTGGTGCTTGACATGCAGCTGAGAGTAGTAATTTTGTCCACTTTCCCAATAAAAGAAGTGTTTAACAGCAATAGCCTTGACTTTCTGGTGAAATGTTAGAACACAAAAGACCTATCTGAAATTCTGGCTGCTGCCACTTCATTACAGCAGTCAACAGGAAGAATGGGTGTTATTCCCACTGAAGAGGAAACGGTTGTAGAGGAGGATTTTCTATGGACCTAATTTTGTCTTCCATTCAGCAAATGCCAAAGCAGCACCAGTGGGAATGCTGTGTCTCCATTCTCTGGCTCCCCTGCTGCAGAAGAATTTCAAGAGTGTGGGGACAGAAATGCAATTTTCAAGAACCTTATCTGGAAGCACCCTGGAAAAGAACTGTACTGAGGGCCAAACTAGATCAGATCCCAAGTTGGGAAGGCAATTTTTCCTAATCCCAGATTTCCAGGTATCTTGATACCGTTCCTAGTGAATTTTCTTCATTACTGAATGATCACATATCATTCCATTGTGGAGTTATGCCTTTCCCTTTATATCTCTGCAATGGAAGGAGCTGGAGACTATGAATAATGAAAGCTGGGAATTCAGAGAACCTGCTACATGTATTGTTATACTATAACATTATTGATAAAACAATATTCAATTGCTGGTTTAAAACAAAAATGCCCCCTGGGGGGAGGGAAGGAAATGACTGCCATGTGGCAGAAAAATTCCAACTTTCACACTCTCATGGCAGCCCTCCAGACAGTAGTGCAATCACTCACAAAACATATCAGCAAGGCAGGTTTCAGAAAGATCAAAGAATAGCTGAAGATTGTACCACAATGTCATGGAAAAGCGGGGGGGGGGGGGAAACATGCTTCCTCACAGCATTGAACCTGGGGCAGATAACCTGTGTGCGAATGGCCTGTGTGGGAATGCAATTGTTATAGATGTTTTATTTACTTTGTTATTTATTTAGATATTTATACCCAGCTTTTCTCCCTGTTGTAGGTCTCAAGGCATTTCCCCATTGTAGATTCTCTTTTTCACTTAGCTTTTCTAAATATTTCTGCTCTATATGTTTGCATTTGGTAAATATGATCAATGAAGTAATATAGATATGGCTGAGATTATTCACTTAGGTACAGGATGAATGGTGTATCCAAAAAACAAACACAGGCACAGAAAAAAATATACAGGTGTGCAGAAATGGCACATGTTACACACACTAATAGAAGAGCCTTTCTACACAGAGAGAAGTTTGAACTCACAGTATTATGTACCTATTGAAAGGTATGACATTATAGCTTGATAATGGACATCCAGTTACAGTTTCTTAAAAACTGTTCTGTCCCATAGTTGCTCCCATTTGCTCCCTCAATCCAAGAATGACACATGTGGGACCCTGAAACGAACCATCACGCAGAAAGGCCTAAGCAAACCACCCTCAGAAGCTCACAGGGAGGTTGGCTGAGCAGCCCTAGAGGACGGGTATAAAAACACCCTCCCTGCTTGCATGTTTGTTGTTTGCTATTTGTGAATCAGGCACGGGGAGGGAAGCCCAGTCAAACACAGGCTCTTTAAATGAAGTGACTTATCAAGTGTGTGACAGTGGCAGGGATCTAGAAGGCAGTAAATTTAGCAGCTCTCTTTTCCACTGACAGCCTGTCATGTGCTTGAAACATAAATCGTGGTGGAGACAAATCACTGCTGTTTTCCTATTAAGCTTTGGCCCACTGGCCTCCTGGCCTGCTGGCGGCATTTCCACCCACCTCCCCGGCTTGCCTCCCTCCCATAGGCTACAGAACAGGGAGAGAGAGAACAGCTGTGTGCTTTTCACTTGTGTCCTTGGTCCTACAATACTGTTAGTTACATGGCAGAGTAAGCTCCCACTCCCAAAGCTACCCTGTACAAACATGGGGAAAGCTGGAAAAAGTTGGCTACGTATTTTTATCATCCTATCTTCACACTCTACCCTGAACAAGCCTCCCTTCCCCTTTCTCTACTATTTCCTAAATAAGTCTTTGTTGCAATAAAGGGCTAAGCAAATGATCTTCATAGTGAAACACCAGCCACATTAAATGCGCATGGCACTTACCTGCATGTGGCATAAGGGGAAGGGATGTTTCTAAGTGATGAAGCAGCATGAGGAAGGGATGCTTAACACTTCCTGGTCCTGCCACCTCTGCTTTCCAAATCTCATCCTTTACTTTTGAAAGGCTCCCAGTTATCTGAATCTCCCCTCAATGTCAGCTGGAGCAGAACAAGTCATTTTGGAATTTGTCATAAGCTCAGTACTGAAAGCATCAATTGTTCACGTTGCTTACAGCCTGTCTATGGCTGCTCATATTAGCTTCTACATCCATAAACAATTGGGATTTTCTCCCAAATGTTCTTCAGTACTGAAGGGACATGCTTAAGTGAGGATAAGTCCGCTCCTTGTCTTCTTTTGAGCTTCTTATATTTGTCTCAGCCATATTCTCTTCTTTTCCCAATGGGAAATGATGCCATAATAGGGAGGAAGGTGGCATGTTCAGTACCGCTTTCCTTTTTGTTACTGGTACATTCATCTAACTTGGTCTGTGTACAGTATACAGCATTGCAATGCCCTCATGGGGACCATGCAACAAAGGCACTTTAATAAATCCCACTTCTCCCCTAGGAATGGCATAGCAAAGGTACTGTAACAAATTCTCCACCAATCCTGGGCACAGTCTGACAAAGACCCTAACAAAATCCCAACTCCCAGACTTACAAGGAGAATACTGGTGTAAGCAAAAATATTTTTAACCGTTCTTCTGGGATGCCACTACTGATAAGTAGTGCATGGCAGAACAGGGTGCTTATCTCCTCAGTAGAGACACATGGGTCTCTCTCTAGGCGCAACTTTTTTTTTCTGTCAGTCTTTGGAATCACTTATTTGATTTATTTTCTCTGCTTCACTTCTCTTTGCTTTATCTCTCCCTGGACTTCTTTTTTCCCCTATTGCTCCTTTTTATCGCTTTTACACTCTCTCCCATTTATTTCTCTTAATCAGCCTACTAGTATGCTCAGCATCACCTTTCACTTTATAATTTTCTTCTTGAACTCTTCTGCTTTCTTCTCAGATGCTCCAATATTCTCTTCTGCAGCAAGCCCCCTCCCTCATTTTTTTCTGTTGTTCTGCTCTTTTGCTCCATGTTGAACCACACTTTTTTTTTTACAGCAATGTATTCAACCGGGGAGATGATTGAGTACTGCAGCTCTAAGTGTAAAATGTTACATTACCAGACAAATACTGACAGGATTAAAAAGTCTCAAATATTTGGGTGGATGTAACAGGATATCATATACCTAAACACATGAAGGTGTCCATTGTCTACTACATCAGTCCATTGTCTACTACATCTGTTAGCAGCTATCCAGGGGTTCAGCAGAGGCCTTTCACATTGCCTAATACCTGATCCCAGGGATTAAACCCAGGGGTTGAACCTGGGACATTTTGCAGGAGTAGCAGATGCTGTAACATTGAGTCACAGACTTTCCCTTCAATGTCCTCGTCTTTTCTTTCTTTTCTTTTTTTTAAGAAGCTTGTTGCTTTTGGGGAGCAGGGATGCTCGATTATGGTTCAGCTCTTATCTGGTTCAGCTCTTATCTGGCTTATGCATAGTGATCACAGGAGCCAAACATCTAAGGGACTGTTTGTCTGAATCCAAACAGCTCAGGTGTGTCCAATTGTAGGGAAAAGATGGCTGCATATGCTCAGGTTACAGTTTGTCTGGTGTTACCTTTGCCTTCAGGTTAAAAGGCACATATTTAAAAGGGGGGAAATAACATTTTATATTTTTGTTGACTTCCTTTTCTGGTGTCTCTGTGAGCTTTATTATGCAGTGTAAGTCGCTGTCCATTAAGGGTTGTCATGATTTCAGGCAGGATCCAGATCAGCACACTCCTGGGCATTCTTGCATGACCTCTTAGGCAGTCTGGTACATTTTCTTCCCCCTGCACATATAAAAAAGTTTTTTAAACTTTAGAACTTTTACCAGGGATACATATCAGAGCCTGATGTAACCCTGTGTTCCTGGCATTCAGTGCTCATATTGACAATTAAAAGGAAAAGTGGTCTTCCCTCGGGGTCTGCATCTAGTCCTCATCTCATTTTCTAAACCTTCTTCCTATCTGTATTCCTTGTGCTATGGCATATGGATATGGTTCAAAAAGAGCAAATGTTTTGTTCCTAGAGTCTCTGGAGAATAGGAAGGCTGGCTGGTTGTTCGGCTTTAATTGCTTTTCAAGTGCTTGCACAGCAAGCAATAAAACCTTGTGCTCCAAGCAACTCTTAGGCTTGGTTTCACAATTGTGCTGAACACATCCAGTAACAAACACCAATTGATTCCCTTCACCCTTCATCCTCTCACATCCCTCCTGCAAAAGGAGACATCCACTGAACTCCCATCCTGTTCACCAAGAGGAGGTGCTATGGAACTTAACACCACTAAGAAGCCAACATGCCTCAATAACAGTCTCCTGAAACTGCTGAACAATGGCAATCTCCAGAACTTTAGGATGGTGAGAAAGCATCAGATTCTTTATCTGAATTGGGTGTTTTAATTCTAGGGGGTATTGTTGTTGCTGTAAACACCCTGTGGACATGGTTTGCCCTGATTAGGGCAAAGGTACATGGAATATTTGAAATAACTGCATCCCTTCATTCTGCAACATAAGTGTGTCTCAGGCCCAGATATTCATTATAAACGGAGGGTTGGATTTTGTATCAACGCAACCCACAACTACATATGTTTATTTTTTGTCTAATTTTACACCTGGCCAGGTTTATTTTACTCTACATAATAGATAGATAATTGTTATGTGGCAATTTATCAGTAACCAGTGCAGAAGGCTTTAGAGATGAAAAGTGTAATGTCTGGTGATTAGAGAGTTCATTCTGGTCATTGGAAAGGTTTTCAGTTGACATCTTTATGTGTATTGTTATCTTGTTCATTATTTTTCAGCATAAGGGGAGAAACTATTGAGTGCTATATATACAGTTTTGATTCTCTGTTTTTATTGTTCTATATTTCATCAGTGTGATACAGTAAACCAAACAGAATGCAGATATGCCCAGCTAGAAACTGTTGCACAAGCAGCCTAGAATCCAAGTCTAAAAATTGGGATTGACTGATACAGGTATAGGAAAACTGGTATAGTTGCCAATGAATGGGAGGGAGTCCTGAATGAGCAGCAAGAAATATGCTGTGGGGTTGTTTCACATCTAGATTGGATGCTCTTCATACCTTAAATTCTGTGATTCGTTGCTCATTTAATAGAGCTCTTTTCAAACCTTTAAAAAGCAGATAGAAGTAACTTCCCTCATTCTTAAAGATTGGTACTGTTCTGCCTGGCTCGGGACCACCTATCAGAAATTAACAATGCTGGGCTTCTCATTTGAATCCCTACCAGATTATGGCCCTGGACCAGGCAAGAGCTGTGGTCAAACAGCGTATATTGGATGTCGAAAGACAGAGGGATCTTGCTAGGTTCTCCAATTTCCTAGCCCCCCCCCCCAACAAGATATGTGGTTTCTCCAGCCTCCTATCTATCAAGCCTGGAGATCACGTCCCATCGTAGGGCTTTCTCATTAGCCCGATGTAATACATTTCCATCTGCAGTACTTGAAGGCCATTATAAGAAGGTCCCAATGGCTGAGCGAGTTTGTCCATGCAAGGCAGGGAAAGTAGAAACAATTGAGCACATTATGCTTGCTTGTAAGTTCTACCACGAAATACGTATAAAACATATCCAACCTGCATTGAAGAAGCTTTCGAGCCTCCCTGACACAGAGCTAACTAATAAGCTCCTGTTAGGTGCCCATCCCCAGATCACGTTGGCTAGTGCCAGATTTTTAGCTGCGGCTTGTAGAATCCGCAGGGAATGTGCAAAGGAGTAACATCTGCTTTTATTTCTAACCCTGAAAGTCCACACTTTTGTATTTATATTGCCAAGTTTTTATATAATTATATATTTATATAATTATTTTTACAAAGTGGTGTATTTTGTGTATGATACTCACTTTTGTTTTTTACAAGTCTGTACTGGTTATTAACTGTAAATAAATCTGATTGATTGATAGAAGTAACATGTGGAAGGATAGTTTAGGTGGGCATCTATGTTGATCTGTAGTTGAACAGCAGGATTTGAGTCCAGTGGAAATCAACCTTGGAAATCAACGTTTTTTTCGGAGTGTAAGCTTTTGAGAGTCAGAGCTCCCTTGTTCAGACACAAGTAGAAATGGAGCTCCCTGAGCCTTTATATCACTGCCAAAGGTGGGTGGGGGATTACAAGGGAGGGCATCAGGATGTAAAGGTACAATGCAACTTGATTAGAGTAGAAATTAGCATCCATAATGAGATAAGAATCCTAAGTTCCTGTTCAGCTTTGGGGGTCCATTGTTCTGAATTTATGAATAAACTCTCTTTCAGCAATCTCACATTGTAATCTCCCCTTGAAGTTTTTCTGCTTTAAGACTGCCACTTCTAGGTCAGCAGTGGAATATCCTGGAAGATTAAAATGTTCTCCCACTAGGTTTTTGAGTGTTGTGATTAGAGATGGGCACGAACAGCCCAATCAGCTGTTCGCGAACAAGCTGTTCATGAGGCCCCATTCTAAATGAACAGGTGGTCGTTGCAAGCCTTGGTTGTTGCTATTCATTGCTGTTCATTAAGCCAGACAGTCTGGCACCTGCAATCAATTCCCTTGGCAACTGGAAGCAGGGACTGCCTGAACTCTGTCTGAACTCCTGCTGTTGCCCTGGAAACCCCAATCTAAGCCCAATTTAGCTTGATAGGCAGGCCTTCCTTTCAAGTGAGGAGGTCCAAATTTGTTTCAACAAGGGAGCAAAGAGCAGGGGGGAGGGGGGCTCCCAGCTCTGACTTTGCAGACAGTGGAGAGGGAGAGACAGTTGCTGTTGGCATTTTTATAGAGAGAGTGCATTGGAGCTTGAATTTTCTTTGTGTGTGGTGGGATAGAGATGTACCCCTTCAAGTTCCAGGGCTGCTGCCAGGCTCTGGGCCAAGCTATTATTTATTACTAGTACCTTTCCTGCTGCCTGCTCAGGTAAGGTTTCTGGGAGTGGTGCGGTAGGAATCTACCCCTTCAGGTTCCAGGGCTGCTGCCAGGCTCTGGGGCCAAGCTATTATTTATTATTGGTACATTTCCTGCTGCTTGCTCAGGTAGGGTTTCTAGGAGTGGTGTGGTATGGATCTTGATGGCTGGAGGAGAGCCTGCTGGCCCCCACAAACAACAAACATGTTCATGAACAGGTCATGTTCATCAATGTTCGTTGTTTGTTGTTCGTGGATGGCAAGGAACAACGAACGCCATGTTGGGGTTTTTTTTTTCTGTTCGTGTCCATGTCTAGTTGTGATTTCAAATGTGAGCTTTATGTCCATTTATTCTTTTGTGTCGGGACCAACTTGTTTGTCTAATGCAGAGAGTAGAAAGGCATTGCTGACACCATAACATTCGCTGTATGGAAAAGTCCGTGATATTCTATGGAAATGTCCTTGATACTTATTGTACTAATCTCATACTATGTAATCCACCTTGAGTCTCAGTGAGAAAGGTGGACTATAAATGACAAATAATAAATGAATGGATGAACGAACCTTAGATGGTATAACTGGTGTTGTTAGGTCCAGGGATTGTGCTATCGGAGTAAATATGGGGACAGAGTTGGAATCCTTGTTTATTGCAGATACAGACAGGATTTTAAAAGAATTACCAACACAAACAGGAACAAATCTATATGGACACACCATAGGAATCTCAACCAGGCACTTTCTATCTTCTGCCCAAAATACACAAGCCTGGCAACCGAAGACGTCCTATTGACTTGGGTATAGGGACCATCACTGCTGGGATGTCTGAATATATGGACTCCATTCTCAGGCCCTATGCTATTAATGCCCCCAGTTATGTGTGAGACATAAAACAATTCTAGGAATCATTGAAAACTCTATAGACTTTATGGCAATTCCTAGAGAGGCATAACATCACTTCAGGTGGGGGCAACCCTGTTTTCACAGCCTGTTTTTGCCTCCCAGTCTGCCCTTGTGGCGCCATGGCAAGCTGCATTTCAGGGAGTGCAAGGGCAGCTCCCCACAGTGTGGGGGGATGGTGAAGTCATTTGCCTGTGGCATCAAAAATTATTGAGTCAGCCCTGCTTGTCTGTTGTGGGTATATGTTATGCAGAGAATTCAATCTGCTTAGCTCAAGTATTGTTTTGTAATTATCAGAGTGGTTTTTTTTTTCTGGTGGGACTCAGAGGTACTGAGTACCAATAACTTTTGGGGGGTATCTCCCACGTCCTGAGGGAGGAATTTGTGGGAATCATTACAACCATATAAATGAGTACCAGTACCTTTTTAAAAACAAAAAAGCATAGGTGATCACAGCCTAAAGTCGTTAGAGCCAGTTTGGTGTAGTCGTTAAGAACACAGGACTCTAATCTGGAGAACTGGGTTTGATTCCCCTCTCCTCCACCTGAAGCCAGCTAGGTGACCTTGGGCCAGTCACAGCTTCTAGGAGCTCTCTCAGCCCCACCCACCTCACAGGGTGATTGTTGTGGGGATAATAATAACATACTTTGTAAACCCGCTCTGAGTGGGCATTAAGTTGTCTTGAAGGATGGTATATAAATTGAATGTTGTTATTATATTATTATCATTACTCTTGCAATTCACCAAAAGCAGAAGTGTAACAATGCTAATAGCGCCCAGCATCGTCTGCCCTTGTTGCTTCTTTCCATGTGTCTGTTATCTCCACCTTTCTTTCTTTCATTTTTCCCAGTTTCCCTGATTCCCCTCATGTTTCCTATCTCCCCAGCCTTCTTTATTGTTTCCCAGTTTCCCAGCTCCCGGTCACCTTCCAGCATGTTCACCCTTTTATTCATTTACCATCTGCCACTTCCTACTTATCTCTCCCTCGTGTGCACTTTTTTCCCTTGTAATTTTAAACAAGTCTCTTCAACTAAGGGATAGGTTTTTTTTAAAAAAAATGCCAGGATTCTAGAAATCTGTGGTAGGTGAAGAAGAAAAGACTGATAAGCAAAACTTCAAAGTTGCAAATGAAAAAAAATCCCCAGCTGGAGGTAAAACAAGAAAATGATGTCAAAGACTCCCTTTGCTATTTTTGTTGTTCTGAAGTAACGTCCTGGGGAATGCAAGGTGGCAAGCTGGGAACAGAGTTAGGTGAGCAAGACCTTAGACTGTACATGAAAAGTGCAGAGAGAACAAAACAAAACAAAAAAGCACCTTCAATGCAGCATTGGAGACTGCTGCAGCAAACTTCAAATGGCATCTTTGGATTGGCAATCTTTTCATCCCTTTGCATCATGTTTTAGGCAGAGGGTGCCCAACACAGTCCCATGGCCCTTTCTGCTCTCCATGCCATACATCTACAAAAGGAGTTTGAAGAAGACAAACAAAGCAGCGGGAATTCTACAATTTTTTCCTCCTTCCATACATAAACATTTCCTTAGGTGAGGTTGAACTTTATCTTAGTGTAAGTACACAACAACCAAGGTAGCGACAATACAAAGTACACTGTATGTGTGCTCAAGAGAGAGATTAGGCATTACATGTGTGTGACTGAGAGAGAGAGAGAGAGAAAGCAAAGGTAGTGTGCATGAGAAAAAGTCATGTGTGTGAAAAAGAGAAAGGGGGAGCAATGTGTCTGTATATGTGTGAAAGAATGGAGGGGGCATGGTTGTATGTCTCCTTGACATATTTGATTGAAGTGAACATGAAATGGCTTTCCTATCTGTGGTTGATTCTCTTATCATTACCTGCAGATAAGGTTACTACTTGTAGATTGCTCATCTTTAATTTAAAGTTAAGGGATTAATTTGATAACAAACTGTGTGTATTTAGCACTTTGAAAGATCAGTCCCTTGTATGGACAGACATAAGTGATAAAGAACATGCATTCATCAGAGAGGCAAGCCAGCCTGCCTGCCATACCTGCCTGCCATACCTGTGAATGTATATCTACTGGGGGGGATGGGTAGTAGTCTTCACTGTGTCTTTGTTAGGCTTTGTTGCTGTTTGAGCTGAGTGGTGTTATCAGTGCAGCTGGGACTGAGTGTCTAGGAACTGATCTTGAGAAACTCGACTCTGCATCTCTGCCAGGATTATAGTGCTTCGCAGCTCTGCACCAGCTTCAACTGACTGTCATCTGAACTGGGGGGGTATAACTTTTCTGGGAAAACTTTGCTCCTAATAAAGATCTTTAACTCATACAGCTGAGTCTGATGAAGTGGAGAGTCTGAGAGAATTCCCTAGCCAGGCCTGACATTTTGCCTGGAATCCTCTTCCTTCCCTTGGAACCAGAGGAAACCGGTGAGATCACTTTACCTGCAGCATGGCAAAAGGAGGGGATTACAGAACTCCTGAAGAACCTGAGGGACTACCTAAAGACCTCATGGGAACGCCGAAGAGATAGGTGAGGCGCATGAGGCTGGGGCAATTCCCAAGTTAGGAGCCAGGTTCCTACACTGGCTGGGTGCAACACCCCAAGGATGGATATCATGTTCTTTGTATGGCCAGAGGAAGGACCAAAAAGAGCAATGAAAGGCACACCAGTTCCAACAAACCTTCAGAGTGGAGACAGGGAACCCAGAGAATGGTGTCTCCACCAAGGCCAAGGACAAGAGTGAGAGTAATGAGGAAGGGAGTAACGGAACTCCAGTGACCCCCGAGGATTTATGTAAAGACCCTGTGATCCCATGTGGGCCCAACACAGAGGCGTTGGTAGAGGATGAGGAACCAACCCCTCAAAGGTTCCCCAGTTGGGATGTCAGTTTCTTCAATTGGTTGGAGGGAATGCTGCCTGACTGGAAGTCTTCAGAGGGCTCGTCTGCAAAGGCGAAGGAACCGAGGAACCGGCAGTGGGGAAACTTAAGCAGATGGAGTCTGTTATTGGGGAAGAGATTCTGTGAAAGGGAGGTGGAGGGCCGAGAGACAGGGATAGCAACGGAAAGCCCAGTGGCCGCACTCCGGGAACAGCTGCAGCTGCTGAGGTGCGACCTCCTGGCCCTCACCGGATGGACTCACAGAATGATGCAGGCAATGAGCCTACCAGGGTCACCTGGAGAGCCGACATTACCACCACTGCTACCTGCTGTCCCTGGAGGAGAAGGGCTGCCACCAAGAGGGGCCCCGAGACAACCAGAGGAAGGAGCACTGCTTCAGCAGCTGTTAGAACTTTGCAGACTGGAGGCTCGTTTTAAAGGGAACTCTGATGAGTTGGAATATTTCCTTGTACAAGTAGCGGAATTCCTGAGGGAATGGGGGCACACATTCCCAAATGAGGCCAGCCAAGTAAGTTATATAGGTGCATGGCTGGGAGGCCCGGCAGCTAAGTGGTATGTGACTTTGTACACATTGCAAGCTCCTGAGTTGGGAAGCGTGGAAGCTTTCATCCAGGCTCTAAAGGAGCAGTACAAGGATCCTCTCGAGGAGGAGAGGAGGAGAACCCGCCTGTGTGGGCTGAAGCAGGGCAACCACCCAGTTCGGGAATATGGCGCTAAGTTCTGAAAATAGGTGGCCAAGCTGAGGGACTGGACAGAGGGGGTGAAAGTTGAGATTTTCAGAACCAGCCTGAACCCCAACCTGGTGGGGAAAGTGCTGGTGCAGGATGACCCCAGAATGCTCCTGGGATGGATTCAACTGGCCTGTGAGACTGAGAATCAGGAGCAAATGCTGAAGTGGCTGAGGCTACAGCACCAAGCCGGCCAGTGGGGAAGTGTACCAGAAGCACAACCCCAGGAGCGAAGGAAGTTGCAAGTCAGTGTCGCCCTGAGCAAGAAGGGTCGGAGGGGGAAATGGAGCCAGTGCCAGAGGTGTGGGGAAGCAGGCTGTTTCACTGAGGAATGGTCGGGTAAGGAAAAGACCCGGCCGGAGAGAGAGCCGAAGCCAAGGAGGCTGTCAGAGGGACGCTCAAGGGTGAAGCCCTGATCGACTGCAAGGAAGGAAATGGCAGGGGTGGCCAATGGGCAAGAGGAGGAGAAAGACAACTCGAGTGGAGAACCCTCACTGGGCAGCCAGAGGAAACCAGGATCACCGACAGGAAACGGCAGAGACCTGCTGTGAAGAGCACCAGTCTGCGGGTCACGGAAGTTCTGGTGCCGCAGAGGGTGAGACCAAAAGGAGCATTGTTTTTCAAGAGGAGCATTGTTTTTCAATGCTCCAAAAGGAGCATTATTAAACTCCCAGAGGGGGACGAATATCAAAGTAAGGGCCTTGATTGACTTGGGGTGCAGCAGAGACTTTATCGCTCCTGCACTAGTGACAGGGTTGGATCTGGAGGTGGTGAAACTACCTGAGCCTCTGATGTTTGTACAAATGGACGGGACGGACATGAAGGGGACTGTCCCTAGTTATGAAACCGAGCCCACCCCAGTGGGAATGGGGGGGACATTGGGAGGAAAGGACTTTTGTGGTCAGCCCGGCCACCAAGTTCCCTCTGGTGTTGGGAGTAAGATGGTTATGGGACCATGACCCCTATGTGAGGTGGAAGGCTGGTGAACCGTGCTTCCCTTCTGAAGCGTGCCAAAAACATGTATGGGATGCCAAGTGGGGCCAAGACCCTCCCCCCTCTCAGGGACTGTTTAACTATGGAAGAGAGGGAAAGCATTCCTTCAGAGCATCAGGACCCAAGTCAGGTGTTTGAAGAGGAGGAGGCGGGTGAGTTACCCCCCTCACAGAGCTACGGATTGTGCGATAAAGTTGATCCAAGGGACTAAATTGCCAAAGGGAAAAAATTACTCAATAAGCCCGGGAGAAAGAGCAGAGTTATGTAAGTTGGTTGTTGGGGGTTTTCCGGGCTGTAAGTTCATTGATAAAAACCTGGCAGAAGGTTTCATACAGCCAGCTAGCTCCCCACATGCTGCCCCAGTGTTGTTCAGGAAGAAAAAGGACAGGGGCTTGTGATTGTGCACAGACTATAGGGGAATCAATGCAGTCTCGATGTCGAACGCCTACCCTATCCCTTTGATGAGAGATTTGTTGGGGGTAGCAGCTCAGGGAAAGATATTCACAAAGCTGGACCTCCGAGATGCATACTTCCAAGTGAGAATAAAGGAGGGGGATGAGTGGAAGACAGCTTTTAATACCCCCCTGGGGCAATTTGAATATCGAGTCATGCTTTTCGGGTTGCAAGGAGCCCCTGGAGTTTTCATGAATTTAATTAATGAAGTTCTACACAAGTACCTTTATAAGGGGGTGATTGTTTATCTTGATGACATGATAGTGTATACAGAGGACTATGAATCCCATGTGAAATTGGTGTGGGAGGTGCAGAAAACCCTGTACCAACACAAACTGTATATGAAACTGTCCAACTGTGAATTCCATAATGAGGAGCTGGATTTTCTGGGGTACTGAGTATCGGGAAGGGGCTTAGGAATGGATCCGACCAAAGTTGAGGTGGTATTCAGATGAAAAGCCCCTAAAACTCAGTGGCAGTTACAGTCGTTTCTGGGGTTTGCTAACTTCTAACAACCCTTCATAAAAATTTTTGCTCAAGTTGCCTTGCCACTTACAAACTTACTGAAAACCAAGGGGAAGGGCGCTGGGAAAGTGAAACCAAGCACCAAACTAGCCTGGTCTAGGGAATGCCAAGCAGCCTTTGAGGAGTTAAAAGCTTGCTTTACCTGTGAACCTGTTTTGTGCCATCCCAATGAGAGTCGCCCGCTCATGATTCAGGTAGACATGAGCAATGTCGCTATGGAAGGAGTACTGCAGGGAGGGGGAGGATGGGAAAATGCCCCCCTGTGCTTATGTGTCAAAGAAATTCTCGGAGGCTGAAAGGAACTGGGTGATGTAGGATATGGAGATGGCAGCAGTCAAACTGGCCCTGAGTATGTGAAGACACTAGCTGGAGGGGGCTAAGGTACCATTTGAGGTGTGGGCTGATCATAGAAATCTGGAAGCATTACGAGAGCCCCACAGGCTGGGAGCAAAACAGCTACGATGGGCAGAGTTTTTCTCCTGATTCAACTTTGTACTTAAACATTTCCCTGGGAAATCACATTTTTTGGCTGATGCGCTGTCCTGCCTCCCCCAGTATGACAGCCAAGGGGAAGAAGTGGTGGACACAATGTTTTCCCCAGTCCAGTTGGGAGGGGCTGTGGTCACCAGGAGCCAAGTGGCGAAAGCAGACTGCCTTTCCCCTCCCCCCCCCCGCCATGGGAAGAGAAAATTAAGGCAGAACTAAAAAAGGAGGGGGGACTGCCCAAGGACTTAGAAAAAGGAGAGAATGGCTGCTGGTATAAGAATGACAAAATGTATATCCCGCCAGGGGTGTGGGGGCAAGATATTGAAGTGCGGTCATGATGCTAAGTTGGCTGGCCATTTCGGTTATTTAAAAAAGCTGCAGTTAATACAATGACAGTTTTGGTGGTCAGGAATGTGGAAGGATGTATCGCAATACGTGTCCACATGTCAGATCTGTTTGATGGGCAAAAAGAGGGGGGGAACCTCCAGGACTATTACAACCACTAGAAACCCCATTCCGGACATGGTCTGTAGTATCTTTGAACTTTATTACTGACCTTTCTCCGAGCAAAGGGAAAACGGTGATTCTAGTGGTGGTGGATCTGTTTTCCAAACAAGCCCATTTCATCCCATGTTCTAAGTTGCCAACAGCCAAGATGCTGGCCACCTTATTCATGAAGCACGTGGTCAGGCTCCATTCATTTCCTGACAAAGTAATGTTGGATCAGGGCCGACAATTCGTTGCCAAGTTCTGGTGGGAGCTGATGGAAGTAACTGGCATGACTCAAGGACTGAGTTCAGCATATCACCCTGAGACCGATGGGCAATCCGAAAGGGTTACTCAGGTGTTGGAGCAATTTCTACGATGTTATATTAATTATCAACAGGATAATTGGACTGATTTTTTGGTGTTCACTGAATATTGCTACAATAGCGTTCATAGCTCTACGGGAGCATCTCCCTTCAAGATCACACAGGGTTTTGATGGCAAAGCATTACCGTTTGTCAAAGACCCTCACCCAGTCTGGAGTACTGGCTAATTAGATGTATGCCACGTGTTTTCAGATATGAAAATACTCTTCAAATATTACCAGAAAAATGTAGTTGACCCACATGGGTCTTGAGAATTGACACTTAAGTAAAATTACAGGAGACTATATGAATATATTTGCAAATATATTGGTTCAAGACTCGGTCGGTGTAATTGCACTGTGTGATGTTGTAAATCATGAAGGTCTTGTCTTAGCATTGCACTGTGAAGGTCTTATCTGAAGTTGTATTTGTGGATATTTTTGAGAGGTTTTGGTTGGAGTGGATGTGTCTATACAAAAGGTGCCAGTTGTTTATGTCTTTGTGTGTTTTAAAGAATGCTCCAAGTGTGCCTGGGAGTTGACATGAGAAAGTGAAGTGTGTGTTTGTGTATATACTATGTATAATTGACATCCAGGGCATGTGAAGAGGGCAGTGTTCAACCATAATCTATTAGCCGGAATGCACTAAGAATCTCTGGGCAAAATAGTTACCTTTCCCCTCAGGATTCTCTTTGGCTGGCTTTCCTGGTCCCTTGCTGAATCTATTAACAAAGGTTGCCATCTGTTTTCTTGAAAGTAAGATTAGTTTTTTCCCCATATATGCCATCAAGAGGAAAGAGGAGGGCATCTTAAATCCCTGTACAAGTTACAGTTATTAATGTTTCTTTGGAGGCAATCGGCTTTTTTTCTGGGAAAAGAGGTGGCGGAACTCTGTGGGTTGCCCTTGGCGCAAATGGTCACATGGCTGGTGGCCCCGCCCCCTGATCTCCAGATAGAGAGGGGTTTAGATTGCCCTCCATGCCGCTCAGCAGCACGGAGGGCAATCTCAACTCCCCTCTGTCTGGAGATCAGGGGGCGGGGCCACCAGCCATGTGACCATTTTCAAGAGGTTCCGGAACTCCATTCCACCACGTTCCTGCTGAAAAAAAGCCCTGGGGGCAATCATCTATTAGATTTGCTAACCTTCAGGTAGCACCTGCAGATTTCCCAGAATTATAGCTGATCTCCAGCCTACATAAGACAGTTCACTGGGAGAAGATGGCAGTTTAGGAGTGTAGATTCTATGGAATCACATTCCTGCTGAGATTTCCCTCCTCAGGCTTCATTTCCAGAAATTTCCCAACCCAGAGTTGGCAACCCTACTGTGTGGGATACTGGTGGAAGACCAGTGCCTCAGATGTCAGATTGGATATCCGTTCTCCCAAATTAAGGCCCTCTGGATTTGCCCTCAGTATATGGACTATTTAGAGTAGGACATTGTACGAATGCAGGCAGATTAACATGCAATTTTCATCATTTCTGCCAAAACCTATTACTAAGTATAATCATATGTCATCCTTGGTCAAACAGTAGATATACAGAGTAATTATAAATAAGCAGAGTTTTACACCATTCTAAGGCTATTGAACTCAATTGATTTAGGATTGCACTGTTAATTGTTCAGCCTAGAAGCTCTGTGCTGTGCATTTTAGCCTCCACAGCAAGATGCATTATGCTGATCAAGATGGCAAAAGTATGACTTGACTTTGTAACACCCAAAGGTGGCTGTGATAACTATCAATCTAGGAGTCTCTAAAGAGTATAATCCCCAAGATGAGAGGGACTGGCAAAGTAGTATAACCAGGATTTATGAGATGTCACTAAGAAAAGGTCAATTTTGTAAAGGTCAGCTGTATTTGTATGCTGAATCGTTTTGCCTTAGGACTGTGGTGAAGAAACACCCATCACTTGGGACATACAAAGCTAAACTAAGGAAATATTTGGTGAATACACAGTGGGCAGGCCATCTTGAATTACAACAATGGAAAATGCCAGTAAGCAGGTGATACTCCCAACTTGGTTGTAAAATAATGCAAACCCAGATACTTCCTCTGGGAATTGTCCAAAATGTCTACCTTCTTCCATCTTCCTTTGCTGCTATAAAACGGATAGCAACAAACAAACTCCCTGCTGGTTCTTTTTCCTGAGCTTGACAATTTAATGCATCCCTGCAGACAGACTCTGTTCTTCTTACCATTCATTTCCCTCTTCCGCAAAGATAGCCTACAAACACTTTTAGACTTTTAGACGGGAACTAGCAAGACCCACGTTGTCTGCCTGCTGAAGAGAATTGGTGCAAATAACACTGAATCTCTGCAAAGAAGTCTAGATACAATGCCCAACTGTGTCTATTTGTTTCTTATTACTGTGATATGGCACCACACTTTACTGAATTTCAAAATAAAAATAGTTCTGCTTTTAGTAGACATAATTGGAAAAAGGGCTATGTCTGAATTGTTTTTCATAGCTGTATTCAGTGTATAGATCAAAGCTTCATCCTCCTGAATAAATATTGGTTTACGAAAATTATAAATATATTTTATTTCCCATCTCTCCTTATGTTTCTGTTCTTCTGAGTATCTACTCTTTCCATCTTAGATTTCAAAACACTTTGAAGCCCAGTTTAAAATTCTGTGCTTGTATAGCTTGGGGCATACTGCAAGCACTTTAAAAATATAAGTATGGCAACAATAACAACAAGCAGCAGCACTCAAAGAATAAAGTCAGGGCTACACGGAATGTTGAGGCCTAAGAACTCCCACCCACCCTGCTCAGCCCTGCTGTAATGATCCCCAAACCCCGTGACTGAATATGTTACAGGAAGGCCCTGTGAAACTCTGCCTTGGAGAACACTGGTGGGAACATTCACCCTGAGAACGTGCCATAGATCTTTGCATGCCTGATGTTCGTTTACTTTAACCTAATTTTCTCTGTGTGTGCGCGGGGGGGGGGGGGTTCAGTGGCAGGGGAGATGGGAAGATGACATTTCTAGCAATGGCTATCACCATTGTCTAGGAATGCCTATACCACTGAGAATCCCAGAAAGTGGGTAGCTTCATGAAAGGAAAGGAAGTACACTCCCAGTTGTTTCCTTGTATTTGACACAATGTGGATTTTTTGGTTATTGTATTACAAGATCCTCTTGAGCAAGTAATACAAGTGGTTTGACCACAAAGAAAGTAAATGAACTGAAAGCTAGAGTCATATAGTGGCTAGCAGCGCGATCGTATGCCGAGTAAGTCGGCTCATTCAAAATCAGTAGGCTTCAACAGGAATAATAACATAGGACTGCATCATAATAGACTTATTTTTCTTCTAGCAAGTTCCCAGTTCAAATATTGCTTCTACTATGAATTCAAAACCTTGGGCAAGCCACCACATCTAATTTTTGCTCACTGACCTATCTTGCAGGGTTGCTGAGGGATTACTGAGTTAATACATGTGAAATACTTGGAATCATAACTGTGATGCTGCAGGTGAAGTGTACATATAAGTACATATAAGTACATGAAAGCAAATGCCCCCATATTGTTATTATTACTTGTATATTACATATACCCTACTAGTGGCTACCCATTCCTGCTTTTTACTTTGGGTGTGTGTATATATATATGTGTGTATATATATATATATATATATATATATAAAGGCTTTGGGCACTCAAAAAGAGGTGACTGAAGGGAGTTGCATTTCCTCTTTCCATATTTATTTTCTAACATCCAAAGCTGAGCATGCACATCTTTCCACTGTGATGTCTCGTCATGTGTGGCATACAGATCTCACCATGCAGAGAGATGCATCTGCTCAGTTTGGACGTTCAAAACAAGGGATGGAGGAGGAAACATAGCCAACTTGCTGTTCTCCGTTCAAATGTCTGAAGCTGCCCTCAGAGCTCCAACTGTAGGATTATGTCTGTCTTACTAGAGAAAGCCTTTTTCAGGATTTCTCCAGTAATGAATCACATTAATTCCTACATTGTGTTTGGACAGTTACTCTGTCCCTCTGCACAGTAAACTACTCTGCCTCCAAAAAGTGGGTGCAATGTACAGATACTTATTCTTCTTTGCATCAGTCTGGTAGCTTTTAGAAATTGAAATGTGGGCCAGTATAGAAGACCAGATGATGTGCTTTAAGGACCCTTCAAACCCTGAAACATTTCTTCAGGTTTTTGGCTGCTCTTGCAAACCTCACAAATGAAAATGACCCTTCATCTATAAATGGCACAGTTAAGAACTGGGGGGTTTTTTCATTGATTTTGTTGTTGTTGTAGTTGTTTTAAACAGCCAGATTGAAGGAACTGCAAATGAATATTTTGGTCAAAGATTAGTCAGTCTCAAAACTCCAGTTTTGGCCAGGGCCTTTCATTCATCCTCTGTTGCACTCAGCTAGTTTGAGCTGGCTAATGATTTTTGGCTTATATGCCGCAGAACACCCATGCCAATAAATTAAATAGAAATTTCAGAGAGTGGCACTATTGTGGGGAATCCAAGGGGAACAGAAGCTTCTAAGGATGGGCATTGCTGATATCACCATTGAGGCATTGTCTGCTAATGCCCTCATTCACAGGATGGGAAGCATCTAAATCTCTGTTTTTGGCTACAGTCACATATAGAGATCTTGATTTGTCTTACTGAAATCCCTCCATCAGGTTGACAGACATTTGCTGTGCAGAATTGGGAAATTCAAAGACGTTAGTATAGGTTTTTTTTTTATGATGTGGGATGGGTACCTTAGTTTTATGTTTTTTGTAAAACACATTTTACTGATCTTTTTTTAATCCTTTGTTGTTTCTACTGAAACAACTCACATGTTTGAATGAGCAGGCTTGTTTTAATTTGAAATTGATGTTCTCATTCCGTGGTACATGCAGCTGCAATAGAAACTTTGAAGACATTTGAGCTACATTTACAGCCTGTCCCTATGCATGTACATCATATATCTAATATCCAAACATGGCTCTCTCTGCAGTCCAAAAAACCTAAAAGAGAAAAATATACGAAGGACTGCAGTTGAAACATTGAGGTGGGGTCTGGAAATATCTCATCTCCAAACTACAGACATCAGTTTCCCTGGAGAACATGGCTGCTTTGGAGGGGGACTCTATGGCCTTATAGCCTGCTGAGGTCCCTCTCCCCTCCAATCCTCCCCCCCACAAGCCACTGCTCCCAAATCTCTAGGAATTTCCAACCTGCAGTCGACAGTCTTAGCAAAGGCTAAGGTATATTATTCTGCACACCAACAGAAAACCCCTGGTTTGCAGGAGAGGAAAACTAAAAGGGTTTTTAAAATGGGTGAGCTAAAAAAAAAACAGGCAGAGGGACAGCTGCACATGCACAGCACATGGGCAAAATCCCATGGAGGCATCTTGGTGTTCTATTACTGAAAATGGTACATGAGAGTAGAAAGTGTTGAGTGGGCAAATGAGCTGATTATGGCTGAAGTGAGTGGCTGAGCAGAGGAAACATTGGATATGTAGTTTTACAAAGGGAGAAGAGAAAATATTGGGAAGATGGATGGCTTGGGTAATAGAAAAGAGTGGAGGGGGAATAGGAGCAGTCAAGCAGAGATGGAACAGCAGGTTTGAAAGCAGGGACCAACTGAAGGAGGGAATAGAACTTCTCACCCACAAGCCCTTATGGGTCCCCATCTTGTAGCATCCTAAAACTGCAGTTTAAGATCAGAGTCCAATGTAAGTGCTATGGAATGTAAATACTCCAAATCCAAACAGCACATTTTATCATAGAGTCTGTATGTATTTTTATACAGCCACGAATCTCTCAGAACTTAGAAAAGAATCTATAGGCCCAAATAACTAGTCTATTTTCTTATGAAAATTACTCTTCTGAAGTAGAGTCCTGGCATTAGGCATGTTGACACTCTTCAAGAAATACTGGCTTGCAACATTTTGGACGTTTCCTTTTATCATTGTACTTGATGACTACCACCCGTTGCTAGGCAGTCTCCAGATTTTGAAGTTAATTTGATAAATATTGAAGAATGCCAAAATGAGTTTGGTAAGACTGACTCTAGTTTCTGAGGATGAAGGAGGATTCACACCTCCCTAATCATAATGCATACTGTGTTTATCAGTGGATTATTGAGGTTAAACAATTACAGCAGGCAGTAATTTCTTGGTAGCAAGGACAACACGAAATAATGTTGTCCTTGCAAATATAACAGCCTGTATGCATGTAAACACAGGGTTTGTGCACATATTCTGTTACTTCTGTTTGCAACTCATAATAAATTATACTAAGATGTTATGTCATACTTCTTAGTTGGGCTTGACAGAAGCAGACGCTTATTCTCTCTGCCCTTGCTCCTGTGGCACTTAAAACTTGGTCAGTCTATGTATTTTCAAATAGATTATTATATAGTCATCAGAAATCTTAGGAAACCAATCAAGGATTATGCTTGAACTGGCTGGCAAACCTCTATCCACATGTAACATGTGAAAAAGGGCTCTGCATCATTCAGGTTGCCTTCTCTGTCCTAGCTATTAAGACCAAAGCCTGTTCTGCAGAACTCTTCATTTTATATCTCCTCCACTCAAGCATTCATACATGATGCACAATTCAGCATCATCTCAACTAACTGAACTGGGTCTTTTGCATCTAAATAACCAAAATGTATCTTTATCTCTTCTTAGCAAGAGAATTTGAAGGTGATGAAGAGTTTTTGGAGATCCTGGGGATAACGCGAGAGCAATCGGGCAAGTACGAGTGCAAAGCCGCAAATGAAGTTTCCACAGCAGATGTCAAACAAGTCCGAGTCACTGTGAATTGTAAGTACCTTTATTACTAGATCAGCAAGGGGAAAAGGAAAGTTCAGCCCCCATTGCACTGGCAGTGATAGCAAGAAGGGAAAACCCTGGCATAGCTGATTGAGAACATGTCTTATGCTTTCTTCATCTATAAATGGGGAAAGAGAGGACAATTTGAGATACAATCTCTGGGGAGACATGAACTTGCTTTGTTGCTGATTCATTGGGTTGCATCCCATGAATGGAAGATCAGTACTCTAATTTAAGAGACTCTTCCTCTTGCAACAGGGAAGGCTCCTTGAGGCAAAAGAAAACACAAACATTAGCAGAATGGATCTACAGGATCCAGCCCATCATTTCAGTTCTTTAGTGGAATTTCAGATTCGGTTCAAGGTGCTGGTTTTGACCTATAAAGCCCTAAACGTATTGGGACCAGCATACCTGAGGGACCACTTCTCCCCGTATATACCCCGGAGAATGCTCCGATCAGCTGGAAAACATCTGCTGGTGGTCCCTGGCCCCAGGGAGGCTCGGTTGGCCTCAACCAGGACCAGGGCCTTTTCAGTCCTGGCCCCAAACTGGTGGAACTCTCTGTCTGAGGACACCTGGGCTCATCAGGATCTTGTATCATTTCAGTGGGCCTGTAAGACGGAGATGTTCCGCCAGGCATATGGTTGAGGCATGAGATCCTTACTGAGCCTCCCACCGGTCTCCCACCAAGTGTGGGGTTATACAGTGGCCGTTTTCACACTGTCTATAAATCGCGGGAGGCTCACGGAAGGCTGTCGGCTCTCGCACGATTTTTGACGCCGTCTGTTTACAAAATGCCACAAACAGTGATTTACGGCGTTTTGTAATCGGATGGTGTTAAAAATCACGCAAGGAAGCCGGCAGCCTTCCGTGAGTCTCGCGCGATTTATAGACAGTGTGAAAACAGCCAGTGTCCACTGGCCAGCTGGCCGACGTATGGGTACAGCATGAGGCTATGTAGTGCCCTTTGTTAGCTAACCCACATATGGGTTGCAGTACGCTATCTGTCTGCTTCCCTCCCCCTGTATGTTGGGGGCAGGAACCTGGAACTGACCATGTCTTTGGACAGTTGTTATCTGTGGATTTTATGATTTGAACTGTTGTTTTTATGAACTGTTGTTTAATATTTGTATTGTATTTTATAACTGCTGTGGCAAGGGCAGGTTAGAAATGTAATAAATAATAATAATAGCTGTGAAATTGGAAAGTATGTTTACCTTGAGCTTACACCAGGACTAGATATAGGTTGTAAAGCATTTACATTGAAATCCTAAGCAGAGTTATTCCAGTCTAAGCCCACAGTGGTCTTAGACTGGAGTAACTCTGCTTAGGATTTCAGTGTTAGTCTACTAAATAGATAAATAGGTAAACCTCATGTTATCCTTGACCACATGACTTTTGTTACAGTCAATGGAAGCCTTAGTAGGGTTCATTAACCAATCCATGATAGACTGAGCAAGCTCAAGGATCTCACCAAAATCAAGATGTCTGTTGAGAAATTGAATGTGCATTGGCTAGCCAGTCAATAATTTCAGTCAGCACCATCTTTTGAATATCTTCCTTACCAGGAGCAAAACAAAACATGCTAGTTACCCAGCCTCTGTGGAACTGTGGATATCCATGTAGGACACAGTGAAACTAGCATCCCCGTGTCACTTTCAGTCCCATTCTTCAACATTCCAACAACAGGACCCTTGCTTAACTAGCTGCAGTTTACATCTGTGAGCACAGCTATATCCAATTAGCAGTCTGGATCTTTGTCTACATGATAAAATGGCACTTTTCTGAACCATTGTAGTGTAACATTCTTGCGTGGTGTCTGAATTGTTTTAATTAAATCAGTGCCATTTTCCCATATGGGGACACAGCTAATTCTGTGACATTAAAAGAAACATACCAAAAAAAGGACATGACAATAACTAAACACGAAATGTTGTAATTGCTGTCTTCTGAGTGACCACATCTCTATGCAAATATGTGCCACATTTTGTTGCTTATTTTCCCCTAATTGTCCTTGTTTTGCTATGGTTTCAGAGAGGAAGTGCCATTTCCCATTAAATAGCCTCTATCTAATGAGACAATTATTTAAAAGCCCATCCTGTGTATAGGCAAAACATTTACTGTTCCGATGTAGGGGAGATGAAAGCCATAGGGAGTGCAGCCTTTTCCCCAAGATCAAAACTACTGGATTCCATAATATTTGCATAATAGGTTGAGCAGAATGCCTTAGTTCATTCTTGATTTTTCCATGATGAACCTCTTAGCATGGAAAAGTGAATTTCTTTTCTTTGCACATTTGTGTATGTGTGAGAAAGAGACAGATACAGAACTTAAAGGATTTGAGTTAATAGCCCTGAGAGAGTTATGGGCCTTAAAGAACTACTTTGGACATCTGTTCATTTTTAATCTTTGGCCTGATTTGAAGAATAGCAATTGGTGGCCTCAGAAATAAGAATTCTTTGTGGCTTATGCATTGAAATATATTGCCGCTGTTGGCTTTTAGTCACATATTTGCCACATGTTGACAAAGAAGGAAGGATACCATGCCCCCCCCAAAGAAAGAGGTGAGAACGACAGGAATAAAATGAGGAAGGATCATCTGGATGAACACGGGGGCATTCTTACACTTGAATTCCTGCCTTCAGTAGTCAGCACTTGTATCTTTTTTCCAGTCTTGACTTTATTTGATCTTATATTCTTATTCATTTTTTATTTTTATTAGTTATATAGCATTTTATTTTACAAGATGGAGGTGAAAGTGGCAGTGAGAGAATATGTGCATTCAGTTATGTGAGCGTAGGCAATTTCAGCTGAGATTGAGAATTAAGAGGTTATATGCCAGCAGCTGCCTAGAAGAGTGCATTTTGAGGAGGTATTTGAAGGAACAGGGAGAAGCAGAATCATAAAGAAGTTCTAAGGTTGAGTTCCAGGCATAAGAGCTGATGAGGAACAGAGGACAGAGCTGTTCAAGGAGACTTGAAGGAGAGAAGGAATGATGGAGCTGGTGAAACAAAAGCTGTAGACAAAGAAGTATCAGGATAGTAGACTAGAGCCAGATAAAGGATGCAAAGCCTTAGAAGGTTTTGAGGATGTTGACAAACAGTTGGGAACTAATGTAGGGATTTAAGGAAAGACATTCCATGGCTGAAGTGACATGAATAATTTTGGAGGCAGAAGGTGAAGAGGCTGAGGTGTGACAACTGAAAGGCAGAGTGGAGCAGGACGTAGAGTCAAGGTGAGAAATAACTGGAAAATGAACCGGAGTTTACACCAAGGGAGAGCAGATGAAGGCTGTCTTTTTACAGAATTGTAGACCAAAGCTACACGATGTGATGACAGAGTGAAAATAGTACAAGAGAGAGAGAGAGAGAGAGAGAGAGAGAGAGAGAGAGAGAGAGAGAGAACACAATTTTTAAAAAGCTAGGGTTTTCTACATGAACTAAAGGATAGATGGCAATGTTGTTTTGGATACAGAGGACATGAGAAGAGGAAGTCTTGGGAGGAAAGATTAGAAGTGTTGAGAGGAAGGCATGAGGAAAATGTTTTGGGAAAGGGGGAGGCTGCCCAGCCAGCACATACACAAAGTGCGTGCCCACCACATCCCCCAGTGATTATGTTATTTCTGGCACAACTCAGATGTGATGAGTCACACAAGGACTTAGTCAGTAAAACTTGGCCCAACACATAGTGTTTTCACTATGTTTGGGGCTGATTTTTAAAAATCTATCCTGGCATGACCCATTGCTTCTGGAAATGACATAAATGTAAGGGGGTGCAGGTGCATGCTTTGCATATGCGCACAGGTGAGAGTACCTGTCGCTGTCCTCTCCCTGGTTTTGACTTGGACAGACCTTGCAATCCTGAATTATTAATAATAATTATTATTATTAGCTCCATGAAAGGTTTTTATTTGTTTTCAGCTATCATTGCAGAGCTTATTTAGCAGTGGTTCAAAATAAATGTGAATGAAGCTGAACATAGTTGGTTTTTTATGAGAAGGATAAAGCAAAGACAAAGATCTTAATAGTATAGTATCTCTGTTGGACAGGATTGCCAACTCTGGGTTGGGAAGTTCCTGGAGATTTGGCATTTGAGTCTGGTGAAGGATGGATTTGGGGAGGGAAAGGACCTCAATGGGGTATAATACCATAGAGTTCATCCTCCAAAGCAGCCGTTTTCTCCAGGGTAACTGGATCAGTTGTAATTCTGGGAGATTTCCATACCCCACCTGGAAGCTGGCAACCCTAAAGCCAGCTTTGATTTTACATACTGTGAAAAATTATTTGGACAATCTTGTCCCGGGTCACCATACCATTATTTGTTTTCTGCAAGAAAGAACGTTCATGTAAAATTTCATGTAGGAGAATTGCAATATTGAGAGTCTGGTGGAGTGGTTGAGTTTGGAGGAGGAAGACCTGGATTCAGAGCTCCACTCAGCCATGAAGTCATCCCCTAGATCACCTTAATCCAGTAACTCTCAGCAGAGTCCACATCTAAGTGTTGTTGTGAGAATTAACTTCAGTATACGTGGTTTAATATGTCAGTGTTAGAATTCCTTCTACTCGTTTCAGCATTTCTTCAGCTCGTATTGGATTTCTGCTGGTTTTAAATCTTTACAAATTTGCATTATATGCCCTGTTACATTGTTTATTGAAATGTCCTTGAACTTGACTATACTAACTCACACTATGTAATCCAGCTTGAGTCTCAGTGAGAAAGGCAGACTATAAATCAAATAAATAAATAAATTGCCCTTAGAGAAAGAAATACCAATGTGACAGTGAAATTAAAAAAATATGTCTACATGGTTTTTAAAATAGATACAAAATAGGATTCCTAATTTGCTAAACCAATTCAAAAAAGAAATCTTGGAGTCATACAGTTGAAAATTCTCTGAAAGCAATAGCTCAATGCGTGTTAGTAGTGGGAAAATCAATTTTACATACTGTGAATGTTAGGAAATATTTAATATGAGATAATAAAAAGCAACATTTTTTTTTTATAAAACACAAGCATCATCCTACTTTATTGTTAAAGTTGTATCTTTCCAAGTGAATTGGAAAAGTGGTATATATTTAGAAATATTAATTTTGGCCTTTCAAGAAGGCTCATTGGGGCCAAGCCCAGTAGCAGCCACAGGCAACTTGCTACCATACAAGTTGCATGGCTCACTCAGGCCTGGCTGCTTGCAGCTGTTTAGCATCAGCTGCTCTACAAAAGCCAGTGGTGTAGTGCTGAGATTCAGACCAGGAACTCGGGGACCCAGGTTCAATTTCCCACTCTACTGTGGAGGTCATTGGGTGACCCTGGCCCAGTCACACACTCTCAGCTTAACTTACCTCACCGAGGGCTGCCAGGTCTCCCTGTGGGAGTGGGGGATTTCCTGCTCCTAGCCTCTGCCTCCTGCCACGATTCACTTGGACAGCAGGGAGAAAAGATGGGGGAACAGGCCTCCCAGGCAGGCTTGCAGCATGGTGTGATGTCACTCCCAGAAATGACACCATTGCGCGGTGTAAGGAACATGTACACTTTGTGGAGAAGGATAAGGTGAGTGCCAGCCCCCCCCCCGGCCACCCCCAGGAGGATAACAGGACCTGGCAACCCTAACCTCACCAGGTGTTTGTGAGGATAAAATGAGAAGAAGAGACCAGTGTAAGCTGCTTTGGGTACCATGTGTGAAGAAAGATGGGATATAAATGAAGTAAATAAATAATGAATATAGCTGAAGATGCAGGACAGATAAAAGGTTGGTTGGTGGGTAGGAAGGAAAGAAGGAAGCAGAGAAAATGGGGTGTAAGAACTGCTAGGAGGAGGAAAAGAGGAAAGAGTCTGGGGAGGGGATATGGGAGGAAGTGCCCCCAGCAAGTCTTTGCAGGTTTTCTACTGTGCAACTGGGGCCATCCCCACAGCTTGCACAGCACAACTGGGCCCAGCATCTACAACCATGCAGAATTTTCACAGGGAAAGATTCCCAGGGAAAGGGAAGGAGGAAAAGCTGAAGACGAAGGTGCAGGTAAAGGTGGGTTCGCTGGTGGATGGAGAGGAGAGAAAGACCCAGGAAATGGGGAGAGGTTACAAGAGTTTCAAGGAAGAGAAAGAGGAAATAGCGGGGTAGAATGAGATGCCCCCCCTCAAGTCCTTACATGCTTACTCTATTCACTTGAAAGCAAAACTAAACCTCCCCATATATTCTGTCAAGAAAGGGGGGGGGAATCTTAAATCCCCATACAAGTTAGTTATGTACAGTAATATAAACTCTTCTCTGTATAACTGTCTGTTCCTGGCAGGTAGATCCCTTAGTCCTTCTCCAGTGAACACACATTGATTCCAATAGAAAAGGATTTATTCAGGATTTTACAGTTCAGGTCTGTATTCCATCACAGAGCATTGGTAGAAGTGAGGAATCAAAACATAGACGCTATGATATACTTGAAAACTCCCACGTTCCAAGCAACAGTTAGGTTTTTGGTGTGCAAGATTACACGGGTTCTGTGAGAACCCTTTATAGTTATGGCTACATGATTAGTACACAAATATACATTCCCAGAGTCTGGACAGAGCAGCTAGAGCTGGCAGTAGGAAACTCCAAGGTTGCTTCTAACTAGAAGATGCTTATTAGAGAGATAAGGGGAGAGGTCCATTTCTGGGCCTGGACAACAATAATTCCAAGAGGAGAGAACATGGTTAATATGACTAGAGGAGAGAGTATAACAGGTTAGCATTAAGGCATTATAATTTCAGTATACTGTGGCATCAGTGATACAATAACCAAATAAACATGGCATGGCTATACACAGACATGACAATAACCTTTATTTAAGGAGGATTATATTAATCTTACATGAAGGGTCATCTTCCCTTTGGGTAAACAGGGTTTTGTTCTTTCATCCCTTCTTCCTCCTCTAAAAGCTGTGTGTGTGGAAATAATAGGTAGATAAATAATTGGTACAGAAATATATAGGCTTCTTTAAACCAAGTCAGGCTGTAGAAACTTAGAATCCATTACCTTTTCACTGAAGGGGAATTGCTGATTCTTGGTGCCTAAAGCTGGCCTGGAGTTCCTCAGATAGCAAGATGACCAATCGGCATTAAAGCCAAAGTATCTGGCCATGAGCCTGCCTAGAATGTCTCTCTTAAAATGCCATGGAGTGTGGCTAACGTGAAGAATGCCGCTGAAAGTGAATGAGTTGGTGCCTTGGCAGGGAACAGGAATACAAAACCATCACTAAGCCTGGTGGTGTAGCTTTCAGGTCTGTAGAAAGGTATTTGTTCATTTCATGACTCATCTCATGTGTTGGGTCCAATGGAGCGGAAATGGTTTGTCTCGCTACAGATGGCAAAGAGATTTACTGCCAAAGGAAAAAAAACATTCACACACGGAGGCTTAAAAAATCCTCTCTTCTCCTTGTGTTTGCTTTCTTCATCCTTAACTTTTGTTTTTAAGTGAATGATTTATACTGAGGTTTTTGAAATACAGTATTTACCAATTGTATAGGTCAGATTATATTCCCTTTACCATTATGAAAATGTAAGCAGAGAAAGTTGTATAAATGTGTCCTTTTCTCTCAGTTAATCATTCCCTTTGCTCTTCATTTTTTTATTTCTGCTATCTCTGTAAAGAAATGGAAACCATGGGACACTACAGTTTCAAATGTGCACATAAATGCCAGTTTACTGTTGATACCTGAAGAGGGAAGCTTGCCCAAATTCTGTCTTAAGCCATATCTTCATGAGGTGCGTCCTATGCCTTTGAACACCTGGTTCATCACTTTGGTGGCAGACCAGAAGTGCAATGGTATAAAAGTGCCTAGAGTTTTTCTACATTGGAATTTATGTGATGTGACAAGTGTACTCCACAAGGGACCTGTGGGTTCCAGTTGTCAGGATAGCAAGAATGGTTTAGAAACAATGATTGGTATGCCACACCACTAACACATGTTGAATTCCAGTCCCAAGAAAAGCTTGTCTCATCCTTGATCTTCCTTTCTCTGACTTCCTCCCCGTGTTTCCACAGCTGTTTTATGCCCCTCCTTTGTAACACTCTGTGAATCGCTCCCCCCCCAGCCTATCCATTGTGCAGTCACTCCCTAACTTATTGTTGAGTTAAGTCAGATGTAAGCCAATATTTTTCAGAGCCCTATTGCCTCAACTTTCATTTGTCTGGAGACAAAGTCCAGCATGATCTTTTCTTCTGAGGGTTTGCAGGACATTCTGCTTCATTCCATCTGGTCAGTTCCAGCTATTCACAGCTTGATGCTTGCTTTGGAATAAGCATATGTACCCACATATGCTTATTCCAAAGCAAGCTATGTTGTATATTTTGAGATAAGTACTCGAATTTATTGTTTATTTATGTAAAATAATATGTACCTCAGTCTCTCAACAAAGACACATTCAGGAGGCAGCTGATAGGAGTGACCCACCCCCACCCCCGGCAAGCATTTCTTGCATATATGTTCTCTGTATTATTTCCTGTCTTACCCAGTTTTCTGATTCCAGTAATATAGGAAGTAGAAAGAGCATATCAAAATGGCATTTTAAGAGTGAGTTGTTGTCTTGCAGATGCTGGTTTTTGCTCCCCACTTTTGACATTTTTTAACAACCTTCCTTCATACAAAGGGGTCTTTCCATTTCATTTTAAAATCTAGGTAAGCCTTGATATCTACTACACTTACAGTGCCATCTTAAGCAGAGTTATGCCTCTCTAAGTCCATTGAAGCCAATAGACCTAGACGGATGTAGCTCAGCTTAGCTTGGCCCTGTAAGTGGCATCTCCCCCCCCCCAGCCTGGCTCCAAGAATGCTCCGTCCTCATTAGTACGTAGATGGCAGTGACATGAGCAAGTGTTTCTCTCATGCAGACCCTCCCACCATCACGGAATCCAAGAGCAATGAATCCGCTACAGGACGACAAGTTTCGCTCAAGTGTGCAGCCTCGGCTGTGCCTACGCCCGATTTTGAGTGGTACAGAGATGACACAAGGTAATTAGACTTTTTTTCAATGGCCTTTGATGTCTAATAAACCCCCCAGAGCCCCTTGTTCTCTCTTTTTATAAATATCATCGTTCTGCAGTTTATGCTTTAAAAAATGCTTGTGTTCGCTGTCCCAGTTTAGTTTCATTCACTGATTCATATACTCTGCTCTCTCCTTTGATGCTAGCTTCCCAGTTTGTCAATGATAGTGGTATTTCAGAACTGGTTTCATATCCCCATTCTGGTGCTTATTTAAAGAGTTTATCTTTTTATGTCATATAGTACCAGGCATTAGTACATTCAAGATATTTAGGATCTATTATTTATTTACTATGCATCTTCTTCTATAGAAGGGCATAACTGATTATCATAAGGATCCAGGCACCAGTTCTTTGCAGAGTGCTTACAGAAGTGCTACATTTCTATGGGAAACTATGGGCTGTGTGGCACAGCATCTGTTTTGCATGGAGAAGGTCCCAGGTGCAGTCCCCAGCATCTCTAGTTTTTTAAAAAGGGATCAGGTGGAATATGGAATACCTCTTCCTGATACCATGGAGAGCCACTGCCAGTCAGACTTTGATAGATCCGTGGTTTGGCTCCAAATAAGGCACTTCCATGTGTCCACAGAGGAGAACGGTGCTTAGCCTTTCCTTCATCTTTTGTCCCCCCCCCTCAGTTCCTACCCACAAATGGAATTGCCTTTTGCAATGGAATCACAAGTTAGTGATCTATGAGGGGGTAAATATATAAAGGGAAATGGGAAGGTCATATGCTCCTGCCTACCACTTCTCTGCAGGCAGTGGTGTTTTACTAGCCCTTCTTTGCGAAGGAAATACACAGAAGAGACAGAATGTCTAGTTCCATTCAAGGTCTGTCCATAGTCAGAGGTCAGCTTTGATTCAAACAGAAGTCTCGTAGGCAGGCATCTGAGCTGAACTTTGATCAAGTACATACCCATGCAAGTAAGGTTACCAGTTCTGGGTTGGAAAATCCTGGAGATTTAGGGGAATGAGCCAGGGAAGGGCAGGGTTTGGCAGAAGGGAGAGACCTCCGCAGAGTATAATGTTTTAGAGTCCACCCTCCAAAGCAGCCATTTTCTCCAAGAGAGTCAGTCTCTGTAGTCTGGAGATCCGTTGTATTTCTGAGAGATTTCCAGGACCCAGCTGGAGATTGGCAACCCTGCATGAAAGAAGCATACTATCTCTCTGGTGAATCTTTCCCGATTATCAAATCTTTTTCTTTCTTACTTGCTTTCTCTTTCATTTTTACCTTCCTCATAGCTTTTATTGTCTCCATTCTAATTTAATCATAATATTTATTATTTGTGAATCTCCTAAAAAACTCATCACTGTGCAAAACACATAAAACGAAGGTGCTGACCAATGGCTTACAATCTAATTTAGATAACGAAGTACCAGAAATGAAATTTTTTAAAAAATAAATAATAATGTTTATTATTATGTACAAAGCCTCTTATTTTCTCCCTTCTTTGCCATTTTTATTGCACTCATATTTTTTCTTATTTCCTGTATGTCTTTGATCCCTGTCCTGCACCATCTCTGTTTAGCTGCCTTCAAATCTGTATTTTCCCATCTCTCTCTTACTGGAAAAAGTGAGTCATTCTATGTTGTCACTGTATCTGTCCATTATTTTTCTCGGTTCCTCAGGATAAATAACGCCAATGGTCTGGAGATTAGAAGCACGGGGAGCCAGTCCTACCTGACGGTGGCCAATGTCACTGAAGAACATTATGGCAACTACACTTGTGTGGCTACGAACAAACTGGGAATCACAAATGCTAGCCTATTTCTTTACAGTAAGTATGACAAAGGTGAAGGGAAGCCTCAAGTCAGTTTCACAACAATGTTAGCAATGTCTTCAGGTCATTAGGGCCTGGCATTCAATGTATACAAGGTACCATTATTATACAAGACACATGGAAGCTTATAGTTCCAAACCAAACCTAAATGATAATAGAGCAGAGTGCGTTGGCTTTGCCATTGCTCTACAAAGAAGCACAGGTTCAAGAGGATGAGAACATCATCTATATTTTAAAACCGCATATGGATACCAAAATGTTCTGTAGCAACCAAATCATTAAAGGGGTGTTTGAACATTTGGTAAGATGTAGCTTTGCAGGTATAAGCAAGAAGGAGAAGCTGAGACAAACTCAGGAAGGGGTGAAGAGAGGAGAAAGTAGAGAGAACTGACACCCAAAACAGAATACGTAAAAAGGTTTGCAAAGATTTGGAAGGATGTAGCATGTTGCAGGGCTGTGGAAAGAGATAATGCTAAATATAAAACAAACGTAAAAGATGGGAAGCCTGTACTAACTACAGGTTACTGTATTTTTCTCCACAAAAAATGGCTCTGTGTGTAGAAAAAGTAGTTCTTTATTTCCTTTAGGGAATTTATACCCGATCTTACAGCATACTACTCTCAAGGCAGCTTACAGTGTTTGAAGTAGCCCTTCATCTTGCTCTGTGTCACTGCAAATTTAAAAGAAGGATAATAAATAGACTTAAATCCAAGTGTTAGCTCATTCTGCAGGAAGGACTGCTAGATGATTAGAGATCAGACTGAAACTCTAACGAATGGCACAGTATACCATTAAGTGCAAGGTTATATCTTGCAACTTAACTTTTGGGGGGAAATAATGAGGCTGAGAAACAGGCTGGAATGTTTCTGTTTGCTAGAGTTTGCGGGCTTTCTGTATTTTCTGAAAATGTCCTTCTCTTCATTTTTTGATGAAACTAATTTTGAAAAGTATTTATCATGATTCCTAACTAAACAGCACTTTAAAAAAACAGTAATATAGGTGCTCTCCCATCAGACCTTCAGACTAGATCTTTATATCCAAGTTTACTTCTCTATAATAAAATTTGAGCATTAGAGCGATCTGTAATTTCTCTTGGGCATTATATACTGGGAATATTTCTTTTTCTAGCAATAGTTTCCTTATAAGGTCTTTACTGAAATGAAATACCCCTCAGGTCAAACTCAGCAACACTTACAGTTTGAATGAGTCCACTACCAAGCACCTCTGATGATCTCAGAATCTACAGCAAGTGAAGAATATAAACTAATAAATGACTAGGAGATGGATGAATGTTCTTAATACTGTGGTACAAATAAACTAGAGTAAGAACTTTGAGAGGAACAAGCCCAATTTCATACAGGAAGCCATTGGCAGATATAGGGATGCCCAAGAGATAATGGAGATATGGAGATCTATTTGTATTTTGTAGTAGTATGGGAGAGTCTCTGGTGTTAATCCATTTTACATTTTCTTTAAAAAAATTAGATCTTGGCAAGAATACAATTATTTCACTATGCCTACATAAACAGTAGTTTGACCATTTGTGCTCCCCACCCCCCATGTTTCTTATCGTTCCTCATACCACAAACTAGGTGCCTTGTGATTGCTTCAAAACCAGCAAGTTCCTGGTACCCTCTCTGAATAGGTGGAAACCCATAAGGACATCCTGGGCTGATGCTGGATCTGCTGGCATGGCTCACCAAAGGGCAACCCCAGGCTCCAAAGACCTGCAAAAAGGGAGGTGCATATGCTCAGCCCATTTCTTACTCAGATGGTTCAGATGGTTCCACTTTCCTCTCCAACATTTCCAGTCTCCATAGTTAAGGATGTGCTTGAGCTCCCAAAGCTGGGCCAGGTTGAGCATCTCCTATTGGGGAAAATACAAAAATATCTGTGGTGGGCATAGGCCATTTTCGCACTCTCTAACATGGTGCAAAACTCACGGAACGAGGGCATCTTCATTGTGCAATTTCTGATGTTATCATGATGGGGTAAAGTCAGAAATCTTGCCATGAAGATGCCCTCATTCCATGACTTTTGCGCAATGTTAGAGAGTGTGAAAACGGCCATAGTGACAATGCAGAGGAAGAGGAAGCACAAGGCACCTGGATTTCCCTTTCTTATTCTTAGCCACTCTAAGAAATGGAAACATCAAGAGGCTTTTTATTTTTCTTAACATCAATGTCAAATTAACCATGTACATAACTTGTGAGAAATAAAATGGCAGCCATTTATGATTAAAGATGAACACTTCTCAACTACCAGATAAGGTGGAAAAACTGAGCAAATTATCCACATACTCCATAGAGACTAGAAAAACTTAGTATTCCTGTGTTAAAGAAGTCTGGAATTGGAAATCTGGTAGTCTATAATTGACCATCTTAAGCTTTAGAAAGAAGCATAAAGCCAGTTTGAAATACCCCTCCAAGCCTGCTTGGCTTCAGATCCAAAAACAAACTAGAACAAGAGATATAGCCCTCCCCTTTCAAGTTTTTTTTCCTGGAATCAAAGGGTTTGAAGGATCAGGGGGAAAACTTTTTTTATGCTTTTTAATAGAGAACAAATTTGTTCAAAGCTATCCTCCCCTTTGAGAGGCAGATGGAATGTCAGTGCCGGAAGGCTCCATAGTGGTTGAAAAATGACAGTGGCTGAGATTGAAACTGCAGAATAGGGACAAAATGAAATGTTTGTGGCTTTGCCCCTAGCAAGTAAGGAAGAGACAGAGGAGAAGGAAGCAGGGCTTATTGGGTCCTGCAAATTATTTGAAAAGACAGTTTAGGAAAAGAGCAAAACAATTGACCAAAAACCTGAGATGTATTGTGAAAAGGGAAGAGGGGGTCCTTATAGGCTATGATGATGCTAAAACCAAAGGCACTTTCGTACACAGGCAATGAGACCAGAGTTAGAGGAAAGCCTCTGTCCTCAGCTGAGATTTATGCCTGACATTCCTAGTGTCTTTTAGGAACAGGAGGATTTATCCCAGGAAATGAAACTTAGCTAGGCAGGAGAGGAAAAAGAGATTGAACATATAGCAGCAGGAGTAATAACAAACTGCAGGAGGTGGACAATGCTCTGAAATCGATCAGAAATACCCAAGTGCTATCATCACTACAGAAATATAGTGATCAACACATCAGAGGCAGCTCCTCTAAACACAACATGAAAGGGAGCATTTGCTTTAGACAGATTTTTGTCACTTTACGAAGCATTGACCACAGATAGGTGTGGTTAATATATATAATTCTCTCGGTTGTTTGATGACCAGTAGTGAGTTAATTGACCAAATTTGGTTCTCTTTGGTGGTATCAATGGATAGAGATCTAGGGGGCATTCGGGGGGTGGGTGGGGAAGAGCACTTCCACTGAATCTCAAAACAGGTTAATCCATAACAGCCATGCAGCCAGTTCCAAAGGGGGGAAAGGGACTAGGGAGCATGAATTTCATAAATCCTTACTATGAAACAGAAAAATAAATGGAGAGTACAACAGAGTTTTGAGAATAAAAGTTTCCTGAGAATAGATGCAAGTTTTCTGCCAATTCTTATCACTAAATAATTTCTGATGCAGAATCCTACAACATAGTAATATTTTTAATAAGTGGGAAATCCAGGACAGCCCTTATAATTCGTTTCCTTTGAAGAAGACAATCCTTGAGACTTATGGTAGTTTTACAGCAGCTTCTGCTTCTCACTTTGGTAAGTTATTTCTTGTTCCCCATGATCGCAGATTGCAGAAATATCCTTTCTTTTTTCTGGGGTGGGGGTTAACAGTGTATGTTTGTGTATTTTGCTAAAGTAATTGTTTGTTAATGTTTTCCTTTATTTTTCAAGATCATGCTTTTGTAATAGCACAATGGCAACCATCAAAAAGAAATTAAGGAAAATTATTTTGGCTACAAAAAGAAAAGTAAATATTTATAATGCTGCAGCCATAGAGAGTGAACAAGAAATAACTAAATGCCATTAATTCAGAAGCAGAAGTAGCTGTAGAACAAAGAAGAAGCAAAATTATCATAGTCCTGATAAGCCTCAATGGCACATTGTTAGTCCACAATGGAGAGACTGGTATGGCAATTGCATTTTAAAGTAAATGTAAAGTCATCATCACAAATCAGGTCTGAAAAAATGCACGCACACACACACACACACCAATGGAATACAGCACCTTGGCAAGATCTTCTATAAAAACTGGGCAAATTAGGTCCATTCCAGACTAGGCTTGTTTGATTTTGTAATGTTTATATTCAATTATTTAAGGCAGTGATCTTCAGCCCGTGATGGGAGTACTCTCCCTGCTGGGTTGCAAGCCCCTTTGGGTCTGCCATTTTGGGCTGCCTTTGGGGAAGAAACTGCTGGTACTAGACATGAGTAGAGAGCCAGAAACTTATAGAGAAGGAAGCCGTGAGATGGCGAGGTAAGGTCATGAAGTGGTGGAGAAGATTCCTCCATACCTTGGACCATTGTCTTTTGCCTCACTATAGTATACCTTCTGGGCTTTGGCTTCCTCTTCCTACCCTGAGCTCCTTTGGTCTTCTGCCTACAGTCCTGGCTGACACCCCTCTTCCCGTCACATAGTTTCCTGTTAGATGGTTGCAAATTAATAGCTCCGCCTTCTATGCTAAGTGGGCCCTGGTCTGGAAAAGTTAAATACCATTGTTTTAAGTTCTTTCAAAAATGTTTCCTGGCAACAAATGCTGTATAAATGCCACAAATAAATCCATAGCCAGTGTAGAAGAAATCCTGGTGCACACTGTTTAAATCAATCTACATGGCAGCCGCCTAGGGTTGCCAAGTCCAGGTTGGGAAATTCCTGGAGATTCAGGGGGTGGAGCCTGGAGACAGTGGGGTTTGGGGAGGGGAGAGGCTCCCGTGTAATATGAAACCATAGAATTCACCCTTCAGAGAAGCCATTTTCTCCAGGAGAACTGGTCTAAATTGCCTGGAGAGCAGTTGTAATTCCAGGAGATCTCCAGCTACCACCAGAGGCTGGCAACCCTACAGCCACCACATAGCAGATCACCATGTAGATTGAGCAGCATTCTTTGTACTACCATGTGTGGCAAAAAGACCATTGTTTCTTGCCTTCCAGCTTCAGCCTCCAATGATATTCTAGAGAAAACTTCCCAATCTTCATACTGCACACTGTACTTGTAGAAAAAGAGGCCACGGGGAATAATTTCAAGAAGACTTTACTTGGTAGTGGTTCTAACTAGACATGGGCACGAACGGAAAAAAAACCTGACCACACTGTTCGTGGTTCATTGTGGTCAACGAACACGAACAGACGAACTGTAATGAGCATGTCCCATTAACGAATATGTTTGTTGTTCGTGGGGACCAGAACGGCCCCTGTTGGACTTAGAGAGCCCATCTTCACAGAGAGTGTTCAGCAGGCTCTCCTCCAGCCATCACTCAAGTTTGGTCAAGATTGCAATACAGATCTTGGAGTTTTACATTCCCAAAACCGACGCCCCCCCCGGAAACTCCCATTCAATACAATTGGAGCCATCAGTTGACTTTGGCCCCATTTACAAGTGGAGGACTCGAAGGCGGGCCACCTCCCTTCTAGGGGGCTGGTGGTCTGGCACCCCCCATTTGCCCACCTGCCCGCTAGGCCTTAGAGTATTGCACTGCACTTTCCTGCACAGACAGGGACGTGGGTGATGATGAGTGCGGCTGCTAGCCTGGTGGGCTTGGAGAGGCAGCGGTGGGCCACCCCCCCTCTAGGGGGTGGGGGGTCTGGCTGCTCTCTGGCAGCAACCCCCATGTGCCCTCCTGCCAGGCCTCAGAGCACTGTACTGCACTTTCCTGCACAGGCAGGGATATGGGTGATGAGTGCAGCTGCCGGGCCTCGTGGGCTCAGGGAGGCGGCAGCAGGCCACCTCTCCCATAGGGGGTGGGGGGTCTGGACGCTGACAGCTGACATCACTCACCTTCCTGCTTTCATGGAAAGGATGGGAGGGAGAGTAGATGTCATTTGGAGGGGTCGAAGTGTTCCAGAGAGGGAGAGGTTGAAAGAGGGACTGGGAACTGGGAAGATCCCAACAGTTGCGAGGCCTCATCCGAGGATCCCACTGATGTACTCAGCAGCGGCAGCTAACATCACCCACCTTCCTGCCTTTGTGGACAGGACGAGATGGGCAGGACAGGAGAGGTCATTGCAAAGAGTCATTCCAGTTCTATCCACAGAGAGTGAGGATGAAAGAGGGACTGTCCGGGAACTTGTCAGGGAGGGGACGCAATGGGCAGGACAAGTTGTGGGGAAGGGTCATATTGGTGCCATCCAGAGAGGGAGAGGTTGAAAGAGGGAGCATCCGGGAACTTGTCTGGAAGAGGAGGACCACGGGTTACCAGCTGTGGAAGCAGCCCCAAGAACTGAGGAGAGCTAGAGCCCACTGCACAGGAGCTTAGCCTAGAACCACAGTAGACTTGGGGAGGCTCAGAGCCCAGGAAGGTCCAGGTCCAAGGAGGGATACCCAAGGAGGTTGAGGTTGACCTTCACAAAGGTCAACATGTCCACCAGGTTTGGGTGCAGATGTGCATGGCGGAGACAGAGGAGGTCTCCCAGATGGGAGAACAACCACTCGCTCTGGGAGGGCAGGACAGGATGTTGGTTTCCACGATGGACAGGTCCAGAGATACGGCAGATTTACTCACCCAATACTCCAAGGGGTTGGAGTGGGGGCGCTCAAAGGGTACTCTTGCACCATAGTCTATGCCGAGTCCTCCACTGCGAGAGATACGCCCACTGCGCTGCGGCCAACCACACAGCCCACCGACAAGGCCCAGAGATCAAGTGGAGCCATTTGGGTGGGTCTCTCCTGGTGTGGCTCTCTTCCCAACTTGCCCCACCCTTCCTCCTCCTGCTCCTCCTCCACTACCCACCCCTCGCCCCTGCCCGGTTCCCTCAGGCCTGCTTTCTCTTTCTGGAAACTGAGCACTGCTGTGCGGAGCTCCTTTTTCCAGCACAGCATCTGACCCGCCCGCATGGCAATGCTGCCCTTGATCCGGGGGTCACAGAGAGAGGCCATGTGGCACCTCATGGCACAGAGGATGCAAGCGCTCAGCGATGCATGCCTGGATCCTCCTCACAAAGTCCCAGACCCTGGGGAGCAGTTCTTTTTTGTGCTTGATCTCCTTGGCCAGAAACTGGTCGACACTGTGGATCAGGGGATGACCTGATCCAGGCTGGCCTTGTAGAAGCACAAGAGCTTGGTGGCCTCCTTAAAGGGTTTCAGCATCCAGGACATCTGAGCAAGGACTCTCCATTCCATGGAGCTGAGACTCAGCTCCTCTCTCCTCCTCAGAACGTTCGTGGATGACAGGATGTCCTGCAACAGGCCCCTATGCTCCACCAGATGACATATGTTGTAGCTGGACTTTCAGGGGGTGGGCAGGTCCTGAAAGAGTTGGTGCTGCGGGAGAAGTGGGAAGTGATGCAGTGGCAGCTGTCCAGCAGATTGCGGGTCCACAATGTTCCCTCATCCCAGCTGTCCCTTGGCTTGCTCCCCAGCCAGAGCATGTCCCTCATCACCAGGTGCAGCTTGTGCACCGTGAACACCAGGCCTGAGAGGGATGCCTCTTTCAGGGCTGCCAACATGTTGCTTCCCATACCCGTCACCATGAAGCCACAGAAAAACCCTTCCCCTCTGGCCATCCACACCCTCAGTGCCGCTTTTACGGTGGTGGCGATGTTCTTCCCAGTATGGACCTCATCCATCCGCCGGGCCTGGAGAAGAACTACCCTGTAGCCCGGTGTCAAGCAGGGCATCTTTTTCCAGGTACCAGTTCTTGGCCTGGGGAGGCAGAGGTCCTCTGGTTGCCACCAGTGGGCAGTGATGGCAAGGTAGCCATGATGGCAGCCACTCCAGAGGTCGGCCGCAAAGTTCAGCCTTTGGCAGCCGACAGCTCCCTGAGCACCATGTCTTGCACAGACTGGTAGAGGGAAGGCAGGACTCAATGCCCAATGGTGCACCGTGACAGCATGGAGAACCATGGGGCAAAGTGTTGAATCAGCCTTTGGAAGCCCACGCCCTCCACAACGGATAGGAGGAATCCTTCCAGGGCAATCATCTCTGCCAACACATGAATGCCCACCTCCTGAGCCCTTGACCTCACCCTTTTCAACAGCAGTATCCCCGACCTCAATGGAACAACCTCCCCAAGGGTGGCCTGCCTGACCGTTCCACTCCCACCTGCAGCACCCTCCTGGCAAGGCTTCTTGCTTGAGTGGATTCTGGTGACCCTCCCACTGATCCTGGCTCAGAGGAGCTGGTAGCCCTCTGTCTCCCCCCACCAGATGCTTCGCTGGCCAAAGACGGAGACCACAGGCTCGGGTGGCACGTCTTCAGGTGCCTGGTCAGGACTGTCAATGACAGGTGCTTTGGGTCATTGCCCCTGCGCACCAGGCCATCACAGACACGGCACAGCACCACATCACACAGGGTCATTCAGAAGGGCTCAAAAGTACCTCCACACAGAGAGTTTGAACTGTGACCCACTAACTGTTCCAGGGGAGAGGGAACAAAGGGTTACTGGCTGCGCTGCGGAGCTGGCAATGGAAGATGGACTGAGGGGTGGACTGCAGGCAGGGACAGCACCAGGAGTTTGGGATGGGGACAGGATAGATGTTTCGTTGAACCCCAACCATTCTTCCATGGATCCCTTGCCCTCCTCCTCCTCAAACAGTTTAAAGAGTTCCTCTTCCCCTGGCAGCAAGAGCTTTTTGGCCTCCTCCACAGCCCCCACAGGTGATTTTTGGGGAACGGGAGTTTCTGCTGCCCCAGAGCCCTGTCCAGTACTGCTTCCCATGGGGCAGCCAGGACAATCTTTGCATTTCCCCCCACGACCACCCTTGGCCACCGGCCAAAGTCTCATTGTGCCAGCAAACAAGAATTAAGGAGGAAAGAAAAGGAGACAACACTGTAAGCAGTCCCTGCTTACATTGCCAAGGGAATTGATTGAAGGTGCCTGACTGTCTGGCTTCACGAACAGCGGATGAACGCAACAAACCAGGCTTGCGACAACCACTTGTTCATTTACAATGGCGCCTCACGAATGGCTTGTTCGTGAACAGACGAACGAGTTGTTCGTGGGTTTTTTGCGTTCGTAATGCTGTTTGTGCCCATGTCTAGTTCTAACATGGGGACTCAGGATGCAATGAATGGGACATTAGGCAGACCTGTGACTAGCCTTCTTTTCATTCCATGCCTGCCTGAAAATGTTTCACACAGAGCTATAGTATCAAGGAGAGTAAGGAGACAAGGTAGAATTAATAGGGCAGAAATGGGGTGGAATAAGAAGGGTGTTGCGCAGCAGGCAGGGGGCAGGTACTGCAGTTTCATACAAAGCAATGTGATAATGAGCCCAGAATGCTTTAGCATAACTGCTTGCAAAGAAGTGCCTCACCAACTGTGCGGGAGAGGGGTAATGGGCTTAAGTTATTTAAGCACACTAAATAACAAGGAGATTCTGTCACTGCAGCTGACTGTTTTCCTGGAACAATAGGCCCCCATTGCTTTATAAACACTAAGTTCTAGCCTAGCTGTGTATTTTCCAAGTAAGAAGACAATATCTTCTAGTGCCTGCTGTGACTTCAAACACTCCCATTAAGGCAGTTATTGCAAGGAGATCTGTCATTAGTCACAGGGATATACTTGACCTGCTGTATCCTGATTGGTTTACAGAGTTTCCGACAAGTCAGGTTATAAAAGCATAGAGTGCTCTGTGTTAAGGAGTGTAGCACTGCTGGTGGCTGAAGATGTTTATAAGCAAATAATGATTGACTGATGCCTTGAAATATCTGCCAAGAACTGTTTGAACTTGCAATGAGCCTCATGCAGGTCCCAAATGCTCAGCATGGGGGATTGGGCATATATTAACTTTGCAAGCAAAGTTACTTCTTGGACTTTAGGATTGTACTGAAACAAGCAGCAATTAAACTCCAGTTGGGCATGAGCACAGTTTGTGGTTGTGCTCGGGCACGCCTCACACACCTCCCTGGGATGTCCTGGTAAATTGGAACTTGATCTAGTACTAGAAGGGGCATCAGCCAGAAAGAGTTAGGGGCACGAACCAGCACAGTAACAGAAGTTAATTGAAGTTTTAGCTTGTCATAACATCTGAAAAGCAACCTATTTTTTTATACTACATGCACATTTGTTTCAGCTTATGCTGTTAATACTTCATTATGCACAGTATATGCCTTATACTGTTCTCAAGGCAGCGGCCTGGAGTTCCAAAGATCAGTTACTCTGGAGAAAATGGCAGCTTCAGAGGATGAATGCTATGGCATCACATTCTCTTTTTGCTCCTCACCCAGGCACAACCCTAAAACTCCAGGAATTTCTCAAGCCAAAGCTGGCAACCCTACAGCATTAAATTTACATATCACTCAGCATTGGCGTTGGAATAGATGACCCTGGCGGTACCTTCCAACCATATGATTCTATAAGTCATTACTGTACATGGAACTGATCTTCTTGAGAATTCAGATTACTGTCAGTCTGCAGTCTCACTGAAACTGCCGTTGAATTCTAGAAGCCCCTTTCCCTACTAGGCGTGTGCAATTGGATATTGCTGATCCAATACGATGCCTGATATTTAGAGTATCAAGTCTGATCAGTGATATCCTACACTGCTGCAGTCTCCCTGAGACAACTGCTGATTCTAATGTTATCAATCATGATAACCTGAGTATTAGGAGTCATGTTGGGGAGACAGCAGTGAGGAGATTGGCCTCCCCAGTCCAGAGGCCAGGTCTACCCTCAAATAAAATAATATCTCTTAAAAATTTAAAGGCACCAGTTCTCGGCTGTCTAGCTATCTGATATGGTAACAATATTCCTGATATTTAATTATAATGATTAACACACCTTCCTGATATGAGATTAAAATTATGTTTAACCTACATACTGTACTCCTTACACCAGTTTCCCAGTCTGTAATATTGGGACAATGGAACCTGTAAGTTTCTAACTGACTTGTGAGAAGGAATTTCAAGCCAACATGGATGGAATACAAATATGGCATTAATATAGCGATCATTTCAGCTGTACTTTTTCTAAAGTTTTCAAGTTAACCAAATTCTTTCCTATTTTAGAAGTGAAATAGAAACAGCTACAAAGTGGTTAGTTTACTGTTTGGAAAACACCTGTTGTTTACAGAGATTTAGGAGTTTGGGGTGGGAGAACTACAAAATGCAGTATTGGCGAATAGTGACATATGGCCATAAGATTTGAGTCGTTTGCACTTTTTAACCTTCTCCAAACATTGCAAAGAAGGCTATGATACGTTTTTGGAGGGGGGAGTATTCAGATTGTATGTAAAAGTATGTAAAATTTTGTTTGCTGGCTCCAGTGCAATGTAAGTGTCAATGCATAATACAAATTTCACTGGGAAACAAACCAGGCAAAGAAACAGCCAGGACACTGGACAGGAGGATACTGATATGCTGATCCTTGGAAGCCGGATCATGCTCTTCAAGCACAACCAGCCTACTGCAGGCATTGTCTTTCCCTTTATATTCTCTATGCTGTTTGTATAGCTATGACTCTTCCAGATGGCTCTTCTTGACCTCCCCATTCTAAGATGTGGTGCCACCCACTTAGCCATGAGGGTATTCAAAAATGTTCTTTCAAATCAGAGCATTCTCAGGTTGGGAGACTCTTCAGGTTTGTAACAGCTGCTTGTGGATGTAAAAAACTGCATGTTGCTTATTTTTGTTCTGTTGTTTTTCTCACTCCTTAGAGAAAATATTACCCACACTCCCCAATCCTTTTCCAGGTCAGTATATGCTTTATGTCACAGTAGCTTTTTGAGCTGGGTCATTCTCCATCAATTTAAAAAGTAAGATGAACCATGGAAAAGAAAATAGTTTAAACACTATTTAAAAAGAAGACACCCCCTCACACCTACCTTCCGATTATTTTGATCCTTATTTACCCTGAATCTTTTCTCAAACCACTGGTTTCTCCAGCATGTCATGTTAAGTCTGAAGTGACTCAGCCCATTCTGGGCTCTTCTTTTGTTCTTTCCTCCTTCCTCTAACCATCAGTCAGACTTGTATAGAGTTGTAAAGGGTGGTGTCTCATAAGCAGCTTTCAACACAGAAAGCACTTGGAAGATTCCTTCTCTGAAAAGACCTCCATGTTAAACATTTGTTCCATGTGAAAAGATCGGGGAAATCAAGCGTCCATCTGACAAGAGCCAAGTGACTGACAGGGGATTACTGAAGCAAAACAGGAGTTGTCTTGAATGGGAGATGGTTGGGAACCCCATATGAATTGCATGGTGCATCTCTACCCTCCTAAGGTGAAGATTCCATCATGAGATGATCTATTTCTAATAATAACCATTGTAAGCTGCAGACAATGCAGAGTGGCCACAGTATTTTATAAGCCTATACTATATTAGAGGAAATGAAATCATGCTATCTCTTCACTTGTCCATACCAAAGAATTCAGACTAAAAGTCACCAATCCTAAAAGTTTCAGCTGGGTAGTCATGTGGGTATGAAGTAGAACAGCAAGCTTCGTGTCCAGTTGCACTTTAAAGGCCAACAAGAATTTCAGGGCATACGCTTTCAAGAGTCAAAACTCTTCATCAAATACGGAATGTTCAACTCTCTTAAGTGGAACAACTTATTGGTCTTTAAGGTGCTACTAGACTCAAATTTTGCTAAGCCCAAACAGTCAACATTGATGACTTCAACAGCTGCTCATTTTACCTCTCAATATCACGTGTGCTAGAACATTATGCTTTTTGAAACGACAACATAGATCTCTCATTTGTGAGTTATTTTAATATTAGAACACTTCCAATGCAACAGGCTTAAGGAGAATGTATGTTCACATATAGTACAGTCTTGATTTTGGGGATTTGTTGGTCAACAGAAAAAAAAAATACTAGCGCCACAGCAATGACATAGCACCACCACAGCAATGACATATTAAGCAAGACAATCAGGGCATACATCCCCTGATCTACTGAAAGCAGCAAGTGCTCTACAGGGTACAGGTGTTGTCTATTTTACACTTCCATGTGTTGTTTTGCATTTTTCTTCATCAGTGGTTGTTGCTGAAAATACAACACAGTGCTAGAGATGGACCACTGATGCAATCCATCTGATTAAGAATCATATGTTCATTCCAGCTTCCAGGCATTTGTCCCAGAAGTTTCCACTTGCTTTAGTAGCAAAGGTTTAAAATGGCTGAAATGTTGTTGCAATAAGAGGCTACAATGGGTTAAAATGAAGGCAAATCTACAAATACAATTAAAGGAAAGCACATGCAAAATCAAGCTACTAATAAAACAAACCCTGAATAGTTATTGGCAAATAACATTCAAGAAAGGCAGTAAAGTAGGCCACTGGGAGACTAGAATTAGAAAAATAAATCCAATTAAACATGATTATCATATGAAGTAGAAATGAAAATGTACACAAATACAAAATAACATTTTAAAAGGCTGCTTTGGGTTTAAGTTTGGCACTTCTAAATTATTTATAGAGCCCATGGGATAAAGTGGGATAAAAATCTAATAAACAACTTTGGATTGTAGTTTTATTCAAGACAAAAGTTTACAATGAAATTCATAGCCCTCATTATGTCTCTTTTTTAAAAAAAATCCACCACATGTAAGGACATGTTGTGTTAAACAAATTGTGTTATAGATCAGTGTTTGTCAGATAAATTATACAGCAAATATGCAAAAATCCAGAAAAAATTAGTTGAGATTCACTTCCATTTAAACTGACAGGACAAGTTAGATGACACCAACAGTTGCCATCTTATGCACGTCAGTGGACAGAAGGGTGTAAATCTACTTAGGATAACGCTGTAACTGAAGACCACTTGACTTCAATTAGGTGTAATCATGAATAACTTTCTGTGGATTGGGTCCTACTAAATGAGGATCTTTTTATTCTTTGCTCAAACTACCAAGATTAATGCAAAGAAATATATTTGCATCCACACATTTAAAACTTTGGCCTCTCAGCCCATGAATTTTCCTTGGTTTTTCATCTTATATTTATAACCTGTCAGTGGGATATGGACTGTGAAGTATTCCATGCTTTGGTTAATTTTCCATGATTTTGAGTCACATATTTTCAAAGCTGTATCCCTATCTTCTTTCAGTGCATCCAGAGTTACTGTGAGGAATTCACTGAGCAAAAACATTTTAATATGTCAAACCTTATTTCTGTGCCAAATGTTTCCAGCAGTTTTTTTGCCATGGGCAATTAGCACAGGTATTGATGCTTTACTAACTGTTTGCTCTGCCTTTGCAATTCACCTTTGATAGAGCCTCAGGAAGAAAGATACTGAGTTTCTTAACTGCCTAGACAGGGCTTCTATTCTCAGCCATGAGTGGCGTTCTCTGAAATCTGGGTTGTGTAATCCTTGATCTCTAAGGCCTATAGTTAAGGGTTTATTGTTTGCGTCTCTAAAATATGAATCAGCAGTTTCTAACCACTGAGGAATTGCAGAAACAAATTTATTAGTGAACTGCCTAGATATTAAAACCACAATATCATTTCTGAGAAATTTTGGTTTATGCGATATAAAAGGCATGCATCCTTGACATATTATTTCCAAAATATGTTCCTCTGAGCTGTTGTATTTCATTGGCATCATTAGGGATTTGGCATTATAGGTAGACCACATCCCAAACAGATCAGCTATTAAGATGCTCAGAAGTGCCAAGAAGCCTGGAGAAAAATGTCTAGTCTCTTTAACAGAGGCTTAACGGGATGTCATTTACAAGGTGATGTTATTTACTTCTGTGCCATGTAGCGTTTCAGCTGCCCATTTCCACACACGAAGCCTCTGTTAAAGGGAGAGGACATTTTCCTTCAGGCCTGTTGGCAACACTAGTTCAGATAATGCCTGCATGCCATCCCTGCGTTTTCTTGAGCTCAGTGATACCCATGAAAAAATGATTTTTTTAAACTCAAAATAAGGTTACTGAGATTTTGTGTAGATCCCCGTGTTAAGACATTCCTTATAGTCTGTAAGCCTAAGAACACTTTCGTGATAATAAATTCCATTGAATAAAATTAGACATTTCCGAGACAGCTGCTTAGGAGTGCTCCCTTTGTTTTTTCCTCTCTCGTACTACTTCTGTATGAGGTTTCTAAACATTTCCATTTCAGAATTCTGGGAAGACGTCTCCCCAGACAAGGAGCAGAACCACAAGTGACAAAAGGCACAGATTGGACACTTGTCTGCTTCCCTCAAGTTTTGATGGGAAATGTAGGCGTCCTGGTCTCGCAGCTTGGCTCTCTGACTGCTGTCCAATGGACTTTTCAACTGTCACTTGTCCAACATTCCGCCAAGCTGCCTACATTTCCCATCAAAACTTGAGGGAAGCAGACAAGTGTCCAATCTGTGCCTTTTGTCACTTGTGGTTCTGCTCAAGGAGTCCCAGGCCTCAGCGGACCAATGAGCATAGGATGTGTGTCAAGTAAAACACTGTTCATCTTGTAAGGACTGAAGGAGCACACAAGTCATCCCCAAATGCCCCATGGACATGCCCCTGCAGTGGGGGGCACATTTAAAACCTGCATTACACTTGGTTCAAGAGACAGGTATCATACAACTACTACTACATGAGACAATGCCCTGATCTGGACCGCCCAGGCTAATCCGATCTCATCAGATATTGAAAATGTAAGCAGGGTCAGCCGTGATTAGTACTTGGATGGGAAACCACCGAAGAAGTCCAAGATTGCTATGCAGAGCCAGGGAATGACAGGCCACCACTGAACATCTTTTGCCTTGAGAAGAAACTCTATGGGGGTTGCCATAAGTCAGCTGTGACTCAAAAGCACTTTCCACTGCCACCTGACCCAATCAGAGAATCTGCTATGTAAAACCAGCCAATCAAATCCCATTTCTGCTTTGGTTGGGCATAAATGAAGTCCCATGTTCTTACTATAGGATCCCTCTCCTAATGACCTGCTGAGAGTTCATCCTTCTCTGTGCCTCGCATACAGCAGTCTTCTCTGTCCATATAAGACTATACCTCTGGCTTACAGTTGAAATTCTATAATTACTTACATTCCCTTCAGTTTTTATAGAGGTAGTAACAAAATAATGGTAGGATGAATTTAAAACGAGTCAACCGCTGTTTTCATATTCCTGAATGAGACATATAAACAAAACAAGAGAGCCCAAATAAATGAAGTTAGCTGATGGGGAGGGGGAGAATAATGGTTCCCTTTCCATGAAGAGGACACTGATTGGAGAATGGCCCTGCGTTGCCTGTAGATTGTAGCTAGTTTCCTCTTAGTTATAGTCAACAACATAGCTTGTACTAACAGCTTCAGTGGGAGGATGGGAATGGTTGTGAGTTTGGGGCAAAGTGTGATTGATCATTTGGATCCAGTAGCCCAGAAAAGTATGCACCAGTTTTCTTATTAATAACTCTGCATTCTTAACAAGGATTTCTGTTGGTCAAACCTACCTGGTAAATGGAACCATTTTATCCCAGCATGTTTTTCCTACTTTTCTTAACAGTTGAACTGTTTGCAGGTGACTTTGTGTCAGCAGGAAACTGAATACCTTATGGAATGACCAATTCACGTGCCAGATGTATCACTTTTATTTTGAAAAGTGGTTGTTCTCAAAAGGCATATTTAGTGTCAGTTTACATAACTGCATAGAAGCAGATTTAAATATAAAGAAAGACATTATATGTCCATAGATATAGATGAGATTAGAGAGTAAAGCACATACTTGGCAATGAAAACATGGGTGGTCTTTCTAGTATTTCTGCTTACGTCTAGGAAAAAAAACCTGATAGTAAACGAAAACCCTGGGGGAGAACACACTAGTGACCGTTTCACTTGATGCTGCTGTGATGTCCGATTTTTCATACCACTTTTTTAAAAAACAGAAGAATCTAAAGAGCAGTTTACAAGTTTTGTACAGACAGTTTTGAATAAAAGTAACAACCCCCAAACAAGAGATGGAAACAAGCACGGATAAAGAAAGATTAGATGCAGGCACCTCGTTTTATTACATGAAGGCAGTGGCCCTGGGTATTGACGCACATCATCTCTTTCACAGATGCATCCATCATATGCAGTGGGACCACAATGTACATCACTCTGTGCCTCTGGCTAAAAATATGGGCATAGGGTTTGACCCCATCTCAATTCCATGCACAGAAGTACGACTTCTTCCTCCCAAAGCAGCCCCAAATGATTTCCCAGGTATACGCTTTTGAGAGTGAAAGCCCTCCTATGACGAAGGGATAGCTTAGACCTTGGAAACCTTGTTGGTCTTTGAGGTGCTACAGGACATGACATGATTCTTCCCTCCCATATTTTATTCTCACAATGACCCTGTAAGGTAAGTTGCGCTGAGGGTGAGTGACTGTCCCAAAGTACCCTGCTGAGTTTCATGACAGAGTAGAGATTTAAACCTGCTTCTCTATAGTGCTAGTTTGACACTCTAATCACTGGCATTCGATAATGGCATACTCGTGCAGGTTTTTCATTTATAGGCTTGCCCACATAAAATATGTTTTCTATCTCATTTTGAAGCCAGTGTGGTATAATCAATAAAGCGTTAGACTTGGACTGGGTAAACCCCTTCAGAAATGAAGCTCATGGGGTAAACTTCTGCCAGTTGCCATCTATCTCATAGCACATTTTCTTTCCTGCCCTTTGTTCAAGAAGCTTTGGGGGACCGGTCTCACAGGGCACTTATAATGATGAAACAGATAATCTCACATACAAGCAGTACCCCCAAATGAAAAGACATTAATTGGCTGCAGTAACTGCCCCCTAAATGTATATTAATCAATATAAATCAATGTAATGACAACCATTAAGATGCATAAATCCTTAAGAAGAGTACAGAGAGGCACCTTCTACCTATGTACTCCACATTGGAAAGGAGGGTGCAGTATGTTGATAAATACCTAAATAGAATCAAAGAGTTTCTCGAAGAGCCAACTGCTCTTTCTCTCTTTTCTCCTGACTGAGTTCTCTTTCACATAATAGATTCCTTCAGAAATACTGAACTGAAATGGAAAGATATGGCAATGGGATGGGTAGGGGGGGAGAGCTGTCATTTCTTTTTTTTTAATCCTTCAATGTAAAAACAAATTATCCTGTCCAAGACAGTAGCAGCCAAAGAGCAACCACTTTCTCTTTTGCCATTTCCACACATCAAGGAATTTGCCTAGCAAATTGGCTTCTCGTTTGGTTATTTTCCCAAACAGTCTTTTCATTCACTAACCCATGATGGTAAAATCATTCTGGAAATACCCGGTTTATCTTCTGGACCCAGGCAGTGGGCTGAGCCCGTTGGTGAACTGGTTGCCATTCAATACCTGCCTTCCTGTTGATAAAGTATATTCCACATGGCTGCACTTGCATGATTAATACCACTGTCTAAGCGCGCTTGCTAGCAACAGAAACAGCAAGGAGGGAAAAGTCCTTTCTGAACAAATTGGCCTGATGCAAAAGCAAAAGGGTCTTTGTTGTTGTTGTTTGTTTCTGATGAGTTCCAAGTGCATGGACTTCCAAGAGAGCAGAAGATAAGGGAGACTTTCCAGTACCACCAACACAGGTCTCCTCTGTGGAAATGCAGGGCATTAGGTGTAAGGTAAAGAGTAGGGACAGGCTTTTATAGGAAAAAGGTATATCTATATATTTAAAAGAACACAGAGATGCTGCTGCTGCTGCTGCAAATGATAGCCTCGCATTAGCCCTCCTGCTAATAGGAGGAGCTCGAAATTCTTCCCTAATTACAGCTGATCTCCCACCTACAGAGATCAGGTCCCTTGGAGGAAAAGGCAGGTTTGGGGGCAGATGCTGTAGTACCACATCCCTTTAAGCTGCCTTCTCAAGCCCTCCCTTCCCTGGGCACCATTCCCAGATCTCCAGGAATCTCCCCAGCCAGAATCGGCAATCACATCTGTAACTCCATCTTTACTTATGTCTTCACACCTTTATGGTGAGCATTTCCCAACATCTGTCAGTGGCAGTCTATAGTGTGGCATGAGCACAGACAGGGCTTTTTTTCAGCAGGAATGAAGTGGAACGGAGTTCCGGAACCTCTTGAAAATGGTCACATGGCTGGTGGCCCTGCCCCCTGATCTCCAGACAGAGGGGAGTTTAGATTGCCCTACGCGCCACTGAGCAGCACGGAGGGCGATCTAAACTCGCCTCTGTCTGGAGATCAGGGGGCGGGGCCACCAGCCATGTGACCATTTTCTCCAAGGGCAACCCACTGAGTTCCACCACCTCTTTTCCCAGAAAAAAAAGCCCCGAGCACAGGAAATACTTGGACACAATATAGGCTGTACATTAGGGGGAGCCTCAACATAGGACTGCATTTTCTGCAGCAGACACATTTCTTAAAATTTTTAGTTTTGCCCATATATGTGTAGGTAGGAAGAGACGTGTATCATTTTATCAAATTAAGTTTTATCAAATGCCTTCATCAGATTATCCATATAGTAGAAGCCAGGTCTTTTATATGTCAGATTGCCAGCTCTGGGTTGGAACATTCTTGGAGATTTGTGGGGTGGAGCTTGGGGAAAATGGAGTTTGAGGAGGGGAGGGACCTCAGTGGGGTATAATGCCTTACAGTCCACCCTCCCAAAGCAGTCATTTTCTCCAGGGGAACTCATCTGTCATTCTCCAGGGGAACTCATCTGTCACCTGGAGATCAACTGTAATTCCTGGAGAACTCCAGGCCACACCGGGAGATTGGCAACTCCCCCCCAAAAAATGGGTCAAATCTACAACTAGGACTAGATTTTCAAAGAAGTTGACTTTTGTCTTCTGTGTGCACCAGTTAGTTCTGTGCAAACCTGTGGAGCTGCTTTAACATAGCCAGGGCCGGCATCTGCATCCCTTGAAGTGGCTTAGCAGCCAGGCTCTATGGCTGCCTGGTGGGCCCCCTGCTGCTGCTGCTGCTGCTGCCTGAGCAACTCACCCGATGACTCACCAGCAAGGACAGGGAGGGAGGTGAGGTGACTCACCACCAGCTGGGCAGGCAAGCGTCAGGAGATGCAGGCAGGCAGACAAATGGCACGACATAGCATGTCCCTCTGCATAGTTACTCAGAAATAAGGCCCAATGTGTCCAAGAGATTTGTTTTGCCCTGAATTGCTGTAAACTTGTTAAAAAGTTTTTGAACCATCTAGAGAAGGAAAGGAAAACTAACCACCGAAGTTGTAACCCATTTTGCTGTATGTCAGTCATCAATAAAGAGGTTATAGTGGTCAGTGAGCTAAGCATCTCAGAGTACTAGACAAATGTGTGTTAAACTTCCTTGGTGAGGAAACTCTTCAGTTTGAGATTACTTATCCTGAAGCTGTATTGAGCCCTGCCTTACCCTCGAGAGACGTTAAAGCAGTCTCATCACTGCTTGAAAATGTGCTCCTACTCAAGGAATAGCCACAGTGCAGAGTGGAGTAATTTCATCAGTTTTACAGCTTTGTCATGCTCCTTTGATCAAATGCAACGGGAACATAATGTAAGAGAGAAGCAGCTCCAAGACAATTTTCTTCAAAAGAAACTTACAGAATGCCACCCACAATAGGTCAAATAACCAGAACACAGTGAGATGGGGAGATGCAGTGGCAATCACAAAAGAGAAAAACAGAAGTACGCTTTGTCAGTCTCTCTGTGTGGGCCATTGGGTAACTAATTAGCAGGAACACACTGGAGTCTCTGCTTGGTACAGGCTGCTTTAATGGACCACCAGTATCTCAAGCTGTTTACTTCCACCAGTGTGATTTCAGTGTTGTGACACTGAGAATGGGTTTCTAGGGCTGGTTTGTTTTCTTGTTTTTTCTCACTCACGGGTGACATTTTGAACTTCTGGCAGAATTGCATGTGCCGAAGGCTCAATGTTCCTGTAGATCAACAGGAAACAATGCACAGTGCACCTTTTTAGAAAAGGTATAGAGAAACTAGGGCTGTGCAGGATCCCGCAACAGAAATATAGATGGGCTGTTTCCAGACGGCTTACCTGCCTCTGGAACGTTGCGCCATCTTGCGGGGAAAACGCGAAATATCGCGTTTTCTCGCGCAAGTTTTGCGCGACATCATGTGATGTCGCGCAAAACTCGTGCGAGAAAACGCGATATTTCGCGTTTTCCCCGCAAGATGGCGCAACGTTCCGGAGGCAGGTAAGCCGTCTGGAAACGGCCCATGGTCTAGTCTAAAATCTTTTACTTGAAATTCTTCCCAAGTTTTTTTTCTCCTGTGAAAGAAGGCCCAAATTTTCCTTTGAGAATCTACACACACAGGAGAATTAGGTGGTAGAAGAGACTGCCCCTTTGAAATCTACTGGTAGTGAATTCCAGTTTTGAATATTCCTTTGCTAAAAAAAAAATCCATACAAATAGAAAACTAACTCAACAGGAGGCAAGTTCGTATGTCCTCCCTTTTCTTGCGGAGTTGTTTTTCTATTTGCAGGGAGGATTTAAAAAAAAAATATAGGAACATTCCAAAATGTGATCCTCCATTTGTAATCTGATGGTGCATTTTACCACCTCATTCTCTTGCATAGATAAATCAGCCCAGTATGTACCAGTTCTGTGGGGGCAATGCAGCTGCTGAACCGTGAGTGTAGAGTGTAGGGAAACCCTGGTTGTTTCCCAGATCAGCATCTGTCTGTACCAAGACAAGCTAAGGTTGACCTGGGAAGTAATCATGGGGTGGATCTTACGTAGTGTGATCAAACCAGATCTCTCATAAGCACATGTTCCTACTCAGCCCATCCCACCACATCCTGAATTCAGGTCCTAGTGCTGGTCAGTGCACCCCAGGGAACAGCACAGGAGGACAAGTGAGAGTCTGCAGTGAGGGGGGAATTGGCAAAAAAATTTCTTCCCTTTTCCACTGGAATATATGGTTAAGATCCACTACCCATATTACTGAGTCCAATTACATTTGAATGTTAATGGGAGCAGCATTGTAGCAGCCATTTGTGGGCATATAATATTATTGAATGCATTTATTTATTAAACGTATAGGGATGCTGTGACATTTTGTGTTACATGTGTTGTAGTTACATGTACTATGTTCAAACGAGATGATTAGATGTGAGCTGATCATCTTCTCTGATCAATTGGCAGTGAATGACTCGAATGCCTGCCAAACAGTTTTGCCCTAGGTTTCATCAAAACTGTATGTGTAGAAAGTTGTGCTGATCCAAGCAGCTTAGCAACTATTAACTAAGGATTGCTTAGATAAACAGCGAAGGGTAGGATTTTTTTCTAAAAACCACAGTATTTATTTATTACTTATTTAATTATCTACGGCTACATCCACAAAATGAGCCACCATTTCCCTTGTGTTTTTTTTATGTGCTGTGCCACTGGAAGTCTTCTGAATGTTTTTAAAATTGGCAATTGCATTGTGCAATTGTGATCCAACATTCTATTGATGTTCCAACTTTCATTTTTTTTAAAAAGCAAACCTCTAGCCCCTCGCATTGAATAGTTACAAAGGGAAAGATGCTGGCTACACTTTTTCCCTTATAACTCCTCAATGAAAGGAGCTAGAAAATTATTTTTTCAATGAAAGCAGAGACTTGAACTATCATGGCAACATATTGTTAGAATGTTAGATCATGATAGCAAATGCCTATTTTAAAAACTTCCAGAAGTTTTTCAGGGGCACATCAGGGGAAATGGTGGCCATGGCTACAGGAAAAACCATTTGTGTTATAGTGCACTGTTAGGAAGGAATGCAGTGAAGCAGTCTGTCAAATAATCATGAACTGGTTGACAGAGAGCTGCTGTAGCATAGTGGTTAAGTAATTGGGCTGCGATGCAGCACTTCACTAGTTTAAATCTCACTACTGCCATGAGCTCAGCTGGGGGCCTTGGGTAAGCCACTCCTCTCGGCCCCAGCTCCATTGTGAGGATAATAAGAACACACATTGTTCACTGCTCTGAGTGGAGCACCAGTCTGTCTAGAAGGGTGTATATAAGCACACTGTTCTTGTTGTTATAACTTTAAATAGACTAATGCAGCTAATTATGTCTTTTAAAGGTGGGAAAGCAACAGATAAAATACTGAAATGCAATAGGTTAACCATAACATCTGGATGTTCTATAAAAAACTGAGTGAACAAATCACGAAAGCTGCAGACTGGCTAGTGTGAAGCCCATCTCAGTTTTTATGTCTCATGCTACTGTAGCATAGTTTCAAGGAGTAAAGTTGTTTCTGCAACATCAGTCAGAATCTGTACAACCTGGAGGAAGGTATTCCTTGTTCGCCTAGAAGAGCTTCAGCCACTACTCTAATTTAAAAGGTGTTGACAGGGGCCCTGTGAAAATTACTGTTCATAGAAATAAACAGTATAGTTAACTTACACTGAGGACGGGGTGCAAATATGCCATGAACCTACTGCTTCTAGCCACAAAATCAGAGTTTTTTTTCCCCCTGAAGCCAAGAGACAAGTGTGTGCGTTGGGGGGGGGGGGGAATCTGCAAGTGTAGCCAACTAAGTACCAGCTGCAAATCCCTAAAGCCTTGGAACTGAGCAGCAAGCCTTGGAAGAAAGAAATTAATAACTTTCAAAGTATGACCTTGAAAACGGAATTAACAGTATTCCTCCCTTTTAAGCCTCCCTGATGATAAAGATTTCATCTCCAGAAACCCTGACAAAAAAGAGTCAACAGACTAGAAAAATGACTTCTCACTAAGGAGCTGCCATGGATAAAAACCCCAGGCTGTCCAGGCCACAAGGAGAGAGGAAAGGGGACTAAATATATCCATTCATTTTCACGTTGTCCCTTCTGCTTCTATAGCTGTTTTTCCTTTCACCATTTCTGTTGAGTCCTTAAGATGTGCCAGGCAACACAGCAGCCATGAGCATCTTTTGGCTTTAAGAACCGGATCGTTCAGCTCTGCTGAGTTTTCTCAGTCTTCCGTAGCAACAAAGACGAAGCCTTGCTCTTACAGTCTCATTTCCTTAACAAACTGTTTCACTCTGAGACCAGTGAATACTTACTATCATTTGTTTGTCTGTGTTATCGTTCCATCCAGTTCAAGATCCCCAGAGGGCTACCTACCTCCTCTGTGAGATGCTGTTCTATCAGTAAAGAGAGAATGGGACATGATTTTTTTCATTCCCAATAGTTCTCTGACCGTGTATCATTGGAATGTACAGATTTCCATAGTTGCCATACTAACAAGAAGCAAGTGGAATCATTGGATGGGATAAATGGAAGAATCTCTTTCAGTAATTAAGGGTTGAAATCTAGTTGTTCTCTAGATGTATGTATACATTACTTTTAGTCTTTTCTGTGCCAAAAAGAAAGAGATCTCTCAGCAGCTAAAAACTTTTCTGTAAACAGGAATTTCAGATAATGCACTGTGAGTGGCTGAGAATCCTATCAAGTGTACCTTTTACATAGAGGCAGATGACAGCTTCTCAAAATGAAGGCTGCAGAAATTCAGTAAATAATACAATAAGCAAAGTGATTTCCTGAAAGTCCTAGATAGACATGCCAGGATTAGATCATGAAAAAGTTACTGCACCTTAAGAATCTCAAGGAAAGAAGCATTTTGCAAGGTGTAGCTTTTCTCCCTACATGACTGAAATGATGGGAGAAGTTATGCATTGACAGAATAATTACTTCTAGACAAGAATGTCTTCAGTGTTGCAAGTGGAATAGTGAATGCATGAAACACCCATTGGTGCTTTTGCTGTCTTTATTTTGATTAACTGAAGTTATCCTGTCAATATTCACTCCCAATAATTGGTTTTCTTAATGTTTCTATTCACCTTTAAAAATTGCCTACTTAAGGGAATTCTGTTGCAACTCATAAAGAATAATATCAATCTTCTATGTGTCAAAAGTTCTGCTTTTGAGATGAGTTATTTAAAACTATGATGCCAATAAACCAGGTTGGGGGCTGTATGAGTCAGACTGAACTGTGCCAGGCACAGGGCCTAACAAGATGCTTGGTGTGAATGGAGTTGGTGGAATGGAAAGGGAGTCGGTGATGCTCTAGCCTTTTCCCTTACTCAGGTGCAGCAATACAAGTTAGGAGAGCAGGTGAATTTATGTGAGGAAAGGCCCAAAGGTTTTGACACTAGCATTTGTCATCCGAAAGCATGACTGAGTGATCATCTGAAAGCATAGTTGTGGTTCCATAATCTTACATCCTGTTCAGTAGCTCTGAAGAGGGGGATATGTTTTCAATGGGTTAATCAGTCCATAGCTGTTTGTTAGGTCACTTCATCTGTTCTTTCCTCGCAGTGCATTGCAGCGCAATCAACTTTTTGCACATATGAGTTCTCACATCCTGATGGAGTTCTGCTTCCCTCCTCCGGGTTGCACTACTTCTCCTCTTAGAAGGCAATTGTTTAAATAGACAATTAAATGAGTTAGAAATCCTATAAATAAGTTGTAAGTAAATGCTACAGTTCGATTTTGAAAAAAATATATAATTCACTGTTCATCTAAGTAGTTCTTAATGATGTTAAAAGAATGCTGATGTGTTTGGACTGGCAGCTGTTTCGTGCATGTGCAGCTTTGCAAAAACCTGATGGAAACCTGTTTGACTGGCGTTTGATTCAGTTGGTGCTGATCCAAACAGACTCAATGGTCAAATCCACATTACTCATTCTAAGTCGCATTTTCCCCGCATTCCCCACGCAATCCCGAGTGCCGGTCACATTACCTCATTAAACAGACGCATTTCATTCGCATTTCTCCCAAATATGTGGTCACAGGTTTTCAATGGGAGTTTCACGGTGGCCGTGAACGGGCCAATGCGCAATTTACGTGGTTTTTTTAAAAACTACCCCCCTTCCTGTCTCTCCGGCCGTTCCGAGAGTTCCTATTGGCTGATTCAACTTGCAAGTGCTCCGTAGTCTGCAAAAGACTGTTTTTGACTTCACAGCATTGGATTTATTGATTATGCTGTTTCTGAATCAAATCTGGTAGTTTGAAAAATCATTTTGGGGTGAATCCATCCTCAGAACGGACTCGCGAAACTTCCTTTTTAACTGTTTTTTTATTTTTTTTATTTTATATTACTGTAATATCGAAATTACGAAATATCAAAATAATGACACTCCAAGGAAGTGAAACCAGTAAAATTCAGGCACTGAACTGTCCTGCATAGGAAATGCCCACGAAAGCTTCCCACATGCTTCCAAATTTCCAAAAAAGAAACAGGAGAGAGCCATCAGTGCTGTCAGTGGGGGAAAGAGAGGCATCATTATCTTCAATGATGTTTCTTTATAAGGCAAGATCGAAATAACGGAAAAGTGCGCTAAAAAAATATTTTAAAAATGGGCGGGGAAAAAAGGTCCCGCCCCAAAAAGCGGTTTTCGAGTGGCCGTGTGACCGGAGGGACGCGCGAGAAAGACGGATTGGAAGCAGGAATGTGAACGAAGAGGAAAAAATCGCGGATTGGAGGCAAACGGAAGTTATCCGATAAACATGCGGGTAATGGGTGAATGTGGATTCGACCAATGATTGGCTTACATCTGATTGCTACAGTTAGACATAGCATGTTCAACAACTATGCTGTTACAAAATTTATGATATCCCTTCTCTGAACCAACCCACTGAGACTGAAGAATGAATCAGGGTTCTAAACCACATTTTAAGACTACTTTAGAATCCCTGTTTGTATACAAGATGGCAGTGTGAAATTAAAGTACCCAAATATGGATGTCTCAACAAACTGTGATTTGTTCATGATGCCCGAATGCTGCCAATGTGTGCCTGATCAAGAAGAGTCCAGTAGCACCTTTAAGACTAACCAATTTTATTGTGGCATAAGCTTTCGAGAATCAAGTTCTCTTCATCAGATGCATGGTACAGAAACTGGTCAAATACAGAAGAGTTGGGGAGGAGAGAGAAGATGCAGTTAGGGGGGGAGAGGGAGCTGTTGTTCAGTTTTATAGTATTAACATGGCACCACAAACCCAGGTTGTTTGCAAGATTACAACAGGAAGTTCTGGGAAACCATAGTAAATCACTAGGCACATTGTCAGTCTGAGCTCATGCAAGCATCAGCCTGAAATGAAAACATGCACAATTTTGCAGACTCATATGAATAAGTCTTTGAGAATGAGCAAGAGAAAAAGCCAGTTATTTAAAGGGAATTAGTTGGCATTGCAGAGAAGTGACATTAGTTAATTAGATTACAGATAGAATCCTAACTGACTAAGAGATAAACCCTCCTCTCAAAATGGTGAAACTATTAGAATATTAGTGCTTAATTTGCCCAAAAGTTCCTTCCTTGTTTACATAAATATACCACCTAGTGGTAAAAGAGTATGTATTTCATTAAACTGCAGAGTCCTAGCACAGCTGTGCCACTAGATGGCAGGAATTAGCCAATTATGCAAAAAGATTGCAAGGAAGAGATTAAAGTAATACTGATTTACTTAGCATTAGGCGATCTGCTTTTTAAAAATGAAATGAGCCACTCTGAATATTACACAAATCATTATCCCCACCCCAAGTGTTGTATGCAGATAAATATAGATCAGCTTCAAGAGCCAAACTACTAATAGTTTTCACAGGATACTTTCCTCCTCAGCTTCTTTAGAAACAAAACTGTGTCTCTGTTTGTGAGACGTTTTGTCTAGTGCCTAGTGCTTGCCACCTACAGATTCCCTAATCAACACCCCATTGCCTCTGGAGAATTGTAGCTTCTTCCTGGTAGCATTTTGCTTCATTCCCATTTACAGATTGTTTCTTGCTTTTGCTAGACTTCTTATGTCAGGATATTTTTAAAGGTGAATTTGCCACTATGTGAGATAAGGGATTTTTTTAAAAAAACTTAACCTTGAACTCATGCCTTTCAGTTTACAAATGGCGATGCCTGATCCATTTGGGATATAGTACTCTGCAAACAAATGAAACCCTGAATGTGTGTGACTGTTACTCATGCCTAACAGCCTACTGTGAGCATTCCTTTACCACCTGTGGGTGGGCTTCCCCTAGGTTACATAGGCTCTATGCCCAGTTTGTTGGCCTGCAGGATACTATAGCAAATGGACCTCTGGTCTGATCCAGCAGGGCTCTTTTTATGTTCTTATACGCTACATGGGCATTAATTCCACTAACAGTTCAACAAGGATTTTTCCGTACTGCAGAGGAGAGTAGGAACTGAGATTGAGAATGACTTGCCCGAGGCTATGTACAATGCAGTCTTACACACATTTACACCTTTCTAAACCCATTGAAGTCAGATTGGTTTAGAAGGGTATAAGTCAGTTTAGAATTGTGCTGGTAGTGAGTTTGGGGCAGACCATTTATTTATTTATTCATTATATTTCTATTCCGTTCTACCTGAGAACGGGCTCAGGGCGGATTATATCAATTGAAAACACAATCACAATATAATAGCAATTTACAATTTCATTAAACCATAATCCATATTAAAATCACAGTTTACCCAATAAATAAATAAAAAGGTATCAAGAGGGTGGCAACCACAGTGTAACTTTAACTTGTTTTCATTTGGATAAAACAGAGTTCTAGAAATAGAATGGTGGTAAACAGAAGACATCTGGGGGGGGGGGGGATTTGAACATTCATCCACTCCCTTCCCCCTCACATGGCTGGCGGAGGCCAGGCCCTGCCTCAGCCATACACTTGACGGAACATCTCTGTCTTACAGGCCCGGCAGAAGGACAACAAATCCTGCCGGGCTCTAGTTTCAAGAGACAGAGAGTTCCATCAGGCCAAGGCCAGGACCAAAAAGGACCTGACTCTGGTCGAGGCCAGGCGGGCCTCCCTGGGGCCAGGGACCACCAATAACTGTTTGTCTGATGATTGAGGTGTCCTCTGGGGCGTATATAAGGAGAGGCGGTCCCGCAGATAAGCAGGCCCCAGTCCACTTAGAGGCAAGATTTGAACGGGGGAGGGGGTTGCCCTTTGAAATGGAAACACAATCACAGCAGACCCATTTGCTTTAACGAGGGTCTGCTTCAATCCTGCATAAAATGCAAAGACTTCAGTCAGGAAAGTGAAAGGAGCACATGAAAGGGGTTGCTCTCCTACTCACACCAACTGGTTACCCAGTCGTAGCTTCTTCCACCTGCTATTTATGTTTCCCCTCTACTGAAGCTTCTGGTTTCATGGCCCAGCTGCAGAAAAAAACTCCCAGGAAGGATTTTGGGGAGGGAAGCTGCAGATGCAGGGATGTGATATCAACATGCAGGGCGGGTGTGCCGCCCATGCAGCAAGCCGGCCACCCCAGCGCACAGTATGCCACGGAGCTGGCAGCGCCAGTGCGGGTGTGCACTGGGGTGGCCAGCTTGCTGCACGGGCAGCTGAGTGCAGGGCTGGAAGGCCATGCGGTTCTCCTTCCCTGCTGATGGGGGGCCCCAGCTTGCCGCATGCTCCCTGTCCTGCGCGAGCAGCTAGCCAGCTGCCCCATCGGCGGGGCAGGCAGAGGGCCTCCCAACCCTGCGCTCAGCTGCCCGCGCTGCCACTGCCAACTCTGACGTGCTCCCAGGGGCTGGCAGCCGCGCCCAGCGCCCCCTCTTTGGCGGTGCCAGGGGCAGGCTACCCCCTTGCCCCCCCTCAATCCAGCCCTGTCTTTGGCTGCTACTTATCTTTTACATGATGTGACAACTAAGCCACAGCTCAGATACTCAGTTTTCCATCCAAAGGAAATTAGATTTTTATTTCCAAAACCTCCTTGTTCCATTTCTTTAGAATGTAAAAGTTATAAAGTGTTTCTTAATGTTTAGTTACCATCCCCAGCTTTTACTGAGAGAAACAGTGTTGTGTAGTAGTTAGAGTGTAAGAACAGGATCTGGGAGAGCCGGATTGGCATCACCACACTGCCATGGAGGCTCACTGGGCCAATCAAACACTCTCAGCCTGACCTACCTCATAGGGTCATTGTAAGGTTAAGCAGAGGAAAGGAGAAAGGGGTAATCCGCTTTGGGTTACAGTTGGGAAGAAATGTGGCCTCTAAATAAAGTAAATTTAAAAACTGGAGCTTTTTTGAAATGAAACATGTCCATTTACCATTTTCAGCCTTTCCTTGTTTTTGTCAAAGATTATTCCACCCCGTCCCCGTGTTCATTTAGGAAAATATAAATACAGCCAAGTCAGTATTTGCAAAATGAGTTTTCTCAAATTTGGAATAAGTAGTCTGGTTTTGGAAGGGAATTGCCCAAAACAAATGTGGAAATTAGATGTGATTTATTAAGGTTGAAGTGTATTAACATAAATTAAAGTGAGATCATGGTTGTCTGTTTTAGGAGATGAAAGAAAGGCCTGTAATTCATAAATGTCTGAAGGCCAGGCAACTCATCTATCCCTAACCTGTTCACATCACATTTCTTGAAAGAGAACAAGGAAAAGCAAAATTGCCCACTGGCAGCAGCAGGTCTTCGTGTCCAGTCTCAACATCCTTTCTACAGTGTTGAATGAATTCCCCCCTTCAGTTCTTGAACTTGCTGTAGTGGGAGACAGTGAACAGCAGGTGGCACCAGAGTCTGCAACATCTTCTGCATGAGCACTCACTGACTTGCTCCCAGTTCTTGATAAAGATCACTAATAGTATAAAACAAAGGCCTGCAGCCAGCATTCTTTCTGGTAGAAATCAACGCATATGTGCATACTAGCGCACACTCATACTGTACACTAACATCACTTAATCAAATAAGATCACAGGGACTCAGGAGTAAAGCGTGTATTTTGCATGCAGAATGTCTCCTGTCTCCTGTTAAAGCACTGAAATCCCCTGCTAAAAGAGCTCAAGTTACAACTGTTGGGAAAGACTTTCTTTGCATGACATCTTGTATAGCTTCAGTTCAGAGAGCCAGTTTGGTGTAGTGGTTAAGAGCGTGGGACACTAATCTGAAGAGCCGGGTTTGATTCCCCACTCCTCCACTTGAAGCCAGCTGGGTGACCTTGGGCTAGTCACAGTTCTCTGGAGCTCTCTTAGCCCCACCCACCTCACAGGGTGTTTTGTTGTGGGGATAATAATGACATACTTTGTAAACCGCTCTGAGTGGGCATTAAGTTGTCCTGAAGGGCGGTATATAAATCGAATGTTGTTGTTGTTGTTGCTGCTACTCACAGCAGATAAATTTTGAATTAGATGGGTCCATGGTCTGGCTTTGTACTAGGGAGCTTCATTCATTCATAAAATTTTAAATCTCCTCCCACTATATGTTTTTTGTTGTCTATCTTTTTTCTTGCATGATCCTAATCTCCAATTCTACTCTTTCTTTTTCCTGCTAGGGTTACCAGGCTGAGCTTGGCAACCGGTGTGAAGGTTGGAAATGGGGACATGGGGGGCATGAGACATCAGCAATGTCAGCAATGTCGCTATGCCACATCTGAGGGAAACCTGAAAGTAACATAGGGTAGCTCTAGGCATCACTGTAAACTCTATGACAATCCTTGTGCTACCTTGTGTCACCTCTGGGTTTTCCCTGGTGGTGACGTAGTGATGTTGCCAAGGTTGCTGGGTTTTTTTTCTCTGACCACCTCTTAGAGCTGCAGTGGGTAGAGAGGACCACCAGCAAGAAACCTGTTGCCATAGTGGGAAGCCTGGCAGCCCTTCTCTTAACCCACATCCAACCCCACATTTCCATCCCTTCCTAGCTCCAAATTCGGTTCCTCTTCCAAAATCTTAATTCACAGAGCCTGAAAAAATAACAAATAAATCTGTACATATCTTCATGTCCATGTCTCCCTTTCTTCTTACCCCTGGTCCTCATGCCATTCATGATTTTTATTCTCAGTCTCCATTCTTGGCTCTCTTCTCCTAACCACCATTTGCACAATATCTCCCAGGATTTTACTTTCTCCTGCCCACCACTTCCCACTTCTTTCACCCATCTCCGTCTTACATCTTTGCCTCCAGCCTGATGTATGTGCTGTTTGTTGCAAGCTTTCACTGCCCTGAATGAAATATGAAGGAAGATAATCTAGAGAAGCTGTTCTTAAAGTTTATATATATATATATATATATATTAAAATACACAGCATTATTGAGCGACAAACCATATTTCATGGCTGTTTTGCACATTATGCATAGGCAAACCCAAATTTACTTAATAATTTACAAATTTTCAATTCTGCCTTTCTGCTCAATCATGGCCACCAAGATGGCTAACAATTAAAAGCTGAATATCATAAAACAATAATAAAACCAATTTTAAAATCAAGAATAAAATATATATATAAAAACACAGACTCGGTAATTAAAATATGAGGGGGGGGGGGGTAAGGAATGTCAGATTTTTAAAAATCTGACTGCCGTAGGTTCTCTAGGGCCAGTTCACTTTAGTTTTCTTCTTCCTTGGTACTTACCTATAAGAGTTGTGATATATTTTTGAATCTTTGTTCCTCCAGTTTGGTAGAATCAGACTTAAGTGGGAAGGAACTTTTTTGTATATAGATTTATGTTGAAAATCTATATGCTGCCTGCTCAAGGTAGCTCACAGAGTAAAAACAAATACGGTAAAATAATAAAAATGATCACAAAATGGTTGATGTTAAAACAAGCCTTTAAATCAGCATTCATCATCCATAATTGGTATCTATAAAACTCGCCTTGCACTAGAAGCAGACCAGAAAGACAGCTGAAAAGAACATTTCAGTTTTTAAAAGCCCAGGTAAGGAAAAATGTTTTGCCTTAGCACCAAAAAGGCAGCAAAGTACATGTCAGGTAAACCTCATAGTCGGGGAGGCCGTTCCAACTGTAAGATGGCATCACTGAAAAAGCCCTGTCTCTGCCACCCCACACAGAGTAGGTACTTAACTGGAGTCTGGACAGCCCAAGAGGAGGTGGTCCTTCAAGTACCCCAGATCCAAGACATTTAGGGCCATAAAGGTAAGAACCAGCACTATGAACTGTGCTGTCTGGTCCAAACCTGAAGGGGACCCAATAGATGGTTGTCCAGCCTTAACTTGAAGACAACCAGCAAGGGAGATCCCTCTGTCATTTAGGTAATTGGATCCGTTGACGTGTGCATGATTAGGGAGTTGTCCTGATGTTCAATTGAAATATTGTCTCCGGAATCTCAAGCCCATTAGATCTCATTTTGCCCTCTGGAGCAGCAAAGAAGGACTCTTTGCCCTCTTTCATATAGCAGCCCTTCCAGTATATGAACGGTGGTGTCATGTCTCTTCCACCCCTACCTCAGCTTTCTCTTCTGCGATACTCAGCTGCTTCAACTTTTCTTCATAGGACTTGTTTTTCAGATCCTTGGCTGTGGCCCTTGCTCTCCCCTAAACCCATTGTGTCCTTCTTAAAGTGCAGCCCTCCAGATGAAGGCTGATTGTTGTGGAATAGAGGGGAATAATTATTTCTTATGACTTGGACATTATGCTTCTATTAGGGTAGCATAAAATTGCATTATTCTGGCATTCATGTGTAGACTGCCACCTGAGGTCTGAACTGGTACATCCCAGAAATAGACTTGCCACCTCAGGCCATTTTATCTGCTGGTGCCTTTAATAGGGTGTCAGGTGCAGGCATTTGGGAGGGGGGTATTCTATTTGAAATATGGATTTGTAAGACACCTTGAGGCACAAAGGAAAAGCAGGGTCTAATATTTTAATAGCAAATAAATAAATAAAGAGGGGGTAGATGGGCACACAGCGATCTGGAACCCCAAATCCGTATTGTGGGTAATCATGCAGATAGAGACATTAGAAACATGGTTGTCTATTTTTATTTGCATGTTTTCACATAATATATCAGCAAAAAGTTGTGTCACAGCTGCTATCCAATGACATTGTATATAGAAGTGTGTTGATAGAAACAGGCATGTAATCTCTTATTAACTTCTGGAGGTAGATGTATCAGTTCTACCCTAGGTTCTGTCACTCCATAAATTCTGGCTGCATTATATTAACAAATATAAATTATATTTTTTAAAACAACAAATATATTTTTCAGCAGGAACGCAGTAGAACGGAGTTCTGGCACCTCTTGAAAGTAATCACATGTCCGGTGGCCCCACCTCCTGATCCTGTTTCCTCCTGTGCACAGGCCAAGGCATTCAGCTCTTTAGCTTCGAACAAAAGCAAGACTTTTCTTGCCACTTGCAAGTGACAAGAGAAGTGTTGCTTTCAAAGCCACCTGCTTTTCAGCTGATGGGAGGAGGATCCCCCATCAGCTAAAAAAAAGCTGCAGTCCTTGAAAGCAGGAACACTGCTTTCAAATGCCTGCTTGCCTTTTTCAGCTGAAGGGAGGGGGAGGATGGACCCCCCCATCTTCCTCCCCTCAGCTGAAAAAAGCAGTGGGGCATTTGAAAGCAGCAACACTTTTCTTGCCTAGCAAGAAAAGTGTTGCTGCTTTCAAAGCCAGTAGATTTTTTTCAGCCAACAGGAGGAGGATTCCCCTCCCATCAGCTGAAAAAAAGCTGTTTTAAAATGCCGACAGCTTTTTTAGGTGAGGGGAGAGAGAGGAGGGACCTCCTTCCTCCCCCTCCCCTCAGCTGAAAAAAGCAGTGGAGCATTTAAAAGCAGCAAGACTTTTCTTGGGCAAGAAAAATGTTGCCACTTTCAAAGGGGGTTCCCCTCTCATCAGCTGAAAAAAGCTGTTTTAAAATGCCAGCAGCTTTTTCAGCTGAGGGGAGAAGAGGATGGACCCTTCCTCCTCCTCCCCCTCAGCTGAAAAAAGCAGTTGGGCATTTGAAAGCAACAATACTTTTCTTCCATGTGTTTCTCTATCATTTCCCTCTTGAGAGTTCCACCAGAAAAAAACCCTGTATATTTGTTACATTAACAAATGGAAAGGTGCTATGGGCTATAACTCTTAGTTTCCAGACATGAGACAGCATTTGAAGTTCTATCTAAAAAGAGGGAGAACTGCAAGGACTCTCCCATATCAACCTACATAACTACTCTGGTTGTCTAACTCCTTCCTCAGGGAGATTGGTCTCCCTTCCTCCATCTTTGCCTTCCATCCGAGGAAGAAGATTGTTTGGTTTGACATTCCCTCACTAACTCTTATTAGCCCTACTCCTTGTATGTGTTTTAAGTGTTCATAGTCTTATTTGTTTATATTATGTTTTACTTAATTGATTTAAACAGTTTGTATGTGTGTGTTTTAAATGTTTTACTGTTTTGTTTTTAATGTCGACCACCTTGAGGACTGTGAATTGGGTGGAAAGGCAGAGCAGAAATGTTTTAAATAAATATTAAAACTCCATTCCCTCACCCCTCATGGCCCCTGCTTCCTCTAATGGATGCCTCTACTTTCCCTCCCTCCTCCCTGATCCCACCGCCCTCCCCATTCCCTCAGCATTTTCTTTCCTCCCCCTCACCTGCCTGACCCATTTTATCATCAACTGACCACTTATCCATCTTATCTGTCTTTACTTTCCCGGCCTTCCTTCTTTGGCCTGCCTGCCCACATCTCCCAAGGTACACTGAAGGTACAGGTGAACGTAAAGATTGCTTATCAGGCTAACAACAACTACAATTAGGGGTCAGTCTGGGGAGGGGTGGGATCCAATCTCTCCTGAATCCTTGGATTAGGACAAGAATTCTAAATTAATCATTCATCTGATAAAATAGGTTTTGTCTCATGAAAGCATATGCCACAAGTTAATATCTAAGACGGGAAAAGCTGCTTTATTGTTTCAGCTGAAAAAGTTAAATATGTCTACCTCTCTGAATGCAGAGTACTCTCCAGTCATATTCTTTACTTATTCAAATGAATAAATAGGTGCTTTAATGTTGTTTAAATATAAGAGGGATTCACAGGGATTGTGCCTCCTGTGCCCTTGGTTCGAATGTGCATGGGCATAGCATGTGCTTGTTGCTAGATTATGCCGAAGCAGCCCCTGCTCCCTTTCCCACATACCTGATCCACTCATGTCCATCATCACTTTTTAGCCAGGGCTCTTTCTGCACAGCTCTGAGAGCTGGGTGGGGGGAAGGGGAAGAGTCCATATGCCATTTGCACCCATTTGCATTTGCCCATCCAGCTAATGATCAGGCCATAAGTAGTTCTGGAAGAAGAGATCCTACTATATGCACAGAATGCAAAACACAAGGTTGGCTGAAGCTGCCCCCCCACCCCCCATCCTTTTCTCAACAGGGCACACTTCAAATAGAATCTCTGCCTAGAGGTCTCTGCAAGCCAGGAGAGCCTTTAAACAGGAGGCTGAATGAAAGGACGTCCATCGTGTCAGCGCTTAATATTCCTGTAGTGACTCTGTATTATTTGCTGCCGCAGTGGTGAGCTCCTGCCATTCCCCACCCTTGTGAAAATCAAAGCTTTCCTGGCATTCCTGTTGCTCCTCCCCGTAGGCCTTGCCCCCCAGGACCATAAATGTTACACTGAAATCCTTGCCCCTCCTGATTACCAAATAAATAATTACGTAGCCTCTCCTGGGACAGAAGGCATTTGCTGATTGGTTCCATGTTTTATTGATTAGAGTGCTGTGATGAATCAGCCCCTGAGGAGCCAGCGTCTAGCTGTAAGCAGACGCTCTTCGGTGTGCAGAATTATAACAAGCCTTGGCATTCAAGGGCCACCACACGGAGGGAGAGTAAACAGGTGGACCACGCTGAGTCCGTAGGGAGGGAGGATGAAACAACGCTGCCTTTTCCTGGCAAGGCTCTCTGACAAGGAAGGGGGCCAGGGACAAAGAAGAGGAGGCTGGCGGCTTCTCCTTGGTCGTTCTAGGGATGGTTGAATTTGTCATTCCTGCTGCTTTGACTCCAACATGCCCAACGTCAAATTTGTTTCCACTCTGTGTAAAACAGAAACCTTTGCTTAACACAGCATTTTTGCATTGAGTTTCCCTATGTCATTTCTGTATCAAATGAATTGAGATCGCGAGCAACAAAAAAAATAAGTCCATATAGCTGAGAACAAAGTGCTCACAATGACAATATGCAATAACCAAACAAACTTTGCATATTGCATGACAGTTCTCAAGGCAGAAGAATCCAATGAACCACAAATCTTAAGCAGTTTCAAGTAGGTAGCGGAGCTGGTCTGTAGTAGAACAGCAGGATTTGAGTCCAGTAGCACCTCAGAGACCAACAATATTTTCAGGGTATAAGTTTTTGAGAATCAAAGCTCCCTCCTTCAGATATTCTCGAAAGATATACCTGAAAATCTTGTTGGCCTGTGAGGTGCTACTGGACTCAAATCTTGCCAGTCTTAAGCAGTGACCCCCTTCTAGGCCCATTAAAATCAGCGGGCTTCTCTTAAGGATTGCGCTGAAAGGCTCTTAAATGAAAAGCATCACAACATATTAGATGGAAATTTTTCATCCTACCCAAGTGTGCATGTCAAAGATTCCCCTTCTGCCCCTCTTCCTGTGCCATCTTTTCCCCTGGAGTCTGCTGTCAGTTGGAGAACATGCCCTTCATTCCAAACATCTCATTTAGTAGATGGTTCAGTTCCTCGATTAGTGAGGTATGAAGTACTAACATCAAACTATGATTATCCTTTGGGCTATGTAGCTTGATCTATAAAACCGGAAAACAATTTTAGATCCTTCCTAGTGAAATAACACCTCCCATTTCTCTACAAATGTGGAACTGTTAACCTCAGAACCTTAGCCAAGTCACTGTAAAAAGTTCTTCTATGTTCTGCCTTTTAAAGAAAGATTTAAGGAGGCCTTAAAACAGCAGATAATTCTGTACCTTAGTGGGTATGGTGGTTGAACTGAAGCACACACCATCCAAAGTTAATCATTTCAAAGTTGGTTGGTTATTAGTCCATTTTGTAACTATGGGCTTTCACTATGTGGTGTTATTTCACTATGAAAGATCCCATAGGGATTTCTACAGGTTGCAGATTCCCTCCTACCAGAGCAGACTTCCAACTCACCCCTCCTGTTGCTCCTTGGATTCCCCTCTCCTCTAGGAACAGCATTTCAGAGGGCATTTTGGGCTGCACTGAGATGGGTGAGATGAGGAAGTTGTTCTCCATAGGTGAAAAATCCCTTCTGTCCCTATAAATGATCATTGAACTCATTGAGAGCTGGTTTGGTGTAGTGGTTAAGAGTGGCAGGACTCTAATCTGGAGAATCAGGTTTGATTCCCCACTCCTCCGCTGGAAGCCAGCTGGGTGACCTTGGGCGAGTCACAGCTCTCCGCAACTCTCTCAGCCCCACCCACCTCACAGGATGATTGTTATGGGGATAATAATAACATACTTTGTAAACCGCTCTGAGTGGGTGTTAAGTTGTCCTGGTGGTTATAAATTGAATGTTGTTGTTGCTGCTGTTATTATTAATTCTATTTTAGCTGGCCTGTTCCCCCAACTGTTTTTAATGACAGGTCTCTGAACAAGTATGGAAACTGCTTCTTGCCATTTCAGTGCAAAGGGGATGGTTCAATCTCCAGTTGCTAATCAGATCGTGTCTATTTCTCTCCTTCAGCAGCTAATGGAACTTTTGTCTCTCTCAGAACCTGCTTCTAATCTATCCCATCTGGTTGACTCATACATCAGATTGAAGTGGTGGAGTCATAAGGTAGCGGCATTGACTGTACCACTTCAGACTGCAGATGGAGTGATCAATTCTATAAAGTAAAAGAAAGACAGGGGGACATTATGGGAAACAGAATGCTTTTAAGAGAAGCTTAAAACATTAATCTTAGTGTTGTCGGTTTTATTTTATTTTTTAACATGGGAAAAGATCTAGAAAAGGCAACCACCCACCTGCAGTCTGAAGTGACACAATTCATTCTACCACCTCAGGTTTCCACTCTATTGTAGCTCTGAGGGAGGAATCAATTGGAGCGAGCAGTTTAACTCCCCCCCCTGCATGTGTAGACCAGCCATCACTCCTAAAGTGATGGATGGGGTTTGGTTCTCACCGGTGAATGAGCCTACACAGATTACAATGTTACCTGGGGGAAACCTTGCTCATAGCAGCAGAGATTACCCATTGCTACCATGGGAATTTTACCACACCTCCAGTGCAATTGTATGTGAGATGGATAGCTATAGCTGCCGCTATAGGACAGACAGGTAGGTAATGCCATGGATCCCCAACAGTCTGACAACCATTGACTCTTGTGAAGAGATGAAAAACACAGGTGCCTGAGATGTGGGGCACTGAATTAGACAGCATTCTTTGCAGGTTTTTGTAGAGACCTGGGTGTTCTGTTGTGTTCGACATCAGCTTGCTGTCCTGAGAATCAAGGCCACATTATTTGCTGTGGAGATAGGAGATGAGAATGTACTTTATGTGCTAATGAGGGACAAAAACGGAAGTAAGGGAAGCATAAATATATATACACTCACACTTCTTATCAATAAATATTTTAAATACATGCCTTTCTTGAACCTAGTCTTTTTCATGTTGGAACAAACGGTACCCTGGATCCCCTGTTTCCCATTTTGCAGTGATGTTTAAGCAAGAATGGCACAGGGCCAAGCTACAAGTGACGAATGACACTTGAACGGCAAGTGGATTGAGTGGAGGGCAAGTGAACAGGGAGAAATACACTTGCCGTTCAAGTGTCATTCGTCACTTGTAGCTTTGCCCTCAGATAACCAAGCCTTCTCCAAGGAGGTTCTTGGCTCTGGCATCTGCACCACTTTGGAAAGGCAATATGTGACTGCTAGGTAGGTAAAAACCAAGCTCAGTCTGTCGAGATCAGACTTTTGTATGATGGTACTATGGAGTAAAAGTCAGTAAAGAATTGCCCAACATATGAAGTACTGTTCTGTAATCTAAATACTTCCAACGGCAACGTCTCCCTGAGGAGGTACTAGATGAACATGGAAACAGCTATTAGGGAGTATGGTTATTCCTCTGTCTATTCCATTTCATGCAGTTTGTATGTAAATTTTCTCTCTGCTTTTTTTCTTCCCTCTCTTACCCCATAGGACCTGGTACAGGGATTGCAGGCAGTGGATCAATGTGTCTGGCCGTACCACTGTGGCTGCTGGCAGTGTCCCTGCTCTGCCTACTCAGCAAATGTTAATAACATCCGAATTTTAAAAAAAGGAAAAAAAATTAAAAACCCAGCAACAACAAGAACAACACACAAAGCAAAGCAAACAAAAAAATGTGTCATACAGGAGACAGAGCAAGAGAGAGAGAGAGGGGAAAGGACAGTTTCTTTCACAACTTTTGCGTGAACAACAAAAGGGGGAAATTTGCAATGAAGAAAAATCAGCAACATTTATTATAACAAACTGTCAAGTCACTGATCATCTGGGAGTATGGGAGGCCAGACGGATCACTCTACAGAAGCTGGAGCCTGCCGAGGATGCTGAGATGCTGTAAAAAGAAATATCAGCAATGAAGTCACTTTTATTCTCCTCATTCCCTCATATAATTTTCTCCTCCCTTCCTTCCTTGAAAGAGACAGCCTTTGCTTTGGTGTCGATTGCCACAACCTTTTGATTGGCTTGGTCATTTCTTAAACGGATACTTCGCCTTTTCTGATTTCTGGCAAACAGTGATGCAGATCTCTCTAGCATACTGGTGTCCCATGAAGAAGCTCCACATGGCCCTTTACCTCACTGCTCCCTTATAGCCCGAGATGTTGTTGGTCCATAATATTTTGATTTGGCCAAAAGATATCGATTTAACTCACCCACCCTCTTGTTCTTGCCAAGTCTTTCTTGCCCTCTATCTCTTTTTCTCTTGTGTGTATGTGTGTGAGTGTCTCAAACGCATGTAAAGGGAACAGTTCCTATGTACATAAGCTAATTATGCTGTAGATAATGTCTTGCATAATGTACGTGAGGTTGAGAGGTGCTTGGATGTGAAAGCAGGATGAGAAGAAGATGAACAATGGTTTCCCTGGCACAACTTTGCCATAACTACTACTACTACTACTAGTTCTTCTTGGAAGCCCTGTTTTAAGGAACCTTCTCCTGTTCCCCAGCCCACTTCATCTAAATAGCTTTCAGATGGAACACATACATTGTCCCCAGTACTCAGTTTTCCTGGTTCCAAGTAGGACGTCAAACCAGTCCAAATGTAGGGTGATAAGAAGCCTAAAGGGGCTGATTAGTTCTGTGAATGCTTGGGGAGGGGGGGGCATTCAGAATGATTGTCTAAAACGCAGCTCAGAGACTAAAGCAGTTACTCCTGATAGTTTGTACAAATGGCTGGTAAGCATGCCTTAGCAGGAGTGCCCATTGTCCAAACTGAACACTGGAACCCTTGGGCAAAGCTATGGCAAGATCTGCAGCATGGTGCAGGCAGATTCCATGCATGGAATGGAGGAGCTCTTGAGTCCAAACTTGAAGGAAGTAAGAGTTAAATAGGACCAGGAAGCTCAGGATAAAGTCCAGGAGACCAGGCTGTCACCGGGCTATACTTTTGTATATGGATAGGCTTGAGCAAGGCTGGGGAACAGATAGATTCCAGAGGGTAGGTCCCCATGGCCAATATATGGACCAGCTCAGGATGCTGCACCACAATGAATAAGTTTCTGCTGGGTGAACTGAGAGTTTATATAGTTTGGCTGTTTATATCTTAGTTGGTGTTTCTTGATTCTGAAATCATCTAGCTTTGCTTCTCTTGCATGGTGAGCATGTTTTCTGTGCTTGAACAGTAAGGTGCAGGGTCAACATCTGCTAGGAGAACCTCAGCCTTGATAGGAGTTTTATAGGACACAGCTGGAAAAGCAGATAGTACCAAAGGAAAGCACCATGGTGGGTCCTTGAATGAAGGATCTTTCTCAGTTTCTGTTGTGACTGTTCTAATGTTGCTATTATTCTATGGCTGGGGTCCACTCTGACCCCTGAACCAACCATCTTTACAAAGGAAGAATACTTTTCTTCCTTGAATAAGGAGGAATGACTTAGTTTAATTTCTGGACACCTAACACCCCTCTTGCGGGGGGAATTGCAGACTCTTATGATTATGCTAAAGTGTAAAGAATTCAATGGCATCTCGCCTGTTTTACAGTGTTAACTTTTCTTAGGATGGCTTGCTATTGGCAGTCCTGTTGTAGATGGAGTCCAAGTACAAGTGTGGTACATGATCATACCAAGATGAAAATGAGGGGAAAGATAATTTTTTTTAAATATATTTTTTATTATTTTTTTCCAAATAAAAAAGAAGATAGATATAAGATAAAAGGAGCAAAAAGGTTTTCAGTACAATTTCAGTAGGCTTGCTTATATCAACATTCTAGTTCTCCAAATCTTCTAAATAATCTTAATACAATTATAACTGTAAGTTCAGCTATTTCATACATTATTGCCATCTTGTTGGATTCTATTGAAAGATAAATTGGTTTAGGATAGGTCACTAAAAGAGTCTCTGCATAACTGACACAACCTGGTTTATTGTTTTTTAAAAAATGTACATCTAAGTCTAAATATATTAATTTGACTCCCCTATGTAATATTGAAAATCTTAGATGGGGCAAACTGAATAAATTAGAGTCAAGAACGAAAATGGCTCGCTTGAGCAAATAAGTAGAACCTCTCCTGCTATAGTTCTGCATTGAAAAGGGAAAACAGATACATCCATTGTGTCATGATGATGATGATGCCAGCTCCAGAGATGACTCTGCCTTGACCCCTTCAGGGACAGGTGGGGTCTTTACTATTGTACTAGAATTTTGCTACTAACTTGGTTAAATTAATAAGTGCAATTAAATTGGATAGTCTCCACCTGGTTCATGAAAAAAGAATCTAGGTTAAGCAAGTGACACTTGGATTTGGATGACTACTGTGTTCTGCTCAGGGAACTGTTGGGCCCCATCTGCAGAGGATGCTACGTGAAGGGGCCATTAAGGAACAGCCACACCTCAGCTGGTTGATACTACATCATACAGTTCCACTGAACTGCTAATGAACAAAAATCTCTTTTTCATCCATTCCAAAATCATAATGCAGCTCTGCCATTGGACAGTAGATGTGGCTGATGGGAGGAGCTTCCCTGTAATGTGGTTTCTACATTAGCAAAAGGGATGATTTCATGCCTGGAAATGCAGAAGCAAAGTTTGTGTGTCTGTGTGTGCCTGCACACTAAAACTTTCCTTTTGCTGTACCGAAGATCATCCATTCCGGCACAGCAAGCCAGCTCTCACCACCATCAACAACACGGCAGCATCCCACTTCTGCTGCTCTAGCAATTTATTTCCGCCTAAGTCTGCAGTTTCAAACAGATATGGGCAGTCAATTAAGCAACTAGCCAGGCTTCCCAGTGCCGTCCTTCCAAGGCTTACAATTTACTATTAGACAGTTAGCACTCTGTGAAGGCAGGAAAGCAGAACTGAGAAGCAAGGGGGTGTGAAAGCACTGCAGAAAGGAGAGGGCATGTGACCCTGGGGGGGATGCCACAAAGTGAGTTCTGCTGCAGTGCTAAGGGATGACAAGAAATAAATCTAGTATCCACAAACATTGTGTGCCTTGGTAAGAGCAGAAACTGCTGCTGATCTCCCAAACATTGATCTGGGATCTGGGATGGATGTACCTTCCAAACCTCATTATAAACAAATGTATCATTGTTTAGATGATAAGCTCCAACAATTTTGTCTTCCTCATATCTTAATAAAAAACCAGAATAAGCTGAGGAACAATGCAATCCTAAACAGATTGACTTAAAGGGACTTAGAAAAGTGTGACTAAATTTAGGATTGCACTGGAGGTCTGCTATGTCTTGAACTCAACACAAAATAGTCTAAGATGGGTGGCAGTTTCACTTTGTGTTTCAGAAGTGAAATCTGTCACAATTTCCATCCTGGCTCCATACTAGGTAAGTACCAGGTAAAAGACTGATTGTAAGGATCCCATCTTACTCTCCAATACTTTGCCTTTTCTTCCAGGTGGTACTTCCCAGCTGCTAGGTACCCCTCAAAAAGCAGGGTTTAAAATACAACATTTGTGAAGCAATTAGAAGGAAACAATGTTTTCCTGTCCTTTTTGTGGGAGGGACACCATTCACATAAAAGGCAACTACAATGAGAAAAACGTAGAACAGTACCCCCATAAAACCTCCTCCTTTTTCACTTGCCTTTCCCCCCTCATCTTGATCTTCTCAGGAGAGAGGGGAAGTATATTGATCTCTAAAGATTATCTCACTTTACCCCTGAGAGGCTCCCCTGTGTAGGATTTCAGGACAGGCCTGGCATCACCAAGAGAGAGATGCCTCCCCTTCCCCCCCGGAGGACTGTCTTGTTCATATCACTCTGCATCAAGTGACACCATCCCTTAACTACCCTAAGATAAAAATTCTACTTGCTTTTTGGGGTGGTGTCTAGAAATTTGAAGAAATGTCCCTTTGGGGAGGACTGATGTCTGAATGTTACCCAACAAGACCGAGAGAATGTGTATGCATGTGCGAGAGAGTGAGAGAGAGAGAGAGAGAGAGAGAGAGAGAGAGAGAGAGAGAGTGTGTGTGTGTGTGTGTGTGTGTGTGTGTGTGTGTGTGTTAACTACTGGAACCTGATCCCTGGCCCTGAGTTATAAATTCCATTTCCTCACCCCTTCTAGTTAATTCACATGATCATATCGGAGATGGAAAAGTTGCTGTGAGATCACTTTTTTCCCTTCACTTTGAATACTGCAAAGTGAACTTCTGAAAGAGCCCCTATGCGGTAAGACCATGTTACCATTAGTAGTTTTCAGAACATGGAACCATAACATTTATATTCATAAGATCATTTTACCAGACAAAACCTGAAGATGAATTTCACCTTTTGATGTGTAAATAGGCTCTCAGGGGAACAGGTGCTTTTTTAGTAGTATAAAATCCCTAGGCGAAAAACAACCAACTAGTTGCTGGGTAAAATTATGAGGCCCCAAAACAATAAGTGGGGCAGACACTGTGCTAGAGAGAGTCATGGACTCTGCATAAGATTCTCAGCCCTTAATCTTGATGGATTCAACAACCCAAGGCCAGTCTCGGGCAGAGTGAGTGAGATGGTAAATGAGCAGGAAACTCTCCGGCCCCGCCCCCCAACCAAAAATCATGTGGGAGTCATTAAAGGGGAGAAGTTTCATCTAAGAAAGGACAACTGAAAAGCAATTTAAAGCTGGGAGTTTTTCAGGGCTGGCTGGGTACTATAGAAGTAAACACTAAGTACATCACAACAATAGAATCACTGTACAGTAACTAGATAGTATGTCAATACTTCCACCACCTATCTGCAGAAATATATGGAGGCATTGACTGGAAACCATTGAGTGAATGGCATTTATGTCTGTATGTGACTTGGTGGCCACCATAAGCCATACATCTTCTGTGGGAGCAAATTCAGGCTTCTTGGGTAGTTCTTCTGAGCATTCATGCCTCACAGCTTTGGGCCAAGTCTTTCGGGATGTGAATTTCCATATCCACTAGTGTTTCTGATACATAAAGAAAGGAGATATACTATGATCCTCTTTTTCTTCTCATGCAGTCCCATCACTATCACTGTTATTTGCCAGTGTCATTTGTACTCTTTAGCATTGCAGTAATAGAGTCATTTAAAAGTGCTGGACTGAATGCAATGTTTTGTTAATGTAGGGTTGCTGATAAACACTGTGCTACTGAAAGCAATGTGTTTTTTTAGAAGAAAGAAGACTCGAAGCTTATGTTTTTTAAAGTACACTTGTAAAATAACAAAAAATAACAAAAACAGGGTTTTTTCTTAGAGAGGACAAGATGGGCTGAAGCAGGAAACAGGATAAAACTGTGTCAGGCTTAATGGCTGTGAATCAGATTTCCCAGATACTCTGCCACTGACTCACAATGGGACCTTTGTCAGCTCTTTATTCTATGCCCAAGCTTCTCCTCTATATAATGAGGAGGTATACTGAGGCACTTTAATATTGCATGTGAGCTACAATTTTGTAAAGTTTTTAGCAAAGTTGGTTTAATAAGAGAACTATGGGTAGTATTTGGTTTGGACAAATAGTCATGTAGTTTTCTGTCACACTCTACAGAGTCTGATGTTGTCTTTGTGCTTCCTGAGAGGAATAGAATGCCCTCAGTTCTCGCTGGCTGTTGAACATTTTGTTGACCACTGAGGCCCATAAGTCTCAGAGTTTAGGACCTTCATAAGATGAGTCCTTGGAGTCAAAAGGAGTGAGCGACTTTATGGTACCCTCTGGGAAAATTCATGTGAAGGTGTTTCTTACAGTATTTCTACTCTTTCCTCTCACATTGTCCTTGTCCTCCTGTTTCCCTTTTCTCCTCACAGCCCTAAAAAGCTTCAGCCTGTCACCGTGCCTGAGTGGTGATTCAGAACGGGACACCAGTTCCTTGAGACTGTAGGTGTAATCGTGTTTGATTGATGGAAGTTTAACATTTAGTGTTATAAAATCAAAAATGCAAAAAAAAAAAATCTGTATTTCTTCTCCAAGTTTGTAAATATATGAGAGTGACATGAAATGTCCAGTAACGTACATGCAGAGGAAGAAACACTTAGATCTGAAGATGACCCCTTACTTGCTAGCAGATTTCTAACCTTTTTCAAATGACTGGGGCTGGAGGAGAGGGAAAGGCATGCCTCTTTCATAGGGTACCAAGAGGGCATGGAGAAAGTAACACACTTTCACGAACACATAAAGATGCCTTATACTGAATCACACCATTGGTCCATCAAAGTGAGCATTGTCTACTCAGACTGGCAGCTGTTCTCCAGGATCTGAGGCAGAGGTTTTTCATTTCACCTCCTAACTGATCCTTTTAACTGGAGATGTCAGGGATTGAACCTGGGGCCTTCTGCATACTAAGCAGAGGCTGTACCACTGAACCAGGCCCCATTCCACCTAGGGAACACATGAACTCCAGGCATGACTGTGCTGCATCATCTTTTGTATGCATCTTGCTGTGCAGCAAATTGTATGGCTACATATGCCTCAAATTTACCAGGGAGGGAGGTGTGAGGGGTCTCTATGTTCCTTCATAGCTTGATGGCTTTCTGGCCCACAGTGTTGGGATCCAAAGATCAGACGTAGAAGACTTGCCCTGAACACGTTGTGTGAATTTTTGATCCTATTAAATGATACAATTTTTGAAATCCAAGGATACAGTCTTTCTGACTCCAATGAAGGAAAAAGGAGTTTGGTCAGTGATGTTAGCAGAGTTAAGATTATGCCTTTCATATGGCATTAACTAAGTTAACATTATCCTTTTCTTAAAGATCAGTTCAAACCTACAGATAATATTTGAGCCATACCAGCTTTTTCAGGGGATTGTTGGATATTTAGTAAAAGAACAGAAATAGGTTGAACTACCTTTGCTCTCAGCCACACCAAAGGAGGCCTCCATGCACCATGTTCTGTAATTTCTTTACATCTTTTCATGAAAGAATCTGGGTGAATGGAGATAAAGTAACTTCTTCTATAAATATGCTAGTACAATCCACTTCATCAGCTCAAACCCCAATGACCCACAGTTGATTTCTTCATTCACATTTCAACAAAACAACTTCCAGATGTTCTGTGGACGTTAATTTTGGGGTGTTCGGTGCACAATGTAAGAGGAGGACACTTTCCGTTTCCCCTTTGAAGGGGCACTTACTGTATTTCATTCTTTACTCAGTTTCACCAAAACATGGAAAGGAGCTTTTCCTAAGACCTTCCCAGAATGATCAGGAAGGAAGGAAGGCGTGTTGAGCCCAGGGCATACAATATTGTTGAAGTGTTTGGCTTTTTAAAAGAGGGAAAATAACTATGCAAGACTGTATCCATTGCAAGTGATAGGGAAGAATTTGAAAAGAATAGTGCCCAAGTTGTTTTGTTTACATCCGGTCTGTTGTCAGACCATAAAAGTTTCCCCTTTTGCAAAGGAGAAATACATACCACAGATAGGCTGCATATTTAAAGATTCAAATCTACCGAGGACACAGAGGTTATGAGGGAAATGTGTGATATGTTCAACTACTCAGTTATTGCTGTATATGTTAAGCGTAGTAAATTAATGAAATTACTGAGATGCTTCTGCCTCCCTACCTTCAGAATATTTTAGCCAGTGGAGAGGACTCAGTAATGCCCAGGAATGACTAGAGTCAGACTAAGGTAAGGTTGTTCACCAAGTATACCAACTGAACCAATTTCTTTAAAAGTCATGTCTTCGGCAACACAGAACTTTTTTTCCTTAATTCCTCCACTTGATGTTGACTATCTTAATTGTGTACCATCCTTTAAATACCACACAGGGAGCTTTCACAAGTGATGCTGAGAATGCATGTGCCCCCCTGAAAAGAACCTTCTGAATTTGATGATATGGTCCACATTGCAAAAACAGCCATTTAACATGCAAACAATAGCTTTTGGAAATGTAGCTGTAAAAATAAATGCATGAAACCATTCTAAATCTAAACATACCAAGTATGGCTCAATGTGATTTCATCATGGAGATACAAGAAATTTTTTTAAAAAGTTTTTTCAAGTGTCTCTTGTGAAAGTGACCAAAGACTTGTGTGAGAGTTAGGGGTGGTCTATGAAGAACTGTGTTCTCTCCCTTTGGTAGATTTTGTAATTCCTTGTACCTCAATGGACTATATGTGTGTACATGAAACATAATACTACACTCGAAGCATGAGATCACCTAACTACCTTTCACAGAAAGTCTGTCTCAAATGGGAGTGTTTTCCTTCTCTGAGGTTATCTCATTTGATCCTCTTTTTTGGTCACATAGATATAGATATATACACACACACAAACAGACATAAATGCCACCACAAAGTATCCCATCCCACTTCCTAAATTATTCCTTCCCCTCTGACCCCACTCACCTTTTCCCCTCCCCATGACACGCAACTTGACACACACTTGCTCAATGTGCTTTTAAAACTAAATGTATAATAAGTCATAAGATTTGTGACTTGTGGTAAGCTCCTGCTAACAAGAAAAGGGTTATGCAGAAAATGGGCAGGGAGAGGAGGAACACGTTGTCTCCCGCAGTTCCCTGGCCTTTTGATTTCCCCAGCTGCAGCCAAATTTTTCTTCTGGGTCTTTAGGAGGATATCCAGTCTCTTCTTGCTGCACTGCTGGGCAGATAGAATTCTCCTCATTAACAGTGTTATATACATATAAATATATATATATATCTATATCTTTATATATATTTTTCCCCAGCACCGTAGACATGATCTGAACTTCTCTTTAACGAAATGAGAACGCAGCCATTCTATTTTTTTTCTGTCAGTTTTTTTCAAAAACTAGCTCTGTGGAAGAAAATTTTAAAAGCGCAGTGTGTGTGTAAAAAACGACAAAAGCTTTTTTTCCCTTTTTTTCTTTTCTCAATGTATTTAACTTCTGTTTTTGTGTCTCTGTTTATTTACATCTATGAATGCTCTGCTCTTCTGTGGTCTTAAAAAAAACAAAAATCCACAAAAAACAAAAATGAAATAAACGTGAAAAGGAGGACCTGAGTCTTCATTTCTTGTCTACATCCTTGGGATACATCACAAAATGGCGGAGGGGAGGGGGGAGGAGATAGACTTGCATTGTCCAAAGTGCCTTTATTGCTTAGAAAGGGCTGCTAAATTTGTCTCTGAACCCACTTCTGCAGATATAGTAGTGCTAATATGAAGCCATATCACCATCAGATTGCAGCAAAATTACCAAACAGAATCATAAACTCAAATGGGAAAAAACACCAGGATCTGTCCAAAGGAAGAATCATTCACCTGCCAATTTCCAACAAGCCAGTCGACATAGAACACATGTAGAAAGTAAGTGCCCTGCATAAAACATCCCTACAGAACCAACAGGTCCAAGTAACTCAAGAAAGTTGGCTGCAAGCACCAGCGAGTGGAATCATTGGACAAGCCAGTCTGGGCATAGGAAGGACCTCCTCTCCAGTCTTCTCAAAGAAAGCCAAGAACAAGGAAGGATACAAGGCAAAGAGGAACTGCTCCATGGTGCTTTCATTCCAACTCATCCACACTCTGAATGGTCTTTAGAAGCTAAAATGGTTCTGCTGTTCATGGTGGACATGAAGTTATCTAGTGCAGTGTAGATCTGGTCAAAATGAGGCCACGAGGCCACCAAAACAAGGATGGGGAAGCAAAAGTTACTCCCCACTGCACCAGAAACCTCCCTTTCAAAACAGGTATAGAAACTGCTTGAAACTGGCTGGTTTTGGACACGCTCCAGAAATCCTTCTACCTCCACTAAGTGCCTACTTCGTTTCTAGTTACAACTCAGCTGCATAGCACCCATCATTCTGATTCCCATCTCCAGCAGTAGCTACTTTGCATGCTCCAGAGGAAAGAAATAAAGACAATAAGAAAAGATTGGGTTAAGGGGCATCTTTGCATTTTGAATGGTGAACATGATGGTTAGTCAAGCCTGCTGGGAATCATATATGATGTGTAACAATTATAAACTACATGATATGTAGCCATTATTTGTGTCCTTATCAAAATGAGCATCTTGCTATTTTTTAAAATTAGCGTCCCAAATGAGTGATGCTAGCATTCAACCAAGACAAAATGCCTGCAGAAATAAAGGGACTTGTGCATATCCTTAGCAGGATAATATGACAGAATCTGCAATGTGCAGTCTATGCCTTGCAAGCTGCCCAGTCATGCAGGTGCTGAGATCTACTTGGACAGATCCCTAGATCAACTTACAGAACAAATTCTTTCCTTTTTCTTAGGTGCATGCCTGGTGGAGAGGCTTATTTGGCTCAGGGCAGCTTACAACATAGTATATACAATTAAGCATCATAAGAAATATAAATCCAATATGACAGCTAAAATCCAGGCCCCTCTAAACAATACCCGGCTACTGTAAAATTGCTATAAAACCACAGGTGCAGCCATGATATAGGCCTAGGACGCTTGCAGATGGGGCATGGCGGTCAAGGAAGGCGACAACTCACTGGCTTTCAGCCAAAGGCCCGGTGGAACATCTCTATCTTGCAGGTCCTGTGGAACTGTAAAAGTTCCCAGATCCCCATTGGGAGTGCATTCCACCAGGCTGGGGCCAGGGCAGAAAAGGCCAGCTGAATGTCCCTCAGACTGGGGACCACCAAGAGTTGCTTATTCACAGAGCACAAGGCCCTGCGGGGGACATAATAGAAGAGGTAGACCCATAGGTATGCAGGTCCCAGTCCATGAAGGACTTTACACTCTGAAGCCTAGTCATGCCTGGCCCTCTACCCTTTTAGGCTTCAACAGGGAAACAGTAGGAGCAGGTAACTGACACTCACATATCAAAAAGACCTGCCAGAGCCTCTGTCTTTGTCTCCTATCACCACCATGCTGTTTGCATGCAGTGGCCACTGTTTACACTATACAGGCTTGAATGTGCCTGGCAGGATAAGGAAATGAGACCAAGACAGGATCTAGTGCCAAATCAGTGTGGGTGTGGGAGACAAATAATGGCATAGTGTGACAGGCCAGGAGGAAAGATTGGCTTATGTGACAATTTATTTGACACTGCTTAGGAATGAAAATCTTACGAAGCTACTTTTGCAGAGTGTTACATACACTGATGACACCCTTTCAATCAATCAGTCAGTCAGTCAGTCAGTCAGTCAGTCCAAGGACCCTCTTCTCATAAGCCAAAGAGACCTCTTGGCTTCATATCTTGTTGGATAATTCTTTTCTCTTTGTTTGTTTGCTTTTAAAGAGTGGGAAACCGGTTGCTATATGGTCACAGTCCAAAGAATTCCAACCCCAAATTAACATTAAAATCAGCATAAATTGTTCATACAAGTATTTAAATTCTTGTTGTCTCTGGGGGACTGAGATGTCACTGTCTCCAGACTGTGCCCACTGTATGAAACTAATCCATAAAATTCCCATTTCACCCCAAAATGGAGTTCATCTTTCTGTTGCTGAGATGACATAAAACTGGATTATTTCCTGTGGTTCTAAATGCAATGAAGAAATGTAGTTCTATGTCTTCTGTGAACCCACAGGACAAATGCTAGATTGTTAATCCGTCACAGCCATTTGCAAAAGATACTACACCTTTCTGCAGTATTTCTCAACCTTTTGTCTGTTTTCAATCCAAAGTATGTTAGAAAATATGTATTTATTATATCATCTGCCTGTTCCTTATCTTATCTTATCTTATCTTATCTTATCTTATCTTATCTTATCTTATCTTATCTTATCTTATCTTATCTTATCTTATCTTATCTTATGTGTCCCTTAACAGAGACAAACGTAAAGTGGTAGAGAAATCTTACTGGTTCCAAATATACAGTTCTAGTAACTCCTAGGTCTTTTCCACACATGCATGTTCATCTTTGGATAACTACATTGTCAACTGAATCTATGAACAGACCATCAAAGGTGTAACTTTCATTTTGATTCTACTTACTGATTGGCCCCCCTATTATTGTGCAACAAAGGCATTTGAGTCACATATAGCTCTGCGCGGCTTCTACCTGGATTCTAACTTCATAGACGGCTACAAGCCACATTAAACTGCATGCAAACTCCTGGGAGAGTTGCAGGCTTGAGCATCCTAGCTTCTTGCCATCACTTTTCAAAACATGAATAGCTGGAACTGGTCGGTATGCAAACACTTGGAATTGCCGTTAACTAGAGGTCAGGACCTAGGTGCCCTGCAATTACTCCTCATCTTGCTCTCCTGGTGCACTGGATCACTTAGACGCTCACAGCCGGGCCAAAGTCACAGTCTCTGATTTCAGCTGAATGATAGCAGAGTTAACAAATCAAGACATAGCAAAGAGAGTGCCAGAGGGAAGAGTACAGAGGGGGCACTTTATGACCCTAATGATCATTGGGATGAGACAGAGGAAGTGAAATTAACACAATACAGACAAATGGAAATGCATTTCAGGAGGCACTGAGTTAGAAAAAGAGGGAAAGGAAAGCTCAGGAGATTAATTCCAAAGCAATGGTACTTTATTGCCTAACAAACCCATTCCTGCCTACACTTTCACTGCATTTGTACACACTTAGTTACATCTCATATTCACTCCTGTCTTTCACATCTCTGATAATGAGCTAACTAAGTATGGCTTCACCATATATCCCCCGATGTATATTTTGGAGCTGAATATCAGGATGAGGGAGGGCAAAGAAATATTTCCTAAAAACACTTTGATTGTAAAAAGATCACATTTTTAAAATCCTGCGCAATGCCATTGTGTTGGATCCAGACTAAATTCTCCAACAACAGTATGGGCCTTCCCCCACCACTGCAGCACACAGATTTCCATATTGATTTGCTCCTGGGAGAAAGGGGTCCCTGAGCAATGACAAGAAAGGGACCTGCAACAAGAAGGGGGGAGCAGAAATTGCCAATTTAGTATGGATCAAACCCACTGTGCATTTGAGTATACCCAAGCTGAAATTATACCTAAAATTAGCTGTTTTGTAGTGGCTCAGATATGCTCAAAATGACTCAAAACACTTCCAAAATTCTGGGAGAAATGAAATTTATCTCTGGAACTTTGTGAGTGTTTTGGGATTTCAGTGAGATGTGGGGAGGGAAAGAGAGGAAGCCAGGTCAGGAAACATTTGTTAGTGAGTGTCTCTCTTCTCTTGGGAAGAGAGATGCCAACAGCTGATGTTCAGAGATACACCTGACCTCCAACCATGACCCTTTACATTTTAAAAACCAAGGGATCAAAGTTACCCTGGGCTTGCCAAGCTGGCATTGTCCCTACTGAAGGATTCTCCCTGCTGCCAATACTGGAGGCAAGCAAAGCCCACCCCCACAGCTGGAAAACTGTGCACAGTCTGGTGGGCTCCTGGACTCCTGCGAGGGTTGGCTGTCACAGCAGCCATTTTCTTTCCCACCATTGGAGGCTTTTAATTTCACTTATTCAGTTGAATAGTGTTATATCAATATGACAACATGTGAAGGAAGTTCTCTGAATTCCCCGCTTTATTTTTTTAAAAAAAGAAGTCTCCAGCTCCTTCTGTTGTGGAGAAATGCTTTTTCTTTTATACCTCTACAATGGAAGGGGCTGACTTGTTTTTTTAAAAAAATTAAAGCTGGGAATTCAGAGAAACTGGTATTGGTTTACTGTTATATTGTTATATTTAATCAACATTTTTAAAAAGCTCCTGTGATGGAGGAGGAAATGGCTGCTGTGACAGTGAAGTCGCAGGAGTCCAGAAGCCCAAAAGCTCACCCACCATTTTCCAGCTGAGGAGTTCTGCTGCCTCTCTGTGTGTCCAATTAAAGACCGATCGTGGTCATATTAAGTAACAGTGTGAATGCGTATACAAAAGCCAGTGCTGCAAGCAGATAATTGGTGAAGTAAGTGGATGGCAACGAGTATGAGCCGGCAGTCTTTCTTCGCTCGTTTCAGACTGCAATGTCTTTCTTCAGGCCACCATATCTGGAAATAACAATGCACAGTAATACTACAATTATCATGCCAATAGCACAAGATGTTACAAAATTAAACGCCATTCGATTACTTACATCAAGGAAAAAATTTTTTCAATCCATTCAATTCCACCAGAGTACCGCATCCGTAATACCATAAGTTATCCAATGTGAAACACAAGCCCTCCTTTCCCATTTAAATATCCCCTGATAAGTTAATTGAAACACGCCCAAATTAATAAGGGTTCCATTGCACTTTCCCCGTTTACCAATTACAAGTATTATATGTAGTTAATAAATATTTCAATAATAAATACTAGATAAAAATGTTTTAAAATTTAAAACTTTTAGATTATAATATGTTCTAAATGGGGAAGGCACCTAGAGAACCGGCGTTTAAGAGGAGGGCGAGAAAATGAAGGGGGGAGAGAGAGGGGGAAGGAGAAAAAGAGGAGGGAAGATCATATAAGAGAACTTAAAGGGGACTATATAAGGCCTATTGTTATATTCATAAAAAGGATGAAAAATCGATGTCATGGTTAAGGCCATGAGGGATCATAGTGTGTAATCGAAAGATCCATCTGATTTCTGCTTGAAGGAGGAACTTCACATGATGTTCAGACTTCGATATCGTTTCCAAGACCGAGAAACAAAAGGTTCTGTCATTAAGATGTGTAGAGCGGAAATGTTGGTATAAGGGTGTATCCATATTAAGATTCTTTATCCTTGAGATGTGCTCTTGAATGCGAAGGCGGACCGGGCGGGTGGTACATCCCACGTACAGGAGACCACAACTACACTGGAGGAGATAGACGACATATGAAGTATTGCATGTAGAGAAAGACCTGGAATAGAGTGGTGTAGTTGTGGTCCTCCAGTGTAGTTGTGGTCTCCTGTACGTGGGATGTACCACCCGCCCGGTCCGCCTTCGCATTCAAGAGCACATCTCAAGGATAAAGAATCTTAATATGGATACACCCTTATACCAACATTTCCGCTCTACACATCTTAATGACAGAACCTTTTGTTTCTCGGTCTTGGAAACGATATCGAAGTCTGAACATCATGTGAAGTTCCTCCTTCAAGCAGAAATCAGATGGATCTTTCGATTACACACTATGATCCCTCATGGCCTTAACCATGACATCGATTTTTCATCCTTTTTATGAATATAACAATAGGCCTTATATAGTCCCCTTTAAGTTCTCTTATATGATCTTCCCTCCTCTTTTTCTCCTTCCCCCTCTCTCTCCCCCCTTCATTTTCTCGCCCTCCTCTTAAACGCCGGTTCTCTAGGTGCCTTCCCCATTTAGAACATATTATAATCTAAAAGTTTTAAATTTTAAAACATTTTTATCTAGTATTTATTATTGAAATATTTATTAACTACATATAATACTTGTAATTGGTAAACGGGGAAAGTGCAATGGAACCCTTATTAATTTGGGCGTGTTTCAATTAACTTATCAGGGGATATTTAAATGGGAAAGGAGGGCTTGTGTTTCACATTGGATAACTTATGGTATTACGGATGCGGTACTCTGGTGGAATTGAATGGATTGAAAAAATTTTTTCCTTGATGTAAGTAATCGAATGGCGTTTAATTTTGTAACATCTTGTGCTATTGGCATGATAATTGTAGTATTACTGTGCATTGTTATTTCCAGATATGGTGGCCTGAAGAAAGACATTGCAGTCTGAAACGAGCGAAGAAAGACTGCCGGCTCATACTCGTTGCCATCCACTTACTTCACCAATTATCTGCTTGCAGCACTGGCTTTTGTATACGCATTCACACTGTTACTTAATATGACCACGATCGGTCTTTAATTGGACTCTTGACTGGTACCTCTATATAGCCTATTGCCTACATGTATTGCAGCTTGAATTTTTTGTATCACATTTACCTATTGTAGCGGAAGAATTGTGATTCTGCACGTTTGTGGAGTTTGCAAATGTAATTTTGTGGAATATAATTGTATTTTGTGATTACGATTGTGCTTCTTCCACTTCTTTTCTTTCTGCGTATCCTTATATTGGAAGTGGAACTCCCCCTCTTGTTTTGTCTTAGTTGAAGTGGGATAATTATGGCAGATTATAGGGATACTTTTGCTTTTTCACTGACTGAAAGAGACAGGATTCTGTCTATTATCCCTTCCCTGTCCGCTAATAGAGGTGAGGTTCCAGCCCAGGATTGGGATTTATTAACAGAGCAATTGAATAAGTCCACCAAACTAACTCTCCATGCCGCCTCCCTTACGGAGTACTGTAAAGAACATATCATCCCAAGGGGGCTACGCATGCATAAACCCCCCGGGATGTATAAAACGGATGAGCCCTTTAAAAAGAGATGGGCGTCGATCCTAAATAAGTGCTCCTTTGATTTAATGCTGCTGTTGATTGAACGCATAGCTCAGGAGAAGGCAGAGGTAGACAAGGGAATTGAGGACTTAAAGACACAGTTAAAATCTGACTACTCAGAAGAGGACTTTAAGAAAAAATTAGATGAGACTAACAGACTTATTAGAGACTGTGAAATAAGATTGAAAGACTTGAAGATGAGGAAACTCAATCGGGATAAACAGGACTATTCCAATGGGAATATTTACAATTGGAAGGAGCAAGCCCCTAAGAAAAGGGTTACTTGGGCACCAACGACATCTGGGGGGCTGGAATTCGATACTACAGACCCCTCAGACACAGAGTTATCGGGAGAAGAGGGGAGCCGCAACCTCAGGAATCGCGTAGTGCCCATCCAACAATCGCGACGTTCTTTTTTGGCACGGGGACGGCTGTCCCGTCGAGGGAGACACAGAATATAGTATTTAACTTATCTTCACGATCCCTCTCCAAAGTTGAACTTGATGCTCTTAACAAAGGACTAGGATTTGTACCAACCCCCCGATATGATAGGCTAAGCACCCAGGTAGATTTATTCAAACTGTTCAGACAAATAAAATTGAAAAAATATTTTGGTAACACCGGCTCAGCTCCTCTTTTTGATGGCCTGAGATCCAAATCGACTTTTATACCTCGTGTATCTGATATACAGATTGAGACCTTTGAGAAACTGGTTCTAGAAGAGGTAGGGAAGTTAGAGACAGAGGAGCGTCATATCCGACATAATATGACCAACCGAGAAAGAACAGCGATATGGGACTTACAGAAGGATGTCAACATTATTATTAAGCCAGCCGACAAAGGGGGGGGTATTGTAGTCTTAAACAGCACAGACTATAGGCAAGAGGTTTTAAGACAATTAGAGGACTGTGAATTCTATCGCCCCATAGATGGCGATCCAACACGGGAAATTACAAAGGTTATCAAAATAGTGCTTGATAATGCCTTGTGTAGTGATTTCATTGATCAGTCATTACATCGAGCACTGTTGAATTTAGATCCGAGAGTCCCAGTCTTCTATTGCTTACCAAAAATTCATAAATCGTTACAATCCCCCCCTGGAAGACCAATAATATCAGCCTGCAATTCGGTCCTAGAGCCGTTAGCTATCTATATTGACCGCTTGTTACAACCGGCTGTTAAAGGTGTAAAATCCTTCATTCAGGACACCACGGATTTTATCCAACTAATAGAAAATATGGATGTCCCAGAGGGAGTACAGTTACTTACTATGGACGTTCAGTCCCTTTATACGTCCATCCCCCATCAAGATGCTCGGATAGTAATTGAGAAGGTTTTTGACTCCCGTCCTGAGAGGTCACCTCCTACCAGCTTCCTCCTAGACCTGTTAGACCTTATAATGGAAAGGAATTATTTCAGGTTCGAATCCCAATTTTTTTATCAAATTAAGGGAGTCGCTATGGGGTGCCCGGCGGCTCCCAGCATTGCGGTTCTGTATATGGCGGATTTAGAGGAACGGTTTATTTATAATCCAATATCTAACCCCTTTCATGAGGATTTAATTTGCTTTAGGAGATTTATTGATGACATTTTTTGCATAATTAGACATAAGGACCAGGTAGAGGGATTCATGAACTGGATCAATGGGATCGATCCTAACATCAAATTCACATATCAAAGCAGTTCAGAACATCTCTCCTTTTTAGATGTGATTGTGTTTAAACGAGCAGTGGGATCACTTGGGGTCAAGCCTTATAGAAAACCCACAGATAGAGCAGCTTACCTGGAATATACATCTCACCACCGATCAGCTCTAAAGAAAAATATACCAGTGGGACAATTCCTCCGTATTAAAAGGAATGCTACGGTCCGACAAGACTTCCAGAAAGAGGCAGTACGAATGGGGGCAGCCTTTATGGCACGTAATTACCCCAGCTGGACTGTAAATCGGGCCATGAAAAGAGCCGAGTCAACACCCCGATCCCACCTACTCACTTATAGACCTCGAGATCGGGACTCAGATAGGATTACCTGGGCCATTGATTTCACTCCTATGTCAGGAGCGATCACTCGGACCATCAGGAAATACTGGAATATACTTAAAAACTTACCTGGATGTGACAAACCACCTCAGATTGGCTACCGGAGAACCAAGAGCCTGCGGGACATGTTGGTGCACTCCGACTTCAGGAGAGGAACCGAAAAAAACGATCTTCCATTAGGACATTTCCCCTGTGGTCATTGCAGTGTATGCAGATTCTGCATAGACTTAAAACAGATCTGCCATCCACTCACCGGTAAACCACTCTATTCCAGGTCTTTCTCTACATGCAATACTTCATATGTCGTCTATCTCCTCCAGTGTAGTTGTGGTCTCCTGTACGTGGGATGTACCACCCGCCCGGTCCGCCTTCGCATTCAAGAGCACATCTCAAGGATAAAGAATCTTAATATGGATACACCCTTATACCAACATTTCCGCTCTACACATCTTAATGACAGAACCTTTTGTTTCTCGGTCTTGGAAACGATATCGAAGTCTGAACATCATGTGAAGTTCCTCCTTCAAGCAGAAATCAGATGGATCTTTCGATTACACACTATGATCCCTCATGGCCTTAACCATGACATCGATTTTTCATCCTTTTTATGAATATAACAATAGGCCTTATATAGTCCCCTTTAAGTTCTCTTATATGATCTTCCCTCCTCTTTTTCTCCTTCCCCCTCTCTCTCCCCCCTTCATTTTCTCGCCCTCCTCTTAAACGCCGGTTCTCTAGGTGCCTTCCCCATTTAGAACATATTATAATCTAAAAGTTTTAAATTTTAAAACATTTTTATCTAGTATTTATTATTGAAATATTTATTAACTACATATAATACTTGTAATTGGTAAACGGGGAAAGTGCAATGGAACCCTTATTAATTTGGGCGTGTTTCAATTAACTTATCAGGGGATATTTAAATGGGAAAGGAGGGCTTGTGTTTCACATTGGATAACTTATGGTATTACGGATGCGGTACTCTGGTGGAATTGAATGGATTGAAAAAATTTTTTCCTTGATGTAAGTAATCGAATGGCGTTTAATTTTGTAACATCTTGTGCTATTGGCATGATAATTGTAGTATTACTGTGCATTGTTATTTCCAGATATGGTGGCCTGAAGAAAGACATTGCAGTCTGAAACGAGCGAAGAAAGACTGCCGGCTCATACTCGTTGCCATCCACTTACTTCACCAATTATCTGCTTGCAGCACTGGCTTTTGTATACGCATTCACACTGTTACTTAATATGACCACGATCGGTCTTTAATTGGACTCTTGACTGGTACCTCTATATAGCCTATTGCCTACATGTATTGCAGCTTGAATTTTTTGTATCACATTTACCTATTGTAGCGGAAGAATTGTGATTCTGCACGTTTGTGGAGTTTGCAAATGTAATTTTGTGGAATATAATTGTATTTTGTGATTACGATTGTGCTTCTTCCACTTCTTTTCTTTCTGCGTATCCTTATATTGGAAGTGGAACTCCCCCTCTTGTTTTGTCTTAGTTGAAGTGGGATAATTATGGCAGATTATAGGGATACTTTTGCTTTTTCACTGACTGAAAGAGACAGGATTCTGTCTATTATCCCTTCCCTGTCCGCTAATAGAGGTGAGGTTCCAGCCCAGGATTGGGATTTATTAACAGAGCAATTGAATAAGTCCACCAAACTAACTCTCCATGCCGCCTCCCTTACGGAGTACTGTAAAGAACATATCATCCCAAGGGGGCTACGCATGCATAAACCCCCCGGGATGTATAAAACGGATGAGCCCTTTAAAAAGAGATGGGCGTCGATCCTAAATAAGTGCTCCTTTGATTTAATGCTGCTGTTGATTGAACGCATAGCTCAGGAGAAGGCAGAGGTAGACAAGGGAATTGAGGACTTAAAGACACAGTTAAAATCTGACTACTCAGAAGAGGACTTTAAGAAAAAATTAGATGAGACTAACAGACTTATTAGAGACTGTGAAATAAGATTGAAAGACTTGAAGATGAGGAAACTCAATCGGGATAAACAGGACTATTCCAATGGGAATATTTACAATTGGAAGGAGCAAGCCCCTAAGAAAAGGGTTACTTGGGCACCAACGACATCTGGGGGGCTGGAATTCGATACTACAGACCCCTCAGACACAGAGTTATCGGGAGAAGAGGGGAGCCGCAACCTCAGGAATCGCGTAGTGCCCATCCAACAATCGCGACGTTCTTTTTTGGCACGGGGACGGCTGTCCCGTCGAGGGAGACACAGAATATAGTATTTAACTTATCTTCACGATCCCTCTCCAAAGTTGAACTTGATGCTCTTAACAAAGGACTAGGATTTGTACCAACCCCCCGATATGATAGGCTAAGCACCCAGGTAGATTTATTCAAACTGTTCAGACAAATAAAATTGAAAAAATATTTTGGTAACACCGGCTCAGCTCCTCTTTTTGATGGCCTGAGATCCAAATCGACTTTTATACCTCGTGTATCTGATATACAGATTGAGACCTTTGAGAAACTGGTTCTAGAAGAGGTAGGGAAGTTAGAGACAGAGGAGCGTCATATCCGACATAATATGACCAACCGAGAAAGAACAGCGATATGGGACTTACAGAAGGATGTCAACATTATTATTAAGCCAGCCGACAAAGGGGGGGGTATTGTAGTCTTAAACAGCACAGACTATAGGCAAGAGGTTTTAAGACAATTAGAGGACTGTGAATTCTATCGCCCCATAGATGGCGATCCAACACGGGAAATTACAAAGGTTATCAAAATAGTGCTTGATAATGCCTTGTGTAGTGATTTCATTGATCAGTCATTACATCGAGCACTGTTGAATTTAGATCCGAGAGTCCCAGTCTTCTATTGCTTACCAAAAATTCATAAATCGTTACAATCCCCCCCTGGAAGACCAATAATATCAGCCTGCAATTCGGTCCTAGAGCCGTTAGCTATCTATATTGACCGCTTGTTACAACCGGCTGTTAAAGGTGTAAAATCCTTCATTCAGGACACCACGGATTTTATCCAACTAATAGAAAATATGGATGTCCCAGAGGGAGTACAGTTACTTACTATGGACGTTCAGTCCCTTTATACGTCCATCCCCCATCAAGATGCTCGGATAGTAATTGAGAAGGTTTTTGACTCCCGTCCTGAGAGGTCACCTCCTACCAGCTTCCTCCTAGACCTGTTAGACCTTATAATGGAAAGGAATTATTTCAGGTTCGAATCCCAATTTTTTTATCAAATTAAGGGAGTCGCTATGGGGTGCCCGGCGGCTCCCAGCATTGCGGTTCTGTATATGGCGGATTTAGAGGAACGGTTTATTTATAATCCAATATCTAACCCCTTTCATGAGGATTTAATTTGCTTTAGGAGATTTATTGATGACATTTTTTGCATAATTAGACATAAGGACCAGGTAGAGGGATTCATGAACTGGATCAATGGGATCGATCCTAACATCAAATTCACATATCAAAGCAGTTCAGAACATCTCTCCTTTTTAGATGTGATTGTGTTTAAACGAGCAGTGGGATCACTTGGGGTCAAGCCTTATAGAAAACCCACAGATAGAGCAGCTTACCTGGAATATACATCTCACCACCGATCAGCTCTAAAGAAAAATATACCAGTGGGACAATTCCTCCGTATTAAAAGGAATGCTACGGTCCGACAAGACTTCCAGAAAGAGGCAGTACGAATGGGGGCAGCCTTTATGGCACGTAATTACCCCAGCTGGACTGTAAATCGGGCCATGAAAAGAGCCGAGTCAACACCCCGATCCCACCTACTCACTTATAGACCTCGAGATCGGGACTCAGATAGGATTACCTGGGCCATTGATTTCACTCCTATGTCAGGAGCGATCACTCGGACCATCAGGAAATACTGGAATATACTTAAAAACTTACCTGGATGTGACAAACCACCTCAGATTGGCTACCGGAGAACCAAGAGCCTGCGGGACATGTTGGTGCACTCCGACTTCAGGAGAGGAACCGAAAAAAACGATCTTCCATTAGGACATTTCCCCTGTGGTCATTGCAGTGTATGCAGATTCTGCATAGACTTAAAACAGATCTGCCATCCACTCACCGGTAAACCACTCTATTCCAGGTCTTTCTCTACATGCAATACTTCATATGTCGTCTATCTCCTCCAGTGTAGTTGTGGTCTCCTGTACGTGGGATGTACCACCCGCCCGGTCCGCCTTCGCATTCAAGAGCACATCTCAAGGATAAAGAATCTTAATATGGATACACCCTTATACCAACATTTCCGCTCTACACATCTTAATGACAGAACCTTTTGTTTCTCGGTCTTGGAAACGATATCGAAGTCTGAACATCATGTGAAGTTCCTCCTTCAAGCAGAAATCAGATGGATCTTTCGATTACACACTATGATCCCTCATGGCCTTAACCATGACATCGATTTTTCATCCTTTTTATGAATATAACAATAGGCCTTATATAGTCCCCTTTAAGTTCTCTTATATGATCTTCCCTCCTCTTTTTCTCCTTCCCCCTCTCTCTCCCCCCTTCATTTTCTCGCCCTCCTCTTAAACGCCGGTTCTCTAGGTGCCTTCCCCATTTAGAACATATTATAATCTAAAAGTTTTAAATTTTAAAACATTTTTATCTAGTATTTATTATTGAAATATTTATTAACTACATATAATACTTGTAATTGGTAAACGGGGAAAGTGCAATGGAACCCTTATTAATTTGGGCGTGTTTCAATTAACTTATCAGGGGATATTTAAATGGGAAAGGAGGGCTTGTGTTTCACATTGGATAACTTATGGTATTACGGATGCGGTACTCTGGTGGAATTGAATGGATTGAAAAAATTTTTTCCTTGATGTAAGTAATCGAATGGCGTTTAATTTTGTAACATCTTGTGCTATTGGCATGATAATTGTAGTATTACTGTGCATTGTTATTTCCAGATATGGTGGCCTGAAGAAAGACATTGCAGTCTGAAACGAGCGAAGAAAGACTGCCGGCTCATACTCGTTGCCATCCACTTACTTCACCAATTATCTGCTTGCAGCACTGGCTTTTGTATACGCATTCACACTGTTACTTAATATGACCACGATCGGTCTTTAATTGGACTCTTGACTGGTACCTCTATATAGCCTATTGCCTACATGTATTGCAGCTTGAATTTTTTGTATCACATTTACCTATTGTAGCGGAAGAATTGTGATTCTGCACGTTTGTGGAGTTTGCAAATGTAATTTTGTGGAATATAATTGTATTTTGTGATTACGATTGTGCTTCTTCCACTTCTTTTCTTTCTGCGTATCCTTATATTGGAAGTGGAACTCCCCCTCTTGTTTTGCCTCTCTGTGTGTGACAAAAATAATGGTTCTGAATTTTTGAGAGAGATCCGAAACGCCCATCCTCCAAATCTTGAACCAGTAGAAACACTTCTGAAAAATCAGGATAATGAAAATGGTGCCCTTTCTAAAATTTGAATCGGAAATTATTATAGCCATTGTTTTTCTTATCTTGTCTTGCTTTGGCATCCTCCTCCCTGCTCTTTGATCTCCTTCCTGGATGAGTCTCTTGGGTGATTCCAACCAATCAGGGATCATTTATTGAACTGGATAACATCAGTGAGCTCTAAGCTTCAGTTCTTGGGGGAGTTACAATTAGAAATGTGCTTCCCAATTAAACCAGTATAAATGTCATTCAAATACAATTTATGACTTCATAACGTGTGGCATAATATTGTTAAAGCTAATGAACAAAATGTTAATGAACAAAATAATTATACAATAATGGTTTTGCACAAATTCTTAGTTGTATGTAATCATCATTTGTGAAATCTGTCCTGAAAATGCCAGCATGGTATAGTGGTAAGAGTATCAGGTTAGAATCTGGGAGACCCAGGTCTGAATCCCTTTTTTGCCATGGAAGATTGCTGGGTGACCTTGGGCCAGTCACACACTCTCCTAACCTCCCTCACAAAAGTGTTGTGAAGATAAATGGAGGGGAGGAGAACAATGTAAGCCACTTTGTGCTAGCAAAAGGTCCCCAGTGGGAAGAAATATGGCACAGAAATAAAGTAAAATAATACATTAAATTAGATTGCGAACTGTTACCCTTATAGCCTATACATGTCTGCTCTTTAACTATTGGAGCAGCCCCCTTTTCAGTGTCAAGTACAGACACATGTAACTGGGCAAATTATGGGATCCTGCCTATGTATACCAAGGTCACAGATCAAGGCAGTGCCTCATATCAGAATGGGAAGATTCCCAGAAACAAGAAGGTGGAAGACAGATAAAATTAAAATCTTTATTATGTAACAGATAGAACAGAGGAATGGTGAAAGGCACACAAGAATACAAACATGTCTGCCGACCCACCCACACCCTCACACCCCCACACAGAGTAAAGAAAGCTAAACTTAATACCTATCACATAAACAATAAACAAAAGGAGGGGCAAATGAAAGCATATGACCTGCAGAGGGTAGAAATCTGTAGAGTCCTGATGTGGAGAACAGAAGAAAGGATTGTAAAGACAGAAACCAGCTTGTATCTCCAAGGACCTGTGCCACACAGGGGCAGTAGTAGGAAAAACTGCTACCATGTAGTGGAGATTTTGGGGCTATACTCATAGTACAGAAATTCATGATCTGGAATGTGTTGGTCATAAGGTGGGGCAATGATAAGTGAACAAAAGACTGAAAGTGACAGATGGTTGTATCTGGGAGTATGATGAGTTTATTATAAGGCTGAGCACCTGCAAGATCCTGCTCCAGATTCGGTTATCAGAAAACCTAATTCTGGAGAATTACCCAAGTTTAAATTTTGGAGGAGGCTGATATTGAAAGGGGGAGTTTTCCTGGTTTGCATAAAAGCTAAAAAGGCTTCCCAGAGGAGGTTTGGAGAAACACCTGAAGATGAGGGCAGGAATCTTCCTGTACAGTCACTAAGATAAGGGGAGGAACTAGATGGGGCAGTCCACTACTTCTTGTCTTGGGAAAACTCAGTGGACCAAATTATTCAGAGAGGAGGCTCCAAAGTCCTTGGGGAGAATGGCCCTCCAGTTTCATCAGCCTGAAGCAGGCTTTAGGCAGGATCGGGTCTGCATTCTATTGCTGTTGAACAACTCACTACCTTGCCTTCAGCATGATTTATCTTAGTTTAACTTTAGCAGAATGCAGACTCCATTTTCTAGCCCAAAGCCCATATTAGAACCAAAGCGGATGCCCAAAAATGCCCCCGCTTTAAGGAAGGGTCCAAGGGCTACAACATGGCCAATTTCTGTAATAACATAGACCACTTAGTTCCACAGGTGGTCAGATTATTATTATACCATCTAGTAGTAATAGCTTTACAATTAAGGGCCCAAAGTATTCATAGATAGTATTACATTCACATATGCTCATCTGTTTCTTACATACTGCATACTCCAGACTTTCTATCATCACCACATCTGAGACTGGACCAAGCCCACCCCATTCTTCAATACCATTTTCAATGGACAACTGTAGAAAAAAATGCTGGCAAGTAGGAGAGGAGGAACATTTCAAAACTGTGGAATGAAAATTGATTTATCTTGTTGGCAGAACTCCAGACAAACCATTTCCACCATAAACACTTGGATATGAACTCTGGTCCACACCCAACTTAGCACACTCTGCAAAATCAAATATCTTTTTAGAGGATGTCTGTCTTACATATAGGGATGCCAAGAGCCCACTTTAGACAGGTATGCCCCCACCAATGCCCCCCACTGTCACCTCTGGAGCCAGTGGAGGAGATAGCAGAGGGCAGATGTGACATTGTTCTACATGTTGATGTCACTTCCAGGTGAAAACCCGGATGTGATGTCAGCAAGTGCTCTAGAAACTCTATGTAATCTACAGCATCAGCCAACATGCTGGTATCACATCTGAATTTTTGTCCGGATGTGATGTCATAATGAAGAACAACATCATGCTCACCCCCAGTTCCACTCCCAAGCTCCTGTGGGTGCCACACAGCAGCCTAGAATCCCTTCTTACAGAAAGCAGTGTCATTTTTGAACTGGTTCTGATGAGTGCTGTTTTCTTTTTTAAAAGATATATATTTTTGGCCACCAGTTAGCCATTTCTGGCTTATATTGAGAGAGTGATATCTTGAGCAGGGATGCTGAGAACCTTGATACAAATTTAATCACCAGCTTAAGTTACCTTGATCGAATTCCTGATTTTCATATGAATTAAGCCTCCTAGCTGGAGAAACTTGATATAGTTGTTTGGTGTAGTTTTGTGCTCTTTGTCGTGATGTAAAAGTTTGTCCACGGAATAAGTAGTCATCCAAGCAACATAACTACAATTTCCATAAGGCAGTGTGAGAACACTCACGTGCACATTTATCTCTGTCCAGGATATTTTGGCTACCTTTCCTTTTCATTTCAATGTGAACAATGTATATCAGGAATAGTATATGGTAACAAAGGCTGATTATGAAGAGGAACTACAGTTCCCATAAGCTAATGCAAATGGTCACATGCACAAATTGATACGACTCTGGAAAGCTCAGCAGCCACTGATGGACAATGAGAGATGCCAAAAGGTACACATATAAATACAAGATAATCCACTCTATAGTATTCTCTAGAGGCTGGCACAAACTGAAACACGAATTGAAGTTCATCATGAACCGGGCAGGTTCATGGTTTGCGAACCAGCGGTTCGTGAGAACTCATTTCTCACAAACCATGGCGAATTTTAGCATGATTCATTTGGTTCATATTTCGGTTCGTCACTGCAGACAGCTTGGCGCTGCTCAATCAGTTTCCTAGGCAACATGGTAGATGGGCTCTCTGCAGACCTTCTGCTGACCCAGAAGTGACATTTTCACAAACCAAATGAACTGGAACTGGGGCAATTTCGTGAAAGTTCATGGTTCATGGTTCATGAAATGCGACAAACTACGAACCGCACAGTTCAGAATTTTCCCAGTTCATGCCTATCTCTAGTATTCTCCATTACTATGTATGGATATGAAAGCTGGACAATGAAGAAAGCTGACAGGAAGAAAATTGATTTATTTGAAATGTGTTGGAGGAGAGTTTTGCAGATACTGTGGAGGAGGAAAATGGGAAGACCCAAAATGAGATGGCTTGACTCAATAAGGGAAGCCACAGCCTCCAGTTTGCAAGATCTGAGCAAGTCTGTTAATGATAGGATATTTTAGAGGTCTTGCATGCAAAGGTTTGCCGTAAGTCGGAAGTGACTTGAAGGCACATAACAAATACACACAGGCATACAAGTAGTAATTCTCATACCAAATGTTAAATGTCGTTTTCTTTTAAAAATGTGCCTTTCAACAATTGAAGTTGATGTGGGGCACAATGATATGGGGGAGGGAGCTGTGTCAAAGCTGTATGAAATTATGAATTCACAGTAATCTCTGCCCACCATATTATATATTTGATCTGTTAAGATGCAGCCAAACAGTGTGTTCAATGTTCAGCTTTCATTATCACTATTTGTGAATAGGACATGAGCAAAACCAGTCCCTGATCAAGTAATAGGCAAAAACCAGTCCCTGATCAAGTAATAGGCAAAAACTAAAACAGGATGACATATGCAGCCCAAAACACATATTTATCTGATGTATTGATTTCAGGAATACCATTTGAGATGCATAAGTACAGCCGACTGAAATGATAGCATCCTTCATTTGATTTCCACATTTGCACCTTAGAAGAGATCAGGAACAGTATATCTCGATGTGGGGCCCTGGACTTTTGGTGGAAGATCCACTGCCACCAACACACACACAGCCTGCAAGCACTTCTGCCATCCACTTGCTTGTGAATGCAAACAAATATGTATGGATCGGCTAGCCCAATCAAGTCAGATCTTGGATGCTAAGCAGGGTTGGCCTTGATTAGTACTTGGATGGGAGACCAGCAGGGAAGACAAAGGTCGGTACAAAGAGGTAGGCAATAACAGTAGAGGTTGCAGTTATGCACTAAATTTGTACTTAAAACCGGAGTGTGCCTTCCAAATATATCTGGCTGAGGAATAAATACATGTTTTCATCGTCATTCTTCTGTGCAGTCCCACGTGGTACTGCACATGTGCAGGCCAGCTTACGGAGAATTCTTCAACACTTCTTAGAGCTCCTGAGGGGCCATTGCTCACGAGCCACAGTGACCGCTTCCCGCCCAAATAGTCATGTGATCTAACTGCAAGCAATGGCCCGTTCCCTTAGTTCTCCTAAGCCGCTACGACACAATTGGACTGAACCAGGGAGTTCACAGCAGAGGAGGAGGGAGGGCATGTATGCCTGCACAGAAGAACTCACTGAACAATAGTTACAGGTATGTACAACCCTGTCTTCATTATTGCTCTTCTGTGCAGTCCCACATGTGTGCCTGCACAGAAGACCTTGATGAACAATAGTTACAGGCATGTACAACCCTGTCTTCATCGTCGTTCTTCTGTGCAGTCCTACATGGGACTGTGCATGCACAGACCAGCCGATGGAGAATTCCTCAACACTTTTTAGAGCTCCTGAGGGGTTGTTGCTCGAGCCACAGCAACCGTTTCCTGCCCAAACAGTCATGTGACCTAACAGTGAACAATGGTCCCTTCCCTCAGCTCTAAGCCGTCGCGACTCACAACTGGACTGAACCAGGTAGAAGGAAGGAGGGCATGTGTGCCTGCACAGAACTCGATGAACAATAGTTACCGGTATGTACAACTTTGTCTTCTTTCCAAAGTGAAAAATTATACCACTGAGCAGTTAAGTCTTTGTGACACCAACCAAAATAGGCCATGGGTAGAACTTAACTGTAATGTGTTTTTTCTGAATGACAGGAAGTGTATCTTTTTAGAGACGAGATTTTCAAAATTGCGTTATAATGGGAGATGAAAATCAATGGAATATGCATGTCATACAAGTTGCTTACAGAAAGTGTTTGCTTACTCTTCTGCTATGGTGAACTGCTCTTTTACATGTGTTTAAACCGTGGAGAATATTCAGACACATATTTCCTCTTGTACTATTTCACATACACACCCTTTACTGGGCTCTTGTCAGTTCTGCTGGGTTGCAGAGCAGGATAGAGAACCTCCCTTTCAGCTGGCTCCCTGAAGAGTTTCTCCTCCTTTCTTCCACTCTCAGGCATGCCATTAGGACAGGGGGAGGGAAGCATGAACCACACACCACTAAAGCCCTATGAATATTTTAAAGGCAAAAGTCTCCATAAAATCCCATTCACTCTCAATAAATGGAGTTAGAGGCTGGATAATTAGACAAGCTCCAATGGAGTTAAGAAAATGTCAGGACAGCAAATGATAAGACATCTGCTGATGGATTGCCAGGGTTCTACCACACTGTAAAGTTTTGCTTTTTGTTTTAAACCTTTTAAAACCTTATACCTTTGCCGTTGTACTTTTAATTCAGCTTCTCTTACTATTACCTTAAACTTATACCAAAGGAGGGCTCTGGTCACAACGAACATTCTTTTTATTTCCCCTCATACAGAGCTTTAGGTGTTCTCTATTTTACCCAGTCTTTCACCTCAAGAATACTTTCCCTTTTTCACTTGTTTGACCTATATATTGCTGTCTCCCCCAGGTTTTCACTGCCATGAAAGGCTTTCACCTTAGATTTTTTCTGCTTAACTGGTGCTACAGGAAGGCTTTATTATAGATGGTAGTGTGACAGAATAGTCAGAGTGTGATAAAAAGATTTTTTTTCTTAAAAAAGTAGAATTTATTTATAAGTATATGAGCATGATGGTTGCAGAGCTTTGATAAGCTTATTGGTTTCATAATAGTTCCTAGGTTTGGCAGTTTCAAATTATGATTATATCTTAAAGGTGCATTCATAGACAGAGTCACACAAACTAATTTTCCACACAGATGTTTGCTAGCAGACATAACTCTCTTCTCATACACACAGACGATTCATTAAGACCTTTCTACACAGTTTGCCTGACCTAGATAGAATAATCATCCTTTCAGACATACAGCAGACTGATATATAACAGGAGCACACAAAGTTTACCTGAGGGAAGGGGCCATTAGGGGCCGTTGGCTCTCAGGGTTCCACATACTTTGCCTGATTTAACTAGAATTCTTCCTCTGAGGGCCAAGCTACAAGTGACAAATGACACTTGAACGGCAAGTGTATTTCCCCCTGTTCACTTGCCCTCCACTCAATCCACTTGCCAGGCAAGTGTCTTTCGTCATGTGTAGCTTGGCCCTGAGACACCCAAAGACTGATTTAACTAGAACCTCTTAGCTAGTTAACACCTTCTCAGAAATGCACAGACTTAGGCTTGCCAACTTCCAGGTGGAGCCTGGAGATCTCCCAGAATTAGAATTTATCTCCAGGCAACAGAAATAATTTCTCCTAGAGAAAATGACTGCTTTGAAGGATGAACTATATGGCATTATAACCTACTAAGATCCCTCCCCTCCATAAACCCCCTTTCCTTAGTCTCCACCCCCATATCTCCCAGTATTGCCGTACCCAGATTGGCAACCCTAATCAGGCTCCACACAGTTTGCCTGACTTAACTAGAATAAATATTTTCCTTCAGCAGTCCCCTCCACACACACCCCAGGATACAGCTACCATCCAATCAGATTGTACTCCACTCATCTAGCCCCTCCGCTCTTTCTTTGCTCAGAGGCCTGCATTTATACCCGTAGCAACAAATATCAAAAAGCTCACATTAACAAGCAGAAATAAAATCCAAATGTAAAACTTTACACACACTGAATTCTTTGTACTGACTGAACTGATCCAGAATTCAGATTGATGATGAATTTTCAAATATTCAACATGTTCACTGTCATGCAGGTTACTTCAAAACAAGTGCCACACAGTTCAATGAATCCTACTGCAAAATAAATGTACATAGGAACATTGCTAAAAATCTAAAATAGCTCCTTTTAACTAAAACTCCACCCCTTCTTGTATTTCAGATGGCGGGGAGGGGGGGCATTTTCCAACTGGCTTCTTACTTTCCTGTTTCAAGATGTAGGTATTCTAAAGCCATGGCTATGTGTTGTCCTGACAAGTGATGAGGAGAATTTTATGACTTCTCTCTTGCGTTAAATGTTGATTGGACAAAGATAGATAAACTCCATCATTTTAGGGCAGAAAGTTGGTTTCTAGAATGGTTGTAGGCATGTTGTGGTATGTTACTACATAGCAAATTGCTTTCTCTATTCATTTATGCAGAATCTTTCCCTGGTGTTGATTTGAGCCTAAATTTCATCCATCCTCTCTTTTGGGGCTTTCCTTTTAAATCAGTCCTTAATTCAAGCTGGATCCTCTCCCACCTCCTGGAAAAATTAAAATAGCATTCCCCATACTAATAATGAGTTTTATCTCCTCTGTCTTCACAATCCAATGCCATACTCCTCTTGCCCCCTTTCTGCCCCCAAATATCTTCCCATTCAATTTCATCTATATGCCTTCTCCCATATAGTCAGTGAACAAGAGCTGGGGAAGTGACCTTAAGAGAAGAAAGTCAGCAGCCCTTGCCAGACTCATATGCTTTAGCAGACAGAGTTCCTCCCTCTCATGGGCCCGCAGGGGCATAGCTTTCAAAGGATTCAGCATGAAGTGACAGCCTAGAAAGCCTTATTAATGGCCTCTCTCTACCAACAAGGACCACAGAGGCAAAGTCTGCAAACAGGCCAAGCATCCGCCTAATGACTGAATAGATTGGTTTTAGCCTTCTACGTTAGCAAACAAAGCTTCTTTTTAAAATATACACCCACACATACGGATATGCTTGACACAGACATCAAATCAAACCCTGCCATTCCACTAATTTCTCTTTCTGATTTTTTTCCCTGCCTTGATATGAGAAACTCATATTTCTGCATAAACATCCTGGGAGAAGGGAAGGTAGCATCTATGATACATTCTTTGATTCTTTCAGGCTACACTGTGTAATGTGTTCTAGTTGGTGCTGAGTTTGGAAGCTGTTTAGAAACTTCAGATAGTTCAGACTGTCTTGGTCCCCTTGCAAGTAAGAGTGAGCCAAAAGGAACACTGAACACCCATGTTTAAAAAGCGGCACCAGTTCCCCTCCCATTTAGTTAACTGGTGCAATTCAAAGTGCTGGTTTTAACCTTTGAAGGGCTAAGTAGCCTGGATCCATTACATGTGTCTGGTATATTGAAAAGCCCCCCTCAGGCATTAAGATAAGCAGCTAGGGTTCAGTTCTTTCTGTGGTAAAAAGTTCCACCGCTTTGATTATCCTCTTAGTAGAACTGACCCTCAAAGGAAGACAAAGCTGTGTAGAACAGGAGGTTAAAGTGTTCCTCAGAGCAGAACCACAAGTGACAAAAGGCACAGATTGGACACTTGTCAGCTTTCCTCAAGTTTTGATGGGAAATGTAGGCATCCTGGTCTCGCAGCTTCGCTCTCTGACTGCTGTCCAATGGACTTTTCAACTGTCACTTGTCCAACATTCCGCCAAGCCGCCTACATTTCCCATCAAAACTTGAGGGAAGCTGACAAGTGTCCAATCTGTGCCTTTTGTCACTTGTGGTTCCGCTCTTAGAAGCCTTTTAATAATCATGCTCAAGTAGAGAACATAAAATATACCACCAGTATGGTGTAGTGGTTAGAGTGTCAGATTAGGATCTGAGAGACCTAAGTAAGTCCCAAGTCTATTATGGAAGCTCACTAGTAGAGATGGGCATGAATCGAATTATGACCCCAAAAAATGCACAAACCGGGCCAGTTTGTGGTTCGCGAACCAGTGGTTCATGGAAGCTCATTTCCACGAACTTCCATGAACTGGTCTACTGGTTCGTTTGGGTCATAAAGGGGCAGTTTAAATTCCCCCAGGGAAATGGCCATATAAACTTTTCCTGCAGTTTGCAAGTGGCAGGTCCCTTTAAACTATCAGTGGGCAGATGGGAAGTCCGTTTTTGGCCTCTTCTGCTGTTGCATGGGCCCACAGGGCAGTGGAGGAGGCCGAAAATGGCCTTCCCACCCCTCGTGGGAGGAGGGGGAGGATGATGCAGGCCCACAGGGCAAGGTAAGTATGGGGCTGGGGCTGGGATGGGGGTTTGGGCAGTTTAAAGGGCCCTGCAGGGATCCCCGCCTGCCACCTGCCAGATGATAGTTTAAAGGGACATGCCACTTGCAAGACAGGAAAGGGCCCTTTAAACTGTCAAATGCCCCTTTCCCTGCCGCTGCTAAGCAGCCAGAAAGAGATCTCCGTCTTTTGGTGCTACACCTCTGAAGGTGCCAGCCACAGCTGCTGGCGAAACGTCAGGAACTACAATGCCAAGACCATGGCTGTACAGCCCGGAAAGTCCACAACAACCATCGTTCTCTGGCCGTGAAAGCCTTCGACAATAGTGAAGGCTTGTGAAGAGTTAGCATTTAATTCAACAAAAAGTTAGTCGCAACTCAGTCCCATTGGAAACAATGAAACAGAATCCAGCCATGCTTATCTAACTCTACTGATGTCAACAAGACTTACTTATGGTAATTTTTTTCTGGCTTTTGCCCTTGAAGTGCAATCAGTGCATTATTCTGTTTCCACCTATTTTTGTAGCCAATAGATGACTACACAAACTGGTCTATTTAGGGTACTCTGGGAGCTTGGGGGTGGGTTAGGGTGGGGCATTGGAGCATTGCTGATGCTGTGATGTCACTTCTGGACAATCACCCAGAAGCGACATCACAGCCCCACCTGTAACGTTTTAGGAATTCTCCCAGTCTTTATGGTAAAGGCCTAGAAGCAAGAATATTCCTAGATGCTGTGACATCACTTCCAGGTGGTCTCCAGGAAGTGACATCACAATGCTTGTGCAGTCACCCCTTCCCCTTCAATTTTTTTCTCCCATAGCTCCATTGCTAGAGTGCAGGCAGTGGAGGGTGAAGGTGGGAGCTTTCCTGACACAGGTAAGCCTCAGTGTAATATTCACCTTGAATTCTGTTTGAATCAGCTCTGTAGTAAAACTTGTGCTGGGTGAAAAACAAAAACATAAATGGCTGTAATTGCTAAATGGTGCAAATGAAGTTGAGGACTTTTGGCAGATAAGGGAGTCTATATCTGATCACCTCACTGTTTCCCTTCAACTTACTTTCCAATTTATATTCGCTTGTTTATGCAAAGCTAAACAGAAGCAAAATGGCAAGGTGAGTGGAGTGAGAAAAGTGCCTTCAACTTATCATATGAAAGTGTTTTCTATAATATAGGTGAGCTATTTCCTTTGACAATGTGATTTGGATCTTCAAAATGTTCCTCTACTGTACAGCTTTTAAGAGGCATATTAATTAAACTTCCAAAGGACTACCAGACTTCCTAGTTTTCAAGCCAACAGAATTGGCTTATTATTTGAACACAGAATCTGAAGCACAGGATAAATGTTTTTTTACAAGATCAACTACTCTTTATATAGAAGTATGCAAGTTTTCAGGATACACACTGTGAGCTACTAAGTGATGAACCCAGAAGACCAGTTGTGTTTCCCACAATTTTTTCCCCAGCTGAACAGTTTGGCTTCATCTTGGCAGGGTACAAGTTCCAAGTTCTTTGGGCAGTTACATTTATTATTCACTAGATGGTGCTGTTTTCTCCAAGTTATCCCAACATTAATACTTTCATGTAGACAAATAAAGAGGATCTGTGTGGTTTTTTACAATATAAATCCTCGGGTTCTTTATTTATTTTGTGGCAATCTTTCTCAAGAAAACTAAACTTATGAGAGTTAAACTATGTAGAATAATCTTGAGATGATCTACTTGTAGTTTATACATTTTTAAAACTTAAATAAGAGCTTGATAATTATGTCTGTGCTGATGAAGCTTTTAAAATAAATGCTGCACTTCCTTACACAATGCAGCTTACTTCTTGGTAAACAGTGATTTGTATTCATCATCTGTCTATTGTATAGTATGTTCTTTATACAGGATTAAATAGCAAATGGTGGAAGCCACATTAATATGTTGAGATTCACATAGCTGTATTGACTAAAATAACAAGCAGATTCTATCTCTCTACCTGTTGATTGCCTGTTAGGCTTACCATCTGCCTGTCATCTCCTGAGGGTTTGCTGGGTTAGCCACCGATTGCTGGCAATTGGTGGGAGGTGGCAACCCCCTCCCCTGGTGATCACCTGTCACTGGCAGGGAACCTGGGAAAGTGTGCACTGGGCACACACCCAGGAAGTGACATCATTGAACTGGCCTTTGTTGGTGCCAATTTTGGCCCCAAACAGGCCAGAATTAGCACCATGCAAAGTATGGGAGCATGCCCATGGCTGGCGTGACATCATTGCACAAGCCTGGGAGCACCATGCACTTTGTGCACGCATAAAGAATCCTCAGAGGTTAAGTCCCAGGTACCCCATCTCCTGACGGGAGGGGATAAGGACCTGAGAACCCTATTGCCGGTACTGGAATGAGTTCTCTTTTGAACATATAAAACAGGAATATCTAGTAGAGACAGGGGAGCTGGAGGCATGAGTGGCAGTCAGTGATGATGTGACATCACATTTGGGAAAACTCAGGAGTGGTGTCATGCCTCTCTAGGAATCACCAAGAACTCTATAGTAAAACCATAGATTTTCTGGCAATTTCTAAAGAGGCATGGCATTGCTTCTTTTTCTTGGATGTGACATCACACTTCTAAAAATTTTCTTCCACCACTACTTGAAGCAGGAAACAGGAGCTGGAGGAAGTAGATGATACAGAATCCTTTTGAAATTACACTGTTCTGTTTTTAACTATGCAGATGTTTGGAATCCAGACATTTGTGTGCCAGATTTGGAGCATCAAGTTTTGCCAACCAGGTTGGACCTATTGACCCAGAAATTATTTGATAAATAGCACCATTATGAACTACCCATCTATGCCAGTGATCCAACTTTCTGCCTTCCAGGAAGCCTTTCCTCATCAACTCCTCCACTAATCACAATACATTGCAGTCAATGGGGGAGTGGGATGTTCTATGTTCAATTCATGCACAGCAGTGCCCAGTCTAGTGAACTTCACCATTACCCTGTATGGAATTAAAATACGAGAAGAACCACCTGACATTCTCCTGCAAGGGCACATTGCTGAGGAAGATAGATAACACTAAACAAGTTACATATTTTTCACCATTACAGATCTTCTCATAGATGGACCTCTGAGAAACATCCAAGGAACTTCAGTTTTCCCTGGAACATACCATTGTATCATTATGCTCTAGGCCCTCAGAAATAGTAGACATTAATGCTTGAAGCTTTTGAAAGCATAACAAACTCTGGACTCAAGTTTCCTAAAGATATGCCATATAAAACTCTAGATATTTCATCATGGAGTACTTTATAGCATACCTGTAGGAAACTTTGATGTGTGATCCTGGAGTGGTTTGCAGTACTCCTTAGAGTGCCTTCTGCCACATTAGTGGAAATTGATGGAGCTACCCTGGGTCCTACTAGTCTGTTAGAAGATGAGGAATGAACTTGCTGGGAATCATGGCCTTCTGGGTATTTAGATCCACCAAGACCACAGTAGAGTGTTTGAAAACCACAGATCGAAACACTAGCAATAGCATTCTTCTAGTTGTGTGTTCAGATTAGGATATTGTATTAGGGCCTGTGCTAATTTTTGTGCCATTGCATATCCCTAAGCAATGCCAATTGTCCCAGGATCCTTTTTTAATGCTTCTGTGCCCCATCATATGACTGCTGTGTTTCAAAGAAGAGTGAAGATCTTCTAGACAGCAAGGCACCTTGGAATGAAAGGTGTGAGACACCTGCTCCCATGCCTCTGGCATTCCACCAGCTAGGGGGTCTGATAACACAAGTTGCAACTGCACCCTGACTCATGTTTAACATGTGACCATGTTCACTTACAAAATGGTGGAGGGATGTTTTCCCCCCAGCATGTTTTTACATATATAAAAAGGCTATGGGAGCCAGGCTGTTTCTCTTACTGCCCATTCCATGTGCTCGCCTGGCACATGGGAATCTGGCAATAAGATGAATTACCCCCACCCTGGGCCTTTTTCTATCTGCAAAAGTGTGCTGGGTGAAAAAGCAGGGATCAACAAAGCCTTTCCTGCTCAGCACATACACTTAGGAGCCCATTCCCTCACCCTCATACACACACACATCATTCTGAAGGTGTGCATGCTCTCATATTTAATAAAAGTAGCATAGAAGTTTTCCCCTACTTACCTCGTGTTTAGTGTGTCATGTAATCAGATTCCAAGTTGAACAGAATTGTTCAGGAGGGCATTTTTATACAGGTAATAAGGCTGTATAACAGAATGGTTCAAGCAGGTGTTTTAATAAAGAGAATGGAACCATTGGTACTATACTGTGTATAGTATGTATAGCTTACTGAATGTATTCGCGTCTTTTCACTACATTGTTTTCCACTTATGCAATCCAATTTTCTGCATTGTTTAACATATCATGTCTAATAGTTATGTTTTGTTTCAGATTTCTGTAATCCTACATTGCTTATTAGCTATCTCATCCAAATGATTCCATTGATTTATACTGTGTAATCCAAGTCTCAGTGAGAAAGGTGGACTAAGAAAGAAAGAAAGAAAGAAAGAAAGAAAGAAAGAAAGAAAGAAAGAAAGAAAGAAAGAAAGAAAGAAAGAAAGAAAGAAAGAAAGAAAGAAAGAAAGAAAGAAAGAAAGAAAGAAAGAAAGAAAGAAAGAAAGAAAGAAAGAAAGAAAGAAAGAAGGCTGCAAGTGTGTGACTGGCCCAAGGTCAGCCTGCAAGCTTCCATGGCAGAGTGGGGATTTGTTAGGATAGTCATGAACAGGGCTTTTTTTCAGCTGGAACGCGGTGGAACGGAGTTCTGGAACCTCTTGAAAATGGTCACATGGCTGGTGGCCCCGCCCCCTGATCTCCAGACAGAGGGGAGTTTAGATTGCCCTCTGTGCCGCAGCATGGAGGGCAATCTTAACTCCCCTCTGTCTGGAGATCAGGGGGCGGGGCCACCAGCTATGTGATCATTTTCTCCCGAGGGCAACCCACTGAGTTCCACCACCTCTTTTCCCAGAAAAAAAGCCCTGATCATGAATATTCTATGACATCACAGAAATCAGTCAAAGGAAAGAGGCGGTATTTATTTGCCAACTCCTTTCCCTCCCTGCAAACTTACTTCTTCCTTTGGATAACTTCTAGTCTGATACTTTAGCCACAGATGTGGTCCTGAAACCAAGATCAAGACAAAGCTGTGGGTGAGAGAGTTGGTGGTGGAAAGTGGCAATTGAAGGAAAAGGTTAAGCACTTCTCCCTACCCACCACTTCTCTGCTGTAAGCTGAGTGGTTCCTGATCCAATTTTGCAAAGGTGAAAAATTGACTCTGTTTTAAACACACACGGTAGAAGCAAAACTTAGTTTATCCTACCCTACAATGCCCTTGACCTTCTAGACTAAGTTTACCGTTTATATAAAATCCAAGTCTCTATTTTATAAAATTGGAGTAGGATAAGCAGTACCTTTCTTTGGTAAATTCATGCAGTCAATTTAATAATAAATGCGCTTATTATTAATAATAATTTGAATTTCATGTGTCAGCCTACCATAATCATTCAGCATGCACACACTGCTTACAACGGAATACACCTTTGCAATGCACCCCCCACACTTTTGTACTCATCTTTCTCCAGCAACCTATTCAAAAATGTTGATGCGATAGTGAGCTACAGCCTTGTTTTTGACGTTTCAGTTGTAGCATAGTAGTTCTGTCCTCTACCATATCAAGCGTGGTGTTTTTACAATACTACTAGGGCATCAAAGCTACTGTTTCCAGTCTTTTTCAGAAGCCATATTTTAAAAGCTGGCAGATGATCTGGCGACATTAATCAGGGCACTGAAAGGGCACCACTTGGAGGATTTATGATCATCTTAAGAGCTCTTTTACAGACTGGACCTTAAAAATGGTTTTCCAGTAATACAATTAAACTGTTTGCTCTCACAGCTATTAAGGAGAACAGCAGACACAGACAGCCATACCTGCCCTGGGCTATTGAGCCTGTCAGGTCTCATCAGATAAAGAAGGCTGGTTCTCCTAGCACATATCCAGATGGAACACTAGAGGAAATGTAGAATGTTGGGGGGAAATCATTGTTCAGGGACACTGGTGGTCTTCAGCTAGATACTGGCATGTGGGGGGCGGGGGGTGCTTTCTTAAATGAATGGTTCCAGTCCCAGTAAAATGGGTTGTTCTAGGATTTAAAAACAGTATTTGTAAGATACTTTATGCAAATTGAAACTGGACAGTCCAATAGCAATAATATAGAGGATTAAGGTAGCTATTCTGTTGGGATTAGATGGGAATGTCAAATCCTTCACTTCAGAACTAAGAACCAGCATGTTATTGGTATATAGTGGAAAATTATTAATGGAGGAATTGTTCAACAGTTGCTTACTGTAGAAGTCATGTGCTTCTGTTAGTTTTGAGAATGTGCTGTCACCCGAGCTGAGCCAGGATATTGTTCCATAAAGGCCCTTGACTTTGACCAGTGGTGTGTTCACTAACCCTTTATGTTGCTTTCTCCTTGCCTGAGCAAAATGTTCTTCTCTTTCCATGATGTACAGCATGTTGTCAGTGGAGGGTGCCCTATAGCTACAGGAAAGGGAGATGGTAGTTGACATATTACTTGCCAGTTCCTAAAGATAACTATGTTTACTAAATGCTATCGTGTGAATGTTTCCATCCCTTAATTAATCCTTTGTCCATTATAACTTCATTTTAAGAGCTACCATAAAAGCATAAGTCAAATAGTCTTTCAGTGTTAGAGACAGACTGGAGAGACCCAGGTTGCAAATATAATATTTACATAATTCTCATCTGTGTAGTAATTTTTTTCCCCAAACTGTTTCTTCCACAATTTTTAGTTTTCCAAATTGCTTCTGATAAGATTCCTGTCAAGACTGGTATGCATTAGAGGCTGAAAACTGCAAGTAGAATCTGAGGAGGTAACTCATAAAATCAGTTGTTGACCCAATGGAAGATGTCAATGCCCACAGGGCCCTGTGAAAGCTGCCAACTACAAACTAGCATTTTGAACCTGCAGTCATCATAAATAGTAAGGACAGGTCAACTAAGGATTAGGAGATAGAGGCGAGCTTAATATACACATTGGTGTCAAGGTCTTCAGTAAAATCTGCTGTGTAAGAGCAGTTCCTTCTTTATTCTGTCATTATTGAAAATGTACATGGAAACTGTACAATGATGTGTCCCCTGCAATTTATAGCAAACTCCTGGGAACCAAAAGATGAGAAATCCTATAGGGTAGAAGTTCACGTTATACAGTTCAGACAAAAAACTGGAAAGCAGTGCTTCAAAGACATTTTCTCCCCATACTTGGCCTACCAACCCTTGAGCTGTTCTATGAAATAATTAGCTCCTTTCCAGCTGGTTTTCCTTCTGATTATTGTGCCATAGGACCAGGCCTTTCAACAGTCCCTTTTCCCATTGATCAATTGGTTTTCAAAATCCTGGTTGTGCACAATTATGTGACAATCTTCAACATACTTACCAGCAAGTAAGTACCCCCAAAATACCACTTAGGTAAGTACCACTAAAATATTGGAGAACTTACATCTTCTTTAATGTGGTTAGATTTGCACAGTTACTCTCTTACCACTGAAAATAAGACATGACAACTATATATTACCTAAAGCAGGAGAACTTGAGAAATGAGATTCTAGCCAGTTTCTGTTTAGTTATATAATGGCTTCCTGATTGACTTTACATTTTTGTATATGGAAGGTGTTCAGATTTGTACATAAACCATAAGTATACTGTGATGTACAGATGGCTGCACTAGCATATGGTATATAAAAGGCAAACTGTGTTGTCGATGGCTCACTTTTTATCCCTATGCTGGTGCAGTCTGTGAGGATAAGAAGTGAGTTGTCAGCAACACAGCTTGCCTTCCTGCCACCTCAAGAGCGCTGCTGGAGTGGTGTGATGGCCACTGAAGAGTTCCTTTGCTCCACAGTGAGCCAATTTCAGCCCCAAATGGGCCAAAATCAGCCCACAGTGCGGGCTTCTCCAGAATTCCACGGGGCCTTAGGAGGGCTGCACTGCCTGGAAGTGCGGCCCTTTCAAGCCCATGCAGTAGGGCAGCACAGCTTTCACAAGGTCCTGCTAGAGCCCATTGTATTTTTAAACACAACGGGCTCTGTTGCTAGTTTTTTAATATTTCTACATGCGTCAAAGTTCTGGCTTTTCAAATGCATAGGAAAATTGCTCTACTGTGGCCAGTCTCACATCAGCAAAACTGAGGACATGAGGATGGGTCTAATTAATAAAATGCCATATGACAATTGGTCCTTGCCTGAAATTCAGAACATAGCTAACCACCCTCAAGATTTTCTGTTTCCACACAACACAGAGAACTCAATGGACTCTGAAATGTTACAGAAATTAATGACAGTGATATCATTATAATTATTATCCTTTATTATCATTCTTCAGTTTGAAAAAGGAGCCTGGAGTCGCAAGTAACGCTAATTGGCACATTTGCTTTATTTTTAAAACAAACTGGGGTTGTATTTTCATTCTGTTTTTCTTTGTTTGTTTTGTCTCCTTTAGTTCATTCCATCATCACATTGAAAAAGGGAGAAAAGAAAAGTGTTTGTTCTTTTTCCCCCTTAACTCACTCTATAGTTTTGGACTCCTCAGATGAACGTAACATTGCACACACACTTGGAACAGAGAGAGAGGGAAAGAGAGAGAGAGAGAAAGAGAGAGAGAGAGAGCGCATTCGTGGTGGGCAGACAAACACACGCACGCGCAGTTCAAAGAATTCTGATACAGTGCAAGAATTTTCCCAAAATGATTGGATCATCATTACCAAAAAACTCGCCATAACAACACCAAGAAACAAAATGTTTAAGCCACACTGTTTGACTGGGATTTTTCCTGCTTTTTTTCTTTAAATGTTTGCCACACAGAGAGAAAAAGGGTTGTGGGGGGAGGAGAGGACGAGGAGGACAGACAGACTCACAGGTGTGAGTGGGAGCGGGCCAGATGGGAACAAGGAAGGAAGGGAAGATACAGGAAAGAGGAGGGAGGGAGGGGGCAACAGGGAGTCATTTCTTAATGTTCAGGCATTTTCTTGGTCCGCCTTGCTCTCATCTTCTTTTGCTTCTTCCTGCTGGGCACTTTCAGAAGGTTTGGTTTCTTCTACAGCATCTAGGAGGCACAAATACACAACTGTAAGGACCTGCATAGATCAAGGCTAATTTTATTAGGAAACAGCAAGGGTTTTTTTCAGAGGGAACGTGGTGGAACAGAGTTCCGGCACCTCTTGAAAATGGTCACATGGCTGGTGGCCCCGCCCCCTGATCTCCAGACAGTGGGGAGTTTAGACTGCCCTCCATGCCGCTGAGCAGCGTGGAGGGCAATCTAAACTCCCCTCTGTCTGGAGATTAGGGGGCGGGGCCACCAGCCATGTGACCATTTTCTCTGAGGGCAACCCACTGAGTTCCAACACCTCTTTTCTCAGAAAAAAGCCCTGGGAAACAGGAATGCACATATTACAGTGGAGTCGAAAAGAGCCTGGTTCATGTTTCTAGGCTCCACGGTTGTTTTTCTCACCTTGGGACCTTAGCTTGGAGCTTCCTTACCTCCTAGGCACACTGGCCCTGTGCCTTACCAGCTCCCTTATTCTTTCAGGATCCAATTAGGGGTGAAATAGGGATCTTACTAGGAGCCTGTATAATTGTGAATATGGGGCAATGAATAATTTAATCACACTAAACAAAACTGTAAACTAGTTGTCTGCAGACTGTTGTGAGAAAATGGACCAATTTTCTCACAACACAGACAAAATGGGAGAATGTGGAAAACACTAGAAACATGGCATAATAAACCAATTAAACAACTGATACTTGTATGATGTAGAGGGTGGAAGGCAGGACAAGGACAGCTGAGATCATATGCACCAGAATGTGGTCTGGATTAAATAAGAATCCAGTCAGAACAGCCACAATCAGTCTGAAAAGCCCTGATTTATGAGAAGTTATCATGTCTCCACAAAGGTTAATTCTTATATTACTTTAATTTACAGCTCTACTGATGTGATATAATGTATTTTGGGAAATTCCTTTCATTTGGTTTGTTGAATTCATTCATGCTAGTTCACCAGGGAATGTAGGAATTTTAATCCAATCAATTCCTTGCAATTCACAACATACAGGAATTCTATATTGTAAACAAATGTCTTTAGACATTATGCAGATTTTGTTCTGGCCTACAGGATTTATTTATTTATTATTTATATCATATTTGTATTCTGCCCTCCCCACAAGTGGACTCAGGGCAGATAACAACCTTAAAATCATTTTAAAATGTTCCACATTAAAACATTACAACATCATATAAAAATAGCAGCACTCTTTGCCTAGTGGCAGCAATAAAACTATTAACGAGCAATACAGCAGCACAACTAGATATAGCAGCACAGTAACAGCAGCTGAAAAACAAACAGTGGTGGGCAGCTTTCACAGGGAGGGGGGTAGATGTTGCATCCTCTGGCCAGCAGAGGCCCAACCTCAGCCATGAGCCTGGCGGAACAACTCTGTTTTACAGGCCCGGCAGAAAGATAGTAAATCCTGCCGGGCCCTGGTCTCAGTAGACAGAGCATTCCACCAGGTAGGAGCCAGGACTGAGAAAGCCCTGGCTCTACTCAAGGCGAGGCGGGCCTCCTTGGGGCCAGGGACCGATAACAATTGTTTTTCTGCTGATCGGAGGGTCCTCCGGGGAATATGCTGGGAAAGATGGTCCCTCAAGTATGCTGGCCCCAGTCCACACAAGGCCTTATAGGTCAATACCAGAACCTTGAACCTGATCCGGTACTCCACTGGCAGTATTGGTGTAATATGTACCCTATTTGGTGCTTTCATAATGATGCGCACCGCTGCATTTTGTACCAGCTGCAATTTCTGGATCAGACTCAGGGGTAGGCCTGCATAGAGTGAGTTACAGTAATCTAACCTAGAGATTATCGTTGCCTGGATCACTGTAGTTAAGTCACAGGTAGACAGGTAGATGTTAAACAATAAAGGGGAGAGTATTGCCCCCTGCAGGACCCTGCACACCAATGGGTGACGAGGTGACAATTTCTCCCCAAGCGCCACCCTCCATCCACGACCATGGAGAAAAGAGACAAGTCACTGTAAGGCAGTCCCTCGTATCCCCATATCAGTGAAGCAGTGAGTCAGAAGATCATAATCGACTGTGTTGAACGCTGCTGCCAAATCCAATATCAGCAGTGCCGAACTGCCTCGATCCAAATGTCAGCAGCGTCTCTTTCCCATGTCCTGGCTGGAACCCGGACTGAAAGGGATCTAGGGCCGAGACATCCTTCAGGAAACCCTGTATCTGTTCTATTGCTGCCTGCTCAAACACCGTTCCCAGAAACAGGAGGTTCAAAACTGGGCGGTAATTGACCAGGACGGTAGGGCCAGTGATGGTTTCTTCAAGAGAGGTCTCACCACGGCTTCCTTTAACGGCCCAGGAAAAACCCCAGTGCCCAAGGACGTGTTAACAATGGCCTCCAATGAGGACTATAGACCATCGGCACTGGCCTTTACCAGCCACGATGGGCATGGGTCCAGGGGGCGCATAGTGGGCCTAACTGATTGCAGGGTCCTATCAATCTCCTCCCCAGAAAGTGGATTGAACTGATCAAATATTGACTCCAAAGATGGCCAAGGGGTCTGTAGTTCCTTTACTGTATCAACTGTGGCTGGCAAGTCATGGTGGAGAGACAAAATTTTATCAGCAAAAAAGCTCCCAAAAGCCTCACAGCTAATGTCTGAATTCTGAATTTGACGGCCTCCCCCTGGGACGGAGACCAGTGACTGAACCACATTGAACAATTTTGCTGGGCGCAAGCTAGCTGATGCAGTGGAGGCTGTATAAAACTCTTCGCAGCCTTCACCGCCGTCTCATAGGCTTTCATAAACATCCTATAAGATGATCTTGCCTCTTCGTCGCAAGATCGCTGCCACACTTGTTCATGCCGTCTTAACTCCTGCTTCTTCTCTTGAAGCTCCTCTGTATACCAGGGAGCCCGTCTTACATGGGGGCAAAGAGGGCGAGGGTGAGCAATTTTGTCGATGGCTTCGGAGAGCCAGCATTGCCAGTCCTCCACCAGCTCATCTAACGAACCGCTGTGGAGCGTAGGATCCTGCAGATCATTCTGGAATGCAATTGGATCCATAAGTCTCCATGGGTGAGCATAAATCAGCTCACTGCCCTTGCAAGGGGGGGGTATCCCCAGTTCAGCCTTCAAAACTGAGTGGCCTGACCATGGCACTGGTTCTATTGCCTCTAGATCCACACAGAGCCCCATCCCGAAGATCAAGTCTAGCGTGTGGCCCGCTTTGTGTCATAGGATGTCAAATAATAGCCTAATAATGGTGCTTCCCAAAAAGAAGTCATGGAAGATAGGGTTGCCAGCCTCCAGGTAGTGGCTGGAGATCTCCTGGAATTACAACTGGTCTCCAGGCCACAGAAATCAATTCACCTGGAGAAAATGGCTACTTTGTGGGTTGGACTCTATGGAATTATGCCATGCCAAGATCTTTTCCCTCCCCAAACCCCACTTTCTCCAGGTTTCTCCAGGTTTCTCCCCCCCCCCCCCCGATCTACAGGAATTTCCCAACTTGGTGCTGGCAACCCTAGCGGAAGAATTTTGAATGAATTACATGGGGGCTCGCCACATAGTCCCATCAAACCTTCTGCTTCTCCAATGAACACAGTAAAATGCATTTAATTGGAAGATCAACTTCTCCACATTTATTTATTTATTTATATTTATGTCATTTATAGTCCACCTTTTTCACTGAGACTCAAAGCGGATTGCACAGGGTCAGATCAGTACAGTCAATTTCAAGGACATTTCCATAAACAATGCCATAGGGTAAATAAACACAATTTTACAAAGAAATAGCATTAGTAAGAATCCAACACAGAGTTGAAGAAATGCTGAAACAGAACATAAGCAATTCTAAGGCTAACATTAGACCACATGAAGCACAAGAAGCTCATAGGAGGACATATTTAAGGCAACAGGTAGTACATAAGGCAACATAGTGGTGAAGTCTATGGTCCTTAACTCATTAGCAAAGCATCTGAGAGTCCCTCCCTACAATACAAAAGCTGTTTTGAATAATTCGGTTTTGCATCATTTGCAAAAAGTTAGGATAGTGGGGGCTCTTCTGACCTCCTCAGGCAGGCTGTTATACAGGGTAGGGGCCACCACAGAGAAAGCCCATGTGCGGGCTGCTGTTGATTTCACCTATGTGTAGGGTGGCACCTGCAGGAGACCCTGTTCAGATGAGCGAAGCTGCTGTGGAGGAACATAGGGAGGGAGGCTGCCCATTCCCAGTTCCTAACAAGGTCAATAATGTTGATTGACACTAAGAGGCCTACTAATCTAAGGATCCTCCTTGACTGATAAATAGATGTTTATGCCTTTCTAGAGTAAATTAGTATCTAGTGCTGAGAGGTTCCCAGTTAGGGGTGCCATCCTCCAGTTGGTGCCTGAATTCTCCCAGAATTACAGCTGATCTCTGAACTACTAAGATTAGTTCCCCTGGAGGAAATGTCAGCTTTGGAGGGTAGATTCTATGGAATCACATGCTTGCTAAGCTCCCTCCCCTCCCAAAACTCCCCTGGATCCACCTGCACATTTTTGGAGGTGGCAACCCTATTCCAAGAACCAGTGTTGTTCTTTATCCTTGGAATCACTGAGAAATCCTTTGCATCAAAGTATAGATATAAAACTCTTTCCTGGCTTAGAGGACTGCAAACACCAGCTTCTTGGTGTACTATTTGTTTTCTTGAAAAGACAAGGATGGTGCACATAAGGGTTTTATCAGTAAAGGAATGCATACTGTAAATAAATACAACATTGATTACTATAAATCTGAGCTAGGCGGGAAAGTTAGCCGTTCTGAAGGAGGAGGGCATTCCCTGCTGCCTTCACCTACGCTATATCCTAATGGCTTGTAGGCTCTGCTCCAAGTCCTTCTCCTGCCCTACATTGGTGAAATTAGGTTGAGTGGATTTCCGAGTAAAAGCCGCCTCTCGGGATCAGCCCAGCTCCTGCTCACTTGCCAATATTAATTAAACCAGAGCAGACAACAGCACATTGCCACTGATTTTTTTTTGTGTGTGGTTGGTGGCTTTTATCTTTTATCTTTATTCTTGTGGGCTTTTTGTTTTTGTTTATACTTTTGTGGGATTTTTAAATGATCAACCACAGTGCCCGTAAAAATAAATTGTATCAGCTCTTCAGATTCTTTACAACAGCCTCTGGAGATTAGTTCTTCACTGTTTTTATATTTACAGCTGACAATGTTCACTCAAAAACAACCATCTTATTCCCCTGACATGCATAGCATCAGCCCCTTGATTGGCTTATATTTACCTTGACCTTTGTGGAGGCTCGTTGTATTAGAGTCATTTAAGACAATATAGCATGGCATTTGCTTCTGTATGGCTCCTTGAAGGCAAGTGTGAAATATTCTCTAAGTGTGTTTTTTAAACGTTTTATCTCTAAGAACATTTCAGTTGCATAAACCTGTGTGTTTAGGATCAAGTGGTATGACTTTGCATTTTCTACAGAAAATTTATATTAGCAAAGATAACTTATCACAAGAGACTGACAGCCAGCACCACACTTTGGAGCAAGAGAAAACACATATCTAACATACAAGTAAAACATATACAATTCCAAAATGCAGCATACATCAAAATAATCATTGCTAAAAAATTTTTTTAAAAAGGTAATAAAGCAAATCAGAGAAACAGCAACCACCCAACTTCCCAGATGAAATAAAACAAAGGGCTTTTATGGCCTTCCTAAATGAACTAAGTGTAGTAGCCAAGCCAGTCTTCCAGGCAGAGCATTTCATTGCCAAAGACTTCATGTCTGAGGGCAGGACATCTGGAGCAGAGCTTTCCCCCAGTGGTTGTGTTTGGGGTGGGGGGGGCTTAGTATTCAACATGAGTAAGTAAGTAAGTAAATTTTATTTTATTTTTTATCTTAAAACCTTTTTATGCCACCTTTCTGGGATGAAAGGTGGGATGGTGTAGCCCAATTTTGTTAGAGCTCAGGGATGGGCGATCACCAAGGAAGACTCTGCAGAGGAAGGCACTGGCAGACCACCTCTGCTTCTTACTTGCCTTGGCAGCTCCTTGCTGGGGTCATTATTCGTTGATTGCAACTTGATGGCACACACACACACACACACACACACACACACAAACGCCTTTCTATCCATAAAGGGTCCCCAAGGCGGCGAACATAAAAAAACACACACACAAAACATACAACACAAGGAACAGGGGGTGAGGGCTAGTAACAATTATTGGAGGTATGCCAGACAAAATGAAAAATTCTTCACCTGTGGCAGAAGTCAGCGATAGGTAGGAAAGAAGAATCTCCCAGGGGAGATAATCCCAAAGTTTTGTATTACTCAGTGTTTGGGTGGCAGCCACCTTTGACTTCGCCTAACTTTTGCTAGCACCAGTTGAGTTTGGTAACAGTCCTTGCAGAGACAACTATTTTACAAGATCATTTTTCTTCACAGCCTTCTGAGCTATCACAACTTTATTTATGAAGTTACCTCATTTATAGCTTATCTTTCTCACTGAAATCCAAGGTGAATTACAAAATTCAGAAAACAATTACAACCAATAAACTATATTAGAAAACAACAAGCAGGGCCTACCAGTGGCATTTACCCAACTGTACTGTTTCCGGCTTCATTCTCTCCTTTCTCTGCTTCCTTCTGTCCTTCCCACTCACCAGCCAACCTACATTTATCTACTCTCCTATCTTCAGCTTTTCCTCCTTCTCTTCCACGGGCAGCTGCTCTCTGGGAAAACTCTGTTGTGTGGTGTCCCCCAGTCTGGGACAGGCCCAGTTGCACACTGCAGAACCCTCAATAACTTGGGGTGGTACCTCATTTCCCCCTCACCACATTTCCTTCCTTCCTTCCTTCCTTCCTTCCTAGCAGTATAGGAGTCTCAAGGGGGTAAAAGTGGGGGATGGGGGTAACATGGGGGGGTCACATCTGTGTATGTGTGTTCTGGAGCAGCCCCGCGTCATGCTGGGAATGTGTCATGCCCAGCATGATGTGGAAGCAATGGGTCATGATGGGGGCATATTGAGGAAAAATCGACCCCAAACACGAAATTGAGAAGTGATTTTTTTCCTCAATCAGTTCCCAGCATGACCCATCACTTCTGCATGATGCCAGGAATGACATCATTCTTGGCACAATGTGGGGGTGCCCTCCCACCCCATTCCTGCACCTTTTCCCCTCTGCTGGCCAGGTGAGAGGTGGCAGGAGGAGGCTTAGGGCAGGAGGTTCCCTGCTCCCTCCACGGGACTGGCAAGCCTATGGCAGCTCCTATATCCTCACCTTTCCTTGCTTCCTTCTCTCCTTCCCCCTCACAAACCAACCTACCTTTTATCTTCCTTCTATTTTCAGTTATATTCATTTTTATTTGTTTACTTCATTTATATCCCATTTTCTCTTCATAACAGTCCTTGGTTATGCTCCAAGGTCACCCACTGAGCTTCCACGGAAGAAAGGGGATTCAAACCTGGGTCCCCCAGATCCTAGTCTGAAAACTTTAACCACTACATCACACTGGCTGCTTCTATAATTGAGGGAGGGAGGGAGATTTTTTAAATTTCAGACTTCTCTGCTAATCTAGGGCTTTCTTCAGGTTTGTAGAAAGATTTTTCTTGTCTGTTCATGGCTCCAGTTACAAGTATCTACAGATGGGTCCACACTGAGAATTAGATACATGGATGCAAACAAGAAAAAAGTGTCCACGGCATGAGACATGAATGTAGAAAGTGGATTATAATGGTAGAAGGTGATAAATACAAAAATATTGTGATAGACTACCATCCTTTCTGATGCCATCAGATCTGTCCACCAACCTGTCCACCCTGTCTACCAACCTGTTTTAATTAGCTAAGCAGTGATTGCTGCCACCTGGGGAATTATTTATTATATATTTGTATGATAATTGATTGAGATTTTATAATGTTTTTACTGATTTTATGGAAAGTGCACGTAATCATGTTATTGTGTTTTAAATGATGTGACCCTCTCTGAGCCCGCTTGCAGGGAGGGCAGAATAGAAGTCCAATAAATAAATAAATAAATGTCATCCTATCCTATATAAAATTCTGAAGTGGCCTGATACATGTGTATGCTTAAATCTGCGAATAAGGACTACTTCAGAACAAACCAGATGTTTCTGCAAAGTTGCCCCTCCCCCGCTTGCAGAAAAATCTCAAAAGTAACAAAAAGTACTTTGGGGCATTTAACTGCCCTCCCCCAACACCAACCCAAAGCAAAAACAAAAGCATTTTCACTGGTCCAATCCTACCAATGCCGTGCCATCTTCACCAGGTGGAGAACAGCCAGCTCTGCGTTATGTTGACCCAGGCCCAGGCCAGCGCATGTTACACTGGGACAAGGTTAGGAACATGCACTAAGGGACCACAGTGGCTTTCAACACAGGAAGCATTTTATAGGTATGAAATGATAACTAAACAAAAGTGGCTAACCTGTAGGGACTTCGACAATACATCTATAGGGACTTGTTAGACTTTTCACAAGGGGACTCTAAAATGAAGTCAAGAGAAGATCTGAAAGTGAAAGGCTATATAGGTGTCAGTGTTTTTTACGCACAATTGTTAGAAGGATTTAAAATAGATTAAAAATTATGGAGTTTTGAACAAAAGAAATCTGAATTTGAAACAGAATTATGTACAAATGACGACGATGTTATTGCTAAAATGTATAAACTCTTGTTGAAATTTGAAACAGGAGGAGGAATTAAAGATTCTATGATAAAATGGGCTAAACATTTTGGGTATAATATACAATTGGAACAATGGGAGAATATATGGATGAAGGGTCTGAAATTTATTCTGAGTTCTACGCTCAAAGAGAATTTTTACAAAATGATGTATCATTGGTATATATCTTCAGAAAAACTAGCTAAAATATGTAAAAATATTTCAAATAAATGTTGGAAATGTGAACAGCATGAATGGGCATGTTTTCATTTTTGGTAGATTTGTGACAAAGCTACAAAATTATGGGTACAAATCCATATGATACAGAAAATCTTGAAGATTAATATACAATTTAAACCAGAAGCTTTTTTGATGGGATTAATGGATCGAAAGCTAGAAAATAGACATGGTATTTTATTTTTATATATGACAATGGTGGCGAGGCTGATATATGCTCAAAAATAGAAGAGCCCAGAATTGCCTACAATAGATGAGTGGATTGGGAAGATGATGGAGTTCGCTGAGATGGCTAAACTTACTGCTTTGATTAGAGAGAAGACACTATCTACATTTATAACTGGAAACCACTTATTGACTTTGTGAATGAAACTGAAAAAATGAACTAATGATTTGTGGCGTTGAAGTGTAATGGTGGGGAGGACTATAGAAAAATGAGCTTTATTCTGATAACAAGGGTGAATTCTGTAATTATGCCAATATTTGTCGTAGAGAAAATCAAAAGTTTTTTCCAATATATTTTTTTCTTTCTTTTTCTTTCTTTTGGGTTCTTTTTTTCTTATCTTTTAAAAAAACTTGTATATTTTTTAAAAAACCTTTCAATAAAATTTATGTGGAAAAGAAAAAGGAACATGCAGCAGGGGGAAAGGGGAAGGGTTTGGGGAGGTTTGCTCGATGAAGCCCTGCAGAGATCCCTGTCTGGGAAAAAAAAAGCAGCTCACGCATTGAAATTCACAGGAAGATGTGCTGCCTGTCAAGGTGGCAGCAGCAAGCACCTATGAAGTGTGTTTGTCAGGGAGTCCACCTTGCTCTGAGGCCAGTGGACCAGAAATCTGATACACAACCTTTGCATATTTAAATGACGCTGCACAACAGCCCCCTCCCAAATAAAACAGTTGCTGTGGCTAATCAGAGACCTAGACAAATGCCTCCAAGTACACTATAACAAAGAGGACAACCCCACGAATGATGGCTATGCCAGTTTAGAAATGTACAGTGCTGATTTTGAGCGAGCCAAATGAGGGTGAAACGAGCCACTTTCAGGAGGACAGCAGAAATGAAGTTAACTTAAGACACACACGTGTACCCCAATTGCTCCCCAGTGGGGACCCAAAGCAGCTTCCAACATAATTCTATTTCATTTTATCATCATAGCAACAACCCTGTAAGGTAACTTAGGCTAACGGAGTGACTGGCCCAAGATCATACATCAGGTTTCCAGCAGGGATTCAAACCTGGGTCTCCCAGATCCTAGTCTGACACTCCCCCTGCTATACCACACTGCTTGTCTATCACACTCATGGATATCTACCAAGCTGATGAATCTGTTCAACAACATTCTAACTAAGTTTAAGACTGCTGAAGGATTCAAGAAATGCAAATGTCCTCCTGCTTTCATTAGTTCTGTACTTTACCATGTTTTCTATCCAGATAAAAGCCTGACATGTCCCATTTGCATTTAAGCAAAGATTGATTGTGACCTTCATTGTTTTATAAAGAAAGGCACAACCATTAATTTACTCATTTACTTCATTTATAGCCTGCCTTTCTCACCGAGACTCAAGGCGGACTACAAAATATAAAAATAAATTCAAACAAACAGCAATGTCCTCCAATAAGCAATGCAGTAGGATTAGGATTATTAGGATTAGGACATTAAAGCCAATGGCAAATTAGACATGGGAGACACCAAGTGTTGCTTCAAGGAAGGCCAATATCAACATTCATATCTGTGGTGACAAGTGCACCATAAATAAGGCCCTGCAACAGCAGCAACATCCAGTTCCAGTGGTGAGTCACCCTGTGACTTCCTTATCAGGAGGGTCTTTGCCACATTGTACTTGGTGCAGGCCTTTCACCAATTGTCTGTGGTTGACATCATTGATGATCACTAGATTTCCACCATTCACTATGCAGACTTCAGTATAAAGTGCCATCAGTTGGGCATTTGTGTAGTTCCTGACATTTTCCAGAGCTTCATAGAAGTCTTCATAATTCCTGGTATTGTTCCATATTTTGATGAAGAGCTAACTAGGTGTAAGTGGTCGGCCTGGTCTCCGCCATTTTAATAAGCAGTTCTGGATATGGCTGCTTGTGCTATTAAAGATGTTCAGGCCTCTGGAGTTAAAATGGCTGCTGTATTGCCACTAGACAGCCTCTAACAGTTGCTGAGTCCCGCCCGGGAGAACATGGTATGCATGGAATGCTGCACAGTGATGTGGAGTGATTAAGAGACTATTAGATTTACTATCCTTCCAGCCCCAAAGGTGCCCAGTGCAACAAAGGTCTCACAGAGTCATCCCCACTTAACACATTCCATTCCCTTCTTCCGTGATGAGATCTCCTGTCCTTGATTGAGGAGCTAAACAAATGACATTCATAAGTATATACAGTTGTTCCTGGGAAAGTACAGTCCCCACCTAAAACCCACCAACTTAGCTCCGGTGGAATTCACTAACAAACTATCCCTTTTGTACAGTGCTAGAACATGTTTTGCATTTGCTTTCACACACCCCGGCAGCTACCAATCAAGGTACTCAAACCTTTTGTCACACCCAGGAAGTGACCGTTGGAGTCTTTGTTCTAACGGCTAGGTGGGCTCTTCCACCTCAGGGCACATTTTACCTATAAAGGTAGAGCTTTGGCCTCATTCAGATTGTACACGCTTCCAGATCCATAAGCGCTGTTCCCTTGAGGAACAAGCCTCTTGCTCTCATGGCTGAGGACGCTGGCTGTTTGAAGCTACTCTCTTCTCCTGTGGACTGGACCCCTCTTCGGGATAGGTAGATATATTTGCTCCCTCTTCCTCTACTCCCAAAGACTCTCTCTCTCTCTCTCTCTCTCTGTATTTTTATCCTGTAATTGCGAGTGTATGTGCATGTCTTTTTGTTTTTAATAAAAGTTATTGTTAGACCTTAAGAACCAGCCTCATTTGCTATCTTGGAAAGGGACCTGGTAGAAACTGGTGACAGATCCCTGCGGTTACTGGCCTCTTGCATAGCCATTCTCCTTGCTAGCTAATTCCCCCACAAAACATTTTATTGCAAGGAGACCAGTTCCGGTAACAAAGGTGCTTGAAGTCCTTCACTTATTTGTCAATACTGTATGTGTATTCAGTATGAATTGTGTATGTTTAATGTCTCCCAGGCTGAATTCCTTGGTTATCACATTAATGTGAATGGCACAAAAGGTGAAAGCAATCTACAATTCTCCTGAGTCACAGGTGAACCTTTCTGGGACTTCTGAACTTTTATCACATATTCTCTCAGCATACGTCCACACTAGTGGGCCCTTTTCTTGCATCATCATCTGAACAAGCAGTGAACAGTCTGACATAATAGGGCTTTTGATGTTGTGAAGTACCTGTTGTCATCTGAAAGTGAACTGACTCATTATGCATGCATCTGATGAATAGAATTGTGGTTCACAAAAGCTTATGCTACAATAAAGTTGGTTAGTCTTAAAGGTGCTACTAGACTCTTTATTATTTGGCTTGTTATGATGAACCTCTGATTTTCACATGTGATACTTTCCCAAATGGTATTGGGGCTGTCCTAAATCACAGCTTGAGGCCTTGCCATTGTGGCTGGTGTGAAGAAATTCCATGACAATGTCTGATCAGCCATTCATTATTATCAGTGAACATAAGCCATTGTTGGGAATGTGTGTCTGTACCCAGCAGACAGCTCAAATACTGGCTGTTCCCTCATGGCCAAAGCCTCCAGAAGATCGTGCGAAACTCATGGAACGAAACTCATGGAACAAAGCACCTTCCTAGCGTGATTTCCCAGCACAATCCCATTTAATGGCACAATTTCTGACGTAACTGCATCATTAAAGGGGATCGTGCAGGGAAATCGGGCTAGGAAGATGCTTCATTCCGTGAGTTTTGCGTGATCTTACAGGTGCATGTGACAACGGCCATTGTCACTAGACATGCTTCATTGGACAATCTTTTTGAATGCATATAATTTCTTATATTATTGTGCCCCCAGTGCAAAAATAGGCAAATATGATTTGTAGATTTCTGTTACAGTCTTGAGAATTGTAGCTCTTCTCATTGCAAAGATATATTTCCTTATTGAAGGAAACATGTATTAATCGCATTTGGAACATTTCCCCCTTAACTTGGGAGAATTTATGACTAATTCATTTTTTTCTCCAAAAACTGAAGGTAAGAAATTGAATTGTGCAGTGGGTTTACCACAATGCAAATGTATCATGTTGACTAATTGTCATTTAGATTACCAACATATTATGATGAAGTAAATAACGGTAATAATATTTACCAAAATATACATGCTAGCCAAGCAGCTTCATTTTTTCCCAGCTTGCTAGTGCAGGGTGGGGGAGTTTATTGACCTGTTTCTTTCTTTTTTAATTTTTTTTTATTAATACACCACATATTATTACATTGCAATACAGTCCAAATTCTCCTATGATACAACTTTTACCCCTTTTATAACCCTCCCCCCCACAAGGTGCCCATCATATAACTACAAATTAATTTTTAGCCACGAGCACAATTTTTCCAATTTTCCAAATATAGCTGTATTGGCTTCTCCATTATATACCCACTGAAAATATACAGACCATTCCTCTTTTATCTCCTCCATTTTTCCATCCCATACCTTATCTTTTTTTAAACATTCCAATATATTGTCCTGTTTCTGAGAGACTCTTCCTGTTTTCTGACACAATTAAATGTTCTACAAATCCACCTAAGTAAGCTCTTGCTCCACCCGTCTTCATTAATAGATGGAAGGCTCAGTTTCATCCTCTTTCCCCTCCTTTCTTCTACATACAGCCTATGGAAAGGAAACCCTGTGACGTGCCATGAAAAGGAAGAGGGAGGCAACCAAGGGAGCGTGCTTTCCTATGTGAGGGGTTGTTCTGGGGAGCTAGAATCTCTGCTTCACTGCAAGGCATCTCTCAATGTCTAGACACCAGCTGCCCAGTTGCCATGGAAACCCTCCAACTTTGGCGGGTGGGCAAGTGCAGTAATATCTCTCCAGGGAAACGGGAGGGGAGAGAGAAAGGAAGATGCTCTTTGTGAATACAATGCCTTAACCCCATTACAACTGTATTCACTTTCTGGTAACAGAGGAAAGCCAGAGTCACCCATTTCTCTCCACAGCCGCCTTGCAATATAGAGGCAGCCCTGGGATTTGAACAAACATATGAGACATGAGTTGCTGCTCATTTCTCTGTCCCCCGCCCCATCCTTTCTCCGAGAGCTCATCCAGTGTATCAGCGCTTCCTCCATCTTCACAGACCCCTTAATTGTATGGAAAGAAACACACTAGGGAGGAGACAGCAGACTGTCAGGTGCATTTAGAGCTATTCTGCGGGAAGGGCCTCCCTGATGAATGCTACTGTCTCCATCCCGATTGGTTCTCCAGCTTCTGAGAAAATAACACGCTACTTAGCTGACTATGCTATCATCCTGAAGGCGTATTTCATCAGTGTGCTTGTTTTAGTGCAATCAGCAGGTAAGTGAGAATATGAAATGCAATGGGATGGGATAAAGGAAAGCAGCACTGGATCTTTCAGGTTCACTCCCACACAAGATTCAAGATTAAGAAGACGAAGGTATTATTGGCTCTCATCTTAGGCAAAAAAGGAGCACGTAGAGGGAGTGGTGGCCTTCACAAGGGAATATGGTTTGCTACAGGCTGAGTGCTTCATCTCATTCTCTGCATTTTCTTCCAGCAAACTTGTTGTTGGCCAAGGCTATATGTATTTTTTTAAAATATAAAAATCACCATTGATTTTTTTTTGAAAAATCAGCACTGAGAAATCTCAGTTAGTTTGCATACCAAGTCACACCCACTTATGATATGAGAAATTTTTAAAGTTCAATCCCATTACATTCCTATTGAATTTATTTTCTGAGAACAGAGGAAAACCAGAGACAGTCAAATTTCATCACTTTTATCTTCTTTTCTTCTTTGCTTCCTTCCTTCTTTTCATCCTTCATCTTAGTGTGACTTCCAAACATAAAGATTACCAACTCCCTATAAAATTTACAATAAAGTCAATAAATTAGCAACACTAAACTAAACACTAACGTTGGATTTATAGCACAATCCTAAGCAATGTTTGATTTAAATCCTAAATAGAGTTACACACCCTTCTAAGTCTACTGAAGTAAAGGAACTTAGAAGGCGATAACTCTGTTTAGGATTACTTAGTAAAATACCAGCAGCAAAAAGTTAAAATGGTAACGACGGAGTCAGCAGTAAATCAAAACAAACCACTGAGAGTTAGAACACCAGAAGCAGATACAAATAATAAGATGGCAAAAAACTGCAACAAATTATCACAAACACTCCACAGTTCAAAAGTGCCTGAGGAAACAGAAAGTAACCTGTCATTGCATGGCTGCTAAATTTGGTACCAGGCAGACAGTTATGGGGAATGCATTCCATAATCAAGATGCCACAACAGAAAAGGCCCTGTTCTTAGCAACCCCTCATCTTATCCCTGATGCAGTTTCTCCAACAATTATGTAACTATCAGGCACGTTCACATGGCAAGTTCATATGTTTATGGAGACTAATGAGGTGTTTTTTTAAGACAGCAAACAAGCAAATGAATAACCATAAATGGATTCTATAAAAGTAGCTACATAGAATATAAATGGCTAGATCATTCCATGAAAAAGAAAATATAGTGAAGGTATTAATATTAGTGGGATTGCTTTTGGCTAAGCCTCAGTCTGGAGAACCAAGGGGGACAAAAAAGTCCACAGAGACCTACATGAAATATATACTTTTTATAATTTCTATAAACTTTATAATTTTAGAAAGTGCAAGTGCAAAAAAGTGTAAATAAATTCAGTAATACTCTACTATACATGTAATATCCAAAAACCAAAACACTTCAATAATACCAAGATGGACAATGCCATACACACACAATTCTACCCAACCAATGCTTGTCAATCAATAAATGTCCCAATTCATCAGGTAAGTAAGAAAGTTCATCCAAAATTGTAGTCAATAATATTCAACTTTGTTTTTTATTTTTTGCAGGCAGAAACCCGTTGAAAAGGTCAGCAATGGGGAGGAGAATCTCCAGGGAGTAGGTGGTAGGGAGAAAAGCTCCTGGGAAGTTGGCAACTGGTGCACTAGCCCTTAGTCCATCCCGTTTTGCTTGCTTCTTCAAGCCAATCCTTATAACTGCTGAGTTAATCCAAAATCATTGTTCACATGCATTGGTATTCCTTCCAAAAATTCTCCCTACCACCTACTCCCTACTGAATTTATTTACACTTTTTTGCACTTGCACTTTCTAAAATTATAAAGTTTACAGAAATTATAAAAAGTATATATTTCATTTAGGTCTCTGTGAACTTTTTGTCCTCCTTGGTTCTCTTGTGTGTATGAAACCTGTCCTAGGTGTTTTTTTGGCTAAGCCTCAATCTGACCAATTGAGCTTCTTTGCTAATGACTATAATTAATAATTCATATTATATATTATCCTCTTCTACTTGAAGATTGTGTATCCTCTTTCTTCTGAAACATCAGAGATAGTTTGTGATTTATATGGTACTAGCAACAGAGTCCGTTGTGTGAACAACGGGCTCTAGAAAATGGATTTGGTGGGCCCCCTCTTGGCAGCAAGTCCCCCCTCCCAAGTTGTGCCTCTCGGCCAGGCCCTGCTATTGCCCCTGTGGGACTCCCTCACCCTCTCAAGGCCCTGCAGTAGCTGCAGAGGCAGCGGGAGGTTGCTTCTGCCAAGTCTGGCATGGAAAGTTGCCTTCAGCAGCTCCTCTGCTAGGGGAAGAGGCGCTCTGAAGCGCTCTGCTTTCCCTCTCCTTTCTCTCTGCCCCAGCTTGTGCAGCATTGAGCAGCTGCTCCTGGCAGGATAATTGGCCTGAGGATGGGCCTAATTATTTCATCTAGCTTTTCTTCCCCAGTGCTATAAGTGTTCAGATAGGCAGAATGAAGTGCAACTATGTGCAAATCATGTTTAGGAGCCCTTTATCCCAATGTAGAGCCCAGGCCAGCCCAGCTTCTTCTTGTTCTTCTTTTTAACTTCCTTTCCCTGTCTCTGATCCATTAGTTTAAAGCAGGCTGTTAAAGACCGTGGTTACATTTTGCTTCCCATTGTACATTCTGGTCAAACAAAATAGATGCACAGAGCCTTGCACATTTTCTGACCGTGCATTCGGGGGGGGGGGGGGATGGTGAGGATTGTTGTTGGGTGGGGGAGAGCTGGGAAGAGAAGTGGAGGTGCCAAGATGAGGAGCTGCAAAGATTAATACACAGAGACACACACACCTGCGCACGGTCACACCCACCGAGGCTTCCCTCTGCTCCCCTCCCCCTCTGGCTGGCTCCCTCCCTCCTCCCCATTTCCCATCCCTCCACCTATGGGCGTAGAAGCAAGAGCCCTTCTTCTTACATCATCCCCAATGATTGGCAGGCCAATAGAAAAGCGAAACAAAATGCTTCAGTGTTGCATTCACTGTGGATTTAGGGGAAATACAATGAGGCTGTACAGCTAGTTGAGGTGTGGCTTAGCCTGGCCAAGTGCCAGGGCCAGATCAATGGGGGGGCAGGGGGGGTAGTCTGCCCCTGGCACCACGAAAGAGGGGGCGCCGAATGTGGCTGGCCCCCTGGCTGGCTGCGCTGCACCTCTGAGCTGGCAAGCCACGCTTTGGTCCTGCTGTGGGCAGGAAGGAATGGGGAGGGGAGAAGGCGTTGGAATCCAGCCAGACGCGCAAGAGAGCTGGAGCAGGAGGCACACAGTGCTGCCCCCACCACCTGCCTAGCTGGCAAACAAAGCAGCCCGAGCGAGGAAACAGGCAGGCGGGCGGGCATTGGTTGGCCTCTCCAGGGAGTAAGAGGTGGGACTGGGCCGAGGAAGGGGCAGGACGCGCACTGGCATTTGGACGGCCCTGTAGAAGCAGAGAAAGGGAAATTTGGCTGCAGAGGAGGGGGAGGTCTTGGGCTTGCCAGTGCTGCGCTCTCCCATCGGACTCCAACAGCACAAGCCTGGACGCATCTGCTTCGAGGGCGCTCGCTCCCAGTTAAATGTGCCCCTTAAGCCATCTAGAGCAAAGCACCCACCCTCTTGCACGGAGATCCCCGCAGGACAGGGAGCATGTGGCAAGCCGGCTGCCCCGTTAGCGGGGCAGGTGAATGGCATGGGCAGCCTCCCAGCCCTCCACTCAGCCACCTGCACTGCACGGAAGTGACATCCTCACGCAGTGCCAGGAGCACGCACATGCTATGCGCGTGCGCAGGGGGGGGGGAATACCAGACTTGGGTTGCCCTGGGTGCTGGCAACCCTAGATCCACCCCTGCCAAGTGCTAACCAGCACATTTATTTTTTACTGTTTGTAAATGTTGCTAGCAGCTTGCACAGTCCACATTTGATGCCATATGCTGGCATATGCACAGCTCTAAAAATGGAGCACTTTTATTGTCCTGTATCGACAGCACTTTTTTTCCTATTCTAGTGAAGGGGGGCTATCATGTTCACCTTATGCACATTCATCTGGGATTAAGCTCCATGGAATAAAGTGAGATTCAATACTGAGTAAAGACACATAAGATTTCACTGTAACTAACTCAGTGTAATTAGCTTATTTTGTATCTGAGAGTGTTGAAAACAGCACAGGTGAACTCTATTGAGAAAGATATATGATTCATAATAACTTTTTTCTTATATATGCCTTGGAGGGTGGAGATGCAGAACAGAACTTCCAATGAACCTTCCCCTAATAGAAGCACCTGCATAATTTTGGCTCTTAAGTATACATTTCTAACTTTGCCACTGCCACAGCTGCAAAGTATTTTGCACATTGAACAGCTTGACTATGTAGGCCTGGGTATGTTTCCAGCTGTAGGATGACATCTGGCAGCTGGCAAGGAGATGCTGTACATGAGTTTCAAAAAGCTGTTGCTACCACATGTGGTTGTGCTTCACACATTATTTTTTCTAGCCCTTTAGAGAATTCATTTCTAAACTCTGGAACATGCTTTGAGAGGAGTGTATAAGGACTTGAGTTAAGGCAGCAAGATGGATGCTTGAGATTCCTAGTTTTATTTTTTTATAGTGGCTGTTATTCCAATGCAACCTGAAGCAGTTTAGTTCAGGAAGTATTGTTCCATTTCATCACACGTGAATCAGACCTCAGTTTGCCAGTTCGGGAGAGAACAGAAAAGATCATCCTGAGCTGTGGAATGGTTTCCAAAATGAGATGCTCAAGAATTTTATCTGCATGACAAGCGCTAATGCTGAACCTATTATTGGCTTATTGTCAACAGAATCATAAGGAACCTCACACAATTCCATAGTCCGATGCAGAACACTTGTGGTCCTCCCATTTTCAAACAGTTTGGTGCCACTTACAAGTCACCTGAGTGACTATGGGCACTCCTTTAATAGGCCCTAAGAGCCTCACTGTAAGACATTGTCATGGAAACAGGTGGTAGGGAAGGCTCCAGTATGAAATATGACAAGCTGGAAAGGGTGTTCAAATGACTCTTCTCCTTTCATTTTGTTTCAGTATTTATGACTGAAGTGAATATATGTCCTAAATGGTAGCAAGGTGTTACTCTGTTATGTTCTGTGCAAAATAAGTGCAAAGAACAGTTTGTAACATAGTTGTTATAAACAGTTTTGGCTCTGTCTCCCTAACAGAAGTCAAAGATAGCTGTACTCAAATGTAACAGTTCAGTTCAGACATAACACTAAATAATGGATTGTTTTAACTATGGCTATTTGTTAAACCAGAACCAGAACATGGTTTGCTTCAACAAATGGGGTTTTATCACCTTCACTCCCCATCTCACCCACAAGTTCCAAGTTTATTATTTCTCACATAGACTTAAGGCATATTACACAGTCTGAGTTAAATACCATCACCATGATGGGACATCCAGTAAACAAAGCAATAAGGTTTGGATTCCAGAAGTCTGCAAAAAAGCAGAAATCTAAAAATGGAACTGAAACAAAACTGAAGCAAAGCTTAAGCATTAACATGACACATTAAACAATGCACAAAATACACAGTAGGATCAAATGCAGCAACAGAAAGTACATACTATACACAGTAGTATAGTTCACAGTTGCTATACCTTTACCAAAGTGTATTTTTGAAACATTTAATTACATTTCAGTTAGGGTTGCTAGGTCCCTCAGTAGGGGCAAGGGAGCCCTTGCTCCCAGCCTCTGCCCTCTACTGCCATTCATCTGGCCAGTGGGGGTAAAGGTGGGGGAACGGGCCTCCCGCCATGCTCCCGGTGCAGTGCAATGATGTCACTCCCGGGAGTGATGTCATTGCACAGGCCCCAGGGAATGCTCCTGCCAGGAAAGTAAGAGGACCTAGCAACCCTAATTTCAGCCCTATTATCTGTGTATAAAAGACCTGCTGAATAATTCAGCCTTGCATAATTGGGAACCTTCCTGACCTCATCAACAGGTCATTCCATAAGGTGGGGGCCACAACAAACATGACTGGGCAGTTGTCGATTTTGCCCATTTGTAGGGTGGCACTTGCCGGAGGCCCTGCTCCAATGTGCAAAGCTGTCATGACATAGCATAGGGGAGAGGTGCTCTTGCAGGCCATGAAGGGCTTTGCATGTGATAGCAAATACCTTGAACTGAGGCTGGTAACTGATGGGCAGCCAATGGAATGGCTACAGAATGGGAGTAATGTTCATGCTTCTGCCTAGTTCCTGATAATAACTGATTTGCAGTGTTTTGCACCAACTGGAGTCTCTGATTCGACTTTGAAGGGAGACCTATGTAGAGTGTATTATAGTAGCCTAGTCTTGATGTTACCATGGTGTGGATCCAGGTAGTTAGTTTAGCCACGTCAAGGTAAGGGGCCATCTTTCAGGCTACACTGCATTGGAAGAAAGCATTTTTTGCAGCTGCATTAACTTCTTTCTCCAGCACCAATGCTGGACCCAGTATAATCCCTAGGCTTTTAACCAAGTCAACAAGAGTCAGCTGAACCCCATCAAAAATGGGAAGAACAATGTCCTTCAAGATCACCACCTTTCCTACCAGCATCACTTGTCAGTTTGCTCACTTTCAGCCATTTAACAGTAACGGTCAGGCATTGGCTCAAGACCTCTATCACATTGCCAGGGGATTTGGATATAGAACTGGGTGTCATCAGCATATTGATGACACTGAACTCCAAAACTATGAGTGATTTCTCCTAAAGGCTTTACATAGTGGTTGAATAACACAGTGGGAAAGATTACACCCTGTGGAACTCCACAACACACTTCCACACCGAAGACAGCAGGTTTCCAATGGCAACACATTTCCAGTTTATGAGGAAAACTTTAAACTATCCCCTGATGTCTACTTCTTGCTTCCAAGTGCCTCAACAGGATGTATGATCTATTGTATCAGATACAGTAGGATCAAGAAAGAGACATGACCTTTGTCTACATTCAAATAGAGCTCATCAACTAAAGCCACCAGGGCTGAGTTATCCAAGAAGTCCTGGTGCTGGTCCACTACTGCTCTCGTAATCACTTTTCCAAGGAAGGGCAGGTTAGACTGAGCCATAACTGGCTACTTCATTAGGCGTGCCATTTGCCCACCTATTGCAGGTAAATACCTCACCCTTGGCCCCAGTTCCACACCTCTGAGAAACTGAGGAGCAGCAGAAAAAAATGGCCAGACAATGGCCACCATTGTGACACTCCCCTATGATTGGGGAAATTCCTAGAACATCACCCAGAAGTGACATCACATCCTCTCTGTAGTCTACTGTCCCCTGGCACTACCTTCAAAATTCTAGTTGATACTGTAGTTTGCATTGCAACAAGGGAGGTGCCAAAGAAAAGGCTAGGATTAAGCTTTGATGTCCATATTTGTATGCCTTGCAAAATCGTAGCTAAAGACCAATAAATAAAGCACCTTCAAACTTTTAAGGCTGGATTCCATGGAGGGCTCCCTCGATTGCAACAACCTTTGCGCAAACAGAAGCAGTAAAATTAGTTCCTCTGTCTGCCCACACTGTATAAGTGATTGTGCTCCTCTCTTTTCCACATGTGCAAAACATAGCACAAAGTATTACTTCTGATACAATTTCAAAATCAAATTAAATGAAATCATGTGAGCCATCCGTTGCTCCATATGCATGTTATTATTTTGTTGACAAAAAAGATCAAAGTGATTTATGTTGCCGCACCAGTTGTATTACTGCTTGCACTAAGTGCATTTTGCTTTCTGCTTTCACTGGATCCAGCCCAGAGTTTCAGGTCCCTGTTTGATGTTCCATAGTTACAGAGACCCCCTATTCAGCTGATAATGCTAATCATAATTACTTCAATAAAATGATGGTTTCATATGACATCTGAACAGAATCACTACTGCTATTATTAGGTATTTCTTAACCTTCCATCTGCCTTGTGGACAAATGACCTAGGTGACAACAACTGTAACAATTCTATAGTATCACACGAAAGATATAATCATAACCACAGCAGTAAGAAAATAATAATTGTATACACTCAGACTATGTGGATTGCAGACCATTTGAACTTGGGGACACTTATTTCCAAATTAGCATTTTTAGGATCATGCTGAGAGAGTCTTGGACTACAAAGCTACACATACTGGCTTTGGGGTAAGCCCCACTGAACCCAGAAAGAGGCCCGGGATCATTTGGGATCCTTCAGAGTCTGCAGTTCCTTGACGATCTCCTGTGACTTCTGTTTCATAAAGTGTTTATTCAAATATTAACTCATCAAAACCCAGGCCAAAAATACTGCATTTAGTAGATAAGCTCTTATGTATAGACTGAATTGAAAAATTAATGAAAGTTGGTAACATTTGTGAGTCTTTGATTGTCTTGGCATCTGCCTAGACTAAAGAAAGTCAAAGGGGTGGCAGAAAGTGAAAAGAGAACAAACCTGTAACTATGTAACCAATAGGGACATTTACCAATCACCACAGTTACACGCATCTTGTTGGCACCCAAGAGAACTATGCTGATACTGCTGCCTTTCCAAAATGGTGTTAATACCAGTAGATGGAAGGAGCGCAGATGATTCTACACAAGCACAGTGGCCCTATTTTCCTACTATTCTCTTCTCTCTCTTGCTGCACATGCTCAGCACCAGGGAAAACATTTTTTCTTGCACACTCTGCCATAGAGCAGACAGCCTTGTAGATGCAGGAGGGAGACAGAATGGCAAATGCTGTACTTGCACATGCACAAATACCCCATTCATCATAGCATGGCCACCAGGGCCAGGCTGGGAGAAAAAAATAATCCTGAAAAAGGGCCTCACTCTCCCAAAGAAAGGAAGGGTGGAAGGAGAAAGAACCTGCCAGCCAGCCCTACACTGTGTGAGGAGCTCAGACTGCCAGCTTGTGGCAGTTACACTCACTTCACTTGGGGTTGCCCCTCACTTGGAACCAGGTCCCCCCCACCCCAGGCCATCAGCCCACTGGGACTTTTCCCTCATGACCATAATTTCCAATTACCATGATGGCCACTGAGGCAGACAAACAGAAGGAGACATTCAGCTTGTACCACTGTGACCACAAGCACTGTTGTGGGAGAGGGGGAGAGAGAGGCAACTTACCACCTCCCCACATCAGTTTCTGTTATGCCATCTTCTTTCAAATATTTGAGAGCATTGCAAATGGTGACTCTTTCTACATAAAAAACACTTTCTGTCTTTGAATAAACGTCCAACTTTATTTGAATAACTTGTTTACAGAGCTCTCTTGGCCTGACTGGTCTGGACCAACAGAAGAGAAACAAAGAGTGGGCATTTCCTTGCCTAATTCCTGGCTTCTCCCAGGAACTACTAGATAACCACTTTTCCCATATTGCTGCAACAATTGCTGCTGGGACGGGGGCTGCCAGATGTTGGGATCCAGCTCCCTGCCCTCGATGGGACACCACTGGCAACTTTGCCAGTGGTAAAGAGTCTGGGTGTGCTCCTGGATGCCTCCCTATCGATGGAGGCCCAGGTCACGGCGGTTGCCAAGTCTGCATTTTTCCATCTTCGTCAGATCAGGCAACTTGCCCCCTACCTGACGCCCCAGGACCTGGCTACAGTGATCCATGCAACGGTCACCTCCAGGCTAGATTACTGTAACTCACTCTGCGCTGGGCTACCCCTGGGCCTGATCCGGAAACTACAACTGGTCCAGAATGCGGCGGCACGGGTCCTGACTGGTATACCTTACCAGTCACACATCACACCTGTCCTGCGCCAGCTGCACTGGCTTCCAGTTGAATTCCGAATCAGGTTCAAAGTGTTGGTTCTTACCTTTAAAGCCCTGAGTGGGTTGGGACCGGCATATCTTCGGGACCGCCTCTCCCTGTATGTTCCCCGGAGATCGCTCCGATCAGCGAATAAATATTTACTTGTGGTCCCCGGCCCTAAGGAAGCCCGCCTCGCTTCAACCAGGGCCAGGGCTTTTTCAGTCCTGGCCCCAGCCTGGTGGAACGCTCTGTCAATGGAAACCCGGGCCCAGCGGGACATATTATCGTTCCGCCGGGCCTGTAAGACAGAGCTGTTCCGCCAGGCGTTTGGTGATTGAAGGGGGCGGTGCCATGTCGGCCTCCCACCTTTGGGGTGGGGAAGGTTCTCCCCACCACTGCACCTTGTTAATTTGTTTTATTATTTGTATATTGATTTTAGTTTTGTTTTTATCAATTTTAACTGTTCACCGCCCAGAGCCCCTGGGATGGGCGATATATAAATTGAATAAATAAATAAATAAATAAAACAGTAACGAGAGAGGGAGAGGGAGATCACCTTGTCTTCAGCTTTCCTTAAAAACAGGTGCCATGCTTGTTTGGTGAGGCGTTTACGTCCCCCTCCGTATCATTTCCCATCACAGGGAAATACCTCTGATGAACCAATTACCTAGGGAATTGGGGAGGGCTTCTCTTTGCTAAAAGTGTTCAAGCAGATGCTGAGCAGCCATCTGTTGGGGATGCTGCAGCTTCTGATTTTCTGTATTGAGCAAGGGGGTAGACTAGATGCCTCTTCCAAACCCTAGTTTTATTTAGTAAACATTAGCAATATATCTTTAATACATCTCACTGTTCTTTGTCTAATCATTCCTCTCCTCTGGTCATCTGCCCAAACACAGCTTATGCACAAAGCTAATCAGCCTTTTGGCTAGGATCATGTGTCATAGCTCTGTAGTTGGCCTTCTCATTCACACTGAAACCCTCAATGGGAGTTTTCTAGACACAAACTTTTATGTTGTCGTAAATTAAAGTTTAACGTGAGATAACCCTAGTATGGCACATCCCTATTTTCTTAAAGTAGCAGCAGCAGCAGAGACACCTGGCTTCAAAGTTCTTACTGCAGAATCAGCTGACAAGCCCCACCATAAATAATTCTGAGCTGAATTAAAAATTGGGTGAACTTTTTTTTTTTTAAAGAAGCAGTCTCTACAACTCGAATTTTATAATTTATAGAAGGGAATTTCCATACACTGAATTTTCTGAATAGTGTGCCAAACAAATAACCGTAAGAAGCAGCAGTCTTTCCATTGCTGTCTTATTTTAATTAGTACACAGGCTCTGTACATAAAAATTCAATTACTTGGCTAATACATTCAGTCTTGGCATGAGAGCTCTAGAATGTCTGATTGAATATAGCAATGGCTGCCACTCCTTAATTTTCAAATGAGCCACATGTGTTGTAAAACCCAATTGCCTCTATTGTTTGGTGTGCTAAACAGCAGAGGGCACTGTTGCTATTCTCTGACTCAATAGCTATCTTAAAAGGTTGGACAGTAACATCCGATTCTTGAAGTTCCCGATAGTACCTCTGAGATGAGGAATGGTTAACAGACTGGGCTACAAGCAGCCAAGCAATGTTATGGACACAATCAAGAGGTCATACTAAGAGGACAAAGCAAGACATACAAAGACCATCATATAGATACATATAGTAGTGGGCTGAGCCTACTTTCACCTCAGTGTAAATTAGGAGCATCCACTGAAGTATATAAAATTTACAATAGGACTGTGCAAGCCTATACAGAATTACATGCTTCTAAGTTAATTGAAATCAAGAGTGCAACCCTACTTAGGAAAATAAGTTTCAGGAAGTTTACTTTTCACCAGTGAAAACACTGGTTGGATCCAACCCATTCCGTATAACATGAACAAGAGCATACATGTGACTGACCAATCAGATGACCAATCCAAAAGGGATGGTGAATTAACTAGTCTGGATAATCTTGGGGCCAGGCCAGAATTTGGAAATGAGGAGTTGCCAAGAAATGACTAAAGTTACTATAGGAAGGGACATGAGGGGAAGGGAACTTTGAAAAGCAAAGTACAAAGTCCAATAAACAAGAAAACATAAAAAATAGGCTTTACCACAGAATCATTATGGATGGAAATATCAGGCCTGAACATCAGCATATAATATTGCCTGCTTGACTCTGAAGGTGATCCTGGAATGGAGAAAAAAATAAGGAAGGCAAACAACAGTAAAAGCTGTGTGGTAATGAGTGACATAACGACCACCATATTGACTGTGTACATGTTTGGGTAGAGAGATAAAATTTTGAGATACAAGAAATGATTGTGCCTTGGAGAAGTTGGTCATGGCGCTGATTAGAGGGGTGGAGAGCATGGATTTTGTCCTAAATAGTTTTCAGAACTTGCAGCAACATGTAGGTGTTCTTGCACTGATCGACACAGTGCAGCATTTACAAGAATGTAAGGTTGCACAAAAATTCCAACATGATGTTTTATTTTAGAAAGAGGAAATTTCTTTTAAAAAGAAGGCAGCATTAATCAAATGAAAAGTGAAAGGGATGGTAAAGAGGATCAAATCCCTTCAGGATAAGCAAAACAAATGTAAGTTGACAATGATGCAGGTGAAATTAAAATACTAGCAGCACATTGCTAAAAGGAGCAGAACAAAAATAATTTCCTAAAATATATAAATACCTTTTATATTGCTGCTTCTACTATAGTGCTGTTTTGATATACCACTTTTTGTTCTGGGTGGGGAGGGGAGGCTGGAAGTGATGTGGTAGCACTTGCACCCACATGCACAGCTGCGGAGGTGTGTCTGGAGTCTATCACTGCCACTCACGGGCCCATCAGCAGCTTGGGAAGCATTCCAGACTTTTCTCCATATCCTGAACTGCCAACTGGCTCATGGGTGGGCCATGTTGTGACTGGCATCTCCAGCCATGCCCTATCAGTGGAGAAGACAGTGTAAGAACCCAGAGCCGACCAGCAGTTCCATTCTAGGAATAGGGAGGATGAGCTTGCATTGAAATGGTTGCTGTGGTAACAGAGGTCTTACAAGTCCTAGGGGCTTGTGAGACTCTACTGAAGGAGGTGGAGTAAGAGTAAGTATAAGGGTTTATCTGTGTACCGATTTTGCCTCTCGTCCTATGGCTAAGATATTTTACATCCAGCCAATGCTTCAGACATAAAAGCAGGTACGTTTATGCAAGTTTGTTAGCACGTTTAGGATATGAGCTTTCTTGGTAGGTTCCTGATACTGTGAGGACACATCCTAGGATACAGTGAGGATCTTTGTTGACTCAATTAGCAACACTGATAGGAGGAGGAGAGTAGAAGTCTAATCTGTTCCAGTACATTTCTGAACTTTAAAAAAAACCAGTTACTTCATCTCTCTTTCACATAGTATTTTATCTTCTGCCATAAGAGATAGTATGAAAATGAAAGCGTGAATATGTTTTCTTTCACCACTTAATTCTGTGTGGGAGTGCCTTAAAGAAAAGTGTCATACTTTAAGAATGAAATCTGTTGTTCCTCCAAAAAACAGATGTCTCCTGGCACTGGTCTTGACATCCTATCTCCATGCTTCTTGAAGGGCAAACTAGACGTGATTATGAGAGATCTGTTTTTAAATATGCTCACACAGCTACTGGAGCTCCAATTCAGACACCTGTGAGAGTTCCACCTTAAAACCACAGTGACTGGGAGGGGGCAATTTGTAAGAACAGCACAGGAAGAAAAGGCTTTGAAATACTGTCCAGTCCAACGATCCCAATCAGAATATAACACTTCCAGGAACTGCTATCAAATCTTAAAAATCAGGGGAGGTCCAATCACAGGTCTCCCATCTTCTCATTCCGTTGTGTCCTTAACTTCTCCACCAAGAAATTCATCCAAACACAGAAATCCTGGTAGCTCCTGAAACCTGCAACCTCTTTGTCAAGATAGTTAGCCAGGGTGGTGATGGTAACAGGGTTAGTGATGTAAGCCTCTGTTCACCAAAAGATAATGTTAAAACCTACCAAAAAGCAAGGAGAGAGAACTGGATTTTAATTAATTGCTTAAGATCCAAACTAAATTTTCCATCAATAGAATAAAACATTCCTCCCTCATCCCACCCGCTGCAGCCCACTGATCTCCATTAAATGCTGCTCCTGGGCAAAGGGAGACAGAGAGGAATGACATGAATAGCAGGAAGGAAAAATCAGGGGAAATCACCAGTTTAGTCTGGATCCAACCTACCATACTGACCAAAAAAGAAAGTATGGCCACTGGCGTCATTGGTCCAGTGAGGAATGTATATTTGAAAACAGTTTCTGATGTATATTTCTTTGTTTCTCTTTACACTCCCTCTCCCAAACCCATCTGCACTTAGAGCTGCAAGAGCTTATTTAGGGCATTTATGTAGTTTACACCTTGCATTTGTGTGTAATTGACAATGATGGTGTTTGGGTTTTATCTCGCAGCAGGTAGGTACATCAGTCCTTCTGTCCTACCATAATTTTAGTTAAGATGCTTCCTAAATCCACCCAGAAAAGCACTCTATCTTACTCTTCACTTATGTCATAATGTAATGAGTCCATCCTATTCTGAGTGTATGAATGGCTTGCACCTATCCAGGCCATTGACACACACACTACACTTACAAAAAGAATAAGCATGCTGTACCCTGGGAAGCAGGTTGGTGAATAATTGTCGGTAGCTTTGGAAAGGGCAATTGGAAGGAGAGGAATGGAGCACTCAGTAAAAGGCTGCGATGATCCTTTCTGCTCATGTTGCACTCTTCATGAATGGGAACATAAAAGGATCCTAGTTAAGATCTTCCATGGAGAACTTAAGAAATTTTATAAAAAGTTATGCTGATATATGTCTAGCAGAGCCATAGTGAGCCCATTTGCCTATATTGGTTTAAGTTTCTAAGTTCTTACAGGCCCAGTTTGGCCTGACACCCTAGGAGTGGAATGTGCGGCTCAGTCATTAATTGCACCTGGAGCTGGTGTCCTTGAGAGACAAGGGAGTTTGGGCTCTGCAGGTACGCCTTCTCAGCCTAGCAATGCTGATTACAAGGTGCCTCTTATTGGTTGGCAATCTTAGAAAAAGGATGGCTTCTCGCTGTTCAAGAGACGCGCAACTATGCCACACATACTCACTGAGATGTTCGTGAACTACTCCATGCTATGTTAGCATGTGAGAGACTTTGCTCCAGGTCAGGCCTGAAGACGAATACCTGCCTGGCATGGGTTATGTATTGTGAGTATGAGCCTCAAGCCTCTTCAGAAATGCAAGTTAGCAAGTTTATGTTTTTAGTCAGTCAGCTGTAGTAAAGAGTAGTCTAGCTGTTTGTTGTGTTAATGCCTCTTGTTTGTGCCTTAAAGGGAGTGGTTCGTGCCGTTTGCATACACTCCTCTGAGTTAATAAAACATCTGTTTGTATGAAGTCTTGTGTCTGAGTGCTTGACCATTTGTGTGCAAAATCCTCCAGACTGAGAACCCAAGCAAATAAGGGTGTTCAGCCTTCTCCAGGAGCTGCCAGAGCTTGAGGGCCATGGTAGCATCTGGAACCGTAGCTAAACGGGAGCTGAACCCCTTGATAATATATGATGTATAATGAATATTTAATGTAAAGGAATTATCTCAGCCCATAGAGAACATAACCATAAACCCACCTCTCCTTAGAGTTGAAAGATGCATACATCTTTAAATGCCCAGATGCAATAATAGGTCAGTAGAGGCTGGACAATGCAATGGTTGTGTCCTCTTTGGTACCATGGAACATTGAAAGGTGTGGAATAGACATCTGGTGGGAATCTGGCAGCTCTTCTTTTTATGAAGTTACTTATATCCTGAGGTTAACAAACTCCTGAAGCATGCTAAAGCCTACCATTATAAATAGGCTGCTTACCTTTTAGTGCTCTCACTTTTGAGTCTTTGTGACTATACTTCCAAAGCACTGAAATTCAGTATTTCACTTTTTGTCTTCCTGTTGTTTTTGCAAGTGCAGACATTGCAATTTATTTAGCTTCTAACACAACTGCAGTATTATTCTTTGAGGTATAAACTGGTGTTGCACTATTGGCACATCTGGTACAGAGGAGAGAGTGGAGACATGATTTTTCTTCATTCCCTTCCCTCCCATGTCTCTACTTTTCCTTTGATGCTCTCTTTCTCGCTCTCGCTCTCTCTCTCTCTCTCTGTGCAGTGATATTGACAAAATGGAGGTGAAAACTTAAATGGGATTTTCAATCACATTACCCCACACCAATTTATCTGCTGGACAATACATACCGCTCCCTCTCTAAAAGAGAGAAAATTCATGGACTCCACTGTACAAGGAAGGAGCTGCAACGCAGTGGTAGAACATCTAGTTTGCATGAAGATCTAAGCTTCAATGCCTCACATCTCCAATTAAAAGGATAAAGTAGTTGGTAACGTGAAGGACCTTAGCCTGGGACCCTGGACTGCTGCTGCCAGTAAGAGGAGACAATATTGACCTTGATCAGACCAATGGTCTGACTTATTGTAAAGCATTTCATGTAAAAGCAAAAGATACACATAAAGTACATTCTTCTAAGAACCCATTTTGATCTCAAGAACTGAATAGTAATGACACTGGTAGTTTGATCTTACTTCTACCATTATAGTTTTCTGTAGCATCTAAATAAGATGTACTTCAAGAATAAACTTCTGGTCTCCTTTGCAGCTCTAAATACTGCAAGAGTTTAGAAAAAAGTAAGAACTATGAAGTGTAGGTGGAAATAACACACCACCTCCCCGTGCCTGGCTAACATCAAAAGTATTTGCTGTGCATTTCATCTTCTTTTCCTTATAATATTTAATTGTGACATGATGCTGTTATATTGAGAGTTTTCTTCTCCTAGCAAGCAGTGCCCAATGAAGTGACGCTTTTGCTACAATATGGCATCATATATTGGCTTGCTTCCTGCTTAGATCTCCATGCTTTCGGTGGGGGGGGGGGCTGATATTCACTAATGTCCCCTTCACACAGGAAACTTCTGGCCCCCACCCCAGCCTATTCCTGGGAGTCTCCCATTTAGGCTAGAAAGTTGAGCTAAAACTAACAAAATGGATTTCCACAGAGATAAATGTACAGTTCTGCATTCAGATAGAAAACATTAAATGCATTATTATAGGATGGGTGTGACCTATCATGGCAAAGGATCTAGGGTCTTAGTGTACCATACACTGACCATAAGTCAGCAATATGATGTAGCAGTTTAAAAAGGCAAATGTGATTTGGGGCTGCATCAACAGAAGTATAGTGTCCAGATCACGTGAAGTGATGGTACCACTTTACTCTGTACTGATTCAGTTTGGAGCACCGCAGTTTAAAAAGGATGCTGACAAGCTGAAGTATGTCTGAGGAAGGGCTACAAAGATGGTAAGAGGACTGGGGACAAATCCTATGAGGACTTGAAAGAGTAGGGTATGTTTAGCCTGGAGAGCAGACTGAGAGGTGATATGAAGGGCTGTCACAGAGGATGGAGCAGAGTTGTTTTTGTTGCTCTGGTGGGTTGGCCCAGAACCATCAGGTTAAAATTAAACCAAAAGAGTTGTCTGCTAAATATCAGGAAGAACCTCCTAATGGTTAGAGCAGTTCCTCACTGGAAGAGACTTTCTTGGGAGGTGGTGGGCTCTCTTTCTTCGGAGGTTTTTAAGAGAAGGCTAGACGGCTATCTGTCAGCAATGCTGATTCTATGACTCAGGCAGTTCATGAGACAAAGGGCAGGGAGGGATGAGCCCATGCTTATCTCTTGTGACCCTTCCTTATGTGCCCCTTTGGGGTCAGGGAGGAATTTTCCTCTAGGCCAGATGGGCCAGGGATCCTGGAGGGTTTTTTTGCCTTCCTCTGGGCATTGAGCAAGAGTCACTGTGGGAATAAGCTGTGAATTTTCTGTATTGGGCAGTGGTTTGCACTAGATCACTCTTGGATTCCCTTCCAGCAATATGATTATATGATTCCTAGGATTTCTGGGGGCATTATGGGCTGCCACCAAGAGGGGGATCAGCAAAAATTGTCCCTTCTCCTTGTGCATGTGGAAAGCTAAGCAAAATCCAACCTATTATATTTATTTCCCACCTTTCTATTCAAAAATAACATCTGAGATGCCTAACAAATATATAACAACCTAATGAAATAATATGCAAAGCAAACTGTCAGTCAGAATTAATAAAACAGAACTAGGTTAAAGCTGCTTCTGAGGGCTTGAACAGCCAAAGGATAGGGAGGGGCAGCTGAAAAACTTCAGCTCTCAATTAAAACTTCTCTCAGGCAAAAGGCAGCACAGCCTAAAACTTTCAGGGATTTGGAAGTGGTGCAGAGCCATGTTGTATCAATGGCCTTTTGTCAGCCATAGATTCAGCAGCATTATGTGGCATTCTTTCTGCAGTCAGTGCACAAATGATCACAAACACAATACTGAAATCAAGTAAAGCTAATGTTTCTGCTGTTGTTCTTTTGATGAAGATTTCTGTTGTAGAAGTGGAGAAGGAGATGATAAATTACAGGATTGATGGAAGAAGGGGTGGGAGAAGCCATGGCTTTCACCCGTAGATGGAAAGATACATGGTAGAAAGACACATGGTAGGTTGTGATTTGGTAACCCAATTTACAATGGAACTTACTTTGCATGACCAGAAACTGCATCCTGTGACTCCTCTTAGATGTGCAGACTGGGTTACTTGGTAGTGATGAGAGAAAGGCAGTGCTCACACATTTATAAATTTGCCTCATATTGTAGACACAATGGTAATACTTAACATGGTCTTGCTCTTAATTTCATTGCCTTTGCTTAATATTGTCTCTTGACCAAACACAAAGTGCCTTTCATGCTAGCATTGCATGGTCTTACACATTCACTCGCAGAAGATATTAATTGCTACACCCCAAAGCCCAGTGAGGGAATAAAGAGCTCTTGTGCTGAGTCATAGAAGCCCAGGTGTGAAAACATTATAGTAATTACTTCTGAGTCATGCTAACAGGTGCATGTAATTAGCTCTGGACAACTTTAGAGTTGGTGAGGAAAAAAAGAAAAAGTATATGCAAAGAGGCTCTAGTAGAAAACCTTCCATAAATACAAGTTACAAAAATGTTCCAATCATACTGTCACTGTGCTTATTTTTCTTGCCAGGCTCTTGTGTCTAACAGCGGCAAGACAAATAGAAAATCTGCAGGTGGAATTCTTCTTATCATCATGGCATCTCCATGCTGCAAAAAACTTCACCTGCTGAATCTCTTAAGTGGCACAGGATCCCTGCCAGAAAAAAAGTTGACCACTCTGACAATAAATGTATGCAATTCTGTTTGAAAGTAATGTGAAATATTAGCTTGGACTCTATAAAACTCCTTTCAATGTGAGGGGAAAGAATTTAGGCTATCTTTACTCCCTGGGGTGTATTTTTTCCTAAACAGGATTGCCAAGTCACAGCTAGAGTTGCCAACTGCCTGAAGAAAAAATGACCTGTGCCTTTAATAGAGATTTTATGGGCTATTTGCCATGCCATGAAAAGCTTCACCTGCCCATTTCTGCATATTGAAAAGCCTCTATCAAAAAGACAGGACAAGTTTCTCCAGTCCTGTTGGTAATGCTGGTCACAGCTAATCCCATCTCTTAACAGCCTATTAGTCATAAGAGGCAACCATTGCTCTTTTCTTGCTCTGTCCAGGCCAACTCATAAGCACAACTCTAATTTTCCCCAACAACAAATGGGAGGAGTTAAACACACACTAATCATATACTCAATGCACCATTTTCATAAACAAATAGGAAATCTGTGGGCTTTTGAGGGGCTACCAGCTTAGTTTTGTAGCAATAGATTAGCACGAGTACTACTGGGAAGTCATGTTAATTGTGGAAAAACTAACTTCTGAGCAGAAAATATGCAAGTGGCTGTTGCTGTCTAGCATCCCATCCCTCCCTAGGTACTGCTTCTACTGCATGTTATATGGACTAAACTTTCAAGGGCAGGGGGCAGAGGGAATGATTGAGGATAACATTCTGGGAGCAATAGTCACCCTTGATTTCCATAGAGTTGTGCAAGGCATGTGATTTGCTGTTACGTGGTGTATGAGTTGGGGCTAGGTGGTGGGGGGGGAGAATCTTTGACTGAGGGCCTGTAGTGGCTGTAAGAAGTCCCATTTAAGAGTGATATGCGGCTACCTATTGCCTAATATCCATGAAATCAGTGGTGGCCAGAACACTCTCCATCCCCCCTACCCCTTGTGTTTCTGCATATGGAGCTGAATTCCTACAAAATCGTCTCATCTCTTGCTAGATAAAACAAAATGAAGGGTCAGACTGTACTTTGAATCAAAAAGTATTACATGCATAATTTAAAAGAAATAGGGGCAAGACAGACAGAAATAACACCACGCTTTCTCCCCCAAATAACCATGTAATTCTTATTTTGCAAGAAGAAATCTTTGAATGGATCTTTCAACTGTATTCCAATCCTGACACTACTCACAAAACAGCTTCCCCTTCTTGATCTTCTTTCATTTCTTGTTTTTATCTTCTTTATAGTTTCTATACATGTTTTCACAGTTGCACAACTCAAATTATCCTCCCCTCACTCTTTTTCCCCTTGCTATAATTTTCTGTTTCTATAAAATGTTTGTGAGAAATTTTCATTTCATATGGATCTAAGGGAGTTCTGATTAATGAAAGTTTACGCTGGAACAAACCTCATTAGTCTTAAAGCTGCCACTTGATTTGTTTTATTATGCAAACCTGTGAGAACTTCCTTTAGAATACTCTGTTTACACTTGTCCCTCTTTTTTAGCATGGGTGACATTAGAGGTGGGCACAAACCAGGAAAATACCGAACTATGAGGATCATGGTTCGTTGCATTTCATGAACCACAAACTTTCACGAACTGGTTCGTTTAGTTTGTGAAAACATCACTTCCAGGGCAACAGGACACTTTCAAGGTTGCAAAAAGCCTCCCCCCCCCCCGTTTCCTAGGAAACAGATTGATTGACACTAGGCTGTCCACAGTGATGAACCAAAAAACGAATCAAATGAACCGACCTAAAATTCATGGTGGTTCGTCAGAAATGGGCTCTGATGAACTGCTGGTTTGTGAAACGGCCCGGTTCGTGATCAATTTTGGTTTGTATTTTGGTTCGTGCCCACCTCTAGGTGACATCATTTTTTCAAAACTTATGGAGATATTTGGAAGAATCATCAGCCACTCCTTGGGTTGTTCTTTGGTTTTATGACATACTGCGCAATCTTACAGCAGGATATACGTCCAGTGGCACTTTAGATACCAGCAAGATTATTCAAGGGTACAAATGTTCAAAAGTCAAAGCTCCCTTCTTCAGATGCCATCCTAATCAGAGCTATACCCTTCTGAGTCCACCGAATTCAAAGAGCTTCAGAGGGTATCATTCTGCTTACACAGTTATTTTTGGACATAAGTATTGGTAGAATGGTACACAAATTAGATGTTTTTAGCCAGCCTGAACTTATGAATTCAAGAGGAACGTTCTGCTGTGGATCTTTCTACCTTGAAATAGGTGGGAATTGTGAAACCCACATTATGAAATACAGGCTATATAACCTTGACTGTTCTCTTAGATTTGCTCCTTTGTGCACAAAATCCCAAACAGACACTCTAGAAACTTTTAATCTTCAACTGAAATGTTCAGCCTATTAGATCCTAGTATTAAGGGATTTTGTAACCACTGTACACTATATAGTCATTGGGGAAATGAACACAATGGGCAGTCAATTCTTTACAATTTGCTACCACTTCTGTTTCACATTGCCAGCATCTGTTCCAAAAGGCTAATTCCATGTAAGAGCCTCATGTCCCTATTAGCATGCAGTTTGCCTTGCTCACTGTTGGTAAAATCTGTGTAGGAGGCACAGGCACATAAGGACCCTTACGTTATGCCAAAACCTAAGCTACCTTACAATCTAGAGAACTGGATCAGAAATTTGAGGTTAGATAGCAACCCTGGGGGGATTTTTTGGTCTCTTGAATCATGTGGCATCACTGGCTGGCTTGAGTTATATGAAAGAATTATTTTTCACCTCCCATATAGGGTCTTTACAAGACAATAAAACACTGTTTGAGCCTTCTGCTATAAATATGGATTCTTAATTTTGTTCAAAACAAATAATATGGCTCTGTTATGGAACTGGGAAACCTTTGCAGATTTGTATTCACCTTGTACCACCAGGATTCATGAATTAGAACAGCACCAGTTTCCAGGGCCATATTATTCACAAGGCTGACTAGGCTGAAGCCTAGGGGTCCCACAGGGACTAGGGGCCCATCCATTTTTTTTGCTGAGGCACACCCCCACATAAATTACAATTAATTGATTCTCTTATATAATCTCTATTAATAAGACAATTAACTGCTTCCTTATTGAAGTGAAACAAATTGTCTCTTATATTAAAACAATTATCCATAAATTATATATTTTAATAAAAAAATTATTACAGTATTAAACAATTATACCCCCAAAATGTGCTTTCCTGAAGAGTTCTACTCATGCAATAAAAATATTTTTTTAAATGTGGATAGAATTCTTCAGACCATCAAAATGGATATAGAGCTACATACTGTGGTCTAGTACCTATGGAACCAGGGTCAGGCTGTCAGCTATAGTAGGGTGAATGATTAGAATGCCGTAGGGGGACAAAAATACCTGAAAGCCTTGGGGGACCAGCCATGGGTTAATACAGCCCTGCCAGTTTCTTTATGTTGCTGATACCAAAGCATACTACAACTAAGAAAATAGCTCCACTTCTAAATTAGAAAGCAGTGTTTCAATAATGCATGCAATGTTCATTACTTTGGTTTATAGAACTTTGCCTACATTGCCAGTTTTTAATTTTACAAGTTCTTCAAACTCCCCAAATTTATTTGGTGTATTGGTTAACATCGCGGAACTCTAACCTGAAGAACCAGGTTTGATTCCCCACTCCTCCGCTTGAAGCCAGCTGGGAGACCTTGGGTCAATCATAGCTTCTAGGAGCTCTCTCAGCCCCACCCACCTCACAGGGTGTTTGTTGTGGAGATAATAACAACATACTTTGTAAACCACTCTGAGTGGGTGTTAAGTCATCCCGAAGGGTGGTAAATAAATCGAATGTTGTTGTTGTAAAAATATTTATATCCTGCCTTTTTCATGGCTCAAGGCAGCTTACAAATCATAATTAAAAACATTACAATTTAAAAACAATACAATAAAGCCCCCAAATATTCCCATCCATGCTCAAGAGATACCGCCAGTTTATATCCCGTTAAAAGCTCTGACAAATTAAATGGTGTTGCACCTCCCTAAACATTTCTGAAAATGCCATTCCTCTTCACTTCCTCTGGGAACCTATTCGACACAGTGGGAGTGACAATGGAGAATGGAAAGGGCCATCTCAGTAAGTTAACCAAGCAACAAGAGGTAAATTGATCTAGTTTTGCTGATTTATATTGAAGGGCAACAGTGGATTTATAGAGAAAATACATAAAAAGAAATGTCACCTTTTGAGCAATTACCGGCTCAGGATATACAAGAGGAAAATGTTATCCTTATGTTAGAAGTGACAGTCTGTCAACTATTCCAGACAATGTCTGGAGCAAGAAATTGGTTATCCTCTTTGTTTTCCTGGGAGAGATCTTGCTGAGCTTATATTATGGCTATTTGGAGTCAAATCAGTTTCAGGACCTGGAACAGCGCAGGCCACAATTTAGGATACAGGAACTGAAAACCAATGCAGCAAATGTTTTTGGATAATCTTCATTAAAGGAAGAAGCAAGAGTCATATACAAAGTCCAGCTAGCTTCCATTTTGTTTTAAGAAGTTCCAAAACTCCCTCGCTCTGAAAATTTTGACCAAGTCAATCAGAGATAAATCTCAGATGAGATAGCTGTAATATACAAAGGAAGTAGATAGCATACTGGGTTCTAATTAAAATATAAAAACAAAGGACATGTAATACCCTATTTACTTAAAAGGAAAACTAGTTTATTTCACACATATACCACCAATAAAAACATTTTCGGGCAAGTAGCTGTGTTTGTCTGTAGTAGAAAAGCAAGATGAGAGTCCTGTAACACTTTACATACCAGTAAGATTTCCAGGGTATAACCTTTCGAGAGTCAATGGGTCTGTATCTGATGAAGGAAGTCTGACTATCAAAAGCTTATACTCTGGAAATCTCGTTGGTCTTTAAGGTGCTACTGGACTCAAATCTAGAAAAAGGTCCATGTTCGGTTTGTAGATATATCATAGTTATGTAGTCATTAAAAAAAACTTTTATGCATGACCTTTTTCTGGGGGATTGTCTTATATTCAGGCCCATCTTCCTTTCAGGTAAATATGGTGCCAACCAAAACAACACAATACAGGGTCAGCATGCAACAGATAAAACAAAAAGGGGTCTTGTGGTTGCTTACATGCTTGAAGCTGGCATTCCCATTGGTTTGCAATTAATATGCATGCTTCAGGAGAGAATTGCAAAATAATCTTTAACTAGATATTGGTCAAGATGTTGGCAGGGTATGCAGGAGCTGTTGGAAAACTAAACAGCAAGCCATTCACAATAAGCATGAACTAGCTTATGAGTATGAAGGTGAGAGCCCCTTATGTAGAATAAGAGAGACACACAACATGTTTGAGCTATATCTGTTGGTTAGATCCAAATTGAATTTTCTGTCAGTGGAATGGAACTTTCCTGCCTCTTCCTTTCCACTACAGTTCACTGATCTCCATGATGACTTCTAAGGAGGATACAGGACCCTTTGGAATGACATGAGGGGGAATCCATGAATGTTGCCTGTTTAGTCTGGAGCCAACCTTTTATATGGATGTTATGGTATATATAGTGATTTTCTGCTGACAGATATCTTGATGGTCCTAACTGGAATTGTCTTGGATATTTTATATATTATGCATTTTACTGTGATTTTGCTCTTGCATATTGTAAGACTCCTTTAATCTTGGCATGCGTGTGGGGGGGTAGTGTATCAAGATTTATTAGAGAAGAAATAAAAAGGGAAAACGTTCAAAAACGCACGTAACACACATACAAAGCTAACTAAGAAAATCAGGGGGAAAGCTGTTTAGAGAGGGCAATAATTACCTGTCTTGAAGACAGAGGTCCTTGAAGGCAGCAAAACAACCAGTGTTTCTCACACAGGCGAGACAAGATTTATGCTACATTGATTTAAAATGTAGTTACACATTCAACCAATTTTATAGACAGCTACTGAAAAAGAAAATTCAGCGCATATCTAGATGGCATATTACAGTTAATCTTCCCTTTGCTGACTCAGAAACAGTGTTTGATCACTTAATATGAATCTGTGCGTAGATCTTGGGATGAATGCAAATGAAACAGAAATGAACACTGAATTTGGTCACAACAGGTACAAATAAGGCCAGATTGCAATGGTCATCAATACATCTAATTCTCAGCATAGCCACATCTGTGGATACTTAAATCTGGAGACTGGAGCCATGAAGAGACAAGACAGTTCTTTTTACACAACTGAAAAAGATCCCTAGGTTTGGAAAAAAATATAAAATCTAAAAAAGAGAGAGAGAGGTGGTGGTAAAACACCCCCCAAGTAACTGAAGTAGCACCTGTAGCTTTAAAGAAACAAATACCTCCTATGGCCCTTTATGGGCAGCCACAATATTGCTATTTGAAGTCTTGGTTTCTGTCATAAAAAGTCAGGGGAAGTGGGCAGGTGACTCACATCCTATGCTCACAGAGGCAAGGATATTCTCCACCCCTATGATATAAAGACCCCCGGCAAAGTATATAATAACCACATTAATGAATGGGAAGCTAGCTGTGCCTCTGAAAGCTTCCCACTTTCATCCTGCTTGATCGCCTGTTCTAGGATGCATGGAATATTAACGGATGCAGCAATACCCAGCATGGTGTCCATTGATGGGGGAAGCTGCCCAAGTACCCGATTTCTGTCATGTAACTGAATAAATGGTAGTCTGATTCTAAGTGCTGTTATCAGGAATTGCTTCACAACTTACCTTGTTCAATAAAAGCTGTTCCTGTTTCACTTCATCTCTGCTCTGATGGCTAGCAAGTATCCCATCAGGGTTGGGTATCCTGGACAGGATCTTGCATGAGTAAGGGGAGGAAGTCTCCGCAACTCAATGCCCACCTGAGTGTTCCTCCCACCTCCCACTCAGTTATTCCTGGTGTGATAGAAAACCAAGTATTGATGCTAGTTTGATGTGGTGGGGTAGGGAACAGGATGACCAGTATCAAACTCTGCTGGAAAACAAGTTAGTGGAAATTAAGAATCAATTAAAGCTACATGCTGAAGGTGTGATTGTGTGAGGTGAAAGGCAAAATGAAAGATCTCCTGAGGAGTGATTTGTCAGACTGCTTCCTGTATGAAGCCTTTAATGCTTCAGGTATGTATAGATGACATCCCTGCCTTTCCTTTATAAGGCAATGGTCAGGAAAGGAATCAGAGACCACTTGTATGAGCCTGTGGTATTCCACTGCTCTGCAGCCCGGCACGGGTCTTGTTTTGTATGTGCTTGTGCTCACTAGGTACTATGCATAGGGCTGGGTGGGAAAAAGGAGGAAAAGGGCTTATGAGTTGGACTTCCGGGATGGGATACTACAAAAGCCTCACTGTTAGTCTTTGTTTTGTGCTCTCCTGTTTTGTGCTGCCCTGTATGCTTAGTTAGGGAACTACAGAGTATGTTCTGCTGCTGCTGTCACTCTTTTTAACTTGGAATAATTGCCGCTGACAGAATGTTGAAAAAGTAAGCTTTGGCTTTTAGAAGTCACTTCAACATCCTCCCAAGGTGGGACTCAAATTTGCTATTCCTTGTTTTCAGTGTAGTGTTCTTTCTCTCTAAACTATCAGGCAGTTTCTGTGCCTTTCCTGTTGTGGGTTCTGTTCCTCGCTGAGCAGGGGGTGTTTTCCCTTCTCTTTTGCTGGATTATGCTAATTAATGTTTACTTTTTGGAGAAGCACTATTTCTATAGCAGGTCTAGAACCCTTCACCTGGGGAGTCAATGCATTCTGCCCATTACTGGACAGATGGCTGAACTGAATGGAATAGTATTCCATCTTTCCCTGTTTGGCTCTGTTTTTCTGCCAAATAATACACATTTGTGCTATCCGGACTCAGAGATTCAAATTCTTTTCTACAGGTGGCCCTGAGATGAATGGCTTTACTTCTGCCTGTCCACTTGTGCATTGTGTGTGAAAGATATGAATGTGCCAGGTTAGATGACATCACAGAGATCATTTGGTCTTTACTGTATACAAATGTGTGTGGCTGTCATTCATGTACACTGTCATGATCAGTGGTTGGCAGCATATTTGCAAGGGATGGTTTGAAAAATGCCAGAGTTGATACTTTTAACTTTTGTTTCTACAGCTGTCATTTGCTAGCAATGATTCTCAGGTTTTAAAACAATGCTACACATCTTAGTCCTAATATAGTATCCGCATAGTATGACCATATGAACATCTTGCCTAAGGCCATTTTGTATAGTCACCACTGTCTGTGATAGCAATCTCCACCCCCCACCCCCCATTTTCACAATGGTCTCTGAATTTTCCAGTTTTGTAAGTCTTCACAGCAATTCAAGCACACCTGCTACAAGCTTGAAATGGATACCACTAGCACCTCCAACACTGATGCAATAGATATGTACATGCTTTTCACAGGCAGCTATTGGACAGTGTTCCTTACCACTGATGTAGGGAGGTGTAACACACTCTCCATATCCATTCCAGTGGAGTTTTTCTTATGCAGTGAACTTTTTCTTATGCATTTTTGTTCTGAATGTAGTAGAGAATGGATATATTTCTGTTTGCGTACAAGAACAATCAGGTATTCATTTTAAAAGAAAAATATATAAACAGAACAGAAAACATAATCCTCAATTCTATTATATGTTCTTCACCACCAACAACAACCAGCAATTGAAGAATCATGGACATTCCTACGGTTCAGTGCAGTGGATGGTCCTTTCATTCTATTACTCTCAGATGACACAATATTCTTCCAAACATTGATCTCATCCATTCGCAATGTCACCCATGAGATCATATCCTTAGATTAGAAGACTGAGGCAATAACTACAATAAAATACAACTCTGATGAACAGTACAGCAAAAGTGAAGGCTGACCTGCATTTATTCTTTGCAGGAGCAATAGCCAAGTATGCCTTGGAAAGTTGCCAATTAGTGATTCTGGCTGGTAGCGAACTGTATTTATTTATTTTTCTGGCAGTCTTCCATTATCAGTGCCTCAGCCAGCCATTGCTCATCGAAATGATAGCCATCATTTTAAAAGCAAGACTTAGACCTCTCTATGAAGTTAATGAAAATTCCTAGGAAAGCTCAATTCTACCACTGAGAGTCCAAATCAATGTCCTTCCTAAGAAGGGTACTCCCCCCTCCCCCTTGTGCAGTTGGGACAGCTGAACATATAAGAAGATGTCTTCACTCAATATAGTTTCAGGTGGGTAGCCATGTTGGTCCGTAGTAGAAGAGCAAGGTTTGGGTTCAGTAGCACCTTAAAGACCAACTAGATTTCCAGTATTAGTTGGTCTTTAAGGCGCTACTGAACCTGAATCGTGCTCTTCACTCAATATGAGTCACTTAGGTCCATCTGTAGCTCAATATTGTCTACAATGAGTGATGATGGCTCACCAGTCTTAGGCAGAGAAATCTCTTTCCAAACACCTGCTATATAAATTTATTTAGCTGGAGATGAAAGGGATTGAACCTTGGACCTTCTGCATGCAAAGAAAGGGCTGTACCACTAAGCCATTTGCCATGTGATACACATTCACTTGTTCAGTGCTTACAATAGAATGGCCTCCTCTTCACACAGACTTTCTTGTTTCCTCCAGTGCCAGGATTATGTCATCCTCAGTTACAAAAGTATATCATTCTCATTTTTATGAGTATTACCACCATCTGAAGGAAGACTGGCTTTCACTAGAAATAAGATGGCTTTGGTAGTGACATCTCAGTTGCAGAATACCATCACGAACAAAACATGCCACATCTGCTCTTCCCTTTCTTTGTAGGAAAGTTGTGGGAATGTTTCTTTGTCTTTGGATATTTGAAATTTTGGTCACAGGGAACTAATGCTATTTTAATATTATTCAATTTATATACCGCCCATCAGGACAACTTAATGCCACAGCCAGAGTGGTTTACAAAGTGTGTTATTATCCTCACGACAATCACTCTGTGAGGTGGGTAGGGCTGAGAGAGCGAGAAGCTGTGACTGACCCAAGGTCACCCAGCTGGCTTCAAGTAGAAGAGTGAGGAATCAAACCCAGTTCTCCAGATTAGAGTCCTGCCACTCTTAACCGGTTCTCCAGATTAGAGTCCTGCTGCTCTTAATGACTACACAAAACTGTTGGGGGGGGGGGTTAAGTTGTATTTGTAATGATTATAATGGTTGCTATGAACCACAGTGGTAAGAGTCAACCAGTGGAGGCAGAAAGAACCAACATTCCTTTAAACATATCCACCTTCCACCATGCCCACAAAAATGAGATCTTATCTTATAACTAAGGAAACTTCAATCCCTTGGAAACAATTTTGTAGGAAGAGGCCAGGTTGTACAATGAAGGGGACTCTGTTCTGTTCTATTCATCTCAAAGAAATGGAGTAGAATTTATGGAATTGGAGGAGATTTATGGAAACTCTATGGAATTAAGAAGAAAACTCCATTGAGTGAATCCAGTGCATCTTCACTAGCCAGATGTAGATAATAGGGAGCGAGATTCCCACTCCTGAGGCCATGTCAGGTTTCTAGCTCCTCTTCTTGTTTAATCACATGAAGCAAAGTTATTGAGTGTTAGGAGAGTTGGGAAGAACAAGTGGCTTATACAGAAGGACTGGGAGAAGTTCTATTTTACCCTTTTTTATTCAAGAAGACAACTTTAACCATAGAAGCAGATTTGTGTGTGTGTGTGTGTGTGTGTGTGTGTGTGTGTCTTTGTTTCAGGATTCTATGACATGTGCAGGCCATAAAAGTGTAGAGCCGATTAAGATGAGCAAACACTGGAATCAAGTTTTGTTCAGCTTAACTGAACAAAAGTCAATTTTCCACTAATAGGCAGGTCAGCTGATTATTTTACAAAAAAATTATGCTTTAAAGTCCTACAACTTTTTGTGCTTTCCCCCCTGTCCTTACTACCATGAATATTAACCAGGAAAAAAAAACCCAGACATCTCACTTCAGATTGAAAGTTCAGGGAACATTTTTAAAGTATATTTTAAATGCAAGATGCATAGTAGTGTTAATCTGCTGAGTCAGCTATGAAAACTGGGGCCTGATCTTCCCAGACTAACATGTGCCATGTTCAAAGCATTTGCAGTGCAAAAGGATATTGTTGGATATTACAGAGAGCTCAGTAAAGCTACACAAAGCCTTCCTGAGACATTTCAGGAACAGGAATGCCTCTTGCAACAGATATTTTATAAGTCTCATCAAATTTGCTTTCAGTTTTACTTAAGATAAAATTATCTATTCTCCGGCCTTTTATAGTCACCGTGCAGAGAGTGACCTTAATGCACCATTATATGATTCATTCTAGTGAGCATCTATGTACAGTCATATATGGACAGGCACACACCAGGGCAGCCTTCCATAGGATGCTACTGTCATTATTACAGAGCATGTGTTTGGCCACTAGCTGCGCTGAAAAATAAGCAGATGGTTATACAAGTTTTGCCATAGTTGAGATGGCTCATCTGCATTCAATGTCTCTTCACAGGCCACATTCTACCCTCCATATATTCTGGCATACTTTCACCGAGCTAAATGTGACTTTGCTGGGATGAATGGGCTTTGCAGCCAGTTTTGACATGTCTTTCTATTGCCAATACCCTCCCTTGGGTTCTCTTGTACACAGCAAGGAAAGTCTGTCCAATATAAATAATTTTTGACAACCAGAATAATGGAGCTTATGTATTTATACATGATATATCATACAACCTATATGTCCTTGCTTATTTAGCTCATCCCACTCTAAGTTCTTGATTACTAGCTTTAGGGTAAAGGAGACGCTGCTTTCTCATGAGATTTACAGACCCATTTGGCAGAGACTGTGACTTGAAATCATCTCTGGCTGGTCTCCATTCAAGTCATTTGGAGTTAAGCCAAGAAAAAGCATGACCCAAGCAGAATAGATAGATTTTTAGTTTGGCTGCTCTTCCTACCGATCTTTTAGTGCTGGATTACTGCTTTTTGGTGCGAGTCATTCTTCCCCCACATCCAAATCCAGGTCACACAGATATTTATAAAAGTAAATCAGACCAGCATTCACTAAACAGTCTTAGTGCCATCTATACTATAACACTGTATGAGTTTTATGCCACTCTGATTGTCCTGGATCCCCCTTTTCAAAACTGTTTTGAAAAAATTCTGTCTTAAGAGATTCCTACAGCCCCACACAAACAGTTCTCTGGGTTCCCTGGGAAGAAGGAATAACCATTATACGAGTTTTAGTGTTTGTTGCAGATTCTTCCTAAGCCTTCCCATGGTGGTTTCAGATTATTTATTTATAATTATTGATTTCCTTTTTCAAGTTACCACAAACTAACCCTTTCTATTTGACCAAACTGCCCTTTGATCACAAACTTCCAATTGACCCATGCACCAGCAGTGTGCCATTGGCATGGCACACCATTTCAACAATGGCAATTTTGTTACAGGCTGAGCAGTTATCTAAAGTTGGAACAGCCAGCCTCTGTACTCTCATGGGCTACTCTATTCTCCAGCCAGTAGTCTGGTGGTCAGAGGTGTATTTTGACACACAGCTGGTGGACAGCTTTTTAATAAATTCTGTAAACAGAATCAGCCTGGTCACTACATGCAAAACATGAAGAAAGAAGTAATATTATAGTAATAATAAGTTTTGAGCCTCTGTGTGTTTCAAAACAAGCTTTTCCTTTCCCCATATTTTTATGAATTTCCCATAATTTCCCCATATCTTGATGAAAATCTGGTAGGGTTGGAGGGAGAGGTAGTGAAAGGTATCACGGTGTGGTAAACATGTCTCCCCACAGCAATCCTACCAAATTTGTATCCCGATGTTTCCTCAAATGTCTCATTGAGGACAGATGGCTGCCTGCTGTGCCTAAAAACGATTCTTACCTTATTTCCATAAACAGTCCTACTGAGGTAATCATGACCATAGCCCCCTTTTCCCAGAATCTTCCTCCCACTCCAGTTCCAGTACAAGCCCACTTTCCTCCCTGTGACTAGTATACCTGTCTTCTCTTCAGTTTGGCTACTCTCTGCCGTGTCTGTTTGGGGTTGCGCTGTTGCCTTGGCAGTAGCATCCTCTGCAGCAGTGGGGCTAACGGCAGTGGTGACAGTGGCAGGCACATCGGCTTGTTTAGGTTCCTCCTTGACTGGGGTATCGTCAGCCTTCAAGGATGGTGAGTTATCAGTGGAAGCTTTAGTGGCACTTTCCGTTTCAGTGGCGGCAGGGGAGGCTTTTTCCTCTGATGGAGCAGCGGGAGTTGTGGCCTTTGGGGCAGGTTGTTCTGAACCTGTGTCGGCTGTGCCCTCCCCCTGCTTCTCAACTGTTGGGGTGCCTCCCTCTTTGTTGCCTTCTGCAGGCTGGGCATTCTCAGATGGAGCCACGTCTGTAATACCAGCTTTGCCATCAGCCAGACCATTAGCAAGGACTTCCTCCTTTTTCTCACCAACTTCAGCATCAATAGTTTGGGCATCTCCCTTCTTCTCCCCCTTAAGCTTTTTCCTTGTTATGTGTCCACGGAAGCTAGCCTGAATTTTGGTGGCTGCCTTGTGAGCTTTATCTTCTGGTTTGATGCCATCTTGTTCAATCTTTTGGTCAATGTCTTCATTTTTTTCAACCTGTTAGGAAAAACAAGAGGGAAGAAAAATTAATTAGTAATCTCTTGGGCCAGAAAACATCCAGTAAAAACTAGCTGGGATGATTGGGCAAGCATGTTACAGTAAACTAAATCAGGATATCTTTTTCATTTGTAGGTACAGTTAGGGGTGCAATTATCAACATACATATTATCAGCTTGTAGTCAGCAAAGGGGAACTGCAACTATTGCTGAGACACCTGTCCAGTGCTGCAGGGTTCAAACAGGGGAACTAATGTCTATGAGCAAGGTGTGCGTGGACATTAGTTCCATGGCATCACATACTTACAGATCATGTCTTTGGCAGGCATAAATCATAAGCTACTGAACACGTCAGCAGAGTTAGCTCTGGATCCTTTGAATTGCAACAATTCTTGGCTGCTTTACTCATCAGATTTAGACTACAAAGAAGTGTTTCTGTATGTCACTCCCCCATCAGAAATCCAGTTGAAACATTATGTGGGAAGTGTTATGACGCATGTCTACTTCCAGAGAAGATACAAATACACTGAGACATTGGTAGCAGTTTGGCATATCTGAGTTTTCCACAAAGATATGGAGGCACATTTTATTCCCTCTCATACTAACTTTTCAGTAGAATTTTGATCAGAGAAATTAGATAAGAAAACTTTCCAGACATCTAAAGAAAATATAGAAAGCACCACAGCTGTGCATTTATACTGAATAATGCAGGACTTATTTCTGAGTAAACATACATAGTAGGCCTAGAGTCTCTTACATCACAAAGTGCACAGCAACATAATGCACAATCTGTCAGGAAAAACTTTTATCATTTGATAAATGTAATGAGGTTCATTTTAGAAACCATTTCATTTTCTTCATACTAACATATTTTCCAGGATGGAAAACTTTGCCAGCAAGGGATTGTTCATACCTGTGGCTTATGTGAAAGGTTCTGACCCACATGCTCATATTCAAAATGGCAGCACAACCCTTCATAGATGCTTAGAACTAAGCTTCTAGGTTTTTTTAGAGCAGGATGGTGCCACAATTCAATACTTTTCACACCTATTGATTTCAGGGGGAGAATGAGGCACATTAAAAGCACTGGATTTTTTAAAAGCTGGATTGTCCCCATTGCTTTCAATGTTTTATTGTGTGTGTGTTTTATTTATTTAGAAAATGTATCTGGTGCCTCTCCAGAGATCTGCATGATGCAGCTCACAAAGCAAAATATTATAAAAATAATTAAAATTAACAAAACATTAAAAACACAGACATTAAGAACCCAGCCAGAGCACACTCGAGTCTGAATGAGATTGCCCTAAGAGTGACGAGTCAAAGTAAGTTTCAGTAGCTGGAAGTGTGAACCAGGCTCTTAGATGCTATAATGCAATAATAAGTGTAACATTATGCCTTTTCATGCCATGATTATCCACCAGACCCCTAACAATCAGTATGAGGTGGAGCTTTTCAAAACTAGCTGTGTCCCTCCAGTTATGGGGGGGGGAGTGTCAGGGGGGACCAGTTACTGGAAACAGCAACAGACAAGCTAAGAGACCATAAGGTTTGAGCTTGTAAAATATTAAACCCAAAAAACTAGGCACTGCAATAAAAGTGTTAAAAATGCCACAGTGCCTGCGTTGGATTTGTCAAGCCTTGTGTTACTATAAGTATTTAAACTTCAAAAAAGATTTATGGCTATAAAATTAGTTATGCTACAATTCTAATAACAATTTCGTAGGAATAAGTCACAGTGAGGCAAACAGGGTTTACAAGGTATTAAACTGCATGATGTTCAACATTGCAAATAATGCTGAGATCCTATGCACAGTTTGCTTGTGAATTTGGGTGGATCCTCCTCATATCCTACCACCCCACTGAGCAAACTTTATTCAACTATTCATTCATTTATTAAAATATTTATAGCCCATCGTATATTTTAGCTCAAGTTTGAAGCCTTCATTCAATCACAGGGGGTTTCTTCTTATTTAAGTGGCTCTTCTGTTAGTGGAAGAGCCATTTAAATTGGAGGAAGGCTACTTAGAGGATGGTTGAATCCACCCCACTAAATTCTGTCAAATTTACACCCTAGTAAACTGATGAATACTGGGCCGTAAAAGATAACAAGCAAGCTATCACCTGGGCTGCTTTTGCACAACAATGGGAAAGCCACCCCTGCTGTGCAAACGGCAGCAAGAGGCACTGAGGTGTGCAAGGATGGCATTCAAATGACTTCTACCCATGCCACCCACTGCTGGCACCATCCCTTCCTGCCCAAAAAGGGCCAACCAGAAGTCAGTTTTGCCAACCCACCCACTGGAAGCTTGGCAGCTCCCTCACCACCACCAACAGAGTTCACAGCTGAGTTTTAGCTGAATATTTTTTAAAGCCCTGTTAAAGGGCTAAAAGGGGAGCATTGCAGAAGCTGAGCATTGTCATTCTGAAGATGGGGCTAAGCTCTGTCCCCCACCTCCTTGCTTGGCTGCTGGCAGGGCTTTCACACAGAGGCTGTGCCTGCAGCTATTGTGCTATTTCTCCAGTTTAAAAGGGAATACCCAGGATCCCCAACTATCACGTGGAAACTGCCAAATAACAATACTGTGTGCCGCGAAGAGAAAAATTCCCATGTGAGAAAAGCCTTTATTTTTCTTTACATTATCACTGTGATGGTAGCATCTTTATCAGTGTTGATTCTTGTTTGTTAACTTATGGGTTTTGTTTTCTAAGACAATTTTACTACAAAGGGGACTTTAGATCAAAAATATCTGATTCATTCCATTTTCTAGCCTAAGGCTGTAATTCTATAAACAGTTACTGGGAAATAAACTCCAATGAATGCAGGGGTGATTGCATCTGAGTGAAAATGCTTAGGATTTCACTGCATTCATGATTATATTTCACGTGTAGAATGTTTTAAGCCACACAGGGCCCCCATTTGGGAGAAAGGCAGGATAACAATGAAGTAGCGTCAGTGACTTCTATTGATGATTCCAAAAGGGTAGTTACATTCATCTGTTTCAGCAAAATTAAACAGCAGACTGTGGTACCTTAAACACTTCCCACTGCTACTGTTTAATTTAATTTAAAGATTAAAATGAAGGAGAAGAGAAAACTGTAACCCACTTCAGGTCCCCATTGGAGAGAAAGGTGGGGTAAAAACGAAGAAAATACATTTTATTCATTAAAAATATCAAAAAAAAGCAGGCTTTCAGAGAAGATCCTAAAGCTTATATTTGCAAATATAATTTCTTGAAAGTGATTGCTGCAAAAGTCCTAGTCCATTGTTCCTGAAGGACCTTTACAATAGCGAGCACAAATCCAGCATTTTCATTACATTTACATTATGTGCATGTAGTATAGATTGTTGACCAGAAGTAGTCCTTCACTGTTAGCTTTGATATATTCAGCAAAGTTGTCCTTCCTTGCAGGAATTAATTTGTTCCACTAGCCAAATTCTGCATTTAAGATTTTGTGCCATCACATCCTGTGAGATAAAGCTGCTCTAATGCTGTAATTCACCTGGAGAAATGCAGCAATTGCTTTTAGCCACTTTCATTCTCAAGTATCCTATGCTGAGGCTCAACTTATATGTTTTCATGGATATGCAGTCTCCCTTTTGGCTGAATTGAAGTTCTGCAGACTTTTGGCTGTCCATTTGAATACGTCACCTATTATTACTCTGCTTAGATAGTTTAAATCCACTCTCATCAATATATCTAATTCTCAATGTGGCCCCATTTTTGGATATATAAATCTAGAGACTGGAGCCATGAACAGATGAGACATCTTTCTAGAAATCTGAGAAAAGCTCTAGGTTTACAGACAAATCTGAAATCTAAACAAAGAAGCAAGCACAAAGGGGTTAAGCCCCCCAAACAATCCAAGCAGCATCTGTAGTTTTAAGAAACAAATAGAGTTGCCAGCTCCAAGTTGGGAAATTCCTGGAGATCTGGGGGGTGAAACCTGAAGAAACCTGGAGAAAGTGGGGTTTGGGGAGGGAAAGGACCTTGGCATGGCATAATTCCATAGAGTCCACTCTAGGGGTGCCAGACCCCTGGTAGGGGTTCGGGATCCCCCGCCCTCGCCCCCCACATCCCGCCCCCACTTACCTGGCCAGTGGGGGGTGCGCATCCTCTGTGCGCGCTCCACTGAGGAGCTGTGCGCTCCCGCAGATTGCGCCCATTTTGAGGCGCTGTGGAGCGCTCCTGCACTCCGCAGCGCCTCAAAACGGGCCCGTTTTGGCACGGATTGGGCCCATTTTCAGGCACTGCGGAGCACAGGAGTGCTCCTGTGTGCCACAGCACCCCAAAATGGGCCCGATACGTGCCAAAATGGCCACGGATTGGGCCCATTTTTGGCCTGGATTGGGCCTGTTTTGGGATGCTGCCATGCACAGGAGCGCTCCCGCACTCCACAGCGGCTCAAAATGGGCCCAATCGGGATTCAGTTTCGTTTTCCCAGCCATGTTGGACGCTCCTCTCCGCAGGTCCAGGAGGAAGCGCCCAAGCAGCCTGACCAGGTGGTTGACCTGCGAGGGTTAACCCCCAGGACTCCCAGTGAGGGGGTCAGGGTCTGGAGCGCTGCGGGAAGAGCCCCCTGAAGTCAATGCAGGGAGTAAATTGCCCGTCTGCTCCTACGGAGGCCGGCAGACTTGCGCAGCACATCGCGTGCTGCCGGGCCATGGAGAACGGCAACAAGCAGAATTAAGGTGAAAACCTGTAAGTAAGCGAATCCCTTCTGTCATTCCAAGCGTATGCAAAGGATTGGTGGGAGTTAAAGCTAAGAAGGTTCGGATATCTTCCCCTTCATTGAGTTTTGGAATTTAGTTGGTGGACTCCCCCCCCCCCAAGATGGCGACGAAAAAGCAGAGCCCTGCTGTGAGCAAATCTGTTTCGGCTGCTTTGCAGGGGAAAGGAGAGTCTCTTGAAGAGGTGGTTAAGCGGTCGGTCGTTGAAGCTATGAAGCCCTTTGTTGATAAGCTAAATGAAATCGGTCAAAGGGTTGGCTCAGTTGAGAACGAAGTGAAAACCATTAAAGACGTAGCGTCTGGGGCAGAGCAGTCTGCTTGGGAAAACGCAGTACTCATGAAAGCAACAAACAAAGAAGTAAAGCTTTTGGAGAATCAATTGATAGGGTTACAAGTGGATCGTGCTCAGACTGTATTGCGTCTTCAGAATGTGAAGGAGGAGGAAAGTGAAAACTTAAAGGATTTGGTGTCGGAACTTTTGGCGTCATCTGCAAAGGCAACTAAAGAAGAGTTAAAAAGCGATATTCTGGAAGTCCGCTGGACATCTTCAAAATATGCAACGAAGCGGCAGCTGCCTCGCGAGATTATTATCGATTTTTCATCTAAGAAGACTCGGGACACCATCTTATATAATTCGTACAATGTGGACTTGGACTTTCTGGGTAACAAGGTTAAGATATTGAAGGACGTTCCATTTTTAGCTCGGAAAAGAAGATTCAAATATAAAAGGTTTGCAGCTTTTCTGAGGAAGCGTGAAATAAAATACAAATGGTTATTTCCGGAAGGTATCTGGTTCAGTTATAAAGACCAAGCCTACAAGATAACATCAGAAGTACAGCTGAGGGACTTTGTGTTTAATCATCAAGAGTTCCAGCAAGGAGAGGATTTAGAATCTGAAGGGGGGAATAGGGAGGAAGGAGTGAGCGCAGCTACTGTAGCTGTTCAGAGAGAGCTGCGACCGAGACACGGGGGGGGGGGGGAAGAAGACCTGATCCTGACTGTAGTTTGTATTTTATAAGATCTACCAAACTAAGAGCATATTAGAAAGTTTAACTTTAAATAATTGTATTATGAAGGGAATGCAATACTTGTAGATGTAGTGTGTGTTTTTTATATGTTGTTTCTTCCCTTTCCCCCTGTTCCCTTTTTCCCTTTTTTGTAGTTTTTGAGGTTAGTAATTAAAAAAAAAAAAATTAAAAAAATGGGCCCAATCCACTCCAAAACGGCAGCGGATCAGGCCCATTTTGGCCCAGATCGGGCCTGTTTTGGGATGCTGCAGTGCACAGGAGTGCTCTTGCGCTCCACAGCGTCTCAAAATGGGCCCAATCCGTGCCAAAACAGCAGCAGATCAGGCCCATTTTGGCCCCGATCAGGCCTGTTTTGGGATGCTGTGGTGCACAGGAGTGCTCCTGCGCTCCGCAGCACCTCAAAACGGGCCCGATCTGCATTCCTGAGCTCCACAGCAGCCCCCAACATGAGCCCCTGCAGAGCGTGGGCATGCTGGAGGGGGGGCATATGCAGCATGATGACATCACTTCCCGGAAGTGACATCATCACGCTTTGCAGGAGCGCATACTCCCCTCAGAACAGAGATAAGAGCCAGGCCCCAATCCCCCGCTGGGAGATTGAGGGGGCCTGGCAATCCTAGTCCACCCCCAAAAGTAGCCATTTTCTCCAGGTGAACTGATCTCTGTGGCCTGGAGACCAGTTGTAATTCCGGGAGATCTCCAGCCACTACCTGGAGGCTGGCAACTCTAGAAACAAATGCTTTCTGTGGCCATGGCTAAGTTGCACCACGGTAGTGCCACTTGAAGCCTTGGTTTCTGACAGGAAAAAGCAGGGGGGCAGGATCCTTTTCAGGGTTGATTTGGCCTTTAAGAAAGGTCTCATTGGGATACACGCAACTTCCATGGCTCACTCAGGCCCAGCTGCTATCTACTGTTGAAAAATAGTCCACCCATGAAAGCCAGCGTGGTGGTATTATTGGGAGTTTCACACTGGGATCTGGGAGAGCCAGGTTCAAATTGCTACTGCCATGGAATCTTGCTGGATGACCTCGGAACAGATACATGCACTCAGCCTAACCTATATCACAGTGTTAATGTGAGGATAAAATGAGAAAGAATGATGTAAAGTGCTTTGGGTCCACATTATGGTGAAAGGTGCAGTATAAATGTAATAAGATATTATATGATGTATGCTAATTAGATTTTATAATATTTATATTTGTATTATTTTAACTGAAGTTTTAACTGGTATAATATTTACCAATAAGGGAATGTCTTATTTTATTAGTCTAAAGCTGGTTGTGGACCGAAATAAATTCAATTCATTCATTCAATGTAATCAGGGCTTTTTTTCTGAGAAAAGAGGTGGTGGAGCTCAGTGGGTTGCCCTCAGAGAAAATGGTCACATGGCTGGTGGCCCCGCCCCCTGATCTCCAGACAGAGGGGAGTTGAGATTGCCCTCCCTGCCGCCAAGTAGCGTGGAGGGCAATCTAAACTCCCCTCTGTCTGGAGATCAGGGGGCGGGGCCACCAGCCATGTGACCATTTTCAAGAGGTTCCGGAACTCCATTCCACCCCGTTCCTGCTGAAAAAAAGCCCTGAATGTAATAAATGTAATAAATAATAAATATAGCTAAAGATGAGGAAGGCAGATAAAATTTAGACTGATGGGTGGATGGGAAGAAGAGAAGGAAGCAGGGGCAAGTGTCAATATGGTGGAGGGAAAGAGAACCTGGAGGAGGGAAAGAGAAAAGAGTGTGGGGAGGGGAACATGGGAACCTGTGGTGCAACTGGGTCTGGGCTAGAGTCCAGCACTATGCAACTCAACCAGATTTGTATGAAGGATAAGCTGACAGGGTAGATAAGAAGGTTTGGTGTAGTGGTTAAGAGCAGCAGAACTCTAATCTGGAGAACTGGGTTTTATTCCCCACTCCTCTGCTTGAAGCCAGCTGGGTGACTTTGGGTCAGTCATAGCTCTCTCAGAGCTTTCTCAGCCCCACTCTCCTCACAGGGTGATTGTTGTGAAGATAATAATACTCTTCGTAAACTGTTCTGAGTGTGGCATTAAGTTGTCTTGAAGAGTGGTATGTAAATTGAATGTTTTTGTTGTTATTGTTATTATTATCACTATTATTATAGTGAAACAGAAGACCGGGAAAGGGGGAGATAAAGGTAGTTTGGCTGATGGGTGGGAAGGAAAGGAGACAGGAAGAGGTGAGGCTAGGGGGGCTTTCAGGGATAGAACAGAGTTAGGATTATCAGTCCCTTGGTGGGAGCAGGGGATCTCTAGCCCCCAGCCTCCCTCCGCCTGCACCATTCACTTGACCTGCAGGGGGGAACGTGCAGGGAATGGGCCCCAGAGCTTCAAAGCATGCAGGAGTGTGCTCTGGAGCTTTTCCGTGTTATTGATGTTATTCCCAGTGCAACAAGATGTTATTCCCAGTGCAACAAGAAAGGGAAGGTCACTGTGTGGGGCTGATTTTGACATTATTCCCAGTACGACAAGGAAGAGCTCTCTGGAGCACATGTGCATGCTTCCTGTGTGATTGAGGTAAGTTCACCCCCACATGCCCCCACATGCCCCTTGGTTGGACTCCAGCAGACCTGGCAGCCCTAAATAGAGTGGAAAATGAGATGCCTCCTGCAAGTCCTTGCGGGTGCCCCAGTTGTTTTTTCATATTTTCAAGAACTCTAGTTTCAAACATTTCTAGCCTAGTTATAAATATTTGGCCAAAGGCATTCAGTTGTTTGTTGCACATAATTTTATTTCTAAGAAATCCCCCTAGAGCTTTTCATAACAATATTCATACAGATTTACAGTATTTTCATTTAGTATGACCTTTCTCCTCATCGCCTGTTATTGTCTTCAAAGTAGAGAATAAGGGATTATCAAACAATGTCCTTTAAATCTGGATTAAACTGATTCATAGTACATACCAACAACCTCTACAGTGTGTAAAATATAAGACAGCTTCAAGTATTAAAGTGATTCAAGTCTTTCCAAATAGACTTATATAGTCTATTATAAAGTTCTGTCTAGGCCTTTTACATATGACCAAATGTTATTTTATAGATCTTCTTTTCATCTATCTATGAATCTTCCTCTTGGTAACTGTTAAATCTGCAGTGCCATGTCAACAAGAGGATGCCTTCCTATCAGTATTGTAAAATGCTTTGTAAGATGTGTGAAAAGCTTTGTAAGACAAAGAAGAATAAAGAATATTTCATAGGAGGCTTTTTCAGCACTATCCCAAATTGCACAATTTTTTTTCACTGGAACACTTGGAAAAGTCCTTAGAATTTTTCACGCTATGCATTTCAAATGTGAAAACCCTTCTTTTAAGTAGCATTTTACTTATTCTAAAAGAGGAAATATTTCATAGAAGTTTCTTTTCATTCTTCTCCCTAATTACCCAACTTGTCCATTGGAAAAATCGGGGGGGGGGGGGCGTAAAACAGCCTTTACATCTTTATCTATGGGAGGCCTGAGAGGTGATGTCCTTTTATGGGGCTGTTTTTGCCTCCCAATCTGCCTCTGTTGAGAGATATGGCACCACAGCAAACCATACCTCCAGTCCTGGTGAGGTGGCATGAGTGGGGATGGCTTCCCTGTGGTGTGTGGGGGAAAGGGCAGCTGTTTGTTTGTTTATTTGTTTGTTTGCTTGTTTGTTTAAGCTTCTCGCCCGCCCGCCCTGCTAGTAGGCTCAGAGCAAGCTATAGCAAATATAACTACATTTTTAAAACATAATAAAAACAACATCATAATTAATACAGAACACAGTTCCCAGATAGCATCTAGTACAGCCCACCCCTGCAACCATTCACAGAGTGGGGGGAGGGAGGGAACAGTCACTGGTGTCCACACGACAACTCAGGTGGGCCCAAGATGACTATACAACTCCTCTGACAAGAGACCGGTAGGGAGGCTCACTAAGATGTATACAAGACTGGCCTCAGCTATATGCATGGTGGAACATCTCAGTTTTACAGGCCTGCCGAAAGGATAAGAGATCTTGGCGGGCTCATGTATTTACAGATCCAGAGGAGTTGGCCGTGTTAGTCTGTAGTAGCAAAATAGAAATAAGTCCGGTAGCACCTTTAAGACTAACCAACTTTACTGTAGCATAAGCTTTCGAGAAGCACAGTTCTCTTCGTCAGATGCATGGAGGGTAATTTACAGATATTATTTACAGATATTACAGATGGAGGGTATTTACAGATAAAGAGTTCCACCAGGTTGGGTATTTATCAGCTGATCTATGCACTCTCCATAGTACATACGGCGTGAGGTGGTCCTTAAGGTATGCTGGCACAGGGCGGTGGTGATGTCATTTGTGTGGCACACCCAAAATCCTTGTGCCGGCCCTGGAAATGGTGCTTGTTAGAAATACATTTACAAGCCCACAGCACTATGGATCTTCACAGTCCCCTGGCAAAATGAATTATCCTGCAGGGCAGAAAGTATGAAGTCCTGTCTGACTGTACTTGGACAAAAGCAATGCACCCAGATGAAGAAAGATCAGTGTCAGCAGGACAATGACAAAAAGGATGGGCTTCCCCCATAAAATACGGTTATTGCTAAGGTCAAGGCAACATTTAGCATGAAAGCCTGCAGAATCTGGTATCTCTCCAGACACATGGCTTTCTGGACTTGGGCAAGGGGGAGAAGATAAGACAAGACAAGACAAGATAGTGAGGGAGCCATGGCTCTCAGTGGTAGGGCATCTGCTTTGCATGACAGAAGTCCCAGGTTCAATCCCCAGGACCTGCAGTTTAAAGGATCAAGTTGAAGGTGATGTGAAAGACATCTACCTGAGACCCTGGACAGCAGCTGCTAGTCTAAGTAGACAATGGTCTGATTCAGTACAAGGTAGCTTCATGTGTATTCATACATTCATATGCATTAATAAGAAAGCTGGCCAATATAACATAGGAACACTGCAGCAGCCCAAACAACTAAACATAGGGGAAATACACTGTAATAGTGATTTAATATCATTTCCAATGAGAGCCTTTCAGCCCAATCAAGCCAAGAAGTTTCACTTGGTGGAACAGAAACAGACAGTAGAAATCTGATTCATATCAGAATATATGGGCTGGATCCCACAAAGCATTTCTGTGTGCACAACAGCCATGTGCAACTGGAAGTACCATAAAGCTAAGTGTGCTAACTTAAAACGATTGGAGCTATGCTTTTAGTTCCACATGCACAACATATAGCACAAGGTAATTTTTAAACTGGGCCAGTACTGGAATTAAATGTTGTGTCTGTAAACCTTGTACCATTACTTATGCATGTGGAACAGTGCCAAGTACAATTTCCTTTCCCTTCGCACTTTGCCTGAACCAGCCCTCTCTCTGAGTGTCTATGCCATCTGTCCATACCACACTGCTCTCGAATGCACATTCACATTCTATCTCAGTTAGTCAAATATAAATACAATCTTCAAGTAGAACTACGGGAAACTGGTAAAGAGCAGCTGCAAGTAGGAATTAGCTGCTGCTACTGAGGAGAGACCAAAGGGGGCCAGTGGATCCTTACCTGCAGATTTTGGAGGAAAAGGAGAACTAGATCAGTAATAGGGTTGCCAATTCCAAACTGGGAATTTCCTAAACCTGCGGAGGCAGATCCTGGGTTTGAGGAGAAGAGGGATGTGATGCCATAGAGTTCACCCTCCAAAGCTGCCATTTTCTCCAGGGGAACTGAACTTTGTAGCCTAGAGTTGTAATTCCTGGAGAAATCCAGGCCCCACCTGGAGGATGGCAACCCTAAAATATGCAAGCACACTTTTTAAATTCACCAATAGTACCCTGCATGGCCTAATGACATCAGCAACCTATGCAGGATACTGCTGGTCTGTCATCAGTCAAGATGCTCACCTAGTCACCCCTGGAGGAAAGAGAAATTGGTGGGTTCCTGGAGATTAGGAGGAGAGCTAGCTAGTAGCCTAGGAAATGAGGACTGGTGGCTCATAAATTCTGGCTCTCTGGGGCCTACATACTCTTCCAAATGATCTTCCCAGTGACTCCTGCTGGTCTTCTGGAGTTCTACAGTATTTATATTATAATTGCCGGACTTAGTATGTTGCATACGCTAATTTAGGAAAAGTTGGTTCAGCACTGCATGAAAACAGAGCAATGATTCATACAAAATGAGGCACCATCCAAGTATATTATATAAACAGACAGTATACTCTGTGCATTTGGTACAGCAGGGGATTGCTAAACTCAGAATCTTTAAATCAAGTTTACAAAATAATGAGCTTTTGTTAAAAATTATAATTCATTTGAGAGGGTTTTTTTTAAAGACTCTGGAAATTTTAAGATTATTGTATGATTTTAGAAGCTTGAAACAAGAAAATATTAATTCTGTAATTTCATCTTCTGAGCCCTGAGAGAGAAGCTCACCATTAATCTAACTTCTTTCAGTACAAAAAAGCCATAATTTTGTAGGTTCCCTAGAGTCCTTTCTATCTTCCTGTATTGGGGAGGAAGCTGCTATTTCCTAGCCCACTTCCAGGTGCCTCTGCCAAAAGCAATGTATTCATATCTACCAACTTGATGAGTCATTTCAGATCAATCCATAAACTGTTTCTCAGAATTTGGCTCCCCTTGATTCTTTGATCAAAATTCTGTTTCAAGGTGCTACATCACCATGCACTCCATGTTACAGTAAGTGAAGGCATGCATGCCTCTATGCATCATATCCAGTCATATGCATCATATCCAGTCAACCAGGATGATCAAGGGCTTGGAGACCAAGTCCTTTGAGGAAAGACTGAGGGACTTGGGAATGTTCAATTTGGAGGCAGGCAGCACTACAGATCATGCATAGAGCTATTTGGTGAGCCAAAAAAAGCAAGCAGAGTTGCACAATTGGCACAGGGGCTTGCATTCAGCACACTGAGGAAGCACGCAGTCATAGAGGTATTTGGCAACCCAAGGAATGCATACAGCATAGCAGAAGTGTCACCCCTGCCTTGGTTTAGCTACCACTTCCCCTGTCTTGCTCATTGTTCAAAGAGTGAATGTGTCTTGTACACAAACATAGGAATGGGCACTTGATGAAAATCATTTGAGCAGAGCTGGTCCATTCTGGCCAAGTAAGCCCAGTGGTTGCCTGGAGTGTCGAACTGGCAAAAAGTAGTGACTTGAGAAGAGGCATAGCTTGCTGACATCACTGCCTCTCAGGTGTATGCCTCTGCCTCTGCCGCCTATTGTACACTGCACTGACAGAAGAGGAGGTGCCACTCAGGGGAAGAAGGTGCTGCACAGGCAAGTGGTGCTTCTACGATCTCTCCAAGATCTCACAAGGCAATGTGGGAATTGGTTCCCCTCTCTCTGCTATCATTCAGGATGGGCTCTATCAAGAGCTTGCCCTGGACCCTCCAGGGTGGCACCAGAAAATAGCACTTGGAACAGCTCAGTGGCTTGAGACATAAAATGTGTGTACACTGCAATGAGTAACACAGGAAAGCAGAAAATATGACCGTTAATATGTGTGCATTCTGAGTATGTGAGCAAACTACAAAAACATACCAGACAGTGGCACTAACATAGGGCAAATCCACATTACTCATTCTAAGTCGCATGTTCCCCGCATTCCCCACGCAATCCCGAGTGCCGGTCATGTTACCTCATTAAACAGACACATTTCATTCGCATTTCTCCCGAATACGTGGTCACAGGTTTTCAACGGGAGTTTCACGGTGGCCGTGAACGGGCCAATGCGCAATTTACACGGTTTTTTTTAAAAACCACCTCCCTTCCTGTCTCTCCGGCCGTTCCGAGAGTTCCTATTGGCTGATTCAACTTGCAAGTGCTCCGTAGTCTGAAAAAGACTGTTTTTGATTTCATAGCATTGGATTTATTGATTATGCTGTTTCTGAATCAAATCTGGTAGTTTGAAAAATCATTTTGGGGTGAATCCATCCTCAGAACGGACTTGCAAAACTTCCTTTTTAACTGTTTTTTATTTTTTTTATTTTATATTACTGTAATATCGAAATTACGAAATATCAAAATAATGACACTCCAAGAAAGTGAAACTTCAGTAAAATTCAGGCACTGAACTGTCCTGCATAGGAAATGCCCACGAAAGCTTCCCACATGCTTCCAGATTTCCAAAAAAGAAACGGGAGAGAGCCATCAGTGCTGTCAATGGGGGAAAGAGAGGCATCATTATCTTCAATGATGTTTCTTTATAAGGCAAGATCAAAATAACGGAAAAGTGCGCTAAAAAAAATTAAAAAAATGGGTGGGAAAAAAGGTCCCGCCCAAAAAACCGGTTTTCGAGCAGCCGTGTGACCAGAGGGACGCGCGAGAAAGACGGATTGGAAGCAGGAATGTGAACAAAGAGGAAAAAATCACGGATTGGAGGCAAACGGAAGATATCCGATAAACATGCGGGTAATGGGTGAATGTGGATTTGACCATACTTACAGGCAGAGTATAAACTGACAACTTTACAGCAGAACTAGTGCAAAAGGGGTAAGAGATAAGAAAAAACCTCACACTAGCTAAATAGAAAATGAATCATACTTTCTCATACATAGGTTAGTTATATAATAACCACAGTATGGAATCTGCAAACTTTTGCATGAAGTCTGTGTTAGAAAAGTCCCAGCTAGACATGGGCACGATCGGAATTACGGACTGAAAATTGCCTCGATTTTGGCGTTTGCGCCATTGGGACCGGGCTGATCGGTTCCGTCCACGGCTCCCGGTTCAGCGCTTGGGTAGGGCGCTCTATCGGGTCTCGATCGGATCGATCGGTTTACGTTCGGGATTGCAGTCTGCAGACAGTCTGGCGCCAGCCATCTGTTCCCAAGGGAACGGAGCCCCGTGGAAACGGAGCCTGGGGAATGCCAGAGCTGTTTGCCCTCCTTCTGTCGCCCTGGAAACGCGAATGGAAGCCCAGCTTTCCTTGATCAGCAGGGCTTCCTTCCAACCACGGAGCAGCCAGAAAAGCGCGCACCCATCTCGTCCATTTGGGAGAAGAGAGGGGAGGGCGGGGGAAGGGGGTGTTCTTCTGTAACCATGGGCACTCGAATCTCATCCCTGCAAAGCCTGAGAGGCAGCTCGTATGGCCAAACACAGCCCCCCTGCGTAGCAGACCCAGGCTTTATAAATAGCCATGTGCTGCGCAACAAAGTTTCACTTTCCGCTCGTGGGTGGAGTGGGACAGAGGTGAGCTCTCGCTTGCTGCTTTTGGAGAGAGAAAGTGCAAGAGAGAGAGGAGGGGAGCTTTAGCTTTGGGCTTCAGCGGATAGGGAATTAGGGAATAGGGAGCTATCTCCTCTGGTTCCAGGGCTGCCGCCTAGCTCTGGCGCCAAGCTCGGTGGGCACCTCGGCTGAGGGTTCAGGTCTGGTGGGGAGTGTTGCAGCTGGGGTTGGGCTCTATTCCTATTCTCTCTCTCTGCTTTCAGGAAGATGGGTGAGGTCAGCTGCTATCGTGTGCCGCGCAAGAGGATCCCTTACTGGGGACACTCAGGAAGGATCTGTGGGACTTCCCCCCCCCTCCCCCTCCTCATGACAGCACGTAGTGTCCCTCGTATCCTCCTCATGATGACAAGTCCCGTCCCTGGCATGCTCCTCCTGACAACAAGCCCCATCCCTCGAACCTTCTAAGTACCGCCTCTTATTGTTTACAAAGTCAAGGAATTACTTCCATTAGAATTTGTATGCTGGCAAAACAGTCTCAAGGCATGACTGTTGTCCCTTCCATCCTTCTCTGGTGAGGCAGGAAGGTGGGTGAGGTCAGCTGCCATCGTGTGCCGCGTAAAGAGGATCCCTTAGCTGGGGACACTCAGCATCTGTGGGACTTCATGGTCATCCCCCTCCTCCCGATGACACATCCAGTCCCTCCCTGTATCCTCCCAACAGTGACACGCCCTGCCCCTTTCTGGCGAGGCAGGAAGGTGGGTGAGGTCAACTGCCGCCGTAAGCACACCAAGTCGGAAGTTGGCACTTCAGGTGCGGTCCCCCGATAGCGGGGGGAATCAGGCCACCCCCCCCCGTGACAGTACCGGCACACTCCCGTGGGGACAGACCCCCCTGCCCTCTGAGGGGAGGCGGCTCGCCGCCGCCTCCACGGGCCTGCCGGGCCCGGCGGCTGCCATCCTCCTCACCCACCATTCCTTTAGCGCTGGAAACTGCGGGGCGCCCTCCCACGTCGGCCTTCCCAATTCCCAATTCTGTATTGGAAACAGGACTTGATCGGTGAGGTTCGGGTACCTGGGTTCGGCGCTGCCGTGGAATCACGATCAGCTAAATCGGGATTATTTTTTGGATCGTGCCCATGTCTAGTCCCAGCACAGGCAAAGTAACTGAAGGAGCTACTTGGCCATTTCAGATCATTCCTGGTTAGTACAGTTGTGAAAAGAAAATGCCATCTGGACTTACAGAACATTCTCAACGTTCATGATTTTGGCTGCTGATCTCAGAGTAAGACAGAGCAAGACTTTTTTGCCCCCGGCCCCAAAAGGCAATTTTCAAAATGCAGCTGGCATATTGCACATCATAATTAATGTTGATTTCTTAGCACGAGTTTGTGGTCTCCTTCCCACCCACCCACCCTTTTTTGGTGGGGGGGGGAGCTTTCTGCTGCTGTGCCTCTTTTTCTTTTGCCATCTGGATGCAGCCCCTCTACCTGACATATGCTGGAATTACTGATCCCCCACCTCCAAACAGGTAGGATGGAAGAAATGACAGTCACCCATTTTTCCTTTTCATTGAAGTAAAGGGCTAATGCCTAAAACCACACATTGCTAAGAGCCAACAGCTGAAAAATACAAGAGACAATATTTTGCCAAGGGCATCTATTGAAGTAGCAGAATGTGGACACATCAGGAGGGGGGACTCTTTCACACTTTCTGATGTGAGGAAGCAATTTAGCACTGAGAGCAGTTTTGCTGAACCCAGCTAAATGGTGTGAAGACACCAGGTTAGAAGATAGCACTTCCCTCTGAACCTTTCTGTGGCACAGTAACAGGATCCCTTTATGCCAGAATGATGGTTATTAACTATGGTCAGAGAATACTGAAGAAGTCAAAAGAGCCATCAGTTGCCTGCTCCATTTCCCATAAGCACAGCAAAAGGATGCATCAATATGTGGAATTTCTACTCCTGCCGAGCCCTTAATTTATCACGTAATTGGGGGGGGGGAGTAAATATTACAGATATTCTGGGTATTTCAACCTTAAACTTTACAATACCCGGTTATGGAGAATATCCGAAGGCATCTGCCTTTGGCACAGCTTTTTATTGTGTTTTGCGTGTTCCCACTCTCTTTCCCCCTTGTTAATTCCTGCATTCTCCCAATGAGCAATCTTTCATCGTTAAGATAATTGTCTGCAAACATGTCTTCTCTGCATCAGATTATTGGGATAGCAGATTTTGAACTTTTCAGCTACATCATTTGAAGGTTTATTTTTTGGAGTGTAGAAAATTTGAGTGGTTAGCATGATCAAGAGCAACTATTTTGCCAGCTGCTTACCTAAGTAGGAATCTGGGAGGAAGAACAGAAAAGCAGATCAGACCCCACAGTCCCTATCAAGATTCTTTAACCTTGAACTCTGGTTTGCCTGGCAGGCAACGAGCTTTCTCTGCCGCTGCTTTGAGTTTACTTAATCTAATTAACAGAAGGGTGCTGAGTTCAGCAAAGCATCTATTTGTGTTATTTTAAAAAAATTATTTGTGTTTCTGGAAATAGGAGCAATTAACTTCTAAGGTGGTGTTTACGGGTTTGTTAAAAATCAAACAAACATCCCAAGCAATTAGAGAAAGGGGAGGTGGTTGAATTCCCAGCGGCTGGGAAGCAGCTAGTTGTCGTGCTCAGCCAGTGCAGCTGGTTCCTCCCTCCTGGCTCTGCAGCTGCCGTCAGGGTCTGCAAGAAGTTTCCCCTGTTCTGCAGGGAGAAAGGCAAGCGGGTGCCACACCCTTCCTCCCTCTTGTCTTTAGAAGCCACCCCCAAGCTCGGCTGGAATCAAGTAGTCACAAGGTAAAGAGTGAAAGAGGGAAGAGGAGGGGAAGGATGAAGAGCTAAAGGGGGGGGTGAAAGGGGGGGAAAGGCATGAATGCCAAAAAGGCAAAATAGAAAGGGACAGCAAAAAAGAGACAGTCAAATGCATGAAGAGGGCAGAGAAAAAGGGATGCTGAAATGGAGGGAGAGCTGAATAGGAAACTGAATACAAACCTGTCTAGACAGAAAAGGCCACGTCTGCTGCAATTTAGGATGCAGCTCTTGTCTTTCCTTGCACGTAATGCACCCTTGCAATGACTCCCGAACCCCAGCTTTAGTGGTCCCATGGTTGTCATAGGCCCAGCGACCTTCCACATCTGCATTTCCCCCAGCCTGGCAGAGTTTTCCCTTCTAGCATGGCTGGCGGCAGTATGCCTCTGTGGAATTAGCCCTGTCAAGGAGAATATTGATTTGGAAGCTGATGTGTTAATACGTGACTGCTTCAGGGAAAGCTTCCTTTCTTTCCCCATCCCAGTCCAGACAATGGACCAGAGGACCAGCCTGCCCAGCCAGCCAGAAAGTGTGTCTGTGGCCTTTAAATGTGCCATAGAGGAAGGGGCAGCATGTGCTGTGGAGGAGGAGATACAGTGGCTTTCGTCGTGCACCTTTCATGTCCCAAAATGCTTTTGAAATCATCCACAGTGGATATGACACCAAATAGGGCAAGAGAACAACCTTTATTTACACAGAAACAGCATAAAACATTTGATCATGCTCCAATGAATCAGAGAACAGGGGAAGTAAAGAACAGGATAGTGATTAGAGTATTACTGGTTTGTTGGGTTTTAAAAGTGCCAAGTTCAACCTACTGGAAATCAATATTCAGCATTTGCTATGAAGCTACTATACTTGATCCTTAACCAAAAGGCCGGGAAGTGACCAAAGAACTACAATGGGAGTACAAGCTGAGCTAATGTCTTGTGTATAATTTACTTAAATACTACCCCTTAAACTGTTAGGTATACTAGGTAAAATGATGTCCGTAGAAATATTATTGAAGGTGATTAACAAAATTACAGTGTTTTTTCACCCACTCGTCTCTGCACAAAGTGTTCCCCTTTTCCCCCACCCCTTCAAATGTATGTCTCTACACATTTCAATGGATTCCAGGAAAATACAATCATGCACTTTGGAACTGGGCACACAGGAGCACCAGAACAAGTGCAAATATTGTTGCACATGCCTGTTATTTTCTTGGAAACCACACATGAAAATGAGAACACCCCTCTATCTCTATCAATCTTTGAGAATGCAGACAAGACTTGGGGAAGAAGAACGAACTATTTCACTATATGCTGTGTAGTCAGCGTGAGAATTTATGGTATCTGTCATCTTCCTGGGTACCCTGTACATTGTGACAATGGCAGCCTGACCACCCCAATGGACTTTTGGTCCTCCGTTTGTCTGACAGCTGTCCTCTGGAGCCATCTATTATATTCTGGTTGCAACACTTTAAAAATAGGCTGATGAGTCTTGATCATTACTGAGACTCTTCAGTTTCTTCAAGAATCCCAGAGCTTGCCTATACTTCTCAAAATACCTGTGAAGAGACAGTAAAGCTGCAGTTTGAACCAGTCTGCTGTAGTGGTTAAGAGTGATAGGACACTAATCTGGAGAACCGGATTTGATTCCCCACTCCTCTGCTTGAAGCCAGCTGGGTGATCTTGAGTCAGTCACAGCTCTCTCAGAGCTCCTTCAGCCCCACCCACATCACAGGGTGATTGTCATGAGGATAACAATAACATACTTTGTAAAATGCTCTAAGTGGGTGTTAAGTTGTCCTGAACGGTGGCATCAAAATCGAATGTTGTTATGATGGCTGGTCTTCCACTGGCATCACATCTTCATCTAGTCCTATCCTCAGATTTCCTGAGGCCTGCTGGTCACAATTTTGCACACTATACCAGTCTCATATTTAATCTCTGGACTCCATGGCTCAGGACACAAGGGTTGGGTCTACCAGTAAATGTATGGATTTCTGTGGGGAATCTTCCTGATACAGCAAACTTAACTGGCTTGTTATATCTGGTTTTAGTTTAAGATTATTAGCAGTCAAAATTGTGGCAGTTGATATCATGTGTGAATGTCATCAGTGTGAACAGGGCTGAATGTAAGGCTGTCTTATTTCAAATTTCTGCTAGCAGAAGAGACATGGTTTAAAGATCATGTGATGCTACTATTTGATTAAAGTTACATCACAGGCCCTTTCTTGATGGGTTACTAGCACACATGCCCTATCAAAATAGCAGCAAGCTGTATTTCTAGAAAAGTTCAGTTCGTTCTTCTAAAAAAGGGGGGAGTTCTGCCTCTGTTAAGGCCAAGTTCAGCCAATAGGAGAGTAAAAGGAAACTGAGTCCCACTAAACATCTGGAAGGAACTTCAAAGATTATTTGATCTAAAGTACTGAAAGATCTATTATTGTAGCTCAATCGTCCCTTAAACAATGATTACCCAACCTCATCCTAACCTTCAACAGAGCAGAGTTTGGAAATTCATTTCATCAGCTTGAGAATGAGAATTCTCAAGCTTGTGTGCTGAGAATGGATGTGAGATACACACAGGTTCAAAAATCCTCCTTTATCTATAAAGCCTACTGGGTAGCCTTAGGCAAAAACCACACGTCCTTTATAAAGCATAGAAAAAATTAAGCATGTCTGTAAACCAACCTTCCTGTGAAGCCATAAATTTGGAAACCTGGTACAAAAGTGCATTTAACGCTATCTGTTTTTCACATATCAGAAACTGTGATATGCCTGGATTTGGAATGGATTTGCACACCCAACAACAATAGAAAGGGGTAGAAAGAAAGTGCTTAAAGCAGTACATATAAACTCACAAGGATGTCTGTCAACCTAATCAATCTGATGGCAAGCTGCATATTACACTTCAGCTGCAAACTATAGTACCTGATGGGCTACTGCAGAAAAGAAGGCTGGGGAGGAGTACTTAAACTGCATTTCCCCTGAAATTTCCCCCAGTGTCTCCTCCCCCCACCACGAGGTTTGAGGGAAGGGAAAGTAGAAATATTCATTTTCTTCCCTATACATGGCTGGAAAAGGAAGAGCAATGCATTACCTCTCCCAGCCTTCTTAGCTACAACGAATCCCTTCCCAATGACATTTTGGGATAGAGAAGAAGTCATCAGGTTAGTATTACACACAGCTGCAGTGTTATGTATAGTTTTAGTCCTCAAGGTGGTTGTAAAGCTGCACATTTCTTTAGTAGTACTCAGTTTTGCAAACAGTTGAATCAAGAAGGCATTTTCCTGTGAGAATTGACTGTCTGTGGCAATATTTATGGTTAGGTTTCTTCAACAGGGAACAATGGCATTGCAAAAAAGGTATCAAAACATAGTAATGACATAGCTCTCCTCATTTAATGTCATCAAAGTTTCCCTCACTGTATTTCATGCTGTGAAAAGCGGTATCTGTTAAATTTCTGCCTGTCATGCAGATATTAAAGGTACAGAGCACTTGACAGGAAAAGGGTACCAAATGCCTCACAAGCACAGTGGAAGATACACCATGAGTACCATGTATCAGGCAAGTATAGCACAAGACCATAATCACAGCAGCCAAACAACTTCCTTCTCTACAACAACCATTGAAACCAGCAGATAGATCTTGGCAAGTGAAGAGCGTGCTTGGAACATGGAAGCTGAATCAGTGGGGCAGTTCCTTATTTTAAATTTGTCTTTAATAGCATCAATTCAAGGTTTCTTAATGGCCTTAATTCTTAACAGACCATCTCTAATTTCAGGGACCTGGTTTAATTGTCTGGCTTAATATTGCTTCCCTGTAGGGTGTGGGTTTCCCTTTCTTTCTTGTTCAATAAACATCTTTCAATACATTATAAGTGGGAAACCAGCCAGGGATGTGGTTGGACTGTTATATAGCAGAGCATACTTGGGATAAGAGACGTCCTTTTATAGATCAGTAACTAGTTCAAGAACAGGAAGCAAAAGTATTTATAAGTGATCTGGAATCAGCAGGGAGCAATTGTAGCCAAGTGGGTGACATCAAATGATTCAGTAGAATGAGACCCCTCCAAACAGGCTGCAGAGCATTCTAAAAAGATCTCTCCAAACGGAGTGAATGGTCAACAGAAAGGCAAATAAGGTTCCATGTAAGTAAGCATAAAGCTATGAACATGTGGCAAAGGAATCCATTCCTAACTTGAAACACTTGCAGATTGGGTCTGAATTTCCAAGTACTGGTGGATATCTCAATAAAAGCATCTATGTATGTGGTAGTACTGAAGGAAGTATGTACCATGCTAGGGATTATTAGGGGAGAGACTGACAATAAGAGCCCTCTGTGTTCTGTTAACATTTTTAATATAATACAGTAGTATTTGGATTACCTCTGGTTACTCCACCTCAAAGAGTGTAATTGTAGATCTGGAAATGGTGCAGAAAGGGGCAAGCAGGGGCAATTTCATAGAGGTTTATAAAATTACATATATTTTGTACAAACCAGATAGGAAAAGAATTTTCTTTTTCTCTTGGAATAGTAGAGTTTGAGGGTCACTCTGTAGAACTGGTAGACACAGGACTGACAGAAGCAAGTATTTCTTCATACAAAATGGTTAATTAATGGAACCTACTATCAAAACTGTCCCATTTTAAAGACACAGCTGATTAAACAAGTTCATGGAGGATAGGTCTGTCAGTCACTGTTAACCGTGACAGATGAATGGAAATGCAATGTTCTGGCACAGGGTCCCTCTGAGGGAAAAAGAGGGGGAAAGACAGCAGGGAGCACTTCTTGAGGCTTTCTAGAATCACCTGTCTGATTACTGCTGGAAACAGGATGCTGAACTAAATGGGCCTTTGGTCTCATCCAGTAGGGCTCTTCGTGTCCTGGGGAGATACTGAAATATTTTCTACATCCTGCTTATTGCATTTCCTCATATCCTCAGTTGGGATTTATGTCTCTGTGTTGGTGTAATTTATGCCTCCTCTCTCCTCGCTTTCTTAATCTCTTTTTAGTGATCCAGTTTTGATTACTGAAGCCACTCTTGCTATACAGAAATGAATGAACAATCACCCCAGCATAAAGTGCTAATGAAACACAGGATGCTTATAATGACAAGAGTAATTTGCTAGGTTGTTCCAAATAAACATGTGTGCAGTGTAGTGTACTAAAATGCAACAGGAAGTGTGAACATAAGGCCAGAGCAGAAACAAATTGTGAAATGGTTACCAGGAGCAATGTTAATGTGTATAGTAGATGCAAGAAATTCCTTAAAGCCTACTGTATCAACAGATCTTTTACATTTGGAGAAATATTTTTAAATAATCACCAAGAACATCAATAAATCGTCTCATAAAAGAAGTGAGAAAAAATGGGAAAGTTGCCTCTATTCAAAGGTTTACCCAGGAGAAGTAAACATAGTTCTCCATTCCACTTTCCCTTTTGTGACAGCTTTCTTGGCATCTCATACACATGCCAACTTCCTACATTTATATACCAAACACCAGTCTATCTATCTTAGGAACCAAATATAAACTCCCACATACTGGTTCCCTGCTTTTCAATCCAAAGCAGGGTGAAAGGCTTTAAAGAGATAGCACAATGTCCCTTGCTCCCCAATCAAAAGGGGAATTAAGAATAGTAATGGCTGACAAGCTTTGAAGAATCAGGATGAAAAAATGGGAAGCAGTTGTGTTAGGCAATAGGACAAGATATTATCTTTGAAGATACAGGAAATGCATTTAGTTACTAGGAAACATAAGGAAATCATAAAAGCAGCCATTCAGTAGAGGATGTTTACTAAGAAAATTATAAAGCAGACTTTTTTAAAAGCACAGAATAATGCTCTTGGTGACATAGTTAATGTGTACTGAAACGTTGTCTTAGCATGTTGTCTTAGTTGTCCCCTTCTGCTTTGATCAGTACTAAAACCTTGTAAAATGTATAGAAGTTAATGGTGAAAATATCATAACCCATCTCTCAGCTATGCCCTTGAAAATATACTTACTTGACAGTTCTAGGAAAGAATTAAAGTTTTCACTTGTTTGAAGAACAGGGAGGGAACTATTTGGGTGGTAGTATGCCATATTTCTTGCTCAAGTAATACATCTAGTAAATTTGCTAGCATATACAGGGGTTTGAATTGGGACATATTGCCTTATATGGCAGCTCGATTTGTACATGTATTATCTAAATGTTAAAAAATATGCTTCTAAGAGTCAGGGAGTGGTACATTTTTTAGATTTCCGTATCTTTTAGAAAAGCTTTAAGAAACATTCCTTGGGTTGGACCGTGCCACCCGCTCATCAGGCTTCACTTTCATGTAATTTAAAGTATGTGTGAGTGTGTAACTACTTTGAGATTTTGGAGACTATGCAATCAATCTGTTGGATCACTAGCTTTAGGGCAACATTTTCATATTAGAATCCTTGGTCTACACAATAGATTCATTACTACAGATGGATCCGTAGCACAATGTTTAAGTAGTCTGTACTCTGAAGTCTGTTCTGGCTCATGATGAAAACACAGATGCCAATTGCCCAGCCTTGTTCTTCCTCACTTGCTTCACAACTTTAAGAAGTTTTTATAGATAAAATGGGCTCATTCATGTGAATTGTCAGGGCTCTCTCTCTCTCTCTCTCCCCCTCCCCCCTCTCCCCCCTCTCTATATATACCATTGCCCACCAAAAAAAAATCTATTAATATCATGGAGTGCAGGTTTACTAGGAGTAAAGACACATGAAGCTGCCTTGTACTGAATCAGACTCTTGGTCTATCAAGATCAGTATTATCTACTCTGACTGGCAGTGGCTCTTCAGGGTTTCATGCAAAGGTTACAGAACCACAGCCCATCTCCAAATAGGGGGGCGGAGCTCATGACATTTGTAAAATGGAGAGAAGAGTGGACAGGCCAAAGCAAACCTGCTGTTTTTCAGCAGGGAAGCAGCCAGCTCAAGCAGAGAAGGCTGCATTAAAAGCCCAAGAATTTGATTCTATAGACTTGGCTCCAGGACACTTGCTGCAGTTGCTATTCATCAGCTCCTGCCTGAATCAAGCAGAGGAGCTGTGACAGTTCTCCCCAGGTTCAGTTCTGTGTGGCAACTCCAAGCATAACTACTACTACTGTAACTCCTCCAGTTCAGTCAGCACGTGCCTGGCAGAAGGCTGTGATGGTAGAATCATAGAATCATAGAGTTGGAAGGGGCCATACAGACCATCTAGTCCAACCCCCTGCCCAGTGCAAGATGAGCCTAAAGCGTCCCTGAGAAATATTCATCCTGCCTCTTCTTGAAAATTGTCAGTGAAGGGGAGCTCACCACCTCCCCAGGCAGCTGATTCCACTTTTGAACTACTCTGATGGAGAAAAAGTTCTTCCTAATATCCAGCCAGTACCTTTGTGCATATATTTTAAGCCCATTGTTTCGGGTCCTACCCTCTGCTGCCAACTGGAACAGCTCCCTGCCCTCCTCCAAATGACAGCCTTTCAAATACTTAAACAGAGCAATCATGTCCCTCCTCAATCTCCTCTTCTCCAAACTAAACATTCCAAAGGCCCTCAGTCTTTCCTCGTAGGGCTCAGTCTCCAGACCCCTGATCCTCCTCGTCGCTCTCCTCTGCACCCTCTCGATTTTGGCCCCATCCTTTTTGAAGTGAGGCCTCCAGAACTGCACACAATACTCCAGGTGCGGGCTGACCAAGGCAGTATAGAGAGGGGCTATGACCTCCTGCGTTTTCGACGCTATGGCCCCTTTGATACAACCCAGGATTGAATTGGCCTTTTTTGCCACCGCATCACACTGACTGCTGCTCATATTTAGTTTACAGTCCACTCCTACCCCAAGATCCTTTTCACATATACTACTGCCCAGAAGTGTATCCCCCATCCAGTATTTGTGCTTCCCATTTTTGTGGCCCAGATGTAATACTGTGCACTTGTCTTTGTTGAATTGCATCCTATTCACAGCTGCCCACTTCTCCAGAGTATTCAGGTCTTGTTGAATTTTAATTCTATCTTCTTGACTGTTTGCTACTCCTCCCAATTTGGTATCATCAGCAAATTTAATGAGCAGCCCTTCCGCTCCTTCATCCAGATCACTGATAAAAATATTGAAAAGTACCAGGCCCAAAACCGAGCCCTGCGGCACCCCATTGGACACCTCCCTCCAATCTGATGAAACACGGTTGACCACCACTCTTTGGGTGCAGTCCTCTAACCAGTTCCCTATCCACCGAACTGTCCTATAGTCCAGTCCACACTCTTCCCATTTGCCCATCAGAATGTCATGCGGGACCTTATCAAAAGCTTTACTGAAATCCAGATAAATCACATCAACAGAGTTTCCCCGATCCAGTAAGCTGGTCACTCGATCAAAGAAGGAAACCAGGTTGGTCTGGCAAGATCTGTTAGGGACAAAACCATGCTGACTTCCCCGGATCACTAAGCGGTCCTTCAGATGCTTACAGATTGATCCCTTTAAAATCTGTTCTAATTTCTTCCCAGCAACAGAAGTCAGACTGACCAGCCTGTAGTTTCCTGGGTCATCCTTCTTCCCTTTCTTAAAGATTGGGATAACATTCGCTTTTCTCCAATCTTGTGGCACATCCCCAGTCCTCCAGGAGCCTCCTCTGTTCAAAGAGGGCAGCATCCATTTCTTCTCGCTGGTCAGGTGGTCTGTAGCAGACTCTTGGAGCCCTTACCATGTTTCCGTCTTGCTGGGATAGTGAGGGCTTGAGCTTGCAAAAGCTCATGTTTGAGAAGGGCCCACCCTTCACTTGCTGCTTTCCCTTCCAGCACTCTCCCCCACAGAATGACTCTCATAAAGCCTCTGAGTTCATCGAAGTTGGCCCTACGAAAATCTAACCTACGAATCTGGCTACGAACTTCCTTGGTCCCCCACAGCAACTGGAATTCAAGGAGGACATGGTCACTTCCCCCTAAGGTCCCCACCACCTTCACTTCATCTACCAATTCTTCCCTGTTGGTTAATATCCAGTCTAGTATGGCCAAGCCCCTTGTAGCTTCCTCCACCTTTTGAAAAAGGAAGTTACCGGCCAGGCAGGTCAGGAAATTGTGTGATTCATGATGCTTTCCTGAGCCTGTCTCCCAGCACACATCGGGGAAGTTGAAGTCACCCATAATTACAAGGTTCTGATGTCTGAATACTCTATCAATCTGTTCAAAGAAGGCAGCATCCGTTTCTTCTCGCTGGTCAGGTGGTCTGTAGCAGACTCCAACAATAATACCCTTTGTCCTTCCTCCCCTTATTTCTACCCATATGCTTTCCACTGGGCTGTTCACCCCATTCTCCATAACTTCTTGACAATCAAGCCCTCTCCTCACATACAACGCCACTCCACCTCCTCTTCTACCCTTCCAGTTTTTCTTGAACAACCAGAAGTCCCATAGTTCACAGCAACTGTTCATGAACTCATCCCCACAATGATCCACAGGAGCTCTTCTACTCCAGCTGGACACTTCCCCAGCAGTGGTAGCTGTACAGCCAAATGGTGACTTTGAGGGCCCAAGTATGCCTGTGAGGTTACTACTCACTCTTCAAACCCAAAGCAACAACTGGGCTTGTCAGGGAGGATGAACATAGCAAATCACATCCATCCCATATTTCAAGGCAATCAAACCTTTGTAATGGTTTGGGAGCCAAGAGAGGACTGGAGTTTGTTTCTTCTCTCTTTTGTCCTCTGACCCCATCATGGAGTCTTGTGTCGGACTAAAGGGGAAAAGTCCAGAAGAGGGAAAGAGAGCTGGTTTCAGAGGAAGCATGTCCTTCAAAGCGAATTCCTTCAATTCCCTTGGAGACTCTCCCTTGCCTTGTAAAAGAATCGTATTTATTTTTGTTTATGTATTTATTTAAAACATTTGTACGCTGCCTTTCTACCCAGATAGGGTCCCCAAGGTGGTGAACATTAAAAAATTCAAAACAACATTTTAGAACTATTTAAATTTCAAACAGCATTTAAAATAGTATTTAAAAAAATCAGTAAACATACACACAACACAAAGAACTGGGAGGAGAGCCAGTAACGGTTATTGGGGGTATGCAAAATCAAACGATCAGTGGCAAACAACAGCAATAGAGGGGGACAGACAAATCTCTCTGGGGTAGAGTTCCAAATTTTTATCTAGGTGGACATGGGGACTCAAAGGCTTTATGCTGAGGAGTGCACATTCTTACATTCCCACATATAGGCTCCAGGCTTTCCTCCAGTTTCCAGCCCTGGCTGGGTAGGACTCTGCACACTGACCTTCCCTGTCATCTGAAGGTGGCATGAGAGGAGCCAGCAACATCTGCAAGTTTTTGTGGTCTTGGGAGGAAGCAGGGATTAAGTTTTTTAAACAAATCCAAGATGCCCATGCGTTCCTCCAGGTCTCATACCCACACCCACCTTTTCTGTATGAACCCACTTCTATCCTCTGTCTGTGTTCATAGCCAGTGCCTCTGCTTGCTAGCTACCCTATTTACTTATTATGGGAGGAGTATAGGATTATCAACCTCCAAGTGGGCATAGAGGTCTCCTAGAATCAAAACTGATCTCCAGACTACAGAGAATAGGAGAAAATGGCTGCTTTAGAGGGTGAACTCTACGATATCATATCCCTGCTGAGGTCTGTCCCCTCCCCTCCCCAACCCTGCCCTCTCTAGGTTCCACCCCAAAATTTCCCAACCATAAAATCAGGATTGGATTTTATGGAGCCCAAACTGGGGGATGGGGGGCACAGCTCCAGATCTCTTTCTTGTTGCTCTGGGAATGACAGAACCGCACAGACCGATTTAATAAAATCAGCTCCATACAAAGGCCTTTATTTCCTTGTCATGATGGGAATATCATTCCTGGTGTGACAAGGTACCTTCTTGCTCCATTCCCCATGCTCCACGCCCCCCACCAGCCAGGTAAGTGGTGGTAGGGTACGAAGGCTGGAAGCAAGGGATCCCTTGCTCCCACCAGGGGACTGGCAACCCTACCTAGAATAGTGATAATTACTAGGTATGTCACTGGAGTCCATTCATTTCAGAACCAGACTGATATTTATAGGTTAAATTCAGAGCAGGATTTGTCTACAAGTATCTTAGCCCTTCAGTTTGGTTTGGGGGTTGATCTTCATTATGGTTTGGGGGTTGATCTGGGTAGCCCAGGCAAGCCTAATCTCATCAGATCTTTGAAGTTAAGCAGGGTTGGCCCTAGTTAGTAATTGGATGGGAGACCTCCAAGGAAGACCAGGGTCGCTATGCAGAGGCAGGCAATGGCAAACTAATTAGACTCTTGCCGTGAAAACCCCAGCAGGGGTCACCATAAGTCAACTATGACTTGACAGCAAGCTCTGCCACCACTAGGGGTGGGGGGCAATAATGCAGTAGCCTTTTACATTTGACATAATTTAGGACTTTAGCTTGTCTTAATCCAGCCCTGGTTTTATTATGCTCCTTACAAACATTCTAACCCAAAGAGTCATTGTAGAGGATATGTAGGGAGGGGATAGAATATTCCTGAGATTGCCAGCCTAACAAAGAACTATATAGCAATTGCCGGCTGCTGATATAATTAATAGCTCCTTGTTCCAATAATTGTAAACCCCACTGTGATTAGAATAGTTCCTTTCAGTCAAAGCGAGGAAGGCTAATGCTATTTGTTACTGGAACTATTCAGATAGGAAGCTGATTTTAAGTGTAAAGAAACACCCTATGTTTATATCCCCCTATCATCCTTCTTTGTCACAATAAGGAATCGGGTAATTGCCATTTTCTGTTGCAGCCATACATTTAACATGTGGTTCCAGCTCTAAAGCAACTGTTAAAAATAAAAAAGCAACCTTCAGCGGTGATCTAGTACCTGGATTGAGATGATTCATATGCTTAGAACAACTCCAGATGACTCCATGTCCAACTGCATAGCCTATCCAGAGACAGCACAGAGATGCTAAAGAAGCTGGTGGACAATTCAGATATTCTGTGAGGACTTTTTTGAGGGGACCTTCATAGAAAAGTGACATGGCTATCATGGTGGTACCTTGACTGTGGAACTCCTTTCCCCGTGTACTTAATTTTAAGTGCTAAACCTAAAGTCTCTTTATTCACAGGATTTGGGTTGATTTGGGTTGTGTGTCTCGATTTTTTTTTAAGCATTTGCTAATTTTTAGAAATGGAATAGTTTTGCTGCTGTTTGCTACTTTTTATTGTTGGTTATTTATTGAATTGTTTAAAATGTTGCATTTATCTGGAAACCAACTGAGAATGCTTTGGCTGAGAGGTAAATCTTCAATCGACTCATATACCCCTCCATTGCAACCCATCCCTACTACAAGATGATCATCAGGATACTGGTAATATGAAAAAAGTCATTCATAGATATTTTTCCTTCCCTTTCTGTAGATACACCTTCTGGTGGCAACTTAAGATAGGAAAAATGTATAACACAAAGTAGGTGGACACAACAAGATTTCGAAAGTCTATTTAGTAGGAAAGGTAATATTGTACTTTGAAAGAATAGGAACAAATGAGAACTTTTTCACCTTGTCAAGTTCATACTTCAAGATGTGACCAAATGACATGTTGTATGGATGAGCTTTTGAGAAAGGCCCCCCTTTAGCAACCTGTTGCAACAAGCGCTAATTGTCTTTTGATTTGCTCAGGCATTAAGCAGAAGTGTATTGAAGATGTCCCCGTATCTCTTTCATTATTTGTGATTATGCAAAAAAAAATCTGCATGTCAAGTAAGTGGAAAGGAATAAAGTTCAGAGTTTTCTGCTAACTTACAGTCTCCTAAGAAAAGTAAAAAGATCTGACAAAATATTTGGAGTTCCTCTGTGTATTATGGGTGGATGCATGGTAAAAACTCTTGAACAAATACTTGCTATACCTTCTTGAGTAAACAGTTCTCAGGGAAACTTTCAACTGTGACTATTTAATATCATTGGAGTAACTGAGTTGGCAGTAGGGTAGGGGGATCCTCAATGCAGATTCAAACTATTCTCATTCCATTTCTTAGAGACCACTGTAGCACCAAGTCAGGCGATGCATCTGTCTAAGAGTTGTAGAGTACAACCAGGCCCAGGGTGCTTACTAGAGGATGCTCCCTACTAGTGCATCTAGTAAGGGCCATTCAGAGCATTCATACTTCAGTCATGGGAATGTCTAAGCCTATCGTTTTCTGTCTCTCCTTTATGTTACCCCAAGACACAAGCAACCACAGCAGTTTCTTCTCAGTGAGGACTGAAAACTATGGGGCACTCAAGCAGCTAGGAATATTAGGAATATGAGTAGATGAATGAATATGGTACAGAGATGATTTTGTCCAAATGCCAAATTAATTAAGGCAGAGCTATAAATATAAGCAAATGGATATTAATAAATACAGGGACCATTGCAGACAATAACAATTTTCACTACTTTCAATTTGCTTCAATTGAAGAGAGCCTAATTTTTTCCATTATGAATGCTATAATGTATATTAGTGTCCCTTGATTATCAGCTGATTATAACAAATAGCAGAGTGTAATGGCCTCAGATTCAATTTATGTTGCCAATTCTCAGACCAAGTAAACACAAAATGGGAGTGGAAAAAACCTTGAGTAGGCCAAATGTTTCCCAGATATATGGCAACTATGCTAACACGTATATTTCCATTACCAAATGGAAACTCAGGAATGCTCTATTTATATTATGCCCTCTTTGGGAGATTTCCAGTGGTCTAGGGATAGCTGGTCTTCTTGATGCTTCAGCTATACAGCCTGAAAGCCACAATTCAAGAAAAGAATGTAGTAAAATACTCATAGGACACTACAATGGTTGTGGGTAGGAGGTGACTAGGAGAGCAAGATTCCATGGTCCCAGGTCACCGTGGAGGCCTAAAGAACTGGACAAATCATGTGATTTGTTTTCATATGCAGTTTGGATAGAATTAGGGAGGCCCAGAGGCCTATCATTGACTGATGATGACCCATTATGGCTCTCAGTAGACCTTAACTTCCTTTGTCACCCCCATGAACATCCGTGCTGAAAAGGTGAGTCCCTGTCCATTTGCCGCATAATTTGCTAGGCTCTTCAGACCTGGTAGGATCCTGTTTGCGGAGGTGGAGGAACGATCAGAAACTTTGAAAGGTATGCAAAAGTTAACTTTCAGTTCCATTTAATACAATGAGCTATAAATGTAGCCAGACATGACAATCATGACTGAAGAGTCCATGTGACTTCTAAGTCCATATTGACAGTCCACTAAACTCAGACATATGGCTGGTTTGCTATAGCGAGACAAAGATCCATCACAATGAACCAATAACAAAGGCTTTCGTTCTTGTGCCAAGGGAATCTGCCTGGCCACTGTTCGGAAGAGAACACAGGACAATGCTCTTTTCCCCAGCAAGGCAGTTCTTATGTTCTCAAAATGCTACCAATTATATATAAACTGATGTGTTTAAAAAAATAATGTTGTATGACCCTCCCATAGGGTTGCCAGCCTCCAGGTAGTGGCTGGAGATCTCCTGGTATTACAACTGGTCTCCAGGCCACAGAGATCAGTTCACCTGGAGAAAATGGCTACTTTTGGGGGTGGACTCTATGGAATTATGCCATGCCAAGGTCCTTTCCCTCTCCAAACCCCACTTTTTCCAGGTTTCTCCAGGTTTCACCCCCAGATCTCCATAAATTTCCCAACTTGGAGCTGGCAACCCTACCCTCCCAAGACTGGACCTTATCACATCAGCAGTCTGCTAACAGCTCAAGCCAAAAGAGACAAAAAATCTTGTAGGTAGGGTTGTGATCAGGAGCCAGTTGCACCAAAAGTCACATCTAGACAATCCAAGAATGCTTAAGAGCATTCACTGAGTCTGAAATACCCACAAATACCCAGCTGGAGCGGTGTTGGTGCAGTCCATACAGAGATAATATTATCGCACTTTACTAGGAAAGGAAAAGAAAAATAGGAAAACCTAGTTCAAAATCCACATTTTGAGTACTGGGTGTACTCCAGCTCACCCCCATCTCAGAATAAGAATTGTAGTTACACTGGAGAAGATATTTTTAACTGCAAGTAAAATGGTCAAAGAAATGTAGAGGACTTGAAAAATGATGACCAGGAGAGGGCAAGGCAGAGGTTTTGGGCAAACATGATTGGTGTGAGGAGAGTAAATAAGGAACAATCATTTCAAAATAAAAAAGGTCCAAGGTGATCTGCAGCAAATGTAAGACAAACAAAAGAAATCACTTCTTCATTCAGCATATAATTAACCTATGGAACTCATTTTCAAGGGACATGATTGCTTTAAAAGATAGAATGAGTACATGGAGGAGAGGTCAATTGATGATACAAGCCGTAATAACCAAATTGCAACTACATGTGTAGAGATGACTATGTTTTCTCTGATGCTGAAGATTAACAGCACTGGGCTGCTATTGCCATCACACTGGGCTTGTAACTGGACCAGGCTTGGAATAATAGTCTATATGGAACCACAGAACATGACTGCCCATCCATGCATGATCATCCTTCTGTCTTTGTCCAGATGCAGCATAACCACCCCGAGAGACCTCTGTTTCAGACCTGCTTGGGGCATAATCACAACGCAACAAGAGCTCTTCTGCATCGGACTAGTCGTCCATCTAGTCTAGCATTCTCTTTCATATAGTGAACAACCAGTTTCCCAGAGAGCCAACAAAGAGACACAGAAGACATGGCATTCTCCTGGTGTATGCATGAAGGTTTGCCAAACCTGGGCTACCCAGAGGGATAAATGATCTAAAACCATGAATCATACACAAGGGGGGGAAATAGGAAGCAGGACAGATGGACATTCAGGAGGAAACAAAGAGCAGGAGGAGATGGTGCTATTCACTTTATTCAAAAAGAATAAAACCTTTATTGCACTAAAGACTGTTAAATCAATATTTTCCTAATGTTATTTTTCCACATAAGCAAATGGGCGTGCTTCCCCACAGGGATGTTGCATTATCATGAATGAAAAGGATGGATTGTCTACATAATGGCAAGAGGGAGGAGAGAACCTGTCTACAAAGACAGTCTAACAAAATGGAAAATGGTACTGCAAAAGTGCTGGCAGGAAGTTATCAAGCAAAGAAGTGTACTAAGCCCCATCAACACAGATGTTGTGGAGTGAAAAGCCACATCCTACAAGGTTCCATACAAGAAAACAGCTCATCTCTGCCCATCCCTTCTTCTGTATCCTGCAAGGATGCCACTTGTCTGACAATATATTACATGCAGTAATTAATGTTTTAGTAAATTACTGGGTAGCAAAATTGTGGGGTTTTTTTTCCTTCACAAAAGACCTAGTGCGGAAACATTACTGACCTTTCATCTGAAAATTCAAAACAGTTATGCAAATTTTAAGTAAATTAAAACTCAGAATCGCCGTGTGAATTAGAGAAGTACTGCTCATTGACACAGGCAGTGGCACGCAGGAAGAGATCCTCTCAGTGGGAAGCCAGGAGGAGGTAAACAGAAATAGTGGAATGGGAATCTGCCTCTCTGGGATGCAAATTTCACCTCTAGTGGTTACAAATCATCTAGTTCACTCTCCTGTAATCAGCTGACTTAAAAGGTGGATCAAAGTTTTTCATTCATTTCCAGGTAAAGTAAGGTTTAGGAACTTCTTCAGAAGCAAGACAGATATTCGGACCATTTTCATTCTATAAGCCACTAACATTTCAGACTTGCATGAATGTAGCTAAGTCTGTTGTAAAGTCAGAAACATGATTAGCAATTATATCAAATGGCGATGAGTCCCACCAAACGGGTACACTGACAGCCACCATGGTATAGTGTTTAGACTGTCAGGCCAGGATCTGGGAGACCCAGGTATAAATCCCGGCTCTCTCATGGAAGCTCTCTGGGTGCCTCTCAACAAGTCGCTCTCTCTTGTCACATGGAAAAGATTTCTATGATGATGGGCTCTACCCATGTGATTTCAACACTCACATGCAATCCACAGCTATTTGCGTTGCATCACAGGAAAGCAGCTAATGTTGTTTCAGCTACCCCCCCTATGAAGGGGGGGGTGAGAAATGCTTATTGAATCAGCTTTGGTGATTTACCTGGATTTATTGAATCAGCTTTGGTGATTTACCTGGATTTCAGCAAAGCATTTGATAAGGACTAGACTGGACTATAGGACACTTTGGTGGATAGGGAACAGGTTAGAGGACCACACCCAAATGGCATTTCATCAGATTGGAGGGAGGTGCCCAGGCGGGTGCCACAGGGTTTGAGGCCTGGTACTTTTCAATATTTTTATCAATGATCTGGATGAAGGGGTAAACGGGCTACTCATTAAATTTGCTGATGATACCAAATTGGGAAGAGTGGCAAACACTCAAGAAGATAGAGTTAAAATTCAACAAGACCTGAATACTCTGTAGAAGTGAGCAGTTGTGAAACAGGATGCAATTCAGCATAGATAAGTGCACAGTATTACATCTGGGCCACAAAAATGTGAAGCACAAATATTGGATGGGGGATACACTTCTGGATAGTAGTATATGCGAAAGAGATCTTGGGGTAAGAGTGGACTGTAAACTAAATATGAGCAGTCAGTGTGATGTGGTGGCAAAAAGGGCAAATTAAGTCTTGGGTTGTATCAAAAGGCCCATTGCATCGAAATTGCAGGAGGTCACAGTCAGGCCACACCTGGAGTACTGTGTGTGGTTCCAGAGGCCTCACTTCAAAAAGGATGTGGACAAAATCAAGAGGGTGCAGAGGAGAGTGACGAGGAGGATCAGGGGTCTGGAGACTGAGCTCTATGAGGAAAGGCTGAGGGCCTTGGGAATGTTCAGTTTGGAGAAGAGGAGATTGAGGGGGGACATGATTGCTCTCTTTAAGTATTTGAAAGGCTGTCATTTGGAGGAGGGCAAGGAGCTGTTCCAGTTGGCAGCAGAGGATAGGACTTGAAGCAACGGGCTTAAATTACATGCAGAAAGGTATTGGCTGGATATTAGGAAGAACTTTTTCATGGTCAGAGTAGTTCAAAGGTGGAATCAGCTGCCTAGGAAGGTGGTGAGCTCTCCTTCACTGGCAGTTGTCAAGAAGAGGCTGGATGAATATTTGTCAGGGATGCTTTAGGCTCATCCTGCATTGGGCAGGGGGTTGGACCAAAAGGTCTGTATGGCCTCTTCCAACTCTGTGATTCTGATTCTGTGAAAACCTGTAGCAAAGGAATCATGTGTCTTCTGCTTCTGGAACTGTGTGAAATTGCAAAACTCTGTTTCCTTCTCTCTTTGACTAAGACCAAGCACCACTTTATGTACAATTATCATTATGGATTCCCAAAGGTTAAAGTAGGACTCCACAGGGAGACTGAGAGAGCCTCAAAGGGATAGAAAGCAACTTGCTAACCTCTACCACTGTGGTCCAGAAGGTCCCTCAGTGCGGATCATTAATGCTTTTTATTAACTAGCAACGGTGAATTGCATTAGAGCAACTTTCAATCTCTACATTCTTTGAGCTTGCCCTTCTTGCCCCTGTGATCCTGCTTCTAACCCTTTTATAGTATGTTCTTTTACCCAAACTGAGAAAAAGTTACCCTTGGGCCAATCAAGTAGGCCTTTCCCACCCTGATCACTCTACTCCCCACCTTATGGGCGCAGTCAGGTAGGAAAGACTCACATTTCAGCCCCACTCGCACCATTGTAGTATATACATATATGCCTCAGCTCACATGCCTCATCATGGAGAAATGTCCCCTGTGTGGCCAGGTGTATAGCTGAAGGGAGCCTTGGTTAAAATTCAGGTGGATAACATTTATAGTCCACCTGTTTAACAGTGACTCAAAGCAGATGCACAGTGTAAGATTAATATGATCAATAGCTGGGACATTCAATAAACAATACAATCGAGTATGGATAGCAGAAATTCAAATACACAACTGAGATAGTGCTGAAACAAAACAGAAACAATTTAATACGACATATTAAATGACACAGAAACTAACCAGTAGGAGCATACCTACATCAACAGACAGTGCCCATTAGTACAGTCTACAGTTCCTTTATCAAGCACCTCTCTGAGCTATTTCCTCACAGTACAGCCCTATTACCTGTGTAAAAAAAGTTCTCTTAAGTAATTTCGTTTTGCATAGTTTGTGGAGAGTGGGAGCTTTCCTGATCTCCTCAGTCAGGCCGTTCCACAAATTAGGGGCCACCACCACAGAGAAAGCATATGTATGGCCAGCAGTTGATTTTGCCCATGTGCAGGGTGGAACCTGCAGAAGGCCCTGTTCAGATGAATGGAGAGGCCATAGTCAAGAATGGGGGCCATCTTCCAGGCTAGTCTGAGTTAGGAGGAAGGCCTTTTTTGCAGCTGCATTAACTTGCTTCTCTAGAAGCAGGGCTAGAGTATCTTCTAGGCTCTTAACTGAGTTTGTGAGGCTCAGCTGAACCCCATCAAAAGTGGGAAGCACAAAAGTAGAAAGCACAAAAGTGAGAAGTCCTTCAAGATCTCTGCCTTCCCAATCAGAATCACTTCTGTCTTGTCTGGGTTTGGTTTCAATTTGATTTCCAAGTTCTTTTCACTTCTGTTGACAATATTGACCAGATGAAGAAATTCAAAATGTTCTATGGTAGGTTTTTTAAAAAAACAACTGTAATTTTGCTTTATATCCTTATAGCATCTTCACTCAGGGAGACTCATTATGACCTAATTTGAAAACTCTCCAACTTTTTCTCCTTATATGGAAGACTGCTCATATTATTCTGTTGCCTTTCTCTGTACCCTTTCAAGTTTATCAAAACATTCCCGTAAAATCTGACTTTCACACCAAATTTAGGTCTTGAGACATCCCAGAAAGTAATTGGGAGCTCCAGCAGCTGTTTACTATTCATGCTTTGATGCGCCTGCAAATGCAGCCTCTGTCAACTTCCTCTATCAGCTGAAGTGGATTGTTGCCTGTGGGGACTCGTGCAACAATAAATTAAAGGGGGATTCTACAGAATGTGCATGGAAGGGTGTAGGATTGCACTGTTCAGCTCAGTTCATACATTGGTCTCTGTGCCATGGCTGCACCGCCAAAACTTGTCCTACATTGTTGGGATTCACATTTCAACAGTAAGATAAGGAAGCACCACATCATACTGGTCATCTTGGTTGCACAGAAACTTTCACAGTAGTGCCAGTTTCCACTGGGACCAACAGGACTGTCTTGGGATGTAAGCCTGCAAATCAATTGATCCATGTGATATGGTGTTTGTTCACAAAACAACTGCAACATGGAGCCTGTGATGGCTTCATAAATAAGGTATGAACAAGTTCTCTGTCTTCTTTCCTGATACAAAGGGATTTTTTTATATTAAAGAATCCTACCTTTCCCCCCAAAAACTGAAAGGCCCTTATGTCAGAACTGTACTTTGCCATACAACAAAGGAATGTTTTGGTTGCACCCTCCCTCTCCTCCCCCTAACTGCATCTTCTCTCTCCTCCCCCCTCCCCCCTCCTCTTCTATATTTGACCAGTTTCTGTATCATGCATCTGACGAAGAGAACTTGATTCTCGAAAGCTTATGCTACAATAAAATTGGTTAGTCTTAAAGGTGCTACTGGACTCTTTTTGATTTAACTAAAAAAAAGTATCTCCACTTTGCCTCCCAAACCCTATAGTCACATGGTCAACGAGTCACAGGTGCAGTGCAGTTCTGAAAATTAGGCCTCCATTATCAGGCAGCTCTGCAAATGCCTGGTTTGAAAAACTGTCCACCCTGAAGGTATGTGAACCCATTTGTCACTATCAGCTGACACACACTATCCCATAGCAGCATGAGGGAGCCTGCAGGTGATAAATTCACGGATCAAAAGAAGGAAGAAAAACCCAACCTTTTGATAATTTATGCCTCCATGGCAATGGTAGAAAAACAAGCCCCTTATTTGTGCATAAACATCACACCATGGGGCAGGAAAAATACCCAGGCTGTAAAACATCTGCAGTGTGAAGCACATGGTACCTGCTGGGTACCTCACAAGCCTCCCACTAGATTGAGAAAAATAATTTATATACACAACATTTTGTTTAAAAAATGGGACAAGCAGAGCTTTTGGCTCATCCACACCCTTCAGCACAGAGAAGGTGTAGACAGTCTGAAAGTGTGTGACCAGTGGTGTGTGGCCAGTGGAGTCCTGTCCCGTGGCAAGGGTTTGGGGGGGGGGGATGTGGTTATTGCAGCCAAAGAAGATGGCCGAAGTCTTCATGTTACACTTATCTGGTGTGAAAAAAAGATGATGTGACAGCATAAGATAGCTTTAGCCAAGAGAACATATGCTGAGATCATCACTAATGCTCATTGTCCCAGAGGCAATCACCTCATCAGCTCATCTTTGCATGGGGGGGGGAGCCTCAGTTTGTAGGCATTCTCTTTATGTGGAACTGATTCATATTTTCACTCTGAAGAAGTGCAAGGCGGACTTCTGAGTTTTGAAAAACCCTCATACTGGGCACAGGTAAACCTTCTATTCTCCCCATTTGAAAGAATGCTTCTTCTAATGCACTCACAAACACTTGGTACCCTCCATGCATAGGGTTGCCAGCCTCTAGGTAGTGGCTGGAGATCTCCCAGAATTACAACTGGTCTCCAGGCCACAGGGATCAGTTCACCTGGAGAAAATGGCTACTTTGGGGGGTGGACTCTCTGGAATTATGCCATGCCAAGGTCCTTTCCCTCCTCAAACCCCACTTTCTCCAGGTTTCTCCAGGTTTCTCCCCCCAGATCTCCAGGAATTTCCCAACTTGGAGCTGGCAACCCTATCCATGCATCTAACAAAGAGAGCTGTGGTTCTCAAAAGCTTATGCTACAGTAAAGTTGGTTAGTCTTAAAGGTGCTACTGGACTCTTTACTATTTCACAAACACTTGCTAAGCCAAGGAAAGTTTACACCTGCTTTTGACTCTAGTTTCTTGAGAATCCCTTGACACTTGTGGATTTTTATTTTTATTTTTGCTTTGCAGAATTTGAGTTCCCTCCACTTTTCAAAACTGATGGGAAAGGTGTGCTGGCTAACAGAAAATGGCATCTCCCACTAACCATTATGGTTCCATTTTCCTTTATGGAAATTTCAGTTAAGCCTTGTGGGAAGCTTATATGTACAATGGAGAGGTGGGTTACATTAAGTGATTTATGAAAAAATCTATTTTTATAATAACCAAGGAGCTCAGACAATTGTAAAGGAAGGGCTGAGAGTGAATGTTCCCCTGCTTGATTGAAAAGAAATCTGTGCAGACAATATTCAAAGGAAAAGGTGCAAGGTCTTCAAAAACCTTGAACCTAGGGTCACCAGCCTCTAGGTAGTGGCTGCAGGTCTCCCAGAATCACAAATTATCTTCCAGCTACATAGATCAGTTCCTCTGGAGAAAACGGCTGGTTTGGTGGGTGGACTCTAGGACATTATACCCCATTGAATCTTCTTCCCTTCACAAAACCTACCTCTTACAGCCCCCTCCCCCCCACCCCCGCTCCCAAATCTCTAGGAATTGCCTAGCTTGAAACTGGCGATGCTACTTGAACCACAGACAGTCATGGGCTGAAATGAAGTTTTGGAAAAGCCACATAATATCACCCTTAAAAGACAAAGTCTGGCTGTGATCACAGCTGGTGCCACTGATACAACTCAGCTGACTTTATTGCGAAGACACTGCTTTAAAATAGATGGAAATCAGCCTCACATGCATTTTCTCCCAAGAAGGAAAATGTCTTAATTCCTGCCCTTTCCCTCCCTGCCCCAGCTTTTAAAGATACAAACACACCTTGCAAGTTTGCAGTCTCTGCATTATACAGTATAATTAAGATATTTTCCAGTGAGAACTGAGATGCCCAGAAGCAATAAAGTATCCGCACACAGTGCTTACTCCTCTCTTTCTTTCCATTTTCCTTTCCACCTTTCTGCCTCCTGGTGTTAAAAGGCACTGTACTATCTGGTTGGTAATTGCCAGAATGGTCCCTTAACACTTGCCTTCCCCTCCAGTTGCATTAAATAGCATCTCTATAGATACAGTTCTGCTTATCTATGCTGCTCATGTGGAGGAGGAAAGAAATGCAGGCTCTCTCTCCACCTCCTCCCCTTCTTTTGATTTCATGGGTGTGGCAGGGTTCAAAACCTCTCTTTCTCTCCAGCAATAGTGCATTTAATCAGGGAAGCCCTGGTTGAAAATAGGATAATCTCTCCTATATGTGAGCAAAGCTAAAACACTCCCCCCCAACACACACAAATACTATCTGTTCCAATATATAGTTCAATACAGGAGTTGCATAGCTATTTATTCACAAGATATATCTAGAGTAGTTTTTCAAGCACTGATGTCCAAAATGTTCCCATATTCCAGGTCTTTATTTCCCATCTGCCACACCTTTAATATTTTAAAGATGTGTTTTAAAGGCTATGGGGGTGTCAAAAATCTTGGCTGCTCTTCAGCAAGGCCATCAATGTTTAGTTTCAGGCACTGAAATTGCATTTATAGATGCAATTAATACACATATATGCAAGAAGAGCAGGGAGGAACAGCATAATAAAATGACATTTATGTTTTTACCATTAATAAGTTTCTGGACACTGATCCATGTTTCTAAGATGCTTTTGGATGTAGAGAGACACATGTACACACAAATATACATGACCAATGGAGATGCACACATACATATTACCTAAAACATTTGTCTCCGGAATTTTTGCTATTTGTTCTTCTGCAGGCAAAAATACAAAGAGGGATTTCCCAGGAAACAAGGAAACCTACCTATATTTTGGAAACAGATCACAGACATTTGTTAGCACTTCTACTATGATGTTTGTGAGGATAAGGAAAAGAGAATGCAAGCATGAAAGATGCTCCTTCCTTTGCCTAGTTAAAGCTTGTAAGAAATAGTGCTAGCTTTGGTTTCCAAACTTTTTATATGTACCAGTATAATTTGCAAGTGTAATTTGTGCATTTGTGAGAATGCTGTACGAATGCAAGAGCATGAATGGAGGTGTGGGTGTGTCTGAATACACATGTGTGCACCAGTACACAGGATTGCATGAATGAATATATATATGGCTGGATATGAGAAGTATATATATGTATGGGTGTGTCTCTTTGTGTCTGAGAAAGTGTGTGCATCAAATTGTATATGGATGTAGATATTCAAACATGTGAAATTGCTGGCTATAGACTTGATTCTCTGATAATGTATCCACAGGGGTATATGTCAGATGCATGCTCGATTCTGTGAAGATTTAGCCACATGGGTGAGGAAAGGGGTGTGGCTGAGGACTAAGCCAGTGCCTGGCTCTTTTAGGATCTATCTGCCAACAATTTATAAATACACATATCAAAACTAGAAAAATCTTTAAAAAAGAAAGAATATAAGCTTGTAAGGAGTGAGGTGGGCAGGGTTCTGGCCATGTGTTCTGTAGCTCAGCTGGAGAAAAGCTGGTGAAAATGGCTCTCACAGACTATCACTTCCTAAGCCTCCAGAGTCTGCTACCTTATTTGAAAATTTGCTAAGCCCTTGCCACTCACTATGTCTTTTTTTTTTTTGCTTTTCTGTCTGCTCCCCTCCTCCCTCCCTCCCTTTTCATCTCACATATGCCAAGCAAATGTGCTCTGCTAGCTGGCTGCAACATGTTCTGGATACACCTCACTTCAGGTTTTAATAGTCAATGTATCATCAATGGGGGAATGTCTAAAAGATGCTCTGGGGGAAATGCTAATGCAGCTGGGGGTTCCCATTCCTCGACCCCACCCTTCCTTTCGTAGTCTACTCCACCATCTCTTAGCCTAGTAACAACATTTGCTCACAAATGCCTTTGACATGTCTGTATTCAAACACTATTCTAAAGGAACTAGTAAAACCCTTAGAGCTTCCAGCAGAGTTGATTTTTGAGAATACTGCAGTCTAGTTTGCTGGGTTAGATACACTGGAAGGAAGCAGCCATCCTTTTGCATGACAATCTATAGAGTTTGCCTTAAAAACAGGTATTCAGCCTACACATATCCAGACACCTTTTACAGACATCAAAGGCCAAAATTGTGCCCTGGTTTGAATACACCTGGAACAAATCCTTACGAAATCAGATAAATCCGTGTGCATCATCTCCAAGAAACATCCGCAGCACTCTCCAAGTGAATCAGTTGAACATGAAGGTGTGATGGGGGAGGGGCTGTCTTGTTAATTTTTATATTTTCATCTTTTCCCCCCAATTAGTTGAAAATGAGATGCTTTCTTAACCTCTTGATGCTCACGGTTAACCTTGCCCTCAAAAAAAAATCTCAAAACCATATGGGACCAAGAAGATATGAACTGGTTTTCCACCAAGTTCATACAGTTCCCATCTTTCCCATCCCATCGGAGCTCCAAGCTAACAGAGGCGTGGTCCTCTGTCTCTTCACCAGCTGGTGCTCAGTTTTCCAAGTGCCCCTGGTAGGAAAGGGATTGCTGAAGAGGGAAGCCCATGCCCCCCACCCCCACCCCCCTTTTCCCTTCCATTAATTGCTCCTGTCACCCCTTAAAAAGAAGAGAAACAAGGAAAGAAAATGATCGATGCATTCAAGTTGTACCCATCATATTTAGCTCTCTGGAAGCACCTCAGTCTCTATCAAAGCAAGAAAGCACAGGCAGAAAGCATCCTTATGTCGGTCTAGGTTCACTCAGAATATTGGGGAGGGCAATATAGATAGAACGCATAGCTCCCCACCCCACAGAATCAGATCTGAGTATGCCTCGCCCTCCTCCCCTTCGTTTCCACACCCTCCACGTCCAAGACAGAAAATCCAAATCAAGGCATCTTCCTACAGGTCCCCCGCCCAAAGGTGTCTGCCTGAAAGGGAGAGGGTATCCCCTCCTTTCTCAGGCTTCCCCATTCCCACCCCAGACTACATACGCCCCCCCCCGAAACCCCACATTCATTCACACTCAGGGGAAGAGTGTGGTGGGAGCCTTCAGCAGAGAGATGCTTGAAACAAAAACTGCCAAAGACACCCAGGCTTCGAAGCAGCTGAAACCCTCCCTGCGCCTCGTGCACACGTTTCTGCACAACCCCAGCTACATCCAAGAATTTCTCAGCAAAAAGAAAGTAGAAAAATCTTCCGCTCTACCTGTTTTGTTCTTCTCATACAGCACAGCATGGTTGTATAGTCCCCTTTCTTCCTTGTTGTTCCTTCCTTCCTTCTCCTCTCTCCTTTTTTCCTCCTCTCTCTCTCTCTCTCTCTTATCTCTCCCCCCACCCTCTCCACTCCCTCCCCTCCCTCTTTCTCTCACTCTCTCTCTCGCGCGCGCACACACACACACCAGGGCAGTTAGCAGTGACTGTAAGGTCCACAGCTATTCCTCATCACACATGCTCTCCCTCTTCCTCTCCCCCTCTCCCCCTCTTTCCCAGAATTGTTCACTGGCAGCTCTCAGGGACCAGTCACTTCCCCGCCCCCCACCCTGAGCACCACTCTCGAGGCAGCCGCCCCCTCGCAGTCCTCAGCCAGCCTCATGAATATTTAAACCTATCCAATCTGGACCCAATTACCCGGCGACTTTCCCACTGTACAGAGATTGCTAGAGAAAAAGGAGGGGGGCATTGCAGATTGTTCAGGGGGGTGTGGCAAGGTAAGGTTTGTCAGAAAGCAGCTGTATTTCTTAGTGACTCCTTGTTGGGTTTTTGTTGTTGTTGTTGTTGTTGGGTTTTTAAAAAAACCACAATAATTTCTTCACACCAGAGGGATGGAAGAAATGAGCAGGCACACGACCACACCATCAGAGATTTGTCTTAAGGAAACAAGTTTGTGGGTTTTTAATGCACACAGCCTGTCAGGCGCACATGTGATGCCAGCCTCTGGAAAGGGCTAATGTGCAGTGTAGAACACAGCACAGTCTTAAGATAGGCAAGAAACAAATGCTTGCTGCTCGTTCCCCTCTCCCACATGTGCATGTACAAAAAGAACATGCAAGCAAAACACATACAGTTGATGGGCAATCATACTGCATGCATATTTAAAAGAATTCGGTTTTCAAAATATCCTTTGCCAGAAAATGTTGGCTTAAAACTAAACTGACCAGTGTCAGCATTTGATTGGATTTTCATATTAAGGAACTTCTGGCTATACATGTGCATATCTGTGCACAGGAACAGAATAAACATGCATGGTGGTGGTGGAAAGTGCCCTATATTTATTACACATGCACACATTAACAATGAGACATATAGAGGAATAGTCACCATGCACACCTGTGTGTGATTCCTGAGAATGTGGAGTGATTTTGAAAATGAAAATTAATGGAGGTAGGACAGCCAGGAAATGCATGGATCTGAGCCACTGCAGAATTACTGAAATGGAAATTCAAAGAAACCAATCTCCGCCCCCACGAATGTATTTCTTGAACGTACCTAGCCAACAATTCATCAGTATTCACTGCCAAGATCATCTCATATTCCTACTTCATCCTTCTTAACTGTATTGGACACCCTGTCACCTGTGAACTGAAGATGTTAACAACTCCAGCTGTAGCTGTAGTCCAATATATAGGTAGAATCACTTGAGACCATTTGCAACAAAATAGTTAAAGCATACTTAACAATACTTTGGATTGTGGCCAGCTGATTAATCAGAAAAAGCCCCTAAACTATAGAATTAAACTCGTATAAGAGTGCTCTCCTAATCAGTTACACCCTTCCAAGTTCATTAATAACAACAACAACAACAACAACAACAACAACAACATTTGATTTATATACCGCCCTTCAGGACAGCTTAATGCTCACTCAGAGTGGTTTACAAAGTATGTCATTATTATCCCCACAACAACAAACACCCTGTGAGGTGGGTGGGGCTGAGAGAGCTCCTAGAAGCTGTGACTGACCCAAGGTCACCCAGATGGCTTCAAGTGGAGGAGTGGGGAATCAACCCGGTTCTCCAGATTAGAGTCCCATGCTCTTAACCACTACATGAAACTGGCTGTACCATTGAAGTCAACGGGCTTAGAAAGGTTACAGTACCTATGCTTAAGCTGGTACTGTAAGTCATAAGCTCTGTCATAAAACACTGGGAACTATAGTCTTTTAGACTTCTAGGGATTTCATCCCGGGCTCCTCTCCTCCCTGCCCAGGGAGGTGGAGACCTGGCCGCCCAGAGCCTGTCCAGAGGCCTGATTTGCACTCTCCCTCACTGCGCTACCAGTCCTGCACTCCTCCTCACCAGAGGCCCTGACCTGGATAGGCAAAGTTAGCCCAATCTCATCAGATCTTGGAAGCTCAACCCTGATTAATACTTGGATGGGAGGCCACTAAGGAAGTCCAGGGTCTCTATGCAGAGGCAGGCAATGGCAAACCACCTTTGTCCATCACTTGCCTTGTAAACTCTATGGTGTCACTGTAAGTCGGCTGTGACTTGACAGCATTTTCCACTACCAGGGGACGCAAGTAGATTTCTCACCACTTTAAGCAAACTACAATTCCCATAACCCCTTTTTTTAAAGGAGAGCCCTCCAGCTGCAGTTCAAAATGGTCCTGAAATGTGTTTCCTCTGGTCCAGGGGAACCACAGAAGCAGCATGAAGAGGTCTACAGTGGGGCAGGCAATAGGAGAAAATTTCCCATTCCCCGCTCCTCTGTGGGATCCACCACAATATATAGAACTAAGACTATTTTAGCAAAATTCTAGTTTATCCATTACTCTATTACATTACAAGCTGGAATGCCCTTTTCCCTCTGGGGCTTTCATGTTCGCAAATGCTGAGTCTACATAATTGAAGTCTAGTGCTCCTACATGGTTTCTTTCAGTTGATAGCAAAATCAGGCTTATGCCCTATGATATGTTGAACACAGATATGACTGAAAGAGCTTCAGCTCCTTTCACATGATACAGATGACATTGGTCTTGTAAACTGTTCAGATAAATGGCTGAACATGTCTGCTGGCTGTAGTCTTTTAAAGCCTGTATGTTTCCCATTTGTGATTTTTATGAGATGGGTTTAAGATAATCCATTTAAATGATTTCAGTTCTGCTACAAACTCATCACAGTTTATTCCACATCTGCAATTACAAATGTACCTGAAGTCTCACTGCTCTTGTTCTTACTCCCGCATGTTCAGTTCACCTATGCAAAGCTCTTTGGTGTTAAAGCCCCAAGTGTATCAGCTACAAATAGTCCTGCTAAGCATTCGCTACATGAGATTTACAGCAATTCCATGACAACATAACAAAGTAAAATCTGTTAACCTCACAATGTTTCTTTAGGTTTGTTGAGTTTCATCTATAGCCATTTTATCAGGCATTCTTTTCTTTTTGTGGCTATGTTTAATCAGCATTCAGTGTGAGGTGAGACTGAGGGAGATGCTATCCCAGATTTTCAGGTGACCTGAAATCATCCCCCTCCATTACAATGAATGTAAAGCCATATCAATATATTATATAGAAGAAGGTAACGTGAAAAGCCACTAAGAAAATGTTTCATGCTCATACCCGTCTGGGCATGGGAGACTAGCAAAACAGGCAGCCCTCTCTGCTTGTGGCTTCAGCCAGGCTAGATAGAAACAGCTTGGACTCTGTTTCTTCCAGGCTTGCCTATTTGTGGAACTGGGAGAGAGGTGGGCAACTGATGGGCAAATTCAGACCTAGAGAAGTAAAAAAAATTACTCCTGGTTCTCCCTTTAGCATTTTATTCCCACAACCACCCTGTGAGAAAGGTTAGACAGAGATGTATCATCCAGTATGCATCATGGCTCAGTATTTAAACTCAGGCATCTCCATTCTACATCCAATATTACATCATACTGGCAATTGGGATTGTGTGACATACAGCAAACAATGGACCCAGCTTCCTTAGAAGCACCTATCTTACCTCAAACACTATTTGTTTGTTTGTTTAGGATATTTCTCTACCACCTCTTTAGAGTCCTGCTCAAGGAGGCTTGCAATTAAAACCACATCACAATATTAAAAAGAAGCTATTAAAAACAAGCCAGTAGCTCAATCTCCTCCTTTTAGGACTTGCTGAAAGTTGGGCTGTTTCTCAACTCTCCCCTCCCCCATTCAGTTCAGCTCAACCCAGCTGAACTCAACTGTCCCAGAGCTGGCACTATTTCAGAATAAAAGACATGCCTGGTCTTTGCTTTGCTGGAAGATCTCCTGCCCCCTGGCTCCCAGCTACCACCACCTCTCAGTGGAGCAGTGGGAGAAAAATGGGGGGAGGGGATCAGAGTGGTACCAATGCTGCAGCATCACTTCCAGTGTGACCTGGCTGTCACTATGTTAGTGAAATGCTCTAGGATTCACCCAAAATTCTATAGTTTTATCATAGAGCTTTGGCTGAATCTTAGAATGTTGCACTGACATAGTGACATCACTTTTGGGATTGCAACTCTAGTCTTTACATCTGGGGAGGATTTTTTTAAAATAAAGTTTAAAACTGAATTTTATTTTTTCAGTGATGTATTTTATGCCCCAGTCCCTGTTCCCAGAGATGCACCACTCCAGCCACTGCTTCTGCTGGGCAAACACTCATGGCTCCCTTTGCCTTGCAGGATGAGAGCCCCAGGTAGCAACACAAACAGAAGCTGTGCATAGTTTTCCTGTGCAGCTGCTCTAATAGGACAATCTTGAAATGGGGTGACCACTGAGGGGGAGAAGAGAGATATAGGAACTGAAGGAGCATCTGGGTAGCACCAGTCTCTTAAATCCGTAGCTCACATCGTGCTCAGAGTGTTCTTCTGAGCCCACATGCAGTTTTGTTCTGGATTACTTCAGTCAAACCTGATTCAGATATGTGCATGCAGTGAAGAATCCCTAGGTGTCTAGTTAGCTTTCTTATATCAGTTCATTTAATTCCTGATAAGAGGTGTTATCTCAATCACACCTTAGATTCATTATGGGTACAGTACAAAAGTGATACTATTGGAATCCTTGATTCCATTCTAATCCTTTATTATACCATAACTATTTTATAGATTTCACATTGACTAACTCAACAGTAAAGTATATTGCCTATTCCTACTACATACATAATTAAAGGAGAGCAATTAGATGAATTCATAAAAATATCTTACTCAAAGATAAGCAGGTCACAAGCAAGGAGCCCCTTCTAAGAAGCTTCTGATCAATTCAGCTTCTCATATTTATAGATCTTTAAAATCTCCTTTTAACAATAGCTAACAGTCCCACTTTATAAGGGCACACTCTTGGCTAACTATCTTACAGTTGCAAACACCATACGAAGTTACCTATACTTGAAATATCTTCTTAAAATATGTGAAAATTGTTAGTTCATTCTTGCTACTTTTTATTTTAATGAAGTCTGTTTAAAAATAGTGATTACAAATTCCTCATACATATGAATAATCTTGGTCCCTCAACCAATATACCTCATGTTTGAGCTGTATCTTCACCTATGTGAAGCTGCACTTTCTTGCCATTCTCAGATGCTTCTTCAGCTGGGCCTCAACATGTAACATCAATTGATATGGGTTAAATGGCTTCTCACCTACACAAAGCCATGTGATTGTGTTATTCCTTTGTTTCTTGCCCCTCTCCAAGAGTGTTCTGTTCTAGATCTCTAAACTCTCTTTGTGGCATGTTTAGCCAAGAGACCAGACCAGTGCTGTCTCTGGTGAACAGAAATATTCTCCATGATCTTTTTGGTCAACTCTGTCAACTCTTCCCCTGTATTTTTGGCCCCATCTGTGAGTTGTGGAACATTTTTGTCCTAGTGTCTGTTTTGGCTTCTTGCTGGCAGCCTTCCATAATGAGCAAAGATCAGAATGAACACCATTCACAGGGTAGTATTAACCACTGTTGTCCCTACAACATGAGCAAAACTGTAGTTGCCAGAATGTACCTACCTGCTCTATGTAACCGCCCACTCTGTATTCTAGCCTGGTTCCTGTACCACTGCAACCTGCTAAACAGACATTTTTTTAGACTAGTCAAGTGAAGCAGTGAGAGTGGAGAAAGAACAAAGAAACCTGTAACTGACTGTGATCCATTAATTATAAATACCACTGCAATCAGACCAGCCAACAGGCAATTGTTTGATCAGCACAGTTGTACTTGTTATGGGCATGTAGTGATAGGGACAGCTTCGCCAGTGGCTCTGCTATATTAACAGTGCAGCTTTTAAAGGTACAAGAGATTTGATCCTGCAAGACAACTGGCAGTCCCATTCACCTGATGCCTTCAACATTCCATTCCTAATACTGTTCAATAAACGTTTAGTAGGATTTGATAAGTAACTGCCCCTGTTTTCAGCATAGGATTCACAGCAGGAGGGGGCTTAGAGGATCCTTCATTTCTGCAGGATTCAAACAAGGGGGAGGGATAGGTTGTCCAGTTCACAAGCCCCCTGATCAGTCATACTATGCAATAAAATACACAGGCTACATGACTAGGAGGGAAGACAGAGAGCATGGGTAGCTGGGGTGAACAGCAGCAAGCAGCAGTAATGAGTTTCATGAATGCAGCAGAGCGATAACTAGATGGGAAAGTGCTAAGCAAAATTATTGGACTCAGGGTAACCAATCAGCATGAGCAGCACAGTGATTAGGGCAAACAAGGCAAAAGCTTGGGGCTTGAAGGGCTGTCTGGTAACAAACCCCATGCTTCAACCAGAGACTTCAGGTGAGGGTTGTCATTTGTCTAACACTGGTGGGGCAATCACCACCAGCATTCCCCTTTCCCTAACAGCTACCTTGTCCATAAAGGAAAAGAAAGTGTTGGGGAATGAGAGCATATGACCTGTTCTGTAGAATGTGGAAATCCTGTAGAGTCCTGATGTGGAGAGCAGAAGAGTGGAGCACGGAGATAGAGACCATCTCATGTCTCCAAGGAACCTGTGTCACACAACGGGAGTAGCTGGAAAAACTGCTACCAAGTATTGGGGATTTGGGGGCTATACTTACAGTATAGATGTCCATGGGTCATTCATCAGGGTCAAATTAATCAGAGAGGAGGTTCCAAAGTCCTTGGGGACAATGGCCCTCCATTTAATCAGCCTGAAGTGGGCTTTAGGGAGGAGTGAGTCTGCATTCCATTGCTGTTTAACAACTCACGGTGGCTTCATTGTCTTCAGCATGGCTTAACAAGTCACTGCTGTTAGCTTAACTTTAGCAGGACACAGACTCCATTTTCTAGCCCTAAGCCCATGGTCAAATCCACATTACTCATTCTAAGTCGCATGTTCCCCGCATTCCCCACGCAATCCCGAGTGGAAGTCACATTACCTTATTAAACAGACGCATTTCATTCGCATTTCTCCCAAATATGTGGTCACAGGTTTTCAACGGGAGTTTCACGGTGGCCGTGAACGGGCCAATGCGCAATTTACATGGTTTTTTTAAAAACCACCCCCCTTCCTGTCTCTCCAGCCGTTCCGAGAGTTCCTATTGGCTGATTCAACTTGCAAGTGCTCCGTAGTCTGCAAAAGACTGTTTTTGACTTCATAGCATTGGATTTATTGATTATGCTGTTTCTGAATCAAATCTGGTAGTTTGAAAAATCATTTTGGGGTGAATCCATCCTCAGAACGGACTCGCGAAACTTCCTTTTTAACTGTTTTTTATTTTTTTATTTTATATTACAGTAATATCGAAATTATGAAAAATCGAAATAATGACACTCCAAGAAAGTGAAACTTCAGTAAAAATTCAGGCATTGAACTGTCCTGCATAGGAAATGCCCACGAAAGCTTCCCACATGCTTCCAAATTTCCAAAAAAGAAACGGGAGAGAGCCATCAGTGCTGTCAGTGGGGGAAAGAGAGGCATCATTATCTTCAATGATGTTTCTTTATAAGGCAAGATCGAAATAACGGAAAAGTGCGCTCAAAATTTTTTTTAAAAAAATGGGTGGGGAAAAAAGATCCCGCCCAAAAAAGCAGTTTTCGAGCGGCCGTGTGACCGGAGGGACATGCGAGAAAGATGGATTGGAAGCAGGAATGTGAACGAAGAGGAAAAAATCGCAGATTGGAGGCAAACGGAAGATATCCGATAAACATGCGGGTAATGGGTGAATGTGGATTTGACCCACGTTAGAACCAAAGTGAGGGCCCAAAATGGGGGTCCTCTTAAAGCAATGGTCGGAGAGGGTGCAACCTCCCCCTTGGCTTTGCTTATCAGAACCCACGTTTCCTGTGCTGCTATTATAATTTGAAAAAGAAAAAAATGGGGTTTCAAATGCAATGACATCATTTTAATACCTTTTAGCGATAATATAACTGGTCCAAAAGTTATCATGCTTATTACAGTTCCCTTCTTTTGAGATGGCAATATATTTTGATTTTCTTTCTGTTTTAGATAAGGAAGCAAATTAGGAATTAAAGCAGCATCTCAAATGGGTGCTGTTACTTTGTTCTTCTTTTAGCTATACAGCCATTTCCAGAGAAGAATTCCAGTAATTGTTCCCAGAGGAGTTCCTTTCCACATTTGTATGACAGTAGAATCATCTGCATTCAAGATCACACAGTAACAGGAATAAATGTTAATTGAATGGAACAACAAAGATGCTATACATTAGATTGGAGATTTTAAAGCAAGGAGGACAGGCAACTATAGTTCACTGGTTGAGTGCCAACATAACATCTAGAAGGTTTGTCACAGACCCCACCCCTCTGACCTGCAAGCACCATTCCTCTTTTGGCCATCTGAGAGAGCAAGACACTCAGCAGTCATCCCAGGTCTCTGCCAAGCAGTGCACCACTCTCCCAAGCCCACCCAACCCCCAGAGGTGTTCCTTACTTCTTTCTGGGTATGGATGCTGTCACCAGCTGGTCGATTAGAGTATTTCCCACTAAAAGGGCCAGCAGTCCCAGAACTCTGTTGTGATGCTGTTACAGGCTCTGCCTAGTGCCTACCTCTCCTGCTTTCACTCTGCCTAGACTTTGGAGGGATGGCTTACTGCACTTGTAGCCCGCCAGGGATCTAGCAATCTATAGACCAACTGACTTCCTTTCCGTGGCGCCCTTTTACTAAATGTGATTGTCACAAGCACTTGTCTGACAATAAAATATCAGTTGAACAAAAGGGAAGCAGATTTGACAATTGCTTTATTTTCATGCTTGCAAGGTGGGTTGCTTGCTCAGTTCATCTTTGAACAGATAAAGTTTTTATATTTGGATTGATGCCCAGGATAAAACTTTGCAATACGAAGAACAAACAGATCACTGACTTGCAATATGTATTCTATAAGAGCTTAAGCTCATAGAATAAGCTCAGAGGGAAACTCATCTCTGGCCCATGGAAGAGACAAATCAGTGGATTTTGGAATGATCATATGGGTTTCACATCACTGAGCCTATATTAGATAGCCACACCCAAAGGCCTCTGAATCTCTCAGACTTGAGTTGTATGTGACTATCCAATCTTTCAGATGGTGCTTTGGTGAGAGATCTTATAGGAAAAGGGATGGTGATATGTGTGCATATCTTCTTTTGATATCTTTTACATATGAAACTGAATTTGCACATTTGTGATCTTTGTATATTTGACAGTTTGAAGATTGATTAGATTGATTTTAAAGAAAATTCTCAAAGACAACAGTGAGTGATTTTCGCCTGGGATACATGGTTTTCATTTTACATGCAGAATAAAAATAGACTTCTGATTCTTCTTCAGTCTGAAGGCTGTTTGGCTTTACAAAGAGGCCAAGAAAGAGAACAGCCCTTTTAATATAGTTCTGTGGTTTAGAAGTTACCACTTTGCTTTAAAGTAGACAAAGAGACACTTTTGTTTCCACAGGTTTATTTTTAAAGTAATGCTAACCCGCCCCACCCCGCATACACACACACAGTAGACTTATACTCCAGGACATGTTCAAGTGGGGCTTATCATGGTTATGGAGAACAAAATACCAGCATTCAAAATAAAAAGTAAGTTATTAAAAAGAAAATATCCACACACATACTCTGCACAGCAATGGATTGAGCAAGGTTACAAAGTAAAGGTGAATACAGGCATTTTTTTGTCCCTTGGCTAAACATACCCTGATTGTTATTTTTTTTAGGCTAGGTTTTTACTCTAAAAGTTACAGCATTCTATCAGTCATCAAGTACCTTGAGTATTATCCAGGCTGCCCTCCCCCTTGTTAGTTCCTCATGGTATTGACAGCCATGAAGATGGAGCCCAGGTGCAGATGAAATCACCTCAAAATGGGCCATATAAAAGGGGACCTCATTCCCCTCACATCCAGGGAATTGATTATTTCTCAGTGCCCATCTGCACAATGTGTCAGTCCATTTCTTCCTGCCCTTCCCAGGAAGAGATATAATCTAACATCTGACATCTCCAAGTCTATGTCACCACTCAGGTGTCACATTTCTGCCAGGGTATGAGATGGCCCTTTGATTGTTCTCTGCTGGTAAGAAACATTTGTATAACCAAGCCTTAAGTACTGGGTGTTTGTGGCAGCCATCAACAGGATAGGGGTACTTGAAAGCAATTAAGCACTCTCCAGTTTCCTGTCCATTGTAGCTCCAAACTCTAATAGTGTGATGTAGCCTAAGTGAAGTGCATTTCTCCATGATGTTTGAATTTCAGACCCTAACAAAATTAAGAGACTGTTGCTTGAGAACTTCTGCCAACTGGGCACATCATGGAGATTTTTAAGTGCAACTTCTGTCGATTCACTGACTATTGTCCTTTAATTTTTTTCTTTCATGCTACTGCTGTGTGGCATACATGTCAGAGGAAGGGCAGGTAATGTGTGTCCACCCCTAAAGAAACCTATCCTGGACCCAGGAGAACTGAATAACTATGGTCCAGTCTCAAATTTACCATTCTTGAGCAAGGTGATTGAATGAGTGGGGGCTGACCAGCTCTAGGGATTCCTGAATAAAGTAGATTATTTGGATCCATTCCAATCTGCTTTCAGGCCTGCTTATGGGACTGAAACAGCCTTGGTTGATAGCCTGCACTGGGAGATGGACAGGGGGAGTGGAACTCTGTTAATTCTCCTGGAACTCTCAGAACCTTTTGATAACATCAGTCATGGTATCCTTATGGACCACCTTTCAGGATTAGGACCAGACGGCACTGTTCTGCAGTTGTTGAAGTCCTATCTCAAGGGAAGGTTTCAGAATGTGGTACTAGGGGACTACCACTCTGCCCTTTGGCCTCTGACCTAGAGGCTGCCCCAAGGTTCCATCTTGTCCCCCATGTTTTTCAGCATCTATGTAAAGCTGCTGGAAGAGGTCAAATGGTGATTTGGGCTGAGTTGCTACCAATAAGCAGCTGACATTCAGTTCTATCTCATGCAACCAGCAGATCCCAAAGAGGTTGTAGAAACTGAGAACAGGTACCTGAAGGCAGTTTTGGTGTGGATGAAGACTACTGAGCATACCCAGTTACAAAAGAGCATGCTCATTAGCAGCAACTAAAGCAGCAAGTGAACTTTTGCCCTGTAACACTTGTTCTGCAAAGCTCACTGCAGATGGGAGACATTGGCTATCTCGAATCCTCTACACATACCAAAGATCTCAGGGGAGAATGAGCCTTATGTATCATACGGTACTCCGCTTCATAATAAACAAAAACAATGGCACTCTCCAAAGCTCAGAATGACATGAGAGAACTCCCTCCCTCAAGTTTTCAGCAGTTCTGGAGAACTCAGGAGAGTGGAATATGTTTGCTTCTGATGTGCTGGCTATGGCAGGAGCCCTCACCAGAAAGCATGGGGGAATTGTAATTTTAAGAGGCCTGAATACATACATATATACATACGCACGGCTTTTTTTCAGCTGAAACACAGTGGAATGGAGTTCCGGCACCTCTTGAAAATGGTCACATGGCCAGTGGCCCTGCCCCCTGATCTCCAGACAGAGGGGAGTTTAGATTGCCCTCTGTGCCATGGAGGGCAATCTAAACTCCCCTCTGTCAGGAGATCAGGGGGCGGGGCCACCAGCCATGTGACCATTTTTGCCAAGGGCGATTTAAACTTTACAAAACTCCCCCCTTGTTCCAGGTGACCCAAAGTGACATCATTGTGCGGTCCTGAGTTCCACCACTGAGTTCCACCACCTCTTTTCCCAGAAAAAAGCCCTGTACATACGTACGTATATATAGCTAGAAGATACAAAAAGAACAAATACCTGAGTTCTCAGAGTTAAGAATTATTTACAAATTACATCATTTTGTTATATTTTAAATGCTTGTCAAGACTGAGAATCTTTGTCTTTCAATTCTGTTCCTTCCCAATTAAGTGACATGACAGGGGGAACATAATGCAAAAGGAAAATCTGTTTAATCAGATGTTTCTTTTGCAAAATAATCATGAGCAGCTCTGTTGTAAGTGATGGAAACATTTGTTTTGTTTGCTTAAAAGCCTTCAAACATTATTTTCAGCACAGAAAACTCATGTCATTTTTTTTAAAGTAATGTTTAAACCCTTTAAAGGTTGACCCACATCAAAGTATTTCTATGTATTAAATACATTTTCATCATGTACAATCTAAGGCAAAGTGGGGGTGGGGGATGGAATACATTTTAATACTTTTGAAAATTTAGTATAAAATGGTCATTGCCTAATCACCTCACAATGTATACATTTATTTAATATATTTTATACTGCTTTTTGTAGAGTTCGAACAATATTAATGATACTATCAAATATATAGACCAAAAAACAAGTACATTCTAAATACACAATTTATCCCACCCTCCTCCCAAACAAAATCATAGCCAGAACATAACCCAAACAGAAGCTAACAATTAAAATTCTCTCTGATATAGAAATGCTTTGCATCCTTCTTGGAAATTAGGAAGAGTTTCCAGAAGAAGGTTCAACATTATGAGCACCATTACAGTAAATGACTTGTTTTCTGGCTCTCACTGTTCACCTGATGTAGTGACAATGGAGCAAAGTAGGGCCTTAATTGGCAAGTGGTCTCATTAATCATACTCTCGCTCATGTTACAGCCTTTCCCAGTCTTCTCCATCACCATGCTCGCTTGCCCATGTTCCTTCTGAGCAGTTTAAGGTAATATCTTCCAAACCAACTCCTCATTGCTCACACTAGTGTCCTTCAGTAGTGGATCCTGCTCTCCTTTCAAGGCTGAAGAGACAGTGTCATGTGTCAGGAACTCACAGAAGTAGCAATGGGGAGTGTCAGTCTTTAAGAAGCTCCTTTACTTTGTTTCTTGTTCCCTCATAAGACAAAAAAACAACCTTGATCCCTTCCCAAATAATGTATACTAAGTACTCTTGAGCATTGAAAACAACTCCTGGGGAGTTGCCGCTTTCACATTTCCAGATCTCTGGTCCAGTTCAGAAATTGTGCATCTCCTAAGCAAGCTCATCATACATTTTAATCTTGACAGTTTTCTTGCACAGCACAGTCAGTCCCACTCATACATTTCTTTCCTTTGAATTAAGGATTTGACTTTTTGGGCTTTTCTCCTTCTTTGACAGGAAGTTTTTCCTACCAACTTCTCATTTTCTTTCAGTATCTCAGAGTAAAAGATACTTCTGTGCATAATCAATATACCTAATTCTCAACCATGGCCCCATCTGCAGATACTTATCCATGGATCAGGGCCATGTAGACTAAAGAGATGCATTTGGGCAGACACCTACATTTGCAGAAAAATACTAAAACTAAAAAGGAGGTTACCCCCTACCCCTCCCCAAACCCCGAGAGCAGTTGATTGCATAAGTGCAGAGAATTGTTCTCCCACAGCCGAAAGTCACAGGAGGAGGAAGAGGAAGGCAGGGGAGAAGAAGAAGCCAAAGCTGCTGCCCCTACCCCCATCAGTTGCTGTGGGTGCACCTGGAAGAGGTACAGGAGGCAGGCAAGGGAAGTGAAGTGGGAGTCATTGCTTCCTCTCATCCTCTAAGGAGGTGGAACTAGAGGTAGGTGGGAGACGTGCAGGACCCACTGCCCACTCCCTGCCCTCATTAGTCTAAGTTGGTCACAGTGCTGGAGGGAGGCAGAGGAAGAAGCAGCAGGAGCTGTTGCTGCTCCCTGGCCTCTGAGGCTGTGACGCTGGAGACGGGTGGGAGAGGAGGTTAAAGACTCACCATGCATCTTCAGCCACCAAGGCGTCAGCACTGGAAGTGGGGGGGGGAATGAGAAACACCCTCCCTATCCCCCCTTCAACCACTGACACGACAGAGCTGTAGGTGGGTGAGGGAGTAGGAGCCACCGCTGTCCCACCACCGTCTGAGATATCTGGCTGGGAGAGCCACTATGGGAAGGAGATCGGGACTTCACCCAGGTGGGAGAATAAGGATGAGATTTCTCCTCCATCCCAAGTGTGCAACTATTGCAGTTCTAAAAGTTATACATTCTGTGGTGTAGAGGGACTATGGAACACCTCCCTTTCTTTACAGTGGGCTTTGTGTAGCCAAAGGCCTTTATTGTTTTACTTCTATCAAATCTAAGGATGCTGCTTGCCATTCTCCTAAAATGCCCAGTCTCTTCCAAATCTTCTCCCAGTAAAAAGGAAGCAAACATTCCTTTCCAGCTCTCTCATGTTCCTGGTTGGCATCTTTCATGCTTTACTACATCTCTAGTACAATCCTAAACAGGGTTACTACAGTCTAAATCCACTGATTTCAATGGGCTTAGACTGGCATAACTCTTCTTAGGATTGAATTGTTCATTCTAGAGGCAACTGGTCTAGATCAGATGCTGTCAGCCACGTCTTCCTGAATAGTCCTTCTCCAAGTGTTTTGTAAGTTACAAGCAAGAAAAGAAAGAGATGATGGAGAAGGCTGTTAGATGACAAAAAGAGCAGTTGTGGAAATATTTGCATGAAAGGGCAAATTACTGAATCATTAGTTCCCTGCAATGCAAACCATGCCTTATAAATATTACATTGAAATTATCATTGTGGCATAAACTATCTTGGTTGGTGATGAAATGAGACTGACTAAAGCTATCTCACTGAATAAAGACTGGTGTTTGTGTTGTTTGTACATCATAGTTTATGATTTGCACTTAATTTATTATGCTTGCCTCTGCGGGCCATTTTTACAGCTAAACATAAGCTTGATTTGCCTTAACAGAACAAACAAGATTTTCACTCACCAGTGTATTCATTGCAGGCCAGCTCATCATTTTATGGCCTGTTGGGGTGGGGTTTTTTTTTTACAAAAAATGACATGAGTTGAAAGGGCTTTGTGACGTTGGATGGAGAAGAAAGTGAATCAGAAAGGAGCTAGCGCTTCTGATTTATACTGTGCCCCTTCTCAAAGACCCAGGATAGATAATGATCATTTGCACTCCCCGTCCGAGTTCAGGAGCTGTAAGGGAGCTAATCTAGTAGTGGTTTTATTCTGGCTTTCTGAGTGATGGGGCTGTGGACCATCTGCTTTACATGCAGAAGATCCTATGTTCAATTCCTCGAAACTCCAGTTAAAAGGATCAGGTAAGAAGTAATCTGAAAGACCTAACCAGAGACCCTGACAGTCACAGCAACCTTAATAGCTCATCTTGGTCCAATTCAGTATGAGGCATTTTCATGTTTATGTATACATATCTGGTTCGTTTTTACTTTACACATAACATTTTAATGATTTCATGTTTTACAGTTGTATTTTGTTCTTTGTATAGTAGATGGTTTCAGAACCCTTGTTGGGTTGACAGACATTTGCATACAAACACATAGAAATAAAGATATAGTTTATGCCTATTAACATACCCTTACAATTCAATACTGACATGCAAAAGATACAGGTATGTAAAAGATATAGGCCATAGGCTATTTTTTGTAGGATAATTAATTAGAAAGTAAAAGAGGAAGACCGAAAATGAGATGGCTTGACTCAATAAAAGAAGACACGTCCTCCAGTTTGCAGAATCTGAGCAAGTCTGTTAAGAATAGGATTTTGGGAGGTCTTTCATTCATAGGGTCATAGGTTGGAGATGACTTGACAGCCAATAACAACAACAAAGTAATTAGATTCAAGTTATACAAAAGCCAGAACCTTGAATTTTGTCAAGAATACTATAGTACAGAGATCATAATAATAACACTTATAATAATAACAACACACTTAGTAAACTGCTCTGAGTAGAGTTAAGTTGTCCTGAAGGGTGGTAGATAAATGAAATATTGTTGTTATCAATGTAGTATGTTGTGAATGGATCACTGTGAATGGATCAATCTGTATCAAAATACTGAATGTCACTGTAGTTCCAGCCAACAAATTGTTTGTGAAACTTATGAACAACACTCAATAGATGCTACCATTATTTGGTGCTCACCAAGGCTGGAAACTGAAGTAACCAGGGCTGAAGGTCCCAGAATCATAGCTTATGCCTAAAGTTTTAATTTAATTTAATTTAATTTAATTGATTTTACCCACCCTTCTCATAAGCAGGCTCAGGGCTAGTTACAACATTATAGTAATAATAAAACCATTTAAAATACAGTACACAAAAGTAAAAAATAGTCTTCCATCTTATCTGAATTCCAGTTTTGGAAAGGGCCTTCTTAGTTATGATGCCAAAATTTTGGAACTCCTTCCCCAGGGAGATTCACTTGTCTCCTTCTGTCATTGTTTTCCACTAGCAGGTGAAGCCTTTTTTATTTCATTTGGCAAACCACCAATAAATTCTTACTGGCCCTTCTTCCTGGTTGTGTGTGTGTTTATTTATGTATACATTTTAAATTATCTGTTTATGTATGCTTCTTAAATTATCCATTGTTTGCCACTTTGGGGGCCCTATTTTGGGTGGAAAGGTGGCTTATCAATGTTTTAAATAAATAAATAGTATGGAGAATGTCGGCAAAGCAATAGACTGCAGGAATTTTTTTCCTGTGTGGTTCTTTGGGAAACTTCAGGGTTTTTTTATCTACATTGAATGGTTACAAGTCTTTGACTGATGCAAAGTTTGAGTGCTCAAGAAAAGCAAAGTCAGAACATGGTGTCGCAGCCAGAGAGGATGGATGCATGGACTGAGAGCTCCATCCCTCTCTAACCCTAAACCTGGTGAAAAATCAATGTCCCCTTTTTACAATCTCAAATATGAAAAAACAAGATATAGAGAAGTAGAAAAATAATACAAAAGCCACGAAAAACCTTCAAGAGTACTTTCTGACGGTGATCTTGACTGAGTTGCAGGGAAGCAAAGGAAGCCCACAAGACAAGATGGTGGACGTGCAAAGCAGTGAAGAAATACCCTCAACAAGCTCTTCAGACCCAGTTCTAATGGCACAGTTGGCGAAAATGGAAAAAAACATACTTAGCCAGATGTCAACATTAATGCAGCCACTGAATGACCAGCTTAATGAAATATGAGCGGAACTAATGAGAATGACACGAAAAGTGGCTTGTGCAACAGAATTGAGCACTACAGTGCAAAATGAAGTCAAAAGCCTCCAAAACGAAAATCGTAACTTGCAAATGAGAGTTACAAGTTTAAAAATAATTGTGAGACAACAACATCTTAAATTTAGGGGTCTGAAGGAAGAAATAACGGCAAAAAAAAAGATTTACCAGCTTTCCTTGCAGCCTGGCTAGCTCAAGTGTTACAACTAGAAGCTGAGGAAACTCCATTAATTACAAAGGCATATCGCATTGGCAATTTTAATTTAACGGAAAAAACAAGCCAAGAGACATACTAGCAGAAATACCTGATCGTAGAATTCACAGAAACATTCTTGAACTTGCCAGAAACAAAGGCTATATCCAATACAACAGTGCACCTATTCAAGTCAACGTTGATTTACCCAGTGAAGTCCTGAATAGGCAAAAAGAACTCAGAGAGATGATGGAAGCATTACAACAGGTGAATATCCAATATAAATGGGTAAATTATACCACTTTACTCATTCATCTTCAACAGACGCAGACACAGAAACTGGTCTCAAGCTTTTACAGGATATTACAGCAATGGAAGTCAATAAACTCCCGCATAAAAGAAAGATGCAGCAGAACCCTTCTCCTCACAAGAGTAATAAAATTCCTATAAAGGACAATTGAAACTTGATAGTATATCTTGTATATATAATGCAAAATATATACAAAAGGGTAATTTTATATCTGCTTTTAAGAAATAAGATGCCATGGATATGGGGGGAGGGAGGGAAAGAATTCTCTAGGATTTTGCTCTTTTATTTTTCCACATAACATGGAAACCTGGTGCTGTAACCAGTATCTAAGTGGCTTAGTGCTACTAGTTAGTTGTGTAGTGTAGCATAATACATATTTAAGTTAGATTATAGATTCTATAGTATGTTAAATATATAATAGTAGCTTATATAATAGTGTGAAGGAAAGAGTGGAAAGGGTATAAGAGGGAAGGGAGGGGGACTTTATATTTAGAAACATATTATAAGCAATGAAAATTGAAAGGGAGGGAGGGTAAGATTAGAAAGGAAAATAAGAGGTGTTCTAGTTTATTAGTTTATTATTACATGTTGTTGAGGGAAGGGTGAATAATAAATAGATAAGTAGGAAAAACTTTAAAAATATGTAAAAACAAATACACAAATAATAATAATAAATTAAAAATTAAAAATTATATTAAAACAGATATAAATATAGATAGAGGGGGGAAGGGGTGTTATATGTCAGGTCTGACATATGTTTCCTATGTGTTCTAACCAGAGAGACTCCATTTTAATCCTGTCAGTGTGTTAAGCTCTTCTTTTGCAGGTGACAAGCAGTCCAGCAACACATCTCAAAAAAGAGGAATGTTTTGACTACAGCCCTTCCAGCCTTGGGAAAGTTTCATTCTCTCAGCCTCAAGCCACATGTTTTGAGAACTGTGGGGGGAGGATGGGATTTGCTGGGCTATGCTATTCAGTATCCTAACCTTTACCTTCATTCGTAACAACATCCGTGTACCAGCCAAGATATTGAATCTTGGCCAGTGGACTATAATGATTGTTTATATTCAGCAAAGTCTTTTGGAACCAATGGACTCATGTCTAATTGCAAGAGATAGTCCGGATTGCAACTTTTAATAAGCCACAGTCTGACATTATAAAGGAAGTTAAGTTGGGGGAAATATATTTGTTCATTGTTATTGTTAGTTATGAAGCACAATAATATATCTTTAACTTGTTTATAGTAATTAAGAATTTTAAAACTTGGAAACAGATATTTATATATTATAGCTATGTAGATTTACAGTATATATGGATAACTGAAGTTTATTGCCAATTGCAAACTGTTTAAAATTTCTAGTTATTTTTTTATAGTACAAATTGATATTTGCTCAAATACTTAACAATCTTATAAGAATTAATATATACTATAAAATTTGTAAGCTGTGAAATTTGTTTAAATTGTTTTTTGTTAAAAATGAAAGAAGAGAATCATTTGTAATATAACTTTTTTTAAAAAAAACCTTTTTAGTTACTCAGGAATTGATAGAAAAATAAAGAATTGATATAATTCAAATTAGAATATACATCAGTGTGATTGTATAGACAGCACTGTGAGGCTAAAATAAAAAAGGTAAGAAGAGGAAGAAAGAAAGAAAAGGAAAACAGCAATTAACAGAATTTTGAGATATAATTATTTATATTCAAATATGCAATCTCAACCAAAACGGAAGATAATTTCACAAAATATCCATAGTATCAACAATCTAATTAAGAGGAAAGAAGTTCTAACCAATATGGCAAAATTGCATCCTGACATAGCCCTACTACAAGAAACGCATTTATACTCTAAAATCCCAAATGAATTGAAATCATCTTGGATACAACAACAATATTACGCAAAAGGTTCATCAAAATCTAGAGGTGTGGCAATACTGATAGCCAAAAAAGCTAATTTTGTGCATAAAGCCTCACTAAAGGATCCCAGAGAGAGAGATATTTTCATTAAAGGGGAAATAAAAGAACAAGTATACACATTGGCATCGATATATGCACCTAACTTAAACCAGTTGGAATTCATAGAAGATATACTAAAAGAGCTAGCAAACTTTCAGAAAGGAATAGTGATTGCAGGAGGTGATTTTAATCACATCACAAATCACAATCTAGATAAGACTAACTTTAATACAGAAAAACTAGAAAAAAGAAAAAACAACACTAAATTAGCACAGATACTTACAGTTGAAACAAACGAGATGAAATACCTAGGTTCAACTCATGTTCTCTTACCTAAAGGTTTGTCGGGAAGTGTAGGCATCCTTGCAGCTTAAAGTTTAGCATTTACAGAGCAGCAGGGAGAAGTGCAGGTGTCCTTGCAGCTTAAAGTTTAGCATTTACAGAGCAGCAGAGAGGGATGTGCGGGGGTCCTTGCAGCTTAAAGTCTTCCGGTGCAGCCAGGCGTCGCTCTGCAGGGCCAGGCCGGGTGAGGGGAAGGGAAAATGCCGTGATGCACCTTGAGAGTGGGAGGAAAGGCGCCCCACGCCTGCACTTCCCTCCTCGCTGCTCTGTAAATGCTAAACTTTAAGCTGCAAGGACGCCTGTACTGTAAGTGCTAAACTTTAAGCTGCAAGGATGCCTACACTTCCCAGCAAACCATTAGGTAAGAGAACACGAGTTGAATCTAGGTATTTTATCTCGTGTGTTCTGACTCACAGTAAGGACCCTGTGGCACAGAGTGGTAAGCTGCAGTACTGCAGCCCAAGCTCTGCTCATGACCTGAGTTCGATCCTGGTGGAAGCCGGGTTCAGGTAGCTGGCTCAAGGTTGACTCAGCCTTCCATCCTTCTGAGGTTAGTAAAATGAGTACCCAGGTTCCTGGGGGTAAAGTGTAGATGACTGGGGAAGGCAATGGCAAACCACCCTGTAAAAAGTCTGCCAAGAAAACGTTGTGATGCGACACCCCCCCATGGGTCAGTAATGACTCGGTGCTTGCACAGGGGACTACCTACTTAGTAATTACCACTTGGTAGATATATGGAGACTGAAACACAATACAGAAAGAAATTATACTTATTATTCCTCAAGGCATCAAGTTTTCACAAGAATTAATTTCATCTTAGTCTCATCCCAAATTACTGAAAAAATATTAGAAACAGAAATTGGAAATATAACATACTCAGATCATGCCTGCACAGAATGTACAATTTCATTGGGAACAGAAATAGATAGTGAAAAAGATGGACTTTTGATAAATCTTTATTCAATAAGGAAAACAATTTAAATATAATAAGGAATTATATTTCTCTTTATTTTAATGAAACCCAAATAGATGACGTCTCACCCCAAACTACTTGGGATGCACTAAAAACAGTCCTGAGAGGACAAATCATATCACTAACATCATATTTAAATAAGACTAAAAACTCACTTAAATATGAAATAATAAATAAGATTCAAAATCTTGAACAATTACATAAAGTAAGAGGAGGGATAAAAATTTACCAACAACTTCTTAATGAGTGTAAAATACTGGAAATTATGGAAACAGAAAAGATACAAAAAATCTTTTATTTTTGAAACAAAAATATTGGTTTAGGACCCAAAGAACACTTCGTAATATTTCTTGGAAAATAGAAGATAAATTAGCTACAAGAACTGTCCATTCGATACAAAATTTTAACGGCCAAATTTTTACAAAATCAAAAGAAATAGCACAAACATTTAAAGAATTCTACTCAAAGCTATATGCAACCAACTCACCAAATGTAAAAGAAATGGAAAGATTTTTACATATGCAACCAATCGCAAAAATATCTGAAGAACATAAACAAATTATGGAAAATCCTATTACCACACAAGAAGTTAAGAACGCAATAGAGAAATTGAAAAGTAATAAAGCAGCTGGACCAGACAGATTCCCCTCTGAGTTTTATAAAAAATACTTAGGTATCTTAGTCAAACCCATTGCAGACACATGTAATTGCATTTTAGAGACAGGCAAATTACCAAGTTCATAGTCAACAGCTACAATAATAGTAATCCCGAAACAGGGCAAAGGTTTAACAAAACCAGACTCATATAGACCGATCTCACTTTTAAATGTAGATTATAAAATATTTACATCAATTCTAGCTAAGCGACTTAACTTATTCATAGAAAATTATATTTTAAAAGATCAAGTAGGATTTATACCCAAACAAGACCTTACAGATAATCTCTGTAAAACATTGAATATAGTATCTCACTCCAAACGAAATCAAATTGAAACTTTCATTGGATGTAGAGAAGGCTTTTGATTCATTGGAAATATCATATTTAAAAACATTATTTCAATACATGAGTTTTGGGAGAAAATTCTTAAAGGCAATAGAATCTATATATTCACAACCTTGGGCCAAAATAAGCACAAATGGGGTTACATCAGACGCTTTCAGTCTCACTAGAGTGACAAGACAAGGTTGCCCAATATCCCTGACTTTATTTGCAATGGCTTTAGAGCCATTGGCTAAATCAATCCAATTAAATAAAAAAATCAGTGGGATAACAATAGATAACAACATCTACAAAATAAGTTTATTTGCAGATGATATGCTGCTATACATCTCACATCTTCTAATATCTTTACAAGAATTAAAAAAAACACTGAACTCCTTTGGTAAAATAGCAGGATTAAGAATAAATCATTCAAAATCTCAAATCTTGCCACTAAATATTACTGATCAGGATCAAGAACAAATTAAACAAAAATTTAAATTTCAATGGGCCACAGCACAAATACCATATTTAGGTATTCCAAACAATTCCAAACAATTTAAGCAAATTAATCAAAATTAATCATCTTCAAAAAATCAAAGAAATAAAATTAGACATAGAAAAATGGAACAAAAAATCTGGTATGAAAGATATCACATAATAAAATCCTTTATACTTCCTAAATTAATCTTTCTTTTATGAGCGCTTCCTCTTGACATTCCCCTAAATCTCTTAAGAAAGTAGCAATTCATTATAAATAATTTTTTATGGCAGAATAAGCAACCAAGAATAGCATTTTCTACGATCAAAATGAAAAAGTCTCACGGTGGCTATAATTATCCTGATGTTATGCTATACAATGTAGCAATAAGACTGTCCAATATAATTCACATATTACAAAATAAAACAAAACCTGATTGGATAAATATGTTACAAACACTGCTCTCCGAAAACAATACAAGAAGTAATCTGGACAAAAAACACAAACAGACCCACAGAATGTAAAAATAATTTCTTTATAAATAGTATACTGAAAGCTTGGGATAAATACAAACAAAAACTATTGCCAAAGATAACGTATTATTCTTTGTTCACATTAAAGTTTTACAACTAAAGGATATAATGTCAGAAAAAGACACCACTGAGGAAGGAGGAAGTGAGGTGAGACACACACAATTCCCTTTCAGTCCCTGTGCGACAGGTAGGAGGAAATCACTGTTGTTGGGTTTAACATTGTTGTTTTAAATTCTATTACTTTCCTCCCCCATTCTCCCTTTCATTCTCCCTCCCCCTTGCTATTCTCCGATCTCAATGCTGCTCCCCCTTCAGCAGAGCAGCACCGCACACTGCGCTCCCCTCTTTATCACCTTCCTTTTCTCATTCCCTAGTTTACATGTATCACCCCACCTTCCCCCTCTCCCCCAATAGTTTATTTCAATATTTATACACCACATGCTTAGCTGTCAGCTGCCGTTCACTTCAAACCCAAGGGTGGAGGAGAAGGATGAGCATGGAGGGTAGTTCCCAAAAGGGATCTCTGACAAAGGTGATCAATATTTTAAGGCTTGGAGAGGGTCAGAGAAAAAGAGAAGGATTCAGCTCAGTCCCCCTTCCAAACATCTCTCTCCTCCAAGTGGGCCCAGTAAAAGAAGCCCTCCTTCTACTGCCAAGAGTCTCTGGGTTCAGAGAGAGGTGGGAAGAAAGACAGAGGGAAACTTTTTTACACACGCACAGAAAAGGAGGTGTGCTCAAAACTTCAATGCAAGTTGCTGTTTCTGCTCACAAAATAGATTTTTGGCTCACAATAAGAAAAACAAAGATTGTTGATATTCTCACACTTATTTAAAAAATTAAAATTTAAAATTTAAATTAAGAAATAAAAATTAAATTTAAAATGTAAAAAGTTTCAAGTTTTGTGCTTTTCATTTCCCCTACATTTCTTCTGTTTTTTTAAAATTGGTTAGCGGGGGTGGGGCGCAAGTAGGTATCTCGCCTCAGGCACCTGCATATCAGAAATTTTTGAAATAATAAAATTTACATCAAGTGAATATATACCACCACTTAGTTTTCGAACACTCTGACCTCACAATGCTAAAGGAACATATACATTTAAGAAAAAGAAAAATGACACGATGCTGCAACATTTATGCTGTTAATGTATAATAATGTTAAGCATATAGATTGTTAAAATTGTACTTTATTATTGTATATGTGTTTAATAGATAGTAAAAATTTATCTTGAATAAAAAAAAATTTTTTTTGAAAAAAAAGAAAAGTCATGCAACCATGATACTGAGATTGGAACGCTTTCTTATATCGTTTACTGTTGTAATATACTGCTACTGTTTGTGGCATCTCCTTCATCATTAGGGCATCTTTAAAATGTTTCAAAAACATGTTATTTCCAAAAAAAATCAATCTTTTTAACATGTCAACCTCCCCCCATTAGCTCTTCAGATCGTGTTATCAAGCTGCTGCTTCCCCAGTCTGCTGCTTCATAAATTATTACAGAATCTTTTTTTTTTCTTTCTTTCTTTTTATTAACTACATTAACTAACGATACAGAGGGAAAGAAAGGGGACAGGGGAAGGAAAGAAAAAAAACAGCAACATATAACAACACTACACTACACAGAATGCTTTCCCTTCATACTGCCATTATTTTTAAAAAAATTACAGCTTTGTATGATATTGATGGAGTGGTTGACCTTGCTAAATACAAATTACAATTCAAATTAAGTCTTCCTCCCCCTCCTGGGCCCCGGACGCAATTCTCTCTGAGCAACTGCAGCCGCAGTGCTCGTTTCCTCCCCCCCCCCTTCAGACTTCGCCTTTTCTTCTTGCCTGGTGTCTTGCTGAAATTCCGGATTTTTGTCCTCAAAATCCCTTAGTTGATCTTCTGATGTTATCTTGTAAGCTTGATCTTTGAAACTGAACCAAATACCTTCCGGAAATAGCCATTTGTACTTTATTCCACGTTCCCTCAGAAGAGCTGCGAGCTTTTTATACTTAAATCTTCTTTTCCGAACTAAAAATGGGACGTCTTTCAGTATCTTGACTTTATTGCCAAAAAAGTCCAGATCCGCATTGTATGAGTTGTATAGGATAGTGTCTCGGATCCTTTTAGATGAAAGATCGATGATGATCTCGCGAGGCAGCTGACGCTTCGTTGCATATTTTTAAGAAGCCCGACGGACTTCCAAAATGGCGCTTTTTACCTCTTCTTTAGTTGCCTTCGCGGGTGTCGCCAATAGTTCTGAGACCAGACCCCATAAATCCTCATTTTCCTCCTCTTTCACGTTCTGGAGGCGCAAAATTGTCTGTGTTCGTTCCACTTGTAGCCCGATCAGCTGGTTCTCCACCAGCTTTAACTCTTTATTCGTTGCCCTCACGAGTGACACATTTTCCCGAGCAGACTTCTCCGCCGCCCCCCCGCTACTTCCTTAATGGTTTTCACTTCGCTCTCAATTAAGCCCACCCTTTGATCTGTTTTATTCAGCTTGTCAACAAAGGGTTTTATGGCTTCGATAACTGACCTCTTCACCAATTCCTCGAGCGACTCTCCTTTCCCCTGTAGGGCAGCCGAAATTGACTTGCCCAAAGCGGGACTTTGTTTTTTCGCTGCCATTTTAGGGGGGGGGACCGCCAACCAAATTCTGAAACTCAGCGAGGAGGAAGAACGAGCCTTCTTAGCTTCAGATCCCACCACTCCTTCATGTGCGCTTGTAATAACAGAAGGGATTCGCTTACTTACAGGCTTCCGCCTAGTTCTGTTCTTTGCCGTTTTCCATGGCCCGGCAGCACTCGAGGCGCTGCACACGTCTGCCGGCCTCCATAGGAACAAACGGGCAATTTACCCCCCGCATTGGTTTTCAGGGGGCTCTTCCCGCAGCGTTCCGGACCCTGCCTCCCTCACTGGGAGTCCTGGGGGCTAATCTTCGCAGATCAGCCGCCCGGTCAGGGTGCTCGGGCACTTCCTCCCGGACCTGTGGAGAGGAGCGTCCGACATGGCCGAGAAAACGAAACCGAATCTGTAAATTATTACAGAATCCATCACTTGGCCACGTTGGGTTAAATCCTTTTTACTCTTTCACATCACAGATATGGAGTCACTTCACAATGACCATGGGAGATTCAGTTGACTGACTGGTGCATTGTGTGCCAGATTGCAACTCAAAGCCCATCAACCATTTCCATTGCAGTGCTAGCAAAGGTGAATGCAGCAGAGGCAGACTGAAGTGTGCACTGATAGTGTTGGGAGGGACCCACATAATTGATACACTGATCATCTAAATTTCTCCTGTGAGCAGAGGCATAGTGTGGGCAGTGCTACCAGTGCGGCTGCCCTGGGCGCAGAAATCTTAGGGGCGCAAAATTTCCCCAGCCCCCCCTCCTGCCTCTATACCCTCCCCAAGATGGCCAGTGCGAGTCACTCATATCTTCTGGGAGATTCGTTCAGTTCCTCGCCTTCCCAGGCCTCCTAGACAGGACTAAGGGGGAAGGCTGAGAATGGGTGTTTGAAATGTTGTTACTTTCATTTTATGTGTCATTCTCAAAAAAGCTTTCATTCAGCCAAGGCTTTCCTAGTCCTTGGAATATGGACACTTGTATCCTGAGCATTGTCTTTCAATAAACCTTTTGGAATCAAGAAACTTTGTGCTTCTGGCAGAAGGGGGGAGACGAACTCTAGATAACTGGGATTCCATAGTCTGACAGTTCCTCACAACGATCCAGCCTCCCCCAGCTTCCCCACCCCAAGTAGCCACTCACGCTGGATCTCCACTCGCCTCAATACCAAACACCCACTGCGTTCCTGCCTGCCTCCTCCTCGCCATGGGCTTCTCACTCCCATTGGCCAGCCTTTTACCCAATTTTGCTTGGTGGCCAAAGACTCCGTCTGCACAGGCACCCTAAGTCTCCATCTGCACAGGTGCCCTACGCTGGAAAAAGAGGAGGGGAAACGGGTTCCTGCACACCTGCTAATAACACGCAGCTAGCTGGAGCCTCAAGGGATGGCTGGACCAGGAGCAGCAAAGGACACCCGGTGCAGGAGGTGGTGGGTGCCTCGCTGCAAAGGAAGGAGCTGAGGGGAAGCACTGCAGCTCTTGGCACAGTAGAAGCTCCGTGGCTGGGCCGGGGCACCCATTGCATCTGCCCCAAGCTGGGCTGCTTTTTATGGTACAGAGGTAAATAAACTCACCTGGAAAAAAAATCTCCATTAAGTCTCTGTTCAAGGGATAAGAGATTTTTCTCCAAGCTTTGTGTTGGTGACCCTGGCAGAGACTCTCCCAAGCGTGCTTTTTAGGGCCAGAGACACAGCAGAACATACAGCCACAGAACTCAGAGCCACGCCACTCTGAAGGCATGAGTCATTTAACCAGGGCTCATTTCAAGGGGGAACGCACCGGAACGGTGTTCCGGCAGTTCTCCCAAATCAGGTGGCCCCACTAACCTGACTTTAGGGCCGTTTAGGCCTTGATCAGTGCCGGCACTGACCTGATCCTGGCCATTTTGGGCCTGATCCAGGCCAAAACATGCCCAAAATGGCCATTTTGAGCCGTTTGGGGCCTGTTTTGGCCTGGATTGGGGCCAAAAGGGCCCGGATCGGGCCACTGCCAGGTGGAGGAACACTCCCCCGTCTGGCAGCAGCTATTTCGGCCCGATCAAGGGGTGTGGTATATGTTAATGAGTTATGTGAATGAGTTCCTGCAGCTCTTTTTCTACCAAATGACCCCTGCATTTAACCCTTAGTTCTGCTCTGCTATTACGCTACAGTGGCTCTCCCAGACTTCCATCTGGCTGTCCTTACTATGATCCCTTCAGCTCTAGCACGGACTTCTCACTCTAGCCCTCTCTTGAAGCCTCACATTGGCTTTTACATGGCTGCATACCTCTTGCTCCTAGGTATGTTTGAATGCCCATGGGTTCAGCGCCTGTCCTGCCTGTCAGTCGCAAATAGACAATCATTTGGTGAGCTGTTCAGCTGTATCCAACTAAATTCTGATGCATCTGTTTTTTTTTTCATATGAGTAGATGGGTTTTTGCAGCATCTGTCACCCCATTCATCTGCCTCCAATTTTAAAAGAAAAGTGTGTGGGTGTGTGTGTGTAAATTTGCAACATCTGAGTTGAGACTTACTTCTTAGGTGTCTCACAGTTCAATCCTAAGGAGAGTTACTCCAGTCTAAGCCCATTGGTTTCATTAATCAAAACATATCAAAGATCTACAATGAGCCAAGAAAGAATGAGTAGCCTAGTAATACTATCAATTGAGAGAGATTTCAATGTAGATTTTAATACCGTTATTGAAAAATTTGCACAAATTAAAACCAGACGATTTTAAATAAATTTGAGTATACTAGCATTAAATTCATTTTACTATAATTACATCAGTATTTTCTTAAAGTACAATACATATGTTTGGGGGGGGGGTAAGGGGTTCAATACTGGACTGGTGGAAGGGACTCAGGGAGTGTTTAATAGTCCATGGGTTAGGGGGCGCAAACAGCAAATACTTGCCTTGCCCTGGGCACTGTCAACCGACACTACGCCACTGCCTGTGAGGTCTCTTGGAGAAAATGTTTTAGCCATCTGGGGGAGAAGGACTATGTTAAAGGGTAAGATGGAAATTGCTTTTACCTAGAGATGCTGAGAATGTGTTTGATAAGTCAAATATACCTTGTGTGACAGCCACAACCATCTCTAAGGTCTAAAGTTCCATATGTTTTCCTGTCTGTCAACCATCCTGAATGACTGTCAGGCAAAGTTGTACCAGTGCAGTAACTGTTGCAGTGGAGTTTCATTTCTTTGCCTTGTTGGGTTTTTTGCATCTATGTGGTAGATGAAATTGATTCTGTTAGGGGTCAGATCAGGCCATTAAATTATGTAGGAAGGAACGATGCCTCTCATATCAAATAAGGCTGACAACATGGACTTAAATGAACACCAAATGATAGGCCTTTTTAAAAAATTGGGATGTTTACTTATAATCCCTAACTAGCTGACTGATTGACATGCTCCCTGTTTATTTACATCATTGTCTGCTGAGTGGTGTGCCACGAGAACAGGTCTGTGAGGGAGCAGGAAGGAGGGAAGAAGGAGCCATCAGGATCTGTAAGAATGGGCAGCTGTGAAACACTGCTGATTTCTCTGTACTGTATGGGTTGAATACTTTAAAAGTAACCCAGTAAACAGGCTCAGACTGCTTGTCAACAGTGAACTGATTGCCAAGCAATTGGTTTCCTCTCCATGACTGGTGAACAGATGGTGAGTTGAAACAGCAGGTGTTTGAGCATCTCTGCTTTTAATCATAATAAACAGCAAAGCAATCCTGGTTGCTAACAGCTGTTTCCATATATATGAAATAAACACATCACACCCATACAGCTAGTAGTGTGTAACTGATAAACTAAGTGCAAACATGTGCAGAATCATTGTGGTGCGGAGTTACTTCATGTAGTGTATAGAATTGCACTAGTAGTGTCTTATTGAATATCAGAGATGGTACATTTCAGGGAGAAAGCAATAAATTATATGCTGTGCAATACATTGAATCATTATATTATGCCTTTTATCAGTGCTTAATTATGAAATAGGTTCTGGGGTTCAAGTCTGATTCTGTTTGTGTCCCATTACCTGGAAGATCTGTTTCAGGGATTGTTATGTTCAATGGCAATCACCGGAAACATGGGTGGGAGTAGAAGACTGTGGAAATTGGCACTGTGTGGTGCCATGATGCCATTTCTGGTTGCATACCTGGAAATGATGTCATCAGCAAAACTGTAGGAATTTCCCTAAATGTTTCAGGACTTAGTTCTCACTTCTGAAAAAGTTCCACTGCTAAATCCTAGAGCTACTGAGTTGTTATAATGAGTTCATGTGTATGCAAATAATACTGATGTGTGTGCAAACAATACTGATGCTTTAGTCTTGACTTTTTCATGCCTCATATTGAAATAAACTTTGCCATCAAAATTTGGCTCAAAAAGGTTTCCTTTTGGATTATTATGTGGAGAGCTTATGTGGTAGAATAACAAAGCTGAACCATGAATCAAGAATTCCAGTTCAAGGGAATAATCTCCTAGGTGGCCTAGGCAAGCCAATACATCTTATTCTCAGCCCACCCATCTAAAATATGTAGATAGAAATATTTATCTGCCTTATGGGGTCATTTTGAGGATTCCTGAGTATGTGACATTCATCAAACATTCTAAAGCATTCTATAAGTGGTAAGTATTATTATTATTATGCATTGATGTAATTGCTGAGGTCTGAGATCTTAAGACCAAGTGTCTTGATGGTAAGCATGATGAAAATAAATCAAATTAACACCTATCTGGCTAAAAATAAGAACGTCACTTCTTTTTCCTCTAATGCATGCAGAGAGGAGGGACTGGCAAAGCTATGTGCCCATTGTGATTGCCATAGCACACCCACGCCAGCATCTCCACAGAGACCCAGCATATTTCTAGGTGAAGCATCACCAACCTGTTGCCTAGGAAACAGGAGATGCAAAATCTCAATGACATTCCATTTTGAAGCATTCAAGAAACCCCTGAAAGGGATTTTAAAAAGTGTCTGGAAAAGAAACGGAAATTGGGTTTCTAATTACAGATTCTCAACCAGTTCTGTTTTATTCCCTGGTTATTCTGCCTGCTCACGTCACTATCTCCCTGCCATTCTCTGTCTGCCAAGGCACAAACACCAGACATCAGTGAAAACAAAAGTTTCCTGGATTGAAGAGAAAAAGCCAAAAGTGGGAGGAGGTTTTTTTGTCAGGCATCTGCTTATGTCAAGAAGGTGGGTAGGTAAATGATACATAAAGGTATGAGGGCATGTAAACAGCACTGAATGGGTGTTGATTAGGATGGTACATTTGAGCATACCTGTGTACAAATCCTCTCCAACTGTATTTATGTAGATATTTGCCCACAAAAAGGATGCCTCTACCAAAGGAATCATACATTTGACACATTTAACTGAAGCTCGAGGAACTCTGATGGCCCCTTCCTCATTTCCAATTCTCTAAAAGAAAACAGATATTTTGAAAGAAGGAGTTTATTGCTGTTGATTACCTCTCAGCCTCTTTCAGTACCATTGACCATGGTATCCTCCTGGAGAAGCTAGATGGGCTGGATATAGGGAACCCTGCGCTTCAGTGGTTCTGTTTTTACAGCCAATTCCAGGAGGTGATGCTGAAGGGCTGATGCTTATTTCAATGGTATTTACACCATAGAGCCCTGCAGGGACCCATATTATATTCCCCATGTTGTTTGACATCTACGTGAAACTACTGGGAGAGATCATCAGGGAATTCGAAGTAAGTTGCCACCAATATGCAGATAACTACCATCTCTGCTCCTCCTCAACAGTTAAGTTAGAAGGATCTGTAGAAGTCATGAACAGATGCCTGGACATGATAATGTGATGAATGAGGGCCAATAAACTGAAGCTCGGAGATCTTGTTGGTCAATGATAAAGCTGCTCAAAGAGTAAGAAGTCAACCTGTTCTGGAAAAGATTGTGTTCCCTCTAAACGAGCAGGTTCATAATTTGTGGGTGCTGCTAGCTCCAGACCTATGGATGAAAGCTCAGGTCTCCTCCATGATATGCAGTACCTTTTATCAACTTCGGCCAATATACCAGCTATAGCTGTTCCTTAAAAAGCCATGGTGATTCATAGTGTTATTATTACATCCAGGTCAGGCTACTGTAATACTCTCAACATGAAAACTGTCTGGAAACTTCAGCTGTTCAAAAATGGAGCAGCCAGGCAACTGTTGGGGTAGGATACAGGGATTATATCACCTCTGTGATGAAAGATATGCACTGGCTGTCCATTTGTTTCCAGGCACAATTCAAAATGCTAGTTCATACCTTTATAGCCCTAAATGGCTTGAGGCCAGGATATCTGAAGGATACCCTCCTCCCATACTGTCTAGCCTACCAGCTAAGATCTTTCTCTCACCTTGGGAGGTGAGGGGGTGGCAAACAGAGGTGAGTTTTTTTCAGCAGTGGCACTTTGCCTGTGAAATTCCTTATTGTTAAGGCTTACCTGGTGCTGGCCTAACCTACTGTCCTCTAGGCACCGGGTCAAAATGTTTCTTTTAGCCCAGGCTTTTAATTAAGGGGTTGATATATTAACATTATTTTTACAATCTGCTTTTTAGTCTGTTTTTAAGCCCCTCAGTGTTTTACACTGATTTTATGCCCTGGCTGGGTTTTTAATACTAGGTTTCAATTCTTAACAGCTTCTATTGTGTTGAGTGTTTATTGTTTTATTTTGTAAGCTGCCTCCTGGTTCTCTGGAGAGGTGGCACAGAATTTTTCTAAATAAATGAATAGGTAAGTATTTTCAGAATGGGAAACCTTTGGATGCAATCTGGCAATTGCTAGGCACGCTGAGGTTCTGCTGTGTAGGAACTGAAAGCTGCATCATATTCCCAATTCCATGAGTTTGAATGGGATTTAGACTTGATAGCTCTTGTGCTCTGTGATATATATGGTATGTACGAGGAAGTTTTATGATCTTTTAAAAGTACATAATTAAATCGACAAATTTAATTTGTGGAACCAGGGGCTATTTTTAGGGTGTTGGAAGGTGTAACCTTCAGGTGGAACCTGGAGATCTCCAAGAATTATAACTGGTCTCTAGTTACCGTGGAGACAATGGCTGCTTTGGAGAGTGGACTCTATGGCATTATATCCCATTAAGGTCCCTCCCTCTCCAAACCCTGCCTTCTCCAGGCTCCACCCCCAAATCCCAGGAATTCCTCATCCCTAGGGGAAGGGGAAATTGCCACAGGCCCCACACATTGAGGAAGCAGTTCTATGATGCCAATATGCTAGACAACCTGACTGAGTCCCCTCTGCTGTCATATATTGTAGATGCAGCAGTGCCAGGGTCTCTTTACCAGCATGAGTTGATCTACAATAACATTACCAGGAAACTGCAATTATGATGCCAGCATAACTCTGCTGGCACAGGGTCCACATTTGGGCAACTTTGGAAGTGTGGTTGGAAAGACTGGGATTTAGTAGGCATTGTAAACTTTCTCAGAGCTTGGTTCCAATGATGTTGTATTGTAGCACCATGAAAAAAAGTTAGTTAAAATACACTCATCTGAACAGGGTCTCTTGCAGATGCCAGCTTGCATATGAACAAAATCAACAGCAGCCCTCACACACGCTTTCTCTGTGGTGGCCCCTACTCTGTGGAACGGCCTGCCTGAGGAGGTCAAGCCCCCACTCTCCTGGCTTTCTGCGAACAATGCAAAACCGAATTATTCAAAAAGGTTATTTACTCAGATAGGAGGGAAGTATTGTAGGGAGGAGGTCTCAGATGCTTCACTAATGAATTAGGGACCATAGACTTCACCACTATGTTGCCTTGCATATTATCTGTTGCTTTGAATATATACTCCTATATAATACTTGTGCTTCATGTTATTTAATGTCAGTACTAGAATTAATTATGTTCTTTTTCAGCAATTCCTCAGCTCTGTATTGGATCCTTGTTAATGCTATATCTTTGTAAAATCCTATGACATTGTTTATGGAAATGTCCTTGACACTGTATGGAACTGTTCTTGATACTGTATGGAAATGTCCTTGATACTGATTGTACTAATCTCACACTATGTAATCCGCCTTGAGTCTCAGGGAGAAAGGTGGACTATAAAAGATATAAATAAAATAAAATAAATATTCCTACTGAATGCAATACAGAGACAGAAATAACTTGCTCCCCTCAACTCCTTCTCTGACTGACACACAGCTCTGACGGAGGATGGAATTCCAATGATCTTTCAGTGCTATAACATGTTTCGGTCTTCCATGATTGTTTTTGTACATACATGACCTGTGATGATATAATGGAGATGTGCCAGCACTGCTGTGTGGATTTTGTATGTGACTGCCATGCATTTATTTATTTAGAACATTTCTGTGCTGCCTGTTCAGTGTCCTGCTTAAGGAGGCTTAAAATTAGAAAACACAGTATTAAAAAACAAGCCATTAAAACACAAGCCATGGCATAGGTGTCCTGCTACTCTCTGGTTGGTGGATGCCAGCAGTTTTTTCATATCCTCTAATGATATTGCTATGCTCTCTTTCCTTAAGGTTGTATAGTACCCTCCTCAAATTTTCTCTGAAGGGAGGGCATCAGCATAGAATAACAGAAACATACTAGAGACATCTTGTTCCCATGTTGACAACCCCTCCGCTGTCAGTGAGAATGACGGTCTCCTTTCCTCTCCTCTCCTCTCCTCTCCCTTTCAATTGGATCATTGCAAGGGAGGAGCAAAAAGGACTCCCAGCCCATCCCAAGCTGCAGAGAGATACTATTCTCCTCCCTCCCTCCTTCCCCCTTCACCCCTCCTTGTGGGCTTGACAGAGACTTCTTTTTCTTGTGGAAGTAGAAGAACTTGGGGCTGTAGAATTCAAATGCTTTGCCAAATTTGCTTGAAATCTGGCGGTTCTTTGAAGGACAGAAAGAAGACACTCCACTGCAATTTTGGTGACATTTGGTTGAAAAACAATAACTCTAGTCATGAGAATGGGGAAAAAAACCCTAAGGAGTTTCGACACCGACCTGCAATACCCCACTGGAAACCTACCCGATCACATTAAACTTTTCACTCAACAGCCCCAGATGTGAAACCACAATGAAAATTTTCTAGATGCACGTGCTACTTACTATTACTGTATTAAATAGATGAGCAACAGATTCAGGGCAGACAAAAGGATGTATTTCTTCACATAATGGATGATTAATTTGTGGAATTAATTACCACAGGATGTGGTAATGGCCACTAGCATTGCTGACTTTTAAAAAGGTATTAGACAGATTCATAGAGGATATATATGATATACAGAGGTAAAGAGAGATATACACAGAGAATATACAAAACTGCTGTAGCATAGTAATTAAGTGGTTGGGCTGCAAAACAGTTGATTTGAATCTTACTACTGTCATGAGCTCAGTAGGTGGCCTTGGGTAAGCCACTTCTCTCAGCCCCAGCTCCACAGCATGTGTATGTGCAGTCAAATCACAACTGACTTATGGCAACCACAGCAAGGGGCCTTCAAGACAAGTGAGAGGCAGAGATGGTTTGCCATTGCCTTTCTCTGCAGAGTCTTCCTTGGTGGTTGCCCATCCAAACCCTGTCCCTTCTTAGCTTTAGAGATCTGACAAGATCAGGCTATACCAAGTCACCATCCCTCCAGGGATGATAATAACACTGATTTTGTTCACTGCTCTGAGTGGGGCACTAATCTGTCTATAAGAGCAGTATATAGGTGTAGTAGTAGTAGTAGTAGTAGTAGCAGCAGCAGCAGCAGCAGCAGCAGCAGCAGCAGTAGCAGTTGTTGTTGCTGCTGTTGCTGCTGCTGCTGCTGCTAGTGTATTTATCAAGGGTTATCCTCTCAGTCCTGCTGAAGAACATTAAAGTTCAGAAAATGAATACCAATTGTTGAGAAACATCAATGGGAGAGGGTTATTGCTAGGGATGCTGCTAATTTTGCCAATCACACAAAAAAACAGTCGAATTTACCATATTCAGAGGTGTCAGTCAGAAGCAAGTCAATCACCCAGATTATTTGATTTGTGCCAAACAGCTGTGAATGCCTTCGGAATTGGTTAGCATTAGATTTTCACAAACTGTACATGTGCAAAGATGCTGCTGATTCAAACTGATCAGCCATCATTAGGGCCATTAGGGACTATTTAGATGAATACCAAAGGGTAGGATTTCATTGGAACACAGTGTTCAGTTATGACTGATTTATATGATTTGTGAGTGATCTTGTTAATCAGTTACGCAGCAAGGATGAGAGGTAGTAGATCTCCTTTGGGTTGTGTGAGAATGCACATGTGCAAGAAGTCAATTGCTCTATACAGTGTGGTCAGGAAGAAATATGGGGAAGAAATACAGTGAAATAATAATAACCAGCCAACCTTTTGTCTTCCCTCCCATCTTCAGCTATATTTATTATTTATTTGCTTCATTTATACCCCAGCTTTGTCCCCAAAGCAGCTTACTCTGTCCTATTCTCCTCCATTTTATCCTCACAACCACCCTGTTAGGTTAGACTGAGAGTATCACTGGCCCAAACTCACCCAGTGAACCCAAACCTGGGTCTCCCACATCTTAATCTGAAACTAACCACTACATTGATTTCAATGGGCTTAGACTGGAGTAACTCTGGTTAGGATTGCACTGTAAGTCATACAAATCACATGGTAGCAACATAGTCATGGATGCTGCTGGGCCTAGTCCTGATTGATTCTCCTTCAAAGGCCAAAATAAACCTGGAAAGGGCTCTTTCCCATACCCCCTGTCTTTTAGTGACAGAAACCAAAACTTGAAAGATGGCACTATTGTTGGGGTTGCCTAGCAAGTGCCACTGAGGACATTCATTTCATAAAGCAACAGGCGCCACTTCTATAATTTATAGCAGTTTTAACTGTCCACCCACCCCCCTTTTTAACAATTTCAGATTTTCTGTAAATCTGCAACTTTTCTCAAGTTTTAGAAATATCTGTCTTGTCTATCCATGACCCCAGTCTCTGGATTTAAGTATCCATAGAAATGAGTCACATTGAGAAGATTGATTACAAAGTTCTCTGGAACAAGACTGTCTTATACTCCAGCCTAAAGGTAGCAAGCAAAGATGTCCTCCATACATACACTAGTAAGCGACCCCAGAAGAATAGGCCTGACAGGACCTACCACAGTAAAAGATTATTACCTAGCTGTTGCCATACAGACAATCCTAGGATACTGTACCATCAGAAGCCTGTCTAAAGTGATAATTGTTGCACTGGGTTATTATGTCAAATTAAAATAAATGTTGGTTTTTGTAGACATACCCCATTGCAAAAAGCAACTCAGGAAGGATACATAATTTAATATTGATGAGTTACAAAAACAGGGACAATCTAACAGAGGTAGACTGTTGGACAAAAAAATGACTTTTCCCCTTTAATAGTTGTTTAAAGGGATTTTATTTACTAGGTGCTATTATTTACCTCCATGCAGGGCTGGCGTGTCCATGGAGGCAAGTCCGGCAACCGCTGCGAGAGCAGAGGTGCTGGAGGGAGCGCCGGAGGCAGGGGCGTGCACTGTGGATCAACTGAGAGAGAGGGCTGGGAGGACACACGCACGCCAAGCATTCCCCCCTATCTCCTGCCTGTTGCCTCACAAACTGGAAAGGAGTGGAGGAGGGAAAGTGATGTTTCTTTTGGGGGACTCGGGGGGGGGATGGGATGGAATAATGACAGCACAAGCCTGCTGGACGCGAGGGCACCTAAAGACCATTCTGGGGTGGGCTGCTGCTGCTCTCGCCCAGAATGCCCTCGCGTCGGGGGTGGGGAGGGGGGCTTGTGCCTGGAAGAAGGATTTGTGCCTGGAAGAAGGATTTGCATCTTCTGCAGCTCATTCAAAGTGCACACCCTAAGGTGCAGCTGTTTCTCTAGACCTTCCCGCTTTCTCCTTTCCCTTCCCCTTTGCTTTCTTCTGTCATTATTCCGTCCCATCTCCCCCGAGTCCCCCAAAAGAGACTTATCACTTTTCCTCCGCTCCTTTCCCATTTGTGAGGCAACAGGCAGGAGATAGGGGGGGAATGCTTTGGGGCTCCACCCCCATACACAAACACACTCGTTCAGAGAGGGCAGTGAGCAGTGGCAGAGAGGGGAAGGCGTCTCCTACATTTCCCAAGAAAACTTGCACAACCCTCGTCTCATTTGGTCTGACTCTAAGTTGCCCCGTGCTGCTGCTGCCACCACTAGCACACAGCTGCAGGCCAGGCGCGGCAAGTGGCCAGGGCACTGCAGGGCAACTGTGCAGTCTGGGTGTGCACGTGCGTGCATGCACGTGGGGGCAGCAACAGCCCTGAAGCTGCTTCCTGGCCTCAGGCACCAGAAACTCTGGTACCGGTCCTGCCTCCATGCCAGGGACAGGAGATTTTCTCCAGGATGTTGGCAACTCTATAAGAAGCAGTACAGAGATTTCCTGTTATTAGCTCTAGAAAAGGTACAAGCCACATGTATTCTTATGTTTTTAGTGTGAATGTTGTACTCTAGATATTAGCTTGTGTAAATGGTTGAATACTGGCAGAAAATAGTGAAGACTTGAAATGAGTACTGATGAAAGTTAAAGGAGAAAGTGCCAAAGCAGGATTACAGCTGAACATCAAGAAGAGAAAAGTAATGAGTACTGAGAAATTATACTATTTTAAGGTTGATGGTGAAGAAGTGAAATTGTTAAAGCTTTTCTATTCCTTGGTTCAATTATCAACCAAATGGTAGGCTGAAACCAAGAAATCAGAAGGAAATTGAGACTTGAAAGGACGGTCATGAAGGAACTAGAAAAATCTCTGCAGATGTGCTACTGGGAACCAAGATCAAATTAATTCATACTATGGTATTCTCCCATACTATGTATGAATGTGAAAATTGGACAATGAAGAAAGCTGATAGGAAGAGAACTGATATCTTTGAAATGTAGTGCTGGAGGAGAGTCTTACAGATACCATGGATGTGCAAAAAGACAAATAAATGATCCTAGATCAAATCAAGCCTAAATTCTCCCTAGAAGCTAAAATGACAAAATGGAGACTATCCTACTTTGGTCACATCATGAGAAGACAAGACTCACTGGAAAAGGCAATAATGCTAGGAAAGGTAGAAGACAGTAGGAAAAAAGGAAGACCCAAAATGAGATAGCATGACTCAATAAAGGAAACTACAGCATCCAGTTTGCAAGATCTGAGCAAGCCTGTTAATGATAGGATGTTTTGGAGGACATTAATTCATAAGGTTGCCTTAAGTCAAAGTGACTTGATGGCACATAACACACACAAGTGGTTGAAACTTGTTTGCATATTTAATAGCTATGGAAGTAGATAAGTTTTCTTCATGGTACATATATTACATTTCCAACTAGGGTTGCCAGCCTCTAGGTGGTAGCTGGAAATCTCCCGGAATTACAACTGATCTCCAGGCAACGGAGATCAGTTCTCCTGGAGAAAATGGCTGCTATGAAGGGTGAACTCTTTGGCATTATACCTGGAGGCCCCTCCTCTCCCCAAACCCCACCCTCTCTAGTCCCCACCCCCAAAATCTCCAGGAATTCCCCAATTTGGACCTGGCAACCCTATTTCCAACTTTTCCAGTATGACATGGAAGATACCTGCAATACCAGTGCAAGGAGAAGAAAGGAAAAACTTTAGGCATGTTTTAAAGATCTTCTGTCTATGATTAGTTCTATTAAACCCTCAGCTAGAAAACATGTGCTGCCAATGAGGCAATGGTGAATACAGAAGTGAACTAATGTGACAATTTTACAGAAATGCTCTAGAACAATCCATGTTAATGCTAGGTGTTATCTATTGCTTGAGTAAAACGAAGGTTCCTGAGGCCTACAAAGCTATTGCCTGCTTTTCTCCATCAGCTTTGTGTGATGGAGAAAAGTTTTTAAAAAATCATAGAAATGTGTTCTGCTTTCTTGGCATGTTTTTGAAGAAATGCTATGCCTCATGTTTCTTGGCCACCTAGCATTTCATTCCAGGGCTACAGTGGCCGATTCCAGACGGCCCTCCCCATTGCGAAACATCGCGCGTTGTCGCACGTCATCGCGCAGAAAATGCGAAATATCGCGTTTTCTCGCGCGAGTTTTGCACGACGCCGCGCAAAACTTGTGCGAGAAAATGCGATATTTCGCGTTTTCTGCGCAACAACGCGCGACAACGCGCGACATTTCACAATGGGGAGGGCCATCTGGAATCGGCCAGTGTCCCAGAGGGAGCACTTACTGGAATGATATCGAACAAATGGAAACTAGAATGAGATGGCTGTTGTTGCGGTTAGCATAAGATTAGATCCTCGCACTGAGCAGTAAAATACACATGAATATGGAATTTGCAACCTTCAAGATCAGTGTTACTTGGTGTCACACAACACACATGTTCCTTAGAGCCCAGTGTCTCATACATACACAAAGGAACAAAAAACAGCGAGCTGAAGGCGAATGATGCAGCCAAAATCAAAAATGGGCCCAGTTCTTACAATCATTGTTTTTAGTGTACCAATAGAGCCATGGAATAAACAAATGCAGATGGTTTATGTGGTTCCAGGAAAAGAGAAAAAATATTCACTAGTGAGAATGCATCCCTAAGAATTAGGTTTTACTCCAAAGGGTCCAAGAAGTACAAGTTTCTCATCAATTCATACAGAGATACAAATGGCATCTCCTAATTTTTAGCTGATAGAATTATAACTAAAACAATGCAGCTCTGACTAGCATTTGCTTATGTCTATAAATATCCACTGTATGAAAGCCTTTCAGAAGTGGAATTCAAAAGAATTTTTAAACTCTCCATTATCATGCAGATCCCACTAAATATAATCTTATCTTGACCCTACCCGTCTAGTGTGAAATGCATTCAGTCTAATTCACACTTCATGACACATGCACATGTCTACACACCCCACTCCAGTTCTCTTTTTAATGTGATTTGCATCCATTCTTAGCATATTATGCAATCATCTCCCACATTTAGGGCTGCCTAAATGGTGGCTTTTTGGTCTCACAGTGCAATGTGCAGTTCCTTTGAGATTGTACCCTCTTCGGTCAGTGGATCCCCAGGCATATCACAGGAGTTGAAGTGGGAGGAGGATAAAGGAAAGGTAGGAATTGACAAAATATGGGCAGAAACGGCTGTCATGAGCAGAAAGAGCATTTAGGATGCAACTCATACATTATTTATTTACTTTCTTTCTTTACTTTCTTTATAACCCGCCTTTCTCCGAAATGGAGGCACAAAGTGGCTTACATCATTCTTCTCTCCTCCATTTTATCCTCACAACAGTCCTGTGAAGTACGTTAGGTTGAGAGTGTGTGACTGTCCCAATGTGACCCAGTGAGTTTCCATGGCAGAGTAAGGATTCAAATCAGGCCATCTAAGACTCTACTCCTACTCTCTAACCACCACAGAGTGCGGACATATTTCATACAGATTTATAATATTTAGTTTATTTATTTGTTTACTTTATTTGTCGTCTGCCTTTCTTGCTGAGACTTGAGACATTACAAAATTTAAAAGCAACGTTATAAGTATAAACAATGCAAAAATGGAATTATACAAATAAGAAAACAATGCAGTAAAAACAAAATAATACCAACAATAAAAAGTGCAATATGCTACAACCTGATTCCCTTTATAAAAATGCCTTCCTGAATAATTCTATATTACATATTCTATGGGATAACAGAAGTGTGGGAGCTTTTGGGGGGGAGAATATAATGGAATGGTGATATTAAAGTACATTGTAGATATACTTCTACTGTTGCCAATAAGCTTATATAACCAGTAACATTCAGAACAAATACTATTAAATTCTGAACACATTGTAGAAAGCTCTAAAGCAAGAATGCCAATTTCATCTCCAAATGCAGCTTCTGTAATCTGTAACATTTCCTAGAGAAGAAGTTTGACATCATGCCCTGGACAGTGGAGATTTGCTATTGTGACAGAAGAAGCTGCACCTGTCAAATGCCTTTCTGTCACATAGCTCTTAAAATGAAAGAACCAGCCATCAAAGCGAGGCACTGGGAAGCCTCTGCAGTAAAGTGTGTTTGTGGGCACATATACCATGTACATACACAGGTTTATTTATTTGTAGGAAGTCATGCATTCCAGACAGTTATGAACAAAGAACATGCTTTGCATATAGAGGCAAATCACATAATTTATTTTTTTACTTAATGATAGCCTGCCTTCCTATTCATTTGCCATACAGAATAACAACAGATACAACTGCATACAGATCTCAAATGCATCCTCAAACATTCACATAACCAAATGTCTAGGAAAGAAGGATAGAAAATGGCTATCCTTGGGGATTTTATTGGGTATTTCAAGAAATGTCCATTCAAACATATTGGGAAAGGATGGAGAATTGAAGGAAGAGGCTTGATTAACAATCAGGCTATTAAACTTCCTGGCATGTACAGGCAACTGCCTGTACATGTACATTCTCTGTTGTGGCCCCCACCTTATGGAATGGCCTGCCTAATGAGGTCAGGAAGACGACTTGTACTCTCCTGGCTTTCCTCAAACTATGCAAAACTGAATTATTCCAGAGAACTTTTCTACACAGGTAATAGGATTGTACCATACAGAACAGCTTAGAAAGCTACTTGGGTAAAAGCTTAGGACTGTACTCTATACTACTACTATGCTGCCTGTTGTTTTAAGTAGGACTCTGCTATGTAATTTTTGCATGAACACGTCATGTTTTCACTTAAGTTCTGCTTTCAGATTTCTAGTTGATTCCAGATTTCTACAATACGTATCCTATTGCATTGTTCGTTGGATTCCACATCTTGTTGACTGTATTGACTTACTCTGTGTAATCCACCCTGAGTACCAGGAAGAAAGGCAGACTATGAATAACATAAATAATAAATCTAATCAGTAACAGTTCAGAAAACTGAATTCTTCTGTCTCTAGCAGAAATGGCAGTCTTGACACTTGCTGGACAAGATGGCTTGAACTGAATTCTAGCACTTCATATAAAAGTCAAGAGTCAGATTTAATACATCAAGTAGAAACAGTTGTGGACATGCACATCACATACATCTCTTTTCTTTTTGCCACTGCATAATTGACTTCTGCTTGAAATTTTCACTTTAGGGAGCCTTGTCAGAGCAAATAACACTTACTTTTCCAAGTTCAATTGCTTTGGACTGTTTATATCCACAGTTGTGCTGTGGGATGATCACTTTAGCAAGCTCAATCTCAGCATTCATTAAACAAACATAAAAGGAAGGGACAAATCAAATTCTTCAAAGGATCCTGTTGTGAATACAATATATCAAAAGACACTTCTGTACTGCAGCCTATTTATTGACAAAACCCCTATGTATCTCCATTTCTATTTTTTATTTGAAGGGAGAAGCATGAACAATGGCGTACATATTTATGGTTATATCCTTTAGAAGTACTTAACAAAGTGCATATTTTATCTATGTGAATCCAGAATTCCGAGTTCACTTGCACACTTTGGAATTCAGCATCAAAAGTGAAAAAACAATCTCTATAAAAGCAGAGCATATGTTAAGTAACAATTTTGAGCTTTTAATATAAATGTGGGTGCTGTTAAGAAGTATTTGTCAGAAAATAAATATCAAGAGACTCAAATTACATGCAGGTTTTAAAAAAGGATTAGCAGTTACATTGTTAAGATTGTCAAAAATTTTGACACATCAAAATATATAATATGAGGACTTCATAATGTACAGTTCTACCACTCTTTTCTATAAAATATATAATAAGCTCTGTTTAACTGCAGAAAATTCAGAGAACAACATATATGGCTGGTCCCATCTCTTCTCAAGGCAAAATTGTCACACATAAGCAATTCTAATGCTAATATGTAGGTTCATGCCAGTATTTGAAGATACTGTTGTAACTTTACTTTTGTTTTTAATATGAATTATCATCTTCTAAGTGATGACTATGTATTATAGTTCACAGAATGAGATACAGGCCAGGTATCTTAGGCCACTGAGTTTTCTTGGAGATCTCTCTTTTCCAGGTCATACTTAGTGTGACGTGATGTAAGGTGGCTGATTCATATGGAAGCATATGTTGCATAATCCTGATTTATGAGATCTTTCACCCACTTTAATAGCAAGAATCAGACAAATTGGTCCTCCATGCACCTTCTTTTCATGATATGTTGCATGCATCAGTAGGGCCACATGCTCCCACATTTATCACACAAAGAGCATCACCAGGCTCTGGTGTATTTCACTTATGCAATGCCAGTCACAGGTGTTGTAAGTTGTTATTAATAGTTCTAGGTTAGCCAATGAAAAATTATCCGTGGGTAGTAAAAAAGCACTAGAAGGAAAAAAAGAACAGAGGAATCTGTAGCAGTAGAAAAGAACAAGAGTCCAGTAGCACCTATAAAACTAACAAAATTTATGGTAGGGTATGAGCTTTCATGAGTCAAAGCTCACTTCTTCAGAGGAATTTGTAGATAGTATAACAAATGATTCAATGATTTCGCATGATAAGTAACATTAAAAAAATTAAATAATATTATTTCTTTTCGTGTTTCATATCTAGAAGGGTTTTTTTTATCATTTCTTTTACTTTCTCATTTCTTTTACTGTCTGTCACAGCAGAGTTATGGCCACCATGTTAACTACTGAAGACTAGAAAATCTCAGTTTGGCATTTCTATATGCATGAACTCTGCAGCTAATGGACTTTAAGCCACTTTATTCCTCTGTGTTTTTAAATGTCAAGAGCTAATTATACAAGCACACAAATAGAGCTAATGTTTCCAGGTAGTATTCTGGACTGAAGCAAACTGTCATTGAAGATATTCCTTTCCTTGTTTCCTGTTCTTTCAACAATGTTCTCCTTTCCTCCGCTTTCATCTTTGTAATTTGTAACTGCCATTAGTAAGAAATTCATCTTCAAGGATATTAGGGCATGTCAAATTTTTCAACTTTCAAAATCCAAATATGAGGGGGTGCTAAAAAGTTGCAGCTTCACTAAGGAATTCTAAAGATATTTTTTATCAAATTAATCTAATTCAGTTTTGCTTGGTAAATAAATACGTGAAAATTATGACTTTTTTACATTTTTGTGGAATTTCCAATCATTTTGAATGTGCCTTATTACAAATATTACATTCTCCTTATGAAAATAACAACAACAACAACAACAACAACATTTGTTTTATATGCCGCCCTTCAGGATGACTTAACACCCACTCAGAGTGGTTTGCAAAGTATGTCATTATTATCCCCACAACAAAACACCCTGTGAGGTGGGTGGGGCTAAGAGAGCTAGAAGCTGTGACTAACTCAATGTCACCCAGCTGGCTTCAAGAGGAGGAATGGTGAATCAAACCCAGTTCTCCAGATTAGAAACCCACACTCTTAACTACTACACCCAACTGGCTCTCAAAATATGTGTAGAAGTGTCTGAAAATGATGAAAAAATTATTGTGAATGCTAACAGTTATATTATATATTAATATTTGATATTACATAGGTCTGTAATATTAGATATTACATAGATATTACATAGGGCGGCATATAGATCGATAAAAAAATATCTTAGTCTGGTTTCGCTTATTTCACAAGTTGAAATTTCTTCATCAGTGTGTTAAAAATTGCTTGTCTGCCAGTGCTAACAGCCTAGCCAGTGGGAATTGACCTGCAATGGCTTCTAAAAGAAGAACAAGACGAGGGACATTCATGCTTATGAGCAACCTAATTGAAATTGCCTGAGAGTTGTTGGCCTCTGAACTCCCAACTGTGTATGAGGTATGGACTAACGTTAAGACAACAAAGTGGTGAGGATGTAAGAAACTACCCAGCAGCCAGTCTTGCAAAGGACATTTACCCTAAAGTGCTTGAAAAGTGGGAACTAGCAAACAGTTATTTTGTAGCCCCCATTGTTAATTCATGAATTACAGTCTTAAACAAAATCCAAAATTGCTGGGAGCAGGCCAAATATCTCTTGGTAGAAGTAAGCTAGATGTCAAAGAGGCTTTCACTGCAAAACTTGACATGCTTTTTGGCATCCTAAATTGCAAGTGTAAAACTTCTCTGCTGTGAATTGGGCTGCCCTGTAGATGCTAGTTGCAAAAAAAGGAGTTCACATTCACTGTACATGCCCTAAGAAGATGGAGATCCCTGTGAATGAGCTTGCTTTTATTAAAGGTCAGAGAGACAAGACTGGTTCTATTGGACCACATCAGATTGGCTTTCCAAATCTCCCTGAGCACATCAGACAAGTCAAAAAGCAGAACCAGCAAGATGATGAGAGAAGAAGGCTTTCTGAATATAAGCAGAGAAGTAAGCAGGATGTTTCAATACCTTCAAATGAAATAATTTTCACAGATGATGAAAATGAAGAACAAACAGCTGATGCTCAAGATGAAAAGGAAGTTATAAAGAGACATTAGACATACCAAGTATGCCTTCCACTTCAAATAAAAAGGCAGAACACAACACATTAGAAATACGTAATGTTGCTATGCAGAGCATCAGATATGGTGTTGGTCTTCATGCCACAGCTGCCATCACAACTGCCACCTTTATGGATGCTTGCTTGATCACTGAAGAAGGCAAGAGACTTGTAGTTGATCACAACAAAGTCAAGAGGGCCCAAGAGAAAGTTAGGATCAGCAATTTGATTATCTTTTTAAGAAGGGTGAGATTGACTGCATCTTCTTTGATGGGCGTTGAGATACAACTAATGTTATGCTGAAAGAAGACAATTCAGATCAGCATTTCCCCAGCACCATCAAAAAAGACCATTATTATGTGTGCAGTGAGCCAGGTAGAAGATATCTCTATACTCTGGAGAAAGGCTCAAAGAGAAAAAAACCTACTGAAGTTATTTCTGATAATCTTGTAGATTTCATGAAGAAGAAGAGCATTGATAAAAGCCTGCAGGCCATTGGAGGTGGTTCTGCAAATGTTAACACTGGCTAGGAGGGTGGTATCATGCATTGGGTAGAGGTCATGTCCTCCACACCAATGAGTTATCCCTGCGACACTTGATCACAACACTAGTTGGGAATACCTTGTGTAGCAACAAGTGGACAGGTAAAATTGGCAAGATGCTAGACATTACTACAGATTCTTCATTCACCAAACTCTCAGTTGGAGAGCCTCTTATTTCACTAAGTGACGGTGTGGTAAAGGATCTCTCAACTGATCAAGCGTATGGGTATTGAATTACACAAGCCCTAAGCACAGGAGAACTTCCCACAGATCTGGCCCTTCTTGAAATTGGTCAGCCATTCAAGGTGGTTGACAACAGCAAACAGGGTTTGCCACATATGGGCTTCAAGACACGGCCTTACAGGCAAAACTCTCAACAACTTAACAATACGTTGGCATATTCCCCTGCTGATTCAATATCAAAGTAAAACACTCTTGGGTGGAAGGCCCATCCTGCACCTGGTTTCAGCTGTTGCTACTTAGGCTGCAAAAGAAGGCTGTAGTGGATGCTGTTTTGCCATCCATCCAATGCTCAGCATGCTATGCATTCAGCAAAATGATAATCCAGACACTCTTGTGCTCCAATGACAATGAGGAGAGCAGGTGTGCAAAATGTTGTTGACTTGAGGGGTGGAGATGATGACACACTGGGAAATCTTTCTGTACATCCCAGGAAGACATCTTCCGTTAATCTCAGTACTTCTTCCTTGTTGGAGATGATAGACTGGTCTGACAGGGTATATGAACCTCCTTTGACATGCAAACTGATGACAGTGGAAGTAAGGAAGTTCATCGATCCCATCCACAGTGGCCCTGTCATGGTCAGTCTATAGAGAGGTGTGTGAAACAAGTCACAGAGGCAGCAGGCAGTGTGTATATACATGAGAAATGTGAGGGCTATATTAGAGGCCAAGAAGCAGATCAGTAGCTGATGTCAAAGAACTGTGGTTCTCAAAGGCTTGTGCTACAGTAAAGTTGGTTAGTCTTAAAGGTGCTACTGGACTCTTTTCTATTTTGCTACTGCAAACACAGCTAACTCCTCTGGATTTAAATTTAGTGGGCAACATGGCAAATGAAGATCAGTGTGGATAAGTGTAAGGTGATGCATACTGGAACAAATAATCCTAATCCTAATTTAAAGTATATGCCGATGGAGTCTGAACTGGCTGAGGCTGAGATTGAAAGAGATCTTGGGGTTGTAGTGAAAAGCTCAATGAAAATGTCAAGCCAGTGTGGCTGCGATGAACAAGGCAAACTCCATTCTAGGAATTATTAGGAAAGGGGTTGAAAACAAAATGGCTAATATTTTAATGGCCTTGTATAAAGCTATGGTACAGCCTCATTTGGAATACTTCGTGCTGGTGTTGTATCACACAAAGAATACTGCAAAGCTAAAAAAGTACAATGGGAGGAAACCAAGATGATTAGAGGTTGGAGCACCTTTTCTATGAGGAAAGGCTGGAGAGTCTAGGACTTTTCAGGCTAGAAAAACAGACAGCTAAGGAGAAACCTATTAGAGGTTATAAAATTATGTGTGGGGTAGGGAAATTGGATAAAGGAAGCTTTTTATACCTCTGCCATAATACTAGAACTTGGGAGTACCCAGTTGTTAGGAAGTGGGTTCATAGAATCATAGAGTTGTACCTCCAGGGTCATCTACTCCAACCCCTTGCACAATGCAGGAAATTCACAGCTACCTCCCCCCCCCACACCCCCAGCAACACCTGTTCCATGCCCAGAAGATGGCAAAACACCATCAAGATCCCTAACCAAACTTGCCTGGGGAAAATTGCTTCCTGACCCCAAAGTGGCGATTGGCATTACTCTGGGCATGTAAGAAGGGGCCACAAAAACTAAGCACTGATGTAACCTTTCCTGCCCTCCCTCTCTGCCTAGGTCCACAGAAACAGCATTGCTGTCAGATGGCCATCTAACTTCTGCTTAAAAACCTCCAAAGAAAGAGAGCCAGACAGAAGAAGAGTTCAGGACAGACAAAAGGAAATACTTCTTTACTCAATGTGTAATTGAACTGTGGAATTCATTGCCAGAGGAAGTAGCGATGTCCACAAGTATAGATAGTTTTAAAGGAGGGTTAGACAGATTCATAGAGGAAAAGTCCATCAGCGGCTACTATCCATGGTGACTGAAGGGAGCCTCTATCTGCAGAGGCAGCAAATCTCTGAATACCAGTCCTGAAAGGCAGCAGCAACGGAGGCTTCCACCTCTATGAACGGTTTGTTTGGCAGTCCAGAACAACTAGTTGGCCACTGTGTGAAACAGTGGAATCGATGGACTACTGGTCTGACGCAGCAGGCTCTTCTTATGTTCTTGTGTTCTTACTTTACTCCTATGCAAATCTATCTGGGAGTTTAAAGGCAGTCAAAAAGGAGGATAAAATAGCTTTATAGCTGTTGTCCTAAGATTCTCACTCTCTATATTAATATAGTGGGGACAGTTTATTTATTTTATTTATATATTAGATTTTTAGTCTGCCCTCTGCTCTAAAATAGGACAGGTCTTTTGCAAATCCCTGGTTTATTATATTTTCCCTAGTGCTTCCAATAGGCTCCTCCATGGATCCAGATGGCACAATTCCTTCCTTGCTCATGAAGAGTGGAGAGAGAAGTATTGGTCCCTGCCTCCTGAAGCATCTAATTAATTCAATGGAGAGACACCAAAATTTAGAAAGTGACTTCTTGGTTCCATTTCATGAAACGTGAAATCAGACGATCATCTGCAAAGGAACTGCCACTCAGATTGTCCTGAAAGTTGCTTTAAATTAAAGAATAAAGAAATAAAATAAAGGGATGCCACTTTATTGCACTGCATCGAAGCACTTGAATAAATGCATTGGGATTTTACCACTGTAGCTAATAATGACTAGGCACGGTGGTTGTACAATTTCAGCTGTTGCCTTTGTTTCTGCTCATGGTGGAATTCATCCTAACAAAACACTTGCCATACAAGTTTTCTCTGGATGATTTGCTATGACCCGTAGAAGTTGGCCACTTACCATCACAGTTCCTACATTCAAATAGTTGTGTGACTCCTCATGGCATTGTCTAGGCATTTGGCCATTCAGACATATCCTATGAGAAGCAAACACATCTTCATGCCCCAAAGCAGGTATGTGTATTGAAGTTAGACAAACAGATAATATGGTTGAAATACTTTGCATGTGTTCTATTGTCAGCACCATCTCTCTCAGCTATCTCCAAAACTTATTTTTCAGCCCCGATGCAAGAAGAAGCCAAGTTCTGAAAGCCAAGGTGGATTTCAGGCTGGATGCCTTCAGCTGTTCCATTGTTATCTCTAATGAGATTGACCTACAGAGGCTTTTGCATTGAGTATTCAAGGTAAGCCACTTATCACAGTGACAGGGCCATATTACATGTGCTCATCCACACTCTTCCCCTTCTTTTTATGCTTTCTGCTTGATATTCATGCATCTGTTCTCTCCTTTTTTGTTGTCATAACTACAAAAAGGAAACAACACTAATTCTCCCTTAGCTCAAGCTGAAAAAAAATGTTTGGAATATGTATGCTGCTTGTTTGAGACCGGATATAAATTCTTCACTGAACTAAAGCAAACATTTTAGCTCTAAAATTAGTTAGTTATTCATTCTTGAAGAGGTATGCTCCATAGACTATAGTGGTGATACCCAACATTGTGCTTGTGGGTGCCATGGCAACCACTGATATTGTCCTGATGCCCATTTGCTTCTTATGAAAAGAGCCTATTCTGGCTCTTCTCCATTTCCTGGGAGTTAGGTGTTTCAAAAGAGCTCCTTGTTTATACGAGGATGCTTGGCTTAGAACCTTAACATTTTGTTATTGGATCCAGCCTCATGGCAGCCAGGGCCGGCGTGTCCATGGAGGCAAGTACAGCAATTGCTGTGAGTGCAGAGGTGCCGGAGGGGGTGCTAGAGGCAGGGCATGCACTGCGGATCAACTGAGAGGGAGGGCTGGGAGGACGCACACACACCAAGCATTCCCCCCTATCTCCTGCCTGTTGCCTCACAAACTGGAAAGGAGCAGAAGAGGAAGTGATACGTTTCTTTTGGGAGACTGGTGGGGATGGGATGGAATAATGACATAAGAAAGCAAAGGGGAAGGGAAAGGATAAAGTAGGAAGGACCTAGAGAAATAGCTGCGCCTCAGAGTGTGCACTTTCAATGAACTGCTGAAGACGCAAATCCTTCTTCCAGGCACAAGCCTGCTGGACGCGAGGGCACCCACAGACCATTCTGGGGTGGGCTGCTGCTGCTCTCTCCCAGGATGCCCTCACATCGGGGGTGGGGAGGGGGGCTTGTGCCTGGAAGAAGGATTTGCGTCTTCAGCAGCATATTCAAAGCACACACACTGAGGTGCAGCTGTTTCTCTTGGCCTTCCCACTTTCTCCTTTCCCTTCCCCTTTGCTTTCTTCTGTCATTATTCCATCCCATCTCCCCCAAGTCCACCAAAAGAGACTTATCACTTTTCCTCCGCTCCTTTCCAGTTTGTGAGATGACAGGCAGCAGATAGGGGGGGAATGTTTTGGGGCTCCACCCCCCCCCACACACACATTCAGAGAGGGCAGTGAGCAGCAGCAGAGAGGGGAAGGCGTCTCCTACATTTCCCAAGAAAACTTGCACAACCCTTGTCTCGTTTGGTCTGACTCTAAGTTGCCCCGTGCTGCTGCTGCCGCCACTAGCACACAGCTGCGGGCCTCAACAGCCCTGAAACTGCTCCCTGGCCTCAGGTGCCAGAAACTCTGGCATCGGCCCTGGCAGCAATTTTGTTGTGGCATCCATTTATCTGTTCTCACAATTTCAAATGTGTCCACATGTTCAACAAAGTTAGAGGCCCCTGGATTTTAGTCAGCATTGAAGCAGGTTTGTTCCTATAGATACACTCTGCTGGAATAAAAATTGGAAGGCAATATAGAAAGTGCGGAAGTAGAAGGCAAGAGGAGAAAAATTGTCTAAAGAGGGTTCTCAGTGACAGAGAAGTTAGGCACCAGGAGTATAAAGACAAGACAAAAATCCAAACTTGAACTCTTTGTCCAAGTGCGTATTGCAAGTGTGGGGTCTTCTTCTCTCCTTTCCCATGGTACCTCTATTAAACATAGAAAAGATACTTCCTCTCTAAAATGCAGAGCTGGGAAGAACTCTGGCATATTCTGATGTGACTTCAGTGAACATAATCATCCTTCTGTGGAAACAAGTGAGGAGTCTGTTCTCCTATATGATGAAATCCAGCAAATTGAAGAACATCTTCCTGCTTATCTAAACATTGTTCAGTTTGCCTTTGTTCAGGTGAACAGAGGTTGAGACAGTTGCCTGACAGCATTCTTTATATTCTTAGAAATATAAGCAACAAACCACTATAGCTCCAGAAATCAGAAAGTCCACAGTATCAGTGCTTTGTGATGCAAGGACAGCCACTTAATTGTTTTCTTTCCAAGAATCTATGAGGTAAAACTTTGAAGAAATTTGTCTGAGGGAGCTACTGTAAAATATAAACATCACAACATGCTTCATTCTCACCAGTCACAAAGATTTTATTTCTTCTTAGATAAAAGCTTTGTTTGATCAATTTTTTTTTTGGTTATAACAACATTTCCATTACATGGTTATAGTTTGTAGAGGCAGAATGGAGATTTTTGCATGTACTCCTCCTAGAATTAATGGCAATTCTCTCTCTTTCATTGTATATATGTGTATGTGTGTGTATTTGTGTGTGTGTGAGTAAAATCTTAATCATTAAGGAAGTATACTTCAAATTAGAGCTTTCAATCTATTATAATTTTGTAAATTAATTAAAGAAATTAATTAGAAAAAAATAACCAAACAGAGATATTTATAATGATACATGGACTTAACTATGCAATCAAAAGACAATAAAAGTTCAGGCATGTAATTAATAAGAACTGGCATGAGTATAATAATTTGTTATTATCTAATGTTTCTAATTCATAGTAGGAACTTCATTTTCTGGCTATATTCAAGTTCAGCATGGCTCTTCAGGGCCCTTCTTTGAATCCTTCTAACGATTCTCTTAACTCTGATTTATGGCATCCTGTCTCAGGTATGGATGTAAAAGAGTTGATAGCCTCGTTATCAAACAATAAAACCCCTAGAGAAGATGGCAGTCCTACCAAAGTCTTTAAATCTAATTTAGAATGGTGGGTATGAGCCATTTGCAAAGTTTTGGGCCTTATTAATCTAACTAACTCCATCCCTTATGGCTGTAATATAAGCATTATTATTTCCATCTTCAAAAAACAAACTAATAGTTCCCATCAAATTCTAGACTAGTATGTTTAATAGAGTAACCAATTTATATACCATGTTTCTGCTGAACAGGAATTTAACCAGTAGACTATTCTACAAGATCAAATGTAACTTTGCTTCCTTCAATGTTTCGAGGCTGTGTGCAAAGCTTGTGGACTATACAAGAGATTGTGGACTGTGTACAAGGGTACAAGAGATTGTTTACTTATTATAAATTTCTGATAATAAACTTCCAAAAGTTTGTTTAATAGAACAGAACCCATTTAGTTCATCTGATCCACTATTGTGTGTGCAGTTGGACAGACAAATGAGATTATCATGTAGTATTAGGGTTGCCTGTCCTCTGCTGGGAGTGGAGGATCCCCCACTATCACCGTCCACCTCCCTCCCCTGCTTACCTGCCTGATGTGGGGAAAGGTTAATGAATGCACCTCCTGAGGCATGCTCCCAGATGGCCCGGCCCAGACCCACACTCCACAGTGGGTTGATTTGGGCCCCAAACGGGCCAAATCAGGCTGCCCTGGCAGCACTCCCTATCAAGATGCTGGCCACATCTGCCATACCCATACCCTGGGGGTTGGGACTGGAGGTTATGATGTTATGACTGTCTGTTGCAACTGTGTTTCATTACTCTCCCAGGATGTGAATACTTCTTGGTCCTAGCTGCTGGGAAAAGAGCCCACATAACCTTGAACCCTGTGTCCTCCCCTGTGCAGATAGTTTCTAGCAGAATTAACAGCCTCTAGGAAGTGGGGGGGGGGAGGGGAGATGTCAGCCTGTAAATAATATATCTTCTTGATATTTGGATGTGCCTCTTTCCTGACAATAAACCCAGTAATATCATGAACTAGCAACTTTTCAGTAAAGCTCTTACTAACAAACAGTGGAGTCTTTTGAAGGTTACTTGGCAGATCCTTACACTCCCATGCTCCACAGTGGGCCAATTTCAGCCCCAACTGGGTGGAAATTGGCCCCCTGTGGAGCACGGGAGCACTCCCAGGGGTGGCATGAGGCCCTGCGTGAAGACGTCATATCCTAGAAGTGATGTCATTGTACAACCTTGGAGCACACACGTGCATAGTGTGCACACAAAGGCATCTGAAAAGGTGAGTACCAGGCCTCCCGCTTCCTGCCCAGAGGGTGAGGAGACCTGGCAACCTTATATAATATTCTTCAGCAATAGTTCAAGGGCATCACAGGAAATCCTCATTTTAAGTTATGCAATGTTCATATTTTTTAAAAAAAAATAGCACTTTGGGCCGTGTGACAGATTGCACATTTTAAAAAGCTGGGAAGGGCTGTACACACAACAGCAGGACTGTTAAGGGTTAATCCCTCACAGAATCAGAAAGCTTTGAGAGGCTACTGCAAGAATTCTGATTGGATAGCAGGAGCTGGAAAGAGGAGGGTCTGTTTTTTCAGTCCTGGTGGAGAAAGAAATGGAGTGAGAAGAGTTGGGAAAGGGATTCCTAATGGAGAGCAGTTTTAACACTGGCAGGAGAACTGAGGACAGTTGGCAAGGAAGCTTGGGAAGTTGGTGCAGAATCCCAAATGGGCCATAAAAAGAGGATAGATCTTCTAAGGAGAGGAGATTTTCCCTACCCAGTCAGACAGGGAGATAGCTCTGGAGAGTGAAAAGATCCCTGGTCATATATGGTTGGAAACTGCCCGTAGTCTTTCAGATTCAGCTAACAACTGAAGGAAAGCACTGGTGTGTGAAGAGAAGGGGATTGGGGTACTAGAAAGTGAGTACCAGCATTCCTAACTCCAGAAGAGAAAGAGAATACTAAAAGAATGTATACTATAGTGTTTGGAGAAAAACAAGAAAACCAAAACTTCAAAACAGAAGCCTTTAATTATCTGTGAAGAGCATAAGAACTGAAGTCTGTGCACATTCTGATTTTACTTCAGAGAGATATGTATGTCAGAAATTTTGAGGATCTTAGTTTTATTTTCTGATGTTGTTGTAATAACAAATATATTAAACATACAACCTCTTCTTGCTCTACTTGGAGCACAACAGACATTATTGAAGCCCATTCTCTTTACTGTCAGTTCAATTGACCCTCAGTGATACTTTTGTGGGAGTTTGTATTTTAAATTAGCTGTTATTGCTTATTTTCCCAGTTTTTATACTTTATTGCAATGTCAATAAAACAGTAATACATTGATAATGCTGATTAAAATTACTGTGTAAGCAGTGAGCATATTATGAGGTTATTTAATAAAGTTTCCTTTCGATAAATACCACCATCTGAATTTTTTGCTGTGTGGATTATCATTGTAAATATATTGCTGACTGGTGTCCACATACTTTCACTTGCCATGCTCCCAGACCCTGAAATACTTCATTCTAGAATAGGATCACTGTATGTTCACTGGCCTTGATCCTCAAAAATATGAAGTTTTCCTAATATGAAAATGTGAAAAAGTTTCATGTGTTAATAGAAATCCAAAAGAGAAAAGATAAGGGCACAGAAGAAAGTCCAATGTAAGAGATCATAACCCTAGCCTAGTAACTTTTTATCCTGTCCTTTCTCCAAAGAGGTCAGGTAATCAGACATATAAAAGCAATGAAAAGCATCTTATTTCTAATCTGTTCCTTGGTCACCTCCTCTGCACAGGAAATTATTTGTTTTTTACTTCCTTTTGGGAGTGACTGACAGGTTCTATTTGTCTAACATTTCTATCCTCCCCTTTCTCCAGGGAGCTCAAGACAGCAGACATGCTTAGCTCTAGGGAAAAGCTTACTACCATTACCTTTTCTTTTCTACATCCCTGGTCATTTAAATCAACCCATTAACCAAAGGCAAATGCAAATTACAGAACACAGTTCACACACACAAAACCACAACAGGTATTTGTAATATTATTTTTTAAATCTCATCTCTCCTTTCCTGGGACTAGATGGAACCCATGTGTGCCAGCTGTTATTTTTCATAGTTTAACTTCCATTACTCACTGTGGTAGTAACCAGGATGGGATGGGGGAGGAGAAGAGAGAGAGATGAGTGATACTTTTGAAGCTGGTGACCACCATCTGAATGTAGACAAAGACCACGTTTCTTTGTTGATCCTCCTGGATCTATCTGCAGTCTTTGACACAGTAGATTATGCCATCCTGTTGAAGCATTTGGAGGCAGAAATGGGGATCAGGGGATCAGCCCTGGACTGGTTTAAATTGTTCCTCATGGAACAAATTCAAAAGGTTGCTGTGGGAGAGCAGCTGTCTTCAGAGTGGGAATAAAATATTGGGGACTAGAGTGGTTTCAGGTATTTATACTATGCAATTTGTTTTATTGTGATTTTATTGGATATATTCATATTGGTTTTAACTGAGGTAATTGTTGGGGACTGCTTCAAGCTCTTAATTGAAGAGAAGCAGTATATAAATCAATTAATTAAATAAATAAAAATATTTGTAGCTATGGAACTGGATATCATCAATATGCAGATGGCATCCAGCTCTATATCTTGCTATTCAAATCCCCGGTGATGCAGTAGAGGTTTTAAATCACTGCTCAACAGCTTTGGTCAGTTAGCTGAAAGTGAACAAACTGAAACTGAACCCAGACAAGATGGTACTAGCTAGGAAGACAGATATCTTGAATAACAATGTGCCCCCTCCTTTCAATGGGGTTCAGCTGACCCTTGCAGACTCAGTTAAGAGCCTGGGGGTTATACTGGACCCAGTGCTGCTATCAGACAAACAAGTTACTTTGACATGGCTGATCTGGCCACTCAATCCACAGCATAGTAACATCAAAACTTGACTACTATAATACACTCAACATAGGTCTCACCTCAAAGTCAACTCAGAGACTCCAATTGATGCAGAATGCCACGACTCAATTATTATCAGGAGCTTGGTGGAGCATGTAACCACTGATAGGTAACCACTGGAGTGATCCATTCTGCAGTCATTCCAGTGGTTACCTATCAGTTACCGGGCTCAATTCATGGTTTTGGCTATCACATACAAAGCCCTTCATAGCCTTAATCCCTCATATCTATGGGAGTGCCTCTCTTCTGCCATGGTAGCTTCATTCATCTGAACAGGGCCTTCTGCAAATGCCACCCTGCAAATAGCAAAATCAACCACTGCCCATATATGTGCAATCTCTGTAGTGGTCCTCACCTTATAGAAGGGCTTGCCTGAAGAAGTCAAGAAAGCTCCCACTTTCCCGGCTTTCTGCAAACTGTGCAAAACTGAATTATTCAAGTGGGGTTTCCATGCACAGGTAATAAGGCTGTGTTGTAAGGAAATGGTTCAAAGAGATGCTTTGACTGTAGACTATACTACTGTGCACTGTCTGTTACTGTTGTTTATTATGTCATGTCAGATTGCTTATGCTTCATTTCAACATTGTTTCAGCTCTGTATCAGATTTTTACATATTTGGCATGACAATTTGCATTTGAAGAATATATTTATTTTTAGAATAAGAAAATGTAGTGTCGCTTTAAAAACACAAACACATTTGTGGTTGTTGCCTCCAAATGGGATACTGCTGCAGACACCATTTGCTTCAGTTGTTCCAAGATTTTCACTGGCACAGGATGGATTTTTCAAAAGCTCCAATATCTTTATTATGACTGTTTTATTCTGGCAAAATATTATTTTAGGTATTGGATGGGTCCAGAAGGGGATTGCTGTCCCCTGTCCTCCAGGAACAGGTTGGGGGTCGGGGGGACACTTCAGGCTACTGTGTGAGAGGGAAGGTGAGGGAGTTGCATTATGTGGGACAGAAATCCCTGTGCCTGTTGAGATCCTAGACTTGCTGCAAGTCATTATAAAAGAGCTGAAAGCAATGTTTAAAGGGCTTAGGTGTAACTTAATGAAGGCATTGCTTGTTTAAAGATGGTATTCATTAAAACAGATAAAATTTTGTGAACTTAAAGTAAGCATTCTTATTTCTGATGATAACCATTTATATAGAATTAAACAGAGTCTTGGAATATTGAGTTATGAGGAAATCACTGGTTTTTCTTTAATTTCTTTAACCAGTCTGTGGAAATGTGTAAGCCCTACTTAAAGGAAGGTTGATTACAGTCCTGTTCAGAAGAAAATTCCCTTTCGCTTCTGGGCTATTTCATACATTTTATACCCAGAAACTGATTCCTAAGAGCAACATGCACCCACAGAGTGAGAAACTAAGATCATTTCCATTTGCTGCTCCAAGACAGTGACACACACTACAAGGTCAGTGACAGACAGAATGGAACTAGACTTCAAAGTGTTGACAGTTCAGTTTTAAAGGGTGAAGAAACACCATGTGGGGTGATAAAGAGACATTTCTAAGATCTCAGGCTTGAAGCAGAATTCATCTGTCTTGCTGAATTCCAACTGAGAGTAGAGGCATGTTTTATCTCTTCGTTTTTTAGATATTTTGTGGAGTCTCACACTACGGGCCTGTTCACATATTCAACCAGGTAGGAATGAATACATGGAGAGAGGAAGGGATTATCACAGCTGGTGCGACCACCCTGATCTCCCTGATCTCTTCAAGGTTACCCACTCATGTGAACAGAGCTTACATCCTTATAACTTGCATTACAGAGGAAGACCCCTTCCACTTAACTGAGGACCCATTTTACAGGGTAGTGATCATATATGGCACTTAGTGTATATAATCTCCCTCATCTTCCTCTCTTCTCCTCCCTCATCCCATCCTTTTTGCCACCACTGGCAGTGTCTGAAACGCTATGCTGGGCAAAATGGGCCACTGGTCTGATCCAGCAGGGCTTATGTTCTTAAGAATTGGTATTTATGTGATCTTATGTAAAACATTTCTACCTCCACAAACTGATATTGTTCCAAGTGGTTTAGAAACCATCAGCATAACCAACCCCAAAATATCAATTAATCAGAACAAATCTGTATTAACAGAAAATGGAAGGAAACAAAGTCTGATGAAATCTTATTCCATGATCACTGCCAGGCACAGTTATCACCAAGTGTAAACTGACAATTCATATCATGAACATTCCTTGATATTCCAGTCTTGACCACTGTATTGACTTGAAAACCAGATGTCATTAATTACTGCAAAAGACAGTCATACATAAAAAATTCTAGGTAGTTCCAAACTTAAAAGCTTCTTCAGTGAGTATTTAGAAGCTTCACAGCTCTTTTTGCGAAGGAACAAGAAATGTAGTAAACGACAACACATCAGATTTCCTCCTCCCAACCACAATAGTAAAGGAAAAAATGATAGCAGCTCTAAGCATCAGACTCTTGCTCATATAACTCAATTAAGTGGATTACAGATGAGCTCATTCGCAAATGTGGGTCACATTCCATTAAAGCCAGGCTGGGTGCCAAGTGAAAGTGGCTCATGGATGACAGTGGTGCCGGGAGCCACGTACTGTCACTTACCATCACTGCTGGTGATGATCTAAAAGTCTCCTTGTAAGCCACAAGATTTCTCACCCCACCCTACCAGGTGGTGGCAGCCACATCAGTCATTCTGCATAACTCCCCTACTGTGAAAATCAAGGTCAGCAGTGAGGTTCAGCATGAAAGGCAACAAGCTGCCCTTTGCTATCATGAGAAACTCTGTTGCATGGAGCTCTTATTCATTATGGAATGAGAGAATAGCTGGGAAGTGCAGAATTAAGAACAACACATGGAGAAAGGCAAGCTTCTGAGGAAGGGATGGTGCATGGAAGTTGGAGAGGAAAATGGGAGAGGGACAAGGAAAGGAGATTGAGTATCTCTCATTTACCTTAAATTTTAATACATAATTCAAAATTGTTCTTTCTCTCTTTCCTCACTGACACAAAACTCTTTATCTGACAGGGAGTCCAGTCCACCACATAATCAAGCTGAAATATTAAGACTGAAGCAAATTCCAGTCATATTCCTATAAACATTCTTGGCAGAATGTGAACATACTTTAACTCCTCCTGTTCTTGAGAAAATAATTGAAGCAAGGCAGGAAGATCAGCATGCTCTTCTCTTTACAGGGGGATAGCAATCAACAGCTGATTTGTCTCCATGTCCTTTTTGGTTTGTCTTTGCCATACAGAGAATCTCTATTTACATTCTTGGAAGTGAGTTTTGGGATCGTGCTATGTGGTTTCACTGAAGATAATGGGCGGTATCCTAACTTAGGCCTGAAGAAGTTACTCCAACATAGGGAGCTTTCATTCAAGTAGCTCTACTATAATAATAACAGTAACAGAAATAGCAGCAGCAGCAGCATCAACAACAACAACAATAATAATAATGGATTATTCGAATTAGATAACATCCTGCATGTGAAATAAAAGAAATGACTCAGAAAGAATACATCAAGAAAGTACAAAAAATTCTGAAGTCAAAATTAAATGGTGGAAATACAATCAAGGCCATAAATACATGGGTGATCCCAGTGATCAGATATCCAGATGGAATAATAGATTGGACTCAACGCGATTTAGAAAAATTGGATCGAAAAATGTGAAAACTAATGAACATGCATCACTCTTTACATCCCAAAAGTGATGTTGACAGGTTATATTTACAGCAAAAAATTGGTGGAAGAGGACTGTTACATCAGGTAGTGGAAGAAGAAAAGATAGGCCTGAGTGATTACATCAATAGAAGTACAGAAAAATTACTTCAGGTTGTGAAAACAGAGAACATATTAAAAACAACCCAAACAAAAGCTGAATACAAGAAGCAGCAGTTTGAGAATAGACTAAATGGCTGGAAGAATAAACCCGTACATGGGCAACATCTACAAAATATTAAAGGAAAAAGTGACAACAGCCTAACTTGGGCATGGTTGAAGATGGGTACAATCAAGGAAGAAACTGAAGGTCTGATCTTTGCAGCACAAGAACAAGCATTGCAAACGAATGTTATGAAAGCTAAAATTCAGAAAATTAGTGAAAATCCAAAATGCTGACTTTGCCAGGAAAAAGATGAAACTGTGTCCCACCTTATTTGTGAATGCAGCAAAATTGCTCAGACGGATTACAAAACTAGACACGACAGTGTCACAAAGCTGATTCATTGGTCATTGAGTAAAAAAGTATAATCTGCCAGTATCAAAGAATTCATGGGAACATCAGGTGGAAAAGGTGTTAGAAAATGATCAAGTCAAGATCTTATGGGATTATAGAATACAAACTGATCAACACCTTGAACACAATACACCAGACATAATAGTTGTGGGGAAAAATCAAAAGGTCTGGATAATTGACATTGCAATTCTGGGGGATGCCAGAGTCGAAGAAAAAGAACAAGAAAAAAAATGATTAAATATAGAGATCTGGCAAATAGAAACCACCCGACTATGGATGAAGAATACAACAGTAGTCCCCATTGTCATCGGGGCACTGGGAACTATTTCGAAAAGCTTTGCAACTTATATGGAGAAACTGCAGCTTTCTGATATAACACCTACAGAACTGCAAAAGACGGCGGTACTTGGAACAGCATACATATTACACGGATACCTGGCTGATACTTACGTCTCTGGTGGAAACTTGTATCAGCTCAGCACGGCCAATCAATGATAACATGTGGTCTTTATTTATTATTGATTGTGTTGTGTGAAATTCAAATAATAATAACTGCACTTATATACTGCTCTTCTAGACAGATTAGTGCCTCACCCAGAGTGGTGAACAAGTTAGTGTTCTTATTATCCCCACAATACAGGTGGGGAGCTGGGGCTGAGAGGAGTGGCTTATCCAAGGCCACCTACTGAGCTCATGGCACTAGTGAGATTCGAACCATTCGCAGCTGAACTACTTAACTATTGTGCAGAGCCACTTAGGTTGAAGGAAGGTCCTTAGGTTAGAAGAAGGCTTCAAAGTTTGCTTAGTGAAGTTGTAGGATACAGACTAAAATCAGTTACGCAAAAAGGAGGGTCCTATTTCAGTATATAAAGATTCTGTTAATAGGCACACCAGCTGTAGGAATAACTCTGGCAAGGATCTATGCACTATTTGCCTTGGATACACCTTAGCGTTTTTTATATTAATGGGACTTAACCAAGCCCTTCAGTTACACTCATCAAGCCATTCACTTGTAGGCCCACTTGTAGGGGACCTTTTTAATGCTTAATTGATATGGTCCACTGTGATCCCTATAAGACTGTAAATCCATAAAGAAGCAAATAGAGGCCATTCAGGATTGGGAGGAATGTTATCAAGAAAAAAATTACACAGCAAAACAATTTAGGAAAGAAAGAGATGGAGCTACCATCTATCTGTGAGGGGACTGCCTTTTCTTCTTGTCCTATTCTTATATACAGGCACCATGAGAACTGCTGTAGTACAGTGTTTAAGTGTTTTGGTTGCAAATCAGCACCCCACTGTTTAAAATCCCACTATTGCCATGAGCTCAACAGGTGGCCATGGGTAAGCCACTCCTCTCAGCCCCAGCTTCCCAGCAGAATTGTGGGGATAATAATAACACTAACTTGTTCACCACTCTAGGTGAAGCACTAGAAGAGTGATACATAACTACAGTTATCATCATCATCATCATGATAATCATAATCAAACTGGAGAGCCAGTTTGGTGTAGTGGTTAAAGAACGAGGGAGTCTAATCTGGAGAATCGGGTTTGATTCCTCGCTCCTCCACTTGGAGCCAATTGGGTGACCTTGGGTCAGTCACAGCTTCTAGCTCTCTCAGCCCCACCTACCTCACAGAGTGTTTTGTTGTGAGGATAATAATGACATACTTTGTAAACCTCTCTGAGTGGGTGTTAAGTCATCCTGAAGGGCGGTATATAATTCGAATATCATCATCATCATCATCATCATATGTCAACACATAAGCTATTTCCAGAATGTCAACTAACCTTCTGTGAACTGAGCTTTTTGTCCAATCATCAGGTCTTTTGTACCACAGATTCACCTCTCAAATCCTTTGTTTATACATTACAGAAGAATCACCAAAAGAAAACATACTAAATCACATGAATTTCCTGCCTCATATTTGAATATACAGTTTTTCTATGATCACTAAGAGCTTAGCCACAAAGCTGCTGCTGAAAATGGTGCTCCCATAACAAGTTTTTTCTCTCCTTGCTGTAACATCTAGCAATACTTATCACCTGACACAGTGTCATCTTGTTGTGAGAATTCTGCCACCAACAACAATCAATGACAATGTGATGATGTTGCATCATGTCTTGAATGCTCTGGACCTCATAACATGAAGGGGGGAAAGTGCAGAAATGCTTGCTTTTTTGGCAGCCTGCCCCATGGTGGGTATTACATATTGTCCAGTTCCAGAATAAGCATGCATGAGAGATTTTTCTAAGGAAAGAATTTCAAATTCTATTTTGGCATTTAAAAGCTCTACCCACAGACGGGGATCACACCTGCTGGCCATGATCCCAGACATCTGCATATATGGGCAAATGCCTGCAAGCCCTACACAGGCTTTGTAGTTTTTGCAAAATGCCCACTTGTATAGAAAACCTACTCTGCAGGCATTTGGCTGCAGGCAGAAACATCCAGGAGCAGGACCAGCAGGTAGTTTCAGTCTCCATTATGTGTGCTGGATGTGCATGCTCCTGGTGGCTTTTTTGTGTAAGTAAAAGATATGGCTGCATTTTCTGGATAAGGTAGAACCAATTATGATATCTGATTTTGTAGTACTGTGGGTTTGGTGTCAGGTTAGTGTGAATGTCTGTGTTTTGTAGACTTGGCTTAAGTGACATACCTGGGAAGAGAAACTGTGTGGGTCCAAGGAAAAGTAATGTGGGGGCACTACCTCTTTTTCCATTTGGGGGATACAGAACTATTTAAGATGAATTTGTGCAAGTCTCACGGGTAATGTCAGAAATTGCTCTATCTAGGCTCTTCTACCTGATCTGTCTCTCATGGACAGCAATATATTATAGGGTGCACTTAATCAGATGGTCTGTTAAAAACTACATATTAGAATCTCCTATCAGGAGGAGCATCATCTGCCTCAATGACTGAACATGCATGTGTAACGTAACATGTTTAAAGTATGCAAAGTGCACATAACTGAGCTAATATTCTCTTTGTGTGAGCACCTACAGCACTGGATATCAAAATTGGTCTTCTTAGCCATTTTATTTCACTTTCATTTAAAGAGCTGCTTTAGTCAGACAAATGGGCAGTCAACAGAAAAGATCTGGCATGCTGTGAAATAGGATGAATCAGACAAGTTTTCCTGAAATAGTTGATCAGCAAGAGCTTTCCACCATCTGGAGCTTCTGAGTGCAGGTTCAGCTTCCCACGGGGTTCCATGAGGCATTTCTTTATATTATTTCCCATGACCCAAAGCACAAGTTTCATTTCAGCCAAAGAAAGGTGGGCTGCTTAACTTTTGAGTGTGTGTGTGTGTGTTGTTTTTCATTTCACAAGTATCTTCCCCACCCTGCTGTGAGGAGCTGGCAAAGGACCAGAGGGGAAAGGATCAAGCCAAGTTTCCATTTATTCCTCACAATAACTTAAGATTTCTAACCAATATATATTCAGGATATGAGTCATTGTATATGTGCCCACATGGCCTAAACTTCTGTCAGTTGGCCTTTCCCACAAAATGTCCAACTGCTCAGAGACAACATTCATCAGTCCAAACAATGGTGAAATGCTAATAGATACATTTTCTTAAGCTGAAGTCAGAGGGCAATCTTTAAGAGAGAAGATATGAGTATTATAGGATGAGTATTAAACCCTGTGTATTGCCAGGATCCTTGAATGTGAAATGATCACCTGGAAGACCTTCTCCGCTTTCTAATAGAAATCCAGGCAGCTCTGAATTTGGTGGGGAGTTCAGTTGATGTACTACAGCCTCTCAGCAAGGGCCTTGCTGAAGTATTTTCACAACATGGTATGCTTTCCTTCCTTGTAATGCTTTCTCTCTCCCCCTCCACCCCCCTTCTCTGCAGAGAAGTCTGTGCTTGCGTTTTATCCAGTGAGGCACGCTAGGTCAAAGCATATGTAGAAGTGTGTGTGTGTGAATGTGTGTGAATGAATGAATGAATGAATAAGGCAGTCACTAAAGCTGGCTCACAGCAAAGCCCATTCCTAATTGCACTCAAAATTAATCAATTTTACTCAAAAATTATTTGATTGTTCAATATGTTTCCCTAGATAGAAACAAGTCAGTGATTGATCAGTTTTGATACTGTGTGTATTCTGCATGTCAAATTATGGTGTTTGTTGTGACCAAATAAATAAATTACCCACTTAGATAGAAAATGGGCAATTGAGCAAATAAGATGCATGCAAAAGAAAGGTGAGCCATTGTGTGTGTGTGTTTCTGTTCATTAGTGTCAGACATCTTGAAGCAACTAACAGGGTACATGACTGAGTCCAAATTTATCCAGGCCCACAAAGCAAGAATCATTGGCCTGGATCCAACATCATGCTCAGAAATTATAATAATCATTATTACATTTCTTCTCTGCCTCTCTCTAAATTATAGATTCAAGGCAGCTTGGAGCAGCAGAGCAAGGGTATCACCAGAAGATCTGGTGAAACCCCTGCTCCCATAAATAGGTAGGACCAAGCCTTGTAGAGCAGTAATGATCAAGATTGATTGTTTTTGTATTTTCTTTTATTGATCTGTTTTGCAATTAAACATATACCTGTGTTTGTAGAGAGGTGGTATACAATAATATGAATAGAATAAACAGTCAATGAAGATTTTACAAAATAGGAAAAATATGATTCATATATGATTCATATGAGAGAGCCCAAGAACAGAAGGCATCATAGTATAGCATGATCTCATCAGATCTCAGAAGCTAAGCTGGGTCAGTACTTGGATGGGAAACCACCAAGGAAGACTCTGCAGAGGAAGGCAATGGCAAACCACCTCTGATTTTAATTTGCCTTGAAAGCCCCTGGAGTCACCATAAATCAGTTGTGACTTGACAACACATACACACTCACATGTGGGAGATGCCATGATAGAATTTTCCATATAGAAAGTCCTGGGTTCAGTCCCCGCCGTCTCCATTTAAACAAATCAGGTGGTAGATGATTAGGGTTCCAGGTGCCCACCAATGGTGGGCAAACTCCCCAGGGTTTGCCCCCTTGCCTGCTGATCTGCCAGTAATCAGTGAGAGGAGGCAAGCCCTCCCCCGGGGGTCACCTGCCATTGGCAGGCACCAGGGAACAAGCACAGTGCACTTCTGGAAGTGATGTCGTCGTGCCTGCTGCAGAAGTGCTCCATCCTGAGCTTCGTTTGGGGCTGATTTTGGAGAGCACATGATCAGCACGAGGTAAGTGCCAGGTCCCTGCCCCCTGCCAGGAGGGAATAGGGACCTGGTAACCCTATAAAGATGATGCAAGAGATGATCCAAATAAGAGGTTGCCAGGGCATGGATTACAGAAGGCCTTAGAAACTCAAGAAAGGCCCTAAAAACTCAAGAAAGGATATCAATTCCCATTTTATTAAAAGTGGGATATGTGCATCCTTCACCATTGTATTACTTGTATTTGCAAAGATGTGCAATATGCACCCGGTATTTTGGCAAAGTGTATACCCAGCCTACATGTGTACAGCTTGTGCTATATGGACTCTGTTCAGGCCTTTGGTTCAATATAAAGAGGTTGGAAGAATGGCCAGCAGGTATAATCCCACCTAGATATACCCCATTCTGACATGATATCTGTAGAATTTTCATTTGAAAAGAGTAATGTCTTTTGATTATCTGCTCTGGTCTGCAGGCAAAAGACAATACATGTTATGTTGCTTCCATAAGTTTTAGTATGCCTGCACTACAGTTCAGTGGTTGGATTCAAAATCCATGCACACAAATACACATACATGATACCCTGTTCTATATCTGAAATGAATTAAGTCTGCAGGTGGGTACAATCATAGTGCTACATAGAAGATTCTACTGTTCTGAATCTATTTTCTCAGGCTCCAGGTTCTGATTAAACCTTAAGTAGAGATAGGAGAAAGAGCTAGTGTATATAAATACGTTACATTCAGGAACAAGTATTATATCTGTGTCTAGATAGGATCAGTTGCTGAATTACGGCTTGTGTGTCTGGAGTCCATGCCCAGTGTGACCCATATCCTGATTGGCAGAGGATATCTCCTTTTCAGTTCCAGATTTTATATCACCATCCTAAGCAGAGTTATATCTTTGAAGACAGTAGGCTCAGAACAGTATAAATCTGCTGGCATTAGGATGGCATTGTCAGTCTCATGCTTGCCTGTGTAATCAATCATAACGAGCCTAGTAGTAGCTTCTTGAGTTTAGGCATTTCTCTGTAGTGTAACTCAGTGCTTACCATGCTACTCTCATCTTTGAATGTAGCTTTCTTGCTCTCTTCCCAGTCTCTGCTTTGTGTCTCAGTGGTATCTCCTCTTGCCCTTTGGATACACGTCTTAGATCTGATGTTCTGACTAAAGTCATGATGTTCACTTTCATCTTGCTTCTGTAGCTGTTCATATTTATCCTGACAGCCTTTGATTAATCATTCTGGCTAATATTTTTGTACTGTGTTGCATTTTTTGTATAAGTTCTTTTTCTTTATTCTGGTTTTACTAAGAATATTTCCAGTCTGAGTCATAGAGAGTACAAGAGTATTTGTTGATTTACAGAGTTACTCTATTGCATCACAAAAGCTCAGGATGAATATCACCAGAATGACTGAGTTAGATTTGACAGCTATGCAATAGTAGTCTATCTAGAACCAGAACAGACACAGCAAAGTGAGATAGGTAAGTTGCAGAATGGTTAGGAATAGAGAGAGTCCGAATTTTTAAAAATCTGAAATGTGCTGAATTCCAAAATTTTTACAGATATTGTTTAGGTGAAAGTGGAATTTTTATAGTATTTTGTTTATGGTGATTATATCTCTGACTATTCAGTACCATACACTGAAATCTAGAAGTAAGTAATAATTTTCTTTTGCTCTCCTTATGCATACATCCCCTACATTCCCATTCACTTGCATGGAACAGAGTATGTTTGTCAATGAATTAGAAGGGACAGGTACCATAAAGAAGTTATCTTTGTTTCTCTCCATTGCTTTTGTCAGTGAGGTCACCTTCTATCCCTTGAAACCCTCTATGTTGATGACTCCATTTTCAGCTGATTCGCTCCACGTTCTGTTGAATAGCTCATTCAGAATTTCCACAAAGGAAACACCTCCTCTGTTTCCCCCCTGATTTGCAGGGATGCAGAAAACCTCATAAAAATACAGTTGGCATTCAGACTTATTCACAATGCCCAATTTTACGTCAAGTTGAATACCTCAGATGTATATACAGATGACACTCACAGGTTCATACAGATGTTCTGCTCCTGAACATTCTACTTAGAGCAACCTTCCCATCTTCCATCCCAAGATTTTATCTCTTCATATGGTCTCCATATCCATCAACAATTCAGCATCCAGTCTGTAAAACAGCCACAAAGCCTTGGCTATTTTTTCAGTTCTCTCTCTCTTTTGCTCCCCATATTTCATCTGTTGCCTGGTTATGTCACTTCTCCCTCTGGTCATCTTGACTACTACAATCCCTTCCTCTCTGGTCTTCTGCTCTCATACTGATCTCTGCCTCTCACAGCCTGCTGCTGAAACCATTCCACTCTATTGCTGCTTTGAGCATTTGACTTTAAATCCATACATGGGATTTCTAACAACTCCCAGATCAAGCGAAAATTCGTTTTTTGTACCTTTAAGGCCTCAATGACTTTCATCTTATCTCTTCACTGTCATATCCTGATACCTCCTTGCCCATGACCTTTGCTCCTCTATTTCCACTATGACCAGTGAAGATATTCTGTCCCCTCAAACACAGCTGCCATTTCTCCTTTGTTGCTTTTTATACCCACAACTGTACACCTTCATGATACCACAGCTCTCCTATATTTAAAACAACCCTCAAAATTTCCTTTTTCCATGAAGCTTTTTGCAAAACCCTCTACGTCTCTTCTGAAAATGAACCTATGCACCTGTGATTGAAATGAATACATATTCTTTCCCTTTTATTCCCTGCCTCCACCTCGCCCATTGCTGTCTCCCAAATTCAAAATTTAGATTTCTAAAGGGCATGGATTTGTATTCTTATACTCCAAAAAGCGCCATGCCCTTTGATTGTGCCAACAACAGTGGCAACATGTAGCAGCATTTGTATATATTCTTTCCTGTTACTCTTGCTTCTGTCTCTGTTGCTGAAACAGTTCCTTGAGGCATGACTATATCCTTTCATTTACATTACTTTATTACCATATATATGTAATAAATGATGATAATGATGCTGAAGCAGCATCTGGGTAGGTGCTGTCTGAAATGTTTACAAGCTCAAATGCTTCATGGTGTCCTCTCACATTTACCTGATCTAGTTTCACACATTTACAGTTTGGGCGCAGAGACAGGAATATTATCTGTAATCAGGTTAGAGAAGAATCAAAGCTTCCAGAAATAATCTGGTTAGCATGACACCCTGTAATAAGATGTGTCTTGTGTACTGAAATTTGTAAAAGCTCTTCTTCTTCTTCCTTGTATTTTATTCTTGGATGTGTGGGGCCTAAATAACAGGGAGTATTACTGACAAAACACTCGGAGAACTTCCGCAGTCTTGTTCTCTCTCGTTCCTTATCTCCTCAACAACCCCTCACCCACTTTTCTTCATTCACATGCAGAGAACACTCCCACCTCTCACTTCTTCCTCCTACAGCTTCCACCAGCACCACCTTTACATCATGCAAGAATCGCCATGGAAACCATAGCACAAGCAGCTGGCTGCTGTGCTGAGGATGCCAGGAAATTGCAGATAAAAGTCATTGGCAGTGAGGCAGCAGAAGCAAAAGAGCAGGAGATCTTGCAGAAGAGGAGCTATTTTCCACCCTTGCAGAAAGGGTGCTGGAGTTAAAGATGAAAAGTAGTAGGCAAAAGAAATAAAGGAGTGGCTGAGAGGCACCCAAACTTTCTTTAGCTTAAGGGTAGCCTCTTTATATCCTGGCCAAAGAGTTTTGACATCCCTCCCTGCTCACCGTTTCTCTCACCCATATTCATTCATGAGATTTCCTTCTAGGGCATTGCTGTCAAAGATATACCAGCCATTTTTCATATTTGGTGTATGTCATGATACTTCCCAGTCCTTGTGCCAGATTTGGTCTATCCACAGTAGACAAGCTTTCAGTGGCCTTGGTGCTCTTCCCACCCCCCTGTGTGGCTCTTGTGCCATTCCAGTGACGTGCCTACCCATATCTCCTTTGGGATGCATTTGATCCCACTCCTGCACCACTTTGGGAGCTTCTTCCACGGTTCTCCTGTCCTGAAGTTACACAAAGGCAGGCTCTTGAACATTCACACTGCAGCCATTCCCTCCAAAACTAATCTTTGCAGTTTAAGACATATTCTCTTTCATTGCCCAGGGAAAGCAAAGTACTCAGTATTAGGGTCAAATTTGATGTGACCCTGGAGATTTGTGATGAGGCTGTCCTGCTTCCCCCTCCCCCCTCAAAAAAGTTTAGGAACAGTCAAATGTGTGTGTTCATACCGAGGCCAGGATGTCAGGAGATTAATCCTTCTCCTCTGTTACCATTCTCTATAGAGTTACATATACACCCAGCTCATGGAGATAGGTTCAGGTAAGTACCTGTTTGGTCTGTAGTAGAACAGCAGAATAGTGGTGCTAATGTGTCTTTAAGTGGTTTCTAAGCTGCCACTAGACTCAAATCCTCCAGTTTATGGAGTTGCTATTTACTCTGCAAGGGTATAAATGTAGATACTGAAACCATATATATGGTTACTTGTATTTTCCCCCCATGGGAGAAAGCAGTTTAGGAGAGGGTTCATTTGTATTGGGAAAATGGGATAGGGGGAAAGGGTTACACTTCCTTCCCCTGGTATAGGCCTGATCCAAATCATTCCACCCCTGGAGATTGTTTTCTTTTTTAAAAAAAACCTGATTAAAAAAAAAACCTCCAATGTCAGGTCTAGTTTCACCTTCAGTACAAAGTTCAGTCCCTAAAAGAGCAAGATTCGAGTCCAGTATCACCTTAAATATTTACAGACTTGTATCTGATGAAGGATGCTGAAAGTTTATACTTCAAAAATCTTGTTGGTCTTTAAGGTACTACTGGACTCAAATCTTGCTGTTCTACAGCAGACCAACACAGCTACCCACCTGAAACGCCCTAAAAGAAGGTGTTGTAGACGTGTGAATGCTTAGTAACTGGCTGCTAGGAACTCACCTAGAACAAATGTTCCAGTTACCCAAAGGTAAGTTTGTACTCATCCTTACCCAGCATATAGGTTAAATCAGTGGTTTTCAAACTTTTTGAAATGGAAGGCACTTCTCAACTTATTCTAGTTTTCAGGACTCACTTTCAAAGTAAGTGCCATACTATTTTCTCCTTTTCCAACATCAAAAAGCAACAATGTCGCATCAGTAAACAAGGAACAAGATTATATTTCAGATTTCAAGTTTAGTGTTTATTAATACTGAGCAACAGGCTATATTCCATGGCCATTTCACACATTCTGCAGAAGCAAACAGAGATTCCTCATCAGGTTTCCAAGAGCTTCTTCTCCCAGATGACCCTTTTCCACCTCTTCATTCCTGGCCTTGCATCCTACCTATGAGAGAGTCACATCCCAGTTTGGGAGGACAACCCATAATCTAAGAACCACTGAGCTAATTTCTATGTAGCTAGTAATATAATAATTTGACTCCGCCTTTACTTATTTATTCATAAATAAATCTATTTATAATCCATCTTTCTCACAAAGACTCAAAGCCAATTACAAAATTTAGAAAAAGCAATGCAATATAATAGTATTATACATACAATAAACAATGCAATAAAACTGGCTCCAATTTTCACAGAGATGGAAACCATAACCCTATTCCCTTCATTAAAAATGCCACCCTAAACAATTCCTTTTTACACATTCAGGTGAGTGATACATGTGTGGGGACCTTTCTGGCCTGTTGAGTAGGCTGCTCCACCAAGTAGTAGCCACTACAGAGGATGCTCAATCACAGACAGCTGTTGATCTTGCCTATTTGCAGGGTGATCAGATGATTGGAGCTATCGCAGTGAAGCATTTCAGGAGAGGCTGTCCTGCAAGCATGTGGGTCTCAGGTCATGGAAGGCTTCATAGGTAATAACTAGGGATGTGCGTTTCGGCATTCAGAATGCCGAAAGAATGCCGAAACAAAAGTGTTTCGGCTTCTTTCAGGGAATGCCGAAACGTTTCGGGGAATCCCGAAACGTTTCGGGTAGCCGAAAGAAAAAAGCCGAAACGTTTCGGGATTCTTTCGTCTTTCATTCGGCTTTTCAATGGGAAAATGCCTCCGTCTTCCCGGACGTCTGGGGGAGGCATCTTCCCACCGAATAAGCCCAAAATTGGTGGGGACCTTCCTCTAACCCTTCTCTAACAACCACCCAAGTTTCAGACAGATTGGACTTTGGGGGGCCATGTTATGGCCCCCCAAAGCAGGTCCCCCTATCCTCCCATAAAGGAGCATCTTCTTCATTATTTCCTATGGGGAAAAAATGAAGAAGCAGGCTTCCTTTGCCAGGGGTGGCATTTTGCATGCAAAATGCCCCCTTACCCTCAGGGGCCCTTCTCCCACCCCTCCTCCCACCCCCCACCAAGGCTCAGCCTGCTCCCACTTGGGGGGGCCATTTCATGGCCTCCCCAAGTAGGTGCTCTAATCTCTACCACTGACAGCTGGGGGAGGCTTGTGTTGCCAGGGGTGGCATTTTGCATGCAAAATGCCCCCCAACCCTCTGGGGCCCTTCTCCCACCCCTCCTCCCACCCCCCACCAAGGCTCAGCCTGCTCCCACTTGGGGGGGCCATTTCATGGCCTCCCCAAGTAGGTGCTCTAATCTCTACCACTGACAGCTGGGGGAGGCTTGTGTTGCCAGGGGTGGCATTTTGCATGCAAAATGCCCCCCAGCCCTCTGGGGCCCTTCTCCCACCCTTCCTCCCACCCCACACCAAGGCTCAGACTGCTCCCACTTGGGGGGGCCATTTCATGGCCTCCCCAAGTAGGTCCTCTCAGCCCCTAAAGTCCACCCCTTACAGCCCCACACAAACCCAATTCCCCCCCAGCTGCCGCACACAGACCCAAATCCCCACATTAGCCCCTCACAGACCCAAATCCACCCCCACCTGCCCCACACCCATAACCCCAGGAACAGGCTGGCAAAGGCCAGCCCTCTCCCTTTGTTCCCTATGCTGGGAACTTCTAAACTCTCTTTCCCTGGGCAATTCTGCACAGCCCAGGGGTGCCACAATGGTGGGCACACTTCTGAGTGCCAGCTGGTCCCTGTGAAAGAGCACCTGAACCACAGACACCCTCCCTCAAATTCCCCCACCACCTACAGAGATGGCTGGCCAGCCAGCCCCATTGTTCCCTATGATGGGAACCAACTGCACAACAAAGAATAAAACAAGAACACAAAATAAAGTTTTTTAAAAATTATTTTCTCCCTTCCAAAGTACAAGTAGGCAAAGCATTATGACACATAACACCAGCAGTCCCCCACACAGAAAAATAACACAACTCACTTAACATCAGAGAATCACAAAGCACGATTCCTGTCAAAAACACTTTATTTCTTGAACAGCTTTAGGCTACACAGCAGGGGGGGAACACCAAAGGGCATGGCAGCAGTATCTTACACAAAAATAACACAACTCACTTAACATCAGAGAATCACAAAAGCACAATTCCTGTCAAAAACACTTTATTTCTTGAACAGCTTTAGGCTACACAGCAGGGGGGGAACACCAAAGGGCATGGAAGCAGTATCTTACACAAAAATAACACAACTCACTTAACATCAGAGAATCACAAAAACACAATTCCTGTCAAAAACACTTTATTTCTTGAACAGCTTTAGGCTACACAGCAGGGGGGGAACACCAAAGGGCATGGAAGCAGTATCTTACACAAAAATAACACAACTCACTTAACATCAGAGAATCACAAAAACACAATTCCTGGCAAAAACACTTTATTTCTTGAACAGCTTTAGGTTACACAGTAGGAGGGCACAAAAGGGCATGATAGCAATGTACTACAAAAAATAATACAACGCACTTCACCGTTTTTGACAGCAATTGTGTTTGTGTGATTCTCTGATGTGAAGTGAGTTGTGTTATTTTTGTGTAGTACACTGCTTTCCTGCTCTGTGGTGCCTTCCTACTGTGTAACCTAAAGCAGTTACAGAAATAAAGTGCTTTTGACAGCAATTTTTTGGGGTGATTCTTTAATGTGAAGTGAGTTGTGTTATTTTTGTGTAAGATACTGCTTCCATGCCCTTTGGTGTCCCCCCCCCCTGCTGTGTAGCCTAAAGCTGTTCAAGAAATAAAGTGTTTTTGACAGGAATTGTGCTTTTGTGATTCTCTGATGTTAAGTGAGTTGTGTTATTTTTGTGTAAGATACTGCTGCCAAGCCCTTTGGTGTTCCCCCCTGCTGTGTAACCTAAAGCTGTTCAAGAAATAAAGTGTTTTTGACAGGAATCGTGCTTTGTGATTCTCTGATGTTAAGTGAGTTGTGTTATTTTTCTGTGTGGGGGACTGCTGGTGTAATGTGTCATAATGCTTTGCCTACTTGTACTTTGGAAGGGAGAAAATAATTTTTTAAAAACTTTATTTTGTGTTGTTCTTGTTTTATTCTTTGTTGTGCAGTTGGTTCCCATCATAGGGAACAATGGGGCTGGCTGGCCAGCTATCTCTGTAGGTGGTGGGGGAATTTGAGGGAGGGTGTCTGTGGTTCAGGTGTTCTTTCACAGGGACCAGCTGGCACTCAGAAGTGTGCCCACCATTGTGGCACCCCTGGGCTGTGCAGAATTGCCCAGGGAAAGAGAGTTTAGAAGTTCCCAGCATAGGGAACAAAGGGAGAGGGCTGGCCTTTGCCAGCCTGTTCCTGGGGTTATGGGTGTGGGGCAGGTGGGGGTGGATTTGGGTCTGTGAGGGGCTAATGTGGGGATTTGGGTCTGTGTGCGGCAGCTGGGGGGGAATTGGGTTTGTGTGGGGCTGTAAGGGGTGGACTTTAGGGGCTGAGAGGACCTACTTGGGGAGGCCATGAAATGGCCCCCCCAAGTGGGAGCAGTCTGAGCCTTGGTGTGGGGTGGGAGGAAGGGTGGGAGAAGGGCCCCAGAGGGCTGGGGGGCATTTTGCATGCAAAATGCCACCCCTGGCAACACAAGCCTCCCCCAGCTGTCAGTGGTAGAGATTAGAGCACCTACTTGGGGAGGCCATGAAATGGCCCCCCCAAGTGGGAGCAGGCTGAGCCTTGGTGGGGGTGGGAGGAGGGGTGGGAGAAGGGCCCCAGAGGGTTGGGGGGCATTTTGCATGCAAAATGCCACCCCTGGCAACACAAGCCTCCCCCAGCTGTCAGTGGTAGAGATTAGAGCACCTACTTGGGGAGGCCATGAAATGGCCCCCCCAAGTGGGAGCAGGCTGAGCCTTGGTGGGGGGTGGGAGGAGGGGTGGGAGAAGGGCCCCTGAGGGTAAGGGGGCATTTTGCATGCAAAATGCCACCCCTGGCAAAGGAAGCCTGCTTCTTCATTTTTTCCCCATAGGAAATAATGAAGAAGATGCTCCTTTATGGGAGGATGGGGGGACCTGCTTTGGGGGGCCATAACATGGCCCCCCAAAGTCCAATCTGTCTGAAACTTGGGTGGTTGTTAGAGAAGGGTTAGAGGAAGGTCCCCACCAATTTTGGGCTTATTCGGTGGGAAAATGCCTCCTCCAGGCGTCCTGGAAGACGGAGGCATTTTCCCATAGAAAAAAGCCGAAAGAATGCCGAAATAATGCCGAAAGAATCCCGAATCCCGAATCCCGAAAGAGATTCTTGTTTCGGCTTTCAGCTTTAACGATAGAGAATTTTCTTTCGGCTTTCTACTTTCGGCTATAGCCGAAAATTTTTGGCTTGCACACCCCTAGTAATAACCAACACTATGAATAGAACCTAGGCATGAACTGGTAACCAATGGAGCAATGACAGAAAAGGTATAATAAGCATACCCTACCTAGCTCCTGGAACTACTTGAGCTACAGTATTCTGTACAAACTGAAATTTCCAAGTTGTTTTCAAGGTCAGACCCATGTAAAGTGTGTTACAGTAGTCTAGCCTTAATACGTATGTATGTGCTGTCAAGTCACAACTGACATATGATGACCCCCAGCAAGGGACTTTCAAGGCAGGTGAGAAGCAAAGGTGGTTTGCCATTGCCCTCCTTTGCAGTCTCCTTGGTAGTCCCCCTTCTAAATAATGCCCCAGTTTAGCTTCCAAAATCTGACAAGATCAGGCTATCCCATGCTACCTTCCCTCCCCTAGCCTGAATAGTCTATGCCATTTCCCCTTATTAATTTTAAGACAAAAAACCATTAAAACAACAAGTGAAATTCCATTTAACCTTGAATTTATTGTGGAGACTGTTACTGAGGAAGTAGTATCAAGACTTCCACTTGGCTCATCATTCTTTTTCTTTTGGAAAAAAGCAACTTGAAGGATTCCTGATTAACAGTCATATTAAGAGAGTTTCATATGTTATGAAATCATTACCAGAACAGCCCAAAATAAGATTTCTTGGAAAACATTTTAACAAGCATGAAATAAGTATCCACAGCGCAAATGACAATCAGGCCACAGGGGTAGGTGGCTAATTTCAGGTCAAAATGTATATACATTTAGACATTCTGTTGTTACCTAATCCTCATGTTTAGAGTATCAGACTAGGATCCAGGAGGTCCTGGTTTGAATCCCTGCACTGCCATGGAAATTCACTGGTTGACTTTGGACCAGCCACAACTCTTCAGCCAACTGTGCTTCACAGGATAAAATGGAGGAGAGAGGGAGGATGTGAGCCACTTTGGGTCCTCATTGGGGAGAAAGGTGTAGTATAAGTAAGTAAGTAAATAAAATCTCTGTTTTTACCCTCCCCCCTCCCCACCCCATGTATGCTCTCAACAACTCTGTGAGGTAGTATGAGAAATAGTGACAGGTTTAAGATCAGTCATAGTGAAGTGAGCATTTAACCTCTGGTTTTCTTGGTCCAACTCTAACCTATCACTGCATCACACCAGCTCCTATATCACACTGACTTTTGTTCCTTATTTATTTTTTATTTTTTAGAGAGACAAGTCTAGTTAATTCCAGGTGGATAGCCATTTAGTAACAGAATGAAATAAGAGTCCGGGGCACCTTATACACTAACAAAACGTATTCCAGCAAAAACTCATAAGAGCTCACTTCATCAGATGAGTTATATACACAACAGAAATGTGGGGGGATGTTACAAAAAAAAGATGGTTCAAAACATTATACAGTCCTGAGAGTAATCTATTCACATAAATTGTTAACACACATCCAATTCATGCCCCTTCCGTAAAGTACTATTTAGCAGTAAACTTGTTTGTACCCTGCTTTTGATGAAATTCTACTATACTGCTAATTTGTCCTTCATGACTTTTAGGCACCAAAAGTGCTTTTGCTTCCTGACTTCTTCCTTCCCAATCCAGGTTTTGTATTTAATGAAACAGCTGCTACACTCCTAAATCTTTTTCCTTGAATTAAGCAGAGGTTGGGAAATTGAAAGAGAATTTCTGGCTTTCAAAGCCTTTCTGCGCAACCACTGCACCTCTGTTAGGTCTTGTACAGATATCCCAAGTCTTGCTGTAACAGCTTCTCAGTTGTTAAAATGCAATAGAGTCTTTATGCTACTGGGAATCTTTTACCTCTTTAAGAGTCAGAAAACGGTGGGCATTGGTACAGCAGACGCACAGGGTTCCAGCCCACCCACCCCCTTTTAAATGAACAATCTTGTAGTAAATCAAACCAAGACTTAAACTGAAAGGACACGTTGTCACTTCCTACAAGTGTTAAATTAGCTTAACACAATTAGGAAGACTCTGTTATCACCCGTTACAGCTGTTGTGAACGGCCACTGTGTTTTCCTTGGATACTGTTGAGTTTTGCATAGAAATGTTTCAGATTGCACCTCTTCCATATCATGGCCTTTTAACCACCCTTTTCTCATTTCTTTTTCTTTTCTATGAATATATTTCTTCTGACTGACATTGTACTTCTTGAGTCTGGTTTAGCAAGTACTAGCCTGCTAAAATTTTTACTACAATACATCTGTTTAAAAGTACCATGAGACTCCTTTTTGATGTTGGTACAATTCACTAAGACACCTCTGTAATGTGGCAAAGCAAAGAAGCATTTTTTCAGGAAAATATGTTTTTAAAAACACAGGCGGGGAGGGGAGGGGGAAGACTCATCCTCAGTGAAGTCAGAGGCACTGTTCAACAAGTGCTATGACAGTCACAGAACCATATTTTAGACAACACTCAATGGCTGTGATGATGCAGTTGTGTAATCATAATTAGACAATGCTCCACACATTATTTGTAAATCTCCCTTAGCTACCATTTTTAGAAGACTGTAAAAAGCCAAAATTTGGCCTCCTACCTCAAATAGTCAAGGTTAGGGGTATGCACCAAGAAAGTTTCCATTTCAGTTTCAGTTCTGGGGGTTTCCAGAATAGTTCTGTTTCATTACTAGTTTGTTCTGGGTTGGCCAGTGCTGGCTCAGAACTGATACATTTGTTTTGTTTTCAGGAAATTTGGTCTATTGTGGACGTTTTGGCTGCACATGTGCAAACACATGCTGTTCTTTTCAGTGGGGAATAGGGAAGCTCTGGGAGGCAGCTGTTTTTGCACTTAACCAAAAACAGCATCAACCAGTCCCCTCCTAGTCTAAATCATTGATCCCCTGAGTTTTTCCTCATACACAATAATACACACACACAAGAACAGATGCTTAGAAGGTGAGTGTTGGGAGGTGAAGCAGCAGGGCATTCCTGAGTAGGAAAGCACTCCAACAAGTGCAGTGCAGCAACATTAAAAACAATTCTGCTTCAAATTCACTTTTTTCTTTTCCAATGTCCCTCCGTGAGCCAGTAATGACTCAGTGCTTGTACAGGGGACTACCTTTACCTTTATAGAGCCAATAACTTATTACCTTTCCATTCTGCTCTTGCCTGTTGGTTGCATGTTTCCTTGTAGCTTGTAGTTTTGTTCCCACAATGAGGGGAAAATCCAATTCTTCCTTTTGTTGCTCAGTGGTCCTCTGCAAAAGGGGATGTTCTCACTGCCAGTCTTCTTCATCGCTCACGTGCAGGCAGGCAGAATGCTTGGCTGAATCTTCTTCCCCCTGCCAAAACAGACCTATGTTTTTCCTGTAATGTCAAAGGCTTTCATGGCCGGAGAACGATGGTTGTTGACACTGTGACACTGAGAGATCTCTGTCTTTTGGTGCTACACCTCTGAAGGCGAAACGTCAGGAACTACAATGCCAAGACCACGGCAATACAGCCCGGAAAACCCACAACAACCATTTTTCCTGTAAATTTTCCTTTTGCTGTGGAGACAGGCAGGATTGTTTTTGAAAGAGGTTTGCCATTTGACTCAGAAGAAGAGAGAGCCCTGAAAAACTATGGAAGCAATCCTAAACAGGTCTATTCAGAGATGTTCCATGTTATTCAATAGTGCTTACTCCCAGGGAAGTGTTTTTTTGAATTGTAGCATATAGGCTTGCCATTCCCCTGCCAGGAACAGGGGATCCCCAGATCACACACTTCTCCCCCCACCCCCACTTACCTGGCTGGCAGGGGGCACACTCCCTGGGACACCCACTCCCTGTGTGGTGCAGCATGCCCCCAGGCAGGGGCGCACTCCCAATCCACGAGAGCAGGCAGCAGCGGCAGCAAGAGCACACCACTCTTGTCACCACCGCTGCTGCCTCTCGCCACTGCAGCCCCTGTGTGGGCAATAGTCATGGTGCGAGTAAATGGGCAGGTGAGCGGGTGGGTGGGCGGGCAGGCAGGTGAGTGGATGGGCAAGCAGACAGGCGAGTGAGCGAGCAGGCCGGTGGGCAAGCAGGCGAGCAGACGGGCGAGCAGGCAGAGGCAGCAGCAAGAGCACGTTGCTCTTATCACTGCTGCCGCTGCCGCCTCTTGCCGCTGCAGCTCCTGTGTGGGTCGTGGGAAGGCAGCGACAGCAACAGGATCAGAGCAGTGGGCTTTAGATTCCATCAAGGCCCCCTACCTTTTTCCTTAATTCAACATTTGGTGCAATGGATGAAATTTTAATTTCACCTGAAACCTCTAGCTGTGATATGTGAGTACTATGTTTCCCAGAAACAATAATATTCTTGAAAAAAAGGCACCTGTATAGAGTAGTTAAGTTTAGTCTGCACTAGGTTATGTGAGTGCACCATTATCGCCCAAACAATCAAAGATCTGTCCATGTCTTCATTCATATCTAAGCCACATGTCTATGTATCTGTTGTGGGAATATCTGGCTTTCTAAGCATATCTGAATTTTGCGCTATATTTTATACCTGGAAAACACACCACTTCTCTTAGATTGCTCTGTGCTGCTTATTGGATACCTTGAAGTATAACTAATTGCAAGCAAGATTTTGTAAATATTGTAAATCCAATGTTGGCAGGTTCATCCAATCCTATTTTTCTTTTGAACATCTGTATGTGTCCCTACTTCATTTCTTTCCAACCCTTCTTCTAAGAATCTTGTAGAATTTCACATAATTCTTGCTTTTCCCATTTTATTCTTTCTACCACTCTGTGAAGCAGATTAGTTTGATTGGCCCAACCAAGGTCACTGACAGTGCCATCTTAAACAGAGTTACACCCTTCTACATACTTTATCTTCAGTGGACTTAGAAGTATATAACTCTTCTTAGGATGCCAGCGTCAGTGAGCTTCATACATGATTTGAAGGTCCATGTCTGAGTGGTAGATTTTGGGGCAGAACCTGGGGGAAGTGGGATTTGGAGGGGGAGGGTCCTCCACTGGGCATAATGCCACCAAGTCCACCCTCCAAAGCAGCCATTTTTTGCAGGAGGACTGGTATCTGTTGTCTGGAGATCAGTTGTAATTCCAAGAGCTGTCCAGACTCCACCTGGAGGTTGGCAATCCTAGTGGTAGACTGTCTGCTTGGCATGCAGAAGGACCTGGATTTAATGTCCAGCATCTCCAGTTTAAAGGGTCAAGTAGCTAGTGGTGTGGAAGACGTCCACTTGAGAACCTGGGAAGCCGCTCCCAGTCAGTATGCAGCATACTGACCAATGGTCTGACTCAGTATGAGGCAGCTTCATGTGTTTATATGTTCTGTGGGTTAAATCCAGGTTTCCAACCCTGAGGCCACTATATCACAATAGTTCTTAGGATAAAAGAGGAGCAAGGAAAGCTTTATGTTTTCTATTTTGTTTCTTTTGTAAGCTATTGTTCTCCCCTCCCCTTGAACTAATGCCCAACATTCGTTACCTTAAAGGGAAGCAATGAGCAACATGGCTAAATTCCTGGAGCAAAATTAAACTCATACCTGAATGTTAGGTGTTGAGGATTGTGGGAATATCAGGACAAATCCTGCTCCTGCCAAAAGGCCCTTAACTGCTGCTGTATCCTCCACAGCTTTCTGAATCACTCTAGTCTTGCATTCTGATTTCCCAGAACTTGACCACTGGATCATCCCCTAATGCACAGAAACTTGGATATTGCCTTTGTTGCTGCTGCCTGATGTCACTCAGCAAATGTCGATCACTCAGTGCCATTAGTTAATTATAAGATTTCATGCAATCTAATAGGCATGGCCATTAGACAGACGCTTCTCAAACGTGTCTCAGCTGAAAAATGTCAGGCATTATAGCTGTCAGCTCCATAGAAACCTCTTGCATTCTATTTGTTCTGTTTGTGATATGCTTTTGCTGTACTAAAGAAATGCAAACACCTTCAATCGAAGCCTCTTGCTCAAACACTTGCTAACATAATAGATGCAAGGCATATCAGAAATACGCATTCAGACACTCATGTTTCTATTTATGCAAACATTTTTTTAAAAAATCAGGTGTTGCTAGAATGCGGCACTTACCCGGCAGGCTGGAGGCCGTTCACCCGGGTGCCGTTATTGCCTCCCTGGAAGGAGCGAGGCAACACCAGCCCCGCCCTCCTTCCAGGAATGGGGTTGCTGGGCGGGGCAGAGCAGAGGAAAGGACGTGCTCTGCCCGGCCCAGCCGCAGTCGCGGCCAGTTGCTTGGAGAGGGCAGACGCGTCTGCCCTGAATGAGCAACGGTCACGGCGGCTCTCGGGGCAGCGGCAGAATGGCGGAACGGCAGAGAAGCGGCGGCGGTGTTGCGGAAGCGGCGGAGACAGACGGCGGAGTTGGCCGCACACCGCCGCGGCGCCGGGAGCGGGGGAGGCTTGCCGCAAGTGCAGCGCGGCGCGACGCATTAAGCGCGGCCGCGTCTGCGGAGAGGAGGCATTTCGGCGCAGCAGTCTCGTGGGGCCAGCGGCCGTTCGGGGTAGTGGGGTGGCAGCCCCCGGGAGCGGGGGATTTTACCTGCCACCCCTTTGTTCAGGCCGGGCAAGCGGGCTTTGGCGGCGCCTTCGCGCCTCGTCGCTCGGACCTTAGCCCGGTGGGGTTGGTGCATGTGCGACGGCGGCGCGGCCTTGGGCGGGAAACGGAGGTGCCGGGGGATTAGGCCCTGTGTGCGGCTGCGGCCTGGTTGGGTGGCGGGCGCTTCAGCGCTGTTTGCCCCCCCCAACCCCTGTTGGGTAGTGGGTAGTTGGTCCCAAGTCGCCCTTCGCTTGGGTGGTGGGGGCATTTAGTGCTTTAGGGCACGGTTCGGCCCCCTCCTGAGGCTCTCAGTCGGTCTGGGGCTTCTGTAGGCCCACTGGGTTTCGTTTTCCCTCTTCTAAGGCGGCCATTTTCTGGTGGCACTCGGTTGGGTGGCCATTTTGTGGCTGGTTTTTTTGCCTGCTGCATTTCATTGGGCCTTTCTTGCTAGCTTTAGGTGGTGGTGGAGAGGGCATATCATGCCAACAAGGAAAGGTAGGGGACCCCCTAAGGGGAAGCAGCCAGCGGCTAAGCGAGCAGCCAAAAGGCCTTGCCCAGTCGTGTCTTCATCAGAGGAGGAAGAAGGGGCTGACCAGCAGGATATTCTGAAGCGCCTGCGCGCTTTGGAGCAGGCGAGAGGGTCTGTAGGTGTGTCATCACAGGATGCTGATGTGGTGAGGCCTGTACGGAAGGCGTCCAGGAACGCAGTTAATAGAGATATTTTACGGCGTTTATCTCTTTTGGAAGGGACAGCTGGAGGAGCAGCTGGCGGAGGCAGCAGTACGAGCGGCGCCGAGCCCATGGAACCTCAGGAGACGACCGGCGAAGGGAAGCAAGCCCGGCAGGAGGAGTCTTCCCCTATAGCGGTCGCTGTGGAACCCGTGGAGGCTGGAGGTAAGGACAGCACACCACAATCAGCTAGTCCTTGGCCTTGGGGGCCCTGGGCCCAGGCAGTGGGACCCCCTTTGCCTGCTCTTCCACAGGGAGCTTACACATCTTTTGGGGGGCAGATAGGGGGTGGTGGTCAGGCAGCCGGGACAGTCGCTGGTGCGGGGCTGTCGCCGCAGCAGGCAACGCCCGGGCTCGCGTCTTGGGGAACTGGAACTGCTCCCCCCTTCCCCAGCCCGTACTTGGGGTGGCCTGGGTATTTGGGAACCCAGTGGGGGCTTTATCCTCACCTGGCGTTGGCATACGGACAGGTCCCCTTCAACGCTGTTCCATTTGGGGATACGGCTTTGCCGTTGGGCGAACATTTGACCCAGGCAACCAAGGACAAGATATTGAAGGGGGAGTTTGTGGACCTCTTTTCTCTGCTCTTTAGGGAGCTGGAGAAGAAGAGTAAGGACGAAATGGATGACAGGGACAAGGAGAGGCTCAAGAGGAGGAAGGTGGATAGGACGTGGAATAATTGGCTGCCCGGTTTTTTAATCTATGCCGGGGTCATTGTAAGGGCTCAACCTAGCCAGGCTATACAGCTGTTCCAATACCTTGACATTATATTCAAGGGCTACACGGGCTTCTCGGGTGCTGCATGGATGCAGTACGACGAGGAGTTCCGTATGCGGGCTGCTATGAACCCGAATATCCCTTGGGATCGGGTTCACCAGGAACTATGGTTACAGGTTATGTCTCCGGCTAAGCTGAGCATGATGGACAGGTCAGATAGTGGGCACGTCGTGCATAGGTCTGCGCAGGCCACAAGCTCCCGCGTTGCTGCGGGTCAGCCGGTTCAACCCCGGCTCCTGTGTTGGGAGTTTGCGTACAAGGGTTCCTGTATGCGGAAGCCTTGCCGATTCAGACACGAATGTCCATCCTGTGGTGGTTCCCACCCGTACAATTCATGCCCCAAGGGCAAGCCAGGATGGGGTGGGAAGAAACCAGGAGGTGGTGGTTTGGGGGGTCAGCACCCCCCTGGAAAAGGGCCCCAGCCCGGTAAGGTTGAGGGTCCTTAGGCGGCTTTTGGAATGTTATCCTGAGCGGGAGGATGCAGTTTATTTGCTCCAAGGTTTTCAGGAGGGGTTTCGGATTCCGGTTCAGGGCGTTAGGGCGCCTTTTATGTCGGACAATTTACGTTCTGTTTTTGGGAAAGAGGACATAGTCAGGAAGAAGATTGATAAGGAGTGTGCTGAGGGTAGAGTGCTGGGGCCATTTTCTGCCCCCCCAACCCCCAACTTCAGGGTATCTCCTCTGGGGGTTGTGCCCAAGAAGGCACAAGGGGAATTTCGCTTGATTCATCACCTGTCATTTCCTAGAGGGGAATCGGTGAATGATGCCATTCCCGGGCAGTTATGCTCGGTCCGGTACACTTCTTTTGACCAAGCAGTCAGGGTGGTCCGTAGGTGTGGGGTAGGGGCTGAGATGGCGAAATGCGACATCAAGTCGGCCTTTCGTCTTCTGCCAGTTCACCCCGATGATTTTGAACTTCTCGGCTTTGCCTTTAATGGGGAATTTTACATGGATAGAGCATTGCCCATGGGCTGCTCTATTTCGTGTGCGGCCTTCGAGCGTTTTAGTTCATTCCTTGAATGGGAGGTGCGGCGTAGGGCCGCCTCTCGCGATACGGCTCATTATTTGGATGATTTTTTGTTCGCTGGGCCGGCGGGGTCTGGGCAGTGCGCTCGGCTTATGGCCATTTTCATGGCCTTGGCGGAGGAGTTGGGTGTGCCGTTGGCGCATGAGAAGACGGAGGGTCCTTCTCAGGTGCTGACTTTCTTGGGGATAGAATTGGACACTGTCCAACAGTCTTTCAGGTTGCCGGTGGATAAAGTGGAGGAGCTTAGGTACAGGGTGGTTAGGATGCGCTCTCAGCATAAGGTATCCCTGGTTGAGCTACAGCAGCTTGTGGGTTACCTTAATTTCGCCTGCAAAGCTATTGCTCCTGGCAGGGCTTTTCTGCGTCGGCTATGCGACGCTATGGCGGGTCTGAGGGCACCTCATCATCGGTTGCGGGTGTCTGGGGGGATGCGTGCAGACCTAGCTGTGTGGGAATCATTTTTTGCCGAGTTTAATGGGGTTTCTTTGTGGCGAGAGGTTCTCCTGCTTGAGGCGGAGCTTCAGGTGACGTCGGACGCGTCAGGATCCACTGGCTTCGGAGTTTATTTCTGGAATCATTGGTGCGCAGAGCAGTGGCCAAAAGATTGGCGGGCATCTGCATTAGTTAGGGACCTCACCTTTTTGGAATTCTTCCCGCTTTTGGTGGCGGTTCACCTGTGGGGGCAGGAGCTGGCTAATCACACGGTGCATTTTTGGTGTGATAACCAGGCGGTAGTTCAGGTGGTCAATGCGCTAACATCCAAGTCCCCCATGGTAATGAGGTTGGTGAGGGAATTTACGCTGTTGTGCCTCCGTAGGAACATTTTGTTCAGAGCCAGGCATGTTCCTGGAATGGATAATGGTAGGGCGGACACTTTGTCTCACCTACAGATGGAGCGTTTTTGGAACCTTGCTCTGGAGGCCGATCGGCTCCCGGCTCGGATGCCACCGGAGCTATGGCAGCTTGGGAGGCCGAAATTTGTCGGGCTATTCAAGCAGCCATCGCACCCAGCACAAGGAGAGCTTATCAGCGAGCGGTAGGCCAGTTAAGGGAGTTCAGGACAGACGAGGGTTTGGCTGATAGCTGGCCAGTACCGGTTGAACATTTGCTACGATTCTGTGTCTGGCAAAGAGGTAGGGGGTTGGCGGCGCGATCCATCAGGGGGCAGTTGGCAGCGCTAGCATTTGTCAGCAAAGCCCGGGGGTTGCCGGAGGCCACAGGTGACTTCCGGGTTAGGAAGATGTTGGAAGGCTGGGCCAGGGAATGCCCTAAAGGAGTGGATCTGCGGGAGCCCATTTCCCCGGCAGTCCTTAAAGGGCTCAAGGTGGTATGGAAAGAGGTTTGTTCGTCGCCGTATGAAGCGACACTTTTCCATGCGGCAGCTTTAACTGCCTTTTTTGGGGCCCTTCGGGTTAGCGAGCTGGTAGCTCAGTCAGGAAGGGATGCCTCGGGTCGTGCCTTGATGGCCGAGGACCTGAAGTTTGAGGGAGAGGCCGTTGCCCTTACGATTCGTTGGTCTAAAACTGACCAACAGAGGAAGGGGGCAGTGGTGCGGTTGGGTCCCTGTGCTGACGCGGAATTGTGCCCCGTTAGGGCATTGAGCAGGTATTGGAAGGTGAGGGGAGATGGTGAGGGGTTGCTCTTCTCTCACCAGAGCGGTGCTCCGCTTACGCATTTTCAGTTCTGGGCAGTGACGAAGCGTGCCTTGAGCAAGTTAGGGTTGAAAGGGGTGAATTTTGGTACTCACTCGTTCAGGATCGGGGCTGCATCCACCGCTGCAGCCATGGGATACACGGGGCAGGCAATTCAGCGGGTGGGCAGGTGGAGATCGGCTGCTTACCGTTCCTACGTACGTCCTCTTTCACATGTTGAACGTTGTTAATTGATTGTTTCTTAGGTTATGGAGCGCGTGGTGCCCGGCAACGTATCCTGATCTGCGGCCACAGTTATGTTTTTTGGGCTGCCCACCAAGCGAGGAGGACAGCTGTGGGGACTCAGCTTGGATTGAGCGAGAAGGCTGTGCTGGAATGGCAGGGTCGCCGTGGCCTCCGGTGGTCAGGACTCTTGCCCTTGCTGTTTGGATCGGGGCGTGCTTCCCCCCATATCCTCGTTATTCATTTGGGTGGCAACGACTTGGGGATGCTCCAGGGCAAGGCGTTGTCCGCTCAGGCGCAAGCTGATTTGCGCCTTATTTCTGAGCGATGGCCAGGAGTGCTGATTATATGGTCAGCCATGGTACCTCGTTTGGTTTGGAGGGAAGCTGGTTCCCGACAAGCCATCGAGAGAGCGAGGATGAAGGCCAATCGTGCCATGCAAAAGGCGTTGGAAGGAGGGCTAGGAGTGTATTTGCCTCATCCTCGGATACGGGCCGGGGTGCCGGGCCTTTACAGAGGCGACGGAGTGCACCTCTCTGAAGTGGGCAACCAAATATTTTTGGATGACTTGTGGCAAGGGCTACAGTTGGCCCTAGGTTATCAGTGGGGCGCCAAGGCCTAAGCAGAGGCTTGGCCTCGGCGTTGGCAGGTTTTGGGGTAGTTAGGGTGCGGGACGGTGAGCACCCTTGGCGCTTCCCCTTTAGTGGGAAGAGGGGCCTGCCTGAAGGGCTGGTACTGCTTTGACGGCTGCCAGTTGCAGGGGCAGGCTGCCTTTGGAAACCCCAGCTTGCGAGTCCTTACCTCACTGCTATACGGCTGAGGTGCTAGGAGCTTGAGAAGGGGGTGACCACGTTGCCTGGCCGGCTGGGTCCGTGCCATCCAACGGATGGGGCGCACCGGGGCTTCGGGGCTCGCCCAGACAGGTCAGGGCAGTGGTCCATGGGGATCCCGTGGCCTGACCTGTACCGCTTTAGGCCCTTGCCGCTGTGTGTATTAATGTTAATGTATATAGTTAATAAAGTGGCCCTTAGATCCAACTTGGTGTCTGCCTCTTTATTCCAACTAGGGTGGCAATGCGGCACTTACCCGGCAGGCTGGAGGCCGTTCACCCGGGTGCCGTTATTGCCGCCCTGGAAGGAGCGAGGCAACACCAGCCCCGCCCTCCTTCCAGGAATGGGGTTGCTGGGCGGGGCAGAGCAGAGGAAAGGACGTGCTCTGCCCGGCCCAGCCGCAGTCGCGGCCAGTTGCTTGGCCCACCCTCCTCTCCCAGTATTTGGTGCAGGATTAGCCGGCTGCTGTGTCAGAGTCAGGTAGGAATTTTTTCCTCCCCTCCAGAATTGGCAAAGTGGAGAGGGGTTTTTTCGCCTACCTTGCACCAGTACGTAGGGATTGAGGAATTTGGCCGCTGGGTGGTGCCAGTTAAGTTGTCCTGGCAGGTTTGGGGGTAGTTAGGGTGCGGGACGGTGAGCACCCTTGGCGCTTCCCCTTTAGTGGGAAGAGGGGCCTGCCTGAAGGGCTGGTACTGCTTTGACAGCTGCCAGTTGCAGGGGCAGGCTGCCTTTGGAAACCCCAGCTTGTGAGTCCTTACCTCACTACTATACGGCTGAGGTGCTAGGAGCTTGAGAAGGAGGTGACCACGTTGCCTGGCCGGCCGGGTCCGCGCCATCCAACGGATGGGGCGCACCCGGGGCTTCGGGGCTCGCCCAGACAGGTCAGGGCGGTGGTCCATGGGGATCCCGTGGCCTGACCTGTACCACTTTAGGCCCTTGCCGCTGTGTGTATTAATGTTAATGTATATAGTTAATAAAGTGGCCCTTAGATCCAACTTGGTGTCTGCCTCTTTATTCCAACTAGGGTGGCAATCTAAGACCACCATTGTGACTGAATGCTTGAACGTAAATTGATAGTGGGCTCCTTATTGGGCCTTGTCATGCAAGCTGCTACTGAGCTGCTGTAGATGACACCCTTGACTTTGGCTAATCAGGAAATTCATGACATTTCTCTTCAGAGCAGGACCTTGACAAGTGATTCACACATTTGTGATTTCCAGGCATGAATATACTGATATGAAATATCACTAATTATCTTAAAGTGCAATGCTCCTGAGAAATGTAAACTTTTAAGAGCCAATTTTACCACTCCTCATGCACTTGCATGTGTTCTCATTTCTATTGGTGATTTAGCTCTCCCCATCCTTTGCCAGGGATCAATCACAGAAATTACGTATGTTACAAACCATAGAGTAGTCAAATGTGATGAAAGGAGAATGGCGAGCATAATTGTTGAGCTGCCTTTTGCAATCATTGTAACAAACATATTATTCATCTCCCCCAAATAAAATTAAGAACTTTTAGCTCACTGTTTAATAAGAAGAGTAAGACATAAGGAAATCTAGTGAACTTAATTATTTTCAACTTAATTAAATAAAGGGTGAGCAAAACATTCAGTCAGTAAGTGATTATAAATACTGTGTTTGCTGTCTGTCTGAGTCCATGAGTGGTCTACTCATAGGCAGCCCTAGGCTATTGCTTAGGGGGCCCGAGGGCAGCAGACACAAGGGACAACCCTGGACTGAGGGCCACCACTGGCTGGCCAGCGGCTCCAGCAGCCCATTAATGCAACAGGAGAAAATGTGTGAGAGGAGAGAATGGCATCAGAACCTAGACATAATTCCACTTCCAAGCAACGCTCTAGCAACCCCCAAAATCTGAGAACCAAGAAAGAAAACAAACTGTAAATTTTCAGATAGTGAAAACATAATTGAAGATAAAATTATGTTCAGTGGAAGTCATAAAGAACTGAAGGGAAAACTGCTCAGGAACCTGCAAACGAAAAATCTAAAGAATTTCACTAGCTACCAAAGTGCAAATAGAAATAATATCATGACAAGGAATCCTCCATGGGCTGTGATACAGTTCAGAGAAGAAAAAAATGTGCGCCAGCCATGCCTCCTCAACAACAGGGGAAAACAAGCATGCCAAAAACTCAAAAGGTATGCACCCCATGTGGCAAATTGCACCCACTATGGACCTCTTTGCATTTGGGGCAAAATGTTACAGATGTAGGAAAGTAAATCTCTTCTCTCCACTGTAATAATACAAGGAATACCAACAGTATTCAAGCTGGATACTGGAGCTGAAGCGAATGTTTCCCAGCTCACATTTTGGAACGTATACTAGGCTCTACATCCAATCCAACTTCAAGCTGGCAGCATATGGTGGTTCAAGATAAAACTGTGGGAGATCCAGCAGCAGCCAAACAGATTGCCTATCTCTGCTTTTTCATAACCAGAGCGTAATATCACTGCTTGAGAGACTGAATTGTGTTCAACTATGCCTAATACACAGAATTGCCCTAAATAACCCACTACCAAGGTACAGCATAGCACCGCACAGTTTTCAAAGAACTAGAGAAATTTTGGGAAATGCACCATAGACATATAGATATAAAGTTACTCCTCATGACTGTAAAAATATACCATTTTCCATCACGAACAAGATCAGAAACAAGCTGAGGCAATTAGAAGATGTTGTGGCCAAAGTGGACAGGCCCATTTCATCAATATTCTAGTCATCAATTTTTTAAAAAAGAGAAAATCAAACTTTTCCTTGATCTCAGGGATCTCAACAAAGGCATATTGAGACAGTTCTTAATCCTTATACCCAGAGATCCAAAGCTGGAAAAAATATATTCACCATTATAGATAAAACAGATGGATGTTAGTAAAGTTAGATGACCAGTCATCTTAACTGTGCAGTTTCAACACACCCCAGAAGGAAAAAGGCCGTTTCCACACGTCTTACCTTCTGCCAGAACACTTTTTAATAAGAAGAGTAAGACATAAGGAAATCATCGTTCTCCCCAACGGGGACCCAAAGTGGCTTATGTCATTCTCCTTTTCTCCATTTATCCTCATAGCAACTCTATGAGGTAGGTTACACTGACAGGGTGTGACTGACCCTTGGTCACCCAGCAAGCTTCCATGGCAGAGTGATGATTTTAACCTGAGTCTCCTACATTCTAGACAGCACCTTCATGCGTGAAATCACGCCAGGAAGACGTGATTTTGTGCAAAAATCCCAGATGACAGCATCTTCCTGGCGCAAGAAGATGCTGTCTTCCACGATGTTCCGGCAGAAAGTAAAACGTGTGGAAACGGCCCATGTTTCTTCATCTTCCATTTGGCACAAAAATCTACAAGTGAATTATACCAGCAGAAGAACAGTGAAGGATTTGATTTAAGCTTAAATAACAGCAAAGTTGTCATGGCCCCTCCACAAAACAAAAAGCCCTGCAAGAGTAGCTCAGCATTTAACAAATGAAGCATCCCTGACAGCTCCACTAAGGCAATTGCATAGGGATGCCAGGCCTCCCACTATAAGTGTCTCCTAGCATTCCCTCTGGTTTCCCACCAGCACGTGGAAGGGGAAAACAAATGAGTTTTTGTGAAATGCTAGAGTGTCTGTTATGCCACTTCTGTTTTTTACTGGAAGTTATGTAAGTTTGTCAGCATGTCACTAGCACACCAGGCCCTGCCCCCAATTCCTCCCAAAGGTTTGGTGCTGTGGCCTGCCAACCCTACAGCTGCAACATGGCTGCGGTCTAGGCACTAAGACAAGACACTGCAAGACTTAAAAACAGCATTATGTACAACACCTGTACTCAGATTCTTTAAACACCAGTGACCATCCATAGACATGTATTGAAAGATGCTTTAGATGCCTGTCTACTGAAAACGGTCCTGCATCCCATGATTCATGAACCTTAACAGCAGTAATGCAAAACTCTGCCCAGATAGGAGCAGCTTCTTCTATAGTATTTTCTACTAAGAAATTCACCAGCACATTTCAGGTAGAAGTAGAAATGCAGAAACTTTTTAAAGTTTCCTGACCTACTGTTCTATTCCAGTCTCATCATTTGCTTGGTGGTTGCCATGCCAATAGTTGTAAAAAATATTTTTAATCTGACTTTAAACCAATTAGTTTGTTAAATCCAAGTATACAATTGATAACTGAGTAAGCAATTATTTTGTCTGCTTGTACATGCTAATTCTCCAATCCAGATTTGTGTCCCCTCAATACTCTTTGTGGTGGGACAGCCCCACTGACCCATGAATACTGCCCCTCTTGCCCTCTCGGGTGTCTGGGGTTAACCAGTGGCAGTCCAAGTCTCTGCTTGGCATATGCCACCTATTTGGTGCCCCCCAACTCTCAGAGGGGCTCTCCCTCCTTCTTCCTTGGACCTGCTGCCACCACTTGGCCTTTGTGGGAATTGCCCATGGGGATGGCTAAAACTCCTCACTCCCCTGTGCAGGCTGGCCCCTTTGAGCCCTGCCTTGTGCCCAGTTTCTTGGTACCCAGTACCTGGTTACCACAGAGACTACTTACTTCACTTGTGTACCACAGGGGGGTCAGCAAATTGTCAACAGACCACCATCTTCCTTTGATACCTGTTTTAGATAGTGTGGTTGAGCAGTAGAAGTCTGTGTGGTACAGATAACAGCTACCAGCATTTTAAAAAAAAATATTTTAAAAGGGAAAAAAATGTTCATACATTTTTAAGAACAGCACCAAATCAAGCATAGGATCTCAAAAGAAATGGGAAAAATGCAGTTCTCCTGATAGATGCACTTCTCAGGCAGGCTCTTTAACTTAAAAGGCTACAGCTTACTGAGACCTCCTCATACCTTATAGTCCCAGCTCAGCTCCTCTCAGCCACCCACATGGCCAATGGCTGCCATCTGCAAGGAGCCAGCTGTACTCAGCCAAAGAGAACCTCCTCCCTGTTCCAAGAGGTTTTATTTTCTCCCTTTTCCCACCCCCTGCTTCTATAGCATAGTGGTTAAGTGGCTGGGCTCCAAATCAGCACTCTGCTTGTTTGACTCCCATTAGGGTTACCAGGTCCCCTTCCCCTCCCAGTGAGAGAGGGGGGACCCAGCACTCACCTTTCTCTCTTCTCTTCGATTCGGCCTGTTTGGGCCCCAAATCATAGTCATTGAATCATAGAATCATGAATCATGCAATCATACAATCACATATTGAGCTCCTTCAAACTTTCCTCATAGGACAGTCTTCAGACCCTTCACCATCTTCATTGCCCTCCTCTGGACATGTTCCAGCTTGTCTATATCCGTCTGAAAATGTGGTGCCCCAAACTGAACACAATACCCTAGGTGAGGTCTAACCAGAACGGAGTAGAGCAATACCATCGCTTCTCGTGATCTGGACACTATGCTTTTGTTGATACAGCCCAAAATTGCATTTGCCTTTTTAGTTACCACATCACACTGCTGACTCATGTTCAGTGTATGGTCTACTAAGACACCTAGATCTTTTTCACACATACCACTGCCAAGACAAGTCTCCCCCATCCTATAATTATGCATTTGATTTTTCCTGCCTAAATGCAGAACTTTGCATTTATTTCTGTTGAAATTCATTGTTTGTTTTAGCCCAGTTTTCCAGCCTGTCAAGATCATCTTGCATCCTCCTTACTCAGTCTTGACTGTTTTTGCTACCCCTCCCAATTTAGCATCATCTGCAAATTTAATAAGCATTCCGTCTATTCCTTCATCCAAATCATTTATAAAAATGTTGAACAGAACAGGTCCCAGGACCGATCCCTGAGGCACTCCACTTGTCACTCTTCTCGAAGAGAATGAGGAACCATTAACTAGCACTCTTCGGGTGCAATCAACCAATTACGGATCCACCTAACAGTAATAGGATCCAAACCACATTTTACCAACTTGTTGACAAGGATATTATGTGGAACATTATCAAAAGCTTTACTGAAATCAAGATAAACAACATCTACTGCATTCCCTGCCCTGATCCACCAAGGTAGTAACTTTCTCCAACAAAGAGAAGGTTAGTCTTGCATAATTTGTTCTTGAGAAACCCGTGCTGGCTCTTAATCATCCCAGCCATCCTTTCTAAATGTTCAAGGACTGATTGTTTAATGATTTTTTTCTAAAAAATTTCCAGGTATAGACGTCAAGTTGACGAGACAGTAGTTACCCAGATCTTCCTTTTTCCCCTTCTTGAAGATGGGGACAAAATTTGCCCACCTCCAATCTTCTGACACCTCACCTGTTCTCCAAGAATTCTCAAAAATAATGGACAGAAGCTCAGAAATTACATCTGCAAGTTCTTTTAGTACCCTTGGATCCAATTCATCTGACCCTGAGGACTTAGTTTCATTTGAAGACACTAGGGTCGAATCCACATTCACCCATTACCCGCATGTTTATTGGATATCTTCCGTTTGCCTCCAATCCGCGATTTTTTCCTCTTTGTTCACATTCCTGCTTCCAATCCGTCTTTCTCGCGCATCCCTCCGGTCACACGTGCGCTCGAAAACCGCTTTTTTGGGCGGGACCTTTTTTTCCCGCCCATTTTTTTTTATTTTTTTGAGTGCACTTTTCCGTTATTTTGATCTTGCCTTATAAAGAAACATCATTGAAGATAATGATGCCTCTCTTTCCCCCACTGACAGCACTGATGGCTCTCTCCCGTTTCTTTTTTGGAAATTTGGAAGCATGTGGGAAGCTTTCATGGGCATTTCCTATGCAGGACAGTTCAGTGCCTGAATTTTACTGAAGTTTCACTTCCTTGGAGTGTCATTATTTCGATATCTCGTAATGTCGATATTACAGTAATATAAAATAAAAAAAATAAAAAACAGTTAAAAAGGAAGTTTCGCGAGTCCGTTCTGAGGATGGATTCACCCAAAAATGATTTTTCAAACTACCAGATTTGATTCAGAAACAGCATAATCAATAAATCCAATGCTATGAAGTCAAAAACAGTCTTTTGCAGACTATGGAGCACTTGCAAGTTGAATCAGCCAATAGGAACTCTCGGAACGGCTGGAGAGACAGGAAGGGGGTGGTTTTTAAAAAAAACGCGTAAATTGGGCATTGGCCCATTCATGGCCACCGTGAAACTCCCATTGAAAACCTGTGACCACATATTCAGCAGAATTGCGAATGAAATGCGTCTGTTTAATGAGGTAATGTGACCGGCACTCAGGATTGCGTGGGGAATGCGGGGAACATGCGACTTAGAATGAGTAATGTGGATTTGACCTAGGTGTTTATGTACTACCCTTATGTCGATCCTAGGATTTAACTCCCTTCCCCCTTTATGTGTTCTGTTTTTGCCATGTTGAGCACCATTTCCCTCACAGGAGAAGACTGGGGAAAAGTAGAAATTGAGCAGTTCTACCCTCTCTTCATCACCTGTTACAATTTCACTTTCCTGTCCCTGCAATGGGCCTACCATATCCTTGCTCTTTTTCTTAATTTGAACATAAGCAAAGAACCCTTTTTTGTTGTTTCTAGCATCTCTTACTAGCCTACGTTCATACTGAGCTTTTGCTTTTCTAATGCTCTCCTTACAAGCATTGGTTATTTGTTTACATTTATCCTTGTTTACATTTATCCCTCCTTCCATTTCCTAAATGAGTCTTCTTATTTCTCAATTCATTAGAAAGCTGTTTATGGAGCCACTTTGGCTTTTTTAGGCGCCTCTCATTTTTCCTTCTCATAGGAATTGTTTGTGATTGTGCCTTCAATATTTTGCCTTTAAGAAGCTCACACCCCTCTTGAACTCCCTTTTCCTTAAGTATTTCTGACCATGGAATTCTAACCAGCATAACTTTCAGTTTGTTGAAATTTGCTTTCCTGAAGTTCAACCTATATGTCTGACTATGTACAGCTTTTCCCTTCCCCAAGACTATAAATTCTAAAGTTACATGGTCACTGCTACTCAGGGTGCCTGCTACTTTCACCTTATCAACCAGCTCTTCCCTGTTGGTGAGAATCAGGTCCAAGGTAGCAGAACCCCTTGTTTCCCTTACCACTTTCTGAAAAATGAAATTGTCAGCAAGACAAGTCAGGAATTTATTTGACCTTTCATTTTTAGCAGAGTTTGACTTCCAACAGATATCCAGGTAATTGACTACTGTGTCCTTTCTTTTTGTGAATTGTGTAATTTGTTCTAGGAGTTTCTCATCCAAGTCCTGTGCCTGGCTTGGTGGTCTATAGCAGACCCCCACTACAATATCACTATTATTTCTTACTCCTTTTATTTTTACCCAGAGACTCTCAACTGAACTTCCATGCTCAGATACATTTATTTCCTCACAAATATATATATCTTTTATATATAAAGCTACTCCTCCCCCTTCCTTATTTGTCTATCCCTTTTGAACAGGTTGTATCACTTAGTCCTAGTATTCCAATTGTGATTGTCATTCCACCAAGTTTCAATAATGCCTATTTTGTCATAGTCCCCTTCCTTTATTAGGACTTCAAGTTCCTCCTGCTTGTTTCCCATACTCTGCGCATTTGTGTAGAGACATCAGAATCCATGAATTGTATGCCCTAAGGGTTTGTTTCTGTGCTTACCTGCGAGTTAATGTTTAATCAACCCTGCGCGAAGCATGGGAGTGCTCCCAAAGTGGTGTGATTGCATCACTCCTGGAGCGACATTATCACGCCACCTTAGGAGCGTGCCCAGGAAGCCTGTTCCCCCACCTTTCCCACCTACTGTCCAGGTGAATGCTGACAGAGGGCAGATAGTGGGAGTGAGGAATCCCCCAGCCCCACCAGGGGAACAGCAACCTTAACTCCTACAACTGTCATGAGCTCAGGAGATGGCCTTGGGAAAGCCACTCCTCTCAACATCAGCACCCCAGCTGTATTTGTGGGATATTAATAATAATAACACTGACTTTGTTCACTGCTCTTAGTTGGGCACTAATTCATCTAGAAGAGAGAGATATAAGCACACTGTTGTTGCTGCTGATCAGGTCAAAGGGGTAGGTCAGAGAAGCTTTTCCCAGAGGTTCCAGTCCAGATCTGGCAGTCCTCCAAGTCTCTGTCCCCCCAACATACCTGGAAGGGAAAGCTTTTAGCAGAAATTCTTCTGACCACATCTGCATGATTAAAGCACCAGGTTGAAAGCAGCTTAGAAAGTATTTGGCTTCCCCTCTCAGTTCCTACCTGTTCTCAGTTAAGAGACACTTTTTAAAATAGGTGTAAAGGCTTTGATACAGTCCAGACCTACAAATAAAAGCAATTCTCTGCACTCTTAAATTCTGTTTTCCCTGCCTCTGAAATTTTAGTATTCTTTCCAAGCTTGAAGAGGGGCTTCGCTACTTTGTCACTGTCTGGATTAGGGATGTTTCACTAAGCAAGATATAGAACCTAAACTAGCAGCTCTTTGTAGTGAAAGGCAGTAGAAGGAAGATTTCTTCAGGCTCAGGCTATTTTAGTGTGAATTTGGGCTCAAATTGATAAGTAGTCCACATTCACATTGAAATGGGTCTGGTTTACATGTAGCTTTAGACCACACACAGTAACACAATAAGTTAGCCTTTTCTTTTCTTTTTTTGCCAAATTAGTGCATAAGTTACACGGATAGCCCACGCATAGGGCTTCCAGGTCCCCTGAAGGTGAAACCAGGGGAAGGGGGGCATGGAGGGGACTCACACTGGTGGGGCACTCATGGGTCATGCCAGAGGCCTACTCAGTAAAACTGGACCCCAAACTCTAAATTGGGGGCAAATTTTTATTCAATTGGCCCATGGCATCCCAGGAACATGAGGACGGTAAGCGCTGGGTCCCTCCTCCCACTGGGAAGGTATGAGGACCTGGCAACCCTATTTATGAGGAAGGACCACAGTCCCTGAACTAGCCTGCATGGGTTAAGCCTGACCGAGCAGCAGTTAAGCCAGTCTTTATATACTCATATAATTGTGGGTCAGGGCAGGAACAAGCCTGCTTACAGTCACATGGATGGGAAAGACTTATACAAGTTTTATCAACAAAGGATGGTTTAGTTGCTGCCCAGGGAGATCAAACAGCACCCCAGAGTTCAGGGGCTTACAAACTGGCTTGAAGATTGCATGGTTTCCAAGATCTACATAAGTGTCTTAAATGTAATACTGAAATGTTATTAACAAACAGATGAATTTTTAAAAATAAAACAGAAACTGCACGTATAGGAAAAGTGATCCAGAAATAGCCCAAGAGAGATGCATGCACCATAGATATTTAGCTGGAAACTGTGATAGCCTGTTATCTTCACTACAGAAATTCAGCATACACTAGAGAAACGAATCCCTTTCTTTTTTCATCAGACTAACCCCCTCCCCCCTGGAAGTGAGCACAATTTCCTTTATGACAACTAAGGGCCAGTATCTGGCAAAGTAAGTCATGGCCGTGATACTAATCTGCAAAGATAACTTGAAGATATAATATGAGAAATACAATTCACACCTATTTCTCATACGTAACACTTGCATCTGACCCAACTCCAGAAATGGCTGTGTAGAGTTTGCAGGCATACTCCCCGAATTAGATACATTTATTTTCATTCTTCTATTATATTTCCATTGTCACACAAACATTTTAAAACATTATTACCTATGGGATTCACCATGAAAACAAGCTTGCTAAGAAAACAGATCATCATTATGAGAAGATGAATGTAATTGTTCTACACAGCATAGGGCTCATGTAAAAAGGTGGCCTCAGTAAAAGGCACTTTTTCCCAACAGAACTAAAAATATAATTAGAGTCATTTGCTGGCATTGTATACCACACTGCACTCCTTTGCTGAACTCATGAAGCTGCCTCATACTGAATCAGACCATTGGTCTATTTAGGTCAGTATTTTCTGCTCTGCTCTGATTGAAAATGGCTCTCTCTTTCTTTCACATCGCCTACTGCCTGATCCATTTAATTTAAATTAAGCTATAGTTTGTTTGTTTATTTATTTAACTTCATTTATACCCCCCTTTCTCTCCAATGGGGACCAAAAGCAGCTTACTTCAGTCTCCTCTCCTCTATTTTATCCTTACAACCACCCCATGAGGTAAGTTAAGCTGACTAGCCCATGGTTACCCAATAGGCTGACACGGCAGAATGGGGATTCAAACAAGACTGGGCCTCCCTGACTCTAGCCCGAAACTCTTGCCAATGCCCCAAGTATTGGATCTTGTACCTTCAGCATGCCAATCAGATGCTCTACCACTGAACCAAAGCTCCTCCCTAGTATTGTGAAACTAGTGCTGTGCACCTGGTATGCTGTTGTGTGAACTGTGTGAACAAGGGGCACTGTGGCTTTCAGGTCATGTGTAGATACTCTGTCTGTATCCTTAAATGCCCTGAGGCAACAAGTAAGGGGGCAGCTGATGTGCCTCCTCTCCTTCCACCATCTTCATCTCAACCCTTCCTCCTACTAAATCTGCAAGGTCTCTAACTTTGATACAATTTTGCTTCACTTTGTAACCTCGAATACCAAACAATCTTGATCTTTACATCATTAAAACATCAACTTTAGTCCTTTTTCCTCCTGCACCCTGCCTCCCACTGTAATTTTCCATAGTAGAAGGTAGCTGGAGTACAGCATTGGTTCCATGCCTATTCAGAGGAAACGCTATGGCCTATGCATCTGCCCCTGACCTTTACCAAATCAATAAAACTACAAATTGGTCTTTTCTTATCCTTGGCACTTTAGTAATAAAATCCCCATTGAGATGAAATGAGACTCTGAACTTTATCTCTTTTTGTTGTTGTGAACATACTTGGAGGCGAGAAGGAGATTGGCAGGGTTTCAGCTGGTAGAATTGAAGAGCTATTCTCTGTACACAGCATCCCCACAGTTTATACTTGGCCCCTGTCGCACATCATTATCAACTCTGTATCTACACAGCTTGCCAACAGTTCCAAACTTAAGAAAGGAAAAGAGGCTGGCTTTGGTGCCTTTCTTTTCCCTCTCTTCTGGGCCTGCTTGCCCCTGATTGTGCAACAGGATTTTGAGAATCAAATCTGATTTTCTCATGAATATAATTCATGATGTAATATCAGAAAATGTCAGGGAGGGGGGGGGAATTCCTTGACAAATATTCCTAGGATTACCCCCTGTACAACACAAGTGTAATTTTATTTTAAAGCCATTTTATGAAAGAGATTCCTCAGAGGGGGGAAAATACTTTCCTTTTTAAAAAAATACAGAGCTCAAACTAGTAGACTGGCAAGAGAATAAAAGAATTTCTCCAAGGAAGCTGTAAGTGAAGTTTCACATTAGTTATAGAAGAATAGAGGACGACTGAGGCAATATCAAATGTAGGAGAGAAATGTTGCTGAGACTATAAAGGATTAACATTGTTGTGTAACTCTTGAATCCACAGCATCACTGAGATGTCAGCTGCCTTCTTACTGCAATCCCTCAGCCTTTATTCATTATAGTACTGACACTGCTGTTAATGAGATGGAGACAAGTGCTTCTTTCCACTCAACTGCACATCCTAAGACCCCTGAATATTCTCTCATTGCATGAGAGCATTTAGCCTGAGCTTTAGGTGTTTATCTGTGGTTTGGTGTTTCTTCCTGCTGAGGAGAGGTCAAAAAGCCAACTTCAGGCCTTAGCTGCTGACAGAAAGAACTGAAGACTTGTCAGGCAGACACTTCACTAACCAAAGAGGAAAGGCAGGAACATTATACTGGCTCTAGTTTCTCTAACATTGTGTGTTTGGCAGGGATCTGAAGTGATTTACAAATTCTTCTGCTGTTATTTCATACACTTTTGCCTGTATGTAGTACATCCCACAACAGGAGGGTGCAAAGAAGAATGAGAAAACTGTGGTAGAAACCTTTGGATCTTCTCACACTCAGGACCAAATGATCTATATAAGAAAAATGAACAAGAATTATTACTAGTTGGTCCATTTAAATTCTCTCAATATTGTAAGTACTGTTACAAACCACCTAGCAGTGTGTTACCTTTTTCTACCAAGTCATCTTAATTTTTATGATAATCGATAGCAGTGGTTCTTAAACTTTAACCTACCACCTACCTGGTATGCAATAATTATTGCTGAATGGCATTTTACAACAACAAGTAAAAAATTGGGACCAGAAAGGCCCAACAGACAAGGCAATTTTATTTAAACAGGTATATTTTTTGTGCATATGATAGCAGATCCCAGGGAGGCTGTAGAAAGTGTGAGCAGGTACCTGAACACAGTTTTGGAATGGATGACAGCTAACAAACTGAAACTTAATCCTGACAAAATGGAGGTGCTACCGTTAGGGGGAAGGGTTGGCCAAGAAAATGGGATGTCTCCTGTTCTCTATGGCATTGCATTCTCCTTAAAGGAGGAGATTTATAGTCTGGGGGAGCTGCTGACCTGTGTCTTATATTTAGGGATCACATTCCCCTTTCCCACCTTTCACCCCTGCCACCGCTTACCTGGCCAATGAGGGGAAAGGTGAGGAATGGACTTCCTGGGCAGGTTCTTGGGGCCAGCACAACGGTATCACTTATGTCTTGGCTGCACCAAGATGCTCCCCTGCTTCACAGTGATTTGGGCCCCAAACAGGCCCATTTGGGGCCCAAATAAGCCCACTGCAAAGCACACACACACTCCCCAGCCTCACGCGATGACATTACTTCCCTGAAGTGACATCATTGCACCAGTCCTGGACCACATGCATACTTTGTACACTCGCAAGGAGCATCCCAGGAACACCAGGACGGTAAGTGCTTATTGTTGAAATGAATTTTTTAAAAAAAATTAAAAGGAAGGGGAAAGAAGGACAGTAAGTGCTGGGTCCCTCATCCCACCATGAGGGCAAGGGGACCTGGCAACCCTACTTAAGTTGTATAAACAAGGGGCAGCAGTGGCCAGGGGTGCTTTTTATCAGCTTTGGCTGGTGAGCCAGTTGTGGCCCTTCCCAGATGGAAAATATGTTGCTACTGTAGTGCATGGCCTGGTAATAGATTGATGCAGTGTTCTCTCTTTGGGGCTGCCCTTGATGCTATAGTTGGTACAGACTGCTGTAGTCAGAATGATGACAGGAGTCGGTTGTAGAGATCATATTGCTCTAGTCTTGTTCCAGCTACACCAACTCCCAATTTACTAACAGGACCAGTTCAAGGTGCTGGTATTGTCCTTTAAAGCTTTATACATCATGACGGCCAGCAAAGCTGCCTTATGTAGCCTTCAGAATCCAAAACCATGATGTAGTACAAATGGAATCAAAATACACATATACACTCCATGCCATTATTTAAAGCAAGGAATCAGTATTATTGAATGAACTGATACCCAGATGTAATTCGAATTGACTGCTGGATTTTCTGCAAAACTTTTTAAAAAACCCAGAATATCTGCTGTAAATTCACATGTATATAATTTGGTGTTCAGTGAGCAGGCCAGAAGGTATTACAGACAGAGTGAATATATCACAGAAGTCATTATACAAAATTCTGTCAGATAAACAAGGAAGAATGAGTCTCTTCAGAAACTGTCTTGGGCTTTCATATTAACAAGTAAATTAGAAACTATACTACTAGGGCTAAGCAATGTTACTTCTATCCAACGGTCAACAACATAAATGTATATCATAGCTAAGAATGTCTCTATTCAATATGTCTGGTTTTCCTTTACACTGTTTATGTAAGCACGAAGAAAAGGAGGGAGTGAAGAGAATGGGGCATGACTGGCAAGTTTGCAAATACCGAAGGCACTTAGGGCCCCATTCCAGTTCAAAGCCCTAGTGGCGTTGTTACTGTTTCCCCATGGCACAGCCCCAGGCAGCTGCATGTGAATAATGTAATCACATAAGGCAAGGTGGATTGAATGGGTATCTTCCACCTGATTAGAAGGCCCTCCCAGCCTCTATAGCTGTATCCTGAAATCTGAGGATAGTTACTACTTCATGCTTTATTATGGGTAGCTTCTAAATATTTTCAAAATAATCGAAATGCCACGAATTTTGCAACAAAAGTTCCACAGTTCAACTTACCTTGTTCAGCTGTGATGATCAGATGTGAGTTGATCAACTCATCTGTTCAGTTTGGCACGAAACCGCTCCCAAGCCTGCTGATCAGGTCTTCACTGTTGTTGTTTTTCAAAACTGCACAAGCATGAAAATGCTGCTGATCTGCCGTTAAGGACGATTTAAGTGAACAGGAGGATTTTTTTAAAAAAAAACGTAGAATTTATTTATGACTGGTTTATATGTTTGGTGATTGATTTAACTATTCAGCCAAGCAGTAGTGGTGCAGTAATGCAGGGCAGAGGGGGAGTAGAACTCAACTGGGTCTTGTAGGAGATTGCACAGGGGTGAAAAGCTGATTGTGCTGTACTGCACTGGTAGGAAGAAATACAGTGAAGCAACCAGCTAAAATATCTATGAACCATTTGACATACAGATGAGCAATCAATTGAAAAATTTCCTCCCTCTGCATCACTGGCAAAGAAGACACGAGCCAAACATGCTGGAGTTAAAGCATCCCTAGAAATACATCTTCACTGCTCCAGAATGGGGTGTCTTCAGTTTCCTCTCCTTCATCAAATACTACTTGCTGAAATTGTCATGTCTTTCACTGACCTACTGAGAAGGAAAACATACTCTTTTTATATGCTGTATTCCTCATTCATATTCCTTGCATTTTCTTCCAAGGCAAGATAATCCTGAATTTTTCAAATTAGTGTTCTTGTTGGCAGTGATGTATATCTACTATTAGTACTCCGACAAAGTATGCTCTGCACTACAATAGCTGCAAAACTCTTTAGTGATTTTCTTTTATTGCAGAATGCTAACATGGTTACACCACCACCATCACCCCTTAGAATTTATCATCTATTAAGTATGGGAATTAGCAAATAATACAAATCTCACAACCTACGATTTCAGGGGGGAAAGATCACTATTTACTTGTAGTTATTTATTTTTCTGATTAAAGAAGGAAGAAGCATCAGGAGCTGTTGGTTCACAAAACTGAAGTGGAAAGTGGGCTGACAAGAAATGATAATCGAAAATGGAAGGAAATCAAGTCTCACATGACAGATGGCACAGCAGAAGTTATGATGATCATAGACAAAGGACAAGGCACGGTTGTACACAACCCTGGAACTGGACACAAAAAAAGCATTTTTCTATTATGCGTCAGGGAGAACCAATATCAAAGGATAGGGAAACCGAGTGGATTGATTGACCAAGGAAAACGTTAGCAAATCTTTCCCTTTGAATTAAGAATTACTGAGTATTTTCTATGTCTGCTTGAGTGCTCTTAAGATTTGCTGACTTCACTGAGTGATGAGGTCACTGTATACTTTGGAAGATGACAAGCTTATAGACTGGAAAAAGTATTAAGATGCAAATGATTGTTGTGTTTGTGGGAGAGAACCACATCCACTATGAAGACAAGAAGGAAAAGGTAACAGAGTGTGGGAGAAAATAGATATATAGAAGCCCGTACATGTGTGCACAAGAGTGTGTAAGTGAGAGAATAACATTGTAAAAATTGAAGCAATAAATCATACCTGAGACCTCCCTGGAGGTCTATAAATAGGAAACCCAAAGCATTTCCTTCTATTTATTTTATAAGTGCAATAAACTTTATCAGCTTTTAGTATTGGAAACTCCTGCAATATTGATGTGCTCTTTACTTTAGGAGTTATTCAGAGGTTGGCATCTAGAGGCTAATGAAAAGAAGGAACTGGGGATGAAGAAGAGGGCGTTTCCTTCTTCCTTAAGTAATAAAATCTATAGCCTTTCAAAACGGCCTTTCTGGGGTCTCCTCAAGATCTCTTTATTTCACAGAAGATTCACAGGTCTTCATTGGTGTTGACTATTAATAACATGCACATTTCTTTTTTTCCAAGTTCCCACAGGGACGCACATGCATATGTAATGGACACGAAGCATTGGAGCGAGAGGAGAGACTCCCCAAGGCATTTTTTCCCCAAATATTTGGCCAGGGCAAAACTTGATAATGATTTGCATACAATTTCCCCTGAAATAGCCATGCAGAGAAATTGCAGCACAAAATGAGATGATAACATAATAAAACTCCAGTCTCCATTTGATGTCAGTAAGTGATAATGAATCAACTAGTTTGGATAAATTAAGGACTCCTCCTTATTTATTTTGGTGTCCTAAAAGGTTGGTCTGTTTTAAAGCTGATTAGCCAATTCTCCTTCCAATATGTTTTAAAATTCACCCCCAGGCTGTGCTTGAGTGAAAAGGGAGTAATTACTTTGCTAGGACATCAGTAGGCACTTGTCTACAAAAACTTGCGCTACAGTAAATTAGTTCTCTTTATCTTCTGCATCCTTAGATATAGCTGTTATTGGAAGTATTATTTACTATGGCCACAAACTGACCCCAAGTTAGGAAAGCACATTTACATTAATGGAGCGTAAACACGCTTAGCTTTGTGCCAATTTATGATCTGTATCTGCAGAATGTAAACTTGTATTTGATCATACCTTCAAAAAATTCAAAATGCATATGTGTAGAAGTGAAATTCACATTGAGTTTGACTAAAGTGAGATATTTAAGTTTAAGATCATTGGGTGTTTAATGTCCTTAATTTGGCAAGGCCAATGATTTAGCCAACAATGACCCCACCCTACAGTGAATTTTAGGCTATAGTGGGCAAACATTCTGTCATACCAGCTATTTCCTCTCTGACCTCTTTGTCTTATTATTTCCAAAAAAGAATACTTGTACACTATTTGGGGAGAATATGCATAGGTACAGTGCTTCCTTTGAATTTCACTACAACTAAAATTCAAGATAACTGTTGAAGTTCCTTCTTAAACAAACTGCCTACACAATGTAGAAGGAACTCTAATGAGATCTGATGAGGACCAAGCTAGAGAAGATGCTGGAAGTCCATGATTTGATCTCCCACTTTTTTCTAATTTATCGAAAAGCAGCAGTAATGTGACCTGAATTTGTTCGGGGGAGCTAACCCTGCCCTCCTATGCTGTTTTCCAATTTAAGAAGTTCTCTCTGAAACTGCTGTTTGTCCCAATAGGAAAAGTACCTGTTCACTGTTGCATCAAGTAGCTTCAGGGAGGAAATCAGAAAAATGGCACAGAGGGAACGCGCTTTTTAAAAGCTGGGCTGGAGTAAACATACATGCTCGCACACAGAGCAAGAGAGCAAGGTTGGTCTTAGCACCTCTGGAGTCCTGGGGAAAGGTCAAGGGTGGTCTCCCTCACACCCCTTTATTTCCATCCAACCCATCCTGCACAAGAAGAGTCTTCATAATGTATGTCCCTGTAGTAGTTTCTGTTTTGATTTTCCACCATCATTTTCTTTTACATCCACTGGCTCTCTGCCCCTCACCTCGCACCCAGTGTGGGGCCCTGGGCAACTTCCCATGAGACCATCCATAACAGTAAGAGAGAAATGCTTCTGAGACAAAATAGAAAAGAAGCAAGAGTTGATTACCAGACTCCAAAGTCTCACCTAATTTAGCTCTTAAGTCACAGAATTCGGCCACTCCCGGCTGCCACAAGTGGCTATGGCCGGGGGGCCGGGTTTGCAGCCTCGGATGGAGGATGGGACTTTCCCGCCCATCCGGGGCTTTCAGGGGGCGGGCGGAGATAGAGCCGTTTTTATCTCCGCCCTCCCTTGTACGCAGTTGCTCCAAGCGATCGGTCGGAGCAGGACGTGTTTTGTCCCTGCTCTGCCGGCGCTTGGAGGAACGCAGCTGTAGGGAGCGGAGTTCGCGCGGCTCCGAGTGCTCTCTCCCTGCAGCGAGTTCGGCGGTGAGGCTTTTGTGCTCGCTCGGCCCTTCTGCCGAGCCGAGAGGCAGTGGGGCTAGAGGAGCGACTGCGCGGCGCAGCGGAGCGTGCTCGTGCCTCCGCTTGGCCGGGCTGAGAGGCTGCGGGCCGAGTAGAGCGGCTGGGCAGCGCGGCGGTGCATGCTCTGGCCGCCGCTTCACCTGGGCGGGGAACCGGCAGGGACGAGAGGCGGCGGGCAGCGTTACGGCGTGTAGGCACGCGGCGCGGCAGGAGTCGCCGGAACGGTTTGGGGCGCTTGCGCCGACTTAATTTCCTACTCAGTGGGTGTGTGTGTGAGGGGACGGTTTGTTTGCCCGGTCCTGCATCTTCCTACGGAGAAGGGGTTGTGTGAGGGCCAGCTGGCTTAAAATCCCCTGCCCAAGGGCGCCCAGGCTTCTGCGCCACTCAGTGGACGCCATTTTGGGGGCCCTATATTCGGCCGCCATTTTGAGAACGTCTGTGGGGCCTTTTTATTCTGGTGGGTCCTGCGATTGGGTAGAATGGCGTCAAGGAAAGGCAAGGGGCAGGCCAAAGGTAAACAGCCTGCTAAAAGACAGCCTGCCAAAAGGCCTCTGCCAGCTGTTTCTTCCTCCGATGAGGAGGGTGAGAGCAGTTTCAATTTGGACATACTGAGGCGTTTGGATGCTCTGGAAAAGGGTAAAGGGATGTCTACCCTGGCAGGTGGTGCTCATGAGAGTTCTAGACCTGTTAGGGCCTCATCAAAAGTTGCATTTCGGCGGGCTATTTTAACCCGTTTGTCTGCTCTGGAGTCTGCCACAGGTTCGTCTGAAGCTGGACCGTCGTCTAGCGCCGAGGCTCCCGTGGTGGAAGAAGCTCTGCCTGGTGATGCTGAACCAGAGGGACAAGCTGAAGCTTGCCAAGTGGCGGTGGCTGTGGAGCCTAGTGGTTCTGAAGGTAAGTCGGCCTTGCCACAGCAGGCATGCACCTGGCCATGGGGACCCTGGGGTCAGGCTGCTGCCTCCGGGTCTCCAGGCTCCACCACACCGTCCACTTCATTCAACTCTGCATGGCAATTACCCGGGCAGTTTTCATTGTCTGGCTCGGCTTCTGGGGTAGCCAGCATGCCTCTTGCCATTGGGCCCCCTCCATATCCTGGTGCGGCTGCTGAGAGCCAGGCTTTGGCTGTTCCCTTTAGTGGCTGGCAATACGGAGGTTATCCGCCTTGGTGCCTATCGCCTTATGGTGTTTATGGCCAGGTCCCATATAGGGCTCTGCCTTTTGGGGATACAGCTCTCCCCCTGGGGGATCACCTTACCCAGGCAACCCGGGATAAGATAGTAAAAGGGGAGTATGTAGATGTATTTACCCTTCTTTTCCGTGAATTGGAAAAGAAGGACAAGGAGGATCTGGATGAACGTGACAAGGAAAAAATCAAACGCCGCAAGGTGGACCGCACATGGCACAACTGGCTTCCTGGGTTTTTGATATATGCAGGTGTAGTGGGGAGGGCTCATCCTCTTCGTGCTGTTTCCCTATTTCAGTATCTTAATATTATTTACAGAGGGTATACTGACTTCGTTGGGGCTGCGTGGTTGCAGTATGACGAAGAGTTTAGGATGAGGGCGGCTTTGAACCCCCAGCTTCCCTGGGACCAGATTCACCAGCAGCTGTGGCTGCAGGTGATGTCCCCCTCTAAACCGAATTCTGGGGATAGGGCTGATAGTGGTCACTTGATCCACCGCCCACAGGCTGCTAGTTCTACCCGCTCCCAGGCGGGGCAGCAGGTTCAACCCCGGCTGCTCTGTTGGGACTTCACCTCAAAGGGTAGCTGCAACAGGAGGGCCTGTAAATACAGGCACGAATGTCCAGCATGTTCCGGTCAGCACGCTTATTCCTCCTGCCCCAGAGCCAAGTCGGGAGGGGGGGGTAGGCGTTCCGGTGGAGGCGGGGGCCAGCATTCCTCTGGAAAAGGGTCCCAGCCCAGTAGGTCTGAGAGCGCTTGAGCGCTTGCTGTCTCGTTATCCTAAGAAGGGTGACGCTGAGTTCCTGTTGAACGGTTTTACATATGGTTTCAGGATTCCATTTCAGGGCCGGCGGGTTTCTTTCATGTCCAAAAATTTACGTTCTGTTATTGGCATGGAAGCTGTTGTGCAGTCCAAGGTTTTGAAGGAATGCGCAGAGGGTAGGGTTTTAGGCCCCTTTTCTACGCCTCCGGTGCCATATCTCCGTGTTTCGCCCTTGGGGGTGGTCCCTAAGAAGGCCCCAGGTGAATATAGGTTGATTCACCACCTTTCTTTTCCGAAGGGGGCGTCGGTTAACGACGCCATCCCGGACGAACTCTGTTCTGTGCGTTATACTTCCTTTGACCAGGCGGTCAAAGTGGTGCGCAGATGTGGTATTGGGGCTTGGATGGCTAAGTGCGACATTAAGTCAGCCTTTCGCCTGCTCCCGGTACACCCGGATGACATAGATCTCCTAGGCTTCTTTTTTGAGGGTCAGTATTACATGGATAGAGCCCTTCCAATGGGGTGTTCGATATCGTGCGCAGCCTTCGAACGTTTCAGCTCTTTTTTGGAGTGGGAACTTAGGCGGCGGTATAAATGCGGGGACACCTGTCATTACCTCGATGACTTTATGTTCGTTGGGCCTGTTGGCTCCAGGCAGTGTGCCAACCTATTGGCCGGCTTTGTGTCCCTGTCGGGGGAGCTGGGCGTTCCCCTGGCTCATGAGAAGACTGAGGGCCCATCCCAGGTTATGACATTTTTGGGCATCGAGCTTGATTCGGTGCGTCAGTCCTTGCGGCTCCCGGCTGATAAAATTAGTAAGCTTAGGGAGATGCTGGCTGCGTTTCAGGGCAAGCAGAAGGTATCCCTTCTGGAATTGCAGCAGCTAGTAGGCTCTTTAAATTTTGCGTGCAAGGCTGTCGCTCCCGGCAGGCCGTTTTTGCGTAGGCTGTGTGATGCCATGTCTGCTCTTCGCGCCCCGCACCATAAAGTCCGTATCGATAAGGGGATGCGCGCTGACATAGAGGTTTGGGAGGAATTTTTGGGTTCCTTCAATGGGGTTACTTTCTGGCGCGAGGAGTTACTAGTTGGCGCGCAGTTTCAGGTTGCCTCGGATGCGTCTGGTTCCATAGGTTTTGGGGTATTCTTCCGTGGTCATTGGTGTGCCGAGCAATGGCCTGCTGATTGGTCGGCTGGGGAGATGGTTAGGGACTTGACCTTCTTGGAGCTGTTCCCAATTCTGGTGGCAGTTTTCCTTTGGGGCCGCGAGTTGGCTAACCATGTTGTGCACTTTTGGTGCGACAACATGGCAGTTGTGCAAGTGGTTAATACCCTGACATCTAAGTCTCCCAGGGTGATGTCCTTGGTGCGGGCCTTCACCTTGAAGTGCCTTCAGCTCAACATACTGTTTCGGGCTAGGCACGTGCCAGGAGTCGACAATGGTGTGGCGGACGCTTTGTCTCGCCAACAGATGGATCGCTTCCGGCGTCTCGCTCCCGGTGCCGACAGCCTTCCCTCCAGGATGCCACCGGAGCTGTGGCGGATTGGCAGGTCGAGGTGAACAGAGCTATTCAGATGGCCATTGCTCCCAGCACTCAGCGGTCTTATGAAAGGGCGGTAGGACTGCTTCAGGACTTTAGAAAAGGGGTCGGGCTGAGTCAGGTGTGGCCCATTCCTGTGGGGCACCTGCTGCAATTTTGTGTGGCCCAGCGGGCTCGTGGTCTTGCAGTCAAGACCATTCGTGGCCAGATGGCTGCGTTAGCGTTTGCTAGCAAGGCACGTGGCTTGCTGGAGCATACGGGGGATTTTAGACTCAGAAAGATGTTCGAGGGTTGGTCCAGAGAGTCCGGGGGCGTTAAGGATTTGAGGCAGCCGATTTCCTCTGCGATCCTTAGAGGTCTGGGAACTCTATGGGGGGAGATTTGCAAGTCGGGTTTTGAATGCCAGTTGTTTCATGCCGCCTCTCTTACTGCTTTCTTTGGCGCATTAAGGGTGAGCGAGTTGGTGGCTCAGTCGCAGAAGGATGCCTCTGGGCGGGCGTTATCATCCCGCGACATCCAGTTTGAGGGCGGTAAGGTTTTGATATGTATTAAGCGGTCTAAGACCGATCAGAAGAGGGTGGGGTCTGTGTTGACCTTAGGACCCTGTGAGGACGAGGCTTTGTGCCCGGTACGGGCTCTTCGTTCTTACCTGGCAGTTCGGGGCGAGGATGAGGGTCTGTTGTTTAGGCACCAGGATCGCTCTCCCTTAACCCGCTATCAATTCTGGGCAGTCACGGATAGAGCGCTGCGGCGGCTGGGTCTAGTGGGTGTCAAATTTGGCACTCATTCTTTCCGAATTGGGGCTGCATCTACTGCGGCGGCCATGGGCTATGCTGACAGGACCATTCAGAAGGTGGGCAGATGGAGGTCGGCTGCTTTTCGGTCATACATTCGCCCTCTCCCGTTGTTTTCATCTCACGCAGTTTGAATTTTGTTCCAGGTGCTGGGAGCATCTTTGAAAGGAAGCGGATTCTTATTGCGGGCCACAGTATGGTGTTCTGGGCTGCGGTGCAAGCCAGGCGGACGCCGATTGGAGCTCAGCTGGGGCTGAGCGAAGATGCTTCGATTGAATGGCTGGGAAGGCAAGGCCTTCGGTGGTCGGGGTTGCTGCCTCTCTTGTTTGGGGGAAGGAACGGTCCTCCTCCCCATATTCTGGTCTTACACGTGGGTGGTAATGACCTCGGTTTGTTGAAAGGCAGAGCCCTGTCCTTGCAGGTCATTGCTGACCTTTGGGTAATTAAGAACCGCTGGCCCAGTGTATATATATTCTGGTCCGAGATGCTCCCCCGCCGCAGATGGCGGGAGTCGTTAGACCCCCGGGGTATGGCTCGAGCGAGGCGCAGGGCCAATAGGGCGATTCAGAAAGCCTTGGCTACGGGCCTCGGCATTTACCTCCCTCACCCGCGCATTAAGGCCGCTAATGCCACCCTTTATAGGGCTGATGGGGTCCATTTGTCCCCATCCAGCAATGACATCTTTCTAGACGACCTGCGGCTAGGGCTTAGGTTGGCACTAGGCCACCTGTGGGGCGTGAGGGCCTAAGCAGAGGCTTGGCCTTTCGCGTTGGCAGGAGAAAGTGGGGAAATAGGGAGCGGGCTGGTGAGCACCCCTTTGGCAATTCCCCAACGGTGGGGAAATGGGGTCTCTCAGGACGGAGGGTAATGCTTCATGGCTACCACCACCTGTGCAGACTGCCGCCAGGGAACCCCAGGGGCAAGTCCTTCCCTCATGCTGTATGGCTGAGGCTTTAGGAGCTTGAGGGGGAACCCTTTGCCTGGCCGGCCGGGCTGAGGCCATTCCATGAATGGCTTACGCCCGGGGCAGTGGGGCTCGCCCAGACAGGTCAGGGCGGTGGTCTGAGGGACCCCGTGGCCTGACCTGTACCGCATAGTTTGCCCTTGCCGCAGTTTAGTGTTTATGTTATGTTTAATAAAGCGGCCATTTATTCCAAGAAATTGTGTCTGTCTCATTCTTCCAACTGAGGGGGCAATTCGGCCACTCCCGGCTGCCACAAGTGGCTATGGCCGGGGGGCCGGGTTTGCAGCCTCGGATGGAGGATGGGACTTTCCCGCCCATCCGGGGCTTTCAGGGGGCGGGCGGAGATAGAGCCGTTTTTATCTCCGCCCTCCCTTGTACGCAGTTGCTCCAAGCGATCGGCCCACCCTCCTCTCCCTGTTTCAGTGCAGGATTAGCCGGTTGCATTTGAGCCAGGTAGGAATTTTTTCCTGCTCCCCCTGATTGGCCTTGTTGGGGGGGGTAGGTTTTTCGCCTACCTTGTACTGCAGCAGAGGATGGTGGTATTTTTACGGGTGGTGCCTAGTAGGCTTCCCCTGGCAGGAGAAAGTGGGGAAATAGGGAGCGGGCTGGTGAGCACCCCTTTGGCAATTCCCCAACGGTGGGGAAATGGGGTCTCTCAGGACGGAGGGTAATGCTTCATGGCTACCACCACCTGTGCAGACTGCCGCCAGGGAACCCCAGGTGCAAGTCCTTCCCTCATGCTGTATGGCTGAGGCTTTAGGAGCTTGAGGGGGAACCCTTTGCCTGGCCGGCCGGGCTGAGGCCATTCCATGAATGGATTACGCCCGGGGCAGTGGGGCTCGCCCAGACAGGTCAGGGCGGTGGTCTGAGGGACCCCATGGCCTGACCTGTACCGCATAGTTTGCCCTTGCCGCAGTTTAGTGTTTATGTTATGTTTAATAAAGCGGCCATTTATTCCAAGAAATTGTGTCTGTCTCATTCTTCCAACTGAGGGGGCAATTCTCTCATATTCCTCTGTGGTGATGAAACCTCATTTCCTTTTGAGTACAAATATAATCTTCTATATTTATTGGAGAAAGGGGTTACTCCCATTGTGTTCCTTCCCTTGAGCATGTAGTGGAATAAGTAGAGTTCCCATTTCAGACAGTCTTCTATCCAGGTACCAATCAGACACACGTGTGCTTAGCTACTACACATCTAGCTTTACATGTGGAAGGTTCGATCCTTGGCATCGCCTTTTTAAAGGATGGGGGAGCAGGTAATACAAAGGCCCTCTGTCTGAGAATCTGGGAAGCTGCTGCCAGTCAAAGAAGTCAATACTGACTTTGATCAACCATCTGATTCAGTATACAGCAGATTCTTATGTGGTCTATGATGAGGCCAGTATCTATTTGTAGTAGTGGAATCATATTGACATTTGTAGCCAATGTTGTTGTTTATACAGATGAAAACTGGTGGTTTTTCTCTTGGAAGTGATGAAGAATTAGGTGGATTTCATGGATAAATGTTTTATATCAACAGAAATCAATTGCAATAAGTCTCCAGATGCGTTGATATTGTTGTGCACCTTGTCTCTATAGGGGACATGTTATGGTCTAAAGTGGATGAGCTGATCTGCGTAGAGCCAGGTGGGTGGGTGGTCCTGCTTCACATGAAGGGTCTGGACTGGACAGCCTTGTCTTTCCTTTTTATATTGTTGCAAAAGGAAAAACAGAAACACGCCTACTTGGTCACTTGCCAACTGGCCAAAGATACTATTTCAGGCCATTGTGATCTTTAATTTCCGCATCAACGACACAATAATACCCAGAGAGATGCAATAACATGCTTTTGATCTGTTATCTATAAGCACTGAACGAGACATCAGGTTGAGGAGTGTACGTTCTTAAAAGTGTGTATTTTAAAAGAGGATTGTTGTTTATGACCAAAATTTGAACAATTCAACCCACGCTCAGAAAATCTTAGCTATGATATGTAAATTAACAGACAGCAATTAAAATACAATCTGTATATTTTTAAAAAAGAGATTTTTTTAAAAAGTACTTTTTAGGATTAGGGCCAGAAAATGGAGATGAAATACATCAATGGATCTGCTTCACATACCATTGTATAGGGTTGGTGGAAAAAGTAATAAAGAAACACAATTTCCATTTCCTATATCTATGGGTGAATGACTTGACTTCATGGCTGCTTTGCCTGCTATTGGAGAAAAGTCAGAATAGATACTTACCATGCCATGATGTCCCATAATGGTGTGCCCAACAGAAAAAAAAACAGTAAGGCTAAGAATAATAGTTTGGATAAGGCTAAGAATAATAATTGGGACAATGTTTATTCCCCCCGCCCCAATCCACATGCCCCTCTTTCCCCAGTGAATTTTTCTCTCTCTTTTGCTGCTCTTCCTCTTCCTTGTCCCCTTTCCCTTCTCAATTTGCCCTCTCTATTTATTTTGTCTTATTTTTTAAAAAAACTAGTTATGGAAAGCATTAGGAAAATAGTGCCCTTAAGTCCATATTAGGTCTAAATCAAAATACAGAATGACTTCTACAATCAAAGAACAGCATGACTTGTATATAGGTTTGTCATTTTCATTACTGAGCAGTCCCATGCTCAAGGATAAAATGTGTGCTTCCCATATATCAGATTCACTCTGTCATCTGCATCTGAAAGGTACCCAAGCAGGGGAATTACCTTCCTCTGATAATCTGGAGAGCTGCTTTCAATTCTTAGGGGATAGATTAGGGTTGCCAGCTTCAAGTTGGGAAATTCCTGGAGATCTGGGGGGTGGAACCTGGAGAAACCTGGAAAAAGTGGGATTTGGGGAGGGAAAGGACCTTGGCATGGCATAATTCCATAGAGTCCACCCCAAAAGTAGCCATTTTCTCCAGGTGAACTGATCTTTGTGGCCTGGAGACCAGTTGTAATTCCGGGAGATTTCCAGCCACTACCTGGAGGCTCAAGGAGGCGCCAGAGAATGCACGGCCGCCTTTCTTCGGGTCGACTGTTTGCCAATTTGTATTACGAAAATGTACCTCTGATGTGATATGAAACACGCTCCTGACGAAGTGGGCACGAAATCTGATGTTTGTAGCCGACCCCAGATTGAGCGTGAGGAAGGGCTTGTTCCTTACCTGCACATCCATCTGAATGAAGAGGATGATACACTGAAGGAGTGTTAATTGAGAAATTGAAGAAATATATTTAAAAGAACTGTCGTATCTTCAGGATTTTCGGTTGTACCTGGCAAATTTTGTCGATGCAGTACCTATTGTGATTGTAGAGTTCAATGTATTGTATAATAAGTGATGTGTATGTAGTTGCATGAGAATGAATTGTATAGTATTTATTGAATGGTTATAGTAGTACTTGCACTTGCACTTTAAAGAATTTTTCACTTGATTAAGTATTTGGCGTGGACCATAAGTTCTGTCAGTTACCCGTGGGGTTTCTCCCTCCTTGTGTATCTTACGAAGTGATTACAGGTACAGCCATTATTACCAGTATTTTGAACTACCTGGAGGCTGGCAACCCTAGGATAGATAGACCAAGGATCTGATTTTTTTAAAAAAAGCAGCTTTGTTATATGCCTGTCAATGAGTATGCCTTTCTTTTTTCAGTCTTCACTCATCACTATGAAATCAGGTGACCCCAAACTGTACATTTTTATGTGTGTTGTGGAACATCCCTACATGTCTACAAAGTGTGCGTCAGAACTGTAGACTTCAGAAGGGGGGGGGGGAATCCAATGATACTGAGAAGTGTATACACCAAACAACCCCACATCTCAGGATGCCTTTTTCCCCAAAATTGCCCTTCTCCGTTTCTTTTCCCACTGATTGCGTGCCCTGGCCTTGGACAACTGAGTGCCAAAGCAGATGTGTTGTAGTGTATCCGTAACTTTATCTCAAAATGTGCAGAGGATTGGTTTGGGGGTTTGGTAGTTTGAAAGCTCACAGCTGGAATTTCACTGTTGCTCTGAGCAGTACTGGTAGAGAGTCCGTGCTTCAATAATGGTGTATCTGCTTTGTATTTAGAAATTCCCAAGTTCAATTTCCAGCACCTCCAGTTAAATGTAGTAGGTGGTATGAAACACCTCTGTCTGATTCCTTGGGGAGCTGCTGCCAATCAGAGTAGACAGTATTGACCATGACAGACCAATGGTGAAGCACGCTGCTTCAGGATTCGGGTATTTAAACCACTTAGGTATACTACATATAGAATGGAGCACACTGTAAAGAATAGCACACCAAAGTGAAAAAGCCGGGGTAAGTTTTATTCCATCCCAGCACCCTGCCAACCTCTGGACTTACCTGGCCAGCAGGCTGGGAGGCTGCTGAGAGCCCTGCGATGACCAGCTAGGTGGTTGAGGAGGCCACTACAGGTGCCACTGTGACGACCAGCTGGGTGGTGGGTGGGCCTGCCACTGCCACAACAACCATCTAGTTGATGGAGGAGACCGCCGCATGTGCCCCTTCCCTTGCACCAGCTGAGCCTGCCAGTCAGCTGGAGCAAGGGTAAAATTTAAAGCACCTCCCGCGCCACTTGCAAATGGTGCAGGAGGCACTTTAAAGTTTAACACACCCCTGGCCCTTGCTCCAGCTGACTGGCAGGCTCTGCCAATCAGCTGGAGCAAGGGCATAGGCTTTAAATGCACCCGAAGCTTTCCAAAGTGACCTGAATCGCTTTGGAAAGCTTTGATTCGGGATTCCCAAATTGGGCCCGCAATGCAGGACCCAATTCGGAAATCCCGAATCTTTACAAATTGGGTCTGATTTCGGTATTTATTCTGAATCGGAAACCCGAATAGCACACCCCTACTAATAACTCACAATGGAAAATATACAGGCACCTGTATTTTTCTTATTGGGCCACTAATAACTTAGGGGGCTAGCATGGCATAGTGGTAAGAGTGTCAGACTAGGATCTGAGATAACCAGGTTCAAATCCCCATTTTGCCATGGAAGCTTGCTGGGTGGTCAGTCATACTGTGAGTAGTCTGTCTGGACTCCACCATTTTAATGGCAACTTATGATATAAAATCATAAGCCACTGAATCTAATGCTCTTCAGGCTCACTTGCAAAACTGCCCAGCAGGGCAGAATGTTGTCAGCTCCTGCTCGGGACAGTGAAACATGAATAGAATGTGAGTACATGCCGAGTGACTGGGTGTGATTAGTTCCAAGCTGCGGGCAAGCTATCTCTGACAAGAAAGGTGCTTTTGAGTCACCTCCCCCTGGACATTCCAATCTCCCTCCTTCCCATTTATTAGATCCTGTCCTGCAATCTAGGACCATCAATCAACTCTGGTAAGTTTAAACTCTTTCTGAGAACATTTAATCAAAACTCTAAATTCATTCAAGGTACTCAAACCTTTTTTCCTTCCTAGGAGGTGACCATTAGGGTCCTTTGCCTTACTGGCTGAAGTCACTCTCCAGCCTCAGAGTCTAATTTGCCCTATAAGAATACTGGCTTTGCCCCAGCCAAATTGTACACAATTACTGGGACCCAAGTGTAGTGCCCTCAGAGTCTCTCTGAGCCTCTCCTGGTCGAGAACACTGACTGTTTGAAGCCCTCTTCTTCTGTGGACTACTCTACTCCTCTAATTGGTAACTATTACCCCAAATTCCTGCAATCTATTTCCATTTTTCCTCACTGCTTTCCTAGGACTTTTATGAATCAAGAAATACCTTTAGTGGGGGGTTGGAGGGGATTAAGATGAAGAACATAACATGGGGAGAATAGTTAAACACTTCTTTAGCATTATTATTCTGATCAAAATTAGGAATGTCACGAATTGCACATTGCACATGTTCAACAATCAAACTTACCATTTTTGACTGTGATGCTCAGATGTCAGCTGATTACTGGGTTTGTTCAGTTCAGCACTGACTGACTCAAACACCTGTCAAGTAGACTGGCATCACGTTTTTGCAAAACTGTGCATATGCCAAAAACGCTGCTAATCCAAACAAATCAAAATCCATTAATGTTGCTAATAATTACTTAAGACAAACACCTACGGGTAGGGGTTTTTTTTCTTTAAACACAGCATTTAAAAATACTGTCTGATCTCTGTACCACATAGACTTCCACTGACTGGACATACTATTTTAAAATGGGCACCATCGGAAAGGAGCTGGTCTGTCAGCAAACTGCCAACCCTCACCACTCTGAGTAGCAAGAGAGGCAGGCATGAGGTTGGACCATAGAATGATGAGCCTATGCAGGGAAGCTGGGAGCCTTAGGCATCTCAGAGGGCAATTCCTACAGAGGCCAAGTGGTGGCAGCAGTATACCAAAAGGAGGAGAGAAGAACCCCTCTGGGTCAGGTTAGCCAGAAGAATGGTCTGTCAGCTGGTGATGACTTGGGGCAGATACTAGTGCCTTGGCATCTTGAAGGGCAAGATGGAGCAGCACAAAAAGCCAATAGTGCTGAGTTTCACTTTTAGGAAGGAATAGTGTGAAGCAACCTGCTGAATCAAGCAGTTCATCAAAAATTGCAGGTATGCTTCAAGTATCTGAAGGAGCTTTGATTCTCAAAAGCTTATACCCTGAAAATATTGTACATCTGTAAGGTGCCACTGGACTCAAATCCTGCTGTTTTACTGCAGACCAACACAGCTACCTACTTTCCTTCATCACCACTCTCTGGTGAATTACACATACTGAATTACACAAGTTGAATTGGCAGGCATTAAAGAAAAAAGAGAGTCCTCTTCCCCAGTTGTGTCAAAGTTAAAAGTTGGGGTTTCCAATTTGCAAATTTTACACATCTGTGCCCAAGCCACCACATGAATTAAGTTGCATAGATATGGAAGGCTTTAAGCATCATCATCCTCTACTGGTGGCTTTCCCTCCTTTATTATATGGGGTACTAAAAGTGTGGGGGGAACCTTCTGTGAGTGTGGCTGAGGCTTGATTTTGGACCACAGGGGAGCTGGGAGATGGTGCAGACTTTCAATTAAGAGGGCGACTGGGGAGTGAGCTATGGAGCCTCCCCCACTTACTGAGGGCCAAGCTACAAGTGATGAATGACACTTGAACGGCAAGTGGATTGAGTGGAGGGCAAGTGAACAGAGAGAAATACACTTGCCGTTCAAGTGTCATTCGTCACTTGTAGCTTGGCCCTCAGTCTCTAACTGCCAGACATGAAAAGTGCTTTAAGTACAAATTCCTCCAGCCCACTCTAAGAAATTCCCAACCTACTAGTTAAGGGAGAGTGCTGGATGGGGCTGGCGAGTATTTCTTAACTTTGAACTCAGCTCAGACTGAAGGACTGTCAGCATTGGCTCCAACCACCCTTTCATTTCCACATGAGCTTATACCCAGGATCAGTCAGTTCATGCACTTACTGGCCAGCAGCAATCTTCTTCATGTGCCAGCATGGATTAAGGCCTCTTCCCTTGTTTGAGTACATGGGATGCATCAGCACTCTGCTGGGCATTGTACTATCATTAGGCACCTATCTCAACAATGCACTTCCTGGACTGTCTTATCCACACAAGAAAATCCAGATGCAGATGACTGTGAAGACCAAATAATAGTGCTGTAACTAACAATATGTGACTATAGCCTTAATGTAAGGAATGTGACAGAGGCCTGTAAGCCTGTAGGCCATTTTCAACCAATTCTTCCTCCTCGAAGAAGAGGAAGGAACATATTAGAGTTGCCAACCTCTAGGTGGGACCTGGAGATCTCCTGGAATTACAACTCATCTCCAGACTGCAGAGATCAGTTCCCTTGGAGACAAAGGCTGCTTTGGAGGGCATTATATCTATGGAGCTCCCTCCCTTCCCCAAACCCTGCCCTCCTCAGGCTTGAACCCCAAATCTCCAGGAATTTCCAAAGACAGAGTTGACAACCTTAGATAGCATGGAGTTTACTTACATAAGTATTAACCTCCATGCACAGCATATTTTTGACATGTTACAACATCAGAGTAATTGTCTTTAGTATACCGTTAGCAGACCTTTCATTAACACAATCATTATAACCGATTACCGTACTTGTACATGTTTAATTACCAGAGTTCTTTCACAATCCAGTATCTCAACTGCTACATATTACATTACATGTGATTGAATCTATCCAATGTATGTGCTACAAAGCCCATCTGTTTGTTGAGGTGCCTCCCAGGCTTATGTGAGTTTTTTTCTCCTCATAGTTGGGAGCACAGAGACCCAAAGTGGCTGCAGCCTTCCCCTCCATGCTATTTTTTCCTCCTTTATCTTTCCTGTGAAGCTGCTATTAGATCCTGCTACACATAGAACTTATGTGTAGCCATGTGAGTAATGTGATTTCACTTGGAGACAGTATCAGCTCTTACAGGGGCAGGGGGTATAAAGAGGAAGAAACAATGCAGAGGGGGAGGCTGCAGCTGTTCCTGTCTGTGCACCTGGGCCACGAGGAGAAAAAGGCACGCAATAGTCTGGGAGCCACAAAACTCCCATTGGACGTCAGTTTTAATTTATTCATGTCATCGCACAACAAATATGAGGACATTGTAAACTGGCCCACAGTGTAATGTTGGTTAGGAAGTGATGAAGATTGCCAGCTTGGTAAGTGTGTGAGCCAGGACTTAAAAGGTTTGGCCACTCCTTCATCTGCAGAATGAAAAGAAAGATTTTCAAAGAATCTTCTCTTTATTAAACACCTCAGCTCTTTAATCTCATGGGGAAACTAACACACAGGCAAACAGGAGCAAGCAGCTGAGGCAGATAATGGGAAGTGGGGAAAGTGTCTATCTGTGTGTATAATACTAGATTCCTATAAGGCAGAAGAGGAAGGAATAATAGAACTAGATCCTATGTAAACAATTCCCAAATAAGGTAGCTTTTTCACTTGAAAGGATGACAGCTGGCAGGGTTTAGAAGGCATTCTACCCAAGATCTTGGAGAGCCACTGCAAATCAGAAAACAGACCAAAGCAGTACCAGCCACACAGTTGATCATAATATTTTTCAAAGTTTTACATGATTGTTTTTAATGTATGTTTTTAAAATTCTTTAGCATTGTGAAACTGAAGCTCACACAATTTTTTTAAAGCTACAGATGCCACAAAGGCCTCATCAGAGTCCTATCATTTCATAAAGGCTCTTAAAACATTTATTCTTTGTCTATGCCTGGTCCATTGGTACATAGGGAGACAGCAGTAACATGGTTCAGAGCAGAGGGAAGGGAAGGTGGTTCAAGAAACAGATTACAGGGGGGGAATTCGATGAGGTAGGGAGGTTTTGGCTACTTTCTGAGACATTGCATCTTCAAGGCCTACTTTCTTCTGCCATAGCATGGTTCTGTATTCAGTCGCGAGCGTCCACAGATCAACCATTTGGAGGTCCTCTGGTTTGGAAGGCATTAAGAAAGTTTCTTTCATGAAAATGAGTATGAAATTCCCAGGAGAAGAGGGTGGCTTTCAATACCTATGCCAGATCTATGCCAGATTTCAATACCTATACCAGATCTGAACCCGTAGAAGGGTTACTTTTTTCGGCTTCAAAAGCTTACTGTAGTCACTCCCTTCTCTTCCTCCTCTGTCCCGCAAGAAAGCTTTGCTCTGAGTACAGTTCTATTTCCATGGAGCACAGACAGTTCATAAGTAGGTAACCTACTCAGCTAGACTAAGATCACTGCTTCTCTTCCTCATAAGAGATTCTCCACACTCCCCCAGCCCTAGAAGTCTCCACTGAGATGTCAAAGGCGTCTCCTAATTAAAGTGCGTGCAATTCCCTGCTGGCACTGTGGCGCCAAGGCTCAAAACTGTCCCATCCCACCCCCTTCCTCCAGAGACAGCCTTGGCAGGTTCAGACACTTGGCAGCTTCTTCTGTGACAGACTTTCCCAGGTTCGCTTCAGTCCCTTTGTTATTTGTGTTTTCATCTGTGTTAATTTCCCCTTTAAGACTGCAGGTGAGGAAGCTGGTGTGCGGCAGAGGAGGCCATTCTGCGGATGAAGGGTGTCCCAGAAGAATGGAAAAGCTGCTTTGGGAGGGAGTAGGAGCGCCAATGTGTACTGAGAGAAGGATATGTATGACCTCAAAACACAGAGAAGCATCTTTCCATTTGACTTGTATTTGTCAGTCTTAGAAGCTAAGTACACTGCAGCACATGCACACACACACACACACACCTCATGGCTTAAATACATGCACAGCACACACATTTGTGCACTTTCTTCAGAGTCCATGTCAGTGCTGGCAGGACTGCACTTTCTAAAAGGCTGTTCTCCCTCTAGAAATTTCGCAACTATTTTGTCAATCTTGCTTCTTAACAACAGTTGAAAATAACATGTACAAGCCCTAATCCTTTGCATTGCTTGGTCTAGTAGCATTTACAACTTAAAGTAGGGATAGCTTGAAACAAATTTGAATGCCTAACAAGATCTGGATTCAAATTTCAATTCAGCAATGAAGCTCACTGGGTGACCTGCCATTTTCTCTCGATATATCCAACCTCCCTGGGTTGTTGTAAGGATTACGTAGAGAAGACAAATATAATGTATCCAGCTTCAACTTCTTGGAGGAAAAGCAGGCAGGATAAAGAAATGTGAAAGATGACAGATAAGATAGGTACTGCTTCTTGTAAAATTTGCAGGGAAACGTGTTCATCTCTCTTTCTGATCAGAGGTTCTGGGGCTGTTGAACCCCACTGATCTAGTGAGCCCACTGAAACATGCCTTCAACATCTCCCCACAGGCATCTGCCGATTTACAAATGCTACTGTCATCTCTTTCCCTTCCTTGCCTCTAGAGCAACCTCTAGTTTGAACTAAAATGGCACAAACAAGGCAACAAAAGCAACTAGATCATTTAACTCTTAAAAAGGCACCCTGCAAGACTGCCCAATACACATTGCCACTCCAGAATGGTTGAAAGTACTGTGTGTTACCCTTCTGTTTAACTTACAGTGACTTCAGCTACAAAGTCCATTCCCTTATTCGAGGACTATTCATGAATAGAGATGGGCACGATCCCCATTACGATCGAAAAACCCCCACAATAATGGCGATCACATGATCGGGACCTGGCGGATCATGCTCGGGCACGGCCAACGATCCAGCGGTCGGGAGGGGGGCTGGATTGGGGCTTGATCGGGGCGATCGTGCTTGGATCAGGAAGCCAGACACTCAGGAGCCAATAATCTATTCCCCTGGCAACGGAGCCAGGGGAATGCCTGAGCTGTGTTTGCCCTCCTTCTGTTGCCCTGGAAACCCAAATGGAAGCCCAGCTTTCCTTGATCAGCAGGGCATCCTTCCAACCACGGAGCAGCAAAGCAGTCACCAGCTGGGAGAAGACACCCAAGGGAGGGAGGGGGAAGGGGGTGTTCTGTAGCCATGGGCACTCCAATCTCATCCCTGCAAACCCTAATAGGCAGCTCTGACGGCCAAATACAGACAGCCAAATACAAACACAGATGCCGCCGGCATCATCCACCGTTCCTGTATCGCTGGGAAAAGTGGGGCACCCCTCCGCTTTGGCCTCCACGATCCACGGTCCACGGATTGGAAACGGGAGATGATCGGTGTGGATCGTTAATTTGGGATCGGCGCCAGCGCTGATCCACGATCAGCTTGATCGGTATTTTGGGGGGGGATCGTGCCCACCTCTATTCATGAAGCTGCAAAATACCTGTAAGAGCCAAGTTTATGTATAAAATTAAATACTGAAAAATGACTTCAGCTTCATTTGTAAAATCCTTCAGAGAACAAAGTGAAAAAACACACAGAGAAAGGAAAAAATAAGCCCCTTGCCTAATATAATGCCCAGGCCGCTCCCATGGACTCCGATAATAAGCAGTCATAAGAGGCGGGAGAAAGAATCCAGTGTATATTCTAAGGTTTCACTAACAATGAGGCATGCTGGAAGTGAAGGGAACATGGTTCAGTTATGTGAGAAGCATATATTCATCGGGCGGCACAGTTTCAGCATGCTGCAATATCCACCCTCAATCACAGCTCCGTTTGAAATGCTGACTGGTGAAACACTGTTCAATCTGAACCGAATGTACTCATCCTGTCATCCAAATTTGGAGATTTGTTCAGCAGTCAGGCTGTATTGTTCATCTGTGTGTGTCTGCATTTTGAATAATATGGGCAACACATCAATGATATTATTACATAACAACAGTACAACATGGCAGGGTAAACATACACTCCATTTGCTGCCTCAACCCACATGACTTATGCGCTGGTGCTCATAATGACATAAAACATCACCAAACAGCATTTACTACACTTTATCTTATTTACCATTTGATTGCATTCATTGTGCAATGCACAACCATGCAACGACATGTTTACTATATCTGACCTTCTTACATTGCATAAACCTATGTTAGTTCTTGGACAGAAAATTTTTATGATTAGATGTCAGCACTCAGCAGTGGATGACAAACCAACAGTACTGTATTAAGTGTTGCATAAGCAAGGACCAAAACTGTGGACATGAACATCGGTTTCTCAGTAAAGGGTGTTTTATTCAGTGAACAGTTTTGTTTTCCAACTCAACAATCAAACCTATGAATATTCAGGACAACACTAATAAGATGATGTGCCTGTTCCCTGTTTCTGAGGTGTTATGGAGAGACATGATGTCTCTCATCAGTATTATAAAGAACACAAGATTTGAGGGGCGGATCCCATTCCCCCCATGCTGGACCAACCACTTGCCAGGCAGCTCACCATTCCCTCCTCCTCTCACCCGTCAACAGACTCACAGAGGGTTGCTCGCCACCTGATTGCCCATCTCCTTCCCCAGGTCCAACAGTGGACGGGGGTGGAAGAGGCTCCCCTCCTCCTTCTTGCCCACTTGCCTGCCTCAAGCACTTCCACCTCAGCAATGGATTTGGCAGGGTGGCAGTGAAGTCTCCCTCATCCTTCCCAGCTGCCTGCATACCTCTAGCAAGGCTGCCCAGGTACTCATCAAGCCACCTACCCTCAACATGTATTTCTTCTCAACATGCGGGGGGTGGGGGGCAGCAGCTCCTGATCTCCCTTTCTAGCCCTCCTGCCTGAAGCAGAGGGCTGTAGTGGCTCCTCCTCCTCCTCACCCACCTGTAGCACCGCAACCTCATCAGTGGGGGGTGGATACTACTCTGCCAGCTCTCAGTCAGAGGACAGACAGGGATTGCCTGCCTTAGTGCAAGCAGGGTGTGAGGTTCTGCCAAGTAACTCTCAAAGACTTCACTGCATGAGTCCAGGAACTGCATGAGTTAAAGCATTTTATTTGATAAGCTACTAGTTCATTCCCTATTAGACTTCTTGCTGGAAATGGTGTTTCTCTACAAGCACATAACGTATATAGGATTCTAAGCCCAGCCCCAGAGTTCCCATATCCCTTCAGGAAACAGCTAGCTAAGTTTAATAAATGTGCAGCAGGACACAGCAGAGATGATATGTGAGAAACTCCAAGGCCATGAGGCCCGGCTTCTCAAGCAAAAGAGAAACTGCAGGCTGAGAAAGAGATAACAGCAGGCTGTCACCTTCCAGGCAGAGGAGCTTCTAACATCAGAGCCACACAGAATCAATCAGGCCTTGAAGAGTATGACAGGAGACATCCTGACAAGGGGTCACCTTGTTCCTCCTCATTCCCTACAGCTGGTAAGTTGATGTTGTGTTCTCTTGTGCAGATAACATATTCCTCTGTTTTGGGGACTTTGTAACATCCCCCCCCCTTTTTAAAAAAAAAAATCTGATTTTTCTGCAAGCCTAGTCCCGCAGGTTGGCAAAAAATAAAAAATCTTTGTTCTGTCTACATGGCCCCAATCCACAGGTTTAAGTATCCACAAATGGGGCCATGTTGACTTAGATATATTTATGTGGTATAGTGTTACAGTGATGACAAGAGATGGGCACGAACCGAAATACGAACCAAAATTAAGCCTGAACCAGGCTGGTTCATGGTTCGTGAACCACGGTTCATCAGATCCCATTTCTGATGAACTGCCATGATCTTTTAGGCTGGTTCGTTTGGTTAATTTTTTGGTTCATCACTGCAGACAACCTGGTGCCAATCAATCAGTTTCCTAGGCAACAGGGGATGGACTTCCTGCAGACCTTCTGCTGACCTGGAAGTGAACTTCTGCTGGCCCGGAAGTGACCTTATGCTGACCTGGAAGTGAACTTCTGCTGGCCCGGAAGTGACCTTATGCTGACCTGGAAGTGATGATTTTTCTGACCTGGATGTGACATTTTCACGAACCAAATGAACCAGTTCACGAACCAGGGGCAGGTTCGTGACAGTTCGTGGTTCATGAAATTTAATGAACCACGAACCACATGGTTTGGTTTTTTCCCGGTTCATGCCCATCTCTAGTGATGACTAGGAGACCAGGATTCGAGTCACCTCTCTCCTATAACATAATGGACAACATTTGATCAATTGCTATCTCTCTCACCCTAAGCCATTTCACAACATTGTTGTAAAGATAAAATGGAGTTTTGACAGCAAACATGCTACTGTACATTGTCCCAGATTTCTTGGAGAAAGGGTAGGATAAAACTGTAATAATTAAACCAAAGACTTAAAATTACCTTCTTGCTGGAGTAAGGGCTGACAAACAAGACTTTCCTCATGTTAAGCCCATAACCCAGGGCTCACATATTGTGCTTGTGGCTCCTATTATTTATGTGCATGTATTTAATTTGCTTGTGGCTCCTATTGTGCTTGTGGCTCCTATTATTTATTTGTATGTATTTAATTTGCACCCTGCCCCTTCTTCCATCTTGCAAAGGAAAGCAGAGTAGATAGCCTCCCAGAAAGTGTCCTAGAAAGCATAGAATAGACCCAGACCCACTTAGCTGCAGCAAAGTTGCTATATCGGTTACCTTCAGTTCAGACCATATCTTGGTATTGTTCAAAGCTAAGGGCCAAATTAGACATTATGGCATCCATGGGTCTGACCTGTGGGCACTGACATCATTTTAGAGAAGGCACTAAAAAGGCTGTGAGGGGCTGATTCTGATTGGACTCATGTCATGGCAGGACCCTCTGGTTTCCTCCTGCATGCCTTTTCAAGCGCCCAAACAGCCTCCCATGGTTGTTTGACACTTGATAAGGCATGGAGGGGTGGCGGGGGAAGATTGCATGGTCTCGCTACACCATGGCTCCTAGCATTTTTAAATGGGTGAATTCTTCTCTAAAATGGCATCAGCTTCCACATGTCAGACCTCTGGATGCCATAATGTCTACTTTGGCCCTGAGAGACATAAAGATACACAGTCATATTGCCCTGCACTATTTCTGTTTCACAGACAGCAAAGAAACACCATGACGAAAAGATCAGGAACTCCATTGTGGATTTACATTGTTTGTCTAAGCAGGTTTCATATTGGCCTACACTTAGGATGGGAGTAAACTCCATTGCATAACATGAGACTTACTCCTGAGAAGACCTGCTTTGGATTGCTCCCTTGGATCCCCTTGTAATTGCCTTGGTCTGAGCTTCCTGAAGGAAGGGCAGCATATAAATGCAATAATTAATTTTGTTATTTTTACTTTATTGTATTGTATTTATGTGTTGACCATATTTGCATCCTGCTGCCCAGTCCTCAAAGGAAATCATGGCAGCATGCAGAGAGGTTATCTCATTCAGTCCACCTCCCCTGCCCCCAAATGCATTTGAAGGACTTTCTCAGCCTTTGGTTGGGAAATGGCAACTGACACACTGATCTTCATGGCTGAGCAAGTATTTGAGCCTGGATATCGTGGTTCAAGTCTACTAGTACCACAAAGGCTCTTAGTGATAACCTATCTTAGACTGTGGCCTCTTTGCAGGTATCAAATGGTAATATAGAGATATATTCCTATTGGCTGGCTTCCCTCTAGAAGACCACATCAACTAAGTGCAAAAAAGAGTCTAAAGATAATGTGGAAAGTTATATATTTAACAATTATGTATTTGAACCAGCTTTCAGAGGTCAGGGATGGGATGGGAGATTTTTTTATTATTTTACCACACTAACTGGGGATGTTTAGGTACAAGATAACAGAAGCTATGGAATGCCAACTTACCAGCAGGCCAATTTGCAGGGGTCATCATGAGATGACGGCAGGCAGCAGAGGCTCCTGGCCACAGCTCAGCCCAGGCAGCTTTGGTTGGCTCTCGCATAACCAGGCAGGAGCCTATCCCAGGGCAGGGCCCGGCTGGCCAATCAGTAACAGGCAGACAGGCAAGGAATGCCCTGCATGTACTCAGTGCACAGCCACTTGGGCCAATCTTCTACCATAAGGCAGAAATTCCTACTTTATGATTGTTTGAAATGTCTTACTTGAGACTTTTGATTGATCACTAAGGCATAGAGACATATCTGGAGACAAGCAGGGGGCAAGAGGTGGAAAACTGTGAAGGTTTCCATGAGTGATAAAGTGCAACAGGAGATTAAAGAATCAGGCACAGGAAGGAGTGGGAATTCCATAGATTGAGAGAACATTTGCTCTCTGCCCGGAATTCTGAGTACAGACAGCAAGGCTTTAGAGAGGAATGTGTCCACTTATCACCATATACACCAGTGGTTCTTCTAATTGCAGATCCTTTCTCTGTACAGGTCAATGGTGCTATAACCATTCCATAGACATGGATGAAGAATGATCCGTAAACCTGGAATTTAACAAGTGAGGGCAACCTTGTGGACACTATTCATGTTCTGTGGTATCTAAAGATCAGTGTAAGAGTAGTCGACCTGTTAAACCCACAGAATCCTAAACAATGTATTACATTCAGAAGTTACACATGTGCACACCATAAAAAGGTGCCGGCAGAGCAAAACGTTCTAGTTTTTCAGTGAGTGTGAAGCCCTTTACTACATAGGTAGTGTCTAGCCAACCTGACCTAGGAAAAACTTCTTCCCCATCACATGTATAACAGTGTGTCGGACCCTGGGTGTGAGCAGATCTCATCAACCACTGAATTAGGGCAAAGCAGTGGCATAGGTAGCCTGTTTTATTGCATTTAAAATGGAAACCATCTTCCATTTGATGACCTGGATAACATTTAAAGACTCATCACCACTCATGCCAGTCATGTGGAACTTTCTAAAATAATTGTTGTCCCAATCCTATTCAGATTTCAAAGAATGATTGGCAATAAGGATCTACACAATTAACCTGCCTTCATGAGAGTATGCCTTACTATGTTTCCACAGAAAAGTAGGTTTCTCACCACAGATGTAACATTTAAAAGGCCTTTGTGATCTTATCATATTTGGGTTTTATTGTACCATTTAATAAGGGATGCTTGAATACGTGCCAGTTCAATGCACATTCTGCTTGCCAGTCATGAACAGGGTGCCAATTTTTTTGGATGAACTATTTGGTTGTTCATGAGCAGCTCAAACATGTTCAACAGCTTACTTTTTCAATGTATTCAAGCATAACAGTACAGTGCAATTGGCAGCATTTCATGCATGAACATTTTTGCCAAGGCAGGGAAATAAACAAAGTAAATAAAATAAAATGGACGTTGTATTCCTCCTTTTCGCATACAGAACTGTCATCACAGTGTACCTCTGTGCAGCCAATTGTTTAAATAAAGAGTGAAAAAAGCAGTCATTCCTGTTATAAACTAATATCTAGTCATAGTTCTATTGTTGCTGTTTGAATCCTACTGCATTGTTTACTGGCAGCCCTTGCTATCTGATTGAATTGTTTTTAAAATTTTGTAATCCTGCTTGAGTCTCAGTGAGATAGGTGGCCTATAAATAAGCTATAAATAAATAAAATAGTTTAATCCTTTAAGAACTGCCTGCATAGGCAGTCTTCTTTCTTCAATTGGTAGCTAAATTACATAACTCAGGTTATTCCTAAATCCAGATTTTCATAATTTTCCCATTTATTTCCCATATATTTTAACTCATTTTATTTATTGTAAACTGAAGGTTTTAGCAACCAGGAGTAGAATCTGAGTCCAGTGAAACTTAGCATGTGTAAATGGGTTTACTTCAGTTTCAATAGGTTGTGGTTTTGAAAGTAGCAACAAGGCCAAAGCCACAGAAATATAATGCTAGTGCGCAAATCAATGTGATTGCCACAGAAGGGAGAGGTCAGGCACAGACTTAGTTGGGGGGCATCCTTCTTTTGAGACATCATCTCAGGGGACTGGAAAGGACAGGAGTTTGCTTTTGAGAAGGGCAAAGGGCAAACAAGGAGCGAGAAGAGGAAAATAAATAAATAAATGACAGGATCAAACCCTAATAGAAGCCATACCAAAAAAGGCCAAAAGTTCTTCTTTCATTTGTATATTCTCCAATTATCTATGACATGGGTTGACCTTCTTCCTCTGACCCAACAACCTTGCACAGTCATGGGGAATCAACCATTCCAAGCAGTGATATGAATACATGGGACTCTCTGAGATTTATGCTGATGTCCCTCAGATGCTGGCAGGGCAACTCTAGGCTGTGTTCTGAAAACATCCTTGTATTTTTATACAATAATGAAAATGTCAAATATATGCAAAGTAATGCTTTTATTAACATATTAATAGAGTTTTTAAAATCAGGAGTGTTCTCTCTAGTGCCACAAAATTCTTCTGGTGATCATCATCACCTCTTGAGTATTTCATCATTTCTCCTTAAATATTCTCTACTTTGACATTATTCAGTTGTTTTATTTACATTTTTCCTGAGATCTGGTTGAAAACCAGATTGTTTCTCTTCTCTTATGGAAGCCATAAGGGTAGTTGTTCTGCTGATCAGCACGTATTTTGCTTTTCGCTGCCCCATCATGATCAAATAGAGCAGATGAGACCAACTGACCAAACTCTTATTAACTGTGGAGTTAAATCTGATCAGAGCCACTTGTAAATAAAAGGCTGGCTCAGCTGTATTTCCTTGGAATCTTGAGAGAGAGCTAGAGAGAGAGAGAGAGGGCATGAAAGAGAGAGAGAGAGAGAGCAGGGATACAGACAAGAAATTGATGTTTTGTCTCCCACCAAGACATTTTCCTATTTACAATTCTATCTGAGAAAAGATGGAAAGGGTAGCCAGCCACATTGCCTCAAAGGGGTCAGTAAGTTCCAAGGCAGCAACATCAGGGAAAGGGAAAGTGGGTTCATGCTGAGGAGGAGGAGATGAGTAAATACTATCCTTTATCATTGCCCCAGGGACATGGAAGAGATCACATCTCTAATCTGATTATTGGCAAGCCTTGGATAATGGCAAAGCACTGGGTGTTTGACATCAGTTCCATTTACTTGTCCCTTGAAACTTGCTACTGGTAGGCATGCACATTTTTTAAAATGAGACAATTGTAGTCAAACACTCACACAAGGGACTAGCAGGTCACCTGTTCAATGTTCAGAATACAGTTTTTCATTTTTTGTACATGCATGGTACATCTGGACATGGTTGGCTAGTTGCCTATGAAACAGCTAAATCCTTTCTGTTAGCCTGGCAATGTTATATGCATGTTATTGTATACATTATATACATCTAACTAGACTGATAGGCTCTACCAAAAGATTCAGCTAATGGAAGACTAGAAATTCTTTTTTCCTGGTTCCACCAATGTATCTCTGTGGTCAATGTACAGCAAAATCTGTAAAACTGGGAGTTACAGATCTTGACATTTCTGATAAATGAGCATGCGATTGTACTGGGTTGTAGAAGAAGGATGCAGCACAGTGTGAAATCTTTCTGCTGCATTTCTTCCAGCCCATTTGACAGTTATTGAAACAGCTAGAGGACAATGAACATGAACCAAAGAGACCAAAAAAAAAATTACAATGGTGTAATGAGTCAGATAAACCAAGAAAATAAGAGGTAAGACTTGTGAAAGATAATGGCAAAACATATATTTATTCAGCTGTCACAATATAATGCATAGTCAGCAGTAGCAAGATGTGGAAAGGGGGAACGCTCAACCATCTCTAGGTTTTCTTCTGCTTGTTGTACAACCAAGATCTGTGGCATTGCATGACTGTCATACTATGAGCCTTTCAATGATAAGCACAACTAGAATAATAGACTTATAAGGCTAAAAGGTTATCAGATCACTGAACATATACTTTTAACTCTCCCCCCCCCTAAAAAAAACCTGGCTGTCGTATTCAGTCGCTATCAGCTGCTTACTCATTCTTTCATTTAAAACGTATGCCAAAAAAGATATCATGATCCCTCCGAGAAGCTTGTTCTCCTATTCTTAAATTTTAGGTTTCCCTGAGTTTAATCTCAATCTAGCCTCCTCTGCTTCAGTTCAGTTGCTAATAGCATTCCTGACCTACCTTTTTCAATGTATTAATCTTATAAAGGCCAAACTACATGGTCGGGTCTTTAACAAGTTGGGTCCAGGTTCCTGGGACCCAACTAAGGTTCTCTGCAGCCACACCGGAGCTGCAGGGAATGGCTTTTTAAATATATTTAAAAATATTTAGAGGAGACCCCCAAACAGGCTTGAAACACCACCACAGGTGGAGCAATGGCTCCTGCCTCCCCCCCCCAGCCATTTTCCTGCATGGAAACAGTGCACAAAAAACTCCATGTAGAGCCCAAAAATGGGGAAATAACTCCCCCCAGTGCTACCTTTGCATGGGAAAATGGCTTGTGCATCTATGGGGAAGCCAAGTTTAGTCCAAGGAATAATTAAAGGCTTGAACATGTACTTTGGCCCTAACTCCATCCTATACTCAGTGTGAAGTCCAATCTAAAGGTTCTCTTTGCTTTCATTTCTATCTCATCTTTCTCAAAACAGGCTTAATTAACTACAGACCAATGCAAGAAGTATTGTCGAAGGCTTTCACGGCCGGAGAACGATGGTTGTTGTGGGTTTTCCGGGCTGTATTGCCGTGGTCTTGGCATTGTAGTTCCTGACGTTTCGCCAGCAGCTGTGGCTGGCATCTTCAGAGGTGTAGCACCAAAAGACAGAGATCTCTCAGTGTACCACGGCAATACAGCCCGGAAAACCCACAACAACCATCAATGCAAGAAGGTATTTAAAATTCTTTTGTTTAGATATTTACCAAAATTCACAATAAACCAAAATAGGTATTTTAACATTTAAAAAATTCAATGGTCTCCACCTTCGGTGGGCTCTCTGATAGCTTCACTGGCTCACTGAACAGCTAATGGAGTAGAAGAAATTCACAGCTACATAAAATCCAAGTACAAGATGCAATAGATGGTAAGAGTTAAATAGGAGAATCATAATAGCATTCATCCTTAACAGTGAGTGTTTGTGTGAGAGTGAAGGACTTAGAGAGAATTAGAACTGAGGGGGGGGGAAGGAATGACGTATGAGGAGGACAGGAGAAAATGATTACTAGAATTATTCAAATGGCACTCAGTGTTTCTGCTAAATGACTAATGCTAATGTGAGAGTGGGATCATGATCCAATGAGATCATGAAATGTAATAAAGTGCTGAGTGGGGGGGGTCTTGGGGAAAGGCATACTGGAGAATAAAAACTCAGCATAGTAAACAGGTGCTGAGGTAGGGTAAAGAAAAATTTCTCAAAATTGTAATAGATGGTGGTTTGATTTTTCCTGGCACAGCAAAGAATTATAACATAATCTTCCTTCTCTGTATACTAGTGGCAGCAAGCACATTTTTTTCTGTTTCCACAAAATTCCCAAATAAAACTACAATTCCCTGTATATTCCTGTATACACAAGAAAAATGCCAAAAGTGATGTATTTTTATAAATATGATTGAATTAGCATGTGTACATTGCTGAAACACTACTCAAAAAGAACCTTGATGCACTCATACATATGGTCCCATCAAGATTGATCTTTTTGCAATGTGTTATCAATGCACCCATGCATATTGATGATATGGGAAGAAAGATATGCAAATAAACAGAAGGAACTGAATACTTTGAAAGACTTTGCTTGCTACAATTCCAGAATTTACATTAGAAATTCTTCTTGTTAAATCAGAACCAAAGCTGACGGTAAAGAGTAAAGTACAGAACAGGGCAAATCTATCATATATCTAATAGTAACTGGCCCTGATGTGTGGATACTTAAATCCATGGTTTGACTCCACTTGGCTACAAACCAGATGATTCTGAAAACTTGGGGAACTGCCTAAGTTTGCAGAAAAATCTGAATAGTTAAAAAAAATACATTGTGGGATTTAAATCCCCCTCGAAATAAAAGAATTTCTACAAATACTTAGAAAACACACAGACTACTTCCTCTGTCACTGGCAGCAGAGACCAGGATATCCTGGCAGAGGTAGTGACAGAAAAAGAGGCTCTGTCCCCACCCCAGCCTGTCTAGGACATAAGGAAAAGTGGAGAAGGGTAGGAAAGCCAGCAGTGATGGTGGGGGGAGGTAGTCAACATGGCTTGTTTGGTCAGCTGCCTTTTGCCTTGTAAGCCAACATAGAACACCAAAGGAAAAGAAGTGAAGAGGCACAAATATGCAAAAATTCGTAATTTACATATATACACCAGCTCCAATTACAAAATCTACAGTCACTACAATATAAATGCTCAAAGTCCCAATAGCAGTCAATCTCTCATCACAATGGATAGGTGTACAGTTCATATAAGTACAAGCTGTGACGTGACGCGTTGTCCAGGGACAGTGCTCCAGGTAAGTAGGTAGCAAGGTAGATGGGTGGCAACGAGTACGAGCCGGCAATTTCTTCGCTCATTTCAGACCAAAAATGTCTTTCTTCAGGCCACAATGTCTGAAATTGACAATACATAGTAATACTACAACTATCACGCCAAAGGTACAACAATATTATATAAGCACACACCGTTCATTTACTTACAACAGCAGGAAAATTAATTCAGTTCAATCGTCATTCTTCATCAATTGCTCCATGGATAATCAAGTAGGTAATGAAGTGGGCTCCCAAACCCTTTCCCTCCATTTAACTAGTTAGATGGAACACGCCCAAATCAATTTAAAGTCCCATTGCACTTATTCCCATTTAGTACATACATTAAATTCTAAATTTTCTAAAGTTACAATATCCTTTCCTGGGAAAAGCAACAAGGGAAGCACAATGAAAAAAAGCAGGGAGGAAGAAGGGGGGAGGGAAAAAAGGGAAGAAGGAGGGGAGAAGGGGGCACGAGACACAACGAGGAACAAAAATAAAATATACAAGAACTTATTTAGGCGGAGACCCATTGAGGACATAACTCATAAGAAGGACGAGAAGTCAATATCATGGTTGAGACCATGAGGAATCATGGTGTCCAACCGAAAAATCCATCTAATCTCGGCTTGGAGGAGAGCCTTAAGTTGATAGCCCGGTTTTGGTATAGTCTCCAGAACTGAAAATTTAAAAGTTCTATCAGACATATGTACCGAGTGAAAATGTTGGTAAAGAGGTGTATCTAGATTGTGGTTCTTAATTCTAGAGATGTGCTCCTGGATACGAAGGCGCACTGGACGAGTGGTACATCCTACATACAGGAGACCACAATTGCACCAAAGAAGGTAAATAACGTTGGAAGTGCTGCATGTGGAAAAAGACCTAGAGTAGAGCTGTTTGCCATTATACGGATGGGAAATATATTTCAGGTCAATACTGAGATTACATACACTGCAGTGTCCGCAGGAAAAATGGCCTGTAGGAAGGTCATTCTCCTCCATCATATCTCTAAAGTCAGAGTGCACCAACAGGTCACGCAGGCTCTTGGTTCTCCGATAGCCTATTTGAGGTAGATCGTCACATCCGGGTAGATTACTAAGTATGTTCCAATTCTTTCTGATGGCATTAGTAATAGCTCCTGACATAGGGGTAAAATCAATATCCCAGGTAATCCTGTTCAAACTCTCGTCTCGGGGTCTGTAGATTTATGCTACCCTGTTCAGAGGGAGCCTCTTTGGGCAGTGGACAACGAGTCCCACCTCAGTGACGTGGTGTGTCTGCTTGCTTGGGTTAGGGGCAGGGCTCTGACCTGAGCCACTGTCCTACTTGTCACTGGACTTTGGGGATTGACCCTCAGAGGGGCCCTTGTGCTCGCAGGAGCAGGATGGTCGCTGATGACACCCACTTCACCGAATGTGGTGGCATCAACAAAGGAAGGACATGCGGGCACTGCGGACCCCTCCCCCACACCTGGGGGAAGGGAGCAGAAGTGGACTCCCCAGTTGGAGGGGCCCTTGTGCTCACAGGAGCAGGAAAGTCACCAACAACACCCACTTCACTGAACCGAATGTGGTGGTGTCAGCAAAAGAAGGACATGTGGGCACCGCAGCCCCCTCCCCCACGCCTGGGGGGAGGGAGCAGAAGCAGCCTCCCCACTCGGAGGGGCCCTTGCGCTCGCAGGAGCAGGATGGTCCTCAGACTACAGCCTCTCTGCTGGAGGAGGGGGCGAAAAGGCAGAAGAGGGAAAGCACAGCCCTGCTCGATGAGAGCATTGCCATCAATATCCACAGTGGACAGCAGCCGGAATGCACCTCTCTGACATGGTATGTGCACTGTGGGAATGAGTGCTGCCCAGCCCAAGAACATCCCTCATGACCAGATGGAGTGGTGACAGGAAAGCTTGCACTCCAGATGTCATTGGCACAGCATCCATCACACTGATGCACAGGGATGGGAGGCATGGAACCCAGAATGGAGGAGCCTGCCATCCTCAACACACAACCAGGACTGTGTAAACATCAACTGTCCGAACAACTCACCACCATGACAGAGCAGAAAGGAACAGGAGGATGAATGCCTTCCCCACCCCTGGTGGTAGGAGACCTCAGTAATGTTCCCCTGTTGTTGGGGGGTGGGTGGGCTGGAAACATGGAAAGAATGTTATTCAGAAGAAAGTGACAGCCAAAAAACACCTCTCCAACGGGAATCCTCCAGGGAGGCCTTCTCCCATCAAACTCCGGTTTTACTTGGAAAAGCCAAACTGAATGACCGAGGGGGCGCTACAGCCATCCGAAATCCCACCTCAATGATGTGTTGCCCACCATACGAGTATATCCCCCCCAGGGTCTCTGGCAGCACAAGCCTTCAGACCCCAGACAAGTGCATATTCCTCTGGCCACAGGGAAGACCTTCTGCCAACAAGACCTGCCCCTGAGATGTGGGGACCACCATGGGTCTGAGAATGACCTGATCAGAGCACTGCACCACAAGCAAGTAAGGATTTGATAGAGTGAAATGGGAGAGGAACCCCATAGTTTCAACTTACTTGTCTGAAACGGGCCTGGGTGGAGCCCCATGCCACAAGCAAGTTCAGCACAGCGTTCTTTTACAAATTTGTCCTAGATTAAGTTGAGTCAAAGGACAGGACACTACAGATTGCATTAATGAGATTGTTATGTGATATCCTTTTAATTTGCGTTTGTATCTGGATATCCTGAATCGTTGATGTGAAGGCAAAATTGAACTTGAACAAAATATTATGAAATTGAAGAAGGCCACAAGAAAGGACAGAGAGAGGAGATGCTGGGCCAGACTGATGGTCCAGAAAAAGGGACTCATAGCCTGCTCCTTCAGGACAGAGGATCTACTGAAAGAGTGGGTATTGAAATGATGGATCTTGGATTTGCTGGTTTAGGTTGCAGCAGGACATAAGGGAGAGGCTTAGAAATGAGAAAGAAAGTCTGGAGCAAGGAGGGAAGGCAGCTGTGGTTGGGAAGAATGGATGAGTTCAGGAGGGCTTCCTAACATGGACTGGGGGTGCTCTGGAGCCTGACTTAAGGTGAAGCAACCTGCCAGCGGTGCAGAGAGAGACTGGGGTTTCTCAGAGCCAAGATTCTGGGTCCCCAAGGTCCAGGGAAGGATACCCCAGCAGGGGGAGGTTGATCTTGATAAACACCAATTGATCCACTAGGGCGGGATCCAGGCGTGAGCGGCGGGGATGGAGGATGTTTCCCAGGTGGGAGAACACCCGCTCGCTCTGGACACTGGTGGGAGGGCAGGAGAGGAAGTTCATGGCCACAGACGAGAGGTCTGGCCAGATGGCAGATTTACATGCCCAATACTCCAGGGGATTGGATTCAGGGGACTCTGGCGTCTTGGCAAGGTACTCCTGCACCATCACCTCTGCTGAGTCCTCTGCAGGTGCAATCCTGTCCTTCCTCATGCCAGCAACCTCCCAGTTCAGCACTGAGGACCAGTAGTTGGAGTGTTTCACATGTGGTGGGCTCTCATGGGCTGAAGCGCCAGGCTCATCCTCTGCCACTTCCCCCTCCTCCTCCTCCTCCTCCTCCTCCTCCTCTGGCTCATCAGCCACCAGCCCCTCTTCCGTGCCCTCGTCCCTCCGGCTGTGTCTTTTAGCCTGAAACCCGCGAACCTCTTTGCGAAGCTCCTTCTTCCATCATTCTAGCTCACACTGGTGCATGGCAACGGCGCCCTTCACATGTGGATCGCACATGCAGGCCATTCTGTACGACCACTGGTAGCAGAGAGGATGCAAGCGGGCGGCCACTTCTGCCTGCAACCTCTTCACCAAGTCCCTGACACTTGGAAGGGGTTCCCCTCGCTCCAGTTCTTTGGCCAGTGCCCTGTCCAGCCCATGAATCAGGGGGATGGCTTGCCCCAGGCTGGACTGGTAGGAACAGAGGAGATCGGTGGTGTCCCGAAATGGCTTGAGGACACGTACCATTTGAGAGAGGACTAGCCAGTCCACAGAGCTGATACTGAGCACATTTCCTGCATGCATGATGGGTGTTGAGGACATGATGTCTTCCAACACATGTCTTTGCTCCACCAGATGAGCTATCATCACGTAGGTGGAGTTCCAACGGATTGCCATGTCCTGGAAGAGCTCGTGCTCTGGATCTCCCCCCTCCCCCTGCTTCTTGTGCAGCTGTCGGGCAGACTTAATGCTGCAAGAAAAGTGGGCGCCGAGATGACAAAAGCCATCCAAGAGGTTGCGCATGTCCAACATTCCCTGGTCCCAGCTGGGCTTGACCACGCTACCCAACCCGAGAGCATCCCCCACAACCAGGTGCAGCTTATGGGCCACACAGACAATGCCCTCCAGGGATGCCTCATTCAGGGCTGCCAGCATGTTTCTACCGGCATCCATGACCATGTAGCTACGGACAGCATCACCTGGGGACAACCACTCCCTCAGTGAACCCTTCAGCACAGTGGCAATGTTCTTCCCATTCTGATCCGCATCCATCCCCCATGCCTGGAGCAGAACCACACTGTAGCCTGCCGGCAGGGGTTGCTCCTCCTCTCGGGGCCCCAATTTGACCGCAGTGTTCCAGAGGTCCTCCGGTTGCCACCAGTGGGCAGTGATGGCGAGGTAGCCATGATGACGGCTGCTCCACAGATCTGCTGTGAAGTGCACAGTCTGCCCTCTTGCTCTTGCCAGCTGGTTCCCGACCATCTCTGCCATGCAGTTGTATATGGCGGGCAAGACTCGCCTGCCAACAGTCCGCTGCAAGGGTGTCATGAACCAGGGTGCAAAATGATGCAGTGCCTGGTGAAAGCCCACACCCTCCAACACAGACAAAGGGAGTCCATCCAGGGCTATCATCTCAGCCAGTACACAAGTTCCCGCCTCCTGAGCCTTCCCCCTGAATCTTTTGCTTGGCAGGGATGAGCCCGAGGGAACAAGTTCCTGAAGGGTAGTCTGCCTAGAAGTTCCCCTCCCACCCACAGCTCTCTCAGGGGTGTGAGTCTTACTAGGGGTGGACTCCCGTTCCACTTGCCCTTCTCCCTGCTCAGCAGCCCTCTTGACCCCACTGCTTGATGGTTTTTCTTGAGACAGCAGGCTCGGGTGATGTCTCTGCAGATGCCTGAGGAGGACACTGGACAACAGGAGTTTGGGGTCCACACCCCTACACACCATGGCATTGCAGACCTGGCAACACACCGAACAGGGGTCATTTGGGATGGTTTGGAAATGCCGCCAAAGTGTGGGATTAAAACGGACACTGGGAATCTGTGGCTCAGGAGGAGGAAAAAGCCTTAATGGTTGAAGTGTGTGCCTGGGCCGGGGGGGTGGAGTGCAGGCAGGGGAAGCCACAGGAGGTTGGGATGGGAAGGAGCTGGATGTTTCTGCTAGACTCTCCAGTGCTCCCTGAGGTCGATCCACAGAGAGTGTTGGCAGCTGATCTTCCATGGGCAACGCAAAGAGCTCTTCTGCCTGTTCCTCGATCCCCAAAAGCAAATCTGTAGAATGAGGTGCTGCCTCTGAGGTCTCCCTGTCCCTGGTGCCACTGGTACTGGGCACCGATCGGCACCCAGGACAACCTTTGCAATTCTTCCCACCATGACCACTCTTGTTCCTCTTTCCAACCCTCATGGTGCTATGAGAAAATATTCTCTACAAACAAGTGAGAATTTTAAATGAAGCACAGAGCCACAAAAGCTTGGAGCAGGGTAGGGCAGAGCCAAGTGGCACCCAGCTGAACCCCAGGAGAGGGAAGAATGCACCACAAAAGATACTCTAGAGAGGCATTGAAAGAAGTGAAGCAGAGAGCCCCCCAAAGTGTGCTGCTAATCATCAGAGAGTGGGTGTTTCACAGATGCCAGTAGCAGCCCGCCCTTCACCTCAAAAGCCAGGCAGGAAAGCGCCCCCAAAGTCACCCACTATTTAGGGAGTGAAAGGGTTTGAAAGAAGTGAAGCAGAGAGCCCCCCCAAAGTGTGCTGCTAGTCATCAGAGAGTGGGTGTTTCACAGAGGCCAGTAGCAGCCCCCCCTTCACCTCAAAAGCCAGGCAGGAAAACTCCCCCAAAGTCACCCACTATCGAGGGAGTGAAAGGCTTAGAAAGAAGTGAAGCAGAGAGCCCCCCAAAGTGTGTTGCTAGTTGTCAAAGAGTGGGTGTTTCACAGAGGCCAGTAGCAGCCCCCCTTCACCTCAACAGCCAGGCAGGAAAACTCCCCCAAAGTCACCCACTATCGAGGGAGTGAAAGGCTTAGAAAGAAGTGAAGCAGAGAGCCCCCCAAAGCGTGCTGCTAGTCGTCAGAGAGTGGGTGTTTCACAGAGGCCAGTAACAGTCTTTTTCACAGCCTGCCCTGCACCTCAAAAGCCAGGCAGGAAATCTCCCCCCAAGTCGCCCACTATTTAGGGAGTGAAAGGCTTTGAAAGAAGTGAAGCAGAGAGCCCCCCAAAACGTGCTACCGGTCTTCAGAGAGTGGGTGTTTCACAGAGGCCAGTAGCAGCTTGCCCTTCACCTCAAAAGCCAGGCAGGAAATGTCCCCCCAAGTCACCCACTATTTAGGGATTGAAAGGCTTAGAAAGAAGTGAAGCAGAGAGCCCCCTCCAAACATGCTGCCAGTTGTCCAAGAGTGGGTGTTTCACAGAGGCCAGCAGCAGCCCCCGTGCACCTCAAAAGCCAGGTGGGAAATCTCCCCCCAAGTCACCCACTATTTAGGGATTGAAAGGCTTAGAAAGAAGTGGACTTCCGGCTTGGGGATCATGGAGGGCTGACGCAGTTCGGGGAGCTGAGCTGTCCGTGCTGCTGTTTGTGAGGGCTAGTGGGGTGCAGACCACCCGCAGCCCCCTGTTCTCAGGCGGAGAACAGGCAAGTATGCTTAAGACCCCGAGAGTGAGTTGATCACGGCTGTGGGGTGGGGGGATCTACGCAATGATAACCCACCCAGCCTTGAGGTCCCGCTCGTAGATGGGTGGCAAATATCTCTGCAGCAGCTCTGGAGTCAAGTTTTTGGCTTAAGACCTCCATACCCAAGCTTCAGCATCAAATTGGGAAAACTGGACTATTTTAATTACTGAAACAGCGATTACAACCCGCAAAGAAGGACTAATAAGATAAAGATTGCTATCTCTCTTTTTAAGAAGAAAATCGGTAAAAGAACTGAATTAAAGTAGAAGATAAAAATTGCAAAAGGCTTAAAAATTTACTGTGAATGTTCCGGCAAAGTAATTGAGAAAAAAGAACTGTTTAGAGAAGAGCTAATGCGGAAAATAGATTATTGTTTACATACCTGCGGCTTGAAAGAGAGAGAGAAGTGTGGGAAAGCTGAAAAATCGCGAGAAACGCTGAGCCGAGAAGAGGAACCGGAAGTGCGTCAGTGCAACAGAGACACTGGCTGGATGCGCTGCAACTGAAAATGATTTTAAATGATGCGGAAGCTAGATATATAGCAGTGGAAATAATTTGGAATACAAAGAAAATACTTTTGATTGGGATTTATGCATCTAGTGGTGCTAAAGGAAACTTTTTAAAGGATTTACCAAACCAACTGGATGGACTATTATATGCTCAAATAATTTTGGCAGGTGACTTTAATGGAGTAACAAATTTGGATGATGATAAAAAAACGAAAGGTGCTCACAAAAAAAGAGGGCTTTTGCCAAAATCCTTTTTTGAAATTAAAGATCAGGAAAATTTGGAAGATGTATGGAGAAGAAGTAATCTTAAAACAAAACAATACACATTCTATTCGGCAAGACACTTGACATTATCAAGAATTGATATGATCTGGGCCTCCAAAGATTTGGTGGTATGGACTAAAGATGTGGAAGTAATGCCTAAAGTAGGCTCAGATCATAATCCAGTAATGTGGAAATTTGCAAAAGGCACCAAAAGACGAGGATGGAGGATAAATGAAGATTTGCTGCAAGTAGAAGATAATATAGTGCTACTACAAAGAGAGACCAAATTCTTTATACGATACAATTTAAATAAAGATGTTTCAACTGACAAAGTTTGGGACACCTATAAAGCAGTGATTAGAGGAACTCTAATGGATTTAAATGCAAGAGACAAGAGGAGAAAAGAAGAGAAAAGGCAAGAAATTATGGAAAAGATAAAGGCCAAGGAGTTACAATTAAAGAAAAGACCAGGGAAGAAGAAGCTGTATCAAGAAATTTTGCAAGAACAGCTGAGAGTAATGAATAATAAAGAATTAGAGTGGGAACTGAAAAAATTGAATCAAAAGTCATTTGAAGGTGCGAATAAACCTGGGAAATATTTAGCGTGGCAATTGAAAAAGAAAAGGGAGAAAAAAGTAATAACCAAGATTCAAGAAGATGGCAAGATGTTAACAGATCAATTGGCTATTAGCAGAGCCTTTTTTAAGTATTATGCAAAACTGTATCAAAGAAAAGAAGTGAATTTGGACACTATTGATCAATATTTGAACAAGATCAATTTACCAATATTATCAGGAAAATGGAAGGAAAAGTTGAATGCAGAAATAACAGAGATGGAAATAAAAGAGGCTATTCGGACGACTAAATTAGGGAAGGCACCAGGCCCAGACGGAATTACGGCTAGGTTCTACACATTATTGGAAAATGAACTGGCACCTTTTTTGAAAGTGGTAATGAATGAAATTTTAAAAGGACAAAAGATACCAGAGTCTTGGAATGAGGCCAACATACCAAAAGAAAATCAAGATTTAAGTAATGTTAAGAATTATCGGCCTATTTCATTGTTATATAATGATTACAAAATTTTTGCAAAAATTTTGGTGGAGAGATTAAAGGACTGGTTAGTCGAGTTAATTGCAGAAGAGCAGGCAGGGTTCCTTCCAAACAGCCAAATTCGAGACAATTTGAGAACTGTAGTGAATGCTATAGAATACTACGATAAACATTGTGAAAAAGAAGTTGGTTTCTTCTTTGTGGGTGCAGAAAAAGCTTTTGATAATCTGAATTGGAATTTTATGTTTGCCACAATGGAAAGGCTGCAAATGGGAAAAGACTTTATTCAAGCAGTAAAAGCAATATACAAAGACCAATGTGCGGCAATAGTAGTAAATGACAATTTAACAAAAAAATTGGAAATAAGAAAGGGTACAAGACAGGGGTGCCCATTATCTCCACTGTTGTTCATTTTGATTTTGGATCTGCTATTGATTCAAATACGAGAAGATGATACTATAAGAGGCATAAAGATTAAAGAATTTACCTACAAGGTTAGAGCTTTTGCGGATGATGTGATGGTTATAGTGGAAGATCCAATACAAAACATGCCAAAGTTGCTTGATAAGATAAGAGTTTGGAGATCTGGCTGGATTTTATGTTAATAAGAAGAAATCAAAGATATTATGCAAGAATATGACTAAACAAAAGCAACAAGAATTAATGGAACTTATTGATTGCGAAGTAACGCATAAAGTTAAATACCTTAGAATTGAGCTAACTGCAAAAAATATTGACTTATTCAAGAATAACTATGAAAAGCTATGGCAACAGATTGATAGAGACTTGATTAAATGGAATAAATTAAATCTGTCATGGCTGGGAAGAATAGCGGCAGTTAAGATGAATGTGTTACCACGGATTATGTTCCTATTACAAACAATTCCAATTATTAGAGACACTAAACAATTTGAAAAATGGCAGAGGAAGATCTCTGACTTTGTGTGGGCAGGCAAGAAACCTCGAGTAAAAATGAAAGTCTTGTATGATGCTAAAGAAAGAGGTGGACTGCAGTTACCGAATATTAGACTATATCATGAAGCAATATGTTTAGTTTGGCTAAAAGAATGGATGTCACTGAAAGACCACAAACTCTTAACATTGGAAGGTTATAAGAAGTTGTTTGGATGGCATGCCTACTTATGGCAGGATAAAATAAAAGCTGATTCTATGTTTTTGCACCATTATATCAGAAGGAGCCTCTTCACGATCTGGAAAAAATATAAAAAATATCTGGGTGAAGATATCCCCTCTTGGGTGGTACCGTTTGAAGTGATCGATCCGAGAGCTATTTATAATGAAGAACAATGTCTACCATATAAAGAGATACTGATTATGGAACAAAAAATGATAAGAATCAAAACGGAGGAAGAGTTATCTCCCTGTTATGGATGGTTCCAAGATAGACAGATTAGAGATCTTTACAACTCAGATTGTTCAAAAGGAGGAATCAAATGGAAAAACTCAGAGTTGGAAGAGACTATACTATAAGAAAGTAAAAAGAAGATATCAATAATTTATAAAATACTTTTGAAGTGGTATACAGAGGATGAGACGGTCAAAGTACAGATGGTGAAGTGGGCAATTAATTGTCACAAAGAAATAACAATGGAGTCATGGGAATATTTATGGAAAACTACATTGAAGATTTCAACTTGTACCAGTATTAAAGAGAATGTCTATAAGATGATTTATAGATGGTATTTAACGCCAAAGAAACTTGTGCTTGGAAATGCAAATATGTCAGATAAATGCTGGAAATGTAAAAAGCATGAAGGATCATTGTATCATATGTGGTGGACGTGTGAAGTAGCTAGACAGTACTGGGGAGATATTTTAGAAGTGATAAATGAGATTTTGCAGACCCAAATAAAGAAGAACCCAGAACTATTGCTACTGAATTTAAGTATGGAAGATGTCCCTATGCAATACAGAACATTACTATTTTACATGACGACGGCAGCAAGACTTTTATATGCGCAGAAATGGAAGGTGCAAGAAATACCAACTATTGAAGATTGGATGTATAAATTGCTGTACATGGCGGAAATGGATAAAATGACAAGAAAGTTGAGAGATCAGAACTTAGCAGAATTTTTTACTGATTGGGGAAGATTGAAAACATATCTAGAAAAGAAGTGGGACGTGAAAGGAGAATTATGGCAATTTGAAAATTATTAGAAAGTTTTTTTTTATTGGAAGAGACAGAATCCTTACCATATGAAGTATTAGCTAATTGTGAGCCGAAATTTAAGTGGACCTGGAATTAATAGATACTGGTAAAATTAATAAAGTAGATATTTTATTTAATTGTTAGCTTAAATTTAAATATATTTGAAGTTAACAGATAGTAATAGATAATAGATTTTAAGTTAATAATAATAGATTCGAAGCTAACGGATAGGGCTTAGTTTAACAAAGCAGAATGTAAATACGATATAATGAGTTACAGAAAAAGGGGATAGATTAGGAATAGATTAAGATATAGGGTTGGAAAGCTGTTGGAAGTCCTGAAAAAGGGGGGGAGGGAAAGGGTGGGGGGAAATGATATTGAGATGATATTTGAAAGCTGTATGTATTTATATTCTCACCTAATAAAAATTCTTTAAAAAAAAAGAAAAAAAGAAGGGCTAAGAAAGAAGTGAAGAAGAGAGCCCCCCCAAAGCGTGCTGCCAGTCGTCAAAGAGTGCGTGTTTCACAGAGGCCAGCAGCAGCCCCCCTGCACCTCAAAAGACAGGCAGGAAATCTCCCCCCAAGTCACCCACTATTTAGGGAGTGAAAGGCTTAGAAAGAAGTGAAGCAGAGAGCCCCCCAAAGCGTGCTGCCGGTCATCAAAGAGTGGGTGTTTCACAGTCTCCCTCCCCTTGCATCTCATCAGCAGCCCAAAAAGAACGTGGTGGAAAGAAGGCAAGAACTCAAGCAGACAACGCCCAAAGCTGCCTTGCACCCACTGTGGGTCTGTGAGTGGGTGGGGTCAGAGCACAACAGAACCCACCGGCAACCCAGAAAAAAGGAAGAGATTGGGGGGGGGGATTAAGCCCAAGAAGAACCCAAGGACTCGAAATGCAGAAAGAAATCAGAGTAACCCGATAGTGCGGTAAAAGGATTTTTTTTTTAAGTGCTCTCAAGAAAACTAGAATAGAAAGGAGAAAAAATTAAACAGGAATGGAGAAAAGAGAAAGCTCTCTTGCACCTGAAGCCCCAAAGCCCTAAGGCACAAGCCGTGCTCTCACAAAAAAAAAAAAAAAAACCTTCCCCACAGCAAGCAGTTGCTAAGCTTAGAAGCTAACTCACGTCCCCGCGCTAGCAAAATGGAGCAGGGCTTCGCACACTTTGTCTTTTATGCAGAAAGGCTGGTGATCTCTGTTTGGCCGACAGAGCTGCCAATCAAGGTTTCCTGGGCTAAGATTGGTGTGTTCCAAATGGGGAAGGTGGCTCCACACCGTTGCCTAGGAAATTGTTTGAGCGGGAATCCTGGCATGACGGGCCAACGGACACACGGACAGAAAGCCCCAATGTTCGGCGCTTTCGTGAGAAAAACACAAGCCCACGGCCACGTGTTCATGAATGACAAAGTGCAGCCTTGACTTAATGTTGCTTATAATTAGAAGATGCAAGAAGGAGAGTGCAGAACTACTTAAGGAGGTAGAGAAAGTAACTGAGTCCATAAAAACTTTGATCCCCTCTACTGATTTTGAAGTGCGCATCAAAGAGGTTGAAAAAGAGGTATTGGCATTTGAGAATCACACTAAGGATGTCAAAATAAAGAAACATAAGACGGATACCCTGGACTATGCCAATAATAGGGTGTATAGTTGGTGGGATGCGCCCCGGGTTAACAAGGATGTCCAACGGAAGGTTAGTTGGGCGACCCCAGTAAGGTCCTTCTCTGACTTAGAGACCTCGGGTCTGTCGGATAGTTCAGGTGACGAAGGGTCAAGTGGACGTCACCTGCGCAGTAGAACAATATACCCTAAACAGAGGCAACCTTTTTTAGACAAAGGCAGGAGAAAGATCTTCCACAAGTCCAGACAGAAACCTTAGTGTTTAACCTGTCCTCTTAAAGGTTGAATGAGGCGGAATTGTCTGTCCTTAATAAAGGCTTAGGATTTGTACCAACGCCTAAGTACTCCTCTTTTCAAACTCGATTGGATCTATTTAGACTTGTTCGTCAGATTAAATTAAGAGCATTTTTCACTAAGTCTGATGGTAATTACTTGGAATTTGAATTGCCTAAAGGCTTGAGACAGGGCTCAACTTTTATGCCACCCATATCTGACCATAGAATTGATACTTTCGAGTATATGGTCATGAAGGATATTGCTGAACTTGAGAGTAAGGAAGAAAAAGAAGGCTGCTCCTGTTCAAAACTGTATAGAAGGAGAGAAAAACACTCACAGGAGCCACTATTTATAATTCAAGTAAATATATAATCATAGCCAATTATTTACTAGTGCATTTGCTACTCGATATTATAGAACATATACAAGCAATTCAATAAAGTTAGTCCAGGGTTTCCACCGTGTGTATATGTGTTCTTTTATCACGAGGTGCAGAAGAATCTTCACAAAGACTTCTTAAACGAAAATTACCAAACAAGGAACAGGTCTCAAAACAATTGTGAAAGTTGGCCACGCCCAATCTGGGGCCGGCTAAACTCAGATTTTGTCCCCTTCTTCAGGGGCGTGGGTCATAACTGTAATGAGAAATTAATCTTATGTTACATTCCAAAGTATCTCTACAATAATAATTTATACATTAACCATAAGCAATAAGTTCATTACATAACCATAAGCAATAAGTTCATTACAATGGACCGGGAGATGTATATTTCAGAAGTACGGAGACAGCTGGACGATTCGTCCAGCTATTCCAGGGTCATGCATGACCCTACAGATCATATTAAGGGGCTTATTAAAATAGTCCTAGATGAAGCAAAAGAACTCGGTGAAATAAACAACCAACTATATCGAGCCCTACAAGCTAGGACACCACGGATCCCCTTTTTTACATATTGCCAAAAATACACAAACAGGTCTCCCCTCCCCCAGGCCAGCCGATAGCTTCGGGCTGTGGCTCAGTTCTGGAGCCACTGGCCATATTGTTAGATTTTCACCTACAACCGGCCATGGCAGATATTGTACCCCTAATCCGTGACACTAGAGACTTTATCAGACGGATAGAAGATCTGGAGCTGGAAGAGGATATTTTGTTCCTCACGATGGATGTGAACTCACTCTACACCATCATCCCACATGAGTGTGCTAGGGAGGTGGTGGAGGAGGCAGTAATAACAAGACAAGACAGTCATCCTCCATCCAATTTCTTGTTACAATTATTGGACTTGGTCCTGGAGAAGAATTATTTTCGCTTTGGGGACCTCTTCTATTTTCAGTTAAGAGGCGTAGCAATGGGTTGCGCGGCGGCACCCAGTATCGCTAATTTATTTATGAACCAATGGGAACAACAGTATATTTTACACCCGTCCAATCCTTTTAGGACAAACATGATCAGATACTTTCGATACATTGACAACCTTTATTTCATGTATGACGGAATTAACCAGGTAGAGGACTTTTGTCAATGGCTTAACAGTAGGGACAATTGCATTAAATTTGCTTGGCAATACAGCATTCAGGAGATTTCATTCCTGGACATTGTTACATACAGAAATGAGGAGAATAGGATTAAAATCCGAACTTACAATAAGGAAACGGATCGGAACTCATACCTTGAATATGGTTCCTTCCATCCACACCATTTAAGGGAGAACATCCCCTATGGCCAACTCCTTAGGATTAAATGCAATTCATCCTCTCCCACGGATTTTGAAAGGGACAGTAGAACTCTATGTGACAACTTTATTAAGAGGAACTACCCACAGCAGGTTGTTCAAACAGCCCTCACGCGGGCTGAATCTGTCCGTAGGGAAGCACTGTTTGTAAGTAAGGAACAGAATTCAGGAAAGAGATTGCGATGGGCAGTTGACTATACTCCTTTGTCAAATAGGATTAAGAAAATTGTCATTAATCATTGGAAATTGGTCGAGGACATTGAAGGCTGTGAGTTAAGACCACAGGTTGGTTTCCGCAGGACCAGGAACCTTAGGGACAATCTGGTCCATGCTGATATACGATCAAGAGACAAACAGCATATATTACCGCAGGGCAATTTTAGATGTGGTCGGTTTGCAATGTCCTTTGGGTAGGCAAGGAAATTAAGTTAAAGGAACAGAGATTATCTTTTACTCATTTTGCCAACTGTCAGAGTTCTATGGTGGTTTATGCCATTGAGTGCCCCTGTCCAATATTATATGTTGGGTGCACTATTAGATCTATTAAGGTCCGTGTCCTTGAGCATATGTCACGGATACGGAACCGCATCCAGGAGGTGCCTTTAACGCAACACTTCATGGAGAAACAACATAAAGAGAATGCTATTAAGGTTGTTATTCTGGAAGTGCTGCAAAAAAACAATCATGACACTGCCCAGATATCTCTCCTCCGCCGGGAGGCATACTGGATTCATAAGCTTAACACGGTTAATCCAAGGGGTTTGAATCAGGACCTTTCCTTCAGTTGCTTTCTTTGAGCACTACTTGGGGAGAATTTTAAGGGGGCTGCGGGAATTCTTCACAGTATGTTATACGCAGTGTTACTGTTACTGATTAGCCAGCGTAGAATGTAAAGGGAACTTCTGGGCGTGGAGAATGCGCAAGAGAGAAAGCAATGCCGCCTCGCTCCGGGTCTTTTTGAATTATGTGTTTGCCTCCTGTAGTGAAGGTATGTAAATATCTGTGTGTTGGCAAGGGACTGTATTGCACTAAGATTGTTTTTAAAATGGTTTTTGAACTCTTGTTGTAGCGGACCACACGCTCCTGAGGAAGTTGATATGAAATCTTTAGCGTGCAGCCAGCCCTAGATTGGGCGTGGTCTGGAACTCCGTCTTTCAGCTTCACCTTTTTCTGCTTGTTAACATCAAGGAGGACTTGGGAGGACTATATTCTAAGAGACTTTATATTGTACCCGGTTGGTCACTATGTACCCAAGAAAAGTTCCCTGGCTGATCCATTGATATATATGTATGAAATGAGATTGTATGAAATATTTATGAATTATCTATAGCACTTGCACTTTCAATACATTTTTGTGAATGATTGTTAAATTGGCACGATTATCTGTATTGTGCTTCCCGTGGATTTGTTCCTCTGTTGTCCTGTTGGATTATTACGGAGGCAGCATTTGTTTTCACCTAGGAAATTGTTTGAGCGGGAATCCTGGCATGACGGGCCAATGGACACACGGACAGAAAGCCCCAATGTTCGGCGCTTTCATGAGAAAAACACAAGCCCACGGCCCACGTGTTCACGAATGACGAACTGGGTAAGTTCGTTATGAAATTAGATCCGTTATGCGGATCGTGCCCACCTCTACTAGAGACATCTCAAACTACTGCTTGTTCATTCTTAAGGAAGCTTATTCCATAGTTGATGAATAATGAAGTACTATCCTGGCTCTAGGGCATTCTCACTGATAAATCCCTTTGTATTAATGGTGTCTGGGTGATCAAAGAGAACAGAAGACAATATGATAATTATTTAAGTTTTTACTGAGTATGGTATAGAACTGTTTGCAGGGCTGCTGTCCTATTACATGGAGTTGCACATCCAGTTCCTGGTTGTGCTAATCAAGGGAGATCTAACAACATACAACTGAACACAACAGAATTTGCCTACCAAAATAAAGCCCTCAAAACAATTAAAACTCAGCCCTCTGCAAATAGTTCTCTCAAATACTTTGGCCTTGCATGCCTTCTGAAGGGCAATGGATGATGGAGATTTCCAGAAGTCAGTTCTAATGGGTGGAAGCAATAATAGAAAAAGCTGTCAAGTGGATTGTAGAGAAGCATGCTATTTTTTATAAAGACATATGAGAAGGCTGGTATAAGAACTGGTGACTCTTCAGGTATGCAGATCCCAGGCCATGAAGAGTGGGATTGGCTGCATGGGTCTTTCCTACCAGATTAGGTTTTTTTTACTCTTGGTCAGGAAATGACTAGGTGAGGAAAATCCACATTATTGGCCTTGCCACGTGGTAATAATATTAATTTCAGCAGCATGGAATCACATCATAGTTCATGTTGCTCTGTGTAGTTCAGAGAAGTGTGGTTCAGAGTCCTTATTACTTATATACTGAAAACACAGAGAAAATAGCTTCACCTATGTAGCACTTTTGCCATATTTTGTGAGGTGCAATATACATAAATATAATCTGAGTTCTGTGTAAAAATATCATAAAGTTACACCGCACATAAGACCTCCATTTCCATGGGTGGACCTGGAAGAGTTAGCATGTTTTGTATAGAAATGTTGATAGGACCACAAGGTTAAGAGGAGAGAAGCAAATTGTTGGAAGGAATTCTCTTTGGAAAGTGAGATATATAGAAGAACAAAGGGGGGAAGAGAGAAGGCCATCCAATTAATTCTCAGTTAAAAACTGAATAATTCATGTTTATAATTCAATATACCAACTGTAGAATTTTTAAAAGGTACAAATAGTTTATCTTAAAAACTAAGAATAACTAGAAAATAATAAGCTGTATTATTAGCAGAAATCAAGTTATAAAACATCATAAATCAAGATATAAAACATACATGAAAAATGTCACCGACAACTTATTAAGTGAGAACTGTTGGAGACTAGACTAGATTCTTTCATCTTGAACATGGTAAAATATTCAGTTTTTCCCATGATAAGATACTTCTTTTTTACATTTTCTGAATAGAATGCAAGGCTGGTTCAAATTAAAGATACTTGTGAAAACATTGTGAGCTCATATAATTCCCTGTGTTTAAAAAAGAATGTATCTGAGGAAGTTAAGAAAAGCACAGATATTGAGTGATTATCCTGGCTCTTCCCTGGCACTCTTGAATTTTACTTGAACTTCCTTAGAAGCCATTAATGAAATCTTCCTCCTGCAAGATATGTCAAATGACCTTCTCACACAATCTGGTATTCCCAATAAGGACAGGTAATCCATCACCAGTGCCCACCCCCACTTATCAGATACAAGGCACCAGTCAAGCCCCACTTTTCAGCCAATGAAATGCTGACTTTTAAAAGTGGAACTTGGCATATAACAATATATCCAAGGAATGTGATAAGAGAGTTTTGTGTCTGTGGATCCTGTAGATGTTGAGCAGCCCATGTACAATGTACGCTGCTAACATATAGAGTCTCTCTACATGAGACATCTGACACATGAAGAACATGTGTCAGGAGATGCAATGTTAGCTGGGAAAGGTAGTTTAAAAAGACAGAGCTGGTAGCAGGACAAAAGCTTTGCTATACACTGGAGCTGTGTGAAGGGGCTGTGAAATGCCAAAAGGGAAACTTCAGTCGATTATAACCTCCCTAGGTCCAAGCCCGGCTCTGGAAGACAGTTCCATCCCATTTCATTCCTTGCTGCCCTCTGGTTGCGATCCCACAGTTTTAGACTGGTGCAGTGAAATAAACAAACCCTCTGAGGTGCGATCTCCACTGACTCTGTCTTTTAAAACTATGCTTCCTGGCTAATGTTGCATCCCCTACACTTGATGAACATGTGAGGCATCTCATGTAGAGAGACTCATAGAGACTGCTATGTCATGCTTGGACAAGTAAGCTATCAAATAACAGGTTTTGTACCTCAGGACTGGAATGCAATTAAAGAATATGCACATTATTTATAAAATGTCTCAAAAATCTATGCCTTGTACAAAGGATAAAGACGTGCACATGAGACAGCAAAAGAGATTGTTTTAGGACAAGGAAAAGACCCAAGCAGACTATAAAGAGTTCCAAAAGAATTCCTCCTAAGGTGAAATGAACAACATGATAACACAATTCAGTGCAGATTTGTATACTCATGAAAAGCAAACTTTATAGCTATACCTGATGGGCTCTGAACTGCTTAATCAGGAAAGAGATCTTGGGATATGGTGGAGGCTTTAATAGAAACATCAACTCAGTGCAGAGCACATTCCTTCAGAAATGATATGAAGAAATAAAGACAAAGGGATCCGCTGCATTTGTTTCTGAAGCCAGAACTGTATGGAATACAGTGGGGAGCCCAAATGTTTGCTGTTGGAGTATCTGCAGATACTTTCTTATCCAGGCTGTATCTGAAATCCAGCTCTGCAGTGAAATGTGGGATGGAGCTTTTCGATATATTTTTCTCATACATAGTTCTTAAACTGTTGCTTCACAGTTTAAGCATCCATCTTTGTAAAACCGATTTCACTGTTTTCCTATCGAAGCTGCATGAGCTATCAGTTGCCTTAATTTATTACTGTGACTTGATAAGAGCATGGTCACTAGGGCTGCAGTCCTAAAGACATTTCCTGGGAGTAAACCCAATTGAATAACATTGGACTTACTTTTGAGAAGACCTGCTTAGAATTGCTCCCTAGGTTCCCCAGGAGGTAATGTTTCAGAGAATCCAGAAGTTTGGTATCTCCCTGTTCCATAGCCCACTAAACAGACTGCTTCCTCCATGGTTCTTTTTATTACTGTACAGATCTTACACTTCAGATTGTTTTCTTGGTGTTTATTCTTCACAGTGGGTAGATTTTTTCTGTTGGGGCGGACAAATGAAATCCACATCTAATATTAGAATGATATGCTTCCATTCGAACATTAATTAAAGCAGTCTGGGTTGGCAATAATAATTGGCTATGTAGTGAACTAGAGAGGTCTGGTATAATGTTTGGGGGCAATGGCCTCCAGACTGGCTCGTACATTCCCTCCCACTCACCCCTGCCCCCCCCCCGCCTCCCTGTCTGTGAATTATCTGAATGAATCACAGGAGCACATTTGATTTCACTATTGCTTTTTATCTCCTTGCTGATTCTGCTCTCTAAACCTAGCCAAGGAGCATGTCTGAAAGGAAGGGAGGGGCTGGAGGGGACGCCAGTGAAGCGGAGATGTGCTTAATGTAGATGCCATTAATAAATCACTGATAGTTAAGATATAGATTGGGTGATGGGCGGCAGATGGGAAGGAGGAATGTCAAATTACTTTTCTCATATAGATTATTGGATTAACAAGGAAGCAGCGGGTGTGTGGCAAACCGGTGTAACAAATTACCATCGTAAAAAAAATGGAGCTCATTGCAAGCTGGTAATAATGCCATGTCGGCCATTAGCTCTCTGGAGAGGTACTCAGAGTACAAACATCCATCTTCCAGCAAAGAGATGGCCACTGGCACATTAGGATATACCAGATGCATAACTGGCTGTTCTCTACCCCCCAATGTATGCATATGCTGTTGAAACATGGTTGCAAATAGCACCTATTTATCTAAAATGCCTTAGAAAGTTGCCAGTCCAGTACAATGTCTCTCAACGCAATAAGGAACTAACCCAGTTCACCTGGTACTAATCTAGATCTTAATCTAACCTTAACTTTGGAATTCTTCATTCAAAAAGATGGATGTTAAATGTATCCCTTAATTATACAAGAGACCAATCAGTTTCAGGCACTAGTGTATGCAGATTCAAAATCCACTGGCTTACAAAGAGGTGGTTCAGCTAGGAGGTTGTGATCCAGATATTGGCTTTACCAAGTGCAATAGGCCACGGCTCAATGACAGAGAATCTGTCCTAAGTGCAGAAGTCACAGGTCCAATCCCAAGAATCTCCAGATAAAAGGATCATGTAGCAAGTGATGTGAAAGACCTCCTCCTGAGACCCAGGAGAGCTACTTCCTATTAGAATAGATAGTACTAACCTTGATGGACTGACCAGTAAGTCAGCTTTAAAGAATAGTTTGAGGCAAGGTTGGCAACATTCTGAACGTGCTCCCAAACTGTCTTAGGTTATGTGTGCAATCTCTGCCCACATTATTTATTTATTTATTTGTCACCATATAGCTCTAAGGCACTTGAAACAGAGCACAGGAACAAAACACATAGGCAACCACTGCAAAGCAATCAAGTCATTCCGAATTAGTAAAACCAACAACAATAGAAAATGTCTTTTAAAAAACTACAGCACAAGTTAACCATGGGCCAATAATATTCATTAGATGTAGATAAAAACTATCAGATAAAATCCATCAGTCTAACTAAGATCCAGAGGAGTTAGCCATGTTAGTCCATAGTCACAAAATAGCAAAATAGTAGCATAAGCTTTCGAGAGCTACAGTTCTCTTCATCAGATACATCTGACAAAGAGAACTGTGGCTCTCGAAAGCTTATGCTACTATAAAGTTGGTTAGTCTAAAAGGTGCTACTGGACTCTTTACTATTTTGTAATCTAACAAAGAAACAGAAGCCAGCCTATGCAAATAAGAAAACAATTCAAACTTCTACAGCTTTATGGGAAAAACCACCAAGTATAAGAAGGACAGTTATGATCAATGTTAGCGACACCCCATAACAACGTTGACATTGCTAGTGTGGAGGCAACCATGTACTGTGCTCTAATCAGAAGTTGCTAGAAGCAGTATGAGAATAGCTGCAGGATGGCAGCAGTTATGTTTCTGGGGGGGTGATGTATAAAAAAGAGTGCTGAACTTCTCTCATATGTGGATTCAGTATCGATCTGTCAACAATAATCCAATAACAAGTTAAAATAAAAGCAAGTACTCCCAAGTCAGTTGTAAAATACAAAACATTTTAAAAATCACCGGATGTCACTCAATATGTCATTCCTGAAGTATTAGCCTTATGAAGTATTAGCCAATTCAGTGCATGCTAGCAAATTTGTGCTCTGGGAGATCTCAAATGAGAGGAATCTGTTTTTAGCATTTGCTTTAAACTAGGATGACTTTCTTGGGTAGCCAAATTTGAAGTAGAGCATGACTTTGGCCTTCTCTAGACACTTCTCATCGTGCATTTTAAGAACATCGCTTTTTGAAATGTGGCTGCATAGGTGAATAGACAGCTTCCATGTTTTTGATCTAGGATTTTTGTTCTCCATGCTGAAGTTCAAGAACTATACTGGGTATATGCTGAAAACACATCACCACCAGTGTAGTGAAGTTGGCAGAATGGAACTTTCCACATCACCATTCTTATTTAGTCCATTTAACAAAATCCTGCTCTTGTGAGACAAGGGACCCTCAAGAACACTGACAGGGCAAAGTAGGGGTCTGCCGTGGAGGGGAGAAATTGGTGGAAATCACCATTTCCCCCTCCATCTGTGGAAGTGTCATTTTGCCAGCATAACTGCTGTTACTACAGCAGAATGGTATCTTTGGATCCAACCCAGAATGTATGAATGGTATCTTCTGAATCTGTAATAGCTCCTTGATGTAGCTGTAAAACTTACCCAGAAAATGCCTGCCCTACATACTAGGGATCTAACTAGGTAAAGTCTCCCAGTTGCCCACAAGTAACTGATACATTAAAGAAGACCATGGATGTAAAGCAGGCTTCCTGCCAAACTTCTGATCTTTGTGACAGGAGTTATTGCATTAGTCTAGTAATTGTTAATAATGCTCCTGGAAGAATTATCAGCTTTTAAAATGAATTAGACTGTATGCATGTGTAGTTATCTTCCTTTTCACCATTTGCTTGTCACTGCTATGTAATCCAAAATCTCTAAACTATTGGTGAACATTCACTGTAGCATGTAGTAAGAACTGGTAGGCATAATCAGGGAAAGCGCAAAACAATGAAGAACATTGACAAAATATAAGGTTCTGTAACAAGGTGGAGCAGCCATCTTCATATGTATTACATCTTCAAAGCTCAGCATTCATGAGAGGATAGCATAGTTTTGAGCTTGACAGAGTAGGCTTAGGTGTGCTTAACTCTGCATTGGACTGTGGCTGCAACCATTAATATTACAAAGGCTCGAGTAGAAATGGGCATGAACTGGAAAAAAATGAACTGCGCAGTTTGTGATTCGTTGCATTTCACGAACCATGAACCACGAACTTTCACATACTTGCCCCGGTTCATGAACCGTTTGGTTCGTGAAAATGTCACATCCAGGTCAGCGAATCATCACTTCCAGGTCAGCAGAATGTCACTTCTGGGCCAGCAGAAGACCACTTCTGGGTCAGCAGAAGGTCTGCAGGAAGTCCATCCCCTGTTGCCTACAAAAGTGATTGATTGGCGCCAGGCTGTCTGCAGTGATGGACCAAAAACGAAACAAATGAACCAGCCTAAAGTTTGTGGCAGTTCATCAGAAATGGACTCTGAACAACCGCTGGTTCGTGAGCCACAAACTGGCCTGGTTCATCATGAACTTTGGTTCATATTTTGGTTCATGCCCATCTCTACTCTTGAGTAATCCAGATGGTTTGCAGTGAATGTTTTACAATTTCCAGTACACTCAGAATTTTAAAATGAAAAGCGTGCAAGCACTAAGTCATGACTCCTGTTCAGAAACTGTAATAGGAATAGGACAAACTTTTTTTCTCATTTAATTTCTTTCTGTACTTTGCCATGTCACTTGGGGATAGGAATGAACAGATACAGATTTGGTGCTAAACCAAACCTGAATTGTTTGCAACTTGTTGAAGATAAAAATGCACAAAAATACTACTAATGGAGTTCTGCCAAGGTCTGGACAAACGAAAACATATTTATGTGGGGCAGCATGCTCTAAGCTATCTTCTCTCTTTGGCAGTACAAGCATTTGTGAGGAAACATTTTCATTGCTGGACCATAATAAGAGGAAACTGGGATCTCAATTAGCTGGAGATCATCTCCAAAACATTACAAGTACTGCCAGTTCTAGTCTCATTCTGGAAACTGTGCACATGGCATAACAGAGGAAGTACAACATGTCCCCCAGCCACATCCTGGTATCAATCTGCAACATGTTAATTATACCATGATGGCATAAATAGAAATATGCAAATTATACATGGCTTTCCTGCTCATCATATCTTCAGATGATGTAAGTAAGCTTCAGCACTGCCCACAAGCTAATATTGCCCTAACTGATTTCTGTCATTTCCTTCTGGCCTGCTCCACTGCTTCACATATTACTGCTCAAGTTGGATTATCCATTAGGCTGTGTAATCTGAGGAACAAGATGACTCCTGTGCCATTATTATCTAGGAGTTTCCTCAATGTGAATAGTGTGCCTGCTCCTTCTTACAATTTCTATAAAAATCCCTCTAGTTTAAGATACACTGACAATTCCAGCAGCCAAAACTACAGGAAAACACAACATACTGATAGTATAGTGAAACAAAATGCTGCTTGTATTATAGACATTTGCCGGGTTCAGGAAAAGATATAATGCATAGAAGAGGCTGTATTGTAAGAAATTAGGTTAGTTTTTGAGGATTTGAAAACTAAATATTTATTAAAATAACCACCTTGAATAATATACTTTGTATATTATGGTGATGAAACTGGTTTTTGTAATAGATTTTATTCCTTTGGGAATTCCCCAAAGAAGAGCCATCATGTTCAAAATTAACCATTTTGTTTTCAAGTAAAAAACTTCTGCGGTGGCATTGGTAAGGAGTCCCACTTTTGGGACTGATTCGTTCAATTTGTGAATGATTTGTGATGCTAACACCAATCCATTGATTCCCTAGGCAACATAGGCCCGGAATGTCTGCAGACCTTTTGTTGCCATTGGAAACCCAATCTTAGTCCACATAACCTTAATAGGCAGCTCTCCCTGCCAACTGGAGAACTTCCATTCTGCCCTATACAGCAAGGAGCAGGAGGGTTAATCTCCTAGGCAACTGAAGAGATGGGCCTTCTGTAGCCATCGGAACACCAATCTCATCCCTTCAAACCCTGTTAGGCTGGTCTGTCTACCAACCAGAGACCTCCTGTTCTGCTCTATGTTAGTATTTCTTATATAAGGTACAGCTCTCTGCCTTTTCAGTTCCAGTAGACAGAGGAAGAGGGAGGACCTGTTGCTAGGATTTGGAGTTAGAGAGTGGAATTGGGAGCTTTTGGCTGGATTTGCTGCTGCTTTAAAAGAGATTGAAAAGCCTCTTTCTTATTTTCAGCTCTTGGCCTTGCTGAGAAGGTTGTTGAGTGAGGGTGCCGTCTTTCCTCCACCCTACCCAACCCCAGTCTCAGGGCATTGCCTGGCTCTGGGGCCTAGCTTGACTGAGGCCTACCTTTTTTCCCTTTAATTTTCTTTGCTTATATTCTTATTTAGGGCATTTGTTCTTCCTGGCTTGTTGAGTGAGGGTGGGTGGAGGAGAGCCTGCTGAAGTCTCCCTGCGAGTTTGGCATCTCTGGGTATGAAGGGGGCCATTGAAGTGCCCTGGGTTCTGATGAATCACAAAACTAATGAATTGTTTCGTGAAGCAGGATAATTTCATGAAAGTTCGTGATTCGTGGAATGCGACAAAACATGAAACTCTCATTTCGGTTTTTCCCCATTTCGTGCCCATCTCTACTTTCTAGTATCTGTTTTCTTCCATTTAAATACTTTCTAATGAGCTGGGATTTCAAATGCTGTCTGGTTGCATTCAAATATCCCCATTTCAGTTTCATTTCTCCCTTGTGAGAAATGAAATGGAAGGTCTTTAAGAGGCTCCAATTTCTCTTGCCCCTTTCCAAATTTTCCCCATTCAAATTAACTTTTTTTCCTTTTTTCCATCAATGGCAATGTAAAATAATGTAAAAGAAATGAAAGACTCATCAACAACAGCAATAAAAGTTGGGTAAATTCTTCAGAAAGGATTTCTAGGATCAAGAGCAAGTTGCTGTAGGAAAGGAATGGATGAAAATTTGCTCCCCCAACTCTCTCCCTGAGCTTTTCTGCATGATCCCACCTACTTTTTTGTTACCTCCATTCATTTTTGCCTTGTGTTTATTTCCTTGATTTCAAAAAGAAACATCTCCAGCTACAGCTTTTTTTATTGCTGTTGTTTTCCATACAATTAGATGAAAGTTTCAGGGTCTGCATCTCTCTCCCATTTGAACAGCAGGCCAAATTGTTGACAGATAGGAGAAAGTATCTCTGTTTGCAATGAAATGAAAATCACATTGCTAATTGTGACTTTTTTATTTACTATCCAGTTCTCAGGGATTGTATCATTCATCCAAGGTGTCTTCTCTACCAAGTTACAGACAGATAAGATAGCTCATCCCAGTTTAACAGGCAAATCTTCCTTTGCAGAGCAGGTGCAGGGATGCATTTCCAAGTCAAAAAGAAAAGTAAAAGTAGTATACCAAAGTAGGCACAGAGGTTGTGATTGGCAACAAACAACTCACTGTTTGTATGAATTAAAAAATAATTATAGTAGCTCACACATAGATCAGAGGAAACCACTATATGCAGAAGACTACACTAGAACTGGTTCTGAGGAAGGGAAAAATCAAACACTATTTAAATAAGGACACACACAGTAAATCACATTGTCTTTCACAAAACAAAGCTTATTACAGCAGCCTGCAATTAATAAAAGCACACCATATGACAGAAAACCCCATAAAAAGAACACAGAATCCTCCAAAGAAAGTACTCTCATTGGCATTGAATATAGAATCCAGAATCCTTTCCTAAGCCCCTATAATTATAATGATTAGCAAAATGCTATACAGAGACAGGCCTACCACCACAATCCTTTTCAGCAGGAACACTGGCTAACTTTTCTGGTTGGAAGAAGCCCATCATCATCTATTGAATCTCTTTTTCCCCTCTCTGCCCCTTCTGCTGACACTTTGTGCAACTATTGGAAGAAAACACCACAGGCACCAAAAGACATCTCAGACATTTCTGAAGGTTGTCCATAGTCATAACTGTTGTAATCAAATGCCTTATAATATTGATGATAATGAAAATGGCTTTTTGTTTAGTTATTTCATTAATTAATGTCCGCATGCAGATTCATATTGAAAAGTCCAATAGATAGCCAAAAGGTCCAAAAGCAAAGTAACCATCCATAAGGTTAGATGAAAAGACAAGGAAAGCAAGGAATAGATATGCAAGCAGGTACTAGAGGCAGACTTTCAACAAGAAATTTGCTGCAGGTGGGTGGTTTTCCTCCGTAAGGAACTGAGTACAGATGAACTGAAGCATGTTGAAAGACTTCAGTTGGATTACCATAGTCACCTGACTCGTAGTTCTATGGACTCCGAAGCAGAGATTCCTGTTAACTGGCTTGAAATGCCTCCAGTTCGCTCTTCTCACTAGTTGTCTTGATATGCTGTGTGTAAAGAAATGGCTTCTTCCCCATGTTGCATAGTTTGAGTGTGTAGTGCCTGTCAATCTTATTGAATGCAATAGGAGAGATTTAAGCATGCATTTAGTTTTCCCTTTGAAATCCATGAGCGTTAAAAGCTTGATGTTGGCTGGATTGTTCCTTTAAGCTTCTGTGGTTTTCAATAATTTGCTTTTCATAAATGTTTCATAGCCATATGTGTTTTGCTGTTGTATTTGAGTCAGATATTTGTTTGGCTATTGCTTGTAAGTCTGGCCTTTCAAAATTACCACTGCTGAGTCTGGAGCCCATCCATGATTTTCCTCTTAACAAAACCAAGGTGAATACTAAAGAGAACAGGTAAACCTGTACATTATTGCAATCCACTGCATACTGGCTTGTATTCAACCACGTGCACACTGAATGCTGACTGAGTTTCCTGAGTTCCTCTCCATTCCTGCAGCTCCTTCTCTGCTGTGGTGAGGGAAAGGAGGTGAAATCACTTTCTCTTTCCTGTCAGCAGAGAAGACTGATTTCACTTCCTCCTTCTTGCTCACTGTTGCACCCCAGCCCATGTGCTTATGCCATTTCCAAGACCACCAGAACCACCTTTCCAGAAGCTGGAAGGAGCCTTCCTCCAACTTAAGTGGCTCTTCTTGCAATGGGAAAATACACAGTTTGGGGGAAGGCTCCTTAGATTGGAGGAAGGCTTCAAACTTGAACCAAAAGGAAAGTGGAGTATAAATATTTTGATAGGCAAACTTTGCTCTGTGGAGTGATAGGGCAGGATCCACCCCAGCATCCACTTACTCAGCCTTGTGAAAGGCAGTGCAGCAAACAGCTGCCTCTTCCTCCTCTTCACAAGGCAAAACCTGGCCTACCATCCATGTGGTCTTCCTGGGCATCAGACCATCAAGAGATCTTCTAGCCAATTAAATGCCCACTCTCTGTCTGGGCTCTTTCCACCATCTTAGTGGCCCTAATTTCAAAGTTATCTTCTAGCTGTTAAATGACAGAATCACAGATTTGGAAGGGGCCATACAGACCTTCTAGTCCAACCCCCTGCCCAATGCAGGATGAGCCTAAAGCATCTCTGACAAATATTCATCCAGCCTCTTCTTGAAAACTGCCAGTGAAGGGGAGCTCACCACCTCCCTAGGAAGCTGATTCCACCTTTGAACTACTCTGACCGTGAAAAGGTTTATCCTAATATCCAGCTGGTACCTTTCTGCATGTAATTTAAGCCTGTTGCTTTGGGTCCTATCCTCTGTTGCCAACTGAAACAGCTCCTTGCCCTCCTCCAAATGACACCTTTCAAATATTTAAAGAGAGCAATCATGTCCCCTCTCAATCTCCTCTTCTCCAAACTAAACATTCCCAAGGCCCTCAGCCTTTCCTCGTAGGGCTCAGTCTCCAGACCCCTGATCCTCCTCGTCGCTCTCTTCTGCACCCTCTTGACTTTGTCCACATCCTTTTTGAAGTGGGGCCTCCAGAACTGCACACAGTACTCCAGGTGCAGCCTGACCAGGGCAGTATAGAGAGGAACTATCCTGCGATTTTGATGCAATGGCCCTTTTGATACAACCCAAGACTGAGTTTGCCTTTTTTGCCACCACATCACACTGACTGCTCATATTTAGTTTACAGTCCACTCTTACCCCAAGATCTCTTTTGCATACACTACTACCCAGAAGTGTATCTTCTATCCTGTATTTGTGCTTCACATTTTTGTGGCCCATATATAATACTGCACACTTATCTATGTTGAATTGCATCCTGTTCACAACCTCCCACTTCTCCAGAGTATTCAGGTCTTGTTGAATTTTAACTCTGTCTTCTTGGATGTTTGCCACACCTCCCAATTTGGTATCATCAGCAAATTTAACGAGTAGCCCATTTACCCCTTCATCCAGATCATTGATAAAAATAGTGAAATGTACCGGGCCCAAACCCGAGCCCTGTGGCACCTCACTGGACACCTACCTCCAATATGATGAAACACCATTGACCACCACTCTTTGGGTGCCGTCCTCTAACCAGTTCCTTATCCACCAAACTGTCCTATAGTCCAGTCCGCAGTCTTCCAGTTTAAAGATGTCTTCAATGAATCTTCAGTTAACCTTCTGTTAATCTTATAGCATAAATCTTCTGTTAATCTTATAGCATAAAGCTTTTGAGGGTAGCATTTTCTTCTTCCACATGTTGTAAACCTTTTTTATTATATTTCAGGTGCCACTGCAGAAAATTACCTCATTCATAAAAATTAGTATTTGCCTGTTGGAGTCATTCATCATTACCTTGCTGTTATTCCATTGTTCTGAATGCTTCATATAGTGCCATTCTTTAAGAGGTCATAAATTTATCATTTCTATAACTATTAAATGTTTCCCTAGTAACATAGTTCTGCTTCTCATTTACATTTTCAGTTCTTTTGTTGTCATTGTTTTTCGCTATGTGCAAGTATGCATATTTTTGATGTTGCAAAAGTCACTTGGAGAACTGTTCTATTTAGACCCTGTAACAATGTTGTGGCCCACCACTGCAGCCACCATGAGCAAGAGCTTCCCCCTCCCTGAAAAGTGGGACCAGAAAGGTGGCAGGACCCGGTGAGGGTCACACTCACAGCCTGCAGCATTTGGGATCAGCCCCCAGGTTCAGGAGAGGCAGGTGGGGCTTCAATGAGTGACAGGAATGACAACTGGAAACCACACAAGAGCCCAGAAGGCCCATTGGAGGTGATGGGAGTGAAAAGCACCCACAGACTTGTGGCAGTGCCATTTGAACACATCACTGCATCACAAAGATGCAAGAACGTGGGTTGGACCACAAGACCCATGCTCCGGTCCTAGGGTGACACCCCCCAAGAGTGGACTGATGGCCTGCAGGAGCAGAGAAACTGCTCCGAGGGCCGTTGTCCACCCCCTCCCTGTGACAGATTTCCCAAGCCCATCCCTGCCTCCGCAAACAGCAAAAAGGTGGGTGGTCCATCCTCCCAGAGGAGGAGCCCCAGAAATCTCAAGATGTCGCTCCACATCCCCCACTCCCAACAGCAACCATTCCCCTTCTCCCACATGCAGTGGTCATCTGCCTGGCTTATCAGATGCTGGCAACTTTGTCAGATAATGAGAGTCCTCCATGGTGCCCCCCCCACGAGACATGCATGGGCCACATGGAAGGGGACAAGGAAGGGGGCAGGGAAGCTGGACAGCACCCCAAGGCACTTGACACCTGCTCCTTCTGGCAACAGAGCCCACTCTATCCATCCCAGCCCTGAGCCACAGATCAGTCACTGGGCTGTGTGAAAAGACATCCCTATGGGGAGTTGGGGGGACTACTGTCATAATCAGGAAGCAAGGAAACTGACAGGCAGTTTGTTGTTTTTCAACACATCTTTTATTAAACCGGAAAAGTTGAAGAGGTTCTCTGGACATGTTTCCTGACAATGTTCCTCGATAAGAAAGGGAGCAAAGGCAGTTTGTACAGCAGTCATCCCTCATCCTGCCCTCGCAGGTCTCCCGAACAAAAGAGCCATGCTCCTTGGTCTCCCAGACGAGTTGCGACCTGCCTGCAAGTGAAAGAGACGTGGCAAGAAACCCAGCCCTGTCTGAGCCACGGCCCAGTCTGCCACGTTCTGGGAGGGTGTCCATGGGTGAGAGTGGCTGTGACAGCACCAGTATCACATGTCCAGCCTGCAACCAGAAGATGCATGACCCTCTAGTAAGAAAGTTCTGTGCATCAGAATGGTCTTATCCTGTGAGGGAGAAAGTCAAGGGGCTGACCACCCTCCATCAACAGGAAGTTATGAACACCCTGTCAACCTGACCTGTAGTCTCACTTCTTCTTCTGTTGGGAGGGGCCTCAGCTGAGGGAGTCGGAACAGAGCCCCCAAATGGCAACCCCCCCCCCCCAAATGGCTGTGTCAAGAGCAGTTTTCTGGGCAACTGTCTCCTTGGCAGGCAGCTGCTGAGCCTCACCTGCAGAGGTTGGCATTTGGAAGGGTTCAGGTTAGGAGGGCAGCTGGCACAAATCAGTGAGCTGGGGTAGCTGCTGCCCCACCTCCTTCTTATCTGTCAGTGCTCCCTCGCCCCTTCTGGAGCTGGGACTCAAGAGTCAGATAACCTGCAAGGGGACTTGGGTGGTTGTTGTTAGTCAGACATTCTAGACTTTGCTCTTCTTCCCTTGAGCAAGTGCAAAGTGCTCCCAATTTTTCACTAAATCCCCCCCAGTGTACCAATAGCCTCATGGCACAGACTGGTAAGGTGCCCAACCTCTGCTTACAACCTGAGTTCAATCCTGGCGGAAGCTGGGTCCAGATAGTCAAGGTTGACTCAAGGTTGGCTCAGCCTTCCATCCTTACGTTGGTAAAATGAGTACCCAGTTTCCTGGGGGTAAAGTGTAGATGACTGAAAAAGGCAATGGCAAACCACCCCGTAACAAAAAGTTTGCCAAGAAAACATCATGATGCGACATTCCCCCATGGGTCAGTAATGACTTGGTGCTTGCACAGGGGACTACCTTTACCTTTACCCTAACCCCCCCCCCAGTGCACTCATGACCCACCACTGTGTGTACCCACTCTCTTGCCTTGTGCACAAAGTTCCCACTGCAAGACGCTGCCAGGCAGAGCCTCTGGCCGCCGCCTACTTACCTGAGTTCATGAGCAGTGCAGCTGGAGGTATGTAGGATGCATGGACAGACGATTGGGCATGAGGAAGGAAGCTCACCCACCCCAGAAGCACATGCGGATTGGTCCCCTCAGTAGTTGCCATCCTATGCCCCATTCAGGCCTCATGGGTAGGTCCAGGAGCCAGGAGGATGGCCCAAGTTTTCCCGTTGAATAGGCACCTATGAGCTACGCCTCCATTTTTCATGGCGTAACTTTCCACTGCTGCAGGGGTCATTCCTGGGCCTGGAGTGGCTTTGGAAGCCGACTAACTCACAAACCATCCCCTGCCCCACCCTCTCCACCACCAGTGTGGGATGTTGCACCGGACTTACGCCTCTGCCCAGCTGCCAAGCGTGCCCGTCAGTGGTGACCCATCTGTGGTAGTGCACCTCGGGCAGCCACCAGCAGAAAGGGGTTATGCCCACGTAAGTGCCATTTATGCCCGTGCAAGCCTTAGTTCTCTCCCTTTGGACACCTTCCCATAGAATTGCAGAGTAAGAACCACATTTGACTGAGAATATCGGACACTATAGTCAGACTATTGGAGTTAAAGAAATCTATTTTATTTAGATTATCATTGCCATTTCAAATAGTATTTCCTCTTGTTCATGCTCGTTTTTGACTATTAATTTGTGTGTGTTTTAGGGCTCAATTCACCTATGGTGAATTCACCTGCTCTCTTGTGCACAGAGCAGAACACAGAAGTGAGGGTGGTAGGACTTTGAAGGATGACTGGTTAGAACTACCTTCGTTTTGTGAAATTGTGTTTCCTTACCTGTTTGTCTCTCACAGTTCCTCCATATTAACACAACTGCATATACTAGAATTACTTTCCCTAACAAATTCAATCTCTAGCTATAATTCTTGTCGCACCAAGATTATTTTATTGAACTGCTGTCAAGATTTTATAAATATATTTTTAAACTGCCTGGTCCTCTTAACTTTCAGTTTCACAGCATACTAATTATGATCTTTCTCGTGTCAATTCCTTGATACAGTCCAATGCCTCCAGCACTTTTCATTTTAAAGATAGTCAGGGCAATTAGTAATAATGCATTCTGTATAATTCCAAAAAGATTTTGCTTCCATTTTATAAGGAATAGTTTATATTTTCCAAGTTTGGCCACCACACATTTCTCCATAGCCTTCATCGTTCAATTATAATCCCTAACTTTTGGAATTAAAGCATCACTAATGATATATTTATACCCCAATATTGAGCAAAATTCAAAAGTTATGTTTCATATCCTTCGGGATATTTGTTGGAACATAACAATCAATAATTCTGTTTTTCATGAGATGTTTCAAGCATAACTTTGAACAATCAAAATATGATTAGACTTTAAACAATTTCTTACCAAATCATCATTAATATTATACCCTCTAGTGGCAGCAGTTTTGACTTACTGAATATTATGTCTGTTCTCAGTTTTTAATCTTCCTTTGACAACTATAGTCAGATAACTGCCCTAACAGCTATGTTTTTAGGGACACCACTTCTTTTGAGGTGCAGAAGCTCTGGTTAAGGTTTTTCAAAGTTTGGACAAGAGTTATTAGGTTCTCAGCATTCTGATAGGTTAGTTCACTAATGTTTTCTCTACACCATCCTTGTATCATCCCAGCAAACATCATCACTTGTTCCTAACTGCAAGAAGCTAAGAGTTTAGCCTGTTGGGTCATAAGTAATGTCAAGAATCATACAGAAGCTAGAATATGCTGAGTTAAAGACAGGGGTTTGGGGTTTTTTACCATTATACCCATTTTTCTACTAAGTGGAGACATACAACAACGTCATTACAACATCATTTTACTTCCTCTGTTTTATCCTCAGAACAAGGCTGAGGCTTGGCTGAGAGACAGTGAGTGGCCCAAGATTACCTAGCAAGCTTCCATGGCAAAGTAGGAATTTGAAGCTGGATCTCACAGATCTTAGTCTGCCACTCAAACACTACACCCTGCTAGCTTTCTATCTTGGAATGGGAAATCCATTCCAATGTCATTCCCCGTGATGAGGAAACTACATAAATACTAATACTAGAACAGCAGGGCATAAAATAGAACAATACAAAGGTAATATATCAAACACAGCTAGGTGGCAAACAGAGAAATGGAGAGATTGCCAAAGGCAGTCAAAAGGGAGAGCCTGTGATCCAGAACTTGTTCTTTCCAATGCAGAAGGCTTGAGGCTCAAACACTGGCATTTTCCAGTGAAAGACAACATGTTAGAAAGGACTGGTTCTTTGCCTGAGACCCTGGAAAATGGCTACCACTTAACTAAATAGAGAAGGCGATCTTCAGCTAGGTATACAAATCTGATCCAGTATAAGGCACCTTCCTGTGTTCATATCTCTATGACTGACCTTATAAAAGGTCTGGCCAATTAGAGCTTGGGGCTCCATTTTGTGTGAGTGGAAACTGCTGTTGGGGGAGGGTACCTTCCGGAGGGTCAGCAAGGTGGCTGATGTCTATGGCTACCAGTTTTTTATTTCCGGCGTAGGCCAGAAGGTGTGTGATGAGTGCAGCCGCCGGGCCTGTTGGGCTGGGGGAGGCGGCAGCAGGCCTGCATCCACTGCATAACCAAATGATCCAGCAACAGTCTGCAAAGAAAACCCTCCAGCAAGACATGATGGCGTGTGCGGAGGCCTTGCACACACAAACACACACTCTGGTGGGTCAGAGACACCAACACACGTCCACCAGATGGGGACATTTGGCATTAGAACCAATGCTCTTGTCCACACCATGCGTGGTGCACCGCAAAAACACCGGCTGGACATGGAGCATTGGCTGTTTAGGTGAATGGAATAGATAGGTTTATTGATAGACAGGTGCATAGCTGTATGGGATAGGTATATAGGATAGAGGGATGCATGGATACATGGAATACCTGTATTGGATTGACAGGAGAGATATCATGTTCAGGGATATAGGGGAGACAGGTGGATCACATTACTATCTGCGTTATCCCATCATTGGAAAGTTGGAAGGAAAGAACCAAGGCTGGGAGGTGGACCCCGCCCATAACGTGTAGAAGCAGAAGCTCATGTGCTGACCATCGATGCGGTGGAGGATGCCCTCCCCCCCTCATGGAGGAGGCATCGTTTCCCCTAGGAAAGGGGATTGTGGGCAGACAGGTAGGTGCTCACGTGTGCAGCTGTAGGATGCCCCCCGCATCACCCATCTTCCTGCCTTCGCGGAAAGGACGGGAGTCACAGGACCCATTCTCCCCTGCTCAGAATAGACAGCAACTGCTTCACAGATGCCCCTCATGGCCAAAACCATTAGCACCAGGCAGCACCCACCTTCCTGCCTTCATGGAAAGGGCTGGATGTGCAGGACAGGAGAGGTTGGGAAGGGTCAGAGTGTGTTCCAGATAGGGAGAAGTTTAAATAGAGACCACCAGCCCCAAGAACTGAGTGGTGATAGAGCAGTCCACACCAGTCAGAGACACCTTTCCTGTGCAGGCAGGAGATGCACTTAAAATAAGTGGCGTAGGCTCCCACCAGCATCGCCCACCATCCTGCTTTTGTGGAAAGGATGGAAGAGACAGGACAGGAGAGGTCATTGGGAAGGGTTGGACTGGTTCCAGAGAGGGATAGATCAACAGAGGGACCAGGAACTGGGAAGATCCCGACCGTTGCAAGGCCTCATCTGAGCAACCCACTGAGGTGCTCAGTGGCGGCAGCTTCCTGCTTTCACAGAAAGGACAGGAGGGAGAGGAGATGTTGTTTGGAGGGGTCGGAACAGTTCCAGAGCAGGCAAGGTTCAAAGAGGGATGGTGAACTTGTCAGGGAGACAGGGACAGAGGGTTACCACTTCCTGGCCATCTTGTGGAGCAGGACTGGGAAACACCCAAAGATTTGGGAGCCTTCATCTTCGAAATCCACTGATCTTGTCAGCGGCGGAAGCAGCCATCACCTGCCCTCCGGCCTTCATGGAAAGGACGGTATGGACAGGTCAGGAGAGGTCGTTGGGGAGGGTCGGAATGGTTCCAGAGAGGGTCATTTTCATAGAGGGATGGGGAGCTTGACAGAGAGAGGAGGACGAAGAGGACCCCAACATCCACCGTGCCAGATTGCACAGACTGCTCCGGCAGAGGCTTGTCCGCCCCTCCTGTGTCGCAGTAGAGGCCGTTGCTGGCATCACCCAACTTCCTGCCTTTGTGGAAAGAACGGGGTGAGCAGGACAGGAGAAGGTGGGAGGGGTCGGAGCGGTTACAGAGACGGAGAGGTAAAAAGAGGGAATGTCCAGGACCTTGATGGGGAGAGGAGAACAACGGGTTGCCGCCAGCTGCATCAGGACTGGGAATACCCCTTCGTTGGAGAGCCATGAGCCAAGAAACCCACTGAGTCGTGGAGTGACGGCGGCAGCTGACATCACGCACCTTAATGCCTTCGCAGACAGGATGGGACAGGCAGGATGGGAGAGGTCGTTGGGAGGGGTCCGTGCAGTTCCAGAGATGGGGAGGTTGAAAGGGGGAATGGGAATTTGTCAAGGATAAAAGTGGAACCAAGGCAACATGGATGCATTGCAGAGAACGACCAGGATGGAAAACCCCAACATCCACCGTGTTGGATTATGCAGACTGCTCCAGGAGAGGCTTGTCCACCCCTCCAATCTCGAGGTGGAGGCTGTTGCCAGCATCACCCACCCTCCTGCCTTTGTGGAAAGGACAGGTGTTGTGGCCAGGACTCATTCCCCCCCTGCTCAGAGGGGAGGGGACAGCAGGTGCCCATGGATGGGGGAACCCGTGCTCCACAACTACATGTGCAACAGCTCCTGATCTGCCCCTCGTGGCCAAGAGCAGCAGCAGCGGGCAGCACCCACCTTCCTGCCATCGCGGAAAGGGAAGGTGGGAGGGACCCATTCCCCCCCCATGCCCAGAGGGGTCAGTAGGAGCCCATAGATGGGGGCCCCTGGGCAGGGTTGCCCTATCATCAGCAGCAGAGCTGTCCCTCGTGGTCAAAAGCGGCGGCAGCTGACATCACCTACCATCCTGCCTTCATGGAAAGGATGGGGTGGGCATGACAGGAGAGGTCATTGGGAAGGGTCATTCCGGTTCCAACCGCAGGCGGCAAAGATGAAAGAGGGACCATCCAGGGAATTGTCAGCTAGAGGACAGGATGGGTAGGACAGGTTGTGGGGAGGGGTTGTATAGTTGCCATCAAGAGAGGGAGAGGTTGAAAGAGGGACTGTCAGGGAACTTGTCTGGGAGAGGAAGACCATAAGTTGCCAGCCATGGAAGCAGCGCCAAGAACCAAGGAGTGCTGGAGCCCGCTGCACAGCAGCTTGAATGAGAGCCACAGTAGACTTGGGGAGGCTCAGAGGGCAGATAGGTCCAGGTCCAAGGAGGAATTCCCAAGGAGATTGAGGTTGACCTTCATGAAGGTCAACATGTCCAGTAGGTCCGGGTGCAGATGTGTGTGGCGGGGATGGAGGAGGTCTCCCAGGTGGGAGAACACCCGCTCGCTCTGCACACTGGTGGGAGAGCAGGACGGAATGTGGGTTGCCACGATGGACAGGTCCGGCCATACGGAAGATTTTCTTGCCTAATACTTCAAGGGATTAGAGTGGGAGGGCTCGGTGGGCTCCACCAAGTACTCTCGCACCATAGCCCCCACTGAGTCCTCCACTGCGAGCATTGTGCCCACTGTGCTGTGTCCAACCATGCAGCCCACCAACGAGGCCCAGAGATCAAATAGGGCCATTTGGGTCGGTCTCTCCTGGCATGGCTCTCTTTCCAACTCCCCCTGCCCCTCCTCCTCCTCCTGCTCTTCCTTCTCCACCGCCCACCCCTCACCCCTGCCCGGTTCCCTCAGGCCTGCCTTCTCTTTCTGGTAACAGAGCACTGCTGTGCAGAGCTCCTTTTTCCAGAGCAGCATCTGACCCATCTGCATGGCAATGCTATCCTTGATCTGGGGGTCACAGAGGGAGGCCATTTGGTACGGCACCTCATGGTGCAGAGGATGCAAGCGCTCGGCCATGCATGCCTGGATCCTTCTCACAAAGTCCTGGACCCTGGAGAGCAGCTCTTTCTCATGCTCAAGCTCCCTGGCCAGGAACTGGTCAAGCCTGTGGATGAGGGGGATGACTTGACCCAGGCTGGCCTTGTAGGAGCACAGGAGCATGGTAGCCTCCTTAATGGGTTTCAGTATCCAGGACATCTGGGCAAGGACTCTCTGTTCCATGGAGGTGAGGCTTAGCTCCTCTCCCCTCCTCAGAATGTCCGTGGATAACAGGATGTCCTGAAACAGGCCCTTCTGCTCCATCAGACGGCATATCATGTCATAGGTGGAGTTCCAGTGGATGGGCAGGTCCTGAAAGAGTTGGTGCTTGTGGTCTCCCCTCCCCCTGGAACAGCTTGCGGGAAGAGATGGTGCTGCGAGAGAAGTAGGAAGCAATGCGGCGGCAGTTCTCCAGCAGATTGCACATCCACAAGGTTCCCTTGTCCCAGCTGTCCCTTGGCTTGCTCCCCAGCCCAAGCACATCCCTCATCACCAGGTGCAGCTTGTGCGCCATGCACACAAGGCCCGCGAGTGATGCCTCTTTCAGGGCTGCCAACATATTGCTTCCTGCGTCTGTCACCATGAAGCCATGGACAAACCCTTCCGCCCCTGCTGTCCAGTCTCTCAGAGCCACCTTCATGGTGGTGGCGATGTTCTTCCCAGTATGGACCTCATTCATCCCCCGGGCCTGGAGAAGAACTACCCTGTAGCCCAGTGTCAAGCATGGCGCCTTTTTACGGAGGCCAGTTCATGGCCTAGGGTGGCCAAGGTCCTCTGGTTGCCACCAGTGTGCGGTGATGGCAAGGTACCAGTGGTGGCAGCCGCTCCAGAGGTCGGCCATTAAGTGTACAGTATGACCTTCGGCTGCCGACAGCTCCCTGAGCACCATGTCTCGCACAGACTGGTAGAGGGCAAGCAGGACTCGATGCCCAACGGTGCACCATGACGTCATGGAGAACCATGGGGCAAAGTGCTGAAGCAGCCTTTGGAAGCCCATGCCCTCCACGATGGATAGGGGGAATCCTTGCAGGGCAATTGTCTCTGCCACCACACTAACGCCCGCCTCCTGAGCCCTTGACCTCACCCTTTTCAACGGAACTATACCCAAGCCCGATGGAACAACCTCCCCAAGGGCGGCCTGCCTGACCATTCTGCTCTCTCTGGCAGCACCCTCGAGGCAAGGCTTCTTTCTTGGGGTGGATTCCGGTGACCATCTCACTGATCCCGGCTCAGAAGAGCTGGTAGCCCTCTGTCTCTCCCCGCCGGATGTTTCGCTGGCTGAGGACGGAGACCACAGGTGCCTGGTCAGGACCATCGATGACAAGTGCTTCAGGTCATTGCCCCTGCACACCAGGGCATCACAGACATGGCACTGCACCACACGGGGGTCATTTGGAAGGGCTCAGAACTGCCTCCATACAGACAACTTGAACCATGGCCCACTAACTGTTCCTGGGGAGGGAGGACGAAGGGTTACTGGCTGTACTGCGAAGCTAGCAACGGAAGATGGAGTGAAGAGTGGACTGCAGGCAGGCACAGCTCTAGGAGTTTGGGATGGGGACGGGATGGATGTTTCATCTAACCCAAACCATTCCTCCATGGATCCCTCAGCCTCCTCCTCCTCAAACATTTGAAAGAGTTCATTTTCCCCCGGCAGCAAAAGCTCTTTGGCGTCCTCCACAGCCCCCACAGGTGATTTTTGGGGAGCAGGAGTCTCTGCTGCTGCAGAGCCCTGCCCAGTACTGCTTCCCACAGGGCAACTGGGACAATCTTTGCACTTCCCCCCACGACCACCCTTCACCCCAAGCCAAAGTCTCATTGTGCCAACAAACCAAAATTAAGGAGGGGAAAAAAGGAGACAACACTGTGAGCCCTCAGCTGAGGTGCCCACTGAGCTTGGCCCCAGGGCCTTGCAGCAGCCCTGGAACCAGAGGCTGGGGCTAGAGCCCTAGCCCAGCACTCCCAGAAGCCGATCAGATCAGGCACTGTTACTAATAATCATCAGTGTGAGCCCTCAGCTGAGATGCCCACTGAGCTTGGCCCCAGGGCCTGGCAGCAGCCCTGAAACCAGAGGAAGGGGCTAGAGCCCTAGCCCAGCACGCCCAGAAGCCTGACCAGATCAGGCACTGGTACTAAGAATAATCAATGTGAGCCCTCAGCCAAGGTGCCCACAGAGCTTGGCCCCAGGGCCTGGTAGCAGCCCTGGAACCAGAGGGGATAGATCCCTATCCCACCCACCACACACAGATAAAATCCCAGTTTCAATGCACTCTCCCTGTCTCTCTCCCAAAAGGCTAGCAACAGCTGTCTCCCACTCCACTGCTTGCTGAAACTGAAAGCCAGAACTGGGAGCACAGTGCCCAGAGGTCTCATAGGGAAAAGCAGTCAGAACTCTGGCAGTCAGAACTGCCTAACAGGGTTTGCAGGGATGAGATTGGAGTGCCCATGGCTACAGAACACCACCCCTTCACCCTCCCTTCCTCTTAGTCTCTCCTGCTAATTTGCAGCTCCACTCTTGGAAGGAAGACCTGCCCATCAAGCAAAGTTGGGCTCAGATTGGGGTTTCCAGGGCGACAGAAGGAGTGCAGACAGAGTTCAGGCACTCCCAGCCTCCGTTGCCCAGGGAATTGATTGAAGGTGCCTGACTGTCTGGCTTCATGAAGAGCGGACAAACACAACGAACAAGGCTTGCGATGACCGCTTATTTGTTTGCGATGGTGCCTCACGAACAGCTTGTTTGTGAACAGACGAACGGGCTGTTTGTGGGTTTTTTTCGTTCGTAATGCTATTAGTGCCCATGTCTAGTCAGAATTCACCAGACACATGCAGCCATAATTCTGGTTTCACTAACTAACCATAGATAAAATTAGCCTTGGTTTTGCATTATGAGTGAAGGGGAGGGATGAGGTCTCCTGTTATAACTGGACATCTCCTAGCCTGGGCGATCCATTTGCCACTGCTACTCAAAAGGCCTGTAGGGAGAAAATGGGGGAGGTGGCATTCCCCCCCATAGTTGTAACATCACTTCCAGCATGAATTGGAATTGACATCAATGTCTCAGGGTGACACGCTAGCATTTCCCCCAGACTCTATGGTAAAACTGACGTCACAATGCCAGGGATGCTGGAACTGGTAGGTCCCCACCCTCAACATTTCCCACTGTGGGCTGGCAACCCTCGTGCGAACCAAGCCATAGTCTCCATGTAATGTTTTCCTGCATTTTCTATGACACTGAAGTTTCATCCATCATAAAAATAACCCAGGCCAGCTCCACTATGGGGCTCCCAGTCCAATGTTATGATGTATAAAGCAGTAAATGTAGGAGATGATGGGGATCAGCTTGTGCAAGAGCGCTGAAGTTCACTCAGGATATAATTCATAAAAATTGGTCCCTTGGGCCTTTGTGTTAAAGCCACTTGGGACCAATTTTATGATGGCTATTTGCACAGTATTTTGTACATGTGATTTGTTATTTTTCATCCAAGCTAAGCCCTAAAGACGACAGTCATAATCCAGTGTACTGAACAACATTTTTAATTTCAACTGAAATCTGTATACTGGATTGTATCCTACATCTTCTGTGAATGGCTGCATAGGTAGCATTAGTAGAAAATATACAAAACAATAATGTGCCTTTTATCTGATATTACCAAGGGCATCTGAGTTCCCATCCACAGGAGGTGTTTAACTGCTTTCTTTTTTTGTCCCTGACCATTATTCTTAAACAAATATGGGTGTTGCTCTTTGATACCAATAGCTGTCCCCCATAAACAAAAAAATCTCTTTCCCTAGAAAGACCAAGTACTATATAGTTTTTTGAGATATAGGGTGTCTTTCCAATGTAAATTAAAATGACTAAAATAGTGTGTGGGTTTTACACTGCTTTCTTTGGAAGGTTATTCCAAAATGGAGAAAAGTGGGATTAAACAACTCATTGAATTGTCATGTGATATATTATTATTCTTTTATGTTAAATTGATGTCTCATTGTACTAATTGCTGAAATGAGTTCTGCAGATTTCTTTACTTCCAGAAAGTAATGCTCACAAGTGGTTAAGTGGTTGGGTCAGCACTCTGCTGATTCAAATCCTGCTACTGCGATGAGCTCAACAGGTGGCCTTGAGTAAGCCACTCCTCTCAGCCCCAGCTCCCCAGCTGTATTGTGGGGATAATAATGACACTGATTTCGTTCACTGCTCTGACTGTGGCCCTAATCTGCCTAGAAGAGTGGTCTATAAGTACTATCATCATCATCATTATATAAGAAGTGGGGGATATATTAATTGAAAAAGAAACAGGGCGCATACTGTTGTGAAGCTGATTTTTTTCTTTACTGGGATATTTGAAAACCACAGGAGAAAGTAAATAGCTGGAATTATTTATGAATACACAAATGTTGCATAGAAGTTGAAATAGCATGTCAATAGATAATTTGGGGCCAGTTTACTACTACCTCTCAGCAAAACCTTCCCCACAAAATTTTGAGAAGAAAATGGTGGTGGGAAGAACCATGGACCTCCTTGGAGGACAAGCAAGTTGAAAATGTAATAAAGAAAAGAGAGATGGACGACCTAAAAGGTATCTTTCAAAACGGAATTATTATAGAAAAACAGGAGTCCAATAGAAATGATAACACTGATGAAACAGTAAGAATTTGAAATGCCAAATAGCACAAACGTAATCCAGCCAAATGTAAGCACTATGCAACCTAATCCTATGTATGTTTCCTTAGAAACAAGTAACACTGGATTCAAAGTGACTTACTCCCAAGGATATAGGAATAGGATTGCATCCTTAAAGTCCCAGTCTCTTCAATTAGTCATTCTGCTGAAATGACCAAAGTGTTGGAGCCAGAAATCAATGTTTTCCAATAAAATTGCCAAATTTTATAGATTATTTGAATCAATAAGACATTACAAAATGTCACTGGGAGTTTTTTTCATATTCCATTAATGGACATTATTACATGGAATTATTATGTATGTTCATTTACTTTTCTTCCAGTATTTTAAAGTAATTGTTAACTGGACATTCATCCCACGGTTTTGTTCCCTCTTTGTCTGTCTTTAATAGCACCAGATAAAGAACATCCCTGTGCAATAAGAAACAAGAAAATTCATGCCTGATATTACAGGAACTTCCCTGGTGTCGCAGAGGACATAGCTACTTAAATTTAGATTTGAGGAGAATCTCTGGTCTTTGGGATTTACTCTTATTAATGATTTCCATTCATCATCTCTCTGGAAGAGCAATATCATTCACTACCTGTCTGGACAGATGAAATTAGGTGTTTATGAACCAGACTAGCCTCCCAGGGGTATTGCAGGAAAGCAATTAAATAGCTGTGTGTTATAATATTGCTGCCAGTCAAAGAAGTTTTCACTTATCTCTTTTTTTCAGAATTTATTCTCTAGTTTGTAAAATTAACCTTCCAACCTTAAGGAGTTTTTTCTCTCTCAGTACCTGCCTGGTTCTCCACCTGAGCTGGTAAGAGAGGTTCATTTATATGTGAAGAATCACTCTGAATTCACTCCCCCCCTCCCCTTTTCTAGACAGGAAAAGCTGATGGCAAGCAATAAGAAAAAGATATGAAATATTATTTTGTAGGAGCCAACTACCTACAATGAAATATGTGGTCTTGTGTCACTATTAAACGGATTAAAGTCTCAAAGCTACTGTTGGATTCCATGGGTTGGATCCATCCAGATTTTTCACTTAATCTCACCCAACCCCTCTTATTATTACAGCCCTTGTTCCGTGTGGTTTTTGTATAAGCAGGCCCCATGATCCCTGCATAGCCTTTTGGGGTGGCCAAAGGAGATCCCTCCTTCCTTTTTCACTAACAGAAAAGCTGGCTGGATCCAATCCACTATCTGGTTCAGTAACTGATGTGCAGCACGACCCTCATCAAAAATGTGCATCTTTTCATGGCTCAGTCTTCCCATGGACCATGGGAAGAGCCCCCTTCCATTCCTGTTGCAGAAGCGCTAATTACAAACTTCTAAGAAGTGTGGGGAAGTGATCACTTTTATTCAAGAGTTCTTAAACTGACTTGTACAGTTTTGGTGCATGCCCATTCAAGTAATGCAACTAGGGAATTGTGCTGCAAGTGCATGCAGGAAGGAACATAATGCCTAAGCAATAGTGCAATGCACCCTTATCTTTCTGTGTTGTCAGGCCCGTAGCTATGAATGGCATAGGGGCAATGACCCCAGAAATATATTATGTTCCACCTCTGAATTCCCAAAATGAATGTTTTAAATGTCATTAGCTCTTTTTGGTGAAGAGGTACAATGAGAAAGGCACATATAAATTTTTGGCCAGATTGCCTTAGAAGGAATGAAGAAGGGGGAAGCTACAAGTTCTCTGGAGCTGAGTCAGTTAACCCTTTCCTAACCAAATTCATTCTCTTCTGTTCAGTACCATTCCCTTTTCTCCCTGGGTAGGGTTGCTGACTGAGTGCTGGCAACTCGCTGGAGGCTGAGGGGTGAGGAAATTCAAATTGCAGTGTGATATCCCTTCTGGTGCAACCCCAGAAGTATTGTTATGATATCAAGATGACACTCTAGGATTTACCATAGAGTTTTTGTGGACTATTAGAGTGTCAGGCGGGCATGATGACGTAACTTCCAGAATGTGATGGACAGTGTTAGCAGTCAGACCCCTTCATTACACTGAAAGGGCAGTTTATAAATATGGAAAATCATAAACCCTTTCTCCTCCATGCTTCCAGCACAGAACACTGTCTGGCTAGGCACAGCGGATACAATTCTGGCTGGAGCTGGAAAATTAGTAGAAGGTATGTCAGATTGACTAGTTACCCCTCCACATCCTGGAGAAGCAGTTAAGTAAAATAAAGAGGACCTCCAAGAGTTCCTGAGTTAATCTTATCTACACCCTTCTGATCTTCCAAACCTGAGCTATTCAGGGATCTGATAAACCCTTACCATTTAGCAATCACAGGTCATCAAGCACATTTCTCAACTATAGTTCCTCCTAGATAACCATATCTAACCTCTCCCAAAGTATCGCCCATCTCCAGAGACAACTAATAAGTTATTGTTGGACACATTTTGCTCTGTAATTGGGCTGCCCAGCCATGTGCTCTGTGTGTGTGTTCTGGACACATCCACACAGCCTCAGATTACATCTAGGTGCTCTCTTCCCCTTCCACTGACTTTCTCTCCCTTCAGGACTGGTAAATATCACTCCATCTCAATTACTCTTTTCATTTCCTCTCAGCTTTCTAGTTAGCTCTGTATGTATGCTGTGTGTGTTCCCTGTGTATTTGCTTTTTGCTCTGTTAATAAAGAAACCTTTCCTATTGCATACCCACCTATTTACTTGAGAGTTCTCTAAGGGAATGATCCTGGTATATATTGGTAGCAACCGTGCAGTTACCCCCTCTTGTTGTGTCTCCTTGAATGCTAATTCCCCCAACTCACAAGGACACACACACACACACATTTGGGTAACAACGAGCCTGGCTCCAGCTCTGCCTCTCCTCAAAACTAACCAATGAGAGGAGGCAGAATGCTGGCCAGTGTCAGTTGGAGTCCATTGGAGAGAGTGAGAGGAAAAGGAGATGGCTTTTGGAGCTGCTGAGAGAAGGCAGCAGAGAGATAGCAGGCAGTTAATTAGTTCTGATGCATTGTAACCGTCCCCATTTAACCACAATTTATTTATGAGTTTTTAAAATGATTCATTCCAGTGTTCTGTCTTGTTAATAAAAAAACATTTCTTGTCCCTGTTTTAACCCTGGCTGGCTTGAAATTGTTGGCTAAGGGAAAATATCATGCACACAGGCCTCAAACACTTGGATTACATTAAATGGGCCAAGTTTAAGTAAATGGTGACAGTGTATATCAAGGAAAGTAAACTCTCAATTTCCCTTTCCCAATAACTTTGGGCAATAGCTGGGTAAGGGGGAGTAAATATAAGAAATGGGCTACCTGTCTGGTAAAGCCTCTGTGGAAAGAGAAGGGATCCTGCATTTATCTGGGTCAGATCTCTCTGCCTGATAATAAAGAGTAGATAGGTGGCGTGTTGTGACTGCCCTTTACTGCCTGGGAAGCCCCCAAACCTATGAAGGGAGGTTTATGATGGGAGATGGTATGGGAAAAGTTGGTCAATATACAGGGTAATGTCAGAAGTGACACCACGCCTTCAGAACAATGATGATTTCCCCAACATGCCACACACACACACACACAGCTCTATTGAGTTTGCTGAGCAGGTAGAACCTTGGATAGCAATAATTTTGATCATCACTGGTTCCTGTTCTTTAATTATGTTTAATGTGAGGGGATCTGATCTGGAAATAAGAGCAGATGAAAAGAGGCGTATGCAATCCCACAACCCTTTGTAACCATGGTTAAACATCTTCCAATGATGTGCTGACAAGGGCCAGCCCTTCAGTGTTTTGATAGGTCTTCCACACTGAAGCTGGTATCTATTTTGTGAGGTACCAAATTTTTCTTACGAAAAAGCCCTCAAAGTGCAATACAAACTGCAATGAGCGTTGTAGGGAGAGCGTGGTGTTAAGAGGTCACTGTTCAAACATTCTGCAATAGAGATAAAAGCAACTCTCGAATAAAGGCTGGCATACATTGATATTCTCTAAAGGAGAAAGAGAGAGCCTAAACAGAAGAGACTGGAAACCTGAAAAAAAATTACTTTCTTTACTCGGTTGAATAATCTTGTATTTATTTATTCATGTAAAATATTCATATCTTGCCTTTCCCCCCTCAACCACTAAGAAGAAGGGATGTTCACACACCTGCCAGTTCAGTTCATGACCTGTTTGCTGGAGCCAATTTTTCAATGATCAATTTAACTGTTTGTTGACCCATTAGTAGCCATTCAGCCAGTTGCTTAACTGTATTCTTTCCCAACCATGCTGTACAGCCCAATTTTTGTGCATATGCATTCAGCTCCCCAGCACTGCCCTTGTGCTATGCAGCAATTGTTTGAAAACACAATTAAATCATTCATAAATAAATGCTGTGTTTTCTTTCTTTAATTCATTGTTTTACTTACATAATTTATACTCCAATTCTATCCAATTAGAGTAACCAGGACTGCTAACGATTAAAAGCAGAACATTATAAAACTACCATAAAACCACTTTAAAACCAATAGTAAAATACATATATTAAAAAACACAGACCCAGCAATTAAAACATGGAGCAGGAAAGAGGGGTCGTTGAAGAGTTCATTGCAGTAATCGAATCTAAATTTAACCAGGAGATGCACCACAGTCAGGTCCGGCACCAGGGTTTCTGGCTCCTGAGACCAGGGGGGGCAGCTTCAGGACTGCTCCTGCCCCCTTGCATGTGCACCTGGACTGTGGGGTGGCTGGCAGCTGGGCGGGAGGGCTGAGAGGCTGCCGGCCCAGCCAGGTACGGTGGGTGGCTGGGGTGGCGTGCGTCCTCCCAGCCCTCCTGCTCCATTGCTCTGTGCACTGCCCCAGACGCCTGCCGCGCCTGGCCTGCAGCTGCTGCTCCCAGCCGGGAGAACGTGTTGGCGGTGGCAGCAGCACGGGAGAGCTGGGAGGCTGCAGTAGCTGTAGGCATGGCATGGCAGGTGGCTGGGGCAGCACGCGGGCAGCTTCCCATTCCTCCTGGTCAGCCGCCCGCACAATGCTGCTGCCAGCTCTGCAGCGCGCACCCCCAGCCCCAGCCCCGGTGCCCCCTCCAGCACCTCAGCACTGGAGGCGATCACCAGGATTGTCTCAATGGAGACGCCGGCCCTGACCACATTGGTCAGATCTTTCCTGCCTAGAAAAGTTTACAGCTTGCTAATCAGCCAAAGTTGGTAAAAGCTGCTCCTGAGCATGGCCACCACCTACTTGTTAAGCAGTAGTCCTGGGTTCAGCAGTACCCCCAAGCAACTGACTGCTCCTTCAGGGGAAGTGCAGTGCCATCCAGAACAGGAGATATCTTAAATCTTGGATTAGTCCTACTACTGACCAGTAGCACTTCCTTCTTTTTAAAATTAAGCCTGCATCCATCCTAGAACTGCCTCCAGGCACCAGTTCAGGGTTTCCACAGCCTCTCTGGGATCTGTTGGAAATGTATCTGCATATTGGTGACAATCCAGACCAAATCTCCAGGTGACACCATCCAACAGTTTCATGTAGATGTTAAAAATCATGGGGAAGAAGATGGAACTCACCAGGACCCAGGAGGCCAAGGAGCCAACTAGCACTCTCCCAGCACCACCTTCAAAAACCTTCCTTCCAGGTAGGACGGAAACCATCTAAAAATACTTCCCAGTCCCAGTTCTGACATGTGGTCTAGAAGGATGCCACAAATGATGGTACTGAATGCTGTAGATGGCTACAGAAGAATCAGTAGGATCACAGTCTCCCTATGCATCTGCTGGTACAGGTCATCCACTGGAATGACTAAGGCTGTTTCAGTCCATCCCCAGGCCTGAATCTAAACTGGAAAGGATCTAGATACCTCTCAATATTTGTCTAAGCAGAACCTAGAAACAGTAATGCCTACTAACTGGCAACAGTATCTTTTATGGCAGAAAGTGCTGTCGAGTCATAAGCTGACTTATGGAGACTCCTGCAGGGATTTTCAAGGCAAGAGACTAACAGAGGTAGTTTGCCATTCCCTGCCTCTGCATAGCAGCCTGGTCTTTGTTGGAGGTCTCTCATCCAATTACTAACCAACGTTGACCCTGCTTAGCTTCCAAGATCCAATGGTTTTAAGCTTATGTGAGCTAACCGGGCAGGGCAGGAGCAGGACCGGCGCATCCATGGAGGCAGGTCCGGCAGCTGCCTTGTGCTGAGGTGCCAGATGGGGTGCCGGATGCGGGGGCACGCGCTGTGTAGCTGGCAGCGGCAGCGCTGGCAGCTGAGAGCAAGGGCTGGGAAGCCGCCCACATGCCACCCCTGCTGTGCCTGGCCCACAGCTGATGTGCCCAACCAGGAGCACATGCTGGTGGTGGCAGCATGGGGCAGTCTGAGCAGGCAGCCTCCCAGCCCTTCCGCTCAGTTGCCCCATGCTGCCACTGCCGCCTGCACGCAGCTGCAGGCCAGGTGCAACAGGAGGCCAGGGCGGCACAGGTCAACTGAGCGGGAGGCCTGGGAGGCTACCTGCGCACCGTCCCAGCTGCCTGCCACACCAATGAGGCCAGCTCGCAGTGGCATGCTGCATGATGACATCACATGCAGTGACATCGTCATGCAGTCCGGGTACGAGCGCACACAGCAACAACCCCGAAGCTGCCCCCCAGCCTCAGGCGCCAGAAACTCTGGCACCGGCCCTGGACAGGAGTATCTTTTCACATGCACAATTTTGCAAAAGCCCAATGTAGGCCTGTTCACCTGGTATTCACATGTTTTGGTCATAAATTGAGGAGACTGGGTGATCAGTTCATGAGAGGCTTGCCAGACCACATGCACATTTTTTTTTCAGAGACAAAGTGAACTTCAAAATTGTTATCAGGTGATGACTTGGGCACCAGCCTTGGATGAACTGAGCGAGTAAGACAACTTAGATTTTAATTATTTATTTAGTACATTTTATCTTGCCTTTCCTCCAAGGAGCTCAGGGTGTCATATGTCATTTCCTCCCTCATCCATTTTATCCTCACAGCAACCCTCCAAGGTAGGTTAGGTTGAGAGAGAATGACAGGCCCAAGGTCACCCAGAAAACTTCATGGAAGAATAAGTATTTGAACCTGCGTCTCCCATATCCTAATCCAACTCTCTAACCATGTCGCAGACTTCTTGAGTTTTACTGTTTAAAAAAAAAAATCTGCCATGATGAGCTGCTTCTACCACATCAGCAGTCTTGTCCTTTTCTCACAAATCACATCCATCTCCGTGAGTATCTGGGGATTCAAAATGCTTTTCTTTGTGCGTTTATCATTGAAACCAGAAGTATTTTCTCCCCATGAATGAGCAGCAGGTTTCCACTGTGGGGAGAGGAGGTAGAAAAGAGGGCACCTCAGAAATGAAACTGAGAAGAACGTGACGTGTCTGGATTAAAACAGAAATCTAATCAAATTTCTGCAGTGCTTCTAATCAAGATTTAATATGGCTCACTTCAGGCACCTCCTAAAGATACCACAATGGGTTCAATACGTGCAACTTGATTTTCAGATAGTATAGATTTGTTTACTTTCCTTCAAGACTACAATAAGCCCTTCAATATTTGTTAAGTGATAACAGGTACCTTTGTTTTGTTGTGTCAAGTGAGAAAGCAGCAAGCTGTTCACCATTTTAAAATGCCTGTTTGTATTCTCTATTCCAAATGTTTGTGGTAGATAACATGTTAATAAAAATCTAAACTGCAAAATAAATATGTAAATAATATATTTAAAGCTACATTTAATCCCTAAACCCCAGACAAGATTGCTTCAGGAAAACAGACAGACTTTGGTTTTTACAAGTGGAAGGGTTGTGTGACACAGTGGTAGAACCCATGCTATGCACACACAAGGACCCAGGTTAAGTCCATCTATCTCAATTTAAAGGGCCTAAAAAGCAGCTTAGGAGGGATACTGAGATTCTTCATACACTGAAAACAGAAACAGTAATATAAATATCTGGGCTGAAGAATGAGCAAACTCAACTAGTCAAAATAATAACATTTTATAATAATACTCAATAATCGAATGCCAGCCAAAAGAATCCACATATCCAATATACTCCATTCAAGAGCATGAAACAAAAAGCCAGAGAGTTATATCCAAATGGTAAAGCATAGCTATAGCTTTTCCCCTGCGCTTGTCCAGATAGGGAATCTGGTTTCTACAGTGATGGCATCTGGGCAGCCAATAGTATAAAAGGTAATCTAAAAGGGGAGAATAGCATCAGAGATAATCACTTCTGGAGAAGAGCTGCACAGCCCTGCAGACTGTGGAGATCTGGAGCTTCACTCAGGGTACAGCACAGTCAAGTCACACGTGGCTGGATGAGAAAGGCAGAGCACCACACTTTGGGCTACATTGCAAGGCAGAGTATGACTTGTGGACAAATTCTGGTTCCAGTTATAGGGCAATAGCTAGATTAAAAAACAAAGGCTCTTTCTAAGGACCAAGGATAGGAGTCAAGTTGGGCTGTCACATGTCCATTTTATTGACTGAAATAGGGTGAAAGGCAATTCCAGATCCTGGGAATATTGCCAAATAAGGAAAACAAAGGAAGTTTCCAGGTGGAGAGGAAGTATGTCTAGGGTAGTCTTGGTTAATCCATTGGACTGTGAGTTTGCATTGTTTAATTCACATTATTGAGATGAGCAAATTGATGAGGAATGCAAATGCAAGTTTCTTTCTTCCTTCAGAATGCTAACACAGCAGGATCATTTTGTAGTTCAGGGGCTAATGATTAATCACTGAGAGACCCTAATTAATGGCCTGGTTGTTTGATATTGGACATGGCTCAGCTTCTTTCTGGAATGATTATAAGTGTGATGAGATCAGGTGCAGTCCTGCTCATTAAGTTGGCTCTCCTGACTCTGTTGTGGGAATGGACCAGAAGACTTATTTGGTTGGACCTTGTGTGAGATGCAAAGGGGAGCTAGGGCCATCATCAAGATGAAAGGGGAGAATGAACCAGAATGGATTTCTGTTCTTGTATAGGACAATTAGATGTGTGAAATCTTACCCAAAAAGTAGATAAGATGAGAAAAGCATGAATGTCACACTTTTTCAAATCAAAATATATATAGATCGATGGCAAGAGATGGAGTACCCTCAACTTTCACATCCTTTCCTGTTGCTCACTCCCCATCTCATTGCTCTCTTGTTCTCACTCCCCCAACCCCCTTATTGGTGCTTTCTCAGTGGCCAGAGGCTTGGAACAGAGAGTGTATAGAACACTGAGTGAAAAATGTATCCTTGCCCACACTCTGTGCACCAAGCCATTGCTGCTGTGGGTCATCTTATGGTGGTGGGTTAGAACAGAAAAAAAACTTCAGACATAAAACACCCTGTTGCTTGGTTGGTGCTTGCAGAGGAGAAAGAGAGTAGAGAGAGAAAGCAGCAATTGGGTGAGGGTGAACCACACTTTTCATGGAGCCATGGTCAGCCTCTCTCCCTTCCCCCATCACTCAACCACTTCTCTCTTACCAGCATGATCTTTATCCCTCTTCCAGCAAGAGTTGCCAACCTCTATGTGATGCTAACAAACAGGGCAATTACGGGTTAACACTAAACAACTAAAACCTGATCCCCATAATCAACACACCACACAAATTGCTATCATGCAACAATATTAATTACATTACTAAAGTGCAAGTGCAAAAGGTAAGTGCAAATTCACAGATACTTTACAACCGTTCATATTACCCAGAGCATAAGGAAATTGATACAAGTCATCCTATTTGGCTTTAGCTCAATAGTATATATACATCAAAGAACCAATCATACAGGGTATACAAAATTTCATAATAAATACACAATAATGCTTTAAAAGTCCCACAGTTCATGTATAATTCCAAAGAGGGGTGATGGAGGTGCAAGATATTCTTCCTCTGTGGTATATGTGTTATCCAATCCACTTGATGTTATTGCACATGAATTTGTTTCTTCCACAGGTACAGCGGGATGTAACTCTCCTAAATCAGTCACCTCTTGGATGCATGTATGGTCAAATCACCAAGGGGACCCCACTATGTGTACTCATTGTGGGGGTACCCCTCCAAGAGTCCCAGAATCCCAACAGGAAGCTAGCTACTCTCCTGTTTCGTCACCACTTTCTCAGGGGAAAAGTCTCAAAATTTGATATCAGCTCACAAACTTTACTACATGTCTTTTTCTTACGGTCAACAAGCTTGACTGAAGTCCCTCCCTCCCCAAACCCTGCCTCTTCATGCTCCACCACCTCAAATCTCCAGGAATTTCCCAACCTGGAGCTTACAACCCTACTTCCACTACCTTCCCCCTTCTCTCTTCCTGGCACAGGCTCTGTCTTTCTCTTTGTAAAATCAAAAAGAGTCCAGTAGCACCTTTAAGACTAACCAACTTTATTGTAGCATAAGCTTTCGAGAATCACAGTTCTCTTCGTCAGATGCATGGAGGGCAAGAAGAAACTGGTCAGATATAGAGGAGGGGAGGGGAGGGAGGAGTAGATGCAAACAGCTCTCAAACAGCTCCTTCTGATATGGAGATCAGTTTGCTTCTGTAAAGGAAATCAGTTATTTTTGATAATGAGATAACCATTCATAGTCCCTATTCAGTCTCTTTGTATCCACCACAGTCTCTTCCAAGACTTCCGCCGCAGTGTAACATTGCTTACTGGGGTTACCTGGCAACCCCTGTAATGGCAGCTATAATCTTGTGATGTTATATTGCTGGATCTCTTATTTTTTAACTTCAACTTTTTTTCATTTTCAGTTGTTTTTTTCTGCATACCTGGGACTTTCCCCAACTTTCTAGTAAGATCTCCCTAATCTGTGCAGTTAACAATCCCCTTCTAGGACTTTGTTGGGTGTTAGATATAACAAGCAGGGAACCTGCCAGAACTTGCAGGATCGCTTCATTTTCTCATGTATCTCCTTCCCACATAACTTCCTCTTTCTCTCCTCCAGACAGTCCTCATGTACTCTCCTCTTTCCCTGCTTTCTTCTCTTCTTCCCACTCATCAACCAACTTCATCTGCCTCCCAGTCTTCAGATTTTTGCCAGGCTCTGCCAACAGGGGGTTGGATCCTGAGGTGGGCTCATCCTCCAAGGTGTACTGGAGTAGTCTCCCAGGGGCCAGGGGCCAAAGTTCAGAGACCAGTTATGACTAGGCAGCAAAGAGTAATCAGAGTCCTGTCCAAATGACAGGGGTTCCAAGAACCTGGCAAGCTAGTTCAGCTCAGGGTCAAGAGGTCCAGATAACAAGTTCAGGTCCAGTCCAGGATCAGGGGTTCCAGAAAAGCCAAAAGTCAAGTCCAAGGGTCAAAGTTCCAGATAACAGCAAGGACAGTGGAACAGCCTTAAGTGTACTTGTTGCATCAACAAACTGCTGCTTCTTCCAGTCATTTTTATGGCCAAGTCCTAATGAGCTAAACTCCCAGCCAATTACTTGGCAGTCATCCTAAAACTATTCATCCATCTCGGTAGTTGACAGTTGATGACAGCTCATGAGTCTTGCACTCCTCCTATGTTCCTGCAGCTCTACACATCTCTGACAGTGTCAGCGCTGCAAGGGTGTAGGAGAAGTGGGTGAACTGGGAGTGACTTCTGCAGCTTTGTTGACTGCTTCAGAGTTCTCTGACACTGACTCAGTTTCTGCTGTAGGCTGTGCTTTCTGATTAGCTGGTAACCTCATCTCTTGTTGCTCTTCATCTGACTCGAAGTCAGCTGCAGCTGGATCAATTAGAGGGCTAACTGCAGGTGGTTCTTGGTCTGATGAATCATCACGAAGCACAGACTGTGTCAGGTTCTGGCAGTTAGATCCCCATAGTACTCCAGTGCACACACTCCAGTGTATGAGCTAAAGTTACTTTATTAGAGATCCATCACTATCAGCATACACAGACAAGGGCATGGGCAGAAGTGACATGTATAAGGTTGGAGGGGTTAGTTATAGGAAAAGTTCCCGCCTTTAGGATATGGATGGTTATGCTTCTGGTGCAAAGGAGCCAGAAGGGGGGGAGGGGATTTGAGATAGGAGGTGAGAAGAACTGTAGGAGAGATTAAGTTATTTTCTGTTCCCAGGGAGAAGCCAACACTCAAGGACACATTCTTAAGCGGCTGTGAAAACGAAAGCAGACATCGCAGCAGGCACCTGTGAGATAAGCACCCTCAGCTAAACAGGCCCCAAAATGCCACTTCCCATACTCTTAGAGGTTCAGCACATTATACAAAGCACAGAGAATACTTATGGCAGATATGTAGACAGACATATATGACAGACTGAGGCTGACTTAGCACACAAGATTTCTCCTTCTCTAGGGTGCACCACTGAGTATGCTTCAGAAACAGGGAGTAGAGAGGTTTACAGCACTATTGCACCTTCTGTCTTGTGTGTTGCAGCTTGGTCTCCTACGGCTCCAGAGCGGCCTTCACTCTCCTTCCCTGCTGCTTGTGCAGGGAAGGGGCCACTTCCAGGGGTAGCTTCCTTCCCCTTGGGCTGACTGGGACAAGGGCCTGTCCTCTGGTTCCAGGGGACCTGCCCAAGCCCTGCCCCTTCCCAGGGTTGTTTAAGGCTTTGTTGCAGGGCGGGGCTGGACAACCCAAATCAAGCTGCACAGCTGCCCCATGAGCCTTATTCTGGCGCAGCCCAGAGCCTCTACCTCTCAAGGCTTTCCTTCTGCCAGCCCCACACTTCCATTCTCAGGTGAGGGGTTGGCATTGTGTGCTTCCAATGCCACAGCCCCAATGAAGTCAGTATCCTGGAGCATGGGGCTTCAGGGCCAGCTGCACCCAATTTGCCCATTTCCTTCTCCTTCCTGGGCTGCAGGGGCTGCTGCATCAAAGACATCTGCTGTGGCTCTTTAGTCTTAGCCTGGCACTGTCAAAAATATGTCCTCCAAGAGAGCCAGTAAGTCCAAGGTTGGAAGATTCTCTGGCTATGGACAATGTATTTATTATTTACTTAATTTATATCCCACTTTTCTCCCCAAAGGAAAGCCAAAACAGCTTATAACATCATTCTCTCCTCCTTTCTTTTGTCCTCTCAGCAACCACCCCATGAGGTAGGTTGAGATAGAGTGACTGGCCCAAGGTCACCCAGTAAGCTTCCATATTTGAACCATGGTCTCCCATCCCCACTTCCACAGGTACTAACTAATTGCAAATGTCCCTCTTTTCCTGCCCTGACAACTTCTCCCTGGGAAAAGTCTGAATAATTTGCAAAAGTTACACAGGTTCCTTAGATGAATTGTATGGCCACTACTGCTGGGCCTGGACAAGTTGTGCAGGTTGTGTAGAGGCAGCAAATTGTGTGGCTTCAAGTTGTAGTCACAGCTGCACCTGAGTGACTTATACAAATTGCATGGTAGCAAGTCGCCCAGTGGTTGTTGCTGGGCCTAGTCTTGGTGAGTCCTCCCACTAGGGCAGGGGGAAGAAAGCGGGGGGGGGCTATGAGACCCAAAAACATGCAAAGAACCCTGGCCCTCTCTCCTTTACTTTTGCTGACAGAAATCAAGGTTTGAAGGCTGTACAGGCACTGCTGCTATTTTTTTTTAAATTACCCCAATGTTTTGGGGGTTTTTTAGATTTCAAATTTTTCTGCAAACTGGGGCTTTCCTGAGGATTGTGGGAAAATCTGTTTTATCAGTTCATGGCTCCATTCTCCAGATATAAGTATCCACAGATGAGGGCCATGTTGCGAATTAGATATGTTGTTGTTGATGATAACCAAATAATACTAGCATTACTAATGAAACTTCTGTAACACAATAGGAATAAGGAGACAAGGGAGTGAAATTACCACAAAGAAAGCCATAATGGCCACATGCAGCCAGCCATCAGAGTAGTATTTTAATTTAAACAAGGTTTGCTGAGAACTTCATGGCACACATATTATGTTTGAATATCACACATTACCCTTGTGCCGAGTCTCAGTCTCGTTTGCTCCCTTCCAACTGTTCACTTTCTGATTCAAACACCAAGCTGGACAGTTCCTGTAGATACATTTTGTTTCACTACTTTTATACCTGCACAGTAGGGAAATGTATATCTCATCCACGTTAATGGCAGGTCAGGTCTCAAAGTGTGCAGATCACTAAAAATTTATCCCTGATTGGGGAAATTAGGGTGCTTTTACTTTAGTTATCATTGTAGACTTTACATGCAAGGCATACCTTTGTTGTTTTAACAGTTAAAAACATTAAAAGTCATTTTTACTGATGGTGGGAGGAGGGTAAACTACAAGCTCCAGGCAGCTGTATAAGAATGTGCTTGCATAAGCTGCTCTGGATCGGGACAGTTTGGCTGCTGTTCATGTTCAGGCAGTCAGACTCAGAATCAGTTCGACAGTAAACCAATAAACATAAAAGGTCTTTTTTCATGAAACCTTTATAATGTTTTATTTAAATAATGAGTGGCAAGAGAGGAAAATGATTATGTTTCTGTGCATACGCAGATGTAGCAATTCCCTGCACATTAACATACAGGACATGATCATGATGCAAGCATGCTGAATTGGGTGGGGCTCCTTTAGATTTGCTACCTGTTCTTTATTTCAAGGAAATGTTCTTTATTTAATATTACTGGAAATACTCACAGAAAAGAACAGAGGCGCCATAACTACAAAAAGCAACTTTAATATGTTACAATAGAAGATGTTAATGAATTCCTCTTAATCTTCCAAAACACACACACTGTCATTTTCTCACAGCCTTTCCTTATTTTGGAGTTCTTCGGGTGGCAACCCAATGACTCATCCTTTGAAGTCCCAGAGAAGCTGATATTTTCATGCCTTTTTTAAAAAAAAATGTGTCCCATCCCCCATCCCCCCCCACCTCCCGCTCAAATACAGGAAAGTTTATTTGAAGGAAGAGACCTAAAATCTATTAAAGAAGTTCTTTCCTCTGTTAAGCTGGTAGTCATCCTTACTTGTCAAGTTCATTGACGGGAAGTTAGACAGAAAGACATGAACAGCTGTGACAAGACATGTGTAAGGCTACAGATGTAGGCACCTCACAGTGCAATCCTTAGAACACTTTCCTGAGACCCAAACCCAATGAATAGACCCTGAGTAGGATTTTAAGTAGACCAGCTTTGGGATGAAACGGCTAGTCACCCTCATCAGCAGACATATCTGATGTGCAGTGCTCTCAAATTATTTTCAATGGACTAAAAATAAAACCCATTTAATTTACTGTACATGCTACACAGGTCAATATTGATCATTCTCATCCCTTCCTTCTTTTCATCCCAAAGCCGCTAAGGGCAGAGGTTTAAATCACAGGTGAGGAAACAGGGCATGCTTCATTTATTTAGTAGCACCACAGAATGATTCCTTGGGATGGTGTGCTTCTGATGAGACATTAAATCAAGATAAATGCTAATCCTGTGGGTATCTCTGTTCAGGGAGCACATGGAACTGCATTGTGGGACTTGGTGAAAGACATGGCTTCAACTTTAGCTGGGAGTGGGGAGCATTAGGAAAATCAGAGACAAAGAGGAAAAGAGCCAGTGTTGTTTCAAGACAAAGGCAGACTTTGTGTTGTGGTGGGACTGCCCTCATCACACAAGGAAACAGTAGGGATGAAAAGGATAGACATTAAAGCATCGTGCTGTTATCCTCCCTTGTGAAACTCATTCAATGTAAACAGCAAACCTTGCATTTAACAATGCTGAACTGTAATATCTGCTCTGCCTGCAATATGATCACATAAAGGATCTTGGCCAAGCTGGGTGTGAGCCAATGAAACTCATGAGTTTTTATGTTCATTCTGTTCCTCTCATTGGTTGGTTCCTCTAGGGGTATGCAGTGAAAAAAATCCTTTTCAGTTTTGAATCCAGGGTTTCTGAACTAACTCTGTGCCGTAATTGGACTTTTCCAGGTGAGGCATTACTGGTTCAGATCTAATCTGTTTTGCTTTTTCATTATCATGACTTTTGACCCCATTCTTTGCAATGATGACTTCCAAGCTCTTTTTGCAGTTAATGGCATCAAAATCACACAGAACACAATCCTCTCTCTAAACCATCGACCTACCAAGTCTGCGCATACAATAATGGGGTTCAATGTTTATGGACCCCAAAGAATGCTTGGAGAGGGCGAGTGTTGGTGGTGCACATTCACACTGTTCATTTCGGGGGTGGATGGGAAAACAAGGCTCTGGGACTGTTATTTTTGCCCTTAACCAAAAACTGCATCAACCATTAGACCCCTCTAAACCATCGATCTGCCCAGTTTTCTTCATTTACAGTACACAGCCATACAACGATAGATCCTGAAGAAGGTGTGTGTCAGCGGGTGCACACTATGTCTGGCAGCATTAAAAACAATCCTGCTTCATGTTTACTTTTTTCTTTTTCTAAGTGATGATAGATCCAATAAATTATTACCTTTACATCCTCCTGTTGCTGCTGTATTTCCCTGTGCTTTGAAGTTTCATTCCCATTATGTGGGGTAAATCCTTCATTTTGACTCTCAAACTTTCACTACAAAACAGGGTCAATCTGAGTTCTCATATTAATCACCACCAATCTTCATTACCCAAGTGCAGGCAGGCAGGCAGGCAGGCAGCATGATTGTCTAGAGTTGCCATTCCCCCGCTGGGGGGTGGGGGATCCCTTGCTCCCACCCTCCACCACCCCCCACCCCCACTTACCTGGCCAGCAGGGGAGGCACAGACCTCTCGGGCATGCTCCTGGATGGCGCGGTGCACTCCTCTGGGCCTACAACAGGATGCCTCTTTTGCACACCTCTATTCAGTTTCTCACACATTGTTCAACATCTGTAGTGGGGCTTCTGAAGACAAATTCTGCTCTTCAATCAGTTTTATTCCTGAGACCAATTCATCTGCCTCCAGCCACATCTCTTACTCCTGTTAATCCCATTCCTTTTTCCTATGGTTCTGGTAAAATCATACAAGAATTTCTTTCAGGACAATTGTCTTGCCTTTGTAATCCAGGCTCCTACCACTCCCATCTGTTCCTTTGGGACCTCTACCATCTGCATTCTCACGATAACCTCACTTATATTCCCAATACATTGGGCCAAAATGGACACAAAACAGCACAGATCAGGCCTGAATTGGTCTAGAATGGGCCACTGCAGCACAGGGAAGTGCTCCCCCTGTGTGGCAGTGGCCCATTCCAGGCTGATTCAGGCCTGATCCAGGCCATTTTGAGCCCAATTTGGCCCAATTCAAGCCCAAAACAACCCATATCAGGCTGCTGCCAGGCAGGGGAGTGCTCCCCTGTGCCACAGCGGCCCATTCTAGGCCGTTTTGGGCCGAATCCAGGCCATTTTGTGCCCCTTTTGGCCCTATTTGGGCCTGAAACAGCCAGGATCATGCTGCTGCCAGGGAGGGGAGTGCTCCCCCATGCCGCAGCAGCCCATTCTAGGCCAATTTGAGCCCAATCCAGGTTGTTTCGGGCCCAATTCAACCCAATTCAGGCCCTAAACGGCCCAGATTGGGCCGCTGCCAGACAGGGGAGTGCTCCCCATGCTGTAGCTGCCCGTTCCAGGCCAATTCAGGCTCCATCTGGGCCAAATTTGGCCCAATTCAGGCTGAATCAGACCCAAATCTGGCCACCGTGGAGCATGGGAGCACTCCTGGGACAGCCACGGCCTAAGTGATGATATCACTTCCTGGAAGTGATGTCATTGCACAGGCTTGGGGGGGTGCGCACTTTGCATGCACACATGCAAAGGAGAGAACCAAAAGGTAGGTGCTGGGGCCCTCACCTCCTGCCAGGAGTACAGGGGGAATGGCAACCCTATGATTGTCTGAATCCCTCCCTCACCTAAACAGATCTATATTTTTTCTATAATTTTTCTCTTTGTTGTGGGCAGGCAAGATGGTTTCTGTAAGAGCAGAATAGGCCAATGGCTCGCAGGGAGCTTCACTTAAGCTTGATGTGGAGAATTTGTTTTTAAATAATGTTTTGGTGCATGCTGGAAGGGCCAGGGGAAGCAATCCTAAACAGACCAAGTCAGATGTAAGTCCCATGTTATTTGATAATGCTTAGTCCCAGGGAAGTATCTTTAGAATTGCAGCCTAAGATTGAAGTCTTCCAGCACTTTTATCAGGTTGGATTGATTAAACAGAGCTCTTGTGCACACATTTCAGTGGCCAACTTTCGAAGTACCCTGATGGGGTGGGGGAGACAGACCCTTGCTCAGATAGCATTGCAACCTGCCCCCGAGATACACATTTCCCTTCCAAATGTTTCCTAAGCCGATTTGCAGAGAGAGTTCTCCCGTTGCGAGCATCCGATTGTCAAGGAGACAATGCCATTGCCTGGGTAGCTCCAGGGAAGAAAGATGTACTCATGCATATTGCACATATTACCCCTTTCTGCCAATAGGGTTAAATAATAATGTAGGGGCTTTCTCCTGTTGGGATCTGATTGGTGAAGGCCTGCGTGCTGCTGCTGCAAGGTAAGAGCTGAAACAAAACACACAAACTTTTTGGTGGGAGGGTCTCATTATTGGGTTTCCCAGATTTGGTTCACCATTCTGGATACCTCTTTAACTAAACAAAACAGTGATTTCCATGTATATTTCTGGCTCATTTGTTTAATTTTGCATACCTCTTTTCAGTTTTTCACACATTACCCAATACCTGTATTGGGGCTTCAGAAGACAAATTCTGCTCTTCAGTCAGTTTTATTCCTGAGACCAATTCTTACATAACCCAGTGAAGTCTGCCTCCAGCCACATCTCCTGCTCCTGTCAATCCCATCCCTTTTTCCTATGGTTCTTGTAAAATCATACAAGAATTTCTTTCAAGACAAGTGTCTTCCCTTTATAACCCAGGCTCCTACCACTCCCATCTGTTCCTTTGGGGCCTCTACCGTCTGCCTTCTCACTATGACTTCACTTTTATTCCCAATACATATTCTGCTTGGTTCCAGATGAGACACTGTTATGACTCATGGTGAGACACATATAATCTCACAGATTACCAGAGTTCTGCCTTGAAAAGCTTGGCATCTGAAAGAAACCTTAAGGAAACTCCCCCATCTGACCCACTCCAAACAAAATGGCACGGATACATTCCCAATGCTTTCCATATATGACTCCCAAATCTCCATTTCATTTTCTTTTCACTCTTTTATGAACTGAACCTCTGAATCTTTATTTCTGCACCATTTTTTGTTTCCCTGCATTGAACATTTCCCATGACATGTATATATTTTGCAACATTAGCTTGCACTTCCAGCAGATCCCAGGGAGGCTGTGGAAACTGTGAACAGGTGCCTGGAGGAAGCTTGGGGATAAATGAGGGGTAACAAACTGACTGTTAATCCCAACAAAACAGAGGTACTACTGGACAGAGGAAGGTTTGACCCAGGAATTGGGACATCTCCTTTTTCTGGATGGGGTTTCACTCCCCCTAAAGCAGCAGGTTCAAAGCTTGAGGGGATTCCTGGACCCCGGCCTTATATTAGATAAGCCATTGGTAGCAGTGACAAGGATGTTTTTCACCAGCTTTAACTGGTGAGCCAGTTGTGGCCCTTCCTGGGCTGGAAAGGTCTTGCCACTGTGGTGCGTGCTCTAGTAACATCTAGATTATATTATGCAATGTATCCAGGGCTCCGTTTGGGGAAAAACACAACGGAATGCTGTTCCAGTAGCTCTGAAATCACGTGGGTGCCCACATGCCCACATGATTCCTTTTCCTCCCGTCAGCAGCAGCAGTAGTAGCAGCGCGAGAGCACTCACGTGGATTACCTCCTGGTGAGTTAGGGGGGACAGTGGGGGGAGCGGGTGTCAGGGCTTGTCACTGCCGCTGCTGGGCGGGGCGCCAGCTGGGCCGGCCCTGACATCAGAGGGGCACCAGGGATGCTGCAGGACCCTGCTCTGTGGAAGGAGGGGCAGTATACATCACCCTGACTCCCTCTCAATCCACTCGCTGGCTTGCTCAACCTGGCCTGCTTACCCCCTGCATCCTCTATCATCTCCTCCTCCCAGAACTCTCCTCTAAGCCTCCATTCTTGCACTACTCTGCTCTCACTCCACACCATCACTCCTTACTCACACCCACCACCTCAGAGCTCTTCCTAGCCACCTTATATAGGGTTTCCTTTCCCCTCCCCGCCCTCCTTCTAGGCTTGTTCCCTCTCCTGACTTGGCCCAGCTGTGCCTTCCCTCAGGTGTTTCCCTCCTACCACTAATCCCTTCTTGGCTTCCTTGCCTTGCTGGCAGGGTGGGGTTGAATGCAAGCCATCCCCAGCTGAGGTCTCCTTGGCCTTGCTCACAAGGAGCTGCCCCAGTAGGCCTTTGAACTGCTGAGCTTGCCTGGCCTTGCTCACGAGGAACTGCCCCAGCCAGCTTCTGTGCTGCTGAGCATATCTGGCCTTGCTCGCGAGGAGCTGCCCCAGCTGGCTTCTGCGCTGCTGAGCTTTCCTGGCCTTGCTTACGAGGAATTGCCCTGGCCAGCTTCTGGGCTGCCTGCTCATTGATGCTGGGCAGGGCTACCCATCTCCTCCCCCAGAATGCCTGTGGCAGCTCCACCTGGAGGGGCTTGGCTCCTAGCAACTCCTGAGCCAGGCTGCTGTCCTCTAGCCGGGGTGTGGCTCTGGGCTGTAGTGGCTGCTTCTCCTCCTTGGCTGGCAAGGGCTCTGTTTGGGCTGCTGCTGGGTCCCTATTCCCCCTGCTTTGGCCCTTTTCCTCTGTCCTGCTTAGCCCCCTCTCTTCCCCCTGGAGGGTGGGACTGGCTGGTCTCTCCCTGCTCCCTCCAGCCCTCTGAGGCTTTGGCCTTTCACCCCTTCCTCCTGGAGTGGGCAGGTTCTGGACCTGGTTGCTGGCTGGGGTGGTAGGACCACTGCCTCCCGGTTGCCTCCCACTGCTCCCTCCTGGCAAGTCTGGGGGCTGGGACTCAGACCCCGGACAGCGGGGATGGTGGCCTCTGTAGCAGCACCATGGCCAGCCGGGCCGCTTGGTCCTGCAGGGCCTGGCCTCCCAGCTCGCAAGCTGGTCAAGGAGGCCAGCGGCGGCCTCCAAAGCAGGCCCTGCAGATGGCTGGTGCCACCGCGGCCTACACTGCCCGTCCTCCCGGCCTGCAGATTGGTTGAGGCGGTTCACACCCGGCGGCGGTCTCTGGAGCAGGCCCCACAGCTGGCTGGCACCGCCACAGCCTGCACTGCCCGTCCTCCTGGCCTGCAGGTCCATTGAGGCAGCACATGCCTGGCAGCCTCCGGAGCAGGCCCCGCAGCCGGTGGGCACCACCGCAGCCTGCAGTGCCTGTCCTCCCAGCCTCCAGGTCAGTTGAGGCAGCGCACGCCCAGCGGCAGCCTCCGTGGCAGGTCCCATGCCTGCTCCAGTCTGCTTGATTTAGGATGGTCTTCAGTGGAAAGGCAGGACTAGGTTCCCTACAGGCTTGATGTTTTTCGATTGTAAAACATGCACTCTTGCCTTCCAAAAAGAGTCCCCTCCTTGGGAATAGCAGGCTCCCCAAATTTTGAAATTCCAAAAAAAGTAGCCCTGAATTAGAATTATCAAATGGTATGTGGGCAGACCCAAATACTCTGGAATACATGATATGCAACCTGTTTCCTAAATCAGAATCTGAGTAATAGCATTTTTTTCCAAGTCTACAACCCCAATTTTTATGTCAAATCCCCCTTGTAGAACTGAGCAGTTCTTGAATGTTACTGTATCCCCCCCCCCCCGCTGCCCCAGTGTGGACTGGAATTTTTTATTTAAAAATCTGTGCTTTGCTGGCTTTCTGTTGAGATGCTCTAATCTGACTAGAAAAGCATACAAACACACTGTTCTTGTTACTGTATTTCCCCCCTCTCCAGCCAGATGTACAGTGGGGACTGGCAAGATTAAATTTCATTTAGAGCTCTGTTCTTTCCTGGTTTTGTTTTTAATACCCTCTGGCAGTTGCCACTTGTGATGTCAGGAGGTGTGGCATATGCAAATCAGTCATGGCAAGGATACACTTCCGGTGATGTCAAGCGGCGTGGCAAACGCTAATGAGTTATGCTAATGAGTTCCTGCAGCTCTTTTTCTACGAAATGACGCCTGAATGTACCCTACATAGGGCTACCCTTAAAGACTGTCCAGAAGCAACAGTAGGTAAGGAATGCTTCAGCCAGATTATTGACTGGAGTGGATCATAGGCACCATATCACTTCTATCTACACTGGCTCCCAATATGCTTCCAGGCTGAATCCAAGGTGCTTGTGTTGACCTTTAAAGCCTCATATGGCTTGGGCCAGTGTAGTGGTTTCTGGCAAGCCTGCCTGGATCCCCAGGGAAGATCCCAGTCACCTGCTGTTGTCAAAAGGCAAAGTTCCAAAAGGACTAGCAAGTGAAGCCTCACGGTCAGGGCAGAAAGCCACCACCAGAACTTCTTTACTAAACCTTCAACTTTGGAACAGAGAGGCAAGTGCTCAGCCCTACCTCACAGGTGTCAGGTCCAGTATATATCTTAGCTATACTGACTCCATTTTCTAATGCTTTTAGTCTCTAAGTGTTTTCTCCTCAGGTGCACCAGTTCCCAGGCAGCATTCCCACCAGAGGAGACTGTTTTGTCTAACACCGTTCCACCAGGCATTGGCCTTGAAGGAGAGCAGCTTCCCAGGACTGAAAGATGTTGTTTTGAGAACTGTGGGGGGAGGCTGTTCCAGATGGGTATTGTTACTCTGTATCCTATGCTTGCTCTTCATTGGTAACAATGATCATGTACCATCCTGAGTCTCCTATTCAGGACAGTGGACTATAATGGACCTTTTCTGCAATAAAACTTCCTTTGCTAGACATTGGACTTATTCTTGCTTCTAAAGGGAATCTTGCAGAGAGTACCTTATCTAGCCACAGTCTGACATTTTGTTACCAATCATGTCTGCGTCGGGCCCAGCGGAATCCAAGGCTGTCCCGGACAGGGATCCTTTGTTTGATCCGTATGCGTCTCCCGACATTCAACCGGTGCAAACTCAAGACTCCCAGGAGCTGGGAGCAACCGGGAACGGAACCGGAGCCTCCACTTCTACCCTGCCTCTCATCGACTTCAGTACTCGAAACGAGACCGAAAGCAATCTCGGGGCAAGGCCGAAAGCAACCGCTCTCCCCTTGATCTCGGTGCCCACCCCGTCGGAGTGGGGAGCCAGACCCCGAGAAACCAGAGAGCGCCGGGCAGGTGGACTCCATCCACGAGTCTCGATGGACGGGCGCCGAAGCCTAGAAACCGTCCCGGAACTAGATAGCAGCCAACCATGGCGATATTGGAACAGGACGTTTGAGCAGATGGAGGGGGACACGTCTCGCCGAGGCGCCCTGAGTTGGGATTATTCCGAACTTGCCCCGTGGAAGGAGCCAACGGAAGTCCCTGAACCAAGTTGGGAGCAGATACGAGGTCGCACCTATGCGGTAGATACCAGCATCTCGGCCGTGACGGGTATGGCCAAGGGAATTCTAGCCGCGAGGTCGCGAATAGTTCAAGGGGACCCTCCTCCGTGGGGCCCTTTCTCCCCGGTGAGTACAGCGAATGAAGGTTCCCTGAGCGAACAACCAGGGCCAAGTCGTATACAACAATTAGAAGCTAAGCTGATGGATATGGAAGAAAGCTTGGCTCACGCCATTCATTTAATTTCCTCAATGGGGGCAGGGGAAAGACTGTCTCCTGAAGAGATGGCGATACAGATAGCTACCCTTCAAAGTGTCATCTCCTATCCGATGGAGGAAGTTCAGCAGCGGTCGTCGCCTACCGGCGGGGGGGCCACCTATCCTGGCGAATCGGGAGAACAACCCAAGGAACTTCCCCCTCAGCGGGAAACTCCACCGAGAAGGGACCACCCGGCTGTGCCATCCGGTGAGACTCTCATCGAACCTCCTATCACGGGAGGGGATGTGCCGCCAGACGAGAACCCCGTTGAGAGGCCTACGGAAGGGGAGGAAAAGCCAAGTGATACACCGGTGATACCCCCCCATACTTCCCCGAAAACGGTCCGGCCGGACCAAGCGGGAGCACCCGTGGCTCCGTCAGGGGAGGGAGCCCCTGGTCAACCGCGCGAAACTGTTCCCGTCGGGCAACCTCCGGGAGATGGTCTACCAGCGCCAAAAGGCCAGCCGACGCTTCCCAGAACAACAACGCCCGGAGGGGCAAGCCCGCGCGGCCTTCCACCTATTCGGCCTTTGCCGCTGCGGCCCCTTCCGCTTCGACCACAACTAACCCCGCCGCTGCAGCCGATACGTTTGCCACTGGAACAACCCGTAAGACCGCCTCCGACCCAACCGATGGGACCTACACCACTGCGACCCCACCAACCCACCCCTCAGCGGCCGATTACTACTCCGCCACACCAACCTCAACCGCCAGCACCTCAACCGCTACGGCCAGCACCTCCGGCATTGCCACCAGCCCTGCCGAGAGCACCGCCACCAGCCCTGCCGAGAGCACCACCGCCAGCCCAGCCGAGGCCGGCACCCCCGGCTCAACCGGTGAGGCCACCGCCAGCACAACCGGGTCCCCTCATACCTCAAGTGCCATTGAGGCTTCCGGCGGACTTCTACCCAGCCCCGGCTCCGAGGCAAGACCTCCCAATGGGTTGGGTGAAACTGGACGCCACTTTTGACGGGGATCCCTCCAAACTGGGCTTTTTCCTAGTGCAAGTCTTACAATTCTTCAACCGGTGGGGACACCTCTTCGGCAGCGAGGCCAGCCAAATTGAACATCTCGGCTCCCGCTTACAAGGGAAAGCAGCAGACTGGTACGTAGGACTATATAATATTGGGGCCCCAGAACTTGATACTCTCCAGGGGTTGGTAGATGCTATTAGAGCACAATATGAAGACCCCTTAGAAGAAACCAGGGCCCGAACAGAATTGCAGGCCATTAAGCAGGGCAGCATGTCAGCAAGAGACTATATCACGAAATTCCGACAATTGGCTGCCAAGTGCCCCAGGTGTGAGGAGTCCACAAAAATCATTCTGTTCAAACAAGGACTTAATCCGAGACTTTTGGACAGAGCCCTCATGCAAGACAATCCCCCTACGCTGTTAGGTTGGGTTCAACTTGTTTGCGAAGTGGAGAATCGCATTTTAGAAGTCCGTTTGGTTGAGCAACAACAACAAACGGGACAAAGGAGACCATTGACCCTACAGAAGGGAGCTCGGGGAGCGGGCTACGCCACTCGTGGAGCGAGAGATGCTAGATGGCAACAAGGGCTGTGTTTGCAATGTGGACAGGCTGGTCACTTTGCAGCACAATGCCCCTACCGACCTGTGCAAAGACCTCCGCTTCAATTACGGCGTCCAACCCTTGCTCCGTTCCCTACGCTCCAACGCCCGACTCCAGCTCCACGAGCAAACAGAGGCCGCGGCGCTTCCCAAAGGCCAGCCTCAGAAAGAGGGCTGGAAGCGGAAGAAGTTATGGAATACGATCCCGCTTCCCCATCTACAGAAGTCAACCCAGAAAGCCCCCAGTCGGGAAACGAGATGGATCTGTCGTAAAAGGGCCCAAACGACAGATCCGCCCCAAGCCCGTCCCTGCACGGAACCGGCCACCTGGGTCCATTTTATTCATGCCAGTGACTCTAATCAACCCAGAGAGAAAAATGCACATTCGGGTGCAAGCTCTCATTGACTCGGGTTGCTCAAGAGACATCATAGCCCCAGCTCTAGTCAATGGACTGGTCTTACCAACTCGGGATTTACAGAATCCAGTAATTTTTGAACAAATGGATGGTACCAACATGAATCCGGTCACAACTGAAACCATCCCGGTGATCACAGGCATGGGACAACATTGGGAAAAGAGGTCCTTTGTCATCAGCTCTACTGCCAAGTACCCGTTAATTCTGGGCAGCAAATGGCTATGTGATCACAATCCCTACATAGACTGGGCTCAAGGATGTATTACCTTCAACCATGCCAACTGTAAAAGTCACCGTTGGAATCAAAACTGGGGCGAAGACCCAACTCACAAAGAAAAGGCCCTCCTCACCCAAGAAGAAGTCAACCAAATACCCGAACCGTACTGGCCTTTTCTAAATGCTTTCTCGGAGGAGGAAGCTGACACTCTACCCCCGCACCGACGAACGGACTGTGCGGTGGAAATTCTACCCGGAGCCTCATTGCCTAAAGGACGACTCTATCCCATGAGTCTCCATGAACGTGAAGAGCTCCGGAAATTCATCGACACCAACCTCCAAAGAGGGTTCATCCGCCCAGCCTCTAGCTCCCACGCCGCTCCAGTTCTCTTCGTGAAAAAGAAGGATGGGGGACTCAGGCTGTGCACGGATTTCCGAGGACTAAATGCAGTGTCCACCAACAACGCCTATCCTATACCGCTCATCCGAGACCTTCTCAACGTCGTGGCCCAAGGTAAGATCTTTACAAAATTAGATCTAAAAGATGCTTACTTCCACGTTCGTATCAAGGCAGGGGATGAGTGGAAAACCGCATTTAATACGCCCCTCGGACAATATGAATACCTAGTTATGCCTTTTGGATTGACGGGAGCCCCGTCTGTATTCATGTCCATGATAAACGAAGTTTTACATGAATTTCTATACAAAGGGGTGGTGGTGTACCTTGATGATGTTTTAATTTATTCTGACACAGAAGAAGAACATGTTCAAATGGTACAAAAGGTCTTGGCCACCTTAATGAAGAATAACCTGCCCATTAAATTGTCCAAATGTGAATTCCACAAAACCGAACTCACTTACCTTGGGTACTGTATCTCACAAGAGGGGTTGAAAATGGATCCAGCCAAAGTACAGGCGATCCAGGATTGGCAAACACCCACCACCCGTAAAGAACTGCAATCCTTCCTGGGGTTTGCCAACTTCTATAGAGACTTCATAGCGAACTTTGCCCAAATCACACTCCCCTTAACAGAATTGCTGAAAACCAAAGAGAAAGGGGACCAAGCCAAAAAACCCTCGGCTAAACTACAATGGACCCCCGATTGCCAAAGGGCCTTCGAATGTCTAAAACAGCAATTTGTAACGGAACCCATCCTCTCCCACCCTAACGAACAGTCCCCCTTCATAGTACAGGTCGACGCCAGCGATACGGCGATAGGGGGAGTTTTGCTGCAGAAGGGGGAGGATGGGAAATTACGGCCTTGTGCATTCTTGTCCAGAAAGTTCTCAGAGGCAGAAAGGAATTGGAATGTGTGGGAGAAGGAGGCCTTTGCAGTGAAAGCAGCTCTCACAAACTGGAGGCATTGGCTGGAGGGGGCGAGATACCCTTTTGAGGTCTGGACAGATCATAAAAATTTGGAGGCCCTCCGAAGCCCACGCAGACTGAATGCCAAGCAATTGCGGTGGGCGGAATTCTTTTCCAAGTTCAACTTCACCCTCAATTATCTCCCGGGCAAAACTAACTTTTTGGCGGACGCCCTGTCGCGCATGCCCCAACATAAGAGCAAACGGGCGGAGACTGTCGACACGGTCTTCTCGCCTAAGCAACTTGGGGGCGTGGTGACTACTCGCAGCCGCGCTAAGCAGCCCCTCCCGGCCGACCAAGAATGGAAATCGAAACTTAAAGCTGAAGTGGAGAAGGAGGGGGATAAGGCGCCACGAAACAAACTAACCCAATCCCCACAGGGGGATTGGCTAGCTGGGAGCAAGTTGTATGTCCCAGACAGCTTTAAGCTGGAAGTCTTGCAGCGCTGTCATGATGCTCCCACTGCTGGACATTATGGGTACCTGAAAACTTTACACCTAGTTCAAAGACAATTCTGGTGGCCGGGCATGCGCAAAGACATTTCCCAATACGTTGGTTCCTGCCCTATTTGCCTCAGCGCAAAGACCAGGAAGGGGAAACCTCCGGGTCTCCTGCAACCATTAGAAACACCGAACAGGCCCTGGGAAATAATCTCCATGGACTTTATCACTGATCTACCTCCCTCGAAAGGACATAATTGTATCTTAGTTGTGGTAGATCTGTTCTCCAAACAAGCCCATTTTATACCCTGTACCGCTATACCCTCCGCTCGGAAACTAGCGGACCTGTTTCTAAAGCACATCGTAAAATTACATTCTTTTCCGTCCAAGGTGATTTCGGATCGCGGCGGACAGTTCGTTGCCAACTTCTGGCGGGAGCTTATGAAAATGTTGAATATTGAACAAGGTATCAGTTCAAGCCACCACCCACAAACCGACGGGCAATCCGAAAAAACAAACCAAATATTAGAACAGTTCCTTCGTTGCTACATCAATTTCCAACAAGATAATTGGGTGGACCTTCTCCCTCTAGCAGAATTCTCCTATAACAACAGTGTACACGCTTCAACGGGAGAAGCCCCCTTCAAGATTGTATATGGAACCCACTTCAATCCCTTCCCGTTGGACGCACCCCCTCTCCATTCCTCTAAATTGCCAGATGTGTCCTCATGGTGGGGGGAGGCAGTGCAGCAATGGACTATCATTAAAAGACACCTTGAAAAAGCCAAACTGGATTACAAAAAGTACGCAGACCGCCATCGTGTGGCCGAATGGGAATTACAACCAGGGGACCATGTGTACATTTCCACAAAGAACCTAAAGCTAGCTCAGACAAGCCGCAAACTCGCTCTGAAATTTTTAGGACCTTTTCCTGTGCGCAAGGTAATAAATAAAGTGACTGTTGCTGTAACATTGCCCAAGAACCTTCGCCATGTGCATGATACGTTCCATGTCAGCCTTTTGAAGAAAGCTCCCACCGACAACAAATGGCATATCAAAGCTCCACCCATTCCAACTTTAATAGACGACCAAATACACTATGAGGTGCAACAAATCTTAGACTCTAAAATCAAAAGAAATCAGCTTTTTTACCTCATTAGGTGGAAGGACTTTGATTCTGGTTACGATGAATGGGTGAACTCTGCACATGTTCATGCTCCTAGATTAACCAAAGCTTTTCATTCTCGCTACCCATATAAGCCAGGGGGGAATTTGTTTTAAGGGGGGCAGAAATGTCAGGTCCAGTATATATCTTAGCTATACTGACTCCATTTTCTAATGCTTTTAGTCTCTAAGTGTTTTCTCCTCAGGTGCACCAGTTCCCAGGCAGCATTCCCACCAGAGGAGACTGTTTTGTCTAACACCGTTCCACCAGGCATTGGCCTTGAAGGAGAGCAGCTTCCCAGGACTGAAAGATGTTGTTTTGAGAACTGTGGGGGGAGGCTGTTCCAGATGGGTATTGTTACTCTGTATCCTATGCTTGCTCTTCATTGGTAACAATGATCATGTACCATCCTGAGTCTCCTATTCAGGACAGTGGACTATAATGGACCTTTTCTGCAATAAAACTTCCTTTGCTAGACATTGGACTTATTCTTGCTTCTAAAGGGAATCTTGCAGAGAGTACCTTATCTAGCCACAGTCTGACAACAGGAAGTTAGCCCTGTGAGGTAGGCACTTGCTAAATTGAGATCAGAAAGAAATTAACAGGGTAGCATGTGTCAAAATGGCCAAGGAACTGGATTTGGATTGAAGCCACACCTCTCAATAACTCCACACCAAATTAAGAAAAGGAATTTATTAAAGAAAACTGCAAAAGCAAACAAAATAAACAGAAGTACGCAGAGAAGCACAAAACAGCAACAGACTATTTAAGCTAGACTATATTCACTAGAAATCCCTGAACTTGTTCCAGATCTCACCCTCAGCAAGTTTCAGAGTCCAAAAGGGAGCTTTAATTCTTAAGTCTAGAGGTCCCAAGGACAAAAGCACAAAGGTTGCTAGCACAGGAATCCACCAATGACATAACCTCAAGAACAGGAGCAAATGTAGATACAGATGCAAGAGCAGGAACTGGTCACCATTCTCGTCCCTTTTCACTACGAGGCTGGAGAAACAACTCCTTTTTTCAAGACCAGCTGCCTGCAACTTGCCTAAACTCTTAGCCAATCAGAAAGGCCAAAACCTCTGACGACAGGCTTGGCCATGGTCTGTCCTCACAGGTAAGGGAGGGGGGAAAGAACTCATCACCCCACCCACACAAGGCTATATGCTAATAAGCCAGGAGGCTGGTGCCAGCCTCCATCAAGCTTTGTCCTTGAAAACTGGTTCAGGTTTGCACCTTTGGCTCAAGGCCTCTTATCTGGCCAGAATAGACAGTGCTGACCAGCCCCAAACTCCCAAAAGGGAAAAAAAAATCTCAAAAGCCTAACTGAAAATATTTTAATTTAAAAAGGAATGGATAAGTGAATTTCACTACAGCCAGCCTACTTGAAGGGTCACCTTCTCTCATACGAACCTACGTATCCATTTAGGACATCTTTGGAAGCTCTGCTTCTATTTTGTGAGATTTTGGTGCCTTTAACTGCAAAAACAGCTGCTCAAAAGAGCCTCAAAGGTCTCATTGCAAAGAATGGACTAAAAGGCATGCTAACAACAACAACAAAAACCTGATTGGATCCAAACCAGCAATACTTCACTTGGAAAAAAACAGTAACAGAATACAGCTCATTTGGAACTGAAACTGAAATGATTTTTTTTCAGTGCACACCCCTAATGCTTAGAGCTATGTTTACAGAACAAAATATCACAGGGGGCAGGAAACTGCTGTGAAGAGGGAAATCAGGCAATTTTGCCCCAACTTCCATCTTACACTAATGGGACTTCTTCCATCAGCAGAAACTCAGCAGGCTGAAAAGTGAGGAAGGGAAATATTGCCTGGTTTCCTCTCTTCATGGCAACCCTCCCTCATGTGCCACCACATTTATTTCAAAGAGCTCTATCCACTTTTTGGAGATATCAGGGTGCTGCAGACAGAAAAGGGATGTGTGAAAGATACACAAGGATCTGGTCTTCACCCACAGCCTTCTTTTTGTCTTTCACTTATTTCCGTAGTCCAAATCAGGGCTTTTTTTCAGGGGAAAAGTGGGGGAATGGAGTTCCGGAACCTCTTGAAAATGGTCACATAGCTAGTGGCCCCACTCCCTGATCTCCAGACAGAGGGGAGTTGAGATTGACCCAACTCCCCTCTGTCTGGAGATCAGGGGGCAGGGCCACCGGCCATCTGACCATTTTCTCTGAGGGCCACCCACTGAGTTCCACCACCTCTTTTTCCAGAAAAATACTGCCAACCCTGCTAGGGGGCTTGCCCCCCCTTTTGAGCAGGTGGCAGCCGTTTGCCCCGCTGCAAGGATAGAGGCAGACAGCTACAGCCTCATCCGGGCATTCAGCCTTGGGGGCGGAGTCTCGCAGCGTTTTCTGCTTCTCCGCCCCCGTGGCTTCAGTCTTGCCTCGTGCTCGGTGGAGGCAACACGTTTTGTTTTGCTCCCCGGCACGAGGCCCTGGTGGCTCAGGATCGGCAGGATTCACCGCTGCCTGGCTGGAGAAGGCTTGACTGGGGCGGAGGGGTGGAGATTGCTATCCCCTCTGCTCGTGCGGCGAACGGCCGTTTGCCTCGTAGTTGCCCGGTTCTCTCGCCTTCGGGTGGCGGGGGTTGGGCGCGGCGGGCGGGTTTGTTCCCCCCGCCGTTCTGGTGGCAAGGGGGTCGGCGGGCGAGCCGGCGTATCGCCCCCCCCTCACGCTGATCCAGTGCTCTTGGGAGCGGGGTGGGGAGTCGCGGGGAAGGAGCAGCTTTTCTCCGTCCTTTTTGGCGCGGCCGCGGCTCGGCCGGGTATATGGGCTAGGCGCTCTGCGCGGCTCTTGTTTTAGCCCCTGGGGAATTGCTCCGTTCCCGCCGCCGCATTTCTTTGCCTTCGGCGGCGGGGGTGTGTGCGTGGATTTCTCCCCTCCTTGCTGCCGTGGCTTCCCGTTCGGGCTTGAGCCTGCGGGCCGTTCAGCACCCCTCCCCCCACACTCAGCCCAGCGTTTGGCGGGCGTGCATTTTTGGGAAAGGTTTTCACCCCTGTACAATCGGCTGGCCCTGGGGTTTCCTCGGTTGCGCGGCCATTTGGCGCCTGGCCTTGGCGGCCATTTTGGGGGTGGTTTTGGTAAGCAGCCATTCTGGGCTCCATTGGCTCCTGGAGCTGTAATTGCAGGGCCTGGATCTTTGCTATCTCCCCTGCTTCATTGGCTGTCTTGGGGGCGGTGTTTCTGATTTGGGTCTGGGTTAGAGCAGCTTGGCACAGTGGTTAAGTGGTCTGGCTGTGAATCAGTTTTTCTCTGGTTCAAATCCCACTACTGCACTGTAGCTTAGTAGGCGGCCCGGGTCTGTTCTGGCCCCCCCCCCTGGTGTTTGGTCTTTAGATACCAGTCCTTTTTGGGTTCATTTGGGATGGGGCCCAAGAAGGGTACAGGTGTGTCTAAGGGCAAGCAGCCTGCTAAGCGCCCTCCTAAGCGCGCTGCTGCTGCCTTATCATCTGATGAGGAGGCTGATGTTCCCGCAAGACGTGATATTTTAGCGAGGATTGCTGCTTTAGAGCAGGCACGGGCATCTTCCGCTCAGTCAGCTGAACCGGCAAGTAAGAGACCCGTGAGAATTGCGTCTAAGACTGCATCGCTTAACGATATTCTTTCTCGTTTAGCGGCTTTAGAAGGGGCATCTCCGGTTGGTACTTCGGCTCCATCTACTTCTGCGGCTAGTCATATCGTCGAGGACGAGGTGACGGAGGCAGCAGCCATGGAGGTAGAGGGGACCTGGACCCAGGATGCTGGACAAGTGGCGCTGGTAGTGCAACCGCCTGAGGCTGAGGGTAAGTGTGCTTGGCCACAGCAGCCGGGCGCCTGGCCCTGGGGTCAGGTGCATCAAAGCACACCACATGCTGCAGGTACACACACTAGTTCCTCAGTTGGTCCATCTTGTTCTGGTTTAGTGCCTGACTGGGGCCATTGGAGTCAGGCGACTATCCCGGGGCAGTCGCCCGGCACGGCTAGTTGGGTGCCCCCCTCGCCACAGTTTCAGGGCATGGGTCTTCTCCCACCATGGGGGTCTTATTATGGAGTTCCCTGGTCCAATTATGGTTCCGTGCCTTACAGGGCCCTCCCAGTTGGGGACACGGCTATGCCATTAGGGGATCACCTTACCCCGGCCACTAGAGAGAAGATCCTACGCGGTGATTATGTAGATGTCTTTACCCTTCTCTTCAGAGATCTGGAGAAGAAGGATAAAGAAGATCTGGAAGACCGTGACAAGGAGCGCATCAAGAGGCGCAAGATAGATAGGACATGGCATAATTGGCTTCCTGGTTTTTTCATATATGCCGGAGTCATAGCTAGGGCGCAGCCCTGGAGGGCTGCCCCACTTTTCCAGTACATGGACATTATTTATAGGGCTCATACGGAATTCTTAGGAGCAGCCTGGCTGCAATATGATGAAGAATTCCGGATGCGGGCGGCCCTGAACCCATCTTTGCCTTGGGATCAGGTCCACCAGCACCTGTGGTTGCAGCTGATGACCCCTGCTAAATCTTTCGTGGGGGACAGATCAGATAGTGGCCATATTGTGCAGCGCTCATCACAGGCTTCTGGGGGTGTTGCCCAGGGTTCTTACGGTTCCCGCGCCTCGGCGGGGCAGTCGGTTCAGCCCCGGCTGCTTTGCTTTGAGTTCACCTCTAAAGGGGTTTGCAACCGTAAAAACTGTCGATTTGGACATGAGTGTCCGACCTGCCGGGGTCCGCATGCCCTCAATGCCTGTAAACGGCAGCGGCCATTTGGAAAGAAAGGGGGTGGCCCCTCAGGGCAACAGGGGCCTAGTAAAGGGCCCCAGCCCAATAAAAGTGAGGGTACTTGAGGCCATGCTGGCCGATTACCCTAACAAGGTCGACGCCCAGTTTTTGTTAGAAGGTTTTCTGTTTGGTTTTCGTATACCTTTTCAAGGCCCCAGAACTGCCTTCATGTCAGATAATTTGCGTTCGGTTATTGGCATGGAGGATGTTGTGCGGGCAAAGATTCAGAAGGAATGTGTTGAGGGCAGGGTTTTAGGCCCTTTTCCCTCCCCTCCAGTTCCTTGTTTGCGGGTTTCTCCCCTGGGAGTTGTGCCTAAGAAGGCAGCGGGTGAATTCAGGCTTATTCACCACCTGTCTTACCCCAGGGGCGGTTCTGTCAATGACGCAATTCCCGAGCATTTATGCTCTGTGCGTTATACATCCTTTGACCAGGCGGTCAAAGTGGTTAGACGTTGTGGTCGGGGTGCTGAGATGGCGAAATGCGACATCAAGTCGGCATTCCGCCTTCTCCCTGTTCACCCCGACGACTTTGAACTGCTGGGGTTTGCCTTCGAGGGCAAATTTTACATGGATAGAGCCCTTCCCATGGGTTGCTCTGTTTCCTGTGCAGTGTTTGAGCGTTTTAGTACGTTCCTGGAGTGGGCACTGCGTCGCAGGCAGCGATGCCGTGACTCCGCCCACTATTTGGATGATTTTATCCTGGTTGGGCCCCCGCACACTGGTCAGTGTGCCCGCCTGTTAGAAGATTTTGTACGCTTAGCTGACGAGTTGGGTGTTCCCTTAGCACACGAAAAGACGGAGGGTCCCACGACGGTTTTGACCTTCCTAGGGATAGAATTAGATACCGAGCAGCAGACTTCGCGGCTGCCCTTGGTAAAGCTTCAGGAGTTGCGGTCTCGATTGCAGACTCTATTGGGTAAGCGGAAAGTTTCTTTATTGGAGCTTCAGCAAGTCGTAGGTCACCTTAACTTTGCATGCAAGGTGGTGGCACCAGGTAGAGCCTTCCTGAGGCGCCTTTGTGATGCGATGAGGTCACTTCGGCTTCCGCATCATAGAATTCGGATTTCTCCAGGTATGAGACAAGACTTGGAAGTCTGGTCCCAATTTCTGGGCAGTTTCAATGGTGTTTCTTTTTGGAGACAGGAGCTGTTGTTGGAGGGTGACCTTCAGGTTTCCTCTGATGCAGCGGGCTCCCTTGGTTTGGGAATTTATTTCAGGGGACACTGGTGTTCTGCACCATGGCCTGCTAGCTGGAGGGAAGCTGGCCTGTGCAGGGACCTTACTTTTCTTGAGTTCTTCCCGATTCTAGGGGCTGTTTACCTGTGGGGCGGGGAAATGGCCAACCACTCCGTGCACTTTTGGTGCGATAATATGGCAGTGGTGCAGGTGGTGAATTCCCTCTCTTCTAGATCCCCCAGGGTAATGAAGCTGGTCCGAGCATTCACCTTAAGGTGTCTGCACCTTAACATTCTGTTCTTAGCTAGACACGTACCCGGGTTAAATAATGAGGTGGCAGACGCCTTATCTCGTCTGCAGATGGACCGGTTTCGACAGCTTGCCCCAGAGGCGGATTTGCTGCCCGCCCCGGTTCCTTTGGAGCTATGGAGGATTGGGAATCCGAGGCATCCAGAGCTATACAGTTAGCTCTGGCCCCTAGTACCAGGAGAGCCTACGACAGGGCGGTAAGGTACTTTGCGGAGTTCAGGCGGGAGTCTGGTCTTCCGCAGAGGTGGCCAATTCCAGTTGAGCATGCCGCCCAATTCTGTGTTGCTCAGAAAGGTAAGGGGCACAGGGTTAAATACATTCGTAGTCAGCTTGCGGCTCTGGGTTTTGCTTCTAAGGCTCGGGGCCTGGTCGACCCCACCCTGGACTTCCGCATTAGGAAGATGCTGGAGGGTTGGTCCAGGGAGGCTGTAGTCACGAGGGACGCTAGGCAGCCTATTTCCCCTAGTATTCTACAGGGTTTGAGGGCCATGTGGCCCCTGGTCTGCAGTTCCCCTTTTGAGGAACTGTTATTCCATGCCGCTTCCTTGATAGCATTTTTTGGAGCTCTTCGAGTCAGTGAGCTCGTTCCCCAGTCCCTTAAGGATGCTTCTGGCCGTGCCATCTCCGCTTCTGATGTTAAGATTCTGGGAGATCAGGTTGTGATCCGCATTAGGCGTTCTAAGACCGACCAGAGGCAAAAGGGGGTAGATGTGTCGATAGGACAATGCGCAATTAAGGAATTGTGCCCAGTGGCGGCTTTGAGGAAGTATTTGAGGGCCCGGGGCACGACGCCCGGGGCACTGTTTTGTCATGAGAATAATTCCCCGCTTACGAAGTACCAGTTCTGGACTGTCACAGGCAGGGCTCTCTCGAAGTTGGGACTAGATGGGGTCAAATTTGGGACCCATTCTTTTCGTATAGGTGCGGCTTCCACGGCTGCGGCGATGGGGTATTCGGGAGCTGAGATTCAGAAGGTGGGGCGTTGGCGCTCCTCCGCTTACAAGTCTTATGTGAGGCCTTTGGATGGTGGGCAGTCATGCTGACGTTGTTTTTCTTTCAGGTGCTGTGGCGTGGCGCGATAGGATTCGCATCCTCATATGTGGCCATAGTATGGTTTTTTGGGCGGCGCACCAAGCGAAGAGGACGCGGATCGGGTCCCAGCTTGGACTCAGCCGTTGGGCCACAGTGGAGTGGCGTGGCAGAAGAGGCCTGCGTTGGGCAGGTTTGCTGCCGCTGTTGTTTGAGGGCCGGAATCCCCCTCCCCCACACATTCTGGTTGTCCATTTGGGTGGCAACGATTTGGGTCTGATGAAGGGCGTGGCCCTGTCTTGCCAGGCACAGGATGACTTCCGTGAGATTATGAGAAGATGGCCCGGTGTCCTGATTTTTTGGTCGGCGATGCTTCCGCGCCGGGTATGGCGGGAAGCGTTGGACCATAGGGCTGTTGAAAGGGCGAGGCGGATGGCCAATAGAGCCCTGTTTAGAGCAATGACGGAGGGTCTTGGGATCTATTTGCCCCATCCGCAGATACGGGCCGAGTCTGCAGACCTCTACCGAGGGGATGGGGTACACTTATCTACCAGTGGTAATGCCATATTTTTGAACGACCTGCGGCAAGGGCTGCGCCTGGCATTAAGCCACTTGTGGGGCGCTGAGGCCTAAGCAGAGGCTTGGCCTCTGCGGTGGCAGGGTGTTAGTTAGGGAAGAATCTGTAGCGGGCCGGTGAGCACCCTTGGCACCTCCCCATTGGTGGGGAATTGGGGTCTGCCAGATGTGGCTGGCTGCCGTACGGCCCAGTTGCGTGGTTGGACGCCCTGGTGGGGAACCCCTGGACAAGCCAGTCTCCCCCCGCTGCCGTACGGCCGGGTGGGGGAGCTTTACAGGGGTGAACCACTTCGCCTGGCCAGGCCGGGTCCCAGCCATTTTTGTGATGGCTCGCACCTGGGGCAGCGGGTGTCTCGCCCAGACAGGTCAGGGCGGGGTAGGGAGCGACCCCAGGGCCTGACCTGTACCGCTAGTTAGGCCCTTGCCGTAGTTAATGTTTACTGGTTGTTGTTTATTAATAAAGCGGCCCATTTTATAATCCAAATACTGTGTCTGTCTCTTATTCCTAATAGGGGGGCAATACTGCCAACCCTGCTAGGGGGCTTGCCCCCCCTTTTGAGCAGGTGGCAGCCGTTTGCCCCGCTGCAAGGATAGAGGCAGACAGCTACAGCCTCATCCGGGCATTCAGCCTTGGGGGCGGAGTCTCGCAGCGTTTTCTGCTTCTCCGCCCCCGTGGCTTCAGTCTTGCCTCGTGCTCGGCCCACCCACCTCTCCCTATTTCAGTGCGGGATTAGCCGGTTGCCTATTTGGAGCCAGGTAGGAATTTTTCTCTCACAGTTCCCGATTGGCCTGGGGGCTGGAGTTTTTTCGCCTACCTCGCACTGTTTGGAGGAGGAGGTTCTTTGGCTTGGTGGGTCTGAGTTAATGCCACGTGGCAGGGTGTTAGTTAGGGAAGAATCTGTAGCGGGCCGGTGAGCACCCTTGGCACCTCCCCATTGGTGGGGAATTGGGGTCTGCCAGATGTGGCTGGCTGCCGTACGGCCCAGTTGCGTGGTTGGACGCCCTGGTGGGGAACCCCTGGACAAGCCAGTCTCCCCCCGCTGCCGTACGGCCGGGTGGGGGAGCTTTACAGGGGTGAACCACTTCGCCTGGCCAGGCCGGGTCCCAGCCATTTTTGTGATGGCTCGCACCTGGGGCAGCGGGTGTCTCGCCCAGACAGGTCAGGGCGGGGTAGGGAGCGACCCCAGGGCCTGACCTGTACCGCTAGTTAGGCCCTTGCCGTAGTTAATGTTTACTGGTTGTTGTTTATTAATAAAGCGGCCCATTTTATAATCCAAATACTGTGTCTGTCTCTTATTCCTAATAGGGGGGCAAAAGGCCTGGTCCAAACACATATGCAATACCTTCATCTGAATGTCTCTCATATACGTGAGTGTGATTTTGCTTTCACTCATGCCAAATAATGCACTTTCAATCCACTTCCAATGCACTTTGCAACTGGATTTGACTGTGTGAAATGGCAAAATCCACTTATAAATGATCGCTAAAGTGCATTGAAAGTGGATTGAAAGGACATTATTCTGCATGTGTGAAGAGTGAGTGTGTGCGCGTTGGGAAGCACAGTGGTTGAAAAGCAATGTATAAATACATCAAATAAATTACCCACACAATTCAAATACACTCTTTTACAAAGTGCGTAGAGGAAAATAAATTAATTAAACAACTATTTATTTAATCTGTATAGAGAATGTGATGTTAAAACTCTAGAGAACAAAGATTGCTGCATTTTTTAAACAGTTTAGCTGTGTTCCATGTAAGCTGTAGGCTTTCCGAAGTCATACGTTCAAATGCAGTGGCTGTGGCGATGATCAGAAGTGAGAGGAAAAGGGGAAGGGGGTCTGTTTTCTACAATGAATTAAGTGTTATTCTCCTTCTTTAAAAAATAGATTTCCTTCTACTAGGGAAAATTAACCGTGGGGACTGCAGATGCCTTAATTTGCAGATAGTGTGCCTGTGGCAACTCATGCGCCAGAAAAGCATTTATGCTGTCAAGTAACAATTCTGTTTCTCCAGAGCAGGATCAAAAAGGACTATCCCTCAGTCTGTGAATAATGAAACAGCCTTGAAAGCTTAGTCACTGCAGTGCAGCAAGTAGCAAGCAGGATGGGGCTTCAGAGCCTTTTTCTGCTGATAGGGAAAAAGCCTACACCACCTCCCAGGAGCTAGGGATGTAGTTTCCATGACAACTCCACATCTGAGTCAGAACTATTAAGTATCACCATGGCAACAAGTGTCTCACTTGACGTTTCCAGAAAACTGACGGTGTTTGGACTGGAATCATCGCACCATATCAAAAGGGCAGGGTTGGGGCTTCACTGAGAAGCACTGCATGGAACAAATCAATTCTGGGTGTGTTACTAATGTGATAACATGGGCCAAAGCTGCTCCAGATGTAATTGCCTAAGATGAATTTGATAGTATTTCAAGGATTTTTGAATGGCTGGGATCCCCACCCCCTTTATATTATAATTCTCAGGTTGTGGGCGGGAGAGACGATTCAGAACTTTGAGGAGCTGATTATTTAAACAATTTCAAGTGCATTACAAGAGGAAATGAGATCATTAACTTTGTAGGCTTCCTCCCACCTAGTCACCTTTACTGCTCATACTTTGTGCCAATAGGTAAATACAGAATGGATTTTATTGCAAGTTTTTCTTCAAATAAGCAGAGGAAAGACATATTTTGAAGCAGCTCCTAAAGTTTCAGGGAAGGTGTGATGGACTGCATGTTTTTTAAAAAGCCTGGAAGTGCTGTCCACTCAGTTGCAGGACTATTAAGGGTTAATCACTCACAGACTCAGAGACCTTTGAGTGATAGGCTATTCCAAGGGATCTGATTTGGTAGCAGGAGCTGGAAAGAGGAGGGGCTGTTTTCAGTCCTAGCAGAGAGGAATCAAGTGGGAAGAGTTGGAAGATGGAGCCCTAACGGAGAGCAGCTTTAACACTGGTAGAAGTGCGGAAAGTTGGCAAGGAGATTTGGGACATGTGCAGATTCCCAAACTGGCCAGAGAAATAGGACAGATCTTCTAAGGAGAGAAGATTTGCCCTACCCAGTCAAACAGGGAGGTAGCTCTACAGAATGAAGAGATCCCTGGTCAGGTGTGGTTGGGAACTGCCTATGGAGATCTTCAGATTCAGTTAACTACTGAAGGAAAGCAGAAGGGATCGGGGTTACTAGAAAGCGGGTACAAGCATTCCTAACTCATGAGCCATCTTTCATATTAAGTAACTGGTAGTTACTCTGGTTAATTGGTAGCAATTAAGAAAGTCAGCTTGGTGTAGTGGTTAGAGTGTTGGACTAGGATCTGGGAGATCTAGGTTCAAATTCCCACTGTGTCATGAAAAATCAATTGTCCAGTTATTCTCTTTCAGCCTAACCTACCTCACAGGGTTTGTTGTTGTTATGATTATAAAATGGAGGAAAAAATGTATGCCAGCCTGAGTTTCTTGGAAGTAATAAGTAAGCATACAGTACAGCTTCTGTACATACCTTCTGGGTCGATTGATATGTTTGCATGTGTTGTTCTGGTGCCCCGCCCCACCCCGCACGCAACTTGCTCTACAATCCCAGCCCAACTGCAGTATTTTGTTTTTCCAGGAATCTTAACTGTAATATCTTTGTTTTTTCTTGTTATTATATAAAAATCTTAATTAAAAATAAATAAAAAGGAATCTTAGCTGTTAGAGTCAAATGTTATCCTATTTTGTAATCCATTCACTGATTGACTGATTAGCATACTTTCAATCTGACTTGAGTCCCAGTGAGAAAGGCAGACTATAAATGAAAACAACAATGCACACCACAAGAGATTGCCCCCTCCAGCTTATGACCTGGCTAGAGTTTCAGAAGCACACATTCTGGTAGATCAGAATCTGCACTAACTTTATGCAACTCATTCCACAGACCAAGGATTTCTACTCAAATAGCTCCATGTTTTAATGCTCTTACCAACACAGGAATCCTGGAGGTTTTTTGCCTTACTTTGGGCATACAGCTGGGGTCACTGGGGGAGGTGAGGGGGGGAGAGAGCTCTGAATTTTCTCTGCCTGTTTAAAAGATTTCCCAATACAATTTCTTTTTCAAAAAGAAATGCTTTTATTTATTTGTTGATTCGAACATATTTGTACATCAACAAGGAATGTGGGCCACTTTTAAACAGTGCAAAAAACCCTGACAAAACCTTATTAAATACTAAATTTGAGCAAACCCAAAACTTACTCTGAAGAGAATTCCCATATTTATTTCACTTCTATCCCATTCTTTCTCCAAAGAATATAAAGCAGAATAAAAATTACCTTCACAACAATGTTGTAAGGTAGAGTTGGGTAGAAAGACAGTGTCTGGCCCAAGATTGCACATTCAGCTTCAGAGTTATTTCAGGTTTTTTCCCCTGCTGTACAACCAGAGAACTGGATAATAATCATAATCACAAACCTGACTTTTATTTCTGGGGCTGTAGAAACTGACGCTGTTAATTGGGAGCAAATGAAAGGAGGATTCCCATAGTTTCTTCTGAACTCACATGTCTCCTGTTTGCCATACCTTCTTAACAATTTTTATATGCCTGAGTACCACAGTTACCAAAGAAAGGAGGATAACGGCAGTCAAGATGCACCTGCCAAGTAAGGTTGCCAACAACCTGAAAAAAATGCCCTGCCCCTTTAACAGAAGCTTAATGAGATGTTATTTACCAGGTGATATTATCTACCTCTGTGCCATGAAAAGCTGCCCATTTCCACACATTAAGCCTCTTAAAGGGGTAAGATGTTTTTATCCAGGTTATTAGCAACCCTAGCACCTGCTGAATCAGGGAGCTTAGGATCCTGGCAGTCAGGCCTCTGTGGCTTGGCACCAGCCGCAGCTTGTTTTACTATGAGTGTGACTCTAGGCAGCGATAAGCTGCTAGGAAGATCTAATAGTGCTGTTCTTATCTCTCCAGACATCTATCCTATTGTAAATTCACCAAAGTCAGTCACATGGCATCTTTTCTACGGCGCCTTAAGGCAGAAAGGATAAGCTCTGAGTTCTGCTGCATTTCTGCTTCCATCCGCCTCTTCAGCTTTAAATCCCTGAGGAGGACAAGACAGCACACAGCAAGGGGAGCAGAGGAGACAAAAGAAAAGTGGAGTCTGCCACAGGCTCGCCAGCTGATAACACCGCACAGCCCTTGCTGTAACTTTCAGGACATACACGCTCAGTAACAGCCATTCACACACTACAAAATTCCTACACAGAAGGAATTAACAATCCACCTCTTTGCAGGCTGACACTCATGTGTATCAGTAAATTGCTGGGAAGTTCAGCCATTCTTCTTGCTCACACATCCCTTGCACAGGAGAAGTTACTGTTTTGCAAAATAGATCTATTAATACCAGGGGTGGTGTGTGTTCCTTGCGCTCAATAATTAGGAAGAGTCTAAACACATCCCTCCCTTGGTCACACAGGCCTTCCAGTGCAGGGTGCCCTCCTTGGTGTGTGCACAGGGCAGGGGCAAGGAGGTCATAGTGGAATGGATAGAGGTATCAAGAAATAGTAGCAGCAATGCATCTCTCCGCAAAATTGATGAAGAGGTGTGTTTTATGTCTCTGATTTGGCTCTGTGCATCTTTATACTTCCTTTGCCTCTCAGGAGGCAAGCTGGCAGTCAAGAGACAAATTGGTAAGGAGAGGTGGTTCCATGACTATGGAACAGCTGGCTTACCTTCCCACAGCCTTATGGAAATAGTTCAGGATGATGTCATCTGGTTCTTGTATCATGAGGACCAAATTCTATTTTTCCTCTATCGCCCTCTGGAGGTAGGCTGGAAATTTACATCCTTCTCTCTCACACACACACACACAGAAATGCAAGGGGTAGTGGGTGTGGAGAAATCTGCATACCCCACCCTATTCAGTCACGGCTTCTATTGTTATTCACCAGCTATTATCATTCGGCTTCTGTAATCACTCCACTCTCCAAAATATAAGGACAGATGGACTCACATTCTAGCTGTATCTGAAGAAGTGAGCTGTGACTAATGAAAACTCATACTCTACCATAAATTTTGTTAGTCTTATAGGTGCTACTGGACTCTTGCTCTTTTCTACTGCTACAGACAGACTAACAAGGCTACTGATCTTGAATAATAATAATACTGATCACTGTAGTGCTCCCAAGTGACTGTCTAATTGAAGAAAAAAAGATTTAACAAAATATCAAGATCTAAGATTCAAAGTTCAACATTTCTGGGAGAAACATACAACAGCTATTCCAATCGTGAAAAGAGCACTAGGTGAGATTTCAAAATGACTAACTGAACATCTAGGAGATATCAGCACAGACAAGATAATAACTGGACAGCTGTAAACAGTCGCACTACTTGAAACATGCCACACATGAAGGCAGTACCGCACTTACTCCTTGGTTCTTGGATAAAATCTGAGTCTGTAAAGGACCAAAAAATACCATCTCAGACATCTCATGGACTGTGATAACATCACATAACAAAAACAACGATTGGATCAACCAGGTTTTCTGCTGGTGAAAAAGGAAGGAGGGGTTCCCTTTGACCACAAAAGAAGCCTGTGTTCAAGATCATGAGACTCACATGATCATGGGACTTTCATGTACAAAAACCATGTTGGATGCGGCTACAGCAATGAGGGAAGCTTGGTGAGACTGAGTGAAAATGCTGGCTAGGTCCAGCCCAATATCAGACCTCTAGAGGTATCACTAGTTAGCACATGGAGATCTCTGAGATAACTTTGATAAGCATGTCAGTGACACCATACAATTATCTGAAGTCAGGAAAATCCAAGATTCTGGAAAATGCAAAATATATAGACTAATCACAAAATTACTTGCTCCACTTCAAAAAAAGAAGCCTAGGCTTGATTTTTGGCACACTTCCGTGAGAAAAAGGGGCTATATGTCTGTGTCGTAAAAACTGCACAGCTGAATGTAGAGACTGTGATGTGGCATAGGAAATAGGATAGGGGATAAATTAAAAATGAGGGTAGGAGACGTACGATCAGATCTCCCATGTTTTTAGCAACATCTGGTGGGCTGAGGGTGGTGCTGTGCTGGTGGGGGGTTAACACTTTTCCCCATGTCATTTTCCTGATTTAATCTGACCCGTCTTCCAATGCTGCTATTTGCCCCATGGGAAGAAAAGATACAAGTACCAAATGAGTTCCAAAAATAAAATTGTGCAGTAGAAATGGGGAAAAGAATCCCAACCACACCACATTCCACTGCACACAAAATTTACCACCTATTGACAGATGGTACATGAAATAACTTTATGCAGCATCCATCGCATAGAGACAGGCCATGACAGGATTAGGCAGGTTTACGATCCTGCTCTGTCATCACTGCAGAACCCATGACCTCCTGAAATGAAGGAGCCAACTCTTTGCCAATGAACTGTATGTTTTTCCAGTATAAATTTCAAAGTCATTTTCCTGGCTTATTTTTTAGCATTAGCTAATATAAAAGAGGCACTTGTTGTGAATGATCCACAATAATGCAGTTAATAAATTCAGAACTGCATGCAAATGAAACATTATTTGAATGAAAGAAATGCTTTGAAAGCCTACATACTGCATTAGATCAAACAAACCATTCTTTCTGTGCTTATACTCCAGGGAAACTAGTTCTACAAGACTGCAGCAAAAGCCAGGTGCACATAGCCACTGTGGTATTAGAAAAATACCTTTGCTTCCCATCCTCAAAGCAGTTTTCCAAATTTTTTAAAAAATGAAAGTCAGTAACTATGGTTTGGATCTTATAACGTTATTCTGTCAGTATATCAACAGCTCCTTTGACCAAGTATCTTTTCTACTTGTAGAGGATAGGAGGATGTTTTTTGCTAAGTCCTGCCTTGACCCAGCCTTGACTTGGAAGGAAGACTCCTGGAGGAACAGGAAAACTCTTCAATGGCTGAGGAGCCCCTCCTCCTGGTTCATACTATACCTGAGGGTCCCTGCACCTCAGTGCCTCCAGCAGAAGACTACCTGCCTTCTCTTCTACTGCAAGCTTCCATTCAAGATGCAGAGGGACAGGCAGACCAAGAACCCCCTAAGTGATCCTACACAATTCCAGCATCTCCAGAGCCTCTCCCAGGCCCCCAAGAATGAAGCAGGCAAAGAACTAGAGCAAAAGCCTGGACCAGGTGAAGGAGTGCATGCACCTCGCAGCATGTGAGGGGAGAGCTCAGCTCTCTAGATCATTGCAGTATTCAGGAACCAGTACCAGTTACATGAAGGGGTGGGATTCCCTGTGAAAGCTTTCTGTTGAGCTCTAACCTTTGCTGGCTCAACAGCTCTCCATCCTAGCTTAGCTAGTCCCAGACTATGCCCTGCTCTCCAGCCCCTGCTGTCCAGTGCCAGCACTAAAGGTCTGCTCCAGGCCCAGGCTGATCTCAGCTGCCTGCTGCAGAAGACCCCATGCCTTTATCCTTGGTTTTCCAGTCAGAGAACAGGAGAATTCCCCCCCCCCCCAACCTTCTGCAGACTCCAACTTTCCCCTTACATTGTTCCTTTGCATCCAGCGACCCAACAGAACATGATTTGGGGAGGCGCAGAAAACTGCACTGACAACAGGACGTTGGGATCTTGCCTTCCCCTAATGCAACTCTGCTTGCACTGTTTGGGATCGAAGCTTATAATTAAATAAAAGAACATGCAATATTACATTTTTAATGGGTAACCATCTAAATAAGAGGGACAAAACTGGAACCTACAACAGAATCACTAGTATGTACACCTGTGTTTTATACAGTGACGGCAGATGGTTTAACCAATGGGAGAGAAAAACAAGGCAATTGCTGGGGTTTGTGTCAAATTGGATCCCACAGACCTATTCCACTAATGAAAACAGTCCAGTGCTTTTTCCTGATGCAAGATACCTTCTACTGTCACAGAAGACTCTTCCATCAGAAGAAGCCCTCTTGCACTGGGAGAAAGTACCTCCATTAGCAGAACAGTTCCGTGGGATTGTAGTGTTTGTACTCAGCCTATATTACTTTCACACTTACAGAGGTATATGTTTAGTTGGCTGAATTTGTCCCCATTCCAATAGTTTAAGTCAGACAAAAACAGTAAAATAAAAAATGTAGTAAGATCAGCAAGTCCACAGCTGATCAAAAGTCTCCTGTTCGGTCTGGTCTTTATGGTGAAGAGCTGGCAAAGATGTGATCAAAACTGAACTCTCCACTGATATTACAGACTTCAGGGAAATTCAGCTGGAAATCTGAAGCAGAAAACTCTTAGAAGCTTTTGAAACAAAATATAGAATCAACCAACACCACCAACCAAAAAAACAACACCCCATCAAGACAGTATTCATTCTATTATTTAGAGGAGGCCGTGACCATCTGCTGGTTCCGGGGAAAGGAAAATTATCAAAGCAGTCCAGTAACTTGCTAAGGATTCTTGGTCTCATCCAAATGAATTGCTTATATATAGGAAATAGTATTAGAAAGACACTATTTTCCTTCATGAGCCACCTGTTTTTACTATTACTTGTGATTTTTCTTTTTTAAGTGGGAGAAATAATCACACACCTGTTATCTGGGGAAGTTTAGTTTCTCACAATAGCATCTTGGCAGCAACAGTAGCTGAAACTGGGGAGAAATAATATCCAGTGTGGTATGACTAAGTTCTTTCAATCACTTGAACTGCATCCCCGACAAGCAACTGATCCAAGCCTGCGGGGGATGAAATGCCCCTTTCCTTGCTCTTGCGAAGTGGCATGGACAGGGGCATTTAAATTCCCGAATCAGCTGCTTGTCGGAGATCTCCCCGACAAGCAGCTGATCCAAGCCTGCGGGGGTGAAATGCCCCTTCCCATGCCGCTTTGCAGCAGCACAGAAAGGGGTATTTAAATCCCACGAATCATGAACCGGTTCACGAACTGGGGCAAGTTCGTGAAAGTTCGTGGTTCATGGTTCATGAAATGGGACAAACCACAAACCACACGGTTTGTTTTTTCCCCGGTTTGTTTCCACCTCTAATCTGGAAATATTTGGGAAAACTTCGGCAAAGTCATCTTACATCAAAATGTAAATCTAAATCCATATTTCAAAGATTCCAAAGCAGTTTGTTAGCTTGTTTTTGTTTGTTTAAAACATTCATTAATGAAGGTGGGATGATCAGCTACAAAGGCATCCCTGAAACTGTGAAAACAACTTTCTGAGGCTAGTCTCTGTGCTTTTCATTGCTTTTTTCTTGTTAAAAGATAAAATACTAGGATTGATTTCTAATTTCCTACCTCTGTGTTTTGATTGAAAATCCTCATTTTGCTTCTCTCTTGTGTGAATCAAATGTCTAACTCTTCATTTTGCATCTTTTTTTGTTTCTTTGCACCCTTATAAAATATATACAATGTTCAGTTGTCATCTGAACACCAACAAATCAGCTGTCACGTCTTGTCAGGTAAATCCCCAAGCACTTCACTGCATCACCTCAGGTTATGAGTTAAAGGTACTTTATTGATGAGATATACCAATATCAAGATATTCAGACTGGAGCATTGGCAGAAGTGATGCAGGGTGGCAAAGCAAGGTTAATTATAGGGTGACGTTCCTGCCCCTGGGAAAGAAAGTCCATTAGGATTTTGGCGTGAAAGGTACCGGATCTCAGAGAGGAGGGGGAAGGGGAGGATGAGCTCGTCCCAGTCCTTAGGGAGGGTGATACAGCTCCAACTGGAACTTCAAGGCCACGTTCTCAAGCCGGCCAGTGAATAGTAACCAGACACCTGCAAGATAAGCAGCTAACATCCAAGCAAGCAAACATGTTCCCTTTGCATATTCTCAGAGGTTTAAAATATTGTACACCAAGACAATCATGGCAGATATACTGACATCAGCATTATATATTATACATAAATTATAAATGACTTTATACATATAAATATCATATAAATTGTGTATAAAATGATAGGTGTGCATACACAATATAAATGAATCTACAGAACAAGCCCCCAAATTCCACTTCATGATCATCTTGTCTGCAGAGTTCAAGATGAAACAATTCAGTGCTGCTCTTCTCTGACCAAACTGATTTTTTACTAAATGTGTGTGTGATTACTGTTAATATTATTGGGGAAGGCAGCAAAACCTGACCCTGTGTCTCTTCTCCTGGTCTACATAGTCCTGTTTGCCTGATAGCAGATACAAGAAAAGCATTGCCTCTGCACTTAAGAGGTACAGCCTTAGATAATGAAATCTCTCATGCAAACAGAACCCACATTTCCATAGAATCAAGAAAATTTTCTGTAAGATCCAGAGGTGGTGCAATCTCTATAGAAATGCCTTCCATGGAAATGCCAATCAGAACAATCTTATTTGACGGGCATCAGGTGTTCACCTGTCATACCCAACAAGACCCTGTGTAATGATTGTTTGTGCTCTGATGCTATGGGTAAAGGCTGAAGCTATTTGCAGCCTATGCTGAGGCTTGGCGGGAGGACGGCGCGCTGAAGAACTCAGAACCACACAAGAGCTGGAGGTAAATAGGCCACAACTTTATTAAGAACAGAACATACAAGGAGCATTGGCAAGCATATGGATCGGATCCCAAGCAAAGGCTGGCCCGCCTGCCAGCCACTGAGCCCTCCACCCCTTCAGGACCCCTGCTGAAGGGGGGGCACCAAGGAGTGACATTAGCGGGGGATCAGATGGGTGTGTACCCCTGCCTGATACCCCTGCCACCTGGGAGTGAGCACCTCGGCAACCCCCGTCCGGGTCTGCTCCTCACCTCACTCCCAAGATTCCATATGGGAATCCCCTGAACAGGGTACCAAGGCCGTGGCCCTGGTCCCCCAGATAGAGATCCGATCCAAATGCTACCCGCCACCAGAGCCAAGAGTGGCTCCCGCCAAGGCTCCTAACAACCAAGCCATCCCAGCAAGGCATCTCTCAGGTCCTGGAGCCAGATGTCATGCCCCCAGCTGGACAGATGGACCCCATCCGGCCGGTACAGCGCCTCCAGGCGAAAGGAAATATCCGTGTGCATGATCAGGCACCCCCCAGCTGTGGTGACGTGGTGCCCGATGGCCCGGGCCAGCCGTTGCCTGCTACCATCAACCTTCTCCGGGTGCAAGGCCCCTCGCCACACGTGCCTTTGGAGCAAGTCAGACCACAGGAAATAAGTCCTTGGAAAGATGGAGAAAAGGTTGTCCAAATCGTTGCACATGGAGAGCTTCAGATCCAGGCATCCCCGCTGAACCAGGTCGTTCGCGCCGAGTTGGATGATCAGCGCATCTGGTGGGCCCCGCCATCGGGCCTGGTGCTCGAGGGTTCGGACCAGCGACTCCCACCGCATGCCGCGCTGGCCAAACCACAGAACATTGACGTGCCGTTCCAGGCCGAGGTTGCTTCCCCATCCGGAACCCACCGCGTACTGCCCGGCCCAATGCACAATGCTGTGGCCGCAAATCCAGCCTGTCCTCCGCTTGCCTGGAAATGAAAAGAGGGGGGGAACAACAAAATTAGTAAGGCAGGACCCGTGCGGGGCGGATGTACGACTGGAAGGCCCTGGACCGCCACCGGCCGATTCGCTGGATGAGGGGAGATGAGATGCCCAGATCCGCTGCCACCGTGGCAGCCCTGATGCGGAAGGAATGCGCGGCAAACTCCCTGGTGGGGAGCCCAGCTGCCTGTAGACACGCACAGAGCACGGAAGCAAACTGGAAACGGGTGAGGGGGTCCCCGTTTGCGTGAACCAAAAAGGGGCCCGCAGGGCATGGGCGGATCTTGAGGTAGTCCCGCACGATGGAGACAGGGCAGGCCAACCCGTGTGGGGAGGCCCGTAGGACGATGGATGTTCCCCGGCCGAGCTGATCGGTTTTTGACCAGCGGATATTAAGGTCGACCTTCTGCCATGACAGGACCACGTCAGCCTGTGAGAGAGCCCTGCCGGATGAGTCCGTGCGGGAGCCTGCGACCAGCTCACCAACCCGGAGGGCCTCAAAGAAGGCCAGAGCAAAGGCTGCTCAGAAGAGCCGGGCCTCGAAAGGGGACCAGCAAAGGCCTGATACCACTTGCAATATTGCTCCCAGGATGGGCAGGGTGATGGGCCTCCGCTGGTTGGGGTGAGGGGGGGCGACCTGCCTCCACCCCGCCACTGCCCGGTGCGCAGCAAAACTCTGGCAGGGATTAGGGAACCCCTGGGCCTTGCTAAAGAAGGAGATCGCGGCCAAGTCCCGCTGCATGGTCCTAGGAGCAATCTCCCGGCCCCGCAAGTGGGCCAGATACTGCAAGACCAAATGCTGTGAAGCCGGCCACAGGGCCTGGCCCCTTGTCCCTGCCGCGAAGGCGAGGAATCTTGCCACCGCCGCCAAGTAGGACCGCAGAGTAGATGGTGCTACAGAGCTGCAGATTCTCTGCATGATGATGTCTCGCCAACCGTCCACAGTTCCGTCGGGAAAGGGTCGGGTGTCCGATGAGCCTCGGGAGCCAGCGCGAAGAACCTCTCCATCTGGAAGCGAGACAGCGCATCTGCTAAGCCGTTGTCTACCCCTGCCACGTGACGTGCTGAAAAGGAGATGTTAGAAGCAAGGCAAGCCAAAACAAACCGGCGCACCAGGCGCATTACCCGCTCAGAGTGAGATGACTGCTTGTTGATGACCCTGACCGAGGCCTGATTATCGCACCAAAAGAGGACGCGTCTGTCCTGGAACTCTCCCTTCCAGATTGTAACGGCGACCAAGAGGGGGAAGAGTTCCAGAAAGGTGAGGTCTTTTAGCACACCCGTCCTGACCCAAGATGGGGGCCATCGCTGTGCACACCATCTGCCTTTGAAGTCCACCCCAAACCCAAGACTACCTGCCGCGTCTGATTGGACTTGCAGGTCCGAGCCCGGGGTCAGGGAATCTTGCCATAAAGACACACCATTAAAGCTTGTCAAAAAATCCAGCCACACCCTAAAGTCCTCCTTGATCCCTCGTGTCAGGCGGATGTGGTGGTGAGGGGAAGAGGCCCCCCTGCATGCCCGGGAAAGGCAGGCACAGAAGGCCCGCCCTAGAGAGACCACCTTGCAGGCAAAGTTAAGGTGCCCAATGATGGCCTGCAATTCCCTTAACATACACTTCTGGTGCACCAATGACTGCGAGATGAGCGCTCTTAAACGGGCCAGTTTGTTGGGGGGGGGGAGGCGGGAGACACCCGCCAGTGAATCGAGCTCGATTCCCAGGTATGTTAACCTGGAAGCAGGACCTTCTGTTTTATCCTGCGCCAGGGGAACGCTCAATTCCCGAGCCAGCGACTGGAAGATGCGAAGTTGATCTGCGCATGCGGGGGACCCCGGGGGAGCCATTATCAAAAAATCGTCCAAATAATGAGTAATGTGGGGGGAACCCATACGATCCTTAGCCACCCACTCAATGAAAGTGCTAAAGGATTCAAACGTGGCGCATACCATCGAGCACCCCATGGGCATGGCCCTATCCACATACCAGTAACCCTGGAATTTGAACCCCAGCAGGCAGAAATCCCGGGGGTTGACTGGCAGCAACCTGAAGGCAGATTCCACATCACATTTGGCCATGAGCGCCCCAGGACCGCAAGACCGGACCAGCCGCACGGCATGATCAAAGGAGGCGTATTTTACCGAGCATAGCTCCGGCGGGATAGCGTCGTTAACCGAGGAACCCCGCGGGTAGAATAAATGATGGATCAGCCTGAACTCCCCCGGGGCCTTCTTGGGCACCACCCCCAGGGGGGAGACCCTAAGGTTAGGAAGGGGTGGGGCAGCGAAGGGGCCTGCCTCTCGGCCCGCTGCCACCTCCTTAGCTATCTTGGTGGCCACCACCTCTGGCAATTCCCTAGCAGACTTAAGGTTGCCAGAGGAGGTGGCAATGTGGGGCCCTGTGCAAGGGATCCTAAATCCGGACGTAAAACCCTCCAGCAAGTAACCAGCGGCCTGCCTATCAGGGTACTGTGCCAGGAGTGGGCGCAGGGCCTCGACGTGTACGGGGGTGAATGCCAGGCCCAAGTCCTTATGGCCCGTGCTACTTGCCACTGCCGTTGGCTGCGGCAGTGCTGGTACCTGGACCTCCATCCTTATGGGAGCTGCTGTTGGAGGCCCGGCCACCCCGAAAGGGGGCCGAGGAGACTGGACCCCTGGAACATGTGGAACTGGGGTGTGGGGCCACACAGGACTCGCAGCTGTGCTCGTAGTGGCATTTCTGCCATTGACACTTGCCCTGATTGAATTCCCAGCACAGCCAGCGGGTTTTTTCCTGCTGTCCAAAACACCGCCCAGCCCGGGAGCCCTCCCCTTTTCCTTTCATGTGGGGACCAACCAGCCACAGCGATAGCTTCTGGCTGATTAAGTCCCAGCGGGCTCTGGGGTTATGGGAGGCCCTCTTACGGAAGGCCTCATCATAGTCCAGGGCCGCCCCATCTCCCGCAAGCGCCCGGGCCCGGAGAACATTCCCCAGGTGGTTAGAAAGATGCCACCCCCTGTCCGGGTAAGCTGCCTGCACCACCCCCATATAAACAGTAAATTCCTCCAGACAATTATTAAATGTACGCTCGGCAACCTCCTTCTTAACCCCCTTTCTCTCTTTCCTGGACGGAGGACCGGTCCTCCCGTCCTCAGCCTCAGGCCTTAGCAGGGAAAGGACGTCCACATAATACCCCTCAAGTATGCGCTCTCTGACCTTACGGGCCAAGTGAATCCCGGGAGGGTCTTCATCATCACCAAACAACTTAGGGAGAGGGGAGCCCTGGTCCTGGCTTGCGCCCCAAACTACGCGTGCGTCCCCGCTGTTGGCGCTTCCCGCCCTTCTGCGCAGCGCCCACCCAGGGAGCCCCGGGATGGAGGCAGCTGCCTCCCAATAGTTCTCCCCAGGGGCCTCTTCGTCAGAGGAAGAGGACTCACCTGATGATCCCCCACTGTCTGACTCCTCATGCCGTCTGCGCCTCCGAGCCTTTTTCTTGGATGTCCTCTTCCTCTTGCTGGCTGGCTGATGCTCGCCACTGGAGTCGCTGGAGCTTGGGCTTGGTGACCGGTGCCCTCTGCCGGCCTTGCCTCCTGCTGCCCGACCTCCAGGATCCTTCTGGACCTCAACCAGCCCTGGGGGGGGGCTCCCCCATGCCCGGAGTTCCCCAATTGCTCAACCCTGGCTGTGAGCAACTCCAAGGCCCACCCGATCTCCTGGAGTGAGCTGGGAGATGGGTCAAGGTCATTGGCCCTGCCCTGTCCCCCAGCTCTGCCTTGCCTTGTTGGCCTGGTGCGTGCCCCAGCCTGCTGCCCCCTGCTGCCTTTAGAAGCTGCTGGGTGGGGAGGAGGAGAGCCAGGCTGCCCCGTGGTTGCCCAGCGCAAACCCCCACCAGCCCCTCCAGCCTTCCCTTTTTGCCCCCCAGGCAGTTTGGTTTTGGCCGTCGACTGGGAGGCAGCGGGTTTGCTGGTGGCCACCTGCCTCCGCTGCGAGGGCCCTGGCATCCTGGCCCTGCCTGAAGGAGCTGGCCTGGTGCTGCTTCCCCCAGCCTTGGGCCTGGCTCCCTTACCACCCTGAGTGGGTGCCATCAGTGGTGGAGGTCCCCCCAAGAGGGCTGCCCTGCCACCCAAGGACGGTGCAGGGGGGGGTGCCAAGAAGCAGCCACTTTTCAGGCTAAGCTAAGAAAAAGAAAAGAAAAAGAGGGGAGGCAATTTGTGCCTGCAACGTGGCTCCCAAGGAGTCACACGGCCAAAGCTGCCGCTGCCGGACTGCCGCTCCTTCCTTCACTGCGCCGAGGTTCGGGCTCAGCCACACCCGTCCTCTGGCCGCGGCACTCCCACCTGACTGGGTCAGGGAGCCAGTCGCCGGGACCGTTGCAGGTTCCACTTGCTCCTCGCTCGCCCCGCCACTGCTCCTGTCTTCACCGCGCCGAGGTTCAGGCTCAGCTACTCCCGACCTCCAGCAGCGGCACTCCCACCTGACCTGAGTCAGGGAGCCGATGGACGGGACGGCTAGGCTCGTCATCCCATGCTGCAAGTCTTCTCCTTGCTGCCGCTCGGGTCCTCACTCAAGCACATCCAGGCGCCGACTGCCGGGAAGCGGGGCCAGGTCCGCTTAAATGCAAAGCCGCCAGACCAGAGGGAAAACCTCCCCTTCCAAGTCTGGCGGTTAGCCCTGCTCCCCGGCAGCCACCACCACCCCCAGCCGCTCTGATTGGGCGGCCAAGATTTAAACCGATTGGCCACCCGGACCGACGAGCACGCCGGGGAGGAGGAAGCCGGGGCCAGCAGCCGTTCCTCCCTCCGCGCCGCCGGCTGCAAAGCCTCCGCCGGTAAGTCGGGCGTCGGTTCCTTCTTGGCTGTGAGGTGAAAGTATGCAAGGGAGGGGCTGTCTCTACTGTTATCTGTATGTTCTCCTACACTCCTGTTGCCTGAGCCTGGCAAGAGGCGCTTACACAGACACCCACAACCTTGAGACTTTTCCTACATCAGCTCTGTTTTTCCTGCCTGGATGCTTCCTCTTGAACTTAGCTCACCATTACCTCAACGGAGTGGGGATTTGGGAATTAACCTGCACTTAGAATCCTACATATTCTTTCTGCCTGTAGAGAAACACCATTCCTGTCAAGGTTGGAGTAACATCCTGAAACTGGTAGCTTATCAATAAAGTTCTTTAACTCATGTAGTGAAGTCTTTTTGAGGGTTACCTGGCAGATCCTTACAGTGGGAACATCTGCTAACTGTTCTGGTTGTATAAGGTCACTGTCAGACATATATCTGTCTCTCCTATTTAATCCAGGAAACAAACTGCACAGCAAGGCTCCAAAACAATTGCTAGATCCAAGTTTCAAATTACCATGCTACAGAAATTATTAAAATTGGATTATTTTTATTAAATTTGTTAAAGAATAGACATACAGATTAGATTTCACTGAGATGTCCTGTTACATACCCATCATGACCCCTCTATCAGAACACAAAATGTACAGCTAAGGTAATCATTTCCTGAGTCATTTGCTCAGTTAAATCCTATAGAAAACCTACAAGTCTGATCATTGTGTCTAGGATGAAGGAATCTGACTTATTGCATTTTCTAGCAATGTGGTTTACAGCAGCCTTATAGCACTGTGTGTTAGCAAAACACAAAGTTATATCCAGTACAAGACAAATTGGAAATAGTTATGTGTTTTCATAATATTTTTATACATTTAAAATTTCCCCCTAGATTTTCCAGAATATTTTGTAAATTAATAGTTCTTAGTACCTCACTTTTGTTATACTGTTCTTACAATTCAAACAGAAGCATAACTGCTAGCCAAGCTGCTATTGTAGAGCATCAAGATAAAGGAGCATCATAGATAAGGGGAAGATGCATGGAAAATCTAAATTCCCCAGCAAATTTAGTCATCCTAAGTCGGCTTATGTTGTAATTTTCCTTATGAAGAGGAACTAACAACAGAAGTGGGCATGAGCCCACTTTATAACCCTCTATGTGGATAGGGCTGTTTTTTTTCAGAAATCCTCAGTGCATGCAGTTTCCACAAACTTTAACTGGATTGCTAATGTTCAGCAGCTCTACAAGCTAGCCACTTAACAATCAAGAGAATTTCAGATCTCCAGTCAGATCCAACAGAGTTCAGTAACTGGATAATGCTCCAAACAGTAAATATCCTTTCGCAAACCAGGGTACTTTGGTGTTTGGGGGGCTTACCATCCAAGCAGCAGCTATAGAAGATGAGCTGTGAGCAGAAATGAAACAAAGCAAAACTGCCAGCGGATGTGGCAGGCACTGGGGAGGATAAGAGATGGGGAGTGCTGGAGGAAGCTAGTGCAGGCAGCTGGTGTAGCTAAATGAAGGGCCCTAGGGAGCCGAGAGATACCGGAAGAGTAGAGACAGGCAGCTGAGGGATGTGAGCAGGGGAAAATGAAAGATGCTGAGAGAGCGAGGTTGGAAAAGCTAATAAACCCTACCTGTCAGGGGAACTATATGACAGGCAGCCAGCCAGAGGAAAAGCGCTTTCTTGAATCCATGTGCCCATAACTGGGTTATATAACTGTAATCCACTTAAGCTTTCAAACTCTCCTGCCTGGTTCCCTCCCGCCATGCCCCCACACTCCATCTCAAACGGTATTACAAAAATGGTCCCCCAATGCATCATAGGGAGTCTCAGCAATACTGCAATTTGATTAATTTGCTGTGGGGGGGGTCTTCCCTAGAATTTGGGGGCACAGTCACATAGACTGGCATTACTAGATACCCTGCACTGAGATAGCCATATGAGAAGATACTGCACATAACAGAACATTAACGACATAAGGCTATAAAATTGTGGCCACTGAATAAGGTGACCAGTCCCTTCTCTTTTGCAATGGCAACCAAAGATTATAAGCAGGATGTGTATTTTTTCTCACTGTTATTACACACTATTAAAGAGATCAAATTTCAGGATTTAATATAATTTCACTGGCTGTCAGTTTCTTTCTGGGACCAGTTTAAGGAGTTGCTTCTCACCTTTAAAGCTTCGAATTGTTTGGGTCCTGCAAATCTCACTTCCACATTTTCCTCTCTTCTCATTCAGTACAACTGAAGCAGGGCCAGCCTGAGGACTTGTAGTGCCCTAGCGGGAAAATGACACTTTACCCTCCTCCCTTCCCTCCCCAGCAAGGTACACTAAGCTGCTGCCTGCCCTCCATGCGTCCCCCACCCCAGCATTGCAGCGAAGTGCACCACAGAGAATCAGCTGCCCACATTCCTTGCTCCCCCCACATGGCATTGCATTGAGATGGGGCAGCAGTGAGGCAGCACCCACCCTCCTCATCTCTTGGTCAAATAGCATCCTCTGGCAGGCCAGTCACAAGGAGAGGCAGGAAGGGAGGCAGCATCTGCCTTCCTCATCCCCTGCCACAGCAGTGAAGTGAGGCAAAGATACGTAGAAAGAGGGTTGGACCTGGCTACCTCCACCCCACCAACAGAAGGAGAGAGGGAACAAGCAGGCTACCCATGGCCTCCCATTTGGGTGGGAAGGTGTTTCCCCAGGATGCCATTTACAGCAGCAGATGCTGCAAACAGCTGGTTGCTGCCTCTTCACCTCTGGTTCCCTAGCCAATTGCCAAGGTGTGTCTACTGGACAGGTTAGCCCTGATCTAAAGACATGCAGTACAGTGCTTTAAAAAAACTATGATTAGGTCTGAGTGGGTGGACAGCAGAGGATTCTGTGTTCTGATGCCCACTCTATGAGTACCTTTGCTGCTCCACTTGCTTCATTTTTTCCCAAAGGCATGGGGGGGGGGGCGTTCCTCATTATGACTGACTAGTAACAAAGTCCGTTGTGGGAAAAAATACAACGGGCTCTAGAGAGGGAAGGACAGGCTGGCGGGAATTGCCTCCTCCTCCTCCATGACTGATCTCAGCTGAGTGAAGATGGGGGGGGCAGAAATTGCCACCTGCTCCACTACTGATCCCAACTGGATGAAGGGGGGGGGTGGGCATTGCTGCCTGGCCCATGCCTCATCCCGCTGTATGAAGGGAGACAGTCATTGCAACCTGCTCAATGCCTGATTCCAGCAGGGTGAAGGTGGGGACAGGCATTGCCACTTGCTCAGCGCCTGATCCCATCCTGGGCTTCCCACCACAGTGCTCTGTAGGAGGGATGGGCTGCCTCTTCTGGGCTTCCCTCCACCGCAGCACCCTCTGGAGGCACACCAGAGTAGGAAGTGAGTTGTCTGGAACACAGTTAGCCTTTTATATAGTAGGATAGGATTCTGGACTGGATTTTGTTGCTGTTGAATGGTGCTATCTGGATTTTTTAAAATACTGTTGGATTGTTTGCATCAGGGATCTACAACAGGTAGTTCATGAGCAACCAATAGCTTGCTGGCTGCTGCAGAGTAGTTCTGCATACCCTAAAAGACCCTGGAAAAGATCACAAAAACATGTACTCTAGGCTCTTTTAAAAAAAAACACTTTTATTTCAGAGGATTTTTCTCTGTGCTTCTTAGCTAATAGTTTCATTGCTGGTTCTCTTCCTATTCTAGGATAGAATAGAACTTAGTAATATGCCAGGGAGGGGGAGAAGGATTTTGGGATAGTTTTCATTACTCAGAAGACACTCTCAAAGAAAAGGCTGGTGACCTCTGGTTTCTTTGTTGTTTGATATTTTTAAATTTTGCTTTATTCTACTTCTACTTCACCGCTCATTTTATGAGTTGAAAGGCAATTCACAAATATTGTAAATAAATAATGGGGCTTGAGTAAAAGAAGAGAGATTTCTACTGCGTAGTCCATCACATGATGTGTGCAAGCTAAGATCACAAGAAGAGTCTTACCAGACAGTTTCCAGTTGCTGGCTCCAGCCCCTAGAATCACTACCATGTACACAATACTGTAAATCATGTTGCACACACAGAGCTATTTCCATTATCATGACAGCATAGCTTCCAAAAGCCAAAATCACAAAAAGGGCTGCCCACTTCCCTGTATACACAGAACAGCCATGCTAAACTTCCTCCACAAAGCTGCAAGCCTGGTTTGTATGAGAAGGACCTCTTTCTCTGGATTCAGCTACCATTCTTCAGGTCTCAGTTCCTCATGGTATGCCATTCTACTGCTCTACTCTCCAAAGATTACCTGTCATATCTTTCAGTACTAGCATTTTATTATGATATGATATCCACTGAAACTTCCTTTCCTAAACCTCATCACCTATCTAGTCATAAAGGAGTTATGCATTATTATTATCATTCCACTAATTTCTGTTTTTGAAAAATATTTATAGAAATCAAAAGCTGCTCTTCTGCAGTCATAAAAATGATAAAGCAGCTATTAACTGAGGGATGGTCAACAGGGGCTGAAGTATATCCCTTTAAGGACTTGTCTCTTGGAAATGAAGCTCTAAATGTGTATCTTGAGAGTGATGATGAAATGAGCGTAGAAATGGATTAAAGATCCATTGGAAAATTCTAAATGGCAGCACAGAAAAAGAAATACAGAAGGGATAAAATATTTATATATTCCAGACACTTGAAATACAATGCACAGAGAAACCCTTCTATGCCTGTAAGCTTCGATGGACTTGGAAGGGGCAAACTCTACTGAGGACGGAACTGTTAATGTTTGTTCTAAAAAGGGGGAGAGACCTGACTGAACTGTGGCAAATCTCTGGGATACAGTAACTCTGGATATAAAAACTACAGTAAGTACAGAGTAAATTATGCTTGTTGCTCCCTAAGTTAAAGAAACCATAGTCCACTGAATTACAACACATTTATCCAGAGAATCATTATAGAAGAAATTTCAAACCAAAAATTAATATAGTACTGGAGCCATATTATCTTGGATTTGATCAGATCTCTGATAGGGAGGATAAGAAGCCTGGATTTACTAGAAAGGGATATTAGTCGTGTGATCCAATATTAGCCAAGCAAACAAAGAAGCTGACTTTATAGGTGTTGCATGGAGTGAAAGATTAGGAGATTTGTGGGAAAGTTGCAGTGGTATGACCAGTAGATGCTAATCACATTCAACAAAACATTATCCAGTTATTGCTTGACACCAGCCAGAGGACAAACTGGTTCCAAGGATGCCTTAAAGCAAGATTCGAAGGGCAAAGGCAGGAACACTATAAAACTAGAGATTATTACCTGACATACTGAAAATGTCAACATGGCTGTCAATCCACCCTGATAAATGCATATTCTTCCACTACAGTCCTCACCTCTTGGTGTTGCCAGTAAATTACTTGGGTGCGTTAATTCCCTAGACACAAAGAAAGTATTATTGTTCTTTGTACTAAGAAGTAGTTTATTCATTCTTTTAATCAGATTGGAAACTCTAATATGAGAGCTGTAGTTCTGGACAAGAAAATAGGGCTGAGTTCAAATGGCAAGAGTGGTGTATCCAAAGCAAAGCAAGACTAAAGCAAACAAGGAAAACAATAATTTAAAGAAAAAATAAGAAAACCAGAAAATTCATAAATTATACTATATTGAATAGATTAGGACAATGTGGAGAGGCATCAATTCAACAAATTTACTTATACTTCAGTACCAAAATCTTCAGGACAAGTTCAGCCTCAAAGCTTTCAATGGGATGTAATACTGATTTAGGGGGATGCAGCCAGAAAGTGTTCCTAGTAGCAGGACTCATATCCAGCATCCGATTTGCTACAGTCCTTCCCCCCTTTGAGTAGCTAAGACAGTGACTACTACAAAAAAAGTTATAAACCACCTCTCCGTATGGCTGGAAAAACGAACTGCCATGATCACAGACATTTCCACCATGAAGGAGCAGCTGCCCTTGTGGAGATCTCTGTTCATATGAGACTTCTTCATGACGGGATGACCCCAGGGACTCACAAGGAAGAGAGAGTTTGGCATACCAGCAGGGCTGGAACCAAATTACCAAACACCTGCACTTGGACATGGGTACTTTTATTTCACTTATGGTATTAAAAGCCGTAGACATTAAATCTTTAGTGCCAGGAAGATGTCTTGGTATTATGACCTTTAATATATGGATTTTAGGACTTTTTTTTTTAATGGGAGGAAATATTGGTAGAGAAACCTCACAGTAGAAAATCCTCATCTGGTTGGTTAACTGATTCGATATTCTTTGGGGTGGGGGGTCATGTTAAAGAATTTCTTTCCCAGGCATTATTTAGATGGCATCTTACATCATGCAAAATATATGACTAGCTAATGGTTCCTCGTGTTGCATTGGAGGGAAAGAGTGATGCAGTCTTCTCCACACAATTCCAGCTTACTACTCAGTTCCAACTAATTGAATGTATGGGACCCTGGACAGATGGAAAGTTCTTTATCCACCCATCCCTCCGCAAGCAGTATACCCTCCTTCCCCCGTACTCTTCCCTGGGCACAAAAAAGGGTTGGGTGATACATTACCCTGCTATAAGACTGTACCAAAGTGCAGTGCTTTAACTTCCTCCACATGAATCAATAAGTCATTAACTCGTATGGGAGAAACTAAAAAGGACTAAGCTTGGACTTGGTGGCCCCAGGTACATACGATCATGCTGAATTCTAGCTCAATAACCCCTCCTGGGTTCTGTTTCCTGTTCCCATGAGAGACGGATGTAATATTGGGAGAGTGTGAATTAATATAAACAAATAAGAGGAATCAGGGGGGAGTGGAAACACACTCTTAACATTAATAAACAAGTTAAAAAGCATTGGACCCAATACCGACCCCTGTGGCACCCCACTGCTCACCACCCTCCACTGTGAGAAGTGCCCGTTTATACTCACTCTCTGTTTCCTATTAATTAGCCAGTTTTCGATCCACAAGAGGACTTGGCCCTTTATCCCATAGCTACTGAGCTTACTTAGGAGCCTTTGATGAGGAACTTTGTCAAAAGCTTTCTGGAAGTCAAGATAAACAATATCTATCGGGTCTCCCTTGTCCACTTGTTTGTTCACTCCCTCAAAGAACTCTAACAGATTGGTGAGACAAGATCTTCCCTTACAGAACCCATGCTGAGTTTTCCTCATCAGCTTTTGGTCATCAATGTGCCCACTAATTTTATTTTTGGAAACTATTATCAAAAATAAAATTAGTGGGCACATTGATGACCAAAAGCTGATGAGGAAAACTCAGCATGGGTTCTGTAAGGGAAGATCTTGTCTCACCAATCTGTTAGAGTTCTTTGAGGGAGTGAACAAACAAGTGGACAAGGGAGACCCGATAGATATTGTTTATCTTGACTTCCAGAAAGCTTTTGACAAAGTTCCTCATCAAAGGCTCCTAAGTAAGCTCAGTAGCTATGGGATAAAGGGCCAAGTCCTCTTGTGGATCGAAAACTGGCTAATTAATAGGAAACAGAGAGTGAGTATAAACGGGCACTTCTCACAGTGGAGGGTGGTGAGCAGTGGGGTGCCACAGGGGTCGGTATTGGGTCCAATGCTTTTTAACTTGTTTATTAATGATTTGGAATTGGGATTAAGCAGTGAAGTGGCTAAATTTGCAGATGACACGAAATTGTTCAGGGTGGTGAAAGCCAGAGAGGATTGTGAGGCACTCCAAAGGGATCTGTCGAGGCTAGAAGAGTGGGCATCCATGTGGCAAATGAGGTTCAATGTAGCCAAGTGCAAAGTAATGCACATTGGAACCAAAAATCCAAAATATAAATACAAGTTGATGGGGTCTGAACTGGCGGAGACTGACCAAGAGAGAGATCTTGGAGTCATGATAGATAACTCACTAAAAACGTCAGCACAGTGTGCGACTGCCATAAAAAAAGCTAATGCTATGCTAGGGGTTATTAGGAAAGGGATTGAAAACAAATCAGCCGGTATCATAATGCCTCTGTATAAATCGATGGTGAGGCCTCATTTGGAGTACTGTGTACAGTTCTGGTCGCCACACCTTAAAAAAGATATCATAGCACTGGAAAAAGTACAGAGAAGGGCAACTAAAATGATTAAAGGGTTGGAACACTTTCCCTATGAGGAAAGATTGAGGCGCTTGGGGCTCTTTAGCCTGGAGAAAAGACGACTGAGGGGAGACATGATAGAGGTTTACAAGATAATGCACGGGTTAGAGAAGGTAGAGAAAGATGTGTTTTTCTCCCTTTCTCACAATACAAGAACTCGTGGGCACTCTATGAAATTATTGAGCAGTCGGGTTAGAACAGATAGAAGAAAATACTACTTTACACAAAGGGTGATAAACACATGGAATTCGTTGCCACAGGAGGTGGTGGCAGCTACAAGCATTGCCAGCTTCAAGAGGGGACTGGACAAATATATGGAGCAGAGGTCCATCAGTGGCTATTAGCCACAGGAGATAGATGGTATTCTCTTTGTGGGGAGGTGGTGCTCTGTTGTCTTGGTGCTGGAAGGAAGGCAGTGGGAGGGCTTCTGGTGTCCTGGCCTCACTGACAGTCCTTTAGATGGCACTGGATTTCTAGCCACTGTGTGTGACAGAATGTTGGACTGGATGGGCCACTGGCCTGATCCAACATGGCTTTGCTTATGTTCTTATGTTCTTACTCTGCCCCATCCTTGCTGCTGCTGCTGCTGCTGCCACCACTGCCCCCCACTTACCTCTCCCCTTCTGCCATCATGTCACACCAACCTGGATTCCCCTTTCCCCTCCTGCTTATATTCGAACTCCTCCTGCCCCCTTCTTATATTCCACTCTCCTGTGTCCTGCCTACCTATTCAGTCAGGCTTCCCATCTGCTGTTTCACCCAACCACTTCATCTCCCCTCCACCCTCTTGTCTGCCTGCCCACTCATCTCTCCATCCCCAAGGAGGGAGGAGCAAGCAAGCAAAGGGAGGCAACCGAGAGCTGGATGGGAGGGGAAGGCAAGCCAGGTTTCCCCTCCTTGTCCAAACCAGGTGGCCATTGCTGCCATGTTTTTGCACAAACTCTGGTTGCGGAAGGCTGGGGTTGTTTGTTTTGACAAGGCATACATATTTGCAGTCATTGCTAGTAATGCTTTGGAGGAGGGAGTCTTCCTTTTTTTTTTATAAACCAGATTTTTCTATAAACCTGGGGGTTCTCCCAGATTTGACAAACCCTAGAGTATAACCATGGCTGGCATATTTTATTATCTGCATGGGGCCAACCATTGACTGTTAACTATAAGGGATATAATAGCCCTAAACAATTAGACAATGAATGAGATGGTGAATGGGTGGGTGGTGAACTGCCTTTTTGCAGTGAGCGTTTGTGAGGATAGTGAGTCTAGTAAATTGTTGCAAAGTTTTAGATATAGGGTAGCAAGTCACAAAAATGAAACCCCAAGTAATTGCTTCTTGGTTACTATAACAACTCCACACTATAAAAAGTATTCATGAACTAGTGGGAAATCTTTTAACAATGGCTAGGATATTAGCTGCAGGAGCAATCCTAAATAGGTCAACTCAGAAGTAAATCTCATGTTATTCAGGGCAGATTGCTCCCCAGTAAGCGGCCTTTGGATTGCAATCTTAAAGATACAGAGAAGCAAAAATATCTTGGCCAATAAGGAATGGTTGTTGGAAGTCTCACACACAGATGAAATCCTCAACAAGTTTCAGAATTATATGGAAAGAAAGACAAAAACTGACTAACTTTTATGTTATTTGGAAACCGGTGAGTAGGATTGGAAGTTTGAAATGTGATTTAAAAAAAATTAGATGTTTATGTTTTAATTCCTTCTATAGTGTTGCATGTTTTAAGTTGCTGAGAAACAGATTTTTTAAAAAAATATTTTGCATTCAAACTTACTGGGTTATTGTTCAAGATAGTACAAGCTACAAAACTGGTCAACGTATGACAGGAAAATCCTTGGGGGGTTTTGTAACAGAAATACAGGCAATACATCATGAATCCATACAGAAGAGGGAGATCACATTGACTTGGGGGCTTAATTCCCAGTACTGCAAGCCTAAATAAAATGTGTTTGGAATTCAGTCCCCTAAGCCCATTTATTATTACTGCCTCTTGCTGATTCTCGTGGCAGATTGGTGTGTAGAGTGATGCTTTCTCTGTCAACATCCCTCTGTCCCAGGGTTAGGTACAATTTTCTTTCATTGTCTTTTAATGGAAAGCAGTTTATCATGTGTAATAATTTAAAGAAATATCTATCTCATGCTCAGCTGTATTCTAGACAATGAATTAGAGAGAGTATCTGTTTCAGTCTCTCCCCTGTCACAGAGTTGTCACAAGCCAATCCATCTCTAGATTTTGACACTAGGTTCTTTGTTTAGTAAGAATTTGCTCTGGGTCAGGGGAAGAGTGGGATGAAAGGGGTGGAAGCAAATGTCACTTTGCTTAGGATGCTTAGAAAATCTTGTTCCAAAGGTAAAGCACACTGGATCTCTCTATTCATGGGTCAGAGCAAGAAGTACACACTTGTGAAAGCAGTGCTATGAACCACAACCACCCCAGTCCCCAGAGCCTGAAGACACACACAGACATTCTGTTCCATTATTGATACGTGCCAGACTTACTCTTGATGGGCAGGATGGAAATTTACTATGTTGTTTAAGAATCTGGCAAGTAGGACTTCCAAAAAGACCTTCTGGACTCAGTGATGCTATTAGTATGCAAACCTCTTGTGGAAGACGCTACCCCTTGCAAGTAACTCATCTGATATCTGGATTCTCTCTACATTCTGGGAAGACAATAGATTATTTTGTTCTCTTCACCCCATGGCAAACATTGTCCAGTTTCTCTTTAAAGGATTGGGCAATGTCCCAACGGGCATTTAGGTCAGGGGCAATTAGGCTTTGTGTGTAAGTGCACCAGACAATTTCTTTCTGGAAGAGGATGGTTTGGACACAGAAGTAGCAATTACATTCCTCTCTATATAAATATGCACACTGGCATGAGGTAAATACATGTGTGTGAAATTAGCTGTCATCTGTCTCCCTGTCTTTTTTCTCTCACTCTAAAGAAATGACTCACATCTGCTCTACCCTTGGCGTTATCATTTCACATATCAGCATACAACCATAATTATATCCGCTATATTATCATAGTGTGTGTGTACAGAAATCAAAGGCATGAAATGCATATGGTAGCACGTAATGCATAATAGTTACTTAATGCATAAGAATGTAGGCTTGCTCATATAAACCTTTAAGCCTGCAACAGCCATTTGTTTTAATCAGTCCATGTTGCCTTTTCAGTCACAATGTCACAGGCTGAAACAAGGCATGATGGTTTGAACAGCCTCAGCTCTAATCAGCTATTGGGAGTTGATCACAACATAAAGAACTGCCATACACCAGTTAGGAAAAGGTGAGCTGGCTTTAGCATTCCTACTAGATATAACATGGGGAAGAATTTGTGTTTCTACAACCAATGTTCATCACTTCCTTTTAGAGATGATCTTCATATTTTGAGAATGATTGATCAAACTGGCATTGAAGGGAAGGTCTATATTCATATATACATCACATTGCTCCAGTTAATTGTATGTACTCCACCAACTCAGTTTAAGTGAGCATCTGAACAAGACTAAAGAGACACTTTTACATTAGTACAGTCAGTGTGATGCAATAGTTAAAACGTTAGATTATGGCTGGAGACAGCCATGTTCAAATCTTCTCTCTGCTATGGATGACTTTTGGACAGTCCCTTTCTTTCAGCCCTAATAGGGCATTCCTAAGAATACTTTCCTATGAGTAAGCCTCATTGAATAAACTTTAGTAGGATTCTGCTCAGACCTGCTTAAAATTGCACTGCAAATCATCCATAGATCCATAACATGAAGCAATTTCACAAGCAGGTGGATTTCACTGAGAACATTTCAATACCAGTTTCCTTTGCTAATGATGAACATTTTCCTGGGAGTAAGTCCCACTGAATAAACTTTGGCTGGGACATTACATAGATAAATGCAATATTGATGTGTCTCCCACAACTGTTGGAAATAATTTTCTTTTTGTTAGGGCTGAAATTGCAGCCAAACATTTTAGGACACCTTGATTAAACCAGATGTGAGATAAAAATTGTTTTGTAGTTGCATTGGGTTTGTGAGTCACCAGCTAGCCAACAAAAGTTTGAACTTCAGCTGCTGCAAAATAGCACAGTTCCAAAAACGGACAGGAAATTTCTGTACATAAACTTATCAAACCCCATTGCAGAATCCATATGTTTGGTATTTCATATTTTAAAAAATACTTTTAAGGCTTAAAACATCTAATATTTATCATTCTATCAACATTTAAAAGCTGTATCACATTTTTAAAACAACAGAACCATGCGGTGCTTTAAAGACAATCAAATAGAAAGGTGGATGTGAGGGCGATCTGGCTGCGACATCTGTCACCCCATTAATCACCAGGGTTGATTCGGCTGATCTGGCTGGCTAGGCAGGTGTCCCCTTCCTCCCTCACCGCTCCATGTGCGTCCCTCCCGAAGCTGCGCGCTCGGTGGAAGAGGACGACCATCCCAGATAGAAGGAGTGTACCATTCTTCTTTGGTCAAATAGAAAGGAGTTGTGGCAAGAACTTTTGCAGGTAAGGACCTACTATAGGGCATGCAAGCATCATATTTCAGGGAACACTACGCAGACTGTTAATGGAACTGCTTGCCTTTCTGGTTACTAGCCACTTTTCAAAGCCCAAAAACATGGCACCAAGAGGTCATCCACTCTGGCCCACAAAGGTATTAAGACACATCTTGGGTTTCATCCCATTACCTAGGGTTGCAAAATTCTTAAAACCTGCAGCAAATTGATTTTAAAGCCACTGCCTGCTGTAAACAATACAGAGACAGAATCTGTTGTTCTCTGTATTCATAGCCACTATCCCAGGTGCAATTGATGCGACTCATGAATAAGACTGGCATTAATTGAAGAGTTCAGATTGGGCTGTGGAGAAGGGGCTGCGGCTCAGTGGAAAAGCCTCTGCTTTGTATGAAAAGATTCCAGGTTCAACCCTCAGCTTCTCCACTTAAAAAGAAGCAGGCTGTAGGTGTTGTGAAAGCCTGGCACCTGAGACCCTGGAAAGCCACTGTCAGTATGGGTAGATAGTACCGACCTTGGTGGACCGATGGTCTGATTCAGTATAAGGCAGTTTCATGTGTATGCAGGTATGGCTATGAAGGAGCCTTTAGCAAAATGATGGAGAACAAATATTTATTTCTTCTCTAATGTTTCCCTCCACAGTTTGGCTCAGCCATCCATTATTCCAGGTGTCAATGGAAATCATAATAAAAGGCATATTGTATGTGCCCAAGCATCCTTCCAATTTACTAATCCCTCATTGAGTCTGAATTTATGTTCTGACTTCTTATCTGCCTCACCTCCATGCCCATCTTTCTCTGCCTATAGATCTGACTAACCTACTGCTAACCTGTCTCCTTGGCTTTCTGTTCCCTGTAAAGTCACTTTGATTCATCAATTTTTACTTTACCCAACACTGTCATTGATCAGCTGGAAGTTCCGTGTCTCCATTAAAACCTGTCAATTCAGCTTTATAAGGGGATGGTTCTTAATACCCATATGTCTTCTTATATCCAAAGATCACCGTGCACTTCATAAACATGGCTATCATATTTGTACCTTGTAAACAGAAACAGGGGAAGTAGAAGATGCTTCCTTTACACAGAAAATGCTGCAGGTTCAGTATAATTTATTCCCAGCCAAAACCTCTAACAATTTTTTTATTTGAATGCCACACTACTGAGGCAGGATTCAACAATCTTTGGGGATCTCTGTTCAATTTGTACTGAGTTTTGTTTAGAAAGCAAGAGAGATCCCTTTTCACTTGTTTTTGTTTTTCTACATTGTCACTGTGAGACTTTCATGTCCCCTATTTATGTGCTAGTGTTCTCAATACATTTATTTATTTAATATCATTTTATGTCATTCTTATACCATGTATACTTTAATATAGCATTTTATACCGTTTTAATAATATTTATATGCAATTGGTTCAAAAGCAGGTGTCAGTTTTGTTACCAGAACTGCTCTTTATTATAATGGGGAAATTAGCTTAGCAGTCTGTAACTTAAAATTAGCGCGGATCTTAACCTATGTCTACGGAGGTCCCGATTCCAGACACTCTAGTGAAAAAGAGGCAGACTACAAATAGGTTCAAACACGTGTATTGTCTAACAATGTGGCGTAAGCCTGAACTTGCACAAGCATACAAGAAACACACAAGATCTAGGAAATACAGAGTATGAAATACAGAGACGTTCGCATTAGCTGGTTCCCAACGATGATAGGGGGAATACTCACTTATCCTGGAGCAAAGCAGAGACACGACAGCGAGGGGTGGCCCAATGCCAGCACTGGGACCACAGACGGACAGCAAGGGGTTCTGGATAGGATGGCACGCGCACCATGCGGTCTGGGAGACCGGCTTAAATACCCCAAAACGTACCCTGGGGCTGGTGCTGTACTTGGTGGTTCTCACAGATTAAAACAAAGGCTCTAATGGGCTACTGAATGGCTTGGATGGGCCACTTTGGTAATCAGATTGTGATAAGTGACACCTCAGGAAGAGGGGACAAAAGAGGGAGGGGGAAATCCAAGTGGGCTGAAAGGATGTTCCAGCGGACAGGGCTTGTCCTGATGTCATCAGCTCTGGAATGCGGAGGTCTCTTTGAGATGCATTCTCTAAGTGCTTGGGATGGTCGGCACTTAGTTCTTCTCCGGGGCGGCTCCTAAGATATGCAGAGCGGGACGAGGGGCTCTCGCTGCGGACGTGTTGTGCCCGCTTCGCCGAAATGGCTTCCCAAAGCAGTCTTCTTCCCAGGGTCTTCTGGCCGCCTGAGAACATGGACGCCGGCTGGGCATAGCTGGGGCTGGTTTGCAGGTCGCCCGGTAGCGAGGGCAAGCTCGGGGACCGGCCCACGGGAGGCTCCAGGCGGGAACTGACCAGGGAGCGCCTAGCCAGGCTCGCTGGAGGTTTCCCCGGCTGGCGCCCGGCTGCTAGCAGCGGCTTGGGCCCATATGAGGCAGGCTTCCATGGAGGCAGGGGGAACAACACTCAAAACACAGTCCAAAGCAGGGAACAGGCACGGTCCGTGGCAGATGGCAATGCAGGCACGGGGCACACTTGTAACAGAGTCCAAACACACACTGGGAAGTCCAGATACAGGGCAGGGCAGGGCTGCCCAGAAAGAGAGTCCTTTGTGCAGTTATCCAAACATGGAGTCAGTAAACTACACAGTCTATTGCAGCAGCAAGGTAATTGACACGCAGGCAGGAAACTGACACGTGTATTAACACACACACGTGTAAAGCAATCTTTGTGTAGTAATAAAACAGCAATGCAGGAAACTTTAACACAGTTCATGGCAGGCCTTAAAGCAGGGGAGGGGGCCTACTTGGCAACAGTTTTAACAGTAATGATTCTACTGCATTTCATTACTATGGTTAAAAAGAAAAGATGGCTGCTGTTCCATCGTGAGCATGGAGAATCCATATTAGAAACTTGAATGTGCTAATTCAAGCACTATGGCTATGAAATTCAGGAAGATCTCTATTGTCTTTGTCAGCTAAGAATGAATGTACAATGTGCATATTGTTTATATAGACAAATGTTCAGCACTACCTCAAAGAGAGTCAACATTTTGATCCAGGAACAATATGTGAAATGTTTGCTTTAAAGTCTTTGTACAATAGCAATGTTGTAGTGATGACAAGCCAAAGCAATTAAGAGTTACCGTGAGGCAAGATAAATGTTGTGCTCCTGTAAATACTTGGCACAGATGTATTGTTATATCAAGTCCATTGTCTTATGGATTGCCAAGGCCAGAACCTGACAAGCAGAGCTGCCAACTCTGGATTGGGAAATTCCTGGAGAATTGGGGAAGATGCACGGGGAGGCAGAGTTTGGGGAGGGGAGATAGCTCATCAGGGATGTGATGCCATATAGTCTATCCTCTAGAAGCTGCCATTTCCTCTAGGGGAACTGATCTTTATCATCTGGAGATCAGTTGCAATTCCAGGGGAATTCCGCCTGGAGGTTGGTTATTCTACTGACAAGGCTCTTGTATCTTTAAAATTACCACAGAATAGAAACTGTTACCAGCTGCAACTTTCTAATGGGTAAAGCCACCAATGGTGCAATTTACAGTTGTATGCAACTCTTACAGTGAAATCCTAGGCAAAGTTACTCCATTCTAAGCCATTGAAATCAGAGGGCTTAGATTAGAATAACTCTGCTTAGGGTTTCACTGTTAATTATTACTATATATCATTTAAACATTTTTACCCTACTTTACTCCCACACTGGGCATTCAAAGGTGCATTAGCCTTATTCAAATCAGAACTTGGTTCCTGCCCTAGCTACAGAATGCTTTTTTATTTTCCCATTTCCATAATAATTCAATACCATGCCAGCAGATTGCTACAGTATCATCATTATTGTTGTTGTTGTTACTACTACTGTTACTATATCTAATAGTAAACTGGGTGCCAATCACAACAGCAACAAAACCAGGCCACACACAGACAAGTTATAGTTTATAGCAAGTTGTGAGAACCCTCATGTTTGCTAAAAAAAAAGAAGAACTTGATGAGCATTGGGAGTACTCAAGGAGGCCCAAAGTGCTGAGAATCAGCTTAGGTGGAAGAAAGAGGGAAGGGAAAGTGGCATATTCACGCTACTGATAGCATACAGGATCCAGCAAGGGGACAGTGGTGGGGGGGGGGGGGAGAGAATTTCCAGATTCCCTCACACAAACACACATTATTCCACATGGGCCCAATCTTGTTATTATAACTAATAGTAAAGTGAGAGTTTGTGCCAATCAAGAAAACAGCAAAATCAGAGCTCCAGTCCAAAGGTTTTTGATATTCTCCCAATATGCAAAGTAACAAGATTTTGTAAATTAACCAAAAGGATAAAAACCAACAATGGCTTGACTAAGCAGGTACACATGTTGAAGAAGAGGGAACAAAGAGGGAGGTCTGTTAAAGCCCCTAAGCGTTCTTGAGGGATTGGTGTAGGAAAGGAAATTTCTGAATCATTCATTCCCCCCATAATTGCTGTTAACTGTAATAGAAGACTTTGTGATCAAGTAGTTATCAGTAGGGAGCCATGCAGTAGGGGAAACTGAAAATATAAAAGAAAAAAATCCCCTCCCCACCCTCCACCAAATAGCCCAGTGAGGTCTGAGCATGGTCTAGGAGGAACAGAACGCTGAGAGGTTGGTTGCCAGTTAGAGGCTGGGGGAGGGAAAGAGAAGCAGATGGGGAAATTGGCTTACTCATGCACCTATAACAATATATCAAACAGGAGGGGGAGATTTAAGCCAAGGGGAAATTTCCGACTACTTTATTCCCCCTGGAATTCCTTGAGGGCCCCCAACTTGTTCCAGTCTAGACCCAGTAAAAAGTGGTTTCAATATTAAATGAGTTCTTCCTCATCCCATCATACAAGAGATCCCAAATTTTTTCCAGTCCTTTGTCCCTCACTTATGATTTTAAATTTTTAATAAAATGTGATTGATTAATGTTTAAATGCAAACACAAAAGCACTATCGACCTACACTTACACTAATCAATGTTTCCAAGAAGCCCAAAGGCCCAGCCCAGCGAGGATGAAGCCTTGCTTACAACCAACTACAGCTAATGTTTGTGTTCCAATTCCTTTGGCTCAAGAGCCTTGAAGCGAGGGATCAAGTACAAAAAAGGCCCCTGATTAAGTATGGCCTTCAGTGCCAGGCTTCGTTTGCACCCTGAACAAATGTAGCCATGGCTGCAGTTGTGGCTGCTGGGCCATAGTAAGAAATAGTTCGGTAGGCTTTAAGATATGAGGAGGGGAAATCAGTGCAAACTAGTCAGAACCTATAACCAATTACCAGTTTGCCTATATGATGAAAGTTATTTAATTTTATTAAATACTTAAATCAAACTTAATTATAAAATTAATTTTATAAAATTAAATATTAAAAATAAGTGCTTAGTGCTTTCTATTCTAATACACTGGCAGTCGTTCAATAACATACTAGAAACTGGGAATAGATTTATTTCTTGGAGAGCAGCTAGGTATGTCATTCTTAAACTTTTGCATTTATCTCCATGTATAGGTGAGAAAGAATTCCCCTTGCTTCCTCTCAAATAAAGCTGAAAATTCAGGAAAGATCCTTCTCTCTCCAGCTACAACCCTGTATGGTTGGCATTCTTTATCACACTGTCCTTCATTTTATTGCATGCAGATGCAGAAGTGAGGAGAGCCAACACCATCATGTGGGAAAATAAAATGGCCAGGTTTATATAATTTTTCATTGAACCCAACAGGATCTGCAATGCCCACAGACTGAACTTGTTCATTTCCCAGTCATGGTGTGGGATGTTGATGGAATACGGAAGAGTCTGACCCGGTCTGTTAATGCATCTCTGATTTCATGGATGAGGACACACTGGTTCTGAGTCTTGAGCTGTCCCTTGCGTATGGCTCAGGGACCTCCTTGGCAAGCCTTCATATAATGCTCAAGTGATGAGTATCACATCCTCATTCTCTAGCTGCTAGATCTATGAGTTGAGGATAATGGTACCCCTCGAGTGGTTCCTGTCCCAAGTCTATGACAGCACTGAAGCCCTATGCATGGTCTGAGGACTACCCCTTCATCCCCGAAATGATGCTTTGGGATCTCACCTAATATGTATTGCATACTCACTCAATTGATTTTTACTGCACTGCTATCACCATAAGGGTGGGCCAGCTTACAGCTTACTGCTTACCCCACCTGCCTTCAATGACTTCCAAAAGACCATGACAGATTCCCTAGGAAGATATCATAGCCTTTGTTATAGAGGTGGACTCCATCATCCCTGTACCTGTGCAGATGGCAATGCTTGATTCCCAGGTGCACAATATGCACCCCTTGTACATGCCTCACCTTTTCATTCATCATGGCCCAGGCCCAGAAGATGATATTGTGGTTACCCTGATACAGCCTTGCCTCAAGGTCTCATGCACAGTGGGAATGCCACCACCGTCTTCCCCAGGATCTTTAGAGAGAGTGAGGCCTTGCTATCCCTCTGACTTGGCCATTCCCAGGCCCATTCCTCCTCCTCCTCCTTATCCTGAAGTTACCTGGGTTGTCAGATTTGTCATTGCCCTTGGCATAAAAAGCTGGCTTTGGTACCAACTGAATTGTGTCGTAGAGCATTAGGTGCTCTACTGGGATTGGCTATATCACAATCACAACCACTTGTCTGTCCTAACGTCCTCGAAAGTTCCATAGGCCCTGGTGTAGCTATGTCTAGTCCTTGGGACCCAGGAGCCTTCAATGGCTCACCAAGCCTCACCCCTCCAAATTTCCAAAGTGACACAGGTATCTCCTTTTGAGACTTCTCTGCGAGAAGGTGAGTGAGACACTATTTTTCAGCCTTGGCACCTGCCTAACAGTGAAGAGGATGTTGAACTTCAGGCTCTGCAAGACCAACACCCTCACAAGTGAAATGACCCATAGGGACTTGGTAAGTCAGTGTGCTAATAATATGCACTACTGTGTTGTTGCCACACCAAAAGGGCTCCAAGCAGCTGGCTAAAGCCTCTGGCCAGAAGTAGACTACTATAACTAAAGAGAAGAACTCTAGAGAAGTCAGGTCCCTCACGATCCCCGTGTACACCCATTCCTGGGGCCATCTTTGCATATATCATCTGTCCATAAAGTGCACACCAAATCTAAGAACCCTGCTGCATCAGAATGAACATGGAGCTCCACCTCAGGCAGAATCTCCTCTTTCCAGAATGACACCCCATTATAACCAGCCAGAAAAGTATCCCAAATCCTTCCTCATGGAGCCTCTGACCCTTATCCTGTGTTGAGGCTTGATACAGGGATGCCAGGTCCCCTTACCTTCCTGGCAAGGGACCGACCACTCACCTTGTTGATGTCTTCTGGGAGTGACCATCGTGCAGGGCTCAGGCCAATGTGGGCCCCCAAACAGGCCAAATCAGCCGGTGTGAAGCCTGGGCAACAGTTAAGCACCTTGGCTCCCCCAGTGTCATTGGACTGAGCACCTTTCAACGGAGCATTTCATTGCCATCACCCCCATCCCTCTGCCTGATCAAGCACAGAATAAACACCAAAATGAGGCAAATGATCATGAAGTGTGTAGATCCCAATTCTCCATGCAAACAGAACAGGATTATCAAAAGCACACTGGTACAAATGATGGTTTTTCAGTTGTCATTTACATCTTATTTTTGTTTATTCTGTGCTTGGTCAGGCATTCAATAGTTTTTTAACATATTATATGATGCGTATTGAGCAAATTAAGACCACTGATGAAGGCCTCATGGCCAAACCACATTTGATGACGCATATATTGTGATACGTATAATAGTACCCAGTCATTTTTAATCTGTCTGTAATGTGTGACGTCTGTAATATGTATTGAGTGCATTTATTCAATAAATGTATTTACACAAGGGAATAGAACTCATATATGGAACCAGACTGACATTTAAAACTAGTTTTATTGTTTGGAATATTATTAAATATTTCTGCATTAATTTTTCACTTTTTTGCATCTTGGCATTCATTTTGCATCTTGGCATTTATTTTTTTTCTTTTCAACTTTTTTGGTTACAGTGTTTGACCACAGACTTCTAGAGGGGTATTTTTTAAAAGGCAATATATATCCATTTCACTCCAAGTTTGTGTATCTCTTCTTCACACAGGAATTGATACATATAATTCTTAGACATCCCTTCTGTAGCATAAAGAGTCTTTGGTATCACACATAATGAGAGTTGCAGTGCCATCCTAAGCAGTGTTACATTCTTCTAAGTCCATTGAAGGTAATAAACTTAGAAGGATGTAACTCCGCTTAGGATGGCACTCTGAGTGAATCTCAGCCTTTTCAACAATTCATTGGGTATTTTGGATCGAAAGAAAAATAATCTAATCCATAAAAGCAAACATCGTGAGCATAAAATGGAGCAGAACTAATATATTTATGGTCCTATACTGCTTTACTATTCCTCAGAGATATATTACTTTAACAGGTTTATTTATGGTACTTGACAAGATAAATATTCTTTTGTCCTTGCTATTCAAATAAACTGGAGCAGACTGAAATTCAGAGCTCTTCATCAAGCACTTGCTAGACAGTCTTATCTGTGGTTTTATAACTTTAAGGCCAGATGGAGCTATTTTGCTACAACACTGTTCATATCTGAAGCCAGCAAGGCAGTTTGGTGCATTCTGTGGATGAATGCACACATGCATAGGCCAACACCTGACTTTGTAGGTTTCTAATCTATACTGCAGAACAATCACAAGGAGAAAGCCATCCCAGATGATTTTAAAAAAAAATAACTGAATGTCGTGCAGATTAGAGGATCCTTTGGGGAAATGTGGTGGGGCTATAGCACAGTGAAACATGCATACAGAAGGCCCCAGGGTCAATCCAAGGGTCAGGTAGTGGGTGATATGATAAACCCCATCCTGTGACTTTGGAGAGCCACTGCCAATTAGAATAGGTAGTACTTCTGGCCTTGACCTTTGGGCAAGTGGTTGCGGCTCAGTGGCAGAGCATCTGCTTGGAATGCAGAAGGTCCCAGGTTCAATCCCTGGCATCTCCAGTTTAAAGGATATGTCAGGAGATGATGAGAAAGGCCCTGAATACGGCTGTCAGTCTGAGAAGACAATGCAGACAGTGATGGACCAGTGGCTGGAGTCACCCTAAAACAGATACATGTGTATTCATGTGCAGCAAAATCCTAAACCTCAGGTGCTAGCAAATCACTGGCACCACCATGCCACCAGTAGAGCTAGTCAGTATCCTGTGTTCTTTGAACAGAGAAATGCCCCCCCCAAAAAAAGGGGGGGAAGACACACATCCAAGGATTTGAGAGCATGGCAGCTACACTGGAATCCACCAGTCATGGAACTGTGTGCTGACAATGCCCCAGAGTTCTATATGGAAGTTTGTATGGAGTTTTATATCCACCAATGCACAGTGATAAGAAAATGGCAACAGAATGTTTACACAAAGCTTTCTAGTTATCTCTGCAATAATCAACTAGGAAAAATCTTTTATGTGGGAAAGAGGAGGGAGGGGTTCCAATCCTACCAAGAGGTGAAACGCCACTGAGACAAAGAGTATCCTTTGGCAAGCAACAAGCCTATCTGCAACAACAACAAAAAAGAGAGGCAGATCTACAACCTACACCTCACACACTATAGATCATTTCTCTAACCACACACCTAGCAAGATGCACCAGATAAGAACACATTATAGGGCATTTGGAATCCTTCTTTGGCCCTGGTGTTAAAAGCATCCATGTATCCCAATGAAGGAAAGGTATAGTGGCTTAGTACACATGGAATCCCTCCATGGGGTTAACTAGCCACATGGGATTGGCAGTGGATTATCTTCCTTCCCTGTCATGTAGCCTGTGTGTTTTATCATACCAACAATGAATTGGGGGCAGGGGTGAACCCAGAAGAGTCTGCCCATCTCCCCAGGCTCGGGCACAGCTGGGGGATCCTCTCAGCTCACTCCTTTTGCAAGACCCATGATGAAGGCAGCTGTGATAAGTATCAAGCAGGAGATACACAGAGATTCCCATCCCAACAAGCAGAGTTACACCCTTCTAAGCCCATTTTCAGAGACATAGTCAGAGGAAGTCAGAGACATAGTTGTGAAACAGTCTCAATATTTGTAAGATCCAGCGTGCCGTAGTGGTTAGAGCATTGGATCAGGATCTGGGAGATTCAGGTTCGAATCTCTGCTTTGCCATGGAAGCTGGCTGGGTGGCCTTGGACAAGTTACACACACTCAGCCTAACCTGAGTGATAAAATGGAGGAAAGGAGGATGGTGTCAGCCACTTTGAATCCCATTGTGGAGAAAGGAGGGGCATGAATAAATAAATGAATGAATGAATAAATAAATATTCATCAGAAATTGAGTCCTGAAGGCAAGTCAGATGAATAAGATTGTCAATACTGTCCATCTAACAAGGGTCCTACTCCTGACAGCTTTGGAAAGTTGCAGAACTGATAGATAAGAAAATTGCAGGTGGAGATAGATGCTTGCCAGGGATTATGTCCCAACTAGAACACTTACTCTACATTTGCACTCTACAGTATCTCACCTAACTACATGTCAGTACAACTTTTGTGGATAATGAGGAAGGATCTAAAATGGTGAAACAAATACACTGTTTCCAATTGCACATACTTGTTTGGAAGACATTAAGTCTCTGATTATAATGTGATAGTAGCACAGTCCAAAGCCTTTGGCTTTGACGAATTCCTACAAAACAGGGGTAGAAGTAAAGGAAATTCAAAGTGCAGAAGTGGTGGGAGGTAGACAAAAAACTCTTCTCCCACCTTTATCTCTCCTTCAGAAATAATTTTCCCTGTCCATTTTTCTCTCAGTTGTGGGGGAGGTGCTTCTGAACTCAGAGACCTACCAGCAGAAAAAGGCCGATTCCAGACGACTAACCTTAAGTCGCCTCATGCCGCCCTCTTCCGGATCGCGACGGGGAAAATGCGAAATATCGCGTTTCCTCGCGCGAGTTTTGCGCGACGACGCGCAAAACTCGCGCGAGGAAACGCGATATTTCGCATTTTCCCCGTCGCGATCCGGAAGAGGGCGGCATGAGGCGACTTAAGGTTAGTCGTCTGGAATCGGCCAAAGACTGGGTGTGATGAAAAAGGAAAAAGAAATGTGTAGATAGGGAAATGGTTTATCATGCCCTATAGGAGTATTGCTGTATAGGAGTATTTATTTAATTTATTTAAAATATGTACATTCTACCTTCTCCCCTTAAACTCAAGGTGGCTAACAAAGCATCACGTTGCAACCAATGTAACACTCCATTGACAAGATTAAAAGCAACACCAGGATAAAAACACGCATACAAAAAAATGAACATCCAGGTTCACAGCATTTAATATAAGGACCACCCACTGTCTATTTAGTCCCTAAAGACACATCCCTGAGGCTCTGTTTCATGGAGAGGGCATTTGGTGCTGGCAGGGACAACTTAAGCAAAGCCTACTGAGTATTTCAATACAAATGCAATCACAGATCAATTTACATTATCAAATCCTTCATTTACATGCGAGACAGGCCTCTTGCTAGATCACTTCAATGTTTTTGCTCAAGGTTCAGCACAGTGTTCAAAGGAACAAGCTTGGGTAATTCAGTTCAGAAATGCACATGTTCAATAATAGGTTTTTCACAAGCAAAAAATATCCCACATGTTTAATCCAATGGTTTCAACTTGCAAGCAGGCTGGGAGGCAAACTGGCAAGTGATCAAGTATCCCTGCTCTCAATGTGATTGAAGCTATCGATATCCTTTTGCAAAATATCCATAGGTTCAATAACCATGTAGGTTGGGACCATGCCTTGTAACCCCATCTTTGAGTTCTACATATCGTCTGACCTTTTCTACAAAGCATACAAGTGACATAAACAAATGCATGATTTGTACTCTGTATAATGAATTTGCGGGGGTTAGGATGAAACCAGCAGCATAATTCTGCCTACCCCTTTCACACCTCATTGGATATTACATGTCATCAGCACTGGGCTTCTATAGTGGGGGGCCCGTGTGCCTTTTCAGTCCCTGACAGGAGCCCCTTGATTGGTTATCTGTGGGTACATGAAGCAAACAAAACCAAAAAGTTGTACAAATTAATCATAAGGAAGGGGCTTTCCAGACCTTTGGTCCTTCATTTTATAAAACTAAATGCTGTAATTTGCCTTGTAACCTGTACTTATCTATTACATGGTTAGTAAACTGATGAGGAAAACCAGGCCTCAGTACATGAACCATTTGCTCACACTTTCACAGAACTGGAAGGCTAGGTGGCATATAATTGTTTATAATCTTAATGGCTCCACTGCTGTAAGTACTGTGTGGTATACTAGATACAAAGTTTTTAATAATTGTCAAGATAGTCAGAGAGAGTACCATGGGGATGGAAGGGCAGAGCCTTTTTCATGTTGGTGCCTCGTTTATGGAATTGCCTTCTCAACTGGCACCCACCTTAACAGGCTTTAGGCTTCAAATGAAACTGGTTTTGTTTTGCCGTACTTGTAATAGTCTTCAGTGTGATTAAGCGATTAGCGCTAGTTTACACTGTTGATGCTGCATCTTTTAGTATTTTATTATTTTATCCTTGTTATGTGTTTTTAAATGCTACTAGCCACTGTTAAAACTACTGATGAAAGGTAGGATATAAATATTTTTAAAAAATAAATATTAGCCCAGTCTAGGGATATAAAATGTTAAACATTTAAATGATTAAATGGAAAGTATTTGTTTATTGTTTATATATTGCTGTAAATGTTTTAACATTTTCCTAGGTGGGGAAAAGTGACAAAGGATTACCTGTGCTTTACAGGGCTGCCTGTGTGCCTGCAGTTTTCCAATGTTAATAATCTGCACTAAAGACTGTCACTGAAGCACGTTCACATGTTAATTTTTCTTTACCAAAACCAATGGCAGAGGGGTTATTTAATTTATTTAAAATATTTATAAGCCTGCCTTTCTCCTAAGCATCACAGGATCTGAGACAGGTAATGGCAATGCAAGAACAATTTTATAAAACAAATCTTAAAACAACAGATATATAAACACACCGAAGCCAATATAAAACATGGTTAACCTTCCCATCAGCGAGTGTTCCCCTTTTGCTCAGGATCAGAATATCCCCAAATCTATCTGGAACACTCTGTTTTTCAGCCTTGATAGAAAGCCAAGAGGGTAGGAGCCCCCCCCCCCCGCCCCCGCCCCCAGACCTCTTCCAGGAAGCTGCTCCAGAGGCACCGGGCAGCCAGTGACAGGGCTCAAGCCCAGACTGCTGCTCAACAAGCTTCAGACAATTGTGAAACTGACAGAAGACTGGGCCGTGATGACCCTCTCTGACCAGCTCATTGACACTAAGTCATCAGGGGAAAAGCCCAAGGAGCCAAGGCTGAGGATGACTGGCAGGAGCAGGGAGGGGCTAGCATTTCAGAAGCAATGATGTGCCAGTGGCACCAGAGACCCCCGTGCCAAAGCCTACAAGGGAATCCTCACCCCGACCCTTGAAATAGACATCAGGCTTTCACTGAGCATGTCCCAAACCTAGGCTCATAGCCCCCCAGGACCCATTCCCACTCAGTAGGAATGTGGCAGCAGAAGCCCCGGCTGAGGTGGCTCAAAAGAGGCAAAGTGCCAGACTGGCTGCACCCAGCCCCATTCCCGGATAGTGCAGTGAGGATGATAGTCCTTCACAGGATCCTGGCCAAAGTACAGCATAGCATCAGGATCTTCAACACCTGTCAGCAGTGCAACTGAACCTGATTAACTCCCAGCCTACTTAGGCTGAGGCTGGGGAAGGCTGCCTTGCTGGATCAGCCAGTACACTGAGTTCTTGCTGTTTGCTAGCCAGGCCAGAGAGCAGGACATATCTTGCTGGGAAGAAGGAAGCTACTGTATGGGAGAGGCAATCCTTCAACGTGCAGGGATGTATACACATGGGCTGAACAGTGAATTCACTGAAGTTTAAATGATAGGATGTTGATTGTGTTTGCTCTAATAAGCAAAGTTTACATCCCTAATCCAATCACAAATGTGGCCTTGTTGGGGACCAGACAATGATTCTCAGCAATGTACTTCATAGGATATCCTGTATTCTTTTATGAGGATAAAATAGGGCAACCCAATAATGCTGCTATTAGCTTTTTAAGAGAAAATTTGAGGATACATTTATTTATCTGTTTATTTATCTAGTTTAAACCTCCTTTACACTCAGCTTAGGGCTCCCAAGGGGACAAACAATAAGAACATTAAATTGTGCTTTAAACACCCACATACATTAAGAACAGTTCTAGACACATGAAGAGGAAAGACAGTCAGTAAGGGTCAGTGAGCATATGCCAGATGAAAAAGTATAATCTTTGCCCATTGGCAAAAGATAACGATAGAAGGACAATTTGCCCTGGGGATGGAAATCCATAGTTTGGTGCTATGACCAAGAAGGCCCTTTTCAGGTCGCTAGCCTCAGACGGTGAGACATCCAAAGCAGGGCCTCCAAAGAAGATTGGAGTGGTCTAGGAGGTTCATATGGTGGGAGCAGACAGTTCTTAAGATATGCTGTCCCAAAACCGTGTAGGGCTTTAAAGGTTAATACCAGCACTTTGAATTGGACCTGGAAGCAAATCAGGAACCAGTGTAAGTGGAACAAGACTATATTGATATGGTCCACACGACACACTCCAACATTCTGCACAAATTGTAGCTTCTGGACACTTTTCAAGGGCATTCCCATTTAGAGCACATTGCAGTAGTCTAATCTAGAGGTTACCAGGGTATCCCATGCACCACAATGGGGAGATATTTTTTGGCTAGGACTGGCCACAGGGGGCTTACCAGTCAAAGCTGATGAAAAGAGCTCCTGGCCACTGTCACCACTTCTTGTTTATCAGGAGCCCCAGGTCCAGCAGCACCCCCAAGCTGCAAACTTGCTCTTAAGGGGAGCACAACCTCAGCCAGAACAGGAGATATCTCAATTCCTGGATCAGTCCTTCAGCCCACAAGTATCACCTCATTTTTTTTCAGGATTAAGTTTCAACTTGTTAGCCCTCATCCATGCCAAAACTGCCTTCTGGTACTAGTTCATGGTTTCCACAGCCTCCCTGAAAACCACTGGAAGCCTGAGATAGAGCTATCACCTGCATATGGATGACAACCCAGCCCAGTCTCCAGGTAACATCTCCCAGCAGCTATATAGAGCTGTTAAAAAGCATGGGGGGTGATATGAAACTTGTAGGATCTTGTAGGCCAGAGGCAAAGGGCAAAGCAACAGTTCCCCAGCACCACCCTCGGAAATCTATCTTCCAGGTATGATAAATAACTAAACAAACACCTTTTAGATTATTAACAAACACCATACTAAAACAAAAGTCAATTAAAGTAGCATCACAGTAGTTCTTTTCCTCCATGTCTTCCCTGCCAACTGCCATTTGGTAACCATTTTGGTTAAAGGCAGTGGCCACCAAAAGGCTGCTCTTGAGCCAACCTTTCTAAAAAGGTAAAAGCTCCCACATCATCCCTCTCCTTTGTGAATCAGGTTGGAGAATACTGTTGTGACATCTGAAGTAACACACTGCCAAAAACCAAATGGCTGATACTAGGCAATTGGGATTTTATTTACTGTAGGGCCCCTAATGGCTCCTAAAAGATTCTCTCAATTTTTAATAAGTTACATTTTATTTTAGAGCAAGAGAATGAGGGAGGCTTCCTGAACTTTAATAAACACTCTTGGATTGAAGCTTTAAATTACAGAGTACACTACTGGCTTTAAACTGAAGTATACCCATTCATTATTTATAACCACTTATAAATTTAAGTAATCCACTGAGTCATTAGCAAACACTTGCTATTCAGTGACCACAATCTGTTTGCTACATACATGCACACATACACATGCCTGCCCTAAGCAGGCTTACACTTGCTTATACCAAACTATTCCCACCTACAAGAATCTCGATTCATCGGCATGGATTTGCACTTCTTCCACTATTGCACTTGAAGGCTCACCCTGATAATTTATAGTCCTTAATATATGAAATTTTGTTCCTGAAGTATACCAATGATAACATTACGTGGTTCACTGATGCAAATTTAGAGGTTTTCCTTAGTGATAGCCTAAACACTGCCAAAGACCCGTGGTTCCATGTGCTGTCTTTATCTGGGGCATGGTCATGGCTTAGTAGTAGAGCAAAAGGCCCCACGTTCAATTCCCAGCATCTCCAGGTAACAGATGATGTGAAAGACTACAACTTGAGATCCTACTGCCAATCAAAGTAGACAATATTGATTTTGGTAGACCAATAGTCTGACTCAGTATGACAGCTTTTTATTTGTTTATCAGAACAATGGTCAATGTTTTAGTACTGAGGCCATGGAGGACAAATATTCCAGCCTGGAGTGAGATCAAAGAGTTCACTGTACGTATAACAACCCACTGTTATCTTATTCATGCCATTTACTGGTGGGGGAAAATAAATTCAGGCACCCCTAGGTCAATGCATGATCCTCATTGGAAAAAGGAGCAAGCACTATGAAGAACAAAGACTGTACACCAATTGTTGCCTCAGTGGAACAGAAACTAAACTGAATATACCAGGTGGAGCTGTGGATCACATACAGCTGAGCAGAGTTCATTTTCTGCTATTTATGATATATAATGTTGAATCATGAAATACCAATCAAGTTCCTCTGCAGCACTTTAATGACTTCAGAATGTGTTTCTTTCTAAAAGGTATATTTTAAGCATGTTTTTTTACCTGACTGTGCGTGTGTGTTATGTGCTGTCAAGTCGTCTCTGACCTATGGCTACCCAATGAATGAAAGACCTCCAAAATGTTCTATCTTTAACAGACTTGCTCAGATCCTGCAAACTGGAGGACGTGACTTCTTTTATTGAGTCAAGCCATCTCATTTTAGGTCTTCCCCTTTTCCTGCTGCCTTCTACTTTTCCTAGCATTATTGACTTTTCCAGAGAATCTTGTCTTCTCATGATGTGACCAAAGTACAATAGCTTTAGTCTTGTTATTTTAGCTTCTAAGGAGAATTCAGGTTTGATTTGATCTAGTATCCACTTATTTGTCTTTTTGGCTGTCCATGGTATCCGCAAAACTCTCCTCCAGCACCACATTTCAAATGAATCAATTTTCTTCCTGTCAGCTTTCTTTATCATCTAACTTTCACATCCATACATGGCAATGGGGAATACCATAATTTGGATTATCTTGATCTTGGTTCCCAGAGAGACATCTTTATCTTTGGGGATCTTATCTCGTTCTCTCACAGTGACTCTTCCAAGTCTCAAGACTCTCAATCTTCTTCTGATTTCTTCATTGCAGTCCCCCTGTTGGTTGATGATTGAGCCAAGGAACAGAAAATCTTGAACAACTTCAATTTCCTCATTGTCAACTTTAACATTGTGTAATTTCTCAGTAGTAATTACTTTTGTCTTCTTGATGTTCAGCTGTAATCCTGCTTTGGCACGTTCTCCTTTAACCTTCATCAGTATTCGTTTTAAGTCTTCACTATTTTCTGCTAGTAATGTGGTGTTATCTTTATATCTCAAATTGTTAATGTCCCTCCCACCAATTTTCACTCCACCTTCTTCTAGATCTAATCCAACTTTCCTTATGATATACTCTGCATAGAGGTTGAACAGGTAGGGAGATAATATGCATCCTTGTTAGACATGGGCACAAACAGCATTACAAACAGAAAAAACCCACGAACAGCCCAATCTGCTGTTCGCGAGCAAGCGGTTCGTGAGGCCCCATCCTAAACAAACAGGTGGTCATTAAAAGCCTTGTTCATTGCCTTCGGCAGCCTTTCAGCAAGCCAGACAGTCTGGAGCCTGCTGCAGTCAATCCCCTTGGCAACCGGAGGGAGGGACTGAACTCTGTCTGAACTCCTTCTGGCTTTCCTTCTGGCTTTAACCCTTCAAAGTACTTCCATCAGAGAGTCCCATTTTGCCACTGTGAAGAGAAAATGACAACAAAGGACCCATGGATCATGCCTTTCTCGGGGTGCAATCTCTCTAAAACTTGGGACGTCTTCAGAGGACAGTGAAGACTATGTCCCCTGCAAACTTGATGGGTATTGGACTTTGGGAAGGGCAGTTTGTAACCCCACAAAGTATCTGCCTTCCAATAGGCAGTTCTGTTTTTGCCACTGTGAACAGAAAAATAACAGCAAAGGGGAAGACACATGGATCATGCCTTTCTCGGGGTGCAATCTCTCTGAAAATTGGGTGAGTCTTCAGAGGACAGTAAGGACTATGTTCCCTGCAAATTTGGTGGGTATTGGATATTGGGAAGGTCAATTTGTAACCCCTCAAAGTAGCTTCCACCAGAGAGTCCCATGTTTGCCACTGTAAACACAAAATGACAACAAAGGGAAGGACCCATGGATCATGCCTTTTCTGGGGTGCAATCTCTCTGAAACTTGGGGGGTCTTCAGAGGACAGTGAGGACTATGTCCCCTGCAAATGTGGTGGGTATTGGACATTGGGAAGGTCAGTTTGTAGCCCCTCAAAGTAGCTGCCTTCCAACAGGCAGTTCTGTTTTTGCCACTGTGAACAGAAAATAACAGCAAGTGGGAGGACGCATGGATCATGCCTTTCCTGGGGTGCAATCTTTCTGAAACGGGGGGGGGAGTCTTCAGAGGATACTGGGGACTAAAGGGGGAGAGCCATGGATCATGCCTTTCCTCGGGTGCAATCTCTCTGAAACTGGGGGAGTCTTCAGAGGACACTGGGGACTAAAGGGGGAGAGCCATGGATCATGCCTTTCTCGGGGTGCAATCTCTCTGAAACTTGGGGGGGGTCTTTAGAAGACAGTGAGCACTAAAGGGGGAGAGCCATGCATCATGACTTTCTCGGGGTGCAATCTCTCTGAAACTTGGGGGGGGGGGTCTTTAGAGGACAGTGAGCACTAAAGGGGGAGAGCCATGGATCATGACTTTCACGGGGTGCAATCTCTCTGAACCTTGGGTGGTCTTCGGAGGACTATGTCCTCACTGTCCACCTGCCAGCTGATAGTTTAAAGGGATCTTTAAAGGGCCAGGTAAGTGGGTTTGAGGGGAGGTGGGGCTAAGTGGGTGGGGGGGTTGGGGGGGTTCTGGCTCCCACGAACAACAAACAACGAACATGTCCGGGAACAGTTCATGTTCATCCATGTTCATTGTTCGTTGTTCGTGGATGTCACCGAATGTCGAACAGGGTGTTCGAGGTTTTTTTTTCTGTTCATGCCCATGTCTAATCCTTGTCTGACACTCTTGCCAATTGGAAACCATTCTGTTTCCCCATCTTCTGTCCTGACAGTAGCCTCTTGTCCAGAGTACAGGTTGCACATCCAAACAATCAGATGTCGTGGCACCCCCATTTCTTTTTAAGACTCTCCATAGCTTTTCATGATCCACACAGTCAAAAGCTTTGCTATAATCTATAAAACACAGGCTGATTTTCTTCTGAAATTCCCTGGTATGTTCCATTAGCCATCATAAATTTGCAATGTGATTTTTGGTGCCTCTTCCTTTTCTGAATCCAGCTTGAACACCTGGCATTTCTCGTTCCATATATGGTAAGAGTCTTTGCTGTATAATTTTGAGCATCGCTTTGCTTGAATGGGAAATTAACACGATTGTCCGATAGTTGCTGCTCTCCTTGGCATCCCCTTTTTTGGGGATTGGATTGTAGACTGAGTGTTTCCAGTCTGTAAGCCATTGTTTTGTTTTCCATATTTGTTGACATATTGTTGTTAAGATTCTGATGGACTCAATTTCTGTGGCTTGAAATAGCTCTATTGGTATTCCATCTACTCCAGGTGCTTTGTTTCTCTCAATTGCTTTGAGTGCAGCTTTTACTTCACTTTATAGGATTTCTGGTTCTTCACCAAAAGATATTTCGTCAAAAGTATCTGTCATTCTTCCATCTCTTTTGTATAGTTCTTCAGTGTATTGTTTTAATCTTTCCTTTATTTTGTCCTGATCAGATACTGTATTTCCATGTTGATCTTTCAGCATCCCAAGCTGTGGCTTGAATTTCCCTTTGATTTCTCGAATCTTTTGGAATAAGTCTCTTGTTTTTCCTTTTTTGTTGTTCTCTTCTATTTCTTTGCACTGGTTATTATGATAGATTTCTTTGTCTCTGTGTGTAAGCTGCTGAAAAGCTGCATTTAGAGTAGAGATGGGCATGAACAGCTATATGAACAAAAAAAAAGCCAAGAACAGCCCAATCTGTTCACGAGCAAGCTGTTCATGAGGCCCCACATCCTGGCGAACATGTGTTCGTTCCAAGCCCTCTTTGTGGCGTTCATCACCCGTTCGTAAAGCCAGACAGTCTGGCACCCCTGGCAACATAGGCATGGACTGTCTGAACTCTGTCTAAACTCTTTCTGGCTTTCATTCTGGCTTGTAACCCCTCAAAGTAGCTTCCAGCAGACAGTCCAGTTTTTGCAACTGCAAATTTGTCCTCTACAAATTTGGTGGATATTGGACATTGGGAAGGTCAGTTTGTAACCCCTCAAAGTAGCTTCCAGCAGACAGTCCAGTTTTTGCCACTGTGAAGAGAAAGTGACATGAAAGGGGGAGACCCATGGATCACGCCTTTCCTAGGGTGTAATCTCTCTGAAAATTGGGGGGTCTTCAGAGGATAGTGAGGACTATTTCCTCTGCAAGTCTGGTGGGTATTGGACATTGGGAAGGTCAGTGTGTAATTCCTCAATTAGCTTCCAGCAGACAGTCCAGTTTTTGCTGCTGTGAAGAGAAAATGACATGAAAGGGGGAGACCCATGGACTCTCCTTTCCCTGGCTCAAGTTCAGCTAAGTCCCAAGGGGGCCATTCTGGCTCCCACAGACCTCCAACTATGAACATGTTCGTGAACATGTCATGTCCGTTGATGTTTGTGAATCCCTGATCGTGGATGGCAGCAAACAACGAACATCGTGTTCAGGTTTTTTTCCTGTTCATGCCCATCTCTAATTTAGAGTTTTGACCCTATTTCTGCCTGTTGCTTTTGCTTCTCGTCTTATTACCTTACCTTTATTTATTTAATTCAATTTATATTCCACCCTCCCCACATCAGCAGGCTCAGGGCAGATTACAATTAGCTTAATAGTTTAAATGTATATAACTTTAAAACCAATAAACCACATAAATATTTAAAAACATACCTGACTGACTAGAACTTTATATTTTTTAAAAAGAATCATTGCAGAAGGATTTCATCTAAACTTCAAAACTGAAAACACTTTATATGGTTACTATTTATGCTCATACAAATGACAAATTAAATTCAATTAAAGTTTAAATTGTCAGCAACAACAATATTCTAACTTGTGGTCTTTATGTTTGAATATGTAAGATTTTAGGTACAAAATTCCAAATATCAGACTTCTAATATGCTAGATTTAAACTCTTTCTGTATGTCATCTATTTGGAAAACATTCTAAATGGTTTCCAACTTGTGTTCAAAATCAATCAAAATAGGCTTCATAATATGTTTGCTATTGATTTCACAATGTTTGGTGACTTTCTTTACTGGGGCTGTCAAAAATATGTGACTCCTCAGTACAAATCTGACTTGTGAGTATCTATAGGAACTTGTACCTCATCGTGGAAAATTATTATTCCCTCTATTTTGTTTTAAAAGTCCTTGGATATTTTATGATTTATCCCATTTTTGATGTGCCTGTACAGTCTACCAGTTTTAATATCAGGGCTGCTTTTATGTGATTTCTGCAAATTTGGTTTTACTTCATTGATTGTATTTATTGAATATATTCTTTATTACACTTTGTTTTTTCATTCACCATTTTCACACTGTCTATAAATCGCGCGAGACTCACGGAAGGCTGCTGGCTTTCTCGCGCAATTTTTGACGCCATCTGTTTACAAAATGCCACAAACAGTGATTTACGGCATTTTGTAATCGGATGGTGTTAAATGTATTGTTGAAGGCTTTCACGGCCGGAGAACGATGGTTGTTGTGGGTTTTCCGGGCTGTATTGCCGTGGTCTTGGCATTGACAGCTGCTGGCGAAACGTCAGGAACTACAATGCCAAGACCACGGCAATACAGCCCGGAAAACCCACAACAACCATCGGATGGCGTTAAAAATCGCGCGAGAAAGCTGGCAGCCTTCCGTGAGTCTCGCACGATTTATGGACAGTGTGAAAACGGCCAATGATTAGTTTTACTCCATCTGTTGCTTTCTTTTCTTTTATTTGCTTTGATACATGTTTTGCTGCTTTTATGGATTGCAGGTTTTAATCTCTGAAAAGGAAATTGGCCAGGAGATTGGCACTCCTGGTGGCCAGAAGTGCATTCTATTAGCTACACCTGATTCACCAACTCTCTCGTTACCTAGCTTCAGCTGATCTGGCTATGCTACTCCTTGCTTCTGTAACCTCACAGCTGAATTACTGCAACATGGTCTACAGGAGTTGCTGTTGAAAATAATCTGGAAACTACAATTGGTCCAGAATTCAGCATCTAAACTATTATATTATATTCCACTAGGAATGTAAGTTGGCCCTTTTTTAAAAAAAAAATGGGAATTTTATTAACGCAAAGAAATTAAAGTAAAGTAAGGGCATAATAAAAAAGTTATACAGATTCTAAATTAGACAGTAAATTGAATATTATACAATCTTATACAACCAGTAAACCTATAAACAATCTAGGTATAATAGCTTTGGGAGTAAAACAAGCAATACATTAAATTTCCTTAAACCTAACTACATAACATTTCTCCTTATCCCTCCCTGTCTCTGAGCTTCTGTGTCAATTAGTTTAGCCTAAGTAATCGAAGAAATCATTCCATTTTTTCTGGAACTTGGTTATTGGTCTATTTTGTAGAAGCATATTCCTAAATCTTATCTGTCCATTCTGAGAAACCAGGACAGGCATCATTTTTCCATCTATCTGCAAATAATACCCTCGCTACTGTCACCATATAATGGAAAAGGTCTCCTTGTTCTTTTTTCACATTAGTTGGTAAAATATTTAAAAGCATACTTTTTGGATTTAATTCAAATCTGAGTTTGAGGATCTTTCGCATCTCTTTATGTATTTTTATCCAATATCTCTGTGATTCCTTACAAGTCCACCACATATGGTAAAATGTTGCATCCATGTTCAGACATTTCCAACAATGTCCACTGTAACTCTTACTAATCCTCACAATATCTTTGGGAGTAATGTACCATCTAAAGAACATTTTATACCAATTTTCTCTCAGTAACTGGCAACCTGTACATTTTATGTCCTTAATCCATACATTTTCCCATACGTCCAACGGAATAGTTTCCCCAAAATTTTGCATCCATTTTATCATACAAGTTTTAACTTGCTCCATTTCTGTCTGGTATTGCAGTAATATTTTGTAAATCTTCCCACAAAGATGTGACAAGTCTACAGATATTAATAGTTCATATTATGTTTTTTTCTCTCAGCCTGCCGCCTTCTTTGAGAATTTGATCCTTCATTCTTGATACTATTTGGTGATAAGTCAACCAAGGAATATTTTTGCCATGGGCCTGGATTTCTTGCCAGGTTTTTATGTTTCCTTCTTTATCTATCAATGATTCATAGCTAGGTTGATCAGTCCTGTTCCTAACGGTTACATCATAGTAGACATTAATTGGCAACATCAATGGGGACATTGGTGGGCTCAATCTATTTCTGCATTGAAACCATATTTTAAGCAGACCATCCCTTGCAGTGTGGGTCCCATCTTGCTTATGAATCGATTTCCATTATTTCTTTATGCAATTTTTTCACCTTTTCATCTTGAGTGTTCAATTGCACTAAGGAGGTATCTGATATTATCTTTCATACACCTCTTCAGACAAAGCCTGTTTGGTCTTCACGTATTATCTCTGAGAAGTATCTTTTCAATCTTTGAACCATTATTATTGTAAATATCTTATAATCCATGTTCAACAAAGATATAGGCCTGTATGATTGCGGTATTAATGGATCATTCCCCTCTTTATGTATCAAAGTTATATTTGCTTCTTGTCACGTTGGAGGTAAGATCGTCTTAGTTTGAATCTCGGTCATCACCTTTTGTAGAGGTATAGCTAATATATCCTCAAAAGATTTGTAATAAGCAGCTGTGAATCTGTCCAGACCAGGAGCGTTTGCAGTCTCCAAAGTTTTGATTGCAGAATTTATCATCCTTGGGTGAATTTCTGCATTTTCTACCTGTGTCAGAAGACTCTTAGATATCCAAGTTGGCCATTTGAAAGAGCTACATTGTCTGCCAATCTGTTTCCAAATGCAATTTAAGATTCTGCTTATGATCTTTGAAGACCTTCATGACCTGGGGCCCACATGTTTTAAGGACTGCCTCTTTCTATATATCCCTGTGCACCAACTCTAGTTTTCAGGCAGCCATTTGTTGACAGTCCCATCTCTTGGCATTGCCCAGAGTCTGGGCCTTTTCCATTGTGGCCACTGCTCTGTGAATTGGGCTCCCTAAGGAGGTCAGGGCAGCCCCCTCCTTTGAGATCTTCAGGAGGTGCTGCAAGGTTTATCTGTTTGCCAGGGCTTTTGAGTAAGTTTGAATGAAAGGCATCTTTGGGGGAGAGGGATTTGGGGGTTGTTATTTTATTTTGGTTATAACTGAAAATGTTTTTAATCTACTATTGTAAGCCGCTTGAGGAAAGACAAGGTGAAAATGTTTAAATAAATAAATGTACTTAAAATACGCTGATATCTTTTTTTTATTATTGCTCAGCAATGGCCACAGAGTGTGGATCAAAACATCAGCACAATGGCGTGGGGCCATGTACAAAAAGGGGGAAAGCCACAGGAAAATCTAGGTCTGCAGAAAAATCCCAACACTAAAATAAAAGGTGAAGGAAATACAAAACTCTCAATTTAAAGACAAAATAAGATCCATGTCATAGCCTTATGCCTTTACAGGGGTTACCTAGCAACCTCCATAGCATAGCAGTGGGAGCAGCAGCCAAGGAGGAAGAGGATCAACCATGGAATAAGGGGGAAAATACACTGTTGTGGCAGAAGAGAGGAGGAGACAGCTAGGTTTAGAGAAGCAGAAATAAGTTTGAAGAGGCCTCTCTACCCACCACTCTTTCTCCCTCCTGGGGGCCTTTTCCCTCTAACCCCTCCCCCCTCAATTGGCTAGCAGCAGCAGCTTGGAGAGCAGAACATGTAGGATGCACTTTCCATTCAAGTACTTTGGGAGATTTAAAGCACACCTACATCCTGTGCACACTCTGTTCCAAGCTAATGGGAGCAAACTGCAGGAAAAAGCACCTCTGACCCTGACACTCCCATCAGCTGGATGGCATGGCAAGAGGCTTGGAGAGCAAGGGGGAGAGAAAGAAGCAGTGGGAGGGAAGAATAAAAGAGGAGGATAGGATGCCCCATCCTCCATGATTCCCCCTCATCTTAAATATATTTCATGTTACCATCATCATCATCATTTCACTGAGGGCCTTGCCATTACAGAAAGGCAGTAATAGGAACAAACCCATCTAATCTATAGGTTTTAGCTTCTATCTTGCATTGAAGACATTGCAAGACGGAGGGAAACTGATGGGAAATGGAAGGCTACTAACAGTGAAATCCTAAACAGAGTTACTCCAGTTTAAGCCCATTGAAATCAATGGGCTTAGACTAGGGTAACTTTGCTTAGGATTCTACTGTAAGTTTCTTCTTCATCATGCCTCCTTCTATAATAATGCTTCACTTTAAGCCTCTGGAGGGAAGAAATTCTAGAGAACACAAAGCACAGAGCCATTTTGAAATCAGAAACTGATGTTGCACAGTGTTAAATAAAGTTTACTTCTTTAACCTCATATAGTATCATTTTACAATTTTTTCAGCAGTAAATATTTCATCTTCCATAAATACACAACTCTCCAATTGTTTATTGTATTTGTTTTAGCATTCAAAGTACTGTACAGTAACTATGTCATTCCTACACTGATAGACTCATTTCACAGATAACAAACTTCTGAGAGAAGAGTTGAATAGGAAATCTACTGAAAGTTTTTTATCCCATTTCAAAAGCTACAGTCAGACTAGACTCCTATTCATGGACAAAGAAGAGGCAATCTATATGGTATATGTCTCTTTGCTTGCCTTACCACACAGGATTCCATCACTTTAAGAATTCTTCTTACCCAGCTCCAATTTTCAGAAGTGAGAGAGGCTGAAAGAAAAACCCTTAAAGCACCAGAGTATTGGAAAGAAAGATTGATCATATTCAGGATGGGCCAAAATGCACACCTCCTGCTTTATACATGATTAGGATAAGGGAATAAACACATCTGGATGCTCCCATCATGTTTAACTTGCCCCCTTAACTATTATGTCACACTGGTACCTTTCATTACCTTTGCCAAGATTTTTTTTAAGTGCATCATCATTTTTTGTGAATGAATTACTGTAATAAGCAAAGGAAGAATTAGCAGTTGTGTTTGAATCATCTCTGCAAAGCGGCATACAGGCCTAATTTGTAGCATAAATAGATCCTCAGCCACCCACCTAATGAAAGAATTAGTGTCTTCTTACACAACTTGTTCTGTTCCTGATAGGTGTGAAGGGAAAGAAGCTGAGCATCATCCATTATAGTACAACTTACCAGAAGAGTTACAGATGATAAGGCAAAGCCAGCAGTAGAGACTCCTGGGACATTTCTTTGCAGTAGCTTTACTTCTGGTTTGCTAGGTATCCTACTTTTTTGGTACTTCGTTGCAGGTTTTCTGGAGGGTTTGAGGTGACTTTCTTAGTACTCCGGCATGCTTCTCATCTTTAGGCAGCACGCAGAGAATTCTCATCACATCCCTGTATACACCCACTTTGATCAGTGTTTTCGAATTTGAGTCTTTCTCAGTTGTGCCTGGCTGAAGCACAAATGGGGACTGTCACAGCATTTTAAAAACTCAAAATGCAAATAAAACAAGCCAGGGGGAAACTGGCAGCTTTCAACACATCAAAATCTGCTGCTAGTTTTTACACTGTTTGACAGTCTCTTCCAACAGTTCTTCGTTTTGTGATACTTGGAACTTTTCGTCTTGCTGCTCTTAGTTGAGAGAGTGGAGTGGGCTTTCATTATCCTGTCTTCCTTCCAGCCTAGGCATAGCATTCCCAGTACTCAACAATCAGTGACTCTTCTGCCCACTTTTTAAACTAATAAAAACAGCAACAACATTTGATTTGTATACCACCTTTCAGGACAACTTAACACCCACTCAGAGTAGTTTAAAAAGTATGTTATTACTATCCCCACAACAATCACCCTGTGAGGTGGGTGGGGCTGAGAGCGCTGGAGAGCTGTGAGTGATCCACGGTCACCCAGCTGGCTTCAAGTGGAGGAGTGGGGAATCAAACCACCAATCTGGTTCTCCAGACTGAAATGTAAAGACCCACCCACTTTCCTTTTGTATAAATGAGCAGAATTTCTCTTCCGATGACTCTCTCCAGACTGATGGAGGAAATGAAGAGGGCATGGCTTCACAGGCCACAGAATGGGTCAACCTCAAGATTCAGGATAGAAGAGCCTGGCAAAAAATGGAAAATGAGCATTAGCATTCTTGTAAGAGAAATTATTTGTGGCGAAAACAGAGAACAGAGAACGCCATGGACACACTATAGGGGAAATGCATTTTATTGTATACTGAATTTTCTAGCATCAGCCACTTATTGAATTGGCAAGATCTTTTTATAACATGTTAGGGTTACCTTGGACATTACATTATTTCTGAGTGGTGAGAAGTCTCAGGAGCTAGTACTTACCTGGCTGTGTTCCCTTTGGAGGACAAGAACTGGAAGCTTATAGAGTCTTTGTTGTATTTGCTTTATTTACAAATCCTAGCCACACCAGATCCTTGGGGAGAGGCAGTCTAATCCTAGACAGAGCTCCACCCACGTAAGTACATTGAAGTCAATAGAAAAGATACCTGTTACCATCCCCATGCTTCAGCTAATTCATATCAAAAAATGTCTGCCCTCCACCCCCAGCATCTAAAGATGTGCTTCCTTTTTACACAAACACCCATCTGTCCCTCCTTCCAGGTAGGCAGGAAGCATACTACTTTCAGCATGATAGACATCTGAACAAAACCATCTCCCAATAATTAAGGGCCATTCAGTGGATATCTGCAGTTCACTGATAAGCATTACTAATTCTTTTGTTATGGGTCCTGGACTGGTTCCTCCAGGCATATGCCTTTAGGCAGACCTGCAAAGTATATCTTTTCATAAATATAATAATATTAATAAATAAAATAATAATATAATAATACTGCAGGAATAGGAATATATTCAGCCCTTATATCAGTTCCAGTCTAGGGGAAATACATGGTGTAGTGGTTGGAATGTAGGATTTTGGGCCAGTCACTCACTCTTAGCCTAACCAATCTCACAGGGTTGTTGTGAGGACAAAATGATGATGAAGAGGTGGCCTATGTTTCTAGTGGTTGGACAAGTTAGAAAAACCAATCCCCAGACTGCCCCTCAGCCATGAATCTTGGGTCACTTACTTTCTGTTATCCTTGTTGAGAGAAAAAAAATGAACAAGGCAATAACCATGAACATCTCATTATTGTTGTTCTTGTTGGTTTTGTTGCATCAGTGTGCACAGAACAGTACAAAAAGTACAAGATTTTCAGGCATACACTGAAGATATTTTAATATGCTTTTCCATGGGGCGGGGGAGAACCCTGCTAAACTAGTTTTCCTCATTTTCAATCTAAAACAGGCTAGAGAAATGCAAATCTTTTAATTTCCCAGGTGCACTAAAGCTTTGCAAAGAAGTCAGGTCAGCCTTTGCTCTGACCTTTGACACGATATCTACAAAAGTTGATTACTGAGTATGTCAGATGTGCTCCATTTCCCTGTTAAACTTAGTTAGGATCAAACCTTTTTCACGGTCAATAAATGGCCCACATCTGCATGGTGCTACATAATGGGGCTCTAAATTTGTACTAAGGAATTTTATATTTATTTTGCCTATAGAAATGTCTAATACTCATTTGCACATGGATCCATACCCTTGAGGGATACTCAGTTTTTTTTTAAAAAAAGAAGGGATTATTTTATTTTTATTTCATTAAAATATTTATACCTCATCTTTCCCCTCATGAAACAATGGCTTAGATGATGGTAATGAGCGCTTTGGATGCACAAATGGTTGGTGCAGAGGGAGTTTGCAAATTCAAGCCGAGAACATTTGCATCATATTTTGGCCTGTTGTGACAGACAATCAGATAACCATGTGTAAGCGGTAAACAAGCTACCACAGTATCTTCTCAGTATGGTTGAGAGATAACGTACAAAAGAGGGTTGACTGGTAGCCTTGCTCATTCGGGGGAAAGGGAGATGAAATCTAGGTTCTCAGTGCCAGCCCACTTTCCCATTATTTTTATATATTTTTTACATTCTTTTGTATTGTGTGTTCTGCATACATATGTACTGGGGCAGGGGAGACTGTAAGTGGGACACTGTGTGCACTGCTGATAGGCAGGAAAGGGGCAATGCTGAGGAGAGAAAGAGTTAATAATATGAGCTCAGTTCTAACCCTTACTTAGGACAAAACAACCCTATATACTATTTATTCAGTAGACGTGTATCTTGCCTTTTTTCAAAGCAGCTCAGGGTGGTGTGCTCCCTTGCTCCACTTTATCCTCATAACAACCCTGTGGTTTTGGTTAGGCTGAGAGAGAGTTTCCAGCCTAAGTTTCTGCAGCAGAGCAGGGATCTGAATGTAGTTTCCCTAGGCTGGAGTAGGTATAAGGGCTGGGTCTACTCCCACTCCTCCTGGGTAAAAATATGCCCAACGGAACTGGAGAAGTGAGAGGGTTGTTTACACTTCCCACTCCTGCCCAGAAGATGCAGCCTGGGACATCTTACTCAGAAGAAAGCAGCTCTAAACTTAGCCACATATTCAGGGGAACGTTCCTGTACCTTTAAGAGAAAAGAAGCATTATCTTGAAAAGTCATAAGGGCTGCCTCTAATCTCGTCCTACGCACCGACAAGATTCAGTACTTTGTTTTGGTTTCAGACTTTGAGTGTGCGGTGTGCAGCGCACTTCATGGTTAGCTGGCCTTTGCTGATGCTTCGCCTTTGAATCTGGCCATTTGTGATGCTTTCAGAGAAAGGAGGGGGCACACTCATTTTGATGAAGTTTAGTATGAAAATGTATCAGATTAACACTTGTTCTGTGATGTCTTTCATATATTTATGCTTTCAAACCAAAGATCCTATTTTCTTTCCCATCCTCTCTGGCTTCCTACCTGGTATAAATCTGTGAGCTAAACAAACCCCTTGATGCAGTGTTATCCAGTGGGAAGCCTGTAGAAATGACCATTCCTATTGTATCTCCCAAACTGGACAATGAACTGAAGCCACCATCTGAATTTCAAAAGCAAAAATTCTGCCGGATAGAATGGAAGAACTGACCTGCTTAATGAACAGGGCCTTATTTACGCATCACTTTGTCCTCTGTTTCCATTAACTGATTGCTTTTCGTGCAGCCCATATTCTTCATGCATATGTAATAATAGCAACTGTAATGAAAAACCAGTGTTCTTTGACAAATTCTTCCCCTCTTGTCTCTTCTCCCTTGCCACTTCTTCCAACATCCCCTGCACTCTTCAGTCTATCTCCAAGAAATGCAGAGCTGGTGTTTTGTTTCTCCGAGCCATTACCTTAAAGCCGTCTGCTCCTTTCTAAAAGGGACATCATCACCACACCCATCTGGTGTTGGCTGGTACAAAAGCAGGCTGGGAAACGATGAGTTGGCACAGGAAGAAGGAGCTTTAGATTTATTTATAGATGTGCCATAAATTGTCCCCAGCAAGTCAAAAGTGTAAATCAGTCTCTATCTCAATAAACAGACACATAAAAAGAGGGTTTAAAATGAATGCCTATTCTCAAATGCCATCTGATAGTGCCTGCTTTTTCCTAGAAAGAAAGGGCTGCATGATCACTGATTGCATTTTTTCCCCTTTGTTGAGGGAGAATGTTGCCCCCTCTTGACCAAGATCTGAAATGTCACAAGCATGGGCAAGTTTCTTAACAATAAACACCTGAATGACCTTTTCATACAAATAGTCAACATGTGGTCTACCAGCCTCATTCTGGCACATTCAAACATGTCTGAGGGTTATCTCCCCCAACCAGAGGATGCCCAAGGGCCACACTCATTTTTGTATCCCTAAAGAAAAATCTATCTGAATTCACCTCTGTCACCAATAAATACATATCAACATACTTCATTCCTCTGTCCTCTATGTGATCCTCAACTTAAAGGAGAAAGTACGAGGGGTGGAGGAGAAATAGGCTAATATTAGTGGTGTCTGGTTCCTAGAAATAAAGATGGCACAATAATTTATGAGGAAGGGATATTGTAAGCCATCTGAAGTCTCTCTTAAGGAACTGATAAAGATTCCAGGCTTCATGTTTGATATCCTTATTTAATACAGTACTCTGGGATGTCCCTTTTCAGTGCCAATAATGGAATATGGCTTCACCAGATTGGGGGCGGGGGGGGGGGGAAATCTTATTCAACGAGTATTCCTTCACCAGAAGTGTACAGTGGTCATCCTACACTCTTCAATGAATTAAAACAAACTTTAAAAAATATTGGCCACAGACTTACCTGTGGCTTTGGTTGCAGCTGCCATCTTCAGAGCCCAGCATCTCCCAGCGGTCCTACAGTAGGGCAGCGCATGCTGCCCGTGATTCAAACCCCAGCCAGCCAATCAGAACTCACCAATTGAGCTGCTCAAGGGACCAGTCAGGCAGCAGACCTGTGAAGTTTTCACTCATGTCAGCAGGTAGGGGATTTAGGAGGGAGCTGGCTGGGCACGGCATCACTTTGGTCACAGTCTACTTCTCACCCAGCCTTCCAGTTATTTGAAGCTGCACCTTATGTACATCACAAGGGTTTTATTTGTTGATCTTTTTCTTAGTCACAACTTGAGGTGGAGCGGTTTTGGCATTGGGTACGGATCCTTTTGGGGAAAACAAGGCCTGCAAGCCCAGTTTCCTTCATTACTGTACCATGTTAACCATGCTTACCACCACAAATAATTGCTTATGCAAATGATGTTTTCTCACAAGCTTTGTAATGCTAGAGGAATGAACTCACACACAACACTAAGAGAAATCGGTAAGGCATGTGACTGATATAACACATGTGTATGGCAGGGGTTTCCCAAGGAAAATGTAGAACTGAGCAACGGTATATGATTCTCATTTCATTTTTACACATTGCACAGGCTGCTTTGGCACACCTTTGCATTTTCTGTGTGCTTGTGTGTGCGCGTGCGCGCATGCTTTGTTGCTTAGAGTTACATTCTGTGACCTCTAGAAGCAATAGCTTACTTTGAAAGAGCGAGAGAAAATCCTTCACAGTTGGAAACTAGATGACACTAATGCAAAGAGAAGGACCATAAGCATGTAGAAAGTTTCACATGCTTGATCAACATTGTCCTTCATTGTTTCTGGTAAATTGTGAGCAACACAATAAGAGAGGTCTAGACATACTACAAACTGTACAAATTTGGCCTGGAAACTACTTGTGTTATTTAGAACTGAATGTCCTGGCACAAAAATTTGTTGTATTTGGGTCCGGTTTGTTGTTGTTGTTGTTGTTGTTGTTGTTGTTGTTGTAGTAGTTGTTGTTGTTAACAACAACAATTAAAGTAAGGATTTCTGATATTCTGTTAGCAACATTTTACACATTCACACACACACTGCTGCCATGGAAACTTGCTGGGTACTTTGGGCCAGGGGCACATTCTCGGTCTAACTGGGATTTTGCGAGGGTAAAAGGGAGGAGAAGAGCTTTATGTAAACTACTTTGGGTCCTTACTGGGGAGAAAAGCAGAATATAAAGTTAATTAATTAATTAAATGAACTGGAAGGAACTATCAATTTGGTCTAGAGTTTGAATTATAGCAATGACTCGATTCTGCCATAATTTGTCAGGATATCAAAAGTGCCATATTCCATGACTGAAAATTAGTTGCAGATTCCAGGTTGGCAAATTTTCTCTGATAAAAACTGTTTTTCAACATTTGGGCTTACAAAACCTAAATATTTGTGGCCCAAGCTGAACACAGTGAAGTTTGGCAACATCTTGAGTTCAATTGCTGTGCTAAATATGAACTATGCTTCCAAAATCTAGATCCACTCAGACACATTCTGATGATATGCTGATGATATGCCAACTTTCAGATTTAGGTGATTATCCAGGACAGCTCTAATTTTAGCACATCTCCCAAATAATTTACAAAAGCAAAAAATGTTTTTGGATTCTCTTCAATTAGAAATGTGGAAAATGCAAATTGATTACAAGGGTTACCAATATTGACTAGAAATGAATGCAGAGCAAAGCTGCTTTCAGTTTCAGGATTGGCTCATAAAACACTGTTGCCTTATATTACATATTCATATAGCACTTTATAAAACACTGTTCATAAATCTGGCTCATAAAACACTGTGATTTTATATTTATATTGCACTTTTTGTGTATAAAATGCTTTATGATTGTTGCAAAGCATTATCCCTCCAACAACTCTATAGGATCAGTGATTTGTCTAAGGTCATCCAGTGTGTTTGAAAACTGAGGAAGTATTTTAATGGGCTTTCTCACATCCAACCCAATGCTCTGTCCATGATTGCACTTGATTGAGGAACCAGTCAGCCCTATTCGAAGACTACAAAACCAGAGTGGTGCCAGCACTGCTAGTTAGCATCCTATAACTGTTCCACAAAGGAGAAATCAGTGAAAGAAAGAAATGCCCCAAGGCCAGCTGTAGACAGCGTAACAATTATGCCTTAGTCCATGGTGACCCTGCCAACATTCACAGTCATGGAATAGCATGCTGCCAATGTTCCCACGAGTGGCACACAGGGACACGGCTAACTGCCAGTTACTGATGTGGCCATGGCCCCCTGACTTCATTCAGTACTGCCCACATATGGAGCTTCAAAAAGCAAGGATTAAAGAGCAGCCACCCCTTTTATTCCCAAAGAGGCTGGTGGTGTGAGTGGCAGGTGCCTTCAAATTAACAGACTTAAGGGAGCTCCACAGATGTGGATTTAAGGTCCCATCTGCAGCCAAGTTCTTTTCTGCCAGGAAGACATACAGGGGAGAAAACATGGCCAACCCAGCTATAGCATTTTCAAACTCCTTTAGATCACTCAGCACAGGCAACCTTGATGGACTATCTGAGAGCCGAACCACACGATACAAATTACACGAGACTGAGCGAGTGTCCGGAGTCCTGTCTTACCCCAAATGCCCATGTCCAGCATTCTCTCGATGAGCACATGTCCCAGTCCAGGTACAGATTCTTAATGTTATGTTGCAGTATGGCTGCGACGGTGCGTGTTCCCGGTCACAACCAGTAAGTCGACAATGCAGTCTCTCCTTTTTTCCTGGATCTTCCGCTTCCTATCTGCAGCTCACTCCACTGTGCTCTCAGAACTGTGGGTAGATGGCACTCACATCTATACGCAGAGTGCAGATGCATGATGGGATATCCTTTCCGCATCTTGATGGAACGTGGAGAAAATCTGTGCCACTGCGAACAATGGTTCAATGGAGGTCCTGCATTCCTGGCACGTGTAGTTGAGAACAACGTTGGAACACATGTAAGTGCGTTTTCATGTCATTCACGTGTAATTCGTATCGTGTGGTTCGGCTCTAAAACTCTGCCTGGCAGGGCTCAATTCCTGGTCTGGGTAGGACCCGGGGTCTACCAACCTTTGGCCAGACAAGGAAAATGCAGACATTGGAACAGAAATAAGGGGAAACACAACACACCCTCACTAGATGTACTCCTGTCACTCCATGGGCAAGACCTCAGAGAAAGGCAGCAACATGATAAATTGAAAGCATCAATTAAAGGGCTGCTGGCCAGAAGACAAACCTCAACCTTTGCTAAGCCACAGACTGAGCAGCAGCAGAACAGGAGACAGAAGTTGGACTGGAATTCATGACTCGCACACTTCGAAGCAGCTCTCTAATCACTCACCTACCTGGGTACACAGGAACGAGAGACAGCACAGTTTATTAGGCATCTTACAACAGGCCTGCCAACACCACCAACCATAGGGAATGGGGAAGGGAAAGCTGCAGACACAGGCATGTCACATGCCAAAGGGCCAAGTTGGATTGCAACACAGGAAGAGCCCCAAGGCAGTTCTGAGCATAGCCGAGCTTTTCATTTACTATTTTGATCACTTACCATATATAATCATGGAACATGGCCCATTCATGCTGATAGGCTGCTCCACCCATGCATCACTTTGGCACCACAGCTTCCCTGCACTCAGGGGGCTTGTTACCACTGCCCTATCCCATTCACTTGAATGATAATTATGGGCAAATGTGCCAGATAAACAACTGTCTGAGCTGTTTGTGATTAGAGATGGGCACAAACAGAAAAAAAACCCGAACATGATGTTCGTTGTTCGTTGCCATCCATGAACAGGGACTCATGAACAACCACAAACATGGCCCTGTTCACAAATATGTTCGTGGTTGGCTGTTTGTGGGGGCCAGCAAGCTCTCCTCCAGCCATCATCCAAGTTTGGTCAAGATCTCTACTGCACCACTCCCAGAAACCTGACCTGAGCAGGCACCAGGAAAGGTACCAATAATAAATAATAGCTTGGCCTCAGAGCCTGGCAGCAGACCTGGAACTTGAAGGGGTATATCCCTACTGCACCATACAAAAAGAAAATTCAAGCTCCAATGCACTCACTCTATCAAAACGCCAACAGCAACTGTCTCTCCCTCTCCACTGTCTGCAAAGTCAGAGCTGGGAGCCCCCCTCCCCCAGGTCTTTGCTCCCTTGTTATAACAAATTTGGAGCTCCACACTTGAAAGGAAGACCTGCCTATCAAGCTAAATTGGGCTTAGATTGGGGTTTCCAAGACAACAGCAGGAGTTCAGACAGAGTTCAGACAATCCCTGCCTAAGTTGCCAAGGGAATTGATTGCAGATGCCAGACTGTCTGGCTTGCCAAACAGCAAGACAAACAGCAACTAACGAGGCTTGCAACGACCACCTATTCATTTAGAATGGGGCCTCACGAACAGCTTGTTCGCGAACAGCAGATTGGGCTGTTCGTGGCTTTTTTTTGTTCGTATTGCTGTTCATGCCCATCTCTATTTGTGATGGTGTAGCAGGTGAACTGGAACAAGAGATCTGGAAAAGCCTCACTGCAAAGAAATGAACATCACACTGGTCACTGCAGCCATTAATTATACCAAAGGCCCTGCAGGGGTTTGGCATTGTACTGTGAATGCCAGCCTTCTTGGCCCCCTGGAGGGCTGCCAGCACAGTGTCTAAAGAGACGCAAAGGCTGTAATGAGTAGTGTTCCTCATTGAAAGCAAAAAGCATAAAGAGAACACAAGAATATATGAAGAGCCTGCTTGATCAGACCAGTGGCCCATCTATTCCACCATACTGTTTCACACAGTGGCCAACTAGATGCCCTGGATGGCCAAACAAAAAGTTCCTAGAAGCTGAGGCCCCTCCCCTGCTGCTGCCTCTATAGATGCTGCATTGATATTGAGAGGTTTGCTGCTTCTATAGATGCTCCCTTCAGTCACCATGGCGAGTAGCCACAAACACACTTCTCCTCCATGAATTGGTCTAATTCTTTTTTAAAGCCATCTGTGCTCATGGCCATCACTAACCTCCTGTTGTGTACTGGGCCGAGCAAGGCCTCTAAAGTATTTACTGTATTGATTGCAATGCACTATACTGTGTTGAGCTTAAGGTTCAGTCAAGGCTCCCAATGCCTGCATTCTCATTGGTCCTTAATCCCTGCAATATCACAGGTTACTTTCTCAAGGCAGCAGCCAATTGGTCCTCTATAATAAAGACCGATCAGTGGCCTGCCTACTTCAAACATTGTATATAGTTTATGCAAATGATGGTATTGTAAAGTATGTATTCTCATTGGCTATCAGTTATTCTGGGGGTGGAGCTACTGTATATATATTGAGGGCTTCTGTTCAGTCAGTCAGTGTGTGTTGTGTTCCTGCTAAATAAAGAGCTGTTGGTTTACCTCAAGTCTGAACCCACTATTTAACACTGGCGACGAGGATGGGATCTCTGATTGGGTATGCAGCCCCAATATCAGAGCAAGATCACTAACAGGGTGCTTGGGTATGCAGCCCCGAGACCTGAGCTGAAATATTAAGCTTGGGTAGGCAGCCCCGAGAAACAGAGCAAATCACTTGCCGGCGAGGAATTGTCGCCTCACCCATCTGGCATACGCTCGCTTCGTCCAGAGGGCAGACATGGCCGCTAAGGGCTACTTGGAGCCGTTTGACTCAACAGCCGAGGACTGGGGATCATACATTAACTGGTTTGAATTCTACCTCAAAGCGAACAAGATTGAGGACAGGGATCTCACAAGAGCGATGTTCTTCAGCGTGTGTGGGCGTTCCACATTTGATATAGCGCAGGCACTAGTGGCGCCAGCCCTGCTTCAAGCTACAGCATTTGACACAATAAAAAACAGACTCAAGGAGCATTCTCACCACAGCCATCCGAGATAGCCTGCAGACACACGTTCTACAGCCGAGACCAGGTGCAAGGTGAATCAATAGCGGCATTTGTCACAGCCCTCCGACAGACAGCCAGACAATGCAACTTCCCTGACCTTGAGATGGCACTACGTGATCACCTGGTGTGTGGCCTTCATGATGAGAAGCTACAGCGCCGGCTCTTCACACAGAAGAGCTTCGACTTCCAAACAGCATTCAAAGAAGCACTAGCAGCTGAAGCAGCAGACCAGTCCACCCGGGAGGTATGACATTGGCGGAGTCCAGAGCTGCCCCTGAATGAGGGGATTTTGACAGTGGATCTGAGGAAGAAGACGGTGTGCACAGATTCCATGCAGTGCAAGCCCAGCACTCTGAGAGGCAGCCATACTACAGTTCCCCTTGTTCTAGTTGTGGGGGAGACCATGAAAGAAGGAGATGCCGGTTCCGTGATGCCAACTGCCGGGCATGCGGAAAGAAGGGCCACATCGCTCAGGCCTGCATAACTGTCAGGAAGGGAGGCTCTCTGCAGCAGTCTCCTCACCTCACTCCGCGCCGTCAAAGGCCAGGAGGGAGAGAGCACCAGCCGAATGAATGCCACACCACAACCATCATCATGCACACACAAGCAGGCAACAAAGACAAGATCTACACCACGGTTTGTATTGAGGGAACACCATGCGTCATGGAGGTTGACTCTGGGTCAGTGCTCTCAATTGTCTCCAGGGACACCTACAACCGCTTGTGCTCCAAGGGCAAGAACCAGCTGCTCAAGCCCAGCAGTCTACGCCTGATGGATCTCCAGGGTTGTCGGGTTCCAGTGGTTGGAACTGGCCGAGTCGCGGTCAGCTACAAGGACTTTCACAGCCCCCTTCCTCTTGTCGTGGTTAAGGGGCACTGCACGAGTTTGCTGGGACTTGATTGGTTCAAGGCATTGGGCATCTGCGTCACCGGAGTCCAACAAGGCAGCCCATCCATAAGTTAAGCGGCACACAGCAAGTTCCCTGCCAGGCACGTTTCATCAGGGTGCCGCAAAGGGCCACCCGTCTCCACGCCAGCAGTGAAGACAAGCTGTCAGAAGGAGCATCAGGTCCACTCTGCACTCAACCAGATCAGCTTCGACTGCCTTGGCCGCTACGGGAGCAGAAACAGAACCGGGACTTTTCCCCGCAATCCGCGGCCTCAAGCGGCTCGAAAACTCCCACAAGAGACTGCACCTCCAGAGCAAAGCCGGCAAGGAACACTGGGCTGTCAGCCCCAAAGAACTCTGGTGCGACTGCACCGCACAGGCTCTGGCAGGCTCACCTTTCCCCAGTCTCACTCCAGGACTCTGTTGGCAACAGGTAGTTCCACACTAAGGGGGGAGGGGTGTGATGTATTGGGCTCAGGGCCTCTAATGTATTCTGGCTCACCTTCCTCAGCCTATCTGCGAACAACAGGGTGTTCCAAACTAAGGGGGGAGGGGTGTTGTGTACTGGGCCGAGCAAGGCCTCTAAAGTATTTACTGTATTGATTGCAATGCACTATACTGTGTTGAGCTTAAGGTTCAGTCAAGGCTCTCAATGCCTGCATTCTCATTGGTCCTTAATCCCTGCAATATCACAGGTTACTTTCTCAAGGCAGCAGCCAGTCTGTCCTCTATAATAAAGACCAATCAGTGGCCTGCCTACTTCAAACATTGTATATAGTTTATGCAAATGATGGTATTGTAAAGTATGTATTCTCATTGGCTATCAGTTATTCTGGGGGTGGAGCTGCTGTATATATATTGAGGGCTTCTGTTCAGTCAGTCAGTGTGTGTCGTGTTCCTGCTAAATAAAGAGCTGCTGGTTTACCTTAAGTTTGAACCCACTATTTAACACCTCCCCTGGCAGTGAATTCCACAGTTTAATTACTCATTGAGTAAAGAAGTGTGTATCTGTTTTGAATCCATTTTCTAATTTCATTGGGTGCCCCTGAGAACAAGTATTATGGGAAAGGGAGAAAAAGCTCTCTCATTTTCTTTACACCAGGAATAATTTTATAAACCTCTCTAATGTCTCCCCTTAGCCATCTTTTTTTCTAGATTGAAAAGTCCCCCACTCTTCAGCCTTTCCTCACAGGAAATATAATCCAACCCCTTAATAATCTCTTTTGGCCTCCTATGCACTTTTTCCTATTCTGCAATGTCCTTTTTGAGATACGGTAACCAGAACTGCACACAATATTCCAAGTCAGGCTGCCCCATAGCTTTATACAAGGGCATTATAATACTGGCCCTTTTATTTTTAGTTCATTTCCTAATAATTCCTAGCATGGAGTTTGCCTTTTTTCATCACTGCCACAGACTGGATTGACTTTTTCGTTGCGTTTTCCACAACCCCGAGATCTCTTTCAATGTCGTTGCCTATGTGCTGAAGCCAGCGTCCTCTTTCTTGGGTTGCTTTCATTATCACACAATGACTTAACAACCACCACATAACTCGGCAGCTTGGTGGTCAGAAGGAACTGAGAAAGGGAGGAGGGACAGCCTGCTCTCTCTTTTGACCGGGCTGTCTGTCAGGGCAGTTTGGGCTTAATCCCTGAGCATCCACTGAGGGTAATCTCAACATTCACAAAGCAAAACAGAAAATTCTCGCCCAGATACTTGAGTGAAGTGTCATTTCATTGCAGCAACATGGTAGCATTGGGAACTGAATCTGAATCATTGCACGTTACTGTGAATATGATGTTTTATGGCTCTTGCATTGAAAATAAAGGTATTATCACTCAATCAGCTCCCACAACATCAGTGTCATAATATCTTATTTTTTTGAAAAATGTAAACCAACTCTATGCACAGTGAGACAGTAGCCCAACTGAGAACCAGTGTGGTTGGGACTTTCAACATATAAAAAAATGAAGTGGGGGAAAAAAAAGAAAATTATGGAGAAATGGCATAACCTTGGTCTGTCAATTTGATATACATGCAAGCTGCAAATTTTGTTTTCTGTGCACCAGTATTCAAACCTTTAGCTGTACCTTATTCAAACTACAGAAATAAATTGTTTGTTTCTGTCAGTAAGCCATCCAAGAATAGCAATAAAACAGTAACCTGAGGTATCTGAAGACAGATGTTTGTGTGTTTTCAAGGCTTTTCATAGTGAGTCTGAATATTAAGCAATTCAAAGTTGAGAATCAACCCACTCCTCCTGTTTTCTCCAGATGGTGCTATACATGTGGACGAGAAGTTGGTGCCAATCTTTGATGTGACATATGAGCAGAATCAGCATAACTTCTCAAATTTCCATGATGCCACATTGTATGATGGAGCATTTTGAGCATTTTTAGGGGCTTTTATTTTGACACTTTCTAAGCTTACATTTGTATAGAATGTCAGCACTAATACTATATCGGTTTTTATCATTACAACTACAGGTTTTATATTTTTTCTTCTTTTGCCCAGATGGTCAAAGGTGCAATTTGACATCAGGCGATACCTAGCTGGTGACAAATTACCTCTATTGAAACCTACCTGGCATTATACAAGGTAGCAAAGCTGGAGATTGTGGCAAATCCTTATCCAGGCAATCTAACAAAATGTAACTGGTTCATCAACCACTCTTCACATCTTTTGTCTCAAATTCCTCTAGCATTCACAAGTGAACCTTACTTTCATTAGTCAATAGATGCTGCTCATTTGCCATAGATGTACAAAAATCCTTTCTACCAGAGAGCTATTGGGAGAAAATCCCCAGGCTTTGGATTTTATGAGATCTACCTTGTTACTTGATAAGCCCACAAAATCTGTTTATTAATACGTTTACAATTGGGGTGACTTAATATTTTTTTTAAAGAATTTGTACTTGTCAGTCATTTTGGTTTGCCTCATTTTGTTGTTATTGATGTTTCTTTTCTGTCTTTTTGATGTCATTTTTAATTTGATGTCAATTTTTAATTTGATGTCATTTTTAATTTTTAATTTCAATTTAAGATTGAAAACCTTTGGAATGAGCAAACCTTACCTTATGTGAAAGACTTAAGGATTAATTTCTCATAAGGGAGTAATTAAATTGAAATTGAAATTGACGGCATTCAACATTCTATGTTTTTGCTGGGAAGGGTGAAAATTGGTCAATGTATCAGTCAGTCCCAAGCTCTACCCATATCCAAAGGTACTTCATTAGCATCCACTAAGCTCCATCTAATCCAAGCCTTTACTTTCCAAAGCTCTTAGTCCTATCAAGGAACATGGTAATATCAAATCCTCAACAATTAGATTCTACTCAACTCAGAATAACTCTCCCAATCGATTGTCCTTCATCTCAATATCCAGCTGCTTCCCCAAGACTCTTATTATCCATTCACATTTACCCTTTTTTGATGCTGTCAGGGTTCAAGAATCACCCCAATACTTACTTGTATTTGCAGCCAAAACTTACCAAATCACATCGAGTAAATTCCAACTTCTGACCTTTTCAGTTTGGTTTTGCCTTTATTAATGTTTAGAGCAAACTGTGCTTGCAGAAAACTAAGACAGATTTTTCCTGCATTTTCATACTGAATCATTAATTTCAAGATCAGATATAAATAGATGTGTAAATATCAGTTTCCCCATTACTGGGATGTCATTTCCTATGAGTAGAAATGTTTCTTCACTTTACTATGTCACATTAAAATTAATAATATGTTGCTAAAACATAAGAAGATGATTATATTTAGCTGAAATGCAAGCAGAATTTAAATAGTCAGGATTTGGACAAGTCGCTAATTAGAGTTGGCACTAACTCTCTTAATTTTTAGGGTATATTTATAAACCTGTAAGCTTCTAAATAGGGCCTTTGTTTAATCTATCTCTTCAGGACTTGTCCAGTGATCGCTGTTTTTAAAACAATCAGTTGTAACTGGATCAATAGGAATAACGCCATCTAGTGTGTTTCCAGTACAACACAGCATCTTATTTCATGAAACATTCTGTGGAACCCCCCTTCCTTTAAAAGACTGTTAATTCATGTGTGATTGTTTTTTCTATCTTGATGAGAAAATATCCCCCACCCCGACACACACAAACTGCTGTAACTCAAGACCAAACGCAGGTCTGACATCTCAGCCATATTCCTAGCTCTGCAATAATGTCTTCATCCAAGGATCCTGTTTCTCCCTTTCATTCTAACTTGTTACAGTTATTTCATTTTCACTTCTCATGCAAGAAGTTTACATAACAGGATTGTTTTGTCCATGGTAGTTGCCGATGAATTGCAAGGACTGACTCTAGATCCAGAGGAGTTAGCCGTGTTAGTCTGTAGTAGCAAAATCAGCAAAATCAAAAGGACTGACTCTGTGGCTATTCTTATGCTGCTAGAGAATTTTATTGCCATGTAATCTGCATGCACACAACTGTTTTGCTCTGCCTCAGCTTCCAAACTGGAGCTGTGTTTTTTGGACAATCTACATGGCAGAATCCTCTAGTTGTCTGCTATCTGAGTTTTCTGATATTCAGACCATTCTCCTTGGTACTTTGCAACTTCTCTATTGTGTTGGATGACAGGATTCGGCAACATATGAATGTTTCTGCTCTGCTTCTTTAAACTCTCCCTTCCTCTCATGCTTGATCCCTCCACTGAAGCCCTATTCAGAGGGAACCTGCATCTTTTGTCCTTCTGCCCCCACTCCCTCTCTCTCTGGGGCCACTCTATGCTTCTAACAACACATGGGGTGGGTGTTGCACCACTACCACCACCACCCCAGTGCAAGAAGGCTGGAGTACGGTCAGAGCAATACTGGGGAATGAAGCTTCACTTCCCAGTGCAATGGAAGCCACCACCAGTCTTTCTGAACTAACCCTCAGCTGTGAGACCAAGAGACAAGTCTCCAGCCCTACCAAGTATTAAACCAGAAGTCAGCCCGGCAAGGTAGGACACTTGCAGGTTGAGTTCCACAAAACAATTACTTGGGTAGCTTTAGCCAAAATGGGCCAAAGAACTGGACTCAAATTGAGGCCCCCAAATCCAAATAACACCACAGAAGTATAACTAATAGAGTTTATTAGGACAGTGTAAAAGAGTACAAACACAGAAGTTGTGCAGAACAGGGGAAAAAAACAACAAAGCTACATAAATACCCTAAAGTTCTATATAAGCTTTGGTTCTCTGATACAGATGTTACTTTATCACACTAGACACATAAAGTCCAGGTAGAACTCCAAAGTCCAAAATCCAGAATCATCTGATTTGCTTGTTGTTGCTTATTTCATGAATACTAGGGTGCCATCCAGTTACTTATAGCTCAGGAGTTCCCCAAACTTGTATTTTATTGTTCTTCTCAAATCTCCCTGCATTTCTTCGCTTTTTCTCTTGTTACATTTATATTTCAATAAGCATTAAAACTCCCTCACTGTTTCTGCTGTTCTGAGTCAAGCAAGACATGCTATCGATCACATGGCAGCCACGCGATCACTGTCACTGTTTTAAAGTGTTTTAAAAATCCTGCGAAGGCAGTATGGAGACCCCTCCTGCACCTTTTAAAGTGCCCAAGCAGCCATGAGGGGGCACACATGCACCCCCACAGCTGTTTTTAACACTTTAAAAGGTGTGGGAGAAGAGTGCTCTGTGCCATGGGCCTGATCAGGATCAGGCTGTCATGACATTTTAAAAATACTTTAAATGGCAATGGCAATCATGTGGCAGCCATGCATTTGCTGTCACATTTAGTTTGGCTCTATATCCCTCCTCCAGATAAAGCCCAAGTCCACACTAGTTTCAAGCACATACAAAAGATCCATTGACATGGAAGTCTGGGAGGGAACAGAGTTGTAACGTGTATTCTGAGCATTTCCAGTAAAAACATTAGAGAGCTTTCTGCAGGCTTGTGTCCTATACTGAAGATTCCTAGAGAGAAACTACATGGAAAGAAGAACTTAAATGCTTGTCGTCGTTCTTCTGTTCTTCCGTGCAGACTAGCTGGGGAGAGATTTCTCTAGCTCTGCCTCTACTGCACATGCACAGAGGTTTTCCCGCCAAAATGCGAGGTGTGAGGCAGAGTGCCTGTAGTTCTTCTTTCGCTGCCATCGAGAGAGGTTCTTCCTAGCTCTTCTCCTCACTTACTGCGATTTCTTTGCTCTGGTTTGACTGTTTGATTCATCATGTCTTTAAAATCAGCCTTTAAAAATGTTCATAATGTGGAACAAAAATGCCTTACATTGATGAGCATGTTCTTTGTCTGCTGTCTGAGTGAAACCCACAATGTATCGGGATGCAGACACTGTCAGAGGTTCACACCAAAAGACAGAAGTAACAGAGTTTCTCAGCTCAAAGCAGCACTATGTGAGAAAGTTCTCTCCAGCTTGGATACACTGACAATGAAGTCATCTGCCGCAACAGAGCCACCAGCCCAACCTGAACTGTCACCATCATTTCTGAGGGCCAGATCTTTGGATCCGAACAAGCGTCTGCTGTTGGTTTCAACTGTTCTCCCATCGAATTTTCATTCGACAATGAGTGATCCCCTTCCTGGTCACTTATTTGAATGCAAGGAACATCACTCACTGGATCCAACCCATTTGGAATGTGCTGCCTCCAAATTACCTGTTAAAAAGACAAAAATAAGCCTAAATATCAAAAATAATTGATCTCCTCTACCTGGAGTAAGCGTAGCCACTCTCTGACCGTGGTTCTGTCCATTATTGTGGAGGAGGAGGTCACTAACCCACCTCAAACTCCTTCACCACCTCACACTCCATCTCTCCAGGGAGATGAGGGGGACTCTGCTCCATTTGATGACTTTACTGCTCCAAGCTTACCTACAAAACTGACACCGGTTTCTACAACTTCCCAGGAACCTTCCCCATACTTGGGCCTCTAACAACTGCCTTCTGCCTTATGGCCCCCACAAGCTACAACCTCTTCACCAGCTTTGCATTTGTGTGCACTTTGAATTGCAATTTTAATGCCGGTGCCTGTAAATAACTGGCAGGACTTTGTAAACTGGCTGCAGTCTGTTCTTGCATCCCTGCAATTCCAGGGGTTCCAGTCCATTCCAATTCCATTGGTTCTGAGTCCTTCATCAGTTTCTATGCCAACAGTCCCAGCGCTGGATCTGGATCCAACTTTTTTTGTTCTAACGACCTGTATTCCTGGAGCTCCATCCATTCCGACTCATCAATTCTGACCTCAATCGCCCACCTTCTCAGATTCAGATGATGACAAGGATGTGGTCTCACATTCCGATGTTACTTCTGAACTAGCCTCAGATCTGTCACTGGAGGATGCTGTAGGCAATACTGTGTCATCTTTCCCAACAAGGAATATTGCTTGTTCTTGGAGCAGGTGATGTGCATAGCCAGGGCATTTGAATTGGACATCTCAACTTCTGCTCCAAAACCCAAGAGAAAGGTGTGGCAGGCTTTGTATTTCGACTCTCCAGCTTCCATAGCCTTCCCACTGATGGAAGACCTGTTGGACATTGCTCAAAGCATGTGGGAAAATCCATCCTCCGCTCCTACTACTTCTTGAACAATCAAGAAGTATTACAAACTTGAACAGCAGGATTGCCCCTTCCTCTTTAACGACCCTCACCCATCTCCTTTGGTAGATGAGGAGGTGCAAGCCTGATACCGTCATGGTTCCTCATCGGATCCGGCTGACAGAGAGGGCAGAAAACTGGCTGCAAAGTATACTCAACTGTGGCTCTCAGCTTTAGGATCACAAATTTTCAGACCATCATGGGTTTCTACAATTTATTTTTGTGGGAGAGGTTCTCCAATTATATTCAAGATCTCCCTGATGACAACAGAGCCCTTGTGAGGATCCTTCAAGGGGAGGCTACTAAATTAGCCAAACAACAGATGACAGTGAGAAAATACCTTTGTTTTAAATGTGGAGGTGAATTTTTCCAGTACACAGTACTTCCCTTCGGTTTGGTCTCTGCACTTCGTGTATCCTTGTGTACGGAAGTGGTAGTTGCAGTCCTCCAATTTAAGGGTTGCTTTGTGAGCCCCTGCTTGGATGATTGGCTTCTGGTAGCGGAATCTGCACCACTACTTAATGACCATATCCACCTTGTCCTTAGCACCATCTCTAGACTAGGTCTGTTGGTGAACTGGGAAAAGTCTATCTTACCCCAGCAGAACTATACATTTCATTGGGGCTAGACTTGATTCCTCTGTAGGGCGGGCCTTCCTACCTGCTGACAGAATACAAAAGGCACAATCTTTGGTCTGTCTATTTTTTACCAACCGTTATCAATCTATTAATTCAGACACTACTGGGTCTCATAGCCTAATTTACCTCTGTTGTATCTTTTGCTTGGATGAGAATGAGGGCACTACAAAATTGGTTTTTACGTCACTCTATTCCTATGACGACCCATCAACATGTTAAATTGTCTATCCCCAGATCTGTCCTCAGATCATTGTCATGGTTGGCCCAACCTGAGAATCTAACCCAAGAGTGCCCATTTGGGAGAGCCAGCACTGACTGCCATTTATATAACCACAGATCCTTCAGTATTAGGTTGGGGTGCCCATTGCAGTCCTTCCTTGATTCAGGGTACATGGTCACCCACAGAATCAAAACTGCACATTAATGTATTGGAACCCAGAGCGATCCATTTTTCCCTTGCTTCTTTTGCAGGTCCAGTGTGCAACAAGAGAGTTCAGATTCATGCAGACAACACCGCAGCTCCATGTTATCAGAACAAGCAAGGGGGAACGGCATTGCTAACCCTCTGTGGCAAGGCAACAGCTCTTTCAGAATGGGCTATATGAAACAATGTCCTACCACAAGCCATACATACAGAGGGTGTGAAGAACAAAAGAGCGGATACATTCAGCAGGGTTTTTCACACTCACCATAAGTGGGCAATCAGTAGCAAGTACATCCTGCCCATTTTTCAAGAGTGGGAATTCCCTGCAACATGATTCAACACAAAGGCCAAATATTTTGTTCTCTGGCATGTTCCGACCCCCTCTTTCTTGGGGATGCCTTCCAAATTTCTTGGACCAAAGGGCTCTTTTATGCTTTTCCGCCTATGTCCCTCATAATCAGGGTACTTTGCAGAATTCAGCATTTCTGCACTCACTGCATCCTTGTCACCCCTTCTGGCCACCCCAGGAATGATTTTCCACTCTAAGGACTGTCCCAGGGTCAATGCTTCTACCGTCTGATAGTGACAGACCTTTTACACAGGGGTCAGGCATGGCACGATGTAGCAACTGTGAAATTGACCTCATGGTTAATGAACCCACCAGTTCCTCTTTCTCCAAAGAGGTGATTCAAATCATTCTAAATGTCCCACATTCACCTCATATGGTCACAACAGTGGAACCGTTTCATGGCATGGTTAAAACCCTAAGGGTTCTCACCCTTCTCTTGCTCCTTGGCAATTATTTTTGAATACTTGTTGTCACTTCAAAACCAGGGCTTGTCTGTGTCCTCCATTAAAGTGCACTTAGCTGCTGTATCAGCTTTTCATGAGAGGGCTGATAGCAAGACAGTTTTCTCCCACCACGTTTCTAAACAGTTTCTTAAGGGTTTAATACCTTTCCTCCAAGAACCTGCCGGTCCCTCAATAGATTCTTCCTCTGATTCTCTCTCAACTCATGTTACCACCCCTTGAACCCATGCAGGCTTGTCCCTTTCCCCTACTATCTTGGAAGGTGGTGCTTCTGATTGCTATAACTTCAGCTAGATGGGTGGGAGAACCCGGGTCAACCTTCCATTTGCTCTATTTTTTCCAGAGGAAGTTTTCTTGCATTCCAGCCTCAAATTTCTCCCCAAGGTGGTGTCAACATTTCACTCGCGACTAAAGTTTACATTACCTGTATTTCCCCCCAATCCTACTTTTGAAGCTGAATGTATCTTACACAAGTTGGATGTGACAAGGGCCTTATTGTATTATTTAGAATAAAAGGTATTCAGAAATCCAGATTCCTTTTTATGGTTGTTGGTTTTTTGGACATCATAAGGGTTTCCCAGAGTCCTCCCAAACTTTATCCAGATGGATAGTAGCAGTTATTAGATTCTGCTACAGGAAGGCAAAGGTCCCTTGCCTCACAGTGATCAAAGCACATTTGATTAGGGCATAAGCCTCATCCATAGTATCCCTTTGAGGGGTCCCTCTTTGAGACATTTGTCAGGCTGCCACGTGGTCCTCAGCTGACACCTTTGTAAAGCACTATTCCATTGACACAAATGCCAGAAGGGAATCAGTGGTGGGAAAAACTGTCCTGCATTCCTTGTTTGGCTGATCCACTCGCACCCTCCTCCATTGGTGAGTAGCTTGCTATACTCCCACTGTGGGACTGTACAGAAGAACAACAATGAAAACAGGGTTGCACTTACCTGTAACTGTTATTTGTCAAGTATCTCCTGTGCAAGCACACATTCCCTCCCTCCTGCCCTGCTGTGAGTGCTTTTATTTTACTGTTTTATGCCTCCAGAGGCTCAGGAAAACTAAGGGAAATAGGGATGCTCCGCCTCATTACACGTTTCAGCAGAAAAACCTCTGCGCATGCACAGTAGAGGCAGAGCACCTCCTTACAAATTTTAAGAGCTAGAGAAATCTCTCCATGGCTGGCCTGCACGTGTGCAGTCCCCAATGTGTACCTGCACAGAAGATACTTGATGAACAACAGTTACAGGTAAATTCAAGCAGGAACAGCTTCAGAGGCACTGGCAACCATGCTGATAGAGCTAGACGTAAGGAAGTGGTTAGAAACCATTGGTTATTTTACAAAAAATGTTGGATTTCAACCAACAGGGATTTGACAAGCCTATGACACTTTTATTTATTTAGGGAATTTATATGCCACCTCTCCAGAGTGCTGCCAGAGGTGCCTTAAACATAAATCATCAAACATCATATATTATCAATATAAAAACAAAGTAAGCCATTAAAAATCAGCATTAAACTACTACTGGGTACCCTAATAATATCAATAAAATAAATTTCAGATCAAAAGCAAAACAAAAAAATGCTAAAAAGTTAAAAGACATTAAACAACACGTACACCACCCCAGAGGAACATACTTGCAGCAGTAACTGTCCCATTACCAAAACAGCTCTCTGAACCATTTCCTTACCCCACAGCTCTGTTACGTGTAAAAGAAGTCCTCTTGAATAATTCTGTTTTGCATACTTTGTGAAAAGTCAGGAGAGTGGGAGCATTCCTGACCTTTTCAGGTAGACTGTTCCACAAGGTAGGGGCCATCACAGAGAATGTACATATCCTAGTCTGAAACTTTAACCACTCTAACTCTAACCACTACACCACACAAACTTTTGGGAGGCGACTGCTGTAGAACAGTAATAAGCAGCCAGTCCTGGGTGAGTCAAGAAAGTCATGTGGTATCAAGTCACCCAGTTGCTGACAGGTATGGCCCTTCAAATGCTAAAACTTTTGGAATAAATCATTGTAGCCTAATTTGAATATAAAGAGTAAAGAGTACTTGCAGATGGAAAGGGGGCTTGATACTTTGTATAGTGTCAGTTTGTTTATCTGTTGCTATTGAACTGGCCCCTCCCTGCTGTGAATGAACATTCCTTTTGTGTCAGTTAAAAAAGGACTGTTACTGTAACGGTCTATTTTATGTACAAGTCATGAACAAGTTTTCTCTTATAGTTTGCTGTTTGCTTTGCTGTATATAGTTATTAAATGAAGTTCTATATTATTTGAACAAATACATCTGCAGAATGATATTACTTCTCACTGGATTCAACTATTGATTCTGTGTGTGTATACACACACACACACACACACACACATATATATATATACACACATACATCCTGCTTGCCTTTTACTGACAGAAACCATGAACTGAACACTGACAATACCAGTATGGCTGCCTAGCAACCCGCCATGGCTGTAGCAGAAGATATTTATTTCTTAATGGTACAGATACTGCTATTTTTGGAGAGGTAACCCCCCCTCCCCTCAATGCAATGTTTATAAAAAAAGACTGCAGGTTTGTATAAAGATCTGTCTTGTCTGTTCACAGCTCCAATCTCTGGATTTAAGTATCCACAGATTTGGTCATGTTGAGAATTAGATATACTGATGCCCCTTCTTCCTTCCCTTGGCTGCTGCTGCTTTGCAGACTGGGGCAGTGGTGTCTCCCCCTTCTCTTGGCAATTTCCAATGCCACATGTCTGACTTCTGTCAAGTATGGGCAGGAGGTTGGGTAAGGAATGAATGAGGAAACAGCAGCAGCAAACAGCACCAGCGCTGCCTCCTCCTGTCCCCTACCACTTGCTTACCTTCTTCTGTGGTGGACACAAGGCAGCACAGCAATGGTTGGAAAAAGGAGCAGGAGGTATATCCAGCTTCTCCTGGATTCCTTGTCACACTTGCGGCTTCTGCGGCTGGCAACATTTCCCACCCACACCCAGTTATTTAAACTCTTCCTGCAGCTTTTTTCTACGTCTCCAGTGCTTGCTTTCTTCCCCTCACCATTCCACCTCTGCCGCCTTCTCCCTTCCCTGCTGCCTCTCCCACACTGCCTTGCCTCCTTGTAGCGCCAGTGATGCCTCACCCAGCAGAGCACCTGCACCACCTTCCCCTTCTTCACTCAGCAGTCTGTTTGGAGAAATTGCAGATAACTATATAGTACATCAAAGTCCCACCAGCACACAGGAAATAAGAAGCAAATTGCCGGTCGATTTCTAGTTGAAGTTAGTCCAGTTACTCTAGCTATTCCTCCCCTAGGCTGATACAGAAAGACAGATGTTGCCCCCAGTGTTGCTATGAGAGAGGGATGGGATAGGAAGACAAAGGAAGCAGGTTTTCTCTGATTAAACATTAAGGGAGCCACAACATTAAGGGAGCCACAAGTTAGACCTGTGGCTGCTGATGTCATTGTAGAGAAGAATCTGGCCATTTAAAAAGACCATGAGGGCCTGATCATGTGCCACTGCAGAAATGATCATCTTGTCCCTCACCCTGGCACATTTTCAAGTGCCAAAACAGCTGTGTGGAGGGGAGTTGGACCCAAGGTTACCATAACATCTACTTTGGCTCTGAGTCACAGGCCTGATTAACGTCTGTAAATAGAGGCCAGAGATAGCTGATAGCCCTGGGTGCACTTGAGATTAGATTTCCAGGGAACTCTGCATTGTAAGGCAGATTGCTGAATGGGCCTAGGAAGCAAGTTATTCTGCAAACCTCAGTCATCAATGGAGGTGACCCAAAAACATGACTCCTGACCCAGGGCTGTTTCTGGGGGACAGGTCCAAGTCATGACATATAATTTATGCTATGGTCCAAAGTCCTGTATGTGCAGCTGCTTTCTATGTTGCTTCTGTGCTTTCTTCTGTGAAGAGCAATGTTCTCTGTGTTACTCATAGACAAGAACAGAAATTCTAGCACACATTCTCTGAACATCCTGAATCATGGCAACACCATTCATAAATCAACTGAGTCCATGGATTGCTAATAATTAGCAGATGCAAAAATCAAACCAGATGTGCCATTAGTATTCATACAATCCGCTTTAAAAAAGCATTTATTTGTGAAGATATAAAAAAGTTTGGCTAGTAGAAAGACATTACTACCAGAAACTCAGAAGTCTTTATCAGAATGTTAATCCTGGATGTGCAGCCTTTAATTCCACAAAAATCTGCAAGACTGCAGACTTGCAGAGAAAGAATAGCAGGAAGAAATATGCACATATATGATTTTTAGTTTCTTCCTACCGTGCTGAAGGTTAAAAAAAACCCGACCTACCAAATGTTTCTATAATACAAGAACTTTATTTTTAATAAGTACAGTCTAAAATGAACAAATTCATCCTGATCAAAGTAACTATATATTTAATTATGAAAAACGAACGTTTCCTTCTTTGTATCAACCAGATTCCTGATTATTACTAAATAAGGCTGGTTGTTTGAGTTTCACTCCATAAAACACAGGCACCACACTATCTAAACATTTGGTCTGGTTAATGTCTAACGTAAGGTATTTTTTAATATTTGTGATTATTAAATTCTTCAGGGAGAAGTTCCTGATCTTCAGCCAAACACTGATCTCAGTTACACCAGTAAGCCCTGCAAAATTGTTGCACAATTTTGTTATGAGTGTTTGTGACTCCATTCAGTGTTGTTTTGAGAATTAGGCCAGTAGGTGGAGCTGTCTAGTTTGCTTTATGTTTTTTTAAGTTGAAACCTGATTAGATAGCTGCCATTTTCCCCCCTCTCAACAAACAAGATTATATATTTTCCCTTCACTTAGTTTGCTTCTTTCAACAAAGTGATAATGGCAAAGTAAAAGGGGTGTTCCTTCCAAATGAAGAAAATAAATGAGTAGGTTTCACATTGATACTTTCAATAGAACGGATTATGCCACATTCACTGTGTTATAGAATAGCAGTCATAGAAGTTGAAATATGAAAATGGAATTTTATTTTATTTTATTTTATAAGGGAAAGCATTTCTAAACATGTTTAGAAGTGGTTAAGAGGCACTATTGCCTTTTAAAAACATTCTTTAGGATTAAAATATCCTTAACAGTTGCATATTTAAAACATATGTAAGCGTTTAGTATCTGTCCAGTCTCATGGGATAGTTTGACCGAGGCTCAACAGTAACACAGCTAATATTTTATTTATTTATTTAATCACATTTCTAGACCGCCCTCCCCATCAGACGGGCTCAGGGCGGTTTAACAACAGTTTAAAACAGTAAAAACATTATAAAAACATTAAAACATTATATCAAAACAATTAAATTGGCGGGTATAAAATATTAAAATACAGCATTTTCCTGCATGGGTGGTGGAAGTTCTTCAGTGGTATGGCCGGCGAGAGGACAGCCTAGCCCCCACCAAATGCCTGGTGGAACATCTCCATCTTGCAGGCCCGGCGGAAAGATAATAAATCCTGCCGGGCCCTAGTTTCCTCAGACAGAGAGTTCCACCAGGTCGGAGCTCTGAAAAGGCCCTAGCTCTGGTAGAGGCCAGGTGGACTTCCCTGGGTCCAGGGACCATCAGCAAGTTCTTAGTGGCTGATCGAAGCAACCTCCGGGGAACATATGGGGAGAGGCGGTCCCGAAGGTGCACAATTCTGACTCTACTGTGTCCCACAGTAAAAAGGGTGTCCTAGAATTCACTGTTTGGCAAGGAGAAGGGGAATTAGGGATGTGTCACTTTGTTCTGTCAGTTCATAAGTTATAACTCCTCCATAAGGGAAATTCAATTCACACTTAATGTGCTGAGAGACTCTCAGGGCTCCTGGCAGCAGCACTCACTAAACGGTATACAAAATGTCTTTCACAATATGCCTCTGTGACCAGATGTTACAATGGTGTGCTAAAAACTGATGCACCCACCGGAGAGAACACCCTTCTTCAGAAATTTTTACTTTCTGTTACTTGGTTGAATCTCAGTGCCACTGTTCCCCTCACTAACCACTTGTTTACATTTCTGTCACATGCCACTACCACAGGCTTAAAAACAGAGGACTTTGATAAAAGTGAAAGAAGTGGCTACATTATATATGACTAGGAAGTGAGGTTGCCAGCTTTCAAGTTGGGCCTGGAGATCCCCCAGAATTGTAACTAATTTCCAGACAACAGACATCATTTCTTCTGGAGAAAACAGCACCTCAGGAAGGTGGCCTCTGTTGCATCACACCCCGCTGAGATCCCTCTGCTCCCCAACTCCACCCTCCCCAGGTTCTGCCTCCAAATCACCAGGAACTTCCTAACCAGGGTTGCCAGTATCCCTGTGGGAGTGGGGAATCCTAAGTCCCCAGCTGCCACCCCCTGCCACCGTTTACCTGGCTGACAGGGGGAGGCATGGGGAAACCAGTACAGATAACAGAGAGGCACGCAGATTTTTAGAGAATCAAGCCCTGGCATGACCCATTGCTTCTGTGTCACACCAGAAATTATGTCATTTGCCAGCAACATGCAAGTGGATGCAAGGTAAGTAACCACTGCCTTCCCCAACATGCCCCTGGTACTCCACTTTGGGCCCCAGGGGATCTGGCATCCCCATTCCCAAAGTTGGCAACACTACTAGCAACATAGTAGGGGCATTTTACCAAGATGAAAGGGAAGGTTCCAGGCCATTGTAGTCTGCCAGCCATGTTGCATGGGCTGCTGCTATTATACAGTTGCCAGCCTCCGGGTGATGGCTGGAGATCTCCTGAAATTACAACTGATCTCCAGGTCACAGAGATCAAATCCCCTGGAGAAAATGGCTGCTTTAGAAAATGGAAACCATGCTGAAGGCCCTCCCCTCCCCAAACCCCACCCTCTCCAAGCTCCACATCCCAAAATCTCCAGGAATTTCCGAAGCTGTAGTTGGCAAGCCTGGATCCATTCATGAATTGCAGGGAGAATGAAAGCCTTGTGTGCTACTGTCAACAATGTCATAAGAAGGAATTGAAACAAAATTGGGGGAAAGAGAAAAATGAAAAAAGAAATGAAACAAAAGAGATTGAAAGAAGGAAAAGAGGAGAACAGAGTGGGTGAAAAGAAACTGTGGGTGGGGGAAGGAAGGGATAATAATACAGAGAAACTGTGGTGGTCCAGAAAGAAGAAATGAGGAAGAGAAAGAGGGTATCGCTGGAAGCTTAGGGTGCCATAAGTCCTGTGGGGTAGAGAAGCGCTTCTGAAGCATGATTCAAAATGAGGAGGTCCCAAATGAGAAGGCAGGCCAGCTGCCCTACCTTCAGTGACCTTCCACATTTAAGGAAGGAAGGGGGAAAATGTCCTTAATTTGATTGTTGGCTAAGTTTATTTTTCTTCTTCCCTAATGTGCGGTTGCCCAGATCCCCTTCTTGTGCGAATGAGTTTGCTTCATTAAAGATATTTATTCCTTGTTCTTCTGCAACTTCTCTCCTCATGTGCTTCAGCCCCTCCTGTTTTCTGCAGACTATAATACCAGTGGTGGTATTCTTTTATTACATGGGATAGTTTATTAACGGATACTCAGAGGAGAACATTAAGGTGTGGTCTCAGTTCATTTTCTTCTTACCTTTTTACCGGATGCCAGCTGGGGGGGAAAAGTGGGGGGGGGTGAAATTTCCCTTAAACACATAGTGGTACAGCAATTAGTAAGTGAACGCATGAGGCACTGTATTGATGCTAATATTGTGAAGTGATGGCAGATTTGCAAACCAGCTTCTGGGCATGGAAAGTTTCTTTTGCACTTGGTTTCTTGGCTGGAATTTACAACACACAGCACACACTGTAATAAAATTAGAGATGAGTTCATAGCCTCAGCTCCAACATGTCACGCTGCCCTTCTTAAAGAAGGAAACAATTATGTGTCCCTTCCTACCCACAGATTTACTGGAATCTTGATGGTCACTATGCGAGCAGAACAGGCACCAGCTTGGCCAGTCTCTGGCAGGTGCTCTGCGGCGTGGCTTGGCCTCATGTGGTGTTTGGCACAATATGAAGCATCGTTTTTCCTCTTGCTGTTAATCCAAGAGGTTGGGTTTTGTCGTCTCTTATTTTCATGAAGCCTGGGCCTTATGTAACCTTAGGAAACTGTTCCTTCCCTGTTTTATAGCAGGCTCTGTAGTCAGCTGGGTGGACTGTTGATAATGCTGTGTGTGTGTGTGTGTGGCAAATTCAAGCAGCACAAGATGAGATACTGAGCTTTGAGAATTTCTTCCAGGCTTTTGACTGATCCCAGACCTGATCATCTTTTGGAGTCTTGTAAGACATTTCTGTTTGAGCAAGTAATTGTGAGAAGGGACACTTTTAACTATCGTGTTAATGCATCAGACCACTGAGTCCTCTATAAGTCTATGTTGAGATTTTGTAACCACTCCCAAAGTCTGGGTATAGGTTGGGTTAAAAATCTGAACAAGTAAACATTTTGGATCATTTCTGTAGATAAAAGCTAAAAACAATACATTTGAGGACAGCTCCATCATATGTATGAAAGATGGAATGTTGCAGAAAAATACTGACGTGGCATCAAATACCTAGTCCTGTCTTCAGTGCTTAAGAAACAATACAATCCAAAGAGCACTTTCCTGAGTAAGCACCATTGAATAAAACCTAAGTATGATTCTGAGTTGATGGATTTATATGGCACTGAGAACTGCTCACTGTACTATGGCTTCTCTGGATATGGCACATAGATAAGGTTGCCAACCTCCATAAGGGGCCTTGGGCTCTCCCAGGAATTACAGCTGATCTTCAGGTGTCAGAGATCAGTTCCCCTAGAGAAAATGGCTACATTGGAGGGTGGATTCAATGGCATTATACCCCACTGACCTCCCTCCCCTCCCCAAACCTCATACTCCCCAGGCTCCACCCCCCCCCCCAAATCCCCAGGAATTTCCCAACCTGGAGTTGGCAACCTTACACACATAGTCTAATTATAAAATATCCCACAAACTGGACCTTATCTTAGATTCTTTGCTATTTTTTCCATACTGACTTCATTCCACCCACTAGGAATTATCTCATACGGAGTGTTTTTGTTTTGGTGTCATTCTTCTCACACTAAAGAATGTATCGTAATCTACTCTTTATATGGGGGCAAATGACCTTCTCATAAAACTTGTTAGGCATCCATACATACTAAGCATTGACCTCTAAGCTCCACTTTCAACTACAATGTTAATCACTATCTATTCTACCATCTGTCCAGTATTATCACTACTCCTCAGAAGTAAAGAATTTTAATTAACTTTACCCTGTCCAAGCACAGAAGGCAAAAATCTTCATCTCAAAGTACATAACGTATTCACCTCAAGTACAAAGTGTAAGCATTGCAATGAACCAGAATACTCTTTTAATCAAAAAAGAAACAAGCTATTTTTAAAAAGAGTGGATACAATTAGTTGCCAAATAAATAACCCATAATGTTTGGTTTCAAGAAAGGCCTGGTTATTCTGGTTCCCTAATCAAACATACATATACATAAAACACAATTTGTTGAAAGTAGGCTAAGCATCACAAGCCTCCTCCAGAATTTATCTGCATTTCATGCAGGACATAGCTTCCATTCTGGTGCTGACCCTGCACCACATTAAATGGAAGTTTCCATGGGGGACCAGAGTTTCACTAGAATTACAGAGACCAGTTCTCCTGGACTACATCAAATGTACAAAAAATGTATACGCCAGGAAAATGTATATGCAGAGACTCCATGGTGGAGTAACCACAACCAGCTATGGAGACAGTCTACTTCTCTGTTGCCTACCAGCACTTTTTGTTTTAAAGTGTGATCCTGCCAAAATATAAACATCCCACCCATAACTGCAGCACTGGTGGGCAGAGTCTACTGCATCACAGCCCTGCTGAGCTTCCTCCTTTCCACATTCCCAGATACCCAAAATTTCCCAAGTTGGCGACCTAGGTTTGGTCACAAACTTTGTCTGAGAAGCAGAAACTATTGAGGGTTCCTATTTAATGTCACAAGGGCTACATGCCTGAACAGACATTCGTTGATGATATTGGGGAGATTTTTTAACTGTGTGACAAATCTATTGCATTCCATCATGCCCTTCCATTAAGGATCTCAGGGCAACATGCATGGTTTCTCCTCTTTTGTATTTTATCTTCACAACAACCCAGTGAGGTAGATTAGGTCAGGAGATAATGTTGAATCGTTACTCTGCAGATGCTTTGCTAAAATCTTATGTCTGCCAGCTCATTCTGAGCCTTTCAGCACAATCCTAAACCAAGTCACCATACTAATATAATGGGTGTAACTAGGGTTGCCAAATCCAGGTTGGGAAATTCCTGGAGATTTGAGAGCACACTCTAGGGAGAGTGGGGTGGGGAGCTCAGTAAAGCTGTGATGCCATAGACTCCACCCTTTGAAGCTGCCATTTTTTCCAGAGGAACTGATCTCTGAAGTCTCCAGGCTCTACATGGAACCTGGCATCCCTAGCTGTAACTCTGCTTAGGACAGCACTAATAGGCAAACCTAAGATTGCCAACTCCAGGTTGGAAAATTCCTGGAGATTTGGGGGTGAAGTGTGGGAAGATTAAGGTTTGGGGAAGGACTCACCAGGGTATAATGTGATAGAATCCACCCTCTAAAGCAGCCATTTTCTCCAGGGGGCCTGATCTCCATGACCCCGAGATTAATTGTAATTGCGGACCCGCCTGGAAATTGGCAACCCTAGGCAAACCACATGTGTCTGCTTCAGTTGCTCACTATCCTTGAAAGTATATTCCTAACAAAATCAACAGACTAGTGGCTAGCTTGGTACTTGCGGATATTGTTTCTGGGAGGTTTTTTTGGTAGTAAACATGGATGCCTGTAAAATATGGCAGTTGTGGTATTGGTCTCTGATGCTGTCTAGAATTAGAGCAGTCTGCTCAGTTTAAATGAAGAGGAAGATCACAAAGTCCAGAATGGGTTTTGGAGAGGTTTTCAGCTGTACAGGTTCTTATCTTTATAAATATTTTGCTTTATCTAAAGTTTCAAGACAACCCTCCTTCATGGAGATACGTCACTCTGCACAGCCAGAATAGAATTACTCTCAACAAGGAATCCATGTCCTGTTGTACTCCTTTGTATCCAAGATTTTCCTGCAAATTCCAGTTGAATTATTACAACAGTGTAATATTCAACAACATATAATGTAAGAAAGCGGTCTCAAAGACAGGCATCACTTGAGGGATGGGAACTATGGACGTAACACTGTGCTGTTGGTTTGGTCATATTGGATGGTTTCTATGTTATTAATATGATGGTCTTAGAATTGCTTCTTCTGTTTCAGCATTTCTTCAACTCTGTATTGGATCTCTGCTGGTTTAAATATTTACAAATTGCATTTGTGTTTCCTATTACAGTTTATTGAAATGTCTTTGAAACTAACTGTGCTGACTCACACTATCTAATCCACCTTGAGTCTTAAATAAATAAATAATAAACATATGCAGCCCCTTCAAATACATACACAATGTAGTCCTTTCAAAGCAGGTGTTCCCCTCCCCATATAAACATTCCCACCTCCTTCACAATGAGAGCCAAGCTACAAGTGACGCCTGACACAGGTTGGACACTTGTCAGCTTCCCTCAAGTTTTGATGGGAAATGTAGGAATCCTGGTCTTGCAGCTGTAATGGAGAGCCAAGCTGTAAAACCAGGATGCCTACATTTCCCATCAAAACTTGAGGGAAGCTGACAAGTGTCCAACCTATGTAAGGCATCACTTGTAGCCATGTTTGTTGATTGTTGAAACAGCAAAACTCAGTATAATTCTTATTCTACTTCTTATAATAGAGCTCTTTCATTTCAGTGACAAATTTGGAGGCCTCAAGGCCAGCTGCCAGATACAAATCTTTTTTGCTTAGGCCAGATCCTATAAAATTCGTTGGTATATATTCTTTAAAGATATAAGATTTAATATCTTTTACTTTGAACACTAATTTCGATTTTAATGGAGTCGGACTCCCCTCCCCTTCTCCCTCTCTTTTGCCGATTTTATTGTATTTTGTCATTTGTTAAATCTGAAAATGGAAAAAAAAACATGACAATTCCAAACAATCATGGATTTACTGGGGGCAGAGGATGTGAAGGTGCTTGCTGTGAATACTTGAAGGATCCTTTAAAAGCAAGAGCGGGTACAAACAACGCTACCGAACTGCTGTTATATCTGGCTTCGTTTGCACTCCGTTGCTTTCTGCAGGCTCAACGTTTTGCTTTTCGATAGACATCGATCTCCCACGCTCATTTGAAGGAAGAAGAGCCCTTTGCGCTCTCGTTCCATCTCCCCCACCCCCACATCTGAAAATGGTATAATCCAGTTCCTGGCCAAGCCCAGACAGTGATTAACGCCCGTCGCCGCCACCCGCCGGTGCCGGGAGCTACAGGATTTGATTGGCTGGCAAAACGCTTACTTCTTAATGTACATTCCCTTATTATTGGCTGACGCGTCTTTCGGCTCCTCCCCCGTTCCATCTGGCATTGGTCATCGGACCCCAGCGCGCCTGCCCACTTCTCCCTCCCTTCCGAGGTCATTTAAGTTTATGAAGGAAATAAATAAATAAAGGAAGAAATAGAAATGCGTAGAAAAGAGAGGAGGGGTGAAGAAAGGAGGGAGAGCTGACAACCTAACCTGCTATGCTTGCATGAAATGGCCCTTTCAGCCAATCGCTGGTAACTCTGGGCTCCTTTGGCACTGATCCCGGACAAATAAAATGCACGTTGTTGAAGAAGGTCAGCCTTAATCGTACGGATACGCGCCAATTACAGCATGGGTTATGATTTGATTGACAACGTCAAGACCAATACACCGGGGACATAGCGGATTTTTTTTTAATAAGTCTCGAGCTCCTCCAATGAGAAGACAGTAAATGAGAGGAGGCTGCGCGAGGAAAGCTTTTCTGTTTGGAGAAGCGAGCTCGCTTGGGGAGTGGCATGGCTAGAAGCCAATGGAGACCAAAAGCGGAGCTGGTGGGAGGGACTAACATCCAATGAGAGAAGCCGCCTGCGGGGAGGGCGGCGGCTGTGGTACATTGAAGTGTTGAATTGGCGCGGGAGGCTGAAAGAAGATGAGAGAGGTACCGCGCTTCCGGGGTCATTGGAGGGTGAGGAGGTGGGGTCGGCTGTAGCCCCGCCCCCTCCAAGGGAGCAGAGAGGGGAGTTAATTAAAAAAAAGTGATGGGGTTGGGGTGAAAGGGAGGCAAAAGTTTTCTCAGAGACGAGCGAAAACTTCCCCTAACATATTCTGCGAGGTGGGCGGGGCCGTAACTGTTTTTTTAAAAATTCTTTTATTAAAATGATTTTTGTTTTGTTACAATACGTTTTGTTGTAACGTAACTGATTGTTCCCCAACGGTGTGCGTTGAAGGGTCCCCAAAAGTTTGTGCCGGTTACAGCCCAGATTTTAGAGCGTTTACGCAGAAGTAAGCCGCGCTGAGTTGGAGAGAGAGAGTGAAGCCTAGTAAGGCAGGCTGCGCGCCTCGTATTTACGCAGGAGTGAAGGGTTTTATCCTCTGGGAAATGTGATCCGTTTTACTCGTGCGCAGGGGATTTTAGGGCGCCACAAGGTTTTCAGTTCAGGTCACCGTTGCTGGGGGAGGGGGGGGCGTTGTTCGGGGTCCTTCCCCCCGTTCTGCTCGAAGTGATTTTTGCCTACTTGGTTTCTTTACACGAAGCTTCCTTCCCTTCCCTGCGGTCGTCGCCGGGGCTGCGATGGTCCGTGCTGTCAATAAAGCCTGCCATCCGGTTGCCGCTTTGCTCGGCAGGAGGCAGAGAGTGCGCTGAGCGTGGAGGCTTCCCAGGTTCTCAGAACGGACTCAGCCTTAAAGACGCTCCTGGGAATAAGCCCCGTGGGATTTGGCTCCCAAGTAGGCCAGCGCAGGGACGTTCCCTAAGGCTGCCGCCGGATGCTTTTGCCTGGCAGCCAGCCCTACGGGACGCACGTGCGCACCGTGGCTCTTTTTTAAGTTTTGAAACTTTGATTTACTTTGGACAAAACTTGAAGGATTATTTCGGTTTGCCTTAAAGCATGGAATTCGTTACCAATACCAAATGTTCTATACCTTGTCGTTCCATACCTCGCCACCTGCACTGGGAGGGGGGACTCTCCCCGCCCTTCCCTTCCATTTTAGGGTTGCTCCTCTTGGTGGGTATTAAAAGGGAGAGGGGGGGAGGTGTGTAGGAATCCCGCCTCCTATGCTTTGACTGGCTACTCTCTACCAGCAAACCTCTATTCATTGAGCTTCCATTGGCTGCTTAGGCTGTCGATCTCTCTTGTAGCCCCCGTTGTTCAGGCGGTAGAATTCAGCTTCTGTTTGAAATGTTGAGGCAGTGATGGGAAAAGAGATGGAGAAAGTCTGTTTCCTTATTTTTCTCCTCTTTTAAATATAGGAGAGGAGAATTAGTTTTGTTCTGGTTTATATCTCTCCCCTCTCCTGTCTTTTCTCAGCTTGTAGCAACTTCAGTGTTAAGATTGCACTGGGATTGATTCAAGCAGCACTAATGCTGAAGGAAAGTGTATGAGGACGGTACTGAGTTACAGAAGAAGGAAATGTGGGTGTCCACAGGCAGAAGGCAAAGAGACAAGTTAGTCTGCTCTCTGCTTTCTTAAGTCTGCCTTAATGAGGAAGATCAATTCTAGCGATTTTGACTCTCTGATAGAGGAAGGACAAGAAAAAAAGGGGGGAAGTGTTTAGCCTAGGAGTAAATCCTGCTAAAATTGGTGGATCTGTTTCTGAGTAAACATGCATAGGATTGGATGTAAATTGTCTTGTGTAGCCTACAGAGCTGCCTGAACGTAATACTAAACCCAGATTTCTCGGGAAAAGGGGAGGAATGCGTTTAAAAATATCTGCCCTATGGTCATGGGTCTGAGAACAAATTAGGAACAACTTGCAATGTTTTAGGAAAGGATAGGGGGAAATGCCAGGTTCCTAAATGCTTATTTCTGTGTGTGGTCTTGAATTTTTCCAGTCCTGTTTTGGTGGGTGGTTACTGCTGTACTTAACACCTTTGAACCACAAATTTCATTGTATGGTGTGGGTAAAATGTGAGTATCTCCTGCCCATTGATGCTGGATGAATTAATGTTGAATTGATTTGTGGTCACTAAATTCTATGAGACTTTATTCCAGTTACTATAAATATTTGGAAAAATTGGTCCTTATTGTAGTATCTCAAATGTAGGAAGTGATCGTAAGCTGATTTACTTGGAAAGCTCATATTGTTATTCAATAGGGTTCATCCCAGAAAAGTGTTTTTGGGTTGCATTGGTAGTGACTTAAGGTATATTCTCACTCTGAGTGGTTGCTAATGCAGTCTGTATTTGTAACATATATTGACGTTTTTACATAACGGTGGTTTATTTTAGTCTGGCATAAGATAGTTCTTCTTGCCATGTTACTGTAAGAAATTTGACGAAGTAACTGGCACTTGCAGAAAGTTACACTTTCCTCACACACAAGTTCTGCCTAAACAGTTACATCCATACACAGTATTTTAATGGGTTTGTTTAAAAGAGCAAATTGACAGTGTTCTTAAACAAAAGTTCATCATGAAATAGCTTCACAGAAAATGATGAGAAGATTACAAAAAGAGTTGTATACTACATGGAAACACATTACTGACACCCACAGCTGCTGTATTCATCCTCCCTGTGTAGCTTTTATTATAAATAGTGCATACTAATGTATTCACAATTTTCCTTAAAAGGCTTTAATCTCAGCCAAGATATTTTTTTTTCTGTTGCATGGATTGTCCTGAGCTCCTTGGCCTAAGGGCAATATAAAAATATGATCACTAGTCAACGAAGTATTTAGAGATTAAAACTCTAACTGGCATGATGTGCAGGTTTTTAATAATGAATTTATAGTACAGTATGTTGATTGCATGGCTGTTGTCTTCAAACCATTTATGTTGAAATGGTTTTGGAAAAGGAACCAGGATAATTTTTTACAACTGTGTTCATTTTCTGTACAAGGAGAAACTGAGGATACATGTTGTAGTTTAAATTTCCAGAGCTTTCTGACCACATTCGTGGTGACGACAGCCCTTGCAAAATTAAGGCTCTTTTTTTTTTGTAAAACATCGAAGGTGCAGTGTCTTGAGGCTGTGATTAAGTGGCTGAAGGTAACAAACTGAAGTTTAATCTAGACAGGATGGAGGTGATGCTGGTTGGGAAGAAAGAGTGCTTAGCTGGTGTTGATTTACTAGCCTTAGCTGGAGTCAGGGTTTCTCTAGTAGATCAAGTTATGATCTTAGTGGTGCTCTTGGACCTGGCCTTGTAAGCAGGCTGTTCTAGGAGTACCCTCTTCCAGTTACATTTAGCTTGTAAACAGGCCCCTCATTTGGACTCTGCTGACCTAGTCACCCAGATCCTACATTATTTTAACTTACTTACTTCCTTCGTTTTTACAGTGGCTTTCTCCCCAGTAGGGACCCAAACAGTCTACTCACAACAACCCTGTGAGGTAGGTTAGACTGAGAGAGTGTGACTGGTCCGAGGTCACCCAGCAAACTTCCATGGCAGAGTGGGGATTTGAACCCGGGCGTCCCAGATCCTAGGCCAGCACTCTAGCCGCACTGGTTTCCATATTTGATTAACTATAATGTGCTCTTTGCAGGACTGCTTTTAAAGATGTTTCAGAATTTTTGATATGGTAGTAAGATTGTCAGCTCAATTGTTTGAAATATACAAGTCTAGTGCTCCATCATCTGTACTGCTTTCCTATCTGCTTCCAGTCCCAATTCAAAGTGCTGGTATTATTACCTTTAAAGTCCTTCACAGCCTGGAGCCCTCATCCTCTTGAACCACGTTTCCCGATATACTCCCATGTGCCAGTTGCTTTCTTCAGACAGTTTTCTCTTGGAGGTGTCCTCACCTAGGATGACCTATTTGGCAGCAGGTCTTTCCCTCTGAAATGGCCTACTGGAATGAGTGCAGGAAGTGCCTTCATTTTCCACATTCAGGAAGGTGTGTAAGGATGGCTGTTACATTCCTGAGGGTGCTTGTTGAAGGGTGATTTTTTGGGGGCTGTGTTTTAAGTGTGTGCTTTGTTTTTTAATTGTATTTTAATTGGGTATCGGCTTTAACTTGTTGCTGGATGCTTATGATGTTTGTGTCCTCCCAGCTTTTGCAGTTTTGTTAACCGCCTTGAGCCTGAGAAGATAGATAAATAAATAAACTGTACTAATGTAAACATTTTCAGTCATAAGGGAGCTGTGATCTGGGGGAAAAGACCAGGATTAGAAGAAGCCACAGAAGCTACGTTTTGAGATTTAAAAAATAGCTATGGCAAAAGAGACATTTTTTTCAAAGTGAAACCCCTTTTTAAGAAAGCAGATTTTTCAGTAAATAATCACATTTCACTGGTTTCCCTGAATATCTGGAGCATAGCTTTGTAAACATATCAGATCTTAAAGTTAAGATAGCATTCTGTATTTAAGTTGTGATTTATGCCTTTAGGTTTTATTTAGCTTTGTAAACAAGAATACCTAATGGTGAAAAAGCTCTTTGTTTTAGAAAAATACCCTCCTCCCCTTGTCATAGATGAGAAAGCTGAAACATGGGAAGGTTGATGGCATTTAATATCGGGGGCTGGGTTCTGAGTTGAAGGAAGTGACATCAGCTTTTTTGTTGATATGAACTACTAGTGTGCAAATGTAGTGTTACCTCCTTGATAATGTTTGTAGTGTGTTCTTCCAAATATGTAATATCTTGTAATCTATAAGGAAGTTTAAGAGGCGTTCCAATCTTTCAAAATAGTGTTATCAGGCATTGCTACTTTTTATTGAGGTTTTTAAAATATTGTAGCACACCTTTCATCATTGCATCAACATAGTTGATGGAAAAGTTATGCAGTTGTGAGTGGAGATGCTAGCATGCATCTTCCCCTATTCGTTTAAAAAAGCATGCATCTTCTAATTTTTTGTATGTGCATAAACTATTAAGAATTAACAATTAGAAGTCTGTTCTGGGTATGGGGGAAGAGGAGGCTTAATTTTGCATCATGCCCCATTAAGAGCCTTGCTGTTTGTCATCTGTTAAAGACCCTCTGATTTGCTGTATCTTTAAATGAGTGGGAAACCACGTATGGATCTGTGTGTGTGAATTCACAAGAGAGTCCCTTCCATTAACTAAAAGAAATGGTAAATGATACATGCAAATATCCACATAGCAAGTCAAGCCTTTTTATTAACAAATATATGTTAATGTAGTTGTGCGCATTATCACATGTTTTAAAACTCTCTTTAAAATGTACACAGTTGCTTATGCAAAGGGCTTAAGAGAAAGATTATTCATAAATTAAAGGAATGAGAAATGAAGTAAGAACATGTGTGCTGCCACTTAAACGAACTGCAGAATTTTTGGATATAAAATTTGGAAATGAATACAGAACAAAATACAGGGTTGATCCAGCCCATTAAAATGTCAGTAGTGTCAAATCATACAATTGTAATATTAAACTATAGCAAGCAAGTGAAACCAGAGCTCTAAGTTATCATTTTTTCCTGTTGGAATCATTAAATGCATTTTTTCTTGTTGCAACAAAAATTCTGTACGAATGGTTGCTTAGGCACATTGGATGTCCTTAGACGTTTTAATAATGCCACAAATATGTGGAATGCTTTGATTATGTCTTAAAGTGTGTGTGTGGGGGGGAATCATGTTCTTTTCAATTTGGGGCTGATCTTACTACAAAAATATGTTGCAATTATCATATATAGGTGACACTGTCTATAGAGCGAGAAGGAGAGGCCTGCAAAAATGCTTTTGTTAAATCCCTTTTCAGCACACAAAAGCACTTGATTGGCACTTCACTGATTTAATAGCCCATTTGTAATGCATAAAGAACATCAGCGAAGATTTTAGCATTATCCAAAATCTAATAATTCAGTTGGTAGGTGTGAAAATCTGAGATTTCTAACACATAGGATGCTTTTGGAGAGCATGAATGAGAGAAGTTGTGATTTTAATGTCTTTTTTGTCCTTGTAGTTCTTTATAATCTTAACAAAATTTGTAACAAACTAAAATATAATGAGTATTTTTCAGCATATTTTTCTGGCACCTGTAGCAAACTTGAAAATCCAAGGCTTTTGTCTTAATATGTCTAGAGCTCCAGTGTAAACAGTTTGTGTTGGGCTTTTTTAAAAGAAAAAAAATATCCCCAGTCCTAGTCAGTGAACAACATAAAATAAATTAAAAATTTCATCAACACATGAAAATAAAATACTTTTTGTGCTAGGTCACAGTTCTATCGGATGGGTTTTAAAATTTTAAAAATGTGTATTTTAACAAGAAAGATATGTAGGTAGTTCTGCATCCATCAATGATTCTGCTGTATGAACCATAACCTCACTGTAAGTGAGCGACGTTGGCTTCATTAGCCCATATTTGGTTGTATATAAACTGTAGTCGTGGTTTAACAGCCATGCTGTTATGCCATCATTACTAGGTATAGTGAAGTGGACCTTTACATCTCTTTTCACCACAGATAGGAGCTTATAGTTTTGCAGATTGCTGGGGAGGCAGGAGATACTATCTCAGTGGTATTCTGGGTAGACCTGCATAGGATTCCTAAATTCCATTTTTCATTGCGTGTAGTACTGAAATGTAAGTTAATCATATCATGTGTATTTTAAAAAGGCAGGCAAAGCCACCTTTAGCAGTAAAAATGATCTTCCCCACTGCCACAGGGGCAATACAGTATCAGTTGCCCAGTGTACGAGAACCAGTGTAGCACTGAAATGTAAGTTAATCATATCATGTGTATTTTAAAAAGGCAGGCAAAGCCACCTTTAGCAGTAAAAATGATCTTCCCCACTGCCACAGGGGCAATACAGTATCAGTTGCCCAGTGTACGAGAATCAGATGAAGAGAGGCAATCAAAATTACTGCTGTGGTTTTACTCCTAGATAATTTGGAAATTGACCTACTAATTTTCATGCCAAGTATCTCTGGAAGAACTGACCATTCTCCATGTGGGCTCTTAGGGTAGCGCTGGGTAGCTAAAAATAGGCCTGCTTAAGTTTGAAGTGCTACAGAAGTGAGAAAGTTTTGTCTCTCACATATACTCTATTTTTAAACAACATTTTAAAAGATGAAGCTTAGTATATTGTTATGCCACCTCTTAATTGGGCCACTAAAGTTGTTATTGAAGATGAGCACATGCCCCTTTTAGGAGAAATAGTCTGTTGCCAAGATTTCACGGAAATGTTTGGTTTCAATAGTTTGCTGAAGTTTTAGATGTATCAGTATTAATATTAAGTATCAGTATTCTATCATATATGTGTTCTTCATTTGGTGTACAGTTTGGATGTGTGATTTAGATTGGTGGTCTTTAACCTTTCCAGACTTGGGACCCAGCTTTAACCTCACAGGCTGCAAAATGGGATGAATTGAGCATGCATCATCACAGTTATATGACTGAAGGGAGGCCTGTGCTAAAAACCTCCCTCAACACACCATCCTCCTGCTCCTCTTAGCAAGCATGCAAAAGGAAATAGGAGGCATGGTGTCCTTGTAACACTACATTGCACTTTCAGCAGTATTTCACAGTAGCAGGAGAACAACAAATATGACCATGCATCATATGTATGGTCCAGACCCATAGGTAAAGACCACTGATTTAGACAACTCACAATGAGCTTCAGTGGCTAATGTAACATGTCCTAGGGCATGCAATATGGCTAAGGTACAACTTTTCACTAGACTTGCTGTCTCATCACCTGCATAACAACTTACCTGGTTTACATCAGCAGTGGGCAGGGTCACCACTTGCTGTGGCCCTGGCTTTTTGGGCCCCCACAATTATGCACTACTATTGCATATGCATGGGCTGAAATCTCATATATTCACAAGGAGCAGGAACCTGGTGTGATGTAGAGGGAGTAAGAGACTTTTTGTAGAATGTTTCTTCCTCTATTTTTGAGTTTTTGAGATTGATTGTTGGGATTCATTTGCAAAGAAAACCATTTTGAACAGTCTCAAAGGCATGTTTTCCCTTTTCACCTATTTAGAAACAAAATGGGAGCTAAAGGGGCCCAGTAATAGGCTTACATCTAGTCTACCATTGTGTTTCACATACTGACTGACCAGTTGCCTTGGACAGACAAATAGGCACAGAGGCCCAGGCCCTCCCCCAATGTTGCTTCCTGGAATTGGTAGTTAGAGTTTTAGAAGTGCTTGCTGAAGGGTCCACATACTCTAACCTGGGCAGAATAAGCATTTGGGATGAGTTCAGCTACTGAAGGGGGTAGTTGCTCTGCGTACCTGCTGCTAAATATCTACATTATTTAGAACTATAGCATTAATTATATATAGTCTACGGAATGTCTAATGTGTGATTTGTGCATATCCATCCCACAATGCCAGTTTACAGGCTGTCACTGCTCCACCCTATAGCACTAGTTTACAGGCATTTTTAGCTGCTTAAAAATTTCTGTGAGATCCTGAACTGAATCGGGAGTGCTAGTGATCTGGATCGGGGCCTTGCAGCAATTTTTTTAAACAGTTAAAGTTTCCTGTATGGTCCAAGAGAATCATGGGAGGGGGGATTGCAGGGAGCCTTCTCTTCTGTCCTTCCCACGATTCACTGCCTCTGCTTCCACCACTGCCGACTACAATGGAGGGTGAAGGAAGTGCATTTTCTGTGCATGTACAACAATGCTTATCTTTGGGTTTGGGGGGGTTACCGCCCCCCCATTTATTTCTGTTGAACCTTAGAGATTTTTTTGCAAACCTTGGGGGTCCCTCAAGGTTGCAGAAAGATCTGTTTTCTAACCTAGTGGCTCCAATCTGCAGATTTAAGTATCCACAGGGTATCTCCTGCAGAGGGGCACTTGGCTATTAGTATATAAGGTTGCTAGGGACCTGTAACCAAACATTTAGCTCAGTTAGTATGTGAAATCCAATCCCTCATTCCCCTTTGCTTTCTGAACTCTTACGATACTTTCCCACTAATAGCATGTGTTTGTGCTGTCCTTGCGCCTTTTGTGAAATTTTCTCACCGCTCCTGTTTTCTCTACCTCTCCACTTTGATTCCTGCCACTAGTATGCAGCCCCACCCCTCCTGTCCTTAGACCAGATGTAGTGATTTGTTTCTGAGTATTTTCTCCATCCTGTTATTAACAGGGCATTTGTCACCATTGTGAGCAATTCCTTGCCCTTACAGCTTGTGTGCTGAGGCTGAGCCAAACTAGGGATGGATTTTGTAAAAAAATCATGTTCTGCCACTTTGAAAATGATTAAAGAGGGGGACTTGCAAAAATGGATATATGTCCATTTAGAGGTAGCACTAGAAGCTATGTGCTCACTCCAATTTGGTATTTTTACCTTGTAATGAGGTGATATGACTGCACTGTCTATATGGACTTTCATTGGCAGGAACCATCTCAAGAAGAAGCCACTGTTTTTTGGTTTTGGTTTTTTTGTTGTTGTTTTAAAGTTACTGAAGCTACAGTTAAGATAAAGAATTTTCTGAGAACAGGTGGTGAATAGCATGCAAAAAGTAAGCAAACAGAAATGTCTGAAATCTCTCCACTGCTCCCTTCACTCCTGCTGAAGCCTCTTTTCTCCACCCCATATTTTATGGGCAACAATATGGTGTATTTCTGGTTTTTGAATATTTTGTGATGGGACAGAGTAGCTGAGTCAGTGACTGCAGAGGTGGGGGCAGCTCTTGTAAGAAACAGGCAGGCTTCTTTATATATGTTAGGTGCTTGAGGAATTATGTACATGACTCACAAGCCTCACAAGAGCTCTTAAATACAAACTGGGCCAGACTTAATATTAGTATCCAAAGTAGGATGTGGGTGGGTTGCTGTTGGAGGCCACCAAGCCACTTACTCCACATACATTATGAACTTGGTTCTGAAATCTACTTCCAACTAAATTTCAGTGTTTGATTTCCTAGTGGCTTATTGGCCTGGCCAGATAACTGGTAAATTTATTTTTAAAAGACTACTTGAATAATTATAATTACAAATAATGTAACTAACACTTATTTTCTCATACTGTTTTTAAAGGGCTGAAATCACATTAACCAAAGAACAGGCAAAACTTAAAAGGAAGCCAAGAATTGGAACTTACTTTCTGGGTGCCTCTTTATGGTTAAAAAATGTTTCATTTTTTAAAAATTTATGGCTCTTGCTACTTATGCTCACCTCTTGCAACAATATTTTAGATGGGTTTCCCACAAGAGCTTACAAATCAAGCAGGTTAATGTCTTCATTAAAACTGAATTGCAGTTTACTTTGGGAAAAAACATATTTAATATTTGAAGATATTGAACACTAAACTACTATTAAGCTTTAAGTAATGCATTTACTTTGCTGACACTTACTCTCCGATGGGATATGTAGCTCAAGTTAATGTCACTGGAAGTGATGTTCAGGGCTTCAGGAGAGTGTTTCAAACCCACTCGTAGATGATTTGACTTTCAGGCTCACTCTCGGTATTTGAGGAAAAGTTTTTAAATAAGTGATCCAGCTTGTTCATCAGCCTTACTTTAGAAGTGTATTGAGTAGTTTTTATTGCCTACATGCCAGTTCAAGTGCTGTAGAAGTTGGAGGCATGTGTTGTAAGGTGACTTTTTTTTTCTTCAATAAATGACTTTTGGACATGAGTAAAATCATATTGTGGTGGTATTAAAGGTAATATAAGGCACTACAAATTAGTATCTGGAAATAATATTTTTATTGTACTAAGTGCAATGTAGATACTAACCCCTGGCTTTTCATGCTAAGGTGCCAGTGTGGAAGTGAGATCCTATGTTCTAGGTAAACAATTTCTTCCATAATAAATCAGCAGATGTACAGTTGTTGCCATTGAAATCGGTGGCTCTTTCAGCGAAGACTACTATTAAAATATTAGTGTGCCTGATTAAGCTAGAGTTGTTGTAAGGGCTTTTCTCCAGTTTACCAGGCAGGTAGTGTTAATGAAGTTATTTGGTACTGGACAGTTCTTTAATCTTGTTTGGTAATAAATCCATATGTAAATTATAATCTAATTTGTGGATGAAATTGACAAAATAAACTACTACATATTCAGTACATGACCATGCTGCAGTATGTATTAATAAATAATAAAAATTTATTAAAAGTAGGTGTTGGTTAATAAATGCTTGTTTTATTGATGTCTTTTTATATATTGGGAAAAATGAGTTGTGTACAGTCAGGCCCTTTCGGAAATGAAATTTTAAAAATGTGCCTGACTGTTAACAAGTGTTCTAAAAGTTAGATTAAACTCCTGCCATCCTGTCCTTGAAAGCATAATGATTTCTCTGCTTTATTTTTAACCGCATTGTGTTTGTTTGTGGGAGGCAAAAGGAAATTAAGGCCAACCTGAAAATTCTAGCTGTAACTCTCTAAACAGTCCTGCTTGCTTGTATTTTTCTTCTTTGAAGAGTTATGCAGAAATAAACTAGTAGCCAAATCCTCTGAACCTTTTTTGGAGTTAGATAAACTTGCTCCAGTGGAACTATTCAAGGGCACTGACAGTGTCTGAAGTAGAACTGGGTTTCAGAAATGACCCATTTTAAAGATGCTACAACACCTCCCTTTAAAATATTTACAAGCAACTCTGTGTATACCATGCAAAAGTAAAGAGAACTTTAGCAGCATGAATAGAAAAGTTGCCAGACATTTGCTCATTCCAATTCTTTTTTCTCCCTTTCAAAATCTTTTTGACTTAAAAAGGGGGTGTTATATATGTGTGAGGCAGGGAGGGAGTAATTGTTACTTACAAACACAATTTTCAGTGGCAGAATTGGAATTGTCCTTCATAACGTAGCTGTTTTTTCATGTTTGTCTTTTCAAACATATAGCTGAAATGGGTTCATCTATAAAAGACTCCTACTGATGACAAATTTAGGAAACCATGGTGATAGATTCAAGATTGTAGCCTTTGGGTTTTTTTGAAATCTTAACCCTGATCTTATAGCACATCTTTCATTATATTTCAGTTTTTCTTTTTGTTGCCGGGTTGCTGCCATCTCCTGCGAATAAGTTACACAAATGCTAAAATGTGCAGGAGTAATAGATACTGAAGTTTTACTGCTTTGGTTTGCCTGTCTCTGTTGATTTATTAGTTTATTGATAATTCTCGCTCACCTGAGGAGGCACATAGTTCCAAAGTCTGAGTATGATCAAAGGCTTTGATACTTTGATAAAGCATAGATGTAAATGTGGAACATCCTTTGGGATTAAACATTGTTTTATCAAACGATATTAGAATATTTTTGTAAACTTCATGGAGAGGCAATTTGCAAAGCAGGGTATAAATTTCAACAGTAAACAAATAATGTGAGGAAAGTCCCCGCCTCCTCAGTTCCCCCCCCCCCCAGTGATTTGGAGTAAAGCAAGCATTATTCCAGGCAGCAAGCCTCTGGCCCTGTTGTCTGCAAGATGATTGTTCCTCACTTGAAACAGAAGCTTCTGGATGTGCTATTTCATGCATTATAGACATTCAACTTGAGTTTGTAAAAGAATGTTTTTTGTAACGTATGATTGGTGATCCATTTGCGTTTTCTGTCTCTGCTCAGCTTCCACAACTTTCCAAAGGCAAAAAAAGGCACTATTGATACATTACAGAAGTACACGTTTTCTAGCAAGGAGAAACACAAACTTTTGCTTTGAAAATGGCACCATAGTATATTTTCAGGATGGCATATCTGACCAAATGCTCATCGGCAGTGAGGGAAGTTGTTAAGTTTGGACAAAGTTCTAGAACTTCTGAGATTTTGTTTAGACAATACCAGCTTAAGAAATATTAGTTTATTTCAAACTCAGCATATTTGACCTTATGCATCCTAAGAGTCATGTAGAACTGGCCAAGACTATTAAATTTCTCCAGTGATCTCCATAATAATGATTAATTTCTTTCATAACTCTCTTCATAATTAATACAGGTTTCATTGTGGCCACTGCTATTCTCTTATTGATCATCTCAGCCATTTAAATTGGGACTAGTAAAGCTATCTCTGTTTACTCTGCTGAGCAGACATTATATTCGGATAGCTCTCATCATTTGTAAATTATGTTGGGGATATTGACTGTCATGGAAACGACAGGTATTTCAGAGTTCTTGTCATTCAACAGCAAAAGCCATTTTAGCATTGGAGGTTAATGCTCTTCTCTAGTGTTTCTAGCATGAAGATCTATATGAACCTAATCAATCGATCTGTACATGTTCAAAGCATCATAACAGCCCTGTTTTACTCATAGTTAAGGCTTTTCCCACCATTGATCATTACAGATGCTCCTGAAATATGCTGAATGCTGCAAGAATTGGGTTGTTCATTTAGATACATGTTTGTGCCACATGTACATATTACTTTTGCAGTATAAGAATGCTTCAGCCATATGACAACAGTAGCTACTTTATGTGCATATGCACCTTAAGCCTCCAAAATCTCAAATTTTTACTCAATAATGAAATCAGTAAACTTCAACTTAAAAAGAAACAATTGTGAATATTGTAAGCAGGGTCTCTTTGCTTCTTTGAGCAAATATTTTTCAGTTCATTCATTTTAATGAAGATTTTGCAAGAATTTTATGACTCCTCAGTAAAAATACTGTTCCAATAGCAAGGCAAAGCCAGATTATACTTATATGTAGTAATTATTTGATTTTCAGAAAAAAGTTCAAAAATCCAAGCGTTTGCTTTCAATGACTGTATTTCTTGTATTTCTTCTATGACTATCAGAGTTTTGTTCACAATTTCAAATGAGCTGTTTTGAGTTGTTTTACATCAGTGAAGTTAGCAGCATCCAGTATGGCAGCTTGGCTTAAATGATGCATATTCACAACCTTCTTTTTTTTTTTTACTGTGTGTGCCCCAGGATTCTCATAAGAAGGTCATTAATAGTTAAAAATGGTTCCATTTCAGGTGCATGTGTTGCTTCTGCACTTGTCTAGTCAACAGCATTTCTTAGTCCATGACATTCTTCAGGTTGGAACATGCTTAGAAATTAGGGGTTCAAAATTACAGTTATCTGATAGCAATAGGAGAATGAGCACAATATTTGTGATCCAGTTTAGAACGCTTTAATCTTAACTTACCCCACAAGCTTGTTGTGAGGATGGAGGAGAGAAGAAAAACCATGTACACCACCCTGAGCTGCTGTAAGGAAGGAGAGGGTAAAAGTGATGAATGGGTAAAATACTCAAATACAATGAATTATGCTTGACTTTGGGAGTCGGGCAGACAAAATGGACATGGTTAGAGTTCTAAGGAGATGAGCAACAAAGCATTCTCCCAGGAAGAGAAACAAAATTCTGTTACCATGTGTGGTGAGAAGATACATGTGCACTATTATGTGTCTATGTGAAAGACGTTGAGATTCACTCAGGAAGCTTAAAGGTAATGCACATGCTCACTGTTATTCCAAAGGAGCTCCAGGCTTGTGTTGCATCTGGGGGGAGGGGAAAAGATACAAACAATAGTAACTAAGAGACCATTTGACGAAGTGAGAGGCTCCTAGGCAGATTTGGAAAGAACACTGTAACCTGGAATATATTGAAAATAATTTTATTGAGGGGAATATCCCTAGTTGTAGGGATAAAACTTTGAATACAATACAACATGCCTTCCTTTTTTCTGAACTTGGTACAAGGGCAGGAGAATATAGGTGAAATCAATAGGCCTGATCAGCACAAAGAGGACATTTCCTTGTCCAGGCGTGGGGTCATGGTTGTATATCTGCTTTGGATGCAGAAGGTCCCAGGTTCAATCTGAGACATCCCCAGTTTGAATGATCAGGTAATAAACGATAGGAATGACCTCTGTCTGAGAACTTGGAGAGTTACTGCCAGCCAGTGTAGACAATACTGACCTGGATAGGATAATGTTCTTACTCAGGCTAAGGCAGTTTCATATGTTCAACATTTCTAAATAAAAAAAACACAGAAGGATACCTTGGGAGTGGGGAGAAGGCATGTTAGTTACAGTTCTAATTGCCTCATCTGAATGTGGAATGTTGGAAGTAGTTCTAAACTTTACTATATTGAGTCTTGTGAGGAAGATCCTTTCGGTCTTAGATGCTAACATGGCTGGAGTTCTTTTTTAATAGGAATGCTAATGCACTAGATGTGTATTATGCCACAAGTAATCTTTATTAATGGTCTGAAAGACATGGTTCCAATAGAAATCTGGATCTATCTGAGATTCTGCTTCATTCTCTGCCAGTTGTAGCCTTTGTTACATAGCTGGCACAAAACTGTATTTCTGGGTCCCATATGCCTGGCAAAGAATGGCCGATTGTGGATCCAAGTGGAGTGGAGAGATGCTAACAAAAAGGGAAGGGTTTTTTTTTCTATTTCATGGGTTGGGCATCCAGCAGAGGGAGACAGGAACAGCTTAGGGAAGCAATGGAAAAACATTTGCTTTCCATTTAGAGCCACTTTAAGAGCTCAATATGAAGCAAACTTTTTTGAATTTTTGAAGAAGCTACTTGCAGTTTGCCATCAAATTGTGATTTGAGCAGAGAAGGGTTTGTACACCAGTGTTTATACACAATGTTGTCATTTCTGGCTTAACCAATCATACTGCGTTAATCGCCCAGGTGGTTTTCATTTTTTTCAAACCCCCTTTGCTTATTGTACAATGTGTGGTCCTGGAGGTTTAGTTATAGCTAAATATAATTTTAAACAATTTATTGCTGCTTTTTGTTTTGCATTGCTGCTGTTGATGATACTGTATAACTTTCTTTTATCTTAGTTTTTTGGATTCACAAAAACATCTGCAGTTGCAGTATAGTAGGCACAGTGGTTGCTATTACAGTTAAATGATTTTAGACAAGCTGAACCTCTTGTTTTAGGTTAACGTCACGTTTCCCCTTTTTTTTACTCCTTTGTGAATCACACGAACAGGTCACACAGCCTGCAGTGACCAGCAGCCATTTTTCTGGTCATGGCAGCTGGTAAACATTGTCTCTGAAACTACAAAAAATAGATGACCCCCACATACTGCTCAGTTGGCTTGAGATATTTTGCTGTCTGGAGCTACATGCAAGAGCTGCCTGTGAAGATATTAAGCAACCAATCTGCATACATGATCCAGCCTAAGTTAGATCTGAGTTACATAGACTCCCATGATGTACCAGTTCAGCTTTTTAAAAAAAATATATGTTGGAGCACCAAACATTTCATTACCCGCTTGCAGTATGAAGTAGTATAAATCAGCAATAATGTCTCCCGTGAGCTTCAATATATTAATCAATTAATTAAATTGATTGAGTATAAGCTCCCTACTAAAAAGAAGTCCTAATGGAGTACCAGTTTTAAATAAAATATGTCTATTGTTTTAAAATATAGGCTTGAATTGGAAATGGCAAGCACCATATTAAGACTGGGCTTTTCTTTTAATGCTTAATTAATTGCCCCAAATGTATGTGATTTAATTGGCTAAAATTTCCTTAATCAGATGACTCTCTACATCTCATTGGTTTGTAGGGTCTATTAATTTATAATATTCTCAAAACCTGTTGTTGGGAAAAGATGTCAGTATCAGTGACAGATTTGATATTGCCTTCTTTTTTTAAAGTGTAGGCTGCATCTGAAGGGCTTTCAAAGTCTTCAGTCAGCAAATTCTTGGCCCCAAAATTATGATATTCAGTAGCTGAGTTAGGACAGCATTTCTACATTTATTTTTAAGTATGATCAAGTGTTCTCTGTTCACTTTTGTTTCACATTTGCTTCCTTTCTTGTCAATGGTTTCATTATCCACCTCTTGCTGTTGGTTTTGTAGATTTATTTGTATTCTGCATATATGTTGTATGGTTTTTTTATATATTGTATTATCTGCATATACATCATTTATTTGTATAATACTGATTTACTGAAACATACCTAAAATTGAAAAGTGTACATTTCACAGGAAAAATAATGTAAGAAAACAAGGAATGACGTAAAGAAGCATGGGCTTGATTTATACAAGGAAGAAGCATAATTGAAATGAGTATTTTTGGACCAAAACAGCTGGGATGACAAATTCAGAAGCATCCCTTCATTACTTGCATCTTCAGGGATCTGAAGCATCCTCCAAGTATGAGGAATGTTACATCTTTTAATATAGACTTTAGATAGCTTTAATTGGAACAATGGAAAATACATTCTTACTCAGCTAAGGGGGAAAGCTATTTAAGGCTCCTTAAAGGGACATTTTTAAATTTGTTATGCTCTGGGTGCTCTGTTTTCTTATTTTATTCACTCTTCTAAACGACTTTTATTCTTTGATCTATGCTATCAGTTTTAATTGAAGCGCTTTCTGTTTTCCACTCTGTTTAAAAGATATTTGCAATTCACAGTTTTTGAACAAAAATGGTCAGGATTCCAAAGACAGTTAAGGATTACACGGCTAGCTTAGATAGTAAAAATAATCATAAGTAAAACACTATAAAACTACAGTTCCTAAAAGATAACATAGTGGTACTTTACTTAGCAACATTTTGTTGTTCAAGTTGCTTACAGCGACCTTATGAATTAACAATCTCTAAAACATTGTATCGTTAACAGTTTTGCTCAGAGTTTGCAAACTAGAGGCCAAGGCTTCCTTTCTTGAGTCAAACCATCCTTTTGTAGCATTATTGACTTTTCTAGAGAGTCTTGTCTTCTCACGGTGTGACCAAAGTATGATAGCTTCATTTTTGTCATTTTAGCTTCTAGGGAGAATTCAGGCTTGATTTGATCTAGAACCCACTTTTCTATTTTTTTGACCATCCATGGTATCTGTAAGTCTCTAATCCAGCACCACATTTCAAACAAATCAATTTTCTTCCTGTCAGCTTTCTTCATTGTCCAACACCATAGTATGAATTATCTTGGTCTTGGTCCCCGGCGATACATCCTTGTCCTTAAGGATTTTTTCAAGTTCTTTATGACAGCCCTTCCAAGTCTCAATCTCCTTCTGATTTCTTGATTGCAGTCTCCCTTTTGGTCGATGATTGAGCAAAGGAATAGAAAATCTTTAATAATTTCACTTTCTTAATAGTCAACCTTAAAATTGTATAATTGTGAATAGAGATGGGCACGGACCGGGAGGCAGCCATGGACCGCCGGTTTGTGGTCCGTGGACTTCCACGGACCACGAACTTTTAAATGGACCAGCCCGGTTCAAGAACCGGTGCAAGAACTGGTTTGATTCTGAAAGGGCTCATTTTTCCCACAGATTTTCACTTGAGTAGACTTTCCCCATCGAAGGTGATCGAATTATCACTTTTCCAAAGTCTTAGACAAACAACAACTTCCCCTCCCCTATTCTGACTGACCCTTACCTGCCCTTGGTGAAAGGAGGGAGAGGTGGCTGCCCACAAAACCCACCTACATGGGGCTGCATCAACAATAGATGCCCTCCCCAGGGGCAGGGAGACCAACTCCCCATGATGGGAAATGAATGGATGTACTTGAGTGAAAGCCAACTCTGCAACAGGAGATCGTGTAGCAATTCAAAGGCCCCTTCCTGGAATAGAAGGCACAGGAGGGATGGAAAGGTTGTCTTCCACACCTTGAGGGAAGGAGACTTATGCTACCCTGTTCAGAGGGAGCCTCTTTGGGCAGTGGACAATGAATCCCACCTCAATGACGTGGTGTGTCTGCTTGCTTGGGTTAGGGGCAGGGCTCTGATGTGGGCCGCTGTCCTACTTGTCACTGGACCTTGGGGATTGACCCTCAGAGGGGCCCTTGCGCTCACAGGAGCAGGATTGTCGCCAATGACACCCACTGCATCGAACGTGGTGGCGTCAACAAAGGAAGGATATGCGGGCACTGCGGACCCCTCCCCCATACCTGGGGGAAGGGAGCAGAAGCGGACTCCCCAGTTGGAGGGGCCCTTGTGCTCACAGGAGCAGGAAAGTCACCGACAACACCTATTTCACTGAACTGAATGTGGTGGTGTCGGCAAAGCAAGGACATGAGGGCACCGCAGCCCCCTCCCCCACGCCTGGGGGGATGAGCGGAAGCAGCCTCCCCACTCGGAGGGGCCCTTGTGCTCGCAGGAGCAGGACGGTTGCCAACGATACCCACTTCACCAAATGTGGCGGCATTGGCAAAGGAAGGACATGTGGGCACAGCAGCCCCTCCCCCACAGCTGGGGGAAGGGAGTGTAAGCAGCTTCCCCACTCAGAGGGGCCCTTGCACTCACAGGAGCAGGACGGTCGCTGACGATAACTCACTTCCCCAAATGTGGTGGTGTTGGCAAAGGAAGGACATGCGGGCACCACAGCCCCCTCCCCCACGTCACTCTGATTCCTGTTTCCAACCCTCATGGTGCTATGATGAGAAAAGAGCTCTACAAACAAGTAAGAATTTTAAATGAAGCACAGAGCCCTAAAAGCTTGGTGCAGGGTAGGGCAGAGCCCAGTGGCACCCAGCTGGACCCCAGAAGAGAGGGAAGAATGCACCTCAAAAGGCACTCTAGAGAGGCGTTGAAAGAAGTCAAGCAGAGAGCCCCCAAAGCGTGCTGCCAATCGCCAGAGAGTGGGTGTTTCACAGAGCCCAATAGCAGCCCCCCTTGCACCTCAAAAGCCAGGCAAGAAAGCTCCCCCAAAGTTACCCACTATTTAGGGAGAGAAAGGCTTTGAAAGAACTCAAGCAGAGAGCCCCCAAAGCGTGCTGCCGGTCACCAGAGAGTGAGTGTTTCACAGAGCCCAGTAGCAGCCCCCTTGCACCTCAAAAGCTAGGAACGAAAGCTCCCCCAAAGTCACCCACTATTTAGGGAGAGAAAGTCTTTGAAAGAACTCAAGCAGAGAGCCCCCAAAGCATGCTGCTGGTCACTAGAAAGTGGGTGTTTCACAGAGCCCAATAGCAGCCCCCCTTGCACCTCAGCAGCCAGGAAGGAAAGCATCCCAAGAGGCACCCACTATTTAGGGAGAGAGCCCCCAAAGCAGCCACTGTTTAGGGAGAGAACCCCCAAAGCAGCACCCACTATTTAGGGAGAGAGCCCAATAGCAGCCTCCTGGGCACCTCAAAAGCCAGGGAAAAAAGTGGGAAAGAAGGAAAGAACTCAAGCAGACAGCGCCAAAAGCTGCCTTGCACCCACTGCGGGTCTGTGAGTGGGTGGGGTCAGAGCACAACAGAACCCACCGGGAACCCAGAAGCAAGTAAGAGTTTTTTGGGGGGGGGAATTTTGTCTGGATGCTACGCTTCATGGTCCCGATGTAAACTTGTCCACAGCTGCAGGGTATACGGTATACTCCTGCAGAGGTGAGCGGGTCTCTACTGTATCCAGACAAGAATAAAAGAACATGAAAGACACTGCAGACTTGGACAACCTGAAAAATCAGCAGTGGCTGAACATAGCCTAACTCAAACAGGGCACAGTATCTTATTCCAGGACATCAAAATACTGGACAACACTTCCAACTACTTTGTCAGACTGCACAGGGAAGCCATTGAAATTCACAAGCATTAGCAAAACTTCAACAGGAAAGAAGAAACCATAAGAATGAACAGAGCATGGTTTCCAGTTCTGAAAAACACCAGGCTAACAAAACACTCTACACCCGACAATAGCCCTGCAGGGAAGATTAGCACATCAAGTACCAATCCATATGCAAAAGAACCTCCTCAGGATACAGTGAAGCCTCCCGCCATTAGCATTCCACACCCTGGGAAACTCTTACAGGATGATTCAGCTCAACCCCACCCCTCCTGAGTAGATACAAATGACCTGCCAACATCTTTTCCACACTGTGACACTGAGAGATCTCTGTCTTTTGGTGCTACACCTCTGAAGATGCCAGCCATAGCTGCTGGCGAAACGTCAGGAACTACAATGCCAAGACCACGGCAATACAGCCCGGAAAACCCACAACAACCTTGAGTACTGGCAGAAGTATATGAGAACAGGCAGTCCTTTAGATAACCTGTTCACAAACTGTTGAGACTTTTAAAGGTTGAAACCGAAACAAACTGGAAACCAATTAAAATCTTTTTAGGACAAATGTGATATTAGCCCTGTGGGTGTATCAGTTAATACCCTTGCTGCAGCATTTTGGAATAGGCTTGTATTGAAGGGCTCTAGCGACTGAAGCAAGAATTGGTCTGCTCAGGCAAATTCCTGCTCCCTTTGTTTTTCACTCAGGTTAAGAATTCTCAAATATTTTCCAAGAGGCTGACATATACTTTGTGCTGTAACTTAATCTTTGTAATTAGAAATGAATAATGAATAAACTGGGTGGGTCTTGAACCAATACCTTTGGTTTGAGGGGAGAATTATTGCTAAATTGTAATGACCACTGCAGAACATTGATCTCTGACCATCTTGACAGACAAATCTCAATTATATGATATGAAAGTATTACATGTTTGCTTCATGATGAGTTGGTTGAGTTTGAAGCTTTTAGAATATAATTGCTTTATCTCTCTGGCTTTTATCCATAGTGACCTGAAAGTTTCTATTCATTATTCTTCTTTAAATAGCAGATGGTAAAATTTTTGTAATGCACTCATCCCCATTGAACTGTCTTCTGATAAGTAGCATATACCAATATCTTTGTTGCCAACTCTTAATGACAGTAAATTATGCCAAAGATTGGAATGACCTGCCTGTGTAACACACTTAAAAAGCAATACAATAAGTAAATTACCACTTTTGCAAATATAGTGTGGTGAATGGGGTTTTGATGTATTTGTACAATACCTTTTACATGGAAAATTCCTGAATTGGTTATAGACCCCTCATTCCTGTAAAGACATCCTCACAAAATAAAAAGATATATCTGATTTAAACCCTTTCATTGAAATATCAATATGTGGCATATCACTTAAAACAGTAAATAACCATGTAGGGATGTACAAAACTTGATCCGTTGTTTCTAGACTTTTCTGCTATGCTTACCACGTACTCTCGGATATCTATGAGAAGTCCACTGAGCATCTTGGACTTCTAAACAACTTTGTGCACGGTGTGTTGTGTTTGGTTTTTTGAGGGAAGGATGAGTTATATAAATTGATGCTCATTATAACAATAGGCCAGTGCTTGTGTACTGATATTTGGTATGTGCAATATTGTTATGCCACAATTTCCATTTTCTTTTGCTGGCTTGCATTGATGCATGAACAGATGTGCAATTTGAGAGGTGAGACAAACTTGGATCTGCAAACATATAAGAGGTGCAGACTATCAGGGAAAGTGCCAGCTATAGACTTTAAACAATAATCAAAATCTTTGGAATCACACCTAGCAGATCACCATGGCATCTTTATGATTATGGAAGAATTTCAGGGAGCTTTACATCTTGTGATTTAGGCTTTGTGGTTTTCTTAATAGAAAAAAAAATCTTGCATTAGTTTGTTCCTGGTTGTTGATTTGACAGCTTCTGCCTAGGTTCTCTAATTGCCATTACTTCTGGGGAATTGCCAAGATGACTATTGTGTCTTGAATGGCAGAGAAGGTAAGGATAGAGATTGAAAAAAATTCTTATACAGGGAAATAGTAAAGGTTCTCTGGTTTGTGTAGGCAACAGTGAACTCTTTAGCAAAGATTAGAGAACTTGTAATAGGTAAAGCTGGAGATATGTGTAGCATGCAAGATTTATGAAAACTAGACAGAAGTCTTATAAATATATAAACAATCACAAGATTAAGGATAGAAGAGCAACCTCCCCACTTCCCCCAAATTTACAGATCCAGTGATCCAGTTAGAGGCTGAGAAGCTTGAAGATAAAGTATCAAGCAGACCATTTAAGAAATTGCATATTCAGGTAATGATGGTCAAGTCCATTTTAAAATGTGAGCTACATAGTTATAGCTTAATGAAATCTATTCCAACAGGCAGCAGCAAGCTCTCCAGAATTTCAGCAACAGGTCTTTTCTCAGTCCCTTGTGAAAACTTTTTAAGCCAAGTGATTTATGTAAGGGAATTAAAGGCAGGTGCTCACAAGAGGGTTAGTTACAGGGATGAAGGGGAAGATAACTTTTGGAGAAAAGAGTAGTAATGAGAACTAAAAAGAACAAAGAGCTGGTGCCAGGAATAAGTAAAAAACAAAGCTGAGGAGTTTGATACTGTGTATATTTATTTAATATACTCATTACGACGCAGCCACGAGAAATAGAATTGATCAGCTCAGTTGCGAATCAATGATTGATAAGAAAGGAATTGTAAAAACTTGACAAGAAATTCAAGCTCACGGTAAAAATATTCCATGGCAGATGTATCACCAAACAGTATTAACGCTAAAAGAACAAACTCTTAAAGAAGGCGGTAGATTGAGAGGAAAAAACAGCATTTGAACTATTAATATTTGGAGATCTGAAGCATCTCATAGGGAAAATGTACAAAATTTTACTGCAACACCACACAGAAATGGAACAAGTTAAAACCTGTATGAACAAATGGATGGAAAATTTCAGAGAAACTATTCTGATGAACCTGTGGGAAGATCTATGGATCTTAACAGGCTGTCAGTCACTAAGAGAGAACTGGTATAAAATGTTTTTTAGATGGTATACTACTCCCAAAGACATTGCGATAATTAGTAAGGGTTATAGTGAACAGTGTTGGAAATGTCAGTGCAAGGATGCAACATTTTACCATATGTGGTGGACTTGTAAGAAAGTGTGAAAACATTGGATAAAGATACATGAAGTGATTTGAGCTAAATCCCAAAAAATGCTGTTATCCTACCAATTAATGTTAGAAAAGACCAGGGAGAGTTTTTCCATTACATGGTGGCAGCAGCAAGAGTGCTATGGAAAACAGATATATGCCCTGGTGTGTCAGAGTGGATAGATAAGATTTATGAATATGTATCAATGGCCAAATTAACTACTTATGACCATAATAGACCAATAGCTGAATTTTGGGGGAAAATAGAAGGATTTCTTTGACTACTTAGGCAAAATTAACATCTACTAAGGTAACTTAATATAAAAATAAGAAGATAAAAACACAGGGAAATGATTACCCAAAGGTTGATATTATAGGTCGAATCCACATTCACCCATTACCCGCATGTTTATCGGATATCTTCTGTTTGCCTCCAGTCCGCGATTTTTTCCTCTTCGTTCACATTCCTGCTTCCAATCCGTCTTTCTCGCGCGTCCCTCCGGTCACACGGTCGCTCAAAAACTGCTTTTTGGGGCGGGACCTTTTTTTCCAACCCATTTTTTTTTTAGTGCACTTTTCCGTTATTTCGATCTTGCCTTATAAAGAAACATCATTGAAGATAATGATGCCTCTCTTTCCCCCACTGACAGCACTGATGGCTCTCTCCCGTTTCTTTTTTGGAAATTTGGAAGCATGTGGGAAGCTTTCGTGGGCATTTCCTATGCAGGACAGTTCAGTGCCTGAATTTTACTGAAGTTTCACTTCCTTGGAGTGTCATTATGTTCCCAATGGTCACTGGCCGAATCTGCATTCACCCCACACCTGCTTTTGAGGGAGGGAACAAATCTTCCCACCTTTTTTTTTTAAATTACTTTTCTGTTATTTTGATCTTGCCTTATAAGGATATTGAATTTCTTTATAAGGATATTGTAATTTCGATATTACAGTAATATAAAATAAAAAAAATAAAAAACAGTTAAAAAGGAAGTTTCGCGAGTCTGTTCTGAGGATGGATTCACCCCAAAATGATTTTTCAAACTACCAGATTTGATTCAGAAACAGCATAATCAATAAATCCAATGCTATGAAAACAGTCTTTTGCAGACTACGGAGCACTTGCAAGTTGAATCAGCCAATAGAAACTCTCGGAACGGCCAGAGAGACAGGAAGGGGGGTGGTTTTTAAAAAAACCGCATAAATTGCGCATTGGCCCATTCACGGCCACCGTGAAACTCCCGTTGAAAACCTGTGACCACATATTTGGGAGAAATGCGAATGAAATGCATCTGTTTAATGAGGTAATGTGACCGGCACTCAGGATTGTTTGGAGAATGCAGGGAACACGCGACTTAGAATGAGTAATGTGGATTCACCCATAGTTTGTATAAGTAACCAAGGAGAGGGAAGGAGAGCCATTACACAATTAAATTCAGTTATGACAAACTCTGAATGTATTTTTCTAATAGTTTAATTTTAAATATAGTGCTTGTATAAGTTTCAATCTAATTTCAAATGTAGTGTTTATATAAGTTTTTATAAATCTCAATTTAATCTCAAATATTGTGTTTGTATAAGTTTACTTTTATGCACTTTCTATTGTATCTTTTCTTTTTAAATAAAATTTCTACACTTTTTTAAAAAAAAGTAAGTGCCATTGATGCTTTGTATTTTCTGCAAATTGGTGCTTCAAGTCGACTATTTCAATTGCTGGGCTAATTGAACTAGAAATCATATCACAAAATTTAGCAAAATGAGGATTTTTTCTGGGAATAGTCTGATTTAATGCAACAATGATGTTACTTCTGATGTAACGTCACTTCTGGAACAGCACATGCAGCTATGTTTTGGGGTAATTCTTAAAGAATCAACCTTGGTGAAAAGTGTATACAGCTCCGCATCACAACATCGATTCTTGCATAACTGGAAGTGACGTCATCACATGGACTGTGGGAGGGAAACAACCCTGTGCATGTGAGAGGGCAAGCCCTCTCCCCCTGGCTATACATCCTTCGGATCTTACAATCACCAAACAGATTTTCAGGCTTTCCTTTCACCAGCAGTTTGGCGCTGGTGAGCCTTTGAGTACATAGGAAGTGTCAGCATGAACAAGCATCTGGATACCTGGGGAAGAATAATTGACACAGCCCTTTTTAATCAAAGAAAGATCTTTGGTTAAAAGGTCTTTTAACAAGATATATTATGCAGAGCACAGAAAATGTAAGGAAGGGAACCTCATGACGTAAAGGTTAGGCAGCTAATAAAAGGGGGGAAAATAAATCATTCTAGCTAAATTAACAAGAGTCAGTGAGGTTACCTGGCATCCCAAACCAGCTTTGGGATGGGCGAGAATCTCCCCAGAAAGGAGCCCTGACTCTCAAAAGTTCACACCCTGGGGATCTAGTTAGTCTTTAGGGTGCTACTGTACTCAAATCTTGATCTATTACAGACCAACATGGCTTCCCACCTGAAACCATCTCCTCATGCCTTTGGCTCCTGTTTCAGGACAAACATATCCAGACAAAGAACATACAGATCTTTTTATGCCTTTCTACTGAGAGGGTGGATTTCCCCCAGTACCAGTTCTGAGTTGGGGAAACATGTTTCTGCCCGTAACATGGTGTCATCTGTATATCTCAAATGGCTAATGTTCCTTCCACCAGTATTCACTCCAGCATTTTCTAAATCTAATCTAGCTTTTCTTATGATATATTCTGCATATAGGTTGAATAGATAGGGAGATAAAATAATCCTTGTTTGACACTTTTGCCAATTGGAAACCATTCTGTTCTCCCTCTGAGGCGGAGGACATCTTGGGTGTTTCCCTTCGCCCAATCAGGGAGGCAGGAAGTAGAAAAAAATATTTCTTCCTCTTCCTATTGGCGTCTGGAACACCCCACTCTCCAGTTCTTTCCTGCCTCCAGGGAGAGCAGTTGCCTAGGCAGTTCTCTCTGCCTATCTTCTTTATCTGCTACTTTTGCTTTCACTTTCTCTTTAAGCCCTTGCTTTCTATTCTCTTTACTCATCTCTCTCATTAGCCTCCCCTCTGTGTCCTGCTCCTTTCTTTCTCTTTGCTCTGACCTTACTGAGTCCCCCTGAGATGGAATCCAGGGACTCCGACGGGAGCTTCATGGACGCCGAGGAGGAGAACTCGGCAGCGGCGATCCCATCCGAGACCCTGAGCGACCTTCCCGGTACCGTCCTGCCCCTCGGGCTGGAACGGAATCCCGGCACCTTTCTGGCTAGCCAGCCGTGCATCTCTTCAAAGAAACAACCCAGAAGAGCTCAGGACCCGAAACTGACATCGCGCGCTCGCCAGGAAGAAGAAAAAGGCGTGAAAAAGGCAGCTGCGGAAAAGGCGGGAAAAAGCGGCAGCGTTCGCGATTTTACCCGCGCGGCTGAGAACAACGTGCTTGCCATCCTCCCACCGGGAGATTTGGCAGAAAACGACTCCAGGCCTGCCTCACCTGCCTTGACTACTGAAAATGCTGAAACAGCAGGTACTGTACCCATCGCTTTCGGGCAGCCGCAGGCCCATGGAGAGCCCCCAGCTGGGGACTTCATTCCACTCCTTAGACAAATGATAAGGGAGGAGGTTGGAAAGCTTCACCAGCCTGTCTCCAGGTCCCTTAGCAATCAGCCTCTTACCTCTGCCTCCCCTCCTAGCAAGCAGAGACGAACTGAGGTTCACTGGCCAACTAAAGCCGCCCAAAAGTCTGCCCCAACGTACACCAGGGACAGCGGGTGCTTCTGGGGGGATGCATCGTCCTCCGATAGCGAGGAAGGGGAACAAGGGGACTTCCTTTCTGAGGAAGAGGAAGAAGAAGAGATGTCTATCCCAGAACAGACTAATAGGCTCTTCAAGGCTGAGGACTACCAATATTTACTATCCAAGACCCTGGCTGCCTTAGAACTCCAGGAGTCTCCGGAAAAGGGGGAGGAGGACCCCAAAGGTGTCAAGGGGTCTTCAAGGCCCAAAGGCTGTAGAGAATTCTTCCCTAGAGATAGTACCCCAGAAAGGGTTTTTCCTTTCCCCGAGTACTTTGAAAGGCAATTGAGGGCAGAATGGTTCAAACCAGCAGCCCCCAAACAATACCACAGCTCTGTTAAAAAACTTTATGCCTTACCTTCTTTCACCAATGAGTTCCTGCAGGTAACTAAGATCGACGCACCCGTAGCGGCACTCCAGTCCTCCGGCCTGCTGACTGAAGACGGTCAAGGAGCGGTTAGAGATAATTTGGATCGGAAGGCGGAGACTGCACTCAGACGGGCGCACGAGGCGTCAGCTATGGCCATCCGAGCGGCATCATCTGCTTCCATCGTGTCCAGGGCGGCGATCGTATGGATACATAAACTTATCCAGCTCCTGCCGGGTAACCGCAGACGTCTGCTAGAGGGAGCCAACAGAGTCCTAAAAGCCAACACCTTTACCGCCAATGCCACTCTGGACGCTTTGACTTTCTCTTCCAGGGCAATAGCTTCTGCGACCGCCGCCAGGAGACTACTTTGGCTGAGAGCTTGGCCTGCGGACCTACACTCAAAGTTTATTCTCATGGCTTACCCTTTCCAAGGCGACAAACTGTTCGGAGAGCCCCTGGACAAGGTCCTGGTCGAGACCAGAGATAAGAAAAGGGCGCTCCCTAAGACACTCAGAAGGTCAGATAAACGCTGTTACCCCTCCCAGTCCTTTCGGTCACAGCATGTGCTACCCAGGTTTCGTCAAGACAACAAACGGCCATCCTGGAGCTCCCCCAAGCCCACTCAAAGGAAAGGATCCTTCGGTTCCAAAGCCTACTAAGTGTCTCAGTACAGAGGGGACCGACAAGGTTTCGGGCCCAAAGCTCCAAAGTCCTGACTCGGAGCAGATTCCGGTGGGGGGGAGACTACAGTACTTCCGTCATGTATGGCAAGAGACTCACTCGGATGAGTGGACCACCAAGGTAGTCTCCCAAGGGTATGTCATCGAGTTCAAATCCCTACCACCGGATCGTTTCCTCAAGTCACCTCTTCGCAAGAACCTGCAAAGAAAACGAATCACCATGAAGGCGATACAGCATCTCCTGGACATAGAAGCAATAGAGCCAGTGGCACACCACGAGACAGGCCTGGGGGTCTATTCCATCTTTTTCACGGTCCCAAAGAAAAACGGAGATTGGAGGGCAATCCTGGACTTAAAGTTCGTGAACCAATTCATCCAGCTGAAACATTTCAGAATGGAAACGTTGCGCTCCATCTCCGAGGCTCTCCGGCAGGAGGACTTTATGACCTCGATACATCTGACCGAAGCTTACCTACACATACCCATTCATCCTTCCCACAGACGCTTTCTGAGGTTCTGCGTTGATGGACGTCACTTTCAGTTCAGAGCGCTCCCCTTTGGTCTGGCCACGGCGCCCAGGGTGTTCTCAAAGGTCTTGATCAATCCTATTGTTCAGCTTCGAGAGTTCGGGATTCACGTCCATCCCTACCTGGACGACATCCTTCTACGGGCACATTCGAGAGAGAAGGCGACCCAGGACACGTGGACGGTTGTTCGCTACCTCCAGGCTCATGGTTTCCTGATCAACATGAAAAAGTGTTCCATTGTTCCATCACAAAGGCTCCAACATTTAGGGATGATAATAGACACCAAGAGGGGTCTCATCCTCCTGCCGCAGGAGAAGATTCTCAAAACCAAGGACTTGATCAGATCAGTGATTCAGGACAGATCCACGCCTTTACTAAAGCTGGCCAAAGTGATGGGCACCCTTGTAGCCACGTGCGAGGCCATCTATTGGGGTCACTTCCACTCCCGGATTCTACTCAACTTCCTACGTCCCTTCCAATTTCGGATCATGTCCAAGCTCGACTGCCCGGTGATAGTCCCCCGGGAGGTCAAGGAGAGCCTCAGGTGGTGGACCAGGGACTCGAACCTACGTCAGGGAAAGTCCTTCCTGAACCACCAGTCGATACAACTGTTCACGGACGCGAGCCTATCGGGCTGGGGAGCAACCTTGGACAAACACCCAGCACAAGGTTTGTGGTCCAAAGAGGAGTCGCATTTATCCATCAACTTCCTGGAGATCAGAGCGATCCGCCTGGCTCTAACTCACTTCTCCAACTCAATACAGGGAAAGCACATCTTGATAAGGACGGACAACATCTCTGCCAAATCATACATAAACAGGCAAGGGGGTACCAGGTCCTCCAGGATGCACAAGGAAGCGATGGAAATCATCTCGTGGGCAGAGTCGAATCTACTTTCCATCCAAGCGGAACACATCAAAGGGACAGCCAAACTCCAGGCAGACTGGCTGAGCCGACAGTCCATCCTCCCAGGGGAGTGGTCCTTAAAACAGGAGACGTTCCGCCTGGTCACGGACAGACTTGGGAAACCCATCATGGACCTGTTCGCAACACATCTGAATTGTCAGACTCCCCGCTTCCTGTCGAGGTACCTTCACCCGCTGGCAGAGGGAACCGACGCCCTCTCAGCTCACTGGCCAGAGGGTCTCCTCTATGCCTTCCCTCCTCTTCCAGTTATCCCGAGACTACTCCGCAGGATAGCAGAGTCAGACGCGGAAGTGATAATAATCGCCCCATGGTGGCCGAGGAGACCTTGGTTTTCGTCCCTACAGTCCCTAGCAGTGTCACCACCTTTTCGACTGCCTACTGCTCCAGACTTGCTACACCAGGGACCGATTCTCCATCCCGATCCGGATTGGATGTGTCTGACCGCCTGGAAATTGAGAGGCAATCGCTTTCCAAATTAGGATATTCCACGCAAGTGGTTCAAACTATGCTGTCTTCCAGGAAGAAGTCGACCATGAGAATCTATAACACTGCCTGGAAGGCCTTCGTCAGGTGGGCAAAGAGGAAAAAGGTGGACTACATGCATCCTCAACTGAACTTCGTGCTGGCCTTTCTACAGGAGGGACTTGATTCGGGACTGAAACCGGCCACTTTGCACAGGCAGGTGGCAGCGTTATCGTCAGTACTATCCTCACAGGACGGGCTTAGTCTGGCTCGACACCCGCACATTCACCGCTTCCTGCGCGGAGCTGCTCTGTTAAGTCCTCCTACGGTACAACGTTTTCCTACGTGGAGGCTGCACATAGTTCTGTCAGCACTGACCAAGGCACCCTTCGAACCTCTGCGAGAAGTCCCAATGAAATGGCTGAAGCTTAAGGCGATTTTTCTAGTGGCCATCACATCCGCCAGATGGATTTCTGAACTAGGGGCTCTCTCTATCAAACCTGGACATTGCGAATTTCATAGGGGCAAGGTGGTCTTGCGCACGGACCCCACCTTCCTGCCCAAGAATATTTCCTCATTCCACAGATCTCAGGAGATCAACCTGCCTTCATTTTGTCCCAATCCTTCTCATCCAAAGGAGAAAGAATGGCACAACTTAGAGGTGAAGCGCACCATTAAGATTTATCTGACCAGGACTGAACTGATAAGGAAATCAGATTTCCTATTCGTCATTACCTCTCCACCGAACGTAGGCAAGAGAATGTCCAAGTCTACCATTGGCAGGAGCATTCGGACCTGCATCATGGAGGCCTACAAAGCATGCAAGCGAGATGTCCTTCAAGGAATTACGGCACACTCAATCAGAAGTGCGGCAACCAACGCGGCATTACATAACAACGCTTCAGTGGAAGAAATTTGCAGAGCAGCCACATGGTCCACTATCTCTACCTTCATCAGACATTACAAGCTGAACCTATACGACTCTGCAGACGCCGCATTCGGCAGAAGGGTCTTGCAGCATGTGATGCGGGATGAGAACCCTGACCCACCCAATGGATATTAACTGCTTTGGGAGCACCCAAGATGTCCTCCGCCTCAGAGGGAGAACGGACCTTTGGACACTTACCGTGAAGGGTCCTTCTCCTCTGAGGACAGGAGGACATCTTGCCCTCCCAGGGTTCTCTTAATTCCTCTGCCTCTGTTTGCCTATCTGCATCACTCTGTTCGTCATTTCTGACAGTACTGTTGTCCTGTACCCTTGAAGTTGTATGTTTATTCTCCGTGTTCTCACGTTGTTCTAGTTTCTGATGTCCCCATGTTTTAGGGATCTGTTTTTTCCCCTCTTGTGCTACAAGGGCTGAGTTTTTCCGTAAATTCTTTACTGCTGTTGGAGTCACCCGAACTGGAGAGTGGGGTGTTCCAGACGCCAATAGGAAGAGGAAGAATTTTTTTTTCTACTTCCTGCCTCCCTGATTGGGCGAAGGGAAACACCCAAGATGTCCTCCTGTCCTCAGAGGAGAAGGACCCTTCACGGTAAGTGTCCAAAGGTCCGTTTCCCCATATTCTGTCCTAGCAGAAGCCTTTTGTCCCGAGTACTGGTTCTTTGTCTTCAGTGCAGTCCTACATGAGACTGCACACATGCAGTCTTGCTGATTGGAGATGCTTTGCAGCTTTTAATCCACTGGGCCCCCCCCCAGTGGATTAAAAGCTGCAAAGCCTCCTCCCCCCCAAGTGCATATGTGACTACTTCCCACCAAAACAGCTTACTCTCTGGGAGAGGTGGCACCTCCATTCCTCAGTTCCTCTTTCGCTGCCAGTCTGAAAAGGTTTTCTGCTGCACACTCCTCTGTTCTTCTTGCATTGGGCCTTTTTCCTATGCTTTTGATACATCTAACAGGAGAGTGAGAGAGAGAAAATCGAGTGGAGACATCCATCATCTTATAAGAATAGCTGAGAAAGCCCTTTCAAAAGATGTACTCAATGCAATACCAAAATAATGAGGACTGAACGGCACTCTTTTTGCCTTGTCTGCCTAGGAGAAGGACGTGGTGTGAGCACTTGCAAATGCTGCCAGAACTTCACTCCCAAGGCTCCAATGGAAAGAGCCACTAGGCCCAAAGCCATATCGTGGGAACAGACTTTATCTTCATTGACCAGCCCCTCCACAAAAGTTTTCTGCTCTTGCAGAGCTAGCTGAGTGATCAAATCCAATGTCACCATCCACTCCAACGTTGAGGGCCTCAAGCCTTCAGTATCAACATTGGTGTCTCAGATCCAACAACTCCATTTAACTTTGCAGAATTGGAGCATGTCGGAACAGCCTCAGTGCCAACAACATCATTCTGCCTTGGGCTCTTTGAACCATTTGGATCCGACTCGAATACCTACGATTGACGGCTTTTAAAATCGAGGGAATCCTCAACTGTGCTGGCCAGTGCAATGCATGTAGCTTCTGTGGCATGTTCAGATCCGAATGCAGAGATATCCGAGGGGAGTCACGGACTCTGGAGTTTTCAGAGCCACCAAGGAAAAAATCCAGATCTAAGTCCCATCACTCTTCCAAACAGAAGGAGTCTTCTGACCAGGGGACTAATATTGCGGCAGAACCATGCCAGGTTGAAATCATTGAGGCTTTGCATGCATCGTCAGTGCTTTCTAAGTTGCCATTGTTCTCCTTTCCAGAGGAAGAGGGACAGCTACTGAGAGGAACTCCTGTGCAGAGGCATCAGCTTCAGAAGCAAGACTTATACCAACCTTGCTGTACTCATGGTTGCTTATCCTGGTTTCACCAGGAGATGCCTTTAGCTTATGGTGTCGACATTGCAGAACTGTTCAGGGCAGAGTCAGTCGGATCTGCCTTTGAAGGTTTCACACAAACTAAATAGCATCAATGCCAGCACTCTCCCTTGGAAGGATGGAAGGCTGAGTCAACCTTGAGCCGGTTACCTGAACCAGGCTTCCGCCAGGATTGAACTCAGGTCGTGAGCATAGCTTTGTCAGCCTTCCATCCTTCCAAGGTCGGTAAAATGAGTACCCAGTTTCCTGGGGGTAAAGTGTAGATGATTGGGGAAGGCAATGGCAAACCAACCCCGTAACAAAGGTCTGCCAAGAAAATATCATGATGCGACATCCCCCTATGGGTCAGTAATGACTGGAAGCTTGCACAGGGTACTGCCTTTACACTATTGAGTAGCCATTGTACACACGGACTTTACTTTCTTAAAAGTACACATTCCTTTAACATGTGTAAAAGCAACAATTCAGTGACAGTATTCAAAATTGAATAAAGGAGTGATTCACTTTTGTTTCAGGTGACAAGGAGTTGATTGTTTAAGTTTCATAGCCCTTCAAAACTTTGCCTGAAAAACCACAAGAAACCAAATAATCAGTTACAGGAAATTTTTGGTAAACATGTAATTATATACAGGTGGCTTGCTCAGTTTAGAATGGGTTACAAAATGATCGTGCCACTTTGTCTGCACTAATGGATCTTTGCGATAACTGCTCTGCATTTAATCAATGGTCATAATAATCTGCCCTCTGATACAAAATAAAAGTAACTAAGATAACAGTATACTGATGAACTGAGCCTCAGTCCTTCCAGAAGAACAAAGTTCTTTTATAGCTCCTGGATTCAGCAGCAGGAGTTAGTAAGCTACCATATTTTATTGCAAAAGATCCGGGCCCATAATCTTATTGTGACTGTCAGCTTTTGGGTAGAATCATCGAGCTGAAATCCAGGAATAGCCCAAAGCATCCGCAACAACTATTTGAAGACTGCCAATGAAGGGGAACCCACCCACCCCCCTAGGCAGCCAATTCCATTGTTGAATTACTCTTAATGTGAAAAGGTTTTTCCTGATGTCCAGCTAGTACCTTCCTTCTTGTAGCTTAAACCCGTTATGTTGAGTCCTAGCCTCTGTTGCCAACAGGAACATCTTTTTAAACCCGTTATATTGAGTCCTAGCCTCTGTTGCCAACAGGAACATCTCCTTTCCTTCTCCTGAGTGACAGCCTTTTAAATACTTAAAGAGAGTAATCATGTCTCCCCTCAACTTCTTCTCCAGACTGAACATTTCCAGATTCCTCAGTTGTTCCTCGTAGAACTTGGTCTCCAGGCCCCTGATCATCCTGGTTGCTCTCCTCTGCACCAATTTTCCCACATCATTTTGAAGTGCGGCCTCCAGAATTCCATATGGTATTCCAGATGGGGTCTGACCAAGGCGGTATATAGTGGGACAATGACATCCTGTGATTTGGATGTTATGCCTTTGTTGCTACACCCCAAGTTTGCACTGCATTTTTTGCTGCTGCATCACACTGACTTACCATATGTGAGCTGCTGCCCCGCCCAGCCGGTCACTCCCGCCTTCGGCCATCTTGGGAGAGCCTCCCTCCACCTCAGAATTAGGATGGGGATGGGGTTGCACCATCTGATCCTCCTCCTGCCTGTTGGTTGTGCCTTCTGCCCTCTTTTCTCTCTCTCTCTCTGGTTCAGGCCATGCCAGTCTTCTCCTCCCCAGGCTTCCTTGGGAGGCCTCCCTTTTATGGTTCCCTCTCGGGCAGCCAATCTGCCTCCCTGCACCTCCCTTTCCTGTGCTCCTTCTCCCCCCAATTGGCCCCACTCTCGCTCCTTCCCCCTGTGCCCTTCCTTCCTGAACTCCGTCCCAATGAGATCTCCTCCTTCTCTGTACCCATGTTCTGCCTCCCCATCCCACACCCCTGCCTCCCTCCAGGTCCGAGTCCCGCCTGCCTCCGTCGTCCTTTCTGGTTGGGCTATGGGCCCAGGGTTAATGGCGGCTGCCTGGTCTGCCTGCTGCCTCACTTGTCCTGGTGAGGCCTCCAGCTGCTGGGGCCCTGGCTCCAAGGGCCAGGCCAAGGCCCGCGGTGGCGACAGGGAGGACAGCCCAGGCGAGCTCCAGGCCTTGGCATTGCTCCTCAGGTGCAGCCGTGCTGCTGAAAGCACCAGCTGAGCCAGGGGTCGCAGCACTGCCGTTCAAGAGCACTCCCCATTGCGTCTGCCTCACTCGCCCTGCCACAGGTAAGGGTGCTGGGGTGGGCAGGCATAGGGTGGCTGTGTCCTGCCCCGACCCCTGAGGGAATTGGGGTGGGAGCCAAGTCTGAGGCTGATACAGGTGGCCCCGGACACACCTCTCCTAGAGTGTGGCTGCTGTCCCGTGCAGACCAAAGGGCATCGTAGAGAAATGAAAGCACCCTTGCGGAGTGGCGAAAGGGGGTTAGATGCTCCAACTAGGGGTTTGATGACCCCTAGTTGGAGCAGGTCCTCCACTTCTCAGGCCACCGTGTCCCACTGCTTCCAGGGTAAGGGCCTCCAAGGGGCTCGCGCCACCTTGCCTGGTGGCGTAGAGATGGTATGAGAAATGACTGATGTCCGCCCAGGCTGGGAGGAAAAGATATTGGGGTTTTACCGCAGTGCTTCTTGCATTTCCGCTTGCTATGCCCTCGACAGTCATCATCCAGCTTCAGGCCCTCCCCCTTAGCGGGAGTATTAGTCCAGGGTAAGTCTCCCTCTGATAAGTTTAAGGGCTCCTCTGCCAGTCCACAATGAAGGGGGCTGGGCTCTTGCCATGCCTTGAGGTGGCCCCAGACACCATATTTAGCTTTCCATCCCCCCACATCCCAAAATCTTATTCAAACATACTGCTATCTGGAAGTGTATCCCTTATCCAGCACGCATGCTTTGCATTTTTGTTACCCAGGTGCAGAACCTGTCACTAGAGATGGGCATGAATTGGGAAAAAACCCAACCATGCAGTTCGTGGTTTGTTGCATTTCACGAACCACGAACTTTCATGAACGTGAAAGCAGCAACACTTTTTTCTTGCCCAAGATAAGTGTGGCTGCTTTCAAGTGCCCCACTGCTTTTTTCAGCTGGGGTGTGTGTCCCTCCTCCCCCTCCCTTCAGCTGAAAAAAGCAGGTGGGCATTTGAAAGCAGTGTTGCTGCTTTCAAGGCTCACAGGTTTTTTTCCAGCTGATGAGAGGGGGATCCCCCTCTCATCAGCTGAAAAGTGACTGGCTTTGAAAGCAACACTTTTCTTGCCACCTGCAAGCAGCAAGAAATGTGTTGCTCTTTGCCCGAAGCTAAAGAGCTGGACGCCTTGGACTGTGCATGGGAGGAAACAGGATCAGGGGCTGGGGCCACAGGACATGTGATTACCTTCAAGACGTGCCGCAACTCCATTCCACTGTGTTCCCTCTGAAAAAAAGCCCTGCTTCACTCACTCCTTTCCCTTCTAGCATTCGTCCCCATGAAATAACTCTCATCATATCACTAAGTTTATTAAAGTTTGCCCTACTAAAATTTAACATGAACATTTGGCTACACACTCCCTCAGTACCCCACAGCAAAAGGAATTATAGGACAAAATGATCACTTCTCCTTAAGGTTCACACCACCTTTACCCCATCAACTAACTCTTTCTTACTGGTTAATATCAAGTCCAGTATGGCTGAGCCCCTTTTCGCTTCCTCCATCATTTGTGAAAGGAAGTTATTGGCCAGGCAGGTCAGGAAGTTGTATGATTCTGGACATGTAGCAGAGTTGGTCTCGCATCACACATCAGGGAAGTTGAAGTCTCCCATAACTACTAAGTCATGTTTCTTGGATACCGTATAAAGCTGCTAACAGAGGGCAGAATCCACCTCATCTCCTTGGTCAGGTGCTCTGTAACAGATCCTAACCACAATACTGCTCGTCCTTCCGTCTGTTATCTTCACCCAGATACTTTTCACTGGGCTGTCACTTTTCTCTTCAAGTAATTCCTGACAGTGAAGCCCTTTTCTCACATAACAGAGCCCCTCTACCTCCTCTACAATGCTTCCTGTTTTTCTTGAATAACTCATACGCCATCCACTACGGTAAGTCATATCTTTCCATCTGCATTAGTAGATCAAGTTCCTCCTTATTGCCCAAGCTTTGAACATTGGTATATAGGCACCAGAAGCCTTGTAAGATTCCCCCCTTTGACCTGGCCTTCCCAGGTAGGCCTCTGATATTTGCTCTCCTTCTTCCCTGAAATTCCTGTGTCAGTTGTCTCCATTCCCTTCAATGTCACTTTAAAGCCTTTCCAATGAATCCCCCCTGATCCCTTCCAAACACATTCTTCCCTGTCCTTGACTGATGAAGTCCATCGCATGCAAGCAGGCCATCTTCAAGAAAACGTAGTCCATGGTTCCAGAATCTAAATTGTTCCTGTCAGCATCATGAACCCAGTCAGTGGTTCACCTCCATAATCTTCTGTTCCTGTTACATTCCTCTTCCTCTGACAGGCAGGATCGAAGAGAATACTACCTATGCCCCCGTTCCTTTCAGCTGCCTCCTGAGGACTTCATTGTCGGTCCCTGTGTTCTCAGTGATGTTCCCACATAGAATAGCATCCAAGCAGACATGCCCTCCTCAATTAGCAACACTACACGTAGAGAGAAACCAGGAGAAAACCCCTCATAGGTACTATCAGTCCAGAAGCTGGCTCTTCCTTGCCTTACAAATGCTGGGACAGCTGGTCCATATCTTAGAAAAACTAGACATGCAAGTATGAAAACAGTGATGGGTTTGGGCAATGTTCCCCTACCACATATGAAATAAAATCCTTAGGAGTCACTCTTGGAAGATTTAAAACCTTTGCTCTGATTCTCTACTTGCCATATCTTCATGTTTCAGTTTATTTCTCTCAAAACTACTCACAGACTAACTCTCTCAGGTGCCACACAGTTTGCCTCATTTGGCCAGAATTTCTCAGAACTCCACACAGATTCACTGAAATTGGCAGAATGAATGCTTTCTTTTAGAAACACACAGACTCTCTCAGGCTGTACAGTTTGCCTGATTTAACTAGAATGAACACTTCCTCTTAGTACACTGACTAAAAACTGCAGTTCACTCCCCCCCCTCCAGGGTACAGCTACCGTCCAATCAGAGCATGCACCATTCACCCATTCAGCCCCTTCTTTCCTTAGGGGCCCACATTTAAACTCAGAGTAACATATACTAAAAACCCCATTAAAACTAAAAATCCAAATTAAATACATTACATGCAAAACATTACAGGTAACATTAGTACAGAAACCTGCTCTTCCTTGCCTAAGAAGTTCTGGGACAAATGGCCCGTATCTTAAAATTACTGGACAGGCAAGTATAAAGATAGCTATGGGACAACATTAACGCTTGTGTAGTGGTAAAATAGGAAGCACATATTTTGTCAGAGGTTTCTATAGAAAGAGAAACTAGTCTCCCAAGAGCAATACTAGCTAGCATGGTGGTAAAATGAAGCACCGTGTAAAACCTGTTTATAAATCCTCAATTTACACAACATGCCTTGATTTTTAGAGTTTATTAATGTGATACTGGTATTTCACAGCAGTATTACCTTAAAATAAGAGAAAAGCTACAAGCCTAGGGGTTATACTGGATCTAGTGCTGTTGAAAGAAGAAAGTAAATGCAGCTGCAAAAAAAAAAAAAGGGCTGGCAACCCTAGCTCCACCTTGGCAGCTTCACCCTTCTGACAGAATAGTAAAGAGTCCAGTAGCACCTTTAAGACTAACCAACTTGATTGTAGCATAAGCTTTCGAGAGCCACAGCTCTCTTCATCAGATGTATGTGCTACTGGACTTATTTTGCTACTACAGACTAACACGGCTAACTCTTCTGGATCTTCTGACCAGGGCCTTCTGGAGATACCACCATGCACAGGGGTGAAATCAACAGCTGCCCATACATATGACTTCTCCGTGGTGGCTCCCACCTTATGGAATGGCCTGCCTGAAGAGATCAAGCTCCCACTCTCTTGGCTTTATACAAATTACACAAAATTGAATGATTCATGAGGGCTTTTTTACACAGGTAATAGAACAGTGATGTAAGGAAATGGTTCAGAGTGAGGCTTTTGTAAAGGAACAGGGACTGTAGACTATGCTGTAGTCCCAGTATACAGGGCCTGGATACTGTCTGTTAATGTAGATATGCCCCTACTAGAGAGTTTCTGTGTTGTTTAATATGCCATATTCAAATAACTTATGTTTTATTTTCAGCAGTCTTTCATCGTCGTATTCATGTATTTGAATTTATGCTTTCATATTCAAAAGTATACTTCTTTTCAAATTTCTCCCCTTTTTGTATTTATTGAATGTCCCAGCTGGTGGTCATATTTGGCTTACACTATGTAATCCTCCTTGAATCTCACTAAGAAAGGCTGACTGTAAATAAGATGCTATCTCATTGTGTTACATGGCTTGTGTCTTATGAAGTTTTGGAAGTCATGGTTATTGTCCCATTTTGTTTTGCAGCGTCTTTATACTGCTTTTTAAACAGTTTACAAAACATTTAATAAAAGAAAATAAAAAACATACAACCACAATAAAATTAATACAGTTCATCACAATTGAATAAACAACTGGACAATACTGAAGCTGGCAGCAGATAAATCAGTGAATGCCTTTATCTTCTGTCAGAATGAACAAACTCTTTTCCACTTACCTTTAAATAGAGCCAAGTAAGGCCAAATGGGCCTCCATAGAGGGAAAGTTCCATAGTATGGGGAGTACCATTTAAATTGCTCTGCTCCTAGTGGGTGTGATTCTCACATTCTCAAAGGTAGTACCCTGTCTGAGCAGAACCTCACTGCAGATTTCAGAATGCAGGAGAGATCATATGGGAATAGATTCTCCGCAAGTTATTCTGGGTGTCAAGATCATTTAGGTCAAAACCAGCATGGTGAATGGAGCTCAGAAATATACCAATAACCAATGAAATGGTTATGGTATATTTTTTCCTAACAAATGATGAGCAAATGTGGGTCCAGGCCAAAATCACTATCCCTGCTTTGTTGTTTCATGTTTCTTCTTGGCTGCAAATGCTGACAAAAGGCAAAGCTGACACAGCTTCTATTGTAGCAGTTACAGGATTGTAGAAGATTATATTGTTGTTGTTTAGAAGTTATTGCTCCCAAGAACCAGCCTGTCCTGTTCTTTGTGGAGCAAGTAGCTAAAAGTAACTGTAGTTTAGAAATTAGTTCAGGGATATAATTTTAACATTGTTGGAGGACCAGTTCCCTAAGCAGCCAGTGGCCATTCCTTTGATTTTGAATCAAAGAAAATGTTGTGAGTGAATGTAGACATTAAGCCATTAGTTTAGTTCTTTACCCCATAAACTCATCCCCTGTTCTATATTGAAAAACCACATTTCACTCCTTTCATACACACTACAGCAAACCTAGATCTCTTTTCTCTTTTGGTCCCAGGCTCCTACCCGCCCCCCATAATATTTCACCTTTCTTTGTCTACATGTGAAATAGCAAGATTTACAGATTGCCCTACTACATTCTCCTTTTGTAAAGGATATCCACAATGCGAATATAAGAAAAAAACGCTAGAGAACCTAACACTATGGTATTCTTTATCAGCCATTGGTATATAAGCTTCCTCATCCTACCAAGGCGGTCCATTGGAGTGATAAGACCTTATGGGACTTCCAAAGAACCTTGTTTAAGTTACTAATTTCTGTTCCCCAAGTCTGAGTTTTAGAAATTCTTCTAGATAAATTTAATTTAATTAAAAAAAACCAAGCCTCCTACTTGAAGTGTAAAAAGGAGTTTAATTAAGCTAGGTGATATCTTTTGAAGTCTATGGGTTAAAAAAAAACCTGCTAGAACTGGGCAAAATGTTATTTGTTGAACTGTCTGACACTAAAGCAATGATCGTTGAGGTGAGAGAAGTTGCAAAATATACATAGCAATCAATGCAACAAAGCCCATCATGCTTGCCTTGCTTAATCCTTATTGCACCTTAACTAGTGACTCTATAGTGACATAGCACGTTTGCACAGTCCTTTTACATTTTGGCTGGCCCCTGCTGCTTTAAATCAAATGCACTGTACTCTTGTTATTTGTCAGGTTTTAAAACCCCCAATTTTAATCACTTCATACAGATATCTAATTTGAATCAGGCTGGCAAGCTGCAGTTCTCTTGCACTTGTTTAATTGGTATCGTTCTCATCACATTTGAATGAAGTTGCACATACACTGCAGGACATCAGTAGAGACAACTGAATAGCCAAAGCTGTCACTCTGGAAACAGGATGGTGTGGTGCAGCCAAACGAAAAAGTGAACTGGGGTCAGAGAGAGTTTTTATCATTCCTGTTTGGGCAGGGTATGTAAGTATATGAAATTAACTTCATGTGACGGATGCCATATTTAATTTTTGGACTTGACAGTTGCTTTACAGTACAGCTGTAATGCATGTGTGGGGAGGGAGAAGAAAGAGAGCTGTACAACTTGTAGAGAGATTGGTTTTAGATGTGCTGTTTTGAATACTTTTGAGCAATGGTTAGTGGACTGGGTGCATGATTGCCCTTAGACTGTATGTGCCTTTGCTCTTTTCTTCCAGCATGACACAATTCCCTTCCTATTATTTTTCATCAAAGTGAAGCTTATTTCTACAGGGAAAAAAGGCAAACTGTCCATGTAACTTCAAATTGTGATTAGAGGAGGTGAGAGAAAGAATCTGAGTACATGAGAAGGGGGTTATGATTATGAAAGCCCAATGCTCAGGCAAGAAGATTCACATTGGCAAGCTCTGGAAAGATCTACAGAATGAATGCTACCTTCATCACTTTAAATATACATCTACAGTAAACCCTTCCCCCAAATGTAAATATGGCAATGGAACTCTAGTCCATAATTCGTCTGTTTGTGGTGTTCCTCAACCTGTGCTGGAATGCTGGATTCTATTTTGAAGTAAAGTATGTTCTGTGTTTTGGATAGAACTGTTAGGTACAAACTCAGATTTTCAGAGTTAGGGTAATCACAAAGACAATGTATGCAGCTAGATTTAGCTTTTGGGATGGCCTAGATCAACTGTTTGGGGGTACAGTTTGAGTCCTCTGTTTTCACAGAATGTTTCCTATCCACATTTTTCTCATAATTGGGGCAAATTACACACACCTAGTGTTTGACTTTATGCGACTTTTTTTGCACAGACAATTCATACAAGATAAAATACTATTGAGTAGAAAGCATGTAGACTGCAAAGAGACTTCTAGGTAACGGTCTATGTAATATTGTTCCTCGGTGTTGCTGAACTCAGCATAAGTTGATAGCTGAACCCTAGGAGGAGGTCTGAATCAAATGTTAAAGCTGCAATGTAGTTGGCAATGAAAAATCACATTTACATGGTGGACATTCTTGCTCATTGCATTTTATTGAAGTCGCATATGTAGTGCAGGACATCTGTAAAGATACTATAAACGTTGCAACATCTGTAATCAGTCCTCATACGATCTGCTAATTTGTGTGATAGCTATTCATGGCATCTCCTGGGAGTCTGTACCCAACTGTATTCCCTCAGAGCAAAGCTGGCATAACTTGCTATAAAATCAGTTTAACACAAAGGGAAGTTGCTTACAGGCCTCAGAGCTATGAGCACTATATGGCAGTAGTTGGCTACTGTGGGAAACAGGATGTTGAGACAATATGTCTGATCCAGCAAAGCTCTTCTAATGTTCTTAGTAGTGTATCATTCGGGGTAGTCATGCTTTTTTTTAAATGTAATACACAAAAAATACCTGTTTGGGAAGCTGACTCCCCAAAGAAGTACACTAGTTTGATCACTATTGATTATTCTTTGTGGCTCTGCACTACAAATGTGCATTTTTAACACTGCTAGCACATCTTGTTCCTAGTACCATATGTACACTATTATCTTTTTTTACCAGTGGTATGTAGAATGCCGTCAATTTGGAATTGTTTGAATGAGTGAAATCCGGAAAGAAAATCCAGAATAAGAGGTCCAATGCACTTTCATATGATCCTAGATGCCTCCCTAAAAATGGAGGCTCAGGTTGCAGCGGTTGCCAGGTCTTCCTTTTTCCATCTTCGACAGACCGGGCAGCTTGCCCCTTATCTCTCGACCCACAACATAACGACAGTAATCCAGGCAATGGTCACCTCTAAGTTAGACTACTGTAATGCGCTTTATGCAGGCTTCCCTTGGGTCTGATCCAGCGGCTGCAGCTGGTTCAAAATGCAGTGGTGCGTGTCATCACCGAAGTGCTTGGCAGTGCATATATAACACCGGTATTGTGCCAGCTGCATTGGCTGCCAGTGGAGTACCGAATCAGATTCAAGGTTTTGATACTTACCTATAAAGCCCTATGTGAACTGGGACCAGCGTATCTGTGGGACAATCTCTCCCTATATATGCCCCAGAGGACGCTTAGATGAGGTGCCAAACAACTGTTAGAGGTCCCTGGCCCCAGAGAGGCCCACTTAGCCTCAACCAGAGCCAGGGCCTTTTCAGTCCTGGCTCCAACCTGGTGGAATGCTCTGTCCAATGAGACCAGGGCCCAGCAGGATTTGTTATCCTTCCGCTGGACCTGCAAGACAGAGCTGTTCCTCCAGGTGTACGGCTGGGGCTGAGCTGGGCCCCTACCAGCCAAATAGAGGTGAAAGCCCTCCCTACTAGAGGCATCTGCCATCAAACTGTTTTAACCTACCATGCGGGTAATTTTAATATGGTAGAGTAGGTGGCAGACTGATTGATCAACTGACTACTCCTGCACTGCTTTTTTGTACCTTTTTAAATATTTATATTGCACTGTTTTATATGGTTGTTCTAAAATTGTAAATGTAAGTTTTTATTGTGTTGTTTTGCAGAGTGTAATCTGCCCTGTACCTGCTAGTCAGGGAGGGTGGAATAGAAATCGAAAGTAAGTAAGCAAATAAATAAATAAATAAATAAATAAATAAATATGGAAAATTACTTCCAATATACTCTTTAAAATGTGCACTCCGTAGGTAGTTCTTCGCATTAATGGTAATTTCTGGAGGATTTAACTCAGTAATATTTCTTGGACCCTTTGAGGGTTGTTGTAATTATGTATGTAAGCAAAATGGGAAAGCCCTGACCTGGATAGCCTAGGTGAGCCTGATCTCATCAGATCTCAGATGCGAATCAGAGTTGGCCTTGGTTAGTAATTGAATGGGAGACCTCCAGTGAAGACCAGGGTTGCAGAGGTAGGCAATGGCAAACCTTCTCTGTTAGTCTCTTGCTATGAAAACCCCACCAGGCGTCTCCATAAGTCAATTCTGACTTGAGGGCACTCTCCACCACCACCATATTGGGTTTTTATGCCAATAAAAGGTTGATGATATGAATAATATGATATGACAAGATAACCATATTTGGTTAGCTTAGACAGAGAATCTGTGCATGGGACTCCGCAGCTTACTATCTGAGCTGAGCACTGGTGGTGGTGATTCTGAGCAGGATGGCTGGGCAAAATAAGGATGGAGACAGGCCCAGAGCCTCCTCTGGCAGCTCCTCCTGGATTTGCCAGAGAGTCTTGACCCACCGTTTGAAGACCAGAGTTTTAGCTCATGGTCTATACTGGGTGAGATCCGGGGACAGAGCTACCTGCATCTTAGAATAGCTTTCAGTATCCTGCATGGTATCCTCTTGGAATACCAGGTATCACGTTCTGCTCTTATTTGCAGTATGGTTTCCAGAAGTTGGTGCTGGAGTGGCTTGGACTCTTCCTTGGCAGTTTTGTGATAAGGTTCCATAGAGCTCCATTTTGTTACCCTTTTTTAATATATACATAAAAATGCTGGCTGGTGTTCAAGGATTGTGGGGAAGGGGGTGAGGTGTTACCCAACTATACTTCGTCTTTTCATCAGAGTCAGATAGTGCTTTGGATGCATTTAACTGGTGCCCAGAGATGATAAAAGGTTGGACAGGGATTAAAAAATAAAATGGAGGTGGTATTCTTTAACGTTCTTTGGTCTAGAATGAGGACTTAATGTTGGTTTTTTGGCTGCACTAGGTCCCTAAAGGATCAGGTTTGCAGCTTGGTGGTTCTTTTTGATCTAAACCGATCTTTGAATGCCCACATGACTTCCATGGTTCAGTGCACCATTTGCCAACTATAGATGGTATACCAGCAGCATTCTTTCCTGGAAAGAAATTACTTTTCCTGGATACATCAAGGATTGATTACTTAATGGTCTTAATGTAAAGTTCCTGCAAAACATTTTTAATCTCACTCTATTTACTTCTGCATTGTAGTTTCACAGGAATGTTTTCTGTTTCAGTGCCACAGCACATACATAACTGGGATAAAACTGTTACTAGCTACAGTTACAAAATCTCTGTATGAAGCTTGTGGAATTGGAATGGATTCACTTGCTGGTCTTTTACTTCAGGAATATGTGGAATCTATCCCACTGCTGCTTGGCTTGCTGAAGAAGGGAGAAGGTGTTTTGCTGCTTTCTGAAGGAAATGGAGTTGGGAGCTTGTTTCTTCAGCTGTGGCTGCCACCTTAGTCCCACCCTCACAAGCTGTGCTTCCCACCTGCTTTGGCAGCAACTGCCACTCTTCTGGCTGGATTCTTCTCTTGTTTATGAAGAGGGGCTGGCACACGGTCTCACCTTGGCAATAACCTAACTTATAGTTGGAAGAAATGCTGTGTGTGCGCGCGTGCATGCTTATGCAAATACTAAAAAAAAAAAGCCCACTTTTCTTTCTTTCCTTAGCAAAAGATTGCACTTCAACTCCAAAGAATTTAAGTTGCCCAGCATGGAAAAATAAGCATAGCATAGCAACTCCACTGATGTGTTGGAGCAATGTCACAGTCATATCTATACAATCACACTCTTTCAAAAGCATGGCTCCTATGCAGCAATTAACTTTAAAGTTGAAAAACCTGAAATTAAATTTAAAATTTGTGGTCCCATCCTTAAGGTACTTAAGCTATATCAAAATGAATGGGTTCAGGAAAATTCTTCAGAGATCAATGTTGACTATGTCATTAGCCATCTACAATGGTTTTCCTGATGAGTCAAACTCTGGTGGGAGAGTATTTCAGTCCCATGGGTCAAACCAACCATTTCTACATAATGGGCATTGAAGATACCTTGATGAGCTGCTGTCAATTTGAGTCGACAGGATTGGATGCAAGATCTGATTTGAAACAAGGCATCTTGTGGATTGGGCCCAAAATGGCTGAAAAGGGCCCAAAATGGCCAGGATTGGGCCCAAAATGGCCAGGATCAGGCTGCTGCTGGGTGGGTGAGTGTTCCCCCACCCTGCAGCGGCCCAATCTTGGCCATTTCGGGCCAATCCAGGCCCACATTGGCCAAAACAGGACAATTAAAAAAATACCCCTTAAAAATACCCACCAGTCATGAGCAAGAATCTCACTCTCCCACCACCTCCCTCGGATGCTCAGGTGTCTTTACCATTTCCTATCTGTTTCTGTGATTGAGTATGTGACTTCTCTTACTTCCCTAGTGTTTACGATACTGAGCATGTTCAGTGTGTTGTAAGATGTCAATTTAAGGAAGATTTGTGAAAAGTTGCTAGGAACAGGATATGATTTCAGAGAAGGAAATCACTTGATCCTGATTTGTTTTTGGAGAAGCGTAAGCTCAGAATGGCCTATCTTGGGAAGTTGCCTGTGTGGTTATGATATGAAGACAGGAAGTTTACTTATTAGCACATGTTAAATGTTTGTTGGTATGAAGACAAAAGTTGTAGTGCAGTTTGCATGTTTTTCCTGCACAACTTTTTTCAGATAAGAGTACAAGTTTATCTGTCTTTGCATCCTTTTAAAAAAGAGGAAGATGCTTGCATTAGTTTAGGATAGTATGCAAATTCAGTGCAATATGTTTTTAGAAGTGGCAAGCATTTTACTCCCCCCCCCCCCCGCCCCAATACAGAATGAGCTGAAATACTCTGAGAACCTTTGGTTTAAATAACCATGTCCTGTTTGTAATTCAAAAGGTGGGTTATTTCTGTCCGTGTTACAGTATGTATTATATGTATTTATACAGCGTAATATAGTATATATTGCACCTGTTTAGACATAAGTAGAGGTCATTATTATAGCTGTTGTGGAGGGAAAGTTGCTTAATATATGTGTGTGTGTGTGTGTGTATTTGGGGGAAGGGAATACTGGGAGGACAGCCCTCTGTTAATTTGTTTACTGGCAACCTCTTCCAGAGCCTGCCTCCTCAGTAAGATCAGTTTTCTGTGCTCCACTATTGTCTGGGGAAATCTATCTTCAGGAGTTGCTTTCTTAAAAAAGATCTCCTGCCCAATCATCAGTGGGCTTTGTGTAGTTTGCCTGTCAAAAGAGATATGTTTACACCTTCCATGCATGCGTTAAAGCTATCGGGTTACAAAGCAGAGTGGCTGATGCATTTCAGTCCTTCGTGCTAATATGCACACAGACAAAAATGTATTTATGATAATTACATGGACTGCCTGGAACAATGCATTCCAACATCCTGTAACATAAATAAGGAAGGTGGGGCCAGCTGACATTTGTTTGCCAGAAATCCTGATCTCCACTATATATACTCTTCTTAGTCTGGCAGCGTTGAACCTGTTGCTGTATTAGCCGAGTTGTATTTTGCTAGATAGGGGAAGGAGGGTTGTCTGTGTCTGGTAGGAGGGCTTTGTCTGTGTGCCTCTCTCTCTCTCTCTCTCTCTCTCTCTGTTCTCTCTCTCTCTCTCACACACACACACACACTCTCGCTTGCTCTTGCTCTCTTTTGCTCTCTCTCTCTCCCTTTCCCGTCTCTGTGGTTTGTAAGGTAGGTTGCAGTGTGTGTATATACACAACATCAAGAGCAGGAAAATGGACTCATTAGGGAGGCAGGCAGTCATTACCATTCACACTGCACTTCCAGGGAGACAGCGACTATGAGGAGACAAACTGGGGAGCAAGGTAGGCCAGTCAACTTTTATAAAAAGAGAGAGAATTCTGCTTTCCCTCCCCCATAATTTTCCTCCCTCGACACTTCTCTATTATATCATCTCTTTTTGCTTTTTTATTTTAGAGATGTAAGTTTGTGAGATCTATGTGTCAGCTTAAATTTTGGAACATCTCTAGAAGGCCTTCCCTTTTACAAATACTTCCCCTCCTCCACTTATTTAAGGCTTTGGTCCTTTAAAATAATTCACTTTAATTACTTTTTTTATTTAAAATCAGTGAAGGAAACAAATATGTTTGTTTTTCCAACACTAGTTCCAAGTAAATCAATATCTTTCACTCCTTTAAAACAACCCTCTCCGTATGTTAGTGGATCTCTGCTTTTTCCTTTCTGTTTATGCAGTTCCATCTGTCTGTCCATATATCATGTTCTCCTTGTTTACTGCTAAATGCCCCCCCACCTTTTTTTGGTTAGTATTTGCCAACGAGTTTTAACTGTAACTCCGGTGTCCAGAGCTTACAGTGACTGTTCTTTGTTTGATATCTGTTAAGTTTAAAGTCCATATTTACTAGGTATAAAAATACAGCCTGGAAATCAGGCTGCAGTGTTCTGAATAGAGGATTTTTAAAAAATGTATTTTGGGAAGGATGATCTTGAATGTATTCTTGCACGTTTATCAGTCTGTACTGATTTCTTTACAAATTATTTTTTCCTGCTCGTTTGTTGAAGAAAGATAAAGACACTATTGTGCTTATTTTAGGGCATTACAGGACATCTCTTGAGGAAAAACTTTCTAAGAGGGAGTTAGTATTCCTTGATTTCACTCCGTCTTCCTCCTGTTGAGGAAGGGAGATGATCTTATGTACAATGTACCCAAAATGTGGGAGAGGATTTTTAACACTTCCTTCATTCCTCTCATTAACTATATATTATTTCAAGAGCTGAATATATTTTTTTACAAAAAAAATTGTCAAGGAAAGGATTGCAATGCAAGCTGTAGCTCATGTTAAATGGACTGGAGGGCTTACCCCCCCCCCCTTTGCACACTTCCTTTTTTATGGGTTCAAAAGCTGGCTAAACTGATGCATTTAAAAGGGATTTCAAACCTGAACTCATGTCAGGGCTGCCACAGAATAAAACTATTCCTCTGCTGGCTTGTATTACATAGAAGGACTGAGAAAGAAAGTGGAAGGGAGTTACATAAAATGTTCAGGGAAATCAATGAGTAATTACTATACTATAGAAAATGGATGCTAACCAGTGGAGATCTTTCAACAATAACAATCCATTTAAAAACATGATTATTAAATAACAAAAGACAGCCCTTATTTTAAATTGTGTTAGGCCTTTTGAAGAAAAGACAGAACAGAAAAGAGGCCTCAGAGCTATTTACCTAACCCACCTAGGACTGAGCAGGATATACCGAAGCTCATGCACATTCATCATTTAATCTATTATTTCAGGATAATACAAAGTTGTTTTTTTTTTAGTTTCTATCAGTGTTTCATTTTTTTAAAGGAAAACCTTTTAAAAAATGAAACCTCCACTCTTAAATGAGGCCACTACTGAGTGAACTAGCCAAGTTAATCTAAACTAGTGCAATAAATGATCCAGCAAACTTGGCACATTTGAGTTCCCTCTCACTTTGCATTGTTCCCAGCTTCTTACACTTTCATCTTAAGCATACTTGGAAGAAAGTTTCATTGAAAAGCAGTTTTGGTTTGCTGCATTATCAGTGTTTTAGTATTGAGGTTTGACAACTTTTTTTGCAACATTGATTTTTCTCCAAATTCTGTAATTTCATATAGTAAATTAGCTGTCCGTTCTCATATAAGAACAGATTACCTCCCAATTGCTTGTCAGATGTGTTTCTTTATAAACATGTATAGCAACAGAGCACTTGAATCTTAAATCTTATGTCAAATCTTGACTTTGGTAGAGGACGTAAGATTGTGAGTACCACAGCTTGCAAACTTAAGTGTTTCGGAGCAATTTGATGGTCAAATTGGTGAGCTTGCAGCAGCAGTATTTATTAGCCATTCACCTCTTTTAATATGTGTGTATTTTCAGACACCTGATGCTTACTTTTGTACCAACAGAAGCGTATACTCTCTTACATGGTAGCTTTTTTTACTTAGTAGAATTGTTGTAGGTCTGAGCTTTTATTTAGATATAGGAGTTGCTGTATTGGTAAGGTGTTGTATACTGTGCCAGCTGTTGTACATCTCTTTTAAAAGATTAAAATATATTGCTTACTTTTATAAAAGCCTGAGGCAAGCAGAATGTAAAGTTGTAGGAAGCAAAGCTGAATATGAAATAGTTTTTTCTTGTGCCTTGCTCTGAAGAAAAATGTCGGATTAAAAAAGAAATGTTGCCGTTTGAAATATTTAATTTTCTGTATAAAGTTTTTTTTTCTCTTGCAAAAGCTCTCTTACTTAACAGGTAGATTTTTGATAGGGACTTGTACTGAGCTACAGAAAGTAAGCTTAAGTTCAGAAAGGAATGTTTTGGTCTGAGTAGTAGTGTAGTGAATGAGATTACCTGGTTGCACCTTGCAGTTCTTTTGAAGCTCCTTTTTACCTGCCAGTAAAACATCTTACAGTGGGGTTGGTCACCGTATGCTTTATTTTAGCATTGGAGCAGACAGTTATCTAACACACCCACATGAGGAAGTACTCTGAAGCAGTTATTTCATGCTTTGCTATGCCCTGTAGCTAAAACAGTTTGGACTGGCTTGTGTATGTGTATTCTTTTTTAACTCCTCTGAGAGTACTGTCAATGTCTGTTTTTTAATGGGGCAAGCAGTCAGACTCTGTCAAACTGCTACTAAACCAAAGTTGTTTCGTCAAAAACTTAAATCAAGTTCAGCAAAAAATAACTCCTAAAGTTCACTGACTTCATTGGCCTTTAGCTGAAGCCTTTATGGAAGATGAAAAAAAAATCTACTTATTCTGATGAAGTCACTTGGAGCAATTCTCTCTTCTGGATATTAAAATTATTGTAAATATTCTATATTCTGCTGTTTTTCTGCGAGAGCTTTAAACACATGAATGATCAGCTCCATTTACAAAAATATTTGAAAAGTAAAAATCTACAAAGGGGTTTTAAAACCCATGTTTGTGTTCAGCTGTAGGGTTTTAAGGCCTTTAAAAGAACCTTACTGCATCTCCAAATGTAGTATTGTGAGGCCTTTTTTATGTATAACTATTTCAAGTAACATTTTTAATAGAAAAAGATGAGAAAATGATCCCTCTGGATTGCTTTTATCCTTATGTAATTTTATAGAACTTATCTATGGAAACACAGCAAAGATAGTTCCTATTGTGAGTAGTTTTGGAATAACAGCTCCTATTTTTTATTGGTTATTTAAGTTTGGTTAAAACATTTAAACAAACAGTTTGATTTTTTTAAAACTAAGAATTTCAGTAGAATCTGTTCTCTTTTAAACAGCTACTCTTTTCTCTAGACTGAGTTGGCAAGGCAGATCCTACAGCAACAGGCAAATTGTCAGTAAACAAAAGTGAAACTGGGTTCATAGAAAATGCTTGTCCATCTTCAGTAAACACAAAGTAAACAAACAGCTATAAGTTGGGTTTTAATACTTTTTCATCTCGAGTAGCTGAAGATTGTAATAGACAACAATGTTATTGTATTATGATGATGAGCCAAATCTTGGGGCTTCTGTGCCACGTTTACTATTTTCATACCGAGGCAAAAGTTTATTTCTTCCGAGACTTGGGATCAATTCAACTTAATTGTAACATGTTTTTGATATTCCTGTTAGACATTTAAGTATTCAGAACACTGTATAGAACTAACTTTGCTGCTTGTTTTTAGAGTATAAAAGATGCCATTTGCTTTCCTGTAGTAATAGGGTCTGATCCTTTGGTCCCCAAATGCTATGGCACTTTGAAATAATTACTTGAAGGCTTTGTTTTCACCAGAGTTCAAAATGGACCAGCGGGAGCTAAGAGTACCGAAAGCAGTTTTAATCATTTAACTTCTTTAAGCACTCAAGTGTAGTTTGGCATAGTTAGAAGGAATTTTGTACAGGGATAGGCATATCTAAGTTTCATCAGTCAGAGGATGAGTGGTATTAGGGTGGGGAATTCTCAGAGTTTAGATAAGATGGGTAATTTGGGACGGTATAATGAGTACAAATCCATATCTTCTTGAAACCAAACAAGTACAAATCTTATTAATTGTGTTTTATGTAGATGCATCATAGTGTATATGAAATGAATACAACAGTGGCCATCTATCAGTTGTTTGGCTTTGGTTACAAGAGTGCAGAGGATGTCTGTTCCGTGACTTCACCCACTCTATTGTCAGTCTGCTGTCCCTCAATTAGTAGGAAGCCATATTGGCACTTTAATTGGGAAGAAGCTTTTGTTACTGCTGCCTTTGCTCTTCCCGTTCTATAAACAGTGTAAACTGTTAAATTGGCACTCATAATACCAAAAGAGGGATCTGATTTAGGAACATTTTACTGCTATGTGTGTGGATGGAAATATAATTAAATCAGTTCCCACTTTCCCTTTTTGATACCATATTCAGAATTAGGGTTTGAGTTTCTAATTTGGGTTTTTAAGACGACTGTTTGGACTTCCTTTGAATATGTACACATAACAGCAAATATAGCTGCTGAATCCACATATAAGATTCCAGTTTGGTGACTGAGAACTTGCTGCAGGCTCCCTCTTTGAATACCTGTATCCTTTTCCCTGTTACAAATGAATTCTCCCTCCCCACCTGATTTGTTGTAATCCTAATTTGTGGAATTGGGGCTAATTTGAGTGGTAACTAGAATTCTTTCCAAACAACAGTTGAAATAATTGCTCTGGTAGTCTGGATAGTGTAACGTGCGGACGTAGTTAGAGAAAACCATAGAAGAGGTGTAGGAAATTTGTATGCAAACAGATGGGGAGAAAGCCCTCTTTTTAGAGTTTAGTGGAATTTGGGAATGCAGCAACTAAATTGAACCAATGTATTAGCAAGAACGTTAGAATATTGATATGTCGCGCTGCCTCACAAGTCACCAAAATCACCCTGTCCTGTGTCTTTGTTGCTGATTTAGTTTGACGTAAGTTTTTCCCAGGATGTTATTTCTGTTTACCCATTTAACACTTATTTGAGGTAGGGTTTAACAAATCCTAGGCTCCAGATTGCTATGGTACCTAGAAATTTAATTGTGATACCTAGTATTTTCTGCAATGATTTTATTGTAGTCTGTCAGTGATCTGCAGAAGTACAAGCTTATGTCAATTCACATCACAGTGTTTGCTGCAAGTCATCAAAATAATGTATGTTCATGAAGTTGTTGTAATTGCTTTTTTATATGTGAATTTTCTGTCAGTGGTTGTAGAGGAGTTCATTTATTTAACCAGTTGCTTTCTTTAGTGGCTCTAATAATCAGTATTCAGCTTTTTAATGCAACAATAAATTTATGAGAAATTGGGCAGAAGTTAGGTTAAAATTAGATGTTAATATTGCTTGTTATGCTGATAACAAATACAGTTATGCTATTTCTATGTACTAGAACAATTTCGTCATAGCTTTAATAAAATTACAAGAAACTGAAGAATTTGGGATTTGGTTTTGTAGTAGCAATGATAAGAAAATATGGTCATTAAAATAAAAAACCCTGAAGGCTAAAAAATGAGCCTGCCAAATTCTTGCCCTGGCTTTTACATCTAAAAGAAATTTGTCAAGACCTGACTTGAGCGTAAGTTCTGTTGAACTTAGTGGGGCTTTTTTCTGAGTGATCATGCATAAAACCGGATTGTAAAGAAGGAAATTACTTCAACGTGATGTTACATTTGATTGAAGAGCAAATTTTTACCAATAGTTAATTAGTATGATATGATGAGACTTCTGAGTGACAGGTCCTATCCAGTTGTAATATCATGGCAATTTACAACCCCTTAAACTTACTGAGTATTGTTTATTTTTTCTCCTCTGTGTTAAAAAGTACAGTTTGAATGTTTTAGGAAGATGGGACTGAAAATTGGAGATGTTTTCAAATTGCAGTTATTCTGTTTACCTTGCTTCATAAGAGACCATAGACAAGTCATAATGCAGAAAACAGGAGATAAATGAATGTGAGCCGCCTCTTCCAGTAGAGGAAGCAGTATTTGGAGATGTCGATAACTGGAGAATAGAAAGGTCAATCTTGTTTCAGTCAAAAGCTGTATCTTGCACTGGAATAAATTTGGTAAATATAATTGGTGATATGGTACAGTGCATACTGGTATGAGATTTACATTGCCCCCTGGACTCAATATATATCAACTAGCAGCAGAGCCTGTTGTGTGAAAAAATACAACAAGCTCTGGAAAACTGTTCTTGGTCATTTTTTATTTTACATGAAATATAGCAATCAGTCATCAACATCGAAAGAAAAGTGCCTGAGTGCTTCTTTCAGTGGCAAGCAGGCGCTTTGCAGCGGCCTGGAGACCAGAGTGGGAGGGTGCTGAGGGGAGGTGCAGGGAGGAGTGCTTAGGCAGCGGGCCCCCTCCCAGTGGTAAGGAGGCACTTCGCAGTGGCCTCGAGGCCACAGTAGTCAGCAATGTGGCCTGTGCGAGGATAAAAAGTGAGTCGTCACCAATACAGCTTGCCTTTTATATAGTAGGATTTGTTTTGCAAACAGTATTAACATGGTTGCCATATAGAGGGAGTGTTCAGGAGTGATGGAATTAAACAGTAAGGATTATTAGGTTACTTCAACACCATCTTGTTTGGCATTTGATCTTTTTATCTCTGGGGGTTTGCTCCAGTGATCTTGGCAAACTTCTAGACTTGAGTCTGTAAGAAAGGCAGACTATAAATGAAATTAGTTATTAATTAATTAAATAAATAAGAGGCAGAATTGCAAGGATAGACAAAATGGCCCTCCTCAGAAACCACATTTCCTCCCTAGTGTGATATTTAAATTTCGATATTGGATAATCTTTTATATATTTAGATGTTTTTAGAGTTCATCTGGAATTAAAAAGAGGACTCTTACTGCGTCTTTGTTTGATCCCAGAAATGCCTGAATCATTGATATGTATGCCTATGGACCTAAAGAACCCAAATTTTCTATGCTTATCAGAACTTTCAATGCTTTTCTGAGGATCCCTGAATAATAAGAACATAGAAGTACATGCCAGCGGAACAAATATTTTTTCTGGTGTCCACAGTCTCTGCAGACAGACTATTTGAGAACACCTGTAGTTCGTGTTCAGTTTTGTAAACAGTTGGCAGAGGGTGCCCACATATGATCACAATATCTGTTCTAACAGGGTTTTTAAAATTATCCATAGTTAAATAGGTTGTTTCCTTAAAAGCATAATGAATTTCTTTACCTGAACAATTACATATATCTACCAGTTCTGGTAACACTTACCCATAAGTGCTTTGAAATAAAAACAATTGATAACATTCACTAATAATTAATATATATAGTTTTTATATATTGCCAATTTTAGTACATTTTTGCCAATTTTGAATATTACTAGAATGGTCTGAAAATAAGTGGCTTGCCTGGTCACAGTATTATACATATCTGAGGAACAGATTTAATGGATGGTTGGCAGCCAAAATGTTGGATACCTCTGCAACTTTGTAGTGTTTTGACAGACTCACACAAGGGTATCACTAGTAAAACAGAGGTCAGACATGTTTGTCAGATGTGGTATGACTGAAAAAAGTACAAAAAAGATTTAACAACCAAAAAGGAAAATGCATCATTGTAAACTGCCAGAGCCACCAGGTGTCCAGGCCTCCCAAGATCTTTACATATAGAAACAATAACTTGATTTACTCCAAATTCAACTAAATGATTTTATTAATAATTTATAGCCCACTTCTTTAAACATTATTCAAAGGTCCTTACAAAATCTGATTATAAAAGATGTAAAATATACCAGATTTTAAAAGATAATAATTATTTATAATAAATAAAATTTCTGTTAACTAAAATGTCTTCACTATCTGGAGAGTGGCTAGGCCTGGGAGGAACTGAGAGTCCTAGCCAACTAAAGCTTGGGCGTGTTTATAGCAGTAGAAATCTGGGTCCACATTCCTCTCTGTAGTGGTTGGCTTTACAAATTAAGGGAAAATCCAGGCATTGTAACTAATCTGATTGTAACATTGCTATGGGTTCTGGAAAAAATGGTTTACAAGTACCCTGCTCCTTGTTCACCCCTCTTGTATATGCCAGTTACTCTGCCAGGCATGCTGCCCATGCAAAAGTGAAAGTCTTTTTTCCACCACTAATATGAGTTCTGCCTTGAAGTATGCAAACTAGAGATGGGCACGATCTGCATTACGATTGAAAAAAACGCACGATAATGGCGATCGCGCAATTGGGACCTGGAGGATCGTGCTCGGGCACGGCCAACAATTCAGCGGTTGGGAGGGTGGCTGGATCGGGGTGATCGTGCTCGGATCAGGAAGCCAGACACTCAGGCGCCAGCAATCTATTCCCCTGGCAATGGAGCCAGGGGAATGCCTGAGCTGTGTTTGCCCTCCTTCTGTCGCCCTGGAAACCCGAATGGAAGCCCAGCTTTCCTTGACCAGCAGGACTTCCTTCCAACCACGGAGCAGCAAAGCAGTCACCAGCTGGGAGAAGACACCCAAGGGAGGGAGGGGGAAGGGGGTGTTCTGTAGCCATGGGGACTCCAATCTCATCCCTGCAAACCCTGATAGGCAGCTCTGATGGCCAAACACAGACAGCCAGACACAAACACAGATGCCGCTGGCATCAGCCACCGTTCCTGTTTCGCTGGGAACAGCGGGGCGCTCCACGATCCACGGATCAGAAAAGTGAGATGATCAGTGTGGATCGTTAATTCGGGATCGTCGCCGGCGCCAATCCACGATCAGTTTGATCGGTATTTTGGGGGGGATCGTGTCCACCTCTAATGCAAACTATGTCATCCCTAGTTTTGCCCATAGATGTTTTTCTTTATGTGTTCCTGCTAGACTTAGTTGAGCTCTTTAAGTCCTTTGGTCTTTTAGGACAATCCAGCAAGCAGTTGGCTTCCCTCTACTCCCCTGTGTCCCTTTGCATATGGTCCAACATTTTGCTTTCTTTTTGGGGAAGATCTGGATTGTATTGGACTTTTGAAGTCATAAAAGGACATCTTGTCTTTCCCACTTCTACTGAATATTTGTTTTTGCAGCCAGACCAGGGAAAAGGAGCCTTTTCTAGTGTCTATAATAGCAACAACAACAATAATAATAATAGTCCGCCCTCCCCGTGGACGGGCTCAGGGCGGATTACAACATACAGATAAAAACACATTGATTCAACAGTACATTAAATAATTATAAAAGCCAGATTTAACAGCATAAAAACAAACTCTGCACTATGTCTGCCCATGAAGATGTTGATGTGTCAGCAAACAAAATGAGCTGAAGATTGTAGTTGGCCAGACACAATAGAAGCAATTGGAGCTCAGTGGTACAGCCATTGCTCCAGGAGTTTGCTTTGGTGCCTTGGATGTAGAATTGGCCCTATATGCTGAGCAAAATGGTCTGGCATGCTGCTGTTCGGCATATGTGCCAGGAGCTACATCCCCCTAAGCTAGACTTAATAATGCAAGTATGCTTTGACTTAAATGGCATAGGTTGGTTGCTAACATATTACTCTAGTTGGTCAGTATTATGTCTCATTTCCCATGTGCAGGTGTCACATCATAGAGATGCTGTCTTCTGAGCTAATGATGTATAGAATTGGCCCACTCTTACGGCAGAGATTCCAAAACAAATGAGCCATTGAGAATGAACCACCTTCCTGTCTCTTTTGCTTTCATGTGTCTGCAGGTCACAATTAGAGTTTGGTGTAGCTTTGGACAGCTGCTCTTTCTGTCTCAAAACAGAGGATTTGGCATTGGGAATCTTTAACCTGGCACCTGCACTAATATTAAATTGACAATAAGTACTGCTAGAACCAATAGAAACCTGATTCAGAAGTCAAGTTGGTGCTGACTCATAGATGAACTGTTTGAAGTCCAACAGCTTGTTTCGTAACTTCCAGCATTTCATAAAAATCCTCCCCCTTCTCGCCAATTGCTGCCAAGATTTTAAGGTTTCAGAACTGACTCCAACTGGACACAGACAAGTGTGTGTGTTTTAAAAAAGTGACTTACATTTCCTAAATAAGTTGGTTCATTCTGCACTATATAGACTTTAAACCATTTGTCCTATGGCCAGTACAGATCAGCCTGAAATTTTTCACTACTGTGAAGGCAGCTCCTGCTTGGTGCAGTGTACCTACCCCCCAACATTATTAAACCATACATTGTTTAATAATGTATATAGGAGAGAATCTGCGCACGCATGTGCGCGCGCACACAAACAATCTGAAGCCTTTTTTTCCATCTAAACATTTTGTTATTGCTGGTGCTACATAGTCCATTTTTATTCATTGATTTTGATCTTTTTTCTGGAGATTTTTCCTTGCATGCTAAAAATGGAGTCTTTGATGCTTTTCTGATACTCCGCTCCTTAATAATGTACATGGATATAAACTCTTGTTTGTCTAAAACTTACAACTATTAGAAGAATGAACTTGATGCTAATTCCACAAATATGGTGAGAGCAGTGTTTGTAAGAAAGACTGGACTGGTGCTCATCCATTGGGTAGCTGGCCATGTTTATAGTGTACAGCTGTAAGCACAGAAAGTGTTCAAAGGAAAGATAACAGCTTTTCCCCCTCAGACATCAAATGGTGGACATGGGACTTACAATGGTGTGTGATTGTCTTTGTTGATTGTAGTGTTAATTCTGGCTACAGAGCACCACTTATACCATGCTTTATACCAAGTCTGATCATTGGTTAATCTAGGTCAGTTGTGTCTGGCAAGCATTTTGGAGTCTTAAGAAACTTTTCCCCAGCTACTGAAGTACAGCTGGTAGAAAGTGAACCTGGGCCTTCTGGGTACAACTTATCTGCCATTCCTACTGATCATTTACATAGCTTGGAGAAATGCTTTCAGAACTCTTAATGTTTTCTTTTGATATTATGCTCCATAATAGTTTGTCTGCAAATTTTGCTGTTTCACTATTTACATTCTCTGACACTAAAACTCAAATTACGAAGTTGAGTACCATCACTTCTAATATAGAGTGCCCCACTTTTTACTTTCTTCATTGTGCAGGTAACTGATTCCTATCTTGTACTCCCTATTTTAACCATTTATCTATTGATCCATAAGTGGATCTGTCTTAACTGTTAGTCGTAGATATTTTGAAATTCCAAATATTTGGATTTTATTTATTACTAGCTTGATACCCATGCTTCGCTACACTATTTAATGACTTTAAATGCAGTTATAATACTTATGGGTATGTAACATTTTTTGGTTTGTGGGGGTTTTTTTAGTTGGTTTTGGAGTATAACAGCATAGTACCCAAGCTTCACAAAGGTGTTTGAATAAAGTGAAGTGTGTTATCCCTATTCAGGAGTCTTGTACCATCTTTCTTCAACTGTCTGCAGTTTCCTTTACCCAGTTTTTACCTCTGAATACAGAGTTCCACACCTGACCAATTGGGGGAGGGGGGAAGCATGCAGGAACCTGCCAGCTACACAGGAAAGCCAGGCCCCACAGGGAGATTCCACACAGACGCTATAGAAGGGCTCCTCCAGGTGCCAAAATGCTCCCAACTAACAACTTAACTATCCAGAGGTTAAGGACATATATTCATGTACACATAAATAATTTAAATATATATATATGGAAAAGTGCAAAGTGCTAAAGTACTTAAACAAATATAAAGGTATATAGAAGTATGTTAAAGCCAAAGTGAATCTGAATATCCACTATATTCACAGGTTATTTCATATCAATAAATACTTTTCATATCAATCAATAAATATGTCAATAAATATCACATTCAATACAATAAATAACCGGCAATAATTATATAGAATTTGAGCAGTCCAATTGGTGAAGGACAATAAACAAAGGACCTCTGTAAAGTAGATGTCCTATACCAATGCTGGTGAGTATGTTTATAGCACTTTAGCACTTTGCTCTTTTTCAAATATATAAATTATTTAGGTGTACATGAATATACGTCCTTAACCTCTGAATAGTTAGGTTGTTGGTTGGGAGCCCACAGGGAGATTGGCAACCCTAGTTAACTTTTAGGGGAAGTCTGGGAGGTGCATTTTACCTCAGGACAGATTCAGTGACTCCCAATAGCAACTGCATACTATTTAGAATGTGGGGGGTGAGGACCAATCAGGCCGCATCTGCAAATGACCTCTGTGTTCCAACTTTCTCGGGGGGGGGGGGTGAGGTGTGGAATGTTGTGATCCCCAAACAGCCCACATATGCAAATGACCTTGAAAGGATGGCCTAATCAGGAAGAGTGGCCGAGCTGGCAGTGGGCGGGAGTGCAAGCAGGCAGCAGCCTGCCAGCCACACCGGGAAGCTGTATCTCTTTGGGAAAACACATTTTACCCCTTTTTACCCCCTTAAAAGGTGAATTTCTTAACAATCCTTTCTTCGTGGGTGTTTACATCATGAAAGGAATGTTTCCCCCAAATTTCATGTTTCTAGGGGTTTGAGCTGGGCATTGATGAGTCAATCAGAACTCTCTCTCTCTCTCTCTCTCTCTCTTTCTCTCTCTCTCTCTCTCTCTCTTATTCATTTGTACCCCATCCTACAATTTGTAAACGCAGGCACATAACTGTTTAAGTATATCTTTTGAAATCTACTTTGATGGCATTTACGAAGAAGGGGAAATCAAATAAATCTGTAGAATTTGGAGAATGAGAAAACACAGCAAGTGATGAGGATATTGCATAATATTTTTAGTGAGTTTTAATTCTATGGAGCAACAGTTAACTGATTACTTTTCTGATTTTTAAGAATAATAGAAGTTTGACTATAGTGGTCATTGATCAGAAGGGTGTTATTTGTCCAGCTCTACATTAAGTGAAACTACAGGAAAATGGTCAGCAACAATAGAACATTGTCAGCAGTGGAAAAGTGAGGACAAGAAGCTTCAACTGTCTGTGAGAAGAAAAGTCTATAAGCAGGTAGATTGCTAGTTCTAACAACAGTAAGATTAGGACTTTTCTCCAAAGAGGAATTAGAATCCACATTTTGTCAATACAGAAAATAATCTGTTGTAAAGTGGAGGGCAAAAGTTAACTCAATTTAAATGGTAATCAACTGAAGTTTGGTAGAGGAATCAACTGAAGTTTAAATTGCAAATTAAATATACTTACCAGTTCATTGGAAAGTTGAGACTGATACTGCCATGTAGGCTACGGAGATGTTATACCTGAATGACTTATACGGTTTTCTTTTGAGAAAGTGGAGTGGGGATTCTCATTTCTGTGCAAAAACTTTTATATCGTTTTCATTATGGTAATGAAACCGAAGAACTGGAGCTGAAGCATTCAATGGAAATCAGTGTCAATATGTATCTTTTAAACTTGGATCTTCCAAGATAATAATGGTAGTTTCTCTTTTTTTATCTCTTCTGAGTTACTTCATTAGGGATTATTCTCTATTGTAGGGCCTCCTATCGGTGAAAAAAACCAAGTTAAAGATAGCCATTTAACATCTTAACTATTCAGTTGCAAATCCCCTCTCACTTAAGAGGAGCTATACCCTTTCCCTATACCCTATATATCTCTGTGTGTGTGTATGTACATGTGTATATGTATGTATATGTATATGTGTGTGTACACATGGATATATATATATATATATATATATATATATATATATATATAATTAGTAATAATAATATGCAAATACATTCATTTAACTGAATAAAAGCCAGTTGATCAACTAAAATCTGATTTATCTTTCATTAAAAACTCTTAATCTTAGTTAGATTCTTTTTGATCCTTTGGATTTGCAAATTCCATTTTCTCTTCCACATTATTTGGCTGAGTAAAGGTCAGAGTGGCATTTGAAAACAGAGTGAGAGCATTTATCAATGGAAATCAGCCAGAGAATGAAATAGGATAGATCATTGGATATGCCCATCTGATGATGCAACTGAAATAGCTACCAATTACAATTGAACTTGCGGTTCTACAGCAACTTTTATACAGCTATCTCAGAATATTTTTGTGAATGCTAAAGGTTTCAACTCTCTCCTATTTCTGTACTGGATCAAAGGATTTACATCCCAATAAGTATGTTTTGGATTTCAGTCCTAATGAGCTATTAGAATGTTGAGTACTTTTTGTTTTATGAGTGTGCTGATTTTCTCCAGGCTGTTTTTTTGTTTCCAGAGTAAAAAAAAACACAAAAAAACAGTGTATTTAGCATAACTTTTTCAACAATCCTTTGAAGTTACTCATTTGGCCCTTCTACAGTCATAATTGCCTACTGAACTGTAGAGAAGTTTTTGAGACCCAGATGCCAAGAAGAATATTTTACAGAGAACTGGTCAAATTTGATTATTCTTTCTGTGTTCTTTGATAATAAAAGTACGGAAAGTCTGACTGTATTATGGGGGAACACATTGTGGCTATGCTTGTTCTAGTGAAAAAGAAGCAGCACTGTGCCTTCTCCACGTTCTTATGGGATCTTAAAGTGCTGTTCCTCATTCACTAGGTAGATGTAGCTGTCGTTCATTTCAAAGCAAGTCTCATATGGAGAAAATCAGAATCAAAGAATTTGCTAGGTTAAGTTCTGTGAGATTTTCGAGCTTTTCTATGTGATATTATCCATGGAGAATGAACACATGCAAGTAGTAATGGTGGCTAAACAGGTGTGTCACTTATGTATTGCAGATCTAAACAGGACGAGAATTGTTCACAATTCAACCTGAAATGTTAGATTAGAAAATAGCCTAATTTTTCTTGGAATTAAAGTTCAAATTTTAATGATCTTTGTTTCCCATTGTGATTTTACTCTCTGTCTCATAACATTAATCATAGTGGCAAAAGTGGGCTTGTACTGTATTTCATTTAGATTCATAGCCTACCTCTTCTCCAGGGATAGTGGTAGATTATAGTCCCATGAGCACACTGTCAGCCACAAGCCATAATCCTTTCTCAAATCCATCCTCCCATTATTTCATTTTCTCTCTCAATCTCACTTGTCCAGCTTTCCCTTCCCACTGTTCTAAATTTTCCCTTGCATAGATGTCTTCTCCCAAGCCAATGTTTTCTCTTTAATTCCATCTAACTCCCACTCACCCCAAGTCCCAGCAGAGGCCAAACCTGGAACAGCCAAGTGCAGTAATGCCTCAGATTTTCTGTGGGTCAGTTACGATATATTTAATGCTGTTAATGTTTGAGTCATTGATTGCTGTGTTCAATTCAGAAAGTTTCCATTTAAAAAGGAGAGGGAGGAATGCTCAACTTTTGCATCTGAGACATTAAAGTTTCATGGAGCTGAAACTTTGGAACTCCCTCCCCAAGGAGATTCATCTATCTCTGTCTATCATTGCCTTTCAGCAATGAGTGAAGACATTTTTGTTTTATTTACTCTCCCATAACTGTTGTTGGCCTTCCTCCATGGTTGTGTTATGTATGTATGTGTGTTTATATATTTTTATTGAAATGTTTAACTGTTTTATATGTACACTATTTTAAATGTTCTTTGATGTTTTAAATATATTAATGTTTTGATTTTCACCACCTTGGGGACCCTGTATGGTTGGTAGAGCAATATAGGTATTTTTAAAGTAAGTATGTGAATCACCGTTCTTGGATTATTTGAGGCGTAATATATAACCATGAACCTTCTTCAGGAATGGCTTTCAGAGATTATAAGGCAAATGGGACCATTGTCTTGAACCAGATTTTTAAAATACGTACTTTCAAGTTTTAGTAACTTTCAGGAGGCTCCTGCAAGTCAGGATGAGAGTTGTTAAACTTTCCTTTTATTCGTCTCCACAAGACTAGAGATGCTACCATTGGACCTGTTGCCAAATTAACCTCCCATTCTTTTAGCATGTCTACCAGTTTAATAACTTTGAGGTGTCTTATTGCAGCAATACAGCTATTGGGAAATGAAAAACAAAGCTGTTATGAGGTTAGCTGAAAGAATGAGTTTGATATTTGGTGGGAGTGGCTGTTATCTCTGCTAAAAATGCATTAGGTGGTCATTCACCTTACAAGGCGGCTGTAATGATTGCAACAAGATAATATGCGAAGTGCTGCAAACATTTAAACCACATGAATATTTGTCTCCCCCACCACTTTTGTTTTCACATTGCATCTTCACAGTCATTTGGAATAGAAATGTGCATCTAGAGCATTTTTCTGTTACAGATTATGAACTGCTACTGAGATGAGATTTGATTAGACCAAGTTGCAAATTCATTGCTGAGCTAAACAGATAGGAAGCATGCCTCTCCTTGTATAAGCCCCCCAGTAGATCTGATAAAGGATCTGTATGTTTCCCCCAAGAACCCAGATAACTTCTCTACAGGGCTATTTCAGATAGGAGAAAATGTCAACACAGGCTTATCCTAAAATGATTTTAACACACACACCCCGCATCTTTCCTGATGTTGTAGGCCTACAGTCCACAACTCCACATGCTGGGGACACATTTGGATACTTACACATCAATTTTCTAGAGTCTCATCTATCTAGTCTGTTTGTCTAATATAGGAACCTCAGAGGCTGGAAATGGGTCATTATGTCATGTCATAATGACCCATAATGGGTCAATGCCATGCCTTGAAAACATGAGTCTTTTAAGTTGGAGGGCAACAAGAAGCATCTGAATTGGCCAGTCCTTGGAGCCTGGCCTTCTGTCTTTGCCTGGTCAACAAGAGGCTGCATTTTCCTTGCTTCACTTTCAGGCCCCAGCTTCTTGAGCTCTCAGTTTAAGCTGCTGATACCTTTACAGCTCTCTGGCTCTTCATTGTTTCATTTCTTTTTCACTTTACCATTTAAAAAAGGAAGGGTAACATTCCAAATCTAGAGGTATTTGTTGTATCTTGACTCTACAATTTTGTGTTACATGTAGGGTTCCTAAACCATAACCTAGTTAATAGGGATAAAATCCAAGACTTTCTCCAGAACACAGGAAGCCATACCCAAACACACAGCAGCAACCAGTGTTCAAAACCATCCTAACGCAGACAGAACCAATGTCAAACCAGAGGATCCCAGCAAAACCAAACTGAAGCAAGGGACACTTTACAAGCCCAACAGAACTTGTGTCACTCAAAGATGTCAGGCAGAACCCAGTGGCAATTGCAAGTCCAACAAAACCAAAACCAAACCAGAGAATCCCAGCATTCAACCTAGCAAGCCAGTAATACCAGGACAGCAGCCAGACTTGGCAGTATCACACGGCAAACAAGTTACACACACAAAGTAACACTGCCTTCCTCTCTTCTCCTGTTGCCTGGGAAGCTGGGAAACCTGCAACAGGAGAAACAAGCTGCTGCAATCTTTAAAATGAAATTCCCAAATATTCCCAAATATATCTGGATTATTGGATAATGTTAATACTGGATTATTGAATATACCAAAATATCCATATCTGTAGAAGTGAGCTGTGACTCACGAAAGCTCATACCCCACCACAAATTTTGTTTTATAGGTGCTACTGAACTCTTGCTGTTTTCTACTGATACCCAAGTAAGTTGAATGTATCCAAAATACCCAAATAATACCAGATAAGTATTTTTCAAGTACGTATTCAGCTCAGGAACACCGAAATCCTAGTATATTTCTTAAAATCCATGAACCATCAGAGCTAGTATGCTGAGCTGATGTGATACAGAGTGAGCAGCTGTGATACAGATACAATTCATTCCTGAGACCATACTGGAATTCAAAAAATATATGAAAGCTTTGTTTTTTAAATGTATAAAATTTCGAATAATGTCTCTGGAAATTCAGCATTTAGCTGCAATGCATATTCTGTGATCCTTTTGAATACTGTATGGAGACCAGTATTTTTATTTAGAGAAGCACTGTGACTTTGGGACAAATGTATTCTCTATTTATATACTGTGAGAGAATGGAGGCTGAGTGGTTAGGAAGCAAGGCCATTTCACATGTTACAGAAGAAGCTGAGACACAGGTTGTGAGGATGGCTTCCAGAAAAAGTGATTAAAATAACACTAATGAATGATCATGGTATCTTTAAGAATGTGAAATTTAGATAATAGTAGGGGAATTGTAGTTCAGTAGAAGTAACTGTTCAGAATGTTCTTTTTGCTGGTCAGAATGTTTACAAAGTTTTTCGTGGGTTTTGGGGTTCTGAATTACCTGATCATTTGTGGAATGGTTCTGATTTATTAGTTGTTTGCTCTTTTGCTGTTTTTGATTTCTGGTCTTTATTCAGATTGCTCCTTAATTTGCTGCAGTGTTCATATTGCATTTTTTTAAAATTATGATCCATTGTGTGCATTGATTAAATTATAGTTTCATAAGGCATCTTTTTGCACTTTATTTAATCAGTGTGCCTGTGCTCATGAGCCTGTAACCTGTAACTTGTAAAGAAAAAGACACAGACTGAAAACTATGGTTCAAAATATTCAGTTCAGTTCAAAATTCAGTTAGGAATTCTGCAAGTTAACTGGAAAGTAAGATGGAGCAAAATGGAAAGTCCAATTAACTTAAGTTTCTGTAGCTTCTGTAGTATCCGCCTTAGTAGTACTTTTTCTTTGATTCATCTTAATTGTCCCTTGCTTAAATAGAAAGTTGTTTGGAATGTCATATTTTAACTTTGCTCGCGAACATTTTTTTTTGGCCAGTTTTCCTGTACTACCAACTGGTACGATTTTCATCCTTTACCCTGCCATGTTATTTCTCTCTCACTGTGTGTGTGCCTGCTGCTTGTGTTTGTGCCAGGTTTTTCTTTGTCTTTATCAATTTATCATGGCACTCATTTGTGAGAAAAGAGGATATTGGCTGAGTTGCATTTTCAAAAAATTTTCTTTAAAAAGTATGCCTCTTTCAGATTTTGGCTGCTTAAACTTGCAGTCCTGGAGGTGTCAGGAGTGTTGAGGGTGGGGGGAGCTTTTGCATCAGGAAGCATTGTGATGCTTTTTGCATCAGTTTGTCTGTCCATCTGTCTACTGGTCTTTATTAAGCTGTGCAGTGAGACAGCAGGTTACTATCTGTGTGTGCGTGAAATTAGCTAATTGGTGTTAGCAGCAATATTTTCCCATGTTTTATAAGCAAAGTGCAGCAAGGTATATAAATGTAGATATGATCCAGACACACACACACATACACGCACGCAAGCCTGTCGCTGCTCATGCATAGATGCTCAGAAGTAATTAATGTTAATAAGATTTTAATGTGCTTGTGAGATCATAATGAGGAGAAATGAATGCTCTGATTAGAAAAAGGTAACTGCGAGTGTGTTTTGGATTAGAACAAGATTTCCTTTTTTTCTTTTTAATAAACTGCAATTTTAGAACTTGTTTGTGATTGCATCAATCGGTTTTTATTTTCAAATTAGAGGTCTGTTTAGCCATTTGAATGATTAGCCAAATAAATGGGTAAACCCTTGATCATAAAGAACCATGCATATTTGTTCGTTTGCAAAGCAGTGCTTGTATAGGGCTGGGCTCATTTTAATTTTTCTCTGCCTTTAAAGCTGCTTCATAAGCTGCTTCTAGAAACAATGTTCATTTTTATAAATGTAGATACAATCTATGTCTATCACAGGAACTGTAATCAGCCGGTGAAACTACTGGGCAAAGATGGATTCCTATCCCTCAGTCAAGTGTTTTGCATGTGGAGTTTTTTCTTTAATTAGATAACCAAATAGATGTTGATAGTTTTCTTGCTAATTGGAATATATCTACTGCTCTTTGCAGTAACTATGTGTTAAAAGGTGCCTGGTCCTTCTGGACTCAGATGCTGTCAACATAAGCCTACCTAATATCTAGCCAAACTCTAGGATACTTTCCCCCAGCCAATCAGTTCAGTGTCCTGTCTACCGAAGACTGCCTTCCATTTTTATGAAATATTTTAGTTTTCCTCCCAGTTACAAATAAAGATATGAAATACACACAGTTATGATGGAAATTAAATCCTAAACAAGTGTATTAATTGTTTCAATATATTCTTTGGGGCTCTCACAACTGCAGTCACATTCTGGATGACACTTCCTTTGTGGAGCATTTCCAGTGAGGATTTGGGACACAGACTGCTTTGCTGAGCATAGTGAGCAGCCTGGTGGGAAATAAGTATGGCTAGTACTACCCTGTTGATCCTCTTTGACCTTTTGCTTTTGAAGTTGCAAATCATCAAATTCTGGTAGTAAATTTGGATGGAGTATGTTACAACATTGAGTTGAATTTAGCCCTTCTTGAGTAATCATGCTCAGAAGATGGTTCTAGAGGAATGTTTCTGAAGTATAGAGTATATGTTATGGTTCTTCTCAAGGATCTGTCCTTTTACACTCTCCCCCCCCCCCATCTGCATAAAACTATGAGTAGAGATTGGATTGGGTTTTGAGCGAGGCATCATTGATATGTCAGCAGCACCCAGGTCTGTTTCTTGTTTTCAACTTACAGTACATCGGCTAACTGTGAGATATGACTGCTTGCAAGTGATTGTCGAATAGATAATTTCAGGTAGGTGGCCATGTTTATCTGTACTACAACAGCAGGATTTGTGTCCAGTAGCACCTTAGAGAGCAACAAGATTTTCAGGGTATAAGCTTTCAAGAGTCAAAGTTCCATTCTTCAGTTAGAAGGGAAGATTTGATTCTCTAGAGAAGAGAGCTTTGACTCGCGAAAGCTTATACCCTGAAATTGTTGTTGATATCTAAGGTGCTACTGGACTCAAATCTGAAACTGAACTAAAATTGCATGTTAAAGATAGTAGTCAACAAGGTAGTAGCTCTGGTTTTCATTTGTTTGGACCCATCTCCTTTATAGGGACGAGACTTAGAGCAAATAATAAATGAGAGCTACATATCTCTTACATATGATTCCTGTTTCCTTGTGATATTCTGGTTTAGAATCTAATATTAAATCTTACTACTGAATGGTAAAAGTGTGGACCCAAAGTTTTCGTTTGAAAACACCCCAAAACATTTCTCGTATATTATAAACTTGAACACACATGTGTGCTACATAATTACAACAATTTCTGGGTCAGAGTTAACTTCCAATTAGATTAACAGATGGAATGTTGGTGAAAGCGCTGAAGGCCTCCAAGGTAAATGCTGGCATTTTTCACATTCTGGTTGCTTAAAGAGATGCATGGTTACAGTAACTCTTAAGTGATATTCACAGCATTCATACGTTATGTGTTGTGCAAAGCAAATGTAGTGGGGTTTTTTCTCACCTTCCCTCCCATCTATTGCCTTTGTAACAGGTTGCTTTTGTATGCCTGGTTATATAGGTTTATGAGTAGATTCCTCTTCCCACTCTGTCTGGCTGCTTTTCCTGTTTGTGCTTTTGCTTGGTGCCACAATAATGTATCTAGCGATCCTGGCTGTTTCTGAATACCATGGGTCTGGACCCTATTGTACTGGCATGTTGTCCTGAATTGGCTTGCAATGCTGGCACAAGGCAACTAGTTCAGCTGCTATGCTGAAATGGCATTAACTTTCCTCTATCATCTTGAATTTTATTTACTTGATCAGGCCTTTAGACATTGGAATAAACAAATAATACTCAAATGCCACACACAGTCTTCCATATACTGATAAGCAAATAAATGTTAGTCTTGATAAATTACATTTGTGATTGGTGTCTTAGAATCATTGGAAGTTTGTGAATAAGGCACAGTTTTCTTCCATTTGTGCAGTTTGATGGCTTCTTTCTTTTACGAATATATACTATGGACATTGGCTTATAGGATGCCTGGGAGGTGGACCAGAAACAAAACTTAATGTAAAACCTAATACAGCCAGCTATTGATCTAGAAACATAAAATGACTAAATAATTCAGGGACATTCTTCTTAAATTCTTCTCCCATTCCTAGAGTTAAACCTTTGCTTAGAAGATTCTAAACAAGGGGGTGGTAGGAATAGTTCCCAGGAATCAACAATTTAAACCCTCCAAGCTGAGCACTTTTTTGTAAGGTAAATATCCATTATGTACAGTTGGCTGTGAGCAAGATATTAAAACATAGCTTGATTTTCAAGTAAATATTCTTAGGATCGATGTTCATCCAAATGCTTGTATGGAAATTTATTTCCAACGATTATCTTTATTTTTCATATATGGCCTACAGTCCTTTGCATGATTTAAACAATTTAGTGGGAATTAAGAAACAGAACTTCATACAGAATTAGAGCCTAAAACCCCACTTTCTGGGGTCAGCTACAAATTTCAAAGTAGGTTGTAGTTGTAGCTTGTTCTCATTATAAGAAATCGTTCAAGATGCAGTTTCCTTGAAACTATTTTAGTGATGATGTGAATGTAGATGGATTTCCTAAAGTGTGAATATGTGGTCATTTTAAATCACTTAAAAATGACTCAACTGTCCAACCATTCTCAAATGACAAAGGCGATTTTTTAAAAAAAAATCTTGTTTAAATCTACATCGATGAACTGTTATTTTTTCCTCTTTTATTGCAGTTTTTCAGAAAGTTTTAAAAAATTAAAGAAAAGGAATATAAAGATATTAGAAAGAACTAGACTAGTTGGCCTAGGAAAAAAGCTCCATCAACTTCTCAAGATAGTTCAGGGTGTATATGTTCAGGGAGTGGGGGAGCAAATACTAGGTAGGTTTAAAGAAGAAGAAAATAGGCACACAGGAAGTTTGACCTACTTGTTAACTGGAGATTTGAAATAAGGTTTTCTTTTAAAACTGTGGAGTGGTCTTCATGGTGGCAAAGACAGGGTTTCACAGTACAATCTGGACTCATTTATGATGGTGTTATCATTTTTATTTTTAATATGTTACTGTATTGTTTTGTTTTCTCTAAAACTTTGTTTGAATTTTTCATTATGGAGCATATTTCATCTGAGGATGTTACCTATCCTGAATCTTCAAGAGAGGCTCAGTTTAAATGAGCGGACAGATATGCTTCAGGTATGAATGGGGAGATTAAAAGCTTGCAGTTCAGCAGCATGGTAAATAATCTCATGCAGAGAATCACGAGAAGAGATAGCAATAGAGAACAATAATCGTGGCAACCTAACGAATATAAACACTTATAACAATTGCAAAAATATTCTTACTGTTATTGCATAGTTCAATTTGCCATTCAATATATATCAATACACACAGTCTTCATATACAGACCTATACATAAAGTGCTAGTGCAAAGCAATGGTGATACTACCTATAAACAGTTGATACTTTTAAAGTCCATTAGTATTCCTTAGGATCACTCAAAAAGTTCATAGGATCCAACTTCAAGTATAGGTTAAAAAAAATAGAGCAAAAATTGAATTAAGCATTTTTTAGGCATTTTGTTTAAGTAAGTAGTGCAGTCAATTTCATTCCTAATGTTAATGACTGCAATACTTCCGTTATTCACAGGAAGTGAAAGGAGAGATGATTGAGAACAAAGAAATGATGCACTACCTTAGATTGCTTAATGCACAGAAGAATAACTAGTTACAACAAACTATCTTTATTTGTGCAGAGAAAAATTGTGCAATGCAGAATTGGCCTGTGTTTGGCATGTTTGCACTGAGGTTGTATAGGAAGTATATCCATCATGCTTAGTTTGTGTTCTGTGTAGTATTGAATTCTGTGCCCAAATGCCTTCTTTAAGCATGCTTTTCTACATTTGCATTATAGAGACTTAGTTATTCACTTTCTGTTTCAGAAGACTGCTTCTGTTACTAACTAAGGATGTTGGGCTGTGTGCATCAGTCAGTCCTTTGAGGAGAATCTTTCCCATACTTGCTGGCACACCCCCTTGGCACGCATGGGCAACTGTAGGCTAAACTCTGTAGAATAAAGATTCTTTTATCCCTTTGTCTGACACATTTCATTTTATGAGTTTGAATAATCCTGTTCTGCGGAATCAGGCTTTCTTATTTTGAATAAACAGCCTGGATTCACCAGAGTGAGTGTTGTAGACAGAGATGCAAGGTTTTAGGGCTAGTTGTTCTGTGCTCTGTTACTACAGATGTTGTCAGCTTGGTGGTTGAATAGTCCAGGAATACAGAAAACAATAAAACAGATACATTTTTTGTTTCTCATGTTTTACTCCATATCTTATTTCCACTCTTTCCCCACTAATTAGGACAAAAATTGTGTTGGAACCTGTGACTCTTGGCCAAGTGAGGAGGCTTGCTTTAAAGGAAATCTTGCTCTGTCTTAGGATCCAACCCAGTATTTTTACTTCACTGTTGCCTTTGAGGTAGTAGCTCAAATAAGCAGTACCCTATTTTAGCTGTAAGGTATTCTAAAAATTAACTACCTTTCAGCTAGGAGAGCCAGTGCTGTATAGTGGTTAAGAGAGGTTAGGATCTGGGAGAGACAAGTCTGAACTCCCAGTCTGCTATGGAAGCTCACTGGGTGGCCTTGGGACAGTCACACATATTCAGCCTAATCTACATCACAGGATTGTTGTGAGGATAAAATGCAGCAGGGGAGAAATGTGGGGTATAAATGAAGGGCACGAATAAATAGAACAAGCAGTGGTAGTATACTGTAGGAATTACTGCAGGAGGTGAATTTCTTTGCTCCCCTCCCACAGTATATTTTTCTCCACAGAGCTTTAAACTAGTGTTGTATCTTCTCACAGTAGTTTGAAGTGCTTCTGGGGTTATTTTATTATGAAGAACATATACAGATGTACTCATAATAATAATGCTAGATGAATAAGAAACGTTCATTTTCGTGTCTTCTGTGCAGCCCCACATGGGAACTGCATATCTGCAAGCCAGCTGCGAATGTTCCAAAGCTCCTAAAGGTGTGTAATGCTCATGTCACCTTTTTGCACACTTTTCTCCCCAGTGCAGCTATAGAAGGAGGGGCAAGCAGCTCCCTCCCTCAATTGTTCTTTAGCTGCCACTGAAGAAGGACATCTCCTCAATTCTGAAGATGGCCCAATGCCATGGGCATGACTAATGCCTGTTAGGTCTGGCCACAGTGCCCAGAATGGGCCTCCTCAGTATCTCCAACAGGCTCAGCTCCTATTGCTGAAAAAGAGGGACACTAGGCTCCAAAGCGCGCGATGAAGAGGTGTTGTGATTGAAAACGGCTCTTTGGGAGTTTGTGCAGAGAGATGCTTTTGACTCTGGGAATACAAATGCTGCAGGTAAAGAACTGCAGTGCCCACAACGGGCCTCCTTGATTCCTCCAACAGGTGTGGTTCCTATTGCCGAAGTGGGCCAATCAGCTCTGAGGCGCACCTTGAAAAGGCATCGCGTTTAAAAGCGGCTCTTTGCACTGAAAGCTGCTTTTGACTCTGGGAATCCGAATGCCACAGGTAAAAGCACCCAGAATGGGCCTCCTCAGCACCTCCAACAGGCTCGACTCCTATTGCCGATAGAGAGGGCCAGTCAACTCCAAGGTTCTGCCTTAATTCCAGTCAGAACTACCACCTAAGAAGACTAAGCTCAAGTTTTGAAGACGCAAAAGGGGGGAGGGAAGGCCTCCTATTCAGCTCTAGCCACCCCTCTCCAATTCCTAGAAGGAGTTCTGCCCCGACACCATCTCTCTTTCTCAGAGGACAAGATCCCAGAGAATGTAGAGATGTTGATGGCTATCCCTCCACCTATACACCTCCCCATACCATTATTATTATTATGGGTTTGAGGAGCCTCATGGCATATATCTGCCACCTCATTACTACCTCCACGATAAGGAGGATTATGTCCCATTCCACATGGAACTGGGATATAATAAGTTTATTCTCACAATGGTTCCTGCATCAAGGCGTTGGTTCCAACCTGGAACCATGCAGCACATTCAGACAAGGACTCCATTGTTGGGTCAGAGATTGCGTTGGAACCTTACCCACCTGAGTTTCTGTTTCTCCAAGTGAGGGTATCTGCTTGCACAATTAGTTTGAATGGCGAGATCCTTGGAGATTATGGTGACCTGCTCTGTCGTCCTTTTCGGATCCGGCTTGCAAGATCCTACATTAGAAAGCAGCTGGCTCCATGGCGTTCCTATTCATGCAAGGCATGGTATATATCATGAAAAATGTACAAACCTGACCAGCCATGTCTCTTACAACATCAAAAAAACAGGGGGGCTTGAGCTGCCTCTTCATACTCTGGGCAGAAATTTTTAACACTGCCCTGGGTTTAAACTTTAACTATGAGGTCCTTATGGCCAGATATCTGGCCATAAGATTGGCCTTTATCTAAGCCTGATTCCAAGAGATAAACAAAGGCTAGCAGAAATTCTACAGGGGGAAGCTCTCAAGCTCTTCGAATGACTCATTGTCACTGCCAGGCATATTGGGGATTGCTCCACTAGAACTAAGGCTTCTGCCATCGTAATTCATAGACTTGTGTGACTCAGAACCACCGCATTGGACCCTCACCAAATAATCACTTGTGTGACTCAGAACCACCACTTTGGACCCTCACCATATAATGAGGATATAAGACCTTTAATGTGTAACACAATCAATTCCAGTCCCAACCGATGCATACACTACCAAGAGGCTCCCATCAGTCACTAGGTTTCTCCTCAGCATAGCAGGAGATTTTTCTGAGTTAAGTTGAATGATGGTTCCAGACCTCCAAAAGATCAGACTGGATTAAGTAAAAGGGGGGGTTTTTTTACACCACCCTGATCCCCACCATACATGTCATCCACTTTCTCCCTCTACAAACAGGGGGCTCGATTACTTAAGATGACTGGGCGTTGTTCATATTTAGTCGGGGCTATTGCAGAGAATTTAAGAAAATGCTCCCCCTGCAATGCTTCTCCTCCTCTTGCTTTATTCTTAGAGAAAGTGCAATCTTTGCTACAGAAACAGATTACAGAATCGGTTCTATCTGACGGTTCCCTCTACTTCATTGTAGACGAAAAGTAGGGAGGATATTCTGGACTTACATGTTCTAAACAAGTCTATAGTGGACCAAAAAGTTCCAGTTACTTTTGAAAGATGTTTTACCCATGTTGGGAAGTCACGTTTCTTTCGTTACAATAACTGATCATTACAGAAAGTCCCTCAGTTTTCAATGTGGATCCAAAAGGCAACAGTGCAACATTCTCCCTTTTGACCTTATCAGCTCTCCATGTGTTTACAAAGGTCATGGCTATAGTGGTCAGCCACCTCAGAGAGAAAGTGTGCTCCACTTTCCCCTACCTTGACGGTTCACTTCTAGTGACCAAGACTGTAAAATCATGGTCTCAGCACATGGCTTTGGTTCTGACAGTCCTCCAGCGGTTGGACTTGAGGGTCAATGTACAGAAGTCACCCTGGTTCCCTGTCAAGGGTCACATTTCTGAAGGCAGGATTTTTCTATTTCTCACTAGTCTCCACTCTCCCTACTCCAGAAAGCATAGGGGAATTTTCTCCTCACTCTAAACAAGGTCCTTTCATGCAGGCACCAAAGTGCAAAGCAAATTCAAAGACTGTCAGGTTTTATGGCCTCTCTGACTGTTATAGTTCCATTGCCAGGCTGAGGCTCTGTCCCCTACAGAACAGGTTCGTCGGAGTGTTTCATCCGCATCACCAGAACCCATTCAAGTGGTTCTCAGTTCCGAGGCTCTTCCACAGATCTTTGAACTGGTAGAGCAACACTCAGAACTTACTAGTGGGGTCTCTCTTCGCGTTTCTCCCCATTCATGTCTCAGTCTGAACAGATTCCTCCCTGTTGATATGGAGCTGTAGGCTCAGGGACCACCCAAGTGAGGGGAGTTTGGTCCTCTCAAGAAGCCTTCATGCACATGAATCTCCTGGAATTCAGAGCAATAAAGTATGCTCTGAAGGCTATGGTTTGTCTTGTGGAAGGTAAGAATGTCCAAATATGCACAGAATACATTATTGCCATACATTACTTCATCAGACAAAGGGGCACACCCTCCTTGACCCTTTTCCAAAATTCATTACAGCTATGAGCTATTCAACATCAAATATCTCTCTATGCCATACACATAGCAGGCAATGTATTAAGTTGATCAGAATCCCGGAACTACGAATGGTTCATCCACAGGGGTTTCCTTTATCCTATTTTTTGCACTGTGGGAATATCTCACCATAAATCTATTTGCCACAGATCTCCATAAAGATGTCCCAGTATTGCTGTTGGGGGGAAAAGAGGATTGTCCCTGGGAATCGCTTTTCAGATTCCATGGTCAGACGCCCTTCTATATGTGTTTCCCCCCTTTCCCCTGATGACTCTGATGCTTACCAATATAATGAGGAAACATTCCTCGACTATCATAGAACCCCTTATTATCCAAGGCAAGTCTGGTTCACCATCCTACACCAAAAAGGTTCAGGGCAGAACTTACATTTCCCCCTAGTGGCACACCTGCTGCATCGGCATGGGTACTCTGAAATTAACAATCTGATCCTCCCTTCCTTAAAATCATTGCAGATAAGGTCATCAGTTGTCCAAGCCTGCCCTTTTGACCAAAAGTTGTCTCAGTGTTTTCACTTGAACTAGGACATCTGTCTTCTGTCCTGCTCCTACCACAGACACTGAAATACGTTTACACATCTTGGATATCAAACAAGTCTTGTGCTTTTTCTGTCTGGACAGAGCAGTTCCCTTCTGCAGGGACCCTAACCTTCTTTCCTTCCAAGGAAATAAGAAAGGTCTGACCATCTCTAAATGAATAATCTGACTGATTAAAGAATCACACCAGCCTTGTCCACTGAGCATCAGAGTGCACTCCACAAAGGCATAGACAACATCAGCAGCTTTCATCATAGGTGTTTTTCTAGTGGACTTGTGCAAAGCAGCTACCTGGGCTACGCCGTCTACTTTCAAGAGACATTGCACCATTAGTATGGACTCTAGAAAGGACAAAGCTGTTGGCAAGGCAGTCCTAAAAAGTCTTTTTCAATGAAGAACAACATACCCACCTCCTGGGTAAATTAGCTTGCTAATCTCCCATGTGGGGCTGCACAGAAGACACAACGATGAAAGCAGGGTTGCTCTTACCTGTAACTGTGGCTCATTGCGTATTCTTATGTGCAGACACACATCCCTCCCTCCTTTCCCTGCCGTGTGCTCTTTATTGCTACTTGTATGTGTGTTTTCACTTCTTCACTGGCAGCTTAGAGAACTGAGGGAGGGAGTCACTTGCCCCACTTTTTATAGCTGTGCCGGGGAGAAAAGTGCATGAAAAGGCGAGGTGAGCATCTTGCGCCTTTAGGAGCTTTGGAACTCTGCGGCTGGCCTGCACGTGTGCTTTTCCCATGTGTGTTTGCACAGAAGAACACTTGATGAACAACAGTTACAGGCAAGTGCAAGCATAACATCTGGTGCTATGAGGTGACAAATTTAGTATTCTCATGCCTCATTCTCTAAGTTGTTGTCTTTACGTTTGATGCTTAAAGAATCTTTTTGGCACAGTGAAGTATTGTGAAGTGTATTCGGTCTTTGACTTCAGAAATCTTCATGATTCTGTGGTCTTTTTTGACATGAAAGTTTTGTTCTGTATAAGAACATAAGAAGAAGCCTGCTGAATCAGACCAATGGTCCATCTAGTCCAGCAACTGTTTTTCACACAGCTGTCAACCATTTGCCTCAGAGGGCCAGACAACAGGGCATAGTGACCAAGACCTTCCCCTGATGCCACCTAGACGTGGTAATCGGAGCTTCCTCTGAATATGGAGGCTCCATTTAGGTTTGGACCTTTGGTTGATGAAATGTTTAGGGCCATGTAAATGAATTCTGTGTGCATATGCCCTCACCTTTCTTGTTTGAGGGGAAGAAGCTGAGGGAGGCAGTGTTCTAAGCTCAGAGCTTGTGGTTTGGCATTATATTTGAACCTGTTAACAGTTAACATTTCTGTTGGCTTACAAGCAGCACGGAGGGCAATCTAAACTCCCCTCTGTCTGGAGATCAGGAGGCGGGGCCACCAGCCATGTGACCATTTCAAGAGGTGCCGGAACTCCGTTCCACCGTGTTTCTGCTGAAAAAAAGCCTGGTTAGTGCTAAAATTTAAAAATTCTAAACAGTAAAAAAAATACATTACCAACACTGTGAGTGAAGTCCTGAAACAAGCCTTCTCGCATTCTAAGGATGGAGCTGTTCCAACCACTTGTTCTTCATCCCCAACACCTGGTCTTCTCATACTCTCTTCCCTCTCTCTGTCCTGTCAATCACATTGCCCCTTAACATGGAATCAGAGTAATTTCTTATGGTGAAAACAATTTCATATATTTTATTCCACCCTTCCTCCATAAAAGTTAAAGTGGTATATATCATTTTCCAGTTTAACCTCAACAGCCTTGTGTGTTAAATTGGTCTAGATTAGTGTATCATTTAGGTTTGTGTTTTTTTAAAACAGCCACAGGGGGAGGAATGGTAAATTCCAGCTGGAGAAGGAGAGAGGTTAACTCTCACTTTTGTTTTACTGCTCCTGAAATTTCCATCTGGCTCCCATTATCTCAGGTGGGGTGGGGAGGGGAGGAGTGGACTATTCTTGTTTGGGGCTGGGGCAGATGGCATAGGGAGAGTTAAACCAACTGTTCTCCAGTGCCACAGTCTCTTCCACCTCTGTCTCCTTTCCCTAAACCTACATTTAATACTAAACGATATAGACCAGATAATGGATATCCAATGCACTATGTAGCCTGTTAAAATCTGAGGGAACATCAGAACCGTAACACTACATTATGCTGATTTTTTCATTTTGCTCAGTCTTCTAGCTAAATCTTCTTACCAGGGAAAGTACATCACCCAGAGATATAATTACAACACTTTTGACACTATGTGAGAATGCTAATGCATCAAATGTACCCAAATAAGGACATTACAGCTGATTTCTTTTAGGCTTTTGAGGTGGGTAACATGTGCCAGGAATAGTGCAAACTGTTGGGCATTGATGACAGTGCCATAAGGCATATCTAAGTAGTAAGTCTCAAAATGTCAATTTCCCCCCCTGTATAAACAATTGCAAGCTGTGGAAGAAACGGTGGTTCTGTTAAAGCAGTGCCATTAGAGATGGGCACGAACCAGGAAAATTCCAAACTATGCGGTTTGTGGTTCGTTGCATTTCATGAATCATGAACTTTCACAAACTTATCCCGGTTTGTGAACTGGTTTGTTTGGTTTGTGAAAATGTCACTTCCAGGTCAGCAGAAGGTCTTCAGAGATCCCATCCTCCCATTACTTAGGAAACTGATTGATTGGTGCCAGGCTGTCTGCAGTGCTGAACCAAAATATGAACCAAACGAGCTGGGCTAAAATTTGTCAAGGTTCATGAGAAATGAGCTCTCACGAACTACTGGTTCGCTATCCACGAACTGGCCTGGTTCGTGATGGGCTTTGGTTCATATTTTGGTTCGTGCCTGCCTCAAAGTGCCATCATACATGTGTAATGATCTCCCCCCCCCACTCGCATTTTAACATTTGAAATGTTCAGATACAACTAAGCAGAGTATCAAATATGTGGCTTTGATTAACTTTACTTTCAAATAGGCAGGAGAGGGAACATTCCTGGTTCTTTCTTAGGATTTCCTTCTGTAACTTAATAATGTTCAGCTGATAATGTGAAGAGTATACAGCATTGCTCTTAGCTCTTTAAGTGAAACTTCGGATTCCCCCTCCCACAAAAAAACAAATATACTAGCAGAGTGATAGAAGCTTCTATGCAGCACATCTTATAGAATGTTTTATTCTTAAAAGAAACTTCAAAGATAAAAATCCATTTAAGTTGCTGAGAAGATTCTGTTTCTGTTCTAGAACAATATGCTATTCTGCATTCTCTGATCAGTAAAATATGATCCTATAAAGAGAGAAAACACAGATCACTTATGCTGCTTTGGTCTTCTCCAGAACAGTCCTATGTATCTCAACTTTAAAGAAAACCTAACACATTTCTGTATATTGCTTTCCAATTTTGAAAGTTTTCAATGACTTTCTGATTAGTCATCTATAATTAATATATACAACTTTTCAGTTGTGGTTTGCTGAAGTGTGGTGGTTATGTGAGGGAAATAATAGTTTAGAATTTATTTTTTTTTAATGTTTACACAATTGCTTGTAAAAAATTTCTTTGAATGAAATGTTAAGGAGGATGCATATCAGTGAAATTGCCAACACCTAGTAAAAACTGCGAGGAAAATCTTAGTAGTTTTGTGTCTGTAGATGATGTTGCCTGTTGGATTTTTGGTATTAAGACAAGAAAGAAGTACTGAATATGTGAAAAAAAATATTTTGACGTTTGAAATCTGAATAGTTTACAAGAAATATTGTTAATATATAGAAGGAATGTAAGTTTAAGAAGCGTGCTTTAGGATTTTGAGTTTTCTTTTCTTTTTAGTATTGTGCAATAGGGATATAATTCAGTACTGCTGCATTGTAATAATATGTCAAGTCTACTGGCCAGATTATACAACAGATTTTTTTCTTCTATAAAACTGTGTATTGTCCTATGTGCTTTCTATATACTAATACTTTTGGTTTTAAGTTTTAAAAAGAACTGACTTAATTTTATAATGTCGAACACTACATTATAACAACTATATTCAGTTGGAATGAGTTCTCCATTTTATTAATATCTTGCTTCTGAATTTTATTCTGGCCTTCTGACTTTGGGTACAAAGTAATCCATTGTTGATGATAGGAGATTACCAGACAGGAGGAATAATCTATGCTATTGTAGCCATATTTCATGGTATTTGTGATAGAATTTTTAAGCTTATCACTGAAATGAGTTATGTTCTTGGAATCTTTAGTTTGATTGCCAGATCTTTTTCCCGGTTTAATGGAGGCTATTTATCTCTCTATCTGAAGCACAAAGCGTAAAGATTCCAAAAAGCAGCTAGATGACATCTCCTTCCAAGTTCTCAAAATGCACAACTTCCATTGATGCTAATGTATATTTGGAACAGATGTAGGTTGTGGTCCCAAATGTCCTCCTCTCCTGCCTTATCAGTCTGGACTCTTTTAGTTCAGCTGCTTTTCTCTAAGCCTGGTTTACTTACGGTTAGACTTGACAGAAAATAGCTGAAGAAATGGGTGCAGGGTTCAAGGAGCTAAGAAGGGGAGTGGGGATAGTTTAGCTTCCCTCACTGCTACATCCTTTTTGGTAGCAAAATTATACATACACCCTATCTGTGAATAGGGCAGAGGCAGGAACAAAGTCTTTCCACTTCTTTTGTCCTTGGTGGGAGTTACTCATCTCGTCAGTTCTCTTCCTGCCTCAGGGAGAACAGTTTAGAATAGGCCCCGTTTCACCTATTTGTTTCTCTTTCCTTCCTTTCAACCTTCTTCTACCTTTAGATTCTTTATTCTTCTGCCTTTCTTCAATTCCTTCTAAATTTCTTCTCTACCCTACTCTACTTTGTGTATCTAAATGAAGAAACTTCAGGGGAAGACTTCTTCAGACTGGAGAACTTATTGCCCATGGTGGCAATTTTCTCCCGATCTAACAGCATCACAGAGTGCGTTTCTCAGCAGCTTTAATAGAAAACCGTGAGGGCAGCAAAGGCCTCCTCTCTGAAGGAGAGCTGGAAGCCCCCCTCATTGTCATTCCTGGTAGCAACACTGGTGCAATCGGAACAGATTGCTCAGAGACCACAATGGTTGCCGTTCACAGTGCAAAAAGATCGGAGGATCAAAAATTTGTGATATCTTCTCTCCAAGACCATGGCTGCCTTGGATCTACAGGAGACTCCATCAGGAGAAGAAATATGTCCATCCGCCTTGGAGCCTAGGGGCAGGCTCAAGGGGAACAAAGAATTCTTCTCTGAATTTTCTGAAAAGCAATTAAAGTCTGAATGGGTGAAACCTGTGGCCAACAGGCAATTTCCAACCTTTATTAAGAAACAATGCCTTTACTAATCAGTTTTTTCGATGGTGGCATTAGTCATCTGGACTAGTGAGAAAGATGGTGAGGGCACAATCTGGGATAGCCTGGACAAAACAGCTGATTTCGCCCTAAGAAAAGCTTATGAAGCCTCTTCAGTGGCCATCAAAGCCTCTGCCATTGCCTCAATAGTCTCAAGAGCAGCTATTGTAGGCTCTAGAAAACTTCTTCAGCTCATCCCAACCAGCATCCATCATCTAGTGGAGGGAGCCAACAGAGTCCTCAAAGCTAACTCATTCACAGCAGACACAATGTTAGATTCCCATATCTTCTCATCCAGGGCTATGGCATCTGCAGCAGCAGTTAGAAGAACTTTATGGCTCCGGACCTGGCAAGCTGATCTCCACTCCAGGTTAATAGTTACACCCTACCCATTTCAAGGCAACAGATTATTCAGGGAAGCTTTTGATAAGATCCTTATTGAAACCAGAGGTAGGAGACCTTTTGAGAATTACTCTTATCTGGATGACTTGTAGATCACGTCAAGCTCCAAGACAAAGTCATACCAAGACATAGAAACATGTCTACAGTCTACAGGCTTACAATTTCCTGATCAACTTACAGAAAAGTTCCTTACAACCCAAACATCTAGGAGTCATGTTAGACCTGACTTGCAATTGCCTCTTCCTAATTAAAACAAAAGAGAATGAAGGAAATGTCACAAGCAGTCATCAAGGCCAGGTCTTCATCATTGATTACAATCACAAAACTGATGGGTCTACTGATTTCAAGCATCATCGTCATCCAGTGGGGTCAACTATATACAAGACCCATTACAGCAACTTCTAAGACCTTTACAACTACAAATTATGAACAAGAAAGGTTTTTCCATTCAGGTCCTCTTGACAGTAAAAATCAGCCTCGTACGGTGGACAATAATGCCCAGCCTTCTGCAAGGAAAGCAATACGGCAGTCCGGTAATGAAACAGATTTTCACAGTTGCCATTCTGTCTGGATGGGGAACACTACTAGAAGATTCACCGGTGCAGGGTCGATGGTCAAGCAGCGAGACAAGCCTTCCTATCAATCTTCTGGAGCTTCAAGTGATTTTTATAGCCCTGCTACACTTCAGCCAACAAATACTAGACCAACACATTCTAATCAGTACAGACAACCTATCGGTCAAAACTTACTTCAACAAACAAAGAGGATCCAGATCTTCAGCATTACATAATGAGGCAATCAAGATCCTAGCATGGGCAGAGAAGAACCTGGCACCCATCAAGGCAGAATACATCAAGGGATCAATGAATAACAAGGCTGATTGGCTCAGCAGGCAGACCATTCAGGGAGGGAAATGGTCCCTGAAGAAAGATCTGATTCAGCTAATCACGATGCACTTTGATCTTCCCCTAGTCACCATATAACCATCAAATGAACAGGTACTTCACCAGATATTACCATCCCAAGGCTGAAGCAACTGATTCCCTGACATCCCAATGGCCAAGCAATCTGTTCACCTATCCCTCCACCCCGGTTCTTCCCAAATTGATCAAGAAGATCAAAGAACAGAAGGCAGAAATCTATTAGTAGCATCGTATTGGCCTCAGCATCCATTGTTTTCCACTCTTCAGCAACTGTCAACATGTCCGCCCCTCACTCTTCTAGTATCTCCAGACATGCTTCAATAAGTTTGATATTCCTATCCAGAGAGGCTACATTTAACTGCTTGGAGATTAAGCGGGAACAGCGTATGACTCTACTATTCTGGGGAAGTGACTGACACTTTACTGGCTTCCAGGAAACATTCTACAAACAGAATATACAACACATCATGGAAGGCCTTAGTCAGGTGGAGCAGAAGAAAAGGTTTCAACCCCTTGAAACCTAAGATCAAATCTATTCTGTCTTTTCTGCAAGATGGCCATGCTAGTGGATTCAAGTCTTCTACACTAAGACAACAGGTCACAGCTCTGACAGTGGTATTACCACAATTCCAGAAACTGAGCCTATCCAGACACCCCCTCACACGCCGCTTTCTCATGGGTGCTACTCTAAAAGATCTACCTCAAAAATACAGATTTCCCACATGGAAGTTACACACCGTGCTGTCAGCCCTTACCAGACATCCAATCAAAGCTATTAAAGAAATTCCTCTGAAGTGGCTAAGGATGAAAACACTGATTCTTATCACAGTCACTTCAACAAGGAGGGTATCGGAAGTAGGTGTGCTGTCGGTCAATCCTGAGTTGTGCGCTTTCCATAATGACAAAGTAGTCATGCAAACTGACCCTACCTTTAAACTGAAAGTGAATTCATCTTTCCATAGATATCAGGAAATCTGTCTTCCATCATTCCTACTCATCCTAAGGAAAGACTGTGGTATACATTGGATGTAAGACACTCACTAAAAACCTTCATCTATACAATAGAACATATTAGAAAAACTAATTCCATATTCATTTCCATCTCTCCACCAAATAAAGGAATGAGGATGTCAAAATCAACCATCAGCACTACCCTTAAGCAGGGCCGGCATTCCCATTGAAGCCAGGTAGGTGGTGGCCTCAGGGCACAGGGTGCCAGAGGGGGCACCGGGGGGCAGGAGTGCTTGCCACGGAGCTGCAGCCTCCTATCCCTCCCGCCCCGCGCTGCCGCCACCACCACCGATGCTGCCAGCACACACCCCTGGCCGGGCGCAGCAGCCACAGGCAGGTGTCTGCGGTGGCGCAGGGCAACTGAGCAGGAGAGCTCGGAGGCCACCCGCGTGCCGTCCCAGCCGCCTGCTGCAGCAATTGGGCCAGCGGGGCGCGCATACCCATGATGATGTCACACGTTCCGTCATCACCCAGGTCAGTGCGTGTGCACGCGGGGGGGGGGGGCACCTGCCCCACCGGCCAGCTGCGGGCGCAGAAAACCCTGGCGCCGCTGCTGCCCTTAAGGCATGCATTATTGAAGCTTACAAAGTTCAAAAACTAGTCTTACCAGCTGAAATTACTGCCCATTCAGTTTGAAGTGCCACAACCAATGCAGCCTTGCCAGACATGCTACAGTTGAAGGAGTGTGGATACTGGTTACTGACAACCAGATGGCACTGTGGCCATCTGGTTGTCAGTATCCACATTTGTAAGGCACTACAAGATCATCATCTATCACTCAACTGATACAGTGTTTGGCAGAAGGGTGTTAAAACATGTTTTACAATCAGAAGATGATGACCCACCCAGAAAATGAGGCCACTGCTTTGGGATGTTCCACCAAGATGTCCTCCACCTCAGAGGGAAAACGGACCATTGGATACTTAACATGAAGGGTCCTTCTCTGAGGAATGGAGAACATCTTGTCTCTCCCGAAGTCGTCGTCATCCTCTGCTCTTCTGCTCAACAGGACCACTTCCTGTCCTAGTGTTTCTTTACCATGCTGTTAATAATTTTTCCTTTGTTTTTGTCTTCTGGAGTGTTGAGTTTGATAGTTTAGCACAACATTAATTGCTTTTGGATTTGCTAGAGATGGGTAAGACAAGACTGAAGAGATGGGTAAGACAAGTATGTAATTAAATGCTTTAATTTTCCTAATCCAGCACATTCTGTCCACTAGCTTTCGTTTCTGTTCTAGAGAAATAGTTTTTGAGAGAACATGGTATACAGAAGTTAAAAAAAATTACCCCTTTTTGTGGATATTGAGATCATAATTACTTAAGTCTCCATTCTGTAGTCTAAAAAAAGTGAATAACCAACCAACTCTACTTTTCCCACCAAATATATTATAGGAAAAAGGGACAATTCTACATTATTTCAGTGTAGGAGTGTGTTTTAACTTTCAGCAAAGCTTTTCTTCATAGTTGTCTTCCAGGGTTATTTGCCTCAGGTTAAATGCTTTTAAGAAGTGCCCCCCCCCTTTATCTACAGCATAGTGGTGTATTCATGTACCCCTGGGGTTTCTCTAGCTTTTCTCCAATCTTTTTCAAATTTGCTTTGCTCTGCTCTGAAGGTTTGGTAAAGTTGGCTGTAAAGCCTGGATTGCTGCTGTGTGGGTGGGGAAATTTATTTATTTATTTACTTAAATTTATAGTCCGCCCTCCCCAACCAAGTGGGCTGAGGGCGGATCACAACAATTTAAAAACACATTACAAAGTTCACCAGCAGTAGCCATTAAAATATAAATGATACATATCATTAATTTAAAACATATATTAACACCATGTAAATACAGCTATCAAAAATAGACTTTTGGACTTTCTGGTCCAGTTTCCCTTAATTTGGCCTGTGGCAGCCATTTCTTTCCCCTGCCACCAGGGGACTTTTATTTTTTTAAATATTGTATTGATAAAGAATTAGAATATCAATAGACTCTTAGAATATCATTGTATTGATATACGTTTGTCCTGTTAGATGTAGCAGTTTCTCTGAAATTTTAGCTTAGCTTAGTCAGTCTAGCCCCATCCCTTGTGGCAATATAAGGAAAAAATTATATCTCTGCAAGGGGAAAGGAATAGAGACTTACTCCCCCCCCCCCCCGAAACCTGGATGTTCAGAGAAACTGCTCCCCATGTTGGTACAATGGTATTTTGATACAACAATGTTATAGTGCCAATTGTTTTAAGAAATTGTAAAAGCTCTGTTGGCCAATGAGGGGGGGGGGGCAGGGAAACTGCTGGGAAACTTGCCATGTGGAGGCCCCAGCCACACCAGCCACAGGAAACCACAAAATCCTGTCCCTCTGTGGAAGACCCCTTAGTAACATTGAAACTAGGAAAGCGAGACTGTTCATTATCCTTAGAACTATAGAACATACTCTTTTTCAGTTATGACTCTGCATTGAAGAGTGGGCTTTTAAAAAAATATGTTACCCTTTACTCTGTCCTTTCTTTAAACAGTATGTAGGGTTCTCTCCTCACCTTATTTTTGTCCTCACAATAATCCTGTGAGGTACATTAGGCTGAGAGAGACAGTGATTGGCCCAAGATTACTCAGTGAACTTCAGGGCTAAATGGTGATAAGTCAATATTGGTAGGATGTTTATAGACTGAGACTGTACACGGATCACAGTGGTGGCTATGAACTTACACTTCTTGCCAAAATGTGTATGGGCTAGATATGCTCAAAGATAAATTTGAGTCTTATTTAACATGCTGTGCCTCATCACTTGCAGAGTTATTAAACTGTTCACAATGGAAGTTGGGATAAAACTTCAGCTTTTAAAGAGAATAAGACAATTATGTTAGAATTATGTTATGTTTTAATTTAAAGGAAGAAGTTTGAAAGTCTTGCAGCTTTGGTGTGACTTTGCCTTTGAATTAGCTTTAATTTTGAACTGTTTGTTTTAGGTTCTGTTGTTCAGCTGGTTTGAACCAGTGATGTCTGTACGTTGTACTTTTTTCTTGGCATTATAAAAAGACTTGTACGTTTTGGGCTTGACTTGCTAATAGCTTTACATTTCTGAGTAAATAGAGAATTTGATAGTACCTGAGCAGGAGGAAAAAAGATGTCTTTGGTAAAATTAAAGCCATGCATTTTTAAGTTGGCACAGAAAGAATCCTAAAGAATAAACAACAACAAAAGATGCAGACCTGCCAGAATAGTAAGAATTTAGTCCTGGACTCAAGTTTTTGATAGAAGAAAACTTCAGATATTGCTTAGAAAATGCTTGTTTGGTTCTGCGTAGTTGTTGGAACATACCTTGTCAATACAGTGGCGGATAAACCATCTGAGAGATAATGGTATCTTCTTTGCTAGAACGGTTCTGTTGGATACTTGTTTTTGACAGGGAGACAAAGCATTTCCATTAATTAGTTTACTATAGTAAACTCTGTGAAATCAGATGAGCCTCCAAAACATATTAATTTTCTGCCCCTAAAAATTTCGTTCAGTATACCCATGTAGGTCCTCATACTGCGTTTTGCTGCATTGTATTTCCGCAGCTTTTACACAAACATTTGTTCTGCTTTTTGGACTCAAAGTAGCTAGGAAGGAGCCCAAATTCCTTTTCGCCCTTCTTGGTGATCCCAGTGAATTTACAGCCTCTTCTGGATCCCAAATATTAGTAAACCTGTTGGCATTGTGGCATGTCTTCAATGATATTGCTCTTTCACAAACATTAGAAGGCAAAACTTTTCTTGCCCACAGATAGCCTCCAAACCTTAAACAACTTCTCACTCATAATAATGCACTTCCCAACTCTAGAACCAGGGCCTGCACTAAACCAAGATGCCTACCTTCCTGGGACAGTTTTTCTACTTTTTATTTATGCTGTTTTATTTTTAAAAAGGAGAAAAACGTCATAACTTTTCTAATCTATTATGTTTTTCTTTTTTAAAAAATAAAACAACAAGCAAATATTCAAGTGAACTTACTGTTTTGTTTTTAAGGCAGACAGCCAGCCTGAAGCACGGGGGGCAAGACAGGCAAAAGTTCAGTTCTCTGGCTAGTCTACATCAAATGGATTACTAGGCAGAGAGGATTTTTAGGTGGGTAACTGAGTTGGTCTGCAGTAGAATAGCAGTGGCATTTTAAAGACCAACAAGATCTTCAGGATATGAGCTTTCAAGAGACAAAAATCCCTTCTTTGGATACAGAAAGGAGTGGAGATCATTGAGCCTTTATATCCCACCAGATGGTGTGAGGGTGGCCATCAGGATGTAAAAGTACAGTGCAGCTTGATTAGATGTTAGGGGTGTAACAAAGGAGGATGTCACAGTGCAAAGGTACAGAGGTACAATGAAGCTTGATTAAAACAGGAATTAGCATCTGTAGTGAGATAAGAATCCTATGTCTCTATTCAACCCCGGGGTGGGTGGGGGGTGGGTTCCATTGTTCTGAATTTGGAAATGAACTCAGTTTCAGCAGTCTCACTTTGTAATCTCTCCTTGAAGTCTCTCAGTTTGAGGACAGCCACTTTTGGGTCAGCAATGGAATTTTCTGGAAGATTAAAATGTTCACCCACTGGGTTTTTTTTTAGTGTTGTGATTTCTAATGTCAGATTTATGTCCATTTATTTGTTTATGTAGGGACTGACCTGCTTGTCCAATGTTGAGAGTGGAAGGGCATTGTTGAAACTTAATAACATACATAACATTGGAAGATGAACAGATGAATGAACCTGAGATGGGTATAACTGGTTTTAGGTCCCGTGATTATGCTATCAGAGTGAATGTGGGGACAGAGTTGGCATCTTGGTTTATTTCAGGCCCTGGTCCCAGAGTTCGTGTCAGTGTTGGGAAGTGCATTATTATGAGTGAGAAGTTGTTTAAGGTTTGGAGGCTGTCTGTGGGCAAGAAAAAGTTTGCCTCCTAATGATTATGAGAGAGCCGTATCATTGTCCAGCATAGGTTGCAAGTCATTAATGATGTGTTGAACTGGTTTGAACTGAGAGCTGGTGTCCTATTGTTTCGTTTGGATTATCTTGTAGCAGACTATCCCTTGATATCGTTTTGGTTTTGTCATTCTGTTCCCTTACTACCTGTGGTGGGTATTGTAATTCCAAAAATGTCTATTGTAGACCCTGCAGGTGAGAATCTCTGTCAGAGGGATTAGAATAGATGCAGCTGTAACATAGAGCTTGGCTGTAGATGATGGAGAGAAATAGGGCTTCATTGTGAGACTAGAGAGCAAAAAGCTCTGCTATAAGGTATCTCTATACAGGTTGCCATAAGTCAGCTATGACTTGAAGGCACTCTCCACCATACACACCCAAGTTTTAACTTACTGATAGTTTTCCAGAAATTTGGAATACACTATACAGAAATGTGCGTAATTACGTATATAAAGTTTGATGTGGGAACCGAGTAAGAAGGTTGAATTGAGGCTGGCATATTATAGTATTGAAGTTTACTTTAACAAGAAAAGAGAAAAGTGCATGGTCCCAGTAAAACAGCTCTGACAACTGAGGCTTACAAATGCAAATCTAGGGAAGTAAAATGGCACTAATCCAAGATAATGACATTTTGTGTTGAAAAATCCTTAAGAGTAGAACCTTTCCCACACCCTCACTTTTAATTCCTTGGTTTAAAAACCTTCTATAGGAAATGGGTTTTTTCATGCAAGTAAGTAATACTAACCAGAGTTCCAGCTTTGTGGGCTGTATTTTACTAGTGGTTTATCCCTGCATTGTGCCCTAACAATTTCTTAAACTGGCAGAGAGGTTAAAGGTGTGAAAGCTGTTCATTCAGTGTGCCATAGAATTCGTCTTAAAAATGCTGTAAGGGTACCTTTCAACCTAAAAATTATTTCAAAAATGTGCACTCGGCCTTGACACTTGCAAGAAAATTCCATCAAAGGGCATTTTAATGTATTGGAACCTTAACTAATGAAGACTGGAGTATATAATAAAGAGCACTATAATTGGAGATTACAAAATGGAAAATCAATTGTGTCTCATCTGATAATGGAAAAATAACATGTAGCTGAAAATGGTTCTGACTCTCAACACCAATTTTGGCCTTGATACAGGGCTGTATGTGGTTGCCATTTTTATGAGCTTCCTATTCATCATAGTGAACAGTTTTAGTGGATAAGTTTTATTTACTATCAACTTTATATGTGAAATTTGCTTTTCACTGAGCAATGTGGAAGAGGAACTAAGCTATGGTCCACTATTGAAGGACAGCAGATGGGTTACCATAGGTTGGAATGAAATATTCTCCAAAATAGGCTTAAAACAGCACATACAACTCTCCTTCTTCTCTCCTTTCTATGATGTTTAATATAACTTTATTTCATGATGTTGCAACATGGTTAGTCACAGCTTCCCAGAGCTCTCTCAGCCCCACCCACCTCACAGGGTGTTTGTTGTGGGGATAATAATAACATAATTTGTAAATCGCTCTGAGTGGGTGTTAAGTTGCCCTGATGGGGTGGTATATAAGTTGAATGTTATTATTATAATAATAATATTATTATAGTATGCATTCAACTTTGCTGCTTCTATATCATTTGTGTGGAAATGAACAATGTCTTGACTTCATGATAGGAAGTAAGTTGTATAGCTACAAAGTCAAGATCAAAACATGCAGCCACTTTCAATGTGTAGTACTACCCACAGTGCAGTGAAAGCTGAAATCTCTCCCTGTTCCCACTTTTGGTTTTAGCATAGTTTTCACTAAAGGCTGTGTGTGTTAAATTACTGCATATATTCATATGTAAATGTAAAGGAAAGTATGTTTGTATTTAAATAAAGGGCATTCATGTATAAAAAAATCCAGCTTTTAATATTCTGCCGTACTTTAGAGTGACCATGAAATCGAACCCTAGACATAACTGTGCTTGTACCTTTGTGAAGGCCTAATCTTCACTAAAACATAGTCTGCAAAAAATGCAACATGTCCCTGTACCCTGAGCAACAGGCACTTGAAACAGAAATGTATATAGTAAATAAACACATAGCTTTCAAGAGACACTGTTGGATTGCAGGGAATCCTGAATCCAGGATAGAGGCCTGTACTGGGAAGGTTTTCTTCTGGATGGGAAGCCCCTTCCAAGTAATTCTCCAGTCCCGCATACCCTCTCCTTCTCTCCTGCCATCATCAGCCCTGGAGATGGCAAGGACCTTGGTTGGCCTCCATCACTTTGGAGCAATGACTTGACTAGGGAAGGCCCAGAGTACCCATCCTGCATCCCTTGGCAGCTTCCTTTTCAACTGGGGCCTGCCCTGCTGTAAGGCCTAGAACTAGGCATAAAAGACCCAGGCAGCGTGAATGGAAAATACTGATTTGTTACAGGATTTGGTTAATAATTAAGTAAGAGAATAATTATGAAAAAAGTAAAGAGTTAAAACAAGGTATGTTATAATCACACGAGGCAAACTTCCCATGGAAAAAAGCCAGCTGGAAAGCAATTAAGTTCCCTAAGGTGATTTTCTTTCTGGACTCACAGCTTCCATACCCTTTAGGCCAATCTACCTCCTCTTTGGAGTGAGGGTTCAGTTCCATTCTATAGTAGCCTCACTATAGTCCCGCCTCTCCCTCTCTGTGTAGGGTCTTGCATGCTTTTTCTCTGCCTTCTCAATAGTGATTGACGCCCATTCCCCATTCATTTTTCCTAGTCCACCCTTGAGGCTTGGAGTGTGCTTGGAAATTTATGACTGGAGGAAAATTTGCAGCAGGATCCAAGGCACAGATTTTTTTTCTGTCTGTTCTGGTCCGATACTGCTTCAGTTTATCCCCTGAGTTTTTCATGCTTTTGTTGTTGTTGTTAGTTTTCACTTCAAGTTTGTTGGTTTCCCCATTTTTTCCCTAGGTTCTTTTATGACCATTTGTACCCCAGTCTTTTTCTGGAAGTTAGTTCTGAGTTGATTTTTTTCCTTGGGCATAATATTTCTTTTGGTTTTGTTTGTCCGCTCACCTCCAATACACTTTTTGATGATTGGACATTCATCATTGTTGAACCACTCCTCCCTGTGCATTCCTCCCCCCTTCCTGAATTTGTTTTGAACATATTTAATTGTTAATTTCATCTTGATAGAGCAACTTACCATTGTAATAATTGGTGCATCAGGTTCTCTGAATTCCCAGCTTTTATTTTAAAATAAGTCTCTAGCCCCATTCATTAAGGAAATATGCCTTTTCCTTTATGTCTCCTCAAGGGAAGGGGCTAGAGACTTTTAAAAAAATGAATGCTGGAAAGTCAGAACCTGCGGCACCATTTATTACATTGTTAGGTCTATCTATTGATATGAAATTGATGATTTTAAAATATTGCAAAAGCCTGGGGGGCTCAGGAGAATGGAGGTGGCCACTTCTAGCACCAGAAACAGGAACACGGTTTGAAAAGCACATCGGTGCTGCTGCTCGTGACTCCATCCCCACAGAGGTAAGTTTGCCCATCTGGTGCCGGCCTCCGGCTCCTGGCTCAAGTTTGGACCAGGAGGGAGGGGCTTAGGTATGTGTAGCATAGCTGTTCCCCTTTTAGGCTTCCCCATAGGCTCGTTTTCAATTTTTTTAAAAATTCAGCCCTTATATCAATCTTTCAATTTATCAGTATAAGCAGGTGCAAAAAGTGAAGGATATGTGTATGCGCTCTGATATCACCAGTGATGCCACTGATGACAGCACCCTCACTTGAAAATCCTGGTTATTTAAGGGACATGCGGAACAAAATAAACTGAATCCACAACTATAAAAATGTAAAGGGAGGGCATGAGTGTGGAAGAACTACACCCAAATCAGTTCCAATAGTATTGACTGCTAAGTAAGTCAGGAATAAATGGAGTGTGTGTCAAAGCCCTGTGTGAGGGAAAGACTGTCTTAAAGCCTACAATCTGCTTTGCTCATTGGGTCTAGGAAAGGGATGGCAGTGTATAATCAGTAGTTTAGGAACCCAGATCCATGACAAGACCTTTATTTATTTACTTAAATTTAAGTTTGAATTGGTGCTCCCAAGTAACCACAAGAATTAATTTTTAACAAACTGTTTTGAATAACAAATGAAAATAGAACGCAAATTCAAAATGAGAATTATTAGTCTTTAGTTAACAAATTTGGCAAGAATAGGAATGCATACAGAGTAAGCCTTTGAACACCTTTGCCTTTTCAAGATCCAGTGCTATTTATATTTTCAAAAATATATAACAACTTAAATTAGCCCACCAAAAGCGTTAATGAAACTTTCAACTTTCTCTTTCCTAGAATATAGGCCACCAGTTCCTATATAAATATGCCTCATGTTGTCACACCAAGGTTAAGATTTATTTATGAAGGAATTAATAGAACTGTGATTCTCTGCAGAATCCCTATAAATGAAAAAGGTAATGTGCATACAAGTAATATAAAATTACTGGGGGATGAGATTTTTGATGGACTGCTGCTAGTATTTTGACATCTTAAGCAGTGATACTTGATCTCTTGATAACTATGCCTAAATTACAACTGTCAACTGAAACTTCCCTTCTGTGGTGGACCCTCTTAGACAACGTAGTTTCCCTGTGGGTAATGCATTTTTATTCAGTTGTTACACTGCATCTAGACTGTTCATTCTAGGAGAATTGTAATTTGTCATATACAAGCAGCCACGCTGAGTTGCTTGGAAATTTAAAAAAAAATGTTTTTCTTTTGGCATTGTGTTCTGGCTTGTGGCACACTATAGCATTCTTTATCAGCTGGACAGGATCCAGTTATCTCCCACCCTCGTCCATGGAGCAAGGCCCCACAATGTTATATGTGGTTTGAGGCAAATATTGTTAATGCTTCAATAAAGCCCATGCAGTGACCCTGCAGAGAGTTTTAAGAAGGGTTTAAAAATCATCTAAAGAATCTCTATGGGGAAGATACCTAAAGTAGAAATGTTTTGATTTAATACAAGATACTTCTTTTTTGTTTTTTAAGTCAAGGGGGCAGAGTGTTTGGGTTTGCTTATTTACATTTATCTATCTTATCTGTTCATGTTTCAAGGATTTCCATGATATTGACATTTCTAATAGAGGAATCTGAAGAATGTTCAATTATATACATGCCATGAAACATATTTACTCTTCTCATGTTGTGTTCTGCCAACTTGTTCTTGCTTGCCAAAGTTTACAGAGCTGTTACAGCAAGAATTTGCCCCCCCCCCAAATCAGAGCATTATAATAAACCCTTGTTTTTTTCTGGAGAATTATTCCTTGCCTCCTTTTAATGTAGATAATATTTTTTTAATGGAAGCACATATTTAAAATGTCCTGTAAAAGAGAGCAGCGTTAATTTAAACAGGAATTCCAGGCGTTTTCAGTTCCCCCACCCCATTGTAACAGGTCAGGCTTTTAACAGATGTCTGAATAACTTTGCTGCTAGTAAGAATTTCTCAGGCCTCTTTGTTACTTATTGAAATGACCTATATAGTTAGCAGATGGAGAAGAATTTCATTTACCCCAGTACTGGAAGTAAAGCTTTTCTCAGTTGTGAGGTTTCTGTGTTGTATCGTAGTCTTTTTATTAACACTTCTGTTGTTCTTGTCAGTAAAATTATTTTTGGCCTATTGTGCAGAAGAAAAATCTTGGACCTCTTCTCTTGGGTTGTAACTTAAGCACAGTCCTGTGAGTGTGTATGCATGTGGATACTGATTGACTATGATTAGGTAACAGAATAATGCAGCATGAGAAAACTCATTGGCTGTCTGAAAGCTCCTCTTATCACTTTAAATTCACACAAGCTTCTTTGCATTTGTGCCTGGTTTTGCTTGAGTATTTTCTTTCCATTTCTCTGATGTGGTGGGGCAGGTAGCATAGAATCAGCATTGTGGTAAAGGTCTTACTAAAACAACTTCCTGACATGCTGTCATGCCAGCATGTGTTACTGTCTCTTCTTGCAAGAGTCAAAAGGGACCCATTTCTCTGAAAACCTTATTGGCTGCTGTGATGTCAGCAAAGCCTGGGGCCCTGCTGTGAAATTGCAAAGTATGAAGAGAGATGTAGTTGTAGATTCTGTTTAGTTGCTGCAAAATGACTCCCAGGTGTTCTGTGTACCAGCACAGGTAGAAATTACTGCTTATTACTTTTAATGTAAGTTTGATTGGAATGTAACTAATTATACACAAGGTAAAATAACACAGCAACAATGCATAAGCATGGCTATTTAAAAAGCAATACACCACATGTCCATTAATCAAGAGATTATAGAAAAAAACACAGTGATCTTGATTGGAGCTGCCCTAGGAACACATTTACTACATTTTTTTTCACTTGTAAGTAATGGGACTTCTTTAGAGTGGTTCTGAATTCTAGCACTGACCATTGTGTTTAGTATATTGGAGGCATTGATTGTTTCCCAGGGCTGAAAACCTTTGAAGAAAACAGTGTTTAGTCCATTGCTCAGTCATATAGTCAGGAGAATCTTACTGTTACAAAATTAAGTTTTAAAAGGGTGTTAAATTTTTCAGGGCATGGAAAATTATACCTGTTTAGAGGAAAGTGAATTCCTTTGGTGGCTTCTGAAGAAACAGGATGATCTGTAGCCATGCCAGTTTTTTTCTCCTGTTGCAATGCAAAATTTTAAAAATTTTAAAACTGTTGCCAGTGCAGTTTTGTTACTGTCCTCAGTATTGTACTTTCAAGTTGGATTGGAGTTTGTATCACAATGTTATATAACAGAGAAAAAAATTAACACTTAGTGATTTACTACAGTTGTCTAATTATTTATTTTTTGTAATGTGGACAGATATTCACTAGGGATGACTCACAACATCAACCTCATTTCCTGTGTGAATTGAATCCTTACGTTCTGCTGAAAAATAGCTGGGTTGGTTTAACTCTTTAGAGCTGGATGTTGACTTGTTTTTTATTTTCATTTTCTATAATATAGATTACTAAACAAGGACAGTATGCACTCTCTCACACACTCACATGCTCGGTGTGCATAATACTATAGTATTAAGGGTGGTGTAACTTGGCACATACCCTCGATTCTAGGAGTTCTCAGGGGAGAATGTTGGTTGCTAAAGAAAGGGCTGTAACAGGTTTGTTGTATCATTGCATAGTTCATTAGTATCTCTTAAATATGTGGGGAGCTTTTCTTTTTAATTTACAAGTTTCCTTAGAAATAGAATTAACTACTATAAAAACTGCTTGATAGAAAAAATATGTTGTTAGTAGGTTTGTTTTTATAACATGCCCTTTCCCAAACACATGTTGGTTAAAATAATACCTTAATAATCTGTCCCTCTTCCAAAATGTTGCTTTTGAGTTTATGCTTTTAATATTTACATATCTCTTTTACTCTTGTTTAGACATTAAAAAGAGATATTAGCATGGCAAGCACACCAGGACAATAAATACATCCTGGCCTGCAAAATTGTTGATTAGTGTAATCTACCTTGTAATATCTGTGTATCTGAGTATTGACTGAACAGAAACATGCAAAGACTGTAATCTCTGTAGATGCAGGAAGAAGACTAACCAACCAGTTAGTTGTTGTTGTGGGTTCTTTTGCTACACAGCCCCTTCAAAAAGCTAATGTTTGTAAAAATATTATTAGAGGCTGGCTCTTTCATCATAAATGCAGTGCCCAAAGGACTTATTAATGCTTCAGTAGCATTGCAGTGAAGACATCAGTGCAGTCCTCTTTAATAGCATGTTGGCTTGAACCCCAATACATAATGTTCTTGTAATAGTTTATGGGTGACTGCAGTAAATTGGTAGTGAATGTATTCCATTTTTTTGTTTTGTTTTGGCTTTGGCTCTTATCTGATCTTCTGGTAGAACATTTTGTCCTCAGAATATTGTATTGTAAAGGCAATTGATCTACTTTATGGATGTATACTGAATATTTTGTGTTGTTGAATATTTTATAATAAATGGCTCCATATTGTGAGATTGTGATCTGTTAAAAATGGGGCAGGGGACATCATCAGAAGCTTGCAAGAAACTCAAGTATTTGGTTAAATTTAGTTGAAGCCCACCCACTCATACTAATGTTCTGCAGAGACTGCCAAGTGAGTGTACTATTTCTTTCCACACTAGCTGTTCAGACAACACTTGTAAATTGTCGAAGACTTTCTCGGCTGGAGAACGATGATTGTTGTGGATTTTCCGGGCTGTATAGCCGTGGTCTTGGCATTGTAGTTCACCGAGAGATCTCTTTCTTTTGGTGCTATACCTCTGAAGATGCCAGCCACAGCTGCTGGCGAAACGTCAGGAACTACAGTGCCAAGACCACGGCTATACAGCCTGGAAAATCCACAACAACCAACATTTGTAAAGTTGTCTGTGTCCATAATTGGGCAGAGTTATTTTACATAAGGTAATTTTGAACATAATAATATCTTTAAATGCCAACACTGTTTTGTACTTTATTGACAACTCTGCTTAATAAAATTAATATTGAATCAAGTGACTCCCAGGGGCAGTTATAGATGTGAACTAATTTTTGTCAGTGAACATGGATCTGTCCTTCTGTGAACAGAATAAAGGGCTCCATTTCTCCCTCTCTAATCACTAAGACAGACTAGATAATAACTGGTGTCTTTCTCGAGCTTTAGCATCCATTATTGAAATAAAATGCAGTATGAGTTTTGCAACATTAAACACAGAAGAACAATAAGACTTACATGGCATAGAACTGAATGCAAATAGAGTGAGTAATTGTTACTTTTCTAATGATGCAACACCTTTTTAAAAAAATAGTTTGAGTGAGCTAACAACTCCTTGAAAAATCCATAATCTGTATGATCTCTAGTGACAATGGGGGGCTGTGAGAAATTGTTGACTGATAAGATCTCCAAGTTTCTACATCAAATTCCTGGAGCTTGAGGAGACTGATTTTTTTTCTTTCCCTTCTGTTTTCCTTTAAATGACCCCCAACATTTCTCAGCATTATGTTAAGACTCCAGATTATCTACAGATTAATTGGTTTTGCTGCATTCAGGGTTAGCATGGGGAACTAACTACTTTACTGTTGGATATGATGATATTATTAATGTATGCCATTTTATACTAAAATTCTTCCAGCCTGGTATTCTGTATTTTGATAGTAATGTTTCTCCAGAGCCAAAAAGAGATTTTCTCAAGATCCAAGGTGGATGCTAGAGATTGAACGTGAGATATTATACATGAAAAGGTGGCTCTTTACCACTGAGCTGCAATTATATGCTAAAACTGAATTTATTCAGAAGAACAGGAAATATATGTTCAGTACTGGCTCTCCATTCAATGCTGTGTATTCTTTAGTCTTAAAACGTTTTGGGAATGATGTTTTTGTGAACAAGAAAGCCAAGAACCAAGAGATTTGGATGATGAAGTACAGGACCTCCTTACATCTTATTGAACGCTGTGCATATCTTTATTTTTAAATTAGCTGGAGTTAAAAGGATGGATGGCCAGGTGGAAAACCTAGCAACATAATGTTGGTTTGAGCTACAAGGTGGTGCAGTATATGAATCTGTGTCCATTATTCCTTTAAAATTTTCTGTGAAGAAATTTAATAGCAGTATTTTAGAATTCTTAAGACTTTAAAAAAAGAGTTAAAGCCAAAAAAAAGTTTCTCCAGTCTAAGCCCATTGAAAAAGGTGAGTTTAGACTGGGGTAACTCTGTTAAAGATTGCACTGTAAGTCTGCTATCCTAAGAACAGTTTCCTAGGACTAAACCCCATTGAATAAAATGGGACTGATGAGTAGACCTACTTAGGATTGCTTCCTAAATATTGCGAAAGAACAATATCTGAAAGTCAGTGAAGGTACCTGAATGAAATTGTGCAGTGAAGAAGGTATACAAAATGAAACAGATATCACACTACTTGCTGTGGAAAGCCTGAAGGATATACCAATCAAAATGAAGATCTGAAAAGTAGTACAGGACAATCATAGAAGAATTTTATGGATGAAAATAATACATACAGGCACAAAATTGGGCAGTGCTTTTCTTTGTGTTCCCTGACAGGCTCAAGAGTTTGGATAGGCAGGCATTTTATATTCCCGCACACTGTGTTTAGAGGTAGCGTGTTAATATCTTGGTTTGGATGCAGAGTGACATGTAGTCAAGGTTGTAGAGTGCTAGATTGATTTATAACCCTAGCCATGCTGCGATCATAGGTATAATAGCTGCAATCAACACAGTTAGACTGGATTTACTGACCAGTGTGAATTAATTTTATTTTCATTATTACATTAAAAAGATAATGCTAAATACAGCCTTTAGGTCTAGCTCACAGTACAATTTGTAGAATTTTTAATCCACCTTTTACAATAGTTTTAAAATCAATTATATTTACAGTCTTAGGACACCACTATATAAAACACTAAGATGTTCAGGCTGGATTTCCCCCTCTCTTAATAGCAGAAGTCTTGCAGTTGGCTGTGGACAAAGCATCATTTTGAAAACATATTATTGAAAGAAGTGAAATCACAAGTTCATTAGTAGATAGCAAGTAATTTAAATAACATTACATGATCTTAATATTGTAGATTTAATTTTTAAATGTTTTTTTAAAATTTACAAACACTTACTTTCCTGTACTTAAATGAGAGGCTGGTTTGAAAACCAGTTTCAGTATAAAACGTTGGTCATGAGGATCGATAAAACATATAATGCTCTCATACATTTGTTTGCTTATTTATTGAGAATATTTTTATCCCTTTTTTCCCCTGATGGATTAAGGCAGCATACAAGAAATATGCCATATAAGAATAATTAAAATAACAATACATAGAATTACACTTGCCAACCAATTCTGAATAAGGGATAAAAAAATGAGCACTTGGACCACCAGTAACAAAAACAGCATGCCAAGCTTCAATGCTATTCAACAAGTGCTTCAACAGTTTTCTGAAGGCCACCAAAGAAGGAGTTATTCTGTTACCCTCCAGAAAGCCATTCTAAAGAGTTGTGTGTGAAAAGACCCATGACCAGGCTAAAAAGAACAAACGTTCTTAGAGGAGAAAGTACATAAAGCAAGAACTGTTGTAAGGGGTGTAATTGGCATATGAATTCATACATAGACAGGTGGTCCTTCATAGGTGTCGGGTCATTTTTAGTCACAGGGACCTCACCAAGAATAATAGAACTGGATAGCCTTTGACTTAGTGATGAGAATGTGTGTTAATTCTGTGAATATATTTGAAATCTCACAATTATATTCCTGTGGTGGTGTTATAATTATAACTACATAGGGATTCCATGTCTTTATTCAGCCCTGGGGGGGATCCATTGTTCTGAACTTGTTGATAAACTTTAGTTAAGCAGTCTCCTGTTGCAGTCTTCCTTTGAAGCTTTCTTGTAGAAGAACTACCCATCTTAGGTCAGCTTGCAATTTCCTGGAAGATTAAAATGTTCTTCTACTGGTTAATGAGTTTTGTGATTTTAAATGTAATATTTATGTCCATTTATTCTTTTGAATAGGGTTTTTTCAGTGTTGGAAACAGAAGGGCATTGTTGACAGTTGATGGTGTATTGTAAGATGAACAAGTGAATGTGCCGGAAATGGTATGACAGGTGGTGTTAGATCTGGTGATTGTATTGTTATAGTGTGTATGAGGACAAAGTTGGCATCTTTATTTATTACAAGCCCTGGTCCAAGTGTCTGTGTCCATGTTAGGTAGTACATCATTGTAAATGAGAAGTTGTTAAGGCTGGGTGGAAGGCTGTGTGTGGGCAATAAAAGGTCTGCCTTGTAATGCTTGTGAGAGAGGAATATCATTAACTAGCCTAGGTTGCTGATCTTTAAAGTGCTACTGGACTCAAATTTTATTCTACTGCTACAGACTTAACCTGGCTATCCACCTGATTCAGCACAGTGAATGGAAGAGACATTCCTCTCCCACCACCCAAAAGAATCTAAAGCATTGGCATGCACAGGAGATTCTTCTTGTCTGCCCAAGGAAAGGCAAGAAGGAAATAGAGAAGAATAGATCTCAGGAATAATAAAACATTCTTCCATTCATCAAAGAAATGCCTCAGATTAGGGTCATATGAACAAGCTAAATAGTCTGGATTTTGATCTTTGGTTTGAATGGCAATTTCACTTACGTTCTCTTAGGGGGTTGCACATGTTTGCTACAAGTTATATCTATTCAGGAGAAAGAGAACTTCTGCCTTGATCCCGATAGAAAGTACTGTTTCTAGGCAAACCTGCTTTCAGACTGACTGTTTACTTTCATAAACAAGTCCCATCTGTTACATTAAACATGTTAATATGGGTCTGCAAAGTACAATGACATCTAGTGCTTAAAATATCCAAATGAAATGTCAGAGTCCAGTTGCATATGTAGAGTTCAAAAGTTGCAGTGTCCTGAATCCACCTCTGCTCCTAACAGGCCATTTAATAATCCATATAAGTATCTAGCAGACGTCTTTAAGTAATTGGCATGTGTGGGGACCAGATGTAGAGATACAGTTACAGTATTTAATCCTAGCAAAAGCTTTTTAACCACACTATTTCAACCACATTTCAGCTGTGGGCTGTTGGTTTCCTCTTATGCAGTAGAGTCCTGAGATTTACAGGGGCATAAGACTTGGTAGAAAGAATATCTGAGACTGCTGCTTGTATCCATTTAAGTAAGCAGAAAAATCCCCATTGATGAAAGAAGGATCTCTTCTTCTGAGTAAACCAAAATATCCCTTTGCGCTCTACTATAGCAGTTTTTACAATTAGCTGAAACTTTTAACAGATTTTTGTGGGTATTCCTGTACATCGAGATCTCTGTAATGATAAAAAGTGAAATAAAAGTTGCTTTGTATATTACCTCTTTTGTTCTTCTCCCCTTTCTTTTCTTGTGTTTTCAGTTTATTTTACATTGGGAGGCAAAACATGGTTGTGGCGTACTCTGCTGTTCAAGTTTTACATTACCCCAAATATTTGTTCCTCTTCTAATGAATTTTTGGGCCATGTTTGTTGTAAAGTGTATGTGCAAAAGGCTGAACACAAGTATGAATATTAAACTATGAATATTAAATATAAATAAATATCTAAGTTAATAAATAATATTTTGGTAAATAAATTAATGATATTAAATATGAATATTATCATTCTGCTTTGTTGTTTCTTAATTATTAAAAGCTATTTTACAAAAATGATAAGATAAAATTATTCTACATTGCCGTAAATGAAGCACTTACCTTTAAAGGCACTTGTCTGAGATGTACAGTGTACAGCATAATTCTGGGCAGAGATATTGCACCTTAAGCACATTGAAATTACTGGGCTTAGACTGAAGTAATTTTTGCATAGAATTGTGCATAGAATTTTTGCATAGAATTGTGTCCAAAAGAATGCTCTGTTGAGCTGAAATGGAAGCTTGTAACATGAACTTCCTAAAAACTATCAATAGGGTAAGGCTTGTCATCTTCTGCCCTTGGGGAATAACCTTGCCCTGTGGTTTTTCATGGAACTGGATAACCTGATTTTGACAGACTACACTTAACCGAAGGTCTCCAAAGTGTAGCAAAATCAGAGCTGGGAGGGAAAGGGTTAACTGTTCCCTAGAATGGAGAGCTTGAGTGGCAGTCTGCTTCCTCTTCTCTGATTGGCCAGTTAGAACCAGTCTGTATGCAGTCAGTTAGTTTCTGACAGGATTTTGGAGTCAGTGAGTCTGACAAGAAAAGTCAGTCAGGGTCACCTTTAGAGTGAAGAGAGAATACTCCTTTGTCTTAACTGTAGTATTACTGTCCTGAGGAGGAATTCTATCTAAGAATTCCAAGTCTAAGTGTCAGCATAAGCTGAAGCACGCTTTACACAGACACCAGAGAACTGGGAGTGTGTTTTGGCGAGAATAATAGGGTACTGGGTTGAAACTCTCTTTCAGGCCAAAAGAAGGGTTATATCTTCTGAAGAGAAGAAGATTCATTCCTGCCCAGTTTCTAAGGGGAGGGGGATAGGTCTGAGGAGAACCCTGCATCTGTTGTGAAGGTAAAACAATTTTAGACTATCATAGGAAACTTTCTGAAGAAACATTGTTGCTGTAACTAAATTACTAAGTAAATCACCTCTTACTGTTTTGAACCAAGAATATATGAAAATAAGATTCAAGGATACTATTTTGCCTGTTACAAGAAGTGTATTCTGTAATACCAACAAAATTTTACCTCCACATTTCCATCCCCATACCACTCTTATTCATTCTGTGCCTGTTAAATAAAGTTATTTCTTTTTTAATGTTATACAGTCTCTAGTGCCATTTCCAACTAAAAGGAAGAGGGTTCCTGCTTTTCCCCATCAAGTTCCTGGACTAGACTAAAAAGCCAAATTGTATCTGTGTGTCAGGGTGGGACAAACAGACTTTCGAAACCACAAATATTAACACACCACTTGGGGCTGCTCAGTCAAAGCAGGGAGACTGAATTTTTGCGAGAAAATCTGCCTCACAGAGGGGAGAGTGAAAGGGGGTTGCTGAATCTGGCACAGTGTTTTATAGAGCTCATAGGAGCACCTATGAAACAGCTGTTGGTAGTAGCAAAGAGATGCTATTTCTTTGCTGTCATTGTGTCAGTTTCTAATTTGGACACAGGTTGTAACATACCTTAAACAAAAGTTATGTCTTATGCATTGCCTGGAATGTTTATGGACCACTTCAGTCAAGTTACTGTAACAGGATCTTGGGATCTGTGAAGGTAACTACTTCTGAGCTGGATCCTTGTCCATCCTGGCTGCTGAAATCATATTATGATCACATTAACAAGCCCTTAGTGTCCATCATCAATCAGTCACTGAGTCAGGGCAAATCAGAGGTGGTTATCTGCCCTCTACTTAAAAAAAAATCACTATAGAAAAATGATTTGGCCCACTGGAGAGTCAATTTGGTAAAGTGGTTAGAGTGTAACGTACCTCATAGGGTTGTGAGGATAAAATGGAGGAGAGGATCCCCATTGGAGAGAAAGGATAAAAATATATTGTCTAGTCTATAATTTGCCCTTTCTGGGCAAGGTGATCGAGAAAGTATTGGCAGACCAGCTCCCAGTCTTTTTAGATAACTTATCTGCTCTGGCTCCTTTTCAGTCTGGTTTCAAGCCAGTTTGTGGGACACAGATAGTGCTGCTGGCCTTAGTTGATGATCTGCACCTGATTGTATACAATCCATGCCTCTTGCTTTCTCTGAATTTATCTGCACTCTTTAATACAGTAGACTATGTCATCTTGTTGAAACCTTTGGAGGCAGAAGTAAGTATCGGGATGTACTTTGAACTGGTTTAACTAATTCCTTACGGACTTGTCTCAGAGGGTTGCTGTTGGAGACCAGTTGTCATCAGCTGCAAAGAACATTTTTGTCCAATTTCATCAAGCCTGGAAGACAGCTCCCTGCCTTGACTCAACTAATGTAGCCACTTGGATACATGCTACAATAACATTGAGACTAAACTATTGTAGTGCTCTGGAGGGTCTTCTTGACAACTTGGAGAATTCAGTTGGTACAGAATGCTGCAGCTTGGTTCTTATCAGGAGCTAGGAGAAGCATTTATTTATTTATTTATTTATTATTATATCTCTTCAGATAAGATCTTGAAGCAGTTCACAACAATTGCAACAGTTAAAAACAATACAAAATTCAATAAAATCATGATAAAACAGCATAAAACAAATTATTTAAAACCTCTCTAGTCCCAACCACAGCCTATAAAACCCTGCGAATCACATAAAAACTTGCATGCATATTATGCCCATTCTGCAGTCACTCCTTTGGATGCACATCAGTTACTGGGTTCAATTCAAGCTACTGGCTATCACATACAAAGACTTTCATGGGCTCATTTCTACAGAACCACGTCTCCTCCTATGTTCCATCACTACAGATTCACTCATCCATTCAAGAACTTCTGTAGTTCCCATTCTGCAAATGGCCACAATTAACAACTGTCTGTACATGTGCATTCTGTACTGTGGCCTGCGCAAGCTCTCACTCATTTGTAATTCTGCAAACTATGTAAAACAATTGTTCAGGAGGGCATTTTTGTAAAGGCAATAAGGCTATACTATAACAGAATTGTTCAGGAAAGCACTTTATAAAGGAAAAGGGACCATGGACTCTACCATGGTGTATAGGATATTATCTGTTTGCTGTGTGTATTATCCTGCTGTCACTACATTATTTTCTACTTCTGTAATACCATTTTTCTGCATTGTATCTGCATTTTGTATCATGTCTAATATTCTACACTTGTTCAGATTTCTGTAATCCTAGATATCTTGTCATGTTGATTGCATTGGTTTACACTGTGTAATCTGCTTTGACTGTATGAGAAACATGGACTATAAATACAGTAAATAAACAAATATCCACTAAGTTGCCACACAAATAAGGAATTTTATATTGTTCATATATTTTGGCACTGTTCGATTCTTTATATTTTTTCTAAAAACAAGTTGTTAGCTGTTATGACTGTGAAGACTGGCATCAAAGTATGTGTCCTGGAATGGGGTTGTGAGTAGAGTAGAGATGGTCACAAACCAGAAAAAAACCAAACCATGTAGTTCGTGGTTCATCATGTTCCACGAACTTTCACGAACCTGCCCCAGTTCATGAATTGGTTCATTTTGGTTCATGAAAATGTCACTTCCAAGCCAGCAAATCACCTCTTCTGGGTCAGCAGAAGGTCACTTCCAGGTCAGCAAAAAGTCTGCAGGAAGTCTATCCCCTTTTGCCTAGGAAACTGATTGATTGGCACCAGGCTGTCTGCAATGATGAACTGAAAAATAAACCAAATGAACAAGCCTATAGTTTGTGGCGATTCGTCAGAAATGGGATCTGATGAACCACTGGTTCACGAACCGGCCTGGTTCTTCATGAATTTTTGTTGTATTTTGGTTCGTGCCCATCTATAGAGTAGAATGTTGTACATTTCATGTGCCTATTGTTCTCAAAATAGGATTAATTGTGCAAAATATGTTTTTGTTTAATTTGTTTGGAAAGTGAAATTCTGTTTTTCTTAGTGTAGAGTTTGAGTAACCTTGACACAGGTTTTTTAAAGGTATTTAGATCTGTATAATAGACACCACCAAAGTGGCTAAATAAGGCAACATCGTCTAATATGATGAAAATTAGTTCTATTAATAACATCAGCTTCCAATGTAGATTGCCTCCAACCAACTGCAACTGAAATTCTAGTGCAAAAGAGAGCATATTTCCTTCCTCCCTATTTCCTTTTTTGAAAATCAAAAGCAAATCCAGAAAGGCAGGAAATAGAAATCTTGAAATTCAATCTTTACTCATTTTTAGCAGTGTTGACCTCCTAATTATTGATCATTTTAATTTGAAAAGTGGATTTTGATTTGTGTAATAAGTTTCTACCATTTCCATTAGATTGTGGCAGTAGAGGGGTAGGGAAGATCCTGATAACCAAATAAATTCCATCTGGACTTTTTCTTTCCTTACAGGTACTATTTCAGCATTTGAAAAGGTGGGGGGAGGGGACAAGAGTACCTTAGCCCACCATGCTGTAGGCCAAATCAGGATTGAGCCTTCATGACACTTTAAAATGGCAGTGGCAGCCCTTTTGAAGACATGAGGATGCCACTCTTAGCCTGGGCACCCCTGCAGATATGTCTGGCAGTGGAGAAAATAAGAAATACCAGCTGAATACCAGTCGGGCTGAGTTTGTGTCTGATCTGCATTTAGGTGTTTAGTCTGGATGTGCCCAGGAGCCTAAGCCAAGGGTTGCCTTTGGCTCTTAGCCTACCCATATTAGGAATGTGGGTGATCAGGACCAACCCAGGATATGTCTCTGATATTTTAGGTTAAATTGTGTTGTATAAGTTGGGTATGCTAAACTGCATTTTTGAATTTTCTATAAGTCACTGGATCGTTTTGGGGAGAAAAATGGCATAGAAATGCCCAGGTAAATAAATTCCACATTTTACTTCACTGAACAAGATTTTCCCTATATCACAGCAGGTATGTGCATATGTGACAGGAAAAGAGCAGTCTAGCTGATAGGATATCCTGTATTAGAAGAATATAACATTTGTTTTTGTCTTGCAGTTTGTAAAAGGTCATATTTTTCACAGTAGTGTCTTTAAAACATTCACTGGAGGACTGAAAGGTATTCCTCATACAGCAGAGAGAATTGAATGCTTCACATATAAACTATGGAGATTATTCTTGCTATAGTTTCCGTTGTGGTAGAAATGTCTGTGGAGCTCCTGGTATATAACCTTGAACATTAAAAAAGTAGATTTCATAGAGAATCCTGTGAGGTGTCTCAGATTGGCCTCCCTACCAGTTTGCTCAACTTCAGTTACTAACAGATTTGTGACAAGAACACGAAGTTCAAGTTAATGCATCACACTCAATGTCTTTTCAGTAATCCCTGACCTGAATGCTTTGAGCGTGTACCTAACCGTTTGCTTTTTGCCAACAATTGAGTGGAAGAGAGAGCTTTGCACATGCACTCAGAGTTTGGCACTTCAGGAATAATAGTTTGCTCATGTCTAGAAGGACAAATAGATCCCCTTTAGAAGTGAGAAAATGGCTTATTGTGAATGAAAGCTGCAGTATACCATTGTGTGCTCTTCAGTGAACTGTTTCCCATGACGTATGTGGCAAGAGTACTAAAATGTATAATCCAACAATATATTTGTTGAAGTGAAGTTTCAGCAATAGCAAAATCTACTCTTGTGTATACTGAAAAGAAGTATGTGCATGAAATGTATTGACCAAATTAAATAATTGCTGTAAGTTTGTATTATAGAGCTATTAAAGCACAGGTGATTGGCGAGGTCCTTAAAAGCATACTTTTATGAGATATTCATTATTATTTTTTGTTATTGCGCTTATATGTATTTTCTTTCTTCCTGTTTCTATAAGTTGAGCTTTATTTCACCCCCCCTTTTATTTCTAAAACGTCTTATGTATGAAGTCTCATTAATTCTTTCCATTATGTTAAACTTTAAATTAAATGTGGCGATACTAGCACATAGACAAAAAACTCTTTCAAATCTTAACTGACACAGAAAAGTGAATAAAGAAGTGATTTAATTAAAGTTTCAGCTCAATCCTGTTGCCTATTTACCTAGAAGCTAGTCCCGCTCATGCTGGTGGACTTTCTAGCAAGTAAGAGTGCGTACAGCAGCCTTAAGGTTGACACATGCACTCTCATGCACCATCACAATCAATTATTTTGTGACAGGTTGTCTTGGTTTTGTTCATATGCCTGCTCACCTAGATTAGAGAGAAGTTGGTATACATTTCATTCAATTTACATAATGATATAGTCACTTTTTAAGTGAAAAGTTTAATTCTGAGGTGAGTTTTGTTGCTATTTTCGTATGTTGATTTGAGTGGTAGGAAAATGGTATTTTTAGGACTTTCTGATGAAGGAGCTATGTATCTGGTCTGTCTTTTTTATTTTTTGCTGTTATATTTTAGTTGTCCTAGATTTTATTGTAAGCCCATCTCACAAGAGAAATGAGATACAAATATTATAAATAAATAATAATCCTGGTGTGGTGAGGAATGCTTTCACAAGAACATTTATTCTAAATGAAAATAAAGGAATAACTATGTGGTAAAGATTTTTGTATCAAATTGGCACTTTTAGTAATCCATTGATACTTCAGTAATCATATACTCTTGTCATGTGATAGGAAATATTGACTAGTGCATTACTTTGGCTGTGAGAAGTTAAATTGGTTTTGTTTTTTTGTTTTCTTTGAGTGCCACTTTGGTCTTTGAGCTATGTGTTGTCAATAGCAGAGAAAATGGAAACTTACTTAGAGTGTGCATAAAATGGATATAAAAGTGAAGGAAAGAGAGGAAAAAGTTCCCTATTGTTTTTCTTTCCTCCATTCTGAACATCTCCTTTCAAGTATCTAGAAAGTAATGGAAATCTTTCTAGCTTGTCACTCAGGAGTACTATGTACTGTAGTAACTGGAGTTGAACTTGGATGCAGGAACGCATGTTTGAATCTCCAAAAAGTGCCAAACTATACCTTACATGGTCTTTTTTCGCAATGGTTTTTAAAAAAGTTTAAAAGGAGCTGCAGCTGTCTGCAAAAAGCAGAAGAATGGCAGGATTGGGAGTTGCTTAACTCTGTTCTATCGTATCATTTGTCCTTTCATACTTTCCCAAACTCTTTGTTACCAGTGGAAAAAAGTTATAGGGTTTCTAGATGTTTAGTCAACCCCCCCCCCCCCCAATATCATATCATTTTCTTGGATGGTTTTACATACCTTCATATATATCTATATGTGGAATGTATATTTGTAACATTTATTTCCATGGCAAGTATTGACAGATGGTCAGAAGTCTGCAGTCCTCAAAAAACTCAACAACAACAACAACAACAACAACATTCTATTTATATACCACCCTTCAGGACAACTTAATGCCACACTTTACAAAGTGCATTATTATCCTCACAACAATAACCCTTTGAGGTGAGTGGGGCTGAGAGTGCTCCAAGAAGCTGTGACTGACTCTCACTTATTTCACTTGAAGCCCCCAGCTTGCTTCAAGCAGAGGAGGAATCAAACCCATTTCTCCAATTAGAGTCCTGCGGCTCTTAACCATATAATTTAGTATATCCATATAGTATAGCCATTCATATAGTTTTTGATCACATGCAACTTGCTGTTTTAGCATGTTGCAATGGTATGGATTCGCTTGTGCTGTGAGATGCTGTTATTGTAGCATTGGCTCATTGCCCGTTTTTCTGTGCAGTCCTACATGGGACTGCACATGTGCAGGCCTGCCGAGCAGTAGGTTCTATAGCTAAAATTCCTCTAGGGGGCATCTGCCCCTTCCCAGAGCGCATGCATGGCTTGTTTCCCACTGAAACAGCCCTCTCTCTGAGAGGAGCAGTGCCCCCAAACCTCAGTTCCTCTTTTGCTGCTGGTTGGAGAGGTTCTCTGCAACAGTCTTCCATCGAATTTGCTCTTTGGGAAGAAAGAGACAAAAAACAGTGAGAATGCCTGAAAAAGCCCTGTTTAAGAAATGCACTCAGTGCAATACCAAGATGAGAACTGATGGGCACTCACTGTGTCTTGTCTGCTTGGGAGAGGGGCATAATATTAGCCTGTGCAAACATTGCCAGAGCTTCACCTAAAGCCAGAGCTGAAGAGCTACCAGACTCAAGGCCATTTTGAGAGAGCCAGTTTGGTGTAGTGGTTAAGAGCGCAGGACTCTAATCTGGAGAACCAGGTTTGATTCCTCACTCCTCCACTTTAAGCCAGCTGGGTGACCTTGGGTCAGTCACAGCTTCTAGCTCTCTCAGCCCCACCCACCTCACAGGGTGTTTTGTTGTGGGGATAATAGTAACAAAGTTTGTAAACCGCTCTGAGTGGGTGTTAACTCATCCTGAAGGGTGGTATATAAATTGAATGTTGTTGTTGTTGTTGTTGTTGTTGTTATTTTATGAGAAAAGGTACTGATTTACCTCATCGGCTAAATCAGCCAAATTCTGAGCTTTGCAGAGTTTGCCGATTGATTGGATCCAACACACAGGCTATTGAGCCTTTGGAGATACTGAGCCACTCACCTCACACTGTAGTGCCTCGGATCCGAAAACATTGTTCGACCTCGAGCAGGATCTGACAACACAATCAAGCTTCAAGCACGCTAAGCCCTTCAGCTTTGTCTGCTGCTTGGATCTGACAATGTTCCAAATCTAGAAAGCTCATTAGATAGGATGGTTTTAACTTTGTTGGTAACACCTGTTATGGCGGATCAAGATACATCTCCGAGCCTGGTGGGGTGCAGATCCAAAGGAATGGAACAGCCCCTTACTGATCCTCCGGAACCACCCAGAAAGAAAACAAAAACCAAACCAAAGCACTCCAAACATAAAAGATGCTCTCATAGAAATCAAACCTGGAGACCAGGGACCTGGATATAGTGGACAGTCCACATATACCTTTGCTCCATTCAAACTCCTGTTCAATTTACTCCTCAGAAGAGGAAAGAGTGTTACCCCGAGAATCTTCCTACACAACCCTTAGGGGGCATGAGAAGAATTTGCACCAGAGTTGCTATACACACAGTTGTTCAGCGTGATATCAGGGAGTTCACCCACATGTGGGAGTTGACTGGGGTAAGCACAGCAGAACGGAATCTGTGGGATCAGCATTCGACTTTACACAATGTAAAGTGTACCACTGAATGCACTCCATCCCAAAGTTGTTCATGGCATTCCTCTTTCATTATCCAGACCCAGAATTCTATTCAGGAACAAATACTTTGGATAATAATCCTTGTACATAGACGTGGCCTCTTCAGAGACAAGACCCAAGGACAAAATCCTACAACATCTCTATTTTGGGAACCGGGCTAATATTGCATTCCCTATGATTGAGGGATTCTTGGAACTGATATCTACACTGTATGAGAAACCAGCTTCTATTCCCCTTACATCAAAAAATGCTGAAGGCCTTTATAGGACCAAGGAGGACAAATGTCCTTTTCGGTTCACTAATCCTTCTCCATCACCACTAGTCATAAAGGAGATGCAACTGAGATACAGACAAGGTCACCACGCAAGCCCCACTGATAGGGAGAAATGAGATAGCCTGGGTCATAAAATATATACATCCACAGCTAAAGGACCAGAAGGTCCTAGTCAGTGATTCAAGAGGAGGCAATCAGGCTGTCCAAACAGCAGATAAACCGTGGAAGGCATATAGCCAACTCTTTCAGTAGAGCTCTAGCCTCTGCATGCATGGCTTTGGCCCACAGCCTTATCAATTGAAACGAGAAGCAGAGCAGATTAAAACTACCCCAGATATCATCCTTACCAACACCAGTATCCTCATAATCTCTGAGCCTCTACTTACCAAGGGGTTCAGTTCAGCCTAAAGATCAAAATTACGGTTACTACAGATGCCTCAGTAGTGACTGTAATCGAAGTTACGGTTACTACAGACCCAGATACTCTGCTGAATATACATACAATGAGGGATGCCAACCCTGGGTTCAGCTAATTTTCTGTTTGACTGTGCTTTTATTTGGCTAATGTGGTCCCTTTTGTTTTTTGAAAAACAAAAATTGAGTGCAGCAAATTCACTTGTTTAAGAGTAAGATATATCAATGATCTCCTGAATGAGCTACCACAGGACTATTAAAAAAAAAACCTACAATAATCATATAGCTGGATTTTTTGAGTCCGTGTGTGTCCCTTCCCACCCATCTTACTCCTTAATGTACATTAATTCTTTTTTTGGTGCCCATATAATTTGTTCTTAAATAGGCTTTCTAACATGGTAGTATTTCCATCACTTGTACTCCATGCAATCACTTCTGCCTGCTCTTTTACTGATGTCAAGTCAAAGAATTGTTTTCTTTTACTTCCAGGTTTTGATTTGGCAGCCGTACTTCATATTGTTGTAGCTAGGTGAATTTTCCTAGTGTGCATGTGCTCAAACTTTTAAGAATATAGAACTTTTTGCCAAGAATGAATGGCTTTGCCACCTTCAAAAGTGAGGAGCTGCATAAATAAACAGAGGCAATAAAAATCCAAAAATACTGTAAAAATTAATTCTTAAAAAAATAAAATTGCCCTAACAGATTTTGAAGTCATTTCAGCACTTGGAGAGGGGTGTCTCTTTTTACTATGACTCTGTTTTGATTAGGCCATCATCCTTTCATTGTTCTTTGTGGGAGAGAGGGAGAGAGAGAAATAGTTCTTTTCCTTTGGAAGAGAAAAAAAATATTTTAAACTTTTTCATCTCTTTCTTAACATATTGTCCACCCTCTGGTAGGGAAAGAAAACAGAATATGATGACTACTATTCTAGCTGAAAAGATTTATAGAGGTCACTTTGGAAAGACATGGACCAAAACCACCTCTCACAGCATCTTGAATAATGTTAAAGAATAGAAATGCCCTGCCCTTAGCTATATTGGAATAGTTAACCCAACATTGTCTTACCACAACTGGTATCTCCTTAAGTCTTTATTCTACCTGCACCAGATTTTCTCTTACATGGTTTCTTAAAGAAACCACTTCTTCAAGCAATGTTTTACATTCACGAAAAAGCTCATGTAATGGTGGCTGTACAGGAGGAAAAAAGCACATCCAAAGCAAAGAAACTGACTGGTTCATGGGCACATTTGATTTTGAACAATGCTCACTACTGTGCCTCTATTTTCTGCCCCCCTCCCTTTGCTGAAATACAATTTGGACAATGTCAGCATGGGGTTAACTAAAACCCTGTATTCTGTCTAAAAATGCTTTATAAAGGAAGTGTTTTGCATCCTTGAGGAAAGCACGTATTTCATGCTCTAAAAGTCTTAGGTTTGTAGTTGGAAAAGATTAAGTAAATAATTCAGGATGCGACGTGTTTACCTGTTAATAATTAAGCAGGTTGGTCTGTGTACTTTTTATAGACTTTAGAGTTTTTTTATTATTATTTATTTCTAGTTCATATGTGCTGGTTTTTAAGTTAACAAAGCTTCATTCATGAAGAGAAGTAACAGAATGAAAAAGAAGGATATAAAGAACTGAACCCCACTAGCTCACTAGTTGGATTCTTATGGAAATGTATATATTTTTTTATCATTTGGTTCGAATGGAGAGATGTTGGGAACTCTAATCTTTGTATCAAACTAAAGGAATGAGTAAGAAAAATGATCTTCCAGATTAAGAATTTTTTGCATGTTAGCTTAAAATGATGATGCATGTAAATAATTATTACTCTTAAGTATCGTGTGTGGTTTTGTAAGTTTATGAAAATAAACAATGTTAAAGACAATTTTTGGAACTTTGCACTTTTTAAACTATAGTAACTTTGTCATAGGTTTGGTGAAGGTGTCTACCAATGTCTAGATAAGGGGCTGTGTGTATACCACACCGGATGTCTCAAAGAGCAGAATACAAATGTAATAAATAAGTGAAATGTTATCCCACTGAAAGCAGCAGAATCTGTTAATCTTAATAAGACTAGAATTTCAGTGTTTAAATACAGGATTAAGAAGATACTTGGGTAACAGAATATTCTGCCTTTGTCCCATCTCACTGCACAGAAGTAATCATTAACTGATAACCTGGGAGACTGATGTCCCCTCCTCAATTAATGTTATAGTTTGTGCTTCCCTCAGTGGCAAAGAGGGCAGAGACTTGTGCTGAAAGGTCATTTGTTTTTACATATTCAGTTTAATACTTGTTTTTATATTATATTTGTAAATATAGCGGGGTCAGCTAAGTCCAGATTGATTTTGCCATGTAAATACATTGCCTGGTCTTAGGTAAACTGTGAACTAATTTGATATGCAACACCTAATAACTTTTATTTACTGTTGACATAGGCTGAAGATGAATTAGCAGTTTACTAGGTAAAAATATTTATATCCCCCCTTACAAATTCTCTGACTAAGAAAAGTAGCCCTCCTGTTCTGCAATACTACTCCAGTACAATCAACAGTAATATATTTTATTGAATGTTTCCACAAAATGGCTGATGTATCAGCTGTGCCCATTCCTGGTTCAGTCAGATCTAGCCATTCCTTAGTTATGGCTAGACTATTGCAATACATTCTACTAGGGCTACCCTTGAAGAGTGTTTGGAAGCTGCAGCTAGTGCAGAATGTTGTATCTAGGCTGCTGGTTGGGGCCAGCCTTTGGGAACATGTGATCTTAATTTAACAGTAATTACACTGGCTTCCAATCCACTCCTGAGCAGGATGTTGGTTTTGCCCTTTAAAGCTCTACATGGCTTGGGACCAGGTTGTCTGAAGGATTATCTTATTCCATATGTTCCTGCCCAGGAAGTAAGATCACAGAGAGAGGCCCTCCTGACTGTCCCATTGACTAAAGAAGATCATCTGGTGGGCACATGAGGGAGGGCCATTTCAGTGGCAGCCCCACAATTATGGAACAGCCTCCCAAGGGAGGTACACCCGGCCCTCTCTCTTTCAATCTTTAGGAGGCAGTTGAAGACAGGTTTATTTAGGATGGCATTTTACTAATTTATTTTTTTCTGTTTATTGGCAGTCTTAAATTGTGATTATAAATTGTGGCTGTTTATGTATTTTTATGTTTGTTGTTTTATTTATATTGTAAACTGCTGTGAGTTCCATAAGGTAGAAAGATGGCTAATAAAGAAAAATTAATAATTTTAAATAAACAAATGCCACTTGGCTACTTTACAGGTTAGTAATAAATCAACGATAAAGAATCTGGTCAAATGTGGTTCTTCTTTAAAGGTGAAAAGAGAGGAGTTAAAAAGATAACTTTGAAGTATCAATGTCAGATTTTCAAAAAGATGAACAAAGTTTTCGAGCATATTTTTGAAAGGGAAGCAGGAAGAACAGAACCTGGTATTTAGAAGAAGCATATCTTTCTTTAAGGGCATATCACTTTTTTAAAGACATATTGCATCCCAATCCATTTGTCTGGTCACTTAATAAGGATTGATTTCCGTCCATCAGGACATATCCTGAGTTCACATATCATTTAGGTGCACAAGTAAAATAAATGCTAAGCCTTTAATTAAACACAGTTTACTGAATAGTTGTGTTTGTATGGATATCTTTCAGTTAATACAACTTTAGGTTGGGAAGGGGATAGTATATTTATAGATACGACACATACTGCCTGCTCCTAATGAAGGGGCGAGGTAGAATTTGATGGGAGATATGGAACACACACAAACATACAGACACACACAAGCAGTTCAAGAAATTTGGGGGGAAGTATTAAATCACACTCTTTCTATCCCTGACAGCCACCTGGGTGCAGCATGAAAAGTCAAGCTGCTCCTCAACAGTAGGCAAAGAGTAAATTAAAGAAGTGCTTGGCTTTCTTTTACTGCTGGAGATAGACACTGAGAATGGAAGTAAAACGTTGCATTTTATTCCCTGGCCCAGCATCTCTCTGTCTCTCCTCCACCACTGGGCAGCCAACTGGGAACAGGAATTCAAGCACTTCTCAAAGCTAAGGCAGGGTGTAAAGCAGAGAAGTTGCTATGCTGTGCTACCTCCTCCCTGCTCACCAAACAGCTGGTCCTGGCTCCTCTGCTGCTGCCCCATACTTCCTCTTCCCTCTCCTGGCTGCACAGGTGATCTGGGTACAATAGCAGACACCCTCTGCTTTCTCCTCCCCACTCCACCTTCATTGATATGTTGCTCCCTGGCCCCAACCACCTCACATGGATACTATTTACAGGACTCTGGACCACTATTGAGTGAATGGTGGGGAGGATCCAGATGAAAAGCTCCTTTGATTGTACAAAGGCAGCCATTCACTAGCATAAGTTACTTTTTTGTGTTACCTGTTTTAATTTTTCCATGGATACTCAGTATTAATTAAACTCAGTATTAATTTAAATTGAGTTTAAATTAAATTTTATAGATTTTGTAATTGTGCTTTTTAATATTAAATTGTTGGCCTTCTTGTAGGCTGAAAGATGGTATATTTTCTGTGGTAATTTTCTGTAATCTTGGCAGAAGGAAGCGTCACATGGATAATTTTCATTCGTCGTTTTCATTTGTTGTTATAATTTTGTATCTCTTGAAATCTGAGGAATCTCTGATCTATATGTAGCAATTTGGCTGAATGGCCAACTCTTGCAAGGTGGCTGAATCAGCTCTACTGACTGAAAGTTGGTCATCCCACTGTTTCACGTTTTTCTGAAATCCAGCAGTTGATGAGACAGGCCTTAAAATGCTTATGTTTGTATTTTGGAAATATAATGCTGCCTTATCTGTGTAGTTTCTTTAGTTAGGAAACTTTCAAAATTATTAATTGTACAGGCTATAATGTAACACAGATTAAGATGTGCTTAGTCTGGGATTGTGACTGTAATCATAATGTAATGAGGCTCTACCTGCAACTCTGTACTTCCTCTTTCTCCACTATGTTGTGTAGAACTCAGTTTATTTGTGCTATTCAGGCTCCTTGTATTTCTGATCAGTGATTAGTGCTAATGGTGGGGATGGAGAGAGAGCCCAGGTACCTCTGTTCAACACAGTGACATCTCACTTACATTTAGGGAAAATTTAAATAACACAGCAGTGCTTGAAATGAAAGGTTAAGTTTATTGCCCTCTCTCTCAGTCAAAGAACAGTACATTGGAAAACCTTTTTATCAGCAATGCAAGCAAATGTCATAAGTACTTACCATTTAATTGTAGTACTCTATTTTGGCAATAATAAAAAAATCTATAAATTAAAGGAACAGAAACCAGAGGTGGTTCTCCCACCACACCATTTTATTTCTACTGTGGGGAAGACTCCCACACAGCAGAAACACATGGATTGTGGCTGCCAGTGGCCGCAGCCACAGTCCAGCTACTACACACCCAAGCAGCTCCTCAGAACATCCCCCCCCCGAAAACTAGCCACCCCTGCAGTAACTGGCCAGCCATGGCCACAGGCATAATCCCCCTTTCAATCTACTCCCCAGGAGGCCCACAGACCCAAAGACACGCACCCCAAGTTCCCCACCACCCCCAGAGCAGGCTGGCCAGCCACTCCCCATTGTTCTCTATGATGAGAACTTTTAAACTGTCTTTCCCAGGGCAATTCTGCACAGGCCAGGGGTGCCACAATGGTGGGCACACTCCTGAGTGCAAGCTCGTCCCTGGGAAAGCACACCTGAACCACAGACACGTACCCCCAAGTTCCCCATCACCCCCAGAGCAGGCTGGTCAGCCACTCCCCATTGTTCCCTATGATGGGAACTTACCTTCACTCCAGAGAATACACACACATACATTGATTGTTCTCTATGATGAGAACTTCTAAACTGTCTTTCCCAGGGCAATTCTGCACAGGCCAGGGGTGCCACAGTGGAGGGCACACTTCTGAGTGCAAGCTCGTCCCTGGGAAAGCACACCTGAACCACAGACACCCCCCCCCCAAGTTACCCACCACACCCAGAGCAGGCTTGCCAGCCACTCCCCATTGTTCCCTATGATGGGAACTAACCTTCACACCTTCACACCAGAGAATAACACACAAACGCACATTGAATCAAGTTAAAAAAAATATTTTTTAGCTTTCAGTTACAGCATTAAAGGCACATGACACTAGTGTCACATCACAATGGTCTCCTAGACAGTAGTACCACAACTAACCTCACATCAGAGAATCACACACACACACACAATTACTTGCAAAAACACTTTATTTCTTGGAGTTCCTGGGCTGAGGGTGGGAGACAGCATACAACAACAGCAGCACTACATTTATAACCCCCTCCCCCATAAACATAGTGACTCCAAGGGAGCCACACCTCCATTCCACCCAAAGCATCTCCATGGACATCCCAGCAGTGGTTGTGGGGGGGAGCCTGCTCAAAAGGGGCTCAAGAGGGACCTGCAGGGTTGGACCCCTCGTATGTCCCCTCTGATGACAGGCGCCCCCTCTTGGCCTGCCTATGCCTCACCCACACACAGAGGGCATCTCTGGCTTGGATGAGTTTCCTGTCCTGCTCGGCGAAAGTGCCCTTAATGCGTGGGTCTCACATAGTCGCCAACATGTACGACTTCTGCATGAGAGGTGTTAGCCTGGTAGCTGTGCCCTGCTGCAGCCTTCTCACAAGCATGCACACCGCTGGAACAATGTCTGCATTTGGTGTGTCTGGGTCCACAAAGGAGGCCAATGAACTCTGGAGCATGTGCACCAGAGGAATGACCAGACCCAGGGTCGCCATGTCGGACGAGACCGCTACAGTGAAGTCCTTGAAGGGCTTCAGGACCTCCACTGTCTGGGAGACGGTGAGCCAATCCTCCTGGCTGAACTCACCCTCCTGTCTCCAAGCATCGCTCTCTGAGAGCCACGCCTCGAGGGTGGGTTGCTGCTCCACTAAGCGCTCCAGCATAGCACAGGTGGAGTTCCAGCGAGTGACTACGTCAGAGATCAGGCAATTCTCCGGCACACCTGCCCTGGCCTGCTTCTGGCACAGTTCGTGAGTGGACTTCACATTATGCGAGAAGTGACCCGTGAGCATCTGACATTTCTGCAGGAGATACTGGAGGTCACGAGTTGCGGGGTCCTGGGTTCTGGGGAGGAGCCCACCCCAAGCACAGCTTTCACCACTAGGTGAAGTTTCTGAGCCGCACAGTAAATGCGCTTATGGCTTGCCTGCTGTGCCGCTGCCATTATGTTCTGGCCACCATCTGTCACCATGAATCCCATGGTGATGGTGACCTCACCTATCCAGCCATCCAACTTCCTCCTCAAGGTGGCTTTATACTCTCAAAAGCTACCGGGTTGTCTTCTGGATCCCCCCTCTGGGCACACTAGTGCCCTGTGTACCAAGCATCTCCGTCAGAGAGGCTTGGCGTCCCTGCCCTACAGGAACCTGTGGTGCGAGAGCACCAGAGGAGCCTGCCTCTTTCTGGCTAGCTGGCAGCTGTGTGGTGCCACTTGAACTCCCCCCCCCCAAAAAAGAAGCACCGCCTGGTGTTGCCTCTTCAGGTGGTTCAGCATTCCAGACATGTAGAGACGTTTCACGTCCCTCCCGTGACTGATTTGTTGCCTACAATGCTGGCACTGGGCAAACCGGGGGTCCTCCATTCTCTGGAAGTGACTCCAGATGTTGGAGGTAATGGGGGCTGCACACTGCACAGGGGAGGCGTTTACGCGCCCCCCTGGAGACACCTCCTGTCAGGTGCTCGGGGCAAACACTCCGTGTTTCACTCTAGTCTGGGCAGTTGGAGATGGATGAGGATGAAGGGGCAGAGATGTGGGCTCTTCCACCACAGCCTCTTCCTCTTCCTCCAGCACCCTCTCCTCCTGCACAGCCTTGAGAGGCCTGCTGCTGGCCTCAGAGAAAACGGGAGGACCGCCCAGCAAGCGGTTCCTCCAACATCCTCCTGCAGTTCCTCCAACATCCGATGGGTCCCTGGGATGACCATGAAGGATGGAAAAGTCACATGTCCCACATCCATCCCAGGAGACCACTGGAGGAGGGGGAGCCTCAGCAGCAGTCCCCTGCCCAGTGCCAGCCCCTGCCTCAGACACCTGGGTTGGGGGTGGCCCTCCAGCAGCTGCCTCAGGAAAGAGGGCCTTGCGAACCCTCTTTCTGTCACCAGAAGCCAGGCTGGTGAACAGCAGCAGTGCAGGGGAGGGCCTCCTCCACTCAGATGGGGGGATAGCCGCAGCACTCCCCCTCCCCTCCACCCCTCTAAACTTATCGCTGGCCTTTCCCCCGGGGCCCCTCTCAGCTTTCCTATCTGTCATCCTTTCCCCTCCTTGAACCTACACTAACGACTTGTTGTTAAGTTTTTAAAAAAAGAACCCCAAGTATACAATTTTGTTTCAAAACCTATCTACCTATTTCTAAATCTGTGTTTCTTGTGGCTCTGTTAGTACTGGAGATGGTCAGTCAAATATCTTTTTAAATGGCCCTGTTTAGTTTTGTAAACCTAAACCTACACAGCAACAGCTGAATTACTTTTCAGGAATCAAGCTGGCCCTAAACCCCAATATAAAGGAAAGCCTATTACAAAAAACGTGCCCGGCCTGACAACAAGGGGGCCAGAGGTGGGCAGGGAAACCCTACTTAAGGGACTACTATTGGGCAGCCTATTTATATTTAAACAGAACCCAACCTAACTCTTACTGATTCTTCTCCTACAGAAGCCTATTTAATGGGGGAAACTAGCCTTCGTTCCCTAACAATTTATTTTAGAGGGCAATATTATTAAATGACAGACGCCTACCACTAGCCTACCTAACTCACAAGTCCACTATTTAAATTAAAACTAATTTCTCTGAGGAAACCAAAGCATACTTACCGAACACTGCTATAACTGCAAACCAACAGAACAGTAGCAAACAACAAACCTTAACTGTAAAACACCCAACTGTAAATAACATCAACTCTATCAACAACTGTAAATCTGCAATACAACAACTAACAACAGTAAAAACCACCAAAATGCCCAAGCAAGCCCCCTCTGAACCCCAACTCCCCCTACACACACACACACACACACACACACACACACACACACACACACACACAGAGCACACACAGAGCACACACACAGAGCACACACACAGAGCAAAGAAGCAATTTCCAAATTAAATTGAAATGAAAAACTCAGGCCCAACCAGTTAACCACAGCAATTTAAACCAGAACCCCCAAGCAAGCCCCCTCTTAATCACACCCAGAACTCCCCAACAGAGACATTCACACACACGTACGCATGCACACACACACACAGCAAAGAATAACCAAATTAAATTGAAATTAAAAACTCAGGCCCAACTACTTAAACACACAGCAAATAAAACCAGAACCCACAAACAAGCCCCCACCTGAAGCTTACCTACAACTCCCAAAGACACACACACACTTAAAACAATACCTGTTCCCCTCTCCCACCAACAGCTGGAACAGAACTCAACCTCCCAACAGTGAACTTTAAAACAAAATCAAAGCAGGAACAGTTCCCTCCCCCCCACAACAGCTAGTACACAACTCAAACCACCAACAGTGAACTTTAAAACCAAATCTAAGTAGGAACTGTTCCCCCCCCCACCAAAAACAGTAAAAAACCTTCAAACTCCCCCAACAGCAAACTTTTAAAACACACTAAACAGGAACAGTCCCCCTCCCCGTCAAGCCCCTAACCCTTTAAAACTTTAACCCCTCCCCAACAGCAATTGGAAAATAAAAGCCCCAACTAAACTATAAACCTTTAAATAAAGGCCCTCACCCCCCCACACACACACCAAGATGCAAGAATCCTTGCCCCCCCAAATAAAGATTAATTTAAATTAACTGTTTAAAAACAATCCCTCCCCTTCCCCGCCCCCACCCAGGCAACCAAAAAAAAATCCCCCACCCAGAGAAAACCTTGTGAGTCACTGACTCTTTCAACCAGTCCTGCAGTCCAGCGATGGGCAGGCAGGCAGGCAGGCAGGAATCCTCCAGGTGAAGTCCTCTCTTCCTCAGTAAAGTCCTCCAGCACCAGAAGGCCAGCCAACAATGGAGACAGAGAGTCCCAGTGGAAGTACTCTCAAATCTCTACGTAGGCCAAGGAAAATTGTGGTCTGAGCAAAAGGCAAACATCTAATTCAAATCCAATGTTGCATCTCCTTCCAGAGAATCCATTGGCTGGAAGGAGGATGCAGCAGTGGGATTGGACACTCCTAATTCCCCCTCCCTCCTCCCCCTTGTACTCACTCACCCCTCCTCACCCCTCTCATCCTGTAAATTAGGTGGGAATCTCTGCAAACTTTACTGGCTGCCTGCTTGCATTGCAATGCATTGCAAACAGCCAGCAAAGTTCTGAAGCTAATTCAAGCTTCCTGCCTTTTTTTACAAGATAGGAAGGGTAAGGAGGAGGTTGTAGTGAATCACTCACTCCTTCTCGCCCTCCTCTCTCCTAAGAAAGCACGGGAAGCTTGATTTAACCTCAGAACTTTGCCGGCTGTTTGGAAATGCAAATGCAAACAGCCAACAAAGTACTGCTTTTGGCTGCCCCGGAGCTTTCCAAAGCAATCCGAATCGCTTCGAAAAGGTTTGCTTCGGTATTTCCGAATTGGGGCCAACATTCTGGCCCCAATTTGGCAATACCGAATCTTTCCGAATCAGGCCCAATTCAGGTAAAAAACCCGAATCGGATACCCGAAGTGTGCATCCCTAGTAACAAGGCTAGTGCCTATGTATGCTGAACCAATGTGTGCTTGTTTATAAAGAATCTTTTTTTTGCAATTTAACATTTTCATATGTGCTTAGTGGCCAAACAATGCTTGATACAGGACATGTATGACCACATTTTCTGGGAGGCAGTTGTTTTTTGCTTTAAAGTAGGTTGGAGAGGCACAGAATTTAATATTAATAGACATTTCTTCCCTTTTCTGTTTCCTTGATTTAAATTGTCCACCCAAAGAAATTATCAATCCAATTTGGGAAAACTGTAACCTGTAATTCTTTCTGGTGAGATCTTTGTAGTGATGAAGAGAGAGAAGGTGATTTAAATTAGGACAACTTCCCTGCTTTGATCAAATCTAGATGCTCCTGAACCTATTTTAAAGTAAACAGTGCTCTGCTAGTAGGTCTTAGTTGAAGAAAATCCTTGTTGTTTTCGGATATTTAAAGTGTTCATATGTATCTGTATATACAAAGTGAGGAGAAGTTAGATATGTTAAGCCATGTCAGCTAATTGTCTGATGGCATTTTGGTAGCTTTTGAGAGTATAAAGCATGATATCATTCTGGATTGCTTTCTGTACCTATATGGACATGTCTCATTGAAGGCAACTGCTCCCTCTCAGGGGAGTTTGACTGTTCAGCAATTTCAACAGGGTCAACTGTTTGAGAATGTTACTTGGATTTTTTTCCTCTTCCAGTCTAGGTGTGGAAAAATATTTCCTGAACAAGTATCTGGAGACAACTGTATGATTAATAAGAGGAAAAACACACAGGCTTAATGTTGAGAGGAAGGAGATGATGGTAGGGACTGACTTTGACTTGGTTTACTTGTTCCAGATGTGGTCAGTTTCAGGGAGGGGAGATAGCCATGTTGGCCTGAACTAGAAGAGCAAGATTAAGTACAGCAGCACGTTAAAGTGCTTTCCAGGGTATAAGGTTTTGAGAGTCCCCTTCATTAGATATATGGGGTCAGACTCCTTGTTATGGACCCAGTGCTTTTCCACTGTCATAATAGCACCTGTGTCAACAAAATAACACTTAGAGTAGTGGAGGAGGGGATTCATTTTTGCCAAAAAAACCCTCTTCCATATTGTTCCCTGCATTGCTGTTTGTGAGATAGCGTCCACTAGGCTACCATAGGAGAAGGTAAGGTGGAAAGTTCCATTATGAGAGCATCAGTGTTCATACAGTGTTCTGAAACCAACCCCATATGTGCAGTTGAGTTGGTGGTGATCTGCAAATATACAAAACAGAGAGGATTTGCTTTGAATTTTTTTTTGTTATGAATACAATCAAATCAACCTCTCCTGTTCCTTAGTAGTGCAAATAGTGGTGTAAATGTTTTCTTGGCATTTGTGGTTGTGCTTCCCAAGTGTAATGGTCAGGATTCTGAGAAAGCTTATTGAACATTCTTGAACACCAAATTTACAATTTGTAGAAATAGAATGGTATTATTAGCAGCAAATTCTAAATAGTAGCAATGTGGAGAGGCATCAGCTTCCTGGGTTTGTTCAGTATGAAACCAGTGGACTTAGAATGGAGTTACTCTGCTTAGGATTTCACTGTAAATGTTACAGGTCTTTAGCCTGAAACCAAAGGGCCATGTGACTAGTTCCACATACTCCAGAAGGGTTTAGATGTGTAGGTTTTTTGTATGGTAGGAACTTTTTGGAAAGGTGGGGGGGGGGCGATTTATGACAAGAGTTTGTAGAGGAAAGTAAAATAGGTCTACTAGGAACATCCAGGGATGTGGGTGAAGCTAAAGGAGCTTTTTGCATCCTGGCCATTCAGAAATTCTCTGCACTTCTCAATTTCTGACAGCAAAGTCTCTTTTATAGCAGTGAGGGGATTTAATTATTTCCAACATAAATGGTATATTTATTGGCTGTGTACTTTTAAAATAATAATACTTACTGACTTTTTAAAAAAATCCTTTTTATAATCTCTTAATCTATCACTTGATATGCTTATGAAGTTTCACTGGCTAATACACAACCATTTGGAACTTGACGAAATTCTAAAAGCATTCAAGACCAGCTTTGTAGATTTTAAAAATATGCAGTTTTTAGCTGAATTATTAAAAGTATTTTGGTAAGGTTTCTCAAATGCATCTTTAAACTAAAAGAAAGTGGTATAATTTTCATTACCATAAGCAATTACTTTTCTTTCTAAAAGAGAAAGAACCGTCACATTTACAGAAAATGAGTGACAATTCTATCTGTATGGGTCTATTGATTCTTCCCTAATATAGTACCTATGTGTATTTTTTTATTTTCTAGGTTATGAAGCTGGTAGGGTGCCTCATGTCTTCCTGTTTATCACCTGCCCAATGATTATGAATGTGTAGGGCTTTATTTTGCCTTATTAAAACACATGGCTATATGTTGATATATACACACAGTAAGGCGTCTATTTCCAACTAAATATTTAGTCATTTGAATGTTATGAAAACGAAAAAATCTCTAAACATAAAGTATTTGCTTTCTTTACAGCAGCACAGAAGAGAAGTGTTAGGAACTGCTTTTAACTCTTTTGGACTCTGAAGACAAAAGGTAAAATTAACTGAAATATTAGAAATACTTAAGGGAATAGAGATATTACAAGTGGGGGATGCACAAAGATTTGCAGAGGGTATCTCACCTTCCCTCACTATTTCTTCTTTCCTTTTTTTGAAAGTCCCCATAGCCTTTCTTGATAGGCCTCATAGCCTGCTTCCTTTTCTCCTTCCTGCCCACCTCCCAACCTGCCTTTATTTACCCCCTTCTCTTCAGTTTTTCCAACTTCCCTCTTTATATGGATTTGCTGGGATACCTCACTTTCCCCTGTCTTCCCTCCTCCGATCTTCTTTTCCCCTGGTAGCCCATATTTTCACCTTCCCCTGTTTCCTTCTCGCCTTCTCATTCATGTACCAACTAATCTTTTATTCAGTAATATTTATTATTTATTCACTTCAGTTATACACTGCTTTTATCCACAACAGGGACCAAAGCAATTCACATCATTCTTGTCTTCCCCATTTTATCTACACAATAGTTCTGTGAGGTGGGTGAAGTTGAGAGTGTATGACCAAAGTCACACAGTGAGGTTCCACAGCAGAGTGGGGATTTGAAACTGGGTCTCCCTGTCCTAATCTCAAACTGTACCTGCTATACCGCACTGGCTTTCATGGGGTAGCTGTTGTTGAATTGGAGAAGCCGGGCCTGAGTGCATCATGCAAATTGCCTGGTGGTTGCTGCCAGGCCTGGTCCTAATGTCAAAGGTCAAAAGAGTTTATTGTCTATAGCCATAGGCCATCACAATTCACCAAACATTGACTAATAAACAATTAAATCCCTTATCACAGTTTGTATAGGTTACTAAAATTAATTAAAACAATACAGTATGCCAAACTATCCCAGGAGTCACGAAACAGCCTCATTCAGTACCACCTTAGATCTTATCTTTTTGGCTGCGAGTGCAAACTGAGAGACTCTATAGGACACATGATTATCAGTGTCAGATAAAAACACAATCTTCTCGATTTCAGAGTATGTGCTTATCAGTGACAGGATTCTACCCAAATATTTAGCTCTGGGTACAGTGGGAAAGGTTCTCCACTGTAGGTAATCCACAAATGCAGGTGCGATGTTCCATAGGGGTGTGAGAATAACGCCCTGCCAAAAGAGCTGTCTGCATCATCTGAAAGCGCAGAGCAGTGAAAGACACTCTGAGGTTGTAATGTGTCCTCTCTCAAAGGCTAGAACAGCCCTGGAGAGGACCCTGACCCCATTCCCTGCCTTTTACTGACAGAAACTAATGCTTGAGGGCTTGCAGTACTGTAGTGGCTGCTTAGCAATGGCTACTGAGGGCATCTGCTTAAATCTAAAGGTGCTTTTTATCATTTGGGAGGTTTTTAACTCCCTTCCCATGTATTTTTGTTAGATTTCAGATTTTCTGGAAGCCTTGGCCATTTCTCAACTTTAGAGACGTATCTGTCTAGTCTATCCATGACCCCAATCTCTGGATTTAAGGACTTGCAATTGGGACCATGTTTAGAATTAGATATATTGAGAATCAGGGGCCTGTTAGAACTCCATCCTCCCCTACGGTCCCAGCTTCACTACCACTACAGCTTCCCGTCAGCTCTCCCTCCCTCAGATTTGCCACCACTACAGCAACTCACCTGTAACCTTTGAGATGGCAAAGCTGGGAGCAGGTGGACTGGAGGGTGATTTTTCTGGGATAAGGGGGGCAGCTGAGTCTTCTTCTCCTTCTCATCAACCCATCCATCTGTGGCACCACCATCTGAGTAGTGCTTTCAGCATTAGAGCTTTGCTTGGCCAGTAGGCTCCTCTCTTTTCTTAGGTGTTATAAAACAAACATGCATCTTTCTTAAGTTTTCAGATTTTTCTGCAGACCTGGGGCTGAGAAGGGAGAAAAATCTTCCTTCTAGCTAAGTGGGCCTGATCTGCAGATTTAAGTATTTGCAGATGGGGCCATGCTTAGCTATTAGAATATAAGATGATGTAGTTGTTTATACTGCAGTTGTGAAGATATTCCACTATGCAAAGGATGTGTCAGGGGAACGCAAAACTCCTAGAAGTGTTTCAGGGAGGATAGGTCTATCAGTGGCTACTAGCCATGATGATTGAAGGGAACTTCCACATTCAGAGGAAGTAAATCTCTGAATTCCAGTGACAGAAGGCACCATCAGGGAAAGGTCTCAGCCTCTACGGCCTTCCATTGTAATTAGTTAGCCACTGTGTAAGATAGGATGCTGGACTAGGTGCGCCATTGGTTTGATCCAGCAGGGATCTTCTTATGTTCTTAAGTCTCTGAAAACCTCTATAAACCTCAGCAACAACTTTAAAAATGAGAAGCCATCATACATAATATGCCAACAAAATTCTTAATATCATTCTATCAGTATGTGATGCTGCTAATGTAGCTTCTTGGATGCTAGTTCTCCAAAGGTTTCTCCAAATAAAGTCATTCAAAAATTCAAAAATTCTTATTTAAAACTCTGAATTAAAGATAATGGAAGTTAATAGTTGCCTGTATGATACAATAATCCATATTTTATCATCTAGCTGTTCAGCGCTGAATCCTTGAAAATGGAATGTTGTTAAATATATCTAAGAATATATATATTGTAACTTTTAAAGTATTGGATTTCTATTTCTTGCCTCAAATGGTTTGCTTACTGGTCACAGACTTGAATGTTGAAATCCAACATTTTATATACTGGAGATATTTATGATAGCGTTCAGGAGAATTTGCACTGGAAATCTGATGTAAGTTATCTTGGCCAATTCTAAAGCCACTAAACCAAATCAGGATCTTGTTTTTTCAGTTGATTTCCATTTATTTTTATTAAGGGAAAGCCAAGCATAATACGTATTCATTCTCGTTTCTGTGCTACCTTTAAAGTAGGAAATAATCGAATCGCGGGGAAAGAAAATACCAATTTTAAAGCATAAATACCTCAGCTATTCATTTGGTATAGTGGTCTCCTTTCTTCAGACAGCCTACTTGATTAATATTTCATGTTGAACAACTAAAAAACAAAGATAATCAGCCTTACTAGCCATTTCCAAGAGCATAAATACAAGGTTGTAGGCAAAATAACATTGATACTGAGAGATACCCAATCAGCTATGGGTTTCTGGGAATGAAGGTTAGTGTAATTATAAGTGTTTCAGATAATTACTTCATATTTACACCATGTATCTTCACTTGTTAAACGTAAAAAGGAAAACAAAAATTATGATGGGAACACAATTTTGGCTCTGCCAATCCTTATTTTCACTCTTTGCATTAGGGGAGGACACTGCTAAAGTATTGACTAGAACACTCTGAAATGAAAATATTATGCACTCTCCTTTAACAGGATTATGCCTAAAGACTTAGCTATGGAAATGACTTTCTAATGTAGCTGCCAAGTTGGTGCTTTGGGAAGAAGACTCTTAGTTTTCTAGACTCTTCTAATCAACCTTCCTTATAACTTTCAAGATTTCTTTAGGACTTCAGGGATGGAAAATGCAGACTCCTAATTTCTCCATGCTTTTTCAGTTTAATTTTTGTGGGGATTACTTTGTGTTAAATTTCCTATGCAGTTAATTAAAGGAGCCTTGATGAGTACAGTCCAGTGGTCAGACTAGAGGCTTTATAGCTCTGGCTTCAAAATGTAGGATCTTTTAAAAAGTCTTCATTGCTAGTTCATGTGTTTATGAGTATTTATGATGGTTTACCTCTTCTTCCCACGCACAAATATAAACTTTTCCCACTTCTTTTTATTTTGAGTTTTAAAAGTTTACATTTCTGCAAAAATATTTATAATGGTACATTGGTTGTATACCTACTAAGAGGTAGAATGTATGCCTAGAGAGGTCTAGTCTCTAGTGGTTATATCAAAAGGTTCTCTTCTATTAATGGATAGGCCTTCTGTGAACAGAAGGGGGTTCTTTCCATGAGTGGCAGCAGACTCTTTGTCAATAGAAAAACACCTTTGCTTTTCTATTACTCCAACCAAAGAAACACTTTTAAGTTATATTGACTTTTATGACAGATGTTTAAGTACATGCTTAACGCTCTCATTCAAATCAGTGAGATTTAAAAGTGCTTAACTTGGGCAGGATTATGCCCTGTATTGTTGTTGTCACGGCATTATTTTACTTTTTCCCCTTTAATAGAACAGGAAAGAGTAATGTTTCTAGTTGTTGAGACTTGATAAAATTACAATTGCCCATTACTGTAAAAACAATGGAAGGAGAAATCACTTTGGAACTTTCATCAAAAGAGAGCCAGGTGAAAAATACGCTTTATATGGGGAGAGATGAAAGATAGCAGTGAAAATGGCTGATTATTTTTTCTCACCCTATATATATGTGCTGGTGATCAACAAACAAATATCCCAATAAAGAAGTTATGTTGTCATGGTTTCTGATATACTGAATAAACATACTGCACTAAACAGTTATATGGCAGTACAGCTGCTCCTAGAATGTGGGCCATCAAACAGCTATGCAGAAAGGTACAGAAGTCTCGACTAAGGTCAGCATAAAGTAAGTAATGTGAGGGCGTAGAATGTAAAATAATAACAACAACAACATTTGGGTAGGATTGGATTGCTATACCGCCCACAAAGAGCAGTTTACAAAGTATGTTATTATTAAAAACAAGATAGGTAAAAACAAGAGGGATTTAATTGCTTGTTAGGTGTCTCAAAAAACTTGGAGCCAGGGCTATAATTTATTCTAGATATATTTAATAATTTATGCTTTGTTGGGAGATACAAACTTTCCTGTTAAACCAAGGTTGCTGAATCTGCTCATTTCTCCTACTTACTCAGTGAAAATGAGGACCAAAAAGTTTCCTCTTAAGTGTGATTAAGTCAAAGTAGTTGGAGTTCTGCTCAAACTTACTTCAACATGTATTTCAGGAACAGTCATAGACTGTACCTTCTGTTGCAAAATGCTAGGTTCGTCTGTTGAATCAGGGACACTGAAACCACATCTATTAGCATCAGTTCTTGGTAACTACTGTTAAAATGCAAATAGAGTAATTCTAAATAGGCAGTGCCAATAATGTTGCAATGTATAGTAGGAACAGTGTGCTATTAGTATGTCAACATCCTGTAAACACTACATAGGATAGTCTAAAACAAACATGACCTCTACTGAAAAACTTCTTTCTAGTTTGCCAAAGCTTGGAAAGACAGTGATCAACTTTTTAGTTTGCTGGTAAAGGATCATACAAGCTTTTATTTTATAACTTTTAAAAATAAAATTGAAATTCCAGTAACTGATAGGGCTATTTTATTGATAGAAGCCACCAATGCTGCTCCTGTGGCTGCTACCATGAATAGTAGTCTAGTGAATCATTACATTGAGGAACCTGATGTGTGTGTGTGTGTGTTACAATTTAGCTGATCACTGCCCATGAATGTGGACAAGCACTCGCAGGCTGTTATCACACAGTCCATCACTGTGTGCATGTATTTGTATCACACATATGTATATGCCAGTAAACAGCATTTTCCAGTTGTGGTGTTGCTCTTTGTCAAAGTATGCTGAAATGTTATGCTATATAGCATATACTCCTAAATATAGCTTATAGTGGGAGAAAGTGCTGTCAAGTCATAGCTAACTTGTGGCGACCTCTGTTGGGGTTTTCAAGGCAAGAGACTAACAGAGGTGGTTTGGCACTGCATGGCGACCCTGGTCTTCCTTGGAAGTCTCCCATCCAATTACTATCCAGGGCCGACCCTGCTTAGCGTCAAAGATCTGACAAGATCAGGCTCACCTGTGCTATCCAGGTCAGGGCAAATATAACATATACCTGTAAATAAATTCTAAATGTATAAATTAGCCATGTGATTCAGTAAGGAGTGTGATCTGGTCTCTTCTTAACAAGCAGCCCTACTAATCCTGGATTGAATGTTCATTTCTTTTTATAAGTTACAAACATTTTTTGTTGAAAGTAGTGTTGCTGTCGTCCATGTCTCGCAGAATCCTTACAACTGGGATTCAGTAATAAAGTGAACAATTACTTGAATGCCAGCGCAATCATGGAGTGTGCATGAAATCAGATACTTAACTGCAGTGATCTTTGCTCACATGCAGAGGACTGAACTAACTGAAAGCATAGAAATTGGTAAGAAAATTTCAGTTATATAAGGTAGGTAGGTAGATATTAAATACCTTTATTACTAAGCTTTGAAAAATAGTCTTTGGCTCCTACCTGCTCCCTTAAATTAAGTAATACTGCGTTTAGGCACAGACATAGCTCTGCTAGTTAAGTTCCATTCTTTGGACTTGCAGGAGGCATCTCATTTTTCCTTCCCCACTATTTCCTCTTTCTCTTCTCTGAACGTCCCTAGAGCCTCCTCTCCCCTTTTCTTGCTTCCTTCTCTCCTATTCCACCACCAGCCAGCCAACCTTTATCTGCACCCCCCCTACCTTCAGTTTTCCCACCTCATTACCCCTGGTAGCATTTCCCTGGGAAGAACTTGAACAGTTCCAGCTGCCAGGTCAGGCCTCGTTATGTGGTAACAGTCACCAGGCTAGGCCCATTTGTGAAGTACGTTGCAGGGTCACTTCACTTTCTCCTGTATCCCTCTCCCTGCACTGTTTCCTCCTCCAAGCAGCCCCATACCCACACCTTTCCCTGCTTCTCAAAATGGAGGCCCAGAGGTGCTTACATTATTCTCCTCTCCTCCATTTTACTCTCACAACAACCTCCTAAGTTAGGTTAGTCTGAGAGTGTTTGACCAGCCTGGGACCACCTATTAAGCACTGTGGCAGAGTGGGGATTTGAATCTGGTTCTCCAAAATCCTAGTCTGAAACTCTAACCATTGTACCACATTGGCTTTTATACGGTGGCTGGTGTTGAACAATAGCAAGCAGCCAACCCTTGGTGAGTCAGAAAAGTCATGTGGTAGCAAGTCAACCTGCAATTGCTGCAGGGCCTGGCCCTGGTGAGTCTTCTTTCAAAAGTCAAATCAACCCTAGAAAGGGCCCTGCCTTCTCTCCTTGACAAAAACCAAGGCTTGATGGCTGGCAGTACTGTTGAAGTTGCCTAGCAATGGCCGCAACAGCAACTAAGTGCATTAATTTCTTAAAGGTATGGGCGCTGCTTCTATTATTTAGAGGTTTTTTGTTTGTTTTTTACTCCTAGCCAATGTTTTTATTTTAAGATTTCAAATTTTTCCACATTTTTCTGTGGCATTTTTCAGGTTTCCAGAAAGATTTGTCTGTCTGTTCATGGCTCCAGTCTCTGGATTTAAGTATCCAGAGATGTCCTCATTCAGAATTAGATACATTGGGGCTGGTATTAGCTTTAATTTACTGCTGCTGGGATTAGGCGGTTGTATGCTTTTTTTGGTTGGTAATTTTAATTGTTGATTGCTTTTTCCATTTTATGTTTGATAATCTATGAGCTGCCTTGGGCAGCTTTGTGATAGAGTGGTGGTGAAGAAGTATACTAGTATGCTGTTTACTTATTGGTAAGGTTCCTAATGTATATGTATCTTGATATATATAACCTCAGGTATATGTAGCTTGATTATATTAGGAGTCTCACATTTATGTGGCTAGACTAGAATATGAATCATTAAGGGTATGTGTTTCTGTTGCCATTATTTCAGATCATCTGGCTTTTTTATTTATTACAAGGAACCCAAAGCAATGTTTTGGAACACCATAAATAGCTCTATAACCCCCAAGCTCTGCGGCATAAAGTAACTGTAAACAGGTTTCCCTTCCTGCCTGCCCCCACCACCAGACATCTTTGATCAACCAACAGTTTATCTTGCAAGCGGCAATCAGCACGCTCAAACTTTTAACAAATTATTTGTATTCATATAGTTTATATATAGTAGATTGTGCAAAATGATTGCATGATTATGTTCTTGTATTGCATTTCCAAGATTCCCCTTTGCGCTACCTTCACTTCCTTACCCAATCAGCTGTTTGCCACATTCTTTAAGTACAAGTAACATTTACATTGCAGAGAAAGTGAGTGACAGATGTGAGATGTCTCCCTCTGTCCTTTACTGTCTTCTCTCCTTGCATTCATTACCTCTAGACCCCACAAGGACCAAATTACAAAACCAGTTGTCTGTCAGGAATAAGAGTATTTTTCTTATTTTGGTTTTTGTATTTCCCAAAGGTGCATACCGCCATGGCTGTGATATCTTTGGTCAATTTAATTTCATGTTCCTAGTCTCTACATTCCTCCAAATTAACATACTAAAGGAGTTCATCAAATGCATTGAACCTGACCAAGACTTTCTTAGACTCTGAAAGTATTGATCAGTTTCACCATCAACTGGGTCTGCATTGTGAGAGTTAGACCCCTTTCACACTCATGGGTGAACACGCCATTTCCGAGGAGTCACTATGATCGCAACAGATTCGACTCAGCACCCCATGCATTTTACACTGTCCAAGAAGTTTCAAATTGGCATCCTGCATTTTGTTTCACACTCGCTTCAAAGCCCTGGTTTTGTTGCTGGCTTTGTGGGCTTTGGAATTCACATCACCCTTTTTTTAAAAAAAGTTTGTGCATGTGTTGTGACGTGGTAATGTTACCACTTGAAACCCCACCCCTCCCTATGCACATCAATACTGCATCTCCGTGCGGCAATTTTCGCACCCTAACTTTTCACGTTTGAAAATAGCGCCGAGGGGTGTTGAGAGCTGATTGTCCCTGCCCAGAAAATATTCTGGCCACCATTGGTCTCACAAAATCACGTGAACCCCGAATGGGTGAGGTGTGGTGACCTTTTTGGAGAAAATGTAGACTCCCCATGCTTGTTCAAACGCCATTTTAAAGTCCATCATTATAATTTATATTGAGCATTAAAAACCAAAAGGGAACCATGTCCAATGTTCAAATGAACAGAAGTGGTTCTTTGCAGAGCATATCTACTGGTGGTGATTACCCACGGCACCTTTTTCCCAAATAGCAGTAATGTAAGAGCGTTGCTTCCTATCCATTGATAAAAGAAAAGATGCACAACGCTGAAATGTAACTGTCATTTAGAAATTTTTTTAAAAAGTAGACGGGGTGCTGAGGAGGGAGGGTTTTACTAGATCCACACAGACTAATCAGCTCAAGGAAAAGGAGAGGGCAGTGTAGTGAAGCAAACAGCTCAAATGTGATGAGGAAGCTTAAGAGGAAGCCACGGCTGCAGGATGCGGGGGTGGAGGGGGCACAAGGAAGCCAAAAGAGAGGAGAGGCTGAACGAAGGCCCTGCTGGAGGGAGAGTCCCCCGTGCCCCTTGCTTTTCCCCAGCCTTCCACCCTCCTTTGCTCCAGGCCGCAAATAATCCCCGGTTCACAAACTCGCTGGGATCTGGCAAGGGCAAGAGTTAGCTGAGCAAAGATTAAAGTTGGCTCAGTCCCAGACCTCGCACCTCACACACTGCACAGCTGAAGGCTCCCCCCCGCCAGGGCTGCCCACTCCAAGCCAAGCCCAAGTTTTTTGGGGGTGTCACTTGGATGGAGGTGCCGGGACACAGAGGGCAAACGTGCACACTTTCACCCCGCAACCCCAGCCCTGCCTGCCTCCCTCCCACTGTGCTCTGCTTTCCTTGCTCGGGGCAGGCCAGGCCGGTGCCTGGCTTTCTGCTGCCAGCCAGCTGGGTGGGCCGGGGACCCTTTGCTGCACTGCCACCAAACGCTGAAACATTTAAAAAAGGAATGGACAAAGCAGTCGGGCAGCTGAGGAGAGTGGGTGTGGTCAGATCCACACAGCACAATCAGCTCCCAAGGAAAAGGAGGTGGGGAGAGAAGCAAAAATAGGACAAAAGTGTTCACACTAGCATTAAACGGGCCAGCCGCGAGTCGACAGTGGGTTCAAAATAACATCGCAGTATATCCTCATGGGGAAAAATTGGGGATTCTGCTGACTAAGAGCAACACTGCATCCCATGACTAGCTTGCAAGTGTGAAACCTCTGCAAATGTGGGATGCAAAACAGGTACAGATACGCTGTAAAGTACGAGTGTGAAAGGTACCTTAGTTTGAAGGAGAGAGTTAGTTTGAAGGAACACATCTCAGAGCCTGGAATCAAAATTAAATTGCCCAAGGCTTTCTTTGTAATGGTGGCATGCTCCCTTGGCATATAGCCAAAAATTTCCTTCCCCACCCCTCCAAAAGAAGAGAAAAGGAATGTATCCTGGCTGTGAAGAGCAAAGGAAGAGAAGGAGAGGGAAGAATGCTGCTATGCAGGTAAAAAAGCAGCAGAACCCTCACACCTGTTTTTAAAAGAGATATCCCGGTGAGGTGAAGAGGTATCTGAGGGTTTTTTTTAAAAAAAAATTGTTATAATTTGTAATTTATTTATTTATTTATTTAAAATGTGTATTCCGCCCTCCCCGCGAGCGGGCTCAGGGCAGATAACAACATATTAAAAATACAATTAAAATGTTTTAATTATTACTTTCATGGTGCCTTGAGCCAATAAGAAAGGCAGAGTATAATTTTTTTCATAAATAAATGGTTACTCAGAGCACAGTAATTGAAAATGAAAGATCAGCATTTCCCCAGCAGCTATGCCAAATTTTGTCACTGAGTGATATCCAGCACAGGCAGAAGCACTATTAAAGTTGAAGGAAGGCTACTTTGACTGGAGGAAGGCTTTATGCTTTGCTTAGTAGAGTGGAAGATTACAGGTCAGTACTGCTTGTGAGTAAATATTTTAGGGACTCAACTAAAACAAACATATAGTATAAGAGAATTTTGAATATTGCTTGCAATTTTATCTAAGTTTTCAGACTCCCTGCAACCAAGCAGCCTTTTGATCCTTTCACTGTCATCTGCTCCTTTTTGTCTGGATTAAGCTGCCTCTTCAGTTTATTCAATCTCATCCTGTCCATCACAGCCTTCAGGCACTGGTTCAGAACTGAGATAACCTTGTGTAAATTTGTTGGCAGAGGTTAAGGAGAATAGAGGTGGGGAATAGAGCATGCTGATGATACCACACTCTAACTTACTCACAATTTTCTATTATACTGTCTGAAAAGAAAAGGGGAAAAACAATGGCACAAATACTGTGTGAGGCACAGCCATACCTGTTGCACCATGGCATGGTCTGCGGACTTACTCCCATGGGGTGGCGTTTTCCAGGAGTCGCTCCACCCCGAAGTGTATGTTGTTGTCATCCAAATGAAATGTATCAATCCCATGAAGAAATGTTTTACTACTGCAAATGATGGATACACTGCTGTTGTCTCTCACTGGGTTCTGATCCTGCTAGCCAATGGATCTTAGAGTTAAGCAGCTGATCCACAGAGCACAATGGGGCACCTACCAGGCACCCCAGGCTATGCACTGTCCTCTGACTGAGGGGTGGCTCCCTGGAAAGGGAGTGAGTGTGCTAACAGCTCAGTGCAGGGTGCAAGCATCCCACTGCTCCTGTAGTTTGCCTCAATGCATGGCATAGGGCAGGCCTGGGCTGGGCTACCACACAGTGCTGACCTTGGTTATGGGAGCTGATATTGCCAGGGCATGCAGTGATGGCATGCAAGGAGAAACGGGACAAGTGAGGATCCCCAGACTGAGATGGCTGGGTTTGCAGGCACAAATGTCTGCTGGGAGTGGGAGGTCTTCTCAGGCTGGAGTGGTTTAGAGAGCTAATAAACTCCGGCCACATCTTCAGTATGCCTCTTCCCACACTGCTGGAGGGCCTTTTGCCATTGTCCCTCCAGCAGCTACTATGGGCAACCCTGGTAACAAATATATAACACAACAAACCAAGGCTCAATACAGTCAAAACCCCAAAGGTGTAATTCAATTATATATATTATAAAGTGCAAAAGTGCTACAATTTCGTTATATACATACAAAAGTCATGGAATTACAGAAGTGCATCAGTACAGCGTCCGTTCATAAATCAATGTACATTAATTGCAAAATACACAAATATACATTTGTCCGGAAACAATTCAATGAATTAAAGTGCAAATGCCACAGTTAGTAAGGAGAAGTCGGTAGGTAGGAGATCGTGCCGCCAGAATGTTGCAATAACAGTCCATAAAGTCAATTATATATACAGAAAAACGCCGACGGGGGTTTGCAGGCAATTGTAATTAACCCGTTTCGTGAGGACCACTCCTCACTTCCTCCTGGGCGTAAGATCTTTCGGACTGGACATACTGTAAATAAGGAAAGCACAATCCACAAGCTTGCACATAATTATAAAACACTCACAATACATAATTGCAAAGGAAAAAACTTAGTGTGTCGCAAGCACGAAAAACAAGATCTCCCACCGTTCCTCCACCAGCGTGATTCACGGACATGCAACAAAGAAAGGACTACTGCTAATTAAATCTCCACAAGGGGGGAGGGGTCAGAAATCTAAAGGAGGATCTTTGCAAGGGTCCCAAAACTTACAGAAAACACGAAAAATCAATCTCTGAGTTTAAGCCATTTGGCGCCAAGGAGTTTAAGCCAAAAATCCATTTGGATTCCAAGCGTAGCAGCAATTTTGTCTGATCCAGAGCAAAGGGGCAGTCCAAACTATCAATTACCGAGACTTTGAAGTCATTTGAAAGATGTTTCTGCTCATAGAAGTGGGTTACAAGGGGTGCCTCCCACACTAGATTCCTAATTCTAGACAGGTGTTCTTGTATCCTAATTCTTAAAGGGTGCGTGGTACTTCCTATATACAGTAAAGGACACTTACACTGAATGACGTATATCACGTTATGTGACTTACAGTTTGAAAAGAAATGTGTGGGGGGGCGATGGTCAGGGATAATTTGTTCTATTTTGACCATGAGGCTACACACACTGCAGGAGCCACATGTAAAATGACCCGATGGCAAATTACTTGAACAGGGGCTGCTGGAGAATTCCGATCTCATTACAATGTCTCCAATTGACCGGGTACGTCTAAAACCAACCGACAGCCCCGGTTCACATCCTGTGATGCCACTAATAATGTGCCAATGTTGTCTAATGATAGCAACTATCTTAGGGGCTAATGGCGTGTACTCCAAGCCCCATTTAATTTTACTATCCATCCTCCTGCGTCTCGGTATTAATAAGTCAGTCCAGTCAGTGGCATCTGAGGCTCGTTTGGCTTGTTCAATGACGTGCTGTGGATAACCTCTTGCTGCAAAACTGTCTTCTAAAGCACGACCACTAGATCTATAAAAGCGTGTGTCAGTAGAATTCCGTTTCAGCCGCAAGAACTGTCCCAAAGGGATATTGTCCTTTAAACCCCTCGGATGAAAGGACTGGTATTGTAAATAGGAACACCGGTCCGTGGGTTTTTTATAGGGGCGCACAGCCAATCTATTGTTTTCCCGATAGATAGTAACATCTAGAAAGTCTAGATTATTATAGCTCCCATTCCAGGTGAACTTAATATCGGGGTGTAGGGAGTTAAACCAGTTCCCCAAATCATCAGCAACATCCCCACGCTTTAGCAGGACAATTACGTCATCTATGTATCGCCGATAAAGGATAATTAAATCTAGAAATGGATTTCTCTCCTCCTTAAACACCCATTGTTTTTCTAAAGTGGACATAAAGATATTCGCAATGCTGGGGGCAGCAGCACATCCCATGGCCACCCCCTTTAACTGGAAATAGTAATTATTGTTAAATCTAAAATAATTCTTTTCCAGGATAATGTCCAAGATGTTCAAAAGGAATGGGGTGGAGGGATGTTGGTCATCTCGTAATAATAGAGCATCCTGTACCACCACTCTTGCCTCATCATGCGGGATGGAGGTATACAGAGACCTAACATCAAGAGTCATTAAGTATATCTCTGGCGGTACCTCCACAGCTTCAATAAGAGAAATAAGGGACATAGTGTCTTTCAAGTAAGCAGGCGTTGCTATAACTAGTGGCTGCAAGAAATGGTCTAAATATCGTGATAAAGGTTCCAGAATAGAATTGGAACCGGAAATAATTGGGTGACCCGGGGGAGGGCGCCCTGTTTATGTAACTTTGGAAGCGTGTAGAACACCGGTATTCTAGGGAAAGGATTAATCAATGCATCTCTTGTTCTTTTGTCAATTTCATTGTCAGCCAAACCTTCATCCAGCACGATTCTAATGATGCGTTGAATTTGTGCCGTAGGGTTATATTGCACCTGCTTGTATTCTATTTCATTCCCTAGTTGCCTCTCACATTCCTGTACATAATCTACAGTATTTTGTACAACTATCCCACCCCCCCTGTCTGCCTTCTTAATGACGATATTCCTATCCTTTTGGAGCCCTTGCAACGCTTCCCATTCTCTTCTGGAGAGATTATACCTTTTGTATTTACACGTGGATTCCAACTTTGTCACATCCCGTAAGACCACTCTTTCAAAACTTTCAATCATGGCATCCGATTCAGGCGGACAAAAAGAAGATTTATAAACAATGCCTAGGGCAGGAGGAGGGTCTCCTGGCCCAAAATAGTTCCGCAATTTAATTAGCCGTACCAGTTTAAAGAGATCTACTCTGGTGCGGAAGGCATTGTAGCCCGGTGTAGGAACAAAGCCCATCCCTCTATTCAAAGCTGCTAGTTCAATACCGGTAAGGTCCCGTGAGGATAAATTAAACACTAAGTTTTCCTGTACGGGCGTCGCTGTCGGTAGGAGCCCCTGCCTAAAAAAGACTTGGAAGGAATATTACGGGACCTAAGGCTACGTGTACTGGAGCCCTCATCTCCGGATGTATCCGTCTCGGAGGGTTCAGTGGTTTCAAAATCCTAGTTGGAGGCAATATTAGGTGCCCAAGAGACTCGCTTACGTGGTCTCGAGTACATATCCTCCTTCCATTGGTAAATTCTACCGGAGGTGTAGTCCCTCCTATCCCTCTCAAACTTACGAACTTTAAGCTCCTTTAGCTTCTCCTTACTTTCATCAATGCGACGTGCAATATCCTTAGTGCGTTGATCGAATACCGTCTGGGGAACCTTAGATCTAAGCTCCAGGCTAGCCTTATCGATGTCTAATTTCAGATTTTCCGCTCGGGCATTGGAGGTTTTAATCAGAAGGAGCATCAAATCAAAAGCACACTTATTGAGTATGGCTGCCCATCTGGATTTAAAATCCTCATCTTCCTTGAACATCCCGGGTGGCTTGTGAATGCGCAAACCGCGCGGGATGAATTTATGAAGAGAGTAGTCCGTTAAAGAGGCCGCATTAAGTTGAAGGCGGCATCTTTTCAATTCTAACTGCTCCAAGGCGGACCAATCCTCCAATGGAGTAAGTGTATCTGTCCCCAAAAGGGTGGAATTATTGGACAAAATAGCTTCCCTCTCCTCAGTGGAAAAAGCAAAGCACTCAGCTAAATCCGCCATCCTGCCCAAAAACAACAATCCGAAGCTACTATGGGCAACCCTGGTAACAAATATATAACACAACAAACCAAGGCTCAATACAGTCAAAACCCCAAAGGTGTAATTCAATTATATATATTATAAAGTGCAAAAGTGCTACAATTTCGTTATATACATACAAAAGTCATGGAATTACAGAACATAACGTATATCACGTTATGTGACTTACAGTTTGAAAAGAAATGTGTGGGGGGGCGATGGTCAGGGATAATTTGTTCTATTTTGACCATGAGGCTACACACACTGCAGGAGCCACATGTAAAATGGCCTGATGGCAAATTACTTGAACAGGGGCTGCTGGAGAATTCCGATCTCCTACCTACCGACTTCTCCTTACTAACTGTGGCATTTGCACTTTAATTCATTGAATTGTTTCCGGACAAATGTATATTTGTGTATTTTGCAATTAATGTACATTGATTTATGAACGGACGCTGTACTGATGCACTTCTGTAATTCCATGACTTTTGTATGTATATAACGAAATTGTAGCACTTTTGCACTTTATAATATATATAATTGAATTACACCTTTGGGGTTTTGACTGTATTGAGCCTTGGTTTGTTGTGTTATTAATTGTCCCTCCAGCAAGCAGAAGCTTGGGGCTGTTCTAGCACCTGGGATTTGTGTGGCAGCACTGGGGCACTATGAAGGTACAACTCTGGCTTCTGCCATATCTTGGAGATAGACCAGCGAACAGCCTAGTCAGATCCCTGAGCGTACCCCCACCCCCATACATACCTTAAGATGGTTCTGTAAGAAATACAGTAGGTTCTGGTTTTGTCCTTGCCATTCTGTAAAGGTTCCTTGATGAAAACGGTTGTGAACATTTTCTCCCATTCTATTAGTCTTTTTACCAGTGGTAAACATGGAACAATGCTTTTTCATTTTGTTCATTAGTATATAGTTCAATAATAATCTGAGTGGATACAATTTATAATATTCAAAATACAGTGATCGTAATTGTATTTCAGGGTTTCAGTTTTGGAGGCGGGGCTTCTCATGGCAAGAAGTGAAGGCCATCTTACTGTACCTCCAATTCCTCAGTGGAAAAGGGATTCAAATATTGTGTCTAGGTGACTAGTACTTATGGAATGTTCACTGGCAGAAGAGTGACTGATAGATTCCTGATCTATGTTTCATGTCTGACACAATATTGGCTGCATTCATTCAGATTATACAGACATGGCAGTGACTTGACTCATCCCTTGCCATATGAGAAATTTATCTAAAGAGGACACTTCAGTCCTCTTGAATCTCTAAACTAAAAACGAGATCATATATTTAAAAATAATTGTGATATGTTACTACAAACACCTGTGGAATAAAGTAATGATTCTAGTCAAATACAAGTTTCAAGATAGCAATTTTAAATTTGTTTTCATTAGAATTATTTGCATGCTACTGATCTGTGTTACTGAATATGTTTTGGGTTGTGATTGCATCGGCTGTCTTTAAAATTCTGAACTTCTTATTGTATGTTTTTGGTTGCTTTAACGACCGGAAAAGTGGAGTATAACAATTTTTAATAAATTACTCAAGACAGAGAAAATTTCTAGTCAAGCACATTTTAACCAAATACTGATTTCATTTTCTATGTACACTAGAAAACCAAAAATTTCAGCCAGCCTTGCAATTGAAAAATAATTTTTGACCTCTTAGCAAATAAAAAATAATTTTTGACATCTCTTATATTGATAAAGTAGAACTCTGAAAGTATGATTGGTTTACAAAGCCAGAATTTAAATATTTATTGTTTATAATGTGCCCACAGAAGAAGCAGTTTCAAATACCCTTAAAAAAAGTAGAAAAATGATTACAGAGTTTGCTTTCACAGTGTTTAAATTCCAAACAGAAAAAAATTACATTTAGACTGTAGCCCTTGAATTATGGACATAGCTTGATTTGGTTTCAGGTCTTGGTTTTAATTTGGACTCCTGTAATCTGAAGGCAGGGGCTTACGAAAGATCTTGGATTTTAAGTTACTAGTTGCCAAGAGCTCAAGTCTACAACAGAATTATGCAATGTATTATGGGAATAATACCTTATGTACACAGTATTATATAATGATGTGTAAGATTTATGTTCCAAAGACTTACAGTCTAGAATAGTATTGAGAAATAAAGTGGACAGTACAGGGGAAGTTAGGAAAGCATGATTGTGGCCATCCAAGTTAGTTGGACAGTTGCCAAGGACTCGGGAGGACATCCTACTATGCATCAGCAGTGAATTATGGCATGCTGTCTTGTTCTCTGTTCGCCCCTTTTAGGAAGCATGCCGCCATCATATGCGAAGACTGGAAAGGCAAGAGGCAGGTAACAGTGGTGACTTACATGTTCTCTCAGTCAAGTGAGGAGTGGTGACTACTAGGGGTGTGTGCTTTGCGTTCCCGGTTCGGAAAAAAAACCCGATTTGTAAAGATTTGGTATTTCCGAATCAGGGCCAGTATGATGGCCCTGATTTGGAAATACCGAATCAAAGCTTCCTGAAGCAATTCGTATTCCTTCAGGAAGCTTTGGGGCCTTTAAAGGGTTCCCCTCCTCCCACCACCACCCCACTTACCTGTCAGCTGAAGCGGCGGTGTAGGCGCTGGCGTTCACTGCCACCTGCCAGATGCTGCAGAAGCTGAAGAAGCGGTGCGGGCAACACAGGCACTAGCGTTCGCTGCTTCCTGCTGGCCACCTCAGGATCCACAGTGGCGGCATGGGCAGCACAGGCACTGGTGTTTACCCGAAGCGGGAAATCCGAATATTTCCCCGCTGCACTCCCCTAGTGACTACTAGGAGCAACAGCCAGCAACTGAAAGGAAGCAAGCAAGTGAATGGCTGCTACTGCTGCGACTGCTGGTTTGCCCTGCCAGATAAGCAAGAAGAAATGCTGATTTGGAGCAGCAGCTATCATTTGCTTGCTCAGCCAGGCTTCTGCAAATGAATGACAAAGCTGGAAACATGCTATCTGTTGCATCAACACAGTGTGCCAGATCTTGATGCTGCATCGGTGGGGGGGGGTTGTGGATGGGGGGGGGGAGAGGGGAATATTACTGTGAGAATCTTCCCTCACCAGTTTGGTTGTCTGCCTTCAGTAAGTGAGCTTGCTACTCTCCCAGTGTGAGACTGCACAGAAGCCAATGGGAGGTGAAAACAGGGTGGCATTTACATGTAACTTATTCATCTAGTGGTCTTCTGTGCAGTCACGCTCCCTCCTGTCCTGCTGTGAACTCTCTGGAACCTTAGTTTCTGAAGGGTCTCTGGTGGCAGCATGGGAATAATGGAGGGAATAGCGCCCCTATGGAAATGTTCTCCATGGCTGGCCTACACATGCACAGTTCTCCTCCCCAATCTTGTGTGTCTGCACAGAAGACCACTTGATGAACAACACATATAAGTGCAACTCTGTTTTCCTTCTGCCCAGGAAGTGACAGCATGGCCCAGTTGCCTCTCCCTTTGCTTCCTCCTCTGCCCTCACAGGAACCTTTCCTGTCTATCCCCGCCCAGACTCCCTGAATGGCCCTTCTCCCAGCCTATCTGATGGGAAGGCTGGGTAGACTCTGCAGTCTCCTGGTTCCTCCAACTACATCTCAGCCCATAGTGGTATATTTGCTTTTCCCTCTACTTGGCTTTCCCTTGCTTCTTCTGAGGCTTCTCTGTCAGCTCCTTCAGCACCCTGGAGCCTGTGATAGCCCTGCCTGAGCTTCCAAAGACCTCCCATAGGCCTGGCTGAGATTGAACCACTTATGCTACTGCCTGGAGGAAGATGAGCCAGCTGTGTGGCTGCGGATTGTTGCCAGGGCTGAGCATGGGTGTCAGCTGCCACTGCTCTGATGAAGGCAGCCTGGTTCTGTGTGGAGGCATCTGTAACCAAGGTGCGAGTGGAGGAGGTGGTTCAGGGCCTCAGATTGCCGCGTGTTGCCACAATGCTGGGGTGGAGACAGAAAGGACAGTGTTGCCAGACAGTTACTCTAGAAGTATATGATTAAATACTAGTAAACAAATTCTGTTAGGATAATGCTCATAGAAAGAAGCGAGGTAAGAAGCACTGTTGTTTGTTGATGGAATTTAGTACACTGAACAGGGGTGTTAATTCACATGGGAGATTATTTCAGAGAATATCTATATAGTCTGGAATGACAATTTTGTTCTTAGCAACCACTTCTTAGAGGAATGTGCTAGATAAGCGAGCCTTTCTCTTCCACACAATGATTCCATTGTTAATATGCTGCACTGTTTTTCCACGCCTCTTTCCTGAATAGGTGCCTCACTTATTTGAAGAAGTTTTATAGGTTAAAGTACTGCACATGTAGCACTGTATGTTGCTGTTAAAATTCCAGTATTAGGTTGGAAGGAAAGCTTATCTAGGAGTTGTACTCCTAGGTGCAGTTTGTAAAGAGAGACAGCAACTCTCACTAAGCATAATTAAATCTAATATTGACTATAAACTGTTACTTACCCTTAACTTCTTTGCACAAAATGTAAGAAAAGCCAACAGACAGACACACTAATTGCAGTCTCCTTTACATTAAAGGTATGATCAGGAAGGTCTGTATTCATAAATAAAACATACTGTGGGATGAGAGGCTGAGAAATATGTAAATATAATGCAGGAAAAAAAGACCAACGGTAAAAAAAAAAAGTAAAGTGGTGCTAGTGGAAGCAAAATGGCACTCTGGCTAATTACCATGAAAAGCATGATAAATCATGGACATGTATCCTTGACTTCTGACTGATAGAACCTGCTGAGTGCAGTCTCTCATGCATAGCTGCCTCTCCACCTAATTTAAACCAGCATCGCTATCATTGGAGAAAATGGAGCAGGGTGGGGGAAAGCACAAAAATATCCTTAGGGGTTTTTTATGTTATACCTCTGTCTTCCAGAAATACATAATGATCAGTATTCTGGCTTGTTTTTCTGTACATTCATAGAGAATAAAGTGTTGGTGCTCTTAAGTAGGCAGCAAGCAAAAGGGCCTGAAGGTATATATTAGTCCTGCCCAAGCTAAAATGGGGGGTGGATTTCGCCAAACAACTTTCAGTGATTTTTCAAACTCTGTTGTGAAAGGTAGAAATTTAGTGGGTGGATGTACAGAAGATATGTACAGTTGTGGTAAGTTCATCTCAGAAAGGACATTTTCCAGAACCAGAGAAGATATTTAACCATTCTCTCCACTTCCCTGAATAGTGAGAAATTTCAGGGGCTTGCCCAGGTTTTCTTTCTCTTAAAGGAAAGAGCACTGGAGACATATAGCATTTTTGTAGTTTTGGCTTCAGTTATAAATATATAAAGAGCACAGTGGGTTGGCAAACAGCCAAGGCTAGCATGATGGACCCCCCCTTCACTCCCCTGCACTGAGGCAGATTTTCCCGCCAAAATCCAAGGTTGCTTGCTATGGCTGAGTGGCCGAAGTAGCATGTCTCTGTTTTTGGCTTTTCATCCGAGCCCAGAAACTACATAGGGGAAATGTAGGAGTCCTCTGCAGAGCTCCTGCTGGACCCCAGCTCTCTCTCTCACACACACACTCATAGAGGAATGGGAAAAAAGCAGAATGAACTCAAAGCTGCTAAGCCTTTGCAGAGTTCCTGCCAGGCCCCTGCACTTTCTCTCACTCACAGAGGAATGGGGGGGGGAAAGCAGAATGAACTCAAGACAGCTAAGCCTTCTCTGCAGAGACCGCAGGGCCGAAGGAGGAAGAAATCACGTGGGCAGATTCTAGAGCTGCCAGAATGGCATTCCGAAGCGTTCCCCCTCAGAAAAAGCCCTGGCCTCGACTAAAGCATATTGATCGGGAGGAGAGGGGAGGGAGCCTGGTTTTTGTTTAAGTTCCCAACTTAAGTAGGGTTCTCCAGACCAAGGGAAAATTTTTCACTCCCCTTTTTCCACAGACTGTTTTGATCCATGTTTCTGGAACTCCTTTTGTAAAGGAGCTCATTTTGATGTTGTTTTTTAGTTTTTTAGTTTGTGGGGGGATGGAGGGGAAATTTTATGGTTAAGGGCAACAGTGCTATAGTCATGATGGAAGTACATGGTACCATAGATGTTGGAAATTATAAAAGGTGGCTTTTTTATCACCAGCTTATCACAAAGGTCCTGTGGTGGATTATGACCACTATGATGGCAAATAGTGGTCTATGAATCATTGATTTTTCATCTAAAAGGATCTGAGGCACTATCCTATACAACTCATACAATGCGGATCTGGACTTTCTGGGTAATAAAGTCAAGATACTGAAGGACGTCCCATTTTTAGTTCGGAAAAGAAGATTTAAGTATAAAAAGCTCGCAGCTCTTCTGAGGGAACGTGGAATAAAGTACAAATGGCTATTTCCGGAAGGTATCTGGTTCAGTTTTAAAGATCAAGCTTACAAGATAACATCAGAAGATCAACTAAGGGATTTTGAGGACAAAAATCAAGAATTTCAGCAAGACACCAAGCAAGAAGAAAAGGCGAAGTCTGAAGGGGGGGAGGGAACGAGCACTGCGGCTGCAGTTGCTCAGAGAGAATTGCGAGAATTTCTTCTTGATATGTCTAACCTGTGTATGTTTGCTGATGGGGAGATTTTGGTTGGAGGGGATCTCAACTACATAGCTGACTTAAATTTAGACAGATCACATCTAAGCAAAAAAACCCAAAGACAAACAAGGTACAGTTCTCGAATTTTTTTACAGCAGTATTAGCTAGTTGCCTACATAAAATCATAACCCTTTATATCCATCCAGACCAAATGGGTTTCATGCCACATAGGAATGTAACTGACAACATGAGGAAAACTCTTAATATAATTAAATACTGCAAATTTAGTCAACTGGAAGTGTTATACTATCATTAGATGCTGAAAAAATGTTTGACAAATTGGAAACAAAATATCTAATTCAATTCTTGTCCTATATGGGGTTTGGACATTCCTTTCTCCAAACTATTCTGCTTCTTTATGCACACCCCAAAGTTCAAATTAAAATTAATGAGGTGAGGTCAGAAGATTTTAAGCTCTTTAGAGGCACTAGGCATGGCTGCCCACTCTCTCCATTGCTATTCACCTTACCTATTGATTCCTTAGCAGAAATTATTAGACAAAATGTGGATATTAAGGGTGTCATCATCAAAGACCATGAATATAACATATCCATTTTTGCAGACGATATGGTCCTGTATGTCACCCAATCTGCAACATCACTTAAAGCCCATCAAAAAGCTATATTGGTCTTCAGTCAAATATCGTCTTAAAATAAGTAAGACAAAATCAATTCTATCCTTTCCAACTATACTCAAATACTTTTAAACGCATAACATCAAATTATGAATATAAATGTGTACACAAACTTTGGAACTACCTAGGTATTAAAATACCTCTTAATATAACCAGTTTGAAAGAATGTAACTGTAATGCTTTACAGCAAAAAACAACTGAAAATATTAGAAATTGGTCTAAGCTCTGTTTGTCTTAGGCAGAAACAATAAACCTAGTGAAATCCATGATCCTTCATCCTTTTTTATTTAATTTTAGGATGTTCCCAATCACTCTTACTGACCAAGAACTACATAATTGGCAAAAATGCATTATTTGGGCCAACAAACGCTCTAGAATATATGACAATGAAACGCTCATCAAAGAAAGGGGTCCTTGCCATTCCAGATCTAAAATACTATGCTTTTTGCTGCAAAAATGTTGTTAGCATCTTCTTGGAAATGAGAAGCTTCCATCCGTACCAACTTGGAATAAAAAATTTTGGGACATTTTCATCATGGATAAAATTTCTGATTGTCTCAATTGAAAATTCACAGTATCAATCGGCCTTTTCTGAGCAAAGGTTATATGTGCAGCACAAAACAATCATACTCTCCTGTTTCTTTTGTTTACAGTATTTTTTAATTAATTTTTTTATAACAAACTATTAAACTATATACAATCATGAATTTGCAGTCATACAAGAAGTTAATACTAAAACCCGTTAATAAATACATACATCAAAATTAATAAACACATAACATGTCATAATAAGTAACAATTGAATGCATATTAAAGCAGTTTAGAGGGTTATATCTGAGCATGTATCTGAACAAATATAAGGAGAAAGTACTTGTAAATTCTAACATATTAAATTGACAGATTACTTATATATTTGCATATGTATGAAAGAGTTTAAGACCAGGTAAGGAACTATTATTTTCAAGGTATTCAAATAAAGGAAACCATTTCTCAATAAAGTTGCTTGCTCTTGGAAAATTTTCTACGTGGTAAATTTTATCATATAACTTTTCTGATATATAATGGTCCCAGATTTTTTTGTGCCAGTTATCAATTGAGGGTGTAGACTTAGATTTCCAAAAGGTAGCTATTGCGCTCTTTGCGGCTACTAGTAGGGTGGCTATTAGGTCTCTTCTTATTGTTGAAATTTGGTCTTGGTATTTGTCCCATTGGTCCAATAGAATAATTTCTGGCATCAGGGGGATTTCATATCCTGTTATTTTCCGAATTTCCTTTAGCACTGCTTTCCAAAATGATTCAGTATGTTTACATTTCCGCCAACAGTAGGCAATGTTCCCTTCCTCCCAACAATTTTTCCAGCAGTTAGGTGGAGATGTGGAAGAAATCTGGGAAAGTTTCTTTGGTGTTATATACCAAATTAATCTGTTAATTAATTTATAAGTTTGTATTTTGGTAACAATAGATTTTGAAGTATTAATGTTGGACAACCATATTCGATTCCATCTATCAGTGGATTTTTCAATTTGGCAATCTTGAAACCATTGGTCCTGATACTTCCACGTTTTAGTTGTTTGCGTAGATAGTATTGTATTATATGTTTTAGATAACATTCCCTTGCTATGATTTGAAGCCGAATCTGTTAGATTCTCAGATTCTGATTTGGGAGTGTCAAGTAATCTGTTCAGGTCAATATGGTCAGTTAGATTCTGTAATTGAAGGTATCTAAACCAGTGAATTTTTTGATTCATTATGCATTCTATTTCTGATTTTTCCAATAAACCTCTACGAGATATCTACTAATCTACGTAGCTCTACTCTACTCCAGAATTCATTGATGGATTTGTCTAGTCTAGTGGAGACCAGCATTGATATGTGAAGGTAGAATACCTTGATACCTTTGGTACTAGATTTTTCCTGTTCTGATCCCATATTTTCAGCAAAGAGGTTAAATAGATGTTATGTCGGATTGTTTTGGGATGGTCTTTTGGTCTATTCCAGATTACATTGCTAATTGTAAATTGTTTTAGGAGTGGTTTGAATATATTTGCCCAAATTGGAGCTTCTGGGTGGTGCAAGAGTTGTAGTAAATTAACTAGTCTTGCTGCGGTATGGTAAAGAAAAAGATCTGGGTAATTAAGACCACCATTCTTATTTTTTTGGCGGAGTATATCAAATGCTATCCTCGGTTTCTTGTTCTCCCAAAGAAATTTGTTTAGTACTCCTTGCCATTGCTGTAGTAACTTATGCGGAATATCAATTGGAATGGTTCTCAGGATATAGAGTACTTTAGGGAAAGCAAATGATTTCACTAGATGGAATCTATCGTACCATGATAGGTGCATACTGGCCCAGTCTTTAAAAATTGATTTAATTTGTTTCATTGTTTTCATATGGTTTAGATTGATAAGTGAAGATGTATTAGGTGTAATATTAACTCCTAAGTATGTAATTTGTCGCTCAGCTATTTGATATTTGTGTTCCTTAGATAATTGCTTGCATGTTTTTTTGTCTCAGTGAATTGGAAGAATATGAGATTTTGAAGTATTAATTTTTCGGCCAGCAATATTTTTGAATTTTGCTACAAGTTGTTGTAAGTGCTCGAGAGACGATTGGGTTAGTGAGATATATTAACATATCATCAGCGAACAGACTGGTCTTATATGAGTTGGATCCGATAGTGATACCATTTATACATTGATGAGCCCTAATTGCAGCTGCTAATGGTTCGATAGCAATAGCAAACAAAGTAGGTGACAAAGGGCATCCTTGCTTGGTACCTCTTTTTATCGCAAAGGCTTCCGATAAACGCCCATTCACTTTAATATTGGCTAAGGAATATGAATAGTTTGATTTAATTGTTGTGAGGAAATTATTTCCAAAACCCATATGTTGAAGTATCAATTGTAAATATGTTGGTTCGAGTGAGTCGAAGGCCTTTTCAACATCCAAGGATAGGAAAGCTGCTTTTATTTTGTTTGAATTGCTGTGAGATATGAGGTTCAATGTTTTAAAGATATTTTCTATTATATCTTGGCCAGGAATAAACCCAGATTGGTCTACATGGATATATTGTGTGATAAAGGTGTTAATTCTTTTAGTTAAGATTGTGGTGAAAATTTTATAATCATGATTCAGTAGGGAGACGGGCCTATACAAAGCAGGGTTCGTTGTGTCTTTACCTTGTTTTGGAATTACTGTAATATTAGCACTAGTCCATGATGGAGGGATGTGGCCTGTCTCCATTATTGCATTGCAGGCATCTCTGAGAGGATTTAACAACAATGTAGTGTATTTTTTGTAGAACTCGGAGGGAAAACCGTCTGGTCCAGAGGCTTTCCTATTTTTCATTTGTTTAATTGCATTCATTATTTCTTGATAAGTTATTTTGCTATCCAATAATATGCAATGTTCATTTTCTAGTTGCCTGCTCTTATTCAGTTCATTCCAAAAGTTGGAAATCTCCTGAGGGTCTGGACTTCAGGAGGTATACAATTTTTTGTAATATTCGAGAAATACTTCTGATGATTTTGAGTGTGTTACTATTTTGGTCTCTTATAAGATTTATATAGTTTGCGGACCTTTTCTTTTTAACTCTGAACGCTAATAGTCTTAATGTTTTAGGTGAGTTGAACCAGTATCTTTGTTTGGTATAGCATGTCCTTTTGAATTTTGTTAATTTTTAAAGATTCCAGCATTTTTTGTTCCACTTTTAATTTTTAATATATCTTTTTACTTCCTGTTTTCTTGTGTTGTTCCTCGAGACATTTAATATTTTTTAGTAATTCTGATTTGGGGGCATTTTTGTCTTTGTTGATTTTAGCTGATGGGTATATAGTGTGCCCACGAGCCACAACCTTTATCGTGTCCCATAAGATATGGGGTCTGACATCATTAGTTAGATTATCAACTATTATTGATTTAAGTGCTTTTTCAATTTCCTTAGAAGCATACTGTGAGGTGAGTAATGCTTTTGGTAAACACCATTGTTTCAATTCCTGCTCTGTTCTTTCCAGACTAAGAGTTATAATAATAGGTGTATGATCTGAGATTGAAAGGACATCAATATTTGACTCTATAACTTTTTCTACCAATTAATCTGAGATTAAAATATAATCTATTCTTGTGTAAACTTTAAAGCGTGGTGAGTAGTATGTGTAATCTCTTTCACTTCTATGCAAGTGTCTCCATATGTCCACAAACTGATTTTTATCAATGAGAGAGGCAAGTCTCGTCGTGTTATTTCCCCCTTTCTTACTTCTTCTCTTGTTTTTCTTATTAGGTTTAGATTTATCTAATTTATAATTTATTATATAGTTTAGGTCACTCCCAATGATCACTTCCTCTTCTTGGAATTGTGAGAGTTCTTCTAGGGTTTCCTCAATAAAACTTAGGTGATTGGAATTTGGTGTGTAAAGCGATACTATCGTGTAAGTTTTGCCCTCAATTATGCCTGTTAAGAAGATGTATCATCCTCTAGGATATTTTTTTACTTTTTTATAATGAAAAGGAATGTTTTTTGAAATTAAAATAGAGACCTCTCTAGACTCTGACGTGCCTATGGCATGAAATTGGGCTTGTATCCAATGAGCTTTCAGTTCAATTTTGTGATGTGGGCTAAAATGAGTTTCCTGTAAAGAAATGATTTGTGATTTAGGTTTGGCTAATTGAGTGAGGATACATTTGCGTTTAATCGGATTACCCAGACCTCTTACATTATAGAAGGTAAATTTGAGTGTCGTACACATATTTACCTGTAGATAAGTTGAGAAATAATTTCCTGCACTTCACCAAGCCTCTAAGAGGTTCTCAAGTTCAAATCTATATAGTAAGCTTTTAATAAGTATAATAAATATGTAATGAGGATGTCTGCCAATTTTTTTTCACTTCTAATGCTCTACTCAAATTTCTCCCCTTCCCCCCTCAAATATGCAACTATGTTGTTCTAGCCCCAACTTGTTTGTAGTTATATTATAAATGTTAGAACATAGCAATAGATCGCCCCTTTCTCCTCCTCTTCTTAATACCCAAGTGAATAAGAGATTTGCACCGCTATCTCTCCCCTTTTACTTTAATAGTACTGAATTATCCCTTTAAAGGTAAATTTATAAACAATTGTTAAACGTATACTATCCTTGCATAGAGATTGTGTTGCAACTTATTCCGTAGGCAGTTTTAAGTAGTCTCTAACCTGTACTTTGCTATACTAAAAAGCAGTATACCTAGGTAAAGTATTAACAGTGCAAAATGAATTTAATTAAACAAAGACCTATTACTTGTATTTATTTCTTTTTTTTTTTGAAAAATTTTTTATTGGGTTAGAACATTTTTATTTTTACATTACAATCAATTTTCCCCTAATTTTTCATTTCTAACCCCCTCCCTTTCCCCCCCTTTTGTTGACTTCCAACAGCTTTCCCACCCTCTGTCCCTTTTCCCTTACTTCTATTAAATTCCTCTGTCTAAAACAGATATACATTCTCCATTATATTAAGCAGTGCATCATTAACTCCTTTAATTATTATACACCCAAACTATACGTCTTTAGATAAACAATTTATCCCATTTTCCAGTTTTGAATAATTCTATATAAACCTATATATCATAAACCATAAAAATTTCCCACATTTAAATCAAACAATTTGATTTATTCTCTATATATTACTCATTTCAACTTTTTATGGTAATTCTATATAACTCCTCAGATACTCAATCAATTTAACTCTTCTATACATTCAGTTTGGTGCATATAAATCTTGTCAAAGAAAGAAAATATTGTTAGTTAGTCAATCCTCATGTTTAAACCTTATCATTAATTATTCTCTATCAGTTGACCTATACATATCTATATATATCTCAATCAATTAATCTAACTGCTTATAAATTCACATTTCTCTTCCTCCCCCGGTAAAGTCACCCCTCTCTTTTATACTTTTATTATATTTCAGTAGTTCTCAAACTGCCACAGTCTTCCTCCCACCTCCCATTTCTTCTCCAGGTATTGTTTCAGCTTCTCCCAGTCTGTGTTGAACTGCCCTGAGTCCAGATCTCTCAGTTTTCTTGTCATCTTGTCCATTTCAGCCATATACAGCAATTTGTAGATCCAATCTTCAATAGTTGGTACTTCTTGTACTTTCCATTTCTGCGCATACAAAAGTCTAGCTGCTGCAGTCATATAAAAAATCAACGTCCTATGATGGGCTGGAATTCCCTCCATTCCCAAATTTAGCAGCAGGAGTTCTGGGTTCTTATTTATTTGAAACTGTAAAATTTCACTCATTTCTCTTATTATTTCCCCCCAGAACTGCCTAGCTACCTCACACGACCACCACATATGATAGAGGGAGCCCTCATGTTTCTTACATTTCCAGCATTTATTAGAAGTATTCAAATTCCCTAGCGCAATCTTCTTTGGTGTCATGTACCAACGATAGATCATTTTGAAAATGTTCTCTTTAATATTGATACATGTCGTTGTCTTCATTGTAGTTTTCCACAAGTATTCCCATGCCTCCATTGTTATTTCTTTATTGAAATTTATAGCCCATTTCACCATCTGTGTTTTAACTATCTCATCCTCAGTATACCATTTCAGCAATACTTGGTATACCTTGGATATTCTTTTCTTGTCTTCTTTAAGAAGGGTCTGCTCTAGTTCCGAGTTCTCTGTTCGTATACCCCCTTTTGCAAAGTCTGAGTTGTATAAGTCTCTAATCTGTCTATACTGAAACCAATCATAGTTAGGTGATAGTTCCTCTTGCGTCTTTATTCTAAGTTTAGATACTTCAATCTTAGTTATTTCTTTGTACGTTAAACATTGTTGTTCATTATCCACAGCTCTCGGATCTATCACCTCATATGGAACCACCCACAGGGGGGTTCCTTCTTGTAGGTAAGTTCTATACTTCTTCCAGATTGTAAATAGACTTCTCCTTACAAAATGATGCAGGAACATCGAGTTGACCTTTACTTTGTCATGCCATAGGTATGCGTGCCATCCAAAAATTTTTTTATATCCCTCTAGGGCTAATAGTTTCTTATTCTTTAATGTCATCCACTCTTTTAGCCAAACTAGGCAGATTGCATCATGGTAAAGTCTCAGATTGGGCAGTTGCATTCCGCCTCTCTCCTTTGCATCTTGTAAAACTTTTACTTTCACTCGAGGCTTCTTGCCTGCCCAAACAAAATCTGATATTTTCCTCTGCCATTTTTCAAATTGTTTAGAGTCTCTGATGATTGGTATTGTCTGTAACAAAAACATTACTCTTGGTAACACATTCATCTTAACTGCTGCAATCCTGCCCAACCATGACAGGTTCAATCTATTCCATTTGATCAAGTCTCTCTCTATCTGAGTCCATAATTTTTCATAATTATTCTTGAACAAATCTATATTTTTTGCAGTCAGCTCAACTCCCAAGTATTTCACCTTACTAGTTACTTCACAATCCGTTGTTTCCATTAACAATTGTTGTTTCTGCTTAGTCATGTTTTTGCATAATATCTTTGACTTCTTTTTGTTAATGAAGAAACCTGCCAAATCTCCAAACTCCTTGATCTTGTCTATCACTTTTGGCATGTTCTCCAGTGGGTCTTCTACAATTAACATTATGTCGTCTGCAAATGCTCTGACCTTATATGAATAGTCCTTTATTTTTATTCCTCGTATTTCCTCATCTTGTCGAATTTGTATCATCAGAATCTCCAATACTAAAATGAACAACAATGGAGATAACGGGCAACCTTGTCTTGTTCCTTTACTAATCGTCAATTTTTTGGTCAATTCATCATTCACTACAATTGCTGCAGTCTGGTCTCTATAGATTTCCTTGATTGCTCTGACGAATCTTTCTCCCAGTTGTAGCTTTTCCATAGTGGCAAACATAAAGTCCCAGTTTAAATTGTCAAACGCTTTTTCAGCGTCTACAAAGAAGAAACCAACCTCTTTGTCACAACGCTTGTCGTAGTATTCAATAGCATTGATCACTGTCCTTAAGTTGTCTCTTATTTGTCTGTCTGGCAAAAAGCCTGCTTGTTCCTCCTCTATGACTTCCGAGAGCCACCCCTTCAATCTCTCCGCCAATATCTTCGCAAAAATTTTATAGTCATTATTGAGTAGTGATATAGGCCTATAATTTTTCACGCTAGTCAGATCTTGGCCCTCTTTTGGGATCAATGATATATTCGCTTCGCTCCAAGTGTCTGGAATTCTTTGATCCCTAAAAACTCCGTTCATCACCTCTTTTAGGAATGGTGCCAGTTCATTGGCCATTGTCTTATAAAATTTAGCCGTAAGTCCATCTGGCCCTGGCGCCTTTCCTAGATTTGCGGATTGTATTGCCATATTTATTTCCTCATCAGTTACTTCACTGTTCAGCTTATTTCTCCAAGCTTCCGAGATCTCTGGAAGTTTGGTTTTCTCCAAATATGATGCTATTGATTCTTTGTTTACTTCTTTTTTATTATACAGCTTAGCGTAAAATTTATAAAAGGCTCTGCTAATGGTAGTCTGCTCCAAATACGTTTTGTTTTCTTCACAAATTTTATTTATTATTTTCTTTTCCCTTTTCTTCTTTAATTGCCATGCCAAATATTTCCCAGGTTTATTAGCACCCTCAAAAGCTTTTTGATTCAGTCTTTTAAGGTTCCACTCCAATTCTTTGTTACTCATTGCTGTTAACTGTTCTTGAAGAATTTTGATTTCCTGATATATTTTCTTTTTCCCTGGTCTCTTTTTTAACTGTACTTCTTTGGCCTTTATTTTCTCCTCAATCTCTTGTCTTTTCTCCTCTTTCTTTTTCCTTGCTCTACCATTTAAGTCCATTAGTATGCCCCTTACAACCGCCTTGTACGCGTCCCAAACTTTACTGGTTGGTACTTCTTTATTCACGTTGTATTGTATAAAAAACTTAGTCTCTCTTCTCAGTGTTTCCATATTCTCACTTTCCTGTAACAGGTCCTCATTTATTCTCCAGGCTTTCCTTTTTCTCCTTTTTCCAAATTTCCACATAATTGGGTTGTGATCTGAGCCTACCATCGGCATTATTTCTACCTCCTTAGTCCATAGCGCTAAGTCCTTTGAGGCCCAGATCATATCAATTCTTGATAATGTAAGATGCCTTGCAGAATAAAAAGTAAACTGTTTGGTTTTAGGATATTCTCTCCTCCATACGTCTTCGAGAGTCTCTTGTTGAATCAACTCAAAAAAAAGCTTTGGCAATAGTCCTCTTTTCTTTTGTGCTTTTGTAGTCTTTTTGTCTAATTCCAAATCTGTCACTCCATTGAAATCTCCAGCAAGAATTATCTGGTCATATACAAGATCGTCTAGGTGCTTCCTTAAGTCCTCAAAGAAGCTTTCCTTTGCACCGTTAGGTGCATAAAGTCCGACTACCAACACTCTCTTTAAGTTCCAATTACATTCCACTGCTACAAATCTAGCTTCCACATCTCTCATAACAAATTTTGGCTGCAGCTCCTCTTTTATATACAACACCACTCCTCTTTTTTTCTTGTTGGAAGCCGCTACAAATTCTTTGCCCAATTTTCCAGATTTTAAATATTTTACATCCTGTTTTCTAATGTGGGTCTCCTGCAAACAAACAATATCACATTTTTGTTTTAGTAGCCAATGAAAAATATTTTTTCTCTTATTCGGTGAGTTTAGTCCATTTACATTCCAAGATAATACTTTACACTCCATATTCATGGTTTTGTTGGTAAGTCTTTTTCATTGTCCTTGATAAATCTCTCCATCTCCCGCTCAGATCTGATGCGTTTTTTTGCCCCTCCAAACTCAAAGGACACTCCTTCCGGTAACTCCCATCTGTATCTGATATTCATGTCCTTCAAAGTCTGAATTAGCACTCTATATTTTTTCCTATCCAATAACACTGATCTGGGCAGTTCCTTCATTATAATAATCGTCTTGCCATCCATCTCCAATGGATCTTGAAATTGTTTGGTCACAATCCTCTCTTTCATATTTCTAGTTGTAAACTGCACAATCACATCCCTTGGTAGTTTCCTCTGGGTTGCAATTCTCGAGTTCACACGATACGCCACATCTAGGATAGCCACAATCTCCTCCTCCTCCTTCCCCAGGTAATCAGCCAACACCTCAGTCATCTGTTCTTGCGCTGACTTCCCTTCCACTTCTGGCAGACCACGAAAACGAAGCTGCTTCTCCATGTGTTTAGTTTCTGCAACTGACATCCTCCCCTTCACCAGCCTCATCTCTGTTTGTTGCGTGTCTATTAAATTCTCCATCGCGTCTTCTACTGTTTTAACTCTCTGCTGCGTTCCTTGTAATTCACTGCTAATCGTTTCCACACCTTTTTTCACTTCTGACAGCTCCGACTTTACTGTCTGTGTAACTTCCTTGACCTCTTTAATAAGCTCCAATTTCGTGTCCTTAAGTTCTTTCATCATGTCTATAAGTTTTTTGTCCAAGTTTTCTATTGCCGATTGCCACTCTTTTTTCGACATCGTGGGGCTTGCTTTAGCTCGCTCCCACGAATCTGCTCTCTTCCTCAGCTCCGTGGCGTATAATTAAACGTTTTCCTTTTTTTTTAAATGTCCCAATCTTTGCCAAAATTAATTTTTTATATCCAAAATGTCGGGCGTCTTTTCTCTATGGTTTCTCTATGTTATTATAATCCAAGATGGCCTACTTCCTCTTCCGCTGAAGCCACGACCGTTCCACTTTCAAAGATGGCGATTCCCCACTTCCTGTCCTTTGGCAAGGGCCGCTTCCCTCCAGCCACTCTATTGTTGTTACGCACTTCCTGTCTCCCGTCTTCCCACAGCAGGTCTCGCGATGGTGTCTTTTTCCCACAGCTCCAAAACCACAGGTATTCAAAACAATAGTCCGATTTTTGTAATAACTTCTTTAAACTTAGTCTCTTTTAAAATACAACTCCTGCCGAGTCTTCACCTCCTTTTCGCTAGTCTGTTGCAGTTTAAAAGTCTACTTTCTTTCCTCTCTGTTTTTGTCAATCTGTCCCGTTTCAAGAGATAGCGATCTTTACCTTCTCTCCAGCTTTCTCGGGTTGTAATCGCTGTTTCGATCTTAAATTCTCCTCTCGACTTCCCTCCCCGATCGAAGCTTGGGTATGTAGGTCTTATGCCAGCCGAATTGGCCCCAAAATTGCCGCAGAGATTATAGCCGACCCGTCGCAAGGTGGGACCTCAAGGATCGGGGGGGAGACTCCTTGTGTAGAGCCCCCCCTCGTCCGAGATCTAACTCACCCTAGGGTCTTGAGCGTTCTTTGCCTGCTCCCCGCCTGAGAGCAGTCGGCCGCGGGTTATTTTCACCCCTCCGGCCGGTTAAAACGGCAATCCGGTCAGCTCCACAAATGGAGCTGCGTTAGACCTCCATGAATCCCAAACCGGAAGTCGCCACTTGTATTTATTTCAATTAACTATATCTGGCTTTATAGATTTGAAAAAGTAATAAAGTATCCCCCTCTTCTCTACTTCTTTATTAGTTAATTAAGAGCCTGTAGCAGTTTAACACCCCTTCTACCTTAGCAGTAATGAGATCCCAATATCTAAATTACCTAAAAATATTTAAAAAACGAATTTACTATGTAAAGTTAGGATTATTATTAACTACTAACTTATTTTACCTTTAAATATATTTGATTAATTAATATTTCCAAAATTACAATATAAATCAAGTCTAATTAGAAATACCTTGTTGCAGTTTTACTACACACAACAATAACGCTAGAAATATTATAGTGCAGATATATGAAAATATCCAAAGATATTCATTGAAATTAATAATTTATCCCCTTCCCTGTCCCTCCCTTATCCCTCAGTTAGATTAAAACTAAGCAGCTCTATTTCACCCCTTGTAATTAATCCTAATAAGTGTTTGAATTTAAAATTTATTATAAACATGTAATTAAGTGGTTGAAGTGAATTACTAAACCTATAAACAATTGTTAAACTCTTTCTTACTCTTAATATGAATGTCGTCAAAATTGTATTTACAAAATGACTATGTATAACGAAGTAAGCTAATAGCACCTGAGTACTACTGTGTTAAAACGCACAGCAGTATTGCCCCCGGCAGTAACTCGGTGTTGCTTCACTAAAACACTAGGAGCACATACAGAAAATCACATCCCCCCTTCCCCCAAACAAATCATATATGATTAGTTGAGAGTAGTGCAGTTCACAACAAAAACCTAAGTAGGGTGCACAGGGATTTTGTTTCCCTTCAAAGGTGATGGTGATAGCGATTGTGAAAGCTTTCTTTTCTGCGACTGCTTCTCAGTTTCCATGTCAGTTTCAATATTGAGGTCTTGTAGCAGTTTCCATCCCGATTTTTCATCTATCGCGGTGAGAGGTTTACCATGGTATATTACTGATATCTTTGTTAAGTTTTGCCATCTATACTTCATATTCGCCCATCGGAGAGTTTCTGTTATTGCTCTTAATGTTTTCCTTTTCTCCGGAATCTCACCCCGTAGGTCTGTATAGATTGAAACTGGTGTGCCGTCATGTTGAAAGAAGCTTTTCTTTCTTGCTTCATCCAGGATTTTTTTTTCTAGTGTGGTATCTCAATTAATATGTTTCTTGGAGAGTCTTTTAAGTTTTGTTTCCTCACCCCAACTTTATAAGCTTTAACTATGTTTGGTGCTATGCCATCTTCTAAGCCAATCTGGGACGCCAGCCATGAGGCAATATAAGCAGTTAAATCTACTTTCTGAGTAAAAACTTCCTCCACTCCTCTCAGTTTGATGTTTCTTTGCTTTGCATTTAATTCCGGTTTTAGAACTCTGTCTTGTAATGATTCGTTTATTAATTGAAGTTTTTTAACTTCATTGTAAACTGAGTTGCTTGCCTCTATTGCTTCTTCTGACTTTAAAGCCACTTTTTGAAGTTCCAGCCGTATGTCAGAAAGCTGTTCAAGAAGTGGTTTGATAGCTAGTGAGAATTGCTGTTGGATGTTGTTTTCTAGTTTTGTCAGTTTCTAGTCTAACTCTTCTGCCATTACAGGCTGTATTTTATCAAGAGACAGGCTGTGCATCTGCCATTTCAGAGGCTGAGGCAACAGAACTCTCCAGTGATTTGTTTTTATTTTGAGAGGGAAATAGCTCTTGTAGGTTTTCAACTGCTTTCAACTGCTTTTTCTTTTTGCCTGAATCAGGTTTCCCCATAATATTTGCTTGTTTTACCAATTTGTAGGACGGTGCTGAGGAGTTTTCGGGGTTGGGGAGGACAGAGACTCTTCAGTTGGTTTCCATCTTCAATGGGTCCGAAGCCATGCCCCTCTTTTGTTTACAGCATTGTTGGCTTAACTTCAAAAGTCACACTATGTATAGTAATAATGCTAGCCTTCAGACTCTGTAATAAGTTACTTCTTTCATGACAAGTTTATCTCCTTTGTATTGTAAATAGTTTAATATTTGTTATTCTGTAATGTTTGGAATAATTACAAAAATAAAAAATAATTTACACTTGAGCTTAATAAGTTTTTCTTTATGTGCATTTCCTCAAATTTGTGTTTTTAATTACACTACTTTAAAATCAAGCGCTTCAAATTTTGTATTTTCAGATGATTAGTTATAATGCTGAAAGTTTCTCCTAGATTTATATAATCTGCAGATTTGCTTAGAACAGTCAGCATTTCTTTTTCTAAGATGTTTACTAATATAGTGTTAGATCTGAGACATCCCTATGGAAGACCACATATTATGTCCAACAAAGATTACTGGCTAACTGTAGGGATGCAGGTATTCAATGATTGGTTAATTAATGATATTTTGAGTTATTATTTTTTTGGTACTATATTCCTCCAATTGTGCCAACAAATAAAGATGTATTATACTCATTTCCTCTTCTCAACCAAAACCAGTGTCTGTGTCAGAAGTGAGAGAGATAAGGAACATTGTACCTAGGAAATACTACTTTTCTTTATTTTGGACATTTGTTTTTAGTTTGTATGTTCATACATACAGCATCATCAATGTGTATGGTACTCTACAGATTACTGATTGTTCAAGAACTATATTGCCACTATTCACCAATATTATAGAAAGCATCCTGAGTGGATGATTTGAGAGAAGTTTATATTATAATCCTGATTCTTACTTTGTTTAATGCTCACTTAGTTTGCAGGTTCTTCATTTACCATGAACAAGACACATCTTGTTCCTCCTGCACATTCACTGAGCCAAAGTTCAGTTCTATTAGCATGTACAGGAAGGACCAGTTATTACCCCAGTTGCTGGATAAACACAGAGGTATAGTTGTCTGTTCTTTACACTTATGTACCAGATTAAAACATGAAATACAAATATATCATTGTTTGGCAATTAGAAGACAAACCACTCCATTTACTACTTATGTATCTAACAGTGAGATCCTAAGCAGAGTTATTCCAGTCTAAGCCCCATTGATTTCAGTAGGCTTAGACTGGTGTAACTGTGCTTAGGATTTCATTGTAAATCATATATCTATGGCTGGGTTTTATCCTGTGATAATTTAATAGAGAATATTTGTTAGTGAGGACTTGCCCAAGTCATCACCAATCAGAAAACTGATAGTGGCATACTTTATCACTTGGTGTGTGTCTGTGCATCTGTTTGTGTTTGGTTATAGCATCAGGTGTATTTGTTTATTCAGTTTTAGAAAAAAGATGCTGCCTTATTACTTTTACCTGAAACATTGTCTAAGATCAAGTATGCATATTAAATGAATAAAAGAACCCCAAATATAAGATGAGAGTTGTTTGACATTGTAGAAAGTTTGTCTAATGTGTTACATGATTTCCTGCATAAGAGGGAGAAGGAATGCTGTCATTAATTATACTGATGAAGACATTGTGTACTTTTCTTTTTAAAAGGAATTATTTAACATTCCCCAACAGGGACATGAACTCAAAACAAGGAAAATTAGTTCAATTACTCTTTAATACTAATAAACAAGTATAGTTTTCTTCTGAGGGTGGTAGCAAAATAAAAATATGTCAAAATATTAATGTTCAATGCATATAATAAATCTTTTGTTTATTATCTAATAGTTCATATGTTTCAGTATGCTGAGAGAAGAATTATTAAGAGAATCCTGCACAATAATAAAGTATGTTATACCCATAATCGTAAAATGTTTCACTTCAGTCTCTTGTGGTAAACTTTTGGTACATTTCTGAATTGTGGTATTTGAGAACAACCAGATTCATAAGAAGTAATATCCTGTGGACTCTCAGTAATATCTTTTGGACTCTATTGACTCTCTGTAGCGACAAAACTACTACAATATATAATTCTTGGCTTATCTGCCCCTTTTTTTTGGCCCTCCTAGGAACAGGGAGAAGGATGCTGAGTTAGTTGGACAATTGCTCTTCTCCAGAAGGGTTCTTGATTTTTATGTAGAGAAGGTCTTTTGAAAAGACCTCCCCACACACACTATCATCTGAAGTGGTTGAATCCAAAGTTCTGTCATCTAAGAGTACTGTCTCATTCCATGCAACAGGTCCAACTAGTTGAAATATAGGATGAGGATCTACTTTTCAGAAGTCACAAATCCCACTAGGAGTACCCAAGTTCTTTGGAACAACTTTTGGAGCCAGATCAGACCAGAAAGTATTTGGTGTGTATAATATGATTTCCAGTTTTACAGACGTTGTCAAATAAGTTTGAGATATAGAACAGCAAAAAAGCAAAGTGAGAGAATGTTACAGCTGGCTTCATATTTTCTGTTTCTCCGAGATCAGTTGTGTTTGGACAGTATTTCTTTTCTAGATTCCCAGTTGACTTCAGTACCCAATCTAGGTTTGTTATTTCCAGCAGAATGTGCTGAGATTAGAGATGGGCACGAACTGGGAAAATTCAAACCGTATGGTTCATGATTCGACATGTTTCATGAACTATGAATTTTCATGAACTTGCCCCAGTTTGTGAACTGGTTCGTTCGTTTCATGGAAACATCATTTCCAGGTCAGCAGAAGGTCTGCAGAGAGCCCACCCCCCTCCCCATTGCCTAGGAAACTGATTGATCTGTGCCAGGCTGTCTGCAGTGATGAACCAAAATTCGAACCAAACAAATTGAGCTAAAATTCATCACAATTCGTGAGAAATGAGCTCCCACAAACTGCCGGTTTGTAAACCACGAACCGGCCTGGTTCATGATGAACTTTGATTCATATTTCAGTTCGTGCCCATCTCTAGCTGAGATTGGTGCCTTAGCTGCAAGTAGAAAAGATAATTTAAGATTTCAGGATTTGAAGATGCTCAGAGTAGGAATGCAACTGTTCGCAAAACTAGGGCACAAATACATTTCTGCTGCAAGTGAGCAAACCAGAATAGGGGAATTTACTTCATTACATGAATTTATGTAATATTCTGAAAGGAGCAGTAATTAAAAACAATCAAATTTGTTTCTCGTTTTGTGTTTATATAAATGGAAAATAAAGAGGAAATTTAAATTGTCCAATATAATATCTTGGTTGGTTACCACATTTAATTAAGAAATATCAAAAATCACAAGTTTTCCTAACACTTGGTGAATTTTCATGCATGTCTTTGTGTTTCACAATGAATCAAATTATTTAAGATGTAATGTACAGGTCATATCTAAATAAAACTGTAGTTGACTGAGTGCATTATTTCAATGGGATTTGTGTCTCTGAGCAAAAAATTAATCAAGGCACCACTAAGTGCTTTAGTGAAATTTAAGTTCTTATTGAAAGTCTGCATAAAATGACATAGCTTATGACATGAATGTTTGTGACTGATTTAAACTGCTTCAGGGCTAGGCTCCTAGAAAATGCAACAAAACTAAATTGGAGAGTAAATTACTGAGAGTTCATCATCATGTCTTCTGGGCAACCCCACATGGGAACTATGCATGTACAGTTCCCAAGTGCTTCTGCACAGAAGACCACTCGATGAACAACAGTCACAGATAGGTGTGATCGTTTTCATCATCGTGTCAAGTAATCTCCAGACAACAGAAATCAGTTCCCCTGGAGAAAAATAACTGCTTTGGTGAATGCATTATGACATTATACCCCACTGATGTGCCTCCCTTCTCCAAACCTTGCCCTCCCCAGGCTCTACTTCCAGATCTCCAGGAATTTCCCAACCTGGAGCTGGCAGTCTCCTAACTATTTTAGTGCTGCAGTCAATGTGATGGGTAAAATATTTTAACTACTGTGAAGTTTGTTAGATCTGACAACCAAATTCTAATTCCAAACATGATTCTTCTCTACAATCTTGTAAATCCTGCTTGGTGTAGACATACTTAACTGCAAGGCCACAGAACTATGCTCTTTGTGGTGTTTTACAGCTGTTGTTTTGGGAAAATGCTACTTTTTAATACTGAAGTATAATTCTCAGTAACTCTGCTTTGCATAAGTATTTCCCTGTATATATATCTCGGTATGTATTAATAAATAAGAACAAACTTTGTAATGCACTCTGTTACCCATGTATTCAAATATGTAGCTAATTTTTAACTTGAAGTTTTTCTGTTACAACCCAGGAACAATAGAAGACTTCTTCTATAGTACATGCTGCTCTCGTAAAATTGTATTAACTGTTACCTAAATGAAGTAATGATTTGCAAAGAATTCTCCTTGTACATTAGCAAGGTTATAGAGTTCAGCTCTTGATAGAAAGAATTTTAATATATAATAGATGCCTCCAGTAAAAGAAATGAATGGTTATTTCAAATCAATATGTGAAATTTAGCCCTACCATCACAATTCCTAACTATGACTTTCAGGTTCTCAGTCCCCCAAACCCTTCTTGCATCAAGCTTGCCAATTCATAATAATACAGTGACAGCAGAATTCACAACTGACAGAAATTCTGTCAGTGTTGTAGAACTGGCAAAATTTTGTCCCTCAGCTTGCATATTCCTTACTTCTTTCTTCCCAAGAGTGCATGGCTTCTCCTGACTGTAGGCTTCTGTGTAGTTTTTCCTAAGCCTACTTTGTCTTTGATTTATCTTCATTTACAGGTTTCTGCCACACATTGTTTCCTACAGGGTCCAACTTTTTTAGCCATCTTGATATGCTAACCTAGCACCTCTCTCTCCTGCATAGTGCATACTTTCTTCCTCTTTGAGTAATGATTTTTCCTCGTTTCCCTTCATCTACTGTCGTTTTCCTCAAGCTATTTTTGTTTTTCAGTCTATTTTCTCATCTACACCTGGTCTTCAGCTTCTTTCCCCTTGTAGGCGGCCTCTCAGCATCCCTTCCTGGTCCTCAGCCACCAATGTGAGGTCTTAATTCCAGTCAAATGCACGGCTTTCCTTGACTTTCCCTCACAGAAACTGAACCATTTTTATATGAACCACTGATTTTGAGCCAGCTCACCTTCTCACCCAGTCATATATATTTAAAAATCTCCTTGGATGCATATTTAGCAAAGGCTACTGCCAAAATGTCGACTTTGCTCCCAATGTAGAATTGAAATCATGGCATGCTAGAAATACTCATATAAGTCCCAGGTTCTAACAATGGGCAGTTGTACAATAATTAATTAGGTGAAAGACCCAGAAACGTCTGTTGGATAAAAAGGTGGCAGCAATGTCCAGGGGCAACTTTCACCAGCTCCACCAGGGTGAGCCACCAGCAGCAGCTCTTCCTGGGTGAGCAATATCTTGCCACTGTGGTGCATGACCTAACGTCTTAATTAGATTTATTGCAATGTGCTCTAGGCAGGGTTACCCTTAAAGACTGCAAGAATGCTGTGGGCAGAGTGTTGACTGGAGTGGATACAGGAACCATATTACTCCAGTCTTGTTCTATCTACCGTTGCTCCCAGTTTGCTTCAGAGCCCAATTCAGTGTGCTGGTATTTGCCTTTAAAGCCCTGTACGGCTTGGGACCAGCATTCCTTAAGGACCACTTTCTCCTATATGAACCTACCTATCCACTCAGTTCATCTTTGGAAGCTTTGCTTTGAGTGCCCCCCACATCTGAGAGATTCATCTGCCTTCCTATGTCATCTACCAGCAGATAAAGACTTTTCTGTTTCATTTAGCTTATCCCTTTTACCCTGTTTGTGTGAGTGTGTGTTTGAATGTCTATATGTTCTTATTATATACATTTTAATTTTATTTTAATGTTTTAAAAGTTTTAATGTCTAATGTTGTCTAATGCTGGAGATCCTACTTGGATATCAAGGCAACACAAAAGTGTTCTAAATAAAATACATTTTAAATAAATAAGTTTTCCTTCTCTTTTTGCCAGTGACGCTGGTGTCAATGTTACATGTCATCTGGAGCCTTTTCAACTCTCTTCTGGCTGGTTTTAAAGGGTCCTCCTATTTGGTTAATTTGAACTATGATGTCTATCTGGAGAGCCCCTGAGTTGGTACACCTCTGCCTTGTCTGTGGTTGTTTCTTTTATGCAATTTTCACCATTTGCATTGAGGTTAGCCAGTTTATTTTATAGTAGGCAAAACATGCTCAATAGTAATTGGAAAAACATAGCAGTAGGTTCATTTTGAAAGCATCCTTCTGAAGAATCTCTATTTCAGCTAGGCATACTCTCGTGCCCCCCTTTATAATTTTTTTTTGTGGTTCTAGGGCCATAGGTGATATTTTATAAATAATAATGATAATAAGTCTGAAGATTAAATTTAAGGAATGCCGGAAGAAGTTTTGACAGGCAATTTAGTCTTTATCAAACTTTACTATGCTCTGCAATCATTAATTTGCATTTGTGACTATTCTTTTAGTATTAGACACTATAATACACTCAGAGATATAGTGACAAGAAGTTGGATGAAACAAAGAATTTTTAAAAAATCCTCTATCATATGTTTCATAAAAATGAAGTGGTATTGTCTGTGATTAAGCCACGTAGGCTCAATCTAGCTTCCATCAATGGAAAATACTTGCATCGACTTCTTGATTTGAAACAGAACAAGAACACTGTTCTTTCTATACTCTGAAACTCCATAATAATATCACACACTATCCTCACATCACACTTAGGAATATAGTAGGCAGAATAATAATTACTTTTGAAGACAATACATATAATGACTTCAGAGATTTCAGTTATAGCCACAGAGAATACAAATTCTATTAAAAGTACAATAACAACATTGTAGTCTTATTTATCTGTAGTTATCCATATCTTAAAATGAATCATATTATCTGGTTCTTTTCAACTATATTAGTTCTATTCAAGATTTTAATACTGTCTCACCCCTGTACTATCTGATTGCTTTAATCAAATAACAAGACTAGTATCCATCATGCGTAGTTCATTTTCTTCTCCTTGTCTCTTCTCTTCCAAGAAAAGGAAAATGTTAGTTTTTAAATGGTTTTTATCCTCTTGCCATATGTGTATTTATTAACAAAGTCAAGGTCCAAAGAAATGTGCTTTGTTTTTGAAGGAAAAAAATGTTGAATTTGAGGTGGCTCTCTCAGAGCCTCTTGTGATTTCATTCCGCAACCTTGTTCCAAGTTGGAAGAGCCCCGCACAACCTGTCAACCATGTGCTTCATCTTGGTGCTTCAAGCATTCAGTAAGATATCTTGGACTCAGACCACTGAATGCCTTGAAGACAGAAAGAGAGAAACAGAGTGTTCTTGAATTGGTGTCAATATCTGTAGTGTAATAAGTGAAGGACCAGTCTGATGTAGTTGCGGGAGTTTGTGTAGCTGAGCAGATGGACTCTTCAGGAAAGTTACAATGCAAGATTCTGGAATAATGAGCTAGCAAAAGGATACAAAAAGAAATAAGTATAAGATTAGGGGGTTGCAACATAATATATACCTGGAGAGCAAGTGTCTGAAAGTGGTTCATGTTTTGTTGCTTTAGTTTTATGGATAATGAGACAAAGATATTTTCACATACAGAGATTCTAATTGGTATTCTGAATCAAGGGGTTAATTCCCTGTACTAGTATGACTAATACCATAATATAAGGAATGGTAGCTCTAAATGCCCATAGCAGGAAATATCTCATTTGGTAATTCAATATATTGCTCCTGTGAGTGAAAACTTATGAACAGGAAGTGACAAGAAAGACCTTAAAAAGCCTCAGTAATTGCCATTCCATGAACATTTACATTAGATTATTGTAGCACTGTAGTGAGTGATTTTAGCTACCTTGTTGATCTTTTCCAAACAAAAGGGTTGGATTCCAACTAATTTTTCTGCTAACAGAAGGGGCACCCAGTTTGCCTCTAATGATATATGAGATACTACCACTGTACATAACACCCTTGTTCCTCTGTTTAGTTTTTCCTTTTCTGTTAAATTTGAGAGCATGGGAATGAGGCAGTAAGATAACAAAGGGAAATTGAGCAGCAGGATGGACCTGATTGTATGCCGTAGCTAGATCACACAGCTACTATTTTGGTGAGCAGTAATTCATGCTACCTATGCATATTGTGGCATGCATATCAAAACATAGTCACCTAGAAATTAGGTAGATGATAGTGAGCCATTACTTTTAAAATAGTTTTCACTTACTGAGACAATATATGATTTTTTTTTTAGTATGGAAGTCTTTCTGTAGTCATAAATGGAATAGAATGAAATTCCACCACATGAAATTAGGAGAGATTTCAAAGTGATATTTGAATTTTATTTGGAAGGCAAGGAAAATATCTCAGGAATTTCAAGGGAAGCCAGAATAATAAGCTTTTCAGAGGGATTATGTATCCAAATTCACATTATCTTTTATGGAAACACAACTAATATAGCTAGCTCCTTTTTGTGTTCATTGTGATTATTTTAACAAGGAATAAAACCAGCCTGAGAGTTAGCAGACACTTGGGAATGTGGAATGGGGACTACAGTGGAAAATGGAAATTGCTGTCCTTGTAAGAGCAGAAGTGCCTTTCCTATCATGTTATGCAGATCTGGGTCAAACTGTGGGTGCAATTAACACACCAATAAACCCTTGTGCAGTATGATCTTGGTTGCCCCTATGGAATTTATTTCTTGGGAAAAAAGGGTTTTTTAAACATCTTTTCAGTTTTAAAATATAAGCAAGTGATGCTTAGATATATTAAATCAAGATTATTTTGAATAAATTAAAATTTCCATATCTTTGGAATAGATCTTTCCAAGAAAGAATATATACTAAGGACTGCCAGCCTCCAAGTGAGGCCTGGAGATATCCCAGAAGTACAATTAATCACGTTACTGAGACGAGTTCCTCTAGAGAAAATGGATGCTTTGGAGGCTAGACTTTATGGCATTATACCCTGCTGAGTAACCTCACCCCAGACAACACTTCCAAAATCTCCAGAAATTTCCCAACCTGAAGTTGGCAATATTGTCAATACTGTGTGATTGAGCTGGGAACTTGGCAGACAGATTTTTGAACGGATGTTGAAAGGAGACAATGCATTCATTTTCTTTTCCTCTTCACATCCTTTTCAGGACTACAACATTTAGCCAGCAATCCTGTGCACAATTATTTGGAGACAAACCCAACTGAACATAGTGAGACTTACTTATGAGTAGGCATACATCAGGTTGTGTTGTTTGCTGACTGTTAGATTAATTGATTTAAAAGCTTTGAATCAATAAAAAGATGCCAACAATCAATTGTGGAGTAGATTAAAAATACTGCATTAAGGTAACAAAGAGGAAAACAATACTTGGACTATAGTTAGTAGTAGTATAGTATAATGTATTGTCGAAGGCTTTCACGGCCGGAGAACGATGGTTGTACAGCCCGGAAAACCCACAACAACCATAGTATAGTATAACTTTCTCCTATGGTTTTGTTCAGCTACAAAGCAAAACAAAACAAAACAAAGCAAAACATCACCATTGCTGCAAGAATGATTCTCCTGAATAAACTACTGTTTTACGTAATGATTTTAATATAGGTCAGTTTAATACATTTACATCGTATATTGTAATTCCTGCCACCATTCTTCTGTTATGGGTAACTGTTAGGTTTTCAGTATTTTGCTCTAAACAGTGTTTTAGTGACTAACAAATTGCCTACAGAAGTTGGATGTTCTTTCTTTATGTTGGTCTTTAAGTATCCCAGAATAATAAGTATGATTATAGGACGTAGGATACAACATCCTTGCTGAAACAAATGGTTGCTGTGGAGAGTGGAATCTATATCATATATAGCTGAGACCCTTCCACATTCTATCCTTCCCATTTTCCACGCCCAAATATCCAGGAATTTCCCAACCTGTAGCTGGTAGCCTTAGATATAGTTGCTGTGATGTGACCTTCAACATGACCAGGAGTGCTCCCACCTAGGAATATTTAAATTTCCGAATCCACTCCTGATCTTATTTTATATTTTACCATGTCTACAGTCCATTGACTCAAGGCCTATAAAATTCTTAAGCAGATGGCCTTTCTGGTCTAAGGGAGAACTCAATCTGGTCCCCCCCCCCAATTTTGTTAAGGATCTACATATGATCAAATTCCATTCTACCTGCTGCTTATAATTTCTAAATTGAAAATATTAGAAAAACAGTAAAACTTTACTGGAAAAGTTTGTCTTAGATTATTGAATGTTATAATGTTAAACATCTTCAATCAAATCTATAAACAATTAGATAAGAAAATTGAAATTTGTTCTTTTAAAATTCTGCACTAAATAAACTTTGGTGAGGAGATGATAGGTGCCAGTTGTATTTATCCCATTTTTAAATTTCATATTTCCTTGCTTCAATATCACCTTTATAATCATATATTTTCTCCTAATGGATATTCAATCAATGTAATAGACAGTTAGGAATATGTACGTTAAATAATATAAATTGCTTATAATTTTCTGAAAATCTGGATATGAATGGGCCCTCCTACCTCCAGTGTCTAATCAGCAGATTGCATGTAAGCTGTAATTTTTTTGCTCATTGTATAAGCTGTAAATTTTTGCTGTGTATTGGCCAGAGCGATACCAGGGAAATTAGGTAAGTCCAGACTAGCATTGCTGTGTGTCATATACCAGGGTTATGTTTTGCATCTATTTTCAAGGCAAATCTGGTATAATAATACAATCAAGGCTTTTGTTACGGATCTAGAGCCTAGTAGATGTTGTGCTGTCTGGATTCCACACCTTGTCTTCCATAAAAAGCGCAATGGGAGATTTTGATTTCTATATCAAAACTACTGTCTCTTCTATAGCCACATTATATATAATTTACTTGAATATATGTTATCTGCCTGTTATATCAACTAGGGCAAGCACCATGTTGTTTTAATTTCCTTTAACTGCAGTTCTGTATTATTTGAGTTTGTTAGGTTTATTAACTTGGTTAAATAAATCAGTGTCCTGATCTTGGAGGGTATTTAGGGTCATTTTACAGTTGACACTGAAAATCCATAATCTCATCCCCAAATACGTATTTTTAACAGGAAAAGCCAGCTGTGGCTATGTAATGTGGCTTTGGTATGCTGGAAGAGGTTTTGTACCTTTCTCCATGTGCCATTTATGGATTGAAAATGCCTATACAGATTGCTTTAAGTGGCAGTAATAAATATAGCTGTTTGTCTTGTGTGCATCTTTTTCTCAGTAATAGAGTTTAAAGCAAGTGGAGTGGATGGATTTTAGATTTGGAGGATGTTATGGAGGAGAGAATTAACCTCTCCCACTTTTCCCAGCAACGTGGACCTAACATATGTTCCCCTGCACTTTTCAGCCAGACTATAGTTGAATTTGGTTGCCAGCATCACATGCAGCTTGGTCCATCTGATCTTATTACACATTTATCATTTCTTGTAAAATTTGGAATAAGGGCAATTTGATGGTTAAAGATGAGAAATGGAAGGAGTTTCATTGTGTACTCTAATTAGGTTTCTCAACCAAAGTATTCCCTCCTATAAAATATCAGACTAATGGTTCATCTTGTCTAACATTTTTTCTCACAAAATGACCAACCAGTTATCCTAGAGATCCAACAAACAAATTATGTTGTTTCTTTGCACTGGTATTCTGATGGACATCAATGATTCCTTTGGTTGTTATGATTAGTACTATTGATGAACCTATTTCTGGTTAAAGAACTACTCTTAGCTGTCTTTTCTTCTAAACTGAAAACTCCCAGACTTTTTATTCTTTCATGGTAGCAAAGGGGTTCCAACTCTTTTGTCAACTTTAGGCTGATTCTGGGGTCTCCATCGTTAGTAACAGTCGGATGTGAATTTCACATTCTCTTCAAATCCCATGCTTGCTGTGCCCCATTGAGACCAGGACCACAACTCATGCCATTACAATATTGTTTTATTTTCAGTCCTTTTCTGAATAATCCCTAGCATAGTCTTTGCCTTTTGAACCACTGCTTCACACCAAGCTGACATTTTCATCAAGCTAGTGCCTACAATCCCAAGATCTCAGTCACCACCACTTCAGACTTGATCAGATATTTAAATTTAGAAATTTTTGTTCTAGCATGCATCACCTTGAACTTAGATAGATGAAACTTCCTTTACCATACCATTAAATTTGGAGAGATCTCCATTGCTCACTAGCCTCCATTGTGACAAGTGTCTGTTTATTCTTGCAGTCTGCTTCCTGTGGTTTAACCAATTTTTTATTCATAAGATTATGGAATCTTTGGTGAGAGATATCATCAAAAGTTTGGCAACTCAAATATATAATGCCTACTGAATCACCATTATCCACATGCTTGTTAATCTCAAATAACTCCAAAATGTTAATAGGGGGACTTCTATTTACATTAGCCATTGCTGATTTCTCCCCAGCTTTGTTCCTCTGTGTATTTAATAACTTTTTAAAAACTCTATTTACCCTGAACAGAGTCTAAACTAACTGGCCTGTAATTTCCTAGACCACCCCTTTTAAAAATTGTTAAATATGATGCTCCCCAGTGCTCCAATAGGGAGGCAGATTTTAGCAACAAGTTACATATTTTAGTCAGAAGATTAACAATTTCACATTTGATTTCTTTAAGAACTTTTGGTATATGACATCAAGGCCCAGAAAGTTGATTAGTTTTAATTAGTCCATTAATCCTACCATGTTGGTTAACTCAGATTTTCAGTCACCCATCCCCCAAACAGTGGCTCCAGCATAGATATCTGCCCCATATTTTCCAAGGAGAAGACAGATATAACAAATGTATTCAGTCTCTCTGGTTCCTTTAGCAATCCTTTAACTAAGTGACTAACCATCTCCCTGGTTGGTTTCCTGCTTCTGATGTTTTTAAAGAAATGTTTATGGTTTGCTTAATATTTGTAGCAATCTCCTCTTTGGTTTCTTTTTGCCCTCAGAACTTTACTCACAAAACCTTGTAATGTTAAATGCAAATTATATGCTTTTACCTTTAGCTGCTTTCTTCTCCCAGCCTACCTGGTTTAAGGAAGCAGGAGCTATAACAAAAAAGTGCTAGGTATGGAGACTACAGAGGCAGAGCTTGGATAAGGAAAGGACTTGCTTTTTTTCACACTCTCACATGCTTTTATTGATAAAGAATCAAGAAGAATATTAAAAATGTAAAAAATTGTCTTCTGCTGGGTTAATAAATTGGTGGCTGCTGGCAAGAGGAAAATAGAGGGAAGAGAAAACTAAGAATGGGTATTACTTTTGGAAAAGAAGGCATTATGTGCTTATCTCTTAGATTTGAAAAAAGTGTGTTCGGAGGCAATTGACTGCTGAATTCTAAAGGTGTGGGGAGACTTACAGCAGCTATTCTGTGCTGAGGGCAAAGCATTCTAGGTACGCTCAGAAGTACAATATAGCACTCAGCTCTGCTACTCAGCTCTGCTACTGAAATAGCCTGCTACTGAAATAGCCTGTTGGTGTGAGGTCTGGCCACAGATTGTCATTATGCAAGGAGAGCATGTCTAAAAGCTGAGAGTTCTGGAAAATACAACTTGTTTTTGTTGAGAGATGGAGGGGATTGGATTTTGGAGTCGAAGGGAACAGACTGTGTGTTCTCTTTTTGTAGCTTGCAAAAGCATTTTCCTTTATCACTTACACAGGAGGGATTGTCTCCTCTAAGCTGGTGCCTGCTGCAACTCCTGCACATGACACCTATAAACAAAGTCCCTTTCTTTGGAACTATTGCTTTATTCATATGTAAATTTATGTAGATTTAATTGATTTATTAAAACAGAAGATCTTTAATTTGGTGACAGTCTTAATCCTCTTGCTTAGTTATGGTAGTTCTCTAGTTACATTCAGGTAAGCAAATGAGTTTACACATTTCCCATCCTAAGAGCAAATGCATTTATATGGATTTTTGTGTTGGCTGTCTTGGAGTATGATTCCTACAAGAATGTAGGTGGAATGTGAGGCTAATCAACAGTAATATACAGTTTCAACAATGAGAGTGCATGGGAAATGGATGATAAAGTGGACTGTACCTAATCTTCATTTTTGTTGAGTGTAATTAACATAATTTATGTATCCTTTTCAGGGACATGATAGATAATATTGTTTAGATACTGTTACCTCAAATGTGGGAAAAGGAACTTTGCCTTGAAAAATTGTGACACATACAGAAATCAGAGGCTTTTAAAAATTAAATGAGTTTGGGCTTTTGCTTGCCTCATTGTTACTAGTCCTTCAGTATTTTTTGCTGTGATTTTAAAAAAAATCCTACGTTTGCGATAATGGAGTTCTGAAATCTGCTGCTGAACAAAAACTGGCTACCTCAAGATCCCGATAAACTGAATAAAAGTGTCCACACATATCCTGTACCATTGCCATTATGGTGTAGTGGTTAGAGTGCTGGGATAGGTTCTGGTAGACCCAGTTTTGAATTGCTGCTCTGCTGTGGAAGTGCACTGGGGCCAATCACTTCCTCTTAACCTAAGCTACCCCAGAGGGCTGTTAGGATAAAATGGGAGTAGGGAAAACAATGTTGTTATTTTGAGTCCCTGTTGGGGAGAAAAGCAGGATATAAATATCTTAATAAACAAAAACATCTTATCCTATCCCTAGTGCAAGAGTTCAGACTCAAACATTCTGCCATCAAAAACTAAGAGAATTGCTTAAGTGTTCCTCTAGAAAGATAGTAGCTTTGATGTAGCATTTTATTATTAATGAGATCCTGTTTCTACTGAGTTATGACTGTTTTCCTAGTAAAAGTGAAAACTTTACACATTTCAGCTCAAGCTATATTCTGCTAAGCCTCCCACATTTATACCCATCTTCCTGGCAGCCTTCCCAAAATATGTTTGGGTTAAGGTATTACACATTACATTTGATGAGGCTTTAGCGTTCCCTCTTGCTCACTTCAATCCTTATTTCTGTTTGCTCTTATAATTTACAGTTAATGAAAGTTCTAAGTTTACCTTTGTTTTCATTGGCTTCTATACAAGAGACCTCCAGACCTTACAGTCTTCTGTTGAAATGGAAAACAGAATTAGTAAGGCAAAACCTAACTGAATGGCTCCAGTTTTAGAATGATGTTCATCAGTTTTAGTGTGGGCTTTTGGTGAAACACTACAATTCTTCGTCTATCTACAGCATAATCTTATCTTTTAGCAGGTTCCCGTGATAAGAATGGTGACTTACATATGCCATCTAGTTGCTCCCACCGTTCAAATGCTGTCTAACCCTGGCTGTAGACTACACAATACTCAAGCACACCAGCTTTCCTGAGTTCTGTGGCACAAATTCTTTCTTCTAGCTGACATGAATGGTTCTGCTGCAGCAGTACTTATTCATGGGTTCTCAACTAGTTTTATAGCTAATATGGTGGACAGAGAATTACTAGCACCATCACAAATTCTCCCTTGCATGGGCAACTTTTCCCCTCAGATAGGCATCTGACCTGCTGGAGAGGAAACTGGATGAAAATTATGGACCTGCTTTGAGTCACCATAAGTAGGATTTTCTAACTCTTGTAGATCCCAATTTGAAGTGCAATTACAGAGTTCGAATAGAATAGAATAAAGGAATCTTCCGTGTTGACTTATTCTTGTCCTGTTGATGCCATTTGCCTCTTTCCTTGTTACTTCCTACTGCATTGGAATTGAATGGTCTAGCTGTTTTACTGCTACAAACTAACACGGCAAACTCCTTTGAAACCTCACACCAAAAGGAGATGTTTACATTTACTAGCAAAGGAATGTTTTGGTTGCATCCTCCCTCTCCCCCCCTAATTGCATCTTTGCTCTCCTCCCCTCCCCCCCTCCTATTCTATATTTGACCAGTTTCTGTACCATTCATCTGACAAAGAGAACTTGATTCTCGAAAGCTTATGCTACAATAAAATTGGTTAGTCTTAAAGGTGCTACTGGACTCTTTTTGTTTAAGCTTACAGTAAGTGTTCTTGATCCATCCTAACCTTTATGGGCCTCCTTTTGTTGCTTTCCCTTTTTACCTGGACAGTAGAAACAAAGCAAAATGATTGCTTTCCTGTTGACTTTTACTTCAGTAGTTCCCTGTTATGGAGATGGCCATGATATTTGAAAATCTCTAAACTTGCTCCTTAGAGTCCAAGGACAAGATTTACAACATATATGGTTTTGTGGCCATTGGAAACAGGCAACCATGTCACCTAGGTAAGGGCAGATATCTGCAGTCTTGTGACTGCCTTTCCAGAGTGAACACATGGTGTTCCAGCACATAGTTCCAACACATGGTGTCTGGCTAAACTGGTTCTAAATTCTTCCAGTGCACCTCTAAATTCCATGGTATGCACCATTTTAAAAGAGTCAGTAAATGTAAGCAATAATCAGACTTCAAGACTTTGTTGCAGCACTCTTGTACAGTCTGACATTAGCCGTCTTTTTTAGCTACTCCTTATTTGCCAGTATGTTTTAGGACATTGAATAAAAAATACCTTATAAGGGGGAAAGAGAGCTCAGAGCCATGATGCAAAATTCTTCTGATGGAAGTTGAGAATTTAATTTATGCATAACTGTATATTGTTTGTTTTCTGGAACAGTCCAGGGAATTTCCCTGATGTATGCAGTTATCCAGTCCCAGCACTCAGGAAGACTAGTAACAGGTGTTCCCCCCTCCCCACTGCTGGATATTCTTTACAGCAAAATATTCTTTACACTTCACTGGAGAACTAATACAGCTTTACAGTTTGGTGCCTATGGTTTTGTGGCATCTGTTCAATGCAACAGCTTCAGTAAAGCACCTTTTTAAAGCGCATTGTATGTCTTAACAGTTTGTTATAAATCAGCAGCACTTTCTTTAAAGAGCACAGCATCTAAACACGCTGCTTTCAAGCATTTAAGATGTTAATGGGTTTTGAGGACTGGAACTGATCTTGTATAGCAGCAGCTTTTAATGCTAGGATGAAATGGACTGTGTATAGCTACTTCTGATGTGTTTTCTCTTGCATGGAGGTGATCAGAAGAAGTCTCCATATTAAAAAGTTTTATAAGGAATCAATAGCTTTGGAAACAGTAGAGCTGTTAGCTAATGGCTGGCAGCAGAGTTTTGTCCCTTAAAGGCACAAGGTAGCCATCCCCCTAGCATCTCCTCTGGTTCCTTCCAGTATTTTATTTTCAGCATCTAGTGGGGCTCAAAGTCTCTTCCTTCCTCTGTCTCTTTCATTGTCCTACTTCATTGAGCATGACAAGCATGCAGAAACATATCACTCTGGTTGCAGAGAAATGGCACACACACTGATAAAATCAGTACTAGAGGGATAATATACCCTAGCATTCCTCTTCCTTTCCTTAGGAACATTTTGGGAACAAGTCTGCAAGAGGCAACTGGGCATTTGGTTGGTGTAGGGTCTATTATATTTTTCCATCTGTATCAGTGCACAGAAGCACGTGGGATCGAACTTCCCCCCACAAAAAATATGATTCCAACATTAGTTGAAGTAAAAGAATTATCAGGCTTGTTTTTTTTATTCTCTTGGTATGTTTGGAGAATGTAAGGTAGATTCTCCCAGCACATTTATTTTTTAAGCATAGCAAAATGTTGAGAGGAAGTCTAGTAGGTGCCTGATTTACAAATAAACAGGGCTTTTTTTCTGGGAAAAGAGGTAGTGGAACTCAGTGGGTTGCCAGCACAGGACCACACAATGACGTCACTTTGGGTCATCTGGAACAAGGGGGGATTGCCCTCTTAGATTGCCCTCTGCGCTGCTCCAGCAGCACGGAGGGCAATCTAAACTCCCCTCTGTCTGGAGATCAGAGGGCGGGGCCACCAGCCATGTGACCATTTTCAAGAGGTGCCGGAACTCCGTTCCACTGCGTTCCAGCTGAAAAAAAGCCCTGCAAATAAATATTTAATCCTGAATTAGTGAGTTATTGGGTAATGTCTTTTTTAGTTTATTTTTTCCCAACTGCGATGGACACTGCATTCTCAGGGTAAGGGAATACATACTTATATAATAGATAAGTTTAATATACTTCAAATCTACTTCGAATGTCATGATGCCTTTATTTCAAGGCCTTTACTTTGTCTTATCTGGACCTATAGATGGTTTCCAGCAAAGAATGTAAAGACTCACTAAAAACAGTTGCTTAATGTACATGGCTTATTTCATCTAGAAATACTATGAAAGAATATTTGGTTCGGTGGCAAAGAATGTGGGCAAACCATGTTACATTTTATCAGCTTTTAGAGCCAGCCTAGGCATGATGTTGAGGATCTGTGATGATGGTGGAGCTGCTTGTTTAGATGTAAGTCTGCCCCAATCATGCATAAAACTAGACATGGCAGTCCTGATTTTAACGATGAATCCTCCTCTCCCTCATTATTACCCCAAACAAAACCACAGGTACCCATGGCTGCTATTAGGCATGATAGAGAAAAAGTTGGGTATCTTATCTTTGCCCTTAACCAATGTTAGCAAACCCCTTTATTTAAACCTGAATCTGTCTCAACCATGGAGGATGTTAAAAGTGAAGGACTTGTGCTGAACCCCCTCTGCTCCTGCAATTTATCTCCCCTCCCAAACATTTTTTTCTGCCACTTGGTCTAGGATCCCAATTGGAGAGAAGTTTGAGTGATAAGATGCGAGAAGGGGAAGATTGAACATCCCATTGCCCATGTGCTCCTTTTCTTCTTAAAAGGAGACATCCTACCACCATCTGTATACCTGATTGAGCAGGATTGGTTTATATAAATGGTTCTGCACTGTCACATATAGTGTAAGCCTCAGTTCACTGCTTGAACGTGTTCCTTTTTCATTGCTGCACTACCTTTATACCAGCAGCTGTCATGGGAGACTTGCCCTGGCTCTCTGGCATCTGATGAGGATTCTAAACAGGATGGTTGCTAAACGTCGACTTAGAGATTAGATGCTGGCCCAGTTTACAGAAAGGATACTGAGCCAATTCATATCCAAAGTGTCTGTTCAGTTTACTACATGCAATACTCTGTTCCCCAGTCTTCAGTTTTTGCCAGCAAGCTGGTGATTTTTTTCTTTTCCAAATCTTGACCTGCCTAGCAAAGAAAGGGAGGGGGGAGGAGACATTTACAGAAATGATTCCATCATTTTCTAAGCAACTTTTGTAACAGTATTGGAAGGTTTTGTAATAGCATATTTTATTTATCAGTATTCATCAAGGATCATGTAGTATGTTACACTTTTCAAGTCTCAGAAAATCATTCCAAGGAAGAAGGCGAGTAATAACAATAATTAAAGGTGAAAGAGAAGGCAGTATGATACTATGATGGAATGCTGCAGTGGTTGATACACTGATCAAATCAATACATAGAATTGACAGGCAATCTTCAGGTTCACTGTCAAACCCTGTTTAAATGAATCAGATGCTCAAGAAGTTGTTATCTTTGTGGCACCAAGTGCCTCTGACTCTCACCCCTTTCATGAGCAATGTTAGTATGCCTGTACAGCATCCTCTTTGGCTGTTGTGCTAATACAACATATGCAGGAGAAATGGCTCCATTTTAACCAGATGTTAGACTTTGGGAGCATTACACTGGCAAGTTCTTTGTACCTGCTCAGCATCACTTTGAAATCGAGCCTCAGTGAATGTCTGTTAGACTTGCATACCACTGTTCTAACACTACGAAGATTTGTATTTTGGGCTGTTCTCCAACTCTCTACACCCATGTTTGTGTCTTCAGGATGCCAGTAACAACAACTAATCTGGTGTGTCACAATAATTCAGTTTGAAGTTAAGACCAGTGTGAGTTGTGTACATCTTACCCTTCAAATTCTCTGCCTTATAAATGAAGAGCTTCTCTCTCCCTTTTCATTTGAAGTTTTAAGGCAGAACTGCTAGTGACCCACTTTTGCTAAGCGTTCTCTTAACTAACCCCTGCATTCAATCATACATTTTTTTCCTTCTTCCACCCACTGTCTGTCTAGCCTGGTTTAAAAATTTTATATATGTACTTTTAAAAAATTGATTAGTTGGAGAGCTGCCCGTTCTTCTGTGCTGTATAATAAGGATTTTAAAAAAAAACAGCACACTGAATTCTGTATAGTATAATTAAAACTGACCCAGATTTGGACCTGAGAACACCAGGACTTAGCCAAACTTGCCATGAGCTGAGTTCTGATGGCAGATGGGAACTAATGAGGACACACTATACTCCAGAATTTCCCAGCTGCTTGGCTCCTTTTTTTGTACAAACAAGGTTTGGAGTGAAGTCCTGATCCCGAGAGTATGTTCAGCAAATGTGCTGCACCCAGCATTTTGGGAAGCAAGGCAACACTGACAGCCTGTTTCAAAGAATTTTTGAGGCCCGAGTTCTAAAGGGCTTTTTTCAATATAATCGAACATTAATGCAGACGCATTACAGATTAGCTTCCTTCCCTTTCCCCCCAACATAATAAAATAGCATCAAGCTCTGCTTTCATTTCATACTTCTCCTGGCTTCCATGCAACAGAGTAGTGCTTTAATAGGGTGGACTAATATCTGGATGTGTGGGCTCCTTAATGTATAGGTTTCTTCATCTGGTTTATCGTCCTGGGACTCTTCAGGCAGATGTAATTGAATTGGGCTGAAGCAGCTGTAGCTGGCATGTGGTCTCTCGGATTGCTAGCACCTGCTTATTTTTTTGTAACTCGCTAGAGCAAAAGAAGTGCCAAAACCAGCATTGGTCTTGGAGCGGATAGAGCACTCCACATCTTATATCCCATTCCCCTTCCAACCCAGCCACGTAATTACTGGTGCTTCTGTTAATAATTCTGGTAGTGAGTAGGGATAGGTTTATGCAGCTTCTTTTCCAAGGTTCTCTTTAACAAGTGCTTTGCCAATACTGGCTCTTCTCTTTGTAAGCAATAAGTGACAGGCTTAATACTGATCAGGTGTTCTGGACTGCTCTGCCTTCTTTTGAAAACCAGGCAAGGCAAGCCTTGTTGTATCCAATGTAAAATTACAGGCACTGAATTTATTTGCTGCTTGAACAATCTTTGCTGGCACTGTGTGTGTATAGGGGGTGTCTTGACATCTAGCAAATAGAATGTATGCTGCTGAAATGTGCTGTAGTCCTGTTTGTTGTGTGAAGGTGATTATGCTTTTACTGTGTTCATCCCACCATCTGAATGTTAATGGGTAACTTTTGAACAGTAGATGAGAACTCTCGTATCACAATGGCTGGGAGTCTAAGGAAGTAATCCTAAGCAGGTCTACTTGGAGATAAGTCCCATTTTATTCAGTGGGGCTTAGTCCAAAGAAAGTGTTTTTAGGATTGCAGCCTAAACTATGAATCTACTAGTCCCTGGTTTTAATCTCATCTGCCATAAGATCACCTAATGAACTTCAGGAAGCCAGTCTCAGGCCTCCATCTGCAATATGGCATAACAATACTCAGGGCTTTTTTTCCAGCTGGAACGCAGTGGAACGGAGTTCCGGAACCTCTTGAAAATGGTCGCATGGCTGGTGGCCCCGCCCCCTGATCTCCAGACAGAGGGGAGTTTAGATTGCCCTCCGCGCCACAGCACGGATCTCTGTCTGGAGATCAGGGGGCGGGGCCACCAGCCATGTGACCATTTTCTCTGAGGGCAACCCACTGAGTTCCACCACCTCTTTTCCCAGAAAAAAAGCCCTGACAATACTCACCTAATTTACAAAATTGTTGTAAGAATTGCAGAGTGTTGTGTGACCTTCTTGAAATACTCTGAAGCTCTTATCTCAGTGCTAACATGTTACCTTTTGTGGAATGTTTTATATAGACAGCCATTTTACCTAAAAGTGTTAGTTGTAGTTAAATTTGATAAATTAAATTCATAGAGGCTTTAGGTCAAATATTTTGGCAAGAATAAAGACAAAAATTCTGTTATTATATACTTATATGTCAAGAGTCTTAATTTGGACTTTATTTTGATGGGGTAGGTATCCTACCAGTCACCTAACAAGTGGAATATACCTTTGCCATAAGAAGCCTTCCACCAATGCAAAGGGCTTCTTCCTTTGGTGGAAGAACTTTTTATGCCAGAAGAAGGCTTCTGTGATAGATGAATGTGCAGTTGTCAATTTAGTAGAACATGATCCATTACTTCTAACGCCACCCTCTCCCCACAGCAGAATTGCTTTTTTGAGTGGCTTAGTAGATTTATCTGGTTTTCTTCACAGATAAGAGCTTTGTCCATATTATTTACCTCCAGTTACCCCTTTATACTACTTTTACACAGCCATAGTACATATGTTTGAATTTTTTTCTTAGACATTTGTTGGAGGCGCAGTAAGAGTGTTTCATTTGCTATGGATTTCAGTGGGACTTTGACTGCAGGAATTTTGTTGAGGCTGGGGGTTACTGAAGTTTTATTTTATTATGAATGGTTTTGATTCAAGATCATAGGCTGTTTTGAGCCACAACTGAAAGATGGGATATACATTTTTTTCATTTCTAATCCTTCCACTTCCTGATATCAAAAACAAACCAAAATAAAATATGCTAAAGTTCAACATGCAACTGAAATAGATATGAAACAAATAATAAAAGTAATCACAGTGCATGCTGCTTTGAACTAGAAAAAAGTTCAGACTTGAATTTTGCCTGACATCTTTGTGGTTGGAATTCTGTAGCTTAGAAACAGTTACAGAATTGGATCAGTGTGACCGTCTCCATTTTACTTTTGGTGCACAAAAAGAAGTGTGAGAGCTGGCATGGCGTCTGGGAGACGCAGGTCTAAATCTCTATTCTGCCATGAAAGCTTGCTGGGTGTCTTTGGGCCAGTCACTCTCTCCTACCTTACAGGGTTATGATGATGGAGATAAAATATGGAAGAGGAGAATGTTGTAAGCTGCTTTGGATCCCCATTGGTAAGAAAAGCAGGGTATAAATAGCTAAATAAATAAATACCAGAGATCACTTGATTCTCTCTCCCCATAGGGTCAAGCTAGGTGTGACACCACAATCATTTTAAAGCCTAATACGGGCAGTTTAAAAATGTTGTGAGGTCTGACCTAGGGATGCCATCATGCTTAGTTTGGCCCTTAGATTCCAGTACAACTATTACTGAGCTTAAGGAGAGAAAGACGTTTTAATGGTTAACATCCTTATAGGATGGAAAGGCTGGACTTAAATTCCAGAACAATAAAATCATCACCCACTTGGAAGTCAATAGAAGGGAACAGTACAACCCCTGATCATTGATATAATGTGGTAGAGGCCATTTTCTGGCAAGAGGATACCAGTTGCATTCTGAAGCCCCACAAAGTCCACACTAAGAACCAACTGAAGTTCCTTGACTGAATCGGCAATCTTGGGAGAAGGCCTCTGCCTCTATGTCCTGTTGTTGGCCCTCCAGCCTAACCGCTTGGCCACTGTTTGAGACAGGATACTGGACTAGATGGACCACTGATCTGATTCATCAGGGTTCTTAGTTTTTTATGAATGGAGGGAGAATTTGTATGGGGATATTGAAGATGTACACAGATCTCTTATTCTCTGGTCCAGTGCTTGTGTGCATATCCCAGGTGGAGTATGTGGACCTGGGAGATGGAGTGTTAACAGTTATAGCCCCAAATGTCTGATAGATTTTAAAAAATCTGAACAACTTATATCAGGATTTGCAACGGCGATAGGAAACTGTGCTGTTGTTTTAGTCAAGTTCATCCAAAATCATTTTTGCATAGCAAAACCTTGCTATCAGATGATGGCATGCACTACACCTTTTAAATGAAGATTATTTTGCATAGAAGCAAGGCTTGAACTAGTCATGTACACTAAATCAATGTTCATTTAGATGGTGCCTCCAAAAATGTCTAAAACACTAAAATGAATTTGGAAAGTTTGAGTTGTCAGGGTCTGAATCTGTGCTTTTGACATATCTAATTTGCGAAGAGCTTCCGCTATTTTCCAGATTTCTTTTCCCACTGCTGACGACATTCTCACACACATGTTCATGCACATATGAGCAATGGGCTGCTGCAGAGAATATAAAAGATACTCAGTAATAGATACAACCAGTAAATAAACACTTGCATGTCAGCCAGATAAGATTTCTTGCCCTGATACAATGATATAATGAAAAAAATCCGATTTCAGAATAAAAGAGCTTTTAGTTCCTTTGTGGAGAAGTATGTTAGATTTTTGTGCTGTTGGCCCTTCCTGTTGCTTCCCAAAAGGGGCAGCCTTGCTAGACAATTTAGTTTATTAGAATTAGGATGATGCTTCCAGGATTCAAGGCTTGGCCTGATAACCAAACAGATGGGGGATAGGGTTTTAAATGACCAGGAGCCTTCACAAGTTATACGAAAATGTGGGATATTCTGTAATCATGCTTAATCAGGAAATGTGTTATATTGAGTTTGTTCTCCCAGGAAACTTATTTAGCCTGTGCACAGAAAGGCAGTGGGTAACCGAATAATCAGGACAGTGATGGCAATGCTGTCGTTTTGGATAATGTCAATGGGTTAAGTGATGTGTAGCCAGATGTTTAATGAGTAAATCTAGGATGTTCAATATAGACCACAATCATTTTTGGAAGCTGACGGCTTTTCTTTAGCTCTCATTTTTATTTGCATGCCCTGATTTTTCCTGATTTATCATGCCTATCATTTGATTTCTCTTGGACATAAAGGGAATACCCACTACTACACTTTCTTGTAAATTATGGGGTTACAGATTTCAATCCCAAACACTGCCATTGTATTCTCTAGATCTGTTTTGTTGCATGTAAAATTTGATGAGGAAGGACTTGTTACCTAGGTGGCTTTCATCTGGTCACCTTAGGCTAGAAGAAGCTAAACCTTATGCACGATTTCTTTCTGCTGCAAGTAGTTGCTATCTGTCTTAAAGCAGTAAATACCAAAGGATGGGTTTGCAGTTCTGTGTGATCAGCTGTCAAGGGCCATTTGCCTTTCGCTTTTCATAAAATGCAAGATTTTTACAATAGTAAAACAATGTTAGGAGGGAGCTTTCCCAAGGTACCATAATAACTGAAGGAACTGCACATGTTAATTATACATCTTGACAGCTGTACATGCCCTTCTCTTAGGTTCTGTTTATTTAGTAAAACTTTTCTATCCTTCCTCCAAGGAGCTCAAGGTGGAGTACATTGTTCTCCCCTCTTCCATTTTACCATCACAAAAACCCTGTGAGGTAGATTAGGCTTAGACAGCATGACCAGCCTCAACAAGCTTCATGGCAGAGTGGGGTTTTGAGCCCATGGCGTCGATCCATCAATAGCATACCATCATGGTGGTGATTTATTGAAGGATTCGGAAATAACAATTTATAATGTATTAACGCCTGTGAATAAATTGTATATGAAACGGGAATGGAGGTTTGAAATTATGATGGCAAAACCCGTTGGCTTGTAGGTGTGTGGTCTTTCTCTGGTGCTCTTTTCTGCCTTTTTGGCTTTTCCACAGATTCTGGTTTTCCTTTGGATTCAGAGCAACTACTACTTAGTTACATATTACCACCACTTTAAAACAAAGACGAAACAATACAGTAAGCCATCCCATGTAAGACTTTGGATATTCACCGGTCTTACCTTGAGGAAGTGGGTTCTCCTTGGTCATATTAAAGGACCACCCACCCGTTGGACGTTAATTCATATTAATATATATTTTTTGTAGTCCTTTGTAAAATATTTTTATAATCGATTTATAGTTATTTATTGTTGAATAGACTATATGATTATTGATTGGTAAGGTTATTAGACTTTATTAATGTTAGTTGTAGTTTAATACATATTGCTATATATTTATTAATCACTGTTGGCACTTTTGCACTTTAAAAAATATATTTAAAATATTTTTAGAAATTTAGGGTGATTTCTCCCTATAACCTCCGGGTGAGTTATAGTTGTGGCTAGGGGTTCTTGCTTTGGCTGGAGGTGCCCTGCTGTTTAACGTGCTCAACAGGCTTCATGGCAGAGTGGGGTTTTGAGCCTTGAGTAGATACTCCATCTGCTATGCCACACTGGCTCTTGTTGTGCCATTGCCCCCTGAGTTGCTTTGAGTGCAAGCTATCAGTGACGTCGCAATAATAAAAGTCTCTGGGCACTCTTGTAACAATTACGCTAGCCTTAAACATTTGGAAGTGGAAACTTTGAACAGATCTGGGTTTTTCTCTTTTGTAGTCTTTCAAGGAAATGTTTTGTCAGTGTGCAGCTCTAAGCATCTTTCTTCCTCATCTTCTAGGGAACTAGAGAGCTTAACATCTCTGCTGCTTCCTGCTTGTACTCTGACAAGAGTTCTTCCTTGTTTTTACAAGTAGAGTTCAGCCTTGCATCCGGTCCCATCCTGTTGATTCCCATGTGGCTACATGGTAAGCTTACATTTGCTGGATGTATTTCTGTAAAGTGAGGTCCTCATAGGCTTTAGCATTCTTGCAATAATAACATTTTGCATTGAAATCAATATACTTCATGCCCATCCAAAATAGTTCAATCATTTCCCAGTTCTCATGGTAGGAAAAGGGTGGGTGTACTGAATTAGCATTGAAGTTGAGCTTCTGCATAAATTTTTATATGAATGAACTAAAATATGTGACAGAATTAAATTCATCAGATCTAATAAAAGAAATAGAGGAAAGCAAAGAAAGCTTGGACCTTAAATCCCATTAACCAGGCCAAAGAAAAAATGTGTTAAAAGGGAGCAGCACTGTATCTTTTTGCATTGTCTGTTGGAATAATCTTTTTCACCCTTTAAGTGGAGTGTTTAAAAATCCTGGTGTTTCTGAAACAAAAAGAATACACAGCCACCGAGCTAGCTGGTTTTTATACCTTCCTTTTCTGAGTATTGTCCTTCAGTACAATACAGAGCCATTTCTTTGTTCTCAGAAGCAAGCAGTTAAATTGTATGTAAATGTATGCAAATTAGATGCTGTCTAATAAAGAGAATCATTAGATGGAAAAAATATTTAGTTTGGCAAAAGAAGAGAAAAAAGGGGAAAAGAAAGCAGGTGTATTTTGGAAGAGATAAATGTACGATTGCTAAAAGTCCTCTTAACTTTGGATGAGGATTTCTAAAAAAGGCTATTTAAATTTCTTGTAGGAGGTTTATTTCTTTGTTCTCTCGTTTTCTCTGTGCATGCATGTAAGTGTATGGAAGATTATACCTACATAGCTGTGATATAAATGTGACGCTTAGGTAAAATTTAGTATAAATCTTCGGAATGCTGCATCCTGTTTTGTGTATGTATGTGTGTCAGCTTCCGCCATGAGCGCTACTATGCTGGGCACTGGCATGCCTGACCTTGATTCTGGGAAGCTGTCAGGGACAGTGCAGGTTCTTGCTCTGTGGAAGGAGTGGGGGGGGGGTATACATCACCCTCACTCCCTCTCAGTCCACTTGCAGGCCTGCTCAACCTGACACTGGCTGCCTCCCCTTTCTGCTCGTTTTTCAAAGCCTATGCCCTCCTCGCCTCCTTTGGGCTTGTTCTTCCTCCTGTTCTTTATCTCTCTCACTACTACTACTTTCAGCTTCTCACTCTCTCCAAACCACCACGTTCCTACACAACTCACCCCGCCCTGTGGGTGGCCTTCCCTTTTATCCCTTCATCTCTTCCCTGCTCCACCTGTCAGCCATGTCCCCCTCCTGCACTCTAGCCGGCCCTGGCCGACTCAGGCAGTTGCACCTGAACTTGCTCTGCTGGCTGATTGGGGCAGGTACACCTGTGCCTCCTCAGCTGGCTGCCAAGCTTTTCCTGCAGATTGCCACAGGCGGCTTCGCCTGGGATTGTTTTGTTCCTGGATTCTCCTGGACCAGGCTACTGCCTTCTAGCTGGCCTGCAGGCTGGGGTGTGGCTCTGTGCTGTTTTGGCTGCCTCTTCTTCCTGTCTGGTAAGGCTGCTGGCTGACAGCCTTTGCTTCCTGCGCCTCCTCCCTCTTATCTACTCCCCTCCTGGGAGTCCTCACTCTCCCTGCCTGGCCCCCTGCCTTCCCACCAGAGAGTGAGGCTAGCTGGCTTCCACCTGCCTCGCCTGACTCTCTGAGGCTTGGGTGCTTCTTTGCCCTCCTGTGGCAGGGATGCCTCCTTCCCCCCTTCTGTTGTTGGTTTGCTCTGATCCTGGGTGCTCGTTGGGGTGGCTGTCCCCCAGCTGCCTCCTGTCCCCTTCTCCTGGTAAGTCCAGGAGCTGAGCCTTAGATCCTGGACAATATGCTTATATACATTAATAATTATCAAATGTATGTGTTTATTATATACATGTTGTACACCCCATATATTAACACAGGTAAATCAGAAATGTTATATTCTTATACATGTAAGTACCACACAAGATTTTGCAACAATTTGGCCCATTATTTCATCTTACTAGGAATGTGAGGCTGGGTTGCTGTTGAAGTGACACAGAGCATAGGGTTGGGCACAGGGTTCCCCATTTGGATCTCCATTTGGTACTGAAATTGGCCTTGCCCCCTGTGTCAAAGTAGCAGCAGCTATGAGGGTGCTTTAGTGTTGAAGAGCAGCCATTAGTTTTCAGCATGCCAGCCAAAGGCCCACAGTTCTAACACTCAGAAATCCTTGCACCTACTAGGAGTTGTTTCAGATTTCCCTTAGCTTTTAGGGAGAGATGAAGTGACGCTCTTCTGCTTTACCCTACGGGTCTTGCACAAGATGCTATGATTACAAGGTAAACTTAAGAGGTATAAGAGAGGAGAAATATCATGTCTAAATAGCCTGCTCCTGGACTATTTTAATGATTAAAAAAATTATTATTGATTTTATGTTTTTGTGATTTTAATGTATTTTTTAATGTTGTTAGCCGCCCTGAGCCCATCTGTGGGGAGGGTGGGGTATAAATCGAATTAAATAAATAAATAAATAAATAAATAAATAAATAGATTTAGCACTTCCCTGACCTGGATAGCCCGGGTGAGCCTGATCTTGTCCAATCCCAGAAGCACGGTCAGCCTTGGTTAGCAATTGGATGGGAGACCTCCAACGAAGACCAGGGTTGCAGAGGCAGGCAGTGACAAACCACCTCTCTTAGTCTCTTGCCCTGAAATTCCGCCACGGGTCTCCATAAGTCAGCTAAGGCTGACTTATGGAGGGCACTGTCCACCACACCACCAGATATAGTACTATGAAACTCTGATCAGCATCAAACTTGCTATTTTATGATCTTTTTTCTTCTGCTGTTCATGGAGGGAACTAAATGGCACTAAATGGCAACCTAGAACTTTTGTCTGTAATACATTACTTAACTATAAAGATGGTTTCTAGAAAAGAAAATACTCAGCGCACTGTTGATTCATGTTGGCTTTATGTTCCTAGAATATTTTAAGTTAACGGTCTTCAAATGTGGGCTAACTTTACATATGTAACCTTTTTTGTTACTTTTTAAAATCTCATCAATATATATAAAGACAAGTGTCCTGACTGAGAGCCAAGCTACAAAAGACGAATTACACGAGGAGGAGCATGTGGAGTTGCAGTGGAAGGCTTTGTCAATTTCCCCTCTCTACAGAGCTAGGGAGATAGCTGCTCAGAAGGTTTGTTAATTTCTTCTTTGCCTCTAGAAGGCTCTGTCAGTTTCATTTCCCCTTCTAAGAGGTGAAGAAATAAACAAACCTGAGCAGAGATCTCCTTGGCTCTGTAGAGAGGGGAAATTGACAAAGCCTTCTGATCTCTTTTAAAACTCAGCTTCCCGGCTAACATTTCAACTCCCTTCATTTGCTCCTCCTTGTGTAATTTGTCTCTTGTAGCTTGGGTCTGACTCATCAACGACAAGCCCAGACCCCTGGACCTAGAAACATGAAGTTTGGGGAGAACATTCCTTTCATGATTTAAACACCCACAAAGAAGGGTTTTTAAGAAATTTGCCCCCTAAGGGGGTAAAAAGAGGTAAAATGTGTTTTCCCAAAGGGTTACAGTATACCTGTATGGCTGGCAGGCTGCTGCTTGCTTGTACCCCTGCCTGCTGCCAGCTTGGCCACTCTTTCCTAATTGGGCCAGCCTTTCAAGGTCATTTGCATATGCAGGCTGATTGGGGCTCACGACATTCCATACCTCAATCCCCTCCCCCGTGACAGAGGTAATTTGCATATGTGGCCTGCTTGGTCCTCACCCCCCCACACACACACATTCTAACAGTATGCAGTTACTATTGGGAATCATTGGATATTTTCTGAGGTAAAATATACCTCCCATTCTTCCCCTAAAAGTTCACTAGGGTTACCAACTCAAAAAAAACAACGACCAAACAAACCAAAAAATGTTACATATATATAACTATTACAATTGGATTTAAAGTAGTTAACTACTGTAGCGAAGCATGGGTATCAAGCTAGTCCTCTCTAAGAATTCTTGACTTCATTTTCCTCTAAGATATTCTAACTCACATGAACACATGGAGGTGCTTTATATTTAATCAAGGTCGTATTGTGTTGTCTACTCGGTCTGGTAGTGGCTCTCTAGGATTCAGGCTGAGATCTTTCATTGCCTACTATCAGATCCTTTTAACTGGAGATGCTGGGGATTGAACCTGGGACTTTCTGCATGCCCCCACCCCCACATACACATACAAAGATTACACACCTGTAATTTGTATGCAATTTAAGAAAACCTTTTGTTGATAACATTCTTGGTGAAAAAAATCTTGTCTTCCTTTCAGGTAAATAGGTATACTTTAGCCTTGCAATCTTATTGCAGAATTACTCAGTTGAAGTCCAGTGCATCAGATTGCACTAATTACTTTAAAACCTCCTCTTCATTAATAACTTCCTCATGAATTACTAAGAATGTGTAAAAATGGATAGAAGAGGGATGCTGTTGGCTGTGTAGTTTGTCTTAATCTCTTTAAAAGTTTATGCAAACTTTGGAATTCTTGGTAATTGTGGGTAATTTTGTACTGGTATAGCTAAATTTCTAAACTCGAAAGGCTTATTCAACTAAAAAATCCACTTTAGTGGTACAACTGAGTTTCATGATACTGACAGACAGTCGTTTCCTCTTGGAATCCCAGAATCCTGAAGGTAAGGATAGTCAGCTTGGCTTTACCTGTAGAGCAGAGCTATGCTGGCCAATGGCCATTATAAATGAGAGTAGGACATGCAACTATTTCATACTTCCTTTTCTTGCATATTGTTGCAATGTATTAAATAGCTCTTTGGTACTTCTGCTAGAAACTCATTCAAGATGTTACAGAGGAAGAAGCAAAAGGGTTCCCCTCCACACACTCGTTTTGGTAATGGAACTGAAAATAAAGCAAAGTCTGCTTTATTTTAAAGTAGGCTGGACTTTCCTATTTTCTCCATTTATTCAGAGTGTGAAACTGGCAACTTGATCATTCACAAGGTTAGTGAAGCTAGAAAATAGCAGGTGCTAAAACGTATGAGATTACTGGTGTATCTATTTGAGTCACTAGTCTGTATTAGTTTGCGTGAAACTATCAGTTTTAGAATTTTCCATTTTTCTGGGTGATCTCCAAATCACTGACAATATTTATAATTAGAGTTTAGATTTTTGAGATGCCTGCCTCCCAAAATAGCTTTAAAGAATAAAATATTGCCCACTAAACTAATCTCAGTACTAGCAAATTGGCTGTCTAACTAGCAGATTTTGATATTACCTAGTTATTGTTGTTGTTTCTCTCATTTCTTTTTAATTATGCAAAGTGCTAATCAGTTTGATTATGCACAGTGCTAATCAGGTTAATTATGCAAAGTGCTAATCAGTTGTTCTCTAAGCACATGGGGAGTGCAGAGGTGCTGATGGTGAATGGTTCTGCTACATGGGGGTAGTCACGGCAGTCGTTTTCTATTAAGAAAGAAGAGCGAGTGAGATGGCACAGAGAAACTTTGCCTCTTAAAATTATAAAACGAGATTAAGGGACAGTGTGGAGAAAGGTGATGTTTTCTGGTTATAACAATGTTTTCCCTCAGATTTTTTGATCATATTGAATTGACTTTGTCAGAGTTCAGTTTGATTTGATAAAAATTTGATTAAGATTAAGAACAGAGAACTCTACAAAGTGTTTCATGATTTGCCCAAAAAGTAATAGTTGTGTTCCAGCACATATTTCATAGTTTATTATTTTCACTGGATTTTAACATGCTTATACCTGTTGTATTGTTGGTTTCTTTGCAGCCAGTACACCTTTTTTTCTTACCATACTGGTGGTTCATATTTCATGGTGGAAACTGAATTCTTTGTGTACCAAAAGGTAAAATGATTTTGCCCTCTGAGTCAACTAGCTGACATTTGTGGATGTACAAGAAAATTGAGATATTGACAGAAACCAACTGACTTTAAATTCAGAAATCTGTCTAATATCACAAATTAAAATGAAGTAAGTAGTTCATATTTTAAATTTAAAATCTGCACCTGAGTTTTCTTGTGTGCTGTACACTGTACTCATGTTCTGCTTAATCATTTAGTTTCTACTTGATCATTTAGAACATTTAGTTCAATATTTTGGGTTCTGAAACAGAAGTTTTCAACCAAAGCTGTCAACATGACCGAGAGTTCTGAGGGAAGAATCTAGAGGAAAAAGCCACTATATATTAGCTTACCTGTAGAAGTGGATCAACTGGGAAGTTTTGAATCAAGCTCCACAGGTGAGCAGATGAGGTGGTAGGAATGACAGAGACATCCAAACACAGCAACAGTCTTGAGTTTTTACCCAATTTTAGTTTTAATTATAGCTTGCTGAGTAAATTGGAGTTTGAAAGTTGACAAAAACAGCAAGTTTTCAATTGCACTATGTACACAAGGGGAGGGAGGAGGGAATGTGTGAGTATAAAAACAAGCTAGGGTCATGCTTGCCATGAACAAAGTTCCATGTTTGAATAGAGCCAAAGAGGATTCTATTGTATACAGAGGCAATCAAATATAACTATTTTGAACTAAATTCAGAACTCTGTCATTGGAAGTCTCCATAACTGAATTGTGCTAACAAATCTATGTTCAGTGGGTATAAAATGAATTAACCAAACATGTTGGGCTGCTGTTGATGTGTGATTGCTGTCATGTGGCATGATACTAACATTTGTCCCAGGAGACATGGTTGTTGCCTTATCTTGAATATGTGCACACACTGTTCAGCACATATGTGAAGAATGTTACGTTTAACGGTAGAAAAGACTAAAAGTAAACATTCTGCCTGTGTTCTATACTTTGGGTTCTCTCTTGGACTTTGTTTCAGCGGGTTGTTCTGCAGTCTGAAAAATAATGAATAGCTTCTGTAATTTTGAATGTGCAGAAAGGCCTGTTTTCCTGGTGTGTTTCTGTTTAAATAAAATTCCTACCAGGGTTATATAACATTAAGTACATCGACATACAGAAAACTGCAAGATCAGACCCATCAGGCATAAATATTAATAATGACATTGATGGCACTTTGCACACACTGTTCTGAAAGATAAAGCATTAAGTCTGACATAGGAATAAGGAATTTGCTTCATTATATGAAGGATTAAATTGCAGCATTTATTCTGTAAGAAATGGTGAACCTTACCTTCTCTCTCTCTCATCTACTTAAAGGACAGAAAACAAAATTCACTCCTAATTTGTAGTGAGTTTCCCCATTGTGATCAGCACTGAGTGCTCTATTGATCACATAGGGCAATTCCTTTCAGAATAGGAATATTCTGACTGGCAATTAACTAACAATTACTAGCTGACTGAACTGAAGATATGAAGAGCCAGAGGCTCTTCAAGGTAAAGTCAAACTGGTGAGGAAACAATAGTCTTAGTTCACTGCTGTCTTTGAACTCCACATTTTGCATGTCAAAGATTCCCTTAGATTTCTGTGCAGCTGAGTTCTTTCTAAGCATTGGGTCATTGATGGATACAAGTTCAAGTTGGCAAAATTATGTCAATGAGAAGGAAAGCTGAAAAAACTGATTTTGTTTGAAACCACTGAAATATATAACCTAGCTTCAGAAGATGAGTTACAGTGCAAGCCTATCCTGAGTTAATCTACTTTCAGGTCCTTAAAATCAGTGAGTCTGTCCTGAAGTAACTCTGCATACAATTGCACTGTTGGATTATCATGAGCATTAATACAACAATACTACCTCAGCATCTCTGAATTGCATTCGTCTGTATCTAGGCTTTGTTACCAACTGGGAGGAGACATTTAGAGAACTAGCATTCACTTGGAACCAACAGCAATTTTTAGTTGCATCGTGAAATGTCCATATTTTAAGAAGCACTATGAAATCAATCTTGGAGCCCTTTCCTAAATGTATTTACTTCCACTCTGAGTCTCTCTACATGATGTCTCTTACACAAGGATGCTCAATTGAAGGGAGATGCAGTGTTAGCTGCTAAGTGTAGTTTAAAAAGACAAAGCCAAAGGCTTTGTCAATTTCACCTCTCTACAGGAAGGTAGTTTAAAAAGACAGAGCCTGCTCCTCTGAGGGTTTGTTAATTTTACCTTTGCCTTCAGGGAGGTGAAGATGAAATTAACAAACTCTGAGGAGCAATCTTTGTGGCTGTCTTTGTAAACTGCCCTCTTGTAGAGAGATGAAATTGACACAGCCTTTGGCTCTGTCTTTTTAAACTACACTTCCCAGCTAACATTGTGTCTCCCTTCACTTGTGCATCCTTGTGTAAAATGTCTCATGTAGAGAAACTCTGAGTTCATATGTTTAAGAGTTCTGCCCAGTTACATTATCAGTATATCTAGAGGAATCTCCAAATTTGCAGAAAAATATCCTTAAAAAGAAAAATTGACAGCTTAAAAAACCCTAAATCAGAAATTTTACCATTGGGCGGGGGGTGCCAAGCCACCCTTTATATATAAATACACAGTGAGACTTGCACCAGGCAGGTGAAGGAGGAGGAATGGGAGCTGCCGCCCCCTCCCAACCCACTGAAGAGAGCAGGTGCATGAGTGGCTGGGCAGAGTGGCTGGGAAGGGGCCAGCTGACATTTTGAGCAGTGAGTGATTTCCTCCTCCCCCTGGGAGGAAGCCTGGGCTTCTGTGGTCCATCTCAGGTCTGGCAGCCCCTCCCCTCATTGAAAATCGATGTAGGGGCAGTTGAATAAAGAGGGAGTTTGTGGCTGCCTGGAAGCCCAAACACTGCTAACATGCAGTGAATTCCTAGCTACTCTCCTCTTTCCAATATCAGCCAATAGTGATTGGGAATTCAGTTTGCAGCAGTAGAAAAATAATAGTTTGCAGTAGAAAAATGCAGACCAAGCTCTCGCATCGCCCTGCTCTTGCCATCCATTTCAAACAAACATGCAGATGTCATGAGTGTTTTATGCATGAAGCCAGTAAATCAGTATTCGATCCGTTCAAAATGGAGTTGGCATGGCTCTCTTGCATTCTTCACCATCAGAAGCAGCTTCGAGTTGGAGTCTGGGTGTAATTTTACACATATCGAATACCTTGTGTGAATGAATCCTTGTAGTGGCATGTTTTCCGGGGGTTTGGTTTTTTTAAATTCGTGATTGTGTAGTTTCGTTGCTATGCTACTTCCGCAGACCCTTCCTCTTGGCCCGCAGCTGTGTACTAGTGGTGGTGGGTGCAGCAGCAAATTTCTCTTGGGGAACTGTGGAAGGGAAGGGGATGGAATATTGACAGAAGAAAGCAAAGGGGAAGGGGAAAGCGGAACCTGATATCTGGGATCCATATGGAATTGGAGGAGTGAATGTAACTTTGCAGAACTGCACAACCACCAATTGCACTGCGCTCTTGAAAAAGAGATTATGAAACAGGAGTTCCACTTGCGCTGTGTTGAGCGCAGGGTGGTCTGTTGTCTTCCCTGAGGGTTGGACGTCTCAGCTGCGGTTTCTCCCGGTGGGGAATTGGTCTCAGGAACGCTTTCGTCATAGACCACTGCAGACAAGAAGAAAGGAATACCTTCTACAACATTTGAAAGTTATTTTGGGGATGTTTACACCCTCTCAGGGGAGGACTTTTGGTTTGTGCATTCTCTATAGTGCTTACTTAACAGCTGTGAACAGCAGCCTGAACTTGGATATATATATAAAGTGTTTGGCTTATTTTGTTACATTTGTGTGACTGCATAATTATTGTATGGGTCTGTAGACCTTATTACTGTGGGTTTGTTTTTTTGTGTGCATTCTGGTTACCACACAGTATTGCCCTTCCTATTTCACATTGTGGTGGATGCAGCAGCAAATTTCTCTTGGGGGACTGTGGAAGAGAAGGGGATGGAATATTGACAGAAGAAAGCAAAGGGGAAAGTGGGAAGAATCTAGAGAAACAGCTGCACTTCAGGGTTTGCCCTTTGAATGAGCTGCTGAATACGCAAATCCTTCTTCCAGGCACAAGCCCCTCTCCCCAGCCCTAACTCGAAGGCGTCCTGGGAGAGAGCAGCAGCAGCCCACCCCAGAATGGCCTTTGGGTGCCCTTGCGTGCAGCAGGCTTGTGCCTGGAAGAAGGATAGCATCTTCAGCAGCTCATTCAAAGCTCACACCCAGAGGCTCAGCTGTTTCTCCAGGGCCTTCTCACTTTCTCCTTTCCCTTCCCCTTTGCTTTCTTCTGTCATTATTCTGTCCCATCCCCCCCAGTCCCCCAAAGAACTTATCACTTTTCCTTCGCTCCTTTCCAGTATGTGTCACCACCCTTTTGTATTCCTGTTGCATAGCCTTGGTTTTTGTGCGGCATTCAAAAGCCGTCCTCCTGTGCCCCCTGACCAACATCTCCCGTGCGATCTTCTCAAAGGTGTAGATGTTCCGGTAACTCACTGCCAGAGCCTCCTGCGCCTTCTCCTCCCCCCATATATCAAGGAGATCAAGTGTCTTCCGCTCTCTCCAAGATACCCCTCTGCCTCCAGGGGCTCTAATAGCAGCCATATCCATGAACCTGTTATGAGGAGAATAACACTAAACAGCACAGTGAGGGGAAAATGCTTTTGGCGCCAAGAGGACAATTTACCTAACAGGATCGAAATCTACTTCGCAGAAATGTTACCTCATTCTTAGATTAAAAAGGCAGGGGTGAAGAGCTGCCATTGCAGAAGGAACACTAAACTTATTCCATGTTAGATGTTTTATGTTTCACGGCATTCTCAGTGCTGTAACTTGAAACACTGACTATCACTTTTCTGAGGAAAATCATGCATTACAAATGTATTACGTTTCACAGCAGCATTACCACAGTACTGCTGACTCCCCCCCACCAAAAAAACTGGGCGAAATTATATATATATCATAGCAGCGTTACTACTTCTTCGCCAAACAAAGAAGAGTGGTCATATTGTAGCAGCGTTACTGTGTTTCCGCTAATAAAAAAAATGGTTCTCATATCACAGCAGTGTTACTGTGGTATCGCTAATTTTTAAAAAATGGCGGAAAAAGTAACGGGAACTGGGGATGATAGACCAATCAGCTCCCGAGGAAAAAAGGGGGAGGGCTCAAAAGCTGGAGTATTTGATTTTGCACTGACAGATCCCAAAATGCTCACGGCATGCCATCGACTTTTTTTAAAAAATCAGGGAATGAGCGCAGGTGGAAAAACCGGTTAAAACCGGTCAGACTCCGTTTCTGCTTCCCATGACCCCCTAACACATGCAGAACTCTGGAGAACATGGGAAGCAGAACTGATTCAGACATGCTATAAAGTGACCATGCATAAAACACTGTGGAAATATGAATTAAAGCACATTATACTGGCTCAGAGTGGTAAGCTGCAGTACTGCAGTCCAAGCTCTGCTCACAACCTGAGTTCAATCTTGGCAGAAGCCGTGTTCAGGTAGCCAGATCAAGGTTGACTCAGCCTTCCATCCTTCTGAGGTCAGTAAAATAAGTACCCAGTTTCTTGAGGGTAAAGTGTAGATGACTGAGGAAGGCAATGGCAAACCAACAGACAAAAAGTCTGCCAAGAACATGTTGTGATGTGATATCCCCCCATGGGTCAGTATTGACTTGGTGCTTGCACCGTTACCTTTTTCTTAGTGATACACATGTATTCTAGTGAACTCTGTATGAACTTTACTGTACTTTTTCTAGCATGTTGTATAACTACACAAGTGCTCCTTCATCTTTGACAGCCAATTAAAAATAGTGCACAGTGTCAGATAAATGTTCTTTAAGTGTTAGAATGGACCAATGATGACCTGCTCGCTTAAGTTTTCCTGTCATCTTTACTAATTTATAGCTCTTATCTTGCAACTGGTCATTGTGTCACGTCTGGCAAGGTAGATTGTCAAACAAAGGCCATAATGGAAAAGGCCTGAGCTAAGGTCAGTGCCAGATGGGACACAACAAGAGATGGGATTGCCAGTGAATGGCTGCCTGAAGACTAGTCGGTGCACAGGGACATATAGAAGGAGATGGCCCTTCAAATATGTGGGTCCCAGGTCATAAACGGCTCTAAATGTCATAACTAGCACCATGAATTGAGCTTCAAAACAAACTGGCAACCAATGTAATCAATTCAAAATGAGCAACATATATTTCCAGCTGCTATCTCTTGACAATAGTCGGGCTGCCACATTCTGGACCAGTTGTAGTTTCTGGGTTGTTTTCAAGAGAGTGTTGCACTAATCCAACTGTGAGTTTACGGAAGAATGGAGCATTGTGGCTAGGTCAGCTAGGTCGGATAGAAGGTGCTCCTGACCACCATGCAAACCTACTTTTCAAAAAGCAAGGCAGGATCCATGAGTACCCCCAAGCTCTTAACCTGCTCTGAGAAAGCCAACTTCAGTCCATGTAGGACACGTGGATTCAATCCCTCTACAATATCAGCCTTTCCAGTCAGCATTACCTCTTCTGCTGCAGATTATACTTTTACATGTGGTTTATACCACTTAAGATAACTTTGTCAGGACACAAAGTGAGTGTTTCTTAGTCCCTCCCAACAGTAGCAATGTGGAGCAGGGGAAATACAGTAATCAGCACATAGATAGAAAGTTTATACAAGAGGTGAAGGGACAACTTGAAGCACAGCTGCCATTTTTGATATCATCCCTTTGTTTTTATTTAATTCTGTTTAACCCTTTTATAAATATGGGTTTAGGCTTGATTGAAAAGGGGAAGGAGGTCATTTTAGATGGAAAGAACAATTCTAGTGCTAGGAAACTGCACTTGTAGTTCTTTGGTGATCCAAGCAAGAATGATCAGCTTGGTTAAAGTTAGCATAAAGTAAGAAAAGTAAGCATACAAAATCTGGGCCTAATTATGGGTTTACAGATAAAAGATTTGTAATGAAATATTTGTAAGTTTCAAGCATGCATTCTGATTAAATTGTATGACTGTAGAGATGGAAAACAGAAACGAATGCTAGGTTACTGGGACTGATCTTTGTCTTCATGCCATGACGGACATTAAAAAAAACCCTCTCTAAACACATACATATCTTACTATGAGACACACATTTGGAAGAAGCCCCACTGGCAAAAACTAACAGAAAGTGATATGTTGTTTAAAAGTTGTTTTGAATGTCTCTTCTCCTGTTGATCATAAGCAACAGGGATAAATAAATACCCAGTATGTGGTATAAGTTGACTGAGCATTCATGTTCCAGCAACTGTTTATACCCTTGGTTGGCTGTGTTGCTCTTTGTTTTCTGTAAACGTCATACCTGTATATGCTTGTCATATATACATTTGCTGTTGTAGTACAGTTTTGGCTATATGACTGTGAGGAGGTTTTTTCTTAGATATAACCAGATGGGTTGTTCCCTCCTCCCCCCACTCCCAGTCTGCCTGCAAGGTTCCAATGCAGTGAATTAGTCTTTGTACTTCTTATGAAGCAGAGGGACTGCTTATTCAAGCAGGACATGCTGTGCCCTGCTTAAATTAATGCAGGTGGATATAGAAGAGGAGACACATAGGATTTGTCTGGTAGGAATCAAGCTAGTTTAGCTTTTTGTCTAATTTAAAAAACAAGTCTATTGGGATCTTGGTTTATTCACTAATGATAGGTACAAAACATGCTTCCCTTCAAGGTGAAATGACTACCGTTGTTATAGTCTTGCAGTGAAGGAGATCCCGCCTGCCACTTCGTTGGCTTTGTTCTCCGGTTTTTAACATTATTTTAACGTTCCAGTCTGTGACTATTCTAACTCCTCTTTCTCAGCTGAGCTTTTTGTCCAGAATGTCCCCATAGTCAGGACTCTGCCTCTCAACACTGTTCAGTTGGTCTGTTTAAAGACAATAAAACTCTTCACACCAGCTTCTGATCTCTCAAGTCAGTATTTATACCAATTTCTCTTTTCCTTGAGTTTCTTATGTCATTTAATTAGATTGTAAACCTTAGGGAAGGGCCTTATTTTTATTTTTTGTTTGTTTTTATTAAATATTTATACTTTCTCTGGAGACTCAAGGCAGCTTACAAATGCAAACACCAGGTTGCAGCAGAACAATCAAATCTGTGCCAATAGTCCCAAAAATGTACAACAGGGCAGACGGTCTCAAATGTGGCTCGTTTTTGTTAAATTTAATGTGTCTAGAAATAGCTAATTGTCATCCCAGGTAAATAGAACTGATATGCTGTGTGATAATTCCTTTTTTAATGCAAGGGGCAGCTTGATGATCAAGAAATAGTTTGGCATAACCTGATAAAGAATTTGCTGCTTGTTGGTCTCTTTAAAGAGTTGGTTCTGATGTTCGTGCATTATGATATTAACAGCATTGTTAGTACAATTTAGTACAGTGTGTTATATAGCTCCAAAGCATGCAGTGTGTCCTGTGAAGGAACATATTGTTTTGGATTATAAATAGATTAAAGATTGAAAGAGCACATGTTCCATCAGTGAATCTGAAGAAAGAAATTAAAAGAAATACCAAAAAGAAATACCAAGTGACCTACTCATGTTATCTTTAAATATGAAATACAGAAAAGCAAGTAAAAGGAGAGGAATTTTCTCTGAGTGTCATACTTGGTAGCGGCTGCTGTCAGGCCCAAGTGGATCTGACCAATGCAATTGTTTGAACAGAATTAATGCTAATGCCTTTAATCAGTTAAATGATATCTAATCTAATACATCCATGGATACTTGCCAATGCCATATCTCAGTGGCAGTTTGCACAAGTGCAGAGGCAATTTTTTTCAGTTGCCTACTCATCAGCACATTAAAAACATATTTTTATTTATTTTACTTACAAAATTTATACCTTGACTTTCTGTCCTCATCAAGGCACATTGAGTAATGCCAGAACACATTCTTGAGTATACCTGAGTTTTTCTAGATTATACCTGGTCATCTTCATTTTATTTCTTTCATTATCATTGGGAAAAGATGGGTTTTCTTGCACCATTTTACCCCGATTACCTTCTCCTGTACATTCAGTAATGGTTGCATTGCCCCCTCCTGTATGGAATTGGCATGTGATTTAACTGTGAAGTCATGTAATGTGGAATGTCAAGATGTTTCATATCAGACCTTTACTGAGTTTGTTCTCTAGCATGCTATGAAATGTCTGAGCTGTTAGTTTAGTTCTGTCAGCCTTTCTCAGAAGTGATCTGTTGCAGTGGCTGCATTTTGATATCATAATAAACTAGAATTGCTTTAGATTGTTTAACAACCTGTAGTTGAGTCTACTCAATCTGTGCAACAAATCTTATTTTGTGTATCCCCCCCCCTGCTTTTTGCCTTTCCTCCACCTTCTAATCAGGACCCTGTATTGTGGTCAAGTGGTTGCAAGGGACAGTACTATTAAAAAAAGTACGACTTTATAAGTCACAACAAACCACAATTATTGTAAGGTCTGGAACTTAACAAACCAGTCACAAAATCTTGGAATCCTGATTTGATGCTAGCCAACAAACACTGGCTTATTGGACTGTCTGCATTCAGAAATCACAATGATCTGGTGTTTGATCAATCCATGATTAATAGCAATATTTAAATGTAGCTGGTTTCTTGAGGTAATATTTTATGGAGGATGAACCACCTTCTTGCTTCTAACTCTGTATGTGTTTTATAAAAGTTCAGAGCAATTCAGACTGCTCCTATTTAGAGCACTCCAGTTCACACGGTGTGTCATTTTGACTTTTTTGCTTCAGATGTTAAAATAACAAAGACAGCACCGAATGCAAAAGTGATAAAGTGTTTTGAGTAGAGATGGGCACAAACCGAAATATGAACCAAAGTTCGTGATGAACTGGGCCGGTTCGTGGTTTGCAAACTGGCGGTTCGTCAGAGCCCATTTCTGATGAACCACCATGAACTTTAGGCTGGTTGATTTGGTTTGTTTTTTGGTTCGTCACTGCAGACAGCTTGACACCGATGAATCAGTTTCCTAGGCAACAGGGGATGGACTTTCTGCAGACCTTCTGCTGACCTGGAAGTGGCCTTCTGCTGGCCTGGAAGTGACAATTAGCTGACCTGGATGTGATGAACTGATTCGCAAACCGGGGCAGGTTGATGAAAGTTCGTGGTTCATGAAATGGGATGAACCACGAACCACACAGTTTGTTTTTTTCCCAGTTCGTGCCCATCTCTAGTTTTGAGTATAATACATTTGTGATCACAAATAAGGGGTCAGATATTGAATCCTTTCCCATCAAAGGGAGCTCAGTTTTCTACATAGTAGCCAGATGCATACAGTGACTTTACATCATGAGCTTAAGCCACAGCAAAAAATGTTGTCACTTTCCAGATTATCTGGCATTCATAGGTAATTTTTGATTTGAGGAATGGTCTGCGATACTATTCACATGTCTCTGTAATCAAACAACAATAGCATTGTAAATTATTTTGAATTCTTCACAAGATGAGGAAGGTTTGGTACCAGCATGAGTTATAAAAATGGGATTGTTAGAAACAAAGAACTGGAATAATTGCAAAGTAACTCAAGGACCAGTTTGAAACTCACAAGAAGATAAATAATATCTGTGCCTGAAAGTAGTACCATAAGTTCTTTGTGCAGTCTGGCATTTCAGACTCTTCTCTTGGGAAAGGATCTTCCTTGTTTGGACATCTTGCAGACTAAACGTATTAGGATATTGTGTTGTCAGTGCTGAATATTCCTAGTAGCGGCTGTGGTGGGAAGAAAATTTCCTAGCCTGTATCTTAACTTCCCTCCCCACCAGTTGTGTCACTGTTTACAGTCATATACAAACAGCTGGTTCAGCTTTTGAATTAGTTGCTCCCACCTTCCTTCTGCTTAGACAGGAGAACGATAAAACATAACTGTACTTCATTACACAAGATTTCTCTGGGGAAAATTACCTTCACTGAGAAGAGACTACAACGTATGGAGCTGGTGCTGCACTCAAGAGTTGCCTGGGAATATTTGGAGAAAATGACTTTCAAAACTACAAAGTTCCAGACTGGGGGTATCCAACAGGTAGCTTGTGAGCTACTGATAGCTTACTAGTTGATGTTGAGTCAGTCATGTGTCTCCTGGAAGGCCCAGGAAAAGATTGAGAAAAGATCTGCTCTTCCTCGTGCATGTTCTGTTTCTAGACCAGAACAAAATTTGGTAATGTGCCAGGTGGGAGGAGGATCTCTGAAGTAGCTCTTATTAAAGAGAGGGTTGGATATCCCTGTCCTAGACAATAATCTTTGAAACCCCATGATACAGCAATCTTGCAGAAGCCAAGCAGGTCTGTATCTGGAGGAAGCAGTCTGCCCAGGAGCCCTATGTAAATTCCCTCAAGTCCTATCAAAGAAAGCATGCTGATAGACTACTTAGGAAAGGAGAAAGTTTGTTTAATTGATTTTATTTAGTTATAAAATTGGTATGCCACTTTTCTTGGGGCTACCTGTTGTTATTCTGTTCAGTTCATGTATGTTTATAAATCTGGATATATATCAGATGGCCCACACTTTTTTTGACAATCAATATGCAAATGCTTATAGCCTAAAATTCTTCTCATTGGTGCTCCCTATCCCTCATGTTGTCTTATCATATAACCTGGAAAGTTTAAAACTGGCAACTTTACAGTAAGAAGCTTTAAATGAATAATGTCTGCATTTTTAAACAAAAAATAGTATAAATTTCATGTGAAATCACAATAGTCCTCTAGTGTAATTAAAGTTGTAGGATTTATGCACTCCAAATGCTACAATCTGCACTTAATAGAATTTTTCAGACAAGTATTTTGGATACCCCCCAAATAATGCCAATGTGGGTTGATGTCTATCATTCTACAGACACCACAAAGTGGCAGAAATTGCAATGCACTCTGCTATAATTTGTCTTAAAAATATGCATGACAACAGTGGTTATCTTTCCTGCATTTTCAAAGGATGAAAGCTATTACTTTGAGTTTCCTAAGTAAATAATCACACAAAATAGTAACTCTGAGTTTAGGAACATAACCCTTTATATTAAGTTTAAGTCCATATAATGTCTGGAGCCAGCTGCTAGATCTAGCTAAAGGTCTGGCCAAAGCACAAATTTGAATGGGCATTTAGATGACTGGCAATACAATCCTATGTATACCTTTCTAAAGCCATTGAAGCCAGTGGGCTTAGATGGTTAAACTCTTGCTTTGGATGGTCCTAGAGGTTTTACTCAGAGCTCATTTGGAGCCGGAATGCACAGGAACGGCGTTCAGGTAGAGCTGAAAAGAGTCATGTGGGTTTTGGCCCCGCCCACGTGATTCTTTTTTCTCTGAGAGCAAGCCGAATGGGGCTGTGCTTCAAAGGAACAGTAAGCTGCTTGGATTCATTCTGCTCTGCTCCTTTACTTTCATTTGTGATGGGGGCGGGGGAGAAAGAGAGAAAATGAGTGAATGAGTGCAAGGCGAGTGGTGCTGAGCTCCAAAGGAACGTAAGCTGCTTAGATTCATTCTGGTCTGCTCCTTTACTTTCATTTGTGACTGGGGAGGGGGGGGAGAGTGAATGAGTGCAAGGCGAGCGGTGCTGAGCTCCAAAGGAACACAAGCTGCTTGGATTCATTCTGCTCTGCTCCTTTACTTTCATTTGTGCCTGGGGGCGGGGAGAGAGAGAGAAAATGAGTGAATGATTGCAAGACGAGTGGTGCTGAGCTCTAAAGGAACACAAGCTGCTTGGATTCATTCTGCTCTTCTCCTTTACTTTCATTTGTGCCTGGGGGCGGGGGGGAGAGAGAAAATGAGTGAATGATTGCAAGACGAGTGGTGCTGAGCTCTAAAGGAACGCAAGCTGCTTGGATTCATTCTGCTCTTCTCCTTTACTTTCATTTGTGCCTGGGGGCGGGGGGGGGAGAGAGAAAATGAGTGAATGAGTGCAAGGTGAGTGGTGCTGAGCTCCAAAGGAACGCAAGCTGCTTGTATTCATTCTGCTCTGCTCCTTTACTTTCATTTGTGACTGGGGTGGGTGGGAGAGAGAGCGAGAGAGAGAAAATGAGTGAATGAGTGCAAGGCGAGCGGTGCTGAACTCCAAAGGAATGTAAGCTGCTTGGAATTCATGCTGCTTTATTTTCATTTGTGACTTGTGAGAGAGAGTGAGTGCATGGGTGCAAGCAGGGCTGGCTCTCCAGAGGAGGGTAAGCTGCTTTGAGTTCATTCTGCTTTAAGGAAATACCTGGAGATTTTTGCAGAAAGGGGCCTGAGGAGTGAATGTTGCCTTCTGACACACTACTGGTGATATCAGGGGGTGCGGCATATGCTAATGAGTTATGCTAATGAGTTCCTGCAATTCTTTTTCTGGGAAATGACCCCTGGTTTTATTTATTATTTAGGTGTGTTAGTTAAGTTCAGCAAGCTGACCAACAGCTATGGCTACTGCAGGAGCCATATCTTGTAGGAAGATTGGAAAGTTGCAAACCTGATGACAATTTCTCATTTTTAAAGCAATTTTATATAGTACTTCACTATTCATAAATTAGAATTAAATTTTTGTTTCCTTTGAGGGCAACTACCTTCTCCATTAAACAACATCCCCTTATACACACTTTCATCCTAAGTAGGCTTTAACCCTTATAACACCATTCAAGTCAGTGGGCTTAGAAAGATGTAACTGTGCTAAGGATAGCATGATAAGGCTGAGTCCAGTGTACAAATCCTTGGAAATTCATTTTGTTGAAGTATTTGGAACTAGTTCTGATTATATATGCTGGGAATTACATTTTAAGTGCCTCAGCACTGGCATGTATATGTTGGCCTTACCTACCAGGATCCCCCCTTTTGCCAAGGCTAGCAAGCATGAGCTGTAAAGTGTGGAAGGAACTGAATGAACATGTTGGGCTGCAGGGAAGCAAGATAACCAGTATTTTATGAGCACTGCTTCTGTAAAATGTTAAATAAGACAGAGCTCAGTAACCTATGCTGTGGCCAAATTCTGCTCTTTAGCTATTAGAAAACGTAAACTTCTTTTAGTGGAAAACACAATACAACTTTTTATTCCCATTACTGTTATTCTGTTTTAACTTTTATCCCTTTTATATCCTTGATCTTTTTGTAATGATAGTATTCATTTATTATTTGGAACTGTATTGCTTCACACTGCTGGCTTTTGCTGTAATAAATAGAATTGTGTGTGCTTCTGTAAAATGAGTTCACCACTCATTGGTGAATCCAACAACACTGATCAATTTTTCACATTGGGCTTGTAATAAGTAGGCTCTCTAGTATGCAAGTACATCAAATTGTGCAAAAATTGCAGTCCCGGTGCTACTGCACTTGAAGGGAAGAGAGCAGAAGTCATGTATACATTTTTTGCAGACTTTTGGCCAGTTTGCCTTCCTCTTTTTATTGAGGATGATTAGACAGATCAAGGTGCTTTTTAGAAGTACCATTTGGTGCGACAAGAGAACTTCAGCTGCCAGAGAATTCTCAAAGAAGCAGGAAGCAGAAGCCAGAAGTCAAAGTAACAGGAAGATTGTGATTCATATAGATATGTGGGGTTTTTTTTACCATCTCCATCTAGTGAGCTGATGAAGTATTCCAGTCTTCCAACCACCATTCATGCTTTAGTGTTTGTTGAGACTATTATATTATTGTAATCACTCTGTGTAGGGCTGCCTGGTAACAGGATCCAGAAGTATGACACACCTCTCGATGATTAGGAATTGCCAAAAGAATGCTATACCAGTGTTCTGTCATCTGTTCTGAATTTAATAATAAGAAGTACAACAACAACAACAACAACAACAACAACATTCAGTTTATATACTGCCCTTCAGGACAATTTAACACCACACTCAGAGCAGTTTACAAAGTGTGTTGTTATCCTCACAACAATCATCCTGTGAGGTGGGTGGGGCTGAGAGAGCTCTGGAAGAGCTGCGACTGACCCAAGGTTCTCCAGCAGGCTTCAAGTGGAGGAGTGGGGAATTAAACCTGGTTCACCAGATTAGAGTCCTGCCGCTTTTAACCACTTCACCAAACTGGCTCTCTTGTATTACCTTCTTGGTAAGTCAAGGTGCTGGTTTGCCTTATAGTCCTAAATGGGTCCAACAGAAGAACATTATCAGCCCAGCAATAGACACATGGATCAGTGAAAGGACAGACTTCTAGAATGAATCAGTGAAAGGACAGACTCTCTTATTCTTCTGAGTAAAGGGGTATATAGATCAGACCATGCTTGAATGTTTTTCAGTGGTGTTTTCTGTAGGGGTTTTAACAGCTTTATAATCCAAACTCTATCACCATTGAAAATAAAAGTCCTTTAAAATGTAAATGGAACATGTGTCTCAGAACAGGGCCCCATTATTTCCTATAGGCAATAGATCTAGCCTCAGCCTAGATCTACTTTCAAAACTTCCCAGCTGTTCTGCACATGGTCCCTTTCAAATTTAATGGGACATTAATTTCAGTAGGTGTACACCAGGCCTCGTGTGGTTGGAGGCCAGGCCTTCCTATAGAACAATAGCCCTTTGAAGTATGAACAGACTGTTTTCTGCAGAACAGCTGAGAGCCTGGCCCAGTTCATCTCTTTCCCTTCTGGAATTACTCCTGGAATTTCAGGAATATTTGTAGACATTTTGGATATCACTGAGTCAACTTGAAACAGCTAATTTCAGGTTTAATTTGAGTTTGGGCGTATCTAAATGCACACTCCTAATTTGTACCACTTGTACCTCCATTTGTTCCATTTCTTCATGGCACTTTCTCCTTATCTAAGATAAGGAGAATGTATAAATGTATTTAGCCTATTCAGTACAAGAGAACAGTCATCCATAGAATTTAATGATCTTTTTTAGAATGAACCTAGTGTATGGGAGCGAAGAGGGAGAAATGGCTGCAGTTCCTGTGTTGGCACGGGACTGCAAGGTTACATGCAAGAGAATATGCTGTGCACAAGAAAGTAATGAGTGCACTGAAATGAAAACAAAGGGATTGGAAATAGACCAGTAATCAATCTAGCCTCCTATCTTAATAAACTAGAAACTTTTTTTTCCATAGCAGATTCAGGGCAATCATCACAGCGGTACCACGACAACAAGCTTCTCCCCCTTCTATTAAATCTACATTTGGAAGGTGGATGGTGCTGACTCATAAATTAAATTGGAGCAATACATACAGTGTATATATATTTCTGTCACTTTGTCTCAAATTAAACATGAACCTTCTCCCCTGACAAGATGATAGAAAAGTTAATTGCTCGCCCTGGCTTTAAATTGGAATTTGAATTTGCAAAATGCTAAAGGTTTATGAGATCTAAATCACGAGGAGCTTAAATTACATTCCTGTGATAAAATATTAATAAATCAATTAAAACATAAGCCGAGTATAATATTACTTTTCGTTGGAACCTTGAACACAATAATTCATTAAAATGTGCAGTAGCAATCATTGTATCGTCTTAATATTAGGTTTTAGTAATTTTTAACTATGGCCAAGACAACATCGGAGGATGACAGACCATGCAGAGGGTGGTTTGGAATTATCCCAGTATAGAACCTAGCATAAAATTCCTGACCATATAGACTGAATAATGGGGTATGTTTTCATACTGTTGAATCCAGGCACTTCCCTTTGTATTGTATTTGCGAAGCAGAATTTTTTCTCCCATTACAGTACAGTCATCAACTAACTCTGGGTGCGATACAATAGGTGAATATTGCTCTCTTTAGGAGATGCCCATTGGCATCAGTGGGAACATTTCCATTGGCTTCAGTGAGCTTTGGATCAAGCTGACAGAATCCAGACATTCCATAATTGCCCACACCACACTGCAGGGAGAACTACAGTGCCCATGATGCCAGAAAGTCAGTTCAGCAGATGTCATAGTATTGGTACAGTATCATAAAGTACTCTCTCCATGGCAGTGGAGAAACTTCAGTGAGCATTATCTTTGTTTTTTAAAAATATGAAGAGTGTATTTAGTGTCTTTTTAAAATACTCTCTTCTAGCATCATTTATGCTATTACCTCTTTCACTTTTCTTTCTCATTACCATTGAAATTAATCTGGTTCTATAATTAATATAAAAACTATCACAAATGTTGTTGGGAACAAGTTCCTATCCCAGCTAAACTTTGTTTCATTGTGAAGATTAATTTCTACATAGTCTGTTGTGTCACTGTATAAAGAATGCTTGAAGGCACAGTGTGAGGCATAGCTATCTCTTGAAGGTAGTGTGCAAGCTCAGCGTGCATTTCTTTATGTGCAAACCTTATTACTCAAAGAATGTTGCTATTCTACATATTTGCACACCTTTGATGCCTGTCAAATTCAGAATGCATGTCAAGTATCAATTAGCTTGTTTGTTACACATGGGTGAAATGCACCAAAATAACAACCGGGGAAACTGGAGGTCCTTCGTTTATTCCTATAATGTGTATGTATGGTAAGGTCAGCAATGAAGTAGTGATTCTGTGAGCCTTACATATATAATAAGCAAAATACTTGTTGTTGATTCTCATCTGTGTGCTGTTTCCCTAGCTATTGACTGAGCTGCTATGTTATCATGGAATTTTTTACAAGAATTTTGTAAAAAAAAAATGCAAAAAAAGAAAAGGAAGAACTTTGAGAAACATGATGGCAGTTGTTTTTTAATGTAGCTTAAAGGCACGTGGATTAATTACCAAGAATCCTCAACTGAGTATCTGATGATCCGATACTGGATCAGGTGAAGCTTCTGTTCTACTCTAGTTAGTATGTTCAGATTAGCATGGTCTTGTCTATTCTCTGCTTTTTCTCAGAAATAATCAGAAGTATAACTGGCCTGGTATAACAGACAGAGAAGGGCTGGTTTTTGGCCACTGGTCCAATTCAGCAGACCTCTTCTTATGTTCTTAAGATTGAGGTACAGGGGAGTGAAAAACATGAATCAGAATAATTTTTTTTTGGTTCACAGCTTCATCCCTCATATTGTTCCACATGGGAATTGTCAAAATTACTATATACAGAAAAACATACAGATGAGCAAGAATTTGAGAAAAATGAGAAATTCCTGTAGAAAATTTAGGGAAGTGGAATCGTAAGAACTCACTAAAACAAAAGAAAATAACTGCCACTGAGATAAGAAAAAGAACCTGGGAAGAGGAATTCAGGTTCATTTTGGACCGAATTACAACCCACCTTTGAATGGTTGAGCTTAATTTAAAAGACTTGTTGGAGCAGCACAACAAGGTTATAGGGATGTCTTCTAACCATGACTCAAAATAAGGGAGTAGGCTGGACTAAGGTCAGATGTATTTGCACTGTGCTCTTATTGCTAATTTTTCTTGCAAACTTGTTTTGAAATGGTTAGTACTGTGTTTTTGATCAGGGTAAATATTCTCAGGGGAAAAAATGATATTTGGAGTTTCTTGGATTAACTTTTAATGCGTGTTCTCCATAGTAAATTAGCCATTTGCAGAATGGTGTTTATGGTGTCTTAATTTCTCCTCATTTTTTGTCCAGAGTTCCTTCATTGCACGCACTGAGCAGTGTTCTTTATGTAGAAAAGAAGCAGAGAGTCTCTGTGTAGCTCAGGCTCTCCTGTTCTTTATTTCCTTTTTTTTTAGTATCTGGTAGAGTTGCCAGGTCCTCTTCCCAGCGGGAGGTGGGGAACTCGGCACCTACCTTCTGCTCTGTTCCTTCACATACACGTGGGCTCCCAGGCCTGGAAGTGCTCCTGCACTCCACAGAGGGGCCAAATTGGGCCAAATTCAGGCCGGATCCGCACTTATTTAGCCCAGATTGGGCCACTGTGCAGCATGGGAACACTCCTTCACTCTTCAGCGGCCTGAATCAGCCTGGATTGGGCTTGAATTGGGCCTAAATAGGCCTAGAACAGGATACTGTGGAACGTGGGAGTGCTTCCTGGCCGAATCAGACCTGCAGGAGCATGCTGCACCACCCAAGAGCACGCCCCTGGGAGGTCCATGCTTCCTCCACTGACCAGGTATTCAGGGGTGGAGGGTGGGAGCAGGGGATCCCCCGCCCCAGAGGGGGACTGGCAACCCTGGTATCTGGTAATAACATGATCAGCTATCCCTTTTCTTTGCTGTTTTGTTCTGTGCAAACTGATGTTAGAGGTAAATTTTAGTGCTATTGATATCTTTTTTGATGTACTGTACTTCACTATTTATGTTCTATAGAGTGGATTAATCTAAAGCAGCAGTCATATAAATAATGGATTGTCCAAATTGCTTTTTTCCCTAAACTAGAGTTTCGGTGGGTATAACTGCAAGATTGTATTACTGTTTTAGTTTGTATTTCTTCTAGTCCATACCTTTGATAATGTTTTAGAAGCTAGACAGTAACTGGCTGCAAGCAGGAACAGAAAACTCAGAACTAATCTCCATGCGTTAATTAAGCTGTTTTCTCTAGAATATGAAGAAGCATTTTTGCTTGGGGCTGGGTGGGCGGGCGTTTGAACACACTAAGCTGCCTTATAATGAATTCCAACCATTGGTCTGTCAGTGTCAGTATTATCTGACCAGACTCTCCAGAGTTTCAGGCTTAGGTCTTTCACATCACCTACAACCAGATCCTTTTAACTGGAGATGCTGCAGATTGAACCAAGAGCCTTCTGATGTTCCAGCACTGAGCCTTGTCTGTGTTTGTCACTTTAGGGGCTTTCGCTGTGGAGTTAAGAATTTTCATTGGTGGACTAAGCAATTTAATACTTGGTCTACCACTGAGCCACAGCCTTTCCCTTACGTGCTTTAGAAGTAGGTAAGAAGAAAGGAGGGCTGAAAACAGCCTCTTCATGTTACTTGGTTGGGTAAGAGGGATCACTGCAGTGGAGGAAAGAGCTTCTTAATTACCCTCCTGCACCTGTATCTCATCCTGATTTCACTGGGAAGTGCGTTCATGTATTACCAGCACTTCAGGAAGTCTCCTTTCCTTTGGACAAGAGCTACTGTAAGAATTTCCCTGTCTGTTGAGGGCACAGAAGTTCTTGCAGACTATGGTAAACAGGATTTGGCTTGTATGATTCCATAATCAGGCTTACTTGCACTGAAACAGAGATTGCTCTATTGCGGTGCCAGGCTTCTAGCAATACCAACTGTTAAATAATAAACAGGCCCTGGCTCTTGGCAGCCTCTCTCTACTCTCCCCCTCCCCAAATCCTAACAATATGGAATGCCCATTTTCTGGGTTTACCTGTCTGTCTGTATTTGCAGCACCAAACTGTCTGTATGGAGGTAGAAGTGGCACAGAGGCATCAGTCTAAGTCTAATCTGCTTAGTTTATTATTCTCTCAGGACCTCGGGTGATATAGCAAACATGCAGTGCCTTGGCAGCACTAACAATGGCTGTGCTGTCATTGTAGATAATATTACAGACTTTTGCCTAATGCCTGGGATAATTGTTTTTCCTCTCCTGATTTTCCCCCTTCTTCTTGTTTGGGAATTTTCATTATGTTTGTTTTTCTTTGTCAGGTTGTTCTTTAATCAGCTCTGGGCGTTTTTTTCCTTCTGTTCTCCCTATGAATTTAAAATAATATTTTTTAAAGAGGTTTAGCTTCCTCGTTGCCTGTTGGTAAAAATTAGTTTTGCTGTCTTGTTGCATTAGAAAGCTTTATTGTGGCTTGATGTGTCATTTCTTCATTGAGGAAGCTAATGTGGTATGAATGGGCTGTGGAGGGGGAGAGGAAAGGGGATGGGGGTGTAATTGTGTTTATTTTCTCCTAGGTTTCCAAGTAGCAGGATGCCATGGAGTTTCTGTGCTTTTAGAACAAAATAAAGTAACTCAGTCTATGTGCACTTTAATTTTTATACTGGTATATTGTTAAACATGTTCAAAAAATTAAAATGCTTCTTTAAAAAAAATGTTTTTGTAACAAAAGACATCTCCAAAATACTGCCCCTATATCTATGACTATAAAGTGTAGATTTCAGTTAAAATAAAGGATTATGGAGATAGAAAAATAATTAAATCAATAAAAATAATTATTTTCATAGAAAATTTCACTGAAAATCCATACTCAAGATGTGGAGTATGTCTGTTTTGTTTTTGTTAGGATCATCCCACTGCATTGGTACCAATTTATACAATCACAACAGCATTTTAATGCTAGATGATTCCTTGAGGGTTGGTTACCAACTTCCTTAAGAAACAGCAGCCTTAACAACAAGAATTTTATAGTAGCTTTTTCTGTGTACTACAATGAGATGGACTCAGTTCATTAAAATTATACATTTTTGGATGGAAGAACTGAAGTTCACCACTTTTAGGAACTTACTATAGTGTATGCCTTATTGTGTATACCTAATCTTTGGGCCAAATATTGTAGCCTTTATAGCTTGAAAAAGGGAATAGGCTGTAGGATAAACTTCCGTTCATTCATTTGTGCCTTCATTTTACATTATTTGTAGTCGTTCATTCATTTTATATTATTTGTAGTCCACCTTTCTCACTGGAACTCAAGGAAGATTACACAGAGTAAGTCAATACAATCAACAGGATTTGTATTATAAAAATCTAGAACTAACCAGAAATCTGAAAACAATAGCAAAGCATATGTTTTAACATGACACATTAAATTACATAAGGATCCTGCTTATAGTAACGGGAAGCATGAGCTATAGGCAGTAATCCACAGTCCCTAAGCTTTCTAAACCGTTCAGTATAGTTGAACCCTATTACTTGTGTAGAAAATCCCTTGAATAATTCAGTTTTACATTAGTTTGTAGAAAGCCAGGAGTGGGAGCTTTCCTGACCTCTTCAGTCAGGCTGTTCTTTAAGGTGGGGGCAGTTGTTGATTTTGCCCATTTGCAGGGTGGCATGTGCAGACGACCCTGCTCAGATGAGCGAAGCTGTCGTGGTGGAGCGTAGGAAAAAGGAATCCCTCAGATAGGATGGACCAAGGCCATGAAAGGCTTTGTATGTGATAGTCAATACCTTAAATTGACTCTGTAACTGATGAGAATCAAATGGAGTGTCTGTAGAATGGGAATAATATGCATGCTCCATCTAGCACCTGATAATAGTCAAGCTGTGGCAATCTGTACTGACTGTAGTCTCTGAGTTTATTTTAATGGGAGACCAACATAAAGTGCATTACAGTCGTCTAGTCTCAATTTGTCCTAAGGGATTTACATAGAGATTGAAAAGCATGGGGATTATACCCTTTGGAGCCCCACAGCATAGGTCACTCACAGATGTTAACATCTTCAGTGCCATCCCCTTGAGTCCAGTCCATGAGGAACTATTTTAACTCTCAAGTCATGCACGCACTCTCCCTTTGATCCTTGAACCCTGGTTACACTGTAAATTAAAGAATTGCACCTGTCCCACTCTGCAGACCCTTTCACAGTACAACATTGGTGCAGGGCATGGTGTTTGCAGTGGATATAACAGTATGTGTGTCTGTGTTGACAATTACGTTGTGAGCTTGCCACCACCATTCACAGAAAGTATAGAGCTGTGTATGTCTTCTATGGCGTGTTTTCACTGCTGGGTTCACTGCCATGACTGTTTCCATAGATTTTCAAAGGAATCAATAGGTGTCCTATCAAAAACAGTTTTAGTATTTTACCTCAAATGCCCATTTTATGGTCTTAACATTTAAAACAAACAGGTTTAATAAGCTATTTCCTGATTTTCTGTTTTCATCTCATTCTGTACATTCCCAGAATTTAGAATTCTCAAGTTCCAGGCATTTGGTTGGTGTCCCATCTTTTCAAAGGCAGTAGAATTTAGCTAACTCACTCCTCGGTTTGTTCTTGATTTGGTGCCAGTAGATAATGCTTAAGAGGTTAGAATAGGGCAACTACAGGTATTTAAGGAGAGGCAGCACTCCCAAGAGATTAATGAAGGGCTTTTGTAGCTTCTGTTGCAGAAAATAAAAAAAACTCATTTCATGAAGCTGAAAAGTGAACTACAGAAACAGAAGACGCCCTCTTCTCTCCACAAACATTTCCTTTCTTAAAATGCATATTTTAATTTAATGGAAAGAGGCTTTTCTAACTGCTGACAAGCTCTCTGATTTGTTTTTTAGAGAGTAGGGAGTCTGTACAGATGAGTGACATTTGCCTACAACTGTAACTACGGTATAGCTTTCCTGACATTAAAAATCTTTTGTACTACTAAACAGTTTATAAAAAGTACAGATGTTATCAGAATCTAATGTTTCGACCCTGAAGACATTCACTTGGAAGTGAGTCCCATTGATTTTACTAGAATGTTCTCTTAGATTTGCTTATGATAACATTGCAAAGACCTATCTTGGCAATGAAAGAAAGCGCTGATTTTATTCTTATAACAATACTAGCTCAGATCCTGTTCCAATTGCACAATATCCTATCCTGACATAATGCATGGGAAAATAGCTTTGCTGGTTTTTGTGTGTGTGTGTGTATTTATGTAGAGTGATGGGATCAATTTTTTTAAATCACAGGAGTACTGTGTTTCATATCTCAAGAGGAATAGAATAAAATCCCAAATGTATTTTTTTTTAAAAAAATAAAAATCTTAAAAAAGGGGGGGGGGAACAAGAGAAAAAAATTAATTCTACCAATTATGAGCAAATTCTCCTCCCCTTCAGTCTCAAATTGTAATTGAGTAGCCAATTTCATTTCAGATGGAGGCTTTTGGAAGTAATGTTTTAGGGATGAAAATCATAGCTCCCCCCATGCCACAGTATGAAACTTCTACCAACTGTATGGTACTTCTACCAACTGTATTCCAAACTGCTGAAAAAGAGCCATATGTAAATTGTATTATTTAATAATTCATTGATGAAATTTATATCTTGCTTTTCAAAGAACATTTTTCAAAGCTTCATACACCCATCATAAATTTTACATAACAAATAATTACAAATACAAAACCATAAAATATGTGGAGAAACAGCAAGACAGGAGAACCAATAAAAATAATCCAGAATGAATTTTCTTGGTAATATACGTATAACCAAGAAAACAAAAGTAAGAACTACCAAAAGCTTGCTGAAACACAAAAGCCCAAACAATCAAACCAAGTTGGTTATTCCAGGGGTTCAAGTTTGCAAACCAAGAAGACACTGTTTCTGGCCTTTCAATGGGTTGATACCTCACTGGGGGCCTTTTCAGTTAACCCTAAAGGCTAATAGGTTTTATCTGCTCTCAGGTATAATTTGAACACCTGTTCTTTATATGTGTCTGTGTGAATATGCCTAACTTCACTGTAGGGTAGCCTAAAGAAAACCTTCCTTTTGCTGCAAAGAGCAACTGGCTTAGTTTAAACCCCTGGATTAAAGGAATGCAGCTACTCTGGGCAATGTTCAACCCAAGCAGCAATCAAGGAATCTTTGACAAAGTGATGAGGCTCCTTGTGTACAAGTTTGGAAGAAGTACTGAAACCTTGAGGTAGGTTTATTGAAGGACATAATTGACTCTAGCAGGCATAATAATACCAGGCATACTACAGTAACAGAATCAAATGTTATAGTAACCAATAGTATCAAACATCAAACAAGCTTCTGTAGCACAGTGGTTAAGTGTCTGGGCTCCAAGCCAGCAGTCCACTGGTTCGACTCCCACTACTGCCATGAGTTCTGCAGGTGGCCTTGGGTAAACAGACCTCTCAGCCCAGCTCTCCAGCTATATTATGTGGATAATAATACTGACTTTGTTAACTGCTCTGAGTGTGGCACTAATCTGTCCAGAAAAGCGGTGTATAAGCACACTATTATTGTATCGAAGTGAGGGCTAGGGCAGAGGAAGGAGGCACAGAGACCAAGTTGGAGGTAAAAAAGGCCACAACTTTATTGGTTATAGCTTATCAGAGCCTTGATGCTTCATGGGGCATGGATCCCTGATCGGTGGGCCTGCCTGCCTGCTGATCACCCCCTCACCCTCTCAGGACACCAGCTGAAAGGGAGCACTGTGGGATAACAGTAAGCGCGGAACACACTTTGGCATATGCCTCTGCGTGGTTCCCCTGTCACCAGGGAGTGAGCATGCCACAACAGCCTCCGAGCTGGGCTTGTTGTTATCCTGCATCGCTCCCCAGATCCCATAAGGGGATCCCCTGCTATAGGAAAACAGAGCACACAGGCCATGTTAACCTCAAATGGATCTGTGCCCCATGCCCAAACTGCCTACCAGTTGTGACAAGAGAAAAATCAAAATGAAAAATTCTCCCAGAGTAACCTTCACGGAAATGGTGGTACACCAAAAACCAGAGCATAGGGAGGGCTGGGTGGGATTGTGCGCACGTAGTGACTGGCAACGGGGCACCCAGGCAGCTGTGCACTGAGAGTATGCAGGGCATGCTTTGCCTACCCGGCCAGCCACTCCTGCTTAGCTGGTCAGGCCCTGCCCTGAGATGGGCTCCTGCCCAGTCCCACATGAGCTGACCGAAGCTTCCTGGTCTGAGCTGCAGTCAGGAGCCTTTGCTGCTTGCCTTCACCCCGTGGCCCTGCAAACTGACCTGCTGGTGAGTCGGCGAGCCATAGCTTATTCTTATTATAATTATAGAATGCCCATGTTAAGATTCCAATATTCTCACCATCAATATACAGCATCACTCAAGAGGGGAAGGCAAGATTTCTAAAAAGCTACAGCAAAAGAGTAGAGTCAGGGCTTACAGCTCCCTGATAGTATACATTACAGGGAGAGATCCAGGTCCACAGGTAGAAGATCCAAGTTTTGGACAGCCAGTAATTCAAAATTTAATTCCAGTGGGAAGAGCTGAAAGCACATAATAGATTGGATCCAAACTTAAATTTTCTGCAAATGGAAAGGAAGGTTTTATTTCCACTAGTTTCCTCTTTCTATTACAAACCCATGATTCTCCCTGTCCCCCAGGCACAGCATTTCGGGGAGATCAGTGGACAATAGTGGGAGATTGGGAGACGGGAAAGTTCTGTTCTGCTTATGGAAGTGCCTTCTATAAGCAGAAAATTTAGTCAGAATCCAGCCCAGTGTGTTCCAGGAATGGGAAAATGCCTGTAGTTGCCGTCATGGGCATAAGTGAAATCAGCAAAACCTCATAGTTTGTGGTAGATTCCTGGCCTCAGTTATAGGATTTGGGATTTGAATTGAAACATTTTCCTGGGCTTGGAAAGATGGGGATTGGGATCCAGGTGCACTATCTAGATTAGCCAATTGTGAAATGCTGGGAATCCCCAGTCCCTAGGGACATTTCCAAATATAGGATGGTGGTTAGGTCTTAAGGCAAAGTGGAGGTTTGAAAGCTGTCTTAGTTACCTCGTTATGCTGGGATTTTCAGAATAGATGCCACCTGGCCATTATTAGGTGTGAATGAAGAATATTTTAATTGAAAATGCTAATGCAAGTATAGATTAGAGTCCTTTGCATTTAAACATCTTCATTTATGGTTTGGGGCTAGGCAAAGGGAGCAGCTTTTTTCTCTCAGGTGGCCTTTGGTTCTAGTGAGCATAATGAGATTATATGGAGTGGTGCCAAGTCCTCTACCTTCTCTGCTCAGGGTAGTTGTTTCAGTGCTGGCAGTGTCATCATGACCCCCTCTGACCTGTCCAAGGAAGAGCCTGAGGAGCCAAGGCCAGGGAACCAGGAAGATCAGGGGGATCGAGAAGGGTTTGTCACTGCAGAGAAACCCGACCATGCTCCAGCAGCAGCAGATGCCACTCTGCCAGAGCCTGAAAGAGAGACCTAACCATCAGCCTCTGAGATAGGCACTAGGCTTCCACCAGGCATAGCCTTTCTTATATATATATATATAATTACTAGCCACAAAAACTACAAAAAAGGGAAAAGGGGAACAGGGGGAAAGGGAAGAAACAACATATAAAAACCACACACTACATCTACAAGTATTGCATTTCCTTCATAATACAATTATTTAAAGTTAAACTTTCTAATATGCTATTAGATTGGTAGATCTTATAAAGTACAAACTACAGTCAGGATCAGGTCTTCTCCCCCCGCCCCCTGCGTCTCGGTCGCAGCTCTCTCTGAACAGCTACAGTAGCTGCGCTCACTCCCTCCTCCCCCTCCTCCCCATCAGATCCTAAATCTTCTCCTTGCTGAAACTCTTGATGATTAAACACAAAGTCCCTCAGCTGTGCTTCCGATATTATCTTGTAGGCTTGGTCTTTATAACTGAACCAGATACCTTCCAGAAATAGCCATTTGTATTTTATTTCACGCTTCCTCAGAACAGCTGCAAATCTTTTATATTTGAATCTTCTTTTCCGAGCTAAAAATGTAACGTCCTTCAATATCTTAACCTTGTTACCCAGAAAGTCCAAGTCCACATTATATGAATTATATAAGATGGTGTCCCGAGTCTTCTTAGATGAAAAGTCAATAATAATCTCGCGAGGCAGCTGATGCTTCATTGCATATTTTGAAGATATCCGACGGACTTCCAGAATATCGCTTTTTAACTCTTCTTTAGTTGCCTTTGCGAATAACGCCAAAAGTTCCAACACCAAGTCCTTTAAGTTTTCACTCTCCTCCTCCTTCACATTCTGAAGACGCAAAACCGTCTGAGCACGATCCACTTGTAACCCTATCAATTGATTCTCCAAAAGCTTTACTTCTTTGTTTGTTGCTTTCATGAGTACTGCGTTTTCCCGAGCAGACTGCTCTGCCCCAGACGCTACGTCTTTAATGGTTTTCACCTCGTTTTCAACTGAACCAACCCTTTGACCGATTTCATTTAGCTTATCAACAAAGGGCTTCATTGCTTCAATGACCGACCGCTTAACCACCTCTTCAAGAGACTCTCCTTTCCCCTGCAAAGCAGCCGAAACAGATTTGCCCAGAGCCGGGCTTTGCTTTTTTGTCGCCATCTTAGGGGGGGAGTCCACCAACTAAGTTCCAAAACTCAATTAAGGGGAAGATATCCGAACCTTCTTAGCTTCAGCTCCCACCAATCCTTTGCATACGCTTAGAATAACAGAAGGGATTCGCTTACTTCCAGGTTTTCACATTAAATCTGCTTGTTGCCGTTCTCCATGGCCCGGCAGCACGCAATGTGCTGCGCAAGTCTGCCGGCCTCCGTAGGAGCAAACGGGCAATTTATCCCCTGCATCGACTTCAGGGGGCTCTTCCCATGGTGCTCCGGACCCTGACCCCCTCACTGGGAGTCCTGGGGGTTAACCCTCGCAGGCCAACCACCCGGTCAGGCTGCTCGGGCGCTTCCTCCCGGACGTGCGGAGAGGAGCATCCGACATGGCCGGGAAAACGAAACCGAATCACCAGGCATAGCCTTTCATGAGCCATTCCCATGCCATAAAATTGGCATTGGCAGAAGGCCATGACAGAAGCAGGAGATAAAGTGCCAAATTGGCAGTGCACTTCCCAGCCTGGATCCAGACCAGAGCTCTGAGCAGTACTTCTTTGCAGGTTCCTAAACAAAGCCCAGCACAAACTCCGGAGCCTCAATACCTGCCAGCAACTACTGAAGGTTTGGAAGGTTGCATTGCTGGATCAGTTGGTCCACTAGACACAAGCCCTATGCTCTAAGCTTCAGTCTGTGCTCCCAAGTCTAGCCAGCCAAGCCTGAGGCCTTAGTTCAGAGGAGCCTAGACCCAGCCTGCCTGCAGAGCACAGGACAGGCATTACGTGACCTTACCAAACTTCTTTCCAGTGCCATAACTGCAGTATTCAATTACTGAGGTAACATAGTATCCAGGTCCCTTTTTTACCTAAGAGAGTGTGAAACTGGCACACCAAATGTAACAGGAAATTAAAAACAAGACAGTTTCCTCCTAAGCATCAAACGGTGCAAGTGTCTCCAACAATTGAAGAAGTCCTTTGAGGAAATGTGAGCCTTCCAACAACTCAGTGTCTTCCAAAATAATCTGGTTTGTTTGGGCTAGTAATTAAAACAAATCAAAAGTCCTATAGGGAAATCACAGTACTTTGAATTCAAATAGGTACTGGATGTTCTGCAGGGCCTACAAGACGGAGATGTTCCACCAGGCCTTTGACTAGGGGCCAGCTTTTTGTCCCCCTTCTGACCATCATACCTTCTTTTTGCAGCCGCCCTTGAGTTACATCGTTGTGGTGCCAGGGTTTATGATGATCTTGCAGTAGCCAATCTGTCAGATGGCACCTAAATTTTAATATGTTAATGTGTTAATAAGGTTTTTATTGTATTTTAACAGTACATTTGTTGGAAGCCGCCCTGAACCCGTTTGTGGGAAGGGTGGGGTATAAGTTGAATAAAGATGGATGGATGGATGTTTAGGTCTGATACATAGAGCATCTCAGCCTAATCTCCATCTTCCCATCACTATTTAGACCTGTGAATACTACCCTAGATTCTACCTTATGTGGCAAGGAAGACTGGAAGGGGGAATGTATTGCAGGGGCAATTGTTTTTGAATGTGGATAGTTTCGACCCTATGCTGCTATTTATGAGTTTTTAACTAAAACAATAATTAGCTTTTCAAAACTTTGTAAGGTGTGTCAGATTGCTTCCACTGAGTTTGACAATAGAATTTAGATTGATTCTATATTATTTTTGTTGCTTGAAAATTAAACCAATTAATTTTGCAATCTGACTTTTTAAAGTTCTGAAATCCACAACACCAAGCAAAAATCAGAATTTGAATTAATTAATTTTATTACAGAGAAAACAGCTTTAAGGATGAAGGTATTTCTGTGTTAGAGAAAGAAATATCACTAATATTTTGACCTTGAATATCCACTAACATTTTATTCCATATTGTTAAAAAAGATAATGCTCAAAGGGTGTACACACAGATCATTTTAAATAGAATTTCTCCCAGTCTAATCTATGGACATTTTTGTGGAATCATCTCAAAATAAAACCGCTATAAACTGTTTCATTTAGTGGTGATTGTTGTGTCTTCAGGCTGTAGCAAACACAGCCATGAACTTCATTAATCATATCTTTGTTGCACGGTTATGCTTACAAAGACAGCTCCGTGCATTTCAGAGATGTTTTCACATCTTTCCCCATACTATGTGGTTGTGGCTTCCTTGGAGTTATTTGGAGATTCCTTACACTGGGGGAAATCCATCCTATAACCAACAAAAATCACTAGCTGATATCATTAACTGAATTAAAGGACATTTGGATTCTTACATATTATGAGGGGGATAGAGCTAAAATACTGAGTTACAACTCTACCAGCTTCCAATCTCTAACCGCCCAATTCCCTCAAAGCATTAACATTCATTTTCTCAGGAACTTGGCTGAGAAGACCAAGGTATTAACATAAAGTGAGAAAAGATTAGTGTGAATACCCCAGATCAGAATGAACGAGTTTACTTAACTAGGAAGTTAAATTTATTAACAAATCCAACGAATTTAGAATTGTAGTCAAAAAATCAAAAGACCAAAATGTTGCTTCTACATAATATAGTTGGCTGGTATTTATTTCTCTTTTGTGGTTGAGGCATACTTAGGTAATTTTAGGCCCTGAAAATAGTGGTTTTATGGAGTCCTCTTTCCATTACAAGATTCAACTGAAGTGAGAGATACTGGCAAAATTCATAGTCTCTTGGCTCAGAGTAGTAAACCCAAGCTTTTCCTCACCTCCTCCTCTTACAATCCCATGTCAATTTCTTTGCCTTACTGACAGGGAAAGATGTGGCATTGAAAGGCAATCAAGAGGAGAGAAAAATTTTGTACTGCCATCCCTCCATCCTTCTTTATTCCTCCACTGCCTCACTTCTCGAGTAGTAGAGAATTGTAGTTCCCAGAATGCTTGATACAAGTTAATGTGATGCAGTTTGGGGAACTACAATTTCCAGAACACACTGGGAAAAAGAAGGGGAAAAAAAGATGGGGATGAGCTGGTGAGGAGATCGCTGTCTCAAGCTACAGCTTGTATTTGGGTGTCCCCTCCCCTTGCTGAGCAAGATTATCTGGGTCCTTGAACTTTTGCTTTGTCTGGCCCTGATGGCTGCAGAAGATACAAAAAGGCAGCAGTTTTAATCTGGAACTGGAAACTGTTCCTTCTTGCCAGAAGGAATTGAGTGAACATAGCTTCTGCTAACTCCAGACTGAAGACCTTTAACTAAAGACTTGGCTGTGTATTTATAACAAGCTTTGTTGTGAAGCTGATGCAACCAGTTTTAGGAATGGCTCCCTGGTTTATCATATGAGGCAAGACAAGTCTGGACTTGCCCTAGGCTCTCTAAATTCAATATATATATGCAGCCTCATCCCTTAGAAATTAAGGTATTAGAATATTCACATAGATATTACAGAGGGTTGTAAGTAATTTCAGTAGCGATACTTTGCCTCCATATCCAAAATTTTTTTTTTAATTATGAGATTGTCAGAATTTTGCAATGCTTTAAGATCCATCAAATGTATCATCATTAGTTGTAAAATAATCTATTTAAATATATAGAATTTTTTTTAAGAATGCAAAAGGGAGTACCAAAATGGACTAAGTGAGATATTTTTTTTTTCAAAATACTCTGCATGATGATACATGAGGTGTACAAAAATAATTCACTACAGAACTTTAATAGATTGATTTTATCACATATCATTATACCACACCCTCTTAATCTAAATCAGTGGTATCTATAATGCTAGCTCACCGGCAATAAGGGCTGCCAGGTCCAGGTTGGGAAATTTCTGGAGATTTTGGGGTTGGATCCTGGAAAGGGTGGGTGTTGGGGAGGGGAAGAGCCTCAGTGTGGTATAATTCCATAGAGTTCACCCTTCAAACAGGGCTGGCGCCACCATTGAGGTGGTGAGGCAGGCACCATGGGCGTCAGGTGCTGGAGGGGGTGCCAGAGGGGCTGCCGGGGGCGGAGGTGTGTGCCATGGAACTGGCATGCCTGGCTCACAGCTGCTGCAGCCAGCCAGCCCCACACCGCTGCTACTGCCGCCGCCGCCACACGCCCCTGGCTGGGCACAGCAGCCGCAGGCCAGGCATGGCAGGCGTCCAGGTCGGCGTGCGGAGCGCAGGCAGCCTCCATGCACCGACCCAGCCTCCCACCAGCTAATGGGCCTGGCTTTGCTGTATGATGACATCATCACACGGTGACATCACACAGTCCGGGTGCGCGTGCGCACTGTGTGCACGTGTGTGGGGGGGCAGCCTCAGGCGCCAGAAACCCTGGTGCCGCCCCTGCCTTCAAAGCAGCCATTTTCTCCAGGGGAACTGATCTCTGTTGCCCGGAGAACAGTTGTAATTCCAGGAGATCTCCAGCTATCACCTGGAGGCTGGCAAGACTACTGGCAATTGATGCTGAATTCTAGGTAAGCCTCGGTGATAAAATATTCTTTTATTAAACTATTTATATCCCACCTGTATATAAAACAGAACTATTTAGGAGAGCATTTTTATAAAAGAATAAAGCTACAGTATAATAGAATGTTTCAGGAAGAGGGAATGGGTTTGTGGACTATACTACTAATATGTATTATCTGTTGCTGTATGTTTTTTTCTATCTCTTTTTTTTGTATATCTCCCTTATATTTCTAGTTATATAATACCATGTTTACCATGTCATGTTTAATATTTATGCCTTGTTTCAGATTTCTGCAATCCTAGTCCTGTTGCATTGTTTATTAGATGTCTCCTTGTCCAATTAATTGCTCTGATTTACATTATGTATCCTCCTTATGTCTCAATAGGAAAGGGGGACAATAAATAAAAAAATATGTTTACAGCAGCCTAAAAAACACAGTTAAAAACATCACAATTTAAAACATACAAAATCAAATTGCAACCCTTCCCTTTAAAGATACCCACATTCTATATCCCTTAAAAGCCATAGAAAATAAAATGACATTGTAACGTCTCCAGAAGGTTTCACTTCACTTTCTGTCTTTTTAGGAAGTCCATTCTACAAAGTGGAAGTGACAGTGGAGAGGCATGGGCTCTAGTTGATGTTGGGTGGGTTTCCTTAAATAGGATAACAGCCAGTAGGTGGCAGACTGAGGACTGTAGTCTGAGGAACATATGGGAGTATATGTGGGTTCCAGACAATAAAGGACTTTAAAAATCATAACCAAGCATCTTGACCTGGACTCAGAAACAACCTGTCAACAAATATAGCTATTTTTAGATAGGCAAAATACGTTCCTATAGGCTAGCACCTCACAATAAGGCTGCCACATTCTATACCAATAGTTTCTGTGTTGTCTTCAAGGGCTGGGCAACATAGAGTACATTACATCTACATCAATCCATATGTCTCTAAAGGACCACTTTCCCCATCCACATGGCTGGGCATTAGGGTCTTCCTCTGAAGCCTTTCTTGGTGCCCTTGTTTATTTAGAAGTACCTGAACTTTGGAATTTTCTTCTCTGGAAGATTTGTTTGGCACTATTATTAATGAGAGACCTTCAGAATGTCCTACCGTTAACAGACTTGCTCAGATTCTGCAAACTGGAGGACGTGGCTTCTTTTATTGAGTCAAGCCAGCTCATTTGGGGTCTTCCTCTTTTCCTACTGCCTTCCACTTTTCCTAGCATTATTGACTTTTCCAGAGAATCTTGTCTTCCCACGATGTGACCAAAGTACGATAGTTTTGTCATTTTAGCTTCTAGGGAGAATTCAGGCTTGATTTGATCTAGTACCCACTTACGTCTTTTTGGCCATCCATGGTATCCGCAAAACTCTCCTCCAGCACCACATTTAAATGAATCACAACACAACAAGAAGTTTATTATTACGGTCTGAGATCAGCATAAGCAGAACATTAAAATCATTTAAAAGTTCAAATGGAATGCAAATGAATCAGTTTTCATCCTGTCAGTTTTCTTCACCATCCAACTTTCACCATCCATACGTAGTAATGAGGAATACCATAGTTTGGATTATCTTGATCTTGGTTCTCAGAGAGACATCTTTATCTTTGAGGATCTTTCAGGTGCCAGACCAGAATCTTGTTTTCCCATACATTTTAGTAATGATGTTTATGAACTGGTAAGTACATTTTCAGTCTGTACCTGATTATTCAGTCTGTACCTGATTATTCTTATTTAAATTAGTTTTAAAATGTTGTAAATTTTTTAGTGTATTGATGTTCACCACCTTGGAGACCCTACTTTGGTGGAATGGTGGCGTACAGATGTTTTAAATAAATGAATGATTTGATGTTATTCTATTGATATTTCTAACCTGCTTTTGAGAATTTTTAAAATGGATAATAAAGCATGTTATTTTTAAAAAAATTGCTAACACGTGGTGCAATGTAAGTTCAACTACAGATTTCTGTGTTTTAAACAAAACAGTGATTTACTCATTGTTCTACCTGTTTCATATGTCAGGTGCATTTACAGGAACAGTAGCTATGAAAATTTATGGGTTTCAAACAATGTTCAGAGTTCATAAGGTTTCGTTAAAGGGGGAAAACTTAGCCTATGTCACAGTGAAAACAGCCTTCTGCAGAAAATATGTAATTAGGGATGCGAGTTGTATGATGGAAAGGGTAGAATAGTACCTGCTCTCCAGCTTCTAACCTACATGCATTCATCAGATACTCTGCATGTGTTTAAGCCATAAACAAAAATCAGAATTTTCTAGAAATGCATGGTGCTGGAACATATGGAGATGATCTACATGTGTAAGCTCTGTTTATTAGAGCTGATAAATGCATATAACTACAATGTGGTATACTACTGTGTTCGAAGGTGGTATACAGTGAAGAATGAAATCCAATTAGGGGCCAAGCTAGATGTGCAGGTTTTTAACAAGTTAAGTCGGAGTTCTCTGGACCCAAGTTCCCTGCAGCCACACAGCACCTTTGGGGAATGGCTGTTAATAAAGGAGAGCCCAAACAGCCTCAGAATGCCTCCACTTGGGGAGAAGGGGCTCCTCCCTCTACCCTCAAGTTGTTTCCCATTGTCAAAATAGCTGGGGAGGGAGGTTTTTTTCCTGTTTTTTTTCATGTGAAGTAATGCATGTGGAGCAGTAAAAACAGGGCAGAAACTTCCCGCATGCTGTTGTGACATGAGAAATGGCTTAAGGGGCGAGGGAGGAGCCCCTCCTCCCCTCCACAGAGTCATTCTGAGGCTGTTTGGGTTCACCTTTATTTTTAACAGCTATTTACTTTTTAACTGATGTATGGCTGTGGAGAATCCTGGCCCAACTCTTTAAAAACCTACATGGGAGGGGGCAGGGCGTCAGCGTGTATGCTAGACGCGTGAGTTTCAGGCTCCTGGATCTTCCCTTCCCCCGACTGAATTATTCGCTCCTTAAAGTGATCCTAACAAGCTACAACTATGGGCAAGACAGGAGCAAATTAAAATAAATCTTCAGAGCCGATTTCACAATCAGTAAAAACCTTTTTTTCGGCGGGAGAGCACAGAAACAGCGCTGCAGCTGAACCCCACTCTACAGCCAAAATGGCCTCTGTCATTGCTGAGGAAATAACTGACACAGAAACCTAGGTACAAGAAACAAACCTAAGTATTAAAATAGATCAACTGGAAGATAAAATTGCCAATAGAATGGAGAGACTTCTGAAACCTATGAAGGATCAATTGACTGCAATATCTGAGTCTCTCCAGCAAGTAACTCGCACTGCAGACTCTGCTTTAGAGCTTAACTTGTCCTTGCAAAAAGAAACACGCACTCTGCAGGCTAGCGAGAGCTGGATGAGAAATAAAATCATGGACCTGGAAAATAAATGGAAATCAAATAATTTAAAATTTCGCGGATTCTCAGAATCAGAAGAAGGCTCAACTGAGTTAATAGTCTTCCTTTCAGGATGGCTGGCTCAGGAACTACAATTGGAAGACGGTGTGGCACCAAATATTGTAGCTGCGTATAGGATGGGCTCCCTCCGCAACTTAAGAAAAAACACTAACAGAGATATTATTGTTACGTTTATGGACTCACGTACTAAAGAGAAAATCCTTCAAGAGGCTAGAAAAAGAGGCTTTTTCCTTTTTCAAGGGCAGAGAATTCAAGTTTTCCAGGACTTGTCAAGCGAAACCCTTTTGCAGAGAAGAGAGCTTAAACCCATAACCACTCAACTAAACAGCGCAAACATCAGATACAAATGGGTGGCCTCCTCTAAACTCCAAGTAGTACATCAGGGAAGAACTCTTCAAGCAACGGATCTGTTATCTGGCACATCTCTTCTTAAGGAACTGAACTTATCCTCACCGGATCTGAACAAAAGCTCTACTGTCGCACAGAAATCCTCCACTATGACGGGATGGGCCACGATACCGATGAAAACAACTGCCTGAGGGAGAAAATGCATGCAAGCAACCATCATTTCTTAGAGTTTTTCTCTAGCGTTTCTGTCTGTCAATATTGTTCTTGCCCCTAACATTTCTTCTTCTTCTCTATCTGTAGCTTCAGACCTTTCTGTATCTGTAGTCCTCATCTCTTTTCTACTTCTTCAGTCGGGGGGGGGAGGGGGGGCTAAACCTGGTACTCATTTTAGTTCCCAGTTGTATAGGATCCTCCAGAAAAGGGGAGAACCTAACCATTCTCCTTATTTGTGTTAACACAGGCAGTTTAGACCTGTGCCTCTGGAGAGATTGCTCCTTCACACGAAGGAGCAGTATTATGTTAACTGGTGTTTTGTTTTTGTTCAAGGGGGTGGGATGGGGTTATTGTATTAATGTTACAGTTCTGTTTGACAACATATATTATGCAATATTGGAGGAACCATACAGAGTAACTGAAAATAGGTTATCAAAGACTCAGAGGATGCCTTATTTCCTCATGCTCACAGAGTTTTATCTGTCCGTTATATCATTCTATTTAACACATAACTAATGACAGATAGAATCAAAATTATTACTCTAAATTGCAGAGGATTAAACAATCCTATAAAACTTAAACGTGTTACTACAGCTTTAGTGAAGCAAGGGGTAGACATACTGTTTTTGCAAGAAACCCATTATAGGAAAGAAATGCCTCAGGTATTAAAGTCTAATCGTTTCAATGTGCACTTTCAAGCCCCAGGCTCATCCAGTGCCAGGGGTGTTGCAATCTTAATCTCAAAGAATGTTAGATTCCAATGTGAAGACTCAAAAATAGATCCTAGGGGACGCTTTATTTTTGTCAAAGGGGTTCTGGAAGAAACAAAAATAACCTTGGCATCTATTTACGCTCCAAATGACAAGCAAATTGAATTTCTTCATGAAACTCTATCTAATTTAAGGTTGTATGCAGATGGTGAAATTTTGGCAGGGGGGGATTTTAACTGCATAGCAGATTCAAACCTGGATCGATCCCAAAACAACAGGGTACGTCAGAGAAACAAAGTAAATCGATCAAACCTCAATTTACTATTTGACAAATTTGAGTTTAAGGATGTGTGGCGCTCACAGCACGGCCTAGAGAAAGACTTTACCTATTTTTCTGCCCGTCATCAAATCCATACTAGAATAGATTACATATTGGCTTCCCCCAAAATTTATCATAATATAATCTCTTCCACCATAGGCAGTAAAATCTGGACGGACCATGCCTGGGTAGACTGTTTTTTGACCTTTCCGGAAAAAATAAAACAAGACACTCACTGGATACTGAACAAATCTCTTTTATTACACCCAACAATTAAAAAAGAAATTGAATTAGAACTGGAAAATTATTTCAAAGAGAATACAGAAGGTGAAGTCTCTCAAGCAATAATTTGGGAAGCCATGAAGGCTGTAGTCAGAGGTAAAATCATATCATTAGCCTCATTCTATAAAAAAGAGAAAGAGAAGACTAGATCAGAAATTATATCCAAAATCCATGCTCTTGAAAACAAACACAAAAAATACTGCAATAAGAAAGACTATAACCAATTGACTTTAGAAAGGAAAAAGCTGGAGGCACTTGAGACATCTTCCATACAAAAGAACCTACTGTTCTTAAAACAGAGGTACTGGCACAAAACCCCTAAAACGTTACACCTCCTAGCTTGGAAAGTTAAAAAGAAATCCTCTTCCAACCAAATTTCTTTAATTAAAAGAAATGGTAAATCTCACACTTCCAATAATAAGGAAATCCTAGATATATTTCGTGACTTTTATTCTACTTTATATAAATCAAAGAATCCAACACCATCTGGTATTGAGGACTTCCTAAGCTCTCTTACAACCTTGAAACAAATTACTCCAGAGCATAAAGCTTCCCTAGATCTACCGATCTCCTCTCAGGAAATCACTGAAGTCATCAAAAATCTCAAACTAAATAAAACTCCCGGCAGAGATGGCTTCCCTGCCGAATTTTATAAAAAGTTTATACACATTCTGACAGAACCCCTTCGCCAAACTTGCAATGCAATCCTTTTAAAAGGCAACTTCCCAAAAACATGGTATGAAGCTACAATTATTGTAATCCCTAAACCAGGGAAGGATGCCACCCTCCCATCTTCTTACCGTCCCATATCATTACTAAATCAGGACGCAAAGATATTTACAGCAGTACTGGCTAATCGTCTGAATAAAATCATAAGTCATTACATACAATCTGATCAAACTGGCTTCATACCAAACAGGAGTATTACAGATAATGTAAGAAAAACTCTAAACATTATCAATCACTGTAAAACCAATCAAATAGAGTCGATCCTGCTCTCATTAGATGCTGAAAAAGCCTTTGACATCTTAGAAACAAATTATTTAATAAGATTGCTCTCTAGGATGGGATTTGGCCATTCTTTTATTCAGATTATCAAACTATTATATGCTTCTCCTAAGGCCCAAATAAAACTCAATGGATTGAAATCAAAAGACTTTGAGCTCACAAGAGGAACCAGACAGGGATGCCCGCTTTCCCCATTATTATTTGCCTTATCCATAGAACCTCTGGCTGAGGCTATACGGCAAAACAACGCCATTAGTGGCATCACTATTGGAAAACGCGTTTATAAAATTTCCCTGTTTGCGGACGACATGGTCCTTTACCTTGCACATCCATGCACCTCATTACCAGCCCTGGAAAAAACCCTGCATGATTTTGGTTACATTTCAGGTCTTAAAATTAATAAAACCAAATCAGAAATTTACCCTATTCACCTAACTCCAATCATTAGGTCAGAGATGGCTTCTAATTTTACATATCAATGGACCCATAAGCAATGGACTTATTTAGGCATTAAGATACCAGTTGATTTACTGGATATAAAAGAAGCTAACTTTAAACCGTTACAAAAAAAGATAAAAGACAAAATTAAAGAGTGGGCGGAAATGAAGTTGTCGTGGGCAGAAAAGATTAATCTGGTAAAATCTATGATTCTCCCACAATTTTTATTTAATTTCCGCATGCTACCAATTAAACTTACAGATCAAGATTTCCAACATTGGCAAACAATTATAAACAGTTTTATATGGGATGGCAAACGCCCTAGGATAAACTATTTAACCATGAAACGGTCTGCTAAGAAAGGTGGATTATCAGTCCCAGACTTAAAACAATACTACATAGCTGCCCAACTAGCAAACATCGTAATACTATTAAATACTGTAGAAGGTTCAGGTTGGCCACAAATTGAATCATCACACATCTACCCACACGACTTACAGGATGTGATATGGGCTGAACCTAAGAATAGACCACCTCAAATTCATACTAACCCCTTTCTAAGAACCACCTTAGACATATGGGACAAGTTAAGGCAACATCTTGCTCCAACCATCTCGCCATTATCATCTTTTATAGATCAGAATTGGTTCCCACCTGGCATGGACTTAAATTCTTTTAAATTATGGAAAGTAATTAAACAAAACAGGATTATTGATATAACCAAACATGGGATTATCCTGAACAAGGCTCAAATAGAAAAGGATACAAATGCTACGATCCCATGGTTTCAATACCTCCAAATCAGACACCTACTAGAAAGTCAGCCACTTGTAACCTCATTAAAGCGTGAACTAACTGACTTTGAATATTTACTTAAATTAACACAATCTCATAGGAAAGGTTTAATAGCTAAAATATATGCTATTTTAAACTCAAGGAATGATCAGCTCACATTGAAATACCAAGCAAACTGGAGCAGAGACTGTAATACAATCTTATCTGATGCTCAGTGGTCTTCCATGTGGTCAGGAAACTGCTTGCAATCTAAAGCAGTGAGCATCAGAATGACATCCTTTAAAATAATGGCGAGGTGGTACCTGTCTCCCACTCTTCTCCACCACATTAATCATGAAACGAATCCACTATGCTGGAAACAGTGTGGACAAAATGGAGACTATATTCATCTATGGTGGTCTTGTCCTAAAATTCAGTTGTTCTGGGATCGAATCTTACAAAAAATTAAAACAATAACAAACTATGCAATTCCCAAGTGCCCTGAAGTAATCCTGCTAGGACTCTGGGAGGATCAGACGGTCCCATCTACTAGGAAAAATCTGATATTTTTATTGATTGCTGCGGCAAAATTGCTTTTAGCCTCAACCTGGAGACAGGAAAAAACTCCAAGTGTATCACAATGGCTCAGAAAACTATGGGACATTTTCATAATGGAAAAAATAGCGGATCACCTTAAAGGCTTAGATAATCCACAATATCAATCGTGCTTTCTTGTACAATGGCTACCATTTTTAACCTATTGTCATAATACCAATCAGTTACCTAACGTAGATTTACATACACTTAGCTTCTTTGCTATAATGTGACTTCTTATACTCAGTGTATTGTTTTCAATGTTAATATTGGCTGTTTGTTAAAACATCAAGGTTTTCATCTCTTCCATGTATTGCCCATTATGCTGTTGTTTAATTTGGTTATTTGTAGTTTTGGAAAAAGTTATATAAAAATGCAAAATAAAAAGTAAAAATAAATAAATAAATAAAAACCTACATGTTTAGAGAGACCCGAGGAAGCATTACTACATGGAGAAGTGGCTAGCTCAGTGCAAAGCCAGCTTAATCTTTTTCATTAGAAATATTGGTAATTATAGATTATTTTCACAAGAGTTATTAACTGCTTTTTGTACCTGTCAGCTTTTTCAATTTTGAATGTAATCTTCTTAAATAAAAGTTTAAAACTCTGGGGTTTTGTATATCTCACTCACCTGCTCCTAGATGCTCTGTCCTCACAAAAGAGTAAGTGAAGGGAAACAAATCAGAGAGGAAGAGTGACCTCTGGCTTTTTCTGGAGTAATAGGTCCCCAGTTCTCTAGAGCAGGGGTGGGCAAATTGCGGCCCACAGGCCACATGCGGCCCACTACAGAGTTTTTTGTGGCCCGCCAAGACAGTCAGAAAAATCCGCCTTGAACCGAGATTTCCTTCCTGTGCTTGCAGCTATAGCTTATATGAAATTAGCACAATAAATAAATTGAATAAAACTACCACTATTTTATTTAATTTATATCTATTGATTTTTATGATACAATTTATACCATTTCTGAAATGCAAAGTTAACTAATGAATGCAATCATTTTAAATGGTGCGGCCCTCCGCTAACCTCCGCTCCCACAAAGTGGCCCCCGAGCCAAAACAATTGCCCGCCCCTGCTCTAGAGTGATAACTTACAGAATAAGCATAGGTTAATATGTGTTTTTGTTTTTTGGATTTTAATTTACAAAATAATTATGTTTTGTTCAAGCCAGGTATAATTCACAAATACTGATCACTGTATGATAAATGTCTGTCTTGAAGTTACTCACCAACAAAATAAATTATTTGAGAAGAGATACAGCATGCTCAGGCTGCAGTCATATGATATAGAGGCAAACACTTTTGTCAGGGGTGGAGGGCCCCACCGCTACACTTACCTACTCTAAATAAGACTGGCAGGAGGCAGCCTTGCTAAAGGACCACTGAAGCAGGCAGTTTTACCATCAGCTATGGAGAAAGAAGCAAGGGCACCCCCAGAGATGCCCCAGCAGCAGTCTCAGAACCTTGCAAGCCCAACTCATACCTCAGAATGAAGGCAGGACTTAGGCAGCAGACTCCACCTGGGAGCAGGCAGGAGGAGGATGCGAGCAGTAGCTGGGGCATCCTGGGCAAGCAGGAGGAGCAACCTCTTAAAACTTCTGAGGAGAGTGGGACAGGAGAAGGGAGGGTCCAATCATGGAAGCCATTGGCCCAGATTTCCTTCACTCACCTTGGGCCACCCTTGAAGAAAGGGCATTAAGGAGAGTCCAGTTCAGCTCCCCTCATCTTTTATTAAGCTATCCTAGGGCAGGTGGAAAGGTCATTACTCCCAAAGTGAGGGTGCTAACCCCCCCCCTTCTACATGTTTTAAAACACATCCACAGCTGGACTAAGAAAAGGGGGTCCTGGAGAATACCACAGCTCCATACTCTGACCTGGTGCAGAGGGAGCCTGACAATCTTCTTAATAATCATGCCTGTACACTTTCTTCCTTTTTATTCCCCACCATATGTGAAGCATGATTGAAGACTTCTTGTTTTTGCATATCTTTAACTCCAACATGACACTCCAGCTTAAAATAACTCTTGTCAGGCTAAAACAGTGTTAAAAATCAACCCCTTAATTAAAAACATGAGTAAACGGAACTGTTTTGGCCTAGTGCCTAAACAAAAGCATCATAGACGCCAAGCAAGCCTCAAGCAGAAGGGCATTCCACAAATGTGGCACCACTACTGAAAAAGCCCTGTCTTTAGTTGCCACCCTCCTCACCTCTGAAAGCAGGGGCACAGAGAGCAGGACTTTTGAGCAGATCTTAGCTGGTAGACTGAACAGTATGGGAGGAGGTGGTCTTTCAAGTCCCAGTTTGCCCAGGTGCCCAAGGTGGCCATTAAGATTAATTAGATTGAAGACTTCCAAATTAATGCAGGAATTAATGCATGAGTGTGTCTATTAACCATGTTTTTCATCTTTGGTCTTCCGGTGCAGTCCCACATGGGCAGGCCTGCCAATTCGGAGTTTTTTTAGGTGAAAATCCACCAGGGGCGCCCTCACCTCCTACTGCGCATATGTGGCCACTTCCCACCGAAAACAGCCCCTTAGGAGGCGGGGCACCCTTTGCTACCCGCAGTTCCAATTTTACTGCTGTTACAAGAGGGTCTAGCTGATCAAGCTACAGATAAGTAGCTACTGTTTCTTGTCTTGTAAGCATATTGGTGTCTAAAAATGTCAGAGAAAGCATTGTTCAACTGTTGCATGAAATGCAATGCTAAAATGACTAAAACCGACGGACATTCTTTTTGTTTGATGTACTTGGGGGAGGCGTTCAACACCCAGTCATGCCAGCATTGCTTGAGTTTTACTACTAAAGTCAGGGCAGAAAGAGCTGGCTGTTTGACGGCATCCTTGTGGTGAGGAGTTCTTGAGGCTGCAGAGGACTTGTCAAAGGCCAAGAAATCAGCCCAGGCCATTGGATCTGAAAGCCCCAACAACTCCAAGACCCCCTTCAACTCCGATAGCCAGTACATCGGGTTCGAAGACTCCTAGGAGCCGAGCACCATCCATCTCATCCAAGGTGTCTAATCTCACAAATGCGACTCGTTTGGACTTGAAGACTCCTTGGAGTCAAGCACCAACTTCACTTGAAGTCTCCAGCCTCCTGAATCTGTCCCGGGTGCATACTCTGACTTGGAACTGAAGTCTCTGGCACAATCGCATCCGATGACTGGGTTCCAGCACCTGAAGTCAAAGGAACCAAGGACGACAACAACTCCGGCAGCACTGCAGTCAGATCCGAGCGTGAGAGAGATGTTGGAGGGAGAACCACCAAGGAAGAAAACAAAAAAAACCCAAAGCATCTGTCTGTACAGGAGCCACGAAGAGTATCCCCGAGGGAAGAGTGGATAGAAGAAGAGGTCCTAATAGTTGACCCACCGCCTACTCTTCGGCACACTCTTAAGTCACCCTCTTCCCATTCCAGGTCATGGTCAGCTCACTCCTCAGAAGAGGAGGGTGAAATTCCTCACAGGAAGCAAAGATCCCTTCCATCTCGAAGAATGGATCATTACTACTCCTGGGATGAGAGGTTATGGTACCAAAGGAAATCATCCTGCTGAAAGATAGACACATCTTTCACAGTTGCGATGTCAAAAGAACCATGACCTGCACCTTTGAGAAGACAATATTCCTTCTCAAGCTCAAGGATGGCTTTTCAGCTGTCAGAGCCAGACGTTGAAGTGGACCCCTATCATAGCAGGGACAATTCTAGTTTACCCTTAGAGACATCCCCTGAGGAAACTGTTGGGGGAGACAGGGGAAAAATTGCCTACTGATGACTTCCATTCATATACAGAACAGTTGTTAAGGATGGCCAGGGCACTCGAGATAGATATCAGCAGAGCCCAAACCGAAAGACAAAATTTTACAGAACCTATACTTGGTATATATTTCCAACATTGCGTTCCCAGTGGTTGAAGGGTTTATAGATATGATGAACACATTGAATCTAAAATCCGCTTCTGCACCTTCCACAATTAATAAGGCGGAGAGCCTCTACAGGAACAAGGATGATGCCTGTCCACACCTGTTGATCCATCCCCCTCCTTCATTGCTAGTGACAGAGGAAATGCAAATGAGGCAGAGACAGGGTGCACATTTGACTCCTTCTGACTAGGAGGGAAGGAAGCCGGATGCTTTGGGGAGGAAAATTTATTCCTCTGCAGCGCTGAACATAAAAGTAATGAACTTTGCTGCAATGGGGGGCTTACCAGCTATTCTTGTGGGGTAAAGCCACGGCTTTTCGTCCCAAACTACCAGAAGATCAAAGACCTTTCATAAATGTCATCCAGGAGGAGGCCACAAGGTTGGTGTGGCATCAGATAAATGCCAGCAGTTGTGTTGAGAAGGCATGCCTGGTTGAGGGCTATTGCAGAACCTATGGAGACTAGGAATAAGGTGGAGGACTTACCTTTCAAAGGGAAGATTGATTGAGGGCATGCTCTTATGGAGTGCTAATCTCTACTCAACAGGGGCAAGGAAGAAGCCACTTCAGGCAATCACAGTATAAGTTTACCAGGGGTACTCATATCCTACACAGAGGCTATGCCAGAATTCACAGGGCACCTTTTTGAAAAGGAAGCCAGTCCACAGAGTGAGAAAAGGGCTGCAGGCTCACCATTCTAAGGAGCAGCTCCCAAATCAAAAGCAGTTCCGACTAGAACAGGGGCCGGACCCTGTTTTTGGAGATAGGCTACATGATTATTATTCTGTTTGGTGTTGCATTACTACTGATATTTGGGTTCTCAAAATTGTTTATAATGGTTATAAAATTGAGCTTGAACTTTCCCCTCATCTGAGTCTCCCTACTTTCTGAGATTCGCAGACATGTGCTGAGTTGGGAGCAGAACTTTAAGCTCTACTAGGTAAGGGTGCAATACAGCAAATACCTGAGGGAGAGTTGCAATTAGTTTCTACTCCAGTTTTTCATGGTAGACAGAAAAGCCTGGAGACACCTACCAATTTTGGATTCACGTAAACTCAATACATTTATTAATACTTGTAAATTTCATATGACCACACTACATACAGTTATGACATTGATTATACCAGACTGTTGGTTCACTGTTCTTGACCTCAAGGATGCGTACTTCCAGATCTCTATTTTTGAAGTGCATAGGATATTCTTAAGGTTCACTTATGACAGGAAGGTGTACCAATATCAGGTCTTGCCTTTTGGGCTTTCCACAGCACCCGTGCCTTCACTAAATGCACGGACGTGGTTTATCACCCATTTGAGAACACAAAATTGCTGTATATAACCATACCTAGATGATTGACTGATTACCAGCCATTCCAAAGAAGACGTGTGCAGACAGGTCCAAATAACTCTGCATACTTGTTTAAGAGCCAGTTTGGTGTAGTGGTTAAGAGCACGGGACTCTAATCTGGAGAGCCGGGTTTGATTCCCCACTCCTCCACAAAGCCAGCTGGGTGACCTTGGGCGAGTCACAGTTCTCTTGAGCTCTCTTAGCCCCACCCACCTCACAGGGTGATTGTTGTGGGGTAATAATAACACTTTGTAAACCGCTCTGAGTGGGCATTAAGTTGTCCTGAAGGGCGGTATATAAATCGAATGTTATTATTATTAAAGTTGAGACTCTTTGTTAATAAAAAAAAATTCAAGTTGACACCAGTGAAGGAGGTCCAGTTTGTAGGAGCAGTCTTTAATAATACTCTGAATAAGGCCTTCCTTCCTGCAGAAAGGGTACAGAAGATAAAAGGACTAGTTAAAATGTTTCAAAAATGTCGTTTTCAGACAGCAAGGAGATTCCAAACCTTGTTGCGGTTCATGGCATGAACCACAGCAATGGTCCCAATTGCTAGGTTGAAAATGTGACTGTGGTTTATTTCTGTTTTCCACAGTGAGAGAGACTCATAGAATAAAAAATTAACATCCCTAGGGAGATCGTGAGGTAACTGCAGTGGTGGTCAGTAGATACACATTTACTAAAAAGGATTCAATTTGGACACAAGGTAACTGAAGTTTTCATTACTACCGACACCAGTGTAGGATGGGGGGCTCATTGTGGTGATTTTTATGCTTACAGGACGTAGGACGACATTGAGAAAGTCTCACATTAATCTCCTTGAATTAAAAGTGATCAATTACACTTTAATCTCATTTGCAGATGTGGTGACAGGAAAATCTGTCCTAATCCTCACAGACAATTCAACTGCTATGTTTTATATCAACAAGCAGGGAGGCACTACCAGTGGGTGCAGTGGTCCCTCAATCAATATTCCTGTAAAAAGCAACAAGATCCACCACCCAGGTAAATAGCTTGTTAATCTCCCATGTGGGATGGCACAGAAAGACAAAGATGAAAAACAGTGTTGCACTTACCTGTAACTGTTGTTCATCGAGGTCTTCCATGCAGGCACACATACTCTACCTCCTTCCCTGCTAAGGCTCTTTACTTACCTGGAGAGTACAGCGACGAAAGAGGACTGAGGGTAGCAAGGAGCGCCCCGCCTCCCAAGGGGCTGTTTTTGGCAGGAAGTGGCCACGCATGCGCAGTGGAAGGCAAGGGCGTCCCCTGGCAGATTTTCAGCTAAAAACCCTCCAAATTGACAGGCCTGCATGTATGCAGTCCCATGTGTGCCTGCACAGAAGACCTCAATGGAAAACAGTTACAGGTAAGTGCAACACTGGTTTTCCTCATCACAAACACAGATTTATTCATGTTGAGTAGAATCTCAGTTGGACGATAACCAGAGTAGGGGTTTCAAGATAACCTGTTTGCAGGCTCAGTAAAATGGAGAAGGAGCCTGTGGTGAATCCTAGGTAATGTGGATGTGTGTGATTTGAATCAGCCCAGGCAGCCCTATCCTGTGATGCAGCTTCATGCTAGTATGCTGGGCAGGTTAGTATAGCTGTGCCTCAGTTGATTTTTATGCTGCTTGAAAGTCTTGAAAGAGGAGGCACAACTTACCTGATTATTCACTGTCCGTCTTCTGTGCAGCCCCACATGGGACTGCGCCTGCGCAGGCCTGCCGACCGGATTTTTCTTTCTAGCAAACGTCCACTAGGGGGCGCATGTCCTTCCCAATGCGCATGCGTGGCCGTTTCCCGCCCGAGCGACATTGGGCGACGTCGCCCCCTTTCCCCTCAGTTTCTTCTTTGCCGCCGACCGGTAAAGACCTAGCTGTCCGCTTTTCTGAGGAAACTTTTTCTGAGGAAACTTTTTGCTAGTGAAGATGTCTGAGAAGTCGCTGTTCAAGCGCTGCTCCAACTGCTCCACTAAGATGACCAGGACGGACGGTCACGCCGTTTGCCTCGAGTGTCTCGGCGAGGGACACATCGTCGGAAAGTGTGAGCACTGTCAACGGTTCACCCCTAAGGCCAGGGCTGAGAGGGCTAATAGGCTGAATGCCCTGCTATGGAGACGGGCGATGCGGGTTTCGGGGGCTCCCGTTACCCCGGAGGGACCGCCACCGGCTGGTGGGACGGGTGACACCCCCCCTGAGAAGGGGTCCCAGAAGACCGCGTCCACTTCGCGTTCCCGCTCCCCGGATCGTCGCCAAGCCCGGCAGTTAACCCCGGATCCGAAGGGGACTGCGAGTTCCGCGTCGGGTCGCAAGCCCTTGGCACCAACGTCGGATCCGACTCGGAAACGTCACCGTTCCAGGTCCCCGTCGAGGTCGGAACCGACCTTCACACCGGCTCCGAAGGTGCCGAGAGCGTCATCGGAACCGAACATCCCGGCTGGGTCGGTTCCCAAACCATCGGATCCGCCATCGGCTCCGACTCCATCGGTTCCGAAGCTTGCTGAGTCGGCGCGCACCAGCCTCGCTCCAAAGACGGGCGCTCGGTCGAATCCGAAGACATCGGATCCGATTGGCAAGGACCGAAGCTCGGATCCGGCTTCGGCTGACAAGGGCGGTAAAAAGTCCAAGAAAAAGTCGAAGCACAGTCAATCGGCTTCGGTCCAAACGGATGAGGTCCTCTGGGAGAGGCCTTTGACTCCGTCGCCGCACCTGTCGCCTCCGCTGCACCACTCGTCTGATGATGATGGTGATCTGCCCGACGCGCCACCTCCGGCCCAGCAGTGGCATGCGGATGATTATGCGGACTGTGTGGACCGGCGTTACCACCTGCCACGGGCTGCATTTGACAGAGAGGGTTCCCTGTATGCCAGCTCTCCATCATTTGGCAGGGAGTATTGGGGTGACACTCGAAGTGAGTTCTCCCACTATGGTTCTCCCAGACACGGTTCACCTTACTATCCTGCTGAACCCTACCAGGGCCCGAGTCCCAGTCCTCCGTCTGACCCATCTCCGGATGACGTCATCATTGGGACCGGTCGTGTGTCACCATCTGAGGACTACCGGCTCTACTCTGAGCAGATGGTCAGGATGGCCCGTTCTCTTGACATCGAGATATCGGCTGTAGATCCTAAGCCAAAGGACAAAATTCTTCAATATGTCCAGTCCGGGAACCCTCCAACTATTGCCTTCCCATTCACTGAAGGCTTGGTAGAGATCATCCACGACATCTGTGAGAAGCCGGCCGCTGTGTACGCGACGTCCCGCAAGCTGGAAGCCCTGTACAAGACACGGGATGATGTTTGTGCATACCTCTTTGCACACCCGCCTCCTTCTTCCCTCATTACGGAAGAAATGCAGACCCGCCAACGCCAGGGGTCCTATGCGGTGCCCATTGACAAGGAGAGCAGGAAGTTGGATTCTTTGGGCAAGAAGCTATACTCTTCTGCTGCCCTCACGCTGAAAATCTCCAACTATTCAGCCATCATGGGGGCGTATCAGATATTCCTTTGGAACCGCATGGCGGCCTTCCTGGAGAAACTCCCAGCAGACCAGAGAGTGTTGGCGAAGGTGATCCTCGATGAGGCCCTGAGGCTTTCCCGGCAACAAATAAATGCGGGCCGTGACACAGTTGACACCTCTGCGAGGGCACTGGCTTCTTCCATCGTCCTGCGCCGACACTCGTGGCTCCGCACAACCGCGTTGCCAGTGGAGACACGCAATAAGGTGGAGAACCTGCCATTTGAGGGGCAATCCCTGTTTTCTACCAAAACGGATGACTACCTGTCGCAGAAGCGCAAGGATCGTATTACAGCCAGATCCTATGGTATTCTCCCGGCCAGACCACCCACCGAGAATCGTGGCCAGTATCGCCCTGCCCAGGGTTATCGTGGACGACAGCACCGGTACCAGCCGTATCCACGCTATGGTTCCTACCGGCCGTTCCAACCGCCAGGCTCTTACCAGCGCCGGAAGCCTACCTACCGCCCTCGTCGCGGCCCTCATGCCTCCGATACCAAAGAGTCAGCTACGCAACCAAAGCAGTTCTGACTAGAGCTCGAACAGTCTGTCGTGTTTGGAAACAGATTGGCTCAGTTTGCCTCTGCATGGTCGGAGATTACGTCCGATAGTTGGGTTCTTAAGATCGTTACAGTTGGATATAAAATTCAGTTTCATGTTTACCCAGTGTTGTCTCTTCCTGACCATTCAATACAATCCTCTTCTCATAACTTACAGGCTGAGGTTGTAGCACTGCTGGAGAAAGGGGCTGTGCGGGAGGTACTCCCTCAGGACCCCCCCTTAGGTTTTTATTCCAGGATGTTCTTGGTAGACAAGAAAGATGGAGGGGTACGACCCATCTTGGACCTACGAGAACTGAATAAGTTTGTTCTCGTCAAGAGGTTCAGGATGCTTACCTTGAACACGGTCCTACAGTTAATGCCCGAGGGCATGTGGTTCGCTGTCCTGGACCTCAAGGATGCATATTTTCATATTGCCATCCATCCTGATCATTGGAAGTACCTTAGGTTTCTAGGTAACAATAAGGCCTACCATTACCAAGTGCTTCCCTTTGGTCTCTCCACAGCCCCACGAGTTTTTTCTAAGTGTATGGCTGTGGTAGTGGCTTATTTGAGGGAACGGGGTTGTACCATCTATCCCTACCTTGACGATTGGCTTCTAGCAGCTCCCTCTGCTGATGCACTCATGGCCCAGATTAGTACAGTGATGCTCACCTGCTCCCGGTTAGGGCTTTTGGTCAATTTGCAAAAGTCTAACCTTACCCCATCCAGAAGAATACTGTTTATCGGTATGGAACTGGACGGTGGCGTAAATAGAGGTTTTCTCCCCAGGGAGCGTGCTTTAAAGATTGGCAGGATGGTGAACCTTTTTTCTAAGTGCAGGTTCCAATCCGTAACAGCGATCCAGAGGCTATTGGGCTACATGGCCTCTTCTACAGCTGTCACCCCTATGGCCCGGTTGCACATGCGACCTCTCCAGCTGTGGTTCCTGTCGGTTCATGATTTTGAGCACGATTCCCAGAATAAACGATATTCCATCCCCAGAGGGATTATCCGGGCCTTACGATGGTGGCTCGATGAGACTAACCTCCTTGGGGGTGTTGCGTTTGGGTCCATCCAAACCGAGATCACAATCTCCACTGATGCCTCCACGGTAGGATGGGGAGCCCAGTGTGGTGCCCTGAGGGCACATGGGGTTTGGTCAGAGCAGGAACGGGACGATCACATTAACCTGCTAGAATTGAGAGCGGTCCGTTATGCCCTTATCGCTTTCGCAGACACGCTGCAGCAGAAAGCAGTTCAGGTGCTCACAGACAATTGCACCACGATGTTCTACCTGAACAAGCAAGGGGGCACTACATCCAGGGCCCTCTGCGACGAGGCCGTTCGGATCTGGAACTGGGCCGTGGACAGAGGCGTGTTCATTCAGGCGGTCCATATTCCTGGCACCACCAATGTCATCGCGGACACGCTGATTCGGATGCGATTCGACAGCTACGAATGGACCGTAGCAGACAGATACCTGAACGCCATCTTTTTGGACTGGGGGTTCCCAGACGTAGACCTCTTTGCGGTGGAGGCCAACAAGAAGGCCCCACAATTCTGCTCCAGGGGAGGGCTAGGTCGCCGCTCCCTGGGGGACGCGTTCCAGATACGCTGGACAGGGCACCTGTTTTATGCCTTCCCTCCGTTCCCACTGCTGTCTCGGGTTGTCAGCAAAATCCAGAGGGATGGGCCGCACTTAATTCTAGTGGCCCCCTTCTGGCCCAGACAAGCATGGTTCCAACATGTCATGCAGCTTTCACAGGGGTCATATTATCGGTTCACTCTGAACCCGGACCTTCTGTCCGACAAGGGGGTTTGGTATCACGACCTACCCAAACTCAACCTCACTGCTTGGCACATTCGGGGACGGAGGGGATGTCTGACAGGGTAGCTGAAATTTTGCTGAATGCCCGTAGGGACACCACTCGCAGGTCGTACGCAGCTAAATGGAAGCGATTTGAGGCCTGGGCTGCGGCCAACGCAGTTAATGTTTGGGATTGCCAGTTGTCTTCTGTGTTTGAGTTCCTCCTGTCCCTAAAGGATGGGGGACTCTCTAATTCCTCTATTAAAGTTTATTTGGCTGCCATTTCAGCCTTTCACCCTAAAATAGATGGGAAGACGGTGTTCTCCCACAATTTGTCAAAGTCTTTTTTGAAAGGGTTGTACAATATGTTTCCACAGGTCAAGGAAATTGTTCCCCAGTGGTCACTTCAAGTAGTATTGGCGGGGCTTATGAAATCGCCTTTTGAACCACTGGCCACCTGTGATTTGAAATGGTTATTCTGTAAGGTGGCCTTTTTGATAGCCATTACGTCTGCCCGTAGGGTTAGCGAGCTGGCTGCACTGAGGTGGGACCCTCCCTTTTTGAAGGTCCATCAGAATAAGGTGGTGCTGAGACCTGACCTTCGTTTTAGACCCAAAGTGTCCACTCAGTTTCACACCTCACAGGACATTGTCCTGCCTATCTTTTTTCCTGACCCTTCTGATAACTCTGAGAGAGCCTTACATTCTTTGGATGTGAGAAGGGCTATCTTATTTTACCTCCAACGTACATCACAGTTTAGGAGTGCCAAACAACTGTTTGTGTGCTATTATGGGCCCAGGAAGGGAAAGGCTGCTACAGCCCAGTCAATTTCCCGTTGGGTCACTCATGCTGTTAGAGCCTGCTACTCGCATGCTCAGTTACCTTGCCCCTTGGAACTAAAAGCTCATTCCACCAGAGCACAGGCTGCTTCGGCAGCCTTCCTTAGGGGCGTGCCCTTGCAAGACATCTGCAGGGCTGCAACGTGGTCGTCTTCTGACACGTTCGCTAAACATTACGCACTAGATGTGTGGGAAAGGAAAGAGGCTGCTGTTGGTAATGCAGTGCTTCAGTCTCTTTTTCGATGAGAACACATGCCCGCCTCCTGGGTAAGTGGCTTGTGAGTCTCCCATGTGGGGCTGCACAGAAGACGGACAGTGAAAACAGAGTTGCGCTTACCGTAACTGCTGTTCATTGACGTCTTCTGTGCAGACACACAACCCTCCCTCCTACCCCGCTGTGTTCTTCCAGATGATGTGAAGGCATTCGGCGGCAAAGGAGAAACTGAGGGGAAAGGGGGCGACGTCGCCCAATGTCGCTCGGGCGGGAAACGGCCGCGCATGCGCATTGGGAAGGACGTGCGCCCCCTAGTGGACGTTTGCTAGAAAGAAAAATCCGGTCGGCAGGCCTGCGCAGGCGCAGTCCCATGTGTGTCTGCACAGAAGACGTCAATGAACAGCAGTTACGGTAAGCGCAACTCTGTTTTCTGTGCAGATAGTGCAATTCTTTCTCCAGTCTCCAGAACGTAGCTGAACTGAACTATGTATGATGGGATGTTGGATCAGCACTACCAATGGTTGCTGGTGCAGCTTCATAGGTGGTAAAGCTGTCCCAGTACTAGGGCCAAGGAAGCAAGTTTCTTTTTTGTATTGGCAGTAGAGATGGACACGAGCCGTAAAAAACCGAACTGTGTGGTTCGTGGTTTGTCACATTTCACGAAGCAGTTTGTGGTGGTTTGTCAGAAATGGGATATGACGAACCACTGGTTCGCGAACCCCAAACTGGCCTGGTTCATGCTGAACTTTGGTTCGTATTTCAGTTTGCGCCCATCTCTAATTGTCAGTACTAGAACCATTTAGGAAGAATCATACACAGTGTGATTCTGTTTACATATATCACTATATATGAGAGGAGGGGAAAATGAGAAGTGCCAGCGAAGGTAACTAAGATAACAGATGTAGTATCCCATATGTGAACTATATTGTGCCTTGAACATTTGTATTTGATAACTAAGTCCTAAGGAAGTGCACATACAGAAATATTCCACACAATAATTTATAACTTCTTACTCACTCTTAGTGATGATTATGCTTAATTGTTATCGGTTTATCTCTTGGTACTGTCATTATAACCCTTTTGCCTTAAAAGTCATTCCAGAACTGACATAGTATTTTTCCCATGTGTCTTAAGCTAGAGAGATTCATTAAATCCCCACCCTTAACTTCTTTCCAAAAATGGCAGTGAATAAAATGTGAGAATAATTATGGCTATACAGTTATAGCGTCCCTGAAAGACAGGGTAATTTTCAGACTCCAGAGGAATTGCTAACAATACCACTAGTGTTTGATAAAAGTATGAGTCGCTGTCAAACCAGAAATTAAAACAAAGAATAAATAAAGAGTTTAATGCTACCCAAGGCCAGTTGAAAAGCAATTACCTGTGTGAACAGCCGAGGAAGATATTTAAATATATTTCAGTGCCATCAAAGGGAGTATCTTGTGTGTTACTGGAAAATTGGTGCTGGGCCCTGTGTGAGCAAAAAGCAGAATGTGCCTTCATCTACTGTAAAATACGTGGGAAAAGGACTGTAGCAACTGTGAAGGGTCAAGTAGGATCTTCTCTGTATAGTAGCACAAATGCCAGATTTATACAAATTATACATATTATACTATGTCTCAGTCAAGTTTATTTGATAGCCTTACTTTAAATAATTCATGGAGAAAACTGATCACTTCATAATGCCACAAACTCACAGCAGGCAAAACTAATTTTACACAATATGAAAACAGATTTTATTTATTTAAGAGTAATATTTAAAAACAACAACTTTTTTGACACCAGCTGCTGGGAAATAAATAGAATATTTTATGACAAAAAATCTAAATGTGTTAAAAGCTGTTCTGAGCAGACTGATAGTTTTCAATTGACAGACATCTTTAAAAAATTGGTCACTGTTAATTTTTTTAACTCTTAAAAAGGAAGATTACCTCTGGGATAATTTTAAAATGACCTTGACTTAAGCAGGTGGAAGTGTTTAAGGGAAATGTGCAGTGTGGGGGTGGGAGGATGGAAGAGGCGGAGGAGTGGTAGACTTTATTTTCCAAATATATTCTCTAATATGTGCACTCAAATGCAACCTTCATTGTGCCCGCTTCCCCCAAATCAGTTATCAACAAGAAATCATTACTAGTTGTATACTTTCACCACTGAATCTCAGTAGTGTCACTGATGTGGTTAATAATATGTTGAAAAATTACACAAATGCTTGTACTCTCTCTGCCCACCTCCCTAAAGCTATCAGATGCCCAAAAACTGTATGTGTGTTGTGTAGAGTGAATTGAGACTTTCAGCATGGTACACATGCAATATGGTTGGATGTGAGTTGTCTCACAAGTATGAGACACCAAGGACTTGGTTTATAGGCAAGAGGGAAGGTTAACAAAAACCTTGTGTTGTGCATTAATGAAAAAGTAATAAACACAAGCGTCATTGGTAAGTGATATTTAATTCTCTTTTCCAATTTTTTTTTCACTTTTTAAAAAACTTCTAGCAGAAGCAGCAAAAATGTTAATCCTTAAAGTCGCTGTTTTTCACTTTCGGAAATTTCATTAGGTTCAAACACAGTGGCTCAACAGAGGTCACACCAAACAATTGTTTCTGCTACATGGTTCAGTATTAGTTCATGTTTTTTAGAGCTTCCTTCAATCTCTAGGCACCAGGGGTCTCTAGAAGTGGAGTAACAGTCAAAATGATAGTTTGCCCAGGTGAGAAATCTCACTAAACCACAGTAAACACAAACCATGATTTGGAAATCCTTTTCATACCAGAAATTCTCATTTTAGTTTGCTGGTTAAACACAAAACATTTTATATCAACTCAGACATCACACAGTCACTTCATTCATGTGCAGTGGCAAACTATGGCTTGCCACTAGGTGAAAATGCCTGAAGGTAATTGGTGTCATATCCTTCATCATCCTCATCCATCTTTCCTAAATTTCTTAATTAAATGTTTGTGTGTAAGAGTAATTAGTTATGTCTAGGTTTGTGGCAGACAACAGTTTGCATTTGAACACAGAATAAACAGAGCCGTGTATTTCATTGGTGAATAAAGAGTCACAGCTTTATTAAATTACTGAAAGAAAAGGTTCTGCAATAGTCAAATAACTATTTAGCCCTTAAATCAATTTCCCCTGAGGGTAAGTCACACATCGGAGATGCGGTAGAGCAAGGCATTCTGCTACTTGGCACCTTTGCACTCTGGGCAACTCCAACAGAGCTTAGAGTCCATGTGCAATTGCACATACCGTTCAGACCCTTGTATCTGTGACCATTATAAATATATTCTGCGGTGCTAGGATGGAGGGGGTATGCAGCGTAAGGGAAAAGATGCCGAAGACATGGTAACCTGTTTTCAGTGGCCAGCATAATGCTTAGTGCCAGCATCAGTGGCTCTGTTCTCTGTGGGTCATGCATAAAGGCTGCTCCCATCTCGACCCTTAAATGGCCGAGGGTGAGGAATAGGACTGTGCTATCTCTGTAAACCAGGAGTCCAAGCTGGGACCAAGTCATCATTTAGAATTTTGGGTTAGAGAACAATTGAGTTTGCTGTTTTAGACATAATGGCAACTATGATATGCTATATACTTTAAAATAAGTAATCATTTTGCCATGTGGAAGGGGAAACATGGTGTATGTGTGTGAGGCGGAGGCTCATTCACACTTTCCTGTTGCATCTGAACCAAGGCCAGGCCTATTATAATTTCAGTAGATGGGCAGTGGGAACGTTATATAGCGTTTGGATTAAGGATATGTGACGGACTCAGCTTCAGATGCTGAGATTGACAGACTGTAAGAGTATGATTGACATGCCCCCCCCAATGTGGCTAGCCTGAAATGGCAGTTGGGGATGGAATGTTGAGGGGCTGACAGTTGGAGGAGACGGATGAGTGGAGTCTGGCTTTTGACAAGAGAGGGTCAGCCAGAGAGTCCTCTATGTGAGGAAGTAATGTTTGTGAAGCACTTTGAGTCCTTGAACTAAAGTGGGAAAAACCAGCACTAACTCCTGCTTAGACTTAAGAGATCTGAGAATTACAGTGAGCCAAGGAAGTGGGTAGAAAGGAGTCTTCCCTTCAGCACCAGGAACAGGGTTATAGCTCATAACTATAACACCTGCCCAGTATCTAGTAAGGGTTTGACTCAGTGGATCACCCTTAAGTCTGGAGAGGAGGGAAAGTAGTTCTCTGTCTATGCTTTAAAATTAGTGCATTTGTAAAGCAGTGTCATTCTCTGAAAGAAGCCAGCAACCTAGTGTTACACCAAGTGTTTTGTGCCTCACACCAGTGAAGTTTCTGTATAAAAACCTTTCTGTTACTTCAGTTCAAACATCTGCCTACCTGCCTTCTGACTTTACCTTTTGTAAATAAACCTACATATTGAACCTCCCCAAGCCTTGTGTGCCAATTTCTGCTAAAGGGAAGCGCAAACCCCTGATTTGTCCCCTACTAAGACTTGGCTGGGTAACCATACTACTTTTATGTTACTAAAAGGTGGGTCAAGAAAGTTGAAGTTCAACATCAACCACACTACCAGAGGCTTCCCAGCCCATTATACAGCTTCATAGGCTTAGAGAGGAGAAGTTTTACCTCAGGGTAGGGGAAGATCAGCCCAAGCCTGAGTTGGATGTGGGTTTGTGACAGATATGATTATAGCAAGAAGCTGGCTGTTGCTTCAGTTTTAGGTGGTATTTTTCTGTAACTTCTTTTACATTGGCCCATGAATTTTGCTAGCTTACAAAATTTTTATATATTGTCATGTTGTTCTAGTAAATACTTCCACCACCACCCTCCCCCCGCTACCCAACTGTCATGTCATCTTGGTACAAGACCTCTACCACTTGAGAACTTGTGGGAGGGGTGTCTACAATAAATGATTTTCTGACTCTTCTCATCTTATTCACAAAGACTACTGGCAGGGGAAGGATACATGGCAGCAGCTGCAAGAAGGAGGAGATATTTTGTATCCCTGGAGATGGTTAATAAGCCTGACCACAGATGTTTATGATGTTTAGTTATACCACTCTTCTTCCTCTGTGCAATTATAGAGGCAAGATGAAAGCAGGCTAGGTAGGATGCTCCAAACTTCCTATGGATGTGTTTTACCCTTGATGCCTCCTGCTTACCTGTTGTCTTGTTCCTATGTAGGCATTGCACACCACCAGATATTTAATAACATCTTGATACATACTTACCAAAACAGACTCTATTTACTCAATGCGTATGCTTCTTTTGAGGGGACACGAAATTAAAGGATAATCCTTTAACACACCTTTTTTATAAAGACAAGTGAATAATGCGATTTACTTTTTTAAAAAAATGAACACTGTGCTTTAAATTACTTTCTAGCAGTGGGTTATGCTGGTTAGGCTGAAAGGTAGAGTTTCCCAAAGAACTTCATTACTTGGTTTGGGACTTGTATCTCATACCCCCCCCCCATATCTTACATGTAGGGCTGTGCTATTCGGGTTTTGCTTCAGCATGCTGGCCGCACTTCGGAATACCAAAGCAAAGCTTTCCGAAGCATTCAGAAATGCTTCGGAAAGCTTCGGGGCTTGTTTAAAGGGCTCCGCTGCTGTTTGCAAGCAGCGGCAGGGCCCTTTAAACATCAGCCTCCCCCCACCTACCTTGCGGTGGCTCTGGGCCAACTCCTCTGCTGCTACCGCACCGCCACCTGAGCCTGTGGGGTGGTGGGGAAGGCCGCCTCCTCTGGCCCTTCTTGCCCCTCAAATGGCCGCATCGTGCCGGCACCGTGGCAGCCATTTGAGGGGCAGGAAGGGCCAGAGGAGGCGGAGAAAGCCCTTCCTGCCCCTCAAATGGCTGCCATGGCACTGGCGCACTGCGGCCATTTGAGGGGCAGGAAGGGCCAGAGGAGGCGGCTCCGGCCTTCCCCACCACCCTGCAGGCTCGGGCGGCGGCGGCAGAGGAGCCAGCTGGCTCCAGGCCACGCTGCCTTGTGCTGCCGACGGCAGTGGCCCACCGTCCAGCTGATGACCCTCCCGCCGCCAGGTAAGTGGGAGGGGGCTGGAGGAGGTCTCCCCAGGGTTGGGTGGGGGTGGAGGGGTCTCCCCAGGGGGTGGGGGGTAGAGAGGTTGCCCCAGGGAGGGTGGGTGGGGGTGGTGGGGAGTCCCCCCCTTGCTTCAGTATGCTCCGAATCTTCATGGAGCATACCGAAGCGATTCCCAAACCCCAAACCCGAAGCAGCTTGCAGCTTCGGATTTGGGGGTATTCCAAATCGGTTTCCCACTGTGGGTAAACCTGAAGCGGGAATACCGAATCTCCCCACCAGTGCACAGCCCTAGTTACATGTATTTGTACTCCCTATGCTATTTTACTTTTTTTACTGAGGTTTTTCATGCATATATCTTCATGAGACTGTTGCAAAGGACTAGCTTGAAATCCTAAGTGTTTGAAAGTACCCTTTAGAGGTAGGAAACTTCAAAAGACCAAAGTCATCTCTTGATACTGAATTATGTATGTGACTGTTTGTTTGTTTATGTCATTTATAATCCGCCTTTCTCACTGAGGTTCAAGGCGGATTACATAGTGTGAGATTAGCACAATCAGTATTAAGGACATTTCCCTGCACTATCAAGGACATTTCCCTATAGCGTCAAGGACATTTCGATAAACAGTGTCATAGGATTTTACAAAGACATAGCATTAGCAAGGATCCAATATAGAGTTGAAAAATTGCTGAAACAGAACTACTCCGTTGTGGAATGTAAGCCTTCCATTTTTGTTTGTTTCACTGGTTTGGGATAGGCTATTGGGATAGGTTTGCCATTTGACATCTCTAAGGTTTTGTTACATTAGGTTCCATTAATTAATTAAAACAATTTCTAGCCAGCTTTGGGGATATAATTCTCTATGTGTAGGGTGATTGTTTCATAACAATAATAATACTTTCCAATCAGTGCATTTCAAGGCCATGTTTCTTGTTACACTATTCTAATTATGTAACTTATGCCCTGATCCCTTCTAAGCCAAAGTTTCAAAACCATTCTGTAATCATTTTGAAGAACGAGCTCTGGCGTGATTTTCTATAGTAAATTAAAACACACAAAGCAACATTTTTATGTAAGGATGCATACATACCTGAATTACCATTTGGCTTCTTTGGCTTCATTGAAAATAATAGCAAAATAAAACTATAATGACAATAACAAACATATTAGCTTCCTTGCAGTCTGTTTTGATTATTAGATAATTTTACCAAATTCCATGCAAATTCATCAGGCATATTTATAACAGTCCAGGTGGGATGTAAAAAGTTGTCAATTGTGAACTATCACAATAGTGAAATAAAAAGCTGGCCAGAAAAATTTTGCTCAGCATTAGCAGTTTTCATGTATGTATATTTGGCAATGAGAGAAACACAAGCAGTGGAGTAGGAGCTTTGAGGAATAAAAGGCATTCATACATGTGAAGATGTTTTCTGGGGTTTTTTTTGCATTATACTCCTTACAGACATAAGGGAATTCTACAACAGTTTGCTCTTTCAGTTGGTACAGTAAGTCCAGGTTGTGTCAGTATTTGAAAACTTGAACCATTGGATTTCTTGGACTATATTAGATCATGCCAATGGAATTTCAGCAGTATTGGATGTAGTCCACTTGTAATTTTCAAGCAATCCTGTGTAAGTACCAATTTTAGGAATCTAGAAACATAGAGCTGGAAAGGACTTCAAGGGTTATGTAGTCCAGCCCCCTGCACAACACAGGAAATTTACAGCTATCCCCCCCCCTCCACTCACCTCCCTCAGTGATCCCTGCTCTGTGTCCAAAACCTCCAGGATCCCTGGGCAATTTGGCCTGGAGGAAAATTTCTTCCTGACCCCTAAATGGCGATTGGCATTACCCTGCACATATAAGAAAGGGCCACAAGAGTCATCTCAGAAACCAATATAGTGCTTCTTGAATAATAATAATAATAATAATAATAATAATAATAATAATAATAATAATAATAATAGATTTATATCTCGCCCTTCAGGGCAACTTAACACCGACTCAGAGCGGTTTACAAAGTAAGTTATTATTATCCCCACAACAAACACCCTGTAAGGTGGGTGGGGCTGAGAGAGTTCCAAGAAGCTGTGACTGACCCAAGGTCACCCAGCTGGCTTCAAGTGGAGGAGTGGAGAATCAAACCCGGTTCTCCAGATTAGAGTCCTGTCGCTCTTAACCACTACACCAAACTAACGTTCTGAATCACTGCCTGTCCAGTGTAGTTTAATGGCTAAGTGGGAAATAATTAAAACTAAATCCAGGAAAGGCAGAGGCTGGGAAAGCAGAGATCTTGAAGGACAGCGCGTTTCCCACCTCTGATGGAGATCAGCTGACACTTACTGACTTTTTCAAGAATATAGGGGTTATACTGGATGCAACAACTGCTAAAGAAACAAGTTAATGCAGTTGCAAAAAAACCCTCCTTTCTACTATGTCTACCCCAAGATGGCCCCTTCTGATTCTATAGTTACCGGCATAAATCAGCCTAAGTTCTCTGCTTAGTGTCACATTTGGCTCACCAGCTGAAGAGCTAATGTAGCATAGTAGTTGGGCTGAGAATTGGCACTCTGCAGGTTCAAATCCAACTACTGTTATGAGCTGAGCAGGTGGCCCTGGGTAAGCCACTCCTCTTGGCTCTGGCTCCCCAGCTGTATTCTGGGGATAATAATAACACTGACTTTGTGCACTGCTCTGAATGGGGCACTAATCTGTCTAGAAGAGCAGCATATAAATACTATTAATCAATCAATTAATCAATTAATTAATAACATTTTATTTATATACCACCCTTCAGAACCACTTAATGCCCACTCAGAGTGGTTTACAAAGTATGCCATTATTATCTCCACAACAAAGCACCCTGTGAAGTGGGTTGGGCTGAGAGAGCTGTGACTGACCCAAGGTCACCCAGCTTGGCTTCAGTGGAGGAGTGGGGGGGAAACTCAGTTCTCCAGATTAGAATCCTGTCACTCTTAACCACTACACCAAACTGTCTATTATCGTTTCATACTAACCAGTTTCTTTTAGGAAGTATTTTTAATATTGCCGAACTGGAGAGATTTTTATATCCTATTGAATAATATAAATGACATTGTTGATAACTTCCTGCTTTTAATTCTTTTGCTCATTAAGCCTACTAACACAGCCCAGCATTCCTCATTCTTGAAATAATAATTTTCTCCACGCCACCCCCATCTCTATCCTCCTATTGTTAAATTATAAACCTGTGGCCAGGGTCTTGTCAGTTTTATTTTGTAGAGTACTTAGCTTTTTAGGTATTTAATAAATAATGGTAATGATATTATTTAATGTTGCTGTTATTTTGATATTTATAATTCATTTTCGCTTGTAAATGTTTATCCTAACTTGCAGCATTTTCAAATAATCTTATATATATATTAAGTATCTGAAAAACTCACCACTTTCTGAGCATTATTTCCCAGGCTTTCCAGAAGAACCTTAAAAAGTTAATGGGTTGTAATTAGACATGCAGTGGAACCACAATTTAAAAAGCCAAACATATCTCAAACATTTAGTTGGTTATATCCAGGCTTTTGGTGTAAGCATATGATCTAGTTACTGTGGACGGGAAGTAATTTTTTTATTGGACCCTGGACTAGTTTTTTTGTTGCTTTAGCTTCAAGAAATCATATACTGATGTTGCTATTTTATCTATTTGGTGGTTATGTTACCACTAGGATTGCCAGATCCCCTTACCCTCCCAGCGGGAGCGGGGGCAGGGCTGGCCCTTACCTGAGGTGGTGGTCTTGTGTGCACGTGAAGCACACATGCAGTACTGGCAGGCACAATGACATCACTTCCAGATGCTGGCTTAAGATGATTTTTGCTTCCTGGGCTTGTTCCCTGGGGCTTTCCCCTCATCAACCAGGTGAATGGCGGCGGGGGTAGAGGCTGGGAGTGTGGGATCCTCCACCGCCACCTCCATCACAGCCCTGCAAACATGTGAACTTGCATCTTCAGACTGATATGGGAAATTAGCTTACTTGTTTGTGCAAGGAGTGTGAACAGGTATACGGGTCTTTACCTAATGAGGTGGCTGTGAATAACTTTGAGGAGCAACAGAAACAGATCTTAATAACAGTGAGGACAACAGAAACAGATCTTAAAGGTTTTAAAAGGAATATGAAGTACATTGGGGGATTGGATGCAATATTTGGTGTGTAGGTATTAAAACAAGGCACAAGCAACTAGCACATTTCCAAACAATACTAAAAAAACTTTAGCCAAAACTATTCCAATTCCAATTGCAGCAGTTGTTACTGCTAAGCTTAAAGTATAAATGTGGGCAGGGGAAGGGGAGGGAAGGGGACAGGACAGAAGAGAAGTGAGTGTCTCGTCTTTCTAACAAGCAGAGAGAAGCGGAATGTAGCTCTCTGTGCAATGTAATGTGAATTGGAAAATAAGGGGAAATAGATTAAAGATGGGGAGAAATGATATATCTTTCCTTGTCTGCCTAGAAATCAGGAGAAGAAGGGAGGAACCAGTTGCAAGAAGTCTGTTGCAGTCTGTGGGAATCCCAGAGGGACTAAGTGATTTCAACCAGGGTGGGGCTAGTGTAGCAAAAGTTTGGGGGCTAAGAGGTGGCTTTTATACAGCTCTTACTGCATCTCTACTGTGATGGGATTGGGTCCAGGTTGGAAATTTTTAATCTGATTGGAAGGTTTGAATTTTAGGGGAGGGGAAGGTAGAGGTTATCTGATTGGAAAGTGGAATTTTAGGGGAGTGGAAGTCATGTCCAAATATAGACTTGACTAGTTTACCTGGCAGGTGGCCAGCTCTAGCCTGTTGAACAAAGACTGCATAGTGGCTTGATTTACTTAACAAAGGCCAAGAGATGGCTGATAACCTAGCCTTCCTTAGGATTAATTAGTTCTGTATTGTAAAGCAGATGCCTTGATGGTCCTAGAAAATTATTCCCCCCAAACTCTGATCTTTAAACATAGCTAGAAATGTGATGACCCTTAGAATCTAAAGGATAGAATTTATTGTCAAAGGGGTGTCCAAGCCCCCAGGGGAGCTTGGCTACCTTCCAGTCTGTGAGTCAGCTTTTCTGTTCCTGCCACCTGATCTTAATGTCTCAGTTGATATCAAACATGGTCCTTCTCTATCTCCTGCAATCTCAGACAGCATATGGCCTGAGAAGTCATGGAAGTGACCAGAAAACATGGCTGCTGCTCAGGTTTGCTTTCAGGGTTACAGTTAAGCATGTATACACTTACTGGGGGCAGGAGCTGTTTTATTCAGGCTAATTAGGATTAGACATGGGCATGAAATGCATTACGAACTTCAAAACCCCAAGAAATTGGCGATCGCGATCCAGCAGATCGTGATTGTCCACAGCCAACAAACCAGCTGTGGTACGTTCGGCCGCAGTTCGGGAAGCCAGACAGTTAGGTGCCATCAATCAATTCCCCTGGAAACGGAGCCGGGGGAATGCCTGAACTCTGTCTGCACTCCTTCTGTCGCCCTGGAAACCCGAATTGAAGCCTAGCTTACCTTGATTGGCAGGTCTTCCTTCCAACCATGGAGCTGCAAAGCGGTTACAACTTGGGAGAAGACACCTGGGGGAGGGAGGGAGGGGGTGTTCTGTAGTCACGGGCGCTCCAATCTCATCCCTGCAAACCCTGATAGGCAGCTCTGATGGCCAAACACAGACCCCCTGTGTTTCTCAATGGGATCTGTGCTTATAAATAGCAGTGGGTTCCCAGGCTGGGTTTCACTTTCAGTGAGCGCGACACTTTCAGTGGAGTGCGACAGAGCTGCTGCTAGCTACCTGCTAACTTTTGGGGGGGAGAGGCAGAGTATAATCAAGCTAGGATTTTGGGGATAGGGATCTATCTCCTCTGGTTCCAGGGCTGCTGCCAGGCCCTGGGGCCAAGCTCACTGGGCACCTCGGGTGAGGGCTCATAGTAGTATTAGTGCCTGATCTGGTGAGGCCTCTGGGAGTGGTGGGCTAGGGCTCTAGTCTCTCCCTCTGGTGCCAGGGCTGCTGCCAGGCCCTGGGGCCAAGCTCAGTGGGCACCTCGGCTGAGGTCTCACCAAATGATTATTATTATTATCACAATCATTATCATTTTCATTATTATTCTTATTATTACTATTATTATTATTATTATTATTAGTCTCTGTGCCTGTTCTGTCCAGGCATCTTGGTGTGCTGGGCTATGGCTGTAGCCTCAGCCTCTGGTTCCAGTGCTGCTGCCTGGCTCTGGGGCCAAGCTCAGTGGGCACCTCAGCTGAGGGCTCACAGTATTATTACCAGTGCCTGATCTGGTGGTCTGGCATCTTGGTGTGCTGGACTAGGGCTCTAGCCTCAGCCTCTGGTTCCAGGGCTGCGGCCAGGCCCTGGGGCCAAGCTCAGTGGGCACCGCTGCAGAGGGCACACAGAATCATCTCTTTTCCTGTCATCCTTAATTCTAGTTTGGCGGCACAATGAGTCTTCCTGTTGTGTTGGCCGCCAAGGGTGGTTGTGGGGTGAAGTGCGATGGCAGTCCTCCTGGTTCAGTTGTCGAAAGCAGTATTGGGTGTGGCTTGGGGCCAGCAGCGTGTCCTCCCTCTCCCCCTAATTCACCTGTGGGGGCTGTGGTGGAGGCCAAAGAGGTCTTTGTGCAGGGGGGAGAGAATCTCTCTCAACATTTTGAGCAGGGGGTGGGCGATGGATCCCTGGAGGAATGGTTTGTGAAATATCCCTCCCGTCCCCATCCCAAACTCTTGGTGATGTCCCTGCCTGCAGTCCACCCCTCATCCCATCGTCCGTGGCCAGTGGTCCACGTTTCAACATTTCTGTATGGAGGCATTTTTGGGCCCTTCCTGATGACCCCCATGCGGTGCCGTGCTGTGCCTGTGATGTCCTGGTGCACAGGGGCAAAACCCTGAAGCACCTATCTTCGACGGCCCTGACTTGGCACGTGAAGAAGCACCACCCAAGCCTGTCTCCCTCCTCACCCAGTGAAACATCCATTGTGGGGAGAAAGGGGGTGACCAGCTCTTCTGAGCGGGTGTCAATGGAAGGATCACTTTGCCCTGAGGGTAACGCTGGTGGGAGCAGAGCGCTCCAGCAGGCCACGCTCACAGAGGTTCTCTCCTTGGGGTCTGGGACAGCGCCACTTAGAACCTCGAGGCTGATGACTCAGGAGGCAGCCCTTCCCGTCTTGTCAGAGACGGTTGCCCTACATGGCTTGCCCCTATCCAGCGTGGAGTGCATGGGCTTCCTCAGGCTACTAAAACATTTTGCTCATTGGTTTTCCATGCCGTCGACGGGCACCCTTGCCCGTCGAGTCCTGTGGGTATCTCGAATGAGGGCTAGCACATTTGGGTCAGGTTTAGCCAGGTCCAGTCCCACTGCTAACAGGCTTCTGAGACCTTGATAGGCCTTCCTGGAACAGCCAGATCATCATTACACTTCCTTTCTGCAAAGGCAGGAAAGTGGGTGATGCTGGAGGCAGCCTCCTTTGGGCACTTGCGCAACAGCTCAGGAACTGTTGCACATGTAGTTAAGCTGCGCGGTGCCCCCATCCATCGCAAATGCTGAGTCCTCTGAGCAGGGGGGAATGGGTCCCTCGACTCATGTCCTTCCCGCAAAGGCAGGAAGGTGGCCGATGTAAGGTGCTGCTGCTGTCCCGTTTCTGTCTCCCTCTCTCAGGAACCACTCTGACCCATCCAAGCAATGTCTCCTGTCCTGCCCCATCCCCTACTTTCCGCGAAGTTAGGATGGTGGGTCATGTCAGCCACTGCTTCACGAGGGGCTATCCTGTTACTGCTCCCTCCTTGGTTACACAGCTTGGTTGTGATCACACAGCCAATTGTACCGTATAGGGATACAGTCAGTTGCACAGCGTGGTGGCTTCCCTGTCAACGGGACTGACAGGACCCCTTTCAGCTGGGTGGGAATGTGTCCCGCAACTCCCTTCCTTTCCATCAAGGCAGGAAGGTGGATGGTGCTGGCTGCCGCCAGAGAAATCCTCAGTGGGACCCTCGGGTGAGGACCCGCCCGCGGTTGCTGGGGGATCTTGCTGCTCTCCCTCCACATGTCGGACAGAACAAGATAGAGAGACAGATAGAAAGATGTGTTGAAAAACAAAAATAAAACCATTGGGAAAAGATGGCCACACGACCATACATATAGATGAAGGTAGAGAAAGGAATGTAGAAAACAATATAGTTATAGAAAGAGGGTGGGAAAGACAGCTAGAGATGGAAAGAAATAATATAGGGCAGATATACGTAGAAAGAGATAGATTCAGATAACTATTGGTGGAATCACATAGGAAGAAACAGAGAGAGATAGAAAGTTGCAAATAGACAGTGAGAGAGAGAGATACAGAGAAACAGAAAGGGGCACACAGATGTCAACTGTTCTAGAACTAGAAACAGAACGCGAATGCATCAAGGAGATATAGAATCGAACAGAACACGCCACATCCATGGAGAAAAGGATTGAAAATCAAAAACAGAGAAAGAGACAAACATTACAGAATGTTTAAGTATAATGAAAAATACACTAGAATGTGTGTACATATATTAGATGTATGTTAACTGTATGTTAACAGTTAGATAATGGTATATGGTTGGAGAACTGTATGTAGAAACAGAGATTGAAATAGAATGAGAGGGGATATCACCGATCCTCCAGCCCTCGCCGGGAATAAAAGTGCACTCCTGTGAGGCCAGGCGTTTGCAGGGGGATCTTCCCACTTACCCCCACATGGCATGTTCTCTCCCTCCCATCCTTTCCAGCAAGGCAGGAAGGTGGGTACTGCCGGCTGCCGCCGCACTGTTCCTCAGTGGGACCCTTGGGTGAGGAGCTGCGGTTGCTGGGGGATCAGGCCTCCATCCGAATGACATGTCCTCTCCCTCCCACGCCGGGAATGCCAGCGTGCTCGTCTTTGGCCTGGCAGGCGGGCACATGGGGGGTGCCTCTGGCGAGTGGCCAGACCCCCCGCCCCCTAAGGGGAGGTGGCTCGTCGCCGCCTCCCTGTGCCCGCCAGGCCCAGTGGCCACCGTCATCACCCTCCTTCTGGCCTGCGCTGAGAATACCAGTGCGGTCCTGCAAGGCCAGGATGTTGCAGGGGAATCTTCCCACTTACCCCACACACAACAGGTACTCTCCCTCCCATCCTTTCCGGCAAGGCAGGAAGGTGGGTACTGTCGGCTGATGCCACACTGTTCCTTAGTGGAACCCTCGGGTGGGGACTCGCGGTTGCTGGGGGATCAGGCCCCCGTCCAAATGACATGTCCTCTACCTCCCATGCTGGGAATACCAGTGCACTCCTCTTTGGCCTGGCGGGCGGGCACATGGGGGTGCCGCTGGTGAGCAGCCAGACCCCCTGCCCCCTAAAGGGGGGTGGCTTGTCACCGCCTCCCTGTGCCCACCAGGCCTGGCAGCTGCTGGCAGTACCCACCACCCGGCTTGCGCTGGGAATACCAGCACACTCCTCTTTGGCCTGGTGGGCGGGCACATAAGGGGTGCCACCGGCGAGTGGCCAGACCCCCTGCCCCCTGAGGGGAGGTGGCTCATCGCCGCCTCCTCATGCCCGCCAGGCCCGGCGGCCACCGTCAACACCCACCTTCTGTACAGTGGGCCAACGTCAACCGGTGGCTCTAATTGTATCGAGTGGGAGTTTCCTGGGGGCCTTGGATTGGAGAGGGTATAACTCCAAGATCCCTTTTGCAATCTTGTCCAAACTTGGGTGATGGCTGTAAACACTCCCTGGGAATATGGGCGCTCTAAGTGCAACGGGGGTGTTCAGAGCCCCGCGAACCGGTTCGGCAACAGAAAATGTTTGTTGCAGTTTGCGACCTCGGGATCATCGTCGGCACTGAACCACGAACTGTGGAATCATTAAATTTTTTGGGTTTGTGCCTATGTCTAATCATGATCTCTTAGCTTCATGGCCATGGAGAGTCATATAGGTAGCCAAAAGGGATAACTTCTAAGTACAATTTGGGATAACCTGGCTTGCAGGGAAATAATTAGAGGGATGGGGTGCTTACTGGTGTGACAGAGAGGTGGCCTTTACTCTTGTTAGAAACAGCAGAGAGAGAGAAGAGAAAGGGGGGGGAGAGAGACAGAAAGAAGTAAGAGCTGAGGATTCCTCCCCAAAGCTGTTTAGGATTCCATAAAACTCATACTAAAACCATTTGTAAAACTAAAATTATCAAACTTTCTGTTAAACTCTTGTTAAACTTATCAAAGAATCATCAAGTGTACCTGCACAACCAATCATAAATGTACAAGTAAATCTGATTAAAAACACACACACTAGAAAATTACACAGAGAAAATATTTTAGCAAAATGTCTGGTTGAGCTAGCAAGTAAAATGAGCCGAAGTTCAGAATAGAAAACTTTCAGAATGCCAGGAGTTAACTTGAAGGTATGACAGTATGTCTTACTTCTGGGAACAATGGGAAGATTTGAATCAGGGATCCCTAGCTGTCACAGAGCACTTAACAGTCAGATTACATTAACGGTCAGTGATTTCATACCATGTGCCAGATAATAAAGTTCGTCTTCCAGACTGGTAAGGGTAGATTTCATTAGTCCTGCTTCACAGTTTCTCCTGCAAAAAGTCTTTTCCTTCAAATGTACATTCAGGCTGGGAGAGGGGTGTGTGCAGGTAACAATGGGGAGGGCTGGCAACAGTGATAATGGAAAAACTAAAACACATGACAACACCTGAGCATTGGCAGTTGTGCAACTGGTGTCACTGTGCACAATTAGATGCTGAATCCTTAGTTTAAGAAGCATCATTAATTTTGTGTTACCTTTAAATTCATTTCTAAAATCTTTCATTTTAGATGAGAAGCCTATGTGCAGAATCTAAGAGGCTTACTCTCTTACATTGAAATAAGCCTGCTAAGCTGCTAAAAAAAATCTCAGCAGCTTAATGTAAATGTTCAAATAAAAAAATTAGTAATTTTAACTGCATAACCTTCAAGTATAATGAACATAATGAATAATGAAAGCCTAAAGCAGAAGCTTAGGGGAAATGCTTTCTTCTCTGAAATCAGAATGAATACAGATTCTTTGTGGGCAGAGGATAGAATTGGGATAGAAGGATATGGACATGTGAGAATGTAGGGATACATCCAGATTTATACAACCAGAGTTCTAGTCACAGAACAATTTCTCCGGGTTTTCTTTTTCATGTATCAGTGTTAATGGTCTGACAAAATAGAGTAGTTTCAAAGTATACCATTGTTATGTCATGATGTGGAGATTATTCCTGTATCTAAGAGCTTGATGCCTCTTTACTTATTAGGAGAACACAGGTGCTGTTCAGGGTCCCCACTCTATGACTCAAGTGTGTTGCTATAAGTTTCACATGATTTGTAAGTTCTCTCTGATGAAGAGAGCTGTGGCTCTCAAAAGCTTATGCTACAATAAAGTTGGTTAGTCTTAAGACTATCCAACTTTATTGAGGCATAAGCTTTCGAGAACCGCAGCTTTCTTCGTCAGATGCATGGAGGGTATGAAGAAACTGGCCAGAGATATATAGGTGGGGAGGGGAGTGGAGAGAGGGTGCAGGGAGTATGGGTCATGTAGATGCAAATCAGTTGCAAAAGTCATGAAAGAGATGGAGTGCACATATGCCACAGTCACAATCCAAATCAGGTACTGCATACATGAGAACTAAGGAAAACGTATTATTCATGTGGGACTGTTGCACAATCTGTTACACAAGACTTAGAATGGGGCCCAGACCCAACTTATGTGAAGAATGGGCCAGGTGTTTCAGAGAAACAGCAAGAGAGAAAGAGCGAGTTTGTTTCATTTTCATCATGCTTGCAAGTTTTATCTGAACCTGTGAGAACATGTATATGTATGTATGCCTGCTGAGGTTTGTTCTCATAATGCTCTTTCCCGAAAATGTGATCAGCTCTCTCTTTTGGACAAAATCTGCTTCTCTGGAATGTGTGAAGTAGCTACAGAAGGGAAACATTTGCTGACGGTGTATTCTCTCATCACTGTTGCACTTCAATAGGAGGAGCTGCACCTGCTTAAATTTTCCCTTATGCGTATATTTTCTTATTTGTATTAAACTAACAAAAATAACCCATTACAATGTCTCATCCATATAGAAGACAGCAAATGAATTTTGAGGTCGCCCTATACAGTTTTGCTGTATCAATCTTAAGGGTACATGATACTGGACCTTGCAACTCATTTTAATTATACATTGAAATATTCTGTCAATTCCAGTCATTATCAGCAACAAAGCTGCAAATTATACCAGGGGATGGCTGTTGTGGGTTTTCCGGGCTGTATTGCGGTGGTCTTGGCATTGTAGTTCCTGACGTTTCGCCAGCAGCTGTGGCTGGCATCTCTCAGAGGTGTAGCACCAAAAGACAGAGATCTCTGTCTTTTGGTGCTACACCTCTGAAGATGCCAGCCACAGCTGCTGGCGAAACGTCAGGAACTACAATGCCAAGACCACGGTAATACAGCCCGGAAAACCCACAACAGCCATCGTTCTCCGGCCGTGAAAGCCTTCGACAATATATACCAGGGGATTTGACTTACTTACATGCATAGTAGATATTTCTGAAATTTGTGGCTAGAATTCTGTTAGATTCTTATTAAGTGTAATCCATGACTAAGAGTGTAATCCTAAAAAGAGTTACTCTAGTCTAAGCCCATTGATTTCAATGGGCTTGGACTGGTGTAACTCTTCTTAGGATTGCACTGAAAACCACGGAAGTTATGAAATTGTGTAAGTGGATTATTTAAAAAGAAAAAACTATATAAAATATACAGCATTCAGTCTTTTAGGTTTCCAGATTCCGTATTAGTTTACTGCTAATAGTTGTGATGCACGTAAGTAACAAACGAGAATTATTATTTTTTTTAAAAAATGCACCTTAAATCATATGTATGACTGGCTTCAGTGCCTTGAAAGCTGAATTGAGATCTCCAGCACTGGGAGCCGGACAAAAAGTCCCTTCTGGACTCTTAAACTGTTGTGCTACTAATAGAAAACACCAGAGTTTTATGTTTCATCTCCTGCATGATATTTGGGAAGTCAGGTTGTATAGACTGTTCTGCAAACAGTTGCAATACAAGAAATTATACATGCACAGGATATCTCATGGTGTTGGCTTGGCTGAGATGTACTAGCTCTTGATGCTTCTATTAGTATTTTAAATGGTAAAAGAGCAAGTTTTTTAATGAACATGACTCACCTTCCTTTTAGATTACTGCACCTCCTATTGGTAACTTGATTGGGGTAGAAATGTTAAATCCTCTCTTACCATCCCTTGGGCCCTAGTTTGATTTGTGGTTGTACATAACCTAGTCTGAATTGTGGAAGTGTTCACTAGCGCAGAGAGCCATAATCTTTGTTGCCCCTACCTTGACATGGGTGATTTAGCCACCTGGATCCATACCATGGTAGCATCAAGACTAGATTACTATAATGCAGACTACTAGAGGCGGGCATGAACCAAAATACATACCAAAGTTCATCATGAACCAGGCCGGGTCATGGGTCGCGAACTGGCAATTCATGGGAGCTCATTTCTCACTAACCGTAATGAATTTTAGACCGGTTCATTTGGTTCGTATTTTGGTTCATCACTGTAGACAGCCTGGTGCCAGTCAATCAGTTTCCTAGGCAACGGGAGGGATAGGCTCTCTGCAGACCTTCTGCTGACCCAGAAGTGACGTTTTCATGAACTGAATGAACTGGTTTGTGAACTGGGGCAAGTTCATGAAGGTTTGTGGTTCATGAAATGCGATGAACCGTGGATTCGGTTTCGTTTTCTCAGCCATGCCGGACGCTCCTCTCGGCTGGTCCGGGAGGAAACGACTGGGCACCCTGACCGGGCGGCTGATCCGCAAGGATTAGCCCCCAGGACTCCCAGGGAGGGAGCCAGGGTCCGGGACGCAGCGGGAAGAACTCCCCGAAATCAATGCGGGGGGGGATTGCCCGTTTGTCCCTATGGAGGCCGGCAGACGTGCGCGGCGCCTCGAGTGCCGCCGGGCAACGAGAAACAGCAAGTAAAAGAAACAGGCGGAAGCCTGTAAACAAGCGAATCCCTTCTGTTCTACAAGCGTTTGTGAAGGAGAGGTTGATCTGAAGAAGACTCGCTCTTCCCCTTCGTTGAGTTCCAGAATTTTGTTGGCGCCCCCCCCCCCCCAAATGGCAGCAAAGAAGCAAAGTCCCGCTCTCGGTAAGTCAATCTCGGCTCCCTTGCAGAAGGGGGAGTCGCTCGAAGAGTTGGTGCGCAGGGCGGTGGTGGAAGCCATAAAACCCTTTGTTGACAAGCTGAACGAAACTGATCAAAGGGTGGGCTTAATTGAAAGCGAGGTGAAAACCATTAAGGCAGCAGCGGGGGGGGGGCAGAGAAGTCTGCTCTGGAAAGTGTGTCACTTGTGAAGGCTACAAAAAAGGAGCTGAAGTTGGTGGAGAACCAGCTTATCGGGCTACAGGTGGAACGAACGCAGACAATTTTGCGTCTCCAAAACGTGAAAGAGGAGGAAAAAGAGGATCTGTGGGAGGTGGTCTCGGAACTATTGGCGATACCCGCGAGGACGACTAAAGAAGAGGTTAAAAGCGCCATTTTGGAGGTCCGTCGGGCTTCTTCAAAATATGCAACAAAGCGACAGTTGCCTCGTGAGATCATTATTGACTTTTCATCTAAAAAGATTCGGGACACCATCCTATATAACTCATACAATGCGGATTTGGACTTTATGGGTTTGAAAGTCAAGATTTTGAAGGACGTTCCATTTCTAGTCCGGAAACGGCGTTTTAAATATAAAAAGTTTGCAGCTCTTCTGAGGGACCATGGAATAAAGTACAAATGGTTATTCCCGGAAGGAATATGGTTCAGATATAAAGATTAGGCCTATAAGATATTATCAGAAGATCAACTAAAGGATTTTGAGAATAAAAACCCAGAACTCTGCTGCACCAAGAACGAAGAAAAGGAGGAGCCGGAGGGGGGGGGAGGAGGAGGAGAGCACCGCAACAGCAGTTGCACAGAGAGAACTGCGTCCGGGACCTAGAAGGGGGAGGAAAGTTTAATCAGAATTTGAAATGTTTATTCTCTGTATGACTAACCACTCCATCATTATCCTATGGAGCTATTTTTGTATTATGACAGTATGAAGGGAAACATTGAAGTGTAGTGTTTAGTGTTTGTAGTTCATTCCCCTCCCTTTTTCTTTTTTTTCTTTTTCCACCCCCCTTTGTCCCTTCCCTCTCCCCTTTCCTTGTGATAGTCTTGTGTAGTGCTGTGTAGTGTTTTGTAGTTATGAAAAATAAAAAAAAATATATATAAAAAAAAAGAAATGCGATGAACCGTGAACTGCACAGTTTGGAATTTTCCCAGTTTGTGCCCATCTCTATTTGGCTCCATCAAATCCCTACCCCCCCCCCACCCCAGGCCTAATACCACATGATCTAACATCCAGTCAGCTTTGCCATTGTAACAACATTGTTCATGGTAAATGTAACCAATTTATTGAACTTTGGCTGATTAGGAGAAGGGAATTCAGCAGCAGAAGGAAAGGGAGTGTAGCTTTCATTGTAATTGCTGTTGTCACCATTCGTTCAGTGTCTGCCTATTAAGGGAGGAATTGTAGTTCAGATGCCCTTGTAGCCACCACAGTCATCAGGCCACCTGTAGCTCCAGTCTTGCATCCTACTTCTGTTGATAGAAGCTTCAGTACTGTTCACAAGCACCTCCAAAAGTGGCCTCCATTTTGTTATCTTTGATCAGGGATGCACAATAGGGAGAGGAGAGGGTTCATTTTAGCTCAGGGATTTTTTTTGTATTCAACATCACAGGATAGGTTGTTGAATTCAGTAAATTGCTGTCTACAGAAACACCCTAAATTCCACATTGGTATTTGTGACCATGCTTCAGGTCTAGAAATTGCCCTTATACCACAGCTATTTAATGACAATGATATATTAGGCATTATATAGGGCAGCAAGTCACAGGTCCCAGTCCACAGAGCTTCCATTGGGTTATCAGCAGCCAGCTTGAAAGTTCAGTAGCAGAGCAGCTTGCCCAATGGTTCAGCGAGCATGCTTTTTTTGATTGCTGTCACTTTAAGAGAAACATTTTTCGCCTATTGCCTTTCTAAAGTACTCAAGTATAAACACTACACTGGAACGTTTCATTAGCATTTGGAGAACAATAAAGAAACAGAGAGTTTAATAGGCTAATATGTTTTAGTGGCCTTAGTAGAACCCTACTTAACACAGTGGGATTTTCTACAGCACACAGAGGTAGGAAACTGTTCTGTATACATTTGCTGTGTGGGACTTCCTCCTTCTGGACTGCATGTGGTTTAGAGCAAAGAGAAATAACTTTCCTCCTGCAGTTCACCAACGAAAGAAGCATTTTTAAATACAGTGTTTTGAGAGTGAGATCTAAATTTGTCCCTGTGAGGGTCAGGGGCAAGCGGCACTGCTGTATTTTGTACAGAGCTCTTACAGTTATCAAGGACAAGAGGTAAGAAAAGTTAGTTTAAAACCTTGCATTGAATGTGATTTTGTCTAGATAGCCCACTAGGACAGTCTGTCAATATTTAAATGTATAAAGGTCTAAGTCCAGAGCTGTACACCTGTGAATGCCCTGTGAATGCCAATTGCTGTGGACAAACAAGAGCTGCCTTCATGCTTTGCTTGCATGCTTGGCAGAGGCATTGGGCTGGTCACTCCTGGAAACAGACTGCTGGACTAGATGGATTCTTTGTCTCATCCAGCAGAAATATCAAGAATTATAATGTAGTATACTGTGAGATAAGTAGAAAATAAAACTCCATGGAACTCAGTAAAGCTTCTGTGTATTCTGGAATAGGGCACTGAAATGTGGCACACAAAGCAAGGTTCATCCTTATTGCTTGGATGTACTTGAATGGGAGTAACAGCAGACTCAACGCAATATAGGGAAGTGGGAAGTAAGAAGCAGGGGGAATGGAAGTGTTTGGTTAAGATACTGCCTATGAACTATCTCCTCTAGATTCCAATTCAGTATCTTCCAAGAAACTCTTTCTTTTTGCAGTTAATTTTCCCATTTGTAAAATGGTGGTTTTTCTTCCCAATAAAAGCAATTCATGAGCTATTAGGTACTGTATAAACATGCATGCATTGTAGAAACTGCATAGAGCACTGGCAGCTTTCCTGCTCTCAACTGAAATTGATGGAGTTTGTAACAGTACAATCCCAATACAGTATAGTTGATTTAAATGGGCTTAGACTGAAGTAACTTTGCATAAGTTCCCACATTTAAACTACTAGTTTTAAAAAGTAGATTCAGTAATACATAGTGCTTTACCAGAATTAAAATGTGTGGTATCATTATCAATCAAAAAAGCTTCCCAGTATCTTAACTGTGTTTACCAAGGCTAGTATGTATATGGCATTTTTTGTTTAAGAACATGGTTAAATCCTTGAGCTTAGAACCTGAACTTCTGTAACAAATGTCACAACAAATGGGCTGAAATGTGTTAAATAAATACAAGGTCATGTATTGTTGGGTTATACTTGTATATAGTTTCTAAGCATATGTTAAATGTTTGGGACACAGTCCAAAGAACTGCTTGCATAACTCAATGTTTTCAGTGAGGCACTACATGGGAAACTTTGGAATTTCAAAAGAAGTATGATGTGTGGCTTTAAAACTGGGTGCGTTGCCATCCTCAGCAGATCCTCTGTCATCAGTTACTTCAGACTACATAAGTAAAATTAAGGGAAGTTAAATTATGAATATGTTGATTTTATAGGTAAATTCTAGAAGATATTTTAATTTAATTAATGCTTTTAGGATGTTGCATGTGGGCCAAATAAAGGCCCAGTGGCAACCAACACTGTGCAACTTGGCCAGACTTTCCCCTGTGAGAGGCAGCTAGGGAAGGAGGGAAAACTGAAAATGGGATGGGAGAGACAAAGATAGGTTGGTGGGTGAGTAGGAAGGAGAGAAGGAGGTAGGAAAATGTGAGAGGCTAATGGGGGCTTTCAGGGAAGGGAAAGGAAATAGTGAGAGGAAAATCAGAAGCCTCCCGCAATTCCCCCCAGACATCATATGTATTCAGAGTGGCTGTTCTCTGGCCCTGTGTAATATCAAAAAGCATCCCTAGCATTCGATTCTAAAGAATGAAATGCTAGATTACTCTGCTGATGTCTTCATTGCAGAATTGTAAAGTTGGAAAAGTATACAAAGTCATTTTATATCTAAATTTTCACTATCATTTGCATGACAAACCTCAGAATTATGTTCCTGAGCTTCTACAACTTATAATATATGATGAACCCTCATGATAAAAGTTCTGAATAATTTGCCTTGATTATGATTGGGCTAGTGCCTTTACAGAAAAAAATGGGGGAAAGTTTGTTTTTTCCTGTAAGAGAAATCTCAAAAAGACCTCAAGAACTTGTAAACAAAACTCAACCTCCTCTGATATGGCCTGCAGGTTCCATAAGACCGGCCCTAGTTGAAGAAAGAGAACTCTGTGACTTGTTCATTTTGGTTTTCCTACTAGCTTCAAATCAGTTGTGACAACGAGACATGGGCACGAACAGCAATACGAACGAAAAACCCCCATGAACAGCCCGTTTGTCTGTTTGCGAACAAGCCGTTTGTGAGTCCCTGTTCCAAACGAACAAGTGGTCGTTGCAAAGCCTCGTTCATTATGTTCGGCAGCCGTTCATCAAGCCAGACAGTCTGGCGCCTTTCAATCAATTCCCCTGGCATCGGCAGGGACTGAACTCTGTCTGAACTCCTTCTGGCTTTCCTTCTGGCTTTAACCCTTCAGCTTTCAGCAGACAGTCCAGTTTTTGCCACTCAGAAGAGAAATAGACAGCAAAGGGGGGGACCCATGGATCATACCTTTCCCGGGGTGCAATCTCTCTGAAACTTGGGGGTTTCAGAGGACAGTGAGGACTATGTCCCCTGCAAATTTGGTGGGTATTGGACATTGGGAAGGTCAGTTTTGAAACCCCTCAAAGTAGCTTCCAACAGGCAGTCCAGTTTTTGCCACTGTGAAGAGAAAATGACAGCAAAGGAGGCAGCGCCGGCTCTCCCAGTGCAAGAGGGATGGAGAGAATCTCTCCGTCCCGCTGGAACCAAGAAGGAGCAGCCCCGCGGCACCGGCTCTGCCTGCTGTCAGAGGGACAGGGGGAGTCAGAGGGACAAGGGGAGTCTCTCCTCGTCAGAGGGACAAAGGGAGTCTCTCCTCGTCCCTCTGACAGCGGGCAGAAGTGGCCCTGTGGCGCTGCCGGTGGCTCTGCCTGCTGTCAGAGGGACAAGGAGATTTTCCTTGTCTCTCTGACAGCGGGCAGTAGGAGCCCCACGGCACCGGCTCTTCCCACTGTCAGAGGGACCAGGGGAGTCTCTCCTCATTCCTCTGACAGCGGGCAGAAGTGGCCCCATGGCAGCGCTGGTTCTGCCTGCTGTCAGAGGGATGAGGGGAGTCTCTCATCCCTCTGATAGTGGGCAGAAGCAGCCCCACGGCAGCACCGGCTTTGCCCGCTGTCAGAGGGATGAGACAAGCCTCCTCATCCCTCTGACAGCAGGCAGAAGTGGCCCCATGGCGCCGTCTGTGCCCACTGTCAGAGGGACGAAGAGAATCTCTCCGTCCCTCTCATACCCAGCAGCAGCAGCCCGGCATTGCTGGGGTGGGGCAGGGGGATGGGGGTGTTTAAACGGCCCTGCCCCTTGCACTTGGCAGGAAAGGGCTCTTTAAACTATCAGCTGACTGACGGCAAGGGGGAATCCCCCCTGTCACATGCCAGCTGATAGTTTAAAGGGATCTTTAAAGGGCCACAAACACAAACACCAAACGTTCGTTAAGGGGACATGTTAGCTTCTGTTGTTCATTGTTCATGGATGGCAATGAACAATGAACAGGGTGTTCACAATTTTTTCCCCATCTGTGCCCATGTCTAGTAGCAACTAGTTTGGGCTGCTCGCTGGGCTTTTATTAGACGTGCAAAGTTATGAGCGCAAAGATTTCTAGGAATTGTAGTTTGTCAGTGTTTTTGGTTCCTGAGGATGGTAGAACATGCTATTATTCCCAGGGATCTTCATAATAGAAACACCTTGCAGGGAATGTTTCATGGCGTAATGAAAGCCCAAGGAGCAGCTGCTGTCATGATGGGGTAGGTCCTGCCCCTGTCTTCCCATCACCCTGAGCAAAGTTCATTGGAGGAAGGGTCACTTGTTGGAGGAATGCTCCTCCTGAGTCTGGAAGAAAGCTCCTTGGTTGGATCCACCTCTTCTCATGTGCAAGCAAATGATCAAAAGAGAGGCTCCGTTGGATGAAAACTAGAGTTTCAGATAGAATAGGTTTAAATTATTGAGATTTTTATTAAGTCCTCGGCATCTGAACCAAAAAGTATGATTTATACTTACTTTCTGAACCAGGATTATAAAGCACAGTTCAAACCTGGTTGGCATGTGAACTAGCCCAATGATAACCTATCAGCCAACTGTGCTTTGTGTTAAATGACTATCAAGGAGGCTATACAAGTATATGCTTTTTTCATCTAGTGTCCAACCGTGATTGATAATTGCATATAAACCATCTCTGCAAAATTTCAGCTTTCTGGTCTTTGGCTTGGTTTTGTAACAGTAGATCAACAGTTTCTACTATGAAAAAAAAGTTCTTCCCTTATATATTTATTGCACTTTTCTGTGATTTCTAATTAGATATGTTCCTAGATTTTCACCTAGCACAATTCATATCCATCCTGTCAGACAAAGTTTGTGTACACTATCTTATTATCTAGACCATAATTTTCTGTGTCCTTCCTTTGTTGGGGGCTGTGTCAAAAGCCTTGCTAAAATCCAAACAATATATGTCCGGCACATTTCCTTCATCCACCCAGTTTCTAACTGCAGTGTAACACCAATCACATCAAAGCATTTGTTTATATATCTCTGTTACATTAGAGCAAATGTGAAGGTGTTGCTGCTGTGATTTTTATGATGGAGCCTCCTTATTAACTGGTGTTGTTGTTATATACATTGGAGGTAATTTGAGTCGTGGGAGACAATATTATCCAGCGGGAGCAGTGAGGTTGTAAAGACGAGTGGCATTATAGATCTTGAAAATAAAATAGGAAAGCCTCATGTGTTGTGTTGATGTGGAAAAAATATAAGCAAAACTTGCAAGCTGTATTCAAGACTCTCAGAATGTCAGCCTCAGATCTGCCTTAGCAAATAAATTATATATTTAGCAAAAGAAATTATTTGGGCAAGTCCTCTCAAAAGCTGCATGCTGTCAACTGTTCCTGTTCTTTGGGAACATAAACAGGATCTAGGGACAGCTTGTGCAAGAAAACAGTTGGAATACAGAATATCATAGTTTTTCTGCAGCCAGCTCGATTATCATTATCGGCCTATGTAGAAGAAGAGTGTCAAGAGGTATTGGGGAGAATGTTCAGTCCTTCTTCATCAGCAGCCTTAAAAATGATCTCCATTGCCAGTCCAGATCTTCTTAAAAACATCAGAACTGTGTTTCAGTGACTAGGCCTCTGCAGGACTTTCCAAAAATCTTAATGTATTGAAAAAATTAAAAGATTTTTTTGTGCACATCTTAATTAATAGCCACACTTCTTGTGAAAGATGCCGTTGCATTTATGTTATGCTCCCTATTTTATTCTGCTTGCATTCTGTTCTGAAATATTAACCAATCGTGCTAATACTTTGCTTGTTTCCTTGCTACTCTCACTTTTTATAAATGCCTGAAATAGAACAATGTATCTGTTCGGGCTCAAAACAAAACCTCTTCAAAATCTGAAAGATGCATTATTTGATGATGACAACTGGTTAACAGAGCAAAATGAGCTTTTGAAGAACACTGTATATGAATTACTGAACATGTTCATCTCAATATGATTTCACCTTTGCTGGTCATGAGTGAAGGCCCTAGTGAATTATGGAAGGAGTTTTAAGATAATATTCATATGCTGAGTTTTATTGAAATGACAGTGCAATTTTAAACATTTACACACTTCTAAGACCATTGATCTCTGTGGACTTAGAAGGGTGTAAGACTGCCTAGGCTGACACTGCACAGCAAGTACTAACTATAGTATTTTCCACACAGGGCTTTTTCCACATGCATGGTTAAAATACCTTGGTTCAGTCTTCAAATTGCTTCCCAGAGTTTATTGAGTTCTGCATGGTGAAGGCTACATCAGCTGCAGAATTGATTTCCCCCCAGGTTTTCAGGTGTCACACAGCTTTGCTCCTCTGTCTTTGGCTGCACTGTGGCTGGTCCCACTACCAACAGCCTCCTCTGCCTCTCCAGCCATGGCTGCCACTGCCTCCACCTCAACAGAGACCATATTTCGGCTGCAAGAAAGAGAAACTCTTGATCCTTGCCAGGATAGTGGGAGGAGGAGGGGCGTTGGTGGCTTGGACAGAGCCCTTGGCGAGAGGGACAGCTCAGGTAGAGAAAATGTTAACCCTCTGCTCAGCAGCCTTGCACCTGGCCTCCACTTTCCCTATGACCAAGTTGCTTGGGAACTCCAATGGCTCCCCCATGGCCTCCAAAGTGATAAGGGACTGAGGAGCTCTACTGAATTAATTATAATATGGGCTTTAAAAAGGCTTCCTACCTATATATTTAATTCTTAGGAATTCCCAATAAACATTAGATAGGCAGTAAAAAAAAGTTGCAATATTTTTTGTCTTACAAAACCCACATTGACCAAACTGCTTCTGTCGTCTTCCCCTAAAAAGCCCACAGCAGAAAGGAGGCATTTTTTACAGTGCCGAAATAAAAAACAGACTCCCTCAAGTGTAGAATTATAGAAGCCAAAAGTGGTTCCGATCCTCATGAGCTGAATATTCAGAAAACCCATTGTAGGTATGTAATGAGGAAAACACCTATATCTTAGCATCTCCCAAGAACAAGTGTAAGAATGAAATTCTAATCTCTGATTAATCATATGACTGTGTCTTCTGAGACAAATTCTAGGGAGAGTTTGTGGGTAACAATCCCACAATCTTTCTTTGGCTTCTGACATTAATATGAGATCCATGAGGTTAATATCTGGTCATAAACTGTCTTAACTATTTAGCTCTAATAATTATGAAATAGAGATTCTGTAGTTAAAGATCCATTTAGATAAAAATATTGCATTAGAAAAGCAGTAAATTTTCAGAAAATGATTTAACTGTATTGCAGTGGGTTTTTTCATATCAGAATTCTACAGTACCATCTCCCTCCCTATGTTCCTCCACGGCAGCTTCGCTCATCTGAACAGGGTCTCCTGCAGGTACCAGGCTGCACACAGGTGAAGTCAGCAGCAGCCCGTACACGGGCTTTCTCTGTGGTGGCCCCTATCCTGTGGAATGACCTGCCTGAGGAAGTCAGAAGAGCCCCCACTCTCCTGGCTTTTTGTAAATGATGCAAAACTGAACTATTCAAAAAGGCTTTTTACTCAAATGGGAGGGCTGCATTGTAGGGATAGTGTCTCAGGTGCTTCACTAACATGTTGGGGATCTTGACTTCATCACCATTTTTGCCTCATATATTATCTGCTGTTTAAATATGTATTCCTATGTACAACCATCACTCCATGCTGTCTAATGTTAGTCCTAGAATTGATTATGTTTTATGTATTGTCGAAGGCTTTCACGGCCGGAGAACGATGGTTGTTGTGGGTTTTCCGGGCTGTATTGCTGTGGTCTTGGCATTGTAGTTCCTGACGTTTCGCCAGCAGCTGTGGCTGGCATCTTCAGAGGACTGTGACACTGAGAGATCTCTGTCTTTTGGTGCTACACCTCTGAAGATGCCAGCCACAGCTGCTGGCGAAACGTCAGGAACTACAATGCCAAGACTACAATACAGCCCGGAAAACCCACAACAACCATGATTATGTTTTGCTTTGGTATCCTTGCTAATGCTATGTCTTTAAACTTGTATATGTTTACCTTACGGTATTGTATTGAAATGTACTTACTTGATACTGATTGTATTAACCTCATACTGTGTAATCCGCCTTGAGTCTCAGTGAGAAAGGCGGACTATAAATGACATAAATAAATAAATAAAGGTATGTATTGGAACAACAAAGTGATTTATATTTCAGCAGTCATGTGGTTTCTTAAACAGTTGTTCACAATCTGCAGCTGCTTAAAATCTGACCACTGGAAACTGTTGCACCAGGATGATGTGGTTCAGGGGACGTAGAACTTTTCATTAGCTTTATAACTCTATATGGCCTTAAAATAGTGTTGCCAGGTTTTAACTGGCAACTCCCTGGAGTTAGCATTATGCCAGCACACTGACATCACTTCCACTGAAAACTGAAAGTGATATCACTAAACACTTTAGAATTTGCAAAGCTATATGGTAAAACAATAGAGTTTTTGCAAATCCTAGAGTGTCCCATAACATCAGTTCTGATTTTTGCTAGAAGTGATGTCATCATGCCAGCATAATGCTGGTGCTTCTGACACCAGCAGGTAACACAGCAGATTGCTGGGAGTTTTCCTGCTATTATGTTATTGGGTGGGATCCAAAGTTATTCTTCCACTGACACAAGGAGTCTATAAATATGAGAAGAGATCCATCTCACAAAAAATTCTTTATAAATGTATAATTGGTCAAATGAACCAATAATTGAATGATTTCACAGAATGAAATTCTCCCCTTTCTTCATTACCTGAATCCTCTGATATCGCTTGAACAGATGTCCATAAAAGTTGGAAGAGTCCTTTGAACAGAGTAGGGTGGAGTGGGGATGAAGGTCATATCAAAGCAAAATTTGCACAATTCTGCCTTCTCCATAAGTACTTTTACAAATGGAGCAACAGCTCAGACAAGGGAGAGGGGTTTCTTAAATTTTGATTTTCTGTGTCTTGCTGCTGCCCCTCATATTTCATCCCACTCTGTTTCAGAGGGTTCTTTAACATTCAAGAGTATCTTTGGGGGAGGAACAAGAGTACAGGAGAACGGCAAAGGTATCAATTCTGTAAAGTCATTCTGTTCCCATTATGGATCCCAACTTTTAAAAAAATATATACCTAAATTTAGAAACTCTTTCTGTTCTTTGTTAGATTCAACTAATTAGATTCAATTAAAACCATTTGTTAAAATGATCTGATTCTCACAGTTTATTTTGACTTTCTGTGTAGCTGTTTGCTTTGTTGCTAATAAAGTTGCCACCGCTTGCTCTTGTTTTGACTTATAGTTAAGCACTAAATATAGGCTATACCATGGCAAGATGAGGATATGTTTAGTCTGACATGTCCAGAATTCTGTTTGTTACAATGGGTAGGAGGATCCAAAGAGCCACACAACAACTTCCAAGTGACCAAGAATACTCTGAGCTTGTGCTTCAAAACAGCAGCTCTGCATGCCACATGGTAAAGTTTTGAAATGGATCAACCTTTTACAAACAGTTCATCAAGTGGTACTGCAGTCTGCTGTTTAAAGTGATTTTTTTTAAAAAAAATTACCCAAATCTTTGATTCGCTTTTGGAATTCGATGTCAGCCAAACAGTGATAAATGCTGTAATTAAAGAATGTATATAGAGCAAATCCTGCCCTGAACATTTAGAATGAAATAGGGTAAGTGGCAAGAATGGTTTCAACATGCTTTTAGTTGTCCCAATGTAGGATGCCTATATGGCAGTAAAAGAGAAATCCAAAATTCTTGGTTTCACAAGTTTCTAATAACTCAGAATAAGACACTAAAAGTTCTCAAGTGCTTTTGGATAGAAAATCATTTTCTGTTTATTTGAAAACTGTGATTTTTCCAACCTTCTATAGGAACAGTAATACATTATGGGTTTGTGATACAGAAGAGTGTGTTACTTCAGTGGTTGCTGGTACATGATGATGAGCCTAAACTGAAAATCAAGACTGTGGATGTTTAAAATCAGAATGCAATCCAATTGCAGACTGCATTCTGCATGACTGTACATTTATTGTAGTCAGTGAGACATTGTGCACATGACTGCATGCAAGACTTTGACTTTAAACTTTTATAAGTCAGGATTCGTGTGGCTTTGCTCCTGATGGTGCACAAGCAGTACACATAAATGATTAAACTTGTACCAGATTTTTGTGCACCTTTTGTAACCTTCTTGAAGCAGCTTTTGTGGTACAGAACATGTATATGCCATGCCCATTCTCAGCTCTCTACTTGGTCATGTGATCTCTGACAGACCAACCTGCATATCCCTACAAAGCTGTGGGTGTGCAAAAGAGGAGGCAATTTTGTGAATAATAAATAAAAATATAGTTTTACATTTATGATGCTGCTGCTGTTGGTTTTGTTGTTGGTAATGCTCAAGATTCAGTTAACATATAGTACATTTTGGAATATATTTTTAGCTTTTTAATTATTAACCCCCTTCTTGTTTTATATGTTTGGTGTGTGTATGTAAAAAAAAAAGCATATGCATTTTAACTATTCTCAAAATATTTAGTTTTTTTATGTTTATAGCACAATAACCTCTGGAATGTTAACTGTATTCTGGTTGTGCATATTTTAAATATTTAACTTGGTACCCTTCCCTGCGGTAAAAACAAAAAAGCTCAAAACAGATTTTACTTTTTTTTTTTAACCTCTTGCAGGTCTGTTCTATAATATTGCACGATAAAGGTCATTTTAAACTCATTCTGAACAAAATTGTAGGTTATCACACCTTACTTACAACAGGTTGAAAGTAAAATGATTCTGTAAAACATATTTTAAAACATTTGGGGGGATTTGGGAATGACTACCATTACCATTGAGGCCAGTGGCAAATCTATAAAGCTTAAAGATTTCTTGCTTGTTGCTTGACACTGTTTTTAAAAGTACAGGTTCTCTTTCATTACAGCTTTGTTCTAAAATGTCCCTATTTTTTTGTGTTCAATATGCCACAGTCAGTGGTATGTAATTTCTTCTGTCTCTTTTAATTGTTATGCCTGATTCTTTTAATAAGTTAGATTGTTGATAGAAAGGTGCAGGAGGGGTTTTTCACCATGGTATTTGGGATCCTTTAATGCAGAGCTGTATTTTTCTATTCTGAATTGCCTCTTTATTTCCATTCTTCATTACAAACTGCTCTGGAAAGAGCTTTTCTAACTAAAAAAAAAGGCTATGCTTGACTGATAATGCATTGCTTTGGATGGTGAAACATTATGAAAGTTTAATTTTTAATTAAATCTGAAATACCAATTATAACTGAAAGAGATTTTAACCTGTTTCTTTTCAGAGTGCCTGAAGTTACATTTTAGATGCTGAAATCACTGCACCTTAAAAACAACACACACACAAAAAGATTGAGCTGCACTGCATTCCTGTAAGTAAAAGTCCCCTTTTAAGTTAACTATTGTCAAATTTTCTCTAATACAAAATTGTTAGCATAGTTACTGGACTTGGGAAAAGGTCAACTTGTCCTTGAATAGAGCTTAGAGATATTTCATATATAAAGTATATACTTTCGTAAATCAAAATTGTGCTGATTTTTAGCATGTTTTAAGACAGATCCGGAACGGCTAAATCTGCCCTGCTGGCAGTTCAAATTTTATTAGTAATGGCAAAGAGCTTGGTCTTCATGAACATATATTTCCTATCACAAACAATTCATACACTTTGTCGCAAAGTAGGAAGTTTCTGATGGCATCAGAAATGGTATTCTTTCCTCTTTCTGATGTCATAAGTGGTCATTGTTACTTGATGTAATGGAAATTTTAAAAAGGAGGAAGGGCCTCTTGTGATATCACCACGTGATGTTGCTGCCTCAAAACAATGGCGGCTGCATAGTTCCTTGGATTATCTGTTTATGCATTGATGCTCATCTGATTTCTATTGTGACAGAGAACAGTCAAAATAAGCATATGTTTCCTCTATTAATGAGACAAGGGACTGTTTGTAAGAGTCCTGTTATCATATGAAGATATAATAATTTACATTTCTGTGACCAAACTTAAATGGTCATTGCTTTTATTCTGCCTCTAGAGCGATGTTTCATAACCTTTTTTCTATGGTGGAATATCTAAATTAATTTTTCAAATCCTGATGAATTCCTATGAAAATGTTTACATGCCAGGAAAAGTTGATGGCAGGGAGCATAATTCAATTACGGCTAAATTATTGTCAAGAAGAGGTTATATGTACGTGTGTGCTGCGCACGCAGAGAGAGGAAGTCAGCTTTCATAACCTTAATAATCATGATAGTTTGAGGGCTATTTGGGATTTCTTACAGCATTTCAAATTTTACTTATTTTTTCCACAATTTTTCACAGAACCTCTGACAGTGCCCTAAGGAGCCCCAGGGTCCTGCAGAACCCTGTTTGGGAAACACTGCTCTATAGTATCAACTCACATGGTGAACATCTTGTGCTTTTTGCCTCCTCCCCATCCTAGCGGACATGTGTTTGTGCTCTGTGCACTGTATCACTTTCAGTCAGTTCGCTCTCAGTTTTTTCTTTCTCTGTATGATTTGCCTCCTGAACACAACCTCTCTGATCCAGAATGCTTGGTTTACATTTTCCCCTTATCTTTCATTGCCCTGCCTGATCTTCGTAGACTTCATTCTTTTTGGTCTTGCCTTTTTTAATGTCATGTCTTTAGTACTTCTAATTTTGTGGCCCTCTTGTATTTTGCTTCTTCAGAGACTTCTTCCTTTCACCGCATCTTCAACCCTTCCAGGACCTCAAGACCAATTATCATTATTTTATCCTTCCTTTCCCTGTCCTTTCCTTGTTTGATCCTGTATGACTTTCCTTTAACAAATTTCTTGCTTTCACTGGGTACATAATCGATATCTGTGCCACAATCAGGAGACTCACTGACAAAAGGATGAGGACGGTTGCCATGGCTACCACTCCCTTCATACACCTGTCTTTGGGTTGGCAACTAAGGGTGAAATCCCATGCATACTTCTAAGGAGCAAGTCCTGTTTAAATCAAGGGGACTTAATTCCGAGTAAACACACTGCAGTATATACTCTGCCTCTAATTCAGTATTGTCTAATCTAACTGGCTTTTTATGGTCTCATGCAGGGAAAGGACTTTCTTGGCATCTTCTGCCTGTAAATTTTAAAGTGGGAGATTAAACCTGGGACCTTTTGTATGTAAAGCATATGTTGTGTATTACTAAGTGATGACTTTTCCTCTGAATGCACAGACTTAAGGTGTAAAATTATGAGTAGCCAGATATAGCTAAGTTTGCCAACCTCCAGGTGGGACCCGGAGATCTCCTGGAATTACCACTGGTTTTTCAGATTACAGAGATTATTGCTCCTTTGGAGGCTGGACTCTGTGGTATTATACCCTGCTACAATCTTTCCCCAAACTCCATGGTCCTCAGGCTCCATCCCCAAATCACAAGGAATTTCCCACCCCAGAGTTGGCAACCCTAGATATAGCCCTGATGACTCCAGTTATTGATTCTGGATAACTCTTAATTCTGTTTTGTTCCTCAGTACTACAGCCTTGGTTTACCACTAATTTTTCCCTTTGGTTGGATGAAAGTTTTTTTAACAGGAGAATGACCACATCCATGCATTAGTCTATTTTTGTTTTGTTTTGTTTTGTTGCAATACATATGTTGGCAAATAGAAATGAAAAATATCTTGACACAACCATTCGCCCACTACGCGGTACCTAGTGGTTTTGTACATCCGTTAGTATTGACCTGTATGTTTGAATGTGCACCATGAGGATCAACTCTAATTTCTGAGCCTGCTTTATTGCAGCTGAAAATCACAGGCAACCTAGCTGAGTAGCCAAAGGAATCCGTTTTCCAAATTTAAGTAATTAAATATAAACAGAGCAGTACTTTATGCATAGATCTTATTACACAATAGAAGCTTATGAAATGCTACAAACCAAAATCTGTTTTTCTAGCTAAAGGTCAAAATGTACAGCTGGGTAATGAAACCCAGATCATCCTAAGTTCTTCCCATGTTGCATCTCTGTTACATATCAAAATGTTATGCTTTAACAGTTACTTCTTTAAAGATCTTTAAGAGGCTAGAGATACAGAATACCACAGCTCCATACTTGTCCCATCCAGCATGGGATGGGGAATATTATACTGTTTTCTGTACAAACTTATGTCACCCAGTACTCCTCCTTATCCCTTGTTGTTCTGACCTTCAGGAGATGAATGGGCTGCTGAAGAAAAATCTGAAAACAAGGTATCAGTTGCTCTTTGAGGACAATCATTTAACGGTGAGCAACAACCATAACTTTGGAAGCCAGGTTCATGGCAGAAGCCTCCACACCAAGCTACACTAATTCATTTCATTTTGGGAGCAGAGCCTGCATGTATGCTTTTTATGTGCACAAGAACCTACCATACATGTGTACATGCATAGACCCTACTTAAATGATGCACACAAGTCAGAAGCACTGGAGCCCACTACTGGAATCCTGCTTCCTATATTACATTGTGTCAAGACCCAAATAGTGGCCTCAAAAGAGCGAATGGATTTTTGTAATTAAAAAAGAAAATGCTAAATGTTAGAGGGAAAGGTCAGAGGTAGGATTCTAGAATATTTGCCATTTTCATTTTACAGAATGATTACCCACCCACTCTATTTTTGCCTTGTCCATATCTCCTTCCCATGTCTCCTTATGGTTTTATTCCCCATCCTCAGCATTTCTTATGAATCCCAACATTTCCTTCTAAATTTCTCTCATGAAAACTTTCATATAATTTTGTATTAAACAAAAAGAAACTATCCAAAACTATGCAAAATGTGAAACACACCCATAGTAAGAAACTACATAGCATGTTTTTATGTGCTTAATTTATGTAAGTGTTGAATTCATTGGGACCTTTCAGTGTCTATTCCTAAACAAATGGGTTTATTAAAAAAAGTAATGATCTCAGTGACTTTTTATTTTAAGAACTATTTTTATAGTATGATTTCTGTAAAAGTCATGTGACTGCAAGTGATCCCATTGAAAGAATTCTGCATGAGTGAGGTAAAAGATCATAAAGCTTGCTTAGGTTCTGTGGATAGGATATTGGTTTGTTTTTTGCTAAAATGAAGGATTCTAAAAGTTAAATGCAAATATATGTTGTATACTAAAACAGAAAATGCTAATTTAATAAATAGAAACAGAATGTGAAAAATATGATTTATAGTTTGGGGCCCAGATAGTATTTTGTTGCTGACCTCTGACTAATTAAACAAACAAACAATTCCGGGAATATGTATATATCTAACAATTTTTTATATTCTTATAGTGCAAAGTGCAAAGTGCAAAATATAGTGCATGATTATATATACAATAATAAATATACAATAAATGCAATAAAATATTAATGTCTCTGTCCCAACATGCAATAAATATAGTAAAAATACAGAATTTGATACTAATGGTTATGAAGTATATTTTTCAAAGGAACAATGTCCATGAATTAATTAAGATGAAAATATAGCAGCATGCAGGTTTCCTCAGATAGAGCTCCAATGTAGACGTGTGGGAGGCATGAGATGGCAAGCTCCAGTCCACACTGCAAATAAGTCCAAAAGTGCCGACGGGATTATGCGTGCATATTTATACAATTCCCGTTTCGTATAATATACTTCTTCATGGGCACAATAAATATGGACAGCCCCCACTTCACCGGTAGCTCCAATATTGCTGCTTATACCATTCTGATTCCATTCAATTTCAAAAAGCATGAATTGACAGGTCTAGTGACCTCTGACTAATTGGCATGTATCTAGCCATCCATGGACTTCACAGAGGGAACTTTCCTGCTTTCCCTTCCCTCTGCAGTCCACTAAGCCTCCTCTTCCAAATTTTGTCCTTGGGGTCAATAGACGCTCAAGAACAGCACTTAGTGCTAAGGAACAGACAGTGAGTGGCTCAGACTCTGCAGTGGGAGAATGAATTAGCGGGCATCATGCCCCCTCTCCAAAGGCTGCATGGTTGGATAGATGCCAGTCTGTTATGTACGGTCAAGTCACTTCTGATGTATGATGACCACTTGAATTACCGACCTCCAGAACATCCTGTCATTGACAGCCTTGCTCTGGTCTTGCAAAGGGAAGGCTGTGGCTTTCTTCATCTAGTCAATCGATCTCATGCTGAGTCTTCTTTTCCTACTGCCATCAACTTTCCTAGCATTATTGTCTTCTCCAGTGAGTGTTGTCTTCTCATGATGTGGCCAAAGTACAGTAGCCTCAGTTTCATCATTTTAGTTTTTAGAAAATTCAGACTTGATTTGATTTAGAACCCATTTATTTATTTATTTTGCAGTCCATGGTATCTGTAAAACGCTCATCCAACACCACTTTTCAAATGGATCAATTTTCTTCCTATCCACGCAGATGTCATTTCTGTAGAGTAATAAGTAGTACTGAAAAGTGGTTTCTGACTAGCATATATTATGTGGAATATAAATTCAGAGATTGCACAAAAACCGTTTCTAGACTTTACATACCCTGCACTGACTGTCATATTGAGTACTACGTTAAAACCTAGGGCTGGAATTGGCAGAACATTACCCAGTTTTAATAATAATCTATAGTGCTTTACAGCCACTATGTTAAGATGCAACTAGATATGAAACTGGTTGATCCATTAGAGCTCTGTGATCAAAATATAAATATCAGCTAAGGGGGTTCCTTGATTCAAATCAGAGCTGCAGCACTGGTGGAAGAAAGTGTAACCTTTTCTCTAGTGCTGTTTTCCCAATGCAGATTCTTCCTTTCCCAATTTGTATACATTACTGGTGCATTTTTTTCTCTCTGGTACAAATATCTTTGGGGATGCTTGAAAATAATGTCAATAGTTCAACCAGAAAGGTTGACTCTTAATAGCCCAGCTCAGCAGACTCACTAGAGAATCCCTGTGGCTGCTCTTTGTTTTTTTTCCCTGTGAGGGATCCAGTTGTGGATCTTCCATTGCCACTGGTAATTTCATTGTAAGTAGGGTGGTACAGTATTGGGGTGAGAGAGAATGGAGTAGTAGGACTGGTGGTACTAGAAATGAATAAGGAGATGCTGCAGTTCTCAGAAGGAAAAGAAAGAAGCAAGTAATCCCAGAAAGGACTATGGGGAAATCCAGGAAGGCGGAGTATGGAGATGTTAAATCAGTATGGAGCCTGCAGGAAGAAAGAAGGAATTAAGTGGGGCAGCATGGAGGTCAAGGAAAGGTCCAGATCAGAATGCAGATCAAGCATTGATAAAGGTCAGCTTAGGCTAGCCCCCACCAGGAGCTGCCATGTTATGAAAATGGAAGAATGCAGTGTAAGTATGTATGAATGTACAGAGCCAGTTATAAAGCTAAAGAAGAGTACATGGAGATATGGTATGGCTCAGTGCCCTTCTACCCTACATCACATCCTGAGCCATGCTGGTAGTGGAGCTAGGAAAATAAGCCCCCCTTTGCCACTGATGTTGTGCAATGCCAGGTCCATAAATATTAAAACCACAACACTGCATGATTTTTTTTGCAGGGATTGATTATGTAGGCCTAGTGTGGGGTGCCGAGGAGAGTCTGGCTATCTGTCTGGTGTACCAACCACCTAGCACACCAGCAGATACCCTGTTGCGCCTGCTGGAGGTGGTGGCGGGATATGTTGGTGTACCCCAGGTTGGTGGTGCTGGGGGACTTCAGTGTCCACATCGATGATGCTGCCTCCACGCAGGCTGTGGACCTGGTGTCTTCCATGGCAGCACTGGGACTCTACCAATTTGTGTAGGCCTCTACACATAAAGCGGGCCAGATGCTAGATTTGATCTTTGAGATGGGGATCGGTGTGGTTCTGGAAGCAGTAGAATCAGTGCCATGGTCAGACCACTTGGTCCTGAAGGCTCGATTAATGTGCTGCCACTCCCACCAAGGGCGGTAAGCTAATTTATGCTAATTTATGCTCGCCTGTGGAGACTTATGGATCCAATCGGTTTTCAGAATGCTCTGTAGGATCCAAAGCTCAGTGGTGGTTCGTTGGATGAGCTGGTGGAGGACTGGCAAGTTCGGCGCTCTGAAGCCATAGATGAAATCATTCCCTGTCGCCCACTTCGCCCTTGTGCCCGACAAACTCCTTGGTATACAGAGGAGCTACGACGGAAGAAGCGGGAGCTAAGATGGCTTGAGCAAGTGTGGCGGCGATCTCATGACGAAGAGGCAAGATCATCTCATAGGATGCTTATGAAATCCTATGAGGTGGCAGCGAAGGCTGTGAAGAAGGATTTCTACACAGCCTCCATCATATCAGCTAGCTCACACCCAGCAAAACTGTTTAATGTGGTTTGCTTGTTGGTCTCTCTGTCAGAGAAAGACTGTCAAAATTTGAATTCGGATATTAGCTGTGAGGCTTTTGAGAGCTTTTTTGCTTATAAAATTTTGTCTCTCTGATGCGATTTGCCAGCCACGATTGATACAGTATATGAATGACAGACCCTTTGGATGTCTACTGGCCAATATTTAATCATTTCAGTCAGCTCTGTGAGGATGGGATTGACAGAACCCTGTGAGCGGAGAGGCCTAACACGTGCCTCCTGGACCTGTGCCCATCGTGGCTGGTAAAGGCTGGTTCCGATGGACGGGGTTCTCTGGAGGCTATTGTTAACTTATCCTTAGACGCCAGGGTTTTCCCTGGGGCACTAAAGGTGGCCATGGTGAGGCTTCTCCTAAAGAAACCACCTTTGGACCCCGCTGACCCAACCAACCACAGCTCAGTTTCATACTTCCCATTCCTGGGTAAGGTGATTGAGTGGGTGATGGTGCAGGGGTTCCTGAATGATACCTCAGCCCTAGATCCCTTCCAGTCCACTTTCTGCTCAGAGCATGAGACAGAAACATTGCTGGTCGCCCTCACAGACAATCTTCACAGGCATCTAGATCGAGGTGGATCAGCGCTGCTGATATTGCTGGACCTTTCAGCAGCATTCAATATGGGCGATTACAATCTTTTGACCCACCACCTCTCCGATGTGGGGATGCAAAGGACTGCCATACAGTGGCTTTTCTCTTTTCTCCACGGTCAGGGACAGAATGTGGCGCTAGAGGAGAATCTGTCATCCCACCACCCTGTGGTGTGCAGTGTCCCACTGGGGGCAAAACTCTCCCCATTACTGTTTAGCATCTATATGTGCCCCCTTGCCCAGTTGGTGTGAAGTTTCAGACTTGGGTGTCATCAGTATGCAGATGACACCCAGTTGTACCTGATAATGGATGGCCCAACTCGGCCCTGGATGTCCTGGAGTATGCTTTTGAAGCTGTGACTGGTTGGCTGAAGCAGAGTCGACTTTAATTAAACCCTACAAAGATGGAGGTTCTGCACTTGAGTCACAGGTGTTTAGGTTCTGGACTCCAGCTTCCAACCATCGATGGGGTGCTGCTTACACCAGTTCTGATGGTTAGGAGCTTGGGGGTGATCCTGGATGCCTCCTTGAAAATGGAGGCGCAGGTCGCAGCAGTTGCCAGGTCCTCTTTCTTCCACCTACGACGGACCAGGCAGCTTGTCCCTTACCTCTTGACCCATGACTTAACTACAGTGATCCAGGCAATGGTCGTCTCTAGGCTAGGTTACTGCAACTCACTCACTCTGCAATTCACTCTAACTGAGGCTTCCCCTAAGTCTGATCCGGAGATGACAACTGATTCAAAATGCATCAGTGCGTGTTCTTATGAAAGTACCAGGTGGAGCACATATAACACCTATACAGCGCTAGATGCATTGGCTGCCAGTGGAGTACCGAATCAGATTCAAGGTTTTGGTATTAACCTATAAAGCCCTATGTGGACTGGGACCAGTGTATCTGCGGGACCACCTCTTCCCATATGTACCCTGGAGGATGCTTTGATCAGGAGAGAAACAATTATTGGTTGTCCCTGGCCCCAGGGAGGCCCGCCTGACCTCAACCAGAGCCAAGGCCTTCTTGGTCCTGGCTCTGACCTAGTGGAACACTCTGACTAATGAGCCCAGAGCCCAGCAGGACTTGCTATAGTTTCGCCAGGCCTGCAAGACAGAGATGTTCTGCCAGGCATATGGTGGAGGCTGGGCTAGGCCTCCACCGGCTGGAAAAAGAGGAAAAAGAGGAGAAGTGAAAGATCTGAACCCTGCCTATTACAGATGTCTGCCATCCTGGTTTTTAATTATTGTATATTGACTGCTGCCATACAGTTATTTTACTGTTGTATGCTGTTCTGTTGTATGTTTTAAATATGTTCTTACTGTTTTATGGAGTATAAATTATATGATGTGTTTTTAATTTGCTGTAATCCACCCTGAGCCTGTGGGGAGGGCGGAGTAAAAGTCTTAAATAAATAAATAAATAAATAAATAAATACCAAAAGATAGGAACGTTCACTTAAGACTTTAATCAATCACAGTTTTAGCTTGAGGCTCCTGGCTTATGCATTATCATATGAGAAGTTTGAAATTTTCTTTGCTAACTGTATGCTAAATGTAAATTTGCAGTGAGATTTTTCGTTTAGAGGATAGGTACTAAATTTTAACAAGATGATTAACTGATTTTGCCTGTGTGTAAGAGCATGAGAAAATAAATATACTAACAAAATACTTACCTTATTTTAGCAAACTGCAAACCTTTGAGTTGACTTTAATCATAATCTGTAACTGGGAAAAATGGCACTGAATTTAATATAGTGATACTCTCTTCTCAGGCTAGTACTGGTGCTAATATCATATATTCAGATATTTAGTATAACGTGCAGTGTTTTGTTTTATCATTGCTTGTTGCTTAAGGAACAGTGCTTCTCCTTTGTAGGACTTCTGAAGCATGTAGTTGTTGAATTTATATTCATTCATTACAAAGCATATCTATTCTGAATTTCTCAGAAATCCTATTATCTCATTGATAATAGTGATGTCCTTTACCCTGACTAGATAATGAAATTGGTGCAATGGGAACAAGGAAATTCATACGCTGGGGAATCCTGGAGATACTCATTTTTTAAAAAAAACTGAATTTCTCCGCAGCTTCCATATAGGGTATTAACCAAAAATTGGGTGATTCCGCAGGAGTGGTTTTCCCTGCTTCAGCTTCTAAATGACCTCGATTTTTTCTTGTGTTTCCACACGTGGGAAGGCAATCCTAGCAGCAGATTTGAAGTCACTGCACGTTTTGTCCGTTTTTTTTCCATCTTGCTTTCCCCCGACTTATTCTCCATTTGCAGCAGATTAGGGATTTTAATCATGCGGAATTCTTTATCTGATGTTCTCCCCACCCTTGCCCTTTTCTCTCGCCCTTCGAATTTGATTGGCCAATCATGTTTTCTAAGCCACACCCACTACCCTTTCCCTTTTCCTCTTTTTTTAAAAAAAAATGTAAAAAAAACGTTGCAACGTTTCTACATGTCTATGCAGAAACATATCCTGTGTCACATGACAACAGCTGACCAATAACCGGTCCATTTTACAATGCGCCAAATTTGTTACTTGTTGCTTGCTGACAGCTGACAGCTTCTGAGGTAGAGTGAAAGTGTGATGGAGGGACTTCAGCGTTCAACTAGTGGTCTAGGCATTTCATGGAGGGAGAAAGAGACGGTCCTCAACACAACACCTATCACTAAACCACACCGCTCACGAAGAAAGCGGGAAAGATAGACGCGGGGTCATTGGTAACAATTTTCCCTCCAAATGTCAATAGCCAATACTCTTCCACAATATCGGTGGGAAGTGCTCTGACCTATCCAATATGTTTATTTGATGCAACGTTTATGTGTAGCAACGTTTTTTTGTGAGAATTTTTTTTCTAATGTGTTGGTTTGATGCAACATTTATGTGTAGCAACGTTTTTTTGTGAGAATTTTTTTTCTAATGTGTTGGTTTGATGCAACGTTTATGTGTAGCAATGTTTTTTTTGGGGGGGGGAATAAAAAAAAAATGAAGATGTGCATCATTCGACACTTCCCCCGGAAAAAGCGATGAGGAATTGATTTTTATCCTGTCAAAAATTCCGCATGATGGACTTTGAGCCGATGAAATGTGCGAAACAAAAGCCTAATGTGGAATCGGGGAGAAGTGGATTCGTAGGACTCCACCGTGGCATGACTGCTCAGAAAGTCCGATCAAAATTGATCATGCAGAATCCTCCATTGTTTAATACGGAAGGACTCTGCACGCAAGTAGCTATCATTCTGGATAGTAAATGAAAAAAGTGTGGCAGCAGGCCTCTAGAGAATTAGGTTTCCTCAGTCATCTTTCCATCCCATAATGTTAACATGAAAATGGTCAATTAAAGAAACCACTCCTTAAATTCTGCACCAAATAAGCAGTAAAAATGCAGTACAGTTTGCATTTACTACCCTGTTATTCTACCAACTCATTTTGTTGAATTTTTGAACCAAGGCCTAATTTTTTTAACTGTTTGTTTGTTTGTTTGTTTGTTTGTTTGTTTGTTTGTTTGTTTGTTTGTTTGTTTGTTTGTTTGTTTGTTTGTAGCCCACCTTTCTCACTGAGACTCAAGGTAGATTATATAATATCAATTTTTTAAAAAGCCAGAAATCTGATACAGAACTAAAACAATGCTGAAACAAAGCATAAGCAAGGAAAAAAATCTGATATAAAACTAAACAATACTGAAACAAAGCATAAGTGATTAAACATGACACATTAATAGTGAAATCCTAAGCAGAGTTACTCCAGCCTAAGTCCATTGAAATCAGTAGGCTTAGACTGGAGTAACTCTGCTTAGGATTTCACCGTAAGTAATGCAGAAATTACCTAATAGGAACAAATTTATAGCAATAGACAGTATACTAGTCTACAGAACCTATCCCGTTACTGAACAACTTTGTTACAGTATAGCCCTCCTACCTATTTTTTAAAAATGCTTCTGAATAATTCAGTTTTGCATAGTTTGTGAAAAGCCAAGACAGCAGGAGGCCTTCTTTACCATATCAGGCAGCCCATTCCTTAAGTGGAAGCACCACAGAGAATGCACATGTATGTGCCATTATTGATTTTACCCATTTGAGGGTGGCACCTGCAGATGGCTCTGTTCGGCTGAACGAAGCTGCTGTGGTGGGGCATAGGGAGAGAGGTGGTCTCGCAGATATGAGGGACCAAGGCCGTGAAAGGAATTGTATGTGATAGCCAAAACTATGAACTGATGTAAACTATTCATCCCCCCCCCTTTGAACCCCCACATTTCATGATTTCATTGTAACACTATTTTTCAGTTGGTGTAGCATTGTGTTCTGCCAATGCAGTGGGGTTTAGGAGAAATTGTATCCTATACAACTGGGTGTTATTCAAAGATAGGATTGTGTTGTATATGTTTTCTTGTATAGCTTAGCGGTATGTTTGCTATAAAAGTTTGTTGTCATCAGTCTATGGACTGATGGATAACGGCCATCTTGACCCTTTTATTTTGACTCTGCATCCTGAGTTACTTGAAAAGCAGTTTATCGTTACATGATGTGACAAATGATTTTTACAATCTGATGAGATGTACATATTTTATTGTTTCTAAGATCACAAGTGTGAAATGAAATATTGCAGGAGGCATAAAAGTGCAGGGATAAGGTAGAATTTGCATTGGCTTCACTTCAACACAGATGGTGAAAAACTTGAAGCTGCTTTTGGGTCCTGAGACCCTGCCCCCTTGGGCTAATAAATAATGGAAGAAACAGTAAAAAAAATCCATTGAGATCTAATGATTCATACTTCTTAAAAACATGAGCCATGGGAAAGCTGTCTGAGTTTCACTCTGCTCTTGTATGCTTTGAGATATTTATTCAATACAGTAGCATTTCTAATCAACAGTTAATCAGTTAATCAGTAGTTAATAAAATACACTCTAAGTGCAGCATAAGCTTCTTGTTTATAGCATGCTGGAATGCAAGAGCCACTGAACTTTTATCATGCTATAATGTCCAGAAAACATCCAAGTCTGAAATATTTCAGTCATAGACATTGCCAGGCAGTACTGAGTGGAGGGCCTGGAGAATGTGTTTTTTAGCTGAAGCTCTGAGAGGTCAGTGACTTATGCTGGAGAAGTAGGGATCTGGGCAGCAGGTACTGGTCTGTTGACCAAACAAAGTCCATGCTCCAGTATTTATACTATGCTTGCCCAACCCGAAGGATTCATACTACCTCCTACGGCTTCAAAAGAGAGCTTCTGAAATCCAAGTTTATGCAGGATGGACCCCAGTTACAGATCCTGGAGTTCCTATTTCAATCATGTTGAAATCAGTAGGCTTATAAGAGTGTAACTCTGCTCAGTTTCGCTATAGAGTTCTTGTCTGATGTATCCAAATTCAGGTAAGGTAAATACACACTTAGTTACATACCCACCAGAGCATGAAAGCCTGCCAAGCTTCCCTGCTGGAATACAAGGAAGTATTAAGTATGTAAGTTGTTCCTGAAGATTTTTGTCTTTAAGAGGAAAACTTAAAGGTAGGCCCTCTGCCACTTGACAGAGATTAAAGTTCCATTTTCTACTGTGTTCACCAAACAAGCTTCAGCTTGGAACACCCAATGACAGATGCATTGAGGCATAAGGGATTTTTAAAAGGGGGAAATTACCCTTTTCTATCAAAATATGCCTCTACCTTCCCTGAATTCTAGGTCTTCCACATTACATGATATGTTCCAAGCGTGTCTAGCCACATTACATGGTATGTTCCAAGCATGTCTGGCCAACAACACTATTTGTTTATCAGGTAAACATCCTTACAGGTACAGGTAGGTGCCTTTTATTTTAGCATTTTGACCAAAAAGGTTGCCTACCCCTGATAAGTTGTAGAAGCCATTACTTCGAATGAGAACATAGACACACACATCAGATAGATGACTAGATAGCATCCATTCTTTCAGAGAGTTTGAAATCAGAACTCTATGGCAAACAGATACTAAAGGCCTTGTTCCCAAAAGTGTAATGCTAAAAAAATTACAAAATTCTGCTGGTGGATTCCATCCTGACATGAGAAGCAACTGAGTCAACATGCCAAATGCATATAGTAACTTTTATAAAGAAACAAAAATGTCATGCAGAAACATACATTTTTCTTGTAATGACTGTATTGGCCATCCTAGACTTCAGAGAACATGAGAAGGCATGTGATGGCATTTTTTGAGTTGCAAATTAATCAACCAAGTATCACACAGAAATAAGATGGACATGTTCACAGATGGACGGGTTGCAAAAACTAAGGAAAGTTTATGCTCTGTCTGATGCATTTAAAACCTATGTATGTTTCTGTTCACATCCATTTAGTATGGTATCTATTTCCCCCTGAACTGAGCTATGACTCACAAAAGCTCATACCCTACCACAAATTTTGTTAGTCTTATAGGTGCTACTGGACTCTTGCTCTTTTCTACTGCTACAGACAGACTAACACGGCTACCCATCTTGAGCTATTTCCCCCCAAAAGAGCTGAAAATGTAAGGGGGGAGGGGGAAACAGTTCTCTTTTCTTTCTCAGGTTTAGGAAATAAGTGGTAGAGGGGAAATAGTTTTTCCAATAAGCTTTTGGAAGGTGGAGGCTACCTGCTGTCAGTCAGGAGGATGTCATAGGATTTGACAAGAAAAGGTACACACAGACACACACAGGTAACCATAAGAGCTGTGGATATTAGGTAAATTAGGGGAAAGCCCATTTCATATGGAGGCACATCAGCTCAGCAGAGCCAATATTTGATAAGAGTAGTGAGAAAGTTCCCTATTTAATTGTATTTATATTTTTATGAATTATTTCATTACTCTATTTTTGCTGGTCCAATCATAGATTCATTTGTATAGTGTACACATATTGTACAGCTTCTGTAGAAAGTATACATCATTTAAATGAATCATATATCCATTATGTATAATGCTGAGTTATTGATGAATAAATAACATGAAAAATCACAAAAATAAAGCTTTTATTCACACAAGGGAGAATTGAAACTGAAATGGGGATTATAGCCTGAAAACAGCAGGGATTGTCTCTAGGGTTAGACAAAATAGTTAACAAAAGAAAAGGGAATAGTACAGGAATAGAAGTTTTCTCTTGTTTGGAGAGTAAGCTACTCACCTCCTAGTTTGTCTGTTGTGAGGATATATATAGGTAAGGCACTTCTAGCTTTCCTGTGTGAGACTGTAAAAATGTGTAACAGATTAAATTATATCTCAGAAGTTGCTTTTCACCATTTGGTAACTCAAATAGTATCTAAATCAGCTGCCTTTGAGAATGAAGAGTGCAATTCTAAGAGCATTTTCCTGGGAATAAGTCCCACTGAATAAATGGGCCTTACTTCTAAGAAGACCTGTTTCTATTACCTGTTTTGTGTGTGTGTGTGTGTGTGTGTGTGTGTGTGTGTATCAGTCCTTTCTATTAATCTGTTAATCCTTTCTGTATTTGGACAGGTGAAGTTTCCCATGTATACACACGCAGACACCTTGGATAGTCAGAAACAAAGTAAAAAACAAGTACCACTTAAAAAATTCTTTTAAAGAATTTGTCACCAAACAGAAAGAAAGAAAGAAAGAAAGTCATACAGGGTTCTTAGCACACAATCTAATTTCATTGAGGATCAGTATGACTTAGGTTTTCCTTGTGCAATTTATGCCTCTAAAAATGCCTTCTTCACAAATCAGTCATCACTGAGGGTTAATAGTGATTGAGTTGGAAATTATTTTTAATCTGGTATGATCATTTCTAAAGATAACTTTTGATAGATTTGCTATGTCTCATAAAATATGCAGAATAATTATTCTTTGGCAAATTGCAAGATTCACTCATACAACGGGCAGCCATCTTTGCCCTTTATGCTGATGTGTTTTCTTTTGTGATTTCTGATACCAGCATTTCCTTGCTGATATCAGAACTTCTTTCCATTCTACCTTACGGGCCTTGATTATCGATCTCCATTGAATGGGGTTCTGCTTTCCATTAAATTTCTCAATATTTTAATTCCATGTTTTCAGTCATACCAGGTGGTTTTTAATTTATAACTTTTTGTAAGGCAATTCATGTGATAGTTTTGTGCTATAAGCATGCTGATTTTCTGTCAAGGCCATTTTTTTCTATAGAAATGTGTACATTTTGACTTTCTTTACTACATCTTGCTGCATTTCATTATTTAAAACAGGGGTGGGGAAATTGTGGCCCATGGGCCACATATGGCCCGCTACAGAGTTTTTTGTGGCCCGCCAAGACAGTAGAAAAGTGTGATAGGGTACATTTGTCTCATTAAACTGATTCTAAAATTAAATGTGATTGCAGCTATAGATGATATGAAATTAGCACAATAAATAAATTGAATAAAACTACCACTATTTTATTTAATTTATATTTATTGATTTTTATGATACAATTTATACCTTTTCTGAAATGCAAAGATGCGGACCTCCGCTCCCACAAAGTGGCCCCCGAGCCAAAACAATTGCCCACCCCTGATTTAAAACATTCTTATGCCACCTTTCCACTCATGTTAGGGTCCCCAAGCTGATCAAAAACATTAAAACAACTTTCATACATAAAAGCCAAAATACATAAACAAGAAGGATGTTCAGTGAGGGAAAACCAAACCAAACATAAAATCTTCACTTGCTGAATGGAGCCCTCCATCCTGTAAGCTGCTTTTTTCCAATTTAAGTGTCTCTTCCGCCAATGGAGACTGATTAGGCTGAAAGATTGGAGGAAGGCTTCAAACTTGAGCCAAAAGGAAAGATGATGTATAAATGTTTATATAAATAAATAAATATTGTTCAGTGGAATGGTAGGATAGGGTAGGTCCACCACAATGATAGAATGGGATAGACTAATCTTCTTGGGGAGGGAATTCCATAATTCCCTCCATAATTCCATAATTCCGGTGGCCCAACCGAAAAGGTCCTTTCTTGGGTAGCCACCCGTTTAGCCTCAGGTGGCACTAACACTTGAAGAGGACCCCTGAAGCTAATCTTAGTGGTCAAGTCGGCTAATATGGGAGTGGTGCCCTTGAGGTATGCTGGTACCAAACTACACAAGGCTTTTATTGTTAATCCCGCAGCACCTTGCCTTAGGCCCAGAAGCAAATTAGCAGCCAGTGGAACAAGACTGGAATGATATGGTCCCTTCCTACTCCAGTCAACGCTCTGGCCACATCATTCTGTATCAGTTGTCATTTCTGAGCACTCTTCCAGGAAAACCCAATGTAGAGCACATTGCAGTAATCTAATCTCAGTGCTACCAGAGCATGAACCACAGGGCATGAAAAATCTTTTTTTGCCCAGGAAAACTCACAGCTTGCTCACCAGGCAAAGCTGAAGAAAGTACCCCTGGCCATCACTACCAACTGCTTGCATAACCAGATGCCTCGTTCTAGCAGTATTTCCAAGCTATGAACCTGGCCCTTAAGCAGAGTGCAACCCCTTACAGAACAGGAGATACTTCAGTTCCTGAGTCAACCCTACTCCTTACCAGTAGCATCTCCATTTTATCATGATTAAGTTTAGCTTATTAGCCCACATCCATCTCAAAATTGTCTCTTGGCACTGGTTCATACCTTCTACAGCATCCCCAGAATCTCCTGGATCCACATATTGCTGGCAATCCAGTCCAGATATGCTGAAGGTGTCTTCTAGTGGATTCATGTAGGTGTTAAAAAGCATGGACAACAAGCTGGAATCCTGTTAAGCCAAGTGGCTTAACAGCAGTCTCTCAACACCATCTTCTGAAACCTACCTTCCAAGTAGGACTGAAGCCACTGCAGACCCGTGTATCCCTTCCTAATCCAAAAAGGTGGTCCAGAAGGGTATCATGACTAATGGTATCAATATTCTTGACAGTTCCAGAAGAATGAGCAGAGTCACATACACACCTATCCGTTTCCCAGCAAAGGTTATCCACCAGGGTGACCAGGGCCAGTTCATTCCCATAGCGAAGGTTGAAATTAGACAGGAAAATATTCAAACACAAATTAGTGTTGTATGAAATGGAGAGACTAACACTAGAATGTTATAATTCAGATAAGAAGAGAAAATACATTATGACTCCTTAGGTTAGTGTATAAAGGCATGAGGTCTCATGGCACAAATAGGCTTAATCCAGATGCAAGAAGTAAATTTACAAAATAACATGTAAATTGAACTCTACAGAATAAAATGTATAAATAATTTTCCAGAAAGAACAAATTAAATATATTAGTCCAGATCCAAAGAGTAGCGCATACCCTTCAGTATGCACCAAGGCTTTTCATGCTCACCGCCCCACTGTAGTTGTCCCTACTGCTGTAGTGAAGCTGTTCTTGACTGGAAGAGGCATGTCCAAAGTGGTATCTGATGCAGTTTAAGAACCTACAGCAGAAAAAGAAAATCCAATACCATGTGAAATAACTCAAAACAGATCTCAATAGACAAGCTGATCAAAACAAGAAGAAAATCAAGGGATTAAAATTAATACCAGGGATTGAAAAACCGAGAATAGTATATAAAGAAATTTGCTAATGAGATATATCTGGTAATAAAAGTAAGGGAGGAAAGAAAGAAGAGGAGATACGTTACTCAAAAATCAGAACAGCTATGCTTTGTTCTGTGTGAGTGTTTTAACAGAGAAAGTGTAATATAAGGATCAGATGGGCTCATGGGAATGAAACAAAAGGTTTTGTAAGATTGAAGCAAAAATAATTATACCTCTAGGTGCAAAATGAGCAGACTCCTGCAATTGACAAAAGAGGCCCCCTCAATTTAGAAGAGGGAGACAAAAATGCAAATATGTGTGTGAATTAACTAGTCAGTAGTGGTTTTGAACATCTCCAAGTAAAACATCCACATATAGTTTTCTTATGGGAACTTAAAGAACTGTCTAAATTTATTTACATAACAACAAAAATAACAAATCATCTTATACTATGAATTAAAGAGACAAGTTAGCTACCAGTAATTTTACACTTCCCCTGAAATAGGTGATGAAGTCATTGTGTGTTCAAAGTAAATAATAAAATTTAAGTTGCAAGATCCAGAAGGCATATAAAAGTTACTTTTAAAGCATATGCTTTCTAATTTCTATTATGTAGTGTTTCAAATTGGTGGATGAAACCTCTAATTTTGGTGTTAAAAGATGCTCAGAATGCAGTAAAATGGGCCCACAGAGCAATCCAGAAATAAGCCCCAATGAGGTTAATTGTATTTATTCCCTGATAAATTTAAATAGGGTTAAACCCATAGATTTTCAGGTTAAAACATAATACACATTCAGCAGAGAAAATCATTAGCCCCTGACAACCCATTTTGAATGTGAAATCCAATGTAATAGTAACAGATCTCTGTTTAATTAGTGTACATGTTGCACATATTGATTACAAGCTATTTATTGCAACAAATATGTTAAAATGGACAACGAGGCCTTTTGCAATTCTTCTGACTCTAATCTGTCTATATTCACTAACAAACCAAAAACATTGCTAAAACATTCACGAATCATATCTGTTAAGGAGAACAAAAAATGGACATTGAATGTTCTTTCCATCACTGGTAAACGTGACGTTTGTATCTTTAAAAATGTTTTACCTATCTACCAGCTATATCAACCTATCTGGAGAACCTAAGTTCAAATAGAGTCAAATAAGACTCTTTCTTCCTTTAATGTTATTTCAAAGAAATTCCCAAAATGAAAAAAAACCTACTCAAATGAATGCAGAGCAATCTGAAGTGCAGTCCTGTATGAAGATCAGAGTGCAGTTTGTTCATTAGAAAGGGTGGTATTGAATGGTGATAATGAGAGGCTAATACTGATTTCCATGTTTTGTTTACACCAATTCTCATAATTAATATAACTAGCATAAAAATGTATTTTATATCCCATTTTGTACATGGGAACTATGGTTTTGCAGTACTGGAAGCATTCAGTTTCACCAGCTGAATCTTACAAGTAGTATGGAAGATTAAGCATTTAGAACTACAAAACAAAATGGTGAGTTAGGCTCTCAAAATTAATGAGATAAGCTTTGAGGCAATGTGATTAATTTGATTAGAAACGTGTTTGCAGAATAAATTTTGTCTTTTTTCTTTAAAAATTTTCTTCATTTAAACTGTAAACTATACACCATAACATAATAAACAATAAACAGAGAATAAGAAAAAAACAATTCTAAACATGACACCCTAACAATACATATATCTATATAATTAAAAGGAAAAGGGAAAAGAAAAGAAGAAGAAAAACCTAGATTACGCTACAGGTTGAGTTCCCGATTTTCTCTGCAACAAGTATGTATCATTTCTAGAGTCACACTTATTCTAGGTTAGTCACAAACCTCCTCTTTTTTCTATTGTTCATGTTTCTTAATCCATAAATGCAAATATCATCAAATCCTTGTTACCATTTCATGCAAAAATCTATTAACAGTTTCCATTCAGTCAAGAAGTTAACTAATGTCCTTTCTCTAATCAATGCAGTAAATTTTTCTATTGACGCAAACTCCAAAACTTTTGTCAACCATTCCTCCACTGTAGGCAATGTTGTAGTTTTCCACTTTTGTGCATAAAGTACTCTTGCCACTGTAATGAAGTATAAAAACAGTGTTCTAAAGCTTTTTCCCAACTGGCTGTCCGTTATTCCCAACAGAAAAGTCTCTGGTTTCAGCTGAAGTTTAATCTTCAAAATCTTCTGAATCGATGATTGTATCTGCAACAAAAAACATTCAGCCCTCTTGTCCACATATTTTCCCATTGCTCCATTAATATATCGTGTCCACAATTTTTCGCCCATTTAATCATACATTTTTTTACTTGCTCTTCTTCCGTCTCAAACCTCAACAAAAGTTTATAACTTTTAGAAATAACATGTTCATCATTTGTACAAAGGGCTATTTCAAAATCAGTTTTAGATTTCTCAAAGTCATAATGACTCTTGTCTAATTTTAATATCTCCAGAATTTGCATATATTGGAAACCATTGACAGGCGTTCCCTTCTGCTGCTAAGTCCTTTCTTGATTTAATTTTAACTTGGTCCTGGGAGAATTCCAATAAATCCTGATAAGTTAACCATTTAGTGGACTAACCATTTTCCTTCTAAAATGAGCTTCTTGTGATGACAGCCAGAGAGGTATTTTCAAACAAAACCCAGGTTTGTATTTATTCCATACTCTCAGGATTGCACGCCTTACATAATGATTATTAAACTCTGCGTTGGCTTTAACTTTGTCATACCATAGATACCCATGCCACCCAGATTTTAGATCATGCCCTTCCAGGTCCAGTAATTGTCTATTTTTTAACAGTATCCAATCCTTCATCCAAACCAAACAGTTAGCCGCAAAATATAATCTCAAATCTGGGATGCCCAAACCTCCTCTTTCTTTTGCATCCTGTAGAACCTTAAATTTAACCCTTGGCTTTTTGCCTTGCCATATAAATCTTGATATATCCTTCTGCCACTGCTTAAATGGTGCCTCTGTCAATACAGGAATTGTCTGAAATGCACGAACGCCCGACTTACTGGGCAGACGATTTGCTGCTGCGGGGTGGGGAGGCAGGGCGAATGCGGCAGCCGCCATGTCGGCTTGCTCGGCATTCCACGGGCAAGTCGGCAGCCACTGGGTTTGAATCACGGCCAGCCAATCAGGGCTGCCGGGAGACATGCTGCAGGCCGGAGCTTGCTGCCGGACCTCAGGGGAGCAGTCTTCCGTCTGGTCCTGCGGTTTAGCATTTAAACAGCTGCCCACCCCGAGCCTCCGCATTCAGGTCCTGGTGGTGAAATCCCACCCTCCACTCCCTTTCTGTTGTTGTTTCCTGCTGTCTTGTCACAACTTTCTGTGGCGGTTGGTCATTGGATCGGATCTCTTTTGGGGGAATCAGGGCCTCCGCCCTGGTTCTCGGTAAGGGGATTCCCATAAGGAATCTTGGGAGTGAGGACGGAGGTGTATGCCCAGCTCGGGGGCTGCCAGGGTGGACTCACTCCCAGGTGGCAGGCGAATCATGGAGGGGTGTACACCCATATGGTTTCCCCCTTTAATGCCACTCCTTGGTTCCCCCCTTCAGCAGGGGTCTGAGGGGGGAGGGGTCATCAGCTGGCAGGCAGGTCAGTCGATGCTGCAGGGGATCTGATCCACATGACTGCCAATGCTCCTTATGTGCTGTTCTCAATAAAGTTGTGGCCATATTTTCTCCAAGAAAGTGTGTGGTCTGAGTTTGTCGCCGTGCCTCCGCCCTCCTCCACGCCATCAGCATTAGGCTGCAAAGGAATAACATTCTAGGTAAGACGTTTATTTAAATTTTAGCTATTCTTCCCAACAGCGATGATTGAATTTTATCCCATCTTAGCATATCCCTTTTAATTTCTTTCCACGTCTTAATATAATTATTTTGGAATAGCATACAGTTCATATTTGACAAAGTAATACCCAAGTATTTTACCTTTTTCTCAACTTTAAACCCTGTTTTGCTCTCAAGTTTCATTTGATCTTGTATTTTCATATTTTTAGTTAAGACTTTGGTTTTCTGCTTATTAACCTTAAAACCGGCCACTACACCAAATTCTTTCAACTTTGTCATTGGAGTTTCAATTCTGTTCAAAGGGTCTTCCAAAATCAACACTAAGTCATCTACAAAGGCTCTCAGTTTGTAGTTCTCCTGTTTCACCTTACACCTCGAATTCTCTCATCTTGTCTTATGTCCCTATTCAAAACGTCAAGCATCAGTATAACTAACAAAGGTGACAATGGGCAACCTTGTCTTAAATAAATTTTGTCTTCTGAATGCTGATTTTTTTTAAAAGTAATTTTTGGCATGATTTTAATATCGTCTTTAAAAAATTAGATACTGATTTTACTGGAACTTCTCTAGTAACTTTCGTTTTGTCCTGTTTTGCTTATGTAATAATTTGTCTCAGAACAAAAAAGGCACAGCCTGTGGGGGGGAAAGAAAACTCTATACACTTGTTACAAAATATTTAGAATTTAAAGTACTCACGTGCTCAAAAGTGTAAGTACTACAAGTAAGAACAATGATACATTCAAGAGCAATAAATACAATCAATCCATCATATGAGATTTGCACAATGTATACACGCAAAAATAAGACAATGGTCAAGAAAACCATTAAACATCACTGGCCTGAATACAGGATGAGCTTCAGTTGTACATAATAGTCCAGTTCATATTTCCTGTAATACATTTGTCTTTTTCTCTTGTACAGATGTTGCAAAATCCTTCAGTTGTTGGGTGTCCACAGGAAGACTGGCAGAATCTCTTCCCTTCCAAAATATAGTGTAAATAAATAAAGCCTTTGTACAAACCAAATGTGGCTGTACTGAGAATTAATATCTTGCCAAGTAGGCGGAGCCTGATGGGTGTGTGCCAGCAATATAATCCTGTTTCATAGTAATTATTTTTTCAAAGGCACCATTAGACCACGACAAACGCTACAAAATATGATAGAACAACATATCAAAAGTATATACATACAACCAACGTATTTTTGATTGGTTGTAAGTATATACTTTTGTTATATTGTGACTCTTGACTGGATTCATGTATTTTTTTTGATGTAATTGTAATTCCCCCAAACTCAACTGTGTAGTCTTTCATTCCTAGCGCTTTTTAATACTTTTCTTCTTTTTCCTTAACTCTGAATAATGTTATTAGTTCTTAAAGTTTCACAACTTGCTATCATTTTTATTTTTCTCCCAGATTTGTTCTTTCTACAATGTCCAAGCAGGCAGTAGAGTGGTAGCACTAGGGATTATTGCATGATACTGATTATTCAGGAACAAAATCCTTCTGGTTACATGTCATGATTTGCAACTGAAATGGGTCTAGCTGCTCTGGTCAGTAATCCACATCTAGGGATCAATAGATGTGACCCAGTTAATACTTCTGAATCTCTCTATAATTTTATGCAATTAAACCATCAACTCTTCTGAAACCATCTAGAATGTCTGGGAGTTAGGGGTTCCATTCTGACCTGATCAGTTGTGCTCAAAGAATTATACTGGAAACTTGCTTTTCCTTTTATGAATTTATCTTTGGGTTAGTTTTCTCATTACCTTTAAATTCTCTATTCTCTTATCTCTGTCTACTTAGTTTGGATTCATCATGATAGTAAGTTAGGATGTGACTGATCCAGATTCCCTCATCATGATCCCATTGTTACTGTCATGTCTGAGCCCCATCCATGCCAATGTTTCATACTGCAACGATGTCCTATTGCTAATATTTCATACTGAACCAATGTTTCATACTGTAACTTGATGTCTTATTGCCAATGTTTCATACTAAACTAATGTTTCATTCTGTAACTTGATGTCTTATTGCCAATGCCATAACAGTTTTCTTCCAGGCTGCTTGCAGGTGCTTATCTAACAACTACAGAAACTCATGACCTCACTTACTCCTGTTCATTGCTATGTCTTGCTTTCTAGTGACTCATCATGATAGTACAAATATGTGAGAGGTTCTCACACAGAGTGCCTGCCAAAATTATGTTTATTATTGGGAGGGGGAAGGAGCAAACTTCGGTGTTAAGAAGAAAGATTTTCAGTAGATTGTCATTCCTGTCAATTTCTTGCTTACTGCTTAGATGTCTACCTTACTTCTGAGTAATTCTATGGACATATATATGGAAATGATTGGATTTCTGAATAAAACCATTACTTAAGAGCCTGGACGTCTTGTTGCAATGGTACAGGGATCTGTGTGCCATATCCTGTCATCCATAGCTTGACATTTTGACAGGAATCCTTCACTTTCCTCTGCACCTGCAACCCTTGGAGAATGGCTACCAATTTTACATTGTCAGAGCTTGACCTGGGGCTGACAGCAACAGAGGATCCCATCAATCAACTGGAACCAGGTGCAACTCTGGAAGGAACTTCCAGAGAGCTGGCACCTGTGACCCACATGAGTTTGAACTACCTAATGGATTATAATATATCTGCAAAGAAGGGACTTAGTGCCAGAGGGATCCTCCTGATGTATCCTGAACTGGAAGCGATCCCCAAAGCCAGGTCCACCTACTACCATTGGAATCTACCGCCCACACACGAGTGGGCCTCTCGCAGATCCATAACTGCAGAGGAAAGAATGCAACACTGGGGGGCAATGTAGTTTCGATGCTCTATCGAGATGGGGGGGTTAAGTTGGCGAGCGATGGCAAGGGGAGCAATCGCTCTACCAGGCCATGCAGTGTGGAGTGTGAGGCCACCGCGGATGGCTGAGACCTCAAGCACTGCTTCTTGCAACACCAAGCGGAGGATTTACAAATATCGGGCAGGCCCTGGATTACCCCCTGGCAACTCCATGGAATATTGTGGAGTTACAGTTGAGACAGGAACCGATCCTTTGGATATCTGTGTGTTGGGAGCTGTTGCCGGGCCAAGCAACCAGGATTGGGGCCAGAGGCCACAGCTACCTGCTCTGCAGGATAAAGCAACTCAATCGGTGTTGGTGGGTTTACACATGCAGGGGGACCAAGGATTAACCCCTGGTAATGAGTGCACTTCGGTGGATTATACCATCGACGATGAGATGGAGTCCATGGAATCAAGCGACTCAATGGCTGCGGCTGGGCAAGCAATCCCTATCGGGCCAGATGCCGCAAACCATGAGAGATGGGATGCATCCAACTCAGGAGGAGATGGGATGGGATGGGAGAGATGGGATGCATCCACCCACGCCTTAAGAATACAACAAGAATGGGAACAAAACCTCCTTAAAGGGCAAGAGAACCTAAGTTCACCGGAGGCACCAGTGAGGACAGTGTCGGGAGCACATGGGAAATCACAGAAAACTCCTATCCTGCCTCAGCTGGGGAGAGCTCCTCAAATTGGCCAAGATTCAATAAACTCTATAAGGATAATGCCGCCAGAAAGGGGAAGAGCACGTTAAATGACTCCCACACAGTTCGTGGACGACCAAGTAGTTCCTTCAATTAAACAGTTTCCAGTAGTAGCAACAGGAACAGAGGGAAGGAGTCCCATCCCACCTTCCCCCCTAGTGACTATATCGAATATACCCACCTGGGGAGTAGGGATGGGTCCGTATAAGAGAGTACAACTATTGACTGTTCCTCCGATCGTAAGTGGTGCAGGGGCATCAATTACTACAACGGGCATGAGCATGTCAAGGAACCTACCAGTTCAAGCTCCCCCAACTGTAATGAAAGTTCCCATGTTACTACCCCAAGGAGGAGGGGGCCTACAACCAGAGGGGACACAGCCAATGAGGGTTCCACCTGCTACAGCAAGTACAGGGGTTTCGGTTGCTGCTGTAGGGATGAGGGTGCCCCAAACTGGCCAACCACAGGGAACCCGTCATTGTTCCAATGGGGGCAGGAGTGCAACCGGGGGGCCCGATAATATACCCCCCTCAGGGTACCCCAAGGGCTCAAGCGCAAGCTTTTCACCCATAATATGGGGGGGTTGCCTCAAGCTGCTCCAAGAACATACGGAGCAAATGGAGCCTATCAAATACCCTTCATGGTGCAGGGACATGTTCAACCACTCCCCTTTGGAGCAGCCCCGATCCACCAGCCAGTGGGGTGCAAGGGAGCAGGAGCTCCCACGGCAGGATTGCTGCAAGGATTGTTCAAATTGGAAGCCACATTCAATGGAAACCCCAGGAACTTGGGATTTTTTATAAAGAAGCCGTGGAGTTTTTCCAAGATTGGGGACATTTGTTTCCCTCGGAACACAGTCGAGTGAACCACTTCGGATCTCAGCTGGAAGAGGTAGCAGCCGAATGGTATGTAACTTTACATGACATGGGAGCACCTGAGCTGTATGACTTAAATGTTTTTGTATATGCATTAAGAACCCAATTTAAAGACCCACTAGAGGGAGAAAGGGCTCACACAAAGCTCAGAACCATAAGACAAGGGTCCAAACCCGCAAGAATATGCTGCTGAATTCAGGCAATTAGCCACCAAATGTCAGGACTATCATGAAGGAGTTAAAAGTGAATTGTTCCTAAATTGATTGAATGCCAACCTGCTAAATAGAGCATTGATGCAGGATGACGCACTGACTTTGTTAGGTTGGATCCAATTGGCATGTGAGGTCAAAAACAGAACCCAAGTGGTGAAGCTCGTAAGAATGCAACAGCAGGCAGGGCCGAGGAGGCCAACCCCCGCAGACAGGGGATGTACCCAACAGGGTCCACGGCCCCTCATACCAAGGACTGGGAGAGAATTATGATGGAGACAAAGTCTATGTCTCAAATGTGGGGGTGTTGGACATTTTGCAGCACAATGCCCCGTAAGACCAGTGCAGGGGGGAAAGAAGCCAAAGTGCACCCAAACCTGCAGTCCCCCCTAAACTGCCGAGTTGGAAACTTGCCCCGAAGCGTGGGAAGCCAGAGACCAGCTTGGATGCTGATAAAAATCCCGGAAATACCGAGGAACCCACACAAAAAGAAACAGAGGAGGATTTTACCCCCCCCCCTGGTCGGGAAACGAGACAGACTTGTCATGAAAAGGCCCCGACGGTAGGTCTCTAGGGAGCCCAAATTGCCAGAGGTGAGAGAAAGAGGGGCCATACTATTTATGCCCGTGATGTTAACAAATCCAAAAAAGGAACTCATGTACTAGTGCAAGCATTAATAGATTCCAGATGTTCCCAGGACTTGATATCACTAGCCCTGGTTACAGGACTTGGATTAGAACTAACAGAACTCAAAGACCCTATAGTATTTGAACAAATGGATGGTCTAGTATGAATCCTGCACCCTACAAAATTAAGCCTACCCCGACGGGGAGATCACTGGGAGAATAGAACATATATACTCAGTGATGGGGCCAAATACCCCTTGTTACTGGGAAGTCGTTGGCTATGGGACTATGACCCATACATCAAATGGTCCACGGGGATGGTAGTTTTTAAAGGAGATCATTGTGCCAAACATACTTGGACTAAAGTATGGGGTCGGAAAGCACCCTCTCTGTTAGAAAAGGCGTTATTAACTGCTGAGGAGGAAAAAGCTATTTCCCCCCCCCCCCCGAATATCAAGATTTGAAACAAGTGTTTGATGAAAAGGAAGCTGATGAGCCTCATAGGGGTACAGATTGTGCTATTGAACTCATTCCAGGGGTAAAGTTGCCAAAAGGGAAATGGTACTCTGAGCCCAGTGGAAAGGAAGGAGCTGAGGGAGTTCATTGATAAAATCCTGTAGCGGGGATTCATCCGCCCCGCTAGCTCCACCCATGTGGCATCTGTATTATTCCGCAAAAAGAAAGATGGGGGACTGAGACTGTGTACTGATTATCATGGAATAAATGCTGTATCCATGTCAAATGCTTACCCCCTCCCCTTGATCATAGACCTACTCAGTGCGGTGACACAAGGAAAAAAATTTTCTAAGCTTCGTCTAAAAGATGCTTACTTCCAGATCAGAATAAGGGAGGGGGATGAATGGAAAACTGCCTTCAATACCCCCTTAGGGCAATTCGAATATCTTGTAATGCCTTTTGGCCTACAGGGGGTGCCAGGGGTGTTCATGAATTTAATCAATGAAGTACTGCATGAATACCTGTACAAAGGTGTGGTTGTTTACCTAGATGATGTGCTGATTTATTCTGCTGATAAAGAATCGCATGTGGAACTGGTCAGAAAGGTACTGACCGCTCTAAAGAAGCACAGGTTGCCAGTAAAATTGTCAAAATGTGAGTTTCACAAGGAGGAACTGGATTTCTTGGGGCACCAGGTCTCATAGCAAGGACTTAAAATGGACCTGGCAAAAATCCAAGCTGTAGTGGGGTGGGAACCAGCCAAAACAAGAAGGCAACTGCAATCATTTCTAGGTTCACTAACTTTTACCGGCCCTTCATAAAAATCTTTGCTCAAATTGCTCTCCCACTCACCAACCCGCTAAAAACCAAGGGGAGGGGAACGCAAGGGAAAAAAACCTAGTGCTAGATTGCTTTGAACTAAAGAATGTCAAGAAGCTTTTGAAAAGTTGAAAAAACTGCTTGTTTCAGAACCAGTGCTACAGCACCCAGATGAGAGCAAAAAATTTGTGGTCCAGGTTGAAGCCAGTGACACCGCCGTGGGGAAGGTCCTCCTACAACCAAATAAAGAGGGGAAGTTGTATCCTTGCGCATATATTTCCAAAAAATTCTCTGAGACTAAACGCAATTGGAATGTGTGGGGAAAAGAATCTTTTGTTGTAAAATTTGCACTCACTACTTGGCAGCTTTGGTTAGAGGGGGCTACAATTCCTTTTGAAGTATGGACTGATCACAAAAACCTAGAAGCGTTACACACTCCCCGTAAACTAAACGCCAAACAGTTAAGATGGGCGGAATTCTTTTCCAAATTCAATTTCATGTTGAAATACCTCCTTGGCCAATCAAATTTCCTAGCAGACGCACTTTTGCACATGCCCCAACATGACAGCAGAAGGAGGAGATAATTGACACAGTTTTCTCACTAGCTCAATTGGGAGGAGCGGTGATGACATGCAGCCAGGCTGCAAAACCACAAAGCAGCACGAAACCTGATCTCTCAGAATAAAAGAGAGAATAAAAGCTGAGACCGAAAGGGAGGGGGAAAAGATGCCCAAAGCCAAACTGAAACAGGAGGAATATTGGGCACTGGTACAGAATGAACAAACTATACATCCCAGCCAGTTTAAGAAAAGAAATTTTACAACAATGTCATGATGCTAAAATAGCTGGACATGTTGGGTATCTTAAAACCCTACACTTAGTACAAACACAGTTTCTGTGGCCAGGCATGAGGAAACATATTTCTCAATATGTATACTCCTGCCTAGTGTGTATAATGGGGAAATCTAGGAGGGGGAAACCTCCTGGACTCTTGCAACCCTTAGAAACCCCTCTTCGACCATTGGCTGTGATTTCAATGGACTTTATCACTTATCTTCCCCCCTCAAAAGGACACACAGTCATTTTAGTAGTGGTGTATCTATTTTCAAAACAGGCTCATTTTATTCCTTGTACCACAATCCCTACAGCCAAGAAACTAGCCAGCCTGTTCCTAAAACACGTGGTCAAACTACACTCCTTTCCTAATAAGGTAATATCCGACCAAGGTCCACAATTCGTTGCCAACTTCTGGCGGGAGCTTCTTAAAATTACTAGAATTGAACAAGGTATTAGCTCCGCCTACCATCCTGAGAGTGACGGACAATCCGAACAGACTAATCAAGTGCTGGAACAGTTCCTACATTAACTACCAGCAGGATGATTGGGTCAATTTTCTTGATTTTGTTGAATATGCATATAACAACTCAGTACACAGCTCTACAGGAGCCGCTCCTTTTAAAATAGTACATGGATATGAACGCAACTCCTTGCCTTTTGCTACAACTCCTGGATGCCAACAACCAGGAGATCTAGAGGAATGGTGGACTAACTTCCCAATCATCCGAAAGACTTTGGATAAAGCAAAAGAGGACTATAAGAAATTTGCTGACAAGAAACATTCTGAACAATGGAAACTGCAACCAGGAGACTTTGTATACATTTCCACCAAGAACATTAAGGGGGAGCAACCTAGTAAAAAACTAGGGTGGAGATTTTTAGGTCCTTTTCCTGTAAAGAAAGTAATCAATGAAGTAACTGTAGAAATTGAACTCCCAAAGAATTTAAAACAAATCCGCCCCATATTCCACTTCAGTCTTCTGAAAAAAGCTCCTCCCCCTGACCAGTGGCATCCAGAACAGGGCCTCCACACCCAGTGCTAGTGGATGGACATATTCATTATAAAGTAGAAGAAATCCTGGATTCTAAAATAAAACACAACAAGCTCTTTTACTTAGTCAGGTGGAAAGACTTTGATGAATCTTATAGGTAGTGGGTAGAACAAGCCCATATGAATGCACCTAGACTTGTATCAAACTTTCATAAGTGTTATCTTGACAAACCTGGTCCTTGAAGGGAGAGGCCGTCTTAAGGGGGGCAGAATGTCACGTCTGAGCCCCATCCATGCCAATGTTTCATACTGTAACTTGATGTCTTATTGCCAATGTTTCATACTGAACCAATGTTTCATACTGTAACTTGATGTCTTATTGCCAATGCCATAACAGTTTTCTTCCAGGCTGCTTGCAGGTGCTTATCTAACGAACTACAGAAACTTATGACCTTGCTTACTCCTGTTCATTGCTATGTCTTGCTTTCTAGTGACTCAACTTAATAGTACAAATATGCGAGAGGTTCTCACATGGAGTGTCCACCAAAATTATGTTTATTATTGGGAGGGGGGAAGGAGCAAACGTCTGTGTTAAGAAGAAAGATTTCCAACAGATTGTCATTCCTGTCAATTTCTTGCTTACTGCTTAGATGCCTACCTTACTTCTGAGTAATTCTATGGACATATATATGGAAATGATTGGATTTCTGAATAAAACCATTACTTAAGAGCCTGGAATTCTTGTTGCAATGGTACAGGGATCTGTCTGCCATATCCTGTCATCCGTAGCTTGACAGTTACGATCACATAGAAGAGGCTTGTGTTGATGTAGAGATTGTAATTTATGATTTGTCATTGGAACTATTACTTTTCAGTTACATTTATATATCATGTTCCTTTCATAATAAAACTCAAACTGGCTTACATTGGATTCTTTAGAGTCTCCTGTCCAGCATTAATTAGACCAGACCTGCTTAACTTCAGCAAAATTGCTGGATTGAGTGCCTTTAAAACTTGGCCATATATATTATATTTTACATGTGCAAAAAGACCTCCTTGGGGAGGTCTCTCTTCCTTATAATCTAAATTTGCTATAAGGGGTAAAGTAAGTGTAAGAAATGTGAGTTCATATAGTTATTCTAGGAGACAAAAGGACATGGAAGGGATCATGACTGACTGGAGGGAGCAAGTGGCAGGATGATGGAACTGGAGAAACAAAGATCGCAGACAGGTATAGGATATAATCGCAGAGATATAAACAGAGAAGGCCATGGAAGTCTTTGAAGGTAAAGACAAGGAGTTTGTGCTGCATGTGGGAGTGTGCAGCTTAAGGAGATACATCTCACATGATCTGAATAGCAGGACAGTGAACAATATAGTACAGTGATGTAGCTTTTCTGGAAAAATTAGAATTGGAGAATTATCCAAATGGATGTTGATCTCATAGAATCATAGAATCATAGAGTTGGAAGGGGCCATACAGACCATCTAGTCCAACCCCCTGCCCAGTGCAGGATCAGCCTAAAGCATCTCTGACAAGTATTCTCCAGCCTCATTTCATCATGGGTATTTTGATATATTTAGTAATCAAATTTTCTAAGTACATTGTGTTAATTTCATGTCCCAAGAGCAACAAGTAGTTGAATTAAAATATTTAAAATCAGACATGATTTTAAATAGTTTCAGGCGGATAGCCAATTTGGTCTGCAGTAGAAGAGCCAGATTCAGGTCCAGTAGAACCTTAAAGACCAACTAGATTTCCAGGGTATGAGCTTTCAAGAGTCAGATGAAGGGAGCTTTGACTCTTGAAGGGTCATACTCCGGAGATCCAGTTGGTCTTTAAGGTGCAATTGCACCTGAATCATGGTATGTTATATTTGAACAAAATGTTACATTTAAACAAATTTTATTGAAAGCTTTATGTGGAAATTATTTTATTATACTAATACGTAAAAATGTAAAGACAATGTAGCATGTAAACCTGTAGGAATGTAAAATATTAACACAATAATTTTAGCACGCCCAAAGAATTACACGATACGTTGTTCATGTGGTTATCTGCTCATCAGTATTAACAGAATTTCACTCTTGGCCATGGGGGTCACTAGGCACCTCATCCTTTTCTTTGCAGGTACGTATTAGATTGGGTATTACCATATTTCCTCTACCATATGAAAGGTGACATATAAATAAGAATTTCATCTTTGGTTTTGAGTTGACCTACACAGACAGCAAGGTAAATTCAAAACTTTAGTATTTGTGGTCTTCATCTCTCCCCACCCTCCCCATGAATGGGCTCAGGGAGGCTCACAACATCCATACAATACAATAAATTAGTCATTAAACTATAAAATCTGTAATAATCTTAAAACAGTCTTTAAAATAGTCCAGGCGCCTTATATATAAGCTACTTAGACAGTTGGGGAGGCTGCATATGGGCCATAACATATGGGCATAACTGATGGTCAAGGGCAGTCACAGAAAAAATTAATTTAGAAATGAATATGACATGCATGTACTGTGTCATACAATTCCCAGGGATCATCACCTGAAAACTACTTAATTACAACTTTGGAAACTACCATGCTTGCCTAATATTGTATTTGCAATGGCATCCATTCATTACTATAAATTTTATTAAACACTGGATCTTTTCAAATGGAAATTTTTCCACTGAAAAATAAAGCGCTGGAAATTTTTCCAAGGGCTCCAAATACCCACAACATCAGCTACCTGTTCCTTTTAAACATGAACTGCAGACCAAATTGGAACCTGTAGCCCTCATGTCTGCTGACCCCACCTTCCCCCGCCATGCAGCTGGCCAATGAGGGTGAGGCTGCAGAAAGCCACCAGGCTAAGAGCCAGTGCTAGGTACAATTGCTCAAAGTCATCCTATCCCCACCCACCCAACTAGACACAAATGGTGCTCTAATTTATGCTGAGACTTTCTAAAGATTCATTGTTTCAAAATGGCAACAAATGGATGTCATTGCTAATATTTTTTGCCCCATATTTCTGATATGGTAGCAGCATGCTGGTTAGAGAGGAGGGGATAACAACAAGCCAAAAAGGAAGAATGGGATGCTATAGACTGGGGGGGGGGGCTTCAACTGTGTGTCAGCTCAAAGGGTCTTCAAAACTGCTGCATGTCAGTGCTGCATCTGGTGCAAAAACATTTGGAAGTCTTTGGGTAGGGGGTCTCTATGTCTGTCTAATGGCCCTTAGGAAGGTCTGTTTTTTAAAAGGTTAAAGAAGGTTGTCTTCTAGCAGAAAGACTATATAGTTAATTAGCTGCTTTGGAATAAAGATTGTATAATATCCTTCCCTACTACCTTTAATATTTCTTTTTCCTTGGGACTTGCTTAAGGTTTTTTTTAATATATATCTAATAAACAAGAGAATTTTGGGCACCCAGAATATGTGAGACTATCCGACTTGGAGGCATTGATATCTTAGGTTTCAGATTCTGCCAGAATGTGGAGGCTGATATCATACTGAAGCTTTGAGCTCCATTTGGTGCCTTTTACTTCTGTCTTGTTTCTTTCTGTGCAGGGGATGTGAAAACTAGATTTGTCCTGTTTCCACAGCAGGGTTTTGGTTTATTTTGTTTTTCATAGCATTTTATTCCATGGCCCATCTCCAGAGGAGAGCGTATTGCAAAGATGGATTTGAATGTCAAATTTAACAAAATGACTTGCGTATGAGGCAACCTTTAATGCTATAAAATTAATAGCTGATTAATTAAGGGTACAGTGCATTATTATTAGTAGTATTGTGTTGGCTAATAATACTGACTAGTTATGTTTACTTAGTTGAGTAATCTCAGGATTAAATACCTAGCCTATTTGTAATCTTGTTTGTAACGCTGCTCTGTTTCTATCATTATCTGCTAGGAGGCAAATATTAATTATTGAGAGATTTCTGCTTTTGAGTTTGACCATACTTTGAAGAATCACCATTTACCATGATAAATAAAATATTCCTGTCCTTTACAGTTTTGTAGAATGACATATTGCTGTTGGTGCTGGATAAATATATTGGCCTGTATACTACTATTTCATTCTGCAAAGTGTGAAGCCCTTTCCCAGTTTTAGGAACCTTCCTTCAATGTAAGTGGCTCTTCCCCTAGAGAATGAGTAGGCATTTTTAGGAGACTGGCTCTCTTAAAACCAGTAGTAAAATTCTGGTCAAGTCTTGATTTAAGGGGTTTTAGGCTGGAGTAATTTAGCATAGGACTGCACTAAGAGTCTCAGTAATTCTAAGAAAAAATAAGGGAAATTCAGACTTTTGTACATCAGTGACCTCCAGTGACACATCTGCCTATGGAACAAAAGATTTTAAAAGGCTCTAAGTTCAAGTATATGCAAGAATTTATTAGACATTGTCTAATAAAGAAAAACTAGGAAAAACTGTGTAACAGAGTGAAATACCTAACAGAGGCAGATAAATACTAAAATAGAAATATGTTACGAACAAAAATTTAGAACATGTTTCTCAGTGGCATGTTTAGTGTTTTCTAAAAGTCAAATTCTACCAACTTTGAATTGTATTGAGATTCTTTTTTAAAAAGAAATCTAGGTTACAAAAATAAAGCTGAAATGTGTAGCTATGAAGAGATGGAACAGCAGTTATGAAACAGTGGCTATTTTACTACAACACATCACTATATCTAATAAAGATGCTTATAAAATTATAACAAATACCAATATGGTGCTTTTCAAATTTCATACCCTGAGTTAGTAATTTTTATAATAGATACTAAGGGCTTGTTGATGGAGCCCTGACATGTTTTTGCCAGCAAGAATGGGCAAGGATCCAGGGCACAAGTGGTGGCCTTCACAAATCTCAGGATCTTGTCAACATCCATCACAGAAACTGGGTCAAAATGGTCCATAAATAGACCAGGCTGTGTATTAGGAATTTCTTCTGGCAGACCTATGTTACAACCGACATCCAGATCAGAGCATATTTTTGACATTTTATCAGCAAAAAAAATTGCAACTGTGTCACAGCTAATTGTCTGTTCCTAGACAATAAAAGGTCAGATTTAGGAGTCAGCAGATGCCAAGCTATCTTGAACTGTTAGGATGGTCATATGAACTAGCTGCTGAAGTAGTAGCAAAAAAGTAACATTTCTTCGTTGCCATCACCACTACTTCTCAGGTCATCCAGAGGGCTCTATAGCACAATCTATCAGATTCAGTACAAGTTCATTGCCAATGTCATTCTAGATGTCTTCAGGTCACCTAACTCCATAGTAACGCAGGGGCTGGATTCTGCCTCCAAGGACAGAGGTAGTCAACAATGGACAACCTTGATAGCTTCCAAGAGCTTCACATTCCACAATCCCACCACAGCTTCAACTGAGTATGTATTTAGAATTCTAAAAAATCCCAGAGCGTTCTGACATCCAAATGGTCTCTGTGAGCAGATCCTTTTAACCAGGGGCCCTTTCTAGTGGGGTATTGGGTTCACTTTCACATTTGCCTTGAGTAGATAGTGATCAGACCATGTTTCAGGTCAAATATCCTACCCTGAAACCAAGCCTTCCCTCAAAGTCTCAGTTAAAAAGATTGAGTCCAGGGTGTGACCTTTTTCATACATTGGGCCCATCATGATTTGAGAGAGACCCAAGGCATTAAAAGAAGCTTATAAAGTCCTGGGCTGGTCCTAGTGATGTAACCTTGGCATGAATGTTGAAATCCCCAAGAACGATCAGTCTGGCAATTTCTGGCAGTACATCTGTTCACTCATAGAGGATGCCCACAGGGGAACTAGGTGGTCTATAGACAGATAGGATCCATCATAAGTCCCTAATGTAAGGAATACATACAGTCAGTGCCAATGATCTTTTGCATTGGAAGTCTATATAAGTTGACAGACTTTTGGAGGATAATAGCCTCACCTTCCTCTCGGCCAGCTGTGCAGAGTGGGTGGAGGACTGCATAAACCAGATGGTGTCAGTTGGGAACTTGGTACTCACCCGCATGGTGTTCTGTGTGCATGCTTTCCCAGCCCCGATGTGATTATGTCACTTCCTGAAGTGACATCGTTGCACTTTGTGTAATGTTTTGCACAGCCGATTCTTTTAGAATCTGCCTGTTTGGGGCCAAAATCAGTCTTCATGGAATATGGGAGCACTCCCACACAAAGCGCAACGACATCACTTCAAGAAGTACGCCCCACTGGGAGCATACCTGCAGAACACTTGCCTAGTTTGCCTGCTGGTAGTAGGCGATTGCTGGGCAGCTTGCAACTTCCACAATGGAACAAACAGCTGGGAGTTTGCCCTCTACAGGTAGGCACCTGGGAACCCTTGTTTTGAGGCCTAGTAAGAAAGGTGGACTATTCTACGTTGGTGGTGGTGGAGAGTACTGTCAAATCATAGCTGACTCAATGGTGACCCCTGGTGGGGTTTTCATGGCAAGAGACTAACTGAGAAGGTTTGCCATTGCCTGCCTCTACAACCCTGGTTTTTGTTAGAGGTCTCCCATCCAATTACTAACAAAGTAATTGGCCGACCTTGCTTAGCTTCCAAGATCTGATGAGATCAGGCTTGCCTGAGCTATCCTGGTCAAGGCAGACTATTCTATACTATGCTTTAATTTTCAATGAAAATGGTCAAGGACTGTTGGTTGAGGAACTGCACCTAAAAATCAAAGCCTATAAATGTAGATGCTTCTGCCTCTGGAAGTACAAAATGACCAGATGGGTTTTTTTTAAATCTCAAGTGTGCCCCAAAATTAGCATGCCATAATTTAAGTTGTTTGGTCTTTTTTTCTTTATTGGAGTAATACATTCTCTAGCTACTTTTCATGCAATGTGATGTTGCTGTCCCTAAAGGGAACAGTGTTGAATAAGCAGATAAACAGTACCAGTCAATTGTGCTACCTACGCTAATGGATATTGATCTATTAACCGCCTCTTAAAATGGGAACCACCACAGCATATGGAAGAGAATTCCGTATGCACAGCTTTCCCCACATAACTGCCTCATTATTGGAAACCATGTGTTGGATTCTGACTAGACACAGAAACCATCTGTGGGATATTTTCTAGACATTTTCCATGTGACAAACACATATGGATGACAAATAGTCCCATCCCACATCTCTCACTGCTTCAGTGAAATTGCTTTCCTGGAGCCTTTGCGTTTTCTTCTGTCCTATGGACTTTCAATGAAATTTACTTCTAATTCCATTGAAAGTCCATAGAATTTGTTCTCAGTCCTAATCTTTTGGCCCATACAACTCATATTATGGATCTAGTGAAATGTATCTAGTGAAAACCTTTTGATATTTCCTGTTTGAGGCTGCTAAAATAAAAAAATGCTTGTATCATTAAGATTGTTACAAACACTGTAACATTGAATACCCAATATATCATAGAACTAACGACATTGAACTAATCTTTGCCCTAAAAAAACAAGGTCTACTCCCTTGATAAGCCTTGGAGTTGGAGAGAAGGAAGGTGGAATGCTTTTCTGCAGTTCAAATAGTGGCTTGTATCCTACTCTGTTCAGCAAAGTTTGAAGCCTAAGGAGCCTTCTTCCAACTTAAGCAGCTCTTCTGTTGGAGTAAGACTGCTGAGCAGAGTGGTAGGCCAGTGCCATATGTACATAGGTGTTTGTTCTTATTATCAAATGTGCCTTTAGCCTTTTTAAAAAATGTAAGGAATTATTTGTATTGACTCATCATTCTGTTTATTTTTTCCTGTGTGAAATTCAAGGTGGCGTACATAAGGTTCTGTTATTTGGGCACTCACCAGACCAATTCCTGTTTACTTCTGCAAGGTTGCTGTGCTACATTCTCTTCTAGGCATATACTGGGATCTGTTCTGCTATTCTTAGAAAAATGTGAACAATAATCAAATGCATCCATTCTTTTTTTAAAAAAAATAAATTGTTGAATACTACAGTTTAGAAGGATAGGAAAAGAAGAAAATATACACTATGTTATACAAAAGAAAACAGAGAGTTGACACAGTAGGTTAAAAAGCAATACTGTACTAAAATTGTAGCAAAATGCTTTTCTGCATCTTACATAGTGATATGGGTCTTTTGAGCCCTTAGAATGTAAAAGTGGCCTTTGCAGTTATTTGAATTATAGATCCCCAAAGTAAATTTTGTAAGACAGCTGTTAAAGATGCAGAAGTTATTCTTGACTTCTAGTCCATCATAGTTCTTCCACCATCTTCCTTCTTCTTTGTCCTAGCTCTCATTTTTGAGGCACTCTTATCTTTGCCAAATGCAAACCCACCTGGATGTGAGCATGAGTTGTACTATCAGAGGTATTCAAGTACTAAGGCATAAATTCAACTGGTTGGTTGAAACAGAGTTGACTGAAATTAAATCCTACGAAGACGGAGGTCCTGTATTTGAGTCGCAGGGGGTTAGGTGCCGGACTCCAACTCCTGACCCTTGATGGGACGTTGCTTACACCAGTGTCGTTGGTTAGGAGTTTGGGGGTGATTCTGGATGCCTCCTTGAAAATGGAGGCTCAGGTCACAGCAGTTGCCAGGTCCTCTTTTTTCCACCTGCGATGGACCAGGCAGCTTGTCCCGTAGCTCTCAGTCAGTGACTTAGCTACAGTGATCCAGGCAACAGTCATCTCTAGGCTGGACTACTGTAACTCAATCTATGTGGGGCTTCCCTTGAGCCTGACCTGGAAACTGCACCTGGTTCAAAATGCAGCAGCGCGTGTTATTGTAGAAGTGCCAACTGGAGTGCATATAACACCTATATTGCGCCAGCTGCATTGGCTGCCAGTGGAGTACCGGATCAGGTTCAAGGTTTTGGTACTAACCTATAAAGCCCTATGTGGACTGGGACTAGCATATCTACGAGACCACCTCTCCCCATATGTGCCACAGAGGATGCTCCGATTGGGAGAGAAACATCTATTGGTGGTCCCTGGCCCCAATGAGGCCCGGCCTGCCTGGCCTCAACCAGAGCCAGGGCATTCTTGGTCCTGGCCCCAGCCTGGTGGAACTCTCTGTCTACTGAGACCAGGGCCCGGCAGGATGTGTTATCATTTCACTGGGCCTATAGGACAGAGATGTTCTGCCAGGCATATGGTTGAGGTCAGGCTTGGTCTCCGCCGGCTGGGAAATGTAGAAAAATGGAGAACAACATCTGAACCCCTCCTTACTAAGGTTGTCCACCATCTTATCATGTCGAGTTGTGTCTGCTGCTATTGATTGCCGCCATCTGAATATATATTTTTATATGTGAGTATATTATATTTTTAAACCATCTATGACAGTTTAAACTGTATAAATTAACTTTAATGTATTTTAATATGCTGTAATCCGCCCTGAGCCCTTTGTGGGGAGGATGGAATAGAAATCCAAATAAATAAATAAATTGTCTTCAGCTGATTCCAAATACAAAATTATTAAAAGGTTGATTTGAAATAAACCTGAATATTATAGAAAAAGGCAGAATCTACTCGTTCTGTATTAATTGCCATTTTGATTTATAAGAAATAATTTGAACACTAATACTGAGTGAATAAATTATGAGTAGGCCCTAGCACAGCCATAAATATTGGGGTTACAGAATGTAGAGGACTCTAAATATGGTTGAGGGTCATATGCTGGAGCATCCTAGACCATGAGCAATCTGCAGTTTGAATTATGGGTACTGGGTTGGACAGGCTAGCCCCAGAAACCTTTGCTGCAGCCTCAGACCATGCTGCAGCCTGAGAGTAGAGATTAGCTTCTTCTGTCTGTTTCTATGGAGTCATCCTGTGGAGAAAGGATGATTTGAATAACCAAAGTTCAACCTCAATAAAGCTCAAGGTACTTGTTGACATATGGCATTCTTCATGATGCTGAGATTCCCAGACATTCTCAGATGCATCCTGTGTCTTGAATCAGGCTATGATCTGAATGGCAGGAATCAGCATCTCCTCTCTGTGTCTTACTTCTCCCATGAGGTAATTTGTGCAGAATAGACTTGAGAGAAAGGGCTGTTTCCTGCTACCTAGATCAAAGCCTGTTTGGAAGTCCAAAAGCTTGGATGCTCCCCGTGATGGAGAGCTTCAGGTTCTGCCCTCCATACATTCAATCCCTGATTTCGTGATGTGTATGCAAATCTCTAGAGTTTCCAACCAATGGGAGGCTATGACTTTGTCTGAGAGAAGGAATGGAGGAAGAAATTGAGTGGAAGAATGGACAATAACAGAAAAACTCCTCAGATGGGCCTCAAACACTGATAGAGCTGGGTAATTAGGGCTCAAGCATCTATAGCGAGGCAAGATTAGGTTTGGTATCCTGTGATAAGTTGATTAGGTTACCTCAGAGAAATAGCATGTTAGTCACTTGTGAGGGGATTGAGGGGAAAATCCTGAGAGACAAGATAACACTATTTAAAGAGTCTGAAATTCCTGGGTTTAGTGAGCCATTCCATTCAATCCATCTCTCTCTCCAACAGAAGCAGGATATCATTTCTGTAATCTTCAGTTTCTGATATTGTAACCCTTCTAAAGCAGAGTATAAAGTTTTGCATGTAAATAAGTGTTTGTATGCTGGCTAATGTGGGGTTTTTAATATTTGTTACTGTGAGTTTAAATGCAGGCCTCTGAGGTGAGGAGGAGGGGGACTGGATGAATGGAATATGCTGTGATGGAGTAGGCTGTACCCTAAAGGGTGGAGTGAATAGCAGTTTTAGTTTGAGAACAGAGGGAAGGGCTTTCAGTCAGTCTTTGTGTATCTCAGAGAGAGGTTATTCTGCATAATTCAGGCAAACTTTGTGGATACCTGAGAAACTAATTCTGTTTAAGTAAGGAAAACTGTGGGAGCCTGAAATCGTATCATTCTGCTCAGTCAGGCAAGTTGTATGGAAATTCCTGAGTGGCTGAGAGGAGAGTTTAATGAATATTTGTGTAGAAAACAAATGTGGATGGGTCTGAGAATATATAACTATTTTTTAAACCACCAAGCTTATGAACTATTCTGAAACCAATACTCTGCAACCATCACACTTATGTTCTTATAAATAAATTCTGTTTCTAGTTAAGCAAAACACCTGATTCATCAGAGTGTCAGTTGTGACCATAGCCTTCCTGAGATAAAAGTTTAACGTAACATAAGGAGGAATTAAAGATCAAAGATAGGTTCATCAACAGTCTTCCTGTGCAGTCCCACATGGGACTGCACACATGCAGGCCTGCCGATTTCGGAGATTTCCATAGCTCAGAACCACCAGGGGTTGCCCTCACCTCCCAACACACGTGCGTGACTGTCTCCCACCAAAACCCATTTCCACTCGTCACTGAGAGCGGAACTACAAGTGACAAAAGGCACAGGTTGGACACTTGTCAGCTTCCCACAAGTTTTGATGGGAAATGTAGGCAGCTTGGCAGAATGTTGGACAAGTGACAGTTGAAAAATCCATTGGACAGCAGTCGGAGAGCCAAGCTGCAAGACTAGGATGCCTACATTTCCCATCAAAACTTGAGGGAAGCTGACAAGTGTCCAACCTGTGCCTTTTGTCACTTGTAGTTCCGCTCTGAGTCATTCGGAACCTAGACCACCACCAGAGTCAGCCACCGCCTCGCTCCTAGGCTCCTCGGAACTGGTTCCTACCCCAGCGGATCCGAGACTCCTGCTTCGAAGACCCCTTGGAGTCAGACACCTTCAACATCGACGGCGGTGTCTACTTCTCCCTGGAAGACTCCAGATCCGAAGACTCCTCGGAGTCAAGCATCTTCAGCACTGACCATCGCCTCTCCTTCTTCAGATCCAACAACTTTGGATCCGACACTGGTTCCAGGATCGACAGGATCCAGCCTGGAGAAAAAGAAGAAGACGCATAAGCATTCTTCTAAACAAGATAAAGCGATTCATCGTCTCTTAGTACTCCCCGCTCCAAGGCTACACAAGATGAATATGTGATCTTGATTGATAAACTCCCCACCCCATCGAGGAGACCTAGATCTACCTCTCGTGGCTCCTGGTCCAGTAGATCATCTCAGGAACGGAGTAGTCGTTCCAGACACAGACGGAGCCCTTACTCTTACAGAAGTTATTCGAGGAACGATCGACGGATTGATGAACCGATCCCTTTTAGTCACCATAGGGAAGGTTCTTGTTATAGCCCCACTATAGGAGGGATTTTGTGGGCTTACTTTTATGCAGGCTCAAGATGGACCCCGCAACCTTCTGAAGCTGAGCTTGCGAGACGCGCCAAACACCTTAGATCTAGCGTCTCGCCACCGTCTGATTTGCCTGAGAGGGAGATTGGTCCTGCTGACGAAGCATCCCCTACAGACGACTTCAGGGCATATAATGAACTGCTCCAGCGCATGGCCAAAGCCCTGGACATTGACGTAACTTCTACAGATCCTAAATTCACGGATAAAATCTTGCAACATTTATTCTGGTTCCACCCCTACTCTCGCCTTTCCTGTGATGGAAGGCTTTGTGGAGTTACTCAAGGGTCTGAACCTGAAACCAGCGTCCACCCTAGCTACTAACAGAAAGGTCAAGAACCTATATAGAATGAAGGATGATCTTTGTCCTTTTCTCTCCATTCACCCTCCCTCATCGTCGTTGGTGACTGAGGTTCACTTCCGGTCCCTTCTGATAAAGAGAGAAGGTTGGATGCGATGGGGCACAAGTTTTACACTTCAGCCACCTTTGGGGTGAAGATTGCAAATTATGCAGCAATGATGGCCGTTTATCAGCTCCTGTTATGGAATAAGGTGGCTACCTTCATTCCGGAATTACCTGAAGATCAGACGATTTTCATGAAAGTCGTCCAGGAGGAAGCGGTCTGATTATCCCGCCACCAGATCGACACTAGCAGAAATATTGCAGATACTTCTGCTAGATCATTGCTTTCAGCTGTGGTGCTCCACCGCAATGCGTGGTTGCGAACAACAGCGTTACCTGCAGACCCCAGAAGCAAGGTGGAGGATCTCCCTTTTGAAGGTCACACCCTCTTTTCTGAAAAGACAGGTGACTATCTGTCGAAGAAGCGAAAAGACCGAATCACTGCTTGCTCATATGGCATCTTTCCACATCACCAGCAGCAGGCCCTGTCTAGATCTCATTACCGATCCTTCCAGAGGGGCTGGCAACAACGTTATCAACCATAGCAGGGGTATGCTTACCAGGCCCAAAGGTCTTACCGGAACCCACAGTCCTCGTTTTCCAGGTGGATGTAAAAAACTATTCAGTTCATAGGCACTGTTCTGGATGACTCTAGGCATGTGGGTTTCTTAACCTCCCCCCCCCCGAAAGGGCCTTAAAGATTAAGTCTCTCATTAGGAAAAATTTAAGTGTTGTTTTCAGTCTGTCCGGTTCCTGCAAACTTTGTTGGGCTGCATGGCATCTACTACTACTGCGGTAGATACTACTGCGGTAGTATCTTTGGCGGGACTACATATGTGCCCGTTACAACTCTGGTTTGGTTCAGTCTTCTCCCTGGAAAGAGACTCCCAATTTAGGAGATTTAACGTACCTAGGAAAATTCTGAGCTCCTTGGATTGGTGGTTGATTGACTCGAACCTCTTTAAGGGAGTTCAGTTTGGCTGCATACAACCGCAGGTGTCTGTTACTATGGATGCATCTCATCTAGGGTCTTATGCTCATGGTGTGTGGGACATCTCTGAGAGTCAGGAACACATTAATTCGTTAGAAATGAGGGCTGTGTTTTATGCATTAATCTTTTCAGATACCATAAGGAACAAGACCGTCCAGATTCTCACTGATAATACAACTACTATGTTTTATATAAACAAGGGGGAATGGCATCTGTGACTCTGGTCAATAAAGCAGTGAGAATCTGGACATGGGCCATAGAGCACTACGTATGGCGGCAGGCAGTGCATATCCTCTGTCATAGGTTGGGCCAGCCCAAGCAGCGTGGTTCAAGTCCAAGCACCAGCACACAAAGCCCAAGGGGAGTTCTAGGGTCGAAAGCCAAGTCCAAACTGTGGTCAGAGCACGAACTAAATGCCAGGAGTGAGTCCAGAGTCCAAGAGCCAGGCCAGGTACAGTCCAAGGTCAGTTGCCAATAGTGTCAGGTCCAAAGGCAGGCATGAGCAAGGTGCACAGCACACAGAGTGGTTGCAGGTAGTTTGACACTTTGCTTCCATGCCTGGCAGCTCCCTCAGCTCAGCTTTTATAGCCAGGCATAGATTACAGCCAGCTGCTGGGGCTCCATCCTACTGCTACTCATCATCGGTCTCCAGCAGCTGGCATTGGTTCGGGAGATGAGCACTGCGCTGTCTCTCTTGCAGCTCCAGCCTCATGTCTGCGGCGTTCTTTAGCATGGGCAAACCTGGGGGGGGGGGGTGGAAGCCCCTGGCTGGGCTTCCCCTGTGGTACTGGCAGGCCCTGACTGAGCTTCCCCTGTGGAAGTCCCTGGCTGAGCGTCCCCTGTGGTGCTGGGGCTGGAGAGTACTGGTGGCTCTGCTTCAGCTGCTGGCTGTAAGCTCCGATTAGCCAGCAGCTGTGGCTCCTGATTACCAGCCTCTGCTGAATCAGGGCCGGCTACATGGAGCTCCTCTTCTCCTGAGGAGTCCTGGCTGGCTACACAAAGCCCCTCTCCTCCTGAGGAATCCTCGCTCTCACTGAGCCCAGACTGGGCCATGATATCCCCAGTGTAGAAAACATGGTAGCAGATCACCTAAGCAGATTACAGGGGGACAATCACAAGTGGTCCCTCCAGGATGTTTATTTACATCCCGTCCCGACATAGACCTCTTCTCCTCAGAGGAGAATCGCAAGGCACTAAACTTTTGCTCCAGAGGTAGTTTAGGCCATGGGTCTCTTGGGGATACGTTTCAACTCAGGTTGTCGGGTCACCTTTTTTATGCATTTCCCCCATTTCCACTTCTAGCCACCGTTCTCAGCAAAATTCAGGCAGACGGGATGTCAGTCATCCTGATAGCACCATTCTGGCCACATCAACCTTGGTTCCATGCCCTCCTGCGATTGCAGATTCGAATGCTCAGTCTCCTGGTGGAACTGGACCTCCTGTCCTGGAGTGGGGTATTCCACTACAAGATAGAGAAACTCAAACTAATCCCTCAGGATACGTTTTCTCCATAGAAGTGACTCGTGTGTCGCCAGTCTTATGCATTCAAATGTGAAAGGTTTACTGTTTGGTGTCAAAGGAAAGGTTCAGATCCTTTCCTCTTCCCCCTGCCCGAAATTCTGGATTTCCTTTGGGAACTCAAGTAAAATGGGTTGTTGAACTCTTCGATAAGTATACTTAGCGGCTATTTTTTCCTTTCACCCTCCGATAGACCATAAAACGTTTTTTTCCCACTGCACGTCTAAATTATTTTTAAGAGGGTTAAACAATTTGTTTCCTCCAGTCTGAGCGATTGTTCCCCAATGGTCTTACCTTTGGTTTTGACCTGACTTATGTCTAAACCTTTTGAACCCTTGGCCACGTGCCCATTACGTTTTCTATTCATGAAGGTGGCCTTCTTAAAGGGTGTCATTTCAGCAAGGAGGGTTGGGGAGTGGGCTGCATTGTCTTGTGACCCTCCTGTCTCAGGAGATACCCCTACCAGTTTTTTTTCGCACTCAGAATTCGGAGGCAGAAAAAGCCCTTCACCCACTTGATGAGCGCAGGGCGCTTCTTTTCTATTTAGGTAAAGTAAAAGCCTTTAGGATAGACTCTCACTTGTTTTTGTGTTTTTCGAGCCAGAAGAAGGGTAGAAAGGCAACCTCTTAGACTTTGGCTCGATGGGTGGTATGCACTATACTATTATGTTATAGGACTGCTAACTTTCCTTGTCTGCTGGAAGTCCATGCCCATTCCACTAGGTCCCAGGCGTCGTCAGCAGCTCTTCTGAAGGGCGTCCCTCTCCAGGACATCTGTAAGGCGGCGACTTGGGCCTCTGCTGACACGTTTGTCAAACACTATGCATTGAACTTCCTAGACAGAAAGGAGACGGCAGTGGGCACAGCGGTCTTGCAGTTGATCTTCATGTGACAACTCGTCATGACCTCTACCCAGGTATTTAAGCTTTATAATCTCCCATGTGGGACTGCACAGGAAGACCGTCGATGAAAAACAGTGTTTCACTTACCTGTAACTATTGTTCATCTAGGTCTTCTGTGCAGGCACACATGCCCTTCCTCCTTCTCCGCTAAGACTCTTGGAACTTACCTTGCAGTATGGCAGCGAAAGAGGACTGAGGGTATGTCGGAGGCATCCCACCTCCTAGAGGCCGTTTTTGGCGGGAGATGGCTGCGCATGCGCGTTGGGAAGCGAGGGTGCCCCCTGGTGGTTCTGAGCTATGGAAATCTCTGAAATTGGCAGGCCTGCGCGTGCGCAGTCCCATGTGTGCCTGCACGGAAGACCTAGATGAACAACAGTTACACGTAAGTGAAACACTGTTTGTTTGTGTGTTTGTGTGTTTGTTTTAAAAACACAGAGCTTTGTCTTCCATTAGCTGTACATTGGTACACATCCAATCACTCTTTATCAGCTCTGATAAAGAAAAAAAACAATGCATTTATTCTTGAGCAGTTGAAAAAAGATGTTGGTGTGAATCATTCCATCAAAGGGGAGGGGGGAGAAGTAGAATACCTCAGATTTTATGCTGCTCCCCCCCCCATGTCTCATCTATAACTGCAGCATGACATCCTGCATGATAATTTTAAAATTTAGCTCTATTTACCACTTGCAGACAAACCAGAACTACTTTGTCACTTCTACTGGAAATGTGACAGTGAGGCAAGCACCTGCCATCACATACCCCAATTATATCATCTGCGTGACCCATGGCTGAGATATCTAAGCTCTTTCCTAACTGTCTTTCATAGATACACTGGTAAGTCCCCATGTTACCTGAAAATTCCCAGATTCCTCAAATCTGGCACTGAAATCCAATAATCTTGCATTTTGGTGCTCCAAGGATCTTTTACTCTTAAAAAGAAGAAAATAAAAGAAACTTTCCGTTATTTTTAAGATATGGTATGCTCAAATATGTGGCAATAAATGTGGTTTACAGTGCGAATGTGTTATGATAAATTATTGTCAGGTATGCTTATACTACAAAGTGTGGTTTTCAAGCTATATTCCCGGGAGCTATGGGCTTCTTGAAAACTTATCAGGTGCTCCTCAGTAAGAAGATCAGTAGTAGTTGACATGTTAAAATAGTAGGTTGTTAATTACAAGTCTTCACTTCCAAGGAAGCCTTTGGAGTTGTAAGCCTGTTCAGTTTAAGACAAGTGGTGCTTAGGACCTCAAGGCCTGCCAGGCCAGCTGGTGCCCCACATAACTAACTTTACACCCTAGAACATGACCTGAATGCTCTGTAAATCATAGGGATTGCACAGGAGGCAGCTGGTTCCTGAGCAGATAAATCAGTGTGGAAAGTGTTCACTTTAGCTTTAAACCCTGCACTAGCATCACTTTATAAGTTCATGGGAAAGGCAAGATTCTAACCAGGGACATACCTGTTTAGATCGGTCTAGTCACTGCACCTCACTGGGTCTGTGATCCACATTTTAATGCATATCTTACTGTATATCAGAATATATTTAAGAGATGTCAAACACAGCAATGCTGGTAAACATTGTGTTCCATTGACACTTCCTCTTGAAGCCATACAGAAAGGAGAGGATTGTTTAGCATTGCTATCATTCCTAAGGAGAAGAGTGTGAGAGAACTAAGTGCTTCAAAGTGTAAGAACCCTGAGAAGTGACAGCATATTTCATTGATGGCAGCTGTGGGAGGTTACCTGAGGACAGTGTCAACTCTACTGCCTGGCTGCTTACAATATTCCAAAAATCATAGATATAGATATATTTTAATTAGGATACCTCCTCAGTGAACAAAAAAAGTTGTCTTTTGTTGTATGTAGTTATTTCTCAAGAACCACGGACTGTGCCCATTCAGCAGTTTAGATATATTAATTCAATTTAGCAATAGTTATTCCTTGGAAATCTACCTACTGCTTCCTGTACCAAGCCAAGTCACTCACTGGGTCGTAGGCAATTGTCTTAACTAGGTGAGGCTTTCTAATTTCCCAGCAGGACTTTAAAGAAATGTATGAATGGGAAGCAATGAGTCCTCATAATCTTTTATACCAAGCCTGTCTCTGCTTTTGGGGTTTAAGTCATTTTTAAGTTCAGAGATTTTTTACTTGGAATGAATATTTTTCATATAACAACACTGGTAGATTACACTTTGCCCCTGTAAGTATCTTGCCACACTTACAGTCATAAAAGAGAATCATTACTTGACCTCGTTAAAGTGATTGCAAAAAAATGAAGAACTAGACAACTCTGAACTGTTGTTTAAAAGTTAGATACCAGTAAATAAAATAAACACAAAAGTGGGATATTTAAAACATTTTAAAACAAAAAATGTATCAGTATTACATGGCTAGTGTGACATGCTTCAGTTTTATTTTCAATCTTTGACTTATGATATCCTAACACATGGCAGCCAAAACAGATACACACAGCTGAGCTGGCATTATAGAATCGTATTTTCCAATCCTGTATATATTGTAGCTTCATCTTTGCTTTCATTTGTAATACATTTACATATTTAGTATCCTTAATAATTTAATAACTAGTTAAAGGCTATGGGGGGAAATAAAGAAACATACATAGGTATCCTAAGGTATTCTAAAATATTCCAGAATGGTATAAGTGACTTAAAACTAGATTTAGAACTTCAGATTTTTACTAAATGTTAGGGGTGTGCAAAGACACACTGTTTCGGGTTTCTCCATTTCGGATACAGCAAAACCCGAAATGGCTAGCCGTTTCGGGTTTAGCAGTTCGGGTATTGTTTCGGGTTGTTTCGGGTTTTTCAATGGGAAAATGCCTCCGTCTTCCCGGATGCCTGGGGGAGGCATTTTCCCACCGAATCAAGCCAAAATTGGTGGGGACCTTCCTCTAACTCCTCTCTAACAACCCCCCAAGTTTCAGACCGATTGGACTTTGGGGGGCCATGTTAGGTCCCCCTATCCTCGCCTAAGAAAGGGGAAAGTGAGCGTCTTTTTAGCTTGCTGCTGCTAATCTTCTTCATTATTTCCTATGGGGAAAAATGAAGAGGCAGGCTTGTCTTGCATGCAAAATGCCCCCCAACCCTCAGGGGCCCTTCTCCCACCTCTACTCCCACCCCCACCAAGGCTCAGCCAGCTCCCACTTGGGGGGGGCATTTCATGGCCTCCTCAAGTAGGTGCTCTCAGCCCCCAAAGTCCACCCCCTACAGCCCCACACAGACCTAATTCCCCCCAGCTGCCACACACAGACCCAAATCCCCACATTAGCCCCTCACAGACCCAAATCCACCCCCAGCAGCCCCACACCCATAACCCCAGGAACAGGCTGGCAAAGGCCAGCCCTCTCCCTTTGTTCCCTATGCTGGGAACTTCTAAACTCTCTTTCCCTGGGCAATTCTGCACAGCCCAGGGGTGCCACAATGGTGGGCACACTTCTGAGTGCCATCTGGTCCCTGTGAAAGAGCACCTGAACCACAGACACCCTCCCTCAAATTCCCCCACCACCTACAGAGGAGGCTGGCCAGCCAGCCCCATTGTTCCCTATGGTGGGAACTAACTGCACAACAAAGAATAAAACACGAACAACAGAAAATAAAGTTTTTAAAAAATTAATTTGTCCCTTTCAAAGTACAAGTAGGCAAAGCATTATAACACATTACACCAGCAGTCCCCCACACAGAAAAATTAACACAACTCACTTAACATCAGAGAATCACAAAAACACAGTTCCTGTCAAAAACACTTTATTTCTTGAACAGCTTTAGGTTACACAGCAGGGGGGCACACCAAAGGGCATGGCAGCAGTATCTTACACAAAAATAACACAACTCACTTCACATTAAAGAATCACCCCAAAAAATTGCTGTCAAAAGCACTTTATTTCTTTAACTGCTTTAGGTTACACAGTAGGAAGGCACAACAGGGCATGAAAGCAGTGTACCACACAAAAATAACACAACTCACTTCACATCAGAGAATCACCCAAACACAATTGCTGTCAAAAACGGTGAAGTGGGTTGTTTTATTTTGTGTAATACATTGCTATCATGCCCTGTTGGCAATGTAAATGTACATTGCATTGAAAAACCCGAAACAACCTGAAACGTTTCAGAAATCGCTGTTTCGGATTACCCGAAACGTTTCGGGTTTTCTGAAATGTTTCGGGAAAACCCGAAACAACCCGAAACAGGTTGTTTCGGGGTTTTTTTGGGTATCATATACCCGAATTGCACACCCCTACTAAATGTTCATTGTAAATATTGTGCTGCACTTCTTATATTGATCTCATTTATAGCCACATAGTTATTCACAAAGTTTCAGGAATGGCCTCCTTCTCATCAAGATGTTCTAGGCCAGTGATCCCCAATGAGGTGTGCATTTTCTTAGTCCCCAAATGACTCTTCCCTAAAACAAAGGGCAAATCTTGGTATTCTGCTAGCTCACTGGAGCAGGAAGTGCTCCAGAAGACCCAAAGAGACATCACTTTTTGGTCTGCAGTGAGAACCCACTTGGAACTATTCTCTTCATAGGAGGATGTTTCTCTAGCTTTGATAACTGCTACCCCAGCACATCCATCCATTCTCCCCCTTCTATGTCAGCCATTTTGTGGAGGCACACATTACCCTTTCTCAAAATTCCAAAATATGCATAGTCTGAACAAGTTTTGGGACTCGTGTCAAGGCTGTACTTATGTCTGTGCTGTACCTCTTTAAACCAGAATTAAGGTTCATATATTGTAAAACTCCATATAAATATTCTCTTGATAATGACAAGAGTTCTAGTCTAGCCCTCTTGCTATCATGTCATGGAAAAAAACTTTTTACAAATAGAGCTAGCACAACAGGGAGAAGGCTCAGCTGACCTTATTCCTGGCATCTAGTTTGCTATGTGTAGGGGCATATTTGTATGTGCAGGAGCATTCAATCATCTAAATCCTCATCTGCAGTCTGAAGTGATACAGAACAGATAAAAGTTTACCACCTTAGTAAAACTGTTTTGAAAGTGCCTGCATGGATTGACAAGGTTTAATAGCTTGTCCTTAAGTAATAGAAACATATCTGCCTTAGGGGTACTTACTAGAGGTCAGCCCTGCTCTAGATTAATGGTTTGGTATAGTGATTCTTCTGTGAGTCAACCAAATATCATAATCCTTTCTTTGCAAGCTCTACCTTTCTTTTATGCATAATTCCTTCTTGACAGCCAGAGACTAAGACACTGTCATTAGTTCATCCCCACAAACTAACTGTGAGAAACGTAGGCAACGCTACGGTCCAAGGCAAATCATCATCAGTATATGCACACCGGCTACCATGTAAGCAGTGCAGACAGCCAGTGTGCACATAAAAGTACTGCCATGGTTTAGGAATCAGGAACAAGTTCTGAATTTTAGTGTAGCCATATCCTTAGCCAATACAAATGAGTATGGTGTAGGGCAAGGAAAGGGGCAGATTCAGAAGAGGCAGAGGAGGAGTGGCTGATCTTGTACCCAACCTTGAGCTCTAAACCATGGTCGTAGGTTATGGATGCCCTAGCCCAGAGATAGTGGTTATGGATGTACTAGCCCAGAGATAGTGTTTGGATTATTAACTTGAATGGTTAATAATTGTATATAAATGTGTTCATTTCTGCTTTTATGGAACTGAGACAGCATGTACATTAGCAGGAGATTTCTCCTGGCTTATGTTCTCCATTCATAAAATGATAAGGAAAAATGAAGAAGCAAGATAAGGCACTTCTGCTAACTGTAGGATCACAAATAAATCTAAACTGGTTTTCCGAATCATTATCTAGATGTGCTTCTCTGCAAAGATCCAGTTGCTTAGCTACCATGTTAATAAACTATTTTTAATTTTTAAAAATGTTTAATTGCAAATTAATACAACACATTCTCTTCCATTGTTAAGGCACCCGAACTAGCAAAGGGCCATATTAGAAACAAAGAAACACATCATAATAAAAGCATTTTAAAACTGAACACCACAGTTTAAAACTGATAGAAGTACTAACGCAACCGAATTATATCATGGACCCAAAGATGTTGTTATAAGTACTAACAGAAGAAAAAACACTCCTGTGTTCATTAGCCAACAAAAAGCTTACAGAGAACTAGAAGGCATGCTTCTGTTGAGAGGGATTCCGAAGTATGGGCACCACCATAGAGAAGGCACAACTCTGATGCCTTCCACTTCTATAAGGATCATGGAACAGTGCCTCTCCTAATAACAATAATAACAATAACATCAACAGCAGCAGCAGCAGCAACAACATTTGATTTATATACCACCCTTAACACTCACTCAGAGCAGTTTACAAAGTATGTTATTATCCTCACAACAATCGTCCTGTGAGGTAGGTGGGACTGAGAGAACTCTGGATGAGCCGTGACTGACCCAAGGACATCCAGCTGGCTTCAAGTGGAGGAGTGGGGATTGGGGAACCCACTGCTCTTAACCACTACACAAAACTGGCTGTCCTGTAGTTTGACAGTATCGGTCAGCTTTGCAGAATTACTACCCCAAGGATAGAGCATTGTTGCCTAAGCATTGTTAATGGTTTATCCCAACTGCTTGGGGTCATTCAATAATCAAAAGCCACTTTTGCTAAATACAATGTTTCTGAAACCAGTATCAATTGAGAAGACTGGTACCTGTCTCTGCAATCTCTCCTTTTGGGGACATACAATTCTTACATTCAGATGTAACGCTAAGCCCACTCTTTCCATTATTCATAATCTAGTTGTCAGTGCAGTCCTAAACACAGAATCTTATTCAATGGGGCTTACTCCCAGGTAGGAGATTTGTGGGTGGAAACTGCGGAAGGCAGAATTTGGGGAGAGGAAACCTCAGTGGCTATAATGCCATAGAGTCCACTCTCTGAAGCAGCCATTTTCTCCAGGACAACTGTTTCTGTAGGCTGGAGATCAGTGGTAATACTAGGAGATCTCCCGACCCCACCTGGAGGTTGGCAGACATACTCCCAGGAAGAAATATTTTAGGATTACACCATCTGTTGCTGCCTCCACGAATTTTGTACCTTCTCCAAAGTGCATACCTTGTTCATTGATTTCTTATTTTTTCAGTTCAGTATCTAAATGTTGGATGTTTTTATAGGATGTATATAACATCGTTGAATATTTCTTCCGCAGAGTTATTACAAAGGCCTTTGCTGCTGCTCTTTAAAAAAAAGATTGAATAAGGATTAAATCAGTCACATACACAAACTTTCTTTATTATTGGAAAAGGTGCTATACACATGCATAAACATCTTTTTAAAGTATAAAATAACGGCACTATAATTTCACACACAAGATTATTTTTGCAGTTTATTGGAACTGGATATAGAAGGAACACAGTATTTTCTTGACTTTGCTAGTACTAGTGAACTATGGAGAACATGTATTGCCCTGTCACCTGATTAAAAGCAGACTCAAAACTGTTATTTATTGGACAGGTCCTTAATGATATGAAGTAGGCAAGCATATAGTAACAGTTTCTGTGCCTCATTGGTAGTTTATTGAAATACAACTTTTTAAATTTTTATATATTTGATTCTTTAATTTTATTAACTGCTTGGTTTTTTGGCTAACCTAGCTCCTTAAATACATGAGAATATACAGTAAAGTGTAACTAAAATAATGTGAGGATTCAGAGCAGCATCTTCTGGCAAGTAGAATTTTCAGATTGAAAAAAGACTATTAAAAGACTTATAGAAATATTGCTACAAATGGTGGGAACATAGGGCATAGAAAGAAATGGTTCAGATTTAAAGCCAAAGCAATTGGTTGATATTAATTAAATGAGCAGAGGCATAGATCTTATAGACTCCACTATGTAAATAATAATTTGATGTTACATCCAAACTTGCAAATTGTGGTATGAAAATTATTTGCAATTCTATATGGGTGAAAGATGCAAGATTGGATGTAATTATGGCAAATTATGGTTTGTCCTAATTTGGAAGTCACTAATTAAATTGCAACAATGCAAGGGGACAGGGGGGAATATTTAATTTAATTTTTTAATTTATTACATTTATACTCCGCCCTACCCACATCAGTGGGCTCAGGGCAGATAACAACACAATTTAAAACATATTCAGCTATCGTAAAAAATTATAAAATTACTACATATTATCATTAAAATTACATCTATCTATCTATCTATCTATCTATCTATCTATCTATCTATCTATCTATCTATCTATCTATCTATCTATCTATCTATCTATCTATCTATCTATCTATCTATCTATCTATCTAGGAGCAAGGCAGCACATAATTTGATTTAGACGTTCCATACAGCGGTTCTTCCTAGAACAAAATATAGTAAGACAACAGCATTACATGGGAGAGCCTATATTTTTTTAAAAAAACCCATGTGCAAGTTTAGTGCTCATTTATGTTTGAACCAACATATTGACAATATGTTTGAACCAACATATTGACTTACTGAATTCATTGCCATAAGATTCAATGTCAGCTTTTACAAATGATTAGCTTTTATGGCTTTGATGAGGTATAAGACACATTCAAAGAACAGAAGGAGACCCACATGGACTTGTGAGGAGGGCATCTCATTTCCCCTCCTCCATTATTTACTTCTTCCCTTCCAGAAATCCCCCATATCTTTTCCTGTTTTACTGCTTCATTCTCTCCTTCCCACTATCCTATTTTTTCTCCCTTCCACCCATCTTCAGCTTTCTTTCCTACTCTCCCTCCTCTTGTTAGCTGGGAAAATTCTGGGCCAGTTATGTAGTGCTGGCTGCCAGGGCTCTGCCCAGTTATGCTGCAGGGTATCCACAAGGACTTGTGAGGAGAGTATCTCACTTTTCCCTGTATCCCACTCCCTATGCTATTTCTTCTCCCCCCGCCCTTTCCTGGCGGTGTCCATAGCCTCTCCTTTTCTGTGCTTCTTTCTACCCACCCACCCACCCACCTTTTAACTGACCCCTATCTTCAGATATATTTATTATTTATTTCATTTATGCCTCACCAGTTTGCACACTGGGGACCCAAAGCAGCTTAAATCATTCTCTTTCATTTGATCCTCACAACATCCCTGTGTGGTAGATTAGGCTGAGAACGTCTGACTGGCCCAAGTTCACCCGATTAGTTTGCATGGCACAGTGGGAATTCAAATCTGGTTTTTCCAAATCTTAGCTGAAAACTCTTAACACTTACTTCACCACACTTGCTTTCATGGAGTGGCTGCTGTTGAACAGTAGCAAGCAGTCAGCCCTGCATGAGTTATATAAGTCATGTGGTAGCAAGTTGCCTGGTGGTTACTGTGCAACCTGGCCCCAATTAGACCTCCTGCGAATGCCAAAACTGCCCTGCCCGCCTGCCTTTTACTGACAGAAACCAAAGTTTGAATGCTGGCAATACTGGTGGGGTTGTCTAGCAGTTGCCACAAAGGGCATTTGTTTCTTAAAGCTGCTTGCAAAGCTTCTATTGTTTTGGGACATTTTAATCCCCATTTTTTGTTTTGTTTTTTAGATTTCAGCTTTTTCTGCAAACCTAGAGGTTTTGTAGAAAGATCTGCCTTGTCTGTCCATAGCCCCAGTCTATGGATTTAAGAATCTACAGAGATATATTGTTTGATCAGTGACTATTATCTATGATAGTTAAAACAACCAGAACCATCAAAGGCAGTATAGAACAGAACTGCCAGATACTGGGGACAAATCACATTGAAGAAAGAATGCTGGAATAGATTGATCTTTTGTCAAATGGTGCATGGCATTGACAACTTTTATTTTCTAAGTTTTTTTTTAGATTTAAAAAAAACCTGGCAAATAATTGCTCTTCTAAGCAATGGCATTCAGCTTAAATTCTTCTCATTCCTCAGAACCAAAAAAAGAAAAAATGGATTGCTACAAACATTACATTTACATTGCCAATGTAATGCAATGCCCTGCTATCATGCCATTGCAAATATATGAAGAATTTTGCAAGTATATGAATGAGCAGTTTCTCATTTTTAAGATTAGGGAGTTGTTTACTACAATTGTATCCCTTTTATCTTTAAATTACTAAGAAAATTGTTGTAAAAATAGATGTAGTAGTAGGAATCATGTTAATCTTTACATATCACCATTGCTGAAATCAGGGCTTTTTTGTGGGAAAAGAGGTGGTGGAACTCAGTGGGCTGCCTTTGGAGAAAATGGTCACATGGCTGGTGGCCCCGCCCCCTGATCTCCAGATAGAGTGACCAGCCATGTGACCATTTTCAAGAGGTTCCAGAACTCCGTTCCACTGCGTTCCAGCTGAAAAAAAGCCCTGGCTAAGATGTATTAAACTAGAGTTAAAAATTAAACCACACATATATGTAGGTTTCTGACTTTTTCTTTTCTCATAGCTCTGTTCCTATGATCTGCCCTTCAGCTATCTACCAAAAATATAAAACCTGACAGGTACTTGCTTACATCTCATGTATTGATATGAATAATAGTTTAATTTTTAATAATTTACTAGTGTTTCATGTATTCATAGGGTTGCCAGCTCCAGGTTGTGAAATTCCTGGAGATTTGGGGGGTGGAGACTGGAGTAGGCAGGGTTTGGGGTGGGGAGGGACCTTAGCAGGGTATAATGCTATAGAGTTCACTCTCTAAAGCAGCCATTTTCTCTAGGGGAACTGATCTTTGTGATCTAGAGATAAGTTGTAATTCCAGGAGATCTCCAGCTGCCACCTGGAGGCTGGCAACCCTATGTATTCATGAAGCTATGGCCCTTTGTTTACCAACTTACTTTGTTGCCCTTCTGAAAGACATCTAAATAAATGTATTACTCATTTCGCCTAGTGAATACATGCATGCATGTATGTTAAAATGTTAGTTCAGTATATGTCTTTATCCATGGGAAGCCAACCTGCACCAATCTTGTAAGTCCAGATAGTTTAGAAAATTGTTGGAATTAATAACTGTAGTACAGAATTGTGACAGTAAGAGATATTTATTTCATAAATCACCTGTTTCATATAGCAGCTTCCTTCTTATTGAGTCCCACTCCCAACGACTTATAGCACACGTGTTCGTCATCCCAGTTATCTCTAAAATTCCTTTGCCCCTGAACACTGTCCAGAAAGATCTAGGTTAGCAAGTTTAGATTAAATAAGAGCTCAGCTTTATTAAGAAATTGCAGCAACAAAGATGCTATCAGGGTAGGAAACTACTATATATTAGGCAGCTATGAGCATGTTACCCTACAGCAAGTAATTGCAGATGATGCTATACCTGGCCAGTGGTTTCCTCCTTCCCCTCAGCTGAATTTTTCCTGTTACTCCTTTGGAATTTGATTTCTGTTAAACTTATATTACATTTTAATGCTATGTTTAAAGAACTATTTCTGAGATATTTATGCCAAAGTAGATTAATTAAAATACACTATTCACTGGGAAAGGTATAATATCATTCTTATCCAGGAGAACTTGTTAATTTTACTTTCTCCGAGTGTGCTTGTAAATTATTTTGGAGACCTCTTAAGCAATTTCTAGTGTGTAGTGAGCCTCGTTTATTTCTCTTGTTATTATTTATAGTACTTTTTAGCAATGTGTGAGTTATTCATATTCAGAGAGGTCAAGAAAAAAAGACATCTTTTTTCAGTGTTCAAAATAAATAAGTAGCAAGTCCGCAAAGAGCCATGAAAATTAAAAGTTTGTGGGAAACTTGCTGTGCCTTGTGGTAAGTGGAAGATACTCTATAAAATGGTGATGCCTGGAACTAGTATGAAGTACAGTTTGTTCTGTGGCTTTTGGACCATCTGCAGATGACTTGTAAGAGACACAAGGATACCAAACAAAAGCATAATTGTGATATAATGGATGTATGAATCACCCATTCGGACACTCTAACTGGAAAAAACAGGCAAAGTCTGGGAGAATTTCTAGAGTGACCTTATAATTCATTATTGACTTGAAAGATTTGAATTTCCAACATTAAGAGCAAAATTCATCATGACACTTAGAATGGCCATGCTGGCAAATTGATCAGTGTCATCTAGGTCTTGGTTGTGGTATATACCGGAGGAAAGGGTTTTTAAGTGTTAGCTTACATGCCATAAATGACATATTTGACAACATCATAATAATATGAGGTTAGAATAGATTTCTGATCCTATCTTAGACAGTGAGAAGAAAGGTTTGGAATGACCACAGGTCAGAATGTGATGAAGAAGGAAACTCAAACAGGAAAGACAGTAGGTTATATTAGGGAGGTGATTTGTACTTTCATACTCTTGTGTTCTTAATTTACTTAAATTTTTTTGTCAGTGTAACTTTCACAAGATGTAGATCTTCCAGTTATTTTTTTTGCGTATAATACATTATTAAGACTTTTCCTTTTCTTGCATAAGCTTTACTCAGTAAGCATAACAAGTAATACTTTTTTTGCATTATATTAATTCATTTTATTGACAGATTGCAATTATATAGATGGGTATGTGTTTGTATATATATAGAGAGAGGATAACATAACTGCAGTACCTATGACAATCTATTTGCTTTTCATATTTTGGCACAGTTGCAACAAATAGAAAAACAGCACATAGCATCCTTTAGAAATCATAGCAGCCACATTAAAGATAAAATATAGGAGATCAGACCATTCTTAACTACGTATCAGAGTAAAATTATTCCACCGAAGCCTTTTCATTTCTTCCAAATATAATCTAAAACTTTTTGGTTGCCCTGGGAATAGTTATTTGTCCAGATTCTGGACCTATAACAGATGACATGTTGCTCACTGATGCTGAATTGTGCTTGGCAGGGTTATTGGAAGGATGTGACTTTTTCCATCATACACCTCACTGTGTTTTGAAAGTTAAAATGAATTCCTCTAAGATTTTTCACAATCTTAATAGCCTTATGAAATTTGCAAGGAAGGGACTATTCAGTCAGAAGGAAACTTGAGAGACAGAATTATTTCACCTCCTTTGAATTAAGAGTCAAATACCACAATATATTTTTTCATCCTCAAAATATGTCTGCCTCTTTATTTCCTTGGTTTCATTTCTTGTTTTTAAGTGATTACGCACTATATGACAACATCCTGTCCTGTATGCAAACATCATGCAGTCCAAAGGTCTGCCAAGTCATTCTCTAGACCTGGAAAAATTAATTCCTCTCTTGGGACACACCACTGCCGTCACTGATATAAAAATTCATTATCCTCAGATGGTAAAATAGTTTTCCTTACTGGGGGGAGGGGGGAATTAGCAAAAAACTAACAGGTTTTGAAATAGTCACATATAGAAAAAATCCTTTAAAAAGAATCAAGATGAGACCCATTGTAAGAGGTTTCTGAACATTGCAGTGCCTTGTGGAGCACTGCCTTGCAGAAGTAGTTTTCAACAGCCTCTTTGAAGTATAATGTGACCATCTGTCATTACCATTAAACAAATTGTGAGTAGAGCATAGTTAAGCCACATTTCTTAAGTCTTTCACTTACTTTCCATGTGCTTTTATGTACTCTTATTGGGTCTAACATCATTCTCCAGTTCAAGCGTTCTGCATACATTCCTCTTTATGATCCACAACTGTGCCCTTTCTGTGCCCTCTAGAGGGATATGGTTTTCCTTTGATAGTCTCTCCCTCTACGCACATTGTCCATACATATAGATGGTGTGCATACTGACATAGGTAGGTAGATGCACCTTGTCTGAGCACATGAATATTCAAACACTGCATACCCTTTCATTTATATGTTGCAGTTGCTCAGGTATCCTTTGAATTATGTATTGTAAGAAAATGATGTTTCTTTTCATGGGTTGAAATTGCCCCACAAGCAAGACCATAGAATGTCCTTGTATCAGTGGAGCAAGCTCTTTCTGTGGAAGCAAAACCTTGGGTCAAATCCATAAACTTTTACTTACCCTATAGCTCTCTGCACTCACAAAACATTATTTTATAGGGTCTTGGTCTCTGTGTACTTCATGGGCTAACCCTGAAAGTGGCTCTATTTTTCTCCTATATTGATATGTATTTTCAATACATTTTGTTTGACAAAAAATAAGTATAAAGAAATCAGTTAGAACACCAGAATTTAAAAAATATTAAGGAATTTAAACAAATATTATTTTTTTAGAATATAATATAACAATTCATTTTATTTAATACATTAATTCAATATAACAATTAAATTCAACCATTTTACGTCTATGTATATATATGGTAAACAACTGTAATTAGTAAATAACAAAATTACAAATATTAACAAAACAATGATGAAAATGAAAGAGTAAAATTATGATAGTAAGACTTTCTCTTACACTACATTGGTTGTGCTACCATTAGAAGCTAAAATTAATAGTATGTATAGCATAGATTTATAAAATGTATTTTCTTTTAGAGCTTTACTATTGTTTCAGCATGACCTGTTCTGTTAATGTTTCCAACATTTTATGTTAGTTAATAAATGGTGGTGGTCTTTTATGTGAATAATGTTTTTTCTCTTATTTAGTTTTTGATTGTCCTGTTGTGATTTTCCTTTTGCATTTTTAAAGTTGTTCTTTTTGCTTTGTTGGCAGTATTTGTGTAATATGTACAGTTCTGAGAGTTTGTTGGCTTGGGAGAATTTTGATACAGATTTTTTTTGTCTGGCAGGGTAGACTAGTCACCCTCAAAATTTAATGCATGCCTTCTCTCCCCCCCTGCTCCCCCCGTGTATTACCTGAAGGTGACTTGTGGGCCTTGTTGACAGCTGTCCTCTCAGCCTGCTGAACCACAGTAAAGACTAGAGTTGCCAAGCTCCAGGTGGGGCCTGGAGCTCTTCTAGAATTACAACAGATCTCCAGATTATAAAAATCAATTCCCCTGGCTGCTTTGGGGGGCATAATACCCCACTGAGATTTCTCCCTTCCCCAAATCCTATTATCCTCAGGCTCCACCCCCAAATCACCCAAGAATTTTCCAACCCAAACTTGGCAACACCACAGGGGTTGCTCATCTTATTATGTACTGGAGAGGCCATTGCAGATACTGGAAGTTTAGGCAGGTGCTGGTGAATTTGAAAGAGGTTGCCTTAGGAGTGGTTTGAAGAGGGCCTCAGCAGAAGAGCCTCTGCTTTGCATACAGAAGGTCCCAGGCACAATCTCTGGCAATCCCAGGTTCCATCCCCCGGCAGTAGGTGATGCCAGCCTGAGTAGACAATACTGACCTTGATGGACCAATGGTCTGATTCAGTATAAGGCAGATTCATGCATGTTGTTCTCGTTGGCAACCTTATAATAAAGAGGCATACGGTATGGATATTTTACGTGGCATCTGTAAACTCTTTAAAACTGAGGCAGGTTTGTGGTTGTTGATGCTGTTTGTCCTAGTGGACTGGGAATCAAAAACAGCTCTGGGAAAGACCTACCCCACCCATCCCTGGAAGGAGGGAGGGACAGAGAAAGAGGTAGCCTGCCTGCTCATTTAAATGTTGCATATTTTTGCCTGTTACAAGTGTCCTCAAGTACCTAATGAGGTGGAGAATGTAGAGTATAAATACGGCTGTTGTTATTTCTGCTTTGGTTTATAGAACATCCAAATCTTTATTAATATAGCATAGCTTATTGCTACTCTTACCATTATTTGCATAAAAACCTGCTAATATCAGAGCATTCCTTTAGGTATACCCACAAACTTGGCAATGCCCATTGGTTTGTTTGGATTTTGATTTTTTCTGTGAATAGTATACCTGACTTCTCTTCCTGCCATTTCACAACTACATTTGAAGTTTCAAATGCAGTTCATAGCTTTGTGGTTGATATTTTGAGATCTTTTGATTGAGATTTTTTGGTGCACAGAGATTTTTTGGGTGCTTGACATTAAATAAGATATTCATAGGTTCTTTCCTAAAAGCCACTTAAGGACATTAAAATCAGTTGTTCTTTCCCCAGTCCTTTTTGCCTCTGCTGTCTCAAGTTAGTTACCTGTATGTTGCGGGGGAGGGGGGCACTTTTCTGGGTGGTTCACTGGAATTTTCTGCATGCACGGGTGTAAAGATTGATTTAATAAAACAAGTTTGTTTTGTTCCACTTGTCTGTATCCGACACTTATTCACTTATTTAAGTGAAACTCTGTTACACTAAATAAACCGAGAGAAATAAACTGTATTGTCGAAGGCTTTCACGGCCGGAGAACGATGGTTGTTGTGGGTTTTCCGGGCTGTATTGCCGTGGTCAAGACCGGGCTGTCTTGCCGGGCTGTCAAGACCACGGCAATACAGCCCGGAAAACCCACAACAACCAACAGAAATAAACTGATTTGTCAAACTGAAAAGAAGATGAGGGTCATGAGGCTATACTCATAAACAGGTAAAAATGAGAGAAGTGAAAGAGACAAATTGGGTAGAAAATGTCTCAAGGTAACTAATATATAAAATATCCCTTACCACTTAAATCCATGGACATTTATGGTATTTAAAGCCGAACATTTACTGGAAGTCCCAGAAACTTCAGTGGGGCTTGCTTCCAAAAAACTGTGCAATTGTAGCGTCAGTGTAGTTAAAGTGTGAAGCGAAGCAGAGTAACTCCCTTGTAAGCCCAGTGGCTTCACCTAGGGTTGCCAGGTCCCCTAGGGGCCAAACTAGATAGTAGTGGGGGTTGGGAGTGGCACACATGCTCCTGCATCATTGGAAAATGATGTCATTTCCAGTGCAATGCAGAAGTGACAGGTCTTGCCAACTGCTGCTTCTCTAAAAACTTTGTGTTTGTGTCTAATTTCTAGAGAAGTGGCTCCCATTCTGTCCAATTGCTTCTGCGTCACATCAGAAATGATGTCATTTTCCAGCACAATGGATAGGCAAATGTGTGCTTTGCACGTATGCTTCAGACCTGCCTCCGACCTTTCCAGGTGCCCTCCCCCCCTCCCTGGCCAAGTGAGCGGTGACATGGGTCAGAGGATGGCAGAGACTGGGGGCTGGACAAGCATGACTTCAGCAAATGGAACCACTTTGCTGTTCTTTCCCAGAAGCGGGAAGCCATTCTAACTAGCTGCCAGATTTTGCTTCATTGTAGGATTCCACTGTGCTTATTAAACAAAGACATAACAAAAAGACAGCTTTCCCCCCAAAACTTTTCTGCAAACAATTGAGAAAATGTTAAGAGTGAATACAGTTTAGCATGTTAAGAACCTGTCTTGAAAGAATTGCTGCTTATTTTTTTCCCAAGAATGAAGGGAATCCATGACAGAAGGATGGAAAACTTTCTTTAGGATTAAGAATTTTCATTCTGTGTGCACACGTGTGTGTGTGTGTGTGTGTGTGTTTTGCTGACACGGTGAATTATCCAGACCTGGATAATGGATAAATGGAATAGGAACATTTACAGTTGAATGTCAATTGGAAGGGGTAATTCTGTAAGAGAAAAGGATTTTGAGAAAGACCTGTGCCTCCGTGCCTTGAGGGAACTGTGTCTCTCTCATCAGGTCCTAGTAGTATCTTCCTAATCATACTCAGTGTTTTGCAAATTATTTCAGAAAGAGTAGAAAATTTAAAAAACCAGGAAAAATAGCTGTAGCGTTGGCATGTCCTAGCCTAGTTTTTCCCCCCCTTAGTTTACTCTCAGGAATTTTCTGAGTCACTAGCAACAATCTAATATTTGGACCCAAAGCTGGTATCCAAGTATTTTAAAGGCAGAAAGTTAAATTATTTGTTTAGCTAACAAATACAAATATTCCAAGTATAATTAATATCTAGCATCTAGCAAAATGGTAATATTGTGGATCTAGGCTCTAACTGTTAATTTTACATTCTACAGATGTTCCATTTTGTACAAACAAGTGTTTTTCCAGTTGGCCAGCATTTTTAAGCCCCATTTATTGGTCAAAAAGTCAGTGCTCCTTTTTTGTAGAGTGCATTATATGAGAACAGATGCTACCCTTTGGATAATAGATATAGGGCAGATTTCCACCATTCTCCCTGTAACTGAGACAACCTTTAATTTGCTCAGCAAGTGAAAAAAATACACTTAGGGCCAAGGTAGGTAGGATATGGAAGAGGTGGGCAGTACTTCCTGTTGTTTTTTCTGTTCACTTAGGTTTCCAACTCATGCTTGGGAAATTCCTGGAGGGAAGGGAGGGGAGTGGGAGGGGAGGGACCTCAGCAGGATATAATATCATAGAGTCCACCCTTCAAAGCAGCCATTTTCTCCAAGGGAACTGATCTCTGCCAGCTGAAGATCAGTTGTAATTTTGGGAGATCTCCAACTCCCACCTGGAGGCTGGCAACCCTACACTTCATTGTGGTGTGGACTTTTATACTGGAATGGAGCCATGTCCCAGGTGTGAGGCAGCACTACAGGGAAGAGTTGCTAATCCCTTTCCCCTGGGTCATTTTTCTGATCAAAATTATCTTCCTATTTCCCCCCCACACCCTTCATAAAAAGATACCAAGCCCATGTAATTTTTCTCTTGTACAGAGGGAGAGAGAGATAGGGAGAAATGGCCTGTAGGGAAGGGTTTAATTACTCTCTCCTGGGCAGCTGATCTGATCAAATTTGCAAGTAAAAACAAAGCCAGTTAGGAAATGCTATCCATATAACTTCTGTATAATGTCTAGTGGACCTCTAGTCTGCTTTAGTTGCAATGCTGGCAAAGAGATCAATTCCCTAGAAATTTAAGATGGAATACATAGCCTAAATTACATTATAAAACATACTGGATGTACAGGAAATTACTTAAATCCCCTTTCATGTGGGCTTTTTAACCTGCTTTGGCTTCTAAAATCAAAGATTTTTTTAAAGGTTTCACACACTTTAATAGTAAAACCTGCTTTTATTTTTTAAAAAACAACAACAGTAAAACCTACTTTGGTTTCTGAAGGCAAATGGATTTTTTAACCATCACACACACCTTAAAGATAAAACACTATTCCTGCAGTTGATGAAAACTTAATCTGGATTTTCTAAAATCTGTTTTGATCGGTGTGGTGGTGGTTGTTTTTGCACATTATCCTTTAGCTGTGTGAATCCTTTTAAAAACTCCATTTGCCTTCAAAAGCCAAAATGAATTTAAAGAGCCCATATGAAAGGGCCCTTAGTCATTATCTATTGTGTCTTTGAACAGATTGAGCCAACAGTTGGCTAGAAACCTCTTTTATACCTTTGACTAAGTTTACTCTGGGGATGGGGGGGGGTGTCACCTAAGTTGGTCACCTAATGCTTCACCAGCATAGCTAAACTATCATGGGATTTTACTTCCAGCTCGAAAGAAAACCTAATTAAAGAACTCCATGCTTTGGGCTTTTACAGTACATACAGTACATTTCTGTTTCTGTATTAGATATGACTTTAACTGTCTTAGATTAATTTTTTTAATATAATGATGATGTGGAAACATACAGTTATAAAGGTGCACCATTTTTAATAACATAGATACAAAGCACCAAATAATAATGATTCATAATATGATCAGAACTGACCCACATAAATTATTGGGGCGGGGGGTTGCTGTTGTTTGCCAAAATGCCTTCTAGTGAATGTTAGAAAGAAATATCAGTATATTTTCTAATGCTTTAGTGAACTAAACTAATGTCAATCAATACAGTTTCACTGAAGTCAGTGGAGCAGGGCCAGTTTATATAAGAAAAAGATCCGAGCTAAGCTCTTTATTATGAATTACTGGGACAGACTGTACTCTGCACTGGGCATTTGTGTGCTGGGAGTTCAAAGTACATAGGAATGCACGACACTTTCCCCCTCATTTTCATTACCAGGATTCAAGAACTAAGAAGTATAGCTTGTGAATTTCAAGCTACCAGGCTTTTTAAGTTAATGCCAATCTCTGATGACGGCTATCATGTTAGATAGCACTGAGGTACTCTTAGCAGTCAGTAGCCTTTAACACACATGGCAGACAGAGGATGAGGTAGTAACCAATAATATTATTTTTCTCACAATTCTTGTACAGCTGGTACACATGTGTGTGCAGGCTGCGTTAGTAGTTTTCCTTTGAGAACACAATAAAGTTTGCTACTCAGATTCTGAACCTGGGCTGACAGCTCCTTGCTCTGTAGAAGCCAGGGAGGAGCAAATTGGAAGCATGACTCATGTTACAGGGAAAACCAACACACACACAATGCTGTGCTAAGTCACTTTTAGTGAAGTCATAAGGAAGTTATAAGATGTCTTTGATCTATATGTTGAAGCCCCCTGAATTTTCTTGTAATATTATGTGGTTTGATTGTGCTTTGTATTAGCCCCGTGCTTCAAAAGATTTTGGGATATTAGTGGTAGTTTTTGTGAGATATAAGAACAGTTGTGCAGTTCATAGTTAAAATGAGTGTTTGGAAATAAAAACAAGTAGCTTACATCCCCATGTCTGACATTGATGCATTGTGTATCTTGGACAAACTTGTTTCCAAGCAAAGTATAATGTAGATGCTCAGTTAATAATATTTTATTCAGTATTTTAAAAATGAGTACTTTACAGAAAATATCAGTGACTCAGTTGTAAGTAATAAAGGTTATGTTTTAACTTACAAAAAAACTAGAATCTTAATCAGTACATCTCAGTCACAGCCCCCACAGTCTCTTTCTGGTTATGGATCCACTTTATTCGTCCAGTGATATGGGCTAAGAATTAAATACTGACAGCTTCTTCTGACTCTCATGAAAATGCACAATTACTTTGTTGAGCATGTGTGGAAATTTCTTTTCGTTGCCTGCCGTGTCTTTGTTCTGATTCCATGGTATACAGTTCTTTTTCATAGTTCTTTGTATCAACTACTACTAAAAGTTTCATGCATTAGGACACAGTGTGCTGACTATACAAAAAGTGGTCCAGTAATATGCTACAGCCCAAGTATACGAATTACTGTTAAATAAATTTGTGTTTATTTTAAAAGAAATTACAAAAATGTCTTCTACATTATTGTGCTGTTTAGCCTACAGTTTGTGTAATAATCTCTGAAACTGGTAGGCAAAAAGGCAAATGAGACCAAGATGTGAGCTCTGCAGTCTGTCAGTGTCTCTTACGTGGAAAGTTTTACAGCTTGGAAAATATTCTTTAACTATACACACTCACATATCCAAGTATAGGAGAAACTATGTGCTATTTATGTTTTTGTGTCCTTGCAATGTTGTTGCATTGTTAGTCACCTTGAACCTGAGGAAATAAGGCAGGATATAAATATTTTTAAAAAAAATTATGGAAGAAGTTTACAGAGGAGAAAAGTTGTTCTTTATACCATTTATATTACATTTATACCTAAATATGTCAAAGCAAGGCCTATAGAGAGGAAGTAAAACACTCGTTCTTTTGTCATAGATCCAGAGGAGTTCGCCGTGTTAGTCTGTAGTAGCAAAACAGAAGAGTCCAGTATCACCTTTAAGACTAACCAACTTTACTGTAGCATAAGCTTTCAAGAACCACAGTTCTCTTCATCAGATGCATGGATGGTTTCTTCTTACCCTCCATGCATCTGACGAAGGCGGGCTGTTCCATAAGGTAGGGGCCACAACACAGAATGGCTGCCAACTCTGTGTTGGGAAATTCCTGAAGATTTGGGGTTAGTGCCTGGGGATGGCAGAGTTTGGGGAGGGGAGCGACCTCACCATAGAGTCTACCCTCTGAAGCAGCCATTTTCTCTAGGTAAGCTGATCTCTGTATTCTGGAGATCAATTGTAATTTTGGGAGAACTCCAGGCCCCACCTGGAGGTTGGGCAAAACTCAGGGAGACAACCCGGTTAGTAGGAACAAACAGAAACAAAGCCAGGAATATAACAATATGTATCTCTATTCTATTAAAGTGCATTTAAGTGCAAATAGCAAAAGTGTTGTAAACAGTGTACAAAAAGCAATAAATATATCAATCACAATCCGTCAATGTCCATATATATATTCCACAATGGGAGATCCCAGGAAGGGGAGGTGGAGTTCCAGTTGGAAACAAATTTCCAGGAAAGTTCATAAATAATTTAAAAGTCATAATCCATTCACGATGAAACCATTATTGCCGACGGTCCGATGTGTGCACTGATGTTTCAAATCCCGTTTCGTGGCAAAAAGGCACTTCTTCATGGGCATATATCTTCTGGAAAGTAATTAACTCCCGGTCCAACACACTCCCGGATCCAATACACAATAAAAAATTAGATGTCCGTCATAATTTTTGATTGTGTATTGGATCCGGGAGTGTGTTGGACCGGGAGTTATTACTTTCCAGAAGATATATGCCCATGAAGAAGTGCCTTTTTGCCACGAAACGGGATTTGAAACATCAGTGCACACATCGGACCGTCGGCAATAATGGTTTCATCGTGCATGGATTATGACTTTTAAATTATTTATGAACTTTCCTGGAAATTTGTTTCCAACTGTAACTCCACCTCCCCTTACTGGGATCTCCCATTGTGGAATATATATATGGACATTGACGGATTGTGATTGATATATTTATTGCTTTTTGTACACTGTTTACAACACTTTTGCTATTTGCACTTAAATGCACTTTAATAGAATAGAGATACATATTGTTATATTCCCGGCTTTGTTTCTGTTTTTTCCCACCTGGAGGTTGGCAACTGTAGTAGGATTTCCAGATCCCCTTATCCTCTTGGCAGGAATGAGGGGACGTGGCACTTAACTTTCTCTTCTTCCAGGCAGCCTCCTCTATGTGAGGTGGGGAGGGCCCGCTGTGCAGGAGTGCTCTTGGGGCAGCACAATGATGTCAGTAATGTCATTGCGCCAGCCCAGGAGGGTGCCTGGGAAGCCTGTTCCCCACCTCCCCCCCCCAGCCAGGTAACCAGTGGCAGGGGGTGAAAGGTGGGAGCAGGGAATCCCTTGCCCCCACCTGGGGAATGGGATCACTAAATCGTAGTGTATGGGCAGATGTTGATTTTTCCCATTTTCAGGGTGGCACCTGCAGAAGACCTTGTTCGGATGGTTGAAGCTGCTGTGGTGGAGTATATGGAGAGAGTCAGTCATGTATATATGAGGGACCAAGGCCATGAAGGGCTTTGTATGTCATAACTAAAACCTTGGTCAAAAGAGAAGCACAATGTCATTCAACATCTATGCCTTCCCAGCCTGCATCACTTCTGTCTTACCTGGGTTCAGTTTCAGTTTGTTCGCTTTCAGCCATTTGACCATAGCAGTCAGGCAGCAATTCAAGAACTTTACAGCATCACCAAGGGATTTGAATAAATATAGAGCTGGGTGTCATCCGCATATTGATGATATCAAATTCCATAGCTACAAATTATTTCTCCTAAGGCTTTTCATAGAGATTGAATAACATGGGGGATAAGATTCTGTCCTGTAGGACCCCACAAGACAATCCTCACTCTGAAGATAGCTGGTCTCCAACAGCAACCCTTTGAGTCCATTCTGTGAGGAACAATTTAAACTAGTTCAAGGCTTGTTCCTTGATACTACTGCCTCCAAACACCTCCGCAAGATGGCATGATCTATTGTATCAAAGGCAGCAGTTAGATCCAGGAAGAGTAACAAAGAAGCATGGCCTTTGGCTACATTCAAAGGGAGGTCATAAACATTTCTGTTCATCCAGGCTTTAATTAAGGGATTGATAATGCTATTAAGTCTGAAAAGTGTAATTTAAAGCTGTCAGTGGTCTGTTTTATGGTCTATGTTTTTATGCTAGGCTGGGTTTTTAAATGCTGAATTTGAATGAATATATTTTTATTTGTTTGTTTTTTCCTTTATTTATTTATTTAGTTTGTAAGCTTCCTCTGGCAGGTTCCTGTATAGGTGGCATAAAATTTTTCTCAATAAATGAAATAAATATCTCAGGAGCTTCATTGCTATGCAGTCTTGAACCAGCACTCTCGCATGTTTTTTTGTTACATAAGTTGCAGCCTGATGGGTTTTCTCCCTCTCTCCTGAGATACTGTAGCACAAACTACTACTTGTCTAATGGTAGATTAAAAAGTGTTTACATGAATATCTCAATGCTATTTGGCCTTTTGTAGTCTTTGTTTTTCTTCTGGTGACATTTGGTTAAGCAGCCATAGGCTAGGTTCATGTGCTCTGAAGATGTTAAAAGACAGCTTTGTATTCAAATTGCATGTACACATTTTGCAATCAAAATGTGTAAAAACGTTGTAATTTTCACACATGCACACATTTCTTGTTACTTCCAATAAGATCTCATGTTGCTCAGTCCTAAAAATCTAGATCTAACGTGGTTGTAGATGCACAGTTTGCCTCTTAGATTACACAGTAACATCCAAGAACCTAGCACATTTACAACAACCATATTCTCTTATTGATAAGAGAGGTTACTAGAATCTATGCATTGGGACATGTAAATGGAATTTTATACCATGAGTTTTTTTATTAACACTGACAGCCATGTGAAAGACACTGCATGTGTAATTCACTTAAAAATAAAGTCAAGGGTGACATGCTCCAAATTCATGTTGATCCGATGTTATTTTTTGCAAGTTGGACAGATGTGCATTTACCCATCAGCTGTTGTTCAAGTTTAGTTATCGAATCAGGACTCTGCAGACTCGCTCTTCAAATCCCAGCACTAATCACGATGATACAGAGCTACTTTTTTTATTAATCCTGCCCTAGACTTCAGCTGAAAGATACTGCAGTTTAATTACTGAGTAAAATCTACTTTGTCTCATCTGCTGGCCGGCTCTGTAATTCATAATATAATCAGTTTTGCCCCTGAATTAAGCAGTTGGACCCGTTTAGCTAGAAAAAATAAAAGTGTTCAAATGGAGACTAGCCACAATGTTGTAATTACCAGAACCATAAGTCCACCTGTCTAGCTATTCATGCAATTAGATTTTATGATACTAAGAAAGAGGAATGCCCTTCTTTATATAAGCACAGGTGATAAATAGGGAGCACTGTGCAATTATGATTAAAACTATAGAATGTCTAGGGCCTTGTTGCTGTTTTTAAATGAGTTAGGCTGCACTAAACCCTGCCTGCCTACTGCACATAGGTTAGTGTGTATTTGTGGTCTCTTGCTCATGCTGCATGTACTCCTTCTACAAAATGAATCAATTGGGAGGGACATGTATTCAGTGCTCTCGAGCAGGTACAAAGCAGCAAGTGATGCATCAGCTCCTTTCTTTCCTCTCAGTGGTACAAGGTAGGTTCTGCCTTAGATGTTCAGCTGTGATTATTTTGTGTATGGGGCTCCCAAGCATTTGTTCATCTTTGTAGCTTCTGTGCAGGCATTCATGGGATCTGCACATGTGTAGGCTAGCCACAGACATTCTAAAGCTCCTAGAAGCACGCTGTCCTATCCTTTTTATGCACTTTTCCCCCTGGCGTGGCTATAAAAGGTGGAGCAAGCGATGTATCAACTCCCTTCTTTCCTCTCATTGGTATGATAATGGCATACTTTGTAAACCGCTCTGAGTGGACATTAAGTTGTCCCGAAGGGCGGTATATAAATTGGTTCTTGTTGTGATGATGATGATGAAGAAGAAGAAGAAGAAGTAGGTTCTGCCTCAGATGTTCAGTCTCAAGATAAGGAATAACTAGATTGACTCTGTCCAAATGCAATTTAAGACAAAACCCATTGCCACTTCAGTGCTATTATGGATAGGTTCCAGTGAATGATACACAGACACCTCTGTATGGTTGGAATGACCACAACTTTATTGATTACAGCAGATTGGAGCATTGGCCAGGCATATGGGCACAGATCTTCTGTTGGTATCGACAGGCCCGCATGCTGTTCAATGCATAAAACTCCAGTCCAATGCTGGTCTCCACTCCAGCCCAATGCTGGTCCCCATGGGATGCACCATACACAAAAGCATCACACAGCAGTGATGCTCAAGCTTAGTTTACCCAGGGAACCCCTAGCAGCCCCCTTCCACCACCAGCCCCTCTTCACTGGCTGAATCCACACTTACTGGCACAGTGCCAAGCAGTGTGCTTAGCAGTGTGGACACAGCAGTGATGCTCAAGGCAGGTTGTGCTGGTCACCTGTGCAGAGACTGGGAAGGAATTTAGCCCCGCGAGGACCAGATCAGCTAGGGCCTCTTGAGGGGGGGGTTCACCTTCCCTTGAGGCATCAATGTCGGGGCCACACGGGGTTATCCTTTGGGTCATCAAAGTTGGGGTAACATTGGGGACGGGGAGTGGCTCCAACTTTGCCAAAGCTGTTGGAGTGGGATGGCAAGCCGTGTTCCGCCACCAGCCATGCTGGTCGGGCCTTGCCTCCCTTTTCCGCAGGGGTGAGCAGCCCAGCTGCTGCACTCACCCTATTGAGGATCCATCCCAATGCCTCAAAATGCCTAAGGAAGCCCGCCTCGCTTCAACCAGGGCCAGGGCCTTTTCGGTCCTGGACCCAGCCTGGTCGAACGCTCTGTCAATGGAGACATTTTATTGTTCCGCCGGGCCTGTAAGACAGGGCTGTTCCGCCAGGCGTTCGGTGGTTGAAGGGGGCGGTGCCATGTCGGCCTCCCACCTTCAGGGGGGGGGGTTCTCCCCACCATTGCATTTGGTTAATTTATTTCATTATTGTTTTTATATTGATTTTAATATTGTTGTTTTCTTGTTTTTATTGATTTTAAACTGTTCGCCACCCAGAGCCCCTGGGGATGGGCGGTATATAAATTGAAATATATTTAAAAAAAAAAACGCCACAGGAGGAAGGCCGAAGGCCAGCCTCCCACCAACACTCCAACAGCTGTGACAAAGTTGGAGCCACTCCCCGTCCCCAATGTTACCCCAACTTTGATGACCCAAAGGATGACCCTGTGTGGCCCCGACATAGATGCCTCAAGGGAAGGTGAACCCCCCTCCTCAAGAGGCCCCAACTGATCTGGTCCTTGCAGGGCTAAATTCCTTCCCAGTCTCTGCAGAGGCGACCAGCACAACCTGCCTTGAGCATCACTGCTGTGTCCACCCAGGGAACCCCTAGCAGCCCCCTTCCACCACCGGCCCCTCTTCATTGGCCGAATCCACACTTACCGGCACAGTGCTAAGCAGGCAGAGTGAGAACATCTTTCTGGCGCAATTTATGACGTCATCAAACCGTGATGCCGCTCTCGTGGCATGATGATGTCATAAAACACGCCAGAAAGACGCTCTCACTCCACCTGCCTAGCTCTGTGCCGGGAAAGTGTGGATTCGGCCATTATCCAGTTCACTGGCTAGCCCATGTTCGGGGGACTGCTGTGCCTGCAACTAAAAGAAATTCATTAGCTCCTTCCTCGCTTGCTAGTTCAGGAGGTACATCGCCGCTGCACCTTGCCTGTGGTCTGGTGCTGCTCTGCCTCTGCAGCTCATGCGACTGCCTCGAACCTGGGCTGGTGGCCCGAGCCCTGCACCTGCAAACTGGTCTTCTCAGCCATGCCCTGTCCCTGGTGGGTGTCATCCACCCTCAAGTTGCATCACACCTCCAAGAGGTGTCCCAGAGTCTGGGACTGCCACCTCTGCCCGGTTGGCCCTGCCTGACCACTGACCTGGGATGCTGGCAATGGCTGCTCCTGTGATCACTTGCTGCCCTGGTCCCTCTGTCTAGCCACCAGCTGCTGCTGGCCAGATCTTCCCATCCCAGGGACCCTGTGAAAGCCGCATGACTGCTGCCCAGCCATGCGATTTCGTGGCTGCCTGCCTGCCCAGGGAGGTTGCCCGACATCCCCTGGCAGCGCGTGCCCTTTTACTGGTTCACCTGGGGTGCTTTGTGGCTGCCCACCTGTCTCAGGCAGGTGCCTGACATCCCTTGGCCATGCGTGCCCCCTTGCTGGGTCACCTGGGGTCTGTGTAGGGTGGCCCCCCCAGCCCCACTGTCACCTGTCTGGCCAGGAAGGTGGACCCTGTGCCCCCTACACTGCACAGGGCATAAGTGGTGGCCTCCTGAGTCCTGCTTTAGACTGGGGAGACTGCCTTCTCATCCGGACAGGCATTCCTACCTTGCTGTCTTCTTGCCACTTGCCCTTTGTGTTGCCATTTGTGTCCCCTTCATGATCCATCTGGGGTGGCACACCACATGCCCTCTGCTGTGGCTCAGGCCATTCCTGCCCCAACGGCTCTCCCTGCGGCCACCATCTTCTTGCAGTAGACTGCTCATGCAGTTGAAGTCCCCCAGAGGTGCCTTCCACCCCACTAATCTGCCTTCCTCCAATCATAGCTCGTCTATGGTGGGGCTCTGCATGTGCTTCCGCTGTGGCTGGGACCAGGCATGTGTTGAAAAGGCTCCACCTGGAATCAGTACCCTGCATGCGAATTTTCTGTGTGGCCCACCAGGGTTCTTTCCCTCCCAAGTGTGCCAGGCTTTCCCCCTGGCCTACTTCTGCTGCACCCCCAAGTCACCTTGCTGCTGGCTGCGCATGCTCTCTGACCAATTCCTTGGGGGTGGGCTGTCCTCGTTGGCATGAGTGCCCCCCAGTTCCCTACTTTGAAATTCGCCAGTTGCTGTATGCTGTGGCTAGGGATCTATTGCCATGCCAGCAGGTGAGGCCATCTCCTGGTGGTGGCTGCTGCCATTCATCCCCATAGGGAGATCCCTGTATGTATCCCTAGCCCTTGGGGTCTGTCAATGAGGCTGCCCTGATCGTCCCAGCACACTGGCCGGCTCGAATGCCATTGGACCCAACCATCTCTGGGAGCACATTGCCCACTGCTCCTTGGATTCTTTGATTGTACCCCCGCACCAGTTCCTCCATCTCGCCAGCGGAGCATGGCTCTCCATGCCCAGTCCAGGCCGGATCACATCTGATGCCCACTCTCTAGGTTGGAGTGGCATTTCGCCTTGCCATATTGTGACGTTCTCCCCTCTGGGTTGGTAGCGCCCCTCGGTTTGGGGTCAGCCACTGCCCCTTTAACTGCAGTCCCTGCCTTCCCAAGGTACTCCTGTCTCTCCACACTCTTCCTCTGACTCCTTACTCTCCACCCCTCCTTGTAGGAGGGACTCCCCTTTTATCCCTTCACCAATCCCAGCCTCCACCTCCTAGCCCCGCCCCTAACAACCTAGCTGCGGCCCGGACTGCCTTAGGCAGCCACATCTGTTGCTGCTCTGCTGCTGGCTCTTCCAGGCTACTCCCTGCCCCTTCTAGCCTGCCTGTTGGTTTGCTCTGCTGCTGCATCTCTCCTGCCAGCCTCTGGGGGGTAGTGTGGCCTAGTGCCTCCTTTACTGCCTTTGGCCTGCTGCTTGAGCTGGTGCTGGCTGGCTGCCTCTGCCCTCTGTCTCTCCTCCTCCTGGCTGGCCTGTTGTTCTTCCCCTGGGCTGAGGGAAAAGGCTGCCCTGGAGCCCTGATGGGGTAACTGGCACTCATTAGAACCCAGGAGGCTTCACCTAGTCTGCCTCCTGTTGTTGAGGCTTTGCCTGAGCTTCTTGCACCTGGGGCTTTGCCTGAACTTTCTGCACCTGGGGCTTCTTTGGCATTGTGGGCCCTTGCTGGTGTCTCTGACGTCTGTCCTCTCCTGGCTGGGTGAGTGTTACGGGTGGTAGGGCTGGGCTGGGGGGCTGCAAGCCTAGTTCCTGGGGTGGGTGTCCCTGGGGTGTTCCCTAAGTCCGGCCCCAGCACCAGACACATATATGTCTGGTGTTCACTTGGGCCCCCGCTGGGAGGAGCCAGGGGCTCACCACATATGGCAGCACTCTGGGGAGGATTCTTGTGTTGTCTCCTCTCGGCTGCCCAGCCCACTGGCACCTGCTCTTCTGTCTCATTACGTGGCTCTGCTCCCAGAACTTCCCACTGTGGCCACCTCGACCTATGGCTCCTCTTCTATGTTAGCCCAGCCCCTTCCATAGGCTGTACTCCAGGACCCTGGAGCCTGCTGGCCTAGGTGAATTGCATAGCCTCCATTGCAAGGGTGATCACGCCTGCCCCGAGGGTCTCTAGGTGTCCACCAGCCTGACTCCTGACAAGGTGTCCAGTGCCTGAGTTACCCCGTGCCACCTTGGCCCACTGAGGGTCGTTTGCCATGCCCCATGACTGCCTCATCCCGGCATGCTGCTCCACTGTTCCCGCCTGGCGGGCACACTAAGGGGAACTGGCCTGCTGATGTCTATGATGCTGCTGGCTGCCATGTTGCCCCATGAGGTCTCAGTGTGCCACTGGCCACCCATGGCCGCTGTGGTGCCTGGCTCATCTGTACACCCCGACTCTCAAGCTGGACCTGTTCTCCCTCTGTCTCCTTCAAGTCTGCATGCAATGCCATTCTCAATGGCATCTCCTGAAATGTCCCATATGGCTCCATGGTGTGTGTGCCCGCCTGTACACCACCCACCACTGCAGCGCCTTGCAGCTTCCATGGATCCTGGGAAGCAGCTGTCCCCCAGGCACTTTCCCCCCTCCCCTGGCTGGGTGCCCCCCTTTTCTGGGGCCCAGCACCTCTCAGCCCAAGGTAGCTGGCTCTGGGCTGGGGCATCCGGAGGTCTCGTGGTGGGGTCTGCGGGAGGTGAAAGTTGGAAAGGGCCATTCCCTCCACATGCCATGCAGGTGTGTGGGGGTCTCCAGGCCTGGCCTGGGGGTTGGCATGAACAGCCCCCCCTCTCTCAGCCCCCTGGAGGTTGGTGAATCTGCTCCTTCCCCTTCCAGAATGAGGGGGGGGTCTCCAGGCCTCTCCTGGTGGTTGCCAAGTCTTGCTCTGCCTGGAGGGTGGCAAGCCCCCTTGCTCTGCATGGGCCTGGTCACCTTGTCTCTCCCAGAGATTGGCAAACATTTGTTCTGCTCTGCCCAGACCTGGTCTCCAGGCCTCTCTTGGACGTTGGCAAGCCCTTTCTACTCTTTGTGGGCCTGGTCTCCAGGCCTCTCCTAGAGGTTGGCAAGCCAATTCCTATTCTGCTTGGGACTGGGCTCCAGGCCTCACGTGGAAGTTGGTAAGCCCATTCCTGCTCTGCACGAGACCGGTCTCCAGGCCTCTCCTAGAGGTTGGGAAGCCAATTCCTGCTCTGCCCAGGGCTGGACTCCAGGCCTAACCATTGGTATGAAGTAGGTTCTGGCTCAGATGTTCAGTCTCAAGATAAGAAATAACTAGATTGACTCTGTCCTAATGCAATTTAAGACAAAACCCATTAACACATCAGCTCATTCTTTTATTTCAAGCCCCCTGGCATGGCTATAAAAGGTGGAGCGAGCAGGTCCCTCCCTCTGTTCTTTTGCAGCTGCTGAAGAAGGATGTCTCTTCCACCCGCTCCTTGGATCCATCATACTTTATGCAAGTTAGGGCCTTTGGTTCCATAGCATCGAAGCCCCTGTTCAAGAAATATGACAGGTTCCCCTGCCCAGCAGCAGTCTGTTCCAGGCCGACTTGGGTGCAATCCAAGTCATTTCAGGCCCATTTTGGCCATTTGGAGCCCGTTTGGGGCCTGAAACAGACAGGATCAGGGCCGAAACGGCCAGGATAGGGGCTGAAGCGGCCATGATTGGGCTCCTGCTGAGCGGGGGAGGGTTCTTCCACTGAACAGTGGCCCATTCCAGGCTGACTGAGCCCCAATCCAGGCTGTTTCAGCCCCATTTTGGCCATTTGGGGCCCATTTCAGGCCGAAATGGCTAGAATCCAGCCCCAAATGGCCAGGATCGGGCCTCTGCCACGTGGGGGCACACTCCTTTGCCCAGTAGCGGCCCAATCCTGGCCATTTTGGGTCCCTTTTGGCCATTTTGGGTCCAGTTCAGGGGAGTGCTCTCACATGTGGCAGCAGTCCATTCCAGGCTGAATTGGGCTGTTTCAGGCCCATTTTGGCCCAATTTGGGCCTGGAACGGCTTGGATCCGGCCGCTGCTGGGTGGGCAAGTGCTCACCTGTGGCACAGCGTCCTGTTCCAGGCCATTTCTGGCCCGATCCGGGCCAAATTTAGTCTTATCTGGGCCTAATCTGGCCCCCCATGGAGCACAGTAGCGCTACTGAGGTAGCCATGACTTGTGTGAGGATGTCAGGCCCAGGAGTGCACATGCACTGTGCATACACGCTTGTAGTGAGAAGTGTGCCACATCCTCCCAGGAGTTGCCCTTGGTGAGAGTTCCCCCACCACTTTCCCCAGAAAGAGATGGAGGTGTTATAAAAAGTCCAAAAAAACATGCCTGTTGCACATAAGAGCATGTTCTACAAGTGCTCAATCCACTTTATAAGCCTTCAGATTGGGCATCCTTCTAGTGGAATTATATAAGGTGGTCACCTGATCTACACCTTCCTCATTGACATAGACTTCAGAAGCGACACAGCTGTTGACAAGGCCGTCATGAAGAGTCTCTTCTATTAAAGACCTCCACGCCCTCCTCCTGGGTAAGCTGCATAGAAGATACGATGATGAAAACAGGGTTGCGCTTACCTGTAACTGTTGTTCATCGAGTGGTCTTCTGTGTAGGCACACATCCCTTCTTCCTTCTCCGTGAACTCTTTTTTCTTACCTTCCTTCTGCACCGGTGGCATAGAAAACTGAAGGAGGGAGCTCCTTGCCCCACCTTTTATAGGCTGCCAGGAGGAAAAGCACACAAAAAGGCTAGGTGAGCGCCTTGCACTTCTAGGAGCTTTAGAACATCCGCATCTGGCCTGCTCATGCATAGATCCCATGTGTACCTGCACAGAAGAGCACTCGAACAGTTACAGGTAAATGCAACCCAGTTTTTCATCCCTCTCCCTGCATACCATTTTCTCAAGCCTATAGAGTCCTTTGGAGCTGCTTTTTTCCCTGTTGAGGTAGCCACACAAGCACTGCATCCAGGACCTACATGTTTGCAGTAGAGCAAATAGCAGCTTCCTGGAACCATTTCACATTTGGAGAAAGGCTTCATCCTCCCATTCCCTTTCTCTGCAGTCCCAGTCCAAATCTGGTTCTCTTACAATAGCAATTTTAAAAGATGAATGGTTGTGAGCTTTATGCAGTGCTTTTTTTCTGGGAAAAGAGGTGGTGGGTGTCTATTATCACATGCACACGCACAAGGTGCACGTGCGTGGCACACACAATTATGTCACTTCCAGGAAGTGACATCACTTCCGGAATTGACCTCTCTTCCCAGAAGTGACGTCATTGCGCAGGCCACAGCCACCCCTTGGACTGCTCCCTCGATTCGAGCCTGCTCGCCTTCCCGGCTCTTATCTGGCTGCAATGTTCCCTCTAAAACTGTGCAGTGTTGTGAGCCAGAAATCTACTTTGTGAGCAGCAAATTGCAAGTTAGGTCACGCCTTTTCCAAAACCAGAATCCAGAATTCAGAATCCATTTGATTAAAAGACTCTTGAATTAGATTGCCTGAGGCATTGGTATGGGTGCCATCAATATTTTGATGACACCCACTTATGCATGTGATTCTCAAAAGCTTATGCCTCAATACAGTTGGTTGGTCTTAAAGGTGCTACTATTTTGCAACTACAGACTAATGCAGGAAAGAAAGAAGGAAGCAAGAAAAGAAAGAGGGAGGGAGGGAAAGGCCAGGGATGAGGCTGGAGAAGCAGACAGCGCAGGAGAAGCTCCACCCAGGGAGATGACTCCCGGGTCTTTGGGCACCGGGGGCGGGGCCACCAGTCACGTGATCTTTTTTCAGAGTTGCCGGATCTCAGATCCTGGGAGATCCCGCTGAAAAAAAAAGCCCTGGCTTTATGGAACTTTGAGCATCATGGGTTTTTTGGTCTTTAGACAGAGTGATATAGTTGTTAGAATGTCAGATTAGTATCTGAGACACACAGGTTCAAATCCCTGCTTTACTATGGATACTTGCTGGCTGACCTTGGGCCAGTCACACTGTCTCAGCCTAACCTACCTCTCAGGGTTGTTGTGAGGATAAAATAGAGGTGAGGAAAATGATTAAAGTGATTTTGGGGTCCCCGCTAGGGAGAAAAGGTGAGGAATAAATAAAGTGAATGAAATAAATAAAATTAAAAGTTTGATGTGGCGGAGGATGCAGAGGGGTGTCAGGGAAGATCTTACTATTCCTCATGCTTAGATTAGTTACTGTTAGATCAGTTAACTGTTCAGTAACTATATTTGAAACAATAAAAGCCATGCCTAGGTTTCTGAACATTTTAAAACATTTCTTGGTAAAATCTACCTTATAAAATACTTTCAGCAGGATCCAGTGTGTGTATGTAAATTGAGATTCGAAGAGAATATGTATAACCAAAGCCCTGAGGACGAATGCTAGAAGCTATAAACTGTGTCTCATTGTGCCACCTTGTTGGTGCACTTGGGAAGAAAAAGCACTGGATTCTTTTAGGCATTTTTGTAGTTTGCTTTATTTTCAAGAGCCAGTTTGGTGTAGTGGTTAAGAGTAACAGGACTCTAATCTGGAGAGCCAGGTTTGATTCCCCACTTCTCCACTTGAAGCCAGGTGGGTGACCTTGGGTCAGTAACAGCTCTTCCAGAGTTCTCTCAGCCCAACCCACCTCACAAGGTGATTGTCATGGGGACAACAATAACACACTTTGTAAACTGCTCCAAGTGTGGCATTGAGTTGTCCTGAAGGGGTGGTATATAAATCGAATGTTGTTGTTGTTATTACAGGTAGAGTACAGGGAAAAGTAAAGGGACACTTATAAACGGCAGAAGAATTGCCACCTCACATCAGATCCCAGAGATATTCTGCATCCTTAAGGTGTTTCAGCTAACTCCAGTAGTGCCTATCTACTTCTGTCTGTTTTCGCAATAATCAAACTTGTGCTTTCATTTTCACACACACCCAATATAACTTTCCTTCATCTAGAAGAAATGGTTATCTCTTCCAAGCTCTGATATGCATTTGAAAAAAATCATTTCCTGATGTTCAAAGCCTGTTGAGAAGATGTCTCCAATCTTTAAATTGCAATTCCATTTGTCGTAGTCTGAACTGAACCACAGTGATTAGAGTGTAAACCCACAATATTATTATTGCACTGTTCTCAAATACAACTCTCAGTGAGAAAAATCCAGAGTATAGTCTGTAAGACTCTATTTCTTTTACTTTTCCCTTTGCTACAGTCTCTTGGATTACTAATAATTTCTCAGAGGTGGGGATCCAGAACGGACATACAGGCAGAGCCAGTTGGAGGGAACAGGAGGGCTATACAGCTGACCCTCAAAATCAAAGAGTGCCTCGAATCTAGGTACTTTTTTTTGGTATTTGATAAATTTTGCAACTTATTTTTATTCATTTATATAATTATTATTTATTATATTACATTTCTAAACTGCCCTCCCCGTCAGACGGGCTCAGGACGGTGTAACAACGATCTACACATACAATTTAAAACAGTAAAAACATTATAAATAAACATTTAAAACAGTTTTCTGTATACAATAAAATTTCTCAGTGGCGGATATAAATAATTAAAATGCAGCATTTCAAATGCAGGGCCTGTGTCTTGCAAAATGCCCTGCATCAGACTTTGTGAGCTCCTGCATGGGAGGTGGACATTCTTCAATGGTATGGTCGGCAAGAGGACAGCTTAGCCCCCATCAAATGCCTGGCGGAACATCTCCATCTTGCAGGCCCAGTGGAAAGATAACAAATCCCACTGGGCCCTAGTCTCCTCAGACAGAGAGTTCCACGAGGTCGGAGCCAGGGCTGAAAAGGCCCTGGCTCTGGTAGAGTCCAGGCGGACCTCCCTGGGGCCAGGGACCATCAGCAGAAGCTTATTAGCTGATCGAAGTGACCTCCGGGGAACATATGGGGAGAGGCGGTCCCGAAGGTATGCTGGGCCCAGTCCGCATAGGGCTTTATCGGTAAACACCAAAACCTTGAACCAGACCTGGTACTCAACTGGTAACCAGTGCAGCTGTCGAAGGATAGGTGTTATATGTGCCATGGTTGGAGCTCTGGCAATCACTCGTGCAACTGCATTCTGAACCAGCTGCAGTTTCCGGATCAGGCCCAAGGGAAGCCCCGCATAGAGTGAGTTACAGTAGTCTAATCTGGAGGTGACCATTGCCTGGATCACTGTTGTAAGGTCATGAGTACTTCACATGTTGACATTTTATGTACTTCACATGTCGACATTTCTCCAGACCTTGAGAGATATGGGGAATTCTCTTCTTGCTTCCCCCTTCCAGTTGATTGTGGCTTCCCCTGTCGTGCTTACACATGTGAGACAGTGTGGTAAGTCACATTGGATCTCTTTGGGGAGAAAAGTGGGGGTATAAATATCTAAATAAATCCTGACTGATCCTTTTTTAAAATGTCTGCACATATGCAGATGTTGCTAGCAAGTTTTTTGGGGACAGGGGCTTTTGATTTCCATTTTTTTTTTACAAAAGATCACCCCCGCCCCCATAAACCTTACAATTTCCCCCAGGGTTGTAGAATCCTCATTTATGGATATAGCTGGCCCCATTGTGTAAGTTTTGCTAGCCTGACAGGCAGCACTTAAAAATTATATTGATTCCTTTGACCAATATATGACAATCATCAATTTCCTTTCCATACCCCTAGTTTCCCTTCCTTCCTTCATATCATTAAGTTGAGCCTGTGGAGAAATGGCTAAAGAAATCAGATGTATACATGCATCAAAATTTAATTTATTTTCTTTTAAATTCTGTAGCTGACAGCATTGTTGTCAACAATGATGGCATGTGAGAATGTTTTGCTGTGGAAATCTGGTTTTGAACACAACATACTAGTTTATGAGTAGCTTGCAGATATTTGAGGCATGTCTATCAAACTTCTATAACTCAGCCCAGGCCAGAGATGGGGTAGTGACGGACTCGGAGTTCTTGGAAGGAGTTGGTATTTAAGATGTATTATACCAAAGGGTAGCACAGAATTCTTGCTGCCTCCTCAACCCCTATTTGAACTCTGAATAAAATGATTACCCAAGTGAATTTAAGTTCCTTTGTAGGAACAGCTACTTAGAATTCATCTGTAGCATACTCTAGATACACATAGAAGCAGCAGGAGAAACTACCTTCTCATAATTTTCAATGTATACCTGACTGACTTCCCTGTATTTATATTTTGCTTGAATTAGATGCCAAGAGATACCTGTATAACAGCCAAAAGATCTACAATACTTTTGAGCTCTACTAAACCTCCTGTAAATGATAAGCCCAACAAGCAATGTGCTTTTTATGTCATTTGGGAGTTGGATTTCACTGTTTAGTTAGTGAATTACCTTTCACATAATCAGGATTTTTATTTCCTGCATTAATAAAGTTACTTAATAACTGATCCATTCATTATAAAGATGACATTTTTTAAAATTTGCCATAACTACATAAATGATACACATTAGTGGGACAGAGTATCCTTCTTCTCCTATTCACAAATTAGAAACTCCTTCATGCTTCATTTTATAAGTGAATTGGCAACTGACATTAAAATTGTTCAGGTATTTCTTAACCATTCAGGGCCAACCCCGTGACTGCCATAAGGCGCTGTTGTGATTTTAAAATGTTACAAGTACCCAATCCTGGTGGGGTCCATGGCGTGGAGCTCTTCTGCCTGTACCTTTCAGGTGCCAAAATAGTTGTGTGGGGGGTGGCACCACCACAGCTGTTTGACGCTTGAAATGGCATGGGTGTGGGAAGGAGCTCCATGCCATGGATCTTTGCAGCGTTTTAAAATTACTTTAAAATGGCAATGATGTCACATTTAGTTTGGCCCTCAGCTATCATATGAAACACATGTTCTTTCTTCACTGAGCTATTAATGTATAGCCTAAGCTATTTTGTGTGTGTGTGTGTGTGTTTGCGCGTGTAGCCAAAGTACTACTGTGCATTTTGAATGAAATATGAGGTATTAATGTAATTATCAAGAGGGGCTGTGGCTCAGTCATATACCACCTGCTTGGAAGGTCCCAGGTCCCATTGCAGGTATGATCAGGTAGCAGATGCTCAGTAACACTATTGTCGTGTAAGACTCTGGAGAGCTGTTATTGGTCAGAATAGACAATATTGATCATATTAACCCATATTGATCATATTAACCCATGGGCTAATATGATATCAGACAGCTTCATATAAACCTAATAAAAATAAACCATGAGATGTCTTATCCACAGCAGCAGTACATGCTTCTTCCACTCAGTAATGCTGCTGAATTAAACTGAAGAGATTGTAGCAGATGTATCTGATGAAGAGAGCTGTGGTTCTTGAAGGCTTATGCTACAATAAAGTTGGTTAGTCTTAAAGGTGCTACTGGACTCTTTACTACTGGACCACTGAAACACATGAGTCAGTATCAGCTTATGGCTGTCTCTGATTTTGCCAAGATTTAATTTTTAAAAAATATAGAAACCTCTCCAATTTGAAATTCCTTTAACTCAGTCCTGGCAGCAACATTTGCCTCCCTGTAAAGCATAAAAGTAACCAAGTCTAGCTGGTATCAGAACAAAATAACTTCAAACAGGTTTAAATGGAACTTTTTTTCTCCAGTGACTGCTTCATTGCTAAATAGAATAGAATTTTTGGTCTTTTAAAATAAGGATATTGTTGTATTTTAATTGACAGTTGCTTATAAATGTATTGATACAAGTTTTAATATTGACATTTTAGTCATGTTTGTTTTATTGTAAGTTTTTAAATGTACTTTTTGCTAGACAATTGGTTAACAAAAAATAAATGCATTGTGGCACCACCTTCTCTTGCCGCAATCGCTTGGAAAATAGGGATTATTCTAATTTCCTTCCCTCACAGTTCCTTCACAATTCACCCCTCAATTTAGCATTACAATCTACAGGGGTACTCTAGATTACCCCAATGGTTAGTTAACCACCATTTTAAAAAATTTGGATGTTCATACTTTTGTGAAGGCCACTGTGCGTGTACAGTTCATTCTTGCCAAAACTTCTCATGTCTTCCATTTGTTGATGTGTTTTTATTTCCAAATTAAGTCATGTGCACAAATAGTCAAGCACTGAAACACCACATAATTTACATTAACGTGCATTTGTGTGCGCAACTTTAATTAAAAGTCTTCTTCTTTATATGGGAAATGTTCTGCACAGAAACAAAAGTGATAAAAAACAGAAAGGGACACACTAACATCTTTCTAAGGACTTTGTAGGTAGAGTGCAAGGCAGCCTCAAAAACCTTGGTGACAGCAAAGAGAATCCAAGAGGAAGCTCCAGCTAGCTTCCATGAGTCTTATTCTGTTAGCTACACACTGCCTTCTGCCCCCTTTCATCCCATGCCTAACAAACATAATGCCACACAGGTGCTTCCAGATAATAACAAAAATCCAGATTTTTTTGTGTTTATGACTAGAGATGGGCACGAACAGCAATACTAACAAAAAAAAGCCACGAACAGCCCAATCTGCTGTTTGCAAACAAGCTGTTTGTGAGGCCCCATTCTAAATGAACAGGTGGTCATTGCAAGACTTGTTCATTGCTGTTCGTTGCTATTCGTCAAGCCAGACAGTCTGGCACCTGCAATCAATTCCCTTAGCAACTTAGGCAGGGATTGTCTGAACTCTGTCGGAACTTCTGCTGTTGCCCTGGAAACCCCAATCTAAGCCCAATTTGTCTTGATAGGCAGGTCTTCCTTTCAAGTGTGGAGCTCCAAATTTGTTACAAGGGAGCAAAGACCGGGCGGGGGGAGGGGGCTCCCAGCTCTGACTTTGCAGACAGTGGAGAGACAGTTGCTGTTGGCATTTTGATAGAGTGCATTGGAGCTTGAATTTTCTTTGTGTGTGGTGGGATAGGGATCTACCCCTTCAAGGTCCAGGGCTGCTGCCAGTCTCTGGGGCCAAGCTATTATTTATTATTGGTACCTTTCCTGCTGCCTGCTCAGGTCAGGTTTCTGGGAGTGGTGCAGTAGGGATCTTGACTTAAGATGGTGGCTGGAGGAGATCTTGCTGGCCCCCACGAACAGCCAACCACGAACATGTTCGTGAACAGGGCCATGTTCGTGGTTGTTCATAAGTCCCTGTTCATGAATGGCAACGAACAACAAACATCATGTTCATTTTTTTTCTGTTTGTGCCCATCTCTATTTATTACTAACGCTAGACTTATGTGTACTCTGTTCATTCCTATTTGTGTGTTATGCAGCATTCACACAAAGAACTTCCATCTGCCCCCACTATTAGTGCTCCTCTAAAGGACAGCCAAGCTCTTTTCTTCTTCCCAAGGAGGGAAAGAGGTACCCCTCAGATGCCTTTAAATGTACCAACCCAGAGAGAGATGTCCAGCCAGCTCAGGTGAATTGGAGATTTGTTTTGTAGGAAAATACAGTGAAGCTGAGTGTGCATTGCAGATGTCTTGTACCTGACTAACGTGACACTGAGCAGGTGGTCTAGATAGTATAGATGGGCAACCTCTGGCTCCCAGAGTCTATTTTATATAATACATAGTGAATGATACTGACTAGTATGTGTGCAGAATAGATAGATATGGTGGTGGAAGAGTTTGTGGAAGTGAAGCCAAAAAATTGGCAGACCCAAATATAATGGACATCCACAGTCATCACATCCCTTTCCCTTTGTATCTCTATGTTTGTGTGTGTAGACGTTTGACAAAATAGGTTCTCTTTAACATAAGCTTATACCACAATACATATGTAAGTCTTTAAGTTGCCTCCGGACTCCTGGTTGTCAAGGATCTAGGAAGGCTTTTTCAGTGTATGCTTGCACAGGTGTCACAATAATTTGAAATACTCCTAACTATTGCCTGTGGAGAAAAATAAGATTTTTGGTTGTTGTTGTTTTTAATTTAAATCCTTTGCAGTCTCCCTCGGTAACTCTGCAACTGAGATACATGTAGTCATGTTTCCTGAGACAGCAGAAGCTTTGGATGTGTGTTTGTCTCTCTAATGGCTGCAGAGAAAGATGTAGCACTGGGGAGTATAAAATTGCACTACATGGACACTGAGTTCCACACAGCGCTTCTAAGAGCTGCTTCCTGGTAGAGAAATATTATCAGGGCATCATTGATAGAGGATAACAACATCTTCTTCAATGCTTGACATTTGGGCTCACTACTTTGGGTTTATTTTCTGACAAATACACTAAATTTAAGAAGAGGATGCAGAACAGAAGAGAACAAGCATTGCTTACAGAGGGCACTGCAGCTGCGAATTATTGTTTCTAAGGCTATTGATTTTTGCAGCAGCTGATATTTCAATCTGGGTGCAGCATGTCTGTGCCTCTACGCACACTGTCAAGAAGAAATATGATAGTGTCTTAAAAGATTAATAATATCACTGGTCCTCAGGAGGCCTGTCTTAATTCACTGGCCTGTTCCTTGACATGTACTGTAATTTATCTAGTCTGATTTGAATAGCAAATGGCAATCGGCTGCCATTAGGGAAATAGGCATCATTCTTATTGATCCAGCATAGGCTGGATTTTATTTAAGAGGAACTGCAAAATGTTATTAACTTAGCATGAGAAGCTAAGAACAGCCTTCCCCACAAGTATATGGGGTAGAGATAGGGTATAGAATATTAAACCAACAATGAAGGAGATAATAGGAAAGGAGGCATGATTCCCCCACCCCCACCCCATGTTCTAGCATAGAGAGAATATTTTGCTGTCTTATTAGCAAGTAGTTATTCTTCAGCATTTTTGTATAATAAAGTATTGAAGACTGAGGAAAGAAGGGAAATGGTTCTGTTTTTAGATGAACATGTAAAATGTATTCACCATATCTTTGGATACATCTATATGTTGCATTTGACTTCCATTTATGAGTAGTTCATCTGCCAATCTGCTAAACTTTAGTAGGAGCCAAGCGAGTAAATCACCAAAGCATCCAGCTTCTGTATTTATTATTGATAAATTATATGCTATTCTGGACAGTGTAATAGGTTGGTGGGAATTTCATATACTTTTTGACTGACTTTTCCTGCAATCTGAGTAATGCTAGCATCAATGAGATCTGAAATGATGTGGGTGATGTGAAGTGGACCACTTTTGGATTGGGGAACTTTTAAACACAGCAATGAAAAACAAAACTAACATGCATAAAATTGCTCCACCTTACATAGAGTTTCTGTGCCCCTGCTGCTAGGAATCTTGGTGGCCATCCATTCATTTAATCTGTGAAGGGGGCTTAGTGCCCAATTATAAGGATGCTACCAATGGACCATACCACTTAAATTTATGTAGTTCTGTCTTTTCCATGTAGAGAGCATGGCTTTAAGCAATGATGGCACCTTTAATGAATTTTATTTCTGTTCTGAACCTGACTATTGCTGAGTGATTTGTGAAATATTACTGGATAGTTAAATAGGAAAGTATATTAATTTGTGAAGAACTGAAGTAAGGGGAAAAAACTGAAATAAGGGATGAAAAACAAAATAAAACCAGGAAAGTGTCCTGATGGGTTAAAATACAAAATATTAATCCACATAGAATTAAATGCCATGAAAATGTCATTGAGAGCTGCAGTTTGCTTTCCTGTAGGATTACCAACCTCAGAGTGGTGGTACCCCACATAAAGAATGATCAGGGTTTGTTTCAGGGGAAAAAAACAAATATTACTAAAGTGTAGAGGGTGTTTTTTATTTTTAAAAAGGTCTAGCTCAAGTGTTCATCTAGTTGATGTGCTCTACTCATCTTTCTGTGTCAATCATAATGCTGAAACCCTTCTCCTGTATCAGAGCTCCAACACATCTGTGAGCAAAGACCCAACTGTCTGCTGCCACATCTCAATTTCATCCTCACATAGTTCCATTAGAGGAAGTAATTTTCTTTGTTTATTGAAACTAGCAGATAATTTGATTGAAGTCCAAGAATTATTATAGGACATCCCACCTCCAAGGTGTGACATGAGGTCTGGAATTTAACCATACAGGCAGGGTATGTTCATTCAAGTTTACCTCCACCACTAAGAAGAAAGAATGCACTCTCAGAGAAAGATAGTTATGTTCTACTTTTTCCCTTTTCTTTATTTCTTCCCTATTGCTCTGATACATCTCCAGGTTAGTATCATGAAGTCTCCCTTTGTTTCTCGCAAAGCCTCTCTCCAGGCTCCCTGGTTCTCTGGCTCCTGCCAACCCCCTGTCCAGTTTTTCTGTGTCTCCAGCATAACTCTTCCTTCTCAGATCCTCAAAATGCCTCCTTTGTCTTTATTCCCCTTTCCCTCTCTCATCTAGCCGTTCTCCCTGTGTTCTGCAGAGACATACACACGTTCACATGACTCTTGGACAAGCCATTAGTGAGAGACAGAATTGGGCATCTTAGTTATTAAAGATTTTAGTAATTGTTAGCTAGGGATTTGCCAAAGTAGATATTCAAGTTATTTTTGCTTGCTAAAGTATTTTGATTGGAAACTGTCTTTGAAATTTACTTTGTGTCTTACTTTTACAGTGCAGTCCTAAGCAGAGTTGCTCCAATCTAAGCCCATTGATTTCAGAGTAACTCTTCTTAGGATTGCATGGCCTGGCTATCCATTTGTTGTAGTGAATAAAAGTTACCCTTTTTAGAACAATGGTCTCATTCTCTTAGGAGGGAAATGCTGTATCAGTACGCAGTCTGTGTATACCAAGACTCAGGTCCCAAACGGGCCAGAGTTGGAGAGGCATGTGTGAATGGCCACACTCATGTAACATACCATTTCTTGGGTAAGGGGGAGCCTGGAGTTCTCCTGAAATTACAACTGATCTTCCAGTCTCCCTGGAAAGCAGACTCTACGGCCTCACATCCCCTGCTGAGCTCAAACTTTGCCCTTTTCTGGCACTTATCCCAAATCTCCAGGAATTTACGAAAGCTGGGGATGCTACCTTCATCTGTCAAAATAAATTGATTCTATTAATATCTATAGTAGAGATTAAATAAAATGGGTTGGGGGAGACATGATACATAAATATGAAAAATGTGATCTTCCTGCTTGATCCCTCTCTTGGGATATTCTGAGTTCAGATCAGAGCAATGGTTTAGAGTCATAAGGGAGATTTAACTCCTTCTCTGCACAGCTCCACAGTATATAAGCTTGGGAAAGAAAAAATCCTTTCTTTCCTTGCCTTACTCTTTTTCAGGCACAACAACAGTGCAAGACAGTTGGTTTAGTTCTGTGAAACTGTAGCAGGAAGGGTTTAAAAAACCACCTCCCTCCCACATGATGCCCCTGATATAAATGGTGTCCTTATCTGACTCCTAATTCCACTTCTAAAACCCACTGTGAATATATCTCCAAATATCACAAGTTAGTTTAGTGCTTTGTTCTACTTGACAGAGGAAGTTTTATGGATGCTTTATGGGCAGTTGTAGATGCGCCATTATAACCATTCACCAGGACTTTGCATTCAGTTAATTTTACTCACAGCATCACTATGTCGAGGTTCCCTGGGGAAATGCACCAAGGGAAATTATCACTGGAGGTCATATCCCTTGTGTTAGTGATGGTTTCTGGAAGTAGTACAGGAAGATTATATCCTTCTGTCTTCATGTGGTAGAGAACAAAATGCCACAGAAGGCACTCTTAGTTAGTATGTTTCTTTTCTTTTGCACAGAAAGCTTTGTTGAATAAGACAATAAAATGCTACAAAAATGCCCAAGTACAAAGCAATAAAATAGATTGAAAATGACTTTGTTATTTTGAGCAGCAGTAATTGCTATACATTGTGATGCTTGCATAAGAAATTAGATAATGTGTAGGAGAATGACATGCTATCCTTTTTATTTGCCTGATGACTTTAATCTCTGAGTGAACGACTTATTAAGGTTAATAAAGAAAAATTTGCTTGTGACTTGCAATAAACCAGAATTTAACCTACCCACCCTTTATGCATCTTTTCCTAAACAATGGAGGGATAAACCGCATATAGGTTCTAGTGCTTGGTGGTCTATGATTTTATTTATTTTCTAATAGGGATGTGAGAACAAACAGTGTGCTCTAAATTGTTTTTCTGCCTTTTGCCTGCCTGCCTAGGCAGGAATGCTATGGCTTTCTTAATTCTCCTGCGTGATTTATCATCCCCAATTCATTGTTTTGCATAACTCTGTTCAAAATGAAGAAATGTCATTATTTTGCAGTGAAAAAGTTGTCATTTGCATAATGCCTGCCATTAATTATTGTGAGACTAATGCAGCTGTTGATATTTTTAGGGCACAGTGGTACAGCCTGCACCTTGTATAATGTCATTCTGAAAACATTGGTAGTTAATAGGTGCCACAACATTGCACAAATGCAAGAAAGGAGAAGAAAAAAGAAGAGGACATAATAGAACAGGCTGTGATCTTTATTTAGCGTTTTCCCCCCCTGAAATACTTGGTGAGAGACAGCTCTAAAAGGAAATCAAGAGAACAGGAAGGTGAAAACAGAAAAGAAAAATAAAGAGGTAAATGCAGGAATGTTTTTATTCCCTTGCATTTTAGGACAACATGGATCTAATAAGTTAAAAACCACTTCTGATTAGGTGCTTAAAATAGGAATAGAGACCCACATTTAACTATGGGGTCTTTGGAGTGGGTTCTGTTAGCCTCACGGCAACACTTTTGGGAACAATGGGCAAACCATTAAGTGGATGTGTTGCATTTTCTGAATCTTTACAATGGGAGAGCTTTGAAATAGGTTTTATTCTAATGCATACTTTTTCTTATTTAATACTTTTTCTTACTGTTTAATATGTCAAGAATGTGCCCTGCTCTCCCGCCTTCCCCCCCACACAACTGGCAGATTAGTTTATTTTGTTCACATGTAGTTTTATGAATGGGGTTTTACGTTTCCTCAGAAATGTGAAAATTAAATGATTGATTTAAAATTTGATCCCAATTAACAGGGCATCCAGTATTTTAAAAATAGATACGAATATTTTTAATTCAAGAACTTACAAAAAATACAGATAACAGGTGCCATTTCCCCTTCTCCCACAGCCATTTCCCCTTCTCACACAGAGGGACTGCCTCTTTTAAGATGGTGCCTACTGTTAAACGTGCATGCATCATGTAAAAATAGGGAGGTTGTGGTTTCCAGAACAACTGCTTTGTTCTATGCAGATATATACAGATTAGTTAAGGTTTCTTAATCAGGTGACGGTCCTATTTCCTCCTTTCTTAGCTTTTTGACATGTAATATGAGCCATATCACAGTTGCTGGAAAAAAATAGCCTTGTAACATAATTGCCTGTGTGCCCCTGCCCACTTTGCCAGCTGTGCTTCATGCTTTTGGGAAAGTGAGCTTTGGTCTACAAAAACAGAGGCAACAATACATTGGTTAATCTTCTAATGTGTACTCTGTGTTATTTTTGATGTGTGTTAATAACTTAGGAAAGGCAGATGATTGTTTTTTCCCCCTCTGCTACAAGCATTTAAACAACAACATAGGAAATTAAACCACAAACCCTGAAATAATCATTGTAAAGGTTTGTTTGAATTCTGCACAGGATGGGAAGTCCAGCTCCAGAGCTGCCAGTCTGTCCTTGGATAATCCAGTCAACTCAGACTTAAATTTCTCTGTTTAATATTGGAAGAATCTAATGGGGATAACTAGCTGGATGACTTATTTCAGATAAAAGTGAAAGAATAGGTATTAAAGTTACTGGTCTGTTAGGTAGTATTGCTGTAAACATTGTTGCAAATGAAAATCTCATGGAAAGCTATATAAAATTAGACTGGGTATATTCAGAAGTATATTCAGAATATACTCAGTATATTCAGAGGTATCCCATGTTGTGTAGCTGTGGGTGCATGCTAGAAATAAAATTAGAATTCATTATTTGTGTTAACATAGTTACTTGAAGCCAGCTGGGTGACCTTGGGTCAGTCACAGCTAGAGATGGGCACGATCCCAAAAAAAATACCGATTAAGCCGTTCGTGGATCTGGGCCACTGCCAAACCCAGGCCACCGATTCTAACCGATCAAGTCCCATTTCCGATCCGGAATCGGGAAGGCCAAAGCGGAAGGGTTCCCCGCTGTTTCCAGCGATATAGGAATGGTAGTTGGTGGCAGCAGCCGCCAGGCCCAGTGGGCAGGGGGAGGCGGCGATGAGCCGCCTCCCTTCAGGGAGGGAGGGGACATTCACACACACACACACACACACACACACACACTTAGAGTGGGGGGGAGTTTTTAACCCAGCAACGAGCCGCCTCCCCTCAGGGAGGGGACATTCCCAGGGCCAGATCTACGGTTGCCAGCGCCCAGGGCAACCATAGTCAGGCTCTTGCACACACGCACGCACGCGCTCCTGGGTCGCCCCACCCACGCAGCAAGCTGTCTGTCCCGGTGCGCTGCGGAGCTGGCGGCAGCACGAGTCGCTCGGCGGCTGCCTGCGCCGTTCACCTGCCCTGCAAGACAAGGGGCGGCTGACTTGCCTGTGCGCCCCTTGTTCTGGGGAAAGGCGAACGGCACAGGCGGCCTCCCAGCCTCCCGTGCTGCCTTTTGCCTTTCCCCAGGACAAGGGGCGGCTGGCTTGCCCACGCGCCCCTTGTCCTGGGGAAAGACGAACGGCGCGGGCGGCCTCCCAGCCTCCTGCGCTGCAGTTTGCCTTTCCTTTGTGCCTATGGCTTCAGAACATCCCCTTCCCCCTCCCTCCCCTGGGTTGCTGCTCCATGGTTGGAAGGAAGCCTGCTAATCAAGGAAATCTGGGCTTCCATTTGTGTTTCGAGGGCGACAGAAGGAGGGCAAACGCAGCTCATTCCCCTGGCTCCGTTGCCCTGGGAATAAATTACTGGCGCAAGAGTGTCTGCAATTCCGAACAGAAACCGGTATATCCGATTAAGTCCCGAACAAGCAAACCCCCGACTGCTGGATCAGTTGCTGTGGACGGAACCGATTCGCTGAGTCACAATGGCGCAAACGCCAAAATCGGGGTTTTTTTGAAATCGTAATTCAGATCCTGCCCATGTCTAGTCACAGCTTCTAGGAGCTCTCTCAGTCCCACCCACCTCACAGGGTGTTTTGTTGTGGGGATAGTAATATACTTTGTAAACTGCTTTGAGAGGGCATTAAGTTGTCCTGAAGGGCGATATGTAATCGAATGTTGTTGTTGTTGTTGTTGTTGTTGTTGTTATAGTTGTCAAGATGGTGTTAACATGCCACTTTCCCAAATACCCTAATATATGGTGAGGACAAAGGTGGTAGTAGGCTTTAGAGAAGTATGCAGTGAATAACGTAATAAAAACTTGTGAGATTCTGACTTGCAGTTCAGACTGCCTGTGTATGAGATGGTATTTATTTAAGGCACAACAACTTTAAAGTTTTCTTACTGTTATTTTGAACCATGCATCTTATTTTACTATGTACAGCATATGCTCTCTAAAAAAACATCTTTGGAAGCACAGGCAATAGTTGAAATCTTGACCATTCTGAAAGTAGACATGAGCACGAACCATGAAAAAACTGAACCATATGGGTCGTGGTGTTTTCACGAACCAGGAACCACAAACTCCCACGAACTAGGGCAAGTTCACGAACCAGTTTGTGGTTTGTAGTTTGTGGGGTTAAATCCCCCTTTCGGGCTGCTTAGCTGATAGCCAGCTGATAGTTTAAAGGAACCTGAAGCTTGCAAGCTGCAGGGCCCTTTAAAGAGCTTGCAAGCAGCAGGCCTATTCTGCTGCTGTGTGGGCCCGCAGGGTGACAGAGAAAGCCAAAAATGCCCTTCAAATCGCCACCGCACCATTGCAGCGGCACAGAAAGGGGCATTACCCTTTAAAACGAACCAAATGAACCACTGGTTCACAAACCATGAACCGGTCTGGTTTGTGGGTTTTTTGGTTCGTATTCAGGTTCATGGCCATCTCTACCTGTAAGTTCCAATAGATGTCACAGAACCTTCAGGAATGCAAGGATGTTCTCTGTATCACAGACTCTTTGCAGACATTTGGTATGGGTCCTCTAAGCATGTATGAGGGGGCACAATCATGGCAGAAGACCCTAAATCCTAAACACAGTGTTGCATGCTTACAGTGCTTTGCACAGACTGTACATGTATAGAGTTTTTACTCTAGTTGCAAAAAGTAATGTTTCTAGTCATAGATACGGAACAAAAGCGCTTACAGTTTGTATGTGTTTAAGGTCTATACAGACAATAAACAGAATGTGCACATAGTTTAGAGACAGGGTCTGTCTCTGTGATATAACTTCCCTATCTTGTGGATAGACATGGGCACGAACAGCATTACGAACAGAAAAAAACCACGAACAGCCTAATCTGCTGTTCTCGAACAAGCTGTTCGTGAGGCTCCATCCTAAATGAACAGGTGGTCGTTAAAAGCCTCGTTCGTTGCCTTCGGCAGCTGTTTGGCAAGCCAAACAGTTTGGCACCTACTGCAATCAATCCCCTTGGCAACCGGAGGCAAGGAGGGACTGAACTCTGTCTGAATTCCTTCTGGCTTTCCTTTTGGCTTTAACCCTTCATGTACTTCCAGCAGAGAGTCCCGTTTTTGCCACTGTGAAGAGAAAATTACAGCCAACGGAGAGACCACTGGATCACGCCTTTCTCGGGGTGCAATCTCTCTGAAACTTGGGGGGTCTTCAGAGGACAGTGAGGACTATGTCCCCTGCAATACCCTGGTGGGTATTGGACATTGGGAAGGTCAGTTTGTGGGGTGTTTAAAGGGCCTTGCCCCTTGCACATGGCAGGAAAGGGCCCTTTAAACTATCAGCTGGCAGGTGGCAGGGGGGAATCCCCTGCCAGGTAAGTGGGTTTGAGGGGAGGGGGGGCTAAGTGGTGTGTGGGGGGGATTCTGGCTCCCATGAACAATGAACAATGAACATGTCCGGGAACAGTTCATGTTCATCCATGGTCGTTGTTTGTTGTTCGTGGATGGCACTGAACGACGAACAGGGTGTTCGGGAGTTTTTTTTCCGTTCATGCCCATGTCTACTTGTGGATATTGAGAAACACTCACACATTAAACACCTACAGTATGCCATAGTGTCACAGTTGTGTCATCTCGCTGTTGCCTTATTCGGGCTTGCATTGCTTAGTTTGTTTTCCTAATGCATAGTTTATAGCTCGTGCGTGTGTCTGTGTGTATTTATGATGGCCCCATCCTGTTTTCTAAGTGTATGGTGGTTCTTTTAAAAATCTGGCCAGGCCATTGAGAGGAATGAATCTGAGAAATTATGAACAGTCATATCTCTCATTAACATTACTGTTAGTTCCAGGCAGCTAGCACTTCTGAGGATGAGAGTGAACCATCACAGCTGCCTCAATCGTATCATTTATTTTATACAATTATAGTGTAGTACATGAATAACTACAGACTGGAAAAAGTTATATTACAGTCTGTGTTTACGAACACTTTTCTCATATGGCCCAGAGCTAACAGAATACATCTTATATTGTAAGCAACTATCCATGCTATTTACATTTTACTCTATCACACACATCCCTAAACTCTCACAGAAAACAGGTCTTATATTTCAGTAGCATTAAAAGTTTCAGAGTCAGGATTTCTGTTGTGGAACAATAATGCTTTTAATTACTACCAAATGTGGGCAATTCAGTAGTAAATCTGGAAGCCTATGTAATGTAGGTATTCTAAACATTCATTGTTTGAATCTTCTTTTACCGATAGAACTAAAGTCTGTGTTTTAGATGAGGTGTATGATTTGTTGTCTGTCAGATGCTGAAACTTGCCCTGTTCTGAAGCTTACCCTACATATCTAAAAATATGTAGATGGGTTTGCTCATTCTGCCATTGCCAGTGCAGGGCCCCCCAACATTTCTAGCCTTTAGCATTCTGCCTCAAGACAGTGAGCACAGCTACAAAATATCTGCTGCAGGAGGCAGACAATCACAGAATATTTGGGACTGAGGTTATGCATAATTCTAATAGTAACTTTTCAACATTTCAAGCAAAAGCTTTGTTTTACAGGATACCTTTTAAAATGAACATACTGTTTTAAAATATTTTCTTGTATATACATACAGCATACCATCAGTCACTCAATAAAGATCCTTGTGCTTTGGTGACAGCTGCTCCTAAAGCAACATTTTTAAAAAATCTGCTCAGCTAATCAGATCTCCAGTAGCCAATCAGAAGCTCATTGGGCAAAAGTGCCATCTGGCCTTGCCCACTTTCTAAAAGACTTGATGGGTGTCAGGAGAGGTATTATTGGGTACCATGGCACACACAAGCACTATGTTGAGGACCCCTGTGCTATTGTAGGCTTTTGACAACAAAGAGATAAATTGATGCATATGGTCCTGTATTGGTACACAAATAATACATTCAAGGAACCTTCTTGTCATTTTTCTTGACCTACTCATGCAATTATGAACAAGAAGGCATCATCTTGAAATGTATAGAAATGTGATGCAGATCCATTTCTGGAAGCTGTGTCAGCCTGTCCCACCTGTTCTCTCTTTCTGCATGCATTTGGGTCTTTTTAAAAAGTTAGATTTATGAAAAACCTAAATATACTATAGTATAGTACACAGTACACTGTGTCAGGGCTTGTCGCTGCCACCGCTGGGCAGGGCGCCGGCTGGGCCGGCCCTGACATCAGAGGGGCACCAGGGATGCTGCAGGACCCTGCTCTGTGGAAGGAGGGGTGGTATACATCACCCTGACTCCCTCTCAATCCACTCGCTGGCATGCTCAACCTGGCCTGCTTACCCCCTGTGTCATCCATCATCTCCTCCTCCCAGAACTGTCCTCCAAGCCTCCATTCTTGCACTACTCTGCTCTCATTCCACACCATCACTCCTTACTCACACCCACCACCTCAGAGCCCTTCCTAGCCACCTTATATAGAGCTTCCTTTCCCCGACCCACCCTCCTTCTAGGCTTGTTCCCTCTCCTGACTTGGCCCAGCTGTTCCTTCCCTCAGGTGTTTCCCTCCTACCACTAATCCTTTCTTGGCTTCCTTGCCTTGCTGGCAGGGGGGGGTTGAATGCGAGCCATCCCCAGCTGAGGTCTCCTTGGCCTTGCTCATGAGGAGCTGCCCCAGTAGGCCTTTGAACTGCTGCGCTTGCCTGGCCTTGCTCATGAGGAACTGCCCCAGCCAGCTTCTGTGCTGCTGAGCATGCCTGGCTTTGCTCGCGAGGAGCTGCCCTAGCCGGCTTCTGCGCTGCTGAGCTTGCCTCGCCTTGCTCGCAAGGAATTGCCCTGGCCAGCTTCTGGGCTGCCTGCTCATTGATGCTGGGCGGGGCTACCCATCTCCTTCCCCAGAATTCCTGTGGCAGCTCCACCTGGAGGGGCTTGGCTCCTAGCAACTCCTGAGCCAGGCTACTGTCCTCTCGCCAGGGCGTGACTCTGGGCTGTAGTGGCTGCTTCTCCTCCTTGGCTGGTAAGGGCTCTGTTTGGGCTGCTGCTGGGTCCCTATTCCCCCTGCCTTGGCCCTTTTCCTCTGTCCTGCTTAGCCCCCTCTCTTCCCCCTGGAGGGTGAGACTGGCTGGTCTCTCCCTGCTCCCTCCAGCCCTCTGAGGCTTTGGCCTTTCGCCCCTTCCCCCTGGAGTGGGCAGGTTTTGGACATGGTTTCTGGCTGGGGTGGTAGGGCCACTGCCTCCCGGTTGCCTCCCACTGCTCCCTCCTGGCAAGTCTGGGGTCTGGGACTCAGACCCCGGACACACTGTATGGTACGCTGTGCTATATGGTGCACTATACCAAAAAGTTGCCTGCCTTAATAAGTTTTCTGGATTTAATGCAAGCAACGGTGTTTGTTTTGTGAAATTTCATGACAACTGTAATGACAATTGTAACACAATAAAAAATAGGACTTCACTTAACATCACAGTCAGGATTTGATTCTGTTCTCATGTACCTTTATGCACATAATTGCATTCCAGAGAGTTAATTTGGGACTTCACAACAGTTGGGATTGTTATGAGTATTTGGAACACTCTCTGACAGATCTCGTCTCTTTGCGTGGTCCACAAAATAGGATATAGCATTCATAAACTTCAGTATTCTTTTACTAACAGACTTTCTTGGTCTGTCCCAAGATGTGATTTAAAGTAGAAAACAAGGTCCCCTCTGGTGGACGAACAACTACTGAAGTAGAATGCAAGTTTCATGGATGAATGAAAGAGCAGTTTTGAATATTTACAAGTGATTGATTTTAAACCTTTATTGAGATGTGCAAATGCCAAACAGCTCTCTGTCCAAGCACTCATATGTGCATGTGACTAATCCTTTGCTCTGTATGTATGTTTTCTTCTCACATGTAGACATGTAATTCTAAACTAACTGTGATGTTAAAAAATTTAAAGGGAGACCTGTTGATACACTGCTTTGGGAAGTGAAATGTAAAGAAATCCAGCAAGGTCATTCCTCTCCCAAATACAGTTGTATGTACGTGCATGTGTGCGCATGCGTGAGAGAGAGAGACCTTAATAAACCCAGGACATAGTATACTTAGCAACTTTTTCCATTCTAAATATTGTGTATTTCCATTCCTCAATAATCAGTGAGGTTAGGAATTATTATAATGTGCCATTTTTCTTGAGCAAGATTTGGGTCCAGTAGCACCTTAAAGACCAACTAGATTTTCATGGTATGAGCTTTCGAGAGTCAAAAGGCCTTTTGTCAGATCAAAAGTTCATACCCTGGAAATCTAGTTGGTCTTTAAGGTGCTAATGTTCCCAAATCCTGCTTTTCTACTACACACCAACATGATTACCCACCTGAAACCCTTTTTCTTGGGAGCTGTCCCGCAGACAGCAGGGTTTGTTGTTTGCCTTCTATTCTGTTGTGGGAACTGAATGAAGCCTATTTCGATGTTTTGTGTGAAACAAGTCTATGAAATGTTGCTATTGTTGACTAATCTTAGGTTCCTGTACAGTAATAAAAATATTACAAACAGCAATAAGCATATTCAGAAGTGGCACAACAAAAAAATCACAGAAAAATTGTATCTCCAAATTAACCCCATGGGTATCTCAGACTTCTGTACTAAATGGGAACCTTTTTTAGAATTCCTTTCTAAAAATGAGCTTTTGTTAACAAAATTGCCCTCTCAAGATATCCTAGATGTGGAAATGTGGGGTTTGTGGTAGTCTTACCCAGATAAAGTTCTATTTAATACTGCTTTTTCTATAACAGCATTTTACTTGTTAATTTAATGTAAGTTAATAGCTCATAATATGGTTACAACGAACTGTTTTAAACATCTGTCGAAGTCTGTTAATGTTATGTTTTGTGAGTTATATGTTGTAAACTAATTCAAAATTAATAATAATTAAAAAAAAAAAAGAAGTGGCACAACAGATCTATACACAGCCAAAAAAGATTCAGATGTTTAATATAGGATCAGCAATGGATGTTTTTTTTGCTGATCCTTACCTCATTATTTTTCAACACCTGTTTCCTGTCCATACATACCAATAGCCGAATTGGTTCATCATATTCCATGACATAATTTTTCTCAGCTGAGTTTCATAACAGCCACATTTTTTCCCACCTTCCCTGTATACATTATCCGTTCCCGAATTAGCACTTCTTGGAAAATTTCCATTGCTAGCCTATAGGACTTCACTTTGTTGCTTGCATTTGATGGTAGTTCTATCTCTTGGTTATTAATTCACAAATTCTTTAATCTGTGTACTTTCCTGTTTTATCCTAGCAATAATTTTAGTAATCTGAAACAAGAAAGAAAGAAAGGAAATAATATCTGAGCACAGAAGTGTTTTTATAGAAAGCCTTAGGTCTGGCTTGAATGATGATTTATAGTGTTTTATAATGGATGTGAACCCCCCCCCCCATATAGAATGTCCCCTATTACAAAAGACAAACTGATCATTCTTTTGATGGTTCAAGTGTAACTACAATCCCTAGAATTTGCCTTCCAAAGTTTTAAGGAGCAAAGATTATCAATGTTGTAATAGAAAGCTTTATATTAAAATGATCTCTAAAGTTATTTTACAGTGTTAATGAGACTTTAGGCTGCCTCTGAAATTCAATGAAGAGATTTCTACTGCTTCAGAAAGGAAATGAGCCTGAAACCCAGGGTGTGAATGCCTTCTTGAAGCAGTGCTAGGGTGGATAAGAGTATCAGGTTTTGGGATTTCCCTCATTTATTTTCCTGCTTCTCTCTTACACAAATAAAAAGTTTGCAGTCATCTGTACAATGGCTATACTAACTGGAGTTTTCAGTAATAGCGAAAAGGTTGCTATCTAGATACAGCTGAATGTAGCCTTGGATGTGTGCCGAGTCTCTCCCATATTCCCTGAACTTTAGTTAGATTCTCACGTTGTCTGATCTTGTCAGAGGACAGAATGTATTTAATAGAAATCAGGTTGGAAGGGGAGAGGAATAAGCTTCTTTCATGACTTGCCATGTAGGGTTGTTATGCATTTCTGCACAATGTAGCCAGTTCCAAACATATCACATTACAAAAACCCAGTTATAGAATCTCCATTTCTGACGATTAATATCTTATTTCTACTTTGGGGATCTCAGTACTCTTTATTCTTGGTATCATTCCAGGCGATATACAATTGTTCCAATTTAGAATTCATAATTTAATTGGATGAGCTCTGTACCCCTCGCTATTTGAACTTCTCATGCTACCACTGAGATGGAAAATTTGACTGTCACTTCCTGGATTATCATCATCTCCAATTCAGTCATATTTACATTAAAACTAAATATAGTTCTGTAGACCTCTAAGTTATTTTAGTCTACCAAATGGCACTTTCCTAAGGAAAGCAAAAGTTTGTGTACAAAATGAACTAGCTTTTTTATTGAATTGCATCATCTCTGAAGCCCTGGAAAAACTTTGAAACTCTGTCCTGTGCACACAGTGCATACTCAGTGCTCTAATTCAAAAAAGAGCAGAAATCTTTGAGTCCTTGTATTTGCCTGCATGTCTTGCTGGAATAGGGTTGCCAGATTCAGGTTGGGAAATACCTGGAGATTTGGGGGGTGGAGCCTGGAGAGGGCAGGGTTTGAGGAGGGGAGAGGCCTCACAATGGTATAATGTCATAGAGTCCACCCTCCAGAGCAGCCATTTTATCCAGGGGAACTGATCTCTGTCACCTGGAGATCAGTTGTAATTCCAGGAGATCTCCAGCCACCACCTGGAGGCTGGCAACCCTATGCTGGAAGCCATTCTAATAAAAGGATGGTATTGGGAGATTTTGCAAGAGATTGGAGACTAATTTGTTTTACTTAAAACTTCTCCCATGGAGTCTTTATCCTCATAAAATACTTTTTCTGCACTGTGTGATACTACAAAAAGACAATGGTTGCTTATTGTATTTTGACAAGTGAGAAAACTGATTTCTCAAATATAGATATAGATTTATCTGGAATTATGCCAAGTTTTTCATTTGTCATAAGAAAATTTATTCCCTCCATCAAGGCTCTCACCAGTATAGTATTACTTCCAGTAATGGTGACTAGTATAAGAATGTTCAGGATTTCAAAGCTCTTGCCTAGGAGCAGGGATAATTTTCCTGCTGAGAATGGTGAGGGAAAAAATTGAAGTATTCAAAGAACAACTAGATCCTGAAAAGATTTGTAGAATTCACTGCAAAAACCCGGGAGATATGCCATTTGGACAGTCCTTTATAGCATTTTGAACTTCATCTGTCGATATTTTCTGTTTCAAAAATAAACTTTTTGTTCTGTAATCTCTGGGATTTTAGGTCCCCTGCAAAGAAAAAAAAATCAAATTAAAACTGTGCGTTTCTGTATAAAAAGAGATTCTTGAGGTGCAAAACTTCTGTTGTTGTTGATGGTGAGAGACATTTCTCTTACTGCTTTCTTATAATGAATTTCTGTTATAGTTGAGGGTGTAATGGTTGGGGCATTAGTGGGATAGCATATTTTTGAAAGCATACAGTTGGCTTTCTTTCCAAATTAAAAAAAAAAAATCATTGGGCACATGAGAGAGCTGCTAGTGCCTAGAGATGTGAAAATGTTGCCAAATTGCACATGAATATCTTCAGCTTAAGGTTTTGTTTCTTAGGAAGTACCAATGATCAGTTGTTGTTGAAGAGATTTTAGCATTTTTTCCAGGATGATCTGCTGAGAAAGGGCGGCTTGGGTTTTCATCATCTAGGTAATGGCCTTCCTCTGATATATGCTTTAAATGACCTTGGGGAACAGTATCCTCTTGTCATTTATTTCAAACCTCTGCTGTATATATTCACTGATAAATTAGGAAGAAGCTTCCTCTTTTTTTTAGCAGCTAAGAGAAGAATCTCCAGATGGTACCCAAATACTGACATCCTGTGCTGTGTACATAGATAATGTTGGATAAGGCTGAATTGTGGAGCATTAGGTGACAATAGTATCACTTTACCTTAGAAATCTTGATATTCTTTTTGCAGATTATCTCAGTGCTACTACTTATCCAGTATTATGACAAATGAAAAGGAAAGTCTTTATCACTTTTGTTTATTGAAGTGTGTGTGTTCACTCTTAACAGAAAAATATAACAGAATTTTTTAGATATGACTTACTGATTCGTGCTTATTAATGTTTGTTTTCTTACATGTGCATCTTAGTGCTGAGCATTTTACTCTAATGTAAGTTTTGTTGAATTCAGTGGGTCTTGTTCTGAAGTATGCAGGCAGAGGATTGCAGCTTTGAATTTTTTTTTAAAAAAAAAATTATGGGCGCAAAGGGCAGTGAAAACACCAAAACGTTAAGAGACTTACATTTTTTGGATATCCTAAAAATAGTCTGCCAGTAATGTGTAAAAAAGCAAAGGGTATTTGTGCATTTAAGCAATAAAATTCTTGAAGTGCTGCAAGTTTCTTTTGGTTCATCATCCCTGCCAATTATTTATTTAGTATTATTTGTATATGGATTTGTGTTTGCTTCCTAAGTGTGGGTAATAGTCACCATCTTTTCTGAAATAGACAAAGGGATTCTGTCTATGTGTTATCAAGTTTTATATCACATTTTACATACTGACTATTAAAATAATGCATATTGCTTTAAGTGCATATATTCAGAAATACGTTTTGTGTTCTCCTGCATATAATATTTTTTGCTGTTTTTCACTAAAAGTATTTGTAATTACAGTCATTTATTAGAAATACTATGTTACTTTTGGATGACAATGATATAATTAGTATAGTAATGCAACAGCATTTCATATCCTCAGTTTAAAGGATGAGTTTTCTAAACAATATACCTTTTGCTTGCAGTGTTCAATAGTAGCCCATGTCCAAACCAAGGAAATGTCTCTTAGACCTCTTTAAATGTATATTTGATTTATGTCTTACTTGTTGCCCTCTACATACAGTGGACCTAATCCAACTAAAGTTATTTGTGAGCCAGTGTGATTGTGACATTTTAGTTGTCACTTCAGGTTATTTAGTTGGTTTCAAAGGAATTTAACAACCTATAAATGGAATGGCTCAAAATTTTTGAGAGCATATGGAATGACCATTGGTCCATCTCATGCATTTTATTCATAAGTAAGACTGTCTGAGATAAATGCAACTTACTCCCAAGAATATACTAATCAAAAACACTACAGGCCCTAAAATGTATCATGAGAGTTTTAAATACATTCTGTCATAACATAAGTCAAAAGAAATTATTTTTTTTCTTGGAATATATATCTAACAGTCAGTACAGTAGTCCAAAAAAAGAAATCTGGAAAAAATAAATGTTTTAAACTAAATAAGCAATGTCCAAGTTATTATTGGAGATTTTTTAACAATTATTGTTAATGGAAAGTAAATACTCTATAATTGAAAAAAGTCTGTACAAATATAATTTATATATCCTTTGACAAATCTTGATATATAAACATGGAAAACGTGAAAGTTGAAAAACATAATTGCTTGTTTCCAATTTTTTAGTACTTTTTTGAATTCGATTCCAGATATTTCCATATAACAATAAACTGCTAATCTGAAAGCTGCTAATCTGTTTTTAATAAAAGTTTAGATTCTATATGATTTAATAAGAATATTAAAATAGTGTTTTGAAGACAACAAGAAGCCTGCAAACTGTATGATCCAGTCATGATTGTACAGAAACTATTCTTATAATACTTTGCCCATTTTTTTAATTCGTATTTTCATGTTATGTTTTGCCTCTAATATAGAGGCCACTTGTACAGGTGGAGATTGCATTTGTGAATGCTATCATAATAAAACTTTGAAAAATGGAACCACCACTTGCAAAGTGATTGTAGGAAACATCCCTCAATGTTGTTGCTGCTGCTGTGCTAATGCTACAGTATGGAAGCAACAGAACAGGCAGACAGCCAGCGTTTCCAGCATTGTGTGAATGAGATTAATTCCTAGTAACCCTACAACATGGCTGTAAAAGAACTAACAGCTGCTGCCGGGCACCAGTGCATAATTGAAAAAGAGTGTAAATTTAAGATAAGAACAATTGGCCTATAGCTCAGTAATGAACAACACTGCCAAATCACACCTTAAATGATGGCTAATTTACCATCTTGTTGCTCAGCTTGATATAGTTTGTGTGTACATGTGCATGTTCATGTATGTATGTATGTATGTCTTTCTGTCTGTCAGCACACATATACCATCATGTAGTGATACGCAGATTTCTCATTTTTATTGAGCTCATGTTGCCACTCTTGGAAGTACGACATGATACACATCCATACAAATTCTTAAGCGCAGTGGAATTTCTGTTGATATATATATATGTATGTTTGTGTGTGTGTGTGTATATATATTGTCTTTGTGTATGAGAAACAGATGCACTGTAGGCAGATAAAGTAGATAAATATAGATTCAAATAGAAGCATAAGTGTATAAATATAGACACTATATGGAGAGAAGGCTGGCAGATCAGCACAGTTTCATTATTACTTGTATTCTGTATAATAAAAGAGTAGCTGACATTAAAATGACTGACTGAATGACACTGTCAGATTGCAGAAGACGTAGTGTAAGGTAAGAAAATAACCTTTCTAGCAGTTTGAAGAGCAATTAAGCAGGAAGATTTTGGTGCCTTTCATTATTTGCTTAACACGCTTTTGCGAGATTTTATTTTTACAGCTGAAGAGTAAAACAAAGTATGAATTCTATTCTAATATAAGTGACTAAATAAACAAAAAACGACAACAACAACCCTGGTTTTGTAACATGGCAGAGTGTAGTTGTATATATGTTTCACAGACTTAGTATGAGTTTGCCAGTGCTGTGCCTCAATCTTCATATCTAATTTCATAAGAAGAGCTCTTTTCTTTGGTACAGTTAGGCCTCAAATATAAATGTGCTGAGCGTTTGTATATATAACATGATATTGAACCCAGTCAGTGTACTTCTCAACCAGCCTTTGTTACATGGGTAGTTTACATAGCAAAATATAATTTCATTTTACCCTTTACATTGCTTGTTAGTTTGTTCCTTTTCTTTCCATGAATGTAATGAAAGACTCAGTCCAAATACTGCCATCGCTTCTCCAAATAGAAGCAGCTTGCTTCTATTGTTCGGTCTTGTGTATTTAAAAACTAATTGTGTTACTTAGAACAATTTTTGTTTAACATACAACATAACTCATGTAAGCAACAAACATAGACCTGAATGTAAAATGTCTTGCTTCAGCAATGGTCCTAAGTATTTTTAATGTAGTTTTTACAAATATCTTTGTGCCATTCATCTATGTTGGAATTGGGAGTCATGCATAGCTAAAGTAGTACATCAAATGAGTAGTTTCATTTGAAAACTCTTATTTGAGTTGTGAAATTTGCTTTACATAAAGTCCTAAATAATTGTCTGTGCTCTGATGCATGCATGGATTTCGTATATTTGCAGGTTCCCCATTAATTTAATTTCCCTATTAAACTAATACAGAAGCTATTCTGGGTTAAGGAGCTCTCATACGTAACATAAGTCACAGTACAAGTAAGGTGTGTGTTTTTTTTAACTTTATTTGTAATTTCTTTTGATTTTACCATTGATATCACACTGGAACACTATGAAGAAAATAATGCATGTGGGTGTACCTCATCATGAAATATATTACTGTTTCTTCTAAATAGCTTCCCCCCCCACCCTTTACAAAAATGATTTAATTTTGTTAATTGTTATACCCCAGGGTGAACAAACATAATATTTGTAGCCATCTCAAGATTTATTCGAGTTTCCAGAGACCTTCTTTCCAACATTGTTCTAAGCACAAGCATATTTTAAAATTTACAATCATTTTGTATGTAATGCAATATACTATGGAGCTCCACTCTAACCCAGTGTTTGTTTATTAATAGCTTCCATTGTGTTTAACCTATTCCTAAATGATGGCGCTTACGAAATTCATGTGATGAAAAGAAAAGATACAGCAAAGGTAAGGTGCCAAACAGAGCTGCTCTGTTTCTCTTCCTTGTCTCTTTTTTGCAATTTATTTCTTCAAATATGGCCTTTCCTTCACCTCACATTATTGTCTGATGTAGTTACAGTCTGGAAGTCATATAGGGTTGTCACTGTCAGTTCCATCGTGGGAAATTCCTGGAGATTTGGGGTGTAAAGCCAAATCCTAGGGAGGGTGGAGATTGGGGAGGAGAGAGACCTCAGGGGGGATAATGCCATAGAGTCTACCTCACAAAACAGCCATTTTCTCCAGGGAATCTAATCTCTGTGGCCTGGAGGTCAGTTGTAAATTTCAGGAGATCTCAAGCAACCACTTGGAGGTTGGCAACCCTAACGACATAAAGACATACGATATGATGATGCCATGTTGTATTTTTTGTAATAAACAAGAAAGAATGTAATGAAAAAAGTTACTATTTCTCTGCATACGGCTTTAGCTACTTGATATCTTACAGAAACAAACTACCTATTCCCTTCTTCATTTTCTTTACCGCCTGGCTAATTTTGTCACTATATTACAGGAAATTCCAGAATGCAAACAACCGCAACTTTTTCCTTTATACATAAGTATTATGAAACTCTTTGTTTAACACATCAAAGGATTTTCCCCTTGCAAATACAAAATAATATGTTTTCCTTGAGCATTACATCTACATGAGTAGATGTTTTTCTTGTTACTTTAAGTCTATTTAAGGTAAACTAAAGGAAAAGAAACTAGAATATGAATCGACTGTCATTTTATAGAGTTGTTCAGACAAGCTGTTGTTGATCGGACAAATAGGCAGCCATCACCTGCAACCTGAAGTGGTACTATCCAGGAAAAGCTTGGCCACTTGATTCTGGTGGCTGTTTGGGTTATTCCTCTGACTATTTACTCCTGAGACTCCTTTGCATCTGCTAAAGGTTCAAGGAATGGCTCGTAGAAATCTGCTCTGTTCACCACTTATTTGGTTTAACTTGATCTGTTTCATGAAATTCCTGGTTCTCTTCCCTTTGATATCAATAGAAAATGACCCTGTTAAATCCAGGAAATACTTAACCTGGGTACATTTGAAAATCACACTTAAAATTTTCAATCTTTGAGAGTCTTTCTTCTCTGGTATCACTTAAGATTTGTCAGTGGGTTATACAGTGCCCAGTGAATAAAACAAGGCTTCTACTAGGTTTAATCTTTCTGCTCTCCCTGACCCAGTTAAATTTGTGTTTCAGCCTTTTAAAGGAAATGGTGTAAATAAGTATTTTATAATGTATTTTATCAATCTCATTGTATTCAGGTCTAAATTAATGATTTTTTTTGGTTCACGTTTACCCAAACATTGCTAATTAGAACTAGGCATAGAGAATTTTTCTTTCATAGTTAAAATGCTTTTCAATATCAGAATAAGCATCGGACAAATGGTCCTGATAATGAATATCTCTTAATCTCTGAGAAAGGGGATGGAATGGAGTGAAATTCAGTTTCTATATGTAATCATTAATAGCATATCTTGATGCTGTACAGCCAGAATAACAGAGTTGGTCCAAAGACAGAAAGGTATCTAGGTTTTTGGATCATTCACATGGCTAGAGCTTGTTTCTTTCAGCAAACATGGAACTTGTATCAGCCACAGCAAAATCTTCAGAATGAGATAATGTGAGCTAAAACTGTATTTCATCACAGTTGTTGATTTGCAGCCGCTACCATGATTGTGTATCTTTTGTGCGCTTAGAAATTTAGTACTCCATGTGTGTTATGTGCTGTCAAGTCACTTCCGACTTATGACGACCCTATCAATGAAAGACCTCCAAAATATCCTATCATTAATAGTCTCCTTTTTGGTTTTTAGTACTCCATACAGGCAGAAAAAATCCAGATTCACTTATCACAAATCTTAGGTGGAATAAATGGTATGAATCATGGAAACTAGCTTTCATTTTAAACGTACAAAAATGTTTGCTAATTTAAGTGTGATTTTTCAAAAAGCCAGGTGAAAGGGAAAGAGACAGAAAGAGGTATGGCAGTGAGGGGAGAGACTCTGTTCTCATTGGCACATTCTGGTCAGCTTCCTGTCCAGCTGCTTTCCTTCCAGGCAGTGCTTAATTAAAAGATGCCATGGTCTGAGCCTATCTGGATGTAATGCTTACTGACTTGCCGTTCCTCCTTCTAACAAATGCAGTGGCAGAGGAAAATTACTCGTATATTCACCTGCAGCTGTCTTATTAGAAATACAGCATATCTTTGAGAGCCAAATCTGCACATTCAAAGATGTTCTGAAGAAGGGATAAATGAAAAGAGGTATAATAACACTGAAGAAACTAAGAAAAGAGGGAGGAAAGCAACGTGGCAGTTCCCAGAATCACAAGAAATATGGAAGAAAGGAAAATTTGCTCCTTGACAACTTAGATTTGGAATTTTTTTCCCCGGATGTATCTCTGACCTATTTTCAGATAGACCCCGCTCTATTTTCATATAGGCCATTTCCACACACGTTGAATAATGCACTTTCAATGCACTTTCATAATCCTTTAGAAGTGGATTTTTTGTTCCACACATGTTAAATCAGTTTCAAATCTTCACTAAAGAGTATTGAAAGTGGATTATCCAACGTGTGTGGAAGTAGCCATAGACTAATGAGTCTGTTATGGTAAGTAGGGGCCCCACTTGCCTATAATCCTGCTGGTATAAATAATATACTCTGTGTTGATTAGACCTTTTTCACCCTCCATTTATCAGTATTTAAAGCAAACTAGCTGGTTTGAGTAAGGTTTGAGTAAGACCATGGCATCTTTTAATTAAGCACTGCCTGGAAGGAGAGCAGCTGGACAGGAAGCTGACCAGAATGTGCCAATGAGAACAGAGTCTCTCCCCTCACTGCCATACCTCTTTCTGTCTCTTTCTCTTTCACCTGGCTTTTTGAAAAATCACACTTAAATTAGCAAATGTTTTTGTACGTTTAAAATGAAAGCTAGTTTCCATGATTCCTATTTCATATCCAGCAGTAATGACGGATATCACCCTTCCTGTAGAAAGCATATACCAGTGCGTTATGAGGAATTCTTGCCCTTTGCATATACTAGGTGGGGTCCTATTGGTACTAGTAATAATTATGGTGAAGGTTTTAATGGAATTCCAGTGTAGTTTGCAGTGTTAACATTTGATATATTATTAATAAGATTATTATAGTTATGTGTCTGTATTGTCTGGGGTTAGATTACCTCAGTGAGGCACAAGGTTGGCAACCTCCAGTGGGGCCTGGGGTCTTCTGGAATTACAACTGATTTCCAGATGACAGAAATCAGTTCTCTTGGAGAAAATGGCAACTTTGGAATGTGGAGTCTATGGCATTATGCCCGTTGGGGTATCTCCCCTCCTCAAGCCTCCCCTCCCTAGGCTCCACATTCAAAATCTCCGGGAATTTCCTAACCCAGAGCTGGCAATCCTAGTGACTCATGCCAAGTTTATTATAATAAATTACAGTACAGTGCTTGTGTGTTGAATAATTACAAAAAAGAGTTTATGGAACAAGATCTTTCAAAACAAGATCAGCCATTACTATCCTTATTAAGCATTGATATCCTGCCTTTCTCCAGAGTACGGCTAATAGTAAAGTTTATTAAATGTTAAGATTCAAAGATCATAGACTATCAGGGTAAGCTTTTTTGTTCTTTTCCACAGTTTGAAAAAGTCTGTCTGTCTGTCTGTCTGTGGGTTTTGTCTGTTATTTGGCTTTTGTAACTTTATTTGGCTATATATTACCAGAATTATTCCTCCTGGCAAGCACATTCAAACCTAAAAAGCATGAAAGAGAAGAGTGCCCACAATACCGCCTTTTAATTCCTAGTCCTTTTTTAAAAGCTTCAGACCGGAAGACAATGAATCTATTTAAGATCCTTTTTTGGCTCTGGAATTCTCATACAGCTCTTTTCCTGTCACTGTATTCCCAGGAACATCAGTGTCTTCTGTAAAGTACATCTTCTTCTTAGTGCTCTCTCTTTCCCCCCCTCCCTCCCCCTCCCCAGGCACAAAAATGGGAATGAAAAGCACCTTCTAGCCCCATAATTAGTTACTTTACACATAACATATACAGAATATGTTAAAGTTTTTTTCCCCTTGGGTTAATAAATTTTATTTCTGTTAAATTACTAATGCTTATAAAATAGGGAAATATTATTTTAATTGAATTTTGCTTTGTTTTATAAAAGCAATACAAAATGTTTGAATCTGTATATTGATATTCTTATTAGGAAAACTTCAGAGCCATAAATTGGGGAGGACACATGGTAGGGTGGAAAAAGAGATACGTAAAATCTATTTTTTTAACAATCCCATTTTTAAAAGGGAAAATATTTCAAACTCCACTAACAGTGCAATCCTAAGAACACTTTCTTGAGAGTAAGCTCCCTTGAATCAACTTGAGTAGGATTCCAAGTAGAACTGCTTAGGATTGCTTTCTAAGTTTAGCAAGAATTGAATTCTTTGTTCTTAGAAGTCTTTAGTTTGCATTCATTTTTAAAGGAGGCTCTTCTGAATGCAAATATTCAATCAAGTGCATTATTTGTGTCATGTTTTTGATCTAATTTGTATCATGTTTCTGTAATATGTTTCTGATCTTATTACCCTGGTCTGGAAAGCCCAAGCTAGCCCGCTCTCATCAGATCTTGGAAACTAAGCAGGTTCAGCTCAGGTTAGTACTTGCATAAGAGGCAACCAAAGAAACCCAGGATCACTACACCAAGGCAGGCAATGGCAAACTACTTCTGGTCATCTCTTGCCTTGAAAACCCTCTAGGGTTGTCATAAGACAGCAGCGACTTGTTGGCATTTTACATTTTCTGATCTCATTGCTGTTATATTATGGATAAGAGCAACTCCCTCATACACAAATGGAAGACATGTTGAGAAAATGAAATATATGTTCAATTGATGATGGCATTTTGAGGTGTGCTAGAGAGTGCTTTTGACAAAGCACTCTCCGTAAGTATAAATATTTATCAATTCACCCATCATTTAATTGGTCTACCTTTTACATACTCAAGAAATAAAGGGCTAAGCAAGTTACTGAGATAGAAAAAATTGTTGCCTGCCACAGGAAGGTGACCCGAAAGAGTGAGAATTCTTTTTGTGTGACTGATATTCCTAGAAATTTCATTTCAAATACTGGAATTAGAAATGAGAATTTCTACTTTATTTAGAGAATAGTTTCCAGTAGAGAGAATTGATTTCTTTTGTAATTGGTAAAGATACAATATTTTATTCATGTAATTTTACAGATCTTTGTCTTTTTTATTTATTTATTTTTTAAATGCTCTTAGAATAATTCATGGTATTTGGCATTTATCCAGAGGAGTTAGCCGTGTTAGTCTGTAGTAGCAAAATCAAAAAGAGTCCAGTAGCACCTTTAAGACTAACTAACTTTACTGTAGCATAAGCTTTCGAGAATCACAGTTCTCTTCGTCAGATGTGCATCTGACGAAGAGAACTGTGATTCTTGAAAGCTTATGCTACAGTAAAGTTGGTTAGTCTTAAGGTGCTACTGGACTCTTTTCTATTTGGCATTTAGATATATTAGTTAAGGTAATTTTATTGCTTATATTATGATTTTTTTCTGTAAGGTGTTTTGATTCATTTTAAAAGTAGGATAAAATAAATTTTGCATGTTCTAGAATTTGTTACTAGTTTATGGCTTTTTTCTGGAGTTCTGTCAGGTAACAGGCCAAATCCACATTACTTCTTTTTTTCCGCGTTTTCCCCGCATTCTCCCCGCAATCTTGAGTGCCGGTCACATTACCTCATTAAACAGACGCATTTCATTCGCATTTCTCCCGAATATGTGGTCACAGTTTTTCAACGGGAGTTTCACGGTGGCCGTGAACAGTCCAATGAGCAATTTACGCGGTTTTTTTAAAAACCACCCCCCCTTCCTGTCTCTCCAGCCGTTCCGAGAGTTCCTATTGGCTGATTCAACTTGCAAGTGCTCCGTAGTCTGCAAAAGACTGTTTTTGACTTCATAGCATTGGATTTATTGATTATGCTGTTTCTGAATCAAATCTGGTAGTTTGAAAAATCATTTTGGGGTGAATCCATCATCAGAACGGACTCGCAAAACTTCCTTTTTAACTGTTTTTTATTTTTTTATTTTATATTACTGTAATATCGAAATTACAGTGAATCAATCATTCAAAATAAAGAAAACAGTCGCTGCTGAGGGCCGCCCCAGCGGCGGGGCTGGAGGCGCTGGGAAGCCGGCGGGCTCATCGCTCGCCTCCTCTCCCGCCGGGGTCAAGAAGGTGCCCGGCAGACCGAGTTGAAGCCCGGGCGCAGCTGGAGGCTCCCAGCTCAGAGCGGAGAAGGGACTGGCCGAGGCATCCCCGGCTGAGCCGAACGGCAGGGCTTGTGGGGGCTGCCGGGACAGCAAAGGTGGCTTGGCCCGTGGGCTGGCACATCTGCGGAGGGGGGCTGAAGACGAACAGGGATTTTAAAAACTGCTGCCGAGAGAAGCGGGCGGCGGCGGGCCGGGGATGCCAGCCGAGGAGACAGCCGCGTCCCTCCAAGCCTCTCTCTGCAGTGAGCCAGTGCTGCGCTGCCGGGGGGCGAGGATGCGCTGCGCTGCGAGGCGCCCTCTCCACTGTGGGCACTCCGGCTCAGGCGCTCGCCACACAGAGGTCCAGCTCGCGGGGCGCCTGCCCCTGCGAGGTCGCCCATCAGCGCGGCGGTCCGCGGGAGGGGAGGGGGCGCAGCCTTCTCCCCTTGGGGTAAACGGCCCTCTGGCCACCAAGCCGGCTTGACCCCGCAGGCGCTGCCGCTCCAGTCTTGGAGAGGGGGGAAGGGGGAGCGGACGGCTGGGTGGCGTCTCGGCACGCTCCACTCGCACAGACATGCAACCCGCACCTTTCAAACCAGCCTTTCAAACTGCACCTTTCAAACCACCTTTCAAACCAGCCTCTTCATCCAAAGTGACTGACCGGCCTGAACCCGCCCAAAGCTTGGCTTTGTGAAACTTCAGTAAAATTCGAGCACTGAACTGTCCTGCATAGGAAATGCCCACGAAAGCTTCCCGCATGCTTCAAAATTTCCAAAAAAGAAACGGAAGAGCCATCAGTGCTGTCAGTGGGGGAAAGAGAGGCATCATTATCTTCAATGATGTTTCTTTATAACACAAGATCGAAATAACGGAAAAGTGAGCTCAAAAAATTTTTTAAAAAATGGGCGGGGAAAAAAGGTCCCGCCCAAAAAAGCAGTTTTCGAGCGGCCGTGTGACCGGAGGGACGCGCGAGAAAGGCGAATTGGAAGCAGGGATGTGAACGAAGAGGAAAAAATCACGGATTGGAGGCAAACGGAAGATATCCGATAAACATGCGGGTAATGGGTGAATGTGGATTCGACCAAAGTTTTATCAACTTATTCCCATAGTATAAGAAATGCTTTCTCTTATAAAAAAACATGTTCTGCTGTTTTGGTACTGTAAGATCCATATATTGTCTTCAGCTCTCCACCATATTTTATACCTAGAATTTCAGCTACTGTACAGGTAGAAGTAGGTTGGCTTAACTGGTTCCCACTAATGATGGACAATTTCCTGTAACCTTTTTCTGCCAATCACTGGTGATTGGTGGGAGAAGTCAGGCTGCTAGAAGATTGCCTACTATTATCAGAAACCTGGCAAGGAGACTGAGGAAGTGGGTGTAAAGGTACCGACATTCCCAGTTGATTCTATCACTTCCGGTGCAACCCAGATTTGACAGTGTCACACTGGGGCTTGTTGGTTGGAACTCAGCCCCAAACATGTTTTTAATGTGTGAGAAGGTAAGTAACCAGCACCCCCTTTCTTTCCCCCTGCCAGTGGTTGCCAGGGGATACCTGGCAACCTTAGTGGTATATGTTTACATTGAAGTAGCATGCATTTTCTATAACCCCCATATTTTGGGGGGGGAGAGAATCTATTTCTCCTTTGCAGTAGTATCTCATAGTGTCCTAGCTATAGTCAAAAGCTTTAAGTGTGAGGCAGGGGTCCCCAACCTTTTCGATCCTGCAGGCATCATTAAAATGCTGACAAAGGGTGGTGGATGCAATCATAAAATGGCTGCTGCAGGAGGTGGAGCCAACCACAAAATGTCAGGGAATAAGGTTAACAAAACTAACCCAAAGCACTCCTGGTCCAAAGCCACAAATAAGGGTGGAAACCCACAGCTAGGAGAAAAATACTAATCACGATATCATTAACAATCAAAACCACTTTATGGGAGTAAGGTTATGTATGACGTTAATAGTAAATTTTCAACATCATCAGGCAGTATCCCTGTTTAACAGGATGCTTGTTAAAATGTCTATATTGGTATATTCTTGCTTATACACCGCTTACCTTCAGTCATATTTTGAAATATGTGGACAGGCAATCAAACCTCCAGTGTCCAATTGAAAGTTCTGCTGAGCAAAAGCCTCATCTGGCCTCACTGTCTAAAAATACTTGGCAGGTACCAGGAAAGGTGTCAGCAGGCACTATGGTACCCATGGGCACCATGTTGGGGACTCCTGGCCTGAGGGATTGTTTAGTTCTGTGCAAAACTTCTCTGTAATTGCAAAATAAAGCTGTGTGACTCCCTCACCTGGGAGTAAACCTCATCAATTTCCTGCTCAGTATAGAGCTGCTCACCAACAACTGTTGATCTGTCTGAGCCTCTCAAGAAATTTTCTCACAGTTCTGCCTGTGGAGCCTAGCAGTCAAATAAGGACAATTTTACCATTCTCTCCTGCTGTTCTTTTTTTTTCTTTTTGCAGTGCCAGTACATGTATTTGTTATTCTTTATAACTCCCTTTGAAGTTGGGAATCCAAGGGGAATCTAAAACCAACCAGATGTTTCTGCTGCTGGAGACTAGAAGAAGGCAAGAATTTTCAGTTTAGTTGAAACTTGGTGCCGTCTCTAATGCTGCTGCTGCTGGAGACTAGAAGAAGGCAAGAATTGCTTGTGTGGATTTCCCTCGCACGATTTTAGTTCTACAACACAGCTTGTTTCCCACCCATACTGCCTTGTGTTACATTTCTAGTTAGGGAGAATAACTTCTCTGCTAGATTTAGTTTGAATATGCTGATCGGTCCAGTTCATGCAAAGCAAAAGCAAAACATATGTATATGTGTGCATGTGCTCAAGCCGTCATTCAACTATGGGTTAGATCCAGAAAGCTGCTTTCTTGAGTGTCCAAGGCTTTAGGCATGATCAGTTGTATTATACTTGAACATCCAACCCCACTGCCATGATACAAATTGGTTTTGAAAATCCCCTTAGTTTCAAAATAGACTAAGCCCTGTATGTGTGTAAAAGATACAAACACACCTCTATGGAACTAACTGTGTTGTGTTTTGGATGCAGTTTTTAAATTTTAGGATGATGAAAATTGTGAAAGATAAAAAAAAGTTAAAATCCTCCAGCTGCCCCTGCCTTGATATTATGAGACCACAAATATTGCAGGACCCTCTTCCTGTGTATTCTGAAATGGAAGATCTTTAGCTCTGCCTGAACGGGATAAAAAATAAAAATGTAAGAGCTCCCAAGAGTTATATACCATGGAAAGCATACATAAAATTTAAGGTTTTCTTTGCTAGATTCATATAACATCCAAACCACAGAATTCTGATCCTAATCCAGACCACAATGTTTTTCAACCTTTGCAGGAGTTTATTCCAGAGATTTTATAATTTAATAAAATCTCTTTGGTTGATAGATGTGTTTGTTGTTGCTGCTTCAAAGCACCCTACCCCACCTCTCAAATTCAACTCAGCTATTGACATGTGGGGAAAAAACTTACCGGTGTTTTCTCTTATAGTTTCCATTTGTTTCCTTGCTCAAAAGTTAAAACCACTACCCTGAGGTCTTTGTCGTTTTCATCATTCTCATCAGAATGAGTTCTGGATTAAACCTCTGAGAAATTCAGTGTTTTGTTTTACTTTATATCTTCTGAAAATATTGTGTTGCCCCAATAGTTTGCTTGGTGAGTATCTTTCCGCCTCCCATTCTGGTCCTGGACTCACCTGGCAACCAATAGGCTGAGCAGGAGGAAATATAACAAAAACAAAGTGAGTGTGGACAAAAATGCAGTTCTGTAAAGCTGCAGAGTGACTTCTTGACGTGCCATTGACCAGTTGGGTAGATGGCATTGGGAAGGGCCCTTTAACTTGTGGCTACATTTTGAAGAGCTAAGAACACAGGCCAAGAGGAAAGGGGACAGCAACTGGGATGAGCTGGGAAAGTCTTCTACATAAGTCTCAACCTACGTGACTTCCTCCTCCTACAGTAAATCAGGGCTTGCCCCAGGTCCTGCATAACTTGTTGCTAGGACTTCAAAAAGGGCTAGGACAATGGCTAAGGAGTAGGGAGGTCTTTCTTCCCAAACTGTGGGGGAGAAGATGAAGAAAAAGGTGGAAGCAGCCCCCTCTTGTCTCCATTATGAGGACTAGCAGGCCCTAAAATGGACAATAGACAGGACAACAAGTACTGGAAAATAGGCAAATGCTACCTCCCCCCTTGGAATGTAAGCACAGACTGAAGTATTATCCTCCCCAACTATGTTTTCCAGTGCTGGGTATGAAAAAATATTGTGCTGAACAATTATATGGAGGCATTGAAAGGAAGGATCCGGTGTTAGCAGAATAGAATGACAGGATCTAACCTTATGCATGTATGCATATAACCTGCATATAAAATGCACATACTCTTACAAATATCTCAGCTGTCAATATTACTTCAGGAAGCCTTATCACTTATCAATATATGACTGCTCAGATCCTGGAATGCTTTCTTGGCTTTATTCTAGAAAGATATATATATATATTTTTTTAATGAAATGTCCTGCCATGTGATGCTGAAATCCCTACATCTTAACTATAAGGGAAGGGGGGGGGGGAAGAGTGAACCTGAGTGTAGTCTCAAACATTTGTTCTTATCTTTTTAATTTGGTTGGGTTATTTCTTTTTTGTCACACAGTATGCAAATCATTTATTTTCCTTTTGCTGTAGCATAGTCCAATAATCCATGGTTTGGAACTTGGGGCTTCAATAAAGAAAATAGTCTTCTCTCCATTCAGCATGCTGTCAGAAGTTTTTCTTAATTGACATCATCAGCAATTAGTATCCTGCCAAGCGAGAAGTTTTCTTGACCCTGTTACCAGAAAACTACACAAAGTAGGACCCACCCCAGGGTTGAATAATGTAATTGCTTTTAAAGTTTTTCCTAAAATTCCTAAACGAATGTAGTCTACTTCAAACTTTTCTTGTTTTATATTAGCATTAGAGATAAAGGTTTTTATACATTTTGTGTCCCGTAACAAAAACAAATTCTGAAGGCATTTTACAATAAAATAAAATTATAAACAATGAAAAATGGATATTACAGTCCATAAAATCTGTACCAGTATTAAATATTCCCACCCCCTGCAAAAAACAAAACAAAACAATAAAAGTAACAGATAAGCAGTGCTGCTACACACAGACACACACACACAGACACACACAAAACAGCAACTCAAGAGGAATGGAGGAGACTTTGACTGGGAAACAAACTCAAAATAGTAGCCACCAAACAGAAGCAGAGTAGTTCTACCAGTGGGACACCACAGCAGAAAGGCCCTGTCTATATAGTAGCCACCTGTCACACGGAGGAAGAGTTGGGGAGTGCACAGAACAGGATTTCTGGTAAAAATTTTAATAGCCCAGTAAGTTCACATGGGAGCAGGCAGACCGTGAGGTATCTTGGCCCTAGACCATTTAAAGCTGTAAAAGTACACCAGCTTTGAGTCCGGAAACTAGCTGGAAGCTCATGAAGATCTTTCAAAACTTGAAGAGGTGTGTTCCTAGCGACTTGTTTCAGTTAGCAATAGCTATAGATAGAATTCTGAACCAATTACAGCTTCTGAATAATCTTCAACAGCTGCTACATTTAAAGTGCACTGTAGTAATTTAATCTGGATGTGATCACATAAGGTGACCAGCTTTTGTTTTTCCAGGATAAAATCTTGCTTGCCCAAGTTTTTACTCTTGTTAGAAAAAATATCCCAAAACTAAAGTTGCTATGTGCTACAGATGAGACCCACTCCTTCATTTGCAGGCATAGGTCTAATAGCCTCCTTCTTCAGATTGAGCAGAGAGGTAAAGGTAAAAGGTAAAGGTAGTCCTCTGTGCAAGCACCAAGTCATTACTGACCCACGGGGGGACGTCGCATCACGACATTTTCTTGGCAGACTTTTGTTACAGGGTGGTTTGCCATTGCCTTCCCCAGTAATCTACACTTTAACCCAGGAAACTGGGTACTCATTTTACTGACCTCCGAAGGATGGAAGGCTGAGTCACCCTTGAGCTGGCTGTGTGAACCCAGCTTCAGCCAAGATCAAACTCAGGTCGTGAGAAGAGCTTGGGCTGCCCCAAGGGGCTCCTAGTTGAGAAGATACTTCAATTATTTGTTAGCTATGTTGTTGACCAGCAGTACCGCAGTCTTATGTGGAATACATTTCAAGGGTTTTGCCTTCATCCAGCCCATTATCTTTTCTAAAAACATATTTAGAATATCTTGAATCTCATGAAAAGAACATAGAGAGCTGGTGACACCCTGGGGGATCTTTTGAAATGGATTCATATAGAATTAACATAGAAAGGAAATGGAACCTTGACAAGGGGGCTCCAATGCATGAACAGCTCCAGTGCCCCACCAGATGTAAAGGGCTTACCAATAGCATGAAGTTGCCTGACTAAAACAACAAAGGATGATAGGCAATGTAATAAACCAGTAGCATGAATTTGTCTGACGAAAACAACAAAGACCATGTAATGTGCAGTAGTATAAACAGAAGCCCTGTGCTGCAGCATAGTAATGGCCGATCTGGCTCAGAATGATTTCCTCAGACATGTCTTCAGAGGCTCAAGCCTTGCTATCTGAAACCCCTTTCAGTTTGATGTGGGGAAAGTGAGGAAATTGAATTAAAATTAATATCTTAGTTCACATTATATTCTAGCTGAAGGTGCCATATTTTCTCAAATACAATATGATTTTTTAAAACTTTTCAAATTCAGATACAGAGGAAGGCAAGAGAGTGTGCAGCTTGGTCACGCAGGCTGGAAGTGCTGTTGGTACATTAATGCTTTGTGGCTCAGCCAGATAGTGTAAAGAGAGAGAAAGGCCAGCCTTCATCGGCTGGAGAGGGAGGTGGAAGCTGCCCATGTGAGTGACTGAGTTGCAGAAGTCGCTTTTGCTCAGCCAGAAAGAGTCAGTTCCAGAGAAGGCTGGAAGCCTTTCATGGGTTTCAGGATGCACTTTTGCTTGACCAGAAAGTGTGGAGAAGAAAAAAGGCCAGCTTCTCTGTCCACTGGAAGGGCTGGAAGCAGCCTGTGTGACCAAGTTGCAGGGGGTATACTATCTTCCTTCATGCTTTCTGACTGGGCTAGTAGAGAGGCACATAGGCCATTCCAGAGGCTGTTGTTGCTGTGACATCAGAGCCCTCAATAGCTTGCAATATCAGGTGGGAGACTGGGAAGATAGAGGCTGGTTGGAGGACACTTTTGGCTGGCTGGCTTGCCTCTTCTTTGGGTTTGTATGTGTGTCTTAAATTCAAGGTCATCCGTTTTTATGTTTTGCCTTCTCTTTTTTAAGGAGAGGAATCTTATATTTAGTGTTGTCTTCCTTTTGAGTAAATATGGCACTACTTTGTGTTTGTCCACACATTTCATCTAGAAGTTTTTGACTACAGTTTGTGTTTAGGTCATTAGTATATTATTGGTCTTATTCTATTGAATGCCCAAGAAGAGAGTTAAAGCTTTCATTCCTCTCATTAAGAACAAGAATTTCTCAGTTTTTGGCGTTTATATTGACCTGTTTTTATGCATTAAATCTGAAGTAAGTAGATGTTTAAGTCTTTCCCATAGCAAGCAGATCCTGAACTTTAGTCAACCAGTGATATATATGCCATTTTCAGCTACCTGCAGGCATTAGTAATCATCATTTAACTGTTCAAGACAGGATTAGCATTTTGGTCAGAGGCTCCCAGCCTCAAAAGAGGCTTGAGTCAAAGCCCACATACTAAACTTCTCTGCTCTCCATGAATTAGATTCCCTGTGAATTAGATCCAATTATTTCAGCTGTTTCTTTTCAAACATAAAGCATTTCCAAATGCACATAGTTTTTAACAAAATTGGCTTTGGACCTTATGGCTAACTTTAATAGCTATTCTTTTCCCCCTCTAAATTTCTTGAACTTGGATCACAGTACTAAGTGACAATATTCAAGGGCCTTGGGGAAAAGTAAAGCAAGTTTAAGTTGGTGATTTCTACACTGCAACTATGTGCTCTCTGTGTGTCTGTGTCTGTATCAATATATATAATTCTCAGCATGACCAAATCTGTGGATTCTTATGTCCAAAGACTGGAACCATAAGCAGACGAAAGAGATCTTTCTACAAACCTGAAACAGCCCCAGGTCTGCAGAAAAATATGAAATCTAAAATAAAATAAAAGGGAGGAGTGTTTAAACCCCCTCGAAATAATAAAAGCAGCATCCTTCAAGCCTTGGTTTCTGTCAAATATTGTTTGACCTTTGAGGAAGAGCTTATGGGGCCAGGCCCATCAGCAACCGCAGAGTGACTTGCTACCACACAACTTGAATAACTTGCCCAGCAACAGCTTCTTGCTGCATGAAAACCAGTGTGGTGGGAAGACCCAGGTTTGAATCCCCACTCTGACATGAAAACTCACTGGGTTATTTTGAGCCAGTCACACAACGTCTCAGCCTAAGCTACCAGAGAATAGACAGGGATATACAAACTCAAACCCTTGTCTGCTTGGCTGCTCAAAAAGAAATCAGCAGATAAAATTAACAGAGTGTCTGCTGTGAATATGTGTTTGTAAAAATGAGATGGAATGGCCAGAGGAGGGACCTTGCAATTCTTCTAGGGTCTGTGTGCATCAGGTTATTTTCACTTCACATAGAAATCGTTGAAAGCAAACACATCACTTCCTGGCCCTTTGACTAAGATTAAATATAGTATAAGCAAATGGAGACACACAGAATGAGCATATCAAATGCCTACTACAAATTACCTCAGTTACACACAAGAAGGTCTCAAGGGCATTTTAAAATGCATTAAGTGTATGGACTTGTAACAGTTGACTACATTGCCATTCATTGATTTGTTGGAAGCATTTAAGTGAATCCATGAACTCTCCAACAGTCATACTTTAAGCAAAAGGCACCTACTAATACCTAATTTTTTAAAGGCACCTACATATGGACTTGGTTTTTCCCCTCTTTTAGTACATTGAGGAAAGTATGCTTTCTGTCATCTCTGCCATCAAATGTCCATCATTCTTGTTTCACTTATATCTGTATAACCATTCCAGAGGCAGACCTCTGGCTTGTGGGTCTTAGAACATATTTATCCTATGTAGTGTACTATATTATACTACTGTTCCACTGATATAAGAATGGAGGAATGATCTCGTCCAGTTTCCTAACTTGGTGCAGCCATCTCAACTGCATTACTTTTGTCTAGAGATACTAAATCTCCCAGCAATGCCTTGTTGGAGGCTTTTTTGAAAGGTGGTGGTGCTGGATCTGCTTCTATCAGTGGAATAGGGTAGGGTAAATCTAATATATTAAGCAAATCTACACATGTAACTTAGTTTCATTTTAGTTTCAGACATACAAAGCCAATATAAAAAGTTGCACAGTATCCTTCATTTGTATTTCTATATGTGTGTGTTTATATTTTAAATGCTAGTACTTGTTTTGTTTTTCTTAAGCAATGTAAGAAAGACATAGCAGGTTTATTATTATTGTTATGTCTTAGGGTCCATTTGAATTATTAATTAGACGGATGGGGTGGGGGATTGTCATTCATGCCTGAAAAGGAGTGTTGTGTAGTTCAGGTGAAAGACCGTTGTATCCAAGGTGATGTCTCTTCTGTTGGGTTTATATTGTGTCTGTTGTATTCTACAAAACAAGTGAGAAACATTATTACAAATAACAGAAATCTTAGAATTTAAGGATTGCACAAAGTCTTAAAATATAAAAAAGAAAGTTGAAAAGGAATATGGCTCAGTGGCAAAGCAAATGCCTTTTCGGTCCTGGCTCCAACCTGATGGAACACTTTGTCTAAAGAGATCAGGGCCCAGCTGGATTTACTATCCTTCCGCTGGGCCTGTAAGACAGAGCTGTTCCACCAGGCATATGGTTGATGCTCTGGGCCTCCCTGCTGGCCACCTAGAGAAAGCTGTGCCCCTACAAAGGGTATCTACCACCTCACCTTTGCCATATATTTCTGTAGGTGGTTGGGTGGTGGTTGCTGGTGAAATCTGCTGCCATATGTTTTTCAAAACCTACTGCTGTATTGCTTGTTGTGTGTGTTCTTTTTTAAATATTTAAGATGTTTTATTGGTTTTAAAGATACTGTATTTTATATTATTGTATTAATTGGAATCCGCCCTGAGCCTGCTGGTGCAGGGAGGGCGGAATACAAATCGAATAAAATAAATAAATAAGTATACTTGACATTCCATGTTCAAATCAGAACATGGAGAAACTGGAGATGAACTAATGTTGCATTTGATGCACATGTTCATTTTTGTGTCCCTCTGGATGCTAGTAAAATGAATTGAGAAGGCTGCTATAATTCTTCAAGGTGTACCATGTAAAAGAAAAAAAGAACAGAATCAAGATGACTAGTCCTTTAACAATAGAGATGTGTACATCTGGTTATTATGATTACTGTGCATGAAACTTGGACAGTACACACAGTGAGCAACATATTTCCCCATGTCTCCATTTAGTCATTCTACAGACTTATATAGAACTAGGAGAAAACATTAGAAATCAGAATCAGGAAAGCAGTGGAAAGATGCTTTAACTTCTCACCCACAATCACTTTAAACAGTTAAACGTACAATTATATGAAGCTGTTTTACACTAAGTGAGATTAGGGACCAGCGTTAATCCAAGGGGAGACACCGTCAGTAACAATGTAACATCACTCCTGAGAAAAGCTCACAAGTGATGAATCTCTAAGAATCACTGTAAACTATGGTAAAACCTAGAAATGATGCCAGTCTTCTCTTGGAATTGTTTTTGCCACGGAGTTCCTGACAAATCCTAGAGAGGGCTGACATCACTTCCAGTTTTTTTCTGAAAATGTCATGCTGTCATCAACAGTGATTTTTATTTCTCTCACTGGCGCTGCTGGAGAGCCAGCAGGCAGTGGCTGCTGGGGACAGGATATCTTCCCTAATGGGTATATGGCAAGCCTAAGTGAGACCCATTGGCTTATGTAGCTCAGTTTTGTCTACCCTGGTGAGCAGCCGCTCTCTAAAGATCTTGGGCAGAGAAAGAACATTCTCAACACGTCTGCCTGACATTCTTTAACTGGAAATGCAAAGGACTGTATCTGGTACCCTCTGTGTGCAAAGCCATGTGCTCTGCTATTGACCCATTGCTTTCCCCCTGTTTATCAAACTACCTTTGTTTGGTCATGCCTCAAGGAAGTCACTCTGGCCACTTCTGCAAGGATTTTTATATATTTAAAACCCAGGGTTGGTGATGTATATGTATTATTTATAATAAGGGTAGAGCCAAATGTGGATTTGTTTGTTTGTTTATTAACATACTCATTTTCCACCATTTGCGCTGTTCACAAACTTGTGTCAGCTTACAAAATAGTGCTTAATAGCTTTGTACAATTAAAGCCTAATCTTAAAAATTAAAACACAAACAGTGTTTACTTGGTTCTTCTGCTAGGACTGAGCTGGAAGGGTGCCTTTTCAGGGGGTTAGTCCGTATGCTCTCAGGAGATCCCTGAGTGGTGGCAGCTTGATAACCAGGGTGCTTTAGCACAATAACAAAATAACAGGCTTTTAAGATTTGGAGGATGAGATGACTTTCCTTCCTGGGAACTCTCTTAGACTAAGGTCTCCCTGGAAAGCACTATGGTAAACAGCTGCCACCACTCAGAATCCTCTTGAGAACATCTAGACTGATGCAATGAGAAGGTGCCCTTCCAGCTCAGTCCTGGCACAGTAACAAAGTAACAGAGTAAAAAAGCAATTCAGTTGGTATAACTCAACTAGTACACCTTACCTAGTTTGTAAGGTAAGGTGTACCTGCTACCTAGTTTGTAGCAGGTTCCTCAGATCATGTACAATGTTCCTTGTAGTCCTAAGATAGTGGAGGAGTCCTTAACTCTTGGCCCACTGGTCTTGGGGTGAGTCTGACCTAAGATAACCTCCTTGGTAGGATTGATTAGCAGATCTAAGCAATCCCAAGTAAAGCTCCATCTCTGATGTCAGAGACCATTAATACCAATCAGAGAACTATTATAGGATGGTCCCACCATATTATTGTCTCTACCATTACAAAAAAGGAATCTGGCCCAAGCCACTTGTCCTTTGTTTATTTTTAAAAGGATTAAGTTGGCCAGGTAGAGCTGAGGTACGATGGAGGAGCCAGTGTGGTGTAGTGGATAGAGTGACGGACAAGGATCTGGGCGACCCAGGTTGGATTCCTTGCTCTGCTCTGCTCTGCTCTGCTCTGCTCTGCTCTGCTATGGAAGCTTGCTAGGTGACCTTGGGCCAGTCCATGTTGCTGCTAGGAATAAAAAAGGAGATCTGAAACAGGAAGAAAAACAATCAGACCAACCATAGCCATAAGGTGAAACCACTTCTGGATTGTTGGGGAGAAACTGATCTTCTCCACCCAGCCACTTATTGTGAACAGCTAAGTAGGACAAGCAAACCCAGCAAAGCAAACTGAGTTCCAGAAGAGACTAAGGCAAATGGAAAAACCCCTTTTATCTCACACTGATGGCATGAGTGGTATAGTGGGGCAATGCAGATATATACAATATGAGTTACATGAATTTTTACATCTGTAGGCATGTGCACAATGAGTGTATCTTCTGCCTCAGTTAATGGTTTAAGTATGTTGCTTTATTCTTTAAACTGTAGAACATGATAACATTTTTAAGTGCTGATACAAATATCAAAATATTGAGCCTTACATGTGTTTGTAAGTAATCATGTATGCTCATGGCTGTAGTTATTGTTCCTTCTTCTCAGTCCTTATGTAGTAAAAATATTAATAACTAAAACAATTATGAATTTTAAAACAGATGCTCAAAATTTTCAAACTAAGCCCCTCCATTGTGATAAGTTACGTCCAGTTCAATAAGGGAAAATGAATCCCATCTGTGATTCGATCTTTAGGAATATGGAAAGGTGCAGTATCTTTGTCAGTGGAAAGAGTATGATAATATTAATTGAAAGAGAAATTACAAGGAGCAATTACTTCCTGCTGTGCCTTTCATGCATTGCTGTCAGTTTTTCTACTTTGATAAGAAAAGCTGGGCATGTGGTGCCATTAGCAAGCATTCCCAGTGGTTGGAAGACTGGTAGATTGGGTTCGGGTCTGTCTTTGAGTACACGCAGCCAGGATTTTTTGTTAAGTAAGAAAGGAAGAAAAGAAAGAGGAGACATGTTCCAAAAGTAGCATTGTAAGTCTGTTGCAGAAAAAGATAAGGAGTATTATAGCCCCTTACACAGTGCTGTTCATTACAGAAGAACATTTATAGGGAAGAGTATTTTTCATTACATGTGAAAATGTTCCCTATCAGTTTGGTTATTACAGAGGCACTAAGGCACAGAGTGTTGAGAAAGAGATTGCAATATAAGATATGGTATAGTAGTTAAAATATTGGACTAGAACCTAGGAGAACTCAGTGAGTGAATTTGGGTTAGTCAGTCTCTTAGCCTGACATAAGGGATAAAACAGAAGAAAGTGCCAGGTATACCACCCTAAGATCCTTGGGAAAAGGGCAGGATCAAAATATGTATTGATACATAATGGAACATATTCTGGGTGAGGGGGTGGGCGAGAAATGCCATACTATATTCAGTCCCCTGGATTCAACCCAGCCAGAAGCGTAGATGGTCATAGACTCAAGTACACTTGGCCCTTTGCAGGTTATTAAATCTGCATATTGTTTGCAGTGACCTAGCCAATCCCAGACTTGATCAATATGAAAAGATACTGGAGTGGTTCAAATATAAAAGTTCAGGTATGTCTGTTTTTAAAAGATCCTCAGTTGTTATGTTTGCGGACATTTTTTATGGTGCCTTGATGTCATTACTTTTGTTGGAATATTGATTCCTAGAAATATTAAATATACACTGATGCTGAATTTCAACAAATTGATTGCTGATGTATTGTTGGATCTGGGAAGATGGGCAATTTTAAACCTGTCATTATGGGGTGCCCTGACCTGGATAGCCCAGGTGAACCTGATCTCATCAGACCTCAGAAGCTGAGCATGGTTGACCTTGGTTAGAATTTGGATTGGGAGACCTCCACCGAAGACCAGGGTTGCAGAGGCAGGCAATGATAAACCACCTCTGTTAGTCTCATGCCATGAAAACCCCGTTAGGGGTTGCCATAAATTATGCTATGACTTGAGGGCTCTCTCCACTTGAGAGCTATGACGTGAGGGCTCTCTCCACCATCACCATTATTGGGTAAGGTAAATACAGTCAAAATGAATATTATACCTAGAATTATATATGTTTTGTATGCAATTCTTTTTTAGATATCTTGCAGATATATTCATAAAATTAATACTTTATTTCAGAAGTTTATGTAGGGCTCAGATTTCTCTAAAGAGGATGCAACTTTTATTTAATGAAGGAGAATTTGATTTTCTGAATCTCAGTTTATATCATAAGGCATACTTGTTTACTTACCCACTTTGGGCCCTTTTGGAGGGAGTTAGATGTCATGACAATATCAATTTGATGCATTTTCACATGCTAAATTAACATTATTGGCCAATCCAGATCTAAAAATTGAGAGGAAAACTTTTCTATGAGAGACTTGGACAGATGGGGGATTTTTACTTCGGATCAATTAGTAGGCTATGATGATGAGTTTTTGTCATTTTCTCAGCTGAGCTCTAGATACAATTTGTCATCTTTTGCTGAATGATAATATTTACATAAAACTCCGACATTTGTGGGTATCCAAATATGGCCTTGCAGCATTGAGTGTTTCAGAGTCTCCCCACTTTTAGAAACTCCTTGAATCAATGCAGAAAACAAAACCACAATATTTGTTCATAAATAGTTGATGTTGGTTAATAGATATGATATGCAGAAACTTTGGAACAAATGGAGTAAGGAGATAGATTGCCCAGTCTTGCCAAAGATCTTAAATGTTATATAAGACCTTAAATGTTATATCTGTTGCTTCTATGGATCTTAAGCTGCGAATTATTCAGCAAAAAATTATGTTTAGGATAAACTGTAAATTGTACACCATAGCACCTTTTTAGTAAAGGAGTAAGTACAGTGTCTGATCGTTGGCATTGTACCTTAAAGGACACATCTCTTAAGCATATGCTTCGCGCATGTCCAGTTATTCTTTTGGGGAGGAAGTTATTAGTCATATTAATTTAGAATATCCATTAATTTTTGAGGATGTGTATGTACATTTAAACTTCCTGCCTGACCTAATCGATGGTCAATGAAAATGGACTCTCCATGCCTTTACTGTAGATAAAAAAGACTTAAATTACAGCACTGGAAAAACAAATGCTTACTTCCTGTGATTCAGTGGGTTAAGGATCTTACGACTTTATCAGTATTTGAACATATGGCATATAGTCTACAGCTGTGGATGGACTTATTTTTAGATATATGGAAACCTTTTATGGATGCTTATATGTAGATCTCTTACTATCATTGTTGTATTTTTATTTCTGTTCTGTATGAGGCTTGTTTTATTTTTATTTTTCCCCAATAAAATATTTTTAAATGTTTGCACTCACCTATTCTTTGGCCATATGCTGCATTTGGGATGGTGGTTAATCATGGCAGAGAAATTCACAACAGGGCACATGATCAGAAACTCTGAAACAAATTCTGCCCTGCAGAGAATCTTCACCTCTAGAATGAAGAACTTTCAGGCTAGTAAGGAACTGAGAACATAATCAGATATTAAATATAAATGCTTGTAATAGAATTGTAAGACATTCCTGGAAGCAGCTGGACATGATCCTTGATGAAAGTCACAATGTGAATTTGAAATTTACCAGGTTACCCCAAGATAAGGGCAGAAAGGTGGGGTATAAATTTTGTAAATTAGTAAGTTGATGCTGTACTCCTGCAAGAGGCACTAGTAATGACTGCAATACTACAATATCTACATTAGGTTCCATGTCATCTTCATTCAACTCCTCCTTATCTAATGGAGCCAGTACATCACTGTCTACTTCCTTACATATCTCTTTTCATCGAGCTGGAGTTAGTGCATTACCAGCTGCTTCTAACCCAGGCCCCCTTGACCCTTTCTAAATGTCATAGAGAAGCCAGAGTCTTAGACCAAGTAGAAGAAGCATTTCCATTTGGACTGGTTATGAGTAGAGGTAGTAGAGGTCCTTTTCAAACAATGCAATCCTATGCAGAGTTACTCCAGTCTAAACCAATTGAAGTCAATGGCCTTAGACTGGAGTAACAATCTATAGGATTGCACTGTTAATTTGGGAGCAGCTTTTTAAGAAAATCGATCTGCATTCTTTTGCAAACGTCACATATAACCTAGTAGTTGGGTCCTAATAAATGGTATATCCAAGATTAACAGGAAATGTGAAACTCTAGAATGCTGTACTTCTCTTTAGCCCTTCCTTTATTCTATCAAAACAAGTTTAATGGTTTGGGTTTTGTTCAAACTATATTTTGGCATAGAGTACCTATTTGGCTGTAAAGTAAATGAAATTGAATCTGAGTCCCAAATACAAATATGTTAGGGATGACCTTCTGAGATTATTCTTTCCAGACTACAGCAGTAAACAGGCATTGGGGGCGGGGTGGGGGAGTCCTCCAGAAGCATGTGTTTATGGTTGGCATTGGAATTATGTTTCCTGGTTTCTGTCCCTTTGTTCACATGACTATTTTCAGTTGATACTTCAGATGTTCTATACAGATTCATTAAAACATTCAGTCATGATTTTATGATTTTTCTCTTGGAGACTATTGTTCACTTTACATTTTGGGGACACTTAAAATTGGTTACAATATCATTTTGGGTTACATCAACACGTTTCCAAAAGGGATACCTGCTGACCAGTTCATTGAATTACTTTGGCTTTAATATGCTCCTTATCCTTAATAAACAGAATAAAGCATCTCTATTCTTATCTCAGGTTTTCAAGACAGCCCTTCAAATACTTGGCTTTTAATGTTTTATGGTTTCTCCCTCGATGGCTGCAAGGTTCTGAGTAAATCACTAATCAGTTAAATAGTTCACATAATGGACCCCCCAAAATGTAGGTTGTTAATTATTTTTTCAGTACAATGGCAATTTAATGTACCTCTACAGAGCATCATGGTAATACCTGAAATAGCTTTGGACCTACTTTAGAACTCTAACAATTATTTTTGCTTACATAGCACCAGGCTTTTGAGGATATTGATGCACTTCGAAGTCACTAATGGTGAGAACTTTATGTACATCCTGGGGAGGTACTTAAGTAGTATTAGTATCACTTGCAGGTAAGGAAACTGGTGCATGGAGAGGACAAGTGACTTTTCCAACATCTTACAATGTATTAGTAGTACTGCTGGGAAATCAAATCTTAATAGGGTGGGTAAGAGAATGAAACAAAATCTGAGACATGTGCCTGGTTCTCACAAATAAGGTAGTAAACCTCTTTCTCAGCTGTACCACTGCAGAAAGCAGTGAAGGTTCATATGATGGAATGGTGTCCATACAGTGTTCCCTGTAGGTAGAAAACTAGCATGTCAGGAGGGAAAGACTAGGTTGTGTGAAGTATTTTTGTTTGGTTTTGCGTGAAAGAACATTTATTTGTTTGTTTGTTTATAGATCACCTTTCTTATTGGCAGATTACACAATGCAGATTACACAATGTAATCAATCAATAAAATAAGACATCTGATAAGTGAAGCAGTAGGACTAGGATTACAGAAATCTGAAAACAAAGCAAAATATTAGACATGATACGTTAACAATGACAAAATGTGGAATTACATGAAATTATTGAGCAGTCGGGTTAGAACAGATAGAAGAAAATACTACTTTACACAAAGGGTGATAAACACATGGAATTCGTTGCCACAGGAGGTGGTGGCAGCTACAAGCATTGCCAGCTTCAAGAGGGGACTGGACAAATATATGGAGCAGAGGTCCATCAGTGGCTATTAGCCACAGGAGATAGATGGTATTCTCTTTGTGGGGAGGTGGTGCTCTGTTGTCTTGGTGCTGGAAGGAAGGCAGTGGGAGGGCTTCTGGTGTCCTGGCCTCACTGACAGTCCTTTAGATGGCACTGGATTTCTAGCCACTGTGTGTGACAGAATGTTGGACTGGATGGGCCACTGGCCTGATCCAACATGGCTTTGCTTATGTTCTTATGTTCTTATGTTCTTACATAGATGGAAAACAATACATTGAAAGCAAGGTAATGTACATGACAAAATATACTGTACACAGTAGCCTTGCTGGTTCTTAAACAATTGTATTATAATATAGCCCTACTGCCTTTATAAAGATGACCTGAACAATTCTGTTTTGCATAGTTTTCAGAATAGCAGAAGTAGGGGGGCATTCCTGACCTTATCAGGTATGCCATTCCACAAGGTGTGGAGAGCCACAATACAGCATTTGTACGGTGATCTTGCCCATTTGCAGTTTATGAAGTGGCACAGTCCACATGTTTACCACTGCTTTTGCTGTTTAGAAAACTATGTCTGGCACAATCCGGGGTGAGTTGGGCTCATTAATCAGCATGTCTTTGTCATATTAATTCTCTTTCTTTAGCACAGGGCTATGCTGAGCTTTTTTCCCAGTAGCATCTACAAGAACTTTTCTGACAATATTCCATTGAGTATTGTCATACACAACATGAAATGCAAAGATGTCTGTATTCAGGACATATTATTGAATAGGGGTCATGGAGCTTTTCTGTGTAAACAAAGGTTTAAAACCTGTGCTCTTTTGCTTACAAATAAAATACTGAGCTGGTATTCGACTGTAGTTTATAGAATTTTGAACAGTGTAGAGAAAATTAATGGGGACAAAACATTCCAACCCTCAGAACATTTAAGCTGATTGGCAGTGAGTTCAGGGCAAACTAAACTTTATGCAACAATACACAAAAAGTGGTAAGAGTTCATTTCTATGTGCTATTGTGATGCCTAGTAATATTGAAGTAGACAAACTGACAGGCATAGGTCTGTGGTAGGTAAGACTGGAAACTTTGTGTACAGAGGCAGTATATTCTGATTACTTTAAACTTTTTGTTTACCAAAACGAATTACAGAATAGACAATAACTTTCCCATTTTTAATGCACTGCCCTCCCATACCATACCCCAATTTACTGTTGTTAGACAGCACACACACTCACACGTACTTATATTGTTGGTTTTTAAAAACTCTTCATTTTAAAGGAAAGAGGTGGCTCTTACAAATGTGCTCATTCTCCAAAGCACATGAAATTATATTAAGGCTCTCACCCTAACATGGACATCAGAGCCAGAGTGGCATAGTGGTTAGAGTGCTGGACTAGGATCTGAGAGAATCAGGTTCAGATCTCAACTCTGCCTTGGAAACTAGCTGGGTGACCTTGAGCCAGTCACACACGCTCAGCCTAAGCTTCCTCATAGGATTGTTGTGTGGATAAAATGAATGAGCGGAGAATCATGTAAGTCACTGTGGGTCCCTAGTGGGGCATAAATAAAGTAAAAGCCGAGTATAAATAAAGTAATTTTTAAAAAAAATCTCTAAAGACATGTGTCCCATAGGCTTCCTGTACTCAAGCTTTGTCTTGGTCTTTCAGAACCAATCCTATTTCTCTGCAGGCTGGGCTAAGGACTGATACTAAGGACACCATGAAGACAGCAAACAACTGGATGTACTGTGGTTCCCTGCTTTTCTTATATGCTTTCATTTGGTTTTGGAGATGACAATGTCAGCTTGATAGGCACAGTGAGGGAGATGCAACTGAGGCAACTTTGGATTAGGGCAGGTATTTACATTATTTTGGAACATCCCTGTGTTAGGGAACTTTTTTAGTGAATAAATCTCGAGACAACACTGTAGTGGTATGGAAAATTTATTTTTGGGGACAATATCACATATTCCTACCTCTTAACTGGTCATACAGGCACAGACAAAAATTAAAGCTGAAAATAAGAGAGTATCCACAAAACTAGATAGCATGTACCCCTTTCTGACAGTTCCCACCATGCATGCATAGCGTATTATAAACATCAGGTTGCATCCTACACCTGTGCTCAGCAGAGTTATAGACCTTCCTCTAGTGCAAGGAACCTTCTTCCAGTTAAAAAGTTTCTTCCTGCACTTAGGTGAGTGGAGAGGTAGGATACAATCTACTTATCTCTTCTTTCAGCCTGAGATTTAAAAGTTATATATTAAAGCCTTACTATAGATTATCAAACGGTACACGTTAGTGACCTGCTTGAATGTTCTAAAACACCTGCATTTGCAGAAATGCCATGAAGCACATTGATTCCCTTATCACAAACAAAGGTGGAAAACCCAGATGATGTATTTCTGCATCCAGGTCTTAGTTCCCAACATACTAGTTTTTTAAAATTAAATTTCCTGAAATTTGGAATAGAATTTTATGGTTTGGCTGAGAATGTGACATACTTTAATTATTAGACCAATCTATTTATTTAGAGTTTTATATGCCTTGTTTCAAAATTTAAAGGTCCCAGAGACGGCTTACTAATATAAAATACAGAATTATATACAATAAAATTTAACTAAAAGTCATAATTAAGTTAAAATAGTCAATATAGAAAGCATCAAACGATGCATCATAGCCAACAGGTGCTGTCGCATAATTAATTAAATTTCCTCCAGAAAGCATTTTTGTTACCTCACAAGAGAGGGAAGTCCAGAGTAACTTTTGTTCAGATAAGGTTGATTCCCACAGAAAAGCACCAGTCTTAAGATTTCAGAGATCAAGCAGTTTGGTATAGGTGGAGATGGTCCTTAAGATAGGGGTGGGTGGGACTGTGCGTGTGTGTGTGTGTGTGTGTTGCTTTCATTCTTTTGTTGACTGAAGATGTCATTGTTATAGTTCCCACACTTTTGAATGCAGATTGGTTCTGTGTTAGTTAAATATATCAGTTACGGTTATTTGTATTAGTTAAAATATTAGTTATGGTTATTCCAGTTTTATGCTAGGAATGGATCGCTGTGTCCAAGTCACAGAAGAATTTCATCAATATATTCATCATGTCTTAATAGCTGTAACTCAACTGGTTCTCCCCACCCTCAGTTGATTAGCATCACTGAAATTGCAGTGGACATATGGGTGTTAAGGAATATTGTTTATCTTGGACACTGGAATATTCATGAGCATTTCACAATGTCACAACAGCTTAGCCATTGGTAAGGTAGAGTTGGCAGGCAACAAAAAAAGCCATTTAAACAAAGTATAAATCTAATGCAGCTAAATTTGAGTATGTTCTTTTGAATTGCTCCAGTAAAGCAAAACCCTCCCTGAAAATTTGAAAATTCAATATTTATTAGATTTGGAATTTTAGACTGGAACTTTGAGAAAGAATTTTGGAATTTTTTTTCTACGCTAGCAGAGGGAATCTGTTAGAATTTAGATTTGTGGGATGGGTTTTGGATTTTTAGAGGCTCCTTCCTTCTTGCATATTTTAAAATATGATTCCAAAGAAATGAAATGTTTGGGAAAGGGAATGGAAGATTTCACTTTTTGTAGAGGATACAGAAAGGGGAAAAACCCCTTTCTCATAATAGTGTAATTTCCCAAGCTTACTAACATTTATCTCGTTGTAATGCATTGTGCTGGATTCTGGGAAGTGACGTCACTTCCAGGAACTGATGGCACTTTCGGGAAGCAGCATCACTTCTGGGAAGCCGCGTCACTTCTGGGAGTGGCATCATCACGCATTTGCGTGATCACGCATGGGAGTGCGCTTTGTGCGCGCACATGTGGTAATAGAGAGTTCCACCACCTCTTTTCCCAGAAAAAAGCCCTGCCTCCACCCATTACAAAAAATACAGACTTCTGCTAGCTTTCAGCACAAGAAAGATAGGTATCAGGCAAGTCACTCAAATTAAATGAGATATTAGATGCATCATATACTCTTCTTTTAAACATTCCCACAATGTCCCTGTATAACACTAATACTTACAGAACAAAATATTTTCTGATAAAATAAGAGTCTTCCAGGAAACTGTTTTAATTAGGTTCCTTTTTGTGTGAATTTGTCCATTTTGTGGAGTAGCATTTTAGTATTAGATGTACAATTTCTTCATTTTAAGAGAAGAGAGAAAATGTCTAAAGGTAAACTGCCATCAGCATTTTAATTTTTCTTGAAAGTAATATTGGCTTTGCGGCTAATGTGGTGTAGTCTTAATGGATTAGCTCCTAAGAGCTCCAGACAATATGTGGTGTGTTTAGCATATGCAGACAAAGGACGAAGGGATCAATATTTATTCAGTTGCATTGAAATCCAGAAACAAGAAGCATCCATAGAAGTAGGCCATAGTGCACAAACTATTTCCTCAGCAGTTCTGTGTTACTAACTGTAAATGTTATGACCAGTTTGTGAACTCTTGCTGAATGTGGCAGATATGTCTATAGTCTCAAAAGACTCATGTCAGAAAGAAATTCCACAAAGAAAATTAATTACACCTTGCTTTTCAGCAGATGAGTCTATAAGCTGCTACTAAAAATAATCAAGGCTAAATTGTGAATAGCCCAGAGTGGGTGTTCAGTGAAGGAGGAAGGCCAAGAAAAAAATGTTTCTGCTTTTTCACCCTCTCCTGACTTTACTGGCATGCATGATTTAAATCATTTATTTATTTATTTATTTTACACATTTACTATTTTCTTTTCAAGAACAAAAACTGCTTTCAAGGTGAGCTGCAGAATGGAAGAATGTATAAACATTAGTTAACAACACTACTTTTTAACACTCTGGTGGTGGAATGATTTTACATTAGTTACATATCCAGGGATGCCCTGCCCTCCAGGCTTCTCAGGTGTAATTCAGAGAACCTCTGAATTCTCTTTGGAAGCTCCAAGTGTATACTTCACCAGTTGACAAATCATGGTTGCTTCTCACGTAAGAATGTTTAGGGAGCAGCATTTTGGCTGCAGCAAAGTATGTAAAAGCCTGTTTCTGCCATGTTGTCTGGCAATCTTGGGAATCAAAGAACATCCAGATGATCTATTGTCGAAGGCTTTCATGGCCGGAGAATGTTAGTTGCTGTAGATTTTCCGGGCTGTATGGCCGTGGTCTTGGCATTGTAGTTCCTGACCTTTCGCCAGAAGCTGTGACTGGCATCTTCAGAGGTGCAGCACTGAGAGACAGATTTCTCTACACCTCTGAAGATGCCATTCACAGCTGCTGGCGAAACGTCAGGAACTACAATGCCAAGACCATGGCCATACAGCCCGGAAAATCTACAATAACTATACTTATGATCTAATGGCATAGAAAGATTAGGAAGAGGCAAGTAACAGGCAAGAATAAATATAGGTGAGTCACAGATGATTTATTGGCCCAAAATGACTTTGCGTTCAGAAGGCTTTTAAAGACCATATATTGGATCAGCCCATGCCATGGTGGGCCTGTGAAAAGAATGAGTAACACAGAATCCAGGGTTAAGCAGGTTTGAACTGCATAGCAAAAATATCTGCCAGGTGAACATACCTTGTTAGACCACTGCAATAACTCATGAGTTGAGTTGAGCCTCAGGTGAACTTGTCTCACATTTGATGTTCCGTTTGATGGCAAGTACCATGCCAGGCAACTTGGCAGCTGCAGGAGTGGTAGATCAGTTCTCGTTCATTCTATACTACAGCTGTTTTTTCAATGTGTACTATGTGTTATGGGAAATCATTCCCCCCCACCTCAGTGTCAAAGATGGGTTAGGTAGTTAAAGAGCCCAAAGCACACTCTTTGCCCCCATTTTGCACTTGCACAGTAGGAAGTGTCATTTATCTTCATGTCCTCTGTGCAATTCCAAATAGGACTGCTCAGGCTAGCTGCAGAAGTTCAATCTGACAAGATTTTCTAGAGCTTTCATAAGCATGTGGAGTGTTTCCCCCTCCACTCAGCACAAGCTGGTCTTTCCAGCCCAGATTGACACACGACTGGGGGCTGCACTCCTCCCACTGTCTCTCCTTTGCCGCAGGTTAGACATGTTTGCTTTTTGCTCCAGAAAAATCACCTCAGGATGGTTTTTCTGGGCGCATCCTTGTCTCTGTGAAGAAAAACTTTGATCAAGGTTATTCATTTTGAAGGGGTCAAATTAGTGAAGCAGCAACTCAGTGCAGCAAAACATTCCATGTACTGGATCAATCAATCTATGGCATCCACTGTCGTGCACAGAAAGCACTCTTGGTTACAATCCGCAGCCCTCCCACATGAGTCAAGGGCCAAGCTGGAAGACCTCTCCTTTGAAGGAAGGGAATAGTTTTGCTTCAAAACTGATGAGTCCTTGGATAGGATGAGACAAGATAAATGCAAAATCGATTGGTTGCACTGCTGCCCACCCCCTGCTCCTTTCAACCCCAGGTATTTTTCAAGGCTTTCCTATTAAACACAGGTCTTATAGATATCATTCTCTAAGATTCTATAAGATACCTATAAGACCAGAGGTCTTATAGATATCATTCTCAACCTCCAAATTCCAGGCCTCCTTTCTCTGCTCACCAGCGCTCTGCACAGTCAGGTGGAAGAAAGAGAATCAAGCAGGCTGTACAGCAACCAAATGACCATCCTCAGAAGGGGAAGAGTCTGCAATGACTAGACGATACCCCTTCTTTTGGTAACAGGCTGGACCCTTATCTTCGAGCATGGCATAAAATCACACTGGATTATTGGGTCCTTTCTATTATAGAAAAAGGGTACTGCTTAGAGTTTCCATTCTTCCCTTTGGGATTGTTTTCTGCTGTTCATTCTGTTCAAAACTTCCCTGTTCTTGACAAGGAAGTTTCTCAACTCCTTTAGAAGAGTTTACTCTAGATATTTTCTTGTAGATAAGAAAAATGGTGGGAAAAGACCTATCTTAGACACCTGAACACGTTTTTAAAGGTTTTTTAGTTTCGTATGTTGTCTATTATTGATGTTGTTTCCATGGTTCACTGTTCTGGATTTGAGACATGCTTACTTCCACATCTCCATATATGCTGATTGTTGAAAATTACTCTGGTTCCAGTTTGTGGAACCAGAGGAATTCCAGAATACAGTTTCCAATATACAGTCTTACCCTTTGGGCTTGCCAGAGTACCCAGGCTATTTTCTAAGAGCATTTCAGTAGTGGTGGAGCATCTCTCCCTGAAAGACTGTAATATTTCCCATTATCTAGATGACTGGGTGCTCAAAGCCTCTTCCAAAGAGTCATTGTGTTCCCAGTTAGATATAGTGTTCCAACTTGGGTCTGTTGGTTAACTGGAAAAAGTCTCAGCAGGTACCAGTTCAATCAAATCAGTTTATTGGTGCTATTTATATTCCACACAGGGCAGGACATTCTTCCCTGCCCAAAGAGCTCAAGCTACACAATATCAACAATATACTCTATGTAGATCACAGACAGCCCATAGTATCTAAAAGCTCCTTGGTCTAATGGCCTCCACTGTGGCATAGTGCCCTTTGTGAGGCTATATTTGAGGTCCCTTCAAAATTGGTTTATATGTACATTCAAATTCCAATCTGATTCTCCTTGGAAGTAACTGTCTGTTCCCAGACCTATAGTTACCTCATTATCCTGGTGTTTGCAAGACTCAAACCTATTTACAAGAACCTCTCTGGGGCCCTTATCCCACAACATTCAGATTTTTACAGATGCTTCCTTGTATGGATGGGGAGCCCACTGTCAGGGGCTACATGCCAGTGGCTTGTGGTCTAATGCAGAAAGAAAGCTTCACATAAATCTCTTAGAACTAAGGACAGTCACATTTGCATTGATTTCTTTTGTAGTTCTCCTGGAAGGAAAGACAGTGCTGGTGGCTACAGACAATACCACAATGAAATTTTATATCAACAAACAAGGGGTCACTCGATCCTTACCTCTTCACAGTGAAGCAGTTTGAATATGGCAATGGGTGATAGATCACACAACATCTCCCTGATCGCCATTCACATTGCAGGCAAATCCAACACAGCTGTGGATGTTCTCAATAGAATACATATGTCCATCCATGAATGGGCCCTAGGGGTCCATTATTTACTTCCTATTTTCCAGTTATGGGGGTGTCCAGTAGCGGACTTGTTTGCTTGCTGCCACAGTTCCAAATGCCAGTTTTTCTGTTCCCTGGCAGTAATGGACTCTTGTTTCCTGAAGGATGCATTCCAAATAACTTGGCAGGGGACCTTTTTTATGCTCCCCCACCATTCCCATGTTGACCAAGGTCATTGCCAAAACTAAAAGCAGACTGTTCTTCCTGTATTCTAATTACCCCTTTTTGGCCAAGGAGGGTATATATTCAAGGGGGTTCACATCCTTCTCCCAGAAGTAGAGGATCTCAATCACATAGCCTCTCTACACCACAGCATAGCCTCCCTATACCTGACTGCTTGGTTAATAATTCCTTAGAGAATATGACTTCTAGGGTAGCAGAGGTTCTACTTTCTGCCTGTAAACCATCCACCAGAAGGTTTTATGCTGCAAAAAGGGCCAAATTTACAAATTGGGCTAACACACACAGTTCTGACCCATTCTCTTTTGACTTGCATACTATTTTTTACTATTTGCTTCTCCTCAAGGTTTTGGGGTTGCCTCCTCAAGGTGCACTTAGTGACTGTCTCCATATTCCATGACAGTGTTAAAGGTTTTTCTGTATTTTCCATGCCTTTGTCAAAAAAGTTTCTCAAGGGGTTGTTTAATTTATTCCCACCCACTGCTCTTCCTGTACCACAATGTAGTTTTTCTTTGGTACTGACATCTTTGATATATAAGCCATTTGAACCTATGCAAACCTGTAACCTTTCTTTTCTTTCTTTCAAAACTTCCTTGGTTGCTATCACATCTACCAGACAGGTGAATGAGTTATGGGCCTTGCTTTGTGACACTCATTTCCTGAAGCCACATTGGGACACGGTGATTCTCAGACCCAGTACAGCTTTCCTTCCCAAGGTGATTTCACTGTTCCACCTTTCTCAAGTTATAATACTGCCAGTTGTCTTTCCCGACACCGCATCTCATCAAGAACGCATCCTACACATGGTGGATGGTAGGAGATCTCTTACTTTATTTGGACAGGGTTAAAGAGTTTCACAAAGATAAAACCCTCTTTGTATTTTTTGTAGGCCCCAACAAGGGGCATGCAGCCTCCTCGGAGACAATTTTCAGATGGGTTGTCCCTGCAATTAGACTTGCCTATGAGAAGTCTGAAGTTCCATGTTCTTTTCTGATTAAAGCTCAGTCCACCAGATCTCAGGCTTCCTCCACAGCACTACAAGGAAGGGTCCACATTTTGGACATCTAAAAGCAGCAACATGGCCTTCAACTACCAACTTCTTGAAACATTACTCTATTGATATAGAATCCAGGAACGAGGCATCTGTGGGAAAAGTGGAGCTTCAATCATTGTTCCACTAACAGCCCACACCCTCCTCCTGCAGGTAGGTGAGCTTGTTGTTCTCCCATGTGGGACTGTACAGAGGACATGGAGATGAAAACAAGGTTGCATTTACCTGTAACTGTTGTTCACCAACTGTCTTCTGTACAGGCATACATCCCTTCCCCCTTCCTTGCTGTGGGCTGTTGCGATAGCCTGTTTTCTCCATGACGGCAAAGGGGAGACTGATGGAGGAGCACCCCACCCCGGTCGCAAGTCAGTTTGAGTGGGAAAGACCAGCTTGTACCAAGGGGGAGCGCTCTGGGTGCTTAGGAGGGCTCTAGAAAATCTTGTCATACTGAACCTCCATGGCTGTCCTGTGCCTGTGCAGTCCAGTGTGTGCCTGCACAGAAGACACTTGATGAACAACAGTTAGAGGTAAATGCAATCCAGTTTTTCAGTGACCAGCACCGAGTAAATTGCCTGCCTGCCATTAGTGTCATCTATCTTGATCACAAGATGTTATTACGTGGGGTCATGAATGGGCAGGACACCGACTTTTGTAGGAAGAAGGTACCTAAGCAGCAGCCAAACAATCAGATTGAAAGAAAATCAACCAGTAAGTTTACAACTCTCTGCATTATTGCAACATCCAACATAGTAGCAAGAATGTTGAAAGAAAAAAGAACCTTTTTTGCTGCCCTAATTTTGTAGGGGTATAGTGGGAGTTGGCTGGTGAGAACATTTTAAAATTCTACACATTCTTTAATGAAGCTTAATTCGGTTTGGAGTGTTAAAGTTAAGAAGGTCTACTTTGAAGAAAAGGTTATAGTTTTAAAATACTGTAAATTTACAGTTGAATTATTGAGAGCCGCAGTGGTATAGTGGTTAGAATATTGGATCTGGGAGGCTCAACTTCAAATCCCCACTTGGCCATGGAAAGTTGCTGGGTGGCCGTGGGATAGTCACACTCTCTCAGCCTAACCTGCCTTACAGTGTTGTTGGGAGAAAAAAATGGAGGAGAAGAAAATTATGTAAGTTGCTTTGCTTTCCTACTGAGGAGAAAGGCAGGGTAGAAATGAAGTAAATAAACAAATTATGATATCTAAATGTCCTGCTCAAGGCTAAGGTCTAAGGCAAGAGCCAAGAACATCACATAGATGTCGTTCCATAAAAGGTTGTAGGAGAACTGATGCCTTCAATTCCAGTGCAAGTAGGTGAAGACAGAGACCTCCCTCCTCCAGGAACAGACTAATAGTACTTAAAGGTGCTGTGCCTTTAAGTACTGTGCTGCAAGTACTGAGGTGATTCAGAGCCAGAGTCTGAAGGCAGGACTGTTTCCTAGGTGAGCAGATTGATTTGGACTCTTGGGGTTCCTCATGCACCTCAAAGGGGGCTCCTAGGTTGCCCCAAGTGCCTTATTCTGCAGTGGAGTTCCATGACCAGCTCCCTTCACCTCTGAGTCTTCGGCCTCTTCAGCCTCTTCATCCGAGGCTTTTTCAAGGATCCTTTCATATGTTTTGTTCTGTTTACATGCACCGCCAACAAGCTTGATGTTTTGGAGCCGTATCTTCCCTCACAGGAGTGGAGAATCTGTATTAATTCATTATGCTGGTTCATGACACCATATGTATGCTGGTTCATGACACCAAATTAACATTACAGCAATCTAAAATCTCAAATGAAATGTGGCTGGTATGAGCTTTAAAATTCCTACCCACATTTGAACAAAGCATTATGACGTGAGCTAAGGGTCACTGCGCAAAACAGAACTGGACTAAATGAAGCTCTAGTCTGATCTGATCTGCTAACCTGGAGTGATCATGGCAGAAGCAAGAGTTCTGCCGAACCTATATAAATGGGAAATTGTGGGTTGAAAGCAGAATGGATGAAGGTGAAACCAGACTTTCCACACTTGTGCTTTGTGCCCCCAAACCACTGCAGTTTCTTTTCTGGTAAGGGTTATTTCTGTTTTTGCAACTTCAGGGGAGTATTTATTTATTTACTTCATTTATACCCCACTTTTGTCCCCAAAAGAGACTTACAACATTCTCTTCTTCTCAATGTTAGCCTCAAAACAACCCTGTGAGGTAGTTTAGGCTGAGTGTATGTGACTGGTGACGATCATCCAGCAAACTTCCATTGTAAAGTGGGAATTCAAACCTGGGTCTCCCAAATCCTGGTCCAACACTCTGACCATGTTGGGAGGTTCAGCTGTTGTGGGGCAAGAGTGTGGATAGGAAGAACAACTCTCCTGTCCTATCTACTTTAAATCCTTCTCCTCTGCTGCACACTCGGTTCTTCTGCTGTCATATTAAGTAAAGCCCCTAAGAGGAACTGGCTTTCTCAAGGATCCTTTCATATGTTTTGTTCTGTTTACATGCACCGCCAACAAACTTGATGTTTTGAAGCCGTATCTTCCCTCACAGGAGTGGAGAATCTGTATTAATTTATTATCTATTCAAAACATTACATTTAAAAAATGTATATGCCCCCTTTCCACCCAAACAGATAATGAAGTTTTATTGTGTCTGGACTGCTTCTTGTGCCTCTTTTGTTCTGACACAGAGAACAATCCCTGGAACAGGAATCTATAACAGCTGTGTAGCAGGACCTTTCAGCCCTTGGATCTGGTATCACCATCTTAAGAGTGTGTGAACTTGCCTGTAGTGGATTGTCCAGGATCTTTATGCATATTGGTATGCACATCTCCACTTCTCTTTCAAGAACACAAATATTCCTTCCTTTATCCCTGTGCCATTTTCTTAGAAATACAGAAATGGCACATGTGCTTTCACTAGACATTTGTTGAATCTTTGCTTATCGCTATAGGTTTGATTACTCTTGCCTTATGTTACCAGGTATAACAATCTTAGGGTCACAGAGAATGTTTCTAAATATTTGTCTAACTCGTGAGAAAACACATGCTTGCTTCTTCTAGTAATCAAACTACAAATGTCTCCAGTTACATGTTTACTATTGTTTTTAGGGTTGACATATGGAATAATTTGGAGTTAAGCATTGGCACTATATGCTTTGCCATCTTCTCAGATGAGCTAGAGTGATGTAATACATACACATACATAGAGAGAGAGAGAGGTTTGTCTTATTTTTTCTTACGTGTGTAATTGAATGCACGTAATAAATATCACTGTGCAATATTGTAACAGGATTATTTTAGGATGATAGTCAACTTGCAATTTCTGCTTTTTATGTTAAAAGAAATAAGGGCGGTGGATAGAAATTGTGTTCAGGCTAATCTTTTTACCAAAACAGGTTACAGTGGAGTGAGTATCTTCACTATGTGCTAAGGCTATTCATGAGATAAGTAAATCAGACCTCAGAGAATATGTTAAATTCTTTTGTAAACTGATTCTGATAGTTTTGGATATTTTTTTCAGTCAGTGCTATGAAAATGTTATTGCTTGAGCTTTACTTCTAAATTATTCACTGTTAAGTCCCTTCTTCAACTTTTGCTCCCCTCTATTTTGTTTGATAGTGAAGAGCTTTGTCTTTCAGCATACCAGCAAAGCCCCCTGATATCCACACCAAAGCTTATAAATTAGGGGTGGGCATGAACTGCAAAAAAAAAATGAACCGTGCGGTTCCTGGTTTGTGCGTTTTCACAAACCATGAACTTCAGTTCGCGATCCAGTTCGTGGTTCATACATGGGGTTTAAATGCCCCTTTCCATGCCACTTAGCAGCGGCACGGAAACAGGTATTTAAAGCTGTGGATCAGCTGCTTGTCAGGGAAATCCCCAAAAAGCAGCTGATCATTTAAACAGCAGGGCTTGCCAGCTGGAACTGCCAGCCAGCCAGCCAAGCCCTGCTGTTTAAATGGCTCTGAGCTGTGGGGAAATGGCCATTTAAACTGTGGGTGGGGCTTGGCCGGCCGGCCAGGAACTCCTGTGCAGGGGCACGGAAAGGGGCATTGCTTTTTAAAATGAACAAAACGAACCAGCGTACCAATTTGGAAGTTCATGGAAAGGAGCTTCCACGAACTGCTGGTTCGAGAACCACGAACCGGGACGGTTCATGGTTCTTTTTGGTTCATTTTCCGTTTTGTGCCCATCTCTACTATAAATGCTTACATATGTGCCTGTTCACTTGTTTCCATTTCGAAGGGGGTTGTGGTTCTGTTTTATTTGACATACAGCAGGATAATACTTTCATCTCAGACCTTCTCCTCCTCCTTCTTTTTCTTCTTCTTCATCATCATCATCATCTGCCATGGGCCGTCTCGTTGGTGCTCATTCCACAGCTTACAGAGAGCAACATTCGCAATTACCATCAACTAAATGTGCAACATGCCCTTTTTATTACGTATTTGAACACACACAAAACCATAGAGTCTCTGGTGATTCCTATAGAGGTGTGACGTCACTTATGGGTTTTTCCCAGAAGTAATGTCACACAGTCACTGACAGCTGCTCCCCCAACCAACCCCCAGTCTTCCAGTGGTTGCCATGCTAGGCCTGGTAACTCTACATTGATCCCTTAAATGTTTTACCTGCTTTGAAAATTGTTCAGCAAAATAGGCAAACGGTAATTTATTGAGCATCTTCTGGTTCATAGTGAGCTCTGAGTCATGTTACTATGGCCTAGTTCTTAAGGATGAAACCGCACTGCAGCTGAGTACCTGCATGGCCGAGTGCTCCTCCAAACAAAATAAATTGCATTCACACAGAAAAGTAGCATGTCAGGAAGAAGACTGGATTAGAACCCTTTATTCTGACATCAGTTTTCTATGAGTATATGGAGGAGCATTCACTGATGTGAGCTCGCAACCACAATCTGAATTGGTACAGCCTAGATACACAACCTCAGTGAGAATTGAAGTCTATGTCTATATTACTTTTTAGGCTATCAGTATTCACATAGAAATACCTATATATTTTTTCTGTTCTGTGGATGTTCCCTTCTCCCACCCAAACAGTATGATTGATTAGATTCCTTCTTATTGGTTCCCATGTGTACATTGTCAGCATCAATTGTGTTCTCATTTTGAGGACTTCAAGCGTTTATAACATCATCCCTTAGGAGAAAGTCATTCTGATGAGGAAACCTCTCATCACCTGTCAGCTTTTCCCCAGGTATTAGTCTATAAGTCGCTTTATTGTTTAATTTTAAATACCAGCAGTTTGGTCCCATCAGGGTTCACTTAGAGCTCATCTTTTCAATACAGATTACACTTGACAAAAAATATTCCCTCCCTCCCCCCATATCTAACTAACATAATGAATGCTTGACAAATTTCCTTTGAAGTCCACAGAAAAACTTTTACACCAAAATATTTTTTCTTCTTCAGAGCTGTATTTGGATTTCAGTGTGAAAATTTTAGTATGTCACTGTACTTCAGAGCCACGGTTTGTGCACCCAAGTTCTAGCGAACACATGTCCCAAGCATTTTTTGGTAGTAGCTATCATTTGTATTTCTTATTATTTTTATTATTTATTTACTTTATTCATAGTCCACCTTTTTCACTGAGATTTTAAGTCAATACAGTCAAATAGCATGAGGCATCTAATAAACTATTTCAATAGGAATCTGGTTACAAAAATTAGAAACAATGCAAAAAAGTATTCGACATGATATGTTGAACAGTGCAGAAAATGGTATTATCTGATGTATGAAACTGGACAGAATAGAGGTCAGACCAACAATTATATTTATATTCTTGGAACATGAGATGGGAGAATAGATTCCATGACTCAGACCTTTTTTTGTTTCTGCAAAAAATTGAAATTTGGTGCATGTAGGAAACCTGGTTCCAGGAATCTCGCCCCCCCCCCTCACTTCTTCAGGGGCATTGCATGTTTGTTGTGCCTGTTATACAAGTGGGAGCCTAGTAATTGTTTCTGTTGAACTCAAATCTGACATCTAGCTCTTGAACAGTAATACCACATATCCAAGAGCTGGAGAGTCAAAGCAAACTCATCGGATCTCTCTATGAAATATTCCACCTAACATTGCCACGTCCCAGCACAAGAATAATTCTGGGCTGATCTATCCTTCACCCAATATGCTTTTGGCTCCCAATTTCCCAACTTCCACTTTTTTTAAAATGGAGATGAGAGAATTGGTTCTGGTTCTTCCAGTGACTCGATGCTTGTAAACAATCATGTCACTGTATGTATGTGGTCTGGTTAGGACATTGCAGGATAAGTTTTTAATTAAGTCTGGCGCAAAGTTCCTAGAAATAATTTCCTCTCATCGCCTACATTGCTTTCCTGGTCCCATGTATGACCCCATAGCACCTATACATATATGTTTATCAGGGCACTAGCACAATAGACTACATCTCAGCCTCGTTATTACAACACATCCACCATTTTGAGGTAGGAAACGGCTAAGAGTGATCACTGCCCCTTAAATGTGCTGCTTGGCTTTTCAGATGCATTTTTTTCTTAATAAATTGCAGGAATCTTCCAGAAGGGGTCTAACAGGGAGCATGAAGAATCTAATGGCCCATTTACCCACAACCAAATATTGCACAAATCCTGGAGGATGGTATCTTTCACCGTTTACACCAAGAAACATTGAGGGATGGTTTGGATACTCTGAAGTCTTTAAGGAACTTGTCTGCCATCTCAGACCCTTACTTTCTAGTGATAGACCTTTAAAATCCAAATTACATCCTTCTGCAGACTGGTTTGACCAAGAATGTAGAAAACCTAGGAAGGAGCCTGTTCACTGCAAGTAACAAGTATGTTTCCATGAAACCAGAGCTCCTCTCACTGCTCTCATATCTCTGCAGTCAGCTACAAGAAACTCTTAAAGCAAAAGAAGTATTTTTATTTTATTTTATTTATTCAATTTTCATACCACTTCTATTCAGCTAAGGTATTGAAGCAGTTCACAACAGTTACAACAGGTAATGACAGAACAAAATATAATATTCAGTAAAATCACAAAAAACAGCTTAATACAAATAATTAAATAAACACAATAAAACAGCTTAATAGAAATAATTAAATAAACATTCCAGTTTATAAAGCCATGAGAATAACATAACAATTGCAGGTAGCTAAAAATGCACAGCAATTTGCTCTGTGTCACAAAAGAAATATTAGATAGCAAAGACCCGCTGCCAGAATAGTTCTGCCTTACAGACTTTCTGAAACATCAACAGGTCCTGCTAAGCATGAGTGCTTTCTGACAGTGCATTCCAAAGGGAGGGTGCCTCAGTCATAAAGGAAGAAAATCATGCCACCCTGGGGCCGGGAACCACCAGCAAGCCCTGCAAAGGTGAACAAAGCAGATGAGCAGGCCACTACTCAAATAGTCTAATAGATTAGTAGCTCAATGCTATGCAGAGTTACTCCAGTCTAAGCCCACCAACTTCAGTGAACTTAGACCAGATTAACTCCACATAGCACTGCACATCTTGCATTTCAGTTTATTATTTGGTTCCAGATGTAAACTGTTTCTTAATACAGTAAAACCTGTGTTAAGCAGTGACCCAGCCACTATAGCCTGCTTTCTAGGGAGAACAGACGGTCAGCAGAATGGGCTCCAAGTTTCATCTGAGTTGGTGATGCCCATGGCCAGGATTTAACCACTCCCCTCTTGCACCCTGCCCGATGCTGCCAGTCAGCTGTAAAGGGCTAGGCCACACGGTGTTCCGGCATTTTACATGCTGCACAGGTGATCTGTGGTATGTGGGCTGGAGACATGTTCTGGCAATAGTCGTCATCTATTTGCTGTGCTAGAAGAGCAGACATGAATCCTGGCCATGGTTTGGTGAAGCAGCATTTTGATTAATTGGCAACCCTGGTTCTCCAATAATAGCAATTAACAAAGGCTTCACTGTGCGAACGTGGGGCATAGTCCGTGTGGGCAAAGTGTCCTATGGTAGAGGGCTCACCAGAAGGCGCAATAGAATCCTGTGTCCTCTCACTCTGCTTGTTCATACATGCCACAAGGGGAGGGAATAGAATAGGATTCTGGTGTTATTTTTCCCACATGAGTCCTTCTTCCACAATGAATTGTGTCTGAGTATTTTGCATTTATTTGCTAGGTATGAAAGGAATAAAATTTCATCGCATGGTGAAACATAAATCTTGAACAAACTTTTAAAAACATAGAAGGCTTCAAAAATCTCAGCATTCAAAGCACAAAATTGTGTTTTGTGGTCTGAAATTATGTGCAGTAAAATCAAGAACCCAGTTCTGGTGTATGGGAAACTGCAACAGAACTGATTATGAACAGAAATGGAAACTGACAAACCTATTTTCATTTCCCTAGATGCTTTAAAAAAGCCAATTGCCTAAATACATAAAGTAGTAAATTAGATTTTAAAAATTGTTTCTGCTTAATAACCCAAAGTGTTATTAGTAATACAGGTAAGGAAATTACTTAATAAAAAAAATCTATGGTTTTTAACCTGGCAGTGTCCCTTTTAATTAAGTCATAAGAAGTCCTCAGATGAAAGATATTATAAAAGTGCAGTATGTAACTTCTATTATTTATAACAGTATGCGAAAGGTCTACCTGAAACCGATTAAACCAAGCAGTAGCAGCAGCACCAGAGGCACACACATATTCTCTTACTGCTTAGCTTCCTATCACAGTGATGTTCACAGTGGCTATTTAGCCCCTTTTTTAAAGTTGCCACTTTCTTTTTCATTTAGGACTTCCAGATCTTTCACATACTTTACTTATATTTCAAATGCAATTAAATACATGTCAGATTCACTCAGGTTTTCAAAGCCAAGTGATACAATAGTGTTGGCAAGCCAAGGATACTAAAAAGTGTGTGTTTGAAGGGGGGGGGGCGTAAATTTGCAAAACTTCTTTTAATAACCTTGTCGCGATGACAGTGTATTTGATTGGAGCCTAGGATGGTTTTACACAGACATAGAGTCCGGAATGGGAAGATAATTTTCTGCCTAGATGCGACTACGTGAACTTTTGGCTGGCCTCTGATGAGCTTCATGGCTGGGTGAGGATTTGAAAGGAGGTCTTGCCAGTTCCAGTGTGACACTAAGCATTTGACTGCACTAGCTCACCAAATCTGAGACTTGCAGTTTCTCTTTAATGTCTAGTCTCAGCGTTATGAGCATAACATAATGTCAGTGTCTGAAAAGATGTGGAGAGTGATTTGCAGGCCAGTGCTGAATGGGGAGGAGGCTTTATTGTCTTTATTATGTTTCCCCTAAACTCAGTAATGATAACCTACCTCACAGGGTTCTCGTGAGGATAAAATGAATGAGAGGATAACGATGTCAGCTGCTTTGGGTCTCATTGGGGAGAAAGATGGTATAAATGAAGTAAAATAGAATAAATGTAGTTATAGCATCTACTGTATTCATAGTTTTGCCTTTGTGAGCTATCTATTTCCGAAGTCAATCCCTAGTGTGGACTGACAGTAGAAACGGTTTCGGGGGTAAGAAAGGATTTCTATCATTATAGAATCATAGAATCATAGGGTTGGAAGGGACCTCTAGGGTCATCTAGTCCAACCCCCAATTATTAGAAATTCCCTATCCCTGCATAAGAATAAGAGTGCTGCTGCCCCCTAAACCAGGCAAGCAAGGTTCTGCGGATGTATGCCCATCAGCAGAGAACAGCAGGCAGGCATTTGACCTTGCTTACTAGAGCAGGGAAGTAATCACAAGGGAAATGAGGATTAAGCCCCAAGGATGTTCATCCTTAGTGGGTGTAATGTAGTGACTAGAGCCTTGGATGAGGCCTAAGAGCAAATCTCTGCTCAGCCATGAATCTTGAAGACTGACCGTGGGCCTGATTCTCTCTCTCAGCCTATCCCTAGCCTACATTGTAAAGTTGTTGTTAGAATAAGTTGGAGAAGGAGCGAACTGTATGTATCACCCTAAGCTCGTCAGAAAAATGCAGGGTAAAAATTAGAAAGATAATTGTATTGACACACACACCCTAAAATTCTTTATGCTGAAAAGGAAATATGTCTGTTCACCAACAAAAGAATTATACGGATGGGAATGAACTGGACTCTCTCATTAATTTTCATGGGTTTCCATATGTTTATTAATTATATATAACCCAAATATATAATTTACCATGATCCAAAGGACAAAAGCTATATTTAGAGTCCATAATCCTGCACACCCTAATCCACTGCAGAAGGCATTAACTTTAACAGCAGCTGCAATAGCACAATAGTTCCTTAAGCTGTGACAGGTGAACATGGCACAATTTTGTGCAGCTGTTCATTGTTTTTCTACCGATAGAACCTGAAATGATAACAATGATAATAACAACATCAGCCCAAAAAATGCTTCAAGAAGCAAACCTTTGGAACAGCTGTATGTAACGTGAACAGCTGTATCATTGCTTGTCCTATATTTGGTCTTTGAAAATATTTGTTTGCCTGCCTTTAATTTCTAAAAAATAAATCAGCCAATATATAGTGTTTACTAATGCCATCAAAACACACTATTTCCTACCACATTAATTTTTTTTGAATAAAAATAATATCTTAATATGCATCCCTTAAGCTAATTTTATATATGGGTCTTCAGCTCCCAGAACAGATAAAATATAATAATGTGTTATGGTTGTCAGTGATGAAATGACAAATGCATCAAGAATAAGCTTTTTCTTGATTTTTTTTTCTTGGAAGAAAAACATTGAGGTAAGTTCATGGGGTGGAATTTAGGTCTCCTTGATTGTGTGCTGTATTCCGTTTTTTTTTTTTTTTTTAAGATCTCCCAACTTTAGGCATAAACAGGGAAACTAATTTATAAAAACACATGGGTTTTCTTTTCCCTCCTCCTTCATGTTATCCCTTTTCTCCTTAAGAGACACCAGCTGAAAGGGAAAGTGTTTTGTCATGGAGAAAACAAAAGGGCTTTACAAAATGAAAAGAAAGATGGATGGTAAAAATGAGGATAGACCATTTATTAGTTTGTGAGTAGACTGAAAAGTAGCATCCGTGTATGAATTAAGGTTTGGTGATTTTAATATCCAGTGTATCCGTTTCTTTATATCAGCATGTCTAGATTCTTTTGGTATTTGCCCTGATTTTGACCTTGTAAGTTGGAAGCCATAGCAAATGCAAGTTTACTGACATTTGTAAAGAAGCTACAGTAAGTTTGGGGCAGTGCTCTTTTCTCTGTATTGATCTGTAATGCTGGACTAGAACCACAGTCTGCACCAGCCATGGCCACCTCCATGAACAAGTTGTTAAACATGCTTTGCATTTCTGAAACCTCTAGGGCTGTCTCATATAAAAGCAACTGACCACATGAATGCTTTTATGAGATTTTTACCCTGGAAGATGAAACACATAACAAAAGCAGCCTCATGTGATGAACCTATTGGTAGACTATATCATTGTAAGACTGAATGGTTGAATATTCTTCCTCACCTCCAAAAAAAATTCCTTACATCTCTAAAACTAACAAACTGAGGGCAAGGGTGAGGCCTATTACATGTGCAGGATTTTTTTTAAAAAAAAGTACAACCTTTCACAAATTGAACATTCCACCATCCAACAGAAGTGGTACAGTCCTGCAGCAAACTCGCCACATGAGCATAATTACAATATTTCAGCTCACAGAGGAGAAATGATTTTGTGTTAATGTAAAAGCACCAAGTTACTGATTCCCATTGAAGTTATCATCAGGTTGAAAACTCAGCAGTTTTCTCATATTATCATTGCACTGAATGAATAATTCTTTTGCTCTTAAGCAGATGACTCTCAAGCAAGCACCCTATGAAAACGGCAGTGCAGGAAATGTGATTTCTGAACACAGATTGGTTTACGTGTATTTAACTACAGTTGCAGTTTGTTGGAAGCAAGCAGCTTCTATACAGAAGTTACAAGCTGCTTTTTGTACTTCTCTGTGAAGAATAGGTGGTGTTTAGTGGGGCCATATTAACAGAACATGACTTGTCACAATGATGACCAGGGTTGTGCTGTGCCACCAGGTGAACACAACAGCTGCTCTTGCTGCATAGGTAGTCCTTGAATCCCTCTGTAAACATTGCTTTGCTGGCACAGAACTGGGATTATAAAGTATTCCTTTACTGAGGAAGGTTTCATCACGCATGCTTCTGCCATACTTCCTGGTATAGTGTGGAGGGGGACCTTATACCTCTCTTTGATGGCAAATATATTTATTGCAAATATCTGTGGGTGTTGCGCAGCTTGCCATTGGGAAGATGTGTAAACACTCCCTTCACACAAAGTACCCAGTGTGGAACTGCAAACTCGTTCAGCCTCCATGTTTTGCTATTTCTCAGAATGGGGAAAGCAATTCTGAGCAATTAAGGGATCACTTCTTAATGCTGATTTTAATCTCATGAAGTACCATTGCGTTTATTGAACCTTTTCTCAGTTCATAGCCATGCAAAGGAAGTCAGAATCGGGCCCTGACTAAGGACTTTTAAGATTTAGCCCCAAGATTCTAATCCTTCTGTATTTTAATTTTTAAAGTGTAACCATGCTTAGTGTTAATAGCCTTTGCCTCAAAGTTCATTTAAAAGCAAACTAATATGATTTTTCTATAAAATGCCAAAAAACCTAAAAATAAAAGTTGTGCTGTGCTCAGCCAGGGTGGGAAATTCCATTGTGGCTTCATGCCCATGGCAGGTAGAGTGGAATTTAATGAAGGAAACTGCTGTGTTTTTGTGTCTTTCTGTATGTTTTTCCTTTAAAACCGAGAGCTGGGCAGGCTTCCCATTTGACCTGATATGACCCAAACAAATTGCTTCTTATATAAAAACAACTGCAAACTTAGAGAATGTGAAAATGTGCACTGTATCCTTTTTCCTCCAACTCTTGGGGAAAAAATGAAAGCCTGAGAAACAGGAGAGCCTTGTCAAGATTCGTTGTGTGCAGCTATCACTCAAGTTTGATAAAGGGAGATTAGAACAACAGGTTTCCTTGTGCCAGAGGGATTCTTTAGAAGTTTGATTTTATTATCGGGTTTTTTAGTGATTTTTTTTTACAAGTGAGGGTTGGATTTTAAGCAGACAGTTTACTATTTTTATGACTGTTCAGAAAAGGGAGGAGCAAATATGACTCTTAAGGAGGAAAATATTTCGTGCATTATTCCAAAGCTAAAAATGAAAAAACAAGGCACTGAGGAAGAAGAGAGAGGGGAGGGGGGGACTCATCGCCTGTGCCTCAGATGTAGATGATTTAGGGTGCGTCCACTGATATTGTATTCAGATGTGTTGCCTTGGCATATATACTGCCAGATTTATTTTAAAAACAAAAGCAAAAGGGGCATTGTGTGCTCATGAAATGACTTAATAAAGCCCTTCCCTTTATGAATTATTTTGATCACAAGTCCTGTTGTTTAAATTTTCTAAAGTGCTGTGCTTTTTTAAAAATGTCCTTCTTTACAGAACTGTCTGTTCTGAAGTTGGCACCTTCCACATAACAGCACGCAGAGATTAAAGGCGGGGGAGTAGAGAGGCTTTAATCAGACCAGAGGGCTAATGTGATGCATACTGAAGCTCAAATCTGGTATGAGAAACAAATGAAATGAATTTCAAGGTCTTGGCAGTTCTTGCAGCATATAGATAAATATAAACAGGGGGAATATGTCTCTTTTCCCACCCACCAAACCATAAACAGTTGATCTTTGATTTCAATGGAACTTTCACATAAGTGGTGCTTGGGATTACAGCCTGTTTTATTAAAAAGCCATTGTAATTGAAATAGTTTTCAAACTCTTGCAATGGGTGTGGGAAAGAGCTTGTAGCATTTGTATTAATTCATGCATTATGTAGCAAAAAGAATGTCCAAACTATCTGGAAAAAAATACTTAGATGAAGTGGAGGCTGGGATTCTGGTGGCCAGTTGGAGCTCATGGAAAACAGGATCTGCCCCTGAAAAGCCGGTCTCTTTACATCTTGGAAAAGGACTGTTTACTCTGTAAGTATTCCTCTTATGTGGTGTTTTAAATTTCAAATCCCTTGCTGAGTGTGGTAGCACGTTAGTATGTAAGGAGACCTCTTTCTAGCAGGGGAAGCAATTCTGTAGAACCCAAGCCCATAAGTATACAATGAAAACATCCAGTATTTTTCACGTTTTGTTTGTCTTGTGTTAGCCACATTCAATCTTCAGAGAGAGATAGGATACAAATAAATAATAAATAAATAATCTGCAAAAATTGGTGCTGACATATATTAAATTATATAAAAGTTGGCTGGAATTCTTCAAGAACTGAATGGAGTTTACTGGGTAGTCTCAAATGTTTTAGTATGTGCCAAATATCAAAATTTAGAAAGTGACCTTTAATAAAACACAGTAGAAAGCAATGTTAAACTCCAAAATGGAAGTTTCTTTGGAAGATATGTAGGCCAAATCTGGTTTCTGCTTTAGGATCTAGCCTTAGATGCCTGAGCATAATAATGTTAAATGTTAAGTCTAGTGCCCAACCTGGCACAAATAGATATTGTGGGTGCAGAAAGATTTCTTAAGTGTATAACATTGTCGTTGTTTAGTTTTCCAGAGTCTGAGATGCAGTTTGTTTTAGTGATCATTTTAGTTGGCATATGGTTGTGTGATGACTTTTTCCTATTTATTTTGTAGACTGGGGTTCCGTCCATTGTTATGCAAATTTACTGTCTTGCTGTCTTGCAGTTAGAAGACTCTGCCCTACAGATCTTTGATCATGTGAGGAATGGTCTAAATATGTTGCATTTATGTGGTCTTGTTCTTCCAGGAGGTCAGGCACAGTAATAAATAAAGCCCCATCTGCTTTGTTAAACATGACAGTTTTATCAGTGTTAAAATGTGGATTGAGAGGCAGAGGTGCAGGATGGTATGGCCAAGGCCATACAGCCCATTAGTTCACCGTTGCCTTCCTAAGTAGTTGTTTGTTTAGTAAGTGTAATAAATGTAGATCCAGAGGAGTTAGCCATGTTAGTCTGTAGTAGCAAAATAGAAGAGAGTCCAGTAGCACCTTTAACCAGCGGCTCTATACACCAATATCCCACTTGCAGATGGACTGCAAGCCATCAGGATCAGGAATATTATCCCGGACAAAACCACAGCACATCTCGCCACTGAACTTTGCAACTTCATATTCACTCACAATTCCTTCAAATTTGGTGACAGCTTATATCTACAGGTTAACAGCACAGCCATGGGCACACACATGGCACCACAATATGCCAGCATATTCATGGTGGACTTGGAGCAACACTTCCTCAGCTCCCATCCACTGAAACTACTCCTATACTTAAGATTCTTGGATGACATCATCATTTGGACCCATGGGAAGGAAGCCCTTGAGAGATTTCATCAGGACTTCAACAACTTTCACCCTACTATCAACCTGAGACTGGACCACTCTACACAACAGGTACACTTCCTGGACACCACTATACAACTACATAATGGACAGATAAATACCACCTTGTACTGGAAACCCACCAACCAATACTCATATCTACATGCCTCCAGCTACCACCCTAAACATACCACTCGGTTGATTGTCTACAGCCAAGCCTTACATTACAATAATATCTGCTCCAATGCTCTTGATCAGGACTCCCATTTAAGAGATGTACAACAAACATTTTGGGGGCTACAGTACCCACCTAATGAAGTGAGGAAACAAATCGACAGGGCCAGACTAGTACCCAGAAACAGCCTGCTCCAGGACAAACCTAAAGGAACTAAGAACAGAACACCACTGGTTGTCTCCTACAGTTCCCAGCTCAAACCTATCCAATGTATCATCAGTGACCTACAACCCATCCTGGAAAATGATGCCTCACTCTCACAAGCCCTGGGTGGAAGATCTCTCCTTGCCTACAGACAGCCCCCCAACCTTAAACGACTTCTCACCTACAACCATGAATCGGCTAGCAGAGTCACCAACACAGGTACCAGACCCTGCAACAGACCCAGATGCTAGCTCTGCCCTCATATTGACCCAGGAAATACAATTACAGGACCCAATGGCGTCAACTATACTATCTCTGGCTCTTACAGCTGCTCATCCTCCAACGTGATATATGCCCTCATGTGCCAACAATGTCCATCTGCTCTGTACATTGGACAAACTCTGCGCAAAAGAATAAATGGACACAAATCTGACATTAAAAATGGCAACATCCAGAAACCAGTGGGAGAACACTTCAATCTATCAGGACATTCCATCAAGGACTTAAAGGTCACTGTAGTTCAACAGAAACCTTTCAAAAACAGAATCCAACGGGAAGCTGCTGAATTGGAATTCATATGTAAATTTGACTCAGTCAGGCTTCGATTGAATAGGGACTATGAACGGTTATCTCATTATCAGAAGTAACTGATTTCATTATCAGAAGCAAACTGATCCCATTATCAGAAGCTACTGATTGCATCTACTCCCCCCTCCCCTCTCCACCTATATATCTGACCAGTTTCTTCTTACCCTCCATGCATCTGACAACTGTGATTCTCGAAAGCTTATGCTACAGTAAAGTTGGTTAGTCTTAAAGGTGCTACTAGACTCTTTTCTATTGTAATAAGTGTGATGTTGCAAACAGGACTGTTAGTAGGGAGGGAGAGATAGGATAATGTAATGCTAAGGATAATGTACTCATTTCCTCTGTCCTGCCCATGGGTGTCTTCAGTGTGCAACAGTGGCTCTTTCTAATGCTGTACAGCTCTGTGGCCTTGTGATTCTTCATTTTTGTTTTACAACACCATGAAAGGGGCTTGCTTGCACTTTTCAGCCTATACACAAAGGACAGTTTTCTCAGGAAGGAACTAAAATGAGTGTACCAAGAAAGGGAAAGGAGAAGAAATGAGGACATCAGCAGCACTGTCTGTCCAGTCTAATAAAAATTATTAAATTTTTCCCCAAAACTTTGTTATTATTATTCAGAATAATATGAGTAAAAATGGGCTTGGGGGAATTATTTTAAAAAATAAGAATCAACCTTCCAACAAAATAATGGGGATGGCCTACAGTTGATACATATGCAGTATAACAACTGTGGATGGATTTAGATTTTGTGGTATCAAAGTGTTCTTATATGAACTTGATTAATTTTTTCTTACAGTCTTTGGGGTAAGAACAGGAACTGTATAGAATTGTGAGGGAGGTGAAACAGAATATATTTCATAGGAAGCAATTTCGGAACTTGGGCCAGCTGGGAAAGATCAGTTATGCGTTTCCCCCTTCCCTTTCAGGTTCTTTGACACCCCCCCCCCCAATTTGCTGGAGGTATAAACCAAAGCTAAGAGTCAAAGTGCTGTTAGCTTTTTGATTGTTGCCACTATCATTCCATGTTACCTGGTTCCCAATAGATGTTGTTAATATTTTTCTCCCCCCATTGAGGTGATGATTTAGTGCATATACACATACACATATATATGTGTGAATGCATGTGTGTATGTGTGTTTGTATATACACATATGTGTGTGTGTATGAATGATTTTGTGTATGTTGAGAGAGAAAGAGAGGTTCCAGTTCCATCCTACTGATTTCAAAACAAATAGTGGAAGCATAATTTTAGACTCTTAAAATATCCAGTGAAATCTTTATTCCTTTAAATCATTAAATTATAAAACCACTGTTTTGGGGTTCATCGAGTGTGGTCCATGAATAGCTGCATTAATTTTGCTGACTGTAATCTCCACCTAGAGTGGACAGTAGTGAGTTAGCAGGGCATCAGATGATGAACATTAATCTTACAAATGAACTAAAAGGGCAAAACTAACGTTTTCTTTTTCTTTTTTTATTGTGTGTCCTGCCCTGTAGGTCATGTTCATTGCCTGAATAAAATTCTGAATAGTGTATCTTCAAGGACCTGGAAATTGACAAAGACTTATTCTTTTCTTTGTTTTGTTTCCTGGAGTTTTTTATTGTTATTATTATTTCTGGCAAGTTCAAACCTTCTGCAACATGCTGGTCATATGTTCATTCTTACTGTTTATAGAGGAAGAAAATAATTATTCTTGTCCCTGGAGCAGCCGCACTGCCGTGTCAGTCCTCTAGGCGGGCCCACTATTTCCATGCTAGTGTGTAAAAATAAATCCAGGCACTAGAAATAGCTGTTACCTTATGATACTACCTTTCAGAAGCCAAGTGACTTAACAGAAACAGTGATTTTATTGACTGCAGACCAAAAAAAAATGTCTATAGTAAAAGCTTGCCTATGCTTAGTCATTTGTTTGTTTAAAGGAGTCACATTACTTTTCAGTGACTCAATTCCTCCTTGCAGTCATTGGGTAATTTCAGGAGAGAAAAGGCCACATAAATTCCTGCAGTATAACAATATCATCCATTGTAAATTCATGCCAGCTAGGAAGCAATGCATTAGTTCAAATCAGCACATATTTGTCAATTCCCAGAATGTTTCAGATTTTTGAGGGCAATTCAAATAAAATAGTGATGATGCTGAAGTATAGTGTATATAGTGCTGCAGGCATGATGAGAACTCTTATTTGGAGCTTGTGGACTGTCAACAAAAGCATTAGGGACACTTGAGACAGGGAGCTTGGTAAAATATCACCTGTTTTGAATTAATAGCATCTCCAGTTAAGGGATTTCAGCTCGCTGGACATCAAAAGGCCTGGAAAGCGAGTCAGGGTTGAATAGGTGAGCACTTCCTTGTACTTTAATTCTTATTTTATTGTTTTCCAGGTGTCTACGTTTATCAATTTGTTTCTGATCTGATGCTTACAAAAGTGCACAAAATAAACTTTAGAAAGTTTATGAACCTGAAAACATTTACAGCCAAATACTTGTTTCCTCAGAAGTAAGCAATACTGAAAGTATGAGGCATACTTTGCAGAAACTGCGCTTAGCACTACATCTGTGCGTGTGTGTGCGTGTGTGTGTGTGTGTGTGTGAGAGACAGAGTTATTTTCCCCAAAACAACAATACTGGTGTCTTGAATTATACTCAACATCAGCTTACTTTGTGTATACCAAACCCATAACCACTTGACTTGATTCCATTTTTGCTCTAATGCACAAAACACCCCAGTGCAGATTTAGCTGCTCTTCTGTTGATTTATTCAGTATACTCCATCTTTCTGACTCATTACTTTTTTATTATGTCACCATGTTCTTCTTCTCTACTTTCCTTTGAAGATTTCAATTCTTTCTGTTGAGATGAGCCCTCTTCACCTGAATAGGATTTCTATCGCTGCTATACTTGAGTTTTGGGTTCTGTGTCTCTAATTGTTTTATTTGGGGGAATCTACACCACAATTTTCTATTGAAAACCTTAAAACTAGTTTAAACAAATTTTATTTTCCACGTTTTAACAGAATCAAGGCAAGAGGAAAGTCCTAGCATCAGTCCTCAGGTACTGTTGGCAACCAGTTCAAACAGCTACAGTACAGGTTGAATAAGCTTCCACTTTGTGTGCTCTGAGCAGTTATATGAAAATGCTATAGTGGTAGGGGGATTAGTAAATAGTTTTTGTTAAGGTATTTTAGAGTTTCATAATGGCCCTTGCTGTTCTAAATGTTCTGAACCCATAGCCCTTTAGCTAGAAGCACCGAGTCATTACTGACCCATGGGGGGACGTCGCATCATGATGTTTTCTTGGCAGACTTTTTATGGGGTGGTTTGCTGTTGCCTTCCCCAGTCATTTACACTTTACTCTCAGGAAACGGTACTCATTTTACCGACGTCGGAAGGATGGAAGGCTGAGTCAACTTTGAGCTGGCTACCTGAATCCGGCTTCTGCCAGGATCAAACTGAGGTTGTGAGCAGAGCTTGAGCTGCAGTACTGCAGCTTACCACTCTGTGCCATGATAATTTTCAACCTACCAATGCATAGAAAAACATATTTTTAAAAAGTAGGCAGTAAAGAATTATGTGCCTAGGCAAGCCCAATCTTGTCAGATCTCAGAAGATAAGCAGGGTCGGCTATGGTTAGTAACTGGATGGGAGACCTCCGACAAAGACCAGGGTTGCAGAGACAAGCAATGGCCACCTCTGTTAGTGTCTTGCCATGAAAACCCCACCATGGATCACCATGAGTCATCTATGACTTGAAAGCACCCTCCACTACTGAAGAATTATGGAAAGGAACAGATATAGTCAAAAGATACACATATTCTTTGTGCTACAAGCAGAAATAGTTCATGAAGAAGAAACAAGTTAAAAACATGTTTTCGGGCATTAAAAAAGCATATTTTAATAGCTTTTGGATGTATTTGATGATGGAAAGTCTAAAATCAATTTTCCAATGGAAAATTAATTTTTGAGGAACAGAGATCCACAGTAATCCTTTTTGTTACTAAAGTTTTTTTCTTTAACTTTCAAATCTACTAAGAAAATGCTTTTATTCTGTCTAGCGAATGCTCTTAAACTTGTGTTGCCCTTGACCTCCTAAATTTTTTCTTGGATTTTGAAGCCAGATGAGTCTGACAGCTATAATCCAGAATAAAAGTGAATGTCACATGGTTTCTGTCCAACAGCCAATGGTGTAAGATTCACTTAAAATCTATATAATGCTCCATTCCATTTTGGACAAGGAACTTCAATTAGACATGTGCGCTAGATCTGTATTATGAACTTATACAAATCTTTCGGAGGTGACTATGTCACAATTCCTAAATTATGTTCTGTGATGTTTAATTTTGACGTGTACTTTGTTGCATTCTCCATGTAGAATGTAAGTCTTTTTTTACTAGCAATATGATGGATACGTGGACTTTTTCTCGCATTTAATTTTTTCTTGCAGCTACAGTCTTTCCAGTAGAATGCACTTATTACTTTTTTCGTTCTTCAAGAACGTACACCAAAATCCTGATATCCAACTCTCTTTATGTCTTTTGTTCTTGAATTAAATTAGGTTATTAGACAGTTGCCTGAAACTTCCTGTCACAAGACTGCTCTTGTGATTTTGTGCATTCAGTCCAAACCAGTAAATAAATGACAGACTGGGGCTAACACAAGAGCTGGACTGAGCTCCTGGGCTGCTAGTTGCTGCTTGCTCCGTGAGCTTCTCCTTTCAGTCGAGTTTCAGATACTCGGCTAGGAGGCAGAATGTTAATTCTCAGTCAGTTGTAATATAGGCAGCTGTTTGTCAGCTGCAGATGGCTCATTGGTTCTTCATTCTCAGCATAATTCCATCAATAGACTGTGGCTGCTGGACAGGATGGAAGATTTCTTCCCCTTCCTGTCTCCTAGGGTTGGAATAGCGAAGAGAGTGTGGCCACCCAAGGAGTGCTATTGCTCTTGTTGAGACTCAAACAGGTTTTTTTATTGTATGACAGGTTAGCAAAAGGTAATATTTGAGAACTCTTGTCTTACCATAACACCTTCCCACGTGTACACCTCCTTCCATAGTAAAAGAAACAGTACTGTTCTTAGAATTCTGTACCAGTAGTCACAAGACAAGCACAATTTGTAAATGGTAAATATAAGAAGTATTACAGAGTGTGCATCCTCTTTACAACTGGCCAGTGTACAGTTCTTTAAATATTTTATTTATTAATAAATAAATAGTTTTAAAGAGCACTGACTGTACACTGGCCAGTTGTACATATTTGATAAACATATTATCAAATAAATAAATAAATAATTGACAACTGGCCAGTGTACAGTTCTTTAAATATTTTATTTATTAATAAATAAATAGTTTTAAAGAGCACTGACTGTACACTGGCCAGTTGTCAATTATTTATTTATTTATTTGATAATATGTTTATCTTACTAAGACTCAAAGTAGATTACACAGTATAAATCAATTCAATCAATGTATGAATACAGCAATCTGGAACATACCAAATTGAAGAAATGCAGAAATGTATAAATATAATAAAGTAGTGACTGTAGGGCTGTACATTCAGAAAAAACATAAACATAGTATACGAAGTCCATGACACCTAATATACAAGGCCATGCCACAAGGTGAGGGCCACAACAGAAAATGCACGTGTATGGGTAGATGTTGATCTTGCCCATTTGTAAGTGGGTTGTGACAGAGGTTTCAAGTTCAGTCTTTCAGGATCCTCAGCCAATCAGTTTCATACAATGGAATGAAATGGTGAAAGAGAAAAAAGGAAGAGTTTGACAGTTTAACTAGCAGCCAATGGACAGAGTTGGGAATTGTTGGGTTTTGGTGGAAGAAGAGTTGGGAGGTCTGCTGGTTAGGCAGGGATTACCTTAGGTTCTTTAGATATTTTGAAGATAGGTAGGATTTGGGTGCATGCTACAGCTAGCTCCCAATTATAACCGAGCTGCAGCATTCAGTACCAACTGGAGTTTTTGAGTTGACCTCAAGCACAGTCCCATGCAGGGCTCATTTCGAGGGGGAATGTGCAGGAACGTAGTTCCGGTAGTTCCCCAAAGAGGTCACATGTCAGGTGGCCCCGCCCACCTGACTCTCGGCCATTTGGGGCCTGTTTTGTCCTGGATTGGGGCCAAAACAGCCCGGATCGGGCCTCTGATGGGTGGTGGATCACTCTCCTGTTCAGCAGCGGCCTGATCCTGACCATTTTCAGCCCCTTTTTGCCATTTTGGGCCCACTTTTGGCCCTGAATGGCCAGGATTGGGTCCAAAGCAGCCAGGATAGGTGATGTCAGGGTTGTAGCATATGCAAATCCATTATGCTAATGACACATTTCTGGTGATGTCAAGGGCCATGGTATATGCTAATGAGTTATGCTAATGAGTTCCTCCAGCTCTTTTTCTACGAAATGACCCCTGGTCCCATGTGCAGTAATTTACAGTAGTCTAGTTTCGATGTTACTGTGGAGTGGATCCAGGAAGCCAGATGTTCCAAATGAAGGTAGGGAGATATCTTTCAGGCTAAACTAAGTTGGAAGAATGCATTTTTTTGCAGACTCAACAACTTGCTTCTACAGTAGTAATGGTGGATCCAGTATAACCCTAGATTCTTCACCGTCAGCAAAGGTCAGCTGAATCCCATCAAAAGTGGAAAGTACAGTGTCGTTCAAGAGCTCAGCCACCCCAACCAGCATAACCTCTGTCTTGTCAGGATTCACTTTCAAAGCATTTGCTCTTAAGCCATCTGACACTATTGGTTAGGCAGTGGCTCAAAACCTCTACTGATAGTCATTCCTAGTGGATTAAAATATAAAAGAATGTATTTTTTCATTATGAAAAAACTGATTTAAAGTGCTCACTTGTATTTTAAATCCCTAAAAGCCTGCAGAACATATACTAAAAATAAAGTCAAAACAAGATAGAGAGGTGTGAGCTTCATAAAAAGCAGCATGCTTCAATTCTATTCATTGCTGCAATGGGACAAGTATTGATTAATGCAAGCTCCATTTTGCAATATGGAGCTTTTTTTGGTACATTCCAGTTTAAAAATTGTGCTGGAAGGAGTTATAAAAAAGTAAGTTCTTGTTGCATTGTATAAAATATATTATGTGTGAAGAAGGTGGAATCCTCGATATTGGGACTGGCTCTGATTGTCTCCATTGGCTTTGGCATGTTTCTCTTGTTGTCCCTGTCTTCTGTTGCTCTTGGTCTGATGCCACCAGCTCTGGCTCTCTTCTTCACACTCCTTGCCTCTTTCTGCTGCTGACTGCCTTCACTACCACTGTGTTTTTCTCATAGCATTTTGGATTTTTAATGGACCAAATAGGTTTTTTAACTAAGTTTTTTCTGCAAAATTTCAGTAAACAAAAGACCAAATAAGCTACATCTTAGGCTGGTTCTGAATCCACTCAGATTATTCATCCAAAACAGCAGGCCAAGAGTCAAAGGCCAAACATGAGCCAAATTAAAGTTTAATTCACACTTCTGGCCTTGCCCAGGCTTTTATGCCTCCAAGAGGAAAGTTAAACAGAAGATTTGTTTTGATCTTATACAGTTGGCTGAGGTGATACTAAAATTTCCCTCTGTGCTGAAAGAACCTCTTGTCATACCAAACGTAACATGATAACAGACCAATGTCTCTTTCACTGATTTGTCTGGCCATGGGGCAGCCAGTCATTGTCTATTAAATATAGTGATACAGTTTGTTTTCAGACAGTGACTAGCAAGAGATACAAAGTGGCATAGGTCAGACAATGTGAAGCCATAATTTTAACTATTGATTGTCTGAACAGAAGCCACTCTACTAAGTTGAAACTACAGTTCAAAGCTGCTTTATTAATTACAATATGAACTATGGCTTGTGTTATACATGGACCTGGTCATATCCTGTCTTATTTCCCAGTGATGCCCTTGCACACTCCCCAGTACAGAAACACCTGACCAGAGCAAAGACAATGAAACCGGCTTTTATCAAGACAAATCAGGATTTCAGTAACCTGAACCTTGGGCCGAATCCACACTTCTCAAGTTTTCCGTTTTTTCCCCGCCCATTATTTGCTTCTCAGAGGGCTGTTTACATACTCTTACCTCAATCCCGCCATTCTCTCGCGTCTTTCGCGTTGCGCCTCAGACGAATTTGTCATGCGTTCAAACGCTTCTCTTGCGCAGTTCTCACCATGGATGTGGACAAATAGAAGCATTTCACAAGGAGACTGCCCCCTTCAAACCACCCCACTTCCGTGTTTGCAGCCTTTCCGGAATACCATCCCTCTTTGCCATGCAATTATCAAGCTTTTCTACTCTCTCCACAGCATGCCTGCCTGCCCGTCTTTCCCTTTTTTTTTTTTTTAAAAAAGGGGACTTTCCCAGCATAGTTGCACAATGCCGGCCATAAATCTTAATCGGGGTGCTGCAAAATCCCCGCAGAGACATCAAGGGGTGGCGTCATTTCCATTTTCGTGTCATTTTTAGGATGCCGAACAGTCGGAAATATTGGTGGCTGTTGAAATTACCATTATAGCAGAAATCTGTCATTCTAACATTACATTCAAGCATCAAATAATTAGTCTGCCCGTTTGGAGAGTTTGGATCACCCCCACCTTAAATATCAGTTCAAATTAGCCCACCAGAATAATGGTCCAATGGATTTCAAAGAAGAAGGAATAGAATAACATTAACCAATCACAGGCATCATAGGGGTGTAGCCTCGCCATAGCAATTTAGCAAAAAAACACTATAGCGGAAATCTAATGAAAAAATGGGGGAAAAAATTAACATGATGTCGTCATTGGCGACGTCAGATCTAAACCCGCCCCGTATTGCGCGGTTCTACCAGGGATGTGGACAAAGTATAGCGCGAGGCAGCGGCAGTAAGAGAAGGGATGTGAACACAGACTGGGACATTGCGGGATAGAATCCAGTGCAGTTAATGCACATGAAAAGCGGAAGGTAGGGAAGTGTGGATTCGGCCCTTGGTTTCACACAGTCAAACTAAACCATGGTTTCCATTATTTCTGAACTGAGCTTATATCGTTTTAGGAACATCCAAATATGAATTTAGAGAATACGCTATTCTCTGTAGTATTGCTCAATCTGTACTCTGTAGTATTGCTGTTTTCTATAGTGTTGCTCAATCTGATAAACAACATATTAATTTTTGCCTGTTCTCACAGCATTAAGGAACATGCAGATACAACTTTCTGGAAAAGTGCCACTTTTAGCATTTTTTGTTATGGATTCTTATCCCATTGTTAGCACTATCTGCTTTCTAATTTACTTATTGTGTTTGTGTTGTATATTGATACTGTACTTGACCTGAACACACAAGAGGACTGAAGAAAAGCAACTCATGGCCAGAAACAATATCCAGAATGATTCTTACATTGGAGGTGGATTTGGCTTCTTAATCTCCATATTGGAGGCGATAGTCTTGGTCCCTGACCCAAAGGAAAAGACTAGTTTAGTCACACTCCAAATCATCCAGCATAAGATAGTTATTCTACGTAAGATTTCCTGCAATATTATTACAGCCCCCCCCCAATATCATGTAGCCTAATTTTAGCCTAATACATGGTAAGTTATTAAACAGTATGTCTTGTCATAAACTTTTGTAGACACTGAAGAACATTTTCTCTTGTTCTAGACAAACAATAGATTTTTCCTTCTGCACTTAGTGCCCAGGAAGATACTATTACCAGTAATTTCAAACTGTTGATTTCATCCTCTCAAACTTGTTTTGGCTTTTTAATGAAAAATCAAGTGCACTTTCTGCCCATTTCAATTGCCACTGATAATAAATACTTGTTCGTGAGTGTAGAACATAATTGGACCAACTCATTTACATGAAAGGCTTGCACTTACCCTTTGGTGCTTTTCCCATTCCCATCTGAATATTTAATTAGTTATTTCATTTTTACTCTGCTTTTCTTCCAAATGTGAATTCAGTGCAGCTTACATTTTATCCCCATTTTATCCTCACAACGTTTTCCTTCCTCATTTTACCCTCATAACAATCTTGTGAGATAGGTTAGCATGTGACTGGACCAAGATCACCCTGCAAGTTTCCATGGTACAGTGGGAATTTGAACCTGGATCTTCCATATTGTGGTTCAACACTCTAACCACTACACCATACGACACACGGTATACGTTCTGAATATCCCTCAGATTCTTTATAACGTTTTATTTTCTTCATTTATACCTCACGTTTCCCCCCAACGGGCACCCAAAGTAGCTTACATAATTCATTTTATCCTCACAAGTATATGACTGGCCCAGCAAGTTTTTCAGTGGCAGAGTGAAGATTTGAACCTGGATCTTCCAGATCCTAGTCTGACACACTAACCAATACACCATGCTGGCTCTAATAAAGAGAACAGCTTGTGATAGGACAGTAGATGTTCTTTCGTACATAGTTCTGTGGCTAATGAGCAACTCTGATTTATTTTTAAATAATATTAGTTGCATTATCTGCCACTGTGGCTGAAGTGATATATAATATCAGTAATAATTAACTACAAATTATTGTCAGTTTCTATAAGGAAAAGGTATTAAAATGTCTGTAGATCAATAAATGATTAAGTAACACGTAATAAAACATTACAATTATGAAGCATTAAGTAAGTAGCATAAACATTGTTAAAAAGGCTAATACCATTAAGGACTGGTGTTACAAATACAGTTTAGGGCAGCCGCACTATTGAAAAGTGGGAAGAGATTCAGTAAAAGGCCTGGGTGAAATGAAAAGATTTTTCCCTGTCACAAAAAAAACAAGTGTCATGTGAATATCTCTGGAGAGGAAGTTCAGAAATCATAAAGCATAATGAAAAAGAGCCTAAAATGAGAGGATAGAGGGAGTGAGTAATCTGTAGTTTAATTTAATGGTTTAATCCCAAAATTTCTTATTGAATCATCACAAATATTTGAAAAAAGGAACTTTTTCCTCTATTGTTCCAGTTCCTTCCCCTCAAGTGCAAATGTATATAGGAAGAACAAAATGAGTGAAAGCATTCATAGTGAGTGCTGGGAAAGAAATCGCTACTTGCTGCTTTTGAATTGATGCACATTGAATTTCTATTTTCTAGTAATTGTAAAAAGACCTTGTGCTGCCAACAGATTAAAAAGTCCTATAATTAGCCCAAGGTTGGGTTTCACTTAATTTCAGGTAGTCAAAACTTTCTCAGTCAAATTGCTTTATAGAATTGATTTGGGATTGGACATAGTTTTTTATTTAAAGGTAGAGAGTGAAAAAAATATGTATAGTGGTGATGATAGAGGTGTTAGTGGTGTTAGTGACGATGATAGAGAGTTTCCGTACTTATAGATTGAAAGTTCTACAAAATGAAATGATTTTATAAATCAGAACTCTTTAGATAGCATTCTGATTTTCAAAACGTGAACTTGAAAATCTAATTTTCTTTACATGTGAATTATTTGCTTATGTCTATTATTTATTATTTATCTGCATTTCAAGGCAGATTACAAAGTGTAATTCAGTACTAAGAGTTTCTGCTGGCTCAGAAGCTCACTGGGATATGATTTAAGCACTATTATGAGAATACAAGTGATATGTATGACGGGAAAAAATTCCCTTGGAACAGCTTGCAGGTGCTATTTAGGTGAAAGAGATCACCATGTTCAGAATTACATAATTCCCCCCCCCACACACACACAAACACATTTAGTTGTTTTTTATTAATTACATGTTTTTGTGGCCTGCAAAGTATAAATTAATCAGTTGAGGCAGGTGTTTGTGTGTATATGCTAGGGTTGTCAAACTCCAGGTAGGAGATGGAGTTCTCCTAGAATTGCAACGCTAGTTCTAGTTTAGGTGGGTAGCAATGTTGGTCTGCAGAACAGCAGGATCGTCGTCGTCCTTCTGTGCAGCCCCACATTGGGACTGCGCAAGCGCAGGCCAAATGTGTGTCTGCACAGAAGAGACTCGACGATCAACAGTTACAGGTGAGAAGCCCTGTTTATTTTAGTCCAGTGGCACCTTAGAGACCTACAAGGTTTTCAGTGTAAGCTTTTGAGAGTCAGAGCTCTGAAGAAGAATGGAGCTCTGACTCTTGAAAGCTCGCACTCTAAATATCTTATTGGTCTCTAAGGTGCCACCGAACTCAAATCCTGCAACTCTAGCTCCAAGCTACAGAGATCAGTTCCCCTGGAGAAAATGGCCTCTTTGGAGGATGGACTCTGTGGCATTACATCCCTGGCTGAGCTCTCTCTGCTCCCCAAACTTTGCACTCCCTAGGCTATGCCCCCAAATCTCCAAATTTGTGTGACTAATGCATGTGTGACTAGGGTCTGTTTGTTCCTTACATGTACACTCCAGTACTGGGAGTAACCTTCTGCATCCTAATCACTTATTTAGCTGCAGTTATCAGCACTATTGGGTCGGTAACCGGCCTTTGGCTGTCACAGATACATATGACTATTGCCAAATAATATCTAATGGTGGTAGGTGGCATCTTAAAGGCCTTCAGAATGGCCTTGGAACAGAGCACAGCAGCCCAGGATGCCATCTGAAGCACAGGATGCCATCTGAACTGCTGGAACAGCTGGAACAGACTTTATGAAAGCTGTCTACAATCCTAATAAGCAAGTTTGTTTGGAACAAAATCATTAAGACGTAATCCTAAACATCTTTATTCATCCTTTTGTCTTAAAATGTAAAGTTACATTTCCCCTACACTACTGTCAGAAACAGAATTATATACCACGAAAAATATTCTTATACATGACAATCAGTGTTAAATTTCCCCCCGCAACATCTTAAAAGGTTGCAGATCACCTGCAGATCACTAATAGAAGCTTAGGATTTCTTAACTAATGACGTTTCGTAATACCTTTAAAAAAAAAACAGATAGTGTTCAGCTGGATGCACATCTTGGCTCTCTAAAGAGAAATTGTTCAAATAATGTATATTTTACAGGGAGTGGGGGTTGCCTGGAGCCTGTTTATTAGTTAATAACCTCCTCCTACCTCCTAGCACTAATCTTGTAAAGAACCTGATTTAATAAATCCAAGAAATTATTAAATAAACTAAGTATTTTATATTACTTGTCCTCTTTGAATCAAAATTGCAATACAACAGAATTACATTTTATAAATAACACCTTTCGTACTAGCACCACAGGGCATGGTACAAAAGAATCTAAATAGAACATGAATGCTGTAATCAAATGCAGACCCCAGGAAGGCAGATTGAAAAGGCATGTTGCTGGTTAGAGCAACAGACAGGGTAAGTATAGAGGGACACAGCATTGAAACTTGGTTTCAAATACAAGGGCACAATAGACTAAAAATTGTTTGCTTACCTTTTCCAGAATATGACTGATGCCTCCTGCATAAATGACCTAGGGCTGTTGGGTTTTTTTAAACATACAAGGATTTATGGATGGGGAAGCCGAGGCATGGTGGTAACACTTGTACTTAAGTTTTCATCCCTTTTTGTATTTGCCTAGCTTTCCATTGAAGTGCTGTCCTGCTTATTAGCATGGATATCAATACTGCTATATTAAGTTAGTGCTGGGTTGAATTTTTGTGAGATTCAGGGCCACGCTACAAGTGACGAATGACACTTGAACGGCAAGTGGATTGAGTGGAGGGCAAGTGAACAGGGAGAAATACACTTGCCGTTCAAGTGTCATTCGTCACTTGTAGCTTGGCCCCCAGTTTTGGACTGAAAGCTGCTGTTTTAATAGCCTGACAATATTTGTGAGAACAGCTGTAAAGTCTATACATTTACTCTTTCCTTAATATTCTGCTGCTTTGGTGCCATTTTTTTATATTAAAAGATTTTATCATTGTGTGAATCTAGACAATCAAGGGATCGTGTATTGAACATGACAACATCAAGACACAGCACAGTGAATCAGATTTCACCATATGAGGACCTCTGTCCCCATTGCCCTCATTCTGAATTAATCACTGCCATCATGTGCCATCCATCCACTAATTCAGTTGATAAACCTTTCTTGAGGGAGTCTGTGTAAGGAGATTCTATTATTAGAGATTTTATCTGGATATTTCTGAACCCCATCTTTCACAAGTATAATAAGGACAAAGGGGGTTGGAAGGGTATTGCTTCAGGGTTGTTGGTTTGTTTGTTTTTCGAGGTGAGGGGATTCCCTTACCGGTTCTTCCTTAATTCTCAAGCACTGGCAAAAAGGTATGTTTAAAGGTAATAGACAGGGCAGGCCTAAATTCCCTCCTCTTCTTTCGCAAACTTGTTACCAGGAAACTATAACTAGCCACTAATGACTTCATTTTGGTTCTTATTGTCAGGGCTCGCCCCGGCCGCTGCTGTGCAGAGTGCCAGGCTCTGCCTCCAGGGGGGTGTCAGGGATACTGTGGGACCCTGCTCTGTGGAAGGAGGGGTGGTATACCTCACCCTGACCCCTTCTCAGTCCACTCACTGGCCCACTCAACCTGATCCAGCCCTTGTTATTACTTCCCTTCTTCTCCTCCTCCATCAACCTTCCTCCTTGCATCCTCATACTCTCTTACTTCCAACCACTTCTCCTCCACTCCATCACTCCTACACAACCCACCATGAACTCTCTCATGAGCCAGCTTGTATAGGGTTTTCTCCAACTTCCCCCACCCTTCCTTCCAGGCTCCTTCCCTCTCCTGATGCTGCCCATCTGTGCCTGCCCTCAGGTGTTCTTCCCCTATCATTAGCTTCTCCTGGCCTCTCTTGCAGGGTGGGGCTGAATGTATCCCAGCTGGGGCTTCCCTCAGGTGTGCCTCTTTTCCCTCCTCCCTCAGTCTTCCCTGCAGGACAGGGCTGGCAGGACCCTTCCAGGCGCAGCTTCCATTGTCTTTGCTCATGAGGAGCTGGGCTGGTCTCCTGGAGTTCAGCCAACCCTCTTTGGTGGTTGGGGTTGCTGGTTTCTCCTAAGGTTTGGGCAGGGGCTTCCAGTACCTCTATCCCCTCGTTGGTACCTTGGACTGGTGTGTGTGCCTCTTGCCCTTTGGGGTGGGGTTGGGCAGCATGCCCCTGGCTGGTCTTTCCCTCTGGCTCCCTTTTCCTTTCCCTTGCTGTTGTCTGGAGCTGCACCCCCTCCCTGGGGCTTCCTGCGCCTGCCACTGGCATCCCATCAGCTTTCAGGTAAGGGGGCTGTGGCAAGTCCAGGGTGCTTGGGGTGCTCAACCCCAGACACTTATGAAAGCTTTGCTGTTGGACTCTGGAATTGGTAACATTGGTTGGCATTTTGGTGTAGTTGTTAAAAGCATGGGATTCTAATCTGGAGAGCCGGGTTTAATTCCCCACTTCTCCTCCTGAAGCCAGATGGGTGATCTTGGGTCAGTCACAGCTTCTAGGAGCTCTCTCAGCCCCACCCACCTCATAGGCTGTTTGCTGTTGTGGGGATAATAATGACATGCTTTGTAAATCGCTGTGACTGGGTGTTGTTTAGTCATCCTGAAGGGCGGTACATAAATCGAATGTTATTATTATTTAATTCCATAATATGAAGAAAAAATCCAAACAGTATAATAAAATATAGACCAGAATATTAGTTGAGTCTACAACCTAATAGTTGATTTGTTTGCTGTTAGCATAGTACATATATGGCAAAGGGATAAGAACCAAAATATATCTTTGACTAGGAAATATTATATTCCTTTTTGTAACAGATTAAAGACTACTTAATGTGAAATGCGGCCCTTGTGGAAGCTGCCTGAAACTGTATTCATGTGGCTATCCATGTGACGAACTAACCATTCATGTGCAGCTGCTCTCCACACACCCTGGCTGTTATAGCATGGTTGCTCATAAGGTGTCCTAATCAACGATGGGCAAGTTTTGCAGTTATGTGGAGATCACCTTCTGTTTGGTTGCAGATGACCAGCATAGCAACGTGATCAGAAATGCAGCATTGTGGCAGCCCCTACATGGTAAGCGGTTGGTGTAAAGTGAACAGTTGTGGATCTTTTTTATTTTCTGATTATGAAGATCCTTTTTTGTCCTGGGAAGGGTAAATTATAGGCCATATAAAGAATGTCATGCAGCAGAATTTAAACAGCAGTGCACTTCATATATCTATAAAACAAACAATTACCAATTTCCTGTTTAATAGGACAGATCTGTCAGATATCATAAGCATTTATGAAGAATGTTTTATTCTTCTGACCACATAAACGTATTAAACTAGTAACAGTAGTTTTCAAAAAGTTGCACAGGTCACAAAGGGTAAAATAACCACCTAGTTACTTGCATGCCTGGAATCTCTATCATTTCTAACTATTAGGAAGGGAAGTAAGTTTCATTTTGCAGATGAGAAACTGAAGGACAAAAAGCGTTAAGCTGTTTGTCATTTCCTTCCCTAAATTCTGGAAACATCATGTTTGAACCAATGGAACTATCTTCAGAATAAATAGCTTCACAATATAACCCAGTATACTTATCTCCATATGGAACTGCAGTGCAGAACTTTTATTCATAGTATTTCCTAATTCTGGTGTTTTAATGAGCAAGAACATTTTTTCCTTAGTACAAAAGAGTTGGAGTAGATTGACAAAGCATTGATAAAAGATACTGTGCTAATAATCATTTAGCTAATTTTGGTACTCTATACTCTATTTTATAATCTCATCTTCAATATGGGACAAACAATTTATCCCTCATTTAGCATAATTTTAGATACTTCTATAAACAGTAGATTCAATATAAGTCAACCAATTTAACTTATACTCTATATATTACTTTTTCTACATATCTTCATACTGTTTTAATTATATAATTATATTATTCTTTCATTATGCAACTATCCACCAAAAATAGTCAACCAATTTGACCCATATATACCTCCAAACCAATTCAATCAATTTAATACATTAATATATATTTTCCCACCTTACTTAAATTCCTTCATTGCAATTATAAAGTTATCTCCATTATACAATTATTGCCAGAAATGAAATTAATTAGTTTCTATCCTTATAATTAGTTAATTTCTATCATTATAATTCTTGTAATAACACCTATAATACTTAATGCTATATATAATAGTCTAATAAAGTAGTTGCTTAGAAATTCTCATTTAACTCTCCACCCCCCGGTAAAGTCACCTCCCTCTACTTTTATTGTATTTCAGTAATTTTCAAACTGCCACAGTTCTCCTCCCACCTCCCATTTCTTCACTAAATATTGTTTCAGCTTCTCCCAATCTGTGTTGAACTGTCCTGGATCAAGGTCTCTCAGTTTCCTTGTCATTTTGTCCATTTCCGCCATGTACAGCAATTTATATATCCAATCCTCAATAGTTGGCACTTCTTGCACTTTCCACTTTTGCGCGTACAAAAGTCTAGCCGCTGCTGTCATGTAAAATAGCAATGTCCTATATTGTGCTGGAATGTCCTCCATTCCCAAGTTCAGTAGCAGGAGTTCTGGGTTCTTATTAATTTGAAATTGTAAAATCTCACTTATTACTCTTATTATTTCCCCCCAGTACTGCCTAGCTACCTCACAAGTCCACCACATATGATACAAAGATCCCTCATGCTTTTTACATTTCCAGCATTTATTAGACGTGTTCAAATTCCCTAGCGCAATTTTCTTTGGTGTCATATACCAACGATAAATCATTTTGTAGACATTCTCTTTAATATTGGTGCATGTCGTGATCTTCACTGTATTCTTCCACAAGTATTCCCACGCCTCCATTGTTATTTCCTTATTAAAGTTTATAGCCCACTTCACCATTTGCACTTTAACTGTTTCATCTTCAGTATACCATTTCAGCAGCACTTTGTATACCTTAGAGATTTCCTTTTTATCCTCTTGTAAAAGTGCCTGTTCTAATTCCGAATTCTCCATTCTTATCCCTCCCTTCACACAGTCCGAATTATAAAGATCTCTGATCTGTCTGTACTGAAACCAATCGTAACTTGGAGACAACTCGTCCTGCGTCTTTATTTTGGGTTTAGAAAATTCCATTCGGGTTATCTCCTTGTATGTTAAACACTGTTGTTCATTATCGACAGTTCTCGGATCTATTACTTCATATGGAACCACCCATGAGGGGATTCCATCTTGTAGGTAATTTCTGTACTTCTTCCAAGTTGTGAATAGGCTTCTCCGAATATAATGATGTAAGAACATAGAGGCCGCTTTTACTTTATCATACCATAAATATGCATGCCATCCGAATATTTTTTTATATCCTTCTAAGGCCAGTAATTTCCGGTTTTTCAGCATCATCCAATCTTTCAACCACACTAAACAAATTGCGTCATAATAAAGTCTTAGGTTGGGCAGTTGCATTCCGCCTCTTTCTTTTGCATCTTGTAACACTTTCATTTTCACTCGAGGCTTTTTGCCTGCCCAAACAAAATCTGATATTTTCCTCTGCCATTTTTCAAACTGCTTAGAGTCTCGGATAATTGGTATTGTCTGTAACAGAAACATCACTCTTGGCAACACATTCATCTTAATTACTGCAATTCTTCCCAACCATGACAAGTTCAGTCTGTTCCATTTAATCAAGTCTTGCTCTATCTGAGTCCACAGTTTCTCATAGTTGTTTTTAAATAAATCAATATTCTTTGCAGTCAGTTCAATTCCCAGATATTTCACCTTACTTGTTACTTCGCAGTCTGTTATTTCCATTAATAGTTGTTGTTTTTGTTTAGTCATATTTTTACATAATATCTTTGACTTCTTTTTGTTTACATAAAATCCTGCCAAATCTCCAAACTCCTTAATCTTCTCTATTACTTTTGGCATATTCTCCATTGGATCTTCCACAATTAACATTATATCATCCGCAAATACTCTGACCTTATAGGAAAAGTCCTTTATTTTTATTCCACGGATTGCATTGTCTTCTCGTATCTGTATCATCAGTATTTCCAAAACCAAAATAAACAACAGTGGAGACAACGGGCAACCTTGTCTTGTTCCTTTACCTATAGTCAATTTCTTGGTCACCTCGTCATTCACCACAATTGCTGCACTCTGGTCTCTGTAAATTTCCTTTACTGCTCTTATGAATCTTTCTCCCATTTGTAGCTTTTCCATGGTGGCAAACAAAGTTCCAGTTCAAATTGTCAAACGCTTTTTCAGCGTCCACAAAGAAGAAACCAACCTCCTTGTCACAACGTTTGTCATAGCATTCAATAGCATTTAAAACTGTCCTTAAATTGTCTTTAATTTGTCTATTTGGCAAAAAACCAGCTTGCTCCTCCTCAATAACTTCAGAAAGCCATCCCTTCACTCTTTCCGCCAGTATCTTCGCAAAAATTTTATAATCATTATTAAGTAACGATATAGGTCTATAGTTTTTCACGTTAGTCAGATCTTGCCCCTCTTTGGGGATCAGTGATATATTAGCTTCACTCCAAGTGTCTGGGATCCGTTGATCCTTTAAAACACCATTAATCACATCTTTTAGGAATGGTGCCAGTTCATTATAAAATTTGGCTGTAAGTCCATCCGGTCCTGGCGCCTTTCCCAAGTTTGTTGACTGTATTGCCTTTCTTATTTCTTCCTCCGTTACTTCATTGTTCAATTTGTCTCTCCAAGCTTCCTAAATTACTGGGAGCTTCATTTTCTCCAAATACGTCGCTATTGAGTCTTTATTCACCTCTTTTTTATTATACAATTTGACATAAAATTTATAAAAGGCTCTGCTAATAGCTGTCTGTTCCAGGTACACTTTATTGTCCTCACAGATTTTATTTATTATTTTCTTCTCCTTTCTCTTCTTCAATTGCCATGCCAAATATTTCCCAGGTTTATTTGCGCCTTCGAACGCCTTTTGATTCATTCTCTTAAGATTCCATTCCAATTCTTTATTATTCATCGCTGTCAGCTGTTCTTGAAGAATTTTAATATCCTGGTAGATTTTCTTTTTCCCTGGTCTTTTCTTTAACTGTATTTCTTTGGCTTTTATTTTCTCTGTGATCTCCTGTCTCTTCTCCTCTTTTTTTTTCCCCTGGCTCTTCCATTTAAGTCCATTAATATGCCCCTAATTACTGCCTTGTAGGTGTCCCATACCTTGTTGGTTGGTACTTCTCTATTCATGTTATATTGTATGAAAAACTTTGTTTCTATTCTCAACATCTCCATATTTTCTCCCTCTTGCAGCAAATCCTCATTTATTCTCCATCCTTTCCTTTTACTCCTTTTCCCCAACTTCCACATAATTGGATTATGATCTGAGCCTACCATAGGCATTATTTCCACATCCTTAGTCCAAAGCGCTAAGTCTTTTGAGGCCCAGATCATATCAATTCTTGATAGCGTAGAGTTTCTCGCGGAGAAAAACGCATATTGTCTGCCTTTGGGATTTTGTCTTCTCCATACATCTTCTAAAGTTTCCTGTTGCGTCAATACAAAAAACGTCTTTGGTAATAGTCCTCTTTTCTTTTGTGCAGTTACTGACTTTTTATCTAGTTCCAAGTTTGTCACTCCATTGAAGTCTCCTGCAAGAATTATCTGGTCATAAGAAAGTTCAGCTAATTGCTTCCTCAAGTCCTCAAAGAAGCTTTCTTTTGCTCCATTAGGTGCATAGATTCCAATCACCAATACTCTCTTTAAATTCGATATACATTCCACTGCTAAAAATCTGGCTTCCGCATCTTTCATCACTAACTTTGGCTGTAGCTCCTCTTTTATATACAATACCACTCCCCTTTTTTTCTTATTAGAGGCCGCTACAAAATCACTGCCCAATTTATTCAATTTTAGATACTTTGCATCCTGTTTTCTAATATGAGTCTCTTGCAAACATACAATATCACATTTTTGTTTTAATAGCCAGTGGAAAATACTTTTTCTCTTATTCGGTGAATTAAGTCCATTTACATTCCAAGATAAAACTTTGCACTCCATATTCATAATCTTGTTGCTGGTAAGTCCTTTTCATTGTCCCTTATAAACTGCTCCATCTCTGATTCAGATCTAATGCGCTTTTTCGCTCCTCCAAATTCAAAGGACACTCCTTCTGGTAGTTCCCATCTGTACCTTATTTTCATGTCCTTCAGAATCTGAATTAGAGCTTTATATTTTTTTCGATCTAACAACACCGATCTGGGTAATTCCTGTTTAGTCACAATCTTCTCTTTTATATTTCTGGTCGTGAATTGCACAATCACATCTCTTGGTAGTTTCCTCTGGGTCGCGATTCTTGAATTTACACGATATACCACATCTAGGATAGCCACAACTTACTCCTCCTCCTTCCCCAGGTATTCAGCTAACACCTCAGTGATCTGTTCTTGAGCTGTCTTTCCTTCCACTTCCGGCAAGCCGCGAAACCTCAGCTGCTTCTCCATATGTTTACTTTCCGCAACCGCCATTCTCCCCCACATCACCCTCATCTCTGTTCGTTGCGTATCTGCTAAGTTCTCCACCGTGCTTTCCACTACCTTGACTCTTTGCTGTGTTCTCTGCAGGTCATTTTGCATTGTTTCCATACCTTTCTTCACTTCTGCCAGCTCATTTTTCACTGTCTCTTTAACCTCTTTAACCTCTTTCACCAACTCCGGTTTCATGTCCTTGAGCTCTTTAATCACTTCTAAAAGTTTTTTATCCAAATTCTCTATCGCCAATTGCCACTCTTTTTTCGACATCGTGGGGCTTGCTTTGGCTCGCTCCCACGAGTCCGCTCTCTTCCTTAGCTCCGTGGCGTTTAATTTAATGTCCTTTTAGTTTAAATGTCCCGGTCTTTCCAAAAAAAAACTTTTAAAGAGTCCAAAATGTTGGGCGTCTTTTCTCTATGGTTCCTCTATGATTTTTGTAATCCAATATGGCTTACTTCCTCTTTCGCTGAAGCCGCGGCTCTTCCCCTTTCAAAAATGGCGATTTCCTACTTCCTGCCCTCTGGCAAGGGCCACCTCTCTCCAGCAACTCTATTGTTGTTACGTACTTCCTGTTTCCCGACTTCCCACAGCAGTTCTCGCGATGGTGAAACTTTCTCACAGCCTGATATCTCCTTATAGCCACAGGTATTCAAAACAATAGTCCAATTTCTTTAATAACTTCATTAAACTTAGTCCTTTTTCTAATATAATTCTTGCCGGGTCCTCCCCTCCTTATACTTAGTCTGTTGCAGTTTAAAAGTCTACTTTAATTCTTCTTTACTTTTAGTAATCTGTCCCGTTTCAAGAGATAGTGATCTTTACCTTCTCATTCACTTTCTTTGGGTTGTAATCGCTGTTTCAATCTTAGATTCCCATCCACTCTTCCTTCCCCTGTTGAAGCTTGGGCATGTAGGTCTTATGCCAACCGCATTGGCACCAGGACTGCCGCAGAGATTATAGCCGACCTGTCTTAGGGTGGGACCTCAAGGGTCGGGAGAGGATCCGTTGCGTAGGACCCCCCCTCGCCCGAGATCGACGTGCCCTGAGGTGCTTGAGCGTTCTATGCCTGTTCTCTGCCTGAGAACAGTCGGTCGCGGGCTGGATCTTGCCCCACCGGCCGCTTAAACGGCAGCCCGGTCAGCTCCACGATTGGAGCTGTGTTAGACCTTCATGGATCCTGAACCGGAAGAATGTATTATTGTAATACAAGAATGTATTATGCCAAGAATGTATTATTTAGTTATGTATTATTTAGTTGTTGAAGTGAGTAGGAAGACAGAAGGAGCACTGTGTTATATAGATAAGCTTAGAAGAAAGTGAAAGTCTACGTTTGACAGATAGAATAAATTTAAAATGAGTAAGGGAAAAGGGACAAGGGGCTGGAAAACTGTTGGAAGTCAACAAAAGGGGGGAAAGGGAGGGGGTTAGAATTGGGAAAATTAAAGGAAACTGATTGTAATGTACAATTTAATGACATCTAGTCCAATAAAAAAATTTATTAAAAAAAAAGATAAAAGATACTGTGCATTAAACTTAGAGATCCCCAATTACAGTCTGAACATGAAGAATAAAAGGACCATATATATAAAAGAACTTCTTTATAGTATAGGATTCCTTCTGTGGAGCTGTACTTGCATACATATATCTCATACATTTTAACATCATCCTCAAAAAGAATCTTGGGGGGCTTATTACAGGAACATACACTACCCAATATTGAGTTGTTTTTGTGGCTGGCTGATTACGTTTACTTAATTAAATATGAACAAACTGGCCTAACATTGAGAACACATCCTCCGAACCACTGTGCAAACACTGTCAATGAGGGAGAAAATACAGGGTCTTCAAAAACAGCCTGCTGTTTTAAAGGTGGATGAAATATTTAGTGGCACCAGCAAAAGAAAATGAAATATGAGATCTTGGATCCCAAGTTATTTGTGCCCTGTCGAGAGACAAGCTGCAAATAACCATTACCATATTAAAATCTTGAAGAACGGTACAAATGGGAAATGCCAGAAAATTGGTGGGACATGATTGCCTTGGTTGTTTGTTTTGTGACATTGGCTCTGTAGATCTATCAGAAAGAGAGGGGTACAAACCAGCACAATTTTAAATCTATGCCTTCACAGCATTTTGTGCAAGATGCTGACAAGAGAAGATCTTCTCTGAGGTATATGCTCCCTCTCCCAAGTTATGTATGTATGTATGTATGTATGTATGTATGTATGTATGTATGTATGTATCATACAGTCTGATGAAAGATTCTAGTGAAATCTCTACATACTATTATGTGTCATTTTGATTGATGCTATTAAAAAGTAATACACTGATGTTTTTGTTTTCAAATTTTCCTTTAGATCTGCCTACAACTTCTATTTAAGTTAATGTTTGTTAGCTGTCCTTTTTGGAACCCTCTATAGGTTTCTGTAAAGGAAATCTGCTTGTCATTCCTTTCTGTTCCAGATGTTCCTCATAACTCCATCATTATTACTTCCTTCCTTTCTAAATTTAGACCCTGCCTTTCTCATCAGTGGGGACTCAAAGTGGCTTACATCATTCTCTTCTAGATTTTATCTTCATACCAACCCTGTGACATATGTTAAGCTGAGAAAGTGCTACTGGCCCTAGATCATGCAGCAAGCTTCCATAACAGAATGGAGATTTGAACTTGAGTCTCACAGATCCTAGTCTGACACTCTAACCACTACACAACACTGGCTGTCCTGAAAGTCATTTACTTAGAAGTATGCTGTTGATTCCTAATTCCAACTGTGGACACTGTGCATCCAAAGTGTTTATAGGCTGCCATCCTACTGAACCAGAGTTCCACTTACTTGCAAACCGCACATTTGGGAGGGAGGTCACTGTGCCACTTTTCTGTAAGCCCAGGTGGGCTAGCAAGATAGCATAATAGGATGATTTACAAAACAGCAATGTAAAGAAAGTGCTAATAGTTGTGCTTCTTGGATGCCAGCTGCTGTAGGTGATTCTGACAATATCTGAAAATGCTTTAAAATGTTTAGTACCACAGCCTTATAATTGAATTAGTTCCACATAATAAGAAAGCCAATAATTATGATGACAATTGCTGGGCCAACTTGCTTAAAATTTCAAAAGCAGGGGGCGTGGCATCAACTCAGAGGAGGAAGGACGCTTAATGCAAGAGCTCCATCCCTCCCCACCCCAACATCCCGTTTAAAATCGTCACAACAAAAAGAAATCCGTAGAATATGGGAAAGCAGATGTCAGAGAAAAAGAAGCATCAGGTAAAAGCAGTAAAAAAACTTGCAGGAGTATTTTTCGCACCGGGAAATAGCAAAGGCGTCAGGGAAGACGCTGGGAGAGGAAAACAAAATGGTGGGTGCAGTTAAAATCACCGAAATAAGCTCACTCTCCCAACAAGACAATCTTAGTGATTTAATAAAGCAAATGGAACAAAACTTACTTGACAATATGAAAAAGTTATCGCAGCAATTTACAGCACAATTTGCTGAAATGAAAACTGAAATAAGACAACTCAAAACACTAGTAAAGCTGTGGAAATCAGTAATGCAGTTCAAACGGAAGTCAGAGAGCTTCAAAGTACAAACACTCATTTTCAGGAAAGGCTATTAAAATTGGAAATGGCTGTAAGGCAGAGAAATGTTAAATTTAGAGGATTTAAAGACAATATGGATTTAAATGAAGAGCTGTCAAAATTTCTGGCTTCTTGGCTAACAAAGCCGCTGCAGTGGAAAGAGGACGAGGTTCCAAGAATAGAAAATGCTTATAGAGTGGGTCCGTGAAAAAACGGAAAGAAAAAGTTCCTCAGAGATATCATAGCTACATTTCAGGATGGGAACATTAGAAAAAAGATTCTTGCAGCAGCCAGATCTAGGGGAGCATTGGATTATAACGGAACCCCAATATTGATCCTCACAGACTTACCATCAGAAGTACTGAACAAAAGGAGAGAACTGAAAGGAGCAACTGAAGCATTAAGGAATGCCCAAATAATCTATAAATGGATCAACTTTGTTAACCTAGAGGTCTTCCATCAAGGCAAAATGTTTAGAGCAACAGACCAAGAATCTGGAGCAGCATTTCTTAGAGCTGTTGGAATTGAAACCACAACAGAAGTGGAGAGAAATACACAGAAAAGAAGAATGTCAACTGCTTTATCTCCCTTTAAAAACAGTAAAATACCAGTTTGGTGGAATTAACCGATTAATCTCAACACTTAGGACATAATATCTATGTTGTGAAAAGAAAAAAAGCATTTAATCAAGACTTCATAGGGAGTTGGGGGTGGTAGAGGGATAGGAGGGTATTGCATTTAGCCCCCATTGTCTATTTCTGTTCTTGGAATTGGTTATTATACCAATAACCTGTGAGGTACCTACCTACAGGTCACTGAGTTCAGAATTGTCTGTATGTTGTGGGGGGAATTGGGGAAAACGGGGGGGAAAGGGGAAGGGAGGGGATTGGAAGGATGTTAGAGTTCATGGTTGTAAACTAGCTTTAGGGGAGGAAGAGGGAAGGGGGGAGGCAAGGAGGGTTTATTCTAGCATAATTGATGTGTTTTAACAATAGTTACAGATTACTGTCTTTTCTAATTATCATTTCTAAGTATATTGCTAAAGTTTGACTAACAATTTATGAAACACTATTTTAATTAGTCAATAGAAAGAAATCTTGTGTGATATAATAATATCTCACTATGAATACTTACTTACTAATATTTGGAATTGTTATCGCAGATAGCTTTGTAACTGTTTTTATTTGTTAAGCATTATTACAATATTTTTTTTTTAATTCAAAAGCCAAGTTTTCAACTTATGCAGACCTTAGCAGCAACAACAACAATATTCGATTTATATACCACCCTTCAGGACACCAGACCGGTTTACAAAGTATGTTATTATTATCCTCATGACAATTCCCCTGTGAGGTGGGTGGGGTGGAGAGAGCTCCAAGAGCGCTGTGACTGACCTAAGGTCACCCACCTGGCTTCAAGTGAAGAAGTGGGGAATCAAACCTGGTTCTCCAGATTAGAGTCCTGCTGCTCTTAACCACTACACCAAACTGGGTCTCAGTTATCTTGATTGATGTATTCAGAACAATAGGAGGAAAAAAGAAATGTACGTGGTATGCTAGATGTTAGTTGAGCATATTAAGAACATGCAGAGTGGAGGTATAGAAAATGTTAATTGAATTATAGATCATTAGGCACTTAATCTGTTCTTCCATTCTTTTAAAGTCTAGTTGACCAAATGTTCGTTGCTGTCTCATGACTCAGTCTTCTTCCTTCTATTCATAAAGTGCTGTGATAGTAAATAATCAAACTGTTGGTGCACTTTTTTTGTTTTTGTGTATATCATACACAATAGGCCAAATTGTACTGTATTTATACAATACAAATCTTTTATTGCAACCATGGTAGATTAAAAAAAACAGTTTATCTTGATGTGAACTTTCATTCAACAGCTTCTTGGTTTTATATATGAATCTGTCTCTTGTTCAGATTCTTATTCATTGTTCCATTCAATTTGAACAGCTAGTCTTCCTAAAATTTTGTTGATTTTTCTTTCAGTGATGATTGACATTTGCTTATCATTCATATATATATGAATGATATATTCATAGCAGGCCTGTGGTTGATATATTTCTGAAGACAGTTATATATATATAAAATGAATGGGACTGAAGTTAATTCTAGCGTGTTTCTTTTAATGTGAAATTTAAACTACAGTAGGGCCATAGTGTGGTATTAAATAAGGGATGAAGAAGAAACCTATTGGCTTAATTCTCCAAGGATTTTTACTGTGGGAAGTTTTGGTAACACAAATAAAGCAGATTAAGGAAAGTTTTCCAGCTCCATACATTCTGAACAAACAGGTCTTAAGTAACTTTGTCCATCTCTAGCATCAGATTAAATAGTATCACTTGTTAATTTCCGTCCATTAGCTACTTTGAAGCATGATGCTGCTACTTCTACAGTATGTTAACAATGACATTCTGAAATTGCTCAAAATCTAAAACCCACAATGCCTAAGAAGAAAAGAATGTTAGTTGGTGAGCTCTGGTAACATTGCTACCCATGGTATAAGTGAGATAGGTCTGGATCTCTTCCCTTACCTCTCCAAGGCAGTTTTTTTTCTTTTCCTGAAACCTTGATTTGGAAAAAAAAAGTTATATATATTTATGTGGAATTCAGATGTGGCTACGTACAAACAATGTTGTCATGGGCCAGTTTGGGCTCACTGAAAGTGAGGACTCCTCAGAAGGAGAGAAACCTCATGTAGCCAGCCCTAACTCCTCAGGAGAAGAGGAGCTCCATGTAGCCAGCCCTCACTCAGCAGAAGCTGGCGATCAGGAAGAATCGCTGCTGGCTGTGGAACAGGGAACAATCTGAGGGAGATTTTATGGCCTCTCAAAAAAGGTGCCCCTATCCTCCACCATTCTCCACTATTTCCTATGGGGAAAAATAAGGGGCTTTCTAGGTGGCTTGGGGTGGCATTTTGCAAGCAAAATGCACCCAATTTTCAGGGGACCTGCTCCTAACTGCCCTACCATGCTCTCCCAAGTTTCAGGGAGATAGCATTTTGGGGGGGCCATGTTATGCCCCCCCAAAGGTGGTTCTTCCACCACACCATTTTATTTCTACTGTGGGGAAGACTCCCACACAGCAGAAACACATGGATTGTGGCTGCCAATGGACACAGCCACAGTATGGCTACACTACACACCCCAAACAGCCCCTCAGAACCAAACTCCCCCCCCCCCCAAAAACTAACCACCCAGCCACTCTCCATTGGTTCCTGTTGTGTGAAAATTCAGACTCCCACAGCAGGAACCCATGGAATGTGACATCCATGGCCACCAGCATAATCCCCCTTTCAACCTACAACCCAATAGCACCACAGACCCAAAAACATGCACCCCAAGTTGCCCACCACCCCCAGAGCAGGCTGGCCAGCCACTCCCCATAGTTATCTATGACGAGAACTTTTTCCCAGGGCAATTATGTACAGGCCAGGGCTGCCATAGTGGAGGGCACACTCCTGAGTTCAAGCTCATTCCTGGGAAAGCACACCTGAACCACAGACATGCACCCAAAATTCCCCACCACCTCAAGAGCAGGCTGGCCAGCCACTCCCCATTGTTCCCTATGATGGGAACTTGCCTGCACACTAGAGAATAACACACACAAACTCATTGAATCAAGTTAATATATATATATATATATATATTAGCTTTTAGTTACAGCATTAAAGGCACATGACACTAGTGTCACATCACAACAGTCACCTAGACAGTACTACAACTATCCTCACACCAGAGAATCACAAACACACATATTGAATTACTTGTAAAATCCTTTTTATTTCTGGGCTTTAAGTAACACTACATGGAAGGCACATCACAACACATCACAACAGTCTCCTAGACAGCTAACCGCACACCAGAGAATCAAACACACACACAATTGCTTGCAAAAACAATTTATTTCTTGGCTTTAAGTTACATAGCATGGAAGGCACATCACAACATATCACAACAGTTTCCTAGACAGTACCACAACTATCCTCACACCAGAGAATCACAAATACACACACTGAATTACTTGCAAAAACATTTTATTTCATGGCTTTAAGTTACACTGCATGGAAGCACATGCAGCACATCACAATAGCATGGAAGGCACATCACATGGAAGGCACATTACATAGCATAGAAGGCACATCACAACAGTCTCCTAGACAGTAGTACCACAGCTACCCACACACCAGAGAATAAAACACACAATTGCTTGCAAAAACAATTTATTTCTTGGAGTTCCTGGGCTGAGGGTGGGAGACAGCATACAACTACAGCAGTACAACATTTATACCCCCCCCCAACATAACCATAGCGACTCCAAGGGCACCAAACCATAGTGTCACACATCCATTCCACCTAAACCAAATTGAACTGGGGGAAACTCTTGCAACTTAGTCCAGCAGAACCATTGTCATTTCTTGCAGCTGGGCTCTCAGTTCAGCCAGTGGGGAAACACCACAGAGCAAAACAGTACCTAGCCACAAGCACAACACAGTGGCATTTGCGGAGCACAATTGCGGAGGTTCCCACCCCCACCAGCTTCAGGCTGAACTGGAAAATACCTGTGAGGCAATGTTGGAATGTACCTGTCATCATCAGCTAGAGCCCACCCACACCATTCCTACTAACCCCACTCCTCCCACCGCGTCAATATGAATGAACATTTAAACTTTAACAGCAACAACATTTTACAATATTTTACAACATTAAACAACATTCTCCTTGGCAGCATAGCTTAGTTTGGCTGCTACTCTGAGTTTCTTGCCGTGTTAGTGTCAGTCCATAACCTAAACAGTCTCTATCTAACCTGTCTCTCCCTCCAGTGACAATCAACATTTCTGGGGCCTGTTATCAATTATCAGAATAAATTTGTGCCCACAGGGTCTGTGACAGTTTTGGATTGGTTTTTCCCTGTAAAGGGCGGGGGGGAGCCAAGTTGCAGGGTGCATTCCCTTTGCCACTGAATTCCACCCTCCTCCTGCTGGATTTTCTACTTCTAAGTTTACTGTAGGAAAGAGTGCAATTCCCCAGGTCCTAGACTTGCAGAGGATGTAGGCCACAAGGAGGGCTCACCTCATTCAGTCTAGAAGTCCACTCCTGAGAAATTGAAGAGCCGAGAGTTGACCTTCAGGAAGACCAACTGCTCAATTCTCCATGGGAGAAGGCGAGAGCGATGTGGGCTGACAATGTCACCCGCACAAGAAAAGATGCAGTCGCTCTCCATGCTCGTTGGAGGACATGAGAGGAGCTGCTGCGCCTCGAGGGAGAAGTCCAGCCAGACTGCCTCCTTCTTGGCCCAGTAGCTCAGCGGATCAGTGGACACCCTCCTGCCTCCAAGCGTCACTCTCTGAGAGCCACGCCTCGAGGGCGGCCTGCTGCTCCACCAAGCGCTCTAGCATGGCACAGGAGGAGTTCCAGCGAGTGACTACGACAGAGATCAGGCAATGCTCCACCATTCCTGCCCTGGCCTGCTTCAGGCGCAGTTCATGAGTGGACTTCAAACTGCACGAAAAGTGACCTGTGAGCTTCCAACATTTCTGCAGGAGATACTGGAGGTCATGAGTTGCGGGGTCCTGGGGTTCCGGGGAGGAGCCCACCCCAAGCACAGCTTTCACCAGTAGGTGAAGTTTGTGAGCCGCACAGTGAATGCCCTCATGGCTCACCTACCACGTCACTGCCCTCATGTTTTGGCCACCATCCGTCACCATGGATCCCATGGTGATGGTACCCTCGCCTATCCAGCTGTCCAACTCCCTCCTCAAGGTGGATGCGATGTTCTCCGCCATGTGCAACACGTTGAGAACCTCAGCATGGAGCAAGGCCTTGCGGTAGCAGGCCTCTTGGTCTCCCATCCATCCCTGCCTAACACTGGACACCTCACCCCCACCCTGAAGGTCCTTGGGTTGCCACCAGTGAGCTGTAAGCGAGAGGTATGCATGCTGCACACTAGAAGAGGTCCAAATGTTGGATGTGAAGTGCATAGTTCTCCCAGCAGTGCGGGACAACTGTGCCTTCACGTGGTCCCTGGCAGCCCTGTAAAATGAGGGCCCCATGGTCCTGCTCAAAGTCGTGCAAGCAGGGATCATGTACCAGAGATGGGCATCACAAAGCAGCCCCTGGATGCTGAAGTGGTCAACTAAGGAGAATGGCTGACCATCTACCACTACCATGTTGATGCTGTGGTGTGTGACACGCTGGGTTGCCTTCTGGACCCCCCCTCTGGACACACTAGTGCCCTGTGTACCAAGCATCTCCGTCAGAGAGGCTTGGCGTCCCTGCAATACAGGGACCCATGAGGGGAAAGCACCAGAGGAGCCTGCCCCTTTCTGGCTAGCTGGCATCCGTGTGGTGCCACTTGAACTGTCCCCCCCAAAGAAGCTCTGCCTGTTGTTGCCTCTTCAGGTGGTTCTGCACAGGGCTGAATTGAGGGGGGCAGGGGGGTAGTCTGCCCCCGGCGCTACCAGGGAGGGGGCACCGGGAGCAGCTGCCAGAGGGTGCAGACAGCCGCGCGGGCAGCCTTGCAGCCCCCCGCGCTGCCTTTCGCCTGCCCCACAGGACATGGGGCGACTGGCTTGCTGCACATCCCCTGTCCTGCAGGGCAGGCAAAAGGCAGCATGCGGGGCCGCCCGCGCCATTCACCTGCCCTGCAGGACAGCGGGTGGCCGGCTTGCTGCGCACCCCCTGTCCTGCAGGGCAGGCAGGAGGTGCGCAGCCCCAGCCCCGCACGCTGCCTCCGCCATTCCGCCCTGCATGATGACATCACCGAAGTGATGTCATCACGCAGCGCGGGAAGCGTGCTGTGCCCGCCCGCCCGTGAAGTAGTCAGCCTAGGGTTGCCCTGGGCGTGGGCAACCCTAGATCTGGCGCTGGTTCTGCATTCCAGACGTGGAGAGATGGTTCACATCCCTTCAACTGATCTGTTACCTGCAATGCCGGCTCTGGGCAAACCAGGAGTCCTCCGTTCTCTGGAAGTGACTCCAGATATTGGAGGCAACAGGGCCCCCATGCCACACAGGGGAGGCGCTTACGGGGGCCCCAGGAGACACTTCCTGTGAGGTGCTTGGGCCAGACACACTGTGTCCCACTCTCGGCTGGACAGTTGGAGATGGATGAGGATGAAGGGGCAGAAATGTGGGCTCTTCAACCACTGTCTCTTCCTCTTCCTCCAGCATCCTCTTCTCCTGCACAGCTGTGAGAGGCCTGCTGCTGGCCTCAGAGAAAATGGGGGAGGACTGCCCAGCAGGGGGTTCCTCCTGCAGTTCCTCCAACGTCCGATGGGTACCTAGAGTGAGCGTGAAGGACAAAAAAGTCACATGTCCCACATCCATACCAGGAGACACCACATGCTGCCCCTCCTCCAGCAGCTGGATCTCAACCATTGGAGGAGGGGGAGCCTCAGCAGCAAGCCCCCGCCCAGTGCCAGCCCCTGCCTTAGACACCTGGGTTGGGGGTGGCCCTCCAGCAGCTGCCTCAGGAAAGAGGGCCTTGTGAATCCTCTTCCTGTCATCAGAAGCCAGGGTGGTGAACGGCAGCAGCACAGGGGAGGGAACAACAAATGTGCCCGGCCTGGCTCCAATGATGCCAGAGGTGGGCAGGGAAACCCTACTTAAGGGACTACTATTGGACACTCTGTTTATATTTGATCAGAACCCAACCTAACTCTTACTGATTCTTCTCCTACAGAAGCTTATTTAATGGGGAAAACTAGTCTTCGTTCCCTAACAATTTATTTTAGAGTGCAAATATTAATCAATGAGAGAAGCCTACCACTGACCTACCTAACTCACAAGTATTTAAATCAAAACTAATTTCTCTGAGAAACCCAAAGTAAACTTACCAAACTATACTATACCAAACTACTAAACTTACTATAACTGCAAACACAACCACCCACCAACAGAACAACAACAGTAGCAAATAACAAACCTTAACTGTAAAACACTAACTGTAAGGAACACCAACTCCAACACAACTGTAAAATTTACAAAACAACAACCAACTACAGTAAAAACCACCAAAACCCCAAGCAAGCCCCCTCTGAACCCCAACTCTCCTACACACACACACACACACACACACACACACAGCAAAGAAGCAGTACCTAAATTAAATTGAAATTAAAAGGCCCAACCACTTAACCACAGCAATTTGAACCAGAACCCCCAAGCAAGCTCCCTCTTAATCACACCCACAACACCCAAGACACACACTTGCACACATACATACTTACAGCTAAGTAGCAAAACCAAAATTAAATTGAAATTAAAAACTCAGGCCGAACTACTTAAGCACAGCAATTAAAATCAGAACCCCTGAGCAAGGCCCCACCTGAACCCTACCAAGACCTCTCCAACGCACACTCGTACTTAAAAACAATAACAGTTCCCCAACAACACCAACAGGAAAATGTTTAAAACACCAACAGGAAACTTTGAAACTGCAAAAAACAGGAACATGCCCCCCACACACACACACACCAGCAACAGGAAAAAAAAATTAAAACACCAACAGGAAACTTTTAAACTGCAAAAAAATGGAACACTTCCTCCCCCCCACCCCCAATAACAGCGGTAAAAAAATTTAAAACACCAACAGTAAACTTTTTAAAATGCAAAAAACTGGAACAATTTTCCACCCCAACAATAGCTGTAAAGAAATTTAAACCCCCAACAGGAAACTTTTAAATAACAAAAACCTGGAGCAGTTCCCCCATACACACAAAAAACAGCAGGAAAAAGTGAACTTTAAAATAACACACACAACTCAAAACAGGAACAGTATCTCCCCACCTACACCAACAGCAGGAAAAAAGTTAAACCCTCCAAAAATTTAAAATTGCAAATAAAGACCAGCCTCTCCCCCCCAAAACTCACACCAACAAAGGCCCTACACACACACACACACACACACACACACACACACACACACACACAGTAGCAAGAATCCCTCCCCCCTAAAAAGATGATTTTAAATTAACTTTTTTTAAAACAATCCCTCTCCCCCCCCACCCAAACAAGCAACTCCCACCCCAGAGAAAACCCTGTGAATTGCTGACTGACTCTCCCACCAGTCCTGCAGTTCAGTGGTGACAATCAGGCAGGCAGGGAATCCTCCAGATTAAAGTGAAGTCCTCTCCTCCTCAGTGAAGCAGGCCAGCCAAAATGGAGACAGAGAATCTCTACCTGCAGCAGTGGGAGTCTCTCTCAAAAGTCTCTCTAGGCCAGGAACAGAATGGAGGTTGGCCCAAGACTAGCCTCTAATTTAAATCCCCTGCTGCATCTCCTTCTAGAGGATCAATAGGCTGGAAGGAGAATGCAGCAGTGGGATTGGACACTCCTAACTCCCCTTCCCTTCCCTGATCCCTCTCCCTCCTCCCCTTGTACTCACTCACTCCTTCTCACCCCTCCCAATCTGTAAATTAGGCAGGAATCTCTGACTTTGCTGGCTGCTTGCATTGCATTGCATTTCATTGCATTGCAAACAGGCAGCAAAGCAAATTCAAGTTTTCCGCCTTTTTTGCAAGATGGGAGGGGTTAGGAGGAGGTTGTAGTGAGTCACTCACTCCTCCCCCTCCCCTCTCTTAAGGTGGAAAGTGTGGAAAGTGTGGAAAGCTTGAATTTCCTTCAGAACTTTGCCAGCTGTTTGCAAATGCAAACAGCCAGCAAAGTGCTGCTGCCGGCTGCTCCGAAGCTTTCCGAAGTGACTTGAATCACTTCGGAAAGCTTTGCTTTGGTATACTGAATCTTTCTGAATTGGGCCCGATTTAGGTTAAAAACTCGAATCGGATACCCAAAGCACACATCCCTACTAATCATGATTGAAATCAAGTCTTTCCAAATTGCTGAGATGTCATTGTTCTCCCATAGGTTAAGAAAAACAAGTTCAGGGAGACGTAGTTGGATAGTGTATCCTGTGATTTGAAGTTTGATTGTTAAGAGGCTCCAGTGATTCTTCTTCCAAACTCCTCCCTAATTTTTCTGCCTGGATGATCCCCCTTGGGTCCTCAAAAGGCAGAGGCAGGCCCAGCTTAGAATTCTCAAGAAGCAGAGTGGCTCCTTCTTGGCACAGGAACTGCAATGCTGGTGAATGATGGTGATGATCCAGAAGTTGAAATGCTGTTGCCAACCTCCATGTGGTAGCTGGAGATCTCTCAGAATTACAGTTGATCTCCAGACAACATCAGTCAGTTCCCCTGGAGAAAATGGCTGCTTTGGAGGTGGACTCTATGGCATTATACTCTGCCGAGGTTCCTCCCATCCCCAAACTCTGCCCATTTGGGAGGCTCCACCCCCCAAATCTCCAGGAATTTCCCAACCAAGAGCAGGCAACTGTAGTAGCAACTCAAGAAATAAAATTAGTTTTTGCTTTCTAATCACACAAAGGGTGTTTTAGAAGCTTCTATGGACAAGAAAATCTTGACTTTGTGTTCATCACTAGCAACAGCTCAATCAATAATGCTTAGGTTGACAATTGCTTGCCATGGTGGGCTTTCTTGCTGTCACCAGTGGGTGTCATCCTTGGCAGTAGTTAACACACTGCTTGTGGGATACAAGAGTATGCTGCTAGAGGGGGTCTGGAAGAAAAGAAAATTCTTTACTTAGATTCTGTCTGTCCAGTTTTGATGCCTGTGTTTCTGAGCATTTACATTATGCTCTGAATACCTGATTGACCAGCTAGGCAGAAAACAAAGTCTCCAGTGAATGCATAGTGAAAGAAAATGCTTCCATAAAAGCATCCTCTGGGAATGAAAAGTAGTTTGCATATAGATCATCAGTCTTTTTTTCCCTTTTTTATTTTTGCATTTTTTTTTAAAAAAAAACTCTTCCTTCTGATCCCCACGCCTAATGAAATACTTTTAGGGAATCCTCTGAGTAGGGAAACAGCCAAAGAGGAAAGGGTTAAGTGCCACTAATCCTCCCCTGCTTCCCCAATATCTACTATTGTAACTAAATGCATAGTGTTTTGTTTGGCCCTTTGAACCATTTAAAAAGTTAAATCCTATGAATCACTGTGTAAATTAAGAGATTAATCAGTCATTTTAAAAATATTAGAAAATTACAGATGATTTTATTAAAATCAGATTGATTCATAGACCAAGAAAAAATTCTTTTTCCAAAATAATAAATGTATATAAAATTGTAAAAACTAATTTTATATATCATTTTGGTAAGAAGGAAAATCAAACTCTGAATGTTTATGTTGAATCTTTAGGTTATAGCAGAAAGGCAACACGGTTTTTAGAAATATGAGCATGACTTTTTCTAACGCTAAATATTTTTTCCTGAAAATCCTTGTATATCTGTAACCTTGAAATATACTTTTAAAATTATTTTAATCATGTTTGTGAGAGACCTCTTAACAGCTGGATAAGGCCAGGTACAAATGTTTGCAATAATAAAAACTAGTGACAGCGAGACTGTTGGAAAAAAGGAAGTGTCATAGCTCAGTGAAAAGACTCATAATTGTGCATACTTAGTCCATAGAATCACTTGGTTAAATGGATCACAGCTAACAAGGCTGAAAAAAATTCTAGCTAGAGAACTTGAGGAGCTGCTGAGTATTATTGCAGATCAATGGTCTGCTTTTAAAAATAAGGTAGTTTCTTATATCCTTAAAATGTTTCATGTACATCATTCTATATCAGAAAAATGACTCCTTTGAAAAGATAGTACTTCCCAAATTCTAAAGCATAGTAATCAACATGATTGGGGGCATAGAGTATCTTGCAAACACATTTATAAAAGAATTTTGCTAGGTAAAAAATGTATATGTGCTAAGTGTAAAATGTTTATCAAGCTGCATCTTGATGTGGGTTACGTCCTAATTGCCACAAAGAAAATTGTAAAATAATTGTGCATAGGATTCAATATTTTTTCTTGATGTGAATTTTGAAAAACTAGCATATGAATGCTAATTTTATGGAAATTCCAGGTTGCACAACAAAGCAGTGTTTTATGGATGATGAAAGAGGCTCTGAAACATTTCAAGGGGTTCTCCTCTGGCATACAGAGGTGCATATATTAGAAACTGGAAACAATGAGGTGTACATTTCCTAGCATCTTAAGCACACGTTTTGTTTTCTAATATGAGCATGTAGACATGGGAAATTTCGCAATGATCTGTGCTGTGGTCAGTTGACTAAGGGTGACAATGTGAAAGTGAATCTAGGTAAGAGAGGGAATGCTGGCCAGAAAGGCTGATGGTCTGGGGGGAATGGTACTGCCTGCTTGAGATACATCCCTAATATTGGCAGATTCTTTGAAAAACTGGCTTTGACTGCAGAGGGAGGGGCATCAATCTTGTTGCCAAAAGTGACTTTTATCTATTACGTTAAATGTCGGGTCCTGCCCCAGACTTAACTGGGGCTCAGTTGTGGGCCATGCAGAAGGAGAGTGGGATGACATGGAAGCCACCACGTTGGAGGGCAGTAAGGGCTTTCCATTGTCAGCAGGGCAGCCCGCACCACCCAGATTCAAATGCTGAGGCCAGCCAATCAGAGCAGGCTGCCCTGGGCAGGGAGAGGGCTGTGGACCTGGGAGGCGCAGTGTCCTCTCAGGTCCGCTGCTGGCCTTTGTAAAGAGAGGTGGGCCCTGCACCTCAGCACCAGACTCGTGCCCAGCATCCCACCCAGCCCTCACTTTCATCACAACTTTGGACTGGAGCAGGCGGTTTGGCATTGGCGCCAATCCATTTGGGGGAAAACAGGGCCCATGAGCTGTTTCCCTATTATGGGATCCCCTTAAGGGTTCTGGAGATTGTGGCATGGCAGGTGCATACTCAGCTTGGGTGCTGTCGGGTCTGTCTCACTCTCAGGTGACAGGATCCACACAACGGTATTCACCGATGTGGTATCCCATTGTCATCCCATGCCTCACCACAGCCCTGGTCTGAGTGAGCGCAGGCGGGTCAGCCTATGCTCGGATCTGTGCCCTATGTGGTGGCAATGCTCCATGAGTTGTAAATCAATAAAGTTGTGGCCTCTTTTAACTCCATCATAATTGTCTTGAGTAGACATGGGCACGAACCGCATCACGAACCAAAAAACCACACGAACCGCCCCATCTTCTGTTTGCGATCCGGCAGTTTGTGAGCGTCCATGGCCAATGAACCAGCATTCATTAGAGGTGCGGTTCGGTGCATTCTTCCACGGTTCATGAAGCCAGACAGTCAGGCATCATCAATCAATTCCCTTGGAAACGGAGCCGGGGGAATGCCTGAACTCTGTCTGCACTCCTTCTGTCGCCCTGGAAACTCAAATGGAAGCCCAGCTTACCTTGATCGGCCGGTCTTCCTTCCAACCATGGAGCTGCAAAGTGGTTACAACCTGGGAGAAGTCACCCGGGGGAGGGAGATGGGAGGGGTGTTCTGTAGCCATGGGCACTCCAATCTCATCCCTGCAAACCCTGATAGGCAGCTCTGACGGCCAACTACAGACCTCCTGTGTTGCTCAATGTGACCTCAGTTTATAAAAAGCAGTGGGCTCCCAGGCTGGGTTTCACTTTCAGAGAGCAGTGGAGTGTGACATAGCTGTTGCTTGCTACTTGCTAGCCTTTGGGGAGAGAGACAGAGAGTTTAATTGGAGCTTGGATCCCTATTGCAATCTTGACCAAACTTGGATAATGGCTGGAGGAGAGCTTATTAAACACTCCCTGGGAATATGGGCTCTCTAATTACAATGGGGGCCGTTCTGACGCCCACGAACCTCGAACTAGTTCAGCAATGGGAAAAGTTCATTGTGGTTTGCAGGTTCGGGTTCGTTGTCGGCACCAAACCACGAACCGCTGGTTCGTTAAATTTCTTTGGTTCGTGCCCATGTCTAGTCTTGAGTATTTTGTCACCTTGCCCTCCCCGCAGCTCTTCTCCTCCCTTGGCGCTGGTCTGCAATTGAATCCCTGTTCAGGCTCAGCTCTGATCTGGACACATCAATCCATGCACTGTTACCTCATTTCTAAATTATTGCAATATATTTTATATGGGACTGCCTTTGAATCTGACTTAGAAATATCAGTTGGGCCAAAACACTGCGACTTGTCTTCTGATTAAGATGCAGCTTTTTCAGCATGTAACACCAATTTGCTCTGGTTGCCAGTATGTTTTCAGGTTCAAGTGCTAGTTTAAACACAGCACTGGACACACATATTTGAGGGAGCATCTGCTGTATATGAGACTGACCAACTCCAGTCACCAGGCCAGATGCTGTGAAACAGGCTACTGGCAGAGGTCTTACAGAAGTAGTGTAGGTCCATTTTGGAGGGGTTTGAATTGAAATTAGCTGTTCCTTAAATGATTTTGGTTGTTGGATGAGAACCGTGAGAATAGGATTGTTTTGTAGATTTATAGTCCATACATTAGGATGGACTTTCTATGTAAACTATGTTTTGTGGGAAAGGCAGTATTTTAAATTAGTAACACATAAATGTTCCATCTTCTAGCATTATCTGTTGATGAAGACAGAGATAACATTTTACATTTGTATCAGATAGGACACTCTCAGGTTGAAGCCCTGGGTTGTCATACCCTCTAGTGTCTTTTGGAGTTGAGCCTTCAAGGATGCCTTATCATTGGAGGGGTTCAGTCTCACCTACAACACTTTCTTTCCTGGCTAGCATCCAGCATTAGGAGAGAGGCCTGGCCTACCTGGGGCTTGTCTTTTAAAGGAGCAGCTTGGATTATTTATTTTTAAATGAAGGTCTCTATGTGGGTTTCTATTGGAAAATAATGTTTAGGATCCAGTGATCCTCTTCCATTAATTTCCTCCTCCATCAGAAGAAGTCTTTCTCCAACAACTAGAGCTTCCTACAAGGTCCCTCATTGAACAGACCATTGGATATAAGAACACAGTACAGTTAAAATGTATACAATGGGTTAGAAAATTACTTGAATAAAGGTTTAGAATATAGCTTGTACTGCTTATTGCTGTAGTAGGATCCTACTATGTAATTTTTATGATGTTAATACATGCCATGCTTTAGTTCTGTTTTCAGATTTCTGGTTGGTTCCAGATTTCTATAGTAAAAATCTATTGCATTGTTTATTGGATGTTCCATCCTGTTTATGTATTGACTTTGTATAATCCTCCTTGAGTCCCTGTGAGAAATAAATAAATACAATCCAGTGTTCTCTGCATAAAGAAAATGCACAGGTGGCGCTAAACATAAACACTTGTGGTTCAAACAATGTCCAAATTTAAATTTATTTTCCAGCAAAAGAATAGCATGTGTATTATCTAGCCTTGCATTATTTACATGATGTGCGGCTCAAAATCTAGTTGGACACAATTCCATTTCCTCAGGAATGCACAGTAGCTATTACCTGTCCTGTAGAATTCTGGATTTTTAAAAATCTTTTTAAGAGCACTTCTCCATGTTTTATCACAAGCTGTTTTTGACACTTCCCTGACTGTTCAGGAAAGCCTCAGATGCTTTAATGACCAATGCCATAAAGTAGACTCATAAGCGCACCTAATAAGTTACCCCCATGGCTGTATTATTTGGTTTTATTTTCTTCCCTGCATGTTCCAAGATTTTCTATTATGTGTATAAGTTCTTATGCTAGTGTGGGTTTCTGCTGCTGGCAAAACAAAGTCAGTGCAAATTACAGAGGACTTGCATTGCTGAAGGCTTGAGGCAGTGGATTGCCCAGTGTTCTTTGGGACACATGTCTGAGTTCACTAAAAAAAATGGGTATCATGCACACCCTGAACTATTAAGATGTGTTATCTAGGGAACAACAAGCCTAATTACATACTAAGGGGAACATTTTGCCTTAGCAAACTGCCATACATAGAGCAATTTCTCCTGACCGTGTATATTACACGGTGAAGAAAAGATACCCTGCTGCATATCAGAAGGTTGTAATTTCATTTAGGTGTTCTATTGACATGGTAAACTGCAAGAGTAGAGCTCAAGTGGCTATTTAAATCATAGGATTTTTATGCTGCAAACACTGCCTTGCAGTAATTGCTCCTCTCCTCAGGCTTGTATGCCCATGTGTATGTGCTTCAAGTTTTCATCTCTCTTTTTTAAATAATAAATGGCTTTGGTAGCAAAACTGGTGTGATGTTCCAAAACATGACAGGCAAGTGCCTCCAGTACAAGCAGGGTGAAATACAATATGAGGGATGGAAAGTATCCAAAAGGTGAGGCCAATAAAGCAAATCTTCATGTACAAGTATATATCTGAAATGCTGATGGAAGGAGTTAAGTCTCCAGAAAGGAAATACATCCCCATTCTTACTATCACAGGAATCTTTTCTGTTTGTGGTTATAGATTTACAGTCTTTGTGGTGAATAGGTTCTGTCATCTGTGGCACGATAAAATAGCACATCTTGTTTTGTTCAATATCTTGCTGAACTTACTGCCCAAAATCTCAGTAGCAGAAGGAAGGTAGGCAATGAGAAAGAACAAAGAATAAAAATGAAAATATGTTACTCAAGAGGCCCATCCTACAAACAACTATAATCACATTTTGATCTGGATGAAAGTAGGAAGGGGTACTGTAAAATATTGAATTGTAGAAGTGATTTTTAGGATCAGAGTTTAACAAACAAATTAAGTCCTGGTTGTTACAAGTAAAAAAACTTCAATCTGTGTATAGGCTATAGTTTGTTCTTCGTTTTAGCCAGCAATGAAGGTGAGATCTTAGACTTTATAATTAAGAATTTTATTATTTTAGTTGTGAAATAGCCCACATAGCGCAGAAGGAAATTTCCTTCTAATCTATGTGTGTGAGCTTCTCTGTTTAAAGAGAGTAGCAAATTTCTCTATGCTACCAGATTCAAAACTGTCTCTGGGCGAGCAAATTTCCATGGAACTCACTTTTTGGTATCCGGGTCTCTGAAACCGTAAAGACCAATACCAAAATTGTGAGGTTCTAATGAACAAAATGTAAAGACTGGATTTGTGTGGATTACCAGTTTCCTTCAGAGCAGACTGTAGTAAACCTGTCTCCTTTCTTATACGTTCTGGGATTCAGAAGTAATGAGTGTATGGTTTTGTGGTTTTTTTCATTTGCAAAAACACACACTTGTTTCATGATGGCGGCGTGCAGAGAGAATCTCATCCTGCACACATATAAGCTTTGTGCAACCACACAGTGCACACATAAATACAGCCCCTCACCTACTGAGCATTCAAGTGGAGGTTCTGTTGTAGGCCTCTTTGCAATCCAGTGGGCTGAAATACAATTTTTTTCCCATAATGGGGCAGGGGAAACCACTTTCTTAACTGTTTTTGACAACCATAGAAATACCTTTCAAATCATGTAGCACATCAGATTTGGCTACAAGATTACACCTAGTAGAAAGAAAGCTAATTCTTTAAAAAGGGCACCAATAGCCAATAGAGGCTGTGAACAACAGCAAGCAGGCACACAAAAAAGTATATTTTGGGGGGTGTTACTGATGAGACCTCCTCAAAAGTACCTTCTTCATGTTGAGATCTTTTGCTGGAGAACACCTTGAATACATTATACATATTTTGCCTCCTATGGGGCAGAATGCTTGAGCTGTGGTTACTGCAGAGTTCCCTATGATTCTGTGGTCAAGAAAATCTATGATCTGAGTCTGGCCTTGTTTGCCTTTATAGTAACCCAAACTGAACATCTTAAAAATGAAAGGATATCATTACCAAAGTACATATAGTAGCAGTAGCTTAGTTAGTATAATTGTGTATCAGTGTGCTCACAGATCAATAATTTGTTAGAAGCTCTGTCCCAGACAAGGATAATAATGGAACAGCACTGGTTTATGACTTTTGTGCTGTCATATTCTTCATATTCTTTGATAAGCATGCATTGTCGGGTTTTTTTAGGAAGTGAGAGAGACAGGACAGGTGAAATCGAAGTCTGATTCCATACTAGCAATTTAAATTGCCGTGGTAATGATTTGTCCACTGAGTTTTGGTGAACCATCTGGATTATATCAACTTGTAGCATTCCAGTATTTCCTGTGTTCTATGAAAAGAAATTGCACAGAAAAGCAGGACTTTTCCTACTTCCAGGTAAACTTATGTTAGGATTAGAGATGGGCATGATCCGCATTACGATTGAAAAAAACCCACGATAATGGCGATCGCGTGATCATGACCTGGCGGATCGTGATCGTCCACGGCCAATGATCCAGCGATCGGGAGGGGCCTGGATCGGGGCAATTGGGCTCAGATTGGGGATCCAGACACTCAGGCACCAGCAATCTATTCCCCTGGCAATGGAGCCAGGGGAATGCCTGCGCTGTGTTTGCCCTCTTTCTGTCATCCTGGAAACCCGAATGGAAGCCCAGCTTTCCTTGATCAGCAGGGCTTCCTTCCAACCATGGAGCAGCAAAGCAGTCACCAGTTGGGAGAAGACAGCCAGGGGAGGGAGGGGGAAGGGGTGTTCTGTAGCCATGGGCACTCCAATCTCATCCCTTCAAACCCTGATAGGCAGCTCTGACGGCCAAACACAGATGGCCAAACAGAGGACTTCCGGCTTGGGAATCATGGTGGTCTGACGCAGTTTGGGGAGCTGAGCTGTCCAAGTTGCTGTTTGTCAGGGCTGGTGGGGTGCTAGCTCTCCCACAGCCCCCTGCTCTCAGGCGCAGAGCAGGCAAGAATGCTTGAGACCCCGAGGGTGTGTAGATCTCAGCTGAGGGGGGGTTCTGCGCAAAGGATTCCCTCCCAGCCTTGAGGTCCCGCTCTAAGAAGGGTGGCAGAAATCTCTACAGCAGCTTTGGAGTCATTGAATTGGCATAGGATTGCCGTACCCAAGCTTCAGTAACTAATTTGGACTAATCTGAACATCTGAAACAGTGATTACAACCCAGAAAAGACCTGGCAAGGTAAAGATCGCTATCTCTTCTACGAGTTTGAAATTGGACTAGAGGATTTAAATTCAAGCAGAAAGCTGAAGTAGAAAGTTTAAAAGGACTAATTAAGTTCACCCTGGTAAAAGAATTGTATGAAAAGAAGCTTTTAGAAAAGAATTAGAGGTGAAGAAAGGATTATTATTTACATACCTGTGGTTTAAAGAGATAGCGAACTGTGGGAACGGAGAAACATCGCGAGAGACAGTAGCGGTGCGACGACGGGGAAGGAACAGGAAGTGTGTCATAAACATCGAGATGTAAGGCTAGAGCGGCTGTGAAGGAAAAGGCGGAAGCGGAAGTGCGCCATTTTGAAAGAGGGCAAGGGCAAGCCCTCATTGCAACCGGAAGTGGGCCATCTTGGAGAAGGGTAAGGGCAAAGCTTTGATTTAAAACTATAGAGAAAAGACGCCTGCCATTTTGGACAGTTAAAGTGCTAACTTTTGGACAAAATACTAGTAAAACAGGAAATTTAATTTGGGAACTTAAATATTTAAGCCACGGAATTGCAAAAGAGAGCAGACTCGTGGGAGCGGAGCAAATCGAGCCCCACGATGTCGAAAAAGGACTGGCAGTCGGCATTTGATAATTTGGATAAGAAGGTGGCTGAAGGCAACAAAGAACTAAAAGATGTAATACAAGAGATGATGAAGGATCTCAAGGAGACAAATCTGAAGTGGCGGAGTTAACAAAGAGTATCGACGAGGTCAAGAAGGAACTACAGACAACGCAGCAAAAAGTTAATGAGGTGGAAGAAAAGACGGAGAAGCTAACCACTACATTTAAAGCAGAAACCACAGGCTTGAATGAAAGAGTGGCAGTGATGGAATGTAAATATATGGAGAGAGAACTTAGATTTCGTGGCGTTCCGGAGAAGGAGGGAAAGGTAGCCCAAGAACAGATATCAGAAATATTAGCAGAATTCTTGAATAAAACCATGGAAGAGATAGTAAGACATGTGGACGTGGCATACAGAATTAATTCAAGATATGCAGCTCAAAAAAATCTGCCTAGAGATATGATTGTGCAGTTTACTACCAAAAAAATGAAAGAAGACATTGTGAGCAAGCAATTTCAAAACTCACTGGTAATGGAAGGAAAAAGGGTGAGAATAATGAAGGAGTTACCTAAAAAAATCCTAATAGAAAGGAAAAAATATAGAGATCTGACTCAGATTTTGAAAGAGTTGAATATAAGATATAGATGGGAGATTCCAGAGGGTCTGAGTTTTGAATTTCAAGCAATTAGGAGAACTATCAGATAGCGGCATGAGATGGAGATGTTCTTGTTGGACAATGATAAAGACTTACCTAAAAGACCCAGAATTTGATTATGGAGCGTAAAGTAATATCATGGAATGTAAACGGACTTAACTCACCTTCCAAGCGTAAAACTATTTTTCATTGGCTATCCAAGCAACGTTGTAATATAATTTGTTTACAAGAGACCCATGTTAAAAAACAAGATCAAAAGTACTTAAAAAATTACAGATTAGGAAAAGAATTTGTCACCACAGCAAAACAGAAAAAAGGGGAGTTGTGTTATATATCAAGGAGGAGCTGCAACCTAAAATGATATTTAGTGACTCTGAAGCCAGATATCTTGCGGTGGAAATTATTTGGAACTCCCAATAGACACTAATAGTAGGGATTTATGCACCAAATGGAACTAAAGACATTTTTTTTAAAGAATTACAGAAGCAACTAGACGGAGTGACTTATTCGCAAATAATCCTGGCAGGGGACTTTAATGGAGTGATAAACTTACAGGAAGACAAGAAAACAAAGGGGACTCAAAAGAAACGGGAATTATTGCCAAAATCTTTTTTTGAAATACAAAAACAAGAAAATTTGGAGGATGTGTGGAGAAGAAATAACTCCAAAGCCAAGCAATTTACCTATTATTCGGCAAGGCACTCGTCGCTATCGAGAATTGATATGATCTGGGCCTCTAAGGAATTGGCAATATGGACTAAGAGGTTGAAATTATGCCCAAAGTAAGATCAGATCACAATCCAGTTATGTGGAGATTTGGGAAATGTATTAAAAAATTTAGATGGAGAATTAACGAAGATTTACTGCAACAGGAGGGCAATCTAGATTTGTTACAGAAAGAAACCAGATTTTTTATACAATATAATTTGGATAAATCTGTACCAATGTATAAAGTATGGGATATGTACAAAGCTGTAATGAGAGGTGTCTTAATGGACTTAAATGCGAGAGACAAAAAAAGAAAAGAAGAAAAAAGGAAAGAAATTCAGGAAAAGATAAAAATACATTGAAGATATCGACTTGTACTAATATTAAAGAAAATGTTTACAAGATGATATATAGATGGTACTTAACGCTGAAGAAAATAGCATATGGGAATAACAAAATGTCAGATAAGTGCTGGAAATGTAAAAACCATGAAGGTTCATTATATCATATGTGGTGGACCTGTGAGGTAGCAAAGCAGTTCTGGGGAGATATTATAGAAGCTATGACTGCAATTTTACAAATTCAAATAAATAAGAATCCAGAACTGCTGTTGTTAAACTTGAATATGGAGGAGATTCCCAGGCAATGTAGAACATTACTATTTTACATGACAGCAGCGGCGAGAATTTTATACGCCCAGAAGTGGAAGACAAAAGAAGTACCATCTATTGAAAATTGGATACAAAAATTGCTGTACATGGCAGAAATGGACAAAATGACAAGAAAGCTGAGAGAACAGAGTCCAGAGGAATTCTTTAATGATTGGGGGAAACTAAAACAGTATTTGGAAAAGTAGTGGGATGTAAAGGGAGAAATGCTGGTGCTAGATAACTATTAATTTGGCAGAAGGGAAGAGAGGGCGATCTTTACAAGAGGAGAAGAGATAAGTTAAAAACATGTTGTAATTGTTAATTTGATATTAGGTTTTTTATAGTTTAACATATAATATCTATTTTAGTAGTATATTAGAATGAATAAGAAAAGAAAAAAGAGATATAAGCAGTAGATTTAGGCAGCGGGTTGGAAAACTGTTGGAAGTCTGAGATAAAGGGGGGACGGGAAAGGGTGGGGGAATATGGAAATGAGGGTATTAATAAAAAAAATTGTAATATTAAATTTTACTCACCCAATAAAAATCTTAAAAAAACAAACAAACAAAAAACAGATGGCCAAACACAAACACAGATGCCGCCGGCATCACCCACCGTTCCTGTATCGCTGGGAACAGCGGGGCGCCCCTCCGCTTTTGCCTCCACGATCCACGGATCGGGAACGGGAGATGATTGGTGTGGATCGTTTATTTGGGATTGTTGCTGGCCCCGATCCATGATCAGCTGGGTCGTTGATTTTTTTTGGATCGTGCCCATCTCTAGTTAGGATCATGCTCATGGGGCATGGATATTTAGGGAGAGTATAGCACTTTATTAAGTGCTGTATGGAACCCTGTTTCAATTCTGCTTGCAGCTGAATGTGGGAAAGGAACTGTTGAGCACCATAGAAAGGAGCCAGGCATGGTAACACCACTGACCTCCATTCCCTTGGCCTTTGTCCCAGAACAAGCACCACAGCAGCAAAGACATAATTCATTCTGCAGTGAATTTGTAGTTTCCGTAAACCTCATTTGTGTGTTGGTGATGAAACTGGGTCCTGCTTCCTCTGTTTTATGCAAAGCAGTGTCCTGCCCTCTGCACCTCTTTTAAGGTTTCCTGTTGCTTAAGGATTCGTGCCTTGTGCTCCTGCATACTCTGCTAGTGCAGCCCTCTGCCACTGAGCTTCTTAGGCAGAAGACTATGTTGTTTGATTGGTATTTTTCCAACACTGAGATGTGTTCTACTTGTACCATGTGGAAAAATGAATAAAATATCTAAACGTTAAAAAGACAGTTTATAAACACCATATGTACATATACACCGTGCAAAAGAAAACTTTTAACTGAAAATATTATCCAGATATTCTCCTACTTATATGAGTAAAACGCTAGATAACTGAACTTTTAGATGTATATTTGGAAGGGTTAGGAAATGGGGTAACAGACTATTTCCTCAGGATGAAAGAGAAATTAATAATTAGCATAAACTGTTCTTAAATCTTTGAATAACTTCAAAGAATTTGCTTGTTATAGGTTAGTTTCAATGTGTGTGTATACAGGCCAAATTTGTTTTACTATCCTCTGGCTATGTTTCCAGTCTGTATCAGTTAGAATTATAAACATATCATTTAGCTAATACTACCCTGTAGTATTAAAGAGCTAGGGGAGTACCTGAGGTGACTGTATGACCAACTTTAAGGAATGCTGGATGTCTTACAGCTTGCCTAGCGAAACCAATTCCATAAGTCACTGTTTGGACCTCAACTTATCTTGTCTTCTGAGATGCTGTGTATTTCAAGGAAGGGTTGACTTCTGTTGCGGAACTAGTCTGTTGGTTAGAAGATTAACAGTGCAGTCCTAAGCAGAGTTACTCCAGTCTAAGTCCACTGATTTCAGTGGGCTTTGACTGGAGTAACTCTCCTTAGAATTGCCTGTATGTAAAAAAGAAGAGGGAACAATAATAAAAATCAAACCAAGAGAAGTTTGTGACGAGTTGTTTATGTAAGCAGTATGTCTTTTATATTTGTAGGGAACATAGTACTTTATCAATAGGTAGGACAAAATGGAGTTACAGAGTATAAAGTGGCAAGTCTCTTTGGGGGTTGAGAGTGATACCGTAATGTAATGAAGCAAATATGTTTTAGGATGATGGTGACAACAACAACAACGATGATGTGTGTTTATATACCACCCTTCTGGACAGATTAGTGCCACACTCAGGGCAGTGAACAAAATTAGTGTCATTATTATCCCCACAATACAGCAGGGGAGCTGGAACTGAGAGGAGTGGCTTACCCAAGATCACCTGCTGAGATCATGGCAGTTGTGGGAGTCAAATTAGCAGAGTGCTGATTCACAGCCCAGCCACTTAACCACTGTGCTACAGCAGCTGTCTCATTCAGTTATTGTATGGGGAAAAGGAGGAGGAGGCACAAAGGGAACCAGGTAGATGAGATGCATATTTCTCTTTGAGCCACTGAAGACATTCTGAAACTCAGACCAGCCATATGTGCTATGAGTTGCAGCAAGTTACCTTGACAAAAGTGCATTTTTATTGTACTTACTTTTGTTTTGCATGTCACAGTATCCCGTATCTTTTCCCCTCCTCCTGCATCCCACAAAAAAACCTCTGTCCATTTCTGACTCTTCAAAATACCCTCACTTTCTACATTCATTTGCCCATTCTCTATCATCTCTAAATGACTCCTCCCCACAACTTTTGCCTTTTGAAAGCCTCATGACACCTTGACTTTTTAATATTTGGTCCTTCACAATTATTGCTGTGTCTTCATGCAATTGAATGCTGAGAGTCTCTTGATACCAAAAGGTACATCCCACACCAAAACCCTAGTTTCCCATGTAAAACAGTCCCGAGGGGTCTTGACAAGCCAGGTGAGGTGTTGCATGCCTGAGACTTTTGTAAAATATGTTTCAGGGCACGAGAGAATTATAAATAGTTTTAAAGCATGAAAGAACCAAGGATTTAGCAGACCACATAGAACCAACAGTGCAATGTGAGCAGAATTATATCCTTCTAAGTCTGCTTAAGTCAATGAGCTTAGGAAGGCTGTAACTCTCTTTAGCTCTGCACTGAAAAACAGTTTGTGGCAGCTATAAAAGATGTCTTTCAGAAACAAATATAGTCACATCTTCATTGTTTCATTGACCTTTATACCTCTGCGCTGGTGGACTTCTAGCTCAAATATCTTCCTATAAGTGGACCATTGATATTTCTACTTTACAGTTGATAATACTGAGGCTGAGAAGTAATAATGTGGCAAAGCTTATTGCTGAAATAACATTTGAATACTCACTTTTTATGAGAAAACCTGATACTTTGCCCACTGGGTAGCAATAATGCCAGAATATTCTATTTGAGTGTCTGAAAGAATTGCGTTTTCTCTTTTTTTCTACTTCAGTATCCCACTTCCAAGAATAGCCAGAGGTTTCCAGGAAGCCCACAAGCAAGGTATGAAAGCAACCTTCCTTTGGTCCCTGCCAGTAAGTGTTCAGAGGTATACTGCTTCTGAATATAGGAGTGCTATTTAACTATCATGGCTCATAGCCATTGATAGACCTATTTTCCGTGGATTGGATCTTAGGCAACTTTTCGTCTAACAGCTGCCTTTTTTTCTACAGGACAATGAGCTTTCTTATAGTGCAACAGGATCTTGTACAACTGTTAAGCTCCTTGCACTAGAGAAAAACAATGCCATTAGCAGAAAGTTTCTGTAAAATCTAACCTCATTAATTTATCTAATCTTCTTTTAAAGCTAGCCAAGACTGTGGCTTCCACCACATACTGTGGCTGTTAATTCTGTAAATGTGATAGAACTAATTTAACATGTTTGAATACAGTTATATATGTTTGAATACAGTTGAATATAGTTTTATATGTTTGACAGTGCACTCTCCTCTCATAAAATAAAAATCTGAATACATAATATTTGTAAGTATATAGTAAGTATATAGTCATAAAGGGTGTGATTTTGCGACCTATTAAGTGTTGATAGGTCCTGTTGACATCAGCACAGTTACAGCCTTTATCGACAGTGAAGAGCTTGGGTGTGATCCTGGATGCCATGCTTTCTATGGAGGCCCCAGTTGCAACGGTCACCTCCATGGTGGACTACTGTAACTATGCTAGTCTGCCTTTGGGCTTGACCCGGAAGTTACAGCTGGTCCAGAATGTGGCAGCACGCATCCTTAGTGGGACACTAATTAGGGCGCACATCTACCCTATTTTGTGCCAGCTGCACTGGCTCCCAGTTGAGTTCTGGATCCAGTTCAAAGTATTGGTTCTAGTGTTTAAAGCCCTTCACAGACTGATACTTGCATACCTACGAGACGCCTCTCCCATTATGTCCCCCTACAGGGCCTGGTGTTCTACAGATAAGCAGCTCTTGGTGGCCCTGGCCTGAGGAACTGAGCTCAACTAGGGACAGGGCCTTTTCTGCCCTGAGCTCAGCCTGGTGGAACACACTCCCAATAGAGATCTGGGCCCTGCGGGACCTTTTACAGTCCGCAGGGCCTACAAGACGGAGATGTTCCATCAGGCCTCTGACTAAGAGCCAGCAAATTGTCCACTTTCCTGATCGCCATGATATAGCAGTTTCACAGTAGCAGTTTCACAGGAGCCTGGTATTTGTTTAGAGGCACCTGGATTTTAACTGTTAAATTGATTTTATACTGTTATGATGCTTTAATTGCATATTTTTGTTGTAAGCTGCCCTGAGCCCGCTTGCGGGAAGGGCAAGGTATAAGCCGAATAAAATAAATAAATAATCAGAAGTACTTAATAAGCAAACAAATAATCCAGATAATCCTTTTTTAAAAAATCCAACATAATAGACTGAAATATAAATGTTTTTAGTGCATATAAAGGCTGTTACAAGCCTTTTAAGACTATTTTGGAAGTATCAAGAATAAATAATTTTGGATATTTAAAAATATGATAAAATTAATGAATATGATTAAAAATAGCCTAAGTTCTACATCAACTGGGATGGGGAGCCAAATTTTATTCCCAAATTTAATAGAAGCAACATTGTTAGATGTAGCTGTCATTGCATGTGTTTTTAAAAAATACGGGTTAGGTCCCATTTTCCATTTTTCCCTCTTCAGTGGTGGGCAGCCCTACAAACTTTTGATCATCACTACTTTATATATTGCACGACTGAACTTAACTTATGCCAAACATTCTCTTGGAAAGTTGACATTTGTGCAGTTTCTCAAAAACGGAGGGAAGAGTTAATCCCAACTGTTTCCTCTTGCCCTTTTGATTGAGAGAGCAGTAAGTCAGCAGGAGAGGTACAGCTTTTAACAAGGAGGGGATGAGTAGAAGCTGATTCAAATCCTTCTACAGGCAAAACAGAAAAGAAAAAGGAAGAGGCTGATGTGAAGAAACACTAATCAGAGCTGATTAGGGTGAATGAATAGACTCATTGATGAGGACAGACACAACAGAGATTAGACAGCAGAAGGGAAAATCCTGCACTGGATTGAAGGAGGTTGGTTTTATGACCTAGGTCCCTTTCAAATCTAATTTGTATTATTCTGTGTTTCTTTTTCTGCTGCTCCATGTACATGTAATTGGAAATATCATGAGCTGTAATATTCCTTGATTTCTACTTAAACATAGCACTGTCTGACTTCCGAGTGTTAGGAGACCACAAAACTCTACCAGTGGAGGCTTTTAGCAAATACCTTGATTCGGGGTGGGGGGATCTTTGGATCTTAGCAATGTTGTATAATGGTTTCATTAACTAGGGGATGGAGGGCAAAACCATCAATTTTACAGTTACCATAAATCATTGTACCTTACTTTTGAATTATGGTGTATCATGGTCTTCTCTTAGTAACAGTTTCATCTGAAAAATCCAACCTGAGTAATTCTACAATTTTTAGGCAAGCAGCTCCGCCTGTGATGATAGAGATCACTGCAGATGCTTTCTGTGATAGTGCAGCACAAACCTGGAAAATTTAGTGACACATTGATCTATAAGATTGTGCCACACACAACTCAGTCTAGCAATAGGATTCCTGAAAATATCTGGCTTAGTGGTGCTGCATTTCAGAGAAGCTGTTGGAGACAAAAGGAAGGGGTGGAGATAGAATGACCAAAGAACCATATCTGTAGAATATTAAAAGTTTTCTTGGGAGAAAGAGCTCATATATGGACTTTACGATGTGGAGGTACTGAAGGCTATCAATGACTCTATTTTGAATGCGCACATCTACACCAAAAATAATTTTAAAGGTAAGGGGGAATATCCTACTGCTATAAATGGCCCATCAGTTTCTTGACATCCACAATCACATATCAGCCATTCGCATATCCCCTTCTTTTCTTTCCCTGCCTCTGAATCATGAAAGAATAACATGTAATACTGTAGCAAAGGAAGATTTACAGGTTGCAGTTCTAAATATCTATTTGTACAAGTCCTACCTTCTCATAGACCAGAGTACAGACTGTCAGGTCTTGCCAGGTATTTTCCCCAACACTTCACTGCATCACTTAGGTATATGAGTTAAAGTTGTTTTTATTAAAGAAAAATACCAGTATCAAGATGCTAGGACAGGAGTATTGGCTGGAATGGCCCAAGGTAGCAAAGCACACCCTGCTCCCACCCCCCTCCCTTGTGGGAAAGAAAGTCCATTAGGATTTTGGCACGCAGAGCCTGGGAAGAGGGGAGGAGGGAAGGGATGAGCTCTACTCAATCTCTTAAAGGCTTGGTGCAGTCTCTGCTGTAACTTCAAGGACGAGTTCCCAGGCCTGCCAGGAAGTCATAACCAAAACACCTGCAAGATAAGCAGCTAGCCAGCCATTCAGCAAAACAGTTTTTACTCTGCATGTTCTCAGAGGCACGTTAATTACTCTAACAAGAAACTCATGACAGATATGCTGGAACATTTAACCCATGGCAGATATGCTGGGGTCTTATCTGACACAGACTCATCCTTTCAGCATCATTGAGCACAGGCATATGGCAGGGTGCTATTGCATTTTTTGGAGGAGGTGTGGTAAATGCAGACACAAACTTGTCCAAGATCAAAATGCTACATTGGCATCGCTAAAAATGACTCCACATGCTGCTGAGGGCTTCAAGACTTGAGTTTAACATGTTGGTGCACAATCTTATGCAAGCATATTGGGAAGTAGGTCCCGTTAAGTTTAACAGGTCTTACTCCAGAAGATTTGATCTTTTGGACACTTTCATGTCAGTGTTGGCTATCACTCCATATGGTCTGATATATGATATCCAGAATGGTATTGATAATGAACATTGGATAGATTGATTCAAAATAATACTATCCTTTATAAAACAACAAATGTTTGTCCTGTATTTGTAGCTGTAGCTCTGAGGTGAGGGGTTGAAGCTCAAGTAGAAGTAGTTTTAGGCATTCTTCACAGGTGTTCAGTTTGGAATTGCCATGCCTCATTCACTCTTTTTATACAGGCAATCCATTGCTTTGCAGTATTTTGGGGGGCTTGCTACAAAAGTGGATGAAAGTACTCATAATTAACCATTTATTCATAAGTGTTGTGAGTAGACATGGGCACGAACAGCATTACGAACAGAAAAAAACCACGAACAGCCCAATCCGCTGTTCACGAGCAAGCTGTTCATGAGGCTGCATCCTAAACGAACAGGTGGTCGTTAAAAGCCTTGTCATTCTGCAAGCCAGACAGTCTGGAGCCTGCTGCAATCAATCCCCTTGGCAACTGGAGGGAGGGACTGAACTCTGTCTGAACTCCTTCTGGCTTTCCTTCTGGCTTTAGCCCTTCAAAGTACTTCCAGCAGAGAGTCCCAGTTTTGCCGCTTTGAAGAGAAAATGATAACAAAGTGGGAGAGCCATGCATCATGCCTTTCCCGGGGTGCAATCTCTCTGAAACTTGGGGAGGGGGTCTTTGGAGGACAGTAAGGACTATGTCCCCTGCAAATTTGCTGGGTATTGGACAGTGGGAAGGTCAGTTTGTAACACCTCAAAGTAGCTTTGAGCCTCCCAGAGATACTGCTCTTAGCCCCCCCCCTTCTCCATTATTTCCTATGGGGGAAATAAGAGAGGCTTGTCTGGCTAGGGGTGGCATTTTGCATGCAAAATGCCCCCAAACTTCAGGGACCCATCCCCCACCTGTCCTCCCACCCTCTACCAAGGCCCAAGCTGATCCCACTTTGGGGGGCCATTTTATGGCCTCCCAAAGATGCTGCTCTTACCCTCCCCTTTCTCCATTATTTCCTATGGGGGAAATAAGAGAGGCTTGTCTGGCTAGGAGTGGCATTTTGCACCCAACCTTCAGGGGCCCATCTCCTACCTGTCCTCCCACCCTCCACCAAGGCCCAAGCTGATCCCACTTTGGGCGGCCATTTTATGCCCCCCCAAAGTGGTTCTCCTGCCATACCACTTTGTCTTTTTACTGTGGGAAAGACTTCCACACCACAGAAACACATGGGATTGGGGCTGCCAATGGCCACAGCCACAGTCCACTTGCACCCAAACTGCCAAATACCACACACACCCCTCCCCAAAACCTAACCTCCCCTGTCCTGTGGCCAGCCACTTTCTATTGATGCTGGTGTAATGTGTCACAATGCTTTGCCTACTTGTACTTTGAAAGTGAGAAAATATTTTTTTAAAAAACTTTATTCAGTGTGTGTTTGTGTTTTATTCTTTGTTGTGCAGTTGGTTCCCATCATAGGGAACAATGGGGCTGGCTGGCCAGCAACCTCTGTAGGTGGTGGGGGAATTGGGGGGAGGGTGTCTGTGGTTCAGGTGCTCTTTCACAGCGACAAGCTCGCACTCAGGAGTGTGCCCAACATTGTGGCACCCCTGGGCTGTGCATAATTGCCCTGGGAAAGAGAGTTTAAAAGTTCCCATCACAGGGAACAATGGGGGACGGCTGGCCAGCCTGCTCCTGGGGTAGTGGCCGGTGTGGGAATGTTGGGGAGGGTGTCTTTGGGTCAGTGTGGGGCTGTGGGGGGTGGATTTAAAAGGGGGACTGTGCCTGTGGCCATAGATGCCACATTCCGTGGGTTCCTGCTGTGGGAGATTTTCCCATAACAGGAATCAATAGAAAGTAGCTGGCCACAGGACAGGGGAGGTTAGGTTTTGGGGAGGGTGTGTGTGGTATTTGGCATTTTGGGTGCAGGTGGGCTGTGGCTGTGGCCATTGGCAGCCCCAATCCCATGTGTTTCTGTGGTGTGGAAGTCTTCCCCACAGTAGAAAGACAAAGTGGTGTGGCAGGGGAACCACCTTGGGGGGGGCATAAAATGGCCGCCCAAAGTGGGATCAGCTTGGGCCTTGGTGGAGGGTGGGAGGACAGGTAGGAGATGGACCCCTGAAGGTTGGGGGCATTTTGTATGCAAAATGCCACCCCTAGCCAGACAAGCCTCTCTTATTTCCCCCATAGGAAATAATGGAGAAAGGGGGGGCTAAGAGCATCATCTCTGGGAGACCATAAAATGCCCCCCCCAAAGTGGGATCAGCTTGGGCCTTGGTGGAGGGTGGGAGGACAGGTAGGAGATGGGCCCCTGAAGGTTGGGGGCATTTTGCATGCAAAATGCCACCCCTAGCCAGACAAGCCTCTCTTATTTCCCCCATAGGGAATAGTGGAGTGGAGGTGGATAGGGGCACCTTCTTTGGGAGGCCATAAAATCGCCTCCCCAAAGTGGAATCTGCCTGAAACTTGGTGGAGGGTGGGAGGACAGGTGGGAGCAGGTCCCCTGAAAGTTGAGTGCATTTTGCTTGCAAAATGCCACCCCAAGCCACCTAGAAAGATGACTTGTTTTTCCCCATAGAGAACCATGGAGAGTGTAGGAGGATGGAGGCACCTTGTTTGGGGGGGCATAACATGGCCCCCCAAAGTCCAATCTTTCCGAATCTTGGGGGGTAGTTAGAGGAGAGTTAGGAGAAGGCCTCCACCAAGTTTGGTGTGATTCGAACAGAAAATGCCCCCCCAGACTCCCAGAAACCCAGGAGAAGGGTTTCTCATTGAAAACAATGGCCGAATCAAGCCGAAATGCGAATACTGAAACGGCTTGCCGATTCAGTATTCCCTGAATACCGAAACAGTTTCCTGATTTAGTTAAAACCGAATCAGGTTTACCGAAACAGGCAGGCCTTGCACACCCCTACTTAGAAGTTGCTCAAAACAAATTTGCCAGCCTGCTACTCCTCCTTCAACATCTTCAGCTGTGGTCATGGTACAACTACCTCCACTCTCAATAACAATATTAGTCTATAAAGCAGCCATTAACTGTTGGCTGAAAATCATGTTTTGCTCATCTCCAGGCCTTTTAACCTTGACGTATGGAGAGATGAAGGATAATTCATGGCACAGTTTTCTGTTGTGATTAGTAGCTAGCCTTGTACTCTCTGAAGAATACTGGAGAATCTTTGGCTTGTGCACAGGCAATTTTTTAGTAAAACTAATGCTGGACTAGTAGGCACCTTGAGAACAACCCTACTTTATAGGCAGTTACTTGCTTCTCCCCTGACTTTTCTACCGTACTTTACTCTGACTTTAATCCTACTAATGCCCAGCAAGAGAAAAATATAATGTTAGTATGTTCCCTATCACGTTTCTGTGAGGAGCATATCTTCACAGTTTAAAATCTCCTTTCAAAACTTCAACTTGCTTTTGAAAACTTCCAGTTTCTCTAGCCATTGCACAATGACTGAAGTGTATCTTCTAGTCATTCCTGTAAAGTAACTGTGGGAAATTCATATTAAGCTGTGAAAGAAAAAAAATGCCAGCATATTCAGGAATGCCAAGCAGTTGAGGACAGCAGCACTGAGGTAACGGGGGTGCTAACAGACTTTAAGGACTGCATAAGACTGTTGTAATGGTAGAATCTCATTCGTTTTTAGTGGGCATAATGTTGAAGTCATCTTATAGCTACATCCTCAAACTACAAATCATAGCCTAATTTGCATCTAATATTACAGTTCAGTGAAATATTAGGGCATGTCTATTGGCTCCTAATATTGTATGAGAAAAAGCAAGGCACAAACCACCTAACCAGCAAGCTAACCTGAAAATAAAGACTTTTTGAAAGTTACACATTATACCTTTTGCCTCACAGGGTAGTTGCCAAATTCCACTGAACAGAGTTTCTGTGAATTTGATCTTTCCATAAGAAAAAGACTCTCGAAGCCTTGTTGTCTTGCTGGCACTTATTATGATTTCACACTTGGTGTAAACATTTACAGTACATAGACAGAGAAAACATCTATTCCATTTGTGCAATGATATAATTGCTGGGTATGAACTGTTCACAGCTGGCAGAATGTCTAGCTCAACTTGTATCCTCCCTCAGTGTATATAAGATGCAGTTACTTTTAGTGCCAAGGTCAACTGAAATTGCCCTTCACAAATGAGTAGATTTCAAGATAGGGGTTTTGTTTGTATTTTTTGGACACACATTCTGGGATTTATCAGACCTTTGTTCAAATCCTGGGTCAAACTGAAGGAAATGTGTCACTTCTTGTGCTGTCATGTGACTGTTTTAAAGGAATTTAAAAACGGGGAAATGAAGCAATCATTGAATGTCTCATCCTACACTTCACTACATCTTACCACATTCAGACGAAATGTAGGACAAAGTCACATGATGATGTGATGCGACTTTTCCTTTTCTCAAAAATCTTTTTAGGAAAACTAGGAAGCCTACATGTAAATGACTAGTCAAGAGGTTGTCATACAAATGGTATACATGGACTAGGAGACTGGCTATTTACACTCACCCACCATTTGCGAATATGTGATTGTTATATACAGCAGTATATTTTAGGGGTTTTAACATGTTCCTATACTGAAGCATTTTACATTTAAGAATGGAATTGCTTTGCCCTGAAACCCAGTTCATGTATTTATATACTGATAGGATTAAAGGTGGTATTTTCAGTAGTGTTTTAAGTATATTTTTTAAAGTAGTGCCCAGATGACCATCTGAAGGAAGGCACCTTGAGTAAGTGACTGATCACTGTTCACTGATCAAAGGCTCCTTATTGTGGTCTTTACCAGATTTTAGTAGCCAGGATGGACGGGTGTCCAGTGTGCAAGTAGTGGCCTTCACAGATGCTAGAGTTCTGTCAATAGCTATCACTATAACTGGGTCAAAATTATTTAGAAGCTGACTAGATGGTGTGTTAAGAATTACTTCTGCTTTTCCTGTATTACAGCTGGCACCCCGATCAGAATGTATTGGAGCTTCTTTATCAGGAAATGCTTTGCAAAGGTGTCACAGCTTATTGTCTGTTCCTGAGCCAGTGAAGGTTCAGGGATCAAAAGATGTTGCCATACCTTAAACAATTGGGATGGATGTCAACCAGATGATGCATTGTTTGAAGAAAAATAAACTTTCTTTGCTAATATCACTGCTACTTCGTAAGTCCTCCAGTGGGCTCTGTAGCATACACTATTGGATTCAGCACGAGTTGTCCACTGTCTTTCAATATGTCTTCCAGCCCTCTTTAGATCATCCAGCTCTACACAGAACCATGGGGCTGGCTTCCAATGTGAGGGTGGGAGAGGTCAGCAAGGAGCAATTTTGTCAATAGCTTCAATGAGCTTTGCATTCCATTCTTCCACTGCTGCTTTAACAGGGTATTTTGGAATCCAGAAGGATCCATCAACTTTCATGGGCAAACCATTTTAACTGGGCTCTCCATTTTGTAGATGTCAGGGCTATATTCACCCTTGACTTCAGCCCGTAATGGTCAGTCTGTGGTTCAGGCCGAATCTCCAATCCTGAAATAAGACTTTCCCTCAAAGGCTCAGAGGAAAAGATTAAGTCCAAGGTATGTGTCCTTTTTCATGCGTGGGTCAACTCAGAGACAGTGCTTACTGGGGAACTAGGTGGCTATGCAAGCAAGATCAATTCCCTCCTCTTGCAACATTAGAGAAAAACTGGGGGAAGAAGAGAGCCTTGCATCATTAACTCTAGGTATGCAACGAAGGTTTGGCAGGCAGTGAGCAACTTTGCCTGACACTGGCCATCTCTTATAAACCCCACCCCCATATCTACTAGCTCCTAGCTGTACTGGAATAGTGCATTCACTATACATCCTGTCCTAAGTTGAGATAACCACCACAATAGTAAAGATACACCTCAGGTACTTCAAATTCAACATGCTAGTGTCCACAAAAACCCGTATCATAGTCCTGGAAAGCATTCGTGATTAGACATGGGCACGAACCGCATTACGAACACAAAAACCCCACAAACTGCCTGATCGTCTGTTGTATTGTCGAAGGCTTTCACGGCCGGAGAACGATGGTTGTTGGGGGTTTTCCGGGCTGTATTGCCGTGGTCTTGGCATTGTAGTTCCTGACGTTTCGCCAGCAGCTGTGGCTGGCATCTTCAGAGGTGTAGCACCAAAAGACAGAGATCTCTCAGTGTCACAGTGTGGAAAAGATGTAGGTCATTTGTATCTACTCAGGAGGGGTGGGGTTGAGCTGAGTCATCCTGTGAGAGTTTCCCAGGGTGTGGAATGCTAATGGCGGGAGGCTTCACTGAATCCTGAGGAGGTTCTTTTGCATATGGATTGGTGCTTGATGTGCTAATCTTCTCTGCAGGGCTATTGTCGGGTGTGGAGTGTTTTGTTGGCCTGGTGTTTTTCAGAACTGGAGCCCATGCTCTGTTCATTCTTAAGGTTTCTTCTTTCCTGTTGAAGTTTTGCTTATGCTTGTGAATTTCAATGGCTTCCCTGTGCAGTCTGACAAAGTAGTTGGAAGTGTTGTCCAGTATTTTGGTGTCCTGGAATAAGATACTGTGCCCTGTTTGAGTTAGGCTATGTTCAGCCACTGCTGATTTTTCAGGCTGTCCAAGTCTGCAGTGTCTTTCATGTTCTTTTATTCTTGTCTGTTCAAGAACCGGAAGTTCGTGAGGGTCCATGGCCAATGAATGAGCGTTCGTAACAAGCCTGGTTCATTGAGCTCATCCACGGTTCGTGAAGCCAGACAGTCAGGCACCATCACTCAATTCCCTTGGATACGGAGCCAAGGGAATGCCTGAACTCTGTCTGCTGCACTCCTTCTGTTGCCCTGGAAACTCGAATCGAAGCCCAGCTTACTTTGACGGGCAGGTCTTCCTTCCAACCATGGAGCTGCAAATTGGTTACAATTGGTTACATGGGAGAAGACACCCAGGGGGAGGGAGGGGGAGGGGGGTGTTCTGTAGCCATAGGCACTCCAATCTCATCCCTGCAAACCCTGATAGGCAGCTCTGATGGCCAAACACAGACATTCTGTGTTGCTGTATGGGACCTCTGCTTATAAAAAATACTGGGCTCCCAGGCTGGCTTTCACTTTCAGCGAGCAGTGGAGTGTGACAGAGCTGTTGCTTGCTACTTGCTAGCCTTTGGGGCAGAGACAGAGAGAGTATAATTGAGCTTGGATTTTTGGGATAGGGAACTATCTCCTCTGGTTCTAGGGCTGCTGCCTGGCTCTGGGGCCAAGCTCAGTGGGCACCTCGGCTGAGAGCTCAAAGTATTATTAGTGCCTGATTTGGTCAGGTCTGTGGGAGTGGTGGGCTAGGGCTCTAGCCTCTCCCTCCCTCTGGTTCCAGGGCTGCTGCCAGGCCCTGGGGCCAAGCTCAGTGGGCACCTCGGCTGAGGGCTCACAGTATTATTAGTGCCTGATCTGGTCCGGTCTGCAGGAGTGGTGGGCTAGGGCTCTAGCCCCTTCCTTCCTCTGGTGCCAGGGCTGCTTCCGGGCCCTGGGGCCAAGCTTAGTGGGCACCTTGACTGAGGCCTCACAGTATTATTAATACCTGATCTGGTCAGGTCTGTGCGAGTGGTGGGCTAGGGCTGTAGTCCCTCCTTACCTCTGCTGCCAGGCCCTGGTGCCAAGCTCAGTGGGCACCTTGGCTGAGGGCTCACAGTATTATTAGTGCCTGATCTGGCCAGGTCTGTGGGAGTGGTGGGCAAGAGCTCTAGTCCCTCCCTCCCTCTGGTGCCAGAGCTGCTGCCAGGCACTGGGGCCAAGCTCAGTGGGCACTGCGGCTGAGGGCTCACAGTGTCATCTTTTCTATCCTCAATTCTTGTTTGCTGGCACTATGAGGCTTTGGGTGGAGGCCAAGAGTGGTCGTGTGAGGAAGTACAGAGATTGTCCCGGTTGCACCATGGGAAGCAATGCTGGGCAGGCCTCTGGACAGGGCCGGCGCGCCCATGGAGGCCAGGTAGGCGGTGGCCTCGGGCGCGCGGGCACTGGAGGGGCGCTGGAAGGGGTGTTGGGGGGTGGAGACGCGCGCAGCGAAGCTGGCATGACTTGGCTGCAGCTACTGCTGCAGCCAGTCAGCCAGCCCCTTGCTGCCACGACCGCTGCCACACACCCCAGCCGGGCGCAGCCTCTGTGCGCCGCTTGAGCCCCGCTGCCGCCGCCACACTTCCCAGCCGGGCGCAGCCTCCACGCACCGCCCCAGCAGCGGCTCGCAGCTTCTGCTCCCGGCTGGGGCGTGTGGGGGCGGCGGCGGTGGAAGCACGGGGCTGGCTGGCTCCGTTGCGTGCTCCTCCGCCCCAGCCGGGCGCAGAAGCCGTGAGCTGCTGCTGGGGTGGCGCACGGAGCAGCCTCCGTGCGCCGCCCCAGCCCCGGCTCGCAGCTTCTGCGCTCGGCTGGGGCATGTGGCGGCAGCAGCACGGGGCTGGCTGGCTCCGTTGCGTGCTCCTCCGCCCCAGCCGGGCGCAGAAGCCGTGAGCTGCTGCTGGGGTGGCGCACGGAGCAGCCTCCGTGCGCCGCCCCAGCCCCAGCTCACAGCTTCTGCGCTCGGCTGGGGCATGTGGCGGCGGCAGCACGGGGCTGGCTGGCTGGCTGCAGCTGCTGCTGCAGCCAGCCACCCCAGCTCTGCTGTGCACTCCTCCGCCCCAGCCGGGCGTAGAAGCCGTGAGCTGCTGCTGGGGCGGCGTACGGAGCAGCCTCCGCGCGCCGCTCCAGCAGCAGCTCGCAGCTTCTGCGCTCGGCGGTCCTCCACATGCCGCCCAGCCCCCCTGCGGCGCGTGATGACGTCTGCAATGACGTCATCACGCAGTCCGTGGCGCGCCCGCGCGCACACGCCGCCGCGGGCGCCAAAACGTCTGGCACCGGCCCTGCCTCTGGAGCAGCAGAGACTCCCACTCCCAAAAAATCACCTGTTGCTGCTGTGGAGGAGGCCGAAGAGCTCTTGCCACTGGCAGAAGAGAAATTCTTTAAAATGTTTGAGGAGGAAGAGGCTGAGAGATCCTTTGAGGAATGGTTGGGGTTCAAGGAAACATCCAGCCCGCCCCCATCCCAAACTACTGGTGCTGTTCCTGCCTGCAGTCCACCCCTCACTCCGTCTTCCATTGCCAGCTCCGCAGCACAGCCAGTAACCCTTCGTCCTCCCTCCCCTGGAACCGTTAGTGGGCCACGGTTCAACCTCACTGTATGGAGGCACTTTTGGAGCCCTCCAACTGACCCCCGTGTGGTGCGGTGCTGTGTGTGTGATGGCCTAGTGTGCAGGGGCAATGACCCGAAGCACCTGTCATCATCGGCCCTGAGTAGGCACCTGAAGAGGAACCACCGGAGCCTGTGGCCTCCGTCCTTGGGCAGTGAAACATCTGTCGGGGGGAGACAGGGCCACCAGCTCATCTGATCCGGAATCGGTGGGAGGGTCACCAGAATGCACCCTGAGCAAGAAGCCTTGCCCCAAGGGTGCTGCTGGTGGGACTGGGTCAGGCAGGCCACCCTGGGGGCAGTTGTTTCATCAGGGTCAGGGGTGGTGCCACTGAAAAGGGTGAGGTCTAGGGCCCAGGAGGCAGGCGATCGTGTGGTGGTGCAGATGATTGCCCTGCAAGGCTTCCCTCAATCGGTTGTGGAGGTCGTGGGCTTCCAACTGCTGCTCCAGCCCTTTGCCCCATGGTTCTCCATGCCATCACAGCGCACCATTGGGCGTTGAGTCGTGCCTGCCCTCTACGAGTCAGTGCGATACATAGTGCACAGAGAGCTGTCAGCCGCCCAAGGCCGTACAGTACAGTTCACAGCTGACCTGTGGAGCGGCTGCCATCACAGGTACCTTGCCATCACTGCCCACTGGTGGCAACAAGAGGACCTCCGCCGCCCCAGGCCAAGATCTGGAACCCGTAAAAAGATGCCCAGCTTGACACCGGGCTACAGGGCACTTCTTCTCCAGGCCCGGGGGAGATGGACAATGTCTATACCGGAAAGAACATTGCCGCCACCATAAAGGCAGCTCTGAGGGCGTGGATGTCCAGGGTGGAAGTGGTTGTCCGTGGCTTCATGGTGATGGACATGGGAGCCAACATGTTGGCAGCCCTGAAAGAGGCATCCCTCCCGGGCTTGAGGTGCATGGCGCACAAGCTGCACCTTGTGATGAGGGATGTGCTCGGGCTGGGGAGCAAGCCGAGGGACAGCTGGGACGAGGGAACCTTGCAGACGCACAATCTGCTGGACAGCTGCTGTCGCATCGCTTCTCACTTCTCCCGCAGCATAAAGTCTTCCCATGAGCTGTTCCATAGGCAGGGGAAGGGAGGGGACCCTGAGCACCAACTCTTCCAGGACCTGCTCACCCGCTGGAACTCCACCTATGACATGATATGTCATCTGGTGGAGCAGAACCCCCCGTTGCAAGACATCCTGTCATCTTCAGATGTGCTGAGGAGGGGAGAGGAGTTGAGCCTCAGCTCCATGGAATGGGAAGTCCTCGCCCAGATGTCCCGGATCCTGAAACCCTTCAAGGATGCCACTGAGGTCTTGTGCTTCTACAAGGCCAGCCTGGGTCAGGTCATCCCTCTGATCCACAGGCTCGACTGGTTTCTGGCCCAGGAGCTCGAGCACAAGCAAGAGCTGCTCCGCAGGGTCCGTGACTTTGTGAGGAAGATCCAGGCCTGCGTGGCCGAGCACTTGCATCCTCTACACCACAAGGCGCCGTACTAACTGGCCTCCTTCTGTGACCCCTGCATCAAGGGCAGCATTGCCACGCAGGCAGGTGAGATGCAGCACTGGAAAAAGGAGCTCTGCACAGCGGTGCTCCATTTCCAGAAAGAGAAGGCAGGACAGAAGGAACCGGGCAGGGGCGAGAGGCAGGCGGTGGAACAGGGGGAGAGGGAGGAGGTGGGAAGAGAGCCACACCAGGGAAGACCCACCCAAACAGCCCCATTTGATCTCTGGGCCTCGTCGGTGGGCTGCGTGGTTGGCCGATGCACAGTGGGCGCATCCCTCTCAGTGGAGGACTTGGCGGGGGCCATTGTGCGCAAGTACCTTGCTGAGCCCACCAAGCCCCCGCATGCGAACCCGTTGGAGTATTGGGTGATGAATCTGCCGTATGGCTGGACTTGTCCTTGGCAACAAACATCCTGTCCTGCCCTCCCACCAGCGTGCAGAGTGAGCGGGTGTTTTTCCACCTGTCCTCTGTCCCTGCCGCTCACGTCTGCACCTGGACCTGGTGGACATGTTGACCTTCATGAAGGTCAACTTCAACCTACTGGGGCACTCTTCCATGGACCTGGACCTACCCAGGCTCTGAGCCACCCTGGGGTTGTAGGCCCAGCTCCTCCACAGTGGGCTCAAGCTTCCCTCAGTTCCCAGGGCTGCTTCCATGGCTGGTGACCCTTTGCCCTCCTCTCCCAGACAAGTTCCTGTTCCATCTTTCAACCTCTCCCTCTCTGGATGGTGCCCAAATGACCCCTCCCCACAACTTGTCCTGCCCATCCTGTCCTTTCTGTGAAAGCAGGAAGGTGGGTATTTTCTGATGCTCCGGTTTTTGGGCACATAGGACAGCTCCGGAGCTGCAGCACGTATGGTTGCACAGCATGGAGCCCACTATCCTAGGATCCTGCTGTCCGCTCTGAGCATGGTGGGAATAGGTCCCTCTACTCATCTCCTGTCCATGAAGGCGGGAAGGTGAGTGATGTTGGCGACAGACTCCACTGCTACACAGGAGGGGCGGACAAGCCTCTGCCACAGCAGTCTGCACAATCCAACATGGTGGATGTTTGGGGCCTCTTGGTCCTCCTCTCCCTGTCAAGCTCACAGTCTCTCTTCACACCTCGCCGTCTATGGAACCACTCCGACCCCTCCCAACAACCTCTCCGGTTCTGTCCATCCTGTCCTTTCTGCGAAGGCAGGAAGGTGGGTGCTGCCAGCTGATGCTGCTTTTGGCCACAAGGAACAGCTCTGCTGCTATTGCTGGTGTTAGGGTAGCACCACATGGTACCCCCCCTTCCATGGCACCTGCTGTCCCCTCTGAGCAGGGGGGAGTGGGTCCCAGCTACCACCCTTTCCATGAGAACAGGAAGGTGGGTGCTGTCTTCTGCCGCCACTTTGGACCATGAGGGGCAGCTCAGACGTAGTTGCTGAGCTAACCGGTTTAAGCTGCATGGTGCACCCCTATCCATGGGCACTTGCTGCCCTCTCTGTGCATGGGGGGAATGGGTCCCACGACTCAGGTCCTTTCTGTGAAGGCAGGAAGTTGAGCGCTGCTGGCGACAACCTCCACTGCGACACAGGAGGGGCGGACAAGGCTCTCCAGCATCAGTCTGTGCACTCCTTCAGGGTGGATGTTGGGGTCCCCCATCTCGGTCCTGCTGCGCAATGTGGCCAGGAAGCCTCTGTTCTCCTCTCCCACACAAGTAGACAGTCCCTCTTCTCACCTCGCCCTCTCCGGAACACTCAGTCCCCTCCCAATGACCTCTCTGGTCCTGTCCTATTCCATCCTTTCCGCAAGGGTAAGAAGGTGGGTAATGTTGGCTGCTGCCGGAGAATACCTCAGTGGGACCCTCACAGGAGGCCTCACTAGTGTTGGGATCTTCCCAGTTACTGGTTCCTCTTTTGACCTCTCACCCTCTTTTGAGCTCCCCAACCTCTCCAAATGACATCTCTTCTCCCTCCTGTCCTTTCCGCGAAGGCAGGAATGTGGGTGATGTTGGCTGCTGCCGGAGAATACCTCAGTGGGACCCTCGGATGAGGCCTCGTGGTTCCTGGGGCAATCTTCCCACTTCCCCTCCAAATGACATCTCTCCCTCCCATCCTTTCCACGCTCCTCTGAGGCCTGGTGGGCAGGCACTTGGGGGGTGCCACCAGTGAGTGGCCATACCCCCGCCCCGTAGAGGGGAGCCGGCCCGCCTTCGAGTACACCCCTTGTACACTGGACCAACGTCAACTGGTGACTCTAACTGTATCAAGTGGGAGTTTCCTGGGGGCCTCGGATTGGAGCAGGTATAACTCCAAGATCCCTATTACAATCTTGACCAAACTTGGATGCTAGCTGGAGTAGAGCCTGCTAAACACTCCCTGTGGATATGGGCACTCTAAGTCCAATGGGGGCCATTCTGACCCCCACGAACCATGAACCTCAAACAGGTTTGTCACGGTTCGTGAGTTCAGGTTCATCGGCGGCAATGAACCACAAACCGTGGGTTCGTTATTTTTGGGTGGTTCTGTCAGCATTATATTGCTTTAGACAATATTGCTGTAAGACAGCAGGCACTTAGTGGCCATGATCACTGACAGCTTCCTAACAGCTGAATGTGCTGTTTGGTTTGAGCTGGTCAGGTCTGGTTCCTCCCCTGCCTGGATGATGCAATACAGGAGGGGATAGATGACTCAGCATGACTCAGGAGGAGCTAAATGACTCAGCATGATGGCTAATTGGATAATTGTCAGTGCTGATATGTATATAAGTGTATATGCTGTGCTTAGTCTCTCTCTGCTGTAAAACAGACTGGCTGGCGCAGCACTTTGTCTGATTGAATGACTGTGAACTATATGTTCTGTAAATAAATGTAAATAGTTTTTACACTAGCCTGTACTGGTGTGTGACTCTGCTTGGCTCACCTGCAGCTTCGGTGCTGGGATGCACGTACACTGACAGGTTCATGCCCATGTCTATTCGTGATGTACTAAAGTTAATATTGTCCAACAGGTGTTCTATGCCTGCTGCTCCAGGTGTCCAGGTATAGTTTCTGGTGTAAGTCTCCATGTTTTAGAAGTAGGTGCCCCTAGCTTCACTCCCTAGGAGCCATGGGCCAAGAGCTCATGTGCTCTTGTCCTTTGGCTCATCCCAAGAGGCTTGTGCCTCTTGATGAGACACTGGCCTCTTCAAACTGAGGGGGCTCACGTAATGGAAGAGAGAAAGCACAGGGAGCCAATAACATATTTTCTTGCATGTACACAGCTTATTTTCAGTCAGACAGTGAAGATTCTTTTGGTGTGGTGATAGCTGTTGCCAAAGCAACTTCTTAAAAAAATCTCCACAGCCAATCAGATCTCCAGTGGCCCATCTGAAGCCCTGCTTGGCAAAAGCCACACCTGGTCCTGCCCCCTTTCTACAATCACTTGGTGGGCTCCAAGAAAGGTGTCCACTACATTGGAGAACCCTGATTTAAAGACTGTTCCCATTTAAGAAGACGTATGGTGCTGTCCTATGTAAAATCACATCAGTCATTGAAATCAAGGAGATTGGACTGTAGTGAACAGTTTGTATTCTCTTATTTTGGTTTTATTTTACAAATCTGAAAACCAAATGGCACAAAGGCATTACTGTGTCCAGTTCTCTCTCCATGCATGGGACTGATTTAGATAATCTAATAGTCCCTATGCTTGTCAAGTATTGAATCTATAACTCCTTAATAAAGATCCTGTCTTTGGGCCAAAATGTTGCAAAAAGGGTAAGGGCTAGTCAGTGTGGATTCTGTGAGAAATGTTTTGAATCATTCCTTCTCTTTTCCACTAACACACACCTGCACATATCCTCAGTTTCATGAAAATTCATTAATCTGTGACATTTAAAGATTCTGTCTGATAGGTGTCTGGAGCAGAGGCCGGCTGCGTACATCAATAGTTTCTTAGAGTCTGGCACTCTGTCAATATTTGGGGGCCTCAGTAACAGCACTTAAATGCAGCGCCTGCTAGCCGTCATGCTCTTAGCATGTCTGCAAGTGTCTGAATGAACAGATATTAGCACGTCAAGTTCCTTTATGACTGGCAACACTTTAGAAACAAAACACTTAGAAGAATGTTTCACCTCCTGGCTTTCAGTTTCCTTTCTGTCTTGGTCTGTTGTTTTTTTCTGATGGAGGTTTCAACCAAATATCTATCCTGCTGCAAAAAGTCTTTTATTAAAAAGATGATGAAAATGGTTTCATGTACCAAGTTATTTAATTTTATATCTGTGCTCTGTTTGAACACAGAACTACATTATATGTAGGGAGAGGTTAAAACTGATTGTAATAGGCAGAGTGTCAGACTGTTAAGTTTTTATTACTGTCTGAGGTTGTGTTTGTGTTTGTGTATGTGTATTCTGCTGTTGAATTAATTGTGGCCCATATAGTGAGAGGAAAAAAAGTTCACTCCAAATCCCCTGAATTGCCATAAAAATAAAACTATGTCCAGACATCTCACGGCGAATGTAACAGCAAATAGAATTTTACCAAATAGTACAGGCTCTGTGAGGAAACTCACACTTTTGTGGAGGGTTTCCAATTGTACTGACTTAATGTTACTAGGTGATAATGTATGTGAAATATCATATGCAAAGTATTGAACATTCAAAATAATAGGAGTAGATCAACAACAGGTTACATATTCTATTTTAGCTTCAACTTCTTTTAATACATTGTGTACAAGCTGCTTGTACATTGTGTTCTTCCCTTGTAGAAGCAAAACGACTTCTTAGTCCCCTTTATAATTCCATGATGATTTTTTTTACCTGTGTCAAACAACCCTGATGTATCCCTGGAAAGCTTTTCTATGTTTCCTCCCATGTAATTTAAGAAAACTGAGATATGATATTAGCACAGCATCAGGTAGGCAGCAAAGCATGGAAACAACAGACTTGAGAATGTTTTAGTAACTGGTGCTACTGATGACAGGACAAATGCAACAGGCAATAATAACCTTCAGAAAGAAAGATTGCTTACCACATTTCTATTATACTTTATTTCATCTTTTGGTGGGAGGAAAAGTGGGAGGAAAAGAAGGAAATAATACTATGAGACAGCTGTTCTCTGCAACTAGTGTCTCCAGCTGGGGTGTATCTGGGAGTGATGGAGATCTGAGTTCAGTTCCCTGGGGCTTGAATCTGATGTTTGCCCCTGCATCCAACTCCCAAGGCTACATTATTTGAACCGTTTTTGCTCCATGACAGATACATGTTTTTGTGAAGTTAGGTTTTGGTCATTTTCACAAAGGTCTTAACAAAAACAACATTCAACATACCACCCTTCAGGACAACTTAACACCCACTCAAAGCGGTTTACAAAGTATGTTATTATTATCCCCACAACAATTACCCTGTGAGATGGGTGGGGCTGAGAGAGCTGTGACCCAAGGTCACCCAGCTGGCTTCAAGTGGAGGAGTGGGAAATCAAATTTGGTTCTCCAGATCTCAGTTCCGCCACTTTTAACCACTACACTAAACTTACTATGGATTTGATGCCATTTTGGAGTGGTTTTTTTCCCTGCTTCCCCACAGCATCATGGTACGCTTATGTACTTTCACCTGCATTTCTAATACCTTTCCCAAAATGGTTTTACTGCAGATTTTTAGAAGAGCTCACAGCAAAGTCTGGGTTGGAAAGTTTGGATTTTCCCAGTCCTGTCTGCTGGCATGGCATGACAGCCATTTCCTGTATAACTGGAAGGACATACCTTCACAATGAAAGGGGATAGAGACATTAAAAAAAAACAATAAAGCTAGGAATTCCAAGAACTTGACACACAGATTGTTTTAATATTATAATATTATAATGATATTAAATGGCCATTAAAAAAAAGCCCTGGTGCCATGTGGGTTGAGTGGCTGCTGCCAAGGGACTGGGAAACTATGGAGAAAGCTGGAAGCCCTGTTGCCACTGCACTCTATCTGGAGACACAGGGGAAATGACACAAGACACTTCCTGTTTAGAAAACACCCACTATTCATTGCTCTTTCACATTTTAGATGATATGTTAGCATTGTTATGAATTGTTTCCTATTTTAGGTCAAACAAATCTGGCATGCAGCACAATCCTAGCCATGTTTACTCAGAAGTAAATCCAAACACAGCTATTTTCAATGTGGCCTTCTCTGCAGTCAATGGGAACTGGATACAAGCATTAACCGTACATGGTTTCTGGCTAGAAAGCACAAAAACATGACTTGATGGTGCATATATATATATATATTCATGTTTTATATTGTATGTAATCTACCCTGAGCCTGCTCTAGCGGGGAGGGCGGAATACAAATCGAATTAGTTAATTAATTAATTAAATAGCTTCATATTTGGAAGTTGATAGATTTTTGCAAAAAAAAAAAAACAACCCCATTTTTTTACCAGTTTGCTGTTGGAGTAGACTATGGGCTTTTGCTTATAAAAGCACCCCGTGCAAAATGCTGACTGGCTTATTGCCAGTCAAATGCTGACTGGCCAGGACTGGACTATTGTTTGTTGTGCCCTTTCCTCATAAAATAAATCCAAATTGTGCACTAAAGCGTATCTTTTATTCACAAATTCACATTTTTTGCAAACCTGTTATGAATACTTATCCACACCTGCAAACATAATTTTCACTCCCAAGAATTAAAATTGTAGGTATTAATTACATCTCTTGTTCTACTGCCCTGGTTTCCTATCTTTTGTGATTCTATCATTTGTTGATCAGTTTGGAGCATAATCAAACTCTTAACCAGTCTGTCAATGAAAGTAGCATAACTTCTCCAGCAGCTGGCAAATTGTTTAAAGCCTGTGGCTCACTACTGCAAGGATAGTGTGGGAAGGCATATCAGCAGCTGGGAAGAAAGAATGTAACCTTTATAGCTTAATTATGTCAGTATTCGTTTACCAACTGATGCACAGTAGCATTGTGAATCAGGTCCACTGGAAGAATTGTGAACCTTACAGTGTGAGAAATTTAAAACTAGCCAATAACATGGGAGATGTTTCTTGGGCGTATGTTTTTTTCTTGTTTCCTTTTATGATTCCACAGAAATAGCCTAATGACACGGCTGTTGTACCCTCATGTGTTAGGAACACTTCCTGCACTTTGCCCATTTTAAAAATATTAAACCAATTGACTGTTGGAGCAATGTTACAATCTGCAGCTCTCTACTCCACCTTGCTGTGTGGCACGCTGCAGTCAGCTTGCTTGCACATGCCGATTATACCGATTATCATCTCCTGAGTTCTTAATATATTTTCATAAAACCAGCAGGGCTCCCGTCTGATAGCAGAAGTGCTAAGCTAGTAACAGAAAGTCTCTTTGCTCCAATTACACCAACTTTTGTTTCCACTTAAGAGGCATACTTTAGGGTCATATTGGTAAGTGAATGGGCAGTGATTTAGCCATGCCATTCCCATTAGCACTAATGAAGTTTTAATCAACTTCTTTAAAACAAAGCTTATGATAAAGAGAAAATATGTTCAAGCCAGAACATAATACTATTATTTATTATTTTTGTAATTATAGTTGGAAATGCTTCACAAGCACTATACTGTTTAATTAAACCGTAGCCTCTTATGTTAATGTAGGATCACATTTCTAAGATCTGACTGTTGTGTAATCAAACTTCTTAGGCAAAATGTGGTATAGTTACAGTTTGGCTTTAGTCAAAATAGTGAGAAAAATCAAAAGTTTTCACTACGCAGAAGGCAAATGGAGCAGCAACATCACTTTCCCACTTGCCTCAGACCTTCACTATAATTTTCACAGTATTCCATATTGGGGCATTTTCAAGTTAAGCGAATACGAATGGAGGAGGGCTAAAAACAGGGAGGACTTCACTCTTCAGACTCCTAACAAGAAGAGAAATTTAAAATACAAAATTCTTGCAAGTATTTTTACTTTTAAGACCTGCCTTATGTTCACAGTCACCTAAGAATATCTACTGTCCTTTGGGAAAAGAATGGGTAAAAAAGAAGCAGACAGTGCTAAAAAAAGGTAAAAATATGATGTCTTTAGGTGAATTAGCTATTTCTTAGAGGCAAATGCATACATTTAAGTTCTCAATGACCTGAGGACAGAAACACTGTACAGTGTGGGAGGGGGTGGGAGGGGGTGGGAGCAGGGGGATAGCAATGTTCCCTGTCCCCTTTCTTACTATCAGCATTCCCCTCACATTCCAAAAAGGCAGCATAGTTGTAAGAATCTTTGGCAATAAATTGCTGTATCTAAAATCCATACCCTTTTCCCCATGCAGTAGTCCAGATCCCAAAAGTGGTGCCCATAGGTGCCTTACTGTTTGCCTTTGTGGTTCCTGGTGCCCACTTGCTTATTGGGTTATTGGGGATAAAATTCAAAGGGTCCTCCTGAATAGATAAAGGGAGAACTTTGAATATTGAGCTAATACTCACCTCTGAGCTAATAGTCACCTCTATGCTGAGCATTTTCAGCTTGGCCATAAACACAGAGCAAGGTGACATCTGCTTTGCACAGGATTGCCAGCCAGTGGTTGGCACCCAGGGGGAAACTGGTAGAGTTGTCAGGTCCCCTTACCCTCCCAGCAGGAGGGGGAACCCAGCGCTCTCCTTTTTTTTGCTCCTTGCATGGCCAGGTGCAAAGCGCAGGAGTGCTCCTGGATCCTGCGTGATGGTGACATCATTCTTGAGAGTGCGTGTCCAGGGAGGCCTGTTCCCCACCTATTCCCCTGCTGTCCAGGTGAGTGCTGATGGGGGGTGGAGGATGGGAGCAGGGGATCCTGGCAGCCCTAGAATTGAGTGGGGAAGAGACATGGGAGTGCTGTTGAAATACACTGGACTATCATTTCCAAGGCAAATCCAGAAGTGACATCACGCCCTCTAGGATTCAGTGGAAACTCTGTGGTTTTACCAGTGATGTTACACGGTTGATGCTGTGCCATTTTTTTCTTCATTTTTCCTCTCACTGGCCTATCAACTGGAAGCAGGAGTCAAGGAGTTGCCATCAGAAGATCTCTTACTATAGCAGGGGATCTAGCAATCCTACCTGTGCCTCTGCAGGAAGGAAGGGTCAGTTCAGAGGCTGCTGTACATCATAGAGGGATTCCTGGCATGCACTCGCCCAACTTTGTGATTGACCCTCACTTGCCATTTTCTTGTGTCACTCACTGTCAGCTTTAAAAAATCCAAAGTACCCAAAGGATCAACAAGTTGAGGACTTCTTCTCTGGTGTAAGAGTGCTCATATTAAAATAATTTTGCTAGCCTATAAGGCAGCATGGGAGTCAGATTGAAAACAGTCAAGGATCTGCCCCTTGATAATTGCCTAAGAACTTCCAAAAAAAACAACCTTTGGCATGAACAGGCCCATACAGTCTCTACCAGAAGAAACAGAAGGTAGTGTCCATGTGTGCTTGTCTTGTGCTAGAGTAGTATTACTGGCTTTAATCAGACAGTGTGAAATTTAAAAGATACTTCAAATTGATAAAGTATCCAGGGTTTTTTGGTAGGCTTTGTATATATGCACTCACTAAGTTAACAGCTGTTAGTTCTTGTAAGGTGTGATAGCCACAGGTGGTTGGATTTTCCCAAAGGGTTTCCACTGAAGTTCATGAGAGATTTAACATTGATTTTAATGAGCTCAAAGCCTGTCTGAAAGGTAGAATAAGGTGTATTCTTGGAACTTTTAAATTTTGTTTCTTTATAGTATGGAGTATTGTTTTGGTCATTTAAAAATAAGCAAAGGTGTAAGATGTTTAAAATCTGAAAACAAATTTTCCCCAGACCTGTAAGATTACAATCTGGGCAGAATATTCGCTTTCCCGTAAGAGATGTGGAAGATATTGTTGCATTAGTTGCTTATTGGATTAGGACATTTTCTGTAGTTGCACCTCACCTTTGGAACTCCCTCACCCTTGAGGCACACAGTGTCTACTGTCTTTCGGACGTCTGGTTAAACTGTATCTTTTTACCCAAGGCTTTTAATTAGAGTTTTTGTTTCTCCAGCTTTTTAATGATCTTCGGTCTGTTTTATGGATAGTTTTATGCTGTTATGTTCCTGAGCTTGTTATAATAGCTTGTTTTTATACTATTGTTTTATTATTTTAATTGTATGCAGGCTCAAGCACAAATTTGAAGAGGCAGCATAGATATTTCCTAAATAAATAAATAACTTTTGTCTACCAGGTCATTCTTGACTATTATCTTTCTCTTTTTAAGACTTCTAATCAAGTCTTTCTAATACATGATTTGTTCCATGATCTGCTTTGATTTGGAATCTAAAAAACATGTTAGTAGTATACATGTGTACATATTTCTCTAGATTTCATTTGTCTTTTATAATATTGTATTTTAAAAGTGTCTTTTCCATGATGTAAAACAAATGTACATATGATGTGAACAAGGATTTCCTTCCCTCCTGTGTTGTATGAGAATTAGAATTGTTGATTAATGCATACAAGCTATTTAAAATGTTTACAGCAGTATTTTGGAGAAAAACATTTACCTTTTCCCACCAGCTGCAGCAATTATACACCATACTTTCCATCTATGCAAAATTCAGCTTGTTTTTAATATTTTTTCTCTCCTTTCTTTTTTATACTCTTAACTCCAGGGAAAACAGCAATAGCTGGAATATTTTCTTCCATGTTGCAAGAATCCAGGCAAGTTGGTTGGAATGAAACCTTCGTTTCCAGACCGTCTGCTTGAAATGCAGCATTGAAGAGGTATTGTTAGTCTCTTTTTCTTTTCAAATCAAAAGTGAAAGCCCACAAGGAAGAAGCATCCTGGTTGCCAAACCACCTGTTGATTGAAAACAGAAGAGTGTTTGGCAAGTCATTCTTTACCATATCCATTTGGAGAGAGTTGAATAGCAGACACTGGCATACTTTCAGAGTCTCTTAGCACCCTAAACCTCACGTCCACAGGGAAATTGGATAGATTTGCACTTGGAGAGAGCTGGGTACAGACTAGAGTCAGGTTAAATCAGAAGTGAAAAAGAGTGAACTGGTCACATTTGTATGTTTCACACAATCACCTTATGACAGTGGCTGTGTCATTCTGGTGTTCTGCAAGATGCATTGAAATGTGGCTGATTAAGAAGTACTGGTAGTGGGATTCCTGGAGCTTTACAGGGCAGCATTACCAAAAGGATAGGCCCTGTCTCAATAAAGCTATACTGTGTATTTCAGCAGAAGAGGAAACAGCTGGGTGGGGGAGCAGGAGAGGACAATGACAAAAGCAAGGATAACAGATAAAGAATATATGAACTGGTAAATACAATTATGCATCTTTAGGTCATTAATAGACAGACTAAGGGGTTTGTCTATTGGGATGCAGCAGGGATCCTACCAAAAGCATTGGTAGGATTATTTTCTTGTATCTCTTGTCTAACTGGTGTAATTAGTTTGCTGTATTGTCATATTCTGTGTTAAGACTGAGGTGTGAGGAAGAACAGAGGGTTAGTGACAGAGCTGGTTTCTGGCCTGAAATAAAGGGATAAATCTGCTTTGCTACAGTGAACTTGTACGCTAGCCAATGGCATTTCAAGACATTTCTTTCTTTTCTTTGCATTCAATTTGTAATTCATATAAGGATGTGTGTTGCTTTCAGTTTTGAAATTTCAATATTACTGTGTCCTTGAGAGCAACCAGTATAATTTCCTTCCAGTTGATAAGACCAGGAAATTTCTCTGTGTGATGATGTTGGCCTCATGGGAATAAAGGAAGTATTTTGACTGATCTTGTTGATGCTGCTCTGTCTAGAACCTTGTGTTTGTTGTGGCTTTGAGAAGTTTTTGATTTGTTTTTCCCCTGTCTCTGGCCTAATTAATTTTATGAGTCTTCCCTATGGACATAATTTATATGACAAATGAATTATAGTAGCAGTCACTGATGTGGTATGAAACTCCTTGTTTATGGTAAATTTAATGTGCTCTTGAATTCTTTTTCTTCTATGAACTCCAACTACTAGTGATCATCTGTTTTCTTTCTCTTCTCACACTCCCCCCACCCAGTAATTGTGATTTTGTAGCTATTTTATTGTAAGAATAAAAATGGAAAATTAGGAATTATTATTCATTGCCTCTGAAGTTTTGGTTGTTTTCCTATATCTGGAAAAGTTTAAAATAATATTTATGAATAATGTAGAATCAAATCCTGCATCTTTAGTCTTCAGTTTAGTCCAGTCTAAATTGTGCAATCATCAGGTTGGTAGAATGGCTGGCTGGTATGCAACTGCTTTAAGAGTGCAATCCTATAAAGAATTACTCCAGTCTAAGCCCATTGATTTCAAGGGGCTTAGACTGCAGTAACTCTTCTTAGGATTGTACTATAAGTGTATGAATGGAAGTAGAGAGGGAGAAGCAGATGAACACATTCATTCCCAAAGCCAGCCACTCTCTCCCCAGTCTCAGAAGCCATTTTATGGCCAAAACTACAGTACCTGCCCTCTAGCTGGGAAATGCCAGCTGCAATATATGCTTGCTATCTGCTTCTCCTTTTAAAGAACTTTTCTTATTCTAAGAACATTATTTCTTTATTTCAGAAATGCGCATGGAAAAAAATACTGTACTTGCCCAAACCAGATTTACTTTAGTATGTTACAATTTAGGTTTATTCTAATAAATATGTTTATTGTAATAAAATGTGACATATACAATGTATTTTTCTCAAGGGCTGAAAATGGGCAGTTTTGGAACCGTCTTCCAGCCTAGGGAGCCTTAGCTCTTTTTTTGGAGGAAGAGCCATTTAATCTGGAGGAAAGTTTCAAACTTTGCTTAGCTGAGTTGGTAATATAAAGGACAGTGTGATCTTTATTAATACAACTTGGCAGGCTTATCTACTGGTCTCTCTAGATTTCTTCAACCTTTGTGCTAAAGTCATGAATTCAGCATAGATTTGGCTTCATGGAGATGAGTCTGAGATCTGCCACAGCCTTTCTGTTTTAGTTGGGTATTTCCTGGTTTTAGCTAGAGATGGGCACGAACAGGGGAAAAAAACCCAAACACGATGTTCATTGTTTGTTGCCATCCACGAACAGGGATTCCCAAACATCGACAGACATGACATGTTCATGAACATGTTCGTAGTTGGAGGTTCATAGGAGCCAGAATGGCCCCCATGGGACTTAGCTGAACTTGAGCCGGGGAAAGGAGAGTCCATGGGTCTCCCCCTTTCATGTCATATTCTCTTCACAGTGGCAAAAACTGGACTGTCTGCTGGAAGCTACTTTAAGGGGTTACAAACTGACCTTCCCAATGTCCAATACCCACCAAATTTGCAGGGGACATAGTCCTCACTGTCCTCTGAAGACCCCCTCAAGTTTCAGAGAGACTGCACACTGGGAAAGGCATGATCCGTGGCTCTCCCCCTTTCCTGTCATTTTTTTTCACAGTGGCAGAAACTGGACTGTCTGCTGGAAGCTACTTTAAGGGGTTACAAGCCAGAAGGAAAGCCAGAAGGAGTTCAGATAGAGTTCAGACAGTTTATGCCTATGTTGCAAGGGGAATTGATTGAAAGGCAGCAGACTGTCTGGCTTTACGAGCGGCGGACGAACGCCACAAAGAGGCTTGGAATGAACACATGTTTGCTGGGAATAGGGCCTCACGAACAGCGGATTGGGCTTTTCATGGCTTTTTTTTGGTTTGTATTGCTGTTTGTGCCCATCTCTAGTTCTAGCATGAGGGCTGCAGCATCTGTTCCCAGAGCTGTCTCTGTGGGGTTAGAAAGTATGCATTGCACAGAATACGAAGGTGGTGCTAGAACCTTGAACCAGCCTTCCATATGAGGGAGTGGTCTCTGACCACCAACTCACTAGGGGCTAAGCGTGATTATCCTTGCACTAAGCTTGATTGTCCTTGCACTCTGCCTTTCCTGCATCTTCCACCTGTTTCTTTTTGCCATTTTAAACATCCAAGAAGATAACCAGCATAGGCAGAACTTTTTGCCATTTAAACATTTGTTATATACTCGCCTTATTTAAATATACTTTTAAAATAATTAACTCTTGCTTCTTAAAATCTATGTGGTAATTTCATCTCTAAGGGGCTCTAGTACTTTTCTTATGTTTATTATTTTGTTTTATTCTGTAGTTTCTTAGACCTGATCTACACTATCCAGTACTGCAGCTGCTTTCTAATGATGTTCTACAGATTGAAGCTTTTTGCTTGTTTGATGTATTGTCGAAGGCTTTCACGGCCGGAGAACGATGGTTGTTGGGGGTTTTCCGGGCTGTATTGCCGTGGTCTTGGCATTGTAGTTCCTGACGTTTCGCCAGCAGCTGTGGCTGGCATCTTCAGAGGTGTAGCACCAAAAGACAGAGATGGGAAAGCTTATGGAAAAGCATAACCTTCAAGCAGTATTCAGACCCACCCGAAAAATACAACAGATGCTACGATCAGCAAAAGACAGCAGAGACCCCCTCACCTCTGCAGGAGTATACCGTATACCCTGCAGCTGTGGACAAGTTTACATCGGGACCACAAAGCGTAGCATCCAGACGAGAATAAAAGAACATGAAAGACACTGCAGACTTGGACAGCCTGAAAAATCAGCAGTGGCTGAACATAGCCTAACTCAAACAGGGCACAGTATCTTATTCCAGGACACCAAAATACTGGACAACACTTCCAACTACTTTGTCAGACTGCACAGGGAAGCCATTGAAATTCACAAGCATAAGCAAAACTTCAACAGGAAAGAAGAAACCTTAAGAATGAACAGAGCATGGGCTCCAGTTCTGAAAAACACCAGGCCAACAAAACACTCCACACCCGACAATAGCCCTGCAGAGAAGATTAGCACATCAAGCACCAATCCATATGCAAAAGAACCTCCTCAGGTTACAGTGAAGCCTCCCGCCATTAGCATTCCACACCCTGGGAAACTCTTACAGAATGACTCAGCTCAACCCCACCCCTCCTGAGTAGATACGAATGACCTACATCTTTTCCACACGGTGACACTGAGAGATCTCTGTCTTTTGGTGCTACACCTCTGAAGATGCCAGCCACAGCTGCTGGCGAAACGTCAGGAACTACAATGCCAAGACCACGGCAATACAGCCCGGAAAACCCCCAACAACCATTTTTGCTTGTTTGTTTGCTTGTTTAAGTTCTACAGTAAAATAGATGTGGCCAGGTTCATTGGTCTTCATCTGGACTAAGCATGTGGATAGCTACATGTATGGTAGCTTGAGTTTATAGGGTCAGTATGTTACACCCATCTCTAATTCTTATTCGACTGGAGTAGAAAAACTTCTCAACCTTACAGATATTGCCTTTTGGAAAATCTTTCTAAGTTCTCATTGTGCCTAAAACCCTCTGTGTCATTTCATTCTACAAAATCATTAATTCAAACCAAAGAAATGCTTTATCAAAACATGTTTGTAAATTTAGTATCATTCAGACATAAGTATCATAAAGGCACTCCCTCCTTTCAAATAAAATCTAAATGTAACTTTTCAGGGTTTCCTCTCTGGTGCCATTTCAGGTTGATGGTACTAATATGTACATAAACACAGGTATTTCCGGCCCCGTTCCCTATCTGACTTCTGGGATTCAGATATCCAAGGGCAAAATTTGCATTCTGAATCTCTTTTTGTTAAGCGTGAATTTGTTTTGTGTGTTTGGAGAAAAGCTTGAAAACGTGCTGTGCCTGGTGAATCTCTGAGTGTGTAGTTGCAAGATATGATGGACTTCCAGTTTTCAAAAGGGTATTCCAAGTAGCTGTCTCTCAGGTTTCTATGGTTATTGTTCCCTGTGCCCTGAAACATTACTCCTTTTACTGATAAGTCTAACTATAGCTTTGGCTTTATATTTGTGAGGGTGGGAGTGCTGTTGGACGGTGGAGTCTCCTTGGGAGTTGAGGGAATTACCATACATGCTGATGCAGCAAGAGGGGGTAACTAGCAGGATTACCAGCAGAGAACTCTCAAACAAACAGGCAGATGTCTAACAGGAATGGTTTCTTGATTAACAGAGAAATAAAAGGCAAGCATACAGAAAATGCACAGGGCTAACTAGGAAATCAGTGAGGAAATGGGAAAGCAGTTCCAGGGAGGGCTATAGTTACCAGTCTTAAAGAGGAAATTTCCATGAAAGCAGCAGTGAAGATGACCAGTGCTTCACAGAGAGAAGAGGGGAAGGCTCAGATGTATCTGAGGCTACGTGGGTAGGACCAGAACACATACACAGCTGTGGCAGAGAGTAGCCCACTGTAAAACATGTCTTGGGGCAAAGCTGACATCTCTGCACCCAAAAAACAATAGTTTAATGGCTGTCTCCAAAGGTGAGACAATAAAATGGGAAAGGCTTGATAAAATAGGTTTGGTAAAAATAGTGATTGTTGACCCACGATATGTGGATAGGAGGGGATTATCAGGTCTCTGAAGAGCCCAGATTGGGAAGGAGGATGAGGGAAGATTTGGAAGGGTGTGGGTGAGATAAAGCAAGAGCTTCTATTTTGTCTTAAATCTTTTCACATCTTCGGGATCTGGGGCTGATAGTCAGTGTTGCCTCATGACTCACATTCCAATATTTTTCCATCTCTAGCCAAAGTTGGGAATCATTCTGCTTAGCCAGGCAGCAAATATGGTGGTTGAAGCACATGGGGGGAAAGGCTTATGATATGTCCATATTCACAAGCTGTTCTTTCAATGTGAGGGAGGGTATGACTGCTAACAGAGCAGGATAATGCATGCTGTTCAGCTTCCATTTGAAGGTCAAAGTCTATGTCAGAGGTAGGCATCCTCTTTGGCCCCAAGTGTCAAAAAAATGCAGCTTCTACTTTTGAAGATACTAGTGTACCAGCAAACAAGAGGGAGGCAAAGATTATACTTGGACATTTGCTTTAAGTAAGCCAAGCTCCATAAGCACTGCTGGTATCTCAAGGAGTTGACTCAACTGCTGGCTGTGCAAGTTTGGGAAGCAACGATGGGCATAAGCCTTGCCCTTTATCTTCTCCTGCACCACTAGCCACAGCAGTGCTGCCAATTTCTCAGTTGCTTGAGTAGAAATCTGGCCCTGGGTATCAGTATACATTCTGGTGGGCTATCAGTATCCATTCTGGGGGTTGCCTACTCCTGGCCTACGTGTATACACAACTGTACATGTGTATGGAAATCTGCATGATCTGAAGGTTCCTAATCATTATACACAAGTAGGCTCTGTTCTTACTATTTGAGCCCATCAAGCTGAGATTATGGACAATGCATGTGATCTTATTCCTGACACTCATGCATTCAAACAGTGTCTGAAAAGGGCTCTTATGCCATCTGACACTAATCAACATTTCTCTGTCTTCTACATGTTTCCTTGGTCCCAGTCATTGCTGAAAAGTTCTAAATGATTTGGAAAACTGAGTTTGGGAAGCTGAATCTTGTACAGAATAAATAAAGTTAAGGAAGTTTACTTACTTTGCACAGTTTATTGTGATCACAGGATTTTAGTTCCCTTGGTTGCAAAATTGGATCTTCCCCCATAGAATGTACAATGGAACTTATGCTGCCCTCTAAAGAAGTAAGCTGTTGCATATTAGAAACAAAAGTTTTCAGAAAAGTAGATAAGGGGTAAAATATCAAACTTTTTGGACTCCAAAATGGACACATGATTAGATGAAGTCATTTTCTGGAACAATTTGAAACTCTCTAATGAGCAAAAATATTTTGTGCAAATGTGCAAAATATTATGGCCCTGAGATTGTTGAAAGCATCATGTTTCAATCCCATAAAAAGCAAAATTACAGTACAATCTTAAACAGCATGTAACATCCCCCAGTCCAACTTCCATCTATTTTAAACCTCCCTTTTCAGGTTCTGGGTTTCGCAGGCTGTTCTGGGCAATCACAGTACAATGCCCATCTAGCCCCTAATTATTAGGCAGAGATCCTTGACCCAAATCCACACAGGGTCCTCTCTCTCCTCTTCCCAGGGATTTCACCAGACAGGCACCTAGTTCCCTCAGTGGACTACCATTCACCCTGCTAAATGCCCAGGGATATTGGGGTTATGAAACACAGTATTTCTTTCCCTTATATGGTGCAACCATTTAATTTAGATATATTGGCTGTGGCCAGAAAGGTTGGGGTGCGTGTATGGGGTTTTCTTTTTTTTTGCTTTTCTTGAGACACTAGATATCCAGTCACCAGGGTTTAAATGGAGAAAAAGGAGTTAAACTTTATTTAGAACTTCAACATTTAGATAACTCAAACAGAGATACATTGTTTCTAACAGTTGAGCTTTTGATCCCAGTTCTCAGAAGCTGGGTCTATTCAGGCTGCTCGCTTCACAGACTCAGAAAATCCTCTCCTCAGATTGCTTCCTCTCTCCTCCTAATTACTATAACTCATCTCAACTGCCACTAGCCCCCACATTCCTCCAGCTCTCACTGGCGGCTTCTCCCAGGGAAAGGCGGAACTTGTTCATCACACACCTTTTTAAACCTTTGAAGCCAGTGGGCTTAGAAGAGTGTAATTATACATATGATTGCACTGACTTTGTCTTTCAGATCAAATTTTATTCACTCACAACTTCACAGCAGAGCCATAATTCTTTGTTTGATGCTCCAAATTATCTTCAGTGAGTACTGAAATGTTTTTGTACTCCATAATACCAGACTGCTTAGTCAAGATTTCAGGATATGCATGAATATCAGTCACAAAAGAATACACGAAAACTAGAACTTGAACATCTTCCTGAATGCAATGAGGTCCATTCCAGCCCTGTATTTTGCTGCTGACTTCACTTCCATTGGTCCTTAACTCCAGCATTTCCTTGAGTCCTGCACTACTGTGCCTTCAGATGTCCTATATAAAAGGAGATATTCTCTCTGAACCTCTCCATATACATTTTGAGAGGCTTAATTAATGAATGTTTGCCAAGAACCTCAGGCTCCTTGAATGAACATTCCTATATAAGGGCATAGAATTATTATTATTGCTGTTATTATTAACAGTATGCCTGAACCTAGACAATGGTGTTTGCACATGTAAATAATTATGATGCACTTCAAGGCATTCTGTTTTGTAATGTTTTTCTCTCCATTTCCTGCAAATCAAATTACTGAGGGATAGATTTGATTTCCACATCATTTTGAAAATATTTTCTTTTTTGTTTTTTAATTTCCTTTGTATTATTTTTTCAAAGTTCAGAAAACAAGCAACCATGACTAAATACTTGAAAGCAAACCAGCTCTTTCCTCTCCTCCAAACTTAGCAGAATTAAGATCATCATAAGACAATATGCTGTTAACCACTGTAAACCATACATAACAAACATGGTTGTAATAATACCGTTTATACATATCTGAGCCACTAAATGCTTATTCAAAGAATGAATAGCTCTCTTGTTTTTCTTAGAAGGGTGGTGACAGAGGAAGAGAAACAAAATTGAGCTACCAATTAAAAGTAGCTCAATAGTGGCGCATGTCCAGGGTCCCTCCGGGTGTTGAGAGGTTCGGGAGTGGTGTTTGTTCATGCAGGCAAGAGAGGGTGTGAGCCAGTACGTCAGGGTTGGAATTCAGTCTGCAGATTATGCATGAAATCAAAGAGTTGTCACTAGGGCAGGTTAGAAGCAAGTTCAGAAGTTGAAGTCCAGAAACAGTCTGAAGTCAGAGGAGTGAGGCAGAGGCAGGATCAGTGGCAGCAGGATCAAGAGTGGTTTGACTCATTGCTTCCACAGACAGTCTCAGTTCTGTCTTTTATAGCCGAGACACTTGTTTCGCAGCTGGGCTGCATCTGGCTCGTGTGTGTACACTCCCCTTTACTGATTAGATCCAGGTGCCTCTAGGCTTCTAAACGCTTCTTCTTTCCAGCATTTCATGCTTGGATCCTCTTCTGTCTGCACTCCAGTACCTCCAGAGACGGGGAGGCGAGGTGGGTAGAGTGCTGCTGTTTAACCCTGAATTGCAGGCCTGGACAGTTGGAACACTGCTGTTGGACCTTAGCTCCTATTTGGCCATAACTTCTGGTGGCTGTCTGTCTGTAGCTGATTGTGGGTTGAGACCTGCTCCAACTGATCCTATCTTTTTCCTCGAGCTGTCTTGTCAAGGCTGAGTGTGTCTGGCTGATTCATGGCAGCTTAGATCTGAGGCATACAATGAGAGCAAATAGCAGCATAGTCATACCTGATCCCTCTTACAACATGAGCAAAATATTTGTGTTTGTGTTAGTCTATAAAGCATTAAATAGCTGGAGGCCATGGTTCATGAAGAATGGCTTCCTTTCATATGGACTTTCCTATTTGTCCTTGCTCCAGGTGGCTGCTCCTGTTACCTTTAAGAATAGGCAACTGAAGTCAGAGTCCTTTGGGTTATAATATTTTTGTATGTGGAATACCCTCCCTGCATTTAGAAACAACAGTCTTCTGTTGATAATATTTATGATCAGCTTCTTTAAGAACCTTAAAGGAATGCTTTCCATTGCTCCTGAGTTATGCCAGTTGTTTCTTCTTACTTGGTAGCAAGTATGACAGACTGCATGTTTTAAAAAAACCTGGAAGTGCTGTACTCACAGCTGCAGGACTGTTAAGGGTTAATCCCTCAGAGAATCCAAGAGCTTTGAGTGACAGGCTAATCCAAGGGATCTGATTGAGTAGCATGAGCTGGAAGCAGGAGGTTCTGTTTTCAGCCCTAGCTGAGAGGAATTGTGAAGAGTGGGGAGATGGAGTCCTAACTGAAAGCAGTTTTAACTCCGACAGGAGAATTGGGAAAAGGTTGGCAAGGAAGTTTGGGAAGTAGATGCAGACTCCCAATCAGGCCAAAGAAAAGGGATAGATCTTCTAAGGAAAGGAGATTTCCCCTACCCAGTCATGGGTAGGGAGGCATCTCTGGAGAATGAAGAGATGCCTGGTCTGGTGTGGTTGGAAACTGCCTGTGGAGACCTTCAGATTCAGTTAACAACTGAAGGAAACAGTTGGTGTATAAAGAGAAAGGGATTGGGATATTAGAAAGTGGGTACCAGCATTCTTAACTCCAAAAGAGAAAGAGAATACTAAAAGAAAGTATACTAGATGTTTGGGGAAAACCAAGGGAAGAAAAGCCTCAAAACATATACCTTTAGGTATCTGTGAAGAGCATAAGAGCTAAAATCTGTGTGTGCACTGATTTTACCTCAGCGATACATAGAGATATAGATACATATTCATCCCCTGATTTCGCCTGACCTTTCCTCTCTAAAGTAAATAGTTATTTCTGAATTTTAAAAACATCTCTGGTGCCATTTCTGCTGTTTAAGGATGAGAGAAGCCATTTGTGGAAGCCATTTGACAGAGGTTCGTACAGGCTGTGTTAATTAATTGATGGTGCAGCATCTAGGAGCAACGCAACAGCAAGGAAAAAACATACAGACACACCGTTGAAGTTGAAATGGCCACAGCTCTATTGGTTACTCCTGTAAGAGCCTTGGCACAGCATAGGGCAATGGATCCAACTACCGGCTGACCAGCCTGCTGGCTTATAGAGAAACTCTTCCACTCACCACCCCCAGCCTGCCTCCTGAGGGTGGAGGTGCCATGGGATGGCAGGCTATGGGATCCCACATGGGCACACGTGCTGCTTGGTTCCCCCTGCCACCTGGGAATGAGGGTGTCTGACAGCTCACAAGCTGGGTGTGTCCCTACTAGCCCCACGATCCCTTAAGGGGATCCTCAAAAATGGGGAAAACAGGCATGCAGGTCTGTCTCCCCTCATGAAAGGATCCAGCCCAAGACTAATCCCTCCAACACCAGTTGTGACATTAAGAAAAGGAAAGTATTTCCTCAAAGAACCCACAACACTTAATTAAAAACCAAATAAAGAGGGAGGGACAAGCAGGGAAAGCCAGAGCAAACTGAGGAGGCAGCAAAGACATCTTCCCATTAAATGCAGGCAAGTGGACCTGAGGGAAACTTTTCTCTCCCCAGGTTCACTCACTGCTCCCTTCTCCTGTCCGGATCACCTGTGCTCTGATTTTCTGGCTGGGTTGGGAGCCTGCAGGGAGGGCCTTACTTTGGTGTGGATTGCTTGAGGAAGCCAGAAGCCACTCTTGCCACTGCCAAAAAGGATGTGGTCAAAATCAAGAGGGTGCAGAGGAGAGCGACGAGGATGATCAGGGGTCTGGAGACTGAGCCCTACGAGGAAAGGCTGAGGGCTGTTTAGTTTGGAGAAGAGGAGGTTGAGGGGGGACATGATTGCTCTCTTTAAATATTTGAAAGGCTGTCATTTGGAGGAGGGCAAGGAGCTGTTCCAGTTGGCAGCAGAGGGTAGGACCCAAAGCAATGGGCTTAAATTACATGCACAAAGGTACCGACTGGATATTAGGAAAAACTTTTTCACGGTCAGAGTAGTTCAGAAGTGGAATCAGCTGCCTAGGGAGGTGGTGAGCTCCCCCTCACTGGCAGTTTTCAAGAAGAGGCTGGATGAATGCTTGTCAGAGATGCTTTAGGCTGATCCTGCACTGGGCAGGGGGTTGGACTAGATCGTCTGTATGGGCCCTTCCAACTCTATGATTCTATGATTCTATGCCAAGGACAAGCCTTTCCTCACTTTACCCTGCACCCCAGCAAACTGGGTTCCCCAGGTAAGTCAGAGACCTTGCTTACAGTATGAAGTAATGACTACTTTGGTCCCCTCCCTTAAAATCAACAGCATTTCTTTTCTGGTTACATTGACCAGTAATCTTTTTTGTCAGTTAGTGGTAATCAAAAGTTCCATCAGAAAATGATCTCAGTTGTTGAACATAAGCAGTCCCAGATGTGAGTAGTAATAACAGGCAAAACCAAGGTCCTGTCCTTTACTAACATCCTCTGCTTGACTGAGAAGTCAAGGGCTGACATCAAGGACTCTTAGTGGGGAGATGAAGAGTAATAGCTTTCCTGGTTCTCTACTGCTACTTTCCCCATTCCCAAGTGTCAGGCTTACCCTCTACAAGGAGTAGCCTGCTTCCTCTCAGTATCCTGGCTGCAACATCTGTCACCCCCTTGATCGCCAGGGTTGATTCGGCTGATCTGGCTGGCTAGGCGGGTGTCCCCTTCCTCCCTCACCACTCCATGTGCATCCCTCCCGAAGCTGCGCACTCGGTGGAAGAGGATGACCATCCCAGATAGAAGGAGTGTACCGTTTTTCGGTCAAGGGTATACAATAGCTGTGCTCCCCTGCTAGAACCTGCTAGAACCTCCAAACAAGCTCAAGGTTCATTTGTAAGTAGGTGAAACCCATGTTTGTGTTTCTTTGTGTCCAAGTCTAATATTTTGTTACCAGATATAAGATAAAAGAAAAGAAACGGACGCACAATGGGAGTATACTAAAGTGTATTCTGTATACGTGTATTCTCAATTAATGGGACATGTATACTGAGTTTCATTGCAATTCACTGCACAGGTGAGCAGCGTACCATAAAAGATTAAAAAAGACAGTTGTATTAGTTACAAGTTCTCTCTTTACCTAGTTTGTTAGTGGTTCAGTCAATCTACAAATTCAGATATTGTGCAGGTGCCTCATACATAGTTTTAATATATTTCATGAATTTAGCAGGGAAGCTTCGGCTTCATACCATCAAATTTTGGGAAGGATATTACTTATCCTTGCTTTTTATATTTTGTATCGAATCCTTTTATATAAAAAGGAAGCATATATTAATGTAAAAATACTTGCTTGACAATACATATTTGCCTGGTACATATATTGGGAAGCTGATACCCCCCCCCAGCTATTCTTATATGAATGAATGAATGAATGAATATACCGTTTTTGTTAGAACAGTATAAAAAGTAATGTGAGAATCTGCCTTAAATTTCTGATCCAAAAGATTATGGTTCTATTGCTATAGTGAATCCTGGTATTCCCTGCAATTGTATCACAAGGGACAAATTGGCATGAAAGTCGAACCTGTGATGTACTGGCCTAAAGCCAAGTCTTTTGATCGGAGCTGAACTGACACCTTTAGTTTCTCTTCCTAGATCAAGAGAGTAATTTACTTGTCTTTCATTGTCCCATGTGTTTTGTATTGTTTCCAGATGCCCCCCAGCTTATTCATATCATAGTTGTTTAAATAGTCTGGGGTTTTAACCTTCCCGTATATTTCTCATTTAAGTTACATTAACTTATTCAGGATGGATACAGAGCTTCTAGTGTTGCCTTGTATAGTTTGCATGAACATCTGTATTTCTGCTTCCAGGTGGGCAGCAACTCAGAGCGCAGGGATTATTTTTAAAAAATGATTCTTTTCCTGGTAACATAGTTGAAAACTCCTGGAAGCCAAATGACTAATCATGGCTGAAATGATTGTAACAGACATTTCTGCCACATGTTCTATTAAAATAAGTCATTTTCTCAGCATTCATGTCTTTTGACTTCCATTGTTCAGTGTTTGTGTGCATGTGGATTTGTAGTCAACCATCTATTAAAAGGTTAAGAAACACTTGACTACAACCATAAATGGTGAGGAATTGAAGATCCCTCTAACTTCTTCATATTTATATATTTTCATTCTGGAGTCTGCCATTCTCCCTTCTTCCTACGAGAAGGCCAAAGGTACAATCTGATACCAACTCGTCCAGGATTGCTTTATGTATTCGAATCTGGATGGCATTGTTTTGGTATTTTGCTATAGCCTAGCATGGCTTCCTGCTACCTTTGTTTCATGGTATCAAGATTCAAATTATTGTTTGGGTCTGGCAAGACTTCCTATAATAATAAAAAGAGTTGTACAAATTCCATTTGTGCCCAAAGGAGCATCTCTTCAAAGATAAGAAGGGGGAAGATGCAGATTAAGAAACGAATTCTGTGGGATCATGGAAAAATTCATCACGGCAAAGTTTCAACTCCATCATATGCATACTACGGTCTTGATAGAAACAAGTGCAAATGTTGCCTTTCCAAGGGCTCAGTAAGCAGATAAATGGACTAAATTATCTATTTACTGACAGTACAATCTGTACTATTATCACTATACATATGCACAATACCAAGAGTGATACATTACACTGCAGAAAATATCTCATGTACTTTCAGCTGCTGGCTGAAATGGCTACAATGCCTATGCTGTGTATAGTATAACACTTTATCTTCCTTCTTTGACAATATCGCTTTTCATACTTTTTACTTTAAGCTGATTTCAAACTAAAATATATTTTGCATATATGTTTAAAGAAGTATCCCCTGTGCACATACATCCATAAACAATATTCTGTTCCATACAGTGAGAGAAGACCAGAACTCAAAAAACTTTGAGCAACCAGCTCAGAAGGGAAAATGCACTCACTTGTTTGTGCAGATATTTCCCACATTGTGAAAATGCACACATAAATGATGTATTGGACACCAGGGAAAAAGAATGAGTACACCCAGTACAGCTATCACACCTTGAAAATTGACATAAAATTTTAAGTCAATATGAATGCAGCACTCCTAAAAGCCTAATAGAGGCGATCACACCACAGCCAGGTACATCTGTTCTCAGCACTAACCGTTATCATTAACATAAAACACTTAAAATCACTAAGCTTCAAGTCTGGGGACAGATTATTCCAAGAAGAATCTGCTAAATAGATTTTAGCAGTGCAGCAAGTGGGGACCTTGGCTACATTAGAGTGATACAATTTTGCATCTCAAAGGCCTGTGAACTGTTTTCAGAGGAACAGTCTGAATGAAGAATAACACTCACACTGTATAGCAATTTCTTTATCACTGTTTAAATGTGGAGGTAAAACCCTTGGAGCTGAATGAATATGACTTACAAACCAGAGAGAAACCATTTTGGGGGAGAGGGGGTTTGAAATGTGCATTTCATTAAAAGTTTCTATGTGGTAAAACTGAATGTTAGAAGCAAGACAAAGATCTTTAGTAAGGCTGCACTTCAGAATCTCTGAGTTAATACAGAGATGAAATTGTGGTCTTTCTTAGAGCAAGGAAAACTGGAGAAATTGCTGCACCTGTAGGGTCCTGAGGCTGCACACCAGCATACCTCTTCTGATGCAGGAAATATTGCCCATTACTAACAATGGATCTGCAAGGTTGCAGTGTAACTCTTTGACACAGGGACAAAGAGTAACGTCACTACTTATTTTCTTTAGTCTTAATCATTTGCATTTCTGCCATGTTTGTAATTCTAAGACTTGTGGGAAGGGGTTTATAGTCAGTGCAGCAAAGTGCAATGTCCAGATCTCATAATTCTGAGACAAACTGAGTAATTAAAATGTTTTAATCATTTATGTGTATATGGTAATAAGAGAACAATCATATTTTATCAATTCACAGTTACTGTTTCATAAATGTGATTGAAAGATTATGAGGTTTGGTTTGAGATCATGAAGGTAACAAAACTAAAAGGACAGAATGCTGAGCATATTAGAGGTTAACGGGGTTTGGATGACCTGAGCTTTTATGCCTAACAGTCTACTCCGGATGCATTAAAATTAAAATTATTCAAGTTGATAGCATGCCATTGATAGCCTCTAATGAGTGATCAACAGATACAGGTTTAAGCTTCTTCCAGATCTGTACTTTTTTACAGCTGCAACATTAAACATACTTACTAGCAAGTAAGTCTAAGTAAATTCAGCTGGATGTTTATCTGATTAAACATCCTTAGGATGAAGTTTCCGCTGAGAATCTGGCGTCATCCTATGACTGAGCAAAACAGAAATCAAAGAAGCAAAGTATTAATGTGTGTTCTAACTCTGCATGGACGAGAATCAGAGTTAGACCTAGCCTGCTATTTTCTTTGCATTTGATGAAATTATCTCTTTGTGATCTAACAAAATAGAACTGATAAATTATTATTTTTGTGAATGGAAAAGCATCTATACCATGAACTGCTGTATGACTGGCAGAACTTTAGGAAGTGAGATGTTGTTTTTCCTGGCATGGAGATGAAATCAGGTGGAAAGTTTCACTTGTTAAATGTCTAATTGTTGGGAACAAAATGTTGGGAAATCTTTTGAAAAGAGGAAGACTGCTGTGCTCTGCCTCCAGGTTAACCTGCAGAAAACTTTCTGATAGCCCAACTGCCTTGATAGTTTATCATTCATTATACTGGCTGTGTATGTATTATGTATGTCAATTGCATAAACTGGGTAAATGTCCATTTGAATTGACAGAAATCAGCCCAGGCATATTTAATATCTATTGATGCCCTTATCATAAAGCAGAAGACTAGTTTATTTTTGTTGGGGTGCACCTCTTGCATGGAAATCCTTGTCATCTAGCCCAGCTGGTAGAAACCACCACCAGCTGGAAGGTAAGGGTTTGAACAGAGGGCTAACATCTAGAAATCTCTCCCACCTCACTTCCTGTCTAGCAACTTTGACAGTCCCAACTTTTCAGTATTCTGTCAGGCCTTGGCAGATGCTGCAGTATTTGGTGAAGCTTTGTCATCTGTATAGAAAGAACTGTGCATCTCAGCAATCAGGTTTAAGAATTGTAGGCTGCTTCAAGGGTCAGTCTGGCTGAAAAGCGGGATATAAATCAATCAGTCAATAGACAGATCACCATTTACAAAAATTACTGTCAGCCTTTGTGCAGTACATTTCATGGAAATACCAAGAAATATCCACTATGCAGTTTATTGAATCCAGTCAGGCCACATTGTCAGATACTGGTGAAGCCATGTAACAGAGTTCTGGTTCTGCAATTAAGCAGGTTTGGGCTCATTAATTACCTAGAGACCACCTCAGAACTATATGTAACCAGCTTCTCAGTAATGGACCAGTGTATAAGTGTAATGTATAAACACATCTCTAAAAGAGTACCTGCTAACATCTTCTCCACAGTTTGACACTAAGAGACCTCTGTCTTTCGGTGCTACACCTCTGAAGATGCCAGTTGCAGCTGCTGGCAAAACGTCAGGAACTACAATGCCAAGACCACGGCTATATAGCCCGGAAAATCCACAACCAACAAAAGATTTCTTTACCATTGTAGAGGAGAAAGTGCATTTGAGCATGTGCATGGATCCTTCATACCTTCAGATATGTTCAGGATTCTTCATACTGTATCTCCCCCTTTTTCATTCTTAAAGAAGGAACAAATTGCTTACATATTGAGTAATTCTGTTGGTGATCTTTCATCGCCTGTCAGAAACAAGATCTGATTTATTTCTTCATTCCTTTTTGCTGTGCAAGAAAGGTTAAGTGAAGTAAAAATAGTAGCCAGTGTTAGTACTTTCTGCCAGTGCATTTCCCCTTTTAAATTTTTCAGCATCTTGGAGTGAAATGGTCCATCTAAGCTGGTCTGTGTAATTTTTGTTATACTCTTAACATTTAGGTATAACAACAAATGGTGCCAGCTGTGTAAGTGACTTTACTCTTCTGTCTGACACACACGAATTTGGCAAGTGCAATAGCTCCTAGCATGGAGAAAAAGTGATGGGGAACGCTTCAGATGCTTAATCTTGCCATTTCAGGCTACTTTTATAAAAGCTCAGAAACAGGGCCAGTTTAAGAAGTTGGCAACCCTGGGTACTTTATTGAGTCATCAACGCAAGACAGAATTGAGCCTTCTCCAATCCAGCCTTTCATGATGTGTACATGTGAAAGAGAAATTGATCGTCCATTAGCAGATTGTAGCAGGATAAGCCAATCTTATACTTGATACTGTTGCAGCAAACTACTGTATGCCTATCCAGGATTTCTGATGATAGGGATAAGAAAAATAAACTTTCTGCAAGAAAAGAAAAATAGCTGATAAAGTTGCCAAGAACAGATATTTTGTAATCTGTGCTAAATCTCTGCTGGAAAAACATGAACAGCAATGAAGCTGAGAAGACACTAAAAGAAATTCAGGGCAAAGTGCCAGACGCCCAGACGGAAGCAGAATGTGGACCAAAAAGATTGCGACAATCGGGTAATTATGGTTTATGAATTTCAGCTTTAATCTGTAGTTCAGTGAATCCTGATTAAATATCTGTTAAACACAATTAAAGTTTGTTTTTGTATTTCACCGTCTTGATCAGAATAATTAGAGACTGCGTGTTTCATGTCAAAAGTAGCAAGAGGAATTTAGTGAATGAACATCGTTTTTAAAAGCCATTTGTAGCACCAGCTGTTGGCATTATTTTATATTTTAGTGTTATCAGCATAAAGATGGGCCTTCTCAATGCTGCATGTTTTCCAGCAAGACATGGATGGTTCATGCTTATCTGCGAGACTGTGGTGAAATGGAAGGGGAAAGTGAGAACTATGCAGGTAACAAATCATGCTAGCAAAGTGCAAGATAAGTCTCTAGTCCTCAAAAGTTATAACTACACATGCAAAGAGTTGTACGAAGAAAGATGATGCAAGTAGATTAAATAGCACTTCACATGAAAGTTTCAGTCAAAGTAGCTTTTTGGATCCATAAGAATCTGTTTTCTGCATTCTTGTCATCCTGCATCAGCAGTCTTTGTATCCATTGCAATCACACCGTTGATCCTACTGCTCTTTAAGTAAAGCCTGCTGTCCAAACTGAAATTTCTGACTGATATATCTCAAATACTTTTTTCTTGAAAGCAGCCAGTATGATATGAAACTGCCTACCCCTACAATAGCTAACTTCTTTCTTACCTGGTCTCAGATTGTCACTGCAAATGGCTATGGCACGATGCCTGAAACCCTCTGCTCGTTATTTATACCTGTCCTTAAAGGTAGCAATCAAAATTGTATAGTATAGTCTGAGGCCCCAGAACAGTGGCAAAGGATGCCAGTTCAGTAGAAGAGAATTACATTGTTAAGAACCATTTGACACTAAAAATGCTATCATTAAATTTAAAAATTTCCATTTTGTATTCGAAGTGAAGATAGCACTTTTACAGACTTTGGGAAGAATGACTGAAACCACCAAATTCAGTGCAAACACTCCTACTCAATAAATCTAGGCAAAATGTATTTATGAATTTTTTAAAGCTGACTTCATCCAAGAAGCTGAAGGTGGCTTGCACCTTTACATCCTCACAGGAAACCAGTGAGGCATGTTTGGCTGAACAATACTAAAGTGTGACATGCATAGTTGAAGCCAAGTTATATACTATAATGGCGGACCTGTCTTTTAAATGCAGCTGTCCTACTCGCATACAAGCTGTGCATGTGAGTGTGGAATACCTGATTTAAAGAGCAGAAGGTGAGGTATTTTGAACTCTCTGCCCCTTCTCTTCTCTGACATAACCTCCCATCCACCCACTTCTTTTCTTTCAGTTAATTTCCAATCCTGAAAACAAGCCATCTGAACAAAAACTGTATATGGGTGAAGGGACGTGCTATGGGGAGGTAAGACGTGGTGAATGGCCCCCTCACTCATATGTTCTTTCCCCCCTAAAATTGGGTCTCTTGCTTTAAACATTATTAAGGCAGAATTGCTCTTAGAAAGATAAATTTGTTGCCATCTTATCTAGTTTCAAGTAGAGAACTGTGCCTTGGTCTTCCTGTTTTACATCAGTTTTATGTCAGTATTAGACATGGGCACGAACGGAAAAAAAACCCCAAACAAGCTGTTCGTTGTTCGTTGCCATCCACGAACAATGAACAACGAACATGACCCTGCTCACAAACATGTTCATTGTTCATTGTTCGTGGCCCCTTAAAGATCCCTTTAAACTAACAGGTGGCAGGGGGCATTCCCACCTGCCACTTGCCAGCTGCTAGTTTAAAGGGCCCTTTCCTGCCATGTGCAAGGGGCAGGGCCCTTTAAACACCCCACAAACTGATCTTCCCAATGTCCAACACCCACCAAATTTGCAAGGGGCATAGTCCTCACTGTCCTCCAAAGACCCTCCAAGTTTCAGAGAGATTGCACCCCGGAAAAGGCATGATCCATGTCCCGCCCCCCTTTGCTGTCATTTTCCCTTCACAGTGGCAAAAACGGGACTGCCTGTGGGAAGACAGCTACTTTGAGGGGTTACAAACTGACTGTCCCAATGTCCAACACCCACCAAATTTGCAGGGGACATAGTCCTCACTGTCCTCTGAAGACCCCCCAAGTTTCAGAAAGCTTGCACCCTGGGAAAGGCATGATCCATGGGTCCTTCCCTTTGTTGTCATTTTCTGTCCACAGTGGCAAAAACTGGACTCTCTGGTGGAAGCTATTTTGAGGGGTTACAAACTGACCTTCCCAATGTCCAATACCCACCAAATTAGCAGGGGACATAGTCCTCACTGTCCTCTGAAGACCCCCCAAGTTTCAGAAAGCTTGCACCCTGGGAAAGGCATGATCCATGGGTCCTTCCCTTTGTTGTCATTTTCTCCTCACAGTGGCAAAAACGGGACTCTCTGCTGGAAGTACTTTGAAGGGTTAAAGCCAGAAGGAAAGCCAGAAGGAGTTCAGACAGAGTTCAGCCCCTGCCGTTGCCAGGGGAATTGATTGAAAGGCCCCAGACTGTCTGGCTTGACAAACGGCTGATGAAGGCAATGAACGAGGCTTGCAATGACCACTTGTTCATTTAGAATGGAGCCTCACAAACAGTTTGTTCGCGAACAGATGAACGGGCTGTTTGTGGGTTTTTTCCGTTCATAATGCTGTTCATGCCCATGTCTAGTCAGTATACTGCTCTAGTTAACTTCTGTTGAGTTAAGGCAATCAGATGAATAGTAATGGTTTTCAGGCTTCCTTGTAAGGCATCTTAAGCAGCAGCAGCACACCCTTCGTTTGCAATTCACAGAGGATTTCTGGGTATGTTGACAGTGAGTGGAGATAAGGCATAAGAGGACTGATGAGTAGTCAGCAAGTGACCACAGATTTCTAGCCTGTTTTTTGGGAGAGCCATAGTCATTCTAATTTCAAATTAAACCAAGGTTAATGGAGAAAGTGTTGAGTACAACTTTAAAATCAAAACTGTGTTTAAATATGTTATCAAAGGCATATAAATATGCACATACGTAGTGGTTAAGAGTGTGGGACTCTAATCTGGAGAACCGAGTTTAATTCCCCACTCCTACACTTGAAGCCAGCTGGGTGACCTTGAGTCAGTCACAGCTCTTTCAGAGTTTTCTCAGTCCCACACATCTCACAGGGTGTTTTGTTGTGGGGATAATATTAACATACTTGTCAAGATACTGGCAGCATCTGCCATACCCATACCGGGGGTTGGGGTTGGGGCTGGAGGTTTTGTTGTTACGATTATCTGTTGCAGCTGTGTTTCTTCACTCTCCCAGGATGTGAATTCTTCCTGGAATTATCTCTCTTAGACTATGCTTGCGCCTAGCTGCTGGGAAAGAAGCCCGCATAACCTTGAACCCTGTGTCCTCCCTTGTGCAGACAGTTCCCAGCAGAATTAGCCAGCCTCTAGGAAGGAGGGGGCAATGTTAGCCTGTGAATGATAGTTGTTCTTGATACTTGGTTGTGTCTCATTCCTGACAATGAACCGTGTAAGATCCTGAAACTAGCAACTTCTCAATAAAGCTCTTTTAACCTAGTGGAGTCTTTTGGAAAGCTACTTGGCGGAATCTTACAATACTTTGTAAACCACTCTGAGTGGGCGTTAAGTTCTCCTGAAGGGCGGTATATAAATCAAATGTTAAATCAAATGTTATATGCTGCCCCTAACAGAGTAGAGAGAAAAAAGTCTCTGCTTCGATCCTATCATATTAATTTGTTTAAGTGAAAAAATATATCTAAAGTCACTTTATGAAGACACATGTTAGGACTGAGACTTTCATAGCATTAAGATTATTAACTAAAATGGTCAGCCTTCAATATAGTACAAAGTATCCTATTTTGTTGGGGGAAATATGAGGATATTGGCTTCAGAAAAGCAAATTGAAGGACAGAACGGGTTGGCTGGTAGCGGCATGGTGCTTATGTATCCATACAGAATTTTATTTTTAAAATTGTATTTCATTTATATCCTGTCTTTCTCTCCAGTAGGGACACAAAATGCTTACTTCATCCTCTTCTCCTTCATTTTGTCCCCACAACGGTATGTTAGGTTGACAGAGAGTGACTAACCCAAGGTCACCCATCAAGCTTCCATGGTTGAGCGGGGAATCAAACCTGGGATGTCCAGATTCTAGTCTGTCAGTCTAACCACTGTACCACACTGGCTGTCAGAAACCCCAGGCCCCAGAACTCACCAGGGGGTGAAGTTTGTGGACACGCAGCAAGGGGAAGTGGGCATGGCCACTATCTTCTTCCCAGCCAACCGATGGGCTCCTCCTGCAGCTTGTGCAGCAAGCTGCAATTCAAATTCCCAGTTGGCCAACCAGCACAAGGCCTGCTAGGACTTGGAAGCGGGTCTGGCCATCGGACCTGGAAGGTGCTGCTTCTAGTCAGGTCTGCTGGCCAGCTATTAAGGCAGGCCTGGCTGGGGTGGGTAGGTAGTTAGGCTCTGATCTGCATCTCAGCTGACCCAACTTCTTTGGAAAAGGGAGACAGTGTGGGCTTTTGTGGGGTGTGGGTTTTCACGGAATTGGCATGGGGTTGTCGAGATGTATTTTCTGTGCCTGCATTTTCTCTTGTCATGATGGTTTGCATTGGGCACAGATCCTTTGGGGGGAAACAGGGCCTGTGTGCTCTATTCCTCCATAGATTGGGATCCCCATAAGGGATTGTGGGGTGGGGAGTGGCAAGGACAAGTCCAGCTCGGGGGCTGTCCGGGCATGCCTGCTTCCAGGTGACAAGGGAGCCACGCAGAGGCTTGTGCCTATGTGAATCCCACTAACTGTCATCTCGTGGTTCCCCCCTTCAGCGGGTGGGCTGAAGTGGCAAGGGGGTCATCAGCTGTCAGGCAGGTCAGCCATTGCTAGGATCTGCGCCCTTTGCTGAGTCAACACTCCTATCACTGTAACCATTAAAGTTGTGGCCTTTTATACTACAACTTTGGCCTCCTGTCTTTGTTGCCTTGCCCCTCACCACTCGCCCTTAAGCTGCCTCTGCAAAACTGCTATTGAAATGTGCTATAGGAATGTGTGTTCCTAACACTAGAGTTCAGAACTTATTTCTCTATAATCATACAAGAGAATGCAGTCTTTACTTGATTTTGCTAGATTCTGCCTTTTAGATAAAGCTCTGGAGTCTTAAAAATGTGTTCCCAATATAGGATGCAGTAGAGGCAGGGCTTTTTTTCAGAGGGAATGCGGGGGAATGGAGTTCCAGAACCTCTTGAAAATGGTCACATGGCTGGTGGCCCGCCCCCTGATCTCCAGACAGAGTTGAGATTGCCCTCTGCGCCGCTGAGCAGTGTGGAAGGCAATCTAAACTCCCCTCTGGAGATCAGGGGGCGGGGCCACTAGCCATGTGACCATTTTCTCTGAGGGCAACCCACTGAGTTCCACCACCTCTTTTCCCAGAAAAAAAGCCCTGAGTAGAGGTATTCAGTGTGATGCAATGGTAAGTGTCACATTAAGTTCACAGAGACCACAGTTCAAACCTCCACTCTGTCATGGAAGCTCACTGGGTGACCTTGGGACAGTTAATCTGTCTCACCCTAACCTACTTTACAGAGTTATTCTGTAGACAGAATAGGGAGGACCCTGATTTCTTTGGAGGAAGGATGGGATAAAAATGATAATACAACACCATGCTCCATACAAATTATTACACTTTCTTCAAGGACAAGAACCACATGTTCACATTACTTTCATGTCATATTTAAGCTACTGAGCATTTTTAGTATTCTTCTTCCTTTCCCGTGTACCCCATAGCCAATGCCCCTGCCCATCCTTCTCTGTTGTTTCTGATTGCTGCATGTCTCAAGACATACATACCATCACAAGGGAAAAAAATTATTTCCAAAAAAGATCAACCATTATTTTATTGGTCCTATATCTGAGTGCCACACACAGCATTTTCAATGTGAAGAGATGAATGGGTACAGAGCAGGGAAAGCATACATAATTCCAGGAGGTTCAAAGTTGTTACAACTTTGGGAACTATGTCAGAAGGTGCAGCTACTATATTCAGACATTTGAATAACATGATCCCAAGAATCCATTCGCTGTTTGAGAGAACTCTTCCATAAGGGTTGACTTTGAGGAGGTCTCTTGTGTGCAAGATTGACTTTGGTAGCCTACTGTTATTTTCTGCTTTCCAGGTATAAAGTCCAATTCTACCACAATATTTATTGTAACAATAATCCATAGACTTATCAGGCCATATACTAATAAAAGGTACTGAGTCACAGAAGTTCTGTCTCATGTACCTTTAGCAAATAGTGGAGAAGCGAGTCAGGCATGTCTAGCCCACTGAACCGTTATGTATTCTGTCTTCAAGACTGAGTCACAGTTGACATCCTATGTGTGGAACCTCACATATAACAACAACAGCAGCAACAACAACTGCGCTTATATACCGCTCTTCTAGATAGATTAGTGCATCACCTAGAGCAGTGAACAAGTTAATGTTATTATTATCCCCACAATACAGCTGGCGAGCTGGGGCTGAGAGGAATGGCTTAGCCAAGCACAACTGCTGAGCTCATGGCAGTAATGGGATTTGAACCAGTGGAGTGCTGATTTGCAACTGAACCACTTAACCCTGTGCTTCAGCAGCTCTGTACAGCAGCATGTAGATTCAACAACACTTTATCTTTTCCCTTCTTATTAGTCCAACAATTAGAGATGTAATACAGAAAATTAAATGCAGACAGATGTTCCAAGCATGGAAGTGGAGCGGAACAGTAGACCAGCAGGTCTAAAACAGGACAGTGTATACAGTTCCACAGCTTCACTATGTGTTGATTCTATGCATGTTGAATAGGACAATGAGCCATTAAAGTAATGCACATGAACATTTGGATCAGCTCTTAGAAAGTGTTTAATTGGGTTTAACCACCACCACCAGCCCCTATCTTTTAGCAGCAGCCTTAATAGCAGGCGCATCAGAGCTTGGGAGCTAAGCAGTGTCAGCTGTGGTCAGTACTTGGATGGGGAACTGCCAAGGAAGACTGGGGTTGCTATATGGAGGAAGGCAGTGGCAAACCACCTCTGCTCATTTTATGTATGTATGCAGGGCTTTTATTCAGCTGGAACGTGGTGGAACGGAGTTTTGGAACCTCTTGGAAATGGTCATGTGGCTGGTGGCTCCACCCCCTGATCTTCAGACAGAGGGGAGTTTAGATTGCCCTCCGCGCCGCTGAGTGGCACGGAGGGCAATCTAAACTCCCCTCTGTCTGGAGATCAGGGGCGGGGCCACCGGCCATGTGACCATTTTCTCCGAGGGCAACCCACTGGGTTCCACCACCTCTTTCCCCAGAAAAAAGCCCTGTATGTATGTATGTACGTACTTATGTACGTATGTACGCACGTATGTATGTCATTTATAGTCCGCCTTTCTCGCTGAGACTCAAGGCAGATTAAACAATATGAGATTAGCACAATCAGTATCAAGTACATTTCAATTCAGTATCAAGAACATTTCCATAAACAATGCCATAGGGTAAATAGATACAAGTTTAAAAAACATAGTATTAGCAAGAATCCAATACAGAGTAGAAAAAATACTGAAACAGAACATAACCAATTCTAGGACTGACATTAGACGACATGTAGCACAGGTGGTACATAGGAGTACATATTTAAAGCAACAGATAGTGATGAAGTCTATGGTCCCTAACTCATTAATGAAGCATCTGAGACTCCACCCCTACAATACAGCTATCCCACTTGAGTAAAAAGCCTTTTTAAATAGTTCATTTTTGCACCGCTTGCAGAAAGCCAGGAGAGTGGGGGCTCTCCTGACTTCCTCAGGCAGGTCATTCCACCTTTGCCTGGGTATAGATGAAGTAAAATAAAATTTTTAAAAATTCTAGCTTTCAGCATTCTGCCTCCAACTATGCATTTGGTGAGCTAGTTGTATCTATTTACTATCCTGAATGTCTTCATTATTTCATTATATAAGATACTTCTTAAACAGTAAGTAGAAGTAATTGGCATGGATATCACTTACATTAAAAGGTCATTTTTTCCCTGGAAAAATTATAAGGGTTTTCTTTAGCAGGATGAACCAATGAGGTGTATGATGGAAGAACACCTTATGTGAATGGGAATACAAAAATGAAGTTAAGTGAAAACCAAAGGTTTGGAGTTGTTGTGACAAGGAAGGAGTGAGAAGAATAGAGAATACAGATTGTGGTAGCACGTGAAATAAGAGACAGGCAGAGGAACACAACCATCCATGCATCTGAAAGTAATAAGTAACTTTAACTGAACATGGTAGAAAATTGTGGCCCAATGGAAAGAAGCACATGCAGGAGAAATATAAGCATGACAGTGAGTAAGGAAGATTGCTCTGAACAGAAAATGACAGGTGATTAGCCATATTTTAATGTAAAATTATTTTAGAGTTAAAAGCACTTTTTAAACAAGAAGCAAGTAAGAATAGTTATGAGAGTGAAAATAGAGTTCAAAGTCTCCAAAGACTTTGTATTCCAAGATGCTGAGGCAGAAATAAGATAAAACTAGATAAGCTTTATATGACAGATAGTGTGTTCAAATGGACAGATGTCAGTGTTCAAAATAAAAGCTGCCTGGATGCATTATCACGAATCTTCCTAAAGAGGCAGAGTTTTTAAATTTATGCCTCACAACACCTGCCTAATACATTGAAAGGTAACAATGAAAGCAAAACTCCATTTTTCTAATTGTGTGTTTCAGGATTTAGCTTCTTGGTTCCTCCAAATAAAGGCTGAAACTTGAAGGAGATAAATTTGAAGTTAATGCAAATTATGTAAAGAAGTAATATTGTTTCAAGAAAGTGTTTTTAAATTATAAATGGGGTAAGAGGGAATGTTGCAAAATAATAAGGTATAATTTACTTCCTCAAAGATTAAAAAAAGCATTAGAAATGAATATTGCAAAGAAATCCAAAACACCACACTTGTCTCTACTGTCTTTTGCTGATCGTAGCATCTGTTGTATTTTTCGGGTGGGTCTGAATACTGAACCACGCACTTCAGGCAAATGGCTACTCCAGAAATGAAATCCGAAGAGCAATTAAACCCAGGATGAATCAAACAACCAAGGAAAAACAGTCTCCTACAGGAAAAGTGTTTTTGCCATATATCAAAGGAATTACTGATCAGATGGGAAAGATTATGAAAAAGCATAACCTTCAAGCAGTATTCAGACCCACCTGAAAAATACAACAGATGCTACGATCAGCAAAAGACAGTAGAGACCCCCACACCTCTGCAGGAGTATACCGTATACCCTGCAGCTGTGGACAAGTGTACATCGGGACCACAAAGCGTAGCATCCAGAACATGAAAGACACTGCAGACTTGGACAACCTGAAAAATCAGCAGTGGCTGAACATAGCCTAACTCAAACAGGGCACAGTATCTTATTCCAGGACACCAAAATACTGGACAACACTTCCAACTACTTTGTCAGACTGCACAGGGAAGCCATTGAAATTCACAAGCATAAGCAAAACTTCAACAGGAAAGAAGAAACCTTAAGAATGAACAAAGCATGGTTTCCAGTTCTGAAAAACACCAGGCTAACAAAACACTCTATATTCGACAATAGCCCTGCAGAGAAGATTCGCACATCAAGCACCAATCCATATGCAAAAGAACCGTCTCAGGATACAGTGAAGCCTCCCGCCATTAGCATTCCACACCCTGGGAAACTCTTACAGGATGACTCAGCTCAACCCCACCCCTCCCGAGTAGATATAAATGACCTGCCAACATCTTTTCCACACTGTGACACTGAGAGATCTCTGTCTTTTGGTGCTACACCTCTGAAGATGCCAGCCACAGCTGCTGGCGAAACGTCAGGAACTACAATGCCAAGACCACGGCAATACAGCCCGGAAAACCCACAACAACCATCGTTCTCCGGCCGTGAAAGCCTTCGACAATACATGGGATATATTCATCTTCAACCTACGTTTGTTTTTTACAGCAGGAGTCTACATATTCAGCATACTGCTCATACAGCACCTTAAAACATTATGCCAAAAAAGCAATAATAAACCATAATCACTAGCAATTAATGAACAAAAACAAAACAGCAACCAAATCCTGTCAGTTAATAAAGAAATCTGAACATTTTTTCTAAAAGAGAAAGTTTTGGGTGCCATCCCATAACTCACAAGGGTCATCCAGGTGTACTTCTGTAGGGAATATATTCATAAGCCTTCTACCAATTCTGACCAGTGATCCATCTACTGTTTTCTCTAACTGATACTGTAAGGCTCCTCCCTCACCAGCACTGGCACCCCCACCTGACAAGGTCACCAAAAGGGGAACAGTCTCTGATTGAAGAAAAACAAGGCAAAGCCACACAGACTGTTGTATTGCAAAATATTTTACTTGATGTCGTTTTTCTTTTCCAGGCACAATCACAAGAAACCGCAGTTGTATCCAAATTAATTAGGTCAAGGAGCGCCCAACCATTAGGGACTGCTCCCGATGGGAGAATGGCAACGGGTTTGCCAGGCTAGGTTCCCCGTTTCGCTGAACACACGCTTCTTCAAAGGCCTTCGTGAAATTGCCAGTAAATTTGTAATAACCGCTGAACAGGAGCGACCCAAATTCTTTCTTCCATTCAATTTGTGCATATGCCTCAATAACCTGGAATTCTCCTGCTTCCGAGGCAGATATCCTCCAGCCTCAGACTGACAGGTTGCACCACCTTGTTCCTTCTCCCACCCTGGGAATAACAGCACACTCCTGCTATTTCTCCCTGCAATTCTTCCTCAGCTTTTACAGGAATCTGACTTTAAAGGTTCCCCCTTGCCCTCCTTCCCTAGATCTTCTCCCAGTCGTCACCATCTCCTTGAGTGGCCCTTCTCCCAGCCTATATGATGGGAGGACTGGGTAGACTCCGCAGTGTCCTGGAATTGGCTGCTGCTGTCCCAATGCTGAAGGGGGCCTGGGGCTCTGTAGCTGCAGCTGAGGTACTGAGAGAGGCGGCACCGCAGGGTCTGAGAATGGTGCCTGCTGCTGCAGGCCTGATTGAGGAGGGTGTGGACAGGAGGACGGCATCACCAGACAGGAATAATCTCTCCCATGTTCTTTCTTTGCCTTCTTTAAAGTAGCTGTTTGAAATCTTTTAAAATAGAGATGCCTAAGATTGAACCCAACACTACCTTATACTGAGGGGAAGTATTTTATGCCTCCTTATCCATGCTATTTTTCTGAACTGCAATAACCATAGAATCACTATTTGCCCTTTTCAAAAAACATATTGGTACTGATTCAGGAAGTAGAATGTTTTCTTTACTGAGCAAATATTAACTTCCTGTCCCTATTTCAGATTGAGAAAGTGCCTGATTCGACCCAGAGTCCTCCTTACCACCCCTGAAAGAGAGAAACAATTATGATGCTACCAGTAGTGGGATTATGGATTTCCTCAGATGTTATGAATACACACATAGTTTAGATAGATATTCCCACATGAAAGTGCAATCCATATGTGGGAGATTTGTCATGTTTTAAGAAGCTGTAAGACACCAAATAGGTTTATGTGAAAGTCTGTTGCTATATTCTCTTAGAAAATCATAATTGTGGAAAAAATAAGGAATTTTGACTTGGTTTCAATTTGTTTCTTGTTTCTTACCCCTAAGCAATTATCCACCATGATTTGAGCATCTTTCAGCATGCATGAATATTATTTTTTTAACTGTGGTGGAATTTTCACCACAGAAGAACTCTCAGGTTAAGAACTCTCAGGTGCTTAGCATTTACTTTAGGGTCTGTGTACAGACAGCACTTGAATTTGATCATTGTGAGGTACTAGAAATAATAACAGTGTGCTTATATACTACCTTTCTAGACAGATTAGTGCCCAGCTCAGAGTGGTGAACAAGGTCAGTGTTGTTATTATCCCCACTATACAGCTGGGGAGCTGGAGCTGAAAGGCGTGGCTTACCCAAGGCCACCTGCTGAGCTCATGGCAGGAGTGGGATTTGAACCAGGAGAGCTGACTCTCAGCCCAGCTACTTAACCACTATGCTACAGCAGCTCTCAAGCATCCTGGTACTGAGTCAGACCATTGGTCTATATAGCCTACTGCTGTCTACTCCAACTAGTGACATTTTCCCACTGTCTCTGTCAAGGGGGCTCTCCTAATCCTGTCAATGGAAATCTTTCTTAACTGCTGATGTCAGAGATTAAATTTGGGAGCACCTGCTTCCATAATATGGGCTCTACACCACTACTGTGAGTTAAAGAGTCTCATTCTCAAACCCTAAATAAAATACAAAAGCTTAGTTCTGAGCTGGGGTCTGATTCCTTACAAAGTAATCCAAAGCTAAACAGGGCTGCTTCCTGGCCTTAATTAGAGGGTGAACATTATTTAGCATTAAAAGTTCATATATCGTTTACTGTGGTTGTATGAGACTTCACTTAGCATGAAAAAGAGACTTTCGTTAGCTTTTGAGGTTTTATGCATGCTTTTTAGATGCACAGCACTGAATTTCTGCTTGGAATGGATTACTTTGAAACAATCTTTCATTTGACATTTTCTCACTTGGTTACCTTCCTGTAGACTATATAGGGCACGTCAGTGTTGCCAATTTTATTTATTTTTTCCAGAATGCACTTTAAGTTCATTAGCTGTGTGTATTGTAGTTTCAGATGAGACTGCACTTTCATTCTGAACCCTCTGTCTACAGTGGTTTATAATTTCTGAAACAATAACCTTTTTGGCTGAAATTTCTCATGCATGTACTAAGCTCAAAGTGAATATTGTTTTGGAAAATTTGGAAAAAAAAGAAATCCATTAATCCATTTGTGCAGACTAGACATTCCAATAAGAGTATGTACATTTGTTTTTGATGACCTACTTATTCCAATAAAAAGTACATCATTATTCTTTCCCCCTGGTTTAAATTTTGTCTTTTAAAAAATATCAAGGACATTTTCTACTTTAACTGTAAAAGGGTTGAACTCAGTTTTTGTTTGTTTTTATATAACTATGCGCACAAAGCATTTTCCTGCTATTCCTTTTGGTAAAGAACAAGAGAAGATACAGCATGCTTTCAGTACAAAGTCCTGTGTGTGAATTTTCTATGGTTTATGTGATGATAGTTTGTTTATTTATTTTAGGAAACTTCTGGGCCACCTTTTTATCAAATCAAGCAAGATGGTTTACAGAATAGAACAGCTGTAAAATCTGTAAAAAGCACCAGCACAGAGAAAAACGTTTAAAAGTGAGGGATAGTATTACTCCGTGGCCTTCCAGAATAGATATATTTTCAGCTGTCAGCGGAAGGCAAGAGCTCCATAGTCAAAGCGCAACAGGTCCCTACCAAACAAACCCATGAGAGCACAGGTTCCTTGCTGCAGACCCTGCCTTTTTCCTTTACAATATTTATTTGCCCACCTTTCTTGAGACCAACTCGTGGCCCTAGATAGGTGGTAACAATGTAGAAAACATTTTTATAAGGCAAACATTACAAACAAAAAATATAAAGACATTAACCCTAGCCTAAAATCACCTTATGCCACCCACCCACCCTCAGGAATTTCCTGTTGTCCCCAGGTTCAGACTGCTCCAAAAGTTGATATGCTCATGAAACTGTATAAACTGCTCCAACATTCGCTAAGTGGAGACTGCATTTCTGCTTGCCCATCCCATTTCCCAGGTTAATCTATCTTCCCCATTGGAGTGAAAGAAAGACACCTTTGTAAGATGGGAAGCGTATGGGCATTGAGATGCTGCAGATACAAGGAATTCCTAGATGAATAACTATTTCATCAGGGTGTGTTTATTTATTAATCTTTACTGTCTAAATGTACGTACTGTTCTGTATCACTGTGTGCATGCTTTAGGTGGTGGATTTCATTCACATCCACAACTCACAAATTTGATTGGTTCTTTTGCCAACAATAAGTACATGTAATGTAGGAGAGATGATTTTCATCAGTGCAAAGCCAGTGTTAGGGCTATTGTGTAAAGTTTAGCCCCAAACTCCCTGACTCCTCACAACAACAACAACAACAACAACAACAACAACAACAAAATTGATAACATTGCAGTGACCTAGCTTTTGGTATTTAATTATACATATTGGGCTAAAAGCTGTAAAAGTTGTTAATGTTTTAAGTCTGCTACTTTTTGCAATTGAAAGAGCCCCCTTCCCCCAAAATTATTTTCTACAGTAATCAAAAGGACATTAACATGGGCAGGAAATTAATCTAGCACTCTAGAGATTAATATTAATCTGGTAATGTACTGTCTTCATGATTTTAGGAATCCTTTCTATTGTGGTACATTATGGCTGTGTATTTTATCAGCTGTTGAGGAAAAGCTTCCTCATGCTTAAAATATGTCCTCATATGTCTTTTCTTTTTGACTTTGTGGAAGAATGGTCATTGATTTCTTCAATGTGATGTTTGCATGTACAATTAATTTTGTGTTCAATTTAACGTTACTGGAGAGTCTCTTAAGGATTACAATTTGTGTAAATTAACCATATGCTGTATTTTTCTATATCATGTGCTTCTTCAAATTCTCGTTCCAAAGATATGTATAGATTTGGTGTCATGAGGTTTCCAAGCCACAGAACCGTAACCTATCGAGTTTCTATGTCCATATAATTTGGAATAGATTCTTGCCATTTAATTAATTTATAATTATTTTTATCCCATCTTTCTCCACAGTGGAGACCCATAGTTAGGGTTGTCAAATCCATGTTGTGAAATTCCCAGAGATTTGGGTGATGGAGCCTGGGGAGGGTGGAGTTTGGGAAGGGGAGGGGCTTCAGCAGAGTATAATAATGTCATAGAATCCACCCTCCAAAACAACCATTTTATCCAGGGGAACTGATCTCTGTGGCCTGGAGATCAGTTATGATTCTGAGAGGTCTCCAGGCCCTACTTGGAGGTTGGTAACCCTAACTTTCAGAACACAAAAAAGGAAATACAATAGAAATAGGAGAATGAAGGTAAAGGAGACTTCTGAATACAGAGCAGATCTTCCTCTCTCTTCTGTCTGATCTTTCTGCAAACTGGAAACTGCAGCCCTTAGGCTAAGAGCCAAGGACAACAGCCCTTTGGATCACATTTCTGGGCACAACTAGGCCTTAAATGCCAGTTGAGCAGGAGAAGGACAAGTCACCTAGATGTTAGGCAGCTTCTTCTAGCCAGCTCTTTCCATTTCCTCCGCAGCAGCCATGTTGGTCCTGAAGAATAATACACAGAACAAGGAATGTATTTATGGAAGAGTCTGCAATTAGCTCAGGCATGGGGAGATTCCTTGGTTTTGTAGTTTTTATATAGATGCTGTCCATATAATAATCATGGGTGATCTTAGGTAATATAGATTATTGTTCCCAATGGAGGACTGAATCTGTAATGTGTGCGTGTGTTATGTTTGTGTGTATATGTTATTATTTATAGCCAACATTTTCACTGAGACTCAAGGTGGATTACACAATACAATAACCAGCTGGGACATCCAATAAACAATGCATAGGATAAGCAAAAACTACTTTGCAGAAATTTGAAAACGAGTAGAATCCAATACAGAGCTGAAACAATTTTGAAACAAAGCATTAGTAATTAAACGTGACATATTAAAAGACACAGAAACTACCTAGTAGGAACATACTTACAGCAGCGGACAGTACTTTCCCTCCCCGCAGAGGACCCTCCGATCGAGAGGAAAGCAATTGTTATCAGTCCCTGGCTCCAGGGAGGCCCGCCTGGCCTCGACTAGAGCCCGAGCTTTTTCAGACCTGGCTCCTACCTAGTGGAACGCTCTGTCTACTGAGACCAGGGCCCGGCAGGATCTACTATCGTTCCGCTGGGCCTGTAAGACAGAGTTGTTCCACCAGGCTTATGGCTAAGGCCGGGCCTCCACTGGCTAGAGGATACAACATCTACCCCCCCTCCCCGTGAAAGCTGCCCACCACTGTTTTTAAGCTGCTGCTATATTCAGTTGTACTGTTGTATTATTTGTTATTAATTGTATTGCCGCCATCAGGAAACAGTTCTGCTATTTTTGTATGATATTTTTGTATGATGTTTTAAAAGTTTTAATATGGAATGTTTTAAATGTTCTTAATGTTGTTATCTGCCCTGAGCCTGCTTGCGGGGAGAGCGGAATACAAATATGATATATATAGAGAGAGAGAGACTATAGTCCCCATCCCTTTGCCAGTACATATCTCTAAACCATTTCCTTACAGTACAGGCTTCCTAGCCATGTAAGAAAGCCTTCCTGAATAATACAGTTTTGCAGAGTTTGCAGAAAGCCAAGAGAGTAGAAGCCCTCCTAACCTCATTAGGTAGGCTCATCCATAAGGGGGTGGCACAACAGAGAATGTGCCTGTTTGGGCAGTTGTTGATTTTGCTCATTTGCAGGCTGGCTCCTGCAGAAGGACTTGTTCAGATGAGTGAAGCTGCCATGGAGGAGCATAGGGAAAGAGATAGTCCTGCAGATACGAGGAAACAAGGCCATGAATTGACCTGTGACATCAGTTCAGAGCCAAGTTGTGGGGTTTGTCGTTAAATGCTGGAGTATTTGCTTGAGCAGAAGTAGGATTTAAAATGTTTAAAGGTATTTTGAGGCCAACATGTAATGGGGCAAATAGAAAAATCTTACTTTTGAGCATGCGTTAAGACTACGCTTATTTTTTATGTGTAATCATAAGATATGTGCTATCAATGCCAGACTGGGGTTAGTCATGAGAATATAGCACTAAGAATGAAAATTTTTAATGTAGAAAGAATAAATGATGGGTTAGCAACAGAGCCTAAACGTTTGGAGAAGCAATGCACCGGATGCTGGGTGGGTCTAAGCAATTGAGTGAAGTCATTGCCCCTACATATTTCTCAAGAATCTCATAGGTTGCTGTTGGAAATAGAATGCTAGGTAGATGAACTCAAACAAGGAAATTATGATATAGTGATAACAACGAACTGTTGTCATTGTATGCAACCTGTAATCTTTTCCTCTCTGCACAGGTAAGTGATGCGTACCTAAAGAGCTGTATGTGATCAACTATAAAACACTCACTGGCTTCAGTCAAAAGATATTTTGATCCTGTCTCTTTCTTATGTCCTTTATGATCACTAAGATCAACAAAGCGTGCTGTATTAAAGATACCATATTTGTGCCAAAACCAGTTCTCCTACCCCTCTTCCTGCTCTGGAAACTTATTGAAGTTTAGCACTGAGCAAATTTTAGGACAGCTGATATTTAAGCAGCCTTTGAGGGGTAACATACTTGCTATGCTTTTAAATTGTAACTATCCAGTCTTCTGGATAGTTCGCTCTAAACCTATGGTATTCTAAAGCAAAAGAAAATGTAAGTTTCATTTGCATGATAGAGGAGAGTTTACTAAAGATTTGTAAAAGTGTTCTGTAATATAAAATCTGAATTATAGTGGAGATGGTGCTGTAGAACTGAGAGAATGTCCACATTATAGTGCCAGAGGAGTTAGCCATGTTAGTCTGTAGTCACAAAATAGTAAAGTGTCCAGTAGCACCTTTAAGACTAACCAAATTTATCGTAGCATAAGCTGGGTCACACCCAGCCTGGACTGTGCACTCCACCTCTTTCATGACTTTTGCAACTGATTTGCATCTACTGTATTCTCCCCTTACCACCTATATATCTCTGGCCAGTTTCTTCATACCCTCCATGCATCTGCCAAAGAGAGCTGTGGTTCTCGAAAGCTTATGCTACAATAAAGTTGGTTAGTCTTAAAGGTGCTACTGGACTCTTTACTGTTCCACATAATAGTGGGTTCTGGAGGATCAGGCAGGAGTACAGATACTAGAGAATGTAATTCTTGAAGTCTTGCCACATGGGTATGTTGTCTTGAGACCATTCATATACCAGAGAGGTCAGTAATGCTCATAATTTCCTGTTATGTAACAGCTACTGTGTGGTTTCTGTGGAAAGATTTAGAAGAATAGTTTCCTGGTGATCGAGTGGTACATATGCATATGTACTTTGTCCTAAACATCTTCTTGCTTGGCCAATTTAAGCAGAAGTTAAAAGTCTACTCTCTCTTGAAGATGTTTCCTCCATGGAAAAGCTGGAATTGATTTTCCAGGGACATTTAGAGCAGTTTGCTCTCCTGAAATGGATGAATTGGAATCATTCACTATCAGAAAAACTAACCTGTATTTAGATTATTCTAGAAAAAGAAATTCCTGTCAAAAACAATGCTCACGACTTCCTCCCTGCATATATCTTTTAGAATATACATCTACAAGGGTTGACTTAAAAAAAAAAAACAGGAAAGTTACATTTTTAATTCATTAAATCTTCCTTCAGTGTTTATGAAAGATAAAAAGAGTCTAGGTTTTTGTGTAAGAAGAGGATTGATTGGTGTCATGTACATATTCGTTCACTTCTGTTTATGCAAGATAATGAGACTATTAACATGGAGGTGGAATAATGGTGTTTATAATTCCATTGCCATTGTTTATATAAGATAAAAACAGTGCTTTTTAAAAAGTAAAATGGTGCAAGAAGATTTGCTGTTACGTACATACATTAATTTCTTCTACTTCTGTTTATAAAGAATGACGATGAAAAAGTTTAACAAGTTTAAGTGAAGTCAGTGCTGTTTATAGCATGGGCCTTGCTGTTTACCTAAGATAAATTAATTTAGAGTATGTAATTTTTGTCTCTTCTGAGAGGGGAATTGGGGTGACAGCCATTAGGACCATGTTGTATAGTTTTAGCTGCCTCAGAATTCTTTTCCTTATTAGGACATATACAAGATGTATGTTAAATCATTCCAGAGTGAATATGTTACAGACTCTTAAGACAAGGGACACATGGAAATGACTTGCAAGGCAGGAGAACATACTTTGCCTCAGGGTTTCTGAAGAGACAACAGCAGACAAAAGAGAAGGTGGTGCCGATGTCTAAAAATGGTCTCCTGGACAATAAACCCATTTGTCACTCTTCATGAACCTGATCCAGTCCTTGTTTTCATCCTGTCTGATTCTGAAATATTGAATACTGGTGCTTAGAAACAAACCGTATCAATATCTGGGCAAGCTTTTGCTTCTGTTCAGTACAGGTTTTTTTCGTGATTGTATCTGTTAATACAGTTTTGAGTATAGATGTTCATTTCTATTTTTTATATTAGAATTTTACTGAAATTTTAAGATTAATTAAAAGAAATATACAAAAGAAAAAAGGTCATAGTTCAAAATCAAATAAATAAAAAAGAATTAATAGAATAAAGAGAAAAATACATATATAAATAGGAATACAGACCAATTTTTTCTTTGAAAAGGTATACAAATATTACATATTATGCACTAACTCTAAAATTTCCATAAATGAATACTTCTCCTTTCCGTCTAAAAATTCTTTCCTCCTCCCTAATCTTCGAAAGCACAGATAATTAATTCATTTCTGTCTGTTTCATGCAAAAAAATCTGTAAGGGTCTTCCAGGTATCCAAATATTTATCTAATATTTTTTCCTTGAACAAAGACATCAGTTTAGCCATCTCAACGTAGTCCATCATTTTCTTCAGCCACTCTTCCACTATAGGTGACATTGTAACTTTCCATTTTTGAACATATAACAGTCTCACTGCTATTGTCATATGCCAAAAAAGTGTGCCATGTGTAGTTTCCAACTCTTTATCCATTAGACCCAACAAAAAGGCCTCCGATTTCATTTGTACATTAGTCTTTAAAATCTTCTGGATAATTGAATGTATTTGTATCCAAAACTTCTTAACGTTGTTGCACATTCACCATAAATGATAAAACATGTCCTCCTATTGTTCACCTTTCCAACATTAATCGAAATGTTCTTATAACCTTTTGCTAATTTCTCTGGTGACACTTACAAAGCTCTGACACTTACAAAGATCCGACATACGTACAGGACCACCTCCCTCCCTATGCTCCTCCATGGAAGCTTCACTCTTCCAAACAGGTCTCTTGCAGGTGCCACCCTGTACAAGGGCGAAATCAACAGCAGCCTGTACACAGGCTTTCTCTGTGGTGGCCTCTACCCTGTGGAGCAGCCTGCCTGAGGAGGTCAGGAGAGCCCCCACTCTCCTGGCTTTCTGAAATGATGCAAAACTGAATTATTCAAAAAGGCTTTCTACTCAGATAGGAGGTCTATAATGTAGGGAGGGGGTCTCAGATGCTCCGCTAATGAGTTAGGAACCATAGACTTCACTGGTATAAACTTCACCACTTTGTTGTAGTGGATTCGTGCTAATGTTATGTCGTTGTGAACTTGTATCTGTTTACCCTATGGCATTGTTTATGGAAATGTTCTTGATATTGACTACTAATCTCACACTGTGTAATCTGCCTTGAGTCTCAATGAGAAAGGCAGACTATAAATGACATAATAAATACATAAATATACCATCTACACATAATTTTATTAAAATTTTCTTTCAAACCTGAATTTAATGTATATTTACCATTCAATCCTATTCTCCTACTGTTCAAGTTGTATATTATATCCGAAATTATTTGCCCATTTTATCATACATACTTCAACTTGTTCTTCTGTTTCCATTCTGAACAAAGTTTATACAATGTATTGTCGAAGGCTTTCACGGCCGGAGAACGATGGTTAAGACCACGGCAATACAGCCCGGAAAACCCCCAACAACCAAAGTTTATACATTTTGGCAATAACATGTTCATCATTCGTACATAGTTCTGTTTCAAATACCATTGTAGTTTGATCAAATACATATATCCTTTTATCAACTTTATATCGCTCTGTTAATTGTGCACAGAAAAGCCATTGACATGTATATCCTTGAGTATTCAAATCTTCTCTCAATTTCATTTTACATTCACCTTGTAAAAAGTCTAATATGTCTCAATACATTAACCACTTATGTTTAAATATCATTTCTCTTCTAAAAAAAGTCTCTTGGGGAGAAATCCGAAGCAGTATTTTTGGGCACAACCTACATTAATATTTGTTCCATACTCTCAGAATGGTACATCTAGACATAGATGTTCGATACAGCGTTCAGTGGAGCATAGGCACGATCTTGTCACTCTGTTCTTAAAGATGTAAGGTTGGATCAAGAGGTGCTCTTCCACATCTACTTACGGAAGCATTATTTTTACATATCAGATTACTAAGAGGCTGACCAATAACTCAAACAATGTTTTGTACACACAGAGCCTTAAAAACTTTCATAGTACCAATTGATTTTAGCACTGCAGAACTGCTCTAGTGATTGCTTTCCTTTTGCTCATGCTCCTTTGAATCCAACCACTGACAGGATATCCAGGAACAACGCAAAATGCCTCTGGGGGATCATGTGAGCATACCTATTCTAGTGAACATCTTGTATGCGTTCTTCTGAATGTGAGGGCAGCCAACTCTGGTGTGAGGGGGCCACAGAGAGTAACTGTATCTAGTGGCTATGTTGGATCTGAAATATGAAATCTCTTCAACCTGTATATGATTAGTTAGGATCGTGACTAGTAAAAAGTAGCCCCACAGGGAATTTTCTATCTTTAAAAGAGAGTCCTCATTTTACAGTTAACGTGAAGCAAAGGGCATGCATACATTGGTTAGAATTACTTTTGTAATTCATGAAGATCATGAACCTAGTGCTGGTATTGATAGTAGTAATTTCTTGCATGTCGTTATATGGTAATTAACTTAATTCAATGTATTTCCTTTATCCAGAATATAATCTTTCATTTTCCATTTACTATTTTCTTCCATACAATTAAGTATCCACCCTTTAACTTTGTTGTTATGGCCTTACTTTCCAGTGAAGATAAACACAGAGATCCATATTTATCTGTCCACTCTCTTTATTGATTCTAATTAATAATGTTCACTGACTTCCCTAATTTTAGTACTTCTTCCTGCCTCAATGAATTGGCTGAATGGTACAAATCTTTTCTGATTGGCACTTATCTTTGTCTGTTGCCAAAAAATTAAGAAATACAATTGCTCTGCTTCATTATCAGACATAAATAATATATTTCATGAAGTAGACTATAATACTTGGGGAGGGGATGATAGTGAGTTACAAGGGTTTAGTGGGGAGGCTGGCACTGGAAATGACAGAGGTCTGAATGATTGGGCAGACAATGCTCAGAAGGGAATGAAGCAGAGCTTTATTTGTACATTAGTTGCTTATGCCAAGGACTTGTCTCACAGTCTGTAATAAGGTATTTTCCTGTAACTAAGAAGAAAGTAATGAATACGGGCAGGATACATTTCAAAAATAGGTTTATTTTCTGTTCTCAGTATCTGCATACTTCAATGACAGTAGTTATATGCTGGAGGAAACATCCCAACCCTTTTCTTATCATGTACCAGAGATGACAGACTGCAGAAACCCAATGGCATTTTATAAAGCATCTAACAAGAACTGGGACTTGCCAGGTTCCATTTATCTGGCCAAGAATATATTTCTGTGATTTATCCCATGGAGATTTTCAGCAGAGCCTTACACTTAGTGTCTAAATTAATGATAATTTTTTTTTAGCCATGACAAAAGCCACTCTATACTTTTATACATTGTGTTAAAGTTTTTTGTCGTGAACATATTCTGTAAAAGCTTTTTCTGCTTCATCATTCTGACAAGCCAATTCTACTAAATCATCCATGATAATCATGTTATCTTTTTGACTCTTACAATTCTAGAAAACACTGCTGAGTTACACTGCACTAAACAGTCAAAAGATCACTTGCTATAAGCTAAGACATCTGTGTAAAAGTCCATAACATAAGATGTTATTTTCCAATTAAACTAAGATTTGGAAGTTCTGAGTTATCCATGGCTATTCAATGAACCATCTCCCTGATCCAGCTGATACTGTTTAGGAATGGCACAACATGAAAAAATTAAGCAAATAACTTCTACTTACTATTCATAGTTAAGATGTTTGGTTTAAATGATACTTTTCTTTGTCCTTTGGATTGTAAATTACAACGTCATAAATGTCTGCCTTGTTTTCTGAGGGTCATTTTTACCTTTGCTATTGTTACAATATGAATATTGTTATAATAGCAAAGGGCCTTTATGTGATAGCAGCATTTATAATAATAATAACAACAACAGCAACAGCAACATTCGATTTATATACTGTCCTTCAGGACAACTTAAGGCCACACTGAGAGCAGTTTACAAAGTGTGTGTTTTTATTATAGTCACAACAATCACCCTGTGAGGTGCGTGGGGCTGAGAGAGCTCTGAGAGAGCTGTGACTGATCCAAGGTCACCCAGCTGGCTTCAAGAGGAGGAGTGGGGAATCAAATCTAGTTCTTCAGATTAGAGTCCTGCCGCTCTCAAACACTACACCAAACTGGCTCTCTTGAGGTTACACACCTTCTTTGATGTTTCCAGGTGAAGATGTCAGCTGATAGAAATAGTCAATTTTAAAACACTCATCTTGATCCACCAGCTCACACAGCAGCTTTTTGGTTAACAAACAAACCTTTACATTTTCTGCAAACATGTTCTTCCAGTAATGCATAACTTCTCTAACAGTAGAAGTGGGATTTGCATTTTAGGTAGTAAGAGAGCATCCAAATGATGGGAATGTGTGCAAAAATGTGCTTAGCCAAGTCCTTCATATAACAAGTGATATAGCAAGCAGATTCTTTTAGAAACATTCTCATTTCCCCAAATCCTGAAGCTTCACTCAGCTGTGTACAGCTGCACTGATTGTTGTGTCTCTCTATATGTCCACACTGACTTGACCAGTTGTTTCCACAGCTGTTCGACAAGTATACAGGGAAACAGGATCATGTGCATTCATGAAACTCCTGACTTCCACAGATGGTTTTTAAGGTTGGAATAGAACCACTATACATATATGGCTTTTTCTGTATGATCAGGGTTCTCAATCATACAGGGAGTCTAAAATGAATGCATACCTATCAGAAGCAGAGAGAAAGTATGCAATTCTGCATCAGCAATATGTGCGTTTATTGACTCTTCCCTTCTCTCTGGCCATTGGTTAATATTACATTTTATAAAAATTTGCCTGTCGTGTCTCCTCAGTGTTCAGAGCACATACTTCCTTCAGTACTGCATAACAGTATGCCAAAAGCTGGAGCACCTGTGTATAGTTTTGTCTGATGTAGGAGCCAGTTTTTTAATTTAGCAGCATGGAAAGCACAGCATTAAATTTCTGGAAAAATAAGTATGGGAAGAGATAGATGATTGATAATTTGGTTGCTGAAGACACTGAAGCACTTAAGCCTGCACATGCAAGTAGCCTTGCAAGTAGCCTTGTTGTGGCTTTCTCCTCTGTCCGAGAAAGGGATGATATTGGTGATGGATTTTCCAGAGAAGCAAGTGTGTAGGGTTAAAGCCTGTCTTCACTTTGGGCTTCTTTGTAGGACTACTGCTGCTCACTCTAGAAAAAATCTGTTAAGAGAAAGTGAACAATCAGAAATGGAACAGTATATTAATAAACATAACATTTAACTTTTAAAAGTAAAGACAAATGTTCTTAATAGACACCCTGAGGCAGTTTTAGGATGAATGAGGACTAACAAAAGAAACTTAATTCCAACAAAACAGAGGTGCTCCGGGGGTGGGGGGAGATTTGACCCAGAAACTGAGAGATCTCCTGTTCTGGATGGGGTTCCACTCCCCCTAAAGGACTATGTTCCTATGGGAGTGCTGCTGGATAAACCCTGGCAGTGGTGGCCAGGGGCGCCTTTCATCACTTTTGGGAAGTAAGCCTGCTGTGACTGTTCTTTTTTAAAGAGATTAAATTACTGCAATGTACTCTGCTTGGGGCTTCCCTTAAAGACTGTCCAGAAGCTACACTTGGTACAGAACAATGTGGCCAGAACTGTGACTGGAGCAGGTCATAGGGGCTATACCACTTCTATCTTGTTTCATCAGTACTGGGCCCACTTCAAGGTGCTAGCATTGACCTTAAAAGTCCTCTTGCTTGGGGCCAGCATACCTGAAGAACATCCTACTCCCATAGGAACCTACCCACCCATTCCAGTTATCTTCAGAGGCCCTGATTCAGTTGGGTTGGCAACCAGAGAAAGGGCCTTATCAGTCGTGGTGCTCAAACTTTGGAACTCCCTCCTCGGGGAGATTTGAATGTCTCTATCATTGTCTTCCACCAGTGTTTTTATTTGGGGTAGTGTTCCCTCAGTAACTCTTATTGGCCCTTGTCTATGTTTGTGTGTTTTGATGTGTTTATGTTCTGTTTAATTGTTATACATATTATATACATTTATATAATGCTTTTTAATGTCAGGAATATTTTGTTTTGTTTTAATGATTATCACCTGAATTGGGTGGCAAAGCAGCATAATAATGTTTTTAAATAATTATTAATAAATAAAGCTTAAGCATGTGGTAAAGCAAATGTTGACCACATAGCAAATGTTTTTAGAATATTTTTGAAAACCTGCATTACTGTAAAAAAGCTTAGGTTACAATGAGCTTATATCCAAAATGACTACTGTGATGGTAGCCATTAGAGATGGGCACGGACCGGGAGGTGGCTACGGACTGTCAGTTTGTGGTCCGTGGACTTTCACGGACCACGGACCACGAACTTTTAAATGGACTGTCCCGGTTCGAGAACTGGTTCGAGAACCAGTTCAATTCAGAAAGGCCTTGTTTTTCCCACAGATTTTCACTTGAGTAGACTTTCCCCACCAAAGGTTCTCATGTAACACTTCTCAATTATCATTTTTCCAAAGATTTAGACAAACAACAACTTCCCCTCCCCTATTCTGACTGCTCCTTACCCACCCTTGGTGGAAGGAGGGAGACTTGTGCTCCTGTCCAGGAGAGGTGGCTGCCCACAAAACCCAACTACATGGGGCTGCATCAACAATAGATGCCCTCCCTGGGGGCGGGGAAACCAACTCCCCATGATGGGAAATGAATGGATGTACTTGAGTGAAAGCCAACTCCGCAACAGGAGATCGTGTAGCAATTCAAAGGCCACTTGCTGGAATGGAAGGCACGGGAGGGATGGAAAGGATGTCTTCCACACCTTGAGGGAAGGAGACTTGTGCCACTCTGTTCAGAGGGAGCCTCTTTGGGCAGTGGACAACGAGTCCCACCTCAGTGACGTGGTGTGTCTGCTTGCTTGGGTTAGGGGCAGGGCTCTGACCTGGGCCACTGTCCTACTTGTCACTGGAACTTGGGGATTGACCCTCAGAGGGGCCCTTGTGCTCGCAGGAGCAGGATGGTCGCCGATGACACCCACTTCACCAAACATGGTGGCATCAACAAAGGAAGGACATGCGGGCACTGCAGACCCCTCCCCCACACCTGGGGGAAGGGAGCAGAAGCGGACTCCCCAATTGGAGGGGCCCTTGTGCTCACAGGAGCAGGAAAGTCACCAACAACACCCACTTCACTGAACCGAATGTGGCGGGTGTCAGCAAAAGAAGGACATGCGGGCACCACAGCCCCCTCCCCCATGCCTGGGGGGAGGGAGCGGAAGCAGCCTCCCCACTTGGAGGGGCCCTTGTGCTCATGAACCATGGTGCAAAACGATGCAGTGCACGGCAAAAGCCTACACCCTCCAACACAGACAAAGGGAGTCCATCCAGGGCTATCATCTCAGCCAGTACACGAGTTCCCGCCTCCTGAGCATTCCCCCTGAATCTTTTGCTTGGCAGGGACGAGCCCGAGGGAACAAGTTCCTGAAGGGTAGTCTGCCTAGAAGTTCCACTGCCACCCACAACACCCTCAGGGTGTGAGCCTTCTTACTAGGGGTGGACTCCCATTCCACTTGCCCTTCTCCCTGCTCAGCAGCCCTCTTGACCCCACTGCTTGATGATTTTTCTTGAGACAGCAGGCTCGGGTGATGTCTCTGCAGATGCCTGTGGAGGACACTGGACGACAGGTGTTTGGGGTCCACACCCCTACGCACCATGGCATTGCAGACCTGGCAATGCACCGAACAGGGGTCATTTGGGAGGGTTTGGAAGTGCCGCCAAAGTGTGGGATTAAAGCGGTAACCAGGAATCTGTGGCTCAGGAGGAGGACAAAGCCTTAATGGTTGAGGTGTGGGGCTGGGCCAGGGGTGGTGGAGTACAGGCAGGGGAAGCCACAGGAGGTTGGGATGGGAAGGAGCTGGATGTTTCTGCCGAACCCTCCGGTGCCCCCTGAGATCGCTCCACAGAGAGTGTTAGCAGCTGATCTTCCACGGGCAACGCTAAGAGCTCTCCTGCCTGCTCCTCGATCCCCAAAAGCGAATCTGTAGAACGAGGTGATGCCTCTGAGGTCTCCCTGTCCCTGGTACCACTGGTACTGGGCACCGATGGGCACCCAGGACAACCTTTGCAATTCTTCCCACCATGACCACTCTTATTCCTCTTTCCAACCCTCATGGTGCTATGAGAAAAGATCTCTACAAACAAGTAAGAATTTTAAATGAAGCACAGAGTCCCAAAAGCTTGGAGCAGGGTAGGGCAGAGCCAAGTGGTACCCAGCTGGACCCCAGAAGAGAGGGAAGAATGCAGCACAAAAGACACACTAGAGAGGCATTGAAAGAAGTCAGAGAGCCCCCAAAGCGTGCTGCCGGTCGTCAGAGAGTGGGTGTTTCACAGAGACCAGTAGCAGCCCGCCCTTGCACCTCAAAAAGCCAGGCAGGAAAGCTCCCCCAAAGTCACCCACTATTTAGGGAGAGAAAGGCTTAGAAAGAAGTCAAGCAGAGAGCCCCCAAAGCGTGCTGCCAGTCATCAGAGAGTGAGTGTTTCACAGAGGCCAGTAGCAGCTCTCCCTTGCACCTCAAAAGCCAGGCAGGAAAGCTCCCCCAAAGTCACCCACTATTTAGGGACAGAAAGGCTTTGAAAGAAATCAAGCAGAGAGAGCCCCCAAAGCGAGCTGCCAGTCGCCAGAGAGTAGGTGTTTCACAGAGCCCAATAGCAGTCTCCCCTTGCACCTCAGCAGCCAAGAAAGAAAGTGGGGGAAAGAAGGAAAGAACTCAAGCAGACAGAGCCCAAAGCTGCCTTGCACCCACTGCGGGTCTGCGAGTGGGTGGGGTCAGCACAATAGAACCCACCGGCAACCAAGAAATAAGGAAGAGTTTTTTTGGGGGGGGGGAATTGAGCCCCAGAACCCAAGGATTTGAGAGCGGAAAGAAATCAGAGTAACCCGATAGTATGGTAAAAGGATTTTTTAAAAACTGCTCTCAAGAAAACCAGAATTGAAAGGCGAAAAAAATTAAACAGGAATGGAGAATAGAATAAGCTCTCTTGCAACCGAAGCCCCAAAGCCCTTCCTAAGGCACAACCGGCGCTCTTGCAAAAAGAAAAACTTCCCCGCAGCAAGCAATTGCTAAGCTAACTCTCGTCCTCGCGCCAGCAAAATGAAGTGGGGCTTCGCGCACTTTGTCTTTTATACAGACACGCTAGGCGCTCTCTGTTTGGCTGACAGAGCTGCCAATCAAGGTTTCCTGGGCTGAGATTGGTGTGTTCCAAACGGGAAAGGTGGCTTCACACCATTGCCTAGGAAATTGTTTGAGCGGGGATGGCAGAAATCCTGGCATAACAGGCCGACAGACAGACGGACAGAACGCCCCAAAGTTCGGCACTTTCGTGAAAAGAACACGCGCCCACAGCCCGCGTGTTCGCAAACGACGAATTAGGTAAATTCGTGGGGAAATTAGGCCCGTTATGCAGTCCATGCCCACCTCTAGTAGCCATACACAATGTTGAATTGGAGGGTAGAATCTGGTGCTGAATTCAGCATCCTGGTAGTTGCTGCTTTAATTCTGCAAAAATAAAACATAATGGCCTGTATCCCACTCTGTTCAGCAGAGTTTGAAGCCTTCCTCCAGCCTTTGGAAACTTCCACCAACTTAACTTTCTTGATGAAAGAAGGCCATTTAAGTTGGAGGAAGTCTCTAACAGGCTTGAGGAAATCGTCATACTTTGCTGAGCAGTGTGGGAGGATACAGACCAACTCTATTATTTATCAAGTACATTTTTACCCTGCTCTTCTTCCAAGTATTTCAGGACAGTAAACATAGTTCTCTCCATACCTCTATTTTATCCTTACAACAACTCTGAGAAGTAGGTTTGGCAGTGAGTGACTGTTCCAAGGTCTCTCAGTGAGTTTCACAGCAGGTGGTGATTTGAACTCAGGTCTCCCCAGGCTGAGTCTTAAGATTTTAAACTATACTTCACTGGTTTTCTATTTATTTATAGACGCAAAAATGTGATTAAAGCTTGAAAACGTGAGGAGATTGTATGGCATTTTGTATGTCTTACATCTTTTTCTCAGTACAAGTATTGATTTCCATATTGGAAAAAGTCAAGTGAGACATCTTTGAGGGGTGGATGTCTGCAGCAGAGTCCCCTTAATGCAGTGTTTTCAGTTGGTTTGATTTACCCATTAGAGTTTCAGATTACGCCCTGTGCTGCTTTTTACAGAAGTGCACACTCCCAGCACAGGGGCATTTTCTCAGGTTTGCATGAGATTTGCATGGTAGGAGAATCCTTTGGGATTCAAATGACATAAAGCTGCACCTCCTCTTTGAGGAAATAGCTTTTGAAGGATGCACAGCAGGAAGGAATACATGTCTGTGCCTCAAGGAAATGTACTTGAGAAGAGAGAGATCTACCTGTATTGAAGAAGTTACTGTGTTACTATGGGAGTTGTAAGGGATCTTATTAGAAAGTTAGGGCTGATTTAAGTGTCATGTTGGCACGGCAAAATAATGTACACTTGGGACTTTGCACTCACACAACATTTAGTTTAACTTAGGTTGTTACATTGTGCAAAGCTGGTACACATGCTTAGTTTGCATAGCAACACAATATCAGCAAGCGCTTTAGATCTCTGGTGTGCACGCTAAGTATGGATAGCTGTTTTGCATGGGTTGCAGCACAATTTCAATGAGATTTTGAGCATGGAAAGAGTGACATGGAAAAGCTTTTTTTTCAAATGAGAAAATGATTTTTTCATCAAGAAACCTGGAAATTTACAGTCAGCAAATTACTCCAGTTTTTTAATATTATGGGTTGAATCCAACTAGCATTTCTGCAGACAAAAAAGGAGAATGGGGGTGTCTGATAACCAAAAAAAAAAAGATATGTTGTGGATCATGTACAGAAGCAATTTGGAATGGGGGCTGTGGTAAAGAGGGGGAATAGGACAAAGCTCAGTGGGGAAGTTGGTGAGATCCAATCCTATATATCTGGGGTATTTAATGCAAAACTCTGCTGGTGCATAAAGAGCTAGATAAGTGTATACAGGTATCCAAAGATCCACCGATCTTTGTAGATCGGTTCTAGGTAGATGTTATATTTCCTTGTCTAGTCCTGGAATAATTGCCTAGGGTCAGGTACATTGTTTTCATGGAGTATAAATTGCTAAACAAACAAACAAACATCACAAAAGTGTGATGCTGCAAATATTCATTATTTTCAATTCCTGTATAAATAGTCAGGCAAACCCAATCTCATCAGATTTTGGAAGCTAAGGAGGGTCGGGCTTTGTTAGTAATTGGATGAGAGTCCTCCAAAGAAGACCACGGTCGTTGTGCAAAGGCAGGCAATGGCAACTTACCTCTATTAGTCTCTTGCCTTGAACACCCCAGTAAGGCTCACCATGAGTTGGCTACAACGTGAAGGCACTTTCCACTAGAGATGGGCACGAAAAGCAATACGAACAAACAAAAAAAAAGCCACGAACAGCCCAATCTGCTGTTTGCGAACAAGCTGTTTGTGAGGCCCCATTCTAAACGAACAGGTGGTTGTTGCAAGCCTCGTTCGTTGCTGTTTGTTGAGCCAGACAGTCTGGCACCTGCAATCAATTCCATTGGCATCTTAGGCAGGGATTGTCTGAACTCTGTCTGAACTCCTGCTGTTGCCCTGGAAACTCCAATCTAAGCCCAATTTAGCTTGATAGGCAGGTCTTTCTTTCAAGTGCGGAGCTCCAAATTTGTTACAAGGGAGTAAAGAGCAGGGGGGAGGGAGGCTCCCAGCTCTGGCTTAGTTTGCAGACAGTGGAGAAGGAGAGACAGTTGCTGTTGGCATTTTGATAGAGTGCATTGGAGCTTGAATTTTCTTTGTATGTGGTGGGATAGAGATCTACCCCTTCATGTTCCAGTGCTGCTGCCAGGCTCTGGGCCAAGCTATTATTTATTATTGGTACCTTTCCTGCTGCCTGCTCAGGTAAGGTTTCTGGGAGTGGTGCAGTAGGGATCTTGACCAAACTTGGATGATGGCTGGAGGAGAGCCTGCTTGTCCCCACAAACAGCCAACCACAGACATGTTTGTGAACAGGGCCATGTTCGTGGTTGTTTGTGAGTCCCTGTTCATGGATGGCAACGAACAACGAACATCATGCTTGGGGTTTTTTTCTGTTTGTGCCCATCTCTACTTTCCACCACCACATAGAAGTAATGTTTGTGAATGGATCCTTCTGCACAGAATATAGAAAGTTTAGAATCCTAGTTTATATATAAGACATAAAATATCATTTTTTTACTTCAGACAATATGGAATGTTACAAACCAGGAAGTCTTTGACCTACGAACAATGCACAAAGGAAGAAGGGGTGCATAAACTTAAAACTTCCAAGGCTCTTTTTCAGGCCAAAGAATCATGGTTCACTTGAGCATCTGGGCATCTGCCATTATTTTATTTTTTATTTTATTAAATTTATATTTTGCTCTCCCCACAAGTGGGCTCAGAGCAGATCACAAAATACAATAAATAATAAAAATATGGTAGCATAGATTAAAACATAAGTCAAAAAAATGAAATAGTTGTGCATATATTACATAATCCACCAGGCATTAAACAGATCCGTGGGGCAGGGTGGCCAGCTACCAGATGAAAACAGTCTGGTGGGGGACAATACTGCCCCCCATGGCAGGAGGCTGGTTTGGTAGCCCACCTGCCTCAACTTCGATATGCCTGGTGGAACATCTCTATCTTGCAAACTCGGCATAAAGATGATAAATCCAACTGGGCCTGGGTTTCCACAGACAGAGAGTTCCACTAGGTTGGTGCCAGGGCCAAAAAAGCCCTGGCCCTGGTTGAGGCAAGGCAAACTTCTCTAGGAGAGGTCATTGTTGTTGTTGTTGTTTTAAACAAAGGTGTTTGCTCACTTCTGAATGAGGAACACTGTAAAACTAAAGCCAAACCTAAGTTTTTGAACTGGTATTTATTTATTTATTTACATTATTTGTAGTCTGCCTTTCTCACTGAGACTCAAGGAAGATTACACAGTATGAGTCAGTTCAGTCAGTTTCAAAGACATTTCAATAAATAATGTAATGGCGTATATAAATGCAAATCTGCAAAGCTTTAAAATTAGCAGCTATCTAATACAGAGCTGAAGAAATGCTGAACACAGCACAAGCAATTATAAGACTGACATATTAAACAGCTTATAAACTATGCAGTAGGATCATACTTAACAGCAACAGACAATACATAGAAGTGTGTAGACCTTATCCCTTTACTTATGCATCTCTTTGTGACTACTTCTCTACAGTACAGTCCTCCTAGCAGAGTAAAAAGCCCTCTTGAATAATTCCGTTTTGCATCATTTGTGGAAAGCTGGAAAAGTGGGAGTGTTCCTGGCATCATCAAGTAGGCTGTTCCATCCTAAAGGCCATATGCCTTTAAATTATTGCTTATTATTTTTAGATAATTTGTCTTTATACAGTAAAAAAAAAACAGACATAAAAAAACCAGAGAAAATAATCTTTCAGAAAATCCTACATGTGAAAATCAAATATATACTTCTGTTTGTCAGAATCCAAAACATATGATGCCACCCTTCAGCTGGGCAGAACTAACCATTGGGGAGGTTTTTCACATTATCCTATGTAGCCATTTTTATCATATAATTTTACAGAAATATCCTTGTCACAGTGTGTATTATTTTATAGACGAGTAGGGATGGAATGAAAAACGAGCGAACATTATCATGCCTATACAGAATTTACTTTTCATAGATATAACAGTTTATTGATTTGCAGAATCAAAGACCTTGTTAGTCCACCTCTCCAGCCCCTGCTCAGATTATTTCCCTTCTTTAAAACAGTAGAATCACTGACTGTACACAAACCATTATCTTGGTTGGGTTGTTAAAGTTTTCTTAATGCTGGCTTTCTCATCTGTGGCACCACAGAAAATATCATCCCAGCTTCTAATCACTGTAATAACTAACCTCAAGAAGTCATTAGTGAGGGCTCAAACAATATCCCATAATATGTCTGCTACGAAGAAATTGGTGTAGTTTATCTCTTTGATTCATGTTCTTGTGAAAATAACGGGTTGCAAAATAGCATCAACATTTTTCTTGCACTGTACAAAAACTTTACAAGCTATGTTGATATTTTCCTCTAACAAATATTGGATAGAAAATGTAAAACATTTTAATTCCATCTACAAAAATCACACTTTGTTGTAAGTTCACTCTGGTTGTTTGTAGTGTTGAGAAACTAGCACTGATTTGCCCACATGAAAAGAAATTGTTCTATACAGAAGCTGCTTAAATGGATTTATGGTGAAATTCACACTGGGTTCATATGACAACGGGCTTCTGTTCTTTGCTATGGTATACATTGAAGAATATAAACAATGGTATCCCCTTCCCCTTGGTTTACTGTACACTTCAAAAAAAATTCAGTGTGGGAACTAGAGGTGTGTATTAGCACCAAGAAAATTTCTGTTTCCATATTGGTTCCAGGCGTTCCAGAATACTTCTTTCTATGACTGGTTTGTTCTGGGAGGACTGTTACTGGCTTTTTTTTTTCATGAGTTTTGGCATATTGATCACATGTAAGACAGGCATTGGCCACACATGCTCAGATGCCCATTCTTTTCAGGGGGTAGGTGGGGAAATGAGGCTTTCGGGCAGCTATTTTTGCATGCAATGGCACCAGAATTGCACAGAGCATAGTCCTCCCTCTAAACCAATGACCCACTGATTTCAAGAGCATGCAACAAGGCTCCATGTTTATGGATGCTGAAGAATGCTTGGGGAACACGCACATCAAGATGATGTCGGGCTGCTGTGCACACATACCCTGTTCAGGGAGGAGTTGGGGAAATGAGGCTCTATTTGAGCAGAATGAAAAACCGTATTGTGCAAACTCATTGATCCAATTACTTTCTCCTCACACAACCCCAAAGGAAGTGAGTATCAGTGGGCGCACACAATGGTAGGAAATTTATTGGTAGTAAAGTGGCGCTGCCAACTGACACAGTACTGCAAAAAAATTTTAAAATCCTGCTTTGACAAAGCCAATAAATGATTACCCTTGAGTCCTGCTGTTATGCCAATTTCCCCTGTGCCTTCTAGTTTCAATAAGGGGAAAATCCTCCTTACCCTAATATACTTTGCAGCCGTCCAGGACTCTAAACCCACCAGTCATCATTCTGTCCTTGCACTGAGCATAAAAGCATGCAGAAAGCGATGGCTAGGTGTTGGTTTTTCCTTCGTGGGAAGGGAAGTAGCAGGAGGGAAGACAACCCTCTTTTTTCCCTAGTTTTTTACTAGTAAAAGTGGAAGACAGGACCGGTTGCTGGCTGCCAGTCTCCCTTTCCAACTAAAACCGTTAATGTAGAGTTGAATGAAAAGAAAGAAGGAGGAATCACAGGAGAAAGTGAATGAGAGCGTCCTCTTGCTGTGCTAGAAAATAAAAAATCAAACTAGATCAGTCCTTCCATGTGGAATACTAATCTGGAAAGACTTGGGTGGGCATGTGTGTGCAAGTGTGCAGTGCACATGCCTGCTACCTCCACATCATTTAATGCTGAGTTAACAATTTTAATCCGAAAAGCCCAAAAAGCCAGATGGCTTTCTGTGCAAGATGAAATTCCTCCTGGTGCTACTCGACCTACTGTCTTTGGAGGACTTCTTTAGCCACAGTGGTGGCACTGGCACCATGGCACCTAAGCGAAGAACAGCAGCAGCAGGACACTGAATGGGCATGAACCAGCTACACGTGCCTGGGACCGCCTCAGCACAATTCTCCTTTAATAACTGCCTTTTCTTTCCAATTTTCACCCTGATCTGCATAACATGAGCTATTGTGGCAGCCGGGAGCTTGGGAGCTGAAAGTGACTCCTCTCTCCTCCAACTTACATGTGCACACCCACATAGATGTTGCCAGACTTTTTTTGCATTGTGCGTAAAAATGCACAGAAAGGGATGGCGAAGGTAGCATTAGTGCTAACGGAGCAAACCTTTTGTGATTTGATCCCTGTCACAGACACTCACAGAATCAAGAGTTGGAAGGGGCCATACAGACCTCCTAGTCCAACCCCCTGCCCAATGTAGGATGAGCCTAAAGCATCCCTGACAAATATTCATCCAGCCTCTTCTTGAAAACTGCCAGGAAGGGGAGCTCACCACCTCCCTAGGCAGCTGATTCCACCTTTGAACTACTCTGACCATGAAAAAGGTTTTCCTAATATCCAGCCAGTACCTTTCTGCATGTAATTTAAGCCCGTTGCTTCAAGTCCTATCCTCTGCTTCCAACTGTAACAGCTCCTTGCCCTCCTCAAAATGACAGCCTTTCAAATGTTTAAAGAGAGCAATCATGTCCCCCTCAATCTCCTTTTCTCCAAACTAAACATTCCCAAAGCCTTTCCTCGTAGGGCTCAGTCTCCAGACCTCTGATCATTCTCGTCACTCTCTTCTGCACCCTCTCAATTTTTTCCACATCCTTTTTGTAGTGAGGCCTCCAGAACTGCACACAGTACTCCAGGTGCAGCCTGACCAAGGCAGTATAGAGAGGGACTATGACCTCCTGCGATTTTGATGCAATGGCCCTTTTGATACAACCCAAGACTGAGTTTGCCTGTTCTGCTACTGCATCACACTGACTGCTCATATTTAGTTTACAGTCCACTCTTACTCCAAGATCTCTTTTGCATACACTACTACCCAGAAGTGTATCCCCCATCCTGTATTTGTGCTTCCCATTTTTGTGGCCCAGATGTAATACTGGCACTTATCTATGTTGAATTGCATCCTGTTCACAACCACCCACTTCTCCCAAGTATTCAGGTCTTGTTGAATTTTAACTCTATCTTCTTAGGTGTTTGCTACTCCTCCCAATTTGGTATCATCAGCAAATTTAACGAGCAGCCCATTTACCCCTTCATCCAGATCATTGCTAAAAATATTGAAAAGCACCGAGCCCTGTGGCACCCCACTGGACACCTCCCTCCAATCTGATGAAATGCCGTTGACCACCACTCTTTGGGTCCGGTCCTCTTAACAGGTTCCCTATCCACCCAACTGTCCTATAGTCCAGTCCGCAGTTTTCCAGTTTACCCATTAGAATGTCATGGGAAACCTTATCAAAAGCATTACTGAAATCCAGGTAAATCACGTCAACAGAGCTCCTACAATTCAGTAAGCTCGTCACTCGATCAAAGAAGGAAACCAAGTTGGTTTGACAAGATCTGTAGGGGACAAAACCATGTTGACTTCACCAGATCACTAAGTGGTCCTTCAGATGCTTACAGATCGATCCCTTTGAAATCTGCTCTAATATCTTCCCAGCAACAGATGTCAGATTGACCGGCCTGTAGTTTCCCAGGTCATTATTCCCTTAAAGATTGGGATAACATTAGCTTTTCTCCAATCTTGTGGCACATCTCCAGTCCTCCAGGAGGCCTTGAAGATGATGGACAGAGGCTCTGCAAGTTCACTAGAAAGTTCTTTGAGCACTCTCAGGTGCACACCATCTGGCCCAGGGGATTTGTATTCATCGAGTTCAGCCAGGTGCCTCTTCACAACCTCTCTGTCAATGTCAACTAGCCCCCCAGGTGTCCTGTTGTGTCTACTACCATCTCTAGATGGGCTCAAGTTCTTCAGGGAGAAAACAGAGGCAAAACAGAGGCACTCAGTGCCAATACCATTGCCTGGGAAGCTCTGAAGAAAAATGCTCTCATGCATGCTGCGCACATCCTCTTTTTGCCAACAGAGTTAACACTTAGGGTTCAAGCTTTCCCACTCGGATCCAGTTGGTTGTATGGTGAGTGCAGATAGAGTTGTTATTAAGGAAAATAAGATGCTGCTGGATGGCCCACCACTGCCTGGCCTGCCTGCACTGCTACTGTGTGATAAAAACTGAAGCAAAGCACACAACCTTTTCCGACAGGGGAAGTTACAGCCTCGTTTCCTGAATGTGTTCCGCTGTTCCAGAAGTTGTAATTTCTGTATTTTCAGCTCGTTTTTTCTATTATGCAAACCCCTAGTGGAAACTAGTAGTAGTAGGTGGTAGTCAGAGGCAGTGGCTGTGGGCATGGTTCTGCACATATCTTAATTTTAGATATGATGTAATACTTGTACTAAAGATGTTGCTGTTCCTTTCTGGTATGTGAGCATCTATTTTATTTGAATGCTGTAGCAGAAACAAAGCAGAAAAGCCAGTCAGGTATCCAAGAGTCACATACTATGGGAGAGGCTGGGCAGAAAAAGTAACGCATCACTGATCCTCATCTACAGCTCTCAGCTAAAACTTCTCCAGTGCATCATCAAGTATTTATAGCCTTTTCTGGAAGAAGTGTTTTTTCTTTCTTTACAGGATTTGAATGATATTTCTGCAGTACAGCCCCCTAAATCTGGAGTAGCTGCTGACCAGCAACAATGGCCATATTCCCTTATGCATCTTCTAAAATGATATATGCCATTGTCTCTCAACAGTTCTCTTCTCCACTTGCTTGAGGCAAACAGGCCTGTTTTTATACAAGAGGATAAATGGATATATATCAGACATGAACAATAATAATGGTTGGAGACCAGTGGGGGAGCATTTTATTCTCCCAGGATATTCTGTAGTTACCATATTCCAACAAAGCAAAGATGATTTCAGCATCATGCCACCAAACTGTGGTTCACTAACAATTTTGACATTGTGGATTTTGATTTTAAGGAATCCTGGGAATAACTGCTTCATAAAACTAGTTTTTGCCCTGCAGTATTTGCTGTATGGGTCTTGCTATCTCTTCATGACCAGTGCCTGCTAGGCAGGAGTAGACATGGGCACGAACCACAAAAAACCTGAACCATGGGGTTCATGGCATTTTCATGAACCAGGAATCAGGAACCCCCCAGTTCGTGATTTGTGGGGTTTAAATGCCCCTTTCCAGCCACTTAGCAGTGGCAGGGAAAGGAGCATTTGATAGTTTAAAGGGCCCTTTCCTGCTGCTTGCAAGCAGCAGGTCCCTTTAAATGGCCCAATGCCCACAAACCCCAGCCCCCCACTTACCTTGGCTCTGTTGCTGGTGTGGTGGAGGCTGCGACCCAGCAGCAGCGGCTCCAGCCTTCTCTGCCACCCTGTGGACCTGCAGCCTCCTCCCCCTTCTCCAGCAAGGGACGGGAAGGGCATTTTTGGCCTCTTCTGCCACTGCGAGGGCCCACAGGGAGGAGGAGGAGGCCAAAAGGGGTGGTGGCCATTTGAGGGGCAGGAAGGGCATTTTCAGATGCCTCCTCTGCCCTGCGGGCCCGCGTCACACGCTGGATTTCATCTTTGGGATGGGGATTCAGGTGGACCTTGATGCCATTGAGGCAGTGCCATGGTTGGACAACTTTGTCCTGAAGGCCCGTCTGGGAGTGTCAGCCCCTCCCTGCATAGGCGGTGAGCTGATTTATGCTCACCTGTGGAGACTAACGGATCCAATTGGTTTCTAGAATGCTCTGCGGGATCCAATGCCCCCTGGCGGTTCATTAGATGAGCTGGTGGAAGACTGGCATGGCCGTCTCTCCGAAGCCATCAATGAAATTGCCTTTTGTCACCCTCTCCGCTCCCATGCCAGACTAGCCCCCTGGTACATGGAGTAGCTATGACGGTTGAAGTGGGAGCTGAGACGGCTGGAGCGAGTGTGACAGCGGAATCAGAGCGAAGAGGCAAGATCATCTTATAAAGTGTTTATGAAGGCCTATGAGGTGTTTGTGAAGGCGGCAAAGAAGTAGTATTATGCTGCCTCTATAGTGTCTGCTAGCTCACGCCTGGCAAAATTATTTCAGGTAGTTCGGTCCTTGGTCTCTCTCTCTCTCTCTCTCTCTCTCTCTCTCTCTCTCTCTCTCTCAGGGAGACTGTCAAATTAGAAATTCAGCTATTAGCTGTGAGGCTTTGGGGAGCTTTTTTGCAGATAAAGTCTTGTCCCTGTGCTGCAACCTGCTAGCCACGGTTGATACAGTAAGGGAACTGGAGACCCCTTGGCAATCTTCTGGTCCAATTTTAGATCACTTCAGTCTGGTCTCCCAGGATCCTGCGGCTGGTGAGGCCCACTACGTGCCCCTTGGACCCCTGCCCCTCATGGATGGTTAAGGCCTGTATCGATGGGCTGAGGGCCCTGTTGGAGGCCATTATTAATCTATCACTGAGCTCTGGGGTTTTTCCTAGGGCATTAAAGGAAGCCGTAGTGAGGCCCCTCCTGATAAAGCCAACGTTGGACGCCACTGATCTGTCCAGTTACTGCCCAGTCTCGAACCTCCCATTCCTGGGTAAGGTAATTGAGCGAGTGGTGGTGGAGCAGCTGCAGGGTTTCCTGGAAGATGTATCAGTTCTGGACCCGTTCCAGTCCGGTTTCCACTCGGATCACAAGACTGAGACAGTGTTGGTCACCCTCACAGATGATCTCCATAGGCATCTGGATCAAGGCAGGTCAGTGCTCCTGGTGTTGCTAGATCTCTCAGCAACGTTCGACATGGTTGACCATGAATCGTTGACCCACCGCCTTGCCGATGTGGGGATCTGAGGGACTGCCTTGCAGTGGCTTGTCACTTTTCTCCATGGTCAGGGACAGAGAGGGGCACTGGGGGAGAGGTTATCAGCATACCATTCTTTGGTGTGTGGTGTCCTGCAGGGGTAGGGGGTATTACACTTCCCATTGTTGTTTAATCTCTACATGTGCCCTCTTGCCCAGCTAGCACGTAGTTTCGAACTGGGTTGCCATCAATATGCGGATGACACCCAGTTGTACTTGATGGACGGCTGGCCTGGCTCTGCTCCCGAGGCCCTAATTAAAACATTGGGGGCCGTGTCTGGATGGGTAAAGCAGAGCAGACTGAAGTTGAACCCCACAAAGACGGAGGTCCTGTACCTGGGCCATGGGAGGGTAGATATGGGGATTCAGCTCCCAGCCTTTGAGGGGGCACCACTTGTGCCCGTTTCATCGGTCGGGAGCCTTGGTGTGATGCTTGACTTCTCCTTGTCAATGGAGGCCCAGGTCAAGGCAGCTGCCAGAACTGCCTTTTTCCATCTTCGGCAGGCCAGGCAACTTGCCCCCTATTTCTCAACCCAAGACCTAATGACAGTGATCCATGCAACAGTCACCTCCAGATTAGACTACTGTAACTCACTCTACGCAGGGCTTCCCTTGGTCCTGACCCAGAAACTGCAGCGGGTCCAAAATGCTGTTGCTCGTGTCCTGACAGGAATTTCATTCAGGGCACATAAGACTCCAACTCTGCAGCAGCTGCACTGGCTCCCCGTGGAATTCCAGATCAGGTTCAAGGTTCTGGTTATGACCTATAAAGCCCTAAATGGACTGGGACCATGTTACCTGAGGGACCGCCTCTCCCCATATGTACCTCGGAGGGCTCTTAGATCTGCAGGTAAACTGGCGGTCCCTGGCCCCAGGGAGGCTCGGCTGGCCTCAACCAGGGCCAGGGCATTTTCTGTCCTGGCCCACAGGGCGGTGGAGAAGGCCGGAACCGCTGCTTCTGGGCCACAGCCTCCACCACCCCAGCAGCAGAGCCAAGGTAAGTGGGGGGCTGCGGCTGTGGCTGGGGCTGGGGGTTTGTGGGGGGGGGCTGGGGCTGGGATTTGTGGGCTTTGGGCCATTTAAAGGGCCCTGCCACTTACAAGTGGCAGATCCCTTTAAACTATCTGGGATTGCCTCGCCCCCCCCCCCCGCCGCCGCCTGCCAGGTGATAGTTTAAATGGACCTGCCGCTTGCAAGGGGCAGGAAAAATGTAATTGGCCATTTCCTTGCCGCTCTAAGTGGCAGGGAAATGGCCATTTAAACTGCCCCTTTCCCTGCTGCTTTTCAGCGGCAGGGAAAAGGGCATTGCCCTTTAAAATGAACCAAACGGACCAGTAGACTAGTTTGTGGAAGTTCGTGGAAACAAGCTTCCACGAACCACTGGTTCCTGATGCACGAACCAGGCTGGTTCATGGGTTTTTTTGGTTTGTATTCAGGTTCATGCCCATCTCTAAGCAGCAGTGGGTCACACCCATGTTGATTGGATTTTGTATTATTTTGCCTGGCTTTTTTATTTGTTTCCTGCATAGTACTGAGATACAACCTTGCCTTGCCAGCATTATGGCCTAATTTGTAAACAGCAACACATTTTTCTCTACAAGAATTTGTCACTCAATAGTATAGTTATACTGCTAATAACAACTGTTGCACTGAATTGTGGATTGAAGTTAATAAGTGGGTAAACTTAAGGAATTGGAGGAACCTCATTTTCCCCTATATCCCTCTCCCCAAACTATATCCTCTTTCCCTTTTCCTGGAAGACCCCATATTCTCATCCTTCCCTGCTCCCTTCTATATTCCCCACCCACCCACCCACCCACCCACCTACCTACCTACCTACCTTTTATCTGCCCTCTCATCTTCAGCTATATTTATTCATTTATTTGATTTATAACCTAACAACAACAACAACATTCGATTTATATACCACCCTTCAGGACAACTTAATGCCCACTCAGAGCGGTTTACAAAGTGTGCCATTATTATCCCCACATCAAAACACCCTGTGAGGTGGGTGGGGCTGAGAGAGCTCCAGAGAACTGTGACTAGCCCAAGGTCACCCAGCTGGCTTCAGGTGGAGGAGGAGTGGGGAAACAAACCCGGCTCTCCAGATTAGAGTCCCGCACTCTTAATTACTATACCAAACCTACCTTTCTGCACAGTGGAGATCCAAAGCAGCTTAAATTGTTCTCCTTGCCTCCATTTTCAGAACAGTCCTGTGAGGTAGATTAAGCTAAAAGAGAGTACCCAGCCAAAGTTTTCTGATCAGGTTTCCATGGCAGAAAGGGGATTTGGACCTGGGTTGCCCAGATCCTGTATCACTGGCTCTTTTCTTCCCTTCCCCTGACAGCTTCAATAAAAGTCTGGTTAAGTTGAAAACTTTATCTGATAGCAAGTTGCTCAGGTGAATTGTGTGGTGGCCTCAGCAAGTTGTGCAAGTTGTACAGTGGCTGCCACTGGGCCAGGGCAAGTTGTGTGGCATTACATCATCTGTCAGCCACTGTTGCACATGGATGTGTTATTCAAATTGCATGGTAACAAGTTTCTTAGTGGTTTCTGCTCGGCCCCAGTAGAGTTGCAAACTCAGTTGGGAAATTCCTGGAGATTTGGAGATGGAGCCTGGGAAAGGCAGGGTTTGGGGAGGGAAAGGACCTCAGCAGGGTATGATGCTTAGAGACCACCCTCCAAAGAAGCCATTTTCTCCAGAGGAACCAGTCTAAGTAGTCTGAAGATCAGTTGTAATTCCTGGAGAACTCCAGGTCCCACCTGGAGGTTGGCAACCCTAGGCCCCAATGAGTCCTTACTCCTGGGCAGGAGGGAGGAGAGCAGAGGTGGACTGGAAGGCCAAAATAACACTGGAAAGGGCTCTCGCACCTGCCTTTTACTGATGGAAATCAGGGTTTGAATGCTGACAATGTTGTGGTTACCTAGCAACCCCCAACGATGGCTAATGAAATTTCAGAGAGCATTAATTTTACTACTTCTATTATTTTTAGTGGTTTAACCCCACCCACTTTTAAAAGATTTTTGATTTTTTTGCAAACCTGTGGATTTACATATCCCCAGATGGAATCATGCTTAGGCCTCAAATGAGGTCATTGATTAGAGTGGTGGTATACTGGCAGAAATTAGGAAGCAGTCAGATATGCTACACCTATACTATCAGTAGTGCCCTGCTGTTAGGAGCCTGCTATGTTAGTTATAGCTGCCTGCAGTTTTTCCAAATAAGAGAAAACAAGAGCAAGATGATTTTAGCAATGAGTTTTTCCCTGCCTTTTATTCCTATTTCCTCACCTCCTTATTACAACAAGAAAAAAATGAGCATGAATGTGTTTCCTGATCTGTATATGACAATACCAAAGATCAAACACTTTGCACTGGGAAAATCAGACACTTCGGAAAAATATACCTTCCTTTTTATATGATATGGACCTAGTGCTCTCTCTCTCTCCATTCAGCCCATCTCTTTTCCCCTTCAGTATGGGTGTAATTGAAAAGACTTTTTATAAGAAAATGATCAGAGCACACTGGATTTACTATTTCACTCATGGGAATCTTTACTATCCCAAAGGAGAATATAATTACCAATAAGAACCAATCAACTAATGACTTAATTCATCTTCCAGGGTCATTTTCGCACATTAGTAACCTATTTATATGAATTACCGGACCTTTAAAGTAATTACCTTATTATTAATAATAAATAACAAGCAAAATTTCAATAATTGCTTTTATTAACTATCAGCAAATGTGCTCATTAGTACAATGTGTGCCAAGTTTTCAATATTTAGTGCTTCTATTATTCATATACTCAGTTTGTTTTAAAAGTTCAATACTAAATTTCATTAATTTTAGCGTGCGTTCAAAGTTAAAGTATGTTATAAAGTGCTGTCTGAATTAGGGTCTCAAGTTGCTTGAACCATCAGGAACTGATTTTTTTGTTTAAATGTTTTCTCTGGTGCAAGTAATCCCGGGTTACCAGCCTCAAGATGGGGCCTGGAGTTCTCCTGAAATTACAACTGTCTCCGTACATGAGATCTCCAGGAGGAAATGGCAGCTTTGGAGGACAGGATTTGTGGTATCGCACTTCAGCTGAGCTTGCTCCCCTTGCCAAACTCTGCCTTCTCCACTATCCCCAAATATCCAAGAATCTTCCAAGCCAGAGTTGGCAAACCTAAAATAAACTCTCATGCTCCTGGAGCTTAATGCTTGGCCCATAGGTCTCTTTAATTCCTATTAAGAAATATGGATTTCCTATTTCAGTTATCCAATGGAATCACATTTTCTAAACTTATACATTTGGACTTGCTTCTCTGATGTGGGATGAGGTGAGATGTTATTAGTTTTATAGCACTCTAAGGATCTGTTTTAATATTTAGCTTTGTTTTAAGTGTTGCAATGTATAAATGGATCCAATTGTTTTATCAGTGGCTAACAGTAGCAAAAGAAAGCTTATTAAAACTATCAAAGCTATCAAATTTCTTTAGGGAGTTAGTTTTCAGGTAGTGCTGTTAGAAATTATAATTAATAACATATCATGTCATTGTTAAGTCAAAATATCTGCATCACATGTAGGTACCTGACTTCTGGGTAAAGGGAAACTTAACTCTTCATGTTGCATTCTTCAAACTTCCACAGCTCACTCAGTTATTTCCACTTCTCACATGCTGCAGAAACAGCGATGTGATATTTCTATGAGAATGCTCTCCAGCTCTTTCTTTGAAGATGCTTTTCTCAAAGGTGCTTTGCATTGAGACTTTCTCTTGATTGAGGATTCTTTTTTAGACAGCTGGAAATTCCTGATGGATGTTAATTGGAGTTCAGTTTGAAGATACAAAACTGCTTTTATTGCATCTGTCTCTCACTGATTTCTGTGAAAACCATAATTAGACTTTTTGTGGGGGGAAATACCAAGAAATGTTTCAGTTTAATGGCTTCATCACTTAAGGTTATATCAGGCAGACTTACTGACATTGAGAATTTTGTTTTGTCCAGATGTGGTATCTGTATGTGTCACTGTCTATATAGTCTGTGTCTATAAATACGTACTTCTGTTTCCTCCTAAATTACTGTAGGATCTTGGTAATATTAATCTTGCATGTATTAAGAAGATTGAAAGCCACTGAGGCTCATTTCTGTTCTTTGTTGTTAGAGACGAAAACATTAAGATGTTCAGATACATGTGTCAAGACCAAAAATAATTTCTTCAAACTATTGGAGTTCAGTTAAAGTAAAAGTATATAGCATGAGGTCTATTTTAGCTATCTGGAAAACTTCCTTTACAGAAAAGAGACAACTGGGAAGTCTCTTGTCTTATCAGAGATTTTTGTTTTCAGTGTGTTGTCCATGACAAAAAGGCAAAATGCGTATTCATCAAATGGTATGAGCTGCTGTAGCACAGTAGTTAAGCGATTTGGCTGCAAATCAGCATTCTACTGGTTTGAATCCCATTACAGTCATGAGCTCAGTAGGTGGCCTTGGGTAAGCCACTCCTCTCAGCCCCAGCTCCCCAGCTGTATTGTGGGAATAACAGTAACATTTTTTCATCCATCTGTGTGAGGCATTAATCTGTCTAGAAGAACGGTATATAAGTGCAGTTGTTTTTATCTAAAAAAACAGTCAACTTTATGCTGAATTGGAAGTACCTTCTCCAAAACAAAGGGGTGAACATTCTTTTGTTAATTAAAAATGTAATTTGAAAGTCCCATTTGTTGTTGTTATACTGAAAATTAGGAAGAACTAAACATTAGGAAGAACTTCCTGACAGTTAGTGGTTCCTCAGTGGAAAAGGCTTCTTCAAGAGGTATTAGGGGGGAAAAAAGAGGTATTAGTATTTTAATTAGTTATTTAATTTATAGTCTGCTCTCCCCACAAGTGGGCACAGAGCAGATCATAAGTACAAAACTGTTAGAATAATTAAAAACATTGGTAGCAATTGTAAAAGTACAGCATTTAAACAGAAACAAAGCAACTCGTGTTTGCACCCTACATAGCACCTCAAGCCTGCAGGACAGGGCGGTTAAAAACTCAGCCAGAGTAGGGTTGGGCACATATCCTCTGCTCACTGGATGATTCATGCGCCTCAACGCCCATAAGCCTGGCAGAACATCTCCGTTTTACAAGCACAGTGAAAGGATAGCAAATTTTGTTGAGAACAGGCCTCTTCAGAAGAGAGTTCTACCACATAGGTGCCAGGACTGAAAATAGGGCTGCCAGACCCCCGGTGGTGGCAGAGGATCCCCCGCCCCTGCCCTCCCACCCCCGCCCCTACTTACCTGGCCAGCGGGGGGGCCGCACACCTTCCATGCACGCCCCCCTGCGGTAATGCACGCCCCCGTGCACAGCAGCTGCCAGGATCAGGCCTGTTTTGGCCTGGATCGGGGCCCCTGTGGAGCGTGGGAGCATTCCTGTGCTCGGCAGGGGCCCACAACAGACCCAATCCGCGTCAAAACGGGCTCAATCCGTGCCAAAAAGGGTGCGGATCAGGCCCGTTTTGGAGCCGATTGGGCCTGTTGTGGGCCCCTGCGGAGCGCAGGAACGCTCCTGCGCTCCGAAGGAGCCCAAAGCGGGCCCGATCCATGCCAAAACGGGCCCAATCCGCACCCGTTTTCGTGCAGATCGGGCCCGTTTTGGGCTGCTGCTAAGTGCAGGAGCGTTCCTGCACGCTCCAGCAGCCCCCAACGGCGCAATCCAGGGGCTGCATGATGACGTCACTTCACAGAAGTGACGTCATCACGCTTGCAAGAGCACGCACGTGAAGCGTGTGCGCATCCCCCCCCCAGATAAGAGCCAGGCCCCAATCTCCCATTGGGAGATTGAGGGGGCCTAGCAACCCTAACTGAAAAAGACCTAGCTCTGGTTAATGCAAGGCAAACTTCCTTGGGGCCAGGTATCACCAGCAGTTGTTTGTCTGCTAATGAAAGCAGCCTCTGGGGAGTATAGAGCGAGAGGTGATCCCGTAGGTATGTCGGTCCCTGTCTGCTAAGGGCTTTAAAATTCAAAACTAGAACCTTGAACCTGACCCAGAACTCCACTGGGAGCCAGGGCAGCTGGCACAGAACAGGTGTAGTATGTGACTGGAACAGAGTTCCGGTCAAAATACACGCCACTGCGTTCTGGACCAGTTGTAATTTCCAGAGCAGACGCAAGAGCAGCCCAGTGTACAGTGAGTTACAGTAATCCAGCCTGGAGGTGACCGTTGCATGGATCACTGTCACTAGATCGTAGGTTGACAGGTAGGGGGCAAGTTGCCTGGCCTGACAAAGATAAAAGAATGCACACTTGGCAACTGCCATAACCTGGGCCTCCATTGATAAGGAGGCATTCAGAATTTCACCCAGACTCCTTACCATCGGTGCCAGCCTAAAATATGCCCCACCGAGGGCTGGGAGGCAGATCCCCAAACCTTCTTTGGATGTTTTAAAGCAGAGGCTAGATGACCATCTGACAGCAATGCTGATTCTGTGAACCTAGACAGATCATGAGAGGGAGGGCAGGAAGAATTACATCAGTGCTTAGTTCTCGTGGCCCCTTCTTACACACCCAGGGTAACGATTCACCACTTTGGGGTCAGGAAGCAATTTTCCATAGACCATTTGGCAAGGGATCCTGACAGGGTTTTGCCATCTTCTGGACATGGAACAAGGAAACTTGTTCAAATAAATAAAGGACTATATACACTTGTAAAAAGATAAGGAAGCAAATGAATTTTTGGTTGTTGTGGGTTTTCCGGGCTGTATTGCCGTGGTCTTGGCATTGTAGTTCCTGACGTTTCGCCAGCAGCTGTGGCTGGCATCTTCAGAGGTGTAGCACCAAAAGACAGAGATCTCTCAGTGTCACAGTGTGAAAAAGATGTTGGCAGGTCATTTTTATCTACTCAGGAGGGGTGGGGTTGAGCTGAATACTGGACAACACTTCCAACTACTTTGACAGACTGCACAGGGAAGCCATTGAAATTCACAAGCATAAGCAAAACTTCAACAGGAAAGAAGAAACCTTAAGAATGAACAGAGCATGGTTTCCAGTTCTGAAAAACACCAGGCTAACAAAACACTCTATACCCGACAGTAGCCCTGCAGAGAAGATTAGCACATCAAGCACCAATCCATATGCAAAAGAACCTCCTCAGGATACAGTGAAGCCTCCCGCCATTAGCATTCCACACCCTGGGAAACTCTTACAGGATGACTCAGCTCAACCCCACCCCTCCTGAGTAGATACAAATGACCTGCCAACATCTTTTCCACACTGTGACACTGAGAGATCTCTGTCTTTTGGTGCTACACCTCTGAAGATGCCAGCCACAGCTACTGGCGAAACGTCAGGAACTACAATGCCAAGACGACAGCAATACAGCCCGGAAAACCCACAACAACCATCGTTCTCCGGCCGTGAAAGCCTTTGACAATACAAATGAATTTTTGTTTTCTAAACTGTATGTTAGGTTATGATGCAATCATAGAGGAAGAGGAATTGGTGGCGCAGTTTAAATGCCAGTTCAAATGGTCATTTCAGAATCATGCATTTTTATCTTCATTAGACTACAAAGGTAACAACTGTATCCACTAAAATAATCAATTTTTATTGTTGTAATTGTTTCTGGATGTGTGTGAGACGTACACTGACCTTTTTCCTTTCTTCTAATCAAAATATTTTTAGAGCCTGACTGAATTCCAGTTCAGAAAGATACAAACCTTGTTGGCATTTAGATTTATTCTCCCATGCCTCCTTGTGACTGAGATAAAGTATTATATCTCTTTTTAGACTTGTAAGGTAATCCATAGGCTGTTTTAATCCATTTCCCAAACCTGAGGAAAGGATGCCCTGTATTGAGGCTGGGACTCAGTGAGGGGCTGTGTGTTGCCTGAAGAAGATCCCAGCTTCAGTCCCCAACATCTGCAGTTAAAAGGACCAAGTATCAGGTGATGTGAAGGACCGGTGTTTGGGATTCGGGAGAGCCACTGCCAGTGGCGGCCTTGATGGTCTGATTAATATAAGGCAGCTTCATGTGTGTTCACTGGTGGCTTTCAAATCTCTGACTTCAGAGAACATACCCACGCTGACTTGCCTCAGAGGAAACTTTGTACTCTACCATGGAAAGCCTGTGCATTGCAGAGGATTGCAGGCAAATACAGAATGAAGAAAGCAGACACAAGTAGTTGGTATAATTTTTTTTAACAATGTCTATTGAATATCTTTAACATACAACAATATATAACAATATATAACAAGGTATTTGCATAACCATAACAATAACAAAAATAAACAATTATATATCATGTCCACATTGTGCAGCATCTTCAAAATAAGTGAACATTTCCTTCAGAAGTACACAAAGATTTCTAGCATTTGTTTGGTATTGGAATTAACATATTCAGATGAGATATCACAAATTTTATCTAATACAGGTTGCCACTTATCTAACAAATTACATTGCGTAATGCCATTTTCTGCTCGAGTTAGATGGTCCAAAATCTTATCAACAATTAGATAGTCCCATATATTATACCACTGTGACACGGAGGAAGGAGTGTGGGATTCCTGCAGCTAGATGCAAGGTAGTTGGTATAATTAAGGGACACTACTTTATTTACTACTGCTTCCAGGATCCACAACAGGCATGATAACCCTTCATCAGTAGAAACTCAACTCCAATGTGAGTACTGCTTCCCCAGCTGTGGTTGTGCGGGACCCAGGCTAGGAAACGTATCTTCTGCTGACACTGCTCTTTTTGGAGGCAAGGGGAGGTGCTATAAAGTAGGATGATCAGCTTCACTTCCGCCGTGCATCAATATGTTAGGCTGTGTCATTGCCATGCCTCTCTTCTCCACTAGCCACCTGCAAGCCTTGCTGCTTTCTAGACCCGTACAGAGAAGGTTGGACGCTCTAGAGTACAGCCAATGCCACACATTCAGGTTGTGTGCAATGCTAACCGAGCCTGAATAATTATTATTTCTCCCAGTGGTCCTTCCTTATCAGTGCACAAAATTGTTTTATCACTGTACTTTCTTTTGAAGGACTAAAGAAAAGTAGGTATCAAAGTTCATCAGCAGTCTTTCAACATCTGTCATTATGGATCTCCTTTTAGTATTTCTAGTATTTTTGTTGGATATAGATACTGCATCCTTACTTTTGGATTTGTCATAATACAGTCAGCTGATTTTAGCAATTGGTTTTCCTCTTACTTCCTGTGCAATTCCATTTCTGTTTCCAGAGGCTTCTAAAGCAACAATGTTGCGCATCTTTTTTTTCCTATTTATTTTCCTCTATGTAGCTGTTTCAAGCTATTGGCTTTAGTATTCTCTTCTCTATAAAATTATGCAAAATGTATTATTTTTTATTTCACATCTCTCTTTGTAGAACTTTGCTTCTATCTGTTTTTCTATAAATTAGTAGCATGGGTGTGCACCAGATTTTTATTAGCATTTTCAGTTTGTTTTGTTTGATAATCATATTCATATTTCTGGGTCTCTTTTTTCACATAATTGGATAAAACTCTAGTGGGTTGTACCCCTGACTAATGGGCTCCTGTCTGCCAAATGTGAGACTGGTAAGAGAAAGTATACCCAATGTTTAGACAATTAATAGTACAGCTCATTTAAAACTCTAGATTTTTAGACAAAATCGGCCTGAAATTACCATGGTCTGTACCCCTTACCTAAGGAGCCCTTCCTACCAAAGTTCAGGCAAATAGGATAATGTGTTGTTGTTCTATAGATAGAGCAGGCACAGGAAGTCATTTGAATCCCCAAGAAGATAGGCAACAGGGTTAAGTGTGCAGAGGAAGGATTCCACATCCCCCAAAAGACAGGTGACACTAGCATGACAGAATAGACACAACATCTCTTATTTAGCTACTAAGAATGTAAACATGGGCAAGTAGCTGGTGATTATGTTGGACCCCAAACACACTTTTAGCAATGCAATGGTTGGCAAAAATACTGTCCACAGAAACCTCTCACATGGTGTGAGAGATACAAGCAGATTGTTGACCAGTATGCCAATCTGTCACTGTCATGTTCAGCTTATTCACTTCTCCAGTCTCCCCTCATCAAGCATCTGTAAGGTACCAGGATACTGAAGATTAATATCTGTCCCCAAATTCTTCTCACTATATTAAATTGTCTGTTTATTGGTTTAATTGTGTCCTAAACAACCTTAGGGACTTTTAGTTAGTAGGTTGTTGGTTATCAGTGGTACTCCACATCTTGCAGAGAGCCACATTTGCAGTTACCGTCATCTATCCCCAGTATGAGGCCTGCACCTAAGGGAGGTTGTCAGATTACCTGTTCTTCTGGCAACAGCTGATTCAAGGTTGGAACCCCTGCTGGGCAAGGTACCTTGGCTACTTACCTGCCCCATGTTTCAGGAGGGAACAGTGTTCAGAAGAGCCACAGGTGGCATGTCAAAGAGCCACATAAGTGAGTATCAGTGCTTTAAACTAATTCCGTTTACAGTTTGATTAATTACCATCTAACTGCACAACCTGGTTAGAACTGTTTGAATGTCCTCACTGGTAGGAATCGGTTGAATTCTTACTAGATTTAAATTCAGTGTGAATGCCTACAGTTTTGTCATCCAAACTCTAACAATCAACTTTGTTTGGTGAAGGGTCCACCAAGATGTAAGTAGCTGTGTGGTCACTTACCTTAAAACTCAGTCTGTCTATCATTTTTTTTAAGAATGATATCATCAATATGCAGATGATACCTAGCTCTATATCTTACTATCCAAATCTCTGGTGATGCTATAGAGGTACTGAGTCACTGCTTGACAGCTGTTGTCAACCGGCTGAAAACAAACAAATTGAAATTGAACCCAGACAAGACGGAAGAGACGCTGGCTGGAAAGCAGAGGTCTCAAAGGACATTGTGCTTCCGACCTTTGATGGGGTCCAGTTGACTTCCAAAGCAACATTTGATATTAAACTAACCATGACAATTTTGAAATCTAAGAATGCTTACTTCCCCCTTCAAATTATTTCATCCCACTTTTCTCATAGAAATGTGTCTGTTAAATTACTGTTTAATTATATTAATTGATCTGATTGTATTTTTTATTAAATAGTTGTAACTCAGATATATTCATCAGTGCTTACTATAGATGTTTGTGGAAAGGTGATGGAAGGAAAACGGTTTGTTCTGTTCCATATCTATTTGCACACATTTCTCTGTGTCTGCATTAGAAACAAGACCAACCCAGTCCAGAAATATATTTTCTGGAATTTTCAAAAGGGGGATGAAATTTAAAGGATTCCAGTTCCTATCTGGACAAAAAATTTAAGAACCATCACAAAAAAGGAAAAATGGGGAGAGTGTCTTACTTATTAGAAAATAAGACAATCATCAGGCAGTAGGATGATTATTAGAATAGCTTATTAGAAAATAAGACAATCATCAGGCAGTAGGATCATATGTAGAAGTCATAGTCTCACTGTGAATATGAGCGTGATGCACTTCATATTTTGTTGTATTGCACAGACAAGAAGTCAATGTTTTAGAAGCAGGTAGAGTTACAGCCCTTTTAGCATCATAGCAGTGCTGCAAGGCATCTTCATTACTCCCTTTTTACTACTGAATTCTGATTTGGAAATTAAGTTGCCCAAGGCTACCAGCTAATACATAGTAGGTGTCTGCAGCATTCAGCATATTGGACCACACTAGCTGTTACTAGATTTCACTAGTATCTGTTTTATCTAAATGGAAGAATCTCAGTAAATCCAGTCTCTACTCCAGCACAAAAGCCAAGTTACTATGACAATACTTCTCTTGTTCACTGCAGCATAGTTTTCAAAGAACTTTTCAAAGATGGGTGTCATTTATCCTATCATATAGGTAAGGAAACACTACTGAGAAATGAAGTATTTTGAAATACCTTGACAGGTTTTGAGAAGTAAAGTGCCAAGTCAAGAGTTCTATAGCCTGTCATCTTCACTTACATTAATGATTGCCTGACTCCAGGCCAGTCTTACCATAAAATAAGTGGGAATTAACTGCCTCAAGTGGCAGATTGGGAATTCCATAAAAGCATAGCAACTTATTAGATACCTATTTATATTTTCTTTTAAAGAGTACCCATTGTTTGGAATTTTTTTGTCTGTGGTGCCATACTACCTTGAGCAATCCTAGCTTGATTTCTTGAGGAAACTTTTTGATTTGAAAAACAATATTAAAAATATTGTAACAGTAAAGTACAACAGTAACAATAGATTTGGTAAACCTACACACAGAAAGTGGGTAACCAATAGGTGATGGATGTATTTATCTTGACATTCAAGCCTGCAACCTGTATGCGAATGCTAGACCACTTTGCAGCCAAATAGCTGCAGTACAGAAATGACAATCTTTTAGCTCTGCCAGGTGGCTTTTAGGCTACATTTGATCATTCTCATGTCCACTATTGATTGTTATATGGGGAAAATGACTCAACTGTTCTATTTTCTCGATCTTATGTTCAGATAAAATTCATTTCATAGAGTACTGTTCATGACACCACGAACACTTAGAGTGGTCCCTCAGCAGAACAGGCTTCCTCAGGAGGTGGTGGGCTCTCCTTCTTTGGAGGTTTTTAAGCAGAGGCTAGATGACCATCTGACAGCAATGCTGATTCTGTGAACCTAGGCAGATCATGAGAGGGAGGCCAGGAAGGTCACGTCAGCGCTTAGTTCTTGTGGCCCCTTCTTACATGCTCAGGGTAATGCTGATTACCACGTTGGGGTCAGGTAGCAAATTTCTCCAGGCCAGTTTGGCTAGGGATCCTGATGGTGTTTTGCCATCTTCTGGGCATGGAGCAGGGGTCACTGGGTGTGTGTGTGTGTGTGTGGGGGAGGTAGTTATGAATTTCCTGCATTGTGCAGGGGGTTGGACTACATGACCCTGGATGACCCTTCCAACCCTATGATTCCATGATTTTATGATTCTAGATTCTAAAGAAATTCTTGGGGAAAAAAGTTTTGTTAAGGTTAATTGCATCATGTTTTTTTCTTCTATAAGCATATTTATGTTGAAAACACATGACAAAAGCTGAGGAAGCCACATATAAGTCAGATGATTTATTCCACTTATTGCATGAAGGACTGGAATGATGTTCAATTTTCATAGATTTTAATTTTTGTACATGTTATACAATAGCAGTGTGTCCTGCAGTTATCTACCATGTTAATGTAATGTAATTAGGTTAAGTGTGTCTCTGGTGGAAACAGCACTCTATGTTTTTTTTAAGTTACATCCTAGCATTTTAATGGGTCAACTCCTATTCGTTAAAATAAAGCCCATGATGATGTAGAAGTGTGTTGAGTATAGAATTTGACCTTGCCTCTTTGCATGGTTTTAATACTCAAGAGATGAATCATACTTTTTTCCTGTTTATAACAAAGTTTAATGCTACTTTTTCTCTAGAAATATGAACTATATTGCTGATATAGTTGCTAAATCATAGTGTAGGTTTTCAGGGTATAAAGTAGGAATTTGTCCACAAAAATGTATGGAATGTTAGTTTACACTGGTATGCTTTTGTGTCTTTCCTTTTTCTCATATATTCATCAAAGTTTACTGCTATTACCTTAGCAATCACACATAATTCATTTCTGCACAGATAGTCTGAAAGAAAAAGCATAACCTTCAATGCCTTATCATAAAAAAACTGTGTAGCGGATTATCTGATTAACAGGTACTATACTTTTAATATGACAAGATACACAGCATATAGCAATTTAATTTCCCATGAAAACTTTAATTCATTAAAAGCAAGAAGAGATCAAATTTACTAGAATACATAATCCTTCAAATTCTGGACATTTAAATAGATTAGACTCAGTTTAAATGGTTAATGAGACTGTGCATGGATCCTATTTCCCCATCCCCTCCAATCCTTAGTATACCTGCAATATGGTATTTCTTTGCCCTGTTCTAGTACTGAATTCTACCTACCATACCAGTAAAAGACACTATTGCACTTATTAATCAGATTTTCCCAGAGGATGTAACAGCCTTATTCCATCATTGTCTGACAACCAGTTACTTCCAATGGGATAACGAATTCTATGAACAGATGGATGGGGTGGCCATGGGGAGCCCTCTCAGCCCAGTTATAGCAAACTTCTACATGGAACATTTTGAAAAAACAGCTCTAGAATCAGCACCCCACAAACCTAGTGTATGGTTTCGGTTTGTGGATGATACATTTATTATTTGGAGCCATGGGGAGGAAGAATTGATGGGGTTTTTGAATCATCTCAACAACATCCACCTGAACATACAATTCACAATGGAGAAAGAAATAGAGGGAAAACTCCCATTCCTGGATACCTTGGTCATCCGCAAAGCAAACTTTCAGTTAGGTCACAAGGTCTACAGAAAACCAACTCACACTGATTGGTAGTTACACAAAAACTCCAATCACCACCCCCGACAGAAAAGAGGCATAATGAAAACATTAGTGGATCGTGCAAGACAGATATGTGAGCTGCACTTTCTCAATGAGGAAACTAATCATCTAAACCACGCACTTCAGGCAAATGGTTACTCCAGAAATGAAATCCGAAGAGCAATCAAACCCAGGATGAATCAAACAACAAAGGAAAAACAGTCTCCTACAGGAAAAGTGTTTTTGCCATATATCAAAGGAATTACTGATCAGATGGGAAAGCTTGTGAAAAAGCATAACCTTCAAGCAGTATTCAGACCCACCCCCCCCAAAAAAAACAGATGCTACAATCAGCAAAAGACAGTAGAGACCCCCTCACCTCTGCAGGAGTATACCGTATACCCTGCAGCTGTGGACAAGTGTACATCGGGACCACAAAGCGTAGCATCCAGACAAGAATAAAAGAACATGAAAGACACTGCAGACTTGGACAACCTGAAAAATCAGCAGTGGCTGAACATAGCCTAACTCAAACAGGGCACAGTATCTTATTCCAGGACACCAAAATACTGGACAACACTTCCAACTACTTTGTCAGACTGCACAGGGAAGCCACTGAAATTCACAAGCATTAGCAAAACTTCAACAGGAAAGAAGAAACCTTAAGAATGAACAGAGCATGGTTCCAGTTCTGAAAAACACCAGGCTAACAAAACACTCTACACCCGACAATAGCCCTGCAGAGAAGATTAGCACATCAAGCACCAATCCATATGCAAAAAAACCTCCTCAGGATACAGTGAAGCCTCCCGCCATTAGCATTCCACACCCTGGGAAACTCTTACAGGATGACTCAGCTCAACCCCACCCCTCCTGAGTAGATATAAATGACCTGCCAACATTTTTTCCACACTGTGACACCGAGAGATCTCTGTCTTTTGGTGCTACACCTCTGAAGATGCCAGCCACAGCTGCTGGCGAAACGTCAGGAACTACAATGCCAAGACCACGGCAATACAGCCCGGAAAACCCACAACAACCAACATCTCTTCTGGTTTGTTGATTCATGTAACTCTATCCTGCAAGCCAATAGGTAATTTGTGTGATCGCTTGCTCTTTAGAACTGTCAGTATCCTGAATCTTCAACATGCCAGTCATTACTGCTTCACATGAATTGTGCACCCTGGGAGGTGCACAAATTCACAATGATGCTGTGGGGAAGCAGGAAAAAACCCCTGCTTCTCAACAGCACCAAACGTGGGACAAACAATCCATGTGGAAACAGTCTAGAGCAGCAATGGTGAACCTATGGCACGCATGCCACAGCTGGCACGCAGAGCCCTCTCTGTGGGCACGCGGCCAAGTCGCCAGTCGCTTGGTCCAGGGCTCATTTGGAGGGGGAACGCCTGGAACGGCGGCGTTCCACTAGCTCTGAGCAGAGATCACATGGGTTTTGGCCCTGCCCACGTGATTCCTTTTCCTCAAGGCTGCCTCCCTGCTGCTCATCTCTTTAGCAGCAGGAAGTGGAGGCAGCAGCCGGGCTGCTGGGGCTGGCTTTCTAAAGAAGAGTAAGCTGCTTTGATTTAACTTGCTTTACTTTTATTCGTGGCTCCTGAGTGAGTGAGTGAGTGAGAGAGAGAGAGAGAGAGAGAGAGAGAGAGAGAGAGAGAGAGAGAGAGAGAGAGATGTTAATTAGTTCGGACAACTGTATGAGTTGTTTTTTCTTAACTAACACCTCAGTATTCAGGTTTAATTGCAGTGCTGGCACTTTGAAATAAATAAGTTGGTTTTGTGTTGCAGTTTGGGCACTCGGGCTCAAAAAGGTTCGCCATCACTGGTCTAGAGTCTATCTCCAATGCTTAATCATTTTCTTTATAGGAAGTGAGAAGAAAAGGGAACACCTCAGGGTAAGAAACAGGCTGTGTTCGTGTTTATCATGGAAAGTTATGGTTTGGCTTGATGTCAGAATGTGGCTTTAGTATTTATCAAATTTTTAAATGTTAATTCTGAAGTTTGTCTTTAATAATTTTGTATAGATCACTTTTACAACAAGCGGAAAGCAATAAAACCTAGAAGGCAGATGGCAGCAGTTTGCATCCATACATTTTCCCCTGGGTTGCAGAAGTAGTGCATTTTGCTGTTGCCAGTGGTGGTGTTGGAAGTAACATTTACCGCTTCACTGCAGATTATCAATTAGGTTTCAAGCCATAAAATAGTAATGTTTACCAACGTTTGCAGTATTTATTTTATTTACTTTGTTTGTAGTCTGCCTTTCTCAATGAGGCTCAAGATGGATTACAGGAGGTAAAACAGTGCAGAAAAAACAGCACAAAGAGACACCGTAAAACAGCCAATGAACAATGCAATAGGGCTAGGATTATGGATTGAGCGAAAATTGAAAAAAAAACCTCTAAGGAAAGGGTGTACTATAAGCAATCCAAAAGGTGAATTAGAAGCTGTATAACAATGTAGTAGAAGCAGACAATACTGATAACAGTTGATTACAATCCTGTTCCACTATAGAGGTGCCCTTCTGGGCTTTTTCCAATCTATTTCAATTTTAATCTCTTTAAAAGTGCCCTCTTGAAGATTACAGCATTGCACATTTTGAGAAATGACAGAAATATAAGAGCCTTCCTGACCTCCAAGATAAATGTATAGCCACAGTTTTTAATATCAATTGTGTTTGTAGGACCTGATTTATCCTGGCGTAAGTGGTGTCTTTTCATAATATCAGCTGAAAAGAGGCCTGTTTAGATGAACAATTAGGGAGCGTAAAGGCATGGTTTCTAGCTCACAAAGGTAAGGTTGTAAAGTGGGCAACAGGAAAGCTTTCCAAAGGCTCCCCACCAGGTTCTGTTACCTTCAGAAAAAGGCAGGTGAAAGGGTTGTGTGGGTGAGAGAAATAGAGCTGTGCGATAACACACAAGAAAGAGAAAAGTGTTGTAGAAAGGAGCTGATTTTTGTATATCTTGTGTATCTGTCAGAATAGTAATACTTTCAGAGTGAAGGGAAGGAATTAGGTTAAGGGGAACCAAATGACTAAGGAAGCATCACCTTTATACAGAAAATGAGACCCCAGCTCTACTGAGGATCCAAGAGCAGGGGCAGATGAGGTCCTGAAAGGGAAGCAATTAAAACTTTGTAGTGCCTTGTTTTGTATGTGTAAAGCTTTGTGCAGCCCAGATTCAAATGCCGGGGCCAGCCAGAGGGGCTGGCCCAGGCAGCAAAAGATAAGGAGACGGCTGAGGACTTGGGAGGTGTGCTCTCCACTCAGGTCCACCACCGCTTCTTGAAAAGGGAGGTGGACCCCACCCCTCAACACTTGGCTCATGGCTGACATCCAGGATCATTCCCCGTTAATTCCAGTTAAAAAGATCAGGTAGATGATGGAAAAAACCTCTTCCTGAGACCCTAGAGACCTGTTGCCAGTCTGAGTAGACATCACTGACCTTGATGGACTGATAGTCTGAGTCAGAATAAGGCAGCTTGTAATGTTTAACAGACAGGGATCCCCACTGAGCAGGACTTCAGTTTCACTTTCACTTTCCCATTCCTACTCTTTTCCTTTAATCTTTTCTTTGTCTTTCAAACTTTGTTAACTTAAACGTTCATATCTTCTTGCTGTCCTCTCCTGTCTCTTACTACTCTCCCTGACTGACTGAGAGGATCACGGCATCCATTTGGGGCAGCCGCCTACAAGATGGATGCCAGGGATTCTGTGAGGACAGCTTCTTGGATGACAGAGAGCAATGCTCTCCAATATTCATATCAAACGCAATGGAAATTGATGAATCTGGTGCCGATATGCCTCCCAGCTTGTATGTGCTCCCAGCAGCAAGTCGGTACCAACATACCTCTGTGGCTTGTGTGGTCTCCTGGCGACAAGTCAGCCTCAGAGCCACTATTGAGGCTACAGCCATTGCCTTCAGAGTGTCAGGAGTATGGATCAGAAAATTGATCCCACTTCTCTAATACAGCAATAGATGTCCCCCTTGAAGGAGCAAACAAAATTTTAAAGGCCAGTACCTTCAAGGCAGATACCATCCTGGATGCACTTACCTTTTCTTCCAGGACTATGGTCTCAGCAGCAGTAACAAATAGGCATCCTTGACTAAGAGCATGGCCAGCAGATTTACACTAAAAATATCATCCTGGCTTACCGCTTTCAGAGAGACAAGCTATTTGGGGATGCCCTGGGAAAGATCTGGGTTGAGACCCAGGACAAAAGAAAGTGTTGCCAAAAACACTTAATCTGAGAGGCGATCCCTTGGCCCTCAGCCATTTTATTCACAACACACCCTACTAAGGTCCAGACAGGATTCCAAGTGACCATCCTGGGGTTAAACTAGACAGCCCTTTAATAAGAGGGGTCCTTTCAAGAACCCACTTGTAGTATAGTGGTTAAGTAACTGAGCTGTGATGCAGTACTCTGCTGGTTCAAATCTCACTACTGTCATGATCTTACCACAATGCCTTGGGTAAACCATTCCTCTCAGTCCCAGCTCCCCAGCTGTATTGTGGGGATAATGCTTACTTTGTCCCAAGATCAAACAGACAGTTCTTCACACATGGAATGAGAACCGACCTTGATACCAAGCTCTCTAAGACAGGACTCGCAAGCCATCCCTGTGAGACGCCAACTACTCCTAATCCTGGGTGAGACGCCAACTACTCCTAATCCTGGGTCGACATGCAGGCAGACAACTGGACCTTAGAAATAGTCTCACAAGGCTATCCCATACAATTCGAAAGCTACCCACCAGAACGTTTTGTCATCTCTCCTCTACGCAAAATCTTAATTCAAACTGTAATCCAACATCTTCTGGGTATTCAAGCTGTGGAGTATGTTCTCCAGAATGAAAGAGGATGGGGGAGTCCCTAAAAAGAATGGGGGCATCCCTAAAAAGAATGGGGACTGGAGGGCATTATTAGACTTCAACTTTTTGAACAAGTTTATAAAATTCTGAAGTTTGTCACTTCTTAATGGAGACTGCGCTCAGTCATAGAGGCCATTCATCCAGAAGAATACATGACATCTACAGATCTCACGGAAGCATACCTCCATGTACTGATTCAATACCTAAGATTTTGCGTGGGAAAAAAAATCAATTGGCAGTTCAGAGCCATCCCTTTCGGCCTATCCACGGCACCAAGAGTGTTCACAACACTCCTGATCAATCCCATCATATGTCTCAGAGAGAGAGGTGTTCACTTGTACCCAGATGATCTTCTGATCCAATTAAGTTCAAAAGAAAAATCTCACTACAACACTCAGATCACCATTCAGTTCCTACAATGCTGGAACACCTGGGTATGATCATCAAAAGAGTGTTGTCTATCCTTCACCAAAGAAAAGGTTAGGAAGTCCAAACAGCTGGCCAAGACTGTCATCAGAGTGCAAAATCACTTTTCATGACACTACCCAAACTGATGGGTTTGCTAGTGGCCAACTACACTGCGATACCTTGGGGCCATCTACATGCAAGACCGCTTCAGACCTTTCTCAGATCTTATTAACAACAGATCATGGAGAAGACAGATCCTCCCATTCAGATACTTCAGATCAAAAGATTCATGACCTCTCAAGAACAACAAATATTTATAGATGCAAGCATCACAGGTTAGGCACATCTTCCTATCAATGCCTTGATAGGCTACCATATTTCTACCTGTACCCTAAATATCCTAGGGAGAGGCTCTGACATAACCTAGATATCAGAAGGACGCTCAAGGCCTATCTGCCCCTAACAGTGCAAATCAGGAAGTCGGACTTACTGTTCATTAATATATCTCCCCTCAATTTGGGGAAGAAAGTGCCTTCAGCACCCAATAGCAAAACATACACTATTGAAGCTCACAAAGCTCTCATCGTAGAGGTTCCTAATGGAATAACAGCTCACTCTGTGAGGAGCGCTGCTACCAATGCAGCATTACACAGGAACGCTTTTGTAAAAAGTCTGCAAGGCAGCAACATGGTCGTCGATCTTGACCTTGGTGAGATGCTACAAATTAAATCTATATGTTTCAGCAGACAGCACCTACAGTAGAAAAGTACTGCAGCACATGATCTCGGACAAAGACCACATCCCACCCAGAAAGTGGAAACTGCTTTGGGAGCACCCAAGATGTCCTCCGCCTCAGAGGGAGAATGGACCTTTGGACACTTACCGTGAAGGGTCCTTCTCCTCTAAGGAAAGGAGGATATCCTGCCCTCTCTGGGTCTTCGTCTTCCTCTGCCCTGCTGCCTCATTCTTCTGCCTGTTAACAGGTGTTTTTTCTCTCAGTATTGAAAGTTGCTGAATGATAAATTCAGTGTTACTGCTTTGTGGTCATCTGAACTGAAGAGAAGGTGTCCCACATGCCAGACTGGAAGAGGAAGAAAATTAGTACCTGCCTCCCTGATTGGACAGTGGGGATCACCCAAGATGTCCTCCTTTCCTCAGAGGAGAAGGATCGTTCACGGTGTCCAAAGGTCCAGTCACCAGCATATTAGGTAGTGGTCTTACTTCTTTCTCAGAGGATTCCCCAGGTATTCAGAAAAATATGACTTTATAAATTAACCAAGGAAAAGCCCCAAATGAAAAACCTGATTAGTATTCAGTATTTGCCAAAAGATATGAAAATTTTAGAGTCAGTTAAAGGGAGAAAAGGAGAAAGGAAGGCCTGCTCAAGCCATCAAGAGCTTAGAAAATTGTGGAGCAGTGGGAGATTTGGTGCAAGGGGGAAATGTACACATTTCCCTCTCCCACAATGTTTCATGAACCTTCATCTGAAAATTAACTAGGTTCTTTCAGCTTTCTTTCACTTACTATATTCACTGGAATATATTTCAGTGTACATTTCACCTTTCATTTCTCTTCCTGTATATTAACAAAAATGTGCATGTTTGCTGTAAATAAGCAGGGCTTGATAAAGGTGAATAATTTCATTCTACGAATTTTCACAGGTTTCCACATATCTCTTTTAAAAAACAGCTCCTGCTGATAGGACTCCAGTATTTCTATGCCATACTTCTCCTAGCTGGCTTCGTTTTCCTTTTTAGACTGTGCCTTTCTTTTTTCTGCTTCCTTATTACACTGGTCCATTCTGCTTTTCAACCTGGAACACTTGTTGCACATAGGTAGTAAACTTCACATCTGAAACCTCATTTCAGTTTCAGGCTTGCACATCAATGGTAGCTGAGGTTCCCATAGAATGCAGCACGCTTTACATCTAATGTGACATTTATTTGATGGTGGAAGAAAATTGATTCACGTCCCACCAGACCTTTGTTATCATGTTTTATGTATTTATCCAGCAGTGGTTGTTTGTAATGTCCCTTGACAAATCCTATTATTCCATCAGCAATAAAGTGGTAGAAAGTGTTAATAATGCTCAATCTTGAAATGTACTTGTTTGTTAACCCTTTTTGATGCATGCACATGGAAATGGGTAGCATAGTTGTATACGTACTTCTGAAGAACTAGATATTTGCAAATATATTTTTATGGCTATCTAGAAAACAATGTTTTTTTTTACTCTAGACAGAATGACTCATCCATAGACTGAAAATTCCATTAATCCATTCAACAGGGCTTTACCCACCATTTAAAAAATTTAATAACTGACCTTAAGGCAACAACAATCATATTTAACATTCATTTAAAATTCATACCTTTCCAATGCTGCAATATGGTTGTCAGATTAACCAAAGATGGCGTCTGCTGCCATGTTTTTGAGACATGGAGAATATTTCATCAGGCATTGATCTGAAAATACATGTTATCACTGAAATTCAATTTATTCTTGATAAATATTGTAAAATGTCAATAATATAAATTTTCCACAGTGTTTGTATTTGCTGAAGTTAAATGAAACCTTTAAATTAGTGCTCTGCTTAAGTTTCATGATGGTTTGATTTTTCACTGCAGGAGGTTTGTCTGTGTGTGTACACATGTGCAAGGATAAACACACCAAACAATCTTATTCTGTGCTGTTTCATGCCAGTTACAGCCCTGATAAGCTGCCACTTCAGAGTCAGAGAAAGAGAGGCTACATTTCTATTTCCCTGGCAATCAAGCTATGTTACTGTGCTGCACTAGCAGCTTCATTGCCTGTCTGTCTTGTAGATCATTGCCTGCCTTTTTTGTATACTGTTCTTCCTCCAAGGACTTCAGAGCAGTGAGCATGGATCCTCACTGCTTTTGTGTTGAGAACTCTCTTGTGTGGTAGGTTAGGCTGAGAGGGAATAACAAGGCCATGCAGTAAACTTTATGCCTGAGTTGGCTCTCCCAGGTCCTAGTCCAGCACTCCAACCATTATATAACAGTAGAACAACTGTTAGTGCTGGATAGTGAAACTTTTTCCTTATCCGGCTCTAGTTATGCACAGTTGGAGCAGAATGTGGGTGAAGAATAATGAACTGCAGATTTGGCTGTATAGCATGCATCTGAAATGCATTACTTTTGAGGCAACGTGTTGTCTAGTTTCTCTGACAAATGGTTCATTGCAAATAATTCTGTAATTGCAAAGGGGTGCAAAGGCCACCAAAAAGGGAAGCAGATTTTATGATGGGACAAAATGTTCATGAATCATGGAATATAAAAGTCCAGCAGCATTTTTACAGTGACTCAGTCTGTATAAAGCATGGAGGAATTGCTGAAAGGCACCTATCCCCTATGATAAAGCATTGAGGAATTGCTGAAAGGCACCTATCCCCTATGATAATCAGTCTGTCTCTGACCCACACTCACACACATTGAACGAAACAATAGAAAATCATTTTACAACCAAGGCATGCCTATGGTAGTTATGAAAGGCAAATTTAATGTTTTCATAGGCTTCAATTCACTTAGGAGTAATCCAATAGCTTTCTATTGTATTTTAGTGAGACACTGTTCCAGAGTGGCTTATGGATTACATAGTAAAACAAAAGCAGCCTCTTCCATGCCCCTTTTCGTACAAACTCATCGTGTCCTGTAGGCCAGAATGTTGAGAATTGTAGCCAAAGTGTTGAAGTACAGCTTACATGAGGGAAGCTTATATGCACATATATTGCGATTAGATTTGGCTTGTATACAAATACCTAGGAGATATATATGTCAAGTCAAGTGGTGCTATGAATGAATTAATTGAGATACATCTGAATAGCCTTTGATTTTTGTTTTCTTTTTAAAGCAGATACTATTTGGAGTTGATTAACAGAAGCATTTTACCTAAGGCATAGATAAGTGTTGATGTCTTTGGCGTTGTTTAGGTATTGTGTGGAATAATTTGCCACTTTTGAGTACTATAGTTTAATATGGATGTTGAGAAAGAGAAGAGGGTTCAAAATGAAGGAACACAGATTATAATGTCTATATATGTGAGAAAAGATACGTATCTAATTTTTAAAAATTAATAAAAGGGAGTTTATGATCATTTGTTGGAGAAAGTATACACATACAAACTTAGGGTTGCCATCCTCTGGGTAGGGCCCAGAGTTCTCCCAGAATTATATATAATCCCCAGAATACAGAAATCAGTTTAACTGGCATCTTCAGAGGGTAGACTATGGCATCACGTCCCTGTTGAGCTCTCATTTTCCCAAGTCCCGCCCTCCTCAGGCTCCACCTCAAAATCTCTAAGAATTTCCAGTGCTGGAGGTAGCATCTTTACACACAATGTATTGTATATATATACACCCCCACACCGTGATTTAAAAAGTTAATAAATTGTAACCATATCAAAATGTTCAGAACAAGCTACTAATAGTGTGATAGTAAGCAGAGTTAATCCAACCTCAGTATATTAATATCAGCAGTCTTAGACTAGAATAACCCTGTAAATAATTGTGCTATATGACTGCGCTCCTAAGCACATTTATTTTTCATTGACTTCAAGAACTTACTCCCTAGTAAGTGTCTTTAGGATTGCAGTACATATGTTTAGAACTGAACTGTAAATTTATATTCACCATAGATAAAGAGCAGTACAACAGAATAGCTAGTTAAACTACAAATGTATTGATCGAGGCTAAATATATGGGATTATTGAGTATATAAACAATGGTATTTAATTGGATGTAACTGAAAATTGCAACCCCAACCCATTATCTAAGAAATAAATCTAATAGAAGCCAATTAAATTGGTTCCTTCTTATTATTCTTTGCTCAATGATTTCCAGTTATTTGATGTACTATCATTCTTTGTGCTCTCTGCCAAGCACACTGAGTTCAGTGATACAAAGGGCATGTTTGCGTGGCAATTTTAGCTATAGTGCTAAACAGAAAGCCTAGAAAATACATGGAAACAGTCTTTTGGTAATGAAGGTAACATTTCTCCACTTCCAAAATGGAAAGTCACTTCTACATACTGCATAGCAGGTACTCATATCTGGTTGATCCTCTTTTGTGTTGCCAGGAACAGAAATGGATTAGTGCAATACTAGCACCTATGTGTGTGGAAATGTACACAGAAATACATCCTATGAAAATGCCAATAATGCATTTCCAGACCCTGTAAAAACTTTGGTGAGGATTTTCTTTAAGCTGAATTAAATCTAGGTGCCTGTACTTCATGGAGTTTGGAGATGGGCTGCAGCTAACTGAATAGGAGCATTTGGCATGTAAAAAAGTTGAAAGTGGGTATAATTGATCCTGTCTCATTGCAAGAGGCTGGGTGTAAAAGGATCCCATCCAAGTGGGGGGAAATGAGAGGTGATATGCATGCCTGGAGAATTCAGACTTCTCGATCAGATCTTGTATTAGCTAAGGTGGAGTGTCGAAACAGATGATGACAGTAAATGCCGTAGTTGCTTAAGAACCAACGGTGAAGTGGGTGCAGCCACAGGAGAAGGGCCCTCTGTTGTCTCTGTAGAGGTGGGTGCGGATCAGAAAATGGACCAAAATTGGACAGGCCCGGTTCAGCGTTTGTGAACTGGAGGGTCATGGAACATGTGTGTTCCACAGACCTGACGACTTTCGGGCTGGTACGTTGGTCTATTGCTCCATGCCTTCCCTGGGACTTCCCTGCCTGCCAGCTAAAGCAAGGCATGGGGTTTAAAGTGCCCATTTTGTGCCCCTTGCTTGCAAGAAGCACAGAACCAGGTGCTCCCAGGGGGGCTGGCTTCAGCTGACAGGCAGGGACTTCCCACCTGCCAGCTGAAGCAAGGCATGGGGTTTAAAGTGCCAATTTTCCTGCCCCTCACTAGCAAGCAGCACAGAAACAGACACTGCCCCATGGGGTTGGCTTCAGCTGACGGGCAGGGGAGATTCCTCTCTGACCAGCTACCTGAAGCAAGTCGTTCCAGGTTGCAAAGCATCATGTTCTGTGTGGCTTGCAAGCTACGTGGAAAGGGGTGCTTTAACATTTAACCCCCTTGTCTTTCTCTAGCTGATCTGCAGGGACTCCCCCATGGTCAGCTGGAATAAGCCAAGGGGGTTGCAAAGCACCCCTTTCCCTGCAGCTTTAAAACCGCTTGGAAAGGGGCACTTTAACTTTTAACCCCCCTCGGCTTGCTTCAGCTAATCTGTGGGGAATTCCCTGCCTGTCAGCTGAAGCAAGGTGCGGGGGGTTAAAGCACCCATAGTGCTCCCCCGCGGCTGGCTTCAGCTGACAGTTCCCTGAAAGTGACAGACTACAGACTGCCGAACCGGTCAGTGAACTGGGGCAGGTCCATGAAATGTTCATGGTCCGTGAAATGCGACAGGCCACGGCCTGACAGCCCATGGTTTTTTCCCAGTCCGTGCCCACCTCTATGTTTCTGGCTAAAAAGTAAGCCCAATTACCGTTTTCTGGCAACTATTTAGAAATCTAGAGGAGGAACAGTATGGTAGATTTCCCATTTGACTATAAGCAACTCATGATTGCCTCAATGTATAGTATATTTTGAAGAAGCTGTTATGTAGTTAAAGATCATCAGTTTATGCCCTAGTTATGCCATTATGAAGTAATAACCTTAATGGTCATGGTTATTTAGTTATGTGAAGTCCTTTTCGCTTATTTATTTGTTACTTTTTTGGTTCTTAGCCATTCTTTCAGGATCTCAGAACAGCTTTTTAAACTCACACAATCAAGAGAATACTTAGAAGCCAAGAAAATTAATTGAGGTCAGGAAAAAGGTAAAAGTAAGATGGTCTGAGAGAGGGAAAAGGCACATTATTTAAATCAAGAGTAGATCAATTCATGAAATAAATTCAACATATGACTGGCAGAATGAGTATTTGAAGAATGCCAAAGAGAGAGTTTAAAGAAGAATGAAAGATCTGTTGCAAAGTGAATCAGTTTGTATCAGCTGTGTTTATATTACAGTCACTAAGAGGCAGGTAGGCAGGTCCAAGAAGATGATTGATTGTTGGAGTGCAGAGAATAAGCGGAGAGTAGAGTCAAACAACATAGAATTCAAAAAGGTAAAACAATAAGAAGATGGTAAGAAGTTAACATTGTAATGTCAATTCATGTCATCTTCCAAGGATGATTCTCTAGCCAAGCTATTGAGGGGGGACAGTAGGGGCTAGTCAGCCATCAGTTGTATGGGAAGTACCAGACATTACCTGCTGGCACAGTCTCCAGCTGGATCCAAGTAAAGCCTTGGTTCATCTTGAACCTGGCCAGTAGCGGCACAGTAGGAGGCAATGGATGTAGTTTGATTGGGACAAACTGAAATACCTGGAACTGGCACAGCCTTTACTTATATGTTCCCTTGGGGTAAGGATAATGGTAAAATGAAGAAAAGCCAGGGCTTTTTTTCAGCCGGAACGCCCCAGAACAGCGTTCCAACACCTCTTTAAAATACCCATGTGACTGGTGTCATGTGGTTATTTTTAAAATGGCCTATTTGGGGCCCAGATCGGGCCTAAAATAGCCCGGATTGGGCCGCTGCCGGGGTGGGGGGTTCCTGCAGGGGAACACTCCCCTGCCCAGCAGTGGCTGAATCCTGGCTATTTTGGGCCCCTTTTGGCCATTTTGGGCCAGTTTGGGCTCCAAATGGCCTGGATTGGGCCTGAAACGGCCAGGATCAGGCCTCTGCTGGGCACAAGACCACTCCCCTGCCCCGCAGTGGCCCAATCCTGGTTGTTTTGGGCTCGACCCTGGCCATTTTGGACCCCTTTTGGCCATTTTGGGCCCTAAGTGGCCAAGATCAAGCCCTAAATAGTCCGGATCTGGCCTCTGTCAGGCGGGGGAGTGCTCCCCCGTGATGAAGCAGCCCGTTCCGGGCCGATTTCATCCTTATCCTGGCTGAAACATGCTCCGCCATGCTCCGCTCCCATAGCAACCACGGCCTGCGTGATGACATAACTTCCTGGAAGTGATGTCATCGTGCAGTCCCAGGATCGTGCGCTCTGCACACACCCATGTAGTGAGAGGCGTGCCACGTCCTCCAGGAAGTTGCCCCAGGTGAGTATTCCTCCACCTCTTTCCCCAGAAAAAAAGCCCTGAAGACCATAAGGCAAGAGCAGGAATCATACAATCTGAAAACGGCCAGTTTTTAGTTAGAACAAGTCAAATAAAACCATGAGAGAGAACTAGGGCTTGTAGCTTTATCTAAAGAGAAAAGAGTAGTTTAAAATAGAGAATAAAAAGATGAAAGGCATAGAATAGGAATATTAGAATGAGAAAGAGGTTGCAGAACTCTTCATCAGTAAGAACAGATATATAAGCCAAAACAACAATTTAATACACTGAGACTTGCGTTGAAAAAGGGAGGAAAACAAGAGAGAAAAAGATATACACAACAAAAACTACTTCAAGCTATGTCTAAAGGTCAGGCTTAACAGAAATCAAAGAAATCACTTAAGAAAGGTAGTCTGTTAAAAGGGGGGGGAGATAAAAGTGAAAAGAGCCAGATATACATTTTCAGATGCCCCTAAGTTCACCTTCTGACTCACTGAAGTGGGTCTACCTCCCTTGATCAAGCCACCTGCAAATGTTACCAATAGGGTTTAAGGGATCATCTCTGTTTTTGAGCATGTAAAGCATGACTACTTGACTAGTTCTTCCCATCAAGATAAAATTGGTGGAGTAGTTAACCAAGTGATTAACTATTAAAATGGCTTATATGTGATGCCTGCTATAGCTATGCTATAAGCTTTGTCCTGTTTTAGAATAAGTTGCATATGTTACCAAAATAATACTGTCTAGTTCATTTTTACGTCTGGAACAGTGACCCCAAGGAAGTGTTATTGGCTCTTTTTCTTCTTCAAGCTACACCAGTAAAAACCAAGAAACAATTATCATACTGCCTCTGTGGAGAGACTGATAAGGGTGAGATTGCGTCTGGGCTGATCACTGGCTGACTTTCAGAAGTGCCACCTATTGTAAAGGGTTAATGCCTTTGCTAACTGACAATTTGAGCAAGTCTGTTAAGGATAGGATGTTTTGGAGGTCTTTCATTCATAGGAGGAACCTGATGACATGTAACACACCCACACACAACTGACAGTTTAGAATATCATTCGACATGTTTGCTCCATGTTAGCAAAGAGCAGGTAAGCCAATTCTGAGCCTTGGCTGGTGGATGTCTGTGGTGTTTTTGCAAAGCTGAAGCCTGTATTTCCTGCAGCATCAGAACTATCTACCTGCACATGAGGGCGTTTGAGCACATGCATTTGTAAAACCTTAATGCATGTATCAGTAATGAAAATCTTAATTAAGGAAGCTGAATCATTGTCCATGAATGCCTTTTCTTTTCCGTGAAGTCCTTTGTGTATTGCAGCTACTACCTGGCCCAGACAGAGCTCTCCAAGAGCTTGTCTGGCTGATCTTCTTGTGATTATTAACAGCTAGCAAATAACAAAGTCTCCCTCTTCTTTTGTCTTGTTGCTGAGGATGGGAACAACAGAGCACACAATGTTCTCTAGGGTTTGTTTATTTCTGGAGCTTTTAAAAAAAATTTGCTCCTTTATTATGGGAGGAGGTTTAAAATAAACCCGTGTTCATCAAAACTAATTTAGGCAGTTCCATGAATGCTGACATTTGGGCAAACAATTCACAGGTAGCATACCTTGGCCTTTTAGAAATAATATATTGGCACTGACTGATCTACATGTCGTGGATAAAGGGTGCTAATGAGATACAGATTTTTTTTTTCAATTTTACTATGGATTTTAAAATAAAATTGAGGTTCCGGTAGCAAACTAATTCTGCCCCTTCATTTCAAAATAAGGTATTTTCTATACAGAACAAATACTGAACAATTAAGATACAGTATTGAAGGGAGGAAAGGCTATCTATAGCTGTATTACAGATTTTGTTCTTACTGTTCACCATGTTGTACTAGATCCAAAGTAAGATGCTTTCAACAGTAGTCCATAGACAAAGAAAGAACATTTATGATTATTGGTACTGGAATTAAAAGGTGGCCCCGGGGCAAAATATAATCTAACAACCCCTCCCTCCATGCTGTCAGTAGTATAATTACGTACATGGAATATCAGCATAAGAAATGTAATAGATAATTTAGTATGCGGTATTTATTGATAATAAATGCATTAATAACCATGAACACTGACTCATGAAACAGGTTTCCTGAACATCCAAGATAAAAGTCAGATGAGCAAAAACTTGTTTGTCCATCATGAGTTTGTCCTCTTTCCCCCAACTGCTGAACTCTTGCTTTGAGGAGCCTCCATAATGGAGGGAGTCCAGGCAGGTAGGAAACAGGATCCCCCTGGTCTTTGAATAATACGGACTTTTACAAATCGCAAGGGGAGGAGAATAGCTATTCTGGGGAATGTAACACAGGAAATCTTTTTCATACTAACCAGAAATTCCGTTAAGTCCTTTCTGAGTATCTTCATTCATTCATAGGGTACAGTGTTTTTCTTTAGAACTCTTAACTGCAGTGATCAAAAATTGTAATTTTTTTTTTACATTAGGAAAGAATAGCAAGAACCCCAAATCTTATCACCAAGTTGCTGAACACAGGTGTTTAAACATAAAAATCTCTACTTACGTGAAATTGTTTTAAAATGGGGCCACTGGCAACTATGCATGAAATGTTATCTAATCATCACAGTGTATTCTTGGACTGTGGATTCTTGGTGCACTGATGTTGCATGCAGTGGCATAAGTGAGTCGGTTTTAAAGTGATGCTTCGTTTTTGCAACACTCCACAGGTAATTTTTTTAAAGACAAGCCCAGTTTCAAATAATTTAATTATCTTTGTTCACCTCTTAAGCTTGTAAACAAATCAGAGATTCTATCACGTAAATAGGCCTTGGGTAGGCTTTCCATGCACTTAGCCTAGTCTAACTTCACAGTGCATATAGTTCTGTAGGTTATTAGCAAAGTAAGCACTTCTTTACAAAACAATTTCAGCAAACCTTGTGCTATGATACTGAGATGGCAGTTCCTATTTGAAAATGCTAATTTATTTATTTATTTTTTTAAAAAAAGAGCTTTCAAACAAGGCACAGCCACTGCTATTACTTCTCTTTCATGACTATGTATATGTCATACCTGACACTTTAAAACACAGCCGTTTCTTAATTAGCTGGGCATGTTTAAAGAGAAAAAAAGATTATGGAAAACTTAACAGCTGGAAACAGATCTACATAGTTGGATTACTTAAAAACAGCTGAATTAATTTTACTCTAAAACTTCCCTCAAAATGATGTTTCAGGATTGAAAGAATACAGAAGAAACTTCTTGCTGGCAACAGGCAACTGTTTTAAATGTTGACAGTAGCTGCAAATACTTTTGTTTTCATATAAGTAAGATAGAAGTGCTAATGACACATTTTCTAAATAACGAGCAAGGCCTTCATGATGATGATGACAACAATGATATAACACTTTTGAGTGTTCAGAGTGCTTCACGCACATTATTTCTGTAATCCTTGTAGTACTCCTGTGCAGTTCTCCTACATTACAGATGTGGAACTGATGTGAATAGCTGCTTGCTGAGATCGTCTTGTAGGTTTATGGTAGAGGCAAGATTTTAAAAACAGGATCTTCCTGGCTGATTGCTCTGTCTATTGGTCACCATGTTACACCAGCTTACAATTTATGATTAATATATAATAGTATATCATTGTGAAGTGTACAAAAAAAGGCTATTTACTCTACAAATCTGCTTCCAGTATGTATAGTAAAATTTGACTCCTTTTATTTACTAAAACAAGGCTTGACTGCAGCTGTTCACACTTGTCAAATCTGAAGAGCCATCAGCTGTATAGGAGGGACTGGGCATTCATCCTGGTTCCTGAATTATCAAAAAGGCGAGTAATACACTTTCATATTGATGGATGGGTGTGCAATATTGCTATTCAGAAATGAAAAACATCTTTTAAAAAATTCTATTGAGTCAAATTTGATATAACTGTCAGTGAGTCCCATTAATATAAAGCTCCATTTTTATTCCATTATCATATGCAAGTTGCTTTTATATTGGTCTCAAACTTTAATACTGTGGCTGAAGGTTATAGTTCAGTGTCAGGTCAATGACAGTGCTAAATCACGAGTGATTCCACACATGTTGGATTCCACACACTTCCAATCCTCTTTATAGATCATTTGGAATGGATTGTTTTTTGTGCAGAACAAAAAATCCACCTCAAACTATTGATAGTGCATTGAAAGTGCATTATCCAACGTGTGCGGAATCATGTCTCGTAGAGTTACAGGATCCTGGAGCATCCTGGACAGATGCAGCAAAGGGAAGGAGGACTCTCTCTCTCTCTCTCTCTCTCTCTCTCTCTCTCTCTCTCTCTCTCTCTCACACACACACACACACACACACACACACACCAAAAGGTAAAAAAGTGCTGTTTCTTCTGTCAATACCCAAGGGTGTATGTCTAACTAAATATTATGGAGGTTGCATAGCTGCCACCAATGCATTTCAGCATTTCCCCAATTAGTCACTGCCAGTGCAGGTGAGTAAATGTTGAATAACATCATGATGAGCTGTTTTTACTAGGTGTTACAGAGTAAGTATATGGGAAGACATGCATCAGCATCATTTCTAGTTAGGTTGTCAGTTTAGTTTAGAGCAGTATAGGCTATTGTTAATGGTTTTGTTATACCTAGTGACATGACAGAGCCAGAGAGCTCAGCTTGAGATTGCCATTTCTTATGTTCTTCGCCCCTTTCTTTGGGCTCCTAGCTGATTTCCTGCTAGGGTTGCCAGTCCCCCGCTGGGGATGGGGGATCCCCCGCTCCCACCCTCCACCTCCCGCTCCTGCTTACTTGGCCGGCAGGGGGGGAATGCTTCTCCCAGGGTGCACTCTTGGCCCCAGATCAGGGCCAAATCAGCCCAGATCAGGCCCGAATCAGCCTGGATCAGGCCTCTGAGGAGTACAGCAGCACTTCCATGCTCCACAGCAGCCCGATCTGGCCCGGATCGGGCCTGAATCAGCCCAATTCAGGCTCCTGCAAAGCGCAGGAGCACTCCCAGGATGCCTGCAGCCTGTGTGATGTAATCTCCTGGAAGTGACATCATCGTGCAGGCTGGGAGTGAGCGTGCAAGTTTTGAGCGTGCATGCGCGTGACTAGGGATGTGCATTTCGGTTTTCTGAAAGCCGAAAGAAAGCCGAAACAAAAGTGTTTCGGCTTCTTTCAGGTTAGCCGAAACGTTTCGGGCTAAGCCGAAACGTTTCGGCTAGCCGAAAGAAAAAAAGCCGAAACGTTTCGGCTTTAGGCTTTTTCAATGGGAAAATGCCTCCAGCGTCTTCCCGGACGTCTGGGGGAGGCATTTTCCCACCGAATCAGCCCAAAATTGGTGGGGACCTTCCTCTAACCCCTCTCTACAAGCCCCCCAAGTTTCAGACCGATTGGACGTTGGGGGGCCATGTTATGGCCCCCCAAAGCAGGTCCCCCTATCCTCTCATAAGAAAGCGAAGGAGCAGCATATTGTTAGCATGCTGCTGCTCATCTTCTTCATTATTTCCTATGGGGAAAAATGACGAAGCAGGCTTCCTTTGCCAGGGGTGGCATTTTGCATGCAAAATGCCCCCTCACCCTCAGGGGCCCTTCTCCCACCCCTCCTCCCACCCCCCACCAAGGCTCAGACTGCTCCCACTTGGGGGGGCATTTCATGGCCTCCCCAAGTAGGTGCTCTAATCTCTACCACTGACAGCTGGGGGAGGCTTGTCTTGTCAGGGGTGGCATTTTGCATGCAAAATGCCCCCAGCCCTCTGGGGCCCTTCTCCCACCCTTCCTCCCACCCCCCACCAAGGCTCAGACTGCTCCCACTTGGGGGGGCCATTTCATGGCCTCCCCAAGTAGGTGCTCTCAGCCCCCAAAGTCCACCCCTACAGCCCCACACAAACCCAATTCCCCCCCCAGCTGCCACACACAGACCCAAATCCCCACATTAGCCCCTCACAGACCCAAATCCACCCCCACCTGCCCCACACCCATAACCCCAGGAACAGGCTGGCAAAGGCCAGCCCTCTCCCTTTGTTCCCTATGCTGGGATCTTCTAAACTCTCTTTCCCTGGGCAATTCTGCACAGCCCAGGGGTGCCACAATGGTGGGCACACTTCTGAGTGCCAGCTGGTCCCTGTGAAAGAGCACCTGAACCACAGACACCCTCCCTTAAATTCCCCCACCACCTACAGAGATGGCTGGCCAGCCAGCCCCATTGTTCCCTATGATGGGAACCAACTGCACAACAAAGAATAAAACAAGAACAACACAAAATAAAGTTTTTAAAAAATTATTTTCTCCCTTCCAAAGTACAGGTAGGCAAAGCATTATGACACATTACACCAGCAGTCCCCCACACAGAAAAATAACACAACTCACTTAACATCAGAGAATCACAAAGCACGATTCCTGTCAAAAACACTTTATTTCTTGAACAGCTTTAGGTTACACAGCAGGGGGGGTCACCAAAGGGCATGGCAGCACTATCTTACACAAAAATAACACAACTCACTTCACATTAAAGAATCACCCCCAAAAATTGCTGCCAAAAGCACTTTATTTCTGTAACTGCTTTAGGTTACACAGTAGGAAGGCACAACAGAGCAGGAAAGCAGTGTACTACACAAAAATAACACAACTCACTTCACATCAGAGAATCACCCAAACACAATTGCTGTCAAAAACGGTGAAGTGGGTTGTATTATTTTTTGTAGTACATTGCTATCATGCCCTGTTGTGCCCTCCTACTGTGTAACCTAAAGCTGTTCAAGAAATAAAGTGTTTTTGCCAGGAATTGTGTTTTTGTGATTCTCTGATGTTAAGTTCCCATCATAGGGAACAAAGGGAGAGGGCTGGCCTTTGGCAGCCTGTTCCTGGGGTTATGGGTGTGGGGCAGGTGGGGGTGGATTTGGGTCTGTGAGGGGCTAATGTGGGGATTTGGGTCTGTGTGTGGCAGCTGGGGGGAATTGGGTTTGTGTGGGGCTGTAAGGGGTGGACTTTAGGGGCTGAGAGGACCTACTTTGGGAGGCCATTTCATGCCCCCCCCAGTGGGAGCAGTCTGAGCCTTGGTGGGGGGTGGGAGGAAGGGTGGGAGAAGGGTCCCAGAGGGCTGGGGGGCATTTTGCATGCAAAATGCCACCCCTGGCAAGACAAGCCTCCCCCAGCTGTCAGTGGTAGAGATTAGAGCACCTACTTGGGGAGGCCATGAAATGGCCCCCCCAAGTGGGAGCAGTCTGAGCCTTGCTGGGGGTGGGAGGAGGGGTGGGAGAAGGGCCCCTGAGGGCTGGGGGGCATTTTGCATGCAAAATGCCACCCCTGGCAAGACAAGCCTCCCCCAGCTGTCAGTGGTAGAGATGAGAGCAGAGCACCTACTTGGGGAGGCCATGAAATGGCCCCCCCAAGTGGGAGCAGGCTGAGCCTTGGTGGGAGGTGGGAGAACGGGTGGGAGAAGGGCCCCTGAGGGTAAGGGGGCATTTTGCATGCAAAATGCCACCCCTGGAAAAGGAAGCCTGCTTCTTCATTTTTCCCCATAGGAAATAATGAAGAAGATGAGCAGCAGCATGCTAACAATATGCTGCTCCTTCGCTTTCTTATGGGAGGATAGGGGGACCTGCTTTGGGGGGCCATAACATGGCCCCCCAACGTCCAATCGGTCTGGAACTTGGGGGGCTTGTAGAGAGGGGTTAGAGGAAGGTCCCCACCAATTTTGGGCTGATTCGGTGGGAAAATGCCTCCCCCAGACGTCCGGGAAGACACCGGAGGCATTTTCCCATTGAAAAAGCCGAAAGCCGAAAGTAAGCCGAAAGCCGAAACGGCTGGCCGTTTCGGCTTTCGGCTTATATGAAAGAGAATCCTCTTTCGGCTTTCTGCTTTAGCCGAAAATTTTTGGCTTGCACACCCCTACGCGTGACCCATGAGGAAAAGGTAAGTACCGGGCCTCCCACATCCTGCCCAGGGATTAAGGGGACCTGGCAATCCTATTTCCTGCATCATCTGAAAGAACTCAGTTGAAACTCATCTGAGTAGAACTCATCTGAAAGAACTCACCATCTGCCATCTTCACAGTTGTGCTAGAAGTGATCTTCTATGCAGTGAACCTCTAGCCTTCTCTTCCATAGGAAACTTCCTAGGTTCTTCTTACAGTCAAGAAAGTAAACTGAGCTCCTGATTTGTCCATTTATATGACTTGCACAACAATTTTTTGTTTTCTTCTTCTCACCCATCTGTATATAATGTTTACCTAGACCCCTTTGTATGTCTGCCTATTGGTGCAGTTGAAGTCAACTGTGGTTTGTATATATGCACCTAAGCAAACCATCCAACCTCAATGAAGCCATCAGTGCACAAATCTTCAGGCTATTGTGGTATTCACCCCATGTTTATGAGCACCCTGAATGTCTCCTGGTGTTTACTGAGATGCTAGCTACTGGGTGCTTTATTGATTTCAACATATTGTTTTCAGTCTTCAGCTCCATAACGCTACCATGTGCATGTTTCTTTTTTAGTGAATTTTTTTGTGCAGTGTGATCTGAAAGTGGGTGGAGTTAATCTTGTCAAAATAGGATCCTTTCTTAAATTAAGTTTCCCTCTCCAGTTAAGTGCTGAAAGGACGAAAATCACAGGAACTAGTGTCCCAGCCCTTGTATATTGTTCATTTTTGCTGCAAGTAGAATAAATAAAATATTTGATTTGGGTAGCATGTGTGTTGTCAGACCATCTGATAGGATAGGATTATTATAATCTGTAAAACTTGTCTTGATAGGTATAAGAGCCTTAGTTTTGGTGGACATTTGGAATTGGAACCTTTACAGCCCAATCCTATACAGAGTTACCCCAATGAAGTTAATGGTTTTAGACTGAAGTAACTCTGTATAGAATTCTACTGCTATTCAACAAAAGTCATGCAAAAGCCCAATTTAGCTGTAAATATCTATGGCCATCTATAACTGAGAGAAGAGCTGCCAGCCAAAAATGCAGTAAACATCCACATTCAGATGGTATTGCTTCTTGTAAGGCTTGAAGTAATTGGAGAAAAGGCACGGGCAGTAGAATACAGCCCATGCAAGTTTCCCTTTGAACATTATAGGACGTTTTGCAAACTGAATACAGAAATGGTTGCACATTTGGCTGATGATACTTCTTTGCTAACATCTGAAGCCTCTCAATAAGTATTTCTAAGGTCATAATAATTTTTGTTTTGGAAACTTAAAATATGTAAATATGTACCATTTAAAAATTGTCAAGATAGTTCTGCTCAAAAATTCTTGCTGTGCTTTTTTGCTTTGTGTGTTTAATGATTTGCCTACACTTTATAAGTAAAACATCTTTTTAAAAATAGTGAAAATTATAGATCCTTAGCATGAAATCGGTATTACGAATACTTTTCCTGTCAGCGTACAAGAATCTTAACAATTCACAAAGAGATAGGGAAGTCTTGGAATTTATGTGGGTCCTCCTTTCTAGGCACCTACATTTTCAGCACCACAGAAGAAGTGGGAGAACAAGACTGCTATTCCATAGAAACAGAGTGAACCCATCCTACAATCTTTTTTTTAAAACCAAAAATAACGAAGGAAGAGCCCCATGGTGCAGAAGCCACCCAGCTGGCTTCAAGTGTAGGAGTGAGGAATTAAACTCGGTTCTCCAGATTAGAGTCCCACACTCTTAACCACTACATATGTGCATATTTATATGCCTTTGATAACATATTTAAACAGTTTTGATTGTAAAGTTGTACTCAACACTAGACATGGGCACGAACCAAAAAAATTTAATGAACCAGTGGTTCGCGGTTCGGTGCCAACAATGATCCCGAGATCACAAACCACAACGAACATTTCCCGTTACCGAATTGCTTCGTGGTTCGTTGGGCGCCGAATGGCCCCCGTGGCACTTACAGAGCCCATATTCCCAGGGAGTCTTTTGCAGGCTCTCCTACAGCCATCACCCAAGTTTGGACAAGATTGCAAAAGGGATCTTGGAGTTATACCCTCTCCAATCCAAGGCCCCCAGGAAACTCTTACTCGATACAATTAGAGCCACCGGTTGACGTTGGCCCAGTGTACAGAAGGTGGGTGCTGACGGCAGCCACCGGGCCTGGCGAGCATGGGGATGCAGTGACGAGCCGCCTCCCCTCAGGGGGCAGGGGGGTCTGGCTGCTCGCTGGAGGCACCTCCCATGTACCCACCCGCCAGGTCAAAGAGGAGCGCGCTGGTATTCCCAGTGCAGGCTGGAAGGTGTGACCTGGTGGCGTCCGCCAGGCCTGGCGGGAACAGGGAGGTGGCAGCAAGCCGCCTCCCCTCAGGGGACGGGGGGTCTGGCCGGTGTGGCTGATCGCCAGCGGCACCCCCCATGTGCTCGCCCACCAGGCCAAAGAAGAGCACACTGGTATTCCCTGCGACGGCAGGAATGTGGGTGATGATGGCGGCTGGCAGGCACGGGGAGGCAGCAGGTCTGGCCACTCGCCGGCAGCACCCCCCATGTGCCCGCCCGCCAGGCCAAACAGGAACTCACTGGTATTCCCGGCACAGGCAGGAAGGTGTGTACCGGCGGCGGCAGCCAGGCCTGGTGGGCACAGGAACGGGGGTTCTGGACGCTCGCTGGTGGCACCCCCCATGTGCCCGCCCACCAGGTCAAAAAGGAACGTGCTGGTATTCCCAGCGAGGGCCAGAAGGTGTGTATTGGGGCGGCCGCTGGGCCTGGCGGGCACGCCTCCCCTCAGGGGGCGGGGGGGGTCTAGCCGCTCGCTGGCGGCACCCCCCATATGCCTGCCCGCCAGGCCGAAGGGGAGCGAGCTGGTATTCCCGGCATGGGTGGGAGATGACATGACATTTGGACAGGGGCCTGATCCCCCAGCAATTGCGGATCCTCACCTCGTGGTCCCATTAAGGAAAATTTCGACAGCAGCCGACAGTACCCACCTTTCTGCCTTGCCGGAAAGGATGGGAGTGAGAGGACCTGTCATCATGAGGAGGAGGAGGGGGAAGATCCCTCAGCAACCGTGGGTCCTCACTTGTGGGTCCCACTGAGGAACAGTGCAGCAGCGGCAGCCAGCAGCTGACACCTTCCTGCCTTGACGGAAGAGATGGAAGGGAGAGGACCTGTCGTCATGAGGAGGGGGAGGGGGAATATATCTCAGCATCCGCGGGTCCTCACCCGAGGGTCCCACTGAGGAACAGTGCAGCGGTGGCAGCCAACAGTACACACCTTCCTGCCTTGCTGGAAAGGATGGGAGGGAGAGGACCTGTCATGTGGGGGGTAAGTGGGAAGATCCCCTTGCAACCACCAGGCCAAAGAGGAGCGCACTAGTATTCCTGGCGTGGGAGGGAGAGGACGTGTCATTTGGACCGAGGGCCTGATCATCCAGCCACCATGGGTCCTCACCCGAGGGTCCCACTGAGGAACAGTGCAGCGGCAGCCGCCTCTTGAGCCATCAGCCTCAAGGTTGTAAGCGGCGCTGTCCCAGACCCGGGAGGACAACCTCCGCCAGCACGGCCTGCTGGAGCGCTCTGCTCTCACCAGCATCACCCTCAGGGCAAAGTGATCCTCCCACTGACCCCAGCTCAGAAGAGCTGGTGGCCCCCTTTCTCCCCCCAATGTATGTTTCACTGGGTGAGGAGGGAGACAGGCTCGGGTGGTGCCTCTTCAGGTGCCGAATCAGGGCCGTCGAAGACAGTTGCTTTGGGTTTTTGCCCCGGCGCACCAGGACATCACAGGCATGGCACTGCACCACACAGCGGTCATCAGGAAGGGCCCGAAAGTGCCTCCATATGGAGGAGTTGTAACACCGGCCACTAACTGTCCCAGGGGAAGGAGGATGAATGGTTACATTCCGCGCTGCGGGGCTGGACACGGACAACGGGGTGAGGGGTGGACTGCGGGAGGGGACACCACCGAGACTTTGGGATGGGGACGGGAGGGATCTTTCATAACACACATACCATTCCTCCAGGGATCCATCGCCTGCCCACCCCTCCTCAAAATGTTGGAAGAGATTCTCTCCCCCCTATGCAAAGACCTCTTGGGCCTCCTCCACAGCCCACATAAGTGAATTTGGGGGAGCGGGAGGACTCTCTGCGGCCCCTGAGCCACACCCAATACTGCTTTCCACAACTGAACCAGGAGGACTTCCATCGCACTTCACCCCACAACTACCCTTGGCAACCAACAAAAGAGGACGACTCCTTGTGCCACCAAACTAGAATTTAGGAGGACAGGAAAGGAGATGACTCTGTCTGCCCTCTGCCGCGGTGCCCACTGAGCTTGGCCCCAGGGCCTGGCAGCAGCCCTGGCACCAGAAGGAGGGAGGGAATAGAGCCCTAGCCCACCACTCCCACAGACCTGAACAGATTAGGCACTAATGTGAGCCCTCAGCCGAGGTGCCTACTGAGCTTGGCCCCAGGGCCTGGTAGCAGCCCTGGCACCAGAGGAAGGGAGGGATTAGAGCCCTAGCCCACCACTCCCACAGATCTGAACAGTTCATTGTGTGAGCCCTCAGCTGAGGTGCCCACCGAGCTTGGCCCCAGGGCCTGGCAGCAGCCCTGGCACCAGAGGGAGGGAGGGACTAGAGGCCTAGCCCACCACTCCCACAGACCTGAACAGATCAGGCACTGATTAATAATAATCAATGTGAGCCCTCAGCCAAGGTGCCCACTGAGCTTGGCCCCAGGGTAGCAGCCCTGGCACCAGAGGGAGGGAGGCACTAGAGCCCTAGCCCACCACTCCTACAGATCTGAACAGATCAGGCACTAATAACACTGTGTGAGCCCTCAGCTGAGGTGCCCACTGAGCTTGGCCCCAGGGCATGGCAGCAGCACTGGAACCAGAGGCTGGGGCTTCAGCCATAGCCCAGCACACCAAGATGCCTGGACAGAACAGGCACAGAGACTAAGAATAATAGTAATAATAAGAATCATAATTAAAACGATTAGGATTATGATAATAATAAGAATCATTTGGTGAGCCCTCAGCCCAGGTGCCCAACGAGCTTGGCCCCAGGGCCTGGCAGCAGCCCTGGCACCAGAGGGAAGGAGGGACTAGAGCCCTAGCCCACCACTCCCACAGACCTGACCCAATCAGGCACTGATCAATAATCAATGTGAGCCCTCAGCCGAGGTGCCCACTGAGCTTGGCCCCAGAGCCAGGCAGCAGCCCTGGAACCAGAGGAGATAGATCCCTATCCCTCAAATCCAAGCTGAATTAGTCTCTCTCCCTAAAGGCTAGCAAATGGCAAGCAAGAGCTCTGTCCCACTCCACTGCTCGCTGAAAGTGAACCCCAGCCTGGGAGCCCACGGCTATTTATAAGCACAGGTCCCATTGAGCAATGCAGGAGGTCTGTGTTTGGCCGTCAGAGCTGCCTGTCAGGGTTTGCAGGGATGAGATGGGAGCGCCCATGGCTACAGGACACCCCCTTCCCCCTCCCTCCCCCCTGGGTGTCTTCTCCCAACTTGTAACCACTTTGCAGCTCCGTGGTTCGACGGAAGACCTGCTGATCAAGGTACGCTGGGCTTCCATTCGGGTTCCCAGGGCGACAGAAGGAGCGCAGACAGAGTTCAGGCATTCCCCTGGCTCCATTGCCAGGGGAATTGATTGCTGGCGCCTGAGTGTCTGCCTTTCCGAACCACGGCTGAATACACCGAACCAGGCTTTTACTGACTGCTGGTTCGTTGGCTGTGGCCGATAACGAATCACCGGATCGCGATCACGCGATCGCCATTTTCATGGAGTTTTGAAGTTCGTAATGAGGTTTGTGCCCATCTCTACTAAACAGTTCCTCCATTAACCTTGGTTTAATTTGAAATTAGAATGACTATGGTTTCCCAAAAAGCCAGGCTAGAAATCTCTGGTCACTTGCCGACTACTTATCCCTCTTTATCTTTTTATATTCCAGTAAGGTTTATTATCTAGTATGTGAATACATGATAATAGGAGCCCTGTGGCCAGGGGCGGCGCCAGGGTTTCTGGCGCCCGAGGCTGGGGGCAGTGTCAGGTCCGTTGCTGCCCCTATGCATGCGTACACAGTGCATGCGCCCTGGACAGCAAGCTGGCCCCATTGGTGCGGCGGGTGGCTGGGACGGTGTGCGGAGGCTGCCCGTGCTCCCAGTTGGGCGCGGTGGGTGGCTGGGGAGGTGCACGTGCATCCTCCCATCCCTCCCGCTCCGTTGTTCTGGATACCTGCCACACCTGGTCTGCAGCTGTTGCGCCCGGCTGGGGGCATGTGTTGGCGGCAGCTGCAGTGAGGGGTGGGACTCAGGGACTCAAGGTTGACTCAGCCTTCCATCCTTCCAAGGTTGGTAAAATGAGTACCCTGTTTTCGGGGGGTAAACTGGGGAAGGCAATGGCAAACCACCCCATAAATAGTCTGCCAAGAAAACATTGTGATGTGACGTCCCCCCATGGGCCAGTAATGACTTGGTGCTTGCAGAGGGGACTACCTTTACCTTTACCTAACATGAACGAAAGATTCATTATGATCTTCCATGGGTTTTTCCCCCCGCTAATTCATTCGGATCTTCCATGGGTTTTTTCCCGCTAATCGCTAATTAGCAGCCCTGGGTAGCTGCTTTGGAGAGGTTGCTGGATGAGAGGGAGTATGTAACCCTTTCCATCCAGACCTCTTTCATGAATTAAAATGCCCCTTCAATGCTACTATTGGCTGGGAATGGGGAGGGAGAGACAAGTTCAGGCCACTTATACATGTCTTTTCCCTCATGCAAAGGTAATTGCCTCTTTCACCCAGTAGTCCTTTCTCAGTCTTCAAAGTAGTAGTCTGGGCTTCATCATTCAGTTTAGTTTTTAAAAAGGAGAAGATACCATTGCCATCCATAGATCTTTTGCATCTTGTCATATTTGTCCCTAAGTCCTGTGTCACTGACTCATAGAGACTCCTGGAAACTCACCTAACTAGAACTACAAGACCTAAGTGCAAATTGAATCCAGAATGAGGCATTCCAGAGATGCTGAATTGCTTCTGGGGCCTTCTCAAGCCATAGCCAGGCAACTTCTTGAGGTGGGAGAAGACCCTAGTCCCAGCTCCACACAGTTTGAACTGCTGGTATATGGGTTGCCAGGCTGTTATATGGGTTGCCAGGTTGTGTTCTGGGCTAGGCATCCTCAGTATCCACATTGCACAACTAACAGAACCAGTCGAGTCACAGTGTTCATTCGGGGGGGGGGGTGCTTTAGAATTTAAACTATGAGTCCATTTTGCCCACCATGAAGCCCACATCCCAAGTAAAGGACATAGCAGGCAGAACAGGTTCAGCCTCTGGCAAGGGTCCCCTGACTTCTTCAACAGGACTAGCTACTTTGTGCCTGCCTGCATGAGGAAATCAACTATTCTCCCCATGTTTGACCAGCCTTACTTAGCATACAGTTGGGTACGAAAGAGGACACTTGTGGAGGTAGAGGAATGAAGCGGTGGAGTGTTGTATGTGGATTAGGTCCCAACTAAAAGATCTGCATATGTCAGTGATGTAATGGATAGAGTGTCAGGCGAGTATCTGGGGAGACCTGGGTTTGAATCCTCCTTTTTATCATGGAAGCTCGCTGGGCGACCTTGGGCCCATTGCAAACTCTCAGTCCTGCCTACCTCCCAGGGTCATTGTTGTGGGAAAATGGAGGAGGGGAGGATGTTCTCCGTTTTGAAGGCCCTGGCTGAGGGAGAAAAGCGGGATATAATAAGGTAAAGGAAAGAGTGGTTCCCCCTCCTATGACAGCTCTCTAACTCCCCCGTCACGTTGCTCCTGGGGAGTCCCTGTTACCTAAGGAGCAACATTTCAGGTTGCATTTTTGACTGTATCATGAAGGGGAAGTAGGAGAAGTTGCACATACATGCACAGAATTAATACAAGATCCAACCCATGTGTTTGTCTGGTTCTTGTACTAAGAATGTATGTTTCTTTTGATACTGTTTGTACCTTCTAGCTCTCTGAGCCTAAATCTTCATTTGCTGTAGTTGAATCCGTTGCACTGACACTGAGCTACTTCCATCTTATCTGCCCATCTCTCAGTAGTCTTTAATGTCAGTTTCTGCTTGTCTGGCCCTGGCAGTCCTGGCTACCTTGTGCTGGAATCTTTCTGCATCCTCATGGAAGTCAGTCATAGACAAAACAGGACAGATGGCATGGAAATGGAAACAGAGCTATTAGCCCATCTAGCTATCCCTTCTGCCAGTAAAAGAAAGGATGTCATTCATTTCAGTCGCAGCTGAGAGGAAAGAAAATGATTAACTTTTACCCAAGCTGAAAGTTCATTTCCATAATATATATGATCTTCAACTGCTGTTTTTCTCATTTTCCTGCAGGATGAAGTATCTCATACACCTTAAAAGAAACTGTAAATATTTAGAACAAGAATTTGCCCTTGATCCTGGTACCTCTTTATGGCACTTACTTGCAAAGAATTACGCTTCTCATTTAGTAATCTTCTAAGTTGCATGAAACAGCTGTCACTTAAAATGTTATTGTTTTGATGCTGACTACCCTGAACTAGCTGCTGTCAAATCCCCTGAGCACGTATGACCCCCTTCCAAAGATGATGAGGAAGATGCTTGAGTGAAATCCAAGATTTCCTCTGCAATGGACTGGTCGACCTCATAAGATTCTCAATACCTTTCTGAAGCTCAACAGGCTCCAGAATTGGCCAGAAGTAGAACCAGACATTCCTGCACTATGGAGCCATTCTGACCACCATGCCTGTAAGAAGAGACTACCAAAACATTCTCAAGCACTCTTGTAAGTTAACACACATCAGCGGTGGGATTGCAGTGCCAGACTGTAGCCCTATTAAAAGTAATTAGATAATTGAAGAAGGGAGGCAGAATTCTGTACATAGGCTACTGGTTCCCAGCTCTGACATCTGAGTTGGGTACAGCTAAGTTGTGGATAGCTGGGAGCTGGTACAGCTAATTTCTTTCCTTCCCTGGAAAATATTTGCCCAGCTCCAGCGTTTCCATTATGTTTTGCAGTATAGTGCCTTGCCTCATGACCTGGATGCTCCATAATGTTCCCTCTGACAACATAGTCACTGGACCTAACAATTCCAGTCACGCCGTCTCAGGTTCATTCAGTTGTTCATCTTCCAACGATATATATGCTGTCAAGTGTCAGCAATGCCCTTCTACTCTCTGCTCTGAACAAACATGTCGGTCCCTACACAAAAGAATAAATGGATATAAAACTGCCATTAAACTAAGAACTCTAAAAAAAATGGGAGAACATTTTAATCTTTCAAGACATTCCTTTGCTGACCTAAAAGTGGCTGTCCCCAAACAAAGGAGCTTCAAGGGCAGATTACAAGGTGAGATTGCTGAATTTGTGTTCGTTTACTAGGTCAGAACAATTGAACCCCCGGGGTTAAATAGAGACATAGGATTCTTATCTCACTACAGTTGCTAATTTCTGATCTAATCAAACTGCACTGTATCTTTACATCCTGATTCTCCCTTCTTTACTTCACCCAAACCCCCTCCTTACTGGGATACAAAGGCTCAGGGATCTCCACTTCTCCCTGTATCTGAAGAAAGGACTTGGTTCTGACCCTTGAAAGTTTATACCATGAAAATCTTTTTGGTCTTTAAGGTGCTACTGGACTCAATTCCTGTTCTACAGGACTGTGTTTCTTTTGCTATACTTCGCAGCAAAAAGGTACAAATGAAAAGCTCGTAATGTTTCAGTACAAGAATTCACAAATCTCTTTCCGACAGTGGTTATACTTATTATTATTTGGGACCTCCTTTCAAACTATTTTATGAGTTGATCTTTTTATTTATTTTCATTTCTAGTCTGCCTGTCTCCCTGGGACTTACAAACATGAATCAATCAAACATGAAAGTTAAACTACCTGAAATGCGCAACATTTTTCAGATTGCTAAAATTATTTGAAAATCTTATCCCAAATCCTGCTGTACTAGTAGATATATGTTTAGGAAAAGATGTCAGTGCTGATGCTTTTTAAAATTGTTGGCTTCTATGCCATCTTTCTCCTGAAAAGTACCCAAAGCAGCCCACAAAAATTGCAAAATATATTTAAATACCACAATATTTGTAAATCGTAGTTGTGTTTGTTCTTGGAACTTTTTTGGGGGGAAGTGGGTCCATAAAGTAACTAGATGCAGATTGCAGTGTAAATTTGTGCATAGTCTTAAAGAATATTATGCATGAAAATATTCACACTTTTCTGAACTAGGAGTTTTCAAATGAGCACAAACTAAAAATGTATCGTATTGTCGAAGGCTTTCACGGCCGGAGAACGATGGTTGTTGTGGGTTTTCCGGGCTGTATTGCCGTGGTCTTGGCATTGTAGTTCCTGACGTTTCGCCAGCAGCTGTGGCTGGCATCTTCAGAGGTGTAGCACCAAAAGACAGAAGTCACTGAGAGGAACTACAATGCCAAGACCACGGCAATACAGCCCGGAAAACCCACAACAGCCATAAAAATGTATTATGCCTATAAATCTTAACATTAATCCATTTCCTCACTGAGCTGAGGGGAAGTTTCTTCATGCTGCTACTCCTAAAGCAAATGACATGAATTGAGCAGGCACCAACGGCCTCAGCAACAAAGCAACAAAATGGTGAATAAGAGGAAAGAGCATCTCCTCACACCTCAAGCCTCTGGTCTCACCTGAGTCTAGGCAGGTACAATGTCTCGTGTAAGCTGCCTTGACTTCCTATAAGTTAGAAAGGCTAGCTGCATTTCTGTCTTAAATAAATAAATACATTAATTAATAACTGTCTTAAATAAATTAATTAAACAAATGTCACATAGGGAACTGCAGAGAGATCCCAAAGTATCAGTATATAGTTGAGACTCAACTATTCAGAGACTCTTGATGCTGAATAATGCTGGATGTAAAAGGTGCAAGTAATGAAACTGATTAAGATTTTCTGTAAATAAAAAGAAATGAGGAGAAATACAAGAATAGATAAAAAAATACAAGTAACTAAAGCAGGAACTGTGGGAAAAATCAGTGTAAGTGATGTGCAACTAGGATTGCCAGGCCTCCTCAATCTCCCAGCAGGGGGACGGGCCTGGCACTCACCTTTTGGGAGAGGGTGGTGCATGCGCACAGAGCGTGCGTACCCCCCACAGGCGCGATGACATCACTTCGGGGTGACATCATTGTGTGGCTGGGTGCTGCAGAATGTGCCCCAAACGGGCCATTCTGCTGCGGATTGGGCCCGGTTTTGAGGCGATGCGGAGCGCAGGAGCATTCCTGCACTCTGCAGCGCCTCAAAACGGGCCCGATCTGCAGCAGAACAGGCCCATTTTGGGCACTGCGGAGCTCAGGAGCGTTCCTGCACTCTGCAGCACCTCAAAAATGGGCCCGATCCGCAGCAGAACTGGCCTGTTTTGGGCCTTGCGGAGCTCAGGAGCGTTCCTGTGCTCCGCAGTGCCTCAAAAACGGGCCCGATCTGTGGTAGAACGGGCCCATTTTGGGTGCTGTGGAGCACAGGCGCGCTCCTGCGCTCCACAGCTGCAGAAAATGGGCCAATTTGCTGCGGATTAGGCCTGTTTTGAGCGCTCCGGAGTGCTGGAGCGCTCCTGTGCTCCACAGCAGCCCCGTTCCGGGCCAAAACGGGCCTGATCCCGGCGGCTGTGGTGCGCGGGAGCGCACTGCATGGCGGGGGAGCACACAAGGAAGGTGCGCGTCCCCCCCGGCTGCTCAGGTAAGTGGGGGCGGAGAGTGGGGAGCAGGGGCGGGAGATCCCCTGCCCCCACCGGGGGTCTGGGATCCCTATGTGCAACTTAATTCCATTATCAGCATGTGCCTCTATGTGAAGAGCTGAGTCAAAATGTTAGGGCAGTTTAAATACAAAAACATCAAAATCATTGTTAAATTAGTTTCAGTCCTCAGGACTTTACTCTTAAGTCTGCCACAGTCTGAATGGACAGAGCAACTAATGCTTATGTAAAGTCTAAAATACACTCTACCTGATAATTATAAAAATGTAGTGTGAAAGTAAGAAATAAATATTAAATGGACTTTGAAAACCAATATATTGTAGCAGAAATAAAGGAAAGCAAACTTCTATCCTTTGAACTATTGTTTTATTTAATTATTTAACTGATGTCCAGTAAATGAATTTGGTATTATCTCATGCTTCTCAACCCAAACAATTTCTAAACTTATGAAGGGTAGTAATATGGAATATTTTGTTTGCAAGCAAAAAGAGAAAGCTGCTTCTCACCAGTCTCTTCCATTGGCTGTTGCTACATCTCTCAGGTTATTTATTTAACTAGAGGCACATGGAAATGGGCTTGGGAAGAAAATGAATTGTGGAGTTTAGGGCTATTATCCCCTTCATCCCTTTGTCTTAATATGCTTTTACATTCTTGCCAGGTAAGCCATATAATGAGCACTCTTTTGTTATATAAACAACAGAATTTAACAATGTTGGTGGCGGCAAATCAGTGATATTTTTTCCTCTAGGCTTCTTGACTCATGGCCACAAGTTCTTCCTCATGAAAGGCAGCTAGAAGGACTCTGGATAAACTTGGTTAGTTTATTCACAGGACTTTCATCTTGGAAAAACAAAGAGCAAATATTAACTATTTCTTATAGATTTATATGTCCTACAATATCACAAAATCACACAAATCAGCTTTTAGGTAAGGTTAGGTTACTTATTTAAAACTACATATGAGCGCTTGCAGGAAATAAATTATTAGCTAGTGTATAGAGTGTACCCTGTTCCTATTTTTTGTGCTGGTCTTTGACCATAATAAATAACTCATTCATTCAGACTGGACCTGTCGGGATTCAGATGCTTAAAGATGAGGTACCCCTAACCTAATTCAAACATTTTTAAGCAGGCTTTCTTGAAAATGTATAAGAACCACATTTTTTTTGTAAGAAGCCTGAACAATGCTTTCTGTTGACCAGCATCTTTACACACTAAGATTGTTGTAAAACATTTTAACTGTATGAAAGAGCAGTTTTAGGTGAATATTCCACCTTTATGTTATCTTTCCCCTAATACAGTGCGCATGACCTGATGGTTTCTTGACAAACGTGGCTTCTAAAAAGACAATTTGATTAATCTTTTGTTAGCAAAAACTGATTGAACTGACAATAAGATCTTGCTAACAGAAACTCTGGTTTCATCGTATTTCGGTAAGCTTGTTTAGGTCAAACTCCAGTAGGAATGCCATCTTCTAGGTGGGGCTTGGAGTTCTCCAAGAATTACAACTGATCTCCTGACTACAGAGATCAGTTCCTCTGGAGGAAATGGCAGCTCAAGATGTATAGCATCATATCTCCACCAAGCTCCCTCCCCTTTCCAAACTCTGCCCTCCCCAGGCACCACACCTAAATCTCCAGCAATTTCCCAAGCCAAGGTTGGCAAATGGCAACCCTAGACTCCACCCATCAGCTTGAGAAATCACAGGCCTTGAACATCAAATATAATATGAATTTATGGCAACCTGCAGATTCTTCAGAAGGCTTCACTGTCTGGGGAACCATGGAGGTAGTATGCAAAAGGTATCCTTCTTCCTGTCAAATCATATGACTCTTGGAAATCCAGATCAGAAAAGGAAGCTCCCTGGCTATTTGCTCTGTGCTCAGTATTGTACTAGTAACGCTGTGATATGGCACTTAAAGCTCTAGGGGGCCTGAAGCGAGTATTACAAATTCAACTAAAATGCTCATGAAAATGAGCTGTATAGTAGCCTATGAGCTGGTCTGCAATGGCCTCAGGAAATCCCTCTGGCTATGCTGGTCCTTTTTAACAACTACATGTCTCAGGCCCAAAGGGAAACCTTGTGTCACCTTCCTGACCAGAATTGATCTTACATTATGTCTAAGATGTATTGTTTTATTATCTTCTTATTTTCAAGCAATTATATCTGTCACTTTCCTCCAGTTGGAAACATGGCATACTTCTTGCTATTCCCTTGACTTTAAGTCTTTATTTTTTTTAAGTCTATATGCAGGATTGGCCTCTGTAGAGCAGGCTGCTTATGGAAGTAATACTACAATCAATGTGCTTGTATGTGCATCACTGTGTTTGTTAAGGAGGTGTCTGAAATAAATGCAAGGTTAATTGAATTTGGTCATTTCCTTGTGTTTCTTTTGGAACAGTAATATTGCACAGATGTGTTTTGGCTGTATGAATCAGTATTTTTGGTGTTTTCCAGCCTTTGACAAATATATTGTGATAACTTTATATCAGGGTCTGTATATTCATGCCCAGATCCCTTTCCTGTGCTTCCCGTGACCATCAGCAGGCTTTGCTTTGGTGTTGCAATAGAAACAAGTATGTGTGACAAGCACTTCCTTTCTCCATAATTTTTGCCCATTCCTTTTCATGCAATGAGATGTGTATGAGCCTGATGTAAGAACAATGTGCACGTCTTATTATTAGATGAAGTACACAGCTTTTGCTTTGGGGATTGTGAAGAAATACAAGTGATTTGCAATAGAAAAGAGCAAGAGTCCAATAGCACTTGTAAGACTAACAAAATTTGTGGTAGGGTATGAGCTTTCGTGAGTCACAGCTCACTTCTTCAGATATCTTGATGACATGAAGTATCTGAAGAAGTGAGCTGTGACTCAAGAAAGCTCATACCCTACCACAAATTTTGTTAGTCTTATCAGTGCTATTGGACTCTTGCTCTTTTCTACTCCTACAGACTGCCACAGCCACCCATTTTAATCTATCTCCATGGAAGTGATTTGCTGTTTTGGTTTATCCTGTTTTCTATAACATCTGAAGCTGGTCTGAGATCAGTTTACTGGTCGTCTGTTAAAGAATCTGTTTGATAGAGCATGACAAGAAAAAAAGCATTTTTCAGCATTCCTGTGCAGTCAGACTTCTTTCCTGTCCTCACAATTTATTTATTTATTTAATTCGATTGGTATTCTGCCCTCCCCACATCAGCAGGCTCAGGGCAGATTCCAATTAATACAATAATATAAAATACAAATACCTTTAAAACCAATAAAACATCTTAAATTTTTTTTAAAAGAACACACAAAGTTAGGCACCTTCTTCCTGCTGCTTCTTCCCACTTGTATCAGGGCAGTAGAGGAGGAAGAACCAAAGGGATAAAAGGGGAGCATGTCCCTTAGGCTTTGCTGGCATGATTTCACTTTGGGGAAGAGATGGCCGAGTTGAAAGCAGTGTATGGTGCCTTATACAATGGTTGTTACCTAAGTGGTGTTTGTTCCCAGGCATCTGTGCTGAGAAAGCAAAGATGGTCCAGCAAATCACAGTGCACAAGAGATTTCCCTGCATATTTCAGCTTAGCTAAGTCTTCTTCTATATCTTGATGACAGGAAGCCACATGTTTCTTTCATGCTGATCTGACTTAGCAAGGGCTCTTGCTAAGAGGACTTTGCCAAGACAGAATACTGGAGTGGGAACATGCAACTGGGATTCCTGTATCCATACACTTCTCACATCATGACCAGCTGCCTTAATACATAATCCTTGACAGCTCATTATTGTCCTAGCTATACTAGGAAAGGCCATTGAGTTCTTGATCATACCTCAATGTTCCCACTATCACAGGATTTTGAAGCCAAATACTAGGATGTACAAAACTATAGGATTCCTTGGTGGTCAATAGGAGCATTCACTGTAGTGCTGTATCTGCGCAAATGATCTATAATCAGTAATGATTGAAGATGAGACACCTCAATAGATACTCAGACACTTCCTTTGGGAACATTCAGTTCACAGACCTGACAGGTAACTATGGTGTCAGGTTTACTGCATTTAATAAGCAAAGAAAAGTTGCTATCCTGATTTTTTATTGTGAAATCTCTTACAGTGCAGTCCATTCTAAGTCCATGAGACTTGAGTGGGTTTAGAATGGTTTAGAGCAGGCTGAATGAGCTTGTCAGTGCTTCGAAGCTAAGCAGGGTCGTTCTTAGTATTTGGATGGGAGACCATTAAGGAAAACTGGGGTTGCTATATAGAAAATTTCCTCTACTTGTCTCTTGCCTGGAACACCCTGTGGATGGGGTTGCTGTGAGTCAGTTGCAAGGCCACTGTACATGCTTCAGCATTGCTTAGGATTGCAGTGTTACTTTTTTCACTCCGCTTTCTAATTCCTTGTTTAGATTCCGCAGTCCCAAAGTAAGCATAAGCCTTGCTTTGAACTTTGGTGTTGTGAAAACATTAACTGAAACCATCAAATTCTGTTAGACTGGTGGCACATGAGGCTTCTTGTTCTTGGTCTTTAGCAGAACCACCTCTTTTCCATATGAGAAGAGAACTCTCACAATCTGAGTATGAGCTAATCTGTGTATAACTGCTCATTTACACTGTTGCTTTGGCATGTATCTATGGAATACAGACACTCGCCCAGGTATGTTATGTTTTGTAACATTTATTTAGCTCTAGCCATGCACTAGGCTATCTAAATACTCAAACGTGTATTTCATTTATTCCCAGGAAGCTGTCCCTTAGTCATTGTTTTACATACATATGGCAGGGGGTGGTCATCATAACTTTGCAGAAGAACCTCAAAAGTGAAGTCAAAAGAAGGACCGTACAAGCATCAACTGCTTCTTGTATTTACTCAAGGCTGTACTTCAGCAACTGTGATTTAATATTTTTTAACATACCTAAGGATTTCCTGACTCACCAGCCACCATTATAACATCCTGTTTTCAGTTGCTTATAACATTGTCAAATTTTAACAATGCATTGACTTTCTGCCTTAGGCTGATTTCTTTTATTTGCAAAGTTTCATCAAATGTGGCTCAGAATTTTCAGAGTGTAGGGAGATGGAAGAATATTCTTTTTTTGCCAATGAAATAAAAACCTTGCACCTGTTCCTGAGCAGTGCTCTGGAGCAGGAGTGTCAAACTCAGTCTTTGGGGAGAGTTAAATAATTCATTCACTTAGGGGATGTGGTTAGGGAGTACTAAAACTCAGTGTTTCTGATCTGGTGATTTCATTACTAATAACATGAATTAGCATTTGGCTGTTAGAAGCACAGGTGACAACTCCAGCCTGCATGTAATTTTCTCTTTCTGATTGGCTGCCTGACTCCCTTCTCTCTCCTGTGTATGTGTGCAGAAGTGAAGGACACAGAGCTTCTGAATGTGATTGCAATGACCCATACCCTTCAGGGTATGGTTTGCATGTAGCTGAGTCCTCTTTTCCTTGGGGAAAGTGAAATGAGTAAATCCTCTTAGCTGCTTATGTATTCAAATGTGTCCATTAGCAACAGGGTTGCTAAGTGCTCTGGGGGTCAAAATGGGGAGTTGGAGTAGGGGCAAGTAGTTATTCTGCCCATGCACTCCTGCATTGCCAGAAAATGATATCATTTCTGATTCTGTGATTTCCAGCATGATGGAAATGATGTAATGGGTTTTGACGAGGGCTGATTCTCTAAACATTGGCCCAAAACTTAGTGACTGGAGCTGATTTTTAGGGAATTGGCTCCCAGTGCGACCTATCACTTCTACGTAGTTCTAGAAATGTCATTTTTGGTGTGACAAGTGGACATGCATGCACTGTGTGTGCATGCATCCGGCCGTTCCGGGTGCCGTTTTGTTCCACTAGCTAGGTGAGTAGGGGACAGAGGCCAGTGGAGGGTGGGGGGTTTTCTACAACAGCAGGGGACCTGGAAGGCCTATTTACCAAAGTTGTTTAGAGAGAAATGGGTGCCATGCTGGTTTCATACTGTGTCTTTCTCACCATCTCCCCACCCCAATCCTGATTCTGATGTTAACCAAATGCTTCTGTCTATTTGAACAGTTTATGAAAATAAGGCAGTTTCACGTTCTTCTCATCTACAGAGTTATCCTGATCTTTTAGAGGCAGGCTTTGGAGAGTTAGGATCTATACAGATATATAAATATTTAATTTAGTATGTAAAATATTTTTGTTAGCACAGTCCATAATAATAACAAAGGTGGACTTCTTAGACTAACGCACAGGAACAAAGCAAACTTTAAAAAAATAAAACCAAGCCCTTGGATTTACTAGTAAAAATCTGATAGTGATATATTGGGTTTAATAGATGCACTATCTTTAAAAGTTGTTTGTTTATTGTTTATACCTATTGTTTTAATTGTGCTTATGAAAGCTAATGTGAGAGCATTTTGGTGGGAATGCAGGGTATATAGGTTTTAAATAAGTAAGTATTTGTGGAGAGCTTGTAACCACATACTTTGCAAAGTAAATGAAATTGCAAAAGGCTATCTAAAATTGTAGCAGCTGGATCCCAGATAACTCCTATGAGTATCTCCAAAGACCTTGGCATATTCAGTGAGATACTCACTTCTTGAGGACCACCTGCTGTCTACGCTACATTCTTTTAGGCACCAGGACAAAACGCTTCAGCTCTCTTCCCTCCTATTCTTTTAAATAAGGTCTACAATACCTTCCCTATGCTTGGAGCATGCTTGCTGGCCCTGCCTCACCTAGGGAGCAGCTCTGCATAATGTTGCTCTCTGCTAGCTTGTTCACTCTGTCTCCTGTCCCAGAGCCTTTCCCTTCCATAAGGGCTGACGCTGCTCTTCCCTTGAGGAAACTGCCTGCAAGAAAGCCAACCCTTGCCCTTCTTTGCCGTCTATCCACCCTCTCTCTCAGCTGGGACTGCCTTTTTATCAGATTCCAGCCTGTGGAAGAGGAAGCTATCTCACCTACTGCAGCCCTGCCCCACACTCACCCTGGCTGCTTTTATACTCAGCTGAGCTAGTGGCGGTGCAGCTCTTTTGGCCCTCCTACTTCACAATATAATTAAAAATGAATAAAATTGAAAATCATCACTCCAATGTAAATCGTCCTCCTAAAACCAAACCATTCTCATCTGTTTACTATTACAACTTAGTCTTCATTGTTAAAGAATAATATAATTAATATCATAATCGTCAGTATCGCTAATTTTCAATATGGACAAATTCGTAGATACTTAAATCTAGAGACTAGAGCCATGAACAGACAAGACAGGGTTTTTTTACAAACCTAAAAAAAGTCTGAGGTTTGCAGAAAAATCTTTTTAAAAAATCTTTTAAGAAATATTTTTAAAAATATTTAAGGAGGGTTAAAACCCCAAAATAATAGAAGCAGCACCTATAGCTCTAAGAAATGCCATCTCAGTGGCCATCGTGGAAGTTGCTAAGCAGCCGCAACTGTATCACCAACTTTCAAGAATTGATTTCTGTCAGTAAAAGAGGAGGGGCTGTTTTGGCTTTGAGGGAGAACTTACTGGAGTCAGGCCCAGTAGAAACCACTGGGTGACTTAATACTATGCGACTTGCATAACTCACCCAGACCTGACTGGTTGCTGCTGTTTAACAGCAGCCACTCCATGAAACCCAGTGTAGTGTAGTGGTTAGAGTTTCAGACTAGGATCTTGGAGACCTAGTTTCAAATCGCCTCTCCCCCATACACTCTTAACCCAATTTACCTCACAGAGTTGTGATAATAAAATAAAATTAAAATTAAAAATTGCTTTGGGTCCCCATTGTGGAGAAAGGTGCAGTAGGAATGGAGTAATAATAAATATAGTGTAGATGAGGGCAGATAAAAGGTGGTTTGGTTGGTAGGTAAAAGGGCGAGAAGGAAATGGAAAAGGGTGAGGATATGGAGGCTTCCAAAAAGAGGAAAAGTGGAAGTACTTTGCGAAGGAGGAGGAGGATACAGGGGAAAGTCATTGCTAGATTTCTAGGGTTCAGCAAAAAAGGAGGGAGTCTCTGAGTAAAGACCAAGAGAATAGAAGGGGGAAATCCCCAGGGAGATAATCATAAACAACCAAATTGTTCTAATGTATATTATTATTACAAATAATTAGTGCACAGTATGAAATAATCATTCTATTCATAATTCAGTACCTAGAGTTTATAATTCTGTTCTCAGAGCCAAGCTACAAGTGACACCTTACACAGGTTGGACACTTGTCAGCTTCCCTCAAGTTTTGATGGGAAATGTAGGCGTCCTGGTTTTACAGCTTGGCTCTCCATTACAGCTGCAAGACCAGGATGCCTACATTTCCCATCAAAACTTGAGGGAAGCTGACAAGTGTCCAACCTGTGTCAGGCATCACTTGTAGCTTGGCTCTGAGTCTTTCCTAGATTAGAACCAAAGAAGAACGCCACGGTGAATCCTCTGGCGTTTACAAGGCAGAATTGCAGCCCTTGATCTCCCATTCCTAGGCTCTGCCCCCCACCACTCACCTGGCCAGCAGGGGGAAAAGGCGTGGGGATGGGCCACCCAAGGCATACTCCTGGCCCGGCATGATGATGTCACTTCCAGGAGTGACGTCATTGTGCAGGCCACAGGAATGCTCCTATGCCAATTTGAATCCCATTAATTCATTATCAGGGGCTGCATGGTGACATCACTCCTGGATGTGATGTCATCATGTCGATGCAGGGAACACATGCACATGTTGCGCATGTTCAAAGACTTATTGAAGGTGAGTGCTAGGTCCTACCAGGAGGCAATCCTAAAAGCCTATGGACTATATGCATGCACACTGTTTATGTTTATTATATTACTTTATTGTAATGATAATGCTGGAAAAGTATTCATATTTTAAGGCTTTTATTGCAACTTTTTCATTATGCTTCTAAATTATATTAATTTGTAAGAATATGGTTAAAATATGTTTGTGGGTTCTGTAGATTTCTCTTGTAAAGATAGCTTAAATGTATTGGGAATTACTCATCATGAAATCTTAACTGTGCCTTATCAGCATTGCCTGTTGCATCTTTTTTATGATCAGAGTGTTAGCTGCTCTGGTTCCTAGGTCGACGTCAAGGGGAATGGCCTCTGGGTTGCAAAATGTTGAAGGTTTTTTACATCTGAAACACAAAACCTGTTTGACCAGAGGTGACACAACAAAGAGTGGTGTGAGTACACCACAGGAAGTGACTCCTGTTTCATACCACTTTAGTTTTCAATTGTTTGTTTTCATACAAAAAAAATCAATACAAATTAAAACCAGTGTCAAATATGAACAATGGGTAATGGCATCAGCAGTGAAAATAAAGGCATATGCATTCTTAATGTTCTTTTTTAAAAAAAATTCTTTATTTAAACTATAAACCATAACATAATAAACAATAAACCTAGAGAATAAGAAAAAACACACAATTCTAAACATGACACACTAACAATACATATATCTATATAATTAAAAGGAAAAGGGAAAAGAAAACAAAAAAAACCTAGATGACACTACAGGTTGAGTTTCGATTTTCTCCACAACAAGTATATATCATTTCTAGAGTCACACTTATTCTAGGTTAGTCACAAAACCCCTCTTTTTTCTATTGTTCATGTTTCTTAATCCATAAATGCAGATGTCATCAAATCCTTGTTATCCATTTCATGCAAAAAGTCTATTAACAGTTTCCATTCAGTCAAGAAGTTAACTAATATCCTTTCTCTAATCAATGAAGTAAGTTTTGCCATTGACGGAAACTCCAAAACTTTTGTCAACCATTCCTCCACTGTAGGCAATGTTGTAGTTTCCACTTTTGTGCGTAAAGGACACTTGCTGCTATAATAAAGTATAAAAACAGCGTTCTAAAGCTTTTTTTCCAACTGGCTGTTCATTATTCCCAACAGAAAAGTCTCTGGTTTAAGCTGAAGTTTAATCTTCAAAATCTTCTGAATCAATGATTGTATCTGTAACCAAAAACTCTTTGCTTTCTTACATGTCTGCATTCTTAATATTCTTAATTTGTCCCAGGCACCATGCTGGAAATGGCTTGAAGGAGAAATCACTTCCCATTGTATATACACATACATTTCATTTGTCCCACTTTGGCCTTTAGTCGAATAGATTTGCATGGGAATTCAGGCATCTCCTCCTGGACTCTGATTGGTGTAGGAGTTAAGAGCAGCAGGACTCTAATCTGGAGAACGGGGTTTGATTCCCCACTCCTCCTCTTGAAGCCAGCTGGGTGACTTGTGTCAGTCACAGCTCTTCCAGAGCTCTCTCAGCCCCACCCACCTCACAGGATGATCGTTGTGGGTATAATAATAATATATTTTGTAAACGACTCTGAGTGGGCATTAAGTTGTCCTGAAGAGGATATAAGTCAAATTTATTATTATCCAGTGCTTATGCCCAAGTTATGTTCTGAGTGGTTATAATGTAAAAAGAGCTATTTTTTTGGTTGTTGTTGCTCCTCTGAGAAGGCCAAGCAACTACTTTCAATCCTATTTGTTTTTCTGATTCCACTTCTTCTAAGGGTAAGTCCCACTGGAAATGTTTTCCATATCTAGAGCAGGCCCAAGTAGATTCCTACAGACTTACTGTGATCCAATCAGGATTCATCCACTGGCCCAGTCCCAAATGACTATGATGTCCTCTGTCTGTCTGTCTGTCTCTCTCTCACACACACACAAATATTTCTCTGCCACCTCTTCAGAATATGGTGCATGACAGCTTACACTTAAAAAGAAGCCATTAAAAATGAACTGTTAGACATAAGCAGCATAAAAAACTGTCCATAAAAAAGTGCAAATTATTAAAAAGCTGATAAGCAAACTGGAAGACTAGAGCGACATTGGCAGAAGATTCAGGATTAATCAGACAGAGCCTGTCATAGAGCACACTTGCAGGAGGTGTCCTTAAAATCCCACCCAGATCAGTTGTTTAAAGTGGTTTGTGGCTTGGTAACATTGCAGTCCGACTCTGCTTGCAATGGAAATTTGGCTCCCAGCTGTAATATTTTTTGCCAAGTCCTTTGACGAAGTCTCTCTCATCTGTTCCGATTTGGAGGCCAAGTTAAGAACAGATCTGGTGTTAGAAGTGCCTTTTGATATGGATGCTTTCAGGCTGATATTGCCTATGAATGCTGACAGGGTCCTGGGGAGTGTGCACTGGACCCATGCCCATCCTGACTTTTAAAATCTTGTTGGGATAAGGTATTGGAACCATTAGTGAAAATAGTTATTTTTTCCCTGATGGAGGGGACTCACTTAGACCTTTGAAGAAGGCAGTTATTAGACATCTGCTTAAAAAACTCAGTTGGCAATGGCTAGGGATGAGGTGGTCAATTACAGACCAGTCTCCTGTTTGCCTTTTCTAAGGAAGGTAATAGAGTGTGTGGCGGTAGAGCAGCTACTCAGTTTCCTGGATGATACATCTGCACTTGCCCCATTTCAATATGGTTTCAGCCCTGGGTTTGATATGAGATAGTTTTAGTTGCACTGGTAGACGATCTTCCTTTTAAATTGGACAGGGGACAGTATTTCCTGCTGATACTGTTAGATCTTTCACCAGCCTTTGACACAGTTGACCATTCCATTCTTATCCAATGGCCTGAATAAGGAGTTGCTGTTAAGGGCATAGCTGTTTAGTGGTTTCAGTCTTTCCTATCTGATTGGGGTCAAAGAATCTTAATTGAAGGTGAAGAACCAACTGGGTGGGATTGTCTTCTGGAGTGCCACAGGGTTCTATTCTCTCACCTATGCTCTTTAATTTATATATTTAATTTATATATGTATGGATGAGATCAACCAGAGTTGGCGGGTTGGGTGCCATCAATATGCAGGTGGCACCTAACTCTGTATTTTATTATCCAACTCTCCAGATGAGTCTATCTTGGTTCTGAACTGGTGATTTGAGGCTGTGGTCAGATGGCTAAGGCAGAACAAGCTGAAGCTGAATCCAAAAAATACAAAGGCAATGCTGGTTCAGAAGGTTAATATTCTAGAGGGATTGAATCCATTTGACCTGGGTGGAGCAAAGTTGGCTATCTAAGAACAGGTTAAGAGCTTGGGGGAGCTCATAAACCCTGCCTTGCTCTTTGAAAAGCAGGTTGGCATGGTGGTCAGGAGCACCTTCTCTCAACTGCATCTGGTGTGCCAACTCTCCTGATATGTAGACTCAGCCTGTCTGGCCACATTCATCCATGTTTCTGTAACCTCACAGTTGGATTACTCTACATACGTCAGCCCCTTAAGACAACTCAAAAATTACTACACATCCAGAATGTGGCAGCCCAACTGTTGTCATAGGCTAACCACAAGGAACATATGTTGCCCATTTTAAAACAGCTACATTTGCGTCCAGTCTGTTTTTGAGTTCAATTCAAGCTGCTGGTTATGACCTTTAAAGGCCTTCATGATCTGAGACCCACATATTTGTAGGACAGTCTCCTTCCATATCTGTGTGCATCAGCTATGGTCCTTAGGCAGCCATTTGTTGGCTATCCAGCCACATAGGGTGGCCCATCTGGCATTGACCAGGGACTTGGCTTTTTCCATCATGGCTTCTGCTCTGTGGAATGGGCTCCCTGATGAGGTGAGGGGAAACCCCTCCATGGAGATCTTCGGGAGGCACTGCAAGGCCTGTCTGTTTGCCAGTTTTTTGTGGGACTTGGAATGGCATCAGGGAAAGAGAGACTTGGTGTTTCATGTTTATTTTGGTTCAATTGGATTTTTTTAAAAAAACTATCATTGTAAGCTGCCTTGAATCACATGAAAAGATGGGATATAAATATTTTAATAAAAAAATTAATAAAGATAAAAGCCTGGGTAAAAACATGTGTTTTAGCCTGGCACCTAAAAGAAAGTAAAGAGGTGCCAGGTGAGCCACAAGGAGGGAGCTCATTGCTAAGGTGAGGTGCCACCACAGAAAATGACCTGTCTCTAGGCACCACTGGCCTCACCTCTGAAGGTGGGTGCACAGAGAACAGGGCTTGAGAGGCAGATCTTAAGCAGGGGGCTGGATAGTATGGGAGGAAATGGTCCTTCAGGTACCCTGGCCCCAATTTATTTAAGACCTTAAGGAAAGAACCAGTACTTCAAATTGTGCCTGGAATCAGATGGGTAGCCAGTGCAGATCTTCCAGCGCATGGGTGATACAATCCCTGTAACTAATCCCTGACAGTAGACTGGCTGCCGCATTTTTGGCCAGGTGAAGCTTCCAAACTATTTACAAAGGCAGACCCAAGTAGAGCGTATTACAGTAATCTAACTTGAATATGATCAGAGCATGGATCACTACAACCAAATCATACTAAAAATTCAATTAGAATCTAGTGTTGTAAAAATTAACTAAGTCAGTTTTATTTAGATACACATTTTTTAAAAAGGATGTTGTTTGTTTGTATGGCATGAAAATGATAAATAAAGGTTTTTTTAAAAAAAGAAATATAGAGTAGACTGCGTAAAAGGGTAAGAGAGTAATGTGTAAATTCTAAACTGTGCCTTCTGTTTGAGTTGTCAATGCCATTGATTTGATTTGTCATTACTGAATCTATAATCCTCCCTAATTCCTTTTCTACTATCTGCCAATCATGGGTAATACATAGTGTTATATGGTTAATATTGTAATAACAACCAGGTATCATCTGTACTATTTGCATGAAGGCTGAATGCACAAATCGATTAATTCATGTAATTAACTAATTTTCATTAGTTAATTAATGTGTTGACTGCTGATCAAAAGCCCAGCACAGATTAAACATGCTGCAAGCAAAGAGAGCCTAAGTGTACTCCTCAGTACCCTGTAAGAAAAAGTTGCCAGCGCATTTGTTAACAAGGTTTGTGTGGTTTTTGATTGCTCCAGTGGTAAAAACCAGTGTGCTAGGAATTTTGTCTGAAGAACATAAAGGAATAAAGGAATCAAGGCCTCATAATTTCCAGGCCTTTCTGGAAATAGTAGTGTGTATTTTAACCCTTTTAAATTCATAATAGTGTCTATTTTAACCCTTTTAAATTCAAATTATAATTTTATTCTTCTGATGAGTAAATCCATTAATTAGTTAATTCTATGTCCAATTCTTGCCTTCCCCTCAGGGAGGTCAGAGTGGTCTTGCTACCTTGTGTCACAAGTTAAATTGAGAGAGGATAGCCTTCTGAAAGCTACCCAGTCACTCACTGAACAAGGATTTGAAACTGGATTATCTGCATATTTACCTAAAACGCACACACAACAACAAAATCAGTTGAGGACCTTGGAGCATATGTATTAATGCTATGGAAAATGTACCCTATTTTGTTGTTTGTTTGTTTTTTTAAAAAAAGTTTTTTCGTGTTCAGTCAGAAAACTTTAGTGGAGTTGCTATATAGAATGTTGTTCAGTCTTCATACCTTTTATTTAGATTTTTGTATTGTTGATCAGTTAGCTGATTTATTAATTAACAAACATATCAAGTCAATACTATTCCAATACCCAATCCAGTTGGTTTAAGTGGATTAAAATGGAAGTACTGCAGTTTAAATGGAATATAGAATGGGCTGCATTCTATAATTGCTTAGCCACTATAACATAATTGTTTTATTTATTTACAAACAGTGATACACTTCTACTCTTTAACGTAGGTCAGGGCCTTAGACTTTACAGGAGGAAGAGCTGTTTTAGTTTCTTTTTTCATATATTTAACTGAGATGCCCCTTCATTCTTTTCCTTGATAATTGTGACTGAACAAATAGATATGATAGATCCAGCAAGCTTTAAGAGTAAAGCTGCAATTCTATGTATGTTTACTTGGAAGTAAATGTTGCATAAAGTCAAGCTGTGTTAAAATGGTCATGGGCAACAGGAACTGGGCTTGGAAGATACCCTGCCCCTAGTGGGAAGTTGGCAACCGTACCTGCTTTGCTGGGGACATTGCTGGCTATCCTCAACTCTCCCTGCTCCATATTGTGAAAATAAAAATAAGCGATGGATGGATATGGAGCCACTGATTCCGTTTTTATCTGCGGTGGCACCCACACAATGGAATGCCTGCCTACTGAGGCCTTTCTGATCATAATGGTTGTGGCCTTCTGGTGAATAGTAAAAAATCTAGCTTTTTAAAACAAGCATTCATTGCAGGGTTTTTTGGTGTTTTAATGGGGGAGGGGCTACCTTAATGCTGGTTTATATATTCTTGAATCTGATTGTGTAGTTTTTATTTATTAGGGTGATTTCAGCAAAGCTTATCCCCTGGAACTACATTTTTAGGGGCATTTTGGGCTGTAGTGGAAGGAAGAAAATGAGAAAGTCATACTTTGTAGGAGGAAATCGTTCCATCTACAGAAACACTACAATGGCTTCAAACCATTGCTTAGTTGTTTTAGCAATGATGAGTGTTGGGGTTTTTAGCAGAGGTGGGCACGGACTGGGAAAAACCAACGGGCCATCGGGCCGTGGTCCGTTGCTTTTAATGGACCACAAACTTTTAACAGACCCACACCAGTTCGCGACCTGGTCTGTCTGTGGTCTGTCAGCGCCGGTTTCCGTGCCACTTACAAGCAAAGGGCATGGAAACGGGGGCTTTAACCTCCCCGTGCTCCAGCTGTCTTATGGGCTCCGCCAGTCAGCTGGAGCAAAGGGGGAGGTTTAAAGGACGCTCTACACCGCTCACAAGCAGCACAGAAGGCACTACATTGCTGCAGCTGGCTGGCAGGCTCCGCCAGTCGGCTAAAACAAGAGGAGTTTAAAGGGCCCTCCATGCCGCTTGCAAGCAGTGTGAAGGGCGCTCCTTTGCTCCAGCTGGCTGGCGGTCTCCACCAGTCAGCTGGAGCAAGGGGGATTTAAACTTTAAAGCTCTCCTTGTGCTGCTTTCAAGTGGCGTGGGGAGTGATTTAACTCCCTTGCTCCAGCTGACTGGTGGGCCCACTTGCAAGAAGTGCGTGGAGCGCTTTAAAGTTTAAACCCTTGCTCCAGCTGAATGGTGCCCGTCAGGCAGCTGGAGCAAGGGGGGTTAAAAGCTTCCCCCAGGAAAGGCACCAGGATGTCTAGAATTATGGACCAACAAACCATGGGCCAGCCCAAAAGTCGTGGGGTCTGTGGAAAACAGCATCCCCACGACCCGCCAGTTTGCGAACACTGAACCAGGTTGGTCCATGTAAAATTTTTGTGCGTTTCCCGGTCCGTTTCCACCTCTAGTTTTTAGTGTATAAAACTCTATATGCATATCTTTTGGCAAAATTGTAGATTAAAAATTAAAATATCATATGGCAGATGTTCACATATAAAATTATAAATTTAGACTGAATCGTGAACTAGCTCCATTTAAAATATTAAGAATATGCTATACTTCTGAATGGTAGTTATTTTATTTATCTTGCTTCTGTACTTCAGAGAAGTAATAATAAACCGATATATACTGAACTTTGTTTAGCCACCTGCCCTTTATACCACCATAATACTGATTCTGGCATGCTAAACGGACATCTTGCTAGTACAGAGTGGGACAGTCAAATCTTACACACTTCATAATATCAACAGAAATGTTACCTATTTCTATATTTGTGGTACCAATTATGGCAGGTTTTCAGAAGTGTCATAAATATCTCACCTGCCTGCTATACAGCACTTCAGTGTGATGTCTATCACTAGGATTAATCCATTTGTACCTCAGATTGCATCCAAGGTCTGAATGAATAAATTACTCTGCACCTGTTTTTAGTGAGAATTTTTGCCTTTTCTTAAAGAGTTTCTGCAGTGCAAGAAATTGCTTATTCATAATACCTGCCAATGCTTTTCTGTCTAAAAGAGTTGTGATAATCTGTGTACGATAGATACTTACTTTGATTGCGTTTGGTTTTTTAAAGTATTTTGTTATCTATTTTTGTTTTGCCTTGTCTAATATATGGTTAACAGCTGATTATAAAATATCCATAAACTTAAACAATTTACTATTTACAGAAGAGAAATAGTAATCCTCCTGTCACTTACTATTATTTTACAACTAGTCCCAGCAGTGTGCAGGGTTCTGTAGAGAACATGGGAATGGTATGGTACAGTCATGTAAGGGCTTGTTAAAGAATCAGCTTCTTACACTCCTGGTGCCCGGTAGAAATTGCACTGGGAAAGTACAGAATTCTGTGGGATGCCACTATACCACACTTGGTGTCTGCCATGTTTTTATCTGTACTAATCTTTGTGTGATCAGCATGGACTAGCAGAACCAGAGCAAAGTCAAAATATCTTACACATCTGGAATGTGCGGGCTGGAAGCACTGAACTAGGTGATGTTTGTAATCTCCATAGTTATAGCCCCAGGGAAGTTACTGGGCCATGCCCACTTGCCTTTCTCTGGAAAAGAGGGTGGCCCTATTATTTATCAGCTGTCTGCTGCACATCCATTGGCATATAGGTCTGACTGTATTAAATTCCACCTGTTCTGTAAAGGGAATTTCATTAAAGTTCTTGTGTTTCTTTAGAACACACTTAGTAGATAACCTTCTCCCTTCTTCTGCCAGGATTGTTGTTGTTTGGAGGGAGGGGGTCTAAAGCTAAATATCTTTAGGTGTGCAAGCAATGGGCATCTATCAGCTGTGTAGGAAATGGCTCCTTGTATAATATGTGTACTTTTGGGGGGTGGGGTGGGGGTGTTGTTTCTTGCAAGTTTTAACAGTTACCCTTTCCAGTGAGGATTTCCAGTCTAGCTTATCAGAATCCACCAACAGCCTTTTTTGTAATGTTCGCGTTTCCCTTTTGGTTCAGCCGAGCCCACTGACAGATCATTCAAATTCAATTGTTTTATGTCTAAGCCGAACAGCTAATTAAAGTAGGGATGATTAACCTGACTGGCAGTGTCGCTCTCTCTCTCACTCTCTCCCCTTGCTTTCTCTGTCTCTCTCTCACTCCCTCCTGTTCCAATCAGTCTTTTTCTCACACACACACACACACTCTCTCTCTCTCTCTGTCTTTTGCTCCACTGTTGTGTTTTTTTTTCCTCCTCTCTCCTAAACGTGGTCTGCTTGCTGATGGCAGAATGGCACTCGGAGATTTGTGCATTGTGTCTGGTTTCCTACGGGCAGGCTGACCCAGTGCCTCTAGGGACTTATCAATAGACCACTCAGAAGAGACAGAGACAGGAGAAAGGAGGAGGGGTGGGGGGAGACTGAGAGAGAGAGAATCAATATCAAGAATAGAAGGAGCTCCGAAGCCATTTTTTTTATTTAAAAAAAAGTGTATCAGGACTTGGGAAGAGGGTGACAAAGAAGGTTTTTCAAAGAGGCAGTGGAGGAGGTTCTAATAAATTTGGAAGGATACAGTTCCCTGTCTTGGGGAAAAGGAGAACTCCTGGCTGATTAGCATTCACACCAGGTATGAGCTGTTCGCTACCCCTTATCACTGTGTCGCAACCGAAAGGGAAAGGCGCCTTCCCCCCCCTTTTTCCCCCCTCTTTTTTTAAAGGAGATGGAGCCGAGCGTGTGTTTTGGTGTTTGTTGTTGCTTTGAGGGGTGGAGGGAGGAAGAAGAGCTGTGGGCATTCGGTGTGACGGGAGCAGGAAGAATGGAAGCAGGGCAGCAGCGGCTGAGGGCAGAAGAGTCTGGAGTCGGTTCTTCTCCTCAGGCACCCCGAGGGGTTACCCAAGTTCATTCCGAGCAGGTGGATTTAGGCGGGGAGTTACTTAACGCTTGACCGCCAGTTTTGAAAAAAATCCCGCTTCCTATGTCTATTAAAGGAAGCGCCGCTGTCTCCCCCCTCTCTCGCGCGCTGCCTCTCTCCCTCTCTTTCCCCCCTCTTTTCCTAACCAGACAGCGGGAGGGTTTCTGGCTCCTAGCCAGCCCAAAAGCCTCTAAGTGTTTTGCACTTGTTTCAGGGAGTCGCTGCCCGGGGATTTTTTTCTCTCTCCAGCATTTTCACTAGAGAACAAAGAGTTCTTTACAAAGGAAAAGGGGGAGTGCAAGCTTAACGCCTGCGATATGTTTCCCCCTCTATTTTAAGGGGTTTTTTTCCCCTAAAAGAAAAGAAACAGTGGCAGCACAGCAAAAATAAAATTAAAATAAAAGCAGCCCAAGGATTTTAAAGGAATGTGGCTCTCCTGTTCCTTCTAAAATACATTTCCCCCAATTAATAATAAAAGGGATCAAAATTAGATTGAAGGGTGTCCCTTTAGAAAAATAACTTTAAAATATTTAGCTGTTGCTTTGCTAACTTTTACATGGTAGAGTTCCCTGACGTAAAACTTAGGTTGTTAAGAAGTTTCCCCCCTTCTCTTTCACTGTTTCTCAAGACATATCACCTGGGGAATGAAGGAGAGGGAAGGGAAGGAAATAGTGGGAAATAAATGAAGGAGCGAGGGGGATTTCTTTAACTTTTTGCTACCTACCTCAAAAAGTTGGTAAAGGTTTGTGAATGAGTCTGTTCTGAAAAGGATGGAGCCAGTGGTGCACATATCCAGGGGCAGTTTGCTTTGGCCTTATGTTAATGACATGATTATCCATCCAAAAGGTTTGGTGGGGAAGAAATGTTTTGCCTCTCTCTTCTATAGATAAAACAATACCTATTGAACCTACCTGTCATCTGAGCATGCTGAGGTATTACAGATTATATTTATATTCTGGATTTTCTCCTGTATTCATCTGTATTTTATGTGTACAGGTACATTATCCTATGTATTTGAACCTGTATTTGGCTTTGCATAATATTTTTTTGACTGGTACCATAACATAAGATTAATAGTTGAATTGTAATTCAGCAGTGTATGGTATTTAGTAGCATATATAGGCAGCACTACCTGTTATGAAATATATCTCAGTATATAGACTCTGGAACAGTTACAAGATCAAAGGAATCTTTAATCAAAGCCACCCCAATTAATTAATTACTACTTGTGTCAAGAATAATATTACATATGTCAGTTCACCAAAAAACAGGACAGTATATGTGTTTGTTAACACTACTGCGTATTTGTGTGTGTGTACGCAAAACATGGAACTAAATTGAAAATAATTATACCAATTGTTTTTTGCCGCACAGACTAATTATCATTATGACTATTTTTTATTCTACCATCTCCTTAAAGAAATTATCCATTACAGTCACATATGGGCTGCATATATTTATATAACACAGATTTTGGCAGCTCCAGATACTCACTAGATGTTATTTCAGAAGGAATATGTTTATGTTTACTCAAGAGGTACAAAGACAAGTTTGACCCACAGTTAACTGCTGTAATTCTGGAGTAACTAAATTGCAGCAACTGGAGTGAAACCAGCTCCACAGTGTAAATGTAAAGCGTTATCAAGTCCAGCCTTACCCTCAGGACTCCCTCAGATTTATAAAAAGAGAACATGCTGAACACTTTCAATATTTCAGTCTCCTGAAAGACACTTTTGACTATTTATTTCAATTTTTTTAAAGTTACCATTTTCTTCTTTTATGCCAAAGGACTTTTGCTTTTTTGTGACTATTATTTAGTTGCTGTGATTTCTTCTGCCTTTAAAAATTAAAACATGATTAAACAAGTAATGATCTTTTGTCATTTTCATAGGAAAAAGACAACTTTTCTATACTTTCTGTATCTTGTTTCTTAAGAAATTCTATTCCTTTGTTTTTGTTCTATAACATGGTATGTGTCCATTATGTGCCTGTAATCTCAAAGGTAGCAACAGGAGGGAGGGGTTGTCCCTGCCAAAATCTACATAAGTCCCTTCAGTCTCGACTAAGAGACATCTTCCACCAGCTATCTTTGCATCCAGAAGTACAGTGAAAGATGATAGTTCTTTTCTGAGATTCTTCACGGACCTGACCTAAAACTAAGGCATTCATAGTAGAAGAGAAAAGAGAGAGAAAGAGACAAGGGGGAAAAAAAGGAAAACAAGGAAAGAAAAGCTCTTTGAACAGGAACACACTGGCTCTTTCTTCCTGCAGGCAATCCGCTCCAGCTTCTGGCGACGTGTCCTGCACTATCAGATATCATATGACTCTTTAGTTGGACTCCCGTTAGCAGAATGGGCCTGTTAGAACTCTGTTTGTTTTCTTTTCCTTTCATTTCTTTCTCCCCTGTTCCCTCCTGTTTTAATGTCTCTGTCTCTGGGTGTATTCTTTTTATTTTCTCTGCTTTTTGTTCACATGTTTTGCATAAAGACAAAGCATTAATAAATTCCATTCTCTGTTTTAAGTTACCTGCCCAAATTACGTTTCTCTATTGGTTGTTTATTAGTCGTTTCCTCCATTGCTATTTCTTATGCATGCACATTCCAACGTGTCCAATTTAATATTGTTTCTTTCCTTCTTTTGGAAGATATGGCAAGTAGGAGACACTTTTACAGATGTGTGTAAGAATCTTAGGATTTTGATCAGCATATCATTTAGATGTATACCGCTGCTTACACCTTTGCAAACTTGTTCATATGAACATTTTAAAAAGAGTTTAAGTTTTCAGGATCTGTATGCAGAAATGTATACACCCATGAACTGTACTGGAAGTTCAGGTGGACCTAGTAGGAACATTTTGCAGAAGAAGCCAACTAAACTATATGATTCAAATTACGCTGAAAGGTACGTGATTCCAGCATAACCTTTAGTAGTAAATTGCAATCTGCTGATACAAAAGGAAGAACAAACGTCTAGAGTAAATGTTTATTAGCAATTCTTACAAACAAACTCTCTCTTATTATAAAGCACTGTCTAGGGGAACTGAAATGTCTCTAACCTTTTTCCTTCTCTAACCCTGCCCTAGCCTTCCTAGCAAAGTTGTTTATGGTTTACCTGCAGCATGTTATAGTTAGGGATCAGGAGTCAGAGCACTAGCATCTGTTCTGATGATGGACCTCTTTAATTACCTCCACTGACTTATACATGCAATCTGAAGAGACCCATAAAATTTAGAAACACTTTCCTATTTTAGTTTGCAACCCTGTGCCTACTTAGTTAAGAATAAGTCGTTTTGCCTTTGTTCAGATTTACTTCTGAGTTATAGTGCACAGGATTGGGCTGTACATCATATGCTGTCTAATAATCTGAAGCTAACTCCATTCTCAGCCTCTTGACACTTCTCTTTTCCATTTTGTACCTACCTGTTCCATACTGGTTTCTAAAATTACATTTTATGTTTACTCTTCAAACTTAGGTTGTTAGTACAGTGTTACAAATGACATTGTTTACATCTGAAGAAACCTCATTTTTCCTTTTCTTTGGTTCAAATGTAAACATTTCCATGTTACTTTCTGTGAGACAGTAGACTGTCAAATAGACTGAACCAAAGTATCAAGGTATGGAATGTTGTTGTCTGATTTGTATAATGTTGTTGTTGTTCCAGATCCTTACTATATTCCCTATCAAAATACAGAATTCTGAGGTTGGACTTGAGCAAATTTAGTTCAAAGTGCTTCTGAATTTGCTTGAATGAGAATTTATAAACAATGTAGTCAACACAGGGGTGAAGTTCCCAGCATTTATACATAATGGCTAAGACTGTGGGTTGAGCTGCTTTGTCTCTGTTTCAAACCTTGCCTTGAGAGCCACAAACTCAGTAGGTGTTTTGAGACAAGCCATTTCCCAACCTTAAGCGATATTTGCTGGCCTACCTTGCAGTGCTGTTGTAAATGTAAGTAAAGCTTTTTAGTGATTGAACTTTGCTTCGCAAATGCTGAGTGTTTATAATCCTTTTGCTAACTAGACCCTGCCCATAATGTAACTGTAGTACCAGTACAGAGGTAGAACTATTTTTATCAGGAGTTTCATGCCTTCTGTAACTTAACAGCATGCTTTCTTACAAAAAATACCTTCTGTTTTACTTATTCTTTATGGATTTAAAAAAAATCTGTTTGCCTTCTTTTCTCCTACCCACTCCCTATCTTCTGAACACAACCAGAGAAACTTCCTGACCACCAACTCTTTTTACATTCTAGCTTCCTTTTCAACCACCAGCTTCTTCATGCTTGGAAAATACTTAGTTTGAAATAAGTGTTATAAGCATATAACAATGGTGCACACCAGAAATATATATAATGTATTACATTTCTTATTAGGTTGTATGCATAGCAAGACTCTTGATTAGTCATCACTATTGAATAAGTCCAAGTACATTACTGTTTGTATATATTTATTTGTGAGATTGTTGTCACGAGCAGTCAGGGTTAGAAAATTCCTAGACAGTTGGTTGCCTGGGTTCCTAAGCAATTTGACAGTGGTACCTGTTCAGAGCTGGCATGTAATCAATCTGATGGTGGATTTTCAAAAATTAAGGCTGGCATTTTGAAATTTAAAATGCATGTACTCAAAATAAATATCCCACTGTTTTTACACTGAAGTCTAGGCATAACTTTCAAAATGAGTACAGCAACAGTGAGCCTATCGACTTTAATGTACGTAGAAAGGTGCAACTCTTGCTCTGGAATTGCACTGCAAACCGTATACAATGATTCAAGTGATGCTGACATGCCTCAGGTGACATATATATCATTAAAGTTATAGCTAAACAGATAGCAATTGGCTGCTTAGGAGGTTGCAATGGTAGCTTGCTTTGAAAAGAGCCCAAGAACATTGCTGGTGTGATTTTAGTGAAGTCTAGGACTAGGTAATGTATGCTTCATTCTATTTTTAAGAATCAAACCTAGCAGAGCCTGATGATTATTTAGATGGATGTTTGCCAAAGGGAAAACCAGCTTGTGTAACACGTGTCTTTGGTGCAACAGAGTGTTGCTTAAAGGCCACTAACAGGATAACTACTGAGAGGAGAAGCAGATTTTCCTTTAGTATGATAAGCTGCCCTGCTGCTTTCAGATGCCAGAGATTTCTAGTTTAATTTTTTGCTGAAATAATCTTTCTTTTGGTGTTTGTTCACTTGGTTGTGTTCTTGAATTCAAGACTAGTCGCAGTAGACTTTGTAGTTTTGCAATAGTTGTGCTACACTTGTTTCCTTCTTTTTTATCCTCGTATAAGTGATAGTCTTTCTTTTTAAGTCTTGTTTTTCAATAGTGATGGTGAATACTATGACAACTAATCCTCATCATTATTATCATCATCATTATTTTCTGAAACTGAGCTCAAATGTTCTCATCCATGCATGTTTCTTTAGTAAGGAGTAATATAGAAATCAAAGTCAAATAAGCATACATGTAATTCTGTTTTAAATCATAAAGAATATTTCTATTTTTATTTTTAGTCTGAGAATTAAAGTTCCATGGCAGTTTTCACACTATAGTTATTGTACTTTTGTCATATTATACGTATCTACTTTTTATTAAGACCAGATGTATCCTTCCTAATCAATACACTTCCCACATTATTGGCCATGTCTCAGCATTTTATATATTAAAGCTTTTCAGACTCATGATTGCTTGATCTTTAATGTCATTGAAAATCCATATCTGAATCTTATTTCAGGTGGTATGTGGCCAGGGTGATTTTTCTTGACTCCCCCTGCCCCCCTGTAGTTAAGGATCTTCATTTGAAAGTTGTATTTAAGATATCTTACATAAGAATTTGTGCTTCCTACTGTTCTGAATGAAATTGGAATTGTGAGCTGAATTGGATCCTTCCATTAAGAATTCTCTTGGCATTTCTCAAAGACTTGTTTTATGCTCAAGCGGTCTTTTAAAGTTCTGACCATATTAACAGCAGAAAAGAAGCTATTCTGTTAATGCAGTCTTTTCATTACCCTGGATAATAAAATTTCTCTGTGACCTGTTAATCTCTGCTACGTATCCCAGAAAGCCTGTAGATCTAGGGTAAGAAAAAATATTCTGCTCTTTCCCTACAGAAAATAAGTTCTATGATTATTTTTTAGTCCAGAGAATCTGGAAATTATGAACTAAAATTATGTTTATTTAGAAAGTTGCCAACATGTTTGCTTGTGAAGAGATCAACTCTTAGTTTTATATACATATATGTAAAAATTATGTTTTCTTGAGTTTCGGATTCTTGGTATAACCAAGAATATTGATTATACCAAGTGTTGCAGAAATTGTACAAAAATCCCCAGTGCCTCAATGTATTAAAGTAAGTACATTAGGGCAGATCTGCTACAGGTTTCCTTATGATCCAGTTGTTTAACAAGTTGTTTCCTCTTCATATCCATATTTTTACATGGAGTTGTTTGCTTTTTTAAAAAAAATGTATTATTTATATCCATGTTCTTAGAGGTAAGCTAAATGTTATAGTTGAATGTAATGTAATGAATCACAGAGCTACCTTGGGAGACTGTGATTTTGAATGGAGAAGTGGAAAGAGTAAAGAGAATGTTTAACTATTTCCCAACTAACTATACTTGCCTTCTCAAAATCCCCCTTCCAGATTTCTTCCCCCTTCCAGGCCACTTAAACACCTGTGAAAATGTTGGGATTTTATGTGAAGTAGTTTGCACTTTACTTGGGGCTCCCAACAACCTGTAATGCAAGAGAGTTATTAGGTCCACATCCACTTCAGTAATACTAGATAGCATCAAATTTTGCTTTTGTATCATAATACCAAGACACTTTGATTAGAAACCTGTGAGCTAGATAAGAGTAGTGGATTTATAGATAGTTTGATAACTGTTTTCAAAGAGTTCTCATTAGTGTCACTTCACCAGTCTGGAAGAATGTTTCAAGATAGGTTCTACCCTTCAAAATGTTTATCTATTACTTGGATAAAGGAGTAAGTGGAATCCTTATAAAATGTGTTGGTGTGACATAAAACTGGGAGGGATAGCTAGCATCTTAGAAGATGGAAATCAATTTCAAAGGGACCCTGCTATCAGAAAACTAGACTAAAACTAAAAAAATGAAACTCAACAAAGAAAAATGCAAAGTTCTGCTTTTAGTAATGGTTCACTCTACCCCACACTAGTTGGTCATTATTTGGAGTCCAGTAATGGTTCACTCTACCCCACACTAGTTGGTCATTATTTGGAGTCCAGTTCTGGACACGACACAAATGATTTAAGCAAATAGGAATGGTTTCATAGGTAGATGGTGAAAATCATGAAGAATCTGGAAAACATGTTCTGTGAAGAAACCTTGAAGGAATGAAGAGACTTAGCCTGGTCACAGGAAAACAAGCAGAAGACAGTACTCTTCCAAAACCTGAAGGGCTGTCACACAGAAAAGGGCAAAGGCTTGTTCTCTGCTACTCCAGAATAAGGCTACATCTAATGGTCTAAGTTACAGGTGGGTACATTTTGGTTGATCATTAGACCCAGACAGTTGACATGATCTCCCAGGCACCCTCTCTCAGGTATTAGAACCCGTGTAGCCCCTTGTTTTACTGAGGGGATGCAGGCAGTGAAAAGCTGAAGGAGACAGCTAGACTGACAGTGGAGGAAGATTTGGGACAAATCCAATAAGACATGGGCAGAAGCTCAGTTTAAAGTGTTGGCGGCAAAGAAACAACACTTTTCCACCACCATTGTATCTGCACAGTGTAGGCCAGCCAAGCTGTTGCCGGTGGTCAGAGGCCTGTTGGGATCTGATTTGCAAGAGGAAGTGGCCTGCTGTGACCATATTGCTCAGCACTTTGCAGATAAAATATCTTGCATCTATTCTGACTTGAACTCTACATTAGCAGTGATGGAGTCAGATGACACCAGGGTTGTGACCTGCCAGGTTGTTTGAGATACTTTTCAGTTTATTCAGTCTGAGGATGTGGAAAGGATTCATTGAGGTTTGGAGCCTATCACATACTTGTATGACTTATCACTCTCCCTAGCTACTTAAATCTGGGGGTGGGGGAGGATGTTGGCCGACTTTGTCCAAGAAGTAGTTAATGCCTCTGTGAGCGAGGGGGTAGTGGCCCCAGTCTTGAAACAGGCTGTGGCGCATCACTTCTAAAGAAGTCTACCCTGGACCCAGGATATCTCAATAACTATCAACTAGTCTCAAATGTTCCACTCTTGACCAAGGTGATGGAACGAGTGGTGGCTGGACAACTTCAAGGTTTCCTGGATGAAGCATATTGTTTAGATCATTTCCGATCTGGTTTTAGACTTGGTTATAGGACTGAAAAAGTCTTGTTCACTCTGGTGGATGACTTGCTTTGTGGGATTGACTGAGTATGACTGTTGATTCTCCTGGATCTCTCAGTGGGTTTCAGTATCCTTGATCATGGTATTGTTCTGGACCATCTTTTGGAACTGAGAGGCACTATTCTGCAGTGGTTCTGGTACTATGTAGAGGGGAAGTTTCAGAAAGTGGTGCTCAGCCCCTTGCTTGCCTGTGGGGTTCGACAAGGTTCCATCTTATCTCTTATGCTCTTAACATCTACATGATACTGCTGGATGAGGTTATCCAGAGATTTGAGCTGGGTTGTCAGAAATACGCAAATGACACTCAGCTTTATCTCACTTTTCTTCCTGTAAACACTGAGGCTGTAGAAACCCTAAACTGGTACCTGGAGGTAATTTTGGAGCAGTTGGGGGCTAAAATAAAGCTTAATCCCAACACAACACAAGTGCTACTGTCACCAGAAGATCTGATTGGAGATTTAAGATATCTCCTATTCTGGATAAGGTTGCAGTCCCTTTGAAGGAACAGATCTGTAGTCTGGGAATACTCTTGGACCAGGCCTACTGTTGGAGAAACAGGTGGCAACTGAGGCCAGGAGTGCCTTTTACCAGCTTCAATTGATTAGCAGCTGTGGCCTTTCCTGGGCAGAACAAATCTGGCCATTATGATGCATGCCTTGCTTATATCTAGAAGATTAGATTACTGCAGTGTGCTATACATAAGGCTGCCCTTGTAAAGTGTTTGAATACTTCAACTGGTGCAGAAAGCTGCCACCTGGGTATTGACTGGAATGGGTCATGGGGACCATATGACTTCAGTGTTGGCCCATTTGTACTGGCTTCCAGATGACTATGGTCATCTTTGGAGGGCCTGCTTCAGATGCCCCCACCTTCTGGATTAGGTGGGTGGCAAGCTGGGTGACAGCCTTCCCAGTAGTGGCACCAAAATTCTGGAATGCTTTCCCCAGGGAGACTTCTTTGTTTTGTTTGGCATTCCCTCAGTCTCTGAAGAAGTGCGCTGTGACTCACGAAAGCTCATACCCTACCACAAATTTTGTTAGTCTTATAGGTGCTATTGGACTCTTGCCCTATTCCCTCAGTGATCACTTTTTCATGCCTAACTTTTAGGTGTTTTTAATGTCTTTGCATGTATTTTAGTTCTGGTTTTAATTGTTTTGATGACACATTGTTCTTTTTGGTTGGTTTTAATAGCTTTAAAATGTGATTTTATTATGCACATACTAATTTGTTAGCCACCTTGGTGGCCCTTGTGAAGTCAGGTGGGATATAAATTTTGTAAATAAATAAATTAGGAGAAACTTCCTAACTGTGAGTGGGGTTCAAAACTAGAACCAAGGACTCTCCTACACGCTTCACTTATTCCTGATTTTCTCAGCAGTCAATCCATAAGCATTGAAATCAGTTTGGGTATGGTTTTTCTGTTCCCCATTTGCATTTTTACAGTTGTAGCAATGGCTAATTTTGTTCCTCATGGGCCTTAAATAATCAGGATTTTTAAGCAAGGTGCAATTGTTATTGGTGGCATCACTGGTGATATGTCATGTCTGCACCCATCCATGCCATTTATGTTTCTCTGATCTAATATATTGATCTCATGCATTGCTCATATGATTGTGCTTTGTACTGTAGTCACATAATCAAGTGCCAATGTTGACCTGCTTGAAAATGAAAGTGCCTTACCCCCAGAACAAGCAACTGTTATCTCTGAAAGTATGCTCAATGACCTTGCAGCTGTAATGCAACTCTTCACAGGGGAAAGAGGGAGTTTGATTCCTTGTAATCCTCTGCCTTTCTCTGTCCAGACTAAGCTATTGTGTTCTCATGGAACTTTTTAGGATTTTTGCACCTAAATGCTAACTGCTCAAAGGGAGGGGGGAATAGTGCTCCTTATATCAATACTGCATATGCTTATATACTCATTCCTGCCAACCTATCCCATCTATGGATGTACCCATGAACTTAATGGATCTCCAAATAAAGAAATTTTCAACCAATACACTGGAGTGCTTGCTGTGAGGGGTTTGGGAATCTGGACTGCCATCCCTAGAACTGACATGATATCACAGCACACACAAACTCTTTCTAATTTTTTGCTCATGCTTATATTGATACAGGTATAAGGGCTGATTTTTTTTTAAAGATAGAAAATGAATACACTGCCAGTCTTTGCATGGGGAAGCATAAAAGGGGAGCAGCATCTGCACTTATATCCAGGCCCCACCCCATCCTTGTGGTCCAAACCAGACAGCTCTGCTCAAGCTGACCCAGAGCCAGGAGGCAGAGGACAGCACTGGTGAAGCAAACTGGCCTCTAATGGGGCACAGTCCACAGTACCCGTGGCTATGTGCTTTTCAAACCATGCTGCTTTTTCTGTTGCCAGTAGTGCCCCCCTCCCCCTGGTGTACCAGGGCTTTCGCACTTTAAAAAAAATCATCTTCATATTGATTTATCAACCTACTACTGCAATAATAGATGCAACAGATCCTCTGAATTCACAACTTTCATTAAAAAAAAATAATGTTAATAATAACATTTGATTTATATACTGCCCTTCAGTACGACTTAACACCCACTCAGAGCAGTTTACATAGTATGTTATCATTATCCCCACAACAACAAACACTCTATGTGGTTGATAGGGCTGAGAGAGCTCCTAGAAGCTGTGACTAACCCAAGGTCACCCAGCTGGCTTCAAGTGAAGGAGTGGGGAATCAAACCCGGTTCTCCAGATTAGAGTCCCGCACTCTTAACCATTACACCAAACTGGCTCTCCACTTATATCCAGGCCCCAGCCCACTCCTGTGGTCCAAACCAAAGAGCTCTGCCCAAGCTGACCCAGAGCCAGGAGACAGAGGCCTGCACTGGCAAGGCAAACTGGCCTCTTGGGGCCGCAGTCCACAATAATAAATAAAAATAATAACACCCACTCAAAGCAATTTACAAAGGGTGTTATTATTATCCTTACAACAGTCACCCTGTGGGGTGGGTGAGACTGAGAGAGCTCTGAAGTGCTGTGACTGACCCAGAGAGAGGTGGAATGCAACTGCCCAATCTAAGACTTTACCATGATGCAATCTGCTTGGTGTGGTTGAAAGATTGGATGACTTTGAAAAATCGCAAATTACTGGCCTTAGAGGGATATAAAAAAATATTTGGATGGCATGCATATCTGTGGTATGAAAAAGTAAAAGCAGACTCTATGTTTTTGCACCATTACATCTGTAGAAGCCTCTTCACAATTTGGAAGAAGTATAGAAATTACCTACAGGAAGGAACTCCCTCTTGGGTGGTTCCTTATGAAGTAATAGACCCGAGAACTGTTGACAATGAACAACAATGTTTAACATACAAGGAAATAACACGAACAGACCTTTCTAAATTAAGAATAAAGACGCAAGAAGAGTTGTCTTCAAATTATGACTGGTTTCAATATAGACAGATTAGAGATCTTTACAACTCGGACTGTGCAAAGGGAGGGATAAGAATGGAGAACTCAGAATTAGAGGAAGTAATTTTACAAGAAAACAAAAAGGAAATCTCTAAGGTCTACAAGGTGTTGCTAAAATGGTACACTGTAGATGAGACAGTTAAAGTGCAAATGGTGAAGTGGGCTATAAACTTTAATAAAGAAATAACAATGGAGGCGTGGGAATACTTGTGGAAAAATACGTTGAAGATCACGACATGCACCAATATTAAAGAGAATGTCTATAAAATGATTTATCGTTGGTATTTGACACCAAAGAAAATTGCGCTAGGGAATTTGAATACGTCTAACAAATGCTGGAAATGTAAAAAGCATGAGGGATCTTTGTATCACATGTGGTGGACTTGTGAGGTAGCTAGGCAGTACTGGGGGGAAATAATAAGAGTAATAAGTGAGATTTTACAATTTCAAGTTAATAAGAACCCAGAACTCCTGCTACTGTACTTGGGAATGGAGGATATTCCAGCACAATACAGGACATTGTTATTTTACATGACAGCAGCGGCCAGACTTTTGTACGTGCAAAAGTGGAAAGTACAAGAAGTGCCAACTATCGAGGACTGGATTTACAAATTGCTGTACATGGCGGAGATGGATAAAATGACAAGAAAATTGAGAGACCTTGATCCAGGACAGTTTAACACGGATTGGGAGAAGTTGAAACAGTACTTGGTGAAAAAATGGGAGGTGGGAGGAGAACTGTGGCAGTTTGAAAATTACTGAAATACAACAAAAGAAGAGAGACTATACCGGGGGGGGGAGTTAATTGAAAATTTCTAAGCAATTATTCTATTTGACTACTATATATAGTATTAAGTAATAGTGGTGTTATTATAAGATCTATAAGGACAGAAACTAATTAATTTCATCGCTGGCAGATAATGGTATAATGGAGAATTTATATAATTAAAATGAATGAATATAAGAAAGGAGGGGAAAATATACAGTAGCATACAGAATATGGGTCAAATTGATTGACTTATGCTGAATGTGTATATATGGGTTAAAGTGACTGACTATTTCTGATAGAGTTGCATAATGGAGAAATTAGATAATTAAAACAGTATGAAGTTAAACTGATTGATTTATATTGAAGGTATGCAATGTTTATAATGTACTTAAAGCTATGTATAACGAGGGACAAATTGTTTGTCCCATATAGACGAGACCAGAATGAGTAAGATAGAGTACAGGCTACTAAAATGATTATTGAAGAATATATGCCAGAAATGTATTATTTAGTTGTTAAGTCAAATGGGAAGGGAAATAGAGATAGCACTGTGATATAATAGATAAGCTTAGAAGAGAGTGAAAGTACATGTTTAATAGGTGAAATAAGTTTGAAATGAGTAGGGGAAAATAGATAAGGGGTTGGAAAACTGTTGGAAGTCATCAAAAGGGGGGGAAAGGGAGGGGGTTAGAATTGGAATATTTAAAGGAAATTGATTGTAATGGATATTAAAATATTTCTAATCCAATAAAATTTTTTTAAAAAAATGAAGTGCTGTGACTGACCCAAGGTCACCCAGCTGGCTTCAAGTGGAGGAGTGGGGAATCAAATTCAGTTTTCCAGATTAGAGTCCTGCCGCTCTTAACCACTACATCAAAAGTAAGTCTTTAGCCTCTTCCCTTGTGGAGATATAAGGAAACAGGCATATCTCAATGTCCTACAGACTCACTTTTTAAAAAATGAAAGCTGGGAATCCACAGAAACTGCTGCACTTTTATTACAACAGTAGATTGGTATATCAATATGAAATTGATGATTTAAAAAAAGATTGAAAACAAACTCAGGAATGGGGGAAAGGAAGGGGGGGTTCAACAATGTTGAACATCCAGTCATTGAAAAGTGGGTTGGAGGTGGGTGGGAACAGGCAGAACAAACAAAACTGAAGGAAACATTACACATGAAGAAAAAAATGACCCAAAAGAGGCTTCTAGTAAAAGTGGTCTCAAAAGTGGGGTCGGGGATGTGTGGACACGGGGGGGGGGGTGGACAAAGGAAGGAAAAAAACAAAAAAGCCAAAGCAAAAACTAAAGGCAAAAAGATGCATACAGAAATCATTAAAGCAAAGCAGTGTGGGGCCAGAACTGACTAAATATCCCCATGTGGGGAACAAGGGACCCCCCCCCACTTACCTAACTAGCGGTAGGTACGCACCTCCCCTGCAGGCTCCCCTGCGGTGCTGCATGCTCCCGTGCACAGCAGCCACTGGGATCTGGCCCATTTTGCCCCAGATCTGGGCCGCTGCGGAGCATGGGAGTGCTCCTGTGCTCCGCAGTGGCTGAAAATTGGTCTGATCCGCGGCAAAACGATCCTGCACTCCACAGAGCCCCCAAACGGGCCTGTTTTGGTGTGAATTGGGCCCGTTTTGTGGCACTGTGGAGCGCAGAAGCGCTCCTGAGCCCCACAGCATCTCAAAAACAGGCCAGTTTCAGCGCGGATCAGGCTTGTTTTGAGCCCTTGCAGAGCCTGGATGTGCTCCCTGGGGCTGCGCGATGATGTCACCTCTGAAGTGACATCATCACGCCTGTGGGGGTGCGCACCCCCTCTCCCCCAAGGTAAGTACCAGGCCCTTATCCCCCACCCGGAGGTTGAGGGGACCTGGCAACCCTATGGGGAACCCTCAGTTCCATAAAGTGTTGCCAGCATTGTGTAGTGGTTAAAGTGTCTGACTCAGATCAGGGGAAACTAGATTCAGATCCCTACTCTGCCGTGGAAGCTTGCTGGTTGACCTACATCATCTCGGGCTTGTTTTGGGGATAAAATAGAGGACAGAATTATGTAAGCCATCTTGGTTTCCCATTGAGCAGAATGGGTGGAGTCTAAGTGCAGTTATTATTAAATAAATAAATAATAATGGGATCTCCCCTGGTTCAGGTTTTCAAGAAGTTGGACAACGGTCTGTCATGGTTACTCTAGCTTTGAATTTCCTTCATTGAGCAAGGGATTAGATGGTCCATACGGCCCCTTTCATCTCTATAATTCTGTGTAGTTTTAGGATCATTTCTGCAACTACCAAATGTCATTTTTGAGTGAACTTATAAAAATATTACTTTGGAAATAAATAAGGAAGAATTCTTACCCCGCCTGCCTTCTAAATGGTTTGGTGTAGACTGAGCATTCCCCTTGTCTTCCAGGAACCTGGAACGTTGAGAAGTTCAGCATCAATGATATGGAAGGGAATAAAAATAAGGGGGATAGGGAAACTGGTTAAAACCCTGGTTAAAACTGGTTTAACTCTTAAGTATATATTGGAAGGGAAGACTTGGGTCAGCAATTTCCATTCATTTATACCCATATAATTCCACTAGGCCTCCAATTTATCTGGTGCATACAGGATCCAGTACAAGACAATTATGTATAAAGATATAGCAGAAGTAGGTCTTTACTGAACACTAAATTAGAGAGGTCTGTCATATCTACGTATCCTTCACCCTTTCCCACAATGCTGAAAGCTTTATAAATAGATGCAAATTATATCCTTCAACTATACCACATTGAGTTCTAGCACATAAATCAGTATGGGCTAGAACTTGGGCTAGAACCTGGGTTGAGCTCTTTGACTTATGGCAAGTAACACTACATGTGGCTATATAACACAATGGTAAATTTTTGTTTGCACTTAATGTGCAAAGTGTGCACTCAATAGGGAGCGGCAACCTGTCCTGATTATATACATCAGATGTTTGCAAATATGTTACTTGTTTTTGCATATTACATTTTCTAGTGTATAACAAAGCTGTTCTAAGTGTATACCTAAAATATAATATGTGAAGTGATAGAGTATTAAGATGGAAAATTAATCATAGTAGACCTAGTTTAAATGCAAATTTGTGTTTGTGTGTGTGTGTGTGTATGTGTTCTGATGTTCAGTCTATATTATTATCTTTTGCCTTTATACATTTTTGGAAGATTCAAGTGGATGCTTCTTTTTTATTTCTTCAACTACACTATGGGAAGGTATGACAGGATTTACTGATTTAAAAAAGTATTGCTGTTTCACAGTTGCCTCCTTTTCCTTGAAAAATAAAAAGCCGATCTAGATATGATTCAGGAGATTCATGAACAGTGCCGTCTTTTTAAAAAGTAAAAGCAGCAGCTGCAGGTGGTAGTGGTGGTTTAGATTAAGACTGCAACATGGAGAAGATTTTAATTATTTCACCTTGCATCATTTTCCCAGTCTGAATCACCCCCTTCCAATAAAATGTCTGTTTCCCTCATGTAGGCATATAACCAGATTTGATGGCAGATTGCTGCTGGGAAGATGTTGTTAGGGGAAGGATTAGACCGTTCTCCCTTTGCCCATCCTTATCTGAATTGGGTCCCCCTCCCACAGCTGCTAGTTGAATTTTTTAAAAAGTATTTATGAATTTCCTGACAGTACTTATAGTTTGGCCCGCTTGTAGTTTGGGAGAATGCAACCTCAAGGCATACCAAGAGATCATGGGAAAGCATTTTGATTACTTCAAGATACTTTTGTAATATTTAGCTTTGTAAATATTTAGCTTTAATTTAGCACCTTACAACAAATTAACCATTGGACATTACTCCATCATTATAAGATATGGTACTTCTCCTTCATTGCTGAGCTGTTGAGTGCAGCATGTTTTAAATAAATCATTTTTCCTCTTTATCATCTATATGTAACCACTGGGAACTACTGTTGTTTTGGAATGCATTATTATCAGTATGTTTATATCATTCAGGTCTAGTCTTCATTTTCATCATATCTAGAAACAAGTGCTGGATTTCCTAAACAAATGCCTGGATACAGGCCGGTCTGGGTGAGGGTTAACAAACTGAAGCTTAATTCGACAAGGCAGAAGTGTTGATTATAGGCCCTCTTTAAGATACCTGTCCTTTATGGGCTTAAATTTCTCCTAGGGGATAATTCTCGACCCTGCATTGTCGCTGGATTTTTGAGAGGCAGTAGTAGCCAGGCATGCTTTCTACTAGTTTTGCCTGGTGAACTTGTTGCAGCTGTTTTTCTCGGATGTGATTTTGGGCAAAGGCAACCATAGTTTAGAATCCTCCCATGTAGGTTACTATATTGAGCTCTATGTGGCTGTGCATTAGAGATGGCTTAGAAACTACAGCTAAACTGATGGAGAATGCTGAAGCCTATCTCTTTACTGCGGTGAGCATATCGCCCCTCTACCTCACCTATACTGCCTGATTGCTTCCAGGGCCTGTTGACAGTGTTACTGATGACCTTTAAAGAACTCCCCATCTTTAGCTCTTCATCCCCTTTAATTTGCCAGTGAGAAGAAATTCCACAAATTTTGCAGAGGCAAAGACTACAAATACACAGGGCCAAGCTGTCTTCTTAGTGGAACTCACACTACAGAATGTTCTCCTGGTGAGGTGCTTCAGGAGCTATTGTTTTTTCACCACCAAGTGAAAAGCTGCTTTTTCAAAAAGCTTTCTATTCAGGCTACCTTGTTTTGTTTTAACTGACTGCATTGTTTTTAACTATGGAATGTTTAGCTGGCTGTTTTATTACAGTTTTAAAGTAGAATTGTTATTATTTGCATTGTGTTTAGCTTGTATGTTTTTGTAAGTTGCTTTGACAGGTGGCAGAGGGTGCCATATATTACTTTAAATAAATGCATACATTGTGTTTTACAGAAAAGAAAGCATCTCTACTTCGCTGAAGGTCCATGCTTGACCAAATCTGTGCAAGATCCAACAACCAGACTTCGCAGATCCCACTTCTTGGGCTCTTGTTCTAATCACAAACTCTTGCTGCTTCTTCAAACGCAAGTTAGTTATCTTACTTACATTGTCTATTTCCCCCCACCATGTTTGCATATGAAAAAATTATACCCTTTTTGCATTGCTTTATTAAGGCACAAAGGAGAACATTGAACGTACATAGTTAAATAGAGATTAGCTGATATTATATTAACGTCTTTGTTTGATGCATTCCTTTTCTTTATATTTTAACCATCAAAATATAGTTGATTAAGCCTACTGGTAGAATTACAGAGTAGTTTTCCACATGTGGGAGATTTTGCCATTTGTCTCCACCTAAATCTTGAGATCACTGAGGCCAGTTTCCATTCACGAAAAAAAAACTCATTTAAAATGAGAATTAAATCTCCAAACTGGGCCCAAGAAGAAGGATGCAATATGTGACTTGGTGCCCAGTAGTACACTTGAGAGGAAATATAGCAGCCTTTTAGTTTGAAAACCCAAGATTATGTTCACATATGACAAAATCTTGTGTGGAGGCACTTGTAAGAAATAGCAGGTGGTCAATGTATAAACTTAAACTATTGTACTGTCATACTTCAGTGTATTTTAATGCATGGACATATGACTGGAAGCCAAAATTGATTTCTCAGAGTATGTATACCTGATGTAAATTTTTTACATATAATGATGAAGAGCTGGGGTGTTACTTCTTTTCTTACAATGTGAGCTACTTTTCTAATTCAGAATAAGTGAGACCATATATTGGGTGGGAAGGTGGGCTGTGCGGATTCAGTTCTCTCTTCACACAAACTGGTACCTACTTGGATTAGGGGAGAAAGACACGGTTCTAGCTGTATTTAGTGTGTTTAGGTGTAATGAGGATGTGGGCCTGCCACCAGTTTGGAGGGGGGAAAGTCCACTCTCTTTAATAAAGGCTTAATTTACCAGGTGATAGTATTTACCTCCAAGTTATGCAAAGTTTCTGCTGCTCATTTCCACCCGTTAAGCACCTGGACATATTTCTCCTGGCCTGATGGCAACCCTATACACACATGTAAAATGGGCCAGAAGACCCAATCTTCCTTCCGACCGCTGGCTCAGAGAAAGAGTGCAAAGCCACCAGGCTTCACGCACTCAGCTCCTGAACCAGCTTCCCACCCAGCCTACCCTCATTGCAGGAGTCACTGGGTTTGTAGTGGCTCGTGGGCTTAATATTCTGTACCTTATGCTCTCGGCTTTTATATCTCTGTCACAACTTTGGGAAGAGCAGTTTTGGCATTGGGCATGGTTCCTTTTGGGGGGAAACAGGGCCACATGCCCAGGTTCCGTATACATGGGGATACTGTTAAAAGATCTTGGGGCTGAGGTATGGCAAGGACAAGCCCAGTCGGGCTGTCGGTGTAGGCTCATTCTCAAGTGGCAGGGGGATCCATGCAGAGGTGTGTGCCCAAGTGGAATCCCCTGGTCTGTCATCCTGTAGTTTTCCCCTTCAGCAGGAAGGCTGAAGGGGCAAGGGAGTCATTGGCTGGCAGGTGGGTCAGCTGATGCTTGGATCCACACCCTATGCCGCGCCAAAACTCCATAAGCTTTAACTGATAAAGATGTGATCTTTTTAATTCCAACAAATGGTCTGTTTCTTCTGTCACCTTGTCCTCACGCTTCACGATGCTGGGCCCACAAAACAGGGCTATGCCAGTTCCAAGTTTTAGAATTACCACAAATGGGAAAATTGTTAAATTCTCTTGAAAACAGCGCAGACATTTTTTTTTAAAAAATGAGATAATCTATATGCTTTAACATGTTTGAATCCGTTCAGACCAGCAGGATAAGTTAATTTAAGAGAGATGGTTGGGATGAGAAGTACAGAAAGCAGTAGGAAACTGAGTACAAGGATACATGTCTTTTTACCAAGTGGAAAGTGAAAGTAGCACTGAAACATTGCTGAAAATGTGGGTGCTTGAATGAATTTTTTTTTCATATAAAACATTCAGTAGAAGAACAGCCGTGTCCTTTGAGGCAGTGGTCTTGGTTTTCCTTTCAAATAATGACACTTGATGTTATTAGTAACAATTTAATAAAGCTTAGGGTAACTGCAGTGTCTTGGGATCAGAACAGTTTTATAGATATCTGTATGAGTGAACTTTGCTGCTACTAGTATTTGTGGTTGGTGACTGAATCATCCTGATGGCATTCAACAGGAACCAGCTGCTGACAATATTAAAATGCAAGCATTTATTTCTCTAGAGAGACAGTAACATCTGCAAAGTTTTCCTGTCTTGATAATCCCACAGAGCATTCTCTACTAGTTTTAACTTTTATTCTCACTTTCTTTATACATTTTCTTTGGAATTCCGCCCCTCCCCGATCTGAGTACGAGACTGTTATACTTGTGTCTATATCTCTGTCTGAAATTAAAAATGTTTTAGAAAGAATTGGAAGTTGAAGCTGTTAAGTAATTTATTGGTGTAGAAGGGCAAATGGTCTTTTCCCTGTTCTTTATTATTTTTCTCATTGAATCATGAGACTTTTTATGAAGATGGAGGGAAAGAAGAGGCTGTACATATAAAAGATGCTTGCAAAGATCCCATGTCATAGATAACTGAAGACGTTCATAACAAAAATTTGCATTAGATTTGTGTGCCCCACCTGATCTAAAAAGTCTGTGAAGCTCCCATCATGGTTTCTGTTCTCCTAATTCATTTTTCATAGTTTGCCCTCTGTTGATTTAAGGAATTTTCCTTCTCCCTTATCTCCAGTGAAAGTCTTTTGACTGTTTGGTTACTTATGAATGTCGCACACAGTTTAGGCAGATTTGATATTATGGCTCCAATCTAGTTAAGGTCTATTTATATATGTTTTTCTTTAGCTAACAGTCCTTGGGTGTATGCATGCCAACAGTCCTTGGCATAAAGACACCAGGGCTAATGGACAAATTGAGCCAAATAACTCACAGGAATTCTTAACTCACATTCAAAGTTGTTGGTCTTCTAACTCGTGTATATAACTTGTTGCTGTCATTGGTCTCCTTACCAGAAGACTGGAAAGCAGCAAATGTAGCACTTAAAAAAATAAAAGCCTAATTTTTATACCAAGGAATTTAGTAGAAACTTTTATTGAAGAGATATATATTAAAGAGAGAGGAATGCAGATGATGGAAACATCAACATGGCTTCTGCAAAGGGAAGTCTGCCTCACCAACCTTTTGGACTTCTTTGAGAGGGTTAACCAGCCTGTGAATAAGGGTGAAGAGATAGGCATTATGTCCTTGGATTAGAAATTTTTTTTAGCAAGTTCTCTGATCAAAGTCTCCTGAGTAAACTTAGCCACCATGGGATAAAAGTCATGGGAGGACAGGTCCTCTTACATATTAAACAACATGAAGCAGAGAGTAAGAATAAATGGATAGTTCTCTCAACTGATGGAATTAAACAGTAGGATCTCACAAGGATCCTTGTAATCCACCTCGACTCTCAGTGTCACGGAGCGGGGACCTTGTGGAGTCCTAGTGGCCCCTTCTGGGAGTTCTCTAGTCCCACAGACATGTCTTTCCCTCCTGCTGCCTTCAGCCTTGGAGCAGGCAAAGGCCTTATACTGCCTGCCACCACTCTGTCTGGGAGTTCAGCTAGGGCAGGCCAGAGTACCCTGTTCCTCCTCCCTTCCAAGCTGTGCCCCTTTATTTGGGAGAGTATTGTCAGATGACTGGTCAAGCTAGAGATGTGAGACCAAGGCAGAGTAAAACGAATTTTAATTTACAAGGTGGACAATCATCAAACAAAGGTGAAAGGGGAGAACGCTTCTGAGCAACAGATTTAACACGGAGTATTTTAAAACATGCATGGCAAAACAAACATAAATACATAAATAAACACATAAATGAGCCAGCAACACATAAAGAAGCCATCAAGAAAACAATAAAGCCTCCTAACATGGCTATCCAAATGGTCCCTATTATACCTGGTCCTTCCTGGGCTCAAGCCACCCTCCCTGGATGAAGGATACTTTTCTGCTGGAAGCTGCTTCTTTGCCACACAGCTTCTGGGAGAAAAACACCATCTCCCTTCAGGGGTGGGGGGTGGGGCTTATATTGCTTTTCTCATGGCGCAGTCTCCTTGGTGCTGATTAACCTTCCTTTTCCTTCCATATTTTGGTTAGTCCAGTCCTAAAGCAGGGAAGGATCTTGGGAAATGTAGGCCTGTAGGGGAACTGACAGTCAGGCCTTTTGGAAATTTAATCTAGGCCTCAGGCCTTCTTGAGGCCTAGGGGCCCAGGATAGTGACACTCAGCGAGAAAGGTGGAACATAAATAGTATAAACAAACAAACAAATGATCTAGAAGTAGGGATGGGCATGGAAGTGGCTATATTGCAGGTGATACCATATTATTTAGGATGATGAAAACCAAATTGTGAATACCCCAGTTCTGTTTGGTATTCGGAATTAAAAAACGAATTTTAGCTGATTTGGTAAAATCTGAGTATTTTAAATCAGAATAATGAACACTGAATCAAGTTCAGAATACTGAACTCAATTTTACCAAAATTAATTTAAATCAAAATTAATTAAAATTAATTTGGTACAATTTGGTAATACAGGCTGGAGTGTTCCTTTGCAGTTTCCCAGCAAAGAAACTGCAAAGAAACAGCAGTTCTTGGCTTTTTTGCAGAGAGGGTGGAGGAGGGCCATTTTTCAACTAAGCTCCATGAAATTTGCAGGGACCCACTCCTGACTGTATTCTAAACACCCCCCAAGTTTCAGGAGGTTTGGATCCTGGAGGCCAGTTCTATAGGCCCCAACGATGGTGCCCCCAGCCACTCCAGTATATCCTGCAGGGAAAAATCAAAGTTAACTCCCACTGCAAAAACACACTGGGGCAAGGCTACCATGGCCAAGGCACACACCCAGATACAAGCTGAGCTCATCCAGACAAAGACCTGAGAAAGCCCAACAGAACTAAACTGAAGCATGGGAATAGAACCCTTCCAAAACCAATATGAAGCAAGAGGACCAACATCGCACCAGAAATCACATCCATATGGCCCACGTGCGAAGGGAACGAAGGAGGCAGCTGTGGATGAGCAAGCTGGGGCAGCAGGCTCCCCTGCTCCTTCTTACCTATTAGTGCATCCTCATCCCTTCAAGGCAAGACTCTGGAGACAGGGTACCTGCAAGGGTTCTGTAATGGGAGATGTTAGTCAGACATTCTGGAGTTAGCTCTCCCCCTCTCCTCCTGGTGTGTGAATGCAAAGTGCTCGCCCAGTTTTGCAAAATGCCCACTCTGCACTCTCTGTGCCACTGAGGTGTGAGCTCTCAGAGTCTCTCTACATGAGACCTCTTACGGACGCTCAAGTAAAGAGAAACACAATGTTAGCGGGGAAGCTGAGTTTTAAAAGACAGATCGGAAGGCTTTGTCAGTTTTCCCTCAGAGGGTTTATTTCCTCTTTGCCTCCTGGAAGGCTCTGTCCTCCTCCCCTCCAAACTACAAGCTGGTGCAAGGGAGCAGAAAACAGCCCCCAGGGAAAGTCACTGTGATGTCAGCCTCATATGGGGGGATTCACTCTGCCCAGGAATGGTGGTTTTCGAGTGCCTTCTCCCCCCCCCCCCTTCACCATTCCTGGTAATATGATTCACTAGCATTGTCCACTCTAGTGAAATGTTCATTCAAAGCAGACTGGAAGACAGTCTGTCTCGGCTCGGCTCACTGCTGGCCAGTTAAGTAAAGATGTCCTTTTGTAAAGCTTATTATACTCAGAGATAAGGAGACGGGAGAGCCAGAAATGGTGTGTGCGTGTTCTTTTGAAATGGCTGCAGCAGGAGCTGGCTCTCATGCAGACTTTTATGCAGGAAGTTGTTCCCCCATCCAGTTACAGAAAAGGTGGAAAGAAGCGCCACAGACCATTTGTGGCACCCAAAGTGTTTTCTTGCCTGCAAAGATAGCTCCTCAGAGGGTTTATTTCCTCTTTGCCTCCCCTTCACTTCCCCTTCTGTCGAGAGGCGAAACTGACAGAGTCTTCCGATCTGTCTTTTAAAACTCAGCTTCCTGGCTAACATTACATCTTTCTTCACTTGAGCATCCGTGTGCAAGAGGGCTCATGTAGAGACTCTTAGACAGAGCCTCATGCCATGCCCCTACTTTCTGAGTTTATGAGTACCCCAGCCAGAGTTTATGTAGGTTGGAGGAGGCTATGGTTGGTGCCTGGGAGAGGGCTTGGCCACTGCAAAACTGTGAGCAGATTGGTTGCGGCTTTAGTTGGCATTTTGTGCTCCTGCAGGCTGTTTTGGTGGGGCTGTGCATAAGGGGGAGTCGACTTTTCCTGTTACATGGGCGCTATGGCACCTTTTTTCATCGTGTTACTTTCCGCCACTGTTGGGAGCGCTCCCTGGCCTGGAATGGCTTAGGGAACTGACTAACTGCATTGCTGAACAATGTATTGCTTGAGGGAGGTGCTCAATGTCCTGTCCCCCTAGCTGTGAGATCTGTGGGTCCAGGATAATGGCATTCCTCAAGGGGGTCCTAATTCCATGAAGGCCCAGAGGATTGCCGCTGTAACCTACTGACTGATGCCTCAGAGAGCTCACGAAAGCTTTACTGCATACCAATACCAGTCAGTCCTCTGACCAAAGAGCAGGTGGAGGCTGACAGCAGCTCCTTTCTCTGCCTAACCGCTGTTGCTACCTGCCCAAGAGTGCTCTGCCCCAATTGACTGGCTCTCCCATTCCAAGGGCTGCAGCAAACCCTGCTTCTTCCCCCGTCACCATTGTGAGGGATTGGGTCTAAAACAGCTTTCTCCTGCTATGAACCTATGTGTCAGCTTTGCTCCTCCAATATTCATCCTACAAAATTTTATGACTGCCCTCACACAGTTTAGTGTTTGCCCTCAGCATCTGAAATGTATGGTCAGAGAAGGCCAGAAGAACACTCTTCCTATTGGGTTTGTTTCAAAGGGCTTTATGTTAGTGGTGTTCTGTCTGTATGCTAGTAGAAGATTTGTTCACTTGTTTAATGCTAGTGATTTTTTTTAGCATCTCTGTAAACAGCTATTATTTGTTAAAGTTTTGCTGAATTTTCTATACTTATGCATATGTTTGGATAACTGTCTATTGACTTTTTTTAGTGGGAAAAGTGGAATTTAAATATTTTAATAAAACAACTCAACCTTAGCCTAAAACCGCCGACCTTCAGACCTCAAATGCACAGGGTTGAACCCTATGTTTTCCACTTAATCTTACCTGATTACTCTACACTATATGGCTTTTGTCCACATGGACCCCAAGAAAGCCTTTTTGATGATCAAGAGGTTCTTCTTCCCTCTTTTGCCTGTGAGAAAAGCAGGCAGGATCCAACACATATAAAACAATGTCTTGACAAGAAAGATGTTACAGTATTGTTCAGTAAGATAATGCTCCATGTAATTGGAAATCTAAGCATTTTTAAGGGCTGTGTTTTATGTGTGTTGGATATTAATACCTTTTAATGTTGCTTTTATCAATTATATTTCTAGTACATTTTCAGATTGTTTTCTGATTTAAATTAGAGTCATACACCACTTTTACTTTAGGGGACTTCTTTTAAATAACCTGAAAAGGCAAAGCAGTTTCCATGTAACGGGCACAATTTTGGGAGCTACCATTTACTGTAGTTCCATTCTTGTTTCAACTGTGGGTTGATTGCAGGCATCATACTGCATGCATGTTACTGTACAGTGACTATAGTACCTGAAAGGATGTCAGCCAGTCAAGGTTTTGACAGCATCTTAAATACACAAAGACAGAACCGCAATCCTTCCTTTGCAAAGTTTATTGATAGCCTCTCTCAGACTATGACAGACTAGGGAATGTTGTTGTAGAACATTTTGGTTTTAACCAGTGTCATTCTTGATTTTTGTCTGTTTTTTATAAAGAACTGCCAACAACTCTTGTAGGCTTAGAGAGATGGAGGTTTTGTAAAATTTAAAATTTACAAATGAATTCTGTGGTCACCTAAGAAACTAATTAATTCAAATCATGGGCACACATGCATGGATGGAAAATTCCCAGGAACCTCAGAAGTTCTCTGCTGGTCCTTGGTAATTTGAATCAACTTTGTAAAGAAAATCCTGATGTGTTTAAATAGGACTATCATTCAGGTATGTGTATGTTAGAAGATGGTCAATTGCACTGCCGGCGCCAGGGTTTCTGGTGCCTGCGGCAACCCCCCATGCGCATGTGCACAGGCAGCGTGCGCATGTCACCGACTGCATGATGGTGTCATCACGCAATAACGTCATCACGCAGCACAAGCTGGCGGCATTCGCTGGCGGATGGCTGGGGTGGTGGGCGGAGGCTGCTCCGCGCTCCGCACGCTGCCCCGGCAGCAGCTCGTGGCTGCTGCGTCCAGCTGGGGGCATGTAGCGGCAGTGGCATGGGGCTGGCTGGCTGCAGCAGCTGCGGGCCAGCCACGGCAGCTCCACGGCGCGCGCCTCCACCCCCGACACCCCCTCCGGCGCCTCTCCGGTGCCCTCGTGCCCTGAGGCCACCACCTACCTGGCCTCAATGGGCATGCCGGCCCTGGTCAATTGACAATAAAAACTATGCCTGTAAATGAGAATGCAAATGTAGCAGTTTTTGGAGTAAGGGGAAAGGAAAACATGCTGCCTATCTGGACTTGCTCCCAGATATGATAAATGTGAGGAACATGGTGGCTCTTTCTTATGTGCACTTGAGCATGTACTTTTGGGACTGCATCTCTTGTGGAGCTGTGACCTGGTTCTCTCATTTTCATCCACCTGTTTACAAATGAATGAGTGAGTGTGTTGGTTCGGCTTTTTCTCTTGGGAGAATTTAAATCTAAGTTTTTTTAATGATATCCCTACTTGCACAAGAAAAGCACAGAACATAAACTTGAAAGATCATGTGGATTTTACAATTTACTGTAAGTTGTAATAGGCATGTGATAATTCAACTCAATACTGCATATCATTTCTTGACAGTACATTTTGGCATCATAAACAAGGAGGAGGAGTTATAAAATTTGTGGAATATCACAAGCATGCATTTTGGAGTTGTGGAAATTCAGTTGTTACGTTTACATTTCACCCTTCGTCCAAAGAGATCAGAAAGGTGTTTTAGCCTCACCGACAGCTTTATCATTCTTCCTTTTTGTTTTTTCTACCCGATGTCTCCTACTCCTAAACATTTCTCAAATCAAATATAGACACATTTTCAAAGTAAATCAACAAAATATGTTCTGTGAAGAGTTCTCCTTCGTTTATTTTCATTTTTGTTGTGTCTATGCACTTACTAATTTGCAAAAATTTAGTGAATTGTGATAGATCAACCTCTCAGTCTGTAATATGAATTAGCAACATTGTGTTATCTGTATCTGGATTTCATGCAGGATATTATCCTAATGGGAATAGCATTATCTGAAGCACATTTATTATTTGTGCTATAAACTGGGGTCACAACAGATAATCCAAAGGATTATTCTGTGATGTGACGTTATTATTCTAGTCACTGTTTTCTCAAATTATGTATTCAAATAAAAGGTCATGCCACTTTTTATAGATCTTCCATCTAGCCATATTCTGTTGCCAGTATCAGAATAAGTTCCCAAGGAAAGAAAATGGGGTAACAGAATTGAGTGACATGTGGTAGGCATGTTAGTGAAGTAAACTGCATGCCACACACCTGCTTTTTGGCTGTGCCATGCTACAAGTTAGCATTTTGGATGAGCAATTTCCGTTCTGTTGTTTTCTCTCAACACATGGTGTTCAAAACAGTTAAAAGAAAACTGTGTCCATTTGCTCATCCCAGAAGCCTGAAATTTCAGAGGATGCTGCCAGATCAATTTTTATATATACAGCTTTTTTCGTAGATACTTGCAGAGAGGTATGACTTATTTTTTGTGTGTGTAATGTCTGCAAGAAAATAAATGCAGTTTTACCAGAATTTAACTTCCTCAAAACATACAGGAACAGGTTTTCATCTTTTGAAAACAGAGGGTTTTTTTTTTCAAAACTCCAATTATTTTCAGGTGCGTGATTGGCTTTGAACAACAAAGTCATTTTCTTTGAACAATAAAGTTAGATTTCTATGACTTGCAGAACACTTGTATACAAATACTTCTTTATTTTACAGTAGATTTCACTTTTTCATTTATTCTGTTTTAGCCAAAGTTCATTTATATTCTAGGCCAGTATGCTTTGTAAAATTACTATTTGATTGTGTATGGGTATCAGTGAACAGTAATGCAGACGTATGGCTCTTAAAGCAGACATTTTTTCCTAGAAGATGAGATAATTGGAGTGACAAAGTCTGAGAATGAAAATGCCCAGTTCTGCTCAGATTTGTACTGCTGTAAGTCCAGTGTAATTCTGTTGAAGTTAGTGAAATGTAAACCAAATAGAAGATATAGACCTGCTTACTTTAGTAAAGGCTTTTACCTGAAATCAAGATAATAGATATTTTGTTGCACATTTTTGGCTGGTTGTAGAGGGCCTATAATTTTATAATTTCAGAATGGAAGAATTCTCCTCACCAAGTCAACACTAATGTTCATGACCATTAAAAGAGATTTTTTTTAAAAAACCCTCAAGAAATGTAACATCCAACATTATTGAGATTGACAGTCTGATTTCAGGCTTCTGCTATTGTAGTTTGAATGCAATCCATACCTCATAAAAGCTAATGGCTAAAACATTGATGTTAATGGAGCCGGGTTGCATCCTGTGTTTGAATGTTTTCGTCTTGAAAACTATTCCATTTATTTAAAAAAAACACCTAAAGAAACTCACTGAGCCAATATAAATTTCACTTCTGTTTACAAACAAAGCCCTGTCCTTAAAAATAGCATGACAGACAGATGTTAAATCCCCTTTGGTCATACTTATAAGTAACGTTTATATTATTCAACACCCAAGGTGCTGAGAAACATCCCTACTTGACAAATTGATGGAGCCAAATGCAGTAGGCTAATGAGTAAGAAAGGATAGTGCTCAACTCCTTTGATGCTATTGATACCTGGAAAAAGCTTTCCACCTTTATTAAGAGGAGCTATGCACTATTATTTTCCACCAGTACCAATAAATATCACGTGGCCAAATCTCTGTGCAACATTTGCATCTTGAAGCTTATTCCTGGGCAGCAGCACTGCTAGTGCTATACTTTCTCAGTGGTGGGGAAAGAGATTTTTTTTAAAAAAGATCCAACTCCAATGTTGCAGGAGTAGAGCAACTGGACTGAAGCTCTTTGCCATCCACCATGACCCACCAGTCATGGAGTGGCCAGCCAACAACATCCCAAATATATAGAATTAACCAGCGTATACCGGTGGAAGTGCACCTCTCTGTAATGTCAGCCTGCCTCTGGCCACGTGCAGAACATAAAGACAGAGGGAACAAAAGACTAACCCTCCCCCACTGTAGGGTAGACCATGGCATGAACAGTAGGGATACTTGAGACAAACACTGTCCAGGGAAGTCTGAAGAAGTAGTGTGACAGACTGCACTTAACAGCAAGTTTCCAAAGTGTACCAAAATCAGAGACCTGGGAGGGGAAGGGTTAACTATTCCCTAGAATGGAGACCTTGAGTGACAAACTACTTCATCTTCTCCAATTGGTCAGCTCCAGCTGAAAAAAACTATATGATCAAAAGAGTGCTGAGGAGTGGGGAGGGGGGTTTATTATTTTCTTCCATACCGGAGTTTCTGTCAGTTAAAAACAATCTGAAGGTAGACAGTTGGTTTCTGACAGGCTTTGGAATCGGGGAGTCTGACGAGAAAAGGCAGGTTCACCTTTAAGTGAAGAGACTCCTTTGCCTTAACTGTAGTATTACTGTCCTGAGGAAGACTTCTATCTAAGAGTTCTAAGTCTAAGTGTCAACATAAGCTGGAGTACACTTTATACAAATTCCAGAGAACTGGGAATGTGTTTTGGGCGAGAGTGATTGAGTGGGTTGAGAAGAGAGGTTATATCTTCTGAAGAGAAGAAGATTAAATCTGGCCCAGTTTCGAAAGTGGTTGGTTCTGAGGAGGACCCCAGGTCTGTTGTGAAGGGAAAACAGTTTAAGACTATTCAGATAATAGAAATATTTTCTAGTTTCAAGAAAGAGGTGAGTTAGGTGCACAAAGAAAGTGAGTAACTTGAGAAAACCTGAACTATCATAGGAAACTTCCTGAAGAAATATTGTTGCTATAACTAAATTACTAAGTAAAACACTTCTGATGGTTGTTGTGGGTTTTCCAGGCTGTATTGCCATGGTCTTGGCATTGTAGTTCCTGACGTTTCGCCAGCAGCTGTGGCTGGCATCTTCAGAGGTGTAGCACCAAAAGGCAGAGATCTCTCAGTGTCACAGTGTGGAAAAGATGTTGGCAGGTCATTTATATCTACTCAGGAGGGGTGGGGTTGAGCTGAGTCATCCTGTAAGAGTTTCCCAGGGTGTGGAATGCTAATGGCGGGAGGCTTCACTGTATCCTGAGGAGGTTCTTCTATAAATGACCTGCCAACATCTTTTCCACACTGTGACACTGAGAGATCTCTGTCTTTTGGTGCTACTCCTCTGAAGATGCCAGCCACAGCTGCTGGTGAAACATCAGGAACTACAATGCCAAGACCATGGCAATACAGCCCGGAAAACCCACAACAACCATCGTTCTCCGGCCGTGAAAGCCTTCGACAATACATAAAACACTTCTGACTGTTAATAACCAAGAATATATGAAAATAAGCCTCAAAGCTTATTGCCTGTTACATAAAGTGTTCTTTTTAATACCAACAACATTTTACCTTCGCATTTCCATCCTCTGACTACACTTACTCTGTCCCTGCCTGTTAAATAAAATTGTTACTTTTTGAATATTATACTGTCTCTAGTGCCATTTCCAAGCAAAAAAAGAAGAGGGCTCCTACTTTTCCTCATTAGGTTCCTGAGCTAGGCTAAAATCCAAAATTATATCTGCATTTCAGAGAGGAATAAACAGACTTTCTAAACTACAAATATTAACATGCTACTTGGAGAAACTGAGTCAAAGCAGGGAGACTGAATTTTGGCAGGAAAATCTGCTTCACAGTGGGGAGAGTGAGGGGGGGTCCATCATATTTATTTATTTATTATTGAATTTGTAGTCCACTCTTCCTGCAAGCAGGCCAGTAGAATCTCTGTTGCACCCACTCTCTCGTTTTGTTGAGGCCTATATGTCCTACCGTGGGCGTCTCATATGCTAGGTGTAATATTTGCAGTCTATACTTTCTGGGGATCACCAGCTGTTTTCGCCCACCCCCCTTCACCCAGCCAGGATCAGAAGCAGACCAGGTGACAATGTCCGCCCCGTTCAACCAGCCATGATCAGGCGAGGAGCATGTGACAATGCCCGTCCCCTTCACCTAGCCAGGCTCAGGAGTGGAGCATGAGGCAATGCCTATCCCCCTTTACCCAGCCTGGATCAGGCACAGAGCAGGAGGTAATGCCCGCCCCCAACTTCACCCAGCAGGGATCAGGAGTAGAGCAGATGGCAATGCCCACCCCCTTCTCCCAGCCAGAATCAGGCAAGGAGAAGGTGACAATGGCCACCCCCTTCACCTGGCCATGATCAGGAGCGAAGCATGAGGCAATGCCTGCCCCCCTTCACCCAGCCTGGATCAGGTATGGAGCAGGAGGCAATGCCCACCCCCCACGTTCACCCTACCAGAATCAGGAGTGAAGCAGGTGGCAGTGCCCCCCCTCCCCACTTTACCCGGCTGGAACCAGGTGCAGAGTAGGAGGCAGTGCCCATCCCTTCTTCACCCAACCGGAATCATGAGCGGAGAAGGTGGCAATGCCCACCTCCACTTCACCCAGTCAAAATCATGCACAGAGCAGGTGGCAAGGCCCTCCCCTTCACCCGGCAGGGACCAGGAGTGGAGCAGGTGGCAATTCTCACCCCCTTCACCTGGCTAGGATCAGGAGCAGATCAGGTGGTAATGCTCGGGCCCCACCTTCACTGGCTCAGATCATGAGCGGAGTATGAGGCAATGCCCACTCCCCCTTCACTCGACCAGGATCAGGTGCAGAACAGGAGTTAATGCCCTCCCTCTTTCACCCTACCGGGATCAGGTGCATAGCAGGTGGCAATGCGCACCCAACGCCTTCACCTGGAAAGGATCAGGAGTGGAGGAAGTGGCAATGACAGCCCCCCGCCCCTGCCTTCATACGGCTTGGATTAGTGATGAAGGAGGAGAGAATGCCTGCCTGCCTGCCCTCCCCTTTCTAGAGCCCATTGTATTTTTTCCCACAACGGTCTTTATTGCTAGTAATACAATATTTTATTATTTTGTGAGGAATTACAATAAAATTCCAGTCAGAAATGACATCAAAATGGAAGACTAAAGAGACACGGAGACAGGTGCAAGAAGTAGTTCCTGAGGAGAATCCTATGTCAGGAGTTGGAAATCATGAAAATACAAATAGTACTGGTGAGGATAGAAGCAGAAAAAGCCAGAATTTAAAAGGGACAACAACAACTAATAATAATAATCGATGTATATACTGCCCTTCAGAAAACTTAATGACACACTCAGAGCGGTTTACAAAGTGTGTTATTATTATCCTCATGACAATCACCCTGTGAGGTGAGTGAGGCTGAGAGAGCTCTGAGAGAGCTGAGACTGACCCATGGTCACTCAGCCAGCTTCAAGTGGAGGAGTGGGGAATCAAACCCGGTTCTCCAGATTAGTGTCCTGCTGCTCATAACCACTACTCCAAACTGGCCAACTAGAGTTGGCTAAAATCCAGTCAGAACAGGAGAGAGCTAGAATGGAACAGCAGAAGGGAGTGAGAGAGAGAAGTGAATAGAGAGAATGAAAAAGAAATGTATAATATGAAAATGAAAGAAATATAGTTAAGAGCAGAACTACCTGTCGGTCGTTGGTCTTCAGTGCAGCCCCATATTGGTACTGCACAGGCACAAACCAGCCCTGGAAAGATTTACAAGCTCTCAAACACTAGTGGGCACTCCCTCCTGGCAATACGCATGCATGGAGCGTTCCCACTGAAATGCAGTGTCGCTTGGCAGAGTGATCCCTCTTCCCTCAATTCCTTTCTTGCCACTGCTGAGAAAGGTTCTCTCTCTCCCTCTCTCTCTCTCCCTCCCTCTCTCTCTCTCTTCTTTTTCAGCCTTTTGCTTCTATCTACCTTTGGACTACTCTGGACTGGGTCTTAGACTTCCCAAAAGGTATTGTTCAAAAAATGTTCCTGATGCGACACCAAAATACTGCCCTCGGATGAACATGACCGCTGCTTACTCTGCCTAGGTGAGCGCCACAATGTTGGGGCTTGCCAACACTGCAAGTGCTTCACTCCCAAGGCCAGGTATGACCGGGCTGTGCACCTAAAGGCAGCACTGTGGGAAATGTCCCTCATAGGCTTTGACAGGCTGGCTGCACCTCTACCAGCTGAGCAGGATCTGAAACAGCGATCCAAGTGAACCACTTCAACCTCAAAGGCATGCACACCTGATCAAAAGCAGAACCAACCATTGGTACCTGCGCCCGGTCCTGTGACCAACACTTCGGTGTAGCCCTTAGTCCCATTGAAGCACACGGTCAGAGTCGGAATCTAAGAAGCGCCATTCTCTGGATCGGGAGCAACATGTGGCCTCAGAACTACCAGCCAAGAAATCAGGAGGGATGCATGGCCTTGGAACTTCCGTCCAAGACAAAGACGATGCATCTTTGAAAGTCAGCTTCGACGCCTTCACATTGGCACCATCGCTCTTCCTCCTCCACCCATCCCTCATCACCAAGGAGGAAATCCTACAGCCATCGATGTTGCCTTTCCCCTCCGCCCACCCTTTTCTTGCAACAGGATGAGGAGATAAGCCCCACTGAGGTGTTCCACCCAGCCTTCTCACTGGATCCGAGCTTGGTTCTGTGTCCACCGCCAGTATCCTAAGGCGCTTCTGCTCTGGAACTGGCCTGTCAGCCTTCTGCAGCATGGAACCTGCCGTCATGAATGCAGTCTACTACTACTCCCCGGCCACTGAGTATGACCTATCCCTCCAGGCCACTCCCCTTCTGTCATCATCGGTTCTGCCTTCGGTTGCAATAGGAATGGCTCCAGCATTTTCAATTCCAGTACCTCTGGATCCAACATCCTCTTCCGTGGGATGTCATCAGTTCCATGATCGCTCACCCCCTCTCTCCAATTCTGATGAAGCAGGTTCCTGTCGCTCCGACACAATCTCAGACCTAGCCTCAGACCCATCCCTGGAAGAGATGGTGAGTGACACTACATCCTCTTGTCCAACATAAGATTCGTGACTGTTTTCTGAGCAGATGCTCAGAATGGCACGTGCAGTGGACCTTGACATCTCCACAGCTACACCAGAGCCTAAGAACAAAGTACTCCAGGCACTCTATAGTAATTCATCAGCCTCTGTAGCTTTCCCACCTGTGGAGGATCTCCTTGACATTGCACATGGAGTTTGGGAGGAGCCAACATCATCACCCGCTACCTCCCACAAGATGGAGAATTCATACAAACTCCAAAAAAAGATTGAGCATTACTCTTCATTTATCCACGCCCTTCCTCACTCATTACAGAGGAAGTCCAACTTAGGCACCACTATGGCTCCTGCTTGTCCACAGTGGACAAGGAAGGACACAACTTGGATTCCCTAGGGCACAAAATTTACTCCTCAGCAGTGCTTGAATTTCGCGCTGCAAACTACCAGGCTATAATGGGCTCATATAACTTGTTTCTCTGGGACCGTCTTTCCAACTACACCCAAGTCTTATGTGAAGAGAGGAGAACCCTCATCCAAGCACTCCAGGGTGAGGGTTGCTAAACAGCAAATGTCAGCGAGTAAACACACCAGAAATTGTTCAGCTAGAGCCCTTTTTCCTTCGTCCTTGGACGCCACTCCTGGCTCCGCTTTACTGCTTTGCCCCCGGAGAAACTCAATAAGATTGAGGACTTCCCCTTTGAGGTCTCCTCCCTATTCTCCGAATGCTCTGTCAAGTTCTTATAACAAATGAAGAGGAATCAACAGAGAGCACGCTCCCTGGGGGTTATTGCCCCTCAACTGCAATAGCAGCATCAGCAACAATACTTATTTAAACATCACTACCAGAATTGCCCAGCATACTAACAAAATTCTAGATACACATATCAACCTTACCAACAAAGGAGTTACTCTAACTACCCTCATACGTGAACAAAGAGATTTAACAAGCCTAGATCCAGACAGCCCCAGCCGGACTCTCCGAAATCAGGCCAAGGGCAAAAATCACTGTTCAGACTGACCGTCCCTCAGCCTTAACAACCCTACTTGTTTAGGGACAGGTTGGCCCCTTTCTATAGTTCTTGGCCCTTGATCTCGTTGGACTCTTGGGTCCTTCAAGTTATTCGTTATGGCTACCATCTGCGTTTTACGGAATTGCCGCAGTTGTCCCCACTTTCCAGTGTTTCAATATGCCCAATTGAGGCCCTTTTCTTCATCGAGGAACTCCTCTGCAAGGGGGCCTTTCAGAGGATCTCAAACAAAGATTCCCCACTGGGATTCTTTTCCAGATACTTTCTGGTGGAAAAGAAAGATGGAGGACTCCGCCCTATACTGGACCTTCGCCGATTAAACTTGTTTATTAAAGTTGAAAATTTTCTAATGTTAACCCTCTCCAGTGTCTTGTAATATCTAGAACCAGATAACCGTTTTTCAGGAACTGACCTTAAAGATGCCTACTTTCACATTGCCATACACTCCGACCACAAGAGATACCTCAGATTCTACTTCTGGGGAGGGATCTTCCAAAACACAGTCCTTCCATTTGGCCTCTCTTCTGCCTCCAGGTGTTCACGAAGTGTATGACAACTGTAGTTGCATGCTTGGGGTCTAAGGGCTGTTCTATTTACCCTTACCTGGATGATTGGCTTCTGGTCGCCCACTTACAGAGCCTCCTCCAAGAACACATTGACATCACCATTAAAACCATGTCCTATTTGGGACTGGTTATAAATTGGAAAAAAGTCCTCACTACTGCCTACCCAGATTATTCAATTTATAGGGGCCAAGCTAGTTACCATAGTGGAGAGATCCTTCTTGCCCCTAGACAGGGCCAGATCACTCCAGCATTTAATCACCAGATTCCAAAACAAATGTTTCCAACCTGCTCTACTCATCCAGAGACTCCTAGGACTCATGGCCGCTACCACTAGTGTAGTACCCTTCACTCACCTTCATATGAGACTGCTTCAGAACTGGTTCCTAAGGTGCTTTGACCTCCTAAGGGTCCCCTTCAGGGACCCCAATGGGACCTCAGGGACCTCCAACGGAAGGGGCTCTGTATTCCCAAGGCTATAATTAGGTTGCTTAACTGGTGGTCTCTGGAGTGTAATCTTCTGAGATGGATACCATTTGAAATCCAATTCTGAAACCTCAGTCACCACAGATGTCTCCCTGATGGGTTGGGGGGTGCACTGTGGGGACATCCCTATACAGGGAACATGGTCACGCTCTGAACGTTCTATGCACATTAACATGTTAGAATTAAGAGCAACCCGTTACTCCCTTGCTTCCTTTACAGATCTTCTCTGCAGCAAGAGGGTACAGGTCCACACGGACAATATGACCGACTTCTGTTACCTCAACAAGCAGGGAGGAATGGCCTCACTGACATTCTGTTCTGAGGTGACAGAGCTATGGCACTGGTCAATTCAAAACATCTTCCCCCAAACTATACATACAACAGGAACATCAAACAACAGGGCAGACTCCCTGAGCAGGGTGTTCAAACCCCACTATGAATGGTCTATCAACCCCACATACTTACACTCCATCTTCCAAAAATGGGGAACACCTGATGTGGACCTGTTTGCAACCTCAGAAAATTCCAGGGCCAAAACCTTTTGCTTCATAGCGTACACAGACCCAAGATCCCCTGGAGACGGCTTCCAGATCCCCTGGAACTGGGGCCTTTTCTACGCTTTTCCACTAATACTCCCAATCCCCAGGATGCTGTGCAGAATCCGACACTTCAGAACACATTGCATTTAGGTCATCCCCTTCCGGCCATGCAGAAACTAGTTCCCATCCCCGTGGGAAATGGCCTGGTGTTCATACATTTACCTACCAGAGGTTCTTGATCTCATCCACAGATGCCAAACACTCCACCACAATGTAGCCATCCTCAAACTCATGACTTGGCTTCTTTTCCCAGTATAGCCCCTTTCTCCAAGGAGGTGATTCAGATCATATTGAATGCCTGTAAACCTTCAACAAGTTCTTCCTATGGCCACAGGTGGTTCCGTTTCTCCACATGGGCAGCACACACCACCTTCTCTTCCTGTTCCTGTTCACTCACACTCATTTTTGAGTACTTACTGTCATTACTGAAAAAAGATCTAGCTGCCTCTTCAATTAAGGTCCACCTTGCAACTATCTCAGCATTCCATGAGACCATTGACTGCAAGATGGTGTTTTCATACCAGCCCTCCAAACAATTCCTGAAAGGGGTGACAAACACCTTTCCATTTTGAAGGCCTCCCTTACCCCAGTGAAGTCTCTCCCTAGTTTTGGGACAACTTATGCTAGCACCTTTCGACCCGCTGTCCCATTGCAACCTTAATTTTCTCTCCTGGAAAATCACCCTTCTAGTAGCTATCACTTCTCTAAATAAGGTGGGTGAATTAGCGGCTCTCCGCATAGACCATCCATATCTACAATTCTATGAGAAGGTAATCTTGTATCCTAGTTTAGAATTTCTACCCAAAGTATTTTCCAAGTTTCACTTACAACAAAAGGCCACCCTTCCATTACTTTTCCTCAATCCATCTTCAGAACAGGAACTACACTCCCTAAACTAGATGTAAAGAGGGCACTCCTATATTATATCCATAGAACAAAGCCCTTTTCGAAAGTCCAGGGGCCTATTCATATGCTTTCAGGCCATCACAAGGGTCTTCCAGTGGCCTACCATCGATGTTACTCCAGCGGCTATCAGACGATGTTACTCTTCAGCCAAAGTTCCCTGCCTGGTGACCATCAAGACACACTCTACTAGAGCACAATCATCGTCAGCTGCATTCCTGCAAGGGACCTCTCTACAGGACATCTGTCAAGCTGCTACCTGGTCATCAGACATTCATCCGTCACTACTCCATGAATGTTAATGCCAGGAAGGATGCAGCAGTGAAGATGGCTGTCCTACACTCTCTGTTGTCTTAAACATCTCAAACTCTCCTCCTTTGGTGAGTAGCTTACTATACTTCCAATGTGGGACTGCACTGCACTGTGCTATACTCCCAATGTGGGACTGCACTGAAGACCAACGACGAAAACAGCATTGCACTTACCTGTAACTGTTGTTCGTCTAGATCTTCATGCAGGCACGTGTTCCCTCCCTTCTACCCCTCTGTGAGATGCTCAAGCACTTGTGGTGGCATAGGGAGAACTGAGGGAAGAGAGGTCGCTCTGCTAGCAACACCGCATTTCGGCTGGAACGCTTGTAAATCTTTCCAGCGGCTGGCCTGTGCCTGCACAGTCCCAGTGTGTGCCTATGTGGGCCCCACACAGGAGTTAGGAAATTTCCTCAGTAGAACAAAATAAATCCCCCCATTATCAATAGGGAGATGGCGTGGAGGCTTTTCTGTTTAGTTTTGAGAGAACATGTAAAGATCTACAGTTTCCTGATGACACTAGGATGCTTTATTTGTGCCCACAAATATGTGGAGGTTTTAGTGAAATCTACACAGAAATGTGGGGTGAAGAAACCTCAGACTGTCAGTTATTTAAAGAGAGAGTCAGTATTCCTTTTAGTCCGATAGCAGAAAAAGAAGAAAGGCTTTCTGAGAGACAAAGAGAAAGCCAGGGAAAACATATTCAAAATTAGGATGTTGTTTAGATCAGTGGATTGAGGAAGGCAAAGTGATGACTTCCAATGAACTGAAATAATTGATAGGATTAGAGCACTTCTACTGACAAATTCCTTCACAATTAAGATGGTTCCTGAGAAACAAAAAGCTTAAAACAGGTGATGAAGCCGCCACTATCCTAGATGAGGTTGAAGGGGACTTGGGAAGATCTTTATTCCAACCCCCCCCCCATCAAGAAAAATAAAGTTTGGAGATCCTCAGGAAAACTTGAACCATCGAAAGCCAACCCTGTGAAGTGGGATACTCCAGCACCAATTAGGTGGGGAGTGATAACTGTAATAACTGCCAGAAAGAGGGACACATACTAGCAAAATTAGAAAAGGGAAAAAACCCAAGCCCAGCCAAAACAGCTAAGGTAGTAAAATGGGCAGAAACCATCTCAGAACAATCAACAGATCCTGAGCCAGAAACAGTAAAACGAACATACAAATCAGCTAGAGTGCTGCAAATATGGAAGGTGCAAGAAGATATAAACAGGAACTATCTGGAAGCTGTAGACGTAAATGATGAGGAAGTCATAGGCTGGAGAGATACAGGAGCCGAAGTCAGTTCAAGTAAAACCCCATTTAGTAAAGAAAGATCAGTACCTACCTGGAAAGTCATACATGATCAAAGGAATAGGTGGCCCATAATTTGAAGTAACAGAAGAGCCCAGTGCTAGTGATGCTGATACCTTGTCTCAAGGGGTTCAGGCTGAAGAATTTCTTTCCGAACAGAGGGCAGATGAAACCTTGAAAGACTTTTGGCAAAAAGCAGAAACAGCTACCCAGAAAATGACAGTAGAAAACCCTTGGGTATTTAAAGTCCTAGACCAGAGGCTTTACAGGCTGTCAATGAGGCAGAAATGTTCTGTTGTCTGGGAGAAGTGAAAACAGTTGGTGATCCTCAGAAAGCTGCAAATATTACACCTAGCATATGAGACACCCATGGCAGGACATCTAGGCCTCAACAAAACCAGAGAATGAGTGCAAGGGAGATTCTACTGGCCAAACATAGGCAAGGACATCAGATCTTTCTGCACGTCTTGCAAAGGCAAAGTCCAAGACAAAACCAAGGGGCTTTTACAACCAATACTTCTTGGGACCGAAGCCTTCATAAAAATAGAAGTGGACATTGTAGGGCCTCTATCTAGAGCAACCCAGCATGGAAACAAATACATTTTGACTATTGTACATTTTGCTACTAAATATCCAGAAGCGATGCCTCTGAGGAACACTGAGGCAAAAACAGTTGCCGATGCTTTACTGTCAGTATTTGCCAGGCTAGGCTTTCCTAAATAGATGGTCACTGACTTGGGAACCACCTTTATGTCCCGAATCATGGAAGAGCTGTTGCAGGCTTGTGGCATCAAGCACATCACATCGACAGCATATCACCCACGAGCAAATGTCCTCAATGAATGGTTCAATGGCACATTGAACCACATGCTGAAAAGACATGCTGCCAAGCATCTAAACGACTGGCTCCAGCTACTTCAGCATCTACTCTTTGGTTACAGAGAAGTGCCACAGGAGAGCTCCAGGTTCAGTCCTTTCAAGTTACTCTTTGGACATCAGGCGAGAGGACCAGTGGACTTCCTGAAAGATGTTTGGACAGGCAGAGAGGACCTTGAGAGCCAAGATGCCATCAGCTATCTTCAAGAGCTCCAAAAGAACCTGCAAGAACTGCGTGTGTCTGCTGCAGACAACATGCATTGAGCCCAGCAGAAGCAGAAGACCTGGTACAATGCCAAAGCCAGAGAGAGGGTCTTCAAGCCTGGAGATCAAGCGTTTGTTCTGAAGCCCCACAGAAAACACAAACTTGAAGTGGCATGGGAAGGGCCTTTCCAAGTGGTGCATAAGGTTTTTAATGCAAATTATACAGTGAATGTGAATACTGAAGGGGGACAATGTAAACTGTTTCATGTTAATATGTTGAAACCATATTATGACCAAAGTAACCTGGTCCTTACAACTAGAAGTGGGAAGAAAGATGAGACTGACTTATTGGGTTGAGGTAAAGTCACCAAGGGAAGCACCATAAATGAGGTGAAGTTAGCCTCTCTCAAAAGACGAGCAAGAACAGGTTAAGGCTGTCTTGGCGAGATTTCAATCTGTCTTTTCTAATGTCCCCGGTAGAACCCAGCTAGCTCAACACAGAATTGACACCAGTGAATCTAGGCATGTTGCCCTCCCACCATACAGGGTAACTGGTCCAAATGCCACCATTATTGGGAAGGAGGTTAGAGAAATGTTAACCCTTGGACTAGTTGTACCTTCAGAACATCCTTGGGCCTCCCCTGTTATATTAGTGCCAAAACTGGACTATACCATAAGATTCTGTGTGGACTACAGGAGATTGAACAAGGTAATGGTGCCTGGTGTATACTCAATGCCCCGGGTGGATGAGCTGGTGGAAATGATTGGGGCTGCCCACTTCATAGATATAACCAAAGTGTACTGGTAAGTGGCTATGGATCCCAAAGACCAACCAGTGGATTCCCAACAGTGGGGAGAGTCATAAGTGGGTTCTGGTACCCTCCTGCAACTATGTTTCCTTTTGTAAGTAGACAAACAGGGAAGGAACAATTACTATGATGTGCCAGTAAATTAGGTCTCAAATCCTCCATGAACCATCCCTTTTCTGCATTCAGTGAAACATCCTCAGGTTACACAATATCCCATTGATCACTTCTGTTGTCTTAGAAGCAATGCATTTTGCATAATGGGGAGAGATGGATCACAAAGGTTGCTATGATAGGATGTGATCATACTGAACATCACCTGCCCCTATTCATCAAAGCAGCTTTTGTGCACATTCTCTCACCATCATGCAGGCTTCGTTGCTTATAAGACACCAGCAATGATCAAGAGGATATTGTGTAACCTGTGGATCCTTCCCTGAATGAATAAGATTATCAAGTCTCTTGTTGCAAAAGGATCCTGTGCCTTTGTAAGCTGCGTTGACAGACTCATATAATCATGTAGAATCATAGGTATAGCTGGCCCAGTCATTGAATGGCTTTGAAAATTGCAGTTGTGCTGGTCAACCGTCTGTCAAGTGTGTAGTGGTGCAGGAGTTGGGCTAGAAGATAGTAATCCAGAGCAGAGCCACTACACCTAAACTTTTCACTGCAATTGTTGGTTGTATTGCAGGCTCACCAGGTGTTAGCATTGCTTTGCAAATGGCCCATTGGATGGCCACCTCCAAAGAGTGAAAAGAGACACAGGAACAGAAATAGTAGAGCCAGCTGGCTCCAAAGCTCTGTACACTATGCTTTTGCAGTTCTCCTAGCTCCCCTCTCCATCTTGGTGGTTCTCGTTAGCTTGAGCTGACTATGAACAAGCAAGGGAAAGCTGCCTTATGATAAAATCTACAAGAGTCTTGTTACTTTAAAAAAGGAAAGGCTATACTTCATTGATAAAGAAATCCATACTGGGATATGAAAGATTCTAACTTACTAACTAGGATGGTCACACATATTGCCCTCTCAGATGTCAGAAAAAGAGAGAAGAGAGCCAGCTGAAAGGAAGGAAATCCTTGAGATTAGCCATGTAGGCAATAAAGTGATAGATGTGGAACAGGCAAGAGGAAAGTAGACAGAAATATTTGATCTGTTTGCCTTGCTGGCTGTACTTACCATCCCAAGTACTGGCGTTCTTCCTGCAAAAAGATGTTGCATTGTCCTTCACTTCCAAGAATTTGCATGACATGGGATGCACCTTTTGGAGAACACAGTGTACTCATTGATATAATACTTACCCATCCCTTATAAGGGGTTACATTGGAACTTTTTCTGTACTGTTCTACTGGGAATAGGCATCGTAAGTGTTCATTTGGTCAGAGGATATAGTGGAGTAGCTGGTGGTCATCCAGGACTGTGATTATGCTTCATGTGTTCATCATGTGCAGGATTGGGGGAAAGGGTGCGTGTTACCAGCATGACAATGTACTGAGGTATATGCACCTCCTAAAAAAAAAATGAGAAAAAATTCAGAATTTCCTGAATTCCAAATTGATCCTCTAATTGGTTCAGCTATTTCCGAAATATTTGGCCATTGTTTTCTATGGGAAAATCAATCTATGGGTTTATCTAGGGGATGTCTTTTTTTCCAACCAAAATTCACCAAATGTTGAGGGCATCTACTTCTGACTGTCCTCTGAAGACTCACCAAGTTTCATTAATATTGGACCCCAGGGGCCAATTTTATGAGTCCCCAAAGTAGGTGCCTTCACCTACTCTTCATTATTCCCTATGGGGGAAAATATCTGGGGGCTATCCAGGGGACTGGAAGTGGCATTTTAAAAGCAGACTCTACCACATTTTCAGGGGGCCTACTCCTGACTGTCCTCTGTTTTCTAAGTAAGAAAGAAAACACATTTTGAGATTTTTTTAGTAAATAATTTTGCTGTTAGAAACACATTAGCAATGTCTGTTGAATTAATTTTGCACCTACCAAAAGCATTCAAAAGGTAGTTCCTGATATGTTTTATACTTTAATGTCGTTTTGTGCATTTTTGACCATTAAAGCAGGTGGTATTTGTGACCACAGTATATATGTGGAAAAATCATGTGCACAGGTAAAATTTAAAGACCATACTGAGTTGTGTCATTTAAATTGATAAGCAAAAAAAGACATATTTCTGTCATAGTAGATTTTGTTTTGAATCACATGATATAACTAGAAGTGTTTTGATGAAATCGCTAGTATGTGAGAAAAGTTTCTGCTTTAGACAGAACCTCTCTTTTGGTATAATTGTACCCTGACTGAATATATTGATGATTGTACAGGTTTTGTTTTCATGAGTGTTACTTTTGTCATATCAGCACCACAGTGAATCTTTTCCAGCCACTATTTTTACTGTGTTGGAACCAAAAGCCTCAACATAATTTAATTTTGACGGCATTTTCTAGTATGATGACTATAAATAAAACACCTATCTTGAGTAGAGATGGGCACAAACTGAAATATGAACCGAAGTTCGTGACGAACCAGGCCGGTTCATGGTTAGCGAACTGGCGGTTTGTCAGAGCCCATTTCTTATGAACTGCCACGAACTTTAGGCTGGTTCATTTGGTTCGTTTTTTGGTTCGTCACTAGACAGTCTGGCGCCAATCTATCAGTTTCATAGGCAATAGAGGATGGACTTCCAGAAGACCTTCTGCTGACCTGGAAGTGGCCTTCTGCTGGCCCAGAAGTGACAATTTGCTGACCTGGATGTGATGTTTTCATGAGCCAAGTGAACCGGTTCGTGAACTGGGGCAGGTTCGTGAAAGTTCGTGGTTCGTGAAATGCAACAAACTGCACGGTTCATTTTTTTCCAGTTCTTGCACATATCTAATCTTGAGTATGTAAACTACATGCTGTAATAATGACCCTTGTTAAATTTTCTATTAAAATCATTTAAAGCAAAATATTTTTCTGTCTCCTGTTATTTCAGATGCTTGTTTTTAAGGATGAGCTAGATGTGGTAATTTGCATGAATTTGTGGAACTTTTAAAATGTAGAGTAAGTGACAGGTTTAATTAATTCTGCTTCTTTCCCTTATACACTCCAGTTCTTATAGAGTAGAACTGTTGCAGTTATCATATGTAATTTCTTATCTCTCTTGAGTCACCTATACTTTTTGAACTGGACAATCTAGATGCAGCCATTCAGGTTTTGAAATACCTCCCACCTCCTCTTTTAGAAGTCAGAATCCCACATTCAGCTATCTGTTGAATGCCCCAGATGTTAAAACAAAAGCTATTTGAAAATAATATATGTAATGGTTGAGCTTGGAATGGTAAACCTTATTTCTAGAGCCTGCCCTCAGGCAAATCATTTTAGCTTTCATGACTTTAGCCCGTTTAATATAAAAAATGTATGCCACAACTGGAAAGTGTAAGAGCAGATTTATTGGCTCTCATTAGTGGTATGTATCCTACCAAATTCTACCATGTTCGGTGAACAATTGTTAGTATTAGAGAACATCAAGATTTGAGTCCTGTAACATGTTAAAAACCAACAAGATTTTCAGGGTATAAGCTTTCAAGAGTAAAAGTTCCCTTCATCAGGTATTAGAGAAGAAGTCTATATGAACACAGACTTGTATTTGTCATTGATCATCTTCAGAATTCAGAAGTCGTCTATTTTGAAAACCTTGTGTCTTGGGGTCAAGCTAGATGTGCAGGTTTTTAAAGAGTTGGGTTCCTGCAGCCACACAGCAGTTTTGGGGAATGGCTGTTTAAAAAGAGCCCAAACGGCTTCAGAATGCCTTCTGTTTTTGCTGCTCCACATGCATAGAATACTTCATGTGGAGCATAAAAAACAAGGAAAAAACCTCCCTTCTGTGCTATTTTGATGCAGGAAAATGACTTGAAGTGGGAGGGAGGAGTCTCTCCTCCCCTAGTGGAGGCATTTTGAGGCCATTTGGGCTTTATTTTTTAACAGCCATTCCCCAAAACTGCTGTGTGGTTGCAGGGAACCCAAGTTGGGTCTGGGGAACCAAGACCCTACTATTTAAAAATCTGCATGTCTAGCTTGGCCCTAAGGTGTGCATGTCTTCCTAACCTAACATGGTAGCAATACTTACATTCTTAAAATATCTCTATTTTCAAGAGAGAGTTTTAGTGTTTGCAGCCTCTCATATATGAGGAGATATGCCATCTTTTTGATAATTGTGTTTGTATTTTCCCCATTATTTGGGGCAACTGGTTTCTAATCATAAATTCAGAATAATATATGGGATTGTTAAAATAATATGGGTATAAATGTCAGCATTGGCGTTTCCAAGTTGGGGTGGCACAACCATTTTTATATCATGGTAAAAGTAAAGGTAGTCTCCTGGGCAAGCACTGAGTCATTATTGACCTATGGAAGGACGTCGCATCACGATGGTTTCTTGGCAGACTTTTTGTTATGGGGTGGTTTGCCATTGCCTTCCTCAGTCATCTACACTTTACCCCAGGAAACTGGGTACTCATTTTACTGACCTTAGAAGGATGGAAGGCTGAGTCAGCCTTGAGCTGGTTTCCTGAACCAGCTTCTGCCAGGATCGAACTCAGGTCGTGAGCAGAGCTTGGACTGCAGTATGGCAGCTTACCGCTCTGCGCCTCAGGGCTCTTCAGAAGTAACTGCTTCAGATTTAATTTTGATACAGTTCAGTTTTGAAAATCTGGTATTCTGACAGTGAGAAAGCTAAAGGTCTATCTCAACAAGAAATGTGAAGAAACTTAGCCCAAGTTTATGCTTGTGGGTAACCGTGAAAAAGAAACAGGAAGGTAAGTTGGATAGTACAGGTTAACTAGTTTAGCAAAGTGACAGGAGGTTATAGAGCTTTATGGACTTCATGCACTAGCAAATGCATCCTTTACTTGATATCATCCAATTCAAAGCCTCTGAGGTCCAATTCATATATGTGTCTCTGAACAGCCATGCTACTGGATACATTTATGAACTGGGCCTAAGAGGGGAATTAAACACAGATGTGTGGAAGAGCAATTAAATATGCTTTTAAAGTTGTTTGCTTTTGCACCATCTTTGTGATTGTATTTGTAATTGTATTGTTTAGCTCAGTAGCTATACTTTCGCCTTGAAATTCAGTGGTTTACTGTGCTCTGCTCTGCTATATCACAATTCTGTTTTTCTTCATGAAAGTCCTCTCCTCTTTTTGAAATGCCTACTTGTCATTCAAAGATGCGCTGACCTGTATAGCCCAGGCTAGCCCAATCTTGGAAACTAAGAATGGTCAGCACTTTTTAGTTCTTGAATGGGAGACTAAGGAAGACCAGAGTCGCTATGCAGAGGCAGGCAATGGCAAACCATCTCTATCGGTCTCTTTCCTTGAAAACCACAGCAGGGGTCACCATACGTCATCTGCAACTTGATTGCGCATTACACACACACATTCAAAGAGGCAGAATTAAATATTGTTCTAAATAATGATGTTCTGAGTGCTTATATAAGTATAGAAAAGCAAATGAGAATAAAATGTTATAGTAACCATTGTAAGCTAACAATGATGAAGCTTAATTATATTTAAAAAATTAAAAATTTGCATTATACCTGCTGTTTTATAAAGGTGTCCCTGATATTTATACCATTCAGCAGGTAACCACTGAAGTTATTACTGATAGTATGCTTTTTGTCTCATGGGAAAATCAAAACTCAGTTACTGACTAGTCCATGATCTTCAGCTTCAGCCTGTTCTTCCTTAGCCACCTGACCACAGTCTCAAAGCACCTCAGAACCAAAGTGGACACATCTGGAAACATGGATGATGACATATAGAGTTGGGTGTCATCTGCATATTGCTGACAACCAACCCCAAAACTCCAGATGATCTCATTAAAGAGCAAGGGTGAGAGAATAAAGAACCTTGTAGCACTCCACAAGGCAAATCCCACCCAATTCATTCTGCACCTATCTAGCAAGAGCCTATGAATATTTGACCAGTTGCACAATATCAGGGACTAGGGGTGTGCAGCCTGAAAATATTCGGGTTTCCCACTTCGGGTTTACCCAAAGCGGAATTTTTTTTTTGGAAATACCATAATTCCGAAGTAGCAAGCTGCTTCGGAATTATGCTATTTTACTCGCTTTGGTATGCTCTGTAAGTATTCGGAGCATACAGAAGTGAGGGGGCAACTCCCTCATCCCCACCTCCTACCTCCGCTGGGGAACCCCTCCACCCCCCGGGCATCCCCTTCTCCCCCCACCCACTTACCTGGTTGGAGGGAGAGGGGGAGGGACATCAGCTGGGCAGTGGGGTTGCCGCTGTGGCGGCAGCGGCAGCAGACTGGATCCCTCTGCTGCTGCACTGCCTCCTGAGGTGCAGGCTGAAGCCTGCGATCCCTGCCACCTCTGTTCGCCCGCCAGTGTCAGGGACGTCCCTGACACCTGCGGGCGAACAGAGGTGGCGGGGAGAGCGCCCGGAGAGGGGGGCAGTTGCAGGCTGAAGTCTTCGATCTCTGCCGCCTCCGTTTGCCTGCAGGTGTCACGGACGTTCCTGACACCTGTGGGTGAATGGAGGCAGCGGGGAGAGCTCCTGGGGGGGGGGGCGGTTGCAGGCTGAAGCCTCCGAGCCCCCTTCCCCTCCTCCAGCCAGTTAGGATGGGGGGACTTGGAGGTGAAGTGCGTTCCCGGCGTGGCTTTGAAGCTGCACTGGGAACGGGCTTCACCTCTGAGCCCCCTTCCCCTCCTCCAGCCAGTTAGGATGGGGGGGAGATTTGGAGGTGAAGTGCATTCCCAGTGTGGCTTTGAAGCCGCGCCGGGAATGGGCTTCGCCTCCGAGCCCCCTTCTCCTCCTCCAGCTGGTTAGGATGGGGGGGGGGGACTTGGAGACGAAGAGCAATCAAACCCAGGATGAATCAAACAACCAAGGAAAAACAGTCTCCTACAGGAAAAGTGTTTTTGCCATATATCAAAGGAATTACTGATCAGATGGGAAAGCTTATGAAAAAGCATAACCTTCAAGCAGTATTCAGACCCACCCGAAAAATACAACAGATGCTACGATCAGCAAAAGACAGTAGAGACCCTCTCACCTCTGCAGGAGTATACCGTATACCCTGCAGCTGTGGACAAGTGTACATCGGGACCACAAAGCGTAGCATCCAGACAAGAATAAAAGAACATGAAAGACACTGCAGGCTTGGACAACCTGAAAAATCAGCAGTGGCTGAACATAGCCTAACTCAAACAGGGCACAGTATCTTATTCCAGGACACCAAAATACTGTACAACACTTCCAACTACTTTGTCAGACTGTACAGGGAAGCCATTGAAATTCACAAGCATAAGCAAAACTTCAACAGGAAAGAAGAAACCTTAAGAATGAACAGAGCATGGTTTCCAGTTCTGAAAAACACCAGGCTAACAAAACACTCGACACCCGACAATAGCCCTGCAGAGAAGATTAGCACATCAAGCACCAATCCATATGCAAAAGAACCGCCTCAGGATACAGTGAAGCCTCCCGCCATTAGCATTCCACACCCTGGGAAACTCTTACAGGATGACTCAGCTCAACCCCACCCCTCCTGAGTAGATACAAATGACCTGCCAACATCTTTTCCACACTGTGACACTGAGAGATCTCTGTCTTTTGGTGCTACACCTCTGAAGATGCCAGCCACAGCTGCTGGCGAAACGTCAGGAACTACAATGCCAAGACCACGGCAATACAGCCCGGAAAACCCACAACAACCATCGTTCTCCGGCCGTGAAAGCCTTCGACAATACATATAGATGTTTGTAAGTTTTTATATAACCTAAAATTATGAATTTGGAACTCTGGTTCATTTATGCCAAATAATAATAATAAAGCTGAACAAAGAGGCAAGCATAAACGTTGCTTCTAGTGAGCAAGTGAATGATTTATTTTGAATTTTAAGATTTGGCTTCTGAAAGGAAAAAACAAAATATGTACTTGTAAGGGTTTTAGGGAGAGGGCTCATAGTGCAGTCCTATTCAGAGTTATACCCTTCTAATTATGTTGATTTCAGTAGACTTAGATGGGTGTAATAATGCATAGGATGTCACTGTTAAGAGTCCTAGAATTAGTATAATTTCTCTGGATTTAAGTGGTAATCCATATCTCAAACTACTTAATGATGGTGCTGAATTCCATAAATACCTGATCCAGAATACCAGTTTGTTCCACTATTAATATGCAGTTGATTTATGTATCATTGGTTGTTCATCTCCTAGTCCCTCAAGAGCCCAGAATGTCATCAGGCTGCTGGTCATGCATGTTTCTTTACTAGGCATATGTATGCAAGATGGCAATTGTCCTTACTCTCAGTGAGCTGTTAAAGAAGGCATGGAAGGACACAGATAGTGTTACGGTGACGAGACCCAAGGCAAGACCTGCTGATTTCTCACAAAGTGGTAGACAGTTAATGATCTAAAGGACAGCATGGGAAGGTGAGAAGTGGTATAGAACCTTTCCCATCCCAAGCTTTAAAAAGCATATTTATCCAACAGGGTTTACATATGGTCTTGGAGCCCTCCCTAGAGAAAAAAAGTGGATTGGGTTCAGTTTCCCTGTACTGAATGCCCATTTACACGTACAACCATATACAGAGACCTAATTTTGCAATGTGATGGCTAGTTTATGAAAATTCACGAAACAGTACTGTGTTCTACCTGTCTAATATGATTAAATAAAGTAGAAATTTCTGCACAGCTGTTGCCTGGTCAAAAATCTCATGCCTGTGATTTACAAATCAGGACAATGTTCTGCCAGTCCTATTCCACTCAGTTGCACTGTTCTGCAGTCAGCCTCAGGAGTTGTGTATGTACAACCAAGGATCCCTCAATAAGCCTTCTCCTCTTAGATAAGGCTGTTATCCACTAAAGATGGGAAATCAACCATCATAATACCAGGTGACTATTTCTGGTCAGTATGTTCTTTACTGGGCTGCTTCTTCGAGGATTTGGGAGCAGGGGGTTGCACATGCACCCCTTTCTCTGCCTACAGAAGCTCCCATGTGGCAAACTCTACTGTGTCATAGCTATTGGACCATCTTTCCTTTTGGTTTTGCCAGCATGTTATGTTGTCCATGATCATAATCTCTGTTTAATCCTCAGGAAATAGCAAAATATTGTACCTTGTTGTGCCCATCTCTCACTAGTTTGTTGCATTTGAACTGTTTCTGACTAAGTAATTCAGTCGGCACATGAATTACACACGTGCAATCACAACTATCTGCTGAAATTTCTAAAGGCTGCAGATTTGATTACCTTTGTTCAAGTAAACATGGTATATGGTTGTTGTGGGTTTTCCGGGCTGTATTGCCGTGGTCTTGGCATTGTAGTTCCTGACTTTTCGCCAGCAGCTGTGGCTGGCATCTTCAGAGGTGTAGCACCAAAAGACAGAGATCTCTCAGTGTCACAGACTGGTTGTTGTGGGTCTCAGTGACTGTGACACTGAGAGATCTCTGTCTTTTGGTGCTACACCTCTGAAGATGCCAGCCACAGCTGCTGGCGAAACGTCAGGAACTACAATGCCAAGACCACGGCAATACAGCCCGGAAAACCCACAACAACCAGCGTTCTCTGGCCGTGAAAGCCTTCGACAAAACATGGTATATCATTTTGAATGACAACATCAGAAAAATGATTACTTACATGACATTGCTGACTCTTTGGTGGTGCTGTGCATGGCATTGTCATTATGAGGAGGGAGGGAACCACTCTACATTGCTGCATAGTTGCAAGGTTATCCTCCATTACACCATCTGGGATGTCACAGTGGAACTTCAAGCTAGCAGATAGCAATGACGGGGAAAGATTTGTGTACTGTATCAGTGAAATATGACTCTCCACAGAAGCTGGTAAAGACTTCTGATCTTGAGAAGCACCCCAAAACCTACCCCAACAGATTATAATTCTCCACCATCAAACTGTGTATGGAAGACCAACTGTCCCTAAAACCCTTATGTACTTGACAGCCCAGTTAAGGCATCTATACAGCCAGTGTCCGTGGCATGACGGGGTCTGTGCAGTCTGGCACAGGACAAGGAACTCCTGCAAGAACCTGGTTCCAAGACTCAGAATGCTGGTAAAACTGCATAACCTAACTGAATTAAAAGGGGGAAGGGTAAAAGTATAGATGTACATGGTAATAATTTTAAATATTACACTTTGTCTTGAGGTAAATAATTGGTGGTTTATAGCCATGATACTATCATCTTGGATATTTCAAAACTAAGAGGAGCAGGATGAGGCAAACACGGGGCAAGAGGAGTGATACTTCAGCCTTTGTAGAATTACCATAACTTCTTCCGTACTTTCCTCACTCTGGTCTCTGGTAGTTGCTGATTTTAGGTAAAAGACAGTGGTGATGAGACTGAGAAATCTGATGTTTTGGAAAGGAATGACTGTTCAGGCTTAAGCTGATTATTCAAAGAGTTTGGGAGTGCTCCTGGAAGAGCAGGTTGTTGTTGTTGCTGAAAGTACCTAAGTAGTTGCATATTAGTGAAATCCTGAGCAGAGTCACACTGTTCTAAGCCGTGGATATAAAAGGGTATAACTCTCATTAGGATAGTGCTAGAAGTCTTTGAGCATAACCACAAGTGACAAAAGGCACAGATTGGACACTTGTCAGCTTCCCTCAAGTTTTGATGGGAAACGTAGGCAGCTTGGCGGAATGCTGGACAAGTGACAGTTGAAAAGTCCATTGGACAGCAGTCAGAGAGCCAAGCTGCAAGACTAGGATGCCTACATTTCCCATCAAAACTTGAGGGAAGCTGACAAGTGTCCAATCTGTGCCTTTTGTCACTTGTGGTTCTGCTCTTTGTTAGTGACTTTTTATAAGGCTTGCAAGGCAGTTGTATTCTGGTTGGCATTTGTAGACTAATCTGTTGATTACAAATTAGGCTGTCTTCTTAGAAGCGTGGATCTTTTTGTATGATGATATTTTGTTGCTTTTATTGTTATTGATATGTTTAGTAGTTGGATTATTTATTGTACATGTTTGTAGGGCTTGTTTGGTAAACTGCTTTGAGTAAGGAATAGCAGAATAGACATGTTAATAATTAAAAAATAGTTTTAATATAAGCTATGCACACAGACACGTCACACAGCTGTTGTTATTTACTAAATTCTTCTGACCACAACTGATTGCAGATTTGTTTCCATTACTACATTCATCATAATGAAAACACAATCCTTTCAATGTAAGCCCAACATACTAACCAACAAAGGCCCATTGGCACTAAACTGCCTTAACAAGTCATCAAAAAATCAGGGCACTCCTCACACATTCTGGAAAATGGATCATGAAATCGGGTGCACAGGCTCAAAGCAGGAGATACGGTCTCTTAGATTTGAAGGCTTAAGGCAGAGAAGTCAAAATCATCACATTGAATTGAGCCCAAAAACAAATAGGTAGCCAGTGAAGCTTTCTGAATACAAGTGTCGTATTCATAGTAATCTCAAGCACCCTCTCATTTAGCTTATGTCCTGCTCACTTATTGCAAGAAGAGAACTGATTATTCAGTAAAGTTTTCATATCTGTCCATATTAATTTGCCTGTTTGCATGGTTATAATGGATTTCATGCATTATTAGACTTTCATATCACTGCTGTTACCCCTCCCCCATTTCCTGCTGCCACCTCTGCTTTTTAATAGGGTACATAGTAAAATGAAAAAAATATCAGTTTAATATTGTTAGTTGAGTCTTACTACTTAATGTCTCACTTTACCTTTGGTTTCTGTCTATTAAACATAGCTAATCTTATAATCAGTTCTTGTGATTGCTTGCAAAATATAGACCACTGATATAGGCACAAAAAGCAGGTCATGATGTTGGTCATTTTAAGGATGCATCTGACCGCTCAGGTGCAAAAAGCAGGCAAACTGCAAACAGTTCTATGGCTTATATAATTTAACAATTTAAAGACAAGTCAACTCTGGGGTGGAGATACTTCCTCTTCTTCTATGGTTAATGAGATTATTTAGTTCCTGAACTAGGCAAAAGCAACTGTAATGTGACAACGTCCAAATGACTATGGCACAGATGCAATACTGTTCAGCATGGTAGTGTGCTCATGACAAACTTTGCAAAAGAACATTAAGGCAAACCAATCAGGAGCTCACCTTGGTTATAACTGAAGGGGTTCCAATAATTTAGTTCACCTGGCAATCATGTCAAAGTTCACAGCATGCCTAGTTCATAGTGGCATGTGTCAGTCTAAATATAGATGTCATTAACAGTGATTTCTGAGAGGTGTTCAGAGTCTCATGTACATGGTAGCACAGCTGAAGGTACAATCATATGGTGTAGTGAGACCAGTTTGACAAAAGTCTGGAAGGGAAGGCAAGCAACATACCAGATGTAGTTGATAGAAAGTGGTCCCAGCCACTGCACTCAATTATTTATCTGTCAAGATTGCTGGGTTCCAAAGAACTCCCAAGCCCTTAAAAAAATCTAGCTTCAACCCATCAAGGATAGGCCAAAGTATATCCTGTTGGATATTAGCCATGCCAATGTCACCTCCACTTTGTTTGGATTCATTGTAATGCAGAAGAGAACAAAGAGTGAAAGTGAAATTAGCAGTGGAGCTCTGATGAATTTGTACATGTGATCAATAAGGGAGGGCTACCATATACCTGTGTCATTGCAATTGATTCTGAGAGGTGAAAAAGACAAGCACAGTATGGTAGCATTCCCTTTTACTTAATAGTGGGTTACTGTAGTACTCTGTAAACTGATGATCAGGCTCAGACCTAAGCACATGAGATCTGTAATCAATAGCTGTTTCCCTCTCATATGCTTGCACATTGGGACAATGCATGAATCTTTCCATTGCATGCTCTGCTATTATTTGTGGTTCACAATCTTCTCCACTCATGGTAGTCTTCTTATAAAATACTTATTTAAATTATACAAAAAATGTTTTAGAACCAAGAGCAATGATGTTTATTTTCTCAACTCTTAGGCTACTTTGTGACCCATTGACCAAGTTTCCCAAATGTCTTTCCATTTTACAAATCAGTAGTTCACTGCTACAGCCTGTATTGAAGTTGTTTACAGCTGTGTGCTAAGTAGAAAGTCCAAATCAATTATTGTCCATTAGAGTTAGGTATAACTGATGGAATATCCTCAGAGGAGCACTGTAAATGTATCAAGACGTCTTCTCCCATTATAGAAATGGGAAGGTATGGTGAATTACTTACCTTCTCTTTTACACTTAATGCCTCTGAAGTGCTGCCAGGCAAAAAAAAAAAGCTCTGGGATTTATGAGAGGTCAGTGTGGCAGTCTAGGCAATGGAGATCCAGAAAAGCTGCAAGTGTACATCTGTTTTAGCCTTGTTCAAAGATAGGTCAAAATGCAGAAAGTGGGAAAGCACCACTTAACAAATTGCAATAGATTAAAAATACAAATATATATCCATTCCCAGTCCCTAACATTAGAGGATTTTTTTCCATATTAGTAAATCTTAGAATAAATTTGAACATAGAAAAATTCACACTCGGGGGGGGGGGGGTAATCTATGGCTATAGCAACTCATTGAGCATGCTGGAGCATCTGCTAGACTGACATTATTTATCAAATCCATTTTTAGTAGACTTGTACAAGCATGTTAAATAATTTCTTCTTCCGAGTATCCACTGCTTTGAAATTACCATATATTTAATGTTGTTTTAGCAAATTATTTCTTTTACTTATAATTCTAGGTTAGATTCTCTGTTAGGCACAATACAATTTTACATATTGTTGCTTTGTTCATAAGCTACCAAGGGAAGATATTATAGGATGGGTACAGGAAACAGAACTTTGCACAGAGCTTTCTGTTTTGTTTTCGGTCCTGACCTGTAATTCCTTTTGGTGACATTTTGCCATTGCTGAGATTAATAATTATTTTATGCTTGTGAACATTTTGATCCAGGGTTGCTCTTCGGTAAGCCATGTTTGGAGGATTATGGATTTTAAAAATTGGTTTATTTGTTTTAATTTGTAAGCCACTTCAGTAATCTCCTAACTAAAGGTAAAGAAATAAATATCCCAAACAAATAGATCAAAATAGATCTTTGCTCACCTATCCCTGCATATTGTATGCTGTTATTCACCTCTGTTTCAGTGTGAGCATAAAATAGGTAAGCATGAACAAATCTTTTCTTTCTTTATTCATTTATAGCCAATTACTGCCTGCCTTTTCACACGAAATTCAGCAAAGAAGCACTTTTCACACTGATGATCACTTTGCAGTACTAAAATCAGTAGCCTAAATTAATTGCTCAGAAGCAGTTGTGCAGTTATTCCACAGGAGCTGATTCTCTCAAAACATAAACACAAGAACAGTAAAATACCTAACATTTCCTGAACAGCAGCATACAAAAACAGTGTGATAAAAGCCATATACCAGCAATATCAGACAGAAACAGCCAAAACAAGAAAGGATAATAAAAGCAATAACGATTCATATCATTAAAAAAACCAAACCCAATACGCAAAACTGAGAGAAACTGCATAACTAATCAAACGCAAAGGCCTCAGTGAACAAGTGTTTTCAGATGGCACTGAGAGTTACCTAAGTCAGTGTTAGGAGGGTGTTTCTTTTATGAGTACAAAAGTGTTTTCTATTTTCCCCAAGTTCTGTTTATTGTTTTCAAAATCTCAAAGCACAAAACTGTTTTCAGTAAAGTACTTTGTTTTTTCTTATTTATTAAAAGCTTCACTTCATAGCCACACCTTACTTAGTGTACCATCCACATTATAAGATGAAGGCTTCTTAATTTTTTCATGTCAGTGGTAGCAAACTTGTTAACAGGAGGAAAATACCCAGAAATGTAATGTCAGGAGGGAGAAAAGCAAGAGAGAGAGAGAGTAAAAGACAGAGAGAGAATATCATTGCACTGATACACTCACTGATACACTCAAGAATTGAAAGCATACAACCCAATCTGCAAGAGCCCAGAGGTTTGATACACGTGCTATCAAAGACGTGCTACAAAAGTCTGAAAACAGAATATTTATGCTCCTTCAAAATAGGAGACTCAGGGGACACCAACAAATATAAGACCTAGGACTCACCTTAAAAATAGCATTAGGAAGCCTGATCATCTCCTGACTGAGGCAGGAGGTACTTCATCATTCCCTCCTTTCCACCCCGTGTACTTTCACTAGCAGAAAAGGGCGAGGGAGGGGCTGTTTGTCCAACTGTTAGTTCCACGTGTCTCTTGAGCAGAAGTATAGAACTAACAATGAAACAGTCTATCCCCCCCAGCCCCAGCTGTTTTCTGCTAGTGAACGTGTGCAGGATAGAAGGGTGGAAATGATGAACTCCTCCTGCCAGCGTACCGCAGTTAGGAAAAGATCCTGCCTGCCACCCCAGGCCATGTGTTAAATGCAAGTTGGGTTGGGATTTCCACCAATCCAAGTTGTGTTTAACGTATCATCTAATCAGACCTCAGAAAGAGGAGGGAAATGTGGGAGAGAATGATACATTTTGAGGCAGATCTCCTACAGAGATTCACATACCTATATAATCCAGGATGTGGTGGACAGTCTTGGATATTAGACAGTCATAAATCAGTATTATCCCTTACTTGACAGGTGCCGCAACAACTAAAGTATTTAAAATGGTTATTGTTCGGTTTTCATCTTCTAGGTACCCATCTGTAGAGAAGTGATCTGGTATACTGAAGAAGTATTTGTGTATGGGTTTTAAAGATGTCTAGTCCCACTTTTCTTCTAGTTAGGTCTTCAAGGCATGTTACATATAAGTTGTAACAAAGGCTAGCTTTCATATGTGGATCTCCCTTGCTAGCACAGATTCCCTGAGCCTTTATCTGAAGTCCAAAAGGCAGATATGAAGCATAGCCTGAGTGGTGACAATGAGGCAAAAAGCAAGACCTCCCCAGAAGTACTTACTCACAGAATTACAGAATCATAGAGTTGGAAGGGACCATATAGACTTTCTGGTCCAACCCCCTGCCCAATGCAGGATGAGCCTAAAGCATCCATGACAAATATTCATCCAGCGTCTTCTTGAAAATTGCCAGTGAAGGGGAGCTTACCACCTCCCTAGGCAGCTAATTCCACCTTTGAACTACTCTGACCATGAAAAAGTTTTTCCTGATATCCAGCCGGTACCTTTCTGCATGTAATTTAAGCCCATTGCTTCAGGTCCTATCCTCTCCTGCCAACTGGAACAGCTCCTTGCCCTCCTCCAAATGACAGCCTTTCAGATATTTAAAGAGAGCAATCATGTCCCCTCTCAATCTCCTCTTCTCCAAACTAAACATTCCCAAGGCCCTCAGCCTTTCCTCATAGAGCTCAGTCTTCAGACCCCTGATCATCTTCGTCACTCTCTTCTGCACCCTCTCAATTTTGTCCACATCTTTTTTGAAGTGAGGCCCCCAGAACTGCACACAGTACTCCAGGTGCGGCCTGACCAGGGCAGTATAGAGAGAGACTATGACCTCCTGTGATTTTGATGCAATGGCCCTTTTGTTGCAACCCAAGACTGAGTTTGCCTTTTTTTCCACCACATCACGCTGACTACTCATATATAGTTTACAGTCCTCTCTTACCCCAAGATCTCTTTTGCATACACTACTACCCAGAAGTGTATCCCCCATCCAATATTTGTGCTTCATGTTTGTGGCCAAGATGTAGTACTGTGCTGTTATCCATGTTGAATTGCATCCTGCTCACAGTCACCCACTTCTCTAGAGTATTCAGGTCTTGTTGAATTATAACTCTATCTTCTTGGGTGTTTGCCATTCCTCCCAATTTGGTATCATCAGCAAATTTAATAAGTACCCTGTTTACCCCTTCATCCAGATCACTGATAAAAATATTGAAAAGTACCGGACCCAAAACCGAGCCCTGTGGCACCCCACTGGACAGCTCCCTCCAATCTGATGAAACACCATTGACCACCACTTATTGGGTGTGGTCTTCTAACCAGTTCCCTATCCACTGAACTGTCCTATAGTCCAGTCCGCAGTCTTCCAATTTACCCATTAGAATGTCATGGGGAACCTTATCAAAAGCTTTGCTGAAATCCAGGTAAATCACGTCAACAGAGTTCTCATGATCCAGTAAGCTCGTCACTTAATCAAAGAAGGAAACCAGGTTGGTCTGACAAGGTCTGTAGGGGACAAAACCATGTTGATCATTAACTGGTCCTTCATACGCTTACACATCAATCCCTTTAAAATCTGCTCTAATATCTTCCCAGCAACAGAAGTCAGACTGACCGGACTGTAGTTTCCCGGGTCATCCTTCTTCCCTTCCTTAAAGACTGGGATAACATTCACTCTTCTCCAATTTTGTGGCACATCCTCCAGGAGGCCTTGAAGATGATGGACAGAGGCTCTGCAAGTTCTCTAGAAAGTTATTTGAGCACTCTTGGGTGCACACCATCTGGCCCAGGTAGTTTGTATTTGTCCAGTGCAGCCAGGTGCCTCTCCCCAACCTCTCTGTCAATGTCAACTAGGTGTCCTTTTGTGTCTACTACCATCTCTAGATGGGCTCAAGTTCTTCAGGGAGAAAACAGAGGCAAAAAAGTCATTAAGCCTGTTTGCTTTTTCTCTGTACTCCATCAGAGTTTCTCCTACTCCCAACAGTGGTCCAATTGCCTCTTTTACCTTGTGTTTGCTTCTCACATATCTGTAGAAGTTTTCCTTTTTGTAGCAAACCCCCTTGGCCAGACCCAACTCATACTGAGCTTTGGCTTCTCTGATGGCTGATCTGCAATACCTAGTAACCCTCGTATATTCCTCTTTCTCTCCATTTCCTGAACATTTCCTTTTTCTCCCGTAGCTTATTCTGGAGCTCTCTGTCCATCCACATCGGCTTCTTGGAGTCCTTACCATGTTTCCATCTTGCTGGAGTAGTGAGGGCTTGAGTTTGCAAAAGCTCATGTTTGAGATGAGCCCACTCTTCAATTGCTCCTTTCCCTTCCAGCACACTCCCCCATGGAATGACTCTCATCAAGCCTTTGAGCCCCTATGAAAATTAACCTACAAGTCTGGCTACAAACTTCCTTGGCCCCCCACAGCAACTGGAATTCAAAGAGGACATGGTCACTTCCCCTTAAGTTCCCCACCACCTTCACCCCATCTACCAATTCTTCCCCGTTGGTTAATATTAAGTCTAGTATGGCTGAGCCCCTTCCTCCACCATTTGAAAAAGGAAGTTATCGGCCAGGCAGGTCAGGAAGTTGCATGATTCTTGTCGCTTTGCTGAACTTGTCTCCCAGCACACATCAGGGAAGCTGAAGTCACCCATAATTATAAGGTTCTGATGTCTGGATACGGTTCAAGGAAGGAAGCATCCATTTCCTCTCCCTGGTCAAGCGGTCTGTAGCAGACTCCAACAACAATACCCTTTTCCCTTTCTCCTCTTATTTCCACCCGTATACTTTCCACTGGGCTGTCAACCACATTCTCCAAAACTTCCTGACAATCAATCCCTTTCCTCACATACAATGCCACTCCACCTCCTCTTCTACCCTTCTGGTTTTTCTTGAACAACTTGTACCAATTCACTACCACATTCCAGTCATGGGAATCATCCCACCAAGTCTCAATAATTCCTACTGTATCATAGCCCTCTGTTTGCAAGAGAAGCTCACACTTTTCCTTCTTATTACCCATACTTCAGGCATTGGTATATAGGCGCTTGTAGCCTTATACTGTTGTTTGATCTGTCCTACCCAGGTGGGCCCCTACTGTTATCACTTCTTCATTGAAATCCCCTTGTTGATCGTCCCCTTCCTCTTGTGGCATCAGTTTAAAGCTCTCCTGATGAAGCTCTCTAGGTTCTTTCCGAACATTTTCTTCCTTGATCTTGAGAGGTAAAGCCCATCATGTGCCAGAAGACCTTCTCAGAGAAAACTTATCCCATGGTCCCAGAACCCAAAGCTCTCCTGCCGGCACCACCCCTTCAGCCAACGATTTACCTCGAGTATGGTCTGCTCCCTTCGCATTCCTCTTCCTTTGACAGGAAGTATAGAAAAGAATACCACCTGTGCCCCCAATGTCTTCAACTGCCTTCCAAGAGCTTCATAGTCCTCTTTAATTCTTGCTATGGTATTCGTGGCTGTGTCATTCATTCTCATGTGAACCATCACAAACGGGTACTGAGCAGTCGGTCTGATCAGTTTCGGCAATTGGTCTGTAATATCCTGAATTCTGGCCCCCAGCAAGCAACACGTCTCTTGGAGTAGGGGATCTGACCTGGACACATGATGTTCCATACCCCTGAGCAGAGAATCCCCAACAACCACCACTTTCCATTTTCTTCCACTTCTGTGTGACCCCATACCCTCTTCACTCCCTCCTCCAGGTCTTTGTGGTTCTCCTTCCACTCTCGTCTCCATCACCATCTCAAGCACTTCAAAACGATACTCCTTTGGATCAATATGAGAACAGATTGTAATTATTCATTGCATTTATATACCCCCTTTCCTACAAAAAGTTCATGGCAATATACATACACATCTTTCTTCCTCACAACAGCCCTGTAAGGTAGAGAAAGTTGATAGTGGCCCAGGAAGCTTTGTGGGTGAATAGGGATTTAAACCCTGGTCTCCCCAATTCAGTACTCTTGTCTATTTCATCATTTTGGCTTTAGAAGTACTGTGTCAAAATTTGTAGTTGTGGATGCCTTTGCCATGAGATTTAAATGTCTTGGGGGAAATACATTTGTGCTGGGCACATTTTAAGTTGACACATAATGACATACTGTGATTACAAGTTCCTTCTGTACAATATGTAAATGCTGTGGCAAAGTCCTCCTTCCCAACTCATCACTTTAAACTATAGTTGTATATCAGAACATTCAATGTCATGAATTCAGCAGTTCGGGAATCAAAGAATTACTGAAATTGTAAACATAAATAGAGATTTATTTGGATTATAGTGGGTTTGTGAAAGGAGTATCTGACTTGTAGATGATTATTCAAATCCTGGTTTGCCTCATCAAATGCCTGTTTCATTGCCTTCACTCATTTCCACTGTCCCCTGAGACTCATCCTGGCCTGCACTAGTGTGAAAGCAGTGCCAAGAAACAAGCCAGACTTAACCAAGGATGTCTGCATTCATGCGTCATGTGAAACCACAGTTAACACTAGCTATGGTTGACTTCAGTCCATGATTTTAGATCCTCATTAAATGAAGTCTAACTAAGCATAGTTTTCGTTTGTTGCCAACATTTTCTAATAATTAATTAATTTTGGTAATTTTGTCAGATCTATATGGAAATGCACGTTCAACAAGATACAAAGATAACATGTAGTATTCAAAGTGAGAATAAATGGAAAATATTTGTGTTCATACAACTACACTATTCATGGTTAGTTTAATTAAACCACAGTTTTTGTGATGTCTAAATTATATGCACAGAAAATATAAATGCATAACTATCCATTTGTAAATACATATATAGAAGCACATATTTACCATGTGCTAACATTAGAATACTTGTTGTATGAAAAAGGTCTCTAGGGGGCTTAGATAATTTTGACTGAAAATTGACTGAAAATTTGAAATATTATTTAAATTTGTTTACTTAGACTTTAGAGGTTTATAAAATTATGCATGTGGTGGAGAAAGTCGACAGAGAGAGCTTTTTCCCTTCTCCCCTAATATTAGAACTTGCAGTACAGACAAAAGGAACTACTTCTTTACTTAATGAGCAATTTAATTGTGGAATTCATTGCTAGTGCATAAATGGCTTTAAAAGGTGGTTAGATAGATCCAGGGAGGATAGATCCATCAATGGTGGCAAGCAATGGTGAATAAAGGAAACTTCCATGTTCAGAGGCAGTAAACCTCTGAAACCTAGTGCTAGGAGGCAACATTAGGGAATACCTTGGCCTCTTTGCTTTGTTTGTTGGCCCTCTAGGGCAACTAGTTGGCTGCAGTAAGAGACGGACTAGATAAACCATTGGTCTTATCCAGCACAGCACTTCTATTTAATAAGAAAAAAATTAAACGTTAATTTTATGCATCAAGTGTTACTTAAATAGTGTATTCTGAAGAAAGCCAGAGATTTGTATGGAATTTTTTTCATTATTATAATACCTCTAAAAATGCAAGTAACATGTATTTCCTTACATTGTTTAAATTGATTGCTATCCATTTTATGAATCAATTAATTTTTACAAACTGCAGAAAAATAAAGCAGTGGAAAATGTTCTCCCCCATGTCTCTGTCAGGATCCTAAGAGTCCCATATGTATGCCTAACCATCTCTATATGCATGCCTGGCTGTAGCAGTTTCTGATAGGAGCTTCTTGTGCTGTGTTAGAGACTGCTACGGGGGTGAGGAGGGGAGTGTCCTGTAGATTCTGGAGGTGATCTCTGAAGCTGCAGTAGGAAGAAAGTCCTGGTGTGTGAGTGGAGACATTCCTTTGGTTTCATTATATTGTGTGTCAAGAAGGTAGAGCAGGAAATTGTTCTCATTTTCTGAACATTGTGTGTACTTTGCAGTAGAGGTTTGTGCAGGAAAAAAAATTGGTAAAATTCAGTTCAGTAATACTGAGCTGGAAAAAATGGTATTCCCCGTATAAAGAACTGATTCTCTAGTTTGAGTTGGTATTAGAGAGCAAATTTGGTAAAATTTGGCGATTGTTTCCTATAAAAATTCAATTAAGTTTTTTTCAGGCAACTGGGGGGGTCATTTTTTACCAAATTTCACCAATTTGCAGGGGACCTACTCCTAAGTGTCCTCTAATGAACTGCCAAGTTTCATAAAGATTGGACCTGTGGGGCCACTTTATGGCTCCCAAAAGTAGGTGCTCCCAGCCACCTTCAATCTCCATTATTCCCTATGAGGGGAACTATGGGAGTTATCCAGGCAGCTGGGGGTAGCATTTTGCAAGCAAAATCCACTAAATTTTCAGACCTACCCCTGAATGTCCTCTAAAGACCTGCCAAGTTTCAGGGAGATTGGACCCAGGGGGCATTTTATACCCCAAAAAACAGTTCCCCCAACCACTCCATTTGTTCCTATTGTGGGGGAAAAGTCCAAGCTGATCCCCACTGCGGAAACACATGCAGCAAGACTGTCATGGCCAGAGGCACACTCCCAAATGCATTTCCCACACCAGACAGTCCAACAGAACCAAACTGATGCCCCCCCCAAAAAAAAACCCAGCACCCCCCTGAGCAGGCTGACCAGCCACTTTCCATGTTCCCAGTGATGAGAACTTGTACAAGTTCTTTCCCAGGGGCACATACACATAGGGCAAAGATGCTACAGGTGAGGTGCACTCCCACATTTAAGCTCAACCTTTGGGAACAGCCCAACCACTATTACCAAAGTTTACCGAATTAACCTGAATTAAATTTGAGATTGGGAATACCAAATCTGATTTGGTATTCCCTTTTAATTTCAGTAATACTGAATTTTATCAAATTGGATAAAATTCAGTATTTTTAAAGCAATTATGAACCCAAATTGCACAGCCCTACTTTGCAGTCATGCATGCTTTCAGATGGCAGGGATAAATCCTGGTAGGCTTTCCTCTGAACATTTTGAAGACATGAGCATTAGTACTAAGGAAACCCTGTTCCTTGTCCTTACCAGTACGTCCTCAGCAAAAGAACAGGGCCTATCCTGAAGATTTCAGTATATGGAAATATTGGTAAAGGAGAAAGCAATCGCTAATCTGAGGTTAGTCTGTTTAGAGCTTTAAAAGTTATATTCTACAGTTTGAATTATGCTTAGATATAAATCAGTAATCAGGTAACTCTCAGCAGTTACTCTGGGCTAACACGATTACTTATATAAATCCTGTTTTCATTTTCAATATTTCCTTAACTCATCATATACCCCAGGATATTATACTGGTTAAGGACAGCTAGATGTTTTTCTGGAATACTGCTGTGAGAGACCTCCAGCAGCACGTTTTAAACAACTGTGGTTCTTGCAACTGGGGAAACGTAAGATAAGGAAAAGATAGTTTCATCGTTTTATGAAGAGTATAAGAGCCCTATCACAGTGTCTGAGCAAGGGAAAGCCTGTGTGTTCACAGGCCAAGACTGAAACACCACTATAAATGAACTATTGTGAACATCAGAACAAATTGCTCTGGTTTTCTTCAGATAGATATACTGTACGTGCAGTTTATCAGGCAACACTGTCTCTGTATGCAAAATACTTTTCCCATGAGACCTTGCAAAAAGAAAGGGGAAAAGCTACTCTTTGTACGTACATTAATTGTGAGCTACTGAGCTATGTAAACTAAGACTTCCCATAAACTCACCAATAAGCTGAAGAATCTCTGCCTCTGCTGTCTGCCTTTTAACAGATAGTTACAAACCACAATTCTTAGTAGGCTGTATACAGTGTTAGATTCTGATGGCTATTTTTCTAACTACTCACTCAAGTGGGGACACAAATGAGATACAGCAGGGTGTATTACACATCCTCCAGCTCTCCTAATACTGACAGGCCCTATAAACCAGGACAGGGAATATTTCAAATAAAGGTATAGTTCAGTGGGTAAAGGGTAGAATCCGCAGGGTGTGTGAATGGATTCATTCAACTACTTCTGGAGACCTCCATTGTTCTATGATTATGCACAAACTCCAGGGTGTGGGGCTAAGTTAGCCTTACCTCACATCTCACGTTCCAGTATTTTTCCATCTCCTGCCTAGCTAGGCAGCTTGTCTGTGTTTTAAACACATGAGCAGAGGGGCTTATGATATTGCCATATTAATAAGCCTTAATATTGGCTGATTCCGCACACGTTGGATAATGCACTTTCAATGCACTTTAGCAATTGTTTGGAAGTGGATTTTTTGTTTCACACACGAAAAATTCAGTTCCAAATGATCTCTAAAAAGGATTGGAAGTGCATTATCCAACATGTGGGGAATCAGCCATTGTGAGGGCAAGTATGACCACTTACAGAAAGGCGTTGAACTATAGCATACTAAAGGCCCGTGGTTCAAATATCTGATAGGGAGAGCCCTGAGGCAGTCTAGATAGAGTTCAGACCCCTATCTCAGTTGGTGGCTGGTATTTCACCATCCTTGCTTACCTCTGTGGGGTGCATTGTCCTTGCACCTCATGTTGAGGGAGCAGGGTCTCTGTTTGGGTGCCTGTGTCCTGGAATGGAGTACATGTGAGAGTTCAGAGCAGATCATTGTCAGGCAAATACAACAAGTGTTACTTCTGCCTCTTACCTGTTTGTGTCCTGCGATGCTAAATGCCTTCTAAGTGGCTTATCCATCACTGAAGTACCAGGATTTTCATGGCGTGTGCGTGACAGATATAGCACCATACAACACACCATAGTATCTGAGCTTTGTGTGCCTTGGGCTTTATACAGTGTTGTGGGGGCTATGGTTAGGAGCCAGAGAGGGTGTGACTGGCTGCTATGGAGGGATATGATTGGCTTGGGGGCACAGAAGAAATATAAGGGGGACTTTATTTTCCTCCTTCCATTATACTCTATGGGAAACACTGGGGAGAGGTGAGCATAATATTATACTGATTCAGGGATATATCTGAGGTTGAAAGTCACTTACTGTATTCTACACATAACCTTTCTCTCATAAAAGACAAATAAATAAAATCATATATACAAAATTCAGGGCATAAAATACATGGTACATTGAAGTAACAATGTTGATAAATAAGGGTAGATAGAAAGAAACATGGTTGTTTTTAATTAAGGGAAGGTTAGTTAGATGGAAGCAAGCCTGATTGTATAGGCCTGTAAGAGGTAGATAATACACTTTCCATGTTCATTTTAGACCAGATCTGTGTTTAGGATTTTCAGGTGTGTGGGCACATACCAATTAGAAAACCTGTGATTTCTCTTGCTGGTCTGACAGTCTGAAAGGAGGAAATGAGGAGGATGGAGGGAGTCTCTGAGCTAACCGTGATCAGCAGTCACACAGTAAATGTCTATCCAATCAAGAAGGGCATAACAAGTGCAGAGGTCTCACTTTGCTCTGCAAATTGTGGCGTCTCGGTGCTTACGGGCACCGTGCTTTCTGTCAATCAGTCTGTGACAGATAACACTTGGCTCCACAAGTACTTAATTCCCTCCATGCTCAGTGTGAACTGAACAGAGTAGAAAATCAGTGTCAAGTAAAGGTGAGGAAGCAGGGCTGGGAGAATTTATCATAATAAATGAAAAGCTAGATGTAAACATAAACACTCTGGCCAAATGCTTAGATATTGCAATGATGTGTGACATGGAAGATTCTGTGATTGACTTAAAGACTGACATAAATAAAATGACATGGTGAAAAATTACAAGACAATATTCTTATAAGGAAAACAAATCTGACACCAGGAAACTAGAATAGCATTAAGTTTTGATTAAAAAGAACAACAGAATAAAACAGAACAACAGAAACTTTATAAAAAATAGAAAGCAAGGGCCAATAAAGCGATCTGGTTTAGTTTAAAGTAAGGGAAGGATACCAAAAGGACTGCTTTATGGAGTAATTTGGTACAGTATTACTAAGGTGCCAACACCTGGGTACTGCTCAAGATCTCTTTGTGTCTATTTGGTTCCTCCTCATAAATACACCTTAAGGATTATTCTGTCACAGTATTTGACAAAGGATGCTTCTAAATTCCTCCTTCATAGGCGTTCCCTTGGACTATTCTGTTGTTATCCAAGTTGTCAGTGTCACAGAACTGTATGGGTATTATTTTGCTCATTTTCTATTTTTCTTTCCTGGTTTCAGGACAGGGAAAGGGGTCAATGTACTGTGTGTGTATTTGGGAAAGTGATATAAGTTGTGTATTTTCATTCAGTCAGTAGAATCAGGCAAACTTAGTAGTTTTATTAAGGATCTACACAAAATTTTATTAGGTCCATTTCTGAATTATATTTTGTATTCAATTTCTTTATTATTACACCTATTTGGATTCGTAGTAGTTCCACAACATGATTCATTATTCTTTATGCAGTCAAATAACTGAAAATAGGTAATAGATATATTACTTATATCACACACACACACACACACACACACAAGAAAGTAAACACTTGTGTTCCCAGTTTCAAAACAGTAAATTAGGCAAGTTACATAGGGAAAATGCTCACATGACAACTAGTAAAATAAAGTCAGAGCTTACTTGCTTCTGGATTTACACAAAGATTTGATAGATAAGGAAGCAGCAGTGCCAGAGGAGATTTATGTCTGATTTCAACTGATTTTGGAGTATTGTTCTGGTAAGTGAGAAGGAGGCAGAAAATATCGGTGGACCATTAAAAACACTCAAGGTGGGGAAGAGTGCATCAAAAGTGTGTCAGAAGAAAAATTAGGAACTGTTGATACAGAACTATGTGTAAAATCTGTCCAATTTACTAGAACATTAATTTGACATCCAGGACTTTAAAAAGGGTAAGGGTTAGCTATTTCATAGAGCTGTAAATGAATAGTGCAGTTCAGAGTGTACTTGCCCAGTTTAAATGTTTTACAGTGCAATCCTTAACAGAGTTACTCCAGTCAATGGGCTTAGACTGGAGTAACTCTTTTTAGGTTAAATACATTTTAAAAACTTGTTTATTATAAAAAAGAAAAAATGTTTCAGCATTAAAATGCTGCTTTCATGTTCAGATTACATATATGTCATTGTCTCATTTGTTTCTTCCTCTGCTTTATATTCTTAATTTATAAGGACAAACAATACATAAGGAATCTGAGTTGTAAGCCACCTCAGGCAGGACTCTGAAGAGACGGCATAGAAATAGCTCATATATAAATAAATAAATAATCTGATAATCTGTGTCCGCCAAGCCTGCTTTCATAGATTTGCTTGGTTTCATATTTCATGTTCCAGGTGGGTGGGTGGGTGGGTGGGCGGGCGGGCGTTGTTCCTTGAAAGAAATTGGAAGAAAGGGACCACACCTGGAAGAATCTTGTGCTGGTCTGACTTAAGCTGGCTGAGTTGAATATTAGCTGTTTTGCATTAGCATTTGAAAAGCTGAGGAAAGAAACTTATAGATAGGAGGACGCACTGTTTTTACAGATAGTTGTGGAGACATGCTCCAGGCCATATTAGAAGCAACATCTTTTCAACCAATTGATTATATTTCATTTTTTATTTTTGAATATGATGTTATACTAACAATAATATTTGATAAATTTTGAGTAGGTTATGTTTCTGTTAGGTTGCCTTTATTTAAATCTCCTGTGCTTATTGAAATGATGGCGTTTCTAATGAGGATAATAGCACTTCAGAACACAGTTTTTATCATTTTGTAGTATTAAATTAAAATAGGGATAAAAATGAAAACTAAAAATCAGATTGACTGATAATTTTCTTTTTATATGGTCATTGCTTTACGGCAGAATATAAGGCTGTCTTAAGTAGTATACTTTCATACTCAGTATAGATAGATTCCCTCTATCAGATTACTAACAGAACAACTTTACCCATGTGACATGATGCCTGTGTGGCGGTCCAGTTCTACAGTAGACTCAAACCTTTGCCATATCTGTTTTTCTAAACAGTACTTTGAAGCATATATGACTGAAATCACAGTGGCTGCTGTGAAAAGACTTCTTATATCTGAAAGACGGGATTATATATCAGTTAACAAGGGAATTGCAGATTTTGGCTTTTATTAAGGTGCTTGTTATTCCATAACAAAACTCATCAATTGAAAATAAAAGTCTTGTTTCCTGTTTTCCGAGGGGTAGTTGGAATGCTAGTGATCTTTCACGTCCCATGGCTGAAGAAGCCTTGCCAAAATGAGAAATATGTACAATGCAGTTTATGTGCTCATAGTATGAAGAGGGAGGTGAGAACCGTACAGGCATGCCTGGTCTATATCATTGATTTGTAACTGACAAAGGAAGTATCTGCTTATGAGACACAAATCAATGTAACCCAGCTGTGAAAGTACAAACAGAGATGTGAGAAAATTGTTTGATCATTAGTCACCTTTGGTAAAGAAAGGGGGTCAAATTTTGATATAATTTACATGGATATGGTTCCTACAGTCAGAGATGTGCCCACGTAATTAGTGCACGCATGCACACACACATACTGTATGCACTCACAGTAGACAGTGCTGGATTTATGCACAAGCCAAATAAGCTACATTTTAGGGCCTCAGTTTATGAAGGTCCTATAAAAAAAGTACAAAATACAAAATTACCATTTTGGTAATTTAATTCTGAGTATGGAGCAGGGGTCACTAGGGGAGTCATGGTGGGTGGGGAGTTGTGAATTTCCTGCATTGTGCAGGAGGTTGGACTAGATGACCCTAGATGTCCCTTCCAACCCTATGATTCTATGGAGCTAATGCTATGACACCTCTTAAACTTGACATACTTTAGAGCCTCAGGATATCTTAATCCACTCCTGATAGTAGAATTTGACTAGTCTGACTTCAGTCTTGTGTGGCCTGCTTCTTGTGGCCATACAATGTGTTTCAAAGATAGGGTGGCTTAAGAGTAAAAGTTGAATAATTCTGTGGATTCACTACACTTGTTTAAGAATATAGGAAATATCTTGCAATATTGGGACAGGCCTGTCCACCATAATTTACCAGATTCCCAGCAACAATTTCATGGTAAGTGGTCTGCTGGAAATGAACCAGTAGTCCACCAGTGAACAGTCTTTATTTTGTCTAGATATGTGTTAGAATTAAGCCCCAGGTTACATGTTGAACTGAATATTATTTCAGTAGATACTGAACAACCCCAGCTGTGCTGTTGTTATTATTATTTACTAATGTACATATTCTACCAAAGAAGGGTAATCCTCTAAGAAAATCCAATTAACCCATAAATTAAAAAAAACCTTTCTGTTTGGTTTGGAAGTCTGTACATCTAGCTTGCTAATGTGTGACTGTTTTCACATCTGATAATAAAAAGTGTGTAAATCATGTGAGAATGTTGTTAATGTAGGGTAAAATGTGGAAGAAATTGAATGTACATTCTAGGTAAAGTAGCTTTGACATTTGCATGCTTAAAGCATGAATCTTTTTATGAATCTAAATTTAAAGGATGAATCTAAAACCTCAAATGTAAAAAAACTTTCTAATCTAATCTAGACATATTGGTTCATTCTCAAAAGGCTTATCTTTGCCTGTAAATCCATCAGTTCAGGGTTTTTTCTGTGTGTGGTAGGAGTAGTAGGAGTGGTTGCATTTGCATTGTATTCCTGTAGTTGCATTCATATAACTACAATAGTTTGAAAATTCTGGGTGTTAGCAAGTCCTGAATATATCCTGCAAATCCGCCCCCCCCCCATTGAAAATGTTTTAAAACTTACATTGCACCATCAGAAAAAGCAGAATATACCATTTCCTAAACAGAATTCTCTATCAAAATCTAGCCTTTGTTTTCAGTTCTGTACAACCATTCATATTGCTTGAACAAAATAGTATTTTGTCCATATTTTTTTACTTTTTACTCAAATGGGAGGGCTGTATTGTAGGGAATGGGTCTCAGATGCTTCGCTAATGAGTTAGGGACCATAGACTTCATCACTATATTGCCTTACATATTATCTGCTGCTTTAAATATGTACTCCTATGTACCACCAGTGCTCCATGTTGTCTAATGTTAGTCCTAGAATTGATTATGTTCTGCTTCAGTATTTTTTCTACTCTGTATTGGATTCTTGCTAATACTATGTCTTTTAAACTTGTATCTATTTACTCTATGGTATTGTTTATGAAATGTCTGTGATACTGTATTGAAATGTACTTGATACTGATCGTACTAATCTCATACTGTGTGATCCGCCTTGAGTCTCAGTGAGAAAGGCGGACTATAAATGACATAAATAAAATAAAAAATAAATAAAAAATATTCTTTTAAAAATCTAATCTGTTTAATTGGTTAGGGTTAAACAGATTATATTAGATTAGACCCAACGTTTAGATTGTGGTTATTTTATATTTAGCTAGAAGACCTTTGTACATATTCAGTTCAGTTCACTCTGTACAAATTAACGAACCACTTCAGTCCCATGCTCATTAAATATGGGATTGACCAAACCAGCAAACACAAGTTCCCATATGGCAGATCAGCTCCAACCGGTTTTTAAACTACATTTTTAAACTAATCTTTTCTTGAATACATGAGGCTAATATCCAACTCACATATTTCTGTTGTAATATATACATCATACTGTTTTCATTTTCTTCCGTCTGTCCATCCGTCCATGGTTTTTGATGTTACAACAGACAGCAAAGCTAGACATGATGGCTGCCATGGGTTTATCCCCATGTCTGGTTTTATCCCCATGTCTGCTGATGCCATTTTAAATTGATTTGTAGTTTTTAAACAGAGCCGTGAGGTCCTATTCAGAACAGACATGCAGCAAGTCAATCCTAGGCATGTGTGCTTGCTGGCTGGCCAGCTCACCTGGAAGTGACGCGAGACGAGGCAAGAACAGGGAGGAGGTGGCAGCAGGGCTGTGTGGACTTGCTGGCTGGGTTGCCATTTTTCTCTTGAAAAAGAGGTGAGAGAGCAGGAGGAAAGCAGTCGTGATGCACAACTGCCATTACCCCCAGATGCACCACCATCTGGAACATGGAGTGAAAGGGGGAGCTGGAAAAACAGCTAGCAAAGGCAGCAGTAACAGCAGCTAGGGTGAGGGCTAAGGGGCAGTCCCTCTTCTTACTCCCCGCCTGGCATGCTAGGGCAAGGCAGTAAGGCCACGCTTCTGGGCAAGCTGGCCAGACAGCGAGCCCATGTGCCTAGGGCTTCCTATTTGGGTACCTGCTCCTACTCTGGATTGAGCCTCACAGCTCACTGATCCAAGCTGGACATGACAATTGCCATGGGTTTATTCCTGTGGCTGCTGATGCCATTTTTAATTGATTTATTGAGACAGAGCTGTCCAAAGAGCTTGCCCCTGCATAAATTTTGTCACAATCAGTGATGTGGGTTTTCTGGGGAAAATTTCTTTGAATGTTTTTTTCAAAAAAGTTCTGATTAAAATTTAAATAAATAATTTAAATATTTAAATAATGTTAGTAACATTTAATGATATCAGCAAACAAAGACCATGTACAAAGGCCATGTACAAGCATTGGGGCTTGTCCATGGTTCATACCCCACATTAGCCCATTTAACACAACGGATCTGCAGCACCACAGCCCTGACAGCTACAGATTAACAAACTATATTTACATATAAAAAAAAATATAGCATTCGAAAATTTTGTAGAAATTTTTCCACCCCCTATCACTGTTCATGGTCTTTTTAAGTTAAGCATAGTTTGTGGTGGGTGGTCTTGTTAGTCTGTAGTACTGGAACAAAACTGACAAAGTGAACTTTGATTCAGGAAGGCTTATACTCTGGAAAATTTTGTTGGTTTTAAAGGTGCTACTGGACTAGAATTCTGTTAGGTTATGCATGTTCGTGTTAGGAATGGCCTGTTATACTATATATTCTGTCATCTGGAGTGAAGCATAGCTAGAACAAAGCATTTTGCAGGTTTATTTTGCAGTTTCGTATTACAAGTGGCCAGAAACATAGCACAGGAAGTTGTGTATTTTTTCGTTGCTTATGCAGTTCTTAAGTAGAATGTGTTCTCAGTATCAGATAGTAAATCACAGTCAGTTGTAAGTTTCATTTTCCAAATGATGTTTCTTGTCCACTTGAAAGCAGTTCAGACCTCTTTGCAAATTTTCATCCAATTTTTTAACCCTCTGCTGTGCAGCTTCTAAGATCATTTTACGAAATCACAATCAAAAGTTAAAAACAGAACATAATAAGTTGAGACTGAATTAAATATTAGGCTGCATATGCTGTAGTTTAGGGCTGTAGTCAAGCTGGCATACTTCTTCTAATTATATAGCATAATTCATTAGAATGCTGACATGGAGAGAGAGCTCTGGGTATCATTAAAATTTCCCAAACATTCAGAACATGAGATCTTTTTCCTTATTGTGTGATAAGGAAACTGTATTCATGTTCACATTTTGGAGAAAATTTTAAAATAATTGGAACAGCAGAAAGGATGCCTACCTCTCTGTCTACATGACTACTGCTTAGATATAGGGAGGGCCTATGGTACATAGATACTATATGCAACCCCCCCCCCCCAGAACACAACACAAGTCCTCTAGCTTTGTGACAAAGGACATGAATATTAATATAGAGTAGAAATATTTCTACTTATATATAGGGAGGGCCTATGGTACATAGATACTATATGCAAACATACCCCCCCACCCCAGAACACAAGTCCTCTAGCTTTGTGACAAAGGACATGAATATTAATATAGAGGAGAAATATTTAGATCAAAACTTCCCTGTTCTCAACTCTTCTGCAGTAATTTTAAGAGATTTTAAAACATATATAGGGGTTTACATTTTCAATGATTGCTTTCTAAGCACAGAGCAAGAGGTATGTAAAACTACAAAACTGCCAAATCTTATTTTAAAAATTCATAATTTTAGCATAGCTTTAGTATTTTGATTTTAGATAAAATTAATTCAGTTCCAGACTTATTAAAAAAGAAGTTCCAAGCACATCTTGAAAATCAGAAGTAGTGTTACACTTCAAAATGCCCAGTCCTATCCTTGGCTGCTTCAGATGGTTAAATAAGGCTATAAAAAGATCATTATAACTTCCTTCCTTCAGTGAGGCACTGAAAGTCCTATGAGACAGTGTGCATGTATGTCTGAGAGGTTAGACAGATCTGTACCTGAAAATGGCTTGCAATTACTAGATGTTCACTTACCGGTGGGATATTTCAGACAACAAAAACTTTTTAAAACAGATACATTATTATTATTTTTTTAATATTTTTATTTCAAAAAACAGATACATTATTCATGCAACTGGTAGTAACAGTAACTTCTTCCAAATCAGACACAGTATGAAGTCTGGTGAAATCAATGTAACCTGAGTACAACTATTCTGATATGTTCTGCCTCGTGTGTAGAGCACTCAGATTATTGAGAGTAGAGTTACTTCTTAATCTGGATTACTTGAAGTTTCCCAAACTCCCTAAAATGAGGTATTTTTCAGGGACTTTTGATTGGAGAGGTGGTGTTTGCAGGTGCTGCATCTAGAATAGAAATCAATTCTTTCTATGCTATTCAAGACATTTCTCTTTATTTCACAGAGTGAGACCTGAAGTTACTGTGAAAAGAAACGATGCTGTCTCCATTGGTGCTGTTGTGAGAGAAGGGAACCAAACCAGCTAGTAACTCTTATAGTTAACATTTACTACATGATTTTCAGTGCAGTGCCATGTAGAGTTATTACCAGTATACACTAACTGAATTTGCTTAGCTTTGACTACTGTAACTCTGCATGGGATTGCACTTTGTTAACAATAGCTTTGAACCTGGGTCTTCCTTTGTTAGCTTTGAACTTTAGTCTTTATACTGAAGTTCTGTTATATCTTAAAGAATTGTTTTTGTAGCCAGTACCACTGTTTAATTCCCTGCAGTGAATCTAGTTGAAATTTGAGTACAGCTGGAAACTCTGCACCTAACTATATCAGTGGGAGAAAGTTTATTTACTTACTTATTTAAAATATTTAATGGCCACCATTCCACCAAAAAGGAGCTCAAGGCTCCCTTGCGCGTCTGACGCAACAAGCTGTTCTACAATATACAACTAACAGTCTCTTCTGTTGCAGTAATCTATTCATCTGCTTAAAGCCAGAGTTCTTTCACCAGACACTTAAGAGGAGGAAAAAAATCCCTGAAAACATCCCTTCTACATTAGTGTCAGTTGCCTAACAACAAAGGTTAATACTTACTTGAGTACAATTCTCAATGGCTTTTCAAATGGTCAGTAATCTCTTAATATACTCACACAAGACTAAATGTCAATAAATTCCAAGTAAATAATGCTGATACTTAAATAGCAACTATTATGATACTGTTATGCATGCTTTATTGATACTGTACTATGGAGTAATGGCCCCCACTAGTAATATTTAAATTGATAGTCTGCCTATAATAAGGACTCGAAATTGAAGACAAGAATTTTACTTACAGAAAAGCAAAGTTTCTTTTCATTGTAAGGTTCTTAGGGTAGAGAAGTGAGAGGACGTAAAAAAATAATCAAAGGAAAATATAAAATTTTTAAAATAATCAGTAAATTATATAATGTTTTTAAACCTTATCACTGTCTTAAATCTGTTTTCCCTTTCTATCCACTCCCAAGCCATTTACCTAGAATCTTCCTGAAATAACTTACGAAACTATAAAAAATATTTCCTTTTAGGATATCAGTATTGAGATTTAGCCCACAATTAGATTATGCTTTCAATTAACATAGTTCAGAGGGAGAAAATAATTTGCAAACCTCTTGCTGAAAACAGTGAAGCTTAGATGTTGTTGCAGTCAAGGTAGCAGCAAATTATCAATAAATTAAGCTAGTTTGCAGAAAACAGACCAGTTGTTTCTTCTAATGTTTTTGTTGTTTTTGTGCTTTCTGAAAAAATAATGTCCTCCTCTCAGACTCCAGTTGACATCTCTGTGATTTTGAACAGATTTGGAAAAATCACCAATATTTTGACAAGTTCTTTGGCAATTAAATGTTCATGAAACTCATTTGTCATAACTAGCCAAAGCAATGGATTGGATGGATACATTGTTGTGACATAGCCAATTTCTACTCAATTTCAGTCTGTGGTGATTTTAGGTAGTGGCAACTCTCTTTCTAATGACAGCCGCCCTTGGTGAAAATTAAGCTTTTGCAGCATGAAGAAATGTCATTATCTGCCTTTGGGTATTTTACCCATGTAGTCCCTTCCACGATGAAGCAGTTGCACTTAGGCTGCTGAAATAAATAGACTTCTGTGTGTTTTCTCAGTGAGATGTACAATAGAACTGCTTCCCTGCTCATGAGGAGTTCTAGTAAAAGTTTGTTTTAAAGAACATTTAATCCATCATAAATTGGGTCATATTTTCATCTATAAGATAGTTTCAGGTATGTTCCTGTGTTGATCTGCCGTAGAACAGCAGGACTCCAATCCTTCTGTTTTTCATATAAACTGGCCACATAAGGGAATTAAACCAGGATTCTCATGTGCTCAACCAGAGTGATGAGGTATTGGTTTATTCCTTGTAACCACTAACTGTAACTGCCACTGTTGCTTCAGTTATTGCTGTCGAAGCGTCCTGCGTTTATCAGTTTCATCTCTAGATCCATGTTTTATGGACCGCTTCTCATCTGCTTCTCTGCCTCATCCTTTGATGTAGATTCCTGGATCTAGATCTTCTCCCTTCTGACATCAGCATTTGTCTGCCCTTTTTTCTTCATGGACACCCCCTTTTTTAAAATTATACTGCCTGACCTCAGATTTATAAAAGAACATTGATCTAGCTAAAGACATATATTAACAAAACAGAATTTCTAATGCCTATTTTGTAGTAAAGTTGAATTTTCTTTATAAATTGTGAATTGAATTTTCCTGGGCCTAATATTCCTTCAAGTCTCAGTTTTAAAAAACACACAGTTCACTTAACTGGATTCTAATTTTTCCCTCTTATAAAATAATGTCTTCAGAGCTCTCCTTGTCTTTTCCAATGACCCCTAGTGCAAAATTTTCTGATGTTTGTCATTTCTTATTTCCAATATTTTGGGTAGAACACCTCATTCATATTATAATTTTCCTATTGACACTGATTCATTCTTAATTGGTGCTGCCAGAAATTTCAGACTTGACAAAACATTACTGGTTTTCAACTGCTATAATTATGGCATGGAGATTCAAAAACTTGTGGGCTTGTCAAGGACATTGAAGGACTGTTTGTCATGGGAACTTGGTTCCATCTGGTTCAGTGATTATTTGGTTTGTTGGAGCTGTGAGATCAATGCATCTTGTAAAAAAGAAATTTGTATTATATAGGTGGCACGTGCATCCTAAAGGAAACTTTGTCTGCCCTTCGTATCATCAGCACTTGAAATTTTGAACTCTGGAAATGGTTATGCTGTTTAATATTATGGGACTATCTCAGTTGCACCTGAAGCCCACAAAGCATAGTTGCTACATGCTATTGTTAATACCAATTTCTATCAAGTATACTTTTCAGCTCAGAGGGAAAGCAGCTGTCCTCCATGGGAACTGCTGGAATCAGAACTTTGGCTCCTGCTCAGAGTCTAGCAGAACTACACAGGGTCAGATGGTGCCTGATTTTAATACTGTGGTACTGGTGGTGGACTAACAGAACTTTGGAAACTGGAATGCTTAGTGTAACAATCTATCAGTTTCTGACCTGTACAGCTCTTCAGAATAAACTGAACACATAGAAAAGCAAATGAATTTTTCAGGAGCTTCTCTGTACACACTCTCCTCTTATCCTTGCTTAAGCTCTAGGAAATAAAAATTCATTGGATCATGAAAGGGTTGAAATTTATGTTTCTAATTGGCAGATTTCAGCTACAGTTGGTTAAGTAAGAACTACAGCTTGAGCAAAGTAAAATTTTATAGGGTGTCAAATGAAAATGCAACAGAGAACTAGTTAAGATAAGTAAGAGAGACTGTGTGACAAACACTGGGAACATGATGTAGACTTTTACTGTATAAATATTCATAGGTTTTCCAGATTTCAATAGAAGACTGCCCTTGGGAATACAAGAAAAGTACTTTTCTTTATTTTTGTAGATGCTTCCAGGAAACTGCCTTTTTAAAAAACTGCAACAACTATTCTGTCCTATTGGTCCATCTACAAAAACGGAGAAATAAAATTTACTTTTCAGAAGTATACTGTACACTGTATAATTTCAGTTGGATAGCCATGTTGGTAGAAGAGCAAGATTCAGGTCCAGTAGCACCTTAAAGACCAACTAGATTTTCAGGGTAAGAGCTTTTAGAAGTTAAAGCACCCTTTGTAAAATGGAGTTTTGACTCAAAATCGTGTACAGTGGAAATCTAGTTGGTCTTTAAGGTGCCACTGGATCCAAATCTTACTCTTGTACTCTGTATGGTACTGAAGTGTTGATTTCTCCTTTCTGGTAAAGCAGAGCTTTGTGAAACCACAACAGTTTTTCCCCAGTCTACACAATGTCATCATTTCTAAATGATACATTCAGCATTTTCTATAATAGCATCCAAAATATAAAAAAAATTTCAGATACAATATAGAGAAGTTTGAAAGGGCACATCATCCTCAAATCCTCTTCACCATAAGCTCAATGCAGTGATATATGTGGTGCATTAGTCCTACCAAGTACAAACCTGCCTCAGCCAGTTTGTTGTAGTGGTTAAGAGTGGCAGAACTCTTAATTTGGAGAACCAAAATTGATTCCCCACTCCTCCGCTTGAAGCCAGCTGGATGACCTTGGATCAGTCACAACTCTCTTGGAGCTCTCTCAGCTCCACCTACCTCACCGGGGGAATGCTGGAGGATAATAATATAACACACTTTGTAAACTGCTGTGAATGGGCATTAAGTTATCCTGAAGGGCGTTATAGAAATCTAATGTTGTTTTTGTTAAATACTATTTATGTTAATACTTTTCCCAGTGCTGCTACTATTTTTTCTGTTGCTATTTCCTGTTTGTATGATTTCCTGGTTGCTTTTTCCCAATAGTACTACAACTATTACTACTATATATGTATTCAGTGTCAGAAATATTCATCAAACTTCCATATTAACGGCTTTTTAAGAAACGTTAACATTTTGGAATATGGTGTAAAGGAGGAGAACAACTAGAATTCAGTGCTGTGTGAGCCTCAGCAACTAAACCATGTGCTACTTTTTTGCATCTAGAAAATACTACACCAATGGTATATCGCCCCACTACGTCTTGCCAGAATAATCAACACAAATAATGTTAACTGTTGGAGAAATTGTGGTCAGCAAGGTGACTGTATTCATATGTGGTGGTCATGCCCGGTAGTGTCAAGGTTCTGGAAAAAAATACTCATAGAAATGGAAAATATCACACGTCAAGTTATTTATGCCATGCCAGCATTGGCCCTATTACATCTAGGGGGAACAAAATCCAAAAGTGTCATCAAGGGGCTAATAGTGTTCATGCTGATGGCAGCACTTAAGTGTATAGAAAAGTGCTGGAAGTTAGTAGAATCTTTAACAGTGCCTCTTTGGTATTCTGAATTATGGCAAATTGCAATGGTGGGAAAATTATTGTACCAGCTCAGAGCTGTCAAAGTTAATGCTAGAATGTTGGATTTTTATGAAATGTGGCAAGACTATGACATATACTAATCAGAAAAGTACCAACACCAACATTTATCTGAACCCTTCCTTAAACTGTGGGAAAGAGTTTAGATTTGTAGTATACATGGAAATTCTCTAGAAAAAAGGGAAAATGCCGTTAAAAATTTCCTCTGAGTTTTATATAGTGCAAGATAAAGTTTAAAAGCCCTCCTTTAATAGGTTGATTCAACATTGTTCTCTTTCTTTCCTTTTCTTTTTTCTTTTAATTTTTAATTTTTATATATTTTCTTTTATCATATATGTTTTTCTTTTTCTATTCACTTTTAATTCTCAATGTCAGATGGTGTTTGAAATTTTAAAAATAAAAACATTACAAAAGAACATTCATATTAACTATTTTTTAAGAAAAGTTAACATTTTGGAATATGATATAAAGGAGGAGAATAAATAGAATTCAGTAGTGTGCGAGCCTCAGCAACTAAACCATTTGCTACTTTTCTGCATATAGAAAATAACACAAGAAGGAATGGATGTCAAAATTCAGCAGGCAAAATCCCACTGGGTTTTTCTTACTTACTTAATTTATATCTCACCTTTCTCCCAAATGGGAACCCAAAGCAGTTTACGCCATTCTCATCTTCTCCATTTTATCATCACAACAACCCTGTGAGGTAAATTAGGTTGAAAGTGTGTGCCTGACCCAAGGTCGTGCTTCCATGGCAGAGTGGAGATGCACATCTGGGTCACCCAGATCCTAGTCCAACACTAACCACTATACCATCTATTTCTATACATTGTCTTTTGAAGCTTGCTTAATCAGTTGCCACTGAATGAGATCTTGTAATCTAAATGACTTGAATCAGTTAAACAAGGTGAGGAATAACTAACGTTTAAAGCATTAGAAAGTTTGTCTAAGAGGAGAAGGAGCTAGGAGAGCTCTGTTGGAGAATCCTCTGGTGGAGGGCAAACAAAACACCAGGGAGGGAGACCATTGGCTAGGGATTTGTTATAATTTAATTCCCAGGAAAGGAAATTCTGGAAGAGAGTAAATGTAGACACTTTTTAGAATGAGTGTTCTGTGTTAGGTGTGAGCCTGATGCACCTTCTCCTTATGTACATTGTAAGTAATACGATATGACAGACCATATCAGAGCAGTAGTGTTGATTAATGAGTAGCTCAGGGAAGGAGGCCGGCAAGTGATGATGGGTCACAATCCAATTTATAAAAGGGAGAAAGAGGAGTATCAAAGCATTTGTATGAGCAGTTATGAAGGAAGCCCATTAATCAGCATTGCCTTTATAAAAGACCAGAACATTTTGCTGACTTTATTTCACTGAAGGCAGCACCATGCATATTCGAAAATAAGTATCTTAAATGATAAGTTGAACATTTAACTGAAAGTAGAGAAATTATTATTGTACAGCTATCCATGTTAGTGGGCAGATCACACTGAATGTACACATACTTTTCATATTGTACTTGCTTTAAGAGATATGATTGTGTCATAACTGTGTAAATATCAATCTAATTTTGGCATTACATATATAAATTATAGGAAATCAGTTTTTTCCTATATGTAATAATCTTGAAAATTTTGATTGGTATATTTAAAATGGCTCCAATTTTTTGTTGTCAACTCATTATAACATTTCACACAGCAAAGATGGAGTTTTATTGCGAGGATGTCTCTGGTAACACTTTAGCATATAGGACATCAGCATTGGTTCGTTACTTTCAAAATTCTGATGTACCAGTGCCAGCAACCCATTTTCAAAGGCACCTTTTAGATGTTGATCGACCTGCTATAATTATTTTGAAGGTTGTGGTGTCTATGATCGCATCTTCTAGTAATGTATTCCTTAAGTTAATTATGTGTTAAACAAAAACATGTTTGCTTTTGTCTGCCTTGACTGTATTTACCAATACGTTTCAATAGAATATGCTGATCTTTAATATTGAGAGACAGAGGACTGGATCCTAAGGTTCCTTTCCACTAAGCAAGAAATCTTCTGTGTGTAAAAGACCTTATCGTGTTCAGAGGCAGATTCATTATGTTAATGGAAGAAGTCTTCCATGAACAATAGTTCCAAAGGAGTAGCCATATTAGACATTTAAAGCAAAATTAAACAGGAGTCCAGTAGCACTTTAAAGACTAACCAAATTTATCGTTACACATATTTTTGTGACAATTCACTTTTTTTGTCACAATTCACTTATCAAAGTTCATGCTGGAATAGATTTTGTTTTTAATAAGCCATTGTACTTATGTTTGATTTTCTATAAAGAGAAAGTTTCTCAGTATGGAAGGGAATTAGGATCCATTTGGGAGGAAGGGAAGCTCTCAAAAATACAAAATATTTAGGATGTTTCCAGCACCTCCTAGAAACCTGAAAATTGGTTTCCATTGAAAAAATAGAGTACACATATCTGATCAATTAACTTCTGACTCATAAAGCTTTTGTTAGAATAAATTTTGTTAAGTCTGTTAGGTGCTTATGAATATGGGTACCCCCTGGACAAATTATAAAGGTTTTTCAGAAACAGCAGAGAACTTGTATCTACATTTGAAGAATGTAACTAGCATTTACTAACAGTTTTAAAAATGTGTGCCATTTATCTCCCTGGTCATCAAGTAAAATCCCCCAACCTCTTTATTCTTTCCTCATAGGGAAGCTGTTTCACATTCTTGGTTATTTTAGTTGCCCACTTAGTCCCTTTTCTTGATCTTTAATATCCATTTCAACATCCATTTAGTACAATACTCTAAAAGTGGCCATGTGAGAGTCATATACTTGCATTATAAGAGTTCTGCGTGCATGTGTGTTTTAAATTTGAAATGCTCTTTCCAGTAATTCCTATCAATAAATTTGCTTTTTCGCTGTCACAGCACTCTGAGCTGACAATTTTTGTGATATTGCCACTGTGACACCCCCCCCCCCCGCCAAGATAGATTTCCTTTCTGACTGGTCATATCAATTTTGATCACATCAAAATATATGCAAAATTTTAATATATGCAAATCCTATTTTTAATCTCATCTGTCATCCAATTGATTGGCCAGGAGATCATTTATGAACAGCTCTCTCAAGCTTCCTTTTCTTTCCAGCACAGGCACAACTTCTCTCCATTCTCTGCCCCAATGAATGTCTGCAGTAGGTCCAAAGCTTGGAGTGATTTACCTGAAGAGTGATATCATTCAGAAACAACTGTAAGTAAATTATGTAATTTAGGTAAAAATATTTTTCAGCAGTAAAATTAAGCCTAATCTTTGCAAGATAATACATAGCTAATAATACATACCCTCACCTCCCACATTTTAGCATAAAAACCTAGCTGAAAATATATACAGGAAAAAATTGCAGAAAAACTTCCATTTCATCTTCTAGTTTTGTTGACTTTATGGAACAATATTATTTCAGATTGCAGTTTGTATAAAAGTGTTGGTGTTGATGGTGACCCTTGACTCTTCATTGTTGCTACATCTGTCACCTATTTTTCCCTTCTTCCAGTGAGCTCAAGATGGTGTACAGCCCCTCCAAAACTCGTGAACCAAGTGATCAGTTTCAAATTTTAAAGGAATGTTAGAAAGTATATAAATTCTACCACAAATAACTAAGACTAATAATGCCTCTCTCCATTAACACTTTTGTGATACTAGCCAAAAATCAAAGAAAAAGTCATTTTTTTGTTTTTATAAAGTTTACATCATATAGCACTTTACCGAATCCAAATAGGAACCTGAAGTATATTAGACAATTGTATCTTATTCATTTGCCTTTCCAATAATCAATAGCATGAAGAAATTAATTTCGATATGTCACAGTTAGGTACATGATAATGGATCCATATGTTATGTGATTTTTGTGTTACTGGAAAGAAACATGTTTTAATTTTGTGAGATCAGCAAATGTTCAAACATACATGTTTTTATTTTCTAATTTTACATTATCATTTCATAATTGCTTGTATCTAATAATTTAATACTATTTTAATGTTCATTGTCACTGAAATCAGTGTCTCCCTACATGAGACCTCTTACATGCAGACACTCAAGTGAAGATACGCAATGTTGCATATTCCTGAAGGCTAAACCCTTTGTTCCTCCTGGTGTTTGTTCACTGTTTCTTCTGTTGTCTGGTCTGCAAGAATTCACCCAAATGGGTTTCTATGTCTTAACTGCAGTGAAAAGCTACCTCACATTAAATACTCGAGTATGTCCTGGATGTTCAAGGGAAATAATGGTCATCTGGGCAGAATAGAATGGCAAGTAGCAAGTATAATTCAGTCTTTCATAGGCAAATAACTATGGGATCATTTCTTGGATACTTGTCAATGAAGCATCCAGTCACCAATGATGCTCTAATTAAGCCCAGAAGAATTTCTACCATGCTCAAACAGGATACCCAGAATGCTGACAGACTCCTATTTTCTTATCAGAGGTCATTACAGTCTTCAAAGAGCTCCATAATCCTTGAACATTATGGATTAACAAAGATTTCCTTCAGCAAAGCTGTGCATACTAGGAGTGTGCAGTTCAGTTTGGAATTTGGATTAAAATACCAAATTTTGGCTGGTTCGGTAAAATCTTGATATTCCAAATCAAAAATAGGTATCCTGAATTTTTACCCAATTTTCATTGTTTTCTATGGGAAAATCACTCTGGGGGCTATCCAGTGGGCTGGGGAAGTCATTTTTAAACCAAACCTCACTAAATGGAAGGTTCCTACTGCTAACTGTTCTCTAAAGACCCTTCATGTTTCAGGAAGACTTGACCCTCGGGGCCAATTCTGTGGGCCCCTTAACAAGGTGCCTTCAGCCACATCTGTGTTTCCTATAGGAAAAGGCAAAGCTGACTCCCATTGCAGAAACACACTCGGGTAAGGCTGCCATGGCCAAGGCACACTGAGCTCATCTCAGACAAAGCCCAACAGAACCAAATTGAAATATGGGAAGAATCCCCCCAGAACCAAAGTGAAGCAAGCAGACCAATATCACGCTAAGAGAATCATACCCATTCCACCCAAACCAAACTAAAGCAAGGGACACTGTTGTAATTTAACCCAACTTAGTGCAACAGAACCAGTGTCATTATGGCAGCCAGGCACAGGATTCAGCCAGTGGGAAAACACCACAGAACAGAACCAAGCAGTACCCAGCCACAAACACAAGACATTCCCTTGTTTCAGTTTGCTTCTGTTGAGCTAAGTTGCAATAGCGTCCCTTGCTTCAGTTTGGTTTGGATGAAGTGGACATTATTCTCTGATGCGATGTTGATCCCCTTGCTTCAGTTTGGTTCTGGGGGGATTCTGTTCCCATGCTTCAATTTGGTTCTGTTGGGCTTTCTCTATGATGAGCTCAGCTTACATTTGAGGGTGTGCCTTGATGATGATTTGGTGTAGTGGTTAAGAGCTCAGGACTCTAATCTGGAGAACGGGGTTGGATTCTTCACTCCTCCACTTGAAGCCAGCTGGGTGACCTTGGGTCAGTCATAGCTTCCAGCTCTCTCAGCCCCACCCACCTCACAGGGTATTTTATTGTAGGGATAATGATAACATACTTTGTAAACCACTCTGAGTGGGTGTTAAGTCATCCTGAAGGGCGGTATATAAATTGAATGTTGGTTGTTGTTGTTGTTATGGCAGCCTTGGTGCCATTTGCTCCATAAATAGCCCCTAGTGCCCTGCCAGAATGATTACCCCATAGGGAGTAATGGACCCAATTAATTTTGGAATCCTGAAAGGAAAATAAAAAATCTAAATATAAAACCAGTATTGAAGGACTTGGATATTGGAAATACTGATATTTATGGCCCTCCCAATACCAAATCCAAAAAACCCTGATTTTTTATTTTTAGTTCACGCCCCTACATGGAAGTAGTAGCAGGAGGGGAAGTGACCACCGCAGAAAAGGAAAGCCTCCACAGTGGCCAGAGAGAAGTGTGAGGGGATCATAGGATCCAAACCTGACTCCTTAGAAAGAGTTTCAAGATTCTCACATAATGGGAAACAGTGGTTTGCCATTACAGAAACAAACTGAGCATTCCTCACAGCTCCCCTTCCTCCTCCTCTTGCCATGCAGCTAGAAAAATGTATTTTATTTTTTATATTTTATTTTATTGTTTATTGTGAATCACAAACTGCCATTTGGACATTTAAGTTGCATGTTTGTGAGAAATCAAAGCTGGCTGTTCTCTTAGCATGCGTAGATGTATATCTAGAGAAAGATAACCTTGCGTGCTAATAATAACTGAGGAGGAATGTCACATAAATTATATTTACTGTACACTAAAAATCCAGAGGAGTTAGCCGTGTTAGTCTGTAGTAGCAAAAATAGAAGAGTCCAGTAGCACCTTTAAGTAGCACTCCTGATAATGAGATAACCATTCATAGTCTCTATTCAATCCTAGCCTGTCTGAGTCAAATTTACATATGAATTCCAATTCAGTAGTTTCCCGATTGATTCTGTTTTTGAACGGAATTCAATGGGGAAACTGCTGAATTGGAATTCATATGTAAATTTGATTCAGGCTTGGATTGAATTCATATGTAAATTTGATTCAGTTAGGCTTGGATTGAATAGAGATTATGAATGGTTATCTCATTATCAGAAGTAACTGATTTCATTATCAGAAATCATTATCAGAAGCAAACTGATCCCATTATCAGAAGCTACTGATTGCATCTACTCCCCCCTCCACTCTCCACCCATATATCTGACCAGTTTCTTCTTATCCTCCATGCATCTGATGAAGAGAACTGTGATTCTCGAAAGCTTATGCTACAGTAAAGTTGGTTAGTCTTAAAGGTGCTACTGGACTCTTTTCTATTTTTACTAAAAATCCAATTTTTGCACCCAAGTAACCTAAATTCTATACTAATAAAAGCAAAATGATGTACGTTACTGTTTGCATGCATTTGTTTGTTTTACATCATTTATTCTGCTTGTGCTAGTCATGATTATGTTTTTCTTGCTAGTCATGAAGCTGCCTTATGCTTAAACAGATCATTGTGATATATCAAGGTCAGAATTGTCTACTCTGACTGACAGCAGTTCTTTGGCATCTCGGGAAGAAAACTTTTTGAAAATCTTTTGACAACCCTAGACTCTTCCCTTCTAATGAAAATCAGGTGCTCCAACATCACACCACAGCCTCTCCCAAAGCAAGGGAGCAGCAAGGAACTACAATGGGAGATGAGGTTCTACTCCCTGAGCACTAGAAGCTTACTGAAACATAGCATTGGTCAAAAGGAATATAAAAGACTAGTATAGGTAGGGAATTATCAAGATAAAAATAGAACTTTTATTAAAATAACTTGGATCCCACTGTAAATCTTTGCTACTGGAAAGCATTTCTATCAGCAGAATGGGAGATCCTCACCCACCTACCCCCTTTGCACTGCAGCTAAAATGCCTAGGAACGGGGGATCCCCAGGAATAGCTGAAGAGGTAAATTGGAGGTCTGCAGAAGGATGGGGGAAATTGGTGAAAGTCAATTTCCCCTTCCATTTACAGAAATATACCATTTACCATTATGTGTTTATTACGACTTTTGTAACAAAATTCCCAGTAATATCTTCAATTATTACTCAAAATTATATGCAAACAAAACCACACACTGTTATAAAAACATGGTTTGTCGTTATAGGACATGGTTTATAAATTAAAAAAGAAGGCACCCCTTTTAAACTGAAAGCTATTGACAGTTTAGGAAGTTTTTGCAAGAAGAGCAACAGCAACTGAGAAAAAGCTCAACAGATTGTTTTAACCAAGAATATTTCAATGAACTAAATATATACTGTTCAGTTACATGATGATTAACAGATGTAGAAACAGAGTCTACTAATATATAAAGTGTATATCTATTGATGAGTATGAAGTTGCTGTAAAGTAGTATCACTGGCATAAATAGGAGCAATGTGTGAGAAATATTGAGGAGGGGGGGACCTGCCTTACATTTGTGCCTGATTCATCTCTCAGAAGGAGTGCATAGCAGCTCCAGTGCTACAGTTTTTTTCAGTCAGGTTTCACATATTTCCAGTTAAATACAAAAAAAACCCTATTCTGCATTGGCCCTTAAGAATGGGCGGGATGAATAAGATTTAGGGGTTTTTTTCTATGTCTGACTTGTATAAATATAAGTGCAGCAAAATCATGTTCTTTTCACAGCTTTGAGCCATAGTATCAGATGGGAGCCTACAAGCTGTTTCAACTAATGGCATGCCCGAAAGTAGCATCTCTTTTTATTGACAGTATCTTGGCTAGCTTTACACACACACACACACACACACACACACACACACTTGCAAGGGAAGATGTATTAACTTGATTATACAATATGTTCTATTGCTAACATACTCTTATATAATATATAGTTAGTGCTTTTTGCCTGTTCTGTTTTCTGGCACCATTTTAAATATCTGATAACTTTCAACTTCCTCCCATTCTTATTTGCTTCTAATTTAAGCATGCAAAATATCCTTTAATCTTCCTTCATACTACAAACAAAAGAAGCAGGTACACAGTGAAGAATTACAGATATATTAAGGGAACAGAAAGGAACACCAGTATTCCAAATCTAGAACAGTTTTCAAATCTAGGATAGTGCAGTAAGCCACTACAGAAAGAGTTAACTATCCATAAAATTATAGATGTGTAAAGAACAATAAATAAAATAAGTATAGATAACACCTGTGATTTTTGTTTAATCTTATGATAATTTCTAGGCCTGTAATCATTGGGGAGGGACTGTGATTCGGTTCATGTGTTGTCCTGAATGCACTCCAAATATAGTCTTGCCCATGTTAAATATATTAACACCATTTGTTCTATTCAGTTTCCAGACCACTTCTTGCACTATAAATAGATTTCATAAAAAGCTGTTCTCCTGGTTCATAACCTATACCTAGTTCATGCAGAAATGCCACTTGTGGAAGTTCTTTCCCTCAAAAGGGGGCAGAAAAATTGAGAATGATTCTTCTGTACAGTGTGATAATTTGTCTGGAACACCAACTGTGATGAGAAGCATGAGTTGTACTTGCATTCTGCGAGCAAGGTAGAAATTTTGTAAAATAAAATAAACCAGGGCATCTTTTTTAGATGTTGACTAAAACTCAGTGTTGTGATAGGACAAGGAGTTCAACAAGAGGCAAACAAGATTGAAGCAAATCTAGTTGAGATCTTACAGTATTCTGCTTTCCTCACTAGCATACAGCAGGAAGGGCATTATGTACCTTAAAAAAAACTAGCCCATGTTTTTGCTTCACCAATACTCATCTGTCATATAGGCAGGCTGGGATCACTTGGCCTGAAGACAGGTACTATATGGCTTGCAGCCAATCCAATACACTAACCAAGTGCTCTTGAACTACCACTACTCCAGTACAGTTTAGACATGTCCTAGGACTCTGAAAGAAGTATTCTGGACCATAGCCAGAAATTCAACATCTGCATCAGGGCCAGAACAACAATACCAGACTATGACCAGAGAAGACCAACTGACATATATGGCTATAATATAGGGTTGATATTCAAGCTTCACAAAATGTGCAGTATCAGGAAATATTGGTCAACTGATAACAAATCAAACCTTTGTAAGAAAGTTACCAAAGGTTCTAAGAAACTTGCATGCAAGTGATGATTCCATAATAAAAAAGGAACAAAGAAAACTGAGGGAAAGAGTGAGGGGCAAAGAATCAGCATCACAGAGGAGATGCTTCTTCTGAAGGTTTTAGAATCCTTTGGCATATTCCAGGTGAAAAAACAGACTGTGAAATAACTGTCCTGCTACAGTCAGTAGCCAGCATCTGGAACTGAAACCAACAAAGCTGATTATATTAAACAAAACCCTTTGCTTAGAAGCCTTAATAACCTTCTGAAATAAATGAGACAAGTGCATATTGAAAAGTTTATGATAATGAAATATTTCTGGAGAGAGCATAATGATAAGACTAAAGTGTGAGATGAAATCAATATGGCAAAAGCAGTGAGGACTGCTTTGTTTTGGCTCCAGTCTTCATGTTTAGGGGAGAAATTGGGACTGGACCATTTCAGAATGCAGTGGAGGGAAATTTGCAACCCCAGCCAGAATGAAGAGACAGACACAGGCTTGGAATTAAAGGGCCATTTATTAACATGACCATAAACATAAACCACGGCAAGGGCCAACTAAGCGGTACAAGTCAAGCCACGGGGTCAACCCCAGACCTCCGCCTTGACCTGTCTGGGAAAGCCCCAAAGCCCCAGGTGTAGGCCATCCCTGTAATGGCTGCAACCTGGCCAGACAGGCAAATGGATCCCCCCATCAAGCACCTAGCGCCCCAGCCATACAGCATGAGAGAAGGACTTGTCCCTGGGGATCCCCACAGGCGTCTGCCTGTGCTACGGAAGCTGTCACAAGCAAACCACACTGATGGCAGACCCTGTTCCCCACCCTTGGGGAAGCGCCACTGGGTGCTTGCTGGCGCGCGCCCTATTCCCAAAACTCTCCTGCCACTGCAAGGGTCAAGCCTCTGCTTAGAACCTCGCACCCCACAGGTGGCTTAAAGCCAACCGAAGCCCTTACCACAAGTCATCGAGAAATATCTCGTTGCCCTCCATTGACAGGTGTACACCATCACCTCGGTAGAGATGGGCAAATATGGCTCTAATTCTGGGGTGTGGAAAATAAATCCCCAAGCCTTCCCCAAGGGTTTTGTTATCTCTATTGGCCTTATGCCGGGGCCCCTCAATCGCCCAAGGATCTAAGGCCTCCCACCATACCCGCCTTTGTAGCATCTCAGACCAAAACATAAACACGCCTGGCTATCGGCTGCTTATAACCCGGAGGTCTTCAGCTACCTGCAGTGACAGGGCCATCCCTGCACTAATCCCAAGTCATTACCACCGAGGTGGATGACCAAAATATGTGGAGGAGGACCCATCCTTCCCCTAAACAAAAGCGGCAGTAGGCCTGGCCATCTAAGGCCGTGCCGTCCCTGCCACTCGACAGTGGCCACAGCACTCAGGCCCAGCTGGGATCCAATAGGCGTTCTCCTGGCTTGGTAGGCCACCCAGAACACCATGCTGTGTCCACATATCAGGATCCTTTTCTTGCCTTGGCCAGACACCACACTTAAGGAAAGAGTAATCAGTATGGCCATTCAAAACTAAGGCAAGGGGCGGATTAGGTCCTGAACACACCCGACCTCCACCTGCCCACATGCTTTATCGCCTGATGAGGATACTCCATGGCCGCTGCCGTAGAGGCCGCCCCAATCCTAAAGGAATGGGTGCCGAATTTGACCCCCGACAAACCAATTTTCTTGAGAGCCCTCTATGTCACTGCCCAAAGTGACATAAAGGACGCTGATCCTCGTGGCCCTGCCAGTGGCATCCCTTTGTGACTGAGACACCAACTCACTGACCAGCAGGGCCCCAAAGAATGCAGTTAAGGAAGCCGCATGAAAAAGCTTCCTCTCATAGCTAGATGAACAAACATCTGCCCAAGGAGACCCCAACCCTTTCAAAACTAAAGGTGAGATGGGTTGCCTGGGATCCCAGTGTCCTGGTCTTCCAAGTCCAACCGTCTAATATCTTACAGATCCTAAAATCCCCGTGGCTTCTGGTAGGCCACATGCTTTGCTTGCAAAGGCCAACGCGGCCAGCTATCCCCTAATGGACCTGACCAACAGACCCCTACCATGCCGAACCACACAAAAGTGCATAAGTTGTTGAGGCAGAATTGGCCATAACTGCTGAAGCCCAGCCATGTTTCTAAACTCATTAAACTGCCTTATCGCACAGTCATAAGCCTTGCGTGTGTTGGGGGAAATGGACAGTTGGATTTCCCTGTTCACTTCTGCTGTCCAAACTGCCAAAGCTCCTTGGGCATCTGTGTTGGCTGCTGGTTGGCCCCAGGGGCAAGCAGCTGGAATCATTCCATCTGTTGGTGAGACACAGCATCTGCCACACCATTGTTAATTCCCGGAACGTATCTGGCCTTGAATAAAATGTTTAATTACAAACATTTCAGGGTGAAGGCATGCACCAGCCTCATCACCCGTGGGGATTTAGATGATAAAGAGTAGACCACAGACTCCACTGCTAAGTTGTCACACCAGGAGTGAACCAAGTGGTTGGCCAACTCTGTTCCCCAAAGCCACACTGCCACCAATAACGGAAAGAATTCCAAAATGTAAGGTCTTTGGACAACCCCTGTTCTAGCCCTGGGCCTGAAATCCTTCACCCGCAGCCCACGCCTGATCCCAAGGCACCCTTCCCCCAGCTATAAAAGCCGAGCTGTGGCAAGCACCCCAAATCAGGCCTCCCCCGGCTATAAAAGCCTCGCTGCCACAAGCACCCCCAATTTGGGCCTCCCCAGCTACAAAGGCTGCGCAGGAGCCCTCAAATTGGGCCTTTAACAAACTGGATTGCCAATTTAACAAACTGGATTTCAGCTGCCACAGCCGGCCTCCCCGCTCAGAGACGGTACGCTGTGCCTCCAACTAGGCCTCCGCTGCTGCCGTTGAGGAATGCCGCCACCCTGGAGAACCCTCAGCAGGGCCTCCACGCTGCTCCTGAAGTGCCTCTGCCAGACACAATGCAGCCTGCACTCCCTTCCGCTGCTCGGAAGGAGATGAAGGCAAATGCTCCTTCTCACCCTCAATCGCGTGAAGCAACTGCAGCCACGGAAATCAGAGCCGCCTGCAAAAGGCTCCTGGCTCCGCCCCCAGCCAAACCCCCGTATGCCCAGGAAGGGAGCCTGTCTCTCCTTCTGGGCGGGGCTGGCTATGCTGCTGCTGGGCAACCCAAATACCCTTTCAACAATGCACTTGTCTGTGGAAAACTAGCAGTCAGGGGAAATTATTCCAAGTTTGGAGCTTCTCCTGCTCCTCTTCCTGGGCTAGTAGGTTTCGACAGGAAATAACATTCAATATGTGTTTGCTGCTTTCTGAAATAGTGCAGTCTAAGAAAATATGTGTAAAATACTTTTCCTGAAGGTTAAGTTCAGGTCTTAAACATAATGGGGGCAGACTCGTGTAGGATGTACCCCATCAGGTTTCACATGGGCTAGTTACAAAGTGGTTCCTGGTGAAATTAAACCCTTGTAGCAATGTTGACCATATCAGAAGACTTAATCATGATGATAAATTTTTGTTTTAGGAGTGCTTTTAAAGAGATGACTCTGCATGAAAAGCATGAGATAGATGAGAGACTGTACAATTATATTATGTTTATTTCAATTGGCTCTCTATATTTTTTGTAGTGAAAAATTTCACAGAGGTATCCATGTTAGTCTACTTTACCAAAAAACGGCAAGGAGTCATATGGTACACTAAAGATTTATGGCTTAACCTTTGATGGTCTAGAGCCAATCAGATTAAGTGGGCTCTAACAGTAGATCAGTTTAGTGCAACAGTAGATCAGTTTAGTCTTTAAACAATGCAATCCTAAGAACACTTTTCTGGGAGTAGAGCGGAGTAGGATTCTGGATAGACCTGCTTAGAATGGCACTGAAAGTGCCACAAGACTCTTGGTTATTTTTGTTATTTTTCCTTCCTATCTTCCAAGTAGTTTAGAGAGACATTATAATGGTTTGATATCTTTGGAAGTCACAGCAGTTACATTCTGAAGCAAATTTCTGTATGGACAGAGTTTGTCTAGCCTTAACCTGGATAGTCCAGGCTTGCTACGCAGAGGTAGGCAATGGTAAACTACCTCTGAATGTCTCTTGCCTTGAAAACCTGTGAGGGGTTGATATAAGTCAGCTTGATGGAACAGTGGGTGGGTGTCTAGGCCATGAAGTTTAGATCAAGATTTCACATATTTAGAAAGTTTGGAATTCTTGTTGATCTGACCTTATTCTAAATTGTCTTTGTTACATCTTATATCTGGTTCTGGACTTGGCCTCTTCCATTTGGATAAAAAAATCTGCACAATGAGGCCAGGTACAGGTTGGTGCAATGTTTCTTGTAATATTGGGGGAGTTCCTGGGTTTCAAGAAAGAGCTTTAACTTAACCCAAAACGTAGGGGAAGGGGGGAATAAAATAATTTGTGCCAAGGTATCACAAAACAATTTCATGACATCTTGGCAATTTTTTGGATTGCCTAGGCAACGTAAAACGGCTGCTGAGATCATATGAAGTAATCTCATAAGATTTCAGTGGTCATTCAGTCCCTATGAAATTGAAAAATGTTTTTTGGGAAGAAAGGGGGAATGAGCAGAAGATGGGATGGGAGCAGAACCAGGATGGAAAGAAAATGGAGCTAAAGGGTTCGAAATAGGAGCTAGAGGAGAGAAATTCCTCTCCCCCATGAGTCTCATAGGCCCCTTTTTTGTTTTAAAGACATTTACTGTTCATAACATTTAGGACTATGACTTGGATCCACCAGATTTCTACTTGTGGTAGGGTCCTTTGCTCAAGTGGAAGTATGAAAATCACACTAACCTCTTACACTAAATTAAGCATAGCATATACTGTCTGCTTTCTGCTTGCATAAGATGTTGTACAAGCAGTTTCTCGGCACTGTAAGGGAGGAAAATGCTAGGTATTGCATAAGATATTGCGCAAGTAGAACTGCTAAGTCTGTTTAAATTTCTGCTTGCACATTGTTGAATCCAAGCCAACGTTTTCAAGTAATTCTGCTCACACATATAAATATGAACTAGTGAGTTAAGTATTTCATATTTCTTTGGTGACAAAAACAAATGTTGACCTTTATATTTCACTGTTGGGGCAACATTTTCCTTACCAGATAATACATGTAGGTAGTATTGCCCATTAAGTTGGAATTCTGAAACTGGAGAATAGCACCACTCAGAAGCTAAAATAAACATGATCATGTAGTGTTTTTTGAGTGTTATAGATGGATTGTATCTTAGCTACATTTCAGTATACATACCATCCGAAGGAGGTTTTTGAAAATAGAAACCTGAGAAATGAGCAAGGTCACCTGTGGAGGTTCCCATTAAAGGTGATCAAGCTAAGATATGGCAAATGTGGCTATTCCAAAAAAGCCAATTGGCACAAGTAAGTTCAGCGTTTGGCACCACGGTCCACTGGTATGAATGTTAAGTTTGCTTTTAATTTAGAGATGCAGTGTGTTTTATTTTTTTCATATGTTTTTCCCAATCCCTTTTCCTTTGCTGTGAATTTTGAAGGAAAGAAGAAACAGGGAAGCTGCATGGGTATACATTTTTTCCTTTGTTCTGTCAATTTGTTTCACTTGAGCTTTCATTTTCCAGCTGAGCAGAAGCTTCATTGGCCTGTATAATTTTAACACTAAAGAAGCTTAGCAGACTAACCTCTGGCATGATGACCAGGAGGGAGATTCTAATGGAACTTCTCTCCCTTTATAATGTAGCCTGGAGCCAGCTGATCCTCTGCCGCCCTCTGGGGGCTACTTGATATAACTGGCATCAGCCAGTGTTTCACAAGAACTTTCACATGCTGTGTTCTCTCAAACATACCAGGCTTATGTAATTCCTTTACATAACCAGATACAAAGTTCTTGATTTATAGCAAAGTGGCTTTGCTTTCTATTGTGTGATAAGGTGATTTCCTGCATATTTTCCCATTGCTCATTTCATTAGAGTACATAATTTTTTAAATTATTATTTCAGGATTTTGTAGGAGGAAAAAATGTCTGGGAAGAACAGTGGGAAACTGTTTTGCTGTTTCTCTCTGCACTCCAGATTTCTTTGGATATTTTTGCAGAGAACTACTTATATTTGGAACTTTGGTAGCTGAGACGGTAATTCTATGCTTACTTAAGTTGGGGTAAATACCATGGAAATCAATGGGCTGTATTTCTGAGAAAACGTACATAGATGGGACTACACTCAGTAAAACTCACACACTCCCAAATAGGGGTATTTTAGAAAGATCTGCTTGGCAACCCCTGTCCTGTTATCTTTTGTCAAAACTAAAAAAAAATTGTTCACATTTTAACATAAATTCCTATCAGCCTGTCATGCAGTGCAATCCTAAGTAGAGTTACATCTGTCAAAATCTATTAACGTTAGTAAATATATCAAAAGTGTAGTTCCTAATCTGACGAATCAAACTATTCACTGCTGGAAAAAATATCCAATTAATCAGGTCAATTTTTACTTGGACTTTATACAGTCTGCCTGACCTGATGTTCACTCTGTTTTCGCTGCCTTGTTTACTATGACATTACAAAATCTCATTTTGTTTCATCTCATCAATCTGAACACTGCTGATCAGCTAATTTTCTTGATTTGTCATTCTATGCCAAGTTAGTATATTTCTTCTTTAATACATCCCACCCTGTTCTTCTGCATGCAACTCAAATTTGTCATTTTTACTTGGAACCAGCTATTTCTTCTATCATAGTATTTCAGCTTTCCAAATATCAGTTGCCCATCTTGAAGCTTCAGGTTTACTTTTGAATTCACTTAAGTAACATGAGCTATTATTCACAGCTAACAGCACTTTCAGATGATCTCCACATAATGCAAAGAGACAGGGATGATCTTACTGTGGAAGAACAGAATAAAAATTCCTAATATTATGAAGCAAAGGCATTCCAGCACTCAGAAACAGAAACGGAGATCACTTTTATCATACCTGAAACAGGTTTCATAGGCATGAATCAGTATTTATTTACGGCATTCTTAACACATGTTTCTCGAGGCAAAGGTAAGCATCTCAGAGTAGGACTGAAGAGACTGGGGTTAAAAAACTCAGCCATGAAGCTGACTGGCTAACTTTGGGCAAGTCACTCTCCTAACATACCATCCAGGAATGTTGTGATGATAAAATAGAGTAGGAGAGAGATGCTTCACTGAGCTTGGAAGAAGCATTTAAAAAATAAGAGCTGTCATAGAAGAGTTAAATTCCTCCAAGCCCACTTACTTCAACTGAAGGGTGTAATGGTTTAGGATCACACTGTAAGACACTAGCACAGCTGGCACCAATCCTGAGCAGTGGTTGTAGTTATACAAAGAAAAAAGGTTATTCTTGGCAAAATTGACACCATCTAGAAAATACACGATTGTTAACAATGTTTTTAAAAGGGTACACAATTGACATTATCTGTGCTGGTAGACCTCTATGGAAAACATGAATTTTCCCTGCACTCAAACTATAACTCTCATTGTTTGGAAAACTGCTGTACTGTATGTATTTTGTTTAATACATAAGATGACTCAATTGTAATTTTTAATGAGATTTTTGGTAAACCCATTAATACTTATACTGACTATTTGTACTTGTATTATTTTTCATATGCGTAAGTAAGTAATACAGGGTTTTTTTAGACTAAATGTTGTGAAAATATGGTGGGACTTTTCCTGAGAAATCCTCTGGTATTTGTCATGAAAAACATTTGTTTCTTTTTCTGGACTTTTCATGCTGCATTATTCTTCTGTATGCTTGTATTTAGGGGTGTGCACAATTTTTTTTGGATGAATCCTAACTGAGAATACCAAACCAGAGGGGGAAAATTGATATTTCCTGAATATTGAATTGATTTTCTAGTTTGGTTCAGTAATATTGCAGAGATTCAGTAAAATCCAGCTGTTGTTTTCTATGGGAAAATTAATCTGGGGGCAATCCTGGAGGCTGGGGGTGTCATTTTTCAGAACAGAACCAGGCTCATTCACAGCAGCCAGGCATTAGGTTCAACATGTGGGGAAATGCCACAGAACAGATCTAAGCAGTACCCAGCCGCAAACACAAGGTATTCCCTTGCTTCAGTTTGCATCTGTTGGGCTAAGTAGCAACAATGTCCCTTGCTTCAGTTTGGTTTGAATGGAATGGGTGCGATTCTCTGGTGTGATGTGGGTCTCCTTGCTTCACTTTGGTTCTTGGGGGATTCTATTCCTGTGCTTCAGTTTAGTTCTGTCGGGCTCTCTCTGGGATGAACTCAGCTTGCCTTTGGGAGTGTGCCTTAGCCATGGCAGCCTTGCCACAGCAAGTTTCTGCAGTGGGAGTCAGGTTTGACTTTTTTTTATAGGAAACACTGGAGTGGCTGGGGCACCTTGTTCAGAGGTCCATAGAATGGCCTCCAGGGTCCAGTCTTCCTGGAACCTGGGAGGTCTTTAGAGAACAGTCAGGAGTAGGCACCCTGCAAATATGGTGAAGTTTGGTTGAAAAATAACCCCCCAAGGCCCCCAGGTAGATTTTACCATGGGAAACAATGGCTGAATTTACCAAATTTTACCTAATTAATTTTGTAAAACAAAAAACTGGAATACCAAATCTGATTCAGTATTCAGTATTTTGATTCAGAATACCCATATTCCACCAAATATGCCAAAATTTGGTATTTTAAACCGAATTCTGGACCAAACTGCACTTCTCTACTTACATTTAGTAATTCTATTTAGATTCATGGTAATTTGTTATAGATTTTTTTAAAAGTCTTATTAGTTGCAGTTTAGAGTTAATTTATTATTTAGGTCATTTATAGTCCAGCTTTCTCAATGAGACTCAAGGTGGATTACATAGTGTGAGTCGATACAATCGATATCACAAAACTTCAATATAGATGTAATGGGTATATACATGCAATTTGCAAGATTTAAAGAGAAAGAAAGAATGAAAAGAAAGATTTAAAGATTTAACTATGTTGAGCTACTGCTCTCTCAATCACTGCCCAGAAAGGGCAAATTTGAGACGGGACAATTATTGGTCACATTATTTTTGTCTAGGGATGGGTTTTTAAATAGCAGGTAAATAACTGCCTCTTTGAGAAGGAAAAGGTGTCCTGAGTTTAGTGACTGTTTCACAGTAGGCTTCAAGAGCTCATTGATGTGGTCTTTAGATGATTTTAGCAACCACGATGGACAAAGGTCCGCTGTATAAGATGCCAGTATCCTGTCAATATCTGTTATAACTGATTTAAAGTGAATCAGATGGTGTCATTGGTGCTTCTTCGACGTCATCTATATTACAGCTGGCATCCAGATCTGAGCGTATTCATGCTATCTTCTCAGGAAAGAACTCTTCAGAGGCATCACAGCTGCTGCTCTGTTCTTGAGGCTGTAAAGATTCAGATTTAGGAGTTAGAAGATAACGAGATACCTTGAATAACTGAGATAGTCGTGAACTGGCTGATGCAATACTTGCAGAGAAATAGCTTTTCTTTGCTGCCTCACCACTGCTTCACAACTCTTCTGATGGGCTCTGTAACAGTCTTATCAGTATCAGCATAATTTTTCCACGAGCATCTTTCTAGACGTCTTCCAGCCTTCTTTAGGTCACCCATCTCCATGGTAAACCATGGGGCAGGTTTCCTTGACAAGGGAGGAAGAGGTCGGTGAGGGGCAATGTTGTCAATGGCTTCAAGGTGCTTCATATTCCACGTTCCTATGGCATCTTCAAAAATGCATGTGTTTGGAATCCTAAGATTCCCCAGGACATTTTGGAATTTAGAAGGGTCCATAAGTCTTTGTGGGTGATTTACTGGGTCCCTCTTGTTAAAGGAGGCCATATTCTCTGTTCCCGTATTCACTGTCACCTTCAGTAGATAATGGTCAGACCATGGCTCAGGCCATATGTTCAACCCCAAAGCAAGGCCCTCCTTCAAAGCCTTAGTGCAAAATATCAAGTCCAAGGTGTGACCTCTTTCATATGTGGAGCCTGTCACTATTTGAGAGAGGCCCAGGGCTGCCAGGGAAGCAGAGAATTCTTGGGCTGGCCCTGATCTGAAGCATTCAGCATGAATGTTGAAGTCCCTCAGAAGGTGTCTCCAACAGTACATCTGAGATCATCTCTGCCAATTCAGAAAGGGTGCTTAGTCTGGGGCTGGGTGGATGTTAAATATGCAGAACACCTAAACTATCTCTAGTTCCCAATGAAAGGAGAATGCAAGCAATGCCTGCTATAGCTTGCACTGGAAGTCTGCAAAAGTTAAAAGGACTCATGAAGGATAATAGCAATCCCTTCTCCTGGCCACCAAAGTGTGATTGGTGTAGCCAGGTGAAGTCAGTTAGGACAAAAACATCATTTTTCCACAACCATGTCTCTGTTATGCAAGCTATATCAACTTCCTCTTCTAGCAACATCCAAGTAAGGCATGCAGTTTTGTTCTGAGCAGGTCTAGTATTGTATAGTATTAAGGTAGCAGTGGGAGAAGTAGTAGCCCTTGCATTGTCGTCTTAATGATGCTAGAGAAGTTAGATAAACAGTGAGCAAATTTGCCTGGTATTGGCCAGCTTAATATATAATTGAGTAAGTGTATTTCAGACAACTCACTTTATACCCTGGTGCACCACCAGAGGTCGCTGCCATGGAGGGAAGCCTAGGCAAGGCACCATGTATCTCCAGAAAACATGCCATGGTGGGAAGCCCAGGCCAGGAGCAGGATGGGAGCAAAGGGCAATGCCCCCCTCCCACCTTCACCCAGCTGGTAGTAGGAGTGGAGCAGGTGGCAATGCCCACCACCCAACTTAACCCAGCTGATATTAGGAGTGGAGCAGATAGCAGTGCCCACCCCCTGCCTTCACCCAGCTGGTGTTAGGAGCGGAGCAGGTGGCAATACCTAACCTCCGCCTTAACCCAGCTGGTATCAGCAGCGGAGCAGGTGGTAATGCCTGCCCCCCTTTGAACCAGCTGGCATCAATAGCAGAGCAGTTGGTAATGCCCGCCCCCCATCTTAACCAAGCTGGTATTAAGAGAGGAGCAGGTGGCAATTGTCATGTATGTCTGTACCCCTCCATCCATGTCATGTTTCTAGGGAATGCTAATTGTCAATACTGTGGTTTGATGACAGGATATGGCTGACAGATCCCTGGATCATTGCAGCAAGACACAGGTTCTTGGTTAAATGACTTTTATTCAGAAATCAGATCTTTCCCATATGCACGGGTCCATAAGCTTACTTAGAGGTAAGGTACAACTAAGCAGTACAGCTTCCTTGAAAGGAATAAGGGTTGGGGAAAGTACAGACCTTATATACTCAAACATTTCTCTCCTCCCTAGCTCACAGTTTTGAGCAGGAAAAGTCTGGGAAACTTTTGCTCCTACATCAGCTAGACAAGATAGAGAGGGATGTTAACATTTCAGACATCCAAGGTCATTTCAGTGATCTTCAGAGAAATACATAGATTACCAGCTGCATTCCCAGGCAGGGAAGAAGAGAAACGAAAGTGATGCACCTAACATTTGTAATATGAAAGCAAACCACAGGATTGATACTTAGCATCCTTTAGAGCAATGACAATTGTAATATGAAATTAAACCACAGTATTGACAATTAGCATTCCCTAGAAACATGACATGGATGGAGGGGTACAGACATACATGACATTCTGCCCCTCTAAAGATGGCTCCTCTCTTTAAGGGCCCGGTTTGTCAGGATAACGTTTATGGAAGTTTGAAATCAGTCTGGGTGCATTCATATGGGACTGCTCCACCCATCCTAGGTACGATTCATCAAAGTCTTTCCACCTGACCAGGTAAAAGAGCGTGTTATGTTTGATCTTAGAGTCCAGGATTTCTTCCACTTCATAATGAACATGTCCATCCACTAGCATTGAATGTGGAGGTGCTGTTTCAGGATGCCACTTATCGGGGGGGAGCCCTTTTCAAAAGACTGAAGTGGAACACAGGATGGATTTGTTATAAGTTCTTTGGAAGTTCAATTTCTACAGTCACCTCATTGATTATTTTCTTTACAGGGAAAGGACCTAGATATCTCCATCCAAGTTTTTTACTAGGTTGTGCTCCCCTTTTATGTTTTTGGTAGAGATGTATACAAAATCTCCTGGTTTCAGTTCCCATTGTTCTGATCGCTTCTTATCAGCAAACTTTTTGTAATCCTCTTTGGCTTTGTCCAAAGTCTTTTGAATGATTCCCCAATGGGAAGTTAAATTAGTCCACCATTCCTCCAGGTCTCCTCCCTGTGAGGGTTCAGGGGCTGTAGCGAAAGGCAGAGCGTTCCCTTCATATTCATGTACTATTTTGAAGGGTGTAGCCCCCGTTGAGGAATGTATTGAGTTGTTGTACACATATTCAGCGAAATCCAGAAACTCTAACCAATCATCTTGTTGGTAGTTAATGTAGCATCTTAGAAACTGTTCCAGCACCTGATTTGTGCATCCAGATTGTCCATCGGATTCTGGATGGTAGGCGGAGCTAATCCCTTGTTCAATTCCTCCAAGTTGAAGAACCTCCTGCCAGAAGTTGGCAACGAATTGTGGATCTTGGTCGGATATTACCTTATTAGGAAACAAGTGCAGTTTTACAATGCGCTTCAAGAACAGGCTGGCTAGTTTCTTAGCTGTAAGTATGATAGTACACGGAATAAAGTGAGCCTGTTTTGAAAAGAGATCCACCACTACTAAAATGACAGTGTGTCCTTTTGAGGGGGGAAGATCAGTAATAAAGTCCATTGAAATCACAGCCCATGGTCTAGGGGGAGTTTCCAATGGTTGTAACAATCCAGGGAGTTTTCCCCTCCTTGATTGTCCCATTATACACACTGGGCAGGAGGATATGTATTGAGATATATCCTTTCTCATGGCTGGCCACCAAAATTGTCTTTGTACTAAGTGTAATGTTTTCAGATATCCAAAATGTCCAGCAGTCTTCACATCACGACACTGGTGCAAGATTTCTTTTCTTAAACTGATTGGGATATAAAGTTTGCTTCCCTTATACCAGTGGCCGTCCCCCACCTGTTTTAGTTCAGCTCTGGGCACATTCTCCCCCTCCTTTGCAGTTTCCGCTTTTACTCTCACTCTGAGAGATCAGGTTTCGGGCTGCTTTGCATTTTTGCTGCTTGACTCCATGTTGTCACCGCCCCTCCCAATTGGGCTGGTGAAAAAACTGTATCAATTATCTCCTCCCTCTGGCTGTCATGTTAGGGCATGTGCAAAAGGGCATCCGCTAAGAAATTCGATCACCCAGGGAGGTATTTCAACATGAAGTTGAATTTAGAGAAAAATTCTGCCCACCTTAATTGTTTGGCATTCAGTCTCCGGGGGGTGCGTGGTGCCTCTAAATTTTTGTGATCAGTCCATACTTCAAAAGGCACTTTAGCCCCCTCTAGCCAATGCCGCCAGGTTTCAAGGGCTAGTTTTACTGCAAAAGATTCTTTCTCCCACACGCTCCAATTGCGTTCAGTCTCAGATAATTTCTTAGAAATGTATGCGCAGGGGTGCAGTTTCCCCTCATCATTTGGCTGTAAGAGCACTCCGCCTACTGCTGTGTCACTTGCATCAACTTGTACTACGAACTTCCTGTTCTCATCAGGGTGCTGTAGCACCGGTTCAGAAATAAACAGCTTTTTTAGATTTTCAAACGCCTCTTGGCATTCTGCCATCCAGTTTAATTTAGCACTAGGCTTTTCCCCTTGCAGCCCTTTCCCCTTCGTTTTTAACAAGTCTGTTAAGGGGAGGACAATTTGAGCAAAGTTCTTTATGAAGGGTCTGTAAAAGTTAGCAAACCCTAAAAACGACTGCAATTGTCTCCTTGTTTGGGGGGGCCTCCCACCCCACTACAGCTTGGATTTTTGCTGGGTCCATCTTCAGTCCTTGGTGAGAGACTCAGTACGCCAAAAAATCCAGCTCCTCTTTATGAAATTCACATTTAGACAATTTCACTGGCAGTTTGTGTTTCTTCAGAGCGGTCAGTACCTTTCTGACCAATTCTACATGCGATTCTTTATCAGCGGAATAAATTAACATGTCATCTACATAAACAACTACACCTTTGTTACTCATGTAACACTTCGTTGATTAGGTTCATGAACACACCTGGCGTCCCCTGTAGCCCGAAAGGCATGACGAAGTACTCGGACTGGCCTAGGGGGATATTGAATTCAGTTTTCCATTCATCCTTCTCCCTTATTCTCACTTGGAAATAAGCATCTTTTAAGTCCAGTTTTGAAAAGATTCTCCCTTGCGCCACCACACTGAGCAAGTCTCTAATCAAAGGAATGAGGTATGCATTTGACATCAAGACAGCATTTATGCCTCGGTAATCAGTATGCAGTCTTAGGCCCCCCCCCATCTTTCTTTTTTCGAAACAACACAGGCGCTGCATGGGTGGAGCTAGAGGGGCGGATGAATCCCCACTCTAAATTTTTAGCAATGAACTCTCTCAGTTCTTTCTTCTCTGCTGGGCTCATTTAATACAATTTACCTTCAGGCAACTTTCCCCCTGGAATAAGTTCAATAGCACAGTCCGTTTTTCTATGGGGGTGGGGTAGCTCCTCCGCTTCTTTTCCATCAAACACTTGTTTTAAATCTTGATACTCAGAGGGAATGACTCCTTCCTCTTCTGTGGTTAACAGTACAGTCTCTAACGGGGAAGGTGCCTCCTTTCTCCCTACTTTAGTCCATGCATGCTTTGCACAACGATGACCTTTAAAGACCACCATCCCAGTGGACCATTTGATGTATGGATCGTGATCCCATAGCCGACGACTTCCCAGTACTAAGGGGTGTTTGGCTACATCACTATGTATGTCCAATTCTTCCAATGATCTCCCATGCCCGTAGGAGTAGGTGCAGTTTGATGCTGCACGGGGTGCATATTAGACCCATCCATTTGTTCAAATACTATAGGGTCTTTGAGTTCACTTTTTCTAAGCCCAGTCCATTAACGAAAGCTGGTGATATTAGATCCCATGAACATCCAGAGTCTATTAAAGCTTGCAGCCGCACATGAGTCCCCCTTTTTGGATTTAGTAATGTCACGGGCATAAACAGTATGGCCCCTCTTTCTCTCACCTTTGGTGGTTCAGATTCCTTTTGGACCTGCCGGCGGGGCCTTTTCACGGCAGGTCTATCTTGTTTCCCAACAGCAAGGTATAATCCTCCTCTGCTTCTTTTCGGGTGGGTTCCTTAGTATATCCAGGACCCTCATTGGTGTCCAAGCCAGCTTCTGGTTTTCCTCGTTTCAGACCCCGGGTCCAACCCAGCAGTTTAGGGGCCCTGCGGGTTTGGGTAGGATTTGGTTCTTTCCCCCCTGCGCCAATTTTCTGGGGCATTGTGCCGCAAAATGTCCCATGCCCCCACAATTTAGACATAGTCCTTGACTCCATCTTGCTTCTCTCCCAAACACTGAGATAGGGGCTTTTTGAACTCTGCAGCCTGTGACTCCTGTCTGCAGTGGTGGGTCTCCTTGACCCTGCTTGTTGTTGCATTCTTGCTTCACTACTTGGGTTCTGTTTTCAACCTCACATGCTAATTGAATCCATCCTACCAAAGTTTGTGGATCATCTTGCATTAGTGCACGGTCTAGTAGATCAGCATTTAGACCATTTCGAAAGAGTTCAATTTTTACTCCCTCATGATAGCACCCCCCACACCTTAACCCAGCTGGTATTAGGAGCAGAGCAGGTGGCAATGCCAACCCCCTGCCTTAACCCAGCTGGTATAAGCAGTGGAGCAAGTGGCAATGCCCACCGCCCGCCTTAACCCAGCTGGTATTAGGAGTGAAGTAGGTGGAATTTCCCCTCCCACCTTAACACAGCTGTTATTAGGAGTGGAGCACTTTGCAATGCCCACCCCCCTTCACCCAGCTGGGATCAGAAGCAGAGCAGGTGGCTTTGCCCACCCATTGCCTTAACCCAGCAGGCATTAGGAGTGGAGCAGGTGGCAATGCCAGCCCCCCCCCCACACACACACAACCCAGCTGGGATCAGGAGCAGAGCAGGTGACAATACCCACCCCCCTTCACCCAGCTGGAATCAGGAACAGATCATATGGCAATACCCGCCTTCCTTCACCTGACTGGGATCAGTAATGGAGCAGGTGACAGTGCCCCCCACCTTAACCCAGATGTATTAGGAGTGGAGCAGGTGGCAATGGCCATCTCCCCACCTTAACCCAGTGGGTATTAGTGGTGGAGCAGGTAGAGATGCCCACCCCCACCATCACCCATTTGGGATCAGGAGTGGAACAGGTGGCAATGCCCACCTTGCACCTTCACCTGGCTGGGATCAGGCAGAGAGCAGGAGGCAGCGCCCTTCTTCCCTCCACCCAGCCAGGATAAGGAGCAGAGCAGGTGGCAATGCCCACCCCCTTCAACCTACCTGAATAAGCCAATGAGCAGGTGGCAATGCTCACCCTGTCTTCACCCTACAGGAGTCAGGAGCCAAGCGTGCAGCAATGCCTGCTACCCCTTCAACCTACTGGAATCAGGAGCAGAGCAGGTGGCAATGCCCGCACCCCCTTCACCCAGCTGAGATCAGGAGCAGAACTGGTAGTAAAGCCCACAGCCCACCTTCACCTGTCAGGATCAGGCACGGAGCAGGAGGCAATGCCTGTTTCTCCCTTCACCCAGCGGGGAGCAGGTGGCAATGCCCTCCCCCCTTCACCCAGCATGTATCAGACATGGAGCAGGTAGCAAAGCCCACCACCCTTTCACATGGCCAAGATCAAGCAGATCAAGCATGGAGCAGGTGACAATGGCCACCTGCCTCCTTCAGCAGCTGGAATCAGTGACGGAGGAGGAGTGAATGTTTGCCTGCCTACCCTCCCCTTTCTAGAGCCCATTGTATTTTTTCACCCAACAGGCTTTGTTGCTAATCTTTAATAAATCCCACACCTATATCTACCAGCTTCCATCTGCACTGGAATAATACATCCACCAAACATCGTGGACTAGGGAGAGAAGCTCAGAAATGCACTCCAGAAAAGCTAAATATTAAATGCTCTATGTTGATGTAAGCATTGCCCTACATGTGACATTTCCTTACCAGCTGTTCCTGGTGATAAGGCTAAGTCACTGGCGGGACTCATTTTCTCTCCAAGCATCCTCCATGTGGAACAAGCAGTGTTAGCATTTGCCTAGGCTTTGCTTCTTGCATGAACTTTACTGAGTTGTGAAAAAAGGAGTCCACTCAGTTCATCACTAAGCATAACTTATATTTAGTTTGTCTGGGAAAGTGTATGTAAACCTGCAGATACCCCTCCCCCCTGCTAAAATTGAAATACTAACCTTTACTAACCTGCTAAAATTGAAATACTAACCTATACTGAGATTTTCTGCTTTTTGCAGAATATGATGACAATAGCTTTATTTATTTATTTGAAACATTTCTATCCTGCTTTATCTATTCGAACAAGGCAGCAATTTAGTCCTGTCTTGCTTCTTGGTGCCAAGAGCATTTCCCTAATGGATGATGCCATGGTGCTCACCTTTGCTTAGGTTCTTGCTTCCTGGTGCAAAACAACCACCTGTTATGCAGATGTCTTAAGAGTGGAATAATTTCAGAGGGTACCTGTTTTGCAGTGACTTGAATGTAACTCTGTTTAGGATGGCACTGATAGCCTGCTGCAGCCAAAAGAAGAAACAATCTTATGGCACCTTAAAGACAAACACATAAGCATTCATGAACCAGAGCCCACTTTATCAGATGCATCATTACATTCCATTGGCACAGTTATCAGTGGAATAGGGATAACAACTGTTACTTTTAAATGTGTAGGTTGTTTTTATTAATTGAATGTATACACAATATTTTTCCCCTCCAAGATGTGCTACTGATGAAAGGATGCTGGTTATGATGATTATTTAAACAGTTAATACTAGTTGTAAGTTCAAAACTCTCCTAGCATATGTAGTTCTTCTTCATAGTCTCTGTGTGGTTCCAGATACAGTCCTGGGAGCACTTATGTGGAACTCAGCGCTCCTGCATGCCTTTCCTAGAAAAGAGATCCAAGGCTTGGATCCTGTGATGTTACATACACCCTAAATAGCCTTTGCCATGGAGTGTACTTCCTCTTCCACTAGCACTTCAGTTACTACAAGAGCAGTGGATTTCAGAGGCTATTTAGTTTGTTCATAGGATTCAGGCCTTAGCTGTAGAATTCACAGAACAATAGAATATATCATCTTCACTATGAAGAAGTGAACAGAGCAACTCACGGAATTAATTGGCGAAGCTCCCAGTAACATTCATACATTTGAATAGTATCCGAGATTTGAAAAAAGCTTTTTTAACTCGTGTGATCTGTGGTTTTGAAATTGTGGCCATAATGTTTGAGATGGAGTTGGAATGTTTTTTTAATGGGTTTCATCCAAAATAAAATATATGCACCAAGAATTAAGTTACATTAGTGCATGCCTCTGAAAGGACAAGGATGCTTTGTGCTGTACCAGAATAACCTTCTTCATTCCAGTTCTTGACTATAGCATCATAGTACATGTATTGCCATGGAAACAGTTCAGGTTCTCTGATGTCTGATTTGTTACATAAGCATGTCAACTTATTTCCTCTGAGTAAGGAGGGCTAACACTAGCTGTTTTGGTGCACAGGTTCAAGCTCCTATTTTGTGTACTGCTATGTAACACAAGCTACTTTTTAACATGTTTAGTTCCAGCAATGTGCACAATACATATATGAGATCAAACAAAAAGATAAACCTCCTACACCTTTCTTAACTGTCTTAGAAAAAAACTATTGCAAAAGGATTTAGAAAAGCAGTCTAAATGACTGTTGAAGGTACAAGAACCTTACCCTGCTTTACATGTGCTCATTCTAGTGTCTCTCTTTCTGGGCCATACACTTTTTGAAGATCCCCTTTGCTTTTTATCTCCCTTCTTTGTTTCTAGTTTGGCCAAAGAGGGAGCATGTGATTATTGCTTAGCAGCTTCTAGAATAATTCAGTAGCCAACAAATTGCTGGATATGAACTGGAGAAATCTGTTTTCAAATCCCACTCAGCCCATAAAGCTGACTTGGGTAGGTCACTATCCTTCAGCCTTTCAGAATGATCCCATATGAGCCATTGTCAGCGTCTTTATTCTGTGTGATAAAGACATGCCTATTACGGGTGCCAGGCTGAGCCTGGCAATCAGCAGGTACAACCCAGAAGTGGCGAAGGGTAGCTCTAGGAATTGCTCTATGGTAAAACCATAGAGTTTCCAGCAATTCCTAAAGCTATTCTTTGCCACTTCTGGGTTGTAGTAGCAACATCACTCGCTGCTCAGAGCAGTGGTGCGCAATGGCCTTGCTGGTGAGAGGTCTCCCAACATAGCAGAAGGCCTGGCAAGCCTAATATCTGGCTTCCTCTGATATTTGCCACATTTGGACCATTTGAAGCAATAGAGCAGGCCTTCTGTAAGCTCATTGAAATGAGAATAGAGCATTTGTTTGTGTTTTATATGTTTTAATATAGCCATTGTATCAGAGTAAATGCATGGAATGGCATGTTTCCAAAATAAAAGGTATGCAGAGAAGATCCTTCCCTTTGAGACAAAAAAGATAAAATTTTCTTTTAACAGATTCTAAAAATTCCCTTTCCTGCATATGCAGCCAGTCCCTTCAAAGGTCTCTTTGTTTGTTTTCAGGAAGAAACCCAAGACAGCTGAAAAACAGAAGGAGTCTAAGGAGAATGAGATTACGCAGACGGGTGCATGCAGTGCCAAGTCGGGCCTTCCCTGCCTGAACTTTGAAACTATCCCATCTCTGAGCCCAGCTCTCATCTATTCATCACATTCACCAGCAAACCTGCACGCACACACAGGGTCACCTGATTGTGAGTACAATGGCCCAGTTATGGAGTATTTTGATGTTTTTGCTCTGAAACTTAGTTTCCCAATGTCATTCCATGCTGTCAACAGAAATCTCTTTAGTCGTTTGTTCTTCTTATTTTATGGAAATCTGAATACTTGATACAGACATAGCTTGATTTGAAGGAAGTACAACTTTCACGAGTTCTTTATTCCTCATACTCAGCTCTGGTCTTCATTTGTATATAGAGATATGTAGCCTTCCTCAGGGGTTATTTCGTAGAAAAAGAGCAGGAGGAACTCATTAGCATAACTCATTAGCATATGCCACACCCTTTGCCATCACAGGAAGTGTGTCATTAGCATGACTGATTTGCGTATGCCATACACCCTGACGTCACCTATCCTGGCTGTTTTGGAACCAATCCTGGCCATTCAGGGCCGAAATTGGGCCCAAAATGGCAAAGAGGAGCTGAAAATGGCCAAAAAGAGGCCCAAAATGGTCAGGGTTGGGCCACTACTGTGCGGAAGCATGATCCATCACCCATCAGAGGCCCGATCCGGGCCATTTCGGCCCCAATCCAGGCCGAAACGGGCCCAAAATGGCTGAGAGTCAGGTGGGCGGTGCCACCTGTCATGTGACCTCTTTGGGGAACTGCCGGAACTGTGTTCCTATGCATTCCCCCTCCAAATGAGCCCTGGCCTTCCTCACCCTCAAAGTTCAGGTCGGATATTATATAGTGAATACACATACAGAAGACCAAATTAAAAAGATTAAGTAAAATATAAATTACAAAAGCCATACTGGAATTAATGTAAAGCCCCTTCTGCGGCTGCAAGAAGCAATGGCTCCAAGACTCATCTGGGGGGCCAGATTGTGGGTGATGAAGGGGGAGGCATGCAGGGAGATGGCATGGTGGCTGCCATGTTGTGGTGGTGGCGGGGGATGTGCAGGGGCTGGAGGAGCACACCCACACACATCCGATGCAGGCCCCTCGTTTAGGAGGCTGACCCCCGCCCCCTCAGCACTTGGTCCATGGCGGCATCCCTCCCAGCCCTCCCTTTCGTCACAACTTTGGGATGAGTAGGCTGCGTATTGGGCATTGGGCACTGATCCGTTTGGGGGGAAACAGGGCCCTCAGGCTCAGTTTCCCTATTATGGGGATCCCCATAAGGGGTCTGGAGAGTGAGGAATAGCCGGTGCATGCCCAGTCGGGGGCTGTCAGTCCGCCTCACTCCTAGGTGGCAGGGGGGTGTATACACCCCTTTCAAACAGGGGTGTATACCCACGTGGCATCCCACTGACTGTCATCCCATGATTCCCCCCCTCAGCAGGGGTCTGAGGGTGTGTGTGGGTCATCAGCTTGGCAGGCGGGTCAGCCGATGCTCGGATCTGTGCCCTATGCGCACCTTCGCTCTCTGAGCTGTAATCTCAATAAAGTTGTGGCCTTCTTTACCTCCAACACCATGTCTGTGTGTTTTTGTCGCCGTGCCCCCTCCCTGCTCTCCTCCCCCACTTAGCACTCGCCTGCAATCCATTGATAACAAATGCCTCTTGCTGGCTGCACAACAGCTATGGAGCAGTTTGATGGATAAGTGGAAAATTTAAGGAATAACTCATTTTACAGTTTATGTCATAAATGAAGAGTCACTCTGGTGTTGCTTTGTAGATCCAAATCAGCTCCTTAAATTGGACCACAGAAGAGTGTAGGAAGGATCCAATAGACATGTAGTCAGTATCAAGAGTTGTGTCAAAAACTAGTAAGTCAGCATAAGATTGCAGCTGTTCTCCACATAGCACTGTTTTATATTGATCTTCTGTTCCAGTACAGTTTCCCTTATTTACTATTTATTTTAGAGATTTATACACCACCACTCAGCCAGCAGGCATTTAATGTGGGTGAAGGGTACTGAATGACAAATATAAAATTCAACAATAAACTACCATCACTCTGAAAACACGGCAGCAAGAAAAAACAAAACAGCCATAAAATTGATGTATTGTCAAAGGCTTTCACGGCCGGAGAACGATGGTTGTTGTGGGTTTTCCGGGCTGTATTGCCGTGGTCTTGGCATTGTAGTTCCTGACGTTTCGCCAGCAGCTGTGGCTGGCATCTTCAGAGGTGTAGCACCAAAAGACAGAGATCTCTGTGACACTGAGAGATCTCTGTCTTTTGGTGCTACACCTCTGAAGTTGCCAGCCACAGCTGCTGGCGAAACGTCAGGAACTACAATGCCAAGACCACGGCAATACAGCCCGGAAAACCCACAACAACCATCAGCCATAAAATTAATGCAATTTAAAATGGGGTTTAAATTTATAAAACCATTACTGGGGTGGAGAGAGAGAACAGCGGGGCAGAATAAGAATAAACCAACATTAATCTTTGTGGCTTCTGTACAGTCCAACATTGGAACTGCATGTGCACAGGACAGCTGTGAAAAAGATTTCCAGAGCTTTCTAGAAGACTAGGAGTACCCCTCCTCCCCTTGACGCTTTCCCTCCAAAACCATTGCATGACCGGGAGGAGGGGCGCCATTACTTCAGTTCTGTTTTTGCTGCTGCAGAGAGGATCCATTATTGCTCTGTTTTTCCTTACCTTATCCTTGATGCTGAGGAGACATTTCTCTTAGAAGTGTTTTTACCATCAATAGTCATTCTAGTGAAAAATAAAACTACAGTTAAAGAAGAAAAGTTTCTGTTTTTCCCTTCATTGTTATGGTTCAAGAGGGGCCTCTTCTTTGAGTCCCTGTTGGGGCTGAAAGGTCGGGTTTACACAAACTCCACAGCCATGTTTTTTAAAAATGTCCTATATTTCTACTCACAAGAGCAAAAAGTCCTTGACACACACATTTTCATTAAATTGGTTGCTCTCAGAGAACCTACTGCATTCCTTTAGCAAATTTATTCTTTATTCCAGTGGTCATTGTTATTGTTGCTGATGGCCTGCAGATTTAATAGCACTTCATCTCTAATTCAGTCACTGTACAGTGTGAGTGCTGTAAACCGTTAGCCTAGATGGGAAACAGAATTCCCCTGCCGCAATTTCCTCCCTCCTGCCCTGATATGAACTGTCTGAATCTTTGGCTTCTGTGGAGTCTCCGGTGCTGAGGGATTAGTGCCCCTCTTGGTCATGTGATATTTTTGGCAGGAAAGCGCCATGGGGAGGATGAGTGCTTATAGTCTAGAAAGGTGGCCTGCATGTGCTCAGTCCAAGTATACGCCTGCACAGAAGACCACTTGATGAAAAACACTTGCAGATAAGTGCAATTCTGTTCAGTCACTCAAAATGCTTGGGTGAATATGAACAATTTGATCCAGTGTCTGAAAACGAAGACCGGTTGGAGCTGTCGGAAGACAACATTCTATAACTGAAGAGTCAGTACAGAAAATGTCTCTCTCTGGGAGCCATTCATATTGCTCCCAAAGTGAGAGGGACACAAAAGTTGTTCTTAGCAGATAACCTCATTGTTAGGCTGTGCTTTAACAATTCCTATACTGCGTGTAGAAATACTTACTTTCTGTCTTTCTCCCCTGAGAATAGCTCTTTCTCCTTTTATTCAGTGGTCCCTTCTTCATCAAGTGACCACACACCCCTCTCTCCTGTAACCCAGATTGAGCCACTCTAGTTTTCTAGGCTTCTCCTCTGAAGGTGAAGTTTGCTTTCCACAGTGATGGTCAACAGCTGAAATCACATCCACTCACTCCATGACACTGGGAGATGGCAAAAAAAAGTTTGTCTCTTGAACTCTAAACCTCAAATTTGAACTAGATAGTATCCTCACAATTGGATGGAAGGGAGTGTTTACAGCCATGTAGGTCTCTTGTAAGGTGAATCAGCTCCTTGGCTTGCATTTGATATGGTGAGGGTTTTGTTTTCCAGTTTATTCAAAATTTGAAATAACCAAGAAGCTGAAATTGAATTGAAAAAAAGTATAAAATATTTACTCAGCTATTTAAAATACGGAATCTTAGCAAGAATGCCCTTAGATGAATCAAGCATACATAGAGCTATTAAAGTCACACTTTGACTGAAGATTGGGGGCGTCATACTTTCCTTCTTCTGAAGTGGTTTTAAAATGAAAATTTACAAGGGAAGAAAGAGAAAGGCTCACTTCCAAGGACTGAGAAGCCAACCAGACTTCCTGGAGGCCAATAAAAAAATCAGGTCATTGCAATAGAAATAAAGATATCAGTTTCTTTTTTAGCTTAAAAAACTGCAGAGACAAACATTGAAAATAGCCATATAATTGTAATCATTGTTACTGAGTGATTCAGCTAATCACTTAGCTAATATTCACCCTTTCTTCACTGTATCTTTAGAGAGCAATACACAAGATAAAAAATTCCATTTCCTAGGCAAAAATGGTTTACAGTTTTCTTTTAAGTCCTCTGAGAACAAAAATTTAGTGAATGAGTAGGCATGGAACTAAAGCAAAAGTACAGCCTTTATTTTTCAGCAAAAAAAAAAAAAGATCACTACTAATAAATATCACGTGGATATTTCTTTATAGTACTAATACTGAATTGTGAAAACAACAAAAAGTCCAGGGAATAAATGTGCCTTACTAGAACTAATTCCTCCTGTCAGATTGCCAGAACCACTGATGTGGTTCTAGTCCGGGATATGTTCCTGATTGCTCTGTGGCTGCATGGTGTCGTATTTCTATGGAACAATGAAAAGTTTAATTTCATGAGATCACATCATCTCATACATTATCTCCATTAAAAGAATCACAGAGAGAACTGATACATAGTCTAAAAAAGCAACCACAAATCTGTAACTCTTAGGTTGCCAGCTGACCTGGAGAAAAATGCCTGGTTCCTTTACTAAAGGCTTAATATGCAAACAAGCAGTACCCACTGCTTAAAGCCAACACCTGTAATGATTTTCCTTTTGTTTGCTTTGGTTACTGGTCAGCTGCTTGTATTGGGACAAAGCATCTGTCACAGCGTAGTCTTTGCATTTTATATGCTGCATGTTAAGATTGAACTCTTGGATACACCAGGACCTCCTCTACTATAAAGTGTTGGGTTTTTTAATTATTTGCAGCCATTTTAATGAGTGGTAGACTATTAGTAGTGTGAATGTTTGTTCCCAAATAAGCTTTTTCACTTGGTAAGAGCCCACATGATAACCAGGCACTCTAGTTGCAAATGGAATAGTCATGCTCCCTGTCAGTTTTCTGCTAAAAGCTACTGGGTGTTTATACTGGTTTTCTTCTACATCAAATCACTATTTCATATCTTTTCTTAGGCCAAGTATCTTACGCATCTCAGTTTCAAGCTGTAGCTTAATTAGCTTTAGCTTAATTAAGTTATTTTGCTATATTTTCTGTTTGTCACATTCTTTATATTCCCCACCTATATACATATAGTCTTTTTCACCTGTTTCTCAGCAATTCATCTTTTGACTTGTCTTTGACTTCTCTTTCAACGACAATGTCTTTTTCATTGTATCTGTATCTAGCTGTAGCTGAAGAAATGAGCTATGACTCACAAAAGCTCATATCCTACTACAGATTTTGTTAGTCTTATGGGTGCTACTGGACTCTTGCTTTTTTCTAATGCCTTTTTCAATACTTGGTGTTATGTCTAGAGACTATTTGATCTGTTGGATGGTGCTATCCTTTTTTGTCTATTGTTTTAGGTCAGTTGATGGGTTTGCATCAGAAATTGTTTTAAGAATAGCATATAGGCTGTGGATCACTCCAGTATAATTGGGTTTAAGCATATTGATGTGGCCAACCTCTCGATTCCTCACACCTTCTTTGGAAATTGCATAAGTGAGGTTGTCCTGCTATTCCCTAATTACATAAGGTCCTTCCCAGCTTCTTTTAGTTTATTGGCTTTCGCAGGTAAGAACACCATCACAGACAGCAAAATCCTAAGCAGAGTTACTCCCTTCTAAGCCCACTGAGTTCAAGTTCCCTACCTCAAATTCTCTGTTTTGGGCACCTACACCATAAAACGTCTGTTTTGTTTGGGCCTTTGCTATATTGTCTTGTACTATTTGTTTGACAGGCCATTAGGTTGTATGCCAGCCAGTGGTTTCTAAGTGCTTTATCGCACAGCAATCCTATATAGTAGACAAGGGCCTGAGTGTAACTTTAACTTTGTGCCTATGCTACCTTTCAAGCTTCTCTTTGTTTTTAACTTTGTCATCAAACTTTTTAACCATATTCATGCTTTTTTTAAAAAAAATGTTCTTTGCTCTGTAAATTTTACCTGCTGGCTTTTCTTTTGCCTTTTCTGTATTATTACTCAGTTTTTAAAAGTTTCTATCTTTCTGAAAGTTTCTCTCTTTCACCTTTTCCCCTTCATTCACCAAAGCGCTTTCCACTTTGATTTCCACTCTGAGGGTGGAAAGTCAAGGTTCATATATCTTCTGCCTCTTAACTTTCTTTCTCTTTCCAAAATTCTCCAGGCATATCATTTTCCTCAGCTGAAATTCTGAATGGTTCTAGGTTGGGGTCCTGCAGGAATTCACCCCTATTTCTAACCTATCCCTTGATCTTCTAGGGGTGTGGTAGTTGCTGCATTCCCCTCTTCTGGCACTTTACTCTCCCCCACCTTCTTCTCAGAACTCTCACTTTGACAAGACTCCCTACATAAAATCTCTGTTTTAAGAATTTCACCTCTCTTATCTTGCTTTTTCTCTACAGATGTATAAGGGTTCACCAGGATTGGGAATCTAGCTTGAGCTCCCATTACATCTCTTCCCAGAATTACTGGTTCTTCCTAATCAGTGTTAACAGCAACCTGATAGATATCTTCTTTTCCCCACTATCTCACTTTTGTGTGAGCTACAGAACCTCTCCTGGTTTCCCTGTAGCCCCTTTCAAAAGCATGTAGTGTTCAAGGATGATATCTTCCACTTTCTCAAGGTCTGCTCTTATCAGAATAACAGAAGATCCAGTATCTAAAATGGCTATGGTATTTTTCCTCTGCTATGTCCCCTCAGGGGTTCTCTCACCGCTGGCTGCTTGCTGACCACTGCTTCCCAGAGCTTTCTCACCCTGTTGGGGGCCTCTCCTTGGGGTCTCAGAGTTGGCAGAGGAGAGGAGGTTGTGTATCCCATTAGAAACTCTCTAGCCTCAGCGGCTGACCTTCAGCAGTCAGGGTCAGCAGTCTGCTGCTTCTCCCCAGCCACGGATTCTCAGCCCCCTTTTATCCTTCCCACACTAAGTGAGGCCCGACCTTGCTCCCCAGGTTTCCATCCCCAAGGTGAGACTTAACACCTGGGACAAGGGATGCCACATGGTTTTGCCCTAGCCCTCCCCTTGCCTTCTCAACAACCCCCACCTGTCCTTGCCCTTTCCCCCCCCCCACTTAGGTGCTGGCCCTGGCTGGGTGGAGCCTGCACGGGGTTTTCCGCAACCACCACTGGCTCACTGGCATTGGGAGTCTGCCCAACGGTAGCATTACTGGCGCTACTGCAGCTGGCTGAAACCCACTTGGTTGCATCTCCACAGGCTGCTGCTGGCGGGTTCCTGCCAAGCCTGACCGGCAGGAAAAACTGCTAGTGCCTTCTCTGCTGCCACCAGGCCCAGGAGCCTTGCCAGCCCTCTAGGGCAGCACCCTGGCTGCCACTTGCTCTGATGCTGCCCTGGCCCCAGCACCAGTCTGCCACTTGCCACTGCTCCTCCTCCTGGCAGCCTGCTTTCTTTGGCATCGTCCCAGCTGCCGTGCCACTTCTGGCTTAGGTGAGTGTTGTAGGGGCCCTGGGGAGAAGGTGGGGGCAGCTGCTGCTGGCATCCATACTGCACTGCGGGACTGGTTCTGACTTGTGCTACTGACTTGGATATCGCATAAATATGATTTCTTGGTGTCCCTCTCTTTCGGATTCACTTGAGACTGTATTGGTTCTCTTGGATGCTGAGGTAAAGGTGATAAGGCTGTCTCCCTTTTTATCAGAGGATTTCCTAGCTACCCTCACCCTGTGATTAGAAGTCATCTGCTTAGGTAGTGTTGTAGGACAGGCATTTACATAGTGCCCCCTTTCCCCCCACCATAGCATACTCTCTCTCCCATACTCTAGTTTTCTGCCTTTTCACTGGAATGAGTCACCCCTCTGGAAAACAGTTGTTCATATATTCCCTCTTCCTTCCTTTCTTCCTCCCTCCTGTACTCAGATTTGAAAAATAGCTTAAAGGAATATGGTTTTCTTATCTTACTGTCAAACACTTCCCTGTTAACCTTCAGTCTGTCTGCCCAGTTAGCTGCTTGTGCAACATTCTGAGTTACATTGTTTTTGACAAGAACTTTGATACTGAAGGGAAGTTGGGATAAGAATTGGTCTAGTATTATCAGATCCCTCACTTTCTCTGCTATATCAGCTTTTGTGGGGGTAAACCATTTGTTAAAAAGATCCCCCAGCTTTATCCCACAGGTTACATATGACATCCTAGGCTAGGGTTGTAACTTTCTGAATTTTGTCTGCCAGTTCATCTTTCATGAGGCTGGGTAGATATTTCATAAACTGTGTGGTAGGAGTATTCCAACTTTGGGCAGCTTTCTCAAACGTAGCCAAGAAAATCTGGGGATGTTCCCCTACCAAATATGAAGTAAAGGTGTCACCCTTGGAGGATTTAGACCTTCTACTTTGATTCTCTCCTTCTCTTGTTTGAGCTGCTTTTCCCACCAAATATCTTCACATTTCAGCTTTTCCTTCTCATGACTTAATTTCTTTGCTTCTCAGTTTCAATTTTCTTTTGTTGCTTCTTCTCATACCCCATTTTTCCTCCTTGTATCTAAACTTCTCTTGTAACTCCAGAGCTCCTAATCAGTTTTACTCTTTTAGAACCTCTATGTACTCTGTGGCGCTAGAAATTACTTCTGAACTTGTTGAAGTTCCTATTTTACAAGTCCCCTTAATCTGGTGCTCTGCAGATTTTGCATTATGAGGTATTCCAAACTCAATACACCTTTCTCATTCCCAAAATTTTATGCCATTTCTCTCTTTTTTGAGTTTGTGCTCTTCTCAACTATCAGTAAAGTATATTTATATTCTTTTTCCTCTCACATCATTATCCCACCACTGCCACCACCTGTAATTATTTTCTTTGGGTCTGTTTTTAAACCTTAAAAAACAACATTTTTTTGCTTAAATAGTAGAATTTATTTATAAGTACATAAGCATGATAGTTGCAAAGCATTGATAAATATATTAGTTTCAGAATAATTCTTAAGTGTTGTGGTTTCAAAAACAGCTATATATCCACATACCTAATAACAAAATTATTTTCTGCACAGTTTGGTGTAGTGGTTAAGAGCGCAAGACTCTAATCTGGAGAGCTGGGTTTGATTCCCCACTCCTCCACTTGAAGCCAGCTGGGTGACCTTGGGCCAGTCACAGTTCTCTGGAGCTCTCACAGCCCCACCCACCTCACAAGGTGTTTTGTTGTGGGGATAATAATGACATACTTTGTAAACCTCTCTGAGTGGGCATTAAGTTGTCCTGAAGGGCGGTATATAAATGAATGTTGTTATTATTATTAATATTATTATAAATTTTCACTAACAAAACAAACTCTTCTCATCTACACAAGACATAAATTCACTCATGCTTTTCCTCACAGCTTGCCTGATGTAAGTAGAATAAATACTTTCTCTGAGATACACACATATAGCTCAGGCTCCACTCAGTTTGCCTGATTTGGCCAGAATACATACTTTCTCTCAGCACACTGATTAAAAACTGCAGTTCACTCCACCTCCTAGGGCACAGCTACCATCCAGTCACAGCAGACTTCATTCACCCATTCAGCCCCCCTTCTTTCCTCAGAGGCCTGCATTTAAACCTACAGTAGCAAATATTAAAAACCCCACATTAACCGACTCCCCCAACATGGCGGCTGACTGAGTGACTCATTTTTATGAGCTCTCATGCTAGTTTCGCTTTAAGGGCTATCATAGCCAGGGAGGACTGGAGAAATCTGTCTGAAACCTGTTTCTTACTGAGAGGCACCCAGTGTGCGATACCGGATTGATTGAAGAACTGTTTGGCTCTCTTTAATTAGAGAGTTAGATACTACCTGACTCGAAGACACAAGACCATCTGCAAAGCAGAACTGAGGCAGCCGAAAGCCAGATAAGCCATCCTAGGACTTCTGTAAATATAACTTAACTATCTAACTGTGCTAGAACCTCCCCTCTTTCAACTGTGCTTTATTTTTCGTGCCTTATTTCTGATCTCCGGGCGCAAGACAAAAGATGTGCAAGCTCAGTACTGATTCAACCAAGTAAGAGGTAGTTAATCTTGTTATGTTTTGATACTTAAAAAATAACCGGGGCATTGTTTTATCTTGACGTGTTTACAGACAATTATGGAACTTTCTTAATTGCATCTGAGAATTCAGCCAGTTTGGGACGCTATCTTTGCTTTCATTTTCCTTGGCTGCTTTGTTTTAATCTTCTCTTAAGAAGAAATGAAACAACTGATTCCAAATAGATTTGAATATTGGGTCAGTTTTGGATTATAAACTACCTAAAAGGCAGGACCTAAAGGATACTTGATTAATTTATTTTGAGATGGAAAAACATGGCTGAACACTGACTATTTTCCAACTGTGTAGTCTGGACTTGGGTGTTACAGACTGATTGGGGGGGGGGGTTATGCTGTGCTATCACCACCTGCTGGCCTCAAGAAGGAAAAACTAAACTGAAGAAAAATGGTTGCAGTTATGAAAAAAAGTCAAAGCTGAACTGGTTACAGAGGATTTTACAGATATATCTCAAAAAATAATTACTTCTCTCTCAAGCAAAATTGAGAGTTTGTTCATAGAATTAAAGCAAGACTATGAAAATATTTTAACCCAGATGCACCAAGTGGATAAAGAGACCCAAGAACCAGGCCCAGAAGATAAGGAATCATCATATTTTCAACATAGTGACCAGACCATAAATGGATTTTCCGAGTATCAGATCTGAATCACCTTTTGGACTGCAAAAAACAAATCAGGGAACTAAAGGAACCAATCAAGTTATTCAAGAACTTAAAGAACTTAAGAAACAGCTGAAGAAATCTCGGGAGCCACAAAGGAAAACTGAATCATTACAAGCAGACCCTATATCAAGAGCAGATGGAGGAAAACCAATCTTCGAAATGGAACTTAGAAGCAACAATTTGTGCTTCTGTGAAGACTACGTGAAGGTTCAAGGTGACTATGATCTAGGAGGCCCTCTTTATTAAGATTTTAAGGATTATTGAAGCAAAGATATACTTTGAGTATATATGCTCTGTTACCCACAATTATGACCAATTTTGTTAACTATGCTATGGATTTCTTTTTTTCATGATTAGGCCCTATTTAAAACAGAAACAGGATGCTAAAATTCAGCCCAAAGAAAGAGAATTCTCTTTTATTTTCTTCCTTTTCTTTTTTTTTTTTACATAACCAGCCTACAGAAATTATCCACTATCTTTTCTATATATAATTTTCTTATATGCTTTATTATGCCCTTATTATTCCTTTGTTCCCTTTGCATGATTAGACCATTTATTATACATGTAGTAGGCCAATGTAACAAATTTAGAATATATAATTAATATTAAAATAGATCAAAAAATTTTAAAGTTCCATGTATGTATATTCTGAGTTTACATACCCTCTTACTTATAATTATTGTTGTTCTAAATAATTATGTTATGGAATTCTCAACATCATTCTTACTTTTGTAGATTGCTTGTTTAAATTTTTTTTCTATGTTGGAAGAACTATATAACTATATAGTAGGTCATTCATAAGATTTGGTATATACACCTAATATTAAAATAGACTAAAAGGTAAATAAAATAATTAAACTAACAATTTAAGATACTAAATTTTATCAGGTTGAGTAAAATCTTGAAAGCAAAATGTTTGGAGTCTTAACTTCGAACAAACTTCAGAGATATCTTTTAGTATCTTACTTAGATATAACTCACTGATGATGGAGGGGGAAATTCTTTTTGAATCTCATATATATTCTCTTATTTATTATTAATGTGATTTAAATAACTAGGTTATAGAAATTGTCAAACTTTTTTTCTAAATATTATTTTTCATATTATGTTCCTATTATCTCTGTTATCTCTGTGCGTTCTCTCTATGATTGAATTAATTCAGTATACATATAATAGGTTAACCTATCAAAGTTAGAATGGACAACTGACACTAAAATAGACTAACAGTTAAGCTAGATAGTGAAACTATTAACTAAATATACTAAATATTGTGTGATAGAATATAATGTAGAATGCAAAATGTTTAAAGCCTTCGACAAAATGTTTAAAGTTTTACCTATGCTGAATTCCCCTAAAAATAGGTTATCAAATATATTTAGAAACATTATGGCTCATTCCTTTTCTCTTATTTTTTTATAATAGAACTGAGGGAGAGGAATAAAAGTATTTTATATATTTTGATTATATCTTTCATTCAGTCCAAATTTATTATTATATATTATACATACTCTCTGTAAAGTAGTCTAATGTACTTTGTATAAGGTTCTATGCACTTTCAACTGTTATTTCTGTCTCTTTTAAAAATAAAATTTATCACATTAGTTGTGATTAGTTGTGCGGTGATTAGTTGTGTGGTGTATTTTAAGTCTGTTTTGATCTGCCCTGAGCCCACTTCTGTGGGGAGGGCGGACTATAAATTGAAAAAAATAAATAAATAACATTTTAAAAAACCACATAACCAACAGAAATAAAACACACAAACATAATTACTTGAGAAATATTACAACTATTGTTGCCTTTTCAACAAAATGTAGCAGGAGCACAATATTTCTGTGTAAAACACAGACAGCTGGGTGACCTTAGGTCAGTCACAGCTCTTCTAGAGCTCTCAGCCCCACCCACCTCACAGGGTGATTGTTGTGGGGATAATAATAACATACTTCGTAAGCCACTCTGAGTGGGCTTTAAGTTGTCCTGAGGGGTGGTATATAAATTGAATGTTGTTATTGTTATTAACAAGATTTTTTAAAAGCTATTCAGTATTAACACCATATGTGACATACAGTGCAAATAGTATACAGTACTTAATCAGCAGTCCTTATATTCAACATACATTTTCTTCTAACTTCATTGTGATTAAAAAAGAGAAGCATCCTTTCTTCTAAAATTCTGTTTTACTGTGAGAGGTTGGCTGTTTTCAGATAAGAAGAAGCAAGAACATTAGGTCTGTGGGAAGAAGTCCCTTTCTGTACTTTTTAATATCTAGACAGTAAGCTACACTGAAGCAATCTACCTATCACCGTACAGGCTAATCCTCAATTTTTACCTTGAAAAGAGAAATGAGAAATAAGTCCACTTTCTTCCAGTGCTTCTTGAGTTCTATAAAATTATTACAAAAGTTCGATAAAATTATTACAACAGTTATAGGCTGTGAGCCACTGGAGAATTTCTGTGCATCAGCTTACTGTTTTTATCTGAGACTGCTCTATCAATTTTGTGAATTCAGGAATACAATTGTCTCTTTTGTATATGGATTCCAACAGGGACTTAATTATTATTGCACATTGAGATATGTTTTCAGTAGATGGCATACATCTTTCAAGGTAATTTATAAGTCAAACATAAAGTCTAGTCTCAGATTTACATTTTTGAAAGATCTAGAGCAGATGGGAACATACAGAATACCTGGCACTAGTGTTCTAATATTTCTCTTTAGCCCACGAGAGGATGATAATTTAAAAGTACTTTCTCATTGAGTATTTTGGCTCTTTAAAGCATTGAAAATGTTAATGAAGCAATATTAACAGTTTCAAAACATTTTTATACTTTAGGAGAAAATTGAATTGAAATGCTAATATGAACCTATGTTCCTATTATAAGGAGCTTCAGGGATTCCTGAATGAAACAGATTGTTTGGATCCTTTTCAGTCTGGTTTCAGGGCTGGTCATAGGATAGAAATGGCCTTGGTAGCCCTGGGAGATGGACGGGGTGAGTGTGACCCTGTTAATTCTCCTGGACCTCCAGGAGAATTCTCCATCAGTCATAGTATCCTTCTGCACCCTTTTTTGATATTGGCACTTGGAGGCACTTTTTTGTGGTGGTTTGGTCCTACCTTGAAGGTAGGGTTCAGAATGTGGTGCTGAGTGACTGTTGCTCTGCCCCTTGGCCTCTTATCTTTAGGGTTCCACAAAGTTCCATCGTTCCTCATGTTTTTAGCATCTATGTAAAATTTCTGGGAGAGATTATCCAGAGATTTGGGTTGAGTTGTTACCAATATGCAGATGAATCTCAGTTCTAGCTTGCACTTCCAGCAGATCGCAGGGAGGCTGTGGAAACTGTGAACGAGTGCCTGGAGGCAGTTTTGGGATGGATGAGGGATAAGAAGCTGAAACTTAATCCTGACAGAACAGAGGTGCTGCTGGTGGGGGGAAGGTCTGACCCAGGACTGGGGGTATCTCCTGTTCTGGATGAGATAACACTCCCCCTAAAGGAACAGGTTATGTTGGACCTGGGCCTCCTGTTGGATAAACAGGTGGCAGCAGTGGCCAGGAGCACTTTTTACCAGCTCTGGCTGGTGAGCCAGCTGCAGCCCTTCCCAGGCAGGAAAAATCTTGTGACTGTGGTGCATGCCCTGGTAAAATCTAAGTTAGATTATTTAAAACAGAAACAGGATGCTAAAATTCAGCCCAAAGAAAGAGAATTCTCTTTTATTTTCTTCCTTTTCTTTTTTTTTTTTTTACATAACCAGCCTACAGAAATTATCCACTATCTTTTCTATATATAATTTTCTTATATGCTTTATTATGCCCTTATTATTCCTTTGTTCCCTTTGCATGATTAGACCATTTATTATACATGTAGTAGGCCAATGTAACAAATTTAGAATATATAATTAATATTAAAATAGATCAAAAAATTTTAAAGTTCCATGTATGTATATTCTGAGTTTACATACCCTCTTACTTATAATTATTGTTGTTCTAAATAATTATGCTATGGAATTCTCAACATCATTCTTACTTTTGTAGATTGCTTGTTTAAATTTTTTTTCTATGTTGGAAGAACTATATAACTATATAGTAGGTCATTCATAAGATTTGGTATATACACCTAATATTAAAATAGACTAAAAGGTAAATAAAATAATTAAACTAACAATTTAAGATACTAAATTTTATCAGGTTGAGTAAAATCTTGAAAGCAAAATGTTTGGAGTCTTAACTTCGAACAAACTTCAGAGATATCTTTCAGTATCTTACTTAGATATAACTCACTGATGATGGAGGGGGAAATTCTTTTTGAATCTCATATATATTCTCTTATTTATTATTAATGTGATTTAAATAACTAGGTTATAGAAATTGTCAAACTTTTTTTCTAAATATTATTTTTCATATTATGTTCCTATTATCTCTGTTATCTCTGTGCGTTCTCTCTATGATTGAATTAATTCAGTATACATATAATAGGTTAACCTATCAAAGTTAGAATGGACAACTGACACTAAAATAGACTAACAGTTAAGCTAGATAGTGAAACTATTAACTAAATATACTAAATATTGTGTGATAGAATATAATGTAGAATGCAAAATGTTTAAAGCCTTCGACAAAATGTTTAAAGTTTTACCTATGCTGAATTCCCCTAAAATAGGTTATCAAATATATTTAGAAACATTATGGCTCATTCCTTTTCTCTTATTTTTTTATAATAGAACTGAGGGAGAGGAATAAAAGTATTTTATATATTTTGATTATATCTTTCATTCAGTCCAAATTTATTATTATATATTATACATACTCTCTGTAAAGTAGTCTAATGTACTTTGTATAAGGTTCTATGCACTTTCAACTGTTATTTCTGTCTCTTTTAAAAATAAAATTTATCACATTAGTTGTGATTAGTTGTGCGGTGATTAGTTGTGTGGTGTATTTTAAGTCTGTTTTGATCTGCCCTGAGCCCACTTCTGTGGGGAGGGCGGACTATAAATTGAAAAAAATAAATAAATAACATTTTAAAAAACCACATAACCAACAGAAATAAAACACACAAACATAATTACTTGAGAAATATTACAACTATTGTTGCCTTTTCAACAAAATGTAGCAGGAGCACAATATTTCTGTGTAAAACACAGACAGCTGGGTGACCTTAGGTCAGTCACAGCTCTTCTAGAGCTCTCAGCCCCACCCACCTCAAAGGGTGATTGTTGTGGGGATAATAATAACATACTTCGTAAGCCACTCTGAGTGGGCTTTAAGTTGTCCTGAGGGGTGGTATATAAATTGAATGTTGTTATTGTTATTAACAAGATTTTTTAAAAGCTATTCAGTATTAACACCATATGTGACATACAGTGCAAATAGTATACAGTACTTAATCAGCAGTCCTTATATTCAACATACATTTTCTTCTAACTTCATTGTGATTAAAAAAGAGAAGCATCCTTTCTTCTAAAATTCTGTTTTACTGTGAGAGGTTGGCTGTTTTCAGATAAGAAGAAGCAAGAACATTAGGTCTGTGGGAAGAAGTCCCTTTCTGTACTTTTTAATATCTAGACAGTAAGCTACACTGAAGCAATCTACCTATCACCGTACAGGCTAATCCTCAATTTTTACCTTGAAAAGAGAAATGAGAAATAAGTCCACTTTCTTCCAGTGCTTCTTGAGTTCTATAAAATTATTACAAAAGTTCGATAAAATTATTACAACAGTTATAGGCTGTGAGCCACTGGAGAATTTCTGTGCATCAGCTTACTGTTTTTATCTGAGACTGCTCTATCAATTTTGTGAATTCAGGAATACAATTGTCTCTTTTGTATATGGATTCCAACAGGGACTTAATTATTATTGCACATTGAGATATGTTTTCAGTAGATGGCATACATCTTTCAAGGTAATTTATAAGTCAAACATAAAGTCTAGTCTCAGATTTACATTTTTGAAAGATCTAGAGCAGATGGGAACATACAGAATACCTGGCACTAGTGTTCTAATATTTCTCTTTAGCCCACGAGAGGATGATAATTTAAAAGTACTTTCTCATTGAGTATTTTGGCTCTTTAAAGCATTGAAAATGTTAATGAAGCAATATTAACAGTTTCAAAACATTTTTATACTTTAGGAGAAAATTGAATTGAAATGCTAATATGAACCTATGTTCCTATTATAAGGAGCTTCAGGGATTCCTGAATGAAACAGATTGTTTGGATCCTTTTCAGTCTGGTTTCAGGGCTGGTCATAGGATAGAAATGGCCTTGGTAGCCCTGGGAGATGGACGGGGTGAGTGTGACCCTGTTAATTCTCCTGGACCTCCAGGAGAATTCTCCATCAGTCATAGTATCCTTCTGCACCCTTTTTTGATATTGGCACTTGGAGGCACTTTTTTGTGGTGGTTTGGTCCTACCTTGAAGGTAGGGTTCAGAATGTGGTGCTGAGTGACTGTTGCTCTGCCCCTTGGCCTCTTATCTTTAGGGTTCCACAAAGTTCCATCGTTCCTCATGTTTTTAGCATCTATGTAAAATTTCTGGGAGAGATTATCCAGAGATTTGGGTTGAGTTGTTACCAATATGCAGATGAATCTCAGTTCTAGCTTGCACTTCCAGCAGATCGCAGGGAGGCTGTGGAAACTGTGAACGAGTGCCTGGAGGCAGTTTTGGGATGGATGAGGGATAAGAAGCTGAAACTTAATCCTGACAGAACAGAGGTGCTGCTGGTGGGGGGAAGGTCTGACCCAGGACTGGGGGTATCTCCTGTTCTGGATGAGATAACACTCCCCCTAAAGGAACAGGTTATGTTGGACCTGGGCCTCCTGTTGGATAAACAGGTGGCAGCAGTGGCCAGGAGCACTTTTTACCAGCTCTGGCTGGTGAGCCAGCTGCAGCCCTTCCCAGGCAGGAAAAATCTTGTGACTGTGGTGCATGCCCTGGTAAAATCTAAGTTAGATTATTGTGATATACTGTATGAGGGCTGTTCTTGAAGACTGCCTGGAAGCTGTAATTGGTACAGAATATTGTGGCCAGAGTATTGACTGTAGTGGATCATAGGGACCATATCACTCTAGTCTTGTTCCATCTGCACTGGCTCCCAGTTTGCTTCTGGGTCCAATTCAAGGTGCTGGTATTGACCTTTAAAGCCCTATACAGTTTAGGACCAATATACCTTAAGGACTGTCTTCTTCCATATGAACCAACCCATCAACTCCGGTCATCTTTTGGAAGCCTTGCTTTGGGTGCCCCTGTCATCTGAGGTTAGATAGGTGGCAACCCAAGAAAGGGCCTTCTTGGTAATTGTGCCAAAAATGTGGAACTCCCTCCTTAGGGAAATTCTCCTGTCTCCCTCTGTCATTGTCTTCCACCAAACGGTGAAAACTGTTTTGTTTTGTTTGGCATACCCTCAGTAAATTCTTACTGGCCCACCTCCCTGGTTTTGTGTGCGTTTTGTTTATATATCTATGTTTTTATTGTATGTATATAAATGTTACAAGTGCAGACTGCAAGGACATATGGGGGACATCTGATTTCCTTCTTCTCTACCATGTCCTCTTTCCTCTCCCTGCTCCTCCATAGCCTCTCCCCCTTTTCCTGATTTCTTCTCTTTTCACTTTTCCCTGTGTCCCCTTCCCCAACTATTTCATCTTCTCCTCCAACTGACAGCCTCTGTATGCTCACCTTATTTTTATTTACGTATTTATTTTATTTTTTATTAAATTTGTTGTCCACTCTCTCCACAAACAGACTCAGAGCGGATCACATCAATTTAAAAATATAAAGATAAGCAATTAAAACTGTTAGCTAGAGATGGGCACGAACTGAAATATGAACCAAAGTTCGCGAACCGGTGGTTTGTCAGAGCCATTTCTGATGAACTGCCACGAACTTTAGGCTGGTTCGTTTGGTTCATTTTTTGGTTCATCTGTGCAGACAGCCTGGTGCTGATCAGTTTCTTAGGCGGCGGGGGATGGGCTTTCTGCAGACCTTCTGCTTACTCAGAAGTGACCCGCTGCCCCAGAAGCGATGATTTGCTGACCCAGAAGTGGTGTTTTGATGAACCAGTTCACAAACTGGGGCAGGTTCGTGAAAGTTCGCAACAAACCACGAACCACATGGTTCGTTTTTCCCCCAGTTCATGCCCATCTCTACTGGTAGCATAAAAAGAGCAGTTGCAGTTTTACAACCCATCCTCAGCAGTGCACATTGCATAAGCCCACATATTTGGCCCCACAGTGGCCAGTGGCAAACAACAGATAAAAAGAGCAAAGACCAGGTGAGGATGCTCCCCCCTGTAGAAGGCCAGAGAGGAGATCCATTTGCCTCAATCACCAAAGACCTGGCAGAACACCTCCATCCTACAGGCCTGGTGGAATGATAGTAAATGCTGCTGGACCCACGTTGTCCAAGACAGAGAATTCCACCAGGTTGGGGCCAGGGCTGAAAAGGCCTGAGCCCTGGCTAAGGCAAGACCTCCTTGGAGCCAGGGACCACCAGTAAATGTTTATCTGCTTAGTGGAGCAGCCTCTGGGGAATATAGGGTGAGAGGTGGCCCCGCAGGTATGCTGGTCCCAATCCACTAAGGATTTTAAAGGTCAGAACCAGAACCTTGAAACTGATTCAGAATTCCACTGGGAGCCAGTACAGCTGGCACAGAACAGGTGTCACATGCGCTACTGCATTCTGGATCAGTTGTGACTTCCAGAGCAGGCTCAAGGGCAGCACAGTGTGGAGTGAGTAAAAGTAGTACAACCTGGAGGTGACCATTGCATGGACCACTGTTGCCAGGTTGCAGGGTGAAAGGTGGGGGGCAAGCTGCCTGATCTGACAAAGATAGTAAAACACCAATCTGGCAACCGCCGCAATCTGGACCTCTATTGATAAGGAAGAATCCAAGACCACACCCAGATTCCTTACCGATGAAACAGGTCCAAGTGGCACTCCATCAAGGAATGGGAGCCAGATCCCTGAGCCCGACAGCCCACGACCTAGGTACAGGACCTTTGTCTTCATTGGATTCAACTTCAGGCTGCTCTGCTTTAACCATCCAGTCACAGCCTCCAAAGCCCTGGCCAAGTCATCCAGAGCAGTATGTGGCTGACTGCCCATCAGCAGATAAAGTTGGGTGTCATCTGTATATTGATGACAACCCAAGCTTAAACTCTGTACCAGCTGGGTAAAGGGTTGCATATAGATGTTAATTAATATTGGAGAGAGTATCATTCTCTGAGTGACAACAACTGCTCCCCCAGCACCACCCTCTGTCTCTGACCAGAGAGAAAGGAGACTAGCTATTCTAAGGGCATCCCACCAATCCCCATATCGGCGAGGCGGTCAGAAGCTCGTAATCGACTGTGTCGAACACTGTGTTGAGAGGTCCAGCAAAACCAGCAGCGCCAACCTGCCTTGATCCAGATGTCTGTGGAGATGGTCTGTGAGGGCGACCAACACCGTCTCCATCCCATGACCAGGATGGAAACCAGACTGAAAGGGATCCAGGACTGAGGAATCCTTTAGGAATGCCTGCAGCTGTTCCACTACCGCTAGCTCAATCACCTTGCCCAGGAATGGGAGGTTCGAAACAGGGCTGTAATTGATTGGGTCAGTGGGGTCGAAAGATGGTTCCTAGAGCTTTCTTCAGTGCTCCAGGAAAAAACCTGGAGCTTAAGGAGAGATTACCAATGGCCTCCAGTGGAGCCTGAAACCCGTTAGAACTGGCTTTCACCAGTCAAGGCACAGGTGGTGGATCTCACTGCTCACAGGATCCTGTCAACCTCATCCTGAGAGAGCAGACTGAATTGATCTAACACAGATCCAGAAGACGGCCAAGGGGTCTCTAGTTCCCTTGCTGTATTAACCATAGTGAGTGTGTCATGATGGAGAGACAAGATTTTGCCCGCAAAAAGCTCCCAAAGGCCTCACAGCTGATTTATTTATTTATTTATTTATTTATTTATTTATTTTTATTTCAAATTTCTATTCTGCCCTCTCTGCGGGCGGGCTCAGGGAGGATAACAACATATTAAAATACAATAAAAATCATCTACATTAAAACATCATTAAAACAGCAATGTATTTATATTAATACACATTTAAAACAGGGTGGTGGACAACCTTTTCACAGGGAGGGTTAAAATTTTATACACCTCTTTTTTCAGGCCGGTGGAGGCCGGCCTGAATTAGCAATTTGATCATCTCCCTGCAAGAGAGAAACCAAAGGAACAAATTATTGAAAATAATTTTGCCTGTTATGAGCTTGTACATGCAATGGAATTGGTATAGAACTCTTTCTTCACCAATTTCACTGCTACCTCATTGGCTTTCATAAACATCCTATAATATGTTCTTGTCTCCTCGCCACAATCTCTCCTTCACACTTGCTCAAGCCGTCTAAGCTCCCATTTCATCCACTGCAGCTTTTCAAAATACTAAGGAACCCACTGGGTACGGGTGTGAAAGGGGTAATAGGGGGAGATTTCATCTATGGCTTTGGAGAGACGGACATGCCAGTCCTCCACCATCACATCTAACGAACCACCAGGGGGCATTGGATCCCATAGAACATTATTGAAACCGATTGGATCCATCAGTTTCCTCAGGCAAGCATAAATCTGCTCACCACCTATGCAGTGGGGGGGGGGTACACCCAGTGGAGCCTTCAGGATGAAGTGGTCTGACCATGGCACCACTTCCAGCAGAGAGCCAGTTTGGTGTAATGGTTAAGAGTGATAGGACTCTAATCTGAAGAGCCAGGTTTGATTCCCCACTCCTCTGCTTGAAGCCAGCTGGGTGACCTTGGGTCAGTCACAGCTTCTTGGAGCTCTCTCAGCTCCACTCACTTCACAGGGTGATTGTCATGAGGATAATAATAACACTTTGTAAACCGCTCTGAGTGGGCATTACGTTGTATTATTATCGTCATCGTCATCATCTAGGTCCACATGAATCCCCATCTCAAAGATCAAATCCAGCATGTGGCCTGTTTGATACATGGGAGCTGATACAAATTGGGAGAATCTCAGTGCTGCCATGGAGGACACCAGGTCAGCAGCCTGTAAGGAAGCGGTGTCATCGGCATGGACATTGAAATCCCCCAAAACCAAAAGCTTGAGATATTCTAAGGCTCAGCCAACCACTACCTCCAATAGGCTCAACAGGGTGGCTGCTGGTGCACTAAGTGGCCAGTACACCAGACGGATAGCCAAACTCCTCCCCCTGGCCAGTTGTCCGAGACTTGTCCTTTCCCTACATCCTACTCATCCTTTCCTGACAACCTTCTTTCAAACTCACTAAACAACTTACCTTTTATCTGTCCTCCATCTTCACCTATATTTCTTCATTTACTTCGTTTATATACTGCTTTTCTCCACAATGGGAAACGAAAGCAGCTTACATCATTCTTACCTACATATTATCCTTACAACAACCTTATGAGGTAGGTTAAGCTGAGAGGTGTGACTTGATCAAAGTCACCCAATCAGCTTCCATAGCAGAGTGGTGATTTCAACCTGGGTCTCACAGATTCTACTCTGAAATTCTAACCTGGCTTGGGAGGGAGGCACTGTTTTGAACAGTAGGAAACAGTTGGGCCTGGGCCAGTCATACCAATTACGTGATATCCAGGTATCCATAGTTGTTTCTTTGCTTGGCCCCAATGAGTCCTCTCTCAAAGGCCCAAACAGTCTTGGAATGGGCTGTGCCTCCTACCACTGCCTTTTAGTGACAGAAACCATGCCTTGAATAGCTGCTAAACGGTTATGGTTGCTTCGCAACAGCCACTAAATGCATCTGTAGTAAAATGTCCAGTAGGACCTTTAAGACTAACCAACTTTATTTAGGCGTAAGTTTCGAGAACCACAGCTCTCTTTGTCAGATGCATCTGACGAAGAGAGCTGTGGTTTTTGAAAGCTTACGCTTAAATAAATTTAGTCTTAAAGGTGCTAGTGGACTTTTCACTATTTTGCAACTACAGACTAACACGGCTAACTCCTCTCGATCTAAGTGCATCTGGTTAAAGCTACAGGTGTTTCTTTTAATTTTGTGTTTTTTAAAATCCCCAATGTATTTTTTTAGGTTTCAGTTTTTTCTGCAAACCTGGGCCATTTTTCAGGTGTTCCTTGTCCATTCATGGCTCCCATCTCCAGATTTGTGTATCCTCGGAACAGGTCCAGGTGGCTATTAGTATATCAAATTTTAATGTTTTAATTATCTGTTGTTCGCCACTTTGGGGACATTATTTTGTGTGGAAAGTCGGGATATAAATATTTTAAATAAATAAATAAGAAGCTTATTTAGCCTTTTATCACAGGGCTTGTTTTCTGAAGCCCTGTCCACTCTTTGTTCTCCACTGAGTTTGTTCCAATTGTCTAGATTTTTTTGAGATAAGAGAACTGATGCCACAGTATTCCAGATAAGATCTGACTTGCACAGAATAGAGTGGAAATAATACTTCTCATAACTTTGTTAATGTTGCCTAAAATAAGTTAAGCTTCTTCTTTTTTGTATCATACTGATGCCTCAGCTCAGTGATACAGTGCCTAATCACTCTGCTGTTCAGGATAAGAAGCAAGGCAACATCTACCGTATTGGATAAAGAGAAAAACAATTAACCATAGCAGCTTTTAGGATAAATTCAATTGTAATGACACACAAATGTGTAGATCCTCATTCAAGTATGAAGAATTTAGAGCCTTTCATAATGATAAAATTTTCAGTGAACCTTTAAAATCAGAGCTATTCCTATAATTCTGCCAACCTCAGTCTAACACTAACTATGCTGTATCCTGTCCCATGTAATCAATATTAGCAGAAGAGGCCAGTCATTCACATTTTTTTTTCAGAAGGTGATGTCCAGTGCGTAATTCTTTTTCCCAAAATGTTCCCAAAACGTTTTTGCTGTCACCAAGGGCTTTTATCTTAGTTCTCTTTGTGTGAAGGAAGGCTTTGTTATATTTGGAAGAATAATAACATAGTAACATTTTATTTATATATCACCCTTCAGGAAAACTTAATTCCCACTTAGAGTGGTTTACAAAGTGTGTTATTATCCTCACAACAATCACCCTGTGAGGTGGGTGGGACTGAGAGAACTGACCCAAGGTCACCCAGCTGACTTCAAGCAAAGGAGTGGGGAATCAAACCCAGCTCTCCAGATTAGAGTCCTGCCACTCTTAACCACTATACCAAACTGGTGAATGACAGAATGGACTGTGCATAGAGGTGGCTGTGAGGTAAAATGGAATCCTTTATTCTAGATAAAACAGATGTTTTGCTTAATCAAAACTAGAATTTATTTATAAGTACATATGCATAATAGTTTCAGAGTAGTTTGTAAGTGTAATAGTTTCAAGACAAGCAACAAATCTTCAAATGTTTCTAAATGGACTTTATCCCAGAGACTCCCCCCTAGAGATGGGCACGAACAGAAAAAAATGAACACAATGTTCATTATTCGTTGCCATCCACGAACAGAGATTCATGAACATCGACGGACATGACATGTTCATGAACATGTTCATAGTTGCAGGTTCATGGGAGCCAGAATGGCCCCCTTGGGACTTAGCTGAACTTGAGCCAGGGAAAGGAGAGTCCATGAGCCCTTTCGTGTCATTTTCTCTTCACATTGGCAAAAATTGGACTGTCTGCTGGAAGCTAATTTGAGGGGTTACAAACTGACCTTCCCAATGTCCAATAACCACCAAATTTGCAGGGGACATAGTCCTCACTGTCCTCTGAAGACCCTCCAAGTTTCAGAGATTGCACCCCAGGAAAGGCATGATCCATGGGTCTTCCCCTTTCTTGTCATTTTCTGTTTTCAGTGGCAAAAACTGGACTGTCTGCTGGAAGCTACTTTGAGGGGTTACAAGCCAGAAGGAAATCCAGAAGGAGTTCAGACAGAGTTCAGACGGTCCATGCCTATGTTGCCAGGGGAATTGATTGAAAGGCACCAGACTGTCTGGCTTTATGAATGGCTGACGAACACCTCGAAGAGGGCTTGGAACGAACACATGTTCACCGGGAACAGGGCCTCACGAACAGCTTGCTCACAAACAGTGGATTGGGCTGTTCGTGGCTCTTTTTTTGTTTGTATTGCTATTTGTTCCCATCTCTACTTCCCCTTCTCACCAGTTTCCACATAGGCTAATAATAGCCACAAAAGAAAAGAACACACAGATTTCCTTCAGATTACAGCACTTCACTCCTCCTCCCTCTTTCCTCAGAAAAGCTCTAATTAAACTGCAGTTTACTACTCCCCTAGGGTTAAGGTTGCCAACTCCAGGTAATAATAATAATAATAACTCCAGGGTAATGGCTGAAGATCTCCTGGAATTACAACTGATCTGCAGGTGACAGCAATCAATTCCCTTGGAGAAAATGGCTTGTTTTGGAAAGTGGACTCTATTTCATTATACTCCACTGAGATCCTTCACCTTCCCAAACTCTTACCTTCCCCATGCTCCCCCCCATCCCAAATCTCCAGAAATTTCCCAACTTGGAACTGGCAACCCTGCCTAGGCACAGCTACCATTCAACCAGAACACATTTCAATCACCCATCCAGTCCCCGACTTTCTTCCCCTAGTGGCCTGCATTTTAACCATAGCAGACATACATTCAACCCCCCCCCCCCATTAATTAGCAGAAATAAAACACACACACATATTTACAAGGAAAAACAGTATAAGCCCTATTGAATAGACTTAAGAAATCCAGGTTTAGAATCTTGGCTTTCAAGTGAACAAAATATGGTTAGCTACAAATTTGGATTTCTGTCATTGGCTGTCTTTAAGAGCAGAAAGCACCTAAGCATCCCCTAGCTCATTCACATACTGAATAAACATGGTTTTTATATCTGAACCAGACTGTAATGACTTGCATTGCCAGTCTTAGGTATTATTCAGAAATTCCTTCCCTATGGTAACTATTTTGGTGCCAGTTTTTGCAAACATTTATTGAGTTGTGACCAGGGCTCATTTCGAGGGGAAACGTGCAGGAACGCAGTTCCGACAGTTCCCCAAAGAGGTCACATGTCAGGTGGCCCTGCCCACCTGACTCTTGGCCACTTTGGGCCCGTTTTGTCCTGGATTGGGGCCGAAACGGCCCGGATCAGACCTCTGACAGGTGGTGGATCACTCTCCTGTTCAGCAGTGACCTGATCCTGACCATTATGGGCTCCTTTTTGGCTATTTTCAGCCCCTTTTAACCAATCCTGAATGGCCAGGATTGAGTCCAAAACAGCCAGGATAGGTGATGTCAGGGGGTGTGGCATATGCAAATCATTTATGCTAATGACACATTTCTGGTGATGGACGTGGCATATGCTAATAAGTTATGCTAATGAGTTATGCTAATGAGTTCCTCCTGCTCTTTTTCTACGAAATGACCCCTGGTTGTGACAATCATGTAATCTCAGTGTTCACATGTTCATGAAACCACAAATTCATGGAAACAGCGTGAATAGCTAATACAATTGCTTTATGGTTGCATTTGTTTTTAATAATATTATTCATGGTGTTTTTATTGCTGTTAACCACCTTGAGAGCCCTTTTGGAGTAAAGCTATATTAAAAATGAAATGAATAAACAAAAATGTGTGGAAAAAATTGTATCTCCCAGCCAAAAATTCACCGAATACCCCTGAACGTTCCTGAAGCACTTTACAGGTATTCTCACACATAATAGCTTTAAATTGCTTTTCGTGAGCTAAGCTGTTTTGGGAAGATCTCTCTCTTGGGAAGTGCTCTCTATCGTTTTCTGATTGAGATGTAGGCATTTCAGATTAGGGCAGAACTATATGCTGGCCCAAAGGAGGACACAGATACCAAACTTTGATTAAACTAAGGTTTGTTTATTTTAACAGGTGAATCTGTTCTGGGAGCCAATTTGGTGTAGTGGTTAAGAGCAGTGGGACTCAAATCTGGAGAACAGGGTTTGATTCCCCATTCCGCCACTTGAAGCCAGCTAAGTGACCTTGGGTCAATCACAGCTCTTCTAGAGCTCTCTCAGTCCCACCCACCTCATGGGGTGATTGTTGTGGGAATAATAACATACTTTGTAAACCAATCTGAGTGGGTGTTAAGCTGTTGTGAAGAGTGGTATATAAATTGAATGTTGTTGTTATTATTACCTGTTACCACCACTTTGCTGATGACACCCTAAGAAGCTGCCCAACAATTTCTCCAATGTTTGGACAGTCTCTGCTTATCTCCGAGTTTATAGCACTAATGTAGCTGTTTTTCACTTATCCACACTTACACACCAAACTATTCTGAGAATACCCAAAATGTCTGGTTTGGTTACCTCTCCCTTTCCCAAGAAACCACAGGATGCAGTGATCTAATCTGCCTGTACCGATCTAGCCACCAATCCTGTCTTAGCAGTCTATTTTTACCAATAGCACCCCCCCCCGTAAGTTTCCCCTTCCCTTACAGTAGGAAACAGGAAGGAAAAAGACTTTCTTAAGGCTAATAAAAGATAGCCCTTATCCAAATCCCTGCTTGTTTCCATTAATCTCATCCTGTACTTAAATGGAAGGGTGGGTGGGGCAACTCTATCAGCAAACAAACAGCTGGCACAAACGGACATGCAGGTTATATTATGTAGTGTTCTGAAGCAGCCCTTCTGTCAGTCGGGCATCGCAAGGCTGCTCAGTCTACTCAATCATCTGGTGCCCTCCTTTCAAAAGATGGGGGGGGGGGACCAAACAACAGCTCCTGTCCTCATGTAGCAAAATGACCTTGTTTAGTTCCGTGATCGTTTTAAAAGATTTTACTTTTCCAACTGCAGCCACCGAGGCTGTTTTTTGAGGGGGACAATGGAACCGGGGGGAGGTTCTATAACCCTTTCAAACCCTGCTATTTTTCCTGCTGAAAAAAGTTACCCCAAAAAACTTTTAATTTTGCTGAGGGAAAATTGCAGCTATACAAATATTTTCCCCAACAGAGGTAAAAGCAGCTTGGGTAACATTTTAAGTGAGAACATTGGTAGGAAGGAAAGGATTAAAGATCCCATTTCTGTCTACAGTGGTGCGCCTGTGTTTGGACATCTCAGTGGATTGGTACTTAATCAAGCTTTGTATGCTATAGGAGAAGAAAGGTGGGAAGTACAAGAGTCATGTGCAGGCAAATCAACCAATTGAGTTAGTGACCAGTTAGGGTTCACTTGAAGCTCTTGTGCTGTCTAAATGCAGCCATGGCATTATTACTTCTTGTATTTTATTTATGGCTATGTTTCTTTAGTAGCTGACATAATGGACAGAACTTCAACAAGTACAGATGGCATGATAGGAAATCACTTGTCTTTGGGACACAGGAGTTGTGCAAGGGGAAACAATGGTAACTCTAGAACTTCTTCCCATACATTAAATCAAACTAGCTTATTACTATGCATTAGCCTTCTTTTCTTAACAAATTATGCCACCAAGTGGCCATTTTTATGTATACACAAAAGAGCATTTTAGATATGTCAGTGTTTTTCTGAGTCACTTGTAAACAATTACCCCTGCAAAATAAATAGTATTTTTGATGGAGATGATATTGTAAGGATATTAGATTAAGGAACTTCTCTTAATAAAGATAGATACATCTTTGAACTGAAATTCTTGTTTGAATCAGAGACTGATATGATTGTTAACAAAAGTGCAGTCTAAAATCCTTTCACAAAAATTAAAATTAAAATCCATTGAAAAGCCACACACGTTGATGTTCTGTAATTTTTGAAACACTTGCTAAGCTCTAGCATTTTAATTGCACCTTCTGTTTATTAATTCCACTCCACTAGAGAATATTGGAATCTGAAGATTTCTGAACTGTCTAGTTTGCTGTTTGAGAATTTAACCTTATAACGAGAAACAAAGTAAAATTTAAGTTATGCATAGGCTAGCTAATCTGTGAAGAAGTGGAGGCAAGATTTTTTCACTATATAACATTTTAAAAATGCTTTTAGCTGATACTTTTTCCTCTGGGAGGTGCTGAGGTTAAAGGGAGTGGGGTAGCTATTAATGTGCAATTTAAAATTTTTAGTTATTCTTATAACTAATAAAGATTTGAAGCTGTTAACAGTTGAATTTTACATTGTTTGTATTTATCCCATACATCTGAATTATAACACTCAATTGGTACAAAAAATTATGAGTATTTGTTTTTTTTAGTGGATCCAAACCATCAGGATATTTTATTTCAGAATTTAAGAATGTTCCATGGAAATATAGCTTTAGTAAGAAAGACAGGGTGCTTATTTTAAATTGATGTTCTATCATAATATGTACAGTTCTGGTCACACAATTTATTATCTTCCTTTTGTCTCACCTGAATCTACTGATCATCAGCTGTGAGTAAGTCACTTTGAGTTCTGCATTATGGCAGAGGAAGGAAAAGTACTTGCTGTCTGCTTTCTCCAGGATTTAGGGCAAATCTTCACGCATTGCGGGACAAATTGCCCCAAGACAGAGTGATGGTTGCTATCTTAATGGCCATAGTCTTATTCCCCCTCTGGAACACAGGGTATTTAGTAAATTTGTAGCCGTCATTTGGGTTTTCTGGAAAAATATGAATCAGAATGATACTATAACTAGAGGTGAGCATGGACCAAGAAAACCCCACAGACCACTGGCTCAGGATCCATCAATTTTCACAGACGATGGACCATGAACTTTTGATGGACCAGCCCGGTTTGCGGACCGGTTCATTGGTCTGTGGGCCGTCACTTCACACCCAGAGAACCCAAACTCACAGAGAATCTTCAGCAGCCTCTCCTCCAGCCACCCTCCCAGTTTGGTCAAGATTGCATTTCAGATGTTGGAGTTATGGACCTCTATTGCGGCCGCCCCGAGGAAACTTCTGGTAGATACTGGAGTTGCTAATGCCAATTGACTGGCATTGGCTAGCAGAACCAAAAAGTTGCAATGAGGCAAAATCAAACAGAAACGGGTGGGGGAAGAGCCCTCTCACTCATCACACAGACACCTTCCCAGTCATTGCCTAGGGAATTCATTCTTGCTCATTGCTCGCATAGAGAAGAATGGGAGTTCTCTGGTTGGCAGGCAGAGCTGTCTAGCAAGGTTTTGAGGGCTAAGATTGGCTGCAGAACCTCCACCACTCCCTTGCAGAATGGGTTGGCAGGCAGAACTGCCTATCAAGGTTTTGAGGGCTAGGATTGGCTGCAGAACGTCTATCCCTCCCTTGCAGAATGGGAGCTCTCGGCTCAGCAGGCAGAGCTGCCTATTAAGTTTTTAAGGGCTGCAAAAGGTCTCCATTGCCTAGGGAATTGGTAGATTGGTGCCAGGATGTCTGGACTCAGACCATGGACCAGCCCAAACAGACCAAAATTCATGAAAATGGTGAGTCCCACATACTGTGTGTATACGAACCACAAACCATGTCTAATTTTGGTCCATTTTCCAGACCGTGCCCACCTCTAACTATAACCCTTTTGGTGCCAGTCTGTGCTCTGGATGTGCTCAGAGGGATGTCTCCTAGGGATAGATAGTCATTTTGATAACAAAAATATTACTAGAGAATATTTACTTCCATTTTATCTTATTAAAACGTAACTGTTTACATCTTTATTTACATCTTTAATGTTATTTATATCTTTAATGTTAACTAACTTTAAATAGTGTGATAATATTGATTCTACACTGGTAATTAAAAAAGAGCAATTACTTCAGCCTTTCAATTATTCTTAGAGTTCCTTCTAAGAAAGAGCTCATAATCTTAACAGACTCCCATATTTATAGGCTTTCAAAACCATATTTCAACAATAACTAGCTGTCCACCTAATAAGGCTCCCATAAGAGCTGTCTTAGCATAGTAGCTAAGTAGTTCAGTTGCAAAGCAGCATTCTGCTAGTTTGAATCTTTCTACTGCCTTGAACTCACCAGATGGCTTTGGATAAGCCACTCCTCTCAGTGTCACCTCCCTAGCTGCATTATGGGGATAATTATAGTGACTGTTCAACGCTCTGAGTGAGCACTAATGTGTACAAAACAGTGGTATACAAATGAACTGTTGTTGTTGTTACAATCATAGCAAACTGATTATATCTTAAACTACCATACAAACACCACACACTAAATACATATATGTGCTGTATTAACACATTCTTACTATTTTTAATTACAACCAAGTGGTCTCCCCACATGGGGTGGGGGAAGGGTACATTTTAATGGGGCTCAGAGGGGCAGAGGCCAGGTGTAGTCCTTATTATTAGGGTTCCCAGGTGCCCACTGGTGGCGAGGAAATTCCCAGCAGTTTGCCCTTGTGCCCACTGATTGCTGGCATTTGGCAAGAGGTGACAAGCCACCAGCTGATCATCCACCACCAGCAGGCAACCCAGGCAAATGCACAGCGCGCACACTCCTGACAGACCACAATGACATCACTTCCGGAGTGCTCCCACGCCTTGCATGTGGCTGATTTTGGCCCCAAATAGGCCAATTCTCAAAGAATAGGCCTTGCACAAAGCAGGAGAACACTCCTGCAGCCAGCATGATGATATCACTTCTGACAAGAAAAGAACTCCAGTGAGTACTCTCCTGCCTGCCCGTCCACCCCCCCCCCCCTGCTTACTGCCCAGATGACCTGGCAGGCCTACTCATTACCATGAAAAAAGACATTGAGGATGCACTAGATCAGTGGTTCTCAACCTGGGGGCCAGGATATTCCAAGGGGGCCACAGGTAAAAATTGCATAAATAGGGGGCCACGGCACAAGACTAGGGGGCCACAGAGGGAAGTGAGAAGTGAAGAAAACAGAGAAGTGACCGAGAAAAGAAAACAGAAAAGACAGTGTGTGGGGTGCTGTTTCTTCATGCAAGTGTAACTCTGAGTCCACTAGGAGGAGCTAAAGAGCAGGGGTATTCCATATAAGGAAGAAAAAGCACACTTTCCCCAGAGTTTTTGGGAGAGCTGAAGGACTCCAGATTTTGTTATAAACCTACATATTTGATATTCTAGGTATGAGAATTCCTATACTGATTGGCTAGCCTATCCAATCAATTCCTATATTGATTGGCTATCAGTTTGTAATTTTGATTGTTGTTGTGAATGTTTGTAATGGATGTTATAGGGCATATAAAATAGCTACCTTTATACCGGTAGGACAGGAGGGCCACAGGAAGGAAACAAGGTCGGAAGGGGGCCATGGTTGGAAAAAGGTTGAGAAACACGGCACTAGATCATGTCTGAGGTTATTTATAGAAACATAAATCCTTTTATCTATCTGTTGTCCAGGTCTTGTGAGATTTGTTGGAGCCAGTCAGAAACAATCAGAAGCAGTGTTAGAGCAACAGTCTCAAGCAGAATTCTGAATGGCTGAGCCTCCTGGGTACATCATATCAAGAACTACCAGTTCCAGAGTTTCTTTTTCACAGGCAGGAGGGAGGGACACCAGGTGGGAAGGGCAAAGCAATGCACCATAAGACACTGGGAGAAACTCGTGTTGCCTCTTCTGGTAGGATTTTCAGACCCAAAATGTATGTGCCGAATTCATTCACAAAACATATGTTCCATATTGCCATGTCTGGTGGTGGCTCGAAATACAAATCAAAAGCCAGAAATGTACGGAGTTAAAAGAAACGTAACAAAAAAAATGCTAAAGCAAGGGAACAAACAAACAAAAAAAGCTTTAAAAAAAGGAAACCAGTTAATCCTCCAGTTTTTCAAACCAGCCAGGGCCTTTCTGCAGTCAGGCAACAGTAGGTAATATAACTAGGGAAGCAGATGAACACAATCAAGATGAAAATGATTTCAATGTAGACTTTTCAGTGAAGTGTGCATAGCCCTACGGATTCATTGCACACTGGCAGTGACTAGAAGAAGCTGAAAGAAGTTTCAACAAGCTAGCACTCATCAAAAATTGCAGGTGTTCTACAATGAGGCAAGAATGTTTAAACCACAGCTATTTTGTCTATTGAGTATGAACTTGCATGAGGAATGTACTTTGAGGAGCTAGGTCATGATTTTGCAATGAAATAGCTCAGAAAAATAAAGTTTTAAGTCAGTTGGCCTAATCTTTGCAGCCACATTGGTCCATTAGATTCTTTAAAAACACATTGAGAAGATTGGTCCCTTTTTAGGGACCAAAAAATTACAAAATAGTTAGCATCTGACGAAGAGAGCTGTGGTTCTCGAAAGCTCATGCTACAATAAAGTTGGTTAGTCTTAAAAATAGTTAGCAAAATTGTAGAACTCTCAAAGTGTTACTATTAAACAAAAATTGCAAAAATAAACATTTAAAGTTTGAGCTGGGCCCAAAAAATAGTGGTTGTGCCCTGCAACCAAGAATATCAAAATAGTGATTACAGTTTATTCACATATATTGGACCCAACTAATACATCCCATCGTTCAACTGTATCTTTACTTCTATATTTAGGTGGATATTCTCAGAAGCTTCTTACACATGTGCCCAGACCATATTATGTCTGGTATTAATTATACTATTTCTAATCTATGTGAGGCCATATTAGTCTTCTGCTCCTTTGTTCTCTACCCATCTCCAATGCTGTTCTATTCCAATGAGGAGCGCGCCCCCCCCCAACCCGGTCCAGTCAAGCATGGTCTGTGCCCTCCCCACTAGCGACATCCTCCATCTGTTGAGCACTGTAAATGCTCTGATGAAGATGAAAGGGAGGTGCCTTGTGTATGCGTATAGTGCATTTTATTATGCCACTGAGTATACATGTATGCATATATATATGTATTTTAAATGTTAGGATGTTTATATATTTATAATTTTAAACTGTGTAAATTGTTAGATGTATTTTAAATGTATGTAAATTGTAATCCGCCCTGAGCCTGCCGGTGTGGGGGGGTGGAATATAAAGCTAATAAATTAAATTAAAATTAAGTCTCTGGACTCCCTGTATGGCTGAAAGACAAGGCCACCCTGATTCTGGCCTGTAGATGCCTCCTCCATAATCTTTTTAGTTTTGGGGATCATGATAGTCTGTTCCAGTTACTCATCTTCCTAAAAGTGCAGTAACCAGTTCTCTAGGCAAGGTCTAACTAGTACAGAGCAGATTAGAGCTATTATTTATCCTGACTTGGATATTTTGCTTCTATTGCCACCTAAAATTCACATTAGTCTTTTTCAAGGAACATCACACTACTTATACATGTTCAGTCTGTGATTGACCACAGCCAGGGGATTATTAAGCTTTATGGACCAGGTGAAAACTAAATTTGCCCAGGTATTTTGTTGTTTGTATGTGTGTGTTCTCAATCACAAGTTTACTCATATTATAGATACTTGTTTTGGTATCTCTTGTACTGTTGTGTTTATTGTTTATATTATGATTTTAGCTTTTAAAATTCTATTGTAATCATATTATGAGCCACCTCAATAGTATAGCTAGTTTGTCTTCCTGGAATATCTCTATAGCTTTTGACATCTACTTTTTAACAGTAATCAAACTGATATGTTCTTATGGTGGGAAACCATTTGAGTATTAAAATGTGTTTCAATAACTATAGTAAATATTTTTATCAGCATTTGAGCAACTAAATATAGTTGCTGAGGTTAATCATTTATGCATAAGGGGAAGCATAAACGTGCTTCTTACTCTGCTTTCCAGACATGCTTAGAAGAGGAGAGGAAAGACATAGATCCAGTCAGAATTTCTTTAAAAGCACAAGAAGAACCTTGGACCCTCCCTGATTGGGAAGGGGCTTGTGACATGCCTGAAGAGGCAACTAAGGAGGCAGTAGAACATCAAGATTTGAGTCCAGTAGCAATTTAAAGACCAACTAGTTTTTCGCGGTATAAGCTTTCAAAAGTCAAAACTCCCTTCATCAGACAGCTTTGACTCTTGAAAGGTTATACCCTGAAAATCTTGTTGGTCCTTAAGGTGCTACTGGACTCAAATCTCGCTCGTCCACTGTAGACCAATACAGCCACCTACCTGCATATTGCCTCATAAAGAGGCAATATGCAAATAAAACAGTTGTAGTAGATGCCTCCTAATGTATTAAAATTTGAATGGTAAAATCCTGAAATCCATCATATCCAGACTAAAGGATTTTGTAATGTGGTTGTGCTTTAGAGACTGATTTCCCTGAAGGATCAGCATCTATGGGGTAAATCCATCATCATGCAGCAACCAAAGTCTAATATGTCTTTCTGTTTTGCTTTGTCCATTGCTTCAGGTAACATTAGTTGCAAGGGGATGACAGAGCGCATTCACAGCATCAATCTCCACAACTTCAGCAATTCTGTGCTCGAGACCCTCAACGAGCAACGCAACCGTGGCCACTTCTGTGATGTGACGGTCCGCATCCATGGGAGCATGCTGCGTGCCCACCGTTGCGTGCTGGCGGCTGGCAGCCCCTTCTTCCAGGACAAGCTGTTACTAGGCTACAGTGACATTGAAATTCCCTCTGTGGTCTCAGTCCAGTCAGTGCAAAAGCTCATTGATTTCATGTACAGTGGCGTGCTGCGAGTCTCACAGTCAGAGGCCTTACAGATCCTAACAGCAGCCAGCATCCTTCAGATCAAAACTGTGATTGATGAGTGCACACGGATTGTGTCACAGAACGTGGGTGACATCTATCCAGTCATCCAGGATTCTGCCCAGGAGACACCTCGAGGAACTCCTGAATCGGCCACTTCAGGGCAGAGCAGTGACACAGAATCTGGCTACCTGCAAAGCCACTCACAGCACAGTGTAGACAGAATCTACTCAGCTCTCTATGCCTGTTCTATGCAGAATGGCAGTGGAGAGCGTTCATTCTACAGCGGAGCAGTGGTCAGCCACCATGAAACAGCTTTGGGACTGTCCAGAGACCATCACATGGAAGACCCAAGCTGGATTACACGGATCCATGAGCGCTCACAGCAAATGGAGCGGTATCTCTCTACCACTCCAGAAACCACACACTGCCGGAAGCAACCACGACCAGTTCGGATTCAGACTCTTATGGGTAATATTCACATCAAGCAAGAGATGGAGGATGACTATGACTACTATGGACAGCAAAGGGTACAAATACTAGAGCGCAATGAATCTGAGGAATGCACTGAGGATACTGATCAAGCAGAAGGCACTGAGAGTGAGCCCAAGGGGGAGAGCTTTGACTCTGGAGTCAGTTCCTCTATCGGCACTGAACCTGATTCTGTTGAGCAACAATTTATGGCTGGTCTAAGCCGAGAAGGTCAGCAAGAGACTTCCCAAGCAGAACAAAATGATACTTCTACTGAAGGCACTCAGCAGCACATAGATGCCAACTCTTCTTCACCAGACAGAGGCAATGACATTGAAAGGGACAACGCAGTGATCACCATTAATAACAGTAGTGAAAAGGGGATCTTGCAACCTTCTGTCACTACTACTGTTGCCCAACCATTGCCAAGTACTCAACTATACTTACGCCAGACAGAAACCCTCACCAGCAATCTGAGGATGCCACTGACCCTGACCAGCAACACCCAAGTCATTGGCACAGCTGGCAACACCTACCTTCCTGCACTCTTTACTACACAGTCTGCTGGCAGTGGCCCCAAGCCTTTCCTCTTCAGCCTGCCCCAGCCCTTAGGTCAACAGACACAGTTTGTGACAGTGTCCCAGCCTGGTCTGTCAACTTTTACAGCTCAACTGCCAGCCCCACAGCCCCTGGCTCCTTCTGCAGGCCACAGCACAGCAGGTGGGCAGGGTGAAAAAAAGCCTTATGAGTGTACCCTCTGCAACAAGACTTTCACCGCCAAACAAAATTATGTCAAGCACATGTTTGTACACACAGGTAAGTGTATGGCTGTTTGGCTTATTTGTGAAGAGGAAACACATTTGGTTGATTTTAAGAGGTATTACTCTGTCAACCTAATATAGGCAAAATGCTGATTTTGGTAATTATTTAGTCCATCAATTTGTTGTTGTACACGTGGCACTGAAAGCACTCACTGCAGAATGTATCATCTGATTGTGAATCCTGTCTGATCCAAGGTCAGGATGCAACAGCCTCTTTAAAACTTCTGATAGGATCTATTCTGCTTCAGTGTGTGAGCAGATGTTGCCCGCTTATACAATTGAAAATTTTCTGAATATTTTCATTTTTCTAGGCTGCTAAACAAACCCACTTTCTTTATTCATCCTTTAATGAGTTTGTCTTCTAAGCCCTTTATTATAGTTTTTTGAACTTTGGAGTTTTAAAACTGAACACACCGCTATAGATGTTGTTATGGGAACTTAATATAATTGAATGGTGCTATGTCTTGGAAACAATGCTCAGCATAACTAAAATGGCATTAGCAGTCCTGTGCATGTTCAGTGAAGTGTATGTTCCACTGAGTTCATGGAACTTAGTCCAAAGAAAGTATGTATAGGATTGTAGCCTCACTGTTACCATATTGAGCTACATGCAGTTTGCTATACAGTATAACCCCAGCCTTTCCTGAGAACAGTTCTAGCTAGCCAGTTTTCTGTACTGTATACATGTGCTTAGTTCGTCATCCCTCTTTGTAGTCCTTTACTATTGGCCCCGTGGCGCAGAGTGGTAAGCTGCAGTACTGCAGTCCAAGCTCTGCTCACAACCTGAGTTCGATCCTGGTGGAAGGTTCAGGTAACCAGCTCAAGGCTGACTCAGCCTTCCCTCCTTCCAAGGTCGGTAAAATGAGTACCCAGTTTCCTGAGGGTAAAGTGTAGATGACTGGAGAAGGCAATGGCAAACCACCCTGTAACAAAAAGTCTGCCAAGAAAACGTCATGATGCGACTCCCCCCATGGGTCAGTAATGACTCGGTGCTTTCACAGGGGACTACCTTTACCTTTACTATTGGCCTTAATTAATGTTTTTGTATTTTCATCTGCCCAGCTCATGAGTTTAAGTTCATTTTGAATGTTCTGTACAGTTTTATATGTGAAAAGCTCATTGCCTTATTTAAGTCATAGAAAGATACTGAGCTGATCTCTTGATCTGTGAGCACGAGTCATACATATGTCTCTTGTTTACCTTCACCCAGCAGTCATTTACAACACCAGAAAGTTGATTTCCAGCATCCCCAGACCTACATAGACTAAAAGCCATGGTGGGGAGGGAGAAATTGCCCTCCTCTTTTCCATCAGCGGAGCTCCACTGACAAAAGAGGTAGGAAGATTGACCCTAGGAATCGACAGAAAGAACAGCTGGGAGGAGGGGAACAGAGGGAAAAGCCATCAGCTTCCTCCATTGACATAATGCTAGATTCATGAACAGCACTACCACTACAGTGCTATCTAACCCAATTTATTTTAATGAGATAACTCATCATAGGATTGCACTGTAATCCTCACCTGTGGAACTGATGATTCATCTTCGTGGCTTCTGTACAGGCACACACTGGGACTGTGCATGTGCAAGCCAACCACAGAGAAGATTTCCAGAACTATCTAGAAGACTAGGAGTGCCCCTTTGGCGCTTTCCCATAAAAAACTTCACATGACCAGGAGGTGCTATGCCCTCTTTCTCTTTTTGCTGTCATAGAGAGAGGCTCATTGCTGTTCTCTGCCTTTCCCTCACCTCATCCTTGAGGCTGAGGAGAATTTTTTCTTTTTAAAGTTTTTACCCATCAGTAGAAATTCTAGTAAAGAATACAACCTCATATAAAGAAAAGTTTCTGTCTTCCCTTTGGCGTTATGGCTCAAGAGAAGCTTCTTCAAGATGCTGGGAAAAGCTAGCCTGATTAAAGGCACCTGCTCCCTCCATGTCACCCTTGATTACCAAGGGCTAAGTCTAGAGGTCTGGCCCATCAGAGCCTCCTCACAACAGCTCCCTCTTCAAGGCTGTGGCTTCATGCCAGTTTGCGTAAAGGTACCTGCTCTCTCCCCGGCACCCTTGATTACCAAGGGCTAAGACCAGAGGTGTGGCCTGTCAGAACCTCCTCATAAGGACTGTTCTGCAAGCCTGTGGCTTTGTGCTAGCCGGATTGCTTCCCTGGCATCCTTGAATACCAAGGGCTATGTCCAGAGGTGTGGTCTGTCAGAGACTCCTCACAATGGCTCCTTTTCTAAGGCTGCAGCTGTGTGCCAGCCTGATTAAAGGCACCTGGCTCCTTGGTTCCGAGGGAAGAAGCCTGGAAATGGGGCCTTATGGAGCCCTCTTTTCCAAGTTTTTTTCCCAAAGGCTTTGCCTGCATGTCTTCCTGTATAAAGGCCCCTCCCCTCATTGTGTCAGCTCTGAGGGGAGACACCTAGAGGTATAGCATAACTGATCTCTGGGTTTGGAGGCTGAGAGGCTTTTTTTCTAAAGGTTTTGGCTGCCTGCCTGCCTGCCTGAATAAAGGTCCCTACATTCCCTTGGCTGTGTCAGCTCTGAGAGGAGACATCTCAGAGGCCTGGGATCCGAGGCTGAGAGGCTTTCTCCCAAGGCCTTTGGAAATGTGCCTGCCTGACTCAAGAAATCCCACCTCCTGCCAGGCTGTCCTGGGTTCTGAGGTGCAGTCCCTGGAGACAGGAATATACCACTAACACAGTGACATAGCAGCTTGGAAACATCAATATAATGATTGGGGCTCCTCAGCTGCTTCTGTTTTAATAGAGATGATAAACCAGCACCTATAAGCCCAATGCTTTTTGGAGGCAGTTTTTTCCTGTTGAATCCATGTATGTCCACACTCCCTTTTTCCTTCCAGGGCATGGTGCTGGCTAGGGTTGCCATCCCCCTGCTAGGGCAAGGGATCCCCCATTCCCAGACTCCTCCCTCCACTACTCACTTGGCCGACAGGGGGGAAGGTGTGGGAATAGGCCTCCTGGGGCAAGCTCCCAGTGCAGCACAACGACAACACTCCCAGGAGTGATGTCATCATGCAGGTCCCGGGAGTGCTCCCAGGCTTCACGCCAAGCTGATTCGGCCTACTTGGGGGCCCAAGTCAGCCCAACGTGAAGTCTGGAGCACTTCCAGGACCTGTACGATGACATCACTCTCGCTTAATAAAGGTAAGCAATAATGGTAATTGCAGGGTCCCCACCCCGGTAAGGGGATGTGGCAACCCTAGTGCTGGCTGTTTCCAGAGTGCTCAATGTAATTGCTGTAAGCTTCAGAGGGTCTTTTTTAGTCAACACAGAGTAACTATTCAGCAGAAACAAAGAAAAGAACACAAGGCCTAGCTCAGGCCTTCCATAGCAGTCCTTCAGCCAGTTTACATAGACATGAGTAAAACCTGGACTGGAACTGCACCAGATTTTAGTATCCTGGGACTAATGTAAAACAGACTCCAAAGCATTACAATTGCCACTGATAGGAGAGAGTCCTTATTGCAGTTGAGTTCATCCTGTCCCTGGGGTCATTCCTGTATGACACCATTTCTAACAAGAGCCAGTTTTGTACAGTGGTTAGAGCATTGGGCTAGGATCTGGGAAATCCAGATTCAGATACCATTCTACCTGAAAGGCTTGCCTGTGACCTTGGGCCCATCGCATTGTCTCAGCCTGGCTTGCTTTGCAGAGGTGTTGTGTGGATGGAATGGAAAGATATAAAATGTTATAATCACTTTGAGTTCCCACTGGGGCTGAAAGGTAGGATTTAGATAAACTCTACACCCATCTTTTTAAAGAACATCTTATATTTCTACTCAGAAAGGGTGCCCCAGGACAAGAAGTCCTTGACATACAAACGTTCATTGAATCGGCTGCTATCAGGGCCCCTGCTCCAATCCTTTAGCAAATTTATACTTCCTTCCAGTGGTCATCACTATTATTGTTGATGGCCTGCAGATTAAATAGCACTTCATCTTTAATTCAGTCACTGTATACTGTGAATGCTGTAAGCTGTACTTTTCCCACTAGGATTTTAAAGTGTGTCCATGCCTGTTCGGCATCCCATGTTTGCAGGGGTTTCATATTGCAAGCTAGTCATGAGACACGGTGTCACTCTTATTCCCCATTACCCCAACTTTTCTCCCTGCAGACATACCCCAATGTTAATTTTTAATCAGTTGCCCAGTTGCGGCTGACCCGGTTAATGCCAATGTGAACGTTTTGCAGCACTTCTCCCCACCCCTCTCCTTTTTCCTGGGAGCTGATTGGTTTGTGTGGAATTAGCCACACTCACCAATCTCAGCTCTCTGAACTCCTTTTCCGCCATTTTTTTGGCTGCTCTGCAGCCCTCCTGACAACCACCCACCCCATTTTTCCCAGTGTAAGGTAGGACTTCAATTTGCACAGCACCCTTTTTTAAAAACTTTGAGCATATGTATAACATTCCTGCATTACTACATCTTCTTAAAGACAAGCCTCCCCCCATGCCGCCCCTTTAACCACCCACCCCCACTTCCACTCTTCCCAGGATAAGGCAGGACTTGCCTCCCCAGGGGTAAGGCACGGTGTGGGGAAGCAGACTCATACCCACCCCGGCTCAGCTGAGAAGCACCAAGCCAGGACTTGGCTAGGGAGAACCGCCTTGTCCGAGCCCCAGCTCGCTGCGCACTCACTCGCTCAACTGAGCGCACAGCAAGCTGGGGCTCAGATGAGGCAGCTCTCATAATCTGCAGCCCGGCTGCGGAGCAGAAGAGCAGGTGCCCCAGCCAAAGCCCCAGCTCTCTGTGCGCTCAGCTGAGCGTGCAGCGAGCCAGGGCTTGGACGAGGTGGTTCTCGTGCTCCGCAGCCCAGCTGCAGAGCACGAGAACCACCTTGTCCAAGCCAGGGTTTGGCTGGGACAACTCTCGTACTGTGCAGCCTGGCTGTGGAGCAGGAGAGTGGGCACCCTAGCCAAGCCTCAGCTTGGCACGTCTCAGCTGAGCTGGGGTGGGTATGAGTCTGCTCCCCCACACCGTGCCTTCCCCCTGGGGAGGCAAGTCCTGGCTTACCCTGAGAAGAGTGGGGTGGGGGTGGGTGGTTGAAGGGTGGGCATGGGGGGGCATTGTCCGTCAGATGTACAAATGTTACTACACATGTTAAAAAAAACGGTGATGACGTGCACTGCAATGCCCTAAAAGCCCCAAACTGAACAGAGTCAGGTCTGAAAGGAATCACAAGAGTCCAAATCAAAACTATTGGGAAGTGTGAAATGATCGGTGCCAAGCCAAAGCAACTGCAACTGCTCAAAAATGGTGCTTTAAACTGTGATTGAGAAAGGGGCCTTAGTCTATGTGGGAAGCAGAATTCCCCTGCTGCAATTTTTCCTTTAAGCTGCTAATCAACAGATCATGATGATCCTTTTACTATCTCCTTTGAACGGAGCATGAAACCCGTTTAACCCTATCCTGGAGCATAAAGGAGATTGGCTAAAGTGTTATAAATTGAGGCCATTGAACATCTCCAATAGCAGATTGCATCTTTGTAGAATAAGCTAAAAGCCTAGTGGTTCCCTAAGGACTAACATTTATTTGCTATGAGCTTTTTGTGAGTAGTTCTTACTCCTTCAAATATCTGTGTGTTTCACAACCTATAACTCTAGTGTATGTGATGAGTCTGTTCCTTTAATATGGAGCTAATTCATACTTAAAAGAAAAAAAAACGTAGTGACTGTTAACTTCACAAGAGAATGAATTCTTCAGTCTAGATAGAAAGCACTCTATGGGGAGGAATGGGCTTGCTGTGAAAGCCTTTAAATTTATTTGTGCTGATTTACTCTACAAGAGAAAGTAAAAATTCAGTGGTCTTCTGCTACTCAGTTTTCTTACAATTCTTTTTCACCTTTGTGTTGCTTTATGGGCTCAAAAGACCCAAGGTCTTCCCCACCTCTCATCTCAGGAGAGGTTGCCTGTCCTACCATGAATTGAACTATTCAGTTCAGTATTTCCCTTGATACAGAAAAAAGAGTGTTAATTTTGAGTGCTCCTTATTTGTTAAGAAATAGAAAAGCCTATTTTAGGTCCACGTCATCTAATTTTCTGTATTGTAGTCTTTACAGTTGTGCTTGACTGTCTTTTTCACACAACTCTTTACTCTTCCTACATAGAGTCCATCTGCTGTTGGGCATGCAAGTGACGAGTGGCAAAATTACAACACCTTGTATGTTTATAAAATGCACAACAACTAGAGTATCCCACTTGAGACTGCAATATAGTTTTTTCCTCTGGTCTGTTCATGATTGCCTACATACCCTTTTCAGGGCAATCCCATATTTGTCCTACTAGTTGAAAAAGAGTTTCCTTTGCCTAGTCAGTCTTAGTTGATCCTCATTTTACTAAGGTTGTTCAGTATTTTCACTTTCACAATTGCAGTTCTGTGTTCTTACAGACCTGTATATGTCACCATGGCAGAATGTGGTCTTCAGTTTAAGTTTCACACATTATGAGATACCCAAATTTGTTTCCTTCTTTCCTAGACAGAGCATATATGCACCATTCTCATGCTTCCAGTTCTCTGTTCTTCCCAGGGCATTCTCGTGATGCTGTGACTCTGAGATTTTGTCCCATCTCAAGGGCCACCCCAGCAGAGTGGGGGCCCTACTACGAGGGTGTGCCTCTAAGGGGCTCCTGGTCTTCTGCAAAATGACTTGTCATACTAGTTCTAGTTTCACCAAGAATACTAGACATACCTTAACTTTCTTGGTCTTTTGTTTTACTACAAATGCTCCGTGTAATTACAATGCATTGAAATTATGTTTCTTCCACTAACTGGTACCAACTCCTAGATACTCTGGAGGCATGAGCTCTTTGGCCTTGTGATACACTGTGATGGTCCATGGCCTGTCCTTTTGTTTGCTGCCAGGGACCCCCCATCATTGGGGAATGCCCTTGCTAGTCCACCAGCAAGGTAATCTGTTTTAATGTTTTATCCCCTGGCTGTTTAGTGCTGTGCAGATTAGTCTGCTAGCAGCATAAGGTTCATTGATGGTGCATAGTGTCTGTCCTTTCTTTGGCCCCATCTCACCTGCTTCACTGTTTTCATTATTCTGGTGTGGCTCTGCTATGTTTTCACTCCCGCTGATGGCTTTGGTAGTTTCAGTCAGTTCCTTTTCCTACACTATAGCAGTAATCTCAGTTTTTTTCAAAGTGGCAACTGCTCTCCTTGATTACCATATCTTAGACTCTCTACTGAGGCTATAGCAGGACTTGGACCCTTCTTCTTGTGCTATTGATTATGTTTGGGACTCACTCTAAACTTTCCTCTTCCTTACTGGATCTCCAAAGTCTTTCAAAGTAGGAATGTAACTCCTTATTAGTCATTAGTTGTATTAGTCATTCAGGCTCCAAAAGAGACCTGGCAATATCCTCACACAATCCTTCCTTTGAGGGTTGGTAGAGGCTAGCACACTCTCCCTTGAGGACATGACTGTTCAATGCCCTTTACCTAGCTGCATTCCTGCTTGTACTTTGGCAGGGACTCTTTAGAGAGCTCCCCACTTTAGCAGCACCTCTGGGTTAATGTCAGTGAGACACTAAGCATCTCTTGGGAAGGTGGTCCTCCACAGGCTCTTACCTTGCGAGCTTCATACCTGCTTCCTTCAGTAAATGAGCTTGCTACTCTCCCAATGTGGAACTGCACAGAAACCACAAAGATGAAAACCAGGTTGTACTTACCTGTAACCGTTGTTCATAGTGGTCTTCTGTGCAGGAAGCGCACTCCCCTCCCACCTGCCCCGCTGTAAACACTCTTGAACCTTAGTTTCTCGGGGTCTCCAGCAGTGGCATGCAGAGAACTGATTGAACAGCCCCTCACTTCCTGGTCATGTGATGATTTTGGCAGGAAAGCACCAAAGGGAGGAAGGGGGCTCCTCCCCTTCCTCCCTTCTAGAAAGCTTTGGAAATCTTCTCCATGGCTGGCCTGCACATACACAATGTGGGCCTGCACAGAAGACCACTCGATGAACAGCAGTTACAGTTAAGTGCAAACTTATTTTGCTGCTTCCCTGTGGAAGTCCAGCCTATTATTACAATCTTTTGCTTGTGATTGTTAAGTTAGTAATACATCTGTGATGGTTAGTGCTCGGAACCGAGCCTTTAATCAGGCTGGCACACAGATGCAGCCTTAGAAAAGGAGCCATTGTGAGGAGTCTCTGACAGACCACACCTCTGGACTTAGCCCTTGGTACTCAAGGATGCCAGGGAAGCAATCAGGCTAGCACAAAGCCACAGGCTTGCAGAACAGTCCTTATGAGGAGGTTCTGACAGGCCAGACCTCTAGACTTAGCCCTTGGTAATCAAGGGTGACATGGAGGGAGCAGGTGCCTTTAATCAGGCTAGCTTTTCCCAGCATCTTGAAGAAGCTTCTCTTGAGACTGCCAAGCTTGGGTTGCCACTTATTTTATTTGTGGTGTAACCCTGGTGTGATGGGGGTGAAGGAGAAGGAGGGAGAGCTGTGAGGTAAAGGCTTCCTGGACTGAATGCTGTCCTATTTCACCTGCCTCTGGCCTCTCTTCTTCTTCTATTTAAACCCCATCCACCACAGTATCAATAGAAAGGAGAGGGACAGAAGTTTTTATTAACTGGATTGTAGTGTGTAATTTTATGTTCCCTGAAGGCTTTTTTGTGATCCTAATAATGTGGTAATTGATAGAGATGTGATTAGAAACACTTTTCCCACAGCTCTTTTGACTGGACAGATAGCATACAGTTGGAACAGAACAGCAACCAAAGATTTATTTACAGGAAATAAATTGTAGAAACAGTTAAATATTTAGTATGAAATGAATATTAAGAATATATACACAACTGGCTCACACTCCACTCCCTAGAGGTTATTCTTTTCCCTACTGGGAGTTATCCGGTTGAACATGATCCTAAGTTAACTACACAGGTGCCGGGGGAAGGGGGATTATTGGCTTTTCACCAGAAAGGACTCCTCAGCATTCAAGGTTCATTTGTAACCTTTTTAACAAAGGTGACAAGGTGACAGGCTTCCTCTCAAGTAGAGAACCTGGCCTCAGTACCTGAAAAGTTAGAATTAGAACAGACCCTTTAGAGGGTTTAATTCCTTAAATCAAAGTTCCTACCCTACCCTGCACAGAGCACCATGGCGCAGAGTGGTAAGCTGCAGTACTGCAGCCCAAGCTCTGCTCACGGCCTGAGTTCTCCTGGCGAAAGCTGGGTTCAGGTAGCCGGCTCAAGGTTGACTCAGCCTTCCATCCTTCCGAGGTCAGTAAAATGAGTAACCAGTTTCCTGGGGGTAAAGTGTAGATGACTGGGGAAGGCAATGGCAAACCACCCCGTAACAAAAAGTCTGCCAAGAAAATGTCGTGATGCGACATCCCCCCATGGGTCAGTAATGACTCTGTGCTTGCACAGGGGAATACCTTTACCTCTGACCCAAAATCCTAACTAAAAAACCCAAAATAAAAGCCTAACTCAGCTTATACCCTTATCCAAGGCAGCAGTATACTTGTCCAAAGGAAAATTTATCACTTTCCCATTTTTTAAGCTGAGGTGGCTCACTCCCCATCCCAACTAGTGAAGTTCCAATAGCACCTTAAAGACCTCAGAGATTTCCAAGGCATGAGCTTTCAAGAATCTGACTAAGGGGACTTTGACTCTCAAAAGCTCATACTTGAAAATCTAGTTGATCTTTAAGGTGCTATTGGATCCAGATCTTATTCTTTGACTGCAGACTATCACAAACTGGTATGTTTGCTCTTTTCCAGTCTTTTGAGATCGCCACCATTTTCCATGATTTCTGTAGCTAGTGGTACTGCAACATGGCCAATCTGCCTACTTGTGGGTTCCAGGATTATCATAACCAGCTAAATTTAGTTGATTCAATTTCTCCAAATATTCTTTTATTTACTCCACTTTTACCCTGACGTAGAACATATCCTCAAACCTCTTTTTTATCAGTTGTGTTATTGCATTGTGATAGTTTTCCATCTTTATTAAGGCTTAAACAAAATGGGCACTAACAGCACCATCCTAAGCAGAATTACACCCTTCTATGCCCATTGATTTCAAGAGACAGAAGGATATAATTCTGTTTAGAATGACACTGTAAATCATTCAGCCTTCTGGTTATGCTCTGTCTCTTTATAATCTTGATCCAACTCATCCTTTTCCTCTTTACATAGCTGTAATAATCTCGTGTCTGTCATTTCCCAGAAAAGCTAAATTCAGGAATATGTAACTTATGACTTTGTACTTGAATGTGTGGACAGCTGTTTTAAAGATTTAATTGTTAAAGCTGCAAAGAGAAGTGCCCTCCAATCTTCCAAAGAAATTTACCTGCAAATGCACCTCAAAAACACCTTCCTTAAATTCTCTGGGGAAGGGACATAAGATATTAGAATGGTAAGATGGAGAATAAAAAGCAAGGCCTGGGGTGGGGGGGGGGGAGAAACACTTTAGGACACCATGAGTGATTCCGCACACGTTGGATAATGCACTTCCAATCCTCTTTATAGATCATTTGGAACGGATTTTTTCGTGTGCGGAACAAAAAATCCACCTCAAACGATTGATAAAGTGCATTGAAAGTGCATTATCCAACGTGTGTGGAATCTCATTTACTCATTAGGCACCACTGGTAAAACTGCAGTTTCATGTTCAGGTAGCAATACATACGGCATGATCTCTTATGTAGGCCTTGCTACCTTTTACTACCAATTTCCATTGTGGGTTATATAGTATAGATAGCATTGCTAGTCAGATGAATGTTTCAGGATAGGTTCAAATCAACATGTTACTTGTGTGAGTGGCTTCCTGAATAGTGCAGTGCCTTATCAAATTGTGTTGGCACTTCAAATGCATCCTTTGCTGAACAAAAAAGACACAATAAACAAAACACATGACCTTGAATCTCCTCTCTTCATCTGTACTTTTTCATAGCATCATTCCTGGCTTGTTAATAACGACGTTAATTGTTAAAAGGCTCAGTTAAGAACTGAACTGTAGATTTAAGTCTTACAGTCTTTGTCTAATGATATAAGATCACTTCTATCAATGAATGAAACGTGGGGAAAATTTCCACTGATTCATTGTTTGCCTCCTGCGTTGTTCATATGGGTCTCCTGACTGTTAACAGCATTTTGGGAGCCCATAAGGGAGGTAAGTTCTGCTCAGTGAGTTCCATAGAAAGAGCCAGGAAGCCAGAACTCTGTTAATTGCAAAGTTTCAGTTAGTTGGTATTAATTTTTTTCTTTTGTCCCACTCCCCTTCTTCTCCCTTATGCCAATATGCAGGTGAGAAACCCCACCAATGCAGCATTTGTTGGCGATCCTTCTCTTTAAAGGATTACCTTATCAAACACATGGTGACTCACACCGGGGTCAGAGCCTACCAGTGCAGCATCTGTAACAAGCGTTTCACCCAGAAGAGCTCCCTAAATGTGCACATGCGGCTCCACCGTGGGGAGAAATCCTATGAATGCTACATCTGCAAGAAAAAATTCTCACACAAGACTCTGCTTGAAAGACACGTGGCTCTGCACAGTGCCACCAATGGAACACCTAGCACAACAGGCACTGGTGCAAGGGCTCTCCCTGCTGGAGTGATGGCCTGCACAGAGGGAACCACATATGTCTGCTCCGTCTGTCCAGCTAAGTTTGACCAAATTGAGCATTTTAATGACCACATGAGGATGCATGTTTCAGATGGATAAGTAAAGTCTGGTCTCTGTTTTGAACAACATCAAAATTTAACCAGAGAAACAACAACAGAAAGCTATGGCACTAGAATTTAAGATTTTTTTTTTCATTTTTACTTTGTTTGTTTGTTTGTATGTTTTGTTTCATTTTTTGTACTACATGAAGAACTGTTTTTTGCCTGCTGGTACATTACATTTCTGAAGGCTGGGTGAATAGTAATTACTCCAGTCTTCCTTTGATGGTGGCCTTAAGGCCAGATAGTGCTTCAGGGGATCTACTGGTTGGATCTCTAGCTACTGGCCTCTAAATACAACCCTTCTTTACTACAAAAAAAAACTTCTAAAAATCTTCTTTTTGTCACTTATGAAGAGCACTACAAAAAACCAACAAAAGCAGATATATTATGACATCTACAAGGCCTACTGTCGTAAATACACCGCTTGCAGTGTTTCAATGGACAGATGCATAATTCTGACCGCTTTGGACTTCACAGTATCCAGTTAAAACTGTGGAATAGAACCTTCAGTTGAGCAACAACCACAGAAAACAGGCCCTTCTGGTTTCCACCATTAGTCTTGCTATCATAAAAGGGCTGTGGAGAAGGGCAAGGGAGTTTGGGTTGGATGGTGTGGAGTCCCTGCAGGATGGGGAAGGAGAATCATAGGTTCCTCTTGTGGATTCTGTTCCATTCCACACGTTCTGATTCATGATCCCCAACTTCTTCCCCCCCCCCCCCACTAATGCCAACACCATCTTTCATCAAAAGCTAGGAACAATGAGGTAAGGATGAGGTGAGCAAAAGTGGCTTTTTTTGTAATTTATTCAGTGTCTTTGCTGAGCCTACGGCCCCAGCACAATCAATGGGATTTTTGCAAATATCAAAGTTAAATAGCAAATGGAAAATATTGCAAGAGGGTTTTTTTCCCACCTAGTCTTCTAGGTACCAGAAAAGGATAAGCTCCCACAGTCTTTGGGGGTAAGAATCAAAAAGGCTGCATCAAGATTTATTCTTGTGGAGGGAAGAAATGTAAAAGGTGGGTGGGGAATAACTACAATGAATTCTCAAGATTTTTTTTAATTCAAAATTTTATAGAGGGACAGAAGTGGTGTTTACCAGATAGAGTGCTGATTTTTTTAAAAAAAATATATTTACCACAGTATTTGTGTAAAAAAACAAAAAACAAAAGTGTAACCTTGTTAAAGTAATATTTGTTTTTGTATTTTGTTTTGCATACACTGCCACTAATACCTGCTCAATTATGTAACTGATATTATACATTCATAATATGTGCATGTGTGTATATATATTTTAATATGTTATATATACATGCACATATATGATTTTAGATAAAGACTGTTAAGGTTAGGTATCCTACTTCCAAACAGAAAGAGAGAAAAGGAGGGTGAGGTGATCCTGATGTTTGGTTTCAAAGAAGAGAAAATATCTCTCAGCTTTTTTCTGTAGTTGTTTTCCTATGTGCTTAATTTGAGATTAGCAGCCCAGGAGCAGAGAGATGTTACACTTGAGTTCATCCACCATATTCTGTCTACATTCTTGGGTGCCATTTGAAATGGTGTTCTGATTTGGACATAATGTGATAATGTTATTAGGCCTTTAGTGGAATTTTATCTATAATGTTGAGGAAAGGAGATGTTTGTTCAGAAGAAAGATTTTTAACATTGTCTATTGGGCCTTTGGTATGTGAATTTGATTTTGTGCGTAAATTCCGGGAGTCTCTCGAGGTGGGGGGATTATTTCTATTTAAATGGCCATCTATAGAAACATGGAGATTTGTATGCTATATTGTCCTTATACACCTTATTATTCCATCTGCAATCTTCCGTAGTTCTGTGAGAAATGGATCCCATTTCTCTGGTTTACATAAATGCCAAAATTGTTCTCTTTAGATACAAATGGAGCTAATCTTCCCTCTTTTTTCATCAACAACAATGTTAAATGTAAGAGGCACGCCTTGCATTTTCTGCTCATTCAAAGCAGGGTATAAGGCTTCACTCAAAATTCCTTTGATCCTGCTTTGGTATTAATAAACTCCTCCCCTCTCCTAGAGGAGTTCTAAGAATTTATCACCCAAGACTGACTATCACTCTTAGGGTGCCCAGTTAAATTGGATCAGTTGTTTAATAATATATCTAGAAAGCATTTGTCCTATGCCTTGGTTCAATAATTTCTAGTTCAGGCAGAAAAACATCTTGTGATAATGTTCATAAAGAGTAAAAAAGTGTAAATTTTACTCTGATTCAACCAATACTGCATTCCTAAGCATGTCTATGTGACACTAGGTTCCATGGAAATTAGTGGAGTCTACTCCATGTAGAATCTTCAGGAGCAGGGGTACAAGACTCACCAGAGTCTAAGAACTTCATGAGATACTGCTCCAAGTCAGGCATATTTATCCTTTATTTACTGCTTAAATCCTTACTATTCCTTCTGATGAAAACTTCAGTTTCAGTGTCTGTGATTTAACTAAAATGAAAAAATGGCTAAGTATTGAATATGGCTTGGTAAGGAAATATTGTCTGATCTCTAGGCTTAGTATTTGTTACAATCTGCATAGATTATTTTCAAAACCCTAATGAAGCATAATTGAGAATCACATTTTTAAATAAAACGTTTTATTTGAACACCAACTTTGAAACAAGTTATCATCACGAATGAATTAGATGTTTAGTGTTCCTACAGGTTAATTTAACAGTGTAACAGTTTTAACAGCCCGTTTTAACAGCCCGGAAAACCCCCAACAACCAAGTGTAGATATTGTCCCATTCGCTAGTCAAGAAGTATAATATACCAAGTTTAAACAAATTAAATAGCATACAGTCATAGATTTCAGCATAAGTTGCAACCACATAATTGCCCCATTCAAGCAAGGCGATGGAACTGTCCTTTTATTGACTGGTTGGGAAGCCCATATTTACAAAAGCTACATCTCTCTAGACCTCTAAATTGGGGAAAATGTGTTTGTAACTGGGATTTAAAATACAAACTGATTACCAAACCAAGGGCAAATAACAGCTGAATCAGAAGGAAGTGAGGAGGAGCAGGAATTGCACAAACATATATGACAGTGTCTTTTGAAAGGACAGCATTTTAACCAAGTACAAGCACGAAGCATAAGTATAAATTTTTCATTCAGGTGTAAACATTTCAATTTTTATGTGAGTATGTGAATCTGAATTATACCAAACCAGGTTATTAATTAATATTAATTTCTCATTATTGCTCAGTATTGCCTCCTCTGACTGCAGCTTTCCAGAGTTTCAGACAGAAAATCCTTTAGGCTAAGATTATTGGAAATGCTAGGGACTGAACTTGGGAACTTCTGCATGAAAACCAAGTGCTCTGCCACTGAACCACAACCCCCAGCATTTCAATTTGTTTTTAATGTTCAATTTGCCACATTAATCCTTGGAAAATATAGCGCTCTATAAAATATCCTACTAAGAAACTTGATTCACATGACAAAGCAGTGGCAAACAATCCTGAGATCAGCTACTGTAGCCCTTTTCAGACATTATGTTCCTGGCACTGTGACCATGTATACAGGACAAATGTGCTAGATGTGATCTGAAAGGGGTATTCCATGGATTTTTCACCTTGATACCCATGTACCCAACTCCAGTTTAATTTGGGGCCTGATATATGTGTTCTAAAGCTGGAATGTATACATGTTGACCCTTTTAGAAGAAACTGCAATTACACAGAGATCAAGAGGTAGCATGTAGCTCATTTGTCCTGTATTCATGGTCAAACTTAATAACTGAACAGGGCTTAAGTAGTTAACACATAGTATCTAGAAGAAATTTTGCAAAGAAAAAATATCAGTTTCTAGTTTTAACTAGAGATGGGCATGAACAGAAAAAAAAATGAACATGATGTCCGTTGTTTGTTGCCATCCATGAACAGGGACTCACGAACAACCATGAACATGTTCGTGGATGGCTGTTCGCAGGGGCCAGCAGGCTCTCCTCCAGCCATCTTCCAAGTTTGGTCAAGATCCCTACTGCACCACTTCCAGAAACCTGACCTGAGCAGGCACCAGGAAAGGTACCGATAATAAATAATAGCTTGGCCCCAGAGCCTGGCAGCAGCCCTGGAGCCTGAAGGGGTAGATCCATATCCCACCACACACAAAGGAAATTCAAGCTCCAATGCACTCTCCCTGTCTCTATCAAAATGCCAACAGCAGCTGTCTCTCCCTCTCCACTGTCTGCAAAGACTAGCCAGAGCTGGGAGCCCCCCCTCCCCTCTGCTCTTTGCTCTCTTGTAACAAATTTGGAGCTCCACACTTGGAAGGAAGACCTGCTTATCAAGCTAAATTGGGCTTAGATTGGGGTTTCCAGGGCAACAGCAGGCGTTCAGACAGAGTTCAGTCAATCCCTGCCTATGTTGCTAAGGGAATTGATTGCAGGTGCCAGACTGTCTGGCTTGACGAACAGCAAGGAATGAGGCTTGCAACAACCACCTGTTTGTTTAGAATGAGGCCTCACGAAGAGCTTGTTCTTGAACAGCAGATTGGGCTGTTCGTGGCTTTTTTTTGTTCGTATTGCTGTTCGTGCCCATCTCTAGTTTTAACTCTTCTTCCCAAGTATTATATGATAAATACATACTCATAATCTGGTGTTCAGTTGGAAATGAATGGTATCAATCAGGAATGACCAGGGCTTAACTACCCTAGAGATGCCAGGTCCCCTTACCTGGACAGCAGGGGGTGGCGGCGTCTATAGGCAGGAGGCCCCAATTCTGAATCTTACCACACACAAGTACTTCAGAGGCCCTAATGACATCACTTCTGGTTGGAAAAGGGAAGCGATGGGGTTTCAGCAGGAGCAAACTCAGCCCCAAACATAGTGTTTTTGCTGTGTTTGGGCCCGATTAGGCCTCACTGAGACGCTATGGTTTCTGGTTTTCAACCAGAAGTGCATCACTGGGGCCTCTGGAGCGCATGCACTATTTTCACTGCATGCTCTGGTAGCTCCAGACATGCTTCCCTACCCCTTTCCCTGCCACTGGCCAAGTGAGCAGGGCCAGGGAGCAAAAGATGGGGACAGAAAATTCCCCACCATCACTGGGGGTGGCTGGCATCCCAACGCGCACCAAGTTTTTACCGCAGCTCAGTTTTTTAACTCATCAAATTTTCCCTCCCTTACACATATTATCATTCACTGGTTATTGTTTTTACATTGTTTTGGGGGGCGGGGTTGAGTTTTTCCCTGCATTTTTTCAGGCCTGCTAAAAACTCGATAGGCTTGATCCAAAATTCATTTTCTGCCACTGTAACTTGCCCCACCAGCAGAGGGGTGATTGATTTTCTCTGATTCCCCACTTTTCCCCTCATGCTGTCTCTGAGAGTGCCCTATCCTCCAAGGGCAACATTTGAGACAGGGCTCAGCAGCATGGGGTGATGGCAAAAAAAAATTCCTCCCTTTTTGCTGGCAAAAGTTCCTTATTCTGATAAAAAACAATTTTAGATCAAATCCTGTTATTTCAGAGGATCCAGTTATGTAACTTTGCCTCTTGATTTAACTACAGTTTTTAGTTGTGCGTTACCTTTGAAAAAATCATGTTTCAATGTCCTACTATATTTGATGTCTGAAAAAGATTTACAGTTACCCTCCTATGTATCTTCTTAGCTGTTTTCTGCGTTTCTTGCTGCAGAAACTCATCTAAATTAAGGACTCTTTTACAAAACTAAAACAATAATCTTTATTTTGGTGGTGTCTGTGGCTACAACTGTAATTTAGAGAGATCCAAAGACCTGCTAGTCTCCTATGTAGAAACAGAGTTCTTCTATGCACAGTTCTCCAAATTATTGAGACAACAGACAAACCCTAATTAAGGATCCTTAAACCTACTGGTTTCAATAGATTTATGCACACCTAACTTCACTGGATGACAGCTCCTTTTGAACTTTTATCACAGAGTCATTTACTATTTTTTCTAAATCCTAAGAATTGACTGCTTTGGCATTGATCTTTACAGAAAAATTTACTTTTTTTTTCTATTTTAAATATTTGCACTGAACTTTACCAAACTTCCATTTCTGAATTAGTGTGAAGCAATGAATAACAGCTACGGTTTGGTGTAGTGGTAAGAGCGCAGTGCTGTAATCTGAAGAACCGGACTTGATTCCCCACTCCTCCACTTGAAGCCAGCTGGGTGACCCTGGGTCAGTCACAGCTTCTGGGAGCATTCTCAGCCCCACCCACCTCACAGGGTGATTATTGTTGTGGAGATAATAATGACGTACTTTGTAAACCACTCTGAGTGGGCATTAAGTTGTCCTGAAGGGTGGTATATAAATTGAATATTATTATTCTTACATTAATCTTCCTTTTAATATTTTTTAAACATTTTAGTTGAAAACTTTGTACCTGTAAAGAACAGAAAACCAAGCCAAGCTGCATTGACTTTGTGAAAAATGAGAAAAACACTTCTGTTCATATAATGTTCCTATTCTTTTCTGGTCAAAGGAGTTCATTCACATACTGCTATCATTTTATATCAAACAGTGCTCAGACTGTAAAGGAGAATAGTTAACAAGTTACATCCTTGTGAATGCTTTTTATGTTCAGTGGCTTAGTATTCTTTTTTTTTCTTTTTTACATGTTTCTGTATACAGAAAAGTGAATGAGGAAATGACCCACACTTCTACTTTTGCCATGTGCTTTTTGCTTTTTGTCTTCAGATTTGCAACATCATTTTTCAGACTAACAGTGAACTCCTAAACAGAGTTACTCCATTCTAAGCCCATTGAAATCAGAGGGCTTAGACGGGCGTAACTTTGCTTAGGATTTCACTGTAAAATACATGCATCAAATGCAGTACTAGAAATTTGCTTTTGAGCTTATAATGTGCAGCAGAGCTTATATGTAATCCCAACCTACTAGAAGTAGTTCCAGGAAAGAAAAAGGTTCTCTGACAGCCATAACTACTCTACCACTACACTAACCCAGAAATTACTTGGTTTACTGAATGGATTGTCAGTGAAGAATCATAGAATCATAGAGTTGGAAGGGGCCATACAGACCATCTAGTCCAACCCCCTGCCCAGTGCAGGATCAGCATAAAGCATCTCAGACAAGTATTCATCCAGCCTCTTCTTGAAAACTGCCAGTGAAGGGGAGCTCACCACCTCCCTAGGCAGCTGATTCCACTTTTGAACTACTCTGACCGTGAAAAAGTTTTTCCTAATATCCAGCCGGTACCTTTGTGCATGTAGTTTTAGCCCATTGCTTCGCGTCCTACCCTCTGCTGCCAACTGGAACAGTTCTTTGCCCTCCTCCAAATGACAGCCTTTCAAATATTTAAAGAGAGCAATCATGTCCCCCCTCAACCTCCTCTTCTCCAAACTAAACATTCCCAAGGCCCTCAGCCTTTCCTCGTAGGGCTCAGTCTCCAGACCCCTGATCATTCTTGTCGCTCTCCTCTGCACCCTCTTGATTTTGTCCACATCCTTTTTGAAGTGAGGCCTCCAGAACTGCACACAATACTCCAGGTGTGGCCTCGCGAAGGCAGTATAGAGAGGGGCTATGACCTCCTGCGATTTCAATGCTATGGACCCTTTGATAGAACCCAGGATTGAATTAGCCTTTTTTGCCACCGCATCACACTGACTGCTCATATTCAGTTTACAGTCCATTCTTACCCCAAGATCCCTTTCACATATACTACTGCCCAGAAGTGTATCCCCCATCCAGGATTTGTGCTTCCCATTTTTTTGGCCCAGATGTAATACTGTGCACTTGTCTTTGTTGAATTGCATCCTATTCACAGCTGCCCACTTCTCCGGAGTATTCAGGTCTTGTTGAATTTTAATTCTATCTTCTTGGGTGTTTGCTACCGCTCCCAATTTGGTATCATCAGCAAATTTAATGAGCAGCCCTTCCACTCCTTCATCTAGATCATTGATAAAGATATTGAAAAGTACCGGGCCCAAAACCGAGCCCTGCGGCACCCCACTGGACACCTCCCTCCAATCTGATGAAACGCCGTTGACCACCACTCTTTGAGTGCGGTCCTCCAACCAGTTCCCTATCCACCGAACTGTCCTATAGTCTACTCCACAGTCTTCCAGTTTGCCCATCAGAATGTCATGGGGGACCTTATCAAAAGCTTTACTGAAATCCAGATAAATCACGTCAACAGAGTTCCCCCGAATACAGAGGTACCATTTTGTTTATGTGTATCAGATGCACACATGGCCAGCTAATATAGCCATGCCTTAAAAACTGGCATTCAGTTGAATGTATAGATCAAGTAAGGACATTTTATATTCCATTAGTATTCATTTGGACATAATTCTGTTTTGCCCAAAAATAGCTTGAGCTCTAGGTCTCGCTGAACTTCTAATGAAGTTATTAGGAATATGATAAGGCCTTCCTCAACTCTCTTGCAACTTACTGCTCTCTTCCAAAATGCATTAATGGTGGCAATGAGAAAATTACTGCTATATGGTTGAATCCAGCTAACTTTTCTGATGGTGAAAAATGAAAGGAGTCCCTTTCACCAGCAAAAAAGGGACAAAAACTGCATGAACAAAAGTCATGTGGAATGAGGCCTTCTATAAGGATGGGGATTAGGTGAGATTGAATTAAAAAACTGGCTGGATCTAATTTATAGTCATAAGCAGGGCTCATTTTGAGGGGGAACGCACAGGAATGCAGTTCCGGTAGTTCCCCATAGAGGTCACATGTCAGGTGGCCCTGCCCACCTGGCTCTTGGCCATTTTGGGCCCATTTCAGCCTGGATTGGGGCTGAAATGGCCCGGATTGGGCCTCTGACGGGTGGTGGATCACTCTCCCACTCAGCAGCGGCCTGATCCTGACCATTTTGGGCCCCTTTTCGGCCATTTTCAGCCCCTTTATGCCATTTTGGGCCCAATTTTGGCCCTGAATGGCCAGGATTGGGTCCAAAGCAGCCAGGATAGGTGATGTCAGGGGATGTGGCACATGCAAATCAGTTATGCTAATGAAACACTTCCGGTGATGGCAGGGGGCATGGCATATGCTAATGAGTTATGCTAATGAGTTTCTCCAGCTCTTTTTCTACGAAATGACCCCTGGTCATAAGTATGGTCCATCTACCAGAATCCCTATGAATTGCATTTTCACTGTTTTTGAGCCTTCACTGTCACAGCTTGCCATAGCTGCTCTTACAGTTTCCACCAGATAAATGTAAGAGAAAAAGAAAGGGACTGGAAGTGGCAATTTTTGTGGCTTTACTTTAGAGGTTGGCACGAACCGAAAAACGAACCCACATTCGTCATAAACCAGGCCAGTTCATGGTTCGCGAACCAGCAGTTCATCAGAGCCTGTTTCTGATGAACAACCACAAACTTTTAGGCCAGTTCATTTGGTTTGTTTTTTGGTTTGTAACTGCAAACAGCCTGACACCGATCAATTAGTTTCGTAGGGAATGGGGAATGGGCTTTCTGCAGCCCCAGAAGTGACCTTCTGCTGCCCCAGAAATGACATTTTCATGAACCAAACAAACCAGTTCGCAAACTGGGGCAAGTTCATAGAAGTTCATAGTTCATAGTTTGTGAAACGCAATGAACCACGAACCGCACTGTTCTTTTTTTACCCAGTTCGTGCCCATCTCTACTTTACTTCGCTAATTACAAATCAAACCCCAGTTTAAATGAGGCTTGGGCTTAGTTCATAATTAGTTCAGAATTTTTGAACAGAGGATGTTTGTAATCCAAAAGTTTCCAATTCCAAGTAATTCAAACATTATTCCTCACATGTGGACAATCTGCACAGCAGTCCCTATAGGTAGGTGAATCCTTCTAAATGGAAGTTGGCATTTATAAACCTGAAACCTAATTATTTTCTGAATTTCATTTTTATATCTTTTAAAAAAGACACTGTTATATATAGTTGATGCAAAATGTAGGTCCTTTGTTTCCAAAAAAATACATTTTAGGAAGAGTGACGTTACTTGAAATTGTTTCCTTTTAAATATCAAAATAGTATGTTCTTGAACCTTTCCAAGAAATGTTGGTTTTGTAGGAATTGCACCTTGTCTTATTATGGTACATCAGGCGGTGTAGTGGCAGCAGCAACAGATGAGGCTTTCTGCTTTATACTGAAATAAAACTATCGAAGAGCTGCAGACTTTCATCACCTTTGTTCTTGACAAGCAAGCAAGTAAGATAAGCAAGACAAGACTGGCTCTGGCTGAAAACTTGGGAAGTTATAACAAACTCTTACTTATTTATCCTTTCCACTTAGTCTGGCATAGTATAATCAGCCCAGGAAAGGAGGTGCTCTTAAAGGGGAAATGAAGCAAGAAGCGAGAGTTAAGAAATAAAAGCTTTCTTTCACTAATTATGAAGAAAAGAGGTAAAGCGTCCCAGAAGGCACTCCGATTTGGATTCCCCAGGTACTACTAAACCGGAGAAACACCTAATACATGAAAACTAGAAAGTGAAGTTGTTTATTCGTACTATCGGAGCAAGCCTAAAAAAGTCTACTCAGAAGTATCTTCTATTGTATTCAATAGGGTTTACTCTTGGGAAATGCTGTTAGGATTGCACAGTCACCCTAATTCAGCTAGTGACAACTGGCGATTATCAGCAGTGAATAAAGTCAGTTTTTCTGAAGCCTAAACACTGTAATCAGTTAAATCAGAAATAAGTAAAATTATAACATGTTTTAAAAACTGTTGCAATTCCACAGAAATCAAATAACAAGCAGATGATGTTGATCTTGATAACATCCCCTAATACTGTCATTTGGAAAATATTAAAATCAAGAACAAAAGCAGTAAATTGGAGCAGTTTTATATATTTCAAAAAGACTTTTGATGTTGCAGCAGGGTTATAGACAAGTAATGGTTAACCCATCAAATTTTTAAAGTGAAATTCACTCTTTTTTTGAGTAGCTGATAGTAAAGCTGTTCACTGCTTCTTTTCCACATCCAACAACATGAGTTTGTACTCACAGTCCAAAACTATCCTGAATGTTCCCAACTATTCACTAAGAAAAAAGCTAACTTTTAAATCACATCTTATTTACACATCCTGTTGTCTGATTGCTGCTCCTATATAATCAGGTAATTTAAGGTGGGGAAGTGTGGGGTTTTGTTTTGGGGTTTTTTTGGAGAAAAGGAGTGGAGCACAGTTGAAAATAATATTTATTCCATACCTATCTACTGATGGGAGTCTTAACCTTAGCTTCATGAAGTTATCCTCAAATATATATACCCTAGTACTGTAGTAAAATATCCAAAAAATGGTGTGATGAAGTGGAAATTTCTTTGGGAAGCAATTATATTGCAGCCTTATGTAGGATTGCTGCCTTAAAACAAACAAACAAAAACACTTTAAAGAGGGAGGAGTGTATTATTTTTTATACCTACATGACTATATATTATTTTAAAATATTCAGTTGTACAGAATGCTGTATGTTTTATTTTGATTTAAAAGTGTGTGATAGCATGGGGTAGGAACGGTCAAGTGAGCTGTGAAAAGTCCACTAGATGGAAAGTATTAGTGCTACTACTAAGGTAGTTGTTATCTGTTTGCACTGCACCATGCCTCTTGGGCATAAGTTAACTAACCAACAAATAGCTTGAAAATTTTTGGATCTATGTTGGACTTCATCTTTCCGTTGTCATGGTCTTGTCTTGATACGAACTTTGCAAGTAAGTCCCTGACTCGATCATGGTTTAAATTATGTCACCCAAGTGTAGGCTTCATGATTTTGCTCTTAGTACAAAATGCCAAATTAGACATGGTCTGGATCTGACCCAGTCCCACAGAAAGTGGGGTGGAAGGTCTGATTTAAAGACCAAAGGGGGTACATTAATGAGGACTGCAGAATCCTCCAAACCTGCTGATCATCATCTATCAGCTTCAAGGGCTTTTTCCCTACCTGAGTACAATGCTGTGCAGCTTGGCTGAAGAGAAAAAGGGCATAGAAGGGCAGGTTGAAAGTAAAGTTAGTAGGAAAGTGGAAGGTTCTGCAATCTTCCACTACAGACTCCTGTTACTATCAAAACAGTCATACTCCTCTCTCTCTCTCTCTCTCTCTCTCTCTCTCTCTCTCTCTCTCTCTCTCTCTCTCTCTCTCTCTCTCTCTCTCTCTCTCTCTGATTGGAACAGATGCGTGTGTAGATACGCACACCTGGCACTGTCATGTTTAATTTAATTAATACAATGTGTTTTGAAGGAAGGAAAGGTCAATTTTCCACTCTTATATTCTTTCTCATCTGCAAAAGATAACTGCATATTGGCACCCAAGTTTCCCATTTCTTTTTGCAGTGAAAATAATAGAACAGAATGTTAAGGTGAACAATTTATGTTATCTTCAGAACACAATTATCCAAGGTTTGTCTTTAGTTCACATAATTAGAATTTAACTATACTGGAAGCAGGAAGATATCACTAAGCTCAGTATTTGGATTGCTGTATCCTCTCATTATTGCCATGGTAGAATTGTATCACTTTGCCTCTGAGTTGGTGTGGTGGCATCGTTATACCAATTAGAGGGCACAGCAAAATATAGATCACACTTGAACCCAGTGGGGGCAGAAGGAATTAGTCCTTGGTACAGTCTCCGTTGCTGCTAGTGCTAGGCAAGTAAGGCAAGCAATTTTCTAATTGCTTCCACCTCCCATATGGCCAGCATTAGTGATTTCCACCTATTGCAGTGTTGCAAAAGTGCTTTTCACAGACTGTTCATAACTGACAAAGATGTTAACTAAATAAGCATGGTTTTTAATACTGTACAGTTATCTAACTTCCTGCTGTTTGATGATAGCCAGGTTTATTTTCAAATTCTTACTTTTAACTAAGAGGCCTGTTCATCTAAATTCACTTCATACATGAAGCATGTGGCATTGGCATCGTCAGTGTATTGTTGTATTTGAAATATTTCACGGATCTCTAATATATATCATTATGTACCGTATGACAGTAAACTTTATGAAGAATTGTAACAGGTATTCATTCTGTTGAAGTGTTGTACCCCTTCCCCATTTCTCTGATGTAAATTGGCCAGTTCTCACTGAATAAGTTGCTTATTTTAATTGATGTTGTCTGAATAAGGATCTTTATATGTGAAGGGGTACAGCAATTGCAGCTATGATTATGGTGCTATTGACATCTTATATTGCAGTGGACTTGTGGCCTTGAAATTTTAGCATAAATACCACATGCATAACCAAGCCTATCTGCCACCCTAGTCACCATGGTCTTATCCATCTGGAAATGGGATAAACAGCATTTTACAGATCTCTCTTTTGTTCTATAAGATGCCTGAAAGGGAAGAAAAGGCTATAACATTTTTGTCCTGTTAGAAGTCCCTTATGGGCTGGCTGTGGCACATACACACAGACATACACACCTGCCTTGGAAATCTCCTTTGCCCTTCTTGTTAGGTTCAGAGGAGCTGCTGACAGCTATAGCCATCAAGGGAGGCAAAGACAATGAGCCATGGGTCTGTGTATGTGTATCAGAAGCAGAAGATCTCATTTTCTCTTCTCTGCCCAGAGCAATAACCAAATGTCCCTCATCCCAAATGACTATTTGCAACTTGGTCCCCTGTACCTTAACTTAGAAAGTAAATTCCCCTGGGTGGGATACAAAGGTGTATAACAGTAGTTACTGCACTGGCTTTTCCCCTCCCCAAGTGCAGACCCCCACTTTGTCCTCCAGTTTGGTGTAGCGGTTAAAAGCGGCAGGACTCTAATCTGGAGAACTAGGTTTGATTCCCCGCTCCTCCACTTGAAGCCAGCTGAGTGACCCTGGGTCAGTCACAGCTCTCCCAGAGCTCTCTCAGCCCCACCCCACCTCACAGGGTGCTTGTCATGAAGATAATAATAACATATTTTGTAAACTGCTCTGAGTGGGTGTTAAGTTGTCCGGAAGGGTGGTATATAAATCAAATATCATTATTGTTGTTTTTGAGGGCTGCTTGACCCTGAGAATCGGAATTGGATGGGGGGGGGCTCTCATTCTGTTTCATTATGAGGGGAGGTAGGGAAATCCTGCTTTGCTAGCTTCACTCTAGTTTAGATCTAGTCCATGGAATTTAATGAAGCATATTCTCAAGTAAGTGAATGTGCATGGCACTGTAGTCTTATATTGTGATCATAAGCACTCAAGTGCTATTGAGCTTGTAATTAGAATTACTTTCAAATAACTTGCGTAGGCTTGGGCTCCTCACCATGGGCAGTCCTCTCACCACAGCATTCCCTTTCTCTCCTTCATCAAGAAGGAGTTTTCTTATTTTGGCAGTAACACTCCAGAGCTTCAGAACAGAGAAGGACATTTTTGAACTGGGGGACTTGGGCCAGGAATCCCACAGAAATGAACTGGAGCTGGATGGGATTTGGTTTTACGGCTGTAAATTACCAGCCAAATCTTTGGCTGCAATCCTCCAGTGTCTCCCTAATGCACTATGGGTAAACACAGATTAACAAATTTATCTCTGTGTTTATTTTTTAGACCAGCAAATCCATCTCTGTGGGACAAATGCTATCAAACAGTTTGTCTAGGTTAGTGACTTTATATTTGGTCCACTGTTTATTCATATGTCAAGATGCCAGTTTTACAGGGCTGGATAAAGCATGCCTTCAGAGAATTCTGTGGCCTTAAAATACTGCCAAGATTATCTGGCAGATTTCTTCCTGTAACAGGTGCATTTACATATGAATATTTGATGACTTTACCAGTTTTTGCTTCTTTTAGAGATTTAGGTCGAAGGTAATGAGGGACTTAAAGCACTTAAATAGTATTTGTGTATTTCTGTGCTCATCTTCAGTTAAGATGATGTGACATTAAATTATCACAATGAATAATGATGGCAGCCAAGTAATTCAGTCTGTTGCCTGTTGTTGATCAGGTCCTTCGTGTAATATACGTTGAAGAGATACTTGCATTGTGTGCATTTATACCTTTTCAGTAGTTAATGCTCCCCAAACCAATGTGGCCTTGCCTGCATTTTTTAAGTATAATACTATCAGGTTCAGGAGGAAGTGATGGGACAGTCTAGTAACATCCAACGTATTTTCTGTATATGTGAACTCAGTCCTAAAATATACTCCGTTCTTGATTATAAAGTCGGTTATGATAACTGATTAGTCTACAGCAGACTGTTTTAGGAGTATGGTGGCTTTCTCCACTAGTTTGCTCTAGAATTCGTTTGCTTCATTGGAAGATTTTTTTGACATAGTGTTTTTTCCCCTTACAAAACTGATTAAGCTTCCTTAATGGTGATATTTTCACCTTCCCCCTCCTTTTAACTATAACAATGAATGCAACAAGGTTGTTTATTAATTGGGGGGATTTTTTGTTAATAATTGTACATTGTCTTTTCATAATCAAAATGTCAGTGACCATAAACGTAATTTCCCCCCCTGGGATGTTTTAAATAAAATAGTACTAATGACTTAGTGGAAGAGGATAAGTTGCTATTTAGCTCAATTTTGTTAAATACATAACACTACAATACAGTATTTGTTTTAAATAATAGAACATAAGTACACAATATATACAACTATATCACTATATAACACATCTGTATATATACTACACGTACAGTATATTCATTTGTACTTTTGAATCTGCCAGTGACTACAGGATAACAAAGATTTTAAAAGTTTACCTGCAGAAGTTATCTTGAGTCATTTAATTAACTAGTTAGCATTCTATATAAGAAGTTTCTGTATTGTCTTTATGGATTTTCACTATTTTTTAAAATTAATTTGCTTAGCAAAACATAGGTGAGTGAAACTAAAAAAAAAGCAGTGCAGTATTACTATTTTAAATCCAAAATTTATTTTCTTTGTACATTAGAAGTTCAAGAAGGCAATTTTTTTAAAAAACATAAATTTTTCTCTGCAGACACGAGATTCAGTATTGGTTTGTACAATCAAAATATATGGCAGGCTTCCCTCTTCCACTATTGATACTGGGGGTGGTGGGTAGAGGGATAATGCTTCTTTCCCTTCAGAGTAAAAATAAAAAGTGATTCTGATAGTGTTGGTTTGAACCATAATTTTGAATCTAATCGGTGAAACTTCTCTTTCCCAGACTGGCATCAGACATGTATCTGCTGATATTGTCATATTTTGATAACATCTTTGATTTAAGTTGGTGTTCTTTTTAAATAGGAGCCTGCATAAACTAATTAAGAATGTCTGTTTTTTATTTTAACAGTGCCATCCTGGGCAGAGTTTCACCCATTGACGTAAATAGAAGGGTATGAGTCTGCTCAGGAAGGCACATTAAGTGCTGCTTTAATTTCTCCATGCAACATTTCAGAAATATCTTTCCAACCCAAGGTTTAGGCTGATTATTTCATAGTCTAACCTGTATTTCCTGGGTAGACAGCTGGAGTGCCATTCCATCACAGAAAAAAGCTGGAAATATTTAAAGTCCCTTTTGACTTTATCCTAGTGCTATGATCAACAGACTCATACTTCATGACCTGGAAGAGGTCTTCATATTAGTTCTGGGCAGTTTGAACATGAAATAAGGCATTTTTATTTTGGTTAGATCCATTTGTGATAAACATTACTTCATAGCCTATGGTTTATTAATTATTATCAACTAAGCTAAAGTCTGGTTTATGAACAATCACTTGGTTTGTTACCTATAATGAATAAGGATCAGTCCTCCCACCCAGCTGGTGTGGGGAACCTTAAACAAAGTTGTTTCATTTTTTTGGATTCCCAAGTAACTAATACAGAAGTGTGTGACTGGACAGAGCACCTGGATAAATTGTTGTAGGCTAGTAACTTTCATGGACTTATTTGCAAGACTTGTTTAAGTTCTTTAAAGCAACTAAATAGAGATAACTACTAGATCTAATGATTGAAAACATGTAAACGTATTAGTAAGAATGAATTGTTGCTGGGTGCCATCCTGTTTGGCATTTCACTCACATGAAACAGCAGCTGAGCAAGCGCTATAGGGTTATGAAAGAATTATGACCATCATAGTTTCAGAATGCTGAAGAAAGTTTTGAGAGATCTGAATAAAGGCATGGGTTGATCATGTGTGCTAATTTTGATCACTTAAAAGATCTTTTATTTCATTTATTGCAGATTCACTAGTGTGTTTACTTTGTATACTTTCTCTGCCCCTCAGTTCATAGTTTTGAAAATGTGATCTCATTTCTTAATTCTTTCCACAGTTTTTGACTCCTCTGACCTTGATCAGATTAGGGAAATTAAAAATCCTTTACTTGAAGAGGCGCTTTAGCTAATCAGATTAACCCAAGAATACACTGCTTTGCCATATTCATAAGTTATTTAAATATTGACCTTGACTCAGACCTTCATGTTGATTCTGCTCAAAAACTATCCAGACTTTCCATTGTCTTATAAAATTGCTCTTATAGAGTGCTCCTTAGTGACTTCTGAAGAACCACATTCCCTGCCCTTCCTTTGACAACCTTGCATTATGATCAACTAGCTGTTGTAAAGGGATTATTAACTAATGCTATGTTTTGTGGCCTCATTGCCACCTTTTATAATGTATAATTTTTCTACAAATCATCTGTGCTTATTTTACATGTATATATAGTTTACTACTTGCATTTTAAAATAAGGATTGGTCTTACAAACAGATGGTACCAAATCTGTACATATTGTCCACTAGGGACAGAATCTCCATTAGGGATTGCATTTTCAGATTGCAGTGTGTTCAGGAAACAATTGTATAGAAGAAAGTGAAACTAACAAAATCACTGGTTGGTGAAAACTATTTTTACAAACATATCCACCATAGTCAATATTTAGCCAAAAATCTTGCTGTTCACAGTGGTATTTTAGAATCTGTTATTTATGTTTTCCTTCCTGAACAAATACATGTAAACCGAGAGAATTTATTATAATCTAGGTAACATTTTAAACCAGTCTTCAGTTATTACTTTCTGATTTTAATATAATGCGGGTTTTAGGATTTCTTCAGTTCCAGCATGGAACTTGCTCTTGCATATCTTCAAGCCTACACGCAGACAACTGTGTTTTTACTTTATCTTAGCACATCACTCATAATCAGATTCCTTTCCCTCTTCCAGTTGATTAATTTGGTTTACAGGGCACAATGTATATTGCAGGATCTTATTCCTACAGTCTTGGGTTTTTTTGTTTTTAAGTATATAGATTTTGGATTTTATTCATCCAATAACAGTGTTGACAGAAGTAGGAACTAATGCTCTGAGAAGTGTCTTCTTTCTACTCATTAGCATTAAATAAGGTAAAATACGCTCTAGTTCATAGTCCCTCAATGTGTAGACTTTATGTACAGTAGGGTGCAAAAGCTTTTATGTGCCCCTCCCCACCATTATGTGTGTTATCCGTCCACCACAAAACAGTGATAGACAAACTGTCCCAGCAAGATGTTCATCTGTAAGATATGCATACTATGGTGAATGCATACAACCCTGGAAAAAGCACCCCACCATATATAGTCTTAACCCCAAGGGACGGTATGAACTGGCTTTAATCAAACAAGAAAATTTCTTACTGAAATTTTGTCCTTTCACCAAAATGAGGCATTTCACCAAAGAATAAAGCAATAAAAGCCAGTGCTGAACACAAGGGATTTATGTGCTTTATTATTAATAAGAAAAGTTAAAAATCCTAACTAATATTTAGGTGTTCCTTCAACCATCTTTCTAGTTTGGGCTGCAATCCTAAGAATGCTGTCATGGGAGTAAGTTCCGCTGAATAACGTGGGACTCAGATCTAAGTAGACTTGCTTGGGATGCCATCATTTTTCTTTATTATTTAGAAAATCTCTATATTGCTTAATGTATGGCTCGTCTTACAAAAAGAAAAAGTTATTTTATTGCACTGAACTTCAGATTATTTTCATTTTTAATTAACATACAGTTAATAGAAAACTATTCAGATATTATGATATTACCATGAACATAGCAACAAAATACTAAAAAATAATCTTGGGTTAATGGCACAATCAAGGTGCTGAATTCTCCACTTGTTGTATAAAGATTACTATTGGCCACATCACGTTGGAAAGTACTATGGAGTATAACATGAAGTTTCCTATATAATGGGGATTTGGTCAGCCTTGCTCACAAAGTAATTTTGCTTCTCTTTTAAATAGCAGGCTTTATAAAGAAAATAATGGCAGTAGCCCTGGTGTCGTTTTTTCAATAACAAGCCTTAGCATTTTATTCTCAGACTTGTTTATATGATCAAATGATTAATCAAAAACAAAAGATGAGTTCCTTGTATAATTTAGACTTTTTAACACTGCATGTAGGCTAGAATGATACCGGGCATTCCTTGAAATAAATACTAAGAAACAAGAATTAATCTGCACTGCTGCTTTTTTGGCTACTTAATCCCTAATTTTTTCCTCAAGGTTTTTAGCTGTTAGTATAATATAATAATATAATACAATATAAATAGACTTTAAAAACAACCTATAACTAAATTATTTGTAGAATATGTTAGGTGGATGGATCCTGTCAGTAACACTTAATAATGCTAATAGGTGACACATTTTTTCTGTCAGATAGAATAAAAAAGTTAAAACCATAGTATATTTGGGGAGGGGCATGAAACATTCCAGGATACGTACCGTATCAGCACTTGGATCAATTGGGTCCATAGATTCCATATGAATGCGAAACGAAGCCTACACTCCTGAAGATCTTGGACCTGGCAGAGGGACTAAAACAAGACATGAAAATCAAAAGAACAGCTGTGCACTAGTGGAAGCACTTTAGTCATGGACACGGGCTCTTTGGATCCCATCTGTTGTAAACTAGCAGTTGCCATAGCTAAATAAAGATTAGCAAATTTTGTAAAAAAGATAAAAACCCAAAACTGCTTATGCAAGCTGTTTCTTAGTATCTAAGATACTTCATACATTTCGGACATCTTGTTGTTACAGGCTTGTCCTTTTTTCCAGTAGCAGAATACAGGACAAATTTGGAAAGGTTGGTGAATATCTCCACACCCAGCTTCCACTGTTCTCTCAAATTTCTTTCTTCCTTGTTTTTGATACAACATAGCTTCTTTTGAATCTTTCCTCCATTAAGGAGCACACAATGTTAAATGTGAAAAGAGGAAAGGCAACTTCTGGTTGATTCTAAACTTGAGAAAAAAATGACTTTAAAATCAGTAGCAGTGGTCCTTCACGTAATTAATTAGAGCAGATTAGACAGACCTAGAAAAAATTGTCTCATTTAACATTTCTTTGAAAGTATTCACCTATTTGCTTATTGCTCACCAAGGTAACCTATACTGTTTCCATAATTTAAATGTCAGTGTCTCCTTCTCACATTTGATTCTGTTGGTTTTAGAAACTTGTAGATTAACTCATTTCTGAAGGCTGTCAAGTGATGGAAACAATCTCCAAAATATAGTTCCTTTCTATGCTTTTCAAAGTAATGTGCTACTAGTGATTAACAGAATGGAAATCCCTCAAATTACAAATTTATTTTCATTAAAGGACAGAAATAATGAGCATAGGAGCTGTAATTAGGATGCTGTAATCCACTGATACTTTTTATGTGTGATACTATTCTTTTGGACTCTTGTTTTCCTATAATCTACTCTCCTGGCACGATCATCCTGCAAAGGGCCTTGGGGGAAAATTGAATATGAATGATGCATGTTGAGTTGACATTTTTGTTTTGATATCTACTGAGAGTTGCTACTTTAAGGAGTAGTTTGCACTGTAGGATCTGAGAATGGGCACTATTTAAAGTTTTTTTTTTGAGAACAGAAAAACTATGTATCTTGTCACACATGCTCATTGCAATGGAGCCATCTGACAACTTTAAAACCACTACTGACCTTTACTTTATCCACTGACTCTCCCATCTATGTGGCACTCCTGTATGATGTCTTCCTTGACTTCATATATTTCTCATCTTTAAACAAAGCAGTTTCTTTTAAGACATCACCATAGAAATGAAGTGACTTGGTGACTTTGGAATGAGTAGAAATAAAGAGGAATTGAAAATAGGATAATGATAGTGTGGATGGAGAAATGCAATTCCTGCTATATTTTTGGATGCTTGTAATACGTGGTTGGGGGTCCCTTACTTTTGGATAAGGCTTTTTTTTTAATTTTATTTTTTTTTTGCACTATGACTGCATTGTATTGCACTACTGGAATGTATTCATGGGAACAGAAAGACTAGGGAGTGGTCTCTTTCAGGAGAAAGAGAAAGGGAAGATAAATATTTAGGAGCAAGCCTCTGCAACCATTTCAAGTCAGTCTCATCTAGCAAGGAAAAAATAAAATTACTCCATACCAGTCTGTACTTACAGACACTGATAGCATGACTGAAAGCCTTCTCTCTACTATCAGTGGCTATCATTAATTGAACAAGGTAGCACTACAGCAAAAACAGAAACATTATCCTACAGAAGGTGACTTCCAAATGGTAAACGTTTCAAACAAATTGCCAGGTGGAAACACTTACAAGACCTTTAATTGTTTTGTTAGTGTGACAGAGTTGGAAGAGACCAAAGGGTCTAGCCCTACCCAAAAGGCAGAACTATCCAACTATCAGCTATTCACAGATCCTCCTATGCAATGTAGGCCACAGTGTGCCACGAGCAGACAAAAGGTGGTTACTGGTTACACAGCAGATACCTTTGGGTTACTGAAGAAATCAAACCAAGCCAAATACTGTAGGGATAGAGAGAAAAAATCTGGGTCAGTCTGAGCCAGCTGAAAGTTTCTTTCTAACCCCTAGAAGGGTGAACCATCAGGATGAATACAAATGCCATGGCATACGTATCATTACTTAATGATTGCTTAATGTTGTATGCAACATTCTGTGAAGTGGTGGGGATTTTGCCACATTCAGGAAAATTCAGGAAAATTAAAATAGTAAAATTTTCACCACCACCTGAGAAGATGTTAGGGATGACTGGTTTACCAAGATGTTTCATAAATATTGTGAGAAGTCACCACTTCGTCACCTGCATTCACTGTCAGACTCCTCTGGATACAAGCAAACTAACCCATTGTATCATCCCAAGGTAATTTCAACAGGTCCCATTCTGTCTCTAGTAGGAACACCATATGATGGCCCCAAAGAAAAGGTGAAACTGTTTTAAGATTTTTTTCCTGACCAATGACATAACTAGCTAGAAACTGTAAGATAGCAATTGTGCAATTTGATCTAAATCTTGCACTTAGTGATGTCCTTTGCTTCTTTCAACATGCATTAATTCAGATGGAAATTTACCAAATTTGTTTACAAATGAAAAGATAATCAATGGAACAATACTAACAGAGTCTTGATGTAAAATTATAAGCATACATTTGATAAGTGTTGTCTGAAGAGAGGAAGGGAATGGGCTGGATCTATACAGTATTTTTGAAAAGAAGACAATCCTCAGAGTCAGCTCTGAATCTCTTTTGGAAGCAAGGAACATAGCCAGGGTTTGGATTATGAGATTCTTCAGGAAGGTCCCTCACCTGACTTATCAGGTTTAATATGATTATGAGCTAGAATCAACAATATACAGTTCAGGATTTTTCTATTTTTTTTTGGAAGAATTGTGTTTTTCTTTGATTTTTGGCTAGGTAATGGCAGAGCTGATTTATTTTGGTGAGGAAAGTGTTTCAGTACTCTGGCAAAGATGGGGAAAACTGGGCCATTTTTGAGCCAATAACAATGAAAAACAAAAAGCTGCTTCCTATCCATTCAGAAATCCATTTGTATAACAACTAATAATGATGATGATGGGTAAAGATGAATAACACACAAGCCATTTGTAAGTAACAGAATGGCATTGATTGCAGTAACTAAGCCTAACACAAATGGCAGAGTAATATAAAGTAAGCTTTCACCTTAAATTTAAATTAAAACTGGGCTTGAATTCAGTTTAAAATTTAGCAGCTTCCAACCTCTATTCAACTTCTAAATATTTAAATTTCTTTTTGAAAACTATTTTAAATTTTCCTAGTACTATCAGCTGACTTGGAAACTTAAGAATTATTTTTATGTTTTTATATGACATCATCTATAATGCCAGTTATTAAACATAATACAGCCACAAACAGACTAGATTTAAGTCCACTGTCAGTGTGTTCACCATGATTGAAAGTAAGGATAGACATGCTTCAGCTAGTGATGTAAGATTCCATTCCCTGTCCTGTATTTCCTTTTAGAAAAAGATAAGCCTTCCTGCTCTCATCATTCACTCTACCTTTCATAGTGCTTTATCAGTGCACTATTTCTATAAGATGTACATGTGTAGAAATTAAATTTAAATTAGATTGTCCTTTACTCACTACACATTAATTGTATAATTGCATTTCCAGCTAGTTGACAAATTATTTGGTAGAAGCCTTCCACCCTGAACTGCAGTCTGCTAAAAAGCAATAATATATTTGTGAGGTTGTCTTGTCTTCGTTCTTCATGGTACTTATTGCATGGTAATGGTCAATGTAAAGACAAAAATGTCATTTTCCAGACATTTTAGAACAACAAAAAGAAGTCCATTTCAGATACTGGAGAAGGAGGCATAAAGGAAGTTTCTTACTTCTAAGAAAACACTTTCCCATGAATTGGTCATTCTAAGTTTTATTGAACACATTAGTACTATGTTCCAACAGTAGAGAAAAAAAGTGTTAGTCCTACTTTTCAAAAATAGATGGTCCTAGAAACAGCATTGCAACTCTGTGCAGACCGTTTCCCTGTGCTGCATCCTATGTTCTTCCTTAAAGGAGAAAGTTCAGCTCTTGTGCTTGCTCACAGTGTCTATAAACTCGGCTTGAGATTAACTCAGCAGTCTCTCCTTTCTTGATCCTCTAAGCTGTCCTTAAGATACGCAAGATTCTGAATGTATCAGGAAATCTAAAGCTTTTTTTCCCAGTCTCCAAATACATTTCTTCATTAAAATGGCACATGTTCATTAGCGAGTGGATGGCATTAGTTACTATTTTTGTTGACAGCAATAGTCATATTGAGTTATGACTGCACTGTCAGAAACTGGCAAAATTAAAAAGCTAAGGTCAGTGTGCTCGTGATGAATACAAATCTAAGGCCTTTTCCAAAGTGGTTTTGCCCTTGAATATGTTTGTTGTTGTTCAAATGAGTAATTTGTTCTAGAAGTAGGATAGCATAAAGCTACTAGTAATAAGTTTCCTAGTTCTGGGTTTGTTTTTGTTTTCTTTGACAAATGTTATTCTACTGTAGACCAAAACAGATCTTTATTTTAATCTCAAAAGGCTAGTGAGTAAGAAGTGAAAACCTGAAATAATAAATGAGCAGGAAGTAGAAGAGCCATGATTAACTAAGTTAAAATAGAAATGTCCAAATAGCCTTACTCATTTTTTAACTCATCCAGTTACAGAGGGTTAGATAGCTTTCTTTGCTCATGCTTGCTAATAGTCTGTGTCTGTACAGTTGGGGGTTTTATGTTTGTTTTTTGGCTTTGCATTTGCACATTGTGTTCTCTTTTTAAATACCCAATTTTATTGTATTGTATCATTACAAATCTGGGGGTTTCGCTTTGAAGGATGTGTAAAATAGTCTTTCTGTTTATTAGGAGGAAAAGATGCACTGGAAGTAAAATTTGAAGATATTTAATTATTACAAAGGAAAATGCCTATTTACAGAAAGAATAGGCTAAGCAAGCTCCCTTTATTCCCCATTATTTGAGGTGGATGGGCTTTACAAAGCATCTAAAACATGAAAGGCGCTAGAAGCAAGAACCCCAGAATATATAAGCAGCCGTATTGGGTTTGACCATTCCTACTTGGAATACCTGTCCCGGGTGGCTTCCATGTCAGGCTCCAGAGTATGCCACAAAAATAAAAACTGCAAAGGATTTTTTTTAAAAAATCAGCTATAGTATAAAAAGACATAAGGAAACAGTAAGCAAGTCACATGGGGTGTAAAACTAGTTATGTGTGAGTTTGCAATCAACTGCAATTACCAGTGTAACCAATCCATTTTAATAATGATAGGGTAAAGTGCAGTATTATACAATATCCATTTGGGCTAAATGTAAAACTGTTGTAGAAATGACTTCCATCTTTCGAGTCCCACTTTTGCTTATTGAGTATCAGCTACGAACTGATAATGACTTGATTTTAATATTGATATTCTGTCCTTGAAGGAAAATGGACTTCCTCATATTTGACTACTGTGATCCTCCCCCCCACCCAAAAAAGTTCCCTGTCCTCTTGCACTTTGAGGGTACATGGAAATGCCCTCTCCATTCTTTAAAATGGCTACGAAGTTTTTTAAGGAATTGAAATATTTAAAATGGTATGTCAGGTCTTTGCCTCCTATCAACTTGTTCTCCCTGTAGACTATTCAACCCTAAAAACATTTTTCTTCCTTGTTTCTATCAGTCAAGTACAGTGAAGTTGATAAATTTGCTGAAATATGATACACAACTTGCCAGTTTTCCCCGTGTCCCTGTATCTGGGTCCCATCACAATACTTTTGGAGTCTACTGATTCACAAATTCTGTTTGCTTAATCATCGGTGGCGGAGGTTGGTTTTTACTTTGTTCTCCTAAAACTATGTGGAACAGAGTGGGAAAGTTGGCTGTTTTTTTAACTTCACAATCTTAATAGTTGGTTTATATCTTCCATGTTTTATGCAAAAATTAATTCAATAAATATTTGTGCCCTAGGTTGAAGGTTACATGTTTAGGAAAGCAACAAAATGGTTGGAATTTTTTCTACATTTTTTGTGAAGACTCTTGGAAAGGAAGGGTACATATTTTTGTTGTGTAATATTTTCTATTTTTGAATGCATTTTCTTGGTACAAGACTGTTTTGTGGATTTTTTTGGTGAGAACATTATTTAAAAAAAGAAAAGAAAGAAAAAATAATTGAAAAGTTTGCCCTTAAGGATATGCTGCAGTCTTGAGTTTTTTTTTAAAAAATGATGTGTTAAAGTTGGGGGATTGTATTGTTGTTTTCTTTTGTAATTGTTACAAGAAGTTTGTATCCACTGCTGTTTATTTTGTTTCAGATGAGTAAGTAAAGGGATTGTTTTCGTTTTATTTTTTTAAAGTTATTTATGAAATGTCTAAAACACTGGACTGTGAGTTTGTGTACTACCCCTGTGTCTTTATAGAGCTGTTGGTGACCCCATTTCCCATCCTCCTACCTTAAGGTTGATGAACTTAGGTGAATACAATACTGAGTGTACAGATGAATTTTTTAATTCATTGTTGCAGGCAGGGTGGAAATACCAAAGGTGAAAGTGCTGTACACATTGATCACCCAGATTTATCTCTCCACCTTGCTGATTTTTTTTCTAATGAGAAGGGGGTTTCTGTGACATATTGAGTGGGTTCCAAGATCCTCCTGTGAGAGCCCTGTTTTCTGGTAACACTTATGACCAGACAAACCATCCAAAGTCCTGGATGTTGCACCTCTTTCAACTTCATAATAAAAAGCATGGTGGTATTTCACACATCAACCCTTCTGCTTGTGCCTAATGGGACAAACAGCAAGTATTACTTTCAAATATTTTTCCTTTCAAGAAGGTGGAGAGGTAGGGTTCTAATTTTTTTCTTCCTGTATTGTTTGAAGAAAATAATAACACTTAAGGTTGCAATCTTGAGAATACTTACTAAGGAGTATGCCCTATTGAATAACATAGGACTTACTTCTGAGAAACATGCATAGTTTTACAGGTTACCCTGTAGAACTGTGGAATGCACTCCTTTTGGTGAGTGTGGAAGGGAACAGGGAGAAACCAACAGCCATAACATCATAAACTGGAGATACGTAAACTGAGATACGTTCAAGGACGAGCATAATCTTTTCTATTCCTGACATACAACACTGCCAAATCCTGAGCATGTCAAGCATACAGAAAGCTGAAAAATGGTCTTCTCTTCTCCTTCCCTTTTTTCTTCCATGTTTAATTCCTTCAGTCTTTTGCCATTCTTCTGTCACTACAGATCTCTTTTTTGTGGGCATACGCTCCCCATGGGCACATTTCCATCTTCCAGAAAAACTGTCCTTGTTTTCCAAACCTGAGTCCAGTCAGTCAGGACTGAGTAAAATCATGTGCCTTCTTTTCCTGTTTCAATATACAACTAAACCTTCCTTCCCTTTAATTTATTCACAAAAGAGAGGAAATGTTCTCGTTCTCCCCATGTGTCCAGCAAAACAATTGCTGGAAGCTGTGGCCATTGATTCCCTATTCATATTAATGTCTAGGTCTTCCCAGAAAAACATCTTCCCAGACTCCTGCGCTCACAATTCAGTTTACCCAAACTAACATTCAAAGGGCTTGAGGCATTTTTACTCCCATTTCCACTGTAGCCCAGTGAAAATTTCCTATGTAGAATGGGTATTTCCTATGTAGAATTCACATTTTTTACAAAGGTATACTGCAAAGCAACACCCAGTTTGTGGCCTTACAAGACTTATATCACCAAAACTGGCAGTCCTGTTACTGTCCAAATTTTGTGGTGTCTTCATTCAAAAATTTACATACCCTAAAGTTACTCTGAGGTCTAAAGTGGTAGCCTAGAGATCAAAAATATTTAGACTTCATGGTGTTGTGCTTCCCTTGTTTAGTCCAGAACATTGCTGCCTCTTTGCTTTCCTCCACGCTTTTCTGTTTTTCTTTGCTTTTCCAGTCATCTTATGATTATGAATGGATAAAGAACCCCCTGGTGATCAGGAAATGATTTGGGGGAAGACAAAGTCGCAGTCACTGTGGACCTTTGGAGGTGGAAGGGTATTTTCACAGCCATGTCAGTGTTGGGCTTAAATGTAGTCAACTTGGCATTATGACCTCCAGATCAGACACTGAGGAGGGAAACAGTTAATTTTGGCCTAATGGACAATCTGATGTCATATAGCTGTTCTTGTGCAATAACTAAAAAAAAATATCTATCCATATATTCAATAGCAGTAATTATTTTATTCCTAAATTATTTTAATAACTAATAATAACCCTGTGTTCCTATTTGACTATATGTGTGAATGTATGTAGAAACAAAGAATACTGATCTAGAGGTCTTTGGTGCTGATAAGACTAGAAATTAAATCCCTTTTCCAAGACCTAGTTTTGACACATGTAAAATGTATATGAATAAACCTGTATCACATGCAATATCTCAGTGTAGTAGGGAAGAGAATCTTGAGATTTCTACAGTGCCTTATTTCTAATAGATGCTGGCACACATACACACACACTCATCTCTTGCAGTCACAGGTCCTTCTTTTAAAACACAAACAACTTGAGAAGGCACCCCAACAGTGCCACAGCAGCAAAAATTAATTTCTGTATGTTTCAGAACTTTATGTAAGTTCTGAAGTTCTGTACAAAGAGTTCTAAATTTACTTTTAAAAAACCTGAAATATCAGAAATTTGAAATGAATCCCTTCCACCTGTTTTGGGTCACCTGTGGTGTTGTGATATTTGTCTGAGACAAGTTGCCTCTTTGATCTTGCCATTACCCCTTTGCAGTTGACATTGCTCAATCTATATGAGTCAGACATTTTCACTTGTGTTTTCCAAAGGGCAAGTGAATGCCCGGTTTGTTTTGCATTAAATGCACTTTAAAAAAACTTTTTTAAAAAAAGTTGAAGACTATTTCATGTGCACAGAGGAAAGATAGTGCACTAACGTCTGAACCCAGTTCACTTTATCTCCAGTTGAAATATATTCTCGTGTGTGAAGTGATTACAGAGATGTATTCACCCATATGCACACAAAAGTGTGGATGGAGATTATCCTCTCTTTCCATACCCGCAAAAACAGATCTTACACAAACATAGAAGCAGCAGAGGAATTAATTGTTGGACTCTTGAAACAGATCACAAATACAAACAGCTAATTGCAAGTGACTTTGGTCCTTTCTGTATGTTCAATAACTACAGTAGGAGTGGATTGTAACCAAGAAGAAAAAGGAACGGTGCTAAATGAAAGCAACTGAATGATTGGGCAAAACTATTGCAGTCTAATGACACAGTTCAGGTTCTGCACCTTTGATTTGTTTTTAGTTCATTGGCCCACCCCGCATATAATAATGATTTTAAAAAACTGTAACAAAAAGTCCTTGTTTATGGAAGATGTCAGAAATCTCTTAACTTTTGGCCTTGCTCTCAATCACCACGTGCAAAAATCTGTACTTTTCTAAACTAAACTTTTTTAAAAAATAAAACCTTTTTAAAGCACCTTAATGTGGCCTCCCATTCCAGGAGTGGTGGTCACCTTTTTTCCTTTGAGCACCTTATAGATGTGTTATGCTATCTGCTGTCTTTTTGTTACCTGTTGGCTGAATGGCTAGCTGTTAACATATTCAAATGTGTGCAGGAGCAAGGTATGGCTATGTGCTTTCCACACACATGCCATCATATGTTACAATGCCTATACACTTGTACACATGCAAACACACACCAGTGAGAACTTTCTGTGAGTGGAATTCCATCCATATTTTCCCATTACTCAGTTCATCATTTTGAGGGGTTTCACTAGGTACCTTCCAGTGCTATGATTCCAATACTTACCCTATCTCATACTTTTCTAGTTTCAAAAACAAAATTTAAAAACTATTCCTACAGGAGTAGATAATTTCATAAAGTAGGCAAAAAAGACCCTCAAAGTCATTAATAACTGAATGGGAAATTTCATTCAAGACTAAATCCTGCAGTCTTTGCACAACTAAAAACATTGATTTTTCGAGAGTAAAGGCTTCAGGAAAAAGTCCCATTTGGGCAAAGATGCTTTTTTCAGAGCAGACTAGTTTCTGCCTTATCCAAAGTGTGTTGTAGTGGCTGTAAGTGTACTTATACATACACACAAACACACCCTTATACAGTGAGACATGGTTTGAGAAAATGAGAAGAGCAGGTCAAAAGTTTTGAGGGAATATTGAGTTCCTTTTTTTTCTCTCATTTTACTCTGTAAATGGTATGTCAGTTATAAAGCAAGAAAACCGAAAATTGTTTAAAAAAAACCTTGCATACGCCTTTCTATCAAGTGCTTTAAAATATAGAATAACTACACACATCCTGCCAGTTTTTTCTTACAGTGAGAGTATCCTTACCTGCCATTTAATATTAGCCTCGTATTTTTCTCACGTATATTTACCTGTGACTTGTATTTGTTATTTAAAACAGAAAAAAGAAAAAAAAAGAAAATTAACTGTAGCGCTTCATTATACTATATTATTATTATTATTGTGACATTTTGGAATACTGTGAAGTTTTATCTCTTGCATATACTTTATACGGAAGTATTACGCCTTAAAGATACGGAAATAAATTTTACAAGGTTTCTGTTTTGTGTGGAAGAGTAATCGATGTTGCTAAGAATGATGTTTGTTATTTTGGGTTTTTCTTTTTTTTAATGTTACCAGCACTTTTTTTGTAAGTTTCACTTTCTGAGGTATTGTACAAGTTCACACTGTTTGTGAAGTTTGAATATGAAGGAATAATTAAAAAAAAGAAAGAAAGAAATTGCTGTCTCTTGATTTATTATCTTTCTGGCTAAGTGAAATGAGCATGTGGAAAATTAAACCTCTCTGACAAATGTAATATTGTGAATGGACAGTGTAAGTAACATGTTTATGTAGGTAACATAACTAAGACGTCACAGATTTCCTGCCTGTGTGTATATAGATGTCATATAGATTTCTTGTGCTGTTGTGCCTCACTCCAGCCCAACTAAAGGAGCAAATGAATGCATGTGAGAATCAGTTCTGTGTCTGTAAATGAACAGGGACATTTGTACCATATTCTACTAAAATATCCCTATTACTTACTTAATTTATAGACCATCTTTCTTGCTGATATTTGAGGTGTACTAATCTCGAAGTATAATTTAAAACAGTGCAATGAAAACCATATAATACATATAAATCATGTATTATGTACAATACAAGTACTATGTACAAAATTAGAAATCGCAGTGAATATTTACCTCACATTCAAACACAACAAATAATGCAATAAAACAGGGTTACAAAACAAAAACCATGTAATGCATATATAGCAACCCTGAGCCTTTCGTATACCTTGCCACACACCCCAAACCTCCTTTCCAGGGTTGGGGCTTCCCACAGAGATACAGGCCGGTCACCACTATTTATTTATTTATTTCATTTCTAGACCGCCCTCCCCATCAGACGGGCTCAGGGCAGTGTAACAGCATACAATTTGTAACATACAGTTTTAAAACAATAAAAATATTATAAATAAACATTAAAACACTCCCATGGACAATAAAATTTCTCTCGGTTGGTGGAATAAATATTAAAATACAGCATTTTAGGCACGGCTCAGTTCTTACATAATGACCTGCGTCACACTTTTCCTGCATGGGTGGTGGATGGTCTTCAGTGTTATGGCTGGCAAGAGGACAGCCTAACCCCCACCAAATGCCTGGCGGAACATCTCTGTCTTGCAGGCCCGGCAGAAAGATAACAAATCCCGCCGGGCCCTAGTTTCCTCGGACAGAGAGTTCCACCAGGTCAGAGCCAGGACCGAAAAGGCCCTGGCTCTGGTAGAGGCCAGACGGACCTCCGTGGGGCCAGGGACCATCAGCAACTGCTTATTAGCTGATCGAAGCGACCTCTGGGGAACATATGAGGAGAGGCGGTCCTGAAGGTATGCTGGGCCCAGTCCGCATAGGGCTTTGTAGGTCAACACCAGAACCTTGAACCAGACACAGTACTCAACTGGTAACCAGTGTAGCTGACGGAGAATGGGTGTTATATGTGCCATGATTGGAGCTCTGGCAACCACTCGTGCAGCTGCATTCTGAACCAGCTGCAGTTTCCGGATCCACAATCCATCTGTCTAGCCTTCAATTTAGCAAGTAGAAAGCCCTGACCCAAATCCTCACAGGGTCTCACAGGTATTAAAATTGCAACTCTATTCCCTTATAAAAATGTTCTCCTGAAATATTCCATTTTATACATTCTGAAAACCAATAGGAGCCTTACTGACCTCATTAGGCAGGCCATTCCACCAGGTGGCAGTCACAACAGAGAATGATCAGGAGAGGGCAGCTTTTGACTAGCGATTTGAAGGGTAGCAATTGATAAAGGGGCGAAGTTTTAGCATTCATTTGACAGTAATCCCCAGTTTACCATTCTCTTACTGCTGTACTACCACCTGCTGCCAGCAATCTGAATTCTGTCCATCTAGCACCTCCTCCATTATGCAGGTTACACGACTTAGTTGATGCCAACGGTGATCTGGAGGAAAGTCCCATTTCTCTTGCAAAAGAATACATCCACATGCATTAGATGGCCGTTTCAGTTCCCTCCTGTAAGTGAAGCCCATTTTGAAGACAACTGAAGACAGTCAGGAGCAGGAGTGGTGGAAGCTGATACCTACCTATCTCATTAGAGGGTGGCCTGCAAAGAGTCCAAAAAGACACAAGGGCAGTAATGGCTAATGTTCCATAACTACAGCAAACAGCAAGTGAGCTTAAAATTCTGCAAATGGTATGGTTGCAGTTCCCCCAGTTTCCTCTCCCTTTGAGGTTCTCATATGATAGGATGTATTTGATGAGGGACATAGTATAGCTACTGAACTACTGCTTACACATCCTTTGTAGGGACCTGCACTGTAACAGCATCTCCACTGCTGCTGGGGCAGGTCTGATCCTGCAAGGCAGTAGGCCTTGTTCGGCCAGTAGTACTAATGTGCAACTGTTACTCTTCTGGGGCGGTGTTGAGCTCTGTGTGGCTCCTACTTGTGGGGAGGTGGGTTGCACTGATTAACCAGTTTCAGGTGGGTAGTTGTGTTGGTCTGCAGTAGAACAGCAAGATTTGAGTCCAGGGGCACCTTAAAGACCAGCAATATTTTCAAGGCGTAAGCTTTTGAGGGTCAAAGCTCCCTTTGTCAAACAAAAGCACAACAGGAAGCTGACAGGTTTATGCTGCTGTCGAATCTGCAGTGGAACTCCTTTTTCTGCATTGTCCACACATAGTACTAGCCACTATTGAAGATGTAAGGGTAGCTGAGGCAATGCCTGGTAGGTACTGGAGAGATAGAATAAGCAGTTGTAGCTGTCACAGCCTGAAGCAGAATCCTCTACCATACTTCCATGTGTGAGGTTCATTGCACCCCCAGTGAAAGAGAATGGAGTCTCTCATTGAATGCTGATGTCATGAAACAGTGTACCTCTAAGAGTTCTGAGAACAGCAGAATTATCAACATGCCAACACAATGTTTGTTTTCTCCCTTGTTTTTTTGTGAAAAGTCCTCTGCTTTGCAGGGAAATGTTCTTTCTGTGGGGTTCCCTTCATCCAGTTTTCTCCAACCCAGGTGTCTACTGTGGGACGAAAGATACATTGCCTCTATACCATGTGCCCTATTGTCTGAGGTACAGAAGTTATGATTGGGGTGTATATAGTGTTTGGGAGAGTTCTGATTGGCTGCAGACTCATTTAGCATTTTAAGTGGCACAGGGCTTGGGGTAAGGCTGTGCTTTTTAATTTCAGTAATATTGAATTTTTCCAGTGTTAATAATTGCAAGCAAAAGCCTATTTCCCTAACCTCTATGATATCCAGGTTACAGGAAATAGGGTGCCATTCTGTCTTATAGCAGGCAGAGGGGGTGTGAGCGACAGAATGTATAAAACAAGGAGAAAGAAGAAGACCTGCTGCACAACTGTGTTACCTTTCATAGAGATCCAAAATGGTCGTACCCAACGTGGCATTCCTGCTTATCTATCCCCACATCCTTAGAAGGACTATTGCTTCCATAAGACTTATGTATCAACACTTCACTTTGTACTATTTAGTTTAATAATAAATCTCTAGGAATCCCAGTCAGGTTGTCTGAAATGTGTCCAGCAGCTTCTAACGTTATAGACCATTTAAACTTGTTTTGCGCAGTTCTTCTTGTTCCCACTTGGTGTCCCAGTGGGACCATGTGGAAGCAATGGGTACTCTATTGAAAGGCAAGCAACAAGAAGACTAACACCGTATCTTTAAAAAGATATTTGCAAAGACAGACTAATCAGTACTGCAATGGCAACACGGTCTGAATCTGTCAGAAGATACAAAGGAAGCAAAGTGGTGAATGGATTATTAAACATTAAGACTAACCTCAAAGCTAAAACATATTTCCTCAGTAGCCAGCAGTTTCTTTTTTTTCACAGTGGAAAATCCACTCCTCATTCAAGTACAGATTCCAACTTAAATGAACTATTGCAGCATTCTGGATCAGAGAGAGCATAAGAAATGTAACCATGTGTTTATTCACTTCATTTATAGTCCACCTTTCTCATTGAGCCTTAAGTCTCATAAGAATTGTTTCCTCCTCACACAAATCTCCCTGTGGAGGTACACTGGCTTACCTTCAAATATTTTAAATTAGTGTGGGAAGAGAAAACTTATTTGTACTATTCTTCCACATTTATAATATCCAAAGCCACACTCAAATCTGATGAGATTTGAACCTGTTATATGGCTGTATTTTTTGTTGCCTTTTAAAGTTTAATTTTTCTATTTAGACAAGAAAGTTAATCATAAGCAATCCACATGACTTTTACTTCCGGTGGCACGTGCTTAAATTCTTTCTTCAGAAACTTTTTTTCCCTTTCTACTCTTTCATGAACAGCATGTCATATCCTAAATCTTATGCTGGGCATCAAACCTTGACTGTATTAGGAACTCATGTAATTTGATTAAAATTTCAGCATGTACCACTGTGCGTGAAAATGTATATAAAATGTTGTATAGATGGTATTTAACACCGAAGAAGTTGGCCAATGGTAATAGCCAGATGTCTGATAAATGTTGGAAATGTAAGCAGCATGAAGGTTCATTCTATCATATGTGGTGGACTTGTGATAAGGCTAAGGAGTTCTGGGGGGATATAGTAAAAGTTATGTCAGATATTTTACAAAGGAATATAAATAAAACCCCGGAATTGCTGTTATTATGTGTGAACCTAGAAGATTTTGATAAAATGGACAGAGTTATGGTGTTTTATATGATCACGGCGGCCAGAATGTGTTATGCACAGTTGTGGAAGACTCAGGAGATACCATCTATGGAAGATTGGATTTTGAAAGTTTTGAATATGGCAGAAATGGACAAATTAACAAGGAAATTGAAAGAACAAGAAGAATTGGATTATACATTAAGTTGGGAAAAATTCAAGAAATATGTGGAGAAAAAGTGGGACATGAAGGGGAAACTGTGGTCTTTGGAGAATTAAAGGGGAGATAGAAACTTACTTAAGGTCAAAAAGGGGTATATTTTATTTTATTGTATTTTATTGGATTAGTATGGAGTTATAGTGTTATAGTAATAGGTACTTAAGGAATAGAATGTTACACATATATATGTATCTTTTTTTTTAGTTAGTATATTTAGTAGTACTTATGTACTTATATAATTTTTATATTTTTAATTAAGATAAGTAATATAGGAAGTATAGATAGTTAAGATGAGTAAAGAGATTTGATTAGTATGCATAACATAGATATATAGTATAGACTTTAAGAATCTATATGATATACTTTTTAGATTAAGTTGGGTATGGAAAACTGCTGGGAGTCACCAGAAAAGGGGGGGGGGGAGGATGGGGAAAATGTTATGGGGTAGATAATGTTATTGATTTCTGTGTATGTTTGTGAACCCATCCAATAATTTTTTTTTTAAAAAAAAGGAACTCGTGTAATTTGAAACCAGGCAGAGAAAGCTTTTTTTAAAGATTGTAAGACATTCCTTGTAAGCTTCTTGTTAATTTTTAATTAACATTTTATTGAACTTCTTTTACATTTACAGTGTAGCAGGAGAAGAACAAAGAGTGACTTGGTTCCAATATTGCACTTAACCAAATATACCATGAGGACTCGTCATCCTGTCTAGTTTTCCCTATATTCTAAACTATGCAGCTTCATGATAGATAATTAGAAGAGTTAAACACTAGAATAATTTTCTTCTTCCTTTCCTGACCTCTCTCTTACACACACATGTGTGCATGTAATTGTCCATGCAAGTGCATATATGTATGAAAATTAAGAACAAGTATGTTGACTAGACATGGGCACGAAGAAAAAAAATGAACACGCTGTTCGTGGTTTGTTGCCACCAATGAACACAAACAGAAGAACAGTAACATGTCCCGTTAACAAACGTGTTCAGTATTCATTGTTCATGGGGGACAAAACAGCCCTTGTTGGACTTAGAGAGCCCATATTCACGGGGAGTGTTCAGCAGGCTCTCCTCCAGCCATCACCCAAGTTTCATCAAGATTGCAATATGAATCTTGGAGTTATACATTCCCAAATCCAATGCCCCAGGAAACTCCCATTCGACACAATGGGAGCCACCAGTTGACTTTTGCCCCGTGTACAAGCAGTGGACTCAAGGGGGCAGGGGCTTTGGCCGCTTGCTGGTGGCACCCCCCATGTGCCCACCTGCCAGGCCTCCCAGAGGCTACTTTCCTGATGGAAGTAAGTAAGGTGGGTGATGTAGGCGGCTGCCAGGTATAATTGGTGTACTTGATGAATGTGTATTCGCAATAGAGAGCACGCTCCTGAGGAAGCAAGGACGAAATCTGTGGAGAGTAGCCGGCCCCAGATTGGGCGTGAAGAGGATTTTTCCATCAGCCTCGCTACTTCGGTTCCTTTACTCGCAGAGGAATTTGAGAATCATAAGAAGAAAGACATGGTTATAAGGACATCTTACTAAAAGAAAAACATTTTATTGCTCCCGGTTGTGAGTTGTGTTCCACCAATTCTGCATATTTAATCAACATTGACTGTGAGCATTGTAGAAATATGTAGTGTGCACTGTTCTTCATGAGCTGTATATTATGAACTGTGGATATTTTTGTGTGATATATGCATATGAAATGAGTAGCACTTGCACTTTAGAATATAATTGGACAGAAATGGGTTTATATTGAGCTGTTTTTCTTCCCGTGGGCTTTACCCTGGTTGTTTCGCTGATTTGTGACGGGAGTAGCCATTGTTTCGACTTCGGGCTCTGGAGGAGGAGCTGCAGCAGGCGCCCGCGCAGCCTTTCCCCGGCCCATCACCAGGCTCGGGGAAAGAGCCACGGCAGGTGTCCACGCGGCCTTTCCCCGGCCCCTCACCAGGCTCTGGAGGAGGAGCTGCAGCAAGCGCCTGCGCAGCCTTTCCCCGGCCCATCACCAGGCTCGGGGAAAGAGCCGCGGCAGGCGCCCGCACGGCCTTTCCCCAGCCCCTCGCCGGGCTCTGGAGGAGGCTCCCACGCGGCCTTTCCCAGGCCCTTCACGGGGCTCCGGAAGAAGAGCCATGGCGGGCACCCACTCGGCCTTTTCCCGGCCCCTCACCTGGCTGGGGAGGGGGAAGAGCCGTGGCAGGTGCCCATGCGGCCTTTCCCCGGCCCCTCGCCAGGCTCTGGAGGAGGCACCACGGCAGGCACCCTCGCGGCCTTTCCCCGGCCCCTCGCCGGGCTCTGTAAGAAGAGCCATGGCAGGCACCCACATGGCCTTTTCCTGGCCCCTTGCCAGGCTCTGGGGGAAGAGTCGCAGCAGATGCCCATGCAGCCTTTCCCAGGCTCTTTGCCGGGTGTGGAAGAGGAGCCACGGTGGGCATCCACAAGGCCACAAAGTCTTGCATGGCAAGGAAAATTCATGACAGAGCTAGGGTCTGAATCTGGAAATTTTACACGGGCTGGTACGATAGGCTGTCCTCTAGTTAAATTACTCCATGGGGAGTGGGGAACTGAGGCCTCAGTTTTACCAGTATTTTTGTATATCAATGGCATTCTGCTTATATCTTCAGGGGAGAATAGATCATTCCAGTACAGTGTAATAAAACAGAATGGCAAGCAAGGAGAAGGCAGGACTTCAATGCTGACTTTATGCTTTATGACTTGATTTCATTTCAAAGATTCCATGACCATAACTCACAAAGAGAAGAGGAAAGAGTTTTAAAGCCATGAAGCCTCTAGGGTGACTAAAGGCCAGTTCTAGGCTGTTCCAAATGAGCCGCTCTCAGCTGGAAGCTAAATAGGTGCTCCCCCTGCAACTTCAGCCAGCTTTCTTCTTCTTTCTGCAGACCTGGCCACAGAAGAGACAGGAAATGCCAATAGACAGAGCAGAGGTAGAGGGAGGGATGACTGCACATCACATTCTGTTTAGGATTTGCTTGTGGGAGAATAGGAACTCTTACTGAAGCTCTGTTACCAGAACTGCTCTTTATTATAATGGGGAATTAGCTATAGCAGTCTGTAACTTAAAATTAAGCGTGGATCATAACCTATGTATACGGAGGTCCCGATCCCAGACACTCTAGTGAAAAAGAGGCAGACAACAAATAAGTTCCAAACACGTGTATTTAGTGTGGCGTAAGCCTAAACTTGCACAAGCATACAAGAGAACATACAAGATCTAAGAAATACAGAGTAGGAAATACAGAGACGTTCGCATTAGCGGGTTCCTAACGATGATAGGGGAAATACTCACTTATCCTGGAGCGAAGCAGAGACACAGCAGCGAGGGTGGCCCAATGCCAGCACTGGGACCACAGACGGACAGCAAGGAAGTCTGGATAGGAATGGCCTAAGCCACAGACAGCGAGGGGTTCTGGATGGGAATGGCCTAAGCACCGAGTGGTCTGGGAGACCAGCTTAAATACCCCAAAACGTACCCTGGGGCTGGTGCTGTACTTGGTGGTTCTCACAGTTTAAAACAAAGGTTCTAATGGGCTACTGAATGGCTTGGATGGGCCACTTTGGTAATCAGATTGCGATAAGTGACACCTCAGGAAGAGGGGACAAAAGAGGGAGGGGGAAATCCAAGTGGGCTGAAAGGATGTTCCAGCGGACAGGGCTTGTCCTGATGTCATCAGCTCTGGAATGCGGAGGTTTCTTTGAGATGCATTCTCTAAGTGCTCGGGATGGTCGGCACTTAGTTCTTCTCCGGGGCGGCTCCTAAGATATGCAGAGCGGGGCGAGGGGCTCTCGCTGCGGACGTGGTGTGCCCGCTTCGCCGAAATGGCTTCCCAAAGCAGTCTTTTTCCCAGGGTCTTCTGGCTGCCTAAGAACATGGGTGCCGGCTGGGCATAGCTGGGGCTGGATAGCAGGCTGCCCGGTAGCGAGGGCAAGCTCGGGGACCGGCCCGCGGGAGGCTCCAGGCGGGAACTGACCAGGGAGCGCCTAGCCAGGCTCGCTGGAGGTTTCCCCGGCAGGCGCCCGGCTGCTAGCAGCGGCTTGGGCCCATATGAGGCAGGCTTCCATGGAGGCAGGGGGAACAGCACGTAAAACACAGTCCAAAGCAGGGAACAGGCACGGTCCGTGGCAGATGGCAATGCAGGCACGGGGCACACTTGTAACAGAGTCCAAGCGCACACTGGGAATTCCAGATACAGGGCAGGGCAGGGCTGCCCAGAAAGAGAGTCCTTTGTGCAGTTATCCAAACATGGAGTCAGTAAACTACACAGTCTATTACAGCAGCAAGGTAATAAAACAGCAGGCAGGAAACTGACACGTGTACTAGAGCACACACGTGCAAAGCAATCTTTGGTGCAGCAGTGAAACAGTAATGCAGGAAACTTTAACACAGTTCATAGCAGGCTTTAAAGCAGGGGAGGGGGCCTACTTGGCAACAGCTCATCTGCCTGATGTTGCCCAAAATGCAAAAAAACCCTCTGGCAATACACTGATACATGTGGAAAGAAATGGTGTCTGAAACACTCGCAGGCATGCTTCACAACACCTTTTTATATAAAACATAGAAGGGAACAGCCAGAGAGTAAGTGCATTGCGGGGCTGGATGATGCACAATTCTTCTCCGTAGATCCAGAGGAGTTAGCTGTGTTAGTCTGTAGTTGCAAATTAGTAAAGAGGCCAGTAGCATCTTTGAGACTAACCCATTTTATTGAGGCATAAGCTTTTGAGAACCACATGCCTGAGTGAGTGTCATCAGCATATTGATGGCACCCAATACCAATGCCTCAGACAACCTAAATCAAAAGTCTTTTAATCAAATGGATTCTGGTTTTTGAAAAGACGCGTTCACAACTTGCAAGTTGCTGCTCACAAATTGGATTTCTGGCTCACAACACTGCACCACTTAGAGGGAACATTGCTGGCAATGTATCCATATCATATCTGTTAGAAACTAATATCCAGACCAAAAAAAAGTATTAGCTTGAATACATATTTAATAATTTTTAGTCAATCCTAGCCAGAAAATATCTGGCCAATTACATGATGCCAATGTGCTGTATGTGGGGCTGCCCTTGAAACGTGTTCAGAAACTTCAATTTGTGCAGAATGCTTCAGCCAGGATGTTGACTGGAATGCCTCACAGGAACCATATCACTCCTGTCTTGTTCCATCTATACTAGCTCCCAAGCTGTTTCCAGGAACAATTCAAGGTGCTGGTCCTGATCTTTAAAACCCCGTATGGTTTGGGACCAACATTCCAGATGGAAAGCTACCCAACCACTACAGTCATCTTGGGAGGCCCTGCTTTGGATGCCCCCATCTTCCAAGATTAGGCAGGCAGCAACCCCGGAGAGGGCTTTCTCAGTCATTCCAAAATGTCCTGGAACCCAGGAAGACTCGTCTGTCTCCTTCTATTGCCATCTTCTGCCAGTGGATGAAGACTTTTTTTTTCCATTTGGCATTTCCTCAGCGATCCCTCCTTCCAATGTTTTAATTGTAGTTTTTATATTTTTGTATGTATTTTAGATCTGGTTTTAATGATGTGTTTCTATTCCATTTTAATGATTTTTAAGATTTGATTTTATGATGTATACTTTAATTTGTTAGCCACCTTGATGGCCCTCATAAGAGCAGAAATGTACTCCATGAGAGAGAGCAGAAAGGTACTCTTTTACCAAGAGAGTTATCAGACACTCCAAAAGGTACTTATTTGCTACAATACAAAACAGAATTACTCAGTTAGGTGTATGATGTTTACAGGGAAGTGTTTTTAAAACTTCCTAACATCATACAATCAGACCAACTTTTTCCACACAGTGCAGGATAATTTACTTGTTTAGAGGAAGTCAACTGTTAAACTTTTAAATTAAATTCAAAGTCCAGCTTCATTAAAGCCTCAATCCAGTTAATACTAGTTGTGAACAACTGAAAGCAATTTGAACTTCAAAACCCAAGATGCTTAAGTTAGTTATGAGTGATTTATTCCAATAGCTTCCATGGACATCTGTCTGTCTGTCTGTCTGTCTGTTAGGGCAGATTACATTGTATATGATCAGAAGTTGGAACATTCAATTAATAATGCAATAGGGTATACAAATGCAAATTTACAAAGACTGGAAACAAGTAGAAATGAAATACACAGCTGAAAACAATGCTGAAACATGCCTAAGCAATTAAATATTAAATATTAAACAGCACAAAAACTTCCCATTAGCATACTACAACAACCAACAGTATACCATAGTATAGTGTACCATCCTTGTCCCTTTACCAAATGCATCTCTTTTAACCATTTCCTTACAGTACAGCCCTCCTACGTGTGTAAAAAAGCCTTCCTGAATAATAATAATAATAATAATAATAATAATAATAATAATAATACATAACTAACTTCAGTTGGATTTGGGATCTAAGAGTAGTTACACAATGAAACTAATAATTTCTGAAAGACTTTTAAAAAAGAAATTCTATTCAAACAGAATTAAAATCAGGCAGACCCATTTTACCTTCCCCTGTAGATTCTTTGGTACAAAAAGGGGTACTTGTACTCACCAGAGCTACTAAGAGGCAAAACACAAGTGATGCAGCTCTCCTGTCATCTTGTTCCTTTCTTCTAAAAGCCAGACTGGAGTGCCGATTTTATCTGGGAGGGGACACTAATGGAATGGTATTTCTGACCCCTCTCCAGTGCCATTTCTCCAATTTAAATCCTTCACCTCCAAAGCAGCTGTTAGTAGGAATATGAACTTGAGCATTAATCAATAGCCAGACAGCATATATTCTCCATTTTTGTATGTAGTTACTATTTTATTTGTTTATTAGCTGTATTTCTAGTCCATACAAGAGACATCTAATAAGTATAGTATATGTCTACACAATCAAAATGAGGAGACAGTGAATGAGCAATGTAGTAGGACTATGATTACCGACCCCTGAACAATTATAGTGTATTTGGCATGATACAGATTGTGGATATAATGAAGAAAAAATTATATCAGTAGAAAGCAGTAAAACAACAGGAAAATACATGCAGCAAACCAATAATACCTCCTATATACAGTAGCAAATCTATAATCCCTTTCCCTTTATAAAGCTTCTTCCTGAATTATGATTATAATATATACATATTGCCTTTACAGAAAAGCTCTCCTGAACAACTGTGTTTTACATAGCTTGCAGAATAATAGAAGCTTGGGCATCCTCCTGATCTCCTCAGGCAGGCCATTCTACAAGGTGGGGGCCACAAGAGAGCAAGCATGAATACCGGCAGTTGTTGATCTTGCCCATTTGCAGGGTGGCACCTATAGAAGATCCTAAACAAATGAGCAGAACTGTTGTGGCAGGGCCTAGGAAGAGAGGTGGTCTTGCAGATATGAGGGTCCAAGGCCATGCAGAGCTTTGTATGTGATTTGAATTGAACCTGGTAGCTAATAGGCAGCTGATGGGTGACTGCAGAATGAGTGCAATGTGCATGTCCCATCTAACGAAGAGAGCTGTGCATCTGACAAAGCGAGCTGTGGTTCTCGAAAGCTTATGCTTCAATAAAATTGATTAGTCTTAAAGGTGCTACTGGACTTTTTACTATCTTGCAACTACAGACTAACACAGCTAACTCCTCTGGATCCATGTTCCATCTAATTCCTGATAATAATTTCAAGGGCAGACCCATGTACAGTGCGTTTCAGTAGTCTAATCTTGATGTTACTGCGGCATGGATCCAAGTAGCTAGAGGGACTGAGTCAAGATAGGGGGCTAACTTCACTGCATGACAAGGTTGGAAGAAAGCAATTTTTTGCAGCTATTTTAACTTGCTTCTCCAACAGTAATTTTGGATCCACTATAACTCCTAGGCTTTTAATTCAATCAGCAAAGGTCAGCTGAATGCCATCAAAGATTGGAAATACAATGTACTTCAAGGCCTCAGCCATCCCTACTAGCATTACTTCTACTTTATCAGGATTCAATTTCAGTTTGTTCTCTCTTAGCCACTGTTATCTGGGATACTTTGATCCACGGCTGCACTTATCAAGCGCATCTTTCCAAACTATATCTTCCCAGTGTGATACTCCCACAGATCCTACATATTTTGTGTATCTAGCTGCGTTGTACAGTGATAAAAGGAGACTGCAGTGAACCCTATTCCCAGGACAGAGCTGCACATTAACATCACAAAATTCTAGTTAAGTCCTTTTCACACCACTCTGGTTTTATGGAAATAAATAAATTAGCCCCAGACTGCAGTAGACTTCCTCACTTGTAAGCATGGCCCAGATGGAGCCTGATTAAACTGCTACTAGGTCTCCTGAGAATGGCCTTAATGCAAAAAAATTAAAACCTGAGCTGTGTGTAAATGGTGTCTAAAAGAGAGAATGAAGGTAGAGAACAGAGTGCTAAACTGTCTTTTTCTCCTTGATGGTTTCCGGAACTGTTAAAAAGCTAGAATACAGAAAGCCTTCCTGTATAGTTATTTTATTTCCTAATAAATTCCCATTTGTCTATTATGCATTCTTCATAGTACAGGATTTTTGATCATGTGGTGTACAATTTTCTAAGGCTACCTTAGAGATGCTTTTTGGCATTTTTGACATTTTGGGGTGTGTTCTTTGCTTTGGAGGTATTTTACAGAAAATTATGTGGTTGGAGGGGGGGGGGTTGAATTCCTCCAAAACCACATACTTGACGGCTGAGCATGCGCAGCTGCTAAAGTGTGGGACCCATCCTGCTCGCTGGCCCTCACCTCTCCCCAGCCCGGGTGAGGAGACAGCAAGCCACCCTATACCCAGGTGAGGAGGCCGCAAGCTGCCCTACACCTTGACAAGGAAGCAATGAGCTACCCAGCCAGCACTGGGACACTTAGAGCACTGCCATTCTTGGCCAGAACTACAGTGTGGTGAGACCCTTCAGACCAAAGGAAGGGCCAGCGCTAAGCCAAGTGCCCCAGGTAAGTAGGCAAAAGGGAAAGGGGGTTTGGAGGGAAGGAAAGGAGAAAGGCAAAGGGGGATGGAGAAGGTTAAGAGAGTTTGGAAGGGAGCCAGGAAGGAAGTAGGGTAAGAGTATTTGCCTGTAAAGGAGGTGGATAAGGGTATTTGCCAGGGAGTGAGGGACAGGGCTACAGTGTCTGGGACAGAACCAGGGGGGCGAGCATTTACTTGGGAGGGAGAGGGGTAAGGAAATTTGCTTAGGAGGTGGGAGGAAGGTAAGAGAGGGAGAAAAAGGGAAAGATATTTGAGAAGGGGAAGAGGAACAGGGAAGGATCCTTTGGAGAGGAAAAGCAAAGACAGGGGGGAATGTGATTACCCCTCCCTGCAATTGCCCTATCCCAACCCAATGTCACCACTACTATCACACCCTTATTCCTTGGTCCAGTGAAACTGCAAGACCCAGTGCAGCTCCTTCACCCTCAATGTACCCCTGACACAATCTGCAACATTTGGCTGCAGGCCCCCACTTGTCAATATATTTAATTCTCAACATAACCAAATCTCTGGATACTTAAATCCTGAGACTGGATTCATTAACAGACAACACAGATCTTTCTACAAATCTAAAAATTCCCCAGGTTTGCAGAAAAATCTGAAATCTAAAGGGGTTTGTGTGTTGTGTGTTTAAAGTGCCATCAAGACACAACTGACCTATGGCAACCTCAACTAGGGTTTTTTGAAGCAAATGAGAAGCAGAGGTGGTTTGTTGTTGCCTTTCTCTGCAGAGTCTTCCTTGGTGATCTCCCATCGAAGTACCAGCCCTGTTCAGCTTCTGAGAACTGATAAGATCGAGTCCAATCTTATCAGTTCTCAAAAGGCTGCCAGTCCCCTGCTGAGAGCGGTGGAATCCCCTGTTCCCACCCTCCACCCCACCCCACCCACTTACCTGGGTGGTGGGGGAGGCACAGGTCTCTTGGAGGTGCAGTCCTCTGCCATGCAGCACACTCCTGGGAGGCACAGCGTGCTCCTGCAGGCCAAATCTGGCCCAATTCAGGCCCGAATCACCCTGGATCGGGCCGCTGTGGAGTGCTGAAGCACTCCCACGCTCCACAACACCCTGATCCAGGCCAATTCAAGCTCAAATAAGCCTGGATTGGGCCCCTGCGTAGCATGGGAGTGCTCCCGTGCTCCACAGCACCCTGATTTGGGCTGAATTGGCCAGAATCTGGCCTGATCCGGGCCAAATCCAGCCTGATTTGAACAGAATCAGGCCTGATTTGGCTCCCCACGGAGCTTGGGAGTATTCCCAGGGCAGCCGCAGCCCGTGCGATGATGTCATTTTCCGGAAGGACTGTCAACAGAGAAGGCAGGTGCTGGGTCCCCCGCCTCCTGCCAGGAGGAAAGGGGGACTTGGCAACCCTATATACCATGCTGCCTTCAAAGGGGGAGAGTTAAACTACCCCAAAGCAATACCTGTAGCTTTAAGAAACAAATTTTCTTGTCGGCTATTGCTAACCAAGTACAACAGTATTGACACCCTTCTAACCTTGACTTTTGCCAGTAACAGGCAGGAGAGGGAGCCAGGCCCTTTCCAAAGCTGTTTTGGACTATGAGGGAGAACTCCTCAGGGCTAAGACCACCAGCAACTACCAGGTGACTTGCTTCAACATAACTTGATTGACTCAACCAGGCCTGGCTACTTGCTTACTTTTTGATAGGAACCACCCCAGAAAAGCCAGTGTGGTGCAGTATTTAGTTTTAGACTAAGATCTGAGTGACCCAGGTTCAGACCCTTGGCACAAGTACATACTCTCAGCATCACTTACTTCATAGGGATATTATAAGTGAAGTACATTAATAATAAATATAGCTGAAGATGAGGGGCAGATAAAAAGTAGGAAGGAGAAAAGGAAGCAAGGAAAGGTAAGTATATGAGGGTTACCAGGAGGAAGAAAAGGGAAATGGTGGGGGGGGGGGAAAGGCTACAGAGAAAAAACATGTGGGGCCTCCCACAAGTCCTTGGATGTTCCACACTGCACAACTTGGCCCGTCCCAGTGGCTGGCATTATGAACCTCGACTAGGGCTACCAGGTCCCCTGGTAGGGGCAGGGGATCCCCCACTCCCACCCTCTGCCCCCTGCCACCACTCACTTGGCCAAGAGGACTGATAAGGTAGGTGCTGGGTCCCCCCTTCCCATCAGGATGGTAAGGCAGCCTGGCAATCTTAACCTGGGCCATAGGTAGAGAGAGGTCGCCAGGGTAGGGAATGAGGGAAAGCTGAAGACGGGGCAGATAAAAGTAGAGGGTGAGTGGGGAGAAGAGAAGGAAGCAGGAAAAGAGGAAAACACTTTCAGGAAAGGGAAAGAGGAAATAGTGAGGGAAGGGGAATCAAAATATTGTATTCCTTATGAACCTAATTGAATTTAGTGGAAGAAGTCTGCATTCATCATGACAACGTCCTCCTAATCTGTAGTATTTATTTATTTATTTATTTATTTATTTATTTATTTATTTATTTATAGTCTGCCTTTCTCACTGAGACTCAAGGTGGATTACATAGTATGAGATCAGTACAATCAGTAGCAAGGACAAGGGCAGGCATTTCCATACAGTGTCAAGAACATTTCCATAAACAATGTCATAGGGTAGATGAATACAAGTTTACAGAGACATAGCATTAGCAAGGATCCAATACAGGGTTGAAGGATTGCTGAAACAGAACATAATTAATTCTAGCATTGACATTAGACAACATGAAGCGCAAGCATTAGACAACATAATGGTGGAGCCCATGGTTCCCAATTCATTGGCAAAACATCCTAGACCCCCTCCCTACAATACTGCCCTCCTATTAATGAAACATCCAAGACCCCCTCCCTACAATAGCACCCTCCTATCTGAGTAAAAATTAAAGATTAACTGTAGCTCTGAGGTGTCTGGCTTTTATATATCTTTCTCTGTTTTTATTTGCTTGTTTGTTTTGCTTTTTCTTGCTCACCACTTAGAGTCCTCAGGGTAGCTTACAATGTAACCAGTAGTATCTCTCATTATCATGTGAAGTGTTATTTTTATGTAAACTTTCACAATTCTCTTGGAAACCTGAGACAGCTTTAGACCCACAATCTAATGACACATTGAACAAACCCTCATTTCATTTCACCGCCATTAGCATTCCACACCCCCGGGAAACTCTTACAGGATGACTCAGCTCAACCCCACCCCTCCTGAGTAGATATAAATGACCTGCCAACATCTTTTCCACACTGTGACACTGAGAGATCTCCGTCTTTTGGTGCTACACCTCTGAAGATGCCAGCCACAGCTGCTGGCGAAACGTCAGGAACTACAATGCCAAGACCACGGCAATACAGCCTGGAAAACCCACAACAACCTCATTTCATTTCCTTATCAAATCTGCAACCATTCAACCTTACTGAACGGTCCCATATTTTTGCACATTGAGCTAAGTAGAACACACTGTGTTTTCCCTGCACTCGGCATTATAGCTAAGTACTTAATCATATCCATTCACTTCCTTCTTCTAATGTATTTTGTCCTGCATTCCTAATATTACTGTTCATAGGTTTGGACATTTATACTTTTTAATCAACCTTAATTTTCCAAAATATTTTTTCTGACAATAGGGTTTGACAGTAGGATATTTCAGAAGGAGATAGACTATTAATAGCTCCACTAACGTTTTCTTTCCAGTTCTTCATACCATACCATTTAATGAATGTGATTTGGATTCCAGCTGCATACAGAGCAAGGCCCTCCATGAGGATGAGCAGAGCTTATTGATACCCATTTCTCATTCTCTGTTTGTCATGGTGAATACAGTTTGCATTATATGATTGGCTTTTGCAGCTTTTCCCACAAAAAAAGTGTCAAGTTTTCATATTTTGCTCAATATGCCATTACATTGAATGTATTGCCATTAATCAACTGATTTTCTCCACATCCTTTCCAAATAGGACTATCCGTCCCCCTCCCAAAAAAGCACCATCTATAAATCCAGGAGTCACCTACTTCATTTTCCCCACTCAAATTATGAATGTATTCATTTATATATGCTCAGAGCCGGTGCCAGGGTTTCTGGCGCCTGAGGCGAGATACCTGCTTGTGCCCCCACCCCCCACCCCCGCTAACCAATTTTTAAAAAACAGAACAAATGTAAGAAAAATGAAAAGCACAAAACTTGAAACTTTTTACCTTTTTAATTTAATTTTTATTTCTTAATTTAAATTTTAAATTTTTATTTTTTAAATAAGTGTGAGAATAAATAACAACAGTCTTTGGTTGTTGTGGGTTTTCCGGGCTGTATTGCCGTGGTCTTGGCATTGTAGTTCCTGACGTTTCGCCAGCAGCTGTGGCTGGCATCTTCAGAGGTGTAGCACCAAAAGACAGAGATCTCTCAGTGTCACAGTGTGGAAAAGATGTGGGTCATTTGTATCTACTCAGGAGGGGTGGGGTTGAGCTGAGTCATCCTGTGAGAGTTTCCCAGGGTGTGGAATGCTAATGGCGGGAGGCTTCACTGTATCCTGAGGAGGTTCTTTTGCATATGGATTGGTACTTGATGTGCTAATCTTCTCTGCAGGGCTATTGTCGGGGATAGAATGTTTTGTTAGCCTGGTGTTTTTCAGAACTGGAAACCATGCTCTGTTCATTCTTAAGGTTTCTTCTTTCCTGTTGAAGTTTTGCTTATGCTTGTGAATTTCAATGGCTTCCCTGTGCAGTCTGACAAAGTAGTTGGAAGTGTTGTCCAGTATTTTGGTGTCCTGGAATAAGATACTGTGCCCTGTTTGAGTTAGGCTATGTTCAGCCACTGCTGATTTTTCAGGTTGTCCAAGTCTGCAGTGTCTTTCATGTTCTTTTATTCTTGTCTGGAACATGAAAGAACATGAAAGACACTGACAGCTGACAGCTAAGCATGTGGTGCATAAACATTGAAATAAACTATTGGGGGAGAGGGGGAAGGTGGGGGTGATTTATGGAAACTAGGGGATGAGAGAAGAGAGGTGCTAAAGAAGGGACGCAGTGCGGGGCGCTGCTTTGCTGGAATGAAGGGGGGGAACAGCATTGAGATCATAGAATAGGAAGGGGGAGGGAGAATGAAAGGGAGAAGAGGGAAGGAAAGTTATAGAATTTAAAACAACAACTTCAAACCCAACAACAGTGATTTGCTCCTACCTGTCAAATTCCTGAAAGGGAATTTTGTGTGTCTCACCTCACTTCCTCCTTCCTCTGCAGTGGTGCACACGCAACCGGCCACTCTTTCCACCAAAAGCAGCACCCCCCCCAAAAAAAAAAACCTGAGGGAAGGTGAGAAGTAGAATTGATGCCAGCCAAGGAGGGGGAAAGGGATGTACTAGAAGGAATGACAGGATTGCCCATTGGAAATAATGGGAGAGGCTTGAAAGCCCATTGGAGAAAATGAGAGCCAGGAATGTCAATTTACTTGCATGGGCTCCATTGAAATGCATTATAACACAAAAAAAGAGCAAGAGTCCACTAGTGAAGAAGTGAGCTATGGCCCATGAAAGCTTATACCCTACCACAAATTTTGTTAGTCTTATAGGTGCTACTAGACTCTTGCTTTTTTCTAATGCTACAGATAAACATGGGTACCCATCTTGATCTATCAACACAGGCCCCAGAGTGGAATGACAGTCCCTGGGAGAAGAATCAGTGATCTGGGACTGGAATGGCAATGTGTGTGGAATGATGGGGGGGTGTCATTCTAATCCCAGAGCCCTGACCCTATTCCCAGAAACAATTGTTCCACTCTTAGACCTGTCATTCCAGTCTCTGAGCTCAGGTTCTGTTCCTAGAGGCTATCATTCCAGTCCAAGAACGCTTCTGCTACTCCCAGGGGCTGTCATTCCATTGTGGTGCCTGTAATTCCACTCCAAGAATGCTTCTACTACTACCAGGGGCTGTCATTCCACTGTGCAACCTGTCATACCTTCCTAGAGCACAGATTCTACTCTGAGGGGCTGACATTGCACTCTGGGGGTTGTCCTTCCAGTCCCAGAGCACTGAGCCTATTCCATGGACTGTCATTCCACTCTGAAACCTGTTCTTCTGGTCTTGGAGCACAAACTCTGTAGCTAGGGACAGTCATTACACTCTGGGGGCTGTCATTCCACTCCCAGAGTATTCTATCTGGTCCCAGAGACCTTTATGGAAAATCCATTCCGCATTTTCTTTGCAACTTTTTTTGTATTGTGATGCATTTCAATGGAGTCCAGGAAAGTAAATTGGCATCCCTGGCTCCCATTATCTCCAATGGGCCTTCAAGCCTCTCCTATTATTTCCAATGGGCAATCCTCCTGTCATTCCTTTTAGTACAGGAGGGAGCACGGGGAGGGGAGAAAAGGTCAGACAGGAGCTCGCTGCTCCCCAGCCAGCTAGAGTGTCTCTTCCTTGCTCCATGTGGAAGCTTCTCCCAAAGCTTAAATTGAGAGAGAGAGAGAGAGAGAGAGAGAGGAGGAGGAGGAGGAGGAGGAGAGGAGGAGGAGGAGGAGGAAGAGGGGGGAAATGGCAGAGAGATAAATGTCCCCGCTGATTCTCTAGGTCCTTCCCACTTTCTCCTTTCCCTTCCCCTTTGCTTTCTTCTCTCATTATTCCATCTCATCCTCCCGATCAGTCCCCCAAAAGAAACTTATCACTTTTCCTCCGCTCCTTCCCAGTTTGTGAGGCGACAGGAGGAGATAGGGGGGAATGCTTGGCGTGCATGCGTCCTCTCAGCCCTCCCGCTCAGTTGCTGTGCAGCATGTGCACCCACCCCAGCGCCCCCTCCGGCGCTTCTGCACCCGAGACAGTTGCCAGACTTGCCTCCATTGATATGCCACCCCGTATATGCTTGTATCCTATCCTAGAATGGTAACATTACAAATGGTCCTCCAAATGCTACCTTCAGGCTCCTGGTTTGCTGTTTTGGAAGTCCAGGACACCTACTTCTGTATATTAATACATCACCCCCACCATAAATTCTTATGGTTCCAATATGAAGATCAAAACTATCAATACAAGGTCATGCCATTTGGTCTGGTAACCGCTCCATGAGTGTTTACTAAATGCACAGCAGTAGTGGCTGCCCACTCTGACCTAGTTAGCCCAGGCAAACCCGATCTTGTCAGATCTCAGAAGCTAAGCAAGGTCGGCTTTGGTTAGTAATTGAATGGGAGACCTCCAACCAAGGGTCGCCATAAGTCAGCTATGACTTGACACCACTCTCCATCACCACCAGAGGTTGCCCACCTTAAAATATCAAGATGTTCTATCTACCCCTACATGGATGATTGGTTGATCACTGCACAGTTGCCATGGATCCTACAAGAGCACATTGACCTCATGATCACCACCTGCAGGAATCTGGGTCTGGCCATCAATTGGGAGAAAACTAAATTAACCCCATCCCATAGCACTCCAAGATGCATGCAGCTCCTGAACGAATCTCTCTCGCTTGTATAAACTATACCCTGGTATTGCTGCCTTATCTCTTGGTACGGCAGAAAAAACTGCAGTTTTCCCCATTATCATAGCAGTCTGGTAGTAAATCATTCACAAGGGATGCCCTAACAATTATGATGTGTCTTGATCCATTTAAACCATTACTTACTTGAAGACAGTTAACCTTTCTGACAGGCTTGTCATGGAAGGTAAAAATCTTACCTATTTAATTAGTGGAATAGAACCATATATGGCAGAAAGAAAACAAATAACTTTTTAAAAACTGTAGTGCTAATCTATTAAATCTGAGAATTATCACTGAAGTCATTGTTTGTAAAGAACATTAATATAAGAAAAAACTGTACATTGATAAAGGCTCGAGTTCAGTAAAAAGAATAATTACAACACAAACAGTTCAGAAGAAATCAGTCATAAACAATTCTGCTGCATTCCCAAACCAGGTAATCAATCAGCATAAATCTCGAGAGGCGTAAAGTCTCTGTTGAGAGGGTGGTCACAGATATCACAAAATCATCATATTAAAAAAAACCTCAAGAGGCTGAACTAACTGTGCCAAGGCAGAATATTCGTTTCATTAATCTACATACACCCACAATATGCATTAATTTCCATACAAATTAATACATGTGATTCAGTACAGACAGAATGCCAATTGGTGAGTCACCTGCATGGAACTACTAAGAGCTACCTGTACAGAATAGCTTAGGAATACTATCTGGATGGTTTAAAGAATCAGAAAGGTAATCTTCTGTTAGGATTGTCAGTCTCCTGCTAGGGGTAGGAAATCCGCCCCCTCCGCCACTCTCTGCCACAGCTCACCTGGCCAGCGGGGGGGGGGGACATGGGAAACCAGCTGACCATGGCCATGTGAACTCTACCTGGGAGGCACATGGCTGAAATGGGCACATGCGCTCCCACACAGCCAGAAAATAACAGCATTACCAGCATGACACAAAATCACATGAGTGCCTTATGCACACAGGATAAATACCTGCCGCCACCCCCCTCCAATGCTACCCTATCCCCCAGTTTGGCCCCCAGGAGACCTGACAACCCTATCCAGCCCACTCCCTGGCCACTGGTGATCAGTCCAACCTTCAGTATGCAGAAAAACTCTGAACTTCTCTAATTGAATTTTATAAAAAATACATAAACTATATTTCAAAGAGGCTGAGCAGAAGAGATCCACTGGATATTTTGTAGGCAAGGCTAAGGAAGACTTGAAGACATCACAGGCCCCAGGTAAAATAATATACATCTCCCAGGATCTCTGGCTTTTCTGAATCAATCAGTACATCTACAGAGTGCTTGTTAAATGCTCATGTTGTGCAATTTGAGTTCATATTATTCTGTACTAATTATAGTTTAAATTCAGATTTCTTACAACTTATTTCACTAATTGAACATCTTATTTCCTATTTTACAATAGATACAGATACGTAAGAGTGAGATAAGTTGGTCTTTCTTGCCATCAATGGCCTAATGAGGTAGTGCTGAAAAAAATCAGATTTATCTCAGTGGTAAAACGAGTGCATACATACAATGCTTTAGAGCCGTAGTTCTCCAATTTAGGAACCTGAGGGTTTCCATTTTGATTACAGCATTTTAATAGATCCCCAACCCCTTTCTCCTCCCTTCAAATAAATAAAATGTCAGATTTTGAATGTATTTATTTAAAATATTTATATACTTGTCTTTCTTCCAGGAATCCCGAGATGGGTAACAACAATGTAACAACATTTGGATAAAACAAACATTGAAGAAACACACTAAATCTAAAAAATAGCGAGTGCTTCGATCAGTAGGTTATTCTTTCTTTGCCCAGGTTCCGGCTGACCCAAAACCTCTCTGGAATAGCTCTGTTTTGCAGCCTCATAAAAGCCAGGAGGGCATGAGTCCTCTGAGTCCTAACCTCTACCTGAATGCTGTTCCAGATGTATGGAGCAGCCGCTGAAAAAACTGAAGTAAATTCCAAGTCAATTGGTATAGTATTAAGATACAATCCGTTACTCATTTTTTCTCAAACAGTGCAAATAAAACCACTGTCAGATCTTGGAAGTAAATTGTTTGTGGAATTCTAGCAAATGTTACAAAGTGAGAAAGACTTTTACAATGAAGAATAATCAAGTACTAGAACAAAGGAGAGAGTTTTTGAACTCATCATTTGATAAACATCTTGGAGGACTTCTTCAACAGATAAATTTTCGACAGTTTAAGTGTTATTCAGCCACCTTTAATCTGGCAGGTGAGCCAGATGACCTACATTTATGATGATTCTTCAAATCATTGTTTAAAAAACATGCCTTGTCTCTTGTTATCCAGCATTACCTCTCTTTCCCCCCCCCCTTTTCCTTCCTCTCTTAACTAGAGATGTGCACGAAACGGGGGAAAAACTAAACAAGAGTTTCATGTTTAGTCACGTTCCATGAATCACGAAACATGAACTTCCACGAAATTGTCCTGTTTTGCGATACGATTCGTTAGTTTCATGATTTGTCAGAACCCGGGGCACTTCAACAGCCCCCTTTATAGCCAGGGAGACTGGGCTTGGGGGAAGGGCCCCCAAACCACCACACAGACACCTGCCAAGGCAGGAGAGGTGCACAAAATAAAACCAAAGGAAACAACAAGAGTGTGAACCCTCAAAGGGGCAGAGAAAGAATTAAGAAGAAACAAAGACAAGCAAAGAAAAAAATAAGGGAGGCCTCAGTCAACCTAGGCCCCAGAGCCAGGCAAAGGCCTGAGACTAGGGTGGGGTGAGGTGAAAAAAGGCACCTTCACTCAAAGACCTTCCCAGCAAGACCAAGAGCTGAAAATGAGAGGCTTTTCAGTCTCTCTTAAAGCTGCAGCAGCCAAAAGCTCAATTCCACTCTCTCTCTCACTCCAATCCCAGCAACAGGTCCTCCCTCTCCCTCTGTCTACTGAGACTGAAAAGCATGAGGCAGAGAGCTCTGCCTTATATAGCAAACACTCACATAGAGCAGAACAGGAAGTCTGTGGTTGGGAGAGAGACCTGCCTAACATGGTTTGGAGGGATGAGATTGGTGTTCCCATAGCTGCAGAAGGCCCATCTCCTCAGTTGCCTAGGGGATTACCCCCGCCCCCCACTGCTCCTCGCTGTATAGGGTAGAATAGAAGCTCTCCAGTTGGCAAGTAGAGCTGCCTTGCAAGGTTATGTGGGCTAAGACTGGGGTTTCCAATGGCAACGAAAGATCTGCAGACATTCTGGGCCTATGTTGCCTAGGGAATCAATGGATCAGTGCCAGCCTGCCTAGCATCACGAATCATTCACAAATTGAACAAATCAGGCCAAAAAGTCATGAATTTCGTGAAAACCGTGGCCCCACAAAACGCGTTTCGCAAAACACAAATCAGCCTGATTCGTCACGAAATTTGATTTGTGTTTCAATTCGTGCCCATGTCTACTCTTTACTTGGTGTCTGCATTTATCTGTTCTTATCATTGGGATCTGATTTTTTAACTTTATAAACCAGCTTGCTAATTTGTTTAGTGGGAAACCCACTTTACTGCTTTAACTCATGGTTCATTGCATTAGAATGACAGTTTCAGTTAGATAATTAGGAGCTGTTTGGTCCCATCAGCTTGAGAAATATAACATGATTAATGGTTCAAGAGCACTTGTACATTTTCTTCAACACAGGAGATAACATATTTGAGGGATTCTTGCCTTCTCTCACTAGTATTTGCAGCCATTTTTAAGAGAGTAATGGTAGTCTTGGCTTCATAAAAGAATATGCAAATATGTCGGCTTTATAATTGATTTTCCCTTGCCAGAAACACAGTTGCTTCCCATGAACACAAGACCTTTATTCTTATGAATTGCCAGAGGATTTCTGGATTCACTTGATTCACACAATGTCTTGCTGTATTTTAGTAGAAGCTTTTAAGGAACCAGTCTGTGTTTATTATTATCATAATCACATAAAACATAGAAAATCATGGCAAGGTTTAATGTCCATAATGATGCAGGCTCAGTTGTACTTAACACCGAGAAATGGATTTTAGGAAGGAGACATTGCAAATGCTTATAGATTTGGTCTGAATGAGACAAACCATGTCCTGAAGATCTTTTAATTTAAGGGGAAAAATAGCATGAGTAATCATAGAAATGGGCTGGTGCATGAGAAGAAGAGGATCTATCAGGAGAATTTGTACTTAAATAGGACAGCTCTCTGTACAGCCTTTTTGCATCACTTTTCAATGAGCCCCAAGATAAAATACATTAATACATTAGATAAATATCACATATCCCCACTGACCACATCTGCCTAGCTGTTATCATTCTAGCACCTCCCCAAAGTCACATTGGTAAATCTTGGATCTTGAGGGAAAAGGGAGATGAAATTGGGAGTGGCTTCCTGTGTTAGCTAGCACAATGGAAAAACTAGACTGCAACGCCATCCTCTGTAAGCAAGCAAGCAAGCAAGAACGATGCTTAGTGACAATCCAAGAAACTCGGTTTTTTGTGTAATAAAAACTGTGCTTCTGCTCTTGCTGTTCAGAAAATTACGAAAGTATGAGAGCAGTGAATGTACTGTGGAACATTTCTTAAATGCAACTATTGTAGATACATGTGCCAGTTGAGTCAGCCTCCTCTGATCATAATAAGATAAGTGTGCCGTATTTTTAAGCAAGCATCTCAAGACAGACACTCAGCTAGGTCAAGACTTCAAGACAAGGGGCTATCAGCAGCTACTGGAAGTTGTGGAGGAGCTGTGGCTCACTGGCAGGGCAGCTGCTTTGCACGCAATGGATCCCAAGTTCAATTCCCTGCCAACTTCAGTTGAAAGGATCAGATAGTTGGTAATATGAAAGACCTCTACCTGAGACCATGGAAAGCCGCTGCCAGGAGAGGAGACCATACTGACCTTGCAATGGTCTAAATCAGTGTAAGCCAGTTCAATGTGTTTATTTATGTTGGGATTAAAGAGGTGTGTGAAAAGGATTGCAGAAAAAGGACATCAATAATTAAGAAAATGAATTATTAAAGAGAGTTCAAGTTGTCAGACTGCTCCAGGGATGTCAGAGCCTGAGGTGGGCACGCCCTCCATGTTGGATTCGCAGTCCAGCAACCTGCTGGGCAGGTCTCAGATTTGGGGAGGAGCACCCTCACGACCTCTCTCCCCCACCGCGCTGCTCCAGCTTCCTCCTTCCTCTCCCTCTCCATCTCTCTCACTCTCACACGCACTTGCCTCCTTCTGCTTTCGTTCTCTCTCCATCTTCCTCTGCAACTCATCTCACCTCCTCCTTGACCTGTCCCAGCAGCCTATTTTTATGGAGGCTCCCTAGGCATGCCCTGTGCCCCTCCCCCAGGCTTCAACCCATGGGACCATCCCCCAGGCAATGGGCAAGCCATCAGCCCAACTGACGTTTCTCCTGACTTCCTGCCCCTACTCCCTGCTAACTTGCCATCCCAGTCTCGGCTTCCCCTCAGGGTGAGGTTGGCTGGGCTACTCTGGGTGTGGCACTGGCTGTGCGGTTGCCAGTGTGCGTCCTTCCCTGTGACCCCACCCACCCTCTCTTGCCAGTGGCCTTCCGTTGACTGTCTCCTTGGTCTGGATGGGGTGGCTGTCGTCGTTGATGGAATAGTGATTGGGGGAAGCCCTGTCTGCCAGTCCTGCTGCCTCTTGCTCCCTCAGCAGCTCGATGCAGGGGCGTAGACTTTCCAATTTCTGGGGGGGGGGCTGGGGCCGGGCCAGAGGTATTGCTATGCCACTGACATCACAGGGAGGAGCCAATGACATCACAGGGAGGGGCTTCCATTGCCACCATCTATGGAGGCGGAGCCATGGGAGATTTAGGGAGGGGCTCCGCACAAATTTAGGGGGACCCAGGCACCCATGGGGACCCCCCTAACAATGCCCCTGTTAACAGACAGTCATCATGCTTTGAGAGGGTCATGCTCCTTGTCCAGAGATTTGTCTTGGTCTGCTTGAATGCTAGCATAATGTTTGCAATTTGCTATATTGCAGGCGTATATAACAACATCATGGATACCTTGTCTTGCTTTTAGGACAAGAGATTCTGGGCTTTTGCACCTGGAGCTGGGAGTTGCCTGGACCCCTTCCCAGTGGAGCTGTGGGAGCTTGGGTTCGACTCATCTTGCAGAGAGTATTGAATTCAATAGCCCCATTCACCAGGCAGATGTATTCCGTGGCAGTCTAATTATTCTTGGCATTTCTTAGAAGATCAAAGGCCTCGTCAGCTTCAGAGAGAGTAGTGTTGGAATACTTGGTCTACTGGCAGGAAAGGGGTATGCCTCCAAGACCATGTCTTTCCATCTTGCAGCCATTTGTTTCTTCTGCAGGATGGCAGGCTGGGCAGACTAGACTAATAGCTTCCTGGCTAGGAGAGAGGTGGTGCGTTCATCCCATATGGAGCCGGCTCGCAAGGACACAAGGTGGCCAATCACCATGCCTGTCCTTCAGGGACTCCTGGGGCAATTCCTCAGCATCTTCCAGTTGCAGTTCGAGACCACACTGTTCCGAGCAGCCTTCACCTTGACATTTTATGGGGTCTTCTGTGTGGGGGAGCTGGCTTCGACTGGGGACTGATTAGGGTACTGGCTGTGAGTGACATGACAGTGGAAGAGAGTGGGATCCAGGCCCTGGTTTGATGCTCAAAAACTGATCAGCTAGGGTGGGGAGCCAGCTGAACAGTGTGTCCGGGAGGGGGGGGTTGTCCTGTAAAAGCAGTATCAGCCTTCCTGGCCATCCGCTCAAACATCCCAGGCTCATTGCTCATGCTCCCTGACAGAGCATCTCTTACTAAGTTCCAATTCATCTCTGTGTTAAAGGTGCAGTTGGAGGCTGCTGATTTCCCTGTGGGATGGGTTGGGTCCCCTCTTTCAGGACTGGAGCAGCCACCAGTGTGGCAGAAGCAGAGTTGCCCACACATACAATCCATTGGGTTCTGCGCCTCGAGAGCATACAAAGGATACATACAGAGCCAGTCCGGTGGTAATGCTTCTTTGTTTGAATTGCAAGCAAAGGGTCCCCAGCAGCAGGCTGGCTGGTAAGCAGGAAAAGCAGTGGAGATGGCACTGCATCAGGTGGATTCAGACCATATTGCCTGCATGGGGGCTGGCGTCATGGGTGGTCACGGCTTGGTTGCCTAGGGCTGTTTTGTGCCGGTTGCCCTGAGGAGTTCAGGAAGGAATTTTTTCCTGACTTCTGGCTTGGGATCCATGCAGGTCTAACGCAGCTCAGGGAGCTGGGCTGTCCGAGTCACTGTTTGTAGGGCTGGAGGGGTGCAAACTGCCCGCAGCCCCCTGTTCTCAGGCGGAGAACAGGCAAGTATGCTCAAGACCTTGAGGGCGTGTTGATCTCGGGTGTGAGGGGGGTTCTACATAACAAGCCCCCATCCACCCTTGAGGTCCCACCCGAAGAGAGGTTTCTGAGATCTCTGCAGTGACTTTGGAGTCAAATTTTGGCATAAAACCTACATGCCCAAGCTTCAGCAAACTGAGAAGGGAACCTGAATCAATTGGATAATCGAAGCAGTGATTACAACCCAAGAGAAACATCTAAGAAGGTAAAGATTGCTATCTCTCATTACGGGACTGATTACAATAAGAAATAAAGTGACAAAGAGATCTAGAAAACTGCAAAAGACTTGATATATAACTGAGAAAACTCCGGCAAATAAATTATTAAAAAGTGACATTGTAAAGAAAAGTTAGAGGGGAAAAACGATTATTGTTTACATACCTGCGGCTAGAGAGAGATAGTGGACTGTGAGAAATTTTAACATCGCGAGAACTGCTGTGAAACAGAGAGGAACAGGAAGTGCGTCAGAACCATAAAGAGCTTGGCGAGAAGCGGCTTGTAAGCAGTGGAAGTGGAATATCGCCATTTTTGAAGAGGGCAAAGCTGCGGCTTCAAGAAAAACGGAAGTAGGCCATCTTAGACAAGGGTAAGGGCGGTTGCCTCAGAATAAAACCATAGAGAAAAGACGCCCAACATTTTGGACCGCGTAAATATCAGTTTTTATAAAAATAACCTAAACCTTGACTTTTAAAAATAAAGGAAAATAATAAAATCGCGCCACGGAGCTAAGGAAAAGAGCAGACTTGTGGGAGCAAAGTAGAGCTAGCCCCACGATGTTGAAGAAGGAATGGCAAATGGCGCTGGAAAACCTAGACAAAAAAGTTTCGGAAGGGAATAAAGAGCTTAAAGATATGATGCAAGAGATGGAGAAAAATTTGAAAGACTTTAAAGAGACACTTAAATCGGAGATGGCAGAACTAGCGAAGAATATGGATCAGGTTCAAAAAGAAATGCAAGTTACACAGCAGAGAGTTAACGCAGTAGAAAAGGCGGCTGATGCCTTGGCAGATGTGCAGAGAATGGAGCTGAGAGGCGTGAAGGGAAGAATGGCCGTAGCTGAATGTAAACAAATGGAAAGACAAGTGAGATTTCGTGGAATCCTGGAAGTTTTGGAAAAAACAGCCCAAGAGCAGATTACAGAAATTTTGGCGGCATACCTGGCGGGAAAGAAGAAGAGGAGATTGCAGCGCTTTTGGACGTGGCATACAGAATTAACTCAAAATTTGCAGCTCAAAGGAAGTTACAACTAGAAAGACAAGAGAGTCAATTGTGAGTAAACAATTTCAGGATCCATTAGAGGTTGATGGGAAAGTGGTGAGAATCATGAAAGAACTGCCCAGATCGGTGTTGTTGGAGAGGAAGAAGTATAGAGAGCTGGTCCAGATGTTAAAAGACATGAAAATCAGATACAGATGGGAAATACCTGAAGGACTGGCTTTCGAATTTGGTGGTGTAAGGGAAATCATCAGATCTGGCCAGGAGATGGAAAGGTTTATCAGGGACAATGAAAAAGACTTACCAAAAGGAGCTAAAATTTGATCATGGGGTGTAAAATCATATCTTGGAATGTAAATGGACTAAATTCACCTTTTAAACGTAAGACTATTTTCCACTGGCTTTTAAAACAAAAATGTAATATAGTGTGTTTGCAAGAGACACATATTAAAAAACAGGATGTGAAATATCTGAAACTTGCAAAACTTGGAAATGAATTTGTAGCAGCTTCCAAAAAGAAAAAGAGAGGAGTTGTATTATATATAAAGGAGGAGCTACAGCCAAAACTGGTTCTAAGTGATACAGATGCTAGATATATTGCAGTGGAAATAATTTGGAACTCTAAGAAGATTTTGGTGATTGGAATTTATGCGCCCAATGGGGCAAAAGATAATTTTTTCAAGGACTTACAGGAACAATTAGATGAATTGACTTATGATCAAATAATTTTGGCAGGTGACTTCAATGGAGTTACAAATTTGGAAGAAGACAAGAAATCTAAAAGTGCACAGAAAAAGAGAGGGCTTTTGCCAAAATCGTGTTATGCGATTAAGGAATAAGAAAGTCTGGAAGATGTGTGGAGGAGACAAAATCCGAAAAATAGACAATATACATTTTACTCTGCAAGACATTTTACACTATCAAGAATTGACATGATCTGGGCCTCCAAAGAACTGGTGGTATGGACTAGAGATGTGGAGATAATGCCCAAGGTAGGCTCAGATCACAATCCAGTTATGTGGAGATTTGGGAAAAATAAAAAGAAAAGAGGATGGAGGATAAATGAAGACTTGCTGCAAACGGAAGAAAATATGGCGTTGCTACGAAGAGAGACCAAATTTTTTATACAGTGCAATTTGAATAAGGATGTACCAACTAACAAGGTATGGGACACATATAAAGCTGTTATTAGAGGAACGCTAATGGATCTGAATGCAAGAGCTAGGAGGAGTAGGGAAGAAAAGAGACTTGAAATTATGGAAAAAATTAAAGCCAAAGAGATACAACTTTTAAAAAGACCAGGAAAAAAGAAAATATTTCAGGATATGAAAATCCTGCAGGAACAATTGACGGCAATGAACAATAGAGAATTGGAGTGGAATTTTAAAAAAATGAAACAGAAGTCGTTTGAAGGTGCAAATAAGCCTGGGAAATATTTAGTGTGGCAATTAAAAAAAAAGGGAGAAGAAAATCATAACTAAGATTCGAGAGGAAGATAAAACATTGACAGATCAATCAGCCATTAGTAGAGCCTTTTTAAAAATTTTATGCAAAGCTGTACCAAAAGAAAGAGGTGAACAGAGATTCAATAGCGGAATATTTGGAGAAAGTGAAGCTTCCAGTAATTTCAGAGGAATGGAAAGAGAAGTTAAATAGGGAAGTGACAGAGGAAGAAATAAAAGAAGCTATACAATCAACAAAATTAGGGAAAGCACCGGGACCAGATGGAATAACAGCAAAGTTCTATAGAATGACGGCCAATGAGCTGACACCATTTCTAAGTGAGGTAATTAATGGAATATTACAAGGCCAAAAGATTCCTGATTCATGGAATGAAGCTAATATATCATTGATCCCGAAAGACGGACAGGATTTGACCAACGTTAAGAATTATCAGCCGATTTCGTTGCTGAATAATGACTATAAAATATTTGCGAAAATTATGGCGGAAAGATTAAAGGGATGGATGTCGGAATTTATTGCCGAAGAACAAGCTGGATTCCTACCCAATAGACAAATTAAGGACAATTTAAGGACAGTAATAAACGCTATTGAATATTACGATAAGCATTGTGATAGGGAAGTTGGTTTCTTTTTTGTAGACGCGGAAAAAGCATTTGACAATTTGAACTGGGATTTTATGTTTGCCACTATGGAAAAGCTGCAAATGGGAGAAAAGTTCACACAAGCAGTTAAAGGAATTTACAAAGACCAGTGTGCAGCAATTGTAGTTAATGATGATTTGACTAAAAAATTGAAAATAGGTAAAGGTACAAGACAAGGTTGCCCATTATCTCCATTGTTGTTCATTTTGATTTTGGAAATTTTGTTGATTCAAATTCAAGAGGACGATACAATCCGTGGCATAAAAATAAAGGAATTTTCCTACAAAGTCAGGGCATTTGCGGATGATGTAATGTTGATAGTGGAAGATCCAATAGACAATATGCCAAAAATAATGGATAAAATAAAGGAATTTGGTGACTTGGCGGGATTTTATGTGAACAAAAAGAAGTCGAAGATATTGTGTAAGCAAAAACAGCAAGAACTAATGGATATAACGGACTGTGAGGTAGCTAATAAAGTGAAATATTTAGGAATTGAGTTGACTGCAAAAAATATAGATTTATTTTAAAATAATTATGAGAAACTATGGCAACAAATAGAAAGAGATTTGATAAAATGGAATAAATTAAATTTGTCATGGTTGGGAAGAATAGCAGCAGTGAAGATGAATGTGCTACCATGTGAGATGTTTGTGCTGCAAACTATTCCAATTATCCGAGACTTCAAACAATTTGACAAATGGCAAAGAAAAATTTCAGACTTTGTGTGGGCAGGCAGGAAACCCCGAGTGAAAATGAAGGTATTACAAGACGCGAAAGAAAGAGGGGGGCTGCAACTGCCAAACATAAGATTATATTACGAAGCAATTTGTCTGACATGGTTAAAAGATTGGATAACGTTAAAAGACTGTAAACTGCTGACTTTGGAGGGATACAAAAAGTTTGGATGGCATGCCTATTTGTGGTATGATAAAGTTAAAGCGGACTCTATGTTTTTGCATCACTATATCAGAAGAAGCCTTTTCACAATCTGGAAGAAATATAAGAATTACATGGAAAGTGGTATCCCTTCATGGGTGGTACCATATGAAGTAATAGATCCGAGAACTGTTTATAATGAACAACAATGTTTTAACTTATAAAGAGATAATGTCGATAGAACATAGAATACCAAAAATAAAGACACAAGAAGAATTATCTCCTCACTATGGATGGTTTCAATATAGGCAAATTAGGGATCTTTACAACTCGGACTGTCTAAAGGGAGGAATAAGACTAAAAAACTCGGAGTTAGAAGAAGTGATTCTACAAGAAGGCAAAAAAGATATTTCGAAAATATACAAAATACTTTTAAAATGGTAGATGGAAGACGAGACAGTCAAAGTCCAGATGGTGAAATGGGCAATAAACCTTCATAAAGAAATAATAATGGAATCATGGGAATACTTGTGGAAAAATACTTTGAAGATTTCAACTTGTACCAACATTAAAGAGAATGTATACAAAATGATGTATAGGTGGTATTTAACACCTAAGAAGATTGCACATGGAAATACAAATATGTCAGATAAATGCTGGAAATGTAAAAAGCATGAAGGATCATTTTATCATATGTGGTGGACTTGTGAGGTAGCTAAGCAATACTGGGGAGATATAATAGAAATAATTGATGAGGTTTTGCAAACCCAAATAAATAAGAACCCAGAGTTGTTGCTACTGAACTTCGGAATGGAAGAAGTTCCAAGGCAGTACAGAACATTGCTATTTTATATGACTACAGCAGCAAGACTTTTGTATGCGCAGAAATGGAAAGTGCAAGAAATACCAACTATAGAAGATTGGATTTACAAATTGCTGTACATGGCTGAGATGGACAAAATGACAAGAAAACTTAAAGATCTTGATCCAGGAGAATATATTGCAGACTGGGAGAAATTGAAACAATATCTAGAAAAAAATTGGGATGTGAAAGGAGGATTGTGGCAGTTTGAGAATTATTAATATGTGACTTTATAAAGGGGAGAGAGAAGTAACTTTACCATTAATGGGGAAACTTAGCTATTAATTAATCTAAGCTAATATTAGTAATAAGGAGATTGTATTAAAAAATAGATAGTTTAAACAGTGAAATGTAGATTAATATATTAGAAAATTGGAGATATAGAAGAATTTGAACATGCTTAGAATAAGTGATATAACATATATAGGATTTAGAAAAATTATGGTTAAGAGTAATTTGAGTAATAAGAGGGGTTTGGGGTTGGAAAGCTGTTGGAAGTCAGTAAGGAGGGGGGGAAAGGCTGGGGCTGATATAATTTAGATGGGGAATTTGTGTATTGTGTATTGAATAACATTGTATGTACTCACCAATTAAAAAAAATTTTTTTTTAAAAAAGGAAGGAATTTTTTCCCTACAGGGCCAGATTGGCTAGGATCCCTGGGTTTTTTTTCACCTTCCTCCAGGCATCAGAGCTATGGGACCACCTGGGGAGGGGGCTTCAACTTAGCTGCAGCTGTTGGAGCATTGGCAGGAGTCAAGCCTTTGCAAACCTCCTCTTGTGGCAGTTTTGAGGCATTGGGCTAGATCCATTGGGGTAAGTGGTGCAGACTGGGCAGCTCAACCCGCCTCTTTCAGGGTCCCCTCAAGGGATCTAGACTGAAGCCAAATGGTATGTGCCTGGATGGGCCATTGCAGGTGTCGTCCTAGGTGGCTGGGGCCACCTGGCCACGTTGGGACAGTAGTACATCACCTGCCATTCCACGGTGCCCAGCAGGCATGCTGGGGAAGCAACCATTGAACAACAGGGGGCCATTCGATGCAGTGGTTCTGTTAGCCTATGCCTTGCCAATGCTCCAATGGCTGTAATCAATAAAGTTGTGATCCATTACATCCAACAATGCTGTATGTCATGTATTCTTTGCCTGCAGCACCAGCCTCACCATCGCCCATATGGATGCAAAGGGAATTAACAAGGTATCCACAGCCACAATGTAAACCAAATGGGACTGTTACTGTGTTACACACTTTCTGTGCTTCTGATTTATCTTCCACACAATCATGCCTTAGAAAGAGCCAGAATAGAAACGAGAGAATGAGCAATTGGATTAAGAGACACTCATGGAGAGGAAGAGAGGGGAAAGGTTTCCTTTACCAGGATATTTAATATATTTCTCTGGTTCTGTTAAATAGACTCCACCGGAAGAGCTACAAGGCTAGTAATAATAATTAACCCATATGCGCCAATGGTGCAAAGGCAGTTGCAGTTGAGCCATAAGGCTGCTCTTAGGAGAGCAGAGGGGCAGCTAAAGTGATTCCTAAATAAAAGAATCTGAATGTTGGAAAATGGTACTTTAGTAAGTTGATTAGGGAGTTAAGAAAGTTGCATTCTGTTCTTGGCTCTGGTACAGATTTTTGCTTGACCATAACAACCCACTGAGTCACCTTCCATCTGTTAAATAAAGATAATAACACAGTTGAGAATCCCAGTTATGCAAATCCTGATTCTTCAGCATTCTGGACCAGCTTGCTGTCACTGGTAATCACAGAACAGTAGCATTTTCCACCGAACAATTGCCCAATATGTCCTAAAATTTGCAGAACCTCAACAAGCCATTTGCATTTCCAAGTTTCCCAATTATGTCTTGATTTCCAACGCTTAAGTATTTTGTCCCATCAGAATACATAAAACCTGGAGCACTGCCAATTTTTTGTTGTTTTTAGACAACAATACTGGCCCAGTGAAGTTGACCTTCCAATGTTTCTTATAAAATGGAGATTTTCTAGGTAAACTTCAGTGGTGTTGCCCAGGCCAAGCCTTGACAGTGTTCAGAAATGTTTACTCTGAAAGAAATATGCAAAAGTGCTCAACACTTTCCCCCCTTAGTTTGTCACAAGCAAGTATGTTCTGTGGGAGTATTAGGTATGCTTCTCAGCTTCGAACAGTGAAAGTTAAGAATTAAACTGTCTAGAATTTTGTTATTAAAACTATGGGAGATGGTCTGACATCTTTGACAGGTGAAGTTCCTATTAATTCATGGAGAGTGCACAATGCAGGTAATTAAGAACTTCTGCCATGCTGTTTGCCTTTAATATTGTCCTTGAAGGAGCATCTCTGGAGAGAGAATAGCTCTAGCCTTCCTCCCTATTTGTGACACTGATTTCACTGATTATTTCAACAGAAAGAATAGTAGCAAAAAAATAAAATATAATCCGTCACCCTTTTCAAGAGCTACTGGTCAATGCTACAATGATAAATTGAGTAACCTTCCTTGAAAATCCAGTATAGGATAGAAGTAATATACCCTATCCCGCCAATCATCCTAGTGTGGTATAGTAGTAGAGGGTCAGACTAGGATCTGGGAGAACCAGATTCAAATCCCCACTTTGCCGTGGGAGCTCACAGGGTGACCTTGGGCCAGTCACACATTCTCAACCTCACCTACATCACAGGGTTGTTGTGAGAATAAAATGAAAAAGAGGAGAATGATGTAAGCTGCTTTGGGTCCCCACTGGGAAGAAAGGTGGGGACAAATGAATTAAACAAACAAATAAATAAAACCATTGTATTTTTAATCTTTACTTAAAGGCAAAAGACTTCAGAGTTACCACTCAACTTCTGAATTGATATCTGTGGCATCCTAAACAGACTTCTGCCCTTCTAAGCCCACTGAGTTCAGTTGACTTAGAAGGGTGTAACTCTGCTTAGGATTGCACTGTATGTCAGCCAGACAAAGTCATTTTGCCTAATATTTAATTCCACGTCTGCTGCCATCAAGCTCTTCCTCAAGTCTTTTTTCCCCTTAACCTAATTTCCCCTAAAATACCAGCAACGAGCTTCACTTTTCTGACAGTGAGTGTTCCAGGGCATACCTGTTCATATAGATTATGTGTGTAGCCTATAAATAACATTGTAGCCTATAATAACATTGTTCTTCTACTTATGTCTCTCCAGCAGTGTCATCCTAAGCAGAGTTATGTCCTTTTAGTTCACTGGAGTTAATGGGCATCGCAGGGTGTATATCTTCTTAGGATGGTCCAGAGTTAATCCACCTTTTTGATATGTCTGGAGCAAGGGGGCTCATACTCCCCTTTCAGCTAGTGCGCTCGGTGCAGCACAAAGAGCTCCTATGTTTTTTTTAAAAATATGGACTTTGCATCAGCTCTTCTATTTTGAAGCATTGAATTCTCTCACAGAAGCTGAATGGCTGGAACAAAGAATAAAAGATCTCCCCCTTTCCCTCTTCACTACCCCTTTAACAAGCGATATCTTTACCATCTTTCTTCTGTCTCCATTGCAAATTTAAAAGTTCTGGTCAGGCTTCATGTCCTTTCAGGATTCTGCTCAGCCGGCAAGACTGCTATGGGAAAGTAAATGTTAATAATTGTCTTCGTAATCATAACAGAAACATGCCATTTGATTAGAAAAGGGAAATTGCAAGAGAAAATAGTTTCAAACCCTGGAGATGGCCTTGTTGCTCTGTGGCTCAATTTAATTCTAGCACAGCAATAGTAGTAATGCTGCTATTGCTGGGCCCTCCTGGGGTTTCATGTTGTGTTTGCCAGTGTGAGCCCCAGATTCAAATCCCTGCTTGCCTTCAAAGTGCACAGCGTGGCCTTGGACAAGATAGGCTCTTGGCTTGCTCTGCTACATATGCCATCCACAGTATACTGGCAACTGAGCAGGATGCAGAATGAGGTGGAATACTGAGGCAGTAGGACTCTGATCCTTCAGACTGCCAGAGCAGGTCATTATTTTGAATGTCCTCCCCGTATGCATTTAAACCTTCCCATTCCTTGCATATAGTGAATTAATACATCAGGGAAAAGGGGCATATAGACAGCAACCTTAAGAAGAGTTTCATCATCTTAGTCTATTGAACAGCCTTAGAAGAGTATAACTCTGCTGAGGATTGTGCTGTACACGTTTCTCAATAATCTCCTGCTAGTTTACTCAAGGAAAGAAAGAATGGAAGAACATTTAGAAATATGGCACACACACTTTTCTTGCACTGCAGAATCCAGTCTACGTGTCATTCTGCATATTATTTAGAATGATACTAAGTTTATTTTTTAAGCATTCTTAATCTGTTTGTATGTTCTTTTAACTAATTCCTCCTTGTCCATTCAGACCTCAGATCCCGAAATTTTGATGTATTCATTTTTGTTAACTAGGCCTAGTTGAAATAGTGCTGTATTTAAAAACAAGATGGCTAGCCTTAGTGTGGATGATAAAAGCTGCAAAACTGGGCCACCTACAGACAAGGTATCCATATCTGCATACTTGTGGAACTCCTCAGGTATGCAGAAAAATATGGCATTATAAACTAACCCTCACCACCTCCCTAAATATGGCCTGATGAGAATTAAATGTGCTCCAGAAGGAATGGAGAGAGATGTTGAGAGTTGGAGAGGGGTGGAGGTACAGAAATCAGCTTAATGAAACCCCTGATTGCTTAGGAAATCCTGGAAGGGGAGGGTTTGAGAAGTGGGATGAGATTTCTGAATTTCTTCCTATCATAATTCTTCATGGGTCCTCAACTTTATGTACTCTAAAAGCATTACAAAGTATTTACTTTTCAGCCAGTAAATTTGCATGTAAATTACATTTCTCATAACCAATTCTTAACACTATGGCCATTTTCACACATCTTACCTGCCGCCAGAACATCACGCAAAACACCTAGAATACAGCATCTTCTCGCATGAAATCATGCCAGGAAGACTGTCATCCGGGAGTTTTGCGTGAAATCACGTCTTCCTGGCACGATTTTGTGCAAGAAGACACTGTCTTCCGGGTGTTTTGCGCAATGTTCCAGCAGCAGGTAAGACGTGTGAAAAAGGCCTATGTATGAGTCTTTGCCATTTTAGCACAATAGATCCACACGTCACACCTAGGGGTGCCATTCCCCCACCTGGGGGGGGATCTCCTGCTCCCACCCTGCCCCCTGCCCCCACTTATCTGGCCGGTAGGAGGGACACACTTTCCAGGCGCCCTCTCAGGCAACACAGTTTACCCCCAGGCGGCACAGCGTGTTCCCGCACCCACAGCAGCCCGATTCAGGCCAAATAGCACTGGCAGCATGCCCAATTCAGGCCAAATTGCACCCCTCAGCGGGCCAATTCAGCCCTCTAGTAAGAGTGGGCACACTCCTAGGCTGCCCTTTGACCCGCATGATGATATCACTTCCCAGAAGTGACATTATCGCACAAGTCCAGGAGCACGTGCGTTACCAAAACAAGGGATGCTGCAAGGTAGGTGCCAGGCTCCTGATCTCCCGCTGGGGGAGTTGGGGGACCTAGCAACCCTAGTCACACCCTTGATCACACTCCCCATAGCTTCCTTTGAAGTATTATCTCTTTGATAATGGAAACTTTGAAAGCTGCTCCAGGGCCCCTAAAGAATGGATCCCAGCCACTGGTGAAGGAAACAAACAGGTTTTATTTACATATATACAGCTTGGGCCTAAAGGCCCTAACTGCAACAACTCTAACTGCCATCTTGAACCACTTCCCAGACACCACAGGAGGCAGATGGCTTCTCCTTCAACATAAACCCTTATGATTCTTTACCACAGTCTCCACGACAGCTTCACTCATTTGAGCAAAGCCTTCTGAAGGTGCTACCCAGAACATGGTTAAGATTGGCGACTGCTTGTTCACGCACATCATCTGTGGCGGCTCCCATGTTATGGAATAGCCTGCCTGAAGATGTCAGGAAGGCTTCCATACTTCTATTATATCTTCCATACTTCTATTATATCACAGAATGCACAAAATAAAAATGTTCAGGAGGGCATTTTATAAAGGCATTAGAATTGCAATATAATAGAACAGTCTGGGGCGGGGGTTGCTTTTAGGATTTAGTCTGTTGCTTTTACTGTACTATTTTCTTGATGATTTTGAGCTGGGAAGAGCAGAGCCTCTGGTACAGTATGGCCTTCTATCTTTGAACTCCACTTTCTACATTGTTCAAGGTAGGCTATGCCTTAGTTCTCTGTTTGCATTGTTTTCTAATTCTGTAATCCTAGTCCTACTGAATTGTTTATTGGGTGTCTTATGCTACTTGATTGAATGTTTTTTAAAAAAATATTTTGTAACTGCCTTCTCAGTGAGAGGCTGGTGATAAATTAAGTAAATAAATATCACAGAGATTTCTGAGCACTGGGTATACTACATTTTGTATCAGAAAAATGAAATACTTTTCTGAAATTGCATGAGCAATAGCACAGTGGTACTCACTCTGTGGCTCACAAAGAGCCATATTCACAATTGTCTTCAACCAAAAGAGACACATAACTACCGCATGCGCTGTGTGCCACCCCATTAAACACACACACTTAATAATATAAGGAATAGCCATTATTTTAAATATGTAACTGTAACCTTTTTAATTACTAGAGGACCTTTGAGTATCTAGGGTTGTCTTTTCCCATCACAGTCAAACCTCTGAGCATTTCTGTTCCCTAATCCCTACTGTCTTCTTGATGTCTCCCTGGCATGAGGCTCATAGCACAAGTGAGACTAAGATGACCACAGCCATTCTGCCTTGTGCCAGGGAGAGAGCAAGAGGGGGTGAGAGAAGTGAAGGGTGTTTAGTATTCCCACTGCAGTTGCCAATTTTCAGGGGTGGCTGGAGATCTCATGGAATTACAACTAATCTCCAGGCCACACAGATCAGATCCCCTGGAGAAAATGGCTGCTTTGGAGGGTGGACTCCAAACTCCTTTCCCAAACTCTGCTGTTTCCAAGCTCCAGCCCAAAAAATCTCCAGGAATTTCCCAACCTGCAGCTGCCAACCCTCCTTGCCACTGCAGAAGCCTGCTCTGGGCCAGCTAGCAACATGCAGGGGGTTGGACTAGATGACCCTGGAGGTCCCTTCCAGCCCTATGATTCTATGATCCTATGACCATAAAATCTCTCCTGTCAAGAAACCCAAGCACCCTTTAATTCCTTCTCTGCCTTCTTGCTCCATCCTCAACTAGAGGAACAGCAGCTCTGGAGAGAGAGGGAGATAGCCAAGTTACCCAGAGGAGAGCTGCGGAGAAAAGGGAGAAAAACCAGCAGCCCATTGTGGCCAGCTTGCTCTTTTCTTGGACGGCTGTGGTGGTGGTTGTACCCTTTATTCTCTGAGGGCAGCTTTCTTTCCTTCTGGCAGCTGTTTGGGTGCTGGGATGAGCATGCAGAGGCTTCAGAGAAGGAGAGGACAAGTCCTTTCTTTCCATCCTTGGTACAAGGTCCATACTTCAAGGGGGATTGTACCTTACCTGTCCTCCTATAGTGGCTGTTTTAAAGGGAGAACTGCCTGCCAGTCACAAGCCTCACTGGGCTGTGGCCTTGCCCACTTTCCTGGAACATGGGGCAAGTGCCACATTGGGGAACAGTGCTCAAAAGAGCCACAGGTGGCATGTCACAGTGCTCCACGAGGCTCCTGAGCTTCTGAGTGAGTATCACTGCAATTGCCCCTTGGAATATGATAGTACATTATCCCAGATACAGATAAAATTTGGTCTATAACATCATTTGTGATGAGCAATTCTGCTTTCCAGTTTCCATGCCTTTTGCCATTTTGAAAAAAATCAGGTCTAAACATTTCTTAAATGACTGTGTAAATCCAAAGATGTAACATTTATCCTGTTCAATGTTTCAGTTTTAAAGTGGCAAAGTGCATTAAAGTTACCCCCACCAATAGCCATAGCGTTTCCTTATGCATTTGGAGTTGGGGGGAGGAGGATCCTGTGGCACTCTGGGAAGGGGCTATATGCCTTCCCCTTCTTTATGATGGAGTGTACATCTAATCTGATTCTAGTCTTTCGTTAAGCACTATGAAATTTGAAAGCCAAAGTCTCTAAACAGACGGCAAAGTTAGATTTTGAAAGTGATGTGTCATTGTAACCTGAACTTCAGGTGTGGGAAAATTTATGTGAGTTTGCTAACAAGTTTGGCCAGTGGTTCTATAATAAAAATAACTTTATTGAAGTTATTCCATATTTCCAGCTTTGGTATGTGTTGGGCATTTCAATTAAACCTTGTATGGTAAGTAAGCTTACTTCCCTATAAAATAACATGGAAAATAAACTGAATCCCACTTGAAAGAATGAAGAACCAATTCAACATTGATCAGAATTTAACCCCCCAACTGGATTCAAGCCTGAGCTTGCCCTACCTTAGCAAGACTGAGAACCCAAGAAGCATGTGAAACCTAAAGTTTCATGGACTCTTTATGGTAGTTGTGCTTTTTTTTTTGCCTAGGTTTGAATTTGTATTCTGCATTGCATTCTAGCTAATGGGTTTTAAAACTGTCAACACATGGATAAGGGGAACAAGACAAAAGAAGATAGACATTCAACTATCAAAATATCTGAAGTGCACAGACTAGCCAGGTAGACCAGCAATATGCAAGGGATGCTGATAAAGTTAGAGGAAAGGCAGAGAAAGAAGCAGAGAGGTGATGCAGAACCAGAATACAAAGGGGGGGAGAGGAGACAGAAGAAAAGCAGCTTATTTAATCAGCACCATGGACAGAGACACCAAGCAGAGGGTCAACAGTCGCCTACAAAGCTCCTCACCGAGCCATCTGGGGAATGAATGGATATAAATCAGATCCACGCTGCACATCATGATATAAAGAGGAGCTTCAGAAATTCTGACTCCACCATCTTCGCCTTGGAGGCAAATGCAAAGGATTTGTTGTCCTGCTTTCTCACATAGTTGCTGTGCTCTGGGAAGGATGAAGTTGGGTTCCCCAGGGTATACAGTTTCAGAGCCACATGCATCTTATGTGTTCTCTGTAATCTCCATCCAAAGCTGAATTGGACTGACAAGGGTAAGTCACTGTTTTCCCTTTTTGCATATCTGGCTAAGATATTCTGCTTTTAATGTATGGTCTCTGGCAAGCTTAAAAACAATAGCCTGTAAGAAAACAAATTATACTTTAAAAACAACATGTGACAATCACAGGCTAACCACATTCCACAAGAAATCCTGGCTTATCATTGGGGGTGGGGGTGGGTGGGGAAAGCAGACCAAATGGCTTGTTCTTCCTTGATGATTTTCCTTTCCCAATCAAGGGAAGGTGGGTCTTTTAAATGACTTATGTCTCAAAGCTTATAACACCAGCAATGAAAGGGCTGAAGTGAGTTGATTGTTTTCACTTCCTATAGCTGGCAAAGTAGCTCAAATAATGTTGAGGTATTTTTCTGTGAATTCTTAGTTTCACTGCAGTCCTAATGTAATGTTTGAAACGACTGTGTATATTAAAAGGGACAACTGCCTGAGGAGCAAGATTCCCCCCTGTCCCAATGGAGAAAATGAGTTTGAATGAAGAGAGTTATATCTTGTCTTATTTAAAAGCATTTGGTGTCATCTGTGCATCAGGTATCTCAGAAATTCACTCATTAAATATTATGTTCATTGAGCACCATTAGGAAAAAAGTGTGTGTGCGTCCATGTCCATAGTTACACAGATACCTGCCTTTCAAGCAGTATATAGGATCTGACAAACTGGTGCTGGGATTTTAAAGTAACTGTTTTTGTGCCACCTGTTTCCAATGGTATTTTTTGCCCTTGGGATAGGGATGAAACTCTTATCTTTGAAGGGGGGGGAAAGAAACTGGAAAGAGGTGATACAAAAGTAATAGTAATAAAAGGGAATAGGTGAAACCTATTGAGAATGATGTAATGGGAGGATGATGGTGGGAAAGAGAAAAGTTAAAACACAGAGAGAAAAAGATCAGGAGCCCTAAATGGTTCTGATAATAGCATTTATTGGATCAACAGTGTAGTAGAGTAGTGAATTGCACAGTTTAGTTGAAGAATTGTTCTTTGCAGCTCAAAAGCTTAATGCCTTAAGAGTACAATGATCCAATAAAAAGCACATTTGTAATCATGTTTAGTTACTCTGCATATTTCTGTAGCCTGATTTAGGTGTATATAAGCTAGGACAGTGTCAGTGGTTATTCATAATGTCAAGCATGGTAACTATAAAGCAAGCACATTGAGCATATAGCAGTTTCAGTGAATGGAATACTATAACATGGAAATATTGAAACTTGCAAATACTGAGAATAACCAGAACTTTGATTGCAGGAGCACACTTCAGGGCGAAAGGCAAGCAAACTAAGATCACTACATTAAGAAGAATTTTACTTCTGTTTGTTGTTTCCATCTGCTACATCTAATAAGCCATTTCAATCAGGGATTAGGTAACCCACCCACCCCTCAACGAACCATCACAATATTAGTGTGAGGTCATGCCTCTTTACCCACTAGTTTATAATTTAACTATACTGTAAAGCAAAGGGATTTTTGCAATGTCATGTGTGAACCAGCCATTGCAGACCAAATATCACAACTGGAGCTTCTCATTGGAGATGGTTCACACAAGAGTGTTGCGGAACAAGATATTGAGTGATATATATAGATGCCTGTGAATCAGTCTTTAGGATTGCAGAGCTGGAAGAACTCTGAAGGTCATGCATACCATTTTATTGCAAGAAGTTTGGGTCTTCAGTATCAAAGCCATCATAGAAGATTAGGATATATAATACAAAAAATAATCACAACCCAGATTTCATTGAGAAATTAATTACAAGAAGACTAAGCAATATGCTCTAAGCTCAATTGACTGCAGATAACATATACAGCTATATTGCTGTCTGTTATTTGAAACACTGCACAATTCAATTTATTGAATTCTATTATCTGTAGAAGTAATCCTGGAAGGAATGCTCCATGAACCAATACAAACGTTCACTCTGCATTTTTCCTGTTAAGGAGGATATCAGGCCACAAGTGTTGGTGCGCTCTAAGTGAGTTGCCATGCATCTGTTACATAACCAAAGGAAATGCTAGTATCTTGTCAATCCTCACTTTTCAGCTATCAGGAATGTGTTACTCCATCTCTGCAGCAATGTCCCCATGGGTACTCCCTGGGAAAGAGGTCTTGGCAGCCTGACATTCTCTCTTCAAGTCTTCAGCCCAAGGAACACCAAGTGCAAATGATTTCCAACACTTTCCTCCTTCCTACCCAGAGAGAACTAATCACTAGACATGTGGTGTGTATCTTTTTTTAAAAAAAAATAAAGTCTTCACCCTTGTGGAAGTGTCAATATCACATGCCCTAAGAGAAAGTAGATCTAATCACACATTTAGAGCCACAAAAATGTTCCAGGTTTTCCAGCACAAGCCGGTATTGATGGATGAATCTTATTCATTTCTGTGGGAAACTTTTACCTAGATCACTTTAATGCCCAGATTTCATGACTCACTTGTTTTCTCTCTTTAGAAATACAATGCTTGTATGTTATTTGTGTGAAATATTTGGCTAAGAGCCTCAGTGAAGGGATTTTATTTGAAACACATTCTGTTCTTAACTGGGAATGTATCTGAATGTCTCTAATTATCCCCAGAACAGGAACGGTACAGGTTAAAACCTTCTACACAGATTACAGTTCATGTGTTCATTCATGCCCTAGAGGGCTACATTAGGAGATGAGGACTTATTCTTTGGCATCTATCTTGACTTTATCCAGTAAGAGTCCAATTATAATGACCATAGGGGCCTTAATAAAAAGAGCAATAAGCCCTTTCTGGATATATTATAAGAAAGGGTCTCATTCCTGGGCTTGTATCTTGAAATTGCCCAGGAAGAGACAAATTATAATGTTCATAGTGGTGTTAATAATTGGGACACTAATTCCTTTATGGACACATTTTGAGAGGGAGATTCATTTCTTTGCTTGTGGCTTCCAATTGCCCAGAAATAGATCAATTATCATTACTATGGTGGCCTTAATAAAAGGGTTGTTAACTCAGTAATGAGGAAACAGAAGCTCAGGATAAAGTTATGCCAAGCAGTTGCTCTTTATGTATGTCATATGTTCACATGGCCATAATGCTAGTACAAAAGAGAAAATCAGGAATATAAAGCAGCTGAAATTAAATGTTGCAGAATAAGGGCCTTTTTCACATGCGTTTGTTGCCCATTTATTGTCAGACTATGCCTAGCAACCAATAGGAAATTCAGGGCCAAGAACATGGGGGACATGACATCATCCATGTTTTCCTGGAAGTGACATAGGGTAGCTCTAGGAATTGCCATAAACTGTGTGGTTTTACATTAGACTTTCCAGCAATTCCTAGAGCTACCCTATGCCATCTCTGTGTTTTCCCTAGAAGTGATATAGTGATGCAGAAAACATCAGCATTAAAAAAATATTCCTGCCACTGCTCCAAGTAGCAGGACTGCCAGTAGGCCTCAGGCTGACCCAAAAACTTCTAGTGGGCCATTGGCAGACCTAATGCTGTTGCTAAGTGGTTTCCCCCCTGCTTCCCCATAGCATTGTGGTGCATTCATGTACCTCCCAGAGTTTTCCCAGCTTTTCTCTGGTGTTATCAAAACTGACTTGCTGTGAACTTTTGAGAAAGATTATAACAAAGCCAGCATGACTGCAGGCTATGAGGATGAACAAGTTTATTTATTTTATTTTATTTGTGTACTTACTTATATCTCATTTTTCTCTTGCAAAGCAAGACTCCAAGAGGCTTACAAATACAGAGAGAGAGAGAGATTGAGAGAGAGTAATACAACAGAAATGGCAGCCAGGAGGTAGGGCTGAGCAACTGAAAGAACTCAGCCCCTTATAGAAAAATCTACCTGGCAGCACAGACAGTTCCAGGTAGCAGCTCCTTTCCAAGGCTGAGCAGTCAAGGGGTAGGGTGAGAAGCTGGAGGAACTCAGCCTCGGATGAAACAGTCTCCATTGGCAAGCAGCAGTTCTCACCTATTCCACAGCCATTTTCCTTGCCCCTGTCTCCACAGTGGCCATTTCTTCCCTCCACCAAGGGGATTTTTTAAAATTAGCAATTGAATATTGTTTTCCTTTATAATGATATAACACTCTGTATACCAAGTTGTCTGAAATCCCAGCTTTCATTTTTAAAAAGTATGTCTGTATCCCCTTTTGTTGCAAAGATATAAGGGAAAAGGCATATGTCTGCAACAAAAAAAACTACAGACATATTTCTTTTAAAAATGGAAAGCTGGGAATTCAAAGGACCTAATATACAGAATGTCATAATGATATTCAGTTGCAGATTTTTTAAAAAATAACTGGAAAAACCCTGGTGGCATGGGGAAAGGGAATGGCTGCTGCTGGGAGGCTGGGGCAGAGAAATTAACAAAAACCTGCCATAGGGAGGTCCTGTTGCTGCTGTACTGGAAATACACAAGCCTGTCACCATGTGGAAATCATCACGGTTGCAGCTGCATTTCATAAACACTCAAGAGTTCACCAGCCCATTCAGAATGTTGGCTAGGAAGAACCTATTACAGAACTGGGGAAGAATCTTGGTGGATTTTCTGTTGGGAATTTTATGACTCCGGCAGCATTGCATTAGGTCATATCAGACCTGTTGTAAGGCCTTCAGGCCCTGGTGTGTACCAATTGGTATGCAGTACAGCCTAGAAGCATCTGCATATGCTGTGACCCACACTGAATAAATTGTCTTTTTCTGTGGCCGTGGCAGTGTTACCTGAAGGAATGAGAAGACTCAATCTAGGCTGTGCACCTCTGTGTAGGCTGTGAGACCAGAATGTGGTGTGAGGTGCTCTCAAGCATGCACAGAAGCCTTTTGGATTCTAGCACATCAATACACAATGCTGCCTTATACTAAGTAAGATCACTGGTCTATCAAGGTCAGTATTGCCTACTCGGATTGGCAGTGGCTGTCCAGGGTCTCAGTTACATGTCTTTCATATCCCCTACTGCCTAAGGCTTTCAGCTGGAGGTGCAGCATGCCCTGCAGGTGCTCCACCATTGACATGTCCATGTTATCTATAAGGCTACAGATTAAGAGAAGGCAAAAAGGTGAAGTCCAATCTATGTTTTGCAGACAATGCAGTGCAATTTTAATTAGCATGTGCCAGACTTTAGGCCAGCTTAGTGTGACAGAAGAACTACTGGACTCTGGTAAGTACCAAGTTTCAGGCGTCACTCTCCATGGCAGTTGCATGGAATTCTCACCCAAAATTCTAGTGGGGAAGATTATTACATGAAATTTTCTTGAGTAGTTTTGCACATGGCAGCAAGAATTTCAAGCTAAATGTAACACAAAAGGTTTCAGGGAATGACCAGAAATTGATTGGGAATTAGAGATTTCAAGCAACCCTACAGACTGTATTGTCGAAGGCTTTCACGGCCGGAGAACGATGGTTGTTGTGGGTTTCCTGGGCTGTATTGCCGTGGTCTTGGCATTGTAGTTCCTGACGTTTCGCCAGCAGCTGTGGCTGGCATCTTCAGAGGTGTAGCACTGAGAGATCTCTGTTTTTTGGTGCTACACCTCTGAAGATGCCAGCCACAGCTGCTGGCGAAACGTCAGGAACTACAATGCCAAGACCACGGCAATACAGCCCAGAAAACCCACAACAACCAACCCTACAGAATACCTCCTGTTGAATCTAAAGAGCTCAGTGGTGCAGGAATTATGCATTTTTCTTGTGAATGCTAAAAATTAAGTAGCATTAGATATTCATCAGAACTTCAGCTGAAATTCCCTCAAGAGAAAGCAGTGGGTAGTCCAACTGCATAGTAGTTCAGACCAGTGCAGTTTGTTATCAGGACCTTACCCAGTAAAATAAAGTATGGAAAATCTGGATCTACAATCAACATTTACTATATACAAACATGACTGTTTTTGCTTCAGAAATGTAATGATACAAATTTTATAAAAGCAACAGGATTATGTTATGATGCAAAGTTTCAAGAGGCTGATTTAATAAAGTAAAAGGGCCTATGGGTTACACTACTGTGTATCAATATATCTAATTCTCATTGTGGCCAAATCTGCCAGTACTTAAATACAGAGATTGGAGCTATGAATAAAAAAAAACAGATTTTTCTACAAACCTGGAAAATGCCCCAGGTTTGCAGAAAAATCTGAAATCTAAAAAAAGGGTAAGAGAAGCTCTTTAAGAAATTAATACCCATAGAGGCTATTGCTAGACAACCACAACAATATTGTCAAACCTTAGTTTCTGTCAGGAAAAGGCAGGGGGAGGGGCCCTTTCTTGGGCTGTTTTGGCTTTTGGGAGAGGACTCATCAGGCCAAGGGCCAGCTTGGAAGCAACCTCTGGTGATTTGCATGACTTACCCAGCCTGGCTGCTCACTGCTGTTCAACAGCAGATACCCCCCAAAAGCCAGTGTAGTGGTTAAAGTTTCAGGCTAAGATTTGGAGACTGAGATTCAAATCCCACTCTTCAGTGGGTAACCTTGGAGTAGTTAACATGTGCTAAGTTTAACTTCTCTCACAAGGATATTGTGAGGATAAAACGGAGGGGAGGAGACTGGTGAGAGCTGCTTTGAACATAGAGAAATGTGGGGTGGGGGCATAATGAAGTAAATAAACAGCAAATATAACTAAAGGAGAGGAGGTAGATAAATGGTAGGTTGGTGGGAAGAGAGGATAGGGAGGTAAGGCCAGAATATGGGAGTTCCCAGGGAAAGAGGAAATAGTTGGAGAAGGGAATACAGGGGGAAATGAGGTGTCCCCCATCAGTCCTTGCAGGTTTCCTAACATGTGAATGAGCCCAGCCTGGCATCTAGCACCATGCAACTGGGCCATAATTTTCTTGGGTGAGGATGGAAAACTGAAGACAGGGCAGCAGATAGAGGCAGGTTGGCTGATGGGTGGGAAGGAGTGAAGGAAGCAGGAAAAGAGGAGAGGGTAAGGGGCCTTCAGGGAAAGGAAAAGGGAAATAGTGAGGGAGTAGTAATGAGAAACCCTCCCCCATCAATTCCTTGCTGCCCCCCCCCTGTAGCATAGATTATCTGTTTGCTATATGCATTATCTTGCTGTAAGTACATCATTATCTATAGGTACTTTCACTTTTGGGCATTGTTAACATATCATGAGTAATAATAATGCTTTGTTTTCACTTTTCTGTAATCCAATTATTTAGCTTATTAGAAGTCTAATTCTATTGCTTGTGGTTACGCTGTGTAATCCACCTTGTGTCTCAGTAAGAAAATAATGTAAATAAAATAAAGTAAATAAAAATAATATGTTTATAGATTTCTTCTACACAAATTTTCTATGAATAAGATATATCAGGTTCCCCACAGTTTAAATAACTTTGTACAGTATTCAAAGGCCATGTTATTATAAGTGCATTTGGGCAGCTTGCTCCAATATGCTGCTGATCTTCTGTGGACAAAGATAACTGCATCAGAGGGCTATGATGGGCCTGAAAATCTTGGGTTCTCCAGTAAATGTTTTCACTTTCTCGCCTTCTCCAGAAGAAGCCACAAGACAGTCTATAGTAGTGATGGTATTTCTTCATAGCAAATATGTAGAGGTGCACATCTGTAGTAGTAAGAGAAATGGGAAACAAAAATTGCTTTAAGAATTTTCAGTGGTCAGTGTAGCCACCCCTGCTTCTTTTGTGTCACTTCAGTGCTTGTGTATGTTTTCCTGTGTATGTACATCTTACCAGGTTAGGTCAGCCCAAGATCTAAAGTGTTGTAATACTTTATTCCTGACAGTATTACACTACTAGTTTCCTCAGGGCTGTATTTCATTGGCAGTGTACTTATGTCAACACGCACAAAAGGCTAAATGAGATTTCTTACAAGTGAAGCTTGAGAACATTGACTTAGCAAGCAGTGAGTGATTATGTTGGAGTTTTACCCACAGTCTATAGAACAATTTAACTGAATAATGGTTGTAGAAAGACATGCTGAGTTTCAGCTGTTCCATACACGTTTCAGAAGAACTTTCTCTTGTTTTAGTTCCCTCTGTTTCCTGATGGCACCCTTCAGCAGAATCAGCAGCTATCCCAATTCTACTGTATCAGTCCCACACCGGCAAGATAACACCACGGGGCTTGGACTGCAACCTCCTCATACCTACTACGCCCTCTGCTACTGCATCTTGATTGTGGTCATTGTCTTTGGCAATATTTTGGTCTGCCTGGCAGTTTTGAAGGAGCGTAGCTTGCAAACGACCACCAACTACCTTGTGGTAAGCCTGGCAGTAGCAGATCTGCTTGTGGCCACTTTGGTGATGCCATGGGTGGTATACCTTGAGGTGAGTGCAGCTGAAGCTGGCTGTCCTAGCATGTCTATTTTTGGCACCTATGCATGAGTAAGAGACCTTACAAATTATGACAGTCCATTTAGAACTAAACAAATAGATAATGTTCCATAATAACACCTTTAGTGTTTCTGTTTCCTGTGTTTTCACATTATGCAGGTCATGAAACGGGAGACCAGATTAATTAAAAAATAGGACTCTGTGAGCTAATATCATGATATGAAGACTCAGTGAATTAGATGTAAATTGGACTATGGATAGGTGACTGACAGTGCAATCCTAAGCAGAGTTACTCCTATTTAAATCAATGGGCTTAGACTGGAGTAACTCTGTTTAGGATTGTGCTGTAATTCCATCCAGGGAATGCAAGAGTGAACATAGTTATCCACCTATCTCTATATATTTGACTTTATATATAATAAGTAAAAGGAACTTCTCTATTGGATACTCACTATTCTTAGAGAGTATCCTCATATTTCATAGGTTTGTAAGAAAAACAATCACAACAGCAAAAATGTAACCCAGATCTCACACTAAATGTTAGTGAGCAGAGCATCAAGAGTTAGATTTTTTGAGTTGCATCGCAAAGTCTGCTGACCTTAATAAAAATGAAATATAGCTTTAAAAAAACATTAATCAATGTGTAATCTTTACTTCTATATATAGTGAGTATGAAACCTAGGTCTTCCACAATTCCCCATCATGGTGTCTCAGAACAGCATGTCAAGTCTAGGGAGCAATGGCATACATCCTGCTCTGGATATAGAGATGCTTTAATGACTTCAGCGCTGACATCTGCTCCAGTGTTGCAAAGGCTCCACATTTAGGCTCATTGGCTAGACTAGCCTGTAGGACTTCACTGTTTCATAGCAGGTAGATGAGGGAGACTGGAAAGGGCACCAGTGTTGCTGCGTTTTATATTGCACTGATTGGGAAGGGGGTGCAGTGACTGACTGATGTTCTTGGCCCACTGAAGACATCACTGTCACTAGAAATCTTCAGCGGGCACTGCAAGCCCATCTATTTGTCCAAGCTTTTAATGGTATATAAACAGCAGGTATTTTATAGGAGGGAGGGGGGTATTTGAGATTTTGTTTGGTATGCTTTAAATTGCAATTTATAAACCACTATGAGGAAAGGCAGGATATAAATATGTTAATGAATAAATATTCATAGAGAGGGTTCACAGAGGATCTCATTGGGTTCGCAGCAAGTTTCTGACAAAACTCCTGTGCCCTCAAGAGTTCAGCCACAGGGATAAATCCACTCTGGGTTTTTGTTGTTATTGTTCCTGCCCATGCAACCAAAGAGTAGGAAAAGTTGTACTTGATGAACTTCTCCAATTTGTACACCAATAAAAAGCCCAGGAACTGATCAAGAAAGAAGAGGGCAACTTTAGAGCTCACATTTCTCTTGGCATCTGTCCATGTCTCACTAGGAACATCCACATCACACACTGAGAACCACTTGCTCTAAATGAACTGACATAAACCTGTTACGCGAAATGATTGCTTTATTTCTGCTCAGAACATTCTTACAACTTTCGGTATTGTAAGAACATTTTAATTTAACTAAATTAGGCAGCAATATTGCACAGAGCTGCAACTTAATAGCCCAAGCCTTTAAAAAGTCTACTGACAAGCCCATCCTTTTGACTTTAATTGGACTTGTGTTCCTAGTAAATGTGCCTAGAACTGCAACTTTAGTTTACAAACCAGTTTATTTAAATTGCTGTTTCAAAATCTGGGCAGCCAATTCTCAAATGTGAATCAATTGCAACAAATGCATATAAAACATAGACTTTAACTTTGTCTTAGTTTGTTACTGGGATGACAGTCAATCATTTATAGCATTTTTACCTCTACTTTGTGCCATTCTTCCAAATCAGTATCTGTGAAATCACAATGGCGTTGAAATTAAAAGAAACGTAAAGGTTTATGCTAATGATTGGTGATACTAATAGTGATATTGATGATTAATTATTCATGGCATATCTCAGTAGATCAAAAGTGAAAGTGGGAAAATCTCATAGTACAGACCCAGTTATGCTCACATAACGAACCTTGTAGAAAAATAAATAATTTCTAAAGAGCAATTCTCTATGGAATATGTAACAGCCAAACTTAAAATTTAGGGGTGGGGAATATAAAAGAAGAAACTTAAAAAGAGAACTTAAAAGGAAAAAAATTAAAAAGAGAAAAAGTATGAGATATGAAGAGATAATGGACATCTAAAACAAGCGATCTTTTGCATTCTCTGGTACCTTTCATCTAAGGTATTCGAAGCACCCTGCAAATATTAAAAACAGGTCCTTACAACCATCCTCTTCAGTCAGAAAAATTATTGCCGAAGAGCTAGTAATAACAGTCACAGCAGGAGGCTTGATTTTAACTTTGCAGCATGCTCAGAGTCAATAAATGGAGTTAGAAAGTCCCAGTATTGGGGTCTAGAAAGGCCCAGAACAATTGTGCTTTAGTTGGCTGCAATTCTAACCCTATCTATTGAATGGATCCGAGTAGGATTCTGAGTAAACTGAGGAATTCAGGCACTATCTGTTAGAAAGCCCTCCATATTAATCATTCTTGTTGCGGGGTTATGTAAGAGGAAAACATGTTACATCAGGGGAATATGATTGGATCCCAACCAAAAGCCACAAAAAAGTTCAGAGCCCGGCTTAGGGATCTGGGTTGTGAGACGGTGGAATGGGAAGTGCTAATTCTTCCTGATTGAAGAATTTCCTGATTGAAAATGTATCACTCAGGTTGTTTTTAGCCCCAGAAGGCAGAAAGGATCAGGAACATTATGGGTTGTTATGGGCTTTCCTCAGACGCTCATCCCACCACCTGGCAGTATGCACCAAGGCTGTAGAAGTTCAGTTTGACAAATACTAACTTGTTTTGGTTTTTAATATGCCAGCAGATGAATTAATATGTTGATTTAACTGTTTTATTGTTGTTGTTGCTGACTGTTCTTTATACGACAGGTTTGTAATTATTGCTAGAAGATATTAAAAGAAAGGGTGACATATATGTAGTTTAAAATTGTATTTATTGTTGTTTTATAATGTCTGTGTTGTGATAGTTGCGTTTTATTACTGGAAAACCAGAACACAACACTAATATTAATTGTTACTATTTATTTGTTAAAACTGGTTCAGTTTTATAAATGTAAGTTACCCTGGATGCCACAATATTCAATGAATGAATGAATGAATTGGATGAAGAAATAGAGGGAATGCTTATTAAATTTGCAGATGTTACTAAATTGGGAGGGGTAGCAAATACAATTGAAGACAGAGTTAGGATACAAGATGGTCTTGGCAGGCTGGGAAACTGGACTAAAACAAATAAAAATTAATTTCAACAGAGATAAATGTAAAGTTTTGCATGTAGGTCGGAAAAAATCAAACGCATATAGGGGAGACTGTCTTGGCAGTAGTATGTGTGAAGGATCTAGGGAACTTAGTACACCATATACTGAACACGAGTCAGTAGTGTGATATGGTAGCTAAAAAGGCAAATGCAATTTTAGGCTGCATCAACACTGCTCTGGTTAGACCTCACCTAGAGTATTGTGTTCAGTTTTGGGCACCACATTTTAAGAGGGATATTGACAAGCTGAAATGTGTACAGAGGAGGACAACAAAGATGGTGAGGAGTCAGGACAGGAGGCCAAGTCCTATGAGGAAAGACTGAAGGAGCTTGGTATGTTTAGCCTGGAGAAGAGATGATTGAGAGGTGATATGATAACCATCTTCAAGTAGTTGAAGGGCTGTCATATAGAGGATGATGCGGAGTTGTTTTCCATTGCCCCAGAAAGTAGAACCAGAACCAACAGGTTGAAATTAAATCAAAAGAGTTTTCGGCTAAACATTAGGAACAATTTCTTGACTGAACGGTCCCTCAGTGGAACAGGCTTCCTAGGGAGATAGTGGGCTCTCTTTCTTTGGAGGTCTTTAAGCAGAGGCTAGATGGCCATCTGACAGCAATGCTGATTCTGTGAACCTAGGCAGATCATGAGAGGGAGGACAGGAAGGGTTTAATCAGTGATTTTCGTGGCCCCTTCAAACATGCCCAGGGTAATGTCTATCGCCACTTTGGGGTCAGGAAACAATTTTCTCCAGGCCAGTGTGATCAGGGTTCCTGGAGGTTTTTTTTGCTATCTTCTAGGCATGGAAGATACTGGGGGTGTAGGGGGGAAGTAGTTGTGAATTTCTTGCATTATGCAGGGGGTTGAACTAGATTACCCTGGAGGTCCTTCGCACTCTATGATTCTATGAATGAATGAATGAATGACACAGTAATACAACAGGCTTTTCTGCACTTGGGAGAACAGGTCTTTTACAGAAATCTGTATGTACGCATTACGAGTTAATGTGATAACAGTGGTTAAAGTGACTGATTAGGACTAGGGAGATACAGATTCAGATCCCCAGACAGCCATGCAGCTCACCAGATGATCTTGGACCGGTCATAATCTCTCAGCCTAATTTACTGCACAGGATTTTTAAAGGACAAAATGGAGGAGGAGAGACCATGTAGGAAAAAATATGATAGATTACATTTTCTGGATTTGGACAATAGAAATTTTTCCTGGATGACAAAAAGGCCAAGAATATTCACCCTGAATGGGCAATCTAGTCTTTGATCTAGGCTTATCCACATGGAACTTGGTAAAAATGTCCCCAGTTGACTGGCAAGAACTTTTCTCCAGACGGTGAACTTTTTAGCCCATTGTTCATTCTGCCCTGAAATCCAAGGTTTAGTACCTGTGTGTGTTATGTCTTGGACCTCCACAGATTAATAGGGAGGGTGGATGTCCAGACAACCCATCAAACAATAGTTTGAACTCATGAGGCCTTACCAGCAGGAGATGAACCCTTCACTGTTCTGAAATAAAAGCTGTTATTGTGTAGCAAACCTACTGTTTGGAAGCTAGGAAATAATTGGCTACGCCAATCTCCATTTCAATTAAGTTCCAAGGCTGCCAACCAAATTAATCCCTTTGGTAGATCTGCTGTTATGCAAAGAATGAAACAAGTTCAGTGGTGTGCATTCTAAAGATGGTCCCCTTCAGGCCAAAAAAGAAAAGAGCTGATGTGCACTTGATGTAAAGTAATATACACAGTTAATTGCGTTAGTGATACCTTGTTGAGGTCCTTAGAGCCGATCCAAGGCCTTCCCTCCTGACAAGGTCAGGAGGCAATTCACTTTGATTTCTTCACAATCATGTGCCTTTTCCAGAGAATTGATGATGAATGTCGTTGCCTAAGCAACCTATGTGTATTTCCCAGGGTATGTTGGTTGTGCAGAGCCAGCCAAGTGATATTAAGAATGATCAGAAAATGTGGTAACCAATTAGACTGAATTGTATAGCTTCATTACAGTTGTCATTTTAATGATGAATGGGATTAGGGGTTATAAAAAGTTGTCATTCCTATCCATAAAATCCAGACGTTAGTAACCAAGTGAATGTCAAATGATTAACATTGCAGTCCTATGCAGAATTGAAATAGACTGAGATAACTCTGTGTAAGATTGCAGGGTAAGTCCACCAAGTCTTTGACAGCTTCAGAGTCTTTTGAGGCTAGTGGCATTCAAGTTAATTCGTGAATCTATAGGTGCATAACACTAACAGGGTTATGCACCTGTATATCCATATGGCATCCTGATCATAATCATATTTACTAACCCGACTGACACATCAGGCTGGATTAAAAGACAAGCTTTTCTTAATCTTCCAGTAGCACTTTGCTTTCTCCTCTTCCTTATTCTCTTCCTCCCCTCATTCAAAGAAAATGTAGCTGCTGTCAAACTAGACGACAGAGTGTTTTGAGGGGGAAACTTCCAAAGACACTTTTATTTATCTTGGATATTTATACTCCATTTTCCTCCCCATTAGGCAGTCTAGGTTTTCAACACTGTTCCATTTTATCCTCAGAAAAATAAGCCCCTTCATTTTTGTTACTGTTGTCAATTATTGTTTTTTTCTTCTACCGCCTTTTAATAACATTTATGTTGTTTATTCATGCACATGCAATATATATGCAATCGATGCACAAATAACTTTGAACAATATGTATATTTTACAAAGAAAAAGATCAGCATGAGGAAACTGAAAATGGTGTTAAAAAAAGAAAGGCTCTCAGAATGGAGAAGTGAAATCAATATGGGGATAACACAAACTGAATCAGAAAACTTGCAAAAAGTCAATTTGCAAGATTCTGACTGCTTCCACACAGGGGATTATCATGATATTTGTTTAATGTGCACAGTTCTAGCCTTTAAGACAGCAACATCTCTGAAGCTCTATTGGTGGTGGTGGTGGTAGAAAATGCTGTCAAGTTGCAGCTGATTTATGGCAACCTCTAATGGGGTTTTCAAGACAAGAGATTAACAGAGGTGGTTTGCCATTGCCTGCCTCTGAATAACAACCCTGGTCTTCCTAGGAGGTTAGGTTGAGAGAGAGTGACTGTCCTCCTAAGCAAACTTCTGTGGCAAAGAGGAGATCTGAACCTGAATCTCCCAGATGTTAGTCCAATACTCTAACTACTGTACTTGCGTTCTGTCTTTAAATAGAAATGTTCATTGATGGTCAAGCACTGACTTATTGTTTTCTGAAGCAATTAAAAGGAGTGTTCAGCCCATTACAATGCGATGTGTATGTGTGTGTGTGTATTAGATGTAGCTGAATGCCTAAAGCTGCAATCCTAAGCACATTTACATTGCAGTAAATGCCACTGAAATCATTATATATAATGAAGGTAAAAATTACTGAGATAATGAAAAATAAATGAGGCTTCTAATCTGATTTCCAGAGGCCTGTAATTGCATTGATTTCAGTGGAGTGTACTTCCAATTAGAAATTTCCACGGATGTAAATAAGAATGGATTTCGGCCCATCTTTTTATCTAGCATATTCCTTTTTCTCTACAGGTAATCCATACATATTCTTAAATATATTTAAGTGTAATCTTAAACATGGCCTTCTAGAGTAAGGGTGCCATTTAGGGAGAATGGATGGGCTTTGCCCTTCTGCCTTGCAGTCTGCATGTAACTAATCCTCCGCAACACCTGTATTGCTGGCTAGCTACATGCTCAGTGACTTGTTATAAACAATTTACACGACCTATTTACTAATTCTGCATGCCAAAGAGAAATCTTTCTTCTTAGAACAGAGTGGCCTGATAATATAGTTAGTTATTATAAAAGTTATTCGAAGTAACCATGACAACTGTTCACCTTTTCTGATTTGCACTCTGGTCATAAATATTTTCAGCATTTATTGCCTACATTCTTTGCAAAATGCTTATAGATAATATATCTATGACTGGGCCTTTACCGGTGAAATCCTAAGCAGAGTTACTCCCGTTTAAGCCTACAGATTTCAATGGGCTTAGACTGGAGTAACTCTGCTTAGGTTCACTGTACATCTTGCTAAGAATCCCCCTAACCACCAATCCCACTGATGAAATGGGCATAACACCCCTGCACACATGGTCAGTTTTTCTCATGTAAAATGTTGTATTTACACAATTATTATTCCTCAGTTGCAAAGAGCCTTTTGTTGCCTTACACACGAACCCATTTATTGTGCTATATATTTTGTGAGCCAGTGCTCACTTCATTACATGGACAAAGTGTTAAATTGATTTATGTTCAGAACTACAACACTCAAGAGTGCGTGGGGTAGGAAGAATGGTCAGGAAGCACAAGTTTCCCAGAACAAAGCAAGTCACATTAGATTGCAAAGCACAGATGAAACAAGATCCAGTCAAAAGAATACAGAATCTGCTTGGGGTAGATCACACCCATCTGCTGATGAATTGGCAAAGTAGGACGATTCGGAATAATGTACCTAAATTCATAAGTATGAAAAATTACTTTTAGGAGTGAGCTATCCATTCTAAGTCTCCGTTGAGCCCAAGTAATATACAAATCTGTATATGAATACTAACTCAGCAGCATCACACTGGAGTCTTTCTTTGAAATTTTCTGCTGAAATACATTAACTGGTTTCTGAGTTTCAGGTGAGTAGCTGTGTTCGTATGCAGTGAAAGTGTGAAATGTAAGTCCAGTAGCACCTTAAAGACCAAGATTTTCCAGGGTATTACTGAGTGTTACTTTTGTGGAAGTAACAATGTGTGGAAATCCATCCATCCATCCATCCATCCATCCATCCATCCATCCATCCATACATACATACATACATACATACATACATACATACATACATACATACATAATTTTTAATCTTATCTTTCCTCCCTCACGTAGTGTCCTAACAATTGACCTGTTGTGTGGACTGATCCATGTTTTGGGTACCACAGCACAGCTAGATGATGTACTCTTAAGCAGTACCTTACTTCGGAAAGCCAGTATCTGCTATATATACCTACATGCTTTTAGCTACTATCCCAAGTACAGCTTGTGATCTCTTGTCTACAGTTATGTCTTCTGTTGCAACTATCTTTGCTTCAGTTCCTTGGACAGTGGCTCACATTGGAAAGATCAGTATTAGTCATTTTTAGAATCACAATACCTACCTGATGAAGTGAGTAAACAGACTGATAAAACAAGACTGATACCCAGAAATTGTCTGCTACAAAATAGATTCAAAAGAGGTATTAGCAGAATACCACTGGCTGTCAGTTACAGCTCCCCACTCAAGCCAGTCTAATGGATCATCAGTGGTTTGATCTGGGCTTCTTTCTCATAGACCTTGAGTGGTAGGCCTTTCCTTGCTTACATATATATCCCCCTAACCTAAAACGGCTTCTTTGGTGACAAATCCTGGTTTGTCATTTCCAAACCCTGGTCATTTCCACACATCCTAACATCACGCAATGCTCATGGAATGCGGACATCTTCATGGTGTGATTTCTGATGTCATCACACCAAGAAAACAGGATCATGGTGCAATGACGTCAGAAATTGCACCATGAAGATGTCCTCGTTCCATGAGAGTTGCACGATGTTAGGATGTGTGGAAATTATCACAAGCCTTTAAAAATCCTTGCCACCCATCCCAAACCTCCCTTCAAGGGTTTGGGGCCTCTCAGGCAGGTAAAGGCTGGGTCACCATACACCACCTGTCTAGCTTCCACCATAGCAGGCAGAGAGCCCTGACGCAAATCCTCACTGGGTCTCTTCTCTTCCAGAAGTGCCACCAGACAGGTACCTCCCCTCACCCAGCTACAGCCCAGGACTATTGGGGAAAAGGGAACTTAGAGGTAACTCCCTATATATATGCTGCCACCATTCAATCTTGGCCCTGTTTAATCAGCTACCTCTCTCTGCTGCCTTCTCTTAGCAGAGTCAAAACTCTTCTCCCTTTCAGCCTCTCAATACTGCCATTCCAGCCGGGGGCGTAAAAAAGGGCAGCGTAAAAAAGGGCAGCGGCCCCGGGGGCGTAAAAAAGGGCAGCGGCCCCGGTGGGCAACAAGGTTATGGAAAAGGGCCCCAGCCCAATAAAGGTGAGGGTACTTAAGGCCATGCTGGCCGATTACCCCAGGCGGGCTGACACCCAATTTTTGTTGGAGGGTTTCTCTATAGGTTTTCGGATCCCTTTTCAGGGACCACGTTCCTCCTTCATGTCCACCAACTTGCGTTCTGTGGTGGGCCTGGAGGACGTTGTTAGGTCTAAAATAGCCAAGGAATGCGCCGAGGGCCGGGTTTTGGGCCCCTTTCCCGCCCCACCAGTGCCCACATTGAGGGTTTCCTCTTTGGGGGTAGTCCCCAAAAAGACTCCTGGTGAATTCCGGCTAATTCACCATTTGTCTTATCCCAGGGGTGGGTCTGTCAATGACGCGATACCTGAGCACTTGTGCTCGGTGCGTTACACATCATTTGACCAAGCCGTTAAGGTGGTCAGGCGTTGTGGCCGGGGAGCTGAGATGGCAAAATGCGACATCAAGTCTGCATTCCGCCTTCTCCCTGTGCATCCAGAGGATTTTGAGCTCCTCAGGTTTGCCTTTGAGGGTCAATACTATATGGACAGGGCCCTTCCCATGGGTTGCTCTATCTCCTGCGCAGTATTTGAGCGCTTTAGCACCTTTTTGGAGTGGGCACTACGTCATAGGCAGCATTGCCGTGACTCTGCCCACTATTTGGATGACTTTATCCTGGTTGGGCCCCCGGGGACGGGGCAGTGTGCGCGCCTTTTGGCTGACTTCGTCAGCCTGACGGAAGAGCTGGGTGTTCCACTGGCGCATGAGAAAACAGAGGGCCCGTCTACTGTCCTGACCTTCTTAGGCATTGAATTGGATACGGTTCAACAGACTTCTAGACTTCCAGTTGAGAAGCTCTTAGACCTGAAGGCGCGATTGCGCACCATGCTGGGGAAATGGAAAGTTTCCTTATTAGAGCTCCAGCAGGTAGTTGGCCACCTTAACTTTGCCTGCAAGGCGGTGGCCCCAGGTAGTGCCTTTCTGCGGTGCCTTTGTGATGCCATGGGGACCCTCCGGCTCCCGCATCATAAGATGTGCCTGTCTGAGGGTATGCGGGAGGATCTAGGGGTCTGGCTCCAATTTTTGCACGGTTTTAATGGAGTGTCCTTTTGGAGACAGGAGCTCCTTTTAGAAGGGGAGCTACAAGTGGCTTCGGATGCTTCAGGGTCCATCGGTCTGGGGATTTATTTCAGGCGGCACTGGTGTGCCGCCACCTGGCCTGAAGATTGGGTTCAAGAAGGGCGGTGTAGGGATTTAACCTATCTTGAGTTCTTTCCAATCTTGGTGGCGGTTTACTTGTGGGGTGAGGAGCTTGCCAACCACTCCGTGCACTTTTGGTGCAATAATATGGCAGTGGTTCAGGTGGTGAATTCCCTTTCATCTAAATCGCCCAGGGTCATGACGTTGGTCCGCGCCTTTACCTTAAGGTGCTTGCACCTTAATATATTGTTTTCGGCCAGGCATATACCTGGTGTAAACAATGAGGTGGCAGACGCCTTGTCTCGTCTGCAGATGGACCGGTTTCGACAGCTTGCCCCCGAGGCCGATTTGGTGCCGGCTCTGGTGCCGCAGGAGCTGTGGACGATTGGCAAGTGGAAGCCTCCAGGGCCATCCAATTAGCCATTGCCCCCAGCACTGGTAGGGCATACGACAGGGCGGTAAGGAACTTTGATGCCTTTAGGCAGGCTGTAGGCCTCCGCCGGATCTGGCCCCTCCCAGTCGAGCATCTGGCGCATTTTTGCGTAGCTCAAAGAGGTAAGGGGCACAAGGTGAAATACATCTGGAGCCAGATTGCGGCTCTAGCCTTTGCTGCAAAGGCGCGAGGGTTTACAGATACCACAGGAGATTTCCGCATTCGGAAAATGCTGGAGGGGTGGGCAAGGGAGTCTGCTGCTCCCAGGGATGATAGGCAACCCATCTCTCTGGGCATCCTTCAAGGATTGCAGGCTGTGTGGTCACAGGTTTGCAGCTCTCAGTTTGAGGAGCTGCTGTTTCATGCAGCGTCGTTGATAGCTTTCTTCGGTGCTCTTAGAGTTAGTGAGCTGGTTCAACAGTCCCTTAAGGACAACTCTGGCTGCGCCCTCGCTGCGGAGGACGTTAAATTCAGGGGCGAGCAGCTGGTCCTTAGAATTAGAAGGTCCAAAACTGACCAGCATCAAAAAGGGGGGGACCTGACCCTTGGCCGGTGTTCCATCGCTGAGTTGTGCCCCATAGCAGCCTTGGGGCGCTATTTGGAGGTACGGGGTGATCGTTCGGGGGTTCTTTTTTGCCACAGCGATGGTGCCCCGTTGACCAAGTACCAATTTTGGACGGTCACGGGCAGGGCCCTTCGTGAGTTAGGTCTGGACGGGGTCAAATTTGGGACCCACTCATTTCGTATTGGGGCGGCTTCCACTGCCACTGCCATGGGCTTCTCGGGCCCTGACATCCAGAGGGTAGGATGTTGGCGTTCAGGGGCTTATGCGTCATATGTCAGGCTGCTTGGAAGGGGTAAATCATGTTGAATTGTTTTTTGCAGGCGCTGTGGGTCGTCAGGAGAGGGTACGGATCCTCATCTGTGGCCACAGTATGACCTTCTGGGCTGCGCACCAAGCGAGAAGGTCCTGGATCGGGTCTCAGCTTGGACTCAGCCGGTGGGCTACCATCGAGTGGCAAGGCAGAAGAGGCCTACGTTGGGCGGGGCTGCTGCCACTCCTCTTTGAGGGGAGGTCCGCCCCTCCTCCTCATATTTTAGTGGTGCATTTAGGGGCAATGACCTGGGGCTAATGAAAGGGGTAGCCCTATCTTGGCAGGCGCGGGACGACTTCCTGGAGATCAGGAGGAGATGGCCTGGTGTCCTGATATTTTGGTCAGCCATGCTTCCGTGCCGTGTGTGGCGGGAGGCATTGGACCACAGAGCTATCGAAAGGGCTAGGCGGATGACCAACAGAGCCCTGTTTAAAATAATGACGGGTGGGTTGGGGATTTATTTGCCCCATCCGCAGATTCGGGCCGAGTCTGTTGCCCTCTACAGAGGGGATGGGGTGCACCTCTCTTACAGGGGCAACAGCATTTTTCTCGATGACATACGGCAAGGGCTTAGGTTGGCTTTAAGCCATATGTGGGGTGCTGAGGCCTAAGCAGAGGCTTGGCCTCTGCGGTGGCAGGATTTAGTTAGGGTTTTATATGTGGCGGGCCGGTGAGCACCCTTGGCACCTCCCCATTGGTGGGGAACAGGGGTCTTTCAGGAGCAGCAGGCTGCCGTTCGGCCCAGCTGCAAGGTCAGACGCCCTTGGGTGCGGAACCCCTGGACAAGCCAGTCTCCCCCCACTGCCGTTCGGCCGGGTGGGGGAACTCTCCAGGGGCGATACACTCCGCCTGGCCAGGACGGGTCGCAGCCATTCATGGATGGATCGCACCCGGTGGCAGCGGGTGCTCGCCCAGACAGGTCAGGGCGGGGTCCCAGTGAATGACCCCAGGGCCTGACCTGTACCGCTAGTTAGGCTCCTTGCCGTAATTGTTGCTTTGCTGTTTCATTTAATAAAGCAGCCCATTTTACCCAAACCTTTGTGTCTGACTCTCATTCCGACTAGGGGGGCAATACTGCCATTCCAGCCGGGGGCGTAAGCCCCCTCGGGCTGGTGGCAGCCTTTGCCTCCCTGGCTGGATGAAGGCCAGAATTTATCAGCCCTGCTTACTGGGCTTAGCTGCAGGGAGGGCGGAGCTTTGGGGCAGCAGTCTGCTGCTCCACCCTCTCTCAGTGCAGTCTCGCCTCGTGCTTGGCCCACCCTCCTCACCCTACTTCAGTGCGGGATTAGCCGGTCGCTGTTTTCTGGGCCAGGTAGGAATTTTTTGTCTCCCTGCCCTGATTGGCATTGGGTTGGGAGTTTCTTCGCCTACCTCGCACTGGGTAAGAGGTGTAGTGTGGTAATGTAGGGGTGGACCTTATTTACTGCCATGGGTGCAGGATTTAGTTAGGGTTTTATATGTGGCGGGCCGGTGAGCACCCTTGGCACCTCCCCATTGGTGGGGAACAGGGGTCTTTCAGGAGCAGCAGGCTGCCGTTTGGCCCAGCTGCGAGGTCAGACGCCCTTGGGTGCAGAACCCCTGGACAAGCCAGTCTCCCCCCGCTGCCGTTCGGCCGGGTGGTGGAGCTCTCCAGGGGCGATACACTCCGCCTGGCCAGGACGGGTCACAGCCATTCATGGATGGATCGCACCCGGTGGCAGCTGGTGCTCGCCCAGACAGGTCAGGGCGGGGTCCCAGTGAATGACCCCAGGGCCTGACCTGTACCGCTAGTTAGGCTCCTTGCCGTAATTGTTGCTTTGCTGTTTCATTTAATAAAGCGACCCATTTTACCCAAACCTTTGTGTCTGACTCTCATTCCGACTAGGGGGGCAAAAGCCTTCTCTCCCTCCAATGTACACTAACTCCCATTGGCCCAGTATTCTGCCCACTCCCATTGGCTGTCTCTCAGGAGAGGCAGGGCTGGAGCCAATCCTGTCTGTCACAGCTTCTTACCAACAATAATGTGACACCACCTAAACCTAATAGAGACAAAACCCAAGGAACTAGATCCTGCAACAAACTGAGATTCCAGACTGTCCCTGATATTATAGGACTTAATAATATCCACTTGTACATTCTCCAATGTGATGCATACCATCATATGACCACAGTGCCCTTCTGTTCTCCATATAGACAAACAGGTGGAAAGGAATAAATTAGCACAGTTCTGACATAAAAATGGGAATATTCAGAAATCACTGGAAGAACATTTCACTCACCCATAATGCTATGTTGCTGATTTAGGAGCCACTGTTTTCCAACAACAAAATGTCAAAGGTCATTCCAACTTGAAACTGCTGAATTAGAATCCCTCAAGCAATTTAAATGCATTGTCTGAGGCTTGAAAAATGATCTGGGGGATTCTCAGCCCCTGCAAGTATTAAAACAATTTAGCAAAACTAAATGTAGTTAAATTTTCACCAGTTACTGTTATTGTGAATGGTCTCTGTACTTGTCTTGATAATATTTTGAATTTTACATAATTACATTATATCCTGTACTTCATGCATTTTATAGCTCTCTGACCCTGCTATCTTCAACTCCCCCCCCCCTCTTCATAATTGTTTACATCTGTCTCTGCCAACTAGTGGCATCTGACAAAGTGGGCTCTAGCTCAAGAACGTTTATACTAGAAGAAAAGTCTATTACATTTTAAAGGTGCTCCTAAAGGTTCCTGTTTAATTTTGCTGCAACTGATTAATACAACTGCCCCTCTGGAACTGGAATGTAATGCTATTGAACTGCAGTCTCCTAAAGGCATGCACCTGCAGGGATATGCCATTTAGATGCAAACCACTCTGAGCCTGGCAAAATATTGCGGGGGGCTTTCACTGACATTCTAGCAAACATGTTCCAGACTCTTTTTTGTTTTGTTTTTTATTTGTATCCAAGTTGCAAACTGGGGTTTTTATATGATAGGGCAACAAATCTCTCTGTCTAGTAACAGACATGTGCCCCTTGCTGTGAGAAAGCTGGCATGAAACAAAACAATAATGAATAATGATGAACAAATCAAACTCAGGGCTATAGAACTATGAAGGGCAACTGAACAGATGCTGCCTGATTCAATCAGTCATTCACGTTTATATATTTATTATTATTGAAAATCAGTGACAGGCAGTGAGATCTCCCATTTCAGTGAGTTATTTCCATGGCCTAAAGCCAGTGCTTCGTGTGATGTGTCACTGAATCATGATACTGTTTTACATGGACTTCCTGTGTTTTCAGTTGCCTTCAGTTTGGCCTTCTATTGCCTTGGGAACTTTTTTTTGGACACAGTACAACTTAGTGAATGGTTTTTCATGAACACCTTTAAAGGGAAATTAAATCCCTCAGAGCTTGGAAGCCAAATCAGTGATATCATCTGCTTCTTACCTCACAGAACAGTTGCTGTATTTAAAAGGCAGATTAATAGAATTGTGGGAGAGGAAACAAATGCATTTAGATGGGTGTTCTTTGCGCTGATTGCAAAAATTGAGTGGAGAAGGAATCTGGTGTCAAAGAAACCATCTTTTCAGGAAGCTGGTATAGCTTGAATAAAACCTCAGTAACTAGCGGAGACATGGAACTTCTGAGAGGCTGCGGATTGCTAAGGTTCAATGTAACAGAGGGCCTAGTTATGTACAGCTAAGGCTCCTTCCCCTGACTCTCATGTAGAGGCCTCTTCAGCTCAGGAGATAAACTCGAAATACTCTGTGGTTAAAGTAATCACATCATACTATGGTTTGGATCCCATAATGTCTATCAGTGGGACTTCTTGCCTCCCTTCTCCCATTACAGCCCCAAATGATTCCTGAAATGGTATTCCTGATGGACAGGTGGGTCCATCAAACTCCAGGTGGGGCCTAAGTAATTAAATCCCCCTCCCTAGTAATTTGTGGGTGTGGGGGTCGGGTTAGGGAAGTCATTTGTGCACTGGCGGCCCTGCATGATAACATCGTTTCTGATGCAATACAGAAGTGATGGTGGTGTACCAGGGTCGTTTCCTAAAGAATTGGCCCTGGTTCAACACCATCATGTCTAGGTTGTACTGGAAATGTCATCATCAGCTGTGGAAATATATTTGTTCATGCCAGTTTCCTTAGCCTCCTTGCCAGGGTCGCACTGATGGCAAGCAATCTCTGGGTGACCTGCCTCCCCCCCACACCAATGGCCAGAGATTGGCAGGCAGAGGATACAATCACAAGGAGAATGGCCGCCACAATGGGAACCTGGCAGGCTTATGGGGCCTAGAGAACTCCTGGAATTACAACTGATCATCAGACAACAGAGATCAGTTCCAATTGAGAAAATGGCTGCTTTGGAGAGTGGCATTTTATCCCATTGAGGTCCCTCTCCTTGCCCCAAACCCACCTCCCTAGGGTGCATGCCAAAATCCCCAAGAAATTCCCAACCCAAAGTTGGCAACTGTATCAGAACAGGGGACCCCAAGAACAGCATGGAGTCAGGAGTCAGAAATTTGCACTGTACAAGGAGACAAATCAATGAAAATCAGTCCTCCTTTCTACTAGTGAAAAATATTCCATAGGATCCAAGTCTATGTGTAAATTAAGTGCTAATTTAGTATCTCCCAGTGCAATTCTAAATAGAGTTACACCCTTCTAAATCCATTTAAATCAACGGACACAGAAGGGTGTAATTCATTTTAGAAGGGAACAGTAACTGTTCTGATTGCCTCTATGAAGGGAATGACTATGCTTAGCTATTTCTGCTCCCTGCTATATTTCCATGAGTAATCCCAAATTATTTACATTTGTATTACAGCTAGAGATGGGCACAAATCGAATTATGACCCCCCCAAAAAACGCACGAACCAGGCCAGTTCGTGGTTCGCGAACCAGTGGTTCGTGGAAGCTCATTTCCACGAACTTCCACAAACTGCTCTACTGGTTCATTTGGGTCATAAAGGGGCACTTTAAATGGCCATTTCTCCAGGGAAATGGCCACATAAACTTTTCCTGCAGCTTGTAAGTGGCAGGTCCCTTTACACTATCAGCTGGCAGGTGGCGGGGGGATCCCCCCCTTGCTGCCTGCCAGCTGATAGTTTAAAGGGACTTGCTGCTTGCAAGCCACAGAGCCCTTTAAACTGCCCAAACCCTAGACCCCAGCCCCAGCCCCAGCCCCAGCCCCACACTTACCTTGTCCTGTGGGCCTGTAGCATCCTCCCCCTCCTCCCACGAAGGGCGGGAAGGCTGTTTTTGGCCTCTTCTGCCACTGCGGCTCCCATTTGAGGGGCGGGAAGGCCATTTTCGGCCTCCTCCGCCACCCTGCAGGCCCACACAGTGGCAGAAGAGGCCAAAAATGGCCTTCCCACCCCTCATGGGAGGAGGGGAAGGACGCCGCAGGCCTTCAGGGCAAGGTAAATGTGGGGCTGGTGCTGGGGGGTGGGGGGACTGGGGTTGGGCAGTTTAAAGGGCCCTGCCGCTTGCAGGTGGCAGGTCCCTTTAAACTATCAGCCAGCAGGCAGCAAGGGGGGAATCCCCCCTGCCACCTGCCAGCTGATAGTTTAAAGGGACCTGCCACTTGCAAGGCAGGAAAGGGCACTTTAAACTGTCAAATGCCCCTTTCCCTGCTGCTTAAGTGGCTGGAAAGGGCCATTTAAACCCCATGAACCACGAACCATGAACCAGTTTGTAAACTTGCCCCAGTTCATGCCAGTTCGTGGTTCCTGGTTCATGAAAATCCACGAACCACGAACCTCGTGGTTCGGTTTTTTTGTGGTTCATGCCCATCTCTAGTTACAGCAAGCTTACCTTATTTATGTTCTGTATGGGAAACAGAAGAATCACTCTGTATTCTGTATAGAAATCAGACTGTCTCCTGTTGTCTCTCTACCTATTCAGACTACTGGAATAGCACACAGTGAGAAAGGAAATATGTTCTGGGTAAAACTCTAGAAGTTATTTCCTTTAAGATGGGCACAAGTAACTCTGCTTAGGATTGCACAGTATGTTTAACCAGGTCTTTAGCCATGATTCTCCAGAATGCATCCTTTTCTTTCAACAGCAATGTGTGAAGTGTCCCAAAGTCCAAGAGCATGGGATCTGCTGGCATAAAAGAAATCTAGGCAACACAGTCCCTTCATCCCTCGATCATTCTTTAAAGAACAGATCAACCGCTAAAACTTATTTGTTGTGCAATTCCTTACTTATTCTTTATCTACATGTTACATCCGATGTAATTCAATTTCCATAGCATTCACTGTGTTATATATTTGAAGAACAGGATTCTTTACTCCAAGTTCTCCTACCCATAATCCTTTCATGTTTTGTGATGGTGGGCAAGCCAGCCAAGTGCTACATGGCACAACAGTTTCCTTGTCTGTGACACAAGGAGCAATAATATAGATCTCTGATGTTTATATAACACTATTTAACTATAGCGTGAGAGAAGCTGCCACACTGGTGTATTAGAATTCAGTTCACTTTGTGATTAATATACAGGTGATGGGAGGAGTTTGGAATTTCAGCCGCGTCTGCTGTGACATATTTGTAACAATGGATGTGATGATGTGCACGGCCAGCATTTTAAATCTCTGTGCTATCAGTATTGACAGGTAAGAACCAAAGACCCATAATAGTAAGGTAGGGTGGAAGGTGGAGATTTTCCAGTGGGCTCAGACATTGGGAAAGAGGTTGAATTTGAATATGCCACTCATGAATGTAGTAAAGACAGCTTATTGAGTGCTGTGTCACATTACTTAGGAACCTTTGCCAAAAATTAAGACTAGCTAGCCAAGTCTTACTTCAGTTTTTCAGCTGATACAATGTTAGACTACATGAAGAAGGCCCTTTTCTGTTTTATCTTTGGTCTTCTGGAATACTCATCAGCAGGATATTTCTCTATCCCCTTTTTTGTCCCTGTTTTGTAAACAAGCAAAGATGGTTCTGTTTCACCAAGACTTTGAGTTAGTTCTTTTTCTGCTGTAAAGATTTTTGCTGTTTGTTATATTTTTAGGATTTTTTTTAAAAAAATGCATTTTATGTTATATTGTTTGGATGTTTTTATTTCATGCTGCCTTTTGAATGTAAGTTGAAAAGCTGTATTTAATTTTTTTAAAAATCATTAAATATGATGTGACATTGTTCTGGCATGTGTAACATATCATCATCTCAACCTGTATCTTTCCAGCAGAATAAGTCCAGGGAATGATCCAATAACATGTGCTGCTTTTATCTTTTTGAAGCAAATCATATCTGAGAGGCAAGCTACACATTACCCTTGTATGAAAGAAATATTATTTTTGTAGTATTACTTTTTAAAAAATGTTTCACTTTTCAGTTATACTGTTATCTGGGAAAGCTAAAATAAAAACATTTAAAATCCATAGAAAAATAAATCCAGACAATAAAATTCTAAGACAGAAAAATAATTAAAACAAAGATCCAAAAAAAACAGATTAAAAGATTAAAATACAATCCTAAAGAAGATTATACTCTTCTAAACCCATTGATTTCAATGGACTTAGAAGGATGTAATTCTGCTTAGGAATGGATTGTATTTGTACAACTCTAATAAATAATATAATTGCCACATGGCATTTAAAAGAAACCAAGACTGGGACCAGGTGAATATGTTGGGAAAGGCAGAATTTGGAACAACAGCTTTTTTAATAAAGAAAAGCCATCTTGGGAAGCTGAGGTTTTTCAAGAGAAGCAACAGCAGAGGAGGGGGGGGTGTATGTTGCTTTCCCCATTTTTATTTCCTCTCATGGGCTCCAGATGTGTAATTCTGAGCACAAAACCTGTTGGTAGGGAAAGGTTAGGCACCCACAAATCCACTCGAAATAGCTGTCTTCCAGTGTTGGCTTTATTTTGTTTTATTAATGATAGATCCTTCTTCTTGCATGTATTTTCAGTGCACCGAATCGATCATTTACTGCTCTAACTTGTCAGTTCCTACCAGGTTGCTTCTCTGCTTCCACCCCCTAATACACACACAGCTGCACAAAGTGCACAAAGCATCACTCTCCTACTCTCATTTTTGACTAGGCTAAGCCTTTAATTCACTGGCCATTTGCTCTAATGATGGTAACTATCTACTTCTCTGTTGTCCTTTTCGGTTCCTTTTTCACTCTGTTTCCCACTCATATCTGACTATTTCTACCCTTTAATCCTGCATTATTCATCCCATTCTTCTTTATTATTTCCATCATATTTGTTCTGCTGTTCTTTTTTGTTGTTTTTGCACTCTTTTTCCTTCTTTGTTCCCTTGTGTGCGTGTGCCCACACCCACCCACCTACCCTCCTTTCCCATAACTCTTCCTGTGACAATGCCCTTTCTCTCCACCACCCCTCCTTTGGAGTTGGTTCACCTTGCAGGTACACTGCAGTGGTCATGCCTGTTCATTATCAGTACAGCACAGGGCCCAGCTCTTGCAGGAGGGTCTCCATTATGATTGCAGTGGTCTGGCTGCTGGCATTTGCTGTTTCCTGCCCTCTTCTGTTTGGCTTCAACACTACAGGTAATGTAACAGTATCTTGAAATATGAGCTTTATAATCAAAGACTGGGGTCTACCTTTGTGATTTGAAGTCATTAATTAAAAGTGCTTTAATGGTTCAGGTTCTTTGCTCAGACAGCGCCTAATTGTGGAAAGCTTGATCATGGTAGCTGAGAAACTGCGGAGCTTGAAATTCATTTTAGGAGTTTAATTTTTATCAACAAACTTCAAAGTGTATCCTTATAAGCAGCCTTTATTACTCACAATTTTTATGGTTTGTGAAGTACAAAGTCATGCTCTGTCTCTTTCACTCCCCGCCCCTCTCTTTTCAGAAGATCCCAATATTTGTTCCATATCCAATCCCAACTTTGTTATCTACTCTTCTGTGGTGTCCTTCTATCTTCCCTTCTTGGTAACTCTGCTGCTGTACGGCCGCATTTACATTGTGCTGAGGCAAAGACAGCGGAAGAGAGTCCTCACAAGGCAAAGACAGCGGAAGAGAGTCCTCACAAGACAAGGCAGCCAGCGTGTCAAAGCCAGTTACAAACAGCAAGTATGACCATTAACTAACTCTTCAACGCTATGCTTCCCAAATGGCACAGAATCGTGCCCTTCTTTCTATGCTGGTTAGATTTTCTGTCCTTACCCCCCCCCCCAAATTATTGGCTCCAAGAGTCCAGCCTCTGTACCTACTCTGACACTTGCTTCCAGTACCCACAGTTTCTAGCACTTGATGGTACCAGTTTCACATAACTGAGTTCCTCCCAACACACTTTATGCTTCCTTTTCCCAATGCTTCCCTCAGTCACTCTTGGTGTGCTGTATATTTCAGTTGTCATCAGTTAGGCCCATAGCAGTCACTGCTAATGTACCAGGCATAATCCTCTCTCACCCAATCTGAGGAATACTTTGTTAAATGGTGAGCTGCTTGCTCATTGAGATTCAGGCTGAACATCCCACTGCTTCATATTTCCTAGGTCTGATCTTCATTCCACACTTACACAAAGATAAGAGTTGAGACATACAGCTTTAAGAACCATGGAAGGAAAGCACCTCCATTTTCTGAACAAAAATCCTCTGGGGGTGTAAATAGTTATTTGATGAAGACTCAAAGGAAATTGTAGCCTGTGCGCCTTTCACAAAGGCCTTTCACAACACCTACTACTACCTTTTAAGTTGAAGGCCGATTATATGTTTTCAGAGAGTTGCAATGTTATGACAGAAGTCTAAGGTAGATTAGTTGTTGTAGATTTTCTGGGCTGTATGGCTGTGGTCTTGGCATTGTAGTTCCTGACAGCCTTCAGCAATATATCTAAGGTAGATGTTTGGGCAATGTGTACAATACTGTTTCCATTTTAAAAATGAAAAGCTGCTGACAGCACCAGAATCAGGAGTGGAGAAAGATAGGAGGAGGGCTTGCTTACAATTTCCCCCTCGACCAATTCCTCTCTCAAAATTATCCATCTGCAAAGATCAGGATGCTCCTATCTTCTATTCTGAAGAAGGCAAAGCAGACAGGGGAGTGATTTTGAGCAGAAAGGTGGATGACAGGGGAAGGTTTAAGTAGACCCTCTCCCTCTACCATTCTTCTTCACCTGATCACAATACCTTACAGCTGCTTGTCATTTTTTTTAAAAAGGAAGACGGATACATGCACTTTGGTCTTAAAGAGTTATTGCCCATGGCATATATACTTGTTTCAGGTATCTCCCAAACTCTCAGGCCTTCTCAATAATTGATCTGTTCTTAATGAAAGAGCAACCTGTGGAAACTCATGTGATTTCTTTACCAGGCTTTTAGAAGAAAAACTGTTAAAATTGTAATTTCCATGACTTTTTATCTAATGGGATTATACATATTTAATGTATATGTATATATGAGCTGTACTGTTTCAAAATTTAGGCTCATTTGCTCTAGTTTAATTTGTTAGGTTTCCATAACAGATTGGAACCACAAGAAGGACTTTGTGAGAACTGTGCAAAAATGGCCTCCATGGTGTAATAGCCATATGGGTTGGGAAGATGTTGTGGTGAGGGGGAAGGGGGTATAATCATGCCCTTTTCCCTCTTCCATCAGCTGACCTACACTCACTCGAGAGGCAAAAAGGAGCAATTTTGCTGCTGCCCCCTCTCCATTGTAACATTCTGACATGTGTGGGTTTTACTCTACAGGGGTCCTGTGGCCTTGGGAATAAACTTTTCTGTGTCAGAAATGGCTGCTGGAGGACGGTGAAAAGTCAGGAAGATCAGAGATCTTCAGTAGCTTCTGCTGACAGATCATGAGATCCAAATACTGATGGTGGTTGTGGGTTTTCTGGGCTGTATTGCCGTGGTCTTGGCATTGTAGTTCCTGACGTTTCGCCAGCAGCTGTGGCTGGCATCTTCAGAGGTGTAGCACCAAAAGACAGAGATCTCTCAGTGTCACAGTGTGGAAAAGATGTTGGCAGGTCATTTGTATCTACTCAGGAGGGGTGGGGTTGAGCTGAGTCATCCTGTAAGAGTTTCCCAGCGTGTGGAATGCTAATGGCGGGAGGCTTCACTGTATCCTGAGGAGGTTCTTTTGCATATGGATTGGGGCTTGATGTGCTAATCTTCTCTGCAGGGCTATTGTCGAGTATAGAGTGTTTTGTTAGCCTGGTGTTTTTCAGAACTGGAAACCATGCTCTGTTCATATCAACACCAGCCATAAAATGAGAAGTCAGGATTGGGACAAGGTCGATAATCTCACCTACAGGAAGATGGAACAAGTTTTTACCAACCACACTTCCAGACAGAAGCAGAAGTTTAACAAACTACAGGAAAAAAGACAGACAAGCCCAATGCTCAACAATGCATGCATTGTCATCAATCTGACAGACCATCAACTCTCACCAGAAGAAACCTCCATCTTGGCAAAGGGAGGAAACTTTGCAGTCACCCCCACCAGAATTCCTGTGGAAGACATCATTGCAAATGTAGAAGCTGCCATTCGTCATCTACCTGAAGAGGAAGCTGAGGAAATAAGAGGAGAGACAGCCAGGATTCTACGAAAGGCAAAGCTTCCCACCAGCAATATAACACGCAAGGAGAGAAATGCCATCAAGACCCTCAATGCAAATCCAGACATCATCATTCTACCAGCTGATAAAGGCAATGCTACAGTGATCATGAAAACAGAGGAATACAAAAAGAAGATTAAGGAACTCCTGGACCCCTCCACCTACAAAAAACTAAAACGAGATCCCAACTGCAAAATCACCAGGCTAACAAATGCGCTGATCAAGAATTCCTCACTACATCCCGACACACACAGAAAACTATGCAAGACAGAAGCACAGCCACCTAGACTATATGGACTCCCTAAAATACATAAGGATTCAGTCCCACTCCGACCCATTGTGAGTGCCATTGGTTCACCGACATAAGAATTACCTAGACATCTGGCCGATCTCCTGCAGGACCACATCGGGAAAACCTCGTCTTACATCAAAGATTCAGCAGATTTCATCAACAAAATCAGTTCTCTGAAACTCAATCCACAAGACATACTTGTCAGTTTTGATGTTGTATCCCTGTTTACCAAGGTTCCAGTAAAAGACACTATTGCACTTATTAATCAGATTTTCCCAGAGGATGTAACAGCCTTATTCCATTATTATCTGACAACCAGTTACTTCCAATGGGATAACGAATTCTAGGAACAGATGGATGGGGTGGCCATGGGGAGCCCTCTCAGCCCAGTTATAGCAAACTTCTACATGGAACATTTTGAAAAAACAGCTCTAGAATCAGCACCCCACAAACCTCCATGGGGAGGAAGAATTGATGGGGTTTTTGAATCATCTCAACAACATCCACCTGAACATACAATTCACAATGAAGAAAGAAATCGAGGGAAAACTCCCATTCCTGAATACCTTGGTCATCCGCAAAGCAAACTTTCAGTTAGGTCACAAGGTCTACAGGAAACCAACTCACACTGATCGGTACTTACACAAAAACTCCAATCACCACCCCCGACAGAAAAGAGGCATAATGAAAACATTAGTGGATCGTGCAAGACGGATATGTGAGCCGCACTTTCTCAATGAGGAAATTAATCATCTAAACCACGCACTTCAGGCAAATGGCTACTCCAGAAATGAAATCCGAAGAGCAATCAAACCCAGGATGAATCAAACAACCAAGGAAAAACAGTCTCCTACAGGAAAAGTGTTTTTGCCATATATCAAAGGAATTACTGATCCATCTTCCTGTAGGTGAGATTATCGACCTTGTCCCAATCCTGACTTCTCATTTTATGGCTGGTGTTGATATGAACAGAGCATGGTTTCCAGTTCTGAAAAACACCAGGCTAACAAAACACTCTATACTCGACAATAGCCCTGCAGAGTAGATTAGCACATCAAGCCCCAATCCATATGCAAAAGAACCTCCTCAGGATACAGTGAAGCCTCCCGCCATTAGCATTCCACACGCTGGGAAACTCTTACAGGATGACTCAGCTCAACCCCACCCCTCCTGAGTAGATACAAATGACCTGCCAACATCTTTTCCACACTGTGACACTGAGAGATCTCTGTCTTTTGGTGCTACACCTCTGAAGATGCCAGCCACAGCTGCTGGCGAAACGTCAGGAACTACAATGCCAAGACCACGGCAATACAGCCCGGAAAACCCACAACCACCATCGTTCTCCGGCCGTGAAAGCCTTCGACAATACATAGATCCAAATACGTTGTTAGCTGCCCTGAGCTCTGAAAAGTAAATGTGGGATGCAAATCTTTTAAATAAAATAAAAGGAATGGCCACTCATAAAACATGGGCAATGATGGCTTTATCATGTTTATTTGAAATATTTGAAAAAAAATTATCACTTGTCTCAGTGTGCTGCAATAACGAGCATTAAGAAAAGAAATTACTTCCTTTAAAACATTAATTTTATTAGTTAGTTTGGTGACTGAGTGTTTTATTTACTAGTTAAGATTAATAATCCTAAATGGGATTAATGAGACAGCATAGATCTCCTTTGGGATCACAAATTATGATTAGTATTTTCACAGAGCATACAGCTGAGATATTTCAGGCAGTCAAATCATTAAGAGTAGCTTCAGCCATTAAGTTTTGCTGTGAATAAAACTCCTTGCTGTTAATTTCAGTTGAACCATATATTCTTTAGAATGCAAGTATTTTAATATCTTCTGGCCCTGCCCCAGTGCATAAATGACCTATGCAGTCTGGTATCAGTTACATCAGCTAACAGCCATGCCACAGAATTGGTGCCAATCATTCTGCCCTGCAACACTAGTGCTATACAAAGACAATGGGTCTTGTCCTTCTACGTACTTGGTTTTATGCAATTTTCATAACACTGGGTACAATGAAATCAAGGCAATATACCTTGTTCCACCTGTTGGAAGCTTCTGATATGTCTCCACAATAAGTGTAACCTTTGTATGAGCACTGTTTCATGTTAGGTAATTCCAGATAGGTAGCCATGATAGTCTGTAGCACAAAAATAAAACAGGTACCCAATGTCTAGATCTGATGAAGTAAACTTCACAAAAACTTATGCTGCAATAAACACTGTTCATCTCTAAAGTGCCACTGCTTCAGGTGGGTAGCCATGTTGGTCTTCAGTAGAGGAGCAAAATTTGCATTCTGATAAAGGGATTCTTGACTCTCAAAAAGCTTATACCCTCGAAATCTTGAAGTGTCACTGGACTCCTGTTTTATTTTGAATTCCACAATAGTTTTTTGAAAAGCATAAGGGATAGGTGGGATGTAACAATGCTGGGATTTTGCCAAATTCCATCCAAGAGCAGATTTGTTCTGAGGATATAAAATTGCAAGAGTCTAAATCATATCAGTAATGTTAGGAATGGGTAAGAAACAAGGCACAGCTATTGTATGGATATGGCTTCATCTCCAAATGGAAGAAAATATCGGATAAAGGTCATTTCCCCACGGTCTAAAAATAGCACGATACTCATGGAAGGCTGCCGGCTTCCTCGCGTGATTTTTGATGCCACCCATTTACAAAATGCCGCAAATGTGATTTGTGGCATTTTATAAATGGGGGGTATCAAAAATCGCACAAGGAAGCTGGCAGCCTTCTGTGAGTATCTCGTTATTTTTAGACCATGAGGAAACGGCCACAATTCTACCCCATTTTCAGTTGTGGGTTCCAAATGTGCAGTTTCCTTTGGAGAGTCCTGCTAGGTCAGACCCTTGGTCCAGCATCATGTTTTCTACAGTAGGAGACCAAATGGCCCAGAAGGCCCACAGGCAGGAGCACAGAGCATTACTTGCTGCTACTTGCCAGCAACTGTCTTTCAAACATATATTGCCTCTGAACATAGAGGTCACATTCAGCTGTCATGGTTAATAGCCATTGATGTGCCTCTCCACCATGTATTTGCCTACTCCTTTAAATAATCAAAGCTAGCAGCTATCTCATGAGTTCCACAAGTTAATTATACCTCTATGCCTCCTTCACCTACTAGGGATACTTGAACACCCACCAGTTTTGCTCGCATCCTGTTTGCTAGTGATGAAAAGAGACCTGATTTTTCGTTCTTTTTCTTTTAAAATAATTTTTATTTTATTAAAGCAAAAAGGGGTACAGAAAGAAAAAAAGGGGAAGAAGGGGGAAAATCAAGACAAATATAAAACTATGTGCTACAAGGGTTGTTAAAATACAGAATGCAAGAAACATGACCTTCATCAATATTAAAATAAAAATTAATATAATTTTTTACCCTAACTAGTATATGTTTTCCCATCTGTACTACACAAACAGAATTCAAACCTACTCCTGCTGTTATTTAATAGTAAAAAACTCATTATTTCATTATTACTCCAAGTTATCCTTTCCATTTTAATAATAACAATTAATAGCAATATCACTGCTTATTTCTTAATATAAGTAACATATCCTTTAATATAAATATAAAGTACTATAGAAGATTCTAACATATTCTAACATAAAAAAATTCTTATTTCACTTTTGCTTATCGTTACCTTATACTTTACTTTTTGATAACTTTATACCAATATTTCCATATTACAGAGACCTGATTTTTCTATGATCAGTTCAATAGTTTGTCAATCTGTTCATCAATGTTTGGCAGGTTGATTCATTGTATTCCTTACAAACCATGCAATACAGCACAACTGGCCTTTCACGCGTGAACATTCTCACACAGACTGATTGAGTTTTACTGTCCCACCCATTCTTGCTGCATAAGTGCTCTGCTAAGCAGGCAATTGTTTTAAGTAGACAATTAAATCACTTGTTAAATTACTCACACATCATATCAATCAGCCATCAATTAATGATGTGTTTCAATAAAATCCTACCCTTTGGTTGTTCATCTACATAGTGCACAGTGGAGCTAAAGGCCACTGATCAGTTTGAATTGGCAGCGCATTTGCATATGCATAATTTTGGGAAACTCCAGTACAAACTGGTTCAGCAGGCATTCATGGTTGCTGTCAGTTCCTGCCAGGTAGATCCCTCTGTCTCTCTCCAGTGAACACACATTGATTCCAATAGAAAAAGCTTTATTCAGGATTTTACAGTTCAGGTCTGAACTCCATCACGGAGCTTGGTAGAAGTGACAATTCAAAACAAAAGGTCAATGTTATACTTGAGTTTTTCCAGCGTTCCAGCAACGTTTACATTTTGGCACTCGGGGTTACACTGGTTCTGTGAGAACCCATTATAGTTATGGCTAAACAGTGATTATACAATACTAGGTTCCCAGCATCTGGGCAAAGTAACAAACGCAAGCGCCTGGAGTCTCCAAGGTTGTCTCTAGCTCGGAGATGCATAGTTCTGTGAGATAATAGGGGGACCCATCCTGTCTGGAGGAATAACAATTATAATATGGGAAGAACATGGAGAGATTACAGCAGGGTCAAATCCACATTACTCATTCTAAGTCGCATGTTCCCCGCATTCCCCACGCAATCCTGAGTGCCGGTCACATTACCTCATTAAACTGACGCATTTCATTCGCATTTCTCCCGAATATGTGGTCACAGGTTTTCAACGGGAGTTTCACGGTGGCCGTGAACAGGCCAATGCGCAATTTACGTGTTTTTTTTAAAAACCACCCCCCTTCCTGTCTCTCCGGCCGTTCCGAGAGTTCCTATTGGCTGATTCAACTTGCAAGTGCTCCGTAGTCTGCAAAAGACTGTTTTTGACTTCATAGCATTGGATTTATTGATTATGCTGTTTCTGAATCAAATCTGGTAGTTTGAAAATCATTTTGGGGTGAATCCATCCTCAGAACGGACTCGCGAAACTTCCTTTTTAACTGTTTTTTATTTTTTTTATTTTATATTACTGTAATATCGAAATTACGAAATATCGAAATAATGACACTCCAAGGAAGTGAAACTTCAGTAAAATTCAGGCACTGAACTGTCCTGCATAGGAAATGCCCACAATAGCTTCCCACATGCTTCCAAATTTCCAAAAAAGAAACGGGAGACAGCCATCAGTGCTGTCAGTGGGGGAAAGAGAGGCATCATTATCTTCAATGATGTTTCTTTATAAGGCAAGATCGAAATAACGGAAAAGTGTGCTCAAAATTTTTTTTAAAAATGGGCGGGGAAAAAAGGTCCTGCCCAAAAAAGCGGTTTTCGAGAGGCTGTGTGACCGGAGGGACGCGTGAGAAAGACGGATTGGAAGCAGGAATGTGAATGAAGAGGAAAAAATCGCGGATTGGAGGCAAACGGAAGATATCCGATAAACATGCGGGTAATGGGTGAATGTGGATTTGACCCAGGTTAGCATTAGACATTCAATACACTGTGGCATCAGGGATATAACAATCATGGCAGGGCTGTACACAGTCATCATGACTAAACAGCCTGGGTGATTGGCTCACATCTGGCTGCCACCTTTCACTACAGTAAATTCAACAGTTGAATGTGTTCATGGCAAAATTTGCAGCATCCCTAGATAGCAGCATCTGTACTTCCCATCAAGGTCATTAGGTACCCTTGAATTCTAACATTATAGGAGAGAAAGAAAAAAGTTCTCTTTCTGCATGCTCTCCAGACCATGTATAAAGCTATCATGTCCCCACTTAGGGCCAAGCTACAAGTGACGAATGACACTTGAACGGCAAGTGGATTGAGTGGAGGGCAAGTGAACAGGGAGAAATACACTTGCTGTTCAAGTGTCATTCGTCTCTTGTAGCTTGGCCCTGAGTCATCTTTTTTTCTAAATTAAAACTTCCCTACTCTTTAGCCTTTGCTTTTATTGACTGAGCTCATTCACCTTGGTGGTGAAAAGGAAGAGCTTGTCAGAGCCTTTCTTCTGTCAGGCTTCATAGATCCTAAATGGGTTCCTGTCCTGATTGTCTGTGGCCTCTTGTTTTTCAGCAACATACAGAGATAAAAGCTTTACATCCGAGGCCCCCACAAGCCCTCTCATATTGTTTGCAGCTGAAGAGTTCTGGCCAGAAACTGTCTACTGAAAAGAAGCCTCTGACGCCCACAGAATTGCAGCAGTACTGCAGTTTCTGCCATGAGGTTTCCATCTCCAGTATGGGGAATAAAGAGGCTGTTGACCTAAAAATGAGAAGGAAAACCTCATGCTTAGAAGTGCGCAAACTCAACAATGGCCAAACAGCAACCACGTTGAGACTACCACCCCAGCAGCACCGGACAATACAGCTCAGAGAGAGGAAGGCCACCCAAATGCTAGCTATAGTTCTGGGTAAGCAGAGACATTTCTACCCCTTTGAAAGAGCAGTCTGCAAAGCAGTGAGGGCTAAAAGAAGATGGTGCATGGGAGGCCTGTATCGCAGTTACCTAACTTGTTCTTAATGGCAGCCACTCTGGATTTGATTGTAAGAGGAATGGGATGGACGGCTTTCCCACTTGAAATTGACACACACACACATACCCAAGTTCCTTTTCCATCCATCAGAAAAAAGATACGGGGAGCCTGTGGTTTTCACTATGGGTTGAAAAAAGTTGGAGGGTCCCACTTTTACGTGGAGAAACAGCCAACATGGAAGTAACGATGTGGCCTTTTCTCCACTCTCAGTTCTGGCTTTTAAAAAATTGGGTGACTTTACACACCAATAAAACGCATAAATGTTTGCAAATTTAAATTCATAAGAATAAAAAAAGCTCTGCTCCATCAGACTATGGCTCTGTTATGAAATTTCCTCACATTATCGGGGGGGGGGGGGGAGCATTACCTAAAAAGGGCACATGGAAACCAGAAGTCTCTTTGACAGTCTTAAAAAAACAGAAATGTATGAAGAATCAGTCTCTTTGATGATAATTCTGTACAGGTACCAGTCTTCTGATTGAAAAGGTCAGAAGTTTGTTTATTCCAGGACTTGGTGAAATCCTTCTATTCAAGCCAATGATAATTCAGTGTTGTCTATTAAGAACTTCATTTAAAATCACTCTAGTTATCCTTGAACAGAATCACACTAATAGAGGGGGAGAAACTGGAATATAGAAATGAGATAATAAATAAAAAGACATGCCTGCTATCCCTTCTTATACCTTCTTACTAAGCCCTTTCAGAAAAGATAAGATAGTCTGGAGAGATTTGGGGATTTAGGGTGTAGCTATCTTATACAGACATAATTACATAAGCCTCCCATGACTTTATTAAACTGTCTAATTTGTTTTCTCCAAAGGCATGCTGTTAAGACACCTCAAAGCATTCAAAATAATTCTAGCTAACATAGTTAGAGTGGTGAAAAATACATGTTTGCAGTTTTAAACAAAATTCTAAAAGCTAACTCTAAGGCCTATTGTGTCAAAACATAAAAACTAAAAATCCACAACAAAGCCCTCTAATCCAGTGTCCTGCATCCCACAATAGCCAAACACAGACCTAGGGTTGCCAGCTCTGAGTTGGGAAATTCGTGGAGATTTTGGGACTGGAGACTGGGGATGGGATTCCCTGTTTTCAGGGTTTGCCCTGCTGCCCACCAATTATTCACAATCAGCAGGAAGGGGCAAACCCCCCTGGCAATTGCCCACCGCTGGCAGGCAACCCAGGTGAGTGGGCAAGCGCGCAAGTTCTTTGCCATATACATGATTCTGTTCTCCATTTTATTATCAGAAAAACCCTATGAGTGCCATTCTCAGTAGAATTTTACATCTTTCTATGTCTATTAACTTCAATGGACTTAGAACAAAGTACTTCTGCTTAGGATGGCACTGTCACTGACATGGCAGGGTGGGGGGTTTGAACATGGCTTTCCCCAGTTCTAGGTTAATTACAGTACATAGCATTTCACAAATCCACAGACGCATACATTCCATCAATTCCGTCTGAAAGAATTAACACAACATTTAGTAATAACAGTTAATATTTTTTTAAAATAAAATAGTTCATGTGTATTGTGTGAGGAAGGATTTAGAGCTAGGATGAAGCCCTGCTGAGCCAACATGATGATGATCTATCATTCTCCTTTACTCCTAGGGACATTCATAGTCTGCTGGCTGCCATTTTTCTTAACACATATATTGAATACGCATTGCCAAGCCTGTCACATCTCTCCAGAACTGTACGGAGCCACTATATGGCTTGGCTACGTAAACAGCGCCCTCAACCCCATCATCTACACCACCTTCAACAATGAGTTCCGCAAAGCTTTCCTCAAGATCTTGTATTGCTGAAAGCTTGGAGAGTGACACAACATTACTTTCCAGGTGGATGTGGCAGCTGTGATGGTACTGTATGCACACGACTGGATCTTTGTCAGACATCAATGAATGAGCAGGAGAGAGAGCATGGGACTTTTCTCCAATCCCATTTCCATGGGTTTACTCGAGCAATGCTTCTACAACAATAGTAGTCACATGTCCCATATTAAATAATAATGCTTAAAGAATTCACATGGGTTATTGGCATCCATTACAAGTCATTCTAAACAGTTCCAGGATGCATTGGTGTTGTTCAAGCACATGGGGAAATGTAAAGGGGCAAAGTTCTATGAACTTGTCATCCAAGGGATATAAATGATATTGTGAACAATTCTGAAAAGATTTCTATAGGAATTCTTGGGAAGCAGGAAAATCTGAAGCATTTACATCCAGTGTTTGAAGTATAGCACATTCATTATCTGCAATAGCAAGACTTCAACCAACTGTGAATTATGTAGCAGAATATGATTACACTAATTTCTGCCTTCGACTGTGTGTCAAAAAATATCATGCTGATCAGTAGGCCACATAAAAGAGGAATGTTTGAAATGGGTTACATTCCTTGAAATAGCATCACTTAGATTTTTACTAGCTCTTAACTAGAGATGGGCATGAACAGAAAAAAACCCCGAACATGATGTTTGTTGTTCATTGCCATCCATGAACAGGGACTCACAAACAACCATGAACATGGCCCTGTTTACAAACATGTTCATGGTTGGCTGTTCGTGGGGGCCAGCAGGCTCTCCTCCAGCCATCATCCAAGTCAAGATCTCTACTGCTCCACTCCCAGAAACCTGACGAGCAGGCACCAGGAAAGGTACCAATAATAAATAATAGCTTGGCCCCAGAGCCTGGCAGCAGCCCTGGAACTTAAAGGGGTAGATCCCTACCACACCACTCCCAGATACCTTACCTGAGCAGGCAGCAGGAAAGATACCAATAATAAATAATAGCTTGACCCAGAGCATGACAGCAGCCCTGGAACTTGAAGGGGTAGATCCCTATCCCATCACACACAAAGAAAATTCAAGCTCCAATGCACTCTCTCTATCAAAATGCCAATAGCAACTGTCTCTCCCTCTGCACTGTCTGCAAAACCAGAGCCTCCCTTGTAACAAATTTGGAGCTCCACACTTGAAAGGAAGACCTGCCTATCAAGCTAAATTGGGCTTAGATTGGGGTTTCCAGGGCAACAGCAGGAGTTCAGACAGAGTTCAGACAATCCCTGCCTAAGTTGCCAAGGGAATTGATTGCAGGTGCCAGGCTGTCTGGCTTGACGAACAGCAATGAACAGCAAGGCCTCACGAACAGCTTGTTTGTGAACAGCAGATTGGGCTGTTCGTGGCTTTTTTTTGTTCATATTGCTGTTCGTGCCCATCTCTACTCTTAACTGAAAAACTATAGTGGATGCTGCCAAGTAGACAAAGCAAAAAGAGCAACTTTACTAACACTAATGCTCTCGATATATTTTAATGCTTTAAATCATCCCATATTGAGTATTTGCAGCATACCCATTCCTTGGAAATATATCCAATCAATTTCAGTGAGTCTTCTAAGTACTGTATTTACAATTGGCGTGTTAGACAATGATACACATGTCTTATGCTAGGATTTTATGGATCTAACTGAAAAAATGTTCCCCAGATGTGGTTTGTTTCAATTATCTTGGTAGTTAAGATGAAAATAGCTGTACAGAGAGTGTAGTTTGAGTGAAAATAGAAAATGGCTCTTATTTTCAATCTAAGATATTTTGTAGTATGAAAACCTAGACAGAGCAAACTACATGTCATAAGTAGCCAGTGTTGCTTATTTGTTTCCAGCACAAAGTTCTACAATCACTGAACTAATTTGCTATAGCATCTGAAAGCCCGTGGCATTTAAGAACATGCTATTTAATTTAACAAAAGCTACCCGTGTACCTCAGTGTTCCAGTTATTTCAAATTCCCCCTAGAACTCATGTGCCTATTTCAAAACCGATCTGCCTCAGTTGTATCTAGAGAGGCCAACATCTCTGCTTCCAAAGGCAAGCATCAGAGAAAATCAAACTTTCAGAGCAGATCACCCAGGCAGAGTTTGGCAGCTAGAAAGATCAGAGGCCAACAAGACTGAAAGAGTGAAAAAGGTTAAAGTACAAGGAACAACAGATAACAAAGAAATACAGCCTTTTGTACTGACAGTGCCTTTACTAGCTGCTCTGGAACCTTAGCTGATCAGAAGTCGATCTTCCAGTTGTAAGCACCAATAGAATTCCGCCCAGTTCTGTACATGTACAATCATTTGCTAAGGACCTGATCTCGGAGTACTTTCTAAGTTTCTGAGCTTTGCTTGTTCTTACTCTAAATAGCTTTGTTGTGGTGGTAGTCACTGGTACTGAGTACCAGCACCATTGGGGGGATCGCCCAAGTCTGGGTGGAAATCAGTGCAACCATGTATATGAATACTGGTACCATTTTAAAAAAACGAAAAAGGACTGCCACATAGCAAATAATTTTGCATCAGACAGCACATACCCATCAATAATTCTGAATAAATACAAGTACTACTACCCTTAACATTTACATATTTTCAAATCTTCCTCTAGCATTTCATTTAATTCTTCTAAACAACCAAATATCCAAAATGTACAGAAAAAATGCACAGCTTTATTGTATCATTCAACTACAAATTTTTATTATAGGACATATTTATTTTAGGGCAACTACTGTCAGGAACCTTTTAACATTGGTAAATTGGAGGGAAAATATCATTTATTTTGCACTATATTTTCAGCTCTCTTGAAGCAAGGATAAGAAATTAAAATGTGTTATTTGACAGCAACTCTCCAGCAAGAACACAGTATAACTCGGGTGTCTACTAGTGACAGACTCATATTTCTGGTTCCCCAACTGAACACCCCTCTTGTGGGAACAGTGGTAGGCATAAGACAGTGTGTCAGGAAAAGTATAACTCAGAGACTCTAAGGATCTAACTAGATGACATGATAAGAGAACTATCATCGGAGCTCCTTAAAAATTGGTAAATACCAGCTGTGGGGACCTTTATTTGAATCAAGGCCATGGTGGAAGGATGGAGGATGAAGATCGTGCCCAGCTTGATGAGAGCGTTCACTCATACTTCTGAATGGCTTCTCCAGAGAAAAGAATTTTGCTCCTTTGGGTGAATGTTCTCCTTAAGCTAATGTCAACACATTTCACAATGTAGTATCCTGCTTGACGCTTCAAGGGATCATGCTTAAGCTCTCTGTTGACCCTGAGATCAACACTGACTGCATTGCCAACGGACATGTTTATCCACTTGCCATTTGAACCTGTCAGCCTACGAATGCCCTTGTTTTTTCGGGGAAGTGTCTCCTTTGCTTCTAATATTAACAGTCAATGTCCTCTTTGCTTCTTTCCCTAGCTGGTGCTAACAAAAGGCACTCTGGCAACCATGTGCTGGGGAGGGGGCCCAACAAAGTATGTCAGTAAACAAATCCAATAAAAGGATTACAACATATTTCTGTTTATAACTTGTTATTTAACATTACAGTGCCGTTCCCCGGATTGTAGAGTCCATGATAAGTGGATGAAATGACAAGAGACTGAGTGGGAGAACAGGACTCATTAGAGGTCAGGATAGATTATTGGGAAATGGAAGGCGGCTCCGACTTCGAAAGGCTTGGTCCAAATGTTAGATGCTTCCAAACTGAGCTCTACATGGGAGTGTTTTGCCAAGGGGCAAATGGTTCATTTCAATTTGGAGACAATAAGCACACAAGTGTGGATGGAAAACAGATTTATTAAATCTCTCAAGCAATTCACAGGAAAGAAATGAGTAAGTACAAAACAGAGAACAGACACAGAGTTAATGCTTATGCCCCTATACTGCTTTCGGGAAGCCTTGGAGACAACAGGTGAACCCCTGGTTCTGGCCAGTTGCTCGGTGCCGTCTGCAGTTCAGCCCAAGCCTGCTGTGTAGGGGTTCTCTGAAACTCATATAGATGCTAAGTTACACACATACTTACACCTGGCACTTGTTTTCCTCTATCTTTAGAAAGAGATGATATATTCAAGGCCAACTGATAAGCAGTACATCTGGCACGAGTCCAAGGTGAAGAAGAGTGTTCCTTAAAACTCTCATATCAGGTGCCTAGTCTAAATGACCTCACTCCTAAACATAATAACTTGACATCATGAATAGATAAATGGACATCAGAGTAAAAAACCAAGATCTTTAATTTAAACCCATCTTACATTGCCAAAACCAAACATCCAGGCCTGGTCTGCCCAGCAAACTGGGCATAAAATGTAGGAACTGTGGCACACCACCAAAGTCCTCAAAACCACCATATTCTTTTGCATATACCACAACAGGGAGCCGCAGCAGCTCATCCTCCTTGTCGACTCACTACCCCAGAATGTTTTTAAAAAAGAAAAAGAAAAAAAAGCCCTGGTAACCCCACCAATTAAGCAGCACACACGATAGCCAAACTTTTGCAAAAGGAAAAAATCTTACAAGAGTTTTGAAAGTCCTTTAGAGCATACACGGCTTGCCTCACTTTTAAAAAGAGAGTTGGAGAAGTGAGGAAACAAAGACAAATAGCTGCACCAGGGGCAGTCTTAGCCATGGGGCATCCAGGGCAGCTGCACAGGGCCTTGCAAAGTGGGGGGTCCCTGTGTTGGGAGCCATACCACACTGCAGCCATGTGTTCCAGCGTCTTCTTCATGCACACTCCTGGACCCAGTGTGATCACGTCACTTGGAGTGATGTCATCGCTGGCCACGTCCTCAGCACTCAGAAGGCTGGGAGGGTGAGCGGACTTGTCACTTCCTGGACGTGCCGGAGGAGGCTGGGCGCTGGAAGTAGAAGGGAGAGGAAGGAGGCAGAGGCTGCTTAGAAAGGCCTGCTGACCCTGCCAGTGCCACCAACTCGTGGATTCCAGCTGACAGCAGCACCATCTCCCCCCCCCCCCACCAAAATGCCAGACTTTTATATGTTTGGTATTTTAACTGCTTTCCCCCCATACAATCCCAGAAAAAAACACACTGTCTTGGGAAAAAGTGGACACTTGGAAACGTTAATTGTGTGGACAGGTCTCTCAAAGTTTGAGAAAGGTCCAGATCTTTTCCATATTTGAGCCTTCCGCCAACGCCATTGTTGCTGTGCTCAGTGCTGCTCCTGGCCTCTGGCACCACCAGGCCCAGTGTAGTTCCTAGCTTCTGCTGCCACCACTAGGCCCAGTATGGCTCCCAGCCTCACTGCTGCCCAGGGAGGAGGTTAAGTGCATTGTCTGTGCAAGAGAGGCAACGTTTTTGTTTGGAGAGGGGTTAAACTCCCCCAGTGTATTTTTAAAAATGTTTTTAGATTTTCCTGCAAATCTTGGGGGTAGGTTTGCCAGCCTCCAGGTGGTGGCTGGAGATCTCCCAGAATTATATTTGCTCTCCAGGCAATAGAGATCAGCTCCCCTGGAGAAAATGGCTGGACTCTATGTGATTATACCCTGCTGAGGTCCCTCCCTTCCTCAAACCCTGCCCTCTCCAGGCACCCCCCCCCCAAATCTACAGGAATTTCCCAACCTGGAGCTGGCAACCCTATTCCCAGGTGCCCACCAGTGGCGGGCAAACTCCCGGGGATTTGCCCCCTTGTCTGCCGATTGCCCAGCAATCAGCAGGAGGGGGCAAGCTCCCAGAGGTTGCTGCCACTGGCAGGCACCTCAGGAACATGTGCCATATGCATGCTCCCAACTGACATGGCAACATCACTTCTGCCACAGGAGCATTTCCACGCTTCGTTTGGGGCTGATTTGGGTCCCTAATAGGCCGAAATGGCCCTGTGCTGAGTGTGGGAGCACTCACATTGTAAGCAGTCGGCCTGGCCACCATCTTTAATAGACATTTAATATGGCTACCTGTGATATTAAATGCCACCAGGCCCCTGGATTAATATGGCAGTTTGGATTGCAGCCAGGGGAATTCCAGCTAACAGTTGCTGAGTCCCGCCTGGAAGACCCAGGCATGAATGGAATGCCACATATAAATGCGGAGAGACTCACAGTGATTAGTTTTGCAGTCTCCCCAGCTCCTAAAGGAATCCAGAGCAACAAAGGTCTTGCAGAGTCATCCCACTTCACACATTCCTTTCCCTCCTTCCATGATGAGATCTCCTGTCCATGATTGAGGAGAGAATCAACTAGCATTCATAAGTATTTATAATTCATTCCTGGGAAGGTACATTCCCCAACTAAATTAATCAACTTAGCTCTGGTGGACTTCATTAACAAACTGCACTTCTGTGCAGAGCCAGGATAAGTTTTGCATTCTTTTTCACATGCTCTGGTAGCTACCAGTTAGGGTTACTATCCCCCTGCCAGTGGCAGGGGATCCCATGCTCATACCCTTCTGCCCTCTGCACCCACTTCTGGGTGGCAGGGTGGCACGCTCCCCTGGGGCATGCCCCCCGAGCTGAGTGGCGTGCTCTGAGCCAAGCTGCACCACATGCTCCAAGCTGAGCCACGCCGCACCATGTGCCACAGCTTGGGGCGCACGGCACAGCTTGACTTGGAGTGTGCAGCTCGGGGCACAGCAGGAAAGTAGGGGGTGTGCTCCCGCGCCACAACGGTGGGCAGTGGCGGCAGCAGCAAGAGCATGCTGCTCTTGTCACTGCTGGCGCTGGCGCCAGCTCTTGCCTCTTGCTACCATGGCCCCTGAGAGCAGGTGAGCAAGCAAGCAGGCGAGTGGCAGCAGTGGCTGTAGCAAGAGGCAGCAGCAGCAGCAGCAGCAGCAACAACAAGGGTCCCTTTAACCTGGGGTGCTCTTTGACCCCGCATGATGACGTCACTCACGGAAGTGACATTATCATGTGAGCCGGGAGCGTGTGTGCGTACACTATGCCCGCCCGCAGAGAGTGGAAACCAGGGTACGGGGACCTGGGGATCCCCTGTCAAGGGATTCCAGGGCCCTGGCAACCTACTACCAATCAAGGTAATCAAAACTTTTGTTACTCCCAGGAACTGACCATTGGAGTCTTTTTTCTAACAGCTAGGTGGGCTATCCCACCTCAGGGTGCATTTTGCCCTACAAGAGTAGTGCCCTGGCCCCATTCAAATTGTACTCACTTACTGAATCCAAAGCGCTATTCCCTTGAGGTTTGCCCCAAGCCTCTTGCTCTCCTGGCCGAGAACACTGGCGTTTGAAGCTGCCCTCTTCCCCTGTGGACTGGACTACTCTTCAGGATAAGTAGATATACTTTGCCCTCCCTCACTCTATTCCAACTTCTGCCTAGCTTCCTAGGACTCTGTGTTTAACCATTTTTACTATTTACCCTGTGTGTATGTACATGCATTTTTCTCTCTCAATAAAATATTGGTCTTTGAAATTTAAGCTCCAGCCTCGTTTGTTATTTTGGGAAGGGACCCCATAGACATTGATGAAAAAGATCCCATTGTTACCGGCCTCTCGCATAGCTGTCTTCCTTGCTTGCTAATTCCCCCACAATTCTCTTACTCGCAAGGAGACCAATTCAGGTAACAACGTGGCTGGCACAATGAATTCACTGTCAGAAGTCATCATTGTATCAGCAAAGTGAGTGCCGTGAGGTAGGTGCCAGCCCTCCCTACCTCTCAAGATGATAGAGACCTAGCAATCCTATGAACCTCCTCTTCTTTCAGTCCTGTCAGTGTATCTCTGTGACTGTATGTATAACCTCATTTGAATATAACATTAAAATCTAAATCTGAGGACCTCTATGAATGTGAAGCCTGGATCAAATGACACTTCTGTACACACACACACCCTGATAGGCCCTATGCGTGTATACTCTTGCTAAGGAAGGACAGCATCCCCACCTCTATTAGTATGTGGCTGTGCTGAAATATAAGGCCCTGGCTATAGATTGGTTCCTGCATTACATAATATACACGACTTATTTTTCGATACCAGTTTCATTGTTTATATCAGGTCTCAGAATCTGGTGCCATTGAGGGCAGAAAGGGTTTCATATCCCATGCCACTCCTTTTCTTTCCATGTGCAGTATAGTTGAAGAGGAGTGCCTCTGAACACAGTATCACTATGGAGAATTGCATCTTTATGACTGAAGGCCATCAGAGGTCCTCCTTGGCTTCAAAGATTTTACACACTAAGTACTGTGATAAATAAAACTCAGCAAAGTAAACTCAGCATGGTACTTCAGATGCTGTCCTAAGAAATCAGATTCTGTTCCTGGTAACAATCTTATGCATATGCACAATGAAAAATATGATGTTTGCACTGATACAGACACACTGCTGCTTCCGTTTTAAGTACATAGTGCCCTAGACATAGCACACGCCCAGTTCGGATTAAATGTCCGTGGTATTCTAGGCCTACTCTGTAGTTGCTTTTCACTACTGTAAACTCAGAATAATTTCAGAATTAAATTAGCACATCTAATAGATCCCTCAAAAGGTAAAAACATTCTCTGGAAGTGATTTGTTTAGTTGTGTACTAAGACATTAGTGCCTGAAATAGAAGAACACATATTTTATCTGTTAAATGATTGAATAATGTTTTAGCATTAATATCTATGTCAGATATTTCAATGTTTTTCCAGATGCCTCTAGAATTAAGGGGCAGTTCAGGATTTTCCTTTACCCGAAGACCCAGTTTTATAGAACAAAATGGGTTGTCTTTACTTCAGAGGTAACAAAATGCCTACCCCTGTGAAAAGTGAAGTGTGTGGGTGGTTCAGTGCACAGTGTCATGGTGCTTCCCTGTCAGTGAGAATTTGGCCACTCAGGGCCAGTGATGGAAGGCAGGCTTTGGTCTTTTCACAGAAGTATCCCCAACTACAAGGAAAACCAGCTGTCTGCCTCTGGTCACCCCAGCCACAAAAATCCTGCATTCTGCACCAACCCACTGCATAGGCCCATTCCGGGTTCTGTCTTATGGTTATGCTGAAGTTTAAGAGAAGCTTTTTTATATATATAAATTGCCATGGTCCTGTAAAGTAAACCTCAATTTAGCCTTCCTTGTAAGAATTATTTTTGCATTTTAGTACAGTTGTCAAAATAATGGATTGAAAACTCAATATGACAAAACAGAATCAGCTTACTGAGAAAAATGCTATTGAAGAAGAAAGGTATGGGAATGTGAACTGCCACCAAAAATAAAACAATTTATCATGTATTATGTGCCTGTAATGAAACATATTGAAAAATAAAGCTTGTTTGAGGATTTTTTACACTCTAAAAGGAAAGCAGCATGAAACAAAAATAATTGGAAAACTCAGGAAAGGGAAATAAAGCCAAGGATGAAGGTACAAGGAAATCAGGCAGAGAATGCAGTCTTGGACAAATTCATTTCCCACCTTTCTAAAAAATAAAAAAGAACTTGTGAGAGGAGACTGGATGTCCACAGGCAACAGAATTCCAATGGTAAATCTCTGACAAAGCAAAAAGATGATGAGCAATCAACAAGGAAATGTTAGGCTTAGTAAGCAGTTGAGTGACTGAAAAACGCAGCAGACCGGAAGGAGTGCAAAGACAATAAAATAATGAGGAGTGATAGAGTATAAATATTTGCAAATTAGCAAAGCCATTCAATTAGAATGAGATATAGAAAAGGACACCCACATAAGGGGAAAAACTTAAGGAATAAGATAGATAAAAGGTCTAAAAAGTTGTGTACTTTACTTCCACTTATTTTCCACCAGATGATCTACAACCAGCTTGCCTGAGCTTTAAGATCTAAACAGAATGTCTTTCTCTGGTACCCTCCTCCTCACCTTCAAAATTTAGGTAGAGAGAGCTTTTTAAGGGTTGGCATCCCATATGTAGAATGCACTCTACAGACAAATTCAAGAGGTGCCAACATTATATTCTTTTAGGTGCCTGGTTAAAACATTTGTTTTAATTGCCAAGGCTTACAATATTTGATTTTATTATAGATTCTGATTTTATTTAAGTGCAAGACCTCTTATTTTTCTGCTGTTTCTGTTATCTGTTTCAGATTTATGTTCTGGTTTTATTTATTATATTGATTAATTTTGTTTTTATTTTTAATTCCACCTGTAAGGCATTTTGGAGATTTCATACAGAAACATGGAATATGAATATTAAAAAAAATGTGAAATAAGCCAATAGGGCTATGTTACACTAGTCTACATGTAAGAAAATAAATCCCTGAGGGTTTCTGCAGGTGGAAAGGAATTTTACTTATGGAAACTTGACTCCCACTTCAGCCCCCAAATACCCCCAAAATGCTGCTCTTGAGAGACAGAGGAATAAGTTGGGGTTGATAGAGGAAAAGGTGGGCATTCAGGTTTGCATTCAGTTCACTTTCAGATCTCTTTGAATTGCAGGCAGGAAAAGAGTCACAACAGATTTAGGATTTTGCTTGAATTTCTTTTTGGCAAGCCTCTACTTCTTTTTTGTGTTTTATCTTCCTTACCTATTCTGGAGTGGTAGTTATGTTAAACTAGTGCAGCATAAATGAGGAGGATGCTGGCTAATAACACCTTCAGACTAACAAGGTTTTATTCCATCTTAAGTTTTCATTGACTAGGATTCACTTTGCGCATCCACTGGGTCCTCTAGGCAGACATTAATGGTCAAACTATATATTACACCAACCTGAAAATATCAGCTGCAAGGAAACTCCTTTCCCAAGCGTGCAGGTAGATGATGCCCCCAAGACCATTTTGGGTTGCAAAAACAGCACAGGGGAAGCATTCCATGGTGGCCCTGATCCAAAATGGAGCCTCACACACCTAACCGACGAGTTCCTTCGCACTTGAAATCTGGCTGATTGAGATAGTCTCAGAGGAATTCAGCCCCTTATATATGCCTGGTTATGAAGAATAAAAATTAAAAACTGCAAGATCAAAGGGCCATGTAATTTAGGGAGTACATGCTGAGATGTGATTATGTAAAATTCAAGTGTGATCAAGAAAACTGAGGCTTGCAACTTGCTTAATCACAGCATGCAAATCAGATGAAGAGTCAGGCTGGATGACAGTAAGGGCTAATTCATTCCTTCCACAGTGGAAAAGTTGGGTTTGCCAGTATGTGTGCTGTCCTCAACAGAGATCTGCAGTCAATCCAGGCTCCCAGAAAGCAAGTTTGTCATACGGATACTTTTTTTTCAGAGAGCCAAGATTGGCAGCAGATCCCTGATGACACATGTGCACAATATATGTTGAGAGGGTACAATCCTCTGTGTACTTAGGTGGGAATAAACCTCATTGTACATAGTGGGATTTACTTCCGACATGACATACATAGGATTGCACTGTTTACTTAAAAAAAAATCATAGGTGTAGTCAGCTGTACTGGATGAAGACCATCTACCTTTGTGGGAAAGTGTCCTTAGAACCTATTTATTTATTTATTTATTTATTTATTTATTTATTTATTTATTTATTTATTTATTTATTTATTTATTTGATGTTATTTATAGTCTGCCTTTCTCACCAGACTTGATCCTGCAATCTGCGTGGGGAGGCTTATCCTCTCCCCACATTTCCTGTACATGTTTACCTACCCTCCAGTCCCTAGTATTTCTTTATGCTGCTTGTGATTTCACCCCCACCCCTCAGCAATAGGGGGAGGAGTGAATGGAGAATTTGCCCCCCCCCAGACACACACACCAAAAAGAAATGTTCTCTTCTCACAGACATTGTCTAGTTCCTTTTCCAGATTGAATGTTGTATTGATTTTCATTTACATATAGATAATTCCCTTAGAGGCCAAGATTGCAAAAGTCTTGGCCCAACAATGGGCAGAGGGTACTGCTCAGATCTGTGTGTGTGTTATGTGCCATCAAGTCGCCTCCGACCTATGGCGGCCCTATGAATGAAAGGCTGCTGGGATCTGTAAGAATCTTTTTGCACTGCAATGCCGTTCCCAGTACAGAAGGACCAGCTTTCATCTTGTCTTCCCAAGACTTTGAAGATATGCTGTTTTAAAAATAAGGGAATTTAAGGAGCATCTTCTTTTTAATGAGCAATGACAAGTTATATATTACATAAAATGTGATTTTATGGAAGCCGCAAGGCAGCTACTGGCAATCAATTAAGAGAGACAATGCCAATTAAAAATGCAATGTTCTCCCCACCTAGCAGAGTACTTGCTCTGCAGTATAGGAGCAATAAATCCACACAGAGAAACTGTAGAACATTAAGCATAAGAACAGTGGCTAGCAAGCTGAGTCTATTGAATCAACAAAGGCTCTCTTTAAAAGCACTGCTTTTATCTGATTCGAATCCTAACCTTTTGTATGCCAAAACTGAATGATCGCATTCTAGGGAAGCGTTTTTTGAAATAGGGAGTTTTGCTGTACATCAAAGGACTCTTAGTTACTCTGCTGACCTGTGATTTGATTACTTTCAGGGTCAGAGAAAGATTTACTATCTTGGTGACAACAAGCTTTAAAATTTGGAAATCCATGGCAGCTGCCCAAGGCAAAAACTAAAAATTCCTACCACCCCCATAAGATTTCCCAGCATGGTTTTCCCTTCACATATCTGTCTGAAAAAGTGAGCTGCGATTAATTAAAGGTCATATTGAAATAAATGGTGTTAATCTTTAAGGTGCCACTGGAAAGAGGGAAGGAGAAAGAGGGAGAGAAGATTTAGTTAATAGTGACGTGCTTGTACATGTTAGGAGAGTGCATCGTACAGAAGCTGTGTGATACACTTCTCTTCTTAACATATGAGAAGGCCAGTGGCACCTTAAGCCTCAAACTATCCTCTAAAAACAACTTGAAAATTGCATTTGGGGTATATTTCCGTCCCAAACCAAGTTCCTTGAATATCTAGGGATGAAAATGCCCCTTAATGTTTTTGTTAGTGATTATGATGGGCTGTATCTGTCTAGTAGGATTACCAGACCCCCTGTGGTAGTGGGGGATTATGAGGAAATATTCAATTTGATTAGCAGAGTTGTGCATTGGACATAGTGAGAACACACACACACTCCAGTGTTTAGTTCTATAAAATAGTTTACTACATGAAGGATAAAAAAGGTTACATTTGGAATGAAATAAATGCCTAACATGCTACATCTTGCTAGCTTCTGAACTAAGTAGAGACTTTCAAACTGTTACATAGAGATGGGCATGAGCCAAAATATGAACCAAAATTAAGCACGAACTAGGCTAGTTTGTGGTTCGTGAACCGCAGTTCGCTGGATCCCATTTCTAATGAACCACCACGAACTTTAGGCTGGTCCGTTTGGTTCGTTTTTTGGTTCGTGGCTGCAGACAGCCTGGTGCCAATCAATCAGTTTCCTAGGTGACAGGGGATGGACTTCCTGCAGACCTTCTGCTGGCCTGGAAGTGATGATTTTCTGACCTTGATGTGATGTTTTCATGAACCAAATGAACCAGTTTGCGAACCAGGGGCAGGTTCGTGAAAGTTTGTGGTTCGTGGTTCATGAAATTTGACAAACCACAAACCGCATGGTTTGTTTTTTTTTCCAGTTCATGCCCATCTCTACTGTTACATCCTAGAGAGTGAAACTAGGCTGAACAAAGAGCAATATATATATCTTTCCACTATATATATCTTTCCATTTAATTGCCCCCCAATAAACTGGTTGCCCAATAGAGAATCCTAATTCTAGTTCATTAAGCACAGAGACTTCCATTTCAATGGTGGGAAACTTAACAGCTAAGTGGTTATAAATAAGTTTTCTAACTAAGTTACACAAACAACAGTTTAACTCTTTCATGACTGAATGTAAACACTTGCTAATTCCCAACAGGGATCACCCACTCCCATCCTCCACAACCACTCACCTAGCCTGCAGGAGGGCAGGAGGCATGAGAACAGGCCTCCTGGGCATGCTCCTGGGGTATGTGACATCATCACTTCCCAGGACTGATGTTATTGCATCACACCAAGAGCATTTGAGGCCCAAATTGGCCCGCAGCGAAGTATGTGCTCTCCTGCATCTACGCAATGACTTTTACCTGAAGTGACATCATTGTGTAGGCATGAGGGACTCAGAGAAAGTGAGTACTGAGTACCTGGGACACAGAGAAGGTGAGTATTGGGTAACCGCCCTCACATTGGGAGGGTAAAGGTACCTGGCAACCCTACTCTCAAGAGCACTTAAAACAGTTCCTTAGATCACTGTTTTCTTAATAAACTCATGGTGTATATGGTACGGGAAATTTTTTTACAGTGATTATTATAACCAAAATCACAGAAGTTGGGGGCGGGGGGGGGGGGAGAGGAGTTGTATTAGAGAGAGACTGGTTGTAAATCATAAGCAGCGCAGAGGGCAATCTAAACTCTCCTCTGCCTGGAGATCAGGGGGCAGGGCCACAGGCCATGTGACCATTTTTAAGAGGTGCCGGAATGTCAAGGACGTCTTCCTTGGTGTGGACAGCAATGCCGGGTTGCAGGGAACCATTGCTATAGAGGCACACACACACTATGAAAAGTGTATGAAGTTTATTTACAAAGACTATATTACAATTGTCACAAGACTGACTGGCATAAGGCTCTGCCAGACTTGTGTTACCAACAGAGGACAAAACATAATAGTATTTCAACCTTTAAGTACACAGTTGCTTAATCACAGGAGATTACACAAATTGCACCAATTAACCAATCATGGAATAGTTGCTGACTCACCATGACTGAGTCTAATTATCCTTGTGTATCACCTGACATGCAATCATGTGACTTAGTACCTGTCAGGCTAGATCATTCTCATCTAGCCAGCTGTCACTGCCAGTAAACAGCTTCAACACGGAACTCCGTTCCACTGCGTTCTCACTTAAAAAAAGCCCTGCTCACACCTATGATTTACAACCAATCTCTCTCTGCTACAATTCATCTCCCCCCACCCCCCACTTCTATGATCCCCTCTTCTATAAACTCCTTTCTGCCTGGAGATCAGGGGGCAGGGCCACCGGCCATGTGAACATTTTCGCTGAGGGCAATTTAAACTTTTAAAAACTCCTCCCTTGTTCCAGCTGACCCAAAGTGGCTTCATTGTGCGGTCTTGAGTTCCACCACCTCTTTTCCCAGAAAAAAAGCCCTGGGTGTGAGTCCCTGCATAAAGACTGAATATGACCAACGATTACAGAAATAAGCCGTCCTAGATCTTCCTTACTGAATTGAAGGAATTTATATTCCTTTTAATGCAGCCTCACAGGTGCTGAGAGGGCTTCAGCCTTCCCTCTTGTGACCGTTTCTTGAGCTGCAACAGCTGTGGGAATAAGGAAAACAGGAATGCCTCACAGCTATTTCAGATCAGGAAAATGGTGCAGGAAGGAATGCTAAAGCCCCTTTTCCTCCTGTGCCCCTCACTCCTGAGCCAAATCAAGCCCCGAATACTTGGGAACATTAATTCCTGTGACTAAAAGTCCAGTTGAGAAGGATTAAGTTTACACAGTTGAATCACCATGCATTGGTTTTCACTGGCAAAGATTCACTGGCAAAGAACTGATGGTTTATGTTCCATTGGGATTAGCACTGACATTTGTACCATCATAACATCCACTCATCGTGTAAACATATTATTTATTATAAGTACCTTATAAGGTCCAGTTCTTTCTGTCCCCAAGGGGCGCTTGCCAGTAAAGGCTGCACTGAATTTCCCGCCACACTGGGAAGGGGAAGAATGTGGCGGCGCAGACACCAGATACACACCAAATACAAATTTTAAGAAACAGTGTGTACAAAAATATTCTTGTAGAAATTTTTTTTAGCTGCACCCCATTAGTCACCACCAATATGCAGATGACATTCAGCAATCAGTTCTGTCTCATGCTTGCTGCATGAGGAGGAGAGGAAACCATGAACTGGAGGCAGTTTGGGGACAAATGTGGGCAAACAAACTGAAACTTAATCCTGACAAAACAGAGGGCCTACTTTTGGGAGAAGGTCTGACCCAGGAATTCGGGTATCTCCTGTTCTGGATGGGGATGCACTCCTCTTAAAGGAGCAGGTTCATAGCCCAGGGGTGCTCCTTGTCATGTCTGAGCCCCATCCATGCCAATTTTAATAATCCTTTTGTGCTGAACCAATGTATCCTGCTGTAACTCTATATCATTTTACCAGTGTCACTCATAACTCTTTCTTTCACAGGCTTTCACAGGTGTTTATCTGATGGACTGTAACTGCTCCCAGTGTTTCTGACCTTGTACTCCCTCTCAGACTTTGCTGTCTTTCTTCCTAGTGACTCAACTTGATATTACAAATATGTGAAATATTCTCACACAAGAAACGTGGCAAAATCTTGTTTATGATTGGGGGGGGGGGAGAGCAAACTTGAATGTTAAAAGAGAAGTCTCTCTCACATGATGTCACTCCTATCAACTTCTACTCTTGCTGCTTAGATGCTTACCTTGCTTCTGAGTAGTCCTATGGACATATATATGGAAATGATCTGATTTCTGAATAAAAAACCATTTAACCAAGAACCTGTATCTTGCTGCAATGGTCCAGGGATCTGTCAGCCATATCCTGTCATCCATAGCCTGACACTCCTGGACCCAGGTTTCCTGTTGAATAAACAGGGGGCAGCAGTGGCCAGGGGTGAGTCAGTTGCAGCCTTTCCAGGGTGGGGGAGATCTTGCCACCATGGTGCATGCCCTGGTAACATCTGGAATATTGCAATGTGCTCTGCATGGGGCTGCATTTGAAGACTGCCCAGAAGCTACAGTGTAGAGAATGCTGCAGCCATAATGTTCACTCAAGTTGGTTGGCAGGATCATATCATTCGAGTCTTGTTCCATCTACCCTGGGTCCAGTTTGTTTCCAGGCCCAATTCAAGATGCTGCTATTGATTTTTAAAGTCCTATATAGTTTGGGACCATCATACCTTAAGGACAACCTTCTCCCATATGAACATACTTGTCATCTTCAGAGCCTGGCTTCAGATGCAACATGAGACAGGGGCTTTTTGGTCTTGGCATTAAATTTTGGAATTCCCTTGCCAGGGATATTCATCGGTCTTTCTCTACTGTGGTCTTCTGCCAGTGGATGAAGAAGACTTTTATTCTGTTTGGCTACTTTCCATAACTGTTATTGGCCTCCTCCGAAAGGTAGCAATGATATATTTTAAATAAAATAAATAAATTAGCTCTAACTATGAAGAAATGGGGTCACAAAGTTTGTACTTTGCAAATGGGTCAGCTACATGATGCCAAAGCATTATTGAATGATCCCCCAAACTGAGTCCCAGATCTGGCAAAACCTGGAATCCCTCCTTTCCCTTGCTTTCCTGGTTCTTAGAAGACCTGCCAACAGAGTGGATTAAGGATAGTGACATGAGTCAGCCACTAGAGGAGACTCTGGTATCTTTCCTATAGAAGAGGGACAGCACAATAACCCAGCCCTGACCTTATTTTTTTAGCTTTTGGATCCTCCCTATTTTTTTAGCTTTGGACCCTCCCCAGGAAAAGGATGCAGGAAAACATAGTATAACCAGCTACAGAATTTATGGACTCAGTTGTTCCATAATGGCTTAAATGTATTTGGAAGACAGAGCCAAGTTGCTGCCTGACTGGTGCTGTGGGGCTGACCTTTCTGGCTCCCTGCCAAGGGAATTATTGCCAGTTTTAATAAGCTTACTATCATCGCTATGAGAAAGACTAATTGAACTGTACAGCAGAGCTGTTTTTAATCAGCTGAGAACAGGCTTGCCCTTTACCTTTGCGGCTTCCTTAGCAACTCAGTTCTGTGTTCATCAGCAATAAGCAAAATCTGAACAGAACAGGACTCTAATCTGGAGAGCCGGGTTTGATTCCCCACTCCTCTGCTTGAAGCCATCAGGGTGACTGTGGATCAGTCACAGCTCTCCCAGAGCTTTCTCAGCCCCATCCACCTCACAGTGCGATTGTCATGATGAGCATAACAACACACTTTGTAAACTGCTGAGTGGACGTTATCTTGAAAGGTAGTATATAAATCAAATGTTGTTGTTGTTGTTGTTGTTGTTAAACATCACTGGTGAATCTAGACAGACAGTCTCAGTAACCTGTTGCGAATCAGATAAGTTGCCTCAGCCAGGGTACAGCTACAGAGAGTCCTGGTAGCACTGAAGAGGTTTGCACATAGTAGTCCTTATTTAGAGCTAAGGATACCAATCCCCTTGTAGCCATCTAAAAATGGTTTTGGGAGGGGCTGACTGGGAGGCAAAAAGGGATCAAGCCTTTCCCCTACAGCAGAAGGGGGGAAAGAAAGAGCATGCTGAGGCAGCTGCTTGTAGGTAGCTCGAGCCACTGGCTTCCTTGCTGTAGCGGTGGCCACAATGCCTCATAGTGAGGGCCACAGGCTCACTCACTATTCGCAAAAGCAGCTGCTACTATTGTTGCAGTTCACTTGCTGCCACGGTCGTGGCTGTTGCTCACGCACATGGTGTGGCTCCATCACTTCCCCGCTGTGACAGCAGCTACTGCTGGGACCATTGGCTCCCTCGTTGCAATGGTGGCAGCTGTTGTGGCTCACTTTCTGTGTTAGCTAGTGCTCCCTCACCCTGCAAAGGCCACAGGTTCATTGTGGCTGCTTGCCTACCATGCAGGAGGAGAGGACCTCCCATTTGCCATGGTGGCTGCTATTGCTTGCTCCACATGGGACACCCCTCACTTAGGGCAGCCCCCCCCCAGTGGTCTTAATGGCCAATCCATCCCTCTGTGTTGGGTGGGGGTAGCCTTCACAAAATTTAGGAATGCCTGGCCTACTTTGAGTTTGAGGAGAAGGAATACTTTGTATCACAAATTAAATAAACAGGGAAGTTGAGGGCACAACATTAAAATCATAATGGGGTTGTTTTCAGTCTGCTATTAAGAATTTTATATTACTGATGTAGAAAGATGTTCAGTGCACCTCCTCTCAGCAAATACGGAAGAGCTGATTTTCCAAACCTGTCAAGGAACTAATAGGAACTTAGCAGCCACATCCCTTAGGCAGTTTGACAATTTGTAGCTCAGAAGATTCTAATCGGTCGCTTGGCCAGTCTATTTACCAAAAATTCAATTGAGGTCCTGGGGACCCCGCAGGGTATGATTGCCTCTCCCTCATGCTTAGTGTGTAGCTGCTTCTGATGAAGGTAGCTTTGACTCTCGACAGCTCATACCCTGGAAATCTTATTGGTCTCTACAATGCTGCTAGACTCAAATCTTGTTCTTCTACTGCAGACCAACACAGCTAGCCATCTAAATTGATTCTGCTCTGTTACTGAAAGTATCTTGAAACAAAACTGAATTCAGAATACTAAATTTGGAGGAAAAGGATGGGCAGAGATATTAGGGGGCAGGAGAAAGAAGGGTGCAAAGCGGGACAACAGTTCCTTCAACCAGATACAATTACCATGTCTCACTGTCTAGCACTGAATGGCAAGGCAAGAGGTTTCTTGAAAAACTATAATCTGTACCCAGCCTAAGCTTCTATTTCTAATTCTTTTGCAAGTAAACCTAACAGATCTCCAAACTTTTCTCCATAACGATGGTTGTTGTGGATTTTCCGGGCTGTATAGCTGTGGTCTTGGCATTGTAGTTCCTGACGTTTCGCCAGCAGCTGTGGCTGGCATCTTCAGCGGTGTAGCACCAAAAGACAGAGATCTCTCAGTGTCACATTGTGGAAAAGATGTTGGCACGTCATTATATCTACTCAGGAGGGGTGGGGTTGGGCTGAGTCATCCTGTAAGAGTTTCCCAGGGTGTGGAATGCTAATGGAGGGAGGCTTCACTGTATCCTGAGGAGGTTCTTTTGCATATGGATTGGTGCTTGATGTGCTAATCTTCTCTGCAGGGCTATTGTCGGGTATAGAGTGTTTTGTTAGCCTGGTGTTTTTCAGGACTGGAAACCATGCTCTATTCATTCTTAAAGTCTCTTCTTTCCTGTTGAAATTGTGCTTATGCTTATGAATTTCAACTATGGTCTTGCAACTGTAATGGAGAGCCAACCTGTAAAACCAGGACGCCTACATTTCCCATCAAAACTTGAGGGAAGCTAACTATGAATTTCAACAGGAAAGAAGAGACTTTAAGAATGAATAGAGCATGGTTTCCAGTCCTGAAAAACACCAGGCTAACAAAACACTCTATACCCGACAATAGCCCTGCAGAGAAGATTAGCACATCAAGCACCAATCCATATGCAAAAGAACCTCCTCAGGATACAGTGAAGCCTCCCTCCATTAGCATTCCACACCCCGTGAAACTCTTACAGGATGACTCAGCTCAACCCCACCCCTCCTGAGTAGATACAAATGACCTGCCAACACCTTTTCCACACTGTGACACTGAGAGATCTCTGTCTTTTGGTGCTACACCTCTGAAGATGCCAGCCACAGCTGCTGGCGAAACGTCAGGAACTACAATGACAAGACCATGGCTATACAGCCCGGAAAATCCACAACAACCATCGTTCTCCAGCCGTGAAAGCCTTCGACAATATATTTTCTCCATAACAATTTACTTATTACATTTGTGTCCCATACTTTTTATAAGGAGCTTGGGGCAACATAAAAATGGGATATTATTTTGTCCTTATGGAAACCTTGTTAGGCTGAGAAATGACTAGTTGAAGGCCACCTAGTAGATTTCATGTCATCCTGAGTTTCTCACATCTAAACCAAACAGTTTTCCCTTAGGCAACACCAGGCAGAACCTTCCTTTTATAATAATAGGAATATGAGGTAGGTGCCTAAAATAATGGGAGCTGCAGGCTTTTGTCATAAAAATGCTTCATTGCTAATCCAATTTTGTACCTAGAACCTCACAAAACAGCTCCTAAGCATTTCTAATAAAAATATTGTATCACGTTCTCCATTCCCTGAGATATGGACTTTTCTGAGGGGCAGAACTATAGAGTTTTGTTTTTGTTGGATTACAGAATTGGAGACTTTGCAATATTTTGCTTAAAAATTCATACCTGTAGCAAACATACCAACAGCAGATAGCAAGCCTGTTCACTCTGCATCCAATTCCCAGGAAAAGCTTCTGCAGTAAAAAATACTTTGTCTTCCAGGAACTTGATTTCTGTCTCTGTGAGCCAAGCTACAAGTGACGCCTGACACAGGTTGGACACTTGTCAGCTTCCCTCAAGTTTTGATGGGAAATGTAGGCATCTTGGTCTTGCAGCTGTAATGGAGAGCCAAGCTGTAAAACCAGGACGCCTACATTTCCCATCAAAACTTGAGGTAAGCTGACAAGTGTCCAACCTGTGTAAGGCATCACTTGTAGCTTGGCTCTCAGTTCTCTCTCTATTCAGAGTACCAAATTGGCTCTGAAGTGTTTTTCCTGCCTCTCTGAGGAGCATCACTTCTTGAGGGTCTGGAAAACTTCCTCCAAAATAACATTTCAGGGCCCAACTACATGAGAGGTTGAGTCATGTATATCCCCCCCCCCCCGAGTATTTTTTCTCCCCCAAATACTGACAGAGTTTGCAGTGTTCTTCAGAAGACCCATTTGTAGTGAGTTTTATCTCTTTGCCCTGCTGTGTTTTGTTTTGTGTGGCTGACGTAATCACCCCCACCCATTTGTTTCTTGACTGGGGAAAAGATAAAGGTATTCATACATTTTCCTTTGTATGGGAAGGTGGTAAGTTGGGTGTGATTTTCTGTGAAAAAATATTAAGAAGGAAACAATTACACAACTTCTCTCCTACAATAGGGTCTTCTTTGACAGGCTGCAGTTTCTGCTGTTGCATTTTGTTAAATCAAAAAAAAAACTTTGAGGGGGCTTAGTTTGCCCTTCCCCTCCTTGAAGAACATGAAGATTCTTTTGTTGAAGTCCCTTCATTAGTTGGCCATTCACAGTGATCAAAATGGCTGAACTGACAATATTCTGCAGACATAAGTATCTACAAACAAAAAGGCAAGGAAGCAGCTGAGGAAGGAAAAAAGACTTTTTCATAAATGAGATGGAGAAATAAGGCAGAGAGAAATAGAAAATGGAAATTAAAGTCTGTGTCAGTCTTCTGTTCCTACACAGATCTTGCCCTTACCATTTTAATTAAACCTTGCCCATATAGAAGTGATAAATAGTCACCACTCATGCTTCATCCAACAGTGCACTAAGCAAGTCATAACCTGTATCTAGCCTAAAAGAGAACTGGAGATGTGAGCCCAACACCATATGTATCCTCAGTGGATGAAAAATGCAGCCTCAGCATAGAAAATCCATGAGGATTCCACAAGGAAGATCTTTGGAGGTGGCTGCATGCTTTCTGAACTTTCTTGCAACTTTTACTCCCTTCCCCCACACATATTTTTACTCAGATACTTCTACAGTTACATTGGAATTGGCCAACTGGCAATTGTTTTCTCTGGAAATGTTTCCTTCCAAGTACCGACACTTAAGACTACAAGGACATAAAAACAATTCATGAGCGCATGTACAATTGCTTCTGTCAAGCTCTAAAAAGGAGTAAGTTTCCCAGGCTGTCCAGAAGTGAGGCCTCTCAGACTTCTGCAACTAGAAAATGTGCAAATATCCTATTCAGCTTTGCAAGAATAGTTTTGCCTGTAGATGTTGGTTCAAACCAGCTTTTCCACTGGTAAAAAAAGGGAAGAGAAGATCCCCCTTGACCACCAAAACAGGCATAATGGGGATTGTGGGACCAGCGTGGACAAAAATGACAAGGGATATAGTAAAAAGGGGAATTGAGTGAGATGGATTGAAAAAGATGTCTAGATGCAACCCATTATCTTGTTATAAAATAAGGGGCTATTTGCATAGACTAGTGTAACTGATACCAGAAAAGGGCAAAATAATGCTTAGGGGAAAAGCAGCATTACAAAAAGGGAAAGAAATCATCCATAAGCCTCCTGTCTTAGTCTTCATTGGACATATTTAGTGGGCATCCAGAGCCACAGTCCAGGACAGCAGCCACCAGTATTGGGACTGTATGCTTTAAAATTCAAAATGAACTCTAAGTTTTAAAATCCAGGTATCAAAAATATTCCAGTGCAGTGAGAAAAGCCCTGAAGAATGACAGATGCTGGTGTCCCATGGATCTCATTGAACAGTGGCAACAGCAGCTATTTTTTGTGTTCATGAGTGTCAAGCATTTATAACATGCAGACTAGGTGTCAGCCATTAACATTACTGACGATGTCTAATGATTGCAGACTAAAGGGGGGGGAAGCAAAATAATATTTGGCGATGTCAATGAAAGGTCATATGTCAAGGAAGACATCTTACACAGAAGTTCGTCACTATCATCTAGCATAATGATGCAAGTTATCTTAGACTACCAGTTGAAAGATTTCTAGATATCATTTATTCTATTTATACTAAATGCTATAAAATAAAATCTGTTTCAGAAATAGTTATGAAAGAGGTGGCCAAATCTTTATGAAGGTTCATTTCTACAGACCCAGTTTGAAAAGGCAGCAGAAGAATCAATCAAAATATGCTCAGCTCAGAAGACAGAGAACAATTAAAACTTAAAACACCTCTACAACGTTCTGAAGTTTGAGTTTCTACATACTTCAAAAGTGATTATAAAGTTTTCTGTCCCTACCAAAGTAGAAACTTCAGTGTCCCATAGATAAACACTTGAAATTGCTTTCCAATAGCTACGAAACAACTATCCCTGATGATTGCAGCAGCTTAGGAAACAATAAGTAAGAAGACTGCCCATAAAACGAACCTCTCAGTAGAGCAACACGTTACTGGCAGGCTTCCTTTTCTACCTTTCTCTCTCTCTCTGTGTATGAGCCAAGACCAATTCTCATCCTATCACCCACTGCCAAGTTGAACTTGTGAAGTGAAAGCGGAATGTTCAAATGTGGTGCCCTCAGTATGCTACTCGCACCTTACTCTCTCTTCATCTATTGCTGTTTAACATTTAATTTGTATCAACAGCATGCTAAGACAATGTATAGAATATAGAGAATAACGCAAGAGTCTTCTGGCTCCTTAAAGACTAACTAGTTTCTTTTGGTAGAAGTTTTTGTGGGGCTAACCCAGCAGTGTAGAGCCTCATGGGGCTACATTTCGAAATCCTAAATGGGTCTATTGTGAGCTAAGAGTCTCTCATGTCTGAGGATGGTGTATAGAATCCTATGGGTCTACTCTTGTGGAAGCAGCCAATAATCCTGCACCTAACAATGGTTTTCACCTTCCAGTCCTACTTGACTGGTTCTTCTGATGCTGGAGTCTTTGATTTCCAAAGGATCCACTTCTTGCATCATCCCCTTTCTCCAAGCTGTTTTCACTGCAGCTCTTTTTGTTCTCTGACTATGTTTGGTCACCAAATTAAGGAACCTGCCCAGCAGGTTCTCTCAGAAACTGGAGGTGTAGCATTTAGTTTGTGTCTTGCCACAGTCATAAATTCAATCCAATTGAGTCAATGGCAGCTGAATCACAATAATGAAGCCCAGTAGCCCAGAGACAGCAAAGATCACCTTTGTTAACAAGAACTGATTTCTCTTGATCATTCAGGTTCCTAGCTTTGCACTGCTCCCAGATCTATTATTGAGCGCAGTGTCAGAGCCAGGTAATGAAAGTGCAATGGGAACATGGAGCATATTCAGTGGAACTTCAGTTAAGCATCACAGGCCTTAGGAAATCAGCAGAGAGCTTTGTGAAATCTAAAGCTTAAAATGAAATTTCCATTAGCGTCCAAAAGCCAACAGTTATCAGAATATATTCGAAAGTGAATAATGTCCAATCACTATGGGTCTACGTTGTTTCTCTTTTGTAAGCTAAGAACTGTGTATCAGATAGAACCAACTCTCCAAAATTGACTGTAATAAAGAAAAATGGAGGTAATTACTTGGTATTTATTTATTTATTCAATTTATATACCGCCCATCCCAGGGGCTCTGGGCGGTGAACAGTTAAAATTGATAAAAACAAAAACTAAAATCAATATACAAATAATAAAACAAATTAACAAGGTGCAGTGGTGGGGAGAACCTTCCCCACCCCAAAGGTGGGAGGCCGACATGGCACCGCCCCCTTCAATCACCAAACGCCTGGCGGAACAGCTCTGTCTTACAGGCCCGGCGGAACGATAATATGTCCCGCTGGGCCCGGGTTTCCATTGACAGAGCGTTCCACCAGGCTGGGGCCAGGACTGAAAAAGCCCTGGCCCTGGTTGAAGCGAGGCGGGCTTCCTTAGGGCCGGGGACCACAAGTAAATATTTATTCGCTGATCGGAGCGATCTCCGGGGAACGTACAGGGAGAGGCGGTCCCGAAGATATGCCGGTCCCAACCCCCTCAGGGCTTTAAAGGTAAGAACCAACACTTTGAACCTGATTCGGAATTCAACTGGAAGCCAGTGCAGCTGGCGCAGGACAGGTGTGATGTGTGACTGGTAAGGTATACCAGTCAGGACCTGTGCCACTGCATTCTGGACCAGTTGTAGTTTCCGGATCAGGCCCAGGGGTAGCCCAGCGTAGAGTGAGTTACAGTAATCTAGCCTGGAGGTGACCGTTGCATGGATCACTGTAGCCAGGTCCTGGGGCGTCAGGTAGGGGGCAAGTTGCCTGATCTGACGAAGATGGAAAAATGCAGACTTGGCAACCACCGTGACCTGGGCCTCCATCGATAGGGAGGCATCCAGGAACACACCCAGACTCTTTACCACTGGCAAAGTTGCCAGTGGTGTCCCATCCAGGGCAGGGAGCTGGATCCCAACATCTGGCAGCCCCCGTCCCAGCTGCAGGACCTCCGTCTTCACTGGGTTCAATTTCAGCCTGCTCTGTTTCAACCATGCCGTCACAGCCTCCAAAGCTCTGGCCAGATTGTCTGGGGCCGTGTCTGGCCGGCCGTCCATCAACAGAAAAAGTTGGGTGTCATCCGCGTATTGATGACAACCCAGCCCAAACCTCCGCACCAACTGGGCGAGGGGGCGCATATAGATGTTAAATAACATTGGGGAGAGTATCGCCCCTTGGGGAACCCCGCACACCAAAGGGTGACGGGCTGATAGATCTCCCCCGAGCGCCACCCTCTGTCCCCGACCCTGGAGAAAGGAGACCAGCCACTGTAAGACTGTCCCCCTAATCCCCACGTCAGCAAGGCGGCTGGCCAACAAATCATAGTCAACCGTGTCAAACGCTGCTGTGAGATCAAGTAACACAAGCAGCGCTGACCCGCCTCGATCCAGATGCCTGCGAAGGTCGTCTGTGAGGGCAACCAAGGCTGTCTCCGTCCCATGGCCAGGACGGAAGCCAGACTGGAATGGGTCCAGGACTAGAGCATCATTCAGGAATTCCTGCAGTTGTACCGCCACCGCCCGCTCAATCACCTTGCCCAGGAACGGGAGGTTCGACACTGGGCGGTAACTGGACGGGTCGGTGGGGTCCAAAGATGGTTTTTTCAGGAGGGGCCGCACTACCGCCTCCTTTAACACTCCTGGAAAAACCCCAGAGCTCAGGGAGATGTTAACAATGGCCTCCAGATGGTCCCGTAGCCCCTCCGAGCTGGCCTTCACCAGCCAGGATGGGCAGGGGTCCAGAGGACAGGTGGTTGGCCTCATCCCCTGCAGGATCCTGTCAACATCGTCCTGAGAGAGCAGGCTGAAATGGTCTAATACGGACCCAGAAGACGGCCAAGGGGTCTCCAGTTCCCTTACTGTATCAACAGTGGGTGGCAGGCCACGGCGAAGGGACAAGATTTTACCCGCAAAATAGCTCGCAAAAGCCTCGCAGCCAATAGTTGAATTAAGAATTTGGTGGTCTCCCTGAGAGAGGGAGACCAAGGACCGAACTGTTTGAAATAATTGAGCCGGGCGTGAGCTAGCGGACGCAATGGAAGCAGCAAAGAAATCCCTCTTTGCTGCTTTCACTGCCACCTCATAGGCTTTCATAAACGTCCTATAAGATGTTCTTGCCTCTTCGTTGCGCCCCCGCCTCCACACTCGCTCTAGTCGTCTCAGAGACCGCTTCATCTGGCAAAGCTCCTCGGTAAACCAAGGAGCTACCCGTTTGCGGGCTCGGAGAGGACGGCAGGGGGCAATAGCGTCGATGGCTTCGGAAAGACGGCCATGCCAATCATCCACCAGCTCATCTAACGTACTGCCAAGGGGCATCGGATCCCGCAGAGCCGCCTGGAAACCAATTTGTATGTACTACTTATTTGGCTGTGTCACATATGCCATTATTTTGCAATAAAAGAACTTTCATCAAGATGGTTCTTTAGGAATTTTACTTCATTTTTCTATTCAAAAAGTGGCTTGCAGAATCGTTTACAACAATTACCAGACACGCTCATACGACTATCAGCCCCACTGCTCCCGTTCCTCAGCCACGCACGTGTTTTGGACTCTTCTGATATGTGTGGTCCAGGGAGGTGCATTGGAAATGCTGTGGTGCCATTATGGGTGGGTCAGCCACCTTCCATTCATGACAGAAGTGTCTGCATGGCTGAGGAACAGGAGCAGCAGGGCCAACAGAGGATTGCCTCCGTGAGGCTTCCTCTTGGGAGAGCTGCAGCCGCTTTCTCCATCAGCTCCAAGGCTCTTACTGTGGCCTTGTTCCTCAGCTGCAGTCTTTTAGAGACTTCTGTTTTGGATAGGTGTTGACTGTCCTGCCTGTGGCAATGCTGCATCTCTTCTTGGCTATCTCCTATCTACATCTACAAGAGGCCCACACCACTGAGGAATCAGTAGGAGCAGTGGAGCTGATGGAGAAGGCTGCCACAGCTCTCCCAAATGAAAGGCTTAATGAGGAAGGTGACCCACAGAGGTCTGGGTTGCTCCAGCATGGCAGCCTAACAGAGGCTGGTGGTTGCTACTGCTTCCAGTAAGCATGATTCTTCATTGATATCAGTACTATTAGCAATATCCCAACGAAGCCCTCATGTGTCACTGATGCATAAGAAGTAGTGATACTATGAACACATCTCCAATAGAACAGTGCTATAATTACCTTTCATAAAGTACTGTTTCCAAGAACATTTCAGGGTGGGGCTGTGACTTAGTGGTAGAACATCTGCTTTGACTGCAGGACTCAGGTTCATCCTGGCTTCTCCAGGTAAAAGGCTCAGGTAATAGGTGTAGTGAAAGACCTCTCCCTGTGACCCTGAACAGCCTCTGCCAGTGAACAGCACTGACCTCAATAGACCAATGGTGTGACTTAGTCTAAGACGGTGTTATAAGTGTATCTGTAAACATTCAAATTTCAATTAAAATATAATTTTAGTAAAATCCAGGCACAATGGAAGGATGAGTGGTGTTGCCTTTTTCCTTCTGGCCTCGCTAACAGCAGTGGTTGGCTACAGCTGGATCCAGGAATGGTCAAAGGGTGCCCGGCAATTGCCTGGACTCCCTTTGGCCCTGCTGATTTTATTGAACAACACCCCCCCATCCCCCAAAGCCATATCTCTTTTTAAAGCTCATGTTAATTTCTTCTGCAGATAAAAAAGAAGATATATGAACAGGAAATCTGGGAATTTTGGAGATCTTCCCCACAGATTTTAGCAAGATATGAGCCCTTCCTTTTCACCCACTCTGAATAGTTAGAAAATTGAAATCTTTCAGTTTCTAGTTTAGCAATTACAATTCATTACTTTGTCAACCTTTCATTTTTCACTTAATCTCACAATGCACTGCCCTTGAAGACAGTCAAGGGGTCAGCTGGTTTAGGTACACTCTCAGAGGAGCAAAATAACAGGAATGTAGACCATACTTAAGGGTCTCTGATGCCTCCTTTATAGCTTTTGGTTTCAAACCTCCTCCCTGGTGCTTTCCACACCCAGAGGTTGTAAATATGAGCTAGACTCAAAAATGCAGTTTCCTATTGGCCCTTGCAAGTGGTATCGTCCTTGTAGGGTTATACCATATTATTTTCTGAATGTTTGAATCTGCTCTTGGAAGCATTTCCTAGCTTGTCCCTAAAGCAACTTGCAATATGTCCTGTGATATCCCATAGAAGAGTTAAGAAGCAGGCAGTTTACACAAGTTTGGGTCGCCCAAATCTAAACATGGCCTTTACATATCCAAACCCAATATTCTATTCTAGATATTTCTGGGTTGTGTCTGAAGTAACAAATGTGCTTTTAAAAATATTTCAATATTGTAACTGCCCCCAAGACCCTGAATACAAGATAAAAATAGAATCCATTGTCACACCTAAGTACCATCCGAGTTTCAGTCCAAGTTTATAACCATAGGACAATCAAGAAAACTAAGCCAAGACAAGTAAGAAAAAAAGAGGCAGACCATAGCTCAGGCTTTATTTCTCAAGTCTAATCTTTAGTATTTTAAAGGATGTGGGAGAGAGACTAGATCAGTTTAGCCCATTCCTGTGCCTTTAAAAGGATAGATCTGCAATTGAAAATTTTCACAGCATGGAGACAATCACCATATGCTAATTAAAGACATAGCAAAGAGCTCAGTTGGAAAGTTGGCCACCTTAGGCCCTGGCTGCATAAGGATGCCCCAGAAGACTGCCCCTCGCATTTAGTTACAGTGTTCTCAAGACAGGAAGGGCTAGCACTGCCTTCAGAAGGTGAAATGCTAAAAACATTGCCCAGTTTATGGTATAAGCATAAGTGCTTCTAAATAAATCCTTGCAAAAAAAATCAAAAAAGTAAAATGGCAATTAAAATTCAAATTTGAGCACTGTAGTGAGCAGATTTTTAAAAGGTAAGAATATATCACACAATGATGTTCCAATCAGAGAGAGAGAGAGAGAGAGAGAGAGAGAGAGAGAGAGAGAGAGAGAGAGAGAGAGAGAGAGATTTGCAAGTCACCCCTCTAAGTTTCATCTGAATATACTAACTTGTTTAACAGGAAAACAAGTATAACAACTCTTCTCAAGAAAGAGGATCTATGACCATAAAAAATGTAATGAACTAATTTTATTCATTAGAAATAATTGATGAGGCTGCAAAGTAATGTTTTTTTTCCTCTCAGCTGTTGCACTTTGCCCAAATACTAGTATTTAGCACGCATTATTGCCATTTTAACAGTCTGATTCATGCTCCATTGCAGTGTGTTTTGATGGTTTTTCTTCAAGTAACATTGTGCTTGTTAGCATTCAGGAAAAAAGGGCATCTACATAGTGCTTATGTGTTGTCCCTCCTCCTCCCCTGGCACACACAAGCTGTGATTATAAGTTACAGTGAACACACATAATCCATGTAGCAGTGTACACTTGATTTTTCTTTATACATGCATTAAGTAATTCTCCTGTTATACTCAATGCACAGCAGTTCAGTATCTGATTTAAACCCCAGACTTAGCCAGGTACTGGATATATTTGCTCTTCCAGGCATGGCATCAATGATGGACATGGATGAGCCCCTAATGAGATCTAGGATCTGACAGAAGGTCCACCAGCAAATATAGAGCCTGAGAAAGTCTCTCATTTCCCAGTGGGATGAGTGAACATATATGAAAAACCTCCTTACTTTGAGTCATGCACTCCAATACTGGCTGCTCTGACCAGCACTGACTCCAAGCATTCAGAGGTCTTTTTAAACCTTGCAACCTGTGGTCCTTTTAACTGAGAACTTCTACCTACAACGCATATGCTCTGCCACTGAGCTATGGCTGCTAATCCTGTGGACATAAATCAAATGGCTTAGCAGCCCCATAAATACCACTCTGAATTTCTAGATAAACAGGTGGGAAAATAAAAACAACAATTACACAAAACAACAAAGAAAATCTGACCATACGGGGCCTTGAAAAACCCTAACTTCCATTTTGAATGAGAAGAGTCAACTCAGCCCTGCTGATGTGCTGTAAATAAAACACCTTAGACAAACTTGTACTCAGCGCTAAATTTAATCGAACACAGTATTGTTTCCCTCTTAATGAGTATACAAGTTGTTAAATACCTGTTTCACCCTGATCCACAGAATTTAGTGGCTTTTGAGGGAGAGAAGATCATAAAGCAATAATTCATTCATACCAGAGGCATTAGAAAAATCAAGAGAAAATTAAAGGCTGTGAACCATATACCTTTAACATTTGGGAAAGGAATATTCAACAGTGGCTTACATTACAACATTTTGACTCCACTGACAGTTCACTGATGCCTCCCCACCTCACCCAAATGAAAATAATTTTATTAGACAAAATTTTGTAAGCTGCATTAAAGATTTTCAAAAGCCACCAATAGTAGCAGGATATTACATTAGCACCACCTCAGATGATGAAAGGTAGTAACATCATTTCGAAGAGAGGCAAAATTCGAGCTTACTAGGATCTGAGAGACTAACAAGATTTCTAGGGCATAAGCTTTAGAAAGCCAAAGCTCCCTTTGTCAGATACCTCTGGGCCTTTAAGGTGCTACTAGACTTGAATCTTGCTCTTCTATTGCAGACCAACATGGCTACCACCTATCTGAAACTATTTCTAAGAGGCATCATCATCAAAACCATGAGTGGGAAAAGGGGCAACATGGAATTAAAATAATATGCATGAGGTTGAAAAGACTTGGATTAAACTAGGGGGTAAAGAACACCCCAGAGCAGTGCAAGTAGTGGTCCATGCAAGATCAGGTCCACAGTACATGTCTCTCAGCAAATGATTAACAATAAAATCTCACAATGACTATCAGCTATAAAGCATGAAAGAGTGGACTGGATTCATCATTACTAACCCCTTCAAACAAGGGGCTGGCCTTGCCAAAGCTGATTGCATAAATCATCCATTTGGTGGGTGTGTCCATACACATGTGCAATTGCATGCATACAGACCACCTGTTCTTTGGATCAGGACTCAGGCAGCTGAATGTCTAGGAAGTAATACAAAAATATGGATATGTCTTGTTAAAGTTTCCCATGAAACGTAATAAAAAAAAACTTTAAAAGATCCCCTTTGTACAAAACAGAAATCACGTAAAAAGAACATGCTCCAGCTCTTTCACATGTGAACATGTGTGCAGCCACAGCCACTCAAGGCAAGCTTCATACTATCTTCAAAACCTCAGGTAAGGAACAGTAACATTCAAGAGTAAGACTGTTCCGTGGACCTTTAAAAACCTGAAGATATGCCACTAACCAGTCAAGGAACTTTTTATCAAAACCATGAACTGAGACCAGGCAAGTGTCTGATGCTCTACAGTAACATGCAAGCCACAACACAATCACGTGTCTCATTTTGCCAAGAACATGGAGTGCTGTGAGGTTTGGTCCCATTTGCAAAATAGTCATTATGTCCCCAACAAATAGGAAGTCCACATAGGGCAGAACCTGTTATAAAGAGAGCTTCTTTGTCTGTAGCCTTCGGCTTCTTCAAAGAGACTTTTATCAGAGCCCAAACTGGTGGCTGACATTGTCCTGTGATTTATATGACAGTTTATATTCTTTTCATCCAGCATCAATAGTCTCATGATTTTTGACGATTACTGACAGAATTTATGATAATAAAATATGGCTAGTCTAATGTGGGATGCCTTTAAATATGTTCCTCAACTCTTATCTTTACCTTTCACATTTCTTCAGTGGAGTGGCTTGTGGGGAAAGGCTCTACCACTCCTGAGCCTGTTAGAGATCATGATACTTGTGCTTCCCATGACATGATACTAATTGTAGACCAAGTACTAGGAGATTAAGATATTCCTAATTCAAAATATTAGGAAATTAGGCGATTCCTAATTTGTGTGTTGTTGTTCTCCTTTGTGCATTTTTAGGCCTTAATCTGTTTGCCTGAAGATGATCGCTTTTAACTTATCCAGACTATCTTCTTTCAGGGCATCCCGAACAGAACAGAAGAAGGCAAAGTAGTGCTGAAAGTTATGCATCATGAGCAGAACGCCAGCAAGCAACTCATTGGTCATGAGGAGGTGATGAACATAGGCACGACTATGATTCTGACAGCAGTAGCATGAGCATCCTCCACTCACTAAAGGACCAAAATCATCCTGGTACCTAAGAAAAAGCACATAATAAAACAAAATCCCTAAATTTACTCCATGGATATTGCACACTCAAGGAAAAATTATTGTGAGGTTCTGTCTGATTGCTAAGCAATATGCATCCACAGTAAATGTGATATATGTTACTGAAACTAAAGATGAGATTGTCAGTTGGATGCAATAAGCCATTGTTCTAAGGCTGATCAATTGATCAAAGCACTCAACTGAAATGTGATGATACCTGAACATTTGAATTGCCCTGGCCAAACTAAAATTTCTGCACATTTTAGTCACTACAGTCAAATGGACATAAAGAAGCTCTGTGCCGATGTAAATACCAACAGATTTAAAAGTAAGGGTGCACAGTACTTAGTTTTGCCTGTGATGGCTCATTTGAAAAGGGAAAGGACTGATATACTCCCATGGTGAGTGGCAGCAAATCTATCCTTCTCAGAATCAAGGTATAGTTGCTGTTTATTAACTCTATATATTCTACAACAGGATAGCACACTATAATAGAAGCATCATGGTGGCAAGATACTAAGGCACCCTTCTGTGTCAGGGACTCAGATGTCCCAGAACTTTTCTTGTGGATGAACCACCGAGGTTGTTTACTGATGTTTAAAGGATGTGATATTCCCGAGAGCACCATCTAAAACCCAAGGAGCCCTGTTTAATGTTTAAAATGACAGCAATGAACTAATTTACCCTGCAATAAAAGTTGGCAAGGATGTACAGCACTGTAAACATTTTAGCAATGCATTTGTCCAAAAAGAAATGATTTGTTCAACAGGAACTCAGGGGGCAAAAGACTACATAGCCAACAAAATTCATTACGAATGCCACATATTAAATGCCATTCGAATGTTTTCTGACTGTTGGCTACTCTTAAAATATCTATCCTATAACTTAAATGGGACAACTACAGAATAAATGAACGGAAGACTATGCCTGAAATAGCCAGTAAAATAATATGAAGCGGTACACAGCAGAAGGTGACATTTCAGAACAAACAAATTCTCAAACCTTTTTTCCTTCAAACATATTTCGAATGCAGTCATCTCTTGAACTCCACTGAGGGTTTCAGTTTTTGTTTTTTCATCCTTGCTTTCTTCCATGGTTGGTTTCCCATTTTCTTGTAGGACTGAAATAAAGCAACAGTATTTCATTGAGAAGCTAAAATGGAAACAGAAGCCTGGGAAACGCCACCCTATCAATTATTTCAAGGCAAGCCTTGTTGAAGTCACTCTGATAAAAACTCAAACTGGCAGTTAAAAATGTTTAAAATGATAATCCTGAATAAGGTGGCGCCAAGAGAGGTGTAAGGGAGGCAACTAATTGGATGACAACTTACATCTCAAATGGCTATATCATCTTTGTTCTACCGTCTTTGGGGGATGTTTTCTCAATAAACATGATAAAACCCTTCCTGTCTAAAACTGCATTTAGTAAAGTGTGCAAATATCTATTTAACTGACACCCAACTCTATATCTCACTATCCAGGTCCCCACAGGATGCAACAGAAATTCTAGATCACTGCCTGACAGCCATGGTGAAATGGCTGAAAAAGAACAAATTGAAATTGAACCCAGACAAGACAGAAGTGAAACTTGTTGAAAGACAAAGATCTTGAAGGACACTGTACTCCCCACTTTTAATGGAATTCGTCTTACCCTTGCAGACTCAGTTAAGAGCCTAGGGGTTATACTGAATCCAGCGCTATTACTAGAAAATCAAGTTAAGGCAGCCACAAAAAATGCTTTCTACAACCTCACTCTAGCCTGGAAGATAGCTTTTCACCTTGACCCAGCCACCTGGATCCATGCAGGAGCATGAACATCACTCCCATCCTACAGTCACTCCATTGGCTACCTATCAGTTACCATGCTCAGTTCAAGGTATTGGTTATTACACACAAAGCTCTTCATGGCCTTGGTCCGGCATACCTATGGGACCGCCTTCCTCCCTATGTTCCTCCACAGCAACTTTGCTCACATCTGAACAGGGTCTCCTGCAGGTGCCACCCTGCACATGGGTGAAATCAACAGCAGCCTGTACATGGGCTTTCTCTGTGATGGCCCCTACCCTGAGGTACAGCCTGTCTGAGCAGGTCAGGAGAGCCCCCACTCTCCTGGCTTTCTGCAAACGATGCAAAACTGAATTATTCAAAAAAGTTTTTTATTCAGCTAGGAGGGCTGTATAGTAGGCAGGAGGTCTCAGATGCTTCGCTAATGAGTTAGGGACCATAGACTTCACCACTATGTTGCCTTACATATTTTCTGTTGTTTTAAATATGTACTCCTATGTACTACCTGTGCTTCATGTTGTCTAATGTCAGTCCTAGAACTGATTATGTTCTGTATCAGCATTTCTCCAACTCTGTACTGGATCCTTGCTAATGCTATGTCTTTATAAACTTGTATTTGTTTACCCTATGTCATTGTTTATTAAAATGTCCTTGACACTGTATGGAAATGTCCTTGATACTGATTGTACTAATTTCACACTATGTAATCCACCTTGAGTGTCAGTGAGAAAGGCAGACTATAAATGACACAATAAATAAATGAATAAACACACACACACACATACTCTTTATGAAATTCACAAGTGACCCACAACCAAACAACACCCCATGTCTGAGTGGAGAATCTGTCAGCCTGCCAAAGGGATCTAAGTCAGAAAGTTTAAGTTGCCACAGCAATGGTAAAGTTGGGGGCTTAGAGAGGTTTAGATTCCAGCTGAAAGTTTTGAGGATGACAAAATTGTCACAAAAATCACTGTGGCTGGAGAAAATGCTTGAAAGCCATTTTATCCTCTGGAAATTTAAAAGGTAGACTGGATTCTCTTTCTAAGAAGTTAGTGTGATGATTTTAAAAGTGTGTGTGTGTGTTTAAATGCTAGGTGTGGTACAGATGAAGAGTGGGAGTGAAAGAGAGGCATGAGTGAGTGAGATGGTTGGTTGATGACTGAGAGTGTGGGCAGGGTGAGCTGCAGTTTTTAGTTACTGAGCAGAGAGAGAACATTCAGTCTGGGCAGAGCAGGCAACCTGTGTGGAAGCCTGAGGGGATTTTCATTTCAGTTCATTTAGGCAACCTGTGTGGAAGCCTGAGGGGATTTTCATTTCAGTTCATTTAGGCAACCTATGTGGAAGCCTGAACTGTGTGTGTCTGTGAGAGAACATTCATCCTGCTTTCTGGTTTTGACAAGCAAACTGGGTGTGTACCTGAGAGAAAGTCTATGTACATTTGAGTGAGAAATTGATATCTGGAACAGGCAAACTGTGCGTGCGCCTGAGAGAGAAAGTTTGTGTATATCTGTGTGACTGGGCCTATGAAGAGAAACTTTAAGAACTGATAACTATCTTTGAAACCATCAAACTTAATTAACAGTATGAAACCAATACGCTTCACGTAAAAATAAAAGTTTATTGTTATTTTTTTTAAATCCCAGAGTATGTTATTCCTATATCCTATTCTTATGCTCAGGGTCACATAGACCCACAAAGGAGCCTGACACTTAGGCACGTTATTAAAAGGGAAATTTAAATTTCTTATTTTGGAATATAATTCCTGGTGGCAGCAATCTACCAAGTGGGTGTAAGAAGAGGGTTAAAGAAAAAATCTAACTGAAAAAGAAAGGGGCTCGTAACAGTTAGCTTCTCTTTCCAGCACAAATTACTGGGAAGGACAGAAGACAAAGGAGCATGGTTGATCCCCTTCGCACCTTAAAATCTATATAAACTTGTCATGTTGGAAGTGAGATTTCTAAAAAATGTGATAAAAGATCTACTTGTCTGGTCTGAGTTATCCAGGCATGAAAAACACTAAGACCCAGCCATTAAGAAAGCCATCAGCTGCTTTTTCTTCTTTCATCTTCACACTTGTCATGTGAATGAATGACAGTCACTCAGCCTGGTTGAAAAATCCTTTGATGAAGAAAAGTGCAGTCCAAACATATTCTTTTCAATCTACTGAAGAAATTTTTACAGTATTTTTTTTTAAAACCCTAACAAAACATATGAGCAATCTGCATTAATGCATTTGGTCCTTTAGAGAGGGCATGAAGAAGGTGAAGCCAGCAGGACAGTATGATGCTCAAGCAATGGCTTGAGGTGGTTATGAAAAGAAGAACTGCCTTAATTTCCCATTACAAAATACTAATTGTCCAAAGGTCACATGAAGTCTGTGGATGTTGCAAATAAAAACAATCCTGGTCTTAAAAACAGTGACAAGAGTCACCTTAAAATAGCACTTCCCATGTCATAAGCAAAGCATTGCTTATCTAATGATATGAGAAATACAGAGAAGGTGATCAATATAGCAATACAGAGAAATACAGAGAAGGTGATCCATACAGAGAAGGTGATCCTAAGCAGAGTTGCATCCTCTTAAGTCCACTGAAGTCACTGTGCTTAGAGAGTGTAACTCTGCTTAGGATGACGCTATAAGAAGCTTGAACACATTACGCCTAAAAGTGTTTTATCCCAATAGTCACACAAGCAAGCCTATCAAGATAAATACCATCTCTATCAGGATCCGGGTGGTAACTGTAACTGAAGGACAAGGCACAGCCTCGTTCTGTCACCTGGTAAGGGAAACAACTCTCAAAAACATCCACTCCTCTCTCAATTAACTCCAGCACTTCATCTGGCCTGCCAATACCATGGATGAGTCTGCAAAAGATATAGAGAAATAAACCATTTTGGTCAGAAGTGATCAGGTTTATGGCAGTCAATTCTGTTTCTCTCTATATATCTATCTGTCTATGTCTTAAATAGCACAAAGCTCAGCAATTAAATCATAAATGCAGAACCAGCACCAATCCCAAAGATCACATAGCAAGATAACAAACAAATACTGCCCCCCCCCAAACACCCATATACAAATAAGGAATTGACTAAAGTCTCTCTCTAAAAGCCTGACAGAGAGACCCTTGCATCCTTTCCTAAGTGCCTGGAGAACTACCCATTACAGAATTTCATCAGGCAGTTCCTTTATAAGGTCCAGAGCCACCATTAAGGTCCTGCCCTCCTAGCCAGTAATGGCTGCAAAAGGCCCTGAAGCCATATTTTCCTGCCATACCTTAAGGGTTAAAGGAAAACAGAGAGAGGAGCTATACTTCCATCTATGCAGGACCCAGCCTGTACAGAGGTTGTTCCACAGCAGCGTAAGCAAGGGAAGAAGCACTGGGGCTCCTTGGGCTTGCATGTGCCTTTCCTGTCCTTGGTTGCATGTGAAGGAAGGGAGGAGGAGAAGGGACTATAATGACAAACCATGATTTGTGGTTCTGTGTGAGTCACAGAACTTACAAAAGGGAATTTCACTCTCGAAAGCTCATACTTTGGAAATCTAGTTTGTCCTTAAGTACTATTGGACCTGGATCTTGCTCTTTGACTGCAGATCAACAGAGTTATCCACCTGAAACTATCTTCACAAAACTCATGTTATGCGTGTACAGAGTGGAGTTATACCTTTTTCTTGTTTTCTAATACATGGTCTTCCATTGGAACCTTTGAGGTGGCACGGACAGTTTCAAAATCAAACCCTTGAAAGTACAAGATTACTTTAGTTGCAGGTAGTCTCTTTACTCAGTGGCTGTTCTTTTTGCAGGACTGGACCTCAAAGAAGGTGGAGTGCAAACTCATTTCATTCTATTTGCCCATGATGATTATTCTTGCTATTTAGCCAACATGCATAAAAACTGATGAGACAACAATACTAGTGATCGACATAGTGGTAAGAGAGGCATGAGCAATGCACCGCTGTATACTCCTGGGACCTTTCTGGAGAAAAAAGCTATGCTCTGCTCCCTAAAACCACACCCAAACCACAAAAAGATGGATAGTATTGCTGGCATTTTGCATACTTCTCCTTCACATTCCCATCCAGGTCACATTAGCTCATTTTACTCAAACTAACTTTTTTTTTCAAAAGCATGTTCCCAACAGCCAGCATCCCCTGGGGATTTGAAAATGCAGCTGGATTCACCCATGCCTATGCTATTATTAGCGATGGCAACACTAGACTCCAAATTCAGCTGGCAGCTTTGTCAAAGATTTGGGAGGTGAAAAAACAGCAGTTTTGCTCTCCCGCAGGAACAATGACTGTGCTGACAACCGTACAAGCTAATTTAGGTCAATACATGTAGCACATGGCTGGAGAAATATACAGCACAGTAACAAATTGCCATTTTAGTGCTGACTTTTTCCCATTGTAATTAAACTCAGTCCCTAGAAAACTTCTAACATGAGTTGTTGTAACTTTATGCTTCCATGATAGGAAACAGCTATCAAGTTAACAAAGCAATTACGAAGGCAATTAACAACTGCAATTGCTTAACAGCAAATCTTCTATCAGCGTTCAAGGTCGCTTCTCATTAAAAACATTTTTATGTCTGCCAAAATTTGTCAGGTATGTTAGTCTTCACCACCACAGCTGACATTGCCAGCTACCTAAGCAGACCACAACAAGGAGGAGGGGGGCAACTGGGGCAGAGGAAGCTGATGCAGCAGGTGGGTGTGAGAGGGATTTGACAGTGTCAGAGCCACCTGAACAGACAAGAAGAGAGGGAAGCTCTTCTCCTTGTCCATGCCTGGAGGACTAAACCATCTCTGTCTCAGAAGCAGATGGCTGGACTTGTGTTGGCGTAAATTCCAGCTGCCATTAAAGCCTGCAAAAAGCAGAAAGCACTCTACTGCTCTTCACAAACTTGGAAGGAACAACAAATGGTGCAAAAGGAAGAATTGTTTAATTATAAGTAACCCCATATGCATTTCGCACCAGCTTCATCAAGGGGATCTTCAGAATTCCTTTGAACGTCTATTTCATATGTGCACTTATTATGTTTACTATGTGCACTTTTTCATTCTTCACAAACTTAGCCAGGATTTTCTTAGAGGTCTACTGGGCATAGCCCAGGACAAGCAGCTTGTCTGGAAAGCTGGCAGAACAGATGAAGGCCTGCTGAAATGGATCCACCCCCTATTCCAAGATCCCTGCACCCAAACCCCCTTCAAGGTGATACCAGTTTCATGCAACTAACTTCAAGCCGGGGACAAACAATACTTCAAAGACAAGCAAGTGTTGTGATGAAGGGGCATGAGGCAGGTGGGGGGACAGCCATATTCATACTTTCTCACCCTGTGGCCCTCTGTACAGCCTGTCTAAAATTGGAGCATCCCTAAGCCAAGCCAGTCACCTGGAGGATCCAGGTAACGGAGCCACTGTAATATGGACCACTGCACAGAAGGACCACTGCACAGAATACAGTTGAGCATCCTGAAGTTAAATCAGAACCCTGTGGAACTGCTTATGAAGAGCACTGTAACTTCTCCCCACACCATGCACTACCCTTGCATTCTGTGAAATTATGGTGCTGAAAACACATTTTTCCTCAGTAAAGACTGCTTCTTTTTTAAAAAAATGTTGCCAAGGGCCACTGCTACATTTTTAATTGTCAAGGTAAGCCCTAAGAGTTATCTTTTACAGCCTGCAGAAACGGAAGTTAATAGTATTCAGCTATTGGTAAAAGTATGTGAACAAAGGGTGGTGGGAGAAGATGGCTACCAGAACTGCAATTTCCAAGCAAAATGGAATGGTAGATCAATTACCTCCCAGACAAAACCACAAAACAGTCCCATCCCACATGTGTATTTTGCAAGCATGGCACAAAATTATTGGAAACACACAGATACTGCTCATTTACATCAGCAGACCATGTAAGGCCCCCCAAAAGGCGTCTGTAAGGAAAGGGGGGATTTCAATGAAGAAGTGATAACAGTGGGGGCCCACCTGAGTAGGACAGATCAAACAAAGGTACAAGGCTACAAGTGCCTATATACCAATGCCCGAAGTATGGGTAATAAGAAGGACGGGCTTGAGCTTCTCTTGCAAACAGAGGGCTAAGATATAGTAGGAATTACTGAGACTTCGTGGGATGATTCCCATGACTGGAACGTGGTAGTGGATGGGTACAAGTTGTTCAAGAAAAACCTGAAGGGTAGAAGAGGAGGCCGAGTGGCATTGTATGTGAGGGCTTAATTGTCAGCAAGTTCTGGAGGATATGGTTGTTGTGGGTTTTCCGGGCTGTATTGCCGTGGTCTTGGCATTGTAGTTCCTGATGTTTCGCCAGCAGCTGTGGCTGGCATCTTCAGAGGTGTAGCACCAAAAGACAGAGATCTCTCAGTGTCACAGTGCTCTCACAGTCACAGTGTCACAGGGCATCTCTCAGTGCCCTGTGACACTGAGAGATCTCTGTCTTTTGGTGCTACACCTCTGAAGATGCCAGCCACAGCTGCTGGCGAAACGTCAGGAACTACAATGCCAATACCACGGCAATACAGCCCAGAAAACCCACAACAACCATCGTTCTCTGGCTGTGAAAGCCTTCGACAATACATCTGGAGGATATGGTTGACAGCCCAGTGGAAAGCATATGGGTGGAAATAAGGGGAGGAAGGACAAAGGGAATTGTTGTTGGAGTCTGATACAGACTGCCTGACCAGGGAGAGGAAATGGATGCTGCCCTCTTTGAACAGATTGGTTGAGTATCCAGACATCAGAACTTTATAATTACGGGAGGCTTCAACTTCCCCAATGTGTGCTGGGAGACAAGCTCAGCAAAGCGACAAGAATCATGTAACTTCCTGACCTGCCTGGCTGATAACTTCCTTTTTCAAATGGTGGCGGAAGCTACAAGGGGCTTGGCCATACTAGACAATATTAACCAAAAGGGAAGAATTGGTAGATGAGGTGAAGGTGGTGGGGACCTTAGGGGGAAGTGACCATGTCCTCCTTGAATTCCAGTTGCTGTGGGGGGCCAAGGAAGTTCGTAGCCAGACTCATAAGTTAGATTCTTGTTGGGCCGACTTCAATGAACCCAGAGGCTTGATGAGAGTCATTCCATTGGGGAGTGTGCTGGAAGGGAAAGGAGCGAGTGAAGGGGGGTGGGCTCTTCTTAAACATGAACTTTTGCAAGCTCAAGCCCTCACCATTCCAGCAAGATGGAAACATAGTAAGGGCTCCAAGAAACCAATGTGGATGAACAGAGAGCTCCAGAATAAGCTAAGGGAGAAAAAGGAAATGTTCAGGAAATGGAGAGAAGGACAGACCTCTAAAGAGGAATATATGAGGGTTACTAGGTACTGCAGATCAGCCATCAGAGAAGCCAAAGCTCAGTATGAGCTGGGTTTGGCCAAGGGGGTTCGCTACAATAAGAAAAACATCTACAGATATGTGAGAAGCAAACACAAGGTAAAAGAGGCCATTGGACCGCTGTTGGGAGTGGAAGGAGAAACTCTGATAGAGGACAGAGAAAAAGCAAACAGGCTTAATGACTTTTTTGCCTCTGTTTTCTCCCTGAAGAACTTGAGCCCATCTAGAGATGGTAGTAGACACAACAGGACACCTGGGTGGCTAGTTGACATTGACAGAGAGGTTGTGGAGAGGCACCTGGCTGAACTGGATGAATACAAATCCCCTGGGCCGGATGGTGTGCACCCAAGAGTGCCCAAAGAACTTTCTAGAGAACTTGCAGAGCCTCTGTCCATCATCTTCAAGGCCTCCTGGAGGACTGGGGATGTGCCACAAGATTGGAGAAGAGCAAATGTTATACCAATCTTTAAGAAAGGGAAGGAGGATGACCCAGGAAACTACAGGCCGGTCAGTCTGACTTCTGCTGCTGGGAAGATATTCAAGCAGATTTTAAGGGGATCGATCTGTAACCATCTGAAGGACCACTTAGTGATCCGGGGAAGTCAACATGGTTTTGTCCCCTAACAGATCTTGTCAGACCAACCTGGTTTCCTTCTTTGATCGAGTGATGAGCTTACTGGATCGTGGGAACTCTGTCAACTTGATTTACCTGGATTTCAATAAAGTTTTTGATAAGGTTCCCCATGACATTCTAATGGGTAAACTGGAAGACTGCAGACTGGACTATAGGACAGTTCGGTGGATAGGGAACTAGTTAGAGGACTGCACACAAAGAGTGGTGGTCAATGGTGTTTCATCAGATTGGAGGAAGTTGTCCAGTGGGGTGCCACAGGGCTCGGTTTTGGGTCCAGTACTTTTCAATATTTTTAGCAATGATCTGGATGAAGGGGTACTCATTAAATTTGCTGATGATACCAAATTGGGAGGAGTGGCAAACACCCAAGAAGACAGCGTTAAAATTCAACAAGACCTGAATACTCTGGAGAAGTGGGCAGATATGAACAGGATGCAATTCAACATAGATGAGTGCACAGTATTACATCTGGGCCACAAAAATGTGAAGCACAAACACAGGATGGGGGATACACTTCTGGGCAGTAGTGTATGCAAAAGAGATCTTGGAGTAAGAGTGGGCTGTAAACTAAATATGAGCAGTCAGTGTGATGCCGTGGCAAAAAAGGCAAACTCAGTCTTAGGTTGTATCAAAAGGGCCATTGCATTGAAATCGCAGGAGGTTATAGTCCCTCTCTATACTGTCTTGGTCAGGCCACACCTGGAGTACTATGTGCAGTTCTAGAGGCCTCACTTCAAAAAGGATGTGGACAAAATCGAGAGGGTGCAGAAGAGAGCGATGAGAATGATCAGGGGTCTGGAGACCGAGCCCTACGAGGAAAGGCTGAGGGCCTTGGGAATGTTTAGTTTGGAGAAAAGGAGACTGAGGGGGACATGATTGCTCTCTTTAAACATTTGAAAGGCTGTCATTTGGAGGAGGGCAAGGAGCTGTTACAGTTGGAAGCAGAGGGTAGGACTCGAAGCAACGGGCTTAAACTACATGCAGAAAGGTACAGGCTGGATATTAGGAAAAACTTTTTCATGCTCAGAGTAGTTCAAAGGTGGAATCAGCTGCCTAGGGAGGTGGTGAGCTCCCCTTCACTGGCAGTTTTCAAGAAGAGGCTGGATGAATATTTGTCAGGGATACTTTAGGCTCATCCTGCATTGGGCAGGGGGTTGGACTAGAAGGTCTGTATGGTCCCTTCCAACTCTGTGATTCCAAAAGAGCCCATCAGGCTCCCAATTGAATATGTTTAACACTCTGGTTCAGGCTCTACGTTTGCACAGGCCCCAGACTAGGTCTGTTTTGGGAAGAGTTTCTTGGCTCACTTATCAAGCACACCTATGAATCTTCAATGTTCTCTTGAGAAATGGCCTTGGGAACCCTAGTGGAGTGCAGCTGTAATCACTATCAATCAGTCCTCCTCATATTTATCATGCTAGCGCTGCCAATTAAGTATCTAAGCCCTGATTGGTTCATGCTCTGGTGGTCTGCCGTAACGCAGGCCTGAAAGCGACTGTTTATTGCACTGTGGATCCTCTCTAGTCGGTACCTGTCTACCATCATGTGAGAGAGAGGCCTTTGTTCCATGCCTCCTGCTTTCCAGCATGGCAAGAACTGCATGGCATGAACTGAAGTCTGTTGCAAAAGCCTTTGCTAAGGACCTCAGCCATGCAACCAACTCAGAGATTGCCAGACAGCTAGTTTGCAGTATTTTAGTTAGTTAAGTGTGTTTAACTCTTATTTGTTTTCATCCTTGCCTTACTGCCTGTTTGAAGAGCGTTTCATGCTCATCCTATGCTCCCCAAATCTATCTTTAATATACTATAATATATATTTTACTTGCCTGTGTCCAATTATTTGCTGCAGTATACTCACCTTCCGACCGAACCCAGAGACTGAAAGGCCTCAACAAATAGACACCCGGTGTCCTTGGAAGCGTCTAGGGGTCCTGGGAAGGCTGTGGTCAGCACCCAGGAACAGGAGAAACAGTATCCCATTCAATATTCTCCTCTCTGAAGTAAGCCGTTTCTATCTCTGTGACTGACTGCAGACTATGTTTAGGCTATCAGAGTATTTTCTTTTACAACATCGGGAAACATTATTTGATCTATTATAAGATGTGGCTTTTAATACTAACAGCTGAAGTCAAATATTATTCGATGAATACTTTTACTAAAGTGCTAAGGAATGTCACTACAATCTGTATCCTCTCCTGCCTTGTATTTACGCCCTTTATCGCTCACAGAAATCAAAACAAACTGAGGAGAGGTTTTGTGCCACGGCTAAAAATCCAAGTCTTTCTCCCTTGAACAATTTTTATGATGTATTTTATTTGGAACAAGTCACTTTTTTGAAGGAGGAAGAGAAGTGGAGGAGTGATTTAGATTCAGTTGCAAATAAACAAAACTATAAATTTGGACATTGGGGAAATGAGTGAACTAGTTATACTCTCTACTCTATTGATGCAAAGATATTGTGTAGCTGAACCCAAATCTGATTACTTTCTCCAGAGACAGAGCTAGCAAGTGATCAAAATCTGATTTTCAGTAGCACATAATGCAATGTCCAATGACATAATAAAAGATTAGCTGTGGTGAGAGAAGAGTCTGAAGTGATTATCTGCATGAGAAATGTGGGCTTTTGATTAATTTGCCCTTTGTTCTCACCTTGGTTTATCTTCTGGCAGTTCTGCTACAACAGAAGACAAGAGTTCCAGCTTGGTGTCCTTGGCCATGGCAGTTCCCTGGAAGCCATCCAGTAGGAAGCCACCCACAGGGCGCTTGGCAGTCTCCTTAGCGGATCGCAGCCTTTCCTCTAACACATTTCCACCTTCAATAACTCCAATCATCACACTCTCTTGTAGTTCCTAGTTGGAGAGAAAGTTATATATTTAATAAACATTTATTGTATATCCTGCCTTCTCACCTTAGACTCAAGGTGGTTAACAACGCAACAACTACGGGTAGCAAGCACACAAAAAGAAAAGTCCACATCATCAAGATAAAAACAGCAGAATTCGAGTCCAGTGGCACCTTAGAGACAAACAAAATTTTCAGAATGTCAGAGCTCCCCTCTTCAGACAGGAGTAGGAATGGAGATCCCTGAGCCTTTATATCCCAGCCAAAGGGGAGGGGGTCCTTTGCTGAATAGAGACTTAGGATTCTTATCTCTTCTACAGATGCTAATTTCTGCTGTAATCAAGTTGCATTGTACCTTTACATCCTTCCCTTGTAACACCTCACCCACCTTTGGCTGGGATATAAAGGCTTAGGGATCTCCATTCCTACTCCTGTCTGAAGAAGGGAACTCTGACTCTTGAAAGCTTTCACTCCGAAAATCCTGTTGGTCTCTAATCCTCAGGACTCAAATCCTGCTGTGCTACTGTTGACCAACATGGCTGCCCACCTAAACCAAGATAAAATCAAGCGAGTTAGAACCAAAAACTAAAAAACAATATAGATAAAAAGAACAAACAAAGGGCAAATAATCCCTTTGAATCAGCTTTATCCTGGCACAGAATCTGGATGGAAGATATCTGAAATCTTCCTTGCCAGTATTGTTGTGCCAGTGATATTTGAGGTTGGTACAGAAAAAGGAGTGTGTAACACTGGGGTTAAAACAGTAAGCTGCAAGACAGAATAAACTTGTTTATCACTGTCCCTCCTTTCTTCCTTATCTCCTAAACAGTAATGCTAACCTACCTTTATAAATATACATTGGTGATTAAAGAGCTGTAGCACATACAGCGTAATAGCAAGACCGTACCCCGAGTGCTTTACTGATCTTATCACTAGGACTCAACTCCTTGGATCACCTCTCCTACAAGGACAGGCCAAAAGCATATGGTGCTTTTTTAAATTTAGGAAAAACAATGACTAAGAGAGGACATGAGAGAAGTTCGCAAAGTCATGCATCATTTTGAGCAAATCGACACAAGAGACTTTCTCCCCTTGCCTAATAATTCAAGAACTTGGGAGTCTCTCAATGGAATTGATCGGGACAGAGAAAGGAAAGTGCGCATATAATTAATGTATGACCTCTGCAGCCACAAGACATGGTGATGGCCATTAGCCAAATTCATGGAGGGCAGATCTATTAATTCTGCAGAAAGCAAGAGAAAGGAAGTAAGGCTCCTCCATTAGCCTGCCTGGCCAACTCTCACTTGCCTCTCTCTTTCAAATGATATAAAGGACCATTCATCCTGCAGAAGGGAAGGGAGAGAGAAAAAGGCTGCTTCTGCTGTGCCTCAGCCAGAACAAAAAAAGAACTCAGTTAATTTCTAATCATACTCTGTATAGTCTTCGTAAGCTTCTTGGAGAGCAAATCACTGAAAGGTGGGATATAAATGTTAAAAATAAAACAGCACTGCAGAGTATTACCTCCACAATGAAACAATGAACACCAGTAATTTGGGGCTGGGGGGGTGGACAACAGCAGGAATGCCTCTTTCTTTTCTTGTTTCTAGGCTTCCTGGAGGCATCTGGTCAGCCATTGTGAATGGACTTGTAATATTATCCAGATCTCTTATTACATTCCAAACATGATTGTTTTATAATGCTGCTTCCAACTGAATGTTTCCTCTGACCCCTGTGAACAATATATCTTCAAGAGTTCCAGGATGCTTCTTACAGTGCATACACCTTTTTAGAATAATTCAGCATCCCTCCATGTGCTACCTTTTCCATTACAAAGTTTTAAGTTCATTTGCAATCACACATTATTAATAATGTTTGAATGGTACAGTGAACATCAGTTTTAGGAGACTGCTGTACTTATCAGGTTACTCCCCGAAGCATAATGAAAACCCTGGACTCCTTTCACTATCATTATCAATCCCTCTCTCCCCATTAAAAAAGAGTACACCGCAGACATGAATTTGTATTTGACTTAGATTTTTGTTGTGGTATAATTTTATTGTTTTTAAGCTTTGCTGTAAGCTGCTCTGAGCAGCAGTTTTAGATAAATAAAAAGTTGCATAGACAGAGAAACTAGTCTCCAGGTGAGAAAGGGGGAAGTGGCATCAATCAGCAGTGTTTCTTTGGGGAAAGACCCATGGTTGCAGTGCACAGAACTGTGAGGCACTGGGACTCAAAAAGATTTGTGCTGTGGAATATAATGAAATAAATAAAATAAAGCAGGCCAAGCTTACTTTCAGCCCTACTCAATAGCAGTAAAGAGTGAAGAACATGCAAGAGGAAGGTGCAAGGACAGCTTAGTCAGGTACGTCACTCCCATTCTGTAGAAAAATACAGGGCTCAGGAACTGCCCAGGGGGTCCTGCCACTCTGCTGCAACCTCTAAGCATTAAACCACCCATGCTGTGAGCAACTTGCCAGGTTCAGCACAAAGCAACTGCCACAATAATGGCCCATGCAGATTTAGCTCTTACTGGAAACTGCTCTTGCAGTTGTAAGCACTCATCCAAAAAGGACAGTGATCGATCCACAGACTTCTTGGCCCTCTTCTTGGACACTTCTCCAGCAATAGTATCTCCATCTGCGAGACACTGGAACCAGTCTGGTTGGAGAGCCTGCTGAATGGTCATGAACTTTGATGGTGTCATTTCCATCCGCCCACCAGAACCCCATATGGAAACTGCCTGTGGGAGACAAGGAAATAGACTTGTTTTAGTTTAGAATCAACCCTCTGATGACTGCAGTGATTGAGGTCATGGATTGTGTCCTTTCCATGTTTATATATCATCATCTATAAGCATACCTTCTGTCTTTGATCAACTTTTGCTTTTTCTATATAACTATAGATCTGATTCCTGTCTGAAGCAAAGACAGAATCAGTAAAATGCAATTACTGCAGGATTGTGTTTCCACCAGAATTGTTCTCTGTCCTAACTTTAAACAAAACTCTGTGGTTGATATCAAGCAGCAACCAAATTGCAAAAAAGGGGGAATTGGCCAGAAATTAGTTGGTATTCTCCTAATAATGGGAAATTGGTGTTTCTTGGATTGAGTGAAGTGGAAGAGGGAGTCTACAGTCAATGAAGTCATTAAATCATTACCTTGAAGAAGAAAATGCTTATGAACACATTCTTGATGAATGATCAGACAACAACTCAATACTGAGCTCCTGCAGTCCTTCTGTAACATCTAGTATGGCTGTTCATTGTGCTGTGACAGTCCCCACTGGACCATCTCTTACAGCTGCTCACTAAGGGAGATGATCAGATGATAAATAGTGAGAAATCATTTGGCAAGGCATTGAGAGATAGTCCAGTAGGGACCATCACAGCACAATGAGCAGCCATATTAGACATTACAGAAGAATTGCAGCAGCTCAATACTGAGTTGCTCTTTTCAGTAACAGCCTCAAATTCTTTCTAAAATGTCATTCTGCCTTCAACTTTCTCTCCAAAATGAAAGTCTACTCTGGAGACTTGTTGTCAATTCACATAAGCATATTCATAATGCAATCACTGCATGTGTGAAACGGCCATCACCATGAAAACATTATAGACAGGGCTTTATCAGCTCACAGCCTCAAACACAGATTTTTTTTAATGGAGACAGCCTGTGCAGTCAGCTGATAGTCACAAAACAATTCCATACCCGTATGAATCAGTATACAAGATCTGTTCCAAATTTACTACCATTGAAATCAGACTACCATATCTCACAAGAATGGTGTAAGAACTGCTACAGAATGGACAAATGTTTTCTGTCCTAGGGTGTTCAGAAGGCTGTGGAAAAGCTAGTAGCCAAAATTGTACATTTTAAACAGCAAACCTGTAAGTGCAAAAAAGTTGTTTTGAGTAGCAATGGATTAGTGTTTCCTTGGGGGCACAGGGCTAGTTCCTCCCAACTCTTCCACTGGTGGAAGCAGGATGAGGGGCTCCTTCTAACACCACCCCCAAGACTATGCAAGGATTTATTGAACCTGCATGGACAAAAAACCATGGGGGATGAGGGCTGCAGCAAAGTGGGGAAATGGACAAGATCGACTTGTCTTCTCCTTGTGCCAGTGGAAATACTGGTACAATCAAATATAATATATTTTAAACTTTTCTCCATTGTGTAATGTCAAATTTTATCTACCTATACACACTCTCTCTTCATCCCCCTCCAAACACATACATTCTATTATGGGATAGCAAAACATAATTTATATATATATAATTTATTTGATTACTATCACACATGCACGTTTGTGTGCTTGTGCAAATAGACTGGTTTCTGTATTTACACTAGCAACTGTCTCTAGCTGATTCCATGTAGCCACCCTCATCCCTAATACAAACACAGGAACTGCAGCCACAATGGCTGTCATCACAACATTATCTTCAGGTCTTCTTTTGGAGCCCGAGGAACAGAAGGGAAGCCAGTAAGAGCCAGTGGAACGTTAAGGATTTGAAAGACCCAAGGGGGTACACAAAGGTTGCCAAAGCAGACTCTTCCCCACAATGTAGACACTGTCCTCCATTGTCCTTGTTCTCTCTCTCCATTTTATTATTAGGAAAACGAAGTACCGTACCACAGGGTGATCTTCTGTGCTCCTATTTTTTGTGTTATCACATTCAAGCACCGTCCTTCACTAGTGTCACATGCAGGCTTGAAATCTGGAGCAATCAAAGCTGTCATAACTGCATGTATACAAGTCAAGTCCAACTGCAGATAATTAAATGCAGCGCGTCTAAGCAGACACAACTGCACTGAGGAAGACTTCATTGCTTTTGTTAATTCTCAGTTTTAAAATTAAGACAGACAGTCAATTAACATAGGCTTCATTATGGCTGTTAATGGAATCCACAGCCTTTTGTTCTCCTGGACAATCGTGCTAGAAACTATCATTCAAGTTCACTTTTCCACATCTGCTGTTTCAATAAATAAAAAAGGTATGCACACATGTTGTCATTACAAATAATGAGCACAGGCTTTGGGTAAGTACAGAGTAAATCTACATATAAAGGGTACAGTCACAGAGAGCCAGTTTGGTATAGTGTTTAAGAGCACGGGACTCTAATCTGGAGAACTGGGTTTGATTCCACACTCCTCTACTCGAAACCAGCTGGGTGACCTTGTGTCAGTCACAGCTTCTAGGAACTCACTCAGCCCCACCCACCTCACAGGGTGTTTGTTATGGGGATAATATTAACATACTTTGTAAACCACTCTGAGTGGGCGTTAAGTTGTCCTGAAGGGCGGTATATAAATCAAATGTTGTTGTTGTTATTATTATTAGGACTTAAAAGGAGAGTTGCATATAGTAAAAAAATTGTTTTCCTGAAAAAATCTCAGCTTATTTCACTTTCATTTAAAAACAAGTTCCTGACTTTTGTTAGGGTAACATACCCCAAAAGGTGCTAGAAGTTACTAGGATACACTTCCAGCTGCCACACCACTTCCTACAATATGATTTTCATAGTTCTGGAATTCAAACACAGAATGCTTTCTTGGCCTCAAGAATTAATTTTTTAAACTAGCCTTGCAAACACTTTTTGAGGTGGCATATGATTCCCTACTACCATTGCCACTCTTTTTTTAAAGTCCTAGAGGAAAAGTGTGCAACCAGAAGCCCAAGAAACTGTGTTTCCCCGCTTTTTAAAACCACTGTCAGAAAATGTTCATGTTGACTGTACTGCAGAAGCAAGCTGATGCAGCTGCAAAAAAGGCATTCTACCAACTCCATTTAGCTTAGAAGATGACCTCTATCTTGATTCTGCTGACCTGGACATGTAGGTCCATGCTATGGTTACCTTGAGGCTAGACTACTGTAACACATGCTACCTAAGCCTGTCCTTAAAGCCAGTTGGTATAGAATGGCTTGGCTACTATCAGGTCCGAAACAGAATCTGCTTATCACTTCCACTCTGCAGGTACTCCATTGGTTACTGATCAGTTACCAGACTGAATGCAAAGGTCTATCACCTGCCAAAGCCCTTAAAGGTTCTTGATCTATGTACCCCTAGAACTGTCTCTTCTACTGTGTTCTGCTGTGACAGCTTTGCTCATCACAGCAAAGCCTACTGAAGGTGCAAAATGTGCAAAACAGAACGTTCAGAAGGGTATTCTTATAGAGCAGTGCTTTGGTGTAAAGGATCAGCTCAGGAGGTAACTGCTATTAGGGATAACATGCTTCCTTCCCCCACCCCCACCCCCAATCCCTTTCAGTTCTTCAATCCAAGCCCTACATCATTATGTTTACTAAGAATCTTCATGGTTAAACTCAAACGTTGTTACCATATTTTGTTATCCAATTGAGGATTGACTGAATAGCTTTAATTTATTAGGAATACTGGCTGTTAGATTCAAATGTTATCATTCAAAGTTTATTATATTTTGTAACAGGCATACTGATAGAACCATTCAATCAATTGTACTTGTACTCTGCCTTGAGTGCCAGTGAGAAAGGTAGACTACAAATGAAATCAATAAATAAATACCTTCTTGTTGTTGTAGCCAGGTGGAGAGAAAATAGCTGGGTCATGGAGGGAGCAGTACACTACCGAGTCAGGCATACCTGAACGCACAATGAAAAACATTGCCTTTAACAAGTAGGCTCTGAAGGCAGCAGCATTAATTTTCTCAGACAAATTATAGCAACAGTTAAGTATACTCAATTTATTCTTTCGGGATAGAAAGCCAATAGTTAATTGTTTCTCTAGTTACTATAACATTCCAATGAGCAGCTGTGTCCTCGCTGCTTCCAGGGGGAGGAGGGAGATGACAGCAAAAAGGCGCTGTGTTTAATAACCTCGTATGTGAGATATAACCTTTGGATTGATTAATGTTGTTGCTGCTTACACAGCAGAGACCAAATGACAGCTGACTTGTTTGTCTCCAGCATAAGCATTCTTATGGCCCGTGACACTTGACAGTGTAGCTCGGGTGATTAAACTACACCTCAAAGACCAGAGCTTTGAAGGATAACACACATCAAAACTTAAGAATGATCTGCCATGAGAAAGAAGAAAAGATTTACACACTACAAAATGTCAAAACCTGGATTTTCAATGACAGGCAATGAACACTACCTGGTGCTGCACCTGAAAGACACAGCAGGATTCCAAACTGCAGCGCAGTCTGAATATACCTACTATTTCTAAATGTTCTCTCTTTCACAGCTATGAGCAGAGTTTGCCAAAACGTTTTTAAGAGAGAGCCTGCTGGACAGCGAGAGCTCAGGGAGTGAGAATGTAACTGCAATTCACTGAGGCTTTAGTATTCATCTTACAAACACCCAATTAAAGATGTGATGACCTAAAGGTACAGTGGAGAAAAGTGTATACATTGCATGCAATTGTGGAGTATTTTTAATTTAAAGGTTGTTTTTAAAAAGATTTCTATCAGAAAATCAGTCACTTTATCCCTGCTGTAGTTGACTGATGATAGAAATTCACTGAAAAGGCAACATAATAGTAATACCCAGATTTTTTCCAATTCCACAACTGCTAAACTTATTTGAGCCCATTGTGCACCACTATTGACTTGAAATACACTGCACGGCAGTTCCCACCTCCTATCAGCTAGACGATGTGCAGCAGCCATCATATACAAAACCAGTCTATTTATGCAAGCACACAAACTGCCATAAAACATTAAAAAATAGATTTGCAGTGATGTGCAACACTATCTGGTCCTGTACCTGCTGGCCTCTTTAGAGAAATGTAAAGCAGCTGGGAGCCTCCATGCAATGGAATTTAAAGTGGCCACTGAAGGCTAGCTGGAGTGGATGTGGGTTGTCGACATTGCCCTCTGATGCCAACGATTAGAACCATAGTATTACAATGCAGTCTACTTACCAATGGGGTAAGAGTCTTTATGCCCTAATAAATCCCACATTCTTCCAGAGTTTTTAAAGCCATACTAGACACTATCGGAGTACAACTTTTAGCCTTCCAGCATATTAATTACACCAACACACACACGTGCTTACCTACAAACTTTCCAATTCCTTCTTTATATTCCTCCATGACCTCCTGAAGCTCTACCCTGCACTCAAACATAGAAATAGAGACAATTACAATTAATTCATCTTTGAATGAAAGTGTACCAAGAACATTTCACTCAGATTTCCAATACAAGCTGTGGCAAATAGTGTTATGGATAAAATATGGTTAACTTAAAATTGCTGCTATCAATTGCTAGGCAATTTTAGCATGGGACTAAAAGCTATCATGAGTTTGAAGTTGCAGATTAAACTAATTAAGGTTAAATATTAAAACTACAGGAGGAATTAGATCCAATGATGCAAACCTGCATCGGTTTCTGATAGTTCGATGTGTGCAATTTAAAATGTCATTTTGCTTTAAAAGGATTAAATTGTCTGGATCCTGTCTACTTTTGGTAGCCTCTTTCTCTATGTCCCAACTGGAAGGGTTCTCTAAGAACCCCAATCTATGAATTAGTTAGTATGAATTACAAAGAAGTGCAGAGAATGACACTCATCAGCTACTATAAAACTATGGCACTCTCTTCTATAATTGCCATCAGAGACTATTTTGGTACTTGTGGCACATAGTCCACTCTATTAGTGCAATCCTAACCAGAGTTGCTCCAGTCTAAGCCCATTGAAATCAATGGGCTTAGACTGAAGTAACTCTGGTTAGGATTGCGCTGTTAATGGTGCTCCTTTGTTTCTTTTATGTGCTTTTATGCCCAGGCTTTTTAAATTGTTTGACTTGTTTTATCATCATGTTTTTACTGATTAGTTCTTATTTATTCTACTAGCTTAGCTTGTTTAGTTTTTTATTGCTTTGATTGGTTTTGTTTTATTATTTTAGTCACAATTGATCTTGAACATGTTTGAAGAGGTGGCATACAAATTCTGTAAATAAATAAAAATAATTTTTCACAAGAGGGAGTAGCAATTTCTGCTGGCTCCCCCCTCCCACTATAGGCCACTACTCTACCCTCTGCACTGTTCCCAAGGATCCTTTGACCCTTAGAAACAAAGTTTCAGAATGGAGCATTAATGGGGAAAGTCCTGCTCGGTGGAGTCCATGGAGAGTTGAGTATTTGCTAGAATAAGACTCTTTTATTTCAGTGGGGATTTTGCATCCATTGTTCTGGCATGCAGGTCAGGGAGAGAGAGAGAGGGCTTATTTTTTCATCAGCATTTCAGATTTGTAGATTATGTACATGAAAAGCAAGTCTATTCTTGCAGGTTTATAATCTAGTTTAGGAGGATTTAAAAGGGGATAATGGGATGGAAAAGCAACATACTCTTATGTTCTAATCTAGATTTTTTATTTTGTTTGGAAAGGTCCTTTTTGCAGTGTAAACATCCAGGATAGAACAAAAACAAATTAATAAACATTGAATTCTACTGAGCAAGGGGCTTTATATCACAGGCAGCCACTTTTTAAATGATAACAGAATAATTTTTACAGCGACTCTCAAACACACATAATTGCTCGCAGCTCTTTTGCCTGACTTCTTCGAGTAGAAGACATCAACCTCTGCTTTGGCAGAAGAAAACTTCACTCACAAGGCTGGAAGTGGAAGTTGTGCAACGACAGGAACATCTTTGACAGTCTTCAGCGTGTCATGGGTGAGGTGTGGTGCTGATCCCATTTTGGTATAAAGCAGACAACCAGGGATGTCCATACACTGAATCCCTTTCTTGCCCAGGTTTGTCAGTGTGCCAAGGCGACAGCTACCAACTACTTTGGAGAGACTCAACTTCATCTTCATGAACACACCTGAAAGACCACCATCAATCAACAATTCACATGGCCATCTTTATTATGCAGTAACTCTAATAATTTGCACCAGACTTTCCACATGGAGGAAGCATATTTGCAGTTTTCACTCAGTCTAATCCCACTTATGGGGATATACTTCCCAGAACAGTAGCCATCTTAGTCTGTTGGAGTAAAAAGGTCAAAGGTGTTATCCATCTGGAAGTGCTCCTCAGCAAAAGCCCAGAAATAAGATGGGGGGAAAGCACAGGCTTCCCTGATAGGTTGTACCTTATATTGCAGCATTCACTTTTGCTGGCAAATGTCTGTCATAATATACTGAAGATGCACTAAGAGAGAAAGATGTTGGTTGAAAGAGGAAAATAAGAAAGAATTCTATTCAGGATATTATTATTGCAGAGTGATCTTAAAGAGGATGTGAAGTACCAACTTAAAAAATTATAGACAGAGAAAATTATCATGTTACAAAGAGCTGCAGAAGCACAACTTGTATTCTAAATCTCTTCATCAACGGAACATGCAACCTGGGAACAAACACATTTAATTTGTGTAATATAGTCTCTTTATGCCTGAAATGATCGCTGGAGCACATACTAAAGATATGTCATCAATGACAGCTGTCACTCTCTGGCTGTTACACTATAAATGGGTCCCAAAAAACACAAGTGATTCACATTTCTGCATAAGTCACAAATTGGAGCTGAATGAAAATCCATTAAAAAGACCTATCAGAATATTTAGGGAGACACGAAGAGAGGTAAATTGGAAAAATTCATTCTAGAATACCTGAATTGATTACCATTCTATACTTTTTTTTCTAACAAAAAGACTAACAAAAACTGTGGTAGGGTAGGAGCTTTCGAGTCTTATGGGTGCTACTGGACTCTTGCTCTTTCCTTCTGCTACAGACTAACAGGGTTACCCATCTTGAGCTATGTAAGATTACAGTAACTACAGTCGTCACTGACCTGACAAATCCTAAAATGCTTTTTTCGCTCTATGCACGGAAGCAGCACCTTTTAATTTAACCCTCTTCAGACGTGAACGTATAGACCGAAAAGCTCACAAAAGGTAACGCTAACACCGCCTGTGAGGTGGCAGAATTGCGGGGAACAAGGGGGCTGCGTTTTGGAGCCCGTGAAACGCTTTGCGAAACACGGAAGAGAAAAGCCAGTCCCTGTATTGACCTGGGCGTTACAAAAGAGACTCCGCAGGAATACTCCAGACTATTGTGAGCCTCAAGAAGAGTACTGGGATTTTTAATTGTCTATTTATATAATGAGTTCTGTCCCTAACCCGCCAGTTACAGCATGCCCGGGGTCTCCTTCTGCGTAACGAACAGAGCGGCGGCCAAGCGCCTGCGCCTGCGCGGTGTCCATCTTGTCCTATCGCACGACCCTGACCCAAAGAGACCGACGCGAGGCCCGGAGAACAGCCGCTACTTCACACGTGTCGCTGCTCAACTGTACCTCAAATCACCCACACGAGAACCGGCAGCCGTCTCTCGCGATAAGTCCCTGTCTTCTCGCGCTCTCTTCACCAATCGGAGTACTCTTCATCATCACAGAGCGGCAATAGTGAGAACGGATGCCGCGACGCTGTTGTCATGGAGATTCAAAGGACGCTACGCTCGCATCGCTATGCTCTGTGGGTCTTGTAGTTTATAGTTTTGCTCCTGCTTACGGTGCTCCTTACCCGGTAGAACTTCATTTCCCAAAATTCCCTACGGCAAGGGCCTGAGGGAGTGAATGTTACCGAGGAACAGCGCAGACTGTGCAGGTCTTTGGCTTTGTCGATGGCGGTTATGCCACCTCGGCCTGGGCTGTACCGTTGGCGGCGTCTCACCCAGCCTCCTTCGAGAGAAAAGGTAGGAGCCTTGATTTCTCTTCCCACCTTCAGTCAGTATTTCTTTTATTTAGTACGTTTTTATCCCGCACTTTCTTTAAGAAACTCGGAACCATGTGCATTCGTTTTCTCTCCTTCATTTTATCCTCCCAACAATCCTGTGAGGTAGGTTAAGGTGAAAGAGATTGACTAGCCCAAGGTTATCTTGCACGCTTTCATGGCAGAGGGGGGATTTGAACCTGGGTCTCTCAGATCCGGCTGACACCCTAACCGCTACACCATCAGTGCCACCCTGTTGGGATCCTCACTGATCCAACGCAAGCAGCGCCTTTTTGCTCTTCAGCCCCTGAGTGGAGGAGTCAATATGTGTAATGGATCGAGAGCTGAGGAGACCTAGGTTCAAAGCTGACTCATCCTTGCAGCTCATTATGCAATCTGGCAACAGTCACACTCTATCAGCCCGACCTACCTCACAGGGTTGTTGTTGGGACAGAACGGTCGAGAAGAAAGCCATTGCTATGAACGCTTTGGAGGAAGGTCTGGATAAAAATTAGATCCCATTGCAGGGTTGCTGGTCACCAAAAGGGAACCCAGAAGAAAGGGACTTTTTCAGTTGCTTTAGTTATGGGACCTCAACACAAATGTTTTTGGCAACATTTCATTCAGCTTCCATTGCAAGAGGGGGTGGGAGTACTGCCAACTTGGTGCTGCCTTGGGACTTGCAAGGATGTCCAATCTTGTATTTTCACAAAGGCCCTTTACTTTTATTTTAATATGAACATTAAAGGAAATAGTGTGTACTGTATAAAGACAATACTGAATGTTGCATTTATGTATATTACTGTATGTTACATGAGATCCAGTGTAGTATAGTGGCTAGAGTGTCTGACTAGGATTCAGGAGACCCCAGATTCAAATTCCTGCTCTGCCCTGGAAGCTTGCTGGATGACCTTGGGCCAACCACACTCTCTCAGCCTAAGTTGCCTCAAAGGCTTGCTGTGAGGATTAGAATGGTGTAAGCTACTTTTGATCCCCATTGGGGAGGAAAAGGGTGTAAATGAAGTAAACAAATAAATCAATAAATATATGTAATTTATTTTCAGCCAAAATTTCATGCTGACAGTGTGGAGCATTGGATTAAGGTAAGAGGAAATACAGTGTATGTAGCTTGTCTGTGCTCCTATTATTATAGTATAAATTACAAGTGGGGCCCCTTGAGAACCATTCTGGGCTTCCCCTACATTTCTAAGATGTGTCTATGGTAAGGGCAAGGAAGTTGCATGGAGGGGAAATCTCATCACCCCTGGCTTTTCTTGCTCCTGTCTCATCCACCTCTTATCCCTCATTTTTACCCATTTCCTGTTCCCACTCCCTGTTCTTTGTCACTTTTAACTCTTCTTCTCCCATACCTTCTGTCAATCTTCCCCTCTTAACTCCCCTCTTTTTCTATGTCTCTCTTATCCCCTTCTCCCCCTTGCTCTGTCACTTTATTCCTATCCCCAACCTAATCTCTGTATGACATTTCTCATTATCCCCTACCCCTTGTGTCTTCCTCCAAATCCCCTACACTTATCTTTCCCCCTCCATCACTTTCCCTTTCCCAACCCTGACTGTTTTCCTGACCTTTAGGCAGTGAAGCAAGGGGAGAGGAGATACCTGCTCCCAGCCTCCCATATGCTGCTTCATTGACTGGTCACTGGAGGAGGTGGCAGGAGCTTGGCTAACTGCCATCTTTTGATTTAGCCATCAGCTGGTATGGGCCCTGCTCTTCTGGTGGTGCAGTGGCATGTAACTTTCAGTGGGCCTGTCCTGTTGCCCACCAGAGGTTTGCACGTACGCAGACATGAAGTGTTTTTTGGGGGGGGGGGTTAAAACCCCTACTGTGGTTTTTTTCAGGTTCCAGATTTTTATGCCACCCGGGTGGGGTCCCCAAGGTTATTGAAGCATCTGGTTTCTGATCTAATGGCCCCAATCTACAGATTTAAGTATCCATGGAGGGAGGGTGCATTTGGCTATTCATATACAAGATATTAAATTTATTACGTTTTTCTTTCTTAGAAGGTGGAACAAGCCTCTGAATTTGCTGTTTCTGAGGCTTTTTCCTTAAAGAAGAAACTTTATTCTCAAAGGCTTTGTGGTCCAGTGCTGGATTTGGAGACAGAAGAGCAGCTGCAAGATCATGATGAGGCATATGAGGAAGGTATTTTCTAACTAAATGCAACTCTATTGTTTGCAGCTACTCAAGGATGCCTTCTGTCTGTATTCATGGCTTGTGTTCCAGAGAATTTTATTTGGTCAATGCAAAGGCTGGTGCATGATCATAGGATTTTAGATATTCTTTTTTCTTGGAAAAGGAGACCTCTCTTCCCACTGTTGCGCTGCAAACTGTTTTTTCAGAATTCTTGCTCCCAAGTATGCTGGGGATTGGCTACCTGTGGACATCAGTGGTATCTAGTAATGGTAAAAGGGATAATTGTGTCAACATAGCAGGACAATTCTATAAGTTATGCTGAAGTTTGCAGATGACAAAATAACTTTCAGCAATATAAACTAAACAACAACAGCAATATAAAGAGTTGCAACCAAAATTATTGTTAAAATGTTATAAATAATCAGTGAATTATTTCGGTTATATCCTATTTTTATTTACCAATTTAATACCTTTCTATTTCTCTTAGGCATAAGGAAGGTTATAATAATGTAAACAAAACTAACAAATAAGGATAAAAAATCATACCAACTTTAAAGTGAATATTATACAACTCAAAGAGACTTGCTTCAAAATGTCTGTTTATTTTCTGCTTAGTTAGGTTTCACAATAGAGTTCTTTTTCTTGCCAGCTTGTTTCATGATACTCTTCTTTTTCATTGTGATTATTATTATCATTGTTTATTTATACCATGCAGTTTTTTCCAAAGGGCACCCAAAGTGGTTAACATCATTCTCTTCCATTTTGTTCTCTATGAGGCAGATTCTTTATACAGGAAAGAGCAAGATGTGCCCCTGCCATATTTTGGTTCTGTCCTACTTGTGTATACTTTCCAAAATTTAAAAAACATTTTGGAAACTTGAATGCCTTTGTCATTCTTCCCTTCTTCTTTTTATCCTCAAAGCAACATCCCTGTGTGGTAGGTTGAGAAAGAGTAATTGACTGAGAGAGAGAGAGGGAGAGAGAGAGAGAGACTCATCTTAACCCAGCAGAATGGGAATTCAAATCTGAGTCTTCCAAATCCTGGTTCAGTACTCTAATCACTACACCCCACAGGGGCTCCGTGTTCAGACTTAGTTTGCAACTTTAGCTTTTATTACTGTTTCTAATTTTTGTAATGCTGTTGACCATTTTTGTCAATATAGCTCAAGAACTTCTTAGTGACTGGATGAATTCAAAATTGAAACTGGAACTGGCAACTGATCAAGAAGATGCAGCTGAAAATCCTGCTGCTTGCTTTGTTCCTCCCCAGGAACCCCCAGCAGGCATTCAGAAGTATGAAAAGTTTGATGGTGAGAGGATAACTTGATTTCAGATGTAGATGTACAAGTTGATCCTATGCACGTTTGATCAGAATAGGGTTGCCAATCTTCAGGTGAAGATCTCCCAGAATTACAACTGATTTCCAGATGACAAAGATCAGTTCTCCTAGAGAAAAATAGTTGCTTTGAATGGGGGATTTTATGACATTATACTCCTTTGAGATCCCTCCACTGTATTTATATAGTGGTAGTATAAGTTTTTAAATGAATGATACGCATTATTTATATTTTTAATGGTTACTGTTGATAAATTGTGTAGTGTGTTTTAAGTTGTTGTGATCTGCCCTGAGCCCACCTGTTTGAGGAGGGTTGACTGTAAATTTAAGAAAATAAATAAATAAATAAAATAACATCCCACTCTCTCCGCCCCCAAAATCTCCAGGAATTTCCCAACCTGAAGCTAGCAACCCTAAATCAGAAGTAATTTCCACTGAATCCAATGGGACTTACTGTCTAAATACAATGATATTCAGTGGTTCAAGAGCCACAAGAGGCTTTGGACATGCCACTGGTAGCTCTTCTGTGCATGCTCCCAACATAGTACCCACCCCCTTTCTAGGAAAGTGAGAAAGGGCTTGTGGTTGGCATGTAGTTCCCAACTTGAAACAGCTGCTGCCACATGGACTGGAGGATGAGTAAGCTACAAGCTGCAGATTTTATGTCAGGGATAGAAGTAAAGGAGCTATCCTTTCCAACAGCCCTCCACTCTTCTCCACAGCTTCTGTACACTCATGCCTATGCAAATGAATCGTTGCTTCCTAAACTGACTTTTAAAAAAGATTTTATTAGTTTTCGAGTAATGTTTGTGGTCTAAGCTACACTGGGTATGGGGGCGTTTATTTTGCATATTTGGACATAGTGTTTACAAAAGTGGTATGATTGTCAGGTAAAATGTTATTCTCAAAATTGTTCAGAATATTGGCCAGCAAATATTTTCAACATTTGTGAATAGTGTCAAAATGTCCCATTCCCCTCCCTCCCAGAACTCCTGGACCTATTTACAGCACATCTTATTCTTGGCTGCTTCTATGGTACCTATTTCTTTCCTTAACTTCCTCTTCTTTTTCTGGGATCGTGGTCCTAACTAGTCAACTGACATATTATGAACATGATGACCTCACAGCTCCACATAACCAATCAGATTTGACTATACTGCAATACCAGGATGCCAGTTTAGAATGGGGGCAGCCCTTCCCCATTTCTCCAACCCCTTAAGTTTTGTTAGCAGGTGCTTTTTGCTGGAGGGAGGCAAAAATGTTTTTAAGATGTGACTCTTCATTTTGGATGTGCTCTAGTTCTGTATGCTTTCCAAATTTCAACAGAATAATACATTTTAAAAAGTGCTGCTAACTCAAGGAGCAGAATTATTTAAGAGCAGATATCATAGAGAATTAGGCTGCTCAAAAGAGTAATAACAATTTCTCCATTCACCATTTTGCCTCAGGAGATTTTAAATTGTGCTATGCAGTTGTTTTGATGGTATGAGTGGAGAGGACTATCTCTTGAATGGTCCACTCATAACATTTGAGAGAGAAATCACAGGGAATGTGTGAGTTTTTTGTCTTGTAAATAATTCAAGACTCTTTCATTTTTCTAGGATTTCTGACCACAGCCTTTTAAGAGTTTTATTGCTGTAGTTTGTATCATGTATTCTAGATTTGTATGACTATTTGGAACAAGAAATAGAAAGTACTACTGCACAAGACTTTTTGCAGCATCTACTGCTAAGTGAAGTTGTGGACAGTGGAATATTGAAAGACCTTAGAACTGAAGATCTCAAGGAGAAGAGGAAGACCAGGGACCCCAGAATTGCCATGGAGCTACGGCATAAACAGGTGGAGTGAAGGAAGCTTATTTGCCACAAATGTGTCCAAGGAACTCAGTTCATGCAATACATTTCTCCATGCAATCCTGAGCCTGATTATTGTCAGGAAAGATCTCATGGAGAAAGGTAACAATTTGCAATATAACACACCCCTGAAGTCTACTACTTTCATATTATTTTGTTTCTGAGGGACCTCCAGTTATGTAAAACATTGAGTTATGATCTCTGCATTTGTTTTTGCTTTTCAGGTGAAAGAAAATCACCTGAGGCGCCAGAAGGCACTAGAGCTTGTGAAACAAGAGAAGGCCCTGAAAAAATCTGCCATGTCAGAGGCCCAGAAGGTACTCCAGGAGGAGAACAAGAAAAAATTCTTGAAAGCCAGGAAGGAAGAAGAGGAAATCCAAAAGCAGATGGTAAAATTGCGGAAGGAGATTATAGAGAAAAGACTCCTCATGGAAGAAGCACGGAAAATGTAAGCTTTGGAGAATGAAAACATAGAAGTCAAGCAAATTTTGGTATCTTCTTCCAAGACACTGTGCAGCATAAGTTCAATTTTTTAAAATTTGTGAGTTTATTTAAAATGTTTCTGTGCTGCTTCCCCACTAAGTTTCTTGAGAATATTAACATCAGTAGTCAAGACTGAAAAAAAAATTAATAAAATCCACAAACAGTAACAAAATTTGTAACAACTAAAGAGTTCAAATATAAGCAGTAGCGCTACCACATTAAAATATCAATGATAGCAGGAAAAATAGCTAAAAAAGATATATGTGCTTCTCTAAAAGCTATCAGTGGAAGTCACAACAGGTAAGAAAGCAACCAACAAATGCCTCAGAAAACACTTCCAAAGATTAGGCCCCAGGCTACTTCTATCAGGGAGGGAGTTCTGCAAGTGAGACACTGCTCTGTCTCCTCTGGCCATCCTATCACAGCTGCTAATGGAGGCTCACAGAACAGGACTTCTGATTAAAATTTCAATGAATTAGCCTTGCAGTTCCATTTTACACCAGCTAAAAGTTTCTGAATTGTCTTCAAGACAGTGCCATATAAAGTGCATTGCAATAATGTATTAGGGATAGGATAATGTCAGATTTCACTTTTCCAGAAAGGGAAGCATTTGGAGAACCAGTCCCCGTTAGTTAAAGCCAGTATGCTACAAATGAGATCTGAACATCCTTCTGAAGTTTCAAATCTAATAGTACCTTGAAGCCGTTAACTGGTTTTTTATGAGGAGTGCAGCCCTATCCAGGACAAGCTGAGGACACATTTCCTAGTTATTGAACAGCATCACTGTAGCCATTTGGCCCTCATCCAGGCCATTACTGCTTCCTGACATCTGTTTAGGATGCTCATTGTCTCAACCAAATTTGTTGGGGGGGGGGCGTGATTATTGGACATCATTGTATATCGATTACATTTTAACATCTCTAGAGGATCTCTCCCAAAGGGTATTGGTCCACTGAGAATAATGCTGGTAAAGATGCAGTGGAGGGAGTAAATTGCCAATTTATATCTTGGCAGTGAGCTCAAAGGCTTAACCACCTTATAGTCCTGAAGTTGAGATCACATAGTTTATCTATTTTTCAATATAGAATTTGGAAACTGATGCACTGTGTGATGAGATGAATGTCATGATGCTCTCTTTTTCTACCAGTTTCCTCTCATGGATTGTTTCTTTTTCAGGGAAAGAAAAAGACACAAATTAAAAAAACTTCAGAGTCTGGTACAAGTTGGCTTACCTTCTACTTTGCCAACCCTCATAGACAGTGAAAAAGAAAGACAAAAGAAGGAGAAAGAAACCAAACTGCAGGAGGTGCTGAGCAAGATTGACATTGCAAATCATAAGGTCAGCATTCATGGTCTCTGTTCATTTGACCCCTTTGAGCCAGATAGTTCTTTTCTCCTGGGGTCTTGGGCAACTTTCAGTAAACCAAGAAAATTCTTAGCCCAACAAAGGATCATTTTTGAGATTGCTGGGTATTCTTTAAGGGAAGAGGCAAGAGTATTGAGTGTAGCAAGCAGAACTTTCTTATGTTTATCAGTGGAGTGATAGGAGCTGGGGTTTATCTAGTAGGTCATAGCGCATAGTGTTACCTTAAATGGGGGGGGTCTCCTTGTGAGTTGGGGGAATTAATCTACAAGGAGAACCGGGGGAATTAATCTACAAGGAGAACCAGCAAAAGGGGGCTAACTAGCAGGCTCTCCAATGTATATCAGGATCATTCCCTTAGAGAACTCTCTAAAAGAAACCAGGCAGGTGTTCAACAGGAATGGTTTGATTAAAGTGGCAGCAAAAGCAAACACACATAAAATCACACTGCATGCACACAGAGCTAACTAGAAAATAGGGAGGAAAATAGGGAGGACATACCAGTCTAGAAGATAGATGTCTGTAGAGAGTAGCAGCTGAGCGACCAGTGCTTCGCGGCAAGAGGAAGGAAGCTCAGACATGAGCCTGAGAGTGTGCATAGGATCCCAGGACAAACACATTGAGCACATGGCAGGGCAATCCAATTAGACTGCAAAACGTATCCTGGGACAAAACTGACGTCTCTGCCCCCAAAACAATGGCTTATTGGTTGTCTCCAGGGGTGAGACAATAAAATGGGCTTGATTAAACCTTCCTTGATGTTACTAAAGGTAAGAAAAGTTGATTGATGACCCACGATTAGCAGAAAAGAAGAGTTACCAGGTCCCTGATTAACTCTAATTAGGAAGGAGGAAGGTCGGCAGGGTGTGGGTGAGATTAACTCAGGAACTCCACATCTATGCTCATCTCGGGGGTGTGGGCCTGCTAGCCAATCCTCATGATTCACATTTCAGTAATTTTCTATCTCTCACTGGAGTAGGGAATTGTTTTGCTTAGTGAGACAACTTGCCATGTGCTTGAAGCACATTGGAAACAGGCTTATGATATGTCCATATTCATAAGCTGTTCTTTAATAGTGTGAGGGTATGGCTTGATTGCTAACTATAGTCACATTGACTGTGCACACATGGCTCTCTTTATTTTAAATATTTCAGCTGTATCTTTCAACTGCCTCAAAGGTAGTTTACAGACAGGTATATGGTTAGAAATTAACTGAGCCCCTCTGTCTTAAATGCTTCTTGCCAGAAGGGCCCTTGTTCTCTCTTCCTCTCCTTCTGAAGGTTGGCTTGGTTTCTAGTCCTTTATACACAAGAGTAAGAGAAAGAAAAAGGTGCAAGTTTTGTAACTGTTTGGCAATGTTAGCTGTCTGTGTATGTTTAAACTAGAACAGAAAGTGGGAGAATGTATAATAAACTAAATTGCTATGGGGAAAACACAGCTGTTCCACTTTAACTGGATTTGTCTCTACTGAAGGTAACAGAATGGCTTTTATAAACTTTCTCCCTGTAGTGCCTGCAAAGGTATTTCTCTGCATGGTATAAGCTTATTCTGGATCTCAAGATTAAGGTGGGGAAAGCACGGGCCCTTGCTGACTGGAACTGCCAGCTGAAGGCCTTGCGAGCCTGGAGAAACTACACATGGTCTCAGAAGCTGGAGCTGGAGACTCAGAAAATGGAGAGCCAGCTACGGGATCAAAACAGGTAGCAGCATTCAGCACATACCCCCCACCCCTATCTCGGGAAATCACTAGGGCACAGAATGAATGTAGTACTGTTTGGGGGCTTTTTATCATCCTTAGGTTTTTGTTCTTGAAATGAAAAGATAAAATGATATCCCTAGTTTAAAACAAAAGATAGAGAGGCATGGTAGGGTATGCCTTCACAATATTCTGTTCAAATAAAATATTTAAAAACTGTAAAGATGCTACTTTCATGTAAAACAAATCCACAATGGACAATAGTATATAAACTTTTGTAGCCATTTTATGTACATTTTGTGTACACAAAACACATCAAAGTTTCTACTAGTTTTCCGTGTCTCCTTCTTTACCCTTGTGCCATAAACAGAACTATGAGTCTATGTGCCCTCCTTGCTGCAACGTCCTGTTGCCAGTTGTGCAGAAAAGGTTGGGCAAGTGGCTTGCCTTCAGTTGCCTCCACCAGGCTTAATGTCTCAGTTAGGAAATAAACTGCTAGGGTTCTTAACACCAGCAACTAGGGTGGACAGTAGCAAGGGTTCTCATCCACCTTTTGATTCCGGGCCCATTTTAAAAAATTGTTTTTGAATCATTCCTTAACTTTCATTGGGTGATTTTTGTCTTTTAAAAGGTGCACTAGTTCAGAAAAAAATCAGGAACTCTCCGAAAATTCATTTTCAAATTCCAAGATAAATCCTAATGAGGGGCTGATGGTCAACATCATTGGTCATTTTTATGTTGGTTTTCCAGGAAAAAACAGTTGGCAATCGAGTTTAATCGGAGATGCATTTTACACCATTATTTTTCTGAATGGCAATGCTGGAGCCGAACAGAAATTGAAAAGAGAGAGCTGCAGCTGAAAGAAGAGGAAACAAGGAGAAAAATGGCAAAACTCCTGGAGCTAGTGGCCCGGGAGAAGAATCCTACCAGTGGCATGTGGAATGCCGGAGAGACCAAAGACACTCAGGCTCAATCTATGAATAATGGAGAGGTACATTTTATTTTTGTCTGGTTTTACCACCTGCTTTTTTTTTTTTTACCTAGAAGTTGATCATCATTCCAAAGCATGGACCTAGCAAAAGTTGGTCGCTGGCCCTGGGCCAAATCGCCCCCACCCCTGCCAACACCAGGTGATGCCTTCTGCCCCTGGCCTCCCCATCCCAGCAGAAGGGGGATATATATAGCTAAGCAGTATCAGTGGTGGTGAGGCTTTGCTGCAGACCCTTTTGTTGGGTGAGGACTTTGGCCTGCTACTCCCGACTCTCTTCTCAAACAGGCTGTCTTGCAAAACTAGTGCTTCCCAGGGATGTAAAATACAAAATAGTGAATGAAGTGTTTTACAAAGAGCCAGTTCTATTCACATCAGAGTCAAGAAGATTCTGTATTTTAATAAATATCCCATACCGAGTTTCATTTGTGGTAGAATTTCAAGGACAAAGTAACAAGTGAACCATCCGAAAGCACAGACTGCTGCCCTTCCCCAAGAAAATACTGTTTTCCCTGTTGGGAAGCAATTATAGCCTTTGCAATGCAAAGAAATTGAGTGCAATGTAAAGGGCTTTTGTACCCCAGTATGACTTGTGAGGTAAGAAAATCCAAGCTTTGAGAGCAGTTGTAGTGTAGCTGGAAAAACTTGAAAAAATCATGAAACAAAAAATGTATATGCCTTGTGCAATTGCTTACTTTATGGCCCGTCTTCTTTCTGATTATAGACTTTCCATCCCTGAGGAGGCCAAGAGGTGGGACAACGTAGAATGCCTAAATATGTCATGAAAGAATAGGAAACAAATATAATGGTTTTCCTCAGGGGCTGTCGAGATGTGACTTGGGTGCAGTCATGTTAACTTATTAAAAGAGCTTCATAAACAAAGATGCTTCTTTAATGAGAATGGAGACCACCTTGATGTCAATAATCGGCATAAGGCTTCTCTTCTTCCAGGTGGCTGAAATACTCCTTTTAGAAAAGGAGCCCCCAGCTGCAGAAGTGGAAAGAGAAAAGGCTTGCTCTCCAGAGACTGGGAAGAAAGGTAATATTCCTCCACCAAAGCCCAGATGGGCATGGCAGGTCACCCGGAAGCATGCTGCTTTGAATACACAGGACCAGTTAATGTTTGATGGCCTAAGAAGAAGTTCTAGACAACATCTTGGTACATCAAATCCAAAAGTGATACCTGGCTGGTTGGACCCTTTTGAGCACCGTCATGCCTTCCAGCAGCAGCTAATTAACGAACAGAGACAGCAACTTCAAGAACAGCGAGAGCTGATACTTGAACTTCAGGGGAACCAGAATCTAAAGACAGCCCAAGAGGAGGCTGAGCAGGCCACGGCCACTTCTAAGGCACTTGGCGATCTTGCTCCAAAAATGAGAGAAACAAATCAGCTGAGAGAGAATCAGTCAGATGACAAGAATACAGAACGTTTAAGGTACAGTACTCTGTCACAGAAAAGTCCAGTAGTCTGATGATAGCGTAATGTCAGGTTGAGAAAACAGCCCCAAAGGTGCACCATGATGTATCTTAACATAACAGGTGCCTCATTGGATGATGGATTTTACTGAGAATAAACACAGCCAAGTGTGGTACAAATGGTTCATTCTTTATTCTTTTTGCATTGTTTGAATATTTTGCTATGTCTTAGATTGCTGCTAGTATAGTATTATAATACCATAATAATTCATAGTATGATAATATAAGTAATAATTATATACTTACAAGTAGCGGATATCTTCCAGAGGTCTTGTATATTGTACAAATGTAGGAGTAGTCAGCCAGCACTATATATGCTGCTACTGTGTAATGCCACTCAATAAAATGTCTTTGGGAAAGGGGCATTCTTCTCCCTCCACTCCCATTTCAAACCATGTGCAGTTTGTATCTTTGGCTAGTTCATTGCTTCTGCACACTGAGTAGCTGCAGTTGAAGATTACACAATTATTTAATTGTAAAAGTATGTGTTCCAAAGACAGTCTCCTTGATTTAAAAAAAGTGTGCGTGTGCAACTGCCTATGATGGTAATGTTGCTATAGTTATTCACAAAAGATACTGTGAAAATCCCACTTGGTCTGTATTGTAAGGACGTCTTTGAATCTTGTTGAACTTTGCTTCCCTATTAATAGGGAACTTTGCTTCCCTATTAAACTGTCTTCCTGCTCCCATTCCCAAATCTGATATGGTAATACTTCTGCATAAAAGTAGGGGAAAGCACCATATTCGGTGCAAAATTTAGTTTCCTGATGGAAAAAAAGTCCGTCCATTAAGGCTGCAATGGCTGTTTTTGAAAAAAGGATTAGAGAGGTCTGTATAAGCTTACATGCTCCAATATAACTTGCAAAAGCAGAATAAATAATACAATATAAGCAAAAATATACAAATTCTAATCAATTGCGAAAATGTAATTTTCTTGGCACAGAACTGTTTTGGTGCAGAGTTCTGATTTCTGGCATTTTTAAAAATTATAGGCTATATAATACCTTGGTTTCATTTAGAGATAAGGCTTAGAAGGAAACATAAATGAAATAAACTAAGAGTTGTGTACTCCCTGTCATAAAGGTGATAGGAAGAGATGTTTCCCCCCTCCTAATTGTTTAAGGTAGAATCCGTGGTTCTTCCTATCCTCATTATATCCTCACAACAGCCCTTTGAGGTAGATTAGGCTGAGAGAGTACCCTAAAACTAGTTAATTTTGTCTCAATAAACAAGGTTGGATTTGATCCTAGTGATGATAAATGGATTCACTTAGACTCCTTCTTACTGAAATAGAGAACTGCTGTTAATGCTATTTGGTATTTTTTGGAATCTGTTCTGTACTTGAAAAGAGCTTGAGTGAGCAGTCCATAATAACTTCTAGTTTTTCTTCTTTATCATCGGTCTTTTTCCCCCTCTGTCTTTTTCTTTCAGGTCAGAAAATCACCAACTGGCTGTTAAAAACAGGAAGAATCTGAAGGTGCTATCCTCTGCCCATCCTTTACTCAAAGGTTTGCGGCTTTTGGGATCTACATTCAGATATAATTCAGAGTTGATTCATTTGCAGTGAACACAGAAATATGTGCTGATTATTTGGATGATCTTGTTTAGAGATCACATTCTAAAATTCCGTGGGGGTATAGCCATCTTTGATGGTTACTCTGTGAATGGTTAAACTGAGCAACAGGATGATGTGCTCTTTACAGCGAGCATCCATTAATTCTCTCGGTGCCACTTTTTTTTTTACTAGCTTGAGTTTTTGAACCATGAAGAGCATGTTACAATACTATAATGTGAATATTACAATCATATGTAACTGTGGATTGATTTGCTAATAATCATAGCTGACAAAAGACTTTTCTGCTACCTCAGCTCACCTGTTTATCCAGCAATAAAGAGCATCCAGGAGTACCCCCAAACTCTTTTATTTGTTACCCCATCTAGAATAGGTTGAGCATCATTTTCTGCATCAGCTTTTATTGCTGAACCACAGTACTTCAATTTTCTCTGGATTAAGTTTCCATTTATTCACCCCATTCAGTCCTTCTCTACCTCCAGTCACTGATTTAGAACTTCCACTGCCTCCCTAGAATGAGAGTGTGAGAACTGTATATTGATAGCACTGAGTCTTGAATCTCTCTGAGGTGTTTCATTTGGATGTTAAATAACATTGGATTCAAAATGAAACTTTGTCATACCCCGTGGTGAAAGTAGAGCACTGAGAATGTTAACTAATGAAAAATTACATAGATTTCCTGTTTTAGTTAAACTAGTCTTCAGGGATCATTTCATAGAAAAAGAGCTACAGGAACTCATTAGCATAAATCATTAGCATGGGCCACACCCCTTGATCGGGCCGAAATGACCGGGATTTGACTGTTGCCAGACGGGGGAGTGTTCCCCCACTTGGCAGTGGCCCGATCAGGGGCGTCCCAATCCAGGCCGAAATGGGCCCAAAAGGACCCCAAAAGGGAATTTTGGGCACGTTTTGGCCTGGATTGGGCCCAAAATGGCCCAGATTGGGTTGGTGCCAGGCAGGGGAGGGGTCCCCTGCCAGACACTGACCCAGTCCTGGTGGTTTTGGCCCTGACCCCGGCTGAAACAGGCCCCAAATGGCCAAAAATGGCCATTCGGGGCCCAGATCAGGGCCAAAATAGCCTAGACTTGGTAGGTGCCAGGCAAGGGAGGATTCCCCCGCCTGGCACTGACACGATCCCGGACATTCTGGGCCCGATCCCTTTGGAAATGGGTCCAAAATGGCCCAGCACTGACATGAACCTGGCTGTTTCTGCCCAGATCCTAGCAGAAAATGGCCCAAAATAGCCATTTTGGGCCCATTTCGGCCCGGATCGGGGCCTAAACAGCCGGGACTGGATTGGTGCCAGACCTGATCCGGGCTGTTTTGGCCCCAATCTGGGCCGAAACAGCCAGGATTGGGTTGATGGTGGGCAGGGGAGGGTTCCCCCGCCTGGCACCAAGCCAATCTGGGCCATTTCGGCCCCGATCCAGGCCGTTTCAGCCCCAATCGAGGCTGAAACGGCCCAAAATGGCCAAAGGTCAGGTGGGCGGGGCCACTTGATGGGGGAACTGCCAGAACTGTGTTCCGGTGCATTCCCCCTCGAAATGAGCCCTGCTAGTCTTGATGACAATATACCTTTCGTATCTGTTGTACCAGAAAGCCTCACCAAAAGACAGGCAATCTGAGAAGGAAAGGTATACAAACTGAAGACTGTTGGAACGGATGAACAAGAGGAGATTTAATTGTGCCTGCCACCAACCTTAATATACATTAATGGCTCCAACAACTGTAGTTGCATTAAATGGGAAGTTTGTGAACCATGCTATATTTTCTTAATGTCTGAAGACATCATTTGCTTTTATTCCTTTATTCCTCAATTCTATAGCTATGGAAGAGAGAGCAATTCAAAGAGCAGAACGGAGGAGGGAATTGGAGGCAGCAAAGAAGAAACGTGAAGAGGAGAGGCTGGTAAGTAAAACTGAACTAAGTCCAGTACCCTGATGAATGTCTCAGGGGAGTGTGATTAGAGAAGAAAATCATTATGGCAACCGTGATACAGGTTAAAAAAATAGCTAATCCTCCTGTAAGTAGTGACTATTATTCAGGCAAAAGAGGCTCATGAGCCAGTGTGATGCTTCAGCATGGAGGAAATTAATTTTCTTGTATCTGTACTGCCCTTGGGTGAAGCATAAGTCAACTGGCCTCGAGTATTAACAGTTCAGTCCTATGACTTACTCCAGCCTAAGTCCATTGAAATCATAACATTTCAATTAAGTTTCTCTTGTATAAGTTCAGGCTTTAACCTCTATTTAGGAAAGTGACTAGCCTGCAAATTCTGTTTCTTTGTGAGAAAATTTAAATGTGCTGGGGTTGGCCTAGTTTGTGCTTTAATCTGTTTCAAGGCCCAGATGAAGGCTGAAGAGGAAGAGCGTCAAAGGCAAGAAGCAGCAGAAAAGGAGGCTCAGCTAGAGAAAAGGAGGGAGGAGAGGAGACTGCAAAAAATGGTCAGCAAAATATTGTGTTTGCTTCTATTAGCCAGTTTGAGTATTGGTGAACTCGTCATTCCTGAAAATGTTTAGTGCCCATTTTATAATAACCAGGAGGTGTCAATCTACTCACAGTGTAATGTCGTGTTCAGAGGTGAAAACCATTATCATGATTTGCATTCTCTTGTAAAGAACACACCAGACATTCTCTTTCAGAAATACACTAGCTGGCTGAATGTGAAGTGATAACTGGGTTCCTCGTGTAATGTAAGTGGGCAAGGCTAGCATTGTTGAGGAGAAGGAGGGGTAGGAATAGCCTTACCCACATACTGGTAGAAGGTAGTGCTTACATATGGAGTAGGTATGTGGATCAGATACATGGACCATCTGTGGGAAAACTAATGGACCATTCAAGATCATGCAAGTGGGAGGGACAGTTGTGATGTCACTGGCACTGCCCAGTAGGAGCTCGTTCCACTAGTGTAACCTGTTTCTCCATAGCAAAATATATGCAATTCTAGGGCAAGAATTATTGTTCACCAGCAATTGAAGCTGATGGCTTGAGTGCCAGAAAATAGGTACTGACAATGCATTCTGAGACACCATCATATAGACACATGAGTGTGCCAGGAACAAGAGTATATATACTCTTGATAGCAACTCCTTTATTATGCAAATCAACTGCAACACAAAAAATGTTCTTGGCCAGGGTATGAATTGATCTCGTCTGTTTCCTAAACTGCAGAAAGAACTGGAAAAGCAGAAAAGGCTGGAGAGAGAGCAGCAGCTCCTTTCAAAAGCAAAGGAGCATTATGTTAAGATGCTGCTCAAAAATTGGGGGCTAGAGCCCTGGAAAAGATTGATCGTGCTAACTCAGCAAAATACAATGGTAAGTACCAGAGTAAAGATGAAAGAAATGTTGGGTTCCTGTTCGCCAGCCTCTACTAACTAATCCTTGGTCAGGGGGCTGAGAGTCATAGAACGAAAGTTTTTGCCCATCACATCAAGATTTCTCAGAGTAGCTTCTGCTTAGCTTGACCTGATCAGAGTCCCAACCTTCTTCCTTGACTCACTCGTGCATCCTGGATGTTTAGGCTACAGGAATGCTCTTGGCCTTAGTCTGTTTCGTAGGAGGGATGGGTGGAACAGCAAGAGGGGAACTGAAGAGAAGCAACAGTGTACTATGCAACTTCATTCGTAACACATGCTCCAATTAATGGGAGGCAATGTGTCACATAACACTATTAAGTGTCGTTTGAAAGATTACAGAGTACTTGTTTCAGAGGACTTTTATCTGTAATGTATATGTCATTTAATTCTGTTTTGCATAGTTTAGTGTTTCTAATGCTTTGTTAGGCTGTGCTTTTAGTGTTATCTGTCCTATCTGCCGATGTTGATGGTGGTAGGAGCTATAGCTGCAAGTCTGATAGTGTCGCTGCAGAGTTCTGTGGCTGCAGCCTGACAGCAACTATCCAAATATCTGTGTATCTTTCTGACTCTTATTGACTCTGTGCTCAGGTGGCAGAAAGGCATCGCTGCCTTGAATTGCAGAGAAAGTGTCTGCTTTCCTGGCTTCAGCACACCCAAGAAACTCTTGCTAAGAAAACTGCTCAGGCTGAGGAGGTCTATTCCTGCCTGGTACTGAAAAGATGCTTGAGGAGCTGGATAAAGGTGAGGAAGAGAAAATGTTTGTTTATGAAATAATTTTTAAGTCTGAAACTGCTAGCTCTGCCAAGGACTTCTAATCCTGGCTGTGGGTTAAGGGCCACCTCTGGGGGCAAGCTTGCTTTCCTTACCAGTAGGTGATATGGGTGGGTAAATTGGGTGACTCAGTGCCCAACAACCAGTGTGCCTATGATGATGATACTGGACCACACTTGTTCTTGGACTTTCTGTGTGTGGATCTGGGGAGGAGGGGCTGTGCATTTGGGCATGGGCGACTGAAAACCTGGTGATAGGCCTTACCTTACTGTGGCACCGTGCTTGCAGCATGATGTATGGGACTGTTTCTCCATCTTGCGTGGCACCTGAGAGCCTGAGCAGAGACATGTTCCAACATCTCTATATCCTCAAACTGGGTGCCAAAATTTGAGAAGGATATAGACAAGCTGGGACATATCCAGAGGAGGGCAACGAAGATGGTGAAGGGTTTGGAGACCAAGTCCTATAAGGAAATGTTGAAGGAGCTTGGTATGTTTAGCCTGGAGAGGAGACGACCGAGAGGTGATATGATAACCATCTTCAAGTACTTGAAGGGCTGTCATATAGAGAGGATGGCGTGAAGTTGTATTCCATTGCCCAAGAAGGTCAAACCAGAACCAATGGGTTGAAATTAAGAGTTTTCAGCAAAACATTAGGAAGAACTTTCTGACAGTTATAGCAGTCCATCAGTGGAATAGGTTTCCTCAGGAGGTGGTGGGCTCTCCTTTGGAGGTTTTTAAGCAGAGGCTAGATGGCCATCTGACAGCAATGCTGATCCTATGAACCGAAGCAGATCATGAGAGGGAGGGAAGGGTTACACCAGTAATTAGTTCTCATGGCCCCTTCTTACATGCCCAGGGTAATGCCAATCGCCACTTTTGGGTCAGGAAGCAATTTCTCCCAGGCCAGTTTGGCCAGGGATCCTGGAGCTATTTATCATTTTCTGGGCATGGAGCAGGGGTCACTGGGGGTGTGGGGTAGTTGTGAATTTCTTGCATTGTGCAGGGGGTTGGAATAGATGACCCTGGAGGTCCTGTCCAGCCTTCTGACTCTATGATTCTAAGTATGCAGGTGCTCCAACCTGACTTCCAGTGTGCTTGGATATGTGTGGAACCTGCATTCCTTGCCCTTCCCAGATAACTGAAAGCATCAGGATCACACCATTTTGAAAAAAAGGCAGCCCTGAAATCTGAGACTTTCTGGACGCTGAAGTGTATTCAGTACAGAAGTCTGTGCTGTGTGAAATAATAAAATACACATAATTGTCACCAAAGACATATCATTTTGGCTTTTCTGTCTTTAATTCATTGATTCTTTGGTTTTTTTCTTCTGAATGTAACCTCAAAACTCTCATCTTGGTCCTCTGTTATTTTTGCATATTTCCCCCTCTATGTTGCTGTATGCTTTTGTGAAATTCCTTGGATCTGCTTCCCAGTATAAGGATTATGCGTCTGCTTTGGAAGAAAATGCAAACAAATTCTGTGAGGCTTCACTTAAGAAGACTGCCTTTGGGGTTTGGTTAGATATGTTTAATAAAGAAAAACATGCATTATGGGAGAAACAGAAGATTGCAGACCAATACAATTACAGGTGATTATATAATTTATGTGGGTTTTGCTTGAACTGTTTTTAGCGCAAACGAATGCAAAAAAATTCTTGATGCTGATTTTCCTTAAGTGTTTTGGGATAGGAAATGAACCAGAGGCCTGATGGTGCTCATAAACGCAGTCTGCCAGGTTTTGCAACAACTGGAAGGCCAGATTTGGAGGTGTTTATTAAAAAAAGAAAGTATTAAATTAGGAACTCTGTATTAAGGACAAAAAATAAGAGGCAGATAATAAATTTATAGGCGAAGCAAAGGCAGTAGTTGTCCAGGAAACGGGATGATAGGTGTGGACACCTTCACAAGTGGGCTCGCCTGCCCTAGATGTAGGATTGTGCAATCCTAAACAGTTACTCCAGTCTACGCTCATTTACTTCAGTGGGCTTAGACTAGAGTAACTCTTCTTAGGATTGTACTGTAAATCTGTGTATACACAGGTGCTATTGGAGCAACACTGAGTAAAGGAAGAAACAAGGCTAGAAGGGAAAACCTCATTTCAGTGACTACCCAAGGATTAGGTAAAGAATAAATAATTTAAAAATGCATTTCTGGCATGGCCATAGGTGATAGTCTTGTCTGTAAGTGTGCCAGAGGTGTGCCAGTTCACCTAAGTGTATGTACAGTGTCTAAGGAAAGGGGGGAGAGAAGTGCATACAGAGAAGCAGTGCAGATAAATGGAGTCAGAGGACAGGGCAGCACTGGGGACTTTTGTTTCTCCTACTGATGTTGATGCAAGGATATTTTCTGCAGTCACAACAAACTTTCATAGGAGTTCCACAGTTCGTTAAGAAAGACCGTTTTGTTTAATGCTATTTTGATAACGTCGTCCTTTACCTGACCATAATGAAATTGTTCTGCTATTCCATCATATATGCTTCCGGGATAACACAGTACTGTCCTAGAAAAATTGGTGTTGCAATTACACATCTGTTTTAATTTTTGCATGTGGGGTTTTGCTTACCTCCCCCCCCCCCCCCCGCATATTTGATACAGGAGAATAACATGGATAGCATTCAGGGCCTGGAGGCAGTTCCCAACGTTGATGAAAGAGGAAAGGGAGAGAGAAGAAAGACTACAACAGTTAAGAAAGAGAGTCACTGAAATTCTTCCCGACTTCCTCATATAACAACTGGCGGTCCAGACCCAGAGGGCAGCTCTCAAGTTGGAGGTGAACAGAGTTCATGTGCATCATGTCTTTCTCTGGCTGAGCGCGAATCCCTGGAGATGTTCCGGGAAATGCTAAACCGCTGTGCCTCTCATTGTCTTTCTTCACCGCAGCAACATCTTTGCTTCCCTGGGGAAATGTCATACTGAACTTCTAACAATCAAAACTGCACTAAGGTCAGAATTTCCTTTTCAGCCTATTTGCAACAGTGATCTGCTTCTTATACACAAATGTAAACCTGCTATCACACCTTTGGCACACGTGTGCAGCTGCATGAAACCTCATCCTTGTGATGCTTTTTCACACAGCTGTAGTAAAAGTATGAATGCCACAATACGACACATGGCCAATTATGAAGAAAGATGCACATAGAATATTCACATGTGCTCCTCTGTGTTAGAGGAAGGCCCCAATAGGAAATGACTTCCATGTTGCTGTATGCATAAAGTATAAAGGAAGCTTATGTACAGTGGACTGACATAACATCAGAAAGCTGCAAAAGGTTGCATCTTATTTGTTGTGGCTGCTTCCTTGAGGAATTGCCTGCCTGAAGCTTGAACTTCCCTTTTGGTTGTAGGCCTCTATTTTTCCATCACTCTGGTTTACTCTGGGTTTGAGTGGCTGGATTGGCAATAAAGTTCACGGTTACGGACATACACATTTTGCATAGCCTTTGCACCGTAAGAAATTCAGGGAATACAATTTACTATTTTTTAAATGCTGACAGCTCATTTATCAGGGTTAGTAGCCATTTATTATTATGGGGGAATTTTCCTTAAGTGTAGGAAAAGGTGTACTGTCTGACTGGCACAAGCCTCTGCCTTTCAAAGCTTTGTCCACAGGGTGAGCAAGAGGCAGTGGGAGAGTGCATGGGGCTCCTTAGAGCCTCTGCTGCTCAGAAAAATCTTGGAAATAGGCTAGAATTTTTTCTCCATTTAAATACCACCATCAGCTAAATCTGTGTTGGGAAACCAGCTGAAGAACTTGACTGTAATCTTGGAGGCGACTTATTTTAGCTCCAACTATAATCTATTGATCAAATGCCCTTTTCAGCCCAGTTTTATGCTTTAGGATAAGGAATTTGCAAGAGGGTTTGTAACTATAAATGAGCCTCAGGGACAAGCAGATGATTCAGCATGGGTGGAACCGGTGCCTGCATGAGGCCCTGCAGAGTTAGGTAACACCCAGTAATTGTGTGATTTACAGTATAAGGAGGAGATTCCTGTTCTTGACCTCTAACAGTCTTCTATTAGCATAAAATCCATTAGAATTCACTTTCTAACTTCAATCAGACATTAAACAAATCAAACATTTTACCCATCTTGTCAGTGCCTAGTGACCTTGAAGTAGAATCTTATCCCCTCATGCTACATTATCACCATTGTCTGATGATCTGCCTGCCAGACTGCAGTGACTAGTATTTGGAAAAGAATCAATGTGTGTGTAGAACAGGGTCTGTGGGCTGGCAAGACACTGATGGGCTCTATAGGCCACCTCAGAGATCATGTCATAGTTTTATAAAAGCCTTTGTTCAGATAAAATCACGAGCTCTTAAGAGCCTCTCACTCTGCTCTTAAGCGAGCTTTGTGTTGAGGAACAAGAACTCTGCACTAAACAGCACTTTTCTCAGAAGGAGATCAGGTTTTTTGTTTGCCTTGCAATCATTTGACTCTGATGATATTAGGCTAAGGAATTTGCAGGCCATGGACAAATAAATGCACTTAAAAAAAATAGGTATACAATTACCAACCAATGTCAAAACAACAACTGAACAACAGTTTGACCTTTTGTTTGCTGCTTATCAGTAAACATAGTAACAGTCTTCTGCGTGAAAGCTGAATGCTAGCCTGCATGTCTCACTGCCAGATCATATAACAAGCCTTGGAAAACAAAGGGGTTTGCCAGGTATCCAAGAATATCTTTTCCAACAGATGCTCGGGTATTCTTGACTGTGTCAAAATGGCATCTTGTCCCTGCACTAGTTGGAGATGGAAAGTCTGCCACCCTCCGCCCCACAGTTACACATCACCTTTGTGGCTTTTGGGATTCAGCTACGCCCTTCTTTTCACACAGCTTCAGAGATCTAGTTCTCTGTTTTACATCTGTCAGAGTACAGAATGCAGATACACTCAAAGCTACATAGCTGCTCAAGATTCTTTACTTGCTTTCTTCACCTGCTGTGAGACTTTTTGTTACTTCTTATACTTCTATCTGCAAAAATGTATCCCTACAGCCTCTGTGCCTGCCTCAAGGCACCTTGAGACCTGAAATAATCAAAACAAACTCCTACTATTCAGTCATTTTCATAGGTATCAAAGGGAGAATTTTACCAGATGTGGTTTTTCCTTTATTCAACTGTTAAAAACATCAAAGTGCCTGAAATACTTCTGAATTGGCAGATTTATATGCCATTCGACTTCCAATCCTCTTCTTTTCTGGCATCAGCTCCTACTGTCCGTTTTGCATTAGGACTTCAATTTGCCCTCTCACTTCAACCCTCTCAGGAAACTTCCTTTTTATCTCCTTCCTGACATACTCCTGTCCTTTCAACTTATGAGGTTTTTCCACAGCATCCCCTTTTTCCTATGCTATCCTTTGATGTTAAATAGTTCCACTATTTAACAGTATTTCACTGTTTCACTCCAGAGATGACAGAATACTTGCAGTATCGTTCACTCAGACATATTGCTTGATAGGAACAGTTTAACTTACAAGTATACTGCTTTGTAGCCTTGTATAATTGCCTCAAATCCACACCACACTGTATTTTAAAAGTTTTATTTAACTTAGAATGACACTTCTATAATGCTCCACTTATGAAACAAAGCCACCACACTACTTGATAAAATGCACAGATAAGATGTTTCACAATCAAGTTGCGAGGTACTTGCCAGGCAGAACATTGGGAAAAGTGTACATACAATGGAAGCAATTTTGCTATATTCTACATGTTTCTCTTGTAAATACATTTGAGCTGTTAAGAAGGCAAATGCTCCTTTTTAAAAAGAATCCAAGTCCTCTTTTCCATACAGTTCAGCCTGGAAGTGGCATAAAGGCGTCAAGAAAAAGAATGCCACAAAATAGACTAAAGGAACCATCCATGATTGCACTATCCTGCCCTGCAGAGGCAAAATACATTCATGTAGAGATTAAAAGTCACACATCATGGAATTAAGACACTAGACAGCGAGGCAGTTTGTACTTGCTCTAGAGAAAACATTCCCACAGCAAATTATTTTAAGACACTTGAAAGCAATCTACTTTGAAAGAAAAAAGCACCATTAAAAACATTGAGGTATTTGAAATGCTGTTGGGCCTACGGGGAAGAGTTGTTTTTACATGCTATTTGACAGTGGGAAATCTCAGAGTACAAGTGCATGTCTGGAAAGGGAAGAGGCAGCAGTTTACTGCTCACAACAGGGATTCAGTATGGCGTGAATGTCTCTGGTACTGTACTGAGGACAGAAATTCACCAAGCAGTATAGAAGCATGTATGTGTGTATAGAAAGAATCCTATTATAGCATGTAAAGATTTTCAAATGTTTTAAAATTAGAACATTGGAAACCTAATTGAAGGAAGTGGAGAAATCAAGACACTGCTAGGTTAATTTACCTGTTTTCATCTAGTTCTGTATTCTGCTCTTTTAAACACAAGAGTATGTCACGATGGCCTCTTACTTTCTGTAGGCATGTCCCAAGAGCCAGTTGCTTTTCTAGCAAATACATGTGCCAAAATAAAGGCTGAAGGTATACCCTTCATATGACAAATATATTAAAGGCCTGATTTTCCATAAAAATTAGTATGCGGTGTTACCTTCCACTTACTCACTGTAGTATACAAGATCACTAAAGAAATCTCTACAACCCAAGCAAGCCTATTTGCAACCACACTGAATGGCCTTTTCCATGGTAACCTCTCATTTGAACACTACTTTCTTTTAAGACACTCATGAAGTAATCCTTTCAACTCTGTGGAAAGGTGGAAATATAAAGCAAGTAAGTGACTACTGGCCTTAGATGCATCTGTGGACATTATAGAATTCCTTCAAACAAGAGTTTTTGTCCACAATACACAGCTCTACCCAGCCTATTCCCTGTTCAAAGAGCTCACTGTACTGTATTTAGCAAAGATCCAGCCAGTAGTCAAGAACTCGAGCAGACTTGCACTGTGTTTCAGATGCTGCTGCCTCTACTGCATTTTTTGATCCAGGTCAAGCTGTATAATTCTTAACAGCATAATAAATCCCTGCTACTTGCCAGCTGCACACAGCATTAAGACCACCAGTTTGGTACCCTGACTGCCCTTCTTTCAGGCAATCTTGGTGGTGCCCCTCTAAATCTGTCCCTGTCATATACTTACTACACTCCATCAGCATGAAAACACATTTACATATTTAGTAAATTAATCACCATAATAATTACCATAATCTGTAAATATTTCATTTTCCACTGATCACTAGGGGAAAACTCCTTTGCTCCTAGAAATTCCAGCAAACAAGTACCAAGTGAAGAAAAAATGTTTTTAATCTGAAGAGTGAGAGGGAGAGAGAAGATAGCTGATAACTCCTTTGTTTCCTGGGCTCCAAGGGTACCAGTTCCTCTAATTCTCCATTATCTGCTGCATTACAAATGGCACACACTGCTGTGCTAAAACAATAAATCAGTACAAAATACAGCTTTATTTCAACTTGAAACTTGTGCAATTGTGTGCTTATATTGCTATCAAGGCACAGCTCCAGTCCTCAATGGGACAATTATCTTTTAAAAGGAGAAGAATCTGCTGGGGAGCAAAGGCAAGTTCAAGTCTCCAGTCCTCCATCACTCCCCACCTTTTCAGCCAATGAGAATGTAATGAACTATGTATAGAACATGTCCATACATCTATGGATAACTGAACACTCACATTTCAACAATCTAGATTCCTTAAGTTTCTTATTGTAGACTATTCACTAGGAGGGAAGGACAGAGTAGAACTAAAACAATAGTTTTCCACGACACAATCCCCATTAGCCCTCTACTCAGCCCACTGCACTTAGATCCTATATAAATGGCACTTAAATCTGTTTAAACTTTCCATTGTGCAAATGATTTAGATAACCCCATAACATTTGGCTATTAGACAAGGAATCTATCATTAAGCCCAAGGCTCCAGTTAAATACAAAAAGGCAGTTAATACTGTGATCCACATCCCAGGAAAGTTACTGGCAAATGCCATTAATTTTCTGGTGCATGGTAAAAAATTTTCATAAGAAACAACTTTCTGATATTACCAACCTTTTTGTGCCATTAAAAAAATTTGAGATTCGGGTTTTTTTAAGAACTTGTTTAAGAGCTTCCAGCTCCTGTTGATTGGCCAAAGAGAATCCTGGCCCCTGCACCATACCCGAGTCCAGCTCTAAGTGCCCTTCCTCCAGCACCTACCATTAACAGAACCATCAGAACAAGGGTAGAGAGCAGCCAGATATCCCTCCATCATGCCTGGGTGCAGCTCAGCTGAGGACCACTTCCCCACACTGTTGTATAATGGTTAGAGTATCAGAAACAGGATCTGGGAGACCCAGGTTCAAATCCCCTCTCTACCATGGCAGCTCCCTGGGTGACTTTGAACCAGTCACACACATTCAGCCTAATTTATCTCAGAGGGTTGTTGCGAGGATAGAGTGGAGGACAGAAGAATGCTGTAAAGCTGCTTTCAGTCTCCACGGGGGAGAAACGCAGGTATAAATGAATAAATAAAATTCCTGTGAATTACTCTGCGAACTAATCTGAAAAACAGGAATAAAAACATATTTCATCTTTTATCTTGGATTACATATTAGCATTGACACACAAACAACAGAGTCTCGAGGCACCTTGAGATGGACTTTAACATAACGTTTTGAAAGCCAGATGCATACGTGGGCTCTGGCTCACAGGCTCCCCCCTCACAATCCATAAATGTATTGGAGGGAGAGCCTTTAAAAATAAGCATGAATGCTTGAGCTATAATACATTTGTTAGTGTTTAAAGGCGCTGCATGACTTGTGTTTTAATTTTTTATCTTATCTGAGCCACCTTGGAATGGGGCAGGGGTATAACTAATAGAGACAACCATGTTTTCTGGGGTGACAAAGAGGTGAATGCTGGAGTGCCCTAAGCTCCTTACAATAAAGGTAAGATAAAAATAATACAGAGCCACCCTGCCTTACTCTGGCCTCACCAATCACAAGGCCAAGAAAAAGTCTCAAAGGCACTTAACAGGACAGCTAATGCATCTTTGTTCTTCTAAAAAGAAAAGACCAAGAAAAATGCAATGAGAAGATTTCAACATTGGGATGGAAGTGCAGAAAACCTTTAAAATGCCCCTATTTGGATGTAGCAGAGATTTGCAATAAAACCAAAGTTCAATAATTCTCTCTGGCATGGCTGTGCAACATTAAGTCACCCTAGTACCTAAAGGAGCATCTCCCAACCTTTTGGGTCCCCTTGTAAACTTCATGTCTTGAGCCTTAACCCACCAACAACCATTTCTTCACTAGCTGTGTGCACAAAATGTTCACTTATAGTTGCTCGCACAAAGACTGCTGGTGGCACCTCAGGCTCCATGGATTAAGGTACTAATCCAGCACAGGTGTTGGAAGAAAACTAGAAAGGGTCATCTTCCTAAAAATCAGCCAGTCAGGAAAGTGACAATAAGGGGAAGAAGTAGTGGCTGGGGATTCCTACTTGCCTCTGCTTCCTTGCAGCTGCTCTACATGAGGTGACTCAAGTTCCAAACTTCTACCACTAGAAAGAAAGTGCCTGCAGCTCAGCCTACAGGATCTTCTCCCTCTCTTGAAAGTCAAGGCTTGTATTCCATGACATTGTTTCCATTGCACTTCTCTCTGGCCACTGCAGAGGCTTTCCTCTGCTGTTAGCATTTCTGCATGTGCCAGATCAACGTTCTTCAAGGAACCCTGGGGTGTGTGGATAGTCTCCGTAGCAGCTTGAGAGAACTGTGATGGAATGATATCATAGGATCCAAGCCTATGCTTCTAGCTGTCACCACACTTCCGTCCCCTGGTTTTAGAATCATTCTCTTAAAGAGTCTGCAATGGAATGGAAAAGCATATTCCTTCCTAAGCTCTGTACTGACCCAATGATACCCTGACAATTAAGGTGTACTCATTCCATCGACAATCCCTATGTAGCAGTACAGTGCTCTGCTGACTGATTATTCACACATCACTCAATGACCCATAGCTGAATGTATGAACATCCACCACAGAAAAACAGAAGATCCGAAGTTGTGTCTAGTGCTATGAAAGCCTTGTTTGTGGTATCTAATCTGTAATGGCTATTTCATACACCTGTGAGGATCGCAGGCGTCAAGTGATGAATATACAGAGGCGTAAAAGTCACCTTCACATTTGGGTCTTTTCTGTCGATCCTGTAGATGAGTGCTAGGTTTGCAGTATGGCTTAACAGACTGTGCGTTCTACTCTCCAGCTTCCAGCTGTCGAGACCTATCTACCTTAAGACAGTGATCATTAGACGAGCTAACTCAGTGTGACTGATATAGACTCTAAACAATGGCTTCAGTTGAGTGCTGTGGTGTGGAGGAGCCCAAAGTAATGAACTGGATCCAGTTGCGCAGGAAGCCCCGATTGTATTGACCTGTGTCAACTGCCATCCCACAAAACAGTCTACGCCCAGAACTATCCCGCAAGGCTATCCGAGCTTCCCTCTCTGTCACATTGTAGCTGATGTTCAAGAGCTGAATGAGGAGGACGTAGCCCATTCCAGAGGTCACAATGGTGCAATACCATACACAGGTGAATGACAGTGCAGAACTAGAAGCAGAGAACAAAAAACAGGAAAAACATTAAGGTGAGAAAAATTGCAGAAGCAGAGAGAGAGACTGACACACTGTACTGATAATCCCTTCTCACTTTCATATCGTAGCAAAACAAATTACAGTCTCCCCTTAAAACATCCAATTCACCAGAACATCTCAATGATTATTTTCCAAAACCACCATGAAGAATGCCCCTTCCACTTCTCCCCTCCTCCATGTTCAGAAGAACCAAACATTCTCCATGTGACAGAGGTTTTTGGTTTAGCAATCTTGTTTCTGGGTTTTTCTGATTTGTTTCTGAGTTGGATTTTTGTTGTTAAAAATCTGTTATTCAATCTGTTCTCTCTGCCCTCCCACGTCTCTTTTTGCTGGTCTGTTTATTTTGAGTATTAATTTTTTTTTAATTGAAAAGTGCCTTTATTTACTGAAGAAATCTGTTTGATTTTACAAATGTAGCAAGCAGCTTGGGAGACTCCAGTGGAAAAAGAAGGGGAAACCCTCAAATCAAATTGATAAAGGAAATAAGATCAGGGCTGTAACAATGCAGAAAGAACTGCTGTTCAACAGACAACGTTCTTATTCTATGCAATGCTCTGGCCAACCAGAGAGCTGCCATCCAGGTTGGCCAAGTTGCTCTCAGGTGGCCAACAGTCTACAGATAGCCAATGAATTATGTTTCACATTTAGCACTTAGGATACCTGCTGAAGCCATCTGCAAGTCAGCCTTTCATCAGGCATTTAGAAAGTTACAATATTAACATTCCTTATCAGAAGAATCCATACAGACACACTGTTGCCATGCTAAAAGAAGAGCCGATTTCTCCACTTCAGATAAGTGGCTCAAAATAAACCCTTAAATTTATACTGATTTGCTCCCACCGGCTATGGTGAGAATATCTGTGTCAGTACTGTTTTTGACATGTACCACTATTTCCCCAGTAGCAGTATGGAGTACCCAAATTGCCAAAGTGTTAATTTCAAGAATAGGATAAGATGACATTACTGGAATCGAACCATACATACCATTGTTTGTCCTATTTATACAACTGGGATAATCATTTAATAGGGATGAAATAGGAGGAGCAGAAAGTCACATAAAGATGGCCTGCAAACCAATATGAAGGCAGGGCCAAAGGTGAAACGGAGTTCTGTAAGGAGGTGGCCCATCTTCTGCTTTGAAAGCCCCCTCAAGAGAAAGAATGCCAATATGAAATGTAAGCCACTTCTACCCCTGGCGTGGCGCATATAGAGGGTGTGTACATAGGCCTGGGAACTGGAGCATGATGAAACTGGGAAGTAAGAGAGACAGTGTCAGGAAAGACAATGATAAAAGAGGAGAGCATCTGGGCAGACAAAGCAATCCAAATGGCAAGGGAAAAGGAATGAAGAATGCGGTTTATTTGGAAACCTTAGCATTTGAGCATGGGATGAAAGAGAGACCACCACACCACCAAGCCGTATCAACTTTATCCTGGGAAGCAAAAACATTTTATGGTTAATGCACAACACTGACCAAGCCCAGCCCTAGCAATCCAACAAGAACAGAGCTTTATGCTTGCTTCAGCCACAGAGAGACTCCCCCTTAATACTATTTGGACAATTCACACACACACACACATTCAACCTTGTAGTTCTGAAGATTTAATGGCACAAGACTGAGGAAGAAGGGGTGATCCCACCCCCCTCCCAATCCATGCTCTTTCAGGAGCAGAGCTTTCAGGAGCAACACCCCCCCCCCCCGGTAATGCTGTTCCTGAGGTCTGCTGGCACTCCAGAACAAAATTTCAGGGGACTCATTACAGTTTGGGAATGGGAGGGGGGAGCATGAAAGTTCTGACCCTCAAAGTCCAGATGACTCCCCAATATGTTTAATCTATAATGCTTGTGCCTAAAAAAGCATTAATATTTCTGAACTGCCAGGATGACATTCAGGAGAGGGCAGCAGAAGGGACCCAGCCTAGAGCACTGTCAGAGACAGAAGGGGTCAGGCTGCCAGTCCCTTCATCAGTTACAGAGCACTTCTCTCACCTGTAGTCTGCATAGACCCCAGGGCAGTAAAACAGCGCCTTGACGGTAGCTTTTCCCTTGCAAATGGTGTCCAAAGTTAAAGAAATCCCATATAGTGAGGTGAGCAGGAAAAGGGAGAGAGCGAGGATAAAGGCTTGGTGGTTGTGTTCTCCAACACAGCTGTTAATCCTCCAAGGGGCAAAGGAAATAAAAACACTTTAATATAAGAACAACCTAAAACATCCCTAAGTATTTTGCCTCATTCTGCTTAAGGATCCTCTACGACTGTTGAAAAGTTGTAAGTAATACATACTATTGGCTGTTAGACAGTAACTAGACCTTCATATAAACTATACCTTTGAGACATGCTTATGTAGAGAGGGACCTGAAGAAACAACCCATAATACTTGAGGGAAGCTAAAAGGCTATTAACCATAAAGGATAAAATCCCAGTGGACTGTTTCTAGGCACCAAGTAAGCAAATGAGAAATGCTAGAAAACTCTGCTTTGCTGTCCAGCAGAGTTGGGGCCAGCGCTGTGCACATTCTGCCTCCTAACCTAGTAGGTATTGCCAGCATCTGGAAAGCTGGGGCTTTTACTGTAACAAGTTCCTACTTCTCATGTGGACAGAGACCAATTTAGAAAAATGAAAGCTCAGAAATCAGCTTCACTTTGAGGATACATGCTATTTTCCCACCTACCTCAGAATGCCCTGTCCTATTCTTCTGTTTAGATACTTGGAAGAAAACATTCCCAGACTTGGATCTTCATGGCAACATAAAGTATATAAATCAGTGTACAATTAAGTGTGCAAATCTGGCTGACTACAGATGTGAATCTACCCCCCCCCCCCCGACTACATGCTGCCTGGAATGAGACTGCTTAGGTATCCAACAATTTCTTTTTTTTTAAATCCCCAGGTTCAGATTTATGTCACTACCTCAACTTCTAGTTTTAGAACCTCTCAACATCAATGACAAAAAGACCCCCAACAAATTCTGAATGTAGATAAACGAAAGATTAGACTTGGAAGCCCAATCAAGTCTTAAGTGGCCATGCCCACCAAACTAAAGATGCCAAAAGCTCCCATCCAAATTAGAAACATTGAAATGGGAACCACAGCTCACAAGTGGCACAGGTATTAGAAAGAAACATGACACTGAACCTTCAAGAAACTTACCAGACACAGTGGTGGTCCAGTCTCTTCACACACCTGCCACATATCCGGCAGTGGCCAGCTCGAGCAGGCCTAACAAGCCGACACTTGGGGCACCAGTCCTCCATGCCCCCACCTGCCTCCTTTTTCAGCTGGCTCTCAGTGTGACTGTTTGTAGCAACGCCAGACAGAGCTGCTCTGTAAAGCCCATTGGCGTTCCCCAGGCCATTCCAACTTGGGACGATGTTGCTATTGTCTTGACAAAGTGCTTTGTCACTGCTCATTTGGCAGCAAAGGTAGCCAGGGTCTCTCTTGGCTTGAGACAGAGCCACAAGCATGAGGATTAAACCACAGGTGAGAAGCATCACCTGGCTGTGTTCCACATGGCCTTGGGGAACCACTTCCTGGAGGAACACAAAGTACATATAGCCCAGGGAAAAAAGCCCCAGACTCAAGAAGAAGAGAGTTCGGCCCTTCTTCCTGTGTGTGAGGTAGTAGTACCACAGCACCAGTACAGGAAGTGATATCAGGATGACGACAGCCAGGAGGAGGTGCAAGGCTGCTATGTGAAGGAAGACAGGCAGCAGTATAATGGGTGGAAGGAGGCTGATATCAATCTTCACAGCACCTCTAAGCCATGGGAAGCGAAAGCGGTCCGTGAAGGTGTCTGCAATTCTCTCTAAAATCCCAGGGGGCAAAGGTCTGCAAGTCAGCCACCTGTTAGGGAATTTATTTATTTAGAATGTTTATATACCCCATTCCTTTTTCCCAACCCTGGACAGATGGGTGATAATACAAAAATAACCATCTATTAAATAATGAGCACACATCATTAAAAGAGAATCATAAAAATGGAGGAGAGAACAGATTTCTGCTCACATAAAAATGAAGAAGATAGATATCTGCGTGATCATCTAACACGCCCCATCCCTTTATGTCAGTGTTTCTAAGATTCAACCACTTGGGATGTTTTCGTATGCTGTAGGAGACATTAGTGCGTTTTTAAAAACAGAGAGGACACAACCATCAGTTCTCTGGTGTGAATACACATATCTTATGTTAAAATGCATGTCTTTCCCAATACATGTTTACCTCATACATGGATCAGTGTCCACACTAAAAATGAAGCCTGAAGCAGCCCCATCCCTTCCATTCCTACCCAGAAATCTGACCAGCACTGCCTAAAATTGCATCTCATCAATGCCAATCAATTCAAAACTCATGAGAATCCCTCACTGTTCTGTTAGGATAGCTCCAAGAACAGGCCAAAACTATAATGCCATGGGAAAATCCAATTCTAGGAATCAAAACGTGTCATACTTTTGCTTGAGCTTTCACTTGTTCTGGGAAAAATGCCTCTGTGGATGGGGGAAAAAATCTGTGGCTTTAGAACAGGGCGTGACAAATCCCAGGCACCAGGTCTCTATTGGCACCGAGAAATTTCATTGTGGTGCCAAGTATCTTGTGGCAGCAATAATGAGAAAAAAATTGGCACGTAGCCCTGAAGGATGAAATAGGAGTCTGGCTCCTAAAATTCAGGGCTGCCTTCTAAAGCCAAGGGAATTCTACCAAGGCCTACTTTAAGAAATTCTCCACCACTTATGGCAAATCGCCTCAAGGAGATAAAGGTACAGTATGGGTTTATAGTGCTTTTATAATACTCTAGGACGTGTGGTGATTTTGTTTTAAAGCTTCTGGCACTCTCAGATTAGGATCCAACTGCATTTTTAAAATACACTCAGAGCCTGGCTAGACTCTGTGCATCATAATGGGAGAGAATGGCTGCACTTGTTTCCATCCTCACTTGTTGGGAAGCTGAATGCAATGCTACTATACATTAATAATGCCAGCACACAAGGGCCATTCTAACACAGTACAATCAAGGTGGATCAAAAAGATTACTCAGGAGGGAAGGCAAGAGCTTGCAGCATGAATAATTTAAGCATTCACTTTAGTGGATATACCGCTCAGCATAGGCTGCTAGGAGGAGGAGGAGATTCCTCTGCTCCTGGTGCTGTCTCCAGTGCAGCAGATTATTTAAAAAGTAAAACACATTGGATTGGATAGAATTTTCATATCATGAACAGAACACCGGTTGCTATCTATGAAGATGGTATGCTGCCATCTATCAGGGTGGTTTCACATACTACAGTCCCTGCAACCCACACCAGCGCCATCTTCAAATGTCACTGCCTCTCCAGCCATTGGGGATGGCTGCAATGCTGGCACAGGAGACAGAAGTATCAGCAAGAGCAACACTGGCATAGAATGGTCACCTCTTGCTATACCACCATCACATAAAGACAGCCTCTCCCAGATGCAGCTACAACTTACAAGCATCTTTTGTGACCCATACAGCCAAGCTCCTAAAGTCACTTCACAAAGTTTGTGTAAATACAGAAATAACATCTATTCGTCCAGTAGGAAGAGCCCGTTTCTCCCTTCATGCAACTACAATGAATCAAGTTCTGGCTGGGGTACCATGCCCAAGTATGAATGGGGAAACACTTGCAGAGCTTCCCAACAACACAGGTACATTTGTTTACAGAAAAAGAAAAAAGACACCTTTAAATCTCTAATGCTCCACAGCACAGGATTTTTATTGCCTTCTTGCTTTTGGAATCTGTTCCTCATCCTGACCACTGGGACTGAGCAGGCAGGCTCTCCCAAATTTGCATGGCATTTACCACTTTTCTCTTTTCCTGATAGGCCACCTGTGTATGGTATATAGCAATTCAACAGGTGAAGCTTTTTAAGCACTAAAAAGTAGCATAGGAGCATTTTTTAAAAAGCAGTTGCCAGAGGCCACAAAGGAAATTCACTCAGAGAAACTCAGGACTCATTAGAGGGAAGGGAACAGGAATGTGCATCAGGGGTTTGAGTTCTGAGTTTGTGGCCCAGACAGAGACTTTTTTGACACAGCGCCTTTCACAGAGACAGAGAAGTACAGGCAGGTGGCTCCACACCATAGGATCACCCTCAAAGAATTCCAGCTAGAGATAAGTTTCACAGGCCCCCCTCTACTCCCCCCAGCCCACCTTTCACTGCACTCATCGAGGTCCTCACAGTTACAAAGGCAGGCCGCCAGGTGGCTCCTCTCCCCCGTCCGGTCGAGGTACTCGCAGCAACAGAGGGGATCCTCCACCTCGAGACCTTTAGGTTTCTTTTTGGGAGGTTTCATCGCGCCTCCTCTTCCTCCTTGGGCAGCCGCAATACCTAGACAGCAAAAGCGGGGGGGAAACCCACCATCCTTGGGAGTAGAAAAGAAAAAAAGCATGATCCTGCTTAGGAACTTTTACATTAAAGGCGCATTTTGGAAACAGCAATCCACAGCCACGGATGCCCCATTCTAGCTCCACTATAACCCAACTAGCGCAGACACGCCCCGTCCGCTTACTCAGCAGCGCCTCCACCCCGCCCAGGCAGAACAGAGCACCACACCTGTCGCTTCCACCCAACCCACGGCTCTTCTTGCACTCCAGCCACCTCAGTCAGCCGCAGAAAATGCAAGAATTCCGCGGCCGAGTCCAAAGCGCTCCTCCCTTCTTCGGCAACCCCCATTGGATGAATCCCCCAACAGCTCCACCTGCTCGGCTCGCGAGCCACCAGCTCGCCCTTCTGGCGCTCTCCCCTAAGCGTCCTCCCGGCGCTTTGAAGCTTCCGGCTTCCAAAGAACGCCGGGCTCTTCCTCTTGTTACGTCACAGAGCGCGGTCCAATGGCTGCGGGCGGAACGGAGGCGCCTCGGAAACCCGATTTAGTCCTGGACGTTCTATGAGTAATAAGGAACATGCTTCCCTATTTGATTCGCGTGCCGGGGGGCGTTTAGGCAATAGAGACCGACAAGTGAAAAGCGCCTTTCCTGCCTACGTGGGCAAGGGCTGCTAGAACTCCTGGCGGCGCCTGACTTCGGATCAAACGGCATTTCCCCGTTTCACTTGTTTGTATAGGGCGTGGGCTTTGCCACTCCCAGGACTAGCTCCGAGAGCGGCGGGAAGGTTTGTGTTTAATTCGCGCTTGTCCTCAAACGCTCCAGAATTTCCTGCATAAAAATTAGGATAGCATTTAAAACAAATTTTAAGACCATTCAAGCAGTAGAATATTATTTATCTTCTAAAGGGTCGGTCGCATCTATGCACGTTTGCGAGTGAAGAAATCAATGGCTCGGGGAAGCAGTATTGCGCGCTAGAAAAAGAGAACTCGACTTCGCTTCTTCCCGATTTGTCAGCATTGCCATTAAAAATAGTTTCAGGTGGGTAGCCGAGTTGATCTGTAATCGAAGATCAAGTTCCGGGTCCAGGAGCACGTTAAGACCAATCTAGCTGGTCATTAAGATGCTATTGGACCAGGATCGTGCCTTTAAAAATATTTTCTTTAAAAATCTGCTGCCTGCGTATTAATGGATCAGACAATTTTTAAATAAATGGACAAAAGAGTAGAGCCCTAAAACAGCGCCAGTATTATAGTTCCCATCCACATTCTTGCACCAAAGACCAGGCTAAACACCCAACACCAACAGGGTAGCTGACTGCGCTACAGCTCCTGCTCTGTTCATTTGCTCTTCAACAGCACACTGTGCATTAACAGAGTGATTATTGACATTTAAGACGTGGTTGTGCACAGCTGTAACTCAACATTAACTGCTTGAATAAGGAATTATGAAGGGCAGCAAACTAACAACGTTTTTAAGAAAGATATCCAGCAAATGTAAAACAGTTGGGACATAAACAGCTTTGACAGCTCAAAATGGCAAGGTGTCACATTTATAGTTGCTACCACACTCCATCAAATGGGGAGGATTTGATACATGCTTGCACCATGATAAATAAGAATAGGATTAACAAGTACCTGGTACTCATCTACAGGGAAGGAACATCTTTCTACACCAGTTATAACTTTTGTTCATCCTGTGTTGCAAATACAGCTTGGGTGTGGCTCAAAGAGCCAAAGAACTCTTGGCCTATGGCTGGCAGCCCGGGAGTTGGAGCTGTGCTTGCTTGTAAATTTTTTAATCTATATTTTTGTAAGCTACTTGGGAGTCTGCAGTGGGGGAAAAAGCAAGCTATAAATACCCAAATAATCAAAACATTTCTTCCAGCTGCTAACTTAAAACTCACACAAGTGCAATAATATAGTGGCATCTGATTTCCACATATAGATGCTACAAGATAGCTGATTGTTTTCTGGTTAATGAGTCATATCTATCCCTTAAAAAAACTGCCAAGAATTGCACCTGTGTCTTGTGAGCTGTGCTTGCATTTTCTAATTCATTTTCCAGAGGCCTGAATCAAACCTAATTGTTTTAATTGGTAGATTAAATAACCTGTTGTGTTGATGTCCCAAACAAAGATCTGAGTGTTCACACTTTGAAGTTCAACACTATGCTACAAATATCATTGCCAGTGCTGACCATATTACTGACACTTCAAATTAGGATTTACATATTTGAACTGGCATAGATAAGCTCGGTGATAGACTTCTCACATTAAATACCAGTAACGGAAGAGGAAAGGGCAAGTTACTCATACTTCCTTTTCCACCTGTTGGTGACACAGAATGGCTTTTCAGGATGAAAACCCCTCTTCTTACCAACCGACCTTGCATTCAAGGAATTTTTGACGGATAATTTTCTCACTTCCCTAGTCACATTCATTCCTGTTTTTCAAGACCCCTGTTATTTTAGCTGTGTGGCCGAAGTATTAGGATGGTTTGAGCATCCCTAACAGCTACATTATCTACAATAATTTCACACTGCCTTTTTAGACTTAATTACATTCTCCTGATGACACGCACAACTGTGCAAAGGACCTGTAAAGAAGCTTCAGTAAAGCGGAGTCAAAATAATTAAGCTTGAACAACCCAATACTGCCATTTATCAGCTTTATTGGATCCTTTCATGATAGTGGAACACAGAAACATTTCTGACTTGGTACAAAGTTTCCCATATGTAAAACATTTATTATCTCCATACATTTTATATAAAATGACTGACATGGTATACATTTCAAATACAAAAAAGCACAAAGGACAACATCACAGAAAGTGCCTTCATTTATCTCTCACCTGATTATCTATTCAGGACTTCAATTCCTATGCTTTATAGTCTATGAAATGTCTGGCTTGACACTAATTACTCCAATACAGTTCTGTCTGCACTGTACACTAACAAGCACCTTCTTGGTTTTTAGAAGAAGAGTCAAGGTAGTTTTGGTCAAGCTGTTAAAGCTATTTTCCTATACAATAAGAAAGGCACTTGAAGAAAGACGAGAGAAAATCAAAACCCTAAAAATAGAAGTCACAGTTCTAGTTTACAGCTTACATAGAGTGTCCGTGATTTTACCTGCACCCACATTTTCAGTCAATCTGCAGTACAATCCTAAGTAGAAGGCTGTAACTCTCCCCTGGATTGCAGTTCTACTCTCCTAGAATCAGCTTTAGAAAGGCTACTGCATTTCTCCAGTGGCTCGGTTGGTTGTAACATAACTCTTCTTAGTACTAGCATAACAAGATCATTCCCATCTCAGGTTATTTATGAAGAACTCTGTGCAATCAGATGAAAATCAGATGAATACAATTACTGCTGTCTTCAAAAACAATTCAGGGACTCAGGACTTTTGAATATAGCTTTCTTCTGCATATGGATACTCCCTGAGAAATCCTGAGAGCTGAAATGATAGTGGATAGGAAGAGGTAAAATTGCAGTGACCCTGAAGAGAGGGAAATCTGCAAAGGAAATCTGGATACAAACAGGTATCTAGGACATACACAAAGCATATAAAAATGGCTTGTTTTTCAGAGTTGTTGAACATACATGGAAGAATATGTAGACAATCGTCAGGTGCGACAATCTTTGTAAAATAATATGTATCGCCTCTTTCATGATGTTGATGATCTTTCAAAATCTATATTTCTTTCCATATCACACTGCTTTTCCAAGGATTTCCTCTGCAATTTCACATAATTAACAGACCACACAGTTTATTACTCATTCACACCAATTATTCACACTTGAGGAAATCGTTCACAAAAAGACATCAAATGGATCAGGAGGATTCACAGAGTAACAGGAAATTTTAAAAAAACAAATGAATTTTACAGATATCTGTTTATTAGAGGTGCAAATTGAGTCCTGTGCAAAAATTGAGAGGAAAAAGGTTTAGCAGTTTCATCACCAAAACAGTATCTTCAGTCTCCTATTTTGGTGACATCAACTTTCAGGCTTCCCATTTTTGGTCTTGTTCAGGTGATCAAAGCTGTTTTGAAGCTTAGAAAGAGAATTCTTCAGCTGTAGAGACAAAGGACTCAATTGAAATTTCCAAGAGTTTCTTCCACCAATATCATTATATCAAAGTCTAAACAATGGTCCCTGAGTGTGGATCAAAAAATCTGCAACATGAGGCAATGTACAGATAGGGAGTATTTTTTCTACATGCCTGAGGGAAATGCCAGGTTTACAGAAAAATATGAAATGTAAACACACACACATTAGGGTTAAAAAACAACACTAAAATCATAGAAGCAATACTGCTTCTTTAAGAAAAGAATGTCACTGAGATCTTGAAAAACAACATCAAGATCTTGGGGGCTATTTTGGGGGTTGCTAGGCAATGCCCAAACAACATTGTTTATTGTTGGAGTGGGCGTAGGGTGGAGAGAAACAGAGAGGCTAAAGATCTAGAGGAGTTAGCCATGTTAGTCTGTAGTAGCAAAATCAAAAAGAGTCCAGTATCATGCATCTGACGAAGAGAACTTGATTCTCGAAAGCTTATGCTACAATAAGAGAGGCTAAAGAAACTGAAAGATAACAAGAAAGGGTAGTTATGTAGGTGGATGGACTGGAGAAAATAAAAGACTGTTAGTGGAAGGGAAAGCTGAAGATTGTGGGGCAGGGAGACAAAAAGAAAGTGGTAAGTGGGTGGGAGAAAAGCAAAGGAGAGGCTGCAGGTACTGCCAGGGGGAGCAAAAAGAAGGATGAAGAGGGGAAGAGGAAATAAGATTCTACCTCCACACGAACAACTCCTTGTAGATCCCACATTTAACTGTATAATAGTAGACTGCTTATTACATATAAATCACAAGCATGACATAGGCTACCTTCATGTCACTATAGGATTTCTTCAAATTTTATTACAATTCTGGATGTATTTTAATGAAGTTAGCCACAAAGGAAAAAACAAGTTTCTACAAGTGGCTCTATGCAACTCAATTAATGATACAACATTACTAAAATTTAACAACAAACAGTGCAACAACAGCAGAATGTACTTTAAAAAACATGGAGCAGAACACAGCTACATCAAAGATTTGTGGCCTTCCCATTCTCTATTTGACATGTGGACACCTCAATCCAACCTCCAATCCATATTCTAACCCTAAAGACTCAAATAGATTAAAACTGAAAGGGACATAAGGTCAATGGGGCTCCATTTTGTATCCATTGTGCAGTCCTGTAATTTTTTAAGCAAAGAAATACACTTTCTTTATAATTTTTTATTGGGATGCAATGAATGCTTTAACAGAAAGGAAGAAACAATGACCAACAAATGCTGGAACATTATGTTTTTGCATAAATACACAGAGGAAAAATATTCTGTCAGATCTCAGCCTCAGTGCTCCCTCAGTTTCGAGGTCAAAATATTTCAAGTTCAGGAACTCCAGTGTTCTGTGATTGAGGGGGCATGACTTCAAACACAACAGATTTTTACATTCTGGTTTCAGTTGGTTTGCATATGAAAACATGACGACATAGCATTTCAATATTCAGTGGTATTTTTAGTAAGGCACTTGAATTTTAATTTGTCCCTCCAATTATGCACATTTTATTTTCACATGTACAAAGGCCACAAAAGCATAAGAAACAAGAGCGCCTACCTGTTCAAGTAAAGCGATAGAGTCTCTCAGCACCCCTTTCACATGCTGGACTTTATCTGTATCAGACTGAGGGATTTTCTCTCTGGATGCCATATTAAGGGCTAACCTGAGAAGAAAACAGAACTGTTAGACTTGGAACAAATGTTCGCCTGATGCTACCAAAAAAATCCCACCTCCCCTCTACTTTATAATAGCCTGGCGTATACCATTTAACGTTATCACATTGTCTGTTCACCATTTACATAATATTTGTTTGCTTGGGCTTTTTCCTCTGGTTTGGGCTCGCATCTGCTACAGATTATTTCCAAGCTTTGTTGCCCATCCATTGTCTTTCCATAGTTTCCTTGTGCTTTCACAAACCACCTTCAATATTTCTGGGGGTATGGAGCTAAAGTAAACAAGCCTTCCAAGTGGAAGGTGTGCTGCGCTTCAAAAGGTGATAGCCACTTTGGTACCATTTTCCCTGCTATGTTTTCCCCAAGCTGCCATTTTCTCGCCCATTCCACCATGGGATGCAGTAGCTAGCATGCTTTTGCATTATAACACTATCTATTAGATCCTCTGAATTCCCAGCTTTCTATTTTTAAAAAGTCTCTTTTTTTCACTGCTTTTTCCCCTTTCTATCTCTGCAACAAAAGGGGCTAGAGACTTGCTTTTAAAAATAATGAAACTCAGTTTAATAAAAAGATTGTTATGTTACAATATTTCTGGCTATTGCTGATTTTAAAAAATGATAAAGGCCCCCAGTGGCATGGACTATGTGTAAAATGGTGGCTTTGGAGAAACAGGGCAGGGAAACTGGAGAACCCACCACTGGGAAGCTTTTTTGCTGCTGTGCTCAACTGGCTGCCAAAGCGGTAATGAGAAAACTAAAAGGAATTGTTGCCATGTGGAAGATCCCAAAAGGTAAGAGACATCCAGAGGGACCATCACTATATTCAAGCTGAATGCTCCGAACATTAATACAAACCTACAACAGAGATCATTCCTTTCCATTTAATTGTTATTTCCCAGCTTCAAGCTTATTTATTTATTTGTGTCATTTATAGTCTGCTTTTTTCCCAAGGCAGATTCCACGGTGTGAGATTAATAGAGTCAATTTCAAGGACATTTTAATAAACAATGCAATTGTTTATTTGCAAAGACATAACATCAGCAGAAAACCAATACAGAGTTGAAGAAATGCTGAAAAAGAGAATAAGCAATTCTAATACTGACATATTAAACAACAGAGAACTACTCAGGATCGTACTTAAAGCAAAAGATAGTAGCACATACTTAAATTATCAGATAGTACATAGTAGCACATAGTAGTGAAGTTTATGGTCCCTGTCTCTTTAGTGAAGCATCCTTTTGAGACTACCTCCTTACAGTACATCCCTCCTACCTAAGTAAGAAAGCCCTCTTGAATAGTTCAGTTTTGAATCATTTGCAGAAAGCCAGAATGGGGGCTTTTTCCTGACCTCTTCAGCTAAACCGTTTTATAATGCGAGTGTGTCCAAAGAGAAAGCATATGTGCAGGCAGTTGATTTTCCCCAGGGTGGCACCTGCAAGAGGCTTGATTAGATGAGCAAAGCTGCCAAAGAGAGGTATGCCGGACCAAGAGCATGAAGAGCTTTGTATGTGATAGCCAATACCCTGAATTGAGCCCTGTTACTGACAAGTAGCCAGTGGAATGACTGCAGAAGAGCAGTATATAAACACACTATTGTTGTTGTTAAAAAGAACTTGTTTGCTTGGCACTGTCAGGGAGCTCTGCAAGGGAGTTCAAGGGGCACATCCAAATGACAACTTTCTATCCTGCTGATGTGGTACTGGCACTTAGGAATATAGAAAGTAGGAAGACCTCTGTGTCACTGGGGAAGCTCGTTTTAGCAGATTACCTTGTCCTGATGGGTCCTATATTTGCCCCCATCATTCAAAGAGGGGGGGGGGTCATTGACAATTGCATGTCTGGCCTGCAAGTATTTCAGACACTGACACCTGAATCCTTGAAATCAGAGCTTTCTGGATGTGCCCAAAGAGTTAAAATTTGACATACTTAAGATTATCCTTCTGAATCTAGCATATGAGAAAGAGACAGAGACCTGCAAAACCTCAGAAGGTGAAAATAAAGAAACAGACCAAGGGAAATGTGGATGAAAATAACTGCTATTCTCAAGGTCTTTTGGCAGGATGGGGGGGCCAAACACACTATCCAGTTCTCCCCTCCTCAAATATGAAATGCCTGCCTGGAAAAAAACCCCAGACATCTGCTGTTAAAGGAAAGAAAAGTCACTTACTTTACAGATCCTTCTTCCTGAAGATGAACACGGTAAAATGACTGAGCTGCATTTTCAATCTTTGACAGTTTGAGGAATAATGTCACATTCAGCAAAATCAGTAAGAGCAAGCTGGAAAAAAGGGGGGGGGGTGTCATAATTGTTTCTATTCCTTCTATGGAACATCAGAATGGCCAGAAACAAGAAAACCCAAAAGAAATAAAGGAATAGTATTTTCCTGAAAACACTAACAATATATACTAAGGCTGTTATATTGACAAAAATTATATTTAAAAAAACTTTTCCTCTTCTTTTATAGGTGTATTTTAAAAAGACATTCTGATAATACTAAGTTTATTTATTTAAGATATTTGTATCCTGCCTTCTCTTCTTAGACTCAAGGTAGGTAACAATGCAACAGCAACAAGTCACAGGAACATTGGCAGCCCAGAGCAGGGCATGGGGGCCTGGCCTCAGGCAGGCAGGCTGCAGAGTTAGGTTTCAGCCCAGCTCCAGGACGTCCTGTTGCTGATCTAAAGGTTACTGTGCTCCTACAAAAGAATTTCATAGGGAAAGCCAATATGAAAGTGCTGAATTAAGGTTCATCACTACATCTCCTGCAGGCTGCAATACGGACTTGTGTTTCTTCGCTCCCTATAGGTGTTCACAGATCAACATATATCTGTTTAGATATAATAGTTAGATCTGCTCACAATGTTTCACCTTACACTGGAGTATACTTTACTATGGGTGTACACTTTATGCATTTCATAAAGTGAGCTCTTGACTCACAAAAGTTTATGCTGGAATAAATGTGAGTCTTTAAGATGCCACTGGACTTCTGTTTAAGGTTTTAGCATGGGTCTTAAAGGGAAATAAATGGAGTTCAGTGATGGTGTTCTCTCTATGCATCCTCTAAGCCCAATTCCCCCTGGCTCCCCCCCGCACCAAATCTTTTATGCCAGTAGTCTTCACTCATGAATTATGACACTCAGAAAGTAGGGGTGTGCAATTCGGGTCTGGTATTCCTTTAAAAATACTGACTTGTACTTGATTTGGTTAAATTTGATATTACTAAACTCAAAAGTGAATACCGAATCAGATTCGGTATTCCAAATTAATTGGGGATAAGTCAGTAAAATTCAGTAATAGTGGCTGGGCTAGTCCTTTGCTAAGGAACAGCAAAGAAACACAGTTTCCTGTCTTTTTTTACCAGATGGGAGGGGGGAGAAGGGAGGGGAGAGTGAGGCAGAGGCAGAACGGAGGGGGAAGAAGGGAGACAGAGTGGCTAAACTTTGCAGGAGCTCTCTGGCCAATGGGATTATCTAGATGGAGAGTGCCTTTTTAAACCTGCCCTGAAAGGAGTTAAATAGGCAGACTTAGCCTTCATTTTGTGTGCCCTGGCTGCCTGGAGAGATCCTGCCTGCTGCTGGCTGTGGACTCTCTCTCTCTGTGGTCTGGCCTGGGCTGCTGTGAACTGTGACTGGATCTTGCTGCCCAGTGGATTCCTTTCTACTGCTGAGACCTGAATCTGGAGGACTTCTGCAGCTGTCTAGTTTGAAAGTCATTGATTCACTGGGTTTTTTTTCTCTTTGTGGGGAGGGTGTTGGCCTGATGTCTGGGAGGGATAGGGTTGGGGGGGAAGGGAAAATTTTTTTTTTTTACTTTGCATAAAAAATTTTTTTTTGCTCTGGGGGGTGCTTTGGGCTTGTGTGCGTGAGTGTGTGCGCACGTGTGTGCGTGTGAGAGAGGGAGAGGGCTTTAATTTGAAGCTGGTTATTCATTTTGCTGCTTGTTCTTCTGGGGGTTCTTTTTCGTTTTATCATGTTGTGGGTGATTCGTTTTTATTAAATTCACCTGTTTTTGCTGGTTGTTCGGGGGGGGCTGTTTTTCCCTGTTGTTTGGACTTGAGGTGCTGTTTAAAGAAAGTCTTTTGCTTCATACTGTTGCTGACGTCTGTTTTCTGTTGCCATAAGTTTGGCTTGTTGTTGATTCAGGGTTGTTGTTCTTCTGGGGGGGGGGGTGTGCTTGCTGGGGTTCAGTTTAGCTAAAATTATCTCGTGGTAATTTAAGATGTACTTTGGGAGTATCCTGAGATGGTTGTGAAGTGTGAACTTTTAAAAAGACTAGTTGTAGGTCTTGTACAGCAAAACTTAATTGGTAGTTTGTAGGGATCAAAGAGAGTTTTCCCCTTTAATAGGCTTCTGCAGGAATTAAGAAGAGCTCAGGTTCTAGTCAAACTCTATAGCTAAATAGGCTGCTCATTAGGGACATTTAACTAGGCTTTGTCTGCTTACCTCTGGCTCCTTTGGAGTCAGGCCAGACACATTAGAAGTAGGCTTTTTGTCATAGGCTTACTTATAGATTAGGGTTCAGGTCAGGGGTAGCTTGAGGAATTAAGCAACTTGCTAATGTAGTGCTACCATATATCTAAATTAAGCTGCTTGCTAATGTAGTGCCACCACATACCTAAATACCTTTAAAAAGAGATTTGTGTGTCCATCTTCAGGTTTAGACCCACAAAAAACAACCTTTCAAATTAGGTAGGTAGATCTTAAAAGAAACTCATTTTTGTCTAGGCTTTGGGTGGTAATTTAACTGTTATATATGAGTTCAAAGTAACAACTTACGTTACTTTGAACTCGTATATTCATTATTCCACATAAAACAAGTAATTGGAATAGCTATGACCTCCTTCCTAGACACAGACGCAGGATGTGCAGACTTTGTTCCAGGAGTGCATGCATTTGTGAGAAGGCTGCAATAGGGCATCACATCATGGCTGCAGCCTCTCACTAAGAAGGAGTTGTATGTGAGACCTCTGCTCCAAGGACATCTTCGCTGAGTGGGCCAAGCACCTCACCAGCGCGAGAGATGCCCTCTTTTTTGCAGGTGTGGCATAGGCAGCCAAGAGAGGCCTTCTGCCAGCAGAGGGGACAGGGGAGGAGCCCAGCTCTGCCAGTCCTCCCGTCCCTTCTCAGCAGGCTGCCCCCATGGCCAGCTCGGGGATGTCCATGGAGATGGAGATACTCCGGGATGCCCTCAGCCCCTCTGGGAACATGAGGCGCATGAGCCAGGATTTGGCAGAGGCAATCATCAGGGACTACCTTGTAGAGCCCTGCGAGTTGCTTTCCACTGATCTGCTGAGCTACTGGACTGAGAAAGAGGCAGTCTAGTTGAATCTCTCTCTCAAGGCTCAGATGCTCCTCTCATGCCCTCGGATGAATGTGGAAAGTAAGCACATCTTTTCCTATATAGGAGACATTGTTAGCTTGCATCGCACTCGCCTGCTCCCCTAGAGAGTTGAATAGTTGGTTTTCCAGAAGATCAAAATGCCACTCTTCGATTTCTCAACTTTGAACTTTCAGAGTGAGTGAGGTGAGTCCACCTTGTGACCTACATTCTCTGGGAGTCTGTGAGATGGGGAAAAACGCTCTTCCCAATACTCATTGGCTGAGGGACATTTGAACCACAGATTGTGTGGAACAGTAGGAAACTAGCAGGAGAAGTACAGTTGATTCAATCAGCCCAACAAATGCACACTGCAATTTGGACCCCCTCACACACACATACTGCAAAACCACCACCTCGTGTTAGCACAAATTTCTGTAGATAACGAGGAACAGAAGCCCCAGAAATGTTCTCTTGCCACTGGGATAGGAAGAGTCAGAAAGAGAGGTTAGGGAAAGTAGAGAATGCCACACCATGTGTCATGGAGGGAAACCCTCAGAAACATCCAAATGAAGCTAAATAATGCTTGTTGTGTAATACAAGGTATGTAATGTCTTGTTCTAATGTTAACTTTCCTCATTGCAGGGGTGGGAGGGAGGTGATGATAAAGGCTGCTGCAGAGATAGGACTACTTGGGTGTCCCAAGTACCTCACTGTCAGTTTCAACCTGAGGCTACATGGGTAGGAGCCATCTTTATGCAACTGTGCTTGCTTGTCATAGCCTTGTGCCTGTGGCTGGATACTGCTTGGTTCTGTTCTGTGGTGTTCACCCACTGGCTGAACCCAGTGTCTGACTGCTGTGAATGACACTGGTTTTGTTGGGCTAAGTTGCAAGAGTGTCCCTCGCTTCAATTTAGATAGAATGGATGTGATTCTCTGGTGTGAAGTTAGTCCCCTTCCTTCATTTTGGTTCTGGGGGAATTCCATTCCCTTGCTTCAGTTTGCTTCTAGTTGCAAGACTGTCCCTTGATTCAGTTTGATTTTGGTGATTCTCTGGTGTGATGTTGGTCCTCATAGGGAACTATGGATGTGGCTGGTCAGCCTGCTCAGGGGGCACTGGGTTTTTTTTATGGGGTTTGATTCTGTTGGGCTTCCCCAGGGATGAGCTTGCATTTGGGAACACACCTTGGCTGTGGCATCCTTGCCCTGTGTGTATGTGCCCCTGGGAAAGAACTTGTAGAAGTTCTCACCACTGGGGACATGGAGAGTGGCTGGTCAGCCTGCTCAGGGGGTGCTGGGGTTTTGCAGGAGGAATTAGTTTGGTTCTGTTGGACTATCTGGTGTGGAGCTTGCATTTGGGAGTGTGCCTCTGGCCATGGCAGCCTTGTCCATGTATTTCTGCAGTGGGAGTCACCTTGGACTTTTTTCCACAATAGGTGCTAGGCACCTTCTTTGGGGGACCATAAAGTGGCCCACCGCAGTCCAATTTCCCTGAAACTTTGGGGTTCTTTAAAGGACAGTCAGGAGTAGGTTCCCAAAAAAATTGATGTATTTTACTTGCAAAATTCCACCCCCATCCCCCTGAATAGCCCCCATAGTTTTCCTCATAGGGAATAATAGAGACTGGAGGTGGCTGGGGGCAACTTCTTTGGGAGGGCCCATAAAATGCCCTCCAGGGTACAATATTTATGAATCCTGGGGGGGCAGACAACTGAAAATTTGGTGAAATTTGGTTAAAAATTACTCCCCTCCAGACCACAAGAAAAAAACCAAAAAGAATTTCCCATAGGAATCAATGGCCTAATTTTACCGAATTTGCTCTGAAATACTGAACCAAATTAGAGAATTAATTCGGTATTCAAGGAATACCGAATTTCCCCCCAGTTCAGTATTACCAATCTGAATTTATTGAATTTTTTTCCTGTGATCACCCTATCTGGAAGGTTATGGAGTCCCCTCATGTTGAGTCATGGACCTCTACAAAGCCACCACCCTTTCTGCCCCCACCCCTTCCCAGCCTTTTGGAAGGGCCTGCTACACAGAGAGGAAGGGTGTCATGCTTCCTAGCTCTCTTTGTACACAAGCCAAGAAGACAATGATACGAGGCTACTCACTGGTAGAAAGAATTCCTTAACCGTTCTAATCCATGGCTTTTTTTCTAGCTAAAGTGCCCCTTCCTAGTGCTTGACTTGAGTTTCCTGTCTTCAGCTTTTCTGTCCTGCTGCTCATGGAGCTGCCCTTGGCACCGGTAAGACCAAACTCTAGTTCCCTCTCCTTCCTCCTGTCACACATTGTGCGCTTGCAGCTCAGTGAGTCCCAGGTCTGGTGAGGTTGAAGACCGCTATTTAAACTGTGAAGTGGGCGTTCCCTTCATAATTTAAAGAACCATAGCTTTGGAGGACAGACTTCCTCTTAGGCCAATTACATTAACCCCATACATTCTTCTACAGGTCCTCACTTGAGCTATAAAGTAGAATCCCAAATATTAAGACCACAAAGTATTGTTTTGATGATCACTAAGGAAAAAACTAACAACATGAACAACATTCAATTTATATACCGCCCTTCAGGGCAACTTAACACCCATTCAAAATGGTTTACAAAGTATGTTATTATTATCCCCACAAACAAACACCCTGTGAGGTGGGTGGGGCTGAGAGAGCTCCGAGAAGCTGTGATTGACCCAAGCTGGCTTCAGGTGGAGGAGTGGGGAATCAAACTTGGTTCTGCAGATAAGAGTCCCACTGCTCTTAACTACTACACCAAACTGGCTCTCATAGCCCCCACAACGCTGACACAAATGCTACTGCAGTGTATTCTACCAGCATTCTGTACTGTAATAAAAATTAAATAAGATGAAGTATCCAACAAATACTTACAAGATGCTCATTATCACTATGATGGTGATGGTCTTATTTTTAGCATCTTTTTTTGGTCCTGTTGGGCAAGAGAAGCAAAATTATTACTCCTTTTTGTAAATCTATTAATCTCACTTCAGTACACACCTTCTTTCCTTTTCAAAAGTAGAACTAATCTAGGTCTGTACCAAGAACTTACTGCACATACTTGCTTTCTAGTCTGACAATACAATGATTAGTTTGCATAATAAGGAACTGAGCACTGCCTCTGATGCCTTTAAAAGCAGTTCCATATTGAAGTAAAAGCTAAACTTCTACCCTGTACAATGTACTATTATTTTCATGGTGAATCCCGATTCAAGCTTGGGGCTTTGCTATTGGCCCTTTCCACATGTTGTTAAAGCAATGGGCTACTTACTCGATGCTGGCGGGTTTTTTTCTCACAGATTCCAGATGCCTCTGATTTCAAAGCAGAAGCAGGCAGTTTGTCTTTCGTCTGATCAGTGTCCTTGACCCGGCACAGGAAAGAGCGTGCTGATCAGACGAAAGACAAACTGCCTGCTTCTGCTTTGAAATCGGAGGCATCTAGAACCTGTGAGGGAAAAAACCCGCCAGCATCGAGTAAGTAGCCTGTTGCTTTAACATCATGTGGAAACGGCCATTATGTTTGTTGCCTTTGGATGGATTCTGTAATGTCTTCATGACTTCTGATCACCTGTTCCCTTTGATGCCTTTATTTACAATTTTAGCCTGTGTCCTGGTAAGCTGTTTTTCTGATAAAATTCAAACAGCTTTTCTTTGACACAGTTATGCTCCAAGTCTTGCCGGTCACCTTAATGCTGACGAGATTGCATAGTTCTGATTTCACACAGTACACAACTTAATTATGGTTGCATTCTTATGTCACACAGATAAACCAACAGTAATGTTATGAATGAACCTGAAACCCTTGGTCTTGTGTGCTCCTTCCTTCCTCCTCCTCATATACATGGGCCTTTTTTGCATGTGTGATTTTTGCCATGTTTGGCTCCATACCTCTTTGGGTTTCTTCCGAATTCCGAACAATTAACTCCCCCTTCAGATTTCAATGTCGAGTTTCTGAAATGCCGCTTGAAATCTGAAGGGGGATTAATCAGATGGAATTTGGAAGAAAACATGAAGATGTATGGAGTCAAATGTGGAAAAAACTCACCTGTGCAAAAAAGGCCACGGTTTAGAATTCCAGTTTGGTAAAGAGCCCAAATTGAAGCTGGTTAGATCAGTCTGAAGGCCTCTCCTAGAACAGACCTCTGTCTGCTTAAATCTGCCCATCAATCTCTGCTGATTATACAAGTCCAATTGGCATCTACCAGGAACCAGGCTTTTAAAAAGCTTTCTCCCCCGTCAGGCTCTGGAATAATTTATCTGAAACAAAGCACTAGGTCTCCTCTTTGCTGGCTGTTCATTAGACCTGGTTGCTTATTAAGATCAAGCTGAATTATTTTCTTTGTTGTAGAGGCTGTGTGGAGTTCTTAAAGTATATTTTCACTTATGAAATGTATTTTTTAAAACTTCCCTGAGTCTTTAGAACAGTGAGATAAAATATATTAAATCAATCCAGATATGGGGGGGGGGGACATCCAGGGGTGGTGGCACACTATGAAGACAGAGCCTCCAGTAATTATATCATTAATTAATTAGTTGAGTTCACATCAGACATGGAAAATGGAAGTCACAAATTTTATAGTGGACAATGGACAAAGATTTCACAAAATTAAACACAGCAATTCTACGGGACCAACATAACCTTAGCATTAGGCACTGGTGAGTGGGTGATGAAGAGAACTACTGAAATTAGCATAAGCCATCTGTGATGCACTCAAAGCGTAACTATCCCCCCTTATCAATTCAGCACTTACTCATTTAAGTTGCATCACTTAGTTAATTTCTTTCCTGGTACACTAAAATGTGCCATATGTCCTTTTAAAATATTCAGTCATCTTCGAAAGCAGCCAATACATGGCCATATGTGATTCCCAATGAATCTGGTGTCACTAGCATATTGAAAGGGCAATTGTGCAGCAAGATGAATTCTGACAGCCCAGAAATTAAGTGAAACATCTGTAAGTCTGGGAAAGTTAGCTAAAGTCACAAAGTCCTATCTCAGAATAACAAAGTTAGCTGGTGGATGGACCCAGGAAGTGAACAAATACAATTAACAGTGTGCACAAGTTACTCAGAACAAAAACTTAAAATGCTTTGTTTTGCAAACTTCCAAAAGGTCAAGACTCTGATCTCTCCTGTCTGATCCAGAATCTTGACCATGGTTTACCTAGGCTTGTCAGGCCCTGCTACATGGACTACATAGACACTAGCATATTACAACTAATCACATACATTCCCAAACTCATAAAACATACTCCATTTCACCTGCTGAATACTTTGCACAAATGAATATAAGGCATATCTGCTGCTAAAACCCATAATTTAGCACAAAACAGGAAGCACAGGAAGCAGAACATGTCCAAAAAGGCACTTTCATGCCGGCTTGCTTTGTGAGTACTTCATTGCCTGTATATAACTAGGAGATGTCCCATATCTATAACACGGACAGGTAAGGGTCAGGAGAAGCTGTGCACAAGAAGCGGCATGTGACTTGTGCTTCTCATACACATACAGCCATCAAATTCTTTGGATTTAGCTAATTGTAAAAACCAAATACTCCTGTTTGTTCTACTTACCTGCCTTGGTCCGGGAAGGCAAACTTGCATCCCCAGCAGAATACTGTGAGGAGCATTTGGGAAGGTTGTCCCCCATGTTTCGCTGCAAAGTCCATCTCCTCCTCCTCAGGACACCATGTTTCACTGGATCCTCTACTTGTTTGTTCATTGCATATTCTTCCATTAGCAGTTCTGATTCTGTAATACAGAAATCTTAACTATTATTCTACTTTTCTCTGTTCATTTTAAACCAAAAGAAATTCAGATAACTAAGCACTTATATATCCTGTCTTAGTATTTTTCACTGCATTTAAAAGGTTACCACTGACTGGAGAAAACAGTATGTGATAAAACAAACGTTGCATTTTAGAAGCCATATGGAGACTGAACACTACCAAGTTAGATTTTAAAAAAAAAACATTGGGCCTACACCCGATAGTAACAGTAAGTATAAAGCTTCACATAGGCTTGATTCTAATGTAAAAACAAACCAAGTCTGAGGTGTTCTCGAACTTTCACCTTCTTCCCTTCCTTTCTCTTCTCATGTGCAGCAATCTAATTAAAAACTTGTGCTTTGGAACAAAATGTAGCTTATAGCAAACTACAGTTTGCTGCCTTTTCTACAAACCGGCATTTCAATCTATGGTTTAATTATGATTTGGAAGCTTGACCATGTTCAGATGCAATGACAAGCTGCAGTTTCCCATAAACCCTGAAACTTTTAATCTGGTTGCCACACATAAGATAAGGAGGAAGAGTAGGAGCACAAGGATCCTCCAAGCCGCTCATGGAACAACACATCATCGTTTGTTGTTATGTTTTAAGCATGCCAAAGAAACAAATAGGCTGGGTAAGAGCCCAAATTTACCCCCAATAAGCAAAGTTTAATTATGGGAGAGGCATGGCTCAGTGGTATGGCAATCTGCTTTGCATGCATAAGATCTCGGATTCAATCCAGCATCTCCAGTTAAAAGGATCAGGTAACAGATGATGTAAAAAGGACCCTGGGAAAAGCCACTGCCAATCAGAGTAGACAACATATACCTTGACAGACCAACAGGGCTCAGCATAGGGCAGCTTCATGTGATTATGGAAATGGGAAGAGAATTTTATCAGTGGCTAATTGGTTATTTCCATGCGATCATAAGCGGATGTGCAATAACACATGTACAATGGAAGAACAGTGCTTTAATGAGCTGATCTGAAGCTACTGCAAAAGATAAAAGTATAGCTTAAACCAGGAAGCTGCTCTATGATGAATCAGATCATTAGTCCATCAATCAGTACAGTCTATCCAGACTGGCAGGGGCTCTCCAGGGTCTCAAGCAGAGGTCTTTCATATCACCTACTGCCTGGTCCTTTTTAACTGGAGATGCCAGTGATTGAAACTGTGACCTCCTGTATGCCAAGCAGATGCTCTGCTACTGAGCCATAGTCCCTTTCTCTTGATGCTGGGTGATCTGGTGATTATTTTCATTAGAGAAGTAACAGCTATTCCATACCATGCTTCTGCAACAAAAACAAATGCATCTGTAGCTGCCTGAGAATATGCTAAAAGGCCAAGGCACAAATGTGATGAATTAAACTGCCTTTAAAGCACTTCAAAAATGTAATACTGTTCTTAGGAAAATGCCATTAGACACAGAATTTGACAGTATAATCAAATAGCACACCGTTTGGATCCATCAAGCGAGGGACAGGGCAAACACAACTTTTGACTTTTGACTATAAAAAGCCACCACTTACCAAGCTGCTTAAAATTTTCTTCTATCCCACCCCATGTATTCTTCTCTATTATGCTCTTGACAAGTCCCCATGGTTGCTTTTTATATTTCACATCTGAGGAAATCCTGCAGTGGAAGAAGAATACAGCTAGCAATATACTGTAATACACTATGAGCAGAGGTTTGCCTTCTCACTCAGTTTGAGAGCAATTTCTCATTCTTTGTAGTTCAAAGCAGCAAGCTGGGTAAGAAAGCAAAAAGCAAGGTCACTACAGTGACACTTGGGACACTCGCAGTGGAAGTTAAAGGAGGAAATGCACAAAATACTTAGTCACTTAGCAACTCAATGCAGCAAATGATCCTTTTATTGACACCAGTGTACACTCATCCACTTGAAAAGGCTGTTATAAATCTTAGAGCCAACAGCAAATTGTTCAAGAATTCCAATGAAGAAGCAGCTGGGAAAAGCTCGCAGCTCCTGTTTACAGATGCATTCAATTGTCAGGGGAAATTAAAGGAGTAAATGAAAGTTTGTTCAGATCATATTCCAACACCAATGGAAACCAAAATGGACAGCATTTTTATGCCACCTTCTTTAGTTCTTGCCACAAAGAAATCTGTGCAGAACAGCCAGTTGGACTATACTCAGCAATAGGGATGTGTGATTTGGGTTTCCGATTCAGGATACCTGAATCTGACCCAATTTGTAAAGATTTGAGATTTCCAAATCAAGTTTCCCAAAGCAATTCAGGTCACTTTGGGAAGCTTGGGGTGTTTTCAAACCCCATGCTGGCCAGCTGAAGTTTAAAGGGCCCTTTCCATGCTGTTTGCATCAGCTTGCTGAAGCACAAGAAGCCCCTCCGCTGCTTATTTCACCCAGTGGGAAGGGAAGAAGAGAACCCCCTCCTCCTCTCTCATCGGGTAAAATAAGCGGCGGAGCCCCCCCTCCCCCAGTGAGGCTGTGAGGGCGAAGTGGTGCCCAGAGAAGTCGTGTAGAGCAGCAGCTGGAGCTCTAAGCAGTGGAGGGATGTAGGGGTGGGAGGGAGAGAGAAAGGAAGGGCCAGGGAGTCTGGCAGCCTCCAAGGTGCCTCTGGGTGTGGAAGAGCAGGGCTCGCTCCCTTTCACTTTCTTCCCCATGTCTGGCAGCGGAGGAGACTTGCAAGGAGCTCCACTGGATGTCCTTGGAAGATCGCGGCCACATCCTCCTGCATCTCAGGGCCTGTTCCATCACCCCAGTTTGAACCAAAGCAGACTAGCCTGAAGCTGCTTGCACACATGAACCCCTCTCCTGCAGCAGTTCCGAGTTTCTGCAAGCAGCTGCCTGAGATCACTTGTAAATGGAGGATAGCAGAGAGCACAAGTCAGGAAAGGAGAAAACAGCCTTTTCCACATCGCCCTGGCATGGGGGGGGTGCCCTTTATTCTCTCCCTCTCATCCTCCCTCGAGGAGAAGCCAGCACACTGGAAGACAGCCCTTGCAAGAGGAAGCATAACCCAAGCAGGGCTCAGACAGAGGCACCTCAGACAGCGGCAGGGAAAGGGCCCTTTAAACTTCAGCTGGCTGGCAGGGGGAGTCCTTCCCCCACTGGCCAGTTGAAGCACAGGAAGTCCAGCCGCCACTTATGTCACCCGATGGGAGGGGGAGGAGAGAACCCTCTCCTCCCCCTCCCATCAGGTGACATATGTGGTGGGGCAGGAAGTTTCTGTGTGCTCCAAATCTTCACGCATACTGAAGCAGGGCAATAAGCGCAGCTTACCACTTCAGAAATCGGTTATTTCTGATTCTTTTTCCTGCTTTGGAAATTCCGAATCTTTCTGTCCCTGCACACCCCTACTCAGCAACTTTAACTGTGTCTAACAAAATGAAAATGCTCACCGGATTCTGCACTTCTGACTGGATATGTGGGTGATGCAATAACTATACACAGTGTAGAAGTAATCATGGTAGGGCACATCATGTGTGAACACCTCTGTGTCTATCCGATACAATCGACCTTTGTGGCTCTGTTTATGCAGGACCTATTTTGAAAAAAAGATGACATTTTAAGTATACAGTTTCTGCTCTTTCCCACCATCCATCTTTGGAATAAAGACTGCCAAATAAAGAAGGGATAGATAATCAATTCAACAAAAATTAGAAGCATGGACAGAATGCAAATTCTCCCCAACCCGCAAGGATATATGATAACTGAAATTTAGAAAGACACATATAAAGGCATGTGGCTTATGTCAGGACAAAATACTGAACATTTTGCTTCTTACACAATTGTTTGCAAATTGCAGCTCAGGGGGATAGAAACTAAATACAGTGTTAATTGCAGCCACTGATATCCTAGCAAAATTATTCAGTTATTTTTTAGGGTGGAGGATGGCAACTAGAGGCCTCTGGGCTAAATGCAGCCCTTCAAAGGATGCCAACTGGACCACCATCTGCCAGCCTAAATGCAAAAACATCACCTGGCATTTGTGCCAACAGAACTTGCTAGTAGACCACTTTAGTGGACTGAGGCTGAGGAGCTGGTCCGTTGTGTCTTGGCAAACTCTCTATTCAAATTTAGAAGCAAGCAAATAAATTAGGTACCTGCTTTTCAGTTGCAGTTGTGAATTTCCCAACAAGTGGATTGTTAAGCACAAGAGTGTATGTCATGGTCCTCAGCTGATTCCCTCCAGCATCTGTGTTCCAAGGGGTTGATACTGTATCTAGATACAACACATGTCATGATTAATTCCTAGCAATTTACACAATATTGTCACTGTCCCTGAACATGCTGCAAGTGGTTTGAGAAAGGAAAACAGAAACAGAAAACAGAGGTTACAGAGGACCTGATTGTGCCACATCTTGCAGTGGAAATGCACAGTTGCATTGAGCAGTCATTAGTCCAACATGTGGTCATTACCAACAGCCAATATGTAGCCATCAAAGAGCAAAACTACACATCATGACAAACCTGAACTGCCACTGAAAACTATGTCCCAAGTTGAGTTCCCTCCTTCTAAAGTAGGGATAGACAATCACTTGGCATGAGTGCCGACAGCAGTACACCAGACCACTTTGCTTGACTGCTAGGGCCAAATCTCTGGCCAAGCAACCGAGGCACTGGCAGCATTGCTGAGACCAGCAGTGCAGGAGAAGACAAAGAAATGGCTTAATGCCAATCATTGCCTCCCAGACCTGCACAGCTACCAGCTAAGTCCAAGGTGTATCCTTGAGATGGCTGAAGTGCCACTGGGGCTTGGCTTGCTCCAAGCACATCTTCAAGTACAACTCTTGTCTCCCCCACCTTGCCAATTTTATTTTCTGCCGCATCAACATCTTCATAGGCATATGTTGCTTTTTTGACACTTAGGCCAAAAAAGTTACCTACTACTCTAAAGTATAATACATCCTGTCATGATGTCATTCCATTGTGCATTTTCACGCTCTCAACAGCCAATGATATGGAGTGTATGGAAGAGAAACACACAGCATGATGATATCACAGCATGATGGGTAAATTTTGCTGCTCATTTGGAAAGGGAGAGGGAGAAAACTTGACATGAGTTGTCATTTTTGGCAGCAGCTCAAAGTGTTCCATAATATATAATTAATTTATGAGATATATACCCCATCTTTCTACTGAAATAGCACCCAGGGAACCTTACAGAGAACTGTTTAAAACTGACAGTTATTAAGACCTACAAACAACAAAAACATATATCAAGGAAAAAATGAAAAGTGGCACAACAATAACCACGTAATAAAACAGTGATGAGCATTTCAGAAAGCATCAACAAAACAAGTATCATGGAACGAAAACCTCATGATCCAGTAGATGGAATGGGTGGCAAAAATGCACCAATGTGTCTTGAAACAAGCTAATATACTGGTGCAGGGGCATCAGAGGAAATGTTTGTAAAAGCTTTACTGTGCAGTACAGGAAATTAAGAGATTTATACTTTTACCAAGACTCTCAGATGCCATTTTCATACTGCTTACTGGCCACAGAACATCGCGCCAAGCTCCCAGAACAACAGCGTCATTCTGGTGCGATTTCGTGCAAGAACAGCAGTTCTCACGCGAAATCACGCCAGGAAGACGCTGTCATTCTGGGAGCCTGGCACGATGTTCTGTGGCCAGTAAGCAGTATTAAAATGGCCAGAAACAACAGTGATACAGAAAAGCTTTTAAACCCTAGACAATTAAAACACTGGAGGCATTAACTAGCTCAGCAACTGTAACCCCAAATAAGATTTCCTAAAGTTGGCACTTTCAGATTTATGCTATTTTGCCTCATGTAATATTTGGCAACAAACTGATTTTTCCAACAGAAAAATTTTTCAGTGCAAACACTAATTACCTGTTATATTTCTTGTGTTAAGGTATCTCTGCATGAAATGGGAATTGGTGAAAAGCATCTCAAACATTTTGTCTGCACCAATACGGAAAACCCGATCAATAAAGAGCTTTCCATGCAGGTCATTCTCTAGGATGGTATCCTCAGCTAGGGAAGGGAAGAGGGAGAGAGCAAGGACAACAAAGAGGTGAAAATACAGAAAATGCTACCCAATAAAACATAACCAAATGACATACATGTTTTTCACACAAACACACATACTTAATACTATTTAAGAGTTTGTTATGGTTATGTTGGATGTGGCCTTTTAGACATTGCATGGCCCTATTTTTAACTATTGCCAATTAGAGACTGCAGCAGTTATGGAGGTGGCAAGGCATGCAATCCACCTACAAATGGAGTGTTGTGATGAACAAATGCTTTTAGTTCCACAGCCTTACTAGTTGTAGTTGATGAAGGGCTTCATATTTCATTCACCATACTTATTTTTAAAATGAACTCTGTCATCTACATGCCACTATCTGAAAGAGCCAGAAAGGCCTGAGTAGGAATTTCTTTTAGCAATGTATTTATGGATTAGAATGAACTCAGTTCAGAGCTCCTGCCTCACAGACCTAGGAAATAAGAAAGCTAGCATTCTTATTTATTTATGAATTTCTAAAATTCCCATCTACTCCCTTTAGCCTTAAAATAATGTACTCAAAAAGAATCAAATATAAGAATAATAAATATCAAATCAGGTAAAAATCCTATCATCACAAAATCAAAGAAGAAACAAAGTGTAGATGACAAATTCCATAGTTTAACAGCTAAGCTCAATCAAACACAACAGCCTACCATGGCCATTGACAGTCAAATGGGTGTACATGATGTTTTCTTACGTGGAAACTGTCTCTGTATGATAATGATAGCTGAAACAGTAACAGTGCATAGAAGAGTCTGAGATGACTCAGTGTTTTCTATACTGTGAGCAGTCAAGAATTACAATCTCTTCAAATATCAAGACCCATATGATGGCTGATGCAAGTCAATACAGTGCTAAATATCTAGTTCTTCACCTGGTCTAAAATTCTGGTCATAGCAGTTTTAGGTTCATTGTGCTCAAAAATATTGATCTATCCCTGCAAATTAGCAGAAATGAACACATTAAATTGCATTATCTAATTAAATTAGAAGGTCAGAATAAAAATACTAGAGTATAATGAAGAGTCACTCCCGTTACAGTGACATGATGCAAAAGCACTTGGTGACTTTAGAATTAGGTCTATTAATTGAGTCACAAGCACTTAGCTATAAACACTTAGTTAATTACTAAGAGCAGCTACTTAGGAAGTGTTCCCTAATGGCAACTGAACAAGGTTCAAAATGTTTATCTTGCATACTTTTACTTTTAATTTTTTTCCAACTAAATAAATGCCAACCATTATAAAATAAAGATTGTGTGTAAAGGACTCCTGAGAACAAAATGAATCGCTGTGAACAGCCATTTTATTGACAGACCCATAGAATCTTCATAGGCAGATACAAAGTAGTATCTCTTAAGTGAATCACAAATGGTGGAATTCCTGTTACTTTTGTGAGTCTTAAATATTTGAATCTTAAATATTTGTGTTCATTTCAACAAGATGAGGCTGAATGTTTCAGGGTTTTCTACAGACCATTCCCCATATTTTCTGTTACTTGTTGAGAACTAGCTTATACAACAGTTTAGCAAAAGGAGTCTTACAACAACTAATAGCATTCAACTGTGTGAGCCAGAGCTCATTTTATGAGAGGTACACAGTACACAGACAAGGCAGGAAATTGTGAACCATGTGGTTGAAAGGGCCATAAAGAGTGACATTCTATGCAAATTTCAAAATATACAGTGTAAATATACAATGTAAGGCCAGCAAGCATTAACAGCAGTATCTTGTATACTTTTGAGGTTTTCATAGACCTTCAAAAAGGGTGAGCCTCCACACGACTCCCAAATACTGTGAACACCTTCCCCATGAGCATCCCAAGGTGTACAGGACATTCAAGCACCTGCAGTCCTAGGGCTGTCGGATGTGGTTAAATGCCAGGAAACAAAAAACACTGCTGGAAGTGGGAGAGCTCTATGGTTTGTAGCTGTATGCTACTTCTCTCCTGCCCACTGGATTATGGGAGGCTGTAGTAGAAGATGTGCTCATCTCTGGTTGTACCTGGCAGCCTGCTTATACACTGTATGTGGGAGAGTTGTACAACAGACTCCATTGTATCACTTAGGAATGCCTGTTGTCAACATGCACTGATGAATGGTGCCTCCCCAACATAGCTAATATGACGGCCCAGTCAGTGAGCATCACACATCACTATGGATGACAATGACTGTGTTATTGGTGCTGCTGTTAGCTGTTGGCTCTAATGCAATATTCTCTTTATAGTACTGCTGGGGAGTGCATAGGGGCACATCTAAGTTATGCTGGTAAAACAATGGTGTAGATGGAAGTGGCCCAGTGGGACTACAGGATTGGTTTGCCCATTTGACTAGCTTTACTGGCATAAAGAAAATACACACCCGTGGACTTCTTATTTGATTCTGGATATTGTAATTTTTTTCCTTAGAATTAGTTTTTGCAAATGTGAAAAAAACCTACCTTCACCATCACTTTCTGAAGCACTGCTCTTCTCGTGAGGGAAATTCTCATTTAGATCTGGTAACTGCGCAGAAAGTTTGTGTTGTGCTAGATCTGCTCGCTTCCTTTCTGAAGACAGGAAAGAACTCCGTCTCTCTGGTTTATCACAGTGAGATTCCTCTGGCTCAGCATCCTGGCAAAAGAGCCACAAGGAGGGCATAGAATATTAAACACGCTCAGATGGTACCACACCTATTTTGCAAATAACTACTGCTTTGAGAGCCCCATGACAATCCACACTGCCAACCTTCTCAGTTTCAATCCAGTATTGTGCAAGACTGATCTGGACCCAAAGAACAACCACAAGTTCCTGAACAATTAAGTCCAAACATGTATTGCGAAGAGCACATGTTGATCACCAGGTTGTGCCATGCACAAAGAATTTCTGGTAGTAATTTCTGTTCATTTCTATGCGATTCACAGTTCCTGCGTGCATGTCCCATTGAAATTAAAAACAGTATTATGTGCTGCATGCTTCTATTACAAGTTTGCAAATAACACATTAAGAGCTATGAATTCTAACAGTACAGAATTCTAATAGTATAACCCTAGACAGAGTTACATCCTTCTAAACCTATTTACTTCAACGGGTTTAGAAGGATGTAACATTGCTTAGGACTGTATTGTAAACCATACAATAGAAAGTTAGCATAGTGTGTTGGGTAAGATCATACATTATAAGCCTCCAGATTCCCCGTCACATCTCACATGAACACATGAAGCTGCCTTATGCTGAATCAGACTGTGGGTCCATCAAGCTCAGTACTGTCTAATCAGACTGGCAGCATGTCTCCAAGGCTCTCAGATGGAGGTCTTTCACATCACCTACTAACTGGCCTTTATAACTGGAGATGCCAAGGACTGAACCTGGGACCTTCTGCACACTACTGAACTTCACATGCATGACTGTGTGTGAGAGATAAACACTGCTCTCTTTCAACCTCAGAGTCTCATCCATAATAGGAAACAACACTTTTGATCCACAGGGCTGTTTTAAAGATTAGGGGTGTGCGATTCAGGTTTCGGATTCAGGTAAAGTACTTGAATCAGACCCAATTTGCAATGATTCAGAAACCCCAAATCAAAGCTTCCCGAAGCTATTCATATTGCTTCGGGAACCTTCAGGTTGAGGGGTTTAAACGCCCCTTTCCATGCCGCTTTGCAGTAGCACAGAAAGGAGCATTTAAACCCACGGATCAGCTGTTTGGCGGGGAGATCCCTGCCAAGCAACTGATCCAGCTGGTGGGGGTTTAAATGCCCCTTTTCTGTGCTGCTGTAAAGCAGCACTGAAAGGGGCTTTAAACCTGCGGATCGGCTGTTTGGTGGGGAGATCCCCACCAAGCAACTGACCCAGCCGGCTGGAGTTTAAATGCCCCTTTTCGTGCCGCTGCCAAGCAGCACAGAAAGGGACATTTAAACCCGCAGATCAGCTGTTTGGCAGGGAGATCCCTGCCAAGCAACTGACCGAGCCAGCTGGAGTTCAAATGCCCCTTTTCGTGCCGCTGCCAAGCAGCATGGAAAGGGACATTTAAACCCGCAGATCAGCTGTTTGGCAGGGAGATCCCCACCAAGCAATTGATCCTGTCAGGCTATGGATGACAGGCTATGGCAGATAGATCCCTGTACCATTGCAGCAAGAATCCAGGCTCTTGGTTAAATGGTTTTATTCGGAAATCAAATCATTTCCACAGATATGTCCATATGGTTACTCAGAAGCAAGGTAAGCTACTAAGCAGTAAGGATCAATTTAACAGGAATGGCAACATGTGGGAACACCCTTCATCTTAACTCACACATTTACTCCTTCCTTCTTGCATCAGCCAAACAGGACTTTTGGTACAAACGCGTCCTGAGAACATCTCACATATTTGTACTATCAAGTCTAGACAATGAGAAAGCAGGAGATCAAAGTTGTAACAGAGCAGTGCATGGGAGTGAACAGGGTACAAGGTCAGAAGCACTGAGAGTTTCTACAGTCTGTTAGATAAGACACCTGCAGCTTCTATAAGCCTGTGAATGCAAAACAGTTATGGCATTAGTAATATGACATCAAGTCATAGCATGAAACATTGGTTCAGAATAGCATCACTGGTACAGCATGAAAATAATTGCATGGACGGTGCACAGACATGACAGATCCAGCCGGCTTGGGTTTAAATGTCCCTTTTCCTGCCAGTGCCAAGCAGCATGGAAAGGGACATTTAAACCCACAAATCAGCTGTTTTACAGGGAGATCCCTGCCAAGCAACTGATCTAGCCGGCTGGGGTTTAAATGCCCCTTTTCACGTCTCTGCGAAGCAGCACGGAAAACGGCATTTAAACCTGTGGATGGACCAGCTGTTTGGTGGGGACATCCCTGCCAAACAACTGATCCTGCTGGTTGGGGTTTAAATGGCCCTTTTCGTGCCACTGCGAAGCAGCACGGAAAGGGGCATTTAAACCCACAGATCAGCTGTTTGGCAGGGAGATCCCTGCCAAGCAGCTGATCCGAGGCATCTCTGCTGCCCTGCGGTGGAAGAGGAGGCAGTGCAGGCCCCACAGGAGCCAGCTCCGCACTTCCCCACCACCCAGCCGGCCACTGCAGTGGCAGAGTAGCCGGCTCCGGCCCTTCCCACCCCTTAAATGGCCGCCGCCGCGGCCAGTTGAGGGGCGGGAAGGGCTGGAGGAAGCATCTCCTGCCTTCTCTGCCAGCCAGCTGGCAGCTGCAGTGGCAGAGAAGCTGGCTCTGGCCTTTCCTGCCCCTCAAATGGCTGCCGTAGCATCCAGTTGAGGGGCAGGAAGGGCCGGAGGAAGGGCCATGGAAGCCATTTTCAGAGGCAGGAAGGGCTGGAGGAGGTAGCTCTGTCCTTCCCCGCCACCCTGTTGGCTGCTGTGAACGTGGTGGCGCAGGCCCCGCAGGAGCCAGCTCCATGCTTCTCCGCTGCCCAGCTGGCTGCTGCAGCAGCAGAGGGGGTGGTGCAGGCCTGCAGGAGCTGGCTCCAGCCTTCCTCGCCACCCAGCTGGCTGCTGCAGTGGCAGAGGAGACGGCGCGGGCCCCACAGGAGCTGGCTCCGGTCTTCCCCGCCACCCAGCTGGTCCTCCTAGCTCCAGGTAAGTAGGGTGGGGGTGCAAAGGAGGGGGGAGTAATTGGGGGGCTGGGGGAGGTGAGAGAAAGGCAGCTTCTCCCCTTACTTCAGTACGTTCCGAATCTTCCCGGAGCATACTGAAGCAATTCAAATACCCGAAGCCGAAGCAGGAAAACCAAATTTTTTCCAGGTGCACACCCCTATTAAAGATTACTGAGATCATACACTTAAGTATCTACAGGAGAAAAAAGTTATATAAAAACTAATTACTGTCACTGAAGTAAAGTCGACACCACCATATTTTATACAATCTGCTGAACAAGAAGTCAGTGTTTTTTTAAGATAATGAGAGTTCTTCAGCTCAGGAATTATGATGCTTCAGTGATATTCAATGCCAAGGGGAAAAATTACTTCTTAAATGTAGGCATAAAAGCTGGGAAGAATGTTGTGCACGGTGTATGAATGAGTACCGGAGTCTGTTGATCAAAACTCTGGATTTCACATCAAGAATGCTAGTTCTTCCTATATGTCATGTATTTCCACTCTACTCAGCTCAAATTTGGACACACTATTCACAGCAATCAGGACAATAAGAAAGGATAAATGCATTATATAACTTCTTAATTACTGTTTTCATGATCAAAGTCATAAACAGTGAGCCATCATTTACTAAAAGGGAAATCTAGAGTTTACTGCCAGAGTTACAACATGATTTTACTACAGCCACCAAAAATATAGCTACACACAAAGTTACTTGTTTATTTTCATCTCTTAATAGCCAAGAAGATTTAGCTTTAAGAGAAATAAAATCCTGCCTAAAAAGAAGTTTAGCTCTCAAACCTAAAAAATCAGGACAACTCCCAAAGAATATGATTTATAGTATCAATTCAGTTAGCACCACATCCACAGAATCTGTTAGAGTATGGAATACCATAAAACCTTCCCAACAACACTGCCAATGGCAAGGTGTTCAAACACATAAGCAAAAATGCCCTTCTATGCTTTGGGAGTGTTAACTCAAACAAATAATTTGGCATTTTCATCAGAGGGGGGATACCAACTGAAAGAGAATAGCATACTGAAAGAGAAGAGCATAATGAAAGAGAAGAGCATACTCTGTGAGCTCTAAACAACATGCTGTTATAATCAAGATCAAATGTCTTTTGATTAACTTACTCAATTCACTGATAGTTTCTATCATGTCATGGGTGATATCAAGACATGATAATTTATATTCCAAATATTTATCCCAATTACTCATATGATGATCCAGCATAACTAATTCAAGGAGATCTGGTTTTAAATTTGATTTCAAAATCCTAATTTTTAAGTTAAATATTCTCCACCAAGCCTTTGCTTCATAAAACATCTCCCCAATCTTGGCTCTCAAAGCTATTCCTGACACACATCTTGGAGTTTCCAACATAATGTGAAGGAACCTTAATAATGGTCACACTGATCTATGCTCTTATAGCATATAGCAATTGCCCATAAACTTTAGTGTTGAATGCTTTAACTGCTGCAGGAACATACTGTCCTCCTGAGGAGTAACAGAATCTTGAAATAGCCTTCCCAGTACTCATGGCTGAGAATTCAAATGTACCTTCCAAGAAAGATTTGCTTGAAGTATACATCCTAGATACTTAAACTGCTCTACTTGCTGCATAGACTGCCCTGCAACTGTCCATTTATACTTCCTCATCCATCGCTTTTTGCTAAAAAGAAGAAACCTTTTACTTAGAAACATTAAAAGTTAGGCCCTCTTTACAACAATACTCCAAGAAGGAGCTTATAAGTTTATGAAAGCCTACCACAGATCCTGAAAGGAGGAATTTGTCATCCATGTACAGAACACACAGCAATTTAACACGAGCGAGATAAGACAAATGGAATTCATCTCTGGAAATATGGGAACTTAAATATAGAAATTAAACAACAATGGAACAAGGATACATCCTTGCTTCACTCTTTTATTCACTGCTATAGCTGTGGTTATTTCCTCAGATGGACCGCATCTTACTTGAGCTGTAGGTCAATCACATAGTTGTTGAATCAAAAATAAAAGACACTTGTCAACAGATGATTTTTTTCAACTTGCTCCATAATCTCTGCCTAGGCACTGAGTCAAAGGCAGCTCTGAGGTTAGGGTTGCCAGGTCTCCTTACCCCTCTGGTGGGAGGCCCGGCACCTACCTTACATTCCCTGGTCGTGTGCACACAAAACATGTGTGTGTGTGTGCTCCCAGCCTGCACAATGACATCACTTCCAGTAAGTAACATCATAGTGCAGGATGCAGGCCACCTACATAGTTCTCCTGCGCTCTATAGGGGCCCAAATCAGGCCCAATCTGGGCCGAATTGGGCCTGATCAGGCCTATTCAGCCTGGATCGGTCCACTACAGAGTGCAGGAGCTTTGCAGCAGCTCAATCCAGGCTGATTCAGACCTGATCCAGGCCGATTTGACACTGATTCAGGCTGATGTGGCCTGGACTGGGCTGCTGCAGAGCGCAGAGTTGTACTCCACAGCGGCCCAATCTGGGCCCAATCCAGGGCGAGTTGGCTTGGCTTGGGCCACTGCGGAGCACGAGAGCACTACTGCACTCTGCAGCGGCCTGATCCGGGCCCGATCCATGCTTATTTGTCACTGAATTGGGCCCGGATTGGGCCGCTGCAGCACGCAGGAGCATGCTGCATTGCCCAGGAGCATACTGCACGGCCTGGGAGCGTACCCTGGGAGGCACATTCCCCCCTGCCAGCCAGGTAAGTGGGGGCGGGGGATGGAGTGTGGGAGCATGGGATTCCCCGCCCCGTGGGGGACTGGCAACTCTATCTGAGGTCCATAAAGGTCACAGCCAGCATGCCATCCTTTGAGTTGCTATATTTATCTTCGATAAACTGTAGAGCATGACAATGATCCACTGTGCTAACACCGCTATGGAATTCGGCTTGCTCTTGTCCCAAGAGAGCTTCATCCTGTAGCCATGATAATAGTTTCTTGTAAGCAAGGAAGCATATAGCTTTACCCCCACTGAAAAAAATCTTATAGGATGATAGTTACATGGATCTGTTGGATCACCTTTTTTTATAAATAAAAGGAACTATTATTGTATGTCTCCAAGAGGTAGGCATAATATCTGTCTCATTAATCTGTGTAAAAATAGGAGTCAATATATTGGCCCACCAGTCAGCATTTATTTTAAATAATTCTGGTGGCACCATATCAGATCTTGGGGCTTTACCCAATTCTGAAACTGCAACTGGAGGCCAATTCTCTATTTCTTGAGAGAAAATTGATTGGACTATACTCTTGTCAACAGATGATGTAAAAAATAAAGCCTTAAAATGGTCCCCACATCATCTAGCAGAAATATGGCAAGAAAGCAGAGATCTAGAATTTAACTCATTTGCAATCATAGCCCCAAAATTTTTATCATCTTTTTGCTTAGCGGCCCAAATCAAACATTTCCACATATTGGCTAAAGCAACTCTCTTCTTATTTTTAATTACAATTCTAAATCCATGTTTCAACAGCAATATCCAATTAAGTATAACTTTATCATGATGTTATTTAAATTACCAATACATATTTAAAAATGCCCTTTTAAATGCCCTACAATCAGCATCAAACCAATTTGTCTGTCTAGCCTGGCCACAGTAGTTCTTGGCCTGACGGTAAGATGTATAAAGTGGCTGGAACAATTTTAATAGGTCACTCAATACATAAAGATTCCTCTCAGAAGTAGAATGAGACGTGATTGGAGCCATAAGATGACTTTGGAATAAGACCCTACCCTTTCCACTTCCTTTACAGTATCGTTATTCCATTGCACTGGTCTAAAGCTATCATGATTCTGACTTAGTTGAAAAGGTAAAGCATATGGAAGAAGACTACAGCCAAAAATATTTAGAACTAACTGGAGAGGAAAACGATATATTTCCCCATATATTCTGTTGTCTTCATAGAGTCAATCAAACTAAACAAGTCAGGCGATACAATAAAATATTCAACAACACTGGCACCATAGTGATTAATACACATAAAATCTCCTTTACTGTCAACCTATGGAAAACCATTAACTATTCATAACCCATTGTTGATATATATATATATATATATATATATATATATATATATTGCAACATATATATGCAATAGAAATTAGAAAAAAGAGGAAGTAGATTTTCTGACTCTGTATCCAAGCAATAGAAGCACATGTGCATTTCTACCCAAAGATGTCTTCAAGAGTAGAAGACAGTAGAACTTCTCTCTCAATCTGTATTAATGAGAGGTAAAAAACACACTGACATAGGAAGGTGCCTTATATTGGGCCAGACCAATAGACCAAGTAGCTTTCTAACTGGCAGAAACTCTCCAGAATCTCAAGAAACTCTCCAGAATTTCAACCTTTACCAACATCTGCTACTGGAGATCCCTATTTGAAGACGCCAGGGGTTGAACCAGGGACTTTCTGCATGCAAAATACATGTTCTGCCACTGAACTACATGGCCTCTTCCCAAAACCAGAATTCTGAGTAGTGTGTTCCTACATAGGTTGTGTGTTCAAATATCAACATGGAAGAAAGTCTTCTCAGAAGCTCGTTCCTTTTAATAAGTTTCCCTTAAGAGACCCAGTTTCAAGTATTTACTGAATAGACAGTTATTTTATTTATTTTATAAAATATATTAAATAGCTTTTCTTTCTTAAAAGCACCTAAAGACAGAACAAATACAATTAACAGCTCAGACAATGAGATGGTGATGGGTTTACCAATCTCATCTATTCTCCAAACTTTGCTCAGAGGACTTCAGCAGGTTGCTGTCAGCCTCCGCTTACCTTTTACAAAAATGACCATTGTAATTATTCAAACTGTCTTTAGAATGGCAATCAAGTTAAAAATGGATCTGTGCACGTTGGGGAAAGCACCACAAACCACACTTCTCACATTTAAAGGAGGATACACAAAAGAGCTTCTTTCAACTGTAACTCTCCCCTCCATGTATTGCATCATAAACCGTTGTGTTCAAACATTAAGAAGAAGAAAAAACGCCTTAGCAGCTTACTTCTGTTAGCACACTTCCAATAAGAGACTCGGTTTCAAGTATCTGATTGATGGGCTCCTGAATTAGACCAATGGCTTTATATGGCTTTTCATCCTTCTCTGCAGATTCATCACAAAGGCTGGATCTATTAAGAAACAAAAAAAAGTTGCAGTTAATTTACACATTGTAACATAAATGTATGGCTTCCATTACAAACCTGATGGCTTCTTTAATTATTCAGAGCAATCCTGGATGGTCTGGGGAAAAAGAAATGTCCTCCAGACAAGTAAGTATAGGGCCCTTTCTCTTTATCTGTTTTCTTTTCTAACACCCAGAAATCCTTTCAGGTTTCCTCAATACAAGGAACTCTCTGACAGAAGACCAAAAGATTGGCCATTGAAGGGATCAATTTCTCCTCCATACTACACCTCTTGAAGTTCTCTCATATAATTAAGTCTCTTTTGACGGGGCAGGAAGGGCATTCTCTCCTTGACATGCACAAGTGGAGAGGAAGGTAACAAAAAATGAATGAAAAAATTATGCTAAAAAATTATGACACTGTTCCCCTCGCACTTCTTTCTGGCCATTGCACAGGCTTTCCTCCGCTGAGGCACTCACTTTCTTTGCTGCTAGCGCTTCCATATGCACAAAACCAATGTTTTTCAAAGATCCTTTATTCATGCGTAAGTGGTAGAGCAGAAGTGCTGGCAGCAGAGGAAGAGAGAGCCACAGTGAAGGAGAGCAAAGTCATAGGATCAAAGCCCATAGTTATTTTTTGTTCAGCTTATATCCTTGTAGCTAAATGTTTCTGAGGCAGCTTATGGATCTCTGTTTACACCATAAGACCATAATGACAAATGTCACACATTTAACAAAAAGGAAAAAACGATAAAAGCAACAATAACAAGCAGCAACAGGACCACTGGTAAATAATACAATTGCCAGCAACGAATCCAGCACTGGGGACAAAAATGCTTCAGTAAAAAATACCACCTTGAGTCTAGTAATTAAAAATCAGGCTAGAAATATTTTAATGAATAAATTTCCTTAGCAATTACAACAGTAAAGAAGATATTCAAACGGAAAAGCATTAAGTTACTAGAGATGCTAAAACACCAGGGGTCATAGTAAACTATTAAGGCAGGTCAGCTAAACACATCAGCAGCCTGGGTAAAAATAAATCTTTAATGTGGTGCTCAAAACCTCAGATGCCAGCCAAACGGAAGTTGGGGAAGGAATTCCAAAGTTGTGGCATCAAGACAGGGGAGGGTGCCTCTCTCATGGCCAACCAACTCTCTTACTCCAGGGCCTCTAACAACTGACAGATGGTGATTGTATGGGAACAGGTAGTCCTTTAAATACGGTGGTCTCAGGCCAGATATTTAAGGATTTATGAGCTTCCAGGCCCAGCACTGTGATGGGCCTGGAAGCTCATGTAGTTGTTCTAAAACTAACACGTGTTCTCTACTTTACACCAATAAAAGACGTGAGCATTTGCTCCACTAACTCATTTTACCAAACGTTAAGTAAAAACTGGGATGCAGCTGGAGGGAGAGGCCACTGACCTGCAGTCCTGTGGCTCAAAGTATTTCCAGGATTTTATAAACCTTGAACTGATTAATTTCCCTTTCTCCTCTTTTTTTCCTGTTAAGTCTCAGCAGCTCTCAGCATTCTAGGCCTCCTGTAGCATATTCAGTCCTTATCAAAATGTTTCGAGCATCTCTCTCTTTTTTAAAATTTTTACAAAGTCATACTTTTCTGAATACCTGGAGAGTTCACCAAGGATGCAGAAATTCCAAATAGAGTGCACCTGTTAAAAGAGGTGATGTACAATTATCACCTTACCTAGACTGTCCATTCTCCTCAGATGACGAATGAAAATTTTCCATCTCTTCGGTGTTCAAGCCCAGCTCAGAGCCATAGCTTTGCTGCACAAGCTGCCAGAATTCCTGCTTTGTCAGCCTCTGCAAAAACAATTAAGTTCTCTTTCCATCTTTTAAAGTCAGGCATTGTTTAAACACAAGTAATAAACTCTCTCATACTCTTGAAGAACTCCTAATTGACCCTTATGAGAAATCTGTTTCATGCTATCCAGATAATATATCTAAGTTAAAACATGCAGAGACATCCATGACTTTCATTATAACACAAATATTCAGTCCTTGCATCAACTAAAGAATATAAATCCAACATGCTATGCAAGGAAACTAGTTGAATCATCTACTTTAATACTGTAAATGGCAAATGCTTTTCTACATAAGTACTGGGATCCAAGATAACTGTAGTATTAGCCCCCTCAAACTGCAGTTCCGTAAATAAAACCTCCAAGCCATTTTTAATTAACGTGAACAGCTGCATCCTCTCAGCTGATACCGGTTGTATAACAGGACCACAGCTCCTCTTTAGGCAGCTGTCTTTAGGTTAAGTTGTTTCTCCACTCAATGGCTAAAGAGGCTCCAATCAAAAAATGATAGCAAAATAGTAAAGCACTGTGGGCTAACAAGACAAAAAACCCTACATTACGTTTCTCAGCTCTCATGTTAAATATGTTTTGGTGGTCACCATTAAACTTTCTTCCTTGTCCTTTCTTTTGCAAAGATGTATCCATGCATCCATCTTGCAAAGGAGGTACAGAGTACACACAGAGTTCACAATATATGACTAACTATATACCTGTGTCTATCATGGGTTGGACTTAATCAGTTTTTCCCGTGGTGAAAAAGGGAAGATGAGGTTGACTTTGACCACCAAAAAGCCAATGTGGGGGATCATGGGACCTGTATATACCAAAGCCATATGGGCAGGGTCTACAGTAAGAGGAAAAGTGGGTAAGATTGAGCAAAAAAGCAGTCTGGATCCAACATATTGATTGGGAGCTGTAAATTGGGAGCTGTTCAAAATTTCCTGACATTTTCTGCAAGCTAAACATACAGGAGACAGCATGACAATTGCATTCCAGTTATTAATCACAAAAAAAAACACAGAGAGGATTGCCACAACCAACTTACATTCCACAAACATAGTGTAGTAGTTTGATGCTTACCAGAAATATTTAAATGGAAATCTATCAAGGTGTCTGAAGAAGGGAGCTCTGAATCTCAAAAGCTTACACCCTGAAAAGATTGTGGGTTTCTAAGGTGCCACTGGACTCAAATTCTGCTGTTTTAATTCTCAACATGGCCACATCTGTGGATACTTAAATCCAGTGATTGGAGCCACGAACAGACAAGACAGATCTTTCAACATACTTGAGAAAAAAAATCTAAAACAACAGGAGTACCTGTCCTTCAAAGAGAGAGAGAGAGAGAGAGAGAGAGAGAGAGATCTGTGGCTGTTGTGGGGGTTTGCCAGGCAACCACAATAATATTTCCAGCCATCAAACCTTGGCTTCTGCCAGTAAAAGGGCAGGGGGAGAGCCTTGCAGGTTCCCCACTTGTGTTGACATATTATGCTACAAAATAAATCGACTGTAAGGGCTATACTAAACATATTTGGGATCTGCTTGTAAGGGGGTGACACTTCCACCCCTGCCTCACTCAGTCACCAGCCCCACTAGGGGCTGTGGGGAAAGGAGTAAGAGTGAAGCCATATCCAGAGGAGCACCAGCAGTGACCTCAAAGCCCTGCAGCCCAGCACATATCTCAGAAGTGAGGCAGGGCTCAGGAAGCAAACTGCATCTGGAAATAGGCCAGAAAAGGTAGCTGGCAGCTGCTGAGGCCTCCTGAGGCCTGGGCAGGCACAGCAGCCTCTTAAAACATCAGAGGAGAGTAGGGCAAGAGGAAGGAGGACCCAGTCAGGGAGGCTATTGGCCCAGATTCCTTCACTCACCCCTGAAGAGAGGGTCCAGGGTCTGCCTATCCTTTATTTGTGCCTGGCAGGAGGGGGGAACTGGCATTTACCTCGTGCCGGCAGCGTGGTCCTCTTTGCACGCACTTCCTGGAAGTGACATTGTTGTGCTGGTCACAGGAGTGCTCCCACACTCCATGCAGGGCTGATTCAGCATGTTTGGGACCAAAGTTGGCCCCAAACAAAGTGTGGGAACTCTCCCATGGCTGGTGCGATGACATCACTTCTGGGAATGACATAATTTCGCCCTTTGGGTGCGTGACCATGCGTGCTTCTGAGATCCCTCCCAGTGGTGGGCAACCTCCAGGAGCTTGCCACCTCTTGCCAATCACTGGCAGATCAGCAGGCAAGGATGCGAACCCCCGAGAGACTCCAACCGAACACGGGGAATCTGATACTACTATCATATCTCCACTGTATAATTTATTCCCCTACTAGGCTTTAAAACAGAAGTGAATGGGTATTTTTTTAATTAAAGAAATGGCACAGAGGGAAGGAACACTTTCTCTTCCCTTCTTGAGAGTTGCAGTCCTATTCTAAATTAGACAAAACCCACCCAGCTCTCTTTGGCAACTAAATTGCAAAAACAAATTCACAATGTTTTATCTACTTGGGTGCTAAGTTAAAAGCAATAATCAAGCAGGAGATCTTATCACTGGTGCACAGCCTCCCAGTATTTCAGGAGCTATGTATCTGGAACTCTGACCCTGCGTACCAAAACATTTTGTCTCAAAAAGACAATGGGCAAATCCACACGCCCTTGGAGCATCCCGGCACTGCGCTAAATGTTTGCTAAGCACTCGGAAGTATAGCGTCTTTCTAGCATGATTTCTGAAATCGCGCTAGAAAGACGCTATACTTCCGGGTGTTTAGCGAACATTTAGCGCAATGCTGGGATGCACCGAGGGCGTGTGGATTTGCCCCTCGTGTGTATTTTGCAGATTCAGTACTTGGTACTCCCAAAACAAATTTTTGGCAGAACACATTCTTATTCTTATTTGTTTAATTTATAGCCCTCCCTCCCCGCAAGTGGGCTCAGGGTGGGTTACATCAATAGATAAAATTACAATAAATAAAACAATAAAATTACAAATTCATTTATCACAGCATAATTTCCAGTATCCTAGACAGGGCCCCTTTCCCTGGACATCATACACATAAGAAGGGGTGAAGGTGTGAGTTAATAAACTCTAACTCCTCATGTGTGTGTGGGGGCAGCTAATCATATGGCCCCTTGCTGGTAGGAGACCAGCAGGGAGGCTGAGTAGATGGAACTAGTGCTGGCCTCAACCATATGCCTGGCAGAACATCTCTGTCTTACACGCCTGCCGAAAAGATACAAGATCTTGGTGGGCCTGAATGTCTTCTGACAGAGAGTTCCACCAGGTCAGGACCAGCACAGAGAATGCCCTGGCCCTGGTTGAGGCCAGTCGAGCCTCCCTGAGACCAGGGACCACATTCACACATACTGAAGCTGCAAAATGGGTGTTGCCCTTTTCAGACAAAATGGTGATCCCAGGTACTGAAATGACCATGCATAGAATACTCTCCTGGAACACAGGATCAGAGAGCCAGAAATCCAAAGCTTGAAGGGGTTCTTATTTTCAGGGCTTCCACTTAGGAGTATTTAGCAAACTGTGTATACCACAACCAGATCACAGTGAGAAGATGTATTTGAAGAAACTGTTCACCCCCGTATTCCCAGAGTCTACTTTTATCTTTGGCCTGTACGTGCTATAGAAACAAAATACTATTAATAGCTCTTAAGATTATAAAGAAATCAGGGAAAACATCTACATAAACAAACCAGGGAGAGCTTTATCCTAAGCCAATACAATGTCATGTTTAGAGTGTCTGGGAAACAAGGGATCAAACCCCACACAGGCATAAAGTTTACTGGGTGATCTTGGGCCTATCGCTAGCTCTGAACCTGACCTACTTCACAGGGCTGATCTGAGGATAAAGTGAGGAAGAGAGAACGATGTATGTATGGAAAGCTACTTTTGGACAATTCCTTCTACATCACTGACACTTCAGCTAACAACAGCAAGCAGCAAGTATAAAATGAGTTTGCCCCTCTTGATAACCACAAATGGCTGACAAGCGGCCTGGTCTTTAATAAAAGCACTTTAAGAGCTCCTGATGACCAGGATGTTTTCCTTAATGCTGAGAATTTCTCCTCAGTCTTTTAAAGATGTTTTTATGAAATTATTTTAGTTATCTTGCTGTTACCTGTCCTGAACCCTTTATGAAAAGGCAGACTATGGCCGCTTCCACATGTTCCAATTTTTTCGGGTGTTCCCTGTCCCAAAGCCACGTCTTCCCGATCCGCTTCGAGAACTCACCTTTCATGTGCATTGTCCTCATGCATGTTTTGTGGGTGTTTGTTACTAAAAAAAAGGTCCCAAAACAGAAAACGCATTCTTTATCTGCGCCTCATCACAAATGACATTGGCACATTCCCACCCAACTTTCCTTTTTTTGAGTACGTGCAGGATTGCGCTATACCATTGTCCTGTCTTTCAGTTTCTGTAAACTGCATATGCATAGTACTCTTTTCTCTACCATTGATTTCCTGCTCAGTTTTAAATGCAAAAGTGTTTAATAAATATGCAAACAATAGAGTAACACAATTGCGCAGTTCCATATTTAAAATAAAATCAGAAATGGCATTCCGTTCTCAATGTTGTTCCTAGACTGATAGTTCAATTGTTGAGTGATCCAGTGTAGCAAGCAGTATGATTCCCTTTGTTCACACAGATATTGTAATAGCACAAGAACCATTAAAAAAGTAAAAAGGGGAGGGGGATTATACAATTGCTCTTGCAAGCCACATGCATATGTGATGTTTAAAGGAAGGGTAATGGTGAGGGGAGGGGTTAGAGATTTGTGGGAGGGCTCTTCTGAAGCGCAAAAAAGCCTGCATTGAAATGGTAGGATAATCGCACAGAAAACCTCCATCAAAAATAAACATGAACCAAAACAGGTCTCACAAAAAACACTTAAAAACTGGGATCATCTTGACCCACTCATGCATGGGAAACAATGACATGTGTAATGAATGAGAGAACCCGCCAGAGTTCCATAGGCAGGTCGTCCCATTAAGGACGTGTGGAAGCAACCTCTAAAAACTTTTTAAAATAAAATAATAAAAATGATACCCGTTCTAATTTGGAATGGTGACACCCTTCCAAACTCACAGACGCCCAATGAACTTGATCAGCAATATTCAGGATGGACAAAAGTTAAGTACTTCTTCACTCAAAGAATAATTGTCTTGTAGAATTCACTGCCACAAGAAAGGATATTAGACAAATTCAATGGTCATCAATGGTCATTGCCCACAATGACTGCATGGAACCTCCATGTTCTGAGGCAGTAATCCTCTGAACATGGGGGATGGGAGGGGGCAACAACACAGAAAGGTTTTGGCCACCAAATTCTGCTTGAAGTTCATCCAGGAGCATCTGGATAGCCATGTGGTGAGCAGGATGTGGGAGCAGATGCACCAGTGATCTGACTAACACAGGTGCTCTTATGGTCACAGAGTGATGGCAAAGGGCACAGAAATAAAGTTGAAGGATGCCATTTTACAATTTAAATCAGGCCTGAAGATACAGAGAGGAGCTGCGAGTTGGCAGAAGGTAAAACACCTCCATGTACAGGAGCCCACTCTGGGAAGTGGGTTCTTCTGGGTTAGCAATGCTGCTACCAACTGAAGGGAAGTTTAATTCTTTCAAACACTCTCCTCACAAACAAAACAAATAAAACAAATGTTAAATTGAAGCCTTAAGTCTCCAGTGCTCTATCATCTATAGGAAATTAAACCTTGTAGATATGCCTCTGGATTTTCTATTCAGGAAAGTGGGAGTGTTCAACAATACTTTAACAGGCTGACACTTAAAAAACAACACCCACGAAGTTTATCCACATTTAGAGTAGTACTGGTTTTTCTACCTTTCAACAACCCACAGATAAACACTTCTACCTTCCTTCTAATTGAATGACTTTTTTAAAAATGGGGACATCTTGTCAAAGTCCAGGATTTCTAAATGCAGATGTCAGCAGATTAGGAAGCAGATGAGGCAAGTTTGCAGAGAAAATCCTAACCCCAACTAGTCCCTTCATTTGGCCAGTTTTCAAACATGGATACATTCTACTGATGTGGTTAGGGTAAGGATCAGGCATGATAACCACTTGCTTCTGGCAGGCATACTCCTGCCAGCTGGAATCTAACCCAGCAGGGCTCTTTTTTTTTGTTCTTATTCCAACTGTTGATAATAGGCACGGCATCAAACTAATACTACACACACCCCTTCTATTTTAGTGTCATCACTCACAGGTTTCTGAATTATTTCTAAAATAGGAGCCTGCCTCAGTAGGGACTTATTCCATTTCCCAAAGCCTTGAGAATCATTGTGTTAGACTAGGATCTGAGGAACCAAATTTGATTCTCTGCTCTACTATGAAAGCTTGCCAGGTGACCTTGGGCCAATCACACATTCTCAGCCTGACCTACCTCACAAGGTTGTATGGAAGAGAATGATGCAAGCCATTTTGGTCAATAATGGGGAGAAAGGAAGGGTATAAATGAAGTAATGAAGAAAGCTCATGGGGTACACATTAATTTTAAAAAAAATCACTCATGGCTGCAGGCCTGAGTTAATCTCTTTCAAAGTGAATAACCAACATAGGTTATACTTGATTCAGCTTCGACACTTGCAAATTCTTTTTCCACTACCTCTCATCTTCCATTGTAACTGGAGAGCTCCAAAAACCACAATGTCTTAAGATCCTCAGAGAATGGCATAATATTCCAGAGTCCAAACCCATCAGATGCTCATCTTCAACATCACGAGAACGAGTGTAGTGGTTAGAGAGCTGAGCTAAGATTGGGGAGACTCAGGTTCAAATCTCCATTTTGCCATAGAGCTTGCTGGGAGACCTTGGGCCAGTCACACACACTCAATTTAACTTACCTCACAGGGTTGTTACTGTAAGGGAAAATGGAGGACAGGGAGATTGGGTTGCCAATCTCTAGGTGGCGGGAGGGCTAGAGATCTCCCAGAATTTCAAGTGATCTCAATATGACAGATCAGTTCCTCTGGAGAAAATGACTGCTTTGGTGGAAGGACTATAAGGCATCACTGAGGCCTTCTCTCCCCAAACCTCACCCTTCCCGGGCTCTACCCCTTCAATATCCAGGAAATTCCCTGGAGGAGAACAGGTGTAACTGTTTTTGGGCCCCCATTGCTCCCCCCCAAACGACTGCTTTGCTGCAAGGCTTTTGAGTTTTGACCCCTTATAAGTGCTAAATAAACAACCTTCTTCCACCATGTCCACACACAGCTTGCTGGTATTTCAGACTCTTCTTCAGTTTCTCTAATTTATTTTGCAAACTGTAGCAGCAATGCTTTGATTTCCTTTCAAGAGTGCTATTGTTAACTTCTTTCCTGACTCAAATCATACCTGCTTATAGTTTCTCTCCTAGGAAACAATATCCGGCCCTCGCCACTCATGTTACCCACACTCCACTTCCCCCAAGTTGTGAAAAGTTCTAGAAGCACTGCTCCTGGGTTTAATTTTGTTTGTGTGAAAGAGACCACTGGAGACCTACAGTGCCTTTGGATACTTACTTTGTTTACAAATACACAAGCACAGCACACTGGCTGACTCCACGCTCCAAGGTGGGTCGCCTCAGTTTCAGCATACCCTCAGCTCTCTCACTCTGCCCTTGTACTTGTACTACTAGTTTCTCTCACATGCAGCACACCTCCTGCAAGGTCTTAGTATAAGATCCCACCCCTGCAAGCACTCAGGCCCATTCAGGAAGTGTGCACAAAAGGCACATGAAAGTTCTTTTGTCAAATCCCCAGGAAGCCAGATCCTACAGCCCTTTCCACAGTAACCATATAGCAAAACTTACAAGGCTAATATTAAACACCCCAGTGGTACCACACAACTCATTCACCATAAAGTAAGCGAAGTTCTTTGAATGAGTGGCAATCACTTGCTTTTTACATAGAACCAGTAGAGGTAGTTTGCTTAAACAAAAAGCCATTTTTTAAAAGCATGTATTACTCAGTGTCACAGATGCATGAACATAGCAACAAATTTAACATGAGGAAAGATGTGGAGACCAACTCATTTTTTCTTTGCTAGACTGAAAACTTGAACCAAACTAGTATATTTTGCAAGTCACACAATGAAAATCTGTTGGCAAATTTTACAAGAGAACAGAGACTCAAGCAGGGTTTTTTGTGCTAATGCAGGAATCCATCCCCATTCTGCATTGTTTACCTCTAACTGGTCACAGCAGGCAGGGCCACCACCTTGCAGTTCCAAAATTTAGACAACTTCATGGTGCCATTCAGGAAACTGGACACATCCTCAGGGCAAAGTCAGTACTGCGAACACCAGGACTGAAGCAACATTCCCTTGTTTAAAGCCATTCTTTTAAATTCAGAGTTTCCTGATATGCTGCTGAGTTCTCCTCCTCACGTCCACATGGTCTAGGAGCCAGACTAGAAGCTGTTTCCAGGCTTTTCTAGGTGAATCTAATCAAGATCAAAGTCAACTTGCACTATCAGCTCCAACTGCACAGCAGCAAAGGTCTTCAGAGTTACCAAGCTTTCTTTTTTTAAAAGAGAAAGAAAACCTTTTGCCTTGGAGAGAAAGAGCTACGTTTATGTAACTTCCTATCATATACACTCTCTAAGCTGTTGACAAGTGGGCGGGTCCTCTTTTCAGAACTGGAAGTTGCGCCCAGTTTCTGGGCCCCTCCCACAAAGGAAATACAGGTAAACAGGATTTGCTAACATGCACAGTTCACGATTCCTAATTTGGATTTTTTTTCCTTTCCTCTCCCTCACTGGGTATCTGTATCTACAAGAAAGCAGATGCAATTATTAGACTCATTTTGAGAGGAAAAACTAGTTTTGAAAGAAATGTTTTGTTTTTGTTCTTCAGGAAGGATTCACTGAAGATTATCAGAATGCTATCTCAAGAGAACTATTTAAAACATTTACGCTAATGTTGCTATTAGTTCCACTTAAAAGCCGGTTAAGCCACAGATTGCTGCAATGGAAGAACCCAGACAGCATTCCTGAATCACCAGGCAAAGCTTCCTTATTAGGTTTCTCCTTAACTCTTTCACTAGCAAAGCACGCACATTAGGGATGTGCGTTTCGGCATTCAGAATGCCGAAAGAATGCCGAAACAAAAGTGTTTCGGCTTCTTTCGGGGAATGCCGAAACGTTTCGGGGAATGCCGAAACGTTTCGGGTAGCCGAAAGAAAAAAGCCGAAACGTTTCGGGATTCTTTCGGCTTTCTTTCAGCTTTTCTATGGGAAAATGCCTCCGTCTTCCAGGACGTCTGGAGGAGGCATTTTCCCACCGAATAAGCCCAAAATTGGTGGGGACCTTCCTCTAACCCTTCTCTAACAACCACCCAAGTTTCAGGCAGATTGGACTTTGGGGGGCCATGTTATGGCCCCCCAAAGCAGGTCCCCCCATCCTCCCATAAGAAAGCGAAGGAGCAGCATATTGTTAGCATGCTGCTGCTGATCTTTCTTCATTATTTCCTATGGGGAAAAAATGAAGAGGCAGGCTTCCTTTGCCAGGGGTGGCATTTTGCATGCAAAATGCCCCCCAGCCCTCAGGGGCCCTTCTCCCACCCCTCCTCCCACCCCCACCAAGGCTCAGCCTGCTTCCACTTGGGGGGGCCATTTCATGGCCTCCCCAAGTAGGTGCTCTAATCTCTACCACTGACAGCTGGGGGAGGCTTGTGTTGCCAGGGGTGGCATTTTGCATGCAAAATGCCCCCCAACCCTCTGGGGCCCTTCTCCCACCCCTCCTCCCACCCCCAACCAAGGCTCAGCCTGCTCCCACTTGGGGGGGCATTTCATGGCCTCCCCAAGTAGGTGCTCTGCTCTCATCTCTACCACTGACAGCTGGGGGAGGCTTGTGTTGCCAGGGGTGGCATTTTGCATGCAAAATGCCCCCCAGCCCTCTGGGGCCCTTCTCCCACCCTTCCTCCCACCCCCCACCAAGGCTCAGACTGCTCCCACTTGGGGGGGCCATTTCATGGCCTCCCCAAGTAGGTCCTCTCAGCCCCTAAAGTCCACCCCTTACAGCCCCACACAAACCCAATTCCCCCCCCCAGCTGCCACACACAGACCCAAATCCCCACATTAGCCCCTCACAGACCCAAATCCACCCCCACCTGCCCCACACCCATAACCCCAGGAACAGGCTGGCAAAGGCCAGCCCTCTCCCTTTGTTCCCTATGCTGGGAACTTCTAAACTCTCTTTCCCTGGGCAATTCTGCACAGCCCAGGGGTGCCACAATGGTGGGCACACTTCTGAGTGCCAGCTGGTCCCTGTGAAAGAGCACCTGAACCACAGACACCCTCCCTCAAATTCCCCCACCACCTACAGAGATGGCTGGCCAGCCAGCCCCATTGTTCCCTATGATGGGAACCAACTGCACAACAAAGAATAAAACAAGAACAACACAAAATAAAGTTTTAAAAAAATTATTTTCTCCCTTCCAAAGTACAAGTAGGCAAAGCATTATGACACATTACACCAGCAGTCCCCCACACAGAAAAATTAAAACAAAACTCACTTAACATCAGAGAATCACAAAGCATGATTCCTGTCAAAAACACTTTATTTCTTGAACAGCTTTAGGTTACACAGCAGGGGGGAACACCAAAGGGCATGGCAGCACTATCTTACACAAAAATAACACAACTCACTTAACATCAGAGAATCACAAAGCACAATTCCTGTTAAAAACACTTTATTTCTTGAACAGCTTTAGGTTACACAGCAGGGGGGAACACCAAAGGGCATGGCAGCACTATCTTACACAAAAATAACACAACTCACTTAACATCAGAGAATCACAAAAACACAATTCCTGGCAAAAACACTTTATTTTTTGAACAGCTTTAGGTTACACAGTAGGAGGGCACAACAGGGCATGATAGCAATGTACTGCAAAAAATAATACAACCCACTTCACCGTTTTTGACAGCAATTGTGTTTGTGTGATTCTCTGATGTGAAGTGAGTTGTGTTATTTTTGTGTAGTACACTGCTTTCCTGCTCTGTGGTGCCTTCCTAAAGCAGTTACAGAAATAAAGTGCTTTTGACAGCAATTTTTTGGGGTGATTCTTTAATGTGAAGCGAGTTGTGTTATTTTTGTGTAAGATAGTGCTGCCATGCCCTTTGGTGTTCCCCCCTGCTGTGTAACCTAAAGCTGTTCAAGAAATAAAGTGTTTTTGACAGGAATCATGCTTTGTGATTCTCTGATGTTAAGTGAGTTTTGTTTTAATTTTTCTGTGTGGGGGACTGCTGGTGTAATGTGTCATAATGCTTTGCCTACTTGTACTTTGGAAGGGAGAATATAATTTTTTTAAAACTTTATTTTGTGTTGTTCTTGTTTTATTCTTTGTTGTGCAGTTGGTTCCCATCATAGGGAACAATGGGGCTGGCTGGCCAGCCATCTCTGTAGGTGGTGGGGGAATTTGAGGGAGGGTGTCTGTGGTTCAGGTGCTCTTTCACAGGGACCAGCTGGCACTCAGAAGTGTGCCCACCATTGTGGCACCCCTGGGCTGTGCAGAATTGCCCAGGGAAAGAGAGTTTAGAAGTTCCCAGCATAGGGAACAAAGGGAGAGGGCTGGCCTTTGCCAGCCTGTTCCTGGGGTTATGGGTGTAGGGCAGGTGGGGGTGGATTTGGGTCTGTGAGGGGCTAATGTGGGGATTTGGGTCTGTGTGTGGCAGCTGGGGGGGGAATTGGGTTTGTGTGGGGCTGTAAGGGGTGGACTTTAGGGGCTGAGAGGACCTACTTGGGGAAGCCATGAAATGCCCCCCCCCAAGTGGGAGCAGTCTGAGCCTTGGTGGGGGGTGGGAGGAAGGGTGGGAGAAGGGCCCCAGAGGGCTGGGGGGCATTTTGCATGCAAAATGCCACCCCTGGCAACACAAGCCTCCCCCAGCTGTCAGTGGTAGAGATGAGAGCAGAGCATCTACTTGGGGAGGCCATGAAATGCCCCCCCAAGTGGGAGCAGGCTGAGCCTTGGTGGGGGGTGGGAGGAGGGGTGGGAGAAGGGCCCCAGAGGGTTGGGGGGCATTTTGCATGCAAAATGCCACCCCTGGCAACACAAGCCTCCCCCAGCTGTCAGTGGTAGAGATTAGAGCACCTACTTGGGGAGGCCATGAAATGGCCCCCCCCAAGTGGGAGCAGGCTGAGCCTTGGTGGGGGGTGGGAGGAGGGGTGGGAGAAGGGCCCCTGAGGGCTGGGGGGCATTTTGCATGCAAAATGCCACCCCTGGCAAAGGAAGCCTGCCTCTTCATTTTTTCCCCATAGGAAATAATGAAGAAAGATCAGCAGCAGCATGCTAACAATATGCTGCTCCTTCGCTTTCTTATGGGAGGATGGGGGGACCTGCTTTGGGGGGCCATAACATGGCCCCCCAAAGTCCAATCTGTCTGAAACTTGGGTGGTTGTTAGAGAAGGGTTAGAGGAAGGTCCCCACCAATTTTGGGCTTATTAGGGGGGAAAATGCCTCCTCCAGGCGTCCTGAAAGACGGAGGCATTTTCCCAAAAAAAAAACCCGAAAGAATGCCGAAATAATGCCGAAAGAATCCCGAATCCCGAATCCCGAAAGAGATTCTTGTTTCGGCTTTCGGCTTTAACGGTAGAGAATCTTGTTTCGGGTAATCCCGAAACAAGAAAGCCGAAAGTTTTTTCCTTGCACACCCCTAACGCACATACATACACATAACGTAAGCTTCAAATGGAAAAAAAATCACACCTGACTGGAACACCCAGTAAGCCCTAGGCCTTCGGAAAAGCAAACACCTTGTGTGCTTTCTGTAAAAGACGGACAGGATTGACAAGACACCTTTTGCCTTGTCTGCCTCTCAGACTGCATTCCTTTCTACAATGACACTGTTGATATTTAACATGTACACTATATAATTTTATTGCATTGTGTTTTCTAAAGCATTTCTTACACTCCCTACATTTCTTACACTCTCTCTAGAAATGGGAACCCTTTAATATGTAACTACAAATCCCTGTTAAAGAAACCTTAATTGTTATTCTACCCATTTTAGGGTATGTGTTTGTTAATGGCAAAAAAGGATTATGACTGCTTGGAGACATATGGCCTTGCATCCAACCATTTATTTTGTGTTCTGTAAAGCCCATATGGCAATAAACTGTGAGCTAATATAAAAATACCTGTGCAGCTGCAAAACCAGCCCAACACAACATTTCTCAGGTAAGCACTAAGCCTTTAAGTAAAGCAACTTCTGTGCTCATTTTCTTCTATTTTCTTCAACCAAATGCTACAGTTGACCAATTTACTCTTACTTGAAATTACTCTCACTTGCAAGAGTAAGGTGTGTACTGGAAACAGTAGTTGTCTTGATGGATTTCTCTTGGCAGATTTCAAGAAGAAACATATTTTTCTATTTGCATGCCATTTTCAAAAAATGTGCACCCCTTTTATTTTCTTTCCAGATGTCAAAATATCTACACCCAGCACTATGTGTGTTTGAACGTGATATACATATCGTTACTTACACAGGAGTTCTGATTATTACCCTTCCAACATAATTATTTTGGTAACTAGTACCTGTAGTTCTTAGAGTAACCTCTAAGAACTACATAAAATTTAAGCAGGAGTGAATAGATTACTACTACCCAGCTCTTTCTTACTTTGAAATAAACCCCACTAAATGGAACTTAGTTTCAAGTAAGAAATAAACACATATTCAGAAATTTCACATGGATCTTATACTATGCCACTCCAGAATACAGTTGTGAAATCATGCATATGATATATTTCCTGTTGAAGAACAAGAAAGACTCTGTATATATAGAAAATTACAGAAAAATATACAGAAAAAGGGGAAATTGGGCTATAAACATTTCCACTGAGGTACTATGTTTTCATAGACAGGGAGATTCTTCAAGAGGGAATAATCAAACATGAAATCTTCCAGCAGCAGTTTGAAGTGGTACAGCCCAATGAAACCGTACTATGTGCAATTTGGCCTTAAAATTGCTTAAGATCATTGCTCAAGTCTTCCTAAGAAAATCTGCAGGAAAAAAAAACTTTTTAGGAATTCAGTTCAGTCTACGAAGTATAAATGACTCCATCCTCACTTGGAAAGAAGTCTTCTGATTTCAGTGGGAGTTACTTCTAAGTAACACCACCAACAATTACACTATGATTTATCAGAAATTTTCTTATGCAGAAGAATACTGCATAGTAGAGCAATAACATGCCTACAACAGAAATCACAGTTAAACTAATTAACGTTACCAAAGTCATTGTTCTGTTAAAATGGCATTAAGATTTTCACTTGACAAAAGACTGAAGTCATTTAATAGATAAAACTATCTAGTACAAATAACAATAGCTCTTTATAATGTATTGTCGAAGGCTTTCACGGCCGGAGAACGATGGTTGTTGGGGGTTTTCCGGGCTGTATTGCCGTGGTCTTGGCATTGTAGTTCCTGACGTTTCGCCAGCAGCTGTGGCTGGCATCTTCAGAGGTGTAGCACCAAAAGACAGAGATCTCTCAGTGTCACAGTGTGGAAAAGATGTAGGTCATTTGTATCTACTCAGGAGGGGTGGGGTTGAGCTGAGTCATTCTGTAAGAGTTTCCCAGGGTGTGGAATGCTAATGGCGGGAGGCTTCACTGTATCCTGAGGAGGTTCTTTTGCATATGGATTGGTGCTTGATGTGCTAATCTTCTCTGCAGGGCTATTGTCGGGTGTGGAGTGTTTTGTTGGCCTGGTGTTTTTCAGAACTGGAGCCCATGATCTGTTCATTCTTAAGGTTTCTTCTTTCCTGTTGAAGTTTTGCTTATGCTTGTGAATTTCAATGGCTTCCCTGTGCAGTCTGACAAAGTAGTTGGAAGTGTTGTCCAGTATTTTGGTGTCCTGGAATAAGATACTGTGCCCTGTTTGAGTTAGGCTATGTTCAGCCACTGCTGATTTTTCAGGCTGTCCAAGTCTGCAGTGTCTTTCATGTTCTTTTATTCTTGTCTGGATGCTACGCTTTGTGGTCCCGATGTAAACTTGTCCACAGCTGCAGGGTATACGGTATACTCCTGCAGAGGTGAGGGGGTCTCTGCTGTCTTTTGCTGATCGTAGCATCTGTTGTATTTTTCGGGTGGGTCTGAATACTGCTTGAAGGTTATGCTTTTCCATAAGCTTTCCCATCTGATCAGTAATTCCTTTGATATATGGCAAAAACACTTTTCCTGTAGGTGACTGTTTTTCCTTGGTTGTTTGATTCATCCTGGGTTTGATTGCTCTTCGGATTTCATTTCTGGAGTAGCCATTTGCCTGAAGTGCGTGGTTTAGATGATTAATTTCCTCATTGAGAAAGCGCGGCTCACATATCCGTCTTGCACGATCCACTAATGTTTTCATTATGCCTCTTTTCTGTTGGGGGTGGTGATTGGAGTTTTTGTGTAAGTACCGATCAGTGTGAGTTGGTTTCCTGTAAACCTTGTGACCTTGTGACCCCTCCACCTACAAAAAACTAAAACGAGATCCCACTTGCAAATTCACCAGGCTAACAAATGCGCTGATCAAGAATTCCTCACTACATCCCGACACGCACAGAAAACTATGCAAGACTGAAGCACAGCCACCTAGACTATATGGACTCCCCAAAATACATAAAGATTCAGTCCCACTCCGACCCATTGTGAGTGCCATTGGTTCACCGACATATGAATTAGCTAGACATCTGGCAGATCTCCTGCAGGACCACATCGGGAAAACCTCGTCTTACATCAAAGATTCAGCAGATTTCATCAATAAAATCAGTTCTCTGAAACTCAATCCACAAGACATACTTGTCAGTTTTGATGTTGTATCCCTGTTTACCAAGGTTCCAGTAAAAGACACTATTGCACTGATTAATCAGATTTTCCCAGAGGATGTAACAGCCTTATTCCATCATTGTCTGACAACCAGTTACTTCCAATGGGACAACGAATTCTATGAACAGATGGATGGGGTGGCCATGGGGAGCCCACTCAGCCCAGTTATAGCAAACTTCTACATGGAACATTTTGAAAAAACAGCTCTAGAATCAGCACCCCACAAACCCAGTGTATGGTTCCGGTTTGTGGATGATACATTCATCATTTGGAGCCATGGGGAGGAAGAATTGAGGGAGTTTTTGAATCATCTCAACAACATCCACCGGAACATACAATTCACAATGGAGAAAGAAAGTGAGGGAAAACTCTCATTCCTGGATACCTTGGTCATCCGCAAAGCAAACTTTCAGTTAGGTCACAAGGTCTACAGGAAACCAACTCACACTGATCGGTACTTACACAAAAACTCCAATCACCACCCCCGACAGAAAAGAGGCATAATGAAAACATTAGTGGATCGTGCAAGACGGATATGTGAGCCGCGCTTTCTCAATGAGGAAATTAATCATCTAAACCACGCACTTCAGGCAAATGGCTACTCCAGAAATGAAATCCGAAGAGCAATCAAACCCAGGATGAATCAAACAACCAAGGAAAAACAGTCACCTACAGGAAAAGTGTTTTTGCCATATATCAAAGGAATTACTGATCAGATGGGAAAGCTTATGGAAAAGCATAACCTTCAAGCAGTATTCAGACCCACCCGAAAAATACAACAGATGCTACGATCAGCAAAAGACAGCAGAGACCCCCTCACCTCTGCAGGAGTATACCGTATACCCTGCAGCTGTGGACAAGTTTACATCGGGACCACAAAGCGTAGCATCCAGACAAGAATAAAAGAACATGAAAGACACTGCAGACTTGGACAGCCTGAAAAATCAGCAGTGGCTGAACATAGCCTAACTCAAACAGGGCACAGTATCTTATTCCAGGACACCAAAATACTGGACAACACTTCCAACTACTTTGTCAGACTGCACAGGGAAGCCATTGAAATTCACAAGCATAAGCAAAACTTCAACAGGAAAGAAGAAACCTTAAGAATGAACAGATCATGGGCTCCAGTTCTGAAAAACACCAGGCCAACAAAACACTCCACACCCGACAATAGCCCTGCAGAGAAGATTAGCACATCAAGCACCAATCCATATGCAAAAGAACCTCCTCAGGATACAGTGAAGCCTCCCGCCATTAGCATTCCACACCCTGGGAAACTCTTACAGAATGACTCAGCTCAACCCCACCCCTCCTGAGTAGATACAAATGACCTACATCTTTTCCACACTGTGACACTGAGAGATCTCTGTCTTTTGGTGCTACACCTCTGAAGATGCCAGCCACAGCTGCTGGCGAAACGTCAGGAACTACAATGCCAAGACCACGGCAATACAGCCCGGAAAACCCCCAACAACCAGCTCTTTATAATGTTCAAGCTGCCTTATACCAAGTCAGACCATTGTTCCAGCTAGTTCAGTGTTGTCTATCCCATCTAGTGGCAGCTCTCCAGGGCCTCAGGTAAAGGAAGGTCTTTCCTAACACCTGGTACTACCTGAACCCTTTAACCTAGAGATTCCAGGGTCTGGAACTAACAGTACCCGACATGTAAATTGTATGTGATGCTCCTCCTGAGCCAAAGCCCCCCCCCGCCTTATTCAGTATTTCAAAAGGTCCCTAATCTTCACCATAACAAAAGAACATCTCAGTTTCATCCAAGTCTGGAGACACTACCAAATTCCTTCACATCGAATAAACTTTTAAACCATACCAAAGTTAAGTAGGTCTCCTGCCCTTCTTTCCTGAGAGAACACTGCCTTTAACAGTTACTGATGCAGAAATTCAACAAAAGTCACTTTTTCTAGAGATCAACAGACGGGGGGCGGGGGGCAGGGGGGCTGTGCCTGCAGAATTTCCCGATTGGTGGACTGACTACCTCCAACTAGTGAATTTGACTAGTGAATTTGATTGCTGCTATCTTGTATATAAACTGTTTTATATTTATATTTTATATTGTACTGTTTTGATATTGTTGTTTAAATTGATTTTTAGGATGTAAATTATATGGAATGTTTTTTATGCCATGTAATCTGCCCTGGGCCTGCCTTGCGGGGAGGGTGGAATAAAAATCTAAAGTAAATAAAATAAAAATGAATTGCCTCCAATTTAACAGCATATACCTATTACTTCAACAACAGGGAGCTCCTCTGAGTAAATGCTACACCATAGAAAGAAAAACCTCGAAGGTCTACAGAAATAGTTATGTTTTTTTTTGCAATTTTTATAAAGTTCAGTGCATAATACCAAGTGCTAAAGTGCTGATAAATAATTCATAATAAATATACCATTCAATAATTCAATAAATATCCAATAAATAATTCAATAAAGATACATGCAATCCTCCAACCGGTTTAGTTTCTCCAATCAGATGTTGTTGTATACACTTGAGATGTTGTATGTAACGTCTCTTGTCCTATGGTTCTATTGTGCAGATGTTAACGTCCTTCTGGAGCTTCTTCACAAGACAGAATGGTCTAGCGGTTATAGCCAAAGGCCAAAAATTGGGCTGAAGAGCCTGACGGGTTCTGCCAGTCTGATATCCTGTTTCGGCAAATGCTTTTTCAAAGGCTTATGAATATATTATATATATTGCTCCAGCATTTATATTCCCATCTCCAAGTGATTGTGAAGCCAACAGACCATTATTTATCAGCACTTTAGCACTTGGTATTATGCACTGAACTTTATAAAAATTACAAAAAAAACTTTATAAAAAATTACAAAATTTACATATAACTATTTCTGTAGACCTCTGAGGTTTTTCTTTCTATGGTCCAATTTAACAGCTGCAAAAGGCATAGAACCTCTTTCAAGTTCCAAAATTCAAAAGAATAAAAGGTTTTCTCCAATTTAAAACATGCACTGCAAACACCAATATGATCTGAAAAGACATTCTATAGTAATCTTGCTGAAGTTAAAGCGCAGCAGAGGCTGAACAGTGCTAAGAGAGGAAACTGCCCAGGAACCTCAAGCACACTGCCTTGGGTTTGTGACGGAACACAGACAGGAAATAAATTAAATAAAAAACCAATCTCAGATTTTGCCATGAAATGAAAATTTTAAAATGTGCTCTTTTTATGGTGAAAAAAATTAAAATAGATTGTCAGGATTCTGCTGAATCTTCCAGAGCCTGGATTAAAGGGCATGCATCACACTCTGTGGCATGATCATTGCTTGAAGATTCTGAGATCACCCGCACATCCCCTCAATCTGAAAAGTCTTTCTCCATGCATCCCCCAAATCATGTAAGAAAGATGTTTGGCGTCGCTTTCGGTTTCGTTTTCTCGGCCATGTCGGACACTCCTCTCCGCAGGTCCGGGAGGAAGCGCTCGAGCAGCCTGACCGGGCAGCTGATCTGCGAAGATTAGCCCCCAGGACTCCCAGTGAGGGAGGCAGGGTCCGGAACGCGGCGGGAAGAGCCCCCTGAAATCGAGGCAGGGGGTAAATTGCCCGTTTGTTCCTATGGAGGCCGGCAGACGTGCGTGGCACCTCGAGTGCTGCCGGGCCTTGGAAAACGGCAAAGAGCAGAACTAGGCGGAAGCCTGTAAGTAAGCGAATCCCTTCTGTTATTACAAGCGCACACGAAGGAGTGGTGGGAAGATAAGAAGGCTCGTTCTTCCCCCTCGCTGAGTTTCAGGATTTGGTCGGCGGCCCCCCCCCCCTAAAATGGCAGCAAAAAAGCAGAGTCCCGCTTTGGGCAAGTCAATCTCGGCTGCCCTGCCGGGGAAAGGAGAGTCGCTCGAGGACTTGGTGAAGAGGTCGGTTATCGAAGCCATAAAGCCCTTTGTTGACAAGCTGAATGAAACAGATCAAAGGGTGGGCTTAATTGAGAGCGAAGTGAAAACCATTAAGGAAGCAGCGGGGGGGCAGAGAAGTCTGCTCGGGAAAATGCGTCACTCGTGAAGGCAACGAATAAAGAGTTAAAGCTGGTGGAGAACCAGCTGATCGGGCTACAAGTGGAACGAACACAGACAATTTTGCGCCTCCAGAATTTGAAAGAGGAGGAAAATGAGGATTTGAGGGATCTGGCCTCGGAACTATTGGCGACACCCGCGAGGGCAACTAAAGAAGAGGTAAAAAGCGCCATTTTGGAAGTCCGTCGGGCTTCTTCAAAATATGCAACGAAGCGTCAGCTGCCTTGTGAGATCATCATCGATTTTTCATCTAAGAGGATCCAAGACACTATCCTACACAACTCATATAATGCGGATCTGGACTTTCTGGGTAATAAAGTTAAGATACTGAAGGACGTTCCATTCTTAGTTCGGAAAAGGAGATTTAAGTATAAAAGGTTTGCAGCTCTTCTGAGGGAACGTGGAATAAAGTATAAATGGCTATTTCCGGAAGGTATCTGGTTTAGTTACAAAGATCAAGCTTACAAGATAATATCAGAAGATCAACTAAGGGATTTTGAGGACAAAAATCAAGAATTTCAGCAAGACACCAAGCAAGAAGAAAAGGATTTGAAGTCTGAAGGGGGGGAACGAGCACTGCGGTTGCAGCTGCTCAGAGAGAACTGCGTCCGAGGCCCGGGGGGGAGGGAGACTTAATTTGGATTGTAATCTGTATTTTGCAAGGTCAACCACTCCATCAATATCTTACAAAGTTTTAATTTCTTAATAATGGCAGTATGAAGGGAAAGCATTATTTGTAGTGTAGTGTTGTTATATGTTGCTGGTTTTTTTTCTTTCCTTCCCCTGCCCCCCTTCTTTCCCTCTGTATTGTTAGTTAATGTAGGTAATAAAAAAAGAAGAAGAAAAGAAAGATGTTTGGCGTCCTAGGAATGCTTTCTACCTTTCTTTTTTTCTAGCCATAGCTTTGTAAACAAAACCTCACAAGGAATTCAAAGTACTAGGCAGATACTGCCCATATGGTCACTGTCGAAGCCTGAACTTACAGCCTTATGAGCCCTTTTCAACATTACTGGCGCTGCGATTACGTGTACAGAATGAGCACATGTAATTCTCCCAATATGCACGATTCCTTTGAAAGGGGCAATGCATGGGATCCCCTATTCCCCAGCCACCGCTGTTCACCTGGCCAGGGAGAAGAATTAAAAAGGGAAATGGGGGGACTCACCAGCCTGAGCACACGCTCGCTGGTGACATGACATTGCTGGCAGATGCGCCAAGGCCACTTCCCTTCTGCCCAGAAGGGATGTCACCATATTGCCAGCGAAGCCATGGTTTGGGAGTAAAAACCACAGAGTTTTTGCCCCAAAATCAGAGTGGTTCCAGCAGGCCGGCACCATGATGACATCAATTCCAGAAGTCATCTCCCCTCCCCCTGTACCCTCACTGGTTGCCAGGGGAGATCTGACAATCCTACCTCAGATTGAATGAACTGAAAATTATCCCAACCAGTTAAGTCTGCCATCTGACCCTGTCAATATCACTGTAGAGTCCAAGTCGGTGTGGAGTCTATACACAGAATAGACACTGAGAGATCTCTGTCTTTTGGTGCTACACCTCTGAAGATGCCAGCCACAGCTGCTGGCGAAACGTCAGGAACTACAACACCAAGACCATGGCTATACAGCCCGGAAAATCCACAACAACCATAGTTCTCCGGCCGTGAAAGCCTTCAACAATACATATACACAGAATGTTTAAGGTTTTTATAGCCCATACTTTCCGTTAAAAATGCTCAAAACCAGTTCTTACATATTATTACATACTCTGTGCAGAACCTCTGTAAAAGGAGGTTCTGTATTTTACATTTTATGTAAGCTACCTTGAGCACCTTTGGAGAATAGGCAGCTAATAAATACCTTAAATAAATAAATAAATAAATACTTCTTTAGACTTCACACCAAACTGGCACACAGCCCTATGTATGTTCAAAATCTTTTTAAAAATCTACTTATGTAAAAGGAGTGGAAGCTTTCAAGTTGTGAAATGTCTGCCTTTGCTAAGGGACATTATGGCAATGATGCTACTTAACTTTGTGAGGTAAAATTCATTTAAGACACCAAGAATAAATGATCTAATGCAGACATACCCAACCGCACAAAAACTTACCTTCAGCAATAACGCATTTTGCCATAATCGAAAGATATTGAGGTAGCTTCTGTCTCTAGCACTGAATGAAGTGAAGAAAAACTGCAGAGCAAAATGATAATCCACATGTTGTACTATTATAGAATCTAGAAGTCTTATGTATAGAATCTAGAAGTCATACATCCCTGCCCTAAAGACAAAGCACACTATACTCCACTGATTGCACACACTTTGTTCAAAACATGATGCTGGACAGAAAATTCAGCCAGTAACTGGAAAACCACCGGCATTGTAACTTCTGAGAACCATTTAAAGTGCTGGTTATTACTTTTATAACCAGAGGCCAGGGTACTTTAAGGGCCACCTGCTCCCATATCAACCTGAATAATGAATTAGATCCCAGCTGTAGGCCCTGCCCCATGTGCCACCTTCGTATAAGTGTTAACGTGATTCTTTTCAGTGGTGGTGTCTCAGCTACAGCACAAACTCCTCACAGCTATCTAACTGGTGCTAAGCATGTGCAATTTATAGTGATGGGCAAAGATATTTTTAATTCTCAGGCTTTTTGATGATTTGTTAAACTGCGGCACAGTAGCCAGTTCTGATTCCTTGATCTGCTGTGTTTTTTAGAACACAGTCTTTTAACATGTTATGTTGCTGCTTTTAGACAATGTTTATATTGCTACTACCTATTATGTTGTACTGCTAACACTATTTGATCTATTCTATTCTAATTATTCGTAGAGTTTTAACTTTATTTTGTGAGCCCATTCAAGCAGGCACCTGAAGCAGCAGCATACAAATGATTCAAATAAATAAATAAATAAACAAACATCACAGTCATTGCTTTTAATCTCTACTACTGCATGTTTTTAAACTGATTATTTCTGCTGTTTTTGAGAATTTTTATACTGGTTAATTGTATATTTTTGCTTCTTTTTGTTTTATTGGTGTTTCATTATTCCTGTAGACTATCTCAAGAACCCTTCTGGGCTGACAGTGCAGTCTACAAATATTTTGATTCATAAAAAAACCAGAAATGTGGAACTAAATTACACAGTCAGCCCTTTTATTTATTTATTTAATTAAATTATCAGGTTAATGTTTTGTTGATGCACATCAGTCTTATTTATATAGTTTTCCAGTTAGAGGTACAGAGCAAGATAGACATTTTCCCACATGCACACATACAATATCAGCTTCCAGTCTGCAAACACAGATACATTCCTTGCTGCTAGTGAAAATCCCCCTCCACTGAAAACCGTAAGAGTGACTGATTTGTCTTCCTCTCTGCTGGGTTACTGGCCATTATATGACTGTGTGTTTTACACAGCCACAAAAGGGTAATTTCATCTTTCTGTTGAAAAAGTATCCTAATAAATTTGGTGCCCCAACTGCAAGTGAGCAAGGCTCATGTGACTTTAGAGAGATATCTGGGGTTGTGAACTATACTTGCATTTACAAAATATAGCTGCCCAACATCTCTCAACATCAAACTGTATTGACTGAGTCTGGAAAATGCTGATGCTTGGACAAATCTTAGAAGAAAGTGGTTGTTGCTTTAAAAAAGAAAGCTGGGAAGGAGGATTCAAGAGTGCTTGGGTCTTTGATCAACGGGTCAATCTCAGCTGTAATGTTATAGGGAAGAAGGTTGCATATCATATCCATTCATATGCATCTAATATAGGTGCAACTCTACATGTTCGTTATTTTGGCTCATGTTTTCATCATGCTTATCGTGATAACTCAAGTTAGAGAATAGTGTGCTACACCAATTTTAATGAAAAAGGTCAACATTAATTTAAAGAGCAGCACACCTTCTCTCCTTCAGTGGCAATCTGGATGGCATTTGGGATGAGCCGAGCTGTCTTCTCTTTTGTCATGAAGGTTATATCTTTCAAGGCGATAGAAATCTGAAATACAAACATATGTATACACTGAGGCATATAGAACAAGCAATGTAAAATAGGAACTCAGAGTTCAAAAGAGAACTTGGGAACTGTAACAACATAGCATGCTAACATGGATAACCACCACTATGAGGCAGTGGTTTACAAATTTTTCTCTTCCAGACAACCACCTGTATCTTTTCTGCTGTGGAGTAGAACTCATGGTTGCTGCAGAAGATTCTAGGGTCGTAGCAGTCAATCAATCCAGATCCAGGACTCACTGACCATGTAAACATGTAACAGGAAGTCATTTGACACCAGAATCACATGACAAGAAGTAAGGGAACCAAAGTTATGAACTCATTGGCATCAAGGCCCAATCTCTGGCAATAGACCAAGACAGATGGGACCCAGAAAGACAAGACAAGCCACAAGAGCTGCACCACAATGAGGAACAAGTCAAGGGTCAGCAACACGTAAGGATCTTCTCCAATCAGTGAATGACTTTGCCTAATCATCCTGTTGCTCGGTGTGCACACACAAAAGGAGTCAAAGAGGCATGCCCCATTCTCAATGTATCTGCACTAGTAACAGGGCCTTCCAGAAGGTAGCAAAAAAGATTTAAAAGATTTAGAACGAAAAGATTTAGAACCTGTGACTCAGCAAATAGGCTCCATGACCCACATGAAGGTCCCAATCCATGGGCTGAAGACTATTGTTCTGGGGCACATACTTGTTTATGCAGGGCATTGGCTATACCTACTGAGAATCACTGTCATCCCATGTAAACTGAATCAAACATACAACCAGCACTCCCCCCACAGCCGCAAATTGCAGGGGGGAAATTTACAGAGATGGAAAATCGGTCTTTTATGGAAACTTGCCCACCATTACTCATACCCTCATTGAGGAACCCTGTATAAACTCCCTCAGAAACTCAATGATATAGAATTGTCGCCATCTACCAGCTTCATGACAAGCAACAATTAAAGAGCTACTGCCTGAAAAAACAGCCTGTTAAAATGCACAGATCCTCTGCACACACAAAGAGGTGTATGATGTAGCAAGACAAAAAGCAATGCCAGAATAAGCTATAGGACATGGTGGGCATCGTAAAAAGTCTCTCCATCTATTCTTTGTTATTTTATTTTTTAAATGATACATTATATTTCACAAAGAGTTATTTATGAAAGATGTTTTGACCTTATTCAGTCAGGGATTGAGAGGATTGCTCTTCAGATGACACTATGGGCAATCTTTCTGAGCATTAAGTTTATAACCAAAACAGGAGTGGCCAGTTTTCAACCAATTCAGCACACAATGCTATCCAACTTCCCCTCTGCTTTTGTGAGGCAAAGAAAATTTGGAGCATCAGTTACTGCGTATAGCTTGGGTAATTTGCAGATAATGGAAGTTATCAAACAAACCTTCCTTATGACAATTTATTAATATATCTACACATAGTAAACTATCAGTGAAATCCTAAGCAGAGTTACTCCAGTCTAAGCCCATTGATTTCAATGGGCTTAGATTGGAGTAACTCTGCCTAAGATTTCTCTGTTATTTTACTATCTCAAGAAACTGTGGTGCAGCTCTTTTCAGGAGAGTCTTTACATATGCAAACACCAAGTCTTACTGTGGTCTCCCATCGGAATATATTGCTGTAGAAACACAGCCAGTTTTCAGAGAGATACAGGCGTCCTTGAAGGAGGATATCCTTCTGGAGGGCACAGGCATAATCTAAAGAGAAAAAAAAAAGATAAACGTTTTTAAGGTTGTATTGGCGAAGGCTTTCACGGCCGGAGAACAATCACCACCCTCGACAGAAAAGAGGCATAATAAAAACATTAGTAGACCGTGCAAGACGGATATGTGAACCGCACTTTCTCAATGAGGAAACAAATCATCTAAACCACGCACTTCAAGCAAATGGCTACTCCAGAAATGAAATCAGAAGAGCAATTAAACCAAGGATAAATCAAACAACCAAGGAAAAACAGTCTCCCACAGGAAAAGTGTTTTGCCATATATCAAAGGAATCACTGATCAGATGGGAAAGCTTATGAAAAAGCACAACCTTCAAGCAGTATTCAGACCCACCCGAAAAATACAACAGATGCTACGATCAGCAAAAGACAGTAGAGACCCCCTCACCTCTGCAGGAGTATACCACATACCCTGCAGCTGTGGACAAGTTTACATCGGGACCACACAGCGTAGCATCCAGACAAGAATAAAAGAACATGAAAGACACTGCAGACATGAAAGACACTGCAGACTTGGCCATCCGGAAAAATCAGCAGTGGCTGAACATAGCCTAACTCAAACAGGACACAGTATCCGATTCCAGGACACTAAAATACTGGACAACACTTACAACTACTTCGTCAGATTGCACAGGGAAACCATTGAAATTCATAAGCATAAGCACAATTTCAACCGGAAAGAAGAGACTTTAAGAATGAATAGAGATCTTTGACTTCTTTCACCAACTCCAATTTTGTTTCTTTAAGCTCCTTTAGCATTTCACAAAATTTTTTGTCCAAGTTCTCTATGGCTGCTTGCCACTCTTTCTTCGACATCGTGGGGCTTGATTTACCTCGCTCCCACGAGTCTGCACGTTTTCTTAGCTCCGTGGCGTCCAAATTGGTAGTCCTTTTAATTAATTTAAAAGTCCCGGTCCTTTAAATGAACAAAAATCGCTTCAAAAATCCAAAATGTCGGGCGTCTTTTCTCTATGGTTTCTCTGTACCTTTTTGTAATCCAAGATGTCCTACTTCCGCCCTTGCTGAAGCCAAAGCCCTTCCCTGTTCAAAAATGGCGATGCCCTTCTTCCTGTCTTCCAGTAGGGGCCGTCTCCCTCTGGCGACTCTATCACTATTACGTACTTCCTGTTTCCCGACTCTCCGCTGCAGCTCTCGCGATGGTAGAAGTTTTCCCACAGCCTGCTATCGATTCTCAACCACAGGTATGATAAACAAATGTCTCTTTTCTGAAATTACTTCTTTTTACTTAGTCCTTTTTGGAATCTATTTCTTGCCGGGTTTCCCCCTCCTTATAGTAAGTCTGTTGCAGTTTAAAAAGTCCTTTTAAAACTTCGTTACTTTTAACAATCCATCCCAATTCAGGAGATAGTGATCTTTACCTTTTCAAACGTCTTTCTGGGTTGTAATCACTGCTTCAATCTTAAGTTCTCTTTCCGTTTGTTTTCCCCCTGTTGAAGCTTGGGCACGAAGGTCTTATGCCAGCCGCACTGGCCCCGGGTCTGCCGCAGAGATCTATGCCGACCTGTCAAAGGGTGGGACCTCAAGGGTCGAGAGAGAATCCTTAGCGCAGAACCCCCCCTCGCCCGAGATCAACGCGCCCTGAGGTCTTTAAGCGTTCTTTGCCTGTTCTCCGCCTGAGAGCAGGTGGCCGGGGGCTATTTGTGCCCCTCCGGCCGCTGAAACGGCAGCCCGGTCAGCTCTGCACTTAGAGCTGCGTTAGACCTCCATGGGTCCCAAACCGGTCCCAAAAATGAGCTGGCAGAAGTAAAAAAGGGAATGGAGACGATACAAACCGACCTGCAGGCAGCGCAGCAAAAAGTTAACGATGTGGAGAAGGCGATGGACAACCTTACAGAGACGCAGCGAACGGACATGAGAGTAATGAGGGGAAGAATGGCAGTTGCGGAGAGTAAATATATGGAAAAGCAGCTGAGGTTTCGAGGTTTGTTGGAAGTAGAAGGAAAGACAGCACAAGAACAGGTGACTGAAGTGTTAGCTGAATACCTGGAAAAGGAGGAGGAGGAGGAGGTTGTGGCTTTCCTAGATGTGGTGTACCGAATAAATTCCAGATTTGCGACCCAGAGAAAGGTACCAAGGGATGTGATAGTGCAATTTACGACAAGGAATGTAAGGGAAATGATAGTGACTAAGCAATTTCAAGATCCATTGATAGTTGATGGCAAGACAATTATCATCATGAAGGAGTTACCCAGATCGGTGCTCTTGGACCGGAAAAAATACAAAGTGTTAGTCCAGACTTTGAAAGACATGAAAGTAAGATACAGATGGGAATTACCGGAAGGGTTACTTTTGAATTTGGAGGGGTAAGAAAGCGCATCAGATCTGAATTGGAAATGGAAAGGTTCATGATGGACAATGAAAAAGACTTACCAACAACAAGGCCTTGAATATGGAGTGCAAAGTTTTATCGTGGAATGTAAATGGACTTAACTCACCTAATAAGCGAAAAAGTATTTTCCACTGGCTATTAAAACAGAAATGTGATATAGTTTGCTTACAAGAGACTCATATTAGAAATCAGGATGTAAAATACCTTAAAGTAAGTAAATTGGGCATTGAATTTGTAGCGGCCTCAAAAAAGAAAAAAAGGGGAGTGGTACTATATATAAAAGAAGAGCTGCAACCAAAGGTGATAATTAGAGATGGGGAAGCCAGATTTATAGCAGTGGAATGCATTTGGAACTTAAAGAAAGTGTTGGTGATTGGAATATATGCGCCTAATGGAGCTAAAGAGTGCTTTTTTGAGGATTTAAAGAAGCAACTAGATGAACTTTCATATGATCAGATAATACTTGCAGGAGACTTCAATGGAGTTACGAATTTGGAACAGGACAAGAAATCAGCCACTACACAAAAGAAAAGAGGACTATTACCAAAGACTTTTTTTGGATTAATGCAACAGGAAGCGTTGGAAGATGTGTGGAGAACGCAGAATCCCACAAGCAGACAGTATACCTTTTTCTCTGCAAGACATTCTACCTTATCGCGTATTGATATGATCTGGGCCTCAAAGGACTTAGTACTTTGGACTAAGGAAGTAGAAATAATGCCTATGGTAGGCTCAGATCATAACCCAATTATGTGGAAATTTGGAAAAAGAACTAAGAGAAAAGGATGGAGAATAAATGAGGATTTGTTGCAAGAGGGAGAAAATATGGAAATGTTGAGAAGGGAGACTAAATTCTTCATACAGTACAACATGAATCAAGAAGTACCAACCAACAAGGTATGGGACACGTACAAAGCAGTAATCAGAGGTGTATTAATGGACTTAAATGGAAGACTTCGAAGGAAAAAATAGGAGAAGAGACAGGAGATTATGGAAAAAATAAAAGCCAAAGAAATCCAGTTGAAGAAAAGACCAGGGAAAAAGAAAATATATCAGGACATTAAAATCCTTCAGGAGCAGTTGACGGCCATGAATAATAAAGAACTGGAATGGAATCTTAAAAGACTGAATCAAAAGTCGTTTGAAGGGGCGAACAAACCTGGGAAATTTTTGGCATGGCAATTGAAGAAAAGAAAGGAGAAAAAGATAATAAATAAAATATGTGATGACAATAAAGTACACCTGGAATAGGTCGCTATTAGCAGAGCCTTTTATAAATTTTACGCTAAATTGTATGATAAGAAAGAAGTGAATAAAGATGCGATAGCCGCATATCTGGAGAAAATGAAGCTGCCAGTAATGTCAGAGGAGTGGAGAGTTAAACTAAACAGTGAAGTAACAGAAGAAGAGATAAGGAAGGCAATACAGTCAACAAACTTGGGAAAAGCGCCAGGGCCTGATGGACTCACAGCTAAGTTTTACAAGGCAATGGCCAATGAACTGGTACCGTTTTTAAAAGAGATGATCAATGGTGTTATGAGGGACCAAAGGATCCCAGATACCTGGAGTGAAGCAAATATATCATTGATCCCCAAAGAAGGACAGGACTTGACCAATGTTAAAAACTACAGACCTATCTCTTTACTTAATAATGACTACAAGATTTTTGCAAAGATCTTGGCGGAGAGAATAAAGGGGTGGCTAGCCGAAGTTATTGGAGAAGAACAAGCAGGCTTTTTACCAAATAGACAAATTAGAGACAACCTAAGGACAGTCATAAACGCTATAGAATACTATGACAGGCGATGTGATAAGGAGGTTGGTTTCTTCTTTGTAGACGCTGAAAAAGCATTTGACAATTTGAACTGGGACTTTATGTTTGCCACCATGGAACAGCTACAAATGGGGGAAAGGTTCATAAGAGCAGTGAGAGAAATTTATAGAGACCAGAGTGCAGCAATTGTGGTGAATGACGAGCTGACTAAAAAACTGATTATTGGAAAGGGTACAAGACAAGGTTGCCCGCTATCCCCATTGTTGTTTATTTGGGTTCTTGAAATTTTGATGATGCAGATTAGAGAAGATAATGCAATCCGTGGTATAAAGATAAAAGACTTTTCCTATAAGGTCAGAGCGTTTGCAGATGATATAATGTTAATTGTGGAAGATCCAATTGAAAACATGCCTAAGGTAATAGAAAAAATAAAAGAGTTTGGAGACTTGGCAGGTTTCTATGTAAACAAAAAGAAATCAAAGATTTTATGTAAGAATATGATTAAACAAAAACAACAGTTATTAACGGAAATAACAGACTGCGAGGTAACAAGTAAGGTGAAGTACTTGGGAATTGAATTGACTGCAAAAAATATAGATCTATTTAAGAATAACTATGAGAAATTATGGACTCAAATAGAGCATGATTTGATCAAATGGAATAGGCTGAACTTGTCATGGTTGGGAAGAATTGCAGTAATCAAGATGAACGTGTTACCAAGAGTTATGTTTCTGTTACAGACGATACCAATCATTAGGGACTCCAAGCAATTTGATAAATGGCAGAGGAAAATATCAGAGTTTGTGTGGGCAGGCAGGAAGCCTCGAGTGAAAATGAAAGTGTTACAGGATGCAAAAGAAAGAGGGGGAATGCAACTGCCCAACTTGAGACTTTATTATGATGCAATCTGTCTGGTATGGTTGAAGGATTGGATCATGTTGAAAAATCGCAAACTGCTGGCCTTAGAGGGATACAAAAAATTATTTGGATGGCATGCATACCTATGGTATGATAAAGTAAAAGCAGATTCTATGTTTCTGCATCACTATATTCGGAGAAGCCTCTTCACAATTTGGAAGAAGTACAAAGAATACCTACAAGAAGGAATTCCCTCCTGGGTGGTTCCATATGAAGTAATAGATCCAAGAACGGTCGATAATGAACAACAGTGTTTAACGTATAAGGAGATAACTCAAATAGAATCCTCTAAAATAAGAATAAGAACGCAACAAGAGATGTCTCCAAACTACGACTGGTTTCAATATAGACAAGTTAGAGATCTTTATTACTCAGACTGTGCGAAGGGAGGGATAAGGATGGAAGACTCAGAATTAGAGAAAGTAATTTTACAAGAAGACCAAAAGGAAATTTCTAAGGTTTACAAAGTGTTGTTAAAATGGTATACTGAAGATGAGACAGTCAAAGTGCAAATGGTGAAGTGGGCTATAAACTCTAACAAAGAAATAACAATGGAGGCGTGGGAATACTTGTGGAAACATACATTGAAAATCACGACATGTACCAATATTAAAGAGAATATTTACAAAATGATTTACCGTTGGTATCTGACGCCAAAGAAGATTGCGCTAGGGAACTCGAATATGTCTAATAAATGCTGGAAATGTAAAAAACATGAGGGATCAATGTATCACATGTGGTGGACTTGCGAGGTAGCTAGGCAGTACTGGGGGGAAATAATAAGAGTAATGAGTGAGATTTTACAATTTCAAGTTAATAAGAACCCAGAACTCCTGCTACTGAACTTGGGAATGGAAGACATCCCAGCACAACATAGGACATTGATATTCTATATGACGGCAGCAGCCAGACTTTTGTATGCGCAGAAGTGGAAAGTACAAGAAGTGCCAACTACTGAGGACTGGATTTACAAATTGCTGTACATGGCGGAGATGGACAAAATGACAAGAAAACTGAGAGACCTTGATCCAGGGCAGTTTAACACGGACTGGGGAAAGCTGAAACAATATCTGGTGAAAAAATGGGAGGTGGGAGGAGAACTGTGGCAGTTTGAAAATTATTGAGGTACACAGGAGGAGAGAAGTGACTATACCGAGGGGGTGGAGAGTTAATGGAAAAATTCTAAGCAACTTTATATGATTTTTAAGTATTATATTAAGTAGCAATAGCGTTGATACTATGAGAATTATTGGGATAGAAATTAACTAATCTATATTTTTTGGAAAGATAACCGTATAACATAGAGTGAATATATACATACATACGTAAATTCAAAGATAGGTCTAATTGTTAGACTTATGGTATATGTATAGATAAAGAACAACATATAGAACAGAAGCCTAAGTAAATGACAATAAGTGTGTATAATAAGTATGTGTATAGAAGTATTGGAATTGATGTATAAAGGGGGGCAAATTGTTTGTCCCATATTGAAGAGAATAGAAGGAGTAAGATAAAACACAGGTTATCAAAATGAATATTATTAGTAGTTTTAATGAAGAAGATAGATTAAGAGGATTTTATTTATATGACAATTTATATGACAATTTATATGTGAAAGGAAGTGGAAATAGTGCTTAGAAGAATCTGAAAGTATATTATAATAAACAAATAAAATAAATATGAAGGAGGAGAGGGAAAGTGGATAGGGGGTTGGAAAACTGTTAGAAGTCAATAAAAAGGGGGGGAAAGGGAGGGGGTTAGAATTAGAAAAAATTAAAGAATGTGATTATAATTGTTATTATATGTTTCTAATCCAATAAAAATTCTTTAAAAAAAAAAAAGAATGAATAGAGCATGGTTTCCAGTCCTGAAAAACACCAGGCTAACAAAATACTCTATACCCTACAATAGCCCTGCAGAGAAGATTAGCATATCAAGCACCAATCCATATGCAAAAGAACCTCTTCAGGATACAGTGAAGCCTCCCGCCATTAGCATTCCACACCCTGGGAAACTCTTACAGGATGACTCAGCCCAACCCCACCTTCCTGGGTAGATACAAATGACCTGCCAACATCTTTTCCACACTGTGACACTGAGATATCTCTGTCTTTTGGTGCTACACCTCTGAAGATGCCAGTCACAGCTGCTGGCAAAACATCAGAAACTACAATGCTAAGACCACGGCTATACAGCCCGGAAAATCCACAACAACCACCGTTTTTAAGGTTAATAAAATTCAGCTAAACTCAAGATTTATCTGATTAATAGATGCCATATTTCCACAGGACTTAACTTAGTGTGTTGTTAAAACAAAATTTCTTCCAAATGATTGCTAAAATACTTTGAAAGCATCCAACCTGTGTGAAAGCAGCCAAACACAGCTACCCCTCTAGTGAAAAAACTACAATATGATACAATGTGATTGTATCTTCACAGGAGAAGACTGAGGAAAAGGCTCGATTCCCATTTTTAAAGGGTGGGTCCTGCCGAGAAATTCACTAGCGAATTAGCATTTGCCAGTAGGCCAACAGAAATGTTTCAAAAGCAACTGTGGGGGGCAGGGAGAGAAAGGCTAATATTATAGGAGGAGGAAAAATACAGCAATTCCTCATTTGCATGTACATTTATACATGTCATCAGTAAACCAAGTACTAGTTTTGTGAAATAAAAGATAATATGGTATTTGCATAAACTACAAGTAGAATTAATTCCACTGCTGATTAAAAGTTAATACACCATGAGAAAAGGCAGTCATTGAAATTAAAGTTTAATCTCCACTATGATAATTCAGGCACTATAAGACTCAGTCAGTTTCCAAGCCAGACTTCAGCATCACATTTCAGGCCATGGAATTTCTAAACCAGGATGCTAATTCATTTGCATGGGTACCACCTACTGAAGGATGATCTTCCATTCTCTGCCAGCACAGTGGTACTCCCTCCTAGGTTGATTCAGAGAGCTTGTCCATGTTAACAGAACAAACGTGATCCACCAGCACCTCAAGGATGTTCTATGGGTGTTATGGCTCATAATCAAATGCCACACTGATGCTTCATCACAAACCTGTGTCATTTGTCTGTTGATTTGTCACAAGCACAAATGTAGTTTCTTGCCATATATGTATAGTGCTCCCCTCCCTCATTCCCTTGCATAATGTGAAAGCTTCCTGGTTTGAGAAACCTTCAGGTCAACTCCCATTTGCCATGGCATCCAAATGCAGAGGAGGAGTTTGCTAACCCTGGTTTGGGAGGAGAAAGCAAATGCCATTTTCCCCAAATGCATGCATTCTGACATGAAGTCAAAGAAGGTTTCCGATGTTGGGAAGCCTTCCCCAATCATACTCCATGTGTGATGGAAAGAGAGCGCAGCGTGCAGGTATACTCCCCCCCCCCTTTCTATGTCCCTACAGCTGTACTCAGCAGGAAGCAGCGCTTTAGAAGGGGGAGTTTATTTTATTTACAGGGATCTAGAGTTGCAGGCCAGCACTGCAAGGGGGAGGAGATATGGGGGGGGGGCAAGGTGACAAAACACAACAGACAACTGTTATGGATTTAAAAGAGGCCACAACTTTATTGATATTACATCTCATGGAGCATTTGTGCTGCATAGGGCACAAATCCGAGCATTGGCTGACCCACCTGCCAGCCAATGACCCCCACACCCCCTCAGACCCCTCCTGAGGGAGAGAACCATGGGATGACACCTCTGTGTGGATCCCCTGCCACCTAAGAGTGAGGCAAATCTGACAGCCCCCAAGGTGGGCATGCACCTGCCATGTCCCACTCCCCAGACTCCTTAAGGGGATCCCCATAATAGGGAAACTGAGCTCATGGGTCCTATTTCCTCCCAAATGGATCAGTACCAAATGTCCAAACCACCTACTCCCTATGAAGCTTTGACAAAAGGAAGGGCTGGATGCCAGCCAGGAGCCAAGTGCCGATGGGGAGGGCCCAGCTCCCCCAACAAGGGCTGGCTGCGGATCTGCATGGAACCACTCCTCCAAGGTCTTCCACATGTCTCCGCCCCTGGCATGGCAGCCACTATGCACCTCCTCCTGCTCCCCTCCCCCATGTGGCCCGCAACCTGGACCCCCAGGTGAGTCTGTGGGGGGGCGGTGTTCCTCCTAGAATTACAACTCACCTCCTGACTACAGAAATCAGTTTCCCTGAGGAAAAAAGCCACTTCAAAAGGTGGTATCACATCCCTGCTGAGCTAGCCCCCACTCTGGCATCAAACCTCCAGGAATTTCCCAAGCTAGAGTTGACAACCCTAATTCCTACTCACAGGCTTCACAAAGACTTGAGGCTGGCTATTCCACCTTTACACATTAAGAACTAGCCATGGTTCTCTTCTTCTTTAAAGAGGGCCTGTTCCATCTTTAACACCTGCAAAAGGCTCCAACTACTTGCCTCACATTTTAAAATCAGAAGAATGCTTCATTTGCTGATAGGGTGGATCTCTGGCAGAATTACAACTGATCATCAGATGACAGAGGAAACAGCAGTTCGGGAGGGCGAACTCAACGGCATCATATCCCTGCTGAGCTCTCTCCCCAGACTCTGCCCTCCCCAGGAACCACCTCTGTATCTCCAGGAATGTCCCAAACCAGAGTTGAGCACAATTATTTGAGGACAAGCTCTAAAACTGCTACAATATAGTAAGAGTTAGAGGTCAATATAACAAGAGTTAGAGGTCAGAGTAGGCTCCATTTTGAGTGAATAGTTTTCTTTTGAAAACCTGGGCCATATTCACGTCTTACCTGCCAGTGGAACATCGCGCAAAACACCTGGAAGACAGTGTCTTCTTGCGCGAAACTGCACCAGGAAGACACGATTTCGCGCAAAACTCCTGGATGACAGCATCTTCCTGGGCTGCTTCCACACACGTTGGATAATCCACTTTCAATACTCTTTAGTGAACATTTGAAACTGATTTTCCATGTGTGGAACAAAAAATTCACTTCCAAAGGATTGCGAAAGTGCATTGAAAGTGCATTATTCAATGTGTGTAGAAATGGCCTCGGTGTGATTTTGCGCAAGAAGACACTGTCTTCCGGGTGTTTCGCGCAATGTTCCAACAGCAGGTAAGACATGGGAAAACGGCCCTGGTTATAAATTATAACTTTGTATTCTCATTGACTGGTAGAACTTACATTGGATGGATTATAGTTTATTGTTAATCCAGATATTTAATTTCTTCTTCAAATGCAGGATGATTGAAGCATGCAGACTATGGCCGTTTCCAGACGGCTCCCCGCTGCTCGGAAGAAGCCGGAAGATCACGGGAAAAAAATGTGAAAGATCGCGTTTTCTCGCGTGAGATTTGCGCGACGTCATGTGACGTCGCACAAATCTCGCATGAGAAAATGCAATCTTCCACATTTTTTTCATGATCTTCCAGCTTCTTCCAAGCAGCGGGGAGCCATCTGGAAACGGCCTCTCTCTCAAAGTCTTAATTTGTTTTCTTTTTATTACACCAGTGCAAACAGTAGTTTGTAAATTTACAATAAAATGGTTTGTTTACTGCAGATTGTACTAATTCTCTGTTTGATATGGGCTATTTTAAACAGTTAAAAAGCACACACACCCTAAATTCACAGCACAAAGTAATACTTACAATTCAAGAATGATTTTAAACAATGAAACCAAGTTAGTTTTTGTCATGGGCAATTCTGAGTTTCTCAAAACGCACGCACAAGATAAGAGGATTTGCAAGGGGCAAGCTGAATGAACAAAGGCTTGCAGAATGTTTTGAGAGCAAAAGGAAAAAATATCCAGAAGACAGTGGTAAAAACAGAAATAAAATGTAAGGATATATGACACAACTGAATTTAACATTCGCAGTATTCTAACAAGAACATTTGCAAGCAAAGGACAAACAAGAACTTTTTTTCAGAACTCTGCTTGAGTTGAAAAAAATTTCAACCCAATTGGCCACTCACAGAAGCTGCTCAAAGATAATACCATGAACTGGATTTGTGCAAGAACAAGAAATAAAGGTTGGAAAGGTTTGTTCTGCTGCAGGAGAGTCAACACCTTCTGTACAAGTACCTGCGTGCAACTGGTCTTTTCTTCCAACTGAGGGAACCCACATAGCCTCCTATAATTTTGGAAACTAGGTCTGTTTTGAAATGTAAACCTTTTCCTCACAATTGCTAGATATTCTTATGGCAGTGAGTATAAAGGCTTTGATTTCTTTGCTATGAGTTAAGTTTGTAGTTAAGTTTGTAGTAAGAACCCAAGACATCACTGGAGCAGGAGATTGGGGAAAATAACAAAGAAGATTTATTTATATGCAGGCTGTTTTTAAAGAACAGACCAGCAGCCCAGGTTTCCCAACATTCAAAGGAGAAATCTGGTTGAGGCATTTAAACTTAAGCAAGTTATGGCTTCAGGTTGAGATTTTAATTCCCCTTTAATACTTCCAAGTATAAGCAAGCTTTCAGTGACTAGCCACCAGGTTAGAACCTTTCACACATGCACAGGATCCCACCCATTCCTGCCTGCCTTTTCCCAAGAGTCAGGCTAAAGTGTATGAGGGCTGCTAAGCACCAGAGACAGTCCTCAAAACTGTGCCCTCTCCCAGAGGTAAAGTTAAACCACTATGCCACAATTCCAGGCAGAGCTATACAAGAAGCTGACTGCTTTTTCCCTGAGGCAGCCTTGAACTGAGCTGCTGCCTTTCCTTTCACCATTTAATCCACCCTCTGAAGGGTGATTGGATGCTGCGGCAGCTCACAACTAAGAGCCAAGCTAGAAGTGATGCCTGAGACAGGTTGGACACTTGTCAGCTTCCCTCAAGTTTTGATGGGAAATGTAGGCATCCTGGTCTTGCAGCTGTAATGGAGAGCCAAGCTGTAAAACCAGGACGCCTACATTTCCCATCAAAACTTGAGGTAAGCTGACAAGTGTCCAACCTGTGTAAGGTGTCACTTGTAGCTTGGCTCTTAGTGGCTGTTTTACCTTGCAGGGGAAGGACAGCCTTCTGTCCATCACACTGCTGTTTTGAGCTTATCAGCAAAATAGGACACAGGTAGCTAATCAGTACTGGAGGAGGCAAATCAAATACTGGAGAAGCATAAACCGATGTTATCCTATTAATAACCATCACAGAGATCTAACTGTAGTTGATGGGCATTTTTCCTCCCTTTTGTCATTAACAGAATTTTTTTTATTCAGCATGTAGCTCACCATTAAAGTTCTAAGTAGTACATTCTCATTCACAGTCACCAGTGATATAATGTTGGACCTGGTGGTGAACAGGGCAGAAATATTGATTTCTACAAAACCCAGAGTTTGCAGAAAAATCAGAAAACTGAGAAAAATTGGCGGGGGATTTAAACCCTCCCAAACAGAGGAGTGATGTCCGTGCATGTGCAGACAATGTATCTCTGCTGCAGCTGCTGCCTGATAGTGGCAGAAGGGGCACAAGAGACGGGTAAGGGAAAGGGCTGGGGAGGCAGAGTGGCAGAAGACATGCAGTGGAGGGGCAGAGCGATGCGGAGGAGGGCAGGTCGGTGGGCAGAGAGAGAGAAGGCCACTGCTGTCCTCTCACTGCATGAACTGGGCAGGCAGCAGAGGAGCTGGTGACACCACAGCCGCTGTTTAAGACAGGCAGGGAAGGGGAGCTAACATGGCAGGCAGGCAGTGGCAGCACTTTAGCTGGACAGCCTGGTGAGTGTCCACCCTGCCAAGCAAGGCAGGAAGAATTGGTGAGTGAACAGCATGACTGGGGGCAGGTGGACAGGAGGGCCCAGTGCCAGGGAGGGGGACAGGTCCCCATTGCTGTGGGGAGGGGTGGGAGGAGAAGCCATTGTCACTACAAAATTAGCTGCGCATGTGGAAGAAGAGCCAGTCTTGCTGCCCCCCACAGCTGAGGTGGACAGGGGAGGGGGAACGGCTGTAGCAGGCAGGCAGTGGTAACGCTTCAGCCTGTTGGACTGGCTGGCAAGTGGTTGGTCTGCTGAATGAGCAGCGAAGAGGGAAGGGTGAGCAGGCAGGGAGCCAAGGACATAGATATGTGAGGGGCAGATAGGTGAAATGGCAGAGGGGACAGTCTGAGAAAAGAGGGGGCAGCAGGCGGACAAGGGAAGGTGAGGAGGACTGGTGTTGGGGGGTAAAGGTGGAGAAGAGGTAGAGCAGGAGAGGAAAAAAATGAGAGAAATCAGTGGGAGAAAAGGTAGAGGAAGATGGCTGGTGACAGGCATCAGAAGAAAAAGCAAAGACCAGTGAGGGAATTTCCCTGAAACTTGCTCATGGGTCTCCACTTGTAAAACCTGTAACAGTAATACTTAGCATCTGTGTAGTGCTTTCAAACATTCAAATTGCTCAGCATAAATTCTTTCTGTAATCCTTACAACAACTCTGTTAGGTAGATTAGTATTTATTATCCCCATATTGCAGAGGAGAGGTAATGATGAGAGAGGGGCTTTGTCTAAGGACACCTAATAAATTCATGGCAGAAGTCAAAAGCAGAATCTGGAATTTTCTGATTCATAGAATCTCCTAGCATCTGTGCTACAACCAGCTCTCACATCATAAGAGTTGAAAATTAATAAATGTGGCTGTTCTTTGACTCCTAAATTTCCCTTCTGGATTCCAGTCTTGCTGTGCTTTCAGATTCCTCTACAGCCACAAAATCTAGAAACGTAAAGCCACCATTCTGAGGATGCCAGTAGCAGCATTAAAGTACCTTACCTACTACAAGCTTTTCCAAATCTGGTAGGTGTGAGAACTGTCTTTTAAATTCTTCATTCCTGTATTTGTAAGTAGAACTTGAGATCTAAAAAAAAAAATGAAAAGTTTTTAAGTGTGAGCATTTTTGTAATTATCTAGGGTAGTCTTATAGAATACAAAAAAAAACCTGAACGGGTCAATTTAATCTCACTGTGAATTTATGATTTAGAGAAATAACTTAAACACCACAAATATATTATTCAACATTCAAAACAAACATTAAGGATGTTACTGAATATAATAACTTTGTTTAGATTAAAATATTGTTTTTCTTTACACCTTTCGGAGGAAACTCTTGGTCACTTTAACAAAACTCAACAGAAACTCTACTGTTAAAATCGACTCCTGTTACTGCATCAGCTGTGTATAAATGCCATTTTTAAAAAGGAAAAAGCAGACAGTTGCCAAAGAAAATAGGTAAGATGAAAAATGGTCTTCCCTACCATGCAAAAAAATTAAAAGAAACACAAGTGCATAGTTACATATCCCTAACAACATTAAAAACGCTATACCGATATTTTTTGTCATCTACATGAACGCCTAACAGATGTAGTTATAAAACCAACAGTCTGCTGAATGATATTAATAAATTCTGAAATGTATTTTGCTACATTGATGCCTTTCTAAAGTGACCTTTGTGGTGCAGGATCCGCTGCATAAAGCTTCTTTCCTCGCCAGTAAGGTAATGCAAGAAGCCTCAGCCATTTGGAAGCTGCCCTCCCCGCATCTCCTGCCCACACTCATGTTGTCCCTGCTGCCAACTGCTGGCACCAAATATAGCCCTGATACTCATTCATTGGCTCAGATGCCTCATGTGTCTCTTTGACATGCCACCTGTGGCTCCTTTGGACCCTGTTCTCTAATGTGACACCTGCTCCATGTTCCAGGAAAATGAGCAGGGTTACTCCCCTTTAAGACTTGCAATTGGCAGGTGGTTCCCACCTTGAACCAGGAGCTGCTGAAAGAACCAGAGGATGGGTAAACTGTGAGCAGCAGTGGGAGTAAAGAGCCCACCCTCTCCAACAATCCAGCACCCAGTCAGCTGTCAGGAGGAAAGAAAGCTGGCTGTGGAGAAGAGAGGGTACAACTACCACCATAACAAGCTGCCACAGTGGGGTGGTGACCGTTTTATTCCCGTTTCTCCACAACCAGCTTGCTATCTTCTGGGCACCCTAGCCATCTCACTCTCTTGCCTCAGTGGCTATTCCTAATGCTAAGGAGAGAGTGAGAAGAGCAAAATGGGAGCCCTTCCCTTCAGATACTCAACAGCTGGCTAAGGTTTAACAGTGATTGGGAGAGATAACTCTACATTCTCAGAAGTAATTTGTTACTTTAAAAAGCTATAGTTAATGGTCAGGCTTGATCTGGATGGCCCAGGGTCAGCATTGGTTAGCACTTGGATGGAAGACCATCAAGAAAAACTAGGGATGCTATGCAGAGACAGGCAATGGCAAACCACCTCTGTTATTTTGCCTTGAAATCCCCAGCAGGAGGCTACGACTTGACGGCACATTACACACACATAGTTAGAAGTTATATCTTACATTCTTGTAGTATGTGTGAACAGGGCTAGGACTGCCAGGTCTCCCAATTTCACAGGAGGTTTCCCTCTGGCAGCCATCTTTGCCTGCCAGCATTCTGAGTGGTGGTGGGAGAAAAAAATTAAAAACTAATGAGATAACTGCATCACTTCTAGGGAAAATCTAGAAGTGACATAAGGTAACTCTAGGAATCACTGGAAACTCTATGATTTCACCCCGTCATGTTTGGGTTTCCCCCAGAAGTAGGGCTGCCAGTCCCCCACTAGGGGCAGGGGATTCCCCACTTCCACCCACCACCCCTGCTTACCTGGCCAGCAGGAGAAAAGGTGGGGGAATGTGCCTCCCGGGGCATGCTCCCACATGCTGCAGTGGGCCAATTTCAGCCCTAAGCAAGCCTGATTCAGCTCAAATCGGGCTGAAATCAGCCCTCTATGGCATGCAGGAGCACTTCAGGGTCCATCTTGCCACCCCAGCTATACTCCCATGCTCTTCAGCAGGCCAATTTTGACCTGAAACGTGACCAATTTGGTCCCAAATGGACCTGATTCAGCCCCAAATGGGCCTAAATTGGCCACTGTAGAGTGCAGGAGCACTCCAGGGCTCGTCACACTGCCCTGGGAGAGCATCCATGCTCCGCAGCCTGCTATTGCATGCAGGAGCACTCCTAGGGTGGCACATGGCCTGAGTGATGATGTCACTTCCCAGAAGTGGCGTTATCATGTAGCTCTGGGAGCACACGGGCACACTGTGTCCACACGGTTACATCAGTAAGGTGAGTGCCAGGTCTCCAACTTCCCACTCAGAGGATAAGGGGACCTGGCAACTCTAGCCAGAAGTGGCATAGTGACATCACACACACACACACACACACACACACCCCATGTTTCTGCCCCAAACCTCTTGCCAATTGCCCGTTTTGGCCTGGCAATCCTACGAGAGGCATACAGTAGTTATGTGGCTCTTTTAGTTGATGGTAATTGCCAATGTGGCTCTCCATGAACTACAAGTACTACTGGATTAAATCTTCTCTCCCCCACATTTTGGGGATTGTTATATTGCCTTTGCAGTGTTGAAAAACACCATGCTGCAGACTCTTCAATACCATAAATCCATCATGAAGAGTGCTGCCAGGGAGTGCCAGAGTGCATGCCAATAAACAAGGAGCAATCCACACTGAATCTGCAATGTATGACGCTCCATCTTGTTCTGCTAACAACTACAATCTATGGAAATAATATTAGGTGGGTAGCCGTGTTGGTCTGTAGTAGAACAGCAAGATTTGAGAGCCAAACTAAAAGTGACATCTTACACAGGTTGGACACTAGTCGGCTTCCCTCAAGTTTTGATGGGAAATGTAGGCATCCTGGTCTTGCAGCTGTAATGGAGAGCCAAGCTGTAAAACCAGGGCGCCTACATTTCCCATCAAAACTTGAGGGAAGCCGACTAGTGTCCAACCTGTGTAAGACGGCACCTTCGAGACTTTCAGGGTATGAGGTTTCAAGAGTCAGACTTTCCTTCTTCAGGTATCTGCTAATCTATGGGGATGTCACTAACTCCAGTCATAGAAATCCAGCAATGCTTGGCAACTCTGCTGCACAAAATACAAGGGCAAATTCTGATTTTGGACTGAATCCTATTACTATATGCAAATATTCCAAATGTATATTGCAAACTCATAAACATTTCTAAGCTGCTCCATTTCTCTCTTGATGTGTTTTCTCCACTGTGTGTTAGATTTGCATTCATTTTATCATATTGTTGTGCAGCTGACAAAGAAAAAGACTGAAAGCTCTTTGTTCCTTGATCGTGTTAACTTGAAACTCTAATAGATTCAAAAGTTCCTAGCCTCCAGATGGTGGATGGAGATCTCCCAAAATTACAACTGATCTCCAAGCCACAGACAGCAGTTCCCCTGAAGAAAATGGTTGCTTTGCATGGTAGACAGGGTAGGCAGGGTAGGACATTAACAATTTGAGATATGCAGATGACACCATGTTACTGGCAGAAAATACACATTTTGTTCTAAAGTACACACAATGGACAATGGATCACCAATAAAATATAAATGGAAAGTACAGAACATGAGAAAAATAGATTTATCCTCTTAAACAACTTATCTACTTTAAGGAATAATGTTCCTTTTCAGGTCAAATAGGATTTCTTCCAGCTGCAGGCTGATTACACTAAGGCGACTAAGGTAAAAGGAAAGACTTCTGCAAGTACATTCAGTTGAGCACATATCCCAGGCTCAGAGTCTCTCTCTACACGAGACATTTTACACGGTGATGCTCAAGTGTAGGGAGATGCGACGTTAGCCGAGAAATGTAGTTTAAAAAGATGGAGCAAAAGGCTCTGTCAATTTCACCTCTCTACATGAGGGTAGTTTAAAAAGACAGAGCTGGCAGAGAGAGCTCCTCACAGGGTTTGTTCCTTTCCTTTTCGCTTTCCCAAAGGTGAGGTTAAATTGACAGCGCCTGTGGCTCTGTTTTTTTAAACTATGCTTCCCAGCTAACATTGCGTCTCCATACACTTGAGCATCCCCATGTAAGATTTGTGCAGAGAGACTCTAAAGCATCAACAGCAAAGTCAAAATTCCTGGGAGTCTTTCCAAAGCTAAACATTACATAGACTACATCTCTCAAGCCCTAACTCTACCATTACACCATACCTCATCTACAAACCCTTTTTTTGGCATGTCTGTTTTTCCATAATCTGAGCAAAGGTAACAAAGCAGTCTTTGTGTTAAACTGGTAGATACAATTTAAGATAGAAGGGGAAAATGATAGATAACTATCAGTTTTATTCCCCAGAAAAGGCTGTAGTTTGGAAAGTACCTTAAATAAAGCTTTTGTTCAGGGTTGATCTACCAATTTACATTCTTGAACGGGCTCCACTCATGTTGTTTTTTCCAAGCACAATAAACTTATAGTACTGACTACTGAGATCAAACAGGTTGGGAGGACAGTTAAGAGATATTTTTTAAAAGTCTGCCCCCCAAAATCAATATAGCTTCTGTGGTGCACTCAGTTATCAATGCTTCAGTCCACGCATTTAAGAATACATAATTAGAACATGGTTGCCATTTAAGAGGTCAGTTCAAAAGCTCCACACATACTGTGGATTTCCTATTCTCTTTTATGAAGGAAAACATTCTGTGGGCATACACACATTTGCTATTACGAACAGACACAGTGTGCTGCTCTCAGCCCCTAAAATGAAGCAGCCCCTAAAACTAAAGTGCCCCAACATAGGCATTAGAAACCCTAGGCTGCCAACTCTTTCATGAAATCAGAAATTTCAAACATTTTTGTTTCTCACAGGGTCCACTGCCTCTTTTCCAAATCCCCTAACACTTAACCCTATTGTGCTGATACACATGCAAAAACATTTATAATATATATGCATCTGTTAATTGCTTATGCATGAATGGTCACCACCTAACAACTGCAACATCAAGCGATCATTTAATTGTGTAAATGACCACAGAACACCAGAAACAGAGAGCATGCTTTCACATAACCTCATTTTTCAATTGAGTCAGCTGCAGATTCAGATAAGAATTATTAGCCAGTCACCTACCCGTCCACTCTGGTCTTCTTCAGAGGCCTTGCTTGGGGTGCCCCTGCCATCTGAGGCAACCCAAGAAAGGGCCATCTCAGTTGTGGCACTGAAACTTCGGAACTCCCTCCTCAGGAGATTCATCTGTCTCCCTCTGTCATTGTCATTCACCAGCAAGTGAAGAATTTTGTGTTTCATTTGGTGAAATCCCAGAAAACTCTTATTGGCCCTCCTCCCTGGTTGTGAGGTTTGTGTGCATCTGTGTCTGTCTGTCTGTCTGTCTTTCTGTCTATATGTTTTTACTGTTTTGTTAAATATATTTACATTTTAATGCTGTTTTAATGCCTTTATGTTCCCTACCTTGGGGACCTAATTGGGTGGAAAGGGAACAAATAAATGTTTTGAATAAATAAAACTAAAAATGAGCGAAGTGTATCATTGTAAACCAGTCCTACAAATGTTTTTGAGGCATTTGTAGTTGTGCATATCAATAACTTTAGCAATTTACATTTCTGCTTGAAGATTTATACTGTTTCCATTTTCCTAGCACTGTAGACTCCACCCCCTCTCACCATGTAAGTGCCTTAGGGCCAAGCTACAAGTGAAGAATAACACAGGTTGGACACTTGTCAGCTTCCCTCAAGTTTTGATGGGAAATGTAGGTGTCCTGGTCTTGTAGCTTGGCTCTCCGACTGCTGTCCAATGGACTTTTTCAACTGTCACTTGTCCAACATTCTGTCAAGCTGCCTACATTTCCCATCAAAACTTGAGGGAAGCTGACAAGTGTCCAACCTGTGTCATTCATCACTTGTAGTCTGGCCCTTAGAGACAAGTTTCAGATGGGTAGCCATGTTGGTTTGTAGTAGAAGAGCAAGATCTAGGTCCAGGAGACTGTACCCTAGAAATCTATTTGGTCTCTTAAGGTGCTACTGGACATGAATCTTGCTCTTAGAGTGAAAGGCATCCCACTGTACTGGCAGAAGAGCTGATGATATTGTGTTGACAGGAAATTAAGTCCCCATTATCTAGCAAAACTATGCTTTAAAACACATTGAGATGTAAATAACCCTGGAAAAATGTAGTCTTACCAAGTCTAGCATTTATGGTAACTTGACAAAAATATGCCTAGTTTTATATATCGAAAATAATATATCCTGAACTTTCTGTTAAATAATCAAGGCAGTTAATGCAATATGAATATCACAACATTTATAACATATTAACATAGTAAAGATCAAACTATAAAAACCATCACAAAAAATACTATCCAAAATCAGGAGTATCAGAAAATATTAGAAACATGCTTTTCACGGGATTGCTAGAAGACCAGAAGTGAAGGGGCAAAGTGGCCTTCTTGTGATAGTGGGTTCAGTTACTTAACCCCTGAAAACTAGTTCATCCAGATAAGCAAGCCAATCTTTCTTAGCTTTCCAAACCCAAAGATAATGAACCCGAAACGCGCACACAGTAGTTTTTAGGATACAAACTGGTATTTAAATAAATCCGTATCCTTAAGTCATAACTCATGCATTAAACGTTTAAGTACATGTTCACATACTTAGCAATCTCTTCTCACCTGTTTAGGAAGGTGATGCCAAGCAGTGCCTAACATGACTCAGAAGAAGCCACAGCCCGGAGAGCTGCACAATAATAGCACTATTATTACTGCTGAATGATCACACTTCCTCTATAATGTACCATCACGTGCAGAATCTTCCCCTCTTATTATTTGCACAATTATTTGCATACAGCTTAGCTAGTTCCAACAGAATTGAGTGTCATTTCATAAGTTACAGGGGTTTCACTCCCCCCTCCAATGCACAATTGCTTTACAAATATCTTTGCACAAGTATCCCTTAAATTTTGTTTTCAATGAACTAGTCATCTTTACCCAAATGTACTTTTATAAATGTAAGACGATCCTCCTTTGAAAAGGTTATTCACAAAAAAATTTATTACTGTTACATAACTGTTACTTATATGCAAGTTCTAAATCCCACCCCTTCATTTTCTTAACGGCATATGGGGCGGGGGTGGTGGAGAGAATACTCTTCCTTTCAGGTAAACAGGGACAGGTTTTTTTAAAAAAACTAGAAAGCAGTTAACTTTATGTACTCACTTATACCAGGCTTGAGCTATGAACTTTTTTTCCCAGAAATGTTTTATCTCCAAAGCTGTAACACTACTACACTTACAAAAGCAACTGCCTTCTAGATGCAGAATTAGGCAGCAAACATCCGTACACATTCCCCAGCAACTTAAAAAGCAGTGAAACCAATAGGGCCGCCAACCCCCAGGTGGGGGCTGAAAATCTCCAAGAATTACAACTGATCTCCAGACATCAGCTCCCTTGCAGAAAATGGCTGCTTCAAAAGGTGGTCTCCCTAATATTATACCCTGCTGAGGTCCATCCCTCCCTAACTCTCACCCTCCCCAGGCTCCACCCCTAAATCACCAGGAATTTCCCAATCCAGAGCTGGCAACCCTAGAGCCCAAGTTAGCAAAACTGGGTAGGGAACCAAAATCCCATTTTCACCATCTCTGAACATTCAGAAAAACCAAGTTTGCAGCCTACTTATTTATTTAATCATTCCCTAGTGGGGATCCAAAGTGGCTAACAACATGCTCCTCTATTTTATCCTCACAACAACCCTGTGAGGTAATTTAGGCTGAAAGTGCATGAGTGGCCCAAGGTTACCCAGCAACCTTCCATGGTAGAGTAAGGATTCAAACCTGGGCCTCCCAGATCCTAGCCCAATACTGTAACCAGTATACTGTGCTGGCTCCTTTCGTTCTGACCCTGAACTTTTCTACATTCCTACTACTTAATCCATGGTGAAAGTAAAGGCAAAATGACTAAGAAGATTATCTTTATATGTAACTCAGTTTATAGTTTAAATTTCAGAACACAAAACTGTTTAAGACTGTCTTGCTTTAAGGGTGATTGATTATATTTCTGCTCCATATAGGGATCCCATTCCCACCTTTCACTTCCCGCCATCACTTACCTGTCCAGTAGAAGGAAAGGCAGGGAACAGATCTCCCAGGCATGCTCCCAGAGCCAGTGCAACGACGACGTCACTGACATCATCGCGCTGCCCTGAGAGCACTCCCGTGCTTTGCAGCAGGCCAATTTGGTCCCCAAAAGGGCTGAATCAGGTATAACTGGGGCCCAAATCGGCCTGTAGTGAAGCATATGAGCATGCGGGTGCTCCCCAGCCTTGTGCAATAACATCACTTCCTGGCTGGAAGTGATGTCATTGCGCTGGTGTGAGAAGTACGTGTGCTTTGCATGAACACAAGGAGAGTCCCTGAGCATCAGGAAGGTAAGCGCTGGGTCTCCCCCTCTCCCACCGGGAAGATAAGTGGACCTGGCAACCCTAGCGACATAACTATGCAATTTTAGCATAGCCACCTCCCGCTTTCCCTGCTTAGAAAAGAGATTCATACTTGCCAGATCTACTTATTAACTGTTCAACCACTTGGCAAATATTCCGATCAGCTTAAAGAGACAAATACCTTGCTTGCTATGGCAAGCTAAACACTTGGAGAGGCTACCATAATCCCCAAGAGCACCATTAAGAGAATTAAGGGGATTCAGGATTGGTAGTTTGCTGCACAACATGTGAGAGTTGGCATTTGATATGTCTGGTGTTCAAGATTCTAATTTCTCACTTTGAACATCTGCTGTAGCATTCATGAACTTACTCAAATTAGAAAGATAACAGTGACCTGTTGTGGTTTTTATCTGTGGAGGGAAATTAGGCATCGCTATGTTTTCCAGGAATGTTTATTTTTAAAAATGTTTTTAAATACTCATGTTATCATATTTCACTATTTTCAACAAAAAATACCAAAAGTAAAGCCTTTAATAAGTTTTAATAGTCCGACTACATGGTTTAAAGATTACATCGAGAGTCTCCTATCCTGACTCACCATCCCAGACCTATATACAAACTAAAGAATATTAGCAGTGCAGCAACCTAAAGATATAATATCCAGCAATTAATATTTACAATAATTAGGCCTGTTTAAAAGGTTCAGCACTCGGGAAAAGGGGGAATGATTTATCAGCTCAAATAGAACCATTGTGAAAAATATCATGAACTGTCTTTTTAAGGGAATTAGGAACTCTCTCGTATAAGCAGTCTGTGGCCAAGTTTGGCCTTAAAACCCTGTTGAGCATATGTTTACTTTCTCTGCAGCATTAGGAGGCATCTGATCAAGAGGCTTTTCCAGGATTATTTGTACTTTTAACAATATCAGATCCCCACAAGCCACATATATGCAGAGTATGGAGCAAATAGGAACATAGGGACAATTGTGCGGCCAGAACCCCCTTATAGCATCAGCGCAAGATTCTCCTGTATCACACCATGCTTGTTCATGGGGGAGGGCTTTACCTCATCTTTACTGTAATTAACTGAACCAGGAACAGAAGTTTCCAGGTTAAATGCATTCTTAGAAACATATTTCCCATTATTATGTATTTTCATAAAAGCAAGCAGTTAAGTACCACAAGCAGAGAAATGTAGGCAAGTTCTTGACTATTGCTTCCTACAGTATTTGCCCCCCAAACATGCTGAATAGGGTGGGAGTGTTTCCAAGACCTAGGGTTGCCAAGTCCCTCTCCCCTCCTTCTGAGAGGGTAGGGTCCATAGCACTTTCCTTGTGTTGGGCATGAGGTTGATCTTTGCGCGTGCGCCCCAGGGCAGACACGGTGACGTCACTTCTGGAAATGACATCACCATGCTCCCAGGGAGCGTGTGCATGGTGCATATTCCCCAGGTGCCTGATGGTGATGAGCAACCTCTGGGGGGCTTGCTACCTCCCACCGATCACTGGGCGATTAGCAGGCAAATCCCCAGGAATTTGCCTGCCACTGGTGGGCACCTGGGAACCCTACCAAGACCAGACTTTGACTTAGGCTGCAATGCTATAGATATTGACAGGGCAGTAAGCACCAGTGAATTCAGTAAGCCTTGTTTTGCATAAATGTGCATAGGATCAAGCTGTTAGACCCCTTGTCACAAAATGCAGTTCCAGTTTGTTCATTATTTCTCTCTGAACTTTTTCAATGGACAATGGAGGAAAAAAGAGTACACCTTCCCATCCTGTCTACCAGGTGCACCTGATTGGGCAACCACACAGGAGTGTAAAATTTGAACAGGATATAGATGTGAGAAATGCAGCGTGCAAAAGCCCAAATAGCAGTCCAATCAAACTGTATGAGGGGCTTTTAATTAATTTAAATGTTTCTATTCTGCTTCCCTCTTGCCAAGGAGGACTCACATGTATGCCCTGCTTTTCAAACGTTATGACAGCAACATTATGGTTATATATGAGATATCTAAGTACACTTCTAGATTAGAAAAGAGACACATATAATTAATGATGTACCCAGCATACCCTGCAATTTGTGTACATGGTTCCAGGCAGAGTCTTAGGCCTCGTTTGTGTGGATGTGGCAAACCTCAGTTTGGTTTTTTCTACCATTTCAGACTGTAGGCTCAAATTCATTTAATGAATGTTTGCTTCTGAATTTTAAAAAAATCCTGCACCTATTGAATGACTGTGTCAGGAAGAAGGCTAGTGTGATGCAATCATTTAAAAAGTGATCTATGAATGAGGAAGCCCCTGTTAGCATTGCCAGATGGTTTTCACAAAAATACTGGACAAGGAGAAAAGGGGCCCCTAGTGCGATGAGGTCACTTCCAGAAGTGATGTCATTGCACTGTCCGCAGTTAACAATGCTGTTGGGCAGAGGCCTTGCTGTGCTGGAAGCACAGGAGGGAGGGGAGAGGAGGTAGGCAGGCGGAGTGTGAGCTCCCACTCTTCTTGAGGGCCCTGGGCCTCATGCACACCGAGGCACAGCAGTAGCCAGCCCAGGGCTGCTGCCAGCTTACCTGGGCCAGCCGCTCCTCCCGTGTACAGCTTCTGAGGCCGTGTCTAGGGAAACCACTGTGAGAGCTCAACAGAGCCTTTGGCATCCAGAGGCATGCTTGGCCAGCAGGTAGCTCCCTAGGTGACTAAGCCAGTGCGGCACTCTTGGTCTCCCTCACAGGGCTATTGAGAGGAAGAAACAGAGGCACAGAGATGGGTGAGAGACACTTTGGGCCCTGCTGAGGAGAAGTGAAGGAAAGCAGCAGCCGTGCCACCTCTGACCCATGAGCATAGGTGGCATGGGGCTTGTTTTGCAGGGTGAAGACATGTCACCCACAGGTAGGGTTGCCAGGTATCTGGCATCTTCACTCCATCTTCTGTGGGCAGTCCAAGAAAATACTGTCTGGGTGAAATCTGGACACCTGGCAACACTCGCTGCTGTGGTCAGTCTTGCTCCTTCAGCACCCCCTCTCCCTATCTGCCCATATATGTATAATAAAGTTGTTCATGCCTACTTTGCTGAAGTGCCTACGTTAACTGAAGTGCTCTGAAATCTTGAAAGAACTACGTGAATGCTTAGCATTCATATTGAATCTAGTTTTCTACTTGGAGGGATATTTTTTGGTAAACACTGCCAGCCCCTACCTACCAAAGGATTTCTGTCAGCAGTGTGGATTTCTTATCTCCCCTTCTCACCTCAGCCCCAAATATCCCTCAAATGCTGCTCCTGGGAAACCGAGAACTCCCAGAAACAGCATCAGTAGGGAATCTGCAGTCTCCTGAGAAAAAGAGGGATTTTTTTTTTTACCACTACCACCCTCCAGCTACACAAATCCTCTGCAGGATCCAACCCAATATTTTCTACATTACTTATTTCAGACTTAAAAATCCTATTTTGCTCGTGGTTTCTCCATCAGAAAAGAATGTGACACACTGTTGAGTCTACACAGTTCTACAGTTCTTTTTAAAAGATACACTAAACTGAAAAAAGGACTGACTAAATTCTGTGCTTTCATTAGCTCTCTTTTGGGAAATGACTTATAAAAAAGCACAGCATGTTTCACTCACACCTTGGCGAAACAGGTTACAAAACAGAAACATGGAAGCAATTAGACCAGGGCCGATTCCAGATGACTAACCTGAAGGCGCTGCATGCCGCCATGTTCCAGATCGCGACGGGGAAAATGCGAAATATCGCGTTTTCTCGCGCAAGTTTGGCGCAACGTCGTGCCAAACTCACGCAAGAAAACGCGATATTTCACATTTTCCCGCCGTGATCCGGAACATGGCAGCATGCAGCGCCTTCAGGTTAGTCGTCTGGAATCAGCCCAACTTCCTCTCTGTCCCCCTTGTATTAGCACTAGAGTTGGCATCTGTGCTTGTGAATGCTACAAAGATTAATCAAATTCAGAATTGTATACATAGATTCTAAATGCTGTTTTATTGAGAAGTCTTAGAAGATTTTATAGATCCTACCTTGAAAGGTATAATCTCCTCTACAGGTGAGTTAGCAGCAAAATTCACTGAAGGCGTAGCTGCGTAATAAATATCCCATAATGCAGAGCTGACGCATGCAGGGGCAGTCAGCCCTGTCTTTAGAGTCATGGCCCTGTGGCTTTAAAGATGGGTTTTTGCTGTTGCATCCCAGTTATTTTGACTGTATGACCAGAAGAGAGCTTAGGAACGTCTGGGCTTGTCCTCTAAGTTGGCAGGCCATGGTTTGCTTTTTATATTACACAGCATGCTGCTGATGTCACCACATTGCTCACATATTTATTATGAGCAAGGTGCAAAAATAACAGGCCATACTCTACAGCTAATAACCCTACCAGATGTTACTCAAACATCTAATTAACATAGTATAAGATGATGGCAAATGACAGTTCACTGCAATTATAGTGGGTTGCAAGACTTAATGTTTTAGTGAAGGAATATTAGCACCTGACCTGGCTCATGCTAACCCAAGCTTCTATATCTCCTTAATTCTGCCACCATGCTGTACCTACTGTGCATGACAGCAGCCACTCTGTTAAGCTCTCTAACCCTCGAATGTTTGAAAGGATAGAGGGAATGAGGGCAAGGAGAGAAGAGGCTTTGAACATTGGTTCTACTTTACTCTAGATCAAAATTCTTCTTACAACACATCCAGAAGTAAGACCAGGCTTGAGTTGCCAGGCTGAGCATAGAAAATGATGGGAAATATGGGGGGCATACAGTGTTGCTGACATCACTTCTGGGCAAAACCATAGGGCTTCCAGTTATTCCTAGAGCTATCCTATGTCACCTCTGGTGTATCCCTAGAAGTGACATAGCGATACTACTCACTGTATCTCCACGCAGTGATGGAAAATGGTGTCTCGAGGCTGCCAGAGGGAGAGTTCCTGCTATAGTGGGAGGCCTGGATCCAGCACTAGCTAAGTGCCTCACTCCATCTAGTTTCCAATTACAATGAATGAGGTCATCACAGGGAGGAGAGGAAGCAACTCAGCCCCCACCCCCAATCATACCTGAATTGAATTCAGATCATGGCAATCTTCTCCCTGATGAACATTTTAGACTGAACATGCATTATTTGTACTAGTTTTTGATTCCTGTGGGTTGCTTTGAGAGGCAAAAAATACACAAGAAATAAACATTTTATGCTAATGCAAACAATTAAGCAAATCTAGAGGCACAAATAAGCTTCACAAAAGCCACGAAAAGGAAAGTTTGACTTATAAGCCAACCACAAGATCCATCCTTCATTAATTGCATCTAACCAAGGTTCATGGCTTATCCTACCTCAAGCCTCATCAACTCCTAAGGCACTTACAGTCTAGAGAGCTAGAAACAGAAGTATTACCAGGGAGGAAGTATCAATAATGTTCTGCTCTTAAGCAAGAAAAAAAATCTAAGAAGTTTAATTATTGCTGCCTGTGCTTATTCTCTCTAAATAACGTTTGAAAATTGTTGCATAATTTCTTTTTCATTTCCAAGTTGCAATCTGAAATAGAAGCCCTGGGAAAATCAGCAACAAGCTGAATTTTCTTCCGACTTCAGGGACTCGATCATTATAAAACAAGCCTCTAGAGGTGTAACTATGGCTGTATGGACAACCATTAGGTACAACAACTAGGACTTAATTAATGCTGTCTCTTCACCTATCTGTACCGTTATACAGATTAGCTGAAAACAATGTTCCCTGCAGAGTCTTTTCCTGATACTGAGCCTCAAGAACTCTTATTAGCAAACATACAAGCATAAAAACCTTGATTCCCAGTTTTAAAAGTGTATTAAGACAATCCAGCTCTTTTTAAGATGAAACCCAAGGACTGAATTCTCACTTGAAATCTTTCCTTATCACTATACTCTGTGCCATTTTTCTCCTTCAGCTGGAAACAGTAAAGAATATTCATATCATATTTCCAAACGCTATCTGCATTTGACCTCTGAATTGTCTTATATCATTTTTTCTTTCAGTTTCTGATAAATATAACACTTGTTCTGCAAATGGGATCTTCCTCACACCTCTCTGGTCAGTGTTTTTTTTTAAACTAGTAAAGTGAGTAGGATTCTGAGAAAACAGCGACAACAAGGAGAAGAAGAAAAGCATTCCTTGCTGTAATGGGCCAGGAAGCATTTTTATTGGCCAGTATTATTATCTTGGACAGAAAAAGAGACTATCATTATAAACACTGAAACATGATACTGCTTGTTGAAATTAATGTGGCCCCTTCTTTGTATGAAGACCAAAGGAATCTCTCCTTCTTTCTTCACCCTTAAAAAGAGCCTGCTTAGGGCACATCTAAAAAATAAAATAGTATGACAGATGTGTTCTTTTGTTCAGATGCAAGTGAGAGCCCTAAGCAGCTCCCTTAGGCAAATTCGCATGATTTCACCCTATGGGAGGTATTGGGCTCCCAGACTAGAGGCTGGACGGGCAACACACAGAGAAGTGATCAAGTTTCAGACTGATGAACTTGTATGCAGGGAGTAAAGTCTTACGTTTTTGCTTTTAGCCCTCTCATTTCTGCTGAAGAACAGCAGTTTAATGTTACAGAGAATAAGAACAGGGGTTTAAAGTTCTCACCTCTGCAGCCAATTCACTGCATCACTTGAGACAAGTAATTTAACTTCTGGCTCAGATTTCCCATGCCTGGAGTAGGATTAATAATTCAAGAAATGTAATCAAGGACAGCTTGCGTAGTGCTCCCAGGCCTAGCTGGAGCAGCAATATTGCTTGGTTGATCAGACTCCTATATTTCATTGCTTACAGGTAGAATTCTTTTTAATGCTGAGAGAGCCTGCAGATTCCAGCCACTAGAAAAAGGAAGGATTTCTTATTCTTCATTGTTATGTATTACTCGGTCAGTAACAGCTGCTATTGAAAATTCCAGAGCAACCACTTGAATATACTACTTATTAAAATATTTTAAATCCCACTTTTTAATCTACAGGGAGCCTCAAAATGGCTAGCAGTCAAAATCACAATCAATGTAATTAACATTCCAACAACAACGAAAAAATAAAATGAAAAAAAAAATCAGTTTAAAACCATCAACAGCAAACAACAACAAAAATTGCATCCCAGAGATATGGAAAATTAAAGACCTACATCATATCTGGCCAAATGGTCTTTTCTGAAAAAAGCTTTTTTCACAGACTTAGGGCACTTATAAAGGTTCTCCCATTATGGGATTTCCGATGCTGTGTTACATTTATGCTCTGACTGAAGAGCTTTCTACACTAGAAATAGTCTCTAGTACGAATTCTCTGATGGGCCTTCAACACTTGTCTAGAAGCTAAGGTTTTCCTGACAATTACATACTTCTAGTACATCTTTTAAATTCATAGCCTATACAGGAGGCTGTTAACATTTCTAATTCTGTACTTTTTCACAAAGTTCTTTAGAAGTACAGTATCAGTTTTAACTCAAACTTTAAAAACATAGAACCACCAGTTTCTTAATGAGTCAACAATCCAATTTAGACAGGGAATAAGGCACGGTGAGGGGCTAGGAGCAAAGTGACATTCCATTCATCTGACACTGTGGTGGATCTAGGATAGAGGTATGGTGGAGGAAGTCACCTGTGGAGAATTTCCTGGTCTCTGAAAAGCAACAATAAAATTAGGTTCCTAGTGGTTAATGGAAGGATAGTAAGTTGCAAAGGAGGAAAGTATAGAGGTAGGCGAGAAAAATGAAAGAGCAAAGTTTACCGGTTATTAACATATTGAAATGCTTACTTTCAGTATGTCATTAACTCCCTGATATATGGAAGAATTAAAAGGCAATCTCCCAGTAAAGGTATATTATTAAGACATCTTAAATGCCAAAAACAGCTGGCTCTGACATTTTGGGTGCCTCCAGATAATATCCAGCAGTGATCCCTTTATCCACTACTCTGCATTCTCAAAATAGTTCACTTCTAGGGCATCCAATGGATTTGATGGCAGTTAATCTGGACTGACAAAAAAGTTGTTTTTCACTCAACACATAATTTACTTGTGGAACTAGAGATGCTTCCTGCACCTCAGTTTGTGGCCTGCCAGCACCTTAGGTGCCAGCTGGAGGACATGGTGAGCTTAAATCACTTCCTGTAAATATCTGAAGAGACACTGTGGATGTTCTAGCATTTTATGGCAGAGTGTTTAAAGCCTCACTTCGTTTTACCAGCAGTGATATCAGTGCGCCGGAGTTGCACAGGTGACTAGGCCCTGCCCCCTAATTCCCCTCAGGCATTGCAGCCTGGCAACCCAATGTAGAACTCATTATCACCGGATGTGGTGGTGGCTGGCCACTAGCTTCAAAGGCTTTAAAAGGAGATTAAACGAACCGCTAAAGGATATGTCTATCAATGGCTATTAGCTATGATTGTTAAATGGGGGATCACCATGTTCAGAAATATGCTGCCTCTAACTGCTGTTGGGGTGGGGGAAGTATCAGAGGGTGAATTTGGCCTCTGTGTCCTTTCTGTGGGTCTTCCAGCACATCTAGTCAGCCACTACAGGAAACCGGATGCTGGGTCAGTTTGAACACTAGTCTGATCTAACAGAGCTCTTCTTATATTCACGAAACAGCATGCATTAATACTCACTGTCCCTAGCATTCACCCACTCTATTTTATATAGCCTCTAAGTTCTAGCATTTGTCTCTTGGCTAGGATCTCAAAGTAGGCAGGTACAAAGCAATGAAGCAAATGATTTGCTGTAAATCTGATTATTTTAACTGTGCATAGCAAAGTGCATTTTAATCCAGTTACAGGTCACAAGAGACACAGCCTTCTCATTACGTTGCTTTGCTCTTCTCCACAACTGAAGATAGGCTATAGGGAGGAGTGGACGTGGTAAAGAGCCAGGGACACATTTTTTCAAAGTGTCAGCAGAAAATGAGTTTTGTCATACCCACAGAGCTTAACTGACTGCCATAGCACAACTTATATATCTAGAATCTCTAGAATAATGTTTATTGCATGCACCCAAAAGACATTACAATTGAGTGAATAAAACACATATGTAAAACATAAAGAGTAAACGATAAAACTATAATGATAAAAACTCATAACACTAAAACACATTAGCATCTTTGTTATGCATAGATGAAGGAGTCTTAAATCTGGAACAAACGTTTATCCATTTCAAACCTTGAATTTTAGATTTTAATCCTTAAACTAAACATTAACACATGATTCCAAACAAGTTTGGGAGTAGTTCCTAGTAAATTTATTTAGGATTGTATCTTGGACTTGCTGCATACACTTGATGGTTGCATTTTGTCAGAGGGCAAGTTTCAAATGCCATGGACTGCCAGTTGTCATATTTATTTATTTAGAAAATTGGTATCCTACCTTCTCCAAATCTGCTTGAAGCAACTCACAATGAAAACAATAAAAATAAACCACTCCAATAAAAACAAGTCAATAAAAACAAGCCAAGGCATAATAAAGAGTATTTTAAAATATTGATAAAACAGTCCTTAGGCAAGCACCAGACCATAAAACAGCTATAAAAGGATGGAACCCCTTAGATAACAGTGTGGGAAAGATTTTGGTCTAAAGCCTAAAAGCAAAGTAGGTGCCAGGCAAGCCTCAAAGGGAAGAGCATTGCAAAGGTAAGGTGGCACCTCTTAAAAACCATTGTCTCTGATTACCATCCATCTTCTCTCTTCAAGCAGGGGTACAGAAAACAGGCTTGAGAAGGTGGAGCTTAACTAGTGAGCTGAACAGTAGAGTTGCCAACTCTGGGTTGGAAAATTCCTGGAGATTTGGAGGTGGAGCCTGCAGAGGGCTGGGCTTAGGGAGGGGACCTTAGTGGGGTATAAGGCCAATACAGTCGACCCTCCAGAGCAATCATTTTCTTCAGGGTAACTGATCTCTATTATCTAGAGATCAGCTGTAATTCCAGGAGATCTCCAGGCTCCACCTAGAGTCTAGCAACCCTACCGGACAGTATAAAAAGAGGTGATCTTTCAAGTACCCCAGACCCAGCTTTTAGGGCCTTATAGGTAAGAACCAGTGCTTTGAGCTGTTCCCCAAAACAGATGAGTAGCTAGGGTTACTCATCTCCACAGCTGTGGGAATCTTCTCCGCACAGCTGCTGCCCCATGCCACCACTCACCCTGCCAGTGGGCGGGGGGAGGCATAGGGAGACTGGCCAGAGTGTATGGCAAAACAGCCCGCATGCTCTGCAGGGCCTCCAGTAAAAGTAATCAGAACCAATATATTTTGGGGCAACTCCTAAGGAATGAGCCTCAACAAGACCTTGTCACTTCTGATTTGAACTAGAAGTGACATCATTGGAAACCCCACAGAGTGTATGTGTGCCCTGTGCAGTGTGACAGAGAAGGACTGGCACACACACACACACCGCCCCCCAATTTTAAGGTAGGGGAATATGGCAACTCTGTGAGCAGCCAATGTAGACTTTTCAACACAAGGGTCATATAATCCCTGTATCCAGGCTGCTGCATTCTGAAGCAGCTGAAATTTCCAAACAGTTTTCAAAGCCAACCCTTCAGTAATCTGCCTTGGATGTAATCACAGCAAGAATCACTGTGGCCAAATCATGCTTTTCGAGAAACAACCACAGCTGGTGTATCAGTCAAATCCAACAAAAGGCACTAAATCTACAGAGGAGATCTGAGCCTCCAACCATAGCCAGGATCTAAGAGCACCCGAAATTACAAACCTACTCCTTTGTGGACTACAACCCTCACATGACAAGCTGACTCCTCAGACTTCAAGTGGATAAACATAACCACGCACATACATAACCTCATATACAAAAAGCCAACATGGCAAAGTAGCAAGGGTTTGGAATTTTGATGTGGCAAACTCAGGTTCAACTCATTATCATTACACACTTTTAAACTGCCTTGTACAATTGCTGTGTCTAGGATCACACTGCAAATGAACTAATCCTTTCCGTGCCATGCTGAGCAGGTGTGTGAATACAAATTTGGCCAACATATAAATCAATAAATAATATTGCATGCCAGCTATTAAATACTGTCACATATCAACTGTCAAAAACTGAATTAAAAGTTTCACCCAACTCCTACTACAGATGCTGAATACTTAATATTTAACATTTGCAAAGGAGGAATTCAAAAAGAAGAATCTGACAGTCAAATTAATTTCAGCTCAAACATTTCCAGTCACTGCTATTTTAAGAAAAAAACAGATTGCAGTCCTGTTTAAATCACAAGTTTCATTCCCAGCACAAGTGAACACAAACTAAATTCAAATGCAGTATAAAATGGAATAATTAAAAATGAGAACAAGTCTTGAAATTCCACAGCTAGATCCATCAGTGGCCATGGTGTCTAAAGGGAACCTCCGAACATGGAGGCTGCAAACATTTGAATACCAGCTAGGAGGCAACAGAAGAAGGCCTTTGTAATGTTTTGCCATATGAATATGTGTTTTGTTTCTGCTGGGTAATGTGGGTGTTTGGAATAGGGATGCCAGCCCGCTGGGGGGGGGGGGCGTGGGATTCCCCACCTCCACCTTTTGCCTCCTGGCCCTGCTCACCCGATTAGCAAGGGAAGGAGGAGAGGGGAGGCAGGCTGGGAGACACCGAAGTGCACAGTGAAATGGTGCATGTGCACTCTGGAGGCCCCGATGACACACTTCCAGTAGAAAAACAGAAGCTATGAGGTCTCAGCAGGGCAAAATCAGCCCCAAACATAGGGTGGAAAGCTATGTTTGGGGGCGTTTTGAGACTCCATCACTTCAAGTTTTCAACTGGAAGTCACTTCAGAGCATGCACACACAAGGAGGTTGAGTTGGGGGCCCCACCTGCATATCAGCACCCAGTTCTAGCTTTGACGGTAGGGGGCGGGGTGGCAACCATAGTTTGGAATATATGTTGCTATTGTTTAAAATGTAGACCTCTAAAGCAAGGAGGGGGCTGGATGGGTGAGTGAAGCATGCTGTGATTGAATGGCAGCTGTACCTTATGGGACGGAGAGAAATGCAGTTTTAGTCAGTGTGCTGAAGGAAAATGTTCAGAATCTAGTTTAATTAATCTGTGTGGAAATCTGTGTCTGTGGGGTAAATTATTCTGGAAGGGAAGTGCTGAGAGCAGTCTGTTGTTTTTACTCTATGGATGGAATCAGCCACTCTAGGCTTTACCACAGAGTTTCTGGCTATTTCTAGAGCAGACTGGTGTCACTTCTGTTTCACCCCCTCAGAAGTGATGTGACGCTATCCACTGATGGCCATTTCTAATTTTTTTTTCTCTTACCAGCCACTAGAGGAAACAGAAACCATGGGATCCCCTATCCCCAGCAGAAACCAGGCAGCCCCACATGGTCTGGAGTTCAGTGGTTCTCCAGTGTGTACAGGCCCAATTCAGACTGGAACTGTTGTGTGTGGGGGAAAGGGAGCTTAGGACTTTCTCCTTGTGTCATTTTCCTGACCTGAAACAGGAGCTGCCATTTGCCCCTTGGGGGGCCCAAGTGTACTGATCGCTACAGATGGGGCAAACTGGTGCTCCCCAGAGCCATTTCAGGATGGGAAAACAGAATGGGAAGCACGGCTAAGGTCCCTCTCCCTATGGTCCCACACCCCATCAGGCTTAACTGGACAAGTGCCTGGGAAGTGCTGAACCCCAGAACACATCTCTTGAGCTAACCCATCAATTTCTCTAACTAAAGTGGGCCTAGGCTCCAGTATCAAACACATCACTGGTCATTCTCTCTGTAATTCAGCATACCCACTAGGTGATCTCTACAAGTTCCCTAAATGAGAGTGTTGGTAGCTTAAATTGTTGCAAAAAACAGATATCCTTGAACAAGAACATATGTGTGAAACTGTGAAAAAACTATGTAGTTACCCAAAAGCTCCAGTCTGTGCTCCAGTTAGGAGAGGGGGGTTGTATTTTCTCTGTGCAGGCGGTGAGATTCTCCTCAGAGCCCATCAGTAACTGGCTGATAAGGCCATGGTCCACTTCATGAAGTGCCTGTGAACAATTACAAGCGGTTGTTTAGCAAGGCGGCCAAGTGTTGCCAGAGTAAAAAACCATCAATAGTTTTCAGGATTTCTAATTCCTCCCTGGACAAACCATGAACAACAAGGAAGGAAGGTTTTCCCCAGTCTTTTAATTAGGTCATGGGCATGGCATTCAAGAGCCTTCACAAATGATCAGTTTGTTGCATCACAGACTCACATCTTGCTTTTCATTTGTTTCGTTCAGACATGAAAGTTTCACTTCTGCTACACAGATAGTGCATTTGACCAGCACACAACTTGTAAGATTCCATACTTGGAGAAATGCAATTCCTCATCCCCATCTCAGATGGCTTTCCATTACGCTATCACTAATGCTGCGCCAACTGTTACTGCACAAATCGCCCTCTTGATTTTACTTACAATGTAATTAGAACTAAGCAATACTCCTTACCCTTGTCATTTATAAATCTGGGGGGTGGAGGTTGAGGAGCACCCCCATTTCATAAGATCATCTGTTATAGTTGCCAACTCTAGCTTGGAATTCCTGGAGATTTGGCAGCAGTGCCTGGGAAGGGTGAGGGCGCTTACCGGGAATCTGATACTACAGAGACCACAAAGCTGCCATTTCCTCCAACCTCTATTGTCTGGAGATAGTTATAATTCCAGGAGAACTTCATGTCCCACTTTAAAGTTGGTAACTCTATCATCTCTTTACCCATCATACAACTTCAGAGCCAGTACACTCAGCTAGCCATAGTTTTTTTTTTTAAATCATGGCGAACAGCAGCAAAGTTAATACCTCTCTGACTGCCAGTAATGCCCACCATTAAGTGAATCTGAACTTCAGAGAGCAACAATTCATTCTTTGCAAGCTGTGTACTTCCTCTTGCTTTTATTACAGAAATACATTGAGTACCTATTTTTTTAAAAATGGGCAAGCTGCACAGTGACAGCCATTACAAGCAAGTTGTCAGTGAAAAAGGCTAGCAGCTCTATCACCTATCAGGCCAAACTGTAGATGAAATTGTGCTTAAAGATCCACTGGAAAAATATTCTCTTCCCTATTTGAGGAAAAGTCTATGAAGATCAGCAGGGTGGGTAACAGAAACAGAGTTCTTTTGGCCTAAACTATGCTGTATCAGTGCTTATTCTAATAAATTTAACATTATACACAATACAGTCTACACATTTATAGTCATATGATGATACACAAATGTCTGAGTTTAACTTTTTTGAGCAGCAACATTTTAATTCCTTAGAGCTTTTCTGTGAAAGCCTACAGGGAAAGTATCAGGACACTCCAAAGCTGTGGGGTCTAAAGTAAAAGGAAGTTAGATGTCCCAAGGAAAAGTGTAGAAACACTAGGCATTACATACACTATCCTATTCCTAAAAAGTTCTCTGATCAAAATGTTCTGGACTAAGAACCTCTTTACCATAAGGCTTAAGGGGCGATTGAGAATGCTATTTTTCCCCCTCTCCATCTTTAACCGTGGCATGCAGGCAGAATTCTTACGCTATTATTTTAACTTGTGACCCTTGTTCCATGTTTGAATCTTAACAGTTTTGTCCGAGAGCCAGTGTGGTGCGGGAAGTAAGAGTGTCAGACTAGGATGACCCAGGTTCAAATCCCCACACAACCACGGAAGATGGCTGGGAGACCTTGGGCCAGTCATTCTCCCCCAGTATATCCTTACTTCACAAAGCTGTTGTGAGGATAAACTGCAGGAGAGAAAAATGATATGGTCATTCGTTTTCTCTCCCACTAGGGAGAAAAGCAGGGTGTAAAGAGATAAATAAATGCTAGAGTTTAAAGCGTCACTACCCACAATAGCCCGGGCAGAAAATACAACAGCAACGCCTTGTCTTCCAGAGGCTTCAAAATCCTGTATTTCTTTACCAGCCGCTGTCGCAGCTCCTTAGGCAGTTCGCAAGAGAATACGAACGTACCGGCAGCCGCAGCAGGCGCCTTCGAATACAAACAAAGGCGCTTAAGGCGCAAGCGAAGCCCGAGGAGCCCCTTGCAGCTATTAAGGGCAAGCCAGCGCATCTAGGAAGGGGAAGCGTTCCGGGAAGGGGGGGGGGGCGGAGTGCAAACTCGCAAGCAAAGGGGGAAAGAGCGCAAAGCTTACCATATGGAGAGAAGACAGATGCAGCCTGCCAATAGATGGTTACGAGCGTTACCACCACGGGGCTGCAACGCCTCTCGGCACCGTAATTTAAAGGGCCAGCCGCGCGAGAGAGTGGGGCGGGGGGGGGGGGGGAGCCGCAGGAAGGAAAATGGGTGAGGACGACGAGCCGTCTGAAGCCCGCAAGTGACCGACCATTTACACTAACATCAGTACATCAGTGAGGCTGCAGCAGTATAAGTGGGGCACGAACCTGTGAAGCGCAAAGGATAGTTAACTACATCGGACAAAGGATATTGGTTTTTAATTTGGGATTCCCACCCCCCCTTAATGTATTAATTTTGCCACATTTTAATAACTGTTGTCTTACTTACTCAACTACTACAGTTCCTTGTTTCGTTAACTGCTTCTCGTTCACTGTGGGCCCATCACGCCTCTTATTCTGTTATATGTCACTGAAGAAAGAACTACTAATAAATAGGCATACACCTTTCAGAAAAAGATCAAGAAGTTTTGGGAAAGGGATAAAAGCCGGAACAGGTCGGAACAGGCATTAAATAAATAGTGGTACAACAAAAAACAGTAGAAAGTATTAAAGACACTGCAGAATAAGATTTTAGAAATGAAAACACTGAACTGGCCTGCTTTTATTAACCCTTTCCCTGCCACAAAGCTCCCAGAACACCACGGAATGGGATGGTAAAAGCCAGAAAAGGACAGAACAGGCCGGAACTGGTATTAAACAAATAGTGGTACCACAAAAACAGTGGGATGTGTTAAAGCACTAGAAAATAATATTTTAGAAATGAAAACTTGGAAATAGCATGCTTTCCTTGCCAAAATACTCCAGAAACACCATGGAACGGGCACTAAAGAAATGCTAGTACCACAAAAATCAGTGGGAAGTAATAAAGATACCAAAGAACAATATTTTAGACATGAAACATGGCAATATCATGCCTTTATTAACTACTTCCCTGCCAAAATGCTTCCAGAACACCACAGAACAGGTCCAAACAGGCACTAAAGAAATAATAGGCCCACAAGAAACTGTGGGAAGCATGAAAGGCACTGGAGAAGATTTTAAAAATGAAAACACTGAACTGAATGCTTTTATTAATCCTTTCCCTGCCAAAATGCTCCCAGAACACCCCAGAACAGGCCGGAACGGGCACTAAAGAAATGCTGGTACCTCAAGAAACAGTAGGAAGGATTAAAGACACAAGAGAACACTGTTCTATAAATGAAAACATGGAAATAGACTTTTATTCATCCTTTCCCTTCCAAAATGCTCCCAGAGCACCATGGAACAGGACTGAACGGGCACTAAAAAATGCTAGTACCACAAAAAACCATGGGAAGTAGTAAAGAAACCAGAGAACAATGTTTTAGAAATGAAAACATGGAAATACCATGATTTGTATTAACTCTTTCCCTTCCAAAATGCTCCGGGAACACCATGGAATGGGCTGGAACAGGTCACTAAAGAAATGCTAGTACCACAAAAAACAGTGGGAAACATTAAAGACACCAGGGAGCAATATTTTATTAACTAAAACATGGAAATATTATGCTTTTATTAACCCTTTCCCTGCCAAAAGGCTCCCTGAACACCATGGAACAGGCCGGAAGGAGAGTGGCTGGAGGAGAGGCTGCTGAAGATTCTCTGTGAGTTTGAGCTCTCTGGGTGTGACGGGGCGGAGCCAGGGCTGCCGGAAGTGTTGGACCATGGACCGACGATCAGAGCTGGTCCATGGAAAGTTCATGGTTTGTGGTCCGTGAAAATCAACCGACCGTGGACCAGTGGTCCCTGGGGTTTTCCCGATCCATGCCCGCCTCTAGTGTAGAGTATTCATCAGGGCAGCAGATTATGTTTGTCTGTCAGACTGAAACGGATCATCTTTATGACATAACATCGGGTGGACAGGGTTGCCAAAACAGCCATCGAAAATGGCTCTTCACCTCCACGGGTCCCATTCCTCTTCCAGCAACACTACCTAATCTGGTGGAGGTTCACAAGCTATTGGGCTAATGTGCAAGTACAAGCCAGCAGTGGCTTGTGTGTGTGTGTGAGGGGGGCATAACGGCAAACTGCTCCCCCTTAGAAGCCCCTTATCTGTTATATTCTAGTGTATGCATTTACTGCTCCATCATCCTTAGCCTCCCCAGTCTTACGGTTGCAGACTCTTGCTTGTACCAGGAGATTTGTGGGTGGAACCTGAGGAGGGCGTGGAGTTTTTTTACCCCACCCCCATTTCATATGCGGAAGAGAAAGGCTTCTCACATATGCAAAGAACAAAGGCATTCAGGCTTTGCAGTCATAGAGATATGGCTGCTTTCTTTCCCCTCCCCCCATGGTTTCTGAAGAAGGCCCTGTTCAGATGAGTAAAGCTGTCATGGTGGAACATAGAGGAAGAGATGGTCCCATGCATTTTAACTTATTTGCTGGTTTTGTAATTTTGATTTATGGTTTTGGAAATTACTTTGACCACACATTTCTTCCTTTTAGAAAAAGTAGGATATACATTACTTTTAATTGATACTTTCCAACTGTTTATATAACTTTGCAGTAATTTTTCCTACACATACAGTTTCAGAAGGTGGTGTGCTCCTATTTAATATAAATGCATTTATTTTGTGCATTTCTATCTAGGGTTGCCAACAGGCCTGGCAAAACGTGTCCTGTCTCTGTAACAAAGGCTTCTTTCTTAACGGGTGGAAATGGTACCTAGAGCTTTTCATGGCATGCAGGTAAACACCATCACCTGGAACACATTGAATCTATATTAAAAGGAACAATACAGAGTGCTGTTAAACATTACTTAGAGAAAATGTACATTTGACATGATACAAATTTTTGTTTTGGAGAAAATCGGAAACCTTTTAGTTTAGATTGTTTTTATTGTTTTATTTTTTATTAAGTATGTTTTTGTATGTTGATCAGTTGTTTATTCTTGTTTGTTTTATAGTACATGTTTAATTGTAGTTTTTTAGGTTTGTTTTTAATTATATAAAACTATTAAAAGAGAAAAAAAGACCATGCTTGCCCATCGGGAATAATGGAAAGCACGTTTGCTCATAGGAAATAAGGGAGAGCATGCTTGCCCACAGGCAATAACGAACACTACACTTGCCCATAGGGAATGCTAGAAAGCTTGCTTGCTCGCAGGGAAAAATGGTGACAGCAATTGGAAAGCACACTTGCCCACATGCAACAATAGGGACAGCAATTGCCCATATGGAATAATGGAGACCATGCTTGCCCAGAGGGAAGAAGGGAGAATGAGCTCTCTCATAGGGAATAATGGGTACAGTAATTGCCCATAGGGAATAATGAAAGGCATGCTTGCCTATAAGAAATAATGGGGACAGCGATTGCCCATAGGGAATAATGGAAAGCACGCTGGCCTTACGAAATAATGGAAAGAACACATGCCCATAGGGAATGATGGACACTTACTCATAGGGAATAATGGAAAGCGTGCTTGCTCATTGGAAATAAGGGAGACCAGGATTGCACATGGGCAATAATGGAGACCACACTTACCAAATATTACAAGGCCCCCCAACTTTAAAATTTCTTAGCCTACAATTCAACCAACACTGACATGGTGTGGCTTCAAATAGAACAAACTTATACAAAGCCTTATACCTTACAAGAGGTAATTTGGACTAAACCTAGAGAAAGACCTAGTGACATTTCAAGCAATCCTTTTCTGTTAACTACTTTGCAACTTTGGGATACATTCAGGACTCTTTTAATCCCAGGTACCTCCCCAGTAATGATATTTCTGGAACAAAAGTGGTTTCCTCCAGGCCAGACTCAGGAATATCATGAGATATGGAAGTCAGCCAAGGCATTCAGATTTCATGATATTTTCTACAAGGGTAAATTAAAAACAAAATCTCAGATTGAACTGGAATATAAAACAAAGATTCTTTGGTACCAATATCATGTGCTTCATAATTTAATACACAATACAGAAATCAGAACCTTAATAGACAGACCTTTGACATTATTTGGAAACCTCACAAAACCTGAATTGCACAATGTAAAAGGCCTGATATCCTTACTGTACAAATTCCTAAATCAAAAACTATGGGCAACTACAACAGACTCGCAAAATGCGCGGCAGTGACAGCAATATAAAAGACAAACAATGGAAGCAAATCTGGCCATCCAAATCAAAATAACAGCAATAAAGAGTTGTAATTTTGCAGGAATGGCTGGACCAAATGGGAAAAGAAGCTACAGACCACGATTCTCTTGCCTTAATCAAGTTACAAAATCAGCTTTTTAAAATGTTCAAAATAATAAATGGGCATTTTTTCATCTGGCTTTTGCCCTTCTGTTTTTATCATACATGTATTCATTCTCACTTCCAGCCCATTGTTAGGGCTAGAATATTTTTATATAGACGCTGAGGTTCACACAGTTCTGTCAACAAGTGTGCTGCCAGCAGCATCACAAGTCACAAGAATTGGCAACTGTGAAATAACTGAACTGCTAACAATCTTCAGATATAAATCTGGACCTCAAATGTTAGAATTTATGCAAGAAGAGAAATAAAGTTGTAAAGATAAAAGGAAATGTATTTATAATGGAAATGAATGTTTTTCCAGGATGACAGAATCTCATTGAGGGCAGTTTCTCACATTACATGGCAACAACCTGAGGTTTGTCTCCAAATACACATTTGGCTGGAAACTACAACCAATTACCAGTGCAATCTTAAACAGTGTTATATCCTTCTAAACCTTCAGTCGAGTTGCATTATTGGCATAGTGATAGGTAGTTACAGTGTAGCATGGCTTTAATTATTGCTCACCTTGGTACTTTTCTTTATTTTGAGTGGGTGTTGGGTGTAAGGTCTCCTTATTTATTTTATAATGCAATCCCATTGAAAATGCAGTTTAAGTCCATTTGTTTCAAAGGCTTAGTCTGCAGTTAATGGCATAGAACTGCTCTGTCAGGCTCCAAAGAAACTTTCTCAACAGGCTCCTGCATCCCTGACTCCTTCATCATTACCTCAAGTTAACTTAGAAGAGCCCTGTAGCTCCATCTACCGGCTCTTAATGTTCAAAGCAATGGAAATTCTGACCAGCAAAAGCCTGTCCACGTATGTGCTATTTCTTCTTCATCCCCTGGGGATATATAATCTGAGCAAGGGTTTGCATAATATTTCAGGTCTTGACCTTGAAATTTACTTTTTGAATAGTAGAGCTCAACCCTTCAGTATTTGAATTGGTAAGAGGAAAACACATCTGAACATGTGCAGAGTCCCATCCCTAAACATCTAAGCCATTGCTCCCAAGGAAACTCTAGTATTCTTCAATAATAAGTTAAGCATCTCTGTCTGCTTCCACCTGCCCATTACTGCTCTTCAGATAGGGAAATGCTAGATAAGTATTTTGCAATGTAACATACTGCTGTCCTACATTTCTTTTCTACAGGGGACAGTAGGATATTTTTTGCAGATGTAAAATCATGTGTGATTCTTCCCTAAGAGAGAAAAGGCAGAGAAGTTAAAAATGTTCCACAACAGTTTCTTCTGGTCATGTGAGCAAGCTCAGAGCTTAAATTGGCAGTGAAAAATATTCTGACTTTTTCTACAGAAGCCAATCTGGCCATGCTTAGCTACCTTTTCTCTTTGTCATCTTGACATCAGTGATATGAGAAACTACCCAGAAAAAAGTGCACTTACATAGCAAGTCCCTCAGTGTGGAAAACTGAAGTAAAGCAAGTAGTCTGCATCCTTTAAAGGTCACACTACAGCTGCAATGTTGCTGATAGGGTTAGGGTAAAGTAATGTGTATGTGCCCTGACCTGGGTAGCCCAAGTTAACCCAATCTTGTCAGATGTCAGAAGCTAAGAAGGGTCAGCCCTGGGAGGCCCCAAGGAAGTCTAGAGATAGGACACAGAAGCAGGCAATGGCAAATCGTCTTATGGCAAATCACCATAATTCAGCTCCTACTTAACAGCAAAAAAGTGTGCATGTGTGACTACAGAATGAAAACCTGTCTTCATAATCCCTCCTCAGAAAACAAGCACTCAGAGCTTTTTTTCAGTGTTCCGGATAAGGGGTACTATTTACTCAAGCCTGTCCAGAAGTTACCTCTTGTGACCTGGGTGGTCCTTATCCTAATGCCAGATGTAAGGTGTGGATTGCAATTATCCTATAGGGAATTAAAAAAACCTCTGCACATTGTCAGAGGCATTCTCTTTTTGTTGGCTCTGGGTATGGGCACTGAGAAGAAGTTCCAAGAGTGGTTCCTACTAGTCCCCTGGGTTATCAAGCCTTGCTTTATTATTGTTGTGAAATGTTACATAATATTCACATTTGCTGTTTCCAAAAACTCCATTAACCAAACCAAATGTTTATTTAATTTAGAAGATGGATGTAAATCAAGCTCTTGTTCAAATGGGTTAAATTTACATATTTTAAACGTTTGTACCACATTTTGCCTTTCCAGGCTACTGTGTTCTAAAAACACAGTAAAGACACAATTCAATAACATTATCTTAAGTCTAAGAAACAGGAGTGGTGTGCATGCACCATACCCATGATGTCATTTTAGGGGGAAATTCTTCATAAGGTTCCCCGGAGTCAAAAGGACCAAACAATAACATGCCCAATCCTTATTAGTGTTTGCTATTTTATCATAGATTTAAAAGACACAGAATTTTAGGAAGAAGAATATCCAACAAAGAACTGCAAGTTCTGCGATTGACAAAGTCATTCTAATTTGCTCCATTCCTTGTGCCTCTTCATTGTTCCTTTCACAGCCCTTCAGCAGAGAATTTAGAGCTTCCTCATGGAAATAGCTGCTGTAGTCCGAAACAGGCAGCCCTCCAGGCAGCAGACAGAATGCTGTGAACTCAAAGCGGTAGTAACTTTAGTAAGTGTGACATTTACAGGGCAGAATGCGAAGTCCTATTCTGTTAGCAACACAAACACACAGAGGCACATATTTTTTTGCCCATCCATTTGGAGAGGAAAAGCCAAAGAGGATATAGACTTAGCTATGAAAGAACAAATGTTGAAATTCTACAGCTGGGCCGTGCCACCTCTTCTAATCTCTGTCTGGTTGGGTAAGTAACTGGGATGACTGTTTTCCTTAATGTTGAGACTAGGGTTTCAGGGCTGCTTTTGAGCCCTGTTTTGCACACACTTTATACATGCTTACTGAACTGAGAGCATGCTCCCCTAAACACAGTGGGAATTACCTCTGAGTAAATAAGCATTAGGCCAGTGGTGCATAAGTAGGTATTGTGGGGCATATGCTATTATCCTAAGGACTGATTTGTAAAAGAGAGCTTGGGGTTTAATAGTTCTGGCTTCAGTACAGGGGAACATGGAATGACTATGTTTATGAACCTCAAAATTCTAGAGTTTGGACTTGCAAGATTGTTTATTTTATGTCAGTTTTTGGTTTTAAACAAAATCTACAAGACAGAGAAGCATTAGTGCTGATTTTTACTTGACCAACCTGGAGTTTTGCTTATAAACAAATGGCTATCATTTTGTACATGAAGAGAGAATGTGGGTTTTTTTGGAAGGCAATAATATAACCAGACAGATTTGTCCTCAAGTCACGTATCATTAAGATTTGAGGGAACGGGTGTTTCCTCTTGTGATAGACCAGCTATCAGTGCTAATCACAAAGCTACTATTAATACCCTTTTTCCTATGCCATCCATAGCAATTTGGAGAGGTACTCGAAATGAAGCAAAAGTTATGCACAGTCATTTGTCATGGTGGCTGTTAAGGGCATGCTATTAAAGTATATTCATGCTGCCTAGGTGTTCAGCTCTAGAACAGCCAAGCGCAGAGGGCATGGCTTCTGTACAGAAAAGATTTGTGACAGGATTCACACCAAATCTCTCCCCGCTCCCAATCCCTCCATTCCCCCTCCCTCCTCTTCTGTATAAAAATGTGGAGAAATGAGCTTTTTGTACTTGCAAAAGTTTATGCTGGAATATAGTTAGTCTGTAAGGTATCACTGGTTTTCTGTTTTATTTTGCTACAGTAGGCTAGCACAGCTGACCCTCTGAAACTATGCATGCTATAAATTGTTCAGATGTTCTCACAATGCTCTTGATTGTATGCTAACATGAGTACTTGAGGCTTCTGGCTTGTCAAGCATGTGCAGTCTTTATAAACAAAAACCAGTTGCACAGATTTTCAACGGTCCATCCCCCTTTCATTCTTCCCTTTCCCTATTCCACACTGACTACAAAATGTTCATTTACTCTCCAACAACATTCAGTTTCCCATCCCTACCAGTCTCTCTGCTAGGAAAAGTTGAAGGCAATAGGAAAAGTGGAAGACCCAACATGAGATGGCTTGAATCAATAAAGGAAGCCATGGCTTTCTGTTTGCAAGACCTGAGCAAGGCTGTCAGTGATAGGATATTTTGGAGGTCATTAATGCATAGGGTCACCAGTAAGTGGGAAGTAACTTGACAGCCCATTCACACACACTTCTGTCCCTCAAGAATTGTTACCTTATGTAACTCTAAAGTGCATTCATCTTTCTCATTTCCTTTGCAGCTGTTTATGCCGATGTTGGAAATACAGCAAAGGAAAATGCTGCCATCTCATCTAATTTGTCTGCCACGACCACAACCCATTCTGGAGTGCTTCACACAGAGATAGTCCCCCTTAAGCCAGAGCATCCGTCTGTAACTCAGACCCCAGGAAAAGAGAAGGCCAAAGAGGGAGAAACAGTGTCCTTAGGGTGCCAGTTCTGCAGTCCCCAAGGTCCATCTTTGAACAAGCTAACGGTGAAGTGGTACAAGGAAGATGAAAAAGGGCGGACGGGCCTCATGGAAAACAATGTCACTATCTTGGCAAACTACTCCAAATTTTTTATGTCAGGGAATTTATCGGAAGGTGATGCATCTCTAACTATCCTAAATGTGACAGCGAGTGATCATGGTACATATTTCTGCCAGGTGACACTTTCCACTGGAGAAATACTGACGGGGGATGGCACGAAGCTCAGGATCAGGAGAGCCCTGGGTAAAGTTCTTTCATTCTTTTGTAAGTTAAGCTCTTTTTATGAGTAAAAACTGGTAAATGGAGACAAGCTGCTTGGCCTGGAACTGACCAACGGCTGAGAAATCATGAGACAGATTTAATAAGGTGCTCACAAAAAAATAGGCTGATGTCCTAGCAACTATTTAAACCATAAACCTTTATTGGCTTTCTTCAGATGACTTCCTCAATGCATCTTGGGAGTTTGTTGAGAGTTTTGAGAATTCTCAGCATTCTCTCTAACAGAACTACAGTTCGCAGAGTTACGGGATAAGGGAAATGGCTATTAAACTACTGTTTTTAAAAGACTAGTACAGATATGCCTTTTTGTCCACTTCACTATTAATGCCCAACTGGGTTCTCACATGAAGGTGCTGTATACTGAGTTAAACCATTGTTCTATCAAATAACAAAATAACAACAACAACAACAACAGGAATTCTGACTCTTGAAATCATATACTCTGGAAAACCTGTTGGTCTTTAAGGTGCTACTAGTCTTGAATCTTGCTCTTCTACTGCAAACCAACATGGCTGCCCACCTGAAACTGGATCATTCAATATAGATTGTAAATCCTATGGCCAGGAGTTGTATTACTTCTGTGTTATTTGTGTGTCCAGACCTAAATGGCTTATTGGAACTAAATACATACATATTACATAGATGTGTACCTGAGTGTAATTTGTTCAAACTATGACCCATTCCAAAACTGATACATGGTATTTTTTACCTGAGTATCAGGCAGACACCCTGACCTGGATGGCCCAGGCGAGCCTGATCTTGTCAGATCTCAGAAGCTAAACAGCATCAGCCTTGGTTAGTATATTGGATGGGAGACCTCCAACAAAGACCAGGGTTGCAGAGGCAGGCAATGGCAAACCACCTCTGTTAGTCTCTTGCCATGAAAACCTCACCAGGGGTCGCTATAAGTCAGCTGTGACTTGAGGGCACTTCCTACACATCAGGCAGACACTATTAATACCTAAGATGTTTTGATCTTTTGTCCAATAATAATTTTTCTGTAGCACTTGCAGCCAATCCTATGCATGTTTATTAAGACACAAGTCCCACTGAAATCCCTGGGGCTTACTACTAGGCAAGCATACATAGTATTGTAGCCTTATCCTACTATATAAAAGGCTAAGCATATTCAAGACAACTCACTTCATACCCTGGTGCACCACCAGAGGGCACTGCTGTGGAGGGAAGCCCAAATGAGGCAGCCAGACCTCCAGAGAGCATGCTATGGCAGGAAGCCCAGGATGGGATCAGGAGCTGAGCAGGTGGCGATAACTGCCCCTGCCCTCACTCAGCTAGGAGCAGGAGGGGAGCAGGTGACAATGCCCGCCCCCCCACATTCACCCAGCTGGAATCAGGAGCAGAGGAGATGGCAATGTCTGCCTGCCCACCCAGCTGGGATCAAGAGGGGAGCAGGTAGCAATGCCTGCTCCCCATCTTCACCCAGCTGGGATCAGGAAGGGAGCAGGTGGCAATTCCCCTCCACCATCAACCTGCTGGGATCAGGAGCGGAGCAGGTGGCAATGCCCACCCCACCCCCTGTTCAACCTGCCAGAATCAGGAGTGGAGCAGGAGGCAATGCTCCCCCCACCCCTCATTCACCTGTCTGGGATCAGGCGCAGAGCAGGTGGGAATGCCTGCCCCCTTCACTTGGCCAGGATCAGGTGCAGAGGAGGTCACCAAGCCCCCCTCCCCTTGCCTTCATCCAGCCGGGATCAGTGACAGAGGAGGAGGGAATGCTTGCCTGCCCGCCCTTTCCTTTCTAGAGACCGTTGTATTTTTTCCCACAACAGGCTTTGTTGCTAGTTATTATAATATGTGGATGGATTACTTGACTCAGTTCTTCTACCCTTTGATCTCCACATACTGCAGATATTCTTTTCAGGGATGGAATGAAACTCATTAGAGAGATTAGTGTAATGTTATTACTTTAAACTTGGCTGACCTCTGGTGGCGTCACTTCAGTATAACTTCTCTGTTCATGTTTCAGCTAAGCATTTAAATGTGGAGTTATCTCCTTGCCACATCACCCCAAATGTGACACGCCCAAATGAACACACAGATACAATTATATGGGATCAACTAGTTGTTTATTTATATTCATATATTTAATTATTTAAATGGCTGATCTACATCATTGCTTATTTGAATATAAGCTGACTGTTTTAAGGGTGGGCTGCGCTAAGCAACCTTCTTGGGTGCCCACCAGGCAAGTCCACCCTGGCTCCAAACCTGGGTGGCATTTTTGCCAGCCTTGTTTATCCCAGCCTGCACAGCCAGTCTGTGCCGAGAGATGTCCAGTGTCATCTGCCTCCCCTGATGGGCTGCACGGCACCTTCCAGGTTCAAGAGATGATGTTCAGCAGCACCACCCAGGGCCTGTGGTGGCCTGTTCTAAACATGCTTCCCATCACTGTGATGCCTCCAGGTGTTTGCTGATTAACCCTACCTATCTTGAGCAGCCCTATTCCTGCCAACTAGTTGTGGCCTAACCAGTAAAAGGATTTTTTTTTCTTTTATCAGGCCTGTTTAGATAGGCCATCCCCTTGGCAGGCATTTCGCTGCTGTGGTTGACTGACCCATCTATCCGAGACAGCATGGAGCAGGCAAAAAATGGGGTCACACCACAGCCAATTAGGCACCCCCCCCAAATTCCTGCTCAGTCCCAACTAGCAACCAGCTAGTCCCATGTTGCCCCTCAGGTGGGAGGGAGGATCAAAGGAAGCACATTCTCCCCTTACGCACAGCTGGAGTGCCCAAAACTCACAACTGAAAATGGCTTTTGGTCAAATATTAACTCTAGAAATCAATATTCCCGCAAAGTGTTACCTTTTGCTTATCTCTATTAGATACCTTCTCTTTCTGACGGGACTGTGCATTTTCCCTCAGGACTGTTTGGTATTGAAGAATCCATTGGAACAATAATTGGAGTAGCAGCAGCTGGCATTGGCGGCTTGGTAGTTCTGATCATAGTTTTAACTCCTCAGCTGAGGAAGTGCCTTCCGTGTGCTAAAGCAACATCCCAACCAGGTATGGAAGAGATGATGAAACCCTTGATCATGGGCTAAAAATTCTATATAATGCAAAGACAGACTGCTCGTGGGCCAAATAGGTTTTTTAAAAGATAATAATTTAACCATCCCTGACAGAACAAGGACAAAAAGACTAGGAAGAAGAACAGCTCTCCTAATAACCCAGTGATATTAAGTTAATCTGTATGCCTTGTTGTTGCTGATGATCAGCTTATTGGAGCATAAGGTTGAGAGTTGCCCTTTTTATATTGTTCAAATGTACAGATTATCAATAATGGTTGCTAGTGTGGTATAGAAGTGCACTCAGAGCGAGGAGACCCAGATACTCAGCCATGCAGCTCACTGGGCCACTCTTTTAGACTAATGCATCTCATAGGATTGATGTGAAGATAAAATGGAGTAGGACAACCATGCCTGCCTCTCTGAGCTCCTTGAAGGAAGAGCAGAATATAAAAATAAGACAGACAGACACAGATAGAGGAATTGTTAAACATTATTTATGTGGGTAACATTTTCCTCAGTCATAATTGTCTGTCTCCAAATGAGTTATAAAACAGCTAATTTTTTCATAGTATGCTTCTTATAGATTGCAGAGACCACTGATAGTACTGCAGTCTTTTACTTTTCTGCAGTACCACTACAGATTTTTAAAGCAACAATTAGAGCCATTAAAAGAAATGTGTCAAGTTTATCACTATTTGATAGGGTGTGCATTTGCACACTTGGTGACTTTCTTAGTCAACAATTATCTAGCAAATCTGTCTTTTAAAAACCCAATGAACAGTCCAATAATGAGGGTGTTGATGGTGGGGACAGCCCAGTTATCATAGGAGCAGGAAGCCAGGAAATTCTGTAAACAGGGAATACTGTTTGTGAAGCATGTAGAATGAGCATAAGGAAAATGTTTGCCAGGTGTTGGATTTTGGTGCACCAACCATGCATAATGGTAGCATGCTGCACACATAACCCTGAGACACATGGTAACAATTTTGGGTAAATGGGACAACATGGACATATTTTCCAGCTTCAGTATGTTTAAATGGTGACTGTGCGTATTTGGAAGATTGTGTGTAGTGCATGTGGGAGAGTGCCAAACCCAAGCATCTGAAAAGAGCTGTTAAAGTTGACCAAGACTCAAATTCTAAGGATTGTAATACTGGCATGCCAGTGTGAATTGAGACTGCAATCCTAAGCCTATTTACTTGGAGGGTCACTCCATGCTGAATTACAGACAGAAAATGCGTTCTGAATCCAAGACAAAGCTTTATAGGATTGGCTCAGGATAAATGAGTCTGTGTGCATCTGCTCTGGCAGAGCTATACTCAAGAGCATCTCATGTCATGCTTTCTCTCTTATTCCTTGGTAAGTCATATAAAGCATATTTAAATGAAAAAAAAAATGCCTCCTATTTAAATTTATAAATTATTTATGCCTGTTTTTACCCACTTTCTTTAAAGTGTCAATAAATAAAAAGACCGCATAGGGTTTCTGTGGGGTACAGAAAGCAAACATACATTCAGAAACTGAGCACATGCTAATGAATCCTGTGAATTGCAGGATCCTTCCACATATTCCCTTGCATCAAAGGTCAGAGCAACCTATAGCGGAACCTTAGAATGAAAGAATCAGAGAGGTATTTACATAAAGCAACCCAAGAATATTGGACAATGACCAATGCAATGGCAGCAAAGGTGTCTTTATGAAAATTCAGGTGTCAAAATGCTTAGTTTATATTATCTGCCACTTATACTTATAATTTGTTCACTTTTTTCCCTTTTCCTTCCCACACAGCTTAATGTCGGCAACATGAGTAAAAAAACTAATGTGCCAAGGGTGAAATTTTTTTCAATGTAAACAAAAACAATCAATTGTTTGAGCGTTTTCTGTGGTATGTCTCAAGATATAATAAAATGTTACTTTTAGAATCCTTTTAAGAACAGACATTTTTGAAGAGGTAACATTTATTTATAACAAAAACAAGGGTATAAAAAAATGAAGGCCTTTGTCAGCACAGCATTCCCACTCACTTCCACAGACTGTTTTCCACATACGGTTACGACAGTAAAAACTGCATTTGAGCCCTTTGGAATGTTCTTAATAAAGGATACATTGCAGAGCAGAAAGCAAATGCCTAGTCTAACAAATACAAGTTTCCATTCATATTATAAGTCTTAAGACACACACATCTGGATCACTAGGAGAGGGGGAGTGGTTTGGGGGCAGGCACTGTAACAGAAAAGCAGCAAGCACAAGAAGAGTGAAATACTTTGCTCCAGAAATACTCTTGCTCCAGAGGAACCACTTCTGCAACTGCCTTTCCATAACAGAAGTGACCTTCACAATTTCATTGCATTCCTTTTGCGGGCAGTTCTGCACTAAGCTGATGGATATTCATCCATTTGCGAGGTGCAAGTGAAGCATTGTGAGGTATGTGACGTGTATATGTGCTGGAATCTAACAGGCAATGACTAAAACAGTTTGCTATATACTTTGCTTCCCTATGAAGCTATGAATCCTTCAAGCTGTTACCAAGTATATTACAAATTTCTATGGATATCTGAGCCCAGACCTCACTCACAGTAGTGATCTTATGCATGGACATACAAATTGTTCATAAAATTGCTGAGGTGCTTGATTAGTTCATTAAGGAAAAAATATACCAATCAGCTTCATGGTGTCTTCTCCAGCCACAAGAAGTTAGTGTTCAGATGGCAAAAGTGGCTCTCTAATGGCAGTTCTGGGAAGATTCCAGCCCCTTTTTGCCCTCCCCTTCTTTTTAGTCCTTTTGTTCCCCATCATTGTCGTTGGATGGAGGCTGCATAGTCTCTGCCATTTTGGGCTTTGTTTTAACAGCGCTAATTCTCTGTACTCTGCATAGAGTTTTAATGTGATCTTACGTTTGTGGAGGAGGAAGGAAGTACAGAGTAGGGAAAGAGTAAGCAGTTTGAGATGTGGAGACATGTTCCAGGAACAACTTGCATTTATGAAAAATGTCCTTGCTGGCTATAAAAATTTGCTACAAAAATAACACAAAATGCTACCCTGGAGAAGAATATTGCCCCTCAAAGCAACATCCAACATAAATAAAGACTTTCTTATGGGTTCTGTAGGACAATAATTATTTGGGGGGCCTTTCCCACATGCACATGTTTCTGTGCGTGCATTCACTGCAGAATGGAATTGGTGATCTGGGACCTGTGGCTATCTATCATGTAGTATGGCAGACTAGCAACTTTGCTTCCAGACAGCCTACTTACATATACGAAAGCATCTTCAAGAATGAATTAATAACATGCCAGAATATCCGCCCCAGCATGTTAGTTTAGGGCTTTTGATATGATATGATATGATATGATATGATATGATATGATATGATATGATATGATATGATATGATATGATATGATATGATATGATATGAAGGCCAATTCATATGTCTATGGAGCATAACTCTGTTCTCTCTTATTTTTGAGCACAGATAGAAAATTCTGTTTTATGAGAGCAGATTGCACTTTGACATCCTGCAAAAGTTACTTCTTTAAAAAGTGCACAGAATCATTTGTGACATTATGCTGAATTACTGTACATATGACAAGTGTCTTGCCACAAGTTATATCAGGACATAAACAAAAGTGACCAACCAAGTATACAGTAGTTATCTAAACTAGAATCAGAGGCCACTTTTAAAAAGATACCAGCAGGCATTTTGGAACCACTTCTGTAGTATAGATTAGATGTAGTTTCAGGATCTGAGATGACACTCAAACAATTCAGAAGGTTGTATCTTCAGCTGCTATCTTGAAGCATATACAAAGTCCACAAGAAAAAGTCCCATGTTAATTTTTAAAAATCTTTCTACGTCTCTTGCCATCCTCATTAACATTATAGGTGCACATGGGATGAGTTTGGCCACATAAAAAATTTGGCCAGAGGATATAGCGCCAGTTAAAAGCAGCAGATCGCCAACATTCAGCTGCATCTCTGTCGCATTGGCACACTATTTGTTGACATCTGTCTAGCACTATATCTGAAAGAAAGAAAGACAGTTTCAGTAGATAGGGCTGAACGGAAGATCCAATCAGAAGAGCTAGCAAATAACTTTACAGTGTTTCTCCATTCTTGGCATTTGTTATTGAATAACTCTACTTTTGGGAGGTACAATTGTCCTGAAAATGGATAGAAAGAGAAAGAGTTTGTTTACCAATTTTAACTACCTTCTTGACTTTTCTTAATTCAAAATGATTGGGAAACATTATATTTGCCTTTTTGAGAAGAATCTTGTCAATTGATATGTACCAAAGAAAACAATGAGCTTGTTGTTCCTTGTGTTCCATAACTTCTATTCTGCATAACGCATTCGTTAAAGTGAGACATCATCACATACAGTCTATGTATATTGTTGCTTTCATTGTTTGCATTATGTTTTCTCCTGGTCTTTGCATGACAAATTCATCCTGGAATTTGAGAATCAAGAATGCCAATCAAGGGCCAATTCACATGTTGCAAAGTCCTTATGTTCCCAATGAGTCCGGTTGAACAGATGGGCTTACAGCTTAATTCCCAGGCATGCAGGGGCCTTATTCAGATCAGGACAGTGGTGCAGAGTCAGAAAGGGCATACACTCTCCCTCTTGTGCTGTTTTACCAAACTAAAATGTCCCTGAAGAACCAGTCTTTGCTTAGCTACTCCAACAGGGCCAATTGCAGCTTCCTGAGGTCATTTCAGGTAAAGGAAGAAGGTAGGGACAGAAGTTTTAAACCTCCTCTCCCTATGCGCCATGGTCCCAATTAGGGGTGTGCAAAGGCTTATACCCGAATCGAGAAGCCAATTCGGGAATAGTCGGATCCCGAATCGCCAAGCCGATTCGGGAATGGCAATTCGGGATGATTCGGGATGATTCGGGAAAGCTTTTTCAATAGGAAAAAGCCTCCCCCAGGCTTCTCTGAAGCCTGGGGGAGGCATTTTCCCACTGAATCAAGCCAAAATTGGTGGGGGCCTTCCTCTAACTCCCCTCTAACAACCCCCCAAGTTTCAGAACGATTGGACTTTGGGGTGCCCTGTTATGGCCCCCCAAACCAGGTCCCCCTATCCTCGCCTTAAAAAAGGGCATAGCTTTAGGTTGCTGCTGCTGATCTTCATTCATTTTTTCCTATGGGGAAAAAATGAAGAGGCAGGCTTCCTTTGCCAGGGGTGGCATTTTGCATGCAAAATGCCCCCCAACCCTCAGGGGCTCTTCTCCCACCTTTCCTCCCACCCCCCACCAAGGCTCAGCCTGCTCCCACTTGGGGGGGGGCATTTCATGGCCTCCCAAGGTAGGTGCTCTGTTCTCTACCACTTACAGCTGGGGGAAGCTTGTCTTGCCAGGGGTGGCATTTTGCATGCAAAATGCCCCCCTACCCTCAGGGGCCCTTCTCCCACCTTTCCTCCCACCCCCCACCAAGGCTCAGCCTGCTCCCACTTGGGGGGGGGCATTTCATGGCCTCCCCAAGTAGGTGCTCTGTTCTCCACCAATTCCACCTGGGGGAGGCTAGTCTTGCCAGGGGCGGCATTTAGCATGCAAAATGCCCCCCAACCCTCTGGGGCCCTTCTCCCACCTCTACTCCCAGCCCCCACCAAGGTTCAGCCTGCTCCCACTTGGGGGGGCCATCTCATGGCCTCCCCAAGTAGGTGCTCTCAGCCCCCAAAGCCCACCCCCACTGCCCCACACAAACCCAATTCCCCACCCCAGCTGCCATACACAGACCCAAATCCCCACATTATCCCCTCACTGACCCAAATCCACCCCCAGCTCCCCACACCCATAACCCCAGGAACAGGCTGACCAGCCCTCCCCCTTTGTTCCCTATGCTGGGAACTTCCAAACTCTCTTTCCCAGGGCAATTCCGCACAGCCCAGGGGTGCCACAATGGTGGGCAAACTTCTGAGTGCCAACTTGTCCCTGGGACAGAGCACCTGACACACAGACAACCACCCCCTGACACCCCCACCACCTACAGAGAAGGCTGGCCAGCCTGCCCCATTGTTCCCTACGATGGGAACCAACTGCACAACAAAGAATAAAACACGAACAACACAAAATAAAGTTTTTAAAAAATTATTTTCTCCCTTTCGAAGTACAAGTAGGCAAAGCATTATGACACATTACACCAGCAGTCCCCCACACAGAAAAATTAACACAACTCACTTAACATCAGAGAATCATAAAAACACAATTCCTGTCATAAACACTTTATTTCTTGAACAGCTTTAGGTTACACAGCAGGGGGGCACACCAAAGAGCATGGCAGCAGTATCTTACACAAAAATAACACAACTCACTTCATATTAAAGAATCACCCCAAAAATTGCTGTCAAAAGCACTTTATTTCTTTAACTGCTTTAGGTTACACAGTAGGAAGGCACAACAGGGCATGAAAGCAGTGTACTACACTGGGAGAGCTTTCTCTGTTGGGGCACCTGCCCTCTGGAATGAATTGCCCCCGGAGATACGTATGGTCCCTGACCTACACAACTTTCACTGTGCCCTTAAGACATTATTGTTCCAACAAGCGGGGCTGGCCTAAATGTGTTTTAAGTGAATTGTCCTGTTTTTAGTTAAATTATTTAATATGTTTATATTTTATATTCTTATTGTTTTATATTTGTATGTTTTACTTTTGCTGTACACCGCCCTGAGTCCTTCGGGAGATGGGCGGTATAAAAATTCAATTAAAGTAAAGTAAAGTACACAAAAATAACACAACTCACTTCACATCAGAGAATCACCCAAACACAATTGCTGTCAAAAATGGTGAAGAGGGTTGTATTACTTTGTGTAGTACACTGCTATCATGCCCTGTTATGCCCTCCTACTGTGTAACCTAAAGCAGTTAAAGAAATAAAGTGTTTTTGACAGGAATAGTGTTTTTGTGATTCTCTGATGTTAAGTGAGAGTTGTGTTATTTTTCTGTGTGGGGGACTGCTGGTGTAATGTGTCATAATGCTTTGCCTACTTGTACTTTGAAAGGGAGAAAATAATTTTTTAAGAACTGTATTTTGTGTAGTTTGTGTTTTATTCTTTGTTGTGCAGTTGGTTCCCATCATAGGGAACAATGGGGAGGCTGGCCAGCCTCCTCTGTAGGTGGTGGGGGTGTCAGGGGGTGGTTGTCTGTGTGTCAGGTCAGGTGCTCTTTCCCAGGGACAAGTTGGCACTCAGAAGTTTGCCCACCATTGTGGCACCCCTGGGCTGTGCGGAATTGCCCTGGGAAAGAGAGTTTAGAAGTTCCCAACATAGGGAACAAAGGGGGAGGGCTGGCCAGCCTGTTCCTGGGGTTATGGGTGTAGGGCTGCTGGGGGTGGATTTAGGTATGTGAGGGGCTAATGTGGGGATTTGGGTCTGTGTGTGGCAGCTGGGGGGGATTGGGTTTGTGTGGGGCTGTAGGGGGTGGGCTTTGGGGGCTGAGAGCGCCTACTTGGGGAGGCCATGAGATGGCCCCTCCAAGTGGGAGCTGGCTGAGCATTGGTGGGGGTGGGAGGAAAGGTGGGAGAAGGGACCCTGAGGGTTGGGGGGCATTTTGCATGCAAAATGCCACCCCTGGCAAGACAAGCCTCCCCCAGCTGTAAGTAGTAGAGAAAAGCGCACCTACTTAGGGAGGCCATGAAATGCCCCCCAAGTGGGAGCAGGCTGAGCCTTGGTGGGGGTGGGAGGAAAGGTGGGAGAAGGGCCCCTGAGGGTAGGGGGGCATTTTGCATGGGGCAAAGGAAGCCCCATAGGAAATAATGGAGATCAGCAGCAGCAAGCACAAAATAGGAGATTAGCAGCAGCAACCTAAAGCTATGCCCTTTTTTAAGGCGAGGATAGGGGGACCTGGTTTGGGGGGCCATAACATGGCCCCCCAAAGTCCAATCTGTCTGAAACTTGGGGAGTTGTTAGAGGGGAGTTAGAAGAAGGCTCCCACCAATTTTGGCTTGATTCAGTGGGAAAATGCCTCCCCCAGGCTTCAGAGAATCCTGGGGAGGCTTTTTCCCATTGAAAAAGCTTTCCCGAATCGCCCCGAATCGATTCGGGGCATGCCGATTCGGGATTCCCCAAATCGATTCGGGATTCCCTGAATTACCCCGAATCAGGGTGATTCGGGATTTTTTCGGGATTCGGATTCCCGAACTGCACACCCCTAGTCCCAATTCAAATTGAGTCCATGTGGGCCTGGGAATTAAATTCTGAGCATGGAACTCCCAGACACATTAGGGATGCATGAATCTGTGAACTGGCCATTGTTAACGATAAAAATGAAGGGGATAGCTTCCCTTATTGCCATGTTTCAGATCACATGTGATTTACTCTTCGGAATACTAGTTATTCTGGAATATAAAAGAAATAACCACAAAAAATTGTTTTTAAATGTACATTTTTTCACTGTTTAAACTGAAATATACACAAGAGCAAGCCTCGAATGCTTGCTGTGAATCTTCCTCCTGAAACCTGTTTGCCTCCTCCACCCCTGAAAAGGCTCCCTCATGATAAAGTGAATAAAATACAGCTATACTCTACAAGGAAATCAAAGTTTGTTCCTTACCACATACCACAGTATTGCGCCTGCAGGTCCATCTGTACCTAGTTGTCTTGGGACTACAACCTTGCTCTTCTGCAAAGCCATAACAGCAGTCATGCCCGTGGCAACACCTTTCGGCAACAAAGACTGATTTGTACATGTTATATTTGTAAGAATATCCAAGGGCCCATTTGGCAATTGTTTTTTGATGTTTAATGTTTTTAATATGTATATTTGTGAGTTGTCTGACTTGAGAAGGTAGAAAGGCAGGAAGCAAATGGATTCTGAATGCAAGCCTTGCATCTCTTATGACACGATTTGGGGGGGGGGGAGAGAAATCTGTGCATGCCAACAATCATGTGACCTAACGTGTAAAGCTGAACAGGCAGGAGCAGCCATGCTTCAAGTGTGTGGGTTAAGTCAGGAGACAAAGTTACTATTTACATGCATGCCATTCACTAAGAGTGGGCTACACAGAGTTTTGCAAATGTTTTATACCTGATCATAGATCCAGAGGAGTTAGCCGTGTTAGTCTGTAGTAGCAAAATAAAAAAGAGTCCAGTAGCACCTTTAAGACTAACCAATTTTATTGTAGCATAAGCTTTCAAGAATCACGTTCTCTTCGTCAGATGCATGGAGGGCAGAAGGAAACTGGTCAAATATAGAGGAGGAGAGGGGAGGGGAGGGGGGGAGGAGGAGAGGGGGGATGTAAACAACTCCTTTGATATGGAGATGCAGACAGCTCCTTTTGGAGACAGTGTAGTTGATGCCATTGGGTCCTGTAATTGTATTGCAATTGCAACATTGCTCCAAGTCCGCCTGGGTGGAAGACCTTTCCTTGCCTACAGACAGCCCCCCAACCTTAAACAACTTCTCACTTACAATCATGAATCGGCTAGCAGAGTCACCAGCACAGGAACCAGGCCCTGCAACAGACCCAGATGCCAGCTCTGCCCCTATATCTACCCAGGGAATACAATTACAGGACCCAATGGCATCAACTACACTGTCTCTGGCTCTTACAGCTGCTCATCCTCCAATCTGATATATGCCCTCATGTGCCAACAATGTCCTTCTGCTCTGTACATTGGACAAACCAGCCAACCTCTATGCAAAAGAATAAATGGACACAAATCTGACATTAGAAATGGCAATGTCCAGAAACCAGTGGGAGAACACTTCAATCTACCAGGACATTCCATCAAAGACTTAAAGGTCGCTGTAGTTCAACAGAAACCTTTCAAAAACAAAATCCAACGGGAAGCTGCTGAATTGGAATTCATATGCAAATTTGACTCTGTCAAGCTGGGACTGAATAGGGACTATGAATGGTTATCTCATTATCACAGGTAACTGATTTCCTTTACAGAGGCGGGGTCAGGGGGAGTCCAGTGGCACCTGGCGTGGGCTTTCGAGGACCACAGTTCTCTTTGTCAGATGCATCTGGCGGGGAGGACTGTGGTTATCGAAGGCTTGTGCTGCAGTGGAATTGGATAGTCTAGGTGGTGCTGCTGAACTCTTTTTGATTTTGCTACTACAGACTAACATGGCAAACTCCTTTGAACCTTTACACAAGCAAACTGATCCCCACACCAAAAGGAGCTGTCTGCATCTCCATATCAAAGGAGTTGTTTACATCCCCCCTCTGCTCCTCCCCCCTCCCCCTCCCCTCCCCTCTCCTCCTCTATATTTGACCAGTTTCCTTCTGCCCTCCATGCATCTGACGAAGAGAACGTGATTCTCGAAAGCTTATGCTACAATAAAATTGGTTAGTCTTAAAGGTGCTACTGGACTTTTTTTATTTTTTACCTGAGGGTTTCATCCCTGAGAACCTAATTCATCAGCAAATGTGGCATTTTTTAGAAACCCCAAGTGGCTATTTGACCTGGGCCTTGTGCCACCTACACAAGATGTAGTGTTGGCACCATATCTTGTTCCTGCATCCATCACATCGGTGTGCCACCTGCCACATTCATCTAGAGGAGCTATTCATCATGCTCTTATTCATCCCACTTCAGCTAAAGTACACAAGATTATGCCAGATATGACAGCGCAACAGTGCTTTTGCATGCTTTCTTGTAGATCATAGGAATAATCAGCAACAAGAAAAACTCATAAGCCACACACAGCACAGAAGGTGTGTTGTTAGTAGAAGAAACAGCATGTCACTTTCAGTACGTCCAGATTTGCACTAAAGGATCAAACGGGTTGTAGGAAACTTCCACGTAGATGGTACTCAAATAAACAGTGCTAAGAGCACCAGTAAGCCTGAGGGTGAAGCTACAAGTGACGAATGACACTTGAACGGCAAGTGGATTGAGTGCAGGGCAAGTGAACAGGGAGAAATACACTTGCCGTTCAAGTGTCATTCGTCACTTGTAGCTTGGCCCTGAGTGTGACATTTTTCTCAGTGAAGTCAGAGTTAAATTACAATTACCCCTAGCAAAGCTCCAGCAATTTCAAAATCAGTTAAGGGGCAGGGCACAGCAGCATACTTTGTCTCCTACTTCATTCTCAATTTAGCAACATGGTAATTTCATCCAGCATAATAAAGGCCAGGTTGTGTTCTAAACTTGTCACATCATCTGCTTCTTTTGCTGTTCACCACTAAGTACATTTGTTGTTGGGCTGTGCTGCTACTTATAGGGCTTCCCAGAATCACTTTTGTTCATAGATAAAGCTGCCATCCTTTAAAGGGCATTAAAGTGGGATGGATTCTTTTGTGGAAAGACAAACATGACACTTGGGGAAACAGCTGATGTTCTTACCAGTCTGTTTTATCCTTAGGCCAGCCATGTCCTCCCAGGCCACAGTAGCATCCATAACCTAGATATGCCAAAGGATTTCTCCCTGTGCCACATTTTATGGTTCCTGATAACTCAAGGAGTCCTCTTTTGTGCAAAGAATGGGTTTTCCCAAGAACGCCATTCCAAACTGCAAAGGCAAAAGGATATGGTTTTTATTGTATTTGTTTAAACCATGACAGGAACATGAGTTTACTTCTTTACATTCTCCCACTTCCAATTCAGAATGCACAGCCCTTCAGAAATCCAGTACGACTCATATTGCTATTGTAAACATACAGCCTCCTTGAAATATCTACATCTGAGGTATCTGATATTTCTCTGCAATCAAATGCTTCCGAAAGCATGCATAACGCTAGCAAATAAGCAAGAAAATGGAGTGGGTTGTGGACTGATATCCAATCAACCACAGTTAAACACGCAGATCCAGAAAAAGCTCAAACCCTGAAAAGTATAATTAACCTCTCTCCTGCTGTCAGAGCCAGATTTATGGACAAACTAAGTAAACTACAGCTAAGGATCTCAGATTATGAGGGTCCTCCAAATAAAAATATTACTAAAAATTACTAAATTACCAATTTTTTGCTAATGCTATGGGGTCTGTAAAACTTGACCTAGAGTAAGGCCTTAGCAAATCTTAATCCAGCACTGCTTGGTATATTGGTTAACAAGACATATTTTTAAGATGGGAGAGGATGCGGGGAAGTATTCGTACTGCAAATTCTGGCCAAGGCAGGTTTTACACTCACACTGCAACTAACTGCTTTAACTACTTGAATGGGAAAAGTCCTTAGAACTTGAATGGCAGACACCTAACAGTTCTGAAGGGCCCAGCAAAATAAGGCAGGAACCATGACTTTCTAAGGGGGTCTGATCCACTGTGAGAACACCGACAACTGTCTGCCGAAAGAATTATCCCTCCATCCCGGTCTCTCATATGGCAGCTTGGGACTGCCCCTCTTCACAGAATCACAAGTGCTGTGCCAGAGGGAGAGAGATACTGCCACTGGAAGATGAGCCATGATAGGGGAGCCTCTCTCTTAATCTGAAACCCTGAGTCGGAATGCTGCAGGCCGTGGCTCGAGGAGGAACGTTCAGTGTTTGCCCTTCTGATGAATTTCTAAAACATCTAGGTGTAGCCAGGTAAGAACTCAGGGATGGTAGGGGGAGCAGGAAGAAGGTAGCACTTTTGCTAAGATGATATTTAAATATAAACCCACTACAATCCACAAATGTTTAATGACTCAGCAGCATGCAGACAACAATCTCCATGAACGCGGTTTGTATGTCTGAAGAAACTGTCCTAGGAAGCAGCAGGCAGTCGACTTACATGCTGAAACGGTGCCATCTTGAAGACACTATCATCCTTCCCCACTAACAACCTATGGGAGAAATCACCAGTGACTGCAGTGGGGGGCGGCGGGGGGGGGGGTTGTGCTCCCTAAAGCAATTGCTCTGAGGCATGTGTATCATTTCCCATGGACTGGATCCTGCAAAGGATTTCCACAGGCAGAAGGGGGATTGTCATCAATTCCCCCTCCCATGATGCGAAACCTTGGGCTGTTTCCAAGCTCCTCCCAGAGCAGCATTTCAGGAAGCATTTAGGACCGCAGCCAGAAGGGGACATGAGGAAGTCCTGCTCTACAGATGGAAATCCCTTCTGTCTGCAGAAATCCTCTGTGGTATCCATATCCAAGCCTATGATTTCACTAATTCTTTCAGCACAGTTGCCAAGGAATAGGATAAGAGAATGAAGTTCCGATGGAGGAAGTGTTGAGGGGATGCAGCAAAAAACTCAGACCTGCATACTTCAGATTATTACAGCAGAATTGTCTTACAGGTATAGCTCACACTGCCTGTTGCAATGCTGTAAGTAGGATCCTACTGTGTCATTTTTGCATTGTTTAATACATCATGTTCATCTGTGCTTTGCTTCAGTTCTGTTTTCAGATTTCTGGCTGGTTCCAGTTTTCAGCAAGACAAAAACCCTATTGCTTTGTTTATCGGATTGTATTGATTTACCCTGTGTAATGTGCCTTGAGTGAGAAAGGCAGACTAGGTGGACTACAACAAACCAACCAAATAAATAAATAAATAATATGAGGATCTCGGTATAAGAAACAAATCCAGCTTATCCAATTATTGCTGGATGAGCTGCCGACCCTGGTTTCCCTGCCTGCAGAAGCTTCTCCATGCTTCAGTCCACATACTTAAATTAACCAGAATATTGTACACACTTGCACACACAACTCAAATACAGAGTTCTTTAAGTTCTTTCTTTCATTTTGTATTTATAAACAATATAAGTGTTCACGAAACAGAAAATCTTCAATTACAGCCCCTCTCTGGAACCAGCTCATATGACTTAAATATTTACCTGAAATACACATAGTTAAAAGCATTCAAAAATAGAAGTAATTTTGCAGTGTGAACTGGAAGAGCCTACATCATTTTCAAACACTGGCTTTAACCAAGGCATTGCTTCAAAAACAAATACAACCTTCCAGCTGAAGGTGGTGGTTTTATGTAGACTTGCAACCGTTCTTCAGAACATTCTGTGCAGATCAAATATGCATTCCAGAAAATGTAATAGCTTTTGTCTATGACACAGTATTCAGTCCTCATTTTTGGAACCAAAGACATACAATAGCTCTGTTGTTAGCAAAGGCAGAAACTAACAATGGCAGCTGTATCTGGATCATAACGGTCAGGTATGTTAATGTTACAGAGCCAGGCAGCCTCTGAGGGCCTTGGTGCAATTAAAGCATTACTCAGATACATAGTTAATAAATTGCTCAGACGAAAATGGGCTGGGGGAGGTTCAGATTCCAGGTGAGCTGATGAGTCCTTTCCTTTTGTAGGAGTATGAAGCAAAGCCTTCCTGTAGCAAATTGTACTGAAAGAACCATATTCATATTTGCAAAGCAAAGTATTAATAACATACAGAACCTTAGTATGTTCAATATAATTACAAATTTCAAACTATAGTTCTCAGTCTAGAAAAGCTCAGAGGGAAAAACATACATCACACTTTCACTTATTTGTCCACAAAGAAAGAATTCCTTCTAACGGGGGTTGCTGTGCCACTGCCAGCTTGCCTGCCGCTCTTTGCCATCAATGCGTGACCAGAGAGGAGCCACAAATTTTGCCAACTCGAGAGAGAGAGAGTGTGAGTTTAATCCTACAATTTCTCTTCATATTTTGGGATTATATTTGTTATGCAGGAATTCCCTCCTTCCCTCTTCCCTGGCCCATCTTTGCACTCAACAGAAATGTTTCAGGAAGACGTTTGTATAAAGGGATCAAAACTGCAATATACTGGAATGGTCTAGGAGCATGCTTCTATAAGGGAATAGCATTGTAGTCTATTATAGTATTTATGGTATATAAATCTCGCTTTTACTGCATTGCTTTCTACCTTTGAACCTATCCGCTCTCTATATTGTTTATGGTATGTCATATCTTAGACAGTTTTGTTTGTCCTGGTTTTCTAATTCTGTAATCCTAGTCCTTCTGCTTTGTTTTTGGATGTCTTATGCTGTCTGATTGTATTGGTTTTTATATTTTGTAATCCTCCTTGAGTTTCAGAGAGAAAGGTCACAATGAAGTATGTAAATTAATAAATAGAGAAATAAATAAAAGTGATTACATTCCTACTGGAATGCGCTTTCAAAGCTGTAAATAGAAAGGAGTCTTCTAGCATATTAAAGATGGGCCGTCTTCACATGCACCCCGGGAGATCGCGCAAACTCACAGCATGAAGCATCTTCCTAGCATGATCTCCTGGCACGATCCCCTTTAATGGCCTGAGGATGTCAGAAAAAGGGCCATTAAATGGAATTGTGCCAGGAAATCGCGCCAGGAAGACGCTTTTATGCCTTGAGTTTCTCGCGATCTTCTGGGTGCGTGGCCATGTGAAAATGGCCATGAACTGATTTATTTTGATACAAAGATGTGAAATTAATCAACGAATGTGAATTTATTATAAAGCTTGACACTCTACCGAAGTAGGGATCAATCACAATTTTGGGTTCCTCTTATGCTACAGATGTTAAATTGGCTTGGCAAGCCTGGCTAGACTGCATTATCATTATTACTATTGTTGTAAACTGTCATCACCATGTTTATCTTCTGTACATTTTTAGCCTTGCATTCAAATTTTGCAGATGTTTAATTACATTTGGACCACATTGTATATAGGTAGGTAAAGGTAGTCCCCTGTGCAAGCACCAAGTCATTACTGACCCATGGGGGGATGTCGCATCACAACGTTTTCTTGGCAGACTTTGGTTATGGGGTGGTTTGCCATTGCCTTCCCCAGTCATCTACACTTTACCCCCAAGAAACTGGGTACTCATTTTACTGACCTCGGAAGGATGGAAGGCTGAGTCAACCTTGAGCCAGCTACTTGAACCCGGCTTCCACCAGGATTGAACTCAGGTCGTGAGTAGAGCTTGGACTGCAGTACTGCAGCTTACCACTCTGCGCCATGGGGCTCATTATATATAGGTACAGAGGGTGAAAAGGTAAACTGTGAGCAACTGAGAATGCGCTTTATACACTTGATGAAGTAGAAAGCTAGTGTGGTGTAGTGATTAGAGTAAGAGTGTCAGAGTAGGATATGGGAGGTCCAGGTTTGAATCCTCTCTCTGCCACAAACACTCACTGGGTGTCCTTGGGCCAGTCATTCTCTCTAAGCCTAACTTTCCCTACAGGGTAGCTGTTGTTAGAATAAAATGAAAGGGTGAAAATTAAGCTGCTTTGGGTCCCCACTGGGGAGGAACTCAAGGTATAAATATCCAAATAATAACCTACAATTGACAGATAAATTTCACTTATTCTGTGATGTCTATATCCTGGGACTGTTCATCTCAAATGTATGTGTATGTCAGGGAGGATGATTCACTGCCTCAGTTTTTGATTAAGACTTCTGATTTAATAATAATGTAATTTGGAATAAAATGGTTTTGAACTTTTACTTTTCTTGGTTTGCATTTTTCCACACTTGGGCTTATAGGATGCATTGCTATCATGCTTTCAGACATTTCTACAAGAAGTCCAAGGACGGTGGAAGCCTGGATGTCCCTGTTTTTAATGCCCACTCTGTTGCAGAAGCTCACTGGGTAACCTTGGGCCAAGTGCTTTCTCTCAGCCTAATCTATCTCACATGATGATAAAATGGAGGTGGGGGAATGGTGCTGTAATTAGAGGTGCACATGGTCCAGAAAATGGATCTAAACTAGACATGGTCTGGCCCAGTTTGTGGTTCACAAACACACAGCTCATGGGACTCACCTTTTTCATGAATTTTGGTCCGTTTGGGCTGGTCCGTGGTCTGTGAGTCCAGACATCCTGGTGCCAATCTATCAATTCCCTAGGCAATGGAGGTCATGTCCACAGACCTTTTGCAGCCCCTAAAAACTTGATAGGCCGCTCTGCCTGCTGCGCAGAGAGCTCCCATTCCCTAGGCAATGGCTGGGAAGGTGTCTGTGTGGTGAATAATAACAACAACAACAACATTCAATTTATATACTGCCCTTCAGGATGACTTAACACCCACTCAGAGCGGTTTACAAAGTATGTCATAATTATCTCCACAACAAAACACCCTGTAAAGTAGGTTGGGTTGAGAGAGCTCCTAGAAGCTGTGACTGACCCAAGGTCACCTGGCTGGCTTCAAGTGGAGGAGTGAGGAATCAAACCCAGTTCTCCAGATTACAGTCCCGCACTCCTGACCACTACACCAAACTGGGGGCTCTTTCCCCACCTTTTTCTGTTTGATTTTGCCTCATTGCAACTTTTTGGTGCTGCTAGCCAATGCAAATCAATTGGCATTTACGACTCCAATATGTACTGGAAGTTCCCTGGGGGTGGCCACTTTGGGGGCATGTAATTCAAGACGTCCGAAATGCAATCTTGACCGATCTTGGAAGGTGGCTGGAGGAGAGGCTGCTGAAAATTCTCTGTGAGTTTGGGCTCTCTGGGTGTGAAGAAGGCGGAGCCAGGGCTGCTGGAAGTGACAGACCATGGGCTGACGAACTGGTCCATGAATGGGGTGGTCCGTGAAAATTGGCAGACCATGGGCCGGTGGTCCATGGGGGTTTTCCTGGTCCATGCCCACCTCTAGTTGTAAGCCACTGTGGGTATCCTTTGGGTAGAAAAGCAGGTATAAAGACAGATAGAATAAAATAGGTTCTAGTCGACAAATGCTTTTGCCACAGTAAATCTGTTCATCTTTGTCACAAGACTATTTTGATTTTTGATTTTCTGGCATTCTTAAGCAGGTCTACTGGGAAGTGTCCCATAATGTTCAATAGGGCTTACTTCCAGGAAAGTGCCCTCAGGATTGCACCCTGATACCCTACAGCTTTCAATGCTGTGTTAATTATTAATTTAATTTATGCATTTATATCTTTACTGTTACCTAATTTATCCATTTATTACTGCCCTTCTTCAAGAAGATCAAAGTAACATACATGGTTCTCCGTTCCTCATTTTAATCATACAACTACACTGTTTAGTAGGTTAGACTGAGAGAATATGATTAGCTCATGGTCACCTACAGTGAATTTCATAGCTGGGGGGATTTGCATCACCATCTCCCAGATCCTTGTCAGACACTCTACACCACACTGGCATTCATTAGATTAACCCATCCCGTTAGATTATTCCCTATATGTTGCATGGCCAGAGACAATACTACTAACAAAACCTATGCATGGCTCTCTTACATAGGCCTATGTCATTAACTAGCTATACAGATTGCTAAATAGGCACTTGTTTAAAAATGTAAGTGCGTATTTATACAGGAATTGGTGACCTCAGCTTTCCTGGCCTGATGGAGTTTACATTGGCAGACATTAAGATACAATAGTGGAATCTCCAAACAATCAAAACGCCTTGCAGTAACTGCCTTTCAGGATGCAGCTCTGCTTTATGCACACTTGGTCCTGGGGAAGTACTGCCATAGGAGGCAGCTACTATGTCCTTAATAAAAAAACCCTGCCTTCTTCCCTGAAGTTTCTCCGCCCCCCCCCCGCCCCCCCTTCCTGCTGCTGCCTCTGGAGTATAATGATTTACTCAAAGGTTACTTGTCAAACCATGAGGGGGTGGGGGGAAGCAAAAGGATATTTCCAGAAAAAAGAAAGGCAGCCAATTATTCTTTTAAAAGTTGTTAAAATCACAAGAGGGGCATGGCTCAGAAGCGGAGTAAATGGTTTGCATACATAAGAGTACTGGTTCAGTGCTTGACTAGTTAAAGGATCTCAGTAGAAAGTGGTGGGAAAGACCCTTTTCTTTTTGATTCCTGCTAAGAGAATAGAACATTCTGAGCCAAATGGACAAATGGTCTGACTGAGTGCAGAGCAACTTTCTATACAACATGCCAGGGTACCTAAGACCAAGCCCTTCTATTGATCTAATTCCTCCGAAGCAGCTGCAAGTCTCTTATGACAGTCTCAACTTCAATGCAATGTCCTGGAACAAACCCTACTTAACTGCAATAAGAACACTTCACTGGATAAGACTTTACATCACTTGGGACCTTTCAGAACTTATCAGCACAATGGAACCTGTTTAGTCTCCAGTGTTCATGTGCTCACACAATGCAGAGTTGTTATGCGTCAGCCAATAAACCCCAGGATTTGTTTTAGGACTTCAAATATGAAAAAAAAATCAGCACACTCACCTGTTCAAGTGTCACTTGCCCTGGTTGAGAACAATAGCATCAGGTTCAAAAATGAAACCAGTTTATAAAGTGAGGCAGACAGGACAAAGCACAAAAGTGTAGGTGTTTCAATGAGGTCAGCAGTGACACCATTTAAAATCTGATTGGTACTCACCTGCCTGCAAAAACAGCAGCATCACCAGCCAGGGCTCCATTGGGAGGTCAGCTCGGTGTGAAGCCCACCCTCTCTCTTGCACACTCATAGCCTGGCTCTCTATGGTCGCCCTGTCGTTCTGCTGTCAAACTAAGCCACAGGAGTGGGTGTGTATAAACAATCTTTCTAGGCCTGCTACTCCACAGTCTACCCTCAGAACTAAATATATATCTCTATGGTTAGAGGTGAGACACTTCTTTTTGTGCTCCAAATGCTTCCTATTCAGAGCCTAAGGAAAGTCCTTTAATTCTCTAAAGATGTTTCTTCCTGCCAGCAGGACTCAGAGTGCCTTTATTTGCATGTTGTCTTTTTGGGAGGGGCTGCTTGAGGGGAATTAGACTGGCACAGCCGTCTCTTGGACAGGTTTAGATAGCAAAGCCACTGAGCTGGAGCTCCTTTCCTAAGCTGTTTCCGTAGAGTCCCCAAATGACCCCTCCTAGTAGATTCACTGCTGAAGTTTAACATCTGCCTTTTGCAGTCTAACTTTAATAAACTGGGTCAATTTTGAGTAGACAGGCAGTTTTTAAAAACTGCCAAAGTTTAAATGGTAATCTCTTTCCTCTAAATAACTGAAATGTTAGCTGTCCTCACTTCCTTAAGGGCACATTATTAATATTAATAATTTTGAATGAAATATTTATTAATTAAAATATTTATATCCTATCTTGTAACTCAAGCAGACTCACAATTCTAAATTAAAACCAGACATAATATAGTTAAACCCCATTAACTGCCTCCCCAAGAAAATACCCCAACTCAAATTGCTTAATGTGGAGCAGGAGGAGGAGGAGGAGTAAACAGAGATCTGCATGCAGATGGTTGAACTGAAAACTGTGTATAAAAATCAAACGTGGACATATATTCACATTCCAGTGTGTATTCAGAAGCAAATCTCCAAATGCATTCCTTATCCCCACAGTACAAAATGACATCAAGGTGAGAGATCCAACATAGAGATTAGGTCTACAAGGATTTTATCTGCAACAGCCAACTGGGAACTCCCAAGTTCAGTACCATTTGTGGAAGACAGGCAGAATGTGGGTATTTCCTGCTTGTAAGCATCTAGGAACATCTGGATGGCGCAGTTGGAAAGAGGATGGTAGATGCTGGATCCCAGCCTAATTTGCAAGGCACTTTTTATGTCCTTCCTGTATGATGTGGCTGGTTGATACTTATCCCAACCTCCCCTGTCCTCTTGCAATGAAGTTATGAATGCAGAACCCCATAACAGTTCTTGGCTTCTACCTGGTGTGCCCCTCTGGCAGCTCTCATTAGCAGCCAGCCAGCACTTCTCTCCACACACAACTACAATGTTACTTTGTTCAATACTGCCAGAAGACACACTTCAATTTAGGTTTATATAGAAATGTCCATAATGTAGATGAATTTTAGATAACTCAAGCTGTACTGTGTGTCTCATTTGCTATCTTAGCATGCTAGTCCAGAATTTTCCAGAACCTTTCCATGATGTCGTTTAGTATTTTATCTCTCTGAAATATTTAATTGAAGAATTGGTTTGACAGCACTAATGCTGTTGGGAAGGCAAATACAAACACTTGTCCAATCAATGCTGGGCGTGGGGGGGAATGACAAATAAGAAGGGATATATTGTGGGTTTTTTCCCTTCAGTCAGACCCACTGTGTATAGATAAGGCAATGATAGTGTCATATTAATTTACCTCCAGTTGTAGACTACAAGAAATCTTCCATGATGGTGATGATGTAGCGTAGTGGCTAGGAGAATGAGTGGTGACTCATTAGTGATCCATGGCTTGCAGATTGTCACCTTTTCCTGTTTTGTCCCCATTTTAACTTTTTGTATTTTATAGCTGGGGTTTTTTGTGTGTGTTTCTTTTTGGGTGGCTTCTGCTGGTGTAGGGTTTTTTCAGTTTTGAATTTTGGGGTCAATAGGGGTGTGAGCAAGATGCGTTCTGATGTGTTAAAAGTCTAAATGATTGTGCTCATCTTGCATTTTCGGTCATTTTGTAAGCTGCTCTGAGTCTTGTGCTTTGGGGGGGAAGGGGTATATAAATATGTGAAACAAACAAACAAACAATAAAACAAACAACAAACCAAAACGCTTTAGGTAAGTGACGGGCTGCAATATAATAATACTGACCTACCTTACCAGGCTGGTATAAGGCTTGCAGCAAGACAATGTATGTGAAGTGGTCTGGACACGAAAGTACTATTCTGCATGACTGGAGTCCAGTAGCACCTTAAAGTCCATGATTGGAGTCCAGTAGCACCTTAAAGTCCAATCAGATTTCCAGGATATAAGCTTTCAAGAGTCAAGCTCCCTTCATCAAATCTTCATCAGATGAAGGTGCTTGATGCTCAAAAGCTTATACCCTGGAATTCTTTGGCCTTTAAGGTGCTACTGTCCAGTCTTGCTTTTCTACTGCAGATTAATACAATTACCCACCCGAAGCACTAGTCAAACATCAAATATTGTTATGAGGACTTTCAAGTCCAAGCAGAATAACAAAGGTCCTGGCAAACTACATTTCCTCTTGCTTGATCTTGAAATGCTGCTTCTTGTACTCATTGTTATCAGAAAAAAACACTAAATGTCCCAGACACTTTGAAAACAGAGAGGAAAAAAATTGCCCTTTTCTCTCCAGGGATAAGGGAGAAAAATGTTAGATGAAAATGGAAATATATTATATACACTACACTTGGTAATAACTTTTTGGTTCAGAATACATAAAACAAATCTGTCTGAACCTTACCTTTGGAGTTTAAAAGAAATCCATGTTTGTGAAGGAGTTGGCAGTATATGAATATTATGGAACAGAGATCACAGTGCATCAAAGACTGGTTTCAGAGAGTCCAAGATGATTTCATCTAGAAGCTGGCAAAACAAGACACTGTCTGTGAGATTCCTGCAGACCTGGCTCAATCCTTCTGTTTCTAATTACACTCAAGGGGTGGGGGAGGTTGTGGTTGTGACGAAGGGAGTGTCACCTGACAGCAAGAGAGATATAGAGTAGAAAGAAAGTTAACAGGGTCAATTAGACCACAGGACCTAGGGTTGCCAGCTCCAGGTTGGGAAATTCCTGGAGATTTTTGGGGTGGAACCTGGAGAAAGTGGGGCTTGGGGAGGGGAGGGGCCTCAGCAGGGCATAATGTCATACAGTCCACCCTCCAAAGCAGACATTTTCTCCAGGAGAACTGATCTCTGTTGGCTGGAGATAAGTTGTAATTCCAGGAGATCTCCAGCCACCACCTGGAGGCTGGCAACCCTAACAGGAGCACACAATGAAGCTGCAAGTATGAGAAAGAAAAAAAACCCACAACAGAAATGCACACACAGAAAAAAACTTGAGTTAGAAGGTGCCAGTGAAGAGTACTGAAAAACAAAAAGCCACAGATGTACAAAAGAGGCAGAAGGAGAAAGAAAAGGGAGTTATGAGGGGAGCATGAAGCAGAGAGAGAAAGAGACAAAGAGAAGAAAAAGGGACAAGAAAAGCAAGAGCAGATTGGTGCTCTGGCTAGAGCACGGGGTGTGCCGAATGCTGACACACAAGAGAGTCTCCATGTGTGTCAGTGGATGCAGGATGGACTTTATGAATATCCCCTGATGAAGTTGGTCCAGTGAAACAAGACACATTTGCTGGCCCTTGATGGGACTGTGGAACTTGTTTCCTGTGATTCCAGTTCCACCTGCCGCAAAAAGAAAAAGGGAAAAGAAAAAGAATAATTAATATGAATATGTAAGATCGATGACCATCCAGGACACTTACCTGTAGAAGTTTTTGTTCCCTTTGGGATCCATTTTTGCTGTTGCACCTAGAGAGAAAGAGAGAAAGAATCAACTGCAAATTCTCTGTTGGATGTCAGTTTCATATTACAATCTATGGACTTTATTGCACCTTTAGAGAGAAGGAGAGAAAGAATGAACTGCAAACTCTAAGGTGTTATCCTGGCAGTAATGCATGAGTAAGTGCATAGCTCTCCTTAGGCCAATAGGGGTCCTGGAGAGAATTACTGCATCATCTGCGTAGAGGAGTATGGGAATATGTCTGTTCCCCAGTTTTTAGAGATGGAACTCTGGGTTATTTAGATATGATACCATATCATTAAGGTATAAGTTAAAAAAGAAGGGGGGCCAGTATACAGCCCTGTCTGACTCCCCGCCTTATTTCTATCGGCTCTGAAAGGTGACTAGACATGGCCACGAACCAAAAAAATTTAACGAACCAGCGGTTCATGGTTTGGTGCCAACGACGATCCCGACATCGCGAACCACAACGAACATTTTCCGTTGCCGAACCGGTTTGCAGTTCATGGGGTGCAGAATGGCCCCCGTGGCACTTAGAGAGCCCATATTCCTGGGGAGTCTTTTGCAGGCTCTCCTATAGCCATCACCCAAGTTTGGACAAGATTGCAAAAGGGATCTTGAAGTTATACCCTCTCCAATCCAAGGCCCCCAGGAAACTTCCACAAAAATCCAAGCTCAATTATACTCTCTGTCTCTCTCCCCAAAGGCTAGCAAGTGGCAAGCAAGAGCTCTGTCCCACTCCACTACTCGCTGAAAGTGAAACCCAGCCTGGGAGCCCACGGCTATTTATAAGCACAGGTCCCATTGAGCAACGCAGGAGGTCTGTGTTTGGCCGTCAGAGCTGCCTATCAGGGTTTGCAGGGATGAGATTGGAGTGCCCATGGCTACAGAACACCCCCTTCTCCCTCCCTCCCCTGGGTGTCTTCTCCCAACTTGTAACCGCTTTGCAGCTCCGTGGTTGGAAGGAAGACCTGCCAATCAAGGTAAGCTGGGCTTCCATTCGGGTTTCCAGGGCGACAGAAGCAGCGCAGACAGAGTTCAGGCATTCCCCCGGCTCCGTTGCCAGGGGAATTGATTGCTGGCGCCTGACTGTCTGGCTTCCCGAACCACGGCCAAACGCACCGAACCAGGCCTCTCCCGAACGCTGGTTCGTTGGCTGTGGACAATAACGAACCGCTGGATCGCAATCACGTGATCGCCAATTTCGTGGGTTTTTGAAGTTCGTAATGCGGTTCGTGCCCATCTCTTTTTTTTGAAAAGTTTTTTATTGGGTTAGAACATTATTATTTTTGCATTACAATCAATTTTCCCCTAATTTTCCGTTTCTAACCCCCTCCCTTTCCCCCCCTTTTGTTGACTTCCAACAGCTTTCCCACCCTCTGTCCCTTTTCCCTTACTTCTATTAAATTCCTCTATCTAAAACAGATATACGTTCTCCATTATATTAAGCAGTACATCTTTAACTCCCTTACTTATTATACACCCAAACTATACGTCTTTAGATAAACAATTTATCCCATTTTCCAGTTTTGAATATTTCTATATAAACCTATATATCATAAACCATAAAAATTTCCCACATTTAAGTCAAACAATTTGATTTGTTCTCTATATATTACTCATTTCATCTTTTTATGGTAATTCTATATAACTCCTCAGATACTCAATCAATTTAACTCTTCTATACATTCAGTTTGGTGCATATAAATCTTGTCAAAGAAAGAAAATATTGTTAGTTAGTCAATCCTCATATTTAAACCTTATCATTAATTATTCTCTATCAGTTAACCTATACATATCTATATATATCTCAATCAATTAATCTAACTGCTTATAAATTCACATTTCTCTTCCTCCCCCGGTAAAGTCACCCCTCTCTTTTATACTTTTATTATACTTCAGTAGTTCTCAAACTGCCACAGTTTTCCTCCCACCTCCCATTTCTTCTCCAAATATTGTTTCAGCTTCTCCCAGTCTGTGTTAAACTGCCCTGAGTCCAGATCTCTCAGTTTTCTTGTCATCTTGTCCATTTCAGCCATATACAGCAATTTGTAGATCCAATCTTCAATAGTTGGCACTTCTTGTACTTTCCATTTCTGCGCATACAAAAGTCTAGCTGCTGCAGTCATATAAAAAATCAACGTCCTATGATGGGCTGGAATTCCCTCCATTCCCAAGTTTAGCAGCAGGAGTTCTGGGTTCTTATTTATTTGAAACTGTAAAATTTCACTCATTTCTCTTATTATTTCCCCCCAGAACTGCCTAGCTACCTCACACGACCACCACATATGATAGAGGGAGCCCTCATGTTTCTTACATTTCCAGCATTTATTAGAAGTATTCAAGTTCCCTAGCGCAATCTTCTTTGGTGTCATGTACCAACGATAGATCATTTTGAAAATGTTCTCTTTAATATTGATACATGTCGTTGTCTTCATTGTAGTTTTCCACAAGTATTCCCATGCCTCCATTGTTATTTCTTTATTGAAATTTATAGCCCATTTCACCATCTGTGTTTTAACTATCTCATCCTCAGTATACCATTTCAACAGTACTTGGTATACCTTGGATATTCTTTTCTTATCTTCTTTAAGAAGGGTCTGCTCTAGTTCCGAGTTCTCTGTTCGTATGCCCCCTTTTACAGAGTCCAAATTGTATAAATCTCTAATCTGTCTGTACTGGAACCAATCGTAGTTAGGTGATAGTTCCTCTTGCGTCTTTATTCTAAGTTTAGATACTTCAATTTTAGTTATTTCTTTGTATGTTAAACATTGTTGTTCATTATCAACAGCTCTCGGATCTATCACCTCGTATGGAACCACCCACAAGGGGGTTCCTTCTTGTAAGTAAATTCTGTACTTCTTCCAGATTGTATATAAACTTCTCCTTACAAAATGATGTAGGAACATCGAGTTGACCTTTACTTTGTCGTGCCATAGGTATGCGTGCCATCCAAAAATTTTTTTATATCCCTCTAGGGCTAATAGTTTCTTATTCTTTAACGTCATCCACTCTTTTAACCAAACTAGGCAGATTGCATCATGATAAAGTCTCAAGTTGGGCAGTTGCATTCCGCCTCTTTCCTTTGCATCTTGTAAAACTTTTACTTTCACTCGAGGCTTCTTGCCTGCCCAAACAAAATCTGATATTTTCCTCTGCCATTTTTCAAATTGTTTAGAGTCTCTGATGATTGGTATTGTCTGTAGCAAAAACATTACCGGTTCGTGCCCATCTCTAAAGGTTACCCTGTGGACTATATCTGACTCGTATGGTGTTATTTTCATGTAAAGCTCGGATCAGGTATAATAAGCGTCTATCGATTGAAGTGGATTTTAATTTTTCCCATAAAATGGGTCTGGAAATTGAGTCAAACGCTGATTTTAGGTTGATAAAGCTGCATATAACAACACTGAGGCATTAGAGGAGTATTGCTAAATTCAGATGGTTGGCAATGAAGAGTAGGAGACATTATATTACTAACTAAAGGGAGTTCTCCTAATTTTGTATTTATGCTGGATTAGGTTTTACGTAGTATTGGGTTATAAAATAATTTTAATGTGTTATTTTACTATACTGTTTTAATATCCTACTGTTTTACTTACCCATAAGTTTTAGTATGTATTGTATCTTGCTTGCTCGTCTATGACCGTAATAATAAAATTTGATCCTGCTGAACTGCAAACTCTCTGTTGGATGTTAGTTTCATATTACAATCCATGGATTTAATTGGCTGTAATATTGTATTTATTCGATTGTGGATGTTTTGTATGTCTTTTAGATATTTATTGTAAATGTATTTATACTGTTTTTATATGTACTTAGCACGTAGCACCTTGTGCTTATTTAACTATAAAAAACAACTTTGGGGATTGTGTTTTAGTGTCCACTCCCTGTTGTGGGTTTCCACTATTTGTTTTTGGTCCCACAGTGGGGCCAGTAAGGAGAAGCATAGTGCCAATTGTCTTCAAACTGCAAGGAAGAGAATGGACACAGTGGTGCTTGGCTTCATCCTGCCATGCTGGGCATGGTATGGCCAGTGAGGAGGTGTATGGTGGCATCTTCTTTCTCTTCATCTGACTCTGCAGAACTCCATTAGGTGAGGGGAGGATGTGGCTATGGGAGAAGGTGTGTCTCTTTTTCAGGACTGTTATGATCTCCCTGTCTGCCTGTGAAAAAAGATACTATGGACCCACAGCTACTTACTATTTTCCTCTTCTTCAGAGAACTATCTTGAAGCCACTGGAAGCAAGTGGGTGGTTGCTTAGCAACCCATTTTCATTCTCCTCCCACTGTCTTCCAGAACTGTTTGTGCAACCAGACTATGCTCAGAGCTCATCTTATCAACACCAGATCAGAAACTGATTTTTAGCATGGTATTAATTTTGAACCGAACTTTGGATATAACAACAGATGACATTAATTCAAAGCATGAGTTGGAGGATCAGGAATGTGCCACTGGATCACATACTACTCATATCCTCTTATGTCACTCTTCCTGCCTCCTCATGGCAGTGGGAAAAGTGAACTATAAGTATTTTAATCAACAATTTAAAAATACAATGTCTCTAACCACAATCAGCCTGTATGTCAGAATTGGGCTAACTAGCCTGACAGGGAACTGCATCCAAACATGACTTGAAACCATAATTTGAAGCAGTTGGCAAATCATGATTTAGAAGCAAACCTGGTTACTGCTAACCATAGTAGGCATGTCTCAAAAGTTATGGTAAGTTAAGATGAAAGAAAAGATACCTGTATTTGATGAAGTGAGCTTTGACTCATGCAAATGTATACCCTGGAAAATTCCATTGGTCTTTGAGATGCTGTTGGACTTGAATTTTGTTCTACTACGACAGACTAACATATAGCTATCTACCGTAAGAGGACAGGAAAGAGCGGGGGGAGGGGGGTACACCACATTCCATAGAACAGCTCTGCATTTTCTTCCCATTTCTAAAGAAAAACAGTAGTAATGATTCCATTGGATAAACTACACAAACTGGAATATGAGATACTTACTACTGTCTGATTACAATCAGAAGTAGCAGGAAAGACCCTGTGGCAGGAATCTTGTATGAATCTGACAAATGTGTCCTCAAGGTCATTTGAAAGGCTATGGCGTAGTGATGAAAATAATGGAAGAAGCTTTCTTCTCTGGGCCACATCTTGGTCCATCATGGGTGACACAAATACAGCAAAATCCAAACTGTGAATGGTCTGAGCTTCATTTTGGAATAAAGGCTTGGGTTGATTCTGATTTGTTTGTCTGTGGATTCAAACAGAGGGTTTTTTATTTTTGTTTTTGTTCTCTGACAATTTATTATCAGGAATGTTTTAAATTCCTTGGATCTTAAATTCCTTGCACCTTGAAGTAAGCAGGTTTTAAAAAGTAAATATTGATAAAAATATGTCTGTTAACCAAATGGTTGTGTTATGTTTCTTACCACTACTGACAGTTGTTTTTGGAAAACAACGTATGCCTATTAATGCATGAGCCAATACTTGTCATTTATATTTCTACCGTATCAAGTACAGCTAACGTGTGGGTTGTTATTAGCCTTCAGAGAATATTGATAAGAGCCAAAATACTTTAGTGAAGAGCAAGTAGGAGTTGGCTCTGGGAAACCTGGGTTCAAGCCCCATGTCTGCCAGAAGGGGTCACTGTGTACAAGTGGATAAAATGTCATCCCTCAGCTTTAGTTCCCCTTAAATAAGTTTATAATCAGTGGAAGTTCAAGAAGCAAATACAAATACATTTTTCAGAGCAATTTTTAGTAGTTCAGATTCCATTCTGCTTCCCATGATCTCCAGAGTTCCACACGTTCAAGGGAGTCAGGGGATGCAGAATCCAATTTGTCCATCTTTCCCTGTCCGTGACTTTTTCTTGAAGCCACTGTTGAGTTGCCACTGATGCATCCTATGTGAGTATGGAATTCTTAGTACTTAATTGCATCTCTACTCCCCCCTTTCCTTTTCCCAGGCACTGATTGGTTGGCCGCCCACTGGTGACCACTCCTGCCCTCCTCAGCTCTGAACTCCTTTTCCATCATTTTTTAAAAGCAAGGGAAGAGTCTTAACGCTGCTGCTTCGTTCGCTCCCTCCCCGGCTATTCACACACATCTTCCCCCCTCCCTTGATGTTAGGAGAAGCCTAAAACAAGCCCCAAGCAATTGAGCATTCATTCCCCTCCCCTCCCCCCCTTTTTAAATTAAGGGAGAGTCACAATGTTGTGACTCCTTTAACCACAATGTCCAACCCGTTCCCTGATGGCAATCCACATTCCCCACTGATCACTTCTTGGCTTTACTTCGTGGAGCAAGCATGAAAAGTACATGTTTTCCCCAAAACTCTTCCACCAATTGCCTCTCCAGAATACCAAAAAAAAAATTGGCCAGCACAGGATGGCCCAATCAGCAAATACAGGGACAGGGAGATGGTGAGGAATGGGCTCCAGTAATGCAACACATGTGCAAAAAAAATTTTTTTTTAAAGCACCCAGAAAAGGCAGCTTCAAGCAGACACCTCTCAACTCATCAGTAGACATCAAATCACCTTGAGGTTGTGCAGTGCAGAATGCCAGGAGCCCAAGCTGAATCAGAGCTGATTGGCATGAATACACAGAGGCACCGACTTAAAAGTGTGCCGTGCAGAAGGGGCCTTAGATGTAATGTTTTCAATTTAAATGTGTATGTATGCCCAAGAAACATAACAACTTTAGTCCCCATTTGAATTTTAAGAGTCCCCCCCCCTTTTTTTTAAAGAAGCTTTTTATTGGATAGGTTGAGAACAAACATAAAACAAAAATATACATTTCACTATTCTCCTATTGAGTACAAATTTATCCCCAACCCACCCTTTCCCTCCCCCCCGTCAGACCTCCAACAGTACTTATGCCCTATAATTCATACATTGTTCCCTCTAGTTCTATTATTTTCCATAATCTTCAAAGGTAACGTTACAATCAATACTAAATTCAACAGATTACATAATACTCATCAAAAATTATCCATAGACCACAATTGGTCCTTTACATCTCAATTCTTTTCCAGATAGTCTTTCAGTTTTCTCCAATCCATCAGAAAGTCATTTGAACTTTGTTCTTTTAACTTTCCAGTTAATTTGTCCATTTCCACCATATACAAAGGTTTTTGTATCCACTCATCAACTTCTGGTATCTTGTCTTGTTTCCAATATTGTGCATACAGCAATCTAGCCGCTATAATCATATACCATAATAATGTTCTATCCCTTACATTTATAGTTTCTAAATTAAGCCCTAACAAAAACATTTCAGGATTTTTCTGCAAATTACATTTCAAAATTTTCAATATTTCAGCATGAATAGAAGACCAAAATTGTTTTGCCTTATCACAAGTCCACCACATACGGTAAAAGGAACCTTCATGTTCCTGACATTTCCAGCACTTATTTGACATTACGTTATTCATGTTTGCTAATTTTTTCGGCGTTAAATACCATCTACACATCATTTTATAACAATTTTCTTTCAAATTGACACAGGTGGATATTTTCAGGGCATTTTTCCATAAATACTCCCATGATTCCATTGTAATCTCTTTATTAAAATTCAATGCCCATTTCACCATTTGAACCTTAACCACTTAATTTTAAGAGTCCCTTTTGACGTCCCACCATCATTCTTCTTGTAGGAGCTTCTAGAGTTGCCAATCTCCAGGTGTGGGCCTGGAGATCTCCTGGAATTATAACTGATCTCCAGACTACAGAGATCAGCGCCCCTGGAGAAAATGGCTGCTTTGGAAGGTGGACAATATAACAACAACAACAACATTCAATTTATATATGGCATTATACCCTGCTAAGACCCCTCCTCAAAATCTCCCAGGATCCACCCCAAAATCTCCAGGAATTTCCCAACCCAAATTTGACAACCCTACAGGATATAATGCTATAGCGTTCACCCTCCAAAGCAACCATTTCCTCCAGGGGAACTGATCTCTATAATATGGAGATGAGTTGCCAACACTACTTACAAAAGTGCAACTACAGAGATCAAGTGTCAAATTTCTGAGGATGTTGTTCCAAAAATGTCATTATCTATATTTTTCTCCTTCTATTTTAAAAATCCTTGGACTTAAATGGCATTCCATGTTTTTATAAACAAAAAACAGCAGACAGATTAGAAAACAGAGTTCTAATTCTACACCTCAAGACCAATTAAAAAGATGAAATGTTTCTTTTTAAAGATGATTTTTTTTAAAAAAAAGGGACTCTATATTGAATAAATCAAATAATCAGGGCTTTCCAGACTGTCTTCCTAGTTCTGACAGCTGGATGAAAGGAAAAATGACAATAGGGGAGGGGTGAAGGGTCATTTTTGATATGATGATCAAACTCAAACGCTGTTTTCTTTTCCCAAAGAAGTCATATTATCTACTATTACTGCCCTATGTATTTTTCATCCTATGTCTCAGCAATAACATGGGTTAACTTCCACACTTTTAGCACATACAGTCTTCCTTGGATAGCAATGAAAAAAGAATGATCTTCATTCATTCCCTCAGCTGGATGGAAAGAAGAGGAGGAGGAGAGAGGCCAGCGTGCCAATTGGTAAACAACCCATAAATTATACTGTGCACTCCTTAAAGAAAACAAGATAGTCAGAAGAGTTTAGAATTAGAAATACTGTAGCTGCCCTATTTAGGTGTGATGAAGTTTAAAGAAGATACAGTATTTCCTTGGGTGAGTTTTCTGTGTACCATCAGAATTGCAAGAATCCTTAGCCCCTTTCAGATATTATGGTTTTGACCTTCCTACCTTGTGTTCCAGAAGAGCTCACTACCTGTGATCCCCCCAATACATGCAATTGCCATTTGGGGTGGATAGGGCAATTATGTACCCACAACAACCTTGGATTTCCAATTGTGTGTACCAAAGCTGGAAACGATACGTATTGCCCTGTTCAGACTAAATGGTGATTGCACATATTGAGATGATCATGTATACCTCTCTCCTGGTATGTAAGGTCAGAGCACCAAATACGTAACAGCTGAAAAAAGGCTAACACCAATAAACAGAGATTTTGTGACGTTTTAAAAACTTATTCTAGCGTCAACCTAGTCCACAAATACATATGCTAGAATAAAAACCACTCTATGGGTACCACAAGGCTCTAGTTTACTTTATGTGCAACAGACTAATATACCTATTCTTGTGGAATTAACAGTGATAAAATTACACCATGCCAAAACCTTTACAGGTACTATGTGGGGTCTACTATGCATATAATACTCTCCAGAATTACTGAGCATAAATCATGCATAAGGAACAAAAACGTTGAGGCACCTTTGGTGTTACATTTTTTGAACAAAGGTCATAGTCCTGATGAATTATGTATTTTCGTGCTTTACAAATTTGAGTCACATTTGTGTTATAAGTGTGACATACAAAGAGTTTTATTATGTAAAGAAGCATTTTGGATATGCAGGCTAAAGACCTGTATACCACATGGATTAAACCTTAATTCAGAATTGTCTTGCTTTTTGTAGAATGGCACAATTGTCAGTGCAACTCATTAGGCTGTGTGCCTTTAAGGTGATTTTGTAATTCTACATACAGCTGTTAGAGGTTTGGACCTATGCCTTCGTAAACCTACCAGATAATGCTACTGTTAAGAGGGTTTTATCAACTGGAATGAATATTTGAAATTTTGTCTTTGAAAGAAGTGTTGATTGGTGCCTTCCGTACTACAATTCATCCATTTTTCCTGATTATTTTGTTTGGTAAGTGTTGTTTGGTCTGGCTTATCTTCTTTGTGTTTTTTGTACTACTATTGCTCTTTTCGCAAAAAAACATTGTGACTATTAATCTTCATGACTGTACAGATATATGTATGGTTTACAAGTATTTACTCCTCCTCTGAGGAAGACTCCAAAACGAGGGTTAATTTGGTAGTTCATCAGGAAGAAGGAAGATTAAAGAAAAATTGTTGTACTTGTTTGGAATGTTTCGGCTCAACTTGAAGTGTATTTGATTGTATATGAGTAATGATTACTTTGTTACAATATTTATTGGTTACTTGCTAGTAAGTAGTAACTGAACATGTGTGGGTTTATTCGATGTATTGCATGTTGGATCAATTTTTATATGAATATACACACTTCGATGAATTTCAATTGTGTTTAGCGCCCCTTGTTTCAGTGTTATTTGCAGTTGTTTATTTCAAACACTGTGATTCCTCTTGACTGTTAAACATTTGCATGACATGAAGCTATTTATTATTATTACCCATTTTATTTTAGTTCCTGTTTCTAATTGTGACACAAGACAGATTACAAAATATGAAAAACAATTCAAGCAAAGGCCTCCAATAAACAATGCTAGGATTTCAGAACTGGAAACAAAGCAAATGAAAAACTGTCTAAGGCATGACATATCATAATGGAGAAAGAGATCTGACTGAATTGCTTTTCATATTTTGAAATCCATCTTGGGTCACAATAATAAATGTGGGGTGTAAATGAAGTTAATAAATAATAATAATAATAATAATAAAATAACATCAATAAAAATATCTTCATGACTTCAAAAGCAGGTCCACGTGGAGACTCCACTTTGCAGGGGAGTGCATTACAATAGTCTTGCTTCATGGTAGCCATAACACAGATCCATGTATCTAGCATGAGTGGTAGTAACTAGGGATGTGCGTTTCGGCATTCGGAAAGCCGAAAGAAAGCCGAAACAAAAGTGTTTCGGCTTCTTTCGGATAAGCCGAAACGTTTCGGGGAATGCCGAAACTTTTCGGCATAGCCGAAAGAAAAAAGCCGAAACGTTTCGGCTTTCTTTCGGCTTTCTTTCGGCATTCGAGAATCGCCATTTTGTTTTTGCTAGCCGTTTGCCTTAGCAAGCGGCTAGCAAAATCCTGCTGGAAGCAAAGGCTTCCTGCAGGCTCTTAGAAGAGGGGAGGGGGGGAGAAGGAGTGAATCACTCACTCCTTCTGTCACCCCCCACCCCTCTTGCAAAGGAGGATAGGGAATCCTGCTTTGCCTTGCAAATGCAAGGTGCAAGCATTGCATTGCACTTTGCATTTGCAAAGCAGCAGAGATTCCCGCCAAAACTAACAGGTAGGGGAGGGGGAGCAGGAGGAGGGTGACTCTTGGAGTGTGGGTGGGGAAAGGCAGGGGAGGGGGGACTTTAGGAGTCACCAATCCCTCTGCTGTATTTTCATGCCAGCCAATAGATTTAAATCTTTGGCTGAGGCTGCAGCAGGGGGTTTAAATTTGGAGCTAGACTGTCTGGAGCACCTCTGTTGCTGCTGCTGCTGACCGAGAGAGGAGAAGAAGAGAGACTGCACTGCACCTGGAGCCTGGAGGACATCTGCCTGGAGGATCAACTGTGCTGCTGGACATCCTGAGAGGACACCTGGTAGGCCTTTTTAAAATTTTTGAAAATTTTTTTGATGCTGGGCAATGTGCTGCTGTGGCCTGCCTCTGCAAAAAGGTGTTGCAGTTTATTCTTGGCATGGCCTGGGGGACAGGTTGGGCAGACAATGTTTGATGGTGGGGGGGGGGTTCAGCATTGGTTCTTCTGCTTGCCTTCTTTAAGCTTGATCTACTGTTTTAAGATTAAAACAAGAGTGTGCCAGCTTTGGGCCTACACAGGCCAGAAGCTCTGCTGGGTGTCTTTGGTGCCTTTCTTCTGGCTGGCTCTCACAGTTATGCTTCACAATCTGGAATGGTGTGGCTTGTTTTTCTGTGTCTGGTCCCCTGCTTGCAAGGATTCCCAACAGGCTCCGTCCTGATCAACTGTGCCAGCCTGTGGCCCACACACAGGTATGCTGCTTTGGCTTTGGTAACCCTTTTTGGTTGCTGGCCTGGCACTCACAGTTGTGCTTCACAAACTGGAATGGTGTGGGCTTTTTCCTGTGTCTGGTCCCCTGCTTGCAAGGATTCCCAACAGGCTCCGTCCTGAACAACTGTGCCAGCCTGCGGCCCACACACAGGTCTGCTGCTCCGGCTTTGGTAACCCTTTTTGGTTGCTGGCCTGGCACTCACAGTTGTGCTTCACAAACTGGAATGGTGTGGGCTTTTTTCCTGTGTCTGGTCCCCTGCTTGCAAGGATTCCCAACAGGCTCCGTCCTGAACAACTGTGCCAGCCTGCGGCCCACACACAGGTCTGCTGCTCCGGCTTTGGTAACCCTTTTTGGTTGCTGGCCTGGCACTCACAGTTGTGCTTCACAAACTGGAATGGTGTGGGCTTTTTTCCTGTGTCTGGTCCCCTGCTTGCAAGGATTCCCAACAGGCTCCTGAACAACTGTGCCAGCCTGTGGCCCACACACAGGTATGCTGCTTTGGCTTTGGTAACCCTTTTTGGTTGCTGGCCTGGCACTCACAGTTGTGCTTCACAAACTGGAATGGTGTGGGCTTTTTTCCTGTGTCTGGCCCCCTGCTTGCAAGGATTCCCAACAGGCTCTGTCCTGAACAACTGTGCCAGCCTGTGGCCCACACACAGCTATGCTGCTTTGGCTTTGGTAACCCTTTTTGGTTGCTGGCCTGGCACTCACAGTTGTGCTTCACAAACTGGAATGGTGTGGGCTTTTTTCCTGTGTCTGGTCCCCTGCTTGCAAGGATTCCCAACAGGCTCTGTCCTGATCAACTGTGCCAGCCTGCGGCCCACACACAGGTCTGTTGCTCTGGCTTTGGTAACCCTTTTTGGTTGCTGGCCTGGCACTCACAGTTGTGCTTCACAAACTGGAATGGTGTGGGCTTTTTTCCTGTGTCTGGTCCCCTGCTTGCAAGGATTCCCAACAGGCTCCTGAACAACTGTGCCAGCCTGTGGCCCACACACAGGTATGCTGCTTTGGCTTTGGTAACCCTTTTTGGTTGCTGGCCTGGCACTCACAGTTGTGCTTCACAAACTGGAATGGTGTGGGCTTTTTTCCTGTGTCTGGTCCCCTGCTTGCAAGGATTCCCAACAGGCTCCGTCCTGAACAACTGTGCCAGCCTGCGGCCCACACACAGGTCTGCTGCTCCGGCTTTGGTAACCCTTTTTGGTTGCTGGCCTGGCACTCACAGTTTTGCTTCACAAACTGGAATGGTGTGGGCTTTTTTCCTGTGTCTGGTCCCCTGCTTGCAAGGATTCCCAACAGGCTCCGTCCTGAACAACTGTGCCAGCCTGCGGCCCACACACAGGTCTGCTGCTCTGGCTTTGGTAACCCTTCCCGTTTGCTGGCCTGGCACTCACTGTTTTGCTTCACATTCAGGTTGTTTATCGTTGGTGGACCTCTTCTGGACTGGACTGCACTTGGTGGACATCGGCCTGCAGATCTCTGCGTGGAGGATCAACATTGCTGGACATCTGCAGTGGTGGACTGGTAGGGTTGTTGTAAAATTTGTTTTTTGAGCTTATGTCTGCTGCTGTGCCTACCTGCGAGCATATGCTTTGGCTCGGTCTTTATGGCTTGGGCTAGGGGGGGCATTTTCTGGTTGGGCAAGAGGACATTGTTTGGGGGTTAGGGGGGGCAGCATTGATTGCAGTGCCTGCTTTCTTTCATGTTTCATTTGTCAAGTTTGAGTGTGGGGTGGGCTTGAACTACTGTTTCACAGGACTAAAAAATGAGTGTGCCAGCTTTTGGCCTGCACAGGCCAGAAGCTCTGCTGGGTGGATGTGTTTTGTTTTGCTGCTGGTTGGCCCTAGCCTTTCAGGGGGGGGGGGCTGACTTGGCTTGTGCAACGGGGCCTTGAATTTTGGGGGTTGCGTGTGCGGCGTGTGGTGTTGACTCTGTTAACATTTCCAATTTTCTTGACAGCATCGCGGAGGAGAGGAGGACCAGCTGCAAGACCGCCTGAACATCGCTGGACTGCAGGACTGGTGTTAGTGTTAGCGAGTCCGGGTTCACATTTGGGTGGGCTTGGGGGTGGGTTCTTGCTAGCTTGGGAGGGGGGAGGCTCATCTTCAAAACACCACATCCACACCCCACACCGACATACCACAGATAAATTGGTCCCGCTAAATAGTGTCTCTTAGGTAGGTAGGCCAGTTGGTAGGTGATCAGTGGATAATTGCCCTCAACATAATTATTAGGGAAACCAAGCCTAGTTTTTTTAAAAAACTAAATAGGGACTCAGCAGGGAAAGCATTAGTGAGTGAGTGTTAGGTTTGAATTCTATATATATATATATATATATATATATATATATATATATATATATATATATATATAAATTTGTAATAGCTGTCAATAGGCTTCCCATTAGTGCCCCCATAACTAGGGTTCCACTGCCCATCTCTGGCACCCGTGGTGGTGCCAGGCCGGCCCGGGCATACTAGTGTGTGAGTGTTTAAGGCTTAGTCACCTCTGTTATTGGGGTTTAGGGCCAGCTCAATTCCAGAGGAATTCAGCTGATTGGCAGGCTCAGGTTCCCTGACATAAATAGGGTTGCTTAAAAAGGCACTTGATTGTTCATCTCCAAGTCACAGAGCCACTAGAAGCACAGATTTAGAGCAGGTTAGTTAGGTCTTGAAAACAAAGTTGACCTTTGTTTTCCAAATCTTTTCTGATTAGTTAGGGTAGATTTTGGGAGGGGAAAGTATGTCAGAGAGGAAAGCAGAGAGGGGCCCCGGGGGAAAGGCTAGGGAGAAATCTAGAGGGGAGGAGGGGAGGGGGAGGGGGACTGCTGCGGCAGCCCCCCCATCTGAGCGGAGGAGGCCCTCCCCTGCGCTGCTGCCGTTCACCAGCCTGGCTTCTGGTGAGAGGAAGAGGGTTCGCAAGACTCTCTTTCCTGAGGCAGCTGCTGGAGGGCCACCCCCAACCCAGGTGCGTGAGGCAGGGGCTGGCACTGGGCGGGGGCCTGCTGCTGAGGCTCCTCCTTTTCCAGTGGTTGCGAGCCAGCTGCTGGAGGAGGGGCAGCATGTGGTGTCTCCTGGGATGGGCGCGGAGCACATGACTTTCCCTGCGCTCCCGCTCACCCCAGGAACCCAGAGGATGTTGGAGGAACTGCCCGTGAGACCCCCCCTGGGGCGGTCCACCCCAGTTTCCTCTGAGGCCAGCAGCAGGCCTCTCGCGGCTGTGCAGGAGGAGAGGATGCGGGAGGAAGAGGCAGAGACTGTGGTGGAAGAGCCCACATCTCTGCCCCTTCAGCCTCGTCCATCCCCACCTGCCCGGCCGAGAGTGGGACACGGTGTGTCCGGCCAGAGCACCTCACAGGAGGTGCCTCAGGGTGATCCGGAAAGCGCTTCTCCTGGGAAGCGTGGGATGCCCTTTTCCTCCGAAATCTGGAAGCACTTCCAGACAGCGGAGGATCCCCGAGCAGCCCTGTGCCTGCATTGTAGGCAGCGCGTCAGCCGTGGCAAAGATGTGTGGCATCTCTCCACGTCTGGGATGAGGTACCATATGAAGAGGCACCACCAGGCAGTGCTTCTTCGGGAGGAGGGTTCGAGTGGCGCCGCACGGCCGCCAGCTAGCCAGAAGGAGGCAGGCTCCTCTGGTGCTCTCCCCCTAAGGGTACCTGCAGGAAAGGGACGCCAAGCCTCTCTCCCGGAGATGCTTGGTATGCAGGGCGCTAGTGTGCCCAGAGAGGGGATCCGGAGGGCGAGCAGGCGCATCACGCGCCACATCGTCAACATGATAGCAGTGGATGGGCAACCGTATTCCGTAGTTGAAGACTTCGGCTTCTCAGGGCTGCTCCGAGATTGCTTTCCCTGGTACGCCGTCCCTGCTCGCACGTCGTTGAGCAGATCGGTGGTGCCCTCGTTTTACAGGGCTGCCAGGGATCATGTGAAGGCACAGCTGTCCCGGGTTGCCGGGAGAACTGTGCACTTCACATCGGACATCTGGACCTGCCCAAGTGTGCAGCAAGCGTACCTCTCGCTTACTGCTCACTGGTGGGAACCCGAGTCGGTTCTGGGTGGGGGCCGGGGGGAGGTGCCTAGCACAGCTAGACAGGGAAGGATGGGAGACCGCCAGGCCGGCTACTGCAAGGCCTTGCTTCACGCCGAGGTGCTCGACGTGTCCCACACGGCGGAGAACATCGCTGCCACCTTAAGGAGACAGTTGGACGAGTGGATAGGCCAGGGACCCGCCACCGTGGGATGCATGGTGACGGACGGTGGCAAGAACATGAGGGCAGCGGCGCATCTAGTGAGCCGAGAGAGCGTCTACTGTGCCGCTCACAAGCTTCACCTAGTGGTGAGAGATGCGCTGGGGTTGGGCTCCTCGAAGGAACCCGTGGATACCCGGACCCGTGAACTCCAGTTACTTGTCCAGAAATGTCGGAGGCTCACGGGTCACTTCTCGCGCAGCGTGAAGGCCACGCACGAACTGCGCCAGACACAGGTCAGGACAGGTGTGTCAGAGCACGCTCTGATCACTGACGTCAGCACTCGCTGGAACTCCACCTGCGCCATGCTTGAGCGCTTGGTGGAGCAGAAGGCCGCACTCCACGCATGGCTCTCCGAGAACCGCGGTGCGAGTCAGGTGGGTGAGTTCAGCCGGGAGGATTGGCTCACCATCACCCAGACAGTGGAGGTCCTGAAGCCCTTCAAGGACTTCACTGTGGCGGTCTCGTCAGACACGGCGACCCTCGGTCTGGTCATTCCCCTGGTGCACACGCTCCAGAGGAATCTGGCCACCCTTGCAGACCGGGTCGCGCCCCGTGCTGACCTTGTTCCAGCGGTGCGCGCATTAGTGAGAAGGCTGCAGCAGGGCATAGCTGCCAGGCTAACTCCTCTCACTAAGGAAGAGTCATACATGTTGGCGACCGTGTGTGACCCGTGCATAAAGGGCACTTTCGCCGAGCGGGACGGGAACCTCACCCAAGCCAGAGACGGGCTCTGCTCTTGGGTGAGGCGCAGGCAGGCCAAGAGGGGACGCCTGTCGACAGGGGGGACGCAAGAGGGGCCCTGCCGTGCAGGTCCCTCTGACGCCCCCTCTGCGCAGGCCCCCCCCCCGCGGCCACCACCGGAGTTCCGATGGAGATGGAGATGCTCCGGTGGGCCCTCGTCCCCTCTGGGGTCGTGAGGACCGTGAGAGAGGATCCGGCGGAGGCGATGGTCAGGGACTACCTCGCGGAGCCCTGCGAGTCGCTCTCCACCGATCCGCTCAGCTACTGGGCCAGGAAGGAGTCGGTCTGGCCGGACCTCTCCCTCGAGGCGCAGCGGCTGCTCTCATGCCCTCCGACGAGCGTGGAGAGCGAGCGCGTCTTTTCACATGCGGGCGACATTGTCGGCCCACATCGCACTCGCCTTCTCCCATGGAGAGTCGAGCAGTTGACCTTCCTGAAGGTCAACTCTCGCCTCTTCGATTTCTCAGGACTGGACTTCCAGAGTGACTGAGGTGAGCCCAACTTGTGGCCTGCATCCTCTGTGAGTCCAATCCTTTGGAATCGCGCTCTCCCCTGTATAAAACCCTGTATATACAGTTAAAACCGGCCAGTAGAGGGAGGGTGGTTAGGAACCAGTGGCAAAGGGAAAACACCCAGCAATTTGAAAGCCCCCCCCCAGGGTATTCAAAACATCTCCCATCACTGAGACAGACCCTGTGGGACCAAATTTATTATGAAAAATAATGCCCCAGAAACATGGATTGCTACTGGAGGGAGAAACAGGTTAGATAGGGATTGCTTAGGTGTTTTTATCAGATGAAATCCTTGTAAAAAAAAAATTGAAGAAGAATTGTTGTACTGTTTTTTGAAAGTTGATGTTCTGTTCATGTAAAAAAAAGAAAAAAAAACCCAAAAATGTTGTGATTATGTTTTTTAAAAGTTGATTGAATGTTCATGTTTAAAAAAAAAAAACCAGAAAAAAATTGTTGATGTTAATGTTGGGTTTGCATGGTTGGGGGATGCGGGAAGAATGGTGGATGGGCACCGGCCAATGATGATCTCTCGCAGATGTTCCCAGGTAAATTCTGAGGCTGGTGTGGGGGTGGGGGGAGACCTCTGCAGAACTGCTCCAGAAATACCATTGTCCAGTGCCTTGGAAGTGCCCAGTTCAGCTTTGTGTGTCTGAACTGAAAGCACAGCCACAGGAAATGACATAGGTTCTGGTGGACCCTGTTGCAGTGGTTCCCCCCCATTAAGTCGTTTTATGGAGGGAGAGTTGTATTAGGCTGGTAGTTATGATCATCTTCTGTTTCCATGCCCTGTTGTGCCCGCTCACTATGTAACCTGTGGAAATGTTCAAAACTTTACAGTTTGTCCATTTCAAAAGAAAAATTGTTGTTAAGATTCTCTGATGTGTAGTTAATTGTGTTGTGTTGTGCTGTGAGGGACAATAAGTGTAATATGTTGTGTGATTTGTTGACCACTTGTAATTTGAAAATGATAAAATAAAGTTTTTTTTAAACTTAATGATTGTGTGTCTGTGTTCCCTTCTTTGATGGGAGGTTGGTTCCCAGCATAGGGAACAATGGGGCAGGCTGGCCAGCCTGTTCCTGGGGTACTGGGTGTGGGGCAGCTGAGGGTGGTTTTGGTTCTGAGAGGGGCTGAGTGGAGGATTTGGGTCTGTGTGTGGCAGCTGGGGTGGGGGAACTGGGTTTGTGTGGGGCTGTAAGGAGTGGACTATGGGGGATGAGAGCACTGGTCGTCCTTTGTGCCCAAGTAGGCCCCTGCTACTGTCCTGGTGTGGGCTTCCATGCCTCTATCAGTTGCTGGCCCTCCTTTGCCATCTTTTTCAGAAATTTTCCTAGGGCTGCCAAACTCCTGGTTGGGCTTGAGTTCAGGTTAGAGAGAGTAGTTCCCTACAGAGAAACTGGCTGCTTCCAAGGGCAATCTCTTTAGAGGGCAAATGTGGACCATGGATTCTGGGGGAGATCCCTACTCAGATTTCCCTTTCCACAAGTCCCACCCCCAAATTGCCAGTAACTTCCAAGGCCAGAGTTTGCCACCCCAGAGAGATCCCGTTCCCACCCTCTTAGCCTTGGCATGAAAGTTGTAGCCCCCATGGAACACTTCCAGGTTCCTGATTCCAAGCCCAATGACACCAATGTAAGACAATCCAGACCTCCATCAAAAATGGATTTTAAGTAGCAGTGGGATTGGGCTGCATTTCAGTCATTCACATATCTGGTTGTGTTCCCAAACATTTAGCTTATGTTTTTTTAAATCAGCGTATGGCACTTAAAGACACTTTTAAATGGTTTTAAAAACATATTTTTATTATGAAGTATTTAATGTGGCATTGCTCAAGGGCAGGCCTTTTGGCCAAATGAGCAGTATCAGTACAGTAAAATTTAGACAAAGCTCATAGGAAGAAAACGCATTCATACTGTCAAGTGGGAAGAAAGTTTTAATTTACATGTACCATGGACTCCGAAAAAGACATGTAAGTGGCCTCCAGACCAAATCAGGCCTGCTTTCTCCCTTGAAGATATCAGTTGATGATAGTGCTTACTGATTAATGTCACATCATGAAAAGACAAGGTTCACTAGAAAAGACAATAATGCTAGGAAAAATTGAAGGCAGTAGGGAAAAGAAGAATACCCTAGATGTGGTAGATTGACTTCGGTTTGCAATACATGGACAAGGTTTTTGGGATATTTTGGAGCTCAATAATTCTAAAGTACACCATAAGTGATTTGAATGCATAAAACATACAGACACATACACATAAAATGTATATACCCCATCCCCACCAAATTAAAGGTTTATCTTATGCCCCGGTTTTCTCCCCCATGGGAACCTATAGTGGTTTACACATTGCTGTTCTCCCTTGATTTGTTTCACCCTCATCACAACCAGGCTAACAATAGACAGCTGCTCCATGCCTCACATTGGAGTGACTACATCCACCGATGGCCTTCTTAGTTGTTGGAGGGGGTGGAGGGGGGGAGGAAGGAAACAACGCACTCCTGCCCACTCTATCTGGGGCCTAGGTGCCCAAATTGCTTGGCCTTGGCAAGGAGCCAGTGGTGGGGCGGCACTGGTTCTGGGGCCCCGTCCAGAGCATTTGTCCAGGGCCCCAAAATCACCTAGACTGCCTCTGGAAAACACAACATAATTGTTTACTTAGGCTGAGCCAAGAACATCCATCAAGCCTACAAGGCACAGAATCAGAGTCTGCCAGATTCTAGACCAACTCTCTAGCCATTGCACTACAGTGGATGTCTAAAAATTGTTCATACCCCCACCAGCAACTTGAACATTTTTCTCCAAAAGGCACACAACTTGGCTGGGTCTCAAAAAGGACTATGATGCATGGGCCTGTCAATGCATACTGGTACTAAGGCTCTGGCTGGGGGGAGGGGGGCATTGTGCCAATGCCACCCTGGCTTTGGAAGGGGACAGTAAAATAGAAGAAATAATCTAGGTTCAGTGCCTCCCCCCCTTCTCTGTCTCTCTCTCTCTCTATAATGTGTGTGAAAACATTACTGACAGACTATACCATCACTGAAGCCTACAGGATACTTAGGGTCTGTTCACACACGCATGATCATTTCATGGCAGTGCTCTGGCATGATGATGTCTGTTCTAGGAAGTGATGTGATCATCACACAAGGCTGGGGAGCACGCACAATTCACAGCAGGCAGATTTGGGCCACAAGTGATCCTGCTTTGGCCTGTAGGGCCCAAATCAGCCCACTGCAAAGCACAGGAATACTCTCAGGGCAGCCAGATGACATCAGTGACATCACGGCAGCAGCCCCAGGAGCGTACCTTGAAGGCTCATTCCCTGACTTTCCCCCTTCCAGCCAGGTAAGCAGTGACAGGGGGTGATAGGTGAGAGTGGGGGATCCCCCACCAAGGGGAAACGGATCCCTAATTGTGTCTGAGGTTGTGGAAATCAAATGGGTCATTACCTCCATATTGCTTCTGTCTTTGAGGGACTTACATGCACATTATATTTAACTCCAGATTTCTTGATTGTCAAGGAATGCATGTGGTGGGGGGGTGGTAGGAAGGGTGGGAGAAGGGCCCCTGAGGGTAAGGGTGGCATTTGGCATGCAAAATGCCACCCCTGGCAAGACAAGCCTCCCCCAGCTGTCAGTGGTAGAGATGAGAGCAGAGCACCTACTTGGGGAGGCCATGAAATGCCCCCCCAAGTGGGAGCAGGCTGAGCCTTGGTGGGGGGTGGGAGGAAGGGTGGGAGAAGGGCCCCAGAGGGTTGGGGGGGGATTTTGTTGCAGTGGTTCCCCCCCATTAAGTCATGTTATGGAGGGAGAGTTGTATTAGGCTGGTAGTTATTATGATCATCTTGTCTAGTGTGGGCTTCTTTTTCCATGCCCTGTTGTGCCCGCTTACTATGTAACCTGTGGAAATGTTCAAAACTTTACAGATTGTCCATTTCAAAAGAAAAATTGTTTTTAATTCTCTGATGTGTAGTTAATTGTGTTGTGTTGTGCTGTGAGGGACAATAAGTGTAATATGTTGTGATTTGTTGACCACTTGTAATTTGAAAATTATAAAATAAAGGTTTTTTAAACTTAATCATTGTGTGTGTGTTCCCTTCTTTGATGGGAGGTTGGTTCCCAGCATAGGGAACAATGGGGCAGGCTGGCCAGCCTTCTCTGCAGGTGGTGGGGGGGTCAGGGGGGTGGTTGTCTGTGTGCCAGGGCAGGTGCTCTTTCCCAGGGACGATTTGGCACTGCCACCATTGTGGCACCCCTTGTCTGTGCGGAATTGCCCTGGGAAAGAGAGTTTAGGGGTTCCCAAAAGGGGAGGGCAGGCCAGCCTGTTCCTGGGGTTATGGTGGGTGTGGGGCAGGTGGGGGTTAATTTGGGTCTGTGAGGGGCTACTGGGGGGATTTGGGTCTGTGTGTGGCAGCTGGAGGGGAATTGGGTTTGTGTGGGGCTGTGAGGGGTGGACTTTGGGGGCTGAGGGGACCTACTTGGGGAGGCCATGAAATGGCCCCCCCAAGTGGGAGCAGGCTGAGCCTTGGTGGGGGGTGGGAGGAGGGGTGGGAGAAGGGCCCCTGAGGGTAAGGGGGCATTTTGCATGCAAAATGCCACCCCTGGCAAAGGAAGCCTGCCTCTTCATTTTTTCCCCATAGGAAATAATGAAGAAAGATTAGCAGCAGCATGCTAACAATATGCTGCTCCTTCGCTTTCTTATGGGAGGATGGGGGGACCTGCTTTGGGGGGCCATAACATGGCCCCCCAAAGTCCAATCTGTCTGAAACTTGGGTGGTTGTTAGAGAAGGGTTAGAGGAAGGTCCCCACCAATTTTGGGCTTATTCTGTGGGAAAATGCCTCCTCCAGGCGTCCTGGAAGACGGAGGCATTTTCCCATAGAAAAAAGCTGAAAGAATGCCAAAAGAATGCCGAAAGAATGCCGAAAGAATGCCGAAAGCCGAAAGAGATTCTTGTTTCGGCTTTCGGCTTTAACGATAGAGAATCTTGTTTCGGCTAATGCCGAAACAAGAAAGCCGAAAGTTTTTTCCTTGCACACCCCTAGTAGTAACCATGAGACAGTAAAGAAAAAAATAAAGGTGAAATTGCTGGATGGATCAATGTAGCTAGAACAGCTGCATTTCATACAGTGGTTGTTGAATATTTGAGGGGAAAGAAGGGAACAGATGATTCTCAGAAAAGTTTCTGTTGAATCATGAGATATTTGAGTCCCTTGCCATTATGCAAGAAAATAACTATACACTACTTCCACCTAGTGGATAACAGGAAGGAAGAGACGAGAGGAAAAGAACAGGGGGATGGATTCAATATTCTTGATATTGTGAATCTTCTTGATACTGTGAATCTTCTTGATATTGTGTCTCCCTGTACCCCCAGAACATACCACAGTGGGAATTTCACAATGATCACCAATATCTCAGGCAAGACCCTCCTGTTGCAAGAAGGCTTTGAACTGGATTCACAGACACACTTATAGGGGCAACCAGGAGATGCTCCCCACCCCCACCTTTTAATGATACTGTTATCTTATCTTTCCTCTGAGTTGTTCATGACAACATTTCTGTCAAACAAAAGAGGAAGCTTTATGCTTAAAGGCTGTTATCTTTTAATCACTTCTGTGCTGTTCATAACAAGTCCCTGGTGGTTTCTATATATTAAACAAAAAACAGAGTAGAAACCAACCTTTTCCTCACCACAAATCATATATTCAGCAACAACAAAATCTGCAAAAAGTCAAGGTGTTAGGCTCCTCTAGTCCAATAGCCTTTTATAGAACACCTACTGCACAAGCCTAAGTCATGTCTCTGAAGGACTTAGGATGGAGGGTCTGCCTGTCATGGGGACATTGTCTGCACACCCTTCTTTAATGAGTAGGCTCCTGCAGGGTTGCTATAACCTCCAGGGCAAATTGTTCTGCTCTCTGCTCCTTGCTGTGAAGTGTTTGGTTTATTTTCCTCTCTTGACTGACTAGCTCCACTGGCCCTGCATCAGAGATGTGCAAGTGTCAGGGGTTAGTACTAGGTTGCCCATCCCATGTGCGGCAGAACCATGGTTTATACATTCTTTCAAACACTCAAAGGAGGCGGACTGTGTTCCCTTATCAAGATCTTCTTGGTAATTAATTTCATAAATAAATGTTAAAAATTTGTATCTACCGTTCTCAAAATTTAAGGCAGCTAACAAAAGACCAATATGGCAGAAAAGTACAAAAAAATCATAAAAAACATATACTTCATAATAGATGCAGTTAACAAAGTATTTAATTGCTTTATATTTTAACATAAATTAAAAGTATTATTAAAATAATATTGCCCTTGCAGCCAACTGTTTTATTTTATTTATTTGCTGTATTTGGCATCTCTCTCTTTTACTGAGTTTCAAAGCAGATTACACAGTATATGTTGATAACAGTCCATACAAAAAGATATTTAATAAGCACAGCATAGGTTGCTACAATCAATGTGAGAGGACATCAAATGAACTATGTACTAGGACTATGATTGTCAAGATCTGAATGAACATAGCATATTAGGCATGTTACAGAGTGTGGATATGATAAAGAAAACATCAGTAGAAAACAATGAAATGACAAAAGGGTAATATGTGCTGGAAAACTGATGTGTCCTGTGCACAGTGCATAATCCATATTTCCATTTCCTTTATAAAGCGCCTTCCTGAACTATTGTGTTATAGTGTATTCCTATTACCTTTTTCGAAAAAGCTCTCTTGAACAACTTCATTTTACATAGTTTGCAGAGTGACAGAGTGTGAAAGCTTCCTGACCTCCTCATGCAGGCCAGTCCACAAGGTGGAAGCCACAACAGAGAAAGCACATATGTAAATCAGTTGTTGATCTTGCCTGTTTGTAGGTTGGTACCTGCAAAAAACCTTAAATAGATGAGTGGAGACGTCATGTTGGAACATAGGAGAGGAGACAGTCCTCAGATATGAGATTATGAGGCCATGCAGGCTTTGCACATGATAGCTAGTACCTTGAATTGAACCTACTAGTGGATGAGCAGTCAATGGAGTGACTGCAGAGTGGGTATAATGTGCATGTCCTGTCTAACTTCTGATAATATCTGAGCTGCAACATTCTGTACCAACTGAGGTCTTCAAGTTGACTTCAAGGGCTGACCCATGTAGAGTGCATTACAATAGGCTAATCTTGATGTTATTGTTACATGAACCCAAGTGGCTAGTTTAGCGGAATCAAGAGACCATTTTCCAGACTTGTCAAAGTTGGAAGAAAGCATTTTTTGCAGCTGCATTAACTTGTTTCTCCAGCAGTAATGTTGGGTCTAGTAACTATGTCAGCAAAGATCAGGTGAACTCTATCAAAGTTAAGAAGTACAGTGTTCATTAGTGTCTCAGCCTTCCCAGCTAGCATTACTTCCATCCTATAATGACTCAGTTACAATTTATTCTCTCTAAGCCATTTAACCACAGGCATCATACAGTGGTTCAAGACTTCTACCACATCACCAGATTTGGATAGAGCGATATAGAGCTCTATCATTTCATGAGCATGTTCGAGCCGCCCGCCTGGCCACAGTGGCAGGATGCCCAGCAAAGAAGAGGCAGTGCAGGCCACGCTCTGGGGCCTCTTGCATGGCTTCAACCAGTCAGTGTAGGTCCTGTCCAACACCATTGTGGCTGCCCTGGGCAGGGATTGTGACCTGGCTCCCATGAGGGATGAGCCCATGGTGGCATGGACTTCGGAGTGGGGCAGTCTGGGAGCACCTGGGACAGTCTGGTGGGCAAGAAGGCCCAGGGGCAGCACCCTGCTGGCTAGGTCCACTGTGGGCTGGCAGCCAACACCCAGGAGCCTGTCCCCCGAGGACTGGGGTGGGGCCAACCAAGTGGATGAGCTATCAGGCCCTGAAGCTGTCTAGGAGAATGACACAGAGCAGGAAGTGAGCCAAGGCTGGGCTCAAGCATCAAACTGGAGGTCTCGTCAGACACGGTGGAGAAGCCGCAGCCACTGTTCTTCATCGTCCAGGAAATTGCGGGATGAGGCATCCTCGGATGAAGACTGGGAACACAGGGCACAAGATTACTGTTAGAAGGCCGCAGACACACCGGGATTGGCAGACTGGGCAAGGCGCCGCAGGCACCGGAGGAGGGCTGCTGAGGGCACACACACTTCATGGGAAGAGCCTCAGCCTAGCAGGCAAGGACAATCCCCCACTCCAGTGGGCCCTGGGGAGTCTCCGTTGGGGTACCATTTATCCATGAAAGTGCAGGAGTGCATCTTGAACGGGTACTTTGTGCATGTTTTCACCCTGCTGCATCCAGACAAAGTGGCCAGGGAATGCAGATGCTCCAAGAAGAGTAAGAGAGCTGAGAGGGAGCACCCGGCTGAGCGAACCTTCAACAACTGGGTCCTGGGTTACAGCGTTTACATGGGGGTTGTCATGGTGGCTTACCCAGAGAGGGCCTGGCCCTTGACCTCCCACCAATGGGAGATAGCACAGGTCAGGGCGGCAGCTGGGGACCGGGCAATCTTTGAGTATGATGAGGAATTCTGGAGGAAGGTGTCCAGCAATGAGCATTCGAGATGGTATCAGCTTGACAGTGTGGTGTGGCCCTGGGCTGCGGGTCTGAATGGCTGAGGCAGAGGGGACAGAGCCCCTGCTGAGGGGAATGGTACTAGGAGATACTCCCTTAGGAAGCCATGCTAGGAATTCAACGTGGGGGGATGTCAATGGTCATGGTGCAGATATGACCACATGTGCGAGGGGTGCTACGGGCATCACCTGCAGCAGGATTGCCATCGGGGGTCCAGTTTTCACCAGCCCTTTCAGGGTGGCGCAACAGGGAACAAGGCACACGGAGGCATACAAGGGGATGGTCTCTCGCCTAGATGCCAGTTTCCCCGGTGGTACTGCGGCCTTTGCTGCAGTGATACAAGAATCGGGAAGCTGTCAACATGATTTAGGAGGGATTCATCAAGGGGCTCAGAATACCATACAAAGGGCCATGCATAGCCATGGATGCAGCCAACCTGAAGTCAGCAAGGGACCTCCTGGAGGTGGTTGCAGGCTCCCCTTTCATCACGCATTACCTTGATGATTTTTTCATGGTGGGCCCCGCGGGCAACACAGATTGCCAGAAGCTCTTGTAACTGTTCCAGGAGTTGGCTGAAGAATTGGGCATCCCATTAGCCCATGAGAATACAGAGGGCCCCTCCAACTGCATAGCATACCTGGGAATATTGGTAGACACAATTCAGGGCTCATGCAGCCTACCTCAAGACAAACTGGGAGCCTTCCGCGAGAAAGTGGACGATGCACTCGGGGCAAAGAATAAAACGCTGTGGGAGGTTCAGTCCCTCTTGGGTAGTCTGAACTTTGCCTACAGGGTAGTGGCACCCGGGAGACCATTCTGAGCTCACCTTGCCAGGGCAACTGTGGGAGCAGCAGCACCCCATCACCACATTTGGATCACTGAACAATTGAAAGCAGATCCATGGATATGGCAAACCTTCTTGAAGGCATACAATGGCAAATCCTTTGGGTGCAAGTCCATGAAGATCAGGGCAGCTTTCCAGGTGCACTCCGATGCTGCTGAGGGCAAGGGATTTAGAGTGTACTGGGAGGGGAGATGGTGCGCACAAAGATGGCTGGAAGCCTGGAAGGGTAGTGACATCCTCAGAGACCTGATGTTTCTGGAGCTCTTTCCGATTCTGGTCGTGGTGGTCCTCTGGACCGACCGGTTCCAGGACAGGAAGGTCCTCTTTTGGTGCAACAACCAAACGGTGGTATGGGTGGTGAATAGGCAAACGTCATGTTCTGAGCAGGTCGTGCGGCTGGTACGCAGACTGGTACTCCTCTGCCTGCAGCACAACATCATGTTCAGAACTTGCCACATATCGGAGGTGCAGAATGACATAGCAAACACCCTTTCTCACTTTCAGGAAGACAGATTTCGGGACATGGCACCAAACATCGAGCAACAACCAGACCGCTTCCCAGAAGAGCTGTGGGAGCTTGGAGACACAGGATCATCCAAGGAGTCCTGAACTCACTAGCACCATCCACCAGGTGGGCCTACAGGACGGCTGTTTCTATGTTCATGGTCTTCCTCTCCGAGCGGCTTGACCAGGTGGAGGGTGAGGTACCAGAAGAGGTGTTCTTGGAATACTTAGCCGGGATGGACGAGACCGGGTAAGCACCTAAAACCATCAGAATGCACATGGCGGCCATTTCATTCTTCTGCAAGGCGATGGGTCAGAAGGACCCAACCAGCAACTTCCTGGCCTGGCAGTCCAAGGCAGCCTGGTCCCTCCAGGAACTGCCCCACAAGGACTCCCAGTGACCAATCATGGTGGATATTTTGCTAAGTATTCTAGGGTGCCTCCCCAAGGTATGTCGCTTGTCCTTAGAGTCCACGCTGTTTGGGGTGGCTTTCTGCCTAGCATTCTACGGGGACTTCCGGGTTGGGGAGCTTCTAGCAGCTTCAACCGGGGATCTATCAGGGAGGGCCCTGGCAGTGGGTGACATCACGCTCAAGAGCGGCAGCTTGTGGGCCAAAGTCCGACGATCCAAGATGGACCAGCGGGGCGGGGAGCAATGGTTCAGTTCCGAGCAGCTGGAAGCGGGGCCACTGCCCAGTCCAGACCGTCAGGGAGTATCTGGGCAAGTGCCCCTGGCTGCAGGCCAGCTCTTGATCCACACCTACAAGAGCTTGCTTACGAGATTCCAGTTCACAGCTGTTCTAAAATCCAGCCTCCGAGCGGCAGGCCTTCTGCTGGCAGAGTACGGCTCTCACTCATTCTGAATCGGGACGGCAACTACAGCAGCTGAGGCGAGACTGTCAGCTGATCATATAAAGGCCGTCAACAGATGGGCTTCGGGAGCATACTTGGGTTACATCAGGAGGGGGGAGAATTAATGTTGTTTGATCTAGTTACAGGCATGGCATCCCCCTGGGAAAGAAGGTGGCAGCAACATCGGGACAAGCCCGAACAATGGCAAGGAGTGATTCAGGGAGATATGGCTGGGCCCCTGGGGTCCCGATGGAAATCCCCAGGGCCAGTTGTGCTGGTTGCCTGCGGTGGCCAGGAAGGAGTTTTTCCCACAAGGGTCTAGATTGGCTGGGGCTCCCTTGGGTTTTTTTCGTCTTCTTCTGGGCATTGAAGTTGGGAACCTTGGGCAGAGGTTGGCTCCAACTTTTTGCTACAGCAGTTGGAGCGTTGGCGGGAGTCAGGCCTTCAGCCTTCCTCCTGTGGTGGGTTTGAAGCATTGGGCCGGATCCCATAAGGGTGGTGGGGCATTTAGGCAACTCACCCTGATGGAATGGGAGACAATGGCCATCCAGATTGGCTGGTGGTGGAAGAATGTATGCGGTGGTGCAACAGCATGGGGCTGGAGTGACATGCATCAGATAGCAAGTGGGCCTTTTGATGCCAACCGGGATCCATGCCCATATGCCTGGCCACTGCTCTATCTAGCTGTAATCAATAAAGTTGTGGTCATTCCAACCAAAGGATGGTGTCTATGTGTTATTTGCCGGAACTCAGACTGATGTAGCACATAGGTGACAAAAGAAACTTGCAGACTCACCAGCGGGCTGAATTGGCACTGAGGACAAAGATGCAGTGGAGGCATTGTCAGTCCAGAAGAGGAGGAGCATCCATCTCTCCTCCTGTCCAGCCGCATGGTCAGCGCCATTCCTTCAGGACCCCTGGCAGGAGCAGCATGTTTCCCACCCACCCTCCGCTCTCTGGACAGAAGGGGGGATTGTCACAACTTTATGGGTTTGGCAGGTTTGAGGCATTGGGCCAGATCCCATAAGGATGAGTGGGGCATTTGGGCAGCTCACCCTGACAGAACGAGAGGCAATGGCTGTCCAGCATGGCTGGTGGCGGAAGAACGCTTGCGGTGCTGTACCAGCATGGAGCTGGAGTGACATGCATCGGACAGCGAATGGGCCTTCTGATGCCAACGGGGATCCATACCTGGCCAATGCTCCATCTAGCTGTAATCAATTAAGTTGTGGTCATTCCTCCCAAAGGACGCTGTCTGTGTGTTAATTGCCAGAACTCAAGACTGACATAGCACATAGGTGACAATACAGACTCAGATTTAGGAATCAGCTGATGCCAAGATTTCTTATACAGCTGAGATGATTTTGAACTAACTGACACAAGGATGGCAGAGAAATAACATTTCTTTTTTGCTATCACTTCTGCTTCGTAAGTCTTCCAGTGAACTCTATAAGCCCCTCAAAGCAACTCTGCATTAAAGTAGTTAGCTGTTTAACTGTTGTACAGTATCAGAATTTGGACTACGAAAAATACGTTCAGATCCAGGCTTTCACTTACTCATACATGACATATTAATGACATAAGTCATGACATGACTTATTCATACATGACATATTTCATACATGACATATATTTTGGTCATCTAGAGCCCATGTAAGCTGGAAACTAGGCCAAATTGTACTGGCAAAAGAAATTGCACCTGCAAAAGGGAAAAAAACCCTTCCATAACATTCCAATTATCCAACCGAATGGGTTCTCCAAAAGGAACCTATTACTCTATAATCCACTTTACACAATGATATGTCACTCCTATTATTCAGTCTTACCTCTGAAAAGCATCTTGAAATGTTATATTCCTTAGATTCTGATAAGACCCCCATGTTGTTGTATACTGTGCTATTGTGATTGTTTACTTGTTGATTGGTAACTAAAATAAAGATTATAATGATATAATATCTAGCAATGTGTGGATTCGATCACAGTGTGAGTGACATCCATTTTCTTAAAAACATATTGGAAGTCAATAAATAATGACAAAGGCTGGGGGAAAATAACAGGTCAGTAAAAGATGAGAACTAAAACCATGATAAAATAAAGCAAAAACTAACTGTTGGAGCATTACATTCTAGAAGCTCACCAGAGTGGGAAGTAGCAGCTCTGTGACACAACAGCAACTAAATTTATTGTACTAACCCTGAACGACAGTGTCAGTTTGATCACAGGTTACTCTTTTAAGTTAAAAAGCAAAGACAGCACATGTTGACATAACATATTTTTGTTCCCTGTGCAGCAGAAATTTAAGTATGATTAACACTGCAATTGTAAGCAAAATCAAACTCTTCTAAGCCCACTGACTTCAATGAACTTAAAATTGTGTAGCTAGGATTGCAGTGTAAATCACATTGAGGCTTAAGTTAGTCATGGCTAACTGGTTCCATTGCTTTCAGTGGGACATGGAGGTGGATGCTATGGAACTGTTCCCTCAACAGCAGCATTTTCATCTGGAAGGAGCTTTATGCGGGTGCAAGGAGGCTCCGAACAAGCCTATTACATCAGCAGAAGGCTCCTTGCCCTGGAGGAAAGTGCTGCTCTTGGACTGATGCAATTAAACATGCACCACTTCTGTTGCTCAAAACACATTTCCTATACTGAAACAGCAGCCACAGTTCCACCCACACCCATCTCAGTTTTACATACCACAGCATTTCAATTATAGCAAAGTTTCAGTTTTAAAGCCATCTCCACCCATACTGTGTTGCCCTCTGAAAACCAAGAATATTATCTGCTTCTGCTGTCATGGTAGAAAACTGTAAAGACCTTTGTGATCCTTTACATTCTCATAATTAAGATACTGAGTTGAATCCAGCCAGCTTTTCCTCTACATCTCACCAAATTCCACCCCCTCACTCCAGCCCCTGCCACAGATGCCTTTTGTTCATGTAAATCCCATGATGCCCCATGGAGTCTTTTTGGTGGTCAAAGGGGACCTCCTTTTTACTTCTTCAGGTAGGAACTCTTCCTATGTGACAAAATGCCTACCTGAAAGGAACTTCTGTGGGAAGTTGGTAATGTCCAGAGTAGACATGGGCATGAACCGGGGGGAAAATGAACCACGTGATTCGTGGTTCATCACATTTCCATGAACCAGGAATCACGAACTTCCACAAACTCTTCCCAGTTCACGAATCAGTTCATGGTTTGTGGAATTTCAAACACCCGGCGCCGGCTGCTGAAGCTGGTACCGGGCATTTGAAACAGACAGCCCCTTCTCCTGCTGCTCACAGCGGCAGGAGAACAGGGCTGTCACTATCACACACCCCAACCTGGCTTCAGCCCATCAGCTGAAGCCAGTGCAGAGTGTGTGAAGCTGACAGCCCTGTTGGCAGAAGAACGGGGCTGTCAACTTCACTCACGCCCATCGGCTGAAACCAGCAGAGGGACAGTGAAACTGACAGCCCCGTTCTCCTGCTGCCCGGGCGGCAGGAGAAAGGGGGCTGTCAGCTTCACTCACCCCGCATGGGCTTCAGCCCATGGGCTGAATCTGGCGCAGGGCGAGTGAAGCTGACAGCCCCTGTTCTTCTTCCACCCTGGGTGGCAGGAGAAGGGAGCTGTCAGCTTCACATGCCCTGCACGGGCTTCAGGCCATGGGCTGAACCCAGCACAGGGTCTATGAAACTGGCAGCCTCATTCTCCTGCCACCCAGGGTGGAAGGAGAAAGGGGCTGTCAGCTTCACTCACCCTGCACCAGCTTCAGCCCATCGGCTGAACCCAGCGCTGGGTCTGTGAGACTGACATCCCCATTCTCCCGCCGCCCAAGTGGCGGGAGAATGGGGCTGTCAGTTTCACACATGATCAGCGGCGCCAGCCTGTATGGCTTTACAAACTGCTGATGACTCTCACGAACCAGGTCCCAAAAGTCATGGAGTTCGTGGAAAATGCGGTCCCATGAACCGCATTTTCACGAACCACGAATCAGCCTGGTCCATGCGTGTTTTTTGCTTCATATTGTGATTCATGCCCACCTCTAGTCCAGAGTAGCCCTTACATGCTAAAGTGAGGAGGGTGCTGTCCTTAGAAGTTTTTAGGATGGGCTGTAAGGCTGTTTTATTTGCTAGGGCTTTTAATGGGTTTGAGCAGCAGGCACATTCTTAGGGGGGCTGTTAATGAGTTTTATTGAACTGTGACACGAGAAAGGCAGGGCATAAATATTTTAATAAATAGTAAATATACATCTTTCAGTCAAATGAACATTGTTAAATGCTGTGGTGTAGGAAGAGGAAAGCAGTCTGTTCTATACATATATTAGTTTTAACATATATTTATTGCTGTTTTAACTGTTTTTAATAGTTTTCAATTGTTGTAAACTGTTTTGGGCCTTGTTTAAGTATAAAAAATCAAATACATAAATATATGAATATAAATCTAATAATAAATAAATTCATTCTTCTGGAAGCAACATTTCAGCAACATCTGAAACATCCTTAAAATGCACTGAAATACAAAAAGGCAAGCTATGTTAATAACTTACTAGCTATTCAAAATGCATAGTCTACTATTACCTTGGACTAAGCACTGAGATCAAACACTGCATTGATGAATATGCCATATGTTTCAAAACACTATAACACAGAGACTTCCAAGATATGTACCACCTCTTTATCACTGATGCCAGATGTGTGTGTGTTATGTGCCATCAAGTTGCCTCCAACCTATGGCAACCCTATGAATGAAAGACCTCTAAAACGTCCTATCATTAACAGACTTGCACATATCTTGCAAACTGGAGGATGTCACATTTTATTGAATCAAGCCATCTTGTTTTAGGTTTTCCTCTTTTCCTACTGGCTTCTAATTTTTCTAGCATTATTGACTTTTCCAGAGAATCCTGTCTTCTCATAATGTGACCAAAGTACAATAGCCTCAGTTTTGTCATTGTAGGTTCTAGGGAGAATTCAGGATTGATTTGATCTAGTACCCACTTATTTGTCTTTTTGGCTGTCCATGGTATCCGCAGAACTCTCCTCCAGCACCACATTTCAAATGAATCAATTTTCTTCCTGTCAGCTTTCTTCACTGTCCAACTTTCACCTCCATACATCATAAGCAGGAATACCATTGTTTGAATTATCTTGATCTTGGTTCTCAGAGAGACATCTTTATCTTTAAGAATCTTCTCTAGCTCCCTCACAGCTGCTCTTCCAAGTCTCAGTGTCCTGATTTCCTCGTTGCAGTCTCCTTGTTGGTTGATGATTGAGCCAAGGAATAGAAAATCTTGGACAATTTCAATTTCCTCCTTGCCAACTTTTAAATTGTGTAACTTGACAGTATTCATTAGTTTTGTCTTCTTGATGTTCAGATGTGATTTTGCTTTGGCACTTTCTCCTTTAACCATCGGTATTTGTTTCAAGTCTTCACTATTTTCTGCCAATAACGTGGTGTCATATCTCAAATTGTTAATTTCCCTTCCACCAATTTTCACTCCACCTTCTTCTAGTTCTAATCCAGATTTCCTTATTATATGCTCTGCATAGAGGTTGAACAGGTAGGGAGATAATATGCATCCTTGTCTGACACTTTTTCCAGTTGGAAACCATTGTTTCTCCATATTCTGAGGACAGAATATTCTGTAGCCTCTTGTCCAGAGTACAGGTTGGACATCAAAACAATTAGATGTTGTGACACCTCCATTTCTTTTAATGCTATCCATAGCTTTTCATGATCCACACAATCAAAAGCTTTGCTGTAATCTATAAAACAAAGGCTGATTTTCTTCTGAAATTCCCTAGTGCATTCCATTAGCCATTGTAAATTTGTGATGTGATCTCTAGTGCCTCTTCCTTTCCTGAATCCGGCTTGAACATCGGGCATTTCTCATTCCATATATGGTAAGAGTCTTTGCTGTAGAATCTTGAGCATCACTTTGCTTGCATGGGAAATTAACGCGATAGTCTGATAGTTGCTGCACTCTTTGGCACCCCCCCTTTTTGGAACTGAAATGTAGACTGAGTATTTGCAGTCTGTGGGCCATTGTTTTGTTTTCCATATTTGTTGACAGATTCTTGTTAAGATTTTGATGGACTCAGTTTCTGTAGCTTGAAATAGATCTACTGGTATTTCATCTATTCTAGGTGCTTTGTTTCTCCCAATTGCTTTGAGTGCAGCTTTTACTTCACTTTCTAAGATTTTTGGTTGTTCACCAAAGGACTCTTCTTCAAAAATATCTGTCATCCTTTCATCTCTTCTGTATAGTTCTTCAGTGTATTGTTTCCATCTTTCTTTTATTTTGTCCTGATCAGATACTGTATTTCCGTGTTGATCTTTCAGCATTCCAGGCTGTAGCTTGAATTTCCCTTTGATTTCCCAGATCTTGTGGAAAAGATCTCTTGTTCTTCCTTTTTTATTGTTCTCTTCTATTTCTTTGCATTGGTTATTATAATAGATTTCTTTGGCTCTGTGTGTAGATCGCTGAAAAGCTGCATTTAGAATTCTGACTCTATTTCTTTCACCTTTTGCTTTGCTTCCTGTCTGTCTTTAGCAATTTTAAGAGTTTCCTCAGTCATCCATTTAGGCTTCTCCTTTCTTTCGACTACAGGAATAGTCTCTGCACATTCTTCCTTGATAATATCTCTGGTTTCAGCCCATAGTTCTTCTAGTTCATGATCAATTAAACTTAGTATTGCAAATCTATTCCTTACCTGGACTTCGAATTCTTCAGGAATATCCTTTAGATTGTATTTTGGCACTATGAATCTTGTAGTGTTTCTCCCCAGCTTTATTCTAATTTTTGATATTAGCAGCTCATGATGTATACCACACTCAGCTCCTGCTCTTGTTTTAGCAGACAGAACAGAACTTCTCCATCTTCTGCTTCCAATTATGTAATCTATTTGGTTCCTGTATCGGTTACCCGGTGATTTCCACGTGTACAGTTGTCTTTTCGGTTACCTGAAGCATGTGTTAGCAATGAACAGGTTGTTGACTTCACAAAATTCTATGAGTCGAACTCCTGCTTCATTTTGTGATCCTAGTCCAAATTTTCCCACAATGTTTAATTCTGCTTTGTCTCCTACTTTTGTATTCCAATCACCTATAATTATCAGCATATCTTGTTTAGATGTGTGATCAATTTCATCTTGGACACTTGCATAAAAGTTTTTGATTTCTTCCTCCTCAGCATCTGTAGTTGGGGCATAAACTTGAATGATGGTTATGTTAAGGCAATGGTAAACCACTTCTGCTAATCTCTTACCTTGAAAACCCTATGATGAAACAAACCAGAATGAAAAAAGATATAGTGCTAGAAGACAGGACCCCCCAGGTTGGATGGCAAGATGCCAGATAGTGAACTGGAAAGGAAGTACCAGTAACAAGGTAACACCCTGTTGAAGGCAGATCATGCAAGTCTCTTTAACACCATGTTTTCCATTTAGGTTGTGTTTACTTTGGTTTTTTTTTACTAGAGTAAAAGAAAAAAGGGAAAAGCAATAAACAGTGTTTGTGTGGGGAGGAGATTTAAGGAAAAAATAGTCCCATGTTGTAAATTGGGGCTAAAGGTGGGGTCCTCCTGAGTCTCAGGGTCAGAACTATTCCATGTGTGGAGCAAGATTGGATCATGCTTTTTCAAACACACTTCTAGACTCTACAAAGCTGGACAAGAGGAGACCTCTCTCCATAGTGCTATACAAACAAACAGCTCACACATCAAACAGCACCAACAGAATAAACCCCCTTTATGATCTCATCCTTATCAGCTAACTGTCACTAAAGTATACTACAATTTGGGTTGTATAGGCTTAAAGGGTTTTTTTGTTTTGCAACTTTCCAGACATCATTGTATTATTCATTTCCAGTCTTACCAAATCTAGCATAGTATGCCTCTTCATTTGATTTAGTCAGGTTAATGAAACTTTTTTTGTGGCTGTTGTTGTAAAGCTGTGTTCTCAGAAGAGAAGACCAATACTTCATAGCTTGCATTCATATCAAGAACCTCAACTTAGTTTAAAGAGTTCTAATCTTTGAGGTTATGGAGAAGTTTGTGAAATGACTGATCGTCAAAATGCATGAGACAGAATGCAAAATAACTGCCATTCATTAATGCTGGAATTTCAAAGCCCTTTTAATTATATTGTTGAATTAACAAACTTGGATATTGTGTTGGGGAGTATTTAGGCTTATTTAAACTGAAATTAAGATCTACTGAAAAGAAATATGACTGAAGTTAGCATGTGTGTTCACAATTCTTCCCCAAGAAAGTGTTCCAGACAGAGACTTATTTTAATTGTATCCAGTATATTTGTTCTTTTAACCCCAGATCCTATGCCGCATCACAAATTTGCTTTTCAAGGTGTCTCAGTTTCATAACGTTATGTGTTACGGTGGTTTTGCTTAAATGTACAAAGGCATCTTGAGCATGCAGATGAAGTGTATGCTCATTGTCAGGTTTCAGCCATAGAACATGAGAGTCAAGAAAATTCATCTTGTATAGAAAATGTATACTTGATGTTTTTACCCAAGCAGTATATTAATCTGAGAAGAGGCACAGTAGATGCTGTATTCTGGCTTGGGATCTGTTTCTGCTGTCTCTCTTTTTGGGGAGCAAAGCAGCCTATTCTTGCGTACAATGCCGGAAGCTCAAAGGCCCTCATCAGCAGCAGAAGATGGCTGACCTGCCACCAGATCAGCACTGAACCCCCTTTCACTAATGTTGGACTTGATGTATTTGGCCCCTGGAATGTAGTGACACGCAAGACCAGGGGAGGACAAGCCAACAGCAAGAGATGGGCAGTGCTATTCACATGTCTGAGCATCCGAGCGGTACATATCGAAGTAATTGAATCCATGGATGCCTCCAGCTTCATAAATGCCCTCAGAAGATTCCTTGCCATACGGGGACCTGTCAAGCTACTGAGATCTGACCGTGGCACGAACTTCGTTGGCGCTTGCAAGGAGCTGGGAATCAATGGAAGCACAGATCTTGATCCAACCCTCAGCAGCTATCTGAGTGACCAGAATTGTAAATGGATCTTCAATCCTCCCCATGCCTCTCATATGGGAGGAGTGTGGGAACGCATGATTGGCATTGCACGCAGAATATTAGACTCTATGCTAGCAGGAAAACCTTCTCTCACTCATGAGACCTTGGCTACCCTCCTGGCAGAGGTGTCTGCTATCATCAATGCCAGACCTTTAGTTCCAGTATCCTCTGATCCTGAGAACCCTACCATCTTAACACCAGCCACCTTGCTGACTCAGAAGACAGGCACCTGGCCTGCACCTCAAGAAGACTTCATCTCTAAGGATATGTTCAAGCAGCAATGGAGGCAAGTTCAACTCCTCGCTAACACCTTTTGGAAGCGATGGAAACAAGAGTACCTCCCAACTCTGCAATGCCGATGCAAGTGGGAGAAGTCTGAGCCCAACCTACGAGAAGGTGATGTCGTCCTCCTGAAAGACAAGGACGCTCCTAGGAACTCGTGGCCCATGGGACTTATAGATCAAGTTCTACCCAGCGTGGACGGGTTGATCCGGAAGATTGACATTCGTGTAGCCAGACACGACGGCCCGAAGATTTTCACCAGACCAGTCACCAAAGTGATCCTGCTTGTTCAGAAGACTGATCTTGAAGACTGAAGCTCAAGTTTTGCATGCCATTTGTTGCTTATATGCTATATTTAGCCTTTATTGCCTAGTTATGAGAATAATGTAGCATGACATATATGCTTAGACTTGTAAGGATACTCCACTAGCTTGCATGTTGGGGTGGAATCCATAGGATCCCAGGTGGGGAGTGTACTGTAACCACAGCTTAGAAAGCCTCAGTATCTGTGTAGTCAGAACTATGTGCTGTCCCTTTAACAATTGGTACTCATGGGAATTGTAGTCCCCCCTCCAATATAGAAGTTTATTGTAGGCTTCCTGTGAAGGTGTTAAAAGTTGATGGTCCTCTTCCTCCCTTTGTTGGGACGCTTCCCCTCAAGCAAGGATGCGACAGTTATAATGAATTTACCGCTTGTCTACAACAAATCTGGACCAATAAAGATGTATCTTGCTTATGTTTGAACCATGCCTCGTTCACTGGCTAAAACTGTGAGTAAGGATCCCTTTTACGATCTGGGTTGAGAAAGGCAGCGCGTTAGCTATCTGGAAGCCAGCATCTTTCCCAGCTGCTTCCAGAATAGTCATTGTAGTCTGCGTTAAGGCAAAGTCATCCTCTCCCACAGCGGTTCTTGCCGAATGAAACCAGGAACAAAGAATATGAATAGAAAATGACATCAAGCTTCTCATCTGACATTATTCAGAATAAGTTGTGATCCCACTGTCATTAAAGCAAGCGCAGGCAACTCCAGTAAAAGTAATGAGCCTTTTCTCGGGTTTATTTTTTAACAAATGTTTTTAGTCCAAGTGACAAGGAATAATACTTATACAAAAAAAAACACCAAGTCACATAGTGCACTGCATAAATAAATAAGGGTTTTAAAAGTCAGTTGTATACATGTGTGTGTGTGTGTGTGTGTGTGTATACAGAGTAATCAAATTAGAAATTAAACAGTGTAGTGGGTATTCCTTCTATATGTATAAAAACAATCCTGATGTCAGTTCACAGGAATTAAGAAGCCGATGGCTGGTTAGTGGCCTTTTTGCAACAAACCAGGATACCAAAAGTTTAAAGGGATATAGCATAGAGGAGGGAACATAGTTATAAACAACAACATAATCTTAAACTATATGGAAATACCATAGTAGCTAAATCTATGAAGAAGGCTGCATTGATTCATTCCCTAAAGAGTCACAATATATATACTGCCAAAGTTCATATAATCACATTTTCTTTCTCCTTCTCTTATGCTGTTCTTGCTCTCTTTTTTGAGAATCAGCTTTATACGAGAAAAAAATCCAGTATCTTAAGGTAAGACAAACTGAAATTTTAAGGGTTTTAAAAAAAGGTTTAAACACTTATTAAAATGTTTCTGATATCTAGCGAGAAAAAGCTGTTCCTGGTCATTTGGCCTCCAAAAGTCTTTTAACTTGAACAGCTGCAGACCACTTGATTTCCATTGGCAAGAAACATGCACTCTGTAAAACAGATACCCTTCTAATTAAAAGGAAGTTGGGGGGGGGGCAGGGGACAGGAAAATCAGAGGCTTGAGCAGCAATTTAAAATATCTTGTTATGCTACACGGTATGCTTTTAATAGTGTAAATTCCTTCCTGTTAGTACGTGCAGCCCAGATGAAGAGGGCAGCAGCCATGAACTGCAAAGGGGCAGAGACACAGGCTAGACAGAAGGACCAGCCAAACTGGCCTTGCACACCCTCAGGAGGGGAAAGCTTCTGGTGGAGCAGCTCAATTCCAGCAACGTAGCAGCCGACGGAACCGAGCGTGCACAAACCTGGAGAGGAAACAACATACCATGGGTCAGGCAATAGCACCAGATTCTCGGCCCTTGGCAAAGCAAACAGATGAACTGTGCAAGAGGAACTCACCTGCTAGGAAGTGGAGGACTCCAGTGGCAATGGCAGGATAGAGACTGCGACAAGCACAAGCACAAAGGCCAATAAGAGCCCCAAAACACATCAGGCCAAGGCTGACAAAGGGCAGGAGGAACTGTAAACGCCACAAGTCTGAAATAAATAAGAATAATTCAAGATTGGTAATTCTGATACTCCAGTTCCAGTTATTTATTAAGGCATTTATGCCTCACCTTTCCTCATGACTCAATTCAGCTTGCAAGACATAATTAAAAGCATCCAACTAACAATACAACCACAATTCACTCCCAATTTAATGAAATACCTGCAACTTACACTGCATTAAAAGCTGTGGATAATAAAATAGCCTTACAATGCCTACTGAACTTTTCCAAGGACAGGGCCCATCCACTGAGTGGGAGAGATTACTGAGAAATCACAGGCCTAGTAGATGCCGGGTGGGCTTCCTTTAGTAAGAGAACATCCAGAAGGTGGCATGCTGAAGACAATAGCTGACACGCAGAGACATATGGGGAGTGACGTATTCCCACACTGTATTTTAGGGAACTCTTGCTACCTCTATATGCAAAAAGCCACAGTCTCCATGACAACAGAAGGAAATTCAACCTGAATTCCAGAAGTGACGGCTTTCAGACTCAGATGGATGGCCCGATTTGCAGCCTGCGGGGTGGTGGCAGAGCACAAGGAATGGTGGCCGCCATGTTTCGGTCTCCCAGGGTTCCCTGGGAAGCTCCGTCACCCAATAAAGTTTTAATTCCCTGGCCAGCCAATTGGATCTGGATGGGAAGGGGGCAGGATGAGCATCGGACCTAAGGAGCGCAGCTTTCCCTCAGGTCCAGTGGGCAGGCTTTAAAAGGGGATGCCTGCCCCTGCCCCTGAGCCGTTTTGTGGATCTTGTGGCATTTTTGCATTGGGATCAGATTCCTTTGGGGGGAGATGAGGACTGCATGCTCAATCTCCCCATTAAAGGGAGTCCCAAAAGGAATCTTGGGGTGAGTCATGGTGGTGCATGCCCAGCTTGGGGACTGTCGGGGCATATTCACTCCCAGGTGGTGGGGGATTCACACAGGGGTGTACACCCACATGATATCTCACAGACTGCCACTCCTTGGTTCCCCCCCCTCAGCTGGGGTCTGAGGGATCGGGGGGGTCATTGGCTGGCATGTGGGTCAGCCAATGCTTCAGATCTGACCCCTATGCTTCACCAATGCTCCTTTCAGCTGTAATTTCAATAAAGTTGTGGCCTTCTTTACACCAGTCAATTGTGTTGGGTGGTTTTGTTGCCGTGCCCTCCTCCTTTCCAGTGCCCTTCAGTGCTGGGCTTCAAACTTATTTGCAGCAGAGCGCAAGAAATGTATCTTTTCGTCTGTGCTAAGAATGACAGTACAAAAATAACATTTGCTCAAATTCCTAAGCAACTCTGTAATGCTACCTTCTCAAAGTTACTTTTCCTCTTCTAAACAAACTACTTACAGGTACGGTTCAGGTCACTGCCACTGTTATGATTCCCAGGTTCCTTGTACTTTTCCATGAACTGGTCTGAAAGGGAAAAACTGATGCACTTTGTCACTGTCTCACCTTTCAGAAAGAAAAGAAATAATCTCAGTTAGGGTTTCATTTGATTTACTATCATTTATTCATTATCAGATTAGCTAAAAGGTGGTTTTCTATCCTCTACCTGACAATACTCCAAGCCCACTTGATCTTTAATTCAGATATAGGCAGAGCTGGGCAAAATGCACACTTGAATAATATGAACACAAAATAGTCCCTTTAACAAAGTCAAGTATGAAATAAAAAATGCTATACCTGAGAAACATTTTGAATACAAGAAAGACTCTGTGACACTTTAAAGAATAACAGGCCTATTGCTATAGATATATAAGGTTTGATTCAACAGAGCTTTAGCATAAGCTAAAGGCAAACTCCAGGTACACAAGGGAGGAGAAGGTATCTTCTGACCACGGCTAATGAGAGCAGGAAACTAGGCATCTAACTTTCTATAGCCACACATTAGTTTGGGGGCTTAGGAAATTGGACAAGGTGTTGCCAGGGGACAAAAGTGGTATACCTGTGTGTGCACGCAGAGGGAATCTTTGTTTGGGGGGTCTGCAGTGGCTCTCAGCAGCCTTCCCTCAGTTTGTTACCAATTGCCTGCCATAGTACCCCCTTGCAACATATCAAATTATACTCCCACCCACCCACCCCGGGGTTTCAGGAATGGCGAGGGGTGCAGAGGAGTGTGGAGCAGGATGGAGATAAAAAACAGAATTCCACTCACAGGTGTTAAGATCTAAGCCAGGGTCTTAAAAAAATCAATCATTTAATAAAATATTTGCATTGCCAGTTTAAAAAAAACCTCACGTTAACTGACAAATGTATGTGTAAACCAGGGCATTTTTCAGCAGGAACGCAGTGGATCGGAGTTCCAGCACCTCTTGAAAATATTCATGTGCCCAGTGGCCCTGTCCCCCCGATCTCCAGAGAGAGATCAGTTCCCCTCATTTTCATCTTCAGAGTTCCACCACCTTTTTCCTCAGAAAAAAAGCCCTGGCACAAACATATTAAAACATTAAAAAGGCAAAAAGATAGCCCTAAATCCATTTCTGCTGCACACACTCAAATGTTTCAGTTCAAATATAACAGCTTTCTCTTTAAAACTGCCAAAGCAAGAACCCTTTGAACCTCCTCTGGGAAACTATTCCATAGAACGAATGCCACAGCAGAGAAGGAACGTGCTCAAGCTCAAGCAAATCTAAGGGATTTCAGGGACAGGATGCTCAAGATGAATACAGAAATATTTGTGGCAACCCAATATTTCCAAATTAAAAATTTAAATATATTAAACTTCAAATATTTCATTTCTGGATACCAGCATGAAATTTTAGAGCATAGTTGGATACCACTCTTGCTTTGAAAATTAGCTGGGAGAAACTCTCAGAAATGATTAGGTCAGCTGTGACGATATCATCAAAATGGCTGCCACACTACATTCTTTAAACATCTGATGAACTAATTGATCAATGTTAATGTGTAAGGTCTTGTTTGAAAGGTAATGCATTTACTGCAAATATAATATTTTTAAAAATTATTTGCATGTGAACAGAGATTAGATCTATTTTTCTTAAAAATTATTTCCATCTCTTATTACCACAATCTCTCCTGCATTATCATTTATATTTTAGTGCATATTTATATTAATTCTCCATCCAGGGTTCACCATACCATGAACACTGTTATTACTATTCTCAAAAACATTAATCCGAGACAGACACTGGTCATAACAGCTGACCAACCAGTGCATACTATTGCTATGCAAATTCAGCGAAGACATCCTGAGTTATATGGGCAAGACCAGTTCTTCATGCTAGGTGGCCTCCACATAGAAACGGCTGTAATCTCAATAATTAGAACATGATTACCAGGAAGTGGTTGGATTGATAGCCTATTAGTCAGGAGTTATCACACGCATCATCTTGGAGTTTGAAGAAGTCACTAACTTGAATCATGAAGCTGCATCTTCTGAAAATAAATACCATGAAGACAGCAATTCATTTGCCAAATGCCTCCAGAAACACAAACTGTGAAGGCCTTTTAAGAACAGGGTAACCCATTTCAAGATAAAGAACTGACTACCGTGAACAGCAGAAGAATAGTTATGAATGATGCATTGCTCAAATCCGCCATGGATGCCCACAAGAGAGGACAAGCACAGTACTCAGTATACATCAAAGATTGTTTAACATTGGGAGAAATATCGATACAAGATGTCTTCAAATGGAATAATCTTCCATTATTTATCATTAAGAAAGCTATCATCAAGTCCAAAGATAAACATAAGTTAGCAGACCTGAGAAGTGGTTCTAGCGTATTCTGTCAACTGTATGTAGCCAGTCAAACCAGAGATGGAGAAATGGAAGATTTTTTTTTCTCATGAAAACAGCCCATATCCACCTTCCATTTCAGAATTTGGAAACGTTTGACTTCCATCTAGTAAATCTTGATATTATTTCCTGTGCTCAAAAAGCATGCAAGTCTAGCAGCCGAGCTTCTTCACAACAAGAAGCATCTACCTTTGCTGTTGATGGAGCTGCTCTTGTTCATATGTTAGTGCCAAGAACTTGTACAACATTTCAACAGTATAGTGCCTGTGTTGTAGTACTGTATGTAGAGATGTGGATGAAAACAGTAAGTTGAGTGGATATTGTGTCTGACCAATATTTGAAGGACAGTTTGAAATCACAAACATGTCAGTCTAGAGGCTGTGGAAAAAAAGTAGCAAAGAAACCTAAAGACCCCTAGCAATTCCCAAAAATTCTTGACTCAAGATAAAGATGAAAATAAAAACATCTTTTCAGCCTGCTTGCAAAAGATCTGAGTGCAGTACAAATACCTAGAAAGCGTTATGTACATAAAAAGATAACATCAGGTGATACAGTATAGCTTCCATTTTGCCATCATCGCATGAGGAAGCAGATATACATCTTCTTTTGCACACACAAGAGGCAGCTAAGCAAGGACACAACAAAGTTATCATCAAAACAGTGGATTCAGACATAGTTATGATAGCATTGTTTGAGTTTCCATACATTACAATCAAAGAATTATGGACAGAGTATGGAACTGGGAACCAATTACAGTATCCACCTATTTCTGAGCTATACCAGATCTGTGATACACCAGACCTAATTCCATTTTTCCATGCCTTCACATGGTGTGTTGTTTCATTCTTTTCTGGTACTGGAAAGAAACATGCCTGGAAGACACGGCTGTCATTTTGCGCGATGTTGATTCAGTTTTCCAAGAATATTCAGACATCATAACAGTAATACATGATAGCCCATCTTTTGCTGTACTTTGGCACTTTGTGGTGTTAATGTATCATACTATTAGCACATCAGGCACAAAGGATACTTTTCTGAAAAATTAATAGAACCATTGAAAATGTCCCACCAATGTCAGATGCGATGATGCTACACTTAAAATGCATGGTTTTTCAATGTAACATTTGGAGAAATTGCTTGACTACCAAACCCCAAAAACATGATCTGTGCAAATGGGGATGGAAGAAAGATGAATTAATCTACATACCGTTATGGACAACACTTCTGCATGTGAGCAAACAATGCCAAGAGTTAGCGCCTGGTGAGTATAAGGAATGGTATAGTAAGTGTTGTCTTTTTTTTTTTTTTGAAAAATTTTTATTGGGTTAGAATCCATTATTTCCACATTTACATTCAATTTTCCCCAATTTTTTCATCTCTAACCCCCTCCCTTTCCCCCCCCTTTTTGTTGACTTCCAACAGCTTTCCAACCCTTTGTCCCCTTTCCCTTACTTTTATTAGCTTCCTCTATCTAAAACAAATATATATTCTCCATTATTCTAAGCAGTACATCCTTAACTATTTTTAACATTATATGCCCAAACTGTAAGCCTTTGTTTCCATCTTGGATAAACAATTTATCCCAATTTTTCAATTTCAGGTATTTCTATATATCATAAACCATATAGATCATACATTCGTTTATATCAAACAATTTGACTTATTCTCTATATATATTACTCATTCTATCTTTTTATAATAGTTCTATATATCTCTCCTCACGTAGTCAATCAATTTGACCCATCTATATCTTCAGACATTCAGTTTGGTACAAAACTTGTCAGAAAAAAAAGAAAATATTGTTAGTTAATCGCTCCTTATATTTAGTCCTTATAATTAATTATTTTCTCTATGTTCTGTTTGTTAACCTATATATATCTATATATATGTCAATCTATTAATCTGACTGCTTATTAATTCACATTTATCTCTTCTCCCCCCGGTAAAGTCTCCCCCCTCTACTTCAATACTTCAGTAGTTCTCAAACTGCCACAGTTTTCCTCCCACCTCCCATTTCTTCTCCAGGTATTGTTTCAGCTTCTCCCAGTCTGTGTTGAACTGCCCTGAGTCCAGATCTCTCAATTTTCTTGTCATCTTGTCCATTTCAGCCATATACAGCAATTTGTAAGTCCAATCTTCAATAGTTGGCACTTCTTGTACTTTCCATTTTTGCGCATACAAAAGTCTAGCTGCTGCTGTCATATAAAATATCAACGTCCTGTGTTGGGCTGGAATTCCCTCCATTCCCAAGTTCAGTAGCAGGAGTTCTGGGTTCTTATTAATTTGAAATTGTAAAATTTCACTCATTTCTCTTATTATTTCCCCCCAGTACTGCCTGGCTACCTCACACGACCACCACATATGATAGAGGGAGCCCTCATGCTTCTTACATTTCCAGCATTTATTAGAAGTATTCAAATTCCCTAGCGCAATCTTCTTTGGTGTCATGTACCAACGATAGATCATTTTATAAATGTTCTCTTTGATATTAATACATGTCGTTGTCTTCATTGTAGTTTTCCACAAGTATTCCCATGCCTCCATTGTTATTTCTTTATTAAAGTTTATAGCCCATTTCACCATTTGTGTTTTAACTATCTCATCCTCGGTATACCACTTCAACAGTACTTGGTATACCTTGGATATTCTTTTCTTATCTTCTTTAAGAAGGGTCTGCTCTAGTTCCGAATTCTCTATTCGTATACCTCCCTTTACAGAGTCCGAATTATATAAGTCTCTGATCTGTCCATACTGGAACCAATCGTAGTTAGGTGATAGTTCCTCTTGTGTCTTTATTCTAAGTTTGGATGCTTCAGTTTTAGTTATTTCTTTATACGTTAAACATTGTTGTTCATTATCAACAGCTCTCGGGTCTATCACCTCATATGGAACCACCCACAAAGGGGTTCCTTCTTGTAGATAAATTCTGTACTTCTTCCAGATTATGTATAGACTTCTCCGAACAAAGTGATGCAGGAACATCGAGTTGACCTTTACTTTGTCATGCCATAAATATGCGTGCCATCCAAATATTTTTTTATATCCCTCTAGGGCTAATAGTTTCTTGTTCTTTAATGTCATCCATTCTTTCAACCAAACTAGGCAGATTGCATCATGATAAAGTCTCAGATTGGGCAGTTGCATTCCGCCTCTTTCCTTTGCATCTTGTAAAACTTTCACTTTCACTCGAGGCTTCTTGCCTGCCCAAACAAAATCTGATATTTTCCTCTGCCATTTTTCAAATTGTTTGGAGTCTCTGATGATTGGTATTGTCTGTAGCAAAAACATTACTCTTGGTAACACATTCATCTTAACTGCTGCAATCCTGCCCAACCATGACAAATTCAATCTATTCCATTTAATCAAGTCTCTCTCTATCTGAGTCCATAGTTTTTCATAATTGTTTTTGAATAGATCTATGTTCTTTGCAGTTAATTCGACTCCCAAATATTTCACTTTACTTGTTACTTCACAATCCGTTGTTTCCATTAACAATTGTTGTTTCTGCTTAGTCATATTTTTGCATAATATCTTTGACTTCTTTTTGTTAATGAAGAAACCTGCCAAGTCTCCAAACTCCTTGATCTTATCTATCACTCTTGGCATGTTCTCCAATGGGTCCTCTACAATTAACATTATGTCATCCGCAAATGCTCTGACCTTGTATGAATAGTCCTTTATTTTTATTCCACGAATTTCATCATCTTGACGTATTTGTATCATCAGAATCTCCAATACTAAAATGAACAACAATGGAGATAACGGGCAACCTTGTCTTGTTCCTTTACTTATCGTCAATTTCTTGGTCAATTCATCATTCACCACAATTGCTGCAGTCTGGTCTCTATAAATTTCCTTAATTGCTCTGATGAATCTTTCTCCCAATTGTAGCTTTTCCATAGTGGCAAACATAAAGTCCCAGTTTAAATTGTCAAACGCTTTTTCAGCGTCAACAAAGAAGAAACCAACCTCTTTGTCACAACGCTTGTCATAATATTCAATAGCATTGATCACTGTCCTTAAGTTGTCTCTTATTTGTCTGTCTGGCAAAAAGCCTGCTTGTTCCTCCTCTATGACTTCCGAGAGCCACCCCTTCAATCTCTCCGCCAATATCTTCGCAAAAATTTTATAGTCATTGTTGAGTAGCGATATAGGTCTATAATTTTTCACATTAGTCAGGTCTTGGCCCTCTTTTGGGATCAATGATATATTCGCTTCACTCCAAGTTTCTGGAATCCTTTGATCCCTTAAAACCCCATTCATCACCTCTTTTAGGAATGGTGCCAGTTCATTAGCCATTGTCTTATAGAATTTAGCCGTAAGTCCATCTGGCCCTGGCGCCTTTCCTAGATTTGCAGATTGTATTGCCTTACTTATTTCCTCGTCAGTTACTTCACTATTCAACTTATTTCTCCAAGCTTCCGAGATTTCTGGAAGTTTGGTTTTCTCCAAATATGACGCTATTGATTCTTTGTTTACTTCTTTTTTATTATACAGCTTAGCGTAAAATTTATAAAAGGCTCTACTAATGGTAGCCTGCTCCAAATACGTTTTGTTATCTTCGCAAATTTTATTTATTATCTTCTTTTCCCTTTTCTTCTTCAATTGCCATGCCAGGTACTTCCCAGGTTTATTAGCACCCTCAAACGCTTTTTGATTCAGTCTTTTGAGATTCCACTCCAATTCTTTATTGCTCATTGCTGTTAGCTGTTCTTGAAGTATTTTAATTTCCTGGTATACCTTCTTTTTCCCTGGTCTCTTTTTTAGCTGTATTTCTTTGGCTTTTATTTTCTCCTCAATCTCTTGTCTTTTCTCCTCTTTCTTCTTTCTTGCTCTACCATTTAAGTCCATTAGTATGCCCCTTACAACCGCCTTGTAAGCATCCCAAACTTTATTGGTTGGTACTTCTTTATTCACGTTGTATTGTATAAAAAACTTTGTCTCTCTTCTCAGTATTTCCATATTCTCTCTTTCCTGTAACAAGTCCTCATTTATTCTCCATGCTTTCCTTTTTCTCTTTTTTCCAAATTTCCACATAATTGGGTTGTGATCTGAGCCTACCATAGGCATTATTTCTACCTCCTTAGTCCATAATGCTAAGTCTTTTGAGGCCCAGATCATATCAATTCTTGATAATGTAGAATGCCTTGCAGAATAAAAAGTAAACTGTCTGCTTTTAGGATATTCTCTCCTCCATACATCTTCAAGAGTCTCTTGTTGAATCAACTCAAAAAAAAGCTTTGGTAATAGTCCTCTTTTCTTTTGTGCCGTTGTAGTCTTTTTGTCTAGTTCCAAGTCTGTCACTCCATTGAAGTCTCCAGCAAGAATTATCTGGTTGTATGCAAGATCGTCTAAATGCTTCCTTAAATCCTCAAAGAAGCTTTCTTTTGCACCGTTAGGTGCATAAAGTCCGACTACCAACACTCTCTTTAAATTCCAAATACATTCCACTGCTACAAATCTAGCTTCCACATCTCTCATAACAAATTTTGGCTGTAGCTCCTCTTTTATGTACAACACCACTCCTCTTTTTTTCTTGTTGGAGGCCGCTACATATTCTTTGCCCAATTTTCCAGATTTTAAATATTTTACATATTTATAGTAAGTATAGTATAGGTATAGTAAGTGTTGTCGTAAGACTCCAATGTACTCTTTTGTGTGTTTGTGAAGGTCACGGCTCAAGAATGTATAGCTATTGAACATTCCAACCCACTCACCCCCCAAATCAAACTCTTAATTTTTTAGAACAGGTTGTGCCAAGTAAGCTTATAAAAATGCTTTAACATTTTAACATTGTGGCATCATTGAATAATACCACAACTGTTGCAATTTCAAAACCATCAGCATTTTTAAAAGTGTGCAAAATCAATCAGTGTAATCTGTTTGATAGTTTTCCGTATGTATCACTCTGAAAATGCCACTTTGAGATCTCAGCATATTAGAGTTGTCGTTTACATGACATGATTTTATGCTTCTTTCTTACTTCTTACTTGATGTTGAACTACGACTGTTCCTTTAGAAATATTGCATTCATTGTATGGCCATACACACAGACATTGTGCTAATTTGCATCTTTGATATTATTTTTATAACATACATAAGAAAAGAACAACCCCCCATCTTATCTAATGTTAACATGCAAATAAATGAAAACTACTAATCTTGTGGTATAGCTGCTATTACACTTTTTTTTAGAGTATTCCGTTAATCAAACAAGACCTCTTACATTAAAATCAATTAATTTGTTCATGAGATATTAAAAGATAAAGAATGTAGTATGGTGGCCATTTTGATGATGCCATCACAACAGACCTAATCATTTCTCAGCTGATTTTCAAAGCAAAAGTATCCAACCATGCCCTAAAATTTCATGCTGGCATCAGGAAGTGAAATATTTATGCTTGTTTCATGCACTCGACAGGTACAGGCATCATACACTTTTTGACTAATGAGTGTTCAGCATTCCATAATTTCTTTCAAATAATACATACCTCCAACTATCTGCTCTGATAGCAGTTCTTAAACCTAGCAAATAATTTTTAAAACTTAAGAAGCCATTTTAATTAGACTTGTTAAAATTCTTCAGGGGCCAAGTAATTAATGTTATAGCTTTCAGACCAAGCCATACTTAGGTAAGACAAGCAATTGCTTAAAAGATACAATTAAGGATCACTTTTAGCATAACTTGTCTTATAAGGAAAAGTAACAGCCTTCTCTAAATAGCAAATATGGGTCGCTGATCATATCATGCATAGTAACTGATTGCATTCCCTTGCATTTTGCCCACAGTTTAAAATTTTCTTTCCACACCACAGAGATCCACCAAAACAGTAAGGTTTTGTAGGGTGGTAGAGAGACAATGCATTAAACGAGTGATTTATTCACCAATGCTTGGTGTTCAACCAACCTGTCAGAAAGAGATTTGCAAGAGGAAGTTTGCTCAAACGTAGCAAAGTATATTTAGTGAGAAAAGGGAAGCCTAAAAATCTTTCAAAAAAACACCACCACCCTACTGTGGCTGGTTTTTCTTCAATATGACAGATATTTATTGCACCTCCCCACAAAATTCAAAAATAACCAGATATGGTAGGGCAGGGTCTTTGTTAGAATGTATGCTGGCCTTCCTCCTTAGAGGAAGGGCAGGATAAACATGCAAGAGGTAAGAATAGAAACAGTGGCAAGCGTTTGAGTGCCACTGTTAACACCATAGGTCGGTAGCCTGACACTGCCTGTTGGATTACTGCTGTCTTTAGGATTAAACTGGCTGTCTTATCAAGAAACTGGGAGAAACCCTAATCCTATAGCTTCTTCACAGGTCAATTTCAGTACAGGACTAGAAGCCATTGCTTCTACAAAGCTGCCTGGAGTCCAGCAGTGCAACCCTATGCCATCTCACATTTAAACCAGTGGGCTCAGACAGAAGGAATTCTGCACATGACTCCATGGCAAGAGTTTTTCTGAACTGTGTTTGTTCCACAGCGTATGAGAGCTCCTCCAGAACTAGAGGCGCCAAATACAGACACCATCAACCAACCACAGGAGCAGACGAGCCTTGAAAAGAATTCTATTCTGTTGTAGTGGTTTTAATTGGGGGAAGCTAACTAAAACATGGGTGCAGCACAGGTGGAATGGAGTTTTCAGCTCTACTTTCTGTGTTTGCATTTAAAACCTGCCCATTTCCCCATACTCCAGTCAAAAGAAGAGATTCCCCCACCTTAGCTTTTTAATTATAATCTCTGTAATTGAATTTAGCTCTAGTGGCTGAAGAATAAAACAGAAAACACAGGCCACTGCAGGCTGGTTTAAGTCAATGCGGGAAATGGATCTGGTAATGTAACATAAACCATGGTTGTGCATTTCTAGATAAAACTCTGTACTTCCTCAGTAACCCAACTGATTATGGTCCCAGAGCACAATTAGAATACTGGACCACTGTTCCGGGTAACTGGCTGAGCTTAAATGTGTTGAACCAACATGGTACCAAACAGCAGTTAATTTGAAGCTCAGTGATGACCTAATTGGGAACACCACAGAGAAGCATGTTTACCTGGAGAATTGTACCAGTAAGAGTTTTCAGTCGTTGTGATGCACCTCCTCCATAGCCCAATGGTGCCGTTCCACTGAAAAAGCGCATCCATGTATGTCTTTTCATCTGCATCTTCAGAACTGAATTCTTCCCAAGAAGCCTTGTTAGGTTCACTGTTATTTTCAGGAGGTGATGGATTGCGGTACTCATACCAGAAGTCTGTGCCAATTGAGGCTGCCATGTAGATGGTGGAGATAAGGCTGAGCACACAGGCAATCACCAAAGCAGTGGCAAAACGATTATCCATCATGCTATCTCAACTACTGTTGATAATGGGAGGGGAAGGGGGGAAGAGAAATAGTTAGACAGTGAACAATAAAAGCATAAGTCCAATGAGGGTTAATGTACTTCCAGCTATCCCTCAGCCAAACATTTCCAAAAGTCACATGATCTTTCCCCACTTGCAATGTGTATATAATTCAATGCGCAAATACCAAAGCAGCACGTCTTCCTTTATCATTCTGGCCACTAAAAACAAACTACATTGAAAATTAGAATATATGACACTGAGGAACACAGAATGTCAATAAAGAGCACACAAAGGTCATCACCTATCAATACTGCTTAATTAAATCATGTCCCTCAGGAAATTTGGAACATGCATGTAGTAAAGCCAGCCAGGATAAATAATCTTTCCTTTGGGGCTAATAACTCAGCAGAGCCACTGATCAAACCACTCACCCTATGACACAGGAAGAAGCAACAGACTTGTATTATGCTCCTCAGACAGGTTTGTCCTGGTGGTACCCTCACCTAGGATTATTTGACAACAGTTAGGTGCTGGCTTCTTCTGTGGCAGACTCTGTAATGGCTTATGAGAATGGGTGCGGCAGGTACCTCCACTTGCCACATTCAGGAAGGTGTTTAAGACCGTTTTGATCCAGTGAGCATTTGGCAGAGGGCAAACTGGCTGGGTTTTTAACTATATGTTTTAAGTGGTATATTGGTTTCAACTAGTTGCTTAAAATCTCTGCATCCTTACAGTTTTTGCTGTTCTTTCAGCTGCCTTGACTTTGCAAAGTGTGATATAAGATATTTTAAATAAATACATACAAAAATATGTATTTTGTAACCGGCTAAATTCTTGTGCTTATCTATAAAGCTTTGTCATACTATTCAAGTATAAAACTGTACGCTTTCAAAATAATACTAAGTATTGGATTAATTGCTATCTATTGAAACACGCAAGTTGCATGGAACAAAAGTGACACAGCTTAGCATTTATATATTGCTTCAAGGTGTTAAAAAACCCTTCACATCGCAGTGGTCCCTGTAAAAACCTTGTTCTAGGTGGGTCAGAATTATCTTCCCTTTGCAGATGAGGGCTTGCCTCCTGGCAAGTTCAGAGCTGCTGAACCAGTGACTTCCCGGCTCACATCCATAGCCACAATATGACACCAGCTCTTTCAGAAGTAGAATGTAGCAAGCCACAGGTAGGCCCATGATAGATATTGAATATTACATCCTCCCATGTTTCAAGCCACACCCTCAAGTACCTACGTTTCCATCCAAGAAGACGAGTTTCAAGTGTCACTCCAGCTTTCTTGGTTCTTCATAATCTCTGACCTGTGGAGCAAGCAAATTGCAAATAAATGCCACACATAGCCCAGCATTAAGATGCCCTAGGAGCAGGATGAGTTCTTTTAAAAGAAAGTGAAAGTGAAGAGCCAAGTGAAAGCTTGAACATTGTCTGGAGCCTGCAAAGGCAATTAAAGGGAGTGCTTGGGAGAGAAGCCTTTGCAAAGCAGCAGGTGGTTAAAGAGATGAGCACATAGATAAAGGGTGGAGGCCGTTGGAGCTTAGCTTAATACCAGAAGAACAGAAGCTGGTGTTACAAACAGGGGAAAATATAGAAGTACCAGTCAGCACATTCGTAATAGACACTAGCAGTGCAATCGTAAACAGAGTTACACCGTTCTAAGTCTATAGAGCTCAATGGGCTTAGAAGGGCATAACTGTAGCCTCTATGTAAAGCCTTTAGGAGAAATTATTCAAAGTTAAAGAACTGGATGTCATCAATATGTAGATGATATCCAGCTCTATATCTTGCAGACGGTTAAGAGCCTGGGGGTTATACTGTTACTAGAGAAGCAAGTAAATACAGCTGTAAAAAAAGCTTTCTCCCAACTCAGACTAGCCTAGAAGATGGCCTTCTGCACATGACTAAGCTGGCCACCTGAATTCTTGCCATGATAACATCAAGACTAGACTACTATAATGCAATCTACATAGGTCTACCTTCAAAGTCGACTAAGAGACTCCAGTTGATACAGAACACTGCAGCTCGATTATTGTCAGGACTGGAGCTAAGCAAACCATGCATATTATTCCCATTCTGCAGTCACTCCCCTGGCTATCCATCAGTTACTAGGCTCATTTCAAAGTTTTGGCTATCAAATACAAAGCCCTTCATGGCCTTGGTCTCTCATATGTTCAGGACCACCTCTTCCCCTATGCTCCAGCATGGCAACTTTGCTCATCTGAACAAGGCCTTCTGCAGGTCACCCTGTACATGGGCAAAATCAACAGCTGCCTGTACATGTGCCAACTTTGAAGAACTGTCTGCCTGAAGAGGTCAGGAAAGTTACCACTCTCTTGGCTTTCTGCAAAGTACATAAAACAGAATGATTCAGGAGGACTTTTTTATACAGACAATAGGACTACGCTGTAAGGATATGGTTTGGAGAGAGGCTTCTGTAACGGGACAGGGACTGCAGACTACACTACTGGGTAGTCTGTCTGTCGATGTAGATTTTTATTTTATTTTATTAATGTCATTTATAGTCCGCCTTTCTCACTGAAACTCAAGGTGGCTTACATAGTGTGAGATTAGGACAAGCAGTATCAAAGACATTTCCGTACAGTGTCAAGGACATTTCCATAGACAATGCCATAGGATAAATAAATACAGTTTACAAAGACATAGCATTTGCAAGGATCCAATACAGAGTTGCAGAATTGCTGAAACAGAACATAATAAGTTCTAGGACTGACATTACACAACATGAAGCAAAGGTAGTATATAGGAGTACAAATTTAAAGCAACAGATAATATGTAAGGTAACATAGTGGTGAAGTTTATGGTCCCTAACTCATTAGAGAAGCATCTGAGACCCCCTCCCTACAATACCGCCCTCCTATCTGAGTAAAAAGCCTTTTTGAATAATTCAGTTTTGTATAATTTGTGGAAAGCCAGGATAGTGGGGGCTCTCCTGACCTCCTCAGGCAGGTCGTTCCATAGAGTAGGGGCTACCACAGAGAAAGTCCCTATTAAGTAGTTTCTGCATTGTTTAGTATGTTGTGTTCAAATTACTTATGTTTGTTTTAAAAAATGTTTCATCTCTGCATTGCTGTATTTGAATTTATGCTTCTTTTCAAATTTCTGCAATGCATACGCAATTGGGTTGTTTATTGAATATCCCAGCTGGTAATCATAATGACTTACTCTGTGAAATCTCCCATGAATTAAAAGGACAATCTGCAGAATGGATCTAGGCAAAACAAAGACAGCCTTCTGAAACCACCAAAGATGGTGGGTTACTTCAAGACCACCATTTTCATGGCTCTTTAAACAATTATATAAGTAAAATTTAATCCCTGAAAATCTGGTTATACCTTGACTTTTCACAACCCACACTGAAATCTATTTTTAATAGTTCCATCATTCTATGCAAAAGTAATATTGTCATTCAACAGAATTATAAGCTAAAGAACCTTCATGGTCTAGTACTTCAGCAAAATATTTGTTCTCCAGATCTCATGGATCATTTTAAAATATGTTTTTATTGTATTGTTAAATATTTTACATATACATTTTAAATGCAGTTTTAATATGTTAAATGTTTTAATGCCTTGATGATTGCTGCCGTAGGGATCCTATTTGGGTGGAAAGGAAGCACAGAAATGCTTTAACTAAATAAATAGTCATCAGACAATGTCAAAATGAAGAAATAAAAGCTGTACAGACGTAGGACTGTCAGGGCTCCTCTGATGCCAGTTGTATGCATATATTAAGCATATCAGACAAAATCCTTTCAAACTGTAGCAGGTTCAACAGTTAAGCATGCTTTTAAACATCATGCTCTCTATAGGCTTGGGAAATGATCATTTCACTGCCAAAACTGAGGATCTGCAAATTCTGAATGAGGAAAAGATGAGCTCTTCAGAGAAACGCATCATCAAGTTTTATACAACAAGTTGTTTGTGTACCAGGGATGTGCTGAGCCATCACCCTAAGTCATCATGTTGTGTATGTTTCACAGGAAATGTCATTATTGTTGTTAGGCAAGAAACAGACTTAGCAGAGCAAAACAGATGATCAAATAAGCAAGCTAAGCTGCATGACAGAGGGACAGATGAAAGCCTAAGTTCACCAGTTGATCTGTTTTGAGGGGAAAAAATCATCCCTCCAATACAGTGATCAAGGCAGAGTAAATTCACCCCACTATGATAGTGAGCTGAAACATACATCCACAGCAGAGGCCGGATGGATGTGTGACGAAGTCATAACAACAGTTTACATTAAGCTTTGTAACAATCCTGTAAGGCTGGACAGTAGTTTTATTGCACACGGAAAGAGACGCCTTGCCTGTGGCCAGCGAGGCAGTTCCTGGCTGAGGTGAGGTCTGAATCAGCGTCTTCTGGAATTATAACCCAACCTCCTAGCCACTATGCTGAATTATGTGATTGCTTCTGGTCACTTTCATGTTCCAGTTTTTCAAGGACTTCACTGCCCCAGGACTGACCCACCATCTAGTAGCCATTGCAGTAGTAAAGACTGTATCTCTGTGCACAGAAAAACCTGAAACCTGAGACAATGATGGGGATCTACCTACATCCAGTATTGTATGAATTTATGTTTTGTTAGATCCTGTACCTGAAAATAGCACAGGTCCCTCAAACCACTGCCACCACCTGTCTATTTTGTTAGTCTTTCAGCACTAGCATACTCACCTTTGGTTGGGGTTGGCTGGTGCTTCTCAGAAAGACTAAATAAAACCAAAATACTAGGGTGAAAGTTGCACACCTTTCTAATACACTAGGAACTATTGATGCACCAAGCTTAGAGCAGATAATATTTAAATATTGGATCCTTTGATTTTTGTTTTTACAATATTAAGCAACTCTTGTTTAAACAGCCTGGGGAAAATCAAATTTGAATGCAAGTACCTGAATCCTTCACTTAACTCTAAAAATGAGTTAACGGCGCTCAGGCAAATACTTTGAGTGAAAGGCTACTTTTCTTTGTAAATCAAGAATTGTGGGAAAATATATTTTTGAGGGCATTCATTATACATTTAACACAATAGTTCATAAACCATCACAATTCTCATGAACGCATGCAACTGTTTTTAGCTGAAAATGCCCAGCATTAGCAGATGTTTATTTTTCTTCCCTACATGAACATCCTCACACACACGTGAACATGAGGAGAAAGAACTTTTTTGGCAGTATTACAACTGCACATAGTATTGCAGAGTTCTCACAATACTTCCCTCCACATGTCAACATGCACAGAGGCGTCATCTTGTTGAGAAACTTAAGTAGACGCTACTGTACAAGCCAGCCCACAGTGTGATTTCAACACAACTTAATTTCAAGCAGTATCTCAATTTAAGCACAATTACTTGGCAATAAACGTAATCTGCCCAGCATTCCTATCATTTACAATTATTTGCAACATCCCTTCACACCCCAACACCTCTTTTATATCACAGAGATTATTTGTTCCTACGAGGGTGACTATCTAACATTACTCTTCTGTAAAGAAAGACTGAAGAACTTAGCTGTTTTAGCAAGGTATTATTTCCACAACAATGTCCTCAGTCCACAGCAGCATTAAGGGTAGATTTTAATTCGTTTGGGAGAGTGGTAAGGAGAAGCAAATTTGGGTTGGTGCAAGTTAATGATGCACATCTTAAACACAATCTATTCCACAATCTTGGTTAAGAAAAACAAATTGAGTAGTCAACACCCAAACAGAGAGCAGCCTAACTGTATCTCTTTTAACTTAAAACAAGCTTAGGTGGAGGATACATAATTCATGAATTTGCACCAGACCATATTCAATCAACCATCTGAATAAAACTTAGGGGATGCAGGAAAGAAGATTACCATCAGACATCTAATGAGTCAGTAAATATATTCTCATGCCTGAAGTCAAGTTTCTGAACCACTAGTCAAGCCAGTTTTACTGGTAAAGTCACGTAATTAAGAAATACATCAAGGGGGAGAAAGTTTCAATTTCTGTTCATCTTGATTTCGGGAACACAAGAGAGGGGTATAAACGCCTGCAACTGATCACGACTGCCGTGAGCTAAGCCGGGTGGCCTTGGGTAAACCATTCCTCTCAGCTCCAGCTCCATTGCAGGGATAACAACAACATTGACTTTGTTCACTGCTCTGAATGGGGCACAAATCTGTTTAGAAGAGTGATATGTAAACATGGTATTATTACTACTTTTTTCTATAGTTCAGTAAAGAGTCCCGACACTGTTTCCCTCCTCTGGTGAATTTTATTAGGATGCCCCTATTGTTACAGCCAGCCTTTACAGCCACAGCAGAAACAACACTTTCTTTGACAAAAGCCAGCATCTGGGATTGTCAGTAGGGTGGAACAGAAAATCCATTCACATTCTGAAGTTTATTTTGCTTACTAATCACATATATCAACAGGAGATCATCACCAGTGAAAGTGTCACCCAAAAAAAGCCTGCAACAGAAATATGTCTTGCAACAGCTTAATTTTTCTCTTATACACAGTCAGGTGGCATTACCGATACCCACTTCACTGTCTCCCCATTCAATTTAAATCCCTCCCTCCCCTTAATTCTATGCAAGTATTTATTTAATTGCATTTATATTAAGTACAAAAATACGATTTTTAAAACGCTGGGAAAGGGTAGGATGGACAAAAAATAAAACTGGCAAGAAAACATCTGGGGCTCTGTCCAACTGCGGAACAGAAACCACAAAACAAGATGTGGCACGGGAGGGGGGCGTGTGGCATGGTGGTGGTGGGGACCCTTATTCTGTTCTTTGGGGACTCTGTATAAAGACTGAGGTGCCCATCCAAATGTAGGTCACAGGGCTCAGGCACCTCCAGGAAGCCCCTTCCCCTGCTCTCCCCCGACCCGGCCAGACCCACCCGTACTCACCTCCCATCCTCCTCCTAACATACACCCCACTCCTCAATGCAGGGCGTCGCTTCCGCCGCCCACCCTCCAGGATCTCTTGGCGTTGAGAAGGGGAAGATGCTTCCTCGGAGACGCTTATTCGCCAAGCCTCCTGGAACTTGTAGTTCCAGCTGCCGAGGAAAGGCGTTTTTCCGTTGTATCCTGGGAACTGTAGTCCCCCGTTCGACGTCCGAGGAAGATGAAACGTAAGCAGAAGGGACAAACTACGGCTCTCCTTCAAAAAAACTGCCTGCTCTTATGGAACGGGGGCTTGTGGGGAAGCAGGATTTTATACTTTTTGCGATTGGCTTGTGAATTGTTTGATTTTAAAAAAACCCTATGAATTAAAATAACAAACACAAGAAACACACATAAGACTACATTATCAGAGGGTTTAACTGTGCCGATATATGATAAATATCCTCCATCTTTTAAAAACGTGTGCTTGGGTTATTTTTATATTTTATTATATTTATTATATTTATTATATTTTAAAACATGTCTGCTCAGTCAGATAAATAAAAAGCGGCTGCTGTACAAGCATGTAAAGCAGGTGACAAGGTATATTTATGTGGCTTAAATATGAACTCTTACAGCATCCTTGTAATGTTCTTCAAAATGAAGAACATTACAAGCATGAACCTATGGATAAATTTTTTCATGAGCACTTTCCAATACGCTAACATCCAGGGTTTGAGCTCAAAAACCTTCCACAAGTGATTAGCTGGACAGCAGTGTAAGTGAACCCTGGCTTAAAAAAAAATCCCGTCACTCAAGAGCAAACTGCTCTCTGGGTGTAAATCTATAACAATGCCCTCTCAGCTCATAAACTGAGATAAGGGTATTTGTGCTGCCCATGAGGAGGGCGATTCAGTGGTAGATTGGGGCACTTCCCCACATTGGGGCCACCCCAACCTCAAGTGAGCCAGTAGCCCTTGCCCCATGCGAAACAGCATCTAGATTCCTGGAAATAGTGGAGGCAGGGATACTTGTTCCAGTGTTGCACTGATATGTAACATTTCTTCCAGTGTGAAACAGGAAGTGATGTCATCATGGTCTAGACGTCACCCAAAACTCTTATCATTAAACCATAGCGTTTAGGTCAAATCCTAGACTATTATCTTGATGCAATGATGTCATGTTTAGATTTGCAATGGAAGTGACACACGCATCAGCACAATGCAGCTGAATGCCCCTATTTTCCCCCCGTTGGCCTATGAAGTGGCCAGGATGTTTCCTGCTATAGTGGGAGACCTGGTCCCTTGCTAACACCACTTCAACCTGGCAGCCCTCACTCTGTGTAAGGTGGGTGTGAGTCATCATAAGTTGGCCCATTGCTGCAAGTTGGCAGCCCCCACCCTAGGCAGAATGAATAGAAGCCTGCACTTCCTTCCATCACTGGGATGGTAGATCTCAGAATCCTTTTCCAGGGCCATTTTTGCATCCTAGTTCACTCCTGTGGTTAGCACTAAAAGACTGTCCAGCAGGGTATTCAGTCTGGGGGATATTATCCTGGAGGGCATTTTATCCTTGGGAACACTCCATGCGTTCCTCTTTACCTGTAGGCTCATCTTACTGTCCCAGGTCGCTGGTGACTAGAGGCACACTAAGCACGGCCACTGTCCAGGAGGTGTGCCTTGCCAGTCCCACTTTTTTTTTAAAAAAAAAATTATTTTTGAATTTTTTAACAATATGCAATAGTAAAAAAAACAAATATATAACCATGTAACTATATAAACAGTATGAATATAAACATGTGCTCAAGACAGCGTATCAATTGCCTTGGCAGTATTTACAATATTTGTGGTAAAGACAACGAAAGAACATAAAATTTAATAAATTGCTATAACTTTGAGATTGTCAGGTATTGACTTCAAGTATTTGTTTTGCTTTTCCATATAGTCCAGAAAAGGCCACCATTTCTCATAGAAATTGAATTGGAAGTTCTGGTTCTCAGTGGCTGAGATGCGGTCTGTGATTTTCTCCATTGTGAGAAATTCCCATAATTTATTAATCCAAGGCTGTATTGTGAGTGGGACTTTGGATTTCCATGATTTTGTGATTATGGCTTTGGCCGCACTGATCATAATTGAAATCAGATCTTTTCGGATTATGGGGATGGCCTCATTTCCTCACAAATTAAGAAAAACCAGTCCCACTTTTTGCCAGGCAAAATGGTGGGTTACTGGGAACTACAATGTGGAAGGCTGGCATCTGGATCCCATTGGCCAGGCAGCTGCATTCTAACAAACTTATGACAGCTTGTTCCAATAGCCTAAAAGAGGGCAGTCTCTAGCCTCTCCCACAATGATTTCATATTGCGTCAGATATTTGTTTAGGCTGCACTGCAGTTGTATCAATAATGCTGTGGCCTTGTTAAACTCAAGTCATGTTTTGCATGTTCAGGGGCAGAGGCAAGACTGTGGCAGCAGTATACCACTCAACAAATTACTGTTAGACTAGCCTGTGGCTTTTGGGGGCAGGCTGGAAATTGGAAGCATTTGCTTGGAGCATCTGATCCTGGCTAGCCACTTGCATCATATTATCATTTGGCTCTGCTAGAGGCTGACTTGTCTTTCATAACAGAAAGAAACTATAGTGGGAATACCAATAATATAAGATGGTGAATTCCGGGTTGAGAAATTCATAGAGATTTAAGAGGTGGATCCTGGGGAATGGGGAGTTTGGGGAGGGGAGGGACTTCAATGGGGTATAATGCCATGGAGCCCCCGCCCCAAAGCAGCCAGTTTCTCCAGGGAACTAATCTCTGTCATCTGGAGGAAAATTGTAATTCCAGAAGATCTCCAGCTACCTCTTGAAGATTGGTGACCCTACAATAACACTAGCAGTAGAAAAATCCAAGCAGAATTTCTCTTGGCCAATACATTTCAAGTAGGTTTATGAAGAAGGATGCTTTGACTCTTGAAAGCTTATGCCCTGATTATTCTATGGTGCCACTGGACTCAAATCCTTCTGACCTGGTATAAACTTGTGACATGCACATCCTGCACCCCTCCATACCATATCATGAGTAACGACAGGGGGGAAATCCGGAAAATACATAGCTAAACCATATCACAGTAATAGGCTTACAGCTGATATTTCATCCCCCAAACCTCCTTGCTACAGTGCTACACTGAAGTATACCTGTTCCTGCCCCCTTTCTCCCATTGGTCCAGGAGTGGGTCAGTCAGACTCGTGGGAAGTAGCTCCTCCTCTGGTGCAGGGTCGGATTGGCTTTGCAATTCCATGTAGGAGGGGCTCTTCCCTGGACCTCCAGTTTTTTCCGGCCCTGCTCTTGCAGGGTTGTGTTTTGGCTTGCTCGTATAGAGCACAGCAATTTCAAAAAAAAAAAAGAAGAAGAAGAAGAAGAAGACGACGACGACGACGGAGGGGACGGAGGGGCAAGGGAAAAGGGAAGGGAATCTCCCTCCTGACTCGCGCTCTCCCCCCCCCCCCGGATCGAGCCGCAGGGAGCGGCTAGAAAAAGGCGCCAAAAGCGGCGCGCGAAAAAAAGCCGCGGGCGCACGGACGCTGCAGGAGGCCGGGGAAACTGCAAACGGCCGCGGCGACGGTGTTGGCCAGCGCGTCCAGCAGCGTTTTTTTTGCTGGCTCGGCCCGGAAAGCAACCTTGGGTCTCCAGGTGCACGGGCGGCGGCGCTGACAGAGGCACTCTCAGGACTTCGGCAAGGTAGGGAGCTACGTGCCTGGCAGGGGCCGGAGTGGAATAAGGCGAAACCAGCGTGGCTTTAGCCCCTGGAGCCTGCCTAGAGAAGGTGAAACGGGGGTGCTAGGTGGTCCTTTTCCCCCCTGTTTTTTCCTTTGGGGTTGTTTTTTCGCCTTTTCTCTAAGGGCTAGCCCCCCCTCCTTCCCCCGTGCCCTTGATTGATCTCCCTCTCATCAGCCGCCATTTTGTGTTCTCCCCTAGGCGGGAAGATTTTGGCGGGAATGGCCACCAAGGCAGGGCAGAGCGAAGAGGGGACAGCAGAGGGACCCTTAAGCAGCTTGGAGTCTCCTAGCTCACCCTTTTCCCCTCACTCAGAGCAAGGTCCCAGTGGAATGAACCAGGAGAGCAATATGGATCTGAAAGACCAGGAGATGAAAGCAAGTATGCTAACCTGGATGAGGGGTGAAATGAGAAAGGAACTCAGAGCAGTAGTGCAGGAGTTCAGGGCTCAGCACGGCTCAGAGTCATCTAAAGGGAGCCAGAGGCACCTTTCCCACAAGGGCAAGAGACATGCGAAGCCCGCTTCCCTTCACAGGTCCAAGAGGAGGAGGAAGGAGAAGGAATGGACAGAGGAATCATCCAGCCAGTCTGGAGACATTGATTCAGGCTCTGAAGCATCGGGTCTAGAAACAAACTCCGAAGAAGAACTATCAGAGGAAGAGGAAGACCCTATGACCTCTACACAGCTCAGGCTGTTCCCACAGGATCTATACTCTAGATTATTGCCAAAGGTCCTGAGGACGCTGGAAATCACCCAGAAGGAAGTGGGGAAAGAGGATACGGACCAATCCTACCCACAGGGCAGTGAAAAGGTTCTCCCCAAAGTAGGACAGCCGCAGACGGGAGTGCCATTGCCAGCTATGTTTCACAGCATCCTTAAGGCAGAGTGGGATAACCCAGCTAAACCAAAGGCCTTACAGTCAGTGTTCAATAAATTCTATAGACTGGGACCAGATGCAACAAGAAAGATCAAGTTACCTGCAGTGGACGACCCGATCTCCAGCCTGGCCACCACATCAGTACTACCTATGGATGCAGAGGGCATGCCTAAAGATCCATCCGATAAAAAGATTGAGCAGGCACTACGCAGGAACTTCGAGGCGTCTGCAGCATCATTGAGAGCCTCCGCCACGGGTTCACTGTTTGCCAGAGCAGCGTTCACTTGGGCGTCAGAACTAGCGGATGCAGGCAAGGAGATACCACGGAAATTCAGGAACGTGGTCAAGAAATTAGCACTGTCCACGGCCTTCATGGCAGATTCCTCAATGGACTCTTTCCAGATGACCTCGAGGGCCATGGGCTTCAACGTGACAGCAAGACGCAACACGTGGCTCAGGAACTGGGACGTGGACCCACCGGCACGCAACAAAGTGGCGGCGATACCCTTCTCTGGGACTAAGTTGTTTGGAGAGGCACTGGATAAATTTCTAGTGGAAGACACTGAGAAGAAAAAGGTCCTGCCCTCCAAGAAACGCGATTTCAAGGGCAAGAGCAAGCAGGCTTTTCGAGACCCCAAGCGTTCCTTTCGATCCAGTGGTGACAGAACATTCAAAGGCCGGTGGCAAACAAAACCAAGGAGTGATAACAAACACTTCGGTTTCAGAAGACAGAGCCAACAGTCAAAGGGCCAGAAGAAAGGAAATCAGGCATGACTATCTGGAGGGGACAGAGTCCATCCCAATTGGGGGAAGATTGCAACACTTTGCAGTTCAATGGACAAGATCAATATCAGACAAGTGGGTACTGGAAACAGTATCCAAGGGGTACACCTTGGAGTTCGAAAGACAACCGCCCTCGAGACTACTTACTCTACCGAGACATCAAATGGAATCGAAACATCTCAAGATTCTCGGAGCCATTCGACATCTAGTAGAGATAAGAGCAATAGAGCCAGTCCCGAAACACCTACAGAATCGGGGTGTCTATTCGGTATTCTTTATCGTACCAAAGAAAAACGGAGAGGTAAGAGCTATACTGGACTTACGATGGCTCAACCGGTACATAAAGCGCCGCAAGTTCAAGATGGAAACCCTGAAGACAACAGTAGGAGCTATCCGGAAGGAGGACTTCCTGACCTCGATCGATCTTTCAGAGGCATACCTTCACATACCGATACGACAGTCTCACCGCAAATACCTCAGATTTGCATACAATGGAGACCATTACCAATACAGGGCGCTACCGTTCGGGTTGAAGTCTTCACCGAGGGTGTTCACCAAGGTGTTGGTGACATTGGTAGCAGTGCTCCGGGTCCAAGGGATTGCCCTGTCTCCATACCTGGACGACCTGCTGATAAAGGCTCCCTCATTACCTGCGGGAAGGACAGCGACACAGGAAACGACCCGGTGCCTTCAGGAGCATGGGTTTGTGGTCAACTGGAAGAAAAGTTGCATCATCCCTACACAAAGAATCAATCACCTGGGAGTGTTCATAGATACAACAAGGGACAGAGCCTTCTTGTCCGGAGAGAGACAACAAAAGATTTCCACGATGGTAAAGGCGATACAAAGCAGAAAGAAAGTGGAAGTCATGTTTCTAGCGAAACTGCTCGGCATGATGGTGTCATGCCAGGACATTGTGAGCTGGTCTCGCTTCCACACTCGCCCGCTCCAAACCTTTCTACGTCCGTTCCAGAAAGTCATAACTCACAAACAAAGGAAGTGGGTGACGATAACAGAGTCCCTCAGGGTGGAGCTGAATTGGTGGACGGAGCCTGCCAGATTCAGCGACGGCGTGCCGCTCAGAGAACCAAAGAGATCCATCGTGACTACAGATGCGAGTCTGTCGGGATGGGGCGCTTATATGACAGGCAGGATGTGCCAGGGTACCTGGACAAAGGAAGAAAGGAACCAAAGCATAAACTTGTTAGAGCTGAGAGCCATCAAGTACGGACTATGGGAGTTGCAGGAGGATCTGCTACATCAACATGTGCTGATAAGAACGGACAACATGACGGCAAAGGCCTACATAAACAGGCAAGGAGGGACCAGGTCTCCAAGATTGAGCAGAGAGACAGAGGAGATTTTCCAATGGGTGGAGTCACGTCTCCTGTCCATAAAGGCAGTGCATCTAGCGGGGAAACAGAACATAGTGGCAGACTGGCTGAGCCGACATTCAGTGGACCAAGCAGAGTGGAGACTGCACGATCAAGTATTCAGACAGATATGCTGGAGATGGGGGACGCCGGAAGTGGATCTATTCGCGACGGCATCAAACAGGCAGGTCACAAAGTTCTTCGCCAGGTGGGAGGAAAAGGCAGCCATCGGAACCGATGCCTTAAGCGAGGACTGGCCTCGTGCCCTGCTTTATGCTTTTCCACCGGTCAGCATTCTCAGCAGAGTGGTACAGAAGATCGTGGAACAAGAGGCGGAGGTGATCTTGGTGGCCCCTTATTGGCCACGGAGACCGTGGTTTCAAGAGGTCATGAGACTATCGACAACAGACCCATGGGAACTGCCCCACAGGTCGGACCTGCTGAAACAAGGAGATATACTACACCCAGACCCGGCGTCATTAAGACTGACAGCTTGGCGGTTGAGTTCGACCAACTGAAGAGGTGTGGCTACGCCGAGGAGGTGATACAGACCATGTTGGCCTCCAGGAAGGACTCAACTAACAAGAGCTATGACAGGACTTGGCAGGTGTTCTCCAGTTGGTGCATGGAACGGAAACGTACTGCTCTGACTGCGTCCATCAAGGACATTTTGCTTTTCTTACAAGAGGGGTTGGATAAGGGACTAAGCACTAGTACCCTAAAGAGACAACTGGCAGCCATCTCAGCTGTGAGGGGATCTAGGAAAGGGGGCTCCCTCAATAAACACCCTCACATAAGACGTTTTATACGGGGAACTATGCTCTTAAATCCTCCACAAGTACATAGGTTCCCTACCTGGAATCTGAATGTGGTGCTTTCTGCACTTACGAAGGAACCGTTTGAGCCCATGGCGCTCTGTCCCCTTAGAGAGCTCACTCTAAAGACCATTTTTCTAGTGGGACTAACGTCCGCTAGAAGGGTATCGGAGATACGGGCACTGTCTGTGAATAGGGAACTTTGTATTTTCCATGCTGACAGGGTAGTCCTGAGGCCCGATCCGACTTTTATTCCAAAGGTGAACTCCGAGTTCCACAGGGGTGAGGACATAGTGTTGCCTTCTTTTTGTCCAAATCCTACTCATAGCAAGGAGAGGGAGTGGCATAAATTGGATGTTCGGAGGGCCCTGAGCTATTACATTGACAGGACTAAGACTAGCCGTAAGGTGGAGAAATTGTTCGTCTCCTTTAGGAAGAGTTCTTTAGGGGAACAAGTGTCGACTGCAACCCTGAGTAGATGGATTCGGGACTGTATTGTTCTGGCCTATAGGACAAGTAAAAGGTCCCCTCCTGAGGGGATTACTGCCCATTCAGTAAGGGGGACTGCTGCGTCAGCGGCATATAGGGCTTTTCCAACACTGGAAAAGATATGCAAGGCGGCTACCTGGAAATCGGTGCACACTTTCACCAAACACTACAAGGTAGATCAGCTGGCCTCCGCGGAAGCGGCCTTTGGGAGGAGAGTGCTACAGCACGTCCTGGAGGCCTAGAGTAGGAAATTACCCACCCGGTAGTTCACTGCTGGACATATGTCCCACGAGTCTGACTGACCCACTCCTGGACCAATGGGAGAATGGAAGATTTGTGTTCACTCACCGTGAAGCTTCCTTTCTCCGTGGTCCAGGAGTGGGTCAGTCAATACCCACCCAGTAGTTGTTAGATTGGGAGGGGGTATCCTAACGGATGTAGTTGGATAGTTTGGTCAGGAAGTTTTTGTCAAGTTTATACATGTTATCAGTATGTTATGAGCAGGTTACAAGATGGAAGGTGGCTTCTGTGGTGTACTGCATGGAGATAATGGGCTTGGAAAAGAACTGGAGGTCCAGGGAAGAGCCCCTCCTACATGGAATTGCAAAGCCAATCCGACCCTGCACCAGAGGAGGAGCTACTTCCCACGAGTCTGACTGACCCACTCCTGGACCACGGAGAAAGGAAGCTTCACAGTGAGTGAACACAAATCTTCCATTCTCTCATACTGAGACCCTGTCAAGGGGAGATGTTGGAATATGCTTGTGTACTCTTGCCACCATTTTTCTGGAACAGGAACAGAAAAAAATCCCATGTATCTTTGGTGTCAAATGAAATGTTGAACTGTTATCACGAGAAAACAGTGTAGCCTATTATGGAAATGTGTGTGTTATGTTCTATCAAGTTGCTTCCAACTAGGGTTGTAAGCCTCTACAGCCTTGCTCCACTCTTGCAAATGGAAGACCACGGCTTCCTTTATTAAGTCAATCCATCTCATTTTGGGTCTTCCTCTTTTCCTACTGCCTTCAGCTTCCCCTAGAATTATTGCTGAACACTTCAATAAAATAAAAATTCTGTCAGATTGTATTTAGGGGAAAGGTTCAGATGTCTAGCAGCAAGGTTAGTACAAGCAAGCAAATGAGGATAGGAGAAATAGGGCGTTTAAACACTTCCAAGAAAATTCAAAAGCAAGATGCTACTATAAGAGCAATAAAGAACAAAAAGTACTAATAAAGGCTAAGTTCACTGCCACAACTGTATATACAGAGCATAAAATTTTGTTGCTATTAAAGGTGAGAAAGCATAAGACAAAACTGTCTTGTATTAGACATTTAAAAGAAAACAGTAACTAAAAAATGCCAATTGCAAGATGTCGAAGCAAGAAACAAAAGCCAGTTTTAGAACAATATACAGGACAGGTGAACGGTTATTTAAATGATCCTAACCCCTCAGAAGAAACTGAATTTACTACTTCCTGATTTCTACTAACTATCTGTAACCTCAAAACCTCCTCATTTAATATATTTCATTTACAAAGAAACCATCTCCCAAAGTTCAAGGAAACCACCCCCAACCCCAATCTTATTTTAATGTCATATATAACAGGAAGATACAAATCAGAGAGATAAAGCATTTTTTTTAAAAAAAGAAGCTGATTGGTTAAATCCAATCAAGTCCTCCCATTTTGGATAAGGCATTTACATTACTAATTAGAGGTCACTTTGTGGTTTCTACATTAAAGGGTTTTCTTGCTATCTTTAAAGAAGTCAAAAGGGGGAGAAAACAGAACAGTTGCCTGTAGCACTGAGAATACGTAACAACACAGAAGGCTCCTTCATAGACATCACTCGCTTCTGGGATGGAAGGATCAACTGTCAGCTATTATGATGATTTTATTAGCACAGAGGCTCCTGATGACTACTGCCCAGGGGTGCAATTGCCTTACAAAGGTATTTTCCTGCCTGTGCTATATGCCACTGTGTTCTTGGTGGGCATTGTGGGCAATGGCCTTCTGATGTGTGCCCTGATTATCAAGCGACGTGCCCAGAGGTTGATTGACATCTTCATTGTCAATTTGGCAGCCTCTGATTTCGTTTTCCTTATTACATTGCCCTTTTGGGTAGACAAGGAGATGTCCTCCGGGATTTGGAGATCAGGCTCATTCATCTGCAAAGGTAGTTCCTACATCATCTCTGTCAACATGTATTGCAGTATTTTCCTTCTCACCTGCATGAGTGCTGATCGGTATCTGGCCATCATACATCCATCAGTGGCCAGGAGGATCAGAACAAAGCTCTATTCTATCATCCTTTGCATCTGTGTCTGGATTCTGTCGTGCCTGCTAGGGTTGCCTACCCTTCTTTCCAGAGAACTGGAGGAAAACGATGGCAACACATACTGCAAAGACAAGAAAGTCACATCCACTAATCGGATTGGGTCACTGTTTCTGCTAATTTCGGCTTTCTTTTTCCCACTGTTGAGCATCTTGCTGTTTTACTGCTCCATCACCAGGAAACTCTGCATGCATTATAAAAAAGCTGGAAAACATAACAAAAAGCTGAAGAAATCCATCAAAATTGTCTTCATTGTGGTAATTGCCTTTGTTTTCTCATGGGCCCCTTTCAACATTTTTAAATTTCTGTCTGTGGTGTCTGGCATTCAGGAACTCAAGCCGCCTTTCTGCCTTACCTACGAAGTTGCCTACTTGGGTATGGAACTGAGTGGCCCCTTTGCATTTGCCAACAGCTGCACCAACCCTTTCATTTACTTCTTTTTTGATGGCTACATCCGTACGGCCATGTTGCAATGCATGCTTCCATGCCTGAAGGCCCACAGCCCTGGCACTAGTTCTGACACCATGGACACGTGCCTCAGCTACTCTTTGACTGTTCATGGAGAAGATGTTTCTAGGAGGAGAAGACGGTCACTTTCGCTCTGAGGAGACCATTAATTCTGAAGGATCTACATCAAGACAGAAGGGAGTAAAAAATGATGGGGGGTGGAAGAACAGAATGTGCAAAGCTGAATAAATAGCCATAATATCATAGTACTTTTGTCATGTTTCATACCTTTAATTATATAGCTATATATGAGATTTTATTGGCATATATGCTGTAATTAAAATAACGATGGGTTCCTGAAGGCAGCTTAAAAACTAATAAGAAGATCATAGGTATGCCTCAGAAATTATTGCAAACTACAGCTGAATCAGACCTCCTTTTAATCTCATCAAGAGCTTGCAATGAAAACTTGTTAATGCTTATTACCATAGAGATTAGTTCAAAATGCATTGTTTGATAAACTCCTTGTCTTTTCCAGTTCTTGTTGTAATACTGAATATATGAACCTTGCAAACTCCACTCCTTGTCTTCTTTAGACTTGTGTTTGCTATTCTTTATTCCACATTAAAACAGTCAAAAAATATAAATGCTGTTTCTGTTCGAATAACATTAGTATAGTTTCTGGAAGGTCTCTTACAAGTAAAAATGCACAACATAAAATAAAACAGAGTCTCTATAAGTGTTTCAGTAGTGATTCGTATTTGTGCATCTTATTTTCAAGTGTGTAACAATCATAGAAAGTGAATGACTAGACATTCAAATGTAAAAGAACAGCTAAGCATTATTTTTAAGAAAGGGATCCAGAGAAAGCAAAATCTATAGACTTCAGAGTAAATGCTGGGGGATTTGTCAGTAGTAGATGCTTCTTTTGGTCTTGCACATTACTCAGAAGGAGATTGGCTGTTGTCTGATTTTGAGAATAAAATTAGTTTACAAGTTACCATTCATTTTAAGTGTTGCGCTTCTAGTATTTTTATGGAAGAAACAAAACTTACACCTAGAACAAGAATTATAATAAACCAATGGTCTATCGCTCACAGGCTCATTTCTAAAAAATGAACAGTTCTTTAAAATTCTAACCATGCAAACTTATTGCAGAGTTTCTCCAACCTAAACCCACTGATCAAGCTACATGGGATCAAACTGTAAATTACCTTGGGAAGTCAACTTGGAACATTTGGGGTGTTTCTAGCTAGAATTTTTAAAAATTTTGGGGAACTGAATACAGATTATCAATGTGTTTGCCTTGAATTAAAACCTTTGATAAATACGCTAATGTCTGTGAATTTATTCTCAGAGTTTGTACCTTCAGAACAAAATGCCACTGAAATTTTGTGTTAGGATATTGTTTCTGAAAATATACTGGATTTGTTTTTAACCCACTCACAATGTACTGGGAGACTTGTTGTAAGCCTACCATGGGCACTTTTGGAAACATGAGAAAGGGTAGTGTACTGGGTTTCCAGGCATGGCCTAGCAATCAGCAGGAGAATGAGGGCCAAGCTACACATGACGAATGACACTTGAACGGCAAGTGGATTGAGTGGAGGGCAAGTGAACAGGGAGAAATACACTTGCCGTTCAAGTGTCATTCGTCATGTGTAGCTTGGCCCTGAGGGATGGGTGGGGATCTGGGACATTGCCAGTGACAGTGTGTTATCACATCCAAGAAAAACCCAGAAGTAAAATCATACCTCTTTAGAAATCATCAGAAACTCTACAACAAAAACATGGTGTTTGTCTGGTGATCCCTAGAATGATCACTTCCAGCTTTTTCCTGAAAGTGATATCACACTATCAACCAACAGCAATTTTTAAAAAATTATTTTTCTCCTACCAGACACATCAACCGCTGTCATTCAACACAAAATGGACGAGGACCGGGGGCAGGGGAGGGGGGGGTTGCATGACCAGTAACAAAATGCCTACCCTGCGGAGCAGGATTTTCTCTGTGCTTTGGGAAGTAGGTACTGTTTGGCTTCAGTTTTCAAAGAAAAGGTAGAGTCTCCTCCATGTGTGGCCATAATGGGAAGTTGCCAAGCCCTGAGGCATAAGAAAGTCTGTATCTATGGCTGATTCAAAGAAACTAAATTGGTAAGGCTTCTGGCCAGGATGAGTCCAAAGCTTTGCTAATCGGCCAGTTAACAAGGAACATTGCAAACCCTTTCTATTCATTTCTCTTCCGTTCAAGACCCTTTTGATTTTGTCCAAGGCTCAACAAGCAAGGGTGTGCTGGGAATCACACCAGCAGGAGTCACTGAACCTATAGGCACCACAGTGAAAAGAAACGTTAGTGTGAACCAGAAGCAGATTGGGAAGCTAAAATGGCCATGGAGAAAGCCAGGCTGGGTGGCTCCCGCAGCGTTACAAGCCAGCCCTGCACCAGCAACCCCTGGGAGCTTCTGAGGGCAGAGCATAGGGAGGGGGAGCATTGCTGATGCAACATCACTGCATGAACAACAAATGCCCAGTTGTCAGTGGCCCTCCAGGGCAAAGATCCACCAAGACTTTTCACTGTAAGTTAAACAGCCTTTCTGCCCTTGGTGTGAACTAAGCTGTATACACAATAAGGCAACAGTCATTTTGAGACTGCTGAAAAAGATAAACTGAATTCGTGCTACCTTCTCTTTGTGCAGTCGTGCCATATAAATAATCATGCGGAGGAGCTGAGTAATAATGTGAACCAGTTCTCAATCTGCTTTTTGCTCTCCGATGCTTGCTCCGTTAAGCAGTGAACTCCTTAACTGCAATAAACACATGTAAGTCGGATGCTTAAATAATATAGTACAGAAACAAAAGGCTAATTTTTCAAATGTCCAGTGCAGTTGGTTTTACTCGGAGTAATAACAGCCATTCTTGACAGAAGAAATTATTTAGCATAAGCCCTTTGTTAGTTGGAATATATATATATATTTAGAGGATGGAGCCTGGAGAGGTCAGTTGGGGGAGCAGAGGGGCCTTGGCAGGTTGTAATGCCATAGAGTCACTCTCCATAGCAGCTGTGTTTCTCCAGGAGAACTGACCTCTGTCATCTGGAGATGAGTTGTAATTCTGGGAGATCTCCAGCCACCACCTGGAGGTTGGGAAACCTTTTTATTGTTGAGGATGTACAGGATTCCGGCATGCTTAATGTTCAGGTCTTTCTCAGATCAAATGAACTTTTGTGCCATGTTTCAGCAGGAATCAAATAAAAGCCTATTTAAGTTGCTTATAAGAATCCAGATTACATGGCATATGCCTTCTTTTAGTCACAGGATGAGATAAAGAAAAACCAAGCTGAAAATATGAATGGCATATTTTGTGTGTGTGGTCAGAACTGAAACTTGGTCAGTGGTTTGAAATTAAATCTTCAAGCTGGCACTCTGCTAGGCAAAATGATGTGATGCCATTGATAACTGCAAACAGGAACAAATGCATAACAGAGGCCTTTGTTGTGGTCTGTTAAGGTTAGAAAGGTCTCTCTCCTGCCTCACTGTGCCAGTGAACTTATGAATCATGTAGTTCATAGGAAAAAAGAAAGGGGTGACATAAAGACATATTCAATTAAATATCTTTTAACCTGTTAGATTTTATGTATGTATCTTCAAGGTCCAATTAAATATAGTATTTGAATGAATTTCTCTCATGTCACATTGGCAACGTCAGTTATTTTGACTTTCACTGCAGTTCACTAGTTAATTTTAATTGATTAATTGGGAGATCATAGGGTTTTCATAGAGGGAGCTAGAGAAGATCCTTAAAGATAAAGATGTCTCTTTGGGAACCAAGATCAAGATAATCCAAACAATGGTATCCCCATTACTATGTATAGATGTGAAAGTTGGACAGTGAAGAAAGCTGACAGGAAGAAAACTGACTCATTTGAAATGTGGTGCTGGAGGAGATTTTTGTGGATACCATCGACAGTCAAAAGACAAATAAGCGGGTTCTAGATCAAATCAAGCCTGAATCCTCCCTAGAAGCTAAAATGACAAAACTGAGGCTATCATACTTTGGTCACATCATGAGAAGACAAGATTCTCTGGAAAAGTCAATGCTAGGATAAGTGGAAGGCAGTAGGAGAAGAGGAAGATCTAAAATGAGATGGCTTGATTCAATAAAAGAAGCCATGTCCTCCAATTTGCAGGATCTGAGCAGGTCTGTTAATGATAGGACATTTTGGAGGTCTTTTATTCATTAGGTCACCTAAATCAGAGGTGACTTGACAGCACATAACACACACAATTTGGAGATTTATACTCAGCTTTCTTCCCTAGCGTAGAAGAAGCAGTTTACACCATCATTCTTCCCACCTCATTTTTATCCTCACAATAACCCCGTGAGATCGGTTAGGCTGAGAGAGTGAACAGCTAAAGGTCACCTGGCAAGCTTCCATGGCAGAATGAAGATTCCAATTTGTGTCTCCCAGACCCTAGTTTGACACACTAACCAGTGCATTACATTGGCCAATGTGTCTGTTCTTGCTTTTGGCATATTGCAGTCAGGAAGGATCTCTGAGTCTCTTCCAGCTCTGCAATGCAGGTAACAAAATTAAGACCACTGTCAACTGCACAGCTTTGTAACCCGAACATAACTCAATTTGAAGTGCTCTAAGGAGGAATGATACCAAACCAGGCAACGTATATCCATGGACATGTCTGAAGAGAGACATTGCACATCACTGTGTGGTGAAGAATACCAAGCTCAATTCCACTCACAACATGGAAGATGCTTGATTTTACTGTTATCAGAGAAAAAGGATTAAAAACAGAGCACATCACCATTCATTTCTTTGCTTTGCATCAAAGCTACAATGAACGGGGGCAGGGAGACTGGCCCTTTGTGCTACCAGGAAAAGCTCCTAGTGGGCAAGTCCTGAAGAAGCACTGGTGATCAGGAGCAAGTGAAGCTATTGGCTGGGTCTGAATTTTAAATGATCAGCTGGTAGTCAGCAAGGGGGGGAATCCTCCCCTGCTGCCTGCCAGCTGATCGTTTAAAGGGTCCTGCCCCTTGCAAGTGGCAGGAAAGGGCCCTTTAAATGATTAAATGCCCCTTTCGTTGCCGGAAAGGGGCATTTAAACCCCATGAACCACGAACTGGTTCGTAACTGGGCTAATTCTGTGCCAGTTCGTGGTTCGTTGTTCGTGGAAACACCATGAACCCCATGGTTCAGTTTTTTCTGGTTCATGCTCATGTCTACTCTAGTACCAGACTGGGTATATAGATGCCTCACTTTGTCAGAGCTAGAAGCTTCTCTCCACCTTCTCCTCTTTCTATGCCTTCTGTCCCTCTGTGTCCCTCTCCTTGTGGTCTTGCAAGAAGCAACATGCTTCTGCAGTGCTCTCCTGTGTAAGACACACACACACATGATCTCGTACTTCCACTCATGTGCAGCTGGATTAGCTGGCCCCTTGTGTTTGTTTCTTCTATTACTACAAAAATACAAGTGAATGTGAATCAGCTTCAGTAAAAGTAATTTTTATCTCTTCCAATATACTGGCTTGAAGAGTGTTTCACCACAGAATTCCACTCCTTTCTGACTGCAATTTTGCTATATTAACAATGGTAACATTAAGAGTAACAGCAGCTGCTATATACAACTGGAATGACTTGAGAGAAATATAGAAGAGTGTGAGAAATTTTAGTGAGAAGTTTTGGGCTTCCCCCAACTATGGTGTACAGGCATCAGAGTTAAATCTGAGTCAATTGCCACCAAACAATGAGTAATCTTACAGCACGAAGACAAGTGATGACTCATTTCTCACTTCAACAGAGAATAAAGAAATACTTGTTGCTTGAAAGGTTTTTTTCTCTCATGGATGCTTGCTTGCCCTTTTTTCAAAGAAAGCAAGAAGCATTTTTCTAGGGTCACACTGGGGTGCAACCCAAGCTGGTGAGAAAAGGAGGAAGGAAACTATGCAAATAAAAAAGAATCACATACTCAAGAAAATAAATCACATAGAGAACTTTTGAAAGATAAAAGTGTTAGCAGGCACTAGAACTCATGAGAATTAGAAGACAAGCAAATAATATATTGATGAGCGCTTTCTCATTGTTTATTTCTTCAAATGCAGAACAGCTATAATTCTCATAGACATTCAGGTATAACATTGTCTAGGCTACCTTTCTTTCAGCTATGCTTGGACCAAGCCAAACAAGTGGAGAGAGCACTTCTATGGATCAGACTCCCTGAAGCCATTTTCCGTCCTGATTCATGCCAACCCACTGTTAAACTTTCATGGGTATAATTTTTTCAGGTCTGAATAGCCTGTAAAAAATTCACAGCATTCACTGGCCCTTATTTGTTAGCATGGAAGGTACAGAGAATCATGTTCTGAGCTGTCATAAACGCCTCATTTTCCCAAAACATCATCATCAGCAAAATGTGCTGGTTCACAATATAAGCTGCTATCCAGTAATACTTCTGATAAGATTTTGGTAACCAGCAATGAACCACTGGACCAGTGGCTGCAGAGCAAGTATTCAATGTGTGCAAGGACCACTATCGCTCCCACTGCTACCCTAATACCCAATACCAGATCTATTTGGAACAAAACTGCATGCCTTACTGGGATGTTGCAGAAGAGAAACATGGTTGGAGGAAGATTATGTGGTGTGTATGTCCCAAAAACTAACTCCACCTGGCTATGCAATACTACCCCAACCATGCCTTGGTGGCTGGGGAGGAGTAGTTCCTATTATTCTTTGTGAGTCCTTTAACTTTCATAGACTTCCAGTGCAAGCTATAGCAGGCATTGCCTGTATGCTCCTTTCATTGGGAACTAGATTAGATGTTCTGCTTATTTACTGTCCACTCAGGTCCCCAATAAGCCCCTTTCTGAATTGGCAAAGATGATCTCAGATGTAGTGTTGGAGACACCTAGACTGATTATTCTGAGGGACTTCAACATCCATGCTGAATGCTCTACATCACGGCCAGCCCAGGAATTCTCTGCTTCCCTGGTGGCCCTGGGCTTCTCTCAAATAGTGACAGGTCCCACACATGAAAGAGGTCACACTTTGGACTTGATATTTTGCACTGAGACTTTGAAGGGGGGCCTTGCTTGGGGCTGTAGATACAAAGCTCTTCATAGCTGTGGTCCATTGTATCTATGGGACCGACTCTCTCCCTATATTCCACCATGGGAATTTCACTCATCTGAATAGGGCCTTTTGCAAGTACCACCCTTCATATGGGCAAAATTAACAGCTGCCCGTACATGGGCATTTTCTATGATGGCCCCCAATTTATGGAATGGCCTCCCTGAGGAAGTTAGGAAAGCTCCCGTTCTCCTGGCCTTCCATAAACAATGCAAAACTAAATTGTTCAAGAGAGCTTTTTGCTCATATGGGAGGGCTGTACTTTAAGGAAGTGGTTTAAAGAGATCCATCAGTAAAAGGATACAGAACCCATCAGAACAGGGATAAGAGGGGACTGTAGAGTTCACTACTATTTCTGTAAACAATGAGGGACTATAGAATTCACTACTATTGCTGTAAATGGTGACGGACTATAGACTTCACTACTAGACATGGACATGGACTGGGGAAAAGCCACAGACTGTTGGTCCATGGTCCATCATGTTTCATGAACCATTCACGGATTGGCCCCAGTTCGCGGACTGGTTTGTTGGTCAATGGTTCGTCACTTCCAGGGGCCCTAGCACCGCTCCCTTTGCACTTGCACTTTGCGAGATGCCAAACTCACAGCATGTCTTCAGCAGGTTCTCCTCCAGCCACTCTCCAACGTTGGCCAAGATTGCATTTCGGACAGACCCCCAAAGCAGCAACCCCCAGAAAACTTCCAGTACATAGAATAGGAGCCGCAAACACCAATTGACTTGCATTGGCTTGCAGCAGTTGGCAGAGCCCTAGGCTAGCCCAATACCCCACAATCAAGTAAGAATTGAAAAGGGGGGAAAGAGACAGAAGAGTGAGCCCTCAAGGAGACCAATAAGCTTGCACCCAGAGCCTGACTGCAGCTCTGAGTCTGGGTTGGGGCACAGCCCTAGGCTATCCCACTGCACTACAAGCAAATAATAACTGGGGGAAAAAGGAGAAACAAGAGTGAGCCCTCAGCACTATGTACTCCACCTTGAGTCTCAATAAGAAAGGTGGAATATAAATGATGTGAATAAAATAAAAATAAATCTTGCTTTGTGCTGAAACATACATCTCTGGTTTGTTCAGTGCTTCTCTTGACTATACTTGAGAAAGTAGAGAAACAATGGAGCTAGTTTTGTTAAGTCCCATACTATCACCACACAGGTTTTGCACTGCTTCATGAAATGGACAAGGTTTGACAATGGGACAGAAGAAATGCAGTGTAATGATTTCAAGTACATGTGTGCATGTATCTCTAAATGCTTGGTGTGAGATAGGTGAAGAGTGGGGGTGAAAGAGAGGGATATGATTGGCTGATGACTGAGAGTGGGCAGAGTAAATGCAGTTTGAGACTGAATATGTTGAAGTGTTTTATGAGAGAAATATAACCTGTGTGGAACCTGAACTGAGCATGTTTGTGAAAGGACCCTCAGTCAGGGAAAGAGAGGCCAGCTGTGTGCTGCCTGAGCAGGTTTCATATTTCTGTGAATAAGAGAAAAAGAGGCTAGCTGTGTGCTGCCTGAGGAGTTTTATGTGAGAGAAATATAGAGCCTAGAGAAAGAGACTAACTGTGTGTGAAGCCTTACAAGAGATCTGTGTGAATGAGTTTAAATGAAGTAACATTAAGAACTAAGCACTACTTTTATGAAACCAATACGCTTCTTGAAAAATAAACATTTATTTTGTTTTGTTATATCCCAGTGTAGCTGTCATTGCTATATCCCATTCATATCCTCAGGGCCACATAGAACCACGAAGGAGCCTGATGCTTAAACATGTTACCAAAGGGGAAATTTGAATAAAATATTTTGGAATAATATATTCCTGGTGGCAGCAAACTACCCAGAGGGTGTAAGGGGAAGATTAAAAGAAAAATCTACCCCAAAGAAAGTACAGGTCATAACATGCAGGCAAAGAAAGCCCCTTCAAAAGTATTGCCTGTCACCAAAGTACTATTTACAAGGATTCCTTTCATACAGCCAAGGGACTTCCAGAGTGGCTTTTTAAAAATAATTTTAAACACCACTGGTTTAAAATCTTTGATTCCCCTCCTCTTAACTTTAAAGGTTCTCCACCCCTCTATGCATGTCATGTATGAATATTATTAATGTGTCACTTGTGGAAACATGCTAGGTAAAAAAGTGGCCCATTTAATGTACATTCTGTTGCTTTTTGCTCAAAGGAATTATTGCAAGAGCATCAGAAAAGGTGATTTAGTGTTGATTATATACACACAGGAAAATGGACACTCCACTGAAACCAGCCACGTATAAGGTGTTGTCTTATTTAAACAGCTGAAGTTGTGAGTAGAGAAAAGAAGGTGAAACAAACATGTGAGGCTGGCTGACTGATGAGTAGTAACGGATGTTTTTGCCTTTGAGGTGTGGTGAGCCTTTTCTACCACCACAAACTGAAGCCTATTAAATCACTCACTATTTACAGGCATATTTACATGTGTGCGCATGTTGTAGCCTCCTCCTTCCTCTTTCCAGTGGAGATGGGATTTATACATGCAGCATATATTAATATGGCCATGGATCATTATTTGAAGATCACATCAGCGGCAAACAGACTAAAAGAATAGTAACCATATACGTTATGGGTTGGCAGTTTTATGGGTTTGGCCATTTTCACTGATTCCCAGGTTCCACTACAGAGCCCCCTCATATCATTCCCCCTGCAGCAGCATTTTGAGATCAGAGGGTTGCAGTGGGAAGGGGGAGGCAGGAAAGTTTTGCGCTGCTAGTGGAAAACTTAGTCAAAATTAAAAACTTTAAGAAATGGGACCAATGAGCCTGAAGTACTGCCTACTCCTTTACAAACCAAACCAACCACTACTTTCATCTTCCGAGGCCCTGCTTCAGGTGCCTCCGCCTTCTGAGATTAAGCAGGTGGCTGGCAACCCAGGAAAGGGCCTTCTTAACAGTAGCACCAAAACTCTGGAACGCTCTCCAGGCAGATTCGCCTCACCTGTCCCCTTCTGTTGCCATCTTCCACCAGCAGGTGAAGCCTTTTTTTTCCTTTGGTGTTTCCTCAATGATTCCTCCTTCCTGGCCAATGTTTTGTTATTTTAATGTCTTTGTGTGTATTTTAGTTCTTTCTTTTTTTACTGTGTTGAGTTTTTTTTGTTGGTTTTAAAAATACGAGTAATTTATGATTTAATGTGTTAGCTGCCTTGGCAGCTCTTGTGAGGGCAGAAAGACAGGATATAAATTTTGTAAAATAAACAATTTTTAATTTTTTAAAAATACATTCCTCCAAACTGCAACCTGACTCCAGCTGTCCCCTTTGTAACACCCCTCTCACACCTTCTGACCTGGAGATAAGGGCTGGTGGATTTTCATTCTCATTTGTCTCTCATAAAGTGCCTTTGTCTTGAAAGCTTATACCCTGGAAAATTTTGTTAGTCTTTAGGGAGCTACAGGACTTAAATTTAATAGAAAAAGAAAACTAACACAGCTATTCACCTGAACCTATCTGTATGCTCCTGCTGCATTCAGTCTCAACAGAGAACGAGTTGAAATATATGATAGCTCTTCCCACACAACAGGTTGTTTGCACTGAGTAAAGAGTCTTTCTCTTCTGAAACAAGTCTGAGTAGGAGGGAGTCCTTAAATCCAAAGCAATATGCTGAAAGCAAGCAGGCTGGCACACCATGTATGTACATCTTCCATTCCAAGCCTACTTTGATGGCTAAGAGAACCAGAGGAGACTTTCTTAACATATGGAGCTTGAGGCACTGGTGTGATTTCTCCTGAGATTCAACACAATGTAATTGGTCTTTTTGGAAAGAATATGTCATTTTTGCCCCTAGACTTCTGCATAGCTGCCAGTGAAGTTCATTTTAATGTACATGGATAATTAGAAGATACTTTATTCAATGAGCACTAAGTTTCTTTCTAAAAAGCATCACACTTTAAAACACTGCCCATTTAACCCACCATTTGGAAGATTAGCAACATTAAAGTAAACTAGGGTCTAGGTGCATGATAGCATCAACTAATAGACAGAGCAGAAAAATGAAACCACGTATGTCCCGCAGTATGTGAAACAGTCCACAGTTTTGACTGCTTCAGGGTAGTTGCTTCTTTCAGAGTTTCTGATCTCCACAATTGCAGAAAGAAGTCTGAAAACATGATAGCAATACATCCTAAATGCCCAGGGGAAGGAAAAACACAAATCAAGGCAAGTAAAAGCTAAAAACTATTTTATTCCAAATGGCACTTTATCAAACAAAAAATCTTAATAAAGAGTTAAGGCATTGAATCATGGCCCCTCTCCACATTTTAAGTGAATTATTCCAGGGCACAGGTATCACAAAGAACCATATCTACTAACTGAACATTATTTATTTGGATATTTATATCCTGCTTTTCTCCCCAGTGGGAACCCAAAGCAGCATACAGCATAATTTCCCCTTCTTCCATTTTACGCTCCCAAGAGCTGCTCTGTGAGATAGATGATGCTAATAGTGTGTTACAGGACCAAGATCACCCAATTAGCTTCCATGGCAGAGTGGGGATTCAAACCAGCATCTCCCAGATGCTAGTTTAACACTCAGGATCAGGCTCTGTAGACTCTCTGTGTGGAACGAGCTCGTGCACGTGCATAAGATAATGGGGAGCAGAACCTGATACCGCAGAAAGTACTGCAATGGAAAGCCCTCAGCTTTGGGTGCTTTTTGAGCTGGGGAGAAGGCTGCCACCAGGTGGTGCTGAACAACCTCTGTGCACATACAACACTTTGATCCTGGCCCCACTAATTACATTTGACTAAATACATTAGCTACATCCCAAAGCATTTTTTTTAATATTTCAAGCATGGTAAACAACCATTCACTAGAGCAAGCACTGCTGTAATAAAAAGCAGATGGTATACACAAAATTCTTTCTAAACTGCTGTTTTCAAGAAGGGATTGCAGCCAATGGCTTCTTCCTTATTTCAACCTGTAGTGCTCACCTGTGTGAAGTAGAGTTTAGCTGCTACATAGGAAATGCCATTTTGGATAATGAAACTTCAAGACTGTTCTGACCACACAAGCAACCCAAAGCGATCAGTTGAAGGACCGCCTTTTTGTTGTTTTGTTTTTAAGGGGCACCAGTGAAGCTACGTACAATCTGAGGAGGAGCAACCCAGCAATCTCTGGTGTATTGCAGTAGTTCCTGGGACTCCTTTCTCGCCTTTAGAGCTTTCCCAATGCCCTTGCTGTAATCTTGCTACATGAATATGGAGACTGTACAACTTGGTGAAACTTTTAACTTTCAGACATATTACTTTCATCACTATCAGCTTCGTTTACTGTTCACCTTTCTCTTTGGGACTCAAGTCGGTTTACAAATATGAATAAGAAGAACTATTCAGTCAGTCAGTAAGCAAATGTAATTGATAAAAGTATGATATGTAATTGCTGAAAGTACGATAAAAACATCTGAATCTAACAGCACAGATTCCTTGTACAATAGAATAATGCAATGGGGCTGGGGAAATTACAGATATGAAAAAGCCTAGTCAGTCAGTCAGCAAATGGGGCGCAAAATTTGATAAACCAGTTGTATCCTACCTTCGATGGAGCTTTTCTCCAAATTAAGTGGCTCTTTCAACAGAAAGCACCAAACTTTGTTTACTGGAGTGTAAGCCAGTGGCATCTTTCTAACCTGAGTGTTTCCCCACTTCCCTCTCTGTTCCTCAGCCCCTTCTCTGCTTTCCAGAAAACCATTATTGGAGTCATAGGATCCTTGCAGAGGAACAGCCATGCCTGTTGGTGCGCTGGAGTGAGAAAGGACAATGCAATGAAACTGACCCCTTTCTGCAGTGGAGGAGTGTGTGCGGAAGAGGAAGGAGGAGATATCTCACCTCTTTTCCTTCATCACTTCAGTGCTGCCCTTCTACATCCATGCAGCTATTCCTCTGCATGTGTCCCATGACATCTTTCTGGGGGTCAGAAGGGGCTGCAGGAATGGAGAGGAACAGGGGAAAATCCAGCAATCTACGTGTGGGGAAGTAGGATATTACGCATTCCCTAATTCTCCAAAGGGGGAGCACTCTGATACTGAACAAACATGGATGTCCAGCTTGCAGTGCATTCCATTTTTTCTGCTGCTGACCACTGAGGTAGCTTCATAAAATACTGTTTCAGGAGAAACTGGAAACTGCTCAATTCCCTGCTAAAGCGAGTGGCTCCTAACGGTTGCTTCGTATGTAGTAACTTTCTTCTGTGGAACTCATCCTTCACTGTAGGAAAAAATGCAACTTGTCACCTCTGAAGTAGCAGGCAATGTGTATTTTGCTATGAATGCACAGATTGGACAACAAAATTATTTGCATGGCATGTCATGCAAGCCTTTTGTAGGGAAAACATCACGTGTGAAGCACTAGATTGCACTTTCATGGGAAGATTGAATAAATTAGTCTATTTGGAGCTGTCCGAAGCTGGGGTGCTGTCTCCCTCTAGTGGCAGATCAAGAAGTTCACCCCATTGATTTCTCAAGATGAATGCTTAGGGCAGGTGAGAGTCGCCCTTTGATTTGGTCTTATTGCTGTGCTGGCTCTTTCTCCTGCTGTTGCCAGAAGCCAGATATTTTCTCCATAAATTTTCCCATTGCTTCTTCAGCTTTCACACTGATTTTAGCTGTCTCCTGTATCAGGAAGTTCCTGTAGGACATAGGCATCAATGTTAATATGGTAAGATACAGCATATTAATTCTCAGGAAGAAATGGGTGTGTGTGTGTATAAATTTTTTAATTAAGCAGCGAATTACTCTGTATATTCTCTTCTCAGTAAGACAGGCACGAACATGGGAAAACCAAGAGTACCACCAACAGAAATGAAGGCTGACTAGACAAACTGCGATCCCGTTGCGGTTTATACAATTTCAGAGTCTTTCCATTAGTACTTTAGGGCATATTTCTGAACTATTTGTTGAGATATTCAAGGCCTAACATAGTTACATTTTGGAAATATTAGCTCTTTCTACTTGATCTTTTCCAAGTCCCTAATGGTAGACACTGTCTTGTGTGGCTTTTTTGTCCACATGGATCCCACAATCTGCAGCCATAGCCTTTTCAGTGGTCAAAAGGTGCCCCCTTCTTTCTCCAGCAGAAAATCTGGTAAGATGGTCTGCCAGCTGTCTGCTTCCATTATTGTTTTACATTGTTGACTACTAAGCAGCATTCACAAGATTTATTCTAAGGAAATGGAAAATAGGAGTCCAGATAGCATATGGTGGCTGGTTAAGAATTTCAGACAGCTCTTCTCTCCAAAGACACCATGCATTTGATTTTCCTAATATTCTTAGGGCAGAGAAACACAGTAGTGGGAGGCAGAGGTTATCATGAACATCCACCTCACAATCAAATCCAGCATAGACATACTTTTCCTTATTGCCTTGAAGAAATGTATCCCAAGTCCACACATTTCTGCTGTGAAACTCAGCTCTCTCACTCTTACCCTGTATTCCCTGATCCATGACCTTTCAGAGGTTCCACAAAAGATAAAATGCCTATTGTTATCATACCTTGTATCAAGAATGAATGGAACCTGGACAGCTCTTGCCAACAGTTCTGCAGTTTTGGGGGATATTTTGTTCACAGACTCATACACATAAAAGGCAACAGCATCAGGCAAGATCAACCAGTCACGACGGACATGCCTTTTTGAGATGGCCTTAGCACCAACTTCTGGAGATGACAAAGGAAAAATTAAGTAAAGCAAACATGAATTATCTTCTATAATTTCATTTACAAGAGGATGCAAATATTTTCCAAGTATTTCATTAGAATTCAGGACTCACAGCCTTGTCACAATCTATCAGTTAGGACTGTCAGCACTACCTTGGCAAATGGTGGAAGATTTTGAGGATGGTGCCTGGGGAAGACCCACATCACTTCCAGGTGACACTCTAGGAATTTCTCCCAACCACTATGGTAAAGACCATAGACACACATGGAAATTTCCAGAGAATCACTATGGAGGCCATTGTGGGACCATATTTGCTTCAACTCCACCTCACAGCAGGGGGTTACCTGCTGTGGGTGGACAAATGGCAAGCCTAATCACAGCATGGGATGAAAGAATTACCTACCCCATACATCACTAGTGAACTGCTATACTGCTACATTAGGACGTGGTTTGGTGATCTGGTGTGTAGTTCTGTGTGGAAGTCCCTTCTCAGCACCAAAATGACTGTGTGCAATTTAGCCAAGCAAAACTAGATTTATGCACAAGCTAAGTAAACTACATTTTAGGATCTCAGATTATAAGTGGCCTGTAAATACATAAAAATTACCTTTTTTGATCATGCCTTATAGTTCATATAGTTTAGGGATTCAGCATTTCTTAACCCAGCTCAGTGACTAAAGTCATTCTAGAATTTTAATTCCAATTCCTAATATGTGAAACAGGAATTAATGTCATCATGTGGTTGTGGATAAAGCACATGTTGCATTTTGCACATTTTTAGATGTTGCAGAAATTATTATTAAATTAGGACTACAAAATTTAGTTGATTAATTGGTACAACTAAATCTTTAATTACAGATTTAAAATGTGTGCTGAAACCAGTTCTCTCTGCCAGACAACAAGAAAAGGGAAACTACTCTAGTTCTAAGAACCTGTAGTAGTTTAACCATGCGCTCTAGGCACATCAGTTGATGAAAAGACAATAAACATACCTTTTCCTTTCCATATGTATTTACATAGATGGTGAACTAGAGGATGATATTATTACAGGCTTCCATCAAGTGTAAAACACAAACCACCAAAGATGGTAAACACTGAGATTAAATTGGTGTCATCATTTCTTATAAACTCAAATCCTATCATACAAACAGGCCCTTAAACATATGGGATCCAGTGTGTCTTCAGAATAGGGAGCGTTTCTTATTCCCATTTTGACTAACATTAAAATATTAAACATGGCTTTACCATGAGTAGTTGCTATGAACTGTTAGATTATAAAATATATCATGACTGGAAGATATATTATGACTAAATGGCAATCCCAAACAAGTCCTAACAAATGCAATCCCAAGGGCCCATACATAAATAGACTATTTGTACAATTACTATAGCATTAGTGCTTATAGGTCACGCACAGGGACTGGTTCAGCTATGTCTTAGTTTATCAGTAACCAGGTACAGTGATGATAGCAAACTGCACATTCCAGTGTTAATGCTAGGACCTAAGTTTAGTGAGAGTGAATATGCTTAGCGAGCAAAGTGTTTCTGAGGCTAGCCCTAAGGATCTTGGATCTTACCAGTCAGTGCACTGCCAAGGAGAAGAATCAGACAGACAGCTATAGCTTTGGACTGATGCATGATGTATAGCACAGCCTCAGTGCCTTTTGATGATAGTTTCTTATGTCCTACAAAAAAAGGTGTTAAACTCATCATGTATAATACCAAATCAATAGAGACCAAGAGGCACACACATCCCACACCTTCCCCCAACGTTCTGAATCTGGCAAGTACACGTTGCTTCTTCCCTTTCAACTGCACTTATTTAGTAGCTACAAACTCTGGCTTTTACTTGTGCACATTAGTTGTGAGAGGGTAACAAACATATTTCCCAAAGTACCTGGAACTTATCTCCCAAATAGAACTATTTGAATGTCTCTTTGGGGGGAGGGGTGCTTCAATACTAGATCAGATGTTTTTGCTCTGACATACTAAGTTTTGATATGCTGAAAAACTACAATTTAAAATGCCATGGATGATTTTTACAATTGCAACCCTCAGAACCTATACAACAAATCTTGGATGATGTCGGAATAAATGGAGCACTTGGATCCTAAGAGGCAGTTTAGAGAGGCCCCTTGCCATTACCTTGTTACTTGATATATCCTATTTAGATAAAGATTTTCTCACTTACCTCTCTCGTTGTGGCTGGTGTTGTTTTTGAAAGACCATTTGTTGCACAGACCAGATATAGAGGCAGCCAAACGGTCATAAAGTCCCTGTTTGCTCTACATCTTCTCTTTCCCAATAGAAGCAAGTCAGCTGATCAGAGATGACACGGAAGCTTTCAGCCCCAGATGGTACACCCTGATAATCACTGGACACAAATTCGTTATCCCTTCATGTGTTTTGACCACAATTTGGTACTCAACGTTGATTCAATACACACAAGGGAATGGAGATTTTAAACAATACCAGCAATTGCGCAGGTGGTGTCATAAGGTTTGCTCATTGTGATTTACTTAGTACAGTCTCATATATCCTCCTGAAGAAACAATCTGCACAAAGAAACTTAGTCCAACTGTGCTAAACACTGGAGGAAGCAGCTCATTATCTTCTCCTGTGACCCACAGTTTTTAAAGCCTATCAATATTTTTTCTACAGTTCTTGAGGTGTGCTTTCTTATATGAGGCTAGTTAAAAGAATGGTAAAAAGGGTCTCTCATTCAACAGGAGGAGAAACTCAAAGTCTGGAATTCTAGAATATCATTAACAAGATTACAAAACCTGCATTATATGCCTTAATTGATTATTATGAAGTCCAGCCAGTTTAGATTTCTGTGTTCAGCACTGGCTCGGGAATCTCAGATAGATTATGAAGTAGACATGGACACAATATGAAAAAAACCCGAAACGAGTTTTGTGTTTCATCGTGATCCACAAATTCACAAAATTGACGTTTGCCGAAACAATTCCTTAGTTTTGTGATTCGTCAGAACCTGGGGCATTTCAACAGCCCCTTTCATACCCCAAGATGCCAAACTCGCAGGGAGACTTCAGCTAGATCTCCTCCACTCACCCTCCCAGTTTGCAATACATTGATCAGGAAGGTTAATGGGTGGGAAGTGCTGCCAGAGTGCATGACTGGCTGATTCCACACATGTTGGATAACGCACTTTCAATGCACTTTGTCAATTGTTTGAGGTGGATTTTTTGTTCTGCACACAAAAAAATCCGTTCCAAATGATCTATAAAGAGGATTGGAAGTGCATTATCCATCGTGTGTGGAAGCACTCACTGAAACAGGGACCTAGAGTTGTTGGATTAGAGGAGGATGAAGGACCAGCCATGGTATGGAGCTGGGCCAGGAAGACAGAGTGAGGGGTGGACGGTAGGCAGGAACAGTCCCAAAGGAGGACAAACTGGATGTTTCTCCAAAACCCTGCTTTTCATCCTCAGAACAGGAGGTCTGTGGTTGGCTGATAGATCTGCCTAACAGAGTTTGGAGGGGTGAGATTGGTATGCCCACGGCTACAGAAGGCCCACCTCCTTGGTTGCCTAGGGGATTGACCCTCAGCTCCTGGCTGTATAGAGCAAAATGGAAGCTCTCCAGATGGCTAGGAGAGCTGTCAATCAAGGGACAGCTATGGGCTATGATTGGGGTTTCCAATGGCAACAAAAGGTCTGGGCCCATTCTTGCCTAGGGAATCATGGATCGGTGCCAACCTGTCTGCAATTACGAATTGTTCACGAAGCTAACGAAACAGGCCAAAAAGAGAATGTCGTGATAACTGCGGCCCCACAAAACACAGTTTTGCGACACATGAAACGGCCCGTTTCATGATGAAATTCGCTTCATATTCCGATTCATGCTCATGTCTACTATGAAGGGCCAGCCCATTTTTTTGTTCCCAGTATCTCAGTTCCATTCAGAGGTATACTAAATCTGAACAGTGATGGAGAGATCATTTCCCATTCTTGCAGAGTAGAAATCAGGCTAGGTTTTCTCAGAGACAAAAAGGAAAAAGACAACACAGGTACAAAAATATGGCTGAGTGTTCTCCTTTTTTAATTACAAACATTTGACAATCTCTAGTGATATAGTTCACATCTCAATCTCTTCTGTGAAGATGTAACGTTTCAGAAAAAAAGAGTTAAAGTAATCTAGTGACAAAATATTGTGTGGTACACACAAGGCACATTGCTGAGATTTAAACAACAAACTAAACAAAAAAGAGAGATACTTTTAACACACTATGGCACCAGTACTGGCAATGCCAGTGTATGTTTATTATTTTATCTGTTTATACAATTTATACCCCCTTGTTCTGCATTCTATTGAGCACCCAAGGTAGCATTTACACTGTCTGATAAAAACATTTTAAAAGGATTGTGCAAAAAAGACATCCTTCAGTCTTCATGGGTCTGCCATTCATATTTGCAAATAAATGAAATGGGTATTATGGTTGTTGGGGGTTTTCCAGGCTGTATTGCCGTGGTCTTGGCATTGTAGTTCCTGACGTTTCGCCAGCAGCTGTGGCTGGCATCTTCAGAGGTGTAGCACCAAAAGACAGAGATCTCTCAGTGTGCTACACCTCTGAAGATGCCAGCCACAGCTGCTGGCGAAACGTCAGGAACTACAATGCCAAGACCACGGCAATACAGCCCAGAAAACCCCCAACAACCATCGTTCTCCGGCCGTGAAAGCCTTCGACAATACATCGAAATGGGTATTCTTTAACTGGCTCATCATTAGGTAAAAAGAGGGAGAAACTTTAGCAATGAAACTAGTTTGGAAACTAGTTGACATGTAAATATTCATCAGAATGACTGCAAAACAAAGTGAAAACTTAAGTATAGGTATTGACATTCATATATCAAATTCAAATTCAACGCCTTTCCAAGTCAGTTCACATATTCAGTTGCCAGCCATCAAAAATGTATGTGTATGTGTGAACCTGGCCTTGGATCCACTGGAGATTTCTAGCCATAGAGCAGGGCTTCCCAGCTGCCGCCTCCTGCCCAAAATATTCTCTAAATTTCTGCTCCTGGAGAAAAAGTTGGCCCACTGCAGCAACAACATGATGAATGAATCAATAGGAAAACAGTTGTCCGCAAAAATAATTCCCTTTCTGTCTGTGGAACTCTCATGGGATACAAGCCTTTCGTTCCTAGTCAATTGTGATGCAACAACATATCACAGTACAAGCCACTCCAGATGTTTATTTGGTATTCTCTAATTTGATCATGCTCAGTTATTAAGCAATTTTATATAGTTTATTCAATGAATGCGTATGGAAACAACATTTGCAAAGCTTACACAATCTGATGACTTCGATCAGGATTCAGGCTATCAGTCAAATTGAAACTGACATTAGCCTCAAGTATCTATCTCAAGTTGTAATACGTGGCATATCCAGGTGAAAAGGTACTGCTAGAGCTGGCAATTCTTCCCTAGCTATACCACAGAGGTACACATGAATCACAGGTGTGTATTGCAGGATCACATTCCAGCTACTGGACCCCAATATTACAACCATTACAGATTTCTAGGGACACACTTATTATCTAACTGCAACACCAAGTGAAACTGCATATGTCATCAAAGATGAAGCTGATAGGGTTTCATGGGACCTTAGACATAACAGGCAGCATCCTAGCATGGGCTGGAAAGAGTTCTTCCAGTCTAAGGGGCCTTCCTCCATTGGAAGAGTAACTGAAGTTGGGAGAAAGGCTGCTTGGACTGGAGGAAGCCTTTGCACTTTGCCTACTGGAATGGTAGGCCAATACTTTCCAATGGAGCAAGTACTAAGTAGTCCAGAGATGAGTTATGCTGATGCATGTGCATGTTTCCAACTCTCCAAGCCCTTATAAACAGAAAAGAGACGGCATGTCCACTTCCTGCAAACTGGGTAACTTCACCCACATTGATACTTTTCCCCACCAAAATGGCCTCAAGTTTAATAAGTCAATTGTAGGACCGGAAGAGCCTATGCAGTTTGCACGACAGTCTTCCTGCTGTTAGAGCGGGGTTCCCATCAGACAAGATACCTGCTGTCTCTAGGGTAGTTACCAGATGCTGCTTCTTGTATGGCATGCTCCTGAAAACATGACAACACAGAGCAAACATGCCCTTAGCAGAAATTATTCAGCTAAGAGCACACAATAAGTTAGCAACTGAATTGTTTATCAAATGCAAACTTCCAGGTCAAAGTCCAATACCTTTCATTATGCAAGAGACATTTCCAAAAAATGTCCCAAAGGCATGTGTTAAAAATTAACGATGTATTTATTCAGTTATTCAACCCTTCCACTCAGCCTTTCCACAGAATGACTTGTTTTACTTTGCTTGCTTTTATATAAATTCAGGTTTGGCTGTAATCTATTCATTCTGCCTGAACAAGTCCTATGAACACCAAAAAATGGTCCCATTACATGTGGTACTAACCTAGGATGTGATCCACTTCTTCAAGATATATATCCAAAATGGCAAATCAATCACATCCGGTTATAGAAAGAGTACTTGCCAGTGCAATAAGTGCATCATAATCAAAACAGACTTCCAGTATGGAATTCAATACGTAACTTACAGAATGCCCAAGAATTCCAGTACTCATTCCTAAAAAGTCCTAATATCTCGATATAAAAATGCAATACACATTAGACACTGTCTTTGTTTCAGGCAATTCTGGCTGGGCTTCTAGTGGCTGAAAGGAGGGACTTTACCCTCCACTGTAAAGCTCCTGCTCACCCTCTCCATAGATCACATGGAGTCTGCTTAACAAATCGATCTCTTCTGCTTCCCCATTTTCTTTAGTCCAGTCCCCAGGTCACCCAAAATGCAACATCTGAGAGTTGGGAGCTCTCAAGAAAAGTGTGAGATGAAAAACAATGTTCACAGCTTGACTGGGAAATTCACAGAATCAACAAGTTCATCTACCTTGCTTGAGAGTAAGTGCTTTCTGCTTAGGCAAGGGCACAAACTCTGTTTCAAATAAATGCATTACCACTTTACCTGATGCGGCAAAAGAGTTTCTGTAGTTATTCAGCAGTACCTCTCTCCCTTTGCTCTTACTCATGAAATTACTTCCAAGCAAAGCACATTATGGATCTATACAGCAAAGCTTATAGATCTATTGAGCAACAAATTTGTGGGGGGGAAACAATGCAATGTGTACACAACAGAAACAAAGCAAGAGCAGAGACTAGAATGCTGAAGATGGGAAATTTCCCTCAGAGGTCTGTTCACTATATCTCGAAATGCAGAGGCACTTAGGACACGCCCCCCCCCCAATAACAGATAGGAAAGGCTGAAAAAAGGCATTTCTTTAGAAAATATACTTTGCTTCTGATGCATAAATGGCAGTTATTTTCTGGAGTTTTTCCAAGCACCCTCAGTTCTTACTGGCAGCAAGTGAGTGAAACCAGGTCTGCTTAGTTTCTTGTAAACTATGCTGACTATAATCCTGGGAAATTAAGGGTCAATCAGTGGAATTTATGCAGAGTTGACTCTGTGAGAGATTGCATTCAGTAAAGACAATTCACCACCAAGAAGTTAGAAGTGATACCTTAGGTCACCGACAAAAAGCAGCTCTGCCAGGGAACCAACAGTGGCAGATTTGTCCTGTTATTTTACTGTTACAGCAGCACTCCCCGGAGCTGGGAACGGAGCCAAATGTCTTGTGGTGGTGGTGAGCATGTACAGCAAGCATATCTCCACTTCTCTTTTTAGCACAGAAGCCACTGTGAACTCCATCCAGGAATGGCGGTGAGGACCACGAGGGGCTGCTGGTGAAGTGCCAAGCCCCTCCTATGCCCTCCCCACGCCACCCCTAGCATGTGCCATCTCCACTGTGGATGTGCAGCTGTCCCTCTGCTTCAGCTTCCCCCCCCTACTCCTGCCTTTTCTCCTAGCTGCAAAGTAACCCACCCGTAAGTCTGTAGGCCCCCCTTTTAGCACAGAAGCCACTGTGAACTCCTTCTGCAGAGAGCACAAAGGCACAGATTCCATTGAAGGAAGAGCTACTGAAACTGGAGTGAGTCTTCTCAGGTTGGAAGAAGGCTTCAAATTTTGCTCAGTGGAGTGGTAGGACAGGTTGAGTCCACCCCACTATATGATATCTGCCTTACCTTGCAGAAAGTGACATAAGATTTTATAAAATTCAAAGAGAAATTCATGGAAAAACGGTTTAGCTATTTTGTTATTTTCCCTCCGAGAATGGGCACAAGCCAGCTGAATTAAATCCTGATCTTAACCACGCTTACTTCGAGGATGAAGAAGTAAATTTACTTCTAACAATGCATTCACAGGATTGTAGAGTAGGAAGCGCTTCGAATCAGGCCTGATCTAGTCAAAGTTATACCAGCTCGGTGTTAGATCCCATCCCGGTGCAGCACTTACATGACGCCACTCTTGATTCTGCCTGTGTGATATTACAGTTTCTATGAGTTTTGCTGAAGCTGACTCTTTCATTATATCCTTAGAGAGAAGACAAAATGGATTCTTAGAAGGGAGGTTCCATTTCAAGAGAGAGCGATGCCTTCATAATCACCTTTTCACAGACCACTACTCAGAACTTTTTGGAAACTGAAGCCATCCCAGAAGAGGCAGGGCTGAAGGCAGCGAGGAGGCACACCCCCCTTGACAGTGTTTTCCATTTGAGGGCTAACATCCTTAGCCACAAATGTCTCCTGCTCAGAGAAACAATGCTACTCCATTTGATGTGGTGGTGAAGCAAAGAGGCTAAATGACAACACTCCTGCCGCTGCGAGAGCTGCCTTTTTCCTAGAGAACAAAAGGAATATGCTGTTAAAAAGAGGCAGGGATGAATTTAACTCTCTAATACTTTTACTTGACTAAAACTGGCACTGGGTTAACTCAACCACAGCCTGGTCTGACGTTGATGTTATTTATTCATTGCTACTCCATCTTTCTCCCCAATGGAGACCCAAAGTGGCTTACATCATTCTTCTCTCCTCCATCTTATCCTCACAGCAACCCTGTGAGGCTGCCCAGGCTGAGGGTGTGTAAGTGGCCCAAGGTAACATAGGTAGCTTCTATGGCAGAGTGTGAATTTGAACCTGCATCTCCTAGATCCTAGTCTGACAATGGTTACAGTAAGGGATGCTATTCACTAACTTCGGACACCTTGTCAATCAGTTTCAGAGTAATGGTACATACAAGCCCTTCTCTGACTGAAGACAGACATAATGAAGATAGGCAGTTCACAGAACTGTGAACTCTGTCAGCGATCTTTGTAACAACAACAACAACTGATATATATACCACCCTTGAGGACAACTTAACACCCACTCAGAGCAGTTTACAAAGTATGTTATTATTATCCCCACAACTCAAACCCGGTTCTCCAGTTTAGAGTCCCGCACTCCACTACACCAAACCGATGCCTGTCTGACTGACATGCAGCATCAAGCCATTCTTGCTCCCAGTGCGCAAATGGGGATGGGGGGGAGCCCTTAACGAAAGTATGGTCATCCTGTATTCTCCTAAAAGGAGTAGCTGAAGGAGACATACAAAGAAGTAATCAAATACTGCTTGTATGTCTCCTTGTGCTTGCATGCTTGGTTGCTACTGCTGCTTCCATATCCTGTAGCTGAAAAACAATGTCCTGCTGACAGATTACTTAAGTTGACTGGAGGGTCATAAGTGCCATGTTAGTTTTTGATTTACCAGTGCGCTACACGCTGACATGAAAGAAAGAGCTAAGAGCATGTTCATATCGCCACAAGTGTCCTTTTCCATGACACATCTGGCTTCAGTTTTCAACAGATGTGGCAATCTACCAATCTATGTGCTCATGAAAGTAGCTCTATTTATCACAAGGAAGGCTTATTTACCGATTGTTGTTCTGTAGGATATCTGGATTTTCTGCTTTTGGTTGGAGTTATTTCTACTGAACGATAACTAGGGGGTTTCTCCTCTGGCCAGTCAGGAGAACGGTGCTGGCGATGTCGTCTGTTATTCTCTTGAAAGCGCTCATAATCTTCAACTGAGCTCCAGGAACTCCGACGAGATGGAGGAGAATAGCTGCGATGTCGGCGACCCCGGTGATCAGAGTCACTGTCTCTCCTACTGAGATGTTGATACGCCTGCCTCCCTGAACGCTGATATCTTCTGTCAGAGTGCTGCCGGCCATAGCCCTCCCTTCTGGTATCCTCAGGATAGGCATCAAGATTGCTCCTACCATGCAATGAGGATGACACATCTGGCCTGGAACTCTGGGACCTATCATAACGCCTCCCATTTCTCCACCTTTCAACTCTATGATCTCGCTGTCGGTCCCCAGACTCCTGATCGTAGCTGGAGTGGGAAATTTCATCCAAAGACATATGCCTCCATCTCCTTCCCTCCCTCTCTTCCGCACTTGTATTGCTCCGAGGTCTAGGAGTCCGTATAGACTGCTGCGGATGTGAACTGCTGGTTCTCTGAGAGGATGGGATGCGTTCAACTATGGGAGGAAGGTGGATGACCCTGCGTTCCACAATCTCTGGGCCTAGAGAAGACAATATACTAGGGTTCTGACTACCCCCAACATGATGAGAAGGCAACAGAGGCTGGGACAGGTTGAGGTTCCTGATCTCTGACTCAAGGTAGTCCAAGACCTTGTTGTTTGCAGGCACCTGGCCAAACGAGTGCATCAGTGGCTGACTGCTTTGCAGAGACACATCTAGAGAACACGGAAAAGAGACACCACCAAGTCATGAGAAGTCTGTGAAAAGGTGCAAGATGTCTAATTAAACATTTTTTTGTTTATTTCATATATAGACTGCATTTCTTCACTGAGACTCAAGGCACATTAAAAATATAAAAAACAGTGCTATCAGACATTTGATGAACAATGCAATAGGACTAAAATTACCAAATGAAAAGATGATGTAGATTTAAAAAATTAACACACAACCTATTGTAAACAATACAGAAAATGGACTACAAAAGTAAAGGACAAAGGCAGCAAAGGAAAGATACTACATACAATAAATCATGCAATAGAAGTTACAATGGTATAGAACTACAAGGCCAGATCCCCCGAGTCAAGGTAAGGCGCCTTCTAAATGAAGGCAAAAAACCCAGCTGCATTAACTTGCTTCTCCAGCAATAATACTGGGTATAGTATAACCCCTAGAATCTTAACAGAGTGAACTGAAACCCACCAAAAGTGGACAGCACAACTGAGATGGAGGCTCAAACAAGACAAGATAGCCCCTTTGAGCAGTTCTGGTCTGCCCCAAGCACATGTGAAGGGTGTGTCTGATTTAAAGAAGAGCATGCAATTAACAGATGCCAAATCGTCTTTTCTTGACTGGTTTATTCCACCACAGTGTGTTGCCCAGGCAATTTTCTCTTGGAAACAAAAGGCATCCGAATGTAACATGCTGGAGAAGCTGGGTTCAGCTGTCCTCACTCATGCAGCCCCTTTACTCTTAAATGTAGAGCCCATCGTCTGCTTTGTACATAACTGGAGCAGCCCCAGATTTAAACAAGTATGTCCACTGCTGGCACGTCTAGTTTCAACTAGTCTACTTTGTGATAAGAGACTCTAATCAAACTACCACATGCTTTCCTGTTCAGCTTCTTTCCTTTCTTTAAAGCAAACAAGCCTTCAAGAGCAACCAGATTTTTGCCCTGTTTTTACTACTTCAACACAGATAACTAATTAGCAGAATGACCACGCATCAAAATTAAGGATGATCAGAACTGTAGCCAGTGCTAAACCAACATTATTGTAACTAGTACAGAGCTGCAGAAAAACTGTGGACTTCATTACAAGCCTCTAATGTGATGCCTCCAATGACAGTGATTCTCAGTTTCCTGTTCTCTACAACCTTTTATTATTCCCCAGAACATGACGGTAGTTCACCCATCCTACAATAGTGAATAAGCTGCCAGTCTTCTATCAGCAGAGAAATATAAAATGCCAGTAGTCCATTCAGCCAAAATTAATCGATCTTTAAAAGTCAAAAGACAGGCCATTGCTACAGATCATAGGGGAATGAGCAATGCTATAACACACTTCACTGACATAGAAATTAGGCATGCCAGCCCCCAACTATGGCATCTTTTAATAGATGAGAGTAAATAGAGCATTGAGTATGTAGGTGAGAAATCCATTTAATACCAGGTCTGATGTTAACCACGATGAAAATAATTTCATAACATTTTACAAACTGTAGAAACTTGGGGTCCTGTCATATTCCACAGAATACATTGCAGTTAATGCTCAGTCTGGGTTCCTGAATGTCAGCTTAGTTTTCCTGTTTTGTCCACATTCCCATTAAGGTCCATTAAGATGGATCCATTTTTTCTGTATGGGCACTGAGGCCAAACTAGAGGGCCCAGTAGGGTCTCCTGGACAAGGTCTCGCAGTACCAATCTCATGGTCTTCTAAATAGCAATTTAAAAACCCTTCCATAGAGGATCTCGTTTTTTTAGGTTAGGTAGAAACATGCTCTTTAGATGGGGCAGATTACTAGTCACGAAAAGTTGTATCTATTGGCTTAGCAGATTCTGCTGATGTGTGGACTGACACAGGGACCTCTGGGCAAGCCACAATTACAGTGGCAGTGAGGGGGACTGGGAGCATGGGGGTGATGCTTCATCTCCAAGAGTTTAGTCCTTAGTTGCTCCAGCTTATCCATAATAGACTTTTGTTCCACGGGTGGGAGAGCTTAATTAATTAAATCTATCTCAACAGAATAGGTTGTTATGAGGTTCATCCCAACTAATAAGGTCACAGTCTGAGGGACTGACTGGATCACTTAACCCAGTGGGTCCAGTTTCAGATTTGGCCCTTGGAGGGCAGGGAACATGGATGGCTATGTACAAGACACAGGTTCTACTCTGCTCCTTTATCAAGCTCTGAGGAAATTATGTTAAACTCTAGGAAGGGCTATAAGTACAAGGTCAGTGAGTACAGAGCTAAATAAGAATGCTTACTTAGAGAAACCTACATCTGTCCTGCTAATAACAGAATGAAAATGGAATGGAGATACTCGACATTTTGATGTCAGTAAGGAAAGGTGGTGTGTACATATTTTTAATAATGGCTCTTAATTTTTAAAATAAACTATATTTTAAAAACTGCATGTTTTTCCCCCCATGAGATAGACATGTTAATCTTTAAAGTTCCAGAAAACTCCTACTTATTTTTACATGTTTTTAAAAACATCTAACAGATGAAGTCTCTTGTATCATTTGCCTCTTAATTCCTACACTTGAGTTTTCAAACTCTCCCCTCCAGCCTCCCAAGATACACTCCTTTGCACTAAGGTTCTCCTTTAATTTTTGTTTAGATGGTGGAAGTTCCTGGAGAACTCCTTGCATAAGAAGTTATTTAAACCAGCATTAAATACATACTTGTCAAACTGGAATTTAAGTGCAATTTTGCCAGAAGGAAAATAAATCTGAGTAATTAATTCAAATGAAAATTATAGTACTGGGCTTATGGGGATTTAGATAGCCTAAGTATAGGCGGAGACCTCGAGGCAACAGTTCAGTTCTAATTTGTGAATGTTTAATATGACTCTTTCAACCCCACGATAGCAATTAAACATATTTAACAATTCTAATTCCAAGATCAAATAAAATGGCCTTGGAGCCCAGTAAGTGGGAGAGAGACGTGATGAACACATTTTCACAATTGCCTAGCTTCTACAAAAGAAGTTCTCTCTCTCACTCTCTCCCCTTCACTCATTTACACATATTGGAGCCTTGCGGCTGAATAGCAATACATCCTTCCTTTATGTGTCAGCAATGTTTGATAGCCTATCTATAATCAGGGCTGTGCATATTCTATGCAAAGCATGCCTGGTGAAAACATATACACATATATACTACACAACAAAAATCAGAATTCCACAACTAGAAAAATGTTATGCCAATATGCATATATTTTGCTTGCATTATGTCTGCTTCTGCTGATCAGGAGACAGATGAGAAGCAATGTAGAATGCTAAAACACCATTTCTCTGGATCATTACAAGTCTCTCTCAAATCCACTCTGGCTTCTTTGGTTTCACAACACTCTGGCAATGTACTTTCAAGCTTACCTGAACAGTCATAAGAGCTAGCGCATCACTTTTTCGGACGAGACAGCAAGACTAAAAAAAAACATTGAATTCTCTGCCAGTTACAAAATTGTACGCTCGCCCTCTCAAAGTGCCAATGTGTGGAATATAAACATCTCCTCCTGCAACTCAGAAACTTTCTCGTCTGTGGGACATGTAGCATTATAGAGCTGAATCACAAACTTTTGGCACTGAAGGGCCTACATACAACATCAAAAGGGCAGCCTCCTACCCCCTAGATTGGTAACAATGGCCCTACCTCGCTGCAAGAGTGGGTTGAGTTGGTATGAAGATGACTGAGAGTGCTGTTTCATCCACGGTAAAAGCTGCCGAGCTTGCTTCATGAAGCGGTGCCGTTCCAGGACTAGAGGACAGAAAAACCAATAGATTTTATATCTGTCTGGCATTCAAGTGCTCCGTGTTCAGGATTTTGTAGTCATTACTACAAGACAGCAAGAGCCAGTAACAGTGATGAACAAATTTCCCTGGCCTTGATTTGGGAAGGGCTCAGGAAAAGTATTCTCCTCTTGCCCATTTTAAAAAAAATCAGTTCATGATTAGCTTCCCTAGCCCATTCTGAAGTTTGAACCTGATGTCACAGAGAACATGAGCTCCTGAAGCCTCCCCAGTCCTTACCACAAACCTGCCCACCTCCACCATACTCACTCCAAAAATGATCTTGCAGCGGCAGAGACATTCTCAGTAGGAGAATTTTGCCTGAGATGCTGTTGTAACAATGTTTAGGGCATCAGGAATTATGTCTCCCATGGGCCATGATGCCCTGGACCCTTTCACATCTAGGACATAATGGAAGTCCTACTCTGCTCTTGCCAGGCCAATAGCTGGGGCAGTGAAGCAGTGCAGCAAGCCTATTATAAACTGGAGGAGAACCTCTAAGGGGCCTGGGGATTTGGAAGTGAATCTTTTGAGTTCAACTTTATGAATTCAGCATCATCATTAGCCACAACATCCTAGCAGACAGATTATTGGATTTTGGCCATCTCAGCCATCACTTTCAGGCTAGTCATTATAGTTTCAGTCTATAATGCCTATAAGAATATTAGCCTCTAATCTTGCAATTGTACTCATTCTGAGTCCTCCCAAACCTTCTCCTTTCTGAGACTAATAAACAACAAGAAGCAGGCAGCAGTGGAAAATACATAAAGATTTGTGGAAAGGGGGGCAGGCAGGCACTAGCTAGAGCATTCTGGAATCAGAGACTCGAGTTCCCAAAGAAAACACAGAATGCACATTCTAAAGGGGGCAGTCGGGGGGCAGCAAATCATCACAGTCACTCCTATACCCGGTTCACCAAACTAGTAGCTGCATTAACATTATCTGGGATGTCATAGGCAGGAAATGCCTCTGAACACAGAGGCATGTCTACCTTCACTAGTGCACAGCCAAAAACATGCTCTGAGGGTGAGGCCAGCAAGAACTCCAAATCCAAGATAAAGTAAAAGGCAAATAAAACCACAGATGTTACATATTGCCACATAAAGAAATTTGGTTTTTACTTTCACTGGCAATTCAGATCCGCACAAGTCTGATTTAGAGCTGCACAATTTATGTAGCAAACCTCTGGCCATATTCTCCCTATAAATCCCAGAAAGGCAGCATTTCAACTGCTTTAGAAAACTAATGATTCTTTGATCTTTAACAAGCCATTATTACTGAAAAGATCCTGATCTATATATTATCATCTCTGAGGCTTGCTGGCACATGACCCTACAGTTAGATCTCCACGCGGAAGCACAGCAGATCTTCACCTTAACAGCCCATAAAACAACAGTATATATTCTATCCCCAATCAATGAGTGCTTCTGCTTTCAGCCACTGGTACAGCTGGAGATACTAGCTTCTCTAGCTTTATATGTGTAAGCCAGAGTTCCTTGACATACTATCCTTATCACTTAATATAGTCTGAGGAGTCTCTGCTTCAGTGTGTCTGAAGCGTACACAACTTGTTTCTATATGCTGACATAGGAACAGTAAACGGCATAAACAAATGGAGACAAGGAGCAGCAGGAAAAAGCATGATTATGAGGGCACCCAGATTTATACATACAGGTTACAATACACATAGGTAAGTTTATTAACTGGGGTGTGGGTGCAAGGGTGTGTGTGTGTTCAGAACTGAAGCACAGAAATGTCAAGATAGCTTGCTGGTCATTGAAGTGTGTATGAAAGCAACCTACACAGAGTACTTTTTTTTTAAGGAATGGGAGATGAATGAATGGAGTAGAAATCCTGCTTGTGTTTTACCTTCTTCATCACAACAGCAGCGGGTTGGACAGCAGGGACAGCGAACGTGGCAACAGCAATGCTGAGGACAACACTGGCACCAGCACACCCCGATCAGCACAAAGAGGAGGAGGCCACCCAGAACAATCAACATCACTGTCAGCCAATCTGATTGCAAGAAGAGAGTGACCATAAAAAAGGCTGGCTTTACTCCTGGCTATGTATCTATAGATCACCCCCCCACACACACACACGCACACACACGCGCCTCATCCCCCAAAAGCTTCTTCCAAATCAGAGACCCAAGTCCTGTCTTCGGGATCACCATTAAAAAAAAGACACAAAAGGATAGCAGGCAGGGGCAAGATCAGTTTGACCATGCCAGAACAAAAGCGGTAAAGAAGTGTTCATATCAATTTTGGGCCAGGCCAATCTTCCTGGATGGCACTTGTTGTTCTTGTCAGTGACATGCCCTTCTGCTCATCTCTGCAGTCAAAAGGCAACTGATAGCAAGTTCAGACATAATGAGAAACCATGGGTTTTTTTTAAAAAAAACTATGCTTAGTGACACCAGGGTCCAGCATGCAGACAACCAGTGAATCCTAGCTTGTCTTGACAAATCCTGTCTTCAACACATCATCTTACCCCTGCCAAAAACCTATCTGGTATCCCAGTGTGCACACCTACCTCCTATTAGACTTTTAGTCTAAGAGCCAAACTGGATGTGACAGCATCCTCGGGGATGCCGCTACCATTTTCAAGTGATTTTTAAAAACGCCAATGGGGCTCTATCCTGGTGGGAGGGCCCAGACATGAGGAGGCCCTAAGGCCAAACTAAGCAAACCCTACTCAGTTCAGCAGAACATTCTTCTGAGCAAACATCTTTAGGTTCATAATATGCATCATGCATCTGACGAAGAGAGCTGTGACTCTCGAAAGCTTATGCTACAGTAAAGTTGGTTAGTCTTAAAGGTGTTACCGGACTCTTTATTATTTTGCTACTATAGACTAACACGGCTAACTCCTCTGGATTTATGTCCTCTTGTGAACTCCATTCTCTAATCTGCCCATCAGTTACTAGGCTCAATTCAAGGTTGTGGCTATCATATACAAAAGCCCTTCACGGCTTTGGTGTCTCATAGCTACAGAAATGCCTCTCTCCCTATGGCCTACCATGGCAGTTTCGCACATCTGAACAGGGCCTTCTACAGGTGCCACTCAACTCACTGGGCTGTTTGTACACGTGCACCTTATGGGATGTCCTAACTGAAAGTCAGGAAAGCTCCCACTCTCCTGGCTTTCTGCAAACTATGCAAAAGTGAATTATTGAGGAGGGCTTTTTGCACAGGTCATTAGACTGTGCTGTAAGGAAATAGTTCAGAGAGATGCTTTGGTAAAGGGACAGGGACTGTAGAGTATTCTACTCTGTACCATCTGTTGTGGTAAATATGTTCCTACTAGGTAGTTTCCATGTCATTGAATACGTCGTGTTAAATTACTTATTTTTTTCAGCATTGTTTCAGCTCTGTATCAGATTTCAGCTCCCCCCCTGCAATTTTTTGTAATCCATACCCTTCTGTATTGTTCTTGAATGTCCTAGCTGCTGATCATATTAACTTACAGTGTGCAATCCACCTTGAATCTCAGAGACAAAGGCAGACTATAAATAATGTAAAGTAAATAAATAAAAATAATCTCTAAAAGAAAGCAGAAGAAAAAATTATCCTAACAAGAAAGACAACAAAATGGCACTACATACGCAAAACAATTAGCTTCACTTCTTTATCTGGGTCACCAGTGGTATCTCCTGGAGCCTCAACAGTACAATAATAGACCCCATTGTCCCACCACATCACCTCGTTGATCACAAGATCTGCACCTGTGGAGGAGGAACACAATACAGGGGAAGCAGATGACTGGCTGGTATTAAGAGTTCTTATATCACTGCAGATGTTCTTAAATTGCAAAAAAAAAAAAAAGGTGTCTGGAAATAATCATGGAAAATGTTGGGATTTTGATCTTCATCCTTGACCTCCACAAGATACAGGCTGACGCAACATGAAGCAATTGCCTCTCCATTAGTACTGACAGTAACGGAACTCCCACTAAGTCATGTATATGATGGGCCAACAAAGATGGCATAGAGGCCAAAGCCTTCCCCTGATGCTACCTCCTAGCACTGGTATTCATGTGTTTACTGCCTAGTAGCCAGTAATTTTTTTTTATTCGCCAGGGTAGCATGAACTCTTGACAGTCCAACTTTGGGATGTCCAACTTTGTCCAACACTGATATGATCTTATTCTTATCAAAACTGTACACCATCGTTTTCCTTACGGTTCTGGATTGTGATTTTCCGCTGTCTGTAATCAACACCCAGCACAGGTTCATTCTGTCCTCTTCTCTGAGCTACGATGCGCACTTCCCGTTGGTTGTCATTACAGTCATTGGAAGGATCCTGGCCAATAGCTAGGCCAGCCTGATAGGCTGCAAAAAGAAACCCCAACCAGATGCAAAATGAATACTGATTTATTTGTAGATCCCTTTACACCCATATAGTATGCTAAGTATTCATATGGTATTATCTTTCAAAAGATCTGAAAAAGATCACATGTGCTCATGTAATGAACAAAACATTAACAAAGGCAACCATAAAAAACTGGTTTCATTAGTTTCCTTCAGTGAGGAAAGGGCCATTTCCTCATGTACCAGCATAGCGCTAAACTCTCGCAATGAGGGTCAGAAATCATGCCAGGAAGATGCCCTCATAGTGACAGCTTAGCGCTATGCTGGTACGTATGGAAACGGCCCAATGTCTCACATTGGAACAGTAGCACCTTAAAATTTAAAATGTATTCCAGTAGAAAATGTTCAGATCTCTTGCCTCACCCATGCTCCCTCCCTGTTGCATGCAGAAAGCCAAAGTGGAGAGAGATTAAATTCTATGAGGCTCCTCCCTCAGTAATGTCCCAAGCATGGCCTCTATCATCCTGCTGGTTGCTGTCAATGCACGTCCTCAGGCCTCTGACCAGCCAGGGAAGGGGATTGCACCATCTTGTTCCTTCTTTTGACCAGGGGAAACAGCCTCTCCAGAGCTGCCTCTCAATCCACCATCATCAGGAACTTCCTTATAGAGGGGTTTCTTGTTCCACCCCAGGCCTCCTTCCAATCATGCTTTGGCCTTCCTGAATCACCCTCTCTAGGGGTGTGTAATTTGGGTTTCTGATTCGGGTAAAATACCCAAATTAGACCCAATTCGCAAATCTAAGCTTCTCAAAGTGATTCGTATTGCTTCGGGAAGCTTTGGTCAAGGGGATTAAATACCCATTTCTGTGCCACTGCAAAGCGGCAAACAGCCGATCCAAGCCGGGGGGCGGGGTTAAATGTCCCTTTCCATGGCGCTTCACAGCAGCATGGAAAGAGGCATTTAAACCCCCAGATCAGCTGCTGGGTGGGAAAAGATCAAAGAGCTGCCTTGCCTGTGAAGATCAAAGAGCTGCCTTGCCTGGGGAATTTCCTTCCTCTGGCCACTTTTTGTAGATGATGCTTCTTAACAGAAGCATTCGGTAGAACTCACCAACAGAATAGTAATCAAAGATGGGATCCTTGCAGAAGGACTTAAAACGCCAGGTAACTACCACATCCTGCAGCTGAGCAGAGGTGCTGTAGTCACACCTGAGAGTCACAGAAGCAAATAAAGTTGTGTAACGTTCAGTGTCCGGCACGGTCACCAAAAGAGAGAAACAGCCTGCAATGAAGAACACAAACAAGCAGCTGTAAACATACATTAAAGCAACATGAAATTCTACTCTTTTAGAATTATTTACCAACCGTATGAGATGCATTAAATTTACCTCCGGAACAACTGTAGCTTGACATGTTTAAAAAGATTTAAGCATACATTATATCAGCCGTACTCTTGTGGTTCCTTATCATGGGTAAACATGATAACAAAAAAAAAGTGTTAACACCATTGCCACTACCAAAGATAGCCACACCACTTGAGATAACACAATATAAACATGTACTGCTCTGGACAGGCAGAATAGCTCAACAGACGAACAGAAACAGACGAACAGCAACCAATTTAACTCGCTGTCAGTGCTTGACATAACAAGCATTCCAGTAAGACTCATTTCTAGTAGCCTTCCTCAGAAGTTGTAAACTTAAGTACTCAGCAAAGTCATCCCAAATGAAACATTCACATTACAGTTTTTACCATTCCATGTGTAGCAAAAATAAATAAAAATAAATCACATCTTCCAAAAAGTGTTGGAAGATGGGTCATCTCTTCTTAAAATGAGAGCACTGCCTAAATGACAGTTGGTACTGCCTGTATTGTTTGCGGGAAGAGTCATCATTCATTGATAGTACTGGATACTTGAACTGGATAGTTGTGATTCTTTGAAGTCTTATTTGAATACTTGCTATTTGTACATATTTATTCCATCTGGTTTATTTAGTGTTTGGAACACATTGCTTGCTTGCTCTGTGTGGGTGGTGTTATAACAATTACTAGACACTGTATTACAACATCTTTCTTTTTGTATGAACAATAATATTCACTTTTTAATACCATACAAAAATATTTAGATACAATTCATAGTTTAGCATTATTTTGTGTACATGGTGATTCTTTGTGTTTTACATTCCTTTATACCGTAGGCCCTGTGTATCTGGGAGCTTTTGAGATCTGACATCCAGCTTAGGGTACACAGAAGCATATGAACCTCCTTATCAGCACCGATCAGACAGAATAGCAATCTATAGTCTGTTGTGATGCAAACAAGCCTTGGAGGATCCTTAAGTTCACATACAACAATCTAATTCAGGATTTCTATTTTTGCAGCAAGCCATAATTTGTCATGTCTAATCTGTAACAACAAACTATGTTTTGCCCCAAATGGTTCAAATGCAGCTGTGAAAGTAGAAGTCTAATCAGATCTCTGCTCACTGCAGGGGCACACAAGCTCAGGTATCTCCCCTCCCCCCCTTCACGAAATGGTTTGATGTTACCTTTGAATGACACAATTCTGAATCAGATCATCTGGCCCAGTGCTCTCTGTTTCAACTGGAAGGTGCTCCCCATATCTCAGATCTCTGACATGAGATGCAGCTATGGCCTCTAGTAAGCAAAGCATATTTTGTTCTCCTGAAAAATCATCTTGCCTTTGATGTGAGCTTTAATGTATAACTAGAAACACAGGAAATTGCTACACAAGGAAACATTAGTGTGTGACATAGGAGGGTTTTTAAAAAAAATGCCTGCATGGCTGTTTATTCCATATAGACTATGCCTCTGCCTTCATACCGTTCTAACACCCTGTTACTATTTCCGAGCCAATCAGGACAGGTTGTCTTCATTCAGACTTTTTTTTTTTAACTACATAGACGGAGCCTGCTGGAGACTCACAGAAGTTACTTACTAATTCTTTGCAGCTCAACACAAATCGCTTCGACTCAGAAGCAATTCCTATCAAAATGATTCCAAGGGGGCTGATGTCTAACCAAATATGCTCGGAACTGCAGCTTTCTCTAAAGGACTATAGCACTTTGTTTTCTACTAGAGATTAACTTTATTAATTTTTTAAGTTCTCTCTCCCACAGCAAATATTCTAATCAAAATCATGCATCCGACAAAGTGACCTCATGAAAGCTTATGCTGGAATAAATTCTATCAGTTTTTAAGGTACCTCCAGTCTCCTATTTTATTACAGTACAAAATTACTTTATCTGCTAGAAAATAGTAATTGATTGAAGCAGTAGCCTTAGGTTACTTTCACAGGTAAACTAAGGCTATAATCCTTAGAATGTTTCATAAGGGAAGGTTGTAAATAGATATTTGATCTATGGCAAAATTCCAAAACCAACATTTGGCCCAACCAAAATATCACAAGAGTAGGAAGCTTTCAAGTTCCCATCACGCTGGATGTTCAAAAAACAAAACAAAAAAGGGGGTGGAGAGAAAGAGAAAGGATATTTCAGGGCATACAAGAAACAACTATTTTGGGAATTATTAGGGAATAAGCACTATTCAACACAGGATGATTTATTTCCAAGAACACATACACAAGCAGATGCACAAATCTTCAGTGACAAGACAGCAACCTTCTATTTGGATAGAAAGGAATAGTGAAGTGAAGACAGCTGTAAGTAACAATCAGTTTTGCATTTTCAATATATATATATATATATATATATTGACATCAAGTCACAGCTGACATGGCAACACTATAGGGGTTTCAAGGCGAGAGATTTTTCAGAGGTAGTTTGCCTACCTCTGCATAGCAACCCTAGCCTTCCTGGTGGTCTCCCATCCAAGTACTAACCAGGGTTGACCCTGCTTAGCTTCTACAAGGCTAGCCAGGGCTACTCAGGTCAGAACTAAATATATTTACTTTGAAATAAATTTCCTCCAGTTTGGTCTGTATCATCTGTAGGTATATCTTTATTAACTTACTAGAATTTCTAGACAAGCATAGATAGAACCACAGCCCAACATCATAACTGAAGTATTAATGTTTTTAGCTGTCCATTTTACAGGGAAGTTTGTCTTAGATTTATTACCCCATCAGTTGATATGATCTCCACAGTCATACAGTTACTAATAAAGCAAGGCTACACTGGTTTTTATCTGATAAAATGTCATGATTACATGTCAAGTTGCTAAATTCTGCACTTTGATTCTTAAATTACGGGAGTTGCATTTTAAAAGCTTTTAAACTAACCTTTTTAATCCTTTAATTGTATTTTCCCTTTGTATAATTTATACGCAGGTCTTATGACTGTAATAAACGATATGATACTGAAGTAAGAAAAGAATCTGTTCACCCAGCTGGGAGTCACTCTGCACAGATTTCCTGCCTTTCTGTTTAACTTGTGCTTAAGTTTTACTTGCACGTTTTTAAGTTTAAAAATAAAAACAGAAAAAGATTTTCTACAAATAAACCCTACAACGGGCACATACTAGCCTGAAATCTTCCCAGCATAAAAATCCTTCCTAGTTAAAGGTTTCACAATTGCCCCCGACGAGTTGGCAGGGGAAAGCCTGGAGGGGTTTGAGACGTGCCTGGTCGGCCTGATGAGGAAGCTACAGCAACAAAAGGCCGAGCAGGTGGAGTGAAGCCCAGGTAGGGGGCCACCCACCAACAGCAGAAAAAGAATGACGCGGCCAGGAGGCAGCAGCCACCCCACCAGCCCGACTCACCTGTGCAGAGCCAGGTGAGGCCGAGAAGGAGCACCTGTTGCTCCCGCGGCCACTTCCAGGCCATGGCGCCTCCTCCCGTCGCCCGCAGCCCTGCGCAAACTCTCACCGCGCCCCAGGCGCTGCTCCTGTCGAGCGAGATTCCTGCCCGGGCGGCGGCTGCCGGCTTCTCTTATCTGGCGCTCGCGATCGCCCTGGGGCAGCTGGCTCCCTTTTCCGGGGAAGGAGCACCTAGATGCAACTGGCAGCGCCTTCCTTCCCGGGCTCTTCCCCAGAGCTCCTCCGGCACCTGCTGCCGCTGCGCTTTGCCATTTCTTCCCGCGGCCGGCGCCCTCCGACGATTCGCTGCCAGGTGCAGGCGCACCCCGCTTCCGCCTACCGGCCAAGCGCCTCCTCCGCGTTCCCCAGCTGGGCCTGCGGCTATTCCTCCCTTAGTCCAGTTAGAAAGTCGCTGGAGGACTGGATCCTGCTACGTGCAATGTCACAGGAGTCCAGAAACACAAAATTGGCAAGTCAGCCCTTGCTTCCCATGTGTGTGGAAGCTCTTTGCTGCCAATAGGCCTGGAGGAAAATGTCCTGAGACGCAACGGAGGTTGTTTACCTCTGGCCCTGAAAAGCTTCAGCTGCCCATCTCTACAGATTAAGCCTCTAAACTATACAACATACTATTAACAACAATCAAAGGCAAACCCCAAAAATATCAATTAAATTGCAAATCAGAGTTCGCATCAGAAAAATGGGAGAAAATCTGGTCCTCAAGCGTTTTAAACTCTCATACACTTACGAACAAAATCCAATTGTATAAAATAATACATAGGTGGTATATAACACCAAAAAAACTTTCTGTGACTTCACCAACTTACTTACCGTTCTGTTGGAAACGCTGCAGTGGAATAGGTTCATTTGCGCATTGTTGGTAGAATGTCCCCAAATAGAAAAATTTTGGAAAGACATATTAGAACACATACAAGAAATTACTGGCTATACAATTCCACTCGCCCCAGAAATATTTTGAGCTTAATGGGAATCTATATCAGTCCCCAAAATAAGAAAAGATTTGATCAACAACCTCCTAGTGGCAACCAAATCGGTAATAGCAACTAATTGGAAATCACCAATATGTCCATCAAGTGATAGCCGGATGGCTAAAATTTGGGATCACTATATACAATTAAAAAATCATGATAAAATTTATCAAGCAATGCACTTTCCAAAAGAAACTGATTTTATGGCTAAATGGTACCCATTTATTGGGTACCAGAATATATATCTGAAAAAGACCTACACCCCCTGAAAATAATTCTTTATACAGCCTTAGCTCAATGAGCGACCCATTCACTATATATATTACAGCTATGTCAGCAATAACCCGGTTTAGTAGTAGCAGAACCAAAAATTTTATTTACAGTTTTATTAACATTTTAATTGTACTGTACATAGTTCTGGTTAGTAACATTTAATACATCTATTGTACGACTCATAGTATTACACTTTCTTTGGTATTGTACTGTTATGTATTTGAGATGTACATTGCTCGTTTTATATGTTAAATTGGAAAAAATATTAAATAAAAAAAAGAAATGGAGAAAAGCCACGCAAGAAGAACTTGAAGTCCTACACAAGAATAAAACATGGACACTCACACTGCTACCTCGGAAGAGGAAGGCAGTAGTGTGCAAAGGGGTTTTCAAGGTCAAGCATGATGAACATGGCTCAATCCAAAGATACAAAGCAAGACTAGGTGCTAAAGGTTTCTCTCAGAAATATGGAGAAAATTTTGATGGAAACTTTGAACCTGTTGTGGGACACACAACTGTATGAACACTACTAAGTGTTGCTGCAAGCAAAAGCATGCATGTGGAACATCTTGATGTCAAGACAGTATTTCTGCATGGGGAACTAGAAGAAGATATCTACGTGCTCCAACCTCCTGGATTTGAGAAAGCAGGACAAGAAGACCTTGTATGCAAACTACAGAAGAGTATCTATGGACTCAAACAAGCTGCTCGAGTTTGGAACTTAAAACTGCATGATCTACTCATCCAAGGAGGATTTGAGAGAAGTGAAAATGCCTATACACCAAACAGAACAATGGCAAATGGATTTATCTACTGATTTTTGTTGATGATTTGACTCTGGCACATAAAAATCCAGATGACAGAAAAGAAGTTGTACAACACCTAAGCAAACATGTTGAAATCAAGCAAATGGGTAATGTTACTCACTACCTAGGCATGCAACTTTATAAAGAAGAAGATAAACTTTTCCTTATCAACCAAGAGCAAAAGATCAAAGACCTTATATCCTTATATATATCCATGGGAGTTGCTACTCCCATAGAACCAAGCTATGTAAAGGACCTAGATGACACCAAAAACCTCCCAACAGTCAAGTATTGTGCTGCCATAGGCAAGCTACTCTACATCGTTACACTAACAAGACCTGACATAAGTGCTGCAGTGGGTCTACTATGCAGAAAACCTTCAGCACCAACTCACAAAGACTGGAATGCAGTCAAGAGACTTGTCATACATCTGAAAGGTACAGCACATTCAAGCTCAAGCTACCAGCTACCAGCGAGCCTGAACTAATTGTGTACACAGACTCTAATTATGGAGAAGACTTGAATACCAGATTATCTACCAATGGATATACTTTCTTCAATGGAAATGGAATGATAAATTGGTCAAGTGAGAAAGAGTCGCTCAGTCTTCAACAGAAGCTGAATACCTATCAGCTGGACTATGTTGCCAAGAGATAACATGGCTAAAGCAACTAGTAGAATACCTTGGAATACAGATCTCACTACCTGTAACAATCAATGAAGACAATCACAGTTGTATCAAGTTCTCACAGAGAGAATACATCCACCACCATACCAAGCACGTTGACATGAAGTATCACCTTGTGAAAGAACTACAACAGAAAGGCATCGTGAAGATGATCTACTGTCGATCCACAGAAATGACTGCTGACGCCCTAACCAAGCCACTTCCAACTTTGCTTTACTGCTCTGACTATCCCTTTGATATGTAGTTTGCTATTCTCAGGACTTCCTCCTCATGGCATCTTCCTTCTCACGCTTCTCTTCCTGGCTTTGTTCCAGCCCCCCCCCTCTCCTTCTCCTCCCTCCATCTTGGAACCATGGATGCAGGACTTGTCCTAGCATCCATTCCCATCTTAATACTAGATAGGTGTTTATCTCTCCTCCTTTCCTATCAGGGTATGGAGTTCCTATAATAAAGAACACTTATTTCCTTTCTATGTATAAACAAGTGTATACTTTGTTATTTTCTCTCCTGCATACATGCCAGCCAGCAGAATCAGCTCACACCAGCTATGATCACACTTTCATTGCAAACGATAGATAAATGAATAGAAATCTTAGAAACAAAACTCAGGAGTGACAGCCTTATCAAATTCTAAAATGTACAAAGTTCATTAGAATACATGTGTATCACTAAGTGTAATGTGCTCTAAACCAATGTGGTGGTGGTTTGCATTGTAGTGCTTTTTCCTTGTGGAAACAAAAGCATAGGAATGTTCAGGAAGTTTGTAGAAGTCAGGCCTACCTTTGGGGCCATCACAACATATTAGCTCTAAGCACCAGCTTTTCTTGCTAGGTTCATCTCCTGCCATTTCTTTCTGTTCAGCGCGATCTGGATGTGTTTACTCAGAAGAAAGTCTTGTATAATGGGGTTAACTTCTGAATAAGAGGACATGGGATTACAACAGAGGTCTTGCAATGGGTTTGTCAGCTGTTTTGCCATTTCTTGAAAGGGCAGTTTTGTGTAGTGGTTAGTGTTGGACTAAGATCTGGGAGGTCCAGGTTCAAATCCTCACTCTTCCATGAAAGCTCACTGGGTGACCTTGGGCCAGTCACATACTCTTGGCCTAACCTACCTCACAGGAGGAGAGGAGAATTATGTAAGCCACCTTGGGTCCCCATTGGAGAATGAGATGGGATATAAATAAAAAATAGTTTTTTAAAAAAACCCTTGTAATTGCCTTTCATTTCCAGTCACACTGCTCTATCATCCTTGATTCCCAGTTTTCTTATCCTTAAATAAGCCTTTTCCAGGTCATACGAGTTTAGATACAGGTGATGAAGAGCACCCAGGGCCAAAAGGAAACTGGGTGCAGTGCAGGTCCAAACTTATTGCTCCTTACAGGAATTAGGGCAGGCATTGCTATCAGTAACTCTTGGGCTGCTTCATCATCCCAGCCTGCCAGCACACCTGTCTTTGCTCACCTGCACGTCTGGCTGTTCTTCCAACACAGCACAATAGCAGCAGCCCCTCCAAATAATCCTGGTGCTTTAGTGCCATCTAGTGAAAAGAACTGGGAACTATTCCCAAGCCCAGAGCTGCTTATTTCCCATACAAGAAAGGCTTCTGCAGCCACTGTGAGTCCACTTGCAGTGACCATGTCACAAAAAATGTCCTTTTCTTTTGCATTTTCATATGTTGTCATTGAAAGAACTTTTTTCTTTCCGCTCATGTTCATTGCTGCTATCCTGATTAGTTCCTTTTTATGTCCGTTACACATCATCGGCACAAAAACAGGCAGTTTTAATAATATTTCTGTTGAATTTTGTTAGCAAGTGTTATGACCCTTTCTATCTCTAGGGTAGATGTTTCCTTTAATCTTTCCCTTACACCCTCTGGGTAGATTGCTGCCATCAGGATTATTATTTTCCAAAATATTTTACTTAAATTTCCCTTTTAGTAATGTGTCCAAGCGTCAGGCTCCTTTGTGGTGCTATGTGGTCCTGAGGATAGGAATGGGATATAGCAATGACAGATACTCCAGGATATAACAAAAACAAAGTAAACTTTTATTTTTTCAAGAAGTGTATTGGTTTCATAAGAGTAGTTCTCAGTTCTTTTTTTTTTTTTGAAAAATTTTTTATTGGGTTAGGATCAAATGTTTACACATTACAGTCAATATTCCCATTTCCCAATTTCTAACCCCCTCCCTTTCCTCCCCCTTTTTGTTGACTTCCAACAGTTTTCCAACCCTTTGTCCCTTTTCCCTTACTCCTTTTAATCTCCTCTATCTAACAAATATATATTCTCCCTTTATTCTAAGCAATACTTCTTTAACTATTTTTAATACTCTGTACCCTGACTATGAGTCCCATTTTCCATAATGGATAAACAATTTATCCCATTTTTCATTATTTCACTTTCAAATATTTCTATATATCATAAACTATGTAAACCATACATTCATATAAATCAACCAGTTTAACTTATACTCTATATGTTATTCATTCTATCTTCTTCTTTCTATTTTAGTTATATTTGTTTACATTAGTATTTCTATTCCCCTTCAGTCATAAGTCTATATATGATATCAATCAATTTGACTCATATACAACTTCAAATAAACATATTCAGTTTGGTACACTGTACGGAATCAAAAAGAAAATATTATTAGTTAATCAATCCTTATAGTTAACCCTTATGATTAATTATTTTCTATCAATATTCTATTTATTATTCTATATATATCAATCTAATATCATAACTGCTTAGAAATTCTCTTTTACCTCTTCTCCTCCCCGGTAAAGTCACCCCCCTCTACATTTTATTGTACTTCAGTAGTTCTCAAACTGCCACAGTTCTCCTCCCACCTCCCATTTCTTCTCCAAATATTGTTTCAGCTTCTCCCAGTCTGTGTTAAACTGTCCTGAGTCCAGGTTTCTCAATTTTCTTGTCATTTTGTCCATTTCTGCCATATACAGCAATTTGTGGATCCAATCTTCAATAGTTGGCACTTCTTGTATTTTCCATTTTTGCGCATACAAAAGTCTAGCTGCTGCCGTCATGTAAAATATCAACGTCCTATGATGGGCTGGAATTCCCTCCATTCCCAAGTTTAGTAGCAGGAGTTCTGGGTTCTTATTAATTTGAAATTGTAATATCTCACTCATTTCTCTTATTATTTCCCCCCAGTACTGCCTAGCTACCTCACACGTCCACCACATGTGGTAGAGGGAGCCCTCATGCTTCCTGCATTTCCAGCATTTATTAGAAGTGTTCAAATTCCCTAGCGCAATCTTCTTTGGTGTCATGTACCAACGGTAAATCATTTTGTAAATGTTCTCTTTAATACTGGTGCATGTTGTTGTCTTCATTGTAGTCTTCCACAAGTATTCCCATGCCTCCATTGTTATTTCTTTGTTGAAATTTATGGCCCATTTCACCATTTGTCCTTTAACTATTTCATCCTCAGTATACCATTTCAGCAGTGCTTGGTATACCTTAGATATTCTTTTCTTGTCCTCTTTAAGAAGGGTCTGCTCTAGTTCCGAGTTTTCTGTTCGTATACCTCCCTTTACAGAGTCCGAGTTATATAAATCTCTAATCTGTCTATACTGGAACCAATCATAATAAGGTGATAGTTCCTCCTGAGTCTTTATTCTGAGTTTAGATTCTTCAGTTCTAGTTATTTCTTTATAAGTTAGACATTGTTGCTCATTATCAACAGCTCTCGGATCTATCACCTCATATGGAACTACCCACAAAGGGGGTAATCTATCTTCCAGATAGATTCTATACTTCTTCCAGATTATATATAAACTTCTCCGTATATAGTGATGCAGGAACATCGAGTTCGCCTTTACTTTATCATGCCATAAGTATGCGTGCCATCCAAATATTTTTTTATATCCCTCTAGGGCTAGTAATTTCTTATTCTTTAGCGTCATCCACTCCTTCAACCACACCAAGCAAATTGCGTCATGGTAAAGTCTTAGATTGGGCAGTTGCATTCCGCCTCTTTCCTTTGCATCTTGTAAAACTTTCATTTTCACTCGAGGCTTCTTGCCTGCCCATACAAAGTCTGATATTTTCCTCTGCCATTTCTCAAATTGCTTAGAGTCACTGATGATTGGTATTGTCTGTAGCAAAAACATTACTCTTGGTAGCACATTCATCTTAACTGCTGCAATCCTTCCCAACCATGACAAATTTAGTCTGTTCCATTTAATCAAATCTCTCTCTATCTGAGTCCATAGTTTTTCATAGTTGTTTTTAAATAAGTCTATATTCTTAGCAGTCAGTTCGATTCCCAAATATTTCACCTTACTTGTTACTTCACAATCCGTTATTTCCGTTAACAATTGTTGTTTCTGCTTAGTCATATTTTTGCATAGTATCTTTGACTTCTTTTTATTAATATAGAAACCTGCCAAATCTCCGAACTCCTTAATCTTATCTATCACTTTTGGCATGTTCTCCAATGGGTCTTCTACAATTAACATTATGTCATCCGCAAATGCTCTGACCTTATATGAATAGTCCTTTATTTAAATTCCACGAATTTTTTCATCTTGTCGTATTTGTATCATCAGGATCTCCAATACCAAAATGAACAGCAGTGGAGACAACGGGCAACCTTGTCTTGTTCCTTTACTTATAATCAATTTCTTAGTCGCTTCATCATTCACCACAATTGCTGCAGTCTGGTCTCGGTAAATTTCCTTAATTGCTCTAATGAATCTTTCTCCCAATTGTAGCTTTTCCATAGTGGCAAACAAAGTCCCAGTTTAAATTATCAAATGCCTTTTCAACATCAACAAAGAAGAAACCAACCTCTTTGTCACAACGCTTGTCATAATATTCAATAGCATTAATCACTGTCCTTAAATTGTCTCTGATTTGTCTGTCTGGCAAAAAGCCTGCTTGTTCCTCCTCAATGACTTCCGTAAGCCACCCCTTCAGTCTCTCCGCCAGTATCTTCGCAAAGATTTTATAATCATTGTTAAGTAGCGATATAGGTCTGTAGTTTTTCACATTAGTCAAGTCTTGGCCTTCTTTGGGGATCAATGATATATTCGCTTCATTCCAGGTATCTGGAATCCGCTGGTCCTTTAAAACTCCATTGATCACCTCTTTTAGGAATGGTGCCAGTTCATTGGCCATTACCTTATAAAATTTCGCTGTAAGTCCATCTGGCCCTGGCGCCTTTCCTAGATTTGCAGATTGTATTGCCTTGTTTAGTTCCTCATCTGTTACTTCACTGTTCAGTTTATTTCTCCAAGCTTCCGAAATTACTGGAAGTTTCATTTTCTCCAAATATAACGCTATTGACTCTTTATTTACCTCTTTCTTATTATACAACTTAGCGTAGAATTTGTAAAAGGCTCTACTAATGGTAGTCTGTTCCAAATACGTTTTATTATCTTCGCAAATTCTATTTATTATTTTCTTTTCCCTTCTCTTCTTCAGTTGCCATGCCAAATACTTCCCAGGTTTATTTGCACCTTCAAACGCTTTCTGATTCAATCTTTTAAGATTCCACTCCAATTCCTTATTATTCATTGCTGTTAACTGTTCTTGAAGTATTTTAATTTCCTGATATAATTTCTTTTTCCCTGGTCTCTTTTTTAACTGTATTTCTTTGGCTTTTATTTTCTCCTCAATCTCTTGTCTTTTCTCCTCTTTCTTTTTCCTTGCTCTACCATTTAAGTCCATTAGTATGCCCCTTATAACCGCCTTATAAGCGTCCCAAACTTTGTCAGTTGGTACTTCTTTATTTACGTTGTATTGTATGAAGAACTTTGTCTCTCTTCTCAACATCTCCATACTCTCTCCTTCCTGTAGCAAGTCCTCATTTATTCTCCATGCTTTCCTTTTTCTCCTTTTCCCTAATTTCCACATGATTGGATTATGATCTGAGCCTACCATCGGCATTATTTCTACCTCCTTAGTCCATAACGCTAAGTCTTTTGAGGCCCAGATCATATCAATTCTTGATAGTGTACAGTGCCTTGCAGAATAAAAAGTAAATTGTCTACTTTTAGGATATTCTCTTCTCCATACATCTTCTAAAGTCTCCTGTTGTATCAAGTCAAAAAAAAGCTTTGGTAATAGTCCTCTTTTCTTTTGTGCAGTTGTTGTCTTTTTATCTAATTCCAAGTTCGTCACTCCATTGAAGTCTCCGGCAAGAATTATCTGGTCGTATGAAAGATCATCTAGTTGCTTCCTCAAATCCTCAAAGAAGCTTTCCTTTGCACCGTTAGGTGCATAAACTCCGACTACCAACACTCTCTTTAAGTCCCAAGTACATTCCACTGCAATAAATCTGGCTTCCACATCTTTCATTACAAATTTTGGCTGTAGCTCCTCTTTTATGTACAACATCACTCCCCTTTTTTTTTTATTGGAGGCCGCTACAAATTCTTTGCCCAATTTTCCTGATTTTAAATATTTTACATCCTGCTTTCTGATATGGGTCTCTTGCAAACAAACAATGTCACATTTTTGTTTTAATAGCCAGTGGAAATATTTTTTCTCTTATTCGGTGAGTTTAGTCCATTTACATTCCAAGATAAAACTTTACACTCCATACTCATAGTCTTGTTGGTAAGTCTTTTTCATTGTCCCTTATAAATCGCTCCATCTCTCGCTCAGATCTGATGCGCTTTTTGGCCCCTCCAAACTCAAAGGACACACCTTCTGGTAACTCCCATCTGTACCTGATTTTCATGTCCTTCAAGATCTGAATTAGCACTTTGTATTTTTTCCGATCTGATAACACTGACCTGGGTAATTCCTTCATTATGATAATCGTCTTGCCATCAATCTCCAATGGATCTTGAAACTGTTTTGTCACAATCTTCTCTTTCATATTTTGTGTCGTAAACTGCACAATCACGTCTCTTGGTAATTTCCTCTGGGTTGCAATTCTCGAGTTCACACGATATGCCACATCTAGGATAGCCACAACTTCCTCCTCCTCCTTCCCCAGGTATTCAGCTAACACCTCAGTCATCTGTTCTTGCGCTGATTTTCCTTCCACTTCTGGCAAGCCACGAAAACGTAACTGCTTCTCCATGTGTTTAGTTTCTGCAACTGACATTCTCCCCCTCATCAGTCTCATCTCTGTTTGTTGCGTGTCTGCTAAGTTCTCCATCGCGTCTTCTACTGTTTTAACTCTCTGCTGCGTTCCTTGTAGTTCACTTTGTATTGTTTCCATACCTTTTTTCACTTCTGACAGCTCCGATTTTACTGTCTGTGTAACCTCTTTAACCTCTTTAATCAACTCCAATTTCGTGTCCTTAAGTTCTTTAATCACATCTAAAAGTTTTTTATCCAGGTTTTCTATTGCCGATTGCCACTCTTTTTTTGACATCGTGGGGCTTGCTTTGGCTCGCTCCCACGAGTCCGCTCTCTTCCTTAACTCCGTGGCGTAAAATTTAATGTCCTTTTATTTCAAATGTCCCGGTCTTCTTACAAAAATTAAATTTTAAAGAGTCCAAAATGTCGGGCGTCTTTTCTCTATGGTTTCTCTATGATTTTGCAATCCAAGATGGCCTACTTCCTTTTCCGCTGAGGCCGCGACCCTTCCCCTTTCAAAGATGGCGATTCCCTTCTTCCTGCCCTCCAGCAAGGGCTGCTTCTCTCCAGCAACTCTATTGTTGTTACGCACTTCCTGTCTCCCGACTTCCCACAGTAGGTCTCGCGATGGTGTCTTTTTCTCACAGCTCCATAACCGCAAGTATTCAAAACAATAGTCCAATTCCTTTAATAACTTCTTTAAACTGAGTCTCTTTTCAAATACAACTCTTGCCGAGTCTTCCCCTCTTTATCGTTAGCCTGTTGCAGTTTGAAAATCTACTTTTATTCCTCTCTGCTTTAATCAATCTGTCCCGTAACAGAAGATAGTGATCTTTACCTTCTCATTCACTTTTCTCGGGTTGTAATCGCTGTTTCGATTTTGACTTCTCCTCTCCGTTTCTTCCCTCAATCGAAGCTTGGGTATGTAGGTCTTATGCCAGCCGAATTGGCCCCAGAACTGCCGCAGAGATTGTAGCCGACCCGTCGCAGGGTGGGACCTCAAGGATCGGGAGGGGACCCGTTGTGTAGAGCCCCCCCTCGTCCGAGATCTAGCACACCCTAGGGTCTTGAGCGTTCTTTGCCTGCTCTCCGCCTGAGAGCAGTCGGCCGCGGGCTATTTTTCCCCCGCCGGCCACTTAAAACGGCAGTCCGGTCAGCTCCGCAAATGGAGCTGCGTCAGACCTCCATGAAGCCCAAACCGGAAATCCTCAGTAGTTCTCAGTTCTTGAAAGATACTTCACTTAAACTCATTCACACAGTTTGCCTGCTTTCTCCTGACTCCATATTTTTTACAGAAATGCTTAAAACTGCTCAGGAAGCACACAGCTAGCCTACTTTCTCCTGACTGAAACTTTGCTCTCCACTCTCAGTCTAAAATGGCATTCACTCCACCCACACTCTCAGTCATCAACCAATCGTATCACTCACTCATCCCTCTCTTTCACCCCCACTCTTCACCTATATCACACCATTTAAAGACACATGCACACATTTACTTAAAATCATTACAGCAAGGTTAGGGGGAAAGTTAACTAGTTTCATCTCAGTCCAGGAGAACTCATGTCTGATATGGATTTTGGATTTAAAACAGTTGATTTTTGGAAAGGAGTAACAGCCCACAATCACATTTTTTTCTAGGAAGAAATTCTAGGGAATGAGCTGAAGTGCCTTGTGGCTCACCAAATATCTGACACAAGAACTTTGTTAGCAGTTTGTGGCCTCCAAATATACCATCCTTTCCTGGGCTCTTGCTATAACTGACCCAGTCCAACCCAAGCCCCTGCAGCAACAGCACAAGGACTTGGCTTGGACCCAGCCAATGGTACTATGGGCCCTACAGTTGCCAACTCTGGCTTGGGAAATTCCTGGAGATTTGGGAGTAGTGCCTTGGAAGGCAAAGCTTTTGGGGGAGAGGGACCTAGTAGGCCCAGAAAAGGATGCTGGTTGCCTCCTGTGGTGTATCAGCAGGCACAGTGGCAGAGGGAGGGTGTGGGGACGAGGAGTGATGACATTGTGCCAATTGTGCAATGTCATTGCTCGCCAGTATCCAGAACTGACATCACACAATGTGCCACTATGGGATTTGCTAAAATGCTGCAGTAAACCATGCAGTTGGGGTCAAACCATACAGTTGGGGCAATGTGACATTACTTCCAGGTATATGTTAGAAGTGACAACATGCCTTTTTTTGGCTATCCCCACCACCACTGCTCTATCAAGTGTTGGGAGGGAGAGAAGAGGGAGACCTGGTTTCCCCAGCAGACACCCTCTTCATGGGGCTTCCCTAGCCAGTCACTTGGGTGTCTTGGCCAGAGAACGGGTCTTTCAGGTGCCAATGAGCTCTGTATTTATTTACTGATTTATCTTAGGAAGAAAAAGATTTGGTAGAAGCAGCTTCTCACTCCCTGGGGAGAACTTAATCCTTGTGAAATTCAAGCCTCTAGATGGGCTCTTTTTACTCATTCTGGCGGAGAAGGGAGCCTGCAGGAAGCCTCCAGCAAGGTGCAGGGACTCTGGAAAACTCATTAGATTCTTCTCCACTTCCTGTAGTTATTCTTCTCCACTTCCTGTAGTTGTTCAGCAAGGCAGCTGTTGTGGATGGGAAGGTGTCCCCAAAGGCAAAGAGCACAAGTCTATTGATTGGCCCAGATTTAGATCAAGAAATTTACAGGTGAACTAGGGATCAGTTCAGCTAAAGCTACATGAGGGACCCCTGATCCTTTTCTTGTCTCTGCTCTACTAGCCCAGGGAGATATTTTTCATTGACCAAAGCATCAGCAAGCAATTTATTCTTTGGAGAACTTGTTACTAACTTCTTGCTTTTCTGTTAAATGAACTCTTTTTAACATGAGTTTCTACACCCTGCTGGAATCTTAAATATCTCAGGCTTGATGGCATGTCCAGGTCTCACTCCCCTTGCAAAAGGAGGCACCACCCTTACTTACAGGAGAAGGGGGTGACCTGAAGCCTCAGTCTGGGCCACAATCTGACCTGAACTACATCTCAATCAGAAATATATGTGCCCTGACTCCTAAGAGCATGGCTTCCAATATTTTTGGCCAGGCAGAAGAATTTCAGCCTGTTTTTCTGGCAACTCACTGTCAGGTTTTAATTGTCTGGGTGGCAGGAGAGGCTGGAGCAGAGAGTGACTCTGCACCCACAGTCAGGTGCATGCCACTTGCCACCAAACTGGATGATTCTGAATGGCACATTTGTGCTGAGAGTTGTGCAGTCTTACTGACTCTGCAACAACTTTCTGATTGAATGTAAATGTGGCTCCCAGGGCCACATGCAAGGGTAGGGGAAACATAGTGGTTGGACCCACTGAAAGCCAGGCAAGGCAGGCTGAAATGGGGCAGTGGTTTCAGTTCTTGCAGTGTGCAATAGGTAGGCAGCATTCACCTGAGATAAACATTTCACTTGAACTGACTGATAACCAGGGATCCAGAAACAGGATGACGGAATAGACAGTAGCTACACTTCCTCCTCTCCCCAAAGCAATAAGCAGCCTGTCTTGCATACAGACTTGTCAGGGGCGGGAGAAAGGCAAAAGCTGAAATTTGCACCCTGACTATAGAACTCCGCCCCTCCAAGCCAGGCAAAGTCTCTGCAGTCCAGATGGCACTGTATAAAATGAGAAAATAAGGGGGCTTCTATGTTACTATTCTTCATTCTTGATAGATGTTCTTGTATTCTAATTTTTAATGGCTTGTTATCTTGACAGTTTTCTCCAATCTTTTGTGCAAAGACCCCCTGCTTATATTAACGACACCATGATGGTAGAAAACTTGGAAGTCCTCAAAACTGTACTAGATGTTAAATTTTATATACCTCGACCCCGCCCCCCACAAAGAGCCAGAAGAGTGAGAGAAACAGCTTTGTATGCCCGGAAGAATTAGTCTCCCCCCCGCCCCGTGACCTCCTTGATATTGTTTTGGAAAAGAACTATTTCAGTTTTTGTGAACAGTATTGCTACCAGATGAAGGGGGTGGCAATAGGTTGTTCCACTGTCCCCGCCATAACTAACTTACATATGTCACATCTCAAATAGAGCCACGTATTGAATGGGGGAATTAACCTTTATTATAAAGAGATTTGTTTCTTTAAACAGTACCTAGATGACATTTTCTTGATTATGAATAATTCAGACCATGCATAGTTGAATAGCTAAACACTGTTGACACCAATATCCATTTCACATGTGAGGGCAAGCGCAACAGTTTTTTGGATGTCACTGTCTTTAAAGATAGAGACTATAAATTAGCTGTACATCCCTTTAAGAAACTGACTAGATGCTCCTTCCTACACTTCTCATCCTTCCACCTAGGACATCTGAGAAGGAATATACCGATAGGCAATGCCTTAGGATAGAAAGAAACTCATCCAGAAACATGGATTTTGTGAGCAGAAGCAAAACTCTAGATAGCTCTTTCTTGGCATGGTGTTACCCTATGAGGATCATTCAAGAAGCTAATAGAAAAGCAGCTCATATACCCCAGAGCTTGTTGCTTACCCCTAAAAATAGAGAACTGGACAGCAGAATTAGATGGGCAGTCGACTACACCCCTTGTCGTTGGGCATCAGTAGAACTACACACAAACACTGGCATATTGTGAGGGACATAACTGGGTCACCGACTATTGGATATAGAAGAACAAGGAATCTGAGGGATATCCTTGTACATTCTAATTTCCAGGATTCTCCAAACACAGTGCAACAGCCAAAAGGACATTTCCCTTGTGGAAATTGTAATATATGCAGTCTTTCCATTAAGGTTTCACTTATCACGAACCCCAAGACAAACAAACCCTTATATAATTCTGCTTTCTCTACGTGTAAGACCTCCAATGTGGTTTAAGTGATACAGTGTAGTTGCCCTTTGTTATATGTAGGAAGCACTTCCTGTCCATTAAATATTATAATTCAAGAACATATCAAGAATTTAAGAACATAGAAGCCCCCCTAGTTTCTCATTTTATACAGTGCCATCAGGACTGCAGAGACTTTAAGATCTCAGTACTATGCATTATAAAAGCTTCTCTTAATTATGATATACAATAAAAAATATTACAGAGTCTGAATGGATTTTAAGATTAAATTCTCTTGCCCCATATGGACTAAATAATGAAACTGAGTATTTGTGTTTTTTATGAAATTGTGTCTATTTCTTTAAAATGTCAGGAGTTAGCAAATTGATGGCTGCCTAAATGAGAATTGCAAATGCTGCCTCATATGGCTTTGCTGGTCAGCTTTAGACCAACTTGGTGTTGCAACAGAATGTGCCTACAGGCTGTAAGTAAATAACTGTGGGTTTAGTATGAATAAGGACAGTATCTTTAAGAGACAGAAGCTTTTGAATTTATTGATATTCATATTTTTATTACAGCGAATGCTTTGTTGAATATGAGCCTTTGAAAAAGTTTATTGCAAAACGGGATGTGTGATATGCTGGCAAAACCCGTTAGGATCTTCAGCTTCAACTCCATTTTCAACATGATTTTCTAGACTGCTGTTATCACCTTGGAGAATCTGCCCACTGTAGAAAGTACTACACCACCTGAAAAGAAGAGACTGTGAGATATAATCTTTGGAACTCTTATTACGTCTACTTTACAAGTTACCTCTTATGGTTCTTCTTATGTAGGATTCTCTTCACCGGTTGGTTGTAATGTATGAGATTTTCTATTAAGAACTGAAGTATTTTTGTGTGTTATCTATTGTATGGTATTGGATGTATTATTGATAGGGAAATGATTTGCTGGATGTTGGATTAGATTTGCATATACTATACCTATATATTTTTGTCTAGCACTTTAGCACCTTCCACTTTTCCAGAAAACATATTTTGCTTTACCTCCAATTAGTGTTTTATGTTAGTTGAGATCTCTGGGTGGGCAGTTTCATGGTGAAGCACTCGGCAGCCTCCCCTTCTCACATCCATATATGGTCAAACTGTTATTTACTCTGGTGGGGGAAATGAGAAGCAGCGGGGTTTATCTCTAAACAACACTGGCGTACACAGACCAAGGAAGCAAAACCCTGTCCTGCATTGTGACTTTCATAGAATTGCAAGGATATTCCATTGGTAGAAAGCATCATGTAGTTGGCGAGGCATATTCCCATGCACGCTCTGAGAGCCTGCTGCTCTTAGTTACCCCCCCCCCATCAATGGCATTTTGCCTCTAGCATGAGCATCCTGTCTGAGCGCTGGATCCTGCCCTTGAAAGGAAAACTGCACAAGAGGTTGCCAAGGGCTCTCTGACAACTGCCATCCATTACAATTCCAGAGAGGTGATTTGAATTAGTTTATTGCAGCGAGCCTCTTGTGGTGTTTTAAAAACTAACATGCTTATTGTGGCCTAAAGTTCCTTGGGCAAAGGATGCTGCAAGACGTTGCCTTGGTGGATGGGTTTGTGTACCCTTGGGAGAGTGAGAAGACAGGTTTTTCAATGAAGCCCAAAGGTCAGGTAATGCCAGGGAGAGCTAAAGATGCATCACAGCACCGCTAAATACAGCATGCTAATAAGTAGTTCAAGATAACTCTTTTGCTTCAAGAAATAGTCACGGTTATCTTTAATGTGGATGCAACATCCAGTCAATGAATACAGGAGTCTGTCAGCATGTATTTGGGAAGGATGTTGGAATAACTGTGTTAAACAGAGGTGATGAAAGATGAAGTTCTGAGGCTGATAGATAAATTAAAAACTAAAAAGTCACTGGGTCCAAACAGCATATACCCAAATGCACTTAAGAGGTCACAAATGCAAAATTCCTAAACTTGTAACGGAATTATACATCTGGCAGCTAAAATCAGCCTCTCTGATAATTAGAAGGTTGTGAATGTAATGTTACTAAAAGCTAAGGTGGGTGGGTGGGGGGAATCTCGATAAGATGCAGGAAATTATAGACCAGTTTAGTTAGTCTGTTCCAGGTAAAGAGTTGGAAACTGTAATTAATGAAAGATTAATCACATAAAGGAAGCATTACTGAGGGATAATTTTACAAACTTCCAGCATTTCACCCCGTAGATATCTTTTTTCTGAACTGAAAACACATGTATAAGGACAATCCAGGAGACACATACTTGGACTTCAAAAGAGCTTTTAACAAAATCCCTCCTCAGAAAATTTAGCAGTCATGCAAAAAGAGGACAGGCCCCCAGGGAGAGAGTGGAAGAATATAGGTTCACTGGTTCTATTCCTGTGAAAGCTACAAGACTCCTGCTTCTGTTACTTGCACAGAAATGTTGTCAGCCATGAAGGCTGCACAGGACTCCACTCTGGTTTAGATACAATAATCTATGAGCAGTCTTTAGGGTGCCAATACAATCCTCTTTCTTGCACAGATAAGGAAATCTTCTCAGGCATGAAGCCACCAGAATATCACATTTTTAATCTAATAAACAAGGGTCTGGTATGAAGCCTCCACAAGAATCTCAATTGCTTAATACAGAATAAACCTCTGGAAAGTTAAAGCCAGACAAAGCCTCCTGTTCTTGTAGAGGCAATAAAATCTTCTCCACACTTGCCACGAGATGTATGGACACTCCTATTTCTTCTCTAAAACACAGAAAAAACATAAGCTTGCTCAACCTTAGTTAGATAGTGAATTATCAGTGTTTAAAGTAACTTTCCTGTATATCTTTTTTTTAAAGTCGTGGCTTAACAATTTTAAAATATTCTGGACATTCTTTCCAACAAAGATAGGAGGTCTCTGTCTGTTGAATACTGAGTGAAGAGTGGCTTACCCTACTGGAATGGAGTTCCTCCCGATGCGAATCATTCCGCCCCAGGTTCAAAAGCTGACAGCAGGTCACAGGCACAGAAGAGTCCTTCAGAGATCTTGCACAGACTATGGGAGGAACTGACCAGACTGTAGTCCCAAAGAGATTCCCTGACTTGTTATTGTTCATTAATGCATGTGAGTCTTTTCACCACCACAGCATTTCTTGCTGCTCTGTCATTTAGGAAAAAAGTGGTCAGGCACAGAAACCATCTCCAGGGCTTTCTATCTAAGCAAAGAGTAGCAGGCTTCAAGCAGCCAGTGGACAGACACCTGCTTATTTTTACAGGAAACAAGTCACTCAGCTGTTAACTGTTGTTCTCCCAGAGGTCACTCTGATGGACTTCACCCCTGCTTCAGTCATGATGTGGAAACTTCTGGAGCTGGAACTCAGGTGGGAAAGACTGCTCCCTCCAGATGTGCTGGCTGGGACAGCACAGCAACAATACATGGTTCTGCGGATTTCTGAGCTACTTCTAGAATGTTAGTCATTTATTAAGTAAATTATTGAATTATAAAAAGTTATTAATGACAATTATAGTTATTTATTTAACCATTCATTAATTTTAGCTTAATTATTATTTTAAAAATTCATTATTTTCTTTTGATTGAAAACATTTCTAACCCTATTTAAAAAGTTATTAGGTACCTTTCGCCCTTTCTGTTAAGAGCACCTGTCTTGTGTGTGGCTGATATGACTGTTGAGGCTGGCTGCCTACGGCACAGCACTGCCCCCCCCATCACAAACAGCAAGGCAGCAGGAATAAAATTCTGAAGAAGAAATTTTTCCCACCTAATACCTTCCTCCAGAAGTTTTCAAACTGTGGCTGTGAGCTAGAGCAATGTCTGTCCATGTGACCCTCACAGAGACTATGAAAAATTCATACAAGGTGGTAGGCCTTAAAGGCCACAATAGACTCCTGCTTCCCTTCTACACATTAAAACCTTCTTTGGCCTTAAGTCAGAAGGAGACTCATTTGTTAATTTACCCATAAGGAACTCTTCTTCCACATGAGGCGCACAGAAAACCTTGGCTTGTTTTTTATTTAATAAACATGGCACCAGCATGAAGCCACAGTAGCATTAATAAGGAATATATCTTTTCATGGTTAAAGATAGTACAAGCATCCAGTGTCCATTACATGCATTGACATTTTCTCCACGCACAACACAAGAGGACCCATGATAGCCAGAAACAAGCCTCATAACATGGTTTGCCTTGTAGGCGTCAATAGACTCCTTTCCCCCTTCTAGACAATAAAACCACTTTGGGCCTTAAGGCAGAAGGACACTCCTTTCCATGATGGAAAACCTTGTTAGGCTGTGAAAGCCTCTCCAAGATTTCTGCTCCTGCTCGGTGTATTAAAATGTTTTCAGCCGTGAAGACTGCACAGGTCTCCTTTCTGGTTTTAGATGCAATTATATAAGATCTCTCTTTAGGGTGCCACAACAGACTTCTCTCTTTTACAGGTAAGGAAATCTCCAGCATGAAGCCACCAGAAGACCTCAACTTCTTTATCTAATACACATGGGTCCAGCAGGAAGCCACTGCTACAACCCCACTTTGTAAGTCTCTTTAAGGTTAAAGCCAGTCCAAGCCTCCTGGTTCCTTTAAATGCAAGAAATTCTTCTTCACACTTGCCATGGGATGTTGCTGTTCCCAGTTCTTCTCTAAAATTATCCAGAAAAAAAACCACTCAGCTTGTTCAGTCTTAGTGAGTTAGCTAGTTCAGTCTATGGTTAAGGTACCCCTCTTGTACATGGGTCACATTTTTTAATGCTATAGGGCCAGGACATGAACTTTTGAGGAAGGGATTTTTTACTCTTGACAGCTCATGCCCTGGAAATCGAGTTGGTCTTTCAGGTGCTTCTGGACCTGAAGTTCCCGCTGCTACTTCAATCATGGTGCATGAAATTATACTTTGATTACTCAGAAACATTACATAAATACTATTCTGATTCTCTCTATTCAGTACCCTTCAACATAATTCTCAGCCATGAAGTCTTTCCTGCAAAATACATATAAAAACATACTGACATTCACACTGGACAACAATAGACACAACTTACCTTTTTGCAGACGTTCATTGAAGGAGGAACTATGCAGCCTCCAACCTCCCCTCACAGCTGCCCCTGAACCTCACTGACACAGCAGGATGACAATCGCTAGTTAGACAGAAACATGAAAAATATTAATGCATTAAAATACATACACAAGCTAAAAAGAGCAATTAAAACATCGGGCATAGAGGAGGGCTCACAAAAAGAATGTTAAGCAAACAAAGATGTCTCCACCTGCTTGTGGAAGAGTGTAATAGAGGGGCAGACAAATCTCCCTGGTGAGGCAGTTACAGTTTCGATGCCCCTACTGTGAAGGCTGTCTCCCAGGTTGCCACCCTCCTAATTTCAGAAGGCAAGAGAACCCAAAAGCAAGGCCACTGATTGTAGTAGGAGGGTAGGTTGAAAGGCCAAAAGCGGTCTTCCAGTAATGGCAGTTCCAAACCACGTTTGACAAGAAAATACACTATTGTGAACAAAATAAACAATGGCTTCTTTTTTTAAAAAAAAAGGGCTTAACGATTTTAAAATATTCTGGACTTTCATTCCAATGAACATATGAAGTCCTTCTCTACGGAATACTGACACAAGACCAGCTTACCCTACTGGAATGGAGTTCCTCCCGATGCAAATCATTCCATCCCAGATTCAAATGCTGGCAGCAGGTCACAGGCACAGAGGAGTCCTTCAAAGAAGACTATGGGAGGAACTGGCCAGACTGTAACCCGAAAGAGAATCCCTGCCTAGTTATTGTTCATTAAGGCATGTGAGGCTTTACACCACCACAGCATTCATTGCTGCTCTGTCATTTAGGAAAAAAGTGGTCAGGCACAGAAACCATCTCCCTGGCTTTCTATCTAAGCAAAGAGTAGCAGGCTTCAAGCAGCCAGTGGACAGACACCTGCTTATTTTTACAGAAAACAAGTCGCTCAGCTATTAACTGTTGTTCTCCCAGATGTCACCCTGATAGACTTCACCCCTGCTTCAGTCATGATGTGGAAACTTCTGGAGCTGGAACTCAGGTGGGAAAGACTGCTCCCCTCCAGATGTGCTGGCTGGGAGAGCGCAGCCTCAAAATGTCCCTGTGTGGGTTTCTGAGTTACTTCTAGAATGTTAGACATTTATTAAGTAAATTAATTATAAAAAGTTATTAATGACGACTACAGTTATTTATTTAACCATTCATTAATTTTAGCTTAATTATTATTTTAAAAATTCATTATTTTCTTTTGATTGAAAACATTTCTAACCCTATTTAAAAAGTTATTAGGTACCTTCTGCCCTTTCTGTTAAGAGCACCTGTCTTGTGTGTAGCTGATATGACTGTTGAGGCTGGCTGCCTACAGCACAGCAATGCCCCCCATCACAAAAAGAAAGGAAGCAGGAATAATATTCTGAAGAAGAAATTTTTCCCACCGAATACCTTCCTCCAGAAGTTTGCAAAGTGTGGCTGTGAGCAAAAGCAACGTCTGTCGGTGTGACACTCACAGAGACTATGAAGTAAATATTCCTCAGGCCTGAAGCCAAAAAGAGGAAAATCTTATCAGGTGGTGAAAGCCACAAAACCCTTGCTTCTGTTAGTTGCACTGAAACGTTGTCAGCCGTGAAGGCTGCAAAGGATTCTTTTCTGGAAGAAGCAACAATATAGGATCTCTCTTTAGGGTACCATAGGACCGCTCTTTAGGGTGACACAATAGACTTATCTTTTTTTAAAAAGGAAATCTTCTCCAGCGAGAAGCCACCATAAGACCTCAACTTTTTAATGTAATAAATCACATGGTCAGCCTTGAAGGCTCCAATGAAGACTAATTTCACTGCTATGAAATAAATATTCCTCAGGCCTGAAGCCAAAAAGAGAAAAATCTTGTAAGGCTGTGAAAGCCAGAAAAATCACTTACTTCTGTTAGTTGCATTGAAATGTTGTCAGCCGTGAAGGCTGCACCGGATTCTTTTCTGGAAGAAAAAACAACAAAGGATGTGTCTTTAGGGTTCTACAACAGAATTTTCTTTTACAGAAAAGGAAATCTTCTCCAGTATGAAGCCACCAGAAGACCTCAACTTTTTCATGCAATAAATCACGAGGTCACCCTTGAAGGCTCCAATCAAGACTTCCTGCCTTTCTATGAAAGAAATATTCCTCAGGCCTGAAGCCAAAAAGTGGAAAATCTTGTAAGGCTCTGAAAGCCAGAAAAAAACCCTGCTTCTGTTTGTTGCATGGAAATGTTGTCAGCCGTGAAGACTGCACAGGATTCATTTTTTGAAGAAGCAACAATCTAGGTTCTCCTAAGTATGCCACAATAGACTTTTCTTTTACAGAAAAGGAAATCTTATCCAGCATGAAGCGACCAGAAGACCTCAACTTTTTCATGTAATAAATCATGTGGTCAGCCTTGAAGGATCCAATGAAGACTACTTTCTCTGCTATGAAATAAATATTCCTCAGGCCTGAAGCCAAAAAGAGGAAAATCTTGTAAGGCTGTGAAAGACAGAAAAACCCCTTGCTTCTTTTAGTTACATTGAAATGTTGTCAACCGTAAAGGCTGCACCGGATTCTTTTCTGGAAGAAAAAACAACAAAGGATGTGTCTTTAGGGTTCTACAACAGAATTTTCTTTTACAGAAAAGGAAATCTTCTCCAGTATGAAGCCACCAGAAGACCTCAACTTTTTCATGCAATAAATCATGAGGTGATCCTTGAAGGCTCCAAACAAGACTTCCTGCCTCTCTATGAAATAAATATTCCTCAGGCCTGAAGCCAAAAAGTGGAAAATCTTGTAAGGCTGTGAAAGCCAGAAAAACCCCTTGCTTCTGTTTGTTGCATTGAAATGTTGTCAGCCATGAAGGTTGCACAGGATTCATTTTTCATACAAGCAACGACATAGGTTCTCCTAAGGATGCCACAATAGACTTTTCTTTTACAGAAAAGGAAATCTTCTCCAGCATGAAGCCACCAGAAGACCTCAACTTTTTCATGCAATAAATCATGTGGTCAGCCTTGAAGGCTCCAATCGAGACTTCCTGCCTTTCTATGAAAGAAATATTCCTCAGGCCTGAAGCCAAAAAGTGGAAAATCTTGTAAGGCTCTGAAAGCCAGAAAAAAACCGTGCTTCTGTTTGTTGCATTGAAATGTTGTCAGCTGTGAAGACTGCACAGGATTCATTTTTTGTAGAAGCAACATTCTAGGTTCTCCTAAGGATGCCACAATAGACTTTTCTTTTACAGAAAAGGAAATCTTCTCCAGCATGAAGCCATCAGAAGACCTCAACTTTTTCATGTAATAAAACATTTGGTCAGCCTTGAAGGCTCCAATCAAGTCTTCCTGCCTTATTATGAAATAAATATTCCTCAGGCCTGAAGCCAAAAAGAGGAAAATCATGTAAGGCTGTGAAAGCCAGAAAAACACCTTTCTGCTGTTTGTTGCATTGAAATGTTGTCAGCCGTGAAGGCTGCACAGGATTCCTTTCTGGTAGAAGCAACAAGAAAGGATCTCTCTTTAGGGTTCCACAACAGACTTTTCTTTTACAGAAAAGGAAATCTTCTCCAGCATGAAGCCACCAGAAGACCTCAACTTTTTCATGCAATAAATCATGAGGTTAGCCTTGAAGGCTCCAATCAAGTCTTACTTCCCTTCTTTGAAATAAATATTTCTCAGGCCTGAAGCCAAAAAGTGGAAAATCTTGTAAGGCTGTGAAAGCCAGAAAAACACCTTGCTTCTGTTTGTTGCATTGAAATGTTGTCAGCCGTGAAGGCTGCACAGGATTCCTTTCTGGTAGAAGCAACAAGAAAGGATCTCTCTTTAGTGTTCCACAACAGACTTTTCTTTTACAGAAAAGGAAATCTTCTCCAGCATGAAGCCATCAGAAGACCTCAACTTTTTCATGCAATAAATCATGAGGTCAGCCTTGAAGGCTCCAATCAAGTCTTTCTGCCTTTCTATGAAACAAATATTCCTCAGGCCTAAAGCCAAAAAGAGGAAAATCATGTAAGGCTGTGAAAGCCAGAAAAACACCTTTCTGCTGTTTGTTGCATTGAAATGTTGTCAGCCGTGAAGGCTGCACAGGATTCCTTTCTGGTAGAAGCAACAAGAAAGGATCTCTCTTTAGGGTTCCACAACAGACTTTTCTTTTACAGAAAAGGAAATCTTCTCCAGCATGAAGCCATCAGAAGACCTCAACTTTTTCATGCAATAAATCATGAGGTCAGCCTTGAAGGCTCCAATCAAGACTTCCTGCCTTTCTATGAAACAAATATTCCTAAGGCCTGAAGCCAAAAAGAGGAAAATCATGTAAGGCTCTGAAAGCCAGAAAAACACCTTGCTTCTGTTTGTTGCATTGAAATATTGTCAGCCGTGAAGACTGCACAGGATTCATTTTTCGTAGAGGCAACAATCTAGGTTCTTTCCTTAGCATGCCACAATAGATTTTTCTTTTACAAAAAAAGGAAATCTTCTCCAGCATGAAGCTACCAGAAGACCTCAACTTTTTCATGCAATAAATCATGAGGTTAGCCTTGAAGGCTCCAATCAAGTCTTACTTCCCTTCTTTGAAATAAATATTTCTCAGGCCTGAAGCCAAAAAGTGGAAAATCTTGTAAGGCTGTGAAAGCCAGAAAAACACCTTGCTTCTGTTTGTTGCATTGAAATGTTGTCAGCCGTGAAGGCTGCACAGGATTCATTTTTTGTAGAAGCAACATTCTAGGTTCTCCTAAGGATGCCACAATAGACTTTTCTTTTACAGAAAAGGAAATCTTCTCCAGCATGAAGCCATCAGAAGACCTCAACTTTTTCATGTAATAAAACATTTGGTCAGCCTTGAAGGCTCCAATCAAGTCTTCCTGCCTTATTATGAAATAAATATCCCTCAGGCCTGAAGCCAAAAAGAGGAAAATCATGTAAGGCTGTGAAAGCCAGAAAAACACCTTTCTGCTGTTTGTTGCATTGAAATGTTGTCAGCCGTGAAGGCTGCACAGGATTCCTTTCTGGTAGAAGCAACAAGAAAGGATCTCTCTTTAGGGTTCCACAACAGACTTTTCTTTTACAGAAAAGGAAATCTTCTCCAGCATGAAGCCACCAGAAGACCTCAACTTTTTCATGCAATAAATCATGAGGTTAGCCTTGAAGGCTCCAATCAAGTCTTACTTCCCTTCTTTGAAATAAATATTTCTCAGGCCTGAAGCCAAAAAGTGGAAAATCTTGTAAGGCTGTGAAAGCCAGAAAAACACCTTGCTTCTGTTTGTTGCATTGAAATGTTGTCAGCCGTGAAGGCTGCACAGGATTCCTTTCTGGTAGAAGCAACAAGAAAGGATCTCTCTTTAGTGTTCCACAACAGACTTTTCTTTTACAGAAAAGGAAATCTTCTCCAGCATGAAGCCATCAGAAGACCTCAACTTTTTCATGCAATAAATCATGAGGTCAGCCTTGAAGGCTCCAATCAAGTCTTTCTGCCTTTCTATGAAACAAATATTCCTCAGGCCTAAAGCCAAAAAGAGGAAAATCATGTAAGGCTGTGAAAGCCAGAAAAACACCTTTCTGCTGTTTGTTGCATTGAAATGTTGTCAGCCGTGAAGGCTGCACAGGATTCCTTTCTGGTAGAAGCAACAAGAAAGGATCTCTCTTTAGGGTTCCACAACAGACTTTTCTTTTACAGAAAAGGAAATCTTCTCCAGCATGAAGCCATCAGAAGACCTCAACTTTTTCATGCAATAAATCATGAGGTCAGCCTTGAAGGCTCCAATCAAGACTTCCTGCCTTTCTATGAAACAAATATTCCTAAGGCCTGAAGCCAAAAAGAGGAAAATCATGTAAGGCTCTGAAAGCCAGAAAAACACCTTGCTTCTGTTTGTTGCATTGAAATATTGTCAGCCGTGAAGACTGCACAGGATTCATTTTTCGTAGAGGCAACAATCTAGGTTCTTTCCTTAGCATGCCACAATAGACTTTTCTTTTACAAAAAAAGGAAATCTTCTCCAGCATGAAGCTACCAGAAGACCTCAACTTTTTCATGCAATAAATCATGAGGTTAGCCTTGAAGGCTCCAATCAAGTCTTACTTCCCTTCTTTGAAATAAATATTTCTCAGGCCTGAAGCCAAAAAGTGGAAAATCTTGTAAGGCTGTGAAAGCCAGAAAAACACCTTGCTTCTGTTTGTTGCATTGAAATGTTGTCAGCCGTGAAGGCTGCACAGGATTCCTTTCTGGTAGAAGCAACAAGAAAGGATCTCTCTTTAGTGTTCCACAACAGACTTTTCTTTTACAGAAAAGGAAATCTTCTCCAGCATGAAGCCATCAGAAGACCTCAACTTTTTCATGCAATAAATCATGAGGTCAGCTTTGAAGGCTCCAATCAAGTCTTCCTGCCTTTCTATGAAACAAATATTCCTCAGGCCAAAAGCCAAAAAGAGGAAAATCATGTAAGGCTGTGAAAGCCAGAAAAACACCTTGCTTCTGTTTGTTGCATTGAAATGTTGTCAGCCGTGAAGGCTGCACAGGATTCCTTTATGGTAGAAGCAACAAGAAAGGATCTCTCTTTAGTGTTCCACAACAGACTTTTCTTCTACAGAAAAGGAATTCTTCTCCAGCATGAAGCCATCAGAAGACCTCAACTTTTTCATGCAATAAATCATGTGATCAGACTTGAAGGCTCCAATCAAGTCTTCCTGCCTTTCTATGAAAGAAATATTCCTCAGGCCTGAAGCCAAAAAGAGGAAAATCTTGTAAGGCTGTGAAAGCCAGAAAAACACCTTGCTTCTGTTTGTTATAGTGAAATGTTGTCAACCGTGAAGGCTGCACAGGGTTCATTTTTCATAGAAGCAACATTCAAGGTTCTCCTAAAGATGACACAACAGACTTTTCTTTTACAGAAAAGGAAATCTTCTCCAGCATGAAGCCACCAGAAGACCTCAACTTTTTCATGCAATAAATCATGAGGTTAGCCTTGAAGGCTCCAATCAAGTCTTACTTCCCTTCTTTGAAATAAATATTTCTCAGGCCTGAAGCCAAAAAGTGGAAAATCTTGTAAGGCTGTGAAAGCCAGAAAAACACCTTGCTTCTGTTTGTTGCATTGAAATGTTGTCAGCCGTGAAGGCTGCACAGGATTCCTTTCTGGTAGAAGCAACAAGAAAGGATCTCTCTTTAGGGTTCCACAACAGACTTTTCTTTTACAGAAAAGGAAATCTTCTCCAGCATGAAGCCACCAGAAGACCTCAACTTTTTCATGCAATAAATCATGAGGTCAGCCTTGAAGGCTCCAATCAAGTCTTCCTGCCTTTCTATGAAACAAATATTCCTCAGGCCTAAAGCCAAAAAGAGGAAAATCATGTAAGGCTGTGAAAGCCAGAAAAACACCTTTCTGCTGTTTGTTGCATTGAAATGTTGTCAGCCGTGAAGGCTGCACAGGATTCCTTTCAGGTAGAAGCAACAAGAAAGGATCTCTCTTTAGGGTTCCACAACAGACTTTTCTTTTACAGAAAAGGAAATCTTCTCCAGCATGAAGCCATCAGAAGACCTCAACTTTTTCATGCAATAAATCATGAGGTCAGCCTTGAAGGCTCCAATCAAGACTTCCTGCCTTTCTATGAAACAAATATTCCTAAGGCCTGAAGCCAAAAAGAGGAAAATCATGTAAGGCTCTGAAAGCCAGAAAAACACCTTGCTTCTGTTTGTTGCATTGAAATATTGTCAGCCGTGAAGACTGCACAGGATTCATTTTTCGTAGAGGCAACAATCTAGGTTCTTTCCTTAGCATGCCACAATAGACTTTTCTTTTACAAAAAAAGGAAATCTTCTCCAGCATGAAGCCACCAGAAGACCTCAACTTTTTCATGCAATAAATCATGAGGTTAGCCTTGAAGGCTCCAATCAAGTCTTACTTCCCTTCTTTGAAATAAATATTTCTCAGGCCTGAAGCCAAAAAGTGGAAAATCTTGTAAGGCTGTGAAAGCCAGAAAAACACCTTGCTTCTGTTTGTTGCATTGAAATGTTGTCAGCCGTGAAGGCTGCACAGGATTCCTTTCTGGTAGAAGCAACAAGAAAGGATCTCTCTTTAGTGTTCCACAACAGACTTTTCTTCTACAGAAAAGGAATTCTTCTCCAGCATGAAGCCATCAGAAGACCTCAACTTTTTCATGCAATAAATCATGAGGTCAGCCTTGAAGGCTCCAATCAAGTCTTTCTGCCTTTCTATGAAACAAATATTCCTCAGGCCTAAAGCCAAAAAGAGGAAAATCATGTAAGGCTGTGAAAGCCAGAAAAACACCTTTCTGCTGTTTGTTGCATTGAAATGTTGTCAGCCGTGAAGGCTGCACAGGATTCCTTTCTGGTAGAAGCAACAAGAAAGGATCTCTCTTTAGGGTTCCACAACAGACTTTTCTTTTACAGAAAAGGAAATCTTCTCCAGCATGAAGCCATCAGAAGACCTCAACTTTTTCATGCAATAAATCATGAGGTCAGCCTTGAAGGCTCCAATCAAGACTTCCTGCCTTTCTATGAAACAAATATTCCTAAGGCCTGAAGCCAAAAAGAGGAAAATCATGTAAGGCTCTGAAAGCCAGAAAAACACCTTGCTTCTGTTTGTTGCATTGAAATATTGTCAGCCGTGAAGACTGCACAGGATTCATTTTTCGTAGAGGCAACAATCTAGGTTCTTTCCTTAGCATGCCACAATAGACTTTTCTTTTACAAAAAAAGGAAATCTTCTCCAGCATGAAGCTACCAGAAGACCTCAACTTTTTCATGCAATAAATCATGAGGTTAGCCTTGAAGGCTCCAATCAAGTCTTACTTCCCTTCTTTGAAATAAATATTTCTCAGGCCTGAAGCCAAAAAGTGGAAAATCTTGTAAGGCTGTGAAAGCCAGAAAAACACCTTGCTTCTGTTTGTTGCATTGAAATGTTGTCAGCCGTGAAGGCTGCACAGGATTCCTTTCTGGTAGAAGCAACAAGAAAGGATCTCTCTTTAGTGTTCCACAACAGACTTTTCTTTTACAGAAAAGGAAATCTTCTCCAGCATGAAGCCATCAGAAGACCTCAACTTTTTCATGCAATAAATCATGAGGTCAGCTTTGAAGGCTCCAATCAAGTCTTCCTGCCTTTCTATGAAACAAATATTCCTCAGGCCAAAAGCCAAAAAGAGGAAAATCATGTAAGGCTGTGAAAGCCAGAAAAACACCTTGCTTCTGTTTGTTGCATTGAAATGTTGTCAGCCGTGAAGGCTGCACAGGATTCCTTTATGGTAGAAGCAACAAGAAAGGATCTCTCTTTAGTGTTCCACAACAGACTTTTCTTCTACAGAAAAGGAATTCTTCTCCAGCATGAAGCCATCAGAAGACCTCAACTTTTTCATGCAATAAATCATGTGATCAGACTTGAAGGCTCCAATCAAGTCTTCCTGCCTTTCTATGAAAGAAATATTCCTCAGGCCTGAAGCCAAAAAGAGGAAAATCTTGTAAGGCTGTGAAAGCCAGAAAAACACCTTGCTTCTGTTTGTTATAGTGAAATGTTGTCAACCGTGAAGGCTGCACAGGGTTCATTTTTCATAGAAGCAACATTCAAGGTTCTCCTAAAGATGACACAACAGACTTTTCTTTTACAGAAAAGGAAATCTTCTCCAGCATGAAGCCACCAGAAGACCTCAACTTTTTCATGCAATAAATCATGAGGTTAGCCTTGAAGGCTCCAATCAAGTCTTACTTCCCTTCTTTGAAATAAATATTTCTCAGGCCTGAAGCCAAAAAGTGGAAAATCTTGTAAGGCTGTGAAAGCCAGAAAAACACCTTGCTTCTGTTTGTTGCATTGAAATGTTGTCAGCCGTGAAGGCTGCACAGGATTCCTTTCTGGTAGAAGCAACAAGAAAGGATCTCTCTTTAGGGTTCCACAACAGACTTTTCTTTTACAGAAAAGGAAATCTTCTCCAGCATGAAGCCACCAGAAGACCTCAACTTTTTCATGCAATAAATCATGAGGTCAGCCTTGAAGGCTCCAATCAAGTCTTCCTGCCTTTCTTTGAAATAAATATTTCTCAGGCCTGAAGCCAAAAAGTGGAAAATCTTGTAAGGCTGTGAAAGCCAGAAAAACACCTTGCTTCTGTTTGTTGCATTGAAATGTTGTCAGCCGTGAAAGCTGCACAGGATTCCTTTCCGGTAGAAGCAACAAGAAAGGATCTCTCTTTAGTGTTCCACAACAGACTTTTCTTTTACAGAAAAGGAAATCTTCTCCAGCATGAAGCCATCAGAAGACCTCAACTTTTTCATGCAATAAATCATGAGGTCAGCCTTGAAGGCTCCAATCAAGTCTTCCTGCCTTTCTATGAAACAAATATTCCTCAGGCCTAAAGCCAAAAAGAGGAAAATCATGTAAGGCTGTGAAAGCCAGAAAAACACCTTGCTTCTGTTTGTTGCATTGAAATGTTGTCAGCCGTGAAGGCTGCACAGGATTCCTTTATGGTAGAAGCAACAAGAAAGGATCTCTCTTTAGTGTTCCACAACAGACTTTTCTTCTACAGAAAAGGAATTCTTCTCCAGCATGAAGCCATCAGAAGACCTCAACTTTTTCATGCAATAAATCATGTGGTCAGACTTGAAGGCTCCAATCAAGTCTTCCTGCCTTTCTATGAAAGAAATATTCCTCAGGCCTGAAGCCAAAAAGAGGAAAATCTTGTAAGGCTGTGAAAGCCAGAAAAACCCCTTGCTTCTGTTTGTTATAGTGAAATGTTGTCAACCGTGAAGGCTGCACAGGGTTCATTTTTCATAGAAGCAACATTCAAGGTTCTCCTAAAGATGACACAACAGACTTTTCTTTTACAGAAAAGGAAATCTTCTCCAGCATGAAGCCACCAGAAGACCTCAACTTTTTCATGCAATAAATCATGAGGTTAGCCTTGAAGGCTCCAATCAAGTCTTACTTCCCTTCTTTGAAATAAATATTTCTCAGGCCTGAAGCCAAAAAGTGGAAAATCTTGTAAGGCTGTGAAAGCCAGAAAAACACCTTGCTTCTGTTTGTTGCATTGAAATGTTGTCAGCCGTGAAAGCTGCACAGGATTCCTTTCTGGTAGAAGCAACAAGAAAGGATCTCTCTTTAGTGTTCCACAACAGACTTTTCTTTTACAGAAAAGGAAATCTTCTCCAGCATGAAGCCATCAGAAGACCTCAACTTTTTCATGCAATAAATCATGAGGTCAGCCTTGAAGGCTCCAATCAAGTCTTCCTGCCTTTCTATGAAACAAATATTCCTCAGGCCTAAAGCCAAAAAGAGGAAAATCATGTAAGGCTGTGAAAGCCAGAAAAACACCTTTCTGCTGTTTGTTGCATTGAAATGTTGTCAGCCGTGAAGGCTGCACAGGATTCCTTTATGGTAGAAGCAACAAGAAAGGATCTCTCTTTAGGGTTCCACAACAGACTTTTCTTTTACAGAAAAGGAAATCTTCTCCAGCATGAAGCCATCAGAAGACCTCAACTTTTTCATGCAATAAATCATGAGGTCAGCCTTGAAGGCTCCAATCAAGACTTCCTGCCTTTCTATGAAACAAATATTCCTAAGGACTGAAGCCAAAAAGAGGAAAATCATGTAAGGCTGTGAAAGCCAGAAAAACACCTTGCTTCTGTTTGTTGCATTGAAATATTGTCAGCCGTGAAGACTGCACAGGATTCATTTTTCGTAGAGGCAACAATCTAGGTTCTTTCCTTAGCATGCCACAATAGACTTTTCTTTTACAAAAAAGGAAATCTCCAGCATGAAGCTACCAGAAGACCTCAACTTTTTCATGCAATAAATCATGAGGTTAGCCTTGAAGGCTCCAATCAAGTCTTACTTCCCTTCTTTGAAATAAATATTTCTCAGGCCTGAAGCCAAAAAGTGGAAAATCTTGTAAGGCTGTGAAAGCCAGAAAAACACCTTGCTTCTGTTTGTTGCATTGAAATGTTGTCAGCCGTGAAGGCTGCACAGGATTCCTTTCTGGTAGAAGCAACAAGAAAGGATCTCTCTTTAGTGTTCCACAACAGACTTTTCTTTTACAGAAAAGGAAATCTTCTCCAGCATGAAGCCACCAGAAGACCTCAACTTTTTCATGCAATAAATCATGAGGTTAGCCTTGAAGGCTCCAATCAAGACTTCCTGCCTTTCTATGAAACAAATATTCCTAAGGCCTGAAGCCAAAAAGAGGAAAATCATGTAAGGCTGTGAAAGCCAGAAAAACACCTTGCTTCTGTTTGTTGCATTGAAATATTGTCAGCCGTGAAGACTGCACAGGATTCATTTTTCGTAGAGGCAACAATCTAGGTTCTTTCCTTAGCATGCCACAATAGACTTTTCTTTTACAAAAAAAGGAAATCTTCTCCAGCATGAAGCTACCAGAAGACCTCAACTTTTTCATGCAATAAATCATGAGGTTAGCCTTGAAGGCTCCAATCAAGTCTTACTTCCCTTCTTTGAAATAAATATTTCTCAGGCCTGAAGCCAAAAAGTGGAAAATCTTGTAAGGCTGTGAAAGCCAGAAAAACACCTTGCTTCTGTTTGTTGCATTGAAATGTTGTCAGCCGTGAAGGCTGCACAGGATTCCTTTCTGGTAGAAGCAACAAGAAAGGATCTCTCTTTAGGGTTCCACAACAGACTTTTCTTTTACAGAAAAGGAAATCTTCTCCAGCATGAAGCCACCAGAAGATCTCAACTTTTTCATGCAATAAATCATGAGGTCAGCCTTGAAGGCTCCAATCAAGACTTCCTGCCTTTCTATGAAACAAATATTCCTAAGGCCTGAAGCCAAAAAGAGGAAAATCATGTAAGGCTCTGAAAGCCAGAAAAACACCTTGCTTCTGTTTGTTGCATTGAAATGTTGTCAGCCGTGAAGGCTGCACAGGATTCCTTTCTGGTAGAAGCAACAAGAAAGGATCTCTCTTTAGTGTTCCACAACAGACTTTTCTTTTACAGAAAAGGAAATCTTCTCCAGCATGAAGCCATCAGAAGACCTCAACTTTTTCATGCAATAAATCATGAGGTCAGCCTTGAAGGCTCCAATCAAGTCTTCCTGCCTTTCTATGAAACAAATATTCCTCAGGCCTAAAGCCAAAAAGAGGAAAATCATGTAAGGCTGTGAAAGCCAGAAAAACACCTTTCTGCTGTTTGTTGCATTGAAATGTTGTCAGCCGTGAAGGCTGCACAGGATTCCTTTCTGGTAGAAGCAACAAGAAAGGATCTCTCTTTAGGGTTCCACAACAGACTTTTCTTTTACAGAAAAGGAAATCTTCTCCAGCATGAAGCCACCAGAAGACCTCAACTTTTTCATGCAATAAATCATGAGGTCAGCCTTGAAGGCTCCAATCAAGACTTCCTGCCTTTCTATGAAACAAATATTCCTAAGGCCTGAAGCCAAAAAGAGGAAAATCATGTAAGGCTCTGGAAGCCAGAAAAACACCTTGCTTCTGTTTGTTGCATTGAAATGTTGTCAGCCGTGAAGGCTGCACAGGATTCCTTTCTGGTAGAAGCAACAAGAAAGGATCTCTCTTTAGTGTTCCACAACAGACTTTTCTTTTACAGAAAAGGAAATCTTCTCCAGCATGAAGCCACCAGAAGACCTCAACTTTTTCATGCAATAAATCATGAGGTTAGCCTTGAAGGCTCCAATCAAGACTTCCTGCCTTTCTATGAAACAAATATTCCTAAGGCCTGAAGCCAAAAAGAGGAAAATCATGTAAGGCTGTGAAAGCCAGAAAAACACCTTGCTTCTGTTTGTTGCATTGAAATATTGTCAGCCGTGAAGACTGCACAGGATTCATTTTTCGTAGAGGCAACAATCTAGGTTCTTTCCTTAGCATGCCACAATAGACTTTTCTTTTACAAAAAAAGGAAATCTTCTCCAGCATGAAGCTACCAGAAGACCTCAACTTTTTCATGCAATAAATCATGAGGTTAGCCTTGAAGGCTCCAATCAAGTCTTACTTCCCTTCTTTGAAATAAATATTTCTCAGGCCTGAAGCCAAAAAGTGGAAAATCTTGTAAGGCTGTGAAAGCCAGAAAAACACCTTGCTTCTGTTTGTTGCATTGAAATGTTGTCAGCCGTGAAGGCTGCACAGGATTCCTTTCTGGTAGAAGCAACAAGAAAGGATCTCTCTTTAGGGTTCCACAACAGACTTTTCTTTTACAGAAAAGGAAATCTTCTCCAGCATGAAGCCACCAGAAGACCTCAACTTTTTCATGCAATAAATCATGAGGTCAGCCTTGAAGGCTCCAATCAAGTCTTCCTGCCTTTCTATGAAACAAATATTCCTCAGGCCTAAAGCCAAAAAGAGGAAAATCATGTAAGGCTGTGAAAGCCAGAAAAACACCTTTCTGCTGTTTGTTGCATTGAAATGTTGTCAGCCGTGAAGGCTGCACAGGATTCCTTTCAGGTAGAAGCAACAAGAAAGGATCTCTCTTTAGTGTTCCACAACAGACTTTTCTTTTACAGAAAAGGAAATCTTCTCCAGCATGAAGCCATCAGAAGACCTCAACTTTTTCATGCAATAAATCATGAGGTCAGCCTTGAAGGCTCCAATCAAGTCTTCCTGCCTTTCTATGAAACAAATATTCCTCAGGCCTAAAGCCAAAAAGAGGAAAATCATGTAAGGGTGTGAAAGCCAGAAAAACAGCTTGCTTCTGTTTGTTGCATTGAAATGTTGTCAGCCGTGAAGGCTGCACAGGATTCCTTTATGGTAGAAGCAACAAGAAAGGATCTCTCTTTAGTGTTCCACAACAGACTTTTCTTCTACAGAAAAGGAATTCTTCTCCAGCATGAAGCCATCAGAAGACCTCAACTTTTTCATGCAATAAATCATGTGGTCAGACTTGAAGGCTCCAATCAAGTCTTCCTGCCTTTCTATGAAAGAAATATTCCTCAGGCCTGAAGCCAAAAAGAGGAAAATCTTGTAAGGCTGTGAAAGCCAGAAAAACCCCTTGCTTCTGTTTGTTATAGTGAAATGTTGTCAACCGTGAAGGCTGCACAGGGTTCATTTTTCATAGAAGCAACATTCAAGGTTCTCCTAAAGATGACACAACAGACTTTTCTTTTACAGAAAATGAAATCTTCTCCAGCATGAAGCCACCAGAAGACCTCAACTTTTTCATGCAATAAATCATGAGGTTAGCCTTGAAGGCTCCAATCAAGTCTTACTTCCCTTCTTTGAAATAAATATTTCTCAGGCCTGAAGCCAAAAAGTGGAAAATCTTGTAAGGCTGTGAAAGCCAGAAAAACACCTTGCTTCTGTTTGTTGCATTGAAATGTTGTCAGCCGTTAAAGCTGTACAGGATTCCTTTCTGGTAGAAGCAACAAGAAAGGATCTCTCTTTAGGGTTCCACAACAGACTTTTCTTTTACAGAAAAGGAAATCTTCTCCAGCATGAAGCCATCAGAAGACCTCAACTTTTTCATGCAATAAATCATGAGGTCAGCCTTGAAGGCTCCAATCAAGTCTTCCTGCCTTTCTATGAAACAAATATTCCTCAGGCCTAAAGCCAAAAAGAGGAAAATCATGTAAGGCTGTGAAAGCCAGAAAAACACCTTTCTGCTGTTTGTTGCATTGAAATGTTGTCAGCCGTGAAGGCTGCACCGGATTCCTTTCTGGTAGAAGCAACAAGAAAGGATCTCTCTTTAGGGTTCCACAACAGACTTTTCTTTTACAGAAAAGGAAATCTTCTCCAGCATGAAGCCATCAGAAGACCTCAACTTTTTCATGCAATAAATCATGAGGTCAGCCTTGAAGGCTCCAATCAAGACTTCCTGCCTTTCTATGAAACAAATATTCCTAAGGACTGAAGCCAAAAAGAGGAAAATCATGTAAGGCTCTGAAAGCCAGAAAAACACCTTGCTTCTGTTTGTTGCATTGAAATATTGTCAGCCGTGAAGACTGCACAGGATTCATTTTTCGTAGAGGCAACAATCTAGGTTCTTTCCTTAGCATGCCACAATAGACTTTTCTTTTACAAAAAAGGAAATCTCCAGCATGAAGCTACCAGAAGACCTCAACTTTTTCATGCAATAAATCATGAGGTTAGCCTTGAAGGCTCCAATCAAGTCTTACTTCCCTTCTTTGAAATAAATATTTCTCAGGCCTGAAGCCAAAAAGTGGAAAATCTTGTAAGGCTGTGAAAGCCAGAAAAACACCTTGCTTCTGTTTGTTGCATTGAAATGTTGTCAGCCGTGAAGGCTGCACAGGATTCCTTTCTGGTAGAAGCAACAAGAAAGGATCTCTCTTTAGGGTTCCACAACAGAATTTTCTTTTACAGAAAAGGAAATCTTCTCCACCATGAAGCCACCAGAAGACCTCAACTTTTTCATGCAATAAATCATGAGGTTAGCCTTGAAGGCTCCAATCAAGACTTCCTGCCTTTCTATGAAACAAATATTCCTAAGGCCTGAAGCCAAAAAGAGGAAAATCATGTAAGGCTCTGAAAGCCAGAAAAACACCTTGCTTCTGTTTGTTGCATTGAAATATTGTCAGCCGTGAAGACTGCACAGGATTCATTTTTCGTAGAGGCAACAATCTAGGTTCTTTCCTTAGCATGCCACAATAGACTTTTCTTTTACAAAAAAAGGAAATCTTCTCCAGCATGAAGCTACCAGAAGACCTCAACTTTTTCATGCAATAAATCATGAGGTCAGCCTTGAAGGCTCCAATCAAGTCTTCCTGCCTTTCTATGAAACAAATATTCCTCAGGCCTAAAGCCAAAAAGAGGAAAATCATGTAAGGCTGTGAAAGCCAGAAAAACACCTTTCTGCTGTTTGTTGCATTGAAATGTTGTCAGCCGTGAAGGCTGCACAGGATTCCTTTCAGGTAGAAGCAACAAGAAAGGATCTCTCTTTAGGGTTCCACAACAGACTTTTCTTTTACAGAAAAGGAAATCTTCTCCAGCATGAAGCCATCAGAAGACCTCAACTTTTTCATGCAATAAATCATGAGGTCAGCCTTGAAGGCTCCAATCAAGACTTCCTGCCTTTCTATGAAACAAATATTCCTAAGGCCTAAAGCCAAAGAGGAAAATCATGTAAGGCTCTGAAAGCCAGAAAAACACCTTGCTTCTGTTTGTTGCATTGAAATATTGTCAGCCGTGAAGACTGCACAGGATTCATTTTTCGTAGAGGCAACAATCTAGGTTCTTTCCTTAGCATGCCACAATAGACTTTTCTTTTACAAAAAAAGGAAATCTTCTCCAGCATGAAGCTACCAGAAGACCTCAACTTTTTCATGCAATAAATCATGAGGTTAGCCTTGAAGGCTCCAATCAAGTCTTACTTCCCTTCTTTGAAATAAATATTTCTCAGGCCTGAAGCCAAAAAGTGGAAAATCTTGTAAGGCTGTGAAAGCCAGAAAAACACCTTGCTTCTGTTTGTTGCATTGAAATGTTGTCAGCCGTGAAGGCTGCACAGGATTCCTTTCTGGTAGAAGCAACAAGAAAGGATCTCTCTTTAGTGTTCCACAACAGACTTTTCTTTTACAGAAAAGGAAATCTTCTCCAGCATGAAGCCATCAGAAGACCTCAACTTTTTCATGCAATAAATCATGAGGTCAGCCTTGAAGGCTCCAATCAAGTCTTCCTGCCTTTCTATGAAACAAATATTCCTCAGGCCTAAAGCCAAAGAGGAAAATCATGTAAGGCTGTGAAAGCCAGAAAAACACCTTTCTGCTGTTTGTTGCATTGAAATGTTGTCAGCCGTGAAGGCTGTACCGGATTCATTTCTGGTAGAAGCAACAAGAAAGGATCTCTCTTTAGGGTTCCACAACAGACTTTTCTTTTACAGAAAAGGAAATCTTCTCCAGCATGAAGCCATCAGAAGACCTCAACTTTTTCATGCAATAAATCATGAGGTCAGCCTTGAAGGCTCCAATCAAGACTTCCTGCCTTTCTATGAAACAAATATTCCTATGGCCTGAAGCCAAAAAGAGGAAAATCATGTAAGGCTCTGAAAGCCAGAAAAACACCTTGCTTCTGTTTGTTGCATTGAAATATTGTCAGCCATGAAGACTGCACAGGATTCATTTTTCGTAGAGGCAACAATCTAGGTTCTTTCCTTAGCATGCCACAATAGACTTTTCTTTTACAAAAAAGGAAATCTCCAGCATGAAGCTACCAGAAGACCTCAACTTTTTCATGCAATAAATCATGAGGTTAGCCTTGAAGGCTCCAATCAAGTCTTACTTCCCTTCTTTGAAATAAATATTTCTCAGGCCTGAAGCCAAAAAGTGGAAAATCTTGTAAGGCTGTGAAAGCCAGAAAAACACCTTGCTTCTGTTTGTTGCATTGAAATGTTGTCAGCCGTGAAGGCTGCACAGGATTCCTTTCTGGTAGAAGCAACAAGAAAGGATCTCTCTTTAGTGTTCCACAACAGACTTTTCTTTTACAGAAAAGGAAATCTTCTCCAGCATGAAGCCATCAGAAGACCTCAACTTTTTCATGCAATAAATCATGAGGTCAGCCTTGAAGGCTCCAATCAAGTCTTTCTGCCTTTCTATGAAACAAATATTCCTCAAGCCTAAAGCCAAAAAGAGGAAAATCATGTAAGGCTGTGAAAGCCAGAAAAACACCTTGCTTCTGTTTGTTGCATTGAAATGTTGTCAGCCATGAAGGCTGCACAGGATTCCTTTATGGTAGAAGCAACAAGAAAGGATCTCTCTTTAGTGTTCCACAACAGACTTTTCTTCTACAGAAAAGGAATTCTTCTCCAGCATGAAGCCATCAGAAGACCTCAACTTTTTCATGCAATAAATCATGTGGTCAGACTTGAAGGCTCCAATCAAGTCTTCCTGCCTTTCTATGAAAGAAATATTCCTCAGGCCTGAAGCCAAAAAGAGGAAAATCTTGTAAGGCTGTGAAAGCCAGAAAAACCCCTTGCTTCTGTTTGTTATAGTGAAATGTTGTCAACCGTGAAGGCTGCACAGGGTTCATTTTTCATAGAAGCAACATTCAAAGTTCTCCTAAAGATGACACAACAGACTTTTCTTTTACAGAAAAGGAAATCTTCTCCAGCATGAAGCCACCAGAAGACCTCAACTTTTTCATGCAATAAATCATGAGGTTAGCCTTGAAGGCTCCAATCAAGTCTTACTTCCCTTCTTTGAAATAAATATTTCTCAGGCCTGAAGCCAAAAAGTGGAAAATCTTGTAAGGCTGTGAAAGCCAGAAAAACACCTTGCTTCTGTTTGTTGCATTGAAATGTTGTCAGCCGTGAAGGCTGCACAGGATTCCTTTCTGGTAGAAGCAACAAGAAAGGATCTCTCTTTAGGGTTCCACAACAGACTTTTCTTTTACAGAAAAGGAAATCTTCTCCAGCATGAAGCCACCAGAAGACCTCAACTTTTTCATGCAATAAATCATGAGGTTAGCCTTGAAGGCTCCAATCAAGTCTTACTTCCCTTCTTTGAAATAAATATTTCTCAGGCCTGAAGCCAAAAAGTGGAAAATCTTGTAAGGCTGTGAAAGCCAGAAAAACACCTTGCTTCTGTTTGTTGCATTGAAATGTTGTCAGCCGTGAAGGCTGCACAGGATTCCTTTCTGGTAGAAGCAACAAGAAAGGATCTCTCTTTAGGGTTCCACAACAGACTTTTCTTTTACAGAAAAGGAAATCTTCTCCAGCATGAAGCCACCAGAAGACCTCAACTTTTTCATGCAATAAATCATGAGGTCAGCCTTGAAGGCTCCAATCAAGTCTTACTTCCCTTCTTTGAAATAAATATTTCTCAGGCCTGAAGCCAAAAAGTGGAAAATCTTGTAAGGCTGTGAAAGCCAGAAAAACACCTTGCTTCTGTTTGTTGCATTGAAATGTTGTCAGCCGTGAAGGCTGCACAGGATTCCTTTCTGGTAGAAGCAACAAGAAAGGATCTCTCTTTAGTGTTCCACAACAGACTTTTCTTTTACAGAAAAGGAAATCTTCTCCAGCATGAAGCCATCAGAAGACCTCAACTTTTTCATGCAATAAATCATGAGGTCAGCCTTGAAGGCTCCAATCAAGTCTTCCTGCCTTTCTATGAAACAAATATTCCTCAGGCCTAAAGCCAAAAAGAGGAAAATCATGTAAGGCTGTGAAAGCCAGAAAAACACCTTTCTGCTGTTTGTTGCATTGAAATGTTGTCAGCCGTGAAGGCTGCACAGGATTCCTTTCAGGTAGAAGCAACAAGAAAGGATCTCTCTTTAGGGTTCCACAACAGACTTTTCTTTTACAGAAAAGGAAATCTTCTCCAGCATGAAGCCATCAGAAGACCTCAACTTTTTCATGCAATAAATCATGAGGTCAGCCTTGAAGGCTCCAATCAAGACTTCCTGCCTTTCTATGAAACAAATATTCCTCAGGCCTGAAGCCAAAAAGAGGAAAATCATGTAAGGCTCTGAAAGCCAGAAAAACACCTTGCTTCTGTTTGTTGCATTGAAATATTGTCAGCCGTGAAGACTGCACAGGATTCATTTTTCGTAGAGGCAACAATCTAGGTTCTTTCCTTAGCATGCCACGATAGACTTTTCTTTTACAAAAAAGGAAATCTCCAGCATGAAGCTACCAGAAGACCTCAACTTTTTCATGCCATAAATCATGAGGTTAGCCTTGAAGGCTCCAATCAAGTCTTACTTCCCCTCTTTGAAATAAATATTTCTCAGGCCTGAAGCCAAAAAGTGGAAAATCTTGTAAGGCTGTGAAAGCCAGAAAAACACCTTGCTTCTGTTTGTTGCATTGAAATGTTGTCAGCCGTGAAGGCTGCACAGGATTCCTTTCTGGTAGAAGCAACAAGAAAGGATCTCTCTTTAGTGTTCCACAACAGACTTTTCTTTTACAGAAAAGGAAATCTTCTCCAGCATGAAGCCATCAGAAGACCTCAACTTTTTCATGCAATAAATCATGAGGTCAGCCTTGAAGGCTCCAATCAAGTCTTCCTGCCTTTCTATGAAACAAATATTCCTCAGGCCTAAAGCCAAAAAGAGGAAAATCATGTAAGGCTGTGAAAGCCAGAAAAACACCTTGCTTCTGTTTGTTGCATTGAAATGTTGTCAGCCGTGAAGGCTGCACAGGATTCCTTTATGGTAGAAGCAACAAGAAAGGATCTCTCTTTAGTGTTCCACAACAGACTTTTCTTCTACAGAAAAGGAATTCTTTTCCAGCATGAAGCCATCAGAAGACCTCAACGTTTTCATGCAATAAATCATGTGGTCAGACTTGAAGGCTCCAATCAAGTCTTCCTGCCTTTCTATGAAAGAAATATTCCTCAGGCCTGAAGCCAAAAAGAGGAAAATCTTGTAAGGCTGTGAAAGCCAGAAAAACCCCTTGCTTCTGTTTGTTATAGTGAAATATTGTCAACCGTGAAGGCTGCACAGGGTTCATTTTTCATAGAAGCAACATTCAAGGTTCTCCTAAAGATGACACAACAGACTTTTCTTTTACAGAAAAGGAAATCTTCTCCAGCATGAAGCCACCAGAAGACCTCAACTTTTTCATGCCATAAATCATGAGGTTAGCCTTGAAGGCTCCAATCAAGTCTTACTTCCCTTCTTTGAAATAAATATTTCTCAGGCCTGAAGCCAAAAAGTGGAAAATCTTGTAAGGCTGTGGAAGCCAGAAAAACACCTTGCTTCTGTTTGTTGCATTGAAATGTTGTCAGCCGTGAAGGCTGCACAGGATTCCTTTATGGTAGAAGCAACAAGAAAGGATCTCTCTTTAGTGTTCCACAACAGACTTTTCTTTTACAGAAAAGGAAATCTTCTCCAGCATGAAGCCATCAGAAGACCTCAACTTTTTCATGCAATAAATCATGAGGTCAGCCTTGAAGGCTCCAATCAAGTCTTCCTGCCTTTCTATGAAACAAATATTCCTCAAGCCTAAAGCCAAAAAGAGGAAAATCATGTAAGGCTGTGAAAGCCAGAAAAACACCTTGCTTCTGTTTGTTGCATTGAAATGTTGTCAGCCGTGAAGGCTGCACAGGATTCCTTTATGGTAGAAGCAACAAGAAAGGATCTCTCTTTAGTGTTCCACAACAGACTTTTCTTCTACAGAAAAGGAATTCTTCTCCATCATGAAGCCATCAGAAGACCTCAACTTTTTCATGCAATAAATCATGTGGTCAGACTTGAAGGCTCCAATCAAGTCTTCCTGCCTTTCTATGAAAGAAATATTCCTCAGGCCTGAAGCCAAAAAGAGGAAAATCTTGTAAGGCTGTGAAAGCCAGAAAAACCCCTTGCTTCTGTTTGTTATAGTGAAATGTTGTCAACCGTGAAGGCTGCACAGGATTCATTTTTCGTAGAGGCAACAATCTAGGTTCTTTCCTTAGCATGCCACGATAGACTTTTCTTTTACAAAAAAGGAAATCTCCAGCATGAAGCTACCAGAAGACCTCAACTTTTTCATGCCATAAATCATGAGGTTAGCCTTGAAGGCTCCAATCAAGTCTTACTTCCCTTCTTTGAAATAAATATTTCTCAGGCCTGAAGCCAAAAAGTGGAAAATCTTGTAAGGCTGTGAAAGCCAGAAAAACACCTTGCTTCTGTTTGTTGCATTGAAATGTTGTCAGCCGTGAAGGCTGCACAGGATTCCTTTCTGGTAGAAGCAACAAGAAAGGATCTCTCTTTAGTGTTCCACAACAGACTTTTCTTTTACAGAAAAGGAAATCTTCTCCAGCATGAAGCCATCAGAAGACCTCAACTTTTTCATGCAATAAATCATGAGGTCAGCCTTGAAGGCTCCAATCAAGTCTTCCTGCCTTTCTATGAAACAAATATTCCTCAGGCCTAAAGCCAAAAAGAGGAAAATCATGTAAGGCTGTGAAAGCCAGAAAAACACCTTGCTTCTGTTTGTTGCATTGAAATGTTGTCAGCCGTGAAGGCTGCACAGGATTCCTTTATGGTAGAAGCAACAAGAAAGGATCTCTCTTTAGTGTTCCACAACAGACTTTTCTTTTACAGAAAAGGAAATCTTCTCCAGCATGAAGCCATCAGAAGACCTCAACTTTTTCATGCAATAAATCATGAGGTCAGCCTTGAAGGCTCCAATCAAGTCTTCCTGCCTTTCTATGAAACAAATATTCCTCAGGCCTAAAGCCAAAAAGAGGAAAATCATGTAAGGCTGTGAAAGCCAGAAAAACACCTTGCTTCTGTTTGTTGCATTGAAATGTTGTCAGCCGTGAAGACTGCACAGGATTCATTTTTCGTAGAAGCAACGATCTAGGTTCTCCTAAGGATACCACAACAGACTTTTCTTTTACAGAAAAGGAAATCTTCTCCAGCATGAAGCCACCAGAAGACCTCAACTTTTTCATGCCATAAATCAAGTGGTCAGGTTTGAAGGCTCCAATCAAGACTTCCTGCCTTTCTATGAAATAAATATTCCTCAGGCATGAAGCCAAAAAGAGGAAAATCTTGTAAAGCTGTGAAAGCCAGAAAAACCCCTTGCTTCTGTTAGGTACAGAGAAATGTTGTCAACCGTGAAGGCTGCACAGGATTCATTTTTCGTAGAAGTAACAAACTAGGTTCTATTAAGGATGACATAACAGACTTTTCTTTTAAAGAAAAGGAAATCTTCTCCAGCATGAAGCCACCAGAGGAACTCAACTTATTAACATAATAAATTACGTAGTCAACCTTGACAGCTCCAATCAAGTCTTACTTCCCTTCTTTGAAATAAATATTTCTCAGGCCTGAAGCCAAAAAGAGGAAAATCTTGTAAGGCTGTGAAAGCCAGGAAACTCTTGCTTCTGTTTGTTGCATTGAAACGTTGTCAGCCATGAAGGCTGCACAGGATTCCTTTCTGGTAGAAGCAACAAGAAAGGATCTCTCTTTAGTGTTCCACAACAGACTTTTCTTTTACAGAAAAGGAAAACTTCTCCAGCATGAAGCCACCAGAAGACCTCAACTTTTTCATGCCATAAATCATGAGGTCAGCCTTGAAGGCTCCAATCAAGTATTCCTGCCTTTGTATGAAACAAATATTCTTCAGGCCTAAAGCCAAAATGAGGAAAATCATGTAAGGCTGTGAAAGCTAGAAAAACACCTTGCTTCTGTTTGTTGCATTGAAATGTTGTCAGCCGTGAAGGCTGCACAGGATTCCTTACTGGGTAGAAGCAACAAGAAAGGATCTCTCTTTAGTGTTCCACAATAGACTTTTCTTCTACAGAAAATGAAATCTTCTCCAGCATGAAGCTATCAGAAGACCTCAACTTTTTCATGCAATAAATCATGAGGTGAGCCTTGAAGGCTCCAATCAAGACTTCCTGCCTTTCTATGAAAGAAATATTCCTCAGGCCTGAAGCCAAAAAGAGGAAAATCTTGTAAGGCTGTGAAAGCCAGAAAAACACCTTGCTTCTGTTTGTTACAGTGAAATGTTGTCAACCGTGAAGGCTGCACAGGGTTCATTTTTCATAGAAGCAACATTCAAGGTTCTCCTAAGGATACCACAACAGACTTTTCTTTTACAGAAAAGGAAATCTTCTCCAGCATGAAGCCACCAGAAGACCTCAACTTTTTCATGCCATAAATCAAGTGGTCAGGCTTGAAGGCTCCAATCAAGACTTCCTGCCTTTCTATGAAATAAATATTCCTCAGGCCGGAAGCCAAAAAGAGGAAAATCTTGTAAGGCTGTGAAAGCCAGAAAAACCCCTTGCTTCTGTTAGGTACAGAGAAATGTTGTCAACCGTGAAGGCTGCACAGGATTCATTTTTCGTAGAAGCAACAAACTAGGTTCTCTTAAGGATGACATAACAGACTTTTATTTTAAAGAAAAGGAAATCTTCTCCAGCATGAAGCCACCAGAAGACCTCAACTATTTTACGTAATAAATTACGTAGTCAGTCCAATCAAGTCTTACCTTCCCTTCTTTGAAATAAATATTTCTCAGGCTAGAAGCCAAAAAGTGGAAAATCATTTAAGGCTGTGAAAGCCAGGAAGCTCTTGCTTATGCTTGTTGCATTGAAATGTTGTCAGCCGTGAAGGCTGCTGCACAGGATTCATCTTTCATAGAAGCAACAATCAAGGTTCTCCTAAGGATGACACAACAGACTTTTCTTTTACAGAAAAGGAAATGTTCTCCAGCATGAAGCCACCTGAAGACCTCAACTTTTTCATGCAGTAAATCATGAGGTCAGCCTTGAAGGCTCCAATCAAGACTTCCTGCCTTTCTATGAAGTAAATATTCCTCAGGCCTGAAGCCAAAAAGTGGAAAATCTTGTATGGCTGTGAAAGCCAGAAAAACACCTTGCTTCTGTTTGTTGCACTGAAATGTTGTCAGCCGTGAAGGCTGCTGCACAGGATTCATCTTTCATAGAAGCAACAATCAAGGTTCTCCTAAGGATGACACAACAGACTTTTCTTTTACAGAAAAGGAAATCTTCTCCAGCATGAAGCCACCTGAAGACCTCAACTTTTTCATGCAGTAAATCATGAGGTCAGCCTTGAAGGCTCCAATCAAGACTTCCTGCCTTTCTATGAAGTAAATATTCCTCAGGCCTGAAGCCAAAAAGTGGAAAATCTTGTATGGCTGTGAAAGCCAGAAAAACACCTTGCTTCTGTTTGTTGCACTGAAATGTTGTCAGCCGTGAAGGCTGCACAGGGTTCATTTTTCAGAGAAGCAACAATCAAGGTTCTCCTAAGGATGACACAACAGACTTTTCTTTTACAGAAAAGGAAATCTTCTCCAGCATGAAGCCACCAGAAGACCTTAACTTTTTCATGCAATAAATCGTGTGGTCAGCCTTGAAGGCTCCAATCAAAGCTTCCTGCCTTTCTATGAAATAAATATTCCTCAGGCCTGAAGCCTAAAAGAGGAAAATCATGTAAGGCTGTGAAAGCCAGAAAAATACCTAGCTGCTGTTTGTTACATTGAAATGTTGTCAGCCGTGAAGGCTGCACAGGATTCCTTTCTGGTAGAAGCAACAAGAAAGGATCTCTCTTTAGGATTCCACAACATCCTTTTCTTTTACAGAAAAGGAAATCTTCTCCAGCATGAAGCCATCAGAAGACCTCAACTTTTTCATGCAATAAATCATGAGGTCAGCCTTGAAGACTCCAGTCAAGACTTCCTGCCTTTCTAGGAAACAAATATTCCTCAGGCCTGAAGCCAAAAAGAGGAAAATCATGTAAGGCTGTGAAAGCCAGAAAAACACCTTGCTTCTGTTTGTTGCATTGAAATGTTGTCAGCCGTGAAGACTGCACACGATTCATTTTAGGTAGAGGCAACAATCTAGGTTCTTTCCTTAGCATGCCACAATAGACTTTTCTTTTACAAAAAAGGAAATCTTCTCCAGCATGAAGCTACAAGAAGACCTCAACTTTTTCATGCAATAAATCTTGAGGTCAGCCTTGAAGGCTCCAATCAAGACTTACTTCCCTTCTTTGAAATAAATATTTCTCAGGCCTGAAGCCAAAAAGTGGAAAATCTTGTAAGGCTGTGAATGCCAGAAAAACACCTTGCTTCTGTTTGTTGCATTGAAATGTTGTCAGCCGTGAAGGCTGCAGAGGATTCCTTTCTGGTAGAAGCAACAAGAAAGGATCTCTCTTTAGTGTTCCACAACAGACTTTTCTTTTACAGAAAAGGAAATCTTCTCCAGCATGAAGCCACCAGAAGACCTCAACTTTTTCATGCAATACATCATGAGGTCAGCCTTGAAGGCTCCAATCAAGACTTCCTGCCTTTCTATGAAATAAATATTCCTCAGGCCTGAAGCCAAAAAGAGGAAAATCTTGTAAGGCTGTGAAAGCCAGAAAAACACCTTGCTTCTGTTTGTTGCACTGAAATGTTGTCAGCCGTGAAGACTGCACAGGATTCATTTTTCGTAGAAGCAACAAACTATGTTCTCTTAAGGATGACATAACAGACTTTTCTTTTACAGAAAAGGAAATATTCTCCAGCATCAAGCCATCATAGAAGCAACAATCAAGGTTCTTTCCTTAGGATGCCACAATAGACATTTCTTTTAAAGAAAAGGAAATCTTCTCCAGCATGAAGCCACCAGAAGACCTCAACTTTTTAACGTAATAAATTACGTAGTCAGCCTTGACGGCTCCAATCAAGTCTTACTTCCCTTCTTTGAAATAAATATTCCTCAGGCCTGAAGCCAAAAAGTTGAAAATCTTGTAAGGCTGTGAAAGCCAGAAAAACCCCTTGCTTCTGTTTGTTGCATTGAAATGTTGTCAGCCGTGAAGGCTGCACAGGATTCCTTTCTGGTAGAAGCAACAATCAAGGATCTTTCCTTAGGATGCCACAATCGACTTTTCTTTTACAGAAAAGGAAATCTTCTCCAGCATGAAGCCACCAGAAGACCTCAACTTTTTCTTGCAATAAATCATGTGGTCAGCCTTGAAGGCTCCAATCAAGTCTTACTTCCTTTCTTTGAAATAAATATTTCTCAGGCCTGAAGCCAAAAAATGGAAAATCTTTCAGGGCTGTGAAAGCCAGGAAACTCTTGCTTCTGCTTGTTGCATTGAAATGTTTCAGCCGTGAAGACTGCACAGGATTCATTTTTCGTAGAAGCAACAATCTAGGTTCTCCTAAGGATACCACAACAGACTTTTCTTTTACAGAAAAGGAAATCTTCTCCAGCATGAAGCCACCAGAAGACCACAACTTTTTCATGCAATAAATCGTGTGGTCAGCCTTGAAGGCTCCAATCAAGACTTACTTCCTTTCTTTGAAATAAATATTTCTCAGGCCTGAAGCCAAAAAGTGGAAAATCTTTCAGGGTTGTGAAAGCCAGAAAAACCCCTTGCTTCTGTTTGTTGCATTGAAATGTTGTCAGCCGTGAAGGCTGCACAGGGTTCATTTTTCAGAGAAGCAACAATCAAGGTTCTCCTAAGGATGACACAACAGAGTTTTCTTTTACAGAAAAGGAAATCTTCTCCAGCATGAAGCCACCAGAAGACCTCAACTTTTTCATGCAATAAATCGTGTGGTCAGCGTTGAAGGCTCCAATCAAGACTTCCTGCCTTTCTATGAAATAAATATTCCTCAAGCCTGAAGCCAAAAAGAGGAAAATCTTGTAAGGCTGTGAAAGCCAGAGAAACACCTTGCTTCTGTTTGTTGCATTGAAATGTTGTCAGCCGTGAAGGCTGTACAGGGTTCATTTTTCATAGAAGCAACAATCAAGGTTCTCCTAAGGATGACACAACAGACTTTTCTTTTACAGAAAAGGAAATCTTCTTCAGCATGAAGCCACCAGAAGACCTCAACTTTTTCATGCCATAAATCAAGTGGTCAGCCTTGAAGGCTCCAATCAAGACTTCCTGCCTTTCTATGAAATAAATATTCCTCAGGCCGGAAGCCATAAAGAGGAAAATCTTGTAAGGCTGTGAAAGCCAGAGAAACACCTTGCTTTTGTTTGTTTCATGGAAATGTTGTCAGCTGTGAAGGCTGCACAGGAATCATTTTTCAGAGAAGCAACAATCTAGGTTCTTTCCTTAGGGTGCCACAATAGACTTTTCTTTTACAGAAAAGGAAATCTTCTCCAGCATGAAGCCATCAGAAGACCTCAACTTTTTAATGTAATAAATTACGTAGTCAGCCTTGACGGCTCCAATCAAGTCTTACTTCCTTTCTTTGAAATAAATATTTCTCAGGCCTGAAGCCAAAAAATGGAAAATCTTTCAGGGCTGTGAAAGCCAGGAAACTCTTGCTTCTGCTTGTTGCATTGAAATGTTGTCAGCCGTGAAGACTGCACAGGATTCATTTTTCGTAGAAGCAACAATCTAGGTTCTCCTAAGGATACCATAACAGACTTTTCTTTTACAGAAAAGGAAATCTTCTCCAGCATGAAGCCACCAGAAGACCACAAATTTTTCATGCAATAAATCATGTGGTCAGCCTTGAAGGCTCCAATCAGGACTTCCTGCCTTTCTATGAAATAAATATTCCTCAAGCCTGAAGCCAAAAACAGGAAAATCTTGTAAGGCTGTGAAAGCCAGAGAAACACCTTGCTTCTGTTTGTTGCATTGAAATGTTGTCAGCCGTGAAGGCTGTACAGGGTTCATTTTTCATAGAAGCAACAATCAAGGTTCTCCTAAGGATGACACAACAGAGTTTTCTTTTACAGAAAAGGAAATCTTCTCCAGCATGAAGCCACCAGAAGACCTCAACTTTTTAATGTAATAAATTACGTAGTCAGCCTTGATGGCTCCAATCAAGTGTTACTTCCCTTCTTTGAAATAAATATTTCTCAGGCCTGAAGCCAAAAGTGGAAAATCTTGTAAGGCTGTGAAAGCCTGGAAACTCTTGCTTCTGTTTGTTGCATTGAAATGTTGTCAGCCGTGAAGACTGCATAGGATTCATTTTTCGTAGTAGCAACAATCAAGGTTCTTTCCTTAGGATGCCACAATAGACTTTTCTTTTACAGAAAAGGAAATCTTCTCCAGCATGAAGCCACCAGAAGACCTCAACTTTTCCATGCAATAAATCATGTGGTCAGCCTTGAAGGCTCCAATCAAGTCTTCCTGCCTTTCTATGAAATAAATATTCCTCAGGCCTGAAGTCAAAAAGTGGAAAATCTTGTAAGGCTGTGAAAGCCAGAAAAACCCCTTGCTTCTGTTCGTTGCAGTGAAATCTTGTCAGCTGTGAAGGCTGCACAGGATTCATTTTTCAAAGAAGCAACAATCTAGGTTCTCCTAAGGATGACACAACAGACTTTTCTTTTACAGAAAAGGAAATCTTCTCTAGCATGAAGCCACCAGAAGACCTCAACTTTTTCATGCAATAAATCATGTGGTCAGCCTTGAAGGCTCCAATCAAGTCTTATTTCCCTACTATGAAATAAATGTTCCTCAGGCCTGAAGCCAAAAAGAGGAAAATCTTGTAAGGCTGTGAAAGCCAGAAAACTCTTGCTTCTGTTAGTTGCATTGAAATGTTGTCAGCCGTGAAGGCTACACAAGAGTCTTCTCTGTTTAAAAGAACAATCAGTAATGAAAACTGCATGTTTAATTAGATGGTTCCACAAAAACGTAACTAGTAAGCAGTCACGTTTAATTTACTCAATTGGCAACTCTCAAGGTAACATCCAGTAAATCCATAGTCTAAAGTTTTCACAAGATTACTACCAAAAACGTAATTCAGAGAACCCTAAAGAACAGGTTATTGAAGTATATATAAAATCAATCAATTATAAAAACAAGCTCTCCAAGGATCATTTGGCATTCATCGAACAAATAATCTTACCATCTGAGGTAGGTGATGCAATCCAAAAGTTTAAAACTAAATCCCTAGCACCAGTTGGTATCCCAAATGAATTTAGTAAACAATTTAAATCAGTTATTAAAACCAATAACAGCTACATGTATTTTTAAATGAAATATGGCAGCATGCTTACATCATGGAAGCAAGGGTGATAGTCATTTTAAAACCAGGGAAAGATGCCACAGGCTAATTTCAATATTAAACCATGATTTGAAAATATTCTTATTCATCATCGCATTAAGACTGAACAAAATTATCCTGAATTATATACATCAAGACTGATTTTATGCCTGGCAGATCTGTAACAGACAATATCAGGAAAACCCTCAATATTATCCATTGTTGTCAAAAAGTATATAATCAGTCACTGTGGCATTAGACACTGAGTAAGACTTTGAAAGATTAGAAATTCCCTACCTAAAAGCAACTTTAAAAACTATGGGCTTCGGCCCACACGTTTTATGTATAATAGAAACCCTTCATTCAAGTCCAAAGGCTCAAATAAGAAAACTACTGATCAGAGAACTTGGCTGTGACCAGAGGAACCAGACAAGGGTGCCCGCTTTCACCCATATTATTTGCCATCTCCTTACAGCCATTATCCTGGGCAATACACCACAATAAAAAAATTAAAGGCATCCAAATCACCATCTTGGAATGCAAATTAAGTTAATTTGCAGACAATATGGTGATATATGCAAGTAACCAAATTCAATCAATTCACAGGTTACAAAATATAATTCAAAATTTTGCCAAGGTATCAGGACTTAACATTAACAAAACAAAAACAGAAATATACCCAGTCCTGGTATCACCAAACACACATCAGTGACTTATCAAAGACGTTCAGTACAAGTGGATCTCAAAGACATGGAAACATCAAGGTACAAACATCACTACCAATCTGAAAAACTTTTTTGATTATAACTACAAACCTCTTATAACAAGAATAAACAACATTGAAAAGACTGGGAAAAATCAATTTTAACATGGACAGAAAGAATTGAACTTAACAAATCTACTATATTCCCACAATTTTTGTTTATATTCCAAAATTTACCAATTATATTACAGCAAAAGGGAATCAAAACAATGACGTGCCAAATTGAACAAATTCATATGGTATAACAAAAAACCAAGAGTAAATTTTATTCATATGACATGCCCTAAAAAGCAGGGTGGACCGGGATTCCCAAATCTATACCAATATTATGTAGCAGCCCAGCTAAAAATATATATTAAACTATACCAAACAAAACAATTTAATAGACTGGGTACAAATAGAAGAATCATATATAACTCCAAGTAACTTACAAGAGATCATATGGAACAAACCAAACAAAAGGCTGGAGAGTATTAAATCAAACCCATATCTAACAACTCAAAATATGGGACAAGTTTAGAAACATGTTAGCACCAGGAGTATCTCCAATCACCCCCTTCCTAGGCCAACACTGGTTTGAGCCTGGAAGAAATCCTGGAGCCTATAGAATCTGGAGGAAAACAGGCATAACTAGACTATCATCCCAAAAGGGCATATTATGCCAAAAAATCAAATAGAACACCAAAACAACATTACAATACTTTGGCTGCAACATCACCAAGTCCATCATATAGTAACCAAAATGGGCTTAGCAAAATAATTGATAGAGAACTGAAGCCTTTTGAAGTTATATTAAAAAGTAAAGACATTCAAAACAAAGGATTAATCTCGATCATATATAAACAACTGAACCAAGAACAATGGTTAAGGGTTACTCCGCAACAAAAAGAATGGCAAAAAGACTGTAAGACAACACTGAACCAAAATCAATGGAAATCAATCTGGAATTCTTATATATAACTCTAAACATTAGATTACAAGCTTTTAAATTAAACACTAGATGATCTTTTATACCTTTAATTTTACACTACTATAAAAATGGTAATGATCCCAAATGTTGGAAAAACTAGAACTTTTATACATTGCTGGTGGTCGTGTGTAAAAACTCAAGTGCTTTGGAACAAAGTTGTAAAAACTATAGAATCTATTGCAAAAAACTCAATTCCATACAATCCTGAAACCATACTTTTGAACCTCTGGAACCACTCACCATCACCAACTTTAAGAAACGAGCTAATAGCTCTACTAATAATGGCAGCTAAACTTCTTATAGCACAAATGTGGAAAATCAACAAAATACCAACAATCACACAATGGACAGATAAAATTTGGGACCTGATTGCAATAGACAAAATAGCAGAACTAGCTACAAATGACAATCCAGACTCTCAATCAAGTTTCATGGAAAGATGGTTCCCCTTCTTTGACAATATTACAAACTATACATCCACAAACATAAGCATGCCAAGAAAGTATTCAAATTTCATAAATATTCAGACATATTTGTACTGTAGAACAAGAGACATAACCTTACCTTTTTGTAGACATTCCTTGAAGCTGGAACTATGCAGCCTCCAACCTCCCCTCACAGCTGCCCCTGAACCTCACAGACACAGCAGGACGGCAGTGTCTATTTAGACAGAAATGTTGAAAAAAATATTAATGCATTAAAATACATACCCAAGCTAAAAACAACAATTAAAACTTTGGGTATAGAGGAGGGATCACAGAAAGAATGTTAAGCAGAACAAAGATGTCTCCACCTGTTCGTGGAAGAGTGTAATAGACAGGGCAGACAAATCTCCCTGGGGAGGCAGTTCTACAGTTTCAATGCCCCTACTGTGAAGGCCCTCCCTCCTAGGTTGCCACCCTCCTAATTTCAGAAGGCAGGAGAAGCCAAAAGCAGGGCTTCTGAGGATGACTGCAGTGGGCCAGTAGGTTGAAAGGCCCAAAGCGGTCCTTCAGGCATGTTGGTCCCAACCACATAGGGCTAGAAAATACACTACTGCTGACAAAATTAACAATGACCTCGCTTTTAAAAAGTGAGGTGATTGTTAAAAAGTGGCTTGAAAATTTTAAAATATTCTGGACATTCATTCCATCAATGAAATGAAGTCCCTTTCAGTGGAACACTGACGGAAGACCAGCTTACCCTGCTGGAAGTTGTTAACAGCACCACATCCAAAAGTTGATGGCAGATCACAGGCACAGAGGAATCGTCCACAGATCTTGCACAGACTATGGAATTAGCTGGCCATTTTATTTCATCTAATAGATATGGGTCCAGCAGGAAACCACTGAGAGAATCCCACTTTGTTAATATGGAAGAAATCTGTTTAAGGTTAAAGCCAGTCCAAGCCTCGTGCTTATTTTAGATGCAAGAAATTCTTCTTCACGCATGCCATGGTATGATGTGTTGCCATTCCCAGTTCTTCTCTAAAATAAACCAGAAAAAACCACTTTACTTGTTTAGTCTTACATAGTTAGCTAGTTCTCATTATGATTAAAGTACCCCTCTTGTACATGGTTTGCATTTCTTTAATGCTAAGGGGCCAGGGCAAAATGTCATTGTTTAGGTGCCACAGTAGCACTGTTTCCCCAATATTTTTATCTTTCATATTAAGAGAGATGCTGACTGCTCACAGACACAGAAGAGTTCTCCCAAGATCTCCTTCAGACTCCTAGAGCAGCTTGCCACGAGGCTTTAACCCTAAAGTTATTTCAAATGCATGTAAGGTTTTATACAACCACAGCACTCTGGCTTCTGTTATATTTAAGAATAAAGTGTGTGCATCTTGCTTGTTTTCTGTATAAGCATAGTATGGCAGACTTCACACCACCAGTGGACTCCTGCTTCTTCTATGGGGAACAACAGGTGGTTTAACTATAACTGTTGTTCTCAGACCTGCCTGATAAAAAATCCTTGTCTTAAGAAGCATTTGCTTCATTATAAAAAATAAAATCATACCCTGGAGTTTTTATTTAGTGCACCCCAAATTTCACATTTTCACCTTTATGAAAAGGTCCTCAGACTGTTGTATACTATACATTTTGCCTGTGAGAAGCCTTAAAAAACATTTCCCTCATTACAAAAGATAAATATTTCACAGAAGCTGCTGTAGCACAGTGGTTAAGTGGTTTGGCTGTTTGGCTAGTTTGAATCCCATTACTGCCGTGAGCTTAGTAGGTGGCCTTGGGTAAGCTACAACTCTCAATCCACCTCCCCAGCTGTATTGTGGAGATGATAATAATAACAACATTAACTTGTTCACCAATCTGCTTGAGGCACTGATCTGTTTAGAAGAGTGGTATATAAGAGCTATTGTTGTTACCTCATGACAAGGGAGAGAATAATGTCTATGAGTATTTTTTAAAAAAATGCACCCCCAAATGTCCATTTTCTCCATTGGAATAAAATAAATTAAAATGTTCCTCAGGTTATTCACAGCCATAAGAGTGTGTGAGGAAAACCCTCTCTTTGGAAACATTTACCTCATGACAAGAGAAAATGGTTCCCATGAGATTTTTTTTTTCAGTGTACCCCCACATTTCATTTTTTCCATTGGAATAATTGAAAAAGCCCTCTGGCTTCTCAAACTCAGCTTTTTCTTTGAGAGAAACCCCCATCTTAGAAGCATTGACCTCATTACATGACAAATGAGAAAACAGTTCCTGGGAGGTTTTTTTCAATGTACCCCTGAATTCCATATTTTTCATTTGAAATAAATAAAAAAATCCCTCAGGCTTTCCAAACCCAGGATTGTGTGTGAAAAAAAGCATTTACCTTATGACGAAAGAGAGAATGGTTCCTTTGAGGGTTTTTTTCCAGCATACCCTCAAATCTCCATATTTTCCCACTGGAATAACTGAAAAAGTCCTCAGGCTTTTCAAACTGCCAGGTCCATGCCTGGGTGCAGTTGCACCAGTTGGACTGCTGCCTGTTGAGTGCCCTTGGGTGTCGGCTCCCCCCAGACAGGTCTGGGACATTGCTGTGCTGGGGGCCTTAGCGCTGCACCTGGGCTGCCTATAAGCAGCCTTGCCCCACCCCAGTTGGGACACAGCTGCTTTTGCTGCCTTAGTGCTTGTCCAGGGCTTCTGTGAGGCCTCCTGTAGGCTTGGTGCAGGCCTCTGGACAACAACCAGAGAGGGAGTAGACCTCACCCTCTTGTCTGCTTTTCCACCTTGCCTACCACCTGCCTCCTCTACAACTCCCTTTCATACGGAATCTCTCTCTCGCCTTAGGCGCCTAACTCTCCACCACACTCCTACACAACAATCCACCCTGCCCTATGGGGGGTACTTTCCTTATATCCCTTTATCCATTCCAGGCCCCACCTGCCAGCCACGCCCCCAGCACCCTAGCCATACTAGGCAGTCACACCTGTGGATGCTCTACTGGCTACCTTGGCTGTCTCTGCTAAGGGACTCAGGCAGCTCCACCTGTGGCTGCTTTGCTTTCAGCCCCACCTGGTTCTGGCTGATTCCTTCTAGCCTGCCTGCAGGCTGGGGCGTGATCCTGTGCTGCCCTTCCTCTACTGCAGGTAAGGCTGCTGACTGTATTGCCACTAGCTGGCTGTCCCTGCTTCCTGGGCTTTCTCCCTCTGGTGGGGCTAGCTGGCTTCCACCTGCACCATCTAGCCCTCTGAGGCTTAGGTGCTTCTTTACCTCCCTCTGTTGCTGGCAAGTTTGGGATCCGGTCTGTTGGAGCGGCAGAGGAGCTGCCTCCCGGCTGTCCCCCACCTGTTCCTCTTGGCAAGTCTGGGGGCTGAGCATCGGACCCCGGACCCAAACCCAGCTTTTTCTATCAAGAAAACCTCATCTTAGAAGTATTGACCTGATTACACACAACCCACCCACCCCCAACACACACAGCTGTATTTATTCAGTGCACCCAAAATTTCCTGTTTTGTCCACTGGAAACATTGGAAATGACCTCAGAATTTTTAATACTGTACATTTTGCCTGAGAAAAGCCTTATCCTAAGGAGGAGGAAATTTGCTATTCTGCTCTGACTTTGAGGATGCACTTGTGTTTTATGTTGGAATGCAACACCACACAGTTGGAAACTGTACCCTCAAGACACTTGGGAGATTTGCAGGGCACAAAAGTCCCTGTGAGGAGGGTTTGAAAACTCACACTATTTTTTGTCAGACATATTCTGGGGGGTGGTGATGGGGAGGAGGGAGAAATCCTGCTACATATTATAGCAACAGTGCAGCTAGAATATGTTTCATTGCTCTACTCTTTACCAATTTGTGGCATTAAAAAGTATGGTTGTAAGTGTGAGGGAACTTTTGCCTCACAGCCAGTGTGTCACAGATGTACAGTTTTTGAAAAGAGCCAGTTGTGCCATTTTTTTAAAAGACTTAGCTCCTCTCAGTTTCTCTCCAAAACACTCCATTGCTGGCCTTTTTAGTTGTTTTTTGCCCACGGGAAAGGTGGTTCAGGAAAGGGAACCTCTTTCAGTGGCAGAGAGAGAACTGAGGGAAGGACGCCCCTGCCAAAGACTGGGGAAAGGAGCACCCCTGGTTTTTCTGAGTTTCAAAAACCTCTCCATGGTAGGACACTGCAATTATTCCAAGGGGAAAATGGCAATCAAATTGAACTAGCAAGACTGGGGCATTTGAGTCCTTCCCTATTCCAAGGCAACCCCCACCCAATGGAGGATGGTGGCATATTACTCCACAGATTGTTATGACAATATGATATCCAATGCTGCATTTAAAAAAACTGAAAAAGGCTTTGTCATGGTTGGGGGTGGAAATTATGCATTTACTTCATTTATAACCTGTCTTTCTCCTCGCTGGAGACCCAAAACCGCTTCCATCATTCTCCTCCCCTCCAATTTTATCCTCACAACAACCCTGTGAGGTAGGATATGCTCAGAGCGTGTAACTGGCAATAATTTACTGGCTGACAGTTAGTGCGGGGTAGTGGTTACAGTGTCAGACTAGGATCTGGGAGACCCAGCTTTGAATCCCCACTCTGCCATGGAAGCTTCCTGAGGGGCCTTGGGCCAGTGACATTCTCAGCATAACCTACTTGACAAGGTTGTTGTAAGGATAAAAAGGAGGAAAGAAAAATGAGGTAAAATTGCTTTGGATTCGCACTGGGGAGAAAAGCAGGGTACAACTGAAGTAAATAATTCACCATTGAGCCAGTTGCAGTCTGTTTCTTGAGCACACCAGTTGCACTGCCTACCCTTGCTTCACAAAGCTAGCAACTGGCACTCCAGCAAAATTAAGGGGAGGGGGGCTTGCAATCTGGTCCCTCCCCAGTTAGTTCCCATGAGTGTGGCTGCTTCCCCTTCTTCCTCAAATTCAACTTAGCAAAATGGTTGTGACAGCCAGGACTCATGAGGGTTTTTGTTTTTTCAGCGTATGCCCAAATTTCCAGACTTTTCCATGGGAATAACTGAAAAAGTCCCCAAGCTATTTAAACCCAGTATTTTGTGTGAGGAAAAATCTCTTCATAGAAAGCATTTACTTTATGAAAAAAGAGAAAACAGTTCCCATGAGGTTATTTCGTCCATCCCCCCCACCCCCGGCATGTTTTTTTCCATTGAATAACTGAAAAATTCCTCAGGTTATTCAAACCCATGATGAGGGCAACAATCAGACTGAAATGGATCATCTTTATGACGTGGCAACGGGGGTGGACAGGGTTGCCAAAGAAGCCATGGAAAATGGTTCTTCACCATTGGTCCCATCCCTCTTCCATCAACACTGCCTCATCTGGAGGAGATCCAACAGATAACGGGCTAATATGCAAGTACAAGCCAGCAGCAGGAGGCAGCACCACAGTGAAGCCAAGGGCTATTGCTGCCTGTCTCCCTCGGCTCGTCTTTGCCTCACTTGCCTCATCATTGGTCATCTGTGGCTGGTGTCTCTGATCAAGAGGGATCACTGACGGGGCAACTGAGGCAAAGGCAAGCCAAGTGAGGAGGATAGGCAGCAGCTGCAGCACCAGGCTTTTCTGCACCACTAGACCACTGGCTGATTCTTGCTTAGCCAGCCTTATTGGCCCTCCTGGCTGCCTGGGCACTGACGTGTGTGTGTGTTGTGTGCAGACAAGTGGTACCCCAGACCACCATCCCATAGGAAATTTTCTCCTAGAGGCCATAATGGCAAACCTGATCTTGCTTAGAAGCCCTTTATCTGTTACATTCTAGAGTATGATATTTGCTGCTTCACCATCCTCAGCCTCCCCAGTCTTACAGTTGCTGACTCCTGCTTGTGCCAGCAGATTTAGGGGTAATATCAGAGGATGGTGTGGTTTAGGAAGGAAAGGAACCTCGGTGGCATATAATGTCATAGAGTCCTCTTTTTGCATCACTGATTTTGTTCACATTAATCCACTGTTCACTGTACAAACACACACACCCTTCGCATCATTTTTGCACTCACCTTCATTTTGACCCTCTAACTGAATTGGTCTATGGGAAGCAATCCTTAAAGTGGATTCCTTTTTTTGGTTTATTATATATATTAATCGGACATCTTTTAATTTTTTTTCAAATAAATAAACAAATAAATAACTGAAAAAATAGGACATATTTTTTGATTGTTACTTGGAGCATCCAGCCAGGTAACTCCTCTTCGCCTGAGGCTAAGTCCCAGGCTACCAACAGATAATTGTTGGGGTGGAGGGAATCGAAAAACATGGTCTGGGTGTGCTTTCAGTCCTGAGTCTGCAGAAAACTGCAGTCTGTTTTGTGCTGTTCTGTGAGCATATTGGCATAGAAAGGGTTAATTGAAGGGTGCCAGTCCAGAGTTTTCATTTCTAAAATATTGTTCTGGAGTGTCTCTAACACATCCCATTGTTTTTTGTAGCACTGGCGTTTCTTTAGTGCCCGTTCCGGGCTGTTTTGTGCTGTTCCGGGAGCTTTTTGGCATGGAACGGGTTAATTGAAGGGTGCCAGTCCAGAGTTTTCATTTCTAAAATATTGTTCTGGAGTGTCTCTAACACATTCCACTGCTTTTTGTAGCACTAGCCTTTCTTTAGTGCCCATTCTGGGCTGTTTTGTGCTGTTCAGGGAGCTTTTTGGCATGGAACGGGTTAATAAAAGCGGGGCAGTCCAGAGTTTTCATTTCTAAAATATTGTTCTGGAGTGTCTCTAACACATCCCACTGTTTTTTGTGGCACTGGCATTTCTTTAGTGCCCGTTCCGGGCTGTTTTGTGCTGTTCCGGGAGCTTTTTGGCATGGAATGGGTTAATTAAAGGGTGCCAGTCCAGAGTTTTCATTTCTAAAATATTGTTCTGGAGTGTCTCTAACACATCCCCCTCTTTTTTGTGGCACTGGTATTTCTTTAGTGCCCGTTCCGGACTGTTCCGTCTCGTTCCGGCTTTTACCCTGTCCCATAGAAATACACTGCACAGGTGTCTTTTGCAGCATAGGCAGATGTGCCTATGCAGAGTTGGGGTGTGTGTGTGTACTAAAAGGAATAGACAGGATTGCCCATTGAAAACAATAGGAGAGGCTTGAAGGCCCATTGGAAATAACGGGAAACGGGAATGCCCATTTACTGACATGGGCTCCGTTGAAACACATTACAGCCAAAAAAAGTTGCAAAGAAAATGTGGAATGGAGTTTGAAGGAAAGTTTCTGGGCCCAGATAGACTATTCAGGGACTGGAAGGACAGACTGTAGGTGTGACAGAAGGGCTCTGGGATTGGAATGACAGGCCCCTGACTGCAATGACAGCCCCTGGGTGTATCAAGGGCTCTGGGATTGGAATGACAGGCACCACAGTAGAATGATGGCTCCTGGGTATATCAGAAGCGCTCTGGGAGGGGAATGACAGCGCCTGGGTGTATCAGAAGGGCTCTGGGACTGATGTTATGGCTCATTCTTATTGGCTTTAAAAGCCAGGATAGGCTGAAATTGCTGCTTGCTTTTCCCCTTCCCCTTCCCCTTCCCCTTCCTTCCCATCCTGATGCACAGCCCTTTGTGAAACAAGGTGGCAGGGAGCTGCTGGGAGGAAATGAAGCACCAGTATTTTAATCCTTTCCTACTTTGGCTCTAACAAATGGGTTAATTAAAGGGTGCCAGTCCAGAGTTTTCTTTTATAAAATATTGTTCTGGAGTGTCTCTAACACATCCCCCTCTTTTTTGTGGCACTGGCATTTCTTTAGTGCCCGTTCCGGCCTGTTTCGTCTCGTTCCGGCTTTTACCCTGTCCCTATTTCTATCCCCAATCTCTTAATAGTTCTCAGCAGAGATCCCCCTCCTTTGGCAGCTGTGTAAAAGGTTGCGGGGTGTGTGTGTGTGCTCATTTTCATTCGTTAGGGCTCCAGTAGCACCCGCAAGAGTAATCAGTAAGAGTAATCAGTTGTAATTCCGGGAGATCTCCAGGCCCTCCGTGGAGGTTGCCAACCTACAATTATATTTGCACGCTGAGAGAAGCTGCAGCCCCTAGATTCCTACAGACAGCGTAATGGCTCAGCACGCAGCCAAATCGCCTTTTTGTTTGTTCTGCAGCGTTTACGAGGCCAGAGTCACCGTTCATAAAAAAAACAAAGCAGCTCTTTGATATCTAAACTGAACTCGGTGCTGCTTACTTCCGACTAAACGTGAGCAAGACGAAAACTTCCAGTTAAACCTGCCTGATTCAGGCCGCTGCCCAACTTATACCAAGGTGATTTATATGGCTAGAAAATGTAAGGAACGAGACCGAGGGAGCGATGAGGAGAAAGCAGAGCCGGGGCCGACATCAGAAGTTTTTTCCTTCCCACCTTGCCTTAACTCGGCGCACACTCTCAGTGTGAATTTAGAACTACATTTCCCAGAAATCTTAGTGCGCCTGGTTGCCTGGCAACCGGGATAAACAGTATGGAGCCGAAGGAGGAGAGTGAGGCAAAAGGTATGAAGTTTTGAACATAGACTTCTCCGTCTTCAACCCGTCCATTAGTACTTATTGGGAGGAGCTGCTTCCAGGGAACCCCCTCTAACCCCGAAACTGCCCTCCTTCTCTCTGTGTAAGGCGGAGCCTCCCTAATGAAGCTTGCATGGCTAAGAGGGATCTCTGGAAAAGAACCTCCAGGTGCTCCAGCAGCACACAACGGAATGGTTGCTCCAGACTCTCTCTGGGTGGTAGATGTTTACCTTTCCTTCAAGGAGTTCAGAGTATCACTTATCACACTTTACTAATTTTTAAAAAAATCTTCGCAGCAACCCTATGAGGTGAGTTAGGCTGGTCAAGAGGGCTGGTCCCAAGTCTGATAATAAAGATGTATCACCAGTTATTCAACCAAAGTAGATGTGTATAACTATAGTGATATGTAGTGGGGCCTGGTGCACCTGGTCCCCCAATCTCATGATGGAAACAATAGAAATACCAAAGAGTTAGAGGTTTTGTTGGACTTTCTGCCACATGCTGCAGAGAGAACTTGCTTATGAGGGTTGAGCCACAGTTTGCTAGGGAATAAATACCACTGAACTCAAAGGAGGATTACTTTTCAGAGAATAGTGGGTGAGACTAGGCTGTAAATGTTGTTATTTACACTGGAAGGCGGGTTGCCTCTGCAGCAGGGCAAATGGCTGCAATAGAAACTTCAAAGAATCTCTCAGTGGTGTGCCTGGCTGTCTTCTATACGTAATAAGAATGTTGTGTTGTGACTGCTGAAGGTAAACATAGGCAGTTCTGCTGTAATTTGAAATGGTGGCTATGTGGTAATAAATATGGCAGTGTATAAAAGAATGGTCCTTTATCTTTGTCCATGAACGCTTATTTGTCTCTCACACACACTGCATGAAAACCAGTGTGGTGCATGGTGGTTAGAGTTTCAGAGTAGGATCTGGGACATCCAGGTTAGAATCCCCAGTCTACCATGATGTGCACTGGGTGATCTTGGGCCACCGGTACATTCTAAGCATAACCTGCCTTACAGGGTTCTTGTAAGGATAAAGTGGAGGAGAAGAGAATGATGTAAGCTGCTGAGGGTCCTTACTATGGAGAAAGGCAGGGTATAAGTAAAGTAAAATAATAAACATAGGTGAAGATGGGAGCAGATAAAAGGTAGGATAGTGAGTGGGTGGGAAGGAAAGAAGGAAACAGGAAAAGGTGAGGATATTGAAGTTACAAGGAGGAGCGAAAGAGAATTTTACCATGCTCAGTTCAAAGTGTTGATTATACAAAGCTTTGGTCCAGCATATCTATAGAATTGCCCCATCCCTGTGTTCTGTCACATCTAAACAGGGCCTTCTGCAGGTGCCACCTTGCACATGGGCAAAATCAACAGCTGCCTGTACACATGCATTCTCTGTGGTGGCCTCCACTTTGTGGATGAGGTCAGGAAAGCTCCCACTCTCCTGGCTTTCCACTATGCAAAGCTGAATAATTCCAAAGGGCTTTTTTACTCAGATAAGAGGTTATAATATAAGGAAGCTGTCTCAAAGAGATGCATCAATAAAGGTACAGGAAGTAACTATAAACTTTACCACTATTTCTGTATGTATGATCTACTCTAGACTTTACTACTATTGTTGTAAACATGATCCTACTGGGTAGGTCCTAACAATATAGGACCTATATTGTTTAATATGTCTTAGAATTACTTATGCTGTGTTTCAGCATTTCTTCAACTCTGTATAAGATTTCTGCTGGTTTTAAATCTTTGCACATTTCCCTGTATCTACCCTATTACATGTATGTTGAAATGTCTTTTAAATTGACTGTACTGACCCACACTGTGTAATCTGTCTTGAGTCTCAGTGAGAAAGGTGGATTATAAATAAACAAACATGGGAAGGTGAATACCCCTGTAAGTCCTTGCAGTTTCCCCACTGTGTAACTGGCCCTGGTCTGGTAGCAGGCACTGCACCACTGGACTATAGTTTTTCTGAGGAAAGGCTGCCAGCAGGGGAAGTGATGGAGGGAAAGCTGAAGGCAGGGGTGCAGATAAAGGTAGGTTGACTGTGGGAAGGAGAGAATGAAGCAGGAAAAAGTGACAGGCTACAGGGACTTCCAGGGAAAGCAAAAAGGAAATAGAGGAGAAAATGGGATGCCCCCCGCAAGTCTTTGCAGTCTTCCACTTGTATTTGGAATATATGTATTTTGTATTTCCTGTTGGTGGATTCAGCCATATTTGTGAATCTGTTTGCAGCTAATGATGAACACCCAGGACAAAGGGCATCAGGTATACGGAACCAAAATGAAGGAGCCAAGAAAGCAGTTGATGGTAAGCATTTCCATTTCACGTGGACTGTCAGACTTCAGATAGCATACTGTGTAACATAAAGATACACTAGTGGCCAAAATTGTGGAAACCTTTTGGGAAAAGTGTATTTTTGAGGTTTGATGGCTCATAACGCCACTTTTTTTTGGAGTAATACTATAAAATTATATATCAATGGAAAGATAATTTAATCAAGAATGTAATGCAATAACTTTTATGAAGAAATTTCTTTTGGAACAGTAGTTATAAAGAAGAAAATTGAAACACATAGAAAAAATGAGTTATACAACAATTATCACCATGTCAGTTAATACTTAGTTGGGTAACCTTTTGCTTTCTTTTTTTTTTTGATTTTTTTTCTTTTTTTATTACCTACATTAACTAACAATACAGAGGGAAAGAAGGGGGGTAGGGGAAGGAAAGAAAAAAAAAGCAACATATAACAACACTACACTACAAATAATGCTTTCCCTTCATGTTGCCATTATTTAAAAATTAAAACTTTGTAAGATATTGATGGAGTGGTTGACCTTGCAAAATACAGATTACAATCCAAATTAAGTCTTCCTCCCCCCCCCCCCGGGCCTCGGACACAATTCTCTCTGAGCAACTGCAGCCGCAGTGCTCGTTCCCTCCCCCCCCTTCAGACTTCAAATCCTTTTCTTCTTGCTTGGTGTCTTGCTGAAATTCTTGATTTTTGTCCTCAAAATCCCTTAGTTGATCTTCTGATATTATCTTGTAAGTTTGATCTTTGTAACTAAACCAGATACCTTCCGGAAATAGCCATTTATACTTTATTCCACGTTCCCTCAGAAGAGCTGCGAAGTTTTTATACTTAAATCTTCTTTTCCGAACTAAAAATGGGACGTCCTTCAGTATCTTAACTTTATTACCCAGAAAGTCCAGATCCGCATTGTATGAGTTGTATAGGATAGTGTCTCGGATCCTCTTAGATGAAAAATCGATGAGGTAACCTTTTGCTTTCATTACGGCCTTACAACACCTTCCCATGGAGTGAACCAAGTTTATTAGTTCTGCAGCTGTTATAATGTGAAACTACGATTGAGTTATTGCTTCTATTAATTGCATTTTATTGCTGGGTTGCTTCTCACTAACCAGTTTCTTTAGTCTCCATAGATTTTCAATGGGGTTAAGGTCTAGGCTATTCCCAGGCCATTCCAAAAGTGGAATATGATTATCTTGAAACCACTTTTTGCACACAGCAGCAACATGACATGGAGCTGAATCTTGTTGAAATATAAATCCTTCATTATCTTGGAAAAGATCACGTGTGGAGGGCTTCAGTTTGGGCTCAAGTATTTCATTTATATATTTTTGGGCATTTATATTGCCATTTATCACACAAATTTTGCCCACACCTTTTGATGTCATACAACCCCATATCATAACACTAACTGGGTGTTTCACGGTAGGTGTAATGCAATCAGGATGCAAATCTTCTCCGATTCTTCTTCTCACATATTTTATGCCATCAGTACCAAACAGGGAGATTTTGGTCTCATCACTCCAAATAAGACTGTCCCATTGTTCCGCTGTCCAGTTAACATGGGTTTTAGCCCAGTTTAATCTTTTCAACCTTTGAGAGATAACAATGGTTTTTTTCGTGGAATTCTAGCATTAAGACCAAATTCCTCCAGTCTGTGCTGAACAGTCGTTGCACTCAACTTCACATTGAATTGCGCCATTTCCTTCTGTATACACCCCAATGATTTTCTTCCGTCACCTAGGCTCAGTCTCTCAATTCTTCTATCATCCCTTGCTTGTGTGCACCTTTTCCTGCCTTTACCAGTCTGGTTTTGTAGTGACTGAGTTGCCTTATACCTCTTCAAAAATTTAGAAATGCCACCTTTGGTTAAGTTTCCACCAATTTTTCTTCTAATTTCTTCATAACTATAGCCTCGTTAACTTAATAGTACTATTTTACATCGCTTTCTGGGTGACCAGTCAACTCTTTGTGCCATTTCTTTAATTGTATTACGTTGAATGGCTACATTCAAATGAAGAAAAGCTACTTCATTTCAACCTAAGCAAGTTGTGCTTCCTTTTCCTGGTTATTTGGCTATAACATTTGATAGAATATAGATAATTGAACAAACTTTGTTGCATTACATTCTTGATTAAATTATCTTTCCATTGATATATAATTTTATGGTATTACTCCAAAAAAAAGTGGTGTTATGAGCCATCAGACCTCAAAAATGCACTTTTCCCTAAAGGTTTCCACAATTTTGGTTGCTAGCGTACCTGTGATGTAGGATACAATGCACTTTGGAGGTAAGCACCTCTTAGTAGTCCTTTTTGCATTTTCATTGTTCAGACACTGAAGGACACAGAATAAATGGTTAAGGTTGGGTATATTAAATTCAGGTCCCTGAGGAATCCAAACTGGCTGCTTTCTTATTATATTTCATGGCTATCAGTTGCAACAGTTTTTTAAAAAGAGAACAAGCACTTGGATATATAATAGTTTTAGGTGGGTAGTTGTATTGGCCTGCCGTACAACAGAAGGCCAGGATTTGAGTCCAGTGGCATCTTAGAGACCAACAAGATTTTCAGGGTGTATGTTTTTTTTTTAATTTAAAGTTTTTTATTGTAGAACAGGGTGTACGCTTTTGAGAGTCAGAGCTCCTTCTTAAAACACTGTCCTTGGATAGCATCATTTGTTTATACTACTGCTATAGTATGAAAGATTGCTAGGAAGTCGCTGCTATCTCTGTGGAGGGCTTCATACAATTCCTGCAGTTTTCTATATAAATCGGTTTGTGGGGGAAGCCATGGCATTATAGCTACTCTTTTGAATTGTCCTTCAGTGTATTAATAATCATATTTCTTCCTTTGTTTTAGATTTATTTTAATTTTGTTAGGATGCTCATCATCTCTGTGTTAATCCAGGTTCCTAGAAGGTGTTACATACGTGGTATAGTTTGCCACAGACATTTGGATTTTCCACGTGGCAAACTGAAGAACAAACACTTTCTTAGAAACTATACTTTTGAAGCCAGAAGTCTCTGTGCTCAATGTGTATTATTAGAAGCCTATATAAAGTTGTTTGTTTTGCCATTGCATCAGTCTTATAATGCAGAATTTGTTTCCTGGATATGTGTGTGTATTTCTGTGTTCCATCAGTTATAATTATGAGTCCTTATTTAAATTAATTTTATTTTTAAGGGAGACAAGTAAAACTTTTTAATATCTTGGTTCAAGAAAGATGGAGGGGATAATTTTTTTGTTTGCAGATAAACCACCATCTGCCGAGGGAGAAGAAAAGCCTGCTGAAGATGATGAAGATGATGCCACTTCTGGCAGTGATGGTAAGTATTGCCAGCAATTTGTGATCCTGAGACACACATATTAAAGTCAATCTCTCTTTCTTTTTTAATAGTTTGGATAGCTACTCTCATGATCTAGGATTAACTAAGGAAGTAACATTCTAGGATTACTGGGCTTCCAAATCACAGTTTTGCTGAGGGCTTGAGTTCCAGTTCAGTTTGTTTCAGTTCCAGTTCAATGACCACTGTGCTCAAATGAAACATGACAGATCTTAGAAAATAAGCAAAATACCCTCTTACATCGACTTAACTTAAATCTGTTCATTGGTACCAAAAATAAATATGAAAACACAAATTCAGATGATCTACCAAAAGTTTAGAAATCCAAGGCACCAGCAAATCATATTTAGGTTCAGAATAAAGACTGACATGCCGAACAGAGACCACAACATATTTCCACAAAAACGTACACTTTCAGATTGGGGAATTTGCTTAAATCTGTCCTCCAACAAAGCTGATGATAGGCCATTGTATTTTGCTAGACTAAGGATAATCAAAAGAGTAAGACATTTAGCTTGACAGTTTATTGAGTCAATCCATAGGACCATGGTGTCAGTACCTGGCAGTTAGATCCCTAAGTTCTCCACAGTTAACACACAGGTGTTCCAGTTGAAGTAACTTTATTAGAGATCCATTCAGTACAAGGTGCTCAGACAGTGGAATTGGCAGAAGTGACATATGTGGGGCTAGCAATGTTAGTTATAGGGAATATTCCCCCCTTTGGGAAAGAGGACCGTTAACAGGAGGGGCGGTTGGAGTGAGACATTGTTTTAGAGTAGACAGTGAGAAAGATGAACTTATCTTTGGTTCTGAAGAAGGATACATTTTGAGCCAGTTTCAGCTGGCAGTCAAGGACACTGGCTCAGCACAGCGAGAAAGAGAAAGTAAATATTTGTGAGATAACCTACTGGCATTGCAGCAGTAAAGAACTTCCCATACTCTCAGAGGCCAGAGGCAGTCAGAACCCATATACATTCATGGCAGATATGCAGGAGGCATGAACTTCTAGCTGTTCTGAACTTTGATAATCAGTATCATTAATTGTCTGGACTATATCAAGAATTGTCTTGGTGAGGGCTTAATTCCAGCACCATTCTGTTTAGATATTGACCAATGTGGCTGTGCTGGACTGATCTCCAGTAATGGTGCAAGGACAGCTATGGTCTCACACAGTAACGCTGTATTAAGCAATATACTGTGTTTCATAACATTGTATGTGAATAAGCCCAATTTTGTCTGCTTTTGCAGTTGAAATCAATCAGAGAGACGGTGTAAGCCATCTGAGAATCCTTTTCATTATTAAAATGGACAAAGAAGTATATAATTATAGGTAGCCCATACATTTTCACTTGTATCATAAGACTGGAATAGTAATTGTACTGCCAATTATTTTTCAAGAGGGTTCAGAATGCCTCCTAAGCTTACATCTCTTTCAAAGCAACACCATCCCTGCCAGTCTGTAGCATGTGGATAGCCCTACTTCATATTTTCTCTTAACATACCTTCTTCTCAAGTTGTGTGATAATCAAGATTTGTTTATTTCTGTGCGAGCTGATACAAGGATGCAGTTCATTTCTGCTACTACTGTTCCCCACAGCAGGCTTTCCACTTGCCTGCTCTTTATTCCAATGAACCCTCTTCTCTCCAGAAGTGTTTGTGCTCAAATCCTATTGTGAGACTCCTCCCTCACTGGCACCCCCACCTCATGGCCTGCCATCCTCCAGGCAGGTGTCCTCTGGCCTCAGACAGTAAGGGAAGGGGGTTGCACCACCTTGTTCCTTCTCCTGCCCTGGGAGTAACAGCACGCTCCAGCTGCCTCTCCCTGCAAAAAAAAAAAAAAAATCCTCCTTGCCATTCACAGGAACCTGAATTTAAAGGCCTCCCCTTGCCCCACCTCCCTGGCTCTGCTCCCAGTCTCCACCCAGTCTCCTTGACTGGCCCTTCTCCCAGCCTATCTGATAGGAGGGCTGGGTAGACGCTGCAGTCTCCTGGCCCCACCCACTCCATCCGAGCCTAGGGCAGGGCATTTGGTCTGCTCTCTGCCTGGTTTGCCCCTGTTGCTTCTGAACCCTCCCCAGTGGCTCACCTGGCAGCTTGGGGCTTGGGCCTGCCTGGCTTGTGCTGATGGCAATCTCCTGTGGGCCTGGATGAGGTGGAGCTGTCTGGGGAACTGCAGGAGAAGGATGAGTCTGCTGAGTGGCTGCAGGCTGTTCCCCAGAGTTGTGCCTGGGCATCGGCTGCGACTGGCCTAAGGGTGGGAGAGGCCTGGGGGCCTGTAAAGGCTCCTGCAGCTGAGGTACTGCCAGAGGCAGTGCTACAGAGCCTGAGGATGGTGTCTGCTGCTGCAGGGCTGGTGGGGTGGGCGGACAGAAGGAAGGCATCGCCGGACACCTATGCAGACTTGCAGCAGATCAGTCCTGGCTTTTCCTCTCTTCACTTGCCACAATTTATTAAAGCCTCAAACTAATGGTTTATTTTTTCTCTGTACATTTAATATTTATTGTATGCCCTGAAACCTTGTACAGCCCCTTATTACTGTTCTTACTCTGAAGTAAGTCTCATCAAAGACTTCAATAGAACTTCCTCCCAAATAAAGGCACACAAGATCACAACTTTATTCAAGAATATTTTAAAGCTATTTGGTTGTGCTATCATTAGAACATTCACGTTTACAATATCTAATGAAATCATTCTATATATTATTGGTTCATTTGAGTAACAGATGTTACAAACATATTACTCTATTATCCATGCTTGCCAATATCTTATCTGTCTGAAAAGTAGATGTTCTTCTTTATGCTGATGTTTTTGAAATCCAGAAGAAGAGGAGGAGGAGGAAGAACAAGTAGAGACTGTAAAGACTCCAGAACCGGTGAAAAAAATAGTAAAGGTAGAGAAGAAAATCTCTGAAAGCTTCTTCTATAACTATGAAGATTTGTGCTCCTTGCCATATGTGAGTCCAGATTCTGGGATACCACTTAACATGCTCACTCTCATGTATCCGCTTTCTTCCATGGTGTATGAATGTAGGTTTTGAATTTCTTTTTACAATAAACACTTGTAAGGCAATGTTCAAAACTCATACTAATTAGAATATACTTAAAGTACAGATGAATGAAGTAATTTGGATTACACTGATTATTGGACAAAGTGAATAGAGTGTAAGACTAACACGTTACAGGGATTTTGTGAAGATAAAATTTCAAGGGTGGAGTGGGGAATGTGTATTCTGCCTTGATCTCAAAAGGAGAATGAAGTAAAAATGTAAAACCAATTATGTGTAAAGTCAATTCGGGGATATTTGGAATATTTTAATACCACAGTGCTACAAAAGAAAATTATACAGAATACTTGTTTTCTCAATAGGGCTGATAGAGAGAAAGGGGTGTGTGCCGTAGTCTTAATAGCTGGGATATATCCAACCACCCACAGACTTGCAGAGTGGGACTTTCCTGCTTTTCTCTCCTGTTATAGTCCATTGAGCTCTCCCAAGTTTTATTCTGGGAGTGGTGGGGGAGTCAGACTATGGAATCCCAGTTATCTAGAGTTCGTCTCCCCCCTTCTGCAAGAAGCACAAAGTTTCCTGATTCCAAAAGGTTTATTGAAAGACAATGCTCAGGTTACAAGTATCCATATTCCAAGGACTAGGAAAGCCTTGGCTGAACGAAAGCTTTGTTGAGAATGACACACAAAATGAAAGTAACAATACTTCAAACACCCATTCCCAGCCTCCCCCTTTAGTCCTGTCTAGAAGGCCTGGGAAGGCGAGGACGTCAAGGTCGGCCGGAACGGGTTGATAAGAATTCTTCGCTCCCATGGATATATGCGGCCTGGGTAGCACCTGGGCCTGGAGGGAGAGAACTAAACAACTACAGATTATAACATGAGAACATGGCGTAGCTTTGGCTTGAGAACTGACAAGCAAACTGACACTCTGACAGGGGGTGTCAGCAGACCCCCAGGAACAGTGCTGGGAGCAAAGGAGTAGTCTGCAGTTAGAAGGAAGGGAATTAGTGAACAATGCTGCCCTTTCTTCCAAAGGTGTCAGTGCCATTAAATCTTTGGAACTGCATGATTGTGTACATGCCTTTATTATTAACATTTATTTGTTTGATAAAGAGCAGCAAAGAAGACAATAGCCAGCTGTGCAGCACAGATGGATCTTTGTTGATCTACAAAGGAAGAAGTGGACTTTGAAAAGAGTTACAAAGGAGGTGGGAGTTGGTTTGATTCATAAAGAAGGGGATGGGTCTCTGACAAGTCTTTTGGGAGCAGTGGAGGTTAGGTACAGATGATTCTGCTCAAGAAGGGATGAGTATGAAGGAGCATAAGGAGATGATGGAAGATGAAGAACATTGATTCCCAAACTGTGTGGTGCAAAAAAGACAGAAGCATACCTTGAAAAATTAAGCTACTGTTTTACATACATCTACCTCCATGTGTCCATGTAAAGCTGCCTTAGATGGTCATATTATTGGTCTGTAAAAATCAATATTGTCTACTTTAGCTGGCACAAGGTGGTTTCTTATGGACATATATAGATGTGCATACCAAAAAAAATGCGGCTGATTTGGCTCAGTAAAGCAGAATTGGGAAAAAAATTCAGCATTTTCTGAATTTGGTAAAATTTAGCCATTGTTTCCAATGGGAAACATGATTTGGTGCTTTCCGGGGGGCCCGGGAGGGTCATTTTAAGGCTGAATTTTACCAAATTTGCAGGGGACCTACTCCTACTGTCCTATAACTACCTCCAAGTTTCATGAAGATTGGACTTTGGGGTGCCATTTTATGGCTTCCCAAAGAAGGAGATCCCAGCCACCTCCAATCTCCATTATTCCCTTTGGGAAAAACTAGGGGGGCTTTCTAGGAGGCTGTAGGTGGCATTTTGCCTGCAAAATGCACCAAATTTGGAGGGGATTACTCCTACCTGTCCTCTCAAGACCTCCCAAGTTTCATGAAGATTGGACATTGGGGAACCATTTTATGGCCCCCCAAAGAAGGTGCCCCAGCCACTCCATCTGTTTCTATTAAACTCCTTGCAGTAGTTTAAAAAAGGCACTCTCTCCTCGAGAATCCTATTGGTGCAGAGAAGGAGAGCTGCCGCAAGGATTGGCTCTCACTCCCCCTCCCTTTACTCATCCTCTCCTTTCACCCTTCTGCCTCTGTCTCACTCAAACTCCCTCCTTTCCCCTCCCATCAAGTTAAAAAAAGGTGTGAACTTCACAAAACATTGTTTCTTGCTGTTTCTTAGCAAAGGAACAGCAAGAAACTGCACTGATGCGGCTCCCAAAGTTTATTGGATTTTACCGAATTGGGTAAAATCTGGTATTTTTTCTGAATTCTATACCCAAATTACACATCCTTAGCCAAGAGTCAAAACACTCATAACTGGGAGTGCATCCTCACTTCTCAGAGTAGCTCAGCCACCACCAGTCTCTGGCTAACCCTCAATTTAAGACCAAGAGAAAAATCTGAAGTCCTACTGGGTCTTGAGCAAGAAATCTCACCTGTAAAGTCGGCCACTTTGCAGATTGAGTTTCAAAAACAATTACTTGGGTAGCTGTGGCAAGAAGGCTAAAGTACTGGATTCACATTAAAGTACTGAAACCCAAATAATACCACCAGAGTATGATTGATAACATTTATTATAAGGAGTGCTAAAGAATACAATAAAAATATGCATATCGGAGAAAAAAATACTAATAAGCTAAATAACTGCCTGAAAAATACTGTACAGGCTTTCAGTCCTAATCTGGATGTTACATTTTCAAGCGAGAGTACTAAAGTCCAGGCAGAACTTCAAAGTCCAAAATCAAGAGAGCAAGAGTTCCAAGCTGACACCTGTTCAGGAAATTAGGCTCAAGGTACGAGAATGGTGTATGGTCACAGGAGTCCACCAACAACCACCCAAAAGGAGATGTTGTCAAGACTAAAAGATGTAACTAGAATGAAGGCTCAAGGCCACTTGCCCACAGTATGGCCTGACCCACTTGTCCAAGCAGTGAGTTGCTTACTTTGTGACTGCATGTCTTTGCAGCTGGCACATCCTCACAATTAGGTGCAAATCACCCCACTCCCAGAGTTCTGTGTGTTAATGAGAGACAATGTGTGAAACTCCCTTCTGAGTTCTGTCCTTGAAGCTCTGATGATGTGCAACTGTGCCCAGATCCATTTGATCTTTATCTGTCTGGGAACTTGCAGAGTCATTCTGACTGCACTTTTCCAGAGAAAAGGCCCAAGAATCCTGAACCAATGTTTGAAAAAGGCCAAGAAACAGACTGAGCACAAAGCAGATGCTCTGCCACTGAGTCATAGGCCCTCTCTCCCCTTAGAAAGAGGTACAATGTATCTAACCCTTGGGCAGGTACACAGAGGGACCCCCAAGAGCATGGAGATCCCTGGCAGTAGTAGCCCTCTCCATGTTGTTATCTGGTTAACAATATCATTCCAAGGGAGAGGACAACATCTCAGTTGGTTTTTTAGCGGGCAACTGGTGTGGTGAATAATACCTTTATATTTTCTAAAAAAGAAAACACTGACAAATTACAGAATGCTTAAGTGCTACAGGGTGTTGAGCTATATTCATTATATAATTGAGCCAGACATTTTTAAAAGGGGTGAATGGGAATGGCAGCACATGTGAAAAATTATTAATCAAATTTCTCTCATTTATATTTAACATTTACTATACCCACAGTAAATTGAACACAACTTTAATACAAGCCTTTTTGTTAGAATAATGTAAGGTATATATGGGGTATTTCTCTCTTTTTAACTGATGCCTTTATTAATACTTGAATGTAATAATCTTAGATGATAGCATCACTTATATTCCTTAGCGAGAGTTCCTCAGGCACTCTTTTGGTTATGACTGCACTAAACGGGCAAATCTCCAGGTGATGGATAGCGCCACACTCATTTACATAGCTGGCAACCAGCTAATACTTCTGGATCTGAAATTAAAGTATCAAAGATATCTTCGAAGCTCCAGCGGTGGAGGAATTGGAGTCGTCACGGTAAAACTATGTATCTTGGAAGATTCTTTTGTTTTGTTATGGAGCTTTATCCCCCTTATGAGGGAAACATTACTTTATGGCAAGCACATGGAAGCAAAGAGTGCAATCCTATGCAGAGTCACTCCATTGAGTTAGGTAGGCTTAAACTGGCTAAACTCTACATTGGATTGTACTTTTGGAGTTTCTTTGTTCCAAAGCAATGCATTAACCATTAAACAACAAGTCTGTATAGAGATGATTATTCTGTATAATAATCAGTCTCTGACAGGTAATCAGCCCTCTGGCTGAAGAGGTCAGTATTTATTGCAGGTGTTAAGTAGAAACCTTGTATCCCAGCAAAAATCACTCATTGTTATCTTTTAAGATCTCTTTTTAAAACCAGTCTTATCACTTTGAAATAATTAAATAAAAAAGCCAAAATGATACAAAAACATAATATGTCAATGAAATTAGAAATAAAAAACATACATGATATTCCTTATCCTATTTATTTTAAAATTTTAAAGATAAAAAACAATTTCTGAGATTCTTACCAAAGCATTTTAAGACAAGAATAATGTAGACTCTATATATTGTCGAAGGCTTTCACGGCCGGAGAACGATGGTTGTTGTGGATTTTCCAGGCTGTATCGCCGTGGTCTTGGCATTGTAGTTCCTGATGTTTCGCTAGCAGCTGTGGCTGGCATCTTCAGAGGTGTAGCACCGAAAGACAGAGATCTCTCAGTGTCAAATTGTGGAGAAGATGTTAGCAGGTACTGTGGGGAAGATGTTAGCAGGATTTTCTGGTGCTACAACTCTGAAGATGCCAGTCACAGCTGCTGGCAAAATGTCAGGAACTACAATGCCAAGACCACGGCGATACAGCCTGGAAAATCCACAACAACCAATGTAGGCTCTGATAATACATTCCCATTGTGAGAGATTCAGGGATATTAGGATGTGGCCACTGCTGGCGCCAGGGTTTCTGGCACCTGTGGCAACCCCCCATGTGTACGCGTGTGCAGTGCGTGCACACCATGGACTGTGTGATGATGTCATCACTCGATGATGTCGTCACACAGCGCAAGCCGGGGACATCCGCCAGCGGATGGCTGGGGTGGTGGGTGGAGGCTGCTCCACTCTCCACACGCCGCCCTGGCAGTGGCTTGTGGCTGCTGCGCCCAGCTGGGGGTGTGTGGCGGCGGCGGCGGCGGCACGGAGATGGCTGGCTGCAGCAGCTGTGGGCCAGCCATGCCAGCTCCGCGGCACACGCCTCTGCCCCGACACCCCCTCTGGCGCTTCTCCGGTGCCCTCGCACCCTGAGGCCACCGCCTACCTGGCCTCAATGGGCGCACCGGCCCTGTTTGTGGCTACCTTCTATAGACCCAGTTACATGAACCTCAATGTAACTTAATTAAATCATCTAATTCATTTCCTCTGAAAGTGTGATGTAAGACACTTCTGAACTTAGCATGACACTTTCCCAAAGAATACTCGTTTTGTGTTCTGTTTGTTCTGGTCACTTTATGATTTATTCTGGACATAAAGCCATGTATTCAATAATTATCATTTTCAATGCTGGGACAAAGAACAATACTGAAACAGTAAAGAAAATTATATGCTTGCACATCTGAAAACTAAAATGTAAATTTTCAGGCATATTTTGTTCAAGATTCTATATCATTAAAGTCAATTCCATGACAACTTGAGTTTACCTTTAAGTAAAATATGCAGGGCCATTTGGATAGGTTTTTAATCTCCCCTTGAGAAACATTTTAGTCTGTAATTCACAGTGGAGCTGTCTGCTGCCTGTGCTGAAGACTTCTCTTAAATTTTATACTGTTTTAAATTATATGTCCTCCTGCTACATAAAAGGCAAGTGGTATTGGCGATGACTTGCTTTTTATCCTTGTGCAGGCACATTGCTGATGACTCTGGCCTTGAGGCTGCTTTGAAGTGCTCGCTTGCTACCAGGAGGGGGCCTGCTGAATCGATTGCCTACGCACTCCTCCCCGTGCCTCCCCTCAGTGCCCTCCTACTGTGGCCTCCAAGCTGCGAAGCGCCTGCTTGCTGCCAGGAGAGGGCACGCCGAATCAGTTTTCTAGAGCCCATTGTATTTTTTCACACAATGGACATTGTTTCTAGTCTTATATAATAGTAGCACATGAGTCAGTTTGCCTCTCTGATATCTTTTTCTTTTTAAAAAAATGAGGAGCCACAGATTCAAATGTTGTTTTATGGATAACAAGGAAATTTGGATTAGCCACCTTGAGCAGGTTCTCTGAGGAGGTAGCATATATATTATCCAAATAATAAAATTAGTGGAAAGCTCAGATAAAACTGGCATTAGTAGACCAAAATATGGCTTTGGTCCACACATTATTTCACAATGTGTTGTTTATTAATCAGTGCTGTAGTAGAGAAATGCAAAGAGTATAATTAAGTGAAAAGAGTCTTTGTTTCTACTAGGTACACCCAAATAAAACATACTTTGCTGTAGGAGAAAAGGGATGGAAGCCAAACATGATCATCTATGAATATCCTTCTTTAAAGCCCTACAGAATATTACGAGGTAAGTTAAATTCTATGTTGCCTTTCACTAATTTACATCTATACAATTGAATTAATAACTTCAAAAGTGTATCAGTATTAGTCTGATACAGCAGAGTGAAACAATTCAAGGGGTACCTTTAAGATTAACCAAGTTTATGCTGGAATAAACTCATTTAGTTTTAAAGGTGCCCCTGATTTTTGTTTCATTTACTGGAATTAAAAGTATCAGAAGTTAAAGCAGCATTGTGTTTTAATTTCTAGCGCTAATAAATCTTTTTTGCATGTAATATTCTTAAAAGGGGGGGTCCTAAGCACTTTCTAAAATGTAGCATTGCTCTTTGTAAGACTATGTCAATGGCCAAATATTTACAAGGAGCAAGGAGTTAAGAAATTAGCTCCCACATCCCGCACATCTGGTTTATTTTCAATTATCTGCAGTTTTTTTGTAGTGTTTAAATATAATGTAAGTAGATTTGCTTGTCTTAATGTACTCTAGACAATAAAAGAAATTAAATGAAAGCTGACAAATCATTTTGTGAAGCAAAATGCAATGTGAAGTAATTCAAGTACAGTACTATCTGTAACCTTAAAGTGGATTACAGTAGATTAAGTGGTACTGAGTAGAGGTGGGCACGAACAGCAATATGAACAAAAAAAAGCCATGAACAACCCAATCCGCTGTTTGTGAGTCCCCGTTTCCTGGCAAACATTTGTTCATTCCAAGCCCTCTTCGTGGCGTTCATCAGCCGTTCGTAAAGCCAGACAGTCTGGCACTATCCAGAGATAGGGGTCCAAGGAGCTACCTCCCACCTGCCATTTCAAGTGCTGCTTAGAGCCACTCAAACCCCTAGCAGGCCTCCTGGAAGAATAGCCCTTACCCCTCCTGTTGAGACTCACTGGTCTCTGGGTTCTTTTCCAACCTGGGGGACTCTGCACACACTTGGTCAGACACTCACAGACACAAGGCTTACATAAAAGGTGTTTATTACTTCAGAAGAATGTATGCAAGTAGCAGGACCCACTCTACTAAGGCACAAGCAAAGGGCATTTTAGACAATAAAAACTTGTCTATTGTAACTATAGCTGACTAACTAAAACATAAAGCTGGCTAACTTAGCATTTCTCTGAGGAAAACTTGAGGCTTATACTCACTAACATACTCCTTAAATTATACCAGGCAGGTCTGGTCGTCAGGCCTGGCATAGAGCAAAAGTCTCCCTCATGCTGATGGAAAAGTAGCCTGGAGCAATCTGAGGGCTGAGAGGAGCCAACCTTCCCCTCTCAGATTCCTAGCCAATCAGAGGTGCCGTCAATCAGCGTTGCTAGGCGGGAACTGAGATAAGACTCCCTTGTTTCTCAAGGCCCCCTCTCTCGGCAACAGCTTGCCGGTGCAGTTAATTAGCTGAGCCAAACATTCTGCTCCCAGGAAGTTAAGCTAGAACTGGGCCTGTGGAAACTTAGAAGCCTGAACCAATACAGGCAATGAACTTAAAGGGGCTCTGCTAGACAGGCACCTTTCAATCAATTCCCCTGGCAACATAGGCATGGACTGTCTGAACTCTGTCTGAACTCCTTCTGGCTTGTAACCCCTCAAAGTAGCTTCCAGCAAACAATCCAGTTCTTGCCACTGTGAAAAGAAAATGACAGGAAAGGGAGGGACCCATGGATCATGGCTTTCCCGGGTCCAATCTCTCTGAAACTTGGGGGGTCTTCAGAGGACAGTGAGGACTATGTCCCCCGCACATTTGGTGGGTATTGGGAAGGTCAGTTTGTAACCCCTCAAAGTAGGTTCCAGCAGACAGTCCAGTTTTTGCCACTGTGAACAGAAAATGACGTGAAAGGGGGAGACCCATGGATCATGCCTTTCTTGAGCTGCAATCTCTCTGAAACTTGGGGGGGGGGGAGTCTTCAGAGGACAGTGAGAACTATGTCCCCTGCAAATTTGGTGGGTATTGGACATTGGGAAGGTCAGTTTGTAACTCCTCAATTAGCTTCCAGCAGACCAGTTTTTGCCACTGTAAACAGAAAATGACATGAAAGTGGGAGAGCCATGGACTCTCCTTTCCCCAGCCCAAGTTCAGCTAAGAGCCAAGTTACAAGTGACATTTTTCACGTGAAGGACACTTGATCATTTTTGCAAGTCTTTCTGGGAACTGAAGACCCTCTCCCCCGCCCCTTTTCCTTCTGTTCCTTCCCCTCTCTGTTAGAATCGCTGCCCGAAGAGACAGAGAAAGCCAACGGCAGCAGCAACTTTTGCAAATCATCTTCCTTCCGGGGAGCTGCTCTGGAGAAAACTGGGAGTGGGTAAAAGCTGGATCCAGATGATTTTAAACAGATCCTCATGAATTCATATGATTTTTATATTGAAACAAAACAAAAAGACTGTCATATTATAGATCATGTCCTAGTCTACATACAGCAACAAAACAATCATGCATCCACTAATCAGTGGTGCTGCCACGGCACAAAAACATGCTAAAAAAGCATGGATCTGCATGGATCCTCTTGATTTTTAAGTGGGACCACCCAAAATCCACCACACAATCACAGATCATGTCTGTTGCCACAAATGGGACCAAAAAAATTCAACCATCCCCTACTTCGTGGAACTGCCACGGCGCAAATATACGGTTCAAAAGCACGGATCCGCATGGATCCTCTAGGTTTTTACATGGGACCACCCAAAATCCACCATACAATCCTAGATCATGTCCATTGCCACAAAAGGGGCAAAAAAAATCAGTTATCCACCGCTTCGTGGCACTCCCAGGGTGCAAAAACATGGTCTAAAAGCATGGATCCTCATGGATCCTCGTGATTTTTATGTAGGGCCACCCAAAATCAACCATACAATACCAGATCATGTCCATATCCACAAAGAGGACCAAAAAATTCAGCCACTCACCGCTTTGTGCCACAGCCACAGCGCAATAACTTGGTTCAAAAGCACAGATCCTCATGGATCCTCTTGATTTTTACATAGGGCCTCCCAAAATCCACCATACAAAACCAGATCATGTCCATATCCACAAATGGGACCAAAAAAATCATTCACCCACCACTTTGTGGCAGCGCCACGGCGCAAAAGCATGGTTCAAAAGCATGGATCCTCATGGATCCTCTTGATTTTTACATGGGGGCACCCAAAATCCAGTATACTGTCCCAGATCATGTCCAATGCCACAAACAAGACCAAAAGATCTAAAATATGACAGCCTTTTTGTTTTGTTTCCACGTAAAAATCATATGATACTACACTTGATCTTAGCCAAAAGGCCGAGAAGCGATGTAAAAATCATATGAATTCATGAGGATCCGTGTCTCAGATTCATGTTTTTTCACTGTGGCAGCGCCAAATATTTTTGGATCTGTGTTTTTTATATTTCAGTCTGTGGACCTGGCTGTGATATGTGATTTGATGTTTCATTTGTGTTTTTCCTATTTAAAAAACCATAGGATCCACTAGGATCCGTGTGGATCCTGGTTTTACTTTCTTCCTCTCCGGAGCAGCTCCCCGGGAGCAAGATGATTTGAAAAAGCTGCTGCCGCCGCTGGCTTTCTCTGTCTCTTCAGGCAGCGATTCTAACAGAGAGGGGAAGGAACAGAAGGAAAAGGGGCAGGGGAGAGGGACTTGCGAAAATGATCAAGTGTCCTTCACGTGAAAAATGTCACTTGTAACTTGGCTCTAAGTCCCAAGGGGGCCATTCTGGCTCCCATGAACCTCCAACTATGAACATGTTCATGAACATGTCATGTCCGTTGATGTTTGTGAATCCCTGTTCATGGATGGCAACGAACAACGAACATCGTGTTTGGGTTTTTTTCCTGTTTGTGCCCATCTCTAGTACTGAGACGATATCAGAAAGGAGCGCTCTCAATGCATTTTGTGCACTGCATACTAGCTACTTGCTGAACAGCTTGCAAAACAACATTTTACCCAATTGCTTCTATGGCACCAAGAAACCTGCTATATTTCCAGGTGGAACAGAGGAAGGATATGCATCTGCTGATTTTAATCGTTCTGGCACCATGATAGCCACTGTTGGGAGCAGCCCTGATTATATGTTGACAGTCTGGGACTGGAAACAAGAAAAGATTGTATTGAGATCAAAGGCATTTTCACAAGATGTTTTTAAAGTCACCTTCTCTCTTGAAAATGAAGAACAACTAACTACATCTGGTTCAGGACACATAAAGTAAGCTAGGTATTAGTCGTATTTTATCTGAGGGAACCATACTGTCATGTTGATTTGTTTGTGGGTAATATGTACATATAAATATTTTTGATTATCTGGGTTATTTTTTCTTGTGAACAATAACCGAACCAGTATGGTATAGTGATCAGAGAATTGGACTAGGATCTGGAAGACCCAGGTTCAAATCTCCACTCTGCCTTGGAAGTTGACTGGGTGACTTTGGGCCTATCATACACTTTCAGCCTAGCCTACCTCACAGGGTTGTTGTGAGGATAAAACGAAGTAGAGGAGAATATTGTAAGCTGCTTTGTATCTCTGTTGGGGAGAAAAGGCTAGTTATAGAAAAATAATGAAAAGAACTGTATCCCTTATTAGAATAAAATAAAATTTAATTTCTCCATCGTTTTGCAAACATTGCTAAGATCATGACCAATGCATCCATTTCTCCCCCCACCCTTCCTTATTTTTAACATCTAGCCTGTTAAAGAGTTCCAGGGAACTCAAAAGCATATACACTGTTTTGTGTCATTTTTTGTTGTTTTGGTTGGTCTTAATTAAAAGTTATGTGGGTTTTGTTATGGTAGTGGAACCCACAGTTTCTTTAGTTGCAAAAGCCACTTGAAATAACGAACAGAAGATGAGTCATGGGAAATCCATTATTGGATCTTTAATTTTCCTTAAAAGCAACTATGCTTCACATTGGAACTGGGCCACAGAGGATGGGGGGGGCGTCTTAACCTTTCCCCTCAGCTGTGACATTTTCCTGTTCTAATTCCTGCCCCAGCTTCTACTTGTCCAGGTACATTAAAATATTTTGAGTAGTTTAGATTGGGGGAAATAGTGCAAGTTAAAACAGTTATCCTCTCCTTTCCAAAAAGTTTTAAAAGGCATGCCATGCATCTTCAGCAATGTACTCCTTAAATGGAGCGGTACCTGAGAGGCAATTTTAGAGTACCACTAGATGACAAGCATGACACGCCTTTTAAAGCTTTTTGCATTGAACCAGTGCCTGAATCACTAGATAGATAGAAGGTTTATTGTATACAGCCATAGGCTGTATACAAGTCACAAACAACAAACAGAACAGAAACACAAGTTTGAATAAAATTGATGTGACATGGTCAAAAGCATTAAAATTTAAAACGCCTGAATCACTAAATGAGTTACCATTTAGAGCTTCCTAATTTTTTCACATTTTTTCGGTCTTTACACAAGTAAAAAGGTTTACAAAATGGCTTCTGAAATTAGTAGGCTGCGTGGGCCTGCAGGGTGGTGAAGGAGGCCAAAAATGGCCTTCCCGCCCCTCGCGGGAGGAGAGGGAGGAGGCCGCAGCTGCGGAAAAGACAAGGTAAATGTGGGGCTCAGGCTGGGGGGGGGCTGGGGCAGGGGCTGGGGTTGTGGGGTTGAGGGCTGGGGGTGGGGTTTGTGGGGTTTGGGCCCACAAAGCGGCAGGTCCCTTTAAACTATCAGCTGGGCTGTCAGGCTATGGATGACAGGATACTGCAGACAGATCTCTGGCCCATTTGCAATAAGACACCAGTACTTAGTCAAGTGGATTTTATTTAGAGATCAGTTCATTTCAATATACAGTTCCATAGGTCTCCTTAGGAGTAATATAAACATCTAAGCAGCTAGACTAGAGATTGACCAGAATGACGACATGTGAAAGAAACAGTTCTTTTCTAGTTCACTCTTCTCCTCCCCTCCCAATTATCAACAAAGTTTCCCCGTTCTTCTTCTGTGAGAACATTTTACATATTTGTGCTATCACACTTGGTTGCTAAGGAGAAAGACCGATAGGCCGATTCCAGACGGCCCTCCGCATCCCGAAAGTCGTGCATCGTCGCGCATCATCGTGCGGAAAACGCAAAATATCGCATTTTCCGCGTGACAACGCGCGACGACGTGCAACGTTTCGGGATGCGGAGGGCCGTCTGGAATCGGCCATAGTCTGAGAGAAAGCCCAAGGTCATAACAATAGAGTCCAATAGATAGCCACCTGTAAAGCCTGAGAAACAGTTATAACACTAACAAGGAGCAAATTAGAGTACATCAAGATTCTGTTTACAAATACTGGCATCAAGCATCAAGCACTGCGCAGTAGAATCAAAATTGGCATAGATGACTGGGTATAGACATACATGACAGGCTCCGCCACTTGCAAGAGGCAGGAAAAGGCCCTTTAAACGATTAAATGCCCTTTTCCCTGCTGCTAAGCAGCCAGAAAGGGGCATTGAAACCCCACAAACTATGAACCAGAAACTGGTTCGGGAACTTGCCCCAGTTCGTGGGAGTTCCTGGTTCCTGGTTCGTGGAAACCCCTGAACCACAAACCGCATGGTTCAGGTTTTTTGTGGTTCGTGCTCACATCTAGTCTGAATACAGATAGTATTTTCTTCCTTTCCCTTTTGAAGATGTCAGTGTTCTCATGATCTGTGTTCAGAGGGACATTACTAGGAATATTATGAGAAACCTTTTCAAGGAGTGTATGGTAGGAAACAGTGTAGATTGCAAGAATGCCCCCAAGCCTGTCATTTCTGACAGTGGGTAAACCTTCTTGCAAAAAGGCTCCTCCATGCTGATTTTGAAGCTGTGCAGCGGAGTCCTTTTCTGTGAGTAGATCTACTAGTAAGAAGGTTATAGCCTGTAGAACAATTACTTGGGTAAATGTGGAAAGTGAAGTTATATGCTAATGGATACAGTGCTTTAAACAAAAGTTTGTTTTTCTAATGTTCTCATGAAGTCAATGCTCAGCACAAATAAATTACATATATTGGACTAAACCTGTGTTAAAAATATAGCCTACAATTCAGGACACATTTAAGTGCTTTTAAGTCCTATTAATTTAAATAGATTTAAATGGGCACTGGATTGTGCCAATAGTTACCTCGAATTTGTATGAAAGGTTGACATCCTTTTTTTAAAAAGTGAGAGTAGAGTAAGTGATGAAGAGGTAACTTTGATTTTTTCACAATCAGGTTTTGGAAGATGGCCCTTACTTTCACAGGTCTGAAACTACAAGGAGCTTTGGGTAGGTTTGGAAAAACCGCACTGACAGACATTGAAGGATATGTGGAGCTGCCAGATGGGAAGGTGAGGAACATTTTTTAACCTTTTCAAATGCAATCTTTTTAGATGATAAAGTAAACCCCACATTTTTCTATTTGTGTTAGTTCTGATGGCAAGGATTATCAAGATTTCTAAACTGGTTTACATTTTTTACATTTGGCTTATATATTTGGCATCATGATTTGCTCCATATTTACAAGCATAGAGCCCCTGATAGAGAAGGACAAGCATTGGAGGCAGCTTCAGGTTTGGCAGCATTTACAATTAACGCTACAAAAAGGTAGTAACTTTTCATCAAAACTAATAGGAGATTCAAGTACTTAACTTCTGCGCATATGCAAAGAACAACTGTTTATTTAATACATGATTCTCCCTGTGAAACAGGTTAGCGTGACTGGTCTGAGATGTCTAGGATGGGGATTTGAATCTGAGCTTTCCAGGAGTCTAGTCTGACACTCTAAAGTGTCAGACCGCACTATAAAGGCTCTAAGCACCCTACTAATAATAAAAAGGTACAAGAGAACAAGAAATATCAAATGTGAAAAAGGTGCAAAGGAATATAAGAATATAAATACATCCCATTTTAAATTAGAAACCAAGTGAAAATTTGTGGAGATGAGCGGTCCTCTTATAATAAAAAGAAGCATTACAATTCGGAGCAGAGAAAATTTCTATGATGAGTCCATTTTTTTATTTTGTGGCATTTCTAAATAGATGTAGGTCTAACAGACAGGAATTCAACTTTTTATTGAGGAAATATATTTACTGGCTGTGAAAATTAACAGAGAAACATATAATATAATATGTATGCAATATATTCATTTATACATGGATCTCTTATAATACTAATGTATATTGTTTAATTTTTATGAAAGGTGCTTTCAGGGTCAGAATGGGGCAACATGCTGCTCTGGGAAGGGGGCCTTATAAAAGTGGAACTTTGTCGACCTGGACATAAAACTTGCCACAATGGTCCAATTAATCAGTTAGTTCTGGATGAAGGAGAATTGGTCACTGTTGGATCAGATGGATACATCAGAGTGAGTGTTTTCTTAAAAACAGACAATATTGTGAACTAACATATTGCCCAGGTCCAGTTCACAAGTGGGTTGTTGGTGGTGAATTTTAGGAGCCCCTCTTTCCATCATGAGGCAGTTTCCTGCTTTCTTTGAAAGGCCTCCTTCAAAGTTCAGGGAAACTTTGAGATGTACCCTATTAGGAATGAGGGGCTACCATTAGAAGGATATTTTCTGTCTTTCTCCATGTGTTAGTGAATGTTCACAAGAGTATGCAAAATGAAATTTCCAAGCCAAAAATATTCATGGAAATCACTGTATTATGACCTTGATTCTCTAGAATGGTAATGTAAATCCAAGATGACTGGAATAATAAACCTCACTCCCTGAAAATATCCATTGTTTTATCAAGTTCTGATGCTTATCAGCCATGAGCACATTTTTTTAGTGTATTGATGTCCTGGAAATGGCATCTCTCCCTTCCAGTTAGACCCTTGAAAGGAGGAGCAAGAACACTTCCAGCCAACCTACTGATCTCCCAGACAACATCTCTTCCTTTCAATCCGAGCATTGCAAGGCTGGAGCACAGAGAATCCCAGCCAATCCTGAGTTGTAGACCTGACATTCTCCTTCCTCCTTGATTTGTGGGTTGTAGAGAGTTTTCTTTCCCTCTGAAAGTAGAAAGCCTGGGCTTGTTCAGGGATCCATAGAGTTCAAACCCTTTTGTCCAATTTGCTTGAAACTTGGGGGTTCTTTGAAGGACAGCTAGAAGACAACTAACTGCACTTCTGATGTTTGCTTGAAAAATTATGATTCCACCTCCTCCCTGAGTCCACCATAGGAAATCATGGAAAAACTGCCATTCTCTTTCCTTATTTTGTTAAAGAGACCACAACAAGAAAGCATGGCAAACAGACAGTGGAAAGGTAAATGTTTTTTTTACTGTCAATCAGTCACTGTATGAGTAGGAAAATGAAATGAACGTAGACAGGGGTGTTATGCTGACTCCCGGTCTGGAGTCAGCATAACACCTGCCATTTTAGAAATCAGTAGATGTAAGTGCAGCTGCACAGAGAGGGACCTATTTTGGGGGTCTGCAAAACTGACACCCTTTGTTCAATTTGCTTGAAATTTGGAAGGTCTTTAGATTAGCAAGAGAAATGTGTTTTGTGCGAACTCTGTTCTGTGCCATTATGTTTATAAATAGCTGCCCCAGACCCTTGAATAGATTTCCTACAGAAAATAATGGTCCTGAAGGAAGGGAAAAAAACAGATTTGACTCTCAAAAAACAGTAATAGCCTACTTGAAAATAAGCAATGACATTAAAAAAATTCCCCCCAAAGTCTGGATCAGAAATTATAATGAAAAATTTCTCAGTGCACACCCCTACTATTCACTCATAGGGATGTGGTTGTATCTTGCCGAGTATATGAAAAGTTATTAAGGACAAGTGGGGGACCCACAAGGATGTGGATGCATCACATTTCTCCCTCTCCTACCATGTCCTTTCCCCCTTTCCTGCCCCCCATTGTCTGTCCCCCTGTCCTGTTTCCTTCTCTCCTTCCCACCCACCTTTGTTTGCCCCCTGTCTTCACCTTTCCTTCTCCCCCTCCCAAATCCTGGCAGCCTCTGCCCTATGGTTGCTTGGTGCCAGCTGAACTGGGCCCAGTTGCATAGTGGGGGAACCTCCAAGGACTTGAGAGTACATCACCTTTCCCTGTATCCCCTTCCCCACACTATTTCCTCTTTCCCTCCTCCTGTCACACTCCATATGCTCACCTTTCCCTATTTTCTTCTTTCTTTTAAACCCACTAAATAACTTACCTTTTATCTGCCCCCATCCTCATTTGTATTTACTTCATTTATATACTGCCTTTCTTCACAATGGAGACCGAAATCAGCTACCTCATTCTCTTTGCCTCCATATTATCCTCACAACAATCCTAACTGAGAGGAAGGTCAGGCTTAGATTGTGTGTAGATTGTACATACATATGTTTTAGGTGATTGATTTTTTTCCCCCATGTAATTTTTGTGTTTTTGCAAGATTTTTTTTTTTTGAGCATGATTTCTTCTGCTTGCTGCCATGTAGATTCTGTTGGGATTCTTTAGTTGGCCATTGGTTCGATTGTGCTTTTTTGGTTTTTTAGGTAGTGGTTGCTCTTGGGTGTTTGGCTAAGGCTTTTGTCCTGGAGCAAGCACTGGATTTTTCCCTTGCATAGGAGACACTGGTGACTAGCTGGGGGCACTTTATTCAAGGGCCTGTCGAATTTGATCCTGTGACTCAATGTACTTGAAAACTGGGGTTTCTTTAGTGGACAGCCATCACTTAACTCTGCTGCTGCAACATTGTTGACATTTCTTAAGTTGGATCCTAGGTTGTCATTCTGCTAGAATAACAGTAGTTATAGTTACCCTTGTGCAACATCACTTCCATTAGCAGAGGAGGAGGCAATGACTTCTGCCTCCCACTTTGCCCTCCCATTCTGTTCCTGAGGGTGCCTCTACTATCCCCAGGAACAGAACTCTGGGGATGATTCTGTGAGTGACAGTAGGAGCATCACTCCACTGCTGGTAGATAAGAGCCCATGCTCGCTTTATTTATATAAAAAAATCTCCAAAAATTACTCAGGGCTAGTTACAAGGAAAAGCTAAAAGAATAATATACCCTGAATCACAGTAATGCAGCAGTTCAAGATACATCATATAAAACAACATACAATCCAAACTCATCAGAAATAAGAAAGAGGAGCCATTTGGAGTGGACTTGCCATTTGAAAATGAATAATCCCTTTCGTTCCCAATTTTTTGAAGGTATGGGATTTTGAAACAATAGATACAGCTGATATTGTGGATGATTCTGGACTGCTAGAAATGGAACACATGAATGAACTTTTAGTTGGCAAAAATGTGAATTTGAATTGTATGGTGAAAATTCATGAACGTGGAGATCCTGTTTGGTATGCTCAGGTGAGAGTTTTCTTGATCTCTCTTAAATTGTATAAAGATTTTTTGGAGGACATATGTGACAGCAGCAATGATAATTTCTTGCCATGATTCTGTAGAAGAATATGAATTGATGATGTGTTGGTGGCATGTGGAAGAAAAGGCCTCAATGTCAGCTGAGGGGCTTTCTAGATCTTTACTTTACTGGAACGTGTCCAGAGGAGGGCAACGAAGATGGTGAGGGGTCTGGAGACCAAGTCCTTTTTTTAATTAAAGATTTTATTTAGAAAAGAAGATAGCAATAACAATTGAAGGTGCATAGACATAGACATGCACCGCATTACAAACCAAAAAAACCCACGAACCGCCCAGTCTTCCGTTCACGAACCGGCGGTTCATGAGAGTCCATGGCCAACGAACCAGCGTTCATTGGAAGCCCGGTTCATTGCATTCGCCCATGGTTCGTGAAGCCAGGCATTCATGCACCACCAATCAATTCCCTTGGAAATGGAGCTGGAGGAATGCCTGAACTCTGTCTGCACTCCTTCTGTCGCCCTGGAAACCCGAATCGAAGCCCAGCTTACCTTAATCGGCAGGTCTTCCTTCCAACCATGGAGCTGCAAATTGGTTACAAGGGAGAAGACACCCAGGGGCAGGGAGGGGGAAGGGGGGTGTTCTGTAGCCATGGGCACTCCAATCTCATCCCTGCAAACCCTGATAGGCAGTTCTGATGGCCAACCCCTTGTACACTGGGCCAATGTCAAATGGTGGCTCTAATTGTATCTAATGGGAGTTTCCTGGGGCCTCAGATTGGAGAGGGTATAACTCCAAGATCCCTATTGCAATCTTGACCAAGCTTGGGTGCTGGCTGGAGGAGAGCCTGCTAAACACTCCCTGGGAATATGGGCTCTCTAAGTCCAACGCGGGATGTTCTGACGCCCACAAACCATGAACCTCAAACCGGTTCATCAGCAGGAAATGTTAATTTCGGTTTGTTGGTTCGGGTTCATCATCATCACTGAACCACAAACCGCTGGTTTGTTAAATTTTTTGGGTTTATGCCCACGTCTATAGAACCTTATACATAATACATTAGATTACATTGGAAAGAATATGTAAAATATAAAGAATAGTAGAAAATCAGTAAAAGATATATGATAATATAGTAATATCAAATATATTAGATAACTGATCATCATAATTTTTCTCCTCCCTCACTTCTATTTTAAAAAAGAAAACAAAGGACTACAACATTTCTAAATATATCTGATAACCCATTTTTAAGAGATTTTTTTTGAGGAGGGATTCAGGATAGGTAGAACTTTTAACATTTTGTATTCTACATTATATTCTATTAACTGTTAGTCGATTTTTTTGATATTAATTACATTCTAAATTGAATAGTTAGACTTATTGTATATATTATAAGTTGATCCAATCATGCAAAAATAACAGAGCAATAAACGGTCATACTAGGAACATTATATAAATAGCAATATTAAAAAAGGAAAACAACAATGTGTATGGCCTACTTATATAAATCACATTGGTTATCAAAATAAATTTTCCCCTCCATCTCCAGTATGACGCATCTGAGTAAGATATCTGAAAATATATCTCTAAAATTTGTCACAAGGTGAAACTCCAACCATTTCACTTTCAACATATCACTAAACCTAATAAAGTTTAGTATCTTAGATTATTAGTTTGATTATTTTTTGTTAAGCTACTTTAATATTGGTTATACATGCCAAATTTAACAAAATTTGCCCAATCATACAGAAAAACTAAAAATTCACAGAAATTAGAATGGTATTAAAAATAAAAGAGAAAGAGTTCCATAATATAATAGTTCAAATCAGCAATAATTGTAAGTAACAGAATGTGTAAACTCAAGATATACCTTTGCCTCAATCTTCATGTGTGATTCTTTTCATGCTTCTTACTTTAATGCCTTGTAATTTGGTCAACCTGCAGAAAGCCATATGATCCTTAGGTCAACTCATTGAAAGGGGCCTCCAGGGTCAAAATCACCTCGAACCTTCACATAGTCTTGTAGAAACCCTCAATATTCTCTCTTTGCATCCATATGATCCAAAATGTGTCATGTTCAAGAAAAGCCCAAATTGTTGATTCTGAATTCCATTTCTGAGGCTCCTTGTCTCCGATCTGCTCTTGATAATGGGCCTACTTGTAATATTAGTGATAATTCAGTTTTTTCTTGTAACTCCTTGGATTCCTTCAGCTGTTTCTTGAATTCTTGAATAGCTTGAAATTGAGTTAATGATTCTTTATCTTCGAGGACTAGTTCTTGAGTCTCCTGATTCACTTGCTGTATTTGGGTTAAGATGTTTCCATACTCTTGCTTTAATTCTGTAAACAAAGTTCTAATTTTGCTTGAGAGAGAAGAACATTTTTTGAGATATTATATCTATAATATCTTCTGAGACTAGTTCAACTTTAACATTTTCCATGGCTGCAACCATTTTGTCTTCAATTTAGTTCCTTCTTCACCTAAATGCCTCAAAAGCTCAATCCTTGGTCAAGCCAGTAGGTGGTGAATAAGGAACAAAAATGTCATTCTCTGTGAGCCTGTGACACCATAGCTTAGACTACAAAGAAACAATGTTCAGCCATTTTTCCCCTCTCAAAAAAAATTATAAAGCAATGATTCTAATTCAGCAATATATATTTAAAAGTCAGCTAATTAAAAAGTCAGCTAATAAATGAATCTTGATAAAGCTTTAAATCCTTCCTTATAAGTGATTTATTATAAAGAAAGTTGGAAAGATAATTTTATATTTACAAGTTCCCAAGTTGGCTTTCCTGGCTTCCAGCCACTTCAGTTCTGCTCTGCTGATGTTTTACGTCTTTGGTCACTGGGGGAGTCTCCAGCTCTCTAATTAAAAAGAGTCAAATAATCCTCTGATCAATCCAGTGCTGCACGCTGAGTGTCTCTCAACAGATAAAAGACAGGTTTCAGGGTGATTTTTTTCAACCCTGCCTGGCTTAAAAAGCCCCAAAAGCAGAATGAGCACGAATGCCCATGGTAATGAGTCCCTCACTCAGCCACCATGTCGGGAAAGTTGGTTTGAGACCAAGTCCTATGAGGAAAGGTTGTAGGAGCTTCGTATGTTTAGCTTGGGGAGATGGCGACTGAGAGGTGATATGATAACCATCTTCAAGTACTTGACGAGCTGTCGGTGCAGAGTTGTTTTCTGTTGCCCCAGAAGGTCAGACCAAAGCCAGTGGTTTTGAAATTAAATAAAAAGAGTTTTCGGCTAAACATTAGGAAGAACTTCCTGAAAGTTAGAGCGATCCCTCAGTGGAACAGGCTTCCTTGGGAGGTAGTGTACTCTCCTTCTTTGGAGATCTAGATGGCTAGATGGCCATCTGACAGCAATGCTGATTCTGTGAACCTAGGCAGATCATGAGAGGGAGTGCAGATACTTAGTTCTTGTGGCCCTTTCTTACATGCCCAGATAACGCCAATCACCACCTTGGCATTAGGTAGCAATTTTCCCCAGGTCAGTTCAGCTAGGGTCACTGCGTGCGGAGGGGGGAGATAGTTGTGAATTTCCTACGTTGTAGAGAGGTTGGAATAGATGACCCTAGAGGTCCCTTCCAACCCTATGATTCTATGATTCTATATCCAGAGGATTTAGCCATCTTAGTCTCTAGTTGCAAAATAGTAAAGAGTCCAGTAGCACCTTTAAGACTAACCAACTTTTCTGTAGGATAAGCTCTCGAGATGCATCTGATGAAGACAGCTGTGGTTCTTGAAAGCTTGTGCTACAATAAAGTTGGTTAGTCTTAAAAGTGCTACTGGACTCTTTACTATAATTCTATATAGCATCATCACAAAGGCATCCAGCCTAATAGCTATTATGCCAGCCTTAGTTCTATGGTACACCTTGCCACTTGCTAGTCCTCAAACAGCTCTATGCTGCCCAAACTAGAGGAGACTATAGGTGTCTGTTATGCAGTAAAGTAGAGTTGTGTATCTGATGGGAAAGGCCCTAACTGGACCCTAAATAAAATGCTTCTACTAGATGAACAGTTTTGTATGGAAATTTCAGAAGAAATTGAAAATTATTTTATAATAAATTCTAACTGTGGAGTTTCCCAAGATATTATATGGGATGCATTTAAAGCTGTAATAAGGAATACTGATATCAAAAACAACAGCGTATAAAAGATCTAGACAAAAAACTATCTTGGACGTGAAAGCAAAAATAGATTCATAGGGAAAAAAGGCATATGAAACATGGGGAAAAAACATTACATAAATTGGATCTAGAGCATAAAAATCTAGAATTATTGGAAACTTCTAAAATTAAAAAATGGCATATCTAAAACAAAAATTCATAGTTAAAAATCCAAACTCTCTGAAATTGCTAAAACACGGAGTCAAAAAGAAATCTTGATTAAAAATCCCCAAGGGAAATCTTTAACTACATCTAAATATGTAGCCCAATCGTTCTATGATTTTTATAAAAAAATTATATAGATCTGAAACTCCAAAAGAAACTTTAATAACTGAATATCTAACTAAAATAAATTTCAAAACTCAACTCACATCAGAACATCTAGAGTATCTAGACCAGTCTGTGAATAACACAGAAGTAGCCAGAGCAATCCAAAATCTTAAGAACAATAAAATGCCAGGCAGAGATGGTTCACCCGCAGAGTTTTATTTAAAAAAAATTAAGTTACAGTTGATAGAACAGATAACAGCAACTTGTAATTATTTGATATTAAATGGGGAAATTAGGAGCCCTGTGGTGCAGAATGGTAAGCTGCAGTACTGCAGTCGAAGCTCTGCTCACAACTTGAGGTCGATCCCGGCGGAAGCCAGGTTCAGGTATCTGGCTCAAGGTTGACTCAGCCTTCCATCCTTTCGAGGTTGGTAAAATAAGCACAGTTTCCTGGGGGTAAAGTGTAGATGACTGGGGAAGGCAATGGCAAACCATCCTGTAACAAAAAGTCTGCCAAGAAAACGTTGTGATGTGACAGCCCCCTATGGGTCAGTAATGACTCAGTGCTTGTACAATGGGAAAATGCCAAATACTTGGAAAAAAGAAGCAAAGATTATTGTAGTCCCTAAGGATGGTAAAGATCTGGCTTTAACAGAATCTTATAGGCCCATATCTATCCTTAATCATGATTTTAAAATATTTTCTACAACCATAGCAACTAGACTGAACAAAATCATTGCCCAATATATATACAATGACCAATCAGGCTTTATTCCTGGCAGAACCCTCACAGACAATATTAGAAAATCATTGAATATCAATTACCGCTGTAGAACCAACCAAACAGAATAATTATTTCTGGCCTTGGATGCTGAAAAAGTGTTTGATAAATTAGAAATTTTATTTTTGAAAACTGTACTAAAACATATGGGATTCGGTTCAAATTTCTTAAGAACCATTGATGTGCTATATCAATCTCCTTTAGCCCAGTTATGTATTAGTAATTATAGAACAGACAATTTATTACTGACAAGAGGTACAATACAAGGCTGTTCTCTCTCACCCATTTTGTTTGCGATTTCAGTTGAACCTCTAGCACAGGCAGTCCGTCAGGATCAGAATGTAAAAGGAATCACTATTGACTCAATACCACATAAACTAAGCTTATTTGCAGACGATGTTGTCATTCACTTAAGTAACCCAACAAAATCCTTAAGTAATCTTGTCCAAAACATCAAACTCTTCAGCGGTTTCAGGATTTACCATTAATTACTCAGAAACTGAAATTTATCCTATAAATATTCTTCCAATTATCAAAAAAGCAATCACAATTATCTGTTTAAATGGGTATTGAAATCTTGAAGGCACTTAGGGGTTATTATTCCAACCAACTTAAAAGACTTATCTGAGTATAATTTTAAACCCCTTAATAAATAAATACAAAATCTTTTACATGATTGGTTGAAATCACAATTAACTTGCTTGGAAAAAACAGAACAGAACATCCCTATCAAAATAGATCCAAAGGAAATAAAGGTCTGGCAATCAAAACTAAATAATTCATTTGGTCAAATAAAAAGCCCAGAATAAATTTTAATATATTGACAAGACCCACCAAATTAGGAGGTTTAGGTTTTCCAAATTTATTAAAATATTATGAGGCAGCACAACTCAAAAACCTAATATTGTATATCACTCAGAATGAAAAACAAGCATGGATACAGATTGAACAATCAAGTGTAGTTCCTAAAAATTTGCAGGAAATCATTTGGAACAAACCTCAAGAAAGACCAAAGGGAATCTGGGATAACCCTTTTTTGAAAGAGACCCTATATATATGGGACAAACATCGGCCGTTTTCACATGTGTCAATAAGATTGCGCGAAACTCACAGAACGAAGCATCTTCCTAGCACGATTTCCCTGCATGATCCCCTTTAATGGTGTGATGACATCAGAAATTGTGCCATTAACTGGGATCGTGCTGGGAAATTGCACTAGGAAGACGCTTCGTTCTGTGAGTTTCGCACCATCTTCCGGAGGCTTTGGCCCTGTGAAATGGCCATAGACACTTGTTAGCACCCGGTACCTCTCCTATAATGGCATTCTTAGAACAAAAATGGTTTATACCAGGAGACAACCAAGATACCTTCAAAACCTGGAGAAATATAGGCATTTATAGATTTTGTAACGTATATAGTAAAAAGCAAATGTGTTCAAAAGCTTATCTAGAGACAAAATATAAGGTAGAACTTCCAAGGTTTCAAGACCAACAAATTCACAATTCGATTAACAAAGCAGGTATTAGTACTCTATTGGACAGAACTTTAACCCCATTTGAAACACTAATAAGCAAAGACTTAAATTAAAGGATTAATTTCTATTCTTTACAAACAAACTATTGAATCAAAATATCTGGTCAACAGCAACTTAACCACAAAAAGCTTGGCAAAAAGACTGTGGTAGGGATATAGGCAGAAATCAATGGAATCAGGTACGGTCTTCCAAAATATACAATACTAATGCTTTAAATATCAAACTGCAGTCAAACAAAATCCATTCAAGATGGTATTTCACACCACAAAAACTTTATTATTGTAAAACAAAAACAAATCCCAATAGCTGGAAAGCCTATGGTAACAATGGATCATTTATTCATTGCTGGTGGTCCTCCTGTCCACACATACAAAAATATTGCAATAAAATTCTAGAAGTTATAGAAAAGATCACAGGACACAAAACAGAAAAATGTCCAGAAACCATCTTGCTCAACTTATAGAACTATAATGGTGTTTCAAAACTGAGAAAAGAACTTGTTTCTTTATTGTTGTCTGCAGCTAAGACTGCATCAGGTCAAAATTGGAAGACAGACAAGATCCCCACTGTCAAACAGTGGTTGCTAAAGGTTTGGAGCCTGTTGATAATGGAGAACATAACTGATCAGATAACATCTGTGAATAATCCCAATTATCAATCTTCATGTATAGAAAAATGGTCCACATTTTTAAAATGTGTAACCAACTAGCTTCAACTGACAACTCTGTACCCCCCAAAATAAGGATTTTCTTTTATATTAATTGTATATGGTACATATCAGGTTGTTTAGCTCAATATCTTAAATGTTGTTATATAAATCACTCATTTGGTGTTGAAAGTTTACATTTTGTTAATGTTGCAAAAAAATTATAAAATAAAAATAGTGTTTTTTTTAAAGTAAAGTTGTGTTTGTCCCAGCTCATCCTGCCATGAAATCCATTTACATTGCAATCCTCAGCAGAGATACACCCTTCTAAATCCATGGAAGTCAATGGTCTTAGAAGGGTATAACTCTTTTTAGGATTGCATTGTTAGTGCAGTAATGGTTAGGTCTGATTTCTAGGTAATAAAGCAGGATTGCTTGTAAAATGGATATGGTCCTCCAACATCTCCCCCCTTTTTTAATGAATAAGGCAACAAATTGTCAATGGAATGGGATTTAAGTGCAGCTAACTTTCTCTGGATTGGAGGTAGTGCCTTTAGAATAAATATCATTTGAAATTATAGCTTTTAAAAATTGTTCTTCTGTAGGATTCTAATGGAGCCATCTGGAAACTTGATCTGAGTTTTGCAAATGTTGTAAGTTTTTCATTTCTTTTTCTCTTCACTATTCTCTCCCAGGGCCGGATCTAGGGTTGCCGGCGCCCAGGGCAACCCTAGTCTGACCCCCTTGCGCATGCGCTGTGCGCGCGCGTGCTCCCAGTTCTGCATCATGATGTCTTTTCGGTGATGTCATCACGCAGGGCGGAGCAACGGAGGCAGCATGCGGGGCTGTGAGGCCGCCTGCGCCATTCAACTGCCCCGCAGGACAGGGGGCGGCTGGCTGCCCCCTGTCCTGCGGGGCAGGCGAATGGCGCGGGCATCCGTGCTGCCTTTTGCCTGCCCTGCAGGACAGGGGCGAATGGCGCGGGCATCCGCACTGCCTTTTGCCTGCCCTGCAGGACAGGGGGTGCGCGGCAAGCCGGCCACCCTCTGTCCTGTGGGGCAGGCAAAAGGCAGCGCGGGGGGTTGTGAGGCCGCCTACGCCATTCGCCTGCGGGGAGGCGAATGGCGTGGGCAGCTTCCCAGCCCCGCATGCTGCCTCTGCTGCTCCACCCTGCGTGATGACGTCACCAAAATGACAGGCGAAAGGCAGCGCGGGGGGCTGCGAGGCTGCCCGTGTTATCGCCTGTGCACTCTGGCAGCTGGCAGCTGCTCCCGGCACCCCCTCCCTTGTGGCGCCGGGGTCGGAGAACCCCACTGCCCCCCCTTGATCTGGCCCTGTTCTCTCCATCATTCTTTAATTACACATGGTTTATATTTGATGGATAAATGGAGGTATATCTTTTATATTTGAAGGTGTAAAGTACTAATGATGTATACAACCTTTACAGTGATAAGATTCAAAAAATCAATAGCACGTCACTTATCTTTTTATTAGTATCAAAATACCAACATTTTGATATAGAACAAGTGCACATATTTTAAATGAATAGCTCAAATTAATGAAAAAAGCTTAATTTAGATTAACATTGTTATTATACAGTTTATTCTGTCATCAGCACTGTCATAAACATGCATTAAAAGGATCTCTTCCAGCACATTTTCTTCTAATGTTTTCTCTTTTGTGTTAATCAGTGTGGGTAAGGATTTGATGGACAAGCAAATAGAAGAAGCGTCTTCAGAGTTCACAGTATTCTAATATGCAATCACTAGCAAAGATCCTTGGTGTTGCATTTACTTTTATACTCAGTATCCAGTCTTTAAACTTACCATTTAGATTTAACATTAGGTGCCTAATTTTGAATGTCCAACAGAAGACATTTCAAGGACATGATTTTCAGAAGGCTCTGATATCTACATGTACACATTGCTTTTAAGCTGCTTTTGCAAATAGTTTTCTAAAGAACTCTATTTCATGTTCATGTAGACCCATGATCCAGAATGTCTCTTCACATTCCATTCTGGAAAGATAGAAGCTATAGCTGTTTCTCCAGTCACGTATCTCTTGGCCACCACTGCTCTTGACCGTGAGTACAACTCTTTCAACTCCGCCCCCAATCAATTTTGAAGATTGAGATTAGTTATACTGATGTGTTCAGGGGGTTGTTCACTGCAGGGGATTGTCCACTTGCGATGATGTAAATTCATTTTTTCAAAGTCTTGTGTAAGTGATGGCGTTGGCCAATTAATGTATAAATCCTGTACAGTCGTGTTTTTTCCATAAATGGTTTCATATCCACATCTAGGGAGTTGGAAAAAAATGCTCTGTTGGCTGCTTTGTAAAATGCTAAGAAAAAATGAACTAACACATTTATTTTCCTTTATAAAAGTGTATCTAAAATATCTAATTAAGAGAGCATCACTGAAAAAATTTGGATGATTTTTAGGAATCTAATAATAATGATGCCTATCTTTTGATGATGTTTGTATCCTGCTCTTTCCCCAAGGAGCTCAGGGCAGTTCTCCCTTCTCCATTTCTTTCTCACATGGTACAATCCTAAGTAGAGTTACTCCAGTCTGTCCATTGATTTCAGTGGGCTTAGACTGGAGGAACTCTGCTTTGGATTGCAATGATAATCACATAGTGAGGGAGGTTAGACTAAGAAGAAAGTGTCTGGCTCAAGGTCATCCCATGACAGGGTGGGGCAATTTGATCCTAGATCTTTTCAGTCCCAGACTGACACTTTATAATCACTATACTACTCTGGCTTTATAGTGCTTTTAAATGGCAAAGCATTAATCTTCGTAATTATCCTGTGAGGTCAATTGCTCTAATGCTGCAGATAAGAAATCTGAGAGAAAGCATCTTCTGGAAGGTACCAAGTAGTTAATGTTCTTTGGTTTTCCAAATCCAATGTTCTCTCTCTCTCTCTTGAAGGCATAAATATTACTAAACTGCCCCACAATTTCTTTTGAGAATTTTGATGACAAAAAAGGAAATATTTTTGTTCTCCTAAAGCAAAAAATATTTAATTTTGGAGAGTGAGGAAAGATAATGGCTTGCCACTTTTCTCTGCTCACTTTTTAAACTCTCTGACACAGGTACAGTGCGTATCTATGATTTTGTTGCTAAACAGCAGTTGGTTGATATGAAATTTAAGCAGGGAGGAACAGCACTAACCTGGGCACCAAAAGTGGTAAGTAGCATGGGATACTTGCATCTACTTAGATCTCTGCATGTTTCTCCCCTTCCTAACTGCTGCAATGTACAAATGGCTAATCATTTTTGGTGCATTATAAGATATAGAAGCTTGTTGTTTTCTTTTTTTTATTCTTCTGTTTGCTTTTTTAATGTTTTGCACTAATAATTTTTTTTAAAGCTTATTGTCTAGCTTCTTCACCATTCTTCTTCCTCCTGTTTCATCGTTCTAGGTTTTTTTCCTATGAGGTTTTAATGTATTTTATATTTGTTCTTTTAACGTTTTTTTAATCCAGGTTTTACAGTATTTTTATATTGCTACCTGCAATATACTGGTATACAGATGGAGATACTGAGCTGGTATTGCAAGGGAGTGAGAGGGATCTAGGATTTTAAATTTGTTTGTGATTTTGTGTCTTTTTACGTTTCATTGTTCTGGAAAACATTTTTTAGCATTTTGTATTTTCTGGATTTTTGTTTTTGTATATATCCTGAGTCTTCTGTCTAGGTTGGGATAAAAAAAAAATTCACTTCTGGAAGTCCAAAAAAAAAAGAGTCAGGCACAATGTTTTGAGTTGCCTGCCTGTGTACTGAATAATTCCCATGGGTTTTGTATAGATTTATGAAATGATGTGTAAGTCAGGGTTCAATATAGCTGCATCACTCTATGTTACATTAATGGAAACTATTTTTTTAAATCAAAGGTGAATCCAAAAGGAGGTCTAATTGCTGTGGGTTTTCAAGATGGTGTTGTTCGCATTATTGAACTTTATAATCCGAAGGGACTCCCTGTTATTGCTGGACGAAACAATGTAGGAGATGCAGCCATGCGCCTGAAACATGCTTTCAAGCCTCATACTGCTACTGTTACAGCATTGGCTTATGAGCGTAATGGAGAAGTGTTTGCCACAGGGGTATGGTTTCACTCTATAAATGGATTCTTTTTAATGGACTATTTATGCTTTGTATTTCTTCATTCATAGCATGAAGGTGGCAGCAATGACTGAGTGGAAGTGTCATAAGGGCTGGACTAGGGCATGGTAGTTTTGAAGCCCTGAGAACAGTCAGTAGCTTCACATTTTATGTATCTGTTACCCATAAAAGGGCCCTTGCCCATCAGATAATTAAATCCACAGTCTAAAAAATTATTCCACTGCACCTTCAGTCTCCAGGGCCTGGTATGGCGATGATATAACCACTTCACTCCTGTATCTGTAGGCATTTGGTCAACACTAGTCTTTCTTCATAGTCCAATACAACCAAAATTTGGAATTAGATACGAATTCTATGTTGTTTGGAGTTCACTCAAAATGAATAAGCAGGAGGAAAATGGACTTCCTGGAAAACAATTTACATTATTCTGGAGATTGCAGGCAATGCTACATACAACTCATAAAGTAGACTTCTTTACAAAGGCTCATAGCAAAAGACCTGAGATGGTCTTTCAGGTTTTGTGGGACTCTTGATTGGATCTATGGTTAACCAACCTCCAGTTGGAACCTGGAGTTCTCCCAGAATTATAACTGATGGCCAGACAGCAAAGATCAGTTCCCCTGGAGCAAATAGTAGCTTTAGAAGGTGGACTCTATGGCATCACATCTCTGCTGAGCTCCCTCCCCTCCCCCAACTCTGCCCTCTCCAGGCATTGTCCTCAAATCTCCAGGAACTTCCCAAGCCAGGGTTGGCAACTCTAATTGGATTTGACACAAGATTTGAGTCCTGCACACCTTAGGGATCAAGTTTTTCAGGGTTTAAGCTTTTGAGATTCAAAGCTCCCTTCTTCAGATAACACAATGATCTTGATCTTTTTGGAAGACTGGGAATGTTGCACACATGTGCATGGTTCCTGCTCTGCCTGTGTATTAACATACTTTCTGGTTCTCAACAAATAACATTTTGTCTCCAAACCAGAACTGGAAACTTATGGGAATCATATGAGGTTTGTGCACAAACTGCCAAACCATAGTTTGTTGTTTTGTGTAAACCCTATCCCTATGTCCATTGTGTTGATAGACTGGAGTATTCTTTTAGATTGCATGATTTTCATAATTATTTCTTTTCTTTTTCAGAGTAAAGATAAAACTGTTTTCTTCTTTGCTGTTGATGACAAATATGATCCAATTGGATTCGTTACTGTTCCAGGACCTGTGCAGGCACTGCAATGGTCTCCACTATCTCATGTGAGCGGTTGTTATTTTTTCATAGTGGTAGTATCTCACTGGTTTCCTTTTTGCCATGTGTTCTGCTACTGTGTTGTATGCTGAAAAGGATTAAAATAGTGCTCATTTAGATTAAATCTGAAGTGGGGGAACATTTTAATACTACTTATAAGTGGTAGGACTAGATAGTTTGTCCTTTTGTGTATCACTTTGCACTTATTTATAACAAATCTGATTTGGTTGATTTTTCCAATTCACTCAGCACCAAACCAGACATTCAGGTTTTTAAAGAGTTGACTCTGGGTTTCCAACAGCCCCATAGCAGCTGCAAAGAATGGCTTTTTAAAGAGCTCATTTTGGCTTGGAATGCTGGAATGCACAGGCAGAGGAGGGACTCCTCCCCCACCCCAAGCTGTTTTCCCATGTTGAAATAGTATGTGTGGGAAGAGTTATTTCCCCATGTCCATTCTCATCTGACGAAGAGAACTGTGGTTCTCAAAAGCTTATGCTACAATAAAGTTGGTTAGTCTTAAAGGTGCTACTGGACTCTACTATTTTGCAATTACAGACTAACACGGCTAATTCCTCTGGATCTATTTCCCCATTTTTTCTATTCCACGTGCACAGTATAGCCACATAGAGCAGCAAAAATGGGGAAATAACTCCCCCCTCAGTGTTATTTTGGCACAGGAAAATAGCTGGGGGAGGGAGAGTGGAGCCCTTCTTCCTCTCGTGGCCATATTTTGGGCCCAAACCGGTTTTCCTTTATTTTTTAAAAGCTTTTGTGTGGCTACAAGGAACTTGAGTTGGATCAGGGGAATTCAGACCCAACTCTTTAAAAACCCAAGGTTCTAGTTTGACCCTCAGTCTGAATAGATGAAACTGCCTCAGATTTCACCATGTTGAATAATGTGTTATCATTCACAAAATTGCTGTTTCATAGTTGATTTCTGATTCCTGATCATAGAACTGGTCCCAATATAGATTCTTGGAGGACTCCACTGTTTATTTTTTTCCACTGTGAGAACTGTTCAATTCTAAACTATCCTTTGATTCCTAAAAGGATCTTTCTCCATAGCCCATGGCTGTCAAAGGTTAAATTGTATGTTTTGCTATAATAATAGTTGTTCTAGAGCTCTCATCTATATTTCAGCAACAAAGCCAGCATTATACACAGGACTGATGCTTATATTTTAACATTCTTTTCTGCAGCCAAAAAGCACACTGCTTATATTGTGTGAGAACGGCATTGTTGCTCAGGTTCATGCTCCAAACCCTTCAGATTATGATGCGGAAAAAACATATAAAATCAAAGACATCCCCACAGAGTATTTTCATTTCTACAGCATAAAATCTCGTCTTAAGGTAACAGTTCTGTAATAAATAAAGAATATGAATTCTTATTCTTCAAGTATTACCAAAGTACTCTTTGTTGAACTCTTCCATTGTATAGACTGTATGTAAGACTCTAGCTGAACTATTTTTAAAAAGAACAGGGCCCATCTTCTTTTTTGCCCAGTCAATTAGAGGTTGATTGTTATAAATCCTCAAAGCATTAAAAAGAGACAAGAAATATGCAATCTGGATGTATAATATAAACACAAATATGGTACTATATAGAAAATTGATTTAGCATTATCATATACTACATCAGCTGCCCTGTGTTCATGTATATGTGTTTTTAGTTATCCTTTGAAATAGATTTACTTCAGGTTCTATTCACAATGCATTCTCTCAAGAAGTCCTAGGAATTATACTTGCGTCGTGAGGAAAATATTCTTAGTAACTTCATAAAAACTCAACTTTCTGGGTTCCTTATGAAAATTATGACTGTCATCCAGATTTAAAAATGGTGTTCAGTTGTGATGATGGTGTAAATGTCATCTTGGAGAGACTACTACTGCATTTATCATCAGATTTTATTACAGACTTTAAATTAGGAGTCAAGGAGTTTGAAGACAGAGCCCGAAAGTCTAGAAATGTGGTTTTGCAAACATTACCAAGTATGAGGTCAAGTAACCTTTGTTGTCTCGTCTTGGCATTAGAATATTGTGTCCATTATGAACTGGTGTTGTATGCTTATGACTTTTTAAATAAAACAGTGATTGTTTCTTTAACAGCTTTTAAAGTATATACTTTATATTAGTTACAATGATACACATTTAAAAGACTACTAAAAGCTTTAAAATAATTATGAAGAAATTAACTTATTTGTTAATATAAATCCAATGTTTTACCCAGTGTCATTTCTTTTTTTCAAAAACTATTGGCCAGTTTATAAATGTGTGCTTTTACATTTCTGTCATGTAAAGAAGTGCAATTACATAAATCTATGCAGTAGTTCTATGCAATTATCTAATTAACAACTTGTAAAAAGAAGAGGACTGTTACACTATCTCTCTCTCAGGCTTCAGAGGGGGACAGTCTAGGGTTGCCATTCCCCCATTGGGGGATCTCCTGTTCTCAGCCTCCTTCCCTCACCACCAGTCACCTGGCCAGCAAGGGGAAAGGCGCAAGAATGGGCCTCTCAGGACGCACTCCCAGTGCAATGTGATGACATCACTTCCAGGAATGCCATAATTGTGTGTCATTCCTGGGAGTGTTCCTGAGCATCGCACCAGCAGATTCACCCCATTTGGGGGCCCAGATTGGCCCAGGACAGAGCCCGGGGCGTGGGGTGTCAGCTAGCCAGACTACCTATGACTCACATTCTGATAATATTCCAGCTCCAGCGGGCCTGAGAACCATTCTGCCTTGCTAGGCAGTGCCATGTGCTCATGGCATAAGAGCAGGGCTTTTTTTCAGCTGGAACGTGGTGGAATGGAGTTCCGGCACCGCTTGAAAATGGTCACATGGCCGGTGGCCGTGCCCCCAATCTCCAGACAGAGGGGAGTTTAGATTGCCCTCCGTGATTATGATCTTTTGACCTACCACCTCGCCAATGTGGGAATTCAAGGGACAGCACTACGGTGGTTCGTCTCTTTTCTTCACAGTCAGGGACAGAGTTTGGCACTAGGGTATAAGCTATCATCCCGTCGGCTACTAATATGTGGTGTGCCACAGGGGGCGATACTCGCCCTGTTATTGTTTAACATCTATATGCGCCCCCTCGCCCAGTTGGTGCGAAGTTTTGGGCTTGGGTACCACCAATATGCAGATGACACCCAGCTATATCTGTTGATGGATGGCCGGCCTGGATTGGCCCTAGATGTCTTGGAGCATGCTTTTGAAGCCATGGCTGGATGGTTGAGGCAAAGTCAGCTGAAGTTAAACCCCACAAAGATGGAGATCCTGTACTTGAGCTGTGGAAATGTGGATTTGGGATCCTGGCTCCCTGCACTCAATGGGGCGGTGCTTACACCAGCTCCGAGAGTCAAGAGCCTGGGAATGATCTTGGATGCCTCCTTGACAATAGAGGCCACTGTGGTTGCCAGGTCCTCTTTTTTCTATCTTCGACAGGCCAGGCAGCTTGCCCCTTAACTTTTGCCCCGCGACTTAACTACAGTGGTCCAGGCAATGGTTACCTCTAGGTTAGACTACTGTAACGCACTTTACGCAGGGCTTCCTCTGAACCTGATCTGGCGGTTACAGCTGGTGCAGAATGTGGCGGAGCGTGTCATCACAGGATTTCCGATGTATGAGCATATAACGCTGGCACTGTGGGACCGCCTATCCCCATATGAACCCCAAAGGACTCTTCAATATAGTGAGAAACATTTGCTAAAGATCCCTAGCCCCAGGGAGGCCCGCCTGGCATCGACCAGGGCCAAGGTCTTTTCGGTCCCGGCCCAACCTGGTGGAACGCTTTGTCTAATGAGACCAAGGCCCAGCAGGATTTGTTATCTTTTCGCCAGGCCTGCAAGACAGAGCTGTTCTGCCAGGCATATGGGTGGTGCTAGGTGGAGCTCCCCTGACCGGTTGACGGTAGAATATGCCCTCCCTACTAGCAATACCCCCATCTAGTAATTTCCTTTACTGCTAAAATGCTCTGAAGATGGCTAGGGTTTGGTCGGTTGGATTTAGTGCTGCTATGTTCATGTATATATGTATGTATTTTAATTGTGTAATTTTTGGATGTTTTTATGGTTTTTAACTTATATTAACTGTCTTATGTATTCTAACTTGTATATGCTTGTAATCTGCCCTGAGCCTGCTGGTGTGGGGAGGGCGGAATATAAATAAAATATAAATAAAATAAATAAATAAAATAAATTATTGTAATTTTGAAAGCTGGAAAAGTGTATGTAGCAGCTGTTAGATCCCTTTGCTTTATTGGACCATCAGATAGAATGATATGATGGTCCTGGGCCCAGTTGCCAGTTTTCTCAGTCAACACTCCACCCCCTAGTTCCAGAACAAGTCAGGAGAGCAAGCTAACGGTTAACACCTGGTGGCCAGCACTTTTATTATATATTGTGACCGCCTGGCTTTTGCTACCGCTGATTTCATTTGTGGCATAGTCCTGTGTGATTGGGGGGGAGGAGAAGGAGGGATTGCTGAGAGGGAGAGCTCTGAGGTAAAGTCTTCCTGGACTAAATGCTGTTGTTAGTAGTCAGACCCCTCCCCATACTGAAAGGGCAGTTTATGGATACGGAATATCATAAACCCCTTGCCATAAGTTCTAGTTACATTCCCAATTTATTGTCCTACCTCCAGACAAGCCTTTAAGTTATTGTTTTGGGGAGCAAAATGTCAGCATTGTCCTAGGAAACATTTTGTCCTATATTTGGGCTTCCCAGCCATGTGCAGTGAGTGTGTTCTGGGACCTATCTACTCACCCCCAGCTTGTTTGAACGTCCTCTTTTCTCTTTACTGTGAAACTCTGGTCATTCTCGCTGCTTTCTTTGTGGATTCTTCTTTAAGACTGGTAATTATCGCCCTTCCCCTGAAACTGCCTTTCCATTTCCTCACTGTTTTCTTAGTTAGCCCTGTGTGTTGTTGTATCTGGTTTTCTGTATGTTTGCTTTATTTCTCTTTAATAAAAAAAGTTTCCTGTTGAACATCTACCTGTTTATTTGAGAGTTCTCCAAAGGAACAATCTCTGTAAATATTGAAGGAGATTCCTAGTTACCCCCTCTCCTCAGCATTGGTCAACCTCCCAGCGGTTTGCCTGTTTGCCTCCTGGTCACTGGCAACCAATGGGAGATTGCAGACTGCCTGGCAATTTCTTGCCACCAGCAGGCACCCCAGGCACGTGTGGCACTCGCACTCCCACCAAGTGCGACAATGTCACTTCCAGAATGATGTCACTGTGCTGGCTGCAAGAGTGCTCCTGTGCTTCTTTTGGGGATGATTTTGGCCCAAAACATGCCAATTCTCAAAGAATCAGCCCTGCAAAAAGCCCAGGAGCATTCCTGCGGCTGGTGCAATGATGTCAGTTTATGTTCTTATCCAGAGCGGCAATATCCACGCCCAAAGGAAAATGTATCAGTGCTCCCCTTTTTAAACGGAGGTGGCTCATTCCCCCTCCTATCCAGTGAAGTTCCATGGGCTCTGATTGTCTGGCCAGTCTCCGGGGCTTGCATAAGGGCAGAATCCCTAGGATTGGATCAGTGCCCTGGAGACCGGTGGAACTTTTATGTTGATTGCCACAGCACCCTCTTTATTATTTATTTATTTATTTCATTATATTTCTATTCTGCCCTCCCCCGTATGGGCTCAGGGCGGATTACATCAATCAAAACACATAATCAGCAATATAGACAAGAAATTACACATTCATAAAAAATTATTAAAATCACAATCACATATAAATAGTTATGTTCTAAAAGGTGCTGCAAGGCAACTTTGTTTAAGAAAGGTGTTGTTATTATTATTATTATTAATGTCATTTATAGTTCTCCTTTCTCACTGAGACTCAAGGTGGATTACACAGTATTGTATTGGAATGATGATGAGATACATACTTCCAACTCCCACGTTGGGGGCGGGGGGCGGCCGTCACTGTCCCTGAGGAGCAGCAGTGTGGAGGGAGGCAGGGGAAACTCACTCCTCTGATGGAAATCTGCAGGATTTACTGCAGGATCCAACTTGTAATTTGTTGGGCTGTTCCTAAGAAGAACTGAGGAAGTTTCCAGGAAGGGACTGGGTAGACATGCTATGAGAACGTTCTGACAGAAAAAGAGGGAAATGTTGGAACCGTTTGTGAATGCTTGCCAAGTTTTACAGATGAACTACCAACATTTTCTTGTTAAAGAATGAGTAAGATTTATAGTACCCAGTTTCCCTTTATCAAATATAGACCAGAGCCACAAGAGCAATCAGCACTAGGTAGGCCATGGTTTAAAGTAATCTGGAGAAATAGCTTGGCAAGATCCTGAGCAGATAGACCTTTCTTTGCTTTTTGAGCAAGCAATCTGGTTAAGAACTGATATACTTTGAGGAAAGTTGCATTTCCCTTTGGCTAATAGATAGTGATTAATTTATTTTTATTTTCATCCCAAGAGTTAAATTGGACATTTTAAATTTTTTGCATTAATATATGAATGTGCTGATTTTGTAGATTTATTTTTCCTAAAATGATGTGGAATAGAAATTTAATTCATGTAAATAAATATCACTGGAATGCAGGATGGGGGAATTATTAGAACTGTATAGGCCCATGTCTCTTAATCTAAAAAACAGTTCCTAAAATATTAGGATTTGGATGTGTGAAAATTAACATGTCTGTTTTATTGGTTTCTGTAAAGATAGAAGAGGAAATTAAACTCAGAGAGAAGAAGAAAGCAGACAAGGAGAAAGCAAGGCAGGCCTTTATAAAGCAGGAACTAGAAATGGGGAAAGAGATGCAAGAAATTGAATTTCCAGAGGAAGAGCCTGAAACAGAAGAACCACTGCCAGATATCTATATCCCAGAAAGTCCTAGCCCCATCCTCTGTGGGTTTTACTCTGACCCAGGAAAATTTTGGCTGTCCATGGTAAACCTATTTTTTATTCTCTTTAAATGTAAGATTAGAGACTCAGACCCAGAGCTGCAGTTTCCCTGTCTGAGGGGGAAAGTATCTCTTTTCCCTTCTTAAACTGAGACTTGCTCCCCCCCTCCCATCCAGTTCAGTTCTAGGGGCTCTGATTGGCTGGCAATCTCTGGGATTTGCATGAGGCTTAAATCTCTAGGACTGGTTCAGAGCCTGGAGGATAGGCAGAACTTTGAGATGATTGCTATACATTCCATTAACAATTCTTCTTCCCCATGCTCCTAAATGGTTTTCTTTAATGCCTTGTATATGAGGTTGCTAGGCAATCTGTAAATACCCTCCATGGTGGTCCTAACACCTTAGGCTGACATTTTTTGAAGGTACAGTTGATAAACTTGTGCATACATCATCCTCTGTTGGGGCAGGGCATAAACCCCCAAATCTTTTTTTTTAGGTTTGGGTTTTTGTGCATACCTGTGGGTTCCCCCAGGTTTTGGTCCATATTCTGAGGGATCAGTTTCACAATTAGATACATATGATGATGTTGAATGTAGGAGAAGTAACTCAGAAAACAGTAGTTTCAGATTTCAGCTTTTTTTCAGATTTTCACTGTGAGGAGAAGCAATCATTCTTAATGCCATATGAAAGGGATTAAGTGACCTTTTTGAGCTTTGATAATGTGATCCCGTCCATTCTCTTTTTTATATGTCACTCTTTGTACCAATTCTGGACAACATTAAAATTTAAATGGAAAGATGCAGAAGGCAAAAAGCAGTAATAGGCCATTTCCCCAGGATCTTTCAAATTCTTGGAGAACACCAAACTTTTGCCTAGTGCATCTTTTTGTTCAGTTGGTGTGGCACTCTTAAATGCATCTTGAGACAAGACCTGTTCACTGTCTGTGCAGTCAGAATTTATATAGGAAAATGAACAATGGTGCTGACCTAAAATCCAGTGAATTTAGAAAAATATAACTTTGCTTTGGATAGCATCAAAGAGTGTATTATGTGATGTCAAATGCTATGTTTGATGGAAACATTCTGTGGAAAAAATAAATGGCTTAATTTGGATTTTTAAAAACTAAATGGTTCAAGGGGAGAAGAAAGAAATTAAAGAAAAAGAAATTGCATAAGCATGTTCACAGAATTGCTCATCTTAATACCTCGTTGTGGCGTTTTTTTGTCCTTCTTTCAGGGAGGCTATGACTCTGGATACCTGTACCACTGTGCATTCCCTCCAGTGCAGCATGACAAAGAACTGGATCAGCAGCAGAATGAACCGTTTGCCTTTATTCCTATGGAAGACACAGAAGAAAACCCTATTCGACGGATCTCATTTTGGTAATACAGCTTTTGCAGTATGGCTATTGATTTGATGGTAGGGCTTTTCTGCAAGGTTGTGTATGCAGTAGTACGAGTGTGTAGATCAGCATATATTTTCAGGAACTAATGCTTGATATTGGCTGGTTAGTATTATTCTCTCATCCATTAAAAGAAATGCTTTGGAGAAATACTCTCTAAAATGCTTGAATGATTGCGGTCAGTATACTGACCGCAATCCAAACACCATGAAATGTAGGATTTTTTTAAAATGGAAGTATAACACAATATACCAGTTCTATATGCTGGCCAAGACATAATAGATCTGGCTTTGAAGAAGAAAAGATCTGTCCACCACCCTATATATATCTATAGATATGAATATATGGGCCATGTCTGAAATGAAGTAACTCTTCCATCGCCATCTGAGGAGTTTTTATTGTATGTAGTGTTTTAAATTTTATTGTAATGTTTTATCTGCTTTTATGTGTTTTTATGTAAATTAAAATGTTGTGCTCTGCCCTGAGCCCAGTCGGTGGGGAGGGTGGACTAAAAATCTAATCTAATAAATAAATAAATAAAATGTGCCATTGAGTCACAACTAACTCATGGTGACCTCATCCTTGAGGTGTTCCAGGCAAGAGATGAACAGAGAGTTTGCCATTCTCTGTGTAGCAACCTAAATCTTCCTTGCTGGGCTCCCATCCAAGTAATAACTATGGCTGGCCCTGCTTAACTTCTAAGCTTGGGCTATGCTAGGCTATTTAGGCTTTTAAGTTTTTTTTTAAAAAAAATTATTGGTTAATGTAAGCTGCCTTGGAAGTATTTTATTCAGATTATGGAATATAATATTTTAAATAAACATAATAGGGCAGGTAATAGATTTCACCCTTTCACACTTGAGGCCATAGGGATCAACCCTTTGGATCACTCAGGGTTTGCTTCATATTTTGAGGGGTCTTGGAGTGTATCTCCCCTTACCTACAGATCTGATGGGCCTTTCCTTTCTGCAAACAGGCATACATGAGGATGGCTGTTGAATAGCTGAGATGGCTAGATCCAGTCCCTCATATATTGTATGTTTGAGGAGGAGGGGCAGCGCTGCTTCCTCCTGCTGCTGCTCCTTGTTACCATCCTTTTGTCCGCTTGCCTTTCTGGAAGGTTGATCTCAACTATGAGGGTTAAAGAAGGAAGTGCCACAGGTTGACTAGTGTGTGGAATGGGACCCAGAACACAAGGGAGTGAGGGAGCGAAACTAGACAAGTCACCTTCGAAGTAATTCCTATGTTAATCAGTGGGGCTTACTCCCAGGAAAATGTCCTTAAGTTGCAACCTGAGTGAGTAAGAGGTGGGGTGACAGTGTCAGCATTGGCCCTTTACTGGGGTGGGTCCCAGTAGATAATTGTCATCACTGACCAGAGACACCAGACGTGTCAGATACAAATAGTTGAGAAGATAAGAATGAATCTATATACTTGGAATTTCTTGTTTAGGCTTAGATTCTGTCCAGAAAAGTAGAATTTATGAGATGTAGAAAGTTCATAAACCTCCCACCTTTATTTCCTGTTCAGACACTGTGCATTTCTTATTCAGAAGATATTTCTTGCATGCATCTCTTATAAAAGTAAGTAAAGAAACTGATTATTTCAAAACAGTGTAAACCAGTTTTGCTAGCTATATGAACCAGAGGCCTTCTAGAACTTTTCATACCTCATCAAACCAGTCTTCTGTGTAATTGTCAATTTAAGAAGATTTAGAAGTCAATTTCATAGAGCACTGTGGAGATGGTAATAATAATCACCAGCTGTTTTTGGTTTTGTTTATGTCTACAGTTCTGCTGGTTTACTAATATTATGCGGAATGGAAGATGGAGCAGTACGAATCTACCCTCTCCATAACAAAGAGCTGTCAGTGGACAATATGGTTGGATACTGGTCCTCCAGTATGCATGATAATGACTATGGACACATTCAAGGAATCTTCTCAAGTTTTGATGATCGGTTTCTGGTGACCTGTGGTGCAGATGGCAATATCTTTACTTACAATGTGCTTTCTGCTGAAGAAGTTCAGAAAATGATGAAAGCTAAAGTGCCCTCTCCAAGGGTAAGAATGAGACTGAAAGACATTATTTTAAAAATCATACTTTATATTTAAGGTGCCAATTATGAAATGTTCAGCTATGACTCCTGAATTAACCCTTGTTCCTCAATTGCTGATGATAGTCTCTTGTTCTGGATGCCTCTGTTTGGGCCTGATTCAGATACAGACATGCATTTAAGAAGTCCTGAACATCTAATTAACTTTCCTATATCAAATCATTTAACTCCTGGCTAGAGGTACACCACTGATAACGTCTATGGTTCATTACTAGGTATAGTACCCAAGTAATATAATTATGGAGTCTCTGCTTCCATTTTAAATCTTTATTATTACAAAATAATTATTCAGTAACTCCATTAATAGAAAAACATACCATCCATTATAACTACATAAATTATTAAAAGAGAGCACTTACATGAGTCCAAAAATGTATCTTATCCAAAGATATGAAGGTCACAGGCAAGGAGCCTTCCAAAGAGGAAGCTCACGATTAGTAAGTTGTCATATTTATAGAGTTTCAGAACCTGTTCTTAAGAATAGCAGCTTCATAGTCACAAGTTATTGGCTAACTATTATAATTTCATACACCAAACAAGATTATCCATATTTGAAACATCTTCTTGAGACATATAACAATAGCTAGTTCATTCTTGCTACTTTTTGTGTTAACAAAGTCTATGTAGAATTAGTGATTACAAGTGTCACATACTTTGGCCTTCCATCAGTGTTTCTATAATATTGGCAGCTTCTATGAAGTTAGACATTCCTGTCATTCTCAGATACTCCCTGCACCTGGGCCTTAGTACATTGTATACATTAGCATGATTACCCTCCCATGGCTCTTCTAATCTACATACGGCAATACAACTGTGTAACTCTAATGTTTTATGCCCCTCTCTAAGGTAGTTTTATTCTACATCTCTAGACTCCCTTTGTGGCCTATCTAGTTATGGGGCCCTGTTTCTGTGTGCATAGGTGTCTTGAATAACTTTCTTAGTCATATCCAGCAATTGTTCTCCTATAGTTCTAGCCATATCCATGACACTCGATTTTAGAAAAAGCAGAGCCAATTGGTAGTAGGTAATCATTTTGTCCTATTCTATAAAAAACCTAGTGTGCTTGTGAGGAGCTGCATATAATTTGACCTTAACTTCAGGAACATCAGGATGCTGATGCGGTTATCAACTGTTTAATTTTATTCTTCCACAGAGAGGTCTTGATAAAGAAAAAGCAGTAGATGATATTGAAGATCCTAGTGCCTACAGGTAAGATGCCTGAACATGAAACAGGTAGCTTGGATTCTGGATCCCTGGTGGACAACAATAATTTTTGCTGGAGAGTCTCTTTGAGACTGAGGCACCTCACTTGTGGCAAGTTTTGGAATTAACAGCTGTCATGCAACTCATGTTTCTCTTCCGCTTTTGTGTACCACTCCTTAACTGGGTGTTAAGGAGTCAGAATACCCCTGCTATGCTAGATAACGCGGTACAAAGAATTCACTGTACCCACCAAGGTGAATAATTTCTTCAGTGCATAAAGGATATTTGAAACTTCAGAAAAAATACTAATACCACACGCTGACATTGTCAGAGTAACAGTAGTATAGATGCCATCTGTATTATAATGGTATGGTAATGCCTGTCAAAACTGATGTTAGCTGTAAGAACTTTTAAATTAAGGTTTACTCTTTAAATAGCATTTTTAATTTCTTTTGCTGACATGGGGGTTAAACTCCATTCTCTAACTCCAAATCAGATCTTTTTTCTGTTACTTGCCAGAAGTGATGAGCATAACTCTTCAGACTATAAAACCAGGCACTTATTTGATTATTAGACTTAATCAAATACCAAAGACAGCAGAATGTGAAATGAATCTATTTCCCCTGGTCACTATCTATTCATCATTGGTCTTCCTGTGCAGTCCCACATGGGACTGCCCACACACAGGCCTACTAATTCAGAGGTTTTTTAGCTGAAATCCACCAGGGGGCGCCCTTGCCTCCCACTGCGCATGTGCAGCTGCTTCCCACCAAAAACAGCCCCTGGGGGGCGGGGCACACCCTGCTACCCTCAGTTCCTCTTTTGCTACTGGTGGAAGAGGTTCTAGCTGTTTGTTGGCGAAGATAAGTGGGATTTTTCTTCTTATCTTGCTAAATCGTTTCAAAATGTCAGAGAAGGCCCTGTTTAAGCATTGTATTAAATGCAACGCTAAAATATTCAGAACTGATGGGCATTTGCTTTGCTTGATGTGCTTGGGAGAGGCACATAACATTCAACCGTGCAAGCACTGTTTGAGCATCCCTACCAAAGCCAGGGCCAAAAGAGCTGGCTGTTTGAAAGTGTCTCTATGACAAAGAGCTCTTGAGGCTGCGGAGGACCCAGCAAAGGCAAAAAAATCAACCCAGGCTGGAATCAAGATGCCGGATCTAAAAGCCCCGTTGACTTTGGGACACCTCTCAACTCTGAGACCTGGGATATTGGGTTCGAAGACTCCTTGGGTCCATCTCCTCCGAGGTGTTGAACACTCTGGTTCCAACCCATTTGGGCTTGAAGACTCCTCAGAATTGAGCTCCTTCAACTTCAATGGCAGTCTCAAGTCTCCCAGATCCATCCCAGGCACTTTCCCTCAACTCAGAACTGATGTCTCCAGTACGGTCGGATCCAACGGCAGGGGTCCAGCGCCTGAAGTCAAAAGAACTGAGGGTGAGCCCAACATCCACAGCAGTGCAATCAGATCTGAATGTGAGAGAGATGTCAGAGGGGGAGCCTCCGAGGAAGAAAACAACAAAGACAAAGCATTTGTCTGCACAGGATCCATAGAGGATATCCCCGAGAGGGGAATGGATTGAACAAGAGGTCCTAATAGTTGATCCACCACCTACTTCCTTGGCACGCTCTAGGTTGCCATCTACCTGATCCAGGTCATGGTCAGTTCACTCCTCAGAAGAGGAGGGTGAGATTCCTCGCAGACGGCCTAAGTCCTGTCATTCCCCAAGAAGGGAACATTATTACCCTACGGTCAAGACACTCTGGTACCAGAGAGCATCGTCCAGTTGCGAGGTGGACACAAGAAAGACCTTCTTCATGGATGTGATGTCAAGAGAACCATTGTCTGCACCTTTGAGGAGACATCATTCCTTCTGAAGCTCAAGGATGGCCTTACAGCTGTCAGAGCCAGATGTTGAGGAGGGCCCCTATCGTAACACGGACAGCCCTAGCCTGCCCTCGGAGACATCCCTTGAGGAAACTGTGGGGGAGACGGGAAATATCACCTACTGATGACTTCCAGTCATACACAGACCAGGTATTGAGAATGGCTAGAGAGCTCAAAATAAATATCTCTTCGGCAGAACCCAAACTGAAAAATAAAGTCTTGCAACACTTGTATTCAGGGTCCACATCTAATATCGCATTTCCAGTGATTGAGAGGTTCGTGGATCTGATGAACATGTTGAAGCTGAAACCCGCTTCTACACCTGCCACGACTAAGAAGGCGGAGAGCCTCTACGGGTCCAAAGATAACGTGTGCCCATATCTGTTGGTCCATCCTTCCTCACTGGTTACTGAGGAAATGCAAACCAGGCAAAGGCAGGGTGCATGCTCAACTCTTTCTGATAAGGAGGGAAGGAAGATGGCTGCCCTGGGGAGGAAAATGTATTCCTCTGCGGCTTTGAATATAAAAATAGCTTATGACACAATGATGGGGGCATACCAGCTATTCTTGTGGGGAAAAGCTGCAGCCTTTCATTCTAAACTGCCAGAAGATCAAAGGCCCTTTGTAAAGGTGATCGAGGAGGAGGCCATGAGGCTGTCAAGACATCAAATAAATGCCAGCAGAAATGTGGCAGATACATTGACGAGAGCCATGGCATCCACGATTGTACTGAGGAGGCTTGCCTAGCTGAGGGCTACTGCACTCCCCACAGAAACTAGGAACAAGGTGGAGGACTTACCCTTCTAGGAGAAGACTCTGTTTTCAGAGAAAACGGATGAATATCTTTCCCAGAAGCAGAAAGATACTGATGGCACACTCGTATGGAGTGCTTCCCCCTACTCAACAGGGGCAAGGAATAAGTCACTTCAGGCAGTCACAGTACAAAGGAAGAGTGTACCAGTTTCAGCCTTATCAGGTGTACTCATATCCTGCCCAGAGGCTTTACCAGAGTACACAGGGTGCCTTTTCAAAAGAGGAAGCCAGCCCACAGAGCGAGAAAGGGACTGCAGTCCCATCATTCGAAGGAACAGTCCTCTAATCAAAAGCAGTTCTGACTAGACCGAGGGCCGGAATCCATCTTTGGGGATCGGCTATAGTTATTACTCTGTTTGGTATAGTATTACTACAGATGTTTGGGTTCTAAAAATTGTTTACAATGGTTATAAAATTGAGTTTGAATGTTCCCCTTGTTTGGGTCTTCCTGTTTTTTCAGACTCTCAGACATGTGCAGAGTTGGGAGGAGAACTCAAGGCCTTAATAGATAAAGGGGAAGTACAAGTACCAGAAGGAGGGTCGACCTTAAGTTTTTACTCCAGATTTTTCATGGTGGACAAAAAAGATGGGGGACACAGACCAATTTTAGATTTTCAAGAGCTTAGTAAGTTTATTAATACTCATAAATTTCGTATGACCATGTTACACTCAGTAATGACACTGATTACACCAGACTGCTGGTTTGCTGTCCTTGACTTCAAGAATGTGTACTTTCACGTCTCCATTTTGAAGACGCACAGGAAGTTTCTAAGGTTCACGTATGACAGGAAGGTGTACCAATAATGGGCACTTCCATTTGGGCTCTCCACAGCACCCTGTGTCTTCACTAAATGTGTGGTGGTGGTCATCGCATATTTGAGAACTCAGAATTGCTGCATATATCCATATCTAGATGATTTGTTGATCACTGGCCAATCTCAGGAAGATGTATGCAGACAGGTTCAAATGACTTTGCAAACTTGTTTAAGATTGGGACTCTTTGTTAACCAAAAGAAATCCAAGTTGACACCTGCAAAGGAGATCCAATTTATAGGAGCAGTCTTTAATGACACTCTGAATGCCTTCTTTCCTGTAGAAAGGGAAAAGATAAAGGGCTTGGTTAGGATGTTTAAAAAATGTTGCTTCCAGACAGCACGGAGAATTCAAACCTTGCTGGGATTCATGGCATCAACCACAGCTGTTGTCCCCTTTGCTAGGCTGAACATGTGAGAACTGCAACTGTGGTTTATTTCTGTTTTTTACAGTGAGAAGGACTCACTGGATAAGAAATTTAACATCCCTAGGGAGATCATAAGGTCACTCCGGTGGTGGTTAGTAGATGCACATTTGCTGAAAGGGATTCAGTTTGGACACATGACAACCAAAGTGTCCATTACTACTGACGCCTCTTACATAGGAGGACGTGCTCATTGCTGTGATTCATATACTCAAGGGACATGGGACGATACTGAGGAGTCTCACATTAATCTTCTTGAACTAAAAGCGATCCATTATGCCTTAATTTTGTTTGCAGATATAATGACAGGAAGGTCTGTCCTAATCCTCACAGAATATTCGACTGTTCTACATCAACAAGCAGGGAGGCACCACTTTGAGCAGTCTGTGCAGGAAAGCCATAGCAATTTGGACTTGGGCAATGGACCAGCTTGGCTACAAGCAGTACATATACCAGGGGTAGACAATGTGATTGAGGACCACCTCAGCAGATTAGGAGATGATTTGTGCAAGTGGCCCATAAACGATTCCTATTTAAACCTTGTTTTTCAAAGATGGGGCTCCCCAGACGTAGATCTGTTTGCATCCAGAGAAAACCAGAAGGCAGAATTATTTTGTTTGGTGTGGGGGGGGGGAGGCCTTGGTTCCTTAGGGGTGCCTTCCAGCTTTGCTGGTCCGACCAATTCTATTATGCATTCTCGCTGATCCCGCTGATAGCCAGGGTAGTGGCCAAGGTACAATCAGACCAGGCGAGGGCGATTGTTATAGGGCCGTATTGGCTCAGACAACCCTGCTTCCACAGGTTAATGAGACTAGAAAGTCAAATTCTTTACTTACCCAAGGATCTGGACCTCCTATCGTGGAAAGGAATCCTTCACCACGACATATTGAGACTCAAATTAATTGCATGGCTAATAGTACCTCTTTCCCCGCTAATGCTCTTTACTTACCTGGAGAGTACAGCGGTGAAAGAGGACTGAGAGTAGCAGGGGGTGCCCCACCTCCCAAGGGGCTGTTTTTGGCAGGAAGCAGCTGCGAATGTGCAGTGGGAGGCGAGGGCACCCCCTGGTGGATTTCAGCTTGAAAAACCCTCCAAGTTGGCAGGCCTGCGCGTGCGCTGTCCCATATGTACCTGCATGGAAGACCTCGATGAACAACACAGGTAAGTGCAACACAGTTTTTCTCGTACAACAAGCTATAATTTCCCTTCCACTTTATAAAGGGGTTCATATCCTCTCTGCCTTTTCTGGAACCCCAGATGTGTCAGATGCTCTAGTCTAAACCTGCTCAGTGAGGGATTCACACCTGTGAGCCAGAGGCAGGTCCCTACTTGTATAGGCCTACCCCACACAGACTTTCACCTCACCTGACAGGGGAAATCATCTCCACTCATTGGATCATCCCAGCCTGGAACTCATTGATCCTGATGAACTCTTCTTCCTTTTACTTCCATATCCTATAAAGAAAAGTGTGTGGGGTGCCCTCCCCTGAGATGTTAGCTCTCACAATCTAAGGATGGTTATCCCTCACTTGGATCTGTGAGTAAAATGCAATAGGCCTGTTTTTTAAGACAAGTTTGAACACTTTTTTTCTTGTGAAATTACCAAGTCTTAAATCTTCTCCTTTTCTTCTTTGCTTGCAAATAAAAATATCAAATAGACCCTTGCTCTGCCTAATAAACCTACAAGATCTCCCTTTGAGCACATGTTTCTTATGGGATAGAAAGGCTAGAAAAATATCTGATGGCTGTTACAAGTTCCAGTTGTCACTAGATTCTGGCTGATTGTGAGCCATGAGTTGTCTAAGACTATAAAACTGCATATAGTTTGGTGCATCATTTTAGTTCCATAAACCTTACTACATAACAAAATGTGATGCTTTTCTTCAAGCCCAGTTTCATATTTTGATCCTGTATTTGTTCCTGGGTAGGTAAAACCCTTCAAGTCTTGATTGTTTTCTGATGTTTTCAGTATTGAAAATGCCAAGCAAAAAATGGAGCACGATATGATAATTAAGGCAGCAGAAATGAAGAAATATTTCAAGAGACAAGAACTGATACTTCTGAGGCATAAATTTCAAGATCTCCTCCAGATTAACAAGGAACTGCCAAAGCACATGCAGCTTGACAGAGTGGTACGCCTGGGGTTTTCTGCTTTGACTGGGAGCTAAGGCCTTGGTTTTTTTCAGAGTTTTGAAAATGGGGTTTCTTTCCTAAGAGCTCTCAGTAGTTTGCAACATGTATAAAACTAACAAAATTAGACCCTAAAAGTAAAAATACCAGATATTAAGTTTAAAATTCTTTTCATTATCACTGTTAACTCCAGCCATTAAAAGTGAGTCAGACCACTATTTCCAGTCTACTTCCTGTAGTTGAAAAGTTAAAATCTGCTGTTTTTTTTCCTTCTGTGTACTTTTGATATTTTACAACCCATCATTTTCTAGTTGAGCCTTGATGATCCTTCATGCAAGATTTCAGATTTATATTCTTTATCTGTACTTTCTCCTGCAACAGTGGTTAATGCCCTCTTTTTAGAAGATGGACATAGAAGAGCATTTCAAATCACCACTAGTAGTACAATCCTAAATAGAATGTGACCGTTCTAAGACCAATGATTTCAATGGATTTAGAACAGAGTAACACTGTTTAAAATAGCCAAGCCCTGCGTCTAAAATGCTGTATTTAATATTTATATCCGCCAATTTTAATTGTATATGGAAGAATGTTTTAATGTTTTTATAATTTTTTTATTGTTTTTAATTTTTATGTAGAGGTCATATGTTGTTAAACCGCCCTGAGCCTTGTCGAAGGCTTTCACGGCCGGAGAACGATGGCTGTTGTGGGTTTTCCGGGCTGTATTGCCGTGGTCTTGGCATTGTAGTTCCTGACGTTTCGCCAGCAGCTGTGGCTGGCATCTTCAGAGGTGTAGCACCAAAAGACAGAGATCTCTCAGTGTCACAGTGTGGAAAAGATGTAGGTCATTTGTATCTACTCAGGAGGGGTGGGGTTGAGCTGGGTCATCCTGTAAGAGTTTCCCAGGGTGTGGAATGCTAATGGCGGGAGGCTTCACTGTATCCTGAGGAGGTTCTTTTGCATATGGATTGGTACTTGATGTGCTAATCTTCTCTGGGAAACTCTTACAGGATGACTCAGCTCAACCCCACCCCTCCCCAAATAATAAATAAATAAATTGTAACCCCAACCCCACTCCAAATAATAAATAAATAAATTGTAAATTTAAATATTTAGCCAAAGAATATCAGGAAATAACACTGTAGACCATTGAGTACAAAGAAATTTGGTCAGTAAGTAAGTCTTTTTATCATATGTTTAAAGCAAACAGTGTAATATTAAAAACAATGAGATTTAGTTTGGGCTGTGCATGTGGTGGAGGTCGATATAGTGGAGATGGCTGATATACTCAGTTGTTTGCTTTAACTTTGAATTTTACAAATAGAAAGAAGAGTTTGGCACTGCAGGGAGGAATTTACTAACATACAATTTATATTCCAGTTTAAAAATACTATTCTGGCTGCTGACCAACCATTCCTTTGTCAGACAGATGGCTGGCTTATAATTGAGGCAGATGACTTGTTATGTATTGCTTGAGAAGAACGAAGGCTCCTGAGGCCTACAAAGTAAGGTTGCCATCCCCTTGCTCGGGGCGGGGGATCGCCTGATCCCACCCTCCCCCCTGCACCCACTTACCTGGCCGGGGGGCATGCTCCCTGGGGTGCCTTCTCCCTGGGTGGCATGGCACGCCCCTGGGTGCGGGGCATGCTCCCGCACTGTGAGAGTGGGCGGCAGCAGCGGCAGAGAGAGAGCAGGCAGTGGTTGCAAGACCATGCCACTCTCACCGCTGCGGCTGCGGCCACCCCTGTGTAGCCGGCGCCGGCAGGGACAAGGGGTGTGGCGGCGGCGAGAGAGAGCGGCGGTGGCCATGGCCAGCTCTCTCGCTCTCACTGCCACCGCCACCGCGCCCCTTGTCCCTGCCGGCACCAGTTGCACAGGGGCAGCCGTGGCTGTGGTGAAAGAGCAGGCCATGGCTGCCACAGCTCTCTCTCTTGCCATGGCGGCTGCTGCCCCTGTGCTGCCCATGCCAGTAGGGACAAGGGGTGCCATGGCGGTGGTGAGAGAGCTGCCCACTCTCTCTGCCCCTCCCCGGTGTGTGTGACGTTGTCACACGGGGGCGCCATTTGACCCTGTGTGATGATGTCACTCCCAGAAGTGATGTCATCTTGCACACCAGGAGTGTGCACTCACAAAGCACACACATGGTCACAACAAGAGCACCAGCAGGGTAGGAGCCAGCATCCTAGTCTCCTGCAGGGAGACTTGAGGGACCTGGCAACCCTATTACAAAGCTATTGGTGTTTGGGTGCCGGTACGGCCAATCAGAATTGCTGCTTTGTAGTCCAATCACTGTGCTGAAAAGTAGATACTTGTATATAGTTCATGCAAACGAAGGAGTCTAGCTGCTTACATTGTATTGGTTATTGTAAAAGTGGGAGTGGATTCTACAAGTATAAATTGGTTACGGTTGAGCCTGAGTCTCCAGTCTGTCTGCTTCCAGTCTCTAATAAAGATGTTTATTATAATAAAGAACTGTTAATCTCAATATACAAAATGACTGATATCATTAATAATAATATTTATAAACCACCTTGGCCTACCACATTTCAGCTATTAGAATGCTACTGAAAAGCAGACTAGACATCTCATAAGCAACCCCCCATAAACTATGTTTTTAATATGCAGCAGTTTGAAATGGATCGCAGAATTTGTGCAGAAATGGACAGAAGGACGGCACACAGTATCCGCTTGGTGATGAAAGAACTGGCCTGGGAACAAGAAAAACATCGCATTGGGCTACAAAAACTACAGAATCGGTAATGGCTGTATTTTTTTCATTGTGTCCCTCATTCCTTGAAGGAGTCTGGGCATTTGCTGAGTTTCTGTTATCAAGGGAATGAAAAAGTTATCCTCGTCATTGGAAATATTTCTGTAGGTTGTTGCCAAGTTAAATGGCATGAACATGACCTTTGTGTTGAGGTATGTTTGCCCGTCATTTGTTACTCATGTAAATTGGAGAGATTCTTAAGTAGTGTAGTGAATAGGGTGGATGAGCCAGCTTGGATGAAAGAAACCTGTAGTCAAATTCCCATTAAGCCATAAAGCTCACTGTGTAACCTTGGGCCAGACACACTTTCTTAGCCTACAGTTGTTGTGAGGATAAAATGGAGGGAAAAGAGATTGTTTGTGACACCAAGTTGGAGGAATGAGATAGAAATGTAAATAATACATTGGAGACCTTCAAAGAAGACCAGGGTCGCTATGTAGAGGCAGCCAATTGCAAACCACCTTTGTTAGTCTCTTGTTTGAAAACTCCAGTGGGGGGGGGTCGCCATATGTCAGTTATGACTTGATGGTACTTTCCACCCCCAGGTGAATCTTCATTCTACCTGTTGGTTCTGCAACAGGTTAGCAGGCCACTGTTGACAAATGTTAGATACTTCTTCCCCTGGAATTATTTTTACTTATTTTCAAAATTACAAGATTATATTAAGTAGTTTTTGAAAGAAGTTTAAAAATCCCCTTGGGAATAGTCCATACAAGTTCTAAGAAGGTAGACTGCTAAACTCTCTTACACAATACCAGTCTTCTGTTTAGGAAAGTGAACACAGTGATTTTATATACAGCTCTCTCTGTGCAGTCTCCATTCCCCTTTCCATTATCACACCACACTTGCATAACTCTAGATGGGGTCTGGCTGGTACCAACACTGATGTCAGTTAAAGGCAGTGTAGCCCTTTTTGCTTGAGAATATCTGAAAGATGGTGGGAGATCTGCATCTGTGTGAGGGAGCTTGCGCTCATTTGCCTTCTTCCCTTCTATTGTACAGGGTAGAACACAAGAAAAGCTGGGACTTTGAAATAGAGGCTGATCAAAGCAGACTTTACTCCATTTCTCCCTGGTTCTTAGTTTGACAAATTTTCCAGTCTGTGTTAAACCTTTTAACTCTCTCAGCTGGGAAGGATTCTTTATAAATTGTCCTAAAATGAGGATAACTTCATATGCTTCCTGCCATTCCCTTTACCCAACCATAATTAAAAAATGTGCTCAATATTTATGTCCCTAGAGCTGGATATAAAAAAAAAATTATCTACCTTGCCTATTCCTAGCAGGTGAGCAAATATCGCTTCCCTGCCTATCTAACTCTGTAAAGTCTTAACAGTAAACCTGAAGATTTTGTGAATAGGTTTCCAGACTCAAGTGTATTCTCTGAGGCCAGGGGTTTCCCAGGATGTTACTCAAGACATCCTGCAATTTTCAATCATAGCAGGAAATAATATGCTGGAGATTCTGAAAAAAGAAGATAGTGAATGAGAAGGAGATCGTGGGCCTATGCTGCTCTAGGCAATAATCCAACGATCAGGAAGAGAGCATACTATTCCTCCATGGGCTACCAGTTGAATTCCATCTTAAGAACTCCTACACCACTCTCATCTCATTCTTCCACACACTTAGATGGACTGGGTTTTTTTTGGGAGGGCAGAGGGCAGAGGAAGGAAATTCCCAAGGGAGAGTTATCCCTAGCCCCATTTTGGTTTCTGGTAGCTGTCTTTAAAGATTGCTCTCAGAGTTCCAATGTTTTCACTCTCCTGAAAGTGCAAATATTGCAACTCTTCCTTTTAAAAGCCCCTTATCACAATATTAGACAGTAGTGTGTGTGTGTGTGTGTGTGATGGGGGGAACTACACTACATTCTTGTTAAGTGTAAACTGACTAATTCTGCCATTGATCTGAGGTGACTGCTTAACCTACTTTGGCCTATAATTTCTCTCTTCTTCTCCCTTTTGGAGGGAGTTGTAATTTGTAATTATGCAGTTGTAATTTAAGGAGCTGGGGAGTGAGGTATGAGCTGTATGTGCATGTATGCCATTTTGTGATTGGCGCTTCACACCATCGCCCACATCCATTTCCTACTACATGGAGTTCTTTAGCCCCAAATGCACCTAGATACTTTCAAACTTTTAAAATGAGGTGGCCTGATTTTCAGATTCAGCATGGAGCTGATACCTTTTGGGGTTGGTGTGGGACAGAAGGATATTAATCTGCAAAATAAATAAAGAATGCAAACAAACTACATCCAGATTGTGTTTTTATACACTGAGCTGATGCTCTGTAAATATGCTCTTAATGCAAGCAGTATTCTAATTTTAACAAACCAATATCAAGCTGCTATGCAGAATGAGAGAACAGAATAACAGCAGCAGCTAGGAGAAGCACAGAACTCTGCAGAACAAAGCCCACACTTCTCCATTCCTCACCACCACCACCACCACCACAAGATCTCATACTTAAGCAGAAGGAAGCTGTTCCATGCAGAATATATAAGCAGCAACAGTTCAGTTAGTCTAAGGAAAATCACACCCACTTCAGGCTCCAGTGCACAAGTTTATTGGCTAATGTGTCCCTGATTGGTCCATGGACTCCGTCTGTCAACCATCCCCCCTTCTCCCAGGACTACACCTCCTCATTGTTTCTTCAAAGGCAAAGATTACCTTTGCCTATCGAGAGCATTCTGTTTCCTCTTCCCTGTATTTTAAGGGGTAAAGAGGCTGGCTAAAAAGGAGGCTGACAGTGCTGCCCTTTGAACTAGCAGGAAGCAGGCAAGAGGGGGTAGCTAAACCTTTAGTGGAAATACTCCTTTTTCCCTAATGGACCAGCCTGCCTTGGAGCTGAGATATGTTTGTAGCCATGGCCTTACTCAGAAATGGTATTTTTACAACAATAACTCACTGGGTCCTAAGAACTTCAACCAATAAAACTAACAAACAAACCCATTTAGACCCATGATGACCATGACAGACAGTTATTCCATAATTTGAGGATAGGCTAGACAACAAATTGATCTCAGCAAAATGGCCTAAACAATTGGATGTCTGAGCAAATACCATAGTAATGAAATTAAATAGTAAGAATGATTGGAATGCTTTAGATAGAGGGTATACTCTGTTAATGAAAAGGGATTGACTTGATTATGTAGTAGTAGGCTCAGGAAGGAGGAAGCAACTATGAAGCTGTGATATAGGACTTCTTGAACTTGATGGCCATGTTTCCCAGGCAATAGGCATGGGCACATGTCATCAGACAGGCAAAACTTAGCATGCCAACAGGAGGTGGGTTGAGACTATGATGATCGTGCTGCTGTATAAAGAAAGCACTAGCCAGGGCAAAGTGATTATTCTTTGGAGTGGCTTTTAAGGGTGAGCCCCAGTGAAGAAAAGGAAGCAAGCGAACGCCGACCCTTCTCTCCTCATTTTATGCTGCTAGTCCCCACCCAGACAAGTGTGCAGACTGGAAAGAACTAGAACCTCAGCTTTAAATGCTTTCAGATGGGTAGCCATGTTGGTTTGTAATAGAAGAGAAAGAATCAAATCCAGTAGCACCTTAAAGACCAACAAGGGTATAGACTTTTGAAAGTTGAAGCTCCCTTCATCACATTCTTTAAATGGCACTCTCTTTGCTTTGATTCCTCAGATTCCGGAGTAATGTTGAATATGACACTATTGTGGTCTGTGCCATGGGAAGCAGCCATCAAATCTCCACGTACAGACTTTTGGCAATTTCAGAAAATTTGTACAAAGTCAAAAAACAAACTCAGGTGGGGAGAAGAAGAGCAACCAAATATGAATGGAAAGGAAAAGAAGCAGAGCAAAGAAGAGAGAGCCAGAAAGAACCAAGTAAGTGTGTGTAAAAGATCTAAGCATGACAGAAGGATTGCAGCCATGCAAATTTAGCTTTCATCTTGTAGGGCTGTACTGGTTTAATTTAATGGTTATCATGGCATTTGACTTTTTACTTTGGCAGCAATAGGCTGAGTTTATTGTAATGATAATTTTTACTGAGAAATATCAACACATGTTCAGTTGAATTCATTCACAAATCTTTTAAAAGTCGTTCGTGTTATGCATCTCCAATGGCTATATCTTGATTTTATCACACATAACTTACAGGTTTATTAGAACTGTCCATTCTGGTTTCCTGCATGCACATGGTACCCAAACTGCATTTTGATGGGCAATCTCTTGATATTCATCCCTGTTAATCTTATTAGGCTCCTTAGGCTCCTTACTAATCTGCACATTTTGCTAGGTTTCTTGTATTACTTGGTGGTGGATGAAACTTTAGGTTGGAGCTGGTTTTCTTCCTTCCTACTCCTTCAATTCCTGGCAAACACACATGGTGGTAAGAGGGGAGTATCAGATATATGAGAATTGTTTGGTGGGATCCCACGACATTCAATTTTCTCACCTTTGCTATACAGTAAAGGATGAATGAGGTCTAATAGGTGAAGGTTCACTAATACGAATATTGGTTTGCAGAAGGTTCCAGGAAGAACGCCTGCTTTCATACAGTCTCTTAAAGTATGAATGACCAGGAATCCTTTTGAAGAATGCTGAATACTTACCGTCTTTTCCTTACTATTTATGCAGAAGTAATATTATCACAGAGTACTCCCACTGCTGAAGAAGAAGCAGAAACAGAAAAGCCGAGGAAAAGGTCCCATGTCCATACAGTAACAAGCCGTATTGTTGAAAATCGAATGGAAAAACTTAGGAAAATTATTGAAAAAGCTGACAAAGCCAAAGCTAAGATCCAGCAAAGAAAGAAGGAGTGGGACGACTTGTGAGTCTTGAATCAGAAAAAAGACTACTTTCTTTTGTGGCTCTCCTGTTATGTTCTTATTGGCAGTAAACAAATGGTGGTCATACTTGGCTCTTATGTATGATATCATAATCTTGAAAAGTCTCACTAATATGGAGGAAGAAATAATACATCATGTGTAACAAGAAGGAGAAAACTCACATACAGCTATTGTGGGTTTCAAGTTCCAGCTCCGGACAGAGGGAGGTGCTGAGCAATCTTGAGACATACACATATTTTCTTCTTTATTCCTGTTGAGAGAGAGTTGGGAGTATTTTCTTCAGACCTAGAGCAGGTCTACAAGACTTGTTATGATATATAGATCTAGATCTAGATCTAGATCTAGATCTAGATCTAGATCTAGATATAATTTGTGTGTGTATGACAATGATAGAAGCAGATGTAGGCAACAGTTAATGTTTGCATTGACAATCTGAGGCATATGTTTTGAACATCCATACCGATACCTATTCTCTATTTTTCAGAGATAGACAAGTGAATGGTCTAGGAGCACTTAAACCTATAGCAATGGTGAAGGGAAGGATACAGTGGTGTAGCCAGTGTTTGGATTGGAGGTCTCTGTGAGCTCCATGTACAACCATTATAAATTTCATGAGAAAAGAAGAGAGTAGTGTAAATAAATAAATAAACAAACAAACCTTTAACGTTTAAGTGGATACCAACATTTACAAGTATATTTTCTCACTTGCAGTCATTTGCTAGATGAGTTAGAAATGTTTAGTATTTCCACGTGAATGCTGACAGTAGATTTTAACATTTACTGTATCATAAGCACAGAGTTCCCCTGCCCTTAAAGCATGATTTATTACTCTTAAGCACTGTTTATGTTTCATATACTTTTTTACTAAGCTGCACCACAGAACTGGAGGTTTGTATAAACCACCTATGAATAGTTGTTGGAAAAGAAGTGGTCATAACATCAGGCAATGGGAGGCTGCTGCTTCACACAGTGCATTTGGGCATTATTTAAAGTAGAGGTACTGTCTACTGGGATGTTGCCATGTGTAGGCCTCATTAAAATGTTCCATTCATTTCTGTAGAGCTTGCGCAGAAAAGCTTCCCAGTAGATTGTGCTCCATGTTGATTTTTTTTCTGTCTTCATGTGTTTGTGTGTGAAAGAGAGGGTGAATGGGAACTGCCATTTGTATTTTGCTAACTCAGGCACCAAATGTCTTGATTTGTCTCCAATTAAGAAAGCTGAGCAGTTATAGTACTTCCTGCTGTTCTGGAAAAACACAAAAAATATAAGCTGATAAATGGATATTGTTTCTTGGAGCCATAGGTGATGCTGTTTATTGATAATTGGCAGGTACAGAAGCAAACCAAGTGATGACTATGAAGACCCCACAGATGTGAAGAACATCAAAGAGGCTCAGGAGAACATGGGGGACTTCAAATTGAAGACTGCTACTAATTACAAAATTCCTGAACACATGAGAATGAATGCTGAGAAGAAAACTGATCAATTGGCATCTCTAGAAGTGGCTGTAAGTGAAATGATTGATGTGTATCCTGTGATTTCTTTTTGTGCCTAGGCATTTGCAAGTGGAGGGCTGAGAAACTAATATTTATTTGAGTATATTTATTATATCACAGACTTGGAATTTGACATTTTATATTCAAAGCCAATTCAGTTTAAGACCATAAGAGGAGCCCTGTTGGGTCCATCTGAGTGCAGACTGTTGTTTCCCTTAGTAGCCAACTAGATACCTAGAGCTGGGCATGAACAGGAAAAAAACCCGAACATGATGTTCATTGTTCATTGCCATCCACGAACAGGGACTCATGATGAACAACTACGAACATGTTCATGGTTGGCTGTTCATGGGAGCCAGCAGGCTCTCCTCCAGCCATCATCCAAGTCAAGATCCCTACTGCACCACTCCCAGAAACCTGACCTGAGCAGGCACCAGAAAAGGTACCAATAATAAGTAATAGCTTGTCCCCAGAGCCTGGCAGCAGCCCTGGAACTTGAAGAGGTAGATCCCTACCGCGCCACTCCCAGAACTCTTACCTGAGCAGGAAGCAGGAAAGGTACCAATAATAAATAATAGCTTGGCCCAGAGCGTGGCAGCAGCCCTGGAACTTGAAGTGGTAGATCCCTATCCCACCACACACAAAGAAAATTCAAGCTCCAATGCACTCTCTCTATCAAAATGCCAGCAGCAACTGTCTCTCCACTGTCTGCAAAGTCAGAGCTGGGAGCCCCTTTCCCCCCTGCTCTTTGCTCCCTTGTTGTAACAAATTTGGAGCTCCCAACTTGAAAGGAAGACATGCCTATCAAGCTAAATTGGGATTAGATTGGGGTTTCCAGGGCAGGAGTTCAGACAGAGTTCAGACAATCCCTGCCTATGTTGCCAAGGGAACTGATTGCAGGTGCCAGACTGTCTGGCTTGATGAACAGCAACGAACGAGGCTTGCAACAACCACCTGTTCGTTTAGAATGGGGCCTCACAAACAGCTTGTTCGCGAATAGTAGATTGGGCTGTTCGTGGCTTTTTTTGGTTCGTATTGCTGTCCGTGCTCATCTCTATAGATACCTTCAGGAAACCCACAAGCTGGGCATGAAGAGCCTTCCCCTACTGTTGCCCCCAAACAGATGGTGCTTGGATATGCAGTGCCTTTGAGCATGGATTTCTTATTTAGCCATGATGCTAAATGCTAAATGTTGACAAGTGAAATGTGGATTAGCTGCTAATAGGTCTAATTTAATTTGCCTAGTTCTCTTTTGAAAAAATCTGTATTGGGGCACTGATTTCCATTAATTATGTATTGTGTGCAGAAGAACATTCCTTTGTCTCTCCTGTCCTGAATATACTGTCCATCATTAAACCAGATATTTATATCTCACTTTTCTCTCCAGCAGGAGAACTCATAGCAGCTTACACCATTATTGTCTACACAACAGTCCACTGAGATAGGTTAGGCTATGAACAAGTGCTTGGTCTTCCAGATCCTAGTCTAGCATTCTAACCATTGTACCACACTGGCTCAGATATTCTACAAGATTGCTGTAAAGCCTCTTGGATATTGATGCATGGACAAACAGGAAATAATAATTTAAATTCAAAAAATAGATATCAAATTAGGTGTTTTTCTCTCCAATTAACATCAGAAAATATAAGGAACTCTTTGCAGTTCTTCTAAATTAAGACTAGACATTTGCTTTATTCGCTGATTATTGTACTCTTCTTGCCAATCTTTTGTCTTACCAAGGACATGTTTATTCATTATACTAAAGAGGTGGGTGACCAGCAAGGATATATAGCGGGCATCTCATTGTGCCCTCCCCCCATTTTTTCTTCTTTTTCATTCCTGAAAGCTGTCATAACTTCCTTCTTCCTTCTCTCCTTCCCACCCACCTGCCAACCTTACCTCTATCTGCCCTTCAGCTCCCCCACCCAGGCAGCTTCTCTCTGGGGAAACTATGGGCCAGTTGTGTTGTGGTAGTTTCAGTTCCCAGTTTAATGGGTGTGAAAGCTGCAAGGAATTGCAAGGGGCACCTCATTTTTCCTCTGTAGCCCCTTCCCTACATTATCACCTCTGTCCTTCCTGCTGGCAACCACAATATCATCACCCTTCCCTGCTTCCTTCTCTGCTTTCCATCCACTGATCAACCTACATTTAACTGTCCTCCCATCTTTAGCTTAAGGTTGCCAGGCCCAGGCTGGGAAATTCCTGGAGATTTGGGGGGGGGGGTGGAGCCTGAAGAAGGCAGGGTTTGGGGAGGGAAGGGGCCTCTGCCGGGTATAATGCCATAGAGTTCACCCTTCAGTGCAGCCATTTTCTCCAGGGGAATTGGTCTCTGTTGCCTGGAGATCAGTTGTAATTCCAGGAGATCTCCAGCTACCTCCTGGAGGCTGTAAAACTAAAGAGAACCCTCACGGGAAGGAACAACAATTACAAATTAATAAACAACTCTATTATAAGTGCCCAAAGGGCCATATGTATTTCTTATATAAATCAATCAGTGGGATGACCAAATACAATTTATACAATGATTCTTCCTTAAACTTGAAAAATACAAAGGTCCAAACAAAATGTGTCCTGTGTCTTCTTTAAATAAAGTAGCATTCATGCACAGCTATGTCCACACATGGTAAGGGAATCCACGGCTGCACACCCAATCTGGGGCCGGCTGAAAAGCTCAGATTTCGTATAGAATCTTCCTCAGGGGCGTGGCCAAATGCTGCAAAACAAACATCTTACATACTATACCATAAGCAATTTTACAACATCCTTGTGAGGTAAGTTAGGCTTAGAGTGTGCGACTGGCCCAAATCAACCCATGAGCACAATGACAGAGTGGAAATTTGAACCTGGGTCTCCTAGATCCTAGCCTGAACCTCCAACCATTACACTATACTGGCTTTTATAGGGTGGCTGCTGTAGAACACTATTGAGCTGCTGGGCCAGGGTGAGACATGGAACTTGTACAATACCAAGTTGTCTGTTGGTTGCTGCTAGGCCTGGCCCCAATGAATCCTCCCTCAACGGCCAGAACAGCTCTGGAAATGGCCTTCCCTCCTCCCTCTGCCTTTTATTTACAGAAACCAAGGCTGGAATATTTGGCAATACTGTTGTGGTTGCCTAGTAATGGCCACTGAGGGTATTCTTTCTTAAAGCTACAGGTGCTGCTTCTATTATTTTGTGTAGTAAGCAAATAGAGAGTATCACGGTAATATACAGAGAAAATAAGCAAACAATCCATGAAATCTAACTGATAAATGTTTCTGTTATAACGTGCGTCAAAATGGAAGGCAGATGCTAAAGGCAAGAAATTGAATGACTAGTGGAAGTGTATATGCTTGGATTGTGATATAACGACTGCCAGGATGAAGAGATGAAACGGGCAGATTGCTGGCTTCCCATCGCAGTTGTGTATCATTTCTTCTTTGCTGCCTCTTATTGTTTCATTGCATGAGACCATATACACCATTTCTCCAAAAGAAATTTATTGCATTGAAGACCTTCTTGCATCGTCATACTATAAACCTACCAGGACTTTGGTGATTACTGTATAGACCTCTGGTCAATTTTAGGCACAAGCACTTTAATATTGCACAAGAATGCCTTGCCCTTTGTAATTATCCACCCTGTATATATATTGTTTCTCTTGTTCAAGTTGATTATAATATTGCTATAAATTTGATTGAATTATAACAGAAACATTTATCAGTTAGATTTCACGGATTGTTTGCTTATTTTCTCTATTATTTTGTGGGCTTTGAGTCCCCCAATATATTTTACTTTAGCCTTCAGATTTTTCTGCAAATCTGGGGTTTATAGGTTTATAGAAAGATCTATTTTGTCTGTTCATGGCCCCAATCTCTAGATTTAAGTATCTATACATTTGACAATTTTGAGAATAAGACATATGAGTGGGGACCTGCAAGGACTTGTGGGGGACATCTCATTTCCCCCTCTCCCACCATCTTTCACTTCCCTCATAGCCTCTCCCCTTTTCCTTGTTTTCTTCTCTCCTTCCCACCCACCTTTGACTGCCTCCTTGTTTCCACCTCCCCCCGACAGCAGCCTTTCCCCTATGGCCTAGTTGTGTGTACCAGCCAAGCTGGGCCCAGTTGCATCCCCTGTATCCCCTTCTCCTCCACAATATTTCCTTTTTCCTTCCTCCTGAGAGCCTCAATATGCTCACCATTCCCTACATCCTTCTTTCCTTCAGTCCCACTAAACAACTTACCTATTACATGCCCCCATCTTCTCCTTTATTTCTTAATCTCCTTCATTTATAAACTGCCTTTCTCCATAATGGAGACCCAAAGCAGCCTACATCATTCTCCTCGCCTCCATATTATCCTAGCAACATCCCAGAGAGGGAGATTACACTGAGAGTGTGTCATTGGATCAAAATCACCCTGTGAGCTTCCACAGCAGAGTGGTGATTCAAACTGAGATCTCCCAGATTCTACTCTGAAACTCTAACCACTACACTATACTGGCTTTGGGGGAGGGCTGCTGTTGAACAGTAGCAAGCAACCAGGGCTGGGTGAGTCATGCAAGTCGGGAGGTATCAAGTCATCTGGCCCCAATGTGTCCTCCCTCAAAGACCAAAAGAACCCTAGAAAGGGCCCTGCTCCTTCCCTCTGCCTTTTACTAACAACAGCCAGACCAGGAATTCTTGCTAAACTGTTATGGTTGCTTAGCAACAGCCACTGCGTGCACCTGGTTAAAGCTACAGGTGCTCCTTTTATCATTTTGAGGGTTTTTAAAAAACCCAGTGTATATGTTTTTTTAGATTTCAGATTTTTCTGCAAACCTTGGGCATTTTTCAGGTGTGTAAGAAGATCTGTTTACAGCTCCAGTCTCTGGATTTAATTATCCTTAGATCAGGGCTACTTGGCTAGTCGTATATAAGATCGATTGATATTTCCTAGTTTTTATTTATGAAAGAAATCAGTTTAGCAGATATCCAAATGTAGTCCCTCTCCCTGACAGAGTAGTAGTGGCATCTTAAGCAAAATTACACACTTATAAGTGATTTCAATGGGCTTAGAAAGGTGTAATTCTGCTTAGGATGGCACTATAAATCTTGGTATGATAGTCAATAACACAACTGAATTTGTAAGAGGTGGAAACAATTATGTTTTATTTGTACATATTTTAACTACTCAAGTTTTTAATACACAGGTAGTGCAATCTTAAGGGCCCCACTGAATAGACCTGCTTAGGATTGCTGTTTGAGTAACATTTGCTCTTGGAGCCTAATTGAAGCTGCTTGTCATCCTCTTTTCAGATCCATGAAAAGAAATTGTTCATGAATAAATGGATAATCTCCCTCCGAGACCTCAAGGTGGCGATTATTGAAGAGATCCAGTGCCTGGTGCAAGAACTGAAAACTATACAGTCATCCTTGCATCCCTCCAAACATCTCCCTATTCCTCCGGTTCCTCAGCTACATCCTGAAGAGACGCCAGAAAAAAGATTCCAGTATGATCATGAAACTCTTTTGAAGTTCAAACATGACCAAGAAGCCCAGGCTAAGCTCAAAGAAAGTGTGGCTTCGTCAGAGGGTGGTGGAAGTATAGGAATGTTTGGAAGTGGGTTTCTTCATACCCCATCATTGAAGGAGATGGAAATAATAGCACGTGGTGTGAGTATGAAAACAATGAAGATTGCATCGACAACAGCTGCAGCGACACCCAAATCTTTTGAGATTGAACGGGCAGAACCAACAGAGCTAGAACTGGAGATTGCAAAGAGGGAGGAGATTAAAAATGTTTACCTTCAAGAGAGTTTAATCAAGAGGGTAAGAGAGTAAAAGGAGATGTCTCAAAGCACATCTTTTTTTAAAAAAATTTTTATTGGATGGGTCAGTATACACAAATCATAATATTCAATATCAATATCCATCATATTATATCACTCCCACCCATTCCCCCCCTTTTCAGTTGACTTCCAACAGTTTTCCTTTCCCTTCATCTACATTACATCACTATCTCCTATAATATTAATTTCTACATTATAATATATAGTATAACATATCTATATCTACCATGTTTAAAATAAGTCTTTAATATTACTTTCAAGATTATAATATAAAATATACTATATCATTCTTACTTATACACTATCCATATTTTCACCTCTAAATAATATAAAGTAAAGATCCATTCTCCCCTCTTAACAATTATCCAAAGACCACATTTTGCCTTTCATGTCCCACTTTTTTTCCACATAATTCTTAAGTTTCTCCCAACTCATAACATATTCCACAGTATCTTGTTCTTTCAACTTCCTTGTTAGCTTGTCCATTTCTGCCATATTTAGTAATTTCAGAATCCAGTCTTCCACTGATGGTATCTCTTGAGTCTTCCACAACTGTGCATAAGACATCCTAGCCGCAGTAATCATATAATCATTGTTCTGTCCATTCTACCAAATTCTTCTAGGTTCATACTTAATAACAACAATTCTGGGTTCTTAATCACATTTTTCTGTAAAATATCTGACATAACCTCTACAATTTCCCCCCAGAATTGTTTAGCTTTTTCACAAGTCCACCACATATGATAAAAAGAACCTTCATGTTTCTTACACTTCCAACACTTATCTGACATCTGACTATTACCATTTGCTAACTTTTTTGGCATTAAATACCATCTATACATCATTTTATACACATTTTCTCTTATAGTGGTACATGTTGAAATTTTTATAGTATTTCTCCACAACCTTTCCCAAGCTTCCATCGGTATATCTTTATTACAATTTATTGCCCATTTCACCATCTGTGCTTTAACTATCTCATCTTCTGTAAACCATTTTAACAGAATCTTATACGCTTTAGATATCATCTTTTTCCCCTCTTGAAGTAAACATTCTTCTAGTTCTGAGTTTTTAGTCCTAAATCCTACCTTTCTACGATCTGTATCTTATAAGTCTTTTATTTGTCTGTATTGAAACCAACCATACTAAAACGGCAGTTCTTCATTGGTTTTAAGTATATATTTATCACAATCTACTCTTAAAATTTCTTTATATGTCCTCCACTCCTCTCCATCATATTCCACCTTTGGGTTTACAACTTCTGCAGGTATAATCCACATTGGAGTCTCTTCATCTAAATATCTCTTATATTTTTTCCAAACCGCAAATAAACTCCGTCTCACAAAATGATGTAAAAACATAGCATCAGCTCTTGTCTTCTCATACCACAGATACGCATGCCAGCCAAAAAAGTTGTTATATCCTTCCAACGAATGATCATCCTTTGAGATGTCTCAAAGCACGTCTTTGTTGTCTGCTGCCATGTGAAATCATTCCCCAAAGTCTCACATGCTTCAATACTTAAAGAGCTTGATTCACATCAGTAAATGATAAACTAAAGAATTCAATCTGTAGTCAAGGAGAATCTGATATTTCGTTCTAACTTGCAGTGTAATCCTAAATAGAATCACACACTTCTAAGGCCACTGAAGTTGGTGGCATTAGAAAGGAATAACTCTTCTTAGGATTGCACCATCAGCATCTTTATTCTGTTTTCATGGACTGTTTTTAAATGGACCACATAAGCATTTATTTAATTTTTTTTCTTATGAATTGTTGTTTCCTCCCCCATTTTCCCTTTTAAACTATTTACAGTGAATTTTAATTTTTTAATGGTGTGTTATTTATATTGTTGGAACCAGTTTTCAGCCATTAGCTACCCATCTGAATGAGTATTATTCATCAAACAAGCTTCCATGCTTTTTAGATACTTCTCCGGCAAAAAGCCAGACAAATGAAATGGCTTCGGATTGATATTTAGAAACATAGCAATGCTGTTTGAAATGGTTAATTTAATGGGATCTGTTAATGTTGTGGTGAATGATTTCATGCTTCCCCCCCCCCACACACACATTCCTGCTGGCTGACTTGCCCTCTAGATTCATGAGCTCACTGTCACCTTTGATGCTGAACTTCGGCTTCTGCGCCACCAAAAACTTAAGCTGGACATACAGATGAAAAGTGCTGACCTGCGTCACATTACTTGGTTTGAGGAGCTGCTCCTTCTCAAGAACTTTGAAAAACATGAGGACACTCTCCAGGAACGTGTCAACAGCCTCATCGGTGAGGAGGAGGAAATGCAAGTATGTAGAATGTGCTCACACCTGTATGTACATTTTTTGAAATGCCCACTGGGGGTCATCATCTTCCAGTTTATAAGGGCCAAACTAGTTGATATAAAGACAGCCCCATTTTCCCTTTGTGTGTGTGTGTCATTCACATGTGGAAAAGACGCTAAGGTCTGAGTGCATGGGCCTGATTTTTTACAACAAAATGCATGGCTGAGAGAAGCTGAACTCTTTCCACTGCCTCCCTCACAAACCTCCTTAAAAGCCACTGCTGCAAGTACTTTTCTTCCAGGTTCCTCCAATACTGGAAGTTAACCATGATGGGGCAGAAAGGGCTTCAGACAACAGGAGTATAGTGGAGAAGGGTCAGCTTGGCCTCAGCTGAATGCACGTTACGTTGTAAAAATTAGATCCTTCCATTGCTCAACAGGACCCAAGCATCCTGTGTCATGTAATCTGAGAAATTTTCCCATTGTACTTCAAGAGTACTAGAACAAGTGTACCTCTGGAGGTGGTGTGTGCCATTTCTAATCATAATGTCAGCTTTTAGGTCAGAAGTTACCACCTTCAGACATAGCAGCACCTCCTTATACAATTTATATAATTGGTTCAATAGCCTGAACTTTCCTTTATAGATAGCAATAGAAGCAATTAGCTGTAATCACTGCTAGCATTTTGCATTTATTGTAATTTATTGTAATTGCTTAGTTTCAGAATAGTATAATAGAACACAAATGCAGAGGAATTTGAAAAACTAACAAAATTGATTTCTCTAGTCTTTAAGGTGCCATTGGACATCTCTTTTACTTTCTTGCACCAAACTAACATGGCTACCTCTCAAGAATTGCTACCATATAGATAGATAGGTGCAAAGGCATTTTTAAATATCTTGTGAAAATACTGTTTGCTTAAGAGATGCTGATAATTCTGTAGGAAGTAAAAATAGGAGAGTATCACGGTAAATAAACCAAAATACAAAAACCACCATTGCCGTGATAAGCTTACTGTATAGAATATTTTATACCATAATAAAAGTAATTTTATACAATTTACAATGTAGGATGATCCAACAAGTAAAAAAATTTTGTATCATGCATAGTATTATTAAAAGTTTCCAACATTTAAAACTTACATGTATTGGCTCATGGTGCTGGCTCTTTAAATGTAGATACTTATTCTCCTTTAAATAAACACTGTAATGTAGTGCTATACACGCCTTAAATGGAATGGCTGCTGACGGTGTTGGAACATAATTGAAAATTTTTTTTGAAGCTCTTGATTATCTCTGTACTTGTGAGTATTTTATACATAATTATGAATGTATTTTAACTTTGCAAGTTTTAAATGTTGGAAACTTTTAATAATACTATGCATGATCCCCCCCAATTTTTTTTCAGGATTATTACTACATTAATAACTGCCAGGATGAAGATTTGAAATGGATGAATTTGCTGGATTCCCGTAGCAGTTATTATTCTTTACATAGAATTTTACTTGTTGGATCATCCTATGAAGAATTTTGAACTTTGGGATAGATTGCACCATTCAGAAAGATAGTATTTGAATGATAAAATTGGTTACTTGTTTAGACATTTTTTTGTCATCTATAGGCACAAGCACTTTATATTTATATTTATATAAGAAAATTGTTATATACTTAGCACTTGGCACTTTGTTTGCCTTTTGCAAAAGTGTTTTTGATGTGTTGCCTTTCACACATGTAACCATAACGGAATATATGCTTTTAAACATTACATATAAAGAGACTTTTTGTAAATTGTATAAAATTAATTTTATTGTGGTATAAAATATTCTATACAGTAAGCATATCATGGCAATGGTGGTTTTTGTATTTTGATAATTCTGTAGGAGACAAAGGGTTTAATTTTACCTGCTTTTAAGCTGAAGGAAGAGGTAGGTTTTGACTCTGCACCAGCAGAAAACCTAGCTCAATATTCTAGCAACTTTTATCTTCTTTTTAAAGAGCAAATTAAATAGCTGCTTTGAACAAATGGAAGATAAGAAATTGGAGATTGCAAAGCTCCAGGAGCGAGAGAAGGCCCTCTATGCCACTTTCCAAGCGTCCTTGGGGGAAAATAACAAATTCGCTGGATTCCTCACTAAGGTCCTCAAAAAGAAAATTAAGCGTGTTAAGAAGAAAGAAGTGGAAGGCGAAGGAGGTTGGAAATATTTTCTCATGTAGACGTCATACATATTAGTTACATTGTTCATTCCCTGCCTACATAACAACCAGTATCTCCCAGATAGTTACTTCAGCTTGATATAATAAAATATTACTGGAGAGAAAGAAATAAGCATTCTTTCTGGTCTTTTGGTTCCAGCAGAAGATCATATCAGTTGTGGAAGAGCATTGGCATTAAGTAAATAGGGTGCTTTGTTTATCTAAGACACCTCTTAATTACATTCACCAATGGCGGCACTTTGTTATCGTGAAAGCATGGTCACATCTCATACCATTACTATGTACACAGATATACAATCCTCACAGAAGTTAGCATTCTCAGTTGTCAGGCTATGGATGACAGGCTATGGCAGATAGACCCCTGTACCATTACAGCAAGAAATCCAGGTTCTTGGTTAAAAGGTTTTATTCAGGAATCAGATCATTTCCACAGATATGTCCATAGGATTACTTAGAAGCAAGGTAACCAACTAAGCAGTAACAGCAGGTTTGCAAGAATACTCAAGACATGTGAAAATCTTTCTATTACAGAGCACAATTTCTCCTTTCCCCCTCCCACTAGTAAAACACAACTTTTGGCGCAAACCAGCCCTGAGGACTTCTCACATATTTTACCTATTGAGTCTAGACACTAAAAGGCATGAGATTAAAACTGAAACACAGTAATTCATGGGAGTGAGCAGTGTACAAGGTCATAAGCACTGAGAGCTTCAAAGTGTTAGATAAGACACATCTGCAGCTGCAGCTGCAGAGGGCCTGTGAAAGCAAGCTATGGCATTAGCAATATGACATTGGAGTACAGCAATAGTAATGGTTTAAAATATCAGGCCAACATCAGGCCAACATTAGACAATGGCATGGATGTATGGTTACAGACATGACATAGGTGGTGCAAAACAAATTATACCTACTATTAGAAAGTAGTTGTTCATGTGAACCATATTGCGCGCCCTTTCTCTTCTGATTATGAAAATAATGGAGCTGATGGGAGTCACTGGAATACAAGTGACATGTTTTGAAGGCATTCATGCTAGTTTCCCAACCCTAAAATTTTAGTAATAGTTGACTTGTTTTCATACTTATCTCTGCAGCTACAATGACAAGAAACTTACTTAAAAAATTAAAAACCATTAAATTTGCTACATTTCACATATGATAATCTTTCTTAGTCTTTGAAGGGGGAAAGTCTTATCTAAACTCTAATCTGGTGTCTAATCTGAATGGTGAGCCATGGCTTTCAATGGGGTTCAACTGTGGGCTGAGAGCATGTCAAGTTTATTGATTATGGTCTGCAACCAGCATAAGGGCTGAGTGCAGCTTGCATTGGCGTCAGGTTATTGAATACTGCTTGTTTACAAAGCTGTTGTTTTAACTGAAGATACTTTATAAATAGCTGCATTGGGTTTTGAATGCTGGGACTGGTACTCATAATGGATGGCATTCACGCTTCAGCTTCTGTTATGTGAATAGCAGTTTCCCACTTGTTAATGGTGTTTTGTCATCCCAGATGAAGAAGATGAGAGTGAAGAAGAAAGTGATGAGGAGTCTACTTTCGAGAGTGATGAAGAGGAATCAGGCTCTGAGGATGAAGTCTTTGATGACAGTGTGTGTCCAAAAAGTAAGTCCTGCTGATCTCTAGTTTTGAATTTTGGAGGACAGTTCTACCTTAAGGTTTGAAATGAGACGTGGCATTTGAAATTTAGAAAGATGTAGCTAACAGAGAGCTAGTTTCTTCCATCTGTTTGCTAACTCACTTAATGTAACAATATACTTCCACAGAAAGAAAAGACAACTTTCCAGAAGCCTGGTTTTCATTGTAACGTGATGCCATAAGCGTTCTGTACTAATCTGGTAGCTAGTATCATCATTGATGTGAAAAAATTAATGCTACGCAAGGGCTAAGTTGTATGTAATACAAAACCTTGATGTCTTTCCTAAGAGGAGTCCCTGGGAAGAATTCCATATTCCTGTGGCACTGTAATTTTTTGGGGTGTTACTTAAAATCAGTATTATTTCTGAGAAATCTCAGGGTGCTCAAATTTTGACTAAGCCCTTTGCTGCCATCTAGTGACTTGAGGCAATAATTTTTTATTGCTAGGGTTTGAACTTTCATTTTTCAGGACATATTTGTAAACCTCTGCTAATTTACACACTCAAGACAAGTAACCTTTTTGTTGTTCGTGTAAATTAGAATCTTAAGAATAATACAATGGGGCTGATGTATTTCTGTTTGATAGGGTTGCATTTTATAAACCTGTTTCATGAATGTATATATTTGTATAATTCTGAGCAAACTGATGAAACTAATGAAAAGCTGTGGTCACTTTGAAGTTCCCCGTCTGACATGACCCTGCTCACTTGAGTAGGCTGCTGGCATGAGCAGCTAAAAATGAGCTCATTCACGTAAAATTTGAACTAATCTGATGGCAGAGAAAGAATCCATAAAATCAGAGAGATCTTATATGAGATCATCAGACTAAACTATTCATTAGCACAGATTATTCTGCTAATTGCCTACAAGAAATCTTCCCTCAGCAGGGAAGGCATTTGCAGGGTTAGGGAGCCCATATCTCTAGACTGCTTTTATGAAACCTGCAAATGCTTGAGGGAATGTGGTACTCTCTGCCAGAAAAGGCTGTGATTTCCAGTGGACTGTGGGAAGAGGGTGCCCCCAGAAAAAGACCTGCAGAGCCTGCAGGCATGTTTCTAATAGGGACCGTGAGGCTGCCTTCGTTGCTCCAGCAGAGGCCGCACTAACCAGCAGGTCTTGTGGACAGTGCACCAGTCAGTTAGTTGGATGGGCCCTGCTAGAATGTTGGTGGGATGTGTTGCTTCTGATTGTCCCCCATGATCAGAAGCAACACAGTTTTGAGTTTAGAAAATGAATTTTTCCTCGACCTTAGAATTGCTAAAATACAAGAAAGCAGATTCTATTCCACCCCCCCACCCCCACCCCATCCTTTTCAAGACGCTGAGAAGATGACAGGTCCACTTCAGTGAATTTGCAAGGAGCATCATTCTCTTCGTCTTTTTGTCCTCCATCGTCTTTTCCACACTATGTTTAGAGGGACCCTTCATTCTAACTGCCCTCCTGCTTTAATTGAGAGTGGAAGCTTGTTTTTTTTAAATGTGCTTTGTGTGATGTGTGGAACTTTTTTCTGAATAGGCTGGATTTGCCTTTCAGATCAGAAGGGAGTGTTGGTCAATCATAGGACAAGGAACTGTAAGCCATGCTGCAACTAAAGCCTCAGCTCATTTACAAACTCGCTACCTCCAGGTGGAGTCTTGAGTGTGGGCAGAATATCAAGTACTAGAACCCAGAATCTTCCCAGCCTCTTTGCCTCCTTGAACGCCTCCCAACTGGTCGCACCCCAACACAGATACTCCCAAGCAAGAAAATCTATAACTAAATCAGAGTTATATCTGCTTTCTTATTGCAACATTTATAATTTCTTGAGCTCTCAAATTTATAGGTCGCTGCCTAAAAATAACTGAAGGCCAGTCAAACTAAAACTGTAGCCATTACTTAATCTGAACCTTTTCTTTCCAGATTGTGATGAAGCACTCTTTGAAAACACACTCCAGCTCCGAGAGAAACGACTGGATATAGAAGAGGCCTTAGTTGAGGAGAAGAAAATTATTGAGAATGTCAAGAAGGAATATGAAGCACTGGCCAAGAAGGTACTGGACTGAATTCAGCCCTCCTCCAAGTAGCCCTCCTCCAGCCTAAAGAGCCTTCTTCCCATTTAAATGGCTCTTCCACTTAATCCAGAGGAAGGCTCCTGAGATTGGGAAAGGCTAAAAGGAACTAAAAGGAAAGGCGGGATATACATATTTTAATCAATAAATAAACTTTGCTCAGTGGAATAGTAAGGTGGGGGTAGGATCCATCCCATTCTGGCTTTTCCCACCCCAGGCTGACCTAGCCAGTGGTAGTGTGTTACTGACTGCCTGGAAATGCTGATGCGCTGGGACTTGTGTTTCAGCTACGAAGCTAATGTTCTATCCACTCGCAGAGACATTGTAGCACAGTGCTGATCTCAAAATTTCAGTGTCATGAATAAAAGAATTCACTCACCACAAACTTTGTTTGTCACCACCAAGAAGATTTGCAGCAGGGTGCTAAAAGCATGGGGAGATGCGATGTTGCTGTGGCTGAGAAAGTAAAGCAATTGATTTATCCAGGGCTGAACCGCAACACAAGTAGCTTCAGTCGATGAAAACTTCCACATGACATTGTGCTCCTTCTGAGCATAACCTGCGGGGTCCTGGACCTTTCTCCTTTGAGCTAGAGCAAGAGGAACCACCCCCTTTGCTCTGGCTCCAAGAGTAAACTGGAGTGTGCCGTGGGTGAGTATCTGTGTGAAAACTCTTATCTAGGGCCAATCTGAGAAGGGGGCAGAGCTACGTTCTGCCTTCAAGATGATAGAACTAGGATCCACATCCCCCCCCCATTTTAAACCCTTTAATGGGCTTTTTCCCCCCTGATGTGCCATAGTATATAATTGTGCCACGACTTGGCTGCGAAGAAGGAAAGGTGTGTGCAGGAGGCATTCTTGTCCATGCTAATGCCACAATGGATCGCAAGGGGAGGAGTGAGAGAGCAGTGGGGGTGCAGAGACAGGATGTGCAAACACCATTCCTGTGCACCTCCGCCCTGCTTGCTGCTGCTTCCACAGTGTAGGTGACTTTTCCCACCCCATGTGAAAATATCTTATTTCATCACACCCTAAAAGGATCTTGTCAATTATCTTTCATAAAATTGATTTTTTAACTTCATTCATATGATGATCTTACAGATTGTATGCCTAATCAAACATGTCTTGCAATGGATGGATTGGGCTTCCTGACTTGGCGTGCTCTGTTACCACTGTTCACTGCTGATCTAGTCCTGCAGTTATAATGGATGCTGTTTCTCTTTTTAACAAAACAGGTGAAAGTAGTAGCAGCTCAGCTAGATGCAGCAGATTGGGAACTGGAGGCCTATCAGCGGGAGAAACAGCAGAGACTGAATGAACTGCATGTAGTGGTGCCTTTGAAACTCCATCAGGTGATGAGTTGGGCAGATTTAAAAAATGAATTATGGTAGAGATTTGCATTAATTCAAAAGATTCAAAACAATGAAATATAGTAGAGATTAGCATTAATTTTTTTTCTCAGGCCTATAATTCATTATTTGGTTTCCTTTTCTTTTAATCTCCTACTATATAAAAGGCTAACCATGTTCCTGACAACTCATTTCATACTCTGATGCGCCTCCAGAGGGTGCTGTTGTGGAGGGAAGCTCAGAGGAGGCAGCCCGTTTCTCCAGGGAAGCCCAGCTGGGATCAGAAGTGGAACAGGTGGCAATGCCCGCCTCCCCTTTACCCACCTGGGTCAGAAGCGGAGCAGGTGGCAATGGCTGCCCTCCATTCATCCAGCTGGGATCAGGAGTGGAGCAGGTGGCAAGGCCCGCCCACCATCTTTACCCAGCTGGGATCAGGTGCAGAGCAGCAGGCAATGCTCCCCCCCCCACTTCTCCCGGCTGGAATCAGGCACTGAGCAGGTGGCAATGCTCCCCCCCCCATCTTCACCCAGCTCGGATCAGGAGCGGAGCAGGTGGCAATGCCCCCCCCCCGCCCTCACCCAACTGGGATTAGAAGCGGAGCAGGAGACAATGCCCACTACCCCCCTTCACCCAGCCGGGATCAGGAGCAGTGCAGACGGCAATTCCCGCCCCCTTCACTCAGCTGGAAATAGGCGTATAGCAGTAGGCAATGCCTGCCCCTCCTCACCTGGCCTGTATCAGGAGCAGAGGAGGTGGCAATGCCCACCCCCTTCATATGGATGGGATCAGGAGGGGAACAGATGGCAATGCCCTCCCCTCGTCTTCACCCAGCCAGGATCAGGTGCGGAGCAGGAGGCAATGCCCACCCCCCTTCACCTAGCTAGGATCAGGCGCAGAGGAGGTGGCACTGCCCACTCCCCCTGCCTTCATCCAGCCAGGATCAGTCACAGAGGAGGAGAGAATGTCCACAACGGGCTTTGTTGCTAGTTGATAATATACCTGGACTGACTTGGAAGTGATTAATGTGAATTCCAGTTGTTATCTTCATTCTGATTGGCTAAAGACATTTCAAACAGAATTGTTTGTGACTACCAGCTTGTCATGGGGTTGGGGGTCCTGACTCAGCTCAAGGACCACCAAGTGCCCCTCCGAGGTTTCCTTGATAGTTAGTGACCTGTTGTTTCTGTGGTACAATGATGCAAAACTGTGATGTTATTTTATTGATTGACCTATATGTCTGTGGTCATTTCTGCCAGGTGGAATACATAGCTAATGGAGAAATACCTGCTGACCTCTCCCAAGCATTGGTGTTTACCAACCAGTCTTTGGTGAACTTGCAGCAAAGGATCACAACTCTGCAGCAGGAGAAGGTTGAGCAAAGGGAGCTCTATAAGCAGGCACGGGAGCAGCATAAGCAGCTCATTCGAGACAGGAGGGAGATGATGCTCAGGATAGAGAGTGAGTTGCTTCTTCACACAAAATGTAGGTTCACTTGTGGAATTGGCTACCTGCAGAGCATGGCAGTGGCTACTAAGCTGGATTTAAGAGGTGACTATACAGGTTCATGTGGGAAAAGTCCATCTCCAGTCAAGCCATGGTGGCTGACCGGAGCTCAGAGTTTGGACACAGTGTTCCTTTGAATGCCAGCTGCCAGAAGGCGGCAACTTGGGAAGGCTGGCCTTTATCTCCATTCTGTGGGCTTTCCGGGTCTGCCACTGGACAATATAGACCCTTGGCTTGATATTGCTGTGAAAGCTTGTGGTTTCTTTTTCTGTAACATGCTAGGACTCTTCTGGTCATTACATCACTAAAGGTTTACACTGGTTGCCTATTTCAATTTGGGTTCATAGTGGGTTTTGACTATTAAAATAACCTATCCGACTGATTTTCAGAAGACGTCAGGGCTTTTTTTCAGCAGGGATGTGGTGGAATGGAGTTCCGGCACCTCTTGAAAATGGTCACATGGCTGGTGGCCCCGCCCCCTGCTTTCCAGACAGAGGGGAGTTTAGATTGCCCTCTGCACAGAGCACAATCTAAACTCCCGTTTGTCTGGAGAGCAGGGGGCGGAGCCACCAGCCATGTAACCATTTTCGCAGACGGCGATTTAAACTTTGAAAAACTTCCCTCTTGTTCCAGCTGACCCAAACTGATGTCATTGTGCAGTCCTGGGAGATGCGCGCACTTTGTGCACATGCATGTGGTACCAGGGGTACTACCTCCTGCCAAGAGTTGTCCCTTGTGCTGGCAACCCACTGAGTTACACCACCTCTTTTCCCAGAAAAAAAGCCCTGGAAGACGTTGTGGTTTGGATGGACCCACTTTTGAAGATGAAGTGAGTGGCTAACAGAAACAGGCCCTGGTTGTGGAGCACTGTGCCCAGATAGTAAAGTGACAAGTGCTAGCACTATTAGTGGCTAGGTGCACCAGCTTAAAATGGCTTTTTTACCAACCATTTAGCAGTTTCTGATTAATGTTGCTGTAGCTGTACTGATTCTTGGTCAGTAATGTATGTTGAATGTGAATTTTTGATACATTTTTGTACATTATTTACTGTTTTGTTTTGTAAGCCCGCTTGGAAACCATATGGTCAATAGACAGGAGACATGTATTTTAAATGAGTAAATTAATGCCACACCGAGATGCAGCAATCTTGGCTGCAAAGATTTTCTTGCCTCTTTCTTGCAACGGAAGAAGTTGGCACAGAAAGGTTAAAGCGCTCTCCAGAGGGCTGAGTTTCAGAAGCTTTATAATTTCAGGCCCTGATGATCTATGCAGCTCTGATTGCACTTGAACCCATTTGCATCTTTTCTCACATTTGTAAAAATGCTGCTGCTTCAGACATTACATTTTTATATGTACTCATATTCCCTCGGCTGTCCTCGAAGGGAAGTTTTAAAAAATCCCTTATGAGGAAAGGATTTGTCCCTGCTGTGAGGAAGGGATAGAATCATTAGAACACATTATATTTGATTGCAAGGTGTATAACAATCTTCGCAAATCTCTTCCTCTTTTTTCAACTTTGCCCCTTACCCGTAGCCAAAGGATATGCACTCTGAGGGGTTTCTTTTCAGATAGACATCCTAAGATCACATTTCAGGTGGCCAGATTTGGTTGGATTGCTTCAAGGATCAGGAAATCCTTAGCGTCTAAGTGAATGATTTTATTTATATGTACTCATATTGTACATGAAGAAAACTTAGTATGTAGTGTTCTAAGATATATTGGTGCACATGGGAAAAGTATGTGTGTAGCATGATTGCTATGAACCTGAATTAATTACACTTTGTGGGCCTCATGGCCCTAATCCCATACACTGGTATTCTGGATAAGTAGTGCATAGGACTGGGCACTAATGTCCCAAATCCACAGCATTAATGGCTACTTATCATGTTGTGTAAGTTCTGAGACCCAATGTCAGAGTTAATGCAGAGGCTACTGTCAATGCTGCTATTTTAGTATTTGCTCATTGCACCACCAAACAGTCCAGCAATTGTGTCTAGTGCTGACAAGTGCTGATCTGTGGGTGGTCCCTGCAAGAAAGGTTTTGCCATCCCAGCCTGTGCTCAGTTTTTTCTAATGGTACCAGAAGGAAACAAGTAAGCTGCCTGGGCCATCTCTCTACTGCCTAGCAGGCCCATCCATCCCAACTAGTACAATGTATTCCGACCAGAGGGTTGCAGTGACCAGGACTACCATTTGCACTGTGGCAACTAAAGCAGAGCTACAGGATCAGACTATTGGACATACCAAGGAGTGTCAGTTTTATTGACCTAAATGAGACAGAATAAAATATGCACATTCTTTAAATGCAAAGCTTTATTTTTTTAGGAATGGAAGAGAGATGCAATCAGCTAATGATGATGAAATTTGGCCGGATAGTGGACTTGGAAGCACTGCAGACTCTTTCTGTAAATACAAACCTGGAAGAACTCAAGATGAAAATGATGGAAAAAGAGCAATTGCATGCTATAGAACTCAAAAAATGGGATGTAAGACTCACTACTAAATCATATGATGATGCAGTCAGGTGACCAGCTGAGATACAGGGGTAACTTTGGGGAATATCTAGAGGTAGGGTTATATAAGGAATATAAGATTTTCCTCTATGAAAACTGTCCAGTCAGGGAAGAGTTCAAACCCTGTCTAGGAAGGAGATTCCAGTACGGTAACAAGGGAAGGTTTTTGTGCAATAAGACACATGAAGCATATACTTCAGAAAGTTCAAAGCATTAAGAATAATGCTATCTGGTGCTACCAAAATGCTTATGTACCAAATACATGGCAGAGAGGCCAGCTGCTGTGATCTAGAAAGGCTCTTTTTATATACATGCACAATATATTCAGCTGAACTTTTTTCACCTTTGTCTTCCATTTATCAGCCTAGAAGAGCAAGAAGGTACAGGGAATTATAATTCTTGATTGCTACCCCAAAACTTGTGAAACATCCTTTTTTGCAAGAAAAAAACTCTCTGGATCATGTCATCATAATAATCACAAGAGTTTTTTCAATTTTGGCAATCTTTCAAGAGCTGGATGAGCTTGGCTGGGGAGGGTTCAGTTGTGGGCACGATATTTCCATTGAGAAAACCATAGTAGGAACCTCTGAATAAAAAGCCTATGAATTGAAGGAATCGCCTTCCCCACACTAATCCAATCTGAATAGTTGAATTGATTTCTGTATGTCCTTTGGACTGGAGAAAGGTAATCTGGACTCCAGGCCCTTAAGCCATGTTATGTTGCAAGGCTCTGAACTGGGGTCTAGAGGCAGAGTTTGTTCTTGTCAGGCCTCCTCCATTCACGCTGTGAAGGATGAAGCAAGGCCTTTGGATCTAGATAATATGTATATGTGAAGAATCATGGATACTTAGGCAATCATTTCCCATGATTTTCTACTTCTCCACAAACATCGTATATGCATAGCAAAGTCCAGGCTCAGTTGTTCTACTGGTTCATTCATATTCTGAAGTATGCTTATTTACTTCATCACCAGTATGAACATTATTCTCTTTCCCTGGTGATAATATCTGACCATTTTTGCCTCTAAGAATCCTTCCTTCCTATCTGTCTGGCATCTTCAGCTGAAAGAAAATTCCCCAAGCATCTTTTTTTTTCTACAGTTGTGGAATACATTGATAATAGCCAAGGTTTAAGATATTTTTAGTCCATGGGTTCCTGTTCCTGTTTTGTCCACTACTTTTTCTGTGCCCCTTCTAGGCTACAGCCCTCCAATAATTCCTAATTGTATTTTCATAATTATATCACTCCAGGAAGTCTGTTCTGTTGCAGGCCAGAATCCATGAACTTCGTCAACAACTGATGATGGTGACCAAAGAAAACACTAACAAACTGCTGCAGCTGAACACATTTTGCACCGAGAAGATGACAATTGAAACGAAGTTGGATGCGCTGCAGAATAACCTGGTATATGTGGCTTCTATTAGCACTTCATTACCAGTAAGCCAAAACTGTACTAGGCTATAGCTTTTGAGCTTTTCATTGGGGAAAAAGTGGAGATGGGGCCCCTTTAGGACCACTGAAAAGATGACAGGACTCAGGTGGACAAAAGCCATTAGGGGCGATAGCTGCAGTGAGGAGGGGCAACAGAGATCAAGCAGAAAAGCTGGTAAGGATCAAGCTAGTCTTCTAGGACTCCACTTCAGGGTTATAATGGCTGCCTGACCCACCAGTTACCCCACTCCGATGGACATTACTCAGTTTTATGAAGTACCACCTGATGCGTATTTTTCCCATGCTTTATCAAAGGGAATTCCTTTGAACAAGGGCTTGAAGGGATGCAAGACATCATGACCTGTAGTGTTTGGCATATTCAGATATCACAGAAACCAACCTTAGGATGTCTGTCTGAGAGCAAGCTGAAGCCCTCAAGTTTATACAGTCCTTCCCTTTGCCTTTAATGTCAAAACTGCAGACTAGGGAATCTTCAACGATTTGATTGACTAGTTCCTGGTTTTCTGTTGGCAGTGCATGCAGGGGGAAGAGGAACAAAATATGCAAGCCCAAGGACTGTGGCTCACTCTTGTTATAAAAAGGTGTATTTGCTTGATGTCTGAATGTAGGCTTTGTCTGTGCGTGATCAAGCCATCAGACACAGCAATTTCCTTGAAATGAAAGGGGTGACTTTTATAGGTGAAATCATGATTTGAGGATGTTATATGCCTGAACAAAAGGATATAAGATTGTACTAATTTGTATCTTGTGTGTCTAAAAGGGATTTCTGGCTTTTGACTCTGTAGGGAGCAGAATTCCAAGGGCCCCGCAAAGCAGATATTGAAGAGAAAGAGAGGCTGCTTGCCTTGGTCCAGCTTCAGGCTCAAGAAGCTGAAGTCCTAAAAGAAGAAATCACTCTCCTAAGCAGAAAGGATGGCCGCATCTTTCCACCATCCCAGCCTTTGTTTGGACCAGAGGGTGTACTGGATTAAACCCTTCTGACTGTGTTCTCTTTATATGTAAGTTAATCCCACCGAAAAAGATAGCTCGTGACACCTTGCCATTTTGAGATTCTTACAAGAGGTTTGCAGTCCAGTTCTGAATTTGGATTAAAATACCAAATTTTAGCTGATTCGTTAAAATCTGGGTATTCTGAATCAATAAACAGGTACCCCAAACTTTTACTGAATTTTCAGTAAAATTTGGTTGTTTTCTATGTGAAAATCATTCCAAGGGGTTTCTGGTGGGCTGGCGGAGTCATTTTTCAACCAAATTTCACCAAAGTTGTAGTGAATCTATTCCTGTCCTGTAATGACGCCCCTCCTCAAGTTTCAAGAAGATTGGACCTTTAGAACCAATTCTATGGGCCTCTGAACAAGGTGCTCCCAGTCATTCCATAGATTGCTTTGCGGGGCGGGGGGGGGGGGGAGTCAAAGCTGATTGTTGCAACTTGGCCTAACAGAAGCAAACTGAAGCAACTGAATGGAATCACTCCAGAGAATCACACCCAAACCAAACTAAAGCAAGCAACACTGTTGCAACTTAGTCCAACAGAACCAGTGTCATTCACGGCAGCCAGGCACAGGGCTCAACCAGTTGGGAAACATCACAGAACAGAATCAAACAGTACCCAGCCACAAGCACAAGGTATTCCCTTGCTTCAGTGTGCTTCTGTTGGGCTAAGTGGCAAGTGTCCCTTAGTTTGGGTGGAATGGATATGATTCTCTGATGTGTTGGATCTCTTGCTTCACTTTGGTTCTAGGGAGATTCCATTCCCTTATTTTAATTTGGTTCTGTTGGGCTTTCTCTCAGATGAACTTCATTTGCATTTGGGAATGTCCTTTGGCCCTGGTAGCCTTTCTCCAGTGGGTTTCTGCAATGGGAGTCAGCTTTGACTTGTTCCCAATTATCCCCCCAGGGTCCAATCTTCATGACGCCTTGGTGTGGGGGGGTCTTTAGAGTCAAGAGTAGAATCCCTCCATATTTGGTGAAGTTTGGTTAAAAAATGACTCCCCAGGCCCTAGAGTGATTTCCCATAGAAAACAATGGCCAAATTAGAGAATCAGTTTGGAATTCGGGGAATTCTGAATTTTTTCTGATTCAAGAAAAAAAATTGGATTTACCAAATTTTTCTTCGTGTACATCCCTAATTTTTACTGCTTTGAATAATTCTGAAGCAGTATATAAATGCATGTTTTTATCTATGTGATGTGCCCTGGGCTTTATGATGCCCCCTTTAGTCCTGGTATAAGCTGTGTGACTTTAATAGTGCAATCTTTTCTCAGAAGGAGAAACATGTGACTGCAGAGCTACTGATGCTGCTGATAACGCCATTGGAAAGAAAAATTGATAACAACCCTATTTTATCTATTCATATTAGTACTGGACTGGTTGTGATTTTTTTGTTAGACAAGACTTCATATTAAATACACCTATGATGCACAATGGAAATGCATTGCAGATACTCAAGTTGTTCTCCCAAATTAGCTAGTTGTATCTTAACAGATATGCAAATGTATATCTACATCACCATACTCAGTAGTACATGCTACTAAGCAGCACTACTAGTACACAATGACATTTGGGACTGAGCCAAGTATTCATAAATTAATGGGGCTTCTCCATCATAATACCAGTGAACATGAACAAGTCTTTCCATTCTCTGTCTAGTACTTGGAACATTTTGGTTCCTGACACTGATTTCAAAAGGTGGCTGGGTATGGCCATGAAGAAAGCAAGTATGTTTTTTTTTTTTAAAAAAAACCCAACTGTATATGGTAAAGGATATTAATGAAATGGTTGTTAGCAAGTTTTGGATTACTCATAATTTGTATTTTGGCTCCTCCCTCTAGATGCTGGAAGGAAGCAGTTAGTACTCCCAGAAGTGAAACCAAAAGCTAAAGAATTCTTCTATCTTAAATGTTCACGCTTTTTGTTCAGGTGCTATGGTGAAGTCTATCTAAGGCATTGGATAATGTCTGTTATTTAATTAGATGTGTGTTTGGAAAAAATGAATGATAAAGGGACTATAACAACATGAAGAAATGATGCATTTTCAAATGGGACAGATCCTAAATAAAACTGAGGCACCTACCAAACCTTTTTCACTTGAATTTTTGTTTGAGCTTCTTACTGACTCCTGGATGGCAACTGTGCAGTAGGGAAAAGGGTTTTTTTCCTATTAAAATATTGACAATTACTATTACTAAAATAATAAATGGGTTAATTGCAAAGGGATCTAGTCAGAGGGAAGAAACAATCTTTATTTAGTAGATGAAGCATGGCATTTGTTTTGTTACAGGCACACTGTCACAGAATCTGTGTTGTGTGTATTGCTTGTTAATGCAGATAAGTACTGTACCTACTTTAAATCTTTCTTTTGGCATTCTGTAGTGCGATTTTGACCCTTCTGCATGGTCTTACCATTCTAGAGATACACCTTTTTGCAGCTGAAGCATGTGTGTTCCTTGGCCCCTGTGCTCATTCTGTTGCTGAAAGACAGCTCCACTGCCTTCCCTGAAGTAGATACTTGTCTTTTCGAGTCAGAAATCTGACAAAGGCACAAATTGTTACTCCAGCTTCTGTTTTGTTCCCCTTGGCACGTGATGCCATTTCTCTCAATACAAATTATAGAAGGCACATACACATCTATTTACAAGTGCATAAATATATAAATAGAGATGTAATACAAAAATAAATAGCTATTTTCCTCTGTTTAAAACAATAGTCTCTGTATGGCAGTTTCCTAACTGGTGCTAGGAAGAGTCTCTAAAGGAACATGCAGCGGCAGGCTTTTCAGGTGATTTTCCAAGCTTTGTTCCAAGGAAGTGTCCACTGGGTTTAGGGGACAAATTTGTCTTCTGTCCTGGCTGAAATCTGACCTCTCTATATCTTCAACTGGTACTAGACCAAGGCAGCAGGTGGAATCTAAAAATATAAGGAAGGACAATCAAAAAGTACCCTAGCAGAGACCACCTTTTTTTAAAAAAAGCTCATTCCACTATAAAGGCATATCACAGAGCTTGATTTCTTCCTATACAAGTCTTCCTTCATTTTCCAGATTGAATTTAGAATTATCAGAAAATGCTTGACATTTTATTGTACAGATGAAGACATGTCACTTTTTGGCTAAAGCAATGCCTACACTGGAAGGATGAGTGTGTTCTAGATGCTGCTTAAATATATCTAGATGGACTACAGCAAGTATCTGAAAAATACAGAACTGCTATTTGTGTAGAGCAGGGGTCCCCAAACATTTTGAGCCTGTGGGCACCTTTAAATGCTGACAGTGGATGGTGGGCACAACCACAAAATGGCTGCCACAAGGCTGAACCAAGTACAAAATCACAGGAATGCATAACTCTAATAGTAACTCTTCAAAATTTCAGGAAAAAAACTTAATTTAGGATGCCTTTAAAAATGAACATACTGTTTAAAAATATTTTCCTGTATATGCACAGCTTGTCTTCAGTCATACAGTGAAGATTTTTGTGCTGCGGTGGCAGCTGCTGCCAAAGCAACTTCTTAAAAATCTGCACAGCCAATCCAATGGCCAATGAGAAGCCCTGCTGCACAAAAGCTCCACCTGACCCTGCCCACTTTCCCCCCAAAATTGGTGGGTGCCAGGAAAGTTGTCTGCAGGTGCCATGGTGCCTACAGACACCATGTCGAGGGTATAAAATTTAAGTGGCTAGAAATCAGCATGCCCACCAATTGGGTTCTCCTTTGCAGTGCTGCTTAGTATGACATTACCATCACATTAAAGTCTTTCTTCCTCTGTCTGTCATTAATTTTAGAAAGCATCTTTACAGAACAACACCTTTTCTCCCATGTGCCTACCTAAAGGTATGACTCTCTATGCATACTACTGACCTGTATGAAACACAGGGTCCTTCATGACTTCCACTGCAGAGCTGCCCACCTGGCTTTGTGGTACTGAGTGACATGGGCCAAGGAACTGTTCATGAAGATGAGGGTGGTGGTGATGGCAGTTGTCATGTGGCTCAAGTAGCTGGTGTGTAGAGCTATCAGGAAGCTCGTAGAGAAAAGAACTGTGTTCTGGCCCAGGACTAGGGAGTCTGAGTGGAAGAGAAAGATAAGGCTCTCGTCAACCAATTTCATCTCTTCTAATTGACTGGACAGACGGAAAGAAGACATTTGGCAATGTTTCAGTGAGATTACATTATCATGAAACAACATGTGAATGTTTTGTTTAGAAAATATGTTCCATGTCTCTCTTGGGCACTTAAACAGTGCCCAAGAGAGTTTACAACACACAAAAAATCCAATTATTATTATTAAAAAAATGAAAACCAGACCATTAATAAAGACAAAACAGAGCATTAGATATCAATTAAAACATCTGTGAAACAGCAGCATCAATTTTCAGCATCCCCAACAAAACTCCCTGAACTTCATATTCCCTCAGAAATGAAAATGTTTTAGCCAGACATCTGATGAAAATGAGGAGACTGAATGAGTTGAACATATGGATGGAGGCAGTTCTGCAATGATGCTCATCCTTCAAAACCTATTTAGGGATTTTAAAGTCAACACACAATACTTTGGTTTATGCCCAGCAATCTGGCATGCCCGGCAATTAGTAAATCTGATAAATTATGGAGATTTTTAATAGGCCCCCACAATTACTCTTTCTATTGCATTCAAAACCAAATAATTTCCAAACCCTTTTCAAAAGCAGCCCTACATATTGCAAACTGCAGTAGTCCAGCATGGATATTACTTCAGTTTACAGGAAAGTAGTATATCCCACTGTAAGTACAGTTTAGGGGATTATATCTTTAAAAAATAATGCCTGTATATTTTATTGCATGCAAAAACAAGCTTTCAGCAAACTACAAAATTAAATATGCCAGTTTCCCTCTTCCTGTATTCCAAAGAATACCTATATGCCTATATATATTTCTATATGACACCAATGTTGATAGGGGAGGCCATTCCCATCACTTTCCTGTAGTATTGTATGTAGTCACTGTTTATTCAAGTCTCATAGCTAAGGCCATACCTTTGATGTTCATCTGGAATATTTCCATTTTGCAGTACCCTTCCCTGGAGAAACGCATTGGTCTCATACTGCTGAGAATGGAAAACACGCATCAGAAAAGCAAAAATTTAGAACACAAGAAGTCTTGATTACAGTGCCTGCATATAGGAATATATTCCAGTTTAGGAATGCAGAACCAAGTCTGTTTTTTTCATTATAAAAATTGAGTTCCTTTAGAGAAATAGCCACAGCATATCAGACTAATCCTTTTGGGTTTCTAGAAGCAGATTCCTGCTGAGATCTGTATTTCTACCATCTTGGAGATCCTTATTGGAACAGCCTGCAGTATTATACATTGCCAAGAGTGAAATGCTTTAAAATCCCAGCACATTATGTTAGCTCTTGGACACACTACGTACTTGAAGGTTCTTTTGCTTTTATTCAGTCATTCAGAATCTGCAGATGAAGCATATGTTGTTCAAAACATCTACAACAAGTTTTAGACGTTTCCATTTTAAGATGGGATGGCATTCGTGACAACTTGCTGTCTTTTCACTTTTGCTTTGCAAGGCAAAAGCAACTATGGAGACACGCCAGATGGAATTCCAGCATAGTTCTGCTTGGTATCATTATCAGAGAAGGAAATATGAGAAATACAATCTGCAACATCTACTTTGCCTGGAGAAAGTACCTGATAAACTTCATCTGGGCTGTAATCTCGTGGCTTTGCAGTTGGATATCCTATTGTAGCTGGAGGAAAATGGCCACCAGCACTCTGGTGTGGTGGCAGATGCACACCATTTGCATAACGCAACCCATTGGCACGTGGAGTGGAGACCCCTCGCAGTGGAACCATAGTGTACTGGCAAGATGATACCAGCAGCCCTGCTCCAGGGAAGCCCAAATCTATGGTTTGCTCTGAAACGATAAAGTAAAGAATATACATTTTCAGTTAAGAGGAAAGACTCAATTTTAGCTGCAAGTATAACTGGAAATACTAGACAAATCCACCAAGGAACGTGAAGAAACATGAAGGAAAAGTACTGAAGGCATGGACAGGACAGACTATTTGGGGGGTTGATTACTAAAAGCTGTTTTAGGTCACAGAGCTAATTCAGACTGTTTCAGGCTCACACAAATCAAACCTGATGATATGCACATAATTAAAGTTACGGCAGGATGAATTCATGTAACTTTTCAGGAATGATTCTACGAGTATGTGGGGTGTGAGGTATATTCAGAATAAACCTACAATTCTTGCAGTATCCCCCTTAACTTTCAGTCAAACGGTTTCACACATAACACATTTTTCCAAGTAGAATTTGAGTATCAATGTCACTTACTCTGCTTGGACCAAGCCCTCCAAAGACAAAATGGGATGAAAGCCACAATGATGAGAACGATGGAGCCCAGCACCACTCCTACAATCAAGTATGGCAAATCACTGGAACGAGCTACCATGGCTCCTGCTCCAAGGACATTATGACCACTATTGGGTAGTTGATGTTGCTGAGGGGACACTGTAGATGGTGGAAGGCGTCCAGGCAGTCCCAAAGATTTACGAGCTTTAAGAAGGAGGGGGGGAAATATTGTTACAATATTTACATGTTACTTACACATCTCTAAACTTATCTGTGTTAGCCCTCTAGCTCAGCCTGTTTTACCCTTGACATATCACTTTTCTTTAGCCCATTTCAGAAGTTCTAAACTGGTAGTGCAAACATTCATGAGAGGAGAATTAAAATGGCAGTGGAAATCTCAGCCCTCGGTCTACATGCCTCCATTGGATATATGCACAAACGTGGATACATATATGTTCACACATATGTCTCTCTTCATGCCATCAGAACCTTGCTTTTCATAAGGATAGTTTAGGTGGGGAGCTGTGTTGGCCTGCAGTAGAAAAGCAGGATTTGAGTCCAGTGGCACCTTAGAGACCAACAAGATTTTCAAAGTGTAAGCTTTCAAGAGTCAAAGATCCCTTCTTGGTTTACAAATTTTATTTAAGCTATAAACAGTAAGTATAAAAGAAAAAAAAATCTAAAAAACCCACACTAACGATACATATAAATATGAAATAACAAACAAAACAAACAGTTAATAATACAAAATACAGTTTAGAAAGATAAGAGACAAAAACTAAACTACAAATTGATTCCGATTTTCTCCGCAACAACTATATATCGTTTTCAAGGCGTCGCTTATTCTATGTTAAACATAAGAGCCCTTTTTTTATTGTTCATGATTCTTAATCCATAAATCCAGATATCATCAAATCATTATCTATTATATGTAAAAAGTCTATAAATGGTTTCCATTTGGTGAAGTAAGTTTTGTCACTGACGCAAATTCCAAAACCTTTACCCGCCATTCCTCCTTTGTAGGCAATGTTGGAGTTTTCCATTTTTGTGCATACAATAGTCTTGCTGTCGTAATCATATATAAAAACAAAGTCCCAAAACTTCTTTCCAAAGCTCCCTTCTGCAGACAAGGAAGCTCTGACTCTCAAAAGCTTACATTTTGAAAATCTTGTTGGTCCCTAATGTACCACTGGACTCAAATCCTGCTGCTTTTCGTGGTTCCTAGATCCACAGAGTGCTCTACATATATAAATTGCAATACCCATAAGTTCTAAATAAACGTTCCAATGAATGTGCATAGATTGTGATGGAACAACTTCCCACCATAAATTCTGCCTCTCCCCACAAATGTTCAATCTACCTACTTAGAATGTCTCAAAAAAGTTTTTTAAGATGCAGAGTCAAGATAGTTTGAAGATTCTCTTCCATTCTCTCTCTATTCTCCATATTATCCAGTACATTAAACTTCCTACTTTAATCACATTCATTATGTACCCATATGTGAACATATGTCCCTTTTAAATAACCCAAGCAAAATGTTTATTATTGTAAATATGGTTTTCTTGCTAATCAGTTTACAAGGAGGACCAAATGATTACTACTTACTGCAGGCTTTTCACTTGGGCCATAGATGGCTTCTTGTTCTTCCACAGTTTAGCTTCTCTGATTATTAGCCCAGACACTTATTTTTCCGGTGATCTTGCAGTGGCTATGTATGCATAGCTTTCACCCAATTGTAACTATCAGTGTGATGTGTGCAGAACTTAAATTAGAGGTAGGAGCCCTTAATGAAATCCATATGCACAACCCTGACTCCCATTTTGAGTAGGACAAATCTCCCACCATCTATAAGTATTAGTTAAGGAGACCAGCCTCCGCTGCAGTTTGAGAACTGGATGCACTATTCAACCAGCCTAATGTTTGTTCAAAGTACATTAATAATCTCCTAACAAAATCCACTTATGATATAATATCCACACCAAGTGAATAAAAATTTTATCTTCAAAAAGATCACAGCAACTCGTTACAGTTTCTCTTTGTACTAAGTTGCATTGCCAATAGGACTACGTCTCATGAAGACCTAAAGAAGGCCTTCTGTATATATAATATAAAGCTTCTATTAGCATTAGGTGTTACAACAACTGATAGGCAAAAGATGGCTTTCAAGATGGGCACAAAAAATGAATTTCAGTCATTAGTACTCTTGCCTTTGTTCAGTACACACAGTTTGTTAATTAGTTTCATCTCCAGTTTCATTAATCATGGGCAATGTATTTCTAGACGTCTCATGAATCTCTTCTAAAGCCATTTTGAATAATTCAACAATCGGTGTGTGTTTGTGTGAGTGTGTGCGTGTGTGTGCTCCCACAGCTACCTTTGGTTTCGCAGATCATCACGTTGCTGAATTCACTTTCTCCACCCTCGTTGAAACATTGCATTTTTATATCATATGAAGTCTCAGGCTGTAGATGACTGATGGAATGCCAGTATCGGTCACCTGAATAAGAGGCAATATATTTCAGAGTCACTACTCTCCTATTAGCACCAAAGGATAACGAAGACATATAGTGCAATCCCTATGCAGTGTTACTCCAGTCTGTCCATTAAGTCAATAGACTTAGAACAGAGTAACTCTGCAAATGATAGTGTAGCTTACTGGCAAACACAAGAAGATCTTCTTTGCATAATTGATGCAGAAATGCTAGGAAGAGCTGTTCTGCCACTATAATGTGATGCCCTATTGAAAGTATTTTGCAGTGCAATCCTAAGAAGAATTCTACTCTGTGGAACTTACTTATAACTGCACTACTGGTTTTAACTGTGAATAGCCAAAATGTAGCTGAATCTTGGCATTATCCAACCAAGCAGCCGTTTCTATATACACTCTTTTTAGTGGGTGGCTAGTAGACATTTTTATTTATTTACAACATTTCTATGCCATCTTTCCACCTGAGTGAGGTCCTCAAGGCGGTGAACATCAAAACAGCATTTAATATATAAAATAATTAAATACAAACACAACACCAAAACCAGGGAGGACAACCAGTAACAGTCATTGGGGTTATGCCGAATGAAATGAAAATATCTTCACCCGCTGAAACAATTCTTCACTTTTATTGGCCCTCATCCCTGTTTGTATCTGTTTGTTTATACTGTATACATTTACTATATGTTTTTACTGTATTGTTAAAAATTCATATATACATTTTAAATGCTGTCTTAAGATTTTAAATGCTTTAAAACTTTGATGCTCAATGCCTTGGGGACCCTATTTGGTTGGAAAGATATGCTTTAAATAATTAAATAAAATAAGACAATGATAGAGGGAGACAGACGAATCTCACTGGGGAGGGAGTTCAAAAGTTTTGGATCCACAGCTGAGAAGGCCCTTTCTCAGGCTGCCACTTGTCTAGCCACAGATGGTGGAGCCACATGCAGCAGGGCCTCCAAAGATGACCTGAGAGGCTGGGCAGGTTCATATGCTGACCCCATGCCGTGTAAGGCTTTAAAGGTAAATGCCAACACTTTGAATTGAGCCTGAAAGCAAACTGGGAGCCAGTATAGAACCAGACTGGAAGGATATGGTCCCTACAACCCACTACAGGCAACAATCTGGCTGTAGCATTCTGTACCAACTGAAACCTCTGGACAGTAATCAAGGGCAGCCCCAAGTAGAATGCACTGCAGTAATCTAATTTAGATGTTATCAGGGCATGCACCACAGTGGCCAAATCTTTCCCTCCCAGAAACAGCTGAACCTAGTGAAAGACACTCATATATGCTTCTGCCATCTTTTGATCCAACAGGAGATACGGATCCAGCAGCACCCCCAATCTACAAACCTGCTCCTTTAGGGGGCGTGCAGAAGGTATTTCTGGGTCCTATCTCCTCCCCCTGCCCCCACCAGTAGCTCTTCCATTTTGTTGAGATTAGATTAACGGCAATTAACAGCCAGCTAACTGGCTGTAGGAGCCAGCTAACTAGTAGCTCTTACCTTCAACCACATCCTTTTTGTAATCACTGTCATTATCACTGTCAGTTGGTCGATAATAGATGTAAAAACCATGAATCGGGGTATTGTTATTACTGGCTGGGATGTACTGTAAGGAAGAGTAGAAGGCATAATTAACAAAAGCACAAGTGCTAATTGAAGCAGCTCTTCTATGAGCAGCTGCAGGAAATGTTGTTCCTCAGAACCCTGTAATATTTTCACAGGACCATAATAAAAAAGATCCTGAAGGCCACTCCAACCAGTTCTGCCCCTCTTTCTAGCATCCCACTCTAGTGAATTCCCAATACTTTTTGCAGTGTGGAACAGGAACATGTCCTTCACTAAACTGCACATCAAGGATCAACTATATTATGCATTCATTGTGTTTAGAGAAACTTCCCTCTTTTCTCATTGGATTAATCGGAATGTAGCAAATATACAGAGCCATTTGCTTTCAGCCCTGCTCATAATTTTGGATGAGTGTATGAACTTGAAACATCTGAAGAAGTCATTATGATACCACAATGGAAAATATACAATGCAAAGGCTAGATGAAAGGGAGAACATCATCACTCAACAAGAAATTAAACCCTGGATTTTTGGCAGTGGATGTAGTGGTGGCCACTAGCAAATATGATTTTAAAAGGGGACTGATAGATTAAGGGAGGAGAGCTCCATCAATGGCTGCTAGCTATGGTGATTAAAGAGAACCTCTCCAGACAGAAGCAGTAAACCTTTGAATATCAGTGCTAGAAGGCAGCATCAGGGGAAGGGCTTGGCCAACTATGCTATTTGCCCAAACCAAACTGAAGCAAGGGACACTGTTGCAACTTAGTTCAACAGAACCAGTGCCTTTCATAGCAGGCAGGCACTGAGTTCAGCCAGTAGGGGAACAGCACAGAACAGAAGCATTACTCAGCCATAAGCACAAGGCATTCCTTTGCTTCAGTTTACTACTGTTGGGTTATTTTGCAAGAGTGTCCCTTGCTTCAGTTTGGTTTGGATGGAATGGGTGTGATTCTCTGGTGTGATGTTGGTCCCCTTGCTTCACTTTGGTTCTGGGGAGAGTCCATTCCCATGCTTCCTCTGCTTCAGTTTGGTTCTGTTGGGTTTTCTCTGGGATGAGCTTGCATTTGGAAGTGTGCCTTGGCCGTGGCAGCCTTGCCCCAGAATGTTTCTGCAGTGGGAGTCAGCTCTGACTTCGCCCCCCCCCCAGAAAACAATGGAATGGTTGGAGCACCTTCTTTGGGGGCCCACATAATTGGTCCCTGAGGTTCAATCTTACTGAAATGTGGGCAAACTTTAGATGACAGTCAGGAGTAGGTCCTCTGAAACTTTGGTGGAGTTTGCTTGAAAAATTACCACCCACTGCAAAAAAGGCAGGAACTGCTGTTTCTTTGCAAAGGATTTAAGCCTTGTTTTCCCAATTAATTTGGTAAAAAATTCAGAATACCAAATCTAGTTCGGTATTCACTGTTTTGATCCAAAATACTTGGATTTCACTGAATTAGCCAAAATTCAGTATTTTAATCCAAATACTGATCTGAACTTCACACCTCTAATGCTGGGCTATCTGGACCACTGGTCTGATCCAGCAGGGCACTTCTTATGTTTGGTTAATAGCTTTCTCAAAACACTACTCATAAGGTAGGCCTTGTATCACGTTGTCCTTCCCTCCATCTTCAACCTGCTACTTGCTTAATACCAGATGGAACAAAGGAAGATCACCTTCCGTGGAGGAAACTGACAATTAAAAATAAGGCCATAACAATGGTTAAGTGGGCTGTCTGCATAGCTCTATCTCCTTTCATGCCACCTACATTGCCCCCACCACACTGCCTCTGCTGTCCAAGAGCTCCCTTCCAATTTTAGAGACATCTAACACATTTTCATCCCACCCCTCCTCAGAGGTGTATGTGGTTCTTCCTTCCTGTTTGATTTTCAAGACTATACTGTGAAGTAGCTGAGGGTGGCCCAAGGTTACTCAGTGAGCTGTTGTAGCAGCCTGTGGAAACACTGTGATCATGAAAGATCATCTTAGCCACAAGGTCAATCAAGTCAGGCTGTGTGCAAAAGTGCAAGGGCAGTCTTTTGACATATAATGCAGTTTTTACTGAGCACAGTTGGTTGCATATTAAAAACAAACAAAATCTCAGGTCCCATTCACTGTATTCCAGTTGCAAGCATGGTCCATGCTGCTTACCATCCATTTCAACATAATGGTGGTCTCATTGATGGCATCAGTGAAGGTGATGTATGGGCCCGTAACAGGACGCTCATATGCACGGTTGCTGTAGCCTGATACCACGTATGGTCTAGATGCAGCACTGGGTTCACTCTCCCCCAGTATGTTCAATGCTCGCACCCGGAATTTGTAGGACATGCCTAGAGTGTAGAATGAGAAAACAATGGGAATCAGTAGGGGAGCAATACCTGACCTTGCTAAGGCCCTTGTTAATCTCTTCCTAAAAACTGAGCCGTTCCTTATGAACAGGTGACAGGGACATATTGCAAAGCCTCTGTCTCCTGCCCATGATCTAAAAAAACTTTTGTGTGTAGTTTGGTCCCAGATCTCAAGAGCCTTTTGATTTCTACAGAAAGACCACAAAATGCAAAAAAGCATCTGTTGAACTTCACACCTCCCTGGAAAAGGGACAGATGGAACACTAAAATCTGAAAGTACCCCCTTTCCTCGGCAATGTTTACATCAATGATCATGGTATGAAACCGCTATAAAGAGTATGGTTTATTCAAGGGCCACGACTAGTATGTGCGCTCAGCAAAGAAGGCCTCCTACCCTTCTCCAGTTCTGTAATTTCCACAGAGAGGCGAGAAGGCGGAATGTTGCTTGTGGCTAGCACCCAGTCCCCTAGCTTTTTCAGTTTCCTATATTCCACTCGGAATGATTGAATGGGGAAACCTCCATTTCCCCGGGGGATCCAAGTCACGTAGACAGATGTTTCGGATGCCATTGAAATGGTGGGCCGATCAGGAGCCTCGGGAGCTGTAAGGAATAGAAGAGTCATCTTAGCGGACATAAAATCGAAGAGCTGGATCCAGTAAAAAAATTCTGCTTGTGCTGAAACACTTGTGCAAGTGGAATCACAAGACAAAGTGAGTAGTAGCTGCTTGCATTCAGTCAAACTTCTTAGATCTCCATTTCTCTGGGATCTATAATATAAAGGGAAGAAGGTGCTAGGTGCTGCACAAGGGAAACTGCACTAAGTCTGCTTATGCTTCCACATAAACAGATAAATAGGGTTGGCAGACATCCAACCCTACTGGAAAATCACTGTTTTCCTTGTAACCAATGGAGGCCTCTGCAATCTGTCGCTAAGCTCAAGGGTCTGTATATTAAATGTCTATTCATTGTTAGCATCAGAAATACAACCACATTTACAGTTCAGATGCTTTTATCTACTTATAATCAGATATATGTTTAAAAACATAAGACTTTGACCATTAACCCCTTTAACCACCTTGGCAGCTTCACTGTCAAAGTAACTGAAGGGGGATATTTTTCAGGATTACAAGATGGATTCTTTAAAACGTAAAGCTGGGTGCATCTTCTTGTGTCAGTCTTTTCCTTTCTCTCATTCATGCTTCAAGCTTTTTCAAATTCCCCTTGCCCCCAAACCACCTGCCTTCTACACCCCAAAATCCTTTCTGCCTCAAACCTGACGTGGCCTTACGGGATAGGCGAGTGTTGTCTGACTGATTGCTGCTTCGACTGCTAGTGCCTGGGTCATCCTTCTGAATCTGCTGCTCTTTACTGGCAACAATATCTGGTTTTGGTCGCCGTCCTAAACAAAACAGACACAGTCAGCAAAGCTGGTAATGGACAATGAGGTTTAGAGGCTACTACTTTGATAGACAGCATTCACCACCTTTCTATGGGCACTTACATTTCAAGGACTTCAACAGGCCTTTTGCTAACAGTGATGTGGCACTCTGGAATGCAGAGTCTGTAAGTAAACCTTCTAATTTTCACCTGTTTGTTTCCATGTGGGAAAAGGAAGGATGTACCTTGTATATTTAGACCCTCACATGTGGTGTTATCTACTTTTCCGTCATGTACTTTTATCCTACCGTTTTAACACAAGGAGCTCAGGGCATGGGTCTCTCATGGTTCAGTATTATCCGCTTAAAAAAAAAACCTTTGTGAGGTAAGTTAGGCTGAGACCGAGCAAGTGCTTGACCAGAAGCTACCCAGGGAAATGCCCAAGACCTCACTAGTGCAACCACTACATCTCTAATAACAACAACGTTCAAATTATATAATATTTCTCTTCAAATGATATATTTTCATATTTAATGATGCCTAGACAAAGGATACCTTATCTGTCAGACAACTGCTAGGCAGAAATGTAGCCTTGTCTGATGAATACTTGTAGGAAAAAAGCAAGGAAAGATAATTTCCAGGTAGTACCAGAATCAGTAACCAACGTATGGCCCTTTCCTTACAACAAGATATATCTTTATTGAAAATTCTTAATCTTTACCAGTTCTGAAGGTCACCATGGCTGTCTGGCCTTCTCCAGCACAGTTGTAAGCAGCCATCTCCACTTCATACAAGCTTCCTGGATCAAGTTTTGTTAGAGTGAGACGATGCTGATTGGCAGGGACATTTCTGACTGTCCAGTTTTCTGATGAATTCATGACCTGTTGAAGAGTGAGGAACAATAAATTGATTTCAGGTGAACCTATTTGAAACATTAAAGCTCACTTCTTACTCATTTTAAGGCACTTTACACCATTCTTGTATTAAATTACTACCACTTAAAGGACTCTTTTTGAGCACAAAGCTCTTATTAACAACACACGAGAGCTGGAAAACAAAACAAACGCACACACCATTCTCACTGGCAAACTGGCACAATAATATATCGTAGGCACTCCCCAAGTGGGTGGAAAATATAGGAAAATAGCTGAGAATATCAGCTGTTTACTATTCCAAAAATACATTACCACAGCAGTCAGTATTATCAATAACTGGGGGGGGGGGGGGGAGAGGCAAGATTTCCAAGGATTCTTCCTCACACTGTACTTTGCAGTTCCCAGGCACAATGTCTGTGCGCCTCCCTCAGGGGTGTGAGATCAGCACCTTACAAAACATTACAGTGCTGAAGCCACCTAACCGAAATTAGTCCGGTGGTATTTTTTAATGATGGAAAGCTGTAATTTGAAACAGACTCAGTTCTGTTCTGGTACTTGGGTGTGTGGGTTTTAAAAATATTTTAGTGCTAAACAGTCTAAACAATTTAGTGCTACTGAGTCTAAACAACTGGCCCAATCTAGATCCAATGCAACTGGCCTCATTTGAAAACTAGTCATCGAAAATGGAGATCCACATCCCCAACTGCATGAAAAGAAACATGCAGGCAGTTCAATGAGCATCCTGTATCTACAGAAAGCCTACAAGAGCAGGCGACTCTCTCCTTCTAGATCAGGCAGGATACTCCTTTTAAGAGAGGCCTTTGTTAAACATTCCATGTTTCAGTTGAGTTAAACATGAAGATCCATCCATCTCCAACAGGGGAAAGGTCTCTCAAATCTTGACCCATCTTTAAGCTCTGACCTGCCACTCTAATAGTTTTTCCAGCAGATAGAAAGCATTCCAATAAAATCCTGTTGTGCAAAGATTATGGTGACATGAGGATCATCCATCATCCTTGAATATCTGAAGTTGACAGACAGGGCCTGTAGAAGATCCCTAAGGAATGTTACATTCAGAATTGCAGGAAGGGAGGGAAGGTGGGCAGAGAGACTGAAACTGCCATGGAGCAGGGCTGTCAATCTCCATGTGGGGTCTGGAGATCTCCCAGAATTACAACTGATCTCCAGACTACAGACTTCCGTTCTCCTGGGGAAAATGACTACTTTAAAGGGTGGACTCATTATGCCCTGCTCAAGTCTATTCCCACAACCCTACATGGGGGAGTGTAGCTTTTTATACTAAATTGAGGTAGTGAGTTCTGTTATGTATACAGCTAAATTTTGTGAATCTTGGAATACCAGTATTTGGGTCCCATATATTTCTGGAAATATACAGGAATATCCAGGGTTGGCATTTTAAGGATCCCAGGCCTGCCTTTTCCCCTTTACAGGCTTCCTGGGCAACAGGAGGGGGAAGGAGGCATCTCGCCCAACCCTGGGAAGGCGGCTCCTAGCCTGCATGCATCTTGCCCAGGCCAGGGAAGGTGGCTTCCAGCAGGCACGAGTGGGTGCAAGGCCCCAGCAGAGCTGTGGACCTGGCTGGCTCCTTCTTCCCCCTCTCCTTTGTGAGGGCAGGGCCCTTTTCAAGTGCTTTTCCCACCCTCCCAGTCTGCACCCCTGCAAGTAGTATGGCTGGGAGCAACTTACAGAATGGGCCTCAATTCACTTGAAACTTGGGGGCCTTCAGTGGATAAAAAAAACTAGGTTCCCTCCAATTTTGTTTCATTTGGTTGAAAAATAGCCACACCAGACCCTTCCCCAGTCCCTCATGAGGAATAACGGAATCCAAAAGATTCCAGAATCCTGGAAACACTAAACCATAATCCTGAAATGGTATTGGGGGACCCAAACACCACAAAATTCTGGTATTTATGCTCTTCCTGAAATTTGAAAAATACCATTTTTCCTCAGACACACATCCCTAGTTCCTATACCCCTACATAAACCCGCTGCAGCTATTTCTGTCTTTAAGCCCATGATATCACACCCCTTTTCCTATACCTCTTTCTCTCTTGAACACAGAACATAGTCCTAAAACCTATGCTGCAAACACATTTATATGGGTCCAAGGTGATTCGATGCAAGCCAGTCCTTACCTCAGGGAACCTTTGTACATGTTTAATAAATTTCTGCTATAATCTTGAATTACTAGATTGCAAACAAGTCTAACAGTGCAATCCTAAACAGAGTTACTCCAGTCTAAGCCCACTGATTTCAACGTAACTCTGCTTAGGATTGCACTGAAAATTATTTAACTAGCAAACAGTGCATCAGAGCACTCTATAAACAGTGAAATATATCCCCAGTGAGTAACATGCCACAATGTATTTATTCTTGTAATAAACTCTGACAGAGTCAGGTCTATTCACAGTTTTGTTAAACCTTCCCCTATTACAAAGCTCATTTTGATTATCTTGTTAGTTACCAGTCACACAAGTGTCAGCAATGTATGGGTTAATATGAAGTGGCCCCATCTGTAAAGACGTTTAAGGCACAATAAAGTGTCTCCAGCTGAGAAGTTGCTCTATGCTGGAAACATATTAGTACTAAGTGCAGTCACCCATGGTGACTTCTCCTAACCCATGAACTTTCCAGGTGAAGCTCTGGAAAAAAAGCAGCCACCTAACCAACCCCCAAACAAACAAAAGTACCAATTCCAAGTCTAAAATGCTGGGATACCGTGTTAGTGTGGAATCAGTACTTGGCCTGTGATTTTAACTGGTATTCTTATTTTTTTAAATGTATTAGTTCAGTCTCCATTCTTGGAGACAATAACCAGGAAGTCTCTTACTTTTGCCTGTTCTACTTAAGTACCAAGAAGAGTTCACAATTAAGTTTCACAAGGATGAGAAGCACAGCAGTGCCACCCTAAGCAGTTACCTTCTTCTAAATCCATTGACTTAAAGGCCATTGAAGTCAATGGGCTTATAAGGATGCACTGTAAGAGGGCAATAAGAATGCAAACGAAACAGCCAAGCCAAGCAATGTATATCATATCCACAGCGCAGTGTACATTTTGAGTTAGCCACTGCCCACTGTCACCTCCTCCAGCAATTCTGCAATCTTTTCCCTCCTGCTGATTCTTCAATCTAGCTTTCACCTGAGCTATCACATCCCCATAACAGTTCCTTGCTAGCACACAGGATAAGAGGCTTGTCCATCCAAAGGAGGAGTCTATGTAGATAGCAGAAAAGCATAAGCCATACAGACCTCTTCCACAGAGAAAGTAATTCAGCAAGTGATATCACAATGGATGGCACACAAGCAAGAAAAAGAACCCCAGAAAATGCTAACCTTGCGATGTTTAACAAGGTAGTAGAGGACAGGGGTTTTGCCATCATGCCGCGGTTTCCACACAAGATCATAGGAATCTGTTTTAGTTGTCCGGGGAGAGCTAAGGATGACAGGTGCCTCAGCTGGAGACACAAGGCCTTTGGCAGTGCACTGGACAGAGACTGCTGGTGTGGTGGGCCTGGGCCTCAGCACGGCTTTATCTTTCAGAATTTTTTCATTGTTGCTGAGTCTGTTGGGCAACACAGCAGGCTGAGCTGAGTCTGTATCAGTGTTCTGTTGTGGCTTCAGTGTTGGTTCTGGAAGAAAGTAAGTGGAAGGTCATGTTTAATGTTTGTGCACTTTAAAAAGGCCTAATTTCTTAAAACTGTCATTCACATCCTACAACCAGGAAACACAAACCTCAAATAGAAACTTTATCACTGATACTCTATACCAACATATCTAATTCTCAGTGTGGCCCCATATATATATATATATTGTGAAGGGTCAAATCCCCATGCCAAATGATAGGAGTGCCTGTAGCTTTAAGAAACAAATGCCATTACTGACTGTTGCTAAATAAACAAAATAGTATTGCCAGCCTTCAAGCCTTGGTTTCTGAAAATAAAAGGCAGGAGGAGGGGACAGAGTACTTTCCAGAGCAGTTTTGGCTTTTCAGGGAGGACTGATTGGGTCCAGACACACCAGCAACCACTGGTCACTCATTACTACCCAACCTACATGACACACCCAGGTCCAGCCATTTGCTATTGTTCAACAACAGTCACCCCATAAAAGCCAGTGTGGTGTCGTGGTTGGAGTTTCAGACTAGGATCTGGGAGAACCAGCTTTGAATCCTTAGTCTGCCATGGTGCTCAGTGAGTGACCTTGGGCAAGTCACACACACTCAGCCTAACCTACCACACAGTATTGTTGTGAGGATAAAATGTAGGAGGTGAAAAAGATATGAGCTGTTCTGGATCCCCTAACCCAGACAGAACTGCACAACTCAGCAGCTTTTCCAGGAAGAGACTGCCCAGGCTGGGAAAGGAGGCAAACTGAAGACCCGGAGGCAGGGGGGAGCAGATAAAGGTAGGTCAGCTGGTAAGTGGGGAGGAAAGAAAAAGCAGGATATGGGAAGAGGCAGTAGGGAGTTTCAAGGAAAGGAAAGAGGAAATAGTGGGGGAGGTGGAAAAGAGATGTCCCCTGCAAGTCCTCGCTGGTCCCCACCTTAATAACTAAATGCTCACTGTCAGTTTGATGTTATGATTCCTACATGAAATAAAAACATGCCTACATAGCCAGAGAATAAAAAGCTGGGCACCAATACTACACAGCTTTACTACCAAATGGAAGACAAACAAGCAGGCCTCGCTGGGGACCATATCTTTCAGCAATAAAAAAAATCTTTCAGATATAGGTATGCTTTTTGCGCTAGGGAACTTGAACACTTCTAATAAATGCTGGAAATGTAGGAAGCATGAGGGCTCCCTCTATCACATGTGGTGGTCGTGTGAGGTAGCTAGGCAGTTCTGGGGGGAAATAATAAGAGAAATGAGTGAAATTTTACAGTTTCAAATAAATAAGAACCCAGAACTCCTGCTGCTAAACTTGGGAATGGAGGGAATTCCAGCCCATCATAGGACGTTGACATTTTATATGACTGCAGCAGCTAGACTTTTGTATGCGCAAAAATGGAAAGTACAAGAAGTGCCAACTATTGAAGATTGGATCTACAAATTGCTGTACATGGCTGAAATGGACAAGATGACAAGAAAACTGAGAGATCTGGACTCAGGGCAGTTTAACACAGACTGGGAGAAGCTGAAACAATATTTGGAGAAGAAATGGGAAGTGGGAGGAAAACTGTGGCAGTTTGAGAACTACTGAAGTATAATAAAAGTATAAAAGAGAGGGGTGACTTTACCGGGGGAGGAAGAGAAATGTGAATTTATAAGCAGTTAGATTAATTGATTGAGATATATAAAGATATGCAAAGATTAATTGATAGAATATTGATAGAGAATAATTAATGATAAGGTTTAAACATGAGGATCGAGTAATTAAATATTTTCTCTTTTTGATAAGATTTATATGCACCAAACTGAATGCATAGAAGAGTTAAATAGATTGTTTATGTGAGTTATATAGAATTACCATAAAAAGATGAAATGAGTAACATATAGGGAACAAATCAAATTGTTTGATTTAAAGGTGGAAAATTTTTATGGTCTATGACATAGGTTTATGATATATAGAAATATTCAAAATTGGAAAATGGGATAAATTGATTATCTAAAGACGTACAGTTTGGGCGTATAATAAGTAAAGGAGTTAAAGATGTACTGCTTAATATAACGGAGAATGTATAGTTGTTTTAGACAGAGGACTTTAATATAAGTAAGGGAAAAGGGACAGAGGGTGGGAAAGCTGTTGGAAGTCAACAAAAAGGGGGGGAAAGGGAGGGGGTTAGAAACGAAAAATCAGGGGAAAATTGAATGTAATGTAAAAATAACAATGCTCTAACCCAATAAAAAAATTTTCAAAAAAAAAAAAAAAGATATAGGTATGCTTTTAATAGAATCCCCCATTTTTATATTACACAGAAAGGCTATTCTGGGTACCTAGTCAGGGTACCTCTAAGCACTTGGTGCTATGACCCCTCACTGCTCAAAATTAAATCCAAACATTTGTCTCAACAACATCCACTTTCTACATGAATTAAATTGTCTGCACATCTGTACAAATGTGACCACTTTACTAATTGTACTAGAGATGGAAAATCTGGATTTCTCCAGAATTTGGGATATTCCAATGGGGGATTAGATTGCAGAGATCAAGGAACAAGGAAAAAATGTCAAAAAGGAGAGAATACGGGGGTCAAAGGAATGTTGATTTAAAAGGGACAGTCAAAGACAAAGTACAGCAATTCTTCTCCCTTACCACTGGGTGCCCATTTCAAAGCCCACCCGAGTTTCTGGAATTTCATCACGAAATGTGCAGGTCTACAACATACTAAAAATGAGAAATTTGCTATCATAAGGTGCTTCTGAACCAGAATCTAGCTTCTGTGATATATGACATGATGGAAACATGAGGAGCATGCACTGCCTTAGGTATTTCCATGCAAACCTGCTTAACCTCACTAAAAACTTACCCGGACGGGCAGTTTTCAGCTGTACCATTGCTTGAGCACTCCCAACTTCATTCTCTGCCATGCACTGGTATATCCCTTCATCCTCAGGCCCCACACTGGAGACCCGTAGGGCTCTGTGAGATAGCTGCATTCGATGACTGGAGAAGAGAGGCACCGCATTACGAAGCCACATGACTGAGGGCTGGGGGTTCCCTCGTACCTTGCAGGTGAATTTTGCACTCTGACCCCATGCGATGATTTGCTGTGATAGTTCCATGCTAACCTCTGGTGGTTCTGAAATTGGAATACATTTCAAATTATTTGGGGATAGGTATAAGACGAACATCTTCTGCAGGCAATGAATTATTTGCTGCTGTCATGAACATGTGTTACAAACAGAGATTTATGAAGATGGTGATGCTCAGAATTACATTCCATTGCACACTATCATTTTGCCTGCAGCTCAAGTCCCCCATAGATAGCAGAGAATTTATCTCTTAGATGGTCTATACATTTCAAAAGCTATCCTTGGGAGACGGTGATTTGCACCCCACTATTCTAATCTTGAGACTGGAAGTTCAAGACCTGAAAACGAATGCTTCCATCTTTTCAACAAATCCTATCAAATGCTTCCCAATCTATTAGGAATGCTTCTTAATCTTATTTCTGAGACAAGAACCCTCCCCAGACATGTTATTTGCATTCCAATTAAGAACTGATGCCTGTTCTTCACAGTGTATTCAGTCTTGCTTACTGCCTGTATAAGTGAATATATTTTTTTTGGTTTATTTTGAGAATGTATATGTGTGCTTCTCAATAAACAATCCTGTTTTAATCTTCTAGTGCTTGTTTGGAAAGGCAAGCCATTGGCTATGTCCTTTCCTAAGCCGCTTGTATTGTTTTGCTAATTTATTATATTTTTTAAGTGCCTTTCAGCCTAAGGGCAGTATATGAAGTGCACTTCATCCAGGGCTCCCTCACTTTCCCTGCAGTATAGACTCAAGTTAACAGCAGATCCAAAGCAGTACGAGAGCTGAAAGTCACCTTGGATCAAGTCCCAGTCAGCTGTAACATTGGTTCCATGCACAAACCAATGCTCAGGCAAATGGCTCTTTAACCCTGGTGCATTGATCTGGTTATCATCTGGGCCATCTAACCTGTATGAATCCAAAGGCTGAATCTTCTAGACAATGCTATTCTTTGTCCATAACATATACTGAAAAACTCATACCATTTTTATGTCTTCTCTTTGAATTTGGTCATGAAAGCCTCTCTATATTCAGTTAAGATTCTAACATGTTATTAGAACTTCCTACCTTAGAGAAGGTACATTTTAAGACTTCTGTAAATAATTGGAAGTCATTTGGCTTCATGAGCAGCTGTGCTGTCAATCAATTCTTCCCTTGATAAAGCAGCAGTTCTGCCTCACGGAGATCTTGAGCCTCCAACTTTATTGGATGCCTCTTACTGAAAGAGTCTGCCAACCTGAACTCTGTTTTTCTTTTCTAGATGATTTAGGATCTCAGTTGACAATGTATTTTTTTTTACAACAGACATATTTTCAAGTGAGAAAGGGCCAAAGGACCAGACCCACAAGCCAAGGCTCAGGCAAACGACTCTTTAACACTTTGTGTTCCCCCCTAGTGTAAATGTAACTGAGGCTTTGGTAGCCCTCTTCCTATAGGACCTTGATTGTTCGCTGTTGTTGCCAACATTCTTGCCTCTGGCATGGGGTGAGCTGCAAAGCTTATAATAACTGAAAGCCTTTGTCAAAGCCTCTCTTACTATTCAGACTACAGGAAAGGGAGTTAAAGTGCCATTTCCTGATGCCTCTGATGGGGAGAAAGTGGCTGATCAGAGGTCAAAGGTTATGCTGGGGAACCAGATGGGAAAACTTTGGGGAATGGATTTGGCCTGCAAGCCTCCAACTGCCAATCTCTTGTCTAGTTGTTCTTTACAACTGGGGAAAAAATCCTTCACTGTGCTAATTTAAGGATACCAGGGAGCAAAGAAAAAAGTGAAAAGGTGGCAGCTACTGAAGTTAGGGCCATGAATGAAATTTAAGTTGGCCATGTGAAGCTTGTGAGCAGTTCTGAAAAATGACAATTCTGAAAAATGACAAGTATGTGGGATCACACATAACAGTCTCTGAACTAGAGCAGTAGCTACTATATTAAGAGAAAGGAAATGTCATCTGTACTCACCAAACACTTGAACATTGTAGAGTATGAATGCTGCTCTGCTCTCACCCACTCCATTGTCAGCCATACAGCTGTAGGTCCCTGAGTCTTCCTCGCTGATCGTATCAATTAAGAGATTGCTGAGGAGGAACCGTGTCTTGTTGTAGCCAGACACACTGGAACCATCCTTAGCCCAAGTGACACGTGGAGGCGGAATCCCACTAGCCACGCATTCCAGGATGAGAGTTTGGCCTTTGGTGACAATGATAGTCTGAGTCTCAGGGGGATAAATTATTCGAGCTGCCTCAGATGTTGAGCCTAGAGCAAAGGGAAAGATCAATGGCAGAGAAGTAAGACCTTCTTGATCAAGATCAAGAAAATGTACTGCGGAGGCAGAAAAGCTTCTTGTGGCCAAATAGCCATGAAATGGGATATCACAGCAATGTTACATTAACAGAAGGTGCAGGTGAATGCATATTTTAACCACGTCCCTCTCCAGATCCCTGGGTTCACAGGACAGCTGTGGATAAACAACCACATAGGTCTTGTAATTTCAGGAATCAACTCTCCCAGGGTTTGGAAGGACTGCTGGAGGGAGTGGAATGCTGTGAAAATTTGCACTGCTTCTGCAGATATATTTCTGAGTCCAAATCATGGTGGTGTGGTTTCAGCAACAATTCCATCAACTATTTTAGAGCCCAAAGTAATATAAATATTTTAAAATTACCAAATGCAATGGAGAATATACAGTAAAAATGTTCACTGATAGGCTTCCACTTCCTGGACTGGTGATAAGGAGAAAGGAGATTGGCAGGAGGGGTCTGGGGCTAGCTGAGTCTGACAGGCTAGTTTCCCATTTTCCCCTGCCTGGTACCAAATTTGATGTCCTTTAGGTGCCTTTAGGTGTGGGTATTATCTTACAACTGATATAATTGAATAGGAAAATATATGAAAACCCATAGAAAAAGATGAAGCGGTGAGTGGAGCCCCCTTTGGCTTCCCTCTCCCTGTAGATATAGGCCTTATTTCTAGAAGGACAATCATAAGAAACAAAGATGCAGACAGATCAGATGCCTCTTGAAATACCACAATGCAAGGCAGAAACCATAAGCAACAACTAACAATAGAGACAGGTGTCATAAGCCAGAAAAACAACTTAAAGAATGAGCAACTTTTAAAGCAGAGCGCTTGCATCGTTAAACCTGAGTGGATTATTTTGTACAGAGTACCAATGTATAGAGACCCTGACCTGGACAATCCAGATGAGCCTGATCTTGTCAGATCTCAGAAGCTAAGCAGGGTTGGCCTCCATTAGTAATTGGATGGGAGACCTCCAAGGAAGACCAGCATTGCAGAGGCAAGCAATGGCAAACCACCTCTGTTAGTCCCTTGCCATGAAAACCCCACCAAGGGTCGCTATAAGTCAGCTATGACGAGGGCACCCTCCACCACCACTAATGTATAGAATGCACATCAAAACAAAACAAGCTCTCAGACATGAAGGGCAAGCATAAAATCTCAAAATCTGCTTACAATGAGAGGTTTTGGTAACACCAGTAAAATGGGATCATAAGTCAGCTTTGAGCAGAGGCTCCTAAATATCCAGGAGGGGTGACTTACGTCTCACACGCAATCTCTCACTAGACACAGATGTTTTGACTTCCTGCGTGACAGGGTTATAAGCTGCACATTTGTAAGTTCCCTCATCTTCTTGGCTGGCATTAACAATCTGAAGATTTCCAGATGGCATGATCAGATAGTTATCTGTTAAGGTAAAGCAGAGAGTAAGAAGTATACAACATCCAGAGGTAGGGAACATGTGTACTGACCACTCTCTTACATGTTGTAGGCACGAACTGAACATTACATATGGCAGCAGTAGCAGGAGAAGAAGGTTTCAACTACATCTGACAAGACAGAAGAAAGAAAATGATGGATGATAGAAGGAATGAAATGAAAAGGAAGTTAAGAAGAAATCAGAAATGACAATCACACAGGTTGGTACAATAAATAGAATAAAAAATTATGCACTAAAGTATGAGGTAGGCATATTTAAACTTGACAGCTAGAATCAAGTGGCTAACAATTTGTTCTGAATTTTAGAAGTAGAGAACAAAAGCTCAGCAAACACAAGTAGAGAGAGCTCAGAGACAGAACATTACTGTAGTTCATCTCAACTCATATAAACATAATTGCCACACTGCGAAACACTTCCATACTGCCATAAGAAGATGCCATGGAGGCTGGGCAAATGCTTTCAAAGGAGTTATGCTGGAGGTTCAATTCATATGCCGCCACAGCGGCACAGGACAGGATGACAGGGAGGCAGCTCTCACGCCACAGAGATAATGTGTGAATTGGGCCCCAGTGATGATAACGAAAAGACAACAAAGGGAGGAACACAGAAGGAAGTTTTCAGCTTTGAAACTCTGAAGAAGAAGACGGGTGATCCGTCTTAGTGTTGCCAACCACCTGGAGAATAAGCTTTGTCCCTTTAATGGAAACATAATGGGATATTATTTACCACCATGCCATGAAAAGGTTCAGCTTCTCATTTCTACACATTAAGCCTCCATTACAGAGACAGGACATTTGAGAAAAAGGTAAGCCCATAACTAGTCATCATACTTTTTTTCTCATAGAATGTCCAGAAAATTTGAAACACTATATTACATTTTAAAATGCTGTTTTAGGTCTCACTATATGATACCCCAAGTTAATTCCCTTTGCACCTGACTGTGCCTTTGGGATGGGTAACGTTTATTTATTTATCTCCTTCATTTGTACACCTCTTTTCTCCCAGTGGGTACCCAAAGTGGCTTACAACAGTCTCCCTATCTCCATTTTATCATGACAACAACCCTGTCAAGTAGGTTAGGTGGGGAGCGTGTGACTGGCCTAAGGTTATCCAGCAAGCTTCCATGGCAGAGTGGGGATTCAAACCTGGGTCTCCCAGATCCTAGTTCGACACTTCAACCACTACACCAAACTTGTGTTACTGGCTCTCAACCAATAGTGATGGGGTGGGGGGATGGCTTGGATGCAACAGAGGATTTCCATACTTGGAAAATGGGACAATTTTAGAAGATTCGTACTCTTGCTTCAGACCTCTGACTCCCCTCTTGTTATGTTCATGAGTGAATCTTGTCTCCTCAGAGCAGCATTTTGGGAGTATTTTGAGCTGCAGTAACAGGCAAGAAAGTCCTGTTTGATTGGCGGAAATCCCTTCTGTCTGTGGACTTTACAGCTGGATCCACAATAGACCTCAGTCACAGCCAAAGGAAAGGCAAAACTGAGAAAGTGAGAAATAAAATTAAAATAATTTCTAGCTGTTTCTCCTTCCTCAGTCAACCACAACTCACCTCTGGAGGCCTCTAGCCATTCTTGTTTCACACTGTAGCGAACCTGTGCCTTGGGATGGCTTTCAGGAAGATCACAAGCTATCACAGCTGTATTTCCCTCATCAACTTCTATCACATGCTGGCCATCATATTTGAAGTCTTTGAGATCTGTTAAGAGGACATTCAAAGGATCTTGTTAAGAGAACAGTTAACCTATCCATGGGGAAAAATCAACTCAAAGGTGAACAGCCATGAATGACTTCAAAAGAATCTCCAGAGGAATGGTGCTCCAGAGTTGTGTATTTGTTATGGAAATTAGGAAGACTGCACACTTTTTATTATACAACCTCATCTACCCTTTTGAAACCTCAAGAATCACAGTGCCTGCAGCTGTGTTTGTTGATTCTCTGATGTTATGGCTATGCTTCCTCATCTGCATGAGCACTATAGAGCCAAAAAGAAAAGAGAACCTGTATATCAACTTTATGTGAAAGTTAAATCCCACTGAGTTCTGTGGAACTTACTTCCAAGCAAATGTGATCAGGATTGCAGTAATGGTTGGTTTGTGTTTATAAAACTTTTAAAAACTTCTATTGAGGTTTAATGCAAACACCTTATAACCCAAAATTAAATAAAGGAAAATGGAAGTGTGGGATTCCCAGCTTCATCTTTTGTTATTGTTGCAAAGTTGGGTAATCATTTGCAGGACACAATCAATGGGAGACAGTGGTGCAAAAGTCCTCACCCAACTAGTTTTTAATTTATTTCCCTATCTGGACTCAAAATCAGATGTGCGCCTGACTGTAAGGACAAAGGCCCGGGGATGTTTTTTCATAGGTGAATTAGTAGGTACAGGCAGTATTAAGCACCTTTCATATTTGCCTTCCAGTCTTTCCCTGCATGTGCTATTCCTCCTACCCAGCCCTCACGTTCCTGTTAGAAATATGTGGGTAGTGTTACCTGTTAGCTAACCTAACATCTAGTTTTGCCTAAGTTTAATTTATTTCAATGCCAGTTACAAAGTTTGCTTAGGAGTGCCACTTCTTTATCATTGCTGCTTTTCAGTGATCTGAAGCCATGATCCTGTTTCTACTTTGTACTATAAATGTATAGAGCCACTGCACAAAGACTACCAACTTCAAGGAAAAATTACATCTCATCCCTCCAAGTTGGTGAATTTTCAACAGAAACAGATTGCACAGCCTAGCTGAATATTTGATCTTTCTGTTTATTTTTCTGACTTTCATTATTCTTCATGCAATCTAATGTCTATGCCAAGGGCCAAACCCTTCTAAGTATAAATCAGTGCTGACTTCTTGAAATGGTTCTGAAGAAATCTAATTTAGAATAATCAAATGATCAAAAATAATTCATTCTGACACTTTGCAAGATATGTTTCTCTTCTGACCACAAGGAATCCCAGCCCTCAGCATAAAAACCAATTTGTATTTGATGTCCTTTTTTGCATGAAAGTACAACAATCAGCTTTAAGTTGAAGTTTAATGCTATATGATTGGCCTCAACTGAGTGGTTCACAGGTCAATGCCAACAAAGAATATAATTAAATTCTTACTAGAGATAGTTAAACCTGTTAAGACATACAGTGACCACAGTACCAAATGTCCAAATTTTGCATCACAAATCCTGATTCTAATTACAACTGAACTTGCTTCCAAGTAATCATATGCAGACATTTTTTTTATCTCTGAGTGAGGCAATCATATCCCAGACAAACTGACTACAATTGGATATTTAATATAGTTCCTGGGAAGTCAATCATCACTCCAAACATCACTCAAAGAAAACTGAAAGTGTTGAGCTGGATGGCTTAAGACAAACTTTATTTGTGACTATATTCAACAGAACAGGCCCATTCCAGTTAATGGAGCTACTTCTATGCAATTTGAAGTCTATGGACTTTTCTGTTCACTTTTCTCCACAGAGAATACTCTTATCACGGGACAAAGGCTCTTTTTTTGTTACTGTTCTTCAGGAGGACAAAAGGATATTCTTGATCTAGAAAGATGACAAAAGTAGTTCCTTGTCCAATGAAGATTTTATGATCTGTCTAGCTCATGACTCTTAGCTTGGACTGCAGCACATTTTCAGGGCCTTTGCCAGAGATGCTGTAAGGGTCTGACTGTGAGCCACAAATCTGCCCCCCTGCCCCCCCCCCGGGCATTCACACTTCAACAAGGGGCTCCCAAATGCAGCTGTGCACCTCCAATCTTGGGCCGTGAGCATGCTTGTTCATCTTCATTTTTAAAATAAATGAATTCCAATGGCAATACCTGCCCTAACGTTCCAACATGAAGATGTTGCAAACAGCTACAGAACTGCAAACATAGCTGTTCTTACAAAAATTATGCCAGAGAGCAAAGGGAAAAAGATGTCTGAATGAGTGGCTAGACCAAGACTTCTTTGTCTGCTGAACTAGTTTTCTGTACTAGTCCCTGGGCTCATACTGTTTTTTAGGAGCTAAACAGCTAACAGAGAGGTCCTTTAAAAGTAAAAATGAATATACCAGATTAAGAGGGTATGGCTCAAGTTTCACAGAAGAAGCCATTTGATGTGACACCTGTGTCTGCTTGCTTCCCTGCCAATACATTTGAGAAATCCATTAGGAGGAAATGTTTGCACAAGCTCTCACCACAACTACCCCCACCCCCCACCCCCCAGTCCTCCTCCCTTTCCTCCTTCCACTGGCTGTTTCCGTTACTCCATCAGCACTTCTTAACCGTCTATACAGGATTTACAACAAAATCAGATGGCCTAATGAAAACTTCTTACGATATTCTTCAATGAAAACCTTATCCTTTACTACCACATGTTTCACCATGTCCATTCTCCTGTCCCAGTGAAATGTACAGGGTCTAAGAGACATGATGCCATCTTTATCCATGCCTTAGTATGCAGAGTCCAAGAGCCTGGGTGACTTACATACAATTAACTTTTAGAGCAATTATTTACAAAGATAGAGCTACACTAGGGGATGCCATTTCTGGATTAGAAGATAAGGTTCACAGAACTATACTGGTGAGTCCCCTTATTCAAAGAGCAAGGAAACTACTATTTCACAGTAAAGATCTGGATGAAGGAATCATGTTCTCCATTACTAAACATAAAATCCAAGTCTATAAGACACAGAGGAGACCTAAATACTATCCATCTGTGTCAGTCTTTCCTTTTAATTTTTAATGTAATTCCAAGAGATCAAAAATTACAAATAAACAGGAACCAATTAATAAAACAGCCCATTAAAAAGAAAACTTTCCCTTTTTTAGTGTGATACTCGTGAGTAGAGATGGGCACGATTGGAATCACGATGTGAAAAAAACCCCGATAATGGCGTTTGCGCCATCGGGACTCAGCTAATCGGTTCCGTCCACGGTGACCGATCCAGCATTTGGGGGGGGGGCTTGATCGGGGGGGGCATCGTGATCTAATCGAAGAGCCAGACACTCAGGCGCCAATAATCTATTCCCCTAGCAGCGGAGCCAGGAGAATGCCTGAGCTGTGTTTGCCCTCCTTCTGTCACCCTGGAAAACCGAATGGAAGCCCAGCTTTCCTTGATTAGCTGGCTTCCTTCCAACCACGGAGCAGCAACCCAGGGGAGGGAGGGGGAAGGGGGTGTTTTGAAGCCATGGGCACAAAGGTTTTTTGCTTTTTAAAAAAACGGGGATTTGTAGGAGGAATGGGTATTTTTCTGTCTGTCACTCTCTGTTTTTAACCTGCTTTTAAAACACTGTATTTTGTGGGAAAACCTCATTCACGGTTCTGAGTGTGTGTTTAAAATATGCTTTTTGAAGACTGGCTGCTTGCTTTTAAAATTGGGTGGAGAGGAACGGAGGATTTTGTCCCTGCTTATTTTTAAAAAGCTGGATGAAACGTTGACGGGGTGTCTCTCTCTATTTGGAGAGGCAGGGATAGATCCCCCCCACCTCTGCTCTATGTGTGTGTGTGTGTGTGTGTGTGTGTGTGTGTGTGTGTGTGCGTGCGTGTGTGTGAATCAGGGCCGGATCAACGGGGGGGGGAGGGTAGTCTGCCCCCAGCGCCGCCAAAGAGGGGGTGCCGGGCGCAGTTGCCAGCCCCAGGAGCGCGCCTGGGGAAAGTTGAATGGCGCGGGCGGCCTCTCAGCCACCCGCGCTGCCTTTTACCTTTCCCACAGGACAAGGGGCGGCCGGCTTGCGGGAAAAGCAAAGGGCAGCGCAGGTGGCTGGGAGGCCGCCCGCGCCGTTCATCTTTCCCCAGGACAAGGGGTGCGCGGGCAAGCCGGCCACCCCTTGTCCTGGGGAAAGGCAAAAGGCAGTGCAGGTGGCTGGGAGGCCACCCGCGCCGTTCGTCTTTCCCCAGGACAAGGGGCGTGCGGGCAAGCCAGCTGCCCCTTGTCCTGGGGAAAGGCAAAAGGCAGCAAGGGTGGCTGGGAGGCCGCCTGCGCCATTCGCCTTTCCCCAGGACAAGGGGCGTGCGGGCAAGCCGGCCGCCCCTTGTTCTGGGGAAAGGCAAAAGGCAGCGTGGGAGGCTGGGAGGCTACCCGCGCCGTTCGCCTTTCCCCAGGACAAGGGGTGCACAGGCAAGCCGGCCGCCCCTTGTCTTGCGGGGCAGGTGAATGGCACGGGCAGCCTCCAAGCCACTCGCGCTGCTGCCAGCTCTGCAGTGCACCGGGACAGCCGGCTTTCCACGTGGGCGAGGGGGCGACCCAAGAGCGCACGCGCGCAAGAGCCTGACTACGGTTGCCCTGGATGCTAGCAACCGTAGATCCGGCCCTGGTGTGAATGTCCCTGAGGGGAGGCGGCTCGTTGCCGGGTTAAAAACTCCCCCCCCCGCTCTAAGTGTGTGTGTGTGTGTGTGTGTGTGTGTGTGTGTGTGTGTGTGAACGTCACCTGAGGGGAGGCGGCTCATCGCTGCCTCTCCATGCCCGCCGGGCCTGGCGGCTGCTGCCACCAACCACCATTCCTATATCGCTGGAAACAGTGGGGCACCTCCCGCTTTGGCCTCCCAGATTCCGGATCGGAAACAGGACTTGATCGGTTAGAATCGGTGACCTGGGTTCGGCGGCAGCCCAGATCCACAAACGGCTTGATCGGTATTTTGGGGGGGATCGTGCCCACCTCTACTCGTGAGTATTCTCATTTGAAAAAAATAATGCAATGAACAGGTCCTGTATCAACACTAGGCAATTGGTTGGACGTGTAGTCTTAGTAACTTTAATGTACAAGCTCTTTAATTCCCAAACTGGGCCAGCTACTCTAGTTTTAAAAAAGAAAAATGGGAGTGGATTAAAACAATAGAACTGAAAGGAGCCAAACCTGCTCTATATCCCAAAAGCATGAGCAACTGGCTCCCCAATACTAATTCAAAGGTAATATACTGTCCTATACTATCATTTCACATTTATGTAGTGCCACCAAAGTACTAAGCTTCACGCCACAATTTAGATTCATCTCATTATGAACCATTAAGTTTCAGAATGGTACCACTCTGTTATCCTTCAAGCAATCTGACAAACCACCACTGACTTACATAAACCTTGCACAGTACTGTTTAGAGATGTGCAATTCAGTTTGCAAATTCAGCAAAAATACCAAATTTTACCTGATTCGGTAATACCAAATTTAAGATTACTGAATTTATTTGGTAAAATTCCGGAAGTGCGGCAGCACCGTTCCTTGCTGTTCCTTTGCTTGGGAACAGCAAAGAAACACTGCTTCCCACCTTTTTTACCAGATGGGAGGGTGAGAAGGGAGGGGGAGTGAGTCGGGGGGGAAGAGAAGGGAGGGGAGGGTGTGAGTGGCCAATTCTTGCACCAGGTCTCCTTCTCTGGCCAATGGGATTTTCAAGGAGAGTACCTTTTTTAAACTGCTGCAAGGACTTAAATTAGAAGGCTTGCCTCACTCAGCCTCTATTTTGCTCTGGCCTGGAGATTGAGACACTGCCTGTTTGCTGCTCTGGCTATTGGCTTTCTCTCCTGGTCTGCTTTGGACTGCAACTGGATCCTGCTGCGCATTGGATTCCTAGCTGCTGCCTTGAGACTTGTAGACTGGGTTTTTTCTCTCGGGGGGGGGGGGGAGGTTGGCCTGATGTCTGGGAGGGATAGGGTGGCGGGGGAGGAAGAGGGTTTTTTTTTACTTTGCATTTTAAAAATTGCTTTTTTGCTGTGTGTGGGAGGGCTTTCGCTGGGCTTTTGTGTAAGGGGGGCTTTGATTTGTGGCTTTTGAAGTTGATTATATTTACTGTTCATTTTGCTGATTTTTCTTTTGTGGGGCTGTTTTCCCCTATTGGGCTTTCTTTATAGAAGTTTGGTTGGTGTTTTTTGCTGGGTTCTGTTTTCTGTTAACATAGAAGTTTGGTTTGTTCAGGTATTCAATTGTTGCTGGTTGTTCTTCTGGGGGGGGGGAGTGTTTGTTGGGATGTTTGGTTCAGTTTGTTAAGTTAACCTAGTGGTGTTTAGCTGTAAACTGGAGTATCCTGAGAGAGTTGCGAAGTGTGTTTAAGATAGGCTAGTTGTAGGTTTTCCCCATAGGGAATAATAGAGATTGGAGGTAACTGGGGGCACCTTCTTTGGGGAGCCATAAAATGGCACCTAGGATCCGATCTCCATGAAACTTGGGGTACTTAGAGGACAGTTAGAAGTAGGTCCTCTGCAAATTTGGTGAAATTTGGTCCCCAGGCCATCAAAAATTTCTGAATTGAGATTTCCGTAGGAAACAATGGCCGAATTTAATCAAATTTGCTCTGTACTACCAAATCAAACTGGAGAATAAATTCAGTATTTGAGGAATACCAATTTTTCCCCAGTTTGATATTACCGAACTGAATCAACCAAATTTTTTTCCAGTGTACACCTCTAGTACTGTTACGTTTTTTCAAGAGCCATTTTGAATTAAATCAAGTCAGAAATGCAACCAGTCTTGGGCATGACATACATTTCTCGGAATCTTCAGTACTGTGACCATGTGACTGTGGCTATACCTGTCCAATGCAGTAGTGGAAAATCTGGACATTAATTCATTCTTCACATTTATTTCTAACCTTTCCTCCAGTTGAAGTAGTGTGTATTGATACAGTTACTCCTTTTTCTTTCCTCACACCAACTTTGTTAGGTAGGTTAGCGTGAGAGAGTCTGACTAACCCAAGATTAGGGTTGTTTGCCTTTCTCTTTCAAGGTCTTTATTTTGTTTCTTTTTTCTTGTCTGGAAGACCCTCTTCCCTTTGTTTGGTTGTTTTACTTTATGAGTTTCATGGCCTCATACTTTATGAGCTTCATGGCATTAAAACTTTCAAGAACAAGTTGGTATGGGCATTTCTGCTTCATAGCAACAAGACAATCTTTGGATAATTCCCATGGCTCAGTAACCCAATTGTTCTCAAACAACCGGGGTACCTTTTTTTTTAAAGAAAATTTTTATTAGGTGAGAATATTAATGTTCAACTTTCAAATAGCATCTCATTATCCTTTCCCCCACCCTTTCCCTCCTCCCTTTTCCCAAGACTTCCAACAGCTTTCCAACCCTATAGCCTAATCTATTCCCTATCTGTCCCTTTTTTCTGTAACTCCTTATCTCATGTTTACTTACTCTTTTATTCAACTAAGCCCTATCTATTAACTTCAAAAATATTGTTATAAACTTAAAATCTATTATCTATTACTTTATATTAGCTCCACTTATATTTAAAATTTAAACTAACTGTCAGATAAAATATCTACTTTAGTAATTCTAACAATATCTATTAACTCTAAGTCCACTTACATTTGGGCTAACAATTAGCTAATACTTCACTTCATATGGTAAAGACTCTATCTCTTCTAATAACAAATCCATTCTAATAATTTTAAAATTGCCCTAATTCCCCCTTTACGTCCCACTTCTTTTCTAAATATGTTTTCAATCTTCCCCAGTCCATAAAAAATTCCGCTGGATTCTGATCTCTCAGCTTCCTTGTCATTTTATCCATTTCCGCCATGTACAGCAATTTATGCATCCAATCTTCAATAGTTGGTATTTCTTGCACCTTCCATTTTTGCGCATATAAAAGTCTTGCTGCCGTCGTCATATAAAATAGTAATGTTCGGTATTGAGTAGGAACATCTTCCATGCTTAAGTTCAATAGCAATAGTTCTGGGTTCTTCTTTATTTGAATCTGCAATATCTCATTTATTACTTCTATAATATCTCCCCAGAACTGTCTGGCTATTTCACATGTCCACCACATATGATACAATGATCCTTCATGCTTTTTACATTTCCAGCATTTATCTGACATGTTAGCATTTCCAAGCGCAATCTTCTTTGGCGTTAAATACCATCTATAGATCATTTTATAAACATTCTCTTTAATACTGGTACAAGTTGAAATCTTCAGTGTAGTTTTCCATAAATATTCCCAAGATTCCATTGTTATTTCTTTATGACAATTAATTGCCCACTTCACCATCTGTACTTTGACCGTCTCATCCTCTGTATACCACTTCAAAAGTATTTTATAAATCTTAGATATCTTCTTTTTGCTTTCTTGTAGTATAGTCTCTTCCAACTCTGAGTTTTCCCATTTAATTCCTTCTTTTGAACAATCCGAATTATAAAGGTCTCTGATCTGTCTATATTGGAACCATCCGTAACAAGAAGATAACTCTTCCTCCGATTTAATTCTTATCATTTTCTGTTCCATAATCAATATCTCTTTATATGGTAAACATTGTTCTTCATTGCAGATAGCTCTCGGATCAATCACTTCAAACGGTACCACCCAAGAAGGGATGCCTTCACCCAGATATTTTTTATATTTTTTCCAGATCGTGAAGAGGCTCCTTCTGATATAATGATGCAAAAACATAGAATCCGCTTTTATTTTATCCTGCCACAAGTAGGCATGCCATCCGAACAACTTCTTATAACCTTCCAATGTTAAGAGCTTACAATCTTCAGTGACATCCACTCTTTTAACCAAACTAAACATATTGCTTTGTGGTATAGTCTAATATTTGGCAACTGCAGTCCACCTCTTTCTTTAGCGTCACACAAAACTTTCATTTTTACTCGTGGTTTCTTGCCTGCCCACACAAAGTCAGAGATCTTCCTCTGCCATTTTTCAAATTGTTTAGTGTCTCTAATAATTGGAATTGTTTGTAATAGAAACATGATCCGTGGTAACACATTCATTTTAACTGCCGCTATTCTTCCCAGCCATGATAGATTTAGTTTATTCCATTTAATCATATCTCTATCAATCTGTTACCATAGCTTTTCATAATTATTCTTAAATAAATCAATATTCTTTTTTTTAATTTTTATTGGTGAGTACATAAATTTTACATAAATTCCCCATATTACCTAAATTATAAATCAATATTCTTCGCAGTTAACTCAATTCCAAGATATTTAACTTTATGTGTTACTTCACAATCGGTAATTTCCATTAATTCTTGCTGCTTTTGTTTAGTCATATTTTTACATAGTATCTTTGATTTCTTCTTATTAACATAAAATCCAGCCAGATCTCCGAACTCTTTTATCTTATCAAGCAACTTTGGTATATTTTGTATTGGATCTTCCACTATGACCATCACATCATCTGCAAAAGCTCTAACCTTGTAGGTAAATTCTTTAATCCTTATGCCTCTTATAGCCTCATCTTCTCTTATTTGAATCAATAACAATTCCAAAATCAAGATGAACAACAATGGAGATAATGGGCACCCCTGTCTTGTACCTTTTCTTATTTCCAATTTTTTTGTTAGCTCATCATTTACGAGTAAATCCAAGAGGGGGTGGTCCCAAACAAAATGAAACCAAGCTGAAGAACAGGACCACGTCTGGAAATGAGACACTTCTGGACACTTTGTAACTATGTAAGACTGTTTGGCACACTGGCTATCTCAAATGATGTATTCCTTCATTTATTTTAGATTTACATGTGGCTTCTATGTAAAAGAGAAAAGTAGCAATAGCAGACTATAATTGGTGAGTTTTTCTCTCTTTGTAAGTGAGAGACCTAGTAACCTTGTAACTATGTAAGACTGTTTGGCACACTGGCTATTTCAAATGATGTATTTTCTTGATGTATTGTCGAAGGCTTTCACGGCCGGAGAACGATGGTTGTTGTGGGTTTTCCGGGCTGTATTGCCGTGGTCTTGGCATTGTAGTTCCTGACGTTTCGCCAGCAGCTGTGGCTGGCATCTACACCTCTGTGCTCTGTGTAGCACAGGTGTAGCACACCTGTGCTACACCTCTGAAGATGCCAGCCACAGCTGCTGGCGAAACGTCAGGAACTACAATGCCAAGACCACGGCAATACAGCCCGGAAAACCCACAACAACCACCGATGTATTTTCTTGTTCATTTTAGATTTACATGTGGCTTATGACAAAGCACATTGTGCGAAATGGGGCCTAATTTCCAAGCCGGCAAACCAGTTGCCACCTCCAGCTGGGAGTTTGGGAATTCTTCATAATTCCTCAGTTGATTTTGGCTTATTATGTGCCTTACAATTGTGTTCTGAAAGCAAGAAAATTGATTTTGGCTTTTCGTTGTGCCTTATATTTGAGTTTTGATAGCAAGAAAATTAAACTCTTTTGTACATGGTCCTGTTCTTCAGCTTGGTTTCATTCAGCTCATCATTTACTACAATTGCCGCACATTGGTCTCTATATATTGCTTTTACTGCTTGAATAAAATCTTTTCCCATTTGCAACCTTTCCATTGTGGCAAACATAAATTCCAGTTCAAATTGTCAAACGCTTTTTCTGCATCCACAAAGAAGAAACCAACTTCCCTTTCACAATGTTCGTCATAGTATTCTATAGCATTTACTACAGTTATCAAATTGTCTCTGATTTGCCTGTTTGGAAGGAACCCTGCTTGCTCTTCTACAATAATCTCAACTAACCAGTCCTTTAATCTCTCCGCCAAAATTTTTGCAAAAATTTTGTAATCATTATTTAACAATGAAATAGGTCAATAATTCTTGATGTTACTCAAATCTTGATTTTCTTTTGGAATCAATGATATGTTGGCCTCATTCCAAGACTCTGGTATCTTTTGTCCTTTTAAAATTCCATTCATTACCTCTTTCAGAAAAGGTACCAGTTCGTTTTCCAATAATTTGTAGAATCTAGCCGTAATTCCATCCGGACCTGGTGCCTTCCCTAACTTAGTCGACCGGATAGCCTCTTTTATTTCTATTTCCGTTATTTCTGCATTTCATTTTTCCTTCCATTTTTCTGATAGTATTGGTAAGTTGATCTTATTCAGATATTGGTCAATAGTATCCAAATCCACTTCTTTCCTTTGATACAACTTTGCATAATACTTAAAGAAGGCTCTACTTATGGCCAGTTGGTCTATTAACGTCTTACCATCTTCTTGAATCTTAGTTGTTACTTTTTTCTCCCTTTTCTTTTTCAATTGCCACGCTAAATATTTCCCAGGTTTATTCACACCTTCAAATGATTTTTGGTTCAATTTTTTCAATTCCCACTCTAATTCTTTATTGTTCATTACTCTCAACTGTTCTTGCAGAATTTTTATTTCTTGATACAACTTCTTCTTCCCAGGTCTTTTCTTTAATTGTAACTCCTTGGCCTTTATCTTTTCCATAATTTCTTGCCTTTTTTCTTCTTTTCTCCTTTTGTCTCTTGCGTTTAAATCCATTAAAGTTCCTCTGATTACTGCTTTGTAGGTATCCCATACTTTGTCAGTTGAAACACCTTTATTTAGATTATATTGTATAAAGAATTTGGTCTGTCTTTGTAGTAGCATTATATTGTCTTCTGATTGCAGCAGGTCTTCATTTATCCTCCATCCTTGTCTTTTGGTGCCTTTCCCAAATTTCCACATTACTGGATTGTGATCTGAGCCTACCTTAGGCATTACTTCCGCCTCCTCAGTCCATACCACCAGATCTTTAGAGGCCCAGATCATATCAATTCTTGATAGTGTCGAGTGCCTCGCCGAGTAAAATGTATATTGTTTTATTTTAGGGTTACTTCTTCTCCAAACATCCTCCAAATATTCCTGATCTTTAATTCCAAAAAAGGATTTTGGCAAAAGTCCTCTTTTTTTATGAGCGCCTTTCGTTTTTTTATCATCATCCAAATTTGTTACTTCATTAAAATCACCTGCCAGAATTATTTGAGCATATGTCAGTCCATCCAATTAGTTCTGTAAGTCTTTAAAAAAGTTCTCTTTAGCGCCATTCGGTGCATAAATCCCAATCAAAAGTATTTTCTTTGCGTTCCAAATTATTTCCACTGCTATATATCTAGCTTCCAGATCATTTAAAATCACTTTCGGTTGCAGCTCATCTTTAATATATAAAACAACTCCTCTTTTTTCTGCTTTGACGCTGCTGCAAATTCTTTCCCCAATTTAGCAAATTTTAAATATTTCACATCCTGTTTCCTAATATGTGTCCCCTGCAAACAAATTATATTACAATGTTGTTTAGATAGCCAGTGGAAAGTAGCTTTACGTTTCGAAGGTGAATTTAGTCCGTTTACGTTCCAAGATATAATTTTGCACTCCATTATCAAATTTTAGATCTTTTGGGTAAGTCTTTTTCATAGTCCTTTACGAACATTTCCATCTCCTGTCCAGATCTGAGTGTTCTTCTGGTCTCACGAAACTCAATATTCAATCCTTCTGGTATTTCCCATCTATATCTGATGTTCAATTCTTTCAACATTTGTACTAGTTCTCTGTATTTCTTCCTCTCCAACAAAACCCCCCTAGGAAGTTCCTTCATTATTCTCACTCTTTTTCCACCAATTTCCAGAGGGTTTTGAAATTGCTTACTTACAATCTCTTCTCTTGTTATTTTCGTTGTAAATTGGACTATTATATCCCTTGGTAGGTTTTTTTGTGCTGCATATTTTGAGTTGATTCTGTATGTCACATCCAGAAAGGCTGCCACTTCCTCCGGTTCCTTATTCAAACAACCGGGGTACCTTAAGGTTGCCCCGTGGGAGGGGGACCCGGCACTTACCTTCTTCTCGTTCCTCACGCAAGCAAGCATGCTCTTGTGCCTGTGTGATGATATCACTTCTAGGAAGTGATGTCATCATGCAAGGTGCAGGTGCATGCACATGCACTTTGCAGAGGGCCAATTTGGGTCCCAAACGGGCCTAATTAATCCTGTTTGGTGCCCAAACTGACTTGCTGTGAAGCATGGGAGTGCTCTTAGGGAGGCGTGCCCAGGAAGCCCATTCCCTGCCTTTCCTCCCCACTAGCCAGCTAAGCAGTGTGTGTGTGGGGGGGGTGAAAGGTGGGAGCGGGAGGGCCCTGCCCCCATGGAGGAGGCGGGTCGGCGCTGCTTGTGTTACTCGATCTCACAGCAGCATTTGACACGGTCGACTATGACTTGTTGGCCAGCCACTTCGCCGACATGGGGATTAGGGGGACAGCCTTACAGTGGCAGGTCTCCTTTCTCCAGGGTTGGGGACAGAGGGTGGTGCTTGGGGAAGATCTATTGCCCCGTTGCCCTTTGGTGTGCGGGGTTCCACAAGGGGCAATACTCTCCCCGATGTTATTTAACATCTACATTCGCCCCCTCGCCCAGTTGGTGTGGAGGTTTGAGCTGGGTTGTCATCAATACGCGGATAACACCCAGCTTTTTCTGTTGATGGACGGCCAGCCAGACACGGACCCGGACAATCTGGCCAGAGCTCTGGAGGCTGTGATGACATGGTTGAAACAGAGCAGGCTGAAACAACCCGGTGAAGACAGAGGTCCTGAAGCTGAGACAGGGGCTGCCAGATGTTGGGATCCAGCTCCCTGCCCTGGATGGGACACCTCGCTTCAACCAGGACCAGTGCCTTTTCAGTCCTGGCCCCAGCCTGGTGGAACGCTCTGTCAATGGAGACCCAGGCCCAGCGGGACATATTATCATTCCGCCGGGACTGTAAGACAGAGCTGTACCACCAGGCATTCAGTGGTTGAAGGGAGCAGTGCCATGTTGGCCTCCCACCTTTGAGGTGGGGGGTTCTCCCCACCATTGCACTCTAATGTACTAGTTAATTTATTTTATTGTATGTTGATTTAGAATTATTGTTTTCTTGTTTTTATTGATTTTAACTGTTGTTCACCGCCCAGAGCCCCTGAGGATGGGTGGTTTATAAATCAAAATAATAATAATAATGGTTGGGCTATAAATCAAATCAAATAAAAATATATAAATAATAATAATGTACAGAGGTTCAGGAAGGGATAAGAGCCCGAAGCAGATGGTACCTGCTTTCCCCACCATAACGGGGTACTCTCACTGTTTGACAGTGGATTTGCGAGAGTGATAACACCCTTAGTTTCCCCATCAGCCAATATGATTTGGAAGAAGGGAATTAAAAGAGAACTGCTTATCTGTGTTACCTTATATGTGGCTCTATGAGGAACCCACAGATATTCTGTTCTAGACAGAGATATCCTCTTCTAATGTCAGTCCACAGAACCTTGCATGCAATAGTAGAAAGATATGCGAGATAGTAAGAGAGGTTCGGTGGTGGTGGGTTTGGCACAGTGGCATCAAAGTCTAGTGTACCTCTATACATTTATGTTTGCTGCTGGGGTGGACACCCCACTAAATGCAGAAGTAGTTGAGGGCGGTGAGCTCAGTAAATTGGAGAAATACTGCAGTAAATTGACCTTCACTCAGAAGAACATTCAGTGCTTCTCTATGTAAGTGTGTATTGTAGGGTTGTGGTATTGTAGGGTTGTGCAATATTGTAGGGTTGTGCAATATGTGAGCTGCTATACTGTTGTTTTTATATTTCTTATGCTACCCTGTGAGTATTTTATTTTTGGTTGTAATCTGCTCTGAGCCTGCTTGTGGGCTGAGCGGAACATAAGTCAAAATAAATATGTTCCGCTGCCATGTAGAGGCTGCCAGCCAGGTCCCTACTATAAGAGGGATTCTTTACATTGGATGGTTTTATACAATGTTAATTTTTATCAAGTGTAGAGTCTCCCTTCATAGCAGCCCTATAATTCTGAACAAGTTGAACACGTACACTTAGTGCAGCAGTTCTTAATTTGGATCTTCCTTCCAAGCCTGTAAGGAAGCAAATGTATATTCTGAAAATAAGTTTCTTCTCCAAACCTTGGAGCTTCAGAAGGTGCACATTTTTCTTATTTTAAGAAATCAGAGTTTCTGCTTGCACAGTCTGGAAGCAAAACATCTCAGACTACTTTTGTATGACCCACGGCAGTGAGAGAAGGCATGATGTCTACAGTTGGACTATATCAATTCAAATGCTCAAGTACTTGGGACAGCAGAGACCAGAACAGCCTGTGAATTGAAAACTATGGCCAAATCTCTACTGGCAGACTAGAAGAGTGGAAAAATATGTTTTCAGTCTCTGGGATTTATACCAGCTCTCCAACAGCAAAAGACAGTTCTGGCTCCAAGCTTCTCCCACCCACGCTCATGGAAAAGTGACATGAAATTTCTCAAACAGGCTAATTAAAGCAAGATTGCTTCAAAAACATTTGAAAATAAAAAACAGCTCCCTTGGCAGCATGGCAAAAAGCCTCCCCAAATGTAAAATGTATTAGCTGTCAGGAGAATATTTCAGTTCTAGTGACTGGATCCAAAGAGAGGGGAGAGGCTAGCAAAGACATAAAAATGATTTGCAGAAAACATGTTTAATACTTCAGGAATGTCTTGGCATCATATAACTTAAAATTAATAAAAATAAAACCGTGTACTTCAGAAAAGTAATTAATCCTTTTCAGACAAGGTAGAGAGGGAGAGCCGTGTTTCCACAGCGTATTCCAGTTACAGGGAGGTTCACGACTTCACTTTCAGGAAATCTACAGCACATTCCATTGCTCTTGCTGTGGAAAACTGTATCTTCAGTCTCCTATTCCATTTTTCATGGGAGAAAATATTAAGCAACTCAGAAAATAAGGCAAGAGGGGAGAGAACTGAAAGCTTGGTTGTTCACATCACATATTTCTCTGATCAACAAAATATAAACTGGAATCAGGAAAAATTAATGTGCATCTTGGTGGTCTAAATTCATCACAGTCATTTTTGGATCCCTGAGCCAAGGCAAAGGCTCCAGAACTGGCAGGGATGTATGTGTGCACAAATGCCGATCCAGAGCTTGTTGAAAAAAATAGAAAGAGAAACAGCAGCTGAGCCAATGAGCAAAAAAAGAAAGAAAAAAGCAGCCTAACACTTCTGCAGTCCAAGCTACTGGGGAGCAAATGTCTTTGCAGAGGGAAAACAACCAAGTTCTCTTCTTTTAAAAGACCTGCTTGTAAAAGAAAGAGGCAACTTAAACAGAAAGTTCATTTCACAAAGGGTAAGAACAGCCTTGGAGGGCGAAGCCTGAGTCATGGCTTCTGGGTCTTATTCATAACTCTGCTATGCTTCTGCTCTTTTAGATTTCCACCTTCCCTCTAAATCCTTCATCACAAAAATGGAGATCATTTGTCCATTCTATAGGGGGGGAAACTGGTTCAGTTGCTTGCTGATAATGAAAACAAATGGCTATAAAGAACTTAAAGAATGCCACAATCACTCCTAATTATGAGGAGAGGAACTGTGACACTGTGACATTAGTTTCATGTTGGCAGCTGTGTTGGTCTGCAGTAGAACAACAGGTTTTGAGTCGTGGCACCTTAGAGACCAACAAAAGTTTCAGGGTATAAGCTTTTGAGAATCAAAGCTCCCTTCTTCAGATACTGGTAACTGAGGGCCAAGCTACACATGACAAATGACACTTGAACGGCAAGTAGATTGAGTGGAGGGCAAGTGAACAGGGAGAAATACACTTGCCGTTCAAGTGTCATTCGTCATGTGTAGCTTGGCCCTGACTTGTTATGTATGTTCTTAATGCTGAGAAGATACATGTGCAGCATTTCTCACATTACTATTTATCAAGCCTTTCAACATAGTGGTGTTGTGAGGGAGTGCACCTGTCTCTTTAAAAAACCACAGGGGACGTGTAACAGACCTGTTTCACATATTCAAGATAATCAAAATATTTATACTGCACCTTCAAGACAAACCTCCAAGGCAGTAATGCATGAAGTGCTTCTTTCAACACAGGTACACTATACATACACACATAAAGTAGGAAGCTAGAGCCAACTGCAGCACATATTCATGGTGAGAAAAGTATGTATTTGCCTAACATGTTATACCGTGCTATACTGCTGGTGATCTGCAACCTTGTCTTCAAATGTTCTCCATTTCATAACGGACTCAGACCCTTGTAAGCAAAGCATCAGAGTCAGGTAAAAAACAAAACAACAGCAAGTCTCCTAGTATTCCATATTACCATTGCACCATCAGCAACAAAGGGTCACTGAGGAAAGCTGGAATTTCCAGGGACAAGAAATGAAAATGAAACTGGGAATCTATTCCCATGCAAAGCAGGATACTCCCTAAGAATCCTCATTTAAAACTAGACATGTGGTGCACAGTAGAGCTCACTGACTGGCTTACAGTAAGTTTTGTCTTAGTAGCTGATGTACTTCATGAGAGAGGTAAACAAATCTCTTCAGTCTGAAATGGCTACAAGATCCAGTTCAGGGTATTTCCAGACACTGGCTTGGATCAAGCGACGCACAATCAAAAACATGAATGGACTAGCACAGTACTACTTGCACAAGATCTTGCACAATCCCTACATTTTCCTCCCTATATATCACAGTGCTCAAAAACTGGTTGCATGAGAACTTGCTCAAGTCAAAACACAAGGGAACGCAGTAAGTCTGACATAGGCCGTCGTCACACAGGCTTCAATTTGGCGCGAAAATGGCACAATTTCCCAGCAAACACCCACCTTATTCCAACACTGATGAGATTTTCTCTCTTCTGCTTTGTGCTTGATAGTCGCGATATTTTGCGCCTCAGTGTGAATGCCTCACATCGATGTTTTTTGCCTCGCCACGCCATAGGCCCACCCTTTTTTTCTCTCCTCAATCCCAGAATCCATTTCTCCCACGACTCCCCCCTTTTTTTTGTAATAATGTCCTCGTATCGCTATAACGACATCACACAATGAAAATTTTCTGCTGAAGAAAACAAGTAAAAATGACTGAATTGCCATTAGAGAAATTTTTATTTTAACCCAAAACCACACCTCGCTAAAAATGGCCGTGTTCAGTCATTTTCCGTTTTTTTTAACATTACGATGTTATAGCGATATAATGCCTTTTTTTTTGTGAGGGAAAATTTTTAAACTCCGCAACCATTCTATCCGACTTCCGCTTTCAGTTTTGCATTACCGAGAGGATCTTAGGCGCGGAAGACTGCAGCCTCATCCAGCTGACAACTTCAGTTGTGCACACGGATTTCAGATTATTCAGGAAACAGTTATTCCATTATAGCGGAATTAAACGCCAAAAAAATATTTTTTTAAAAGGGGGAGGAGCTGCTTCTGTGCCCATTAGAGAGAACCGAACAGAGCGCTTAGGTGTGGACAACTGGGAGCACGAAGAAACATGAGGTGACCCAAAGAAACGTTACTGTGCCGATAACAGCAATGACGCTATATGCTGTAAATTTAACGGAACAGATGCCCATGTGACAACGGCCATAGTGCAAGAAAGTATCGTGGTCTTTTTCTTGTATTTCCACTTTCAAAACAGCTCTAGCACCAGAAGAAATTTTGCTTTGGATCCAACCCACTGTAATGTGTTACAGGAAGTATTTTGAAGAGGGAGGTACTTCCTGTCTCAGGTGTTCAATGCTACCATTGCAGTTTTGTTACAGCAGCAGCTGTACCACCATACTAATCTTGCTAGTCATTGTGAGCTAGCAAGCAATAAGCCCTGAGATTGGCACCCTGGACTTAAGGATAGACATGGTCTGTAGTTATCTGCTCCTCTCACACATCACACACATTCTTCTTCAATTGTCCTGCTGTAGTAATATGCCAACAAGTGACTCAAACACATCTAATATGCATGTATTCTTGCTTTCTCTTTTTCTGTTGTACAGATACAACACATATTAAACCGAAATCACACTATACCAAACTGTTTTATATTTATTTAGTACATTTCTAGTCCACCTTTTGACCACATCTGGTCCCCAAGGTGCTTGGTTCACAATCCACTTTAAAACCAAACGACATAACTTTCACATCTATGTTACCATGATAAACCCAGGAACACCTATGTTTTCATTTCTTTTTCCTTTTCAGTGTAATCCTATCCTGGAAGTTCTTAGAAAACAAAAATGGCTTTTCACCATGGCTATATCAAGGGACTTATCAGATTAAAGGCTCTGACAGATGTAAAATGAAGAATGGGGGCAGAGGGAGACTGTTCTTGTTCTTGAAAAGACAGCTGCAAATTCCCAAAGATCCCCCAAAATATCTCTGAACAAGGGTCATTGCCCACTGGCAAAAGGCTCACCGCCAGGTATTTAACTTCAACTGAGGATTGCTTTGCTGGCTTAATTTTCAGAATTTACGAGAGAGAACATACAAAGTACTTTACTGCACTTTAATATTTATATGTATATCATTACAACATTTAGACAGTTTCCATAAAATTTTAGACTTTTATAATTTTAGATTCAAGGCAACCTGGTTCCTAAAGCCTCTTATAACAACAACAACAACAACAACAACAACAACAACAACAACAACAACCAATTTATTTTTCTCTGTTCTTTGAGTTAACATATATAATCGTCAGTTCCCCTGCTGTGAATCAGAGCAGTTCACTGTCTTCAGAGTCATGCTGTTTTGCTGATGTTAAAATAGGCTCTCTTTGAGTACCATTAGCAAACATGCCAGTTATACGTTTACTGGACTGCCCATATTTGTTTACGTCTTTGAGGTGGTGCTTCACTTGCTAAGATTTCAGGAAATCTTGGAACTGATGTACAGTTACTCCAGTTTACGCCTATTGAGGGCCAAACTAGAAGAGACAGCATCCTTGTGGCTGCCACAAGGACATCGGCATTTTAGAGTAATTTAAAAATACCATGCGGCCCCAATCCTAATCAGGCTCACAATGTGGGGCTCTTGTCCCCCCACTTTCAAGTCCCAAAATAGTTTTGTGGGGTGTGTGCGCAGCTGTCTGGGTACTTGATAAGATGCAGAGGGGGAGACAAAAGCACCTCAGACCGCTGTGCTGCTGGCCCTCAAGGCATTTCTAAATAACTTTAAAATGGCTGTGGTATCTTCATGGTGGCCACAAGGGCACCCTCTCTCATCTTGTCTGGTCCTAACTTTAATGAAGTTAGACTGGAATAACTGCACGGAATTGCACCGTAAAAGTGGGTTTGGATTCTAGTTAGCTTGGAGCAAAGGTACGTCGTAAACACAGCACTGAAAACAGCATGCAGGCCAAAGAGAATCTTCCTGCAATAACTTATTCTAATAATTATATTACTTTTTTATTTTGAGCACATTTTAAGATCTTTCATTCTAGTTTTTGGTCAAAGACAGAAAAATATTGAGCTTTAATAACTGACAATGGAAAAGAACTAGGACTGATGCTAAGAGAGAAAAGAAATCCTAAATGGGGGGGGGTCCCCATTGGAAGACAAGCAGGATGCAGCTAGACACCCATCCATCATGTCTACATGCGGCTCTAGATGAAGACCCCACACTTTTTTACTTTTCCAAGTTGCCAATGAGGAGGCCATCAAAGGGAAGCAAGGAGGCAACCCTTCTAACTAGTTCAGCTGGGAATCCTCTCAAGCAGGAATACTTTGTATTACATTTTAATGATCATTTGTAATTTTTATTCCTGAAAACTGATTTGGAAGCCTTTTTTTGTGTGTGAAAAGCAAGATAAAAGTCTATCAAAAACATACATAAATTTCCTATTTCTCGACACCTTCTAAAGTTCTTCCTTATCTAAAAGTTTAGCAGCAATACTCTCACACACAGGTTTTCCTCAGCAACGATCAGGGAAGGAAACATGATTTACTCACAACAGGAGTTCAACAGCAGTTCACATGTGATATTTTCCTTCATGTGGATAATACCATCATGTGGAAGAGAAAGTGTGTATACTTCTGTACTCCACTGCATATGAAGACAGCATTTAGGTTGCCATAAAAGCTATTGTATGTATCAGATTCCAAACATATGCCACGGCAGTACTCTACCTGCTTTAACAAGGGCATCCCCTCCTCCTTCCCTCCCTTCTGCCAGCAGCTATACAACAATAACCAATTTATCTCCACCTTTTTTAAAAAGAGAAAAAAGAAAGAGCTGCTACAGGAATTAACTGCTAGTCTCAACTAGTTCTCTAAAGTAGCCTAAGCAGGAACCAGCTCAAGCGTGCCCATCAGCACCTCTGCATGAAAGGCAAGTTCCAAGTCCCAAGGCTAAAGTTCACCTGCCAACATGTCAAAAATATTGGCAAGGATAATCCCTTGCAGACAAGGTGCTTCTGGGTAACAGACCCTCCAGTCTGTTATACTTGGCTGTCAACCTTTCTCATGAAGACAGATCATTGGAGCTATACTAGTTGCACTTTGATTCTGCATTCTGCCAGATTATCTGACCAAATCCAAATGTGAACACTGTAAATGGTCAGCTCATTATCTAACATCACTAGCTACAGCCACTGTCTTCTTTATCTTAGTTAAAACTGTGACAACAAAACCAATCTGGGTCTATTAATGGGTCTATCAATAGTCAAGAGATTTTCAACAGGAGCTCCATAGTGGCAACCTGTCTCCCTTTGTTCACCATGACATGGGACTGGAGGACAATGGCATCACCCAGGTAAGCGGAACAAGGACAACTTTGACCAAATACATTTTTTAATTATTGAGAGAACTCTAATGAGGCACCAAAGCAAAAATAACAATGATAATAGGCAGAGCAAGCACTGCTTTTCCATTCTCTCTTAAATGCAAACCATGCCTTGAGTAATCCCATCCACCTTTTCACTCCCCTCCTCTGTGAGCCCACAAGCAAAACACAGCCCCCATTCTGCTCTGGAATGCACTCTTCGAAACTTAATCTAAGTGTAGAGCTCAGTCCAAATCCCCCAAAGGCTGCAACCCAATGGCAGACCCCTCCCACAGAGCTTGGAGCTGCTGTTCCATTCCACTCTACTTCTCCTTTTCTAACCCAGCCCAACCTAAACATTTCACTTCTGATTAATATCTTGATGACAAGCCAATAATTCTTGGCTTTGAAACAAAACCAGCCTCTGTTTTGAAGAAATGTATCTCCTCCAATTTTTAAAGCATATCTCCTTTCTCTCTGCACACTGTGGTGCCCCGAAGAGGGAACCCTCCTGTTTCTATCTGAGGCAGGTTACAAGGCAGCTCTGCCCAGTGACTAATACAGATAACAGCATTTGCCTCATGGGCTTGCTCTGTCAGAAAAGCTTCCCATCAACGTTATCAGAATCCAATAGGAAATGCAGATTTATTTGGAAGTGCCAATGTGAAATCTGATGTCCTGAGGGTTCCTTTATCACCAAAGATAGAGAAGAACTCAAAAATGAAATTACTGGTCAAATTGACATGCAGCTTTGGTCCAATACATACAGTCATATTAACAGACATCTGAGACCAGAGTTTAAAACAGTGACATCTCCTACATACAAAATGTAGAGTACCAGATCATCTGCCTATCAGTAGAGAGATGCCACATGTATGCTTGCCAATGAACACAGGGACCTAGAGTTTCCAGGGAAAGAAGCAAAGCAACTCACTTGCTAATGTCACCATGGCGGGAACACTGGCAACAACACCTTCAGGCATGCGGGCTATGCACTGGTATCGGCCCACCGTGTGGTTGTTTAAGGCAGTAATGGTGAGAAGCCTCTCATCAATGTGGATTCCCAGGACTTCATCTGATTCAGGCAGCTCTTTTCCATTCAGCCTCCAGGTAACACTTACTCTCAGGGGTTCAACCACGCATCCCAGGCTCACTAAGCCACCATACTTCTGGACAATAGAAGCAGGCTGTACAGTGACCTGAAGAGATTCGCCTGCACAGAACATCCAAGAAAAAATTATGAACGCAAGCTTACAAAGAAGACGCTGTTTACTCCCAATGCATTAACACCTCTAACCCAGTTACCCACATTCTAATCACCTCCAGGTATTTACGTAAAAAGTCTTCAGGCAGAACTATGGGAAAGTGAAACTAGGTGGCCTGGCTGTTGTAACTCCTGTACCTGGCATTAGGTGGCTGGTTGCTTAGGAGAAAGTAAATGAAGTTATTTCCATCCTAATACTGAGTCTTCATCCAGGAAAATATATATACTCTTAACCCAAATAAGGACATCTGAGTAAGTTAGAACTTGCTCTTTTGCCGCTCACCTAGGATTACCCCAGACAAATAGAAAATTAAAAATTATTCCAGGATTCTTAACTACCAGTAAATAAGCCAGGTAACTAAAAATGACAGTTGAAAACTATGTTACAGAAAATGGCTAAGAGGAAGGCAATGTTTGATGACAGTGATGAGACCAATCTCTTTCAGAAGTGGAAATAAAGTCTGTTCTCTGAAAAGCTGCGGATGTATCAAGGTAAAATGGTAAAAGGACACTCACCTAATTTTATAATGCAACTAGCAAATACAGAGAGAAAACAAATAGTAGCAATCATCAGCTGTTTTTTTCCTGATATCATTGTCATCCCATGCAGAAAGTTCTGGGACAAAATAAACCAAGTGGGGTTCCCATAAGCTGCCCGTGATGATGTAAAGACAGGAATTTTACTTCTTAGGCTCCCTGATTGACAGAGATAGAAAGAGACAAAAGAAAAAAAAGGATTAGTCACAGGCAAGAATACTCTTTCCAAGCCATAGTTCTATAGCCCAGTAACTTGTCCTACAAATACAATGTCATATTACAAGACAAATATGGACTGTTTGTGTTATATGCATGAATACAGTCCTTAATCTTACTTTGTCATACAAATAGTTCCCCCATCCCGTCAAATTGTACCATTTTCTGTACTACTTCTAGCTGCACTAGATACTGATTTAAATAAGCAAATAAGGAAAACAGAAATCCCCTGTGATTCACTGGGTCAATGCCCATAAAGCTCTGCTGATCTGCTTCTTGGCCAATAGTTAAAGCAGTTGGAGCTGAAGACACTAGCAATTCAAATCTTATGGTCTTCTTTCAAGGACTGTTTACAAGAGGAAATAATAACCATGACGGCAGCACAATACAAGTTTGCCAGTGTAACATCAGCAAATATCCTAATGATATCAATAAACACTATCAGAGAGCCACAGGTGATGGTACTTTTCTAATACATTTCTCCAGAAGGTTTCAATAGGCTCCAGGCGTCAACAAGAACAACAACTAGAGGCATCAAGTAACAGCTTGTGAATACAGTGAAGAATTTTAGCATCATTTTTGTGCATCTATTGAAATTTTAGAGACGCAGAAGTCTCTAGTGTATCACCAACCAAGCTGCTTTCATGGGAATCATTCATGGAAAAACATAACTCACATTATATGGTATACATGGTGGAGATTATTAAAACTCTCTCCCTCTCCATAATTTGCAGTTTCTCTTCATTTGTAGTAATGATGACATGTGAACATGGCCCATGCACAGCCCCTGTTGCACAAACTGCACCCACCAGAAATGAAACATTCTAGTACTAGGAGACTTTACTAAGGATATATTCAGGAGATAAAATCAGAACACGTCCAATCAAGTTCAGCTTAAGTAGCTTGTTTGCCAAGTTTTGTTACCACTACTGGCTGTCATTACAAAAAAAATTTTTTTGATTTAAACAGACAAATGAAGAGATTTCCTTAGCCCTTGGGCTCTTTCTCATAAAATAAAAATACTCATAAGAAAGGAAAGAAGAAAAACAAGGAAGGAAAATCGTTTTGGAAAGAAATTATTCTGAAATTAAACAATTACAGAAAGAATGATACATGCTAGATATTAATTAGACAGTGTTCAGATACTATAATAAGGAAAAACATTTTACAATACCAGATTCTCATCTCCAGAAACAACACCCTAGAGAAAATACAAAACCTATCTCTTACAGATGTCAGCATTCACACAGAGAGAGAGAGAGAAAGAGAGAGAATTCTTTTAAATAATAACATCAAAATGTATTTCAGGATATGAGATTATGGTTAAAGGTTTTCACATTCAGGGGTTATGCTTGCAAAAGAAACATTGTGATGATGATGATGACGATGATGATAGCATAAGTTTCAACTAAAGTTAAGCTGCTTCATATTGAAAAAATACATCACACACATTGTTACCAGTCAACTAGCTATGCATTTCCAATTTCACTATCAATGTTTACAAAATTGCTAAATCTTATCCCAAACATCCCAGACTTTTAACAGTCTCAAATGTGATGCTTCTTTCCAGCCCAGCAAGCAACTATCTTCCACTTTTCTCTGGATCTCTTCCAACTTCAAATTGGCATCCTGTGAGTATATACTCATAGAAACATGATGGAAAGGATTATTAACATATTTTTTTCAGAGCCAAGCTCATAAGCAGGACCAGGCAGGAATTTAAGATCCTGCTGGATAACCAGTTCCAGCATCATATTTCATTTTGTGTGAACTTGCAAGATCATTCCAAAAAGTGTTCCCAAAAGTACCATGCCTGACTTTAAAACAGATACTTAATTTATCACCAGTACTCAGCTGCAGGCTTTTTGTACTACCTATCACAGGGGCAACAACAGCTTCTAGACTGCTTGTGCAGGAGCATGCATGCAAGCACACACACAACAGCAACACTGTTTTTATAAGCACTTCCTTGACAGATTAAAACATCGATATCCTGTCTGTCAACTGAGGCACTGAAGTTATTTTTCAGTAACTCAAAGGACTACCAGATTAGTCAAGCAACATTAAGGAGAGGTGAATCACAAACAGAGGATGTGAAAACTAACAGCAAAGTTTCTGGTTCCCCCCTCCCCCAATATGTAGCTCATATAGGTGGGGGTGAATATTGTAGGAAGCAAGATGAAGGAAGAGGGAAAGGAAGATGGAGAGATCACTATGAATATAACACAGGCAGTAACGGAGGTGTTGGTTGACTGGAGTCTGAAGGTTTTATTGAGGAAATGCTGCTTGCAGCTTAAGGCCCCCTGCTGCTTAAATAAGGGCCAGCCGGGCAATTCTTGTTACTACCACACCATCTGAAATTTATGAGGAGGGTCTTAAATGAAAAACAGCCCTCATTCCATCTGCTGGGCTTAATATACCCTTTACTGCACCGACAGAAAAGGAGGGAGGAGGGTGGGAGCAGAAGGTGTTTGGGAAAGGAGAGAACTCAGGCAGGGAAGAATTGTCAGACTATAAGATGGTTTCCTGTCTGACAAACTGTAATTCTTGCTGGCCTTCTGCAGTGGTAGACTGGAAGTACCATTTCAGACTGCAGGTGGAATACCTAATTTCATGGTCTCCTCTATGTAAAGTGTCTCTTCAAGTAGGAACTAGTGTTAAATATAGATTCTGTACCTAATGGTAGTTGCTAATAGATCATGCTCTTTGAAATGCTTCATTAAATGCTTGTATGCCTGTTTCTAAGGCATACAAGCAGGAACTGCTAAGTTGCAACTGCAACTGTTCCTAAAACCTTCTGTGTATTCAGCACTGATAATTTCTTGAGAGAGAGAGAGAGTGAGTCAGAGAGAGAGAGTCAAAAAGAGTCCAGTAGCACCTTTAAGACTAACCAATTTTATTGTAGCATAAGCTTTCGAGAATCAAGTTCTCTTCGTCAGATGCCTGATACCAGTCTCTGTATCAGGCATCTGACGAAGAGAACTTGATTCTCGAAAGCTTATGCTACAATAAAATTGGTTAGTCTTAAAGGTGCTACTGGACTCTTTTTGATTTTGCTACCACAGACTAACACGGCTAACTCCTCTGCATCTACGAGAGAGAGAGAGTGTAAGAGAACCTCTCCACGTAGTCAAGCTTCTTTTATTCCTCCCCAATTGGTGTTGCAAGATAAAGGAGAGTAGCTGTTTAACAGCAGTTGAGGCAGACGGGCCTAGTAAAAAGGCAACAAAGATGTCAACAAAGAACATCTGGTACCAAACAGGAACTGGGCACACCTGCATTTTTTAGAGTAAGGGGGCAGAAGAGAAGCAAGAGCAGAGAAAGGCCATAATACTGAGATATCACCTGCCCTCCAAAGGATGGGACTGCAACACGGAGTTCTACTTTCCATCATCAATGGAGCTCTCCTGCTTGGGGAGTCCTTGCATGCAACATTGCAACAAAGTTTGGCCAACTTTGGGTTTAACGTGAAGTGTGAATGAGGTTAGCCCAGGATAGAAATCTGCTTTCAATAAAAGTTTTATTTCATTCCTTGCCTGAGACCTTCTATTTGTTTGTTGCTGCATATGAATCCCACAGGCCCAGAGCCCTTTCCTAGGGTCTGCTCAGCCCTACAGATGGTCAAGCAGCCAGATGTACAATTTTTAACCTGACACTAGCACAGCAGGTAGTGGACAGAACTAGCACCTTTGTCCTTAAAGTGCTACTTTTCTATGCCAAGAAAGTTTTGTTTATTTTCTTAATGGGGGGGGAGGGATTCAGAAATGGTATCCTCCATCTCCAGTCTAAAATAGTACAATTCGTTCCAGAAACTTAGAATTGTACCACCTGGTTCTACTGCATGAGTAGATCAGAGAGAGAGTCAATACTCCTGAGTTCTCATTCCTGTTCATGGTTAATCCAGACATGATGCTGAGAGTTCCATGAACACAGAGCTCTCTCTGTTTTTTTCTTTAGATAGCAGGTGTATTGGGGCCTAATTTAGATTGGGACATCATGAGAGGGACGGTGGGGGGGGCTAAAACTTTCCCCTTTGCTCTTTTTCTGATATGAAATGGCTGTGCAGGCTGTTCCTTGATTCACTGGGAAAACATGCAAGTATGGATACAGTCATAGCTGCTGTCATTGCAGAACTTCAACACTTGAGACAAAGCATGTCCATTTATATGTCCATGGTATAGTTTGGTATAGGGGTTAAGAGCGCAGGAGTCCAGGACTCTAATACGAAGAACTGAGTTTGACTCCTCACTCCTCCACTTGAAGCCAGCTGGGTGACCTTGGGTCAGTCACAGCTTCTAGGAGCTCTCTCAGCCGCACCCACCTCACAGGGTGTTTGTTGTTGTGGGGATAATAATAGCATACTTTGTAAACAGCTCTGAGTGGGTGTTAAGTCATCCTGAAGGGCAGTATATAAATTGAATATTATTATGCTCCTCCTCCAACATCTTGCTCCCGTTTTGTCTTCCAGAAAAGAACTAGGCCTTATAACGTTTCTACAGCAACTGACCAAATTGGTGCAGCAATACACGGGGAGATCACTATTAAAGCATGCTAAGCAGAAGTCTAGGTTTTAATTACACTGTCAATCTTTGTTGTAGGGAATAAAAGGTATCATTTTAAGAAGGTTAAACTATATTCCACATTTATCATATAGTTAAGTTCTGTCCACCTCAGTAAAATGCTGCTGGAACTTTCTTGAAAACTTCAGCATGGCTGATCAATGTGTAAACTTGAACTTGATTGAAAAAAATGATAATACTTAAGCCCTGTTGTAAATGTTATCTACCAGTGGCAGGATTCTGGACAGCGCTTTTAAGGAAGGTATGGCCATATTTAGCCATGAGCTATCAGGCCTGTTTTCACTCTTTAGAGTAAAATTCTAGAAGAAAAACCTAGCAAAATTGCAGGCCAAGGGTGTAAAGCCATCCATTCATCTTCTCTACTCCAGTGACATTTACGAGGAATCCTGAGGCAGCAGGACCCTTCACGGTATCAGCCTCATATATACCACTCACCGGGAGCTGGTTTTTCTAAAGCCAGAACACATGTACAATCTGAGAAGTGAGAAAACTGGTTTAAAGAGTTGATGAAACTTTAGATCTTACAACCTAAACTTTTTAGGACTCACTTGTTTGAAACCTTATCGACTCTTATTATTTTGCTTGTAGCTTTCCCCAAGCAATATAAATATTTACTTATGAACACAGATCAGGAGTTCTTAGTGCAGGAGTATCTAAGCTAAACAAAAACTGTGCTGGAGATCAGTGCAGAGATTATCAGCAAAATAATTAAGATTAGCAACAAGTCACTTGCAAATCATTTAAGATTACAGTGTGTTATTTATTTGTTAAATTTCTACCCTATCAATTTCTGAAAAAGCATTTTACAGTGCAATCCTAAACAGTTACACCATTCCATGTCAATTGATTTAGGACTGCACTGTTATCCACTCAACAGCCCTGTTAGGAAAGTTACACTGGTTATGATCCATATTTGATCATTTATAAATAGAGAATAGCAAGAAAAAAATCATTAAAAAGTATGAAACTGAAAACATTAAGAATTAGTCTACCTTTCCCTTGTTAATGTTCTTCTACGGAATTTCTTATAGTATTTTCCTATCACTCCAAGCTTTGAAATAGAGAACTTTACTCTTTATCTTGCTAATAAGAAACAGATTTTTTTAAAAAAAACCTTTAACAAACTAAATTATTCCTGGATCAGTCAATGAAGGCAAATTTTGCTCAGTGAAGCTGAGCGTTAAAGTATATTGTTAATCCCTAGGCTATTTTGGTCCTGGTATATTTCTGAAACATGGGTTGAAAATTATAATGATGGCTATTACTTCTAATGGCAAAAGATAACATTTTTATTAAATTATAAATTATTTTATATTCAATGTCTCAAAAAGGCACCTATATTAACATTCTGGTAACATACAATTTTTCTGAATTGACCTATTAATTGATTTAAAAGACAGATTAAGCAACTAAACTGTAACACCACTTTGGGGTTCAATGGAAAACAAAAATATATTCACAGATTACTTAACAGTTTTTGTTGATGTTATCAGATTATCAACTTGTTATCAGGTCATTTCTGTTCAGCAGAGAGAACATGGCACATGGGAACTCTGGGATACTGTATGCAACATCACATAAAGTAATCTGCCCTAGCTGTCAGAATAAGGACCAAATAAACAATGACACATGAATTCTCTTTAGCAACCTAGAAACTAGTCGCATAAATAAAGGTTGCCCATCATAATTTTGTGTATAGGAAACTTCATCTAATATATTTGCATAGACCTTTATTTCTGCCATGAACAACAGAAAACTACAGAGTAGCCTCATAAATACATCTAAAACCACTGAGATGATGATGATGATTTCCATTTATAGTCTACTTTCAAAAGTAAGAATATGGGCCAAAAATTTCAACAATACAGAAATAACACTCTTTAAGGTTACTTGGGTTACATGTTACTTGGGATAGCTGTGACGGACTCCCCCAACATGTTTAACCTGAAAAGGTGGATTCTGTGTATGAGTGTGACCTGGACTAGAGCAACAGTACTGGGGTGGGGTGAGGGAACAGAGTATTAACCCCCATGCTGTTTTTCTGACAGAAATCATGCACATACGCAAAGAGCTAGTCATCCTACTATGGCGCCCATATTTTGTCTTTTTTCCCCACCAGGGCTAATGGCAGCTCAGTTCACACATATGATTTGCAGGCGAGTGCTAAGTGGGGGGGAGGAAAGCGGGGAGGGGGCACGGCGACAAGAAACACATGGACGCAGTGCTGGAGGTAAAGAGGCCACAACTTTATTGAGATTACAGCTCAGGGAGCAAATGCGCACATAGGGCACAGATCCGAGCATTGGCTGACCTGCCTGCCAAGCCAATGACCCACACACCCTCTCATACCCATGCTGAGAGGGGGAACCATGGGATGACAGTCAGTGGGATGCCAGGTGGGTGTACACCCCTGTGTGGATCATTTCCTGTCACCTGGGAGTGAGGCGGACTGACAGCTCCCGTCTGGGCATGCACTGGCCATTCCTCACTCCCCAGACCCCTTATGGGGATCCCCATAATAGGGAAACTGAGCCTGAGGGCCCTATTTTCCCCAAAACAGATTGGTACCCAAAGGCCCAATCCACAGCCTGCTCACTCCAAAGTTGTGACAAAAGGGCTGGGCAGGATTCCGCCACGGGCCAAGTGCTGAGGGGCAGGGATCACCCATCCAACCAGGGGCCCACGCCGGATGTGCCTGGGCAGAGTCACCTGGCCCCTGGACACTCCCCACCCCTCCACAACCTGGCAGCTGCCGTGCCACTTCCCCGCTCACCACCCCCCGCATCGCCTGCAACTCAGGCCCCCAGATGAGTCTGGAAGCCGTTATTTCTATCAGGGAAACAACATGGAAGGAAAAGATTAAAATATCTTTACACCCAGCAAATAGTAGGACAGGCCGTGTATTCTTCTGAAAGTGACAGCCATGCTTTAGAGGTGAAAATATTTAGAAAATACTTTCCTCCTGTAGTTAAGACTGAGCATTACAGGCTCAAGGATTATTGAAGATATAGGGATGGATCCAGAGATCCATCAGCAGAAGGTGCTAATGACTAAAGAACTTTCTGGAAGTCCTTTCCTCCAAAGAGTCCTTCTGATGCTAAGAAAGCTGACTGTAGGACTTGCAGGGACTAATAGCCACATAGGTTGGAGGGTTCCAGTGAGGAGAAGGAAAGGGACAAAATTGCTCTACTGAGGAAGAGGTGGTTTTGTCCACAGGAAAGATATGTGTTCATGTGCGAACAAATTGCTTGATCCAACCCATCACTTGCAGGTGTTTAGTTGACAAAATAAATTATAAATCATTAAAAAAATTTTATTACTTTGAAACTCAATAAGGCATTTGAAGCTTAATTTGAATTAATGTGTATTGTTACATTGTTCTGTATTACTGAATGTGGGGAAATATGATGGTTTCCTCTGTATTTTGCAAACAAACTTCCATGGATATATTTTTTTATTATTGTCTGCTACCTATGTAATAAATAAATGAACTAGATGGGGAGAAAGCATTAATGGTGCACGAATGTACACACAAACACAATTAAAACCATACAATTAAATCAAGCTGCCTGTTTGGCCAAGAGTTTTTTTTAAAAACCCTGCACATTTATTATCACTGTCTCAACAGGCCAATATTTATTTAGCGTACATTCAAATAATAATTTTTATAATTTTGGACACCTAGATGAAACGAATTAGCAAGACAGGTACCAGGTCATTACCAATGAAGAAGTGTCTACATCCAAGCCACTGTTCAACTCTACCACTAATGTTCTTACTCTCAGAATAAGAACTGAATGAATTATAACACATGAATTCTCTTTTGCAACCTAGAAATCTGTCATATAAAGGTTGCCATGTCACAATTTTGCTCATAGGGACCTTCATCTAGTTACACCTTTCTTAGTCCATGAAGTCAACGGGCTTAGAAGTGCACAGATCTGGTTAGCACAGCACTGTTAATATACTAATTCCAAATTCACTCAATACACTTTGAGACACTTTTCCATTAAAAGCCATGTTAGTATGCTTCTGCCATGCTTCATGTCTGTTACATTCTTCTGACTTCCTAATGCTAAGAGTAGAGAGCATCACAAGAAAACAGAATATTCAGGTTACTCCTCATTCTGTCTGCCTCCCACATACTCTGGAAATGGCCTCAGCCCTATAAAGGATAAGATCATCTTGCTAAAGTGGGAAGGAAGAAAAAAAACCACTTCCTTTCTTCTATATATTGCCCCCCCAACCCCACACACTTAATTTTCACTCCTCTCCCCCCTTCAATTCTGTATAAATTCAATTTGACAACCCTGCTAATTGGATAAACGTCGCTCCCTATGCTCCTTTAAAGCAGTTCTCTTTTCTTTTCTTGTTTTTGGAGGGTGATTGTGGCTGTTCTTTAACATGAATTCCATCTGCTTTATTTCTCCTCTCTCTATTCAATATTCTTCCTGAATATTTATGAAGTGTTTGCCACCCCCCCTTCTAACCTTCTCCTTTTCCTATCCCCTTTTACACTACCTCACCTCCCTCTTTCCCTCCTTTAGTCCTCCAATCCTACTCCCTCCCATGTTCCTCCTTCCTTCCCATCCTGGTTCAGTTATTCCTCTTCTCCTATCTCTCATTGCCCTGGACAATAACCTTCCAAATGCACCCCCCACCACCCTGCTTTAGATAAACACAGGCAGTGTCAAGTGTGAGGAGAAGGGGGGAGGGAGTTCAACTGCCAGTCAAGCCTCAGGTCTTCAATGAGGCCTAGAGGCCTACCCTAATCTGCTGCATGCTTTCCATATGGGAGCTGTGTTGCCCTGGGAAACGCTAACAGGCAGAACGGAGCTTAATAGAGTCCATATTCATTGTAATGCAGTGAGATGGCTCGAGGGACTATTGCCCCTTGGGTCTGTTTTCATTCTTCTGTTCCTTCTCTTTCTCCCCCCGCCCTTTTCTCTTTCTTTCCTCTTTTCAAAAGACAAGGTCCCTGGAGAGCTGTAATCTGGAGAGGCTGGGGCTCAGAGAAGGGACAGAGTTTGGTGCTGCTGGGGGGTGTAGATAGATGGCTGGGAAGACGAGGAAGTGGAGTGGACAGTAAAGGAGCATCTAATAAGCATGCTGTGGGCCAGCTGTAAAGATATCCAGAATGCCTACCCTTTGGGTAAGTACCTGTGTGTGGTAGAGGGAGTCCATTTCATCATAAAAATCTTTTGTAAATCAGGAACACTGCAGAGTTTAGCAAAGTCCTTCAGACAGGGTGAACAGATGACCATTACAGGTTACCAGATATACGTATGCAACCACAGGATAAACCAGTTGTCAGTAATATCTAGTCAAGCGAGGTGAAATTTACCACACTCATGGTTTCTGTTGTGGGCCAGAAAGACGAGATAAACTTCTCCTCACCTCTTGGCAGAATGTTCTAGCCAGTTTCAAGATTACACTGTGGGTAAATGAACACTTTGAAACTGACGAAGCTGAAGTTGGTTCCCAGTTCCTTATTCACAGTTCCTAGTTCCTTATTTGCAAAGCCAAAGAAAAATATTGTGGGGAAATTGAAAAGCTCTGAACCCTAAAATGAAGTTTGCAGGGCACATATAATACACCTCCAGATTCAGCAGACTCAGCCCTCTAAGTGGACCTATACTGGGTCATCCTACAAAACCCAGATCCTGAGTTAGCATCTTCAAAGTAGGGTGCCCCCAGAACAATTCAATAAGAAGAAAGGGGCGGCAGCTAAAGCAGAAAAAAACTTTGGATCACCCCAAATAACACAGCCCTGAACTCCAGAGACTGTCCCCTACAGTCTGGTGCTGATCCAGTCTCTGGTTCCAGAGCTGAGGCCTCCTATTTCATCTTTCTCCCAGAAACTTGTATTAGACATTGCATTGAATAAGAAGATGGGAAACATAAGAGCCCTCTACACCCCCAAATTTTTGGATCACTCTGAATCACACAGCCCTGAACTCCAGAGTGTCCCCTACAAGAGGACATGTGCTGGTTCTGATCCAGTCTCTACTTCTGGAGCTAAGGCCTACTATTTTACCTTTCTCCCAGATCTCCCCGAATCACACAGCCCTGAACTCCAGAGACTGCCCCCTGCAAGAGGACATGTGCTGGTGCTTATCCAGTCTCTGGTTCTGGAGCTAAGGCCTCCTATTTGGACTGCCTCTCAGACCCTTCTATTAGACATTGCTGTGCATTAGGAACTGCGGAAAATAATAAGCTCCCTGAGCCCCAAAACCTGCGCTGAGGCAGAACTGCACCTTCTGCTCATAAACAATGGCTTAATGTTTGTCTCTGGTGGAGACAAAGTCAAACTGTCTTTGAGGTGGGACAATGATGTGGGAATGTTTGATTGTGCCTTCCTGTGAGGAACTACAGGTGTAAAAAGATTATCTGATGACCCATGTTGTCTGGATGGGTGAGGCTATAGTAGGAAAGGGGGTAAAGATAGATTTTGAAAGGTGTGTGAATGAATTCATTCAAGTTCTTCTGGAGACCTCCATTGTTCTATGGTTATGCATAAACGCGCAGTGTGCAGCTCAGTTAGTCTGACCTCTCTGCTAACATCTCATGTCTAGCAAACCAGCTAGTCACATAAGAGGGGCTTATGATATTGCCATATTCATAAGCCTTCTTTGCATCATGAGGGCAAACGTGACCACTTATAATCAGGCACTCAAATGGATAAGTTAACACTGTAGTCCAGGCTCCAAATCTGAGGAGGTCCAAGACCAGGTCTGTTTTGAGACAGAAGCTGTTCCCAATACGAGCTACAGGGATGCAGCCCAAATAGGAAGTCATAGCACCAGAACCAATGTTTAGATCAGCAACATCACATGCCATCTTGTAGGGCAGAGTCTCTGGAGTGCGGAGCTGTGTGATTTGGGGTGATCCAAAGATTGTTTTTGGGCACAGAGGGCTTTTATTTTCCCCAGTTCCTTATTCGTGGCAATGTCTAATAGATGGTTCTGGGAGGCAGTCCAAATTGGAGGCCTTAGCTCCAGAACCAGAGACTGGATCAGCACCAGCACATGTCCTCTTGCTGAGGGCAGTCTCTGGAGTTCAGGGCTGTGTGATTTGGGGTGATCCAAAGTTTTTTTCTGCTTTAGCTGCCGCCCCTTTCTTCTTATTGAATTGTTCTGGGGGCACCCTACTTTGAATTTGCTAACTCAGGATCTGGGTTTTGTAGGATGACCCAGTATAGGTCCACTTAGAGGGCTGAGTCTGCTGAATCTGGAGGTGTATTATATGTGCCCTGCAAACTTCATTTTAGGGTTCAGAGCTTTTCAATTTCCCCACAATATTTTTCTTTGGCTTTGCAAATAAGGAACTAGGAACTGCGAATAAGGAACTGGGAACTAACTTCAGCTTCGTTTGAAATTGGTCATCTCCATTCAGCTGGAACAGACAAAGAAAAGCTGCAGAAGATGGGTGGCATTTCCCTTCTCAAGCTATACTTAGCATTCTCTTACCAGCAATTCAACAGCACCTTCCATGCCCACCACAAGAAAGAATATTCACCTCATAAAACAGTTATGTATATCACTGCATTGCATTTTCCTTTTTAAAAAACATGATACTCGTAGGATTATTTTCCAGAGGGTGCCAGATTAAGTAAAACTGCTGGAAATAAAACTATTTTGTCTCCCGGTTGTGTTCAAATAGGGAACATATAATATCAAATATTAGCACAACAGTTCACAATACCAACACTGGTTTTGAAGGCCAGTTCACACAGCATTGCTTGACATAATGGAAAATGTCATCTGTCTCAAACCACACTAAAGGTCATTTTACAGCAAAAGAAAGTCACTTCAGTAGGCTCCCAGTATTAATCTACATTCTTGTCAAAGTAAATTGACAGTTACCATAAATAATAACATTAAAATTCCAAATTAAATGTCTTCTGTATGACCTCTTCTTATCATGACTTGTGTCTGCATAGCTAGCTTTAAATGATTTCTTGTTGCTTATTAAGCTAAGTTGAATCAAGGTGAATTTTTAAGAGCCTTTACTCAAATGAGCTATAAAAGAGCTATACCATCAATTAAAAAGGAAGGAGCTTAACAGGAGCCTAAGCCTAATCAATCCTTTCTGCACCCAAGAGCCCCTTCCAGACAAGATCCCTATTGGAAAATTAAGCATCAGCATGCATCAACACTGACCACCTTTAATATCCACATATAAAGGCAATTACGTTTGGGAAATGCTGTTACCTGGAATGTACATATTAATTGAGTTTTCATGACCGAAGCAATTAGTTGTATGGTCCCCAGATCCGGTAAAACCAGCTAACACAGGCTTAGGAAATCACATGGGTTGTGCAGTAACCAACCAAACCCAGGCACATGTGCTCTTCAAAGATATCCTGGGGGGAATAATGTCTTTGTCTTAGTTTAGATATTTTGACTGTTAGCATGGAAATACTTTGACCAGATGATGTGGCTTTATCACTGGCCCCTCTTCCTCCTGTGTGCATGCCAAAGGAACTTAGGGAAAGTGGATATTATCTTAATATTCCACTGCATATAGTGCTTTTGCAAAAGGCAGAAGCAGCATTTGTGGCACATACAGAGGATGTGAGTGGATGTAGGTGAATGAATAGTCTTTTATCTCATTTTATACTGAGTTTGTAGAAAGAAAGAAGGGGCCCAGGTCATTTTTGTGGTTCACTAGTGTTTGTGGAGACGAGGAAGATGTAGAAACAACAACAGGGACTCAAATCTCAAGCTTGGAACAAAGTGACATCCTTTTCCTTATCATCAACATATGCTATAGGACTTGAGGAGGGGCTGAGCAAGTCTTGTTCTACTTTGTCCAGGGCTCCTGCACTAGGCAAAACCCCGTGTGCAGTAAGAGACTCGCCCTCTCCCTCCTGAGTTTTCTGCCATTCACAAAGTACCAGAAAAAGGGTGTGTCAGAAGAGGATGGGCTGTTGTCGTTGGCAATGTAGTGCCCGCTTGCTGATAAACAGGTAATTTAACTTTTCTGTTTGCTATCTGTAAATGCAATATGTGTATGCAGTGACCTTTAAAAAAATCTTTTTCTTAAAAATGCTTCTGGCTGCCTTTAAGATGCTCAAACTCGGGTTTTTCACTGAAGTTTTGTCTTAGCTGCTATTTCACTACATTGTCACGGCACCAAACAAATGCTGCAATAGCAATCTTTTTTTTAAAAAAAAATCTTCATTTAAATTACAAACTATACACCATAACATAATAAACAACAAACACAGAGAATAAGAAAAAACACTCAATTCTAAACATGACACTCTTAACAATACATGTATCTATATAATTAAAAGAAAAATGGAAAAGAAAAACAACAACAACAACAACAACAACAAAACCTAGATTACACTACAGGTTGAGTTCCGATTTTCTCCGCAACAAGTATGTATCGTTTCTAGAGTCACACTTATTCTAGGTTAGTCACAAAACCCCTCTTTTTTCTATTGTTCATTTTTCTTAATCCATAAATGCAGATGTCATCAAATCCTTGTTATCCATTTCATGCAAAAAGTCTATTAACGGTTTCCATTCAGTCAAGAAGTTAACTAATGTCCTTTCTCTAATCAATGCAGTAAGTTTTGCCATTGACGCAAACTCCAAAACTTTTGTCAGCCATTCCTTCACTGTAGGCAAAGTTGTAGTTTTCCACTTTTGTGCATAAAGTACTCTTGCCGCTGTAATAAAGTATAAAAACAGTGTTCTAAAGCTTTTTTCCAACTGGCTGTTTGTTATTCCCAACAATAAAGTCTCTGGTTTCAGCTGAAGTTTAATCTTCAAAATCTTCAGAATCAATTATTGTGTTTGCAACCAAAAACTCTTTGCTTTCTTACATGTCCTCCACATATGAAAAAATGTCCCTTCTTGTTTGGCACATTTCCAACATACATTTGACGCCCCCTTATACATTCTAGCCAATTTTTCAGGAGTCGTATACCAATGATACATCATTTTGTCAAAATTTTCTTTAATACTGGATCTTAATGTAAATTTCAGCACTCTTGTCCACATATTTTCCCACTGCTCCATTAACATATCGTGTCCACAATTTTTCGCCCATTTAATCATACATTCTTTTACTTGCTCTTCTTCCGTCTCAAACCTCAACAAAAGTTTATACATTTTAGAAATAACATGTTCATCATTTGTACAAAGGGCTATTTCAAATTCAGTTTTAGATTTCTGAAAGTCATAATAACTCTTATCTAATTTGAATTTCTCCAGAATTTACAATATGGAAACCACTGACAGGTGTGCCCTTCTGCTGCTAAGTCCTCTCTTGATTTAATTTTAACTTGGTCCTGAGAGAATTCCAATAAATCCTGATAAGTTAACCATTTAGGTGGACTAACCATTTCCCTTCTAAAATGAGCTTCTTGTGATGACAACCAGAGAGGTATTTTCGAACAAAACCTGTTTGTACTTATTCCATACTCTCAGGATTGCACGCCTTACATAATGATTATTAAATTCAGCGTTGGCTTTAACTTTGTCATACCATAGATACCCATGCCACCCAAATTTTAAATCATGCCCTTCCAGGTCCAGTAATTTTCTATTTTTTAGCAGTATCTATTCCTTCATCCAAACCAAACAGCTGCAAAATATAATCTCAAATCTGGGAGGCCCAAACCATCTCTTTCTTTTGCATCCTGTAGAACCTTAAATTTAACCCTTGGCTTTTTGCCTTGCCATATAAATCTCAATATATCCTTCTGCCACTGCTTAAATGGTGCCTCTGTTGTCAATACAAGAATTGTCTGAAAAAGGAATAACATTCTAGGTAAAACATTCATTTTAATTGTAGCTATTCTTCCCAACAGCAATAATTGAATTTTATCCCATCTTAGCATATCCCTTTTAATTTCTTTCCAAGTCTTAATATAATTATTTTGGAATAACATACAGTTCATATTTGACAAAGTAATACCCAAGTATTTTACCTTTTTCTCAACTTTAAACCCTGTTTTGCTCTCAAGTTTCATTTGATCTTTTATTTTCATATTTTAACAGTGCAATCCTATGGAAAGTTACTCCAGCCTAAGGCCATTGACTTCAATGGGCTTAGACTGGAGTAACTCTGCATAGGATTGCACTGTTAGTTAAGACTGGTTTTCTGCTTATTAACCTTAAAACTGGCCACTACACCAAATTCTTTCAACGTTGTCATTAGAGTTTCAATTCTGTTCAAAGGGTCCTCCAAAATCAACACCAAGTCATCTGCAAAGGCTCTCTGTTTGTAGTTCTCCTGTTTCACCTTAACACCTTGAATTCTCTCATCTTGTCTTATGTCCCTGTTCAAAACTTCAAGCATCAGTATAAATAACAAAGGTGACAATGGGCAACCTTGTCTTGTGCCTCTTTGTATTCCACATTGTTTGGTTCTCTCTCCATTCATAACTATCCGTGCAGTCTGGGTTGTATAAATCAACTTAGTACATTTAATAAAATTGTCACCAAAGTCCATATCTTCCAATATCTTAAACAAAAATTTCCAGTTTAAATTGTCAAAGGCCTTCTCGGCATCTAGGAAAATCAAAGCAACTTGTCTTTCATTATGTTTTTCTAAATATTCCAGAATATCCAATGCTGTTCTTACATTGTCCTTTAGATGCACTTTGGTCTTCATGAATAATATCCCATAGGATACTTTTAAGTCTTCCTGCCAAGATAGATGCAAACAGCTTATAGTCATTATTTAATAGTGTATTGGCCTGTAGTTTCTTGTCAATGTGTGATATTGTCCATCTTTTGGAATAAGTGTTTAAGTTGGCCTCCTTCCATTTTCCCTCCCTCTAAAAGAGAGTTCATTGTCTTTTGTAAAGGAAGAAGTTCATCCTCAAAACACTTGTAGTAGCTACTTGGGAGGCCATCTGGTCCAGGAGCTTTTCCGAACTTACTCTTTTTTATGGGTTCTCCCACTTCTCTTACTGCTATAGGTCCATTCATAATTTGTCTTTGTTGTTCCATGATCTTAGGTAACTTCTTATTATTAAAATATCCATCTATCTTTTCCACTGACACATCACAACTCTTCTACAGATTGGTATAGTACTGATAAAATGCCTTTTGTATATCTGCAGTATCTATTAGTGCCTTATCCGCCTCTTGTATTTTCAATGTCATTCTCTTTTCTCTCTCCTTTCTCAATTTAAAAGCCAACCATTTTCCAGGCTTATTTGCATATTCAAATGTTCTTTGTTTAGCATAATTCAATTTAATTTCCATTTCTCTTGACATTAACATCGATAGTTGTTGTTGTAAGATCTTGATATGATGCAATATATTAGTATTTCCAGGAGCTCTCTTGAGTTCTTCCTCTTTGCTCTTTATCTCTTCCAAAATACGTTGCTTTTTCTCTTGGTTCTTTGTTCTCAATTGCACATTATACTGAATTAGGTAACCTCTGATATATGCTTTACTTGCATCCCAGACCATTCTCATATCTGTACCTTTGTTTAAGTTTAATTCAAAATATTCTTTTAGTTTATTTTTAAAGTCTTTGATAGTCCCTTATTTTGTAACAGAGCTTCATTTAATCTCCACCTAAAGGTACCCCTTTTCCCCCTATATGTCTTGGATACTGGATTATGGTCTGAAAATGTCTTGGGTAGGACCTCTGTTTTAATCACCTTGGTGGCAATGTCCCTTGATGTCAAAATCATATCTATTCTTGAGAAAGATCTATGTCTTTGTGAAAAAAAAGTATACTCTCTTGCGTTACCATTTTTCTGTCTCCACAAATCAATCAGACCTAAATTGTCCATTAGATAAAAAAAGGCTTTAGGTAGTTTACCCTGGTTCATCTTAATATGTTTCTCAGAGCATCTATCTATCTTTGGATCGATCACTCCATTCCCGTCCCCCATCAAACAATAGTTTTCATATGCTAGATCTGTTAAACAATCCCCAATTTTTTTAATAAAATCCAGTTTTATTCTCATTTGGAGCGTAAAGACCCACCATCGTTTTTGTCCCCTGTACATCAATTTCTACTGCCACATCTTAAGTGATACCCCTCCAGCAAAAGGCAATTGATTCTGCCAATTGTATAAATCAGCCCAAATTCTGTTAACCAGGCCATACAAATTACTTATCTATCCACGTATCAGCTAGAACAAAATCTGATTTTATTTTAGAATGACCCTGGCAGCCAGTAAAGTAGAATCATTCCTAAACCCAAAGTTTGCTGTTTATATTTCTTCTGCAGTTATGAGTTTTAATAAAGTTTATGAACGTGTCCTGTGATGTCTAGTTCCTACCACTGCAATCATATCAATCACAAGGTGGTAGCTCTCTGGAATAAAGCAGTTGCCACCTTTGGAACTTTCACATGTTTAAATTTTCTCATATAATAACAGCCTGTCAAGAATGATTATGTTGCTAATAAAGATGCAATACACACAGAAGTTCTAGTCATCTTTCCCATTTCAGATTTAACAGCTCCTTTTCATCTTGGCCATGAGTATCTGTCATATTGGTAACAAATTTTCCATTCCTTCTATGTTTGCCAATGCATTTCTTCACTTTAGCAAATCAAATTATTCTCTACACTGGGGATTCCACATCTTCAGCCTGTAGATACTTGTGGAATTTTGAGAATGGTGATGACACAAAATGACTGGCATGGGGTGCTGAATCAATCAGAAAATTCTGGAAGGTTGCAAGGTTTTTCTATGACGGAGGCAGCTGCTTCCTTGCCGATATTAAGGTGGTCCCTCCTGGTTTCTTCTGAAATATTTCCTGCTCCATTAAGGAGGAAAGTCATAATTTGCTGTTTTCTCTGGGAAAGATGCATTGTCAAAGAAGCAAATGGGTGCCAGAAAACCCACTGGCGATGCCATGGTGCCCAGAGATGCCATGTTGGGGATCATTGCTCTACACCTATCATCATCTCTTCATTCATTCATCATCGTTTCCATTCACCAAGTACATAGGAACAAACTATGGACAGATATTAGAGAGGCTTTTCCACAAATGACAACCCCCCTCTTCCCCCCGCATAAAGCAAAAGGAGCTTGTGCAATTAGTACTTGGAAAGACTGGAAGACACATGAAGAGTACATAAGGCTCCTGTTCCCAGAAATGTTTCAGTATGCTGCTTTATATTGAATCAAACCACTGATATGTCAAGCTGAATATTGTCTATTCTGATTGGCAGCAGCTTTTCAGTGACTCAGACAGAGGTATTTAATATCACCTGCTATTTGAACCACCCTGACCTGGATAGTCCAGGCAAGCCAGATCTCGCCAGATTTCAGAAGCTAACCAGGGTCAGCCTTGGTTAGTAATTGGATGGGAGACCTCCAACGAAGATCAGGGTTGCAGAGGCAGTCAATGGCGAACCACTTCTGTTAGTCTCTTGGTTTGAAAACCCCAGCGGATCAGATATGACTTCATGGCACTTTCCTCCACCATCACTATTTGAACCTTTGATGAAAATATCAGGGATTGATCTTTTCAAGCAAAGCATGAGCTGTAGCATTGAGCTATAGTTCTCCCAATGTGCGAGTTTAGTGAGTGTGCCGGTGAGTGTATGCAGAAAGGGAAAAGGAAGAACTGTGTTTATGGATTATGTCCAATTCTTACTTGATTGATTCGACTTACCAAGGATTTTGCGTTTGAACAGTAAAAGCATTTGGCTTAGTGTCAACATACACACACACAGCTATCCTCTGAATGGTGATGTGTAACTTGTTAGCTAATGTGGAACTATATAAATGAAACAAAGAAAATGAAGATTAGATCCTAGTTTTAACATTTCCGCAATACTCTTGTCTTATTTATAACTGCTGGATGAAGCACTGAAGATTTTACTTTTTAGGTATTTTTAGGGTTCCTAAAGAAACCTAGCTATTTTAGGTTTCATAAGCCCATTAATCCTTAGCTACCTCAAAACTCCTAACACTTTAGTAAATAGTAAATTTTTCAGCACAGGGTTGCCAGACCTGTGCTGGAAAATTCTATGAATTTTTGGAGTGGTGCCTTGGAAGGATAGGGTTTGAGGGGAATATGACATCAATTCTAGATGATGCTCTAGGAATTCCCCAACATCTATGGTCTTTACCATAGAAATTGAGGTGATTTCTAAAGTGGCATGCAGGATGTGACATCACTTCTGAGTGGAGGGACTTTAGGAATCCCCCCAATCTCTATGGTATTTACAATACCATATGGTATTTACCATAGAGATTGGAGGAAATTCCTGAGTGGGTGTTAAGTATAAATCGAATGTTGTTGTTGTTAACTTCACAATCTACACCTCTCCCATTTTCTCCCATTCCTAAAATGATTGAGAGTGAGGGATTGAGGGCAGGGGCTTGAGATTGCCTGCAGCCACTGGCCCTATAGTAAGTCTATTAATGTGAGAGCCAGAGCAGTGTAGTTGTTAGAGTGTTGGACTAGGATCTAGAAGACTCAGGTTTGAATCTTCACTCTGCACTGAAACTTGATGGGTGACCTTGGGCCAGTCACAGTCTCTCAGCTTAACCTACACCTCACAGGGTTCTTGTGAGGATAAAATGGAGAAGAATGTTGTAAGACACTTTGGGTTCCCACTGGGGAGAAAAGTGGGGTATAAATGAAGTAAAAGAAATAAAAACAGTAAATTCACATCTGAATTCCTAGAACAGTACTGTAATTGCAATTGTAATTTTTAACGTAATTTTCACGGAACTATAAAGCATTATGAGACTATGTTCCTAAAGTAAAATGACGTTATATATAATATTTTTCACTTGTTTCCATGACTTTTGGAAAACGTTACTATGTGCACTTTATTTTATTTTTTTCAAACTCCTATAATCACTGGCTATCTAGATTAAGTACTGAAGATAAGCACTCTCAAATCAAATTTTAAAAACGTATTTCATTCAAGTTCTTCTTATAGAAGCTCCTTTTATTTAACTGTGTTAGATACACTACCAAATTATTCCTACAAAATCACGTTCAGATATGATTGGAGACTGTAAGGGAAATGTATTGTTTAATTACACAAATGCAAAAGACAGAAAAAGTAGGAAGAAACAAATTAATTGAGATGACAATTCTCAAATCACGCTAACAGCAAAGATGCAATTCATTTTAATGGTGGCATAATATGTTGGAAAGGACCTGAATCACTGGCCATCCATGACCCAATTTACAGACCTAGTATAACATCAAGGCTCTGGGGAACAGGTATTAGTACCTGTGCCATGGCAGCTGGTTAGAGGAGGAAACTTTAGGTACTTCAGATCTATCCAAAAGATGCATTTGGAATTAAGACAGAGCATACAAATTGGAATGTTTAACGACCCACAGATTCTAGTAATAAGCCTTCCTTCCTTTTGTAACTTCTAGAATTATGTCAAGTCTTCACTTTCTTATGGCATAGAACCTCTTGCTACACTCTCCCTGAATTTCAATCTGCTTTTCCAAACTTACTTTCTGCTTTTTCATGGCCTAACCAAGTCAGATCATCTTGGCCTTTTATCTTGACCTGATTACCCTGCACTCCATAACCAAATCATCTTCTGCTGCTTTGGTATTACAGCTGCCCAAGACCAGAACTGTGATCCTATCTACAAGCATGATACCTGCTTAATCTCAAACCAACAATTCTGAACTGCTGTGGACTAAGAAACAAAACTACAATCAATTAATCAGTAACCTCCATGCTAGATTACTGTTGAAGGAAGGGAAATATATGAACACATGAAGCTGCCTTATACTGAATCTGACCATTGGTCCATCAAGGTCAGTACTGTCTACTCAGACTGGCAGCAACTCTCCAGGGTCTCAGGCAGAGGTCTGTCACATCACCTACTACCCAATCCTTTCAACTGGAAATGCTGGAGATTGAACCTGGGATCTTCTACATGCCAAGCAGATGCTCTACCACAGAGCCACAACTCCTTGGGATAGCCATAAAATCCCAATCTTACACCAAGGAGAAATCTTGTGGCCTGAACCACAGAGAAAGTCATTTTGATGAAAACTAAACAAGGTAGTCTTGACTTAATGTCGAGCTGAAGCCACATCTAACTGTAATATAGATGTGAAAAACCTACTCTATCTGCCACCACAAATCTTTTGAATTAGCAATTTTCTTAACATTTACAAGACTAAGACATGGTGGTGAAGCCTGTGACAGACTGGGCTATTAAAACACCTAGGGTCAAACAGAGCAGCCAACGATAGTGCATAGGCTTACTCTGTTGCCTCCTCCCATGAAGCTGCTGTCTGGGTATAAGTCACTGGTGCTGAGCTTGGCTTGCTCCTTGCTGACAGTGGCCCTCCAAGGCAGCAGCCCATTGAAAACTATCCCAGCAAGTTAAGCACCAGTCCACTCCTAGGTGGGCCTTAATTAATGACTAATTAGAAACCTCTGGATTATTCATTCCAAAGAACTTAAATCTACTTCTGGACTGAAAAATAAGACTTGGAGATAACACCAACTATCATGATCACAAAATTTTTATTCTGGATATTCTTCACAGAAATACTGCAAGCAGTCTGAACCTGAACATAAGGAAAATGATAGTTATTTTTACTAAGAAATCCTTAAGGGCAGGCAGGAACAGTTTGGTACCCCTGGTGTTCTGAAATCTCCTCTTCCATTTAACATTTCCAACTTTCAGTGAATGAGAAAAAAGGATTCTTAGATACTATGGTGTAATTTTGTCTAACCATAATTCCAGATGGATAGTCATGTTATTTTCTAGCACTAAAATTAAGTAGAAGTCCTGTAGCACCTTAAAGACTAACAAAATTTATTCCGGCATACATTTTTTGTGAGTCAGAGCTCACTTTATCATATGCATGAATGTTCATATTGTATGCAGAACTCAAAGGTTGTAGATAACAGAAAAGTATGGGAAGGGAGCCTTTCTTTCTAACATCTACCACCCTATACCATTCTGTTGTCTGCACGCTTGCAGTATAATACTTCTACCTAACGGATGAACATTCATGCATATGATAAAGTGAGCTCTGACTGCCAAATATTATGTTGGAATAATTTTTTCCCTGTATTTCAGATGCTGCCACCCCTATCCCCACCACAATTCCTCTTTTATTTTGCTTAGATCATATTCCATTTCTAAATTGTACAAAGAAAAATGTATGAGGTGTTCTACATACGTGAGGTTCAAGACCCTGAAAGTATTTCTCCTTTCCAGCTCTTCAGACAAGCAACAAGAGCAGGTCCAGCTGGAAAGTTTGCTTGTGCACAGTTTACATTCTCTATTTCCCCCCTCCCCCCTCCCACTTTCTCCTCACTCCAAAAGTTCTTTCAAACAGCCTTTAAGCTTTAAACAAATATGAGTTTGTAACACAGCAGTCTGCTGCTCCCGTTTCTCTCTCTACCACCCCTCCAGTGCCTGCATCCCCTTCCCCTCATCGAAAGCCCAACAGAGCTGGCAAGAGCAGCGCGTGTATAGAAAACAAACACATGGAGCACAGCCAGCAATGAAGTTGGATTTGGCATGCTCTGTTTACAAAAATGTATAAGTAATAGATAGGAGGAAAGCAGGGAAGAGGGTTGGAATTATACATCAGTTGGAAAAACACACATGTATAATAAATACAGAGAATAATGCTTTACGTTCCCATGAACTCAGATTCTCTGCCCTGTTTCCAAGTAATTTTGATCTTTGGGTTGTTGCCCACATCTTTTATTCAAAAACAATATTCTCATTATCCTCTAGGCCAAAATCAAGTATTCTCAAGTGGTTTGAATTTACCTTGGATATGTATGAAAACACTTACGGGGTTGCCAACTCCAGGTTAAGAAATCCCTTGCACTTTGGAGTAAAGCCTAGGGTGGGCAGTATATAATACCATAGAGTCCACCCTCTGAAGCAAGCAGGGGACTGCTCCAGGTAACTGATCTCTGTAGTCTGGAAATCAGTTGTAATCTGGGGAGACCCCCAGGCCCAACCTGGAGGTTGGCAACCCTGCCACACATACCATGCATGCCCATACCTCTATAGAACAGCAACTTATAAAACAGAGAAATGCCCATTACAAATCAGAAGGGTCTGACATTTTATTTTCTCAAACTGCACTCCTTTTGAACTCACCCTCTCCCTCTTCTCATGTATTTTGCAGGGTCAGGGTAGAAATATTGTGGAGTGGCTTGGTTCCATGTGGTTTCCACTCAAAACCGTAATTCTGACTAGTTTTCCTCAAAAGATTTTCAGCTGTGATTTGGGATGACTGCGAAACCAGATGAGTTTTACCTAATGTCAGGGTTCATATGAGCCGTTCTCTTTCAGACAATCTATTGAGTAATATTTTGGAGAAAATTTTCAATATATGAAAGGTCTTTTCATACTTGCATAACATTATGGAATAAAAAGTCGAAGAAATGCAAAACAATTCTTTGAAAGATTAGTTTCTATTAATCATAGAAGTTAACCAATCCTTGCACCATTGTGCAGTCCCAAGAGTTTACTACTGAGTTAACAGTAACACCCATGTAAGATTACATTTTGTTAAAGAATGGTAAAAATCAAGTTCACTCCTTTTCAGATATTTTTCAATACGGAGTAAAATATCTTTTCTAGAAGTCAAAATTGAAAAGACAACCTTGGCTCCATATTTTGGCTTACTAAGGAGTGACACTAACATCACATATATCAGCAGTTAAACTTCCATTAATTTCTACCACCAAACAACAGCAAGTCTAGAAAAATGTTTCCGGGTTGTGAAGAATTAGTAAATACCATCACTAAGGAACCAAAGATTTTGCTTTACACATTATTTTTATTTTATTTTTATTTAAAACATTAATATGTTGCCTTTCCACCAAGGCATTTAAAAACATTTAAAACAGCATTTAAAATGCATTAGTAAATATTTAACAATACAGTAAGAACACACAGGCATACAAACACACAAAACTAGGGAGAGGGGCCAATAAGAATTTACTGGGGGTATGCCAAGGGAAACAAAAAAGTTCTCACCCACTGACAGAAGACTATGACAGAGGGAGGCAGATAAATCTCCCTTTAGGAGGGAATTCCAAAGTTTTGGCACCCTGACCAAGAAGACCCTTTCTTGGGTTGCGATTAAAGAAGAGGAACAGGAGCAAAGAGGAGGGCTTCCAAAATGACCAGAGTGGATGGGCAGGTTTATATGGAAGAATGTGGTCCTTCAGATACATACTTTATAGAATGGAAAGCAAATAAAATTTTAATCCCTTCTATCAGAGCAAACTGCAGTGTGACTGATAGCTGGGACAATGAAAAAGACAGTGATGCCTTGTTATGCTGTGGAAGCACCCCTGCTAACGTATTATTTATTTAGCATATTTTTATCCTGCCTTTCCTCTAAAGAGCTTAGGGCAATATACAGTATACCCCAATTTTATCCTCACAACACACCTCTGAAATAGACAGAGAGAAAATGAACAACTCAAGTTTCACATCAAACAAGGATTTGAATCTGCGTTTCCTCAGTTGTTATCTAACACACAAATTACAAACCACTACTTCACAATGCATATATAAATTATGCAGATGCTAAAAGGAGCAATCGATGAACTTTAAGACCCTCGGAGATTCACCAAGCAAAGTTTGTAAAACACATAACTATTATGTTTACTCTTTTCTCTCAACTGACAACTCTGAAGGATTCAGAGTGTCTGCACTTTGAGGTTTTGATATCACCAAAGAGATGGATCAGTATACCAATTACAATGGAAAGAACAATTTCCAGCCTGCACAAAATACTGTGGTTAAGAGAAGGAGCAGCTGTGCCAAATGGTGTGGTGAGAAAGTTGGTACAGACAACAAACAGCAGGATAATTTTACAGGGCTGTATCAGATAAAACTGCTCAAAATCACAGACTCCAAAGTAAATGTTTGTCAAACAAACACAAAGGCCTAGTTTAAAAATCTAAGCGCCAGCCCTAAAAACACTCCGTGATTATGTTCTGTTGATTTCAGTGGAATATGCTCTTTGGATAAATGGGATTTAGGATAGAGGTCTTGGTATTTACCATGTCAGCAGAGAATCTAATCCAGCAACATCAGCAGAACTACCCAAGATACATAAACTGTAATGAAAAGAAACTGTGAACCATTTATATGGACAGAAAATGAAGTATGAGGCAGTTTTATCTCATTTCTGGATCAACATCATTTTTCTACCACATGCGATGAATACAGAAAAAAGAGACAGATGGAGGCCACCAAGACTCTGGGAGCCAGCAAAAAGTATAGTCAACTTACTACACAGCGTAAGAGAGCTGTTGGTTGTATTGACTTACATTGTGTAATTCACCTTGAGTCTCAGTGAGAAAGGCGGACTATAAATAACATACCTACATACAGGTAGGTTCAATCTCCTGTGACTAAAAAGTCACTGCTTGGAAACTATATTTCTGGATACGGCACCTACAGGCAAAGCAGGTATGACCACAGGAGTTCTATGAATGGAGCTCCCAGCATTTTTCTTTCCACATCACGTTAAATGCATGGGTCCTCAACTCTGATGGGGAAGGGATATTTACACGTCCCTCATGCACCGTTTTACCAAACTAAAAAGGTCCTGTAGAGCTGCTATTTGCCCCAATATGCCAAACACATATCTACTGATATGAACAATTATATGTTTACCCTAGTGAAGCAAACGGTGGCTCCAGGTACCACTTCTGATCAGGAAAATGGCACATTTGGAAAGTTAAATACTCCTCCCTTTGTGTCACAATCTTGATCAGAACTGCAGTCCCATACAACTGACATTTGAAAAATAAACTCTGGGAACTCCTGAATACCTGATCTGGTTTGGGGGAATTTGAACCTGGGTCTCCTCATTCCTAGTAGGATACTCTGGTACATCACACTGGCTCTCTTCATTAAGCACTGAACTACTACTAATACTTAAACAGATTCATATGAAGATCCACCACTGAACTGTATACCTAAGCATGCTGTCTGGTCAACACATCATCCCCTCAGTACAATATCCCTGTTCTATAAATGTGGTAACCCTGACTCCAAGCATGAAACAGCGCCCCCTTCAGTATTTGTCCAAGAAAAATGAATATCCTCACTACCATTCTATTTGCTTCCTCCTCCACAAAATAATTGTCTACTCATCTGGTGCAAATTTAACAAACCTTGTGATGACTCAAGGAACACAAGATTTAAGACATAATTCAATGCCAGCTGTTGTGATTATTCAGTTGCTGGAAAGCAACAGCTTTTCTATGTTAATCATCTTTCCCCTCTTTCCTTTCATCTCCTCCTCCCATCCCCTTTCTTCAATTAAAACAGCAATTTGGCAGTGAAAAGCAAAGGCTCCTGTCAATCCTATTCATGTATGAGAATTTCTATCTAAACAGTAAAATAGAAAAGAGTCCAGTAGCACCTTTAACCAACTTTACTGTAGCATAAGCTTTCGAGAATCACAATTCTCTTCGTCAGATGCATCATGACGAAGAGAACTGTGATTCTCGAAAGCTTATGCTACAGTAAAGTTGGTTAGTCTTAAAGGTGCTACTGGACTCTTTTCTATTTTGCTACTACAGACTAACACGGCTAACTCCTCTGTATCTAAACTGTAATACTCAGTTCAACCTTCATATATTACAGTTTGATGAAACATGGCCTAACAGTTTCTCTGTTGTATGAATGGGGATGTTTAGTGGCATTGCAAGGAGAGGGAACTGATTTGAGAAAGATTACAATGCATGTCGCAGAGGAAGGTTCAGAGCCCAGAGCCCATCTCTAACTGGACATTTAAAGATGGCAATTAACATTATTATATTTTCCAGCTAAAGATACAGATTATATTTTCCAGCTAAAGATACAGATTTTCCAGCTAAAGATACAGATACTCTTGTAAAGTCACCGGCATCTCAAAATGCATGGACCAGTTCCTCATAATATGGCACAACAGTTCAGGCAATATCTAGTGGAGTGGCAGCAAGAAGTATACTGCTTTAGTGACAGGCTCTCCCTGCTGTGGATGACAAAAGAGTTAACTTCAGGATAACCTCCTGCTTCCTTCTCCAAGCAAAACAAATTTTTGGCACTGTGCCCCATCTGGGGAGGGGCATCCCTCTCCTCCTTTTTCTTCACCCTTCTTTTCTCCTCAAGGTTCAGAACAAATGAATCTCATTGCCCAACACGCTCCACAACTAGTTTCATCTTGGTCCAAACTCATCATCTGTTTTAACTTTTGCCAAAAAGAAACTAAACGGAAAAAAAAGGAAAAGAGCTTGAATGGGGAGGGAGAAAAAGAAACAACAAAGGAAGGAGGGACATGTTAAACTATTCATTGACTACGCTACAGAACTAAGTTGGAGAGAGTAGAGAGTTTACTCAGAGGATCTCGGACAGTCTTGAGGCAGGGATCAAACAGGCCACAAGAGACCAGCCGTTACCCATATGATCCTTCCTTCCTGTCCCACTGCAGTTGGAACAGAACGGCTTGCAGTCGCCACCCCACCACTATCTTGCTTGTTTTCCTTCTCTAAATTTGCATCCTACTTCCAGCCACTGTCATCCAAGAGCAGAGAAAAACTGGCACAAATCCTCCCCCACACCCAAGAACTAGGAACACAGACAACTGTCTCCGAGGATCATTCCTGTGGCCGAAAACAAGAGGATTGAGTTTCCCACAAACCCAGGATGAATCAGGAGACATCAGAAAAAGCCAAGACTCTCTGGGTACTCTTCTTCCCCTCTCCAACCAGCACAATTAGAGGCATTGCACAGGCAAATCATGCTGCTTGCAGGCATAGTTCACTTGAGTCTTCTTTTTTATATTCTTTTCTTAACACACTCAGTTAAGTCTGTCTGGTTCTTGTAGAATTAGCAGTATCTGATTCTCATCTTCCTAACTATCCAATGCTTTAGCCTCGAATTGAGAAGTATCATCTAATGTGATCAGCAGTGCTAGCACCATCACAGCCTTTGGGTGGGAGAAAGAATGGAAAGAAGACATATATACAATAGAGAAAAACTAATCTGTAGGATGCAAAATTAAAAATGTGTTCCATTATATGAGTTACAGAGGGATCTGGAGTCTGAAAAAGATGAAAGCAACTACCCTAAATGCACAGCCTCTAAGGCCAGTACCAGGATCGGAAGAAAATGAGAAGCCTCAAAGTACATATTGCTCCTCTTAAACATAACAATGACATGGTAGCAGACAACCCATGGCAGACAGCACGCCTGACACCAATTTAACTGCAGACTCTGCTCAGCAGCCATTGCAACATGTTCAACCACCGAAGCAGCTTTCATGTATCACATGCACCCTAGAATTTATCTGAAGTAACAGATTTGTACTTGTCAATACGCAACCTTAACAGCCACGTACAAAGGCAACTGGTCCTTTACACCTGATCTCATTGCACCATCAATAAGTCAACATTCTGAAACCGGTTCTTAAAATAATGGCCTTGGCCTGAGGAATTCCTAATTTAAGTAACAAGCCCAATCTAACCTGCTGTCGATATGATAACATCACTATATGGAATAGGTGGGGTTCAAATGACAAAACACTTCTGCTCATACAGGTAGAGGGTCCAAAAGTCATTCTGATGGCACTTAGTGAATTATACAGCACCATTCCAGAAGCCCCCATGTGTAAGCATGCCCCTTTGGATCCTGACCACTTCCTTATCACTTGTTAACTCCTTTAAGCCAAAAGAATAGCAATATGCATTAGTGTAAATACTAAAGAGGCGAATGAGCAAACGTCTTGGATTCCCAAGTCACAGTAATAATTTATTGTATTTGTCTGAACATCTATAAAAATTCTGGCTTTTCTAATAAACATTACACACACTATACATTAGGGTGAGTTGACATGTTCAGGTGCACTACTTGAACACTACTGGTCTTTATGTGTGTAAGCACCATCACATTTTGTTCTGCACGGTGAAAGGTTCTGTTTGTTCCAGATCATTTATACCCTTACATTAAATGAAACTCATCCTGTAAAATACATAATTGAATTTACTCCTTGTTTTGCCAAAGCAATGAGAAAAAGATTCTTCCAAGAAGTATATGACTAAAATTTTGAAAACCAATTTGAGGGTGTGTTTAATGTACAGACAGTCAAACTTTGAGGTAGGAATAGGGAGAACTTGGAAAAACACCACAGTAAATTAGGTAGAAAAAAATGCCTACATCACTTTACAATTCTCAGACAGCCTAATGAAACGTAGATGCAGAGGAGTTAGCCATGTTAGTCTGTAGTAGCAAAATCAAAAAGAGTCCAGTAGCACCTTTAAGACTAACCAACTTTATTGTAGCATAAGCTTTCGAGAATCACAGTTCTCTTCGTCAGATGCATCTGACGAAGAGAACTGTGATTCTCGAAAGCTTATGCTACAATAAAGTTGGTTAGTCTTAAAGGTTCTAATGAAACAGTTTAGCTCTTTTCCACAGGCAGATTTTGGTGATGCAAGCTATGCCTAGAGGCCAATATCCAAAAAAATGAACAGCTAGAGAGTCCTGTAGTGCATCACAGCCATGGTACGAGTTATGCAAGGCGATGAGCATCATTTTAATTCCAGTATATAGTCAAGAACATGAGGAAGCACCTCTTACAAGAAGCAGTCTTCTGCCCTACTCACCCGTGCCTCTCCAAGCACAGCAATGAGATAAGAATAAGCGTTGCATGGTTGGATCTGACCACTAGTTCAGCATTCTGTTTCCAAAAGCATTGAGGGACCAGTGGGCTACTCTTAGAGCAGAGCTATCCTGCTGAAGTGTGAAGAATGTCTTCTGTAGCAGTCAAACCAATCATCCCACCCTGTTTCTAGTATACAACCTCCTTCTGTACCTTTTCTGGCACAAAAATTTCTCCCTCGGTCCACAAATGTGCCTCTCCTTTCTGTCTTTACACAGCCTCTTGATGGCTGAGTCCTGCTCCACTTTGAACAAGTGCAGGTGGGCTTATCTGATTTAAGTCCAGATACCATGGTGCACACCTGGATCACACGTGGGAACTTCTACATTATGATGTAGTGGTGCTAATACAGTTCCATGATTGACAGATGCCCTGTTCATAATCAGCAAAGTTATTTTAGGAGAAACACAAGGAATAAACTACTAAACTGTAGTTCTTTGCTTTTGAGATAATATTTCAGTCTTTGTCACCAGCTAGAAGACCTCAGATAATATGTGTTAGGAAAGACCTGCCTGGAGACAATAACAAGACCAATGGTTTCACTCAACATACGTTCCAATGTATATTTGCTTACCTTAGGTATGAAGGTATCTTTCTTTGGTGACTATTTTTTATATGACTGGATGAAAAACATGTCTAATCAAGCTGGTTTAACTGACGTGGTAGACCTAGGATCAGAGAAATTGCAAAAGACAGTTAAAAAGAAATGCTACTTAGGGAAACAGTAGGCTTACAGAAATATTTTATCTTTACCTAGCCTATAATGATTATGGTTCTGACCTGGATGGCCCAGGCTAATCCAATCTCATCTGATCTTGGAAGCTAAGCAGGGTCAGCCCTGGTGAGTATTTTGATGAGAGTAAGTTAAAAAGTCCAGGGATGCTACATGGAGGCAGGCAATGGAAAACCACCTTTGCTCGTCTCTTGCCTTGAAAAACTTCTGAGATCACCATAAGTCGACTGCAACTAGATGGCACCTTACACACACATACACGTGCACATAATTATTGTGGAACAAGATTATTTGCATCATAGAATGATACCAGAAATTATTATCAGTTCAGAAGCATTTCATATTTCCCCCTAACATTCCATAAACATTGCACAGAGAAAAAAAGCCAAGCTGACTCTTAACTCTGCTAATAAATCACTAGAATCTATGGGTTATTTCCATGTTACAATTTTACGTATACATGTATATATGTACATATACATATACATATACATATATACATATACATGTATATATGTATGTATATGTACAAGTATACTAATCAGCTCTCTTTTAATTGTATATAAGGTGGCAAACCTGGGTTCATCTCTGCCTAATGTGCAATCTGGCCCTAAAAATATTTGGCACCATATCACTCTTTACCTGATAGTACAAAAATGATTATTCAACCATATCAAGTGAACTTTTGGACAGAGTATCTCTTTTAAAAATAGTTTTCTACAGATTTTCAGTGTGCAAAGTGCTTCAAAGTCACCTTGTTTGTCTAAAAATCTATTCTATAGATGGAGAATTGGGGAAAAGCTGAAAGCAATTGCTGAAAGTCGCCTAATGAATTGGTAGCTAGGCTGAAATCTGAAGTGATTCCCCCCTCCTCCAAATGCAATCATCAGTTCACTGGGCTACCCTGGCTCTCATAAGAACACAGTAGACATTTTCCCCTTAAGAACCAACTGTCTGCAATCCAGGTTGATGTCATGCACACTACAGTGGGGAGGAAAAAAGGAAATGCCCAAGAAGGATATGCTTCAAAGGAAAACCTACCAGTCATCCTTGTTAACAACAAAAATCCCAAGTGATCGGGGAGAGGAGAGAATAGCTCTGAGGCCTCCTTCCCAGCATCAGTTCTACAGAGCAGCGAGCAAGTAAAAGATGAAGAAGGGTGAAATTATTCTTTTAGGACTTGCCTTTAATCATCATTGACGCTGCATTTGAGGATTCAGTCAGTAATCTGACTCTTTTTGAAAGACAGTTTCCATTCTTATGTTTGCCCAATCTCCACTTTCTTCAAGCCTAAAACCTTTTTTGCTGTCTTTCTTTGTATTATTGTCTTTTTGTCATGAGCCAACTATTATTCATATCAAGAGAGTTTAACTGGTGAGGGGGAAAAATTGTAAGAGAGCCCCACATTTCAATGTTACATCTCTCTGTTTTGATTGGAATAACACAGCATGCAAGTGGCCCAGAATTGTGAAAACCTTATGCTGATGTTACTGGGGAGTTTGACCAATAGTGAAGGAGACTGTATGGCAAAATATATATTTCCACCCCTGCCAATGATTTCTATTGACTACATACGGGATAAGGAAACTCAGTATATGATGGGTCCAATTCATATGGAATCACAGAGCTGAACTGGGCCTAACTAACTCACTCAGCCCTGTACTCAAAATTAAAACGACAGTAACTCTGACAGAGAGCTGTCCAAACTCTCTTGAAGATCTCCACAGAGAAAGAAAACCTTCTACAGGTATTAAGTTCCATTGTCAAGTTGCTATTTCTGTTAGAAAGTTAGTTTGAATGGTCAGCTGTGCATCCACACTGATGGGCTCCGTGCCTGAGCAGAGCAACAACTCAGAAACTTCTACAGCCAGCTTTTAGGAGCAAAGTCTCCTTCCCTTGGGAAATGACACCCAAAAGGGAGGGATTATGCCTGGCCCTGTACCACTCAGTTTCCTTTCATCTGCCACAGCAGTGTGACTCAGACCTACTTCTCGTTAAGACAAAAGTCTGCCTTCATTTATAGTTTTCTCTTAGAAGTAATTATAGCATATATAGTTGGCTTCTCAGTTTTGTATCATGGGCACTCTTTGCCTGTGGGAGCTCTGACTAGAGGTGGGCATGAACCAAAATACGAACCAAAATTCGTCACGAACCAAGCCAGTTCATGGTTCGTGAACCAGCGGTCGTCAGAGCCCATTTCTGACGAACCACCACGAACTTTTAGGCCGGTTCATTTGGTTCATTGTTTGGTTTGTAACTGCAGACAGCCTGAGGCTGATCAATCAGTTTCCTAGGCAATGTGGGAATGGGCTTTCTGCAGCCCCGGAAGTGACTTTCTGCTGCCCCAGAAGTGACGTTTTCACGAACCAAACAAACCAGTTCATGAACTGGGGCAAGTTTGTAAAAGTTCATGGTTCATGAAACGCAACGGACCATGAACCACATGGTTTGGTTTTTTAACCTGGTTCGTGCTCATCTCTAGCTCTGACTACTACTCAGAACAACAACTACAGGCAAGCAACTTGTTTTTCCTCATGTTCTTCTGAGATTTACACCCCTGTAACTTAAGCCCATCAAACCTATTCATGTTCTCTGAAGTGACATAAAACAAACATTTATACCGTCAAGTTCCACTTCACAATACAAACCAGAGCATGTATGAAACCTGCCATACAGCAAGAATTCAGGGCAAAAATAACGTTTTTGTTCAGGCCAGTATTTTCAATTTGGAGAGAGCTGGTCAATAACAATTTTTATGTGCACCATTCATAGTACTTGGCAGAAAACACAAGAAACCATAGAAATGTAAAATAATTAACTGTAACTCTAAAGCTTTCCATTCATTGGCATGTGGGAGAGAATTATTATTGCATAATTTTGGAAGAGTACCCTTACTCTTATTACATTCTGTGGATGAAGACACTATATTTATTTAAACTAGGATTTGGATTTTTCGCACATAATTTTGTTCAAATATGTCAAAAACATTTTCTTTGGCAACTGCACTGAAAATGTACTAATGGGTTTGACGTCATTTCTCATGCTTACTGCCTTCCACCTTCAAATATTGGCATCCAACAACTTCTGTGAAGATAAGGCCAATTTTGCTTTTAGGTGTATGGACAAACCTTCATAAAGAAGGATTTGAGGGAAGAAGCTGGGAGAGAGAAGGAGCAAGAGTCAATTAGCTAGGAAAAGACTTAGTGCATGAAGTTACAATGCTCTCTCTGTACCTCTATCAACTAAAGGCATAAATCAATTGCAGGGTTACTCTAGACTTCCAGATGACCACCCTCCTCGGGCTAATTTAAATGTTCATACGCATCTCATGTGATAGTACTTGCTCAGTTTTTACCTATGGAATTGTAGATTTATAACATCCCATTTATGAAAATCACATGCCACATCAAATTGTAACCTCTTTGACAGAAGACTTAAAACAAGCCATCTCTTTGAGGTGCTAAATTCTTTTTTAAAAATCTAGGAAACAATTTTAATGTGGATATAGTAACTCTCTATGTACAAACTGGGAAGGCTTTACACTCCAGTTCAGACAGTGGATTCTGAGTCATCTATTTTCAAAGCACACCACAGGGCTAACATGTTGACACTGCACAGCACAAAGTCGCTTCACACTGAAGGTTCCAATCACCATGGCATCTATGTGGCAAAGAACAGAAATATCTCAAGACAGATAGGACTGTACTGAACCAAATTTGAATGATTACATTATATCATGTTAAATACTGCTCTTCCTGTTTCCCTTTCAGGCCTTATGTCTAGAACTCCTTCCCAGAATACTTTCTGTCTTTTTTCCAAATACTTCCACTTACCTAGATTTTTGGTCTTCACCCCCAGGAAATAAAGTCTTATGTAAATTTAACTGTATTGGTTATCATTCATCCTCTGTTCATGTTGCTTCTCCCCTTCCTCCTCTCATTTATTTTACTATTCTTTGCCTCCAATTTCCCTCCCCCTTCACTAAAAAATAAATTGGTAATAACAGTACCAACATTTGTTGGGTAGCTACATCAGTGCAAACCCCTGAAGGTAAATTGCTGCCCTTTCACAAAACAGAATTCACCGCAGTGTTTATTTACTCTGACAGATTATCAGATTGATCTCTGCCCACACTGATTACATTACTGGCTTTCACTGGTGTAAGTGCATAATCATACTACTTAACAGGGGTCATTTCGTAGAAAAAGAGCTGGAGGAACTCATTAGCATAACTCATCCGCACACCTCATTAGCATATGCCACACCCCTTGACATCACCGGAAGTGTGTCATTAGCATAACTGATTGGCATATGCCATACCCCCTGACATCACCTATCCTGGCTGTTTTGAACCCAATCCTGGCCATTCAGGGCCGAAATTGGGCCCAAAAATGGCAAAAAGGGGCTGAAAATGGCCGAAAAGGGACCCAAAATGGTCAGGATCGGGCTGTTGCTGAGTGGAAGAGTGATCCCCCATTTGTCAGAGGCCCGATGTGGGCTGTTTTGGCCCCAATCCAGGCTAAAACGGGCCTAAAATGGCCAGGGTCAGGTGGGTGGGGCCACCTGACATGTGACCTCTTTGGGGAACTGCCAGAACTGCGTTCCTGCGCGTTCCCCCTCGAAATGAGCCCTGCTACTTAACATTTATACAGTACTTTAGAGTATTCAGAGGGCTTCACATATACCACCTTTATACAATGAGGATTGGCAAATAGTTCTTTCTGTTGTTGGTCTATTTTCACCAGACATTTATTTCCCTGACAATAAACCTCTAACTTCACATAATCTGAAATTCTTCTTATCTCCTCATAAAGCTGAAATCTTAGGATCACTTTTTGGGACATGAAAGGATCTGGGCTTCCTCATATTGCATCTATTCGTCCATGTTGGTCCCACCCTCAAGATATCCAAGCATAAAGCATACCTTGTATGGATACATTTCCAAGTACATGTACAAGACCTACATGTGTACAAGGTATGCACACATGGGCTCTCAACATACATTTATTTATGTGCAAACATCAAGGGATGGGGCCAGCAGACACACAGAGCAGCCAAACTGAGAGTATTCCCACTCTGAATGACTGAACAAGGCAGGTTGCTTCTAACACTTCCTTGGGTGTCAGAAGTGGCCTTCTTTGTGGCATGAACATTGATATAAAACACTGCTTTATATTGCGTAATGTGCCTTGAGTCTCAGAAAAAATGGGCTAAAACAAACACATAAATGGTTTAAAACTCCACTATATACACAGAACTTTTGAATTTAGCAATATTTGGTTTTAAAATGTATACTAATTACTTTTTAAATTTCATTTTTCTAGCACTTTATGTTGATATTTTATGTGTGTGTTACCAATTGTCACCTGAAGTCATTCATGTAAAACATGGTATATAAAATATATTTTATTTTAAACATTCTGTGTTTCAATGATTTTTTGAGGTAGCTTACAGTTAGTCCAGTTTTACAGAGGGAAACTGAGGCTAAGCATAGGAAGCTGAATCCAGCGATACATCAGTAGAAGATAAGTTAGGTGGGTAGCCATGTTAGTCTGCAACTGGACTAAAATCCTGCTGTTCCACCAGTAAAAGGCACTGGTAGTTGTAATTTTCCCACACTTTCCTCTTCCAACAGCAATCCCTTCCAACCCAAGAAAGGTTGATTCCCAGGTTTGTGGGAACTGCGTGGAATAATAACCATGTGGATTGGCAGGTTACAGTTAGGGGTACGCGATTCAGGTTTCCGATTCAGGATAAATACCTGAATCGGACATGATTTGTAAAGATCCAGGATTTCTGAATTGGGCCCAATATGCTGGCCCCAATTTGGAAATGCCAGATCAAAGCTTCCTGAAGCAATTCGGGTTGCTTCGGGAAGCTTCAGGGCGCTTTTGGCTGGCTCCAGCTGACAAGCAGGAGAGGATTCCCCCCTGCCAGGCAGCTGAAGTTTAAAGGGCCCTTTTCATGCCGCTCCCCCCCCCCACCAGCCAGCTGAAACGTCGGGAGGGCCCTTTCCGTGCCACTTGCAAGTGGCAAGGAAAGGCCCCTTTAAACTTCAGCTGACCAGCAGAGGGATCCTGGAAGGGAAAGGAGGGAACCTCCTCCTCCCGCTCCCATCAGTTGAAATAAGCAGTGGAGCGGGAAGTTTCAGTGTGCTCTGAATATTAACAGAGCATACCGAAGTGGGGCAATAAGCGGTTGCCGAAGCAGCTTACTGCTTATTCCAAAGTGGGAAAACCGAATCTTTCTGTCCCTGCACACCCCTCGTTGCAGTTAGGGGGAATAAAGAGAAAAGATAAAGAGCAGCTGTCAGTGGCATCTCATCTGATTGGAGGGAGGTGTCCAATGGAGTGCCACAGGGCTCGGTCCTGGTGCTTTTCAATATTTTTATAAATGATCTGGATGAGAGTGTGAAGGGATTACTCATTAAATTTGCAGATGACACCAAACTTGGAGGATTATCAAACACCCTTGAAGACAGGGATAGAATTCATCAAGATATGAACACACTGGAAAAGAGCCAGTTTGGTGTAGTGGTTAAGAGCGCGGGACTCCAGGACTCTAATACGGAGAACTGAGTTTGACTCCTCACTCCTCCACTTGAAGCCAGCTGGGTGACCTTGGGCCAGTCACAGTTTCTAGGAGCTCTCTCAGCCCCACCCACCTCACAGGGTGTTTTGTTGTGGGGATAATAACAACATACTTTGTAAACCACTCTCAATGAGTGTTAAGTCATCCTGAAGGGCGGTATATAAATCTAATGTTGTTGTTAAAAGTGGGCAGCTTTGAATAAGATGCAATTTCACATGGATAAGTGCCAGGCATAGGTAACAAAAATACAGAACATGCATACTGGATGAGGGATACACTTCCGGGCAGCAGTGTATGTGAACAAGATCTTGGGTACAGGTGGATAGGGAGCTAAATATGAGCAGTTAGTGTGATGCAGCAGCAAAAAAGAGTAGACACAATCTTGGGGTGTATTAACAAAGGTATAACATCCAAATCACAGGATGTCATTATCCCACTGTATACTGTGTTGGTTAGGCCCCACCTGGAGTACTGTGTGTAATTCTGTAGGCCTCACTTCTTAAAAGATGTGGATAAATTCAAATGGGTGCCGAGGAGAGCAACCAGGAAGACTGGGGCCTGGAGACCAAGGTGTAAGAGGAGAGACTGAGAAACCTGAAAATGTTCAGGTTGGAGAAGAGGAGGTAGAGGGGAGACATGCTTACTCTCTTTTAAGTTTTTAAAAGGCTGTCACTTAGAGGAGGAAAGGGAGCTATTCCTGTTGGCAATGGAGGACAGGACTCAAAACAATTAGTTTAAACTACAGAAGGGAAGGTAGCAGCTAGGCATTAGGAAAAACTTCTTCACATTAAGAGTAATTCAGCAGAGAAATTGGCTGCCTAGGGATGTGGTGGGTTCTTCCTCATAGGCAGTCTTCAAGGAGTGGCTGGACAGATACTTGTCAGGGATGCTTTATGATGCTCCTTTACTGGGCGGGGGTTAGACTAAGTGGTCTGTAAGGCCTCTTCCAACTCTATGATTCTACAATTCTATGAGATCACTTTTCCTGCTTTTTCTATCAAGTGAACTGCTGTTGAGGGAAGGAAAGTGAGGAAGATCTCCAGTCCTTCTGTGAGCACACTGCTGGATTTAAACCAGTGACTCCTAGAGAGTCTGTGGATGAACCAGGATATGAAACCAATGCCCATGTTCAGGTCCTACAGAGAAACTTTATATAAAGGATCTACTTATGATCCTAAACAAACATTCTCTTTCTAGTAGACAGATTGCCCAAAAAATCCCCACAGAAGTGCACATGAATACATGAAGCTTCTGCCTTATACTGAATCAGAGGATTGATCTATCAAGACTGGTAGCAGCTCTCCAAGGTCTCAGGCAAAAATCTTTCTCATCACCTACTGCCTGATACTGTTTATCTGGAGATGCTGGGGATTGGACCTGAAGTTTCTGGATAGCAAGGAGATTCTCTACCAGTGAGCCACGCTCCCTCCCCAACTTGTAATAGAATTATTCCCCACCAACAAACAACTTAATCTATTTGAAAGAAAGCACATTATCATGATGGGACCAGATCCTATTGTAACCGCATACATGTACACTACACACAGAAATAGTTCTTTGACTCTTATACGTTCTTCCAGCCCAGGATGTATCTGCCTGCTAAAGGACCGGTATTATAGGTCTGTGTGGTAGTCTTCCATATATGGCATTTGATTAAACCTTCAATCCCAAGAACCAAGTGACTGCAAGTAGCATGGATTATATGTTCTGAAATATTTTTGCAGAGAAATCTCCTTGAAGCACATGGATGTATCTGCCTGCTAAAGGACCAGTATTATAGGTCTGTGTCTCTTCTACAATATTGTTTCCTAAACCTTTGCTACTCAGAATGAAAGTGGAGGAAAAGCTTCATTCTTCATTTACGAAGATATAACAGGCCCCTCCACCATCTTCCCACAGAACAATGGGCAGGCATTCATCCTGCAGCTGCAGGTAATATTTCCAGTTGGTAACCTCTCTGCCTCTTTTTGCAACCAATCAGGGCTCATGCTATCTAGCCAATAGCAATGCTTCAGTGATTCTCCTGTGCCACTTCAGCTCAAGCATAAGCAGCATAAGAAAAAACATGCATGTCCTCCTACTTTATAGGTAGAAAGCTGGGATTAATGAGGGTAGTCCAACAAGCATAAAGTAAAGAATTCATCGAGCATGGAGACTTAATTTTTCAAAGTACCTATCAAGGTGCTACTGGACCCAAGTCTTGCTACCCCCCCCCCCCGAAATGTCTCTCGTGGCACACTATTGTGATTTAGCATACAGTATGAGAATCTATCTTTGACAGGTATAAACTGGTAATACATTACCAGTGGGAAACCTAATCTCTTGAGTGGACAAGAAAGCCCGGAACTATGCATTTCACAGAACTAGGATTAGCAGGCACAATTAAGCCTAGCAGTAAATGTCTTGCCCTCTGAGGAATGCCATGTTGAGAAACAATGATAATTCTCGTTTCATTCTTTTGCTTCTTGTTTCCAGCTACATTAAAAAAAGCATTGTCTGTTTCCTGATTTTGTGGTAGTCTTCCATATAAGGCATCTGATTAAACCTTCAATCCCAAGAACCAAGTGACTGCACGTAGCATGGATTATATGTTCTGAAATGTTTTTGCAGAGAAATCTCCTTGAAGCACATAGGCAGTAATGACTCAAGCCCTCTTCCTACATACAGCTAGTTGCATGGGAGCAAATTCACCATAGTGTAATCCCACCCAATGGGAATATGTCTGTACAGCAGCCATGTGATCATGACTGGTATCCCACTCAGAGTTTAAGGTTCTCAAACAAAGTTTAGGAGATGCTTATGTTCATTTGGGCTCATTTTAAGCAACACTGAATGCATGCCATATCATACCGGGGGGGGGGGGAGTGTTTGAGAAAGACAGAGTGGGAGAAAAGTAGTGGCCTTAGGGTTGCCCGCTCCAGGTTGAGAAATGCCTGGAGATTTGATGGTGGAGCCTGGAGTGGGCAGTGTTTGGAGAGGGACCTCAATATGGTATAATGCCATAAAGTTGACCCTCTAAAGCCGCCATTTTCTCCAGGGGAACTGCTTCCTGTAGTTTGGAGATCAGTAGTAATGCTGGGAGATCTCCAGGTCCCACCTGGATTTTGAAAACCCTAAGCAGCCTGTAGCCAACCAGAGTACTGGGAGGGGGAAGTGAGGAAGATCTTGCTGCCAGCAAGTCAGCAGCAGCTGGGGTTCTATCTGAGTTGTCTGTCTTCCTCTCCTTGCAAGGTATTTGAAGCCTGGGTGAGGTCAGAGGGGTAAGTTCTTGGGCATGAGCAAAAAGACTCCTGGCCTGGAGCTTACAGTCTGGGCCTGTATTAGGCAGTCTTGTCAATAAGAACCAGTCCAGGGTCTGTTTCTTTTTTTGTGTTTTCAGATTCTTGTTCATTAATTGTATTATTCGGGAAATTTAAATTTTGGTAGTTCCTCTGAACCACTTTGGGTCCCTTTGGGGAGAAGAGAGGTGTACAAATGTCAAATAAATAAATAAACAATACAGTTATGAAGATTTAAGAGCACTTATGTTTTCATAAGAAAAGGTTTCCCCCCTCCCACTTTGATAGCCCACTTAGCCCCCCCCCTCCAGGAATAGCACAGGGGTCAAAGTAGAAGACTGCAGTCGGAAAAGGGGAACTGGTGAAAATCTCTGTCTCCCTTTCCAAAAGCTTCTGTGCCCTTAATATTTTAGAACATGGAGTTGGATATAGGCCAGTGACAGCCAGAGAGTCCATGGCTGAACCAGGATCTGGAACCAGTTCCTGTGTTAGAATCCCACAGTTTACCCATGACTCCTTGAACCTGGTTTCAAAGTTGTCTGAACAGAGCATCTACAACATTATCCTGTGAAGCAGAAAGCCAATGCCATTTTAGGCTATAGCATTTAAAATTTTAACCAAGCACACTCCAAGGACTCTTGACAGATGTTATTTAAAACAAAATAAAACATTCAGAATCAATTTTATGGCAAAAAGCTGTCTGCTGAAGTGTCTGTAGACCGTTCTTAACCCTAGTAACCAAAAACTAGTTTAACAGAAATGGCCTCAGTTCAATATGGAAGTTAACAACAACAACATTCAATTTATATACCGCCCTTCAGGACAACTTAGCACCCACTCAGAGCAGTTTACAAAGTATGTTATTATTATTCCCACAACAATCACCATGTGAGGTGAGTGGGACTGAGAGAGCTAGAAGCTGTGACTGACTCAAGGGCACCCAGCTGGCTTCAAGAGGAGGAGTGGGGAATCAAATCCAGTTCTCCAGATTAGAGCCCCGCACTCTTAACCACTACACCAAACTGGCTCTTAGGGTTTGAACTCTTGACTACTCTCCAAGAGAATGGCACATCATTGGGTCAGCCACTGAAATTGCCTCTATACAAGCCTTCATAATGCTAAAGTCATTAAGATGTTCTGAGCTGATCCCTGCTCAGCCATGGATCTCATTGGATAAACTTGGGCCAGTCACTCCCTCTCAGCTTAACCTACTTCACAGGATAGTTGTAAGGATAAATTGAGAGATGTGTCAACATTGCATGCTGCTCCTGGGAGAAAGAGCAAAACAAGAAGTCCTACAGATAGGCAGGAAAAAAACACACCCATAGGAATCCTGGAGATGAGGAACAGTCCTGCACATTTAAGGCTCTATAGTTCAAAATTAGAAATTTGAACTTTGACTGGAAGGCTATCAGGACCATTTTCATACTGCTTACCGGCCAAGGAACATCATGCCAAGCTCCCAGAATGCAGGGCCAGATCGAGGGGGGCAGGGGGGTAGCCTGCCCCCGGCACCGCCAAAGAAGGGGCGCAAGGCGCGGCTGCCAGCCTCCTGGAGCGCGCTGCGGCTTGCCATGAGGAAGGCTGAGCGCAGGGTTGGGAGGCCCTCACCTGCCCCACCGATGGGGCGGCAGGCTTGCCGCACGTGCAGAACCTCCCAGCCCTGCGCTCAGCCACCCGCGCAGCAAGCCAACCACCCCAGCGCCCGCCCGCACCACCACCGCCTCCAGCTCAACGGCACACTGTGCGCTGGGGCAGCCAGCTTACCGCATGGGCGGCATGGGGCAGCGGGGCAGGCAAACCGCGTGGAAGGCCTCCCAGCCCTGCACTCAGCCGCCCGCACAGCAAGCTGGCCACCCCAGCGCACACCTCCGCCACCGCCGCCGCCAGCTCCACAGCACACCAGGTGCTGGAGCGGCCGGCTTGCCGCACAGGCGGCACGCCTCCCACCTCTGTGTGATGACATCTCAAAAGTGGCGTCATCACACAACACCGGGAGCGCACACATGCTGCGCACACACGCAGAGGGCCGGGCAAGGGTTGCACCAGGCGCCAGCAACTCTAGATCCGGCCCTACCAGAATGACAGCATCTTCCTGGCACTTGGTGCAATGTTCTGTGGCCAGTAAACTGTGAAAACGGCCCAGATGCCAACACCGACACCACAGCATGTACAGCTCAACATGTGACTGAAGCCCAACCAAGTCCTGGTCCCCCATTTCATTTGTAAACACACACATTGCTTACAAACAGAAGTAAGCATGTACAGGCATGATATAACCTATGAACACTAACCAGGATTCTAAACCTGGATTAAACCCTAGTTTTGAATTCCAGATAATGGGAGTAGATCAAGATTTTGTTAGTCTTGCAGGTGCCACTGGACACTTGCTCTTTTCTACAAATAATGGGACAGGAGACTAACTCCAGTTAACACACATGCCTGCACCAGCACATCACAATTCTCCATGTGAAAAGGGAAGTGGTAGAGCAAGAAGACAGACGTGCACCAACCCAGGAACCGACCAAGTTCATGCACATTTTTACTTATCTACACTTAAGTAAATTACTTGATTTACAGCGCAATCCTAAACAGAGTTGCACCCTTCTAAGGCCACGAATTACAATAAGCTTTAAAAGTAGTATAAAGTAGTTTAAAAGTTTCTAGTTGAATAATAACATAATTATGCAATAACATTATTACAGTAAATGCTATCAATGTTTGTAACATAGGTATCTAGAAACAGAAGGGTTAACTCCGAAGAACATTATTTGTTTTAATTTATTAAATACCTACAGTGCTCCCCAGCAAAAGCTTTCCACCTGGTTTGCAATAAAATAAAAAATTAAGAAACAAGTAAAACTCATATAGCTCCCTTACGAGAAAATATGCAAGTAAGAATTAAAAGCAACAACGTTGTAGCCTAAAGAATCCTAGTCGGAGAAAAGCCTCCAAGATAAAAGTCTCCATTTGCATCCTGAAAACCAGCAAGAAGGAAAGCAGTTGCACTTTCTTGGGCAAGGAGTTCTGCAGCTGGGGCACCACCATTAAGGTGGCTCCCTAGATCCTATAGCCAGCCTGCAAGGAAACTCGCACAAAGTTCATCGAGCCAGGCCAGCCTTGTGCATAGATCCACTAACGCAGATTTTTGGTATCAGTACCTCCTCATGCTAAGTGGCACAAAGCCAGAGGGCAGAATAGCCCAGGCATCATCACCCATGCAAAGATCTTCTCAAGACATCTACAAGGCCAGCAGTGCAGTCCACTGAAATCCTGGGCAAAGTAACCCTTTCCTGGTTCTTCCTCCAAAAATGATGGCACAAGGTGTCTCAAGGAGTTGTGGAGTATTTGTTAAGCATGAGGGGGAGTCTCACATAATCCATGTCATTTTGAGGCAATCACAACTTCGTTCTTTCAACAGATTGGGATAGCAATGCAAAATATACCCACCATCAATTTGCCAGCATTGTCTAGTGGTTAGAGTGTCATACTAGGATCTGGGAAATGCAGGTTTGAATCTCCATTCTGCTGGTGATCTTGCCCAGTCTCACATTCAACCTAACTTTCTCTCGCAGGGTTGTTGTAAGGACAGAATAGAGCAGAGAACAATATAAGCCACGTTGGGTCCCCACTGGGGAGAAAGGCCAGGAATAAATGACATAAATAAATACGTTTCTATCCCACCTTTTTTCTAAAGAATTCAAAACGGTGTATATGGCAGCAGCCACTACATTTACATTCACAGCAACTCTATGATATAGATTAGGCTGAAAGTGATCAGTCTAAATTCACCTGGTGAACTTCCACGGCTTTGCACTTAGACCTTTCAATTTCAACACTCTTCTCAACAACTATATCACATTCTCTCCCAGTGCCAAAGGATGCAGCTATGTACTGTTTACTGACCATGTTCACCTCCATGTGTCTATATTACTCACTGCAATATACAAAGGCAGCAACCAAGAAAAAAATCAGAACTCAGCTTTTGTGCATTTTTAAAGAGACAAACATCAAATGACAGAGGTCTGTGGCCTTCACAACTCATGTAGTTAGCACACTGTTTTCACTTGGCCCTAAATTAGTTCCTTCTAAATAAATCATAAACTAGATCTAGATTAAAATTGTCTTTGAGGTTTCTGCTACTATACATACAATACAATCTGGATGCCATGGAGCATAAAATAGGGCAACTCATGTGTGGGGAGGAATCTGGTTGATAAGGAGTGGGTCACCCTAATCTTTATGTCTCTTCATGGTTCAGAAACCAGACATTTTTTAAGAACCCAGAACATAAATATCTGATTCTTTACATTTGTTCACCGTATGCCATTCTGCATATATCTATTATTCACAAAGCCCTTCAAACAATCATTCTAAAGAAATTTTAATCTGTGCTCAAGGAAGAGAAGTACAAATTTATTCATTTCTTCACTTCATTTATATCCCACCTTTCTTCCCAATGGAGACCACAGTGACTGAGATTGTTTTCCTTTCCTGCATTTTATTCTCATAGCAACCCTGTAAGGTAGTTTAGGCTGAGAGTATATGACTGGCCCAAGATCACCCAGCAAGCTTCCATGGCAGTGCCTCAGATCCTAGAGCAACAATTTAACCACTACACCAAACTGGCTGACTGATGGGCTGAATCACCAAACTTCTCTCTTGATGATTCTTCTGTCCTCTCTATTTGCCTGCCTTGCATCTCGGCATGTCACTGGCTCCTCTGCTCTGATATCTGGCCTGCTGACTTTTATTAGGACATCACACAAGGCCTTCCATGACTTTGGGCAATGGGGACACCTTTTATTTTAAATTCCAAAACCACTGACAGATTGAGGCTAAATTAAACAATGCAGGATAGTATTTACAGTAAAAGGTTACTGTACCCTTTGCAGGTATAGATTGCAACTAACCCTTTGCAACGAACCCTTTGCAGGTGTAGATTGATGAAGTGATTTCAGAGCTTTTGAGAAGAAACCGAGAGATACCCTTACCACTAAGGTAGGATTAGCATGTGTTGTACTTTTGATCCACCTAAATTTTTAAACCTATCCTTATGTATTTAAGACTCAAATATAGTGACTTGCTCAGTGCTACCCTGTGAATTCAAGATTGTCATGGGACTGGAACTCAAAAGTGCAATCCTATGCATGCTTATCAGGGAGTTAAAACCCACTGAATACAACAGGCCTTAAACCTGCACAGGACTGTGCTACACGTTTCCCAAGTCCATATACAACAGTCTGCATATTCAGCTACCCTAGTTCATATCAAAGGAAGCTGCATTCTGTCATTTTTCACAGCTCAGTTTGCTGGCAAGAAAAACATTCACAAGATAACCAGTCAGAGATCTGCGAGCCTGTAAACTGAATATCCCCAAAAGCAATTCAGTATATTGGACCAATAATGAACCATTTAAAAGGGTTCACATATTGGATTCCATTACTGACTATAAGAATTCCAGATCTGTGCAATGTTGGTTTGCCATGATTCCCACAAAAATCAGTGAAACAACTCTCACGGCCTACACTGTCAGCAGAAATAGGCCCAATGCAACATGCTTCTGCAATCAAGGCCTCTGTTCCAACAGTAGTTTCAGTGTTTTAATTCTGGATGTAGCTATTAAAGGCTGTTCTAATGACCTTTAGCTACTCAGTCACGTACCACAAGCCAGCCCTCAAGCTATGAAGGTAAAGAGTGTCTTAAGTGTATGGGCTACGCTTGTTTCCTTTGCCAGCCTATATAAGGAAAGTGTTTTCATTACTCCTCCTTTCTAAGAATTAAAAAGGGACGTAAATCAGAAAACTTGACTCATCCTTTCTTAACCCAGCTGGTTTTTTCCCCTGTCAATCTTTTCCTTGCTTTACCAGAATAAGCAATTGTTTAACAAGTTCTCTCAAGCATGACTGTGGTTGGTTTTATCCATTACTGCAAACTGTGACGACTGCTTTTAATGTTTTGTACTTGTAAATTGCAGAAATGTTATGGCAAGTTTGTGGATAGGAAAAAAATCACAGAAAGGCTCAATGTTAGCAAGGAGCAGACGCCTAAGTCTGAACTCAGGAGGAGCACACATCATGACCTCCTCATCCACCCAGTTATCTGCAACTTTCGGAGTAAGTAACAGCAGAACTTACATTTCTAATGGCAAAGTGTAAACATCTACTAAAGGGAGGTTTGAGAAGGAGGGTTACTTCCAGAAAACAGAGTACATTTTTCATGGGGAATGCAAGAAAATACAAAATTATCAGCAAAATCATCCATCTGTTGAAAGCACTTATGGCGGTACGTTCTCCCAGTCTGTCTCCCCTTTAGAAAGAACGGTACCTCTGAACTTTACACAGCACACTTTCACCAACAGATGATGGATAAGGACCATAAAGAAACTCCTCTCCTCTCCTCTGTGATTCTCATTCTTTCAGATCAACAGTGATTTTCGGTGATTTCCAAAGATTAGTTCTCGGTGCAAGGCTCAAAACACAGAAGGTGAAAGACCCCACGGAGATAATACAGCAATTTAGGCAGTGTAGTGCCAAACAAAGTCGCACCTTTCTAATCCCACTGACTTCAGTGGGCTTAGCAGAGTGCAACTCTGTTTTGGATTGCACACTAGAACAACATGCAGGTTCAGTTCTGTGAACCCAGAGATATTGCTACATGTGAGCATTTCAGATCCACTATGGCAGTTAAGAGACCAGGTAACAGACCACATCACACTGGAATTACAAATCTACTCGATGTCATCTGTTAGAAACAGCCACCTGTAATTTAGACTCTGTTCTTAGTCATTTTAGGAGGACAATGTACAGGAAAATAGCCATCTTTTAAAGTTTCTAATAAGCAAGATATTGGGGAGCATGAAAAACAAAACAGAAAAGATGAACTTCATTTATAGCACAGTCCTAAACAGAGCTAGTACACCCTTCTAAGTCCACTGAAGGAAGAGGGGCTAGAAGGATATTACCCTGCTTAAGATGCCACTGTTAGTTCCCAGCAAAACTTCTGCGAAAAGCATTAGTATATATATAGGGGAAAATAGTTATAGGGAGTTTTACATACTTCTCTGTTGAACTATAGGATTACATGGTTAAAAATTGTAGCGTGGGGGTCAAAAGAAGAAAAGTTCAGGAAAGTTTCTTTTCGTGAAGTTATGTTTGTCATAGAATTCACAAAAAATGCACAATCCCCTTAAATGGGATCTGCAAGTTTCCTATAAGCACACTATCAAAATTGTTGTTCAATAATATCAATTTTATTATAAAAACTGAAATGATAAGAGCATCATTCAATAAATGCATATATATTTAATTAAATCTCATGAAGTACTTCTCATGAACACTAGGGCCACGATTCAGCCAAAACTAAGCACTTTCTTCTTCTACTGACATCAACAGAATTAAGCAGGTGCTGAAATCACATGTACTGAAATCTCAAGAATTTAAAAGAACTTAAAGTTGACAAGATTGGGCCTTAGATATCAAAACGTATTTTGCTACTTGAGCTACGAGAAAATATTTTCCCAATTTATCAACAAGTGTTATGCATCCTTTCTTTAAAAAAAAATCTGAATTCAGATACTGCTGTAAACAAGTTTTACCTTTCAGTCCCTTGCAGTCAAAGGAGCAAGTTATAAAACTGTGTAAAATCCCCATTCAGAAGGGGGAAAGCAACGACCTCCACTTTCTGTATTATTCGAAGATAGTCACAAAAGGGCTGAGAATAAGCAACTGCACAAGAAAAAGCAAAGGCGAACTTTTTTCCCACTCTGTGCAAACTCATCCATGCATGCATGCTCTGTATAGACGCAGCCCTTTTACAAAGTCACCAACCAAAGATGCTGCTGCTGCCTTTAGATGCTCCTCTCCCGCCCCCCGTTCTCTGCAAATCCTACAAAACTCTGAAATCAATCCCTACGTTCTTGCTTAGAGGCTCCTAGATTACCCCCCGTTTTACTTAGATGAGAAAATGAAATGGATTGTTTTGCGGGGGGGGGGGGGTGCATTCCAGCAAGACCCGCAGCAAAGCTGTAAGGCAAGCAAACGCAAGGCCCTCCATTACTGAACGAGATGCTTGAGAAAAAGTAGAACCGCTTGCAAGGTCCACCTGTCCGATGAAAAACCACCCGCGTAAAAACAATGAAAGGCATCAGCGCGGAATTTTAGCGGTTCCTGATCTCAGACCCGTCAAGGCATCCCACAAACAGATCCCCGCAGTGACCTTCCTAAATTCCCAACACAAGAAAATACTGCTAGGGAGATTTCCGAAACTTGGAAACTAACTTCTCCTCAGTTTCTTAAAAAATAAAACATTTAACTTTGGGGAGGGAGAAGAGATTGTTTCTGCTACTTCACTCTCCCCGTATCTCTGGTGATGCTTAAGGGAGACACGCAGTGAAGTTATAAACAGCAACAAAGAGAGAGCCAAATCCTCAGGCTGGGGCTCCAGGCCGGACGAATCTGCCAGGCACTCACCAAAATAAAGCTGGAGCGCAGGATCTGGAAGGAGCCGAGAGGAGGTGTCGGGCTTAGGAGCCGCGGCTCCCTCTTTTTTAGGAACAGGCTGCAGATTTCCTACAAAGCTCAGCGGAAGAGGAAGAAGGAACGGCCGGGAGAGGCGAGAAAGGCAGTGGCATCGAGGCAGCCAGACCCTCCATATGGAAGGAGGCTTTGGGGATGACTGAACTCTCCAACAATTCCCTTCTTTTTGCTCTCCCGGCCTCCAGAGCCTCCCAGTCCTTCCCCTCCCCTTCTGGAGGAGGAGGGGCAAAGGAGGAGCCGCGGCGCGCCGAGGGGGGAGTGCAGCTCCCGAAGGACGGCGGCCAACAGTCCCCCCCCCCCAATAAACCCGGGGCGGGAGATGCAATCGCGGCCGGCGCTTGCAGAGGGGCGCGTCGCAAACGGACGTCCTCCGGCCCCCTCCCCTCCCCGCTCCGGGCAGAAGCGGAAGCTGGAGAAGTTGGGCTGAAAAGTTTGGCAGGCGAGCAAGAAGGGTCTGTCCGCCACCCTTGCTGGCGCGCTTGGGATGCGGCGGACCTCAGCCGAAGCGCCTGACCCCTATTCATCATCGCTCGGGCGGGCGGGGAAGAAAGTTCGGGGTCCGCTTTTGCGGTAGTGGAAGCGCGTTTTTAAAAACCCTCACCACAGCAGGATGTTTAGGGAAGAAAGTGTGGAGGCAGATCGCCTGGAGCAGTTGCTTCGCTGATGAAAAATGCCTGGTCCGGAGATGTCTCCATGCTAAATAGATACACACACACACACCTTTAATTGCATTCCAATGCGATGCATGGACACTGGAAAGTAAATCCCACTGAGTTCAATGGGGCTCGCTCCTGTGCAAGTGTGTGTAGGATTGGAGCCCCCCACCCGCATGGATCGCTTGTTCCCTCTCTTGTGATGCAAGCAAGAGCACTTCCAAAGGTTGCAGCTGGTGCTGGGTTGGTTGAGGAGATAAAAGGAGAATTCTGAAAGGGCAAAGCTATCCCCTAACCACTACACTGAAAGCCATAAATAAATAATTTGGGGAGCCACATGGGTTATGGCAGGGTTTGAACAAAGCAAGGTGATGACATGCCAGCAAGAAGAGCTGGTTTGTTCAAGGAAGACATTTGGAAGCACACCATCCCAAGTTTTTGTTTTCTTTCTTTTTTCTTGCTGTGCAATACATACGCTAAAACGGACTGTACAATAACTCAACCAGATATCTGTCAAACTCTGGCAAAATAATTGAGGGGATTTTCAGCCCCTATCCTAAGACCCCAATACCCATGGCACTCCCTCAATGACACTCATGTCTGTGCCAGGATAGTGGTTACCCCGGTGCACCATCATCATCTCTGGATACACCTGCATATCTTTGGGATACTCCAAGGTTTACCAGCGTAGCGTTTAGTTGTAGAAAAGAGCAAGAGCCCAGTAGCACCTATAAGACTATCAAAATTTATGGTAGGGTATGAGCTTTTATAACTCACAGTGACCACAAATTTTGTTAGTCTTATTGGTGCTACTGGACTCTTGCTCTTTTCTATTGCTATAGACAGACTAATGTGGCTACCCATCTTGACATAGCATTTAGTTGTCATTCTTCAAGCCAGGATGTAGGATGGAGCTGCAGATCATTTGGGGCTTTTTAGGTGTTTTTTTTAAAAGGTTGACTAAGGAGAACATGGCAAGAGATTGATAAAATTAAGTGTGATGTGATAAAAGTGGATTAGATTTTTTTTCTCCCCCTCATAATACTAGAACTTGCAGTCACTCCACAGTTTGTAATAGATTTAGAAAGGCAGAAGATAATGTTTCTTGGTACAAGGCACAATCAACTTTTGGAATTCACTGCTACAAAATTTGGTGATGACCACTGGCTTTGATATCTTTGAAAGAGAGCCAGGCTGATCGGAGGAGCCCTGTTGGTTACTCTGCCTTGTAAGTCACCCGTTGCAAAAGAGGAGCAGCCATATCCCAAACAGATACTGAGAGGACAGAAGGAATGAAGCTGCCGCTTTGAACACTAGAAGGGGGCTTTCACAAGTAGGAGAAAATGGTTCAGACAGATTTGTTAAAGGGACAGTGGGCTATACTACTGGGTAGTGTACGTTGCTGTAAGTATCACCTACTGGGTAGCCTCTGTGTCATTTAACATGTCATGTTTAATTGCTGTATTGCTCCTTGCCTTCAAATTCCTGCAATTGATACCAAATTGCATTTTTTTTAAAAAAATGTCCCAGCCACTGATCACGTATACTGACACTGTATAATCGAATCTGCCTTAAGTCTCAAAGAGAAAGGTTGGACTATAAATAATGCAAGTAAATAAATAAATGGAGATATTTCTATTACCCATGGTAGCTATATGGAACTTCTATGTTCAGAGGCAGTAAACCTCCCAATTACTAGGGCATTTCCCAGAAGCGCCTGCCTGGCTACTATGGGAAACAGGTTTCTTGACTAGATGCCCCATTGCTCTGATCAAGGAAATCTCCATGTTTCTCTTTCCAGATAAGGAGATTTGGGACCTTTGTTTTGCTATTTGTTGTTGTTTGCTGTGCACTGCTTTATTTATGTAATTTATTTCTTATTGTAAGTAGTTTTGGGTCCTTTTCAGAGAAAATGGATATAAATCTTTAAATAAGTAAATAAGCTGCCCTAATCAACTTGTCTTATCTTTTAAACATGAGTATTCATTACATTTCTACTGTCTCTGAGGCCTTAAAAGAAAAGCAAAACATAACCATAACTTAAGGGGTTGGGAGAACCTTTCAGATTCCAATAGGTAATTTCTGAAGTATAAGTTTAGAGCTCACATTTCAGCATCCTGTTTAAATTATTTCAGCTCTCATAATATTAAGAATAAATTCACTGGGCTGTTTTGTCAGGTTGTGTCCAACCACAGTTGAGACAGTTGGTTAAACGCATAACCAGATTTTTGGCCTAGAACTAAGGTCTAAGATTTAGGACTTGTAAATACAGATTGGTCCCTGACCTAGACATCTGTAAAATCAATCACAAGGCAGGGATAACACCTGTATATCCCTCCAAAGTTGACTGAAAAAGTTCATTCAGGCAGGGGGCAGGGGCAACCTATAGGGTTGCCAACTCCAGGGTATGAAAGTCCTGGAGATTTGGAAAGTGGAGTCTGAGGAGGGAGCAGTTTGCATAATATAATGCCATGGAGTCCAACCTCCAAAGCAGTTATTTCCTCCAAGGGAACTGATCTCTGTAGTCTGGAGATCAGTTGTAATTCCAAGAGATCTCCAAGCCCAGCCTGGAGGTTGGCAAACCTAATCTGCTCTGATTCTCAAGGGAGGACAAAATATCATCTGAATATTTCTCAGTAAACAAGCCATAGTTTAATTAGCCTTTATTAATATGAGCTTTCATATACAGCATTGATATTTATACAACTTGTACAGTTGCTTTCTTTCCCCCCCCTTTGTATAAGATAGCAGGCATTAATGCTTTTCTACAACACAGCTAAAAGTCTGCAACAAGACACATAACCTTCTTGACAAATTAACAATACAATCCTATCCAGAGTTGTTCCAGTTATAGACTATTGAACTCAATGAGCTTAGACTAGCGATAACTGTATATCATTGCCCTATTACTTGAGTAAATAAAGATAAATTGTGTAATGGATTACGGTGAGAATAGGGAAAGAGCTCTGCATGCAAGTAGCCAGCCAAGTTTGAGGAAGCTTTCTACTGTGTGCTGAGGTTGGGGCTCGCCTGGTCTGAACTCAGGAATAAAACCACTGACTGGGATGGAGAGGAAGGGGGATTGGAGCTGGAGTTCAGGGCTTGCGCATAGTAAACCAGTTGATTCAGCAGTTGGTGGCCATCCGCAACAGCATGACATCACTTCTGGTAGCTGCACTGGCGGATCAACTAGTTTGCTAGGTCCAAGTCCCAAGATCCAGCTTCAATCCCCCTGCCTTGCCATCCTAGCAAGTGATTTTATTCCTGGGGAATAAAGACGAGGCAAGCCCCAGGGCACACGGAATGTGGAGGGGTATAGGAAGTATATTTGGTAACGCAGAGTGAGAGCAAGAAATCCTCCCATTGATAATAACTCATCGTTCTAATATAGTAGCAATGACAATGAAGCATAGATTCTGTAGCAGTTGCTGTCAGTGCATTCCAGAACTAACTCACCGACACAGATTTTTCATTACCTCAGACTTTGGTGTTCCTAGAGCTTGTTATGTTGGAAGAAGGCTTGCAAATGTTTTTCTGTTCAAAAACACAAACACAAATAGTGTTGTCTTTCTATTTTCCACATTTCCCCTACTTCACTATATTTTATCAATTTCATGCTCATGATATCCCTTCCTTAAATGTCTTGTGATTTTAATTTATACACATTTAAAGAGTTGATAAAATCTTTAACAAAGGATTCCTTTTCCCAGTGTTGACATCTCTTTAACATCAGTGGCTGATGAACAAAAACAGGGTTTCAAGATTTTTCAACTCACTGCTCAAAAATGGATGGCTTCTCTTGGCTGTCCCAGTTACTTCAAAACTCCTCATTCCCAGACCCGCTCAAACTCCAGCTGTTTGATATTGTTCTGCTGAATGTGGGGGGGGCAGGGGAATAGAAGTATTCCAGATAAAAGAGAAGACTCAAAAGAGACTGAATAGTGGTGCTTCAATATGATTCTCAGTGGGTAACTTAGCTCCATTAAATTTGCTCATTCACTGTGCGATCCTAAGCAGTGTTGCACCCTTCTAAGCCCACTGACTCAAATGGATTTAGAAAAATGTAGCTCTGCTTAGGATTGTGCTGTCAGTGTATAAGGCAAGTGAACTTGCCCATACCTCCTGTTATAGTGAATTGATTCACTCACACAAACCGTTTACATTTAGAATGGGCAAATAAACAAGAGACGAAATTTTGGTTCAAGTAGGACATAAGGGACTGTGGCCACAACCAGAACTCCAGATCCAAAACCTTTTTGACAACATTTGGAGTCTGACCTTAACTTTGAGGTTGGCACAGTAATGCAGGTCACTGAATCAAGTGCATTCAACTTGTACAAGTTCAAAGAGGAAACATACAATTTAGATCTACCTCATAGGTAAAGGTGCAAGCACCAAGTCATTACTGACCCATGGGGGGACGTCACACCACGACGTTTTCTTCGCAGACTTTTTTCAGGGTGGTTTGCCATTGCCTTCTCCAGTCATCTACATCCTGTGGCACAGAGTGGTAAGCTGCAGTACTGCATCCGAGCTCTGCTCATGACCTGAGTTCGATCTCGGCGGAAGCTGGGTTCAGGTAGCTGGCTCAAGGTTGACTCAGCCTTCCATCTTTCCAAGGTCAGTAAAATGAGTACCCAGTTTCCTGGGGGTAAAGTGTAGATGACTGGGGAAGGCAATGGCAAACCACCCCGTAAAAAGTCTGCCAAGAAAACGTTGTGATGCAACATCCCCCCATGGGTCAGTAATGACTCGGTGCTTGCATAGGGGCCTACCTTTACCTTTTACATATCGTCATAAAGTTCCATCCCTGTGTTTTTCCTCAGCATGTTCATTGGTTTCAGTTCTTAGGGCCCAGATCCTGAATTCCATAGGCAAATTTCTCAATTGTTTTATTTTTAAATGACCTATGTAAAACAAAAATCAGATTTTGGTTATTAACAACCAATTAAAAACTGGATTTAGGATGACAGATAGTGATGGAAACATAATGAATTCCAGTGCAGATATGAGAAGACTTTCCATCGCCTAGAGTTAGAAAATGGCATAGCTGATCTGTTACAGATGATAATGAGAAGGTTAAGGAAATTTTGACTATTTCATTTCCAAGGCCAACTTGGCCTGAGTGAGGCAACATGCATTAGACACAATGAGAAGTCACGGGAGAGGCAGAGCTCATATTCTAAAGTGAAGTGAATAGGAAGCCCTCAGCTTAAAAGACTTCACTAACTAGTTTCACTTTGTTTACTTTTGTTATAATGCTGTTTGTTGCTTCAGAAATCCATCAGAAATGGGATGGCTTCTCTCTGGAATTAAACAAACAGTATTTGGGCAGTGAAAAGATTAGAAGAGTGTTTTAGAGAAGGGATTCAGGAATTAGTCATCTTTTGACATAAAACCAAAAGAAAATGAAACAAGAAGTTAAAGATGATTAAGTCAGAGAAGACAGGTCACTGAAGCTTCCCAGGCAAATAAAAGATTTTATAAAAGTGTCCTGTTGGGTTTGTGTGCCTCCAAAACCTAAATTGACATAATGGATTGCAGTGGATTTTTCTGCCTTGCTATAAACACTAAGCAAAACATGCAGTAAAATACTAAGCAGAGTTATACTCTTCTAAACCCTTTGACTTCCATGGATTTAGACAGGTGTAACTCTGCTTAAGATTGTATTATTAGTAGACTGCATTTATTTTAAAGAGACAGAACAGAAAATGTGTTATTATTTGTGCTTAAGGTGTAACACGATTGCTAGGAAAATACTGATTTACCAATTATTTTACAATATAAATAATTCATTATTATTGATATTTGCCTTTTTTCTGCAACTCCTGCTCTCATATGGACTTCCAGTTGTCTCATACCTGGATTACAGGCCAGACGTACAGCTGATTAGCTCCAGCTAATATTGCCACATCAAGTAGTCCTAGGCCTTTAACTGGCTCCACCCTTACGATTACAAGTCGTAACTCACAAGAGAAAGCAATATGTCATTCAGTAGAACAACATAGCATTTCATGAATAACCAGGACTGGAATAGGTGTTCCATGGATATCATCCACCATACAAAATTCCAAACCTGATGCTAGGTTGAGGTTAGGTTGAGACTAGTTGACTGGCCTAGGGTCACCCAGCAAGCTTCCATGGCACTACACCACACTGAGTGTCAGTATTAGCTGAGGAAGTGATCATTTTGGGATTCATCCTGGGAACAGACAAAATAGCAAAGAGAGGCTTGGTAGGTAATACCTTGTGATTCTCAAAAGCCAGACACGATTCCAGAAGAATTGGTGTACTACACAGAACTTTTCTGCTTCCTTTGACAGGAATACATTCTGAAAACTATCATATTTGCATAATTTATATAGGCAGTCTCCTTCTCTTGTACTGGTAGTTTCCCCTCCGGATAGTCTACCAGATCAGTTTTCTTTCCAGCATTGATTGTACTGTGCAGTTGCTCATTAGTAATCTGGATTAAGCTGCCATTTCCCATGCCAGTGTAAACATCTAAATCTGGGCTATGGCAAATTTATTTATTTGCAGCATTTATGTGCTACTTTTCTCCCCAGAGCAGCTCACAAAAAATACTGAAATACAATAATATACAAAAACAACCAAAACAAAGAAACAGATCCTTCGCGGTCTGGTTCAGTTAGGCTGCTTAACACAGATCCTAGGCTGTGTGTCACAAGCCCTTAGGCTTCCCATTGAGCTCTGCACAGTTTTAAGTACTTGCAAGGAGAAGAAGACAAACTTAGTCCAGATAGAACTCCACTGCTGCAAGTTTACTGCTGGCAAAGTCTTCCTCACTGCCCCCACCAATTTGTGTTTGTGGCATGCAATTCAGCCAACTTGTGTACTATAGGTAATATGCAGTCATCTTAGGGAAAAAACTCGCTTCACTTAGAGGGACTATGAGACTTGACACTTATATTTCTTCTGCTAACTTTGTGCATTCTTCTTTTTCCTTTCCATTACCTTTGGGGTTTTGTAGCAAAACAAAATATTACAATGACTGATCTTCATTTGCTTCCTTAACATTTGAGATCCAAATTCCATTTTCAAGATGAAAAATTCCTGCTCCCCTCCCCCACTCTTTCTCCTCAGTCCTTCTGCTCATGTCCTAAATGTGCATCGTATTTAGATTAATCTAGCATGAAGCACATTGTGTGTGAGTGATGACAGACTTGCCAAAGTGGGTAATTCTGATAAAAGGCAATCTTGATAGGTTGTGTCAGATATCCCAGAGAAACTATGTGGAAAAGACTCCATACTCTGTGCCTTGGCTACAGAGTTTAGGACTGTGGCAGCTACCTCAAAGAGTTTGTCAAAAATGCAGTGCTATTAAGTCCCCTCAGCTTACCTCAAAGAGGAAAGAAATCTTCCTTACAAAAACACCTGCCTCATTCTTTTTCTGTAACTCAGACATTCCAGGGACTACATGGTGACCTGGAAAATTGGTAGGTCAACCCAAATCCCTTTACCACTGGACAACCACACTGCCTTCAGCAAAATTGAACCAAATTGCAAATTGACTAGATAGCTGTGGTGGTAGTGGTTGGCAAATACTTTAATTGATTTACCAGACCTTTGTCACAGAAAATTAAAGAGACATGCCTCCTTTGATTCATTTTCCTTTCCATTCTTGCATGGACTTTTTTGTTTTTCTACATTAAATTTTCTAGATTTTACCTGAAAGCTGTTTCATGTCCATAGAAACGTACTGATCCAAATTTAAAACATATGAAGTGTGTTTGTATGCTTTAAAAAGTACAAAGCATGATGACTCCCCTTCCCTCCAAAATGTCTGCAGTTTACACCCCAGTAAAAGCCCTGGCAAATAAAATGACCTTTAAGCACCTCCTAAAAACTTCTAGTGCTAGCACCACCCTCACCTCCTCAGGGAGCCCTTTCCATTAGGGCTATGTCTGAAAAAGGTAGGCAGTGGTGAATGCCAGATGGGCTACCTTAAATGGGGGAACAGCCAGTAGGTGGCAACCTGAAGACTTTAATCAATGGCAGTATGATCCATAAACCAATTACTAAGCAAGATTCGAGTCCACTAACACTGTAAAAACCAAGAAGATTTCCAGGGCATTAGCTTTCAAGAGTTAAGCATTTTGAGAGTTCCTTTTATCTGATGAAGGGATCTTGACTCTTGAAAGCCTATACCCTGGAAATCTTGTTGGTCTTTAAGGTGTTACTGGACTTGAATCTACTGCAGACCAATAAGGCAACCCACCTGAAACTAGTTACTGTTGCTCATGTGATTAGAAAAACTTGATTCAACTCAAAATTCTTTTGTCTGTACAAACCCAAAGCACGTTAACTTCTGGCATAGTAATTGTACTTTCACGTGAAGGGTGAATGTGATACGAATAAGACTTCCTTGTGCTTGGATTGGCATTTTGTTTTATTACAGGATTTTGAGAATCTGGGCAGCTTCTTAATAATATTTCTACCAGAGAAATTACCTCATTTCCAGTCAAAACTAGGTGTGGATTACATGGGATTTGTAATTTATTCATGTATTTGTTAATTTAAAAAATTTCTATACTACCTCATCTCAATGAAGACAGTAGACATATGACAGAAGAACAGAAAGGACATGGCTGTCAACCCAGTATAACTCAAGCTACCACAATTAACCTAAATGCTGAATTGCGTATCTTTAAAGCTCACAGTTGTGAATGAAAAGATCCTTGTCTGCTGAAATGAATGGATATGTCCACTGAATTAAACTATATACGGCACAAATAGAACAAATTTCATGACTGGAAAAGAGTGAACCTCCTATAAAAGGTTGCAATTGTGATATCTTTTGAGGAGAAGAGTGGTACCTTCATCATATCAACACACACCACACAGTTCTTCAAAAGATCTTTACATTTCAAAAAGGATTGACTTGAATCCTGTGAACTAATTCCATGCATGCAAGATAGTCTCTGCTATGGAATGTGCTTCCTCTTCCACTAAAGCATCTGTTTGTTCAAGGATCTATTGTAAACCACTGTTGTTGTACAAATGAAAGTTCTAGCAGAAGAGAAAGCAAGTTCTGCAGCAGAAACTATTGTATGTATGGAACTCTTTCATAGGAGCTCAGCCGTACTCCTTATAGTTAGAAACAGAATTTAGTGCATCTAGTGCCACTTTGGGGCCACCTTAATCTCCTAGTCCCCACCCAGTGGCTGCCTGCCAGGACATCTCAATAATTAGGCTATGTCAGCTATAGCAAAGGGGAGCCTATGGCAAAGAGCTGTCCTCATCAGGAGTCAGGACGGGTGTCAGGTACCATAGGCTGTGAGAGGAGCTCTTAAGAATCAAGTTGGGTATCTGCCTTCTGGAAAGTCAACACAGAAATGAGAGAGAGGGGGGGGGCGGTGTGGGAGATCAGGTTGGATTGGCCAATGCTAGCTGTTACAACTGGCACTCACAGCCTATCAGCCAATCTGTTAGATTGACATGATACAGGAATAGATGGATCACTCACATATACCCTAGTAAAGGTTAACATCATACAAACCCCTCTCTTTCAACATGGTTGTCCTTCACAGAAAGTTTATTAGGTATAATCCTGTCTCCATAGGAGAGGCAGAAATTTACCTATAGTAAACTGTTTTTAGGGGCATAGACCCATGTATCTTCAGCATCCTGGACAGTAAAGAGTTAATACTTCAATAGCCTTGCAGACTTTTAAAGATACATTTAAAATGTGTAAAAAGAACACTGAAAGGAGTAATATGTTCCTGAATATACCACCCAGTGGGCTCATCTCTCAAGCTCTTTTCAGACCTTCATTTCAAAGCACTTAGAAGCATCACATTTCTTGAAAAATTAAACAAATATTTCTTTCCTGGAGCTAATTCTGAGAAACTTCTGATATTCTGCCTACATTTTCCTCTGCTTCATTTAATCTCAATGCTCCAAGTTCTTACCAACATGGACCACCCAAAACAAATGCCTTTTTGATGTTCAGCAACACATGCTTATTTAGGCCTTGATTCTACTTCACAACCTGGAATAAATTCCATTGATGTGTATAGATTTAGATTAGCATGGATATAATATAAAATGCAAAGAGAATAAGACCCTGTCTCCTAATCCTCTTTCATAAATCAGTTCCTGCAGCAATATCCTAAGCATTTTTGAAAGCCAAAATGTAGCACCAAAATAGTTCAGTGGGGTAGCTTCCTGTCATGATTTAGGATTAGTCGCTGACTAGGGTAGTGGTTCCCAACCTTTTTGGTATGGTGGCCCACAAGTCCAAATTTTAAATGGTATGGTCAACCCAAGGCCAGTGCAAGGTTTTTCAGTGCCCTAGGTATACCATGACCGGGGTATCCATCTAGTCCAGCATTCCATTTTCTATGGTGGCCGACCACTATTCTTCCATAAGAGTCTAATAAACTTGTTCTAATAACCATCAAGACACATTTTACTTTATTCTTTATCAACATGCATATGCAATGTTGAAAAAATATCAAGTAATGTATGATATGGAAGATACTGTTTCCAGGGTCAGGTCTTGGCAGAAAAATACAAGTCAAAGCCTTGCGTCAAATGAAACACTTCACAAATGATGCATTTCCTACAGAGATATAGGAAAATGTGTATACCTATCATTTGTTTTGCTTTCTGAAATAATATAATTGGTTTAAGGTGGGTAGTCATGTTGATCTGCAGTAGAACAGCAGGATTTGAGTCGAATGGCACCTTAAAAGCCCAAAAGATTTTCAAGAGTGTCAGCACTCCCTCCTTCAGATGCTTCTTCAGTACAATCGGTTGCATTCATCACACATGACGTATGTTCTTTTCTCTACAGGTAAACCACGTACATTGTCCTAATTTTCAAGCTGAGTACAGTGCAAGGGTCTTAGTGTAATGCAAGCTGAGAAAGCACCCCTAGTTTCCATCTAAACTTAGAAGATAGACATGCTTCTGGGTAAGAACCACCATGCATGAGATAGTAGAAGTTATTAAACAGCTGCTTGCTCAAAACTGCTTTATAGGGAGAATTATACCACCTTTAACCACCTTCACAGTAGTTGTAGACTTCCATCAGTGACTGTGCTGTGATAAGAGGAAGTATTTAACCCACACATTTACTGACTGTATTAGTAGGCAAACGAATAGGTCTCCATTAGACCAACCTAGTCCATCCAAAAACAGGTCATACATGGGAGAGAAGGAGTTATAACAAAGTGGTTTCTTTTCTTCCAAGTGGAGAGTTCACAAGGCTCTCCTAAGGTCAAGTACCTGAGTGTGGGGGCCTCTCTCTCTCCTGTCTGCTCCTCCTCTGCTAGTTGGGCAAGAGCCAAAGTTTATGAAGGTGCACCAGGTTTAGGAGATGTGTGAATATGGCAGCAAAGGGGTTGGAGGCAAAGGGCTTGGTGCATTTCCCACTGCAGCTAGAGGGCAGTGATGTGCCGCAGGGGGCTGGCTACTGCCGATGAAGGAGCAGGAGCAAGATAGAGCCCATGCATGCGCACACCTCTTTCTCTCCTCCTCTGTTCTTTTCACTGCATACTGAACAGCTCCAACACACTCTCCAGCACCCCTTTCCCCTTCTTCCAGTTTCTACTATAAAGTTACCAGTTGCTAGATGACTTCTCCCTTGTTATTGTCTCACAGGGGGTGGAATGAACATGTGAGAAGTTGGAAAAAGGAGAGAAAGAGAAAGATGCAAAGGGCAGGGCTGGAAGGGCTGGCCTGTGACCCACATTCAGAAGCTTTGTTACTCACTTTTGGGTCCTCCTGACCCACAGGTGAGAAACACTGGCCTAGGGAATAATAAGACTTTACCAGAAAAAATAACTGCATCTCCTATAAGGCAGTAAGTGATCACACATTCAGGTAATAAAAACAGGACTTCAGTGGCACCTTAAAGCCTTATCAAATGTAAGCTTTCACGAGCCAGAGTGCACTTCATCAAATGTATAAAGTGTACATTCATTAGGCAGATACATTTATAGTAAAATCTGCAAACAGCAGGAAAGTGGGGGAGGGAGACTGGGGGAAAAAAAGAGTTTTGTTTAAAATATCAAAAAGGTAACCAACCTACCCAGCATGGGTAAGGAATATCCCCCCTCTCCCAGTTAATGGATAGGCAAAATATGATAAACATAAAATTAGATCTACTCTAGCAAAGTGCAAGGTTAAACATAAGTATAGTTTCAAGTAGACAGCTGTGTTGATCTGCAGCCAAACAGCAGGATTTGAATCCAGTGGCACCTTAGAGACTAACAAGATTTTCAGTGTATAAGCTTTTGAGAGTCAGAGCTCTGGCATCTGAAGAAGGGAGCTTTAACTCTATGAAAGCTCATACCCTTGAAAAATCTTGTTGGTCTCTAAGGTGCCACAGGACTGAAATCATTATATCTATAGAGATAGACCTGAACAAATTAACATTGAATATGATGAACTGCAGTAGGGGAGGTGGTGGCAGCTAGGTGAAGAAACCAGAATAGAGATTGTTCATACACCATTGGCTTTTAGCACAGTTGACCATGTTCAAATGGTTTAAATGCCAGTGAATTGGGGTTGGATCCAACCAGCTTTTCTGTGATAAAAAAGTGTGGATGGAGTCCCCTTTGACCACCAAAAACGCTATGCTGGAAATTATGGGAGACCCAGTTTGATGTAGTGGTTAAGAGCAGCAGGACTCTAATCTGGAGAGCCAGGTTTGATTCCCCACTCCTCCACTTGAAGCCAGCTGGGTGACCATGGGTCAGTCACAGCTCTTTCAGAGCTCTCAGCCCCACCCATCTCACAGGGTGATTGTCGTCAGGATAATAATAACATATTTTGTAAACCGCTCTGAGTGGACATTAAGTTGTCCTGAAGGGTGGTATATAAATAGAATGTTGTTGTTATTAAAAAACATGTGGGATGGAGGCTGTAATTAGGATAGGGGTTGGATGATACTGTTCAGGCAAATGTTGTTGGACCTGGGATTCAACCCAGCTTGTGAATGTTTAACTGCACCGACTTCAAGTAGTGCAGTGGTTGTTGTGGGTTTTCCGGGCTGTATAGCCGTGGTCTTGCATACATACATACATACATACATACATACATACATACATACATACATACATACATACATACATACATACATACATAATGTCATTGATTATGAAAGCCATTAATTCCAAATTGCCTCTGGAATTCGTACATAGCCCTGTAGAATTTTTTTGTTTTGAAGTTCCAGTTGGTTAATTGCAGCACACTATACAATCCTATGGAGTCACAATGCAGGAATAAGAATTTATCAAATACAGGTATCTGTAGCATTCTAAGGGTACTCTCACTCACAACATAGCTTTGCAACTTGAATTCTGGATGGGCCACTTGATTGCCAATTTGCTATGCCAAGATGAGGGGTCAGCTCCCAATCTTGCCTTCCCATTCATCTGCCAGGTGGTCTGGCTACCTGTAGTTTCTTTTGCCACATGTATTAGTGGCACACACTACTTTTTAAAATTCCTAATCTTAAAAAATGCAACATTTTTAGAACAAGTTGCAAAACTATTCCAGCGACAGATGGCTTGGTGACAGCACAGGTGCTCACTGTTAGGCATCAGCCACAGTTAGTTTTCCCCTGTTCAGACTGATCTGTGATGAAAACCTGCAGAACCATAACAATTCATACATTTGGAGTCCAATAACAAAACTATTCACCACTTTTACCAAGTGTTATATCTTACACCACATTTCAGAAGATATATGATTATTCCTCAGTAGTTCTGGCTTCTCTGATTACTATAAGGCATAGAAAACCCCACAACAACTACACTGAAAATGCATTGCTGTCTAGAGATCAATTTGGAACCTTGTCATGACTGATTCTTTTCCCCCATGCTCTAAAATGGCTACTCTGTCAGCTGCTTCCATGTGTCTGTATGACTTACGAGAAACGTACCTTGTCCACAGAACCGGCACTAAGAAAAGATGCTTCTCTTCAGCTACATCAGAATGCAGGCACTTTAACTGCACAAGAGACTTCATTCCTAACCGGGGGCGGGGGGGGGGGATCTTTACATGAAATATCAGAGAATAAAGTGCAAAAAACCAAACTAATTTACTATTCAAGTCCCACTGGACCCATACCACCAACACAGATAGACTCACACATTCATATTTCCTGTGTTGCTTGGAGCTGAAACTAATATTCCCAGCAAAATCCTGATGGTGATGTGCACAGGTTTGGATGGCACACAAATTCTGCTAAAGCAAATTGAGTTTGGATTAGCTTTGTGCCACCCACTGCCACCATTTTTCTAATTACTGTATATCTTGCTGGGAGACCCTGGAGCAAGGTTAGCTGTGAATTCCCGAGCATTAACATGCACTCCAGAGTGCAGAACCTAATTTTATCCCTGGCAGTCGTACCTTTCTTTATGCATCTGGAGCCAATCATGCTTCTAGACAGTCCCCTCACATTTCTAATTATCTAAGCCTTAAAGAAGAGAACTTGTTCCATAAGTGGAATCATTAGTGTGACTACTTCTCATATCCCTCCATAGTGCCACTAATATCATTAGCCTTGTCTTACTGGAGCCATACATATTGCATATTGTAACACTTGGATTTCAACCACTTCTCTGGTTTTTATCTTGTTTTTCATCTGATTCAAATTTCAGCACTCAATATGTTCCTTTAGCCTTGGCCATTATTGAAGATTTCTGATATTCCTCAATAAGTCCATTAACAGAACAGTATATTACCCAAATGAATTTTAATTTTGCAAACATGAGATATAATAGAAATAGGTTGCCAACTTTGAGGTGGGGCCTGCTGATCTCCTGGGATGACAACTGATCTCCAGGCTAGAAATGGGCACGAACCGAAATACGAACCAAAATTAAGCACGAACCAGACCGGTTTGTGGTTTGTGAACCAGCGGTTCGTCAGTTCCCATTTCTGACGAACCACCACGAACTTTAGGCTGGTTAATTTGGTTCGTTTTTTGGTTCATCGCTGTAGACAGCCTGGTACCAATCAGTTTCCTAGGCAATAGGGGATGGACGTCCTGCAGACCTTCTGCTGACACAGAAGTGAACTTCTGCTGGCCCACAAGTGACCTTCTGCTGACCCAGAAGTGATTATTTTCTGACCTGGCTGTGCCGTTTTCACGAACCAAACAAACCAGTTCGAGAACCAAGGGCAGGTTTGTGAAAGTTTGTGGTTCGTGGTTCGTGAAATTTGACGAACCACGAACCACATGGTTCAGTTCCCAAGCTGTATCACAAAATCTCCAGGAATTTCCCATCTAAAGTTGGCAACCCTAAAGTAAAAATAAGTTTCAGCATGAATTTCTCCTCAGCAGGCTTTGTTCTTCTGTATTCCTAATAATTCTACCTTTGATTAAAATTTCCCAGTCTGGAGTTGGCAACCCAAAAGAGCACCATTTTAGAGGGAATGGGTAACAGGGCGACAGTCCTAGAAAATAGATATGTCTGGTGCTGTCTTGCAGTACAATCCTAAGGACACTTTCCTAGAAAGAGTTGAGTAGAGTTTAGAAAGATTCTAAATAAACCAGATTGGGATCACTCTGTTGGACCTGCTTTCCCTGCTCTCATCACCACAAGAGTACGATGAGACTAGCAGTATAATCCAGAGTTAATTTATACCCTTCTAAGTCCACTGAAGTCAATGGTCTTAGCAGCATGCTTGAGATTGTACAGTAGGGCTCATTTTTAAAGAAAATTTGTTAAAAACGTATTGTTTGAAAACGTTGCACATCGTTCATGATTGGGCCAAACCTGGGATTTCAGAAAAAGATTTTAAAAAGAGCTTGTGAGAGCTGTACAAGAATGTCTCTGAGTATTGCACATTTCCATCTCTACCTACTTACACCAATTTCTTCTCTGTGTCTGTTGGCTGCTAAAATACAGCACTTTAAAATATGATGGAAACAAGCTAGTATTTATTCAGTTTGGCATCTCCAGTCATTCTCTTTTCTCTCCCCTTGCCTCTAATCCAAGCTTAATGCCTTCCAGATGAGGTGCTAGCAGCTGCTAATTGCGTTTGGATCCATCCTGATTTGTGCTTCAGTCAGTGAGGCACCTCACTAATGGAGCCGAGCTTTGGCAGCAGTCCTGGGACTAGTGTCAAAGCAAACAGATGAGAGGCAAAGAAGAGAGGGAGGAGGAGAAGGGTCCTGAAAGAAGACTATCACAGCCAGAATTGGAATCCTGATAAGGTTTGTGGCTCCCCAAGTGAAACTGTATGTGTGGGATTTTAGACAGCACAACCTCATTCCTTTCTCCAGGCAGAAACCTGACACCTGCCCTGGCTGGCCCTCCTCGGTTCTTTCCGATCACTTGGCAAGGAGTTGCATTGCTCTGAGGGAGGCTCATGTTCTAAGGCTGACAGCCATACAGAGCTATAACACACCTGGGCTTTATGAACACTGGTCCCATGCAGGGCCTCTGCTGGCTTGAACTACTAGAGATAATTTTCTTGGAACTCAGCTGAAAAAGAGGCCTTGGTGGGAGGAGGCGGGGAGCTGCAAACCTGGACTTGGAGCCATTTTGGCTTTAATCAATTGCTTGCATTCATCACTCCAGATTGCACACACTGCCACAGAAGGTAAACCAGGTTGACGCAAGTGGGGGGTCTACATTCTTGTAAGGAAAGAAAAACAGGAAGAGGAGTCAGGAAAGCAATAGACACAAGGGAAGGAAGGAAGATCTGCTAAGGGGGAAAAGAGAATGAGTGATGGGGAAAAACTGACCTGTGCTCACTGTTGCAAACCAGGTATGCAATGGAAAAATAGCACGTCTCACATACCTCTCTTTACCAGAAGGGGAAAGTAGGTTTGTTCTTCTGCATAGGCCATTAAGAAAAAGAGTCATCTTACATTCACATAACAGTTAGGGTGATTAAGAAAAACTTTTGCTTATGATCTTTTTTTCAGGGAGATTGTCTTAGTTTCAGGGTTGCTTTCCTTTTCAGTAAATACAATACACAGATACCAATAAAGCAAACAATCTTTTGACACATGCTAGCAAACTCCTTATAAAGTGTACTCCTGTATTTACTTATATGGGAATTATCTAACAGCAAATATCTCTGTGCCCATGTAACGGAATTTAAGAAATGACTGTGGTAGAGATCAGGTGCCTGGGAGATGCTGGATCTCAGTTCTCCATCTCTGAAGTACCAATATTTACCTTCAGGCTTATGGAAGTGGTTGTGGCCAAGAGATATGAGCTCCTGGCCTACACAGCCCCTTGCTGGAGCAAATAGGAGACACTTGTGAATGAAGGAATGACCCAAACATAATATTTGAATAATTCTTAAATGATCACCATATTTTAGGATGGGAACAAATCTACCCCACATCAGATTGCTAAGCGATCCAATCTTTTTGGTTTGCATTCCTCTGGAATGTGGAACTAATTTGTTCCATACAGTTGGCTTGCTAAATTGGTCTTTGAATTGTGCAGGGACTGTTTAGTGTGAGGCAGATGATCCGCTCCAGCTGTTTGCATACTGAAATCTCAATGTTTGTTTGTTTGTTTTACACTTTTTATAGTCTAAATTTCTCCCTGAGACTCAAGGCGGATTACATAGTGTAGGCCAATATGACCAATGGCTGGGACATCCCATAAACATTCAGTTAAAAATACAATAGGGTAAGTAAGGATTGCAGAAATTTGAAAACGAGCAGAAATCTGATACAGAGCTGAAAACAATGCTGAAACAAAACATATTGACATGACATATTACACAATGTGGAACTATCCAGTAGGAGCGTAGTTACTGCGACAGCAAACAGTGTTATAATCTACAGTCGCTATCCCTTTCCAACACATCTCTCTGAACCATTTCCTTACAGCACAGTCCTGTTGCCTGTGGGAAAAAGTCCTCCTGAAGAACTTGGTTTTGCATAGCTTGTAGAAAGCCAGGAGAGTGGGAGTTTTCCTAACCTGTTCAGGCAGGACATTCTGTAAAGTGGAGGCCAGCACAGAGAAAGCATGTGTACAGACAGCTGTTGATTTTGCCCGTTTGCAGGGTGGAAACTGAAGAAGGCCCTGTTCAGATGAGCAAAAGTGCCATGGTCGAGCACAGGGAGAGAGGCAATCCTGCAGATATGACAGATCAAGGACATGAAGGGCTTTGAATGTGATAGCCAAAACCCTGAATTGAACCTAGCAACTGAAGCGAAGTCAATAGAACGACTGCAGAATGAGAGCCATATGCATGCTTTGTCAAGTTCGCAATAATATTCGAGTTGTAGCGTTCTGCATCAGTCTTTGCGCTGATTTTGATTTCAAGGGAAGAGCTATGTAGAATACATTATAGTAGTTCAGTCTAGATGTTACTGTGGTGTGGATTAGGGTAGCCAGATCGGCTACGTCAAGGTAGGGATCCATCTTCTGGATTAAACTGACTTTGGAGAAGGCATTTTTTGCAGCTGCTTTAACTTGCTTCTCTAGCAGCAATGCTGCATCCAGTATAACCCTTAGGCTCTTAACCAAGCCTGCAAGGATCATTGGAAGTTGGGGCTGTGGCTCAGTGGTAGAGCATCTGTTTGGCATGCAAAAGATCGAACATCTCCAACTGAAAGAACCTGATAGCAGATGACATGAGAGTCATTGGAGAGCCACTGTGAGTCTGAATACATAAAACTAACCTTGATGGTCTGATTTGGTATAAGGTGTGTTCATGTGTTTAATTTGTGGGATGTGCATTAATAATAGCCTGGACGAAGGATAGGACATAGCTCAGTTGTAGAGCGTATTCTTGCCAGTAGGTATTCCCAGATTCAGTAAGCAGCATCTCTAGTCAAATGATAGCCTTTTCTGCATGGGGCTTTTTAGCTGGTTCTGGCCCTGTGCAGCTTCAATGTATTCTCAGAGATGTGCACGCGGTCAAAATGTCCCAATTCAATCTCCAAACTGCTTCCTGGATTTTTTGCATTCTGCACGGTGAAAGGCTGCATCAGCTGCAGAACTGATTTCCCTCCAGGGCTTCTGATGTTTTTCTCCCTGCACATGTACCCTGACTTACTCCAGTGTCAGCCCAGACCCTGCCATTCACCTTTTATCCCCTGCATTCTGATTGGTTGAACAGCAGTGTGTAACTACACCCTTTCCCTGCCTTTCTTCTGCCACCACTTTTGGCCTTAATGAACCTCATGGTTTGTTATGTGTTGCGTGACCTCAGCAGTATATTTGCCTTCTTACCAACACAAAACAATGGGTGTGCATGTTGTGTTTCCTGTTTTTTAGTCCGTGTTGTTTTTTCTCTTTAAAATGTTGTTGTTGTTTTTTAAAAAAAGAAAGAAATCCTGCTAAATATTTTAAGCCCACAGCAGAAACGGGGCATTTTTTAAGTGCAGAAATAAAAACCAGACACCACTCAAGTGCAGAATTATAGAACTTGAAAGCGGATCCGATCCTCGCAGGCCAAATACTCAGAAAGCCCACTGTAAGTGTGCTATGTGGATAGCGTTGCCAGCCTCCAGGTGGTGGCTGGAGAGCTCCCGGAATTTCAACTGATCTCCAAGTGATAGAGTTCAATTCCTCTGGAGAAAATGGCTGCTTTAGAGGGTGGATTCTATGACATTATATCCTACTGGGGTCCCTTCCCTCCCCAAAGCTCACCCTCTTCAGACTCTGCCTCCCAAATCTCCAGGAATTTCCCAACCTGGAGCTGGCAACCCTACATGTGGAAGAGGCCAGCGTCAGGTGGAAACAGCCTTTTCCAAGACCTCGGAGAGCCACTAGCAGACAGCATGAACAATAATGGGCTGGATGGACTGATGGGTTTGACTCAGTATAAGGCAGCTTGGTATTCTCAGACAGGGAAGATGTTACATGCAAAAAGTGCAGTTTTCTGCTTACATTCCACAAAATCTTGCAAAGTATCAGAATAATAACATAATTAGTTTCATCATCATGTCGTCCTTAATAAAATGAGGTAATTAGGATACTTCCACTTCACTGTTTTCTGATGGCTGCTACACATATCTGAAGTTTGAAGGGCTCACATCTGTGCTATCTGCATACAACGTTTTCTTGAAGGTATTCTTGGGAGCAAAGTAGATTTTCTGCTGGGAGATCTGTGATAAGATCTTCCCAGTGTTTTTTAAAAAGGAATTTGGACTGGGGCTGTGGTATAGAGAGAGAAAGGGTTTAACCCTTCTTTCCCACCAGATGGCTTTGTTGATTAGTCCGCCTCTCTACATTATTATTAATGCTGAAAGGGGGAATGGTGGCCCCTGAGGGGAGGGGCCCTGAAATTTTGATCTTTGATTTTGGCCATCAGAGTTCACACTGTAAATGCTGTGAGCCTTCTAGTGTATTTTGGGAGACTGTTCTATGGCCTTGCAGTGGCTACAAAAAAAGCCTGTTAATGAGCCGTCATTGTTCATCATCTTGCAGTGGTTGGATCCTCTTAAAAGGCATTGTTGCCCAATACTTATAATGCATTGCAGTAATCAAGGCTGGGTTTAGAATCAGGCACACACAAAATCCCCAGAACAGTTCTAGATTCTCTAAATGCAGGCTTGAATCTCTGTACAAACATCCCTGAAGTATTTGCCCTCAATTCCGTTTTTTAAAAAATGTGAAATCATGTATGCAGACCTCCATTTGGCAGCCAAAGAAGTTAAGGCAAAGTCATCTTGTCAATGGTCATACCGAACGAAGCTAGAAGAAAATGGAAATAATTTCCAGGGGGTATCCTATCTGCAGGATGGGACTGCTTGCTTATCTGAGACTAAAGCTGCAGCTCTATGCACCCCTACCTGGGAGTAAAATCCCAGGTGTCACTAGGCCTTCTATCAAATTAAACGTTAGTATCAGATACCCTGTACTTATATTTGCAATGGAAGACTTTGACTGAGAGATAGCATATAGGGTTTTTTTTTAAGTAAATAAATAAATGCTACCAAGACTAGCCAAAATGCAAATTTAAAGACAGCATGACAGAAGAACTTCAAATCATCATTACGGAGCTATGGGGAAAATATATAATTGTTTGATTGACTTAAAACAGACAGGCAAATGGAGTCTCATTCTAAATGTCAGTGCAGTATACGTGACTACCTGTAATGGCAGCGAAAACAAAACAAAGGTCCCAGCGTTGATGGTTCATTGCCACCTGTGATTCTTGCTGAATCCTGGCAAGCTGAACTGCCTAAATCACAGCTAGATTTCCTTTTTATACATCCTCCTATGTCTCTGCAAGCAACGAAACCATGATTCCATAAGCTCCAGACAAGCTTCGCCTAGACGGGGCCAATAGAAACTTGTGAAAACTCTTGGCTGAAAAAATAGCTCTTTCATCAACTTTGCAGTTATTGGCAGAGCTCATAGGGAGTTTCCACTAGACTATGATTCATTTACTGAATGAAATCTGATCTTGGTCAGTGAGAAATGAGAGAAGTAGAGGCAGACAGAGACACCACAAATGTTTGTTTCAGATGGAAGTCAGAGAACAGAAAAGGAGCAGCCACAGCTATACAGAGGAGCAAGAGGAGTATGCTTTTCAGGACAGAGGGCTCTTAGATGGCCTATGAAACTAATGGGTTCATAAAGAGAAGACTAAACTAGCCACAGCCTTCAAATCAGCTTTTCTCTGCATGTATAAATGGATTGTTCAGTCTCTCTTAAGCATTTTGAAGTGCCATACTTCTCTACTCATGCATCTTTCCCCTTTCAGTACTTGGACTTATTCTTGGATGTCTGAATATTTTGAATAAATACACCACCCAGGTGTTGGTTGCAGCACAAAAAACATTGGGTTTGAAAATGTTTTATGTTTTTCTAGGAACAAAGAACCAATCATTTTCTCTTATGTCGTGCAGTGGTGAGGGAAATGCACAGCAAATTGGCAAGGAATCCAGTAGGAATGTTTGTGTCTGCTTTTTGACTACTCAAACTTCCTGACTGGCATTAAATCTTGGTATGTTTTTAACTCACTTTTTTTGCTGTAAACTAAGTAAAGGAACAAAATTATTTAGACTCAAGGGTTTCAATATAAGATGCTGGCTATAATGCAAGTGGTATATGCTTCATGGCTCATAGAGAGCCACATTCTCAATTTCCATCAATCATAAAAACCACATTTTCTTCCCTCCCTAGCAGAGGCCTGCTCCTCAGGGAAGCTTGCAGCTTACCCATTCCTCTGGTAGTGGCTGTTTCAGGGTGGAAGCTACCTGTAAACCACAAGTCCCATCAGACAAATATGATGTCATGTATATATGGGAACAGTTTTTGAGCTTGACCAAAAAGGTAATGGGGTTGTTCCTGCACACCAGAAACAGAGCTGACCAGTCTTTCAGCTAAACATGCCAGAAAGAGATTTTAGAGACTCAGAACAGAATCACCTTGGATAGGGACAACAAACAAAGGACTAACAAAATTATATGGTCTTTTGTAGATTAGAAACCATCTAATCCATATCAATGGGTGATATGTGTTGAGGCACGGGTGCAGAAGCTTCTGGGAATGGCAAGAATGTCCAGCGTCACAGAAACAAAGATAAAGGTTAAAGATTGGTTGAGGGCCAACAGATACTGATATGTGTAAGAAACTTGTAGTCACCATTTAAGATTTTATGATAAAAATAGCATGAATGAACTAACAGTTTTTATATATTTTAGGAAGATATTCAAGTACAGATAACGTTGTATGGTGTTTGAAGTTATACTTGGTTAGCCAAGAATGTGCACCCTTCTCAAGTGGGACAGCTTGCTATTGTTAGGTGATGATTTTAAAATATCTATAAATATGGGGAGCTGAACTGATTGGGGGCTTCTTCTTAGAAGAAGCTCCTTGCTTGTGACCTGCTTATCTTTGGGAAATGTATATTTTAAGGACTCATCTAATTGTTCTCCTTTAATTATTTGGATCAGAAGAATGGCGCAGTGGGGAAGGAAGGGTCCCCCTCCCTCATTGTGGTGGTCTCAACCAGAATCAGGCCATTACAGAGCAGTTTAAAGGAGTTCCCATGACAAAACTCACTCTTTAAAATGTCAACATGTCCCCAGACTTAATTTGGTTATGTTTGTCTAATCTAGTTTGGCTCTTGGACTCTCTTTAGAAACCCACCCAACAAGATGGGAGCTGTTTCCCCACCATGCAATCATGCCCCTTTGGAGACTGAAAACCCTACATCAGCTTTGCTGGTAAGGTCTGTGAAGGAATGGATTCACAAGCCCTGTTTCCTCTTGACTCTGAGAAGTCATAAAACTCTGCTGCTACCCCCAGGCTCCCTCATTGCCAGGGTATTCCAAAATCAAACCCAGTAGTGACCACCAGCAAACCTGAGAGCATCTCCCACTGGATGGATTTACATATCCAATACTTTGTATTTGCATTTCCATTTAAAGGCCTATATGCTGTGTCTCATGCTTCACTTTTACAATCATACTTTCAAACTTTTGAGCTATTGCCCTCAAGGGATGGCAAATTTATCTGCTGCCCCTTCCTTTTGCCCCTTAGCTATGATGTGTTTTCAGAGATCAGGCTCTGAGCATTCAAAATATAAGGAACTTTAATAAACACAAAGAAAGAGCATGCAAATCTGTTAAAGTACCAGGCTGAGCAAGGATACAAAGAAGAATCCTCTAACCCTGCACTTAGTGTTTATCCTAACAATATTTAACTAGGATAGACTAGTAATTCTGTAAACTGCAGCATTTAAAAGTCCATCAATGGACTTCTCCCATTGTCTGTGGCCATGAGGACAAAATGGAGTTTCCAAGTAAAGACAGTTCTTAATGGCTTTTGCCAGTTTGGTGCAGTGGTAAAGAGTCCGGCACTCTAATCAGGAGAGCCAGGTTTGATTCCCCACTCCTCAGCTTGAAGCCAGCTGGGTGACCTTAGATCAGTCACAGCTCTCTCCAAGCTCTCTCAGCCCCACCCACCTCACAGGGTGTTGTTGTTATGGGGATAATAATGACATACTTTGTAAAACCACTCTGAGTGGGTGTTAAGTTGTCCTGAAGGGCAGTATATAAATCATCATCATCATCACCACCACCACCATTATTACTTGGTCAAAAGCTGAGCCTGAAAGCTTAACATACAGGACTTCACGGAATGGGTATGTTATGAGCTGAATGGGGCTTGTCTTCCCCATATCAACTATAGCCCTTTTGCTTTCACAAATGGCCACTCAAGTTATGTTGTTCTTGAGGGGTCTGAACTAAAGAACATCTGCACCAAGACTTCCTTCACATAATTTATTTTACCTCTGAGAGATCATTCCTCCTCCTCTTCACTGTTGAGACTTCGGGATTTGGTTGAGATGTTTGTTTAAGATTACTCCCAAGTTCCTTGAAAGTAAGTCCCCTTGATTTATTGGGCTCTATTTTCAGTAACAAAAGACTTGTGGAAAAATCATCTGCTCTTGTGAGCTACAATTTCCTTTTCTCCGCCTCCCCCTTTCTTTTCTGTATCATTGTAACCTTTCTTCGGTATCAGTTGTTACCAGAATGGGTAGGAATAGTTTTTCAAACTTTATTTCTAGCAAGGCCACCAGTGCTTTAAAAACGGGATGAAACTGAAATTCAGAACTTAAAGGTTTTCCTAGCATGCCAGTACAGCAGGGACAGAATTACACTCATTGACTTCAAGCACTGGGGGGTGGGGGGGCAGGAACTTCAGAAATCAGCAACACACAATGCTCTAGGAATTTCTCAGATCTTTATAGTAAAAACCATAGAGATTTTGGAAATTCTTTGAGCACTGTGCATGACATCCCTTCCGGGTACATACCCAGAAGTTATGGCCTAGAGATCTCCCAGAATTACAACTTATCTCCAGACAAGAGCAATCAGTTCCCCTTCAGTGGAACCTGGATATTTCCTGGAATTACAACTGATCTTCAGATAACAGAGATCAGTTCCCCAGGAGAAAATGGCTGCTTTGGATGGTGGACTCTATGGTATTATATCTGGCTGACGTCCTCCCTTCCCCAAACCCCACCCTCTCCAGGCCTCACCCCCACATCTCCAGGAATTTCCAAACCCAAAGTTGACAACCCTGTGTCTTGTTCATACAGCCACACAGTGTCTAGAAATTATGGTAGGGGTAAGATCATGGCCTGTATCCTACCACTCTGCTCAGCAAAGTCTGAAGTTTTCCTCCAGGGGTGGGTGGGTGGGTGTGGGGGGGCGGGAAGGGGAAAGAAGTTAATTCTTGGTAAGTTAATTTAATTTAATTTATTAGATTTATATTCCGCCCTCCCCACACTAGCAGGCTCAGGGCGGATTACAATTTACACACAAATTTAAAATTACATCTGACAATTCATACATCTTAAAATTATAGATTATAAAACATCCAAAGATTAAAATACATATATGAATACACATATACACAGTGGCACAATAAAATACACTATACATATGCACAGGATGCCACCCTTTAGCCATCACCAGAGCATTACAGGGGATATTCAACAGATGGAGGATGTTGCTAGTGGGGAGGCCAGGATGACCCATACTTGACCGAACAGAGGGGCTCCGCCTAGCATCAACCATACGCCTGGCGGAACAACTCTGTCTTACAGGCCCGGCAGAAGGATAACAAGTCCTGCCAGGCCCTGGTCTCATTGGACAGAGCATCCCACCAGGCTGGGGCCAGGACCGAAAAAGCCCTGGCCCTGGTCAATGCCAGGCAGGCCTTCAACAGATGTTTACCCTTAGAGCGAAGAGTCCTCCGGGGTTCATATGGGAAGAGGCGGTCCCGCAGATACGCCAGCCCCAGTCCGCATAGGGCTTTATAGGTTAAAGCCCTATGCAGGAACGGAAAGAACACTAGAGCCAAAAGGAGGAAAAATCCAAAAGTTCTAAAGGGACCTATTGATGGGTACCAGCCCCCTCTTTCCGTATTGACTTCTATGTTTCATAATTCACATATTCGAAGTCTGAGAATACATTCACGCATTGACTGCTCCAACCAGAAACTGCGAGCCTGTTCTTAGTTTGTTTCACAAGCAAAGTACATACAATGCTAGTTCAGACTGCTGTAGTTCCACATAAATCCTTTTAGCAAATAAAAATGAGAATACAGGTTCCAATGCCCCCACCCCTGCCCCGCTTCCTTCCAAATCTTCTGACTCATCCTTCCTTACCTTGTCCATCCTATTGAGTAAAAAATGAAGAGCACTGTGGGTTGTGTGCAACTTTGACTGTCATGCTGATACATCAGATTTTAAACTTTGTTATGGCCCTGGTTGTCATCTTCTCTAGGGTTGCCAACATCCAAATGGGACCAAAGAAAAAAAAGGGGGGGTGCCCTTCTAGAACCAAATAAGAAACCAAAGAGGGAAACCCTTCTGGAAGTAATCCACTTGTATATGTACAATCACACACAATATTGCAAGATTTTAAAGATTTTTTAAAAAGTGTATATAAATTATTAAAGTGCAAAGTGCTCAAAGTGTTATGAATAAATAAAAAAGGTTAAAAGGTAGTCCCCTGTGCAAGCACCAAGTCATTACTGACTCATGGGGGGACGTTGCATCACAACGTTTTCTTGGCAGACTTTTTGTTACGGGGTGGTTTGCTATTCCCTTCCTCAGTCATCTACACTTTATCCCCAGGAAACTTGGTACTCATTTTACTGACCTCAGAAGGATGGAAGGCTGAATCAACCTTGAGCCTGCTACTTGAACCCCACTTCCGCCAGGATCGAATTCAGATCGTGAGCCGAGCTTGGGCTGCAATACTGCAGTTTTACCACTCTGCACTGCCATTCCAATAAATACAACAATACAACGTAATTTTCACCAGTTGGACTATGTTACAAATTATACCTACTGTGGTCAGATTTTTGTAGACTGGAAAGACTGTGGACTGATCATCCTTGGATTTATTATTGTATTTATTGTTGTATTTATTGGAATGGTTATTTATTCATAACACTCTTAGCACTTTGCACTATTGTGTGTGATAGTACATATACAAGTGGATTACTTCCAGAAGGGTTCCCCTCTTTGGTTTAACATCCAGGTGGGGCTTGGAGACCTCCTAGAATTACATCTGATCTCCAGACCACAGAGACAGGTTCAGCTGGAGAAAATAGCTACTTTGGAAGGTGGACTCTACGGCATTAGACTCCTCTGGTGTCTCTCTTCTCCAAATCTGGGAGAAAAGTGAGCACCAGTTACTGTGCTGTAAGTCACTGGGAAGTGTTGAATTCCCCAACTTCTCATACTGGAGAAGCAGGTCAACATTTAAGGACCCCCACACACACACCCCTCCCCCACACACTGGAAGGGAAAGCAGCATGAAGTCAAGACAGAGGAAATACAAAAGTGAACTCTGCAGCAGATATGTTTTAGTTCAATTCCCTTGTAAGATGTAAATTATGAAACCAAACGTGAACAGCCTGATGTTTCCTAGTGGTGCTCTGGAGGTGTATAAAAGAACTCAGCATAGAAAAGCTATGTGAGGCCAGTTAAAGGGCAAACAATTCCTTTCTAAGTAAAAAATCAACACATTGAGTTCAGCTTCATAGCACGTTTTGCAATGAAAATATAACCAAGCTGGATTCCCCCACCTCCACCCCCAATAGTCACCTATAGCTCAGGTGTCATTTCCCACTTTTTTCTAACACAGTTAGCAAGTCAAAATTTCATTCGTGGAAATATACCAAAGGAGCATAACATGGACCGGGGGGTGGGGGTGGAAATCTATTTCCTCCTCCTTACAATTGTAGGCTGTTTATTTGCAGATTTAAACTATCTATGGAAACTAAGCAGGAGGAAGTATGTGAACACAAGAAGCTGTCTTATACTGAATCAGATCATTAATCCATCAAGGACAGTATCCTCTACTCAGACTGACCGTGTCTCTCCAGGATCTCAGGTAGAAGTCTTTCATATCTAATACCTGCTACTTTTGACTTCATATCCTTTCCAGTCTGGTTTTAGGCCTAGTTATAGGGCTGAAACAGCCTCGATTGCCTTTTCCCAGGTTCAGTTGTTTAGCCAGCTGTGGATTTTCCTGAGCAGGAAAGATCTGACCACTGTGGTATATCTAGATTGGATTACTGAAGTGTGCTCTATGTGGGGCTGCCCTTGGAAACTTCAACTGAATGCTGCAGCCAGGGTATTGATTAGAGTGGGTCATAGGAACCATATCACTTCGGTCTTAGCTCATCTGCACTGGCTCCCAGTGTATTTCAGGACACAATTAAAGGTACTGGTGTTGATCTTCACAACCCCATATGGCTTGGGACCAACATACCTGAAGGACTGCCCTCTCCCTTATGAATGGGGTTGCCAGGGGTCCCAGGGACCCAAGCAGGGGCACATGGGGCTGGGGGGCAGGCAGGGGACAGTGAGACATTTGCCTCCCATGCACTCGCTATGCACGTTGACTGAAAACTGCTCCTTCTCCCTATCTCCTTGCTCCTCCCTGTCGGCCAGGTGAACAGGGCTGGGGGATGGCACGTGGGGGTATGGGATTCCCTACCCCAAGTGGGGGATAGGAAGGCTACTTGTGAACCTACCTGACCACTGTGGTCATCTTCTGAGGCCCTGATTCAGGACACCCCCCCCCCAATCTTCCAAGATGAGGCAGATGGTAGCCCAAGAGAGGGTCTTCTCAGTAGCAGCACCGAAGCTCTGGCACTCTCTCCTCAGGAAGATTCACTGCCCTGTCCCCTTCTGTTGTCTTCTGCCAGACAGTGAAGACTTTTTTTTGTTTCACTTGGCATTTGATCCATGATCCCTCCTCCCACTCCAATGTTTTTAACTATTGCTTTTATCTTTTGTATTTATTTTAAGTTCTGATTTTAAACTGTTTTAATGATGCATTTATGTGTTCGTTTTAATGGCTTTTAAGATGAGATTTAAATTTGTATGTTTTAATTTCTTAGCTGGCTTGGTGGACCTGTGAGGGCAGAAAGGGAGGGGTAAAAATCTTGTTAATAAAACAATTAAATATGTAATCGGAGAAGCTGGAGATTGAATCTGGGACTTTCTGTGTGCTAAGCAGATGCTCTAGCACTATCCTACAGCCTGCCCCTAAAAATATATACACAAATGTCAACTTCTCATCTCTCAAAGGTACTCAGTTTTGTCAGGTGTAAAATCTGGAGTATATACGATACCAATTTCTTTAATCAGATAAAATTCCTGCTGTACATTTTAAAATAGAAGGGCCTACAGCTGTTTTACAAGTAGGTACAAATGAAGTGGGAGTACTGTACAGTGGTTAGAGTGTCAGACTAGGATCTAAGAGACCCAGGTTCAACTCCCCACTCTGCTGTGGAAGTTTCCTGGGTGACCTTGGTCCAGTCACTCACTATCCACCTTACTTTATATGAAGAAAGGGTGAATAATTATAATAATGAGTAATAATAACTGTGCTTATATACTACTCTTCTGGACAGATTACTTATACCACTTACGTTACACAACTGCGGTTCCGAACTCCCGACCTCAAGCGATCCGCCGGCCTCAGCCTCCCGTGTTATTATTATCCTCACAATATAGCTGGGGAGCTGGGGCGTATCCCAGGCCACCCACTGAGCTCATGGCAGACAGCCAGTTTCATGTAGTGGTTAAGAGAGCTAGGACTCTATCCTGGAGAACCAGGTTTGATCCCCAGTCCCCACTCCTCCACTTGAAGCCAGCTGGGTGATCTTGGGACAGTCACAGCTTCTAGCTCTTTCAGCCCCACCCACCTCACAGGGTGTTTATTGAGGGATAATGATAATATACTTTGTAAACTGCTCTGAGTGGGTGTTAAGTTGTCCTGAAGGGTGGTATATAAATCGAATGTTGTTGTTATTATTAGTAGTAGTAGTAGGATCTGAAACATTGGGTAGAAAATTAGGGTATAAATGAAGTAAGTAAAGAAATAATAGGGACCTGAAGATATGGATTAGCTGATTTGTATATTTTAACTAATGTAAATGTGTGCAAAATGAGAGTGCTGGAGTTATAAAATAAAGAATATGACAGTGCATAAAGGGAAGAAAACAATCACACAAGTCATAAAAATGGGAAGCTAGCATCCCAAATTCTTACCCTGTTTGTTTCATCTTGGTCTTAATATTTTGTCCTTTCCCACTCTTTTAAATGATCTCTACCTACCTACTCACTCCCACCCCTCATTTATTTTACTTAGTCTGCTTTCTGATTTTTTCAAGAAAAAAGGTACTTGGGTTTCCAAGCTTCTCCTCTTTTCCCCCCCTTTGCCCAAGACTTTGATGTTAATTGTCTGCCATGCTGGAGCACTCCTTAGCTGATTAAGTCCAAGAGTTTCCCCTGGTTTTGTTGACCTTTGAATGGGGGCCTCTCCAATGCTCACTCGAGTGCAGTATCATTACCCCTCCTTTATCTCCCCCCCCCATTTGACTTGATGGATTAATCCCACTGTATAAAGAAAAGTGGAAAGGGAGGGGAAAGTGAATCAGCGGGAATGGGGGGAAGAGGGAGGGAGAGAAGGGCTTCCAGCCAATGCTTGACTGCTTGCTTAAAATAACACCATGTATTTAGGCAGGTCAGATATACAAAGGCTGTTGCTGTGGTCTGCCACTTATATCATGGGACTTTATTTGTATTTTGTAAGATGCTGCCATGGGTTTTTACCAAACTTGGAAAGCTATTATGTTCTTTCATCCCTTTCCTGCTTGCCCTAATCTTTATAGATTGATTTGGGACACGTCTCCCTTTCACTGTTTTGTTTCATACCATACTAAATTTTGTCCACTGTACATTTTTAATTGGTTATTTTTAGTCTCCACACAAAACCTCCCCCCCTATAGTTTAACATGTATTATATTGTATAAGAGACTGGATTCTTATTCTGGATTGTATCAACCATTTGTGATGTTCTTACTATTAGATTATTCTTCCATGTTGAGAGTCCTGAGTTCCAGGCTAGATCTTTAAGGGCTCAAATGGTGTTTCTTTCTTTAGTTTCCACTGCACTGCACTTTATATATCCATATTCATGAAAAAATGTGAGGGGGTGTGTTGTTGTTGTCCCAAGGTGAAATTTGCTTTGTTACCTACACTGTTCTCAGTGCAGCTTAAAATACTTCAGCTTTAATTCCATCTAGCTTGCTGCTCTCCATTCCTGGTAATGGATGAGAACTGATGTGGTGTGGTAAGGATGCTGGACTAGGAGTAGAGAGATGTAGGTTCTAATCCCTGCTCAGCCACAAAGCTCCCTGGTCTACCCTTGGACAGTCACACTCTCTCATCCTAAATTACCTCAGGGCACTGGAGTAATAATAAAACAGAAGACCAAAAAAACATTACCTTTGGCTCCTTGAAGGAAAGGTTTAATGACTGTCTGTGTGTAAGAGAGTGGGAGGGGAGAGAGGGGCAATTCTTACTTGCACGACCCAAACAAATGGAGGGGGATGATTAATACAATTTCCTAGTGTCCATTGAAGCCTGGTCTGGGCTGCAAGCTCATTTACATTTACTATGATTTGGTTTATTTCAGAAATAAAATAATTTTTATAACGATTTGTGAAATTGTATGGATGAGATAGGGATATATTACAGATTTTTACTGGTGTCAGATAAATTATGCTTAGGACCTGCTTACTTACAGCATGTTCTTCCTCAACACCACTCCTGATTCCACCACCACCCAAGACCACTTTGTCTGTGAAGGGTCACAAAAGCTGTGCCCACTACATTTTTTAGTTCTAAAGGTGCTAGAAGATTCTTTCTTAATTTGTGTGCTTTGTTAGGCTCCAGACACACTATTTAATCCCCACAATAATCATCCTGTGAGGTGGGTGGGGCTGAGACTGACCAAAGGTCACCCAGCTGGCTTCTCCAGATTAGAGCTCTTAACCACTACACCAAAGAAAAAGAAGGTGTTGTAGTCATATATCAGGTAGTGCTGATTTCCATCAATTCCCTCCTCAGGACTTGGGAGCGCTCTGGAAAAAAGTGCCAATGTGAGTATTGTTAAAAAAAAAAAGGTTGCATTGGTCATTCTGAAACACAACAAAAAAGGCAGCTCTGTGCAGAAAATGTGGTCCAACAGGTATGGTTCCATGTCTCATATGAGGGTGCTGACCTATGGGCTGAAGAGTTGCGTTAAAGTTTTTGAAGACTGTAGCTTAAATTCACAGTTACTTCCCAGAGGCCTGACTAATTTTCTTCTCTTAATGAGATGTTCCTCTTAGCTGCAAGTGCAAGCATACAATTCATGCACATCTTACATTGACATAAAGCACTGCGTTTCAGTTGTCTGCATCAGTTCAGCATTAGATCTGCACTCCATGAGCCACAAAGAATATTATGCTGTAAACTGTAAAGTTTCACCCTTTAATTTGTTTTTTTTAAGGTCAGTTTTCACTACTACTCATGAAAACCCTCATAAAGCCCTCACATTCAGTAGACTGTATAGGAGTGTGAAGTTGCCCTCTATGGCAGGCAACTTCCTGCACCCACGGTCCTGACTTCTGCTGCCATTCAATGATTCAGTGAGAGCAAAAATTGGGGGGAAACCAGCATCACATAGTACTGAGACAGCACTGAGTCACATGCTACTTCAGGAGTTTTCTAAATTTCTATGGTAAAAACCATAAAGATTTGGGGAATTCCGAGAGTGTCACTGATACCATAACATCTCTTCCAGGTATGCAACTGGAAGTGACATCATGCCATCATGTAACAACAGTTTTAACAGTCTCCCCCCCCCTCCTCCAATGCTCCTGTGGGTTCTTAGAAAAGGGCCAGTGAAGGGCTAGCTACTTTAAGATTGTATCAAGTGGTTTCTTAGAACCTCTTGTGACTTGCCAACTCTGGCATGGAAAATTCCTGGAGATTTGGGGGTGATGCTTGTGGAGGGCAGGGTTTGGGATGAGGATGGAGCACAGCAGGGCTGTGATGCCATAGAATCCATCCCCAATGCTGTCATTTCCAGGGGAATTGATCTCTATAGTCTAGAGATCAGTTGTTGTTCTGGGAAAACTTCAGCCCCTACCTGGAGGCTGGTAACCAGATATGCACCCATTTTGTGTTTGTTTCTCAAAATCAGAAGCAAGAAATGTAGACTCTCTCTGTGAGGACACTTCCCCCTTCTCTCCCCTTCCTCCAATATTCAATGATCCTGTCTTTCTAAACTTAGGGCATATCTGTTGCTGTTGGCACTGCCAAGCTTTCTTCTTGGTCCAATTACTCAGTCAGATTTGCCAGATGTTTCAGGGCCAACTGGCACTCTAAAGCAGAGGGAGACAGACTCCTTCAGAGTGCACTGGCAGACATCATATTTCCAAACACTTGAAGAGAGAAGAAAAATTCTGGCTCTGCAGACATACTCACATCACAGTGGATACTTGCCAAGCAAATATAAAAATAACATTTTTTTGTCCTTAGACACAGATAATACACAAGGGACAGTAAGAGAAAATGGCAGAGGTGGAGAAAAAGGAATTGTCAACTAAGTTGGGATCTTTAAAAAATGCTGCTGTTTTCTCAAAGGACTCTCTTCTATATTTTTGCTTGGCACTATGCTTATTTTCATAAACCAGTTCCAACTAGTAAATCTGGAAACAGGCATCAATATTTTTTTTTTAAAAGTCAGAAGATTACATTCCTGGGCTACCTGTCTGCACCTGTTTCTCTGTGACAGTGCTTGTATATGAGAGAGACTCTGTATGGCTTGTTTTGTGCTGTCATGTTCTGCAAACAGAAAGGAGTTCATGGCAACTTTACTGGTCATCTTCCGTTTGGATAGGAAAGCTCTGGAAACAATTGTTTATCTAAAAATGTGCACGTTGGGTAGGAGAAGCCAAGCCCAGGCAGGCAGTTCTTCTTTGAAAACAGCATCAGTCCCAAAGCTTTGTTGTACTACGTTTTAAAGATAATAAACTTTATTAAGTCCAACAGCACAACCTCCAGCAGAGACCAAAAATGGTTCAGTCACTCAAAGCAGAACAACCAGAAGACACAAAATAAAACCCAGTTAAGCACTAATATCGGTAACCTATTGGGCTGGAGGTGTTGCTTGTATTACTATTGTAGAACTTTCCCAGTAAGCTCTCCAAGATGGAATCCCTGCTGGATAAGTTTCAGTGTCAAACCAAGCACGATGAAGCATGGCATATTTCAGAACCCCATCGGGATTGGATAGGGTAGGGTATGCAGAGGGGTAATGGGAATGGAGAAATCAGCACTGGTAATGAGACAGGAAGCCTAGGTCTCTCGATTCAATCCAGGTGGATGCATTGTCCTGAGCTTCATTATCAGTTGCAATTCTCCACATCCACTACCCCTCTGCATACCCCACCCTATCCAATCACGCCCGCTATTGTCATTTACCAGCTTTTGTCATTTGGCATCTGAAATCACTCCACTCTCCAAGATATAAGAACAGATGAACTGTTCTTCTAGCTGTATCTAAAGAAGTGACGTGTGACTCACAAAAGCTCATACCCTACCACAAATGTTGTTAGTCTTATAGATGCTACTGGACTCTTGCTCTTTTCTATATGTGCACACAGGTATTTTGAGGGTGATTGGCCCTTGGTTTACAGTCTGTGGCTTTGAGAAAGCTGGGCCAGTGGATCCAGGAGCAGCCCAGCAGTTGGAGTTGCATTGTATAGGGGTGTTTTGTTTTGTTTTGTTTTGTCAAAGTTATACTTTTGTATTTCTTTGTAAGCCTCTTGGAGTCACTAATGGGGAGAAAAGCAAGACAGAAATGTCTAAGTAAATAAATAGCTCTATTGCATGCACTTTAGCTCAGCAGACTAGAGGCAAAGCCATACCAAGTGATGGGAACCTGCATATTACTACAGGAGACAGTACAGTAGATTTTTGTGGTCCACAGATAGAGAGTAAAGGAATGAGGTTTAAAACAACTTCAATATGAAGAGCAACTAAAACAGCTCCCACAGGAATCTCTTGTAGAAAAATACTCCCCCCTTTCCCCTCCCACTGTAGTTTGATGAGCCCCTCCCCCCAGTTCTGCTGTTGAGGGCAGGGGGTCCTCAGAAACAGGAGAAAACATGGTCTGCAACGGGAAGGACAAATTTTGTAAAATTAGGCTCTTTCACCAATGGCAGTTGCAGTGGAACTGCAACTTTGGATTCAACTCTTTAAGTTTTTATTTAAAATAAGTTAAGTTACTTTCCATGAGCACAAACTTTACAACAACCATGTTAAAAAATATTCCAGCTACTAGTTTTCCTACCATTTTCTAAAATTTAAATCCTCACAGTTTGGTTTTACCTGGAACATCCTCCTCCAAAGAAAATACTGTCTGTTAAGAATTAGGTTAACATGGCAGCCTCGTTTCCTGCAAAATTTGTCTTCCAGAGCAGGTGGTTTTAAGCACCAAAATGACAGAATATCTTATGTTCTTATTGCTTTTTCTTGCTTAAAGAGATTGGAATTACACCAGTTTAGCAAGAGTCATGTTTGTTCAAGGAGGTTCAGAAAGTTTTAGCTCTAACTTAGTGAAAAGAAATGAAACCCTTGACTTTGAAAAACTTCACAGCAAATAATTTCCCTGTTGTTTCAGCAGTTCTCCATGAGTGTATATTGGGGTTGCAGAACACAAGGAAGGGCAAGAATGTGTGTGAAAAGGGTCTAATTAACAGGAGAAAGTCTCTCCTCAGCCAGGCTTCCCAGGTTTCTTGTCATTTGCATCCTTTCCAGGGAGCACACCACAAAACTGTCTCTTCCTCCGCTGTCAGAGTTGTAAAATAACAGGTTTTCTGTTATTGCTGAACTGTGGAGGTCTGGAGCCCTGTGAAGCGAACAGGGCAGCCTAATTAGGCCCATCCTTAATGAGCACCCCTGAGCGGGTAGGCTATTTTAAAAGAAAGTTGGAGGGTGAGGAAGAAACTCTGTCTCAGTGTGCTGAAAAAAGATATTAGAACAGTTGTCCCTCACCCCTCAGCTCTTTTCCATCCTCCTCATAAACCTACCACAGTTTTGGATCGGATTCAGGACTGCCAGAAATACGTTTCAAAACAAAAAGGCATTGTGGAACACTAGAGTCTTTTTATGGAGCTATTGTGGAACTTTGAAATAATGGCCATTAAGAAACATCTGGCATTCCTAAAGCCAAATTTTGTTTTGTTCTTTAAAATTATTCGCTCTATTTAATATTTATTTTCACACCATGGTAAAATGGCATTTGGAGTTTATATTAATATTACTGTGTAAAAGTGCATTTGTACATCTTTGTAATGAATCTGTGTCCACATAACCATATTTTGGAGCATATGTGCATTCATGTGTGTTTGTTCCAGAGCATTTCGGTGCAAGAAAGACAATACTATTAAAGTGACTAACTTAACATGAACAAGTAAAGAACCATGAGACCAGAAAAAAGGACTTGTGCTTTGATCTGTGCCTTGATCTGCAGAAATCAGCTAGTAAAGCTTTCGACAGCAGGGAGATCAATATCATTTATTTTTACCAGCCATATAGCACTCATATGAAAAGGAATACAGTTTAAAAGTACTGCTTAAGAATCAATTAAAAACATAATCAAGTTAGTTTGCCTCCAGCAAAGGGAATGACAATACCTTTCAGCAATTCATTTTTAAATTTCTTAGCCATAAAGTTTATTACTTTAAAAAGTCTAAGGATCCAGATATTGAGATGGACAGGAGGATCCTGACATCTGTGAAGTCCACTACTTGTGCACCGGATCTTAGCCCGTCTTTGCTGTCAAAATCTTGTAAAGACTATATAAATGAACCTTGATGTCTATCTTATATCATTCACTAACACAAAGTTCCTTCCCTCAGCCTCTCAAGGAGGTGGACATCTGCCCTCTATTTAAAAACAACATCCCTTAGACAAAAATTATGTGGCCAATAAATCTGCCTTTTCTAGTCAAAGTGATTGAGAAAGCAGTAGCAGACCAACACCAGGTCTCCTTGGATAACTCTTGTGCTCTAGAACCTTTTCATTCCAGTTTCAGCCTGGGCTATGGGATGGAGACAGCTGTGGTGGCTTTATTTGACACCTCTCTCTGAATGTAGACAAAGGCCATCATCCTTTTTTGCTCCTCCTGGATCTATTCTGCACACTTTGATGCAGAATATCAAGCCAACCTGTTGAGGCATTTGGAGGCAGAAGTGGTATCAGGGAATGTGCCTTGGACCGGTTTAAATAGTTTCTCATGGAACCATCTCAAAGGGTTGCTGTTGAAGACAAGCTATCTGCAGAGTGGGAACTATTTTGCAGGGTTCCAATGAACCCAGACAAGATAGAAGTGATGCTGGTTGAGAAGGCCAGGATGTAAAGGATATACCTTACATCCCTTTCTTGCTTCACCCCTCCTGTCCACTGACTGGGATATAAAGACTCAGGGATCTCCACTCTTACTTGTATCTGATGAAGACAGCTTTGACCCTAGTCTTGAAAGATGATACCCTGAAAATCTTGTTGGTCTTTAAGGCACCATTAGACTTAAATCTTGGTTTGGAAGGCAGAGAACTTGAACGACATTGTTCTCCCCACTTTTGATGGGGTTCAGTTTACCCTTGCAGATTCAGTTAAGAGTCTAGGGGTTATACTGGAGCCAGCATTGTTGCTAGAGAAGTAGTTTTATGCAGCTGCAAAAAATGCCCCCCCCTATTAGAAGGGGAGGTGAAACTGACAGAGCCTTAGGGAGGCAAAGAGGAAACTAACAAACCCTCTAAGCTGCCATCTCCCTGGCTCTGTAGAGAGAGGAAATTGACAAAGCCTTCTGATCTCTTTTAAAACTCACCTTCTGGGCTAACATTGCAACTCCCTTCACGTGCTCCTCCTCGTGTAATTTGTCTCTTATAGCTTGGCTCTCAGTCTAGCCCAGAAGAGAGTCCCTTGCCTTGACACAGAAGATTTGGGCACCTGGATCCATTCCATAATAACACTGAGACTAGATTACTGTAATGCACTCTTCATAGGTTTCCCTTCCAAGTCAATTCAGACTTGGTGCAGAATGCAGCAGCTCAATTAGTATCAGGAGCGAGATGCAGCGTGCATATCACTCCCATTCTGCAGTCTCTCTATTGGCTCCCCATCAGATATCAGCTGAATTCAAGGTTATGGATATCTCCCTATGTTACCTCTCAAGCTTTCCTGATTGTCTTCTGAAAAGATTTTTGGATAGAGCTACATGGATGCAGAAGACAGCGAATGGGGGGAAATGCCTATTGTGATCCAACCCACAAGTTCAAGGTCTGATTTATGAGGGAGTAACAGTGCTGTTGACACATAGCTTTAAACTACGGTTAACACTGAAAAGGGAAGGAGTGAAGAAAGGGATTGCATCTTCCCGAGGCTAGGTCTTGATCTGCAAACCACAGTCAAACCTACGATGTTTTTTGTGTGACAGATTGGTAGTATGCTCAGTTGGAAGTCAATGGGCTTAGAAGGGTATAACTGTCTAGGCCTGCACTCTAAAACCTCTTCTGCACCAAGAATATAACTCCTCACTATCCCAGAAGTCAAGCCAAAAAGCATGGAATCGGACTTCCGGTTTGGGATTCATGGAGGTCTAACGCAGCTCCATTTGCGGAGCTGACCGGACTGCCGTTTTAACCGGCCGGAGGGGTGAAAATAACCCGCGGCCGACTGCTCTCAGGCGGGGAGCAGGCAAAGAACGCTCAAGACCCTAGGGTGAGCTAGATCTTGGACGAGGGGGGGCTCTACTCAATGAGTCTCCCCCCCAATCCTTGAGGTCCCACCTTGCGACGGGTCGGCTATAATCTCTGCGGCAGTTTTGGGGCCAATTCGGCTGGCATAAGACCTACATACCCAAGCTTCGATCGGGGAGGGAAGTTGAGAGGAGAATTCAAGATCGAAACAGCGATTACAACCCGAGAAAGTTGAAGAGAAGGTAAAGATCGCTATCTCTTGAAACGGGATAGATTGACAAAAACAGAGAGGAAAGAAAGTAGATTTTTAAACTGCAACAGACTAGTGAAAAGGAGGTGAAGACTCGGCAGGAGTTGTATTTTAAAAGAGACTAAGTTTAAAGAAGTTATTACAAAAATTGGACTATTGTTTTGAATACCTGTGGTTTTGGAGCTGTGGGAAAAAGACACCATCGCGAGACCTGCTGTGGGAAGACGGGAGACAGGAAGTGCGTAACAACAATAGAGTGGCTGGAGAGAAGCGGCCCTTGCCGAAGGACAGGAAGTAGGGAATCGCCATTTTTGAAAGGGGAAGGGTCGCGGCTTCAGCGGAAGAGGAAGTAGGCCATTTTGGATTACAACAACATAGAGAAACCATAGAGAAAAGACGCCCGACATTTTGGATATTTAAAAATTTAATTTTGGCAAAGATTGGGACATTTGAAAAAAAGGAAAACGTTTAATTATACGCCACGGAGCTAAGGAAGAGAGCAGATTCGTGGGAGCGAGCTAAAGCAAGCCCCACGATGTCGAAAAAAGAGTGGCAATCGGCAATAGAAAATCTGGACAAAAAACTTGTAGACATGATGAAAGAACTTAAGGACACGAAATTGGAGCTTATTAAGGAGGTTAAAGAAGTTACACAGACAGTAAAGTCGGAGCTGTCAGAAGTGAAAAAAGGCGTGGAAACGATTAGTAGTGAATTACAAGGAACGCAGCAGAGAGTCAAAACAGTAGAAGACGCGATGGAGAATTTAATAGACACGCAACAGACAGAGATGAGACTGGTGAAGGGGAGGATGTCAGTTGCAGAAACTAAACACATGGAGAAGCAGCTTCGTTTTCGTGGTCTGCCAGAAGTGGAAGGGAAGTCAGCGCAAGAACAGATGACTGAGGTGTTGGCTGAATACCTGGGGAAGGAGGAGGAGGAAATTGTGGCTATCCTAGATGTGGTGTACCGTGTGAACTCGAGAATTGCAACCCAGAGGAAATTACCAAGGGATGTGATTGTGCAGTTTACAACTAGAAACATGAAAGAGAGGATTGTGACAAAACAATTTCAAGACCCATTGGAGATTGATGGCAAGACGATTATCATAATGAAGGAACTGCCCAGATCAGTGTTATTGGACAGGAAAAAATATAAAGTGCTAATTCAGACTTTGAAGGACATGAATATCAGGTACAGATGGGAGTTACCGGAAGGAGTGTCCTTTGAGTTTGGAGGGGCAAAAAAACGCATCAGATCTGAGCGGGAGATGGAGAGATTTATTAAGGACAATGAAAAAGACTTACCAACAAAACCATGAATATGGAGTGTAAAGTATTATCTTGGAATGTAAATGGACTAAACTCACCGAATAAGAGGAAAAATATTTTTCATTGGCTACTAAAACAAAAATGTGATATTGTTTGTTTGCAGGAGACCCATATCAGAAAACAGGATGTAAAATACTTAAAATCTGGAAAATTGGGCAAAGAATTTGTAGCGGCCTCCAACAAGAAAAAAAGAGGAGTGGTGTTGTACATAAAAGAGGAGCTGCAGCCAAAATTTGTTATGAGAGATGTGGAAGCTAGATTTGTAGCAGTGGAATGCAATTGGAATTTAAAGAGAGTGTTGGTAGTCGGGCTTTATGCACCTAACGGTGCAAAGGAAAGCTTCTTTGAGGATTTAAGGAAGCATTTAGACGATCTTGTATATGACCAGATAATTCTTGCTGGAGACTTCAATGGAGTGACAGATTTGGAACTAGACAAAAAGACTACAACAGCACAAAAGAAAAGAGGACTATTGCCAAAGCTTTTTTTTGAGTTGATTCAACAAGAGATTCTCGAAGACGTATGGAGGAGAGAATATCCTAAAACCAGACAGTTTACTTTTTATTCTGCAAGGCACCTTACATTATCAAGAACTGATATGATCTGGGCCTCAAAAGACTTAGCGTTATGGACTAAGGAGGTAGAAATAATGCCGATGGTAGGCTCAGATCACAACCCAATTATGTGGAAATTTGGAAAAAGGAGAAAAAGGAAAGCCTGGAGAATAAATGAGGACTTGTTACAGGAAAGTGAGAATATGGAAATATTGAGAAGAGAGACAAAGTTTTTCATACAATACAACGTGAATAAAGAAGTACCAACCAGCAAAGTTTGGGATGCATACAAGGCGGTTGTAAGGGGCATACTAATGGACTTAAATGGCAGAGCAAGGAAAAAGAAAGAGGAGAAAAGACAAGAGATTGAGGAGAAAATAAAAGCCAAAGAAGTACAGTTAAAAAAGAGACCAGGAAAAAAGAAAATATACCAGGAAATCAAAATTCTTCAAGAACAGCTAACAGCAATGAGTAATAAAGAATTGGAGTGGAACCTTAAAAGACTGAATCAAAAAGCGTTTGAGGGCGCTAATAAACCTGGGAAATATTTGGCATGGCAATTGAAGAAGAAAAGGGAAAAGAAAATAATAAATAAAATTTGTGAAGAAAATAAAACGTACCTGGAGCAGACTACCATTAGTAGAGCCTTTTATAAATTCTATGCTAAGCTGTATAATAAAAAAGAAGTAAACAAAGAATCAATAGCATCATATTTGGAGAAAACCAAACTTCCAGAAATTTCGGAAGCTTGGAGAAATAAGTTGAACAGTGAAGTAACTGATGAGGAAATAAGTAAGGCAATACAATCCGCAAATCTAGGAAAGGCGCCAGGGCCAGATGGACTTACGGTTAAATTTTATAAGACAATGGCCAGTGAACTGGCACCATTCCTAAAAGAGGTGATGAATGGAGTTTTTAGGGATCAAAGGATTCCAGACACTTGGAGTGAAGCGAATATATCATTGATCCCAAAAGAGGGCCAAGATCTGACTAACGTGAAAAATTACAGACCTATATCATTACTTAACAACGATTATAAAATTTTTGCGAAGATATTGGCGGAGAGACTGAAGGGGTGGCTCTCGGAAGCCATAGAGGAGGAACAAGCAGGCTTTTTGCCAGACAGACAAATAAGAGACAATTTAAGGACAGTGATCAATGCTATTGAATACTATGACAAGCGTTGTGATAAAGAGGTTGGTTTCTTCTTTGTGGACGCTGAAAAAGCGTTTGACAATTTAAACTGGGACTTTATGTTTGCCACTATGGAAAAGCTACAACTGGGAGAAAGATTCATCAGAGCAATTAAAGAAATTTACAGAGACCAGACTGCAGCAATTGTAGTGAATGATGAACTGACCAAGAAATTGACGATTAGTAAAGGAACAAGACAAGGTTGCCCGTTATCTCCATTGTTGTTCATTTTAGTATTGGAGATTCTGATGATACAAATACGACAAGATGAGGAAATACGAGGAATAAAAATAAAGGACTATTCATATAAGGTCAGAGCATTTGCAGATGACATAATGTTAATTGTAGAAGATCCATTGGAGAACATGCCAAAAGTGATAGATAAGATCAAGGAGTTTGGAGACTTGGCAGGTTTTTTTATTAACAAAAAGAAGTCAAAGATATTATGCAAAAACATGACTAAGCAGAAACAACAATTGTTAATGGAAACAACGGATTGTGAAGTAACTAGTAAGGTGAAATACTTGGGAGTTGAGCTGACTGCAAAAAATATAGATTTGTTCAAGAATAATTATGAAAAATTATGGACTCAGATAGAGAGAGACTTGATCAAATGGAATAGATTGAACTTGTCATGGTTGGGTAGGATTGCAGCAGTTAAGATGAATGTGCTACCAAGAGTAATGTTTTTGCTACAGACAATACCAATCATCAGAGACTCTAAGCAATTTGAAAAATGGCAGAGGAAAATATCAGATTTTGTTTGGGCAGGCAAGAAGCCTCGAGTGAAAGTGAAAGTTTTACAAGATGCAAAAGAAAGAGGCGGAATGCAACTGCCCAACCTGAGACTTTACCATGATGCAATCTGCCTAGTTTGGTTAAAAGAGTGGATGACACTAAAGAATAAGAAACTATTAGCCCTAGAGGGATATAAAAATTTTTTTGGATGGCACGCATACCTATGGCATGACAAAGTAAAGGTCAACTCGATGTTCCTGCATCATTTTGTAAGGAGAAGTTTATATACAATCTGGAAGAAGTATAGAACTTACCTACAAGAAGGAACTCCCTTGTGGGTGGTTCCGTATGAGGTGATAGACCCGAGAGCTGTTGATAATGAACAACAATGTTTAACATACAAAGATATAACTAAAATTGAAGTATCTAAACTTAGAATAAAGACGCAAGAGGAACTATCACCTAACTATGATTGGTTCCAGTATAGACAGATTAAAGACTTATACAACTCGGATTCTGCAAAAGGGGGCATACGAACAGAGAACTCGGAACTAGAGCAGACCCTTTTTAAAGAAGATAAGAAAAGAATATCCAAGGTATACCAAGTACTGTTGAAATGGTATACTGAAGATGAGATAGTTAAAACACAGATGGTGAAATGGGCTATAAATTTCAATAAAGAAATAACAATGGAGGCATGGGAATACTTGTGGAAAACTACAATGAAGATAACGACATGTACTAATATTAAAGAGAACATCTACAAAATGATTTATCGTTGGTACATGACACCAAAGAAGATTGCGCTAGGGAACTTGAACACTTCTAATAAATGCTGGAAATGTAGGAAGCATGAGGGCTCCCTCTATCATATGTGGTGGTCGTGTGAGGTAGCTAGGCAGTTCTGGGGGGAAATAATAAGAGAAATGAGTGAAATTTTACAGTTTCAAATAAATAAGAACCCAGAACTCCTGCTGCTAAACTTGGGAATGGAGGGAATTCCAGCCCATCATAGGACGTTGATATTTTATATGACTGCAGCAGCTAGACTTTTGTATGCGCAGAAATGGAAAGTACAAGAAGTGCCAACTATTGAAGATTGGATCTACAAATTGCTGTACATGGCTGAAATGGATAAGATGACAAGAAAACTGAGAGATCTGGACTCAGGGCAGTTTAACACAGACTGGGAGAAGCTGAAACAATATCTGGAGAAGAAATGGGAGGTGGGAGGAAAACTGTGGCAGTTTGAGAACTACTGAAGTATAATAAAAGTATAAAAGAGAGGGGTGACTTTACCGGGGGAAGAAGAGAAATGTGAATTTATAAGCAGTTAGATTAATTGATTGAGATATATATAGATATGTAAAGATTAATTGATAGAATATTGATAGAGAATAATTAATGATAAGGTTTAAACATGAGGATTGAGTAATTAACAATATTTTCTTTCTTTGATAAGATTTATATGCACCAAACTGAATGCATAGAAGAGTTAAATTGATTGATTATGTGATGAGTTATATAGAATTACCATAAAAAGATGAAATGATTAACATATAGAGAACAAATCAAATTGTTTGATTTAAATGTGGGAAATTTTTATGGTTTATGATATATAGGTTTATGATATATAGAAATATTCAAAACTGGAGAATGGGATAAATTGTTTATCTAAAGACGTACAGTTTGGGTGTATAATAAGTAAAGGAGTTAAAGATGTACTGCTTAATATAATGGAGAATGTATATTTGTTTTAGACAGAGGAATTTAATAGAAGTAAGGGAAAAGGGACAGAGGGTGGGAAAGCTGTTGGAAGTCAACAAAAGGGGGGGAAAGGGAGGGGGTTAGAAACGAAAAATTAGGGGAAAATTGAATGTAATGTAAAAATAACAATGCTCTAACCCAATAAAAAATTTAAAAAAAAAAAAAAAAGCATGGAATCAGCTTGTCTGGGCCCTTTCGCACCTCTCATCTATGGTCAGTGTGGTGTCATTCTTTTCAGTCTGTACCGTGTCCAAATGAGTCGGAATTTATGAGTGCTGGCACTTTCATTACTGATGCTGTCATTGGTGATATCACAGCACCAGCCTTTTCCTTTTTCTTTTTTGCACACACAATGAATTGATGCATTATTGGAATGCTGGATCAATTTATTTCCTGGATTTCTCCCTCTAAACCCATTGGTCCATTAATCCTACGCTAGATTTTTTTAAAAGTTAAAAAATTAGAAGAAAGGAAAATGGAGAGGAAAGGGGGGGAGGAATGGAAAGGAGGAGGAGGGAGTGGCTGGATAGACAACAGTGGCCAGTCACAATGAAGTGGGCTTGCAGAGGGTGGGAGGGAGCAGAAGAGGGTAGAACGCTAAAAGATGGGATAAAGTGTGCAGAGGGAAATAGCAGACTGGAAAATTGATTTTTTAACAAAGTTGGGGTACAAATGCTCCTAGGAAAGCTGCGGAAAAGGTGCATAGTAGCTGGAGTGTCTATTTATGGGGGCAAATCTAGTGCAGATGGTCACAAAAAATACGCTGCTGTATGGAAACTGAACTGGCAAAATTGTCCCATGCAAAAGTGGTTCTACTGGGCCAGTCATAATTCTCCCTTAGCTGGCAGTAAATCAATTTTATGTGTTTGGGTAAGGATGGTTGCCACTTGAAGTTTTATTTTATGTAATGTACAAGTTTAAATGTGCACAAATGATTGAAGTAATTGAAGATTAAGAGCAAGATTTGGGCCCAGTGACACCTTAAAGACCAACTAGGTTTCCAGGGTATGAGCTTTTGAGAGTCAGAGCTCCTTTCATGAGGAATCTTTGACTCACAAAAGCTCATACCCTGCATCTACTTGGACTCTAAGGTGCTACTGGACTCAAATCTTGCTCTCCTGCTACAGGCCAACATGGCTACCCACCTGAAACTAAGGGCCAAGCTACAAGTGACGAATGACACTTGAACGGCAAGTGTATTTCTCCCTGTTCACTTGCCCTCCACTCAATCCACTTGCTGTTCAAGTGTCATTCGTCACTTGTAGCTTGGCCCTAACTGAAGTTTAGTCAGGCATAACTGAACTTAGGACAGGACAGTCCATACCTTTGGTTGAGTGCCTAATGAAAGTTTATACAGCTTGTGGAGAAGGATTGTACAGAAAATGAAACTTCTGCAGTGCCTTCAGTCATCTGCCAGCCCTTCTTCTAGCCCACAGTTTCCTCTTCCTTTCCAGAGTGCTTCTCATGCCCATAAAATTTTTGAAAGTTCCTGTACTACTGAGCAGGTCTGTGCATTATAACTAGAGGGGTGGGGGAGCATTAAATCAAATGTTTGGAAAATCTGTTTTTATGATTGTGGGAAGGTTGCCTCAGACCAAGAATCAGTATATGTACTTTTTAAAAGTGTCTACTTCTGCTCAGGGTGTATCTGCACGTAATTTTGCAGACACAATGAGGAAGTGTGTTTGAAAAGAACATTTATACATCAAAACTGTGTGCAGGAATCTCTCAGGTTACTTCATATATTCCTAACAAGTTAAAGACTGCTAGCTACCTCAACTTTCCCCCTTTTTCTAACCATTGACCAAACTACTTTCTAATTATGCAGTAGTTTTCTAAACACTGTGAGTAGAGGATCAATCCATTTAATGCTAACAGTGTAGTTTTGCTCGTATATTTAAAACTAATTTGCAGTTCTGTTTAGCCCAGATTCTGACAGGAGGGTAGGGACCACTCTGGCATGGTTTTGTCGATCTATACCACCCTTCCTGGTAGGGGGTGGCAATGGGCACATAGAAAAGTTTGAAATAAATACTCTAAACAAATGAATAATGAATAGTATTGCAGTGGCCTGCAGCTTTGATAGAAAAACTGTGCAGGGTTGTTGTAAGGATAAACAACAGGAAGCAGAAAGAGGGAATAAATAGCCAGTGAGCAGTATGGTCTTGCAAAGATTGCTGTTGAGACTGGTGCTATTTAATTTGTTCCAAAATGATCTGGGCCGATTCCAGATGGCCAGAAATTGCGGTTTTTCTGTGGAAATAATCACTTACCGGCCACGCGTTCACTTTCGTCTCCATCCGCTTTGTCTCGCAGCGTGCCGTGCCATCCCGCTTCCGGATGTTCGCACGGCCAACTGAGGTACCCGGGATTGGTTGTTTCTTCCCCATCACAGTTGACGTCAGGGGCCTTCATTGGTTCACATTTCGGTTTTTTTAAAAAAATTTTTTACGTGTTTTGCGCAAATGCGCAAACGCGCAGGCATGCGAATACGCAGCGTCGACGTTTGTGCGCTTTTGTGCATTTGTGCGCATTTGCGCAGTTTGATGTGTGCAAACGTGCGACTGCGCAAATGGCGCCCGGTTTAAAAAAAAATTAAGGGAATATTGTTGCCAGCCGGCCGGCAAAGGAAGGAGGGAAAGGGGAGGGCCTCTCCGCGGCGACGGAGCGTGCAAAAGTGTGCAAACCCGCCATACCGCGTTCACACCATCCACTTATATAGCGCAACCGAGCGCCATGGACCACAGGTAAGCCGGGACGGGAAATTGCGGGTTTTTACGAGTGCTGTCCCTGAAAAAGCGAAAGCACTCACTTTATTTGTGCCCGTCTGGAATCGGCTAATTGCAGATTAGCAGATTGGGCTAATGGGTAACAAATGTGGCAAATGAAGTTCAACTCTCTGTATTGGACAAACAGGTCAGTCCCTTCTCAAAAGAATAGATGGATTTAAATCTGAAATTAAAAAATCACAACATTCAAAAACCAGCGGGAGAACATTTTAATCTCTCAAGACATTCCATTGCTAATTTAAGATTAGATTAGCAGTTCTCAAGCAGAAAAACAGAGAAACTTCAAAGCAAAATTATTATTTTTAATATTTTTATTCAATTTTAGAACTGTAACAATAATCAAACAACAAACCAATATAATACATTGCATTTACAAATATTAACACAGTGCTTCAACTTTAATACATCAACAATGAGTGGTGTGAAGAGGGAGGTTGCAGATCTCTTGCTTCTATGAATTCGTAAAATGGGATCCATTTTTCCCAGAAGTTTGATCCCGAAGATTGATATTCCGTCTGATGTAGATTGTCAGTTATTTTTTCCATTATCAAATGGTTCCAGATTTTTGTAAACCAAAGTTCTGTAGTAGGTGGAGATTGGTCTTTCCATTTGGTTGCTATTGCGCTCCTAGCTGCCACCAGGAGAGAGTTGATAAGGTCTCTTCTAACATTTGGGATTGATGTCTGATCCCACAGTCCCAAGAAGATTACTTTTGGCGACATAGGGACACTGTACCCTGTTATTTCCTTAATAATATTTTGTATTTCTGACCAAAATCGAGATATCAAGGGACATTCCCACCAACAGTGAGCAAAATTACCCTCATTATTGCATTTCTTCCAACAAGAGGGCGATGCTGAAGAATAAATTAAGGAGATTTTTTTGGGTGTTAGGTACCACCTGTGTATAATTTTATAGCTTTGTATTTTAGTTAATATAGTTGAGGATTTATTTAATTTCAAAACAAAATTATGATGTGAGATTGCTGAAATTGAGTTTATTTGTAAATTTGGAACAATAGATCCCCCAGGGTTGAATTTGGGACACAGTATTTTTCTTGCATTACAGATGCTAATTTTCTGCACTTTGCACCCCTGCTCTATCAAGCTAATTACAACATGTATCATAGTTGGTTTTTAAGATAGTGAACATCTTTAAGGAGCTATTGGGCCCAGAGCTAGCTTCCTAACACTCGAATTTACAATACCCCTCCCACTTTCTGCCTGGATTATAAAGACTCCTTCCTTGTCCCACTCCTTGTATCTGATGAAGGCAGCCCTGGCGCTAGGGTTTCTGGCACGGGAGGCCAGCCTTGCATGTGCGCCCAGCGCGTGCGCACCCCGGGCCACGTGATGACATCATCACATGATGACATCATCATGCAGTGCCGCCTGTCATCCCTAGCCCATGGCTACTGCACCCACCCGGGGCTGTGTGGCAGCGGCGGTGGCACGGGGCTGGCCGGCGGCAGCACAGGACATGTACCTCCACCCCGGCGCCCCCTCCAGCCCTGCGGTGCCCGCAGCCCCCGCCTCACTGGTGGCGCCGGCCCTAGATGAAGGAAGCTTTGCCTCTCGAAAGCTCGTACTTTGGAAATCTAGTTGGTCTTTGAAGTGCCATTGGACCTGGATCTTATTCTTCAACAGCAGACCAACATGGCTACCCACCTGAAACTATTCTTTCTTTCTTTTTCACCTTATATTCTCCCCTCTCCTACTCTCTCCCCTCCTCTGGCCTCTCCCCACTTTCCATCCTTTCTGGAAATAAACAGCTCCATGCAATGCTACTGGCTGCCTTCCAGCAGTGTATAAGCCCTGGGCCTCTGGCATGAACTTAGATTTGAGTTTCATAGGGCACTGAAATCATGGGTATCAAGGCTGTAAAAACATTAATGTCTCTAGGAATGAGAGCTGTAAATTCTTCAGAAGTCCCATCAGGGGTGTTAAAGCCTTCATTCTTTTCCCAGGGCTCTGTGAAAAAGCCTCTGCAATAAATTTGGGGCTTGCTTATGTCAGCAGTACCAGCTTCTAAAGCCATTTGGTCTAGCAAATGCCTACCCAAGACCAAGAATCCAGAATCTTGTTCTTGAACATATTTAAATAGATTTTCTAAAATGATTATTATTATTGAGGTGTTTCCCTTTTTTTAAAAAAAAGAGCTCAATAATAATCTACAACAGAAATACCTAAGACTGTAAATTTCCATGTCTTAAAGGTGAGAAAGTCATCTATACACTTTGAAAAAGAGCCTGTAAATTTTCAGAATTTAAAAAAAGTTCATTAACAAGGGGAAAGAGTAAGCAAGAAACTTTTGAATATGAAATGCCAAAGGTTTCCAAAGCCTGACAGATGGATTTAAAGTGTGCAAAAGTACATTTGGCTTTGCTTTCTTTAAAAACCACTGAGGTAAATGCTGCATATGCTAAGGCTGTATATTTTCATGGTTGTCATCACTTTCCACTCAATACCCCAAGAGAAAATAACACAACGGAAATCAGTGTGTACAGGAGACTGGGGGTATGTCTACACTGTGACTTTACACCCAAGTGAGTGAAGTTGATTTAACCAATAGCTGACCTGTCGCATTTCTACTGAACATATTCAATAATGAATACAGCACCAGTGGAAACTGGTATTTGCTGTTAAGGTATTGAGGATGGGAAAATATCCCCGCTAAAACTGAATTTCTTGTCCAACAATAGGCATCTAAGTTAGACCTGTAGTTAGCTCCATCACAGAGGGCACCACATAGGCAGAGATAGCCTAAAACATACGTAATCGTGTTTTAGGGGAAGCTTATTTTTTGCTTTGTCATAAGGGGGGGATTCTCAGCCACACAATATGATTTAACTATGTTTCCCAGGGCTTAATTTGAGGTAGAACTCAGCTCCAGAAACTCATGTGTACTAACTAACTATTGTGTACAGATGCAAAATCACTTTCATTGCCACAATCTTTGTATTGTCTGTCTTAACAACCACCTGTGGATTTAGATCTGTGATACACTCTTCAAGAGCTCTAGAATAGAATCAGCATTGTGGCTGATTTCCCTTTCTGGAACATCATTCCTGTTTTCTGAAGTACAAAATACCAAAGGATCCCTATTCCTGTGATAGGCAAAATCCGGCCTTAAACAGAGAACTGTTATCAAGAAGGTCTTTTCCAATGTAAGGGGCCAAAAAGATGATAAATTTTTCAACTAGTTACTGTAGTTGAGCCTTAACAGGGGACAGGATTATCTCAATGCTATGAAAATCATCACCTGCTGCTTTCATGTCCTCCTTTAAAAAGCAGGACAGGGTTTCCGCCCTTCACGGAGGCAACTCTAGCAAATTTTTGCTTACTTTTGTAGTACAGAAGTTTTGTGAAGATTTCAGCCATCTTCACTGACAGACTGGCCTTTTAATTTATCCCAGGGCTTTTTTTCTGGGAAAAGAGGTGGTGGAACTCAGTGGGTTGCCCTCAGAGAAAATGGTCACATGGCTGTGACCATTTTCAAGAGGTTCCGGAACTCCGTTCCACTGCGTTCCCCCTGAAAAAAAGCCCTGAGTTATCCACAAACTTCCGGACGGAACCAACATTCCTGGTGGGCCAATGGCAGCTAGGAGCAAGACACAGTGAGCCCCTGTGACACATGGGGTACAAATTGACAATGGATCGGTCATTACTCTGATCCAGCAAAGCTGGATGTTCATGTCCCCATTGGTATTATTAAAACCAGCAACTGCTTTTATTGGTGAAAGTCCCTTCCTGTACCCAGCTTTCCTAGCCTATCTCCTCTTTCTTTTCCTAGCTCTTTTCCTAGCTCTGTTGTTTGCCTTCTGGCTGTGTAAACTTCCTGTTTTTATTCCCTTCATTCTGCGATTGTCCTCAAATGCATGCTCTCTTCCCATCTGGGTATTTGAGTAAAAGGCTACGGGGTGAATCCAGGCATTAATGCTGCCCAACCCAGTTTCCCAGATTGCCACCTTTCACACAGAGAGCAGAACCACAAGTGACAAAAGGCACAGATTGGACACTTGTCGGCTTCCCTCAAGTTTTGATGGGAAATGTAGGCATCCTGGTCTCGCAGCTTCGCTCTCTGACTGCTGTCCAATGGACTTTTCAACTGTCACTTGTCCAACATTCCGCCAAGGTGCCTACATTTCCCATCAAAACTTGAGGGAAGCAGACAAGTGTCCAATCTGTGCCTTTTGTCACTTGTGGTTCTGCTCAGAGTTAATCTGGTTTGGGTTCTGGGCTATATTAACACAACTGGCTTCAATCACCCCACAATTTCCTCCCCCTTCCAAATTCATACTTTTTAGTAGTGCTAGCAATGCCCAGGATACTATTCAATGGATATAATGAAAAACAAAACTCCAGGGTTTCATCCAAGCACTGAACTACTTTCAGTCAAGCATTGCTGGCAAATTTCAGAACTTGGGAACAGAGATCAGTTGCAGGTTTGGCCTACGTCCATTTAAACAGTGGGCTGAAAATGGAGCAACACCAAATATTAAGAACTATTGGAGATCAGGTTTGACATTCACTAAAGGGGCTATATTGTGAAATCTAGGTTTGGAGGATGACTAAGAATGTTTAGACAGAAAGCATTTATGTGCTTTTGCCAGGCTGGAGAGTTGGAGAAGAGAGACATGCACAGCAGCACCTGCCTCTCTCTGGCTTCATCTAAAATAGGCAGCAAACTCTCTGTCCGTGTCAACTAGAAATACAAAGCATAGAAGCTGCAGGACTCTTTTGTTCTCTCTTCTACAATTTTCTTTTCCCTGACAATCATGAGACAATTTTGTTCACACTTCACATAACTGGACATTATGCATCTTTGCTTTGATCTATGTAAGAACCCAGTTTGCATGCAACCTAGATGCGTACTTTCCCCCCCCTCTCTGTTCATTAAAATGTTTATATCCTGTTTTCTTAGCTACTCAAACCTTCAATGCAACTACAAATAATGAAATTAAAACATAATATTTAAAAAGTTACCAAAATATTTCTAAAAAGTCACCAATCAACTTAATGCCCTACTGATATCAGTGTGAACAACTGATTCATTTAGCTATATTCAAAGGCACACCAAAACAGAGAAGTTGTAACTTGCCTCCTAAATGTTAACAGAGGAGAGTCATTTGAGCTTTCTGTGAGGGCATTCTTGTGGCAACCACTGAAAAGGCCCTGCTATGGGCTGCTATCCACACTGCCCCAGCAGTGAGGATAAACAAGAGCAAGGCCTTTGAAGATGATCCAAAAGTTTAGAAAATTTTGCACTGAAAGAGGATATCTTTAAGGTAATCTGGTCTCAAGCGTCTGATCTCTTTGAATTTGTCCATAAAAACTACTGAAAGCCAATGTAGATATTTTAAAACTGGTGTCATATGCAGCATGCTATGGACAGTTAATCATTGGACAGTTAATCATTGCGTCAGATGCATCTGACGAAGAGAACTGTGATTCTCGAAAGCTTATGCTACAATAAAGTTGGTTAGTCTTAAAGGTGCTACTGGACTCTATCATTTGCTCAGAATTCTATGGTTTAACCATATTTGGGGAAATGCTAGAGTGTTGCCCAACATGATGACATCACTTCTGAGTCACACTGGGAGTGATTTATTTGGTGTTGGCATGATGCTGATGCATCATGCTGCCAGAACAGATCACAGCCTCCAAAATCCAGCACTGCCAGCATGTAATCCAGCAAGGTGCTCCAGAATTACACCATGGTTGATAGTTTCAAAAACTGCGGAGAGGTCCCGGATCCATCTCCCACATAAGGCAGCTTCTTGTGTTTTCTTGTGTCCAACATACCCCTATACTTTCTCCCACACCTGTCTTCCTTCAACAGGCCAAATTGGTTTGTTGTCCCTTGTCATGCTCCTCAGTCCAGTGCACTGAAGCATATTGCTGCATGTGTCATCTCACAGTGCTAGGTGCTGACAACATGCCAAACTCCTCTGTGTTTCATGGTATCCTTTTACCCATGTCCAGCTCCACCACAGACATCAATGCATGGCATCAAATAAGACAGTGACAAAACAAGCAGATCTCTCTTGTTAAAATCACATGAGAATTCACCTTACAGCCTCTCTGTTAAATTATTCGGGAGACGACAGTGGCCATTTTTAAAAGTCGTATTTCCATGAAGGCTGATCGCCGTCCACCGGGAGTCTCATGACACATTCTCCCCCCACCAAACATTAGTCGTCAGTGACTTATGGCCACTCCTGACCTTGGGTTGACTTTGAAACAGTGGCCCAGATGCCAGAGTGCCAATAGAAAGTAGCCATTTAATGACATGAGACCAAACTTAAACTCTGAGCACTGGGCTTCGGCATTTCTATTTGTTTTCTTCCTTGAGAAGCTCGCAGCTTAAAAGCTAACCCTTGAAAGCAATGCATTTCTAATCACATAAAAGTGTTCATGAGCTGAAGAGGCAGTGGGCACTTTAATCTTTGCATATCCCTTTCTTTCTTCAAGCTCCCCCCACCCCGCTCTCACACACAAGACTCACCTCCCTCTATCTTCTATACCACAGTATAATACAGAGTGTGGGGGAAAGGAGCCGAGGAAGGCTGCCCACCCGCCCCCATGCTGAGTCCGCGTAGACTTTGTGAGAATGCTCCTTTCCATCTGCAGCCCAGCCTGGTGGGAGTCAATTAATTCTGAATAACCTAAACCGACAGAGGTATTTGCATTCACAACCTGACTGATGACCGTATAAAATTGATTTATGAATTGAAGTGCTTCCCCACCCCTTATCCCCGATTCAGGCCATAATTGATTATATGTGCTGCAGCAAAATTAAAGAAAAGAAAAAAAATTTAAAGAAAAGGAAAAAGGGAGGCCCCCCAAGCACTACTCTATGTTCTCAAGGTTTCCTGGGATTAGCTATTCTATTCATCACTTATCATTTTTTTAATTTAAAGGGATGCTTCTCGTCCCCACTCTTGTTGGTTTGGCCAAGCTTTGCTTCATTAGTTACCTCACATTTTAAGGTGCTGGTCGGTAAAAACAAAAAAAAGCAATATTCCAGAGAAAGGTATGGTTGAACTGCCAGGGGAAATGCCATTAGACTGGTTTATGTAACAGGAATATTCTTTAATATTGTGCCTTTATAGCAAGTTATATGTACGTTCGTGTATGTGTGCTTGCTTGCTTCAGAAATGACCCCCTTCTACCCCATGCCACAGATCTGAAACATAATATCTGTATAGTGCTAGGTGCTGTACATATATGACATAGAGAGCTTGCATTGCTCTCAGACTCCCTAGTTACAAAGTATTATAGTGCTTCACATGAAAAAGATTGTCCTGAGGCTTTATTAGTGTGGCGTTCTTCTTTCTCCCTGTTAGGGTATTACCATGACTGCCATTCTAGTAACATTTTACAGGACGAAGTCTGGTCTCCTGAAGAAATATGCTTTCCTGCCATACTGAAATTGCATAAAGTCGTACAACAGGTTTACAGAGATCCTCAAAGAAAAAAATCCAACACACAATTTGCAGACTAAATTTACAAAATAGCATGCAGCCTTCAATGGACAGTGTTTTCTGTATCTTACATTTTAATGGGAACATTCAAAAACATGCCAATAGCAGGTATAGAGCTGCCTGCCAACCTCCAGGTGGAGCCTGGAGGTTTTCTGGAATTACATCTTATCTCCAGATAAGAGAGATCAGTTCTCCTGGGGAAAATGGCTGCTTTGGGAGTTGGGTTCTATGGCATTATACCCCATTAAGGTCCCCCATCTCCCAAACCCTGTCCTCCCTAGGCCTCACCCCTATATCTCCAAAAATTTCCCAACCTGGAGTTGGCAACCATACAGATGAGATGGCAAAACTGTAGGCAATATAACTTCAGACCAGCCTACAGGTTGTAGAAGGCATGGATGAAAACAACTCCCTGCACAACAAGAAAACCCTAGCATTTCAGGGAAACGATTAAGCTTGGATTTTCCACTTTGAGTTCAAATGGAAAATGGAGATTCATGCTAGGCTGTTCAAGGCCATGAGGAAGTTAACTCTTTCCCCTGTGGTATTTCCAGATAGAAAGCCCCCTCCCCATCCAGCAGTAGCCCCAGTATCAGACATGTCTGTTTATCTAACTAGGCCTAATAGCAGCTGGGGAAGGGGGATGATTTCTTCCAGGGAAACAATACAGGGAGGGGGGAATTAATTCCTACAGCCTCAATCCAAAGCCCTTCCCATGGGTATTTAAAATAAAATGGAAGACATCTTAGTCACCTGGTGATCCATTCCCTGATAGCCAGCACCTTCCAATGTAACCCCTCTTATGCCTAGTTCTTTATGTGCAAGCTCTTTTTTTAAGAATTGGAGGTATATTTGATCAAGAGGTTGAATCTCTAATAATGAAAGGCATTTCAGTCAGTGGCATAGACCATCATGCCCTCCCCTCTCCTGCAACCCAAAATGATCCATGAAATGCTACTCCTGGTGGATAGGAGTCCTTCTGAGAGCTTTGTGGGCAAAGACATGGGGGGCACTGCATCGTGTGTTTTCCCTAGAAGTGGCATTGGGTATCTCTAGGAATCACTAGAAACTCTATAGTAAAACCTAATCACTTTTAATTCTGGGAGATCTCCAGGCCACTTGGAGATAGCAATCCTAGATCCGAACCATGCCATTCCTCTACAGAGCTCTGGGAAAGTGTACCCCGTTAATCCTTACAAAACCTGTGAGTTAAGAGAGCGACTGGACCAAAGTTACCCAGTGAATGTCCTAGTCAACACTGGTCTTCCAGATGATGGTTCAAAACTAACTACTGCACCACACTGGCTGTTTAATAATGACTCTCCAGTTCTGCTGAGGTATGGAATTCCATCTTTGCATTTACTCATTTGACTTTTAGACTCCAACAGTTTGTTTCTACAACTTTTTTTCTTGAACTTGTGCTGCTGCTAGGGTTGCCAGCCTTCAGGTGGGGCCTGAAGTTCTCCTGGAATTACAAGTTCCCTTCACGCTCTTCTTGGGAATCTAGACTATAGAGATCCTTTCCAGTGGAGAAAATGGTTGCTTTGGAGGGTAGACTCTATCACATCCCATTCCTGTTGAGTTCCCTCCACTCCCCAAACTTCTCTGTCCACAGTCTCCACCTCAAAATCTCTAGGAATTTCCCAGACTAGAGTTGGCAGCTCTAGTTACTGCTGCTTATTGGTTTATATTTGAATAAGTTGTTTTATTGAGAGTGAACGTTTACAGACTTCATTGGATATTTATTGATTTTTTTCTTGTAAGATGCCTGAAGAACTAAGTTATGAAGTGGCATAGAAAAATAAATGTTGCATTCACAGACACTATCTAAAGTAGGCCATTCCTAGAACAGTTTCAGCTACCTTATCTACCACAGGTACAAACTAGGTCACAAGTTGTGTGGCTTTACCCATTTTCTGAGGCTATGTGGGAAGTCAGCTGCAGCATGAAATTCAGCTCATGGGTTTGCATTCCAAATATATTTTCTGCAACTGGAAAAGTATGATTGTTACCAGATCCCAGATCCTGCTGCAGCTCCCCCACTTGCCCCTCATGCTATTCTTGGGAATCCCTTGTTCTTCAGGAGAAGCATTTTAGGGAGATCAATGAACTACAGTGGGAGGGAACAGGCAAGAAAGCTTCATTCTGCTGCCTTATGTTGGCGGAAAAATGATCCAATCCATGGTTTAGATATGGCTTAACTATAGGGTTGCCTTTTGCTGACAACTTTCAGGAGCTTTCCAGAGTCAGAAAACAATATCACTGTTCCCAGGATATCATTTTCGGCAAAAACCCAGAAGTGACATCACACCCACCCCTGTGATGCTCTAGTATGGTAAAGACCATAGAGATTGGTGAAATGCCTACAGCATCACAGTAGCCTTGGTTGTCACGTAACCTAGAAATCATATCATGGCTCTGGCAATGACACTTTTCTTCTCCTTTCCCTAGCTGATCAGCTGCAAGCAATTGGGCATGGTGGTGGGGTATTATTGTCCACCCACAGCAGCTGGCAACTCTACTCAGCAGGGAAAGACAGAGGACAATCTTCCTTGCTGATACTATTAGATCTTTCAGCAGCCTTTTACACAGTTGACTACTCCATTCTTATTCACCAGCTTGAATTCAGAGTTGGTGTTAAGGGCATATAGCCCTTCAGTGGTTTCACAGACCAGACACAAAGAGTCTCCATTGGAGGTGCAGAATCACCTGAGTGGGATTTGTCTCTATATTTCATTATCCAAGCCTTCAGATGAGTCCATCTTGGTTCTGAACTGGTGCTTTGAGACTGAAGTCAGGTGGTTAAGTGCTTTGCGGTTAAGGGCTTGAGGGTTCTCATGGACCCTGCCTTACTTTGTGAAAAATAGGTTGGCATAGTGGCCAGGAGCTCCTTCTATCAACTGCATCTCGTGTGCCAACTCTCATGTTACCTAGACCAGCTGATCTGGGCCATGCTGATCCATGCTTTTGAAACCTCATGGTTGGATTACTGCAACACACCGATGTGGGGCTGCATGTGAAGACAACCCAAAAACTACAACTGGTTCAGAATGTGGCAGCCTGACTATTGTCAGGGGCTAGCTGCTGGGGATGTATGTCGCCCATTTTGAAAAAGCTACATTGGCTGCCAGTCTGTTTCCGAGTTCAATTCAAGATACTGGTTATGACCTTAATGACCAGGACCCACATATTTGTAGGACCATCTCCTTCCATATGTCTGTGTGCATCAACAATGGTTCTTAGGCATCCATTTGTTGGCTATCTATCCACTTAGGGCACTGACCAGAGATCGGACCCTTTCCATCGAGGCTCTTGCTCTGTGGAATGAGCTCCCTGAAGAGCGGAGGGGAGTCCCTTCCTTGGAAATCTTCAGGAGGCACTGCAAGGCTTGTTGGTTTGCCAGGACTTTTGAGGGAGTATGAATGGCAGGCATCTTTTAAGAGGAAGGAAGGAAGGAAGAAACTTTGAATTTGTTATTTTAGTTCAGTTTTAATTAGAAATTTTAAAAACTATTATTGTAAGCCACCTTGAACCACGTGGAAAGGTGAGATATGTTTTAATAAATAAATAAATATAATGATAGGGGACATTTTTGATAAAGACATGTAGGGGGTAACCATATGGACAGGGGGAAAGGATTCCTGTATTTTAAACTTCTCTCTGCATTTACTGACTTCTCTCTTCTATACAACTTTTAAAGATACAGGATCCCAATCTTCATTTCATTGGCTAACGAAACTTCGTGTCTTGTCAAGCAGCAATATTTAAGGTGAGGCTCTTTTCCTCACGGGTATATGGTAGAGTGTGTTCAGAAAATTGTTGCCATTTTCCCCTCCCCTCCACAGTGAATGCAGTCTACTTGTGGAGCAGCTATGGTGGTAAGGGGCTTTTAAAATATGTATTATAAGCCACCTCAAGTTTGGCTAAGAGGGCAGGGGTATAAATGCCTGAAATGAGTATGTCATTGGGTAAACATTGCTGAGGCTCCTCGGTGATAGCTTTAGAGATTATCACTCTTGTTCTTTGACCAAGCTCTGTCTCTCTGTCTCGCTCTCATGTAGAATAGTGAGAGAGAGCTTTGTGTAAGGGTCATAGCAGAGTGAGCCATCCTGCTACTTAGTTCATGAAAGGTTTGGGGGTGTTTTGTTTTTGCTAATTATCTCAGAAAAAATTACTTTTAATGTGAAGAATTCCCCATGTTTGTCAATTGGGAAATAAAAATGAATTGTCTTCAGGCTTAAAAAAGGCTCTTTTCAAAGGTAGAACACTCCACAGAAGTAGTTACTATAACAGCAAGGAAAATCTCACAGTTCCCTCGGTTCCAGCCCCTCCACTCCCTCACCCGATTCTGAGGGGTTTTTTTTCAAAATGTCTAAAGAAAAAGGCCTTCACCTGGAGGGGATTTTCAACCAGTGAGGTCTGTGTTAGAAAATGAGACTCAACAGGAATGTCAGCAGAATATCCTATATTATAGACGGTTCTAAATTGGAGAGGGGGGAGAGAGAATACCACCTAGAGATGCTTTCTTCAGATTTCACTAAGTTTAAATGGAAATCCCATCTGTTTCTTCCTTAGGGCATCAGAGTCCCACACTGAGACATTATGGATGACAGACAAGAAGTGTGTATCACGTATTGTTTCTTAATTTTAGAGAGATAAAGTTTCCCAGAAATCATTTGCCTCTTAGTCGCCTCACCCACATCTCTGTAACAAAACTGTGCAAAAAAAGAGAAAGAGTTTAAAAGACATTCTTTATTTCCCCCACAGCTGCCCTCTGAGCCCCCTCCCTCCTCCTTGCTCCAGTGCATGCTGGGTAATGCCATGTATTCTTAGACTCCCAATGGCCCCCATTACTGTCAATTAGTTACGGAATGCTACTGGGATTCATGCCTGACAGCTCCAGCAAAGCACGAGAAATGGGCTCAGTAGGGAGCAAGGGGCCTGCCTTTTTTCTTCCACAAGAAATACCTTTCTCAGCAAGGCTTTTTAACGGCTGCCCCTGCCCCCCTTCTACACACATCCATACACATGTGTGTGTGCATATTGTGTTCAATTGTGAGAACTCTCAGTACAGGAGACTCCATGAAAGTTGACCTACTGAAATAAAAGTACTTTAAAGGCTTGTGCTTTCTCTGCTCTTGTTACAAACACCTTATACTAAACTACCTGGGGACTTAACATTTCTCTCCATTTCCATGCTTCTTTTCCAAAAGAGAAAAAAATGATCTGTGTTGAGTTGTTTGGGTGATGGAGAGGAAATCTTTCTAGTAGCAAACTGCAGCAAAACCTGTTTGTAAAGATACACAAACTCTTTAGTACTGATGCCTTTCCTAATGGAATGCAATTCTAAAACTTCACTGAAAGCACAACTGTGCTCATGTAATTCTATTCCAAGCATTTATGGCAGTCTTGTGATTTAATTTATTGTGCGTGTAATGATCTACCTCCCTACTTTTAGTCTTATTCTAATATTTATTTATTTTTTAAATAACACAAATCCCCTTCAATAGCATGCCAATGTATTTCAGCTCAGTTTCAGAACAGTTTGCTACCCAGTCTCTACATCTTCTGTTGGTAGGAATTCACAGAACTTTCCAAGCTAAGGACATAGTTTGCCCTTCATCCCCAAGGAGTACTGGGAGCACTCAGGTGTTATTTTGGCTAAAGAATACTCTCCAAGTACATGATTTTGGCATTCTTTAACATCTGGATTGCATTATTCATTATCTTTTGTTTTAGAGAAGGGCTGTATCACAAATGTAAACTTGTTTAACTCCTAGTAAATTAAGGCCTGTGAAGAGGTTAGGAATCTTAGTAAGTTGATCCTTGGTTCTCAAAAACATGCCTTTTCTCTTGTTACAGTTTGGACTCCTGCCTCTGCCCACCAATCACTGGCAATTGGTGGGAGGAGGCACAACCCTGGAGCAGGACAGGAAAATGATCGTACGCATGCTCCTGCGTATTGGGTAATTGCGTCACTTCTGGTGTGACCAGAAGTGATGGCATTGCATTAGGGCCAGAATCAGCTCAAAACATAGTGAAAGAGCAATGTCACCTGTCCATCTACATGCTCCACCCCCTTGTGAGGCCACTCATTGCCCATGCTTATGGATGCCTGCACCACCTGCATGCCCTTCATTGTAGAAACTGTCCATATACAGTACACTATTCTGCACTGGCACACAGTCCAGGGAATTTTGTATACTCTCCAATAATCCCTGTGTTCTAGCACCAATCCTACCATAACATTTGTCTCCATTTTGTAGGGATGACTTCTTTTAAAAAATATTACGTTTACACATAAGCACTAGAGTTGCCATTAGAGATGGGCACAAACTGAAATATGAACTGAAGTTCATCATGAACCAGGTCAGTTTGTGGTTCGTGGGAGCTCATTTCTCACGAACTATGACGAATTTTAGCCCGGTTTGTTTGGTTGGTTCGTATTTCAGTTCATTACTGCAGACAGCTTGGCACTGATCAATCAGTTTCCTAGACAACAGCGGGATGGACTCTCTGCAGACCTACTGACTCGGAAGTGACATTTTCACGAACCAAACAAACCAGTTCATGAACCGGGGCAAGTTCATGAAAGTTCGTGGTTCGTGAAATGCGACGAACCACAAACTGCATGGTTCCGAATTTTCCCAGTTCGTACCCATCTCTAGTTGCCATTCTTCCTCCCCTTCAGTTGCTTTAAACTAAAGGGTGGAGGAGGGAGGAGACCACAGGAGAACAGATCTCCCAGTTTCTTATCTAATTTGGAACAAAGATACCCTGTAGTATGCAGCCATGAAACATGTTGCAGCTAGTGGTATTCATTTTAGAGAGCATGATAACATATTATAGAACAATTATTTTTCTCTAAAACATTGCTATCCAAAAGCAACTTATTTGATATTAAGGAACTGTCTATGCCAATTCTTTCTTAGTTTTCTAAACTATTGCCCACACTCCTTTTCTGCAATTTTGAAAACATGAATGGCACATATCTTCCTTTTTCAAGCAATGAATTTATTTGCCTTCCACGCACACCCTTACTCCTTGTTCTTTATCCAGAAGGGATTTTTGCTTACACTCAAGATAGTTTTCCAGGAGCCATCAGAACTAAATGCTATGAGTTTAGGAGGGTATTTCCATAGGTCAGTAATGACTCGGTGCTTGCACAGGGGACTACCTTTTTCCATCCTACCCCAGCCCTTAAGAGAGCTGCTGATTTGTTTTAACACTAATTGAAGTCAAGGATTTGGGGGAGCACAGCTACCTCTGCTTCAGATATTATTCCCCAACCACACTGCTCAGTTCACCCTTAGAACTAATTCAGTTGTGTTTAATTGCATGCCCAAAAGCATTTACTTACTCTTTACCTTCTAATAAACTCAAAATGTTTTATATAAACTATTATATCTAACACAGAGATGTAACTGTCATCAAAAACAATTATGTGGTAATGTCAAAAACTCTCCTGCATGACGTCACCTTACCCAAACTGAAGAATCTTGTCAATTTAGAAGCATTCCTAACAGCTTCAGGAAGGCTATTCCATAGAATAGGAGCAATCACTGAAAAAAGCTCTAGATCTAGCAGTGCCTGATGCTATGACCCTACAAGTAAATGGAAGATGGCTGTGCTGGTATCTTTGGCACCTACTGGATTTTTGTCAGTTTCAACTTTTAAAAACACAAAAGCCCCAAAAGAGGATTAAAATGAGGCTTGTGCTGTGTAATCCGCCTTGGGTCTCAGTGAGAAAAGAAAGAAAAAAAGAAAGAATCTGATACATTTGCTGGCATTTACTGGAGAGTAGACATTATAATTACGGGGTTGGATGCAATGGGCTTGTTCCTCTATGGCTGCTCTTTCTGCTAGCGTTGGAGGCTCTTGTGTCAGCAGCAGAAGACTACTTGGGTCAGTGAAATATACTGCTGTTGACAGAACTGATTGGTGGGATCCAGCCCATTATTGCAACGACAGGGGAATTTCACCTATGGAATTTCTACCTGTCATGAAGAAGTTAAAGACACAAGGCCAGCCACCTAAGCAGAGACTTAAATGGTCTCTCTATTTTCAAGGCTTAATTTATTTCCATTGATTTAGGATAATAGATTTCTAGAGGAGTAGAAGAGGAAGAAAGAATACATTTGTTTGCAGGGGCTCTTTTCTAGGAGGTTGCAGGTTGTGGAGTTTCTCTCTGAGAAAGAGCTAGAAGATAGAGCATTATCTCTCAACGTGCTTGGCAGGGGAGTGGGGGCACTTGCAGCAAGCTTCTCAGACTGTTGAAGATAATTTAAGAGGAATGTCAAGGCATAACTGCCATTTTAATTAACCTTCTTTTCAGGAGATCCAAACAGAAGCCAACCACTTCTTCCCTCAGTTCCATCATAACTCCTACCCCCAAACTAGAGTTTCCTTAGAAAAGGATAGAATGGGAGACTTTTATTGTTGATTATAAATATATCATCAGTGGGGTCAAGGGGGCCCTTGCTCTCCCTGCCTTTGGGCTTGGGTTGGATAACTAATTGCCTGGGACTGCCTGCTGCAAACACAGCCAGCAAATTGTTGGAGACCAAGAGAGGGGTATGGAAGATATTATTTAGCATGAAATGTTCCCACAGAAGCAATGCCAATTTGCCAGTACTATGAGCATGTGACGCAGTGTGAAATGTGGAGACAACCCATTGTCTTCTTTTTTCTCAAAGCAAGAGTGTAACTAACATGTGTGTCCCTATCATACATTTGGCTTTGTTTCTGAGAATGGACTACGGCCAAGAACGGGAGGGAAGGAAGGCGGGGGGAGACAGGGAGGATGCGTTTAATCTGATCTAGAGAAATTCTTCCTTCTCTTTTCAATTCCCAATAATATCAACCTCTCTGGGACAGATTTTCCATGTCCCTCGACAGCCATCTGCTTGAATGGCTTCTGATGTGATAAATTAAAGTAGAGTGCAGATATAGACACCACAAGTTTGTTGCCCATTATGGTGAAAGTTCCTTTGTGTCTTTTGTCCTTTCCTTTTGAAAAGTAATTGTTAGGCACTCCCAGAACTGGTTTTCATTGCACTGCACTAGGTGAGGATAGTATCTGGTGTTCATCATTTTTCATTCAAGCTTTCCTCCCAGTAGCTAACATTTTTCAGATGATTCAGGGGTTGTACTTAGCCTTAACCAAAGCTTACCACCTGGCCTTTATTAACTGTAACACCTAGAACTTGTGGCAATGATCTTTTCTCTTGATACAAAAATTTATCGTCAAATAAATACAGCTAGACCACAGTCTAAAGTACATTTATGAATCCCATAGAATACACTGGAACTTACTTTTTTCGTAAACACACACAGGATCAGCTGAACGAAGCAATAGGCATGAAACGACGTTTGAGCATGGTCTAAATTATGCACATCTAAGGCTACAGTGCTGTGCATGTTCATTTCTGAGTAAGTAGGGAGTGTGTCCTCTTTACCTCAATAGAACTGTTTAGTCCAGTCATAATGCTCTCCCATTTGGACTTAACTTCAGCTGGATTATGTTGTTTATTTTTATTGACACATCTGGCTCATAGAACTTCCTGCTGTGTTTCACTGGATTTTCATATGGACTAGAAAACAGGGAAGAATGGGAATTGGAACATTACAGGGTCTGGCCCACTGAGGGGAGGAAGTGAAAGGGCTTGGGGTATAACATCCTTCTGAAGATAATTGGTCTGGCTCATTATGTTCTCACTGATAGGGTTGCTAACTTTGAGTGGGGGCCTGGAGATCTACTGGAATTACATCTGAATGCCAGACTACAGAGATCAGCTCCCCTGGAGAAAATGGCTGCTTTGGTGGGTGGAATTTATGACATTATAGTCTGACCCTCCTTCTCTCTAAACCCAACCCAGCCCAGGCTCCACCACCAAATATCCAGGAATTTCCCAAGTTGGAGTTTGCAGCCCTATCACAGTACCTCAGTAAACCAAGAGGCTACCTGGGCCGATTCCAGACGGCCCCCCGCCTCGCGAAACGTCACGCGTCGTCGCGTGTCGTCGCGCAGAAAACGCGAAATATCGCGTTTTCTGCGTGACGACGCGTGACGACGTGCGACGTTTCGCGAGGCGGGGGGCCGTCTGGAATTGGCCCTGGGCTCTAACTCCTGAGAGAAGATGCCTTGTGTCAACTTCCTGGGTCATTTCCTCATTGAAGAGGTCAAAAGAAAAATCCCCACAAACCATCAGAAAGCCACTTGGATCCATTTGGTTCCAAGAGCTGATTATTTTAATACATTCCCTCACTCATGCAGAGTCGTAGTTTCCCTTGTAAATCTAAATGAGTTTGAGGTTACCAATGAAAGTGATCAACAGTAGGATTCAGGATAGACAAAATAACATACTTGTTCACACACTGCATGAATTTAGGATGGGATTAGACAAATTCATAAAGGACAGTTTTATCAACATCTGTTAGCCATTGGGAATTGTCACACGCCTGGGTGTGTGTTCGTCAAGTGTCAGGAGATGCAATGTTAGCCAGGAAAGACAGAGCTGGCGAAGATTGCTCCAGAGGGAATGGATTCTCTCACAGCCCTCTGCCACCTCTGGTGTCTCCCCTTCCTAATCCTTTGCCTGCTGAGGATCAGTTAATTCAAAGTTTTAAGCAGTGAAGGCGACAGGGTAAAAGCTCTGGAAGGGGAGACAGTTCAACATACCAAAGGCGGTGGAGGGCTGTGAGAGAATCTGTCTCCCCTGGAGCGATCTCTGACGGTTCTGTCTTCCCAGCTAACATTGTGTCTCCTGACGCCTGACAAACATGCACCCAGGTCTTGTGTAGAGAGACTCAGATACAGTGTAGTTCTGAATATCAGTTGCTGGGGGGCAAGAGCAATAGATAACTATTGCCTTCTCATACTACTTGTTGGCTTCCTGAGGACATATAGTTGGCGAGTGTGGGAAAAAGTATGCCGGACTTGATGTACCCGGATTCTGGTGCCTATGTTCTAAGGGTAATGGATGGATGTGGGGGGTGAGGGAGGGATTGTATTATCCATAGTGATGTCACAGTAACTATCCATATATCCATGAGGCTACATTCTACACAGCAATAATAAAAACCAAGCATCAATATCAAAGTAGATGATGATCTGCCTTCCAGTTAGATATACACTCCAGTGTTTTGTACAAATCCAGTGGTGGTGGTGGAGCATGCCTTAAAGTATAGCTGAGTTGACTTATGGTGGGGTTTTCAAGACAAGAGACTAATAAAGGTGGTTTGCCATTGCCTGCCTCTACAGCCCTGGTCTTCCTTGGAGGTCTCCCATCCAATTACTCATCAAGGCTGACCCTGTTTAGCTTCTGAAATCTGATGAGATCAGGCTCACCTGGGCTATCCAGGTCAGGGCACAAATATAGTACCTGCAACCACATGCCCTGATTCATAAATTCTAACTACACCATCTGGACTGCTCCTTTATGAGAGCTTTGAAATGCAGAAATCAGCAGATAAAGTTGTTCATGGCATGGCACTGTACAAATCAAGCTGTTTTAAGGTCATAGCTACGAGGGCTGGTTCAAAAGTCAGCAACTGAACACAGTCTCACATAAAATATATGATTGACACAAGTAATTTTTGAATGCCTGATGACATGTTAAGGGGGAAAGCCTGTGTTGGATCAGTCCTCTCATTTCAAACGTTGGTATTGTAAGCTGAGTATATTAATAGTCTGCTAGAACTGTCTGCTGAATCTAACACAGATATCTCTACACAAAGTCCTGGAAATGGTTGCTGGTGACCCTCTCCCCCCATTACTCTGCTGCTGGCCCACCAAGCGGTGGCAGGGGAAGAAGGCTGTTGGCAGGATGTTCCTCACCAATGCAGAAGACCTGGCAGCCCTATTCTAAACCACCTTCTGTGGCTGGGACTCTGAGGTACTTCCAGTCTTTTCTTGAAGGTAGGTTTCAGTTGGTGATAATGGGGTATAGCTGCTCAGTCCCTTGACCTCTGGCATCCCGCTAGGCTCCATCTTGTCCCCCATGCTTTTCAACATCTATGGGAAACTGCTGGATGAGGTCATCCAGAGATTTAGGCTAGGTTATCACCAATATTCAGATGACACTCAGTTCTATTTCACACTTCTGACAGATCCCAGGGAGGCTGCAGAAACTCTGGAGGCAATTTAGGGGGGATGTGGGCTAATAATCAGCAGCTTAATCCTGACAAGATGGAAGTGCTATCGGTGAGTGAGGACCTGACTCGGGATTTAAGATGTCATCCATTCTGGATGGGATGGAACTCCTCTTGAAGGGATAGGTCTGTAGCTTGTGGGTGTTGCTGGATATAGGCCCACTGTTGGATAAGCAGGTGGCAACCATGGACAGGAGTGCCTTATACCAGCTTCAACTAGTTAGTCAGGGTCTTACTAGACATACAGGTTTTTAAAGAGTTGGGTTCAGGTTCTCCAGAACTCAGGTTCACACAGCTGCTGTGTGGCTGTGGGGAATGGCTGTTCAAAAAAAGGAGCACTCAAACAACCTTGAAACACCACCACAGGGTGAGAAAGGGCTCCAGCCTACCCCCTCAACCCAGAGGATGTGCGCCTCTGTTTTTGCTGCTCCACATGGAGTATTCTGTGCAAGTGGAACAATGCAAACAGAGCAATACCCTCCCCTCTGCTATTTTGACATGAGGAAATGGCTTTTTTTTAATAAGTTTTTATTGGATGGTTAACATACACATAATATTGCTACATTTTACTTATTCCCCATATACCTACTATATGCTTCTCACCCCCTCCCCTCCCCCTTTCCTTTATTGACTTCCAACAGCACTACAACCCCCCATTTCTTATCGCTAATTCTGTCTCCTAGTTGTCATTTTAATGTTATTGGTAAAGATTTAAATTATACCTTATCTTATTTAATAACTTTCAAAAGACCATAATTGTCCTTTAATATCCCATCTTTTCTCTAGATATTTTCTCAATTTCCCCCAGTCCTCGAAAAATTCCTTTGGATCTTGATCTCTCAATTTTCTTGTTAATTTGTCCATTTCCTCCATGTACAACAATTTTTGTATCCACTCTTCAATCTCTGGTATTTCTTCTTTCTTCCAATATTGTGCATACAAAGTTCTTGCCGCTGTTGACATGAGGAAATGGCTTGAAGGGGGAAGCAGAAGCCCTTCCACCCCCCACAGCTGCTGTGTGGCTGTTGAGAACTCAAGTGGGGTCTCGGGAACCTGGACCCAACTCTTTAAAAACCTGCAACTCTAGAGAGATCTTCAGCTGTGGCCTTTCCTGGGCAGATGCTTAGATTAGATTACCACAATGTACCAGATGTGGAGCTACCCTTGAAAAATGCTTGAAAATTTCAATTGGTACAGAGCGCTGTGGCCAGAATGTTGACTGGAGTGGGTTGTAAGGACCATATAACTTCCATCTCCCAATTTGTTTCTGAGCCCTGTTTAAGTGCTTTGAGTGCCCACGCCTTCCGAGATTAGTCAGGTAGCAACCCAGGAGAGGGCCTTCTTGGACATGGCACCAAAACTATTGAACTCTCTCCCCAGGAATATTCTCTGTCATCTGTTGCCTTCTGTCATTGTCTTCCAGCAAAAGCTGAAGACTTGTTTAAAATCTTGCATTCCCACAATGATACTTCCTTCCTGTCCTATGTTTTAATTACGATTTTGTGCTTTTAACATATATTTGGGTTTAATTGTTTTTATGAATTGTCTTTACAATATATCTTTATAATATTTTAAATGGTGGGACAGAAAGGCAGCATATAAATTTTGTAAATAAAATAAAGTAACAAAATAAGGAATAAAAAGATACCTGTCTTCTATAACATGGATAATTTTATAAACTCAAGTCTCTTCTTATCCTAACCCCCTATCCTTCATACTTTAGCCCTTCTTCACTGGTAAGATATTTGGTCCCTTAATCATTCTTGCTGCCAGTTTTTGTACTTTTTCCATCTCTATGACATCCTTTCTGAGATGGGTCAAGCAGAACTCTACACAGTATTTCAAATACATCCACACCTGTTTTGTTTTCCATTCCTTCTCTAATAATTCCTACCATGGAATTTGCTCCCTTTTTTACCATCACTGTACATTGAATTAGTGGATTAACTGACATAGCCATGATTCAAGACCCCAAACTGTTTCCTTGTTTCACCACCAGTACAGACTCTATCTTTGTATAAGTGAATGTAGGATTCTTTTCCCTCTTTGCATCTCTTACACTGAACCAACTCTGCAGTAGTTTTCAAAGTCTATTTTAAGTTATTTTCTATTTATTTAGAGGCTGAACGTTCTGATGCTAGGGCTGAATTCAAATATCACAACAAGTTGTAAATAAATAGGGCATTTGTGCCCTAAATAAATAGGGCATTTGTGCCCTAAAAGGCACAAATGCAGTTACTTGTGCCTGCGTGCTCCCGTCACTCCTTCTTCACTCCTTTGAATAGTTTGAGAAGCTTTAAAACAAACTCCACTCCTCTGTGACATCCAAATGCAGGCAGCTGGGTGAATCTGAATTTGTTTGCCCCCATAAACTAGGATCTGCAGGATCTGAGCAAGTCTGTTAATGATGAGACATTTTGGAGGTCTTTCATTCATGGGGTTGCCATAGGTCGGAGGCAACCTGACGGCACATAACACACACACAAACTAGGATAAAGATAAATTTCAGAATCCCTGTGTCATATATCTGAATGCAGCTACTAAACCATATACCACTCACACTGGAGTGCACATCTAGCATTTAAAAGATGGCAAATACCAGGGTGTCTGACTTACTATCTGTCATGGCATGTAACACTGTTAGACCAAAAACAAAACCTATGTAATGCTGTAATACCTTTCAATAAAACCAACCAAAATAACAATAAACTGTGCTACTTCTTTAGCGTTTGTCTGTGGAAGATCTGTTTGGAGAGCTATCCAGCAAGGGCCATAAGTTAAAGTACTGCAGAAGGTGGGAAGAAGCAGTCAAGGGTGAGGCATCAAATAGATTCAGCTTATCTTTTAGAGAACTAATGCTGCTTTTATAGATTAGTGTTATCTCTCTGGGCACCTGTTTTCTCCTCCATGCCCAACTCAAATATTTTTAAATAAACAGATATCATATCATAAAAATGCCATCTTTCCAGTGCCACATCCAGAAACTTGGACATACATCCAAGCGGGCTTGCTTATGATGAATCAAGAGAACTGCTTGTTCCCTAAATCTGCTGGCAAAGTCTTTCAAATGTTTCACCACTTTGGGAACTTCAGAGGTGTAACACTGTAGTCCACCCTCTACAGTAATATTCCACAGCCTTATAAAGTTGTGTTTTCTAGGAAAACAATTAATTGAGTTCTTGGAATGCTGTATCCTCTCCAAAAACAAGCCCCTTACCTTATGTATGCCCCAGTATAAAAGCCTAAAATCACACAACGCTAACGAAAGAAAATCTAGGGATTTTTTACCACCTGGAAAGCTCCCCCTCCATATAAAAATATTTTAATGCCATATAAAAATGAACTTTCTAAAGTTAAGACCTCCAAATTACTAGAGGAATGTGCCTGCCACCATCAGCTGAGTCCACATTGCTTGTCCTCTACTGCCAGTAGAGAAAGCTAGTCTTTCACATAATGGAAAACAAATATCCCAGTTTTCATTGGGGGTCTGTTTTAAGAGAGACTGACACCACCTCACCTTATTGCTACCCAAGGGTAAAATAACTGTAAAGGGAAAGACAGGCCTGGATTGGGTGAATCGCATGGAATGGAAGGGATTAAAGAATTAAGTCCTGATATGTGACAGGCGGAAGCGGAGGAGGAATTTGGGTGGCAACAGAGGTAACATAATTCTGCCACCCTTAAGTTCAATTCCATCTGATCATGCTGAATCCAGTTAAATTTAGACCAAAGAAAACATTTGTTGACTGATCTGTTCTCTGAGTTCTTTCAAGTTGGTTTTTTAAAAAGTTGTTAAGACTCTCCCCCTCTCTCTTTTCATTGCAGGAGGGGGAAAGGGATGGGGGGGGGATTGCATACTTAAAGTTGAAATAAAAAAGCTCCCTTCTATTGACTCCTGAATGGCAGAGATAAAGAGAACCACATGGGAATCATTGTTTGAAACAAGAGCTCCACAGCCTAGCCTCCCTTTCCCCATTATTGTCTAACCTGCCCCCCCTTCTCCCCTCAAGAATCCTTACTCTTCCTCCCCACCCTCTGAGTCTTGCCAGCCCCCAGCCCCCATTTTCCCTTGTAAATCCCAGAATTCCTTTCCCCAAACTTACACAGCCACAGGCCCCCCTCAATTTAGCTTGAAACTTCCATTCAGAGTCACTGGATTGGGTAAAATCCCTTATTCACCTCCCCCTCCAATTTGCCCTCATCAGCTGAGCTTCAGTTCAGATCCCACAAAACAAAACACAACAACAACCAAAAAAAACCCCAGCCGTATAATTGATGGACCCTGCAGAAGGTCTCCCTCCCTCTCTCCCAGCAACTCCTGCTGTTGCTGCTTCTATTTTCAGTCTGTTCTGTTCCATGCTCTATTTTACCTCCTTTTGCCCTTCAGTTAGCAAGTTTTCATCCTGTTTATTGTTGTCTTTTGCATCAGTCTTAAGGTTTTGACAACATGCAATCCGTTTTCTTTTTTTCATCTGGCTGCTTTCCATAAGCCAAGGAGAAGCTTTAGTGGTTACAACTTCAGGGAAACAGAGAGAAGTGTGAAGCAGTTTTGTGGGGGTGGGGCAGGGGGAGGCGTCCTGAGGTAATGGAGGAGATAAGAAGGGAAATTCAGGGGGTGGTACAAAACACAAGAGAACAAGGGGCTGGCTTAGTTAATGGGCTGCATCAAAATTAAGGCAGAGCTTTGCTTTCTTTCTCAGGTGCCACACAATAAGAGGGTCCTGTGGTAAACCAAATAAAGCATATTCTAGTTTTTGCCCTGATAGAATCAAGTTTTGTGATTAAAAAATAAGTAATTTTCTAACGCCCATTGTTTTATATGACCTGTACATACAATTTCTTTAGAATCTTGATAAAATAATACCCTTTGGAAAGCTGGCATGAGGCTTTTCCTACCCAGTGCTCTCTATAGTATGGCTTGATAGCATGATGTACAAACATGACTGACAGCTATGTAAACATGAAAAGTAGCTGAATGTCATCTAATATTATTTTCTAGTTGCAACCATTTACATTTTTTCTCCAACTCAGTATCTTATGGAGCTCGGGGTGGGGTTAGCTATTTTTTAATTTTGGAACTGCTGTGCCATCCAATAGTGGTTTGTTTATTTATTTAAAGCATTTATAAGCCCGTCTTTCTCCCAAGGAATTGGGAGCCTTGGCAAGTAACTGATAAGAAACTACAAAAATCACAGAAGTTCCAAAACAATTAACAGCCAGCAGAGTCCTTAGAAAGAAAATCCATAAGAGACCCCTGTTACTAAGATGTAACAGACTACAATAACCATAAGAACCTAAGAAGAGCCCTGGTGGATCAGATCAGCTGTCTATCTAATCCAGCAACCAGTTGCATTGAAGGGACAATAAACAGGGCATAAAGACCAAGGCCCTCCAAAACCCAAACCATCAAAAGTTCTGTCTTATAGTCCTCATGAAATTGCAAAAGAGAGAAGGTCTTACTTTTTCCAGAAGGCTGTTCTACAGAGCAGGAGCTGTTGGCATACGAATGCACTATCTCAAGGTTTTGGATAACTAGCAAGTGCTTCTATGCTGAGTGAAGTTTTCACAGAACTACAGAATCATACTATAGTTTAAAAAGCCATTTGCAGAATGCAGAGAAACATGGCATTATTCAGAAGGGGGTGGGGACTGAGGCACCAAAACCCCCCAAATATATTAAATGAATTCCAGGTAGCAGAGCCACGGAAGACCTCTCTCTTTTTTTTTTTTTGAAAATTTTTTTATTGGGTTAGAATCCATTATTTTTACATTTACATTCAATTTTCCCCAATTTTTTCATCTCTAACCCCCTCCCTTTCCCCCCCTTTTTGTTGACTTCCAACAGCTTTCCAACCCTTTGTCCCCTTTCCCTTACTTCTATTAGCTTCCTCTATCTAAAACAAATATATATTCTCCATTATTCTAAGCAGTACATCCTTAACTATTTTTAACATTGTATGCCCAAACTGTAAGTCTTTGTTTCCATCTTAGATAAACAATTTATCCCATTTTTCAATTTCAAATATTTCTATATATCATAAACCAAATAAATCATACATTCATTCATATCAAACAATTTGACTTATTCTCTATATATTACTCATTCTATCTTTTTGTAATAATTCTATATATCTCTCATCACGTAGTCAATCAATTTGACTCATCTATATCTTCAGACATTCAGTTTGGTACAAAACTTACCAAAAAAAAAAGAAAATATTGTTAGTTAATCCTTATATTTAATCCTTATAGTTAATTATTTTCTATCTATGTTCTGTTTGTTAACCTATATATATCTATATATATGTCAATCTATTAATCTGACTGCTTATTAATTCACATTTATCTCTTCTCCCCCCGGTAAAGTCTCCCCCCTCTACTTCAGTACTTCAGTAGTTCTCAAACTGCCACAGTTTTCCTCCCACCTCCCATTTCTTCTCCAGATGTTGTTTCAACTTCTCCCAGTCTGTGTTGAACTGCCCTGAGTCCAGATCTCTCAATTTTCTTGTCATCTTATCCATTTCAGCCATATACAGCAATTTGTAAATCCAATCTTCAATAGTTGGCACTTCTTGTACTTTCCATTTTTGCGCATACAAAAGTCTAGCTGCTGCTGTCATATAAAATATCAACGTCCTGTGTTGGGCTGGAATTCCCTCCATTCCCAAGTTCAGTAGCAGGAGTTCTGGGTTCTTATTAATTTGAAATTGTAAAATTTCACTCATTTCTCTTATTATTTCCCCCCAGTACTGCCTGGCTACCTCACACGACCACCACATATGATAGAGGGAGCCCTCATGCTTCTTACATTTCCAGCATTTATTAGAAGTATTCAAATTCCCTAGCGCAATCTTCTTTGGTGTCATGTACCAACGATAGATCATTTTGTAGATGTTCTCTTTGATATTAGTACATGTCGTTGTCTTCATTGTAGTTTTCCACAGGTATTCCCATGCCTCCATTGTTATTTCTTTATTAAAGTTTATAGCCCATTTCACCATTTGTGTTTTAACTGTCTCATCCTCGGTATACCATTTCAGCAGTACTTGGTATACCTTGGATATTCTTTTCTTATCTTCTTTAAGAAGGGTCTGCTCTAGTTCCGAATTCTCTATTCGTATACCTCCCTTTACGGAGTCCGAATTATATAAGTCTCTGATCTGTCTATACTGGAACCAGTCGTAGTTAGGTGATAGTTCCTCTTGCGTCTTTATTCTGAGTTTGGATGCTTCAGTTTTAGTTATTTCTTTGTACGTTAAACATTGTTGTTCATTATCAACAGCTCTCGGGTCTATCACCTCATACGGAACCACCCACAAGGGAGTTCCTTCTTGTAGATAAATTCTGTACTTCTTCCAGATTGTGTATAGACTTCTCCGTATAAAGTGATGCAGGAACATCGAGTTGACCTTTACTTTGTCATGCCATAAATATGCGTGCCATCCAAATATTTTTTTATATCCCTCTAGGGCTAGTAGTTTCTTGTTCTTTAATGTCATCCATTCTTTCAACCAAACTAGGCAGATTGCATCATGATAAAGTCTCAGATTGGGCAGTTGCATTCCGCCTCTTTCCTTTGCATCTTGTAAAACTTTCACTTTCACTCGAGGCTTCTTGCCTGCCCAAACAAAATCTGATATTTTCCTCTGCCATTTTTCAAATTGTTTAGAGTCTCTGATGATTGGTATTGTCTGTAGCAAAAACATTACTCTTGGTAACACATTCATCTTAACTGCTGCAATCCTGCCCAACCATGACAAAGCCATGGAAGACCTCTCATTGAGTCCTTAGCTGCTGTCAAGTAGACAACAATGGGCTAAAGAGCAAGGATCTGGCCTAGATTAAGTTCTGGAAGTTCACACAGAACAGAGGATAGCAATACTGTTAGGTTCCTTCCCAAAGGCAGAAGAACTCCCTTCCCTCAGTCACTGGCAGAGATGGTGTGCAATACACGAAGGAGGCAGAGGAGGAAAAGAAGGGGAATTGGCAAGCTTCCTCAGTATTAGCAGGAGTTCTGTTGCCACCACTTTGGCCATCCTCAACTGGATCTGGGTTAATGCATGGCAGGTTATGGGCACCTGCCATTGAGGCAGTGCTTGGGAGCACAGCCAATATTTATTTATTTACTAGCTTGATGCCCATGCTTCGCTACAGTATTTAACTACTTTAAATCTAGTTATAATACTTATGGGTATGTAACATTTTTTGGTTTGTGGGGGTTTTTTTAGTTGGTTTTGTAGTATAATAGCATAGTACCTGAGCTTCACAAAGGTGTTTGAATAAAGCAAAGTGTGTTGATGCCGAAAACGGATGAAGTGAATTTCAAAATGTAACGTTTATTGAAGAAATTTTAAAAGGAAAAGATTGTAGTGCAATAAATAAAGTGAAAAATATGTACAACCTTTTTTTTTTCTACTGAAGGACCTTTTTGTAGACCTCATTGGTGGTTTTCCCCTCAGGTGCTAGGATCACCAGGCTGCTGGGTGAGCTCACTCTGGAGCAGGCCACGTAGAACTGCCCATGTGAGAAGCAGTTCTCCCACAAATCAATTCTTGCCACCTTCAGTGTCTGCCCCTGGGACTTGTTGATCATCATAGCAAAGCAGGCCTTGAGGGGGAACTGCAGTCTCTTGAATCTGAAGGGGTTCTCTGATGGTATGAGTGGTATGCGTGGTATGAATACCGACTCCCCCTCCTCTGAGCACTGCTGGCGAACAATGTGGCCTCGATGATGTTCCTGTGGAGGCTTTCACTCATAGTCTGGTGCCATTGCAGAGTTTGGGTGGGCTGAGGTTCTGGAGCAGCATCACTGGAGCCCTCACTTTGAGGAGATGCTTGTGGATGGGAAGCCAGGAGGGTTGAGCATGTTGAGACACTCCATAGGGTAGTGAACTGCATCATCCATTTGCACCACTGAGTGCACAGATCTGTACTCCATTTTGAGTGAATTAAGTTGTTTCATTAATGATGGCAGCCTTGTCAATCTGGGGGGTCAGAATGGCACACTTGCATAGCCAGTCCATGGACTTCTCCGTGATAGTGAAAATATCAGGGTATACCGTGGCTGTTAGGTCTGCTAGAGTCATTCACTACTGTGCCTAGGCCTGCAGGGATGGTCACCTTTCCTTTGGACTCAAGATATGCTCCATCCCCTAATTTTAGTAGGAGTTCAGAGGATTCCCCAGCGGTCACCTTGTCTCTCCAGTGGACCCTCATATTCTTTCTTAGTGAGAGTTTCCTGATGAGGGGCCACAGAGACGACACCTTGACACACATGGTAACCTCATCATCTTGAGTTCCCCTTGGGACTACTGGCAGAGTCTGCCAGAAGTCTCCAGCCAGCAGCACGGTGACTCCCCACATCGCTCTCTCATTGCCCTGACATCTTTGAGGATTATGCTCGGTGCCTCAAAACACCCCTTAAATGCCATGGTGCTCTCATCCCAAACAATGAGCTTACAGTTCCACAGCACTTGGGCCATGTTGCTTTGTTTTGAGATGCTGAACAGGGGGGTTTCTGCATGGATGAGGTTAAGAGGTAGCTTGAAGGTAGTGAAGGATCATATGCCATGCCTGAGTGAGCCTTGACCTTCCATGGAAGTGAGCGTCTCTCTACTTGACTTCCAGGATTGCTTTGCTCATAGAGAGACTCTGCCGCTCTGTGCACCTTGGGGTGATCTTGCTGGTACTTGGCCACTGCTGCTTAGTGCAACACAGGAGCAGGACGTGAATATTTCCTTGCCACATCCCTAAGTTGCTTACTCTTTTTAGCATCGGTGTATCTTGCATGACATCTGCCAGAAGGCTTCTTGGCAGCAGTAAGAGGTGATGGCTGCAAGAGATGTGAGGTGGAGTTGGACTGAGGGAGAGGTGGTGTGGTGGGCACTTCAGCAGGTTCATGTGAGAGGTTTGCATTGAAATGGCCTCTAAAAAGGTTGTGTACCATCTCACCATGAACATTTAAAAACTCAGCTGCCATACTGACTTTTATATAAAATCCCTATTCAGGAGTCTTGCACTGTCTTTCTTCAACTGTCTGCAGTTTCCTTTGCCTGATTTTTACCTCAAAACACAACTAACCCATCAGCCTGCCAGCCACACAGGAAAGCCAGGCCCCACAGGGAGATTGGCAATCCTAGAGGGGCAGAGTGGGAGGTGTATTTTTACGTCAGGACACATTCAATGACTGGGAGTCATTGAATGTGTCCTGAGGTACTGCATGTGTCCTGCATACTGTTTAGAATGTTGGGATGATGACCAATCAAGGCCGCATATGCAAATGACCTCAGGTAGGCTGAGTTGGCAGTTGGGGGGGGGAGCACCCTGCCAGCCATATAGGGAAGCTGTATCCCTATGGGAAAACACATTTTCCTCTTTTTACCCCCTTAGGGGGCGAATTTCTTAAAATTCCTTCTTAGTGAGCCTCTACATCACAAAAGGAACGTTCTCCCCAAATTTCACGTTTCTAGGTCCAGCGGTTTGGGCTGGGCGTTGGTGATTTAGTCAGGACACTTGTCTTTATATAGATTTATTTATTTATTTGCTTCAACGTATATTCCGCCGTCCCCACACCAGCAGGCTCAGGGCAGATTACACTGTATAAACATTTCAATAAAACATTACATTTCAAGATTTAAAACCACAAATAAATACAATATAATTATTTTTAAAATTACGAAATTACAAGATTACAAAGTTTCAACAACAGCACAAAAATCTGTTTCTTACCTAACCATCACTAAACTACTTCAACAGGTAACAGATAAGTAAATAAAACAGTCTGGTGGTGGACATTCCTGATAGGGAGGGCCACACTCTTTCCAAATCGGCCAGCAAGGCCCAGCTCAGCCCCGACCATAAACCTGGTGGAATAGCTCCATTTTACAGGCCCAACGGAAAGATAAAGCCTGCCAGGCCCTGGTGTCATTAGACAGAGCATTCCACCAGGTTGGAGCCAGGACCGAAAAGGCCCTGGCCGAGGCCAGTCGGACCTCCCTGGGGCCAAGGACCATTAATAGATGTTTATCACTAGATTGGAGTGTCCTCTGAGGCACATATAGGGAGAGGCAGTCCTGCAGATACACAGATCCCAGTCTGCATAGGGCTTTATAAGTCATTACCAAAACTTTGAATCTGATTCGATACTCTACTGGCAGCCAATGCAGCTGGCACAACACTGGTGTTATATGTGTAGTATTCAGCATCCCAGTGATGACACGTGCCACTGCATTTTGAATCAGCTGCAACCACCAGATCAGACCCAAAGGAAGCCCCGCCTAGAGCGTGTTACAGTAGTCTAGACTATTGGTAACCATTGCCAGGATCACTGTGGTTAAATTGCAGGTAGAAAGACAGGGAGCAAGTTGCCTGGCCTGACAAAGATGGAAAAAGAAGACCTGGCAACTGCAGTGACCTGGGCCTCCATTTTCAAGGAGGCATCCAGGATCACCCCCAGGCTCCTGACCCCTTGGAACTGGCATGAATTCCACCCCATCAAGGTTAAGGAGCCGAGGTCCCAAATCCACACTCCCATGACTCAAGTACAGGATCTCCATCTTCGTGGGGTTTAATTTCAACCGACTCTGCCTCAACCGTCTAGTTACAGCTTAAAAAGCGTGCGCCAGGGCATTCGGGGCGGAGCCAGGCCAGCCGTCCATCAACAGATATAGCCGGGTGTCATCAGCATATTGGTGATACCCAAGACTGAAACTCTGCACCAATTGGATGATGGGGCACATATAGATGTTAAACAATAATGGGTAGATGGTTGTTGTGGATTTTCCGGGCTGTATAGCCGTGGTCTTGGCATTGTAGACTGTGACACTGAGAGATCTCTGTCTTTTGGTGCTACACCTCTGAAGATGCCAGCCACAGCTGCTGGCGAAACGTCAGGAACTACAATGCCAAGACCACGGCTATACAGCCCGGAAAATTCACAACAACCATCGTTCTCCGGCCGTGAAAGCCTTCGACAATGCATCAATAATGGAGAGAGTATTGCCCCCTGCGGTATCCCGCATACCAGCGGGTGGAGGGATGACAACTTCTCCCCCAGCATTACTCTCTGTCCCCAACTGTGGAGAAAGGAGACAAGCCACTGCAGTGCCATCCCCTGTATCCCCACATCAGTGAGGTGGTGGGTCAACAGATTGTAATCAACTGTGTCAATCCAGGTGCCTATGAAGATCGTCCATGAAGGCAACCAGCAATGTCTATGCTCGATGCCCAGGGCAGAAACCGGATTGGAAGGGGTCCATGGCCGAGGGGTCCTTCAGGAAACTCTGCAGTTGCCTTTCCGCTGCCCGCTCGATCACCTTACGCAGAAATGGAAGGTTTGAAACTGGGTAGTAACTGACCAGGTTCATGGGATCCAATGATGGTTTCGTTAAAAGAGGCCTCACCACAGCCTCTTTTAACACCTCAGGGAAAACTCTGGATCCCAAGGACAAGTTGATAATAGCCTCCATGGAATCCCACAATCCATCGACACTGGCCTTCACCAGCCATGATGGACACAGGTCCAGGAGGCATGTGATAGGCCTCACTGCCTACAGGATCCTGTTGACCTCCTCCCCAGAGAGTAGGCTGAAATGATCAAAAATCGGCCCTGAAGGCAGCTAAGGGGCCTCTAGTTCACATACTGTATCAACCGTGGCCAATAAGTTGTGGTGGAGAGACAAGATTTTGTCAGCAAAAAAGCTCGCAAAAGCCTCACAGCTAATGACCAAATTCAAATTTTGACCTTCCCCCCACAATAGGGAGATCAATGACCGTTGTACATTGAATAATTTTTCTGGGTGTGAGTTTAGTTTAGTTTATGCGATATTTAACCCACCCTCCCCACAAGCGGGCTCAGGGCGAGATACAACAATCATAAAATACATCATAAATACATTTTCAAAAACAATCATTTGCAGAATCAATCAAGATGGTCACTTATACATTCCTCCCCCCCCCCAATATACAGAGAGGGAGGAAAAATGGACAGATGAGATGATACCAGATTTATATGTGGGGCAATTCACTACAACTAAACAGCCCCATGCTTTACAGGAGACTGATGGGAGGCTCAATGATGTTGCTGGTCTCAACCATGTGCCTGGAGGAACATTTCCGTCTTGCAGGCCTGCCGAAATGATGCAAGATCTTGGTAGGCCCGGGTGTCTTCAAACAGAGAGTTCCACCAGGTTGGGACCAGGACCGAAAAGGCCCTGCCCCTGGTCGAGGCGAAGTGAGCCTCCTTGAGGCTAGGGATCACAAGTAACTGCTTGTCCACTGAATGAAGAGTCACCGGGGCACATATGGGGAGAGACGGCCCTCAAATATGCTGGTCCCAGTCCATTTAGGGCTTTAAAGGTCAAAACCAACACCTTGAATCGGATCCAGAATTCCACGGGGAGCCAGCGAAGCTGCTGTAGAATTGGTGTAATATGTGTCCTGAATGGAACGCCCATCAGGACACGTGCAGCAGCATTCTGGACCCGCTGTAAACTCTAGATCAGACCCAGGGGAAGCCCTGCATAGAGCGAGTTACAGTAGTCTAGCCTGGAGGTGACCGTTGCATGGATCACTGTCGTTAGGTCCCAGGCTGAGAGATAGGGGGCGAGTCACCTGGCTTGCCAAAGATGGAAAAAGGCAGTCCGGGCAACAGCCATGACCTGGGCCTCCAAAGATAGAGAGGAATCCAAGATCACGCCAAGACTCCTGACTGATGGAACGGGCACCAATGGAGCCCCCCCAAGGCTGGGAGATGGATCCCCACATCCGACAGCCCATGACCCAAGTGCAGGACCTCTGTCATCACAAGATTCAACTTCAGTCTGCTCTGCTGCACCCAACCAGATACGGCCTGCAAAGCTCTCAAAGGGGCATCAGGGCAGAGTCAGGTCAGTTACCCATCAACAGATACAACTGGGTGTCATCCACATACTGGTGACAACCCGGTCTGAAACTCCGCACCAGCTGGGTGAGGGGGCACATATAGAGATTGAACAACAGGGGAGAAAGTATCACTCCAATGACTGGCGTGTGGACACTTTCTTCCCTAGAGCTACCCTCTGTCCCCGACCATGGATAAAAGAGACAAGTCACTGCAAGGCCGTCCCTTGAATCCCCACGTTGGCGAAGCGGTGGGCCAACAATTTATGGTTGACCGTATTGATTGCTACTGAAAGATCCAACAATATCAACAGCGCTAACCTGCATCGATCCAGGTGCCTGCGGAAATCGTCCGTGAGGGCGACCAACACTGTCTCCGCCCCACGGCCCGGACGGAACTGGACGGATATGGGTCCAGGACAGAAGTCTCTTCCAGGAAAACCTGCAGCTGTTTCACTACCACCCGCTCAATCACCTTTCCCAGGAACGGGAGGTTTGATACTGGGAAGTAACTGAACGGGTTGGTGGGGTCCAAGGATGGCTTTTTCAGGAGAGGCCTCACCACGGCTTCCTTCTGCACCCCAGGAAAACCCCTGGAGCTTATTGACGAATTAATAATATCCTCCAAGTGAGCTAGCTGCTGCAATGGAAACTGTAAAATTCTTTCTTCATAGCCTTCACTGCCATCTCATAGGATCTCATAAACGATCTATAAGATGTTCTTGCCTCCTCGTCCCGAGATCGCTGCAACATGCACTCAAGCCATCTTAGCTCCCGCTTCTTCTGCCATAGCTCCTCTGTATACCAAGGGGCCCAGCAAACACAGGGGTGATGAGGATGACGGGGTGCGATTCTGTCGATGGCTTTGGAGAGCTGGACCTGCCAGTTCTCCACCAGCTCATCCAACAAACCACCATAGAGCATCGGTTCCCACAGAGTATTCTGGAAATCAATCAGATCCACAAGTCTCCACGGGCGAACATAAATTAGCTCACTGCCCTTGCGGGGGTGGGTGGCATATCCAACCAATCCTTCAAGACTGAGTGGTCTGACTGTGGCACCAATTCTATCTCATCCAGAACCACATTCATCCCCATCCCAAAGATCAAATCCAGCGTGTGGCCTGCATTGTGTGTTGGGGCCGATACAATTTGGGAGAGTCCTAGTGCTGCCATGGCCGATACCAGGTCAGCAGCCTGCGTCGAAGCAGTGTCATCGACATGAACATTGAAGTCCCCCAGCATAATTAGCCTGCGGTACTCCAAGGCCCACCCACCCCCCACCTCTAGCAGATGCAACAGGGTATCTACTGCTGTGCTAGGTGGTCCATACACCAGACAGATACCCAGACTTTCCTTGGCACTCCACATTAGGCCCACACAATCAATGCTGGAGATCTCGAGGATGGGGAGCAGCCTGAAGGAGAAAGCCTCTCGAGTAAGGATTGCCACCCCCACCCCCCATCCACCCGTTTGGGACTGATGAAGGACTGAGCATCCCAGGGAGGGGGGTCAGCTCATCCAAAGCAACCGTTTCGCCTTAGGAAGCTGGATAGTCAACTTAGGAAGCTGGATAGCACTGAGATTGTAGTGAAGGAATATCTCACTGAGCCTAAAAATTCTTTCCAAGTTTCATGACCAACCCACAATGATTGTTCCCTCTCAACACTGTGTGCGGCACTCCCTTTCTGTGAAAAAGACATGCCTAGTATTGAAGAATTCCATTGCTTCTGCAATCTTTTTAAAAATATTGTGCAATGTTCACATTTCTCTGCAGCAATTATGCTCATTCTTAACTCTCGTGGCTCCCCATCATCTAGTGTCTTGAATCACATTTGACCATAACCCCACATGATCCTTCTGCCAACTGACTCAGCTGCTTGTTGACAAACATCAAATGACTTGTCTGCATCTTGGAATGAGACAGACGTCTAGATTCTGGATTTTTAAGCAGCAGAAATTTCCAACAAGGGTCAGCATCTACCACTAATTAATTGGTGGCTCACCCTCATGTAATCCTTGCCCATACATGGTTATCTGTGGAAATTAAGGAGCTTTTATTTGAAGGAATAAAAGGTCATTAAAGGCCAATCAGACACAGGCTCCAGCAAACAGTTTTTCTACTGCTGTTACAAATGCAATTTTAACAAACATCTGTCTGCTTGGCGGTCCATACTGACAGTTTCCATGTTCCAAAATAGTCTTAATAGGCTAGACCGTCAGATGAAAATTTTTAGCAATTCAGGGATCCCATTTAAAATTTACCATTTTTCATAGACCCCCCCCCCAAGACTTCTCCTTTTCTACACGTGTTCCAAATGGCCCCCATTCACAATGCCCAGCAAGTCATGTAGGTCTCCATCCTCTTGTGTCCTCAGAACAACATAGTGAAAACTCTGTCAGCTGTACTTTAAAAGTGAGTTTAAGTAAAATGTTTGTATTGTCTGTAGATGACCTACAAGGTTAGGTCTCAGAGAATAGCTGGTTCTATAGGGACATAACTCAAAAGGCACTGACTGTCTTTCTACATGAGTGTCTCTACATGAGATGAATTACACGAGGATGCTCAAGCAAAGAGAGATGCAAGCTAGTTAGGAAGGGTTGTTTCACCTCTCTAGAGCTGCGAAGATTGCTCCTTGCTTCCCGAGGGTTTGTTCATTTCATCTGAGCCTCCCTGAAGTTTTAACCAATCTCATCTTTTGATTGGAAAGAACTTTGCACCTGAAAACGCAAGAATTTTCCTTGTTAGATAAGAAGTCTGACTAAACAGGTGTTGGAAGATGTTTGAAAAAACTTCTGAAGCTGCTAACAGAAATACAAGACAGCTAGCATCAGGGTTACCAGCTGTGGCCTGGGAAATTCCTGGATATCTAGAGGTGGAGCTTGTGGATGGGAGACTTTGGGAAAGGATTTCACCCCAAACTGATGGTATGCCATTGAGTCTGCCCCCTGAAGCTGCCATTTCCTCCAGGGTACTGATCCAGAGAGCAGTTACAATTCTGGGAGATCTCCAGTCCCTAGCTGAAGGTTGGCAACCTTAACTAGCATCACCCCAAAATCTGAATTTCCAGTATTCAACTGAAAATCGCAGTTGGATAATATGATCTATGAAAGCTGTGGTATCTCTATATTTCTGTGGTAAAATCCTTTTTATTAGAAAACAGAGTGAAAACCAGTTCATTTTTTTTACCTAAAGTAAACCATACTTCCTTGGTACCATCACTCAGCCAATTAAAGTGCTTAGGGATGAGATATCAGATCCTTCTCGCCAATCTGTACATTTTCTGGCTTGTGGTTGGAGATGATCGGGAAGCAAGGTGACTGTGGCCAGAGGAAGCTGTATGCATGCCGCCTTTGAAAGAAGAGGAAACCAATGCTACTTCTCCCCTGTTCACATTTCTACAAAACAGAGGAGGTTCCCTTTTCACATTACCTGGTTGGGCAGGAGAAAAGGCCTGTCATGTCCTTTCAAAGGATTCATGAAGCATGTACAGGACTCTCAGGGGTCCCCCAACCCCTATTTGAGAAAGGCTAGGCCGGAGAAAGGCTGCTTTTATGTTATCCCTCTAAAGTGTGCATATGAGACCCAAACTAGACAATTTTTGCATCACAGCAGGGTTCTCCACTGAATGGCTGCATGTGTACTGAATACTACACATGCAGTACTCCAACGTGGCAGATAATACACCCAGGACCACCTGGCTTGGGAAAACAGCAGCAGCCCTGCGATGCTTAAGGGAAGAAGTTCCCCAGAGCTTTCATCAAGTACATTCTGGGAATGGGAAAAGAAGAGAGCAAGAGAGATGAGCATACGTATGTGCCACAGTGCTCTTTTTTTCAATGTGGAACCATTTTCATCTGCCAGATACTTTCTGAATGGAGATTTCACTTTCCCATTCCCCTTCCTCCCCCATGATAATGTATACACAGTTCTGAAAACAATCTGTATAAATAGAATTTAATAAGCCTTTTGACATTTCAGGAGACAAGGAAAAAATGAGAGCGTAAACCCAATCCTTTTATCCAACTCAGCTCTTGATTAACTGGAGATTAATATATAATTTATTTTCTAGTTGCTTGGGGATACCACTTTATAAACTGAAGACCTTCTTAGGTATTCCCATCTATATACACACACCCCTCCCTCCATGCACACTTACAGTAATAGATGCATTTCATTCCTTCATTTTTTACATTGCTATAGAATTTTAACAACAGAGACAATAATCTCAGATTACTCTCCCCTTCCCAAGAGCTAGTCATTAAGGAACAAACTATACGTGACATGTGCCACCTGTGACATGATTGCAACTGAGGATGGTGGGGCTTTGATTTTCATTGGAGCAGCTGTACTGGGCTTTTCCCTGTGCACTTTCTCCAATCTAAATAGGACACCTTTTGCAGCAATAGGGAAAGCATAGTGGTGCCTTATGATTTTCCAAGCAGGCCAGATGGCATCCAAAGTCAGGAGTTAAAATTTAGACATAGAAAAGGGCATGGAGTTTAAACATCTGTTCCTCAGCTGCACTGTTTTGACCAACTGGTGTTCCTTGTACTTGTTTTAATTTTTTAAGGGAAATGTTGATTTTCCACAACAGTTTGGTTCCATTGAGCTTTTTCTTTCAATTGTGCCCAATTCACTACCCTACTACAGTCCCCATCCAACATGGCTTATGTTTATGAAGGTCCTATGTACTCAGCATAGGCTTTTTGGGTGGACAATGAGAACTTCTCCACACCAGTTCCAACCCCACATCTGGTTTGATTCTGAGCTTTATTGAACCCGTGCCACAAATTTAAGTATGTGCCAAAAAGAGAGGCTGCCCTCTTTTTGGTAAACCCGAACTACCACACTCACAATACCCAGGGACAATGAACGCTGAGCTATATAACTCAATTAAAAATAAATGAATGAGATACTCAATGAGACTTGTGTCAAAACTAAAGTGTCAGTTCAATTCAAAGTATACAACTCTAAACACAATTTAAGTCAATTCAATTCAGGTAAATAAATCATCAACTCTAAGCAGAAATGCTGCATTCAATATACAAACAATAGACCGTGTGTCATTACTCTTATCCAAAAAGGTGTACAGCTTGAAGTCCTTCAAATATAATCTTCTCGAAGTATCCTATGTTCAACTGCAGTACACATGACTGGAAATCCGATGGAGGTAGGAGAACACTGTTGGGAGTTGCTATTCTAGTCCCTGCTCAAAGTGAAGAACAGATAAAGGAAATGGCTGTGCCCGTTGATGATGGAAGTTCTTGTCAATTCTTATATTTCACAGGTGGAGAAATGCAGAAAAAGTGGGACCCAGGCCACCCCCTCCCTGTTTGCCCTACAAGCGGCCGGCAAAGATTATCAAGACCATTCCTGAGCGCACAGAGCTATGAGCACCTGAGATTCTTTGACTGGATACATTGGAAATTGAAAATTTATTGTATTGGTGGATTACATGGTGGCCCCTGATGAAGTGAACATCTGTGAAACAAGCTGATTAATCTTTCTGAGTGGATAATGGACAGTTCTGTAGATTTGGCCAGAGGCTTTGCCTGGAACAGCATCCCAGATATCTAGCAGGCCTTGCCACAGCAGGACTCTTCTTGAGAAGATGCTGTCTGAATCCTGGGGCTTGCTTGTTGCCCTAGGAGCAGTTCCCCTTTTCTCCTAGCAAGATGAAGTGGGGCAGCTCTGTGCTAGGGTGCTGGTCTCAAGCAGCCAATGAGTTCAGCTGCCAGCAATTCCTGCTCTTGCTTCTTCAGCTCTTCCCAGCTACTGCAGTTCTTCCAGGGAGAAGAGTTCAGCTCTTCCAGCCAGTAGTTTCAACTCTGTGATTATCTTAGCTTCAAAGCTTGGAAACAAGCTTTGCCTTCCAAGCAGCAGCAGCAGCAGCAGCAGCAGTTCTCTTTTCTAGTATTTCCAGCTACCCTAGTCCTGTATAACACCATTCCTCTTTTTTATATACATGCCGCATGGGCCTTTGCTAAACATGCAAATTAAAGAACCCTAGGTACAGCTCAGTTATCTGTTAGTCTGGTCTATGTATCTGCAGTCTATTAATCAAGCCTAGGTCCTAGGCCCCAAACCCTTTTTCCAGTACAGGCTTACAGGGGGACCTAGCAACCCTAATAATAACGCCTATTTTAAACACAAATCCCAGAATAAACATTCAACAAACTTGGTTCATTATAGTCCATTATTACTACAGATAAACATACCAGAGTCTATGTGTTTTTATTTAGAAGTAAGGCTCATTTACTCATTCAATAGTGTGCCCATTCAATAGGGCTTGTCAGCTATAGCCAGCATTTGAGGACCCCTGCTGAGTTCCAGCTTCTTGTCCCAAAACCCACTTCAGTCAGCACTAGGGATTCCATTGCCCTGGTAGGAATCCCTTTCACCCTCTGCCCCTCCCCCCCAACTCAGCTTACCCGGCGGGCAGAGGAAGAAGGCAGAGGAAAGGGCCTCCTGGGCACTCCTGCGCTTTGCAGTGGGCTGATTTTGACCCCAAACAGGCCCGTTTTAGCCCATTTGAGGCCAAAACAGCTCGCTGCAAAGTGCACGTGCAGCCCTGAGCAATGATGTCATTTCATGGAAGTGAAGTCACCACACTGGTGCTGGGGGCCATGCACACAAGGAGCATCATGAGCCCAGCAAAAAGATAAGTGCTAGGCCCTCCGCCTCCCACTGGGAAGCTAAGGGGTCCTGGTAACCCTAGTCAGCACCATTCGAGTAGCGCTCCCCCAAATGTTACCAGTCATTAGAATTGACATATCCCGGCTGGCTAAGGGTTCACTATAAACAATTTTATTTGGCTTGGGCACCTAGAGGGATTGTGTGTCTAGCTGGTATTACTTTATTTACTTCATTTATATCCCATGTTTCTCCCGAATGGGCACCCCAGGTGGTTTACATAGTTCTCCTATCCTCCATTTTATCTTCACAAGTAGAGTTGCCAGCCCCCCTTACCATGACAGCAGGGGATAGGGGGCAACAGGCAGGAGGTAGGCCCTGATTTGAGGTTCAAGCCTTTATCTGAGGCCCTCTGGTGACATCACTTCCGGTGTAAAACCAGAAGCTATGGCATCTCAGAGGGTTTGGGGGCCTATTTGGCCCTGGTGAGCTATTACAGTGTCCGGTTTTATACCAGAAGTGATGTTTGCAGGCTCTCCGGAGTGCACATGTGCACCATTTCACCACATGTTCCAGGGCTGCTGGCCTGCCTCCCCTTTCCTCTCCCCCTACCAGCCACGTGAGCAAGTCTAGAAGGTGAGTGGTGAGGGATTCCCTGCCCTTACCAGGGAAGTTGGCATCCCTACTCACAACAGCTCTGTGATGTTAAGCTGAAAGGATATGACTGGCCCAAGGTCACTCAGCAAGCTTCCATTGGAACCCCATCTACTTTCTCTGCCCTCTTATCTACAAATTCATTCTTCCAACAGAATGAAACAAACCTCATTGGACTAGGATCAATCTTTCTCAGTGAAAGATCCCTGCGGAAGAAGAAAATATCTCCAGCTTGGGTGACAAATAAGAACTGATAAATCATTTGAGAGTTGAGGAGGGAAATACTGTGATTTGTGGAGAACAAGTCACCCCAAAAAGTTCTTATGCTCAGAGAGGTAAGAATCCCACTAATATCAATGGACAATGTCGCCATCTGCCAGGCTCCACAAGCTTTCAAGTTCCTCTCCTTATCATAACAGCATAGCTCTGATTATAATACTCAAAATCCACATATAACCCATTAAGTTGCCAATAACATCTATGACTGATGTTAATTGATAAATTGCCTGTGTAAAGAAGTATCTATTGTGTTTATTGCTGCTCATGCACATAGCACTTTGGAGGATTATTGCAATATTGATCATTGGTACTGTATTTTGATTACTGGCATTGTACACTGTCCATAGGAGTCTTATATTGCTGAATGAATTTTGTACTAGCACTTTATACAGTCTTGGGTGTTACTCATGCGTGTTCTATGGTAGAGGAAGCATTATGTAAAGGATTGTATGAATTATGATTAAATAAGATATTGTGTATGTATTGTATCATGTTTAGTGCATACTAGTATACTGATAATTCTCTTAGTTTTCACGATTTTGGGGTGGGATTTAAGCTCAAAGTGGAGCCTGGATGTCTCCCAGAATTACAGCTGGCCTCCATACTACAGAAATCAGTTCCCCTGGAAAAAATGGCTGCTTTGGAGGGTGTACTCTATGGCATTAAATCCCACTGCCCCAGCAACATCCCCCAAATAACCAGGAATTTTCCAGCCTAGAGCTGACAACCCTGTCTAAAACCCATGATAATAAGAGGAATAAAATGGAGATGGATAAATAAAACAAATTAACCTTCTAAAAAAGAAACAAAGATATTAGTCTAGCCATTATACCTGGTAGTGATATATATATAGCAGATCTAGAAGGATAAATGAAGGGGCTTGCTGACACTGGCACTTCTGGAGCAAAACTGGAAGTGACTTCATTGTATTAGGGCGATGTTCTAGGTTTCAAATAAAAAAGCCCACAGAATTTTGGGAAAATCTTAGATCACACCAACATTATAATTTCACTTCCAGTATTGTGCTTGAAGCTACATCATACCTTGGAATGGTGCCAGCAAGCCTGCCCCCATCTTCAAATTTCTCCCAGCGTGTTGCCACCTGTTTTCTGGAAGTGCCGCATCTATTTAGCTGTGTAGTTTACTAGGCTAGTATCCCCTCAATGGCAAGGCCTGCATCAGTATACCCTTAAGTGGGACAGGTGCCTGGCCCCAGGACTTCTGGTCGGGCCCGGTGCTGCTGACCCCCACCCACACACTTCTTCTGCTACTTGACTGTCCCTGAGCTTCCAACTGCCAGGGCATGTGGATGATGCACCGTGGTAGCACTCCTGGTGGCAATTGCAACAGCACTTGCACCTGTGTAGTGCATACACTGGGGACAGGGTGTGCAGATGGTGCAGGCAACTGAACATGGTAGTGGGGCGTCGTGCAAGTGGGAGAAGGGGCAGATGGGGGTGGAGGTGGAAAGGAGGAAAAGGAGGGCCCTGGTGGGGGGCAGGTGAGGGCCTGGAACAGGCCCCACTCAATGGTACAGGTATCTTTTGCCCATTTTATGTCAATTAAGTAGCTTTTTAGATGCAACACTGGTGAAGTGTGGTCTGCCAGGAAGAATGCTTGACTATGGCCACAGAGATACAAGCACAAAGCCCCACGCTACTACATTCTCTTTCAGTTAAGCCATCCGCAGAGAGTTGCTGTGAGAATAAAACAGAAGGAACACATATGTTGCACTGCACTCCCTGAAGAGTCAGGGAGGTAAAATTTTAATAAAATATTTGTTTTTCTTTAAAAATTCACAGTCCTTTATTTTAAATACATAAATATTAAAACTTGTTTAAAAGTTGTCAAAGGAAAAAAACGTAGTAGTTGGAGAAAGCCATAATGTGTTTTCTATTGACTCAACAAGAAACAAAAACTAAGTGTGTAACATCAAGAATGAAACTTTTGAAACAAAATGAATATTAACACACCCACCCATGCACCACACCCCCCCCCCAAACATCCTTACACATTAGGGAGATTCATGACTTTAGAAACAGCCCCTTTCAAGCTTGACTTCCCCTTCCCTACTCTGACCTTGGGAAGACCCAAGAGGTATTTAAAGCATAACAAAAGCACCTAAGAAAGGCATATAAACAAAAAAAAATGGGGGGGGGAAATGGGAGAGAGGGAAAATACCAACTTATTGGTCTGTTCAAGTTCAGCTACTATTGATTCAATGGTTTCATGATGGAGACTATGGCTTGGCCCCCAATGCTCTGAAATTGCCTAATTTATCATACTTAACCCACAGCACCATCACAAGAGGGAAAGGAAAGCCCTTTGGCACTCCTTTCCATTCTAAGAAACTCCTACCATAATAGATCACAATAATGTTTGAGGCATATATCATACCTTCCGGTTGTTTCCACTTTTTTCTTATGAGTAAAGAAAAGACAAATAATGAATATCTTGTATCAGAACTTCCCTGTAAACTCTGTTTTTGCTGTTACAGAACTCAGTTACACACCCAAACTGACAATCTTTGTATCGTATATAGGGTTGCCAGCTCCAAGTTGGGAAATTCCTGGAGATCTAGGGGGTGAAACCTGGAGAAAGTGGGGTTTGGGGAGGGAAAGAACCTTAGCATGGCATAATTCCATAGAGTCCACCCCCCAAAGTAGCCATTTTCTCCAGGTGAACTGATCTTTGTGGCCTGGAGACCAGCTGTAATTCTGAGGGATCTCCAGCTACTCCCTGGAGGCTGGCAACCCTAATCGTATACCAAAATGAGAAATTCTGAACATTTCATAAGTAGTGTAAAAGTTAACACATACATTTATCATATTTCTGTGTCAAAAGTTAAAAACTGGGGTGAGGAAGGATTTTGAAGGTAATGTTTCTGGTACTCTTCTGGCATGGTGCCCGCTGGACCTTCTTTACAGAGTTAGCTTGCTATTTATGGTATCACTCCATTTCCTTAGCATTAAAGAAGCTCTGGTATTTTGCTAAGCCAACCAATGGCCTATATGGGTTATAATATATTCCCAACATGGCTGTTTAAATATATGGGCATGAAGCATCCTATGCTACTGATCAAAGGGCTTTCTTATCCAAAATGCAGAAGACACTGAAAGTATTTATTATTTATTTCCATGATTTATAGTCTGCCTTTCTCACTCAGACTCAAGGTGGATTATACTGTATAAGTCAATACAGTCAGTAGGACGGGATATCCAATAAGCAATGCAATAGATTAGGATGCAAAAATTACAACCAAGTACAAATTTGGAACAAAACTGAAGCAAAGCATATGTATTAACATGGCATACTGAATAATTCATAATAGGATAATACATACAGCAACCAATAGTATGTACAGAATAGTGTAGTCCACAGCCTTTCCCTTCATTAAAGAACTCTTCCTGAATAAAAAAAAACTGAAGGAGTGTATGCAAAGACAACAACAGCATTTAGATTTCATGAGAAGCCATGGTTATAAACTGTGGTGTCATTAAATTCCAATTTGTCTTGGCATTCAAATGTAGGTCACCCAAACTCCCAGAGATGCAAAAGTCACACTGCTTACCTACACAAAGAGCCTACCAGTTTTCTAAAATAAGGGCTAAACTACACATTACACTTACCCTGTGATTGCCACAGGGACCCTAAGTGTTACCCAAATAAGAGGTCTCCTTAATTGGTAGGGGCAATTAGCATTAAGGAGGCAAGCAAGAGGAGGTAACTAGGAATCTTCACCAATATTTATGGGGATTATTCCCTTAGAGAACTCTCAAATAAATCAGGCAGATGTTCAACTGGAAAGTTTTTTTTAATTAAAAGAGAAATAAAAAGGGCAACAACACAAATATACATAGTGCACACATAAGGCTAACTAAGAGGAAATTAGTGAGGTGAGGAAAGGAGGAGAAAGCTGTTCAGGGGAAGGTGATAATTACCATACTTGAAGAGCAGAGGTCCGTGGAGGCAACAAAAATGGCAAGCATTTCAGAGGAGAGGAAAACGCACAAATGAATTTGGAGGTATGTAGATGGTCCCAGAATACACACACACAGACATAACTGGAAGCCCAGTTATAGGGCAAGTCATTCCCTGGGGCAAAACTGATATCTTTGCCCCAAAACAATGGCTTAATGGCTCTCTTTGGAGGTGGACAAAGGAGTTGGGAAAGGTTTGATGCTTCCTATCTGAAGTACACTATAGGCGAATATATTGCCTGAGGACCTGGTAAATGTCAGCAGGGAAAAGCTACCAGGTTTGCTGAATAGCTTTGATTAGGGTAAATGATTTGAGGGGAGGGATAGGAAGGCATTGAGGAGCTGAGTCAGAGGCTGTCTGGGACCCTCATTGTTCTAAGTTATGCATCTGCGGGTTGTGGAAGGGGCTGTTGGTCAGCTAGCCACTATGACTCACCTCCTGGTAATTGTTCAGGCTCCTGTTCATTTGACATCCGCTCTGCCTTGGGCCAGGCACTGCCTTGTGCTTAAGGCATATGAGGAAGGGGTTTATAATATCCCATCTATAAACTGCCGGTTCAGCCTGAGAAGGGGTCTAACTGTTAACAGTAGCAGCACACCAGCTGCAAGTTTTCTGTGAGAATTCTACAGAGCCTGTTTTGGTTTGGGAAAATAGCAGCGAGGAAAGCAGGAGCATTCCCTCTCCCCACAGTCCAATCTGAATCAGGCTACTGTGACACTTCTACATTGAGCTTCCACAGGGAACTTGCAGCTGGTGTGATCACATGATCGAGGAGGGTCATCCCACCCACCCACCCCAAAGAGTTTTAGGTATATCTAAAACCATTTCAAGTTTGGTTTTCAGGGCAAGACTACTAGCTTATATTGTGTGCCTTCCTTCTCTGCGTTAGGACTCAAAGCTCAGGAGAGTCAAGCTTGGACCCAGTAAGCAAGATTAGCACCTTCAACCATCTGTGGAGGATGGCCTGTATGTCCAGGAGGGCCTGTAGAACCACCGAGACAGGACACAGCTGGCAACCCAGCTACCAGCAAACCTCTGACAGGTGCCAGGAACAGTGTAATATTTAAAGGTAGCAATTACCCAGTTTATGATCCAGTGTGGAACAAAACAGCATGCTACTCTATGGTACTACTGTACTCTATGGTTCCTACTGTACTACTACTGGACCAGAGGGAAATCACCTCAACAGCCCATTTTAGTGCCAGTTCGCATCATCTTTGAGACACAGCTGCCCTCCATCCTTGCACCAACAACCAATTCTAATGATACTCTTCTTGCCCCAGATCCCACACCTATACATACAAATATCTAAATATATAACAACAACATTTGATTTATATACCACCCTTCAGGACAACTTAATGCCCACTCAGAGAGGTTTGCAAAGTATGCCATTATTATCCCCACAACAAAACACCCTGTGAGGTGGGTGGGGCTGAGAACTCCTAGAAGCTGTGACTAGCCCAAGGTCACCCAGCTGGCTTCAAGTGGAAGAGTGGGAAATCAAACCCAGCTCTCCAGATTAGAGTCCCATGCTCTTAACCACTACACCAAACTGGCTCTCCAGTTTACATATATATGTTTACAGTCTTTATACATGCATGTAGGTCAGAGGGAGACTTGCTGTCAGAGTCACCCCTTAAAACTTGCAGAGAATCAAATCAAAAATCAAAGAAATGTGTTGCCAGGACATTTGCTGCAGATTGACAGACATAACTATTGCTTCTAGAAGCAATATTTTGACATAGCAACCACAGATTGCTATTCTTCAACAAGGCAGCTTTGCTTCAGAAGTCGCTTTTTCCTGGAAACACTTTTCTACTCATTCCCTACCCTTCCACCCACCCCTTTAAATCCATGGTTTCTTTTATAAGCTACCACAATAAACGGCAGAGGGAGGAAGCCACTTGCAGCTTTTAACAGCCATGGCTGTGTGTGTGTTTGATTTATCTCCATAGATTAGTTTGACAGATATTGTCTCGTAAAAAACTCTACAGAACAAAAGAGCCCCCTGCCATTCTGTGAGAACTTGTTATGAGCTAAGTAATGATAAGAAGGAGAGAGGAGACAACCCAGTTTGCAGAAGCTCCAAGACAGATTTTGACCAGTGGCCACTGAAGCTTGGTGGCAAAATGAGAATTGTTCTTTTGCCCGGAAACAATCTGTTTCTTTAATATGGAGAGCACCCTCTCCAGATATTTGATCAAATGCCTTCCGGTTAAGGTTATAGAACAATTTGGGTCAGGCAATCAGGAACTGAAAGCACATGTTTATAAGGCCAAGTTATTAGAGCAGTTCCCAACCACAAGACTGTTGAAAGCCAGCAATACTTACTCATCCTCATAGTAGTGCTCTATTTTGGGCTTGCTTCTGCAGCCATGCAGTCATTTATTTTATTTTATTTTATTTACACCCTATATTTATCCCTAGTGGGGACACAAGGGTCCTTTTTGCACTGGGACTTTAAGCATTTCAGTATCTGTTCTGCTTCTCATGTTTGCAGGAGTTTCACACTTGTAAAGTAGTCAAGGGACGCAGTACCAATGTTTGTCAGCAGTATCCCTGATTTTTTCCCGTGTGGACATACAGCGATGTTATTTTGAATACGTTGCCGAGTTGCATCTGGTCCAATTAATGCCAGTGCAAACTCTATACTCCCCTTCTGCTTCTCTTCTCCCCCCCCCCCCCCGCTTCTTTTCCCCAGGAGCTGATTGGTCTGTGAGGAATTAACCACTCCCATCCTTCTCAGCTCTCTGAACTCCTTTTCCGCCATTTTTATCAGTTAAAGGTCATAAGGCTGCTTTTCCCTTGGCTTACTTTCAAGTATGCAAACACTCAATTTCTTTTCAAAGCTAGGAATGATTCCTAACACTGCTGCTTATTTCCCTGCTGGCTTTAAAAGCCAGGAAAGGGTTAAATGACTGCTTTTCCCTCCCTCTCAGCCATGTTTTGGGCTTTGCCAAAGAGAAAAAGAAACCAAGAGTTTTGCACAGCCCTTTGGAAATGAAGCAGCAGGTAAGCTGCTGGGAGGGGAATGAAGCAGCGGCATTTTAACCCTTTCCTGGCTTGACTTAAAAAAATGAGAGTGGAACAAGCCTGAAAAGTATGTTTTCCCCCAGAACTCTGCCACCAATTGCCTCTCCACTGGACAGGAACAACCCAATCAGCAAAAGGGGTGGGTGGGTTCCAATGCTGCAACATTACTACACTTGCTTAAAGATTTTTTTAAAAGTGTGACATGAATTGCAAAGCCCCGAGGCTATATTCAGGCAGTACAACAAACCGTAATTTTATCAAGCCCTGGTTAACTGTAGAGATGGGCACGAACCACAAAAAAAAAAGAACAATGAGGTTTGTTGTTTTTCACAAACCAGGAACCACGAACTGGGGCAAGTTTACGAACCAGTTCATGGTTCGTGGGGTTTAAATGCCCCTTTCTGGCCGCTTAGTAGCGGCAAGGAAAGGGGCATTTGACAGTTTAAAGGGCCCTTTCTTGCCTTGCAAGAGGCAGATCCCTTTAAACTATCAGCTGGCAGGCAGCGGGGGGGGGCTGCAGCGGCCATTTGAGGGGCAAGAAGGCTGTTTTCAGCCTCCTCCGCCGCTCTGTGGGCCCACACAGCAGCGGAAGAGGCCAAAAATGGCCTCCCTGCCTCTCAAATGGCCACCATGGACCCCCCGCTGCCGCCTGCCAGCTGATAGTTTAAAGGGACCTGCCACTTGCAAGCCGCAGGAAAAGTTTATATGGCCATTTCCCTGGGAAAATGGCCATTTAAACTGCCCCTTTACGACCCAAATGAACCAATAGACCAGTTCATGGAAATGAGCTTCCACAAACAACTGGTTCGTGTGTTTTTTTGGGTCATAATTCGATCCATGCCCATCTCTAGTTAACTGTGTTGTGATGTCAAAATGCAGACACCAGCAAACGAGGATTTTGGTTTCGGGGTCTGTACCTGATTCATCTACCACAGCTTGAACTGTGGGTTGTTTTAATACTACAGTTTGTTGAATAGTGCTCCACCTTATGGCTTCCTGATTATAGGCAGCAGGCTACAGAAGAGGTCTTCCTGTAAAAGAGGCAGAAAGAAGTTGACAAAGTAGGGTTAATTCATAAGCCAATTAATTCCTTGCACCTGTTAAGATAACGAAATTTCACTGCAATCCTAAACAGAGTTACTCCAGTCTAAGTCCATTGAAATCAAGGGACTTAGACTAGGTTAACTCTGTTTAGGATTGTATTGTTTGTTGCATAACCACCAATATTTATTTGACTGGGATTTAAATTCCTGTTAAAGAGTTGGATTTTAGAATACTGAAAGAGGGCAGGAGTCTATTAAGCACTTTCATGTGATAGCCCATCATATGCAATTAAGTATTTAAACCCATGACATGTATCCAATTAGTACATTCTCTTGCCATATCATCAGGGTTAATTTTTTTAGGGTTCATTATCAGAATTTTACAGTTTGCTTTTGTACATATTATATGTACATCTGTTGAAGTATCATTTCATACAGTATATCAATTTTTTTTGTCTACCCATAAAACAGTTTGGACTGGTACCCCTTTTTGTTCCATCTAAAGTTTTAGTCTTAAATCTCCTCAGTAGAAGTACGGCAACACCACAGATATGGCAAAATGCATAAGTGATATTTACAGAATTAAATATCTTATGTGGACAAAAACCTTTAAGTAAAACTGTCAAGCTTTCATAGATGAAGAGTTACATACAGACAGCACTATTTGGAACAGATGCTCATGTGGTTGTGCAATGCTTCAACTTTCGTAACTAAAAAATAGTTTAGAGGTTACTTGTTATCCAGTAAAGACCCACAGAACACAAGTTTTTACAGTGGTATTAAGGAAGGCTAGTCATTCTTGCAATGATATCATACTCATATCTAATCTCTCTTCATTAAAAAAACCCTGTTTTTTCAAAGCTGTGTGTCTATTTCATGCTACTGGATTCCCGAATGAGCAAAGCCTATTAGACTAATGCAAGTGAGCTTAAATAGCCTGCATGAACATTATAGTATTTGCTGCCACCTAGTGGAATAAACTCAAAGCAACTTTAGTATTAAAATGTTGGTTCTTAACAGCTTTAATTAAAGCAGGAGGATCTTTAGAGAACAAATTGAAGCTTTAAAAAAAGAAACTCCCTTTCCATTCAATAGAATATTCACAGCATCTATAGACTATCCACAAAACAAATGCAAGTATAGACTATCCACAAAACAAATGCAAGAAAAATCACCAATGCAGCCACCTAGAGAACCAAAATGCCACAACCACTGAAATCAATTGAGAGATGCCAGTGCTGCATCGAAAAAACAAAACAAAAGTTAGACAAGGTAGACTTTGGCTGGAATTTAAATGTTTGCCAACAATGGAGGTGGGGGGAGGGGGCAGGGGAATTCTACAAGCTGCATGTATTCATAGAATAAGCCACACCTTCACAACTGCCACCCTTACCCTCAAGAGTGAAGACACCTGGAAAAGTGAAGAAGCATCTTGGCAGATGTTGTGCACCATGGGGGGGGGGTATACTCCTCCAGATGCCATTGTGTAGTAAAGACTCAACAATGGGCTGTCTAGTAGCAAAATAATGAGTAGATAAGGCTCAGAAGACCAGTGATGAACAGTCACTTCCCATAGGATATATACAACTAATTGCCAAGGTAACACTATTTGAGGCCCACATCCCCATATCACCACAGTAGTTCATGAAAACTATGATACTCAAATTCATACAACAATACTTGCGGAGGATTACATGCCCAGGGTAAGGCCAATCGGCACCTTGGGGTCAGGTAGCAATTTCCCCCAGGCCAGTTTGACTAGGGATCCTGATGGTATTTTGCCATCTTCTGGGCATAAAGGTCACTCGGTGTGTGCGTGAGGGGGTGGGGAGGAGCTATTTGTGAATTTTCTGCATTGTGCAGGGGGGTGGACTAGATGACCCTAGAGATCCCTTCCAACCCTATGATTATGTCTGCTAGAAATATCAAAGATGAAGAGAGAATTGGTGCAGAAGAAAAGGAATCTTTAATAATTGTACAATGCCTACACATGTGTGCAGCTTTGCCATTTTTAGTACCATTCCTGTCTATACACTTTAACAGAGTCACCAACATGGAGCAGCCTTGGGGCATGCCTGGCTGCAGAACAGTGTTACTCTACTGGGGGCCGGCATGCTTCCCCTTGTAGCTTGTCTAAAACACTCATTGGGACCAGGGTTGTTGCTCGCAACAAGACCCTTGCTGCCCACTCTGGTGATGGGGAAAGCCCCCATGCCTTGGCACAGTACAGCCAAGGGCTGTACAAAGCTCTGATGATGGGGAAAGGTAATGCCTTTTGCTTGGGTGCCAGGGTGTAGCCATACTCAGGGCTGCCACTTGCTGCATCATCACACCTCCCAGTTCTGGCAACTGGGGAATGCCCTGCACACAGACTAGGAGCAATGTATTGGTTCTACATGCCACTACTACTCATGGCCCCAGCAACAGAAGGCCTCAGCCCAAGGCTGCAGTGATCTGCAGTTGACCCTACAATGTCACAGGAGAGCTGGCTTGGTGCCTCTCCATCAAAGGCACAGACTGGTGTCGTAGTCAATTGTCTGTGTATGCCTCATGGGTGAGCCACTCCTTGATGCAACATGCAAGCCCTGTATAAAGTTGCATTGAAAGAGTTGTCAGCCTGCAGGAAGGGCCTGGAGATTTCCAGGAATTACTACTGATTTCCAGACAGAGATCAGTTCCTCAAAGAAAATGGCTACTTGATGGCATTATACCCCACTGAGCTCCTCTTGCTCCGCCTCCCAAATCTCCAAGAATTTTCCAATGCAGAATTGGCAACTTAACTGAAACAAATGGAAATGAAGAGGAATAAAGCAAAACGAAGCTTTTGAAAAGGCAAAGCAAACAATACTGGCATATAATAAAATCATCATCATGTGCTATCAAGTCACAATCAACTCACAGCAACCCCAGGACATGGGCTTTTAAGGCAAGCGATGAGCAAAGGTGGTTTGCCCATTGTCTTCCTCTGCATTGTGACCCCGACTTTCCTTGGTGGCCTTCCGTCCAAGTACTGATCATGGCTGACCCTGCTTAGCAGCTAAGCTCTGATGAAACGGGCTAGTCAGGGCTATTCAGGCACATTAGCATATGCTTAACCATTATGCCAGCAGGTGATATATATGGCAGGTCTGACAGGATAAAGCATTTTGTTTTGAAATTCTACCCGCCCTGCCCCCCTGCTCCCAGATTACCGTACTCTACAATTTCACTCTACTTTTCAAAACTTTCAGCCTCTTCACTACAGTTTAACCAAAATGCTCTTTATTTCATTCTTCATATCCATCTTTCCAGATACATCAAAATGGTTTTAAACTCTGAACAATAGGGAAAATAAACCCTGCTTAAGGTTCAGAAATGAAAAATAAACCACCATAATGAAATACAGTAGTCTAGGATTATAGCTATGAAGGTTGCCAGCCACTGGCTAAGCACATTGGAAGAGGAGAGCAAAAGCAGATATGCTAACTAAAATCCTTTACAGGATGAACATCTATAGCTCTTCTCAGACTTGTCATGGAATACTCAAGGATCATGTGAATGTGAGGGCTTAGTGCTGTGATAACCCATTTCCCTTTGGGCATGTGAATACTGGATAGGACCATCTATCCAGGGCCTAATTTATGTCAAAAAGCACATGGTTCATCATCAAGTGAGCTTCAATGTGGTGACTTTGAAGTTTTGGCTTAGGAAGTGGTAGAGGTGAAAGGAGAGAGGGTTATGCATAGTTTAAGAAAGTGCTTCAGTATTTATTTATGCTACGTGATGAAAGTCCATGAAGTATTTTCTTAAATGCAGATTTCCAAGTGTAGGCAACAGGACCTGGCCCTTCAAAACTAGAGAGAAACTAGCAGGGTTTTTTTCTAGGTCTTTATGGAACCAATTCACATTTGTATTCCTTCAAGGGAACCGGGGGACATTACTCCCATTCAGTCCATGACAAAGATCTCTTCTTACAAGGAACCTGCTGCTGAAACTGATGGAACAGGATCTCCAGAAGGTGTTGCTCACATTTGATACAGATGTCCACCGAGGGCCAATTCATCATGCTCCTGGTGCGAGATGCAAGGGGTGGTGATAAGCAGTGAGGCTCAAGCACAAGAGGCACTCTGGAAGTTATAAAAGGAAGAACCAGACTTATTTTCAATCTCTTTTAAAAGCCTCAGATCCATTCTCCTCTAGGGTCAGAATGTGTTCTAGCTTTAGGTTTTCAGTCAGTAGCTTTATGGAACTAATTGTCTGGAGCTTCTTTACAAACTGTCCCCTTTATATTTTTAAAGACTGCCTTGGCAGGGCTTATTGCACTGAATATTTCACACAGACGTCTTCTGTTCTCAAAACAGTGGGATTCTGGACACTCTCAGACTAATTATGGAGATCACATCAGTTTACCTGTCATGTCTGAGCCCCGTCCATGCCAATTTTGATTCTGTTCTGCTGAACACAGTGTATCTAGCTATAGCTCCATGTCACTTTGCTAGTGTCATAACTCTTCTCTCTCAGGATTTTACAGGTGTTTATCTGTTGGACTGGAACAGCTTCCAGTGTTTATGACCTTGTGCTCATTCTCAGACAGTGCTGTGTCTTGCCTCCTAGTAACTCATCGTGATATCACAAATATGTGAAGTGTTCTCACACAAAGAAAGCACCGAAGTATTGTTTACAGTTGGGAGGGGGGAGAAAGGAGTAAACTAGAAGGGTAAAAGAGAAGTCTCTCTTACATGATGTCATTCCTGTCAACTTTTACTCATGCTGCTTAGATGCCTGCCTTGCTTCTAAGTAGTCCTATGGACCTGTATATGAAACTGATCTGATTTCTGAAAAAAATCCATTTGACTAAGTACTTGTGTCTTACTGCAAATGGACCAGAGATCTGTCTGCTGTATCCTGTCATCCATAGCCTGACAAGTTTGTGCTGCAGTTTGTGAAACATGCACATCACTCCCATAACAAGAGAAACAGATACATCCCTAATAATAATCCCAAAGTTAAACAGAAGTCCCCACTGATCCCAAACAACCAAGCAAGTGACCATTTAACAGCCTGCAGTGAGACTGCCTCTACCACTCCAAAGGCATTACACACATTTGCCTTTAGAAGCTGATATTGAATGCGATTCTTATGCAGGTAGACGACCACATGATGGTTTTCCTCACAGTAGGAGGCTGTCCAGTACTTGAACACAAGAAGAAGCCAAAATCTTTTAAATCTTTTAGTGCCCAGTCTCTTAAGCAGGAAGACCACAACTCTGCATTTTCATCAAATTATTTGGTATTACTACCCCTTTGGAACGGAAAGTGGGTGTCAGGCCTTGGCAAGTAAATCCCCAAGTTCTCCACAGCAATCACACAGGTGATTTGGTTGAAGTAACTTTTATTAGAGATCTATCATGTTCAAGGTGCTCAGACAGTGGAATTGGCAGAAGTGACGTATTGAGGGAAATCATGGTTAGTTATAGGTTAATGTCCCGCCCCCAGATTAGTAGCCCATTGAAATTCTGGCACGAACGCCAGAGACAAAAAGTATCAGAGTTTAGACTATGATAGACAACAATAGCAAGTTGGATATGAAATCATCCCCATTCTCTGGGAAGATACAATTCAGATTAGCTGCATCTGGCCTCAAAGCCATTAGCTACAGTAGTGAAAGTGTTTAACTTCAAAGCAGAGATAATACACTGAACTTCCACACAACCGGCATTGAAAGATACTCGGAACTCTCCATAGTGTCAGAGGATTAATAGGTTGCACATAACATACACATGGCATGTACTGCAGGCAGGCATACATGACAGTGGGATTCTGGAAAAGCTCCAGTTGAATTAGAACGTAGTTCTGAAGGTATACATTATTTGCTGCTAATTCTGGCCTATTGAACTCTTACCTGGAACAATCCCAGTGTTCTATTTCATATAAAAGCTCTGTAATTTTCTGGCCCTGTATGGTCAGGTCTTCTTTGCTGAGTCTTATGATTTTAAAGAAGTTAAGTGGAAGGCGTATACAGGGCCTCACTGGCATGGTTATCTAGATAAGAAAACCATAGCATTTAGTCAACAAGAAAACCAACTGTAAAAAATTGTCATACAGTGCTTTGTAAGTCCTTCATAATCATGGTTTAACTTCCGGTTTGGCTAATGGAGACCTGACGTGGATCCAGGGAGCTGGACCATCAAGAGTGACTGTTTTGGGCAGGCCAGGTGCTCAGATCACCGGCTGCCACTCCTCTACAGGTAGAAGAGGAGCTAGAATGCTACGAGTCCTGGAGAGAGAGTGATCTCGGCAGTGGGGAAGGTCCTGGATATAGGATTTCCCTCATCACCTTGAGGTCCCCTCGGAGAAGGGTGAGCTAAAATCTCTGCAGTACTCTTTTGAGTCATTTGTTTGGCATAAGGTCTCCAGAAACCAAGCTTCAGAACCAGATTTGGCCAATTGGAAATGAAGGAGGCAGCACGAAAGACCCAAATGGAACAAATTGAGGTAAAAGATCTTTATCTTGCTTTCAGACTTAAAATGAGAAGAGGAATTTAATCAAAAGTTAAAATTGTGGACTGAGCTGATAGAACAAGAAAGGAGCAAGGCATCTTGAAGGAAAAATTGAAATTTGATAGACTATAAAGTGTAAAAGAAGTGAAAATAATTTTTGTTTACACATACCTGTGGTTTGGAGAGAGATAGCCAGCAGTGAGAAAAGGGGAGGAGGTGGAGAAGCTGCGGAGCAAACATCGCGAGAGAATAGAATGCAAGGAGAACAGTGAGTGGCACTGCCTAGAGAGGCTTAATCTGGAGAGCAAGAAGAAGGAAGGAGAAACAGCAAGGAAGACCTCGGAAGGAAAACAAAAGAAACAACGCGAGATATAGCAACAAGAGGACAAGAGGAAATGGATACCCACCATTCCGGAAGAGAAAAGGATGAAGCAAGCTACTATAGAGACTCTCCGCCCGATATCTAGTGAGATTAAAATAGTTTGAACTTTTAAAATAAAAGATTAAAAAAAAAAAGATATCTGGGGCGGGAAGAAATCTAGTGAAGAAGTATGAAGAAATTGGAGAAGGAATGGCAGGCTGCCATAGGATCGGCTATAGAATCACTGGGGGGAAAAATTACAGAGGGCTATGAAGGATTGAGACAATCTGTGCAGAAAATGGAAGAGAGCTTAATTAAAAATATAAAGGATTTACTAAAAGCAGAAATGGAGCCAAAGAATGAGCTACAAGTAACAAAGCAGATAACTCAAGAAAGGGAGCAAAAAACCACCGATTTGACACCGAGTTTTAAAGAGGAAGAACAAGTGTTTCAAGATTGTGTGGCAGAAATTGAGTACAGAGCTACAGATATCAAGCAGGGAAAACGCGACATGCTGGAAGAAACAACGCAGAGCGTGCAGGAACAAATGATTGAAGTTTTGTCAGGACTTTCAAAGAAGCAATTACAAGAGTTAACAACAAACATGAAATACAGAACCAACTCCAGTTATGTTCAACAGAAGAAGTTGCCAAGTGATAAGATTGTTCAAGTGAAAGAGAAAGCCTGGAAAAGAGACAAACATAAAATTCAAGTTACAAGAAGGAATTACTTAAAGGACTAAGCTTTTAGCTTTAAGCTACAAGAATTTCTTAGGGGATGGAATTCATGGTTAAAATGTAAAGTTAAAGGAAATTAATGTATTGTCGAAGGTTTTCACGGCCGGAGAACGATGGTTGTTGTGGGTTTTCCGGGCTGTATTGCTGTGGTCTTGGCATTGTAGTTCCTGACGTTTCGCCAGCAGCTGTGGCTGGCATCTTCAGAGGTGTAGCACCAAAAGACAGAGATCTCTCAGTGTCACAGTGTGGAAAAGATGTAGGTCATTTGTATCTACTCAGGAGGGGTGGGGTTGAGCTGAGTCAAAGGAAATTAATAATCTAAGATAAATGAACAAATTGGAAAATATAAAATGTAGAGTTAAATAAGTGAAGTGACAAGAAAATAAGGAGAATAAAATTTAAAAAAAATTTTTTATGGGAGGGTAAAATGTCAAAGTTAAATTTATGTGTAAAAGATACGGAAATTACAGAAGGGATTTTTTGAAGGAATGTTATTAATTTTAAATTAAAGTGTTATCTTAGGGATCAAAATTAAAGTGTTTGGATTCGGAAAATGTAAAAGTTAAATTTATTTGTAAAAGAGATGGAAACTATAGACGGAATGATTTGAAGAAATAAGTTTTTAGTTTCAAGTTAAAGTGCTGATTAAGGGACTGAAGTTAAGTAACTGGTTAGAAACAAATTGTAATAGGTGGAAGATTAGATTTAAACTGTTGTATAAGGGGGAAATGAAAAGATTGATAAAGAAGAATCAATTTATGTGGAAGTAGGGGGGTTCTGATAGAATAAGGGTAGTCTATTGATAATTATAGAAATGTAGTCAGAAACAATAAGTTAGGATTTTACCTTTAGTTATAGGGACAAATGAAAGTAACATAGAGTGAACGATAAGAAATAAAGGAGTCATAGTGCTGTTGGGAGTCTACATAGAAAAGGGGAGAGGGGGAGGGGGTGGGCTGCATATATGAATGTACGGGGAAATATGTTGTGAAAATATTGGTAAAATGTATGTCAACCCATCCAATAAAAATCAAAACCAAAAATAATCATTGTGTTACAGACACTCGGAATGCTAAAACCTTCTTCCAAGGAGATGCTAAGCTACTCTGAGTTATGAGGTGGGAATGGAGATTTCATATACATCTTAAAGTTTTCCAAGTGGCACCTATCTACTGTAATAGTGAGGACCAAAGAAGATATGATAGCATCCAAAGGGCCAACTTGTGGATGCCGCTATCATTTTAAAGCATAAGGAGGTGATTTTAAAAAGCCATGGGTGGTGATGGTGCAGCTGTTTTAGCACTTGTAAAGACTGGGCGAGGGGGAGAGACCTCATCCTGCCATACCACAGCACCCTCTCATTAGGCTTTAACATCAACCGTTGGTCAGACTCAGACCTCTGGACAGTGTCACATCTAGTCTAGCCCTAAGTGGAAATTAGAATAGACTATACATCCTCAAGTGTTTAGTTGTCGTTCTGTGAACCAGGATAGCAAGAGAAGTGATTATATGATGGTGACATTAACAACTCTTGAAAAAAAACAGCAAGTAAATCTATTCCATTAGTTCTCTGAAAGAGAGACAAAGACAACAGTCAAACCAATTTTAATCTAGGTCTTCTGGCTACACGTTTCTCCACCATGTCATCTTGAACAGGCTTTCTCTAAAGCCATTTCATAATGAGATGATCCGATAAATCACTAAGTCAAAAGCTTTAAGCATATTTCATATGCTATGAGTTACAGCTGCTGTCCAGTAGCCATTCAATCCTGTCTACCAGTCCATTTTAATATTGGGGAAAAAGAGAAAATTTCCTTATTTAATATATACATGTGGCACATGTACACAGCCAGTCTGATTTAGAAAGACTGCCACAGTCAAGACAACTACATGCTGAACCTCAAAGTGAGGGCATATGGAACCAAATGAAAGTTTATTTCAGGGTATATCAAGAATGAATTTGGGGATAAATTGTCAATTTTTTAAAAAATAAACTTTTGAATATGTTGGAAGCCAGCCAGCATGCCATTCAGAGCAAGATAGTAGATTGGTTTTGGAAGTCCAAGTACAAAGTATTTAATAAAACTCTTCAAAAGGCTCCCAAGAAGCTTAGCAGCATAGGGACAAGAGGATAGGACCTTTCATGGATTATAGCCTATTGAAAGAGGAAAACATACCTTGATGGAGCAATCTTTACAGCTCACTCTAAAATAAAAGACACAAGTACCTCAGTTGCCATGATATTAATGAGTAAAAAAAGATAACTTCTCACAATTCCTTTATATTATTATTGTGGCTTTGCTACTTACTTTAAATGTTACCATTTAGGGCTTGGCCTACAGGGACACCCTGGCGGGAACTGGGGCCACAACAAGAAAATGCTCCTTTTTCTTAGTTGGAGAGTTGTCCAACCCTGACCCCTTTTGCATTCGCAGTTTAAAGCACCATTTTTGAGCAGTCGCAGTGGCTTTGGCTTGGCACCGATGCTTTCACACTTTCCAGCAGTTTTGATTTGGCCTCTTGTGATTCCTTTCAGACCTGTCTCGAAGCCTCTGTTCAGTTTTGAGCTTTCAGGGCACTGCAGTGCACATCATCTTTTTTTTAAAAAACTTTGAGCATGCATAGTTTCTACATTTTCTACCGACAAGGCCTCCCATGCCCACCCTTCAAACACACACACACACACACACACACTCTTACAAAGGACTAAGGCAAGACTTCAATTTGCACTGCACTTTTTTTTAAAACTCTGAGCATATGTAGTAACATTCCTGCATTACTACATCTTTTGACAGACAAGCCTCCCCCCATGCTGCCCCTTCAACCACCCACCCCCACCCCACTCTTCCCGGGGTAAGGCAGGACTTGCCTCCCCAGGGATAAGGCACGGTGGGGGGGGAGCAGACTCATACACCTCTGGCTCAACTGAGATACACCGAGCTGGGGCTTGGCTGGGACGGCCCTCTCCTGCTACGCAGCCGGGCTGCAGAACATGAGAGCCACTTTGTCCGAGCCCCAGCTCACTGCGCTGCCTCATCTGAGCCCCTGCTCAGCTGAGTGTGCAGCGAGCCAGGGCCAGGATGGCGACTCTCCTGCTCCGCAGCTGGGCTGTGGAACACGAGAGCCGCCTCGTCCGAGCCCCCACTCACTGCGCTGCCTCATCCGAGCCCCGGCTCAGCTGAACGCACAGCGAGCCAGGGCTTGGATGAAGCAACTCTCCTGCTCCACAGCCAGGCTGTGGAGCTGGAGAGAGGGCGCCCAGATTAGTAGCCCATGCAGTCAAGCCCCGGCTCGCTGCATGCTCAGCTGAGCGCACAGCTGAGCCAGGGCTCAGATGAGGCAGTTCTGATGAGGCGGCCCTTGTTCTCCGCAGCCTGGCTGCAGCACACGAGAACAGCCGTCCCAGCCAAACCCTGGCTCAGCGCATCTTAGCTGAGCCAGGGGTGGGTATGAGTTTGCTGCCACCCACCGTGCCTTACCCCTGGGGAGGCAAGTCCTGCCTTACCCCGGGAAGAGTGGGGTGGCGATGGGTGGCTGAGGGGATGACATGGGGGAGGCTTGTCTGTCAGAAGTTAACAATGCAGGAACGTTACTACATATGCTCAGAGTTAAAAAAAAAACATGCTGTGCAAATTGCAGTCCTGCCTTACCACAAAAGTGGGGTGGGAGTGGGTGGTTGTCAGGAGGGCTGCAGAGCAGCCCAAAAAAATGGCGGAAAAATAGTTCAGAGAGCTGAGTTCAGTGGGTGTGGTTAATTCCACACAAACCAATCAGCTCCCAGGGAAAAGGAGGAGGGAAGTGCTGCAAAACATTCACATTGGGATTAATCGGGTAAGCCCCACCTGGGCAGCCAATTAAAAATTAACATCAGAATACATCTGCAGGGAGAAAAATTGGAGTAATGGGGAAGAAGAGCAGCACTGTGTCCCATGACTAGCTTGCAAGTGTGAAACCCCTACAAACATGGGATGCGGAACAGGTACAGGCACGCTTTAAAATCCTAGTGCGAAAAGTATCCTAGTTAGAACCTAAAGTGCTCCTACCTGAGGGCAGAGTCAATTCTCAGTCTTCCAACATAACCTTAATCCTTATACATCCAATGAAATATTTGACTGAAGGCTAGTTAGCCTAAATTAAACTTACAAGATCATATCAAGAGTTTTCCACAGCTAGGTCTTGGTGACCCATGGTCAGTAGTAGCGCTGAACCATTCTTAAGATATTCACTTTCACCTTGATTGGAATACAAATCTTAGGTATAATGGTTTGATAGGATATTAGAAGTTGCTGTGAACTATTTCATCCAGTCATAAAAAATTCAAATCTGCTTACCTGCTACAAAGATGACACATGTAAGGCCATATGAAGAACTCATTATGACAAGCAAGACACATCTGTAAGGGGGTGGGAAGTAACATGTTAGTTCTCTAGTTTTTGTAGTACAGGGTGTCAAAATATCTAGACGTTCTAGTTCTGTTTAACATGACAATACTTTGATAAGTAGCATATTCTGTATTTTAATTCCCATTGGTTTCTCTGTAATTTTTACAGATGACTCTGAAAAGGATCACTTCAGGGCTGACGATCTCTCAGTCCCAGTGGGTAATCCAGCAACAGCACAGACACAGTTTTAACATGTGGTAAGTGAAAAGGGAAGCTTCATCTAAAAAGGAGTAGGAAACAACAACTGGGTTTGAAACAGGCTTCCCGTTTGCCTGTTTCAGGCAGAAGATTGCCGAGCAGCCCTCCCACTGCCCTTACATCTAGGCCAGCAACCGAAACAGTGTGTGTGGAGTGTGTGTGTGTGAACATGATGTAACACTGATGTGTTGCACAATATCCAGGCCATGAAGTCAGCCAGACATCATGTCCACCTTTTACCCTGCCCCGAAAGTTCCTGGGGGTGCCAGGCATTCCTAGTTCCTAATTCCTTTAACTAGGGCTTGAGTTTACCAGCAAGAGTTCACAAAGATAAATTAAAATCCAGCATTAAATATCCAGCCCAGAATAAAAACAGACCACTGACATTTTAACAGTTATTATTTTAACCTAAAATAGTATTAAAATATTAATCCCTTAATTAAAAGCCTGAATGAACAGAAATGTTCTGGCTTGGCACCTAAAAGAAAGTCACAGAGGCACCAGGTGAGCCTAAAGGGGAAGGGCACTCCACAAGTGTGGCAAGTCAGAGCAAACTGGTATTTTAAGTCTAAACAGGGTAAATTTTTTTAGGACTAATTTTGTAGTCAAGAATTTGGAGGCTTAAACAACATAATCAAGTTTACAAAATAAGGTGATACTTCCTGAGGAAACAGAAAAGAGTTAACCATGTTCCTTTGAAACACCTGTGACCTTGAAGATATCCTGGGACTGTCTCTTTGGCAGGAATCCTTTATTTCAGCCACATGTTCTGCATATCTTGCTCCCATCAAATCTGCAATGGTTGGAAATGACCACTTTGTAGATGTCTTCCGATTGCAGCTAGACAACAGCTAGGAATGAAGCCATGAAATTACAACTTATTTGCCATCCTTTTTTAAAACTGAAACTGAAAGGTGCCCTCTTGTATTGGGTTGCAACAGGATCTGATTATTTTGAATGTAGTTGGAGTAGCTTGTGTGCTCTTTAAGCTAAGCATTCTAGAGCATCTAAGCAATTTCATCTGTACATTTAACAGACAGATTGAGGCCAGCTCCAAGCCGGCATTAACAGACAGGTACTATCCTTGAGAGAATTTCAAAGAGTTTCCTAATCAATTATGTGGCTCTCGAAAAGGGCACTATGTGCTGTGTGTCTACAGAGCCTGGCATATAGCCTTCCCAGATGCTCTAGTGTTTTTCTTACCATTCTTTACGCTGCATTTTTTTTCAAAGTCTGCAAAAAACCCTAACAAAATTAAATGTTTAGCAGTTTCAAAAATGGTAGGAGTGAGAAGAAAATGAAGCAAGCATCTAAAATTTCACTTGGAAATATACGTAACGAAAGCATTCATTACTGGCTAGATTCATACTAAACAAGCTTTACCCAAATGTCAAAGAGTATTCTAAAATTTAGTTTTGCAAGGGTTTACTTCCCAACCTAGACACATATCAAGTTTTGTAGAACTTAGTTCAAGAGCTATACACATTTTGACACTTGGAGGCCTCTGAAGAAATAAATTGTTAAAACTGGTGTGTCATTACGATTAGTGAGAGGAGGAAAGGGGAGGAACAAGCACGTTACTTATGAAGAAGTATTCCAAAGCTGCAAACCCCTCCACCAAAATTGCATATTGCAAGGAAACTGGACCGCAATCAGTACGTAATTATTGTTTTCATTACAGTACCCTATGTAAAGAAAAAAAATACCTTAACTTCTGGGTCTGACTGGATGTAACTCAACCTTGGCCTTTTAGCTTTTGAAACAGTTATCTCTGTGCCAATATTTTGGTCGAGGAAGGTATCACAAGGAATATTCAAGGAGGGCTTGCAAAAGTCTTCTGAAAAGCCACAGAACACATCGTAAGACCAAAACAGGGTACATGCAAATCAGTATTCAAAGTTTCTCTTGAGTTAAGGTTGCAGTAGCAAACCTGAATCAATTCCTCAACTAAACATAGAACACTCATTTGGTAAAAGCCTGGTTCAGACTGGCTTTGCTTCTAGTGGTCCAATCTTCCCTTCAATGTCTCTCGAGAGAAGTTTCATTCTATTTCCTCTCACATTCTGGAATCTAGTATTTGCTCGTTCAGGTAAATACCACAAATATATGCAGTGCAGCAGCTATTCATCAGCACCTCACCCTCTGTCCCCGCCTGCACTGCTGCCAGCCTTCTCAAACAAGATTCCCCATTAGGTTTTGGAGAGCTCTGGAGCCCTATGAACATTCAACTGTACAGCTCTATTTAGGACCCCAATATTAGTGATCTTTCTGGAATCTAATCCTTTTGAGATGATCATCATCCTATTTTGGTGTCATATGCCTAATGTGTACAAAATAGGCATTTGCACAAGGAAAAATGCCAGCTACTGTAAGATCAGTTAACAACAATGTCATTTTGGCTCAGTTCTACATGCACCACTTGATTACTGGTAGGTAAGCCTGAAGAGACTCCATTGGAAGAGAATGTGAGAAATTATGAGAACTGATACCTGTGATAGACTACTTACATATGCATGTCATCACTGGACATTGCAGTGACAAAAAGTATATTGTGAACCAGAACCTTTAATGTTGTTTATCAAACTACTGTACTGTCATCACCAAAACATCTTCCTAGTTCTGAAAGTTTTGAGTCACCAATAAAAGATGCTAAAGAGCTAAATGTAGTTCATGTATGCAGACCCAGCTTCTTTCCTTTACAGTTCTTAAACGGAACCATCCTTAACAAAGGGAGAACTTCATCAAGTCCTACATTGAAGGTGCCTGCTATTTCTTTGTATGTTCAACCATTTGAACTATTTATAATTACTTTAATAGTTTACATCTATGGTGTACCTTTCTCTTGGGTTTTATTTCTCTGTGCAGACACTGGTCGAAGCTTTGGGGGATTTTTCACTTCCATCATGAGCTGATCATGTAGACTGGGTTCTTGGCAGACTCTCTCTTTCAGTTGCCTTGTTGATACCTACAGCACAAAGTGAGATTTGTTACAAAACTTGAGAAGCCATCATATGCCAATGCTGGTGTAGTAAGGTACTGACAGAGCAATCCTACATGGAGTTACCCACTTTTCTGCCTATAGATCAGGGGTGGCCAAACTGCTGCTCAGGAGCCACATGTGGCTATTTTGTGGCTCCCAGAGGACTCTGAGTATCGCTGTGGCCATACATTTTATTTTAGTCTAGTTTATTTCCCTCCCCTCCTTTCTTTCCACGTCTTTCCCTCCCTTTCCTTCTTACTTTCCATGCCTTTCCCTCCCTTCTCTCTCTCATTCTCTCTCCATGTCTTTCATATTTTCAATATAAATGTTGGGGTTGCCAGATGACTCAGAAAATATCTGGGGACTTTGAGGGTGAGCCTAGCAAGGATGTAACTTCACTTTTGTGATATCACTTCCAAGTCAAAGCTTCCAAGCCACCCTTCTGATGTCACTTCCAGCATATTACACCAAATCTCCACCCCTTCCTGTGATGTCACTCTCAGGACATTCCCCCAAACCTACCTCCTCATCTGAAGTCACTTCAATGCATCATGTCTTGTGGCTGTCAAACAGCTCTCAAACATCTGATGTTTATTCTATATGGCTCTTACATTAAGCAAGTTTGGTCACCCCTGCTATAGATGTCAATGAATTTAGAAAGGTCTAATTCGGCTTAGGTGAAGCATTGTTACTTCAGCTGTAAACAGACGAATGTAGCTGATATAACGTCGTGCTTAAATGGAAAGCCAACATTTAAAAAGCCAACTAAGAAATGGACTCAGTACATTGAAATGCAAATAAAGATCCTTGATCAAGACACCGTCCTTCAGGCTTCCCCGTGACAAAATACTGCTGTTCCTACAATGGGGGGAAAATTCTCCACAATAAATGGCTGCATTTATATCCTACTTTGCCATTGATTACTCTACAGCTAATACAATTACTGTGACACAATGTTTTGTAAATAATTTTTTATATACACTCACTGCAGATGGAAGACAAATTTCAAGAGCTAAATTTGACAATTCCCATGGTTACTAATGATGGGGAGAAGTCAAGAGATGGCTTTCTTAGCTGTTCCCTGTGTTTCTGACACATGAACATCTAGAAGCATAGCTCCCCCAGAAATAAGCAGTGGTGCATTCCTTATTCTATAAACAAATATCAAAGTATGACATTTTGGGCACCCTCCAGCCCTGAATTGCTATCTCACTATTTAGTCAAGTACTTTACAGAATACTTTGTATACCGTTGACACAGGTGGTATCTTTATACTTTCAAACACAAAAAACCCATACCAACAGTAAGGCTCAGGTGTGTTTTGGATAGAAATTTAGAACACACATTTTATCCCTATATTCCAATATTCACACTAAGAATACTTCAAGCAAGCTATCAACATTGCTGGCAACAAAGCCTGCCAACAGTACCACAAGAATAGTGTGCATGTAAGGAGAAGCATGAGCCAAGTGTTACTAATGGGGTGTCACCCATCTGTTCCATCCAAGCTTTTTTAATGCTGTGCTCCTATAAGCCGATATTTAGTGTTTTTTTTAAAAAAAGCTGTTGAGTTGATACAAGTTGGTAGTAGTTAAACACGGTAAATATTTGTGTGACAAGGCTGTTTTTTTGAGAGGGATATACCAGTAGGTCGCCAAAACTGCTCATTTATAGAGTAGCTTTACAAAGCACAGCTCAAAGTAATACACTCCAGCAGATATTAAAAACAGGTACATAATAAAATAAGACTATCATGTGCTTTCAGACCATGGACTAGACACATCAGTTTGAGGAATGTTTACAAGTAGAGACTGGATTTAACCAAGTTGATGCTTAGAGGGTGTGAAGACAAAGCTCTGCTAGCTACCCAGTATTACTCACCTTATGAAGGGTGTAGTGCTTATTTTTGATATCATTTACCACTGTGTTGTACAGAGAGCAGGCACACTGTTTTGGAGGAGTCTTAGGCTGTGGGTGCTCCACAGCCTTGCGGAGCCTTGCACCCTTCTGCAAACCACCAAGTACATCTTGCCACAAACCAGCCTGAAAAAAAGAAGCCCCAGTCAAATCCAAGATGGTAGCTAGCATTTAATTGACTGCTACAATGAAAGTGGTATAGATTCAGGAAACTGCTTAGAGTTCCTTTCTTAAACCAGCTCTGCATTGTTGTAGATACAAGAACATGTATGAACAGGTCCTCACCTGAAGCACCCATTAGAGTCAAGCTATAACATTTGCCTTAAAAATGCAGAGTTTATTAAAAGACAAAAAGACTATTCTAATCTGCATACAGAGTGATCAGTCTCTTACCTGATGAAAAGGGGAGGAGTCATTACTGAACTACTCTGGTATGAAACTAGTGAGGGCACACAAATACCCAGCATTTATGCACAGCACTGTAGATGTGACAGTCACTGAAGGCATGCAGTAATAATATCAATAATAATAACAGCAACAACAACAACAACAACCATGTGCTTATATGTTTTGCTATCTTCCAGGCATGGAGTAGGGGTCACTGGGGCAGTTAGGGAGGGGAGAGTTGTGAATTTCCTGCATTGTGCTGGGAATTGGACTAGATGACCCTAGAGCTCCCTTCCAACCCTACGATCCAATGATTCTATATATCAGGACAGATTAGTGCCACACTCAGAGTGGTTAACAAGTCAGTGTCATTATCCCCACAATAGACCCCTCTGTGAGGTACATGAGGCTGAGAGAGCTCTGACTGACCCAAGGTCACTCAGCTGGCTTCATGTGGAGGAGTAGGAAATCAAACCCTGTTCTCCATATTAGAGTCCTGCTGCTTTTAACCACTAGGCATATATAGGTATAGCACTGCAGAAGCTGGCCGACTCCCAGGCTACCTGGTATTTTAGAGTGCTTGTGTGGAAGCTAATGACAAGGTAATGGGAATCACTCAGCAGCTTTTGGAAGAAAAGATCCTAAAAGTTACAGGAGAAGAGATACAGAAGAGCTAAAAAGCTGGTGGGTGTTCAAAAGGTAATGAGACCAGAGAGTTTGAACTGGAAGGTATGGTTCAACCTTGAGGGAAGGCATTTATTTATAGGAATGTATTTACTCTACTAGTGCTCTACTTTAAAGACAAATATTTCAAAGACATTCACTTCCACAGCTGAGGAAGGTTGACAGTGCACATAAAAGATGAAAGTGGTATGTAACTGGGACAACTTTGGTTGATAAATATGCTTTGTGTTTGAACATTTTAAATGGAAAACTTGGAACATGAAACAAGCCAAACGGCTATCCCTACCCAATCATTAGCCTTCTGTCTTGGACAGCAGTCTTCCACATCCATTCTTCCCAAATACTGAAAGAGATCAGAACACTTTGTCATTTGTTTGTTCTACAGAAGCAGCTAGACCATGTGCCTTCCTAACCACCATGCGACTTTTTCCCCTACACCAAAGAAATGTTCTAGCAGAATGAAAATGTTGAGATGGAGACAACAAGCAGACACTACATCTGCATCCTAAAATACCTCTTTGCAAGTCTGTATAGTCAACATGAGCTTCTGAAGTTCTATATACTCAGCAAAGAGTACTCTGCAGATCACTGTGTAATGGTCGGCTGCTTCAGAAGGCCTGAGAAAGTGATCTTCACAGATCTAAAATGGCAAGACAGTAGTTAGCTGTGTTTAAAGGATTTATAATAAGGCAGAATACAGAGTTCTAAAGATTGTTCATGGACATCATAAAAATGAAAGAGGAAGAGAACAGATATCACAAGGATCCAGACTGCGAGAAGCAGAGCTTTCTCATGTTGTGCTGTCTGTTGGTTAAAAGACAGGCATGAAGTTAACAAGCTACTAATAACTCCATCATTAGCCTTTTATTTTGGAAAGCAAACTTTTTCATCCATCTCAGAGAAGATGCTGTGCATCTTAAAACTTTAAAACATCACCCACCGTTCATTCAGATTGATAGGACTGCGCTCAACAAACATATCTGAAATATGTGCATGGTACATATATTATTTTGTTCCCTTTGTTTTCTGTCCAAGTACTACTGAGAACACATAATACAACCCAAATGTGTTCTTCCCACCCCATTTTCTCTTGTAAAAAGCTATTGTAGTTTTCCAGCACAAGCCATTTTTCCTATTCTAAATCAGAGAATTAGGCATGGCAAGAATGAATGACTAAACATGTAGCAAGATTAAAAAAATAAAAAGGGGGAAACAAAACCTTGATGACATCCTGGAATGTAACTGTTGGCTCTGTTGCATCTAGATTCAACTTCAACATGAAGGATATTAGCTGCTCCAAGGACTCACTCAGTTCTCTCTCCATATGGCTCTCAATTCCCCAGTCCAGAGCTTTATAGACCAACTTCCCCAATAGTTCTGTAAGCTATAAAGAAAATTCAGGAAGACCCTATTAATTCAAAGACCCGAAATCAAATTAAGGCATAAATGAATTATTTGCTAGGTAACCAGTTCCACAGAAACTCTCAACTATTATTCTTTCCTACACAGAGAACCACAATTTCATCCAACCTTACAGGACATGGATAGCATGAGTGAATAGGATACAGCAATTCCAGAATTTAGATTTCTGTCCATAGAAACAATTACTTGCTCATAATCTCTGATAAAAATAGGAAGCAAAGTAAGTTTTATCAAGCCACTTTCATTGACCACCCACAAGGAGCAGCAGCATTACTTCCTTTTGTTCTAACATGCATCACTACTGATTTCATGTTTCTCATCTTCCTACTCTTATTCCTGGAGAGTATGAGTCAACCATAACATGCACAAACTGCCGAGTTTGACATTAAAGCATGCATTCCTATTGTGTTGCGTACCCTACTATGGTTTGATAAGACTATGCTACTACACCCACACTGGGAAATATTATTGTACTTTTAGATGAGCAATCTCCCTACTCTCTCACCATGAAGATCTCCATTCCATTTATCTGCATTGCCAGTCTCAAACTGATATTTCTTCTAAGGATGTGATTGTGTGCTCAGCCATGAATATCTAGCCCTATTAGATTGCTCATAGGTGTCCCAGGATTTTGCCCAGCAGTGTACTTCATTGTAGAATTCAGTTTGTTTCTGGATTTCTAACATTGTGCTTATGGTCATTATGATATCTGCCAATGTATTTCAGATTCCTACTTGTTCTTTCTTCAAAGTGAAGAGCCAGTCATAGCTTCCTTACACTTTGCTGGAATATGAGATACTTACATTAAAATCCTAAGCAGAGTTACTCCAGTTTAAGCCCATTGGTTTCAATTAGCTTAGACTGGAGTAACTCTGCTTAGGATTTCACTGTGAGTGTCTCTACAGGGGGCCCTCATTAGGAAACAACTACTTACATCTTAAAAGGGTACTTGGCATGGAACTGCCCAACATTTTACAAGCAATCCCCATTCCTATAGCTTGTTTATGGCACCTATTACACACTCTCAAAATTTGAGAAATTCCTACTGGTTAAACAAGGCTGGAGCTCCCTGCTCTAGGCAGTCTGAAGAGAACTACTGATAGCATGCTTAAATGGATAGACCCAAGAATATTAAGGTTATGTTATCCAAACTAGAATTGTACTTATGTAAAGAGAACTCAGTAAAGGAGCATTCCCACCGAGTCCTTGACATCCAGATGGGGCTTCACTGTGGTCTAATTATTCACTTGGACCCAATATACACCTTCAACAACACTAGCAAGATGACAATGTATTCTTTCATTAACAAGTAACCACAGTAAAGTACCTGGGTCATAGTCAATCTGCACAGGACCTGAAGCTTAGAGTATGGGACACGTAATTGTTTAAGTCTTACCTTATCTTCCAGTCCTTCATTTTGCTGATGAGTCACGTAACTGTCTGGAAAAAAAACACAGATTTGGCCCCTATAGCCATACTAGGATATGAGCAGGTGTGGCCAACCTCCAGATGGGGCCTGGAGTTCTCCCAGAATTACAACTGGTTTCTAGACAACAGAGATCACTTCCCCTGGAGAAAATGGCTGCTTCAAAGGATGAACTCTATGGCAATATGCCCCACTGATGTCCCTCCACTCCCCAAACCTCAGCCTCCCCCGGCTCCATCCCAGAATTTCCCAACCTGGAATTGGCAACCCTTTACATAAGTAGAAAAGGAAATTAGCAAAAAAAACCTTAAATCAGTTTTCTCAGTTTACTACATGGATACACAATGCAGACTTGATCAGGATTCACCTAAAAGATTTCCTCTCTGTTTTTAAGCATTTTTAATTTGGAACATCCAGCCTGAGGAAGCATTCCAAAGAGAAAGAATTCCAAAGCTCGCAGTCTGATGTGTCATTTGGTTGGCTCTAGAAAAAGGTACTGTGGTTTGTGTTGTGATTTTTTATGGTTTCACTAACTTGTGAACAGTTAGGTAAGAAAAAATAATACAAATTCAGAGCTGCCGATTAATAATTTTATTACCAAAGATCTCCACCCCACCCCCATCCAACAACTTAAAGCCTTGCTGATAAAATTGACCACCTACAGTTCAAACATAGGCATAATTACTCAGAAATGAGTACCACTGACTCAGCCAAGAAAGTTCTGATTAGCACTGCAGCCTTAGCAAGAGTTATTTGGCATTAGTTATTTATCCAAGAGATTTTGGTCCAGGAGCATCTGAAAGACCAAAGAACATTTCCAGGATGTAGGCTTCTGAGAGCGTGATGAAGGAAGCTTGACTCTCATACCATGGAAATTTTGCTAGTCCTTAATGTGCAACTGGAGTGAAATCTTACTGTTATACTGCACACCAATATTGCTACCTCTCTGCAACTCCTTTTTTAACTAAAGTATTTATCACTAAGGAAGCCAAATATATACTAGTAGAACTTACTTTAGGAAAAATATGCTAAAAATGACAGTTTTATGGAAAGGACATACAAGCAATAATGGAAAATAAACTTGTAGACATAAGAGATGAACATAAATAGCTTCCCTTAACATTCTTACCCCCAAAGCTTTGATGTATGGTGAAGGACACACTGCCATCAGAATGGATATAAAGATTGTCAATATCATTCAAGACGATAGTCTGCAACATAGAATCTCCTCCTCGAACTACTAGCTCTCTCATTTTACAACAACATTGGAAACAAATAGCCCATGCTTGTTCTTCACTTATAGGCTGTTCATAATATTGTAGAAACTCAGCTAATGAGACCATAACAAGGTCTTTTTTATAAAGCTTTCTAGAAGTCCGTCCTCTCCCTCTTCCCATTTTTAAGAAAGCTGCTGTGCAGACAGAGAAGCAATGCACCCTTGAGTCATACAGCTCCAAACAAGCTTCAGGTGTTGCTCTTTAGAGGGAATGCAGTTGCTTTTTCTTAAAGATGTAGTAACCTCTTTGTGCATTGTACTACTGTGAGCTGAATACCACCACTACATCTAACAACAAACTGTGTTGCTTGTGTCAATTGCAAAAGTGGCAAACCTCAAGTCAGGCTACGGGGTTCTGTTAATACAGGGAACACACCAAATATGCTGAAATCTTTGTAAATTAACCAAAAGATCCGAAGAAGGTTGAGCATGCTTCTGGAGGCACAAATGTTGAGGGCAGTTGTACCAATTAAAAGGGGGGGGGGATTTCTTGAGAATCCTGTAAGGAAACACTTGCATATAGAGAGGAAATTTCCCAGTCATATTCTCTTGCCCCATGATTTCTCATGGTTCCCCAGCATTGACATACATGGGCCGCATATACTCCATCTGTAGGACATAGGGAAATGTATAGTACATTTATGATATGGTACTAGTTTATTAATTGCTACTTCTGAAGATCACCCGTAGTTTTTTGGTCTAACTCTAATTCTCAGCTCCATTTTTAAGTGTTACAATCTGCAGCCATGAACTTTCCATCATGTCGAATATCTTGCTGGCTTCTTGTTTAATTTTGCTAACATCCAGTATGCAGAAAACCACATTTAAACCTACAGTCCATCTTTTACAGATGCATACCAGCAGCAAGAAAGAGGCTAAAACAACTTTAAGTGTAATTTGTGAAATTGGTCCTAGTGTCCAATCACATACTAAAAGTAATCTTATGACATTTTAATGATTAACAAATGTATTGTGGCAGACGCTTTTATGGACTAGATTTCATTTCATGAGATATATGAAATGTCCTCAGTTGGCAGAGAGAGGGAGAATAATAAACTCTATGCCATATATGTTATCTGCCTGCTGATATATGCTGTTGCCAGATGAGGATAGATTTCACACATTTGATGAAGTGCATCCCTGTGCAAAAGCTTTTTATATTGCCATAAAACTCTCCATCTCTTTTAGTAATTCCTTTTATAGAAAGAAGTTCCCAAAGCCCAAAGCAAATGACACGTAATACTTGTAATTAAAACGGACTACAACACCACAAATCAAATTGCAGGCTTCCACGTTATCCTAAAACCCCTCATCACGCTGGATGCCGGGGAAGGGGTAATGATTCAAGCCATGATCTTAAAAATTCCTTTTGGAAACCCTCTACCCGCCCCGCCCCCCCCCCCCCCGAGTTCTGAAGAAGTGTGTTTTGCGTTTTTTGTTTTGGACCAACGCAGCCGCCTGCCATCGCAAGCCGACGTGTTTACTTAGAAAGAAGGCCCCCTGAGTTTAACAGCCCTTCTTTCCAAGAAAAAGCACCTCAGCCTGCAGCCCTGAAAGAAACACCACAGACTTCAAAGCCCACGCCGATTGCCTTGAACTCCCGCCTTCTGAGAGGAAACAGCCACGCCTCCCGTTGTATCCCGTCTCCCCCTAGTGACTGCTTGGTTGATGCCTCCAATGGCCTTCTCCCGCACCTTCGCGGTGATTTGGTTCAGTCCGAGCCCTCCTTTCGGAAAAGATGGCGGCGTCCAGAGGCGGAGAGGCGGTATGGAATCGGCTGGAAGTGGCGTGGCCCGCGTGTAGCGGTACGGTAGCCGTGTCAGCCCAACATTCTTCAGGTGAAAAGCATCGAGGCGAGGGCGAGTTGACAGGCAAAATGTTTGCTGTTAAGTTTATAATCGTGTGAGTTGCTTGCCGTCAAGCAGGCCACGTTTGTCACGTGCTGGGTTTGTATCCTGCAGTCTTTGGAATTTAACAGAGAGATACTGTATATTTCAGGAATTTGGGGTTCCAATCGCAGGCAAAAGTTAAGCATTTTTAAGTATCGTTGATTGTAAGAGAACAGAAGCAACATTCCTGTTCGCATTTACTCGAGAGTATGCTACGTTGGCATTAGTGAGATTTGTTTTTGCTTTACCTTTTAGTAAGATCTCACTGCGTCTCTCTCTAGGTGAAATCTTGAATTCTGAAAATGGGTTTTAAATGATTCTTTGAATCCAATCTGTTAACTTTCCAGGTTTTGACTTTAAAAAAATGTTGGCTTTCAGATAGATTTGAACTTCCAGGAATTATGGGAGCGGGGTTGGGGATGGAGCTTGTACTGTATTTATATAGTAAATGTTTTGTTGGACTGGATTGTTTTGCAGTTGTGTACAAATGCCTAATTTTTTTTTCTTTTTAGTGAAATGCCTTTCAGCTGTTATGAAGAGGTGTCATGTTGTCAACAGCATTCTAAAAAGTAAAGCTGTGGTTGCAGAAGGAAGAACCTTGCATGCCATCTTGTATAATTTCCACTACCAAATGAGTCGCCATAGGCCGTATCGGTCCCTCAAACAGGTCAGAAAGTAGAAATGGCATCAGGATTTATTTAGACAAGATGACTAGAAGAATTTTTTACTTTGGACCTTGGGTTGTCAGTCACCACTTCTTCACAGCCTAGGGCACACAGTCTAAAGAGCGATATCTCCCCATATGTTCCTCTGCAACCACTACGGTTTGGTTGCCACCTTATAGTTGTTCTCCCACTTCAAGTGACCTGCTTGGCAAATTAGAACCCATTCCTTGCATGTAGTGGCTCCTACCTTGTGGAGCAGGCTTCTTGAGGGTACTACCTTTAAAAGTTTGTAGAGGGTGCTGTAAGATAATTATTTATAGTCCCCCTTGCTCATTGAGACTCAAGGCAGATTACACAGCATAAGTCTATATGATGCAATATACAATGGCTTTTAATTGGCTTTATATTGCAAGCATTTTCTTGGGGAGAGATGTAAATGGAGTTTCTCTGTATTTTGTATATTTTTAATGTTTGAAATTATAAGCTGCCTTGAGCCACAGGGGAAAGATGGGATATAAATATTTTAATAAACAAATGTACCAAGGATGATGAAGGCAGTAAGTGTAATTTGAGGTGAGTAGCCATGTTAGTCTATAGTAATAGAACAAAATTTGAGTCCAGTAGCACCTTACAGACTAACAATACAATGGAAAATTTTGTTGGGCTCTAAGGTGCTACTGGTCTCAAATTTGTATTTATAGAATATTTAACTCTAGCCTTGTTTATGTGCCATAGTGAACATACCTACATCTGTTAGAAAGAACCAACACACATTCACTTTGCAATTGAAACGGATTATAACCAGGAGAAATATTTGGGGTTGTATCACATGTTCAGCAATGTGTGCTTGAATGTAATATGAGAAATATTTGGCCTTATTATGTGTGTTTGCTGCAACTTGTGAACAGGACTTTTGTTTCATCCCAGTATGTTTTTTTGGCAAATTTGTGTTTGTGTTTAAATAAAAAATGATAAAGTAGCTCTTCAGTCCCTCTCATCTTTATAATGACATACATTTTGCCAGTAACAACAATGCTATTCCTTTTATTTATACTTAATTGCTTTGCCATAAAATAGAAAGCTTGTCACTCAGGCATCATTATTTATATATGCTGAATCACCAGATATAAAAGTAAAGACTTTCAAAATTAAAAGTTTGTTTCTGAAGCTAATCAGCCAAAGTATGTGTAAATATGTCCCCCCCCCCCCTGCTATTTCAGGTAGAACAATGTTTGAAGCGTTTACATCTTATGAATCTGGAGAAGTCAATTGAAAAACTTGTTCACTTTGGCTCCATGTAAGTAGGATAAACTATGTTGAATCCTAAGCAGGACTGTTTGGAAGTAAGTCCCATATTATCAGTGGGACTTACTCCCAGGAGAGTATCATTAGGGCTGCAGCCTCTGTCTGTGGTTTTATAGCTTGCTGAGCAATAATACTTCTTGATGAATAGATGTATGGTGGTGTAAGATTGTGAACGCTTTCGAAATTACGCTTAGCTGTTCAGTGGAGAGTAAAGAGATCCATGTAGATTTAAATCTTCCATTAATGGAAACTGATGCCTACAGAAGATAAGTATTCTTCTGTAGCAATCTATTCTATCCATCTATTTGTGGTTTTAACTGTATGAACTGATGTGTTTTAATATGTTGTAATCCGCCCTGAGCCCTTCGTGGGGAGGGCGGAATAGAAATCCAAATAAAATAAAATAACGATTCTTTCTGTGACCAATCCAACATATTAGCAAACATTTACATGAAAAGATAGTGTAATCCTATGTAATTACTCCAGTCTAAGCCCAGTGATTTCAACAGGCTTAAGACTGAAGTAGTCTTGCATGGCTCTGTTAGCTATTTTTGAGGAAAACTCGAATAGCAAAAGAGGAACTGTTGAGCATGCCTGAGTTAATAGACAGTAGAATCATTATTGGAGTCACAATTCATGACAAATCATTCTGCTTGTTAATCAGATACTAAGAAATTATGTAAGGACAAGTACATATGAATGTTAAATACAGAAGGATTTATCCACATATCTTTCATCTGTTTTTCTCTTATTTTATAGGAAACAGAAATCTAAACATCTCAACGAGAGCTTGGTTCCCAGCCAACCTGTTATTGAAGTGGTGCTGGTGAAGATTTTGGGGGTCTGCAAGCTCTTACTACGTTTACTGGAATGTTGTTACACAGCATTCCTGTATCCTTCAAAAAGGTTTGGGCAATCCTAAGCAGACTTACACCTTTAAGCCCAATGACTTCAGTGGACTTATAGGTGAAACTGTGGTTAAGATTGCATTGTAAGAGTTTGAGTCTAATATGCAATTTCTTGCATTTTTATTTGGAGAAGCAGACTAGCATGAGATGTTGTGGACTTGTCAGGCAAGACAAGTTTGATTAAAAATGCTTGCATTTATCAAGGAAGCATTCTGTTGTATGTTTCAGTTTTTCATTATTAACTTTTGCAACTCTGCGGTTCCATAAGATAACCTAAATAATTTTCTCCTTGGGGCTATCTTAGGATCTTTACACACTGAATCCCTCTGTTTGCAAATGCTGTGTTTAACTTGCTAGTTTTAGGTCAGTTGTCCATCCTTAATCAAAATCTTCTCAGTTTGTCTCTTAAGCATCTGCATTTAGAAGAATACATACTATTCAACACTGTGGTTTTGGGATTGCTGAGCAGATTATGGTATGAATATGTATAAAACATTTTTGTTGCTTTGTTTCTACATGTTAGCTTGCTTTTCTGTGGCAGAGTATCAGCTTCACGCATTACTAATTAACAGTAGCTGTACAATGGTATGAGGTCAGTACTTAGTCACTGATGTTTGGCAGAAAATGGACCCCATCTTCTTTACAGTGCAGTTGCTAAAGTTATATCCTTTTAAGTCCATTAAAATCAATGTGTTTCTAACTCTTTAGAACTGTACTGATAATCAACTACTAGTCTCAGTGTAGTCCTAGATCAAAAATGTGCTGTAACTGATCTGATCAAGTTTGTTCTAAACAAGTAAAATTGCTTTTAAAAAAATAAAAGTTGCCTAAAACTCCAGTTCCCCAATTGCAACTGACAAACAAACATTTACTTTTAAATGGATTGCTAAAATGGCAGACCAGGTAGCAGTAATTACCCTCTCTCCCCCTACTTCTCCTGGTCCTTCCATGAGTCTGGCATCAGGAACTCAAACGTGGATTCCTGTGTTGAGCATTATAGGAGAAAGTTGATCAGGTCATCCTCATGGTCATGAAAATCTGCTTGAGAACATGTTGAAAGTTGCTGGAGAGAATAGACCTAAGAAAGGGGTGCTAATTAATAGGTGTGTTTTCATCTCCTCCTTTCTTTTTTAAAATCAGGATTCTTTATAGAGGTGTACTAAAAAGCCTCAGTTCTTTATATGAGAGCCTGTTTGAATTGCTTCAGGAAGTTTCAAAGAGTCAGCCAAGGCCTTATATTAAAGAATTTGCCTTTCCTTCTGAAATAAATGAATTTCTTGGAACTGCCTACTTGGAGATTAAGAAGAAAATGCCCAAGGCTTTTCAAAAAAAGGCTAAAACAGCATGGATGACTAGACTGTTTTCAGTAAGCAATACGCAGGCATCGGTACATGCAAGAGTTCCTTCAGCAGTCAAAAACAAAGCGACAAATGCACAGAACCCCCTTGACATTGGACAGCCAGTTCTGATAAACAGAACCAACCAAGGTAACAGCCTCTTAATTTGGAAGGGATGGGTGATGGCAACTGAGCTTGTGTGATTGGGGACAACAAATGTGTTTGCAGACTGTCTCCTACTTCTCCCTTCTTTGGCCTTCCAAAGTCCTTGTATACACTAAATTGCTGCCATCTCATGACCAGCTGTAATTCATCAGCATGAACCAGTCCACCATCGGTGCAGCAGCAGCATGTTGAGGATTTCTGTAGGCATAATAAAACCCTAGATATTGCACCCATCCCACACACATTTCTCTACTTATGTGTATCCACACAAGCAGCACAGTAGGCATTGGAGGGGAATGAGTGCACTTCTCGTATCTCCTTCAACACCAACTCTATGCAAGATTGATGAGGAAATGGGAGGAATGTGCATTTTCCCTTGCCAACATGTGGTAAGGTGGAGGGAAAACAACTTTGTTGAGCCTACAGATATATGAGCACTCTACCTGCAGTGGACTGTTTCGTGCTAGGAATGTTGTGAATGCTTTAGAAGTTGTTACTGTAATTTTTTTAGCTACATGAAATTTGTCCCAGAATAACATGTAAATAAACTGCTAGGAAAACCTATTTTCCTAAGATACATGAAGTATAAAAACAAATGAGAGAAATGTGAGAGCTTTTGATGTCAAGACTTTTTTGTTCCAAATAATTGTTTAGGATCATAGCCAAATTAACATTCTGTTACAAAATATATCAGCTGTTCCTTTTCTTCTAGATTTTGGAAATGACTTAGTATTTGATGTCAGGACCTTATGTAAATATCCTAATCCTGCACTACTGAAGACGGTTTGTATAATTTTGTGTTAATTAAATTGTGTGCCTGGAATATTAAAGCTTCATTGTACTGCTTTTTATTGATTAGTTGCAGAAAGTTGCTTATATTGTCAGATGTACTTAATTTATAAATCTAAGTTTACATTGTAAGCCTGTGATCCAGAATAATTTTTCAATGTTTTATTACATGTTTAGTTGCTAGATAAGTTAGATATATTTAGCAATTCTGTTTGTATTTTGGAATACTTTGTTAATATGAACAACTTTGTTCTTCCATCCATTTTATATGAGGATAACAAGCTTAAATAGTGATGCTAAGCCTACTTAATGAAAGTTAATTCCATTGGCTGCAGTAGAATTTACTGGCTAGTATCTGAAATACTGTTGAGGCATGCATGCTCCCAATGGAACATCAAAATATAACAATAAGCTCTGGTGCATCAGAGCAGTTTTTCACAAGTCTGTAGTAAAATTAAGAACAGACTGATAGTTTACTTTCACTTCCTTCTACCTGAGACTCTGCGTAATCTTTAGCACCTAGCATCTCCTAGGATAAGTTGTGCCCTTTTGTGTTTTCCATTGTTACTGATTTCCTTGATTTTTGTTTTAATTTCAGAACAGATTCCAAATAAAGCATCCTGAATTAAAAAGGAGATCTACGTTCCTTATATCTCAGCAACTTAAGCCTTTTGTGACTAGGTTGCAAAAAGTACATTCCTTTGGAGAACTGTCTGATGCCCTCAGTACAACCATCTTGTGGTGCAGAAGCAAGAAACTTAGAGCACAAGCTATTTTCTTGAGAATGAAGCTTTTGAAAAGCAGGCATCTGCAGCATGTGGAAGCTCAGGGTTGCAGGTGTGTTCATTAGGCAATGTGCCGTTCACTCTGTCGGTTCTGCAAGTAACTGTGCTTGACTGTTGAAGGCTGGCACCACAGGTGACCAGGTTGGGAAGAAGTAGTAGGGGCTAAAATGCACCTTTGCGGTATTTATTCATTAGAGAATCCTCATCAGCATGTGAAATTTACATTATCTATAATCCCCCTTTCTCACTGAGACTCAAGGCAGACTACATAGTGTAAGTCAATATGATCTTACAGCTGGAACATTCAATAAACAATAGGCTCTGGATTGCAGAACTTTGAAAACAAGCATAATTCTGAATAGAAATATTGCAGAAACAAAACATAAGTAATTTGACATGACATGTTAACAATGTGGAAACTATGCGGTAAAAACTTTTACATCAACAGACAGTATCCACTAGGTTAGACTACAGTCCCTGTCCTTTCACCAAAGCACCTCTCTCAGCCATTTCTTACAGTACAGAGCTATTACCTGAGTGAAAAATCCCTCCTGAATAATTCAGTTTTGCATAATTTGCAAAAAGCCAAGGGACTGGGAGCTTTTCTGATCCTTTCAGGAAGGCCATTCCAGTAGCTAGGGGCCACCACACAGAAAATGTGTACAGGAAACAGCCAGTTTTTCCCATTTGCAGGGTGTTATTTGCAGAAGGCTCTATCGAGATGAATGAAGCTGCCATAGAGGAGCAGGGGAAGAGAGGCAGTTTTGCAGATATGAGGGACTAAGTACATGAAAGGGCTTTGTAAGTGAAAGCCAAAACCTTCAACCAAGTCTAGTAACTGATGGGTAGCCAATGGACTTTAGCCTTTATAGCTTCCTATCCCACAGGTTGTTTCACTTCCCCATTCATTCTCTTGTGGCCCCTTTCCAATCAGAAACAGGCTCTTTTCTCCAACCCCTCTGTCTTTTCTACCTTTTCCCTCAGATCCTTCTCACTTTCCACCACTGAAGGTTGCTGGGTTTTGGCCCAGCCCTCTGCCAGACTAGGATCTGGGAGACTCAGATTCAGAGTCCCACTCTGCATTAGGGGCTTCCTAGGTGACCTTGGGGCTGCTGCATACTCTCAGCCTGACCTACCTCACAGGGTTGTTATGATAAACAAGAATGATAAAAGCTGCTCTGACTCTCCATTGGGGACAAAGATGGAGTATAAATGAAGTAAATAAATCATTCAGTTCCCTTTCATCTGCTAGCAGTGCTCAGCCCTAAAACCTTTATTTATTTAAATACCTTGCTTTTCTCCCCAATAGGAACTTAAAGCGGCTTACAAAAGCTTACCCCTCTAGCTTATCCCCACATCAACTCTACAAGGCAGCCGAGAGAGAGCAACTGGCCTAAGGTCACCAGCAAACTTCCACGATGGAGTAGGAATCTGGGTCTCCCAGATCCTAGTCTGAAAGACTGAACCGTTGTACCATACTGGCTGTCTTTGTGAGGTTCCTAGTCCAGCTGATCATTTATGTCTCTTGCAGGAGTGGCATCAATTGTATGCATTGTCTGAGCCCCTGTAAATCAATGTGAGAAGAATAGGGTTGGTGATAACACCAAGGTGCTGGGGCTTGAAAAAGACCTGCTAGTTTTCCCATGGCATCACTATGTGGCACTCACACAGAACTTTTTTAAAAAGGGGTGTGTGAGACAGGAAGATGCATTTGGTTGAAGGCATGATATTAAAGCATTGCTTAGTCTGAGACTTAAGATAGTAAGAGACGAGGCTGTTCTGGACTAGTTATAACTCTACCTTGTGAATAACCAACTTGAATTAATGGTATGTTGCAACAACCTTCCTTGTTGCCATTATTGCTAATGCCTGCTCATCTCTTTACAGATTACAGAGGAAACTGGGCTGTGTGAAAGCTACTATATGTAGATACCTGACAGTCTCAAACTCTAGGCAGAGACAAAATCAAAGACTTGGACCAAAGAGGAAGATCAAATTTTCAGGGACTTTAAGACATATTTCAAAGAAGAAACGATCTTGCTTTATAACTGATTGGAGAGAGACTGGCAATGATACTACCATAAGTGGTTGCATTCCCTTTTCTCTTGCTCAACAGGTTGGACATTCATCTAACATGAGAGATGCTGATGAAGACAGTAGTAAAGAGACAGCTGAAAAACAAGCTCAGGAGGATGCTTCTGAGTTTGTGGCATTAGAAGGAAAGCCTGCCCATTTACAAAAGGGAGCTAGTGAAAGTAAAGATGATATAGATGACATTTTTGAAGCAATAGGCATATAGTTCAGTACTGCAATAAAATAATTTGACCGTCTTCAGTGAGTGTTGCTATCAAAGACATGTTCTATAACAATATAAGGCAGCTATTTGGATGCACGCATTGCAGCAAATTTAGGTATTTACAAGAGAAGAACCCGTGAAAACTGCCAGGGGCATCTCTGCCTCTTCCCATCCACGAACTCTGGTGGCTTTCTCCAGGGTATCTCTGCTTGTCTTTCCTCCCACAGATACTCCACTTCGGAGTGAAAAACAATGTTTTTACCTGTTGCTTCAGCATTGCTCTTACCATCCGCCAGGGAGCCAAGTCAAGTATTTCTCCACTTTACTCCCTACCGTTGCTTTGAGAAACTTAGTTTCCTTGAGCTGTGCTCAAAGTAAGTCACTTTCCCGCCACTGCCCAACTGATTGGGGTACAGTTGCCCTTGCCTGCCCCGTATTTCCACCACCTTCCTGCTGCTATGGAACTGACATGCACTGAAGCACATTTGAATTTTATATTGATTATTAAACGTTTGATATTTTGGGTATATATTGTTTACTCAGGATAGCTGGTTTGTATTTGAGCATTTGTATTTCCAGAGCAGCTCTTGCGGTTGATGGAACTGACCGGCAAGGCCTGCTTACTTGAGCTTGGATTCTTTTCCAATAGGGGGGATCCAGGTAAAAAGCCCCTAGATACGCATGAAGGCAGCTGGTCACAAGTTCTGCCCAGTTCTCTGAAGCACATGGCAGGTGCTAGATGCATTCACAGACAACACAGGAAGAGTGATACAGACTATGAACTAGGTTTTATTGATATTTGAATTTTTTCCTGCAACCCCACCCCCCCACAAAATACACCTTAAAAGATACTCAGTTTAATCTCATCTTTCACAGAGAAAAGAGTCATCATAGAATTTCCTTTTAAGGTGTATCTGGCAAGAGCAGAATGACTGGCCATCATCAAGAGTGGGAGAACACTTGCTATCTCAAGCATCAGTGATTTATTCTCTTTTTGTACTAAAACTGTTAAAAGGATAAATACATCCATTATCTGTAGTTCAGAAACTCAACACAATACTGAAAACAACTGCGCTTTCAAGCCATAAAAATAATTTTGCTATGAAATCTGTCATAACAGGTTTTCAGAGAAAACATCTAATGAACCCAGTGATGAACAGGGGCAGAATTTCAGGCTCAGACGTAAGTTCACCAATAAACAACCCCAATCTCCAAGGTGCCTGATAGGAAGAACAATACTGTATGAAACTGAGAATTGCCCATGCTGATTTTCCAAAGCAATGTTGTCATTATGTGAGAATCTTGTTTTGGTTGGTAATATGTAGCTAACTAGGACAAATATATCTAGGCTTGAAGTTCATACGAAGCAAGTGAAGTCCAACAGGATTGATATATTTCCTTGCTTTAAGAAAAAAGTACAGCCCAAAACTTCATAGAATTTGTAGTCCTCCTGCACACACTACAGATCTGCCACACAAAAAGCCTCATGATCCATAATTTGCTTCATCAAATGCTTTTCTGGCCCGTTTCAGTTCTTCATTCATGGTCAACAAGTCTTTCACACGAGCAAACTTCCGTGGGTCTTTACGGATCAAGAAGACAATATCTTCAACCTGTACTCGCCCTTGCCGTCCAATTGACATTGCTTTGTGAGTCTATTAGGGGGAAAAAATGATTTACATAATAAAGAAAAATCCCTATGCTTTCTCTTGCCTTATAGAGTAGTTGATAGAAAGTAAGGGACACTTGTCCAGTACAACTTCCATACTACACTGCAGTCACTTGTACTATGGTGCATTTTTTAAAATACTTTGTTTATAATCTTACTCATTGAGACTCAAGGCAGATTACACAGTGTAATTCAACTTGATCATTAATACAGTGGGGTATAGATTACAGAACAATTTGAACACAAACAGAAATGTAATACAGCGCTGAAACATTGAAACAAAACAATTTGACATGGCAAATGACAGAAACAAACTACAGCACAGGAAGAGAGAACTCATGTGTCATTACTTTTGGCTAACCCACTTCTGTGTACATGTCCAAGCATACTAGTAAGGCCTACCATTTCTGTGATGAATTCAATGACCAAATCTTCAAGAATATCCACAGACTCAGTATAGGGATTCTGGTCATCTCCAAAGCCATACATCATGCACCTCACTGGAAATAAAAAACCTTTGGTGTGATGTGGAATGCAGGCATACTATATTAATTGACTATTTCATTAAGTCTACATAAATTACCACATTCCCCCAAATTCTTCAAGCAAGCTGAATTCAAGTAGCCCTAATATAAATACATGAAGAACATAGTGGATTTTTGTATAGCCCTTAAGATGAAACATAGTCAACTGATGATCATATATATGTTTTCAAGTTCCATTTTTAATAAAGGTTTACTAAGAAAAACAAAGAGCCGGCAAAGAAGCTGAATGAATTCTTTGTTTTCACTGTGGAAAATGGGAGACACCCACACCAGAGCTGCTGTTTTGGGGATCAGTGTATGGAGAATCAGGTCATGACATGAAATTTTATGACTGCTAGGTAAACTGAAAACTAGTAAGCTCCATATGCAGACAGCATACATCTGAGGTTCTTAAGGAACTCAAATGTGAAACTAACCAGTACATTTAACTTGTTGCTGAAATTTGCCTCTGAGTTCGAATAGTGGAAGGTGGCAAATGACACACCAGTTTTTAAAAATGGATCCAGGAGGATCCAGGGAATTAGTCTAGTTAGCCTATCATTTGTGACAGGCAAATTAGTAGAAACTGTAAAGTCTGAATTATTAAGCACTTCAGGGACCAAATCCTGCTAAGAGAAAATCAATACGGCTTTTGAGAATATAACAAAGAGGAACTGAGCACACAGGCCCTTGCTCCCCCATCTCCTGGCAAAGCATGCATCTCAGTATGCTGTGCGTAGTAAAGAAGGACTGGAAATGGCACCAAGGAACACAAATGTATGGACTATTTTAAATCCTACCTGCCAGGATAACATCCCAGAATAAAATGCCAATTCACTCAGTGTCCAAAATGTTAATTGCATAAAAACAACTATTACAGATAAAATACTTCACACTTTGTTTTCACACTACTAGCATAACTACAAATGATATTTTTCAAAGAATGTGTAAATGACATCAAGTTACAAATAAAACAATGAGATACTGAACAATACACAGGCATGTATGATTCAGTCAGCACTTAAAACTGCCCACTGCATTAGCAGTTTTCTACATTGGTTTATGTGTTAACACAGAAATGTTAGATAGTGATGCCAGAAGAGACACCATGAGATGTCTTAGTAACTCCAATATTCAAAAGAAGAAGAGAGATTCCTTACAAAGGAGAAAACAGTATAAGCCACATAGCAGAAACTTACATTCTTTGGAGAACAGCCGTTTCCTTTTACCCTGTGCACCATCTGAGCCTCCACCAGCCTCCTCAGTATCTTCTTCAAACTAAACAGAAATAAAATCCAGAACAAGGATGAACACAAAGTAAAGACTGAGGCTAGATTACTGTGCCATTGTTAATAAAAGCAGTACTACAGAACCGGCAAACTATCAAATATTGATCATTGTTGAATTTTCCACCCTCCAGTATTGGGTGTGGGGAGTCTCTTCGTCCTCACAATGAATCTCACATTTATTTCCTCCACTAACATCCAGGACTTCCCACCCTGATATTCTCAGCACTCAAGGTATTCCTGCTGAAAGTCTTCCTTCTCCAACTGGTCTTAATCTGATGCAGGGTTCAACTACAAAAATGGCTGTGAATACCAGGGACAAACTCCACAATGACAGCTGTACAAGGTATAGGTTCTCCTCCACCCAACCAAATCGGTACACAAATGACAAGTCCCTTCTGCCATATTTTGGCTCATGGTATCCTCAGAACAGAAACCTGTTTTGTGTTGTTTTTGTGTAAAGCATCAGACACAAGGTACCAAGTCATGATACTAAGACAAAACTGCCATCGCTATATCAAACAGTAAATCTGATGGCAAATCATGAAAGCTGTACAAAGTGGTGTTTGCTATGCAAAAGACAAGAGTGACATCTATGTCTTTTGAGATGGGCTTAAATTTATTTAATTTATATTCCACTCTCCCTGCAAGCAGGCTGAGAGCAGATTCACAACATACAAATACTTATAATAAAAACATATGATAAAACATTGGTAGTAATCATATAAAACTGCACTAAAATACTAAAACATCTAAGGCATTCATATCACACCCCACATCTCAAAACATCCTCAAGGTACATAGGGCAGGATGGCTAGGATTTAACAGATATAGGTTTGGGCATATCTCCCCCCTGCTGGGAGGGGCCGCTTGGGCAATTAGTCTGCCTTAACCACCATAAGCCTGGCAGAATGGGTGTAACTCTACTTAAGATAACACCAAGAAACTCCCTCAGAATGTAGAAAGGCTTTGCAACTTAACATGGGGTAGGAACACCCTTAAAAGGCAGTGGGATGCTGCAGAATGGCCATAAGGTTGAGAATAGCTGAGCAGAGCATCACTTAAAGGGGGAAGGGAGGAGGAGAAGAGACAGACATGCTGTAGTGATTTGAGCATCTGAGTAGGCAGAGCTGGGAGACCCATCTTTGAACTTTATACCATGAAGCTGCCTAAGAGCTCTGGGACCAACCACTCTTTCTCCACCTAACAACTGTATTGTACTGTAATCACATTAACCTTGTTCACCATCTTCCCCTGCAGAACCCCAAGGGAGAACGACGCTACGTTTCTCTCCCAAAGCCGGTCAGTTTTAAGGCCCTCCAAACCGGCTGCCGAATCCTGAACATGGTCGTTCACAGTAGCCCAAGCCTTTCCAATCTACACCTCACTTACAGGCGCGTCTTCCTCTTCATCCGCCATGACCGAACGAGGCGCAGATGGCTCACTTCGGGCTCCCCCACCCCACCAGGCTTGCAGTTACTGAAGAGCAGCCCGCCTCCTTCCCCTCACACGCCCCTATTAATGGAGTTCTACTGGGTTCTACTGAGATTGCGCAGTTTATCTTGCGCATGCTCCCTAAAATCAATTGAAGTTATAAGGCCCTTGCCCCATACCAAGCTTCTTCTTTTCGAACCCCCGAAGGCAACGCATAAACAAAACGTCCTTTTTTCCCTGCGCTCCTTCCAAGAAGACCCGCAGAGCTATGTCAGTCGCTTCTCTCCGCAACAGAGCTACTAAAGGATTTCCCTCTCTTTTTTGGAGATACCAAAGCCTATTCAGAACGTGAGCGAGAGCTACAAACACTTTCCCCTTCTCTATCTGAAGAAGGGAGTTTTGATTTATACCCTGAAAATAGGGTTACTATCCTCCAGGTAGTGGCTGGAGATCTCCCGGAATTACAACTGGTCTCCAGGCCACAGAGATCAGTTCACCTGGAGAAAATGGCTACTTCTGCGGTGGACTCTTATGGAATTATGCCATGCCAAGGTCCTTTTGCTTCCCAAACCCCACTTTCTCCAGGTTTCACGCCCCAGATCTCCAGGAATTTCCCAATTTGAAGCTGGCAACCCTACCTGAAAATCTTGTTGGTTTTTAAGGTGCCACTGGACTCAAATGCTAGTTTTACTTTCCCTTCAGAATACGGACCCGTGTACACGAACTGACAGGAGCATCCTCAGCTTCTCAACCTTCAACCATTGGCCCTTCTGGCTGCCTAAAGATACAGCTCACCGTTTTGAGGGCTAACAAGTCGCAGCCTTTAGGAAGCTACAAGGCACTGCTGTTGATGAGAAACGATTCTGCTTGAAGGGTAGCATCGTCTGTTATTCAGTCTTCGTGTTTATATACAAACAGCAATTACATAGTTTTAAATAATTTTATTGTGTTTCGACAATTTGTGTTTTTACAAAAACAATAGAATTTGATGGACTCACATTCTAGCTGTATCTGAAGAAGCTCATACTCTACCACAAATTTTGCTAGTCTTATAGGTACTATTGGACTCTTGCTCATTTCTACTATTTTTACTTTGTTAAGACACCTCAAGCAGGTGTTTGGAACAGCTGCAGTACATACACTTTCTGAATAAACTGCAAAGCATAGTATCCCTTTCTGGCACCACTAGAAAACAGCTCCCAAAAAAAGATGGTCTTGACTCTACCTCCTATTCAGAGAGTAAAACAAAACCATACACCGTAAGAACTTTCACCCCACTGTTTAGAGTGTATGGTTTTATTTATTAAATAAAAACAACTAATTACACTGGAGCAGAATGGACCACAAAAGCCCCTCGAATAGGTACACTTCCCCTGAAATGCATCTTCTAGAGCTTCTGATGGAATCCCTTGGCTAATATGAATAACGGAACTAAATGAGCCAAATATTATCAACCCCTTGCTACTATGATTCTTTAGTATCTCACAGAGATGTTTCCTCATAGTCCTACCTTAACTATTTCTGTTAGAGTCATTAATAAATCATGCTTGCAAATAGAAAATTACAGTCCCAATGTTAGTAAACAGATGCTTTTATTCTTGTCACTTTCATTTTCTTCTTCACCTTTGTTGATAGCAGAAGAGCAAAGAGGCCCAGAATGTGCCATACTTGCAGCTCGTCTATAGAGGAATTTGGAATGCTGTATGATGCATTTAGAGCTTGATTACACTGAGCTGTACTATTCCACAGTTATGGACAAATCTTACTGTTAAGCTTTACATTCTTTTGTTCCTCTGTTCAGAGCTGAAGCTTTGATGTCACATTCTATCAAGAAGATCCATGAGGATCCATGCTTTTGGATCATGTTTTTGCACCATGGGAGTGCCACAAAGCAGTGGATGGCTGATTCCCCGCCCCCCCCCCCCCGGGCCACCTTTTGTGGCAATGGACATGATCTGGGATTGTATGGTGGATTTTGGGTGGCCCCATGTAAAAATCTAGAGGATCCATTCAGATCCGTGTTTTTGAACCGTATTTTTGCGCCGTGGCGGTTCCACGAAGTAGTGGATGGCTGAATTTTTTGGTCCCATTTGTAGCAACAGACATGGTCTGGGATTGTATGATGGACTTTGGGTGACCCCATGTAAAAATCAAGAGGATCCATGCTTTTGAAACGTGTTTGCACCGTGGGGGATAATAATGGCATAGTTTGTAAACCTCTCTGAGTGGGCATTAAGTTGTCCTGAAGGGCAGTGTATAAATCAAATGTTATTATTATTAACTGCATTTATTTTACAAAACTTTACACAGCTTTTAAAAAGAGAAGCAGGCAGAGTCTTGCATCCCTTTCAGTGGAAAAAGCCATACACAACAAAGAGATGGATTAGGATGACTGTTTTGAAGATAAGTGAAGATTTCCAACAACATGAGCTATAAAGCATCTCAGCACATGGATTCCAGAATAATACAAAGAACTGTGGAAACAAACAGAAATTTTTCTGTGAGCATCAAGAGAACAAAATTATTCCATTCAGTTAATCCATATGCAACTGCTACCTCTGCTAGAATAAGAATCATTTATGTATGTTACGACTCCCTTTTTATTGTGTAACCCTCTTGTTATTTCACCCTCTGGGTAGATAACGCTGCCACCAGGAATTCAGTTCCAATGTGGTTAATTAATTTTTCCCTGAACATTGTGCCCAAGAGTTAAGGCTCCTTTGTGACCCTGAGGATGAGACTGGTATATAGAAATCACGTATCATTTTGGGGTGAACAAAAAACAAAATAAACCTTTACTACTACATGAAGCATATTGGTTTCAGGTTGTTGGATAATTATTCTTCAGAAATAAAACTGGGTATGTTATTTTTCTGACTTAGGTGTCACAATCACTTCTCTCTCCTTTCACTCAGATTTCTGTCAGCTTATTCATCTCACTCTCCCATAATACTCTGGCAATATCAAGATCTGACTCTCTCTAGTCCTCCATATGCCCTCTATGAGTATTCTATTTTCCTCCTAGAATCCCAATGCCTTTCACAGCACTATTTTGGATTCTAATTGGAAGACACTCTGTTAACTTCTGACCGCTTGTCTGTTAACTTCAGACTCACACAGCTAACTGCCTCTCTCCACACACACTTCTTAGCTCTGCCCATACTTTCAGTCATCAACCAATCACTTTACTCACTCACCCCTCTCTTTCACTCCCTTCTTATATAACATACCAAGCATTTAAAGAAACACACACACTTAACTTCAAATCATTACAATGTATGTTTTACCTGACTGGAAAGATTTGAGGAAAGCACCCTTGCGTATTCTTCTCTATGAAGTCTTGGATTTGTAACACATTTTTTGCCATCACACTTTTTGGTGCTTTATCAATTTTTGTTAATACCAGCTGGGAAAAAAGTTTTGATTAATTTTTTTACAAGTCTTTAACACTTCAGTTTTAGAGTTCAAATTACATTCATAATCCAACACAACTGTTGTATTTAACACTTCTCCTCTACTGTCTCTCAGCTTTTCCTAACTCCAGGTTTCAGATTTTTGTAGAAGATTATATTTATTATTTCATTCACTATCTCTCTCTCAAAAGAAGACAAAGAAGTAACAACAGCATGATGATACCTGAGCTGGAACATTATTAAAAAAGAAGCTGAAGAACTTAACTGAATTATTCCCATTTAACTCTATATATTCCAAAAGGTAACATACACTAGATGCAGTATTGAAAGTAAATTAGTTTTGGACATAGAGATCTCCGTTTCCTGTCAGTCACTACTATCTTCTTCCAATTTAAGATTTAGATCAGAATGTGATATTTTCACAAGAGGGCCTATGCCAGGATTGGCAACTTGTCTAGAACTTGGGTGGGGGGCATCTAGTTATATCTTATCACATTTCCAAATTCACCTCTGCAGACATGAGATTTAAAATAAGATGTTTAAGTGAAAGCTCAACATGCACACACACCAAGGATCTTAACTAGAATCAACACAATCCAACTGCGGAAGTTACTGTTAGTGAACTAGCCAAAATAATACACAAAAATGTTCAAATCTCAGTTCAAAATAATCAGACAAAACACTGTACAGAATGTATTGATACGTCCTAATTTTTGCTGTATGATTTGAGACTCACCAGTTCAACATACTGCATTTTCACATTACGTGAAATAAAGCATAACTTACAACATAAGGATTCCCAAATTCTTCCAACATTTCTACAGCAATGTGATCTGCTTCCTGAAGTCCTATTAGACCATCCACTAATAAGAATGTCCGTTTCAAGCTAAGAACAATAAAACAAAGCTCACAAAGTTTTTTATTTTTGTGATACAATCACAGCTGAGTTAACTGGCAAGAGAAATTCCCCTTCTTGATTTAGTGGAGCCCATACAATGATACCTCACCTCTTTACCAGCCATGTAGTAAAATCTACCTTAGGACTTGGCAACATAATACAGATGACTGAACTGCCTTTAGTGAGTGAACTCACACCAGGACTTGGTCATTTGTATTACCTCCAATTCCTCTTTTAAGGAATGAGCCAAATTTATCTGAAAAATAATATTTACGTGTATTTATTCACTTCATTTATATCCCACTTTTCTCCCCAATAGAGATCCAAAGTGGTTTACATCATTCTCCTCTCCTCTATTTTGTCCTTGCAGCAACCTTGTGAGGTAGGTTAGGTTGAGGATATGTGATAGGCCCATGGTCACGCAGCAAGCTTTCAGGGCAGAGTCGAGATCTGAACCTGGGTCTTGCAGACTGAACCACTACACTATTTTGGTGCTGTCTCTGAATTCAATTCCATGTGAACTAGTGTCTCTCACTACTGAAAATCACGTTTTACTACTTTTTCTAAAATAGGATGGAAAATGCTGTTTTGCTGAGCCTACCCAATACAATCATAAGGACAAGATTCAAGTGAAACTGCAATTGTAGTGCTACTTTTAGATAGTTATCTTACTTAGGGCGCTGGTTTAAATAAGGCTCCACCATCTCTGCAAAATCTTCTGGTGCCCTGTAACCATAACCTGGCATATCCACCATTGTAAATAATTTTCCCACTTTGAAGAAATTCATTTTCTTTGTGTAACCCTAGAGAAAGATGGACAGGTGTTTGTCTTATTCAAATTAGTAATTAAAACAGCAAAGTATTTTGAGACTGTGAGCTTACTACAACGGCCATCTATAAAAATACTCTGTGTGTTTTAAGACACACACTTACCATTTATCTAATGTTCCTCAAGTAAAAATGCCAGATGGATCAGGTTTGAATCTCTGTTTATAATGTTTATTAAGAAGTGGTGTAGACAAAACATCTAAAAACAATGTTTCTTGATCTGTTAAGCATACTTAAGAGATCAAGAGTGCGCCTCAGGCTCCCGTGCTGCTCTTCTGCTCAAATTTATTGTATTTATTTATTGAAAACATCTGTATGCCACTTTTGCACCCAAACAGGGTCCCTGAGGTGGTGACCATTAAAAAATCAAAACATTTTAAACATTTTAAACAATTTAAATGTAAAACATTTAAAATAATATAAAAACAATTCAATAACACGCACAATTGCACTCATGCACAAATTCCCATCTTCCTTCTCTTTTCAGTGCTAATTGGATTTAACATTACATCGTAATTAGCTTTAAACAGAATCCAAAACCTACTTCAAATCATGGTTTCACATTCTGCTTTGTGGCTATTGCTTTACAATGATTTAAGGATTCAGATGTAAGGTTTTATCACATTATGTCTATGGAGAGCCAAAATCATGGCCGTACTAGCTCCTACGAACTGAAGTGTTACTCTGTATATTAATCCAAAGGTAGCAGGAGCCAGAAGGGCAGTTTGATATGCAAGCTGTTTGACCTGTGGTGGCTCTCTCACACAAACAAATTACTACTTGATGCTATAGTCAAAGGATCAAGCATTTGTGAACTGACACTTGGGAGTTTCCATTGGATGTACTGCGTTTACAAATAATTTCCAGCATTCTCCATCAAACTAGATTCTTTCCATCCATTAAAATACATTTTGACTTAACAGCACATGACATGTAACAAAACATCTTGTTTTCAGTTACGTTCAAGTAATACAGACTTCCAGAGTAATAAATCTCAAACGCTACTTACTGGATGTTTTGACACTCTGACTTCAATGTCAGGGGCCAATGAAAACAAGGCTTTTATTAAGGAGGATTTTCCAACATTGCTTCTTCCTAAAAAGCAAACCTGGGGAAAGAGGTTGCATTATTGCATGTTTATCTTTCTCACTCAATGGCAAGCATGTAATAGAGCAAAGAACCATTAACTGAAAATCCCTGATGTTGTCAACCTGACAACTTTATGATACAATTTATAGCAGCAAGATAGCCCTCATTTCAGAAAAACAGGGAGGTTGATTCTATCCATCATGGCTAAAAGCCATGGATTAGAAGTGGAGTCATGGCTCAGTGGTAGAGCATCAGATGTGCGTGCATAAGGCTCCAGGTTCAATTCCCAGCATCTCCAGTTTAAAACACATGATGTGGAAGACCTCTCTTAAACCCTGGAGAACTGCTTCCAACCACAGTGGGAAATTAGTATAAGACAGCTTCATGAATTCATGTGACTTCTCTATACATGATTATGTCAAAACTCCTTTTAATACCATGAAAGCAAGCAGCCATCACTACATGGTGGCAGTGAATTCTCGACATTAGTGATATGCTGCGTGAAGTAAATTTCTTTTGTCTGTCCTGAATGTGCTATCCTCAATTTCCTAGGAAGCCATGATTTCTTGTGTTATGCAAATGGAAGGAAATTTATAAAAACATGTCCCACCCCTGTTGTGTGTGTCTATATACACACAACAGGGGAGGGACATATTTTTATAACTTTCCCACCACTTATATTATATATATACTATTCCCCCATTTATATATATATATATATATATATATATATATATATATATATATATATATATATATATATATATATATATATATATATATATAAAAATTCTCTGTTCCTTCTAGAAAATGAATTTCCAGAGTGGTAATTTTGGAGAAGGCTCTAGAGTTCTGGAAGTAGAAAATCAAAATATTACTGTGGAATCAATTATGAAAACTGGACAACATGGCATTTATTTATTTAATTAATTCATGTTGCAGCCCAAATATAAATATGTTTACTTGTAAGTAAGTTTGAAGAGTTCAATGAAACTTAATATTTGATAAATAGTTCTCGACTGCAGACTTATAAACTAGTTTTTAAACTAATGGGATTTAACACTCACCATGATGTGCTTTAGCGGTGCTACCTTTCATAAGTATGTTTAAGATTACAGGTTTGTCTTACCACCTTTTTCTTGTCCTCACCTCAGGCTGTGACAACTGTGGGGCATGATCTATACGAACAGCAGAAATGAAATAATCAATGACATGTCGGCGTGATGGAATGAAAAATGCCTCGGCTATCTTGATGTCATCATGGCTAGGACTGAAAATCTGAAAACACGAAGTGTCCACATTAGGGGTCAGATATTTTGCCAGATCTTGGAGAGGGAAGGTAATTTCAGTGTACTGTTTCTCCTGTAATTGCAGAACTTCTGAAAATGAAGCATATTTGCATGGGGTACTCCTGGTCACAACACTCTTCCGCAGCAGGCAGTTAAGAATTTGAAATTTCCTTGCTTTTGTTAACTGGACCATCTTCACTCACACACCTTCAAAAGCCATGTGATTCATTGGCTAACTCATCATTGTTGTATTTTTTAAAAAATGAATTTGTCACTCAGTATTCTTCAGTTCAGACTGCTGTTCAAAGAGAAGGACATATTTAAAAAAAATACCGCAATACAAAAAGCAATCAAGACTGCATCCCTAATTAGTTTTTAATCATCTTCTTGCTGTTTATTCTAAATTGAATTCATTGCTGCTATTTATTTATTTACTTCATTCGTACCCCACCTTTCTCTTCACTGGGGACACAAAGCCGCTTACATGGTTGTCCATTTTATCTTACCTCTGTGGTGTAATGTGACTACTCCAAGGTCACCCAGTGAATGACCTTGAGACTCTGAACCTGCATCTCCTAGATCCAAGTCCAATACTCTAACCACTACACAACGCTGGCTATCATTCTAAGGCTGTTAAGAAATTGAGTATTAATGCTAATATTTGAAAGAAAACGTCATCTAATTTAACAAAATTATGCTTTTTAAAATTGATCACTTTTTATTTCCCTGTACATTGCCTCAAGCACTTTTGGCAGAGAAAGTAGGGTAGGAATTGTTAAAGTAAATATTAAAGCACTCTGTTTAGTACAAGAGTTTTCAGTATGAAGATGGATAAAGAGAAAAACAACATATGAGAAATTAAGCAGCAACATACATATACAAAAACTGAATTCACATTGAAGTGAATGGCCCTATAATAGTTTGGAAAGTTATTATTTTACAGGCAGAGAAATCCTCATTCCAATTAGAATTACATCCTTTTGAAAACACTGGTTTTCTAAGGTTACATAAACTAGAACGTTACTTGGTTTTGGACTTCACTATCAGGTAACTCTTTTCATTAAACCAATCAGGACTTATCACTATCTCCGCTACTCACCATCACTAATGTCAACTAAAATTCTTATTTCGCTCATTAGCACACACTGAAGAGCACAGAGGAAAAAAATCACTTTAGCTATTCAGATTACAAAAACATAAGCACGTGCCTAAAGTGTGCTGAGTGATCTTTCATGCAAGAATACCGGGAAGACACTCACCCCGTGAGTGCCTGTAAACGCACCACTTTATCTGCAGCAAAGACTTTAACACTGAACTTGCTGCGATGCAGACGCCGATCTCCTGAACCCGGAAGCTAAACCAATCCCTTCACCTCCTTCCCGGGCAGGCCAACCATAGAGACGAGAGGAAACTCTCTTGAAGTGTTCTCCCCGTCTCTGAAAACAGAAGCTCAGCCTCTGCTATATGTTTGCATTCGCCAGGCATGGTTAAAAAAAACAACAACAAACAAAATCCTGCTCCTTTAACAACAACGCCTGAGCTTGAAAGAACAGCAACGTCTGCCCGTGGGGAGGCCACACGGTGTTACGTGTTTGGCTTTCTCGTACGAGTGGCCTTTGCCTGCTTTTCGGGCTCTCCGCAGAAACGTGGCGCCGAAGGGAGCCGCAAGGTCCTGCGTACACACGAAGTTATTGTCTGTGCAGTCTTTCAAAAGAACCTGTGTGAGTGGGGTTCAGTTATTCCTGCAGTGCGGGTCCTAGAACCGCGCACTGGAGAATGGGTTGCTGGCCCCTGGAGCGCAGGCATTTCTTTTCGGTGGAAAGAAGCTGAGGTCCTGCCTCGAGGATGAGGAGACCATGAAAAAGATGTGGGGCGAACCGAGCCATGCTCCAGATCGTCTAACATAAACTAGTATGCTTAAACTTGCTTTGTATACCAGGAGCCTTAGATAGGCAAAGGCGTTTTGTTTCTATGTGAGAGATCCGCGATCAGCTCCCCTGACGCTTTTTAACATTTTCAAAGTGTTTTTTAAAAATCTAAACATTTCCCAAGCTACTCTTTCTACAGTAACTCGCCCTAACTATACTGACTCAGTGATTTCTTTAAAAAAAAACTTATGTTGGGTGAAATTGCATTTTGATCCATTATATCCTCATATTTTATCCAGGACAGATTCAGTGTATGTGACAGCTCCCGGAAACAACAACAATACCATGGGGGAAGAAAGTAAAACCAGGATCCACATGGATCCTATGGTTTACACAAATCACATATCACAGCCAGGTCCACAGACTGAAATATAAAATACACAGATCCAAAAATATTTGGCGCTGCCACAGTGAAAAAACATGAATCTGAGACACGGATCCTCATGAATTCATATGATTTTTACATTGAAACAAAACAAAGGGTGTCATATTTTAGATCATGTCCCAGGCTACAGAGAACAACAAAACAAATCACAACAAAACAATCACGCATTCACGAAACCGTGGTGCTGCCACGGCACACAAAAAGCTCAAAAAGCACGGATCCTCATGGATCCTTGTGATTTTTACATGGGGCCACCCAAAATCCACCACATGATCCCAAATCATGTCCATTGCCACAAATGGCATGAAAAAAACCAGCCATTCACTGCTTCATGGCACTGCCAGGGCGCAAAAACATGCATAAAAAGTACGGATCCTCATGGATCCTCTTGATTTTTACATGAGGACACACAAAATCCACCATAAAATCCCAAATCATGTCCATTGCCTCAAATGGCATGAAAAAAACCAGCGATCCACTGCTTCGTGGAACCACCATGGAGCAAAAACTTGTTTCAAAAACATGAATCCTGATGCATCCCCTTGATTTTTACATGGGTCCAACCAAAATCCACCATACAGTCCAAGACCATGTCCATTGCCACAAATGGCAGCAAAAAATTCAGCCATCCACTGCTTTGTGGCACAGCCACGGCACAAAACATGATTCAAAATCATGGGGCAACACAAAATACATAATACAATCCCAGATCATGTCTATTGCCACAAAGCGGTAACTAGCTGGATTTTTTGGTGCTATTTGTGGATATGGACATGATCTGGTATTGTATGTTTCATTTTGGGTGGCCCCACATAAAAATCAAGAAGATCCATGAGGATCCATGCTTTTGGATCATGTTTTTGCACCATGGGAGTGCTACGAAGCAGTGGATGGCTGATTTCCCCCCCCCCTTTTTGTGGCAATGGACATGATCTCGGATTGTATGGTGGATTTTGGGTGACCCCATGTAAAAATCAAGAGGATCCATGAGGATCCATGCTTTTGAGACGTGTTTGCGCCATGGCAGTGCCACGAAGCAATGGATGGCTGAATTTTTTGGTCCCATGGTTTTTGTGGATCCGTGGTGCTCCAAGTAAAAGTCCAACAGATAAGTGAGGGACAGGTCAAAGACCAAAGACCAAACTGAACTTCCACTGAATCTTTTCCCTTCTGTACCTGGATCCAGAGGTGTCAGGACTCAATCATTCTGAGAACCCGACAAGCAGCCAGGCTGAAGTTTGCTTGTTTCATGTGTTACAGTTTCATCAGAGGGACCCTCACTTATCTGTTGGACTTTTACTTGGAGCACCACGGATCCACACACCTATAAGAGAACAGAACATACAACCCATGGTGTTGTTGGACTTTTGGTTATCTCTTGCTTGGCCGTTGCCAATGGTGGAACAGAGTACTATTTATAGCATGTATTTTTGTATAAAACATTTAAAAACATTCAATCATACAAAGTGCAGCAATATAATAACCAGATGGCAGCGTTCGATAAGCGCTATTAAAAAGCAAGATGGTGGACAGCCCTAATGGGAGGGTTCAGGTCTTCCGCTCTTCCTCTTTTTATAAGCCGGCAGAAGCCAAGCCCATCCTCAACCATATGCCTGGCGGAACATCTCTGTCTTGCAGGTCCAGCGAACGATAACAAATCCTGCTGGGCCCTGGTCTCAATGGACAGAGAGTTCCACCAGACTGGAGCCAGGACCGAAAAGATCCTGGCTCTGGTTGAGGCCAAGCGGGCCTCCCTGGGGCCAGGGACCACCAATAGTTGTTTCTCTCCTGATCAGAGCGTCCTCCGGGGCACACATGGGGAGAGGCGTTCCCGCAGATACACTGATCCCAGTCCACATAGGGCTCTGTAAGTTAATACCAAAACCTTAAATCTGATCCCATACTCCACTGGCAACCAATGGAGCTGGTGCAGTATAGATGTTATATGCACTCCACTTGGCGCTCCTGCAATAACATGCGCTGCTGCATTTTGAACAAGTTGTAATCTCTGGATCAGACTCAAGGGAAGCCCTGCGTAGAGCAAGTTACAGTAGTCCAGCCTAGAGGTGACCATTGCCTGGATCACTGTAGTTAAGTTGAGAGTCAAAACATAAGGGATAAGCTGCCTGGTCCATCGTAGGTGGAAAAAAGAAGACCTGGCAACCTCTGCGACCTGTGCCTCCATTTTCAAGGAGGCATCCAAGATCACCCCCAGGCTCCTAACTGTCGGAATTGGCACAAGGGCCATCGAGGGTCAGGAGCCGGCGTCTGGTACCTAAACACCCACAACCCAAGTACAGGACGTCCGTCTTTGTAGGGTTTAATTGCAGTCGACTCTGTTTCAACTAACCAGTCACGGCTTCAAAAGCATGGTCCAGGACATCAGGGGCCAAGTAAGGCCAGCTGTCCATCATCAGATATAACGATGTAATCTGCATATTGATGACACTCAAGTCTGAAACTTCGCACCAACTGGGCAAGGGGGCACATATGGATGTTAAACAGTAGTGGGGAGAGTATTGCCCCTTACGGGACACCACACACCATAGGGTGGCGGGATGACAATTTCTCCCCAAGTGCCACCCTCTGTCCCTGATCGTGGAGAAAAGAGACAAGCCACTGCAAGGCAGTCCCTCATAGCCCCACAATGGTGAGGCAGTGGGTCAAAAGTTCATAATCAACCGTGTTGAATGCTGCTGACAGATCCAGTAATATCAGCAGCGCCGATCCACCTCAATCCAGATGTCTGCGAAGATCATCCGTGAGGGCGACCAGCAATGTCTCTGTCCCATGCCCCAGGCGGAAACCAGTCTGGAAGGGATCTAGGGCTGAGGTTTCCTTCAGGAACCCCTGCCACCGCTGCCCACTCAATCACCTTACCCAAGAATGGGAGGTTCAAAACTGGGCGGTAATTGGTCAGATCAATTGGGTCCAAGGATGGTTTCTTTAGGAGAAGCCTCACCACGGCCTCCTTTAACACCCCAGGGAAAATCCCAGAGCTTAGGGACAAGTTAACAATGGCTTCCAAGTGGCCCCATATTCCATTGGTGCTGGCCTTTACCAGCCACGACGGACATGGTTCCAGGAGGCACGTGGTAGGTCTCACTGCTCGCAGGGTCCTGACAATCCCATCCCCACAGAGTAAACTGAAATGATCAAATATCGACTCAGAAGACAGCCAAGGGGTCTCTAGTTCACATACTGTATCAATCGTGGCTGGCAGATCGCAGCGGAGAGACAAAATTTTATCAGCAAAGAAGCTCCACAAAGCCTCACAGCTAATATCCGAATTCAAAATCTGATGGTCTCCATCCAACAGGGAAACCAACGAACAGACCACATTAAACAATTTTGCTGGGCATGAGCTAGCTGACACGATGGAGGCTGCATAGAATTCCTTCTTCACAGTCTTCACCGCCACTTCATAGGATTTCATAAACGTCATACAAGATGATCTTGCCTCTTTGTCATGAGATCACCACCACACTCGCTCAACCTGTCTTAGCTCCCGCTTCTTCTGCCACAGCTCCTCTGTATACCAAGGAACCCATTAGACATGAGGGCGAAGAGGGCAACAGGGGGCAATTTCGTCAATGGCTTTCGGAGCGCCGGACTTGCCAGTCCTCCACCAGTTCATCCAATGTACCACTGTGGAGTTTTGGATCCCGCAGAGAATTCTGAAAAAAAGCTGTGGGGATGGGTCTTGCAGAGGGGAGACATTAAAGAGTTTGCTCATCTGCCACTCCATGTGCAGCCCAACATTACTGGGGGCACATCAATATACATGTTTGCTCAATGGCCATGATCCATCTACCTCAAAAGGGGGGGGGGGATAAGGTCAGGTAGTACATGCACAGATGTCCAGCACATATGTTACATCATGATCATGGTTAGGATTAGCATGTGACCTGTCCATAGACCATATTGATGAGCATGTGAACCAGCCTTATACAACTATGTAGCGATTGGTGGGTTAGTTTATGGCTTTGCTATCCAACCACTTAGGAACCGTCATTCTTGCTTCTATGACGTCTAACCACAGGATGTGGTGATGGAGGTGAGAGTGGCAGTCTTGTTAAAATAATGCAGGATGGTTGTTTTCAGTGCTGGGAATGAATACATGCATGTAGGGTTGCCAGCCCTGGCTTGGGAAATTCCTGAAGATTTGGGGGCAGTGTTTTAGGAGCGACTTCAGTTCCTCTGTGGTATACCATATAATTTACCGCCCCCCCCCCCCCGTGCGCGCGCCCCAAAAGCTGCCATTTTATGCAGGGGAACTGATCTCTGTAGTTTGGAGATCGGTTCTTATTCCAGGAGAACTACAGACCCCACCTGGAGGTTGATAAACCTATGTGGATGGCATAATAATGGCAGTAGATATTTTTTCAAGGGGCATCAATTGTCATGCATGTAGCCAGAAATAGTGGAACAGTTTTTTTTCCAATATATTTTTCCCCAATATATTTTTATTAGTTTTTTTATTACAACTTAAACTAATAACAGATTACTCAAGCTTTACATACTTAATACATGTAAATACCATATATTTCAGTCCATCTCTTCTATACAACCATAGTTATATATTTCTTTCACCGCTATCCTCCTATTATTGCTGTAGGTCTACTTTGTTTAGTTCTAACACTCATTTTCCTTTCTCATTCTATCAGTTTGTGTCCCGCTAATTCATATTTAAGTTCTTATTTTGCATTTTCGTTCCATCCATCTATAGAGCGGAGTCCATCTTCATTTCCAGTTATGTCTATTTTATTTTTTCCTTTTATTTGTTCTGTTAGTGTATCCAGTTCTGTCAATATATTTTATTAATTTTAATTCCAGCTTAAGGGAAGATCTTGTCTCACCAATCTGTTAGAGTTCTTTGAGGGAGTGAACAAACAAGTGGACAAGGGAGACCCGATAGATATTGTTTATCTTGACTTCCAGAAAGCTTTTGACAAAGTTCCTCATCAAAGGCTCCTAAGTAAGCTCAGTAGCTATGGGATAAAGGGCCAAGTCCTCTTGTGGATCGAAAACTGGCTAATTAATAGGAAACAGAGAGTGAGTATAAACGGGCACTTCTCACAGTGGAGGGTGGTGAGCAGTGGGGTGCCACAGGGGTCGGTATTGGGTCCAATGCTTTTTAACTTGTTTATTAATGATTTGGAATTGGGATTAAGCAGTGAAGTGGCTAAATTTGCAGATGACACGAAATTGTTCAGGGTGGTGAAAGCCAGAGAGGATTGTGAGGCACTCCAAAGGGATCTGTCGAGGCTAGAAGAGTGGGCATCCATGTGGCAAATGAGGTTCAATGTAGCCAAGTGCAAAGTAATGCACATTGGAACCAAAAATCCAAAATATAAATACAAGTTGATGGGGTCTGAACTGGCGGAGACTGACCAAGAGAGAGATCTTGGAGTCATGATAGATAACTCACTAAAAACGTCAGCACAGTGTGCGACTGCCATAAAAAAAGCTAATGCTATGCTAGGGGTTATTAGGAAAGGGATTGAAAACAAATCAGCCGGTATCATAATGCCTCTGTATAAATCGATGGTGAGGCCTCATTTGGAGTACTGTGTACAGTTCTGGTCGCCACACCTTAAAAAAGATATCATAGCACTGGAAAAAGTACAGAGAAGGGCAACTAAAATGATTAAAGGGTTGGAACACTTTCCCTATGAGGAAAGATTGAGGCACTTGGGGCTCTTTAGCCTGGAGAAAAGACGACTGAGGGGAGACATGATAGAGGTTTACAAGATAATGCACGGGTTAGAGAAGGTAGAGAAAGATGTGTTTTTCTCCCTTTCTCACAATACAAGAACTCGTGGGCACTCTATGAAATTATTGAGCAGTCGGGTTAGAACAGATAGAAGAAAATACTACTTTACACAAAGGGTGATAAACACATGGAATTCGTTGCCACAGGAGGTAGTGGCAGCTACAAGCATTGCCAGCTTCAAGAGGGGACTGGACAAATATATGGAGCAGAGGTCCATCAGTGGCTATTAGCCACAGGAGATAGATGGTATTCTCTTTGTGGGGAGGTGGTGCTCTGTTGTCTTGGTGCTGGAAGGAAGGCAGTGGGAGGGCTTCTGGTGTCCTGGCCTCACTGACAGTCCTTTAGATGGCACTGGATTTCTAGCCACTGTGTGTGACAGAATGTTGGACTGGATGGGCCACTGGCCTGATCCAACATGGCTTTGCTTATGTTCTTATGTTCTTAATGAGGAGAGGAAGTAATATTCTCTTCTTTTTTGCCTCATACTCCAGGGTGTCTCCTTGAATGTCTTCATCTCATTCCTTTTTGTATTTGCAATTTTATCTCTCATTTCCCTCAATGTTATTTCTCTTATCCTTCTCTTTGTAAATCTCACATGTACCCCTCTTGGCAGTTTAATCTTCTTTTTAGAGTTTGGGTTCACTCTGTAGGGAATGTCTGTTTCTTTTGGAGGTTCTCAATTTCCCCTTTTCAATATTGGTGCAGTCACCTCAAACGGTATGTCCCTCAATACTCCCTCTTTATTTCCAGTTATATTTTGTTTCATTATGACTTCTTCTAAAGTTCTCTGTCTAGTCTCCACCTTTCCCACCTTTTGATTGATTGTATCCAGTCTTTCATCTATTTGGGGGATTAAACATGCCAAATTGGGCTTATCTTGCTTGTTTTCTTTCAATTGTTCCTGGGATTCTTCCACTTTCCCATTTAGCTCTTTAATTTGTTCTGATACTTGTGCAATACTATTCTGCACCTGTGCTATATTTACTGCAAACATCTGTGGTAAGTTTTGTTGAAGATCTTTTAAGGCTTCTTGTATCAGCATCGTCCCTATAGATTTTGCTTGCCCTGGAAAAGTTTTTGGTTTTGTAATTTTACTTATTTTGAAGCTTCTATTGGTATATATTATTGTTGTTAACCCTTTAAGTTTTATCTGTACAGCTAATGTACCCTCCTTATTTTTATATGTTCTTGTTGTTTTACCTTGTCAAGCTGTCTATCACACCTAAGCAATAATTATATCATATTAACATTAATAACACCACAGTATCACACAATTTGGAGGAAACTCATGGAAACAAATACAAGTTTTAGACTAAACACTTATACTATATAGAGATTATGAGCCAAACTCTTTTCTTGTTTAACACAGTTTAACACAGGTAAACAGATTTAATTACCCAAATCTCCCAGACCACCCCTTTCCTTCACCCTTTTTTCTTTCGAAGGTAAGAGGGATGTCCAGCCACTTCTTCCCTTTTTAATCCAGTTGACAGTTTCTGTCCAGTGGCAGTTTCTGTCCAGTTGGCAGTTTCTGTCCCCCCTCCAAAAAGGGGGGGAAACTTCCCCCAAATTCCTTCTCCAATCTGCCTCATATACTCAGTTTGTCCTCAGCTACTTTCATCTTCAGCTCTCAGCCAAGTCTCTCCTGTCGCTTCACGCCATAAGTACTGTCCTCCGCTCCCTTCCCCTTCATTTATGTCTTTGATGAACTTTATATCTTTGTGAAACTTTCTTTTCTTTACTCACTCAGCAGGACTTTTCCTTTCGCCTCAGTAGCTTTGTAATTCCAAGCAGGTTGTTACTCTTCTTCTTTGCAAGCCTCTCCCATGCTTGAGACTCCCCTCGGAAGCTGTTTCTTCGGGGGGGGGGGAATCCACCACACCGTCCCTCTCTTTAATCCTTTCTGAAGGGCTTAGTATTTCCTTTCTATTGTCACGCATGGCTGTCTTTTATTTCGTAAACTTACAGCTTGTTTCTCCCTGACCCCTCTTGTTCATAAGAATATCACTCTTTGTAATCTGTCCATCCTGGTTCTCGAAGCTTGTTGCCTGTAAAATGGCGTCCACAGTGATCTGTGCTGTGAGGCAAACTCACAGAATTCCAGCGCCAATGCCTGGAAGTGAATCCCCAGTTAAGCCTCTTGCTTCAGATATCCCTCTCCGTGGGGTCTCCGCAGAACTCAGGAATCCCAAGTCCCCAGACCACTGGGTTTCGGCTTTTCTTTTGAGACAAGCTCCTCGGAGCCACTGACCTCGCTGCGCCGTAGCCAGCTCCAGAAATAGTTACTGGTCTTGAGTAAAACGATTAGGGAGGATGCTTTTGCAAACTCGCTCAGTCTCTCTGCTAAACAATGAGATGTGCCAAATAGGGAGTCTAGAAGTCCAGAACAGAACAGCCTTGTAAAGGGGTAAAGAGACAGAAATAATAGACTAATACAGCCTTTCGTAGATTAGAAACAGAAATGAGTATATAGATAGATCTAGTATGTGTCTGGTTCCAGGTGTGAGAAATGTCTGAGAATGGCAAGAATGTCTTACTAAATACAGAAGTGAAGATATAGTTTAGAGATGAGGGCATTAGCTGAGGGCCAGAAGACAGCCATACGTTTTAGAAACTTGCAACCTCTATTTTTTGATATTCTTGGTTTTTATAAAAAGTAGCAAGAATGAACTAACAGTTTTTTTATATTTTAAGACACTGCAGTATAGATAACTGTGTATGGTGTTTGGAGTTATAAGATAATTAGTTAGCCAAAAATATGAGCCCTATCAGATATGACAGCTCGCTATTTTTCAAAGATGGTTTTGAAAACCTATGAATATAGAAAACTGAATTGTTCTTGAACATCTTCTTTGAAGATAATCCTTGCCTATAACCTGCTTACTTTGGTAAGCCATTTTGTGTGTGTGTGTTATGTGCCATCAAGTCACTTCTTACTCTTGGCAATCCTGCAAATTAATGTCCTCTCATTAACAGTCTTGCTCAGATCTTGCAAACTGAAATCCTTAATTGAATCAAGCCAGTCTTATGCTTGTTTCTTCCTTCCTTCAACTTTTCCTAGCATTGTTGTCTTCTCATGATGTGACCAAAGTACATAGCCTCAGTTTCATCATTTTAGCTTCTAGGGAGAATTCAGGTTTGATTTATTCTAGAAACCACTTATTTGTTTTTTTTTAGTCATTCATGGAATCCACCAAACTCTCCTCCAGGATCACATTTCAAAAGAATTAATTAAGTAATTTTAATGAGATCAAATAATTGCTCTCATTTAATTATCTTTGCAAAAGTAATGGCTGGTATTATCATACTATCTTAAATTAGTCTATGTTAAAAATGTAGATAGTTATTTTTTAATAAAAAGATAATATGGAGGCAAGATTTAGTAATATTTTTACTTGGGTGTTATACCTATAATAAATAAAAACGTTGTTGAGGTGTACCTAGATTACATTTCTGCAACACACTCTATGTGGAGCTGCATTTAAAAACTATCTGGAAACTTCAATTGGTGCAAAATGCTGCAGCCAGGATGTTCTGAGGCCATAATTTGGGTGCTTTCACCTTCCAAGATTAGGTGGGTGGCAACCCAGGAAATGGCCTTCTCAGTCATGGCACCAAAATGCAGGAACTCTGTCTCCAGGGAAACTCATCTGTCCCCTTTGGGTGCTGTCCTCCACCTGTGGGTGAAAACTTTTTTGTTTGGTTTGGCGTTGCCTCAGTGATCTCTCTTTCCTGTCCTATGTATCAATTGTGGTGGGGAATAAATATTGTAAATAAATAAATAAATAGAATAAACTCTTGTTAGGAGATTAATGATTTGATATAGGAGAGCTAACTAGGTGCCTAAGGCTTCTTAACTGCATGTCTAGATCTGACTCAGGCCTGACCAGAGTCATTCAGAACAAGATGGTCTTCCGATAGCTCTGTCCTTGAATGAGAATTTGAGAATGAGAATCATCCCTGCTCAGGGAAAACTACCAGGGTGTGTGTGTGTGTGTGTGTGTGTGTGAAAGAGAGAGAGAGAGAGAGAGAGAACAGTTTGAATTGGAAAGAGGAAGAGATTCACGCATTACAGAATATACAGGTTGAGTCTGGGATCCCCACCCTGTGTAACACTCAGACATAAGTTACGGTTTTTCCACATTCTTCACATGCAAAGTACCCAATTCAGATTGAGACTGTGGTGTGTACGGAGAAGGGGCCTGCTGGAGGAGCCTATGTTTTCCCTGGGAGATATATGGGTTTACCATATGGCTGCCAGGTATGGCTTGGCAACCAGCAGGTAGTCTGACAGGGCTGGGGGGGGGAGGGTTGTTAGTGACATAATGGCATCATCAAGAAAAACACTGGCATCACTCCTTTGCATCTAGGAGAGACATCAGCATGTCTCTAGGGGTCCCCAAATGCTAGAGCATCCCCAGCATTCCTCAGCAACATACTTACATCACTTCCAGGCGCATGGGAAGTGATGTCAGCACACTGGATCACATGTCAGATCCTCTGGAGTTTCCTGCCTATTTCCCACTCCCCACCAGCTAGCTGAGTGGTGGTGGGAAGCACCCACTGGTGATGGTGAAGCCCTCACCCACACCCAGGGGATGACAGCTCTGGTTTTCCCTGTAAGCCAAGTAGCATCTCTGGGGGTACAAGGGAATGCTGAAGCCACATTTCCACACACACTACAGTCCTGACTCATATCAGTCACCACACACAAGGGAATTGAGGAGAACAGAGAACTCACATTTGATTGTTACACAGGGTTGGCACCCCATATATCCATAATGTGTGAATTTACCTCATTTGATCAGATGGAGGCAGCAAAATGAGTTGTTTGAAGGTAAAACATGTCGGGGAGCAGGGTCTCACTATCTGTTTGCTGCAGATATTACAAAGACATAAAATAAGCACCAAATACTTGCTCATACAATGAGCCAGTGCTGCGCTAGAACAACTCACTGTCTGGAGAAGCAGTGAGTGGTATTAATAGCATTTTGAGAACAGAAACTCTATTAGCTGACACACAGTATTTGAACATGGGGAAAAATTGCCACTAGACGATGGTTGACAGCAATATATCTAATTTCCAGATCAGAAAGATATCAGCTTCCCTGGAGAAAATGCCAGCTTTATGCCATTTAAAGACATCTTTAAAGATGTCTTTATGGCATCACATCCCTGCTGGTCTCCTTCCCCAGACTACCATCCCCAGGCTGTGCCCCCAAATCTCTAGGAATTTCCCTGTTCGCAAATTGTGAGGCCAGTGTGTATGTGGGGGGGGGGGGCAGGTGGAGTAAGGGAAAGGGGGATCCAGAGTAGGGAAAGAGTGGGACACCAGATCAAAGGTGATGGGGGATGACTGAACTAAAGGTGGGTGGTTTGGGTCCCTACTGTGAGTCGCTACTTGTTCATAGCAATTCTCAGAAATGTTGCATTGTAATGACAGCAGTCTTCAGCATGATACTGCAAACAGGGAAAAGAGGGTTTCTGCACAACAATCCAGAAATAGGAGAGAACTTTAAACTTTTGTTGAAATCATCATCTGGAGGAGTTGCACAAAAGGAAATTCACATTAGGCCTTTCAGCTATGTGGGTGTTTCTCGGAATAAGCAATGAAAACGAATCTTTCAAACACTCCTATAAGTATGTGCATTGCACAGGATGCCGTGGTAACTGTTGGGCTGCAAGCCTCTGCTTGTACCACAAACAGCTCCAGGTGAGGATAGGATCCTGCTACACCATATTTAGACTAATATGATTGCTGCTTCCCAGACTAAAATGATTTGATGACCTCCTCTTCATCAATGCATCGATATACAGTCACTTCTGGAGATTTTAAATTCAAAGCTTGCATCTGGTGGATTATGGATATGAAGTTTTAAAGCATTTCTGCTAGCTCCTGTGAATGAGCTATGCTTGGAAAACAGCTACCATAGATAGTAGAAACAGATAATCACTTGAAATCTTCATAACCACTTGAAAGACTACCAAACAGCAGCTGTAACCACATGGGGAGGAGGCCATTTGTCATCTTCAGCCAGGTAATAAACCTATTATACTTGCTGTTCTTTTCTGGATTGTTTCAGTGGTGCTGCCTGTGGTAATGCTGAGCCTACCATGTGACTTGAGGTTAGAGTCATAGCCACTGTGGTAAATTCTTATGCATCTCTTACCTATGAGTCATTTGCCTCTTCCCATGCTCATTTTTTAATCATGATCATGATGACCTGGTAGTCTCATGTTCAAAAGACAAGCAGCCCTTGGCAATAACATTATGATCTATGTCCTCCTAACAGCCCAAGGTCAAGTGTCTGCCATGTGCCATCATCAAGGTCACTCTGTTGAGATTTAAGTATTTAATATTGTTGTTGTTATAGTTTGTATGTTACAAGTTAATAATAAAATAATATTTTAAAAAAATCAAGGTCACTCTGTATTTTTTGCCTGTGTCAGACAGGGTTGGTGGTTCTTGATTACATCCATTGCCACCTCTGCTTCAGCATGCACAGAATGCTGACACCTGCTATTTTGGAAAAAGGGTAAAATGAGTTCTTTAAAATGATTGAGACGGATTTTTTTTTTAAAAAAATTATTTATTGTGATTCAGAGCAGGTGCTGGTGAAAGAGCACAAATGAATGCTGAGAAATGCATGGGCACCTGTTCTGTGGCATAGCGGAGGAATGGTGGTAATATGGACATGCTAGTTATTGGAGCACAGTCAGGTGGGCTGTGAACCGGACAGAGGCTGTGCAGTCCTAGGGAAAGTTACATATTTCTAAATCTATTGAAGACGGGTGTGCTTCTGTTTAGGTTTACATTTTGAATCCTAGCTCATTAAGGCAGAGGAAGTGAGAATGGACACACTATTGATTTAAGGTGGGATTGAACTAGGTAGGTGTTAAGGAAAAATTTCTTAAAGGTACTCTGCGTTCAGATATGTTTCCCAATAGCCATCACCCATGTTTAATCAAGACACCCCAAAACTGTGATCCGTAAAGAATTAATGAGCTTTATTTACAATAAAACCCATATGCTGTGCCATGTTCCGACAAATGCATAAAGATCAGCCATAGCAGAGAATCTTATATACTCTCCAAAGTTAATTGTTTACAGAAAAGAGATAAAATTGTTATACAAAACTAGATACAAACAATTCTTCAGAATCAAATTCTTCAGGAGACATGGCACCAATACAGGCCTGATTGACAAGATAGTAAACTCTCTCTGTAATATAAACATGTTACATGTCTGGTGCCGCACAGGAATCTTGAGTGTCTTCTTGAGAGAGTGTTTATCCAAGCTAAATCCTTGAGTACAAAGTCAAAAAAAGAGAGATACTGCCCTTGCGATAGGGCTCTCTAACCTTCATTAACCAGAGTGTAAGGAGGATTCTGCTGACAAGAAAACACTTTTGCCTTCTGTGCGACAGGTCAGCTCCAATAAATGCTCACACATAGGCCTTTTAGAATAGGGATCATAGAAATTTCCCAACAGTAGGATTTGAATGTTTGTGGGAAATAAATTGATGTGGAAATATTTAGAATTCCAATCCTACTTTTGATTTGAACTCAGACTTCGGTCTTTTTGCAAATCACTTATCGACATCTGTCTAGTGTTCTGTTTCCAGCAGTGGTCAGTCAAACGCCTCAGGGAAAATATGGCATGAAGGCCATAGCTCAGCATAAGGTATTCAGAGACATGTTGCCTCTGGAGTTTCCAGTACAGTAGCCAGCTCTAGGTTGAGGAATTTCTGGAGATTTGGGGGCAAAGCCTGATGATGGCAAAGTTTGAAGAAGGGAAGGACCTCACTGAAATATAATGCCATTGTATCCTCCAGAGCGGCCATTTCCTCCAGGGGAACAGATCTCTGTAGTCTGAAGATCAGTTCTAATTCCAGGAAATTTCCAGGCCCTGCCTGGAGGCTGGTAACCCTAAGTTCCAATGTACTATAATGCTAGAGGAGGGGATTTCATGAGGATATTTGAGAGAGTAGTAAAGTTGCCAGCTTTGAGATAGAGCCTGGAGTTCTCCCATAATTACAGATATCAATTCCCCTGGAGAAAATGGCAGCTGTAGAGGGTAGACTCTATGACATATCATAGATTCTAGGTGAAATCCTTCCCTAAATCTGAAGTCCTTCCCTTTCTAGGCACTGGACCCAAATCACACTGAACAAAGGAGGAAATTCCTAAGAGACCACTGAACAAAGGACCACTGAACAAAGGAGGAAATTCCTAAAAGACCACTACTACAATAATAAAGACTGTCTCAGTATTAAATGAATACAATTTATAAGTCAAATCAAGTATGGTAATATTTTGCTCATGACATATATAATGATGTAATGTCCTTCTACTACAATTGAGCAATGGTTTGTTCATATCACAACCAGAGCCTTAGGAGAAATCGTATTATAAGTCAATTTCCACAATGTCCCTTTCGTCAATCTTCTGTTGATTTTGTTGATTTCAATAAATGTCACTTTAATATATTTTTTTCTTTTTTAAGGCAGGATTTCCATTGACATCCAATGATAGGTGAGAGTGCTCCAGGAGGAAAAATTCCCAAATCTCCTGGGCAGTTGGCAGTATGATCCAGGAGAAGAAATTTCCAAGTGTCCTGGGCAGTTGGCAACGGGTGCGCCAGCTTTTTAGACAGCCCGTTTCGCAGTTGTTTTTTTCAAGCCAAGAATTCTACTGCCTACAATATGATAAACAGTCTATTTACAACAGATGTGCTATACAAAATTACAATAAAGCATAATAAAGTTACAATAAATATATAATTTAAAATGCAAGGTTTCCTTTACTTACTCCATTACTCCTGGTCTTTTTATGTAAGGCAATGGTGATTCTCTATGCCATTTTCTCTGAGTACTGCCCAACCATATCTTGGTCACAAATATAGGTTATCAGCTAATTAGAGGGATGATTAGAATGACAGTGCAAAACCAAGTTAAAGCAACAGTACATTATATTGTAATTCACAAAAAGGCTGAGAAATCGATCTCCTAGTTTAACCTGCTGGGTGTAAGACTTTTAAGTCTAAAAATACATTCGGCTTCCTGTTTCAATAAAGTTTTATGCTGGGGATAACCCATGGAGACAAAGAGGAGAGAGAATTTAAAGCCCCGCTCTGAATGTTGAGCCTCATTGAAATGTGCTGCCAGTGGAGCCTCCAAAACTTTATTTTTCATTTTAGAAATATGTTCCTGTATTCTAATTCTTACCAGGCGTTGAGTGCTGCCTACATAATGTAAGTCACATTGGCATGTAATCACATACACTACATGTGCAGTGGAGCATGTTGAAAAGTATTTGGTGAATAAGGGTCTCCCTGTATTCAGATTGATAATGGAATCTACACCCATTGCTAGAGTGCACACGTTACAATGACCGCACACATGGTGGCCAGTTGGAGCAATGTCCTTGTTTCTTTGCTGGATATCTGAATGTATTAGTCTGTCTCTTAAACTAAAAGTACGTCTATAACCCACTGTGGGAGGGGCCTCACATCCAGGGATGCTCTGTATAATATGCCAATTCTTTTTGGTAATTTTGGTGATATCTGCTGACAGGGATGTATGTATGGACCACTTGATATTATCTGGATTCTTTCTCTGTCCTTGAGTAAGCAAAGTCTCTTTGTGGAAATTATTGGATCTAATTCTGGCCCTATTTATGACCCTGTTTGGATATCCCCTGGCACCAAACGCTTCCTCCATTCTAGCAGCTTCCCTGACAAAATCTGCATTCCTGGTGGAATTCCGTTTTATTCTGAGAAATTGACCAAATGGGATGTTGTCCTTTAATCGTGTGGAATGGAACGATGTATAGTGCAAATATGCACATCTGTCCATAATTTTACGGAAGGGTCTGACCCCCAGCTTGTTGTCAGGCTGCTTGTAAACCACTACATCCAAAAAATTAATGCAATGTGTATGTGTTGTCCAAGTCAGTTTGATATTATTGTGTATGGTGTTCATCCAATCTGCTAGAGGTTGTGCCCAATGTGCTTCTGACAGCACCAAAAAATGTCATCAATATACTGCCCATAAAATAAAATATATCAAAAATGGATTATGGCCAGGATTCTGAATAGCAGTTTCCTCCAAATGCGACATATAAAGATTTGCAATGCTGGGTGCCACTGGGCAGCCCATCGCAACTCCCTTCGTCTGAAAATAAAACTGATCCTGAAATCTAAAATAATTTTTCTCCAGTATAATGTCTAAGAAATTTAATAAAAGAAGGGTGGGTGGAGTTTGATGAGGTCTTGCCCAGAGATATACTTCAATAATGCGCCTAGCCTCCTCATGTGGCATGGAGGTATACAATGCCTCTACATCTAATGTCATCATCAGACAACAGGTATCTGGGACATTCAGAGCTTCTATTGCTTTAATAAAGGCGGTGGTGTCCTTAATGTGTGATTTGGTGCTTTGTACGGCAGGTTGTAGAATGAAATCTAGAAAAAAGGATAATGGCTCTAGCACCAAGTTAAAGCCTGACACAATCGGAAGTCCAGGAGGGGGTCTCTGTGGTTTATGTATTTTGGGCAGTATGTAAAATACTGGGGTTCTAGGGGCATCAGTTATAAGACTTTTAACATTCTTTTCATCCAATTCCACTGCCACAAGGGCTTCCCCTAAAACCACTCTTATAATACCCTGTATGTCTGACAAAGGGTCCCTTTTTAAGGGTTTGTAATTTATTCTGTTATTGAGTTGAGATTGCACTTCTTTTACATAGTCTGCGGTATTCAAAACTACCACCCCTCCTCCTTTATCTGCTGGATTTAAAGTAATGCTCCTATCCCTGCTCAAGGTCTAAAGTTACCTGTTCAACTTTACTTAAATTGTGCCACGTGTGTTTGTTGTTCATTTCAAGTATACCAATATCCCTGTTTATTAATTTTTCAAATGTGTCAATAAATCCATCATTCAACCTGGGTACAAAGGCGGATCTGTATTTGAAATCACCTGTTCTAATTGGAGGATTTCATGTCCCAAAATATTTTTTCAGTTTGATAAGGCATATGAGTTTGAAAAGGTCTACCCTGGTCCTAAAAGTATTGTACCTCAGGGTGGGAACAAAGCCCAAGCCCCTATTCAAAACACTGGTCTCAATGTCTGTGAGGGTCCGGTCAGATAAATTAAATACTAATTCCGGAATCTCCCTCTTCTTGGACAACGGCCCGCTTGTAAAAAATTCCTCGGGTTAGAATAGGAGATAGTTCTATTTCTCAGGGTGCGAGTATGAGTTTGTTTGTCACCAGATTGTTCAGTGTCAGAGGCATCTGTAGTCTCATATGATGGACCCGCATAAGTGGGTTTAGCCCAGGTGACCCAGATGATTTGGACTTGACCGGGTATGGGCTGATATCTGAAGATATGGTATTTGTGGCAGAGGCCATGGGTTGGATCCAGAGAGCATCTTGGCAGACTGAATGGGGCAGGCAATTTTTGCCAACTGCCCCTTGCCACTATTGACCTTTGATTTCCCCCTTCATTCCATTCCTGGACTTCCCGTATCCCTCAGCAGCAGCATGGGGGGAGGCATTTGGAGCTGCAGCAGGTAAGGAGTCGTGCCCTGCTGACAGAAATGCTACTGTCCACTGCTGTTCTTGGAAGGATCCAGTCCTATCCTTGCTTCTTCTTTTGCCTCAGTATGCTTAACATTGAACAATGGCTTGCCTTTGCAGCAGCATGCCTTGCTGAGTAATAAACAGTGAAAAAAGCTGTAGCTGTGACTGTGCTTGTCTCCCCCTCCCCCTAGATATATTTCTTCTTTAGGAAACTGTGCGTCCTGATTGACATTTGCCATCTTCAGGTTAATTTGCTATGAACAGAAATATTGTATAAAGTTAGCAAGTCCAGGTACAACCTCCTTTACCTCCTAATTTTGTTGGGGTAAAAATGATTGTTGCCTTGTCACATAAATGATTCATTTATCGATAGACATGTTACAGGATCAGGAATAGGCAATAATGCTGTACATTCTTTCTAGTATAGTATCAATGCAAAACTAATCTTAATTTGCATTTCAGAACTGACACAAATAATATATTTGTATTTTACAAACTGTAATTGCTGTGTCACTTGGACTTACTTCATTTGAAGTGAAGATCATTTTTTTCTTTGGGCCACTGTAAGCTTCTGGCTGCCCAGCTGCAAGTCATGTGAATGGAACTAATCCCACAGCCTCTGTCTATAATGAAGTTTTTTACTTTGCACTTTTAAAAGTCAATTCTGTCACTTATACCTCTGGGGAATCCCTATAGCAGGAAATAAAGTGTACTTTTATTTATTATTTACTTATTTTCCTTGATTCAGGAGAATAGAGAGAGAATAACAGAGAAGTGGCTTGAAGCAAAGCACAGACAAAGTATTCCAGCTACAACTTGTCTCCCCTTCTCTGAAATTTCTGATTTAGATTTAAACTACCTTCTGTATATGGAGGTTAGACTTGGTTGGTTTTTCCCCGTCAGGTTCTACAGGAGAAGCTTATCTGCACCAAGACATCAGTTTTCTGCAGAGAAACCATGATCAAAGTGGCATGAGCTGTTTCCGCAATGTTCACTTTTGACAATGAGCACAGGAAGCCCTGTATAATGAATGACAAGGCAGAAAGAGGAACTTTCCAAGCCATAAGGACCTAATCAGTCTGGAACACACAGACTTAGTGCTGAAAGCTAGGGATGTGAAAAGGAGACTTGGATGTCAGCTGGAAAGGAGCAGACTGCATGAAAAGATGTTCATCATGAGAGAGGCTAGATATACAACACAATGGTTGTGGTGGTGAGAGAATGGTGGTGAGAGAATGATCTCTGACATTCATTTTGTTATGAAAACCTGGGTTGCCAGAATCCTGCTCACTATCACAGTGATCGTGGTGCCAGTTGGTAAGTACACCTTTAATCATGGAGTTACCATGAAGTCATTTTCTTGTAATCTCTTTTTAAAAAGGTCTCTTGGGATTCTCTGTATCACACCTCACTGCTTGGAAATGTCTTGTTACTTTTGCCTGGGATCAGTTTCAGCCGGTGTTCCCTGAGAATGTATGTTTGCTTGTTGGAACCGTAAAGGCCATTATACACAATGTGGGATGCCACAAAAGTTCACTGTGGAATTTTACTGTGTGTTTGACTCTGGTGATTTGATGTGAACCAATCACTGGCTCTGTTTAGCGAATGATTTGAATGCCTGCCTGACAGGTTTGAATCACATTTTGCAAAATTGTGGAAGTACAAAAATACTGCCAATCCAAACAGATCAGGTAGATATAAGAAGGGTAAAAAAACACAGTAAAAAGCAAGCAACCAAGGAGTGAACCACCATGATGGCTGACTAGAACAACAATAGTAACAACAATGTAGCAAAATTTAAGTGTTACAAAAATCTCCTCAGTGTGCATATTCATCATCTATATATTACAAAGTATGCTCATAGAATATAGCTCTATATAGTTCTACATAAACATGAATACAACATGAGAATACATATGCCCAAGTCATAGATGGAAGCGCTTTCTCTTAAGAAAAACTGGGCTTCGGATCCAATCCTACACAAAAATGTAAACCAAACTCCTGTGTCTGGAGTTGGTTAACACAGACTTTTAAGTAGACCTCAAAACCTAAGTAACAAAAGCTGACCAACGGTAACATTGCTACCAATGTTTTATTATATGTTTTAATTATATGTATTTATATGTTGTGAATCCGCTCTGAGCCCGCTTGCAGAGATAGCAGACCATCCATCCATCCATCCATCCATCCATCCATCCATCCATCCATCCATCCATCCATCCTTCAAGTTATTCTTCTATCTTGACTTTCTTTGTTGGGATTGTGAGAATGGCCCCACAGCTGCCTCTACTGAACCCAGGGAATGGGGAATTTAGACTCAGTGAGGAGTTCACCTGTCTAGATTTATTCCACTACATTGACCCAGAGAATCATTGTTAAGTGCTTTGGAAGGATTCAGCCTCTCCCTCTTTTCAGAAAAACATGATCTGACTTCCACAGAACTGATATGAGTGATTAAGTATGCAAAAAAGAGGGGGGAACTAAAGAAACTTTCCATCTCATGTACAGTAAGGCTTTAGATGTTTAAAACCATTTCTGGGAGTTGCAAAACTGATTTCTGTCACCCAAAAAGTTGTATGTGTGTGTAATATTTAACTACCTTGAGATATTTTGGAAATTGACTTGCAGTAGTGAATACAGCCCAAATACATTTGTGTAATTTTTGTTTTAACAAAATTGTCATAGGATATAAATGTCTAGTTCTGCTTTCAGGAGTAACATACACATCTAATAATTCCTTTTAATGTAATGTGATGTTAAAGATATAGTAGACAACAGTTTCTAGAAAAGAAATCGTGAAAGATGCTCTGGGTTTGGGAACTTCTGCTGAACCTGCATATAGATAGTAGGTCTTATTAATATATTTTGATAACCATCAGGCATAGGCACATGAACTTATGTCTTACTTGCTTGATCAGTTTTTGTATTTGTGTATATATGTGTATGTGTGTATACATATACATACACATACACATATACATATACATGCACGCATGCACATACATGAGAGAGAGCAGTTTTATGGTTTTGTATCCTGACTCTTTCTAGGGTCATTCCCAGAAAGAGGGCCTGTTCAAAACAACTCTGTACAACATCTTGTCAATAATTCAGCTAGCACAGTAATGGTGACCAGGACTGCAACTCAGCTGGCAGAAGGTAACGTTGGCTCCCTTTTCAAATGTATTAATATTGTAGCTCAGGTAAGGACACTACATCCATGTGGCGTCTTTCATTTTATAATATAAAATGGCTTGATCAACAGGCAAAGTAAAGGCTATGGCTAATATGCATAAACTGGACTTTAAAGCATTCCTATGTCTATGGACATGAATTTTAAATTACAGCTTATATGATAGATTCAGAAAAATTACTTTTTTTGTGTGAGTCAGTTTGATATTTAGCAGAGAATGTTTGGGGCGGGGGTCTTGGGCTAGGATTCTGGCACAGATTCTCACTGAAACCCAATTTCTTTCTTTTTTTCAAATAAACAAAACTTTGAGCGCATACACAGTACAATTAAGAGTAGGTAAATCACAAAAAAATAGGTCTGTATAGCAGAAGCCATAAATAAAACTTAACAAGCATAGGATAACAGTAAACATGTTATAACATATGTACATATAAACAACAAAGCAGATGCTAATTAAATACAGTGACATATAGAATTATAAGGGATTGAAAAAGCTTAGAGTTAGGTTGGAGATTATTTTTTTCTATAAAATCAAAAAAGGGGAACCATTTGTTTAAGAAGTTTGTTTCATTTGGGAAATGCTCAGATTGGTATAGTTTATCATGTAATTTCTCTAAGATAAAATGGTCCCAGATTTTGTCAAACCAGATTTCTGAGGGTGGGATTTGTTTTGATATCCATAATAAAGCAATAGCACTTTTAGCTGCAGTAAGTAGGGTTGTTATTAGATCTCTTCTGATTTTAGGGATATTATGATTTTCCCACAAATCCAAAAAGATTAATTCGAGAGAGAAGGGGCTTTCATAACCTGTTATCTCTTTGATTGTAATTAGGGTATCTTTCCAAAATTTATCAAGTAGATGGCATTCCCACCAACAATGTGCAAAAGTGCCCACAACTCCGAAACCTTTCCAGCACAGTAGTGGCAGTTTAGAAGAAATGTGAGATAGCTTTAGAGGGGTCATGTTCATGTACCACCTATTGACTATTTTAAAAGTCTGCAACTTAACTATTATGTTTGAATTAAGGGCACTGGATGTCCAAATCTTCACAGAAACCCAATTTCAACTTCAACACCCCCAACTCTATTTTTCTTTCTGTATCTTCCTCACAGAAAAATCCAATAAATCTGCGGTGATTGGTACGTCAGTCACATTGGTATATCCTTGGCAATGGCAAAGAACGTTGCTAACAGTATGGAATGTGAAATTTAAAAATGGGACAAAATGTCATTTATCCTACATGAGTAGCAAAAATGTATCTCATACAAACTGCAGTGAGAAGAACATCAATTGGTTATCTAGACCTGATCAAGAATATGCTCTTCTTATAAAGCCATTGAAGATTTTCAATGAAGGAACTTACAAGTGTTCTAGTTCAATCGATACGGGCACTTTCAGTCATGAATATGCTCTAACCGTGTTAGGTAAGGACTCTTTGTGCTATTCTTCAAGCATATCTACTTCTACTGCTAGTATTCCATACCTATTAATGAATGTACAACACAGAAGTGACATAGTACTTCTTACTCACAGAGGGCATTTTCTCATTTGAGGTTTTAAATGGTTTTTGCTTCAAAAAGGTTTTAAATGCTGATGTAAAACTAATATTGGCCAGAATGATCATTCTCATTATAAATTAGGTATGCCAACCTCTAGGTGGGGCCTGGAGGTCTCCCAGAATTACAACTGATCTCCTGCTGAGAGAGATCAGTTCCCCTGGAACTGAAAATGGCTGCTTTGGAGCATGGACTCTGTGGCATTATGCCCAGCTGAGTTCCCCCCTCCCCGAATCCTGACCTCCCCAGACTCCACCCCCAGATCTAAGTAAATTCCCCAACCCAGAGTTGGCAACCCCATGTCTCTCCTTTGCCTTCACTTCCACATGAACAATGAGAGAGAAAGGCCCTCTGGGATAGAGGCCCAATATCCACTGCTGTATTTATGAGACAGTCACATAGATAAAGCGGTGGATATTGGGCCTCATTGAGACTGCTTCCAAATAGGAAGTATGAAGGTGAAAGAGTTTGGAAAAACAAAACTTAGCCTATAGTAGGGGAGTGCTGACTAGTAACATGAGATGTAGAGGAGATAAGTCCGTGGTGGTCCAGAAAACAGTTTGAGTGGGGACACAATGCTTTCAACAGGAATATTGATTTATTTGAAATGAGGTGCTGCAGGAGAGTTTTACGGATACCATGGGCAGCCAAAAAGACAAATAAGTGGCTTCTAGATCAAATCAAGACTGAATTTTCCCTAGAAACTAAAATGATGAAACTGAGGCTGTCATACTTTGGCCACATGAGAAGACAAGACTTACTGGAAAAATCAATGCTAGAAAAAGTTGAAGGCTATAGGAAAAGCAGAACACCCAAAATGAGACAGCTCGACTCAATAAAGGAAGCCAAAGCATTCCGTTTGCAAGATCTGAGCAAGGCTGTTAATGATAGGACATTCTGGAGGTCATTCATTCATAGACTGGCCATAAATGGGAAGGAACTTGATGGCACATAACACACACAAGATCTGAACATAAATTTTACTCAAGAAATTCTCAGATTCTCAGGCACATTAATAATAAATGTTTTTCAAATCTTATCTGGTTGCACAATATTCATGAACATAGAAAGGATAAGCACAGCTAAGTGAGAAGTATGGAAGACTGCACAAAGCAGGGGAAAAACAGTTTGAGGTTGATGATAGATAAGTGTCAAAGTAAACAGACAGAACAAAGGGAATACTTCTTGGTATGCAGTAAAAGAAATGCTTTTCCTAGATTCACTATGAAACACTTTGGAAAGTAGAAAAAGCTCAATTATATTGTTGAAATGTTCTTGCAATATACTTTCAAAATTCACCGTATGTTGTTGTTGTTGTTGTTTATTCAATTTATAGCCCACCCACCCTGTGAGCGGGTTCAGGGTGGGTTACAGCAGTGGATAAAATTACAGTAAGTACACAATAAAATCACAACCCCTTTCCCTGTACATCATACACATAAAAAGAGGGTGGAGGTGTGAGTTTATAACTCAACACTAGTTCATCATACATGGGGGGGGAGATGATGATATAGCCCCTCCGCTGGTAGGAGACCAGCAGGGAGGCTGATTAGATGGATCCTTTGCTGCCTCAACCACATGCCTGGTGGAACATCTCTGTCTTATAGGCCTGCCAAAAAGATACAACATCTTGGCAGGCCCGAGTGTCTTCCAACAGAGAGGTCCACCAGGTAGGGGCCAGGACAGAAAAAGCCCTGGCCCTGGTCGAGGCCAGTCAAGCCTCCCTGGGGCCAGGGACCCCCAGTAGGTGTTTATCTGCAGATTTAAATGCTCTCCAGGGTACATATGGGGAGAGGCAGTTCCCTCGGGTATGTTGGTCCCAGTCCATTTAGGGATTTATAGGTCAAGACCAAAACCTTGAACCTGATCCAGAACTCCACGGGGAGCCAGTGTAGCTGCTGCAGAGTTGGAGTCACATGCACCCTGAATGGGATTCCCATCAGGACCCGTGCGGCAGCATTCTGGACCCGCTGATCAGGCCCAGGGGAAGCTCTGCGTAGAGCGAGCTAATCTGGAGGTGACCACTGCATGGATCACTGTCGCTAGGTCATGGGCGGCGAGATAGGGGGCAAGCTGCCTGGCCTGCCGAAGATGGGAAAAGGCAGACTGGGCAACTGCCATGACCTAGGCCTCCATTAATAAAGAGGAGTCCAGCATCCTCCTAAGGCTCCTGACTGATGAAACAGGCACAAGTGGTGCCCCTTCAAAGGCCGGGAGCTGGATCCCCACATCTGTCATCCCACAACCCAAGTACAGGACCTCCATCTTAGTCTTCAGTCTGCTCTACTTCACCCATCCAGACATGGCCTCCAGAGCTCTAATTAGGGCACTGGGAGCAGAGCCAGGCCGTCCGTCCATCAACAGATACAACTGGGTGTCATCCGCATACTGATGGCAACCCAGTCCAAAACTCCGTACCAGCTGGGTGAGGGGGAGCATATAAAGATTGAACAACAGAGGGGAGAGTATTGCCCCCTGCGGGACGCCACACAACAATGGTTGGCGTGCTGATAACCTCTCCCCCAGCACCACCCTCTGTCCCCGACCGTGGAGAAAAGCCACTGCAAGGCAGTCCCTTGAATCCCCACATCAGCAAGACAGTGGGTCAACAATTCATAGTCAACCATGTCGAATTCTGCTGAAAGATCTAACAACACCAGCAGCACCGACCTGCCTTGATCCAGATGTCTATGGAAATAGTCCATGAGGGCGACCAGCACTGTCTCAGTCCCGTGACCTGGGCGGAAGCCGAACTGGAAAGGGTCCAGGCTCGATGCATCTTCCAGGAAATCCTGCAGCTGCTCCACCATTGTCCACTCAATCACCTTACCCAGAAATGGGAGCTTCGAAGCTGGGCAGTAATTGGATGAGTCAGTGGGGTCCAAAGTAGGCTTTTTCAAAAGGGGCCTCACTACGGCTTCCTTTAATGCCCCGGGGAAAACCCCGGAGCTCAGTGATACATTAATAATGGCCTCCAATGGGGCCCTCAGCTCATCGATGCTGGCCCTAACCAGCCACAAAGGGCAAGGGTCCAAGGGGCATGTAGTGGGCCTCACCAGCTGCAGGATCCTGTCAACATCCTCCTGGGAGACCAGACTGAAGTGATCCAGAATTGGACCAGAAGACAGCCAAGGGGTCTCCAGTTCCCTTACTGTATCAACTGTAGCTAGCAGGTCATGATGGAGGGACAAGATTTTATCTGCAAAAAAGCTCCCCAAAGCCTCGTAGCTAATTGCCAAATTTGCAATTTGGCAGTCTCCCTGTGAGAGGGAGACCAAAGACTGAACTACCTGAAACAATTTTTCCGGGCGTGAGCTTGCAGATGCATAGTAATCCTTCTTCGCCACCTTCACAGCCACCTCATAGGCCTTCATAAATGCTCTATAAGATGATCTTGCCTCTTCACCCCAATTCCGCCGCCACACTCGATCAAGCCATCTCAGTTCCCACTTCATCCGTCATAGCTCCTCCATATACCAAGGGGCTAGTCTGGTGTGGGAGCACAGAGGACAATGGGGAGCAATTTTGTCGATGGCTTCAGAGAGATGGCCATACCAGTCCTCCACCAGCTCATCTAACAAACCGCCAAGGGGCATCGGATCCCACAGAGCATTCTGGAAACCAAATGAATCCATTAGTCTCCGCGGGTGAGCATAAATCAGCTCGCCACCTGTGTATGAGGGGGCTGGCACTCCCAGATGAGCCCTCAGGACAAAGTGGTCTGACCATGGCACCACCTCAGTGGCATCAAGGGTCCACCTGTATCCTGCTAGATGCGTGGGAGCTGAAAAAAATTGGGAGAACCCTAGTGTTGCCATGGATAACACCAGGTCCGCAGCCTGAGAGGAGGTGGCATCATTGACATGGACATTGAAATCACCCAAGACTAACAGCCTAGGGTGCTCCAAGGCCCACCCTGCCACCACCTCCAACAGGCTCGATAGGGTAGCTATTGGTGTGCTAGGTGGTCGGTACACCAAATAGATTGCCAAGCTCTCCTCAGCACCCCACATCAAGCCAACACAATCAATGCCAGTGATCTTTGGTGCGGGGAGTGGCTTGAAGGAGAAAGACTCTCAAATGAGTATAGCCACCCCTCCCCTGGCCATCCATCCAAGACTGATGAAGGACTGAGAAACCTGGGGGGGGGCAGTTCTTTCAAGGCGACTGTTTTGCCTTCCCTCACCCAGGTCTCGGTCACAGAAACCAGGTCCACATTTTCCACCGCAAAAAATCCTGCAGTGTCTTGGTCTTATTATTAATGGACCTGGCATTACACAACAGCAGTGTTGGAGGGAGGCGATTCATCCTCCTAGCCCCACAACCAGCATGCCTCAGGATGGGACAAAGGTTGGAAGAACACCGAGCCCTACCACGTCTCCATGGCCTTCCATTCCAAAGCCACGTCCCACCGCCATACCTCCCTCACCCCTGGAGCACTGGGAACCCTAGCTCCATTCCGGTCTCCTCCCTCTCAACCCCCCCCCCCCACACACACACAACCTCCACCCCTTAACATACCCACAGCAATACAACACAACAAAAGAGCTCAGCTCCCTTCAGTTAACATCCATATAAGTCCCAGAATACTTATAACATTACCCCATATCCCCAATCACATTTATTGGGTACAAGACTTACTACTATCCCAACAACACTAATTGTGGGCATCTCATTAGCCCATTTTCAAGCCTCAGCAAGGCTAAATCGACTCCCCAATACAAGATTCCAATGACCCCAGAAAGATTTCCAAACTGTAGCCAATAATAAATCTACGACCCCTCAGCCAATTTGACATACAACCCATAGCTCCAACTCTAGGCCATTCAGTGCAATGGGGCAGCCTAATTTCCAGGTTTGCCTCCAATGGTCTCTCAAGTGCAATCCATTGCAAGCTGTTTCAGTTTCCCAAACAAGGGCAGGTAAGGCACCAGTCCAATACTGGTTCCAAACTCCTCTCCTTAGACCTTCTCTTTGGTGACCATCCGTCAGCCCAGTCAACATGTTCTTTCCCCTCCTCTCCACTCCGCTGATTAACCAAGGTGCCTCTCCAAGACACCACCCCCTCAACTCCCCAGCATGCCAGCTCCCGAACCTCCAGATCCACCTAGGAGGACCTCAAGCCTCCTGGCGACTGGGCAATCGGGTGGCTGACAGAGGCTGGGTGGTTGATATGTGGTAGCATCCCTATTTAACCACTGTGCAAGAGAGAGGATTTCATATCTCCCCCAGTCATGCTCTCTGGAATCACATATTAAATCAAAACAAGCAGTATCTATGCTGGTATGGGTTTTATTATCTTTTGGGATGTTTTTTTCAAGGAATGACACCCAAAAATGTTATTGACTGGCACCACAAGAAGGCACCTTCCATGGCTGAAAGCTTTTCCACTTAGCTGACAATTTTTAAACAGTACTTAGGTATCTAGAAAGTCCTTGATAAGGGAAGCAGGGTCTTAACAGGATTAGGACCTGTACTATGCTTTTCCATTTGCAAGCATTTCTTTCCTCCAGTCAAACGGGGCTTGCAGAACCACAGCATGTTTAGAAGTTGTTTTATGGAGCAGTACAGCCAGCCAGTCTGCATTCTGAATAAATATCGTTAAACTCTTGACCTAATGGGCTTTGTAGTACAAGGGCTAGTGGATGATTCAGTACTTGAAACTGCACGCTCTGCATTTTCAAAATGCTGGCAGGGATGGAAATATGTTTACTATGGAAATGGCTTTACTCATCAGGTAAGCAGCACTTCTGTTCAAAACCCCTTCCATGACCTCAGCATAGAGATCAACAGCATATGTGACTGCATTCTTTTTATTTTTACCTAGCCATGCTTTCCTACTTTGCTTGGTAAATTGAACTGACTCCTTCTTCCATTTTACTTCAGTGCCTCCTCAGGTGATCCTGACATATGACCATGATGGAACTGCTGTGTGTATGGCTGCTGCAGGAAAACCAGCTGCACAGATCACATGGGGCCTGAAAGGGTATTCTAGCACTGTGAAGAAAACTTTGCCAAATGGCACAGAGACCACCATAAGCACATATAATATCACCAGTTCTCAAGAGTATAACGTAACTTGCTACATTTCCCATCCAGCTTGGAACAAGTCTTGTGTTTTAAGTCTTCAGTCAGGTAATAGTATAGATCTTATCTCTCTATTTAGTTGTAATTCCCATTTTTTGCAGTCCTCTTTGACCCGTGACTTAACTACAGTGATTCAAGCAATGGTCACCTCTAGGTTGGATTACTGTAACACGCTCTACGCAGGGCTTCCCTTGAATCTGATCCGGCGGTTGCAGCTGGTTCAAAATGCAGCGGGGCATGTCATCACTGGAGCGCCAAGTGGTGCACATATAACACCAGTATTGCGCCGGCTGCATTGGCTGCCAAGTGGAGTACGAATCAGATTAAAGGTTTTGGTATTGACCTATAAAGCCCTATGCGGACTGGGACCAACATATTTGTGGGACCGCCTCTCCCTGTATGTGCCCCAGAGGACACTCTGGTCAGGAGGAAAACAACTATTGATGGTCCCTGGCCCCAGGAAGGCCTGCTTGGCCTCGAGCAGAGCCAAGGCCTTTTCTGTCCTGGCTCCAGCCTGGTGGAACTCTCTGTCTAATGAGACCAGGGCCTGGCAGGATTTATTATCCTTTCACTGGGCTTGTAAGACAGAGATGTTCCGCCAGGCATATGGTTGAGGCCAGGCTAGGCCTCCTACCGATCTAAGTAGAGAAGGAGAAGGGAACATCAGATCCCTCCCTGTCAGAGGGATCCACCACCCAGTATTTTAAGTGGATTGTTTGCCTTCTATTAGTTGATTGCTGTCATCTTGTGAATTTTAAGAATTTATATTGTTGGATTGTTTTGGTTTTAACTATTTTAAAGTATAAATTTACATGAATGTTTTATTGGATGTAATCTGCCCTGAGCATGCCTGTGCAGGGAGGGCGGAATACATTTTTTTTTAATAAAAAAGAGTTATCAGAACAGCCTCCAATGTGTACATATTCTGTTTTCAGCTAAAGGCTTTCTCTTTAAACCTTAGCAACTTCCTTTATTTTATACTGCTTCATCATCATCTTTCACTTGTTTGCCTTTATTTTTAGGTTCTAATCTTTCTTCATGTTTTTCCTGTTTTTTGTCAGAACTGTGGCTAGATAATGTCCTTACTCCAGACTACCTCCTGCAATCAGACAACAGTCCATTGTTTCCAAAAGGTTTTTACTGAAGAATTAGTTCATTATAGTCCACTAGCCTGAATACAATATTCAGGATGGTACATATGCATTGTTACCAATGACAGGCAAAGCATGAGGTACAAAGTAACAGATCACAGCAGGCCCAACCTCCCCCCACAGTTCTCAAAACAACCCCTTTGAAGTTAGGAAAGCGAAAGTTCTTCAAGGCCGATTCATGGTGGCACGTCGGTAGCCAAAACAATCCTTTTCTGTGAGATAGCCGCCTGGGAACCTTGGCACCTGTGAAGAGAGCACTTAAACACTGAAAGGATTAAAAATGGAGTCGGTTAAGCAAAGGCATACAAGAAAGCATTCTGGACCTGACATTTTTATGCATTTGTTCTATAGTAACATTCATCATTTTTAGTTTAAATGGCAACCTCTGAGTTTTAGAAATAAGTGGGTGTTGCAAATCTACACATTCTACCTGCCAACATTTATTCTTCCCTGTCTCATGTTATCTACTTCATTATCAATGGTTTCTTAGATGGTCTTCTTCTGGTGGCTGCTGCTTTCCCTTCATTGTCTTGGTGTCATTGACTGCATTTTTGGTGTTTGATCATTCAATTGATTTTAATTGTTGATTGTAAGAACTGATTTTATGTTGTAAGCTTCCTTAGCAACTTGTGTGAGCAAAAAATATATAAATATTCTAAACAAATGAATACACTGTTTCAATCCGCAGGCAATGTGTTCTAGGGTTCTTAGACTCAGGGCCAGCCATTTTATTTTGGGCCTATATTTCTTAAAAGGAAAAAATCTCCCTTACTGCTATAGGTATTTCCTCCTTGGTGCTCAGCTATAACGTTTTCTTTCACAGAAATGATTGAAATGATTCTTTTTGGAATGATTTCCATAAAGAATCTGCAGAAAAATGGGACCTTCATATTGATTTGTTTAAGATCCTCAACTAGGATGCTGGCTGGCTACCAGGCCCTGTTTATGAAGCTTTCTTAATGCTGTTCACATTATTCTTTTAAAAATTATTCTCAAATCACTGCTATGAAAAAAAACCCAGTATGCTGGGGGAAAGCCTTGATTATGGCTAAAAATGGGTTACCAGATGGGAACTGGAACAATACCAGACCCAGGGGCAGGGGGGGGTGCGGATTAACCTCTTTGTTTCATTCATGTGCACGCTCCCCTGGCTGGCATGATGATGTCAGTACAAGAAGTGACATCACCTTGCCAACCCACATCTTGGTGTCACAGCTGGCTGGCTACTCACTGATTGCTGCTAATTACTTTTTTTCTGGCTGTTTGCAAATCTGCAGGTCAAAATGGAGAAAAACTGAAGGGTTCTAAAGTGCCAATTCTGTATTCCGTCCTTGCTGTTCTCCTGGGAATTGTTCTGATTTTTCTTCTCACCTACCTTGGCAGACTGCTCTATGGAAAGTATGTATGACAAAGGCCTTATGCAAGTCCGTTGTTCAACTTCTTCATAATAACAGTATGCTTACTGATCATACTGCTAATCAGCTGCCACCATGATCACCAGTTTCAAACAGAGAAACAGCACAGTATATATTTGTGCTTTTTGGCCTCTGGGTTTGGGGAAATGATCCATAGGATAAAGGGTAAGAGACTCTCATTGTGCCATTCAGGGAAATAAGCACTAACACTAGCACTTGGGTTGAGGTGAAAACCCTTTGCCCTGGGGATGAATTGTCCCTTAGCATTGAAACTTGGGCACTCGGTCTTATGAGTTGTTGTGTTGCAACAGTGATCAAGCTGGAGAAGCAAAAGGAATACTTAGTAACTTGATATGAGAGCTCGCTTTAGTGATCCAAACTGATTTGGGGTTGTATTCAGCTGGAGAAATGCAATCTGATTATATTCTCCTTTTCTAGCAGGCAAAGGGAAGTCGAAACATCTAAAAGCCCAGAAAGAAATCCAAGACACAGCATCCAGGTGAGACAAATAAATGAGTAATGTACTCAGCTGTGAAAATCTTTGCATTAGAAGGGAACAAAGCTCTTTCACTGTATGCATGTACATCATCCTAGCCAATATTGTCATGCCATGCAAGTTTTGCTTACTATTATTCTGCCTAAGAAAAGTGCTGGGATACAGATCAGGATAACTACATAGGGAGAAATGTGTGTGTGTGTTTAAAATAGAGGTAGCATTGATTCCCCTAGTAGCTGATAAACAGTTGTGGATTAGACATGGACACGAACAGCAATACGAACAAAAAAAGGCATGAACAGCCTGATCTGCTGTTCGAGAACAAGCTGTTCGTGAGGCCCCATTCTAAACGAACAGGTGGTCGTTGCAAGCCTCGTTCACTGCTGTTCGTCAAGCCAGACAGTCTGGCACCTGCAATCAATTCCCTTGGAAACATAGGCAGGGATTCTCTGAACTCTGAAATCCTGCTGTTGCCCTGGAAACCCCAGTCTAAGACCAATTTAGCTTGATAGGCGGGTCTTCCTTTCAAGTGTGGTAGCTCCAAATTTGTTACAAGGGAGCAAAGACCAGGGGGGAGGGGGGCTCCCAGCTCTGGCTTTGCTGACAGTGGAGAGGGAGAGAAAGCTGCTGTTGGCATTTTGATAGAGAGTGCATTGGAGCTTGAATTTTCTTTGTGAGTGGTGGGATAGGGATATACCCCTTCAAATTCCAGGGCTGCTGCCAGGATCTGGGCCAAGCTATTGTTTATTATTGGTACCTTTCCTGCTGCCTGCTCAGGTCAGGTTTCTGGGAGTGGTGCAGTAGGGATCTTTGACCAAACTTCGATGATGGCGAGGAAAGCCTGCTGGCCCCCATGAACATCCAACCATGAACATGTTTGTGAACAGGTCATGTTCGTAAGTGTTCATGAGTCCCTGTTCGTGGATGGCAACAAGCAACGAACATCATGTTCAGGTTTTTTTTCTGTTCGTGCCCATCTCTATTGTGGATCCATGACTCTACTTCATGTGGTAAATTTGATTTCATTTATTCATTGACCTCAGAGTCTCAGACTTAGACTGTGAGTTGCACAAATTGTGGAAGCCAATGAGAATTTGTTTCAATGAGGCTTTGCCATTGGCCTGCAAATGTGATATAATTGAGAGTTCAGTCTTCAGGGGCTGACTGAACTGCATACTAAAGGAATTTACCAATGTTCTCTCAATTGTCAAAGGTGTCAGACAACAATGCATATTATCTCCCTATCTGTTCAATCTATGTGCAGGACATATAAAGAAATATGGATTAGATTTAGATGAAGAAGAAGTAAAAATTGGTGGAAGGAACATTAACAGTTTGACATATGCAGATGACACCACATTGAGGGTAGAAAGTGCTGTCAATTCACAGGCAATTTATGATGATCCTGTTGGGTTTTCAAGTCAAGAGACATTCGGAGCTGGTTACAATTGCCTGCCTCTGAGTAACAACCCTGGACTTCCTTGCTGGTCTCCCATCCAAGTACTAATCAGAGCTAATTCTGCTTAGCTTCCAAGACTGAGCTAGCTTGAATCATCCAGGGCAGGGTGATACCTGGATCATCCAAGTCATCAGCCTGAATCATCCAGGTCAAGGCGATATTACTGCAGAAAATAGTAAAAACTTGAAACAACTACTTATAAAGGTTAAAGGAGAAAGTTCCAAAGCAGAATTACAGCTAAGCACCAATAAGACAAACATAATCAGCACTGGAGGATTATACAACTTTAAGGTTAACAATGAAGAAACTGAATTTGTTAGAGTTTCTATTCCTTGGCTCAGGCATCATCCAAAAGGAAGACTGCAACCAAGAGAGTGAGACTTGGAAGGGCAGCCACGAAAGAACTAGAAAAGATCCTTATATGTAAGGAAGTGTAATTGGAGATCAAGATAGCTCATACCATGATATTCTCCATTACTATGTATGGATGTGAAAGTTGGACAATGCAGAAAACTGACAAGACAGAAATTTATTCACTCAAAAATGTGCTGTTGGAAGAGAGTTTTACAGATACCATGGACAGCTAAAAAGACAAATAAGTGGATTCTTGATCAAATCAAGCCTGACAAAACTGAGGCTATCATACTGTCACATCATGGGAAGACATGACACACTGGAAAAAAACAGTAACGCTAGGAAAAGTTGATGTCAGTAGGAAAAGAGGAAGACATGAGATGGCATGACTCAATAAAGGAAGCCACAGCCTTGAGTCTGCAAGACTTGAGCAAAGCTATTAATGATAGAACATTTTGGAGGTCTTTCATTCACAGGGTGGCCATAAGTCAGAAGTGACTTGTTGACACATAACTCTCCCTCTCTCTCTCTCAGAAGTTTTACCTATTATTTTTGAGAATTCTTGAAGGACTAGTGAAGTGGCACAAGACTAGAGACAGGCAAATATCTCAATCTTTTAAAAGGGGAAGAAGGAGGATCTGAGAAACAGATTTGTCATTGTTCTGTGCCTGGCTGGCTAGTCTCTGCAGGAGTCAGTCAGTCAGTCAGTCGCTTGGCTGACTGGCCTTTGAGGGGTCTGGAGCTCAGGCCTGCACCTAACAAATCAGTTGATCCAGCAGTGCAGCTCTCTCAAGTCTCATTTTAAATAGGATAAGGGGTGGTCTGGTGCAGCTTCATTTGCCAGGATCCTGCAAGGAAGTATCCTACTCAGTATTCTGTTCTGAGGCCACAGGGAAGTGGCGCGCTGCTGTCCTTGCACTTTGCCTCCTTTGCACCAGCTTTGCTTGGGCCCTTTGATGTTCCTCTGGTGTGGGAGGTGATCTGGAGGGCTATGGACCCTGGACCATGTCCTGCCTGGTGGGGGCCCAGTATTGATCTCTGAAAGCTGAACTAGATGAGATGACTGACATGTGGAGGACATGTATTGTTTTCCAGCAAGATTCCACGGGAAGGGTAGTGAGAAAGAACCTCTGCCAGGGAGAACAGGGAGAGAACCCCTCTTCTCCCCGGCAGAGGTTCTTTCTCTACGTGGCTCATCTAGTCTGCTCAACTCCCTCTTGCCACCGCTGGTGAGCTCAGCTCCCTCTGGCTGCCGGGTGCATTTGGAGGAGCAAGGGGAGTGTGCTGCCTCTCACCACTGCCAGTGCGCTCAGCTCCCTCTGACCACCTCTTGATGATACTTTTTCTGCACAAGTATGCACTTATATTTTCCATCTGCAATGGAAGCTTTTGGGGTGACCTTTCAGCCTAACTTATCTCACAGGGTTGTTGAGAGGATAAATTGGGAGGACAGAATGTTGTACATCACTTTGTGTCCCCATTGTGGAGAACAGTGGGTATAAATGAAGTCAATAAATCAGTCAATCACAAATTAATTGAACTAGGTTTATGGTGTCTGAATACTTCACGTTATTCTAGAAGTCATCATCAACAGTTAATCATAATCATTTAAAAAAATCTTTTTGATACCAGTATGCTGCACTTTGCAAAAAACCCACATTCATAAAGGTCACCCTTCATGTTGTTTCTAACAGGGGCAAGTCAAAACAGTATCTCAAGTGAATATAGTGTAACAAAGGAAACAAACAGGTTTTAGAAACTTCCTTTCCTTTGCAGAAATGCTTTAGAATTTTATTTGAAAGGTGGAACATGAGCCATGTTTCCTTCTCAAGGGATGTGTTGTTTTCTTGCAGGAAAATGAGATGGAACCCTATGCCACCTTTGTACAAATGGAAAATGTGATCTATGAAACAACATTTGACGCCTCAGTGGAGAAACAGTTACCACCAGGGCTTTCGCCTTCTCCATAAGTCTCTATCTGACTCAAGCTCTGTATGCAAAGGAGAGAGAAAAAGACACAGCAAAACAAGAAGAAGAAAGGAGGTGTTGCCTTTTTAAAATGACCTTTCCAAAGAATACGGGGAAATGTTTCTGAATTCTCGTCATGTGTTCAATGTCCTATTCTCTCCATCACTTGTTAAAAATGTCTGCCAGCTTTTTTTGTTGCTGGCTAATTGGAGGCATCACTTATCCCGGAGTATTTCCCCCCAGTTTTCTCCAAAAGAACCACAGGAGCAAATCATTCTGCTGGGTTTTTTTCCCATCTCTTTTCAATTCTTCCAAGAAACTTGCCTGTGCTTATAGATCCAGAGGAGTTAGCCGTGTTAGTCAGTAGTAGCAAAATCAAAAAGAGTCCAGTAGCACCTTTAAGACTAACCAACTTTATTGTAGCATAAGCTTTCGAGAATCACAGTTCTCTTCATCAGATGCATGGAGGGCAAGAAGAAACTGGTCAGATATATAACTGGTCAGATATATATATATGTATATGACCAGTTTCTTCTTGCCCTCCATGCATCTGACGAAGAGAACTGTGATTCTCGAAAGCTTATGCTACAATAAAGTTGGTTAGTCTTAAAGGTGCTACTGAACTCATTTTGATTTTGCCTGTGCTTAAATCATGGATTTTCTTTTTCTTACATTGACATCATATATGGTCAACATTTTTTCCAATTTTGGCACTTAAGTTTAGAAAGCTGTCTTGAGAGTTGTAGGACAAGGTAGTTTTAATTCCTGCTATTGTGCAACTGCCTAATCCAATCTGAACACTCATCTTAAAATAGGGCCCTGTGAAAGTACAAAGAGAAGTGGGAAGGCATTTCAAAGTCAGGCCATCCCACAAGAAGACAATTCAAGTAATCAAACGTAACAAAGGAAACAAACAGGTTTTAGAAACTTCCTTTCCTTTGTAGAAATGATTTAGAATTTTATTTGAAAGGTGGAACATGAGCCATATTAGCCATACCAAAGAGAATGCTGTCAATATTCCAAGGATCTATGCCATGGGAAGCAAGAATTGATTTTGAAGCAAGTACCAGACTGAAATGTAATACAAATTCCTAGTTTACAGTTTGAAAGATGATGGCTTCTTTGTAAAGTTTTTTGTTGTGTTCTGCATGTCAGCGAAGCCAATAAAGACAGCCAGTATGGTTTAATGGATGCAGCATCTGACTTGGACTGGAGAAACCCAAGGACAAATCAATGCTCACTGTTCATTGGGGCTGCTTCCACACTAGCACACATTTGTCCTGCTTTGTCATTTCTTTTTTGCTATCAATTACAACTAAAAATAAAACTGTGGTTCCATGTGCTGTATTCTCCAAAAAAAAGTCCAACAATGCCTATTCTCGTGGGCAAAATTCTACTAAGTGTTTTCTCTAGAATTACGTGCTTTTCAGTAAAGATTCCATTTCTCTATGGAATTTTCCATCTCTCCCTTTGCTGAGAGCCTAATTAGTTATTTTATACAGCTGCAGCATTCATGAATTAATTGTTAGGGGTTTTTTTCTGCAGAGGAGGGTATTTTCCCCAAGAAGCTTAAATACTGCTCTTCTTATTGCAGTCACATCAGTTTTTAAAGTATTTTAATAGTGCAATTATTAAATTACAACAAGAAAATTAAGACAAAAATTAGCAGTGGTTTTGCAAAAGGAAAAGAAGTATTTAACATTCACATCCCTTCCAAGCAGGAACTGATATTTAACCATTGATTCAGGAATGCTGTGGCCACAGGTGAACAGAAGGCAATTAATTCATCCAGAATCAGAGGAGAAGGAACAACACCACTACATCTAATTCTGAACTGGACCATTGGGTGTGGATCAACAAAACCCACACAGTGGGCCAGGGACAGATGAGTTACTGTTCTAAACGCCTTAGCGAAGTTTAGGTCTGTAGAAAAATATTAAATGTTAAAAAAATACATTGGGGGCTAAAAAAAAATAGAAGCAGCAATGTCAGCTTCTTTAAAAAAAGTATGCCGCTGACATATTGTGAAACTAGGTTGTGAGATCTTGGTGGCCATTTGGAGGGTTGCTAAGCAACCCTCAATCAACATTGTTGAAGATTCCAAGTATCAGTTACTGTTAGCATGATGAGTGGGGGAGAGACAAAAAAGTTAAAGGAGAAATGAAAGATGAAGCTGCGGGGGAGGTAAAATAAGGAAACTGAATATGGAGAAGGGGAAAAGAAAGGTGAGTGGGGACAGTGGCTGCTAGAGGAGACAGATAAAAGTAGGAAGGTGGGTGGGAGAGAAGGAAAAGGAGATGCTGCAAGCACTGTTGGCAAAGAGGAAAAGCAAGAAGGAGAGAGGGAATGGTACTCCCCCCATGAGTCCTAATGAATCTTTCCTTTTTTAAAAATGATCAGTAGCCCTGATACTCACACATCATTTTGGCAGTCCACACTGGACTGTAATTGTGTTTTAAGTTTTAAAAGTGACCACAAATCAGGTTTGAAAAGATAACATGACCACAAGAAAACACTGGGATACAATGGGATGTCAATGATGTATTCTGTTAAAATTGGGTTGATGGAAATTCCAGACTGAAGAGCTAAGGTGGAAGCAGCTTGAGTGACCTTTTGTCAGTCATTTTCTCCAAGTCTAAGCTTGTACGGATAAAATACTAAATGTTGGGGCAATATATACACTTCTGAAGTGTTTGGAGGAAGAGTGAGGTATTTATTTATGTATTTATTTAGGAGATTTTTGTGGCATTTCTCCAGAGTCCTGCTCTGGAGATGATGATGATGATGATGATGATGATTGATGATCTTGATGATGAAGAAGAAGAAATAACAGAGAAGTATGTCAAATGCAGTGACAGAAGTTTCCAAAACAGATCATTATTTTATACATTGCTCCTGGAATACACATTACTTGTCACAAGAAACAAAGGGATTTTTGAGGAGTTCCTTGGTTATTTGTTTTTGTTTTACTTTATTTATAGCTTGCCTTTATCACTGAGAGTCAAGGCAGATTGCATAATATAAACAATGCAATCAAATAGCATGATAGCATGAGATACCTAAAAACCATGCAATAGGACTAGGATTACAAAAATTAGAAACAATGCAAAAAAAGTATCAGATATGATATGTCAATGCAGAGAATGTTGAAACTATGCAAAAAAGTTTCAGAAGTGATAGTTAAATAAGGTAGAGAATGGAATTACAAAATTAGAATACAATACAGTAGGAGCAGCAAAATGCATACAATTAACAAATACATACCATACCTGGGCTCAGCATTATAGCATACAGCTGGGAGGATTCGTGAAATCTATATATATAAAGACAAGTGTCCTGACTGACTCATCAACACCCAGCCCAAACCCCTGGACCAAGAAACGTGAAATTTGGGCAGGATGTTCCTTTTGTGATGTAGAAGCTCACTAAGAAGAGATTTTTAGAAATTTGCCTCCTAAGGGGGTAAAAAGGGGTAAAATGTGTTTTCCTATAGGGATACAGCTTCCCTGTGTGGCTGGCAGGGTGCTCGTCCCCGTCCCCCCCGCCAACTGCCACTCTTCCCTGAGGTCATTTGCATATGTGGCCTTGATTGGTCATTGTCTCAACATTCTAAACACTATGCAGGACACATGCAGAACGTCAGGACACATTAAATGACTCCCAGTCATTGAAAGCGTCTTGAGATAAAAATACACCACCCCTCTAGGGTTGCCAATCTCCCTGTGGGGCCTGGCTTTCCTGTGTGGCTGGCAGGCTGATAGGTCAGCTGTAGAACTCTGTTCTAAGGTAAAAATCAGGTAAAGGAAACTGGAGACAGTTAAAGAAAGGCAGTACAAGACTCCTGAAAAGGGATTTTATATAAAAGTATGGCAACTGAGTTTTTAAATGTTCATGGGGAGATGGTACATGACCTTTCTAGGGGCCATTTCAATGCAAACCTCTCACATGAACTTGTTGAAGTGCCCACCACACCACCCCTCCCTCAGTCCAACTCCACCTCACACCTCTTGCAGCCATCACCTCTAACTGCCCCCAAGAAGCCTCCTGGCAGACATTGTGTAAGATATACCGAAGCTAAAAGGAGGTAGCAACTTAGAGATGAGGCAAATAAATATGCACATCATACTCCTGCGGTGCACTGAGTAGCAGTGACCATGTAACCAGCAAGTCCTGAATCCAAGGGAAAGGTGACTATCCCTGCAGACCTGGCCACAGTAGTGACAACCCTAGCAGACCTAACAGCCATGATACACCCTGATATCGTCACTATCATGGAGAAGTCCATGGATGGGCTGTGCAAGCATGCCATTCTGACCCCCAAGAACAACACGGCTGCCATCATTAATGAAACACAACTTAACTGCCTCAAAGGGGCAGAAATGGAGTACAGATCTGTAGACTCAGTGGTGCAAATGGATGATGCGGTCCACTAACCTGTAGAGTTCCTCAACACGCTCAACCCTCCTGGCTTCCAAGCCCACAAGCTTCTCAAAGTGGGGGCTCCAGTGATGCAGCTGCAGAAGCTCAGTCCACCCAAACTCTGCAATGGCACCAGACTATGAATGAAAGCCCTCCACAGGAACACCATAAGGCTACATTGTTCATACCATGCATACCATTCATACCATCAGATAACCGCTTTGAGTTCAAGAGACTGCAGTTCCCCGTCAAGGTCTACTTTGCTATGATGATCAACAAGTCCCAGGGGCAGACACTAAAGGTGGCAGGAATTGACTTGAGGGAGGACTGCTTCTCACATGGGCAGTTCTACGTGGCCTGCTGCAGAATGAGCTCACCCAGCAACCTGGTGATCCTAGCACCTGAGGGAAAAACCACCAATGAGGTCTACAAAGAGGTCTTTAAGGGGGAAAAAAGGCTGTATGTATTTTTCACTTTTTTATTGCACTACAATCTTTTCCTTTTAAAATCTCTTCAATAAATTCAAAATTCACTTCATCAGTTTTCAGCATCAACATGCTTTGCTTTATTCAAACACTTTTGTGAAGCTCGGTTACTATGCTATTATACTACAAAACCAACTCCCCCCCCCCCAAACCCCAAAATGTTACATACCCATAAATTATAATTGGACGTAAAGTAGTTAAATACCATAGTGAAGCACGGGCATCAGGCTAGTGTCCCTATAAAGAGATGTCTGTCCCCTAAGATACCCTCACAGTTATGCCTGAAGAGTGGTCTGGAGGTGCCTCCTGTAGCCATGTGCTTGGAACTGAGCAATTGCCAGGCCTGCAGGGAAGAACGCCTGGAAACTTCCATGTATGCTGCTCTGAGCTCTTTGGGACACATGTAGGATGTCACTTTGATTTTTTAAAAATTGCTTAAATTAGAAACATGGATATGCCGAAAATGTTACTTTAACAAAAAATGTTAATTCCTAATGAACTTATAGTTGCCAAGAGCCACTAGATAAAAAACAATCACTCTGAGTAAACTCCTATATTAATTACTGCAAAAAAAGTGCTCAGTACTATTCACATACAACAAGTACAATAACTTGCAGTCTTATAAATCCTCTGCAAGGTATGCAGCACATCCACCCACAATACCAATGTTAATCACAGTGTAAGAAACCCATTGCAATTAAAGTTACAGTGCTATAGTCATACATATTCAACACAGTGCAAAATAGCTGGTACACCCAAAATATAAAGTCCAGAGGCAAACCGTATCTCCTCTAGGAGATCAATTTAAAGTGCTCATGTGCAGAAGTTCTTCAGGTAAAGTTATCCACTATAAATTATGTAGTTCTTTATATTTTTCAGACTCCTCAGTCCAAAGGAGATGAGACAGAAGTCTCCAAAGACAGTCCTCCAGTTCCCCGAGGGGGAAAAATATTTCAAGGTGCCAGTAGTCCTGACAAGCTGCTAGCTTCGGCTTTCCTTTCTCAAGGAGATTGCACTTATTCCATAATTCCTTTACCAACAGATATTCATTCAATGTCATGCACGGAGCTCCTTCTGTCCTTTCTTCTTTTTTTTTTTTGCTTTTTGGTTTGAGAGCCACTAGATGGCATTTCAACCTCACAGCTGATCAAACTATGGAATAATCTTTTTCCAGTTTCCTTGACAAACCTAATCTTCAGTGGTTGATTGAAGTGCTTTATTGCTTGAGGAGGTGGCAATAATGCCACCTCCATGGCTTTCCCCCACCACTGTTGCCACTGTGCCCACCAAACCCATACCTGGAGGCAATAACCCTCCTTAATGATTTTGCTTCTGCTTTCTTTAAAAACAGAGCATGAAGCTGTGCATACCCTATAGGAAGTCCTAAATTCTGGCAAGATTCCTTCTTCTTTCAAGAGCTTGGCTACCATTTTGGCTGCTATGGCAGCAGGCAACCAGAAAATGATGGCCAACATCTCTCAAGAAGGACTTTTGCAAGAGTTTGGAAACTGGCATGTGCAGTTTGCCACACGGCTTTCAAGAATGTCTCTGGAGAGCAAGGAGGTAGCTTCAGCTCCCTGTCAGGAGAAGCAGTTGGGCGGGCAGGCAGCTGCCTAGGTGTTGGCAGGCAGGACAGAAATTGACACCCCCAAATCAGTTCCTCCTCAGGTCCCCTTATTTTAGAATTGTTGGAATATAGGTGCCAAGGTCTGACATTTAGTCATGAGGTTAATGTTTTTACCAAGTGTGCTATTGCTTTTTTAATGACCTGGAAGGAAACCTTGTGCAGAGCCAATAGCCTTATCTATCTGAATGCCCAGCAAACTGAATGCCCAGGAAACTGACCTATTAGTTAATAGGTCAGATGACTTCCTTTCTAAGGGTCAAGAAGAAGCAGATCCTCCATTTTTCTCATGCTGTCTTAGTTTGTACTCCATAGAGTATAAAGATATAGGAAATAGAGTTCTTTGTTTTTGTAGGAATCTCATGTACCTTTTTCCTTTAGAGTAAATGTTTTCTTTTAAAAAACAAGCATATGACTCTATTGATCAAGATCCATCGCAACTCTGATTTTAAAACTGTTTTAACCCACATTTTCCCAACAATAATTAGCCCTACCTTTCATCTTTGTATCTGATTCTGAACAATGGCTCAAGAGTAGATTTTTAAAATCTGTACAATGCATCCATATATATAAGTATATTGTTCAGATGTATATGTATATGTATACGGGGAGATTTTTTTACAAATTTGGGGAAATCTTTGCAGAAAAATAAAAATAATAATAGACTTAAAATTGGTGAGTTTCAGTCATCACCTCAGAACAAAGAGTGCTCACCAAGAGCTCGTAAAGTCCTGTAAGATCAGTTGGCACTGTGAGTTTGCCTAGCAACTGAGCCATTGAAGCCTGGGCCTAGGCAACTCAGCATATTTCAAGTTTGGGCAGCAGTGGTGGCAATAGTGGGGAGGGAAATAAATGATGAGGGAGGGGAGAGGAGAGCAAAAGAAGTGAGTGGGGGCTGGGAAATGCCTGGAAAGAGGGAGAAAATGGAAAATGGGATGGGAGAGAGAGGAAAAAGGACTTGGAAGACAGAGAAAGCAAGGGCTGTGTTGGTGGGGATGGACGTGTTACAGGTCCCCAGTTTGCATTTTTGGAATGTGTTGTACTCAGTGTGATGTGACCATCCTGTAACCTTGTGAAACAAGCAAAAAAAACCCCAGAAATGCTGAGTAGGTTTTCTAAAGTAACACAGGATGTCTGTGGCAGAGACAAGACTCATAGACATAAACTTGTGAAGAGAACTTGAGAAAATGTTAGTTATAATATATTTCCCTCTAAGAGCAAATGTAATGGCTCCATGCCATTTAGTAGAGCAGAGTAATAGGACCACCCACAGACAACGTAGGGGTTTCTGTATATTGCTGGACTCCTCAAATATGCAAGAAAATGTTACTTAAGAAAAGACACATTCCCTCATAGTTTTGTAACCTGAGGATAGTCAAAAGACAGTTTTTGCTGCCATGAGAAGTAGTGATGAAGATGAGGGCTGGCATGTACTGGCTGATCTAGTCCAATCCCCTGTGCAGTGCAGGAAATTCACAACTACCTCCCCACACACACACCCTCAGTGACCCCTGCTCCATGCCCAGAAGATGACAAAATGCTGGATCCCTAGACAATCTGGCCTGGGGAAAATTGCTTCCTGACCCCAAAGTGGCAATTGGCATTACTCTGCTGCGCAAGTAGGAAGGGGCCATTTGAACTCTGCACTGGTGTAACCCTTCCTGTCTTCCCTCTCATGATCTGCCTAGGTTCACAGAATCAGCATTGCTGTCAAATGGCCATCTAGCCTCTGTTTAAAAACCTCCAAAGAACCCACCACCTCCCGAGGAAGCCTGTTCCACTGAGGGACTACTCTGTCAGTTTTTCCTGTTTTAGTCGAAAACTTTTTTGATTTAATTTCAGGCCGTTGAGTCTGGTCTGACCTTCTGGGGCAACAGAAAACAATTCCGTGCCATCCTCTATATGACAACCCTTCAAGTATTTGAAGATGGTTATCATACCTCTCTCAGTCATCTCCTCGCCAGGCTAAATATACCAATCTCCTTCCTTTCCTCATAGGACTTCATCTCCAGACCCTTCACCATCTCTATTGCCCTCCTCTGGACACGTTCCAGCTTGTCTATATTTTTCTTGAATTGTGGTGCCCCAAACTGAACACAATACTCTAGGTGAAGTCTAACCAGAGCAGAATAGAGCAATACCATCACTTCTTGTGATCTGGACACTATACTTCTGTTGATACATCCCAAAATTGCATTTTCCTTTTTAGCTGCCACATCATACTGCTGACTCACGTTCAGTGTATGGTCTACTAAGACCCCTAGATCTTTTTTGCACATATGTCAGATTGTGAAACGATATCTAAAATATTTAAAATATTTGGGTGAGGACATATGAAGCAGGACCTCTGAAGATGACTGGAGTGGTTGGATAGGTTCTTATGAGAGTGACCTACTCCAGACAGCATTCTGGCCACAGCATTCTGTAGCTTTTGGGCAGTCTTCAAGAGCAGTCCCATACAGAACCATTGCAGTAATCTAACCTGGAAATTACCAGGGCATGTTCCATAGAGGCAAGATCTTTCCTGCCCTGGAACAGCCACATGCTTTTACATGCAAAGCATATATTCTATCACTGAGCCACAAAGTAAATAAAGTAGCCTGATTCAGTCAGCAGAAAAATACATTCAGTTTAACTGTTACAATGGAGTTTTAAAAGAGATTCCAGGATCCTAGAAGAACTGATAGCTCTTGTGAAGGAAACCATATTTATTTTACATATAAAAAACTTAGGCACAGAGGCCCAAACTTCAAACACTTCAGCAGTCATCTTCGCCAAGTGTTCACAGAGAGAAGGGAAACTCCTGATCCCTCCTGGCCCACTGTTGCCTGCTGGAAAGACAACCTGTAAGGCTGCAATATAATTTCTGGTTGTGTAAGCAGACATGATGTCACCATGCTGTGGGACATTCTAGAATTCCCAAAAACTCTGTGGGGGGGGGTTACCATAGAGTGTTGGGGAAATTGTAGAGCATCCTTAAATGCGGTGACATCACTTCTAATTACATAGCTGGAAATTATACTGCAGAGTTGCGGGATGAGGATTTGGTGACTCTCCATCCCGCCCCCCGCCCCCCAGTCTCCCCCAGGTTACCTGTGACCCTACCTACTCCTGGTTCTTCCTTCCAAACTCCACCGGGAGGTAGATGGCACCTCCACCAAATATTAAGTCTTTATTAACTACATAATCCTTTTGTGAACTCTTTACCACTCTGTCTTTTTTTCCATGGACTTCTCATCCAGGCCCCAGCCCAGATCTGTTTAGCTTTGCATCATGATCTTTTTTAGACCATCCACTGGTCCAGAAGGATGATTCAGCTGAGAGTCGTTTAATACTAAGTAAGCAAGTGGTGAGAAATCCTGCTTGTTTGTACTGGCCCATAGACTTGTGGTTTGACTTTCCCCACATTATACAGATTTGCTGTTTTCTGGCTACTTCCCTATATAGCTAGAGATCAGATTGTCTAGCTGGTATTTATAGTGAGGGACAGTTCTTATTCAGTCATTTTTTGAAGAATGTTTTTGGATATGTTTCTGTTTGAGAATGTGCTTTTTTAAATACAGTGAACTTAATAGCAATATGAGAATACCAGATGACTCCTCACATTTACACAGCATGTTTCATTGTGCAGAATCTCTCCTGCACAATGTATTGTGGCATGACTGCATTTGCCGCTGCAAACCAGCCACCTTAGTGGCTGAACACAACCATTGTTTCAATTGGTACACAACTATTTTAGAGCAGGAAATAAGGAACAGTTAGGGTCAAGCTAAACGTGCAGGTTTTTAAAGAGTTGAGTCTGAGTTCCTGAGCCTCAGCATGCTCCATGAGGGGACGAGGGGCTCCTCCTTCCCCCATCAAGCCATTTCCTTATGTCAAAATAGCATGAGGGGAGTTCCCCCCACTTGTTTTTACTGCTTCGTGCACAGAATATTCTACATGGAGCAGAAAAACAGGGGGAAACACTGCCTCCTGCTATTCTGACATGGGAAATGGCTTGGAAGGGAGCCCCTCCCACCCCTGGAAGGCATTCTGAGGCCATATGGGCATTCCTTTATTTTTTAACAGCTATTCCCCAAAGTTACCATGTACTGCAGGGAACTCGAGTCGGGAACTTGAGGGAACTCCAGACACAACTCTTTAAAAACCCGTGTTACCCTAAATGGGGGGGGGGGTCTTGTAAGTTGGGGGAATTGGCATTCAAGGAGACACGTTGAGAAGGGGTACCTGGGATCTCCATCAATGTATACCAGGGTTGTTCCCTTAGAGAACTCTCAAATAAATAGGCAGATGTTCTACAGGAAAGGTTCTTTATTAACAGATAGGTAAAAGGCATACAGGAAAGCACACACAGTATACACACAGCTTACTAGAAGACAGGGAGGAAAGTGGGACAGAGTCATTGGGATGGGGTGATATTTACCAGTTTGGGAAAGAGAGGATGTCAGTAGATACAGCAGCTTGAGCGACCAGCACTTCAAGGCAGGAAAGAAAAAAGTTCAGACACACATCTGAGGGTGTGCAAGTGGATCCATGTGCACACTGAGCACATGGCAGGGCAGCCCAATTATAAAGCAAAATGTATCCTAGGGTGAAACTAATGTCTTGCTCCCAAATCTAATGACTTGATGGCTGTCTCCAGAGGTGGATAATTGAGTTGGGAGAGGTTTCCTAAGGTGGACTATAGATGTGAAAAGTGCTTGATAACCTGTGATTGCCAGATGGGAGGGGCTATCAGGTCTCCGAATAGCCCTGATTAGGAAAGTGGGTGAGGGAAGGAGGGGTGTGGATGAAATTAACTCGAGAACTCTTGGAAGACCTATTTGTTCCACTTAAGTGCTTCTCCTGGGCATGGAGGGGCAGCTAGTCAATCTGATACACCTTCTGATAATTTTTCAAATCCAGCCTGGCCAGGCAGTGTGTCCTGGAACAAGCACCACAAGCGCCCCAGACTTGCCACGGATCCCCTGCCTGAGGACCAACAGCACCCCGGCTGCAGGCACAGAGAGCCTGGGGGAGGTAACTGAGCCCCAGCTGGCAGGGAGTGAAAGGGAAATGGAGCCAGCTTGGGCGGCTGGCCAGGTGCGCTACCAAACCAAGCCCCTCAGGGCAAGAAGTGCACATGCACGCCTGGGATGCTGATACCTGGCCAGACGGGCTAGAGACACCTGCACCTGCCCCAGGTGGGGCTGGCAGGCCCGACATCTACCCCAGGGGACCAGCCAGGAGGCCAGTCTGGTGCCTCATGAACAGAGGCGGAGGTAGCCAAGCCACATCACCTGGAAAGGCCCCACTAGCCCCATCCTCCAAGAAAGGATAGGAGAGCAGGGAGGAACTGGAACAAGAGGAGGAACACCTGAGAGCTCCCCCAGCTGGATAGCATCATGAGCAATCTGCCCAGGGCTGGGGGGGTGCCTAGGGATAGGAGGGAGCCTGGGAGGAAGGGCAGGGGCAGTTGGAAGAAGCCCTATAAAGGCAGGCTCATTAGAGAGGTCGTGGTGGGTTGTGTAGGAGTGGTTGGAGAGAGAGAGAGAGAGGAGGAGGAGGAGGAGGAGGAGGAGGAGGAGGAGGAGGAGTTCACTTGCCAAGGGACAGTGCAGGAGGGGAGAGCAGAGGCTACAGAAGGGTAGGTCCGTAGGTGGCTGAGAGGGTGCAAGGGTGATGTATACACCCCCTCCTTCCACTATCCAGGGGACAATCCCAAGCCTGCTCATGCCCAAGGCCCCTCCCGCAGATACTCATGACCAGGGCTCCGCTGCTGCCATGGTGGAACCTGACAAAGTGTTTTGTGCTTATGGCACATGAGGAAGGGGCTTATGATATTTCATATTCATAAACTGTTCATTCAGTGTAAGGAAGGAGTCTGACTGCTAATACCTGCACATTTAACTTGACCCTTATTCCAAACTAAAGTAACGGAAAGGACGTCAGATCCTCACAACAGGCAATACAGAAATGTTAATGGACAAAAGGAATTAAGTTGTCTTTTCCTGAGAACTGTCCTCTTGGGGGACAAGTGCCAATAAGACTGTTCAACAGAAATGCATCACAGGACATGGTCCTCTGCAGAACTAGCATGATATGCAGGATTAATACCAGAAGGCTGTCTTTTGCAACCTTTGTGATGGAAAGCCTGGGATGATAGCTGTAACACATAGTACCATCTTAAGGACAATTTCTGGGGAGTAAACCACATTGAACAGGATTCTGAGTAGCCCAGCTTAGGTTTTCCCTGTCAGTGCTGAAACCAGGGATGGTTTTGCACACGTAATTTAGTCTGAAATTTCCATTATTTGTTCATTCACTTTTTAACAGGCAATCCAGATGACATAATTGGTAACCCATTGCATTCTAGCGTTTAATATTGTTTTCCTATATTTTTTCCACATCTAATTTGTAGTGATTTTTAAAACACACACACACACACACAATTGCAGCATCATGTTGTCTTGCACAGACAGCCAAGCACTAGTGAATAGAGATGGGCACAAACTGGAAAAAAATGAACCGTGCGATTTGTTGCATTTCACGAACCATGAACCACAAACTTTCATGAACCTGCTCCGGTTTGTGAACCAGTTCATTTGGTTTGTGCAAACGTCACATCCAGGCCAGCAAACCGTCACTTCCAGGTCAGCAGAAGCTCTGCAGGAAATCCATCCCCTGTTGCCTAGGAAACTTATTGATTGGTGCCAGGCTGTCTGCAGTGACAAATCAAAAAACGAACCAAATGAACCAGCCTAAAATTTGTGGCGCTTCATCAGAAATGGGCTCTGATGAACTGCCAGTTTGTGAACCACGAACCGGCCCAGTTCGTCATGAACTTTGGTTTGTATTTTGGTTCGTGCCCATCTCTACTAGTGAAGTTTCTTAAGACAGTTGTACTGTCAAGTTTTCCTCCCTTCCTCATCCTTCCAGTTTAAGTTTAATTCATGCTTTGAGTTTCTCTTCTCTCAGCATTTATTAATTGTAAATTATATAGTCTAGCTGGGGACAGGAACATCATTTTTCCCTTGTTGTTCCTTTGCATTGGAACTCTTTACCTCCATGATACTCCCTTGTCTCCTGTTACTGTCAAAACCTCCCTTCTTAACGTGGTATACACAATGGATGTCCCTCTTCTCCTTTCTCTTCTTCTTCCCTTTCTTTATGAGACCAACTTCACAGATGTGCCCCTGGAAGCACTTTTCACTCCCCTTCCTGCAGTTGGTTTAGACATGTAAAAAACACAAAAGCAGGTTTAAATATACGACATTTGTGATATGTGAAAAATGTAAAGGCAGTTTTGAATTCATGAAATGGGGATTTTTCAGCCAACTGTTGTCCAAGTAGAAAAGTAAATTTACAGCAGCATTTCAGCTGTCTTGAACTTTGCATTGCACATGTGATTTAGGAATTTAGACAAACAGGCTCCAATAGCTTTCCAGGCAATCTGCAGGACTGTTTGATTTCTTCATATGACTTGTCACCTTGTGCCTTTCACTTTCTGGCTCAGTCATGCAAAAGCTTGTTTCTCTTTAAAGAGTTGCTGATGGGAAAGGAGTAACTGGCAAGCTTAACTAGGCTGTGTGAGAATGCACTTGTGCAAAAAGCTGATCACATTGTGAGAAATTTTTACAGTGAAGCAACCTGACAAGCCTCGGCCACAGACTTGCTTAGGGGGCCCATTTGCAGACCACAGGATGTGAGGGTGGGCTTGGGGTGACTGCCATTTGCCCAGGACCTGGCAATTCTTAGCAGCCTCTTTGAGGCTGCACAGGCAGCCAGTAAATTCAAATCGCCCAGCCAGCCAATCAGCGGCAGGCTGGCTGGGTTCAGGAGGACATTCCCTGTTGGTGGACCTGGGGCAAGTCTGCTAGTCAGGGATACATTCCTGAGCTGGCCAGGCTCCACCAACACTTAGCTTAGATCTGTCCGTCCCATGGCTTAGGGGCAAGCCCAGCTCGGAGGTTGCAGAGGTTTAAACGCATGTGGAATCCCACTTACAGTTATCCTGTGATTCACCCCTTAGCAGGCTGGCTGAGGGGGCGAGTGGGTCATCAACTGGCAAACAGATCAGCTGATGTTTGGATATGAGATCCATGATGCACCAAGGCTCCTTAAGCTGTCAACTAATAGAGTTGTGGCATTTTTAAATTCCAGCAAGTTGTCTTTGTGTCTTCTGTCACCCTGCTTCCACCTCCGCCCCTAAAGCTGATTCCAGAAATAGCCATGAATGGGTAAACAAACAGGAAAATAGTCTGTGGGAAAATCAGCTACCTGTTTGCGAGTGGTGAATAGTATAAGCATTGCACTGGTGGGTACTGAAGCCTCTCTAGTCCTCAGGGACCTGACCATAAACATGTTTGCAATCCAGTGGAGGTGGGGGGGGGGGGCAGATTGAGGATAATTTAGGGTAGAAAAGCAGAGGCCGGGGTATTCAGTAGCACTCACTCACCCAACCACATTTCCAATAGAAACCATCCCCTCTTGAAACTGCTTTAGTTCATTAGCAAACAGAGCGAAGTTACATGAGTTTGTATGTAATTGGCTGCTCTAAGTATGCCTGTTAAGACAATTTTAGTTATGACTGCTGTGGAATCAAAGCTCTTTGAGTCCTATGGTTCCAACCTCCTATGACAGCTGGAGACTTCCCAGAGTTACAGCTGATTTCCAGGCCACAGAGATCAGTTCCTCTGGAGGAAATGGCTGCCGCTTTGGAGTGTGGACTTAATGGCACTATATCCTGCTAGGGTGCCTCTCCTCCCTAAATACTTCTCTCTCCAGATTCCATCCTCCGGATCTCCAGGAATTTCCCATCCTGGAGCTGGCAACCCTACCACCTACAGGTTTCTCTTATTCTGCCTTTCAACATGCAAGTAGATGCCATTAGCTCAGTCCCTCCAGTAGAGTTGCAAATCTGAAGCCACCTGGAGTCTGTCGTGTGCTTCTTTAATTGCCTTTAAATGGTTGCAGATTGTATTCCTTGTGCTCTGGCAAAGGATGAAAAGAAATGAACTGAGGAAAGTGGTGAATGCCAGACTTTTCTCTGGTGCCAAGCTCCCTCTCATGCCTGCTATAGATTTCCATTGCAAACATGCTTGCTTAGGCAATCTGTCCAGATTGTGAAATCACAGAAAGTCCTTCTGAAGAACTGAATTTACTATTTAGACATTATAGTTGTTCTAATAAAACCAATTTTGCACACACACACATTTTGTCTCTAGAGTTCTTGAGGCTGTTATTTTGCCCTTTGGTATTTTTTCCTTACATGAAAACAAAGGATTGGAATTCTGGGGAATGAGATTAGCAGAGTTTTAAAATATTTCTCACTTCCATCTCTTATGGTTGATGCAGGACTGCTTTGCCTACTATAGTATAGGATTGTTCTAGTCAGTAAACCCTGACTCAAATGAAACTGCTTAGATGTTAGAAAGGGTCTGAGGGCTGGTTAATTTGGTCACCTTTGTTAGCCAATGAAATTCTGAATATGATTTGTGCAAAAGGCTCATCAGAAGTCAGTTGTATCAAGATGGAATTTTGATTTCTGGGTCCTTTTTAGAGATGGGCATGAACCACAAAAAAACCGAACCATGAGGTTCGTGGTTTGTGACTTTTCACGAACCAGGAACCAAGAACTGGCACGAACTGGGGCAAGTTTACGAACCAGTTCATGGTTCGTGGTGTTTAAATGCCCCTTTCTGGCCACTTAGCAGTGGCAGGGAAAGGGGCATTTGACAGTTTAAAGAGCCCTTTCCTGCTTTGCAAGCAGCAGGGCCCTTTAAACTGCCCAGACCCCAGCCCCAGCCCCACACTTACCTTGCCCTGCAGGCCCATGGCGTCCTCCCCCCTCCTCCTGCGAGGGGTGGGAAGGCCATTTTTGGCCTCTTCTGCTGCTGTGTGGGCCCACAGAGTGGCGGAGGAAGCCAAAAACGGCCTTCCCGCCCCTCAAATGGCCACCGCGGCAGTTTGTGATCCCTCCCTGCCACCTGCCAGCTGATAGTTTAAAGGGCCCTGCTGCTTGCAAGCGGCAGGAAAAGTTTATATGGCCATTTCTCCAGGGAAATGGCCGCTTAAACTGCCCCTTTAATATGACCCAAATGAACCAGTAGACCAGTTCGTGGAAACAAGCTTCCACAAACCACTGGTTCGCAAACCACGAACTGGCCTGGTTCGTGCGTTTTTTGGGTTGTAATTTGATTCGTGCCCATCTCTAGTCCTTTTACATTTTTAAAAATCTTGTTTCAGTACCTGAACTCTGAAAGTGGGGAAGCAAGGCTTTTTCAACTCCAGTGTCACATTTTGTTCCTAAAGTCCTTTCAATTGTTTTGCCATGAGGAAAAAAAATAATAGCAGTCTCATGGATGAGCATTTAATGACCTTCAGACATTTCTCTGTGATGTTCCAAATCCCAGGCCTAGGCAAAGTGCTCAGCTCACAATATGCTAAAAGTGTACCTTCACAGGCACAGTTGTCATTTCCTATTCAATTGTTGCTCTATCCCAGACCTAATTTTTGTTGTTTCCTGAATGCTCAGACTTCCTCCACCTAGAATGCGGGGAGGTGTATTTCTGTTTCTTAATGAATGCTGAGCTTACATATTTATATTCACAGGCCCCAATATATTTGACGCAGTGTGCCAAGTAGGGTGTGAGGCTTTGAGATTAAATGAGATGTTGAAATAGCTGGAGATTATTGCCAGATTGTTGCTGGAAATAATAATCTTTTTAAAAGATTTTTTTCTTTTAAAATATATATATAGTGCTTTAGAAAGCAAGACAATGGGCGTGGCTAGGAAGAACTGTGATCCAGACAAATGGCTTACAGTTTTGCCAACAAAATCAAAGGAGATGTGGAGAGTTCCATAAGTAGAGATCTTAGCATTTGGGGAGCATGCACACTGACTTGCATCAAGACTGTTTGTTTCTTCGTCTGTGATTTGTTTTTCTCACTGAGACTCAAGGCAGATTACACAGTGTGAGAGTAGTACAGTCAGTATCAAGGACAATCTCATAAACAATGCCGTAGGGCAAATAAACATAAGTTTACAAGGACATAACATTAGCAAGAATCCAATACAGAGTTGATGTAATGCTGAAACAGAACATAAGCAATTCTAGGGCAGACATAGGAGCACATATTTAAAACAGCAGATAATATGTAAAGCAATATAGTGGTGAAGTCTATGGGTGAAGTCTATGGTCCCTAACTCATTAGTAGAGCATCTGAGACCCCTCTCAATAGTATAAGGGAGGGGGAAGATTAAACCTCTCTCCCATTTTCCCAAACTGAAATAACCTTGAGGAGTTGCTTCTGTTTGTCCTACTGGGTGAATATTTGACCTATTGAGGTAAATAGCTGTAGAAAAAAATGACATGGTGGGCGGGGGGAGGGGTGCGAGGTAAAGGCTTAAACACTCTCAAGCACTGAGAGTACTAAAGATGGATCACAGAGGTGGTGCACACAGTGAGCTTTCCTTGTGAGGATACTAGCAACAATTGGCAAAAACAACAGCATTTGGTTTGGATGCATGCTGTATCAGGATAGCAAATAAATGTGTTAATGTGCTTGAGAAAAGACTCCTCAGGTGGCTCTAGATGATATGTTTTTACATGGGCATGCAGTATTTTTAAGCTCTGTGTAGACTCATGGTAGCTGAGAGTAAATGCTGCTTCTTTTGGAACAGCACCAAAACAAAAAAAAGCTGGGTTTTTTGGTATGAAAACCCAGTGTGAGAGTAGTAATTTTGCTGATTTTGCAGCTACATGCTGATTTTGCAGCTTCAACAAAATTAGTGAAAGAACTCCCCTTGGTGTTCTTTTTTAAAAAGTAGTTCCCTGCAGCTGCTGCATGACAGTGCATAACCATGCAGAAATATATGGTCTTGAGCCTCCCTCAGTCATCATCAGCGTGAACTGTATGTGAACCTTCTTTACCATGAGATTACTTTTAAAATTATGCCCAGTATGATATGTAAAAGATTTGTTTAGTCCTTCTGAACCCTGAAAGGTATATTCTGCTTTTTCTTACTTGCAGGCTTTCTTGGTGGCTCCTCTGTTTTTGTGGAACGGCCTTCCAGAGGACTAGAAGAATTGTGGTTTCAATTTTGTTTTTGTTTTTTTAAGAATTGTGCATTGGGCTTTTACTGACCTTGGGCCCCAGTTACCTGGGAATAACTCAGGTTTATAACCGTTCTAAATGATTAAATTAATGTCTTCAGGGAATACCCATCCAAAACCCATTGCCTCCACCATAGGAGGATGCTTCAGTTGATACTTCCTAATATTTTTGATTAGCCCCACCATTATTGCAGTCATTTTGTGGGTGGCCACGCCCCCTCCCATAGAAGCCATTTTCTAGTGTCACCCACTACCTGTTCTCCACATTCCAATAGTGTCCTCAAGCTGAAGAAGTTTATCTATCCCTAATACACCACAGTTTTCCTAAAGGTGGCACTAGACGTTCTTTCATTTCTAATCCACCTTTCCTGCTGGGAATCAAGGCAGATTACAAAGTTCAAAACAGTGTGATACAAACATTGTAATCAAAACAATACAATAAACTGATAAGAGTATCTATTTTTGGTGTTGTTTGGGAGTCAAGGAACGGGCTTAAGGGGGACTTTCCCTGAGGTTGACTGAAAGCTTGTAAATACTTATAAAGCGCGCACATAGGAATATTTTGCATTTTCCCATAATTTCCGGTCATGAATGAGTATCAAGGTCTAGCAATCTTGTAAAATTGTAGATTTGTAGCTTACACATTTATTCTAAGGATAAATAAGAAAATCACTTTTGGCAAAAATCACTTTTGGATAAGGAGGAAAATGGAGGCAAAGAAGATAAGAAAGACCTTACAGTATCACGTCCATGAGCAACAGGCATAACATCCCATATGTGGGATTTCTATATTCACACATATGTTTCTTATGTGGTTACTTTCTGTGGGGAAAATACTACTTTTATCTTTAAATCAGAGCAATACTGAGCAAAGTAACGCAGTATTATCAGGTGTTTTCACTGTTGGGAGGTTCCATCCCATCCTAAAGGTGGGGCCTGGAGATCTCCTAGAATTACAGCTGACTTCCAGACTACAGAAATCAGTTCCTCTGGAGAAAATTATAACCAGTGAGGTCTGTCCCCCAAACCTCAATCTCCAAGCTCTACTCCAAATGTCTACGAATTTCCCAAGCCAGAGTAGGCGAGCCTAAATGTAGATAATGCTTCTTGGACTTCATATGTGATTCAAAAGTTGGTAATGACTGACCCATGGTCAAAACCTATGGTAGACCAAGTGATAGGTCGCAAGCTTGTGCTTCAATTGGTCTATAAAAATGTAGGACTAGAGTTTTACACAGGTATGCCATAAAAACTATGGGGCTGTCTTTCATTTGCGTATAAGTTACAGTTATGTCCAATAATAATTTTTTTGTGTGTATAAACATTTTAAAGGCGATCATCTTCCTTTTGAGTAAATACGGTACCAGATTTCTAATCCCCTCTTAGCAACATTCACATATGGCACAAATACCAACAGAGATACTCAAAAGCAGTGTGTCATGTTATGGATGAAAGCAGCCCATGTATGTCTTCACCTTCTCCAGGCCTTGCACAGTTCCATTAGCTAAAGAATCTGGGTCACATAACTGAGTGACTACACAATTCCAATCTAAACAGGCTCAAGCCTTAATTACCCAAATTCTGCAAGGCCCAAGAAAAGGGCATTCACTGAACAATGGACAAGGCAGTATCTTTCTGCCATCAGCAGTTTGTACTTGCAACTACTTCTTCTAATGAATACCATGAAAGTGAAATTTGCACAGATCTGTTTATTTTATCTTCTTCGGGGACCCATTTTGTGATATTAGCAAAATAAATCAATTTTAAAATGCTAGTATCTGAATTTACAACAGACTTGTTCTTTCTCTCACTCCTTGGGGAAGTTTCCTATTCTCCCCTCCTCATTATTTGTGAATGAATAAGGCTTAGTTATACTGCAATAGAGTAATTTGTTTTAATAGTGTCTGAATACACACTGAGGTAATATGCATCCGATGCCTAATCGTGTTTCTCAGGAAAGGAATTCAGAGTTTGAGAAGCAGGTTTATTTTTCTTTAAAGGCCCATTTTAGTCAGGAATGAGCCTGTCCAAATGACATTGTGGACTTCTGTGCTTATTCGCCATTATTGCAGGAAAAACATCTATATGCGGCCCCTTGCCCAGTTCGTGCGAAGTTTCGGACTTGGGTGTCATCAATATGCAGATGACGCCCAGTTGTATCTGATGATGGACAGATGGCCCAGCTCAGCCCCAGATGTCCTGGAACATGCTTTTGCAGCCTTGACTGGTTGGTTGAAGCAGAGTCGGCTGAAACTGAACCCAACAAAGATGGAGGTCCTGTACTTGAGCCACGGGGGATTAGATTCGGGACTCCAGCTCCCAGCCCTCGATGGGGCACCGTTAGTGCCAGTTCCGAGGGTTAAGAGCCTGGGGGTGATCTTGGATGCCTCCTTGAAAATGGAGGCACAGGTCACAGCGGTTGTCAGGTCCTCTTTTTTCCATCTGCGGCAGACCAGGCAACTTGTCCCTTACCTGTCAACCCGTGACTTAACTACAGTGATCCAAGCAACAGTCATCTCTAGGCTAGATTACTGTAACTCGCTCTACGCGGGGCTGCCCTTGAGCCTAAACCAGAGATTACAGCTGGTACAAAATGCAGCGGCACGTGTTATTAAGAGAGTGCCAAATAAGGCACATATAACACCATTCTTACGCAAGCTGCATTAGTTGCCAGTGGAGTACCGGATCAGATTCAAGGTTCTGGTATTGACCTATAAGGCCCTGTGTGGACTGGTACCAGTGTATCTATGGGACTGTCTCCCCCCATATATTCCCCAGAGGACACTCCAGTCAGGGGACAAACAGCTGTTGGTGGTCCCTGGCCCCAAGGAGGCCCGCCTAGCCTCGACTAGAGCCAGGACCTTTTTGGTCCTGGCTCCCACCTGGTGGAACGCTGTCTGCTGAAATCAGGGCCCGGCAGGACCTACTATCTTTACGCCGGGCCTGCAAGACAGAGTTGTTCCACCAGGCATATGGCTGAGGCTGGGCCTCTGCCAGCCTGGAAAAAGGGGTGTATAAATCTTAACCCTCCCTGTGAAGGCTGTCCACCATCCTGTTTTAAATGTGTTTTTAATGAACATGAATTTTTAATTGTATTTTTAATATGTTGTTATCCACCCTGAGCCCACTCACGGGGAGGGCGGAATACAAATTTGAAATAAATAAATAAATAAATAAAAAAGAAAGAAAGATTCTCTTTAGCATTGTTGAAGATCTGAGCAATCAGTTCTGAAACAGCTACACTGGACTTGCAGAAGGAAAACGCCAAATTATAAAAAAGATATCCATGTAGCAGTGAAAAGCTTGTGACTTTCAGCATTGTGGCAGGAACATTAAGTAGGAATGGCCTATCTCACCAAATGCCCTGACCTGGATAGCCCAGGCAAGCCCGATCTTGTCAGCTCTTGGAAGCTAAGCCTTGGTTAATAATGGGAAGGGAGACTTCCAACAAAGACCAGGGTTGCAGAGACAGGCAATGGCAAACCACCTAACAGAATGCCCAGCAACCAGGTGCCTATTCTCTCTTGCCTCCTTGGAAACAGTAGCATAGGGAGAGGAAGAGGAGACAGCAGCAAGGAAAATTGTGGGGGGCCCATGGTGGGAAGTAATACCACCTAGGGAGGGGAGGCAGTGGGGAGACAGAAAGAACAGATGAGTTGAGAATGAAAGAAAAGGAGAAGAAACGGCCGCTGTGAGGACAGGTACATGGCGACTATTTTAGTAGGACAAAGAAAACATGATCTTTTCCACCCACTGTTGCCATCCAGACTTTGCTGCAATGTATTGCAAAACTTCACAGCAAAGCAGGTTTGAGAAAGATTGGAGAAATACCTGGGAAGTACACAAATGCACCACTTTACTGTGGGGAAACTAGAAAAAACTGCTTCCCAACCGCACGGAACCCAGAGCAAACAACATGTGTAGAAGAGGTCCAGCTTCCTTGCCGTCTTGAATGGTGGTATCATTTGGAGAGGAGAAATCCACCTGGGTGTGTGCAATTTTCCAGGTGTTATATATTGAGATTAACAGCTCTTTATTATAGTAAACATCTTTATTGGAAGCTGGGACAGGCTCAACAGTAACTAATTTATACTTGCAGAAACCACACCCACCATTAACAACCAATACAAGGTAAGCAGCTAGAACCCTTCATTTGCATGAACTATATACAAAGTAACTACTTGCAGCACAGTGATTGGACTATAAGGCAACCGTTATGATTGGCCATTACCGGCACAAAAGACCAATAGTCTTGTAGGCCTCAGGAGCCTTCTTTCCTACTCAAGCAATACATAACACCAAGCATGCTGGCAACAGTATCTGTTGGGGGCAGGGACAGTTCTTTCAGACGGTGGCAGCAGTAGCAGCAAATGTTACTTACTTCACAGCACATGACCTAGATACAGGCTGTGGTGGACAGAAACATTTCAGCAGTGAATGAGGCACACAAAACTTCCTCTTTGCTTACTCAAAATGTTTCCCAGTCATTATTTTAGTAACCCTTACAACTTTAGTTAAGATCTGGGCGGAGGGTTTTTGAGGCCAATAATAATGGCTTGTCTAAGGCCACAATCCTCTGTACATGCCATTAAACTGCGGAACAAACCAGATGTGATCTGGCAGTTCTGTGTTTGAAGCTCCTATTGATCTTTGAAAAGCTCATTCTTAGGGGTTCAGTGGCCTGATTTGTATTGGGACTAGGCTTGCTGTTTGCCTGCTGCTAGCTGGCAATCTCTCACTCCCAACTTCCATCCCCAACTCTCAATAATCTGAGGAGTAGGAGAAGAATGGAGGGGTGGGGGGTGGGAGGCGTTGATGATGATGCTTTAGGAATTTCTCCTAGTCTCTATGGTTTTTACCATTTTTACTTCCCAGCTTGAGGAGCTTTTGGAAGAAACTAAGACTCTTTTCACATTCTTGCCTAGATCTTGATCTTTTCCAAAATGAAAGCTCTTTTATTTATTTTTTTAGATGCATTATGCACCTCTGTGTCAGATTGTCTCTGACGTTAATTGTCCACACAGTTCTCCAACATCACTGGAAAAAGAGTTCTGATTGGAAGAAAAATCCTCTGAAATGCTTGCCTTGTTGCATGTTATTTGTTTTGCACTATTTTTAAACCATTAAAGCAACCAATTGCCAACATCCTGCCTAAGAATCTCTCCTCTCTCCTCCCACAACTGTAGCATATACAACAGGCTAAACCCATCTGGTTCTGAGAGATTAAGGCAGTATCTTCCTGGCCACTAAAGCTAGAATCTGTTGTAAAGTCTTGTGGAATCTCCTTATGGCACAGGGGCTGAGCTTTGATAATCTATTTTGCATTTTTTACTCTGGGTGATCCTGATTGCTGTGATTGTAAGCAGAGTGATCTGTAAGATGAAGCCTTTAGATTGCATGTGTATAGTGGAGTTGCCAACTCCAGGTTGAGGAATTCCTAGAGATTTGGAGAGGTGGAGCCTGGAAAGGGCAGGGTTTGGGGAAGTGAGGGAATTCAGCAGGATATAATGCTATAGTCCACCTTTCAAAACAGCCATTTCCCCCAGGGGAACTGATCTCTGGGGACCTCTGTTCTTTGGAGTTGTAATTCTTGAAGATCTCCAGGCCGCACCTGGAGTTCAGTAACTCTAGAGTATAGATGGAATGTAGGCACTGATTTGGAGATACATTCCTCAGGATGTCCAAAACAAGGTGAGAGAACTGTGATGCACAATGGACTGAGTGCCCCCAAGGAACTGGAGGGGGAGTGAAGGCCATGTAAATCAGTTGCAAAAGGCATGCAAAGGGTGGAGTGTGCACCCTCTGCACCCTCTCTCCCCTCCCCTCACCACCTATATGTCTCTGGCCTGTTTCTTCATATCCTCCATGCGTCTTACAAAGAGAGCTGTAGTTCTTGAAAGCTTATGCTACAATAAAGTTGGTTAGTCTTAAAGGTGCCACTGGACTCTTTCTTATTTTTTAAATGATAAATTCTTAATAAACACACAAATACATATGAGCAAAAAACAGGAACAAAGCCCCATGAAAATTGTGATATGATAGAATTGGAAGGGTGGACAATCCTGTGCTTCATCTGCCATTGTAACTTAGTCCCTCATGTGAGTTTGTCAATGGTTCCCCCCTGGCCAAATTCGAGTGGGCTTGAGCCCCTCAGCTCCCTTGTAGCTCACTGGTTGCCTGGGGGGGCTCAGCCCCCTGGCCAAATCCAGGGGGCTTGAGCCCCTCAGCCTTCCCGTAGTTTACACCTATGTATAAGACTAACAAAATTTGAGGTAAGGTATAAGCTTTTGTAAGTCACAGCCAAATAAGAGTGCCACGCTTCCCCCCCCCCCCCAAAAAATGGTCACAGGAAATGTGTGACCATTGTGACCAAAAAAAACCCACCCTGAAGATTGTGTGGTGCCTTGTGAAAACTTTTAAATTAAAATCTGGCAAAGGGAAAGAGTCCTTTCCCTCTCTTGTCCTCCCTGAAAAAAAAACCCTACCTTACATACTCATGAGAGAAATTTCATGGTCAATTACCCTGTGGTGGATATAACAAGCAAGGTATAATTTCCACCTTTGGGTTCCACTGAGCCTGGCCCCCAACTCAATCTGGACATTCTCCCCAAGGAGACAGAATTGAGGGGCAACTATTAGGAGGAAAGAGGGGAGCTTATGTGTTAGGAAGGAGGGGGTGGGAAGAACTTGGACCTCCACTTTGGTGGATATTTAGCAAGGAAGACTATAACGTAACAAGCAATTCTGTTCATGTAGCTTTGAGGAAGTCCTTGTGGGAAGGAATGTTTTTTGGTCTGGAGACTGCTAGGTAAAAAGAATATGCATATTATATAAAATGAAGCAATTAGCATTTTGTTTCTTTTCTGAGGAATGCTGTGGGAAAAACAAGATGTTCTGCCAGTGGCAATATCGGTTACTTTTTTGTCAGATGCCGTTGAATACTTTGGTTAAAATCAGGGCTCTCTGGCCTTTGAGGCTTTGCCTAATACAATGTTTTCTTTGCTTACACAGCTAGTAAAATCTTGTCTGTAGCTAAAAAAAATTAAAGTGGGCGTGGAGGCTGGGCTTGAAAACTGGTGTCTGTTGTTGTGAGGTACTTAAAATGACTCCTCAAACAACTTTGCTTCTAGGAAGAGGTGAGCACTGAAGAGAAATTTCCCTTTTACTATATGTTGCTGCTAAATTTCCCACTCAGTCACCTTCTCCCTAGACAACCTTTTCATTTCTAGACTACTATGTAATGTGAGATCATACAGCCAGTCTTGCTAGGAGATGAACTTTTTTGCTCTAAGAACAAAGAACTTCTGATTTGGAGAACGGGACCACTAGGGGGCATGCAGTTCTTCTAGGATTGCCAGATTTAATCTATATTTTCAAATGTTTATTGGATGGATGGAGAGAGGCATAGGGTTAGACTCTCCCCCACCCCTTTCCTCAGCCTCTACACATTCATGATGTGTGACATGCAAGCCAAATATATAGTGCTCCCCCTGTGAGATTGGGAACCCTACAAAAAGGCAGAGTCTATTCATATATATCAATTCATGTGTAGACTACGTTCAGGATTTCAGAAAAACATGAAAATTAAGAGTGGGGATGGGGACAGTGTACATAGTCTTGCTCACCCTCCTGCCATTAATTCTCTGAACATGTGGTTGTTTTCTATATAGGACTTCTGAGTACAGGACTCGTGCAGTGCTAGCCCAAGGGGCTTTGGTACCCCTAAGTGAACTGATTTTGGTACACAGTCTTTCCACAAATGCAGTTGAAGCCAGTTTGGTGTAGTGGTTAAGAGAGGCAGGACTTCGCGCACGCACGCCCCCAGCCCCATAGGTAAGTGCCAGTCCCCAATTCCCTGCCGGGATGTTGAGGGGGCCTGGCAACCCTAGGCAAAACTGTAATCTGGAAAACCAGGTTTGATTCCCCACTCCTCCACTTGAAGCCAGGTGGGTAACCTTGGGTCAATCACAGCTCTTCCAGAGCTTTCTCAGCCCCACCCACCTCACAGGGTGATTATTGTTGTGGGGATAATAATAGCATACTTTGTAAACCACTCTGAGTGGGTGTTAAATTATCCTGAAGGGAGGTATATAAATAAAATATTATTATTATCAACAATTTAATATAGAGCAAACTCTGGTGACAGATGGGGGAAGGTATGTGTGAGAAAGAAGCTGGATGACTGATGAAGTATAATAAAAGGAATGAGGGGCAAATGCAGGGAAGAACTTCCAAAGAGAGAGGTAGCAGGGTGGTAATGTGAGGAGTAAAAGTGGGGAATAAGAAGTCAGGAGAGAGGGACAAATAGGAGGCTGAATTGTAGGAGGCCAGAAAGCAAGGGAGGGAAGCTGTTGGATCTCCCTCACTTGGCATCTAGCCAGAGACAGAGTGAGGTGGCATGGAGGGAGTGATGATGCTTATGTTATGCCACCACCTATGGGGCTGTCACTGAGGGGGGCCGAGAAGATGGAGAGAGGGGGTACTTCAGGAGCTGTGGCAAGCTCCTATTCATGCCCCATTGGCAAGATCCACCTCGAAATGCCCATGAACTTGGCCCAATGTAGCAAGCAAGAAGCTTGCTCATCTTCTGGGGTTCAGGGCTGGCCATAGTCCCCATAGATCCATAGTCTTCAGCCCCAGCAGGCTGGGTTAACTAAAGGACCCCTTGTTCCCATCCCGTCCTGTACAATAAATGGGGTGGTGGTAGCTAGAAGTGACCCCCCCACCTCCCCAATACACAAGCACTCCCTTCCTCCCTCTCTCAGTTTGGTGTAGTGGTTAAGGGTGGCAGGACTGTAATCTGGAGAACCAGGTTTGATTCCCCATTCCTCTACTTGAAGCCAGATGAGTGACCTTGGGTCAGTCACAGCTCTTCCAGAGCTCTCACAGCCCCACCCACCTAACAGGGTGTTGAGAGGATGATAATAACACACTCTGAGACGGCGTTAAGTTGTCCTGAAGGATGGTATATAAATTGAATGTTGTTGTTGTTATTGTTATCTCTAGATGACATCATAGATTGCAGCCTTGTAGCAGATGACACTGGTTGGGCCCCAGAAGATGAACAAGCTTCTTGCTTGCCATTTTGGGCGAGCTTTGTAGCAGATGACACTGGTTGGCTCAATCCAATCCCTTGACTTGCTGCACAGGGCGTGGAAAGTTACTTGCTGCACAGGGCGTGGAAAGTCACAGCATGGTGCAGCTGGGCTGTCCCTTGGCCCCACAGCACAGGTGCCATTCCACTTGGGTGAGGTGTTGAAGCTGGCCTGTCCATTAGGCCTCAGGACTTGCAGTAAGTTTAATGCCCCTTCAACTCTAAGCAATCACATAGGTGTGCTAATTGATGGGCCTGCTCTTCTCCTGCAGTTGATGAGAAGGTGGAGTATTGTAAGTGCATCTTCTCATTCCAACACATCACAAGGGCAGGAGAAAGGTTGATGATGCAAAGGCTGGGTATTTTACCTTGTCTACCACCACTGAGAGTAGACATGAAGGCAGACTCTAGAGAAGAGGCCAGTAGGAATACAAGGAAGATGTGAGAGAAAGATATTCAAGCAATTTAGAGTTCTCCAAAGAGGAAGAAACACCATTTCCAAAGATGAACATTGTACAAGGATATTTAAGCAACCACATTACTCATTGCAATAAAAGTAGAAACTAATGTGCAACCTGGGGAAAAGATTACATTTTGCTAGATATGAAGTATTATGTTTGGTTCAACAAATGTGATATCCCCAAAATAGTAGCACTACCTTGAGGGAAGATGTGTAGGCTGTTAGAAACAAATTAAAAACAAATGTGATTTTAATGAGCAAAAAACTCTAGTTGTGTGGGGAAACTATTATGTCAGTTTCTCAACATGAATACAGGGAACAAGTTATGGATTCATCTGGCCATTCTCATGTTACTTTTCATGTACTTTTTCTGACATGAACATTAATCTTTGTGTTAGAAAAAATTAAAGCAAGAATCAGTAAAAAATTAGGGGGAAAGATGACATTTACAGATTGTATCTAATAAGAAGTCTGGAAACTAGATCTTTCCAACCAAAGAAAGGTTTGGTATCAGGAGTTGTTCAATATACTAGATTCTTGTTTTGTCAGGGGGCTAAGACCTCTTAAAACTCTGCTATGGTTTATTGAAAGGGGTGTTTTTGATAAGGATTTCAGATCACCACGTGCTATAAAATCTATATCTGTTACAGCACAGGTTACTTGTATCTCAAGATTAGACACCAAAGCATTTTTGTTAAAAAAGTTGTGTTTGTTATAAGAGAGACCATTTTATTTTGCATTTTGAATGCCTGTAGCATCTTAACATTGGACTAGGGATGTTCAAACATCTCCCAGTTTGGTTCACTTCTTGCATCAGTGATATCAGGCAGCCAACTAATCTATGGGCTGTTGAACTGTTTGCAATCTGTGTGTGTTTGCAGAAACAGGCTCCTTCAGTCATTGGTGGCAGACTCCCAGCTGATGAGGAATCAGCTGGAGTTGGCTTTTGATCTCCTGTTGGGGAAATTTTTCTCTGAACTCAGCAAAGATTTGTGGGGATGATCAGGAATTTACTCCTTGCAGTTGGATCTTCTGATTTCCTATCCTGGAAAGTTTGCTTCCTCCCAGGCTTGTTAAAATGAAGCTAATTTGGGAGCGAGGTCAAAATCCCAGTTGATTTCTCTTTTCTTTCCTCCTAGTTGTTGGCTTGAGCTGCAGAGAAAAGGAGAAAAATGGGCTCTTTCTTCTCACTCTTTTGCAACGGGGAGCTCAGAAACATTGCATCTGTCCCAACTCAGCTTGGTTGGAGAGAAAACTCTTTCTCCCTTCCCTTTTGCAATAGAGAGCAAGTGTTGCATCTGTTCTTGCCCAGCTTGGAGGGGAGGGAAGAAAAAGGAACTCTTTCTCCTTTCCCTTTTGCAACTTTACTGTGTAGCTATTTTCCTGAGAGGGTGAGATGAAAACGTGAGTCCCAGTGGGGTCTTGACCAACAGGAAGCTGTCACCTTGTTTGGTAGCTGTTCAAGTTATTTGATGCAATCTGAACATATACCTGATCAGTTCACAGGAGCATGGGTCCAAAGCCAGGGTGAGTCTAAAGTCCAAAAGTCAAGTCAGGAGGTCCATAGGTCAGTTACAGATAAGGTCAGGTCAGATCAGGTCTAGATGCAGGCAGAGACAGGGCATGGTCCAAAAGCTACAGGAGCAAGGCAAAGTTCAAGGGAGTGGTTGCAGTGGCAAGATTCTAACACATTGGTGGTTCCTCTAGACTGGCTTTTATAGCCAGGCATGGTTTACAGCCAGCTGCTTGGGCTCTATCCTGATGCTACTCATCATTACTATCCCCACGCAGCTGGCATCGGCCCAGGAGGCGAGCACTTCACTGCCTCTCTTGCAGCTCCACTCTCTGCCTTCGTCTGCAGCACTCTTTAGGTATGGGCGAAACTGGAGGGGTGGAAGCCCCTGGCTGGGCTTCCCCTGTGATGTTGGAAGTTCCTGGCTGAGCTTCTGTGGTTTTGGAGCTGGAGGGTGCCAGTGGCTCTGCCTCAACTACTGGCTGTGGATTCTGATTAGCCAGTAGCTGTTCTTCCTGATCACTGGCTTCTGCTGAGTCGGGGCTGGCTACACGAAGCTCCTCTTCTCCTGAAGGGTCCTCACTTTCACTGAGCCCAGACTGGCCCATGACAAGTTGATCTGCAGAATTAATTGCCCTCAGATGTAGTAACAGCAATTGGCTTCGATGGATTTAAAAGGTGGGTCGGACATATGTATGGAGGATAGCTCTACTGTTGTCTGTGGCCATGATGGCTGAATGGGATTGCCAGGCTCAAAGGTGTGATTATCAGGTGCTGGGAAGCAGTCAGCAGGTGAGGGCTGTTGTTTGCAGGCCCTTTAGCATCTGTTTGTCCATGGATGGAAGCAGGATTCTGGGCTTGATTGGACTTTTTCAGACTGCTCCTCTTATTTCTTTTTCTGGCTCGGCCCACAGAGAAAAGGTGGTTTCTTGACCTAATTTTTACCATCTGCTCCTTCTTGTAAATAACTTTAACAACAGAAGATGTAGCTTCACTGTAACTGACTGAATTTCTTGGGGCTTGCTGCTTCTTCCTATTAGAAGAAAAATCCAGTTTCCATATTTAAACATAATTGGCCAACCTGTAGCTGATAGTTTAGGGACAAATAACAATGCCCCTGTTGGCCAGGAATTGTTGATAGTACTAACATAAATGTAATACTTTCCCCCTTGACAGTGGTGGCTATTCAAAATGTTAATATTTTAAAAAATAATTTATTGCTTTCTTCATTACTGGTTCTTGCCAAGCTCAGCAAAAGGCTTTGACTCAAGCAATGTTTTTTTTCAAAAGTTCACTTCTTTCACTGGAATTTACCTCTGTTTCTCACTGTGGCTGCATTTAGGTGTCACTGCAAATGCAGATAAGTTGCAGGGTTTGATTAGGACATGCTGGTGCTCTAAACTATATCAAGTTGAAGAGGTTCCATAGCACTAGCAATTTTTTTTTGGGGGGGGGGTGTAATTTAAACAGGTTTTTTATCTAGGCCCTAAAATGTAGTCTACTTATAGGGTTGCCAGGTCTCTTTACCCTCCCAGTGGGGGTGGGTGGGAGATGGGACATAGCACTTACTTTTTTTTGCTGTTCTTTGCTTGCACACGCTCCTGGGTGGAGGGTGGGAGCAGAGGAACCCCCACCTCCGCTGGGGACCTGGGATCCCTATTTACTTAGCTTATGCATAAATCCACCTCTGATTAGTTGGCATCACATATGGCCATGGTTTAGGACTCCCTGTGCTCCCTCCTTCTCTCTTGCTGAGCTTGAGTGAACATGTCCTGTTTTGGTCAAGCTTCAATTTGCACTTATCTGTGAATGCAGGTGCTATAGCAAACTGGAGTTTGTATCCTCTCCCCAAGCCCAGATTCCAAACTGGGATTTAGTCAAAGATTTAACTAAGGTGTCTCTTCCTCTCTCTCAATCCTCTTTGACTCTAGATCCACTAGATAATGTAATGATGAGAAAGAAATTTGAAGAGTTTGGTTCAAACCCCAAATTGGGGTTAGACCCCAAATTGACCTAATAAGGTGAATGCCAGGTCTCCCCTCTCTTGAGTAAGAGGACCTGGCAACCATATTTTCTATATTAAAATATAGCTACTACTGTTTGAAGCATATGGATTAGTATGCCTCCACCTATGTGTACATTCACATGGCACTTCGTATATCTGCACATTGGCATAGAGACAGACATATTTAAACATTCAGAGGTTTTGTAAGTTCCCATTATTTTGCAAGAGTTATATCCCTGCCCAGATAATATTATTGAACAAGCTGGAAACAAAATTTGACCAGGCTTCATCCAGCAGCTCCTTAAGGAAATATAGACTTCACAGTGAGACCCAGCCCATCTGTTTGTGGCCTCATAAAGTAGAGGACTATTCATATTCAACTCCAGTATTAACAGAGATGGCAGGAAAACAGATGTGAGGGAGGCTCTGCAGCCATAGCCAAAAAAGAGTTGGTACTAATAATTTTCTAGCACTAAAAAGGGAAACCAGAGGACCACTGTTTTATGACTAGCATGCTATATGATGAATTTCAGAAGGGCTTCCAGTAATGGGATCAGGCATTTGCCAAACGAGTCTTTTTGCTCTAGTGGCTGGGGATTAATGGCACTTCTATATTAAGTGGTGGTAAGCATAAGTGTGATGTAGAATGAAATATTTATTATGTTATTGCAAGAGCTACATGCTGAGAAACTGTGAGTTCCCATAAACTTTTTCCTCCACTGATATGAACAAGATGAACATTTCATGAACTTAGCACTGCTGTAACAGCCCTGGAAACTGAAGGCCTCTGTTTCCATAGAGGAAAAAAAAAGTAGAAAAGGAAAATGTTTTATTAGATCAGCTTTTTTTGCCTGAGGAAAATCTCCATGGACTTTGAAAACTATACATATCTTCACCAACAGAAGTGGATCTGTTTGAAGTAACCAAAAGGTTGATGTCAAACCTTACAAAATGCCTTCTAGAGCACTCCTAAGCATGACTCGTTCACACTTCTTTAAGCCTGTTGATGCTGGTGGGGTTTAAAGAAGCATGAAAGAGACTTCCTCCACTGCCTTCAGGCACCTCTACCAGCAGAAAACAGGAGATGGCCCCAGAAAATACCTGTGACATCACAAGCACCACAGAGGTGATCTCTGTTGAGCATGGACAGGACAAATGTCTCTGGTTCATTTGGGGCCAACCCAGGAACCTGGCTATGATGACAATCATATGGGAGACAACCGTAGATCTGGTACAATCTCTTTAAATCCTGAATGAAAAGGGTATATAACCCAAGCATTTATTCTTAATATTCCTGTAACAGAATATTTATTTATGTACATGTTATTTTTAAAAAACAGATCAGCAGCCCAGGTCTCCCAACATTCAAAGGAGAAACCTGGCTGAGGCACTTAAATGTGAGCAAGTTATTGCTTCAGATTGTGATTTTAATTAATTTTAATTCCCCTTTAGTACTTTAAATTACAAGCAGAACAGGCTTTCACTGACTGGCCACCATATTAGAACCTTTTACACACAAACAGTATTCCACGTGCATCAGCCTGCTCTTTCCTAAAAGCTAAACTACATGAGATGAATTACACTAGGACGCTCAAGTGAAGGGAGATGCAATGTTAGCTGAGAAGCGTAGTTTGAATTTCACCTCTCTCTACAGAGCCAGCAAAAATCGCTCCTCAAAGTGTTTGTTAATTTCCTCTTTGCCTCCTGAAGGCACTGTCAATTATTAACAAACCCTTTGAGAAGCTATTTTTGCCAGCTCTGTAGAGAGAGGTGACCTTAACAAGACCTCTGAGGAGCGATCTTTGTCAGTTCTGTAGAGATAGGTGAAATTCAAACTATGCTTCCCGGCTAACATTGCATCTCCCTTCACTTGAGCATCCTTGTGTAATTCGTCTCCTTTAGTTTAGCTCTAAGAGTCATACTAAAGGGTACAAGGTCTGCTCATCAGAATTCTGTCCTTGCTCAGAAGTAGAGTTAAACCAATCCGCCACAATACCAGGCAGAGTTATACACAAAACTAATTGCTTTCTCCCTGAGGCAGCCCTAAACTGAACTGCTGCTGCATTTCCCTCCAACTTTCCATCCCCCTCTGGAAGGTGATTGGATGCCGGGGCTCAGGATGGATCAACTTGAGTGGCTGTTTTACCTTTCAGGGTCAGAACAGCCTCCTGTCCATCACAATCCCCTTTAGGAGTTTAGTGTGGAAGCGAAGAACTCAAACTGAAGAATCTTCATTTTTGTGGGCAGCCAGAACATCTGTATTTTCATGACATTACAACCTTTTTTGCCCAAACCACCTCCATTCTTGTGGGTAAAACATGCACATGTGAGAGTGACTGATTAAAAACACACAATGCGACGTGGCTGCAAGAGAAACACACAGGCACAGAAACATCTGCAGCCTTTAACTGGATCTATTAACAATAACAAGAGAAGAGCAGCAGCAGTCACCTGAAATTAAAAAGGTAGACAGACTTTCTATAAAATAAATTAATTGCTTTGGGTCATAAAACAGAACTGAAAGTTGAGTTAAAGGAAAGGAAACATCTTGCCACGGAGCAGCCCCCTGTATTTAATGCAGATTTGAAAGTGTGCTCTGTTTCCTAGAGACAACCTCATGAAAGCCTTGCAACTTTGAGCTGGCAAATCATTCTGAAAATTAAGCTGCTGCATCTGCTGAGAAATTAATTGTTCTTCAATATCCAAATCTACCTTACACAGTCAAAATAATGGAGAATTGTGTCCATGTGTCATCAGAGGCATTTGAATCCATCACCACCAGCTTCTTGCTTGTTACTTTATACTGGATAGAATGAATCCCATAGGAAGGAGTTCTGATAGATGCCCTTAGAGCTTTCCGTACCCCATCTAATTCCAATGTCATTGTTTATTTAGTACTTTTTAATTCCACCCTTCCTCCAAGGAGCAGCTCCTTGCTCCCCCTCCTACCTTTTATGTTCATAATATCCCTGTGAGATAGATGAGGGCTGCCACATGGAGGTATTGCTCTAATATGGCATCCAAAATGGACTGTTTTGGGGGGGGGGGGCGGCGGCATCCACATAACGTTGCCCCCAATCAACCACTTTCTGCCTTTCCCCCTGCTTTGCTCTGGTCTTTCTCAAATCTAGTTTGATACACTTTTGTGGGGGAAGACCACAACTAAAGCATCTTTGTACACTACATAGATGGGAAGCTGCACATTTTTGCAAGTTCCACCATGGACACTATTTTAGTTGTTAGCCTCCTCACAGCCACTATTTTCCCTTATCACTAAAGAGCTTTTTATAGATTTTTAAAACATTGACAATTGACATATTGCTATACTATTATAACAGTCTATCTTTATGCTGCTCAAAGCTGAGGTCCAGGAGTCAAGTTATCAGAGTTTGAGGCCACAGTACTATAACTTGGGTTGTTCCAGCAAAGGCTGAGGGTGAACTGAGGCCTTAAATACTACCACAGTGAGGTGGATTTACAGGCTCTGCCCTTCAAGACACAGGCTGGAAGTTCTTAAAGGAGTCACACTTGGTTATGGTGGCAGATACTTCAATTGGAGAGGTTCTTTGTAAGGCCTGAGGGGTCAGTCAGGGAAAGTCCTCAAGTACTGCAGAGAGCTCTGCGGTGAAGGGTTTAGGCACCAAATCTGAGTCAGAAAGTGGGGTTGTATCCAAGATCTATATCAATCTGTTGGTTCCACTGAATTCCCAGCTTTCATTTTAAAAATAAGTTTCCAGCCCATTTTTGTTGAGGAGATAGGCCTTTCTATCTCCACAATGAAAGGCGCAAGAGACTTGCTTGATTTTTCAACTAGCCCTCTGATGATGGAGGAGGGGCAGATGCAGGGGGGTGAAGCAAGGAAAGGATGACAGAAACTGCCATGTTGATGCTCCATTGCCAATACCTTTGCATTCACACTGGCTATGAAAGCTACATGAAGAATCATGACTGTGTAGAAGCAGCAATTGGCCCAAATTTTATGGCAAGTGAAGATCTGACCCAGCACTCTAACCTCGACACTGCACTGGGCTGCTTTCACTTCAATGAACCCACAAGACAAGCTTGCCATTTGCCCACCTATGGCAAACAAACCCCACCCCCTCCCTTGGCTCCAATTTTCCACCTTCAAGAAATTGGCAGCCTGAGTGCTGAGTGGAAAATGGATGGAAAATGGCTTCCATTCTGAAGCTCTAAAAATTTCCCTAGGTCTCAGATCTTTACCATAGAGATTAGGAGAAATTCCTGGAGAGTCATCTAGAAGTAAGGTCACATTGTCTCCAAACTCCACCCTGCCCAGGAACTGCCCTCAAAATCTCCTGCCCTCTCCTGGCATTTGCAGAAGTAGCGCTGGCAACCCTATAGCTAGAAGGGATCCAGCAGTACCATTGCTTCTGCTGAGTCCTGTGACCACAGGGCTTCCTACCACAGCCATACTTGTATGTACACTTCCTTTCTACTGTTTTCCAACATTCTTGGCAGGTACTTGCTATTTCAGACAGTCAAATACCATTCATCCGGGTTTCTCTTTGATTGACACATAGCCATTTCATGTTTGCAAGCTGAAGAGAGAACTGATTAGACTTTCTAGCTCATGATCACCAATGACCAAGACAATTGTACGTCTTGGTACCTCAGCAAAAATATTGTTGGCTGGAACTCTGACAATGGGATTCATACGCAGAAAAAGAAATGCTGCAGTATGGGAAGTGTGACAGCGGTGGTTATGAAAGAAGGATGAATCACAGCCGAGATATTTCTTCATAAGCGTTTTTGATCCAAATACATTTTTATTCATATACTCCTTAAGGGCTGGTAGAAGGAGCGGGGCTTGTTGAAATAAATAATCTGAAATGCTTGCTTGTGGCTCTGTGCTGTTGAATGAATCCACTTGCCTGATTGGAATGTCCTAGCACTATATAAAATTGCAGAGAGATTATCGGGTGGTTTATTTGTTCCTTGCATGCTGTTTCGGCCTTTTCCAGAGCGGAATTTGGTCTCTTATCATACTGGAACCATTCCAGCTTTCAAAATCTAGTGGTTCCCCTCAGGGTTCAGATAATCCATGAATTCCAAGGGTTTAGGAATGTCACTGATCTTTATTATGTTATTCTGATGTATTTGTGCTAAAATCCACTGCAATTTATTTCATAGGATAAATATTGAGTTTTGGCAATTATACTGCTAGCTGAAAGATATCTTGGCTGTATTGTCGAAGGCTTTCACGGCTGGAGAATGATGGTTGTTGTGGGTTTTCCGGGCTGTATAGCCATGGTCTTGGCATTGTAGTTCCTGACGTTTCACCAGCAGCTGTGGCTGGCATCTTCAGAGGTATAGCACCAAAAGACAGAGATCTCTCAGTGTCACAGTGTGGAAAAGATGTTGGCAGGTCATTTATATCTACTCAGGAGGGGGGGTGGGGTTGAGCTGAGTCATCCTGTAAGAGTTTCCCAGGGTGTGGAATGCTAATGGCGGGAGGCTTCACTGTATCCTGAGGAGGTTCTTTTCCATATGGATTGGTGCTTGATGTTCTAATCTTCTCTGCAGGGCTATTGTCGGGTATAGAGTGTTTTGTTAGTCTGGTGTTTTTCAGAACTGGAAACCATGCTCTGTTCATTCTTAAGGTTTCTTCTTTCCTGTTGAAGTTTTGCTTATGCTTGTGAATTTCAATGGCTTCCCTGTGCAGTCTGACCAAGTAGTTGGAAGTGTTGTCCAGTATTTTGGTGTCCTGGAATAAGATACTGTGCCCTGTTTGAGTTAGGCTATGTTCAGCCACTGCTGATTTTTCAGGTTGTCCAAGTCTGCAGTGTCTTTCGTGTTCTTTTATTCTTGTCTGGATGCTACGCTTTGTGGTCCCGATGTAAACTTGTCCACAGCTGCAGGGTATACGGTATACTCCTGCAGAGGTGAGGGGGTCTCTACTGTCTTTTGCTGATCGTAGCATCTGTTGTATTTTACGGGTGGGTCTGAATACTGCTTGAAGGTTATGCTTTTTCATAAGCTTTCCCATCTGATCAGTAATTCCTTTGATATATGGCAAAAACACTTTTCCTGTAGGATACTGTTTTTCCTTGGTTGTTTGATTCATCCTGGGTTTGGTTGCTCTTCGGATTTCATTTGTGGAGTAGCCATTTGCCTGAAGTGCGTGGTTTAGATGATTAATTTCACTGTATCCTGAGGAGGTTCTTTTGCATATGGATTGGTGCTTGATGTTCTAATCTTCTCTGCAGGGCTATTGTCGGGTGTAGAGTGTTTTGTTGGCCTGGTGTTTTTCAGAACTGGAAACCATGCTCTGTTCATTCTTAAGGTTTCTTCTTTCCTGTTGAAGTTTTACTTATGCTTATGAATTTCAATGGCTTCCCTGTGCAGTCTGACAAAGTAGTTGGAAGTGTTGTCCAGTATCGGGAAAACCTCGTCTTACATCAAAGATTCAGCAGATTTCATCAACAAAATCAGTTCTCTGAAACTCAATCCACAAGACATACTTGTCAGTTTTGATGTTGTATCCCTGTTTACCAAGGTTCCAGTAAAAGACACTATTGCACTTATTAATCAGATTTTCCCAGAGGATGTAACAGCCTTATTCCATCATTGTCTGACAACCAGTTACTTCCAATGGGATAACGAATTCTATGAACAGATGGATGGGGTAGCCATGGGGAGCCCTCTCAGCCCAGTTATAGCAAACATCTACATGGAACATTTTGAAAAAACAGCTCTAGAATCAGCACCCCACAAACCTAGTGTATGGTTCTGGTTTGTGGATGATACATTTATCATTTGGAGCCATGGGGAGGAAGAATTGATGGGGTTTTTGAATCATCTCAACAACATCCACCTGAACATACAATTCACAATGGAGAAAGAAATCGAGGGAAAACTCCCATTCCTGGATATCTTGGTCATCCGCAAAGCAAACTTTCAGTTAGGTCACAAGGTCTACAGGAAACCAACGCACACTGATCGGTACTTACACAAAAACTCCAATCACCACCCCCGACAGAAAAGAGGCATAATGAAAACATTAGTGGATTGTGCAAGACGGATATGTGAGCTGCACTTTCTCAATGAGGAAATTAATCATCTAAACCACGCACTTCAGGAAAATGGCTACTCCAGAAATGAAATCCGAAGAGCAACCAAACCCAGGATGAATCAAACAACCAAGGAAAAACAGTCTCCTACAGGAAAAGTGTTTTTGCCATATATCAAAGAAATTACTGATCAGATGGGAAAGCTTATGAAAAAGCATAACCTTCAAGCAGTATTCAGACCCACCCGAAAAATACAACAGATGCTACGATCAGCAAAAGACAGTAGAGACCCCCTCACCTCTGCAGGAGTATACCATATACCCTGCAGCTGTGGACAAGTTTACATCGGGACCACAAAGCGTAGCATCCAGACAAGAATAAAAGAACACGAAAGACACTGCAGACTTGGACAACCTGAAAAATCAGCAGTGGCTGAACATAACCTAACTCAAACAGGGCACAGTATCTTATTCCAGGACACCAAAATACTGGACAACACTTCCAACTACTTGGTCATACTGCACAGGGAAGCCATTGAAATTCACAAGCATAAGCAAAACTTCAACAGGAAAGAAGAAACCTTAAGAATGAACAGAGCATGGTTTCCAGTTCTGAAAAACACCAGGCTAACAAAACACTCTATACCCAACAATAGCCCTGCAGAGAAGATTAGAACATCAAGCACCAATCCATATGCAAAAGAACCTCCTCAGGATACAGTGAAGCCTCCCGCCATTAGCATTCCACACCCTGGGAAACTCTTACAGGATGACTCAGCTCAACCCCATCCCCCCTCCTGAGTAGATATAAATGACCTGCCAACATCTTTTCCACACTGTGACACTGAGAGATCTCTGTCTTTTGGTGCTACACCTCTGAAGATGCCAGCCACAGCTGCTGGCGAAACGTCAGGAACTACAATGCCAAGACCATGGCAATACAGCCCGGAAAACCCACAACAACCATATCTTGGCTGTGTTCAGAAACTGAAATTTCCATACTCCTCCCCCTGAATGTTTCATTTAATTCTTATTTTTAAAAAATATATGGGGAAAGGAATTGGGACAAACCACTTATCCACAAATCTAAACTCAAATATATTTAAATGTTAGATTCCCCCCTGCAGAGAATTGATTTAATATGAGCATAGGAGTGTGTGTGTTATGTGTCATCAAGTCACCTCTGACCTGTGGCGACCCTATGAATGAAGGACCTCCAAAACGTCCTATCATTAACAGACTTGCTCAGATCCTGCAGACTGGAGGATGTGGCTTCTTTTATTGAATCAAGCCATCTCATTTTAGGTCTTCCTCTTTTCATACTGCCTTCCACTTTTCCTAGCATTATTGCCTTTTCCAGAGAATCTTGTCTTCTCATGATGTGACCAAAGTACAATAGCCTCAGTGTTGTCATTTTAAATTCTAGGGAGAATTCAGGCTTGATTTGATCTAGTACCCACTTATTTGTCTTTTTGGCTGTCCATGGTATTCGCAAAACTCTCCTCCAGCACCACATTTCAAATACATTTTCTTCCTGTCAGCTTTCTTCACTGTCCAACTTTCACATCCATACATAGTAATGGGGAATACCATAGTTTGGATTATCTTGATCTTGGTTCCCAGAAAGACATCTTTATTTTTAAGAATCTTCTCTAGCTCTCTCACAGCGGCTCTTCCAAGTATCAATCTTCTTCTGATTTCTTCTTTGTTGTCTCCCTTTTGGTTGATGATTGAGCCAAGGAATAGAAAATCTTGTACAATTTCAATTTCCTCATTGTCAACTTTAAAATTGTGCAATTCCTCAATAGTCATTACTTTTGTCCTCTTGATATTCAGCTGTAATCCTGCTTTGGCACTTTTTCCTTTAATCATCATCAGTAGCCATTTCAAGTCTTCACTATTTTCTGCCAGTAATGTGGTGTCATCTGTATATCTCAAATTGTTAATGTTCCTTCCACCAATTTTCACTCCACCTTCTTCTAGATCCAATCCAGCTTTCCTTATGATATACTCTGCATAGAGGTTGAACAGGTAGGGAGAAAATATGCATCCTTGTCTGACACCTTTGCCAGTTGGAAACCATTCTGTTTCCCCATATTCTGTCCTGACAGAGAACAGATGTGCATCAAAACACTCAGATGTTGTGGCACCTCCATTTCTTTTAACACTCTCTATAGCTTTTCATGTTCCACACAGTCAAAAGCTTTGCTGTAATCTATAAAAAACAGGCTGATTTTCTTCTGAAATTCCCTGGTATGTTCCATTAGCCATTGTAAATTTGCAATGTGATCTCTGGTGCCTCTTCCTTTTCTGAATCCAGCTTGAACATCTGGCATTTCTTATTCCATATATTGTAAGAGTCTTTGCTGTAGAATTTTGAGCATCACTTTGCTTGCATGGGAAATTAACGCGATAGTCTGATGGTTGCTGCACTCTTTGGCATTCCCTTTTTGGTACTGGTATGTAGACTGGGCGTTTCCAGTCATGGGCTGTTGTTTTGTTTTCTATATTTGTTGACATATACTTGTTAAGATTCTGATAGACTCCATTTCTGTAGCTTGAAATAGCTCTATTGGTATTCCATCTACTCCAGATGCTTTGTTTCTCCCAGTTTCTTTGAGTGCAGCTTTTACTTCACTTTCTAGGATTTCTGGTTTTTCATCAAAAGATTCTTCTTTGAAGGTATCTGTCATCCTTACATCTCTTCTGTATGGGTCTTCAGAGTATTGTTTCCATCTTTCCTTTATTTTGTCCTGATCAAATACTGTATTTGATCTTTCAGTATCCCAAGCCGTGGCTTCAATTTCCCTTTGATTTTGCTTGTTCTTCCTTTTGTTGTTGTCTTCTATTTCTTTGCACTGGTTATTATAATAGATTTCTTTGTCTCTGCATACAATTCACTGAAAAGCTGCATTTAGAATTTTGACCCTATTTCTGTCGACTTTTGCTTTTGCTTCTTGTCTGTCTTTAGCAATTTTAAGAGTTTCTTCAGTCATCCATTTAGGCTTCTCCTTTCTTTTGGCTACAGGAATAGTCTTTGCACATTCTTCCTTGATAACATCTCTGGTTTCAGCCCATAGTTCTTATGGCTCACGATCAATTAAATTTAGTATTGCAAATCTGTTCCTTACCTGTTCTTTAAATTCTTCAGGAATATTGTTTAGATTGTATTTTGGCACCATGATTCTTTTAGTGTTTCTCTGCTGCTTTATTTTAATTTTTGTTATTGGCAACTCATAATCTGTACTGCAATCAGCTCCTGGTCTTGTTTTAGCAGAGAGAATAGAGCTTCTCCATCTTCTGCTTCCAATTACATAATCTATTTGGTTCCTGTATCAGTCAACCAGTGATTTCCATGTATACAATTGTCTTTTTGGTTCCTTGAAGCATGTATTAACAATGAACAGGTTGTTGGCTTCACAAAATTCTATGAGCCGCTCTCCTGCTTCATTTTGTAATCCTAGTCCAAATTTTCCAACTATGTTTGATTCTTCTTTATCTCTATGTTTGCATTCCAGTGTATGATCAATTTCTTCCTGGACACTTGCGTAAAATTTTTTGATTTCTTCCTCCTCATAATCTGTAGTTGGAGCGTAAACTTGAATGATGGTTATGTTATCAGGCTTTCCCTGTAGTCTGTTTGATATTACTTTGCGTCAGACTTTGCGTTGTAGCTCTTGACTGCTTGTGCTATGTCTTGCCTCACTATTACAGCAACACCGTTTCTTTTGAGATCATTTCCGCAGTGTGGTTTTCTGACTGATAATGTCCAGAGTTGGACCTCATTAGTTCACTCACCCCCAGGACTGCAATGTTTAAATATTCCATTTCCTATTTTATGATTTCTAGCTTACCTGGCTTCATACCTCTCATGTTCCATGTTCCTATTATGTGTCCCACACTTTTGGATGTTCCTTTTACATCTATTCATGCCTGCAACTGGATCTGACCTGGAGGTCCTGTCTTCCAGCACTATATCTTTTTTTCATTTTGGGTTGTCTCATCATAGAGTTTTTAAGGTAAAAGTTTAGCAGAAGTGGTTTACTATTGACTTCTTCTGCTTTACAGTACTAACCAGAGTTAGTAGAAGTGACACTGCTGTTGTCTGTGAAAGATCCTCCGCCAATGTCACCTTCTACTAGTGCTGCTGCCCAGTAGCTAACCTTCAAGAATTCCTCCACTCCCATCACCACTGGAACGTTAAATTCTCTTCTGCTGATGTGACCGTGGATTCCTGAAAGGGGCAGATGCATCTTAGTCTGGTATCTCAGACTAACCATTTGACCATTTTGCCTTGAGTGACCCTTCCAGGAGTTTAGACTCTTGACCAAGCCTGTGCTCCTGACGGTGCTGCTCTCAGCTTCACTGACACACTCAAACCCCCTTACTGTGTTAAAGTGTGCATCCAAGAGGGAGGCAGGGGTGGGGGAGGACAGTTTTTCATATTAAGTTAGAGTGTTTGAGATGGATATGAACTGGTTTTAGTCCAGGATGAGAAATTCCTGGAGATTTTGGTGGTGGAACCTGGGGATAGTGGGGTTTGGGGAGGGGAGGGGTCTTAATGGGGTATCATGCCATAGAGTTCACCTTGCAAAGTAGCCATTTTCTCCAGGAGAACTGATCTCTGTAATCTGGAGATCAGTTGTAGTTCTGGGAGGAAATATTGATACATTACAACCCTCCCTAAACCTACAGGATAAAGAAGTGTGCAAACTGCAAATGAAAGTTCCTGAAGATCTGCAGGATGCGTGCTACTCCCAGAAATAATATGTTTTTATTTTGGTTCCTTTTCATTGGCTGCAGTTCTCAGCCCATGAAGTTGGTGATTCATTTAGTTCAATGGAGCACTGATTGGCTATTTGCACATGTCTCAAATCAATCCAATGTATGGCCTAGTTTTGTAGATTGCATAAAACAGGCGGCAAGCCTTACAAGGCTACCCCCCAATCTCCTGGTGCTCACTGAGAAAACAGTTGCCAGATGCCTTGAAAAGCTGACTATTTTTCCAGCTATACTACATCTGGTTTAAGCCCATCAGATTGTGCTGAGCCAAGTCAGAAATAAATTACATTCACTGGCCAACAAATAATCTGTTTGTCCATTTCATTTCCTCCTATGGAAGTATCTAAGTATCCTTCAACAGTGTTTCCCACTCTGTGGCTCAGGACCCAATAGTGGGCTGCGAAGTCTCTGAAAGTGCGTCACAGGCTATCATTACCTGTTGGTCTCCCAAAAGGTTCCAACCTTTTATGTCATTCTTCCTTTCCTTGTACTCCTTGTCAAATTCTCAGATTCTCACTTTTCACCTCACTTTGCAACAATAACGGGGACATTGTTGTCAGGCAACTAATATTTTACAGTCGTAGCTGGAAGGAGGAGGGAAAGGCTGAAGAGATGGTGGGAGCTGTTCAGTTGCAATGGCTGTACACTTCGGGATACCACATGCTTGCAGCTGCACTTTTTATGCAATATTTGTTGGTTTCTTTAAAGTATCTCTTTGGCTACTGTAGAATATGGAATGCTGGACTACATAGGCACTCAGATCATAGTCTGCCTTGGGCTAGCCCTGGATGGGTCACCATACCAAGTAAATTTGGACTTGTGGGTCACCATACCCAAAAGGTTGGGAACTACTGTCCTACACCATATATGAGAAAAGTGGTTTTTAATTGTGTCATTCTGCCTAAATTTTCTATCCATACAATTCTTAAGTTATGGACAGAAAGAAGGTAAAACTGATACAATGGTATTTGTAATTTGATCATGGTTTGAGCCCACTTCTGCCCCTAAAACAACAGCTTGATGGCTTGTCCAGAAGTGAAACAATAAAATGGGAAAGGCTTGATTGTGCATATCTCCGAGGAGGGAGCTATAGGTGAGAAGTGTGCTTGGTGTCCCATAACTGCCGGATGGGAAGGGCTTATCAGGTCCCTGAATAGCCCAGATTAGGAAAGGTAGGTGAGGAAGTTATGGAAGGGTATTGATGAGATCAAGCAGGAACTCCTGGAAGACCTCAGTCAATCTGACTCAACTTCTGGTAATTTTCCAACTCCAGCCAGGATTGGCATCTGTTCTATCTGGCCAGGCAGTGTTTTGTGCTTATGGCATATGAGGAAGGGTTTTATGATACTTCATATTCATAAGCTGCCCTTTCAATAAGGAGAAAGGGTATGACTGCTAACGACTTGAAACCACTATTGATGAAGGTTAAAGGAGAAAGCGCCAAAGCAGGATTACAGCTGAACATAAAGAAGACAAAAATAATGACTACTGAGAAATCACACACGTTTAAAATTGACAATAAGGAAATTGAAATTGTTCAAGATTTTCTATTCCTTAGCTCAATCATTAACCAAAAGGGATACTGCAACCAAGAAATCAGAAGAAGATTGAGACTTGGAAGAGCAGCTGTAAGGGAACTAGAAATGATCCTTAAAGATAAAGATGTCTCTCTGGGAACCAAGACCAAAATAGTCCAAGCTAAAGTATTCCCCATTACTATGTATGAATGTGAGTGTTGGACAATAAGAAAAGCTGACAGGAAGAAAATGTGGTGCTGGAGGAGAGTTTTGTGGATACCATGGACAGCAAAAAGACAAATAAGTGGGTTCTAGATCAGTTCAAGCCTGAATTCTCCCTAGAAGCTAAAATAACTGAGGCTAGCCTACTTTGGTCACATCATGAGAAAAAAAGGCTCTCTAGAAAAGTCAATAATGCTAAGAAAAGTACAAGGCAGTAGGAAAAGAGGAAGACCTAAAACATGATGGACTCAATAAAAGATGCCACATCCTCCAGTTTGCAAGATCTGAGCAAGTCTGTTGATGGCACTTGATGGCACATAACACACATACACAAGTATAGGGATGTTTTGGGAGGTAGGCTTGTTCATAACAGTGTGGTGATAGAATTTATGATTTAGAGATGTTTCCTTATATTAAACAATGAAAAGGAACTGTTATTTTGAGGACTTGCACTTAAAAAAAATGACCCTCATTTGTTCGAAAAAGGGCTTAAATACTGCCACCTGGACAAGGTGTTTTAATTACTACTCCTTAACATGTATATGAATATTTATTAATATTAAAGTGTTTGAAGCCATTCTTCATTATGTTTTTCTGTGGACCCAGAAACATCATAGACAGGATAAAGCAGCTTTCCACAAGTGTCAGCCGGGGTGAAAGGTAGCAAATTGTTAACTGTTTACTTACTACATTACTATCTTTGTATCATCAGAGGTGGGATTAGTTTTCTGTCTCAGGCACCAAAATTTTTCGGGCTATTTCAGGCCATGGTGGTAGTAGAGCCCTGGATGAAGAAAGGTGAAGTGAGCAAAGACTTCCAAAACACCACCCTTCTTAATATTACAATAGGGTCTTTCATGTTGTGCTCACACAGCACTAAACAATGTGGCATCTGCTAGGCAATGCTTGGCAGATCATGCTGGCAAAGGCAGTATGAAGGATCTTGACCTTTTGCTTTCATAAGCATATGCTTAGCATTCTCAGTTACTCTGCAGAGGCCTCTGATGATAGATTCAAGGCTTTTCTTGTTGTTTGCTTCTGAGAGCAAACCTTAGAAATGTTGGTTAAGTGCCCAAAAGTTCAGCAGTGAATTCTACCTCACGTCTAGTTCTAAAGTACTCAATAGGAGGAGGCCAGAACTTGACTTCAGGAGTTTAAATGAGGGATTTCCATTGAACCGATCCTACCGTTAAGTTCATTGCTTTATTCATCTGATACCAGAATTTGGAACTGAAGTTGAACATCTTCTGAACAGCCTCTTTTCCAATTGCTCTGTTCTGTGGCGCCGACATGTCTATAAGGCATACTTTCACAAGATACATGCAGCGGCATTTCAAGGCATGTTGCAACTTGCAGCTGCCCCCAACTGTCTCCCCCACCCTTCCCCAGGAAATCAGAAGAGCTAATACTGCTCACTTGTACATCCCCTAAGCCTTTTTACAACCAGAGCAGCAAGTGCTTGAACTCCTTTGAGGTTCATTCTTGTCATGAGAGGGCCAAACCCTCATGAAAGGAAGGCTTGTTTGGAGACAAAGAAAGCCCTATAGGGCATGTGGGGTTAGCTATAGTTTTTAGAGAAGTCAAGGAGCATTCATTCCTCTGGCTCATGGGCAGGGCAGGAGTAGACACAGCGATGAGGTACAGGCGAGGGCGGGTACAGCAGTGAGGGTGGGAGGTTACTAGTACCTGCTAAAATCCACCACCTGAGCTGACAGCCTCACCTCATGGATGAACCAGTTTGGTGTCTACACAGAATTGAAACAGGTAGAAACTTAACTTAGGAAATGTTCGTAAGCTTAACTTATGAAATGTACAATCCCCATCCTGATTGTACTAGCCATGACAAACATAATATATTGTTTTTCTTTTCAGAAATTTATATGCCACATTTCCACTCAAATGAAAGTTTAAAGTGGCTTACAGTAAAGATTTAAAATATAATAAAATATCAAGAATCACAGTTTTATAGTGGTCCAAATCTAAAACTTCAGGGCAAAAAAGCTATATGTATAGCTATAAACACTCCCATAACAAATAGTTATTCTTCACGTTTCCCTGGAAGGCTTGTAATAAAGATGATAAAAAAGCTGCCTTCATCAAGTCTCAGGAGAAGCAGTACACAAATGGTCTAAATAAATAAGAGAATATAGTACAGTAATTTAAATATAACCCTTGGGTAGGGTTGTCAACTCTAGCTTGAAATTCCTGGAGATTTGGGAGTAGGCTGGAGGGGACAGGGTTCGGAGAAGGGAAGGAGCTTGGCAGGTATGTGATTCCCGGGAGTCTTCCCTCCAAAACTGAGGAAATGATAATATCTGAACATAATATGCCTGCTCCCAACAAACTCACTTTCCAGACAGATACACTCAAATATCCAAAGGTAGCTGTGCTGGAAGGATAAGTATCTGTTGTGCTACTTCAGCTTGGTATATATGTGCATGTGTGTTTGAAAGAAGCATATTTCAGATATTACGTTCATCTGGAGATTAGTTGTAATTCCTGTAGAATGGCAAGCCCCACCTGGATTTTGGCAGCCCTGCTCCTGGGGGAGGAAATTTATGATAAAAAAATAGATGGCAAAATTTCTTGTAAATTTGTAAGTAATTGGGTAGTGAAATTGCCTAAGATCCAGTTGTTCAGTTCACATCACAAAGAAATTTGAGAGAAGCCATTCAAGGAACAAATGGATTAGTTATCATGACAATACACTGGGCGGAATTTACTTGCCATGTGATACATCAGAGAGATGGAATGATTCTTTAATTAAATTGGAAACATTTAGACTTTAAAAAGTGGCGAAAGCCAAGACAGAGAATTAAGTAATTCTACATCTGTGATGGAAGCAGAAGGCTGTTATACTGAGGAAGTGTCCTTTTTCACCACTAAAATGTATGCCTGCTCCCAATAACTCACTTTCCAGACAGATGCACTCACACATCCAAAGTTAACTGTGTCGGAAGAATAAACATCTGTTGTATACATACTGTGCAACTTCAATTCGATATACATGTGCATGTGTTTGAGAGAAGCATATTTCAGGTATTATGTTCAAACTTCAGCACATGTATGACAGACCCTCCCTTTACTCCCCCACTCTGAGGCAGATTTTCCTACCAAAACCCAAATTTGCCTGCTGAGCAGCACTGAGTAGCATGTCTCTCTTTGTGGTTTTAAACTTTGTTTTGTCCTACCCTGATAAGCAGTTATAATTTTGGCTTTTTAGCTCAGCCTAGAAACTTGATGGGGGGGGGAGCAGAAGCCCTGTTTTTCTGTGTTGGAAAAGGCACTAGAGACTGTATCATGTTCAAAAGAAACAACAACTTTATTGAACAGGCAGGGATGTAATAAGGACAGTCAGGGAATGAAAGAGCTGAGGTAAAATTTGTTGGTAGAACAGAATACTCTTTAAATCACAGGCAAAATAGTTTCCTTTAAGATTAAATTCTGTGTTCTTAATCCTTAACGGTGTTTTGTTTAGTACTTTGGTTGCTGCAACAATGTTTCTTCACGGAGTTCCATTTTACAACTCAAGTTTCTTGATGTTCAAAACTGTTTTCCCTTTACAACAGACCCAGGGTCCTCCTCAGAGTCAGCCCCCCCCCTTTAGACACTGGGCAAGAATTAATCTTCTTCCCCTAAGAAGAATTAACCCTTCTTCACTTGGCTTGAATGGGAGTCTCCACTTACTACCTACTCACTCTTGCCAAAAACACCCCCCCCCCCAGTTCTATTGTGGCAGTGTAAACAGGTTTCAGTTTGTGCTGGCTTTTATACTTGGAATTCCTAACTAAAATTCCTCTTCAAGACAATGATGGTGCAGTCAGGCAAAAGATTGTTTCAGAGCGAAACACGTCTCAGAGGGGAACGTGTCTGACCTTTCCTGTCAGACTCTCACACACACACTCCCCAAAAACCTGCCAGCATCCAACTGTCATCCTGAAGGCTGGTTCTGACTGGCCAATCACATAAAAGGAATCATCTTGTCAATCAAGCTCTCATTCCAGGCAATTGTTAACCCCTTCCCTTCCAGCTCTCTAAGTGCTGCACTTAGGAAACCTTTAAAGCTGCCTACTGCAATTTTCAGAATTTAACAATAAAGCATATGCCAACCTTTAGCTTCCACTTACTTCAATAGAAGTGAGTTAAGAACATGCATAAGTCTCCTTGATGAAATGTATGGGATTTAAAATTGCTTAATGTTGGCTTGATCACTTCCTTTATTATTAAATATAATGCCAGACAAAGATTACTGATTATTGATTATTCGGTCATGAGAAATTGGGCGGCTGTCAGGGCCAAGAGGGAAAGACTGTAGGAATGCCAACTCTGGGTTGATATTTCAGGGTGGAGCCTGGAGAGAGTGGTGCTTGGTGAGGGAAGGGAGGGTCCTCAACAGGGTATAATTCCATAGACTCCACCCTCCAAAGCATCTATTTTCTCCAGGAGAACGGATCTCTCTCATCTGGAGATAGGGTTGCCAGGTCGTATATCCTCCTGGTGTTGGGGGGGGGGGACCCGGTACTTACCGGGGAGGATGATCTTTATGCATGTGCTTTGCCTGTGCACTCCCAGTGTTGCCATGATGATGTCGTTTCTGTGACATCATCATGCAGGTGGTGGAAGCACTCCCACTCTTTGTATGGGGCTAATTCAGCCCATTTGGGGCATAAATTGATCCCTGCGAAGTGCAGGAACATGCACCCACCTGCATCATGGTTTCACTTGAGGAAGTGACATCCTCATGCCTTGCTGGGAGCACACGCGCTGCATGCTTGTCCAGGTTACCTGCCAGTGGCAGGCAATGGTCAAGTGGTATGCCACTTCCTGCTGATCACCAGTGATTGGCGAGCAACAGAGCAAACTGCTGGGAGATTGCCCACTGCCAGCAGGCAACTGGTAACCCTAGGAGATCAGTTGTAATTCTGGGAGTTTTCTAGGCCCCACCTGGAAGTTGGCAATCCTAGGGGACTATAGATCACCCTGGGAGCCTATGAAGCTGGGAAAGTCATATGATTTGTTTTCACATTGTGTTTCGTTGGATCTGGGTGGAGTGCAACACAGGGCAGAAAGACTCTTATGGCTGGTGGCCCAGTGCAAATATTATCCCTTTGAATCATCTCAATCACTTAAAAAAAATATAACAGGCCAGCTTATTCAGGGATGAGTTGATTCTGATACCACAGGCACACTGCTAGAATGTATGACTAGCGTCTGCTGTAAATCAGTTATACTCTCCCTTTGGGATGAGGAGAGGAAAGTGGAACTCACGTCACTGAGCTCTGACAGAACTCAACCTTTGTGGAATTTCTAAGGCATGATGTAAGTCTTCTGAACAGAGTGCTTCAGACAGCACTTGTAATCTCTTACGAGGCAGGCCTCAAGACAGTCTAACATGGTTTAATATTTCACCTATGAAAGCTCAGGTTACGGGCCAAAGTAATGGGTGGCACTGAAACAGACTACACTGTAAATGTGCCATAATTAATTGCCGTCAGTCTGCAAAGGAGGGGAGAGAAGGCTGGAGGAGTCTTCTAATTATGTAAAATTAGGAAACAAAGTAGCAAATATCTAGATTTTCTCCATATCAAAAAGTTACCTCAGACTTAGCATACATTCTTTACAGGTGCTTATGGACAGAAGTCCTGTCTAACGGGTCACAGGTCTTTGGGGCCCACATCAGCCTGTTTGAGGCCCAAAGCCCACTGCAAAATGTGAGAGCGCTTTCAGGGCAGCATGATGACATCAGTGATGTTGTCATGCTGGCACCCAGGAGGCCCATTCCCTACCTCCCCCCACCCTTCCAAGCCAATGCACATGTTTAGCAAAATCACATAGTGTGATCCTTGACAGACTGTACCACTTCATAGTACTGGCACGAGCATTGCATTTAAAAACTGCTGTAGAAAACTGTCCTAGCCTTCTACATAATAGGCTAGATTTTCATGTGTTTTTTAAAAGATGGAAGGATATTGCAATATGCAATGTTCTACTTGCAGTCTGAATTGGTTTCACACGTAATTTTTGTTGAACATGTGTTTCAGTTGGTATGAATGATCCACGATGAATCCAAATCAAATGAAAGTGCAACATGTTTTTATCCTTTTTCTCCTGGCTCACAAACTACATGGAATCTGCACCAACTGGAGTTGCCAGACAAGCACTGGCGACCTCTGGAATAATCAGGAGGGTAGAGTCCTGATGATCAGTATTTCTAAGCGGGTCAAACCTTAACAATCATGGACAGTGTAAGTTTATAGCATCACATGCTTGAGCACTACTCTGCTGAAAACTATCCTGATAGCAGGACTAAAATGATCTCCTTATGCCACTCAATGCACATTAGCTGTGTCTTGCTGCTATTCCAGAATTTTCTTTGTAGCAGTTACAATATTGTGATCCCAGAGATGGACTGCTTTCAGTTTCAACCCCTTAACGACAATGATCTGAAGGATATAGAAGTCCTATAGCACTTTAAGACAAACAAGATTTCCAGGTTAGAAGCTTTGGGTGCTTGATGCTCAAAAACTTACACCCTGGACATCTTGGTCTCTAGGGTGCTACTGGACTTGAATCTTACTTTTCTATTGCAGACCAACACAGCTACCCACGTATATATGCATTAAATACTTCTTTATTCTGTACATTAAGGGTGAATTTTGGTCCTCTGTGAAAAACTTTGGCTGCTCTAAATATCAAAAGGGTCAATGTCTTCTTAAGCAGACTGATTTGGGGTGGTGGCAAAACTACTTCTAGTTTTCTGTTTAAAATTGTATTGATCAGGGAAATGTGTGAAGATGCAGGCTAAGAGCCTGAGAAAGGGAAAGTTAAAATGCAAACTGAAAACCAAACACAGCAAGTGCATGCACTTAACCCAGTTGTTAGTTGTAGTTTAGAAGTAATGTCATAAGAAACACTGGAATTTCACCCAACTGGTTTTTCCACGCTGAGTTTTTGCTGCAGCTGTTGTCTTATCTGCATTGGGGAAAGCTCAAAGTAAAACTGGGTGAGCAACATTGGGCAAATGAAACCATGTGTAAGGGAGGAGAAAAACCAATGCCTTTAAGAAACGAGGTGCTGCAATCACTCAGTTTGGAAAAGCTCCATGTCTGTTTTTCAGCTGCAGTCATACAGTAATGCTGACTTTAACATTATGAGTGTGTCCCTGAAAGCAGTCTTAAGTGAAACAGCTCTATACAAGGGATTAATAGCCCTAGTTCTAATTGGGATGTGTTCAGAGTGTCTTACATATTCATGGCACATGAAGCAGCAACTATCAGCTGACTGCTTCTATTAGGCTCCTGCGCTGGTTCATCCTAGGCAGCCTTTCTTTATTGCCTTCCACATCAATGTTTCCTCCTGGGAGAGCTGCAGATGCCTTCTCTGTCAACTTTGCAACACCTATTAAGGCCACATAGATTTTTTTTTTTATAGATCTCTAAAGTGGCTGGAAGCAGTCGTCTCACCTATATAGGTGCCATCGCAGCATTTTCAGACAGGCTGTATTTACTTCTGGCTGAGCCAATCATACCAAGGGGCCATCAGTCCCACCCCTCACCTCCATTTATTTATTTATTTATTAGATTTTTAGTCCGCCCTCCCCACCAGGCGGGCTCAGGGCAGAATACAACATTTCCATTTCATACAATACAATTTAAACACTTAACATTATATAAATAAAACATTAAAACATTACATAAATAGAATATTAAAACACATCATACAGTAAAACATTCTCCTTATTAAAAAAAGATTACATCCAAGATGAAAAATGTCATAATGAAACAGTTTTATAGGAAACAGTGTTATGGAAGGCATGACTGCAGTAGGGTTGCCAGTCTCCAGGTGGAGCCTGGAGATCTCCCAGAATTACAACTGATATCCAGAGATCAGTTCCTCTGGAGAAAGTGGCAGCTTTGGGTGGTGAACTCTATGGCATTATACCCCCTTGAGGTCCTTTCCCTCCCCAAACTCTGCCCTTCCCAGGCTCCACCCCTAAATCTAGAGGAATTTCCCAAACTGGAGTTGGCAACCCTGGCTGGTGGTTCTTTTTTAAAGTTTAGAACTTGGCTTCAGCACCTTCATTCAGTTCTTAGATCAACATTTTTAAGGGCTCTTTTTAAATGCTGGATTTTTTACAGGTTTTCATCACAGAACTGTTTGAAATTCGTTCAGCTATACAAATACAAATAAGTAAAATCTAGGGCTGTTGGGTGCTTCGGTGTTTTCTGGTGTGCCTCCAAATCGACTTTGTTCTCCTCCCACCAGCAACATATTTCATGCCACTGGAATGTACTATAGTCTGGAATTGCCGTGCATTTGGGATTAAGAAATTGCCAAAATGTTTTCACATTTGAAACAGCCTTCTGTAATGTAGATCTAATCCCCCCCCTCCATTAGTATTTAAAATGAAAGCCTTCTGGAAAAGACTGGGGCAGTTCCCCAACAAAAAAAAATGACACATGAATCAGAACATTCCTGAATAATGTGGAAAATGTGCTTGCATTTTCATATATGATATCTGTTGCCTGTTTTCTTGACTTTCCATTTCTCCATCTTCACACAAACCCTTTAATTAAAAAAGAAATCTTCCAGAGTTGTTCAGTTGCAGCAATAACCATGTGAAATGGCAAAGTCAGGTTATAAATCTGGGATGTAAGAGGCCATAGCTCGATTTGGATTCTTCAGTTAACCACTTCCATGTGTGTGTTTGCATGCAAACACGTATGTGTAAATACAGGGTATATGAGGTGATTGAGCATCACACTATGTGGACTCCAGTCTAGTCAGAATAATAGTGCAATCCTTTGCAAAATTACTCCAGTCTAAGCCCATTGATTTCAAAGGGTAAAACTGTAGTAAGTCTGTTTAGACAGCCCTGTAAAAAGTGATGCAAACTCACTATTTCTGCTGCAAAAGACTAGCTGCAATACTACGCACACTTACCTGGAAGTAAGCCCCACTGAATAAAGTGGGACTTATTTGTAAGTAAATGCAAATAGAATTGGGCTGCAACACAGAATTTGCAATGAAGGGGAGCTTTGACATTTCTGTAAAGGAGGTTATAAACAAAGGTGGTTGAAGCATGCCTGCTTTCAGGGGAAAACTGAAAAACTAGCATAGTGTTTGAAGAAAAACACTTAAGTGGATGACTAGTTAAGGCCAAGTGAATTCATCTATGGCGTGAAAGTTAGAGAGGGATGAGATTTCTTTGCATAAACATCAGTGACCCATAGCAACCTTTTTGCATCTGCCAAAGAATGCTTCCCGGTGAAAATTTCAGGAATAAACCATGCTCTCTCCCAGTGGTAAGCCTGCAGTCTGACTCAGCTATGGAGTTCTGAAATATGGGGTGGCTCTGAAGTCCGGCATGTCTACCTACACTGCTTTCAAAGCTTCTTTGAAGGAGCAAAGGCTCATGTGCTCTGACAATATCAACATTTTGAGCAGTGTTGTTGATATTTCACATCTCAACTGGAACATCTGAAGAACTAACAGTGAGGCTCTGGGGGGATGATGTAGTTCAATCTCTTCTCTTTGATATCCTGTTCTTTCTTCTATGTTTTAATTCATTTCTCTAGTGTCACATTATCTCTCATTTTTATAGTGTCTTCAAGAGCTCAGAGTTCATGCATGATCAAATAGAGATTCCCTTGCAAGGACCAATAGAAGGAGAATTATTTTTGTTTATTCAAAATGCTTGCAACCTTAATGACTATTATTCAACTGATACAGACCTTAAGATACCATTTACAAGTGAGAACTCTTACAGTAATCAGCTTTGCCTTACAATGATAGTGAAAGTTTTTCATTTCAAAAAGGGCTTCTAGTCCATATTTCATGATGTCACCAGATTTCTAGGCAGCAGTATCCTGTGATTTTGGTTTAAATATTCCTTTCGACTCTCCAGTTCCAAACACAATATTTTGACACCTGTTTCATTTTACTCTTCAGTATAGAATTGATAAATCCAATAGATTTATCAATACTATACTTAAGAGTGAAAAGAAACAGATGTCAAAATATTGTGCTTGGAAATGTATGGTCTTACTTTGAAAGAAGGCACTTTTTATCTGAATGCTATTCCATCCAACATTGCTTGAAGTGCCCAATGTAGCAATAGTAGTATATTTATTTATGTCATTTATACTTTGCCTTTCTACTCAAAGCAGCTTACGTCGTTCTCTTCCCCTCCATTTTATCCTCACAACAATCTTGTGAGATAGGTCAATCTGAGAGAGAATGACAGGCCCAAGGTCACCCAGCAAACTTCTCAAGCAGATGGTTGTTGTGGGTTTTCCGGGCTGTATTGCCGTGGTCTTGGCATTGTAGTTCCTGACGTTTCGCCAGCAGCTGTGGCTGGCATCTTCAGAGGTGTAGCACCAAAAGACAGAGATCTCTCAGTGTCTGAGAGATCTCTGTCTTTTGGTGCTACACCTCTGAAGATGCCAGCCACAGCTGCTGGCGAAACGTCAGGAACTACAATGCCAAGACCACGGCAATATAGCCCGGAAAACCCACAACAACCATCGTTCTCTGGCCGTGAAAGCCTTCGACAATACATTCTCAAGCAGAGTTGGGATTTGAACTTGGGTCTCCTAGTTCCTAGTCTGATACTCAAACTACTGCACCACACTGGCTATCCATGAATTTGCAAAGGACAAAACCTCTATACAAAAATATCTGTGACGTAACTTCCCTCAAAGTCAATTTGAGCTTCTCTGTAAATGGTGGTTATTTAGGAAAATCTTCAAAAAAACACAGTGGAAAAACTTCATGGATAGCCAAAAAAGAGCTATTTCCTTCTAATAGAAAGCCCTCAGGAATTTTCTTATTTCCACAGAGTTGTCCCTGAATTAGAGGGTAGAAATACTCACCACTAGATAAGCATGATGAACCATGATGGCAAAATATGAATTTTCTGTTAATGTTTATTTGAGGTGAATGAAATTATTCCTGCCATACTATTATTTCATGTACATTTAGCAACATGTGCTATCACCACTAAATAGTGATCCTAAACCACTTTCCATTGATTCAATATGCTCAGAAACTTTCTTTCTCTGAAAGTTCTCCTTATTTTCATTTCCTGATTTAGAGAACTGTTCAAAACACTATGGGCTGTATCCACAGATGTTGTACTCCACTACCAGCATAACAGCACAACTGGCAATGGAATGTGTTTTGACTGGTAAAGAAGAAAGGCCATTTTTTTCTGATTAAACCTTGGATTGTAAACCCTCAGTTTCCTCCCCATGATGTTTGTGTGAGTCCCCTGACTCTCCTACTCCAAGAGCACAATTTCAGAGGGGCTTGTAGACAGCAGCAGAAATGGAAGGCAAGCATGTCCCATTCTTTGATCCTCACTATGCTTACAGTTTGTATCCAACCCAGTGTCCATCTAACAAATATTCCACTGAACAAAATTATTTTTCTATTTTTTGATCATCGCCATGCAAACTCCATTCATAGTCATTTGCAAAGGAGTGGGATTTTTCTTCAGATTAAGCAGGGTATGTAGCGTAACCTGTGTTTCAGCCCATAAACGAACTCCAAACATTTAATCTCCAATAGATTATTAGTATACATTTAGTCTTCAGTCCTGAAATGATACGGTTACTTCTCCTACAGCAAAGCAGGCTTGCGAATATCAGTTTACCTGCTAGATACTGCACTGGAGTATCTAGTAGAAATATGTAAGAATCAGCTTCCATGGCCCTCAACATTTCTCTTGAGGGCCATGTTTAGGAATGTTGAAGGTCATAGCTAGCAATTCCCCACATATTTGCTGTCCACTGCTCATCAGTCATGTTCTCTAGGAAAGGGTTGCCATATAAATTCTATTTCAGAGTTTTTTTAACAAGAAACTAGGTAATACAGTCCCTTCCATTCACTGCTCTAAATCTCTTCTTGGTCTTCCGGGCCTCACCTTTCCTCTGGTACAATTGGATCAAAATACTAAAAAATTGACATGATTATAGAATAATAGGACAAGTTCTGCCAAGCAAAGGACTACAGAATATTGTCAATCATCTACAGTCCATATGTACAGTTTCCATTTCCATCGGTTCCCTGTTGGCAAGGAAGCCGACTAGTCATACATAGATGAATTCTTCTTGGTTTGGTAGTCGTTGTATAGTGGCTTGGTGTGCTCAGCTGTTGACTACTATGAATATGAATCTTAATTTCTCTGTTAGATGTTTCCAGAAAGACTGAAGAAGGGGAATGGACCATGCTTCAATCTCTTCTTGAAAAAATAAACATCGGAAAAACTGTCTCTTGTTCAAATTTTGAAACATAGCTTTAATTCTGCTCAGATGGCATGAAATGCCGCAGTGATAAAAAGCACAGAATTATTTAATATAGCTTTTTTAAAGGCAAAGAAATCCTAACAGTGGCTATCTAAACAATGTTTTGTACCAGTATCTCTTCCTTTCAGCCCACTGGGGCTACAAAAGATGTTGGTAGTGTTTAAAGTACCTTGTTAAAGTTTGAGTTTGTATTGCTTCTTCTCTCTAGCCACCAACAGATTTTTCTGGCTGACAACTAACTTGGATCTGAAGATTCATGCAGACTTTTTAATTCACAGTCCCTCTCATCAGTAGAAGTGTCCCTAGATGCTCTCAGGATCTTAAGTGGATTGTTCATGATTCTGATGATCAGAAGACAAAAATCACTAACTGTAATAATATGAGATTACTCACTAGCTCCAGGCAGATGTTCTAACACTAAGTATGATCAATGCATGGAGAGACTGAGATTTTGGCAGCAAGCCCTGACCCAACCTCCACATGTTGATGAATGTTTGTGCACATGTCTGTGCAGGTATGTAATTGTAACCAATTTTAGAATGCCTGCAGAGGGCTAATGCATTATATAATCTACTGACCCAGTCTCTAGACTCAGTCCTGTCAAGTAATGATGAGGATGGGATTTGAAAGCAGCTGACCTTCCATTTGAGGGTTAAGCAGCAAATAGAGCTGAAAATATATAGAAGATGGCAAGAGTGGAAAGTGACTTGCTGAGAATTTGGTGTTACATTTTTACCTGTCTCTGCTTTTAACAATTCCAGACGCATAATTCTGTTCATCAGTTGGAGGAAGGGAGGGAGGGATTAAAATGTACTTAATACCATCATCATCATCATAACCTTTTATTGGCATATAAAAGAAGAAAAAATGAGACAAGATAAGTACAAGATCAATACCCAAGGGTAATTAAAAAAATTGAAACCAGCCAAGAATCACACGAATATAGGCAATACAATACGAAAAAGATAAAATCTAAATTTTAAAAGCTCCTGCCCTAGATTTGCATACATATGAAAGACATTCAGCAACAGAGGCAGTAATTTCAGGGGACTTATCAGATAACAAAAGAAACATTTCATTATCAATCGAGGATTTTGAAGCAATCAGGAAAGCACTGATCAAGTGATGGCGCATAGAAGAATAATGAGGACAACAAAGAGAGCCAGTTTGGTGTAGTGGTTAAGAGCACGGGACTCTAATCTGGAGAGCCGGGTTTGATTCCCCACTCCTCCACAAAGCCAGCTGGGTGACCTTGGGCGAGTCACAGTTCTCTTGAGCTCTCTTAGCCCCACCCACCTCACAGGGTGATTGTTGTGGGGTAATAATAACACTTTGTAAACCGCTCTGAGTGGGCATTAAGTTGTCCTGAAGAGCGGTATATAAATCGAATGTTATTATTAATGTTATTAAAGATGGCTATGCTGGACCGATTCAGGTTCATTGTAAGAACAAGAGCAAACTCTTTTGTTATTATTAAAATGTACTTAATAATAATACTGCACAATATCCAGTCAGGAAATGGTCCAAGATTTTTTTAAAAAATGAATAAGCTGCAGTAACAGAAATTGGATCAGAGTTAAGATTCTGATCACTCCAGAGACAAGCAGACCTTCTGATCTAGCACTTCAGTTATAGCTAGTTCAGTTCTGGCGAGCACTTCAGTTCTTACCAAGTAGGAACAACCTGTGAAAATCACATTAAAAATAAAAGTACAGCAATCTGGACTCTGAACATTCTTCTGTTTCTGTCTTTCTAAACTGTACATATTAAAAGAAAAGAGCTAAGAGAGGTTTGTTTTTTTTTTAAGCATCCCATCAGCCTGTTGAAAGAACTAGTTTGCACAAGCTAGCTGAGGATACAGGTCACAGACTTTGCCCTAAGCCACGTGCTGAAGGCAGCTTTTGTAACTAAGGCATTTAAACTGAGGCTAGACAGAAAACAAACTTCACATCTCTGAGTGCAAATCTTCAAAACAACAACAACCCCACATCCCCCTCTAAAGAATGGTAGGAAAACAAACAAGAACTTTTTGGTTTTGAAGTCAATCGGGAACAATTTTTTTCTTTCACATTGCACTTCACCTCTTGCCAATAGCAACATGATGAAAATAAAACGAGGCTTTATTAAAAGCCATCACAGACTAGGCCAGGGCAATACTGCCTCCAGCCATGGGATTACATGGAGATATTCACAGGACACCACCTTCTCCAGGTGTTTGAAAAGTAGACTCAGAAAATCTGAAAATAGCAAAGGCTCCCAATCTCATTGGCAACCAGGCTTTTAAAATAAACAGCTAGTTGCCTAGTCTTTTTCCCTCACCAAGGCTAATCACATCTGTGGGTTAGGGAGGTTGTAACCCCTATTTTGCCTCAGGGTGGCCCAGTTTTGGTGCTTCCATTATCATAAAGGGAGATGGCCACTGTTCGAGGTGAGCATGATTCTTATTAAGAAAAGATTATCAGAATCTTGCTGCAGCAGAATGAGAGTCACATCTCAATCTAGAGAGGATGATCAGATTTGGAAAATGGTAACTTTACTAAATAACTAGAATTACCAGCACGCTTTTAATTCCCTTTTTCATGGGACATAAGCTATGGGGAGAGAAGGGAGTGAAATAGCTAAAGATTATTGCCAAATTGCATGCTTGCAAGTCAAGGAAAAGATAATGTTTCAAAGCCCTTTTCAGACATTGCAGTTGTGCATGTGAAAGCCTACCAACAACATGTATTGGGATCATGCGCTACTCACAGTATTCCTGATATGTGCATGTTGCCATGTTGTGTGAACAGGTGCAACACACAGTTACCATGCAGGAGTACAAACTTTGGAAGATTCCAGAGGTCAGTTCATGCATACTAGAACATGCACATGGTAAATATATGAATTGCCCCAATTCATTCAACATGATGGCAGTATAGGGTTGCCAGATCCAAGTTGAGAAATTCCTGGAGATCTCAGGTGTGAAACCTGGAGAAAGTGGGGTTCGGGGAGGGAAAGGACCTTGGCATGGCATAATTCCATAGAGTCCGCCCCCAAAAGTAGCCATTTTCTCCAGGTGAACTGATCTCTGTGGCCTGGAGACCAGTTGTAATTCCAGGAGATCTCCAGCCACTACCGGCAGGCTGGCTTCTGACCTGGGTATGGGATCAAAACTGAATTGCTTCCCTAATGGATGATCTGTACTAAGAGGGAAAGTGTGACTATGGAGAGTGGTGTTTAGTTGGTAAAAATGGCAGTAAATGATGATTTATTTTTCACAGGGAGTAAAAGTCCCATTATTTGGAGCTATAAGAAAAGAGAAAAATGTCCTGCATTGACTTTGTCAGAAGTTCTGTTATCATTGTTCACAAAGCTGTCCAGTAACATAAAACTGCCTGTAATTCAGACCACATGGCAGTGAATGAGACAGAAAAACATTACCTCAGTAGTTGAGCTGGCTGTTTGGGGAGGGAAGAGGTTGGAGTCCCCTGAGAGTTTGTCAGCATCAGTGCCTCTCTAGAAGTCTCTTTGGCTAGCTTTGAGACTTGCCCTCTGCTCTCATCACTCCTTCTGCAGCCTCCTGAAGTGGGTGTTTTTGGAGCATTGCACTTTCTTTTTCTGTTCGTGTTATGTGGCTTTCTTCCAGCTCTCTTGAACACTACAAACAATTCTTGGTGTCTGCCTTACAGCCATTGAGCCTTCATATAGCCTACTTTTAAAAATAGGACAGGCCAGATTTGGGAATGACTGTTTTATAATCACTTGATTCCACTGGACAGCAGGCATTGTGGAGAGCCTTGGGTTGAGCCTTGTCCTCAACCCAAGGCTGGGATGAACAACTCTTAATAACTGTTGCTAGGAATAAGACAGGAAACTTCACACTAAGTACCAAGTGCTGTGCTGGTGCTTTTCCATGGAGCTTCACGAACTAAAATGATGTGTTGATTTCTTCCTCTCAGAGGAGAGTAAATCTTTCAAAACTGGGGTGGGGGGGGGGAAGCACTTAAATTTTATACTAAGGAATTTTTCAATTCTGACATTTTAGATTATCTGAGAACCATAAGGACAGGGGTCAGCAACCTTTTATAATTAAACATCTGAACAATGTCAAAATTCAGAGCAAGAGGTCAACAAAAGAGCCACTATAGGAAAACCTATTTGCATAACTGAAACTATACTACTTAATGCTACTGATGACTGACATGTTGATTCATAATCCGTAATGTTTCTGCAGCCCAAACACTGGTTGTTACTAGTCTTCTATCAGGAAGTAGCACACATGATATCTCATAATAAGCAGTAAACATATACACATAAAACCCCTGCACAATTCTATTAGTGCACTGACTTAAAATTGTGCATGGTTCACACTTGGATTGCTGCAAAATTTAAGTCCAGTCAGTGCCATTTTAGAGATTAACAAGATTTTCAGGGTGTAAACTTTTGAGGTTCAGAGCTCCCTTCTTCAGACATGAATAGGAAGGTGCCACTGGATTCAAATCCTGCTGTTCTACCAGACCCAAATGGCTCCCCACCTAAAACTTGGATTAGTGGCAACTATTCCCCTCTACTATTTTCCTTTCTGTAATGCATCTCTAAGAATCCCTTTAGTTCCATGAAAAATCTTTTTGCTGCCATTCTCTTTACATACTGGTTATTCTAGCATCTCACTTATCCCTACAATATACCTTATTTTAAAAATTGTATGTAAAGAGTCATATCTTATTATGTACTGAGCTTCATTTGGCTCTAGAACCAGCAGGACCCTGCATTAGGAGTCTGCAATTCTTCTTGATCCAGGACACTGCAAGAGCTAAAGCATGTGTAGTGGAGTCTGTCTGTGCATATGAACTTGAAGACTGCATTAATGATAATGTTACAACAGAGTAGAAGAGAGAGATCATGTAATGGACAATTCCTGCCTGCACAGGAACAATTTACATCCCATGCCGACATGACTGCTGACTGTTCCCGACTGTGCCAAGCCCTGTTCTGAAGTGCAGGTGAACACAGTATAAATGCATATTCTGATGCTGATCCTTTATGTCAGGTATGTTTAGAGCACATTTAAAATGGCAGCAATATGTGACAAATAACAAAGCAAAATACTTCTTTTGCAGACAAGGCCCATGTTCTGTGTTGTGGGAGCATGGCAGCTGTTCATGCTCCCAGCTGTGCCTTTCAACATGAATCTTTTCCCTATAAATTGCAACTTGATGGTTGTTGCCTTATCAGAGGACAAGAATATACATAATGGCTACAATCCAAATGACAATTAATCCAGGGAGAGTTCTGGACCTAAAATTAAGAGACCAAAAGTCAGTTAAGAAACACTATAGATCAAGCCATACTTTTCAAATGGTTCCAACAAGGGACTCAGGCCCAAGCTACAAGTGACGAATGACACAGGTTGGACACTTATCAGCTTCCCTCAAGTTTTGATGGGAAATGTAGGCGTCCTGGTCTTGCAGCTTGGCTCTCCAACTGCTGTCCAATGGACTTTTCAACTGTCACTTGTCCAATATTCCGCCAAGCTGCCGACAATTCCCATCAAAACTGAGGGAAGCTTGTCAGGGATTGCCGCGGGCGTCGCTGGGTGGGGCACCAGTATGCCTGGTTCTGACTTCAAAGGGGTGTCAGGGATACTGCAGGACCCTGCTCTGTGGAAGGAGGGGTGGTATATATCACCCAGATTCCCTCTCAATCCACTTGCTGGCCTGCTCAACCTGCTCCCATCATGCCCCTTAATCTCTTCCATCTCCTCCTTTGTCAACTTTCCTCTTTGCACTCTCTCGCTTCTCTCCAACTCAACTCCACTCCACTCCATCACTCCTACACAGCCTACCATGGACACTCTCCTGAGCCAGCTTTTATAGGGTTTCCTTTACCTGCCCCTGCTCTTCCTTCCAAGCTCCTTCCCTCTCCAGATGCTGCCCAGCTGTCTCTGCCCTCAGGTGTTCCTTCCCTTTCACTAACTCCTCCTGGCCTTCCTTGTCTCTCTAGCAGGGTGGGGTTAAATGTGAATGTATCCCAGCTGAGGCTTTCCCCAGGTGTGCCTTCTTTTCTTCCTTCTCCCTCAGTCTTTCCTGCAGGACAGAGATGGCCTTTCCAGGTGACGCGCCTTGGCGATATCTGCCTCTGCTCATAAGGTGCTGCCCAGGCTGGCATCTGAGCTGCTTGTCCATTGGGGCCGGGCGTGGCTGCACTTCCCTGGCCTTGCTTGCAAGGTGCTGCCCTGTCCAGCATCTGGACTGCCTGTCCCTTGATGCTGGGTGTGGCTGCCCTTCCCTGGCTGGCTTCTCCCTCTGGCTCTCCCCCTCCTGCACTTGCTGCCGGCTGTGCTGCCTTTTCTGGGGCCTCTGGGTGCCCTGAATCTACTGTTGGGGTGCCAGGACTGTTCAACCCTGGACAACTGTCTGTTGAGGCAGCTGGGCAGTTGTTTCCCGAGGGTCTCCTGTCATCTTCTCCAGGTAAGTCCGGGGGCTGGGCTGTGGACCCCGGACAAAGCTGACAAGTGTCCAACCTGTGTCATTCATCACTTGTAGCTTGACCCAGAGAGTCACTGCCTCTTTCCAGATATATAGCTCAGGGTGGGCAGGAGGGTATTAAAGGAGAATAAAATAAAAACATAGTGAAAAAGAGGAAATATTTTATTATTTTCTATAGACTCTGCTTTTCTATCCAGTGGAGATCCAAAGTAGCTCACATCATTCTCCCCCCTCCATTTTATCCCCACAACCATAATCCTGTGAGGTAGCTTAGGCCCAAGGTTTCCATGGCAGAGTAGAAATTCTTGACACTTCAGATCATACTTAAATACTTAACTATTCCCTCAAAGACATATCCCATCAACTAGTCAAAGTTAAATCTGTCGCAGGCCTTTTCTGATCTATTAAGACTAGTGTGATTATTGCACACTAACCTTTAGCCCTGTAGGCAGGAACAAATTTTATGACTAGCACCTCATCCAAGACTACTTAAACCTAAAAATCTGTAACAGTTAGTTCTCTTTGGTGTTTTTGAAAGTATGAAGCAGAAGACTTTTGAAATATTAGGTTTTGAGATGAGGGTTAACAGAAGTTCTTGATATGTGTCTCTTAAGGAGAAAACAGGAAATCCTTTATGTTCTACAGTTGCAGAATCAAGACATAATTTGAATTCGTAAATTGAATTCAGTTAGGAGGGCCTGCTTCAGATTCAGGGAGTAGTTTGGAAGGTAGGCCTGATGCCTAGGGTTGCCAAATCCCAGATGGGGCTTGGAGGTGTCCAAGAATTACGACACATCTCCAGACTACTGAGATCAGTTCCCTTGGGGGGGGGGAGGGAAACGGCAGAGTGGACTCTATGCCCCCCCCCGGTCAAACTCCACCTTTCCCATGCTTTCCCCCAAATCTCCAGGAATTTCCCAAGCTAGAGTTGGCAACCCTGTGTGATGCCTTCTGATTTTTAACTACTTATTTTCACTTTACAAAACCCTATAACAGTACCCATTTCCTTCCCTCCTACTATGTTGAATGTTCATATCATTTCTTATAGCTTGTTATTTACATCCATATGGAGGTACAGTTTTACATTTATTCTTTTTTCCAATTTAGTGACTCCCCCCAATAATTATTCATTGCTACTACTTTGTAAATTGGCCTCTCTTGGGGGGGGGTCCCTTTTTTGAGGACTTCACAACAAACAAACATTCATACTCCAGTTCTTTTCTCTCTCTCTCTTTTTGCATGCATTCATCTAATGATCTGATTCCTTTGAATGCAAGTCAGCAAAAAAGAATCATTTTGCGCAGGTAAAGCACTTTCTTGTGTAAAGGGTCGAGTAAAGAAGAGAAATGGAAACACTTTAGAAAGGAGGAGAATTGAATTACAGTTTTGCCATCGGATATTAGCAGCTTTTCTGCTACTGCCCAGAAATTACTGCATGCATTTTTTTCAAGCAGAAGGTTTTCATTATCCTTTTTTTAAAAAAAAATTGCAACCACAAAAAGTGACAGTGTCAAAAAATGAAATGTGTAATAAATAATAATTCTACATTTTGAAAAATGAAAGCAAAATAAAAATCTGTGCGTGTTTCATTTGAGTCTGGCAGAATAGCTACACATTTTAATGGGAAGAAAGGCCTGCAGTGCAGTCCTAAGCTGAGCTACACTGTTCTAAGGCCAGGGCTTTTTTCCAGCTGGAACGCGGTGGAACAGAGTTCTGGCACCTCTTGAAAATGGTCACATGGCTGGTGGCCCCACCCCCTGATCTCCAGACAGAGGGGAGTTTAGATTGTGGCGCGGAGGGCAATCTAAACTCCCCTCTGTCTGGAGATCGGGGTGGGGCCACCAGCCATGTGACCATTTTCACCAAGGGCAATTTAAACTTTAAAAAACTCCCCCCTTGTTTCAGCTGACCCAAAGTGACATCATTGTGTGGTCCTGAGTTCCATCACTGAGTTCCAGCACCTCTTTTCCCAGAAAAAAGCCCTAAGACCCTTGAAGTTAATGGGCTCAGAGGGGTGTAGGATTTATTACTGTTTAGGATTTCACTGTTAGCGCATCGCAATCTTCTGAAACATTCTTCTCCCATTCTTTTCCAATCCCAACATTTTCTTGCCTCAAGTTGACCAAGAGCAACTCTTTTTTCTGAGGGTGTAGGAAGAAAACACTTCATGTGTATGAGTGGTGTTGTATTAAAATCATGCCTAAAATGTGTGTTTGTTTGCAGAAGAAAAATGATGTAGTAAGAATATGAAATTATTTCATACCTGCTTTTAATGCTAACCAAGGAACTGGCAAAAAACTGAAGTTGACACTCTGCAGCACAGATGCAAGATTCATTGGGCTGAGAGGACTGATTTACAGAAGTGGTTATGGTCCCAGGAGGAGAGTAAATTCAGCATTGCATGTATTGCCCACAAACTCCACAATTCACAACGAAGTTCACACTAACCTAAAGGAAACAATAAGGTACATTGTGAAAGGCCCAAGCTTTTAATCATTTGATTAAATAAGGCCAATTGATTCCTTACAAGCATGGAGGTATAGGAGTACAGTTTAAGCACTTGCAATGTCTGGGAGTTTATATAAGTTGGGCTATATGATGTTGGGGTATCTCTTGGTTTTGATGATCAACCACTAGGGAATCTTCTTCTATAATATGCTATATATTTTTTTAAAAAAATGTTATTAATGGCGGGACCTTGTCCTTCTGAGGTTCCCTGGCTAGGGACAGTATTGTACCAAGTCCATATGTGCCAGGAGAACTCAGAGTTGCTTACTAGCAGAACCTCCATCTTTCTTGGTTTGAATTTCAGTTTATTAACACCACCCAGCCCATTAATGATTTCAAACACATACTTACAGCTTTGTATGATGTAGGCAGAAAGAAGAAATAAAGTTGGACATCCTTTGTATATTGATGACATGCGATATCTGGATGATCCCACCCAGTGGTTCTGTATAAATATTTAAATGGATGGGGATGAAATGGAGCCCTAAGGAATCTCATAGCATAAATGCCACATGGTTGAGCAACAGTCTCCCACACCACCTTCTCAAACCTACTTGAGAGATATAACTGGAAGCACCAGCGCATGATGTTGCCAATTCCTAGGTCACACAAGGATCAGAAGGACAAAAGCCACAGAGAGAGATCCAAGAAAACCAATACAGTCATACTTTCCCTCTTAGTACAGATCATCCATTAGGGAAGCAATTCAGTTTTGATCCCATATCCAGGTCAGAAGCCAAATTTAAATGGTCTAGATAATCAGTGCCATCTAGAAGCATCCCTTTCCACTGAATATTCACCCAAGCAGTGGACACTGGTCACCAGTTTGTTGTTGAACAAATAATTAGGATACAGGGGTGACTTCTTTGGAAGTGGTCTCACAATTGCCTCCTTCAAAACAGTTGGACCACTTCCTCTTACAAGGTGTCATTCATCACCACCAGTAGTAACCTAATGACTCCCCTCTGGTTTGATGTAGTAAGCTAAAAAGGGCAAGGATCAATCATAGGATTAGTATGCTGCACTTCTCCAAGCACCCTGTCAGCATTTTTAGGCTGATGAAATCTTAACTAAACTGTACTGGGAGCATCCTGTAAGTAAGGGGGGTGGGTCAGTGAAATGCTAAGCAGAGTTAAACGTTTTGAAGTCCATTGAAGTCTGTGGAGCTAGACAAGTGTAACTCTGCTTAGGATTGCACTTCAGATCTGCATGAAAGAAGTTATACTTACTGAACAATTAAGTATCATAGTGTTATTTCATAATAATATGAAGTATTATAAATCATAAATAAGAACTCTTTAGGAAACACAAGGCTCACATGCTACGATTCAGCTAGATAAAGCTTGTGCCTCCCGTTTTACTGATTCAAGGTGACTGAGAATAACAGGAGGGACCAGAGAGAGTGTGGGAGTTGGGCAGCCATAAGTCCAGAGGGTATTTACCTCAGAAGTCTCCCTCATCTCTCTCTCTCTTCTCCCATCTCACCACCTTATCGCTGTGCCACCACATCTACCTTCACTACCACATAGTAAGCTTCCAAATGAGTTCTGTTTTACCAGTCTCTGTGGTCATTGTCCCAACTGATTATCACCACAAGCTCCCTGGAAACCTGAAGAACTGAGCTGGCTCTTAACAGATCATGTTCACTTATGAAATGACCTCTGATTCAAGGATGGAAGAATGCAATGGTGGAAAGACATGCAGCATTAGATGCCATTTAAACCTCCTTTTGAAGGAGGTTTTGGATATAAGCATGAGTGTTAACTTGACACATTGCCTTTCATCCTTAACAGCAATTTTTTCATGGTCAAAGAACTAAATTGTCTTTTATATTATAGAGATAGTCATCTTTAAGGGGAGAGAGAGGGAAATTTCAGCTGATTAATAGTTCTCCTTTCAGGATAAAACATGAAAGTGGGCAGGACAGAGCCTCCTATTGAAAGAGGAAATCCACGGTCATAGCAAATGCAAAGTTGAGCACAATATTCCCATCACCGCCCCTGGATATGAAGGAAGACTGCATAAAGAAAAAATTCAGCTGGGAGCACTTTGCAGGATCATGTGGATAAATCTATTATCTTTAAAAGTGTGTCTATGAAAATTTGCCATGCGAGAAGTATTTTTGGTGGTAGTAGCCAAAAACATTTAGCATTTTTGAATCTCTGAAGTATATCAGAGAATGAACTACATGATAAACATGACAGGAACTTTAGGGGATGGAAAAAACAATAACAGCTAAAGCTATTTAAAGAGGCGGATTTGGCTTATTTTGTAAAGAGTTGTGCAAATAATTAAATGACTTGAGGACTGACTTATGAGAAGAGATGAAAAGAATTAAATATGCTTAGTTTGGCTCTTTGACAAGTAAGTGAGAGATGTGGTCTCAGCTTTAAGGAGGTAGAGGGATTTTTTTTAATAGGTTGAGCTAACTGTTAGTGAAAAGGAACTCAACGAAGCCAAGCCTACGCTGAGGAGAAACAATTTTCCTACTATTGGAAGATGTACTGTAGCTTTCTCAAAGACATGGACTACTTCCAGAGAGGGACACACCAACACCACAATAGCAGCATCAAGTGAAGTGGGAACAGTAGAAACAACAACCACATGTCTTGTTCCCATGTTACTTTTCTGCAGCTGGCCCTGCCCCTTCCTGTCACATGTGTGCACTGTGCACCCCCCGTCCCAGCCTGCAATTCCCCTTTAAAGATATTTTTCTTTCTTGTCCCCAGCCACAGTGTAGTTCTACATGATAAGAGTTCAAGCATGGCTAGGTTAAAAAATGAAAACACCTTTTAAAGGGGTGAGGAAATGCAGCACTTAGTTTTATTATTTTGAAGATAAAGCTTCATTTTGCCTTCTTCCCATGATAGTTTCAAGGATGCTTCACTTCAGTTTACTCTTTACTTTGAAGAAAAATGAGGTTTATATTAAGGTTTTACTAAGGGGGAGAAATGGGAGCCAGATGGGTAGTGCCAAGATTAGGTAAGACCCGGGCTTTTTTTCAGCAGGAACCTGGTGGAACGGAGTTCCGGAACCTCTTGAAAATGGTCACATGGCCGGTGGCCCCACCCCCTGATCGCCAGACAGGGGGGAGTTTAGATTGCCCTCTGCGCATAGCCACCGGCCATGTGACCATTTTCGCCAAGGGTGATTTAAACTTTTAAAAACTCTCCCCTTGTTCCAGCTGACTCAAAGTGACATCATTGTGTGGTCCTGTGTTCCACCACTGAATTCCACCACCTCTTTTCCCTGAAAAAACCCCCTGGGTATGACGTTTCCTGAGTGCTTTCCTTCCTGCTGCCACAGTGGCAGGGCATGTGGCACGGACAGTAAAATGGATCCTATTGGTAGAATTATTAAGATATAGACTTGGTAAAAATGAAGTGCATATAATCAGTATATATATTTGGAACATTGCCGAATCTTTGGATACTTAAATCCAGAGATCTAACTTGTGGGCAGACAAGACAGATGTTTCTACAAACCTGAGAAATGCCCCAAATTTTCTGAAAAATCTGAAACGCTAAAAAAAACCTGATCTTGAAAAAAACCTCATGCATTGTTCTCCCTATTTATGCTAAGAATCTCAACATGAACATGACAGCCAGCTGAATTTATCTGGATTGAATTCCTCATTGACATACTAGTCAACTGCCTTTGCTAGTAGATACCACCCTGTTGCTGTTCAAGATTTGCTTTGAACACACAGCCCAGAACAGTAGCTGTTTGTGCTACGGGTCATGACCTGGTCATGGCTTGGTAAATAATCTACTTTCACAATTTACAAGTGTTGCAGGTTGTAGCCACTTTTGCTCATATGTAGGCAACAAACTAAATCTTCCCCATTGCTGGAATAGAAAGTGTATATCCCACAGGAAAATGAATGGGTCATTAAAGTGAACGTCTTGTTAGCAAAGAATCACTTGTACTTTTCTCCATTTTTGTGTCCACATTGCTGGATGCATCCTTTAAATTACCAACATTGGATATACTTCCATAAATTCATCCCTGATCAGGACAGTTTGGCTGCCTTTGTTTTTAGCTGTCAGTGTGGCACCGTGTGCCATGGAAAGAATACTGTATTTCAACAGTATTCGTCTGGACATATCTCATTTTGATTTATATAAAAGTTTTTTAAAGTTTTGAGCAAATGCAGGAGGGGGGATTACAATCCCCATGAGGCCACATGAGGCCATAAATGCATGAACTGATCTGGATCCAGACAGCTCAGCAAACACTGACTAATGGTGTTATACAGCATAAATATATACCAAAGAATCTACTCAGAATGTTTCTCTCTCTCTCTTTTAAATTGTCTTTAAGTTGAACTCAGTAGTGTCAGGCACGTTAGAGGGAGGGAACAGAAGCTACAAGGCATGTGCACAGTCATCTTATTTTCTGTGATCAGACATGATGAAGTGTCTGAATGCAGATGAACATGAGTTGAATGTTGGGCTCCCATTATCAATACCTGCAAGTGGGAAGCAAGGCAACTGACAGATGATCAAGCATCTGTGGTTCTCTTGTTCTCCATTTTATCCTGACAACAGTCTTGTGAAGTAGAATTGGCTTAGAGAGAGAGACTGGCCCAAGGTCACCCAATGAGCTTCATGGCTGCGTTGTGGTCAACCTGGTTCTTCGCTGTCCTAGTCCAATACACCAACCACTACACAACACCATCAATTGTTTCTGAGTGTCAAGGATAAAGCTATATGCACAGTTGACATGCTACTGTCTTCTCTTTGCACTGGGCTATGTATCCAAATCCACCTTCTTTCCTATTTGCATTGATATTGTCCCACAGGCTTAAAGATTTTAGCTTTCTTCAAGCACAATGACTTTGCTTCACAAATGTGACTTTACAATGTGAATATAATTAATTTTTCTGAAAACCAGAGCAATGGTAATCAAGCTTTCTACGTTGCAGCAAGCCACATACAAGAAGAAGCTCCACAATTAGCCGTTGCAGCAGAGACACATCGCAGTGTTCAAATTCACAGATCTCTTACTGAAAACGCAAGTCTCTACTACAAGCAAGAAATTCAAAAAGAGAGCAATTTATTAATAAATTCTTATTTGGCTACATTTTCTTTGGCAGATAGTACTCACAATCTGTAGGCCATGACCGAGAATGAAATCCAGATTTTTGTGGTTAACAGCATGTCCTTTTTACATTACTGTGACAAACACCTCCCATTGGTCCAAAGATGAGGCCAAAGAATGCATATGCGTGGGCTCTCCAATTCTGAAAGGCACTGGGTATAAGTATGTCTTAGCTATCATTAGTACTATCTGACCTGCCTGACACAACTAGCTACCGTTTAAAAGCACTAAACTGAACTCGGGAAAGCAAAAACAGCTTATCAAATTAGTCAAAATGTGAATGTATATCTATTCTTTGGTTAAAAAAGCAAACCATAAGGTAATGGAAGGGAAGATCAAAAAAGATCCTGCAGGTCTGATCATAAATCTTCTCTGCACAATGCCTGGAAGATTAGAATACGCATGTGATGGGTGATAGGTAGAGCTAGTATTAGGTCTGAGGTGCTGCTATGGTTCAGTGATAAAGCTTTGCATACAAAAAACACAGGTTCAATCCCCAGCATCTCCAGTATCAGGTAAGAGGTAATATAAAAGGCCTCTGCTAGGGACCCTGGAGAATTGCTGTCACCTGTCAGTGTAACTCTCCCTGGGCTGGATGTTAAAAAATACAGGGGCAAAATGCAGGGGGCAGTGTAAGAATGCCCCTGGACAGTATGTTTAAAAAGCCAACAAGGAGAGGGAGGGAGAAAAAAAGATGTAAAAAATCCTGATTATAAGACTGTCTCTTGTTAGTATCCTATGTGAAAAGCTGAGCAGGTATGTGATTTAAAATATTTTCCCTAATTGATTTTTTACAAGCTGCACCTCTTAACTGTGTTTGTCAGGGGCCTATAGGATGTTTCTTTTTCTGTTAATGCAAAGCAGACAGATATAGAAAACCAAAGTTTTGCCAGATATTTAAATCTACGGTTGCTAAACGGACATGGCACTAAAAAGAGACATTATGGAATAAAAAAGGATCTCATGGCCATAAGTCCAAGCCACCAGTTGCTTTGGATGGTACAATCAGGAGAGCAGTGACAACTCTCTGGGGCTTGGTTTGCTTCCAGCCAGAAGTGGCACAAAAGGAAGCCTGACAATCCCAGACCTTATCCGTTGTCATCTCCTGACCCCAACATGCTACCAGTGGCAAGTACACAGTACTTTGGCAGCAAAATACCTTTAGCCAGCCCTGCTGCAGCCTCATTTTGTACATGGTTGAGTTCAATGGTTGTACTCCCTGATAAGTATGTCTAGGGTCTGGTTACATATGCACTAAACTCATGTGTGATTGTGGGAAACCCCAACTCAGCTTAAATGTAACATGTGACTGCACTCACCTTAAAAATGGTTGGGTTGAAGAGGCACGGAGACAGAAGACCTTCATCTGCCCCTGCTGTCTACCCAGCACACTTTCACATGCCCCATGGCAGGCAGGCTCTTTCTCTTTCTCTCTGTTCCTTATGTTTGCCCAGGAGACTCATGGAACGACTCCTAGAATTCCAACCTGAATTCAAGAAGATTGAGAAATGCAGCTCTGCTTCCTCAATTAAAACTGGGTAACTTGTACTTAGGCTCTTTTATAACAGTTTTGCTTGTATTCTGAAATAAGGAATCCTTTCTGCCCGTTGCACAGATAAATATTTATGTAGTTCTATCTGCTTCACACATACTATGTTCAAAGTGTGGTAGAATTTTGTATCAGCCCAGGCCAAGAGACATATTGTTCTCTTTGGTTGACATCATCCCTCTTCCAGATGTCAAACAGATGCCAAGGAATAAATCCATGTTCAAACTCTGCTCATGCCAGCAAGCACAACACTGACAGAGGTGATGAGATCAGGGGAACAACCTGAATATGTGCCAAGAATAATGCTTGGGCACTGCAGTCATGTGCCACTGAACATAAAGCTACCACATGTTTTGCTACTATTTTGCCAGAAATATGCAGAAGCCCACTTTTCATATCACAGTCTAATCTCATGAAAATCCATTGTAGCACTAGCAAATACCACTGTATCCAGTACCAAACTGGATATGATCCCTGTGGAGATGATGAACATAGCAGAACAAGGTCACTGACAGAGTAGGGTTCTGTACCTACTTGAGGAAGCCCCCAGCTATACAAACAGAAGTCTTTGTAAAAAAAAGTCTTTGTAACTAGAAGAAAAAAGAGAGGCAGGGGGAAGCAGCCTGGATGACTCACAAGATAGGACAGGATTTCCAAATTGTCTCCCCCTCCTACAGTTTTTTGTGGACCTCTAACTTGTACTGTAATCATTACTTCTCTAGTAACTACTATCTGTAACAACTATACAATGCAAGATAAACTTAGGCTTCTCAGTAAATAAATCAACTGCCAATACTCAACAAGGGTTATCAGGTACCCCTGCCAAGACTGATCAATGTTGGGTCAAAATTTGCATCTAGCTATCCAAGTCTGTATAGCATGCACAGAACTACCAAACATTCTGGCAAGCTCTGGTTCAGCATCCGGGGTGTCCTAGTTAGGTGATAGAGATTTTTCATTCTCAATGCAGGTATTTGTTCTGGAATGTGATCTGTTTGGGAACACAAGCAAATTCATGACCTCATGAAGGCTGAACTTTCCTTGTTGAAATTGTCTGTTCAGAATTTCTGGAGTTTCATTCTATTCTTTACAGTTTTTCAAAAATGATACACACAAAAGATTAGACTCCACTTTTTCTGTTAAGACATTGATAGGAGACACTATTCTACAATAAAATCCACATAAATAGCAACTAGAGGTGTGCATAACAGAAAAACCAAGCTGAAGATACACCCGGAAATTGCTGTTTTGTTTTGGTAAATTAACTTCTGGAACATTGAACTAAATCCCGGAAATTATTTTGTAATAAGTCCCTCCCATCAAAAAGTTTGTGTATCTTATTTTGTACTTTGCAGTAGCAGGCAAACACTGGGCTTGCCTCACAGGGCACCATCTTGTTTTGTGGCCAGCATTCACTAATCAGATCTGAAGGGGAGAGAGCTCTTATTAATTAATTCTGCGGTGGGAAGGGAGAATGAGCACAATGCACATGAGTATGCGCCCCCCCCCCATCGCTATCCAGGAAATGGCATTGTTTCTCTGCAATCAGGTCTGTCCAGGGGGAGACCCATCCCCTCCCTTCCTATCAGTTTTGGAAACGTTTGAAGGGGATATATTAAGTATTGTGATTAACAGCTCATAACAGCAACTTCATTGAAGACAGGAAGCAGACTGGTAAACTCCCATGGATTTGCCCTCTCATCCACCGACCGCCCAGTGATTGGCAGAAAGGGGCAAGCTAATGGAGGTTGCCCTCCACTGGCATCTCAGTAATTCACGCTGTGTGCATGCTCCCAACACGCATGGCAACATCACTTCTGGAAGTGACGTCATTGCACTGGCTGTGGGAGCATTCCCGTGCTTCATTTGGAGCTGATTTGGGACCCAAATGGGCTGAATCAGCCCCGTGCGGAGTGTAGGAGCACCCTCACAGACGGTGTGGTGGCATCACTTCTGGAAGTGATGTCATTATGCCAGCTCCAGAGTGCACACTCTTTGTGCATGTGTGAAGATATACATGCTGCCGGCACGAGGTAAGTGCTGCGTCCCCAACCCTCCCAATGGGAGGATAGAGGGACCCGGCAACCCTGCTCCCAAACCCTGCATCCCCAGGCTTCCAGGAATTTCACAACCTGGAGCTGGCAACCCTAAGTGCTTCCACTATTTCACAGTGCTGAGTTTTATGCTCTTTAGGATGCAATATGGAGGTTAGTAAATTATTTGTTTGAATCCCTTATAGAACAAACCAGTAGTCTTCTCTTCAACCTTTTTAGAACCCGAAACAATGGAATCCACTTTTAATTTTTTTACCACATATGTCCATCTTCTCTTTCCCTCTTTCCCTCTCTTTTTTTCCCTTCCTCTTTCTGCCATTCTCCTGTTTTCTCTATTGTCCCCCATATTTTCCCTTGTCTTAAAAAAGTAAACAAGCAAACATTAAAAGGCTAGTACTGCTGGAAGCTGCTACAAACATTAATGCTAAAGTTGTGGCTTAATTTTGAGTCAGGTTCCATTGCTGAAGACCAATAGGGCACAATGCAGGTTGTAGCTACAGGAGACTGGAAAGCAATCTTGAATTAAACCAGGTATGATGATGCATGAGTTTTGTGCATCCTTCCACCATGAGAACTGCCACATGCAGCGATTTCACAGTTTACATGCCTACTTGTAAAAAAGTCCCAGAGTTTTTCCTAGGTGCAGCATGAGTTGAATTAAGACACATTGGTTAAGGTAAGGTAAAGGTGCAAGCACTGAGTCATTACTGACCCATGGGGGGATGTCGCATCATGACGTTTTCTTGGCAGACTTTTTATGGGGTGGTTTGCTATTGCCTTCCCCAGTCATCTACACTTTACCCCCAGGAAACTGGGTACTCATTTTACCGACCTCAGAAGGATGGAAGGCTGAGTCAACCTGAACCCAGCTTCCACCGGGATCCAACTCAGGTCGTGAGCAGAGCTTGGACTGCAGTACTGCAGCTTACCACTCTGTGCCCATATTTCTGTGAGCCAGCCTGCCTACCTACTTCTTCCCCCTCAACCATTTTGTGGATGCAAGAAAAGGAGTACTATTAGAAAGCAGAGCTGAAGAAAAAGGTAAAGTGTATGTGAGAAACTTGCAAACTTTTGCTTAGGAGAGAGGTTCTTCTTTCTAAGAACAATATACAAATGTTGCTTTCACCTGCTTAATGGAAACATTAATGCCTTTGTAACATCAGCAATCACTACAACAATCCCCATCCTCTTCTTATACCTATTTGTATGGCTAGCAACCAACGTGTTTATACTAAGGGGCCAAATTCCAAGCTTAACAAACTTGAAAGCCAAGAGTCAAGAATGAATGTGGGCATACAGAGGTAAGCAACAACAAGCACTGCAGGTTCACAGATATTTCCATTGTTTGGTAAGTGTTTTGCTCTGCAAACCACTCATGTTCTTCCCGAACAGTGCTTTTTGGCATAATTGTACTGACTGAACAAAAATGTTTCACATTACAGAATCAAGAATGTGAAGAGTCATCCCTAAGCACTGCAACCCAGCCATTATTAAGTGGGAACACTAGGAATTATTTTTTCCAGAACCCTAGACAGTTTGAAAAATGAAACACACAGAGAGACACACCAAAGCAATAGGGTTAAGGAAAATGGGGAAACAGAAGGTTTTTGGGGAAGGGGCAGCTTTAATCAAGAGTGGTTTTAAATTTAGGATCGGGCTGTTCATTTTTTTCTCAACTAAAAATCCCCAAGTACATTAGCCAGTCTTCATAAAGAAGGTGCTCCAACCCCTGAATTTTGATTACCCTTTTCTACAGGTAAATATTTCCTTTCTATACTTAGCTCTATGTCTCCTTTTATGAGGGTCATCGTTGGAGCACCATCGTTGGAGCATATTACGCCGGTGCTACGCCAGCTGCATTGATTGCCATTGGATGCTGGTGGAGTACCGAATCAGGTTCAAGGTTTTGGTGCTAACCTATAAAGCCCTATGCGGACTGGGACTGACATATCTACGGGACTGTCTCTCCCCATATGAGCCCCAGAGGACCCTTCAATCGGATGGGAAACATCTATTAAAGGTCACTGGCCCTAGGGACGCCTGCCTGGCGTCGACCAGGGCCAGGGCCTTTTCGGTCCTGGCCTCAGCCTGGTGGAATGCTCTGTCTCATGAGACCAGGGCCCGGCAAGACTTGTTAACATTTCTTCTTTCCTGTTGAAGTTTTGCTTATGCTTGTGACCACAAAGCGTAGCATCCAGACAAGAATAAAAGAACATGAAAGACACTGCAGACTTGGACAACCTGAAAAATCAGCAGTGGCTGAACATAGCCTAACTCAAACAGGGCACAGTATCTTATTCCAGGACACCAAAATACTGGACAACACTTCCAACTACTTTGTCAGACTGCATAGGGAAGCCATTGAAATTCACAAGCATAAGCAAAACTTCAACAGGAAAGAAGAAACCTTAAGAATGAACAGAGCATGGTTTCCAGTTCTGAAAAACACCAGGATAACAAAACACTCTACACCCGACAATAGCCCTGCAGGGAAGATTAGCACATCAAGTACCAATCCATATGCAAAAGAACCTCCTCAGGATACAGTGAAGCCTCCCGCCATCAGCATTCCACACCCTGGGAAACTCTTACAGGATGACTCAGCTCAACCCCACCCCTCCTGAGTAGATATAAATGACCTGCCAACATCTTTTCCACACTGTGACACTGAGAGATCTCTGTCTTTTGGTGCTACACCTCTGAAGATGCCAGCCACAGCTGCAGGCAAAACGTCAGGAACTACAATGCCAAGATCACGGCAGTACAGCCCGGAAAACCCACAACAACCATCGTTCTCCAGCCGTGAAAGCCTTCGACAATACAAGTTACATCCTACTTGAATAATACTTGATGTATTTTGGATAATATACTATTTCCTGCACTTACACACACACAGAATCCCAAAATCAACTTCTCATTGTAAAACATCACCATCCTAGTTTGCTAGACATAGGGACAGGGCTCATTTCAAGGGGGAACGCACGGGAACACAGTTCCGGCAGTTCCCCAAAGAGGTCACATGTCAGGTGGCCCTACCCACCTGATTCTCGGCCATTTTGGGCCCGTTTCGGCCTGGATTGGGGTTGAAATGGCCTGGGTCAGGCCTCTGACGGGTGATGGATCACTCTCCCGCTCATCAGCAGCCCGATCCTGACCATTTGGGGCCCCTTTTCAGCCATTTTCAGCCCCTTTTTGCCATTTTGGGCTCAATTTTGGCCCTGAATGGCTAGAATTGGGTCCAAAACAGCCAGAATAGGTGATGTCAGGGGGTATGGCATATGCAAATCAGTTATACTAATGACACTGATAGCAAGAGGTGTGGCATATGCTAATGAGTTATGCTAATGAGTTGTGCCCGCTCTTTTTTTATGAAATGACCCCTGCATAGGGATGAACGTTGCAGTTCTTCGGAATACACCTAAAATGCAATATGTGAATGAGACTGGAGCACATGTTTAGAAATAGGTATTATCCTACAGATAGACACTCCTCAGGGAGACTGGATTGGCTGCAACTCTCTTGTTAAGTGTAGAGTTTTGAAGGGGGTCTCACAAGACTTCTGGCTGTCTGATTCCACTTTAGTTATTTCATGGTGCTGTTATACTTATTAAGGAGAATGTTATAATATGATGTGTGGTGTGGGATCAGATCGTGTCTTGGGTTTGCTGCCATAGAATCTGTGCAAAAGTGTTATTTTGCAGGGTCTGCTAGTCAAATCTAACCCATTAGAAAATCTGCCGGAAACAAATGGTTATTTCACAGTCAGAAAGGGGGGGAGGGGAATTAAACAAGAAGCAGATTGTCTGAAGATTGTTTTTACAATATCAAAGTTACATTTTGTACATAAGTGAGGCAAATATTTTACCTCGGTTTTTTTTTACATCATGGACATACTTTTAAAAAATGAAATGTGGGAGGAAGAGGATTTGGCAAGGAAGCCCATGGTACTGAAAGGGTTAACACCTCATTCCAAAAAAGTGGTTTATAATGATGATGTGTAACATTTCAGCCTATATGACCCTCCACCCCACCAAGTGTGTGGAAGGAGGTGGTGTTCTGCTGATCTGTTAAACTGAAGCTTCACCGATTTCCATCGGCTGCTGTTGTGAAGTTATCCTGACATTTCTGGGAGGAGATCCAGAAACAAAAACGAAGAAAACGGAGAGAGAGGGAGAGGGAGGAAGAGAAGATCAGAAAGGGAAAACAAGGTGAGGAGAAGCCCTCTCCTCAGCCTCACATTTTGTGTGTTTGAATCCTGCCTGGAAAATATATTAGCCTTTCTCTGGAGACAAAGGCGCTCCACTCCACTGAGGAGGACGGGACCGATGGGAAGGATCATGAAACTTTAAAAGGGAAACAGAAGCAAGCGCTGGGCAGCAGCAGCTCGGACTGAAGCGAAATGTGTTTCTGTGTGTCTGCTCCTGAGAAACGGCAGAGCAGCGGATAGATGGAGAGAAGGAAACATCCCATGGGAAATTCTCTTTCACCGCACCCGTCTTGGTAAAGAAAGTTGGGGGGCGAAGGGGGGGGGGAGCCATAACCGGACGTTCCCTGGAGTCTTGTTTTGTAGAAGGAAAAACTGCAGAGCTGCTTGCAGCAGATCTACATGGGCAATTTCTCGGTCTAAAGAAAGACTTGTTCTTGGGGGAAAAACACTTCTGGAAGGGAAACTTTACTAAAGGGTAAGTTTATCGCTGCTTCGCCTTGAAGCCAACTTGTGTGCCTGTGTGTTACATCTGCTGATTACATAACCCCTTTGGGTTTTTCTGTATCAACAAATCCCAATTATCCATTGGTGACTGATTACCTCAGTCTTTTTTTTTTAATTGAGGGCATCTTTCCACATCCTAATTTAAATTATTCCAAACCCCAAACTGAAGCTAGTTTCCCTGATCACTGACAGTGTTGCTTTCATTGTGTATGAATGTGAAAAGTGAAAAAACATGAAGCAAATTTGGGGGGGTTCTATTGAGGTGAAACAACTACAGAAAATCAACATGCAGTTTTTTGTAAGTATTTCAACAAGAGTAGGAAGCTTTCTTGGTGTGTGGGAGAGAAAATGAGAGAGCTGCACATCTGAACTCTGTATGAATATTCAGTTTGGTCATTAACACGCCCTCCTCCCTTTTTATTTTTAAAGTCTATCCCACAATGAACTGGACACCAGTTGTAAGCTTAATTGTGTTGTGGGCCGCATGGCTAGTGTGTGGTTCTCAAAAGCCCTTGAGGCAAGCAGACAGAAGAAGCCACGGAGTCAGGAAAGTGCCTCTGGCCTACAGGGGTGACAGCAGATCAGCCTCACAGCCCAAGAGAACAAAGGTGTCTCATAGAGTGGTGAGGTTCAACCAGCGCCCCCTTGTCAAGAGAGACTCTTTGGAGTCCAAAATCCCGCAAGCAACTCCTCTGGTAGATGATGCTCGTGTCCAGGTGAAGAATGGTGGGGCTAGAGTATGGCAGATGCAGAGACCTCAGCCAGAAATGATTAAGGATGAAGGCGCATCAACAGTGCATCGTTCACGCACGGTGCGTTTCCCATCTGGGTCCAGCTCTCCCAATATTCTAGCCAGCTTTGCTGGAAAGAACAGAGTCTGGATCATCTCTGCTCCTCATGCCTCTGATGGTTATTACCGGCTCATGATGAGTCTCTTGAAAAATGATGTCTATTGTGAACTGGCTGAAAGGCATGTCCAGCAGATTATCTTGTTCCATGAGGAAGGTGGAGAGGGAGGGAAAGTCAGAAAGATAACCACTGAAGGGAAAATTCTGGAGCAGCCCCTAGATCCAAGCTTGATTCCTAAGCTCATGAACTTCCTGAAGCTAGAGAAGGGAAAATTTGGCATGGCTCTTCTGAAGAAAACATTACAAGTAGAGGAAAGATACCCTTACCCAGTAAGGCTGGAGGCTATATATGAAATCATTGACCAGAGCCCAATCAGGAAAATTGAGAAAATAAGGCAAAAGGGTTTCATCCAGAAATGTAAAGCAGCTGGAGTGGAGGGCCAAGTGGTTGAAGAAGGTAACAATGGTGGTAGCAACACAAGGACAACACCAAGCAGTGGACATATCCAATCTTCAGCAAGGAAAGAAGATGCAAGAAAAAGTCTTCAGCCAACAAAATCGAAAACTGTGAAGAAAGTTTTAAAAACCACAGTGCCTCCCCCTCCTCCCACCACTAGAGCTACTGCCCCCCCTCCCACAACCATAACCTCAAGACCAGTCAGCAGAATAGTGACAACAGCTAGCAGGCTTACAGCCACCACAACTCTTCCTACTACACAGCGAACCTGGACCACAAAATCACATACATTGCTTCCCACAGCACCTGAGGCAACCACCCCCCGGGTAACAGATACAGAGGATTTCTACTCTCCTTTGTGGAAAGAGAACCGCAGAGAAAGACATCAGGGCCAACACACTCACAGACAAACAACAGCTACTAAGAGACCCAGCAAAGCCACTCTTTATGATACCCACACAGAGACCCCAACAGACCCCTCTGAACACTACACGAGGGCCAGTGCTAGCAGATACAGAGACAATCGTACAGACAGGAAGGACTATAACAGTCGGGACCTCAGTATCACAGGTGGCCAACTCAAGCCACCTAAAAGCAAGCCACCTAAAAAGAAAGCTCAAGACAAAATCATGAGCAATGAATATGAAGATAAATATGACCCAGGGCAGCCTTCGGTCCCCCGTTTAGAGGAAGACGTTCTAGTGGGAAATACACCGCCAAAGAAAGGAAAGGATCTAAAGAAACATGAGCGCTTAGATAAATCTGAAAAGAAGAAGAAAGAAAGAGCTGACAAGAAAAGCGAGAAACAGGCCAAGAAGGACAAAGCTGATAAAAAGAATAAACAAGAGAAAGAACGCAACAAGAAGAATAAGAAGGGAAGCAAAGCTGAGAATGGGGAGATCCTGAAACCCAATGCCAAGACTTTCACACAAACCTCCAGGAAAACTGTATCAACTTTTCTGGATTTCTTTGAAGGCAAAAGACGACTCCTGGTAAGTATTATGTTCATAAACGTTTATTGCATAAAATTAGTTTCGCAAGTTAGTTTCTTAATAAGTCTCCTTTCGCCCCACTTTTGCATAACCCATCCCTAATGATACCAGACAAAACAGCTAACTTTTTGCACCATCACAGTTTCTTGCAAGCCTTCTTTTACTCCACTCTCTTCTGCCTCACTTGCTCTGGCTGAGTCTGTTTTCCCCTCCTGGGGAAACAGATGCCTCCAGAGTGAGCAAGTGCTGTTAAAAAAGCAAGGAAGAATCTGCAGCCAAAGGCAACCAGAAGTCAGGAGCCTGTATTGCAAAGCAACAAGGCAAGAGAGCGCTAGAAGTACTCTCCAGAAACGACTGCAAATTTTAGCCTTTCTTCTGGAGACCCCATTCCATAGGCTTCATAGGAGATTAATATTTGACAAGGCCATTAACTTTAAAATACTGTCTATTATTCTTTGTTTTGTTATAGTTATTCCTGTATAGTCCTTCCCTTGTTTTATCTATTATTCTTTTCACATAAGCCTTCCAAAGTTCCCTGTTACAGGAAAAGCAGATAGAAAAAAATTCTGATGTTTTCTGATAAAAGGGGGATGGGATACAAACAAAGATGATATAGCCACGTTGCAAGTAACTAGGACACAAATAGTGCAGTCCTAAGCAGAGTTACATCTTTGTAAGTCCTTTGATTTAAACAGACTTGGAAGTGTGTGACTCCGCTTAGGATTGCGCTGTAAGCCAGAAAAGTGTCAGAACTCAGCTAGATAATACAACTGGTAGAGGATTCCACATTGCCCAGTTGAGCCTTCTGTTTAGGGTAGGCTTACCAACCTCCAGGTGGTGGCTGGTGATCTCCCAGAATTACAATTGGTCTCCAGGCCACAGACAGCAGTTCCCCTGGAGAAAATGGGTGCTTTGGAGGGTAGACACTATGGCATTATACCCCGTTGAGACCCCTCCCCTCCCTAAACTCCACTCTTTCCAGGCTGTACCCCCCAAAATCTCCAGGAATTTCCCAACCTGGACCTGGCAACCTAGTTTAGGGTTCTTCAGCTGCTGAAGGGGCCAGACACTGGAGTAGGACTGCCAACTTCTAGGTGGGGCCTGGATATCCCCTAGAATTACAACTGATTTCCAGACAGCAGAAATCAGTTCCCCTGGAGAAAATCGCACTAACTTCATCACCATGATTAAGGTTTCAGTTGCTATCATCTTCTCCTTTCCTGTTATGGAGGTCTTATATCCATGGCATGCTGAGAGCAGGATTGGCCATAATGCTAAGCATGCTGCAGCATAAAGTCAGGCCAAAGATATGGACTCTTGGTATAATGTAATTAGCTGGCAGAAAGCACAATTCCTGCTCTCTAAAAAAGGATTGAATGTTGTGGTTTTGGAAATAGATGGTATATGCTGGAATCTCTGATCATTCTTTTGTTTCTTAGTAGTCCTCTGCAACCCCTGTGAAGGTCTCACAGGGGTCATGCTAGGTAGAGGAAGCCGAGCAAAAGCTCTCTTGGTAAAATAACAAGGTGAGGGCTGTTTGCCTTATTTGCCTCTTCAGTGCATGCCCTCTGCCTCGTGGTTTTTGCCTGCTGGCCTCCCAGTATCCCTGGCAATATGGGTAGGGTTCCCACCTCTGGCTTGCAAACTGCCTAGAACAATTGAGGAGGTGCCTGATTAAGGACGCATTTGAAGAGAGGAGGGAGCTTAGTGGAGATGTGATGCCACAGAGCTCATCTTCTGAAGCTGCCTTTTCTTCCTGGGGAATTGATCTCTAGTGTGGAGAGCAGTTGTAATTTTAGGAGGACTCCAGGCCCCACTTTGAAGTTGTAACCGAAATGAGACATGTTCCCAGGTGTCAGGTATATTAAACAAACAGTACACAGCTTGTTAGGGTGGGATTGTCAATCTCCAGGTGGGTCCTGGAGATCTCCCAGAATTCCAGCTGATCTCCAGACCACAGAGATCAGTTGCCCTATAGAAAATGGGTTCTTTGGCATGTGACTCTAATGAATTCCATGGCATTATACCCAGATGGACTCTATGGCAAGATATTCAGATGAGCTCCCTCCCGTCCTCAAACCTTCCCTTCCCCAGGTTTTACCCCCAAATCTGCAGAAAGTTCTCAACTGAGAGTTGGCAACCCTATGTTATAGGTTCATGCGAGCCATTCTCTCAACATCAGGTATGAACAGTAGAAAGGAAGACTTCTTTTGACTGTCTGTGCTTGCTGGCAAGGGATGGGTAGGCCATGTGGGGAACCTAGAATACACTTAATCAAAGCTACGTTATTACTTTTAGACTGCTCCACGGCATACTCCAAAAGGCATGTGTCCTAATAATGTGATACCTTCTATGATGAAACCATTCTCAATCATTTGCATAGGCGGCCAGAAAATTATCACTGTTCCTTAACCACTAGGAATCTGTAGATGGCATAATCTGTACCTAACTAAACAGGGACGAAGAATTAAAGAAGTTCAAATGAGGATTTTGCATGCTCAGGGAATTAGGGTTCATGGTTGTCTTGTCACTGTTTTCATGTATATTCTAACTCCCAGCATGCTCTTCCAGTCAACATCTGTTTCACAGCAATGTTGATGACTTCTGGATTTTGGAACCAGGCCAGCTGGTTTTGGCATTGTTCCTTTGCATGAACATATGTATTTGCAAATATATTCCTTTTAATATTGTTGATAAGGTGTGTAGAATTGCTTTTCTGTTAAACAGAATATCCTCTAATTGCAGTGAGCTTGTGACTCTTAAAAGCAGCACAAGCTGGTGTTTCATCTATGAAGATTAACTGCATGTATTAGCAAGTTCTTCTTGAAAATGATTTTTCAAAGAACATGAAGCAATATGCTCAGATGTTTTTGTTGGCAGATGGAATTCATCTTGAAGGCATGTTGTGACAATTCAGTCCCACTTTACAGGTTACATTTTTTCTCTCAGAGATGTCTCCATGTAGGGAAAACACATATACATTATACTTTTACAGTACAGAATTAATGTTTACTTTTTCACAAACTACATAGACCAGGAACCCATAATATATAGTGCATGGCCCATATTCTTTGGGAAAGAATTCCTTTTTCATTTTTAAGCATTATTTTCCTTTAACCTGCATTCTGGCCTCTGCTTAGTTATCTGACCAAGGAACTTGACTGGACATTTAAATCACTGGATCACTGAATGAAGGGAAGGGGGAAACTCATGAATCATCATGATGGCTTGTTGTCATAGGAAAGCAGCCTAGATTGTGCAAAATCAGACACAATTTTCTCTTTGTCCTGTGCAACAAGAAGGATGACAGATATTCTGTCTATCTCTTATCTATCTGGCGTTGCCTGAAGCAGAAATTAAAATGGGAAAAAACTTACTTAATATCATTTTTGTGATATTTAATTATTGTCCCTATATATTTTGCCGCAGAAAGAGTAAGGAAATCATTTATATCTGATAATAGCCATGTCACCTGAGCTCAAGGATGCCAGATATTAATTGAATAGATGGGTACAAACATATGTGTAAAATCAGAGTGTAAAAAGAGGACAAAATCTCATAGTGAAAGAGGAAGACTAGCAGGGTAGGTCCATAATAAAGGAATATTCTGAAACTTGAGGGACTGGAAATGAACTAAGGTTGCCAACTCTGACTTGCTGAATTCCTGAAGTCTTGGGGTGGAGCTTTGGGAGGGTGGTATTAGGGGAGGGACCTCAGAAGGATATTTAGGGTTGCCAGGCAACTGGTGGGAGGGATGGGGCAGGGACATGGAGTCCAGCATCATAAATGTGATGATGTCACTTCCAGGGAAAACCTGGTAGTGACAGTGGTAACTCTAGGAATCACCAGAAACTGTGGTAAAACCATAGAGTTTCGGGCAATTCCTAGAGCTGCTGCAGATGCTTCCAGGTTTTCCCTGAAAATGATGTCATCATGCTTGTGATGCCAGTGAGTCTTTATAGTTCCCCACCACCAGTTCTCTAAGTGGCGATGGACAATGGGAGCTCAGGGCAGGGGATTGGCAGAACTAGGTATAGTGCCATAGAATCCACCCTAAAAAGCAAGCATTTTCTCCAGGGGAACTGACCTCTGTAGTCTGGAGATCAGTTGTAATTACAGGAGAAATTGGCAACCGTAAAATGAACGGTGCTCTCCCCTCTTCCTTCTTACCTTATCACTGATGTATGACTTACTTTTCAATTTCCTGTTTCCATAATTCGTCATGCTGTCTGAATCAGCAAACTGATTAGGGCTTTCCCTCCAAACCAGAATTAGAAATCCTGGCTTGTGGATGGTTTCATATTCTGGTTTGGAAAGAAAAACACTGGCCACAGTATGCTGATTGAGATGTTACAGCAAACTATCATTAGCACAAAACAGGAAACTGAAAAGAAAGCTACCGTATGCGTGTGAGGTGTGAAGGAGGAAATGCATGAGCCTACAGCTGGTTTCTGATCCTCTAAAACATCCTTTGGAGGCGTATGAGATAGATGATGTCCTATTCATCTGTAAAAAACTATTCAATTAGACAAGTTCATGGATTAGACATATTCATGGAAGGCATAACTGTCAGCCATGATAACTAAGTGGGATTTCAGAGGCAGCAGCCCTTGCAGTTCTGGTGTGAGGCAAGGGCAGGAACACTTAGCACAGAAGTTTCATTCTACTGCCCATCAAGCATACCTACGGTCCCCAGAAGGTTTCTCAGCCAAGCACAAACTAGACCCAGAGCAGCTTTTAGGGTTGCCAGCTCTAGTTTGGGAACTTCTGGGAGAGTTTTGAGGGTGGGGCTTGGAGAGAGTCAGGTTTGGGGAGGGACATGAGCGGATTATAATGCCATAGAGTCCAGCCTCCAAAACAGCCATTTTCTTCTGGGAAATTGATTTCTGTGGCCTGGAGATCAGGTGTAATTCCAGGCAATCTCCAGCCACTGCCTGGAGGTTGGCAACTCTAGTTTAGCTTGTCATCTCATGTGCCTTTCAGCTCTATGCTGGGTACTAGCTTTCATGCAAAGAGGGAGGCCTGTCTCTTGGGAATCTAGCTGCTAGCCCTGTTGTTTACTTATAGATGCCCTTTCTAATCCTACGGCTTTGTTTCTTGTGATTCATCAACATGTCCGTTTTCATACATCTTACCACACAAAATCACGTTTTCATACATCATACTGGCCGTGCAAAATTGCACAAAACTCCCGGAACGACAGCGTCTTCCTGGTGCGATTTCCCAGCATGACTCCGGTTTGTGGTGTGAATCGCACCACAAACCAGAGTCATGATGGGAAATTGCTCCAGGAAGACGCTGTCATTCTGGGAGTTTTGTGCAATTTTGTGCGGCTGGTAAGATGTATGAAAACGTGATTTTGTGTGGCTGGTAAGACGTGTAAAAATGGCCCATGTTTCCATCTTTGTTTTCACCATTTGGCAGGATGGGACACTAGAGACAAATTTCAAGGTTCCGGTTAGAATTAGAATTAGAATCTTCAATAGTCACTGAAGAGATTCTCATTCAGGTGATGGGTGTCACTTTGATCAATACAGAGAAAGATTTGCCAACTCAACGGGACAAAAAACCTCTTGGGTACCTTTAACAGCATGCTTTTTCGGATGTAGAGATCATGTTTATCATTGGAAAAGGTCTGCAGATCAAGCTATTGTTAATGTTAACGGCTCAAGGGGCCAGTACAAATGACTGGTAAACTTAACACAGATGCCCACTCTAAATCTAGATTCACTGCTGACTTCAACTTGCCCACCTGCTGCTTGTGTCTGTGGTTTTACTTCAGGCCAGTCTATTTCAGATTATTACCTTGTTTTTGTTTGCTACTCTGTGGTGGTGAAATGCAGTCTGTGGCTCACATGTCGCCCTCTGTTCACACCCATAGAGGACTTGCCCCAGCTGTATGTGTAATCCATACTAAAATTAAACCCTTCTGTTTTTTTAAAAAAACCTTTGCTTATTTTTAAAAGGGCAGTGTTTCATTTTAGAGCTATGGTTTCACAGTGAGGTTTTGGATCAAATTTGTCCCACTGTCATTTTATTTGAAGGAAAATTGGGAATGTAATTTCTTTCTGATGGACATTTGCAGGTTTTTTTGGTGTGCATTTTAAGCATTTATCATCATTATTCTGTGGTTCTGGAGCAGTGACAGAAATCATTCTTATTGGCTGATATGTAAATCTATGATTAAATCCCGTGTAGCCTGAAACAGCCTCTACATAAACGATATAAATTGGAGCTGAATCTACACATGATGGATACTGCATTAGTTATTTATTACAATATTTATACTCTGCCTTTCCCACCATCAAACAGTGGTTCAGGGTGGTTTACAATGCATAACCATATTTTAAAAAAAACAGCGCTAGAGCCATCTCTGCTGCACATTCACAAATATCACTTCAGTTCAAAAGCCTTTTTGAAGAATTATTTTAAGTGAAGGAATGTGCTTGAGCTGTGGTAGATTTAATGTATTTCAGGGATGGGATAAGCAGGAGGAAGCTCTAGAAAGATCCAAGTAGATGCACAGGCTCATAGCAGGAGAAATGGTTGCTAGATTGGGTCCAGAAAACACTGGACCCCAGAGGGGGGGGCAGCACTCACCTTGGTAATTTTCTTCATGCACCCATAACTCTGGAGCATTGACATCACTACCGGGGTGATGTCATCATGCTACCCCACTTCTGGGGTGGGCAGGTTGGCTAGTTACTCCTGGGCAGCGCCTTTCAGGAGGCTGGGCGACTGGGCTAGCTGCTCCTCTCCTAGTGGTGAGCAGGAGGTTGGGCAGGCTGGCTGGCTGCGCACTCCCCCCCCCCCAGCCCTGCTGGTGATGTACAGGCTGGACAGGTTGGCTGCCATGAGCTCAGTAGGTGGCCTTGGGTAAACCACTCCTCTCAGCCCAGCTGTATTTTGGGGATTTGGGGACTTTGTTCACTAGTCTGAGTGTGGCACTAATCTGTCCAGAAGCATGGTATATAGGGTTGCCAGTCCCCTGCTGGAAGCAGGGGATCCCCTGCTCCCACCCTCCACCCCCACCCCGCTTACCTGGCCAGCAGGGGGGCAATATGCTTCCCGGGGCATGCTCCTGACCAGCACGGCATGCTCTCCTGCTCTGCAGCACCCAATTTGGGCCCGATTCAGCCCAAATCGGGATGCTGTGGAGTGTGACAGTGCTCCTGCACTCCACAGTGGCTCAATTTAGGTCCAAATCAAGACGGATTCGGGCCAAATTGGGCCAGATTCAGGCCAAATTGGGCTGCTGTAGAGCACGGTGCTCCACAGCAGCCCAATTCCATTGTATTTGGGCTGAATCAGGCCTGATTAAGTCCCCCTGTGGAGTATGGGAGTGCTCCCAGGATGGCACATGACCTGTGTGATGATGTCACTTCCCAGAAGTGACATCATTGTGCAGGCTAGGAGCATGTACGCAAGAAGGAGAACACAGAGTAGGTACCAGGCCTCCAACCTCCCATCTAGGGGTTGGGGGACCTGGCAACCCTAGTGGTATATAAGCACACTGTTGTTGTTATGGCAGGACCTCTGTACGACAGACTTGTAGATAGAAACTTCTGTCTCACAACACTAGGAATCAAGGGCAGTAAGAAGGTTAATGTCTTTCAAGGCACTATTATGCTGTCACAAAATGGTGTGTGGTTGTTTTCTTTCACTCCCCTGACTGGCCCTATATAAACTTCTTGGGTCAGCCTGCCCTACATTGTGGACCTTCTGGCTGCCGCCTGGTAATCTCTGTGTCTCAGGATCACCTAGTCCCAGATTCCAGCTGCCTGTGTCTTCTGTCTGTATGTTGTGTTCCTTTCCACCCTTGCACAATTCCTGGACTCTGTGCAACTGACTGCCTTTCTGGTAGGGTTGCCAGGTCCCCCTGTCCGCCCAGTGGGAGGTGGGGGACCTAGCACTAACCCCCCTCTCTTTCCTCGCGTGCATAGTGTACGCATGCTCCCGGCACACATCAAGGCGGATCAGGCTGCTGCAGAGTGCGAGAGTGCTGCTGTGCTCTGCAGTGGCCCGATCTGACCCAATTTGGGCTGGATCCAACCCTATTTGGGCTCAATCCAGCCCAATTCGGGCCTGAATTGACCCAGATCGGGCCATTGCAGAGTGTGGGAGTGCTTCCGTGCTCCACAGCGGCCTGATCCAGGCCCAATTCAGCTTGAGTCAGGCCGCTGTGGAGCGCAGGGGCACGCCCAGGCTCCGCAGCACCCCGTTTGGGGCTGGATCAGCCCGTGGGAGTGCGCAGGAGCACAACCCTGGGAGGCATAAGCAGGGGTGAGGGGTGGAGGGTGGAAGCAGGAGATTCCCTGCCCTCAGCGGGGGACTGGCAGCCCTACTTTCTGGGCCTCTGCCTAGCTACTTGAACATCACACTCTTCTGGAGCCTTTAAAAGCAATAACTGAATGGATCTCCCAGAATTTATTCTAACTCTAGCCTTGCCTCATGCCTCTGTGCATTGCAACTCATGGATGGATTCCTGACGGAGTGCCATAGTCTAATTCAGCCCTTTATAAATACCCAGTAAATGCGTTGTTGCTACATGAAAGCCTTTTATATCATTTTAAAAGGTTAAGAAGAGGCTAACCAGTAGCTCTTTTCCTTTGGAACTGCTTCCTGTGATAAATTACCACCCAATGACAATATGGAACTGTGAAAATGGGTGGTAGGCTATGGACCATGGGCCTTAGTCTACTTCCCCTAAGTTAATGGTTTTCTGAAAGCAGCAGGGATCTACGGCTTTTTCTGTTCTTCTCACAGCAAGACACCCTAGTTTTGCTTGCAGCTTGCCGAGGGCCTCACTTAACTGTTAACCCTTGCCTAGGAAATATCTGAGCTGAGTTGCATGTTGTGTTTGCCATGGGGGTTGGCATAGTTGAGTTTCCTTATCCCATTGGTAGCCCCTGGCGATACAGAACAGAGACAGAACCTCACTGTGGCTTGGGTACAAAGATCCTGTAGCATGAGCAGGGCAGCAGGAACTTCTGCTTGGGTAGAGGGTGGCCATTGATTTCTCCCCTATCTGCACCCCCTCCACACACACACAATTGTCTCTGGAGTGTTGGGGACATTCAGAGTAGGTTTTGGGAGCACAAGGAACTGCGTGTGGGAATCCTCTCCCCACCCCACGCCCAGAGGTGGAATGCTTTCTGCTCACACAACAGGAACTTTTGAGTCCAACTCTGAGCTGTAAGTCTACCAAATGATATCAGCAGGGTTGGGAAATGCATCAGGGGATGCCTGTTCCAATGGTTAATACATCATCTAGCCCATACCTTAATATATAAATACTGTAAAAGACCTGTGAGTAAGATTTGTGATACAAATGCCTTATTCAAACAACTGAAATCTTGTTTGCTTTCATCTCCTAGCTGATCACGACTCCCAAGGCTGACAGCACCATGTACGTTCAACAGAGAGATGAATACCTGGAGAGCTTTTGCAAAATGGCAACTAGAAAGATCTCAGTCGTCACCATCTTTGGCACTATGAACAACAGCCGCATGAAGATCGACCACTTCCAGCTAGGTTGTTATTATTATTATTATTTAAAAAGCAAAGGCCTTCCTTTCTTTCCTTTTTTGGGAAAGGGAGCCATGTAACTAGGGTTAAAACTTGAGAGTTTCTTTGTTGTGGTTACATGGTTCATTTTTTCCCCTTTGTATTTGCATAGCTGGCACTGGTATTTCTTCAGTTTACTTTTCCAAGGCAACACAGTCAAATTTATGGAGTATGCCTGTGCTTGTTTATCAAGCTAGTGGAATAGCAGAAAACAGAAAAGTGTGACTGGGTCACACCAGGGGTTAAAGGTCAGTGGGTTCAGGGCTAGAAGCTCCTCATATCTCCAGCTCTTTGTGTGATTAACCTTAAGTCATGAATGTTTGGCATATTTTGACAACTTTTGGCTGAATGCAGTTAACTGCTAACACTAAAAAAATTGACTACTTTATGTTAAATACAAAGTAATTTATCCTCTCATCTTACTTCACATTCCCAGTTGTGGTGTTCTAAGGAAGAGAGGGTTGTGCTTCCCAGTATTTAACTGGTGATCAGAATTTTGAATTTCTGCTAAGGCTTAAGCCTTAAACTTTGGTGGCTTGCCCTATGATCCATAATCTAGGCAATGGCAAAAAATAAAATAAAATTCGTTCCTTTACCAGCTGTTATCTCACACATTCTCAGTCTAACTTACCTCATAGAGGGTAAAATGGAGAAAAGAAGAATTATGTAAGCTAGTTTGGGTCCTCATTATGGAGGAAAACAGGGCATAAATGAAATAATATATATAACTGAAGATAGGAGACAGGTAAAATGTAGGTTGATGCGTAGATGGGAAGGGCAGAAGGAAGCAGAGAAAAGTGAGCACGGAGGTTGCCGAAAGGAGGAAAAGAGGGAACAGTGTGAGGAAGGAGATACAGAGGAAAGCCTGATGCCAGTTGCAAGTCCTTGCAGGATCTGCACTATGCAAGTGGACCTGGCCCAGCTGCCAGCATCACACAACTCAGGCAGTGTTTGCCCAGGGAGAGGCTGCCAGGTGAGAAAAAGCTGAGAAGGAGGGCAGATAAATGTAGGTTGGCTGGTGGGTGGGAACAAGTGAAGGAAACAGGGAAAAAAATAGGCTATGAGGGAGTCCATGGAAGGGGAAGAAGAAATAGCAGGGGAGGGTTAAATGAGATGCCTCTCACATGTTCTTGTATGCGTATACCAGCCACCCTCTTCCACTGTCAGAAGCCAAAAGAAGAAGAGTGAGAAAGTGGCAATTTTACCTGATTCCTCCTCATTATGGCAGCAGGCAATTCAGTGACACATTTTGCTTGCAAAGCTCTCCTAATCCTCAAAGATGTATTTTGGGACAAACAGCTGGATGCTTGGGGAGATCCATCCCACTACCATCTTTCATGAATTCTTCTGCTGGATCCAAGCTATCATAAATATATTTATCTGAATAGTCTATATGATCTCAAGAGGTGCTGTTTTAGAGGATTATATGGTATGGTGTTGAGGAAAAATTCACCTCTCCTCTATATTATCCTTGCAACAACTCTGTAAGGTAGGTTAGAGTGAGAATGTTTGGCCCCATCACCCAGTGAGCTTCGAAAGCAGAGTACGGATTTGAACCTGGGTCTCCCATATCCTATTCTGAAACTCTAACCACTATACCACATTGGGTTTTATGGAGTGGCTGCTGTTGAACAATAGTAAGCAGCCAGGCCTGGGTGAGTCATTCAAGTAGCATGTTGCTAGGGATGCCAGTCTCTGTGTTCCAAAATGCTTCAGAAAGCTTTGCTTCAGGATTCCCTAATCGGCTCAACAATGCTGGGGCCGATTCAGGAACCACGAATCAATACAAATCGGGCCCAATTCAGGTTAAAAACCCGAATCAGAAACCCGAAGCTCAAGTCACAACCCTAGGTTCAATTCAGCTGGATCTGGCCTGATTTGGGCAGCTGCAGTATGTGGGACTGTTCCTGTGCTGTGTGGCAGCTGGATTTGGGCCAAATTCAGGCCAGATTCAGGCCACTGTGGAGCGCCAGCGATTCTGGCCAATTTGGCCCCCTGCGGAGCACAGGAGTGCTCCCAGGGTGGCACGTGACCCATGCAATGAGGTCACTTCTCAAAAGTGACATCATCATGTGGGCTGGGAGCACGCGTGTGTGGAGTGCATGCAAGAGAGGGGACCTTACAGGCAAGTGCCAGGTCTCCAGCCTCCTGCCCAGGGTTTTGGGGGACCTGGCAACCCTACATGTTGCTGGTGGTTGCTGCTGCTGGGCCTGGTCCCAATGAGTCTGCCCTTAAAGGCCAAACAGCCCTGGAAAAGGCCCCAACTCCCTGCATTTTAATGAGGGAAGCCAAGGTTTGAAAGCTGGTGATATTGTTATGGTTACTTAGCAGTGACCTTTAAAGATATTCATTTCTTAAAGCTACAGGTGCTGCTTCTATAATTTTGGAGGGTTTTAAACCCTACCCCACCATGGTTTTGTTTAAAGATTTCAGATTTTTTTGAAAACCTGGGCTTTTTTCATTGAAAGATCTGTTCAAGGCTCCAGTTTCTGGATTTCAGTATGCACAGATCTGGCCATGTTGAGAATTTGATATATTCATGATAAATGCAGACCACAACAGGCTAATTCAGTCTTTCTGAAACAGACGAGTTTTCTAGCATTTGTGTATTTCCTTTGAATTCCTTTATGGATGTTACCATCTGCACAGGGTTCTTTTAATGATTCTGTGTGAGAATCATTAAGAGTGAGTAATGAGGATTCTTTATTAAAATAAACAGTTCCCCAAGAGCTCATTCATAAGAGCTTCAGAGCAATGCAAGTATAAGCAAATACTCATACATTATCCCAATTAATTTAAAGTGTACAAATAACAACATTAATTAAAGAACAGCTGGGAGTTTAATGCAACATGGAATTTAGCACCTTCACAGATAGTGAGCTGTATCAGTCTTCTAAAACGCTATTGCTAGTAGGCTTTTTGCATTGTTGTTATTAGTTTTAATGTGTACTATGAATCTGTACATTAATGTGCTTCTTAGCAGGAGCTTAAAATGGTTTGTATAGTCTGGCTTTTGATTAGATAGGAGACTAACAGTGATTTCAGTGGGCTTAGACTGGAGTAACTCTGCTTAGGATTTCACTGTTAAAGTATCATACTAATCTCTGAAGCCAAATCAGTTAGAAAGAGAGTGCAAAAAAGCCAGGAGTATATACCCCTGATTAATTTTATGCTGATTTAAACTCTGCATAATTATCTTGATTCAGCAGAATTCTCATTACTTCCATCTTGATGTTAGGTTTAGAAGAATGGTTCTCAGATGTCTGTTTATGAGGAAGTCCTGTTTTTAATCTTGTTTCTTAGCACTTATCTTCCTGTTTTTTGCTTGAAGACAATGAAAAGCCTATGAAGGTGATAGAAGATGAAGACCTAGTGGACCAGTATCTCATCAATGAGCTGAGAAGAGAATATGGAATGACCTACAATGACTTCTTCATGGTTCTAACAGACACAGACATGAGGGCCAAGGTAGGGAAGGAAGAGAAAGTTATTTCCACCAATTCTCCATCCTCGCTGCAGGACCCCCCCCCCCACACACACGCTTTATTTTATTTAGTTAGGATATTTCTATGCTGCTCTCCAGCTTTCTGCTCAAGGTTTGGGGTGTGTATGTGTCAAGCGACTCCTGAAGGATCTAAGTAATAATAATAGGATCTTAGCCATATTCTCTGACTTAATTATGTAACTGTTCAATAATTTCCTTTTCTGTAATCACTGATGGCTAATAACAGTAGCATTGGCAACATTAATATGGGAAGTTGGTGATGCTTTTTGTCAACTATTACAATCACATGAATTTCCAGAAGACATTCCAGAATTTTCTTGGAACCTTAGAGGAAATCAGTAGCAGGCTACACTTTTGGAGGACCAAAAGTTGGACAAATATTTATAAACAAACCTGGACATAGATGCCATAGGTTACAAAACATGAAAACAAACCATGAATCTTTTAATGGGTTGGTTCAGTGATGTGTTAAAATGAATGAAGAATGTTAGGTGGTCACAGGATGCCCCAAAAGCAGGAATATCATGTAATAAGATGAGGATGTAAATTGTACTAGCTATTATGGAAGGACTACCTAAATACATGGCAGCTATTTTCGGCAGCAGCCTGGTGCTCTTTTTTAACTTTTATGTCTGTCTGATGTATCACAAAATTAGCACTTGGGAGGTACTATAGGTGGAAGCTCCTCTAGTATACCAATACAAATCTAGCAGTACTAGTTACTATTTGCAATTAAGTTGAAATGGAAATGCAGATGCCTAGGGGTTTGTTTGTGATCCGACCTTTTCTTTTCCCTTCCTTTTACAGCAATACTATGAAGTGCCCATAGCAATGAAGTCAGTGTTTGATTTGGTAGATACTTTCCAGTCACGTATCAAAGAAATGGAAAAGCAGAAACGTGAAGGCATTGTGTGCAAAGATGACAAGAAACAATCCCTGGAAAACTTCTTGTCCAGGTACTTCCTGAAGCTCTTCAGCTCCATCAGATCTCCTGTTCATTTCTGTTAACAATATAAATTTCATATTTGTTGAGTTCAGGCCTACCATGGACAGATGTCCAGACCTTCCAGCTCAAAATACCTGTTCCGTAATCCCAAGTAGGTGCAGATAGATGATAGAAAACTCACTAGTAAAAGAAAGGCACTCTGCACATACATAGAGACGGTATATTTTTGTTAATTACTTTGCACGGTTAAAGATGTACAATTTACCATTAGATTACAAAACAAATGATGGTGATTATAGCCACTCTGGCCACCAATTACTATGAATGCTTCTTCTAAAAAATGAATTTTGGATTCTTGTTCATGATATTGGGCAGCGTTTCAGAACACATACACACACACACACACACGCATTATAGCATTAGGGCAAGTTCATGTTGCTTCATGCAATCGCCTGATGATCACCTGCATGTGTGACATAACAATTACAGATTAAACCACAGGCAGGTTTCCTCTCACCAGGCATGAACTCAGGCACAGTATTTTTCTCTTGAGGTAGATGATACATTACGTTTCAACAGGGCTTTTTTTCAGGGGGAACGCGGGGGAAGGGAGTTACAGAACCTCTTGAAAATGGTCACATGGCTGGTGGCCCCGCCCCCTGATCTCCAGACAGAGGGGAGTTTAGATTGCCCTACACGCCGCTCAGCGGCGCGGAGGGCAATCTCAACTCCCCTCTGTCTGGAGATCAGGGGGCGGGGCCACCAGCCATGTGACCATTTTCTCTGAGGGCAACCCACTGAGTTCCACCACCTCTTTTCCCAGAAAAAAAGCCCTGCGTTTCAAGATACTGGGATCTGCCTTAGACACACAGTGGATAGGGTGATAAAATTGATCCCACACCAATTATTCATATCATGTGGGCTAGGACTCCCTTGCGGAGCATAGGCCACCCAGAAAGGGGTGTGTGTGTGAATGGCCGTTTCCACACAGCTTACCTTGTTCCGGAAAACAGCGAACTCTTGCACAAAATCTTGCAAGAAGATGCTGTTTTCCGGAACAAGGTAAGCTGTGTGGAAATGGCCAATGTCTGCATGGGGTAAGATCCAGAGGAGCCTGGGACAATTGGAGCGCCATTTATCAGCAACACATGTGTGGATTGATTACCCTCTGGTGGGGGAACCTCATGTTTGATTCAGGCAGTCCTTTAGTTCTCCCATTTACTACAATATGAATCAGGAAAATTTCCCTGGTTGTGTTTTTAGGAAGTGTCTGAGATTGTCTTGTTCTATTCCCTAGTACTAGCATTGGATTAGTTCCCAAATGCAGATACTGAACAGAGCGGAAGGCTGTGTATACATAATGGCACACATTGATTTCTCTGTGCTGCTTGTGGAACTGAGAATTGGCCCTGGGTTGGAATGGGAAAGTAGAACCGAAAGGCAGCCCATGCTTTGAAAATCAGTGTCCTATGTTATCTCAGGCCACAGATGACTGAATACATCTCCATATAAAAACTCTTTGTACAAACCAAATTAGATGCCAGGTAGAAGCGTTTTAGGCTTAACTTCTCTCACATTGATATGTCAGCATTTTAAGTTAAGAGAATCTTTATCATGCATAAATATTCAACCAGTCAATCTTGCAATAGCAACCAGTGAAGGAAATGTTCTCTCTCCTCATCTGCTGTTTGGGTGAATTAGGCTTGAATATTGAACAATATGCATGGGATTCTGAACTAGTCCTTTGTTAATGTGAATTGCCGTGAAAATGACTGAGATGCTGAGAACTGTAAGGAAATGATGTATTGTCGAAGGCTTTCACGGCCGGAGAACGATGGTTGTTGTGGGTTTTCCGGGCTGTATTGCCGTGGTCTTGCTGACACTGAGAGATCTCTGTCTTTTGGTGCTACACCTCTGAAGATGCCAGCCACAGCTGCTGGCGAAACGTCAGAAACTACAATGCCAAGACCACGGCAATACAGCCCGGAAAACCCACAACAACCATTGTAAGGAAATGGTTAGAGTAAGCAGCAAGAGGCTGGATAAGCTGAACAGTACAATTTGTTGATTACTCAAACCAGTCACAATTACAGTTGATTTAACTGAGGCATCCCCTCTATTCCTTTAAAACAATGGTAAATGCTAGACCACCCCCAAAGTGTCCTCAAAGTGACGAATATTCTGTTCCATTATTAGGCAATTGACTTCCTCTGAATCTCTACATGTCATTTTCATATAGATTCCAGGAGAGAGAGTCCAGGTACAATTGAGAATGAAGCCTGTACATTCTAAGTGACCTTCTTGAACAAGAGCGTCTTTAAATCTGCAGGATAGTTTTTGCTCTTCCTTTCTGCCATCAGTTGATTTTTACTTTAGACCGCTAGGAACAGCTATAATTAGGAGACAGTGAAAAGTCTGTATCCTTGGAAAGGAAAGGGAAACCACACAATGTTGTTTGCCTTTACATATCTCTGATAATTAAAATAAAAGACAGAATGGGGGGACTACAGAAATAGAACATCTTTAAACAGAAATGTCAACAGACATAATTCCCCTCCCGCTGGCAAAATGGGCATCAATGGATTTTATGTTATAGAAAGACCTCCCTAGTTTCTGAATGTTGGCAGTACTGATTTGTTTCCTATAATCACCTCTCCCTGTTGAATGAAACAGCAGGAGGCAGCATCATTTCTCGGCCATTGCTCCTCTGGGCAAAGTATTCAGATTAATGATGTTGATTGTTCTTAATTTGTATGTTGAAGTCCCAGCAAAGGGAGCAACTGAACAATGCTGAGAATCCTCCAGAGACTCATGTAGGGACAGGACTTTAATTTGCTTCCATTTAAAAAGCCACAGGAAGTTTAACAAGGGTGATAGTGTTGCCTGAACTTATCTTGGGCCACAAACTCTATTCCCAGGATTTAAACATAAGAATGCTTTGAGTTTAGTTATAAACCAGCAAATGACCTAGAAGGTTTGGCAGAGGAAGAGGAGAGGAGAGGAATAGACCCTTCCCCATTCTTTCCCAACCCTACTCAGCATCACTCCATAATGCACCCTCAGCCCATTTATTCCCAATCCGGCCTGATCCCACACTCTATATTGCCCATGTAAGTTAGTCAGATGCTTGTCATTATGTGTCTGCATAGATACATAAGGAAAATCTGCATAGTGCATCCAACGGGTTCCTCTTGGAAGAGGCCAGGCCACTCTCTGCCAAGGGCAGCTGCCAGGTATTGTTTCACATTCCATGCTGGCTTGCTCTCATTATGTTACTGAGGTTGAAAATGATACAGCGTAGGCTAAAATCCTATTTATAGTCAGCCTTATGCCTATGAGCCATTTTGAAATAATCAAAATGATTGTTGTCTTTTTTTGTATTTTACAAAATGAGGGCAATACATTACTTTCAACTTGTCTGTTCTTTGCATTTTAAAAACCCTCCCTCTTTCCATCAGGCCTTTCTGTTCAGACTTAAGAGTCTGTTCCTATCCTCATTCCGTTAGTACACTTCATTGTTAAAACTGATATGGAGAAGGCAGTATCAGACTGGTGAGGACTACACTTGACATGACTGCCACTGAAAATGGAATCCCTGTGTTGAGTTCCTGCACACACTGAGAGTTCCTACCCTGGCCAGGTGCCCTACCAAGTCCACTGAATGGCCTCCTGGATCTCTGGCAGACTGAAGAGGCAGGCAGTGGATCCAGACAAGGCAAGGGAGAGCTCCAGGCACAAGGTCATGGAGGAGGCCAGGCCAGACACAGAGGGAAGTAGCCCACATGACTGTCTGTTAGTTCTACCCCTCAATTTTGGGTGCAGCTGCACCACGGCAGGTGCCACTGAGGTGGTGCAGCTGGGCCAGGTCTCTCTGAACAAGACATGACTGGTTTGTGGGCGTGACTGCCAGTGACAAACCCACCAACTGCCCTGGCCCTAGGCAAGGGAGGAATGGATGGTCCACCAGCAGCGTTGGCTGGGCCTGTTTTCAGCGCAGGGAGTAGGGTTTGGGGTTTAGGGAGAGGGTGAGAAAAGGTAGCCTGGGAGGAACAAGGAAGTTGGGTGGAAATGAGCTCAGCCATTAAAAAGAGAAGGGAGAGGTGAGAAAGTTGACAAGCTACCACTCTCCCTTTGGAGAGTAAAACTCCCAGCCCCAAGAGCAGCCTCGGAAAAGGTGGAGATGGAGTAGGTGAAGAGGGTGGGTTTGTGAAGTGCTGAAGGTTTCACAGAACTACCTGTAAGGACTTTAAACATAGTGGCCTAATAAAGTTGCCATCAAGACCTTGCCTCGTGTGCTCTTTGTGCCAGATGGATGGGCAGTATGATGTATCTTGATGCCCCTCTGAGGACTTGACAGACCAATATAGTCTGCAATAGCATGGTGCAAGGGTGAAGTAAATGCACACCATGGTGATATCTGTCACAGTATAAGTAAACCTACATCAGTTTCTCACTGATGAAAGGACTGACGCCTCATTACAAAAGGAAAAGAGAAGGTCCAAAGTGAGCGGGAAACAGGAATCCCCTGCAGATCAGCAACATCTGTAGCTGTTTAAAAGACCATTTCCTGCTGTGTAGCTCTGTACATTCCTCTAGACCCAGTTAGCTTAGGTACTTCTATGGGAATGGAATATTGTTTTGAAAGTATAAAATCCATCTAAGCTCATTACTACCAGTGTGTCACCCCACCCACCTACTTTCCTGAATAAGGCAGCAGAAGGTGGTCTCTTAATTGCAGAGGGGGAGCTTAAGTGGAAAATGTATCTTTCATTGATATTAGTGCAGCTGGTCTATAGAAACTTGGGAAGTTTAACAACAAAATGGGACAACCTGAACCCCAAAATGGTATTTTAAGGCACTTGAGTGCTATTGCTTCCTTATGTTCACAACAAACCTGATCGACAACTGATGAATGCAAATGTAAGCTGAATTTATTCCACTAGGACCAATAATGGAGAAACTGGTTTACGTAGTTTTAGTTGAAATGTACAGGAATTGTGGATTGGGCTGAACATTTAGCACAGTTCTGAGTACCATTATAGCAGCTGCATTTGGCAAGGTTAAAGCTTAGAAAATTAAAACAATATGAAATAAAATCTAGAACTAGGCTACTTTACAATGTCTTTGGGGACTTCAGGACTTAAATGTTACTGTTTAATTATAATTTGTTAAACAAAGGTATTTTATTGATAGTACTGGCAGGATGTTAGGGTTTTTTTCTCCTTTTTTCTTTTTGGTTTGTAATAGAGAAATTACATTCAAGACGTGCCCAGACTATTCCTAACCAGTTGCTTAGCTACAGGGGCTTTTGGTGTAGGTGATGCCAGGACTGGATATAATCAAAATCAGTTGAAGTAAGATGCAGCTGTGGTAAATAACTAGAGAGTCTTCATGTTCCTTTGGAAAACAGGTCAAGATATTTCATCATCTCCACTTTGAATCTACTCTCTTATCATGCCCCTATTCATTTTTTTCAGACTTCAAAGTAGGTTTTTATGAAGAAGCCTTATAAACGACAAGGCTGCATTTGACCACAGGAGTTCCGGTTCACAAATGTTTATGTCACAATCAGTAGGCTAGTTTTTGGCTGGAGACTATAGGGGCAGTTTCTCAACAAAGAAACCAGGCCACCTGTGGTGTAAAGATCTTCTGTGCCTTATTTCACAGGGACTCCCCTCCTTCCCTCCCTCCCCAGCATTTCATCTGCTTCTGCTACATGGCTCCAGCGCTCGCTGTTAGCAGTCTCATGCCCATTCACACAGTGAAATCTGAAAGCGGAGCAGAGCTTACAGAGCAGGATTTTCCTATGTCCTTCCACTAGAACTCATTGGGGCTTAGGGGACCCTCATGAACAATGTAGGGAGCAAATTGAGAGCCTGCAATGTGAGGAGGAGTTGGTGGAAATTGTATCCCTCCTCTACTAACAGAAGGATTCCTCTGTAGGGGTGTGCACTGGGGAAATATTCGGTTTTCCCGCTTCGGGTTTACTCGAGGCAGGAAAAAGATTTGGAATAACCCGAAACCCAATCGCGTTGGTATGCTTTGTAATGACTTGGAGCATACCAAAGTGAAGCTCCCCATCCCCTGAGTCCCCCTTCCCCAACCCCACTTACCTTTCCTGAAGGCAGGAGCTGGCTCCACTGCTGCCTGCGCCGCTTCCTCCACCTCCGTGGTGGCCAGCTGGGCGGCGGGCAAGGCCAGAGCAGGCGCCTCTGCTGCTGCAGCAACCCGCTGGGCGGTGGGGAAGGCCGCAGCCGGCACCTCTGCTGCCTGCGCTGCCACTTCTGCCTCTGCAGCGGCCAGCTGGGTGGCAGGGAATGCCAGAGCAGGTGCCTCTGCTGCCACAGCAGCCAACTGGGCAGCGGGAAAGGCTGTAGCCGGTGCCTCCACTGCCCACACCATCCACGCTGCTGCCGCCAGGATGTCCCAGGTAAGTGGGGTGGTGGTGGGAGGGAGCCCTTTAAAAAGGCCACGAAGCTTCCTGAAGTGACCCAAATCGCTTCAGGAAGCTTTGATTCAGTATTTCCAAATCAGGGCCATCATACTGGCCCCCATTCAGAAATACCGAATCTTTATGAATTGGGCCCAATTTGGGTTTTTCCCTGAACCAGGAACCCAAAGCGCACATCCCTAGTCCTCTGTTGTCTGTATGAGCTATGCCATAGTGATTTGAACATGGGTCCTGTCCCATAATTTTGGAACAATTACACTTCACATATCCTCTTTTCATTGCAGATTCCGATGGAGGAGGAGGCTCCTAGTGATATCTGCTCCCAGTGACGAAGACTGGGCCTTCTCACAGCAACTTTCTGCTCTTGTGGGACAAGCTTGTAATTTTGGTAAATAATAAGATACTGTTCCCTTGCTTTCTGGCTATTAGTTGCTCTTCAACAAAACTTCAACATCATGGCAGATCTGACTGTCAGACTGCACATAACCTTGTACCATTGGATTGCCTTGCTAATGCAATCATGTTCTTCTCATGGATATATACTTCGGTATGGTCTGAGAACCATGTCTCTACATAAAAAATAACCCCAAATTAATTTTGACATGCTTTATGCAACGAGTGTAACTGTTTTCTTTACACGTGTACCAATCAGATGATTTAGAGTTTCTGTGCCAGCATCAATGAGCAATGCACAGTGCTGCCGTGGAGACTGTCTACCTGAGTGAACTAGTGAGTACTGGTAGGAGGCCTGCAAACATTATTTATTGACTCATTTATATCCGCCTTTCCCCCAAAGGGGACCCAAAACGGCTTACATCATTCTTTACTTCTCCATTTTATTCTCACAACAACCCTGCATGGTAGGTTAGCTTGAGATTATGTTACTTGGACAACGGTTACTCAGTGAGCTTCTATGGGAGAGTGGGGATTTGAACCTGGGTCTCCTAGTCCGACTAGGTGTCTTGATGAAGGTATCTTTGACTATTGAAATCTCACACCCTGGAAATCTAGTTTGTCTTTAAGGTGCTACTGGACGTGAATTTTGCTCTTCTACTACAGACAAACGCAGCTTCCCACCTGAAACAGATCCTAGCCTGGCACTCTAATCACTACACAACATTGCCCTGCAGTGTGGCCCTTAGACAGGGTACCACCAGGCAGAACTGTTTTTCAGCATCATCTACATGCAGACTCTGAAGATCCCGATTTTGAGATATGCTAAGAGGACATGTTTGTGGTGATGTGTTTTGGTGGAAGCAGTTTTTTGTGAATAGCATTTTGATCTGTTATTGTGAGCCACTTGAAGCCTTGGAAAAAGAGGATAGAAATATTTTTAAATAAATTTAAAAATTGGCATTTAGTTGTACAGTTCCTTCAGTGGCTTTCAGCATTTCTTTGCATTGATTATTCCTATTACTAAGGAATACCAGCAAGTTAATAAGACATGACTCTTAAAATTCCTCTCCCATCTTTGTGAGTAGCCTTGTTCAAGAAGTGGATTTCTAAAAGCTTAGTTCTCAGTCACAACGAGATAGCTGTCTCCACACTTGCTGTACAACTTGCACTGTATAGTACATCTTTCACCTATATTCTTCGATGGTAATCTCACTAAATCTCTCCTAAAGAATTTCAGCCCAATTTAGTGGATGCTTATAGAATGGGGGGGGGGAGCATTTGAGCATGTATTTATTGTTTGCATTCCAGCAATTTTGCTTTTCCCTTTCCAGAAATATCTTTCATCATTTTGTCTGTTTCCCTTATTTCTCTACAGGTCTGCGTCACATCACCATCCTGAAGCTTTTAGGCCTTGGAGACGAGATTGGTGGACTACTGGAGTTGTACCCAATTAATGGTGAGAAACATTTTCTGGGTTTTAGCTGCTACTTAGGGTTGACTGCTGTCACCTGGTTTTGTGTAGGAAAAAGTTTATCACCTACTAGCAATAACAACAACAACAACATTTGATTTATATACCACCATTCAGGACAACTTAATGCCCACTCAGAGCGGTTTACAAAGTATGCCGTTATTATCCCCACAACAAAACACCCTGTGAGGTGGGTGGGGCTGAGAGAGCTCCTAGAAACTGTGACTGGCCCAAGGTCACCCAGCTGGCTTCAAGTGGAGGAGTGGGGAATCAAACCCGGCTCTCCAGGTTAGAGTCCTGCGCTCTTAACCGCTACACCAAACTGGCTCTAATAACAGATTATAAAAGGAAAAAAATCTTTCTACAACTAAAATAATTACACTTTTGTTTACACGGTAAAGAATTATGAGAACTAACCTTAGCAGAAGTAGGAAGCCATGGACTATAACATTTGCTTTAAAAATAAATGTTCCTGTATATATCTAATGCTGATATTACTTCTGATTCTTACCTTCCCCAGGGAGCTCTAGTGTGGATAGAGAAGATCTCCCTGCTCATTTGGTAAAAGACATCCGCAATTATTTCCAGATCAGCCCTGAATATTTCTCCATGCTTTTGGTTGGAAAAGATGGAAATGTCAAATCCTGGTACCCGTCTCCGATGTGGTCCATGGTGATTGTTTATGATCTGATTGACTCTATGCAGCTTCGACGACAGGAGATGGCCATTCAGCAGTCACTTGGAATGCGCTGCCCAGAAGATGAATATGCAGGGTATGGATACCATGGTTATCACCAAGGGTACCAAGAAGGTTACCAAGATGACTATCGTCACCATGAAGGTTACCATCATGGATACCCCTATTGAAAAAACAGCTTGACCATGACTTGTTTGCATCTTAATAGTTGTTCAACACACAAGGGACCACATGTCCAAATCCTTTCACAGCAGCCTAAATGTGTTTCTTTCTTCCTGTGTTCATCAAGGACTACATGAGTATTGGACTTTGGCTTTCTCTATAACACGCATGTCCATGAAGTGAAATAGGTCAGACTAGTATCACTGATGCCTTATGGACTCCTCTGTATTTTGAAGCCCTTGTAATTTGAGGGTATTTCCTGGTGCTATGTATGTATACTTCACCCCCTGGCCCACTCCAGCTGTGGACGTTGTACTGTAGGCAGGATACAAACTGTATGGTAGACATATACCATTTTTCTCTCCCAAGGGGGAAAATATTTATTGGAAAGTATGAGTTTTTGCTGAAGAGGAGCAGCAGATCAAGTTACAAAACATTTTTTGAGGAACAACTATGGAACAGATCTTTTTAGAAAAATGAATGCTAAAGGATTTGTCTAAAAAGACTTTTATAATAAACCAGCTTTGTAGTCTGCTGGTTTAACCTGTCTGTTTCCAGTATGAAAAGTTAAAACTGCTAAAGGCTTGAAAGAATTCTGAAAACAAAATTCTTACTGCAAGCATTGCATCATGTTGTTGTGGGATCTTCTCTTGCAGATTCCACCCCCCCCCTCTTTGTTGGCAGGAGAGCATTTAGCTCAAGGAACTAAATAGGCAGGGCTATTCCTCCTCCTTGATCCCCAAACATTTTCCTGCCTTAGTAAAAGAGTCATTAAAAGGAGCTCAGCAATGCACACAATAACACACTAAACATTTTGAAAAGGGAAATGTATATTAGTGAGAAAAGAAAGGCCCAGCCTCAGCATAGATATATCATCAGACCCAGTATTTCAAGTGCTGTGGGGCAGAAACTGTAAAAATCAGTACCTTCTAGGAAAATGTCTCCTTATACCAGTTGTAGCAAGATTGGTTTCTTTGTCTAGTCTTAGGATTTGTGCTTTACAACAGTTCAGCCCTGCATCATGCAAAGGAGTTAGTCTTGCCCTCTTTCAACCTAGTCTATCCTCTGCTAAGGGAAGGTGGTACTTGAGCCCCTCAGTTTCATATACACAGGACCTATCCCATCAATCCACAGCTCTCTTCTTGACCTTCACGCACATCATCCCTGGGAAGTGAGACCTCCTAGAACAACATGGATTAGAGCATGGATTACACTAGCCAACTCCTTAATTCCAGAAAAAATAGCCCACTCCACCAGAACTCCCACTGCCTGGGAAGTCAGAGAAAATATACCTCTGGTGGAATTCCTTGAGGTGGTCACATGTCGGTCTGCCAACTCCAGTTCTGGGAAATTCCTGGAGATTTGGAGGCAGTTTAGGTAGGGGAGGGAGCTCATTGGTGATGTGATGCCATAGAACCTGCCCATCAAAGCTGCCATTGCTTGAAGGGGAACTCAACTTTGTAGTCTGGAAATCAGTTGCAATTTTGGGAGGAGACCAGGCCCACCTGGAGGTTGGCAACCCAGGTCATCTGGGACAACTTTTAATTTAACTTAACTGGTGTCTGTGGCTTTATGGTGACCAGTTTATTGAATTTACACTGTCAGCTTTTACATATATTTTTAACTGAGCTATCTGAGTTTTTTTATTGTTTTGTAAACCACCTTGGGTTTGCTTGAGTGAAGAATGATGGCATAGAAGTATTTTAATAAAATTTAATAATAAATTCCTTCATGAACCCCTACAGCCTTTATAACATTGAAAATATTTTCGAGAAATGGTTACCTAGTTTTTGGAAAACTGGTATCTGTGCTGTAACAGTATGGAGGGATATTTGTAGAAACACAGAAGGCTAGCATGTAGAGGCAAAAGATTCTAGCCTAGCCTCCTCCCTGTGATTCTAGTTTTCAGTGTGGAGGAGATGTTTCTGTATGGAGAAAGAATTCCAATGGGCTTAGACTGAAGTAACTCTGTTTAGGATTTCACTGGGCACTTACTGATGCAACTGGTTGCTGATTTTGTTGTGCTTGGTGGCACCGTTTCCAGCTGTCACAGTAATGGGAATTGCTTCTAGTTATAGCTGCAATTGCATAGTTCTTGCTATAGTATCCCAGCAGATCCAGAGATAGCCAGGGCTGCTTCTACACAGCAGAGGACATAGTCTTTGAAAATGGCTCTTAATCTCATTGAAATGCGTAACCCTTAAAAAGCTGAACATCTACAATCCTGTGACTTAAGGCTAAGTTCTTGGACAGGGGTCACTCTTCAGAATGTCTATGAACCAACTGCCTAAAATACCCATTCAGACTATGAAAATATTTTCATATATATTTTTATTTATTTTATTTATTTACGTCATTTATAGTCCGCCTTTCTCACTGAGACTCAAGGTGGATTACACAGTATGAGGTTAATACAGTCAGTATCCATTTCAATACAATGCCTGTATGTGCCCCAGAGAGCACTTTGTTCAACTGGAAAACATCTACTGGTGGTTCCTGGCCCTGGGGAGGCTTGGCTGGCCTCTACCAGGGCCAGGGCCTTTTCGGTCCTGGCCCCAACCTGGTGGAGCTTTCTCTCTGAGGACACTTGGGCCCGCCAGGATCTTGTATCATTTAGGCGGGCCTGTAAGACAGAGATGTTCTGCCAGGCATATGGTGGAAGCTAATTTTAGCCCATCATTGCCGAGTCTTCCACTGGTCTCCCTCTAAAAGAGGTATGGAGAGTCCACTCCTGCTGGTTGCCCCCCAAAAGGGGCACAGTATTTTATCTGTTTTTTAATTGATTTTAAGTTGTATTTTAATCAATGTTGTACCTCGCCATGATGAAGGCTATGATCCCCAACTCGTTAGTGAAGCATCTGAGACCCCATCCCTACAATACAGCCCTCCCATTTGAGTAAAAAGCCTTTTTGAATAGTTCAGTTTTGCATTGTTTATGGAAAGCTAAGAGAGTGGGGGCTCTTCTGACTTCCTCAGGCAGGTCATTCCACAGGATAGGGGCCACCACTGAGAAAGCCCTTGTACGGGCTGCTGCTGACTTCACCTGTGTGCAGCCTGGCACCTGCAGGAGACCCTGTTCAGATGAGCGAAGCTGCCGTGGAGGAACATAGGGAGGGAGGCGGTCCAATAGGTATGCTGAACCAAAGCCATGAAGAACTTTGTATGTAATAACTAATACCTTGAGCTGAGCCCGGTAAATGATGGGTAGCCAGTGGAGCGACTATAGGATAGAAGTGATTTTCATGCTCCTGCTTGCTCCTGATAACAATTGAGCTGCAGCATTTTGCACTAATTGGAGCCTCCTAAACTTAGATGGGAGACCTATGTATAGAGCATTACAATAGTCAAGCCTTGATGTCACCATAGCATGGATCCATGTGGCCAGGTCAGCCATGTCAAGATAAGAAGCCATCTTCCAGGCTAGAGTGAGGTTGTAGAGAGCATTTTTTGCTGCTGCCTTAACTTGTTTTTCTAGTAATAATGCTGGATCCAGTATAACCCCTAGGCTCTTAACCGACTTTTCATCCACCAGTGTAATTTCATAATGAATGTTGCATGATAACACTTGAGAAGGTCTAAGAGAAGTGTATTAGATAACCTTCAATAGCTAGTCCTTGTTGTTTAAGAATTACTTACTAGCTGAAAATAATTTTAAAACAGAAGAAGTGAAAAGAATCCAGAAGAAGCCATCACCAGCCTAAGGCTGTAATTATAGCCAAACTTATCTGGCACCTAAGTTGCCATCACCCAGGCACAGAGTATGTTTCACAGAGGATTATTCCCTGTGCTCACAGGGGAAGTGGTATGGACTTCCTGCCTAAAATCCCAAATTCTCCCAAGTGTTCTGCAGACGTGACTCATACAAAACTTTGTTTCCTGCTTCAAGTGATGCATTTAATTTTAGTTCTTGTGTGTGCAGCTTATCTGTTACCGCAAGATTGGGTGTCTACTTTCAGAAATGAGTTTCAGCCCACAGTCATTGTTCTCTAATTTCCTTGCTTAACTGGGGTGGGGGAAGAACAGGGTGATTGATAAAAGGACCAAAGAAACTTTGCATATAATATCCATTGCCATGGAAGAGCATAAAACACATTTCTTCACAATAGTCTTCATTTTTCATTGATCTTCATACATGGCTCACAAATGAGGCAGCAGAATGTGAGGTTTCAAAGTCTCACTTGTTTAATGTGAACTTGTGAGATGTGTTCAGCAGATTTAAGTGCGCAGGCTTTTTTATGAGAGGAAATTCTTTGGGAATGTTTAAGTAAAAGTCTCTCTGCCTTTTCCTTCCTTAACTTCTCTAATTCAAAGCTAAGGATTTCACAGATGCTTCCTGGAAACATCATGCTGGGGATGACAGCAGTAGTGTTGACCTAAGTGAAGAGACTGAGGCAAGTCTAGCACACGTTACATGCAGTCAAATATACTCAAAATATACAGCCCTGTAGTCTCACTAGTTCAAACACTTCGGGTAGTTGGGTCTTTGGTTATTGTTTTCTTTGCAAAGCATGCTAGCCCACCTTAATTAAAACAAGCAGATGCCAAAGTAAAGTACTAAGTTCTACCAAGCCAAAGAAAGCAGAATAACTGCAGAAAAGGGATCTCTCTCTCTCTCTCTCAGGGCAGAAATATACATAACAAGCAAATGTTTCCTGATATCTGCCACCCAGCAACTTTCTATTGCACAGCAGTGATTTGAACCTGGTATCCCAGATCCTAGCCTGACCACCCCCCTGCAAACAAAACAAAGAATCTGGGAGGAGAAAAGCAGGAGCAAGCTAGCCAACCACGGACTAACCAAAAAGCCTGCTCTTCCCCACCCCATTGCCCTGTACCTCTCCCATCCAGCCCTACATACACAAGAAATGTACACAAGAAAGCCAGTATTCATTCACTGTGTTAGTTCATTTCCATTTATTTGGCCTTGTGGCACAGTAGTCTGGACAGTAAATATTAAAACTCAACACAAATAGGATCCCATGTTTTGGTTAAACCCAGGCACTAGTAGGCAGTCCAGATGAGTCCCTGAAAGAACACACTAGAATAATAATAAAAAGCAGCTGATATCAGAAAGCCTCTTTTATCAGATATATCAGCAAACATTACCTCAGAAACTAGAAGGTTTATTAAAAAAGTAAAACCAAACCAGAATTATATCCACTGTTAACACAAAACCTGTTTTGCAGTCACTTTTTCACTAGGAGCAATATAACCTTGCTTCTAATGATATCTGTGAAAAATAAACACTGTTAATTTACAAGCCGGGTTCAAAAGGATGCTCCATTAAAATGGACTTAAGACACTCTCAGTGCTATCCTAAGCAGGCTTACTCCAGTTTAAGCCCATTGATTTCAATGGGCTTTGGAGTAAGTCTGCTTGGAATTGTGCTGTTTGTATTGTAGGAGTGTCATAAGAAACAGAAGCTACCCAATGAAAGGAGAGTTTTCCATTTATACACAACAAAATGTGTGATCTGCAGCAACTTATATTATTACTTACTGGAGCACTGTCACAGTCCATATCACAATAGTATTGCAATACCAGAATGTAACAGTACTACACCCCATGTTACAGATAGGGACTCCAGCTGGAAGTGTAAAAAAAAGTTGTGGAAGGCCCACTTGTGACCCATTCAAGTGTTACCAAGATTTCTAGATTACATTATGCAAAAAAAAATCAAGATAATTTCATCTCCTTGTCTACATCTACATTATTCCCTTTTAATACATTTTCTCAGTTTGGATAAAAATCGAAGAGTCCAGTAGCACCTTTAAGACTAACCAACTTTACTGTAGCATAAGCTTTCAAGAATCACAGTTCTCTTCGTCAGATGCATGGAGGGTAAGAAGAAACTGGTCAGATATACAGTATAGGTGGAGAGGGGAGGGGGGGGAGTAGATGCAATCAGTAGCTTCTGATAATGGGATCGGTTGGCTTCTGATAATGAAATCAGTTACTTCTGATAATGAGATAACCATTCATTGTCTCTCTTCAATCCAAGCCTGACTGAATCAAATTTACATATGAATTCCAATTCAGCAGCTTCCCCTTGAATTCTGTTTTTGAAAGGTTTCTGTTGAACTACAGTGACCTTTAAGTCCTTGATGGAATGTCCTGGTAGATTGAAGTGTTCTCCCACTGGTTTCTGGATGTTGCCATTTTGGCAACAACATTTTGCCATTTAGTGGATGTTGCCATTTTGCATCTACTCCTCCTCCATTCTCCACCTATATATCTGACCAGTTTCTTCTTACCCTCCATGCATCTGATGAAGAGAACTATGATTCTCGAAACCTTATGCTACAGTAAAGTTGGTTATTCTTAAAGGTGCTACTGGACTCTTTTCGATTTTGCTACCACAGACTAACACGGCTAACTCCTCTGGATTTCAGTCTGGATACTAACTGGACACATTGTTAAATTAGAAGCACTGCTTGGATGCTACCAGATATTCCACTACTTCAAGGATGGGGGCAGGGGTAGTAGTCCATGTCTCTTGGTTTCGTGCCCACACAAGTTCCACAATCTCTGGCATAGCTGAAAAAGGGTTCCTCCTCCTTGCCACTTGTGACAGTGGAAGATCTGAGGATTCAACCCATTTAGATTCTCTAATCATATTCATAGTAAGGGTTAGATAAATTATTATAATTGAGGGTGGGGGGTATCTGCATCATTGACTGATTCCGCACACGTTGGATAATGCACTTTCAATGCACTTTAGCTATCATTTGGAAGTGGATTTTTTGTTTCACACTCGAAAAATTCAGTTCCAAATGATCTCTAAAGAGGATTGGAAGTGCAATATCCAACGTGTGCAGAATCAGCCATCGTTATTTCCATTTATTGTTATTCCATTGTTGCTCCATTTTAATTTACCACTTGTAGTGTCTTCTTGTTCCATTTTCTTCCTGTACAACCGCAGTACACACACATAGAGAAAGAACACTATGTGGACTATATGTGCAGAAACCCAAGGGGCAAATAAAGCCCTCACAACCACTTAAACTGGGAAAATGGCAAGGGAGGAAGACAGAAACCTCTCCCCAACCCTGATCCTGTTTGGGCCTTGTGATAGATAGGAAATTAGTTACTAGCAGCTGCCATCTGACTGAGGGGAATGAGAGTTGGGTCGGGGTTCAAACATCACATCTAGTATCCCCCCCCCTATTTACCTAGATGCAGACAGTATCCACAGTGAGGTTCCCAGTAGAGCCTGGGCCATATGTGCACCACCTCTGCATGCAGCACCCAGATAAATATTCCTGGTCAACACATCATTAGTCACATGCCCCAAAATAGTAGCGAGTCCTCATGGATGAGTTTGTCGTTGCATCAGTACATTGTTTAAGCTACCTTCTGACACAACAGTATTTAAGTGAGAAGATTTATAAAATATTTGTGGAACATTAAATGCTTTCTGCCACCCTGCACAGCTGGTCTTGAAGGTGAATCTCTGAACACAGGGAATGTTTGGAGTTTTGTGTTTAGAGATAGGGGAAGTATACAATCTTACTTTTTTTTTTAACAAAAACAGAAATAATGCAATTAGAATAACAGTGGAACTAAAATGCACAAGTTCCATTGCTCAGCCTGATGTTATCTTATTGTCTATTCACTACACACTTCTTTATATTGGAGGCTGTTCTTTTAGTTTATACCACCACAGCACAACAAATATATACTTGGGAAATATTATGAATCCCTCAGCTAAGATGCTCTTTTGATTTGTTAAGATAGGGAAAAATCATTTTGAATTTGCACAGGAAATATTAGAAATTCAAATCAAAACTCTTATATTCAAGGATATGTAAAACTTAGCACATTTAAAGCATTTTTATAGTCTCAGCAACACATTGGACTAAGCTTGGACTGAACCTTTACTGATGTATTGCAATTTGCAACTATATCCACCATTGAGGGCTGCTTAACACATTACATTTCAAAGGTACTCTTATAAAATATTTTACATTTACACCTCAAAATATAATTGTGCATCTAACACACAGCATGCATCTCAGATGTTATACATACCAAGGAGCCATGAGTGGCCACGACTCCTTGCAACATATATATACAGCAGCGTAGACAAATTTGCCACACAGTACTTGATGGGAGAAAGTACTCTTGACATGAGTAAATGCAATATACGATAATCTCAAATATAGTTTGACGCCATATGAATTTGTTCTTCTGGAATGCTGTAATAGCCTGGAATGTTTTATCGGTCCTGAATCTCATAACAGCTTTGAACTGAGGTACTTTGATCAGCTTGCATGGAGTTGTCCCCTTGTTTACTGATATGAAAGAATCAGGAGTCTTAATACGTATGGTTCAAAGTGATGCTTCCAATTCTAACCCACTAGCATCCATGCCACAGCAACCACTTTATGCTGCAGAAGGAACACATGGTGAAATGTATTTCCTTCAATGTCTTGATCAAAAGAAGTTAAAATAAAAGTGAAAAAATAAAAACTTCCCTCCTTTTTGCATGAAAAGTTTTCACCTCAACACTTCAAAACTCCTTTCTTCTGATAAGAAGTGTTTAAAACTCAAGAATCCCAACATCATAAGGCCTCTTCTTCTGAATCATGATCACTGTCTGGTTTGGTGAGCCTCTCGAGTTCTTCTCCATCCTACAGAAAACAAAAGCAGAGGGTGAAAAGCCAGCATTGAAAGTTTTTACAAGTATGCAAAAAATCCTTTATTTTTGTGACATTATAACAATAATGCACCCTACAACCCGATCCAGTTACACCAACAGACCCTCAACATAGAAAGGTATAACCAGGGCTCATTTCGAGGGGGAACGTGCAGGAAAGCAGTTCCAGCAGTTCCCCAAAGAGGTCACATGCCAGGTGGCCCCGCCCACCTGACTCTCAGCCATTTTGGGCCCGTTTCATCCAGGATTGGATCCAAAACCGCCAGGATAGGTGATGTCAGGGGTGTGTGGCATATGCTAATGAGTTATGCTAATGAGTTCCTCCAGCTCTTTTTCTACGAAATGATCCCTGGGTATAACTCTACTTCGGACTCCACTAGTACAGAATTTTTTTGTGACTGGGATTTAGATGGCGGGACCAGAATGGAAAGAGCAGACAGCCTTACTTATGTAAATGTAAGTCACAGAAGGGGGGCATTCATATGATAACTTTTTAACAGTATCTCCTTAAGTATAAATTATTTCCTGAATGGAAGAGCTCATTGTATACAGTGCCACCTGGTGCCCAATAGCCTCAAAGAGCAGCCAAAATTCAACATCAAGTTAAGTCCATAGAAATCAATGGGTTTAAGCATATTTAAATCTACATCAGATTGTCATCAACATTTTTAATTTCTCAATTCAACAGAACACAAAGGCAAGCTCTGCATTCTAAATATATGTTTTAAATACCAGTAAGACAAGAATAATAATATTCTGAAGTTGCAGAAAGCACCTTGAGGAAAACAACAGCTAGAAAATGTCCCCATCTTTTTAATTTCTGCTGAAATTACAAGGTTCTAGAATTCTTGGGTAGCTGGGATCCTGGGGTTTTAAATATTGCAAGGGAAAAAAAGAAAGCCCAAATATTGAGGCAAAATATATTGAGTGCTTTATAACAAGCCAAACGACTGTGGCGAAGTTGAAGTATTTAAATTGTCTATCGCCTGAATAATTTAGGCTAATAATATACATTCAAATATTAGTAATCATTATAATTTGGGAATCAAAATTATGTTCAATGGACTGGGTTATACTCCTAAAAGCTTTTCATTGTTCAAGTTCAAGTTCGCCTTTATTGGCATATATCAACTATTTAGGTTATCCACTTACAAAAACAAAAATTAAAAGGATACTACATTACGACTACATAAATACAATTGTAACTTATTTCTGTGATATCCTTTGACGCAACTTCAAGGCAGAATGGAGAAACTTAGCCACCTTCTCGGTGACATCAGAAAAGGAATCGTTCAACAGTCTATAGACTTTGAGCGAGTCAGAGCAATCCATCATACTAGCTAGAACAGATTTTAAATATGTTTGACATATACCAGCGTACAAATGACAATGCAAAAGAACATGTGTAATTGACTCAACACATTTTTGTTCACATGAACAGTATCTAGCTGAATAGGCTATCCTGTTAAATCTGCCATATAGAATGGCCAAAGGCCATTACACCTGGCCAGAGAGAACGCTCTACGAAGTTGTGGCACCTGCAGGGAAGATAAATACGGAGCCATCCTCCCTACAGTGAGGGGAATTTCAAAGCTCAGAGGAGAGCAGGTTTTAGTAGCCAGGCTATTTAACTTCTGGCATTCAATATCTAGCATCCTGTTCTTAATTTGTTGAAATGCGGCATTTGATGTTAACATAGACAGTGAGACCACAGATATACCCATGCCTTTAATTTTTTCCACGATATACGCTGACCAATTTGACACATTGGGCTCTGAAAGCATTTGATATATAAAGCATTTGATATAAGGCAAGTGTTTGACACAATAGCACCAGTACAGAAAAGGTACTTTGCCCTAAGTAACAGGAGTTCAGTAGGATGGAAGGGACTTACAGTGGTGGGAAGGTGGTACAAAGGGAGTTCCTACCACTGGATCATGGCCTTTGACTGGATCATGGCCTCATCTCCTGCAATGCAGCCACCATTAAGACTATTAAGCTACACTGTAATCAGAAAAGATGCTAAATGTTTTGGCAATGCTGCACACACAGATTTTTAAAGCACAAGGAATTTTTCAAGGAAGGAAGGTTGCACAAGGGGAGAGCCAATAGGCTGAAAGCAGCACCTTTTGCCGTATTTTAGAGCCATTGGAGAAGTTCCACCTATCTTTGATGCCATTATTCTGTGAGCAGATTACTACAGGAAGGAAGTTGATTGATATTTGTTGTAGCAGTGCAGCACACTTTTCAAGGGACAGAACGCTGCTTTAGCCACTGCTTATGTCTGATCTCATCCCAGCTTTACGGGTGGGATGGGGTCAGAATGCAACATTCCAAAACCTTACCCCACTGGAGCGTTCCCATGTACCTCCTCCAAGTTTGCTCCTCTCCCATTGTGCAGTATATTCCGTGCATCGAGGGCTGCTGGAATGATAGATAAATATGGACAAAAGTACTACAGGAGCCTCCAAGAAGAACTCCATAGAAGGCTTGAAGTCAAAAACAAAAACAGACACAGTGGTGATGATCACAGTTGTAACTTGTGCAGTCAGAACATGAAACATGTTGTCTCGGAATTTCAAGATGAAAGCCACTGAGAGCCCCAGGAAAGCAGTGACAAAAATAAGGGCCACAGAAAATGTGTTGTGGCCATAGAAGAACCCACAGTACTCTATCTGGCCTCGATGTTCAGTGCGTAGGCCCAGTATCAGGCCATTAAATATCGCTCCAAAGAGATACAACTTAGTGTTCTGTACAAAGATGTTTTCGCTGAACTGGCCGCCCTCTTTCAGAATTTTTTCATTGTAGATGTTGGCTAGAGCGGATATAAAGCACTGTAGTAATATGAGCAGATGTCCTAGACCAAGCTGAAATGGTTTCAAGACTCCTGTAGCAGTGGTAGTTATGTTCCATGTGAAAGTGGGGAAGTGCCAGTTTGTTGTGCAATTTTCTCTTCCCCAGCACTCATCCTCTGGCCTGGTGTACTGCAGGCAGTGGTTAGATGGGCTGAAAAAACTGTCATGGTGAAATCCATGTACAGCCAAGCTATGCTGGTTGCTTCCAGTCCCTGCAGTAAGGGCTATGATAGACAGGAACAAAATCATCAGAGAGGCCCACTGCACCCAGGAGAGCTGTCGTCTGTGTGTAGACAAGAAAGGCCTTTTAAGCATGCAGACCGAAGAAGACACACTGAACAATCTAACAAGCTCCAGCAATAGAGCACAAGTGATAAGAAGAGATAAAACACACATTATACTAATCTAAATACCTTGTGAGGCCAAGATCTCCCCCACCTTCTCCCTACAGTAATCACGTAATATGTTCAGAGACTCATACTATGACACATTAAACAAAAGTCAGGTAATGAGGCTGTGCCATAAGAAATGGATCAGAAAGATGCTGGGTAAGGGACTGGGACTGTAGACTATTCTACTGGGTACTATCTGCTGATGTAGATATGCTCCTACTGGGTAGTTTCCACTTTGTTAAAGATGTCATGTTTAATTACTTACGCTTTGTTTCAGAAATGTTTCATCTCTATGTTCGGATTTATGCTTGTTTTCAAATTTCTGCAACCCATACCCTATTGTATTTTGTTCACTGAATGTCCTAGCTGTTGATTATATTGACTTGCTCTGTGTAATCCACCTTGGGTCACAGTGAGAAAGGCGGACTATAAATAAAATAAATAAACCAAATGTCAGAACACTAGATATATGCTACATTCAAGGTCTTGGATGGTAACCAGCAGTTTAGATTACATATCTCATTCACCTAGAAAAATGATTTAACAGACACTCGTTTGCATTAGTTGAAAATGTATAAAACCTGTTTGACTAGAATATCATTTAATAGAATAGGACAGCTATTTATTTTCAGACAACTAAAAACATACAGCATAAAGGTGGGGAGATCAAATATTATAGGAATGGTACTCAATCCTGAGGACTAGATCTTTACAGTTGAAAGCGACCAGAAATTAAGCAAAGCCTACCACATTCAAAATGCTAAAGAAAACAGATCAATTAAGGAGGTTTTATAAACTCATTCCTCTAAACTGTTTTGTGACCAAAACAGATCTAAATTGATCTATGCCTACAGCACTGGCTTATGTGCAGCCTGATCCTAAACACGGTTACTTAAATATAACTCTCACAAAGTTCAATGAGACTAACACCCAAGCATACGCATTCAGGACTGCAGTTCTCATCAACAATAGCCAAGACAGCAACTGGCTTGTACATTAATGCATAAAAGCAAAAAAACCCCAACCCTGGATTTATTCTGGTTTGCTATTTATTTCAAATACCATTGGTCTTTGTTTACAGGCCTTTAAAGAAAATTTGGCAATAGTAATAGTAGAAACAGAGAAATGACTAATGAAATTGTTTCCACAGCTACTTACTTCAGGACTATCCTGAACAGGAGGGCAGTTGTTATGATGACAAAATTTGAGAACAGCACAGCCATGGCCTAGAAAAAAGGTTGCAAGGAACAAAGTTGCATGTAAAATGCAGCCTTGAAATAGGATACATATCACAGTGCTCAGTTATCAGAATCAGGAGGTCCTCCCCAAACTTAAGCCTGGTAAACCATGGTTGAGATTGTTCCATCTAAGCAAAACTTCTCAGTATAAAAATGAATCAAAGAATCTCCAGCTGGTGGGGGGAAATGACTAAGAACTGGACATTTATTACAAATAAATACTAGTTTCCTGGCACTTGTGCATTTCAGAGCAGTAAAGGTAGAAGAAATACAAGTAACTTGCAGTTATTCTTTCCCCTACTTTTTCTATAAAGGAAAGATTTTACTCTTGCTTTTTTCTCTGAGCTCCAAAAATTGTCTGGGGGCCATAGGCAAGACCTATAAGCCTATTTCATATATTACAATGGAAGGAAGTAGAACAAGTTGCTTGTGCTTCTGTTCTCCCAGCTATGGTGTTTGCGCCAGCAAAGGAGGAGATGATTTCACCCAATTCCTCCTCCTCACTGCAGCCCCTACTATTTTTGTGCATTTTAGTCATGAGGGGTCCCCCTTCTGTAAAAAGCAGCAAGATTCTGGAGGAAGGAGAAAGATCACTTCTGGCAACTCCTTCCAACCGAAACAGAAGACCAAAAATAAAACACACACTATCCCTTTGGATCATCTTATTTCAGGTTACCAACTTGAGGCATATAGATCTGTTGAGTTTCTTAATAGTACTGTACTGTTTACAGCACAGTAGAATTTATTAATAAAATATCCAAAATAAAATGTGTGCCTCTTCTTTAACCCCACAGTCTGACAGTGGTCAGTTCCTGATTCCTGGAACTTCAGAGAAGTGAAATAAGCAGGGATCAAGAACTAGAGCTAAGTGAAGCCCACAACACAGCAGAAGAGCAAATGTGTTCCCGCTCATGACTGGCTTATGGCCCCTTGTGCAGGAAGAGGCTAGTGACATGACACAGCTATTACGTAATCATTCTAGATTCTACTTTAACCTATACTTTAGTAGGGATTCAGGACCATCCCTGTCAGATAGTCTTTTGTTCTTTACCCTACTCTTCTTCTGTCCCTCCCTCTGCAATTTGCCAAAGAGAGATTCCACATCTTTATTAGGAAGCAACTCCAAATATTTTCTGTGACTCTCCTTTATTGTATCTTAAATCTATTCACCCTTGTCCTATCATTAGTGATAAAAGAACAGAAAAATTGCTTATTGCCTTTGCTTCAGATCAGGGCTAGCCAACTTTTGAGTTCTCAAGAGCCACTCTGTATTCATGGTACTCTGTACTTCAGATAAAAGTCTGGGAGCTGGAAGTATGTTTCATGACACAAGTTGGCTCCTTTTGAGTGATCAGGATCCATGACAAAAATGGCATCACGTAGCACTGAATACTTTCCAAATTAGGAGCATATCTACTGAGGGATCATAGTACATGTTTACATATTATATATTATATACAGATTATACACAATCATGCTGTTGCAACATTAAGTCACAGAATACCTCTGCTGCTTACCATTTGAAAGCATTCTTCTTTTCCATGTGGGTGAAGTCATCACTACTTACATTACTACCACTTTTTGACTAAAATTACATTGGGCTGCTTGGGGCCACAGGAAACTGCTATTCATATTCTGGACATGTAGGCATTTGAAAACGTATGCCACGGTTCATATTTTTAAAATATATTTGGCTGAACATTCCTGTTAAACCTTTCCTACTTGCATTATTGCACTGGGCCATAACTGGACATAAGACATCACTTGAACCACGACGAAAGATAGGGTAAAAATGTTTTAATAAATAAATAATTAATAATAATTCTTGCAATTTATATGCTACTTTCAGAGTTCAATGCATACAATATCTTGTTACAATATTTCCAAAAGTCCAGAAAGGTAGGTCACAAGTTATACCCATACTGCAGATGGGAGGGGGGAGTAGCTTTCCTAAAATCAGCTTCTGGCAACAAGAAGATTTGAACCAGGGATTTCCCAAATCACAGCTCACTCTCTTAGCCACTATACTACACTAGCTCATGATACCAAGTGACACAATAATGTGTCTCATGCATTCATTTTTGTTGAAACAATCAAAAAGCACTCTGGTTTTACTCAGGACAAATGTCCCATAACCCACCAATCTAGATGCTTGTAACATGAGAAGCTCACCTAATCAGGTAAAAAATGGGGTAGTAGGCCCAGTTAAGTCTTGTGATTTGATCTTAACTGGTCACAGGTTACTTAGATATAGGACTCCATAGATTTTGCACCATAAGACAACTGTGAGACACCTGAAAAAATATTCTGTATTCCTGAAGTGATACTTACTGGCTGGAGGTAGGACAGCACATAAAAGACAATCAGATTATCCAAAAAATAAAGAAAGGCTGGTATCGACCATTTAATGTAGCTACAGAATTGCCTCCATGAGTTGCAGCCAAATCCACTATGAGAATAACCTCCTAAAAGGAATTGGGGAGAAGGTGCAAAGTAAGTCAAATGTTTTCTACTGCCAATATATACGTACCATGCCCTAATTACTACATTGATAACAGGTTTTAAAGAGACACAAAGGGCTAGATCCTATCTAACACTGTCACCAGGACAGAGTTCAGTCCTTTGCCCACCCCTAATGCAGACCCCCATGTGGCTATTAATCCACATGGGTCCTGTGCCATCTGGAATACAGTTTCTGGAGGGGTCAGAAGGGACTATTTCGGGAGAAGAATGCAGGAAAAATCCATGATGTATCAGAGAAGCAATCCTTGGATCACAGATCAATTTCAACTTTCCTTCTCATTTGTTAAAAGTGTTACATGGTGACTTTAATTTTTTTTAAAAGCGTGAAATGAACACGGTGTAAACAAACTGGAAAGCTCCCACTTCAGAGAAAAGGCTAGTTTTCTAATATTATCTTTGTTGCGGCTTATCAGGTGGAGGCTGTTTTACATAAAGCCTCATCACATGAAAAATGGTGTACTCCCAACATAAGTACATTTATCACATGAAGAATGTACTCATTGTACATGAGTACTCAAGATACAGTAAACTGAACAACTTGTAGTCCCACGTTGTTATTGCTAAGCACAAGTATATTACACATTGCAAAGTGTCGCAATACAGATAAGTCAAATTTCATCTTTGTAACAGATTACAAGGGATACAATTCTGCAGATATTTATATTCCTATTGTGATATGATGAATTACAATCATGAGCTGTAGTACATATGTATAGGTGAAGGTGCCTGGGTGTTGAGGAGCAGTGGCAAATTTGCTTGAACTTCAAGGGGCATCACAAATTTATTGGCTTTATTTCTATAACACATCAATCCTAGGCTAGATGAGATTAAAATAATAGGAAAAAAGAAATGTGAATCTTAAAAACAATAACAACAACAACAAAAAGAGATAGATTATGTAGCTATCCTTTGAGCTCATTGACATTTGAAGAACAATAATTGATGTACATGTGACATTTTCTACCAACAGCATGAGCTACTTTAAACTACCCCAAGTATTAGTTTTCACCTATTTGACAGGCTGGCTTCTTTGAAAAGCAGATTATCATGCCTTATCACAAATTACCTTTGCAATTCCTCTGTTTCAGAAGTCCATAGCAATGTCTCATGGGAGGCTGCTATTCAAGAATCAAGTGCCTGAAGCCCCCTTGGAGGCATAGAAGTAATTGTACAGCTCTTCAGATTCTAACCACTCTCTGGAAAAGTAAATTTCCTGCCATTTTGATTTATGAAATACTGAAAAATGAGTAGTAAGCCTTCTATTTTATAGAAAAACAAAAACCCTTGTTTAATCTTTTTGAATGCCACTCTGAATCTATTTAAGATTCTTTATGAGCATTAAGTAATCTGCGCTACAAGCCAAGGAATTATTGACATATTCTAATGATGAGAATGGAGACAGAAAACATTTTTTCTCAAGGAGCTCTATTAATGCAAAACTTAGCACTTTCAAAGGTAAACAATGAAGTCAAAAGCAGAGAGGGAAACTCTAGCACATACACAAGCAGAGTCCCTTTTCTTAGATGGCCCATCTTATTGTTCAGATGTGCTGAATGAGCCTATGGTTGAGCAAGATGGAATTACACAACAAATTCTACAGAAAGGCCCTTATCAATTCTGTAACAAATGTGGGTGGCTAGGTGGTATACTGAAAATACAGAATTAGAGTGTTGTGGTACCTAAGACACATATTAGTGAAGAATATTACGTAATAAATAGACTAATATACAAGAATTTGTGCAATTGCACTATGTAAAAGCTATTTAAAAACTGCAAAAGAGGAAAATCCTTTAGCCTATGAAGGGTATTCTCTACCCTATGAAGGGTAGAGAATAGGGGTGTGCAAAGGCACATTGTTTTGGGATTCTCGTTTCGGGTATACCCGAAACGAGAATCTGTTTCAGCAACAGCTAAATCCGAAAAGGCGGTTTAGCGGTTCGGGTATTGTTTCGGGTTGTTTCGGGTTTCTTTTCAATGGCAAAATGCCTCCGACTTCCCGGATGCCTGGTGGGGACCTTCCTCTAACTCCTCTCTAACAACCCCCCAAGTTTCAGACCGATTGGACTTTGGGGGGCCATGTTATGGCCCCCCAAACCAGGTCCCCCTATCCTCGCCTAAAAACGTATTTTTAGCTTGCTGCTGCTAATCTTCTTCATTATTTCCTATGGGGGAAAAATGAAGAGGCAGGCTTGTCTTGGCAGGGTGGCAGTTTGCATGCAAAATGCCCCCCAACCCTCAGGGGCCCTTCTCCCACTTTTCCTCCCACCCCCCACCAAGGCTCAGCCTGCTCCCACTTGGGGGGGCCATTTCATGGCCTCCCTAAGTAGGTGCTCTTTTCTCCACCAATTCCACCTGGGGGAGGCTTGTCTTGCCAGGGGTGGCATTTTGCATGCAAAATGCCCCCCAACCCTCTGGGGCCCTTCTCCCACCTCTACTCCCACTCCCTACCAAGGCTCAGCCTGCTGCCACTTGGGGGGGCATTTCATGGCCTCCCCAAGTAGGTGCTCTCAGCCCCCAAAGTCCACCCCCCACAGCCCCACACAAACCCAATTCCCCCACAGCAGCCACACACAGACTCAAATCCCGATTCCCCACATTAGCCCCTCACAGACCCAAATCCACCCCCAGCAGCCCCACACCCATAACCCCAGGAACAGGCTAGCAAAGGCCAGCCCTCCCGCTTTGTTCCCTATGCTGGGAACTTCTAAACTCTCTTTCCCAGGGCAATTCCGCACAGCCCAGGGGTGCCACAATGGTGGGCACACTTCTGAGTGCCAACTTGTCCCTGGGAAAGAGCACCTGACCTGACACACAGACAACCACTCCCTGACATCCCCACCACCTACAGAGAAGCCTGGCCAGCCTGCCGTTCTGTTTCCTATGATGGGAACCAACTGCACATCAAAGAATAAAACACGAACAACACAAAACAACACAGTAGGAGGGCACAACAGGGCATGAAAGCAGCGTACTACACAAAATAATACAGCCCACTTCACCTTTTTTGACAGCAATTGTTTGAGTGATTCTCTGATGTGAAGTGAGTTGTGTTATTTTTGTGTAGTAGACTGCTTTTACGCCCTGTTGGCCCTTCCTACTGTGTAACCTAAAGCAGTTAAAGAAATAAAGTGCTTTTGAGAGCAATTTTTTGGGGTGATTCTTTAATGTGAAGTGAGTTGTGTTATTTTTGTGTAAGATACTGCTGCCATGCCCTTTGGTGTGCCCCCCTGCTGTGTAACCTAAAGCTGTTCAAGAAATAAAGTGTTTTTTGACAGGAATTGTGTTTTTGTGACTCTCTGATGTTAAGTGAGTTGTGTTATTTTTGTGAGGTGGAATGCTGGAATGCCCTTTGGTGTGCCCCCCTGCTGTGTAACGTAAAGCTGTTCAAGAAATAAAGTGTTTTTGACAGGAATTGTGTTTTTGTGATTCTCTGATCTTAAGTGAGTCATGTTATTTTTCTGTGTGTGGGACTGCTGGTGTAATGTGTCATAATGCTTTGCCTACTTGTACTTTGAAAGTGAGAAATGTTTTTTAAAAAACTTTGTGTTGTTCGTGTTTAATTCTTTGTTGTCCAGTTCGTTCCCATCATAGAGAATAATGGAGCTGGCTGGCCAGCCATCTCTGTAGGTGGTGGGGGAATTTGAGGGAGGGTGTCTGTGGTTCAGGTGCTCTTTCACAGGGACAAGTTGGCACTCAGAAGTGTGTCCACCATTGTGGCATCCCTGGGCTGTGCACATTTGCTCTGGAAAACAGAGTGTTATAGTTCACAGCATAGGAAACAAAGGGAGAAGGCTGGCCAGCCTGTTCCTGGAATTGTGTGGGGCTTCTGGGGCTGGATTTGGGCCTGTGAGGAGCTACTGTGGGGATTTGGATCTGTGTGTGGCAGCTGGGGGAGAATTGGGTATGTGTGGGGCTGTAGGGGGTGGACTTTGGGGGCTGAGAGCACCTACTTTGGGAGGCCATGAAATGCCCCCCCCAAGTGGGAGCAGGCTGAGCCTTGGGGCTGAGCCTTGGTGGGGGGTGGGAGGAAAGGTAGGAAAAGGGCCCCTGAGGGTTGGGGGCATTTTGCATGCAAAATGCCACCCCTAGCAAGACAAGCCTCTGTTATTACCCATCTGGAAATAGTGCAGAAAGGGGGGGGAAGAGCACCTACTTTGGGAGGCCATGAAATGCCCCCCCAAGTGGGAGCAGGCTGAGCTTTGGTGGGGGGTGGGAGGAAAGGTAGGAGAAGGGCCCCTGAGGGTTGGGGGCATTTTGCATGCAAAATGCACCCCCCCCCCGAAAGACAAGCCTGCCTCTTCATTTTTCCCCCATAGGAAACATGGAGATCAGCAGCAGCATCCACAACGTAAGAGATCAGCAGCAGCAAGTAAAAACCTTTCCCTTTTAGGCGAGGATAGGGGGACCTGTTTTGGGGGGCCATAACTTGGCCCCCCAAAGTCCAATTTTTCTGAAACTTGGGGGGTTGTTAGAGGGGAGTTAGAGGAAGGTCCCCACCAATTTTGGCTTGATATGGTGGGAAAATGCCTCCTCCAGGCTTCCAGGAAGCCTGGGGGAGGCTTTTTCCCATTGAAACGCATTACTAAACCAAGCTGAAATACCGAAACGTTTCGGAAATCGCTGTTTCGGATTACCCGAAACGTTTCGGGTTTTCTGAAACGTTTCGGGAAAACCCGAAACAGGTTGTTTCAGGTTTTTTTCGGGTATCATATACCCGAATTGCACACCCCTAGTAGAGAATATTCAATTTTCTCAGACCACTCTATTTTTTTTCTTTCTGCACAGTAAGATACCCAGTCAGTGAAAGTCAAAAGATGTGTCACGACTCATAAGTGCCCAACAAATATATGAAGATAGCAGACAACTATTATTTAAGAGCTACAAATACAACAGCTTACCTTTTCTAGTTATCCAGAGTGCCATTATCAGACACAGCACCAGCTTCACTAACTCTGAGCACACATTCACAGTTGCCGGAAGATAATCATACCTGTTATCTGAGAAAAATTGGCAGACGCCTTATACAAGATGTCACAGATATTCACACTAACCAAACAACAATTTAATTTATGTATGTCTACTATATTTAGCACAGATTTACCTGTGGGATTTGGGTCACCAACAATCTCTGCAACCCATTTTTATTAAAAAAAGCAAGCCCACATGACTGTAAAGAAATAAATGAAAATACAGATTGTGCTTCCATAAAAGACTCAGCTGGCAAATGGAATCTCAAGGAGATGTCAGAATAAGGTTTAAGTGTCCTACAAATGTACCACTTCCCTCCACATCTCTTATTAATCTCAGAAGATTGTGGATTTCATGCTTTCACCCTCATTCTCAATAGTATCTAAAATATGTATATTACATGATATAAAATAAAAGGTGTCCAATGCTACAGAAGGTTTTCTAGTGATACAGATTTATATTAACTATACTTCAGGCAAAGTCACTCTGGGGATAGAATCCAAATTGCCACAAAACTCACAGAAAAATCAGGACTCCAGACAACAATTTAATGCCATATAATGGCAAGAACTTTAAGGCAGACAGTAAGTTGATAAATATTAGAAAGTTAAATGCAAAAATGTACCTTCATTGGCAGAGTATTTCATCAGAAGGATGCGACTTGATCCCAGAGTAACAAAGGCACCTCCTAACAGGAGTGTATAGACTGCTGACTTGGACCACCGAGCAGGCTGACTGTAGAACTTGGACTCCATTCTGTTGTCTTGTTGTCAGTAACCTTTGAACAGTAAAGCAAAAATCTTATCAAGCATGCCTTTTAGAAAAACAACCATGTACAGTTCATAACTTTCTGGAGCATTTAAATAGGCTGCTAAAGCCTTTCCCTATGAAGGCTGCTGATCTTAAACTACAGGGAGATTCATGAGGAAGTACTCCTTGAGAAACACCTTGAACTCCCTTCATTTAGGACTTTTACCAAAACATGTTATACTGAAGTTATATTGAACCTGGAAAACAGCGGTAGCTAATGCAATTGTCACTTCTTGTGACATATGAATGTGTAAAGCAGCAAATAGGCAATAACCAGTTCAAATTTCTGAACAATCCTCATGGACTGTTCCAGATACAGTGAATTACAATAGACTAATCTAGACATCACCAAGGCGTGACCAGCAGTGGTCAGGTCACACATTAATGGCAGTCAAACAATTGTCAGTTGCATTCCAAAGAACTAACTAAAAATTGCAAATAAATGAACTCAGATATTAAACAAAAGGGGGAGAGCAGGTATTAACTTTCATATACTAGAAGACAAATTCTCTGAGGATATTTGCCTGATTAAGATACAAATACCCTGACCTTGATAGCCCAGGTGAGCCTGATCTCATCAGATCTCAGAAGCTAAGCAGGGTCAGCCTTGGTTAGTAATTGGATGGGAAATTTTGCCTTGAAAGCTCCACTAGGGGTCACCATAAGTCAGCTATGATTTGAGGGCACTCTCCACCACCACCAAGACACAAACACACACTGAACACAGTAACATTTTGTCTAATAAGCAAAGCTCATTCAATACTTTCACAGTGGTATGCAGAAAGAAGCTAATTGTTTTATACACCATTTCTCCACTTGCACAGACTTGTGTATTCCACCTGCAACCCAGTTTTGTTTGAAAAGTTAAACTGCTGTCAAGCCAAATGTATCAAGCTACTTGCTCCATGACCTGACAGACTCATCCTAATAGATCAAGGCATACAAAAGATTAACCTTCTGGGCATGTCTTTAAGGAATTTCTGTTAGGATTTGGGTGTGCTGATTCATCACAATCCATACACCAGGCTGGAGAAACAAAAAACAGAACATGGGACGAATCCAGCCAAGGAATGTTGCAGTAAAGTGTACAGCACAACCATTCTTTTGCAGGCATTACTTTAAACACTTCTGCTACAATGGTAAAAGGCTTAACAGGCAATTGGGAAAGCTCCCGTGCAGGATATGCCCTGAGTCTACTGACAGATGAACTTGCACTGCATCATATCCAACACAAGATCAGCAATGCTATCATTTATGGAACATGCAAATTTTTTAAAAGGAAAAATGGATGTGATTTCTCTTTTAGCATTATTTGTTTGCTAGCCTTAATTCTATAGTGACATCTTAACAACCATCAACCATTCACATTAATCTTGGTGCAGGGAAGCTAGGCCTGTTTCCATCTTGGAAAGAAGATGGAAGAGCTTGTCAGACAAACTCAATCACAGCCTTAAAAACAATCCTCAAATGGTAAGGAGGAAGGGTAACTTTCAATAATTTTACATGGTTTATTTCTGTTTTTCAAAATACTGGATAATAGGATGTTGTTACTTTAAAAAAAAAAACTCCAACCATTTATACAAGTCTTGCTCCATCTGCACAGTGTTATTTTGCTGCTACAGGCCTTGTGCTATTGCATACATACGCGGAATTGCACAAAGCACATTTTCTTTCTCCCACCTACATTGCTGGATCCAAACCATGATCATCACAATCAACACTTATGCATTTCATTTCAAGTGTTTAAAGAATTTCATAATCACTGCCCTTCCAAGAACCTTTTAACATAGATGGTTGTTGCAGATTTTCCGGGCTGTATAGCCATGGTCTTGGCATTGTAGTTCCTGATGTTTCGCCAGCAGCTGTGACTGGCATCTTCAGAGGTGTAGCACCAAAAGACAGAGATCTCTCAGTGTGTGCTACACCTCTGAAGATGCCAGTCACAGCTGCTGGCGAAACGTCAGGAACTACAATGCCAAGACCACGGCTATACAGTCCGGAAAATCCACAACAACCATCGTTCTCCAGCCGTGAAAGCCTTCGACAATACATCTTTTAACATAGATTAATATTAATAATTTGGGGCCCTAAAAGCAGCACCAACATATGCTTCCCCCCCTATCTCCATGCTCAAAAAGCCTTTTTGTGTTAAACTTCTAAGGTTCAGATTGCTGTTAAAGGCATACTAAGCATGGGACAAGTTTCACAGATTTACAGTGAACCCCTAAGTAGTCCAGCGGGCTTGGATTGGAGTAACTCTGTTTAGAATTGCCACGTCAGTCTGTTGCAGCAAAACCAAACAAGCGTCCTGTGATATGAAAGCCTTTTTAAAAAGAGTTGTGGCATAACCTTTCGTGGTCTAGAACCCACATTCTCAGAAAGAGAGCACGGAGCCCAAGTTGGCAGACATGGGAGAAAATGTCCACAGAGCCAAATCGCCATAAAGTACAAAACCGTGGCCGCTTTAGTGGGCGACTTTCGGCTAGTGGATTGGCAAAGGAGATCTACTCACGGCCGAGATTTGAAACAAGAACAGACACGCACCCAGAAACGCGGCAGCTAGCCATCCGGAACTGGGTCGTCCCATGAACTGAGCAGACGAAATAAAGAAACGCGACCCTCAAATGGAAATTTTCTTCCACCGACGCTGGCAACCTGCGCTGCCTCTTCCCCATAAGAGACGGGAAAGAGACGCTCGTCTCCCTCCCGGCTGACCTGCTTACCTGACAGCTGCTATTTTTCCTTCTCCGGACATCACTTTCCCTCACCTGCCTCAGCCTTCCCCTACCGGCCGCTCCGCGCACGCGCACAGAAAGCAGCGTCAGCCCCCACCCCGGCCTCTCAGTCACGTGACACGAGCGCCTTCTGACAGGACTCAAAAGAGAGAGCCATCAAGGGCGGACCACCTCGCAGTGAGGGCTTCTCTCTTTGCCTATTTTCCTTTACTGCGCAGTCGCAATAGCTACCTCCGGGAGCAGGAGGCGGCGGCGTCTGCCGAAGAGAGCTCAGTAAAGTCACGTGCCGGAGTAGCCGTCCATGTGATCCCTCCCCCTATTGGCAGCGGTGGGCGGACGGGAAGGCGTTAGTGGCTGTGAGCCTCCGGAAGGAAGGGGCAGCGGGGCGCTTGCCGGGGTTTGGTTGCTCCGCGCAGGTGACAGGGCTGCGCGCTCTCGCCGGTTTGCCTGCGGACGAGGCAGGATGCAGAGCGTCATCAACACTGTGAAAGGGAAGGCGCTGGAGGTGGCCGAGTACCTGACGCCGGTGCTGAAGGTGAGGCACCGCCCACAAGCCCCAGGGATGGAGGACAGGCGCGTGGTTGGGCCCCCACTGAGGTAGCCCGCGAAGAGGCGTCCTTCAAGGCTCTCTTCTCCCTCAGTGGCCCTGATAGGGAAAACTGGCCCCTGCGCCCTGTAGGACCTCCGCTGGGCAAAGGAGCGCCCCTTTCCCCGCACTCATAGGCTGGCTGCTTCGGAGAGCTCCGCGGGCGCGCCGCACCTGTGCTCCCCTTGGCGGCATGTTAGAAGCCTTGTCATGCTTTACCCATCCGATGAAGCGAGCTGGTGTTCACCGAAGTCTCTGCCGCAATAACAGTGCAGTCCTATGCTGGATTGCCCTGCTTTATCTGCTGAAGTCAGTGGGTTTTGTCTGGAATGTATCTGCAGAGGATTGCACTGTAACAACACTGTCTGGGTAGAGTTGTACACTTTTAAGCCCATTGACTTCAGAGGGTTGTAACTCTAGTAGGGAACTGTTAGTCTTTAAGGCGTCCCTGGGACTTTTTAAAGCCTTTTTCCATATCCTTGAAAGGCCGTTCTGTATTCTGTGGGAGCTTCATTGAAGGGGGATGCACAGATATCTCCGTTTCTTCCTCTTCCTGCAAAGTCTCTGTTTTTTACTACACCTTTTTGTAGGGAATGCATGTTTGTGAAGTTGGGCCCGATGGATGCTGCCCTTCTCTGTCTGGAAGCCATAAACCCAGTTACTCAACCTGCTGCAGCACACTGAGTTTATTTAGGGGGTGGGGGGGATACATCATTCTTATAAAGGTCTGTAGAGTAACTCTCATATAAAGCCCTTTCAGTTGTGAGACAATCACCTTCTCCGCAATAGAGATTTTTCACACCTTTATGCCTTCTTGGAGTATCATTCATCTGAGTATCATTCACAGGACTGGAAGAATCTGTTTCCTCAGTGCCTAAAAATAGGGATGTATTAAAATGAATAACAAAATGACTGTTGGAATTTCTTGTACTGTCTGAGTAACTTTAGGAATGTCATACCAGTGTTTAGGAGATACAATATTTTAAAATGATCCTATACACAACAGGCTTTAAAAAAACATTACTGCTTATACAGTACCAAAGAAGATGTGGAGCAGACTTTTTACGGCACAAAGAGAATTCAGACTTTCTTGTTTCTAGTGCTTTTTGATAATTTAATGGGGTGCTGGGATGATGTTGTAGGTGACAGAAATCTATAATGTGCTGCAAGAGAGAGATTTTAACTAGCTTAGTAGAAAGGGGGTTTGAAAGACAGGTTTGTGCAGTAGTGGACCAGTTCCTGAACTGAGGAAATTTGAGCTGAGCCAGTATCAGAAAGTGAAGAAAAGTGAATACTGCAGCTAGAAGTTGATCGTTGTTAGGAAAGAAATGGGGTAGATTGAGAAAATTGCACTTGAAGCCACCTTAAATGTTAAGATTAATTAACAGGAAAGTTGGGGTATAATTTTTAATAAATAAATGAAATTGAAGTAGAATTTTTCTCACTGCTGAAGGCTGTTGCTGTGAAGACATTGTTATTCTGAATTTTATATTGCTGCTGGCTTTAATGAAGGGTTGAAGAGCAGAAACAGCTGTGTTTATCAGGAGTAACAATATATAATTTAATATTGTTTGCCATTAGAGTTCATTTCTTTGAAATTCCTGGTCCTATTCTGCACTCTAGCTAACTTACAACCACCCTTAAAACCACAATTGCTTATGTTTTGAGGAATATTGTTTTTAGAAATACTGGAATGCAAATTGAGCTTTGAGTGTCACTTTCTGATCTTTTATCCTTTCCTTGTCTTTCAGCAATCATGACTGTCCAATATTCAATATCTGCAAAAATGTCTTTTCTTTGCTTAGGCCTTTTCTTCAGACACAGAGGCAAATTAGTTTTTATCATGAATACTTGACTATACAAAAACCCTATAGTCAGATTATACTCTGACTATACAAAAATGCTACCCAAAACCAAAACAGGAATCTAATGGCACCTTAACAACTAACAAAGTTTATTCTAGCATAAGATTTCATTAGTCAGAGATCATTACTTAAGTGTACAAAGTTACACATGTTGCTGAAAAAGATCAAGATGGGTAGTTGTGTTTGTCTGTAGCAGTAGAAAAGAGCAAGAGACCAGTAGCACCTATAAGACTAACAAAATTTGTGGTAGGGTATGAGCTTTTGTGAGTCACAGCTCACTTTTTCAGATACTGCTAGGATATGAATCCATTGGTTCTTATATCTTGGAGAGTGGAGTGATTACAGAAGCTGAACATTCAAGGTGGCTTCAAGCCCAATTTTTTTAAATCTACCCCATTTATTTCCTAACAATGATAAACTTCTTGCTGCAGTATACACTTTTCTTCACTTTCTGATACTGGCTCAGCACACATTTCCTCAATTCAGGAACTGGTCCACTACAGAAGCACAAACCTGCTTCTGTAATCACTCCGCTCTCCAAGATATAAGGACAGATGGATTCACATTCTAGCTGTATCTGAAGAAGTGAGCTGTGACTAATGAAAGCTCATACCCTACCACAAATTTTGTTAGTCTTATAGGTATTACTGGACTCTTGCTCTTTCCTACTGATATTGTTGAGAAGGTCTTGAAAATACATGTTAGGCTTAGAGTTTGTGATTGGTCCAAGGTCACCCAGTAAGCTTGAATGGAAGAGTGGGGATTTGAACCTGGGTCTCTCAGATCCTACTCTGTTATCTAACCACTACACCTTACTGGTTCTTTTTCTAGTGACTAGCTGCTCTGGGATGCCCTGTGCAAAGCGTTAGACCCTTCAAGTTAAAAACATAGAGCTGGAAGGTACCCCAAGGGTCATCTCATCCAACCCCCTGCACAATGCAGGAAATTCACAGCCTCCTTCCCCCCCAGGTTACCACTCACAATGCCCAGAGTAAGGCAGAAAACCTCCAGGATCCCTGACAGGTCTGGTCTGGAGGAAAATTACTTCCTGGCCCCCAGGTGGTGATCTGCATTACTCTGGACACATAAGAAATGGCCATGAGAGCCGAGCACTGGCTCATCTCTTCTGCACTCTCATGGGCTGCCTAAGTTCATACTGTGTCATAGAATCAGCAATACTGACAAATGACCATCCTCTGCTTAATAGCTTCCAAAGGAGGAGAGACCACCACCTCTTGAGGAAGCCTGTTCTATTGAGGAACTGCTCTAACTGTTAGGCAGTTCTTCATAATCTTTAGCTGAAATCTCTTGGTTTAATTTTAACCTGTTGGTTCTGGTCTAATTCTCTGGGGCAATAGAAAACAACTCTCTATGGGACATTCTCTATGTGACAAATATTTGAAGAGGGCTATGATATCACCTCTCAGTCATCTCCTCTCCAGACTAAACATACTGAACTCCTTCATCTTTCCTTATATGCAAGTTCTCAGTGCATTGAAGACAACTTTGAGAAGGGAAGGTGTCTCAGTTCATGCTGAATAGAGAAAAAGAATGGGCTCCTCCCATCGATTTAAAAACATTGCTTGTTACCTTATGGGCAGTACAGCTCAAACTAAATAGATTATTACTTTAGGAGCTAATGCTTTTATGTACATTTTGTGATGAGTAAGATATTTGTTCAAGTCTGCAGAAATTACTAACTCATTTAGTAGTAATACTTTAATCACATACAGAAATCTTGAAATCCAATGAAGTGAATAGGGTTTATGTCTTCAAGGAATAGGATCATTACCTAACTTTGTGATGTTTATGAGGAAAATGGAAATAACTAGGGTTTCCAGCCTCCAGGTGGGGGTTGGAGATGTCCCGGAATTAGAGCTGGTCAGAGATCAGTTCCCCTGGAGAAGTTGGCTGTTTTGGGTGGAGGGTGGATTCTGTGACATTAAAGCTGCTGAGGTCTCTCTCCTGCCTAAACCCCATCCTCTCCAGGCTCTGCCCCCATATCTCTAGATATTTCCTGTCAGTCCTAGAAGTAACACTGCCTCTGACTTGACCTGTGCATTTCTAATTTCTCCCTTCTCTTTCCCCCTTCATTTAAAACACCTTCTGATTCTGAATTTCTTGCCGGAGTTTGATGTGGCAGGAACAGCATTTGGCACTAATTTCGTTCTTGGACACTGGAAGAGTATCCTGGAATGAAACTGAAAGAGTATCTGGAACTTCTGCAATATTTGGAAGTACCTTTCTGATCAGTTGCAAGCCTTTTTGTAATATTTTTTGTCATTTTTATATCCTGTCCTTCCTTCAAGGTTTCAGGATAGCATATTCAAGGCTCTGTAACTCTTATTACACTAATCCTGTGAAGTAATAGTGTCTTGGCTGGGTGCAGAGGGAGAATTTGAACTTTTTTTTGTATCTGACTCTAAAACTTGTCACTAGTCACCATGATGATAGCATTTTTAGAGGGAGTATTTTTAAATGCTTATAAATTCCTTAATCATATGCACTTATTTTTCATATGAGTATGAACTCATATGAGAACTCCTTAAGCAGGAAACTGTCATAATTTCCTAGCATACTTGAGATTATTTAATACATCAGTATTTTGTTCAGCTCTTTAGGGGGCTGCTCTCTCTCCCACTGAATTAAACATTCATTAGACCAGGTAGCAGAGAAGATGACAAAGTTTTCCAGTTGCAATGTTTCAAAGAATGCTGAAACCATTGAATAAGCAATTTCAAAGGGGTTCTGAAAACTTGCAGCTTGGGTTGGGTCCCCCCCCCTATAAAAGACATGGGATGTTGATAGTGGTTTCAGCTTCTTAGAAATGAGTTACACTTTGTGAGGCCCCGCCCCGCCGGCCGCGCCTTCCCCGCGTCCTGCCGTCCCGGGGGTGACCACCAGGGGGAGGTTGAAGGTGCTCCCTCGGCCTCAGACTGGATAGGGGCAGTGGTTCAAGCACCAAGCTCTGCCTCCTATCTGGCGTTCTGGAATATACTCGCTCTCTCTCTGTGTCCAACCTTCCAACTAGCCGTCTCCTCCTCGGCGTCACTGGGAGCTCCCTTCTTATAGTCCCTCCTGGCTCTGCCCCCTGGCTTTCCACCAACCCTCTCCCCTGGCTCATCTGCCCTAGTCGCTAACACCTGGCTACTCCCGCCTGGTTGGTTCCCCTGCCCTTCCGTCACCCTTCCTCCCCCTGCCCTCTCTCTAGTGCCTGTTTCTTCCCTCCACCACCCTTCACCAATCCCCGGTGCCGCTTCAGACCGGGGAGCCCTCCCAGGAGCCATCCAGCCAACCCAGAGCGGGGATGTCTCGCTGGGCGTCCCTCCTTCCGCCCGCCCCATCTGGGCTTTCCCCCTCCCCGCGCTGGGCCGCGCTCGCCCCGGAGCCACCTCCCCGGGTGGCTGCGGCGGCGTCGGAGCTACTCTCCTCCGTCCGCCGCTCCCGCTTCTCTGCCGCGCGGCCGTCATCCCGCCGGGCAGCCCGCCCGGCTCCGGCCGCTCCGCGGTCGCGAGAGGCGGCCGCGGCCGCGGCCGGCCCCGCCGCGGCAACGGCGGCGCCGGGCTCAACTCTCCCGGCGGCGGCGGCGGCGGCGGCAGACCCGGCGGTTCTCGCAGCGGCGGCGGCGGGCCCCGCTGCCCCTGTGAAGGCTGCGTCGGTGGCGGCAGGTCTCGCGGCTCCCGCGGCGGCGGGGGCGCAAGCGGGAGCGCGGCCGGGAAGCCGAGGGTCGACGTCCCCTCCGAACCCTGTGCCGTGGGCTCCCAGGTAGGTTGGGGGGCTGGGCGGGGCTCGGGGGGCTGGTGGTGGGCTCCCGAGGGGGTGGGGGGTCGGGTCCAGTCCGGGGGGGGAGGGCCCACCCCGGACACACACCCCCCCTGGGGGTCGGGAGCCTCCTGGTCCGTGGAATGTTCCGGGATTCGCGACATGTAGTCCGCATTCGCATGGAGCCGTCCCGGACGGTGTCGGAGCTGGAAGCTGAAAGGGAGCAGAGAGAGGTACCACCTGAGAACCCGTGGGTTGTGGTCCTTCATGCGGGCCATCCATAGCAGGGGGGCGTGGTCCGTGACCAGGGTGAAGGGGTTGTTGGCAAGGTAAAACTGAAGTGCCCCCACTGCCCACTTCACCGCCAGGGCCTCTTTCTCTACGGTAGCGTATCTGACTTCTGCCGGTTGCAGCTTCCGGCTGATAAACAACACGGGGTACTCTTGACCGTCGACTTCCTGGGAGAGGACCGCCCCCAGCCCCACGTCGGAGGCGTCCGTGTGTACGAGGAACGGTTGCTCAAAGTCGGGGTTCCGCAACACGGGGGCCCCTGACAGGGCCCGGCGTAGGGCTTCAAAGGCACGGAGCCGGTCGGGGTCCCAGTGTATGGTAGCCGGTTGGTCCTTGCGCAGGCAGTTGGAGAGTGGGCTGGCCTGGCTGGCGAAGTGGGGTATGAATTTACTGTAGTAGCCCACCAGCCCCAAGAAGCGCCGCATCTGCCGCTTGGTTCGAGGACGGGGGCTCTGCTCCAACGTCGTGACTTTGTCGGGTACGGGGCGTAAGACCCCGCGACCCACCTGGAATCCCAAGTACGTGAGTTCCTGGAACCCGATCCGGCTCTTGCGCGGGTTGACTCGCAAGCCGGCCCCGGCTAGGGCTGCCAGGACCGCACTCAGGTGCTGTAGATGTGACGTCCAGTCCGGGCTAAAGATGATGATGTCATCTATATAGGCTCGGGCGAACCCCTGGCAGTGGGCCAGCACCTGGTCCACGAGGCGTTGAAAGGTGGCGGCGGCCCCATGCAGCCCGAAGGGCATGACTTTGAATTGGAACAGGCCTTGGGGGGTCGCGAAGGCCGTTTTCTCCCGGTCTTCGGGTGCCATGGGTATTTGCCAATACCCCTTTGTGAGGTCCAGGGCTGACAGGTAGCGCGCCGTTCCGAGTTGGTCGATCAGTACGTCAGCCCGGGGCATGGGATAGGCATCGAAGGTGGCGATGGCATTGACCTGCCGGTAGTCCACACAGAAGCGTACGGAGCCGTCCGGTTTCCCCACTAGCACAATGGGGCTCCGCCACGCACTACGAGAGGGCTCGATGACGTCGAGGCGGAGCATGTCCTCCACTTCCTTGGCCACGACTTCCCACCGTTTTAGGGGGAGTGGCCTCCAGGGGGTCCTTGCCACTTGCCCCGGGGGTGTAGGTATGTGGTGAGACAGCATAGTGGTCCGGCCCGGTCGGCAGGAGAAAAGACCTGGGTTCTGTCGGATCACTGCCCTTGCCTGCGCCCGTTGATCGTCCTGGAGGTCCGTGTCCAGGACGGGCTCCTCTTCGGCGAGTCCGCTCGGGGTCCACGGCAACTCGCCAGCGGGGAGTTCTAGGGGGTCGGGCGACAGGTTGCACTGGTGCGCCTCCGCCTCGTGCCAGGCTTTCAGGTCATTAATGTGCAGTCTCTTCCGGTGTCGGGGGCTCGGCCCGCACTGGACTTCATACGACAGGGGCCCCCGCACTTTGGTGACGGGGTAGGGTCCCCGCCACGGGGCCCCTGGGCCCGGCCCCATGACCCGATGGTGGACAAGGACCTTCGCCCCCACCTGGAATGTCCGAGCTTTGGCTCCCCGGTCGTAGTAGGCCTTCTGGGCCCGCTGGGCTTCCCGTAGATGTTCCCGGGCGGCGGCCCGACAGGTCTCCAGCCGGTCTTGGAGGTCCTGAACATACTCGGGGGCGGGTCGTCCCTCGGGGTCGGCCCTCGGGGCCCACTGCTCCCCCACCAGTCCCAGTATCCCCCGGGGTCGCCGCCCATACAGGAGCTCGAAGGGGGCATATCCCGTAGAGGCCTGGGGTGTCTCGCGGACCGCGAAGAGCAAGGGGTCTATGTACAAATCCCACTGGCGGGGGCGGTCATGGGCTAACTTGCGGATCATCGCCTTCAGAGTCTGGTTGAACCTCTCCACCAGCCCGTCGGTTTGGGGGTGGTAGACACTGGTGAAGATTTGTCGTACTTGCAGCGTACGGCACAGATGTCTGGTGAGCTGGGCCGTGAAAGGCTTCCCGCAGTCCGACAGCAGCTCCCGGGGCAATCCTACCTGAGCGAAGAATCGCAGCAGCACCCGGGCGACCCCCGGGGCCTTCATGTCGCGCAGGGGAATGGCTTCAGGGTACCGGGTAGCATAGTCCATCAGGACCAGGATGTAACGGGCTCCCCGTGGCGTCCGTGGCAACGGGCCGACGAAGTCCATGGCCACTCTGGAGAAGGGCTCCTCGATGATGGGTAGCGGGGCCAACGGGGCCCGGGCTGGACGGCGGCTGGCTTGCCGCTGGCACAGCGGGCAAGCCTGACAGTAGCGTTTGACCTCCTTGGCTAGCCCCGGCCAGAAGAAGTGGGCTTCAATCCGGGCCGCAGTGCTTCGCGCACCCTGATGGCCGCCCCAGGGGTGGTCGTGGGCGGCCTTGAGGACCTCTGGGCGGTAGGCAGTTGGGACCAACAGCTGGGCCACTTCCCCTGGTCCTCCTTTCACTAAGTGGTACCAGCGCCCTCCTACTTGGATGACCCGCGGTAGCCGTCCTGCTCGGCGGGGATCAAGGACCCGTCCCTCACTTACCGCGGTCATCCGGCGTAGGCTTTCCAGCGAGGGATCCTCGGCCTGGGCGGCGGCGAATCGGGGCTCGGTTCCCCATCCCCGGCGGAGTTGGGCTGGGACATCCCCGATTCCATTCTCCTCCGGGTGTCCCTCGGCGTCTCCTTCGTCGTCCCCGACCATGACCTCCCCAACTTCCTCCAGATCCGGGGGAAGGGCCGTCTTCATGGCGGGGCGGAAGTGGGGGGAATCCCTCCCCAGCAAGACTGGGTAGGGGAGAGCCTGTACCCGGGCCAAGGGCGTCTCGCAGGTCTGGCCCCGGTACGTCACTGGGGCCAAGACGACGGGGCATTCCTCCACATGGTTGTGGACACAGGCGATGACGGCCTGACGGACCACCGGGAGGTCTGCGGGCAGGAGGTGGGAGCGGATCATTGACACGGAGCTCCCGCTGTCGAGGAGTGCCGTCAACTTCCTACCCATCACCGAGACCAAGACAAGCATAGGGGGAGGCCGGGGGGCCCGGCTCGTTGCGGGCAGGGCCGTGTCCCAGCCCAGGTCGCACTCCATGAGGGGGCATTCTCTTTTCCAGTGCCCCCGTTGCCCGCAGGTGAAGCACGGCCCTTTGTCTCCCGGCTCCCTAGCTGAGCTGCCGGGCTTAGGCGTAGCGGGGGTTACGGGCGGCGGGAGAGCTAGTCGGGGCCCGGCCGAGGGTCCTCCGGTTGCTCGATTCAGCGGGGCAGGGGCGGGGTGCCGGGGTCCCGCCCGCGCCCGTCCCCCCTTTTCGCCTGTGCTGCGGCTCCCGTCGCTGCCGGGGCGGGGCTCCGGCTTCCCAGGCTCCCGGGGCTCCACGGCCATCACGTTTTCCCACAGCGTGGTGGCTTCTTTCAGGGTGGCGGGCTTATTATAGGCCACCCAGTTTCGAGCCCGCGTCGGAATCACCTGGAGCAGCTGCTCGAGGACCACTTGGTCAGCAATCCTCCGGCCGTCATCCGAGGTGGGCTTCAGCCAGTGGTAGGCGGCATCCTGGAGATTGGCCACCAGGGTGCGAGGCCGGTCAGTCTTCTGGAAGGCGATGGACCGGAACTTCTGCCGGTAAGTCTCCGGGATGATTTCGTAGCGATCCAATATCGCCTCCTTAAGCCTCGCGTAGTCCGCGCTTTCGGCCTTGGGAAGGGCCTTCAGGGCGGCCTGCGCCTCCCCCGTAAGGTAAGGCCCGATGATGAAGGCCCACTGGCCCGGTGCCCACCCTGCCGCCTCGGCGGTACGCTCGAAGGCCTCCAAGAACGCATCCACGTCATCCTCCGGGCCTAGCTTAGCGAGGTGGAACGGCGGCCTGGGGTTGGGTCCGGCGCCTCCGGCGGCCCCGGCCCCGGCGCCAGCCAACGCCTGTTGAAGGTTCTGGATGAGGTTTGCCTGGGCGTCCTGCTGCTGACGCGCGAGAGCGGCTTGCGCATCCAGTTGCTGTTGGGCCACCTCCTTCAATAGTTGCCCCTGGTGCTCGGCTAGCCACTGGCCAAACTGCGTGAGATCCATCGTGGAGCCTGCAGTCTCGGCAGGGGTCTCCACACTCGCCGCTTTCAACACCGCCGGGCGCAGGAGGGGTCGGGGGCTGCTCCAGCCGGCTGGAGTGGGCAGGTGCGGGCGCGGGTGCCTCACGGGGCTGCCAGTGCCTGCATTCTCCACCAGTTTGTGAGGCCCCGCCCCGCCCCGCCGGCCGCGCCTTCCCCGCGTCCTGCCGTCCCGGGGGTGACCACCAGGGGGAGGTTGAAGGTGCTCCCTCGGCCTCAGACTGGATAGGGGCAGTGGTTCAAGCACCAAGCTCTGCCTCCTATCTGGCGTTCTGGAATATACTCGCTCTCTCTCTGTGTCCAACCTTCCAACTAGCCGTCTCCTCCTCGGCGTCACTGGGAGCTCCCTTCTTATAGTCCCTCCTGGCTCTGCCCCCTGGCTTTCCACCAACCCTCTCCCCTGGCTCATCTGCCCTAGTCGCTAACACCTGGCTACTCCCGCCTGGTTGGTTCCCCTGCCCTTCCGTCACCCTTCCTCCCCCTGCCCTCTCTCTAGTGCCTGTTTCTTCCCTCCACCACCCTTCACCAATCCCCGGTGCCGCTTCAGACCGGGGAGCCCTCCCAGGAGCCATCCAGCCAACCCAGAGCGGGGATGTCTCGCTGGGCGTCCCTCCTTCCGCCCGCCCCATCTGGGCTTTCCCCCTCCCCGCGCTGGGCCGCGCTCGCCCCGGAGCCACCTCCTCGGGTGGCTGCGGCGGCGTCGGAGCTACTCTCCTCCGTCCGCCGCTCCCGCTTCTCTGCCGCGCGGCCGTCATCCCGCCGGGCAGCCCGCCCGGCTCCGGCCGCTCCGCGGTCGCGAGAGGCGGCCGCGGCCGCGGCCGGCCCCGCCGCGGCAACGGCGGCGCCGGGCTCAACTCTCCCGGCGGCGGCGGCGGCGGCGGCAGACCCGGCGGTTCTCGCAGCGGCGGCGGCGGGCCCCGCTGCCCCTGTGAAGGCTGCGTCGGTGGCGGCAGGTCTCGCGGCTCCCGCGGTGGCGGGGGCGCAAGCGGGAGCGCGGCCGGGAAGCCGAGGGTCGACGTCCCCTCCGAACCCTGTGCCGTGGGCTCCCAGGTAGGTTGGGGGGCTGGGCGGGGCTCGGGGGGCTGGTGGTGGGGCTCCCGAGGGGGTGGGGGGTCGGGTCCAGTCCGGGGGGGGAGGGCCCACCCCGGACAACTTTCTCTATGGCAGGTATGTTTTGATTGTATGGTTTTTTGGATCAGCTTTTCTTCAACTCTGTATTTGCTAATGTTATGTCTTTGTAAACTTATGTTTATTTACCCTATGTCATTGTTAATGAAATTGTCCTTGATACTGACTGTACTAATCTCACACTGTGTAGTCTACCTTGAGTCTCAGTGAGAAAGGTGGGCCATTAAATGACATAGATAAATAAAATAAAAATTAGAATCTGTTCAGAAAGCGTAGGTGGCAGCTAGTGTCACTACTTTTTCTCAAATGTGTGCAGATACCTTAATGTCTTTAATCTTCTTTATGGTAGGAATCCAAGTTTAAAGAAACTGGAGTGATCACTCCTGAAGAGGTAGGTGTTCAATTGTTCACCTGTTATTTCTGAGTAGCGTTTGAAAGCTGTAAAAACAGGAAGTTCTTTTAGAAGGGTATGTTAGTTCCTGTTACTACTCCTGTCGCTACAAATTATGATTGGGACAAGATGCTTTAGTTTAGCTAAAATAAATGAAACACTTACTAGGAAAAGCTGGTCAAAATTATAAAAGCATTGAATAACTTTTTTATCTCCCCTATGCATGCAATCCTACATATGCTTACCTGATAAGAAATTCTATTGAACGTAATAGGATCAGCCTCATTATAAATATGCACAGGATTGGGCTATAAAACAAAGCCATACTATACTGCTGTGAGCAAAGAAGTCTGTAAAAGGAAATATGCAGATATTACAAAATGCTAGTCTGTTTTTCACATATTAAGTGTTTGGCAACAGCATGCCCTAGAATTATCTGGTACCAGTCAGTACATAAATATGTGTAATTTCCCAGGCATTTCTCCTCTGTCTTATCAATAGGCTGTTTTTCAGTTCTCTACTGGTGCTCTCTTTATATAAAATGAGGAATTATAATGTGACTTTCACTATTAGTCAAGCTGTGGTCTTTGTTTCTAAATTTGTACATGTGCATTGCTTTCTAGTTTGCATTGAGATATAACAGACTTCTTCAGCCTGTGTGATCTGCCAGGAATAGGACCCAACTTGTTTGAAGGGCCTTTGGGAAATTAACATTAATTTAACTGTTAGTATAAACCTGAGACAAAAAGCTACAATCCACAGAGAAGCTGGGGTGATCGTAAATGGAAGAAGTAAATTTGAGAAAAGATTAGTTACTCAGTCAAAAATAAATGTCACAAAATGGGAGGCGCAGAATTGATGTTTTTAATGGCAGTTGATCTCTCACAAATGTGTTTTCTTATGACTGTGGTAGATCTATGCAAAAGTGCATCAATTTGTACTTTCCATGCATTCCTTTTGCCGCTCAGGCTCCAACCTTATGCCTTTCAGCTTGTGAATTCTTATCAAAAGAAAACCAAACTTAAAAACGTTCCGGTTCAAATTATGTTTTTTATAAAATTGATAAGTAACGAAAAGTAACTTGCTGAAATGGGAGAGTAGCATTTCACAATATTTTTGTCCCTCACGAAAGGAACCCATGTCTTGGCAAAAAGTATGAAACTATCCAAGGGGCTGAATCAGAAGGAGATGGAATGTGTTCTCATTGCCAAGGCAGTCAGGCTATGTTCCCTCTCACTGGGATGCACATTTGGTTGAACACCCAAATGTGAAGAAATGTCTGCCTGCTTGCCTAAGCAACAGCAATGTTCTCCTCTGCCCGTCGCTCCACAGCAGCTGCTTAAGGAAACAGTGAACGCAATGGCTGCAAGAGAGTATGAAAGGACAGTTGAGGAGGATTGCAGACTTTTTCAGGCCCCTCAAAATGGCATACTTTTTGTAGGAAAATAGAATTTCACAAATAGTTGACACTGTTCAAGTAGATAGTTATGGCCAAATAATCTGAAGTCGTTGCATGAATGCCAAAGGAGAAGCAGATCTACTGTAAATATTTATTAACATTAAATTAATGGCAGATTTTGTAGGTTCCTTTTGATTGAATCAATCTGCAGTTGTCTAGTACTGAGTCAGCTGAGGTTTTTATTCCTTTTTCATGCTGGCCTAGCAAGTGTATGTAAGTTTTCTAACTTGTCTGCTACTATTACTTGCCTGCTTCACTGTGGGTCCTTGCAGCTTTGAAAATTAAGCCACAGCTTTCATTGGTGGCAGTCTGTTGATGCTGTTATCTTAATTCATCTATAGAAATGGCAAGATCTAATGATTAAAGGCCGCAGTTGTGCCAGATAGCTTATTGCTGTTAACTAACTTTTTTTCTGATGCCATGTGGGAGATAGTGTTATGAAAGATGGTGTCCGCCTAATGATTTGGGGCAGAACTGAGAAAGTGATTATACATCATTTATCAAGGCAGTTATCGCTGCAATCAACAAGAAAGAAAGCACTTCTTAAAAAACAAAGTTTAGAAATGACAATTTATGGTGGTGACTATCGAATGCATGGCTCCATTGGCACTCATGGCTGTGTCTTGAAGCATATTCTGTGGATATCCCTTGAATATTTGCTAAGCAAGGACCACCTATCCCACTTGGTTTGTATATAGTCCCATTAACTGAATCTAGTAGGTGCAACCCCAGTTTACAGGGTCACAAGCAAAGAAGTCATTAGGTTAGGAAGATTATTATGCTGGTGCTAATCAACTTGGGTTGCATGTTATTCATGATGATTAAGCTACTTAGGTTGGTGCAGCTCTGTATATATCATATAAATTTGGTAACATTCTGCTCTTTTGCATTTGACAGTTTGTAGCAGCTGGAGACCATCTAGTTCACCACTGTCCTACTTGGCAATGGTAAGTTAAGATTCTACAGGATGCTCATCAGAAGAGCACTCAGTTGGTGATCTTATATGTTAAGGAAAATACATAGGAGTCTCCCATAATGCATATGAAGTAAAATGGGCACGCCCCTCCCTTCCTGTTAAGAAGCAGGAGGGATCCCTGGGTTTTACTACTTGTGCTTCTTGTGCTCCTTACTCAGCATTGGATTTCTGGCTTTTGAGTAGACATTGAGAAAAAAGTTTGCTGCATTGGCTCTGTGTGCTGCATGAAGTACAATAACCTCTTCCTAATGTTGTGCGTGAGTTGTCTTGACAAATATTTTGATTTAATATGTACTGCACTAATTGGTCAAAAGTTTTGCATTCATTACAATTTAGTGCTTAAAGGAAGACATTTAACTCACAACCAGATGCTATGAGCACCTGAAATTGTGCTAGATATATCATATTGCTTGTGCATTTGTACTGGCTCTATTGCCATTATAGCCAAATTACCTTTGTCATAATTAAATAATTAGAAACCGGCTAATATTCTTGCATGTATCTAATGAAGTCCACAAAAGCTTATGAATTAATATGTGTTAGTGTTGAAGGCACCACAAGACTCCATTTTACATTTGCTGCAGCAGACTATCATGAGTACCTGGCACGTTATTTAATCCAGATGATTAATCATGTATAAACTGCTAAAATGAATATTTTTTTGTAATAGAAGCTGTAGTAATTTTATCTTGTACATGTAGCAAGAATATTCAAAAGCAAATACTAAGAATACCAGCATAGGATCTTCTCTATGACCTATTAACATTATTAGGTAATCATTGCATGTGGATACCCTATCCTAAAATCATTGTGATTTTTATAACAGTGGCTGATTCCACATAAGGGTTTTTCGTGTGGTGGTCATGTTGCCAGTGTGATTGTTGCTCGTTCATGCTTGCATTAGAGATTACACATGGCACAGGATAATTCAGTTTTTCACCCTTGTTAGCTATGATTTCCCTTTCATACCAGTTGCAGATTACAGTGCCCCCCCAGCCCTGTTGTTCTGCTGCTGTCATAATTCTCCATTTGCCATTTAGATATTTTGGCATGTGCATAGTGCAATTCTATATTCTTTTTTCAAGAAGCGCATTTGCAAAATGCTTTTCCAGAATAACATGATACTAGTAATGCTAATTGCTGGAAGCACTAGGTGTCCCGTTGTGATCATCTACATTGAGAGAACTAAGTTGTCTCCTATTGCTTGGAGAAAGGGAAGAAAGCGCTTCAGGAAATTTTCAAATACTAACAGTGAGAGCAGAGAAAAACACTTGCCTCTCGAATTGTGATAATATAGTATCCCCACTGTGACATTGCCTGACCCTCCCCCAAATAAAAAAAAAATTCCTTTTTGTTGGTCACCAGAAACCAAGGCATTTCACAATAAAAACACAGAGGAAGGGAGTGCAGGGGGCATTTTCTTTCATTTAAACACAAGACATACCTTCTCTTCCAGACACATGTAATAGGAACATGGGAAATACTGTTTTTAGGGTTTTTTAAAGGAGTTTTTAGCAGGGGAAAATGTGCTGTTCATGATTTGTGTAGGAATGGAGGACAACGTTGTTTAGAAACAAATGAACAAAAATGCATGCTAGAGTTGCTGAGATGGAGAAAAACCTCTATGTGGAATTGGCCAGTGATAATCCTATAAAGTACCAGTTAGTGTACAAAGCTTTGAGCTGCTCTCTTTACTGCCAGCTCATACCTTTGTCCCTTTTTCCTATAAGCCCTCCATATTTGGTTGGATTTTTTTCACCTTTTGTTTCTTTAAAGCAGTGGCCTGTGGCAGGGCACTTTCAAAAACACATGTGACACAGATTGATAAATCTGTGAATCAAAGAAAATAATCAAATATTTCATTGGGCTGGGCATGTCCTTGCTTTAAGATGCTCCAATGTAGATTTTTAGATCCCTACGGCAGTATTGTTTGTTTTAATTTTATTGGAAACATAGTAATACTGTAGAAAGCATAATTTGATTTCTTGTTGTCTATAGATTGTCACAGTCTTATTTTGTATCTCAAAGGGCTACAGGAGAAGAATTAAAGGTCAAGGCTTATCTCCCAACAGACAAACAGTTTTTGGTCACTAAAAATGGTAAGTATCTAGCATTAGTTTGTAATTGTGACTGAACATATACTAGCTGTGAGCCTCCAAAAGTGTGCACCAAAAAAGTTTGACATCATCTGCATTTTAGAGTAACGGTGTGAACTTTTGAGAATCTCTGGCACTTCTAATAGTTATCTGACAAAAATAAATAAATAACTTGCTATTGTGTCATAATTTTCATATTATTATTCTAGATGTGGTCTCACTGTACCTTGTGCAAGGATGCCAGCACTTCTAGCCTTACTAGAAATGCCTCGCCATAATTCCACTAAAATTATATCCAGGAGCTAGTCACCCTCTGCAGCATTAGTATACTAGCAGCTCATATTCCCTTCATAATTAAACAATAGAACCTCTTCTTTTTCAGCTAATGTTTCCCTTGCCAGTAACAGAAATGTATTAATGTTCAGAGCCGTGCGCTTACGTTTTATACTACAGAATTTTATTTTATTTTATTTATTTATTTTGTTTTTTTATAGTATTGATGTATGCATTATATCCACATACAATCTATACTTCATGTACATATACATATAGAATAAATTTAACTATCCATACATCCGATACAGACTACAGAATTTTATTTTCTTTGCAGTACTCAATTCATCCTGTATAAATACTGCAGTCGTTGTGTATCTTTACAGTATCTGCCCCCATCTTGATGATACCCTACAAATACCAAACCGTGACCAGCTAACTGAACTTAAGTAAAACGTTACTAAACTTAAATATACCAAAAGTGAAAAACAAACTTTATTGAGCTTCTTCACATTACTCTACATGCAGCAGTTAGCTATCCAAGCTCCAAATACTGGTGAAGAACATGTGCTTTCCCAACCGAAGAAGGGAAGAACACACAATCCTCCCAGCAAAACACTTGCTGCCAGAGTAAACAAAAATATTTATGTATTGTCGAAGGCTTTCACGGCCGGAGAACGATGGTTGTTGTGGGTTTTCCGGGCTGTATTGCCGTGGTCTTGGCATTGTAGTTCCTGACGTTTCGCCAGCAGCTGTGGCTGGCATCTTCAGAGGTGTAGCACCAAAAGACAGAGATCTCTCAGTGTCACTGTGACACCGAGAGATCTCTGTCTTTTGGTGCTACACCTCTGAAGATGCCAGCCACAGCTGCTGGCGAAACGTCAGGAACTACAATGCCAAAACCACGGCAATACAGCCCGGAAAACCCACAACAACCATCAATAAAGTTTGTTTTTCACTTTTGGTATATTTAAGTTTAGTAACGTTTTACTTAAGTTCAGTTAGCTGGTCATGGTTTGGTATTTGTAGGGTAGCTTTTTCCGTGTCTCTCTCAACTGTTTGGTTGCCCATCTTGATGATGTCAGCAAATTCCATCAGTTGTTGTTGTTGTTGTTGTTTACCTTTCTAACTCACCTTTCCCGCACGTGGGCTCAGGGCAAGGTACAGCAGTTATAAAAACACAATAAAATATTAAAAACAATTCATAAAACAACAGTTCATCATAAAATCAACAAACAGATAATAACTGTCCCAAGATGGGGTCAATTTCAGATTCCTACCCATCAGCATACAGGGGGAGGGAAGTGGACAGATAATGTACTGCAACCCATACATGGGTCAGCTAATGAATGGGCCCTACATAGCCCTGTGCTGTACCCCTACATTGGGCAGCAGCCGTCGGACACTGTATAACCCCACACTTACTGGGAGACTGGTGGGAGGTTCAGTGAGGATCTCATGCTGGCCTCAACCATACACCTGGTGGAACATCTCCATCTTACAGGCCTGCCAAAGTGATAGAAGATCCTGATGGGCCCGGGTGTTCTCAGACAGAGAGTTCCACGAGGTTGGGGCCAGGACTGAAAAGGCCCTGGCCCTGGTGGAGCCCAACCGAGCCTCCCTGGGGCCAGGGACCGCCAGCAGGTGTTTTCCAGCTGATCAGAGCGTTCTCCAGGGCACATACGGGGAGAGGCAGTACCTTAGGTATGCTGGTCCCAGTCCGTTTAGGGCTTTATAGGTCAAAACCAGCGCCTTGAACCATATCTGGAATTCCACAGAGAGCCAGTGGAGCTGCTGCAGAATTGGTGTAATATGTGTCCTATAAGGAACACCCGTCAAAACACGTGCAGCAGTATTCTGGACCTGCTGTAGTTTCCGGATCATACCCAAGGGCATCCCTGCGTAGAGCGAGTTACAGTAATCCAACCTGGAGGTGACCATGGCATGGATCACTGTCATTAGGTCCTGGGCTGAGAGATAGGGGACTAGCTGCCTGGCCTGCCGAAGATGGAAGAAAGCAGCCTGGGCAACCGTCGCAATCTGGGCCTCTGTAGATAAGGAGGAATCCAGGATCACGCCCAAACTCCTGACTGATAGTACGGGCACAAGTGGTCCCCCCCCCACAAAGGCCAGGAGATGGATCCCCTTCTCTGACAGCCCACGGCCGAAGTACAGGACCTCCATCTTCATGGGATTCAACTTCAGCCTGCTCTGTGCCACCTATCCAGACACGGCCTCCAAAGCTCTCAACAGGGCATCGGGGCAGAGTCAGGTCGATGGTCCATCAGCAGATACAACTGGGTGTCATCCGCATATTGATGACATCCCAGTCCAAACCTCTGCACCAGCTGGGCGAGGGGGCGTATATAAAGATTGAACAGCAGGGGAGAGAGTATCGCCCCCTGAGGGACACCACACACCAAAGGCTGGTGTGTGGACAACCTCTCCCCCAGCACCACCCTCTGTCCCCAACCATGGAGAAAAGGAACAAGCCACTGCAAGGCTGTCCCTCAAATCCCCATGTCGGTGAAGCGGTGGGCCAACAACTCATGGTCGACCATGTCAAATGCCGCTGAAAGGTCTAACAAAATCAGCAGCGCTGACCCACCACAATGCAGGTGCCTACAGAGGTCGTCCATGAGGGCAACTAACACTGTCTCCGTCCTATGGCCTGGACGGAAACCAGACTGGTATGGGTCCAGGACAGAGGTCTCATCTAGGAAAACCACCTTTCCCAGAAATGGGAGATTCGATACTGGATGGTAACTGGGCGGGTCAGTGGGGTCATTCCCTAATGAAATAGTGTTCAGTATTAGCACCTGAGGAATGGTTACTAGTTTCTTTTCTTGTCCCTTTCTTTGCTTGGCCCTTATTTCCATTAATCGGTGTTGTCTTACATTGCTTGTGCTGGCACTGATCTTCTCTTCATTAAGAAGCACATCAAAGCTATTCCTGTATGGCACTAAATCCAATGTATTTTTTAATTTCACATAGATGTTTGCCCTTCGTGCTTGTAACCTGTGAAAATGCAGTTCCTACCATTTCCTAGATGCTTCAATATACTGCTGTTTAAATTAACTTGAAAAGTGTGTTCTTCAGTGATAGATTGAACAGCATTAAAAATCTCAGTTCCACAAGGCAGTATGGTTTATTTGATTAAGTTTAGGCTTATGTGAAAAATTTTGAAGTGTGTACAGATTGGCAATCAGTACTTTGAAAAGATCCAGGACTCCAGGTTCCAAAATTTTTTGTAAGACTCCAGTTGATTTTGTGTGTGTGATCTGCTATGTGCTCTTTGTAGTGCCATGCTACAAGCGATGTAAACAGATGGAGTACTCCGATGAACTGGAAGCCATTATAGAAGAAGACGACGGTGATGGAGGATGGGTAGACACATTTCACAATGCAGGTATTTTAGTTCCTTTGTTTGTTAAGCTTGAAAGAACAGGCATCCAGACTGCAGTTCCTGTCAGATCACCTAATGTATTTCAAAAGTGCTCTAAAGTATATAAATGTGGCAGACTCGGATCATCTTTAAGCTTACTTTTCCTTACTGAATCTGAATCTTTAATAACTTTAAGCAGCTACTGAATATTCTGAATCACAGGTGCTGTCAATGGTAGCAAGTTTCTTCTTAGTTCTGATAGCATCTGTTTTCTTAATAGGTGTTACAGGAGTAATGGAATCTGTTAAGGAAATCACGCTGGAAAGCAAGGTATTAGCTTGTGCATTTTTTACTTATATGCGAGGAGGCTAAATCTAGTAAAAAGCTCAACATGCACATTTGTTGAAGTTGTCTCTGTCCTTAAAAACCAGTATTGTTTGTTTTTTGCTTCCGACAAATTGTGACAGTAAGTAGGAGCTTGCTATTACCTACAGCAGTAAACTTGCAGCATGTCTTTTTATTGAGGATCGGACTGTTCTATGGATTTATCTCAACATCAGTAATCTCTTTAAAGTTCCCAGGTGTGAAACTGTGATAATTATATATAGTTAGTTCTAAAATAGAAACCTTGAGCAAGGTGAAAGTCCAGAGAACATTTTAGCATCTTGGGTTTGGTACTACAGTGAATGCTCATTGCAGTGCAGGAATCTTAAGGTTATGTAGCACATTGCATAGATATGTGTTCATGTTTCACATGTTGCTGAGAAGCTCTGTGAAATGATAATGGTAAGATACTTTTTCTCCCTTGTGTTCAAAGGATAGTGTAAAATTGCCAGAACACTCAGGAGCCTGTGAAGATGAGGAGGAGGAGGAGGGAGAGGCAGCTGATATGGAAGGTAATAATCTATTGTGAACGAGGCATACTTCACTAGAAGAAACTTCTGTTAGTTATGTCACTAGAATACAGTGTTCTTGCCTGAATGCACTGCAACATGGATATCTTATTTTCTGAAATATTCAGTCCAGCACTATGTATACTCTTCACTGATGTTAATCAGGTACGTGAAAGTTGTCTTAAGGCTGAGAAGGATCAGTTACTCCTCTTGTCTTCTGTGGACAAGATAAGTAATGGTATCAAACTGTGTCTGAAAAGATTTAGACTCCTTCTTAGAAAGAATTTTGTAACTGTAAGAACGCAGTTGGGTAAGGTGATTGTAATGGAAACTCTAAAGCAGGCTAGATGATAATTGGGTGGAATTAGGGCAGGGCGATTGACTGCAAAAGCCTGTTACCTAGTGTTCATGTAGTCTGTGGAGTGTTGGGTTTGAATGAAGAGGATCTGATTCAGATATCTGATTGTGTTGATGCTCTTTTGGTGGCCTTAGGCAAGTAATTCTGTCTCAGCTTAACCTGCCTCACAGAGTCAAACATGTTGCAGTCACTCTGAGCTCACTGTAGTAAGCAGCCTCTTTCTGAAACAAAGATTAATAAATAAATAAATGCAATAGTAATTGGAGCTAAGGAATTTATTTAATTTAAAACACTTAGTGTTGGCTTTCCACCCAGCTGAAAGCCCCCCAATGCTGAAACAATCAAACATTAACATCAGCTTTAAAACACTCACAAAACAAAAATTAAACAAACATGAATGAGCGTTGTTGAGGGAGTGCCAGACAAAACAGAAAAGTCTTTACTGCCTGGCAGAAGATAGTGGTGGTGGTAGGGTCAGGCAAATCTCCTTGGGGAGGGAATTCCATAGTTTTGGTGCCACAACCAAGAAGGCCTTCCCTTCTCATCTCAGGTGATGGGAGCTCCCAAAGCAAGGCCCCTGAATATGACCATAGTGGTCAGATAGAATCATATGCAGTAGGAATTCCTTAAAGTATACTGGCTCCAGGCCATATAGGGCTTTAAAAGCCAGTTCTAGCACCTTGAATTGGGCCTGGAGGCAAATTGGGATCATAGAGGCCAAGTGGACAGGCAACAGTTCATCATCACCACCCTCTGAAACATACTTTCCAGATAGGACTAAACCCACCACAAGAAGTTGTCTTCTAGTCCTAACCCTGATGCTGAGAGATCCAGGAGAATCAACAAGGTCACACTGCATCTATCTGTCTCCCGGTGAAGGTCATCTACCCTGGTGACCAAGGCCATATCAGTCCCATAACCAGGCCTGAAAGCATATTTAAAAGGATCTAAACAATCCACTTCAACCAGGAGTTCCTGGAGTTGTCTGACAGCTACTTGTTCAGTCACCTTGCTGATTAATGGTACATTTGAGATTGGACGGCAGTTGTTCAACTCGCCTGGGTTTTGAGACTGGACGGTAGTTGTTCAGCTCTCCTGGGCTCAGTGTAGGTTTCTTTAGGAAGTGGACACACCACTGTCTGTTTCAAGGTAAGTGTGACCACTCACACACAGGGAGGAATGTATTATGCCCTGGACCCAGTCAGCCAGCCCCTGCCCAAGAGATTTATACAACTTGGGGGGCAAGGGCCATACGTGCAGGTGGTAGATCTCAGACTTCCAAGAATCTTGTTCCCATCCTCGGACTGAATATACTGAAAAATATCCCATACAATTAGACCAGCCACCGCCATGGACAAAACTGCAAACTAGTTATAGTGATCTACCACTTCCTGTAGTCTGGATCCCAATAGGTCTGGGTTGGAAGAGTTCTGCAGGCTTATACTATGTAGATACAATGGTGGCACCGAAGTATAATTTCTTTGTTGTTATCACCACAGAGTAGACTATACTACTGTGTATTGTCTTTTGCTGTAAGTATGCTCCTACTGGATAGTTCCACATCACGTAATATGTCATGTTAATCTGCTTATGTTTCGGTTCAGCTGTGTATCTGATCTCTGCTTGTTTTCAGATTTCTGCAATCCTTACATTGTGTGTATTGAATGTCCCAGCTGTTGATTGTGTTGACCTACACTGTATAATCTCCTTTGAGTCTCAATGAGACAGGCAGACTATAAGTAACACAAACAGATAAAAATAAATAGAAAGAAACTCTATCCATGTCTTGACAAATTTCATGAATCTTTCTCCACTGTTGCTGTAGCCATCTCCCCTGTCTTTTCATAGCCTGCAGCCTCTCAGTAAACCAAGGGGGTACTTGGGTTGTTGAGGGGGTGCCTAGGAGCAATAGTGCCAATGTTCATAGTAATTTCCTCATTCATAGGCCAACCAGCCATCAGCAGGAGTGCCAGCCATATCAATAGGGAAATTCCCTAGAGTAAACTGAAAACCATTTGGATCTCTCTGACTCTGGGGGCAGATCACCTTAATCAGTCTCCCACCCCTGCAGAGTCTTGGCATCCCTGTAAGTCTAAACTACAGCAGGTAGTGATCCATCCATGGCAAAGGACGGTCTTCAGTTCCTCTACCTGCAGATCACTTTCTTCCTGCCCAGAACAAAAAACTGATGAAAAGTGTGACTCACGTGATTTGTGAGGTCCGTTATTACTTGAGACAGGCTCATGGTTGTCATGGAGACCAAGATATCCTGAGCTGCTCCCAACAACATAGTCTCAGAATGGATGAAGTCCCAGGACAGCCAGCCTAGGGGTCCTCATTCCCACCCCCAAGACTACCTCTGCCTGCTCAGTAGGGAGGGGTTGGAAGTATACTGACAGAATCTCAATCCTGTCTTGCAGTCCAACCACTAGGTATGCACTCTCAAAACCAGAAAATCCTATCTGGTTCAGTGGTAGAGCATTTGCATGGCATGAGAAGGTTCTAGGTTTGATACTCAGCCTCTCCAGTGGAAAGGATCAGGGAGTAGGTGATATGAAAGTCTTCTGCCTGAGACCCTGGAGAGCTGCTGCTGATCCGGGCAGAAAGTACTGACCTTGTTAGACCAGTGTTCTGATTCAGTATAAGGAAGCGTTCATGTGTCCATGCATCAATGCTTTTAACACTTAACTATGAAACAATCCTTAGGCATACATATATTTCTCTACAAGTGACATGAAGGTATCCAACTGTTTTCGTTTTTTGTATTTTTTCTTTGTTTTAATGCAATTGATTACTTTTAGTACGTCAGAATTTTTCATCAACCATTCCCTCTTAGTGCATGTGGTTTTAGTCTTCCAGTATCTTTCATATGCTAACAAATATAAAACTACTTCTTGATATATTTTTGGAATAGTTCTTATGTAATTCAGGATAAAGACTTCCAATTTTAATGTAACTTTTATCTTTCAAGTTCTTCAATAGTTTTATATGTCGTTTTCAAGAAACATTTTGTTCTGCAGCAGATGTGTCATGGGGTTCTCTTTACTGGCTCTTCAGAACCAACTTTTACCAGATACACGCATTTCCAGTTTTGATAATCTGCAAGGAGGAGGAGCCTTTCTCGGGGGTTGTTATTAATGGTTCATGTTCATTCATGGCTCTCTTTACCCTCCAGTTCCTCAACGGGGAAGTTAAAAAGCTTTTAAATTAAGGATAATTAAAAACTGGGACAATTTTCTTATTTTTAATACAATTCAATTCAAATACCTTTAATGGCATGCAATATTTTTAATACAAACATCCTCTATACTGCTGTAGTGCTAATTACCAAAGATAAGGGCAAGCTGAAGCAAGGAACAGAAAATAAAAAATAATGCTTGCCCGTACTTAATTTTGAAATTATTTTTGCATAGACAAAAATATTTGATACGGTCCTAAATGTTACACAAAACATTACTCTACAAAATACTCCTTTACAGGAAAGCAATACCAATCCTACTGTGAATCAGTTTTTGTATCTCTTGAGCTCCTTTTCTGAAGTTCCTGTATGTCCCAGGCTCTTCATTTCACCCTAACCTGTGCTTTCTTCTATTCCACCTTGGCTGCTTTGCCTTCTGGGATTTTTCTCCGCACTCAGCCAGTTCTAACTCTTTCTGTTAATACCACACTACATAGACCGTTGATGAGCATTCTATGACAATTCAGCATAGCAGGGAATGGGTGGTCAAGAAAACAACTGAAAACTAGTTTTTAACATGAAGTGTCTGTTCCTAATTTAAAAAAAAAAACCCTCAAGTGGTCTGTTCTTTGGGCATTCAGGGAAGGGACAGATTAACAACAAAAAACCAACTTCAATAGGCTTTTTGTTTTTCAGAATATGAAGAAAGTGGGCTGTTGGAGACTGATGAGGTGAGTCTATCATGTTCATTTCTAATTCCTCAATAATGCTGCTTTTGATTTCACCTGTGTTTTACGTAGCAGAAATTGGCTCAAGGACTAAGTTAAAATACCATTATCTGAATGAGGTAGGAAGGGTGGGATAGGCAACATCTGACTGTTTTCAGCTGCTAACTTGATTCTTAAATCTTGAGCAGGCAACACTTGATACAAGGAAAATTGTAGAAGCTACCAAGGCTAAAGGTGATGCGGGAGAGGAAGAAGCTATTCTGCAAACCAGGACTTATGACCTCTATATCACGTATGACAAATACTACCAGACACCAAGGCTTTGGTTGTTTGGATATGATGAGGTACACCATCTTTTGAAATTACTCAGATCCTGTCAGTTAGATGAACTGTTAATAGGTTGCATTTAAGGATCTCAGGCAAGAGGTCAAACAAAAGATTGCAGCAAAGGTTGTGCAAACATTTGGAAATAAATGTACTCCAGCCTTCTGTAACCTGTTCATAAATCACTTTTGTAATGACCTTTTCCCTTAATGAGTAATAAGCCTGTTTCTTGTGTTCTAATCACCTGACTCTGGAGACTACAACTTATTTCTGCACTTAAGAGTATTTCTGATGTGTATTTGCAGGATTTTTTAATGTGCGCTGCTCTCCTATGTATACAGAATGTGCCTTTTTTTAATGCTCATTACTGAAATTAAGGGCTTTAGTTGTGTGTTCCTGTGTGTGGTGCTGGGGAGGACTGTGGATGTGGTAAGTGCATGCCCATAGCTACGCTTGGAAATGGCTCATGTGTTAGAGAGGCTTGTAAAGTAGATGTGTAAGGGGCTTGTGTATCTGCTTTCCAACTTCCTCTAATGTGTGAAGCATAGATTCAAGACCTCCCATGGTGAGACCACTGTGCTTTTTGAGTAATAAGTGAGACCAAGTACATAGTACAGTGTGAAAAACGTTCTTGGAGACATAAGCTGCTCTTAAGTCCTGCTTATACTGTTCCCTGTGCAGTGCCTTTGATCTTGTTATGCTCAAAACTGCAAAGTTCTTTCATTTCATTTTTTTTTTGCTCTGGTGCCTATTTGAGTTCATGGAAAAGAATGAAAGAAATAAAAGAACTGTATGATGAAGATTTCTTCTAGAAGTTGGGCTTTTAAAAAATCTTTACTACGGTAATTTAAACCAAGAAAAACTGTGTTGAGCATAACATCTGCACTTTAGATGTTGCATACTTCTGCTTCTAAAACATTTTGAAGGGAGCCTGTTCATTTGCCATTTCTGCCTTGGAGTCCATTTCCTCCCTTTCACATTGCTTCTATTTAATGAAGTGTTGCCTTCAGGGCAGGAAGCTTGTTCTTTTACCAAAAGCTGAGATTGGGATACTGACTTCTTTGTCTAAAGCCACATTCTCTTCTTGTGAAGCACTTGGACTAGAGGAGTTGTGGATCATGTGCAGCCCTAAATGTGGCCTCCCAGCCATTGTGTTGGGTTTAAGAGACTTGGGCTCATCTATAAAACAAATGAAAATGAATCTGCCTGCTTTGGGGGAAAAAGTGGTATAGGAGACTGGCAGAGCAAGTTCATATACTTCATGATGATGAAATGATGTTTTGCTTTGCTGATACTTTTTTTTAAGTGAAGAAGAGTCTAGGCTACTTATATTGTCTTTTTATTTCTATCCTTTCCAGCAACGGCAGCCGTTAACTGTAGAACACATGTATGAAGATATTAGTCAAGATCATGTCAAAAAAACTGTGACTATTGAAAACCACCCCCACCTTCCTCCACCTCCAATGTGTTCAGTTCATCCATGCAGGTATTTTTTTATGCTTTAATTTACATGCTTGATGAGAAATGTTTACTTGGGCTGTTTAGGTGAAACGAGTGATCTTTTATTTATGTTTGGCAGCTTTCTATCCTGCAGTCTACATAGTCATTTCTGTTTGTGACATCACCCCCCGCCCCTCAATTCAAGCTGTTTTCTTCTCTTCTGACAGGATTTTTTGTAAAATTCTACTTGTACAATAACTGGCCTCTGCTCTATGTTCAAAACACACAACACTTCATGTATTTTGAAATCCCCTGTGACGTTAAACACTCCAGGGTTCCAATCAGCCCAAACTGATTTTTCTGGTTTTCTTTCATTTTTTCACATTATCTCCAGAAGGTGGCAGATGCTTCCAGGACAGTTAAGAATAGTTTGCCTTCTTTCCACAGCAGAATGAATAAAGGTTCCAGCTCTTCTTTAAACACACTTGCTCTCAACGGTATCTGTGTGCACAGCATGTCATGCACTGGCGTCCTTTCAGTCTTCATTCTAAAGTCCTATCATTCATGCTGACTTTTTCTGAAATGCTTCCTCTTAATAGTAATTGTATGCCATCAAGTTGCAGCCAACTCATGGCAACTCCAAGACCATGGAATTTTTAAGGCAAGAGATGAGCAGAGGCGGTTTGTCATTGACTTCCTTTGTATAACAACCCCTGTCTTTCTTTATGGTTTCCCATCCAAGTATTAACTGTGGCTGACCCTGCTTAGGTTCCAGGCTCTGAGACTGGGCTATTCATGCTGCTGCTTCTCTCTAGAGTATCTAATTTCTGAACAACTGAATGTTACATTTAATGATTGGGAAACAAGCTTTCTGAAGGATTCTGGGCTGATTCTATTCTTTTAGGAAGAGTACTTGTGGAAAGTGTGGCTAATTCCACACACATTGGATAATGCACTTTCAATGCACTTTATCAATCGTTTGAGGTGGATTATTTGTTCCGCACACAAAAAAATCTGTTCCAAATGATCTATAAAGAGGATTGGAAGTGCATTACCCAACGTGTGTGGAATCACTCATTATGGACCTCTGCTTTGTGGGTCCACTTCTGTGTTTTGCTGTGAAGTCTGACTTCCAGTATTAGAATGAGGCAATAGCTTCCCACCTAAGTTTAGCATTAGAAATTATCTAGGTCTCTTTCCGAGGGCTGCAGCAACAATCGATGTTGCTGTACTGAAGTTAGGTAAAATTCTGAATATGTTCAGGATCTGTGCAAAGGGGGAAGAGGGATGTTTATTATCTGGTAAAGGAGCAGTCCTGGATAGCTGCTTCCTGTTGCTTTGCATAGAATGACTGCTTATCTCCTAGCAATGAAATGGTTCTCCACTAATCACTTTTGCAGCTGTTCTGTGTTTGAGATTGCACAATCCTGTTTTTTTGGTAGCAGTTTCCAGAGAGTGACAGCGTTATGTCAATCATACATTTTATTGCATCGGGTCCCTGCAGTTCCCCGTAAAGACAAAACTTAGTACAGGAGAAATACATGAAAATGTCCATCATTACACCCATTATCTCCAGCACAGCATTTTCCCTCATAAATATAGATTCTCAGCAGCTTTCATGATTACTGCTGTCAAATATGTTGCATATTAGTCTTTTAAAGAAGTTCTCTGAACCTCTGTAAAATTCAAAAGTTTACTGACAAGTTCATGTCTAAGCCTCTCTTTTTATCTAATTGACACTGGAGTAGATAAAGTTCTTCTAATTAACTTTATCCACTAATACAAAGATGCTCGTCATCGCTATATGGAGTATTCCTGTATTTCAGGTCTAAAACTGTTGGGGGTAGTTGATTAGATCCTATAATGCATGACTTCTGACAAATAATTCTAGCTGTGATTGGTTATGTAATAATAGTACCATTGTGGAAACATTGCATATTGCTTTTTTTGCCATCTGCAAATTGGAAGTAAATTTTCACTTTGACCCGTTTCTTGGCCTGGTCTTTATCACTCTGATCAACCTGTGGCCACTCAGTGCAGTTAATGAGGAGTAGCTGGGGCTTCGTCTGTCTTGCAGCCTCTACCCCCCCACCCATTTTTTTGCTCCAGCACCATGGAGAGGGGAGAGAAAGCCCAAGTGGTTTGGGGTGAGGCGGCAAAGTGAGAAGGGTGCTGCAGGCAACTGGACCTGGCTAGTAGGAATGGACAGAAGCTGGGGAGGGAGGTGGGTGAGATTCTTTGTTCCCTGTGAACCCCATCCTGTCCCCTTGTTCTTACATAACTTGCTTGGGAAAGCTTCACTTTTTGAACCGTTTGTTGACTGACTTAGAATATTTATCCTGTCTTAAATGTCAACGATGTTGGAAAAACATCCTGTTGCTTTCTTAGGTACTCTTCAGTGCATGATTTTGTGAACCTACAAAGCTCTCATAATTCTGTATGAGCCAGTTGTGACTCCTGACTTGGTCATGTGGATGTTTTTGTTGTAAATATTTAGTCTCGGTGCTTTAGTCTTTTAGCTCTTAAATCTGTGTAACTGTGTAGGCCAGAATTGAGGCAGTCTGGTTCATTGTTCCAAAGTATCTGAAACGGTTTTTGCTGAAACCTGAAATGCCCATCATATCTGAAAGTGGTTTTGTAATGTTCATGTTTATGATGTGTTTACAGTCAGATTTGTTCAGAAAATAACTTATTCTAGAGGAATTTGAGGTTTTATCTTCTAATCCAGTTTTAAAACCTGAAAGAATTTTCTGTGACAAAAAACTGATGCTTCAGTACAACTTCTTTATTAAAGTAGGAAAAATCTTTTATTCTGATGTAAGCTTTCTTTAATCAAGAATTTGCTATGTACTATATCTGAAATTTGGAAATTTTGTACCTCTTCATTTTTGCCCCTAATGCTTAATTCAGGGAAATATTTCGCAAGTTGGCTGGCTGTTCAGTTCTGTGTTAGGGCTGAGCTGCTTGTTCTGCGGGGATATTTTTTCTATGTTGTTTGCACTCCTATTTCTTTGACTACAAAACAGAGCACGAAAAATACCATTGCGGATCTGATTTCTCGTCACCCAGACATTAGCCATAGTTGGTTGCACCAACAATTCAAACCCTTTTTAAAAGTCCTTGCTAGTTTCTACTTCTGAAAATACCCATAAATGAATGGATTAATTTTGCCTTAAGCAAATGGATTAATTTTAGTGAATTATGGAAGAATGTTTATATTGTTTTCAGGCATGCAGAAGTGATGAAGAAAATAATTGAAACTGTGGCAGAAGGTGGGGGAGAACTCGGAGTCCATATGTATCCTTTTTATTGAATTGGTGGGTAGGTTTTAGAAAAAGGTAAATGGTTTGAGATTTCTTGTCTGATTTTTCAAATTGTGTCCTGGTGAAATATAAGATATTAGCATTCCCAAATCTTCTCCTGCTCATCTAACCCAGTCTACAGTGATTTTCACATACTTTTTCCTCGTTAGTTTTTCTGTGGCTGCCTATTCAGTGGAGTGTCAATAGGGTTTCCCCATTTTTCGCTGCCCCAGCCCCATGGCTGCTTAACCCCACCCCCCAGAAGAGGGCTTTAAAAATGGATACCACTAGATTGCAATAGCATTATTATGGTGATTTCCCAGTTTCCAACTTGTATTTTTAAAACTTTTGATTGATAGCCCTTTTGATTGTGACTTTGTCAGGTGAAAAGTACAAGCTATAACAAAAAAGGATTAGAGGGTTTTTAAAAATGAAAGTTAGGAACTTGTATGTTAATGATAAATTCATCTCATGTCACAGCAATCTAGTGAATAATAAGTTTATGGTTGTAGCTGTAGGCCATAACATTCCAGCATATACACCAATATATAACAATATACCACAATACAAGGGTTGAAACATTATTACATTTTACATTATTACATCTTGAGCTGGTCGAAGACTGTAACAGTAAAACTGAACTGAACATATAGATAGAACGTAAAAGTTTAAAACTAAGGTGATGAAAAATAAATACAGCAAAAAACCCGAAGAAAATGCAATGACATAAAATTACAATTTGGCTAAAGTTCTTACAGGATTAGTGGATACTAATTTCTTCCTTATATTTATTGATAAGAAGATAAAAGTAGCTACCTTAAGGGTAACAAGAGGGATAACATCAGCCAATAAAAAAATTAATACATTCCTTATCTAACCCGATTTATTTTTAATGGACCCATAGAAGGAGCAATATAGCATGTAGTATACAATATCTTCCACCTGATTAAAATCACAGAGGTAGAAACGTTGTTCCACGGGTATTCTTTGAACTGTACGTACTCAGATGGCATAGTTTGAAAATGAGCACTAGTATACATAACGTAAGACAGGTTAATGTAACATAAGACAAGTCAGCTAAGTAATGAGAGAAGAATTTATTTTTCTTAATCCAAGAATACCACAAAGAAAATTTAGATTGTTGAGCCACACCAATATCACAAAGGTCATCTTTTTCAAAATGCCAATTATGAATTTTACTTGAGTCCCAAAGCTTTACCACCTTTAAAGAGGGCAAGAAGTATAACTGCAGAATAGGGACAGCAGATTAGACTACTGATTCCCTTCCTTATAGTACTAGAAACAAAATTTTACTATATGGTCTTTGGAAATACTATCAAGTTTCTTATAATATTTTAATAAATTCAAATGGACTCTTGTTGTAGTAGTCCAACTTCTAACCTTAAATGTGCAGCAGGATTTCTCTGAGGGAGACCCAAGATTTCCTTAAAAAGTTATTCTGGATTTGAAACTGGTCAAGTCTTTTCCTATTCCACCCCCATATTTCAGCCCCATACAAAAGCTGCATAATAACTTTGCCCTGGAATACTTTAAGAGCTGGGGGTATTAGTTGGCCGTGCTTAGGGAAAAAAGTATTTTAAAATGGCTCCCAATGTACCGCGAACAGTTGATAAATTGGCATTGAGATGTGACTGCCAAGACAGAGACCCGTGAAATACAATACCTAAAATTTAAAAAGGGGGCATTGTTCTATTTCATGAGCATTAATAATCCATCTATGCTTAGATCTAGTATTACCAAAGACTACAATTTTTGTTTTATTATAATTCTTAATACCTCTCTGTCACAATACTCAGGAAACTTAACTAACCCAATTTTGGTAAAAGTCGTAATTGCCCTACCATCTGCATACAGCATAACGAAAATTTTCTGACCAGCCAATGAAGGAGGGGAAAGAGTTCTGGGATTCCATAGCCTGGACAAAATCATTGATATAACAATTAAACAGAAAAGGGGCCAACAAACAACCTTTTTTTACACCCCTTTTTAATGGTATACAGTCCATAAGAGAGCCATATGAACCCACTCTTACCCTGACTATAAGACTGAAATGTAGTTTCTTCAGTATCCTAAAAAGCCTTCTATCAATGTTTGTTTTATCAAGTTTATTCCATAGCCTTGATTGCTCAATAGAATCAAAGGCTGAGGTGAGGTCATCAAAAGCATCGTAAAGACATCTTCTGTATTTTTGGTGTATTTCTGAATCAGGGCCTTCAGTGTCATAACAGTGATTGACTGTACTATGACCCTTATGGAAACCTGTTTGTTTAGGATTGAGAAGGTTTGAGGATTCTGCCCAGTCTTCCAGTTTGAATAAAAAGATGGCGTGTGTATAATTTAGAAGTAATGTCCAAAAGGCGAATAGAGCGATAATTGGCAGGGTCTTGCCTATTACCTTTTATATAAATAGGAATTATAATACTTTGTTTCCAATTGGAGGGAATAGTACAAGTATAGTCCATTTCTGAGAAAAGTCTAGCTAAGATTGGACACCACCAATGAACTTTAAAAGCCTCAGGTGGCATGGTATCTTCTCCTGGAGCTTTATGACAAGGTGTCAATCAGCTGACTACATTCTGAGGCTGAAACTGGATCCCAGGTTGGGAGAGGGTCCAATTCCATAACTGTATACTCAGAAAATAGCTCAGTTTGGGTATTACTATAAAGGATAAAAAAAGACAAAACCAAATTTCTTCTGGAAGAAGTGCACTAGTGTTAAAATTACTAACTTGAGTCACTAAAGCTATCAGTTCCCAAAACCTGTTATCATTTTTTGTGTGATGGAAAGACCCAACTCTTCCCACTATGTTTTGCAATAGGTGAGGGTTTTTTTCTCTTCAGGAGCTGCTTGTCTTGGGAACAGAACTGAGACAACAGTTGAACTAAATTGTCAAATCTTTCTATTCTAACTCTGCTTTGGAGTGTACATAAGGTTTCCCTCATGACGTGAGTGAACCAAGTCTTTCTTATATGGCCTTGTTTAGATTATCCAACTGTGGTTAGATAAGAATTCAACAAGGAAATAATATTTGCAAAGATATGAAAAATATCTAGGTCAAATGAGTTCATATGACTTCTCAATTCCATTAATTTCTGAGATTTGAGAAGAGCTTTAATTTTATTGTCTAAACTAACACTCCATTTAAGATGTTGTTTGTCTAAATTAAGACGTACATTATTATAATATAGCATAGATAAGAGTTTAGTAAGTGCAGAAAAAAGTATAAACTGGGGCATATGATCACTGTCTGATCTATTATGAATGTCAAAATGCTGAATCTTCAGTAAAAGTTGAAGAGACCAGGGTAGCAATCTAGTGATAGCCAGCGTAGTGCTTCCATTCCATATACCTCTGGGTTTTCCCTTGCTTTTCTGCATTCTTTCCAAAATCAGCTTTACTCTGATCTGTCTGGGAAAAAAACATTTAAAGCCTGTTAGCAACCATTTAAAAACCTGTTTCCCAACAGGATCCGAGTTGGGATATACAGCTTGTGTGTACGACCCCTACATGTTCAAATTTTAGTAGGTATTGTTGCACTCAAATGGCCTTAGTAGCTTTAGAAGTAGCATGATCTTCTTTGATCTTGCTGTGTAGTAGTATAAAATACTGTCTTCTAAAAGTGTAGAGTTAGTGGGAATTTGAATGCACTTCCAGGGGCCATAATGATAGAAATGGCTGGCAGAAAACAATCAATAGCTCCTTCAGCAAAATTCTTTTGGTGTCATTGGTAGTAATAATTAGAGCAAAGTGCTGCATAGACTTGCCTGCTTATTTTGAACTTGCTATACTACTAAGCGAGATCTTTCCCAGGAGATAAATTAGTATTGAAATTTCAAGAAGCGCATTAGTATTGAATTTCAAAAAGTGTCTTGCTTAGCCTTCCTGCATACTAGAGTTGTGAAATGATCCAGTTTGCTTTCCTTAATTTAATACTCAGGTACCTTCTAATTTTTTTGAAATTTGTACAAGCAGTCATTCCAACAATAGAATATGACTATACAAGACACTTTACGATGTAATTGTGGGGGGGGGGGGGAGAACATTTATGCTAATTATTGGTCCTAATTTTTAAAAAAGAATAACCCATATATGTGACTGACTTGTTTATCCACCATTGTATACAATTTCTGTAACGTGCCACTTCTATCAAGTTTATGCATCAAAATAAAATTCCACTACCTGCCTTACTTTTTAATAAAGACCTTTATGTGTAAAAAAAACCTCCCACAACTTTTTTATTTCTGTGCTGTGGTAGATAGAGGTGTTACAACATGTTTTTCTTTAACATACCAGTAAACTATTTTAACTGTAATTTAAAACTGTAAAGCGATTACTAACAAATGGTAAACTTTTGTTGTTCTCGGTTAAAGATCGGAGTAATTTAAAGTGGCTCTGGCTGCAATCTTAAGCATGCTTATTCGGCCAGAAGTCCAACTTAATTTGGCAAGACTTGCTTCTGAGTAATAAATAACGCTTAAGGTTGTAGATGCAGATGTAGTCAAACAAGGATGTTTGACATGTCTGTGTGACAGGTGGAAAAATGTCACACCATTTCTAAGTTGTTGCATTTCATAGTAAACCTACAAGTTATGGAAAATGTATTAGTACATACAGCACTGTCTTAATTTTTATTACATTTTTCCAGATATATTTGAATTACAAGTCTCAGCAGGTCAAGCAGAATATAAATATAAATATATACATCTTGATTCAGTGAGATAAGTAGACTATTAATAAACAAATGTCTCCAAAATTTGGTGTGGCAGGTTATACACATGCACGAAGTGACATTATGTCAACTAACATCTCCAAATCATTACGTCCAAATCTAAATTGGTACGATTGGGTCATCATCACAACTCTCCGTCTTTTTTTTTTTTACAATCTCTGCATGCTATAAAAAGCTTGCACAATTAAAAAAAACCAAGATGTAACTTATTATTCTAAAAATGGGGGGGGGGGGAGTCTTCCAAGTTTCTAAACCGGCTTGATTAGCATGACCATTTCTTAATTTTTGGTAATTTAGCAAATGTCCAAACCATGTTTACCCAAGATTCAATGTTTAAGCATTCATTCTTCTTCCACTTGTCTGCAAACAGCAATTCTGCTCTTTTAAAAAGCAAGGACTATGCTTTTATGTACTGCACTTTTGATTGTTGCAATGAACAAGATGTGGGAAGCTGGTGTGAATATGCACTCCTATGCAGGCAGCGTACTTCTGCTTACACTTTTCTTCCAATACTGAATTTCTGTTTGCAAAGATAATAGTTGCTTCTTGCCTTCAAAAGACAACAGAACCTGGTCTGTGCAATTGCTAATATGGTGCCTAAATTCTCTTTCTGTGCCTTGTTTTTTAAAAAAAAAAAATCAGTGGTTTTTCCCTTCTGCTTGATCCATGTTGCCATCTTTAAATTAGGAAATGAAATCACTCAAAGGAATGTTCAGTGCTAAGAATATTCCAGGAAACTATCTTCTTTCCTTATCCTTGCAGCTGAAAGGAAGAGGAAGAAACTGTTTTTCTCTCAGCAGCCAATGTACGTCAAAAAAACATAGATTGTCAATAATTGGAAATAATCATTTCTTTGTCTCCTTGCATGGAAGACACTTGCCAACGCTATTTCTACTATGGGAGAAAAAAATGTTAGGTTCATAAATGGGAAGCTCTGAGATTACAGCATGAGTTCCTGAAATTGACAGTGGCAATTGTTTAGTCATACCTCCCCCACAATTGATGCTTTTTCAATTAACCTTGCAGCAACTAAGTAATCTTTTCCTGTTTAGAGTTCTTTGAAGGTTCTTTGCTTGCTGTTGGTAAACATTAATTCTTTCTGTTTGCAGAACACATGAGGAAGTGAAATAACCCTTTGTGCACTGTATGCATGTTCTAAGTTTGTTAACAAAATCTATATTCTGCCTTTTTTGCCCTCATGAGAGCCACCAAATTGACTTCAGTAGTTGGGAAAATGGCAATTGTGACCAAATATTTCAGTTTTGGCCACTTCCACAATATTTTTGAGTTTGTCTAAAATCCACATTCCTGTCACCAAGCGGATAAGCAGACCAAGTCTTCAAGCTCTCAAGTGTGTGATACAGTGATATGTAGTAGTGCAAGACAGCTTCATAGTTTAATCTCTGAAGCTAAGCAATATTGGGCTTGGGTTGTTGTTAGGTCTAGGAAATTCCTTGAAGGAAGAGTAGGATGCAGAATGCTTGTTCATTTAGAAACGTTATATAGTGTTTCTCCAGAGACCTGTACATGGCAGCTCATGAGTAAAAACAATACAACAGAATCATTTAAGTCACACAATAAAAATCAAAATTAAAAGACAGCATTAAACAGCCCTCAGGGTAGAAGCAGACCATGAAACAATGTTTAAAAGTGGGAAAATCATTTAATGGTTAAAGACTGGCTGAAGAGAGATGCTTTGACCGATCACCTAAAGGACAAAGTAGGTGCCAGGTGATCCCTGAGGGCATTCCAAAGGCAGCAAGTCATCCGGAAAAAGCCCTATCTGTGGTTGCCTGTGCGCTATCCATCTCTCCTCTTTTCATAGATTTTATAGATTAAGATTTTATGTTGATTAGAGAGAAAGCATTTGATAAAATTGTTTTTTCTTACATAATCTTTATTTTTAGCCTGCTTTCCTCATGGAGACTCAGGGTGGATTACAAGATCTAAAACAATGCAGTCAAATAGCATGAGCATTCTTACAAGCCTTGCAATAGGCCTAGGACTGCAAAAATCAGATACTTTTTTGGCGCACTGTGTCAGATGTGATATATCAAGAGATGCAGCAAATGAAACTATAAAGTAGAAAAAAGAACAGAATAATACTTCTAGCAAATACATACCACACATCATGACACAGATTTCAATAATGTTCCCTTTGTAAAAGTAGCTTCCTGAACCATTCTATTGTACAATCAGCCCTAGTACATTGCACCTTCCTGCACAATGGGTAGCAAATGATAGGATAAACAGTTATCGTAGTTATAGCGGGTTTGATCCCTGACACAGCTCTGTGTAAGCAGAAGTGCAAGAAGATGACCATGGTAGCCGTTTGCATTAAGTCAAACTTAATCCCCACATGTGTTCCTCTTGCGAAAAGATACCATACAATTTATCTCTGGGCATTATAATTGAGAGGAAAACACTAGATGTCCCACAATCTTGTGCAAGCAAAACTGTGCTGAGTCCATTTATTTTTTCTCCTGCACATTGCAGGATCCAAGCTAAGTTTTTTTTAAAGGATCATTGAAGCCTTGCTCAATTTCTCATGTGGGCTATTTGATATAAATGGAACTATCTGGTTTTACTTTAAATTTTAAAAACTGTTATGCAGATGTGACAGAATTGAGCACAGGTACAAAGTAGATGGCTTCTTGCAGGGGCTATTGGTGATGGCTTGAACACCCAAGCTACAAAGCTTTATATGCATGCCAGAGCCTTTTAGAGCACCAAACTTTGTCCTCTTCAGCATAGGCATACCAAAACTGATAGGAAAAGAAAAAGAGAGATTAGAAGGGGGTGGGGAAATAGATGCTGTCCTGGGATCTGGTGCCAAGGGCATGTGCAGGCAACCTTCTTGGTATCTCAAATACACGTGTAAAGAAAATAGACCAGAAATCGTAACTTCTCTTAAAAAACCGTAATGGTTTTTCCTAATTTATTTTAATAAATAGCTTGCCATTCTCCCTGAGACCCAAGGCAGATTAGACAGTGTAAGTCAATACAATATAATCAATATCTAGGACGTTAAATGAGCAAAATACTATATGATCAACAGCTTGGACGTTCAATGAACTGATACAATAAGGTACCTCTCTCCAAACAAGTTTTTACAATTCTTTTAATTATTTTGATAGTTATCCGTACAAAACAGGTCTTCAAGTGTACTAACTTAAGGTTTTCCTCTTTATCTATGTCCTCTTTATCTACACCTCCCTCTTTATCTACACCTCCTCTTTATCTACGCCTCCCTCTTTTTAAACTAAATTGCTTTTTCGCCATAACTGGTATACCTAAAAGCTCTTATGCACAAACGTAAACCCTATCAAATTAGAAACAAGTTGAAATCTCCATTCTTCATTTGGTATAGATCTGACCTAATATGAAAGGCTGGGTGATAAAATGGTCTTTTATCTGCTCTGGGTAAGAGTTAATAGAGGGGAGCAACTAAACATCTTCTGAGTGTCAGTTCCATTATCGGAGGGCAACAGTCTGGTGACCGTGCTCCTGGAGGATGGCAATACTGCATCTATCCAAGATCAGGTTGGAGTCCACAGGCACCTTAGATATCATGAAAGGAGCTCTGACTCTCAAAAGCTTACTCTGAAAATTTCGATGATCGCTTAAGGAGCTGCTGGACTCAAATCCTACTGTTCTACAAACCAACACTACTACCCACCCAAAACTACCCTATTGGAATTTTGCACATGGCTTCGTTGGTAGTTCTTAAAAACAGGAAGTTTCATACAAGAGTATAGGCTTCCTTCAGAGGTAAATGAGAAGTTATGCCAGCCTTCCAGCTCCAAAGAGAGAAGTTAGTTCTGAAACTATTCACCAGCTTAGTTTTCATCTGATGCAATAACCTCCCAAAACTTTGAAGCTTGGGGTTGATTTAATAAAGCCAATAGCTCTGTAGAACATTCTTTAGTAACAACCCTTGTGTTAAATGCTTTTTTCAAGACATAGCTGAAAAAAATCCCTAAGCTAAGATGCCAAAGTCCAGTGATTGCATCAGTTGCTCTTTGTTAGAAAGTTGATTTCTCTTTTGGCCTTCAGCATATAACCAAAGAGCATCTTCTTAAGTGTGAAACTTTAAGCCACAACAATTTAAGCTTCTGTTCACTCCTTAAAGGGAAGTTAATAAATGTTTTGTAAGGCTGGAGATAATGGTTTCCTGCAGGAGTAGCCACCTGGCTGTCTGCAGGCCAATTCTAGCCTGAAGTCATTCTTCATCTGACACAGCGCCCCAAACAAAATAGATTGTCCTTACCAAACAAAAACCACGGTAAAAGGAAAAATGTGTCCAAGTGGTGAGTCTTAGAATGATTGTCTTGTAGTGTTGTACCTCTCTTTTTGATTTGGTGTTACATTTAGGTATGTGCAAATAATGATATGGCTGAACGTATGAAGCATTAACTGAGAAGACCTTTCCACTGAATAACACTGGAATTATTAGGAAGCCTAGTAAATCCATGCTGCAGACTACTTTGGGGAGAATAAAAAGCCCCTTGAGAATACAAGTTATCTTTGGTTTAGTAACAGAGAGAATTGGCTAAAGCTTGTATCAAGGTGGGCTCCACACATTCCTTTTGACCTGAAAGGTATCCACATGAGTTCTTGCAACTTTTCTAGTGGGCAGTGATGCGACTAAACCACCTGCTCTGCCTTGTAGAGTAGAATCTGCTTTGCAACATTTGGCCCTCTGCAGAGAAAATGCTAGAAGAAGAGTGGAGCAAGGCAAATTTCTGCAGCTGACTCTTACGTGACCCTGTCAACAGTGAGAGGGGAGGAGGAAAAGAGCAATGACCCAAGCCTCGCCAGCAGCACCACTGGCCCTTGCAACACCAGCCACAGAGGATATATTTTTCCTGGGGAAGTTGCAAGTTGCGGCAGGAAGAGCTGTACATACTTCATTTGTCTCCCAGCAGAACAGCATCAATGGGAGCTTGCACCATGTTCTTTCGCTCATGCAGGCATCTTCTCTTGATGCTCCTGGGCTTCAGCTGGTTAGGTTTAGGGATTACCACTGTGAAAGCAGCTCGGCTCCGGGAGCATTACATAGCAGCACAAGTCACCAGCTGGGGCTATGGATCCCCACCCAAGGAGCAATCCAGGTAACAATGTTGGGGGAAGATGATGAACAGTGTAGTGTCTGAATACACGAAGGAGAAGGAGCGGCACAGGCTAGTATGTCGATCATGGACAATAGGAGTTTAGTATTAATTTCAAGAGGGGAAGTGGAGCATGATTTTGTTACAGGAATTTGGGGGATTTTCTGCTGATATTTTCCTAATTATTCTCCTACATAAGTTGTTTCAATCTTTTCCCTGTCTATTCACTTTTTTTCTTCATATTGTTAAATTGGTTTACACAGAACTCAGAACTCTGTTTAACTTTAGATTTGTGAGGATTTTTGAGGACAGATGACATTTATGATAGAGAGTGCCAGTGTGGTGTAGTGGTTAGAGTATTGGACTAGGATCTGGAAGACCCAGGTTCAAATCTTCACTGCTGTGGAAGCTGGCTGGGTGACCTTTGGCCAGTCACAGACACCTCAGAGGGTTATTGTGAGGATAAAATGGAGGATAGGAGAATAATATAAGCCTCTTTGGGGTCCGTATTCTGGAAAAAGGTGGGGTATAAATGAAGTTAAATGAATTAAATAAACATTTAAACATACAACCCACCAATTCCACTTAGGTCAAATCATGAGGAAATGGTATGCTCTATTTATGACATTTCAGAAAAACAATGGAAGTGTTCTTTTATTACTAATGAGATTGTATAAATCGGATGGGATTACAATTGGGATGTGGTTGTAAGCACATTCATGCCTGTCTTGAAAGATTTATGCTTGAGCTCTTAATAGGAATGGGGAAACTATTGCAGTTTAAGAACTCCATACATGCCTTGGGGAAGGAGATAACTACATTAGGGAAGAAAGATCAGGCATTTTTCCTGCTGCTCTTAAATTTTGTGGCTTATAGAATCTGATACCACAATTCATTGACTCGGTGAGATGGTAAATCAAGGGCATGTACATAACACTTTGTATTCAGTTGGAAGAGGCTATACAATTACATGTTGGTATTGGTGTTTAGGCCCAAACTACATGTTACATTTAACATGAGATCCCAATGGGGACTGGCAGCAGGATGCCAGCAGCAAGTTCCTTATGGGAACATAGTTCTAAAACACCATAAGGACTAGATTTGGATCAGGACCATAGATGGGAAAGAGGAGCTCCGGCCTTCTAATCCACACCATTTTCCCCACCTAAAATTCCCAAGGGCAGCTGCATGTGCAAGCATTCAGTGCATATGGAGCCCCCACGTCCATGAAGCAAATAATGGTCCTGGAGCCATTTTGGGCCAGGGGTCCCCCCCCTTCCTCACACTGTGGCCCCAATCTGAACTGGGCTGCTGCAGCACTATGGAATTGAATTCCCACAGAGATCTCACAACTGCCCTATGGTTGCAAGTTTTCATGGTGACTACATGTTAAATGTAACATAGTTTGGAACAGGGTTTTATTATGCTCAGGAATGGATTTTCTGGTCTGCTAGTGAGACTGATTTTCTATCCTCCCCTGTGGACATCAATAATAGTTCAAGATTGATATCTTTATGAAAAGAGAGGATGAAAACCTGAATGCTGAATGTTTTGGGCTATAGAATACAGGATGCAGTCTTGCACTGCCGTATAGAGGCAGAATGATATGGAGCATCAACCATAAAAGTGTAACCCTCTCTATGAAGTCACTGGGCATGCAGTCGCTGTGCCACTCCATCCCTAATTAATGCCTACCTGCTTCTCTTGAGGAAACTGAGTGTCTGGAGATGAACAAACAACTGGGAGCCCCCGGGTAACATGTAGTGGTGCCTCCAACTGATACAAATTGAACAGCTCCTTCACACAACAGTGCCACATTTAACATCAAAATGGACTAATGAGGTGGATTGTAAAATAACAGCTTTGGCTAACTCTACTCTTCTCTCTGGATGTACAAGATTACAACCGGAAGTCTAGAATCCAGAATTGAGTTCCTCCTTCCCATTTCATTTTAAAACAGAGCAAATTTCTAGCCCATATGGTTTCTGAATAAAACTTGGTCATGTTGTGGCAGTTTCCCATGCTTTCTTACTGTTGTTTACATCTCTGACTGAATCCAACCATCTCTGACTGAATCTGACCTAAAATTAGAATACAAAATCGCAAATTCTAAAATATAGCCTTAGAAATGCTACAAAATATGCAACTGGAAGAAAATATACAAATTAATTTCTACAATTATGCCTAATTTATATAGTAGTAGATTTTTAAATACATCTCCCTTTCTCCCATGTAAGTGATTTTATATGACAAAATCCTTTCTGTTGCAGATTACCAAATTCAGGACCTCTATTCAACAAAATTGTCTACAGAGAGTATGAAGCAGATTTCCAAAAAGAAAAACCAATAGATGCTCTATCAGGTAAATGGAGCATTATTTTCAGAAATTGTTTTTCAACAATGTAACCTCCCTATTGTTGTGAAGCCAACAGTTTTAAACCTGTGTATTGATTATATGTTTAGCTTGATTATATGTTTAGCTTCAAACAAAAATGCTTTCCCAGAATATTAATCAGAAACTACAGTTCAGTACTCTTTGTATATACATTTGTATATAAAGTTCAGTGATCTTTGTATATAAATTGAAATAAAATGCCTGTCCTGCCTTCAGGCTTACACAGAAGGATCAAACTACGTCTTCTATTTCCCCACCTCGTTCTCCATCTTGAAAAAGCAATCCCAGGACCAACATTTGTAAAACAAAAATTTATTTCAAGATGAATGTAGGAAAAAAACATGTTGTATGGTTTAATCCAAGAAGTTAAAGTACGTATTATGCAGGATATATGTGATCAACTCTCCCAAGGGTTAAAGGTAAAGGTAGTCCCCTGTGCAAGCACCGAGTCATTACTGACCCATAGGGGGACGTCGCATCATGGTGTTTTCTTGGCAATCTTTTTGTTATGGGCTGGTTTGCCATTGCCTTCCCCAGTCATCTACACTTTACCCCCAGGAAACTGGGTACTCATTTTACCAACCTCGGAAGGATGGAAGTCTGAGTAACCTTGAGCCGGCTACCTGAACCTGGCTTCTGCTGGGATTGAACTCAGGTCACGAACAGAGCTTGGGCTGCAGTACTGCAGCTTACCACTCTGCACCATGAGGTTATATGAATATTAAAAAGCAATTGTGAGGGGAAAGTCCAGTTTGCGTTAGGGCCATACTACTGCAGTGTGTCAGCAGGTTTACCCTTTACCCCACACCTTTCCCCCCACATAAATCCATCGTCACCAACACCATTTGAGCTGCTTTTAGCTCCAGTAAGGCCCCCCTCACCCATGTTTTATTGGTCTTTTCTGGCTGCTGCATTTAACAACAGCTTGGGTGGATATAAATTTCTGTTGGAGATCAACATATTGCAATCCCCTGTGCATAGATCACAATCTCAAACCAACTTCCTCTCCTGAATTTCTACTTTTTAATATTAAAGTAAATGGTGGGAGATCTGATTGCAGGTCACTCATGAAACATATAGAGAGACCCTAAAGATAACATGCAAGATGGGGAGGGGAAATTAGAGGAGGGAGACCATTTTGACATTGGTTTAAAGAAGTAAATATCATCATCACATATTTACACTGTGTTAGGATTTAACTGGTCTTCCCTTGTTAAATGTTCTTGCTCAGATGAAGGAGGGTGCAACATACGCATGAACCCTTAGTCCTCTGATCAATGTGGAGGCTACTGTCTTTTCCCTCACTGCTTCTGACACAAGACAGTTGTTAGCTGCAGCAAAGTTCTTTCTGGAAAAGACAAGTAAAAGGAGGTCCCTGCAAGTTTTTATTGTCTTAGTGATGGCTGAGTCCAGGTTGATTCCTTCTTACCATGATTTTCTTCCAGGGTAGAAGAGGGTGCAACCTCCCAGTGGCCCTCTGGTGAATGACAGAGAATATAAAGTGAAAGTGGTCATTCTATAGTATAATAGTACAGTATTTGATGAATGAGACTGGTACAAAATTGATAGTTGTTCAGCTGTAGTTGTCAGATTGAAGAAACTTTAAATATTATGGCCTAGACCAGCATAGGCAAGCCTGATCTTGTCAGACCTTGGAAACTAAGCAGGATCAGCCTTCTTTAGTAATTGAATGGGGAGATCTCTGAAGAAGTCCAGGGCTGCAGAGGCAGGCGATGGTAAACCACCTCTGTTAGTCTCTTGCCTTGAAAACAAGTCAGTTATGACTTGACGGCACTTCCCACCACCAGAGATATTATATGGAAGATAAATTGTCAATTGATGGCTATATGTCCATGGGGGGGGGTCATCATAGTGTGTGGTAGGAAATAGCTCTTATCTTTTAAAATGTTGATATATGGTACTTAAATTTCCTGATTTTTTGAGATCAGGTGACAAAAACTTCTGAAAATTGGCCACCTGTGAGATATCTCCCACACAGTCAATAGTAAATTGAAAATTTCTTTTTCACAGCAATGTAACTGGATGTTTTGGTGTGTCTTTCCTAGTTAATATAACCCTATCTACCAAAATGCATTACTACACAATACAAAATAGTTCTTTAGAATATGACCAGTCAAGAAAAATGGTCTGCGTAATGGTAACATGTTGGCAGAAATGTGACTGACCAAATATCCTAATGATGAGTTATCTGTCTCAAGTGGTGTGTTGCCAAACTGACTGAGATGGAGCTTCCTCCTCTTGCTTCCACATTTTTCCAGAGGGTTTGGTGCATATGGCTTTCCTTAAAGTTTCAGACATCAGAATATGCATGCAGAAGTGTGGGCAGACGTGCTTTGTAAAAACCACCTCTTCCCACGGAAATGCACAAAGATGTACGAGAATAAACCTTTACCAGGAAAATGCAAATAGGGGGTGTGGTGTACTTTTCTAAACATCTCCGTTTGAATCAGCGACTTCATGCAGCATAGTTTCAGCGGGAAGAAGAGACCTGGGTCAAATCCACATTACTCATTCTAAGTCGCATGTTGCCCGCATTCCCCACGCAATCCCGAGTGCCGGTCACATTACCTCATTAAACAGACGCATTTCATTCGCACTTCTCCCGAATATGTGGTCACAGGTTTTCAACGGGAGTTTCACGGTGGCCGTGAACGGGCCAATGCGCAATTTACATGTTTTTTTTTAAAAAACACCCCCCTTCCTGTCTCTCCGGCCGTTCCAAGAGTTCCTATTGGCTGATTCAACTTGCAAGTGCTCCATAGTCTGCAAAAGACTGTTTTTGACTTCATAGCACTGGATTTATTGATTATGCTGTTTCTGAATCAAATCTGGTAGTTTGAAAAATCATTTTGGGGTGAATTCATTCTCAGAACAGACTCGCGAAACTTCCTTTTTAACTGTTTTTTATTTTTTTATTTTATATTACTGTAATATCGAAATTACGAAATATTGAAATAATGCCATTCCAAGGAAGTGAAACTTCAGTAAAATTCAGGCACTGAACTGTCCTGCATAGGAAATGCCCACGAAAGCTTCCCACATGCTTCCAAATTTCCAAAAAAGAAATGGGAGAGAGCCATCAGTGCTGTCAGTGGGGGAAAGAGAGGCATCATTATCTTCAATGATGTTTCTTTATAAGGCAAGATCGAAAAAACGGAAAAGTGCGCTCAAAAAAATAAAAAAAAATGGGCGGGAAAAAAGGTCCTGCCCAAAAAAGCGGTTTTCAAGCGGCCGTGTGACCGGAGGGACGCGTGAGAAAGACGGATTGGAAGCAGGAATGTGAACGAAGAGGAAGAAATCACGGATTGGAGGCAAACGGAAGATATCGGATAAACATGCGGGTAATGGGTGAATGTGGATTTGACCCTGCAGAAATTCAGATCCCTTCATGTAGCACATTCCTGCTGCATCCCAGCCTTCCTTTCTTTATCCTGTGACGACCTGATAAAATAAAAACAGTGAACACTGACTCATTTTAATGGTTGCTTCTAAAAAGCTATGCAGATTCCTACCACATGAATTGAGTGGATGGTTCTATCAACAGATGTAACATCACAAGCTGTAAGACTCTTTGCTTTTAAGTTACTATGGTAGAAGGTAATATATCCTGATAGCCACAGTACACATTCAGAAGTCTGATCCTCTTTGCCTCCTATATTATAATCCCATCCCAAATCAGGAGAGTTTGAATATGCTTTGCCAAAAAGTGACATTTTGATATTCAAGCTTGCTTTTGTTTAAAAAAAATTGCATCTTTGTAGGGCTTCTGGGGCCAACACTACATGCTGAAGTGGGAGATACGCTCATCATTCATTTTAAGAACATGGCGAACAAACCACTGAGCATTCATCCACAAGGCATAGCATACAACAAACAATCCGAAGGTAAGTGCTATGAGACATTCTAGTCGCACTCTATATCTGTAGATTGGAATGAAGTTTTTTTCCTGCGCCTATAATTCCAGTGTAATACTTATTTATCTCATGTTCTTAACATTTGCACAGGTAAAGTAAGAGCCTGTGAACGGCATGTGACATGTCATGTGAAAAAATAAGAAATAATACTCGCTGAGTAAGTGAATAGTTATGCCTTTTCCAGATTTTTCATATGAATCTTAAGTCCTCGCCACCAAGAACAAATTCTGGAACAACACCACATGAAAAATGTTATGGCACCCACTTGTGATATACTGATGTACTTCCTGACAGACTTCTCATAGAGAATTTAGTCTTTTAAAGTACTGAGGGTTTCTATGGTGCCACATGCTTCAAAAAGTACTTGGTTCCTTCCAAAGTATGGGCCCTGAGACAGAAGTGAGTCACATCAGTCTTGTGGAATGGTATGATATGGGTTCATATTTGTGGTGAAATTTGAATTGGTCCACTCAAACTCATCTTGAAGATCACACAGTTATTCTTAACTGTGGGGATGGTGTGACCTGTACTCGCATCATGCTAGCACTCAGACAACTGTGTCTGCATGGGCTCAGCGCTCACCACAAGGCCTGTAAGCAACTACACACTGACAAGCCTGTGAATCAACCAAATTCATACCTTGTAATAATGAGAGGACAAAATGCTTTAAGTCACAGCGATCCCTCTCACCCTGCCTACTGCTAGTTACTGCCCTCCCCCCACCCCCAAGATGTCCTTGAGTTTCACCGGTATGCAACTGAACCTATGAACAGTGGCTATGGAAGAAACACATACATGAATCCTTTAGCTTCTCATACTGCCATGTGTGAAACAGTGCACCCGGCACTGCATATTTCCTTAGTGTGAAATATGTCATTCAACCAAGTGAAAAACAATAGTCTGACTTTTATTTAAAGAATTCTTTAAAAAAAGAATCCTGGTGTTTACACAAACATTCTGACAATTAGTTTTAAGAGTGTTTGGATTTTTTTAAAACAGTGGGACGAGGCAGAGGGGAGGGGGTTTGTTCAGTTAACAAACCTATAGCAAGATAGGTTCTGCCAGTATAATGGTACAGAAGAAAGGCAGTAAGAAAATAATTAGGAAAACCACAGTCGTTCCCTGATCCCTCTGAACTTTGGATCTGATCTGGGATTGTTTGTGTACCAAGTGAACTTATGTCAATTTGCTTGCCTTGCTCATAAGCTGTTTACTTATCATTTGAATGGAATGATGATTCCTTTGTGGATTGCCTTCTGCTAGTAATAGAAGATGGTCTAGAAATAACTTATGTACCTTTCCATGGGTTTTAATAGCAGGAAAGGGGGAAGGAAGAACAGATGAAGGATTGAGCTATCTTTGATTTATTATAGAGAGACCTTATTTTCAGGTAGCCATCCCTGATAAACCGCCCTCCCCATTTAGTCCATAGTATGTCTCTTGGGGAGGTTTTTAATACAGTACATTATACTTGTGCTAGAGTGTAGAGATATTATTCAACCTCTGCATACAAGAGCATTCTGTTTTCTTCTGGAAAATGTTGGACATGAGCAGGGGTCATTTCATAGAAAAAGAGCTGCAGGAACTCATTAGCATAACTCATTAGCATACGCCATGCCCCTTGACCAGGCCAAAATGGCCGGGATTCAGCTGCTGTCAGAGGGGGGGAGCATTCCCCCACTTGGCAGTGGCCCAATCAGGGCCGTTTTGGCCCCAATCCAGGCCGAAAGGGGCTCAAAATGGCCATTTTGGGCATGTTTTGGCCTTGACCAAGCCCAAAACAGCCTGGATTGGGTCAGTGCCAGGCAGGGGAGGGGTTTCCCGTCAGGCACTGACCGAATCCTGGCGGTTTTGGCCCTGATCCCGGCCAAAACAGGCCCCAAACAGCCATTTGGGGCCCATTTGGGCCTGGATCAAGGCTGAAACAGCCCGGACCAAGTCAGTTCCACACAGGGGAGGATTCCTCCACCCAGCACCGACCCGATCCCAACTGTTCCGGCCCCGATCCCAGTGGCAAAGGGGGCTCAATGGCCAAAAATGGCTATTTTGGGCCCGGATTGGGGCTGAAATGGCTGGAACCAGGTCAGTGCCAGGCAGGGGAGGCTTCCCCCCTGGCACCAGCCCGATCCAGATGGTTTTGGCCCTGACCCTGGCCAAAATGGGCCCAAAATGGCTATTTGGCGCCCGTTTGGGCCAGAATCGAGGCCAAAACGGCAGGGACCAGGTCAGTGCCAGGTCAGGGAGGTTTCCCTCTCCTGGCACCAACCCAATCCGGACAGTTTCGGCCCCGATCCAGACCGAAACGGGCCCAAATTGCTATTTTAGGCCTGTTTTGGCCTGGATCTGGGCCTAAATGGCCGGGATCAGGTTGGTTTGGGGTGTGGGAGGCTTCCCCCTCCCAGCACCAATCCAATCTGGATGGTTTGGGCCCTGATCTGGGCCAAAAGGGGCCCAAAATGGCAAAACCCAGCCATTTTGGCCCGTTTGGGCCCTGATCGGGGCCTAAATAGCCGGGACTGGGTCGGTGCCAGGTGGGGGAGGCTTCCCCAACTCGGCACTGACATGATCTGGATGGTGTCGGCCCTGATCTGGGCAGTTTCTGACGTGATCCAGGCCGAAACGGGCCCTAAATGGCTGAAAATGGCCATTTTGGGCCTGTTTTGGCTCGGATCGGGGCCTAAACGGCCGGGATCAAGTTGGTGCTGGGCAGGAGAGCGTTTCCCCACTTGGCACTGACCCTATCCAGGCCGTTTAGGCCCCAATTGAGGCTGTTTCAGCCCCAATCGAGGCCTAAGCGGCCTCGATTTTTCGAAGTCAGGTGGGTGGCGCCACCTGACTGTTGGGGGAACTACCGGAATGGCAGTGTGTTCCCCCTCCAAATGAGCCTTGGACATGAGAATGAGCAGCTGCCTCTCTTGAGGTTCTTTGGAAATGGCTGGACATTCACAAGCTCCCAGGGTTATACAAGTTAGAATAGCTTAAGCTCCCATATTCAAAATAATAGGTGTGGTCTAGAGAATTGTGCTCATGGAATGGGGCTTTTCCACCTCCAATTGTGACTCCATACAGCTCTCCAAAGCTGGTTAGCGGTCCCACCCGAGTGATTTACGAGTATGACAGCTAGAGAAAGGAATCCGTTGAAATGATTCCTGCCTGTACAAGAGAAAGTCTGATTTGTATCCGATCTGGTAAAGCCTCCCTCACACATTGATGTGACCTCAGGTCATGGGGAAAATTAAAAGTGGATATCCTAAGATGGGTTTACCTATAAAAAGGAAATGTGGGAAGCATGCACTCCATTATCACACCAGATTTGTTTGTTTATTTCCGGGCATCGTGTAGCCTTCCATGATGAGCGTATCCCACCTGCGGAGCTACAGTCCACTCCACAGAAAACTGAGCATCAGGACAGTGTTCATTTCAAGTTGCTGTGTCAAATATGCTGCTTCAGAAGGTCTGAGGCCCTTCCCAAACACTGTTGTCATGCGTTCGATTTTTTATGTCTCTGTTTGAAATCAGATTGATTCTCCTCCAGTAAAACTAGAATGAGATTGCATGCCATTCAGGCACACGCTCATTCAGGCAGGCAATAAATAATGTATATAAAATAAATAAAAATAAATATATGCTTTCCCATTTGGCATCAGCAAAAGAACTGCATTATAAATCTTGTCAGCACAGGAGTAGTGGAGAAAAACAACCTGAAAATGTTCACAGCTTTTATTTGCTTACACAACAATAGCAAATACATTTAGAGGCCAATTTGGGAATAAATCTCTGCACAGTATACATATACACCTCTGAACAATAAGAAGTATCCAGCTCTGTGAGAGGAGAATAAATTGATTTGTTCTCTTTTTACTGTCTGAGGAGAAATGGAAAGCAAATTCAAGCCTTCAGACTATGATGGCTCTGTGAATAACTGCAGGATTACTGTGTAGGTATGTAGAAAGAAGTGTTTGTGTGCATGTACATCATTTAAAAGTTAAATATCTTGAACTTGTGTGCATGTACATCATTTTAAAAGTTAAATATCTTGAACTGTAAAGGCATCATTGGTAAATGGAGTATGTTTATTAATATGTCCAATGTTTCCTGTTTTCGGTCTCCTTTGACTTCAGGTGCCTCATATACTGACAGAACATCGCCTACAGAGACATTAGATGATGCTGTGCCTTCAGGTCGGACGTACAAGTACATGTGGGAGATCACTGCAGAGATTGGGCCTAGAAAGGCTGACCCTCCTTGTCTCACCTATATCTACTACTCCCATGAAAATATGGTACAGGACTTCAATTCTGGTCTTATTGGTGCCCTGTTGATATGTAAAGAAGGTAATCTCATACTTTAAAGTTGATGAAAATCATGAGGTGTTAAAAATTGAGGTTTATCTGTTCTGCATTTATGTGTTTCCTGCCAATATCTAAATTAATAAATAATTTTAATATTAAAATGTCTGGCCCACCTTTCTGCTGGAAATAAGCAGATGGCTCACAGATACAACAGATCCAGAGGAGTTAGCCGTGTTAGTCTGTAGTAGCAAAATCAAAAAGAGTCCAGTAGCACCTTTAAGACTAACCAATTTTATTGCAGCATAAGATACAACAGAATCCATGAAAACAATCACAACAATATAAACTGGTGTCATAAAAACTGAGCTTTACAATAACAAAATTTCAGTTTGTACCAGTTTGTCCCAGTATCTGGGACTGGGAGCCATGGTTTCTGTTTTGGGAAATATAGCCTGAGCCCTTCCCCCCAGGTGATTTAACTTTTGTAAATTAATCAATTAATAAATGGTTTGTTAACTTTTTTTAAAATGACCTAACTTAACCAACTTATAAAAAATGCAATGCCCTTGTTTTAAGTCTTGTAGTAACTTGAGTTTTCGAGCACCCGTAAACAGACTTGGCTGTTCTTGCAGTATTAAGGACAATGGTATACAACTCGGATTTTTTTTAAAAAAGGGATTCTATTTAATAGTGTAAGTTCAGTGCTGGAGTCAGAGAATCTTCTGAAACTAATTTAGCACTAAGGTTGAAAGAAAACAAGTATGGGTATTCCTGGGAACCTCATGAAAATCCCACGTACACAGTTCTGAGCTCCTTGCAGGAAGACAGGAAACACATGTTAAGAAAGAAAGATGCAAATTAAAAGCAAACCACTTCTAAATCTTTTGCTTTTGAGTAAGACACTGAACAATAAAAAGCTGTATTATGTTACCATGGGTAACAGCCTTCCATACAGTCCTCCAAAGCTGATTAGGGGACCTGCCCAAGTAGTATAAGACAGCTAGAGAAAAAAATCCACGAGAGACTTCATTATCTCTGTCTCTATGATTTTTTTTTATGAAGTTACTTTTTGATCTGGAACACCTTTTTTTCTATTCTTCTAGGAAGCTTATATGAAAATGGGACACAGAAATTGTTTGACCGAGAATATGTGTTGATGTTTGGTGTGTTCGATGAAAGCAAAAGCTGGCAAAAAGCAACTTCCCTCATGTACACGATTAATGGTTATGCTAATGGAACTCTACCAGGTATTGCATGAACTTCTCCAATTGGCATACTGCGAAGAGCTGGGAAAGCTGAGATACAGTTGGGATAACTGATTTATATCTTTACTTTCCCATTTCTATTATCGTGGGGGGGGGGGGAATGGGATTCAAATATTTCCATGAGTACCAGTGGTTTTGAGGGGCTTGTGATGCTCTCCATAGATGAGAAACACAAGTATGTGCTTTGTACATCACAACAGATCCAAACAAATCAGAAACTGCACTTCCTTTTCAACTTTGGTATTATGTTTGTGCAGGTAGTACCATTATACAGGATTAGGACATGCTTTCCACTGCACAGCACACTATGAGGATTAGTGGTGGTAGTGTATTTAAAATATGGAGGTTGGAGGTTGTTAGGGAATTTTAGGGTACCCTACTCTCATGGGCAGAGAGCCAATGTAAAAACCAGTTTGAAGTGGTTGGATTATTCAGGAGGGCTTTCTGCTCGGGTTATAGGGCTGTGTCATAAGAAATAGCTCAAAGAGATAATTGTCGAAGGCTTTCACGGCCGGAGAACGATGGTTGTTGTGGGTTTTCCGGGCTGTATTGCCGTGGTCTTGGCATTGTAGTTCCTGACGTTTCGCCAGCAGCTGTGGCTGGCATCTTCAGAGGTGTAGCACCAAAAGACAGAGATCTCTCAGTGTCACAGTGTGGAAAAGATGTAGGTCATTGTATCTACTCAGGAGGGGTGGGGTTGAGCTGAGTCATCCTGTAAGAGTTTCCCAGGGTGTGGAATGCTAATGGCGGGAGGCTTCACTGTATCCTGAGGAGGTTCTTTTGCATATGGATTGGTACTTGATGTGCTAATCTTCTCTGCAGGGCTATTGTCAGGGATAGAATGTTTTGTTAGCCTGGTGTTTTTCAGAACTGGCAACCATGCTCGGTTCATTCTTAAGGTTTCTTCTTTCCTGTTGAAGTTTTGCTTATGCTTGTGAATTTCAATGGCTTCCCTGTGCAGTCTGACAAAGTAGTTGGAAGTGTTGTCCAGTATTTTGGTGTCCTGGAATAAGATACTGTGCCCTGTTTGAGTTAGGCTATGTTCAGCCACTGCTGATTTTTCAGGTTGTCCAAGTCTGCAGTGTCTTTCATGTTCTTTTATTCTTGTCTGGATGCTACGCTTTGTGGTCCCGATGTAAACTTGTCCACAGCTGCAGGGTATACGGTATACTCCTGCAGAGGTTAGGGGGTCTCTACTGTCTTTTGCTGATCGTAGCATCTGTTGTATTTTTCGGGTGGGTCTGAATACTGCTTGAAGGTTATGCTTTTTCATAAGCTTTCCCATCTGATCAGTAATTCCTTTGATATATGGCAAAAACACTTTTCCTGTGGGAGACTGTTTTTCTTTGGTTGTTTGATTCATCCTGGGTTTGATTGCTCTTCGGATTTCATTTCTGGAGTAGCCATTTGCCTGAAGTGCGTGGTTTAGATGATTAATTTCCTCATTGAGAAAGTGCGGCTCACATATCCGTCTTGCACGATCCACTAATGTTTTCATTATGCCTCTTTTCTGTCGGGGGTGGTGATTGGAGTTTTTGTGTAGGTACCGATCAGTATGAGTTGGTTTCCTGTAGACCTTGTGACCTAACTGAAAGTTTGCTTTGCGGATGACCCAGGTATCCAGGAATGGGAGTTTTCCCTCGATTTCTTTCTCCATGGTGAATTGTATGTTCAGGTGGATGTTGTTGAGATGATTCAAAAACCCCATCAATTCTTCCTCCCCATGGCTCCAAATGATAAATGTATCATCCACAAACCGGAACCATACACTAGGTTTGTGGGGTGCTGATTCTAGAGCTGTTTTTTCAAAATGTTCCATGTAGAAGTTTGCTATAACTGGGCTGAGTGGGCTCCCCATGGCCACCCCATCCATCTGTTCATAGAATTCGTTGTCCCATTGGAAGTAACTGGTTGTCAGGCAATGGTGGAATAAGGCTGTTAGGTCACAAGGTCTACAGTTAGGTCACAAGGTCTACAGGAAACCAACTCATACTGATCGGTACCTACACAAAAACTCCAATCACCACCCCCGACAGAAAAGAGGCATAATGAAAACATTAGTGGATCGTGCAAGACGGATATGTGAGCCGCACTTTCTCAATGAGGAAATTAATCATCTAAACCACGCACTTCAGGCAAATGGCTACTCCAGAAATGAAATCCGAAGAGCAATCAAACCCAGGATGAATCAAACAACCAAAGAAAAACAGTCTCCCACAGGAAAAGTGTTTTTGCCATATATCAAAGGAATTACTGATCAGATGGGAAAGCTTATGAAAAAGCATAACCTTCAAGCAGTATTCAGACCCACCCGAAAAATACAACAGATGCTACGATCAGCAAAAGACAGTAGAGACCCCCTAACCTCTGCAGGAGTATACCGTATACCCTGCAGCTGTGGACAAGTTTACATCGGGACCACAAAGCGTAGCATCCAGACAAGAATAAAAGAACATGAAAGACACTGCAGACTTGGACAACCTGAAAAATCAGCAGTGGCTGAACATAGCCTAACTCAAACAGGGCACAGTATCTTATTCCAGGACACCAAAATACTGGACAACACTTCCAACTACTTTGTCAGACTGCACAGGGAAGCCATTGAAATTCACAAGCATAAGCAAAACTTCAACAGGAAAGAAGAAACCTTAAGAATGAACAGAGCATGGTTGCCAGTTCTGAAAAACACCAGGCTAACAAAACATTCTATCCCTGACAATAGCCCTGCAGAGAAGATTAGCACATCAAGTACCAATCCATATGCAAAAGAACCTCCTCAGGATACAGTGAAGCCTCCCGCCATTAGCATTCCACACCCTGGGAAACTCTTACAGGATGACTCAGCTCAACCCCACCCCTCCTGAGTAGATACAATGACCTACATCTTTTCCACACTGTGACACTGAGAGATCTCTGTCTTTTGGTGCTACACCTCTGAAGATGCCAGCCACAGCTGCTGGCGAAACGTCAGGAACTACAATGCCAAGACCACGGCAATACAGCCCGGAAAACCCACAACAACCATCAAAGAGATAACGTAGTAAGGAAGGGGGACTATAGGTTATGTCATTGGGTACTGTCTGCTAAGGTATATGCGCCTACTGGGTAGTGTTCACCTAGCTAAATATGTCATGTTAGTTACCCTTTTCGTTTTCGAAAGGGTTCGTCTCTGTGTTTGGCATGATACTTGTTTTCAAATTTTCTGCTACTATTACTATTATATTTGTTCATTGGATGTCCTAACTGTTGATCATATTGTATTTTGCTCAGTGCATGTCCTAGCTGTTGATTATATTGTATTCATTTGCACTGTGTAATCTGCCTTGGGTCTCAGTGAGAAGGGCAGACTATAAATAAATAATAAATAATAAATAAATAAAGCCTCAATAATCATGTGAATAGGCATACCTTAATATAGTAGAGCTAGATGTTAAACCACAGTGCAATCCTCTGGGTTGGACCCAGACTAAATTTTCAGCTAATGGAAGAGGAGATGTAATTTTTGCCAGTTTCCCCCTCCTACTGAAGAAACTGATTTGTCCTTTAATCCATTCCTGAGGGTCTCCTGTCTCCTAGGAGCAGCATTTCTAGGAGATCAATGGGCTGAATCAGGAGGAGGGAGGGAGGCACGCAGGAAGTGCCTTATGTCTGTGGAAAATTTAGTCTGGATCCAACCCTATTGCTCTGACCCATTTCACAGTGTAATTGTGATAGGTACCATGCATAAGAAGTTTGGAAAACTCAATAAAGGCTACAGTCCTATGCAAACTTATCTGGGAGTAACCAAACAGAGCAAAGCTGGTCTTATTTCTGAGTAAATATGCCAAATGATTACACTGTAAGAGGCTCAGGTTTTCCTGCCCTTTTTAAAATGGATGAATTCTTGCTCATCCGTCCACCCTGATGACCAGTTCATATAACTTGGCATGCATGAAATGTGGGTTGAGTGGATAAATGTTCTAGACAGCCAGAGACAATTCTTAGCCAGAACCCACAGGCTGAATAGTGTGGGCCGTGTGTGTGTGTGTGTGTGTGTGTGTGTGTGTGTGTGTGTGTGTGTGTGTGTGTGTGTGTGTGTGTGTCTACTTCATGTGTTGAAGTGGTCATGGGAGTTTCCCCCATGAATTCTGATTACAGCTTAGCTTGCATGATCAATGCAAAGCCGCAAAGTAGAAGACATAAGGACATAAGAATTGTCTGGCAGGATCAGAGCAGCATTCCTTTTCCACAGGTGCCAGCCTCTGGAAGTGGGGAAAACGAAGCATGAAGGAAATAGTAATTTGATGTTGTTTGTCTCCAGTATTTAGTAATCAGAATTCTTTCTCTAAATATAAAGGTTCCCTTTAGCTATGATGGCTAATAGCTACTCATAGGCTGCTAAGCAGTGAAATAGACTTATTCTCCATGCTTCATTTAACTGTAGTAACTGTATTTGTGGTTAAATATCAGTTGAGCTGGCTACATGATGAAGCAAAACAGAATGGTTTCACTCTTTGCAATACTCTGCTCTGATCTCTTCAACTTGCAATCTCTACATGCTGGTTTGGTTATGTGAATTGGTCCTGTCTAGAATTGTAAATCATGTTTGCTTGTTACTGTTCTTTGTGAGTTAGGTGTCCTTGCCAAGGGTGGGCCCCCTGGCAAATACCAAAGTGTTTGGTCATTGCAGGTCATTTATTGAGCAGAGGACAAATAAAACTGCACTTTCCACTCTCCTGTCACTCACTCATTAAACAATGTCTTTCCACACTGCAAAGTCTAGAAGGGAATCGTATTGTGACTGACCTTGACTGATTTTTAAGATAGTTCAGCTGTTTTCTCTCTCTCTTATACTTTTTATTTCAGATTTAGAGGCCTGTGCTTACGATCGCATTAGCTGGCATTTGATAGGGATAAGCTCTGCACCAGAGATCTTCTCCATTCATTTCAATGGACAAACCCTGGAGCAAAACCGCTATAAAGTGTCAACTGTCAGCCTTGTTGCAGGGGCATCAACAACAGCAAACATGACTGTGAGCCGCACAGGAAAGTGGCTAATATCTTCTGTTGTCCAAAAACATCTCCAAGGCAAGGCGATCTTTATTAAGCAGGCAGTTGCACAACAGACCACAGGCTTGTTGTTTTCTCTTGAGTGGAGGCGGGCATACAGAACTTTTGGTTTCATCTCAGTTGTTGTGAAAGCTTTAAAGGGGAACTGCAGTTTGATTACAAAGCATCATATTCAAAGTGATAAGGATAGGGTGATGGCTGCTTAACTTAAATTAGTGTTGCTGCAGAATACTTTGTACTGTATTGTGATCTCTGTCCATCCAAAAAAAAAAAGCAGGGGGAAATCCAAACCAACCCCAAGTTCTGCAGCAACAGTGCATATTCAAAGGGAGCTGAAACTGTAAATTTGCTTCTTTTCTAGAAGTGATTGCTTTCCTGCACTTAATGAGCATGACAGCAGACAAGATAGTATATGCAGTCCCTTAAGAGGAAGTATTGTCCTCATCTAGAGACTTGGCTAACACCAATGAGAGATGATTTTGAGGTTCAGAATGCAGAACATGGGAATGAGCATAAACGTAAATTCCGCTAGAGTATGCCTCTTCGTTTCCAGTTTTATTTGGGAAATCCATTGATCTCCACATGATTTTTCTGCTGGGCAGAGTATATCTTGCTTTCAGCAGATAAAAAATGGATTGGTGTGGTGCTTGCTGTAAACTAGGCAATGCAAGGACACTGCATCTATATGCAAAGCATGATGTTGTGAGAAGTGGTACATACATACAACCGGCTTGCCATGAGCAGAGAGCTAATGTGTGCCATGATTTCAAGTGGTTACCATGTGTATTGACATGACACACCCTTCTTTTAAACCTTTTAATGCATTTTTACTTATGCTGGTCCTTCCAGATAAGAAGGAAGACCAAAAAGATTTTCCATCTCATAAATAATCAGGATTGAAATTTTTAACTAGTTTGGTCTGGCACATTCATTAATTAACTAAAGCTTTAGTCAATTTATTGTTGGAAGCCAATTTGTGCTGGCAAACAGGAATTGGGTTGAGGAACATGAAAGTTTAGGAGCACATCTTTTTACTTTTTGTGGCTACGTTGGTTCTGTTGTGACACTGTAAGAGGAATGAGAAAAATATAGATGATGGCATTTCCTCCTAACAATGATCAATAGCTTTTGTTTATTAATTTGTAATTATCTTCCATTTCTTTCAGGCACAAATCGAGGTTTTCATAAAACATTAATTTATTTAAATTAATTTTAAAAAGCAGAAGATAAATCAAATAGCCTGAGAAATTAATGCCCATGCAGAACAGCATTTGTAAAAGCTCTCCCAGTGGCTTGAGCACTAATAACAAAGCCTGTGACACTGAACACTACTTCTAGATTTATTCAGAATGTTGAAGACATGCATGATGGGATACTATGGACAAGATTTTTGTTGTTGTTTTGTTTTAGATTTTGTGTGGGCCAATATAGCTGGTTACACAGTTAAAAAAAAAAGAACAAATTGTCCTTGTTACATCTGTTTTTCAAATCAGCTGGAATGCATGGTTACCTCAGGATAGAGGACTGTGGAAATCCAGATACATTAACCAAGAAATTATCCTATAAAGAATGGCGAATGATTAAAGAATGGGAATATTTCATTGCTGCAGAAGAAGTCATCTGGGATTATGCTCCACAAATTCCTGAGAGTGTTGATAGGTAACTTGGTGAAAGTGTGAATTGTTTTGCATGCTGAGGGGTGTACTGAATCTAATCCTGTGGATTAGTACACAGTCACTTAAATACCAGCAGGCTGGTGATATGGCTTGAGAAGGAGCCAGAGCAGCAACCACAGATCTTTGGCAAACTTTGTAAATAATATCTGTTATTATTGTGAAGTAGCCTGTTGTTCCTGAATTCTTCTCTCTCTTGAGGAACACAGAGTGCAGCTGTCCATGCCTGCTAACAAGTTTCTTAGTTGCTGTAGAAATTAGTCAGGTGTGATTCAGATGCAGCAGCTAGCCGTAGTTCATCGTTACAGGAATGCACCTTGAAAATCTTTTGGTCTGCATATTCCTCCCAGCCCCTCCATCCTCCCTTTGCATGTGGCTTGGAAATTTATACTTTACAGTTCCATAGTAAACTACAGTTTATTACATCTAGACCGAAAAGGGTGGTTTGTCCTCCAAGCCAGGATTAAAATGTGGCCTGGAATCTTGGCTGGTGTCAACATACCCTAAGATATGGCAGCTGCCGGGGTCCAGGGCTTCTGGTGGGGCCCCGTTGATGGGGAAGTACATGTGGGTGGTGCAGAATGCCACCCTCAGCAGGAGCACTCACCAGCCATTGCTGTCAGGGAAAGGGCATGGATGCGATGCAGGTAACAGGTAGCTGTGGGCACAGGCTTGTGAGAAGGGGAAGGATGCACAGGTGGGGGGATATCATATGAGTGGGTAGACGTGGAAGCATGAGGGGGGGCTGGTGGTGGGCAGAAAGGAGCCTGTAGGCAAACCTCCAAAACCCAGAACTGGTGCTAGGACAAACTTACAGTTTTTGTGATTTAGACAAAATGAGAGGCTATGATTTTCTTTAGGAGTTACAACCCAGGCTGTGTGAAAGTGGAAGTGGAGGAAAGAGGCAGAGGCAGAGACAGGGATGAGGAAGTGTGTGAGCCTGAGGATTTCAGAGATTCATTCCTGTAACAAACTCTGAATTGTGTGTCCTGTATATGACAAGAAGAACCAAAGAGGGATAGAAGTGTAGGCTACATGAAAAACTGAACACACATGGCAGGACTACTCTTTAAAACTGTGGGGTAACACCATATGTCCAAAGCACCAAAACAGCAGTTTCCTTTTCCTAGCAATTTTCCGTCACCTCATTCCCATACCTTTGTACATCTGATTCACTTTTGTACATGTGAACAAAAGTTCACATATCTCTCTGAATATCTGTGTATTTCTTAAACCCCAGCTGTTCTTGTGCTTTAATATGCCTGGAACCCAGCAGGGGGAGGGGGAGCAAGCAGTTGTATATTTGGGGACATTTTGTGTAGAAAAATGGCCATTCCTCCTACTATTTAAAAATTTAAGCTTCCTGAGATGTCTTTTCATAAAAAAAGTTGGACTCTGTTATATATATGTCTGCATGTGTATATATATTTGTACCACGGTCTCCACTCAAACAGCAAGAGCAATTTGCAGTGCCATCCTAAACAAACCCTTCTAAACCCACTGACTTCAACTGACTTAGAAGGGTGTAGCTCTGCTTAGGATGGAGCTGCCAGTGTGGGAGAAGCTCATGTAGGATTACTTTCATAACACTGCTTCATTTTTGTCCAGTTGCAGAAGATGTCATCCATTTGTAGAAACAGCCATCTTCATATGGATAAGCTGCAGGGCTTTTTTTTCAGTGGGAACGTGGTGGAACGGAGTTCTGGCACCTCTTGAAAATGGTCACATGGCCAGTGGCCCCGCCCCCTGATCTCCAGACAGAGGGGAGTTTAGATTGCCTTCCGCGCCACTCAGCGCGGAGGGCAATCTAAACTCCCCTCTGTCTGGAGATCAGGGGGCGGGGCCACCGACCATGTGACCATTTTCGCCGAGGGCGATTTAACTTAAAAAAAACTCCCCCCTTGTTCCAGCTGACCCAAAGTGATGTCATTGTGCGGTCCTGAGTTCCACCACTGAGTTCCACCACCTCTTTTCCCAGAAAAAAAGCCCTCATAAGCTGCATAGAGTGCTCAGAATCCCTATGCGGTCTGTCAGGACAGGTAGACCGATTTGATAACCTGGTAAAACATACAGAAAAACCTTGTATGTTGCTCCATCCCCATGGAAGCTTATACTTGCTTCAGAGTTACTATAATGCACAAAATCATATGTCTTATATAGATATGTTGAAACAGACTTTTTCTATAGAGGCTTAGATCTCTACCAAAGAGGTTTTACTGATGTTCCCCTCCCCTTTCCCCATGTTTGAAGACAATATAAAGCCCTGTACCTGGACAATTTTTCAAATCTCATTGGCAAGAAGTACAAAAAGGCTGTTTTCAGGCAGTATAAAGATGCCAACTTCAGCAAACATACAGAAAGTACCTGGCCAAAGGACCGTGGAATTTTGGGCCCTGTTGTCAGAGCTGAGGTTAGAGACACAATAAATGTAAGTATTGAGGACCAAATGTACTTCGAAATCCCATTTCATTGAATTCATTAATTAAATGAATTTGTTGTCTTAGTTATTTTATGTGCTGTACTTTATGTACTGATGGGACTGAATTGAAGGGAGTAAAGTTGTATATATTTGGCCAGCAGATTTGAACTGGGTAAACAAGGGTCTTTGTGTGAGCATGTGTGCACATTCACCAGCCTGCCTGTTTGTTGATACCAATGATAAATAACAAGACCCGGAGTAGTAGTCATCCTATGCTGTTGTCAGGAATGGTAACTGGCTGTACTTATCTTGTATACGTTTGAGCCTTGCATAGTAATGTCACAGACTGTACCTCTTGCATTTCGCTGCCTTTTGACCCCCACTGTTTCTTTTTCGTCTCTGCCAACATATATTTGGCAGTTGAGGACAGACATCACACATCTGATGGGCTGTTGTCCAGAAAAGTCCACAGCTCAGTAATCTGTTAGTCTCCAAGGTGCCACAACACACCTTTTTGTTCTTAAATAACAAGGGCTCCACCATCTGGAATCTACATGAATGACATGCAAGAGCAACACTGCATTCTCTCAGATACAAGGACTAACATTGTGCTTTTCATTGACAGGAGTATTTGTCTGTAGAGTTTTAAACAGTGCTGTAGCCCAACCCAGCTCTAAAATCTTATGTCAAGACAGCATTGTTGCCATGCTGAACATATTTTTTTTCACATGCATTTTGAAACAGATTGTATTCAAAAATATGGCCAGTCGACCTTACAGCATTTATGTGCATGGAGTAACACTTTCAAAAGAGGCAGAAGGAGCTGTTTATCCTTCAGACTCCAAAGGTCAGTAATTTTAAATGTTGACCTAGATTTTTTCCCTGATTTATCATTGTAGAATATTTGTATGCATTACTGTGGCAGTCCCACCAAGAGGTCCCATGGGTCTTACAAAATGTTAGTCCTTTTAATAGTGTTTAAGGTCATTGTAAAGTAAGTTAATAGACATTAAAGCAGAAAGAGGCAATTAAGGAAATGATGTAGCACGAGGACATGAGAGAGAGGCCCTGAATTATAGCTTTGACTCCACTACTCGCTTGTGATGTTAGAAGTCATGTGGTATTCTGTGACTTGAAGCTAGTTCACACATTATTAGAGAAAAGATACATTAAAGCTGTATAGCAAGAAAGGGTAGAAAAAATCTAGAATCTGAACAAGATTTATGAGTAGTGTTTTCACTGTACAGAATAATTGTCTTTCATTTGCTTATATTACTGTTTCCTTTATGTTAATGTCAGAGAACACCACTCGGAGTAAAATTGTCCAACCAGGAGAAACGTATACGTACAAATGGACTGTACTTGAAACTGATGGGCCCACAGCAGAAGATGCTCAGTGTGTCACCAGATTATATCATAGTGCTGTGGATGTGACAAGGGATATTGCCTCAGGACTGATTGGACCTCTTCTGATTTGTAAAGGCAGGGCACTTGACAAGAAGGGAGTACAGGTACAGTCAAGTATTGCAAAGTTTGAAACACTGAGACACAGAAAGTGGTGGAATTTAGTGAGTGATCTGATCTTTCTCTGGCTGGAGACACTATGCATGCTAGAGCTGTAGATGGTACAATAGAGGTACTGCTGCCCATGGTGTTCACCCTCATTTCTTAGTTTCCACTAGAGATGGGCACGATCCGCATTACGAACGTAAAAAACCCACGAAAATGGCGATCGCGCGATCGTGACCTGGCGGATCGTGATCGTCCACGGTAACGATACAGCAGTTGGGAGAGACCTGGATCGTGGCATTCGGGCTCGATTCGGGAATCCAGACACTCAGGCGCCAGCAATCTATTCCCCTGGCAACGGAGCCAGGGGAATGCCTGAGCTCTGTTTGCCCTCCTTCTGTCGCCCTGGAAACCCGAATGGAAGCCCAGCTTTCCTTGATCAGCAGGGCTTCCTTCCAACCATGGAGCAGCAAAGCAGTCACAAGTTGGGAGAAGACACCCAGGGGAGGGAGGGAGAAGGGGGTGTTCTGTAGCCATGGGCACTCCAATCACATCCCTGCAAACCCTGATAGGCAGTTCTGTCGGCCAAACACAAGACGGCCAAACACAAACACAGATGCCGCCGGCATCACCCACCATTCCTGTATTGCTGGGAACACCAGGGGGCGCCCCTCCGCTTTTGCCTCCATGATCCACGATCTGGGTTCGGGAACGGGAGATGGTCATTGCTGTTTAGGAATTCGGGGTCGTGGTCTGCACCGAACCACGATCCTCTGGTTCTGTAATTTTTTTTGGTTCATGCCCATGTCTAGTTTCCACTACTGCTTCCAGTTAAAGTTGTTTTGCAGGTTTTTGAAATTCACCTGGACTCTACCCAGAGATTAATACTCCATGAGAGCTTATGCTACACAACCTTTTTTTGTTTTTGCTGCAGCAGACCAATCCAACTGGAATTAGAAATGAGGTTTATCACTATGAGTTTTATTTTCATGATCACAAGAACTAGTGTAGCATAATCTTTCGAGAGCCACAGCTGTCTTTGTTAGATGCATCTGATGAAGAGAGCTGTGGCTCTCGAAAGATTATGCTACAATAAAGTTGGTTAGTCTTACAGGTGCTACTGGACTCTTTTCTATTTTGTTACTACAGACTAACAAGGCTATCTCCTCTGGATCTAAGAATTAGTGTGGTGATGCTTTTGTACTACTGAGCCAAAATCACAGATTTGTATATGATTCTGACTTGTTGGTTGAATCAATACCAGTGAAACCCAAGATGAATAGCAATGGTAGGACTTTTGAATGCCCCGGTGGGGGGTGGGGGTGGGGGGGAGGAATCTAGTGTAACAGTTATTCAGCATTTGCAGAAGTGAATAGTGCCCCATGGGCTCAAGTCGTGAGTGAGCAGCTTGCTAGATGGCCCAGTTCTGTTACTGGTGAACTTCCATCTTCTATGCAGACAGTCACAGAGTGAGAGTAGACAGTGAACATAATGCTACTCCTTGGAACTGGTTCAAAATCTTTCTTCCTCCAGGGAGTATCTTTGCATACCTTCTGCCCATCTTAGATTTTTTTTTTTGCCATCTCAAGATGAAGAGTTCTTCATGCTGTCAGCAGCTAGGGTATGTCTTGGTGTTTTCCAGAATAAGGCTGATGTAGAGCAGCATGCCGTCTTTGCAGTGTTTGATGAAAACAAAAGCTGGTATCTGGAGGACAATATCAAGCAGTACTGCAGCGATCCCTCCACTGTTAAAAGAGATGACCCTAAATTCTACAAGTCTAATGTTATGCACAGTGAGTAGCCTCACATTGTTAGTGCTATATAAACAATGACAATGTGCACTTTTTAAAAATAGAAGGATAGTATGTTGATTTCCTATTTGTAAGCTTGATGATGTTGACTACATTTTACACCAGTTTCAAAAACACCATATAAGTTAAACAAAATGAGTTGGTAAACTGATGGAGTGTGATTCAAGGCTGCTTTAATACAACCCTTTTCTTGACGCTCTGGTATATAGTGGCAGCACCCTGTATAACTTGTAGAATAGTTTTTCTTCTGTGTGCAAAGTTAAGGCATTTTCATCCTTTTGTAATGTTAATAAAGTGAACAAGAGGCATGCTGTTGGTGAAGCTATTAAAGATACTTTTAATTGCAGCTTTTCTTTTCTTTCAGCTCTCAATGGCTACGCATCCGATAGAACAAATATCTTGGGATTTTGCCGGGATGTAATTGTTGAATGGCATCTCTCCAGTGTAGGCATCCAAGATCAGATAGTGCCTGTACATCTTTCTGGTCATACTTTTCTGAACAAAGGGAAAGATCATGATATATTAAATCTTTTCCCCATGAGTGGTGAATCAGCAACTGTGACCATGAACAATGTTGGTAAGTGACAGGACTATGCTGTTCATTTATTTACCCACAAATACGTCTTGAACCAACTTTCAAGACAGATTCATTCTGAGGACTCATCTCTCCCTGTTATTAGAGCAGAAAGGAATAGTAGTTTGACCAAGCTTTTTTCTTCTACATAGCAACACAGATGGTATACTGGACTTTGTCTGTGGAATTTAAAATAAGGGCTAATGCAGTTTGATGAGAGAATAACTTTACTTTCACTTTTCTCCTCAGGTAAACAACAGGTTTACTTGTAGCTGCCTTCAGGACAACTGCCATGATTTTGAGTTATAAATGAGTGTATGAGATTCTCATTAGTATTTTAATAATATTAATTGCCCTTATACACCACTCTTCTAGACAGATTAGTGCCCCACTCAGAGCAGTAAACAAAGTCAGTGTTATTACCCCACAATACAGCTGGAGAACTGGGACTGAGAGGAGTGGCTGATCCAAGGCCACCTACTATGCTCAGGGGATTTGAACCAGCAGAATGCTGATTTGCAGTCCAACCACTTAACCACTACACTTCCATAGTCCTATGTTGTGTGAATCAGTTCTTGTCAAGAAGCTTCTTCAAAAATCATATTTAGGATCATGATTTTGGGCAGGAGAAACACCTTTCAGACAAAGCTCTGCTGACTTTTATGGCATCTATAACATCTGATTGCTGTATGAATATTTCAAATCATATGGAACATTTCCATGCTAGCTCTAACTATTATCAGAAAGAGAATTCACTCGTGCGAATACTTGATACTTGATGCTCCAGACATTATACCCACAGCAGGGATCAGTAACCATGGAAGTGCCCTAAAATGGTATTGAAATGTGAGGTGAGCCTGGAGGTTAGCTTGCAGGTAGTTCTTCACCTGACTGCATAGCCCATCATCTCTTCAGCTGTTGGTAGTTTCTGGTTCAAGGTTATAAATGGCAAAACTGCCTTATGCTGTGTCAGGCCATCAAGCTGTCTGGTCCAGTATCAGCATGTGCAGAACTTTGCCACGAACATGCTTCTCAAGTGAACATACCTTGTTTAGACATGATCAGCTACATGTGAGGCAAGCTCTTGACTGGATTGCCTGAATGTTCCCTTGTGAACTTTGTCTCAAGTATAACACCATGTCAAGTAACTCCTTGGCCACTGCAACTTGTTATTCAAATCATTAACTTGTCTGACTTGTATAAAGAATAGATTTCTTAGCCATTTGTCTTCTCTTTGCACGCACCTGCATAGTCAGATACACCCTTTCAATGACCATCATCAGATTAAATGCATTCACTGCTTTTTACACCTGTGCAATCAGTGGCATCTATTCAAGAAGAGATTACAAAGAACTGAATGCATGATTAGCTGGGTTCAGACACACTCACTGCAGTCCTAACCAAAGCCAATTGACTTCAGTGGACTTAGAAGAGTGTAACTCTCCCTGGGGCTGCTCTCATCTCAAGAGCCGCATTTAACCCCCGCCCCATTTTACTATGAGTCTTTCAAAACTGGAGGCAGAGAAAGACAAATAATCATATGATAACAGTATAATTGTGCAAATCATGACACCCTTATTTATTCAGTCATATCCAAACAGCTTGATCTGTTCCATACTTGCAACTGGCAAACAGGACAGGAGCTGAAGCAGTGGGTATTTGAGAACAACTGGTCCAGTATTGTCTACCCTGACTAGCAGTGGCTTTCTAAATCCTCAAGCAAAGAGTGTTCTCAGCCTTTAGGTAGTGAAACCTTCTTCAATGGACAAGCCTTGGATTGAACTTGGAACTTCTGCACACACAACCTGTGTTTTACTATTGAACTATGGCCCTTCCCGGGTCCTTTCACAGCCAGATGAAATAAAATCTGTGCTAAAGTGATCAGAAAATAAACTACAGGTCCTGGTACACAGAAGAAAGGTATGCAGCAAGATAGAATACATGGCTTCTCGTGGGAGGAAGTTTTGACACCTTCTTTTCAGGAGAAGAGGCTAAGACATCTCTGTATTCATGCCCAATAAGAAAATGCCTGCTAGGAGGAAGAGAAATCATGACTGCTGTAACCCACATTTCCACAGGATATCCTGAAGTGCAGGTTCCCTTGCCGTCTAAGTATTCATTACTTAAATAAAAATATGTATACGCAGCCTCTTCACCTGATAGCAGGCCTCTTCACAATAAGTGAATCTGAGATGCAGTAACTGTAATGAGGGTTATCTGCTTAAGTAAGACATTGATTGTAAATTTAGTTGACCCATTGTTCTTTAATTACTTAATTCTTGTGTATACTTTAATATTTAGTCTTTCAGTGTTTGATCTCTTTCTGATATGTGTTGTTTTTAAGCTGTTATTGTACCATTTTTCTCTATTTTAATAAAGTTTATTTAAAGCTGAAAATAAAGTAAAACATAATGTGTTTTCTTTTTTGCAGGAACCTGGCTTCTGTCATCCTGGGGCTCCCATGAGATGAGCAATGGTATGAGAATGAGGTTTAGGGATGCCAAATGTGAAAGTGATTACTCAGAAGAAGATGAGGATTATGATGTCTTTATGCCCCCTGAGATACTTCCCACAGCTGTTGCTACAAGAAGAGAAAAGGAAGAAAGAGGCGCAATAGCAGAAGATGATGATTATCAAGAAAACTTAGCTACACTATATGGGTTTCAAGAGGATGGGGAAAAAATCTCAACCAACAGAGAGGATGAGCACAAAGAGGAGGATTACCTAGCTTCACTGCTGGGACTTCGATCATTTAACAGTTCAGCTACCGAGGAAGAAGAGTATAATCTTACTGCTCTTGCCATACAAGACACTTATGGCAATAGCTCCATGAAAGACTATGACATACCTGTAACCTTAGATCTGGTGCTCACAAATAATAATGATACTTTGCATGGTGATGAAATGCTGGCTACTCAAAGTACCACGTCTTACTCCAATGCTGTTGAGTCACTCAACCTGACTTCCACTTCTTTGGCAGAAGAGATTGTGTTTTCAAATATCACTACACAACTTAGCATCTTGTCATCTGATGAAGGTAAAAGTGATGACGGAGATAATGCTACAGCGATCTCAATGAGTTATAACCAAACAAATGGGCTAGAGCTCCTGAGAACTGAAGGGAAAGTGCGGAGCAAGAGTACAGCAGAATTATTAGCTGACACAGAGAATAGCACAGTGGCCACTTTTTCACAACCCTCTTCAGAGAAGGAAGAAGAAAACACTGCAGATGGCAAAGATACTCTGGATGGAGAGAAGGAGAAACAAGGCCTGTCAGAAGCAACATTTTATGCTGTTAAACAAATGCGTGCTCTGCTGTTTCATGTACAACAAAAGAGAAATCTTTCTGCTTTAGGCAATACAACTACAGGTATTGACTTTCTTGCCATACCTAGAGCAGAAAACAACTCCAGCTTAGATAATTTAAAAACTGATTACAATTCAAATGATTATGAGGAGGATGAATTTTCTATCCATTCAACTAATTTAACTTTGGCTGTGGGAGAGATAGAAGAAAATGATAGATTTAAACCACACCATGCTACTGAATTAGAGTTGTCAAAAGTTCAGCAATATGGTAATTCAACTTTGGATGATGTTTTAAGCAGCTTAGTTACTACTCTAATTCCAAAGTCACTAAAAGAAAGTCTGAAAATTTCACCTCTCAAAGGACAGAAGTGTCCCTCTAAAAAGGCAAATTATGAATGGAATTTTGTCTTTGAAAAAGAGAATTATGGCACAGGAACAGACCTTACTAAGACTGTTGATTACAACATTCAGAACAGCTCCACAAATGCCACAACAGATTCAGAAAATGCCATATTCCCTAGTAAGAAAACACAAGAGTTGTATAAAGGAGACTCCCAACCTGAGCTTGGACAACAGGAAATGGGCAGCAAGCTCAGAACCCTGAGTGAAAATAAAAATGAAAACTGTACTATGAGGAAATCTGGTATTTTCCTGAAAGCCCGACGAAAGAAGAAAAGGGAACATTTACGTGTCTCAATGATTCCAAGAGGTTTCAAGCCTCCAGTGTCATCTAAAGAACTCAACTATACCCAAGCTCTCAATAAAACCAACCACACTATGCCACTAAATGAGGCAAATTACACTCTGACACCAAGACAAAATACTTTTGTCAAGATAGGCCTTCCTAATGAAAATGGGGACTATGATGAGTTTGACCGAATATACTCAGATAGTGAAGAGAGTTCCAGTGGTTCATTGGAATATGAGACAGTACACTATGATGATCCATACACAACAGATTCCCGACTTAACTTTAGTTCAGTGCGTAACGCCCATGACATAGCTGTGCACTACCTACGTGCTTTTGGTGAAGGATACAGGAGGACATACTACATTGCTGCTGTAGAAGATTTGTGGGACTATGCACCATCTAGAAAAAGGTTTGATTGGTTTTTTTTCTCTTTTACCACTGTCAGATTCCATGTTGCTGTCTTAACTAGTATAATCTGATAGTCCTCATTCATGTGATATTAATTAACATTAAATGTTATTATGTTTTGATCCATGTACAAAGGGGGAATGAATCAGATAAGTAAGTTGATAGGGGACATGCAGTCAACCTTGTCTACACTGTAATTAATCTGAGATTTTAGGGCACTTTGGAAGCAAAGTATACAGTTATCTTTCAATTTGAGAATGTGCAGCCAGACAATAATGAATCAAGACTTGTACCAAATCATGTTCATTATTTGATATAGTTAATACAATTAATCTGACTTGACAGTGATGTTAACCAACCAGAACAGTTTGCTGATGTTCTCACCCAATAGATGTCTGCCAACTGGCATTTTGGGGCCTTGCATTTTGGCTGAAGGTGGGTTGGTTGCACTGCAGGGGCGGGGGAGGTTCACAATGAAGCCTCTGAAAATCAATAAAAACAGAATAAAGAATTTGAGCTATAATAAAAATGAATAAAATTATTAATGAACTGGATTTAAAAATTCTATACACATCCCTATTTCAAATGTCAGTAAATATAATGCTCCTAACTGATTGCCATATTCTGTAGTAATCAGCAAGATCTGTGAAGACAGAGAGCGAACTGGAGAATGCACATTTTGAGTCACGTTTTTTAGCCATACATAATTGGGGCTAATTGATTTTGGGTGCTCTGTGATCACTAAAGGATACTACTGAGGGAGGGACCATGAATTAGCAGCAGAGCACAAGCTTTACATGCAGCAGGTCCCAGGTTCAGTCCTTAGCATTACCCTGGAAGGATTTTATGATGGACCTCCTCTTCACTCCCCCTCTGTAAAGCAGATTTTCCTGCCAAAATTCAGTTTGCCTGCTTTGACTGAGAAGCCCCAAGTAGCATATTAATATTTGTGGTTTTGAAAGTCTGTTTGCCTCATTCTGAAAGGCAGAGATAATTTTGGCTTGTTGGGACAGTTCAGGAACTTGATGTGAGAAAGCAGGAGCCGGCTTCCTTTTAGTTGGAAATGGCACTAGAGACTGTATAACATTCAAAAGTGCTGAGATAAAATTTGGTTGCTATTACAGAATACACTTTGAGTAACAGGTAAAATAGGTAAAAATTCTTGGTTCTTAACAGTGAGAGGTGTTTTACTTAGTATACTATAGTTTACAGCAACAGTGTTTCTTTACAAAGTTCCCTATGACAGTTCAGGATTCCTGGAGTTAGTTTAAAACTGTTTTCCCTTCACAACAGACCTGGGTCCTCCTCAGAGCCAAATCCCCTTTAGAAACTGGGCAGGAATTCTCCTTAGAAGATAAAACCATTCTTTTGGTTTGAAAGGGTGTTTTAATCCACTGCCCAATCACTCTTAATAATATAATAACATTAGTTTTATATACCGCCCTTCAGGACAACTTAACGTCCACTCAGAGCAGTTTACAAAGTATGTTATTATTATCTCCACAACACACTCCCAGTTCTCTCTAGTCTGTGTAAAGCGAGCTTCAGCTTATGTTAACACTTATACTTTTGAATTCTTAAATAGAATCATGTCACCCATGGGTCCCCAGCATGGTACCTGTGGGTGACATGATGCCTCCTGGCACCTCTGTAAGTTGCTTACAACTTCCAGCAACCCTATGTATTAATTACCTCCAAAACATCCTATATCAGCTTTGATCATGTTTTGCAAACTGAAGTCCATGGCCTCCTTTATTTAGTCAATCCATCTTGTGTTGGGCCTTCCTCTTTCTAAAACTGAAGGCTCTTCATCGAAAGATTCTTCTTTGAAGGAATCTGTCATCCTTTCATCTCTTCTGTATAGTTCTTTAGTGTATTGTTTTAATCTTTTCTTGATTTTGTCCTGATCAGATAATCTGTCTCCGTATTTATCTTTCAGCATCCCTAGCCATGGTTTGAATTTCCTTTTGATTTCTTGGATCTTGTAGAACAGATCTCTTGTTCTTTTTTCGTTGTTCCCTTCTATTTTTCTGCACTGGTTATTATAATAGTTCTCTTTGTCTCTACATACAAATCACTGGGAAGCTGCATTTAGAATTCTGATTTGAGCTATGTCACCTTCTACTTTTGCTTCTCATTGATCTTTGGCCATTTTAAGAGTTTCATCAGTCATCCATCTGGGCTTTCAATTTCTTTTTGGCCAGGGGTCATTTTGTAGAAAAAGAGCTGCAGGAACTCATTAGCATAAGTCCTTTGCATATGCCACACCCCTTGATTGGGCCAAAATGGCCAGGAGTTGGCTGCTGCCAGATCAAGAGTGTTCTCCCACCTGGCAGTGGTCCGATCAGGGCCCTTTTGGCTGAAACAGGCCCCAAACAGCTCAAAATGGCCATTTTTGGCACGTTTTGGCCTGGATTGGGCCCAAAATGGCCCAGATCGGGTCACTGCTGGGCAGTGGAGGGGTCCCGAGCCAGGCACCAACCCAATCCTGGCGTTGTTGGTCCTGATCCCAGCCGAAACGAGCTCCAAATGGCCAAAAACGGCCATTTGGGTGCCGTTTGGGCCCGGATCAGGGCTGAAACAGCCAGGACCAGGTCAGTGCCAAGCAGTGGAGGGTTCCTCCACCTGGCACCAACCCCATCCTGGCCGTACTAGCCCCAATCCCAGCGGGAATGGGGCCAAAATGGCCAAAAATGGCCATTTTGGGCCCATTTCAGCCCGGATCAGGGCTGAAATGGCCTGGATCAGGTCGGAGCCGGGTGGGGGAACCCTCCCCTGCCTGGCACTGACCCAGTCCAGGCTGTTTTGGCCCTGATCCAGGCCCAAAATGGCCCAAAAGGGCTTAAAATGGTCTTTTGGGCACATTTCAACCTGGATCGGGGCCAAAATGGCCAGGACCAGGTTGGTGCTGGGTGGGGGAGCCTTCCCCCTGATCTAGGCCGTGTTGGCCGTTATCCGGGCTGTTATCTGGGCCGTTATCCAGGCCGTTATCTGGCCCGGATCAGGGGCGAAAGGGTCGGTTGGTGCCAGGCAGGGGTTCCCCCACCTGGCACTGACTCTATCCAGGCCATTTTGGCCTGGATTTGGGCCATTTTGGCCCCAATCGAGGCCTAAACGGCCCTAAAGTCTGGTGGGCAGGGCCACCTGACTTGGGGGAACTGCCAGAACACCGTTCTGGTTCATTCCCCCTCGAAATGAGCCCTGCTTTTGGCTACAGAAAAAGTCTTTTTGCATTCTTCTGTGATAAAGCTCTGGTTTCAACCCATAATTATTCTGGTTCACATTCAATTGAACTGAGTAATACAAATCTGTGATTTATATGTTCTTTAAAATCTTCAGGAATGTTATTTAGATTATATTTTGGCACAATGATTGTTTTAATGTGTCTCTTCACCTTTAGTGTTTCTCTTCAGTGAATCATGAATTGTTAATTTTTTGATATTAACAGTTTGTGGTTTGTGCCACAATCAGCTCCTGAACTTGTTTTAGCAGAGATAATAGGGATTCTCCATCTTCTGCTTCCAATTATGTAATCTGTTTGATTTCGGTATTGGTCATCTGGTGATGTTCGCATATACCTTTATCATTTGCTTGCCTGATGAATATGTTTGCAATGAACAAATTTTTGGTTTCACAAAATTCTATGATTTGCTCTCCTGCTTTATTTCATAATCCTAGTCCAGATTTTCCAGCAATATTTGATTCTGCTTTGTTTGCTACTTTTGTGTTCTAGACACCTGGTTACTACAAAGTGTTTTTAGAAAGTGGTTGGGGCCAGTTGGGGCTGTGATCCAGCAGGACTTCTGAATGGCCGCTAGGGATCTGATTGGCTGTGCAGATTAAAATAATATTGTTTGAACAGCAGCTGCTGCCACAGTGTTAATTTTATTCTCTCTCACTTTTCTTTTCCAGTGTATTTTAAAAATTACCCCTTTTCTCCCCTGAACTTGGGCTTTCCCTGTGTGGTTGGCTTCATCTTCTGTGGCAGCCATTTTGTGGCTGTGCCCACCACCCTTTATCAAAATTCCAGAGGTGCCCACCAAGAGAAACAGAAGTCCCTCTCCAGATACTGCCCGCGAATCACGAGGAATTTCCCAAGCCAGAGTTGTCAGCCCTAACCAAGGATAAATCAATAGAAACAAGCCCTGATCAGTTGCTAATAGAATAATCGAAGTAGTTCTAAAGGCAGAGGCTAAGGGTCAGTATAACAAACTCCAGACTCAATTGGGGCAGAGCAGTTATTTTATTTATTGATTGATTTGTCCTGTTCAGTTTTTCACTTGTTCCAACCATCAGAAAAGAATCAAAAGATCTAAATCAATTAAATGGATTCAGTCTTCCGCTATTACAAGAAGTTTGTAGAAGACAAACTTCCCTTTCCAACAGCACCTCCCTGTGACTCGTGGAAAGCCACTGTGACGACCCTTGCTCTTGTGCAAGTTGAATCTGAATTCATAGAGCTTGCTCATGAGAATTAGGGGGCAAGTTTCTCCAGTTTTTTTTCCATAGGGCCCTCCCCCCCACACACACAAACAAATCTCATCACATAATATTTTGTTTAGGAGGAACTTTTTGGGAGGGGCAGAAGAGGTTGCTTTGTAAAAAGGAAAAGAAAATCAGCAATTTGTAGAAGGTGGAATAGCTTTATAAACACTTGGAATTTCTTAGCTAAAATCTTTATGGTGCATTATTCCTTCTGAGTGTATTGTTGACTTTGGGCAGGATTCAAAGAACAGTGCAATAACTTCTGTATGTCCAACATGACTTTGTGCTTGTATTTGTTAAAGAGCAGCACTGTGTGCTACATTCAGGGCTTTTTTTCAGCTGGAACGCAGTGGAACGGAGTTCCGGAACCTCTTGAAAATGGTCACATGGTTGGTGGCCCCGCCCCCTGATCTCCAGACAGAGGGGAGTTGAGATTGCCCTCCGTGCCGCTCCAGCGGCCCCGCCCCCTACCATGTGACCATTTTCGCTGAGGGCAACCCACTGAGTTCCACCACCTCTTTTCCCAAGAAAAATAGCCCTGGCTACATTATAAGCTGATATAGTATAGAGACACGTGGTTCAGGGAAAATGTTAAACTTTACAAAGGGCTGAACCTTTGACATATAAAAAATAGCTTTCTGAATTCTATTTAATATACTCAAGGAAATTATGAGCTAAATACTAGAGTTGATACATGTTGTCATGTATTCTTTGATCCCGGAATATGCTTCTTCATTTCCCAGACCAAATTTCAAGGGAATTCTTTACTATACACTTACCCATAAGAAAATAATTGTTTTGTTTACAGTTTGGTTGTTTTTTAATGCTCCATATCCTCAGTACAGTGAAAAGTGGCTCAGCCAGCACAGTGCACAAAAAGGTCATTTTCCAAGGTTATCAAGATAGCACTTTCAGAACGCCTGTAGTTAAAACGGAATATGAAGATCACCTTGGCATCCTTGGTCCCATAATTAGAGCTGAAGTAGATGATGTTGTCCTGGTAAGTCCATTTCTTGTTTGAATAAGGGGGAAATTAATGTAGGTTAAACGGTGTCATCTGGGAAAGATGGATTTCCTTTTAGTCTGTATATGAAGCATTACTAAATCATTACTTGAAGATTTTGTAACTTGCAGTTAAATTCTAGATATGGAAATTATTGATATAGTACAATAACAGAATTATATCTGAAGCCTGAATTACCTTGAAACCACTTTGAAATTATGCACAAATATGCTTTCAGTGGGTTGGATCCCAAAAACTTGTGTGTGGAAGGAATATAGTTACTGTACAGATTGTGCACATGAAAGTATTTGTGCAATGCTATAATAGCAGTTCTTTTGTTTCTGCTTGTGCAAGATACTGTGCCAAGTAGAAATACATATTGAGATCCACTAGTTTCATTTTTCTTACATAATACTCCAGTGTAAAACTGTAGTTCCTTGAACAGAAATTCCCTTCCACGTATAGAAGGGTACCTCTGATCCATCTAACACAAAGTTGCATGATTCTCTAGTGGTGGAGATCACTTAGAAGAGCATTGCTCAAGGCTAGAAGGAAAGAAAAAAGAAAAAGGAGTCCCGGAACAGTTATTGCCCAGCTGATCTCTCTAATCAAAGAGACCAGCAAGTTTCCTTTCTGTTTTGGTAGTCCATCTCTTGAATTTGTCAAATGGGGATGAATGAAATTTCCACTGACCTCAATATAGGATTATGGTACTACCATAATACTTATGAATGATTTACATCTCACTAATTAGTAGAAAATTACAAAAATTAATAAGAACTCTATCCATCTTAAACAACTTGGATACTGTCAGAAAACAAGTAGGACTATCATTTATGATTTTCTTTGGAGTAGCCACTGTCTGAGAGGACAAAATGCTAGCTAAACCATGACCTATGCTCAGGTCATTCTGTTCGGCCAGCCAGCTGTCCACATCCCATAACAAGATTGCAAGAATTATATTATATGTATTGTCGAAGGCTTTCACGGCCGGAGAACGATGGTTGTTGTGGGTTTTCCGGGGTGTATTGCCGTGGTCTTGGCATTGTAGTTCCTACTACAATGCCAAGACCTCTGGCGAAACGTCAGGAACTACAATGCCAAGACCACGGCAATACAGCCCGGAAAACCCACAACAACCATTATATTATATGTTTTTGTATATGTATTTTACCTTTGATTTTAATTGTTTTAGTGATATGTGTGTGTTCGTTGGTTTTAATGGTTTTTAAGGCATGGTAAAATGGAGAGGAGAATGATGAACGCCACTTCGGGTCCCCATTGGACAGAAAAGCAGGGTATAAATAAAGTAAATTGTGTGTGTTTAATAGTTAGCTGCCTTGGTGTCCCTGATGGGAACAAAAAGGCTGGGTATAAATTTTGCAAATAAATTCTCCTCCTTCAGTTGCTACAAAGTAGTGTGTGAAAATTCCATAGTATAAGGAACTTTTCTACTTAAATCACCATCTAGACTTGAGCTGTTTGGAGCAAGACCATAATTTTTAAAAAGCTATTTAGGGAGGGGTGCTTCTTCATCACTGATAATTACTCTCTCTTCAACTCTCTAGGTTCACTTTAAAAATTTGGCATCCAGGCCATATTCTCTTCATGCCCATGGACTTTCTTATGAGAAATCTTCTGAAGGCAGAAGCTATGATGATCAGTCTCCAAAATGGTTCAAGAATGATGATGCAATCCAGCCAAATGGCACCTATACCTATGTCTGGCATGTAACCAAACGGTCAGGACCTACACAAGATGGGAATGTTTGTAGGACCTGGGCCTATTACTCTGCTGTAAACCCAGTAAGACAATAATTTTAAAAGGAACAGTACTGTATATTACTCTCAATGAGACTGCAAATGCTTTTGTTCAACCTTATCAATTTCATACTTGGCTTGCTTTGCAAATATAACTTGTATTTGAGATTTTCCTATATGTGAAACAGGGAAGAATGGCCATGTTATGTCTTTCATGAATCTTTGCACCAAAATGAATCAAAATGATATTTTTAAAATATATCCTGTTTGAGGCCTGCAATTTGTGTCCTTTGGAAACAAATTTGCAGAACCTCTTTCTTTATCATTAATACTCTGTTTTGGTTTTGCAGGGAAAAGATATACACTCTGGCTTGATTGGGCCAATTTTGATCTGTAGAAAAGGAATGCTTAACAAGTACAACAAGCTGACAGATATGCGGGAATTTGTTCTACTGTTTATGACCTTTGATGAAAAAAAGAGCTGGTACTTCAATAAACAGGCCAAGAAGACTTGTTCAGACAGAACTGCTGATGCTGACAGATGCTATACGTATCCTGGTATAGATGCTTACATTTATCTTCTATAATGGTGGGAAAAAAATAACTCAGGCTTTAATGACGGAAAACAGACAGGGACATCGCTACATTTTGTGTACACAAATCACTTGCGTGTGACTTTTTATGTGCTGTTACTTAAGTTCGAAATAGCAGTAATTTTACAAACACAAATCCCCATTTTCTCTATTGTATCATCACAATCCGTCCCACGGTTGCCTCGTACCTTGCACCCACTTCAGACTGATTTGGTCGTTTCTTCCTTCATTTCTTTTCCTGTTAGACTTTTAAGCATGTCTACATTCACTAATTTAATACACTGTTAAAACAAAAACTGTTATTAACTTGCTTTGCAATGTATTGATTACAGTCCACTTCTTCCAGCCTTCCAGAAGAATGCTACACTCTTTGTGACTGAAAGATGGGCACAATTCTGCTGAAGTTAAGCATGTGTAAGCTCCTTTCTATTTCAGCAGGACAATAAATAATTTCTTCAACTCATGTTGAAATAGAAGGAGTGGAAGTACTTAAGGGAGGTATATAAATTGAATATCATCATCATCATCATTATTAATAATAATACTGTCAGGATTGTACTCACTTTGATGATCCACATCCACACTCTGAGATTTATAAAGCTAAGACTGATAGTTTTCCAAACATTTGGATATTATAGCTGGCAAGAAGTACAGATTCTGGCTACTACATTTGGGAACGATGACTCCACTGAGGAAACCGTATTCTGTTCCATGACAGCCAGTGTGGTGTAGTGGTTAATGCATTTCACTAGGCTCAGCAGGATCCAGATTTGAATACATACTCTGCCGTAGAAGCTTGCTGAGTGACCTTGGACTAGTCACATACTTTCAACCTAGTCTACCTCACAGGGCGGTTGTGAGGATAAATTGGAGGAGAACAATATAAGATACTTTGGGTCTCCTTTGGAGAGAAAGGCAGGGAGAAGTAAATAATTAAATGAAAATGATGACTATTCAGTGACTTTGAAATTCCTGCATATTTAAGTTAGGTGCTTCCATCAGAATCTTCAAACTCTTACCTTCTCTTCAGTAGCTTTGGACATGACGATAAACAGAAAAATTACTGTTTTAAATACTATTTCCATGAAAACAATACTATATAAAACTCCATACATAAATTCAGAGCTTACGTACATATTGCTGCCATTCTGTAGTCACTCTATTAGCTGTCCATCAGATACTGGACTCAATTCAAGGTATCTACCCCTACAAAGCTGTTCATGGTCTTGACCCCTCATCTCTGCAGGACTCCCTCTCTCCCTATGTTCCACCATGACAGCTTTGCTTATTCGAGCAGTATCTTCTGTAGGTGCCACCATACAAATGAGCAAAATCAACAACTGCCGGTACACATGCATTCTCTGTCATGGCCCCCACCTTTTGACGAAGTCAGGAGGGTTCCCACTGTCCTAGCTTCCTGCAAACTATGCAAAACCTAATTATTCAGAAGGGCTTTTTAACACAGGGCTTGTACTGTAATAAAATAGTTCAGAAAGATGCTTAGATAAAGGAATAGGGACTGTGGACTATATTTCTGTGTACTGTCTGGCACTCCTGCTATGTAATTTCTGCATTGTTTAGCATGTTGCATTTAAATGATTTAAGCATTTCTGTTTTGTTTTAGCTGTTTCAGATTTTTGCTCATTTTTAGATTTCTTTAATCCAAACTTTATTGCATCGCTTATTGGATTTTCTATCTTGTTGATCATATAGACTTATACTGTGTACTGTGTCTTGAGTCTCAGTGAGAAAAGTGGACTATAAACAATGTAAATAAATAAAGGGAGATATTTTGATTTAATGTCTTTCATCTTTGCCAAAATGTTTTCTTTTCAGCTATTAATGGGATCCAGTACCAACTGCCTGGGTTGCGAATGTATAAGGATGAGATGGTTCATTGGCATCTGCTGAACATGGGTGGACCAAAAGACATTCATGTCGTTCACTTTCATGGTCAGACATTTACAGAACAGGGAATGGAAGATCGTCAGCTTGGCGTCTACCCGCTTCTTCCTGGTAAATGTTGTCCAATCCATGTGCTGAAGTAAATGCTGTTTTATGTACTGCTAGGATAAATTCAGTCAATTCAGTATGAGCTGTCTATCTGTTGGCTTATTGCAACAACAGCAGATTTTGCTTCCACTTCAGTCACTAATCTTCTCTATTGCACTGACAACCTGTTTTTTTCTTTTCTGTTATCAAGTCTCTTTTTGTTTCAATGCCTGTGTTTATCTGAGACAACATAATCAGTATTAAGTAACTTTATTGATCAGGGATAAAATTCTTACTCCTGTATTATTCCCATGTACAAAATCTCACATATAGTAGAGAATATCAAAATAGTGAAACACCCTACTTCTCTCTCTCTCTCTCTCTCTCTCTCTCTCTCTCCAACACCTTGTATTGTCCTCAAGATAATCTTTTTTAGATTGTAACATCTTGGGAGGCAGACTTGGCAAACTTGGGAGAGTTTGCTTATGCAACTCTTCAATTGCTATGTGCACTGATTATGTAATAAATGCTGTTTCTGTGCTACCTCATAACAATAATAATTTATAGCCTGGTTTTCCTCCATCAGGACATTCAAGACAACATGCCTTGGGTTTCTAGGGGTCTCATTTGTAGGCACTAACAAGACCCATGTTTGCTTAGCTGCTGCATGGTGGCCGTATCATGACATGAGTCCTCCAACCATATATACAAATACTTTCTCTCTCCTTTCAAGGTTCATTTCGCACTGTTGAAATGAAGCCATCAAAATCCAGTGTGTGGCTCTTGGACACAGAAGTTGGTGAATATCAGCAAGATGGAATGCAGACTACTTTTCTTGTTGTTGATAAAGGTAACAAAAGCTTAATCCATAACTTTCATAGCACGGTCAGGAAGCACTGTGCTATCTCATGGCTATGTGTATTTCTGTTCTCCCCACTCCCCCATCCAGAATAAGTGAGGAGGCAGAGGACAAGAAGGGGACTAGTATGTGTTAGCTGGTAGCCGTTAAATTAGAGATTCAGCTGTGGAAATTAAGATACTCAATGAAGATAAATGCTTCAAAGAAAAGGAGGCTTTATTTACACAAAGCAGAATGCAAGAATTGCAGGGCCAGCCTACTTATTGCTTTAAATGCATGGCAGCCTCTTCCATAGTCCTCTTTCCCATGTCTCTTGGCCAGGGATTTTTTTCTGGGAAAAGAGGTGGTGGAACTCAGTGGGTTGCCCTCGGAGGAAATGGTCACATGGCTGGTGGCCCCACCCCCTGATCTCCAGACAGAGGGGAGATTAGATTGCTCTCCGTGCCGCTGAGCAGTGCTGAGCGGCGCGGAGGGCAATCTCAACTCCCTTCTGTCTGGAGATCAGGGGGCGGGGCCACCAGCCATGTGACCATTTTCAAGAGGTTCCAGAACTCCATTCCACCGTGTTCCAACTGAAAAAAAGCTCTGCTCTTTGCAACATTTTGTTAAAACTGATATGACATGATATCATTGTCCTTAGTGTCCCACATACTTTTCAAGTGATTGTCAATAGATAACACTGAGTGCAGTGATACAGGGTTGGCAGGTCTCCTGGAGGCCAAGTGGGGGACAAGGTGGTGGGTACGTACCTAATGCCTGCCCATTTTGATTGAATCCCTCTGCCCTTCTCCCCTGCCCCTGCCTGCTACGTCAGCAGTGGTGGAAAGTGGTGACTGTTGGCAGCTGGGGCTGGGGGATCCCTTGTCCCCAGTGGGGGCATGGCAACCCTATATGATATCACATCGATGAAAAAGCACTTTGCTTTGTTATCAGAAGACAATGTGGGAAACCAATAGCCAAAAGGCTTGGATTCTGCCTAGAATTTACATGGATGGAAGGAGGGTGTGATTTTCATTAATTCCCTCCTCCTGTGAAATACCTCTGATTCCCCTCCAAGGTATTTCTGGACGTCCCTGTCCTCTGGGGACTGCATTTGGGGGGGCATTTGGGGTTGCCTGGGTGGGGGGATTTCTGTCCTTGAGGTATCCAAAGCTGCAATTTGTCCTTTAAACTAAAGTACTTATATAGAGATTTCTATTGAAATAATACCGATCTCTGTGAATTCTAAGTTTGGCTGTCTTGGTCTACATGAACAGGCCTGTAGCTTGGCCTGACAAACCTGATGGCTGATCCATGACAACAGAGGTCTGAATCGTTCTTGAAGGCTGCCCAACTCAGTCAGAGGAAGAAAAGTCAACACTGAAGGAATTATTGATAAATGAATCTGGGCAGAGAGAGACAGAGAATTGAAAAGAGCTGTGAATTGGCTGGAAGTGAAATATCTCATATTGCAATTGCTATCTTTGGGGAGTAGCAGCAGTGAGCTGCCTGGCTTTGGGCATGAACTCCATGTACATTTGTAAATAAGCGAACGCTGCAAAAAACACCATGGCTCAAATTCAGTGATGAGCAAGTGGAAACATAAACAGTGCAGTTCTGCTTGCACAAGACCTTGTGCCACCAACACATCCATCCCTGTATATTATAAAGTGCCTGGGAATTGGTTGCACAGCTTCATGCAGAAGTGAAAACATGAGTGAGGAGACAATAACTTTGACTTAGTGCAAGAGCTCTAGCACAAGAGGAAATTCTGTACTGGATCCAACCCCATAACTCTTTGATATTCTTTCATCCCACGGAAACAAAAACTTGTAGTACTGTTCACGGAAACAGGGAAGTGCTACATAGCCAGTGCTTTTTCTGTTTTAAAAAGAGGTGCCATATAGGAGGGCTGGTTCTGGTCCCACTGCAGCCTCATATGCTGTTTCTCACACTATGTTCAAGGGTCTCCCAATCGTCAGTAGTGGTACAGACTACAGAAATGTGCACAGCTCCCATAAATTTTACAGGTGAGCTTCCCAGTGCCAGCATGGTGTCATGGTTATTGTGTCAGACTAGGATCAGGAGAGACCAGGTTTGAATCTCCACTCTGCCACGGAAACTTTCTGGGTGACTTGGGCCAGTCACACAGCCTAGCTCACAGGATTGTTATGAGGACAAAATGGAGGAGAGGAGGGCAATGTAAGCTGCTTTAAGTCCTCATTGGGGAGGAAGGCGGGATATAAATGAGATAGATTAAATAGGTTCCATTTATGTTCCAAATGTGCTTTGTGTACATGTCTTCCTGCAGGGACGGTCCAGGTAAGGTTCTCAGTGGGGTTTTATATGTTCAAAAGATGATTTGAGATTACTCCCTCCCCTCTGTTATTTTGTAAAATAAGGTATAAGGTTCCCAAGCCCTAGAAATATGGCTAGTAAAATATCTGTGATCCTTCTCTACAGAATGCAAGATACCTTTGGGCCTGGCAGGTGGCATTATACAAGATTCTCAAATAAGTGCTTCTGGACATAAAAGTAAGTTGAATGTTGCTGCTATGGAACACACTTTTATTCCACCCTTCTTCCAGGAAACCCAGGACAGCATACATGAGTTCTCCCTGGTGGTGGAGAGTGCTGTCAAGTCACAGTTGACTTATGGTGACCCCTGCTGGAGTTTTCAAGGCAGGAGACTAACAGAAGTGCCTTACCATTGCCTGCTTCTGCAACCCTAGTATTCATTGGAGGTCTCCCATTCAATTACTAACCAAGGCTGACCCTGCTTAGCTTCTGAGATCTGAGAAGAGCAGGCTTGCCTGGGCTATCCAGGTCATGGCAGGTTCTTCCTACTCAGTGGGTATTGGGGGCCTGCTGAATTTACCTGTACCCTCTCCGGTGAGAGGCATCTGAAGGCACAGCATTGTCTCTGGTAGAATGTTCTCCCCACTACAGTCTGCTTGGCCTCAGGCTTGTTAAGTTTTAAGTGTTTTTGACACTGTATGGAAATGCCTGCCCTTGTCCTTGCCACTGATTGTACTAATCTCACACTATGTAATCCACCTTGAGTCTCAGTGAGAAAGGCAGAATAGAAATGACATGACATAAAATAATAATAATAATAAACATTTGTTTAGCCAGGCATATAGTTAATGTTTATGTTTTATAACTCTGTACTTTTGCTTTTCTTCTGGATTTCATCTCTTCTAATTGTAACTGCTGTGATAGTGTTTGCTACTGTTGTTAAATTGCTCTTAATGCGGTTACTTTCAGCATTTTGTTTTAGTTTTTGGTTGCAACTTTTGAAATGGAGAAGAAGGAAATGATTTAAATAAATAATTTCCATGGCACTACATGCCACTTCTGCAGTTTATTCAACGTGACAATATTTTCACTTACAAGTTTTCTCTATAGTTAGCACTAGTTATCATCCATAATTCCAGAACTGACAAAGCACCAACAATAACAAAGACATACATTAATTAGTAGGCATGTATGTGCGTGTGTTATGTGCCATCACATCGCCTCTGACCTATGGTGACCCCACGAATGAAAGACCTCCAAAACATCCTGTCATTAACAGACTTGCTCAGATTTTGCAAACTGGAGGATGTGGCTTCTTTTATTGAGTCCAGCCAGTTTGGTATAGTGGTTAAGAGTGGTGGGACTCTAATCTGGAGAACCGGGTTTGATTCCCCACTGTTCCACTTGAAGCCAGCTGGATGGCGTTGGGTCAGTCACAGCTTCCCGGAGCTCTCTGAGCCCCACCCACTTCACAGGGTGATTGTTGTGGGGATAATAATAACACACTTTGTAAACCACTCTGGGTGTTAAATTGTCCTGAAGGGTGGTATATAAATCAAATGTATATAAATAAAATGTTATGATGTTATTATCTTGCTTTGAGTCTTCCTCTCTTCCTATTGCCTTCAACTTTTCCTGGCATTACTGACTTTTCCAGAGAGTCTTGTCTTCTTATGATGTGACCAACGTATGATAGCTTCAGTTTTATCATTTTAGTTTCTAGGGAGTATTCAGGCTTGATGTGACCTAGAACCCAGTATTATAAAGAACTCAACAGGGCATGTATGTGAATGTGTCCTAAATTACACTCAAGAACATTCTTTAACTCTTACCATTGTGTATCCCTTAAAAATGTCTATTATTTTCTCATGAAAACTTAGTCAGTTTCAAGACATGCAAAAAGATTACAACTTTTCTATATTCTTTTATTCTTACAATTGTCCTCTCTTCTTTTTGTCCTTACCCAGTTTACTGGGAACCAAAACTGGCCAGATTAGACTATACTGGGAGATACAATGCTTGGAGCGCTGAGAAGAAGGAAAATGGTTCCTGGATCCAGGTATGATTTTGGCATGATTTTGGCTGTTTTTGTTGCAGGATATTCTAGCAATGCTGTGATTTGAGCAGTTTACATTGTATTGACCTGGGGTCATGCATAATGCATATTTTAATAAGAATCATAGGTACTAGTTGGGTTGAAGCCAAAGGGGTAAATACACTTGTTGGGTGCACTGAAGCATTTTTAGTAAGGAGAAAGTATTTATTTATTTTGTGCATTTTATATTGTCCCTTCCCTCAAGGGGCTGAGGGTGGCATACAACAAGCTCCCCTCCTCCAGTTTATCATCAGAGCAACACTATGAGGAAAGGATAGTGACTAGCCCAAGTTCAGTTAGTAAACTTCCGTAGCAGAGTGGAGATTTGAACCTGGGTCTCCCAGAGCTGAACAAGAAAGGTAAATGAAGTAAATAGATAATTAAATAACCACTGCACCATGCTGACTGTCTCATGTAGAGAACTATTTGATACTCTAATACAAAGTCTAGGAGAAGCCAAATCTAGAAGACTAGTTCCGGTGTGGTCGTCTACGTTCAAGATAGATTAATTCCAGCTGTAACAGATGCAATTAAGATCAACTATTCACTCAGTAATTTTTAGGACTGCATAATTGCAACATGGCTGGAGCCATATGCTGCTCCAGTAACGTTTGAAAGAAAGAATCAGTTGGAGTTCCCAAAGATTATATGAGCATGGGCCATGTCAGCCTTACCTCTTCTGGGCCTCTGGATTTATGGGATGGCGCAGACTTCATGGATTGGACCTGTGATAGTGTTTTGGAATGCCGAAGGGGGTGATGGTGGTGGATCATTTGAGCAGTGTAGGTCTACACAAGGTCTGACCAACCAAACTTTACAAAGCTCATCAGCCATGTATTGATGCTCCACCACCACCAGCTCCTCAATAAATTCCCGTGTTTTCTGCCTGCTTATGACTAAAAAACAAGGCAGAAGGATTGTAAAGCATCTGGCAGGCCACAGTACAAGGCTTATGGTGTTTGGTGTGGGGTGTCACAAGTTGTGGGCATGAGGCCAGAGCACTGACTAAGATGTCCTATGATCTCTTCCAGCTCTAAGATTTTGCACTATGTTAGACAAAAAGAGATTCAGTCTTCATGGTGATGATGAGGGCTTTTCCATCTTTTTATACCCCATGACTATGATCCAAAGAACTGGTTTTTTTTATGTATGCCTGGGAGGTAGCCTGCATCTTGTGCAAGCTTTGACTTTTTTGCCCTTTGAACTTGAATGAATAAGGAACTAGAAATGTGTTGCCATAACAAAGACCTTTTTTTGTCTAATGGCATACTATTCTTAATAAATTATTTAATTGCTGTAATCATGGATAATTCTAACAAAGAAATTGACTACCATGTTAGACAGCAATTAAGGCCAAACTGATGGGTTGGAATCTGCATGTATTTATTGACATCTCTGCCCATTCATATGACCATGTTTAATTGGGAGGAACCTATTATTTACAGTGTGGGGTTAAGAAGAGACCCGCCCCCCTCCTTCACAGTTTGAAGAATTTTCCCCTACTCCAGCTCCAGTACCAGCAGTGAGCTGGGTTGACAGAAAATTGCTTCAAAGAGTTTAGTGAAACAAGGTAAAGCAGGGATGGGGCTTCTCTCCCCACATCTGCCTCTTCCATTTTCAGTACAGAAAAGAGTAGGACCCCCCCCCCCTGCTCCACTGTCCACGTGAATGGCAGGATCTATGCATTCATAGATCAGCATGTGTCAAGTGACAGCGGTTTCTCCCATAAATATGGTCAAGGATACCTGCATGAGAGAACTGAACTGTAGAATGATATGCATCTCTTTCTTTTGTTGCCGTACAGGTGGACCTCCGAAGAGAAGTTCTAATCACAGGGATTCAGACCCAGGGAGCCAAGGAGTTAACAAAACACTTGTATACAGAAGAATATTTTATTGCTTACAGCAAAAATGGAAAAAGGTGGAGAGCTTTCAGAGGAAACAGTACAGGGACACAGAAGGTCTGTATGCTCACTGGATTTGAATCACAGATTCATCCTATTTTCCGTTCCTTCATGCCATCAGCTCCAGCTTTCCCTATTCACCTTTCCTTCCCACACTGGTGCCCCTTGCAGCTCTCCTTCACCCCCTCCTCCCCTGCCATCTACAATTTAATAATTTATTAAAAATATTTCTACCCCACATTCCTCTTGGTTCAAAGGGTTTACAGTAATAATTGAAACATTACTAATCAAACCAAAGTAAAATAGCAAACCCCAAATACTCCTCTCCCCCACCTAAAAGATACCTGCTGCCCATAGCCCATCAAATGCCCTGCCAAACATAGAAGGCTTGCAGCGCCTTTTGAAGCTATCCAATAATGGGGCTCCCCTCCCCTCTTCAAGGAACCTATCCCACACCAGTGGGACCCATGAAAGAGAAGGCCCAGTTTCTGGTTGAGGATGCCAGGCAGGCCACCCGAAGTAGGGGAGCAGCTGGCAGCTGGCATCCTGAAGATCGTTGTGTCTGTAGGCAACACTTCCTTGTTCCACATGCTCCAGTTAGCTATAAGCAACCTAAGCAATTATGCAAGAAGAGGAAGGCCTCTCTCCCAAGGTTGGGAGCAGGACCAACAACAACTAGAGGATACTTCTCTCATGTCTACCACCCTCGTCGCATACACATGGAGCTGTAGTTTGTCACAGATCCATCATAAGGGCCAAACTAAATGGGTACACCGTCGTCATTTTAAAGTGATTTTAAAATGCCACGAGGGTGACCGTTTTGACACTTGAAAAGGCATAGGGAGAAGGGAGAGTTCCATGCTGTGGGCCCAGTCAGGATTGGGACCTCATGGCATTTGATTAGCTTTTAAACTGTGTCGATTTAATTAAACTTTCAGCTAAGCTCATGCAGATCTTTAAGCTACCTGTACTCAGCCCCTTATTTTCCTGTCTCATTTCTCAGTCAGACACTAGGATGCTTCATTAATAGATATCCAAAAACTTTCTGTGGTGCTACTCACTCCGTGGCTTGCAGAGAGCCACACTTGCTGTTAGCCCAAAGAAACACATTTACTCCCATCACCAGCCACAAGCCCCACCAGACAGGCTCTTTTGGAAGCTGAATGATTAGCCAGTTGGACAGGTATTGCAGTTTTGTTATCTTGGTGTTCTCTCTGAAGCTTTTCTCCCATGGAAAGCTCACAAAGAGTGCGCTCTGCTTTCAAAACAGTAGAGTCCAGTAGCACCTTTAACGTATATTTTCTTTATACCCTCCATGCATCTGACAAAGAGAGCTGTGGTTCTCGAAAGCATATGCTACAATAAAGTTGGTTAGCCTTAAAAGTGCTACCAGACTCTTTACTGTTTTGCAACTACAGACTAACACGGCTAACTCCTCTGGCTCTGCTTTCTGTGGCCAGTTCTGCTCTGGTTGTTTGCTGGGAAGTTTTTTGTCTGCCAGTGCGTTCCTGCAGCAATCCAAGTCTTTAGGGTTAAAGTGCTGCCTTAGCTTCTATCTGGAGTGGCTGTTTGGATTACTGGAGTTGATAGTTATATTAATCAGTCTTTTGGGGTTCTGCTTCAGCAAATTAATGGAGTTGCCTTCTGTGGCTCCCCTGGGATCAGAGGAACGCCAGGCATGGAAGCAGACTTTTCATTTGTATTTGAAGGTTTTGTTTTCTCTCTTTTTTTTCTGGTTTGCTTCTTATGTCTCTCATTGGCGGTCCAATCTTGACTCCAAACTTTCTTTTTTAGGGCTGCCCCTTCATTCCTTCTGTCTGTTGGCCCATGGGCTGCCAGATTATCCTTAGACAGAGCAGTAGAGACATTAGACTGTCCGTTGCTCTTGGCAGGGCTCTATGCTGTTTTTTGATATTGTACTCCCTTTTATATTTCCATCTTATTTTCGTCGACTGACAGTCCCCAATTATTGGAGGGCTTTTCAGGCTTAATACTTTCCCCTCTGCTGTTTTCGCAAGCAGATTCCAAGGAGTACCCTGCTTGGATAGATTATGCACATGTGGGCGCGTGGTGCAACTGAACCCTTATCTCATACTTTCTTTGATTGTGCACTGAATGCCCCTTTGATACCGCTGGTGATAGCTTCCAAGGCCATGCCCAGTTTTCCTGAAACATGGAGCAGACGCCATGTTGGCAAACAGTGCTCAGAAGAGCCACTGGTGGCATGTCAGAGTCCCCCATGAGGCTCCCAAGTCACTGAGTATTACTGCTCTATGTCATCACATAAATTCTGGTCCTTGCCTAGCTATGGATTGTCATTGTCAAAATAGGGGAGGGCTAGGTTTGTGGCTGAGTGGTGGAGCATCTGTGTGGCATGAGAATGTCCCAGGCTTGATCACCGCCATCTCCAGTTAAAAGGATCAGGTATACAATACTGACCACAATGGACCAAGGGTCTGATTCAGCTTCATGTGTACAGCCAGCCACATAATATAAAGACAATGCTAAAAAAATTCTGCCCTGATCCTGCTACAATGATCTTCACATAGGTCCAATGTGGATACAGATGTTCATCTTGCACAAGTATTTAAATTACCACTATCACTTGCATCTGGGAGGCTGCAAGAGAGAGGTGTTCCTAAAAGTATTTTGCAGTCAGTGATTTGTAAGTTTACAATAAAATGAACAAATATTGTATACTTATTTACGTATATTTCCCTTAGTTTTTTAAAGGGAACTCTGATGGCTCTGGAATAAAAGAAAACCACATTGACCCTCCTATAGTTGCTAGGTACATTAGGGTGTATCCAACAGCATGCTATAACAGACCTACTCTTCGTATGGAACTGCTGGGTTGTGAAATAGAAGGTAAGGCATGGAAATACATTTTGCTTATTTACTATCAGTCGAATGGAGAAGAGAAGTAGATAGATGGTTGCATAGATCCAAACATTAGCCAGCAAGCTTCCATTACTAAGATGGGTGTCACATAGCCAGTGTATGTCCTGGCTGCTGTTTCCTGATATTTCCAGATGCTAACAAATCATCTCAAATGTGTGTTGTCCTGCTGGGACAAGCCTGAACTTGCCATGAAGCACTGCTCTTGTTTCCCAAATCATGTCATGCCTTCAGGTAAGTTCCCAGCAGCCTAGTTTTCCTATAAGACTATAGCCAAGGCTGTGGTTTGAAGTGATTCTGCTTTCCATGCTGCACCTTTTGCCAACAAGGCAGAGAGAGAATTGCACTTCTAATCCTAGGAACTTCAGGCTGTGGGTCTTCTGTAACTAGCTAGGCTATAAGCACATGTCGGTGTTGTCTAGAGCAATTATCTAGTTACAAATTATGTGTTGCTTTTTATTTCTTTGACTGCATCATTATGTTCTTTGTGTATGTTCAGAGCTAGCATCAGCATAACCTGACATGGGGCAGCTGCCAGGGTCTACTGTCACAGTCTTCCCCTGCCACCTGTCCATGTGTCTTTCCATGCCCATTTGCTAGCAAGCCCTCCACCACCCATGCTCTCAGCTTCCTGGTGTTGATAGGGAAGTGCATGCAGGTGGTGCACCAGAGGTAGCACTGCTGGTGGCCACAGCACCAGCCAATTCTGTTGGGGAAAAGGCATGAATGTGGATTGGGCAGCTATGAGAAGCAGAAGTATTAATAGGTGGGAACACATACAGATATATGGTTGGAAAGGGAGGCACCTCAGATTTATACCAGGAACTCTAAACCTTTACCTGAAATACGTTTACCTGATGAAGGGAAAAAAATCCCTTTGGATTCCACTCAACAAGCTCCTCATAGACCTACATAGGAGCAAAAAAAGGTGCCCTGCTGTGGAAGCAGCAGCGAATGGAATGAAAATGGATAGGAATGGTGTCAACAAAACTGTTCCCATGAGACTCACTGTTTACTCTGCCCCACTCCTGCTCCTCTTTTATTCAAGGACAATTACACTACGCAACCACAGCCTGGCACATCCCTTTTCTCTTTCACAGCTGAGCAACAGTTAAAGGGACACCACCACTTAGCTGTGAAGAGGGGGGGGGAAATCCTATTAACGGTCTGAGGGAAAGAATGTGGGGCTTAGCTCTACCACCTCACTGAAGGAGGCCGAAGGAGAAACATCGCCATGGTCACTTCACCTGCGGTTACCCTTCACAACTCCTTTGAGTGCAATCCAAGGATGTTTTCCCCAAGGTGGAAGGAGCCAAAGGAAAAGGAAAAGGTCTCTGCTGAATACCACCTCAATCCAATTTCCATCCCTAAAAGAAAACATATTGAAAATTGGGAATTCACAGCTCAAATCAACATTTTAACCCCCAAATATATCACCAGTTCAATGGAAGCCAGGGAGACAGGAGCCATCAGTTAAGTAAAGGCCGCTGCTTCAATGGTTTTGAACAAGCATGTTCAGAAATCACATGTAAGAAAAACTGGCCAGGAGGAAGATTCCAGCCCTGCATTGGCACAGCTTTTGTGCTTTCTCTCACTTGCTTGCACCATAGACTCCTTTCCTAACTTCTGCTTTCAATCTATGAAACTTCTATTTGGAGCAAGAGATAGACAAAGAGTGACAAGTGGGAAAGGTTCCTATGTATTGCTGTGGGCATACGGTTCTTCCTTTCCTTTTCTTGTGGCAGAAACATTAAGTGAAAGGAACAGGCTAGATTGTAAAAGTGACAAAAACAAAGTTTCAGGTGACAAAATTGCTTGAAGAAATCAACAACAGAAATGTGGTTCCCAGGTTGGGTAATACATACTCCTTAAAGACTTTTATGATGCTTAGGAGTTCTAATGAGGATTTGTTGCTGTTTTGCTGACAGGCTGCTCTATGCCGTTGGGTTTAAAAAATGGGGATATTAAGGATACACAGATTACAGCTTCCTCCTATAAGAAGAATTGGATAAGTTCATGGGAGCCATCCCTTGCCCGCATCAATAACAAGGGGCGGGTGAATGCCTGGCAAGCAAAGGTAAAGATTAAAAACTGCAAATTTAAAGCTGCTGCTGCTGGTAGTGAACAATCTGTATACATTCTTTAAAAATGTTTCTATGGCTCCAATTGCAAGTGGGTTTAAACCATAAATAAGAGAAGACTGCAGCCAGTAGCTTTGAATTAAGGGTCAACTAAGCAGTATTTCATTGCTTTCCTTTAGTAAATATTTGATTTAGAGCTATTTCACATGCTATGGGTTGGACACCCCCGTTGAAAAATGCATGTGCACAAAGGAGGGAGGGAGGTGTTTCACCACTTCCACCCTTCTATGGTAGCCCTCCAACTCCCTCTCTTATGCTGATCCTCGGAGGGGTGGGGTCTCCATTGCCAAGGAACTGTGTGCTGCCGCAGGACAGAGGGGGGAGGGGGAAAATCATGCTCCGTGCATGATTTTACAAATTTTAGATAAGACCCAGCCATATGTATCAGCAAACCAGGTATGCCAGCAAGGGTACATGCTCTAGACTCTGAAGAATGTACCTTTAACAGTACATGTGGTGTTAAGCTCCTGTTTTGTCATGTTCATATTTCACCTTTTCAAGAACACAGAAATGAAATGTATAAAGAAGCCCTTTAGTAAATGCAATGAATTCTAATTTTTTTAATAAAAAGAAAAGATGCTTTAAATCTAATCCTATCTGATTTAGGATTACTTGATCTACCTATTTTTTTTTTACTAGAATCCCAGGGGTGCTCCAATGTGCTTATAAAGATAGAATGCATACTTAGGATTCTTTATACAATCAATACATAATATGTTTTCATTCTTCCTGAGAAACAACATAAATATTTTGCTGAATAAGACCACGATGCAACAGAATTGTTCACCCCAGCAATCAGCAAGTATTAGGTAGTCCACCAGATATTGGCCTTCAGAGCACAATTTATCTTTCACCCAACACTTATTTTAAGAGACAGATGCTAACTGTTCAGTGCCAAAAGGAAACTATTAAAGCCAAAATGGCAATCAGAAATTCTAAATACTGTATATATGTATTTACCTATCTTTCCCTGTGCTTGCTACTTGAGATCTTTTAGTTGGAGTCACCGGGGATTAAATTTGGGAGATTCATACAAAACGTGCTGTTTCACTGAACTGCAGTCCCTTCCCCAAAACAGGCGCTTTAAACTTCAGCTGTGGGGGGATTCTCTGCCTTATCCATGAAAACTTTAGTCTGGCTTAAAGGCTTGGTCATTTGTCTCTTCATCGTACATTCCCTGTCCCTATGGTTTTTCAATTTGTAATAGCAGTATCCACCAACAGGCAGCATTTTTAATCCTTTGATTATAATCGTTTAGGGAATTTCTGTAGAATTCAATAGATCATTTCCATATTTTGAATATTTACCAGTTCAGCTAATAAATGACACTATATGATTATTATTAATTCTATAGTCAAACAACAATAATCAGTGGCTGCAGATTGATTTCCTTCAACCTAAGAAGATAACAGCTATCATAACCCAAGGTGCTAAAACACTGACTACTGAAATGTATGTGAAAACATTTTCCATCCTTTACACTGATGATGGTTCAGCATGGAGGCCTTATTTGGATAGCTCAACTTCCATGGAAAAGGTGCCATTTCTTCTCTATGTATTCTTTTGTTTAAACTCAGGACTGTGTTAAGCTACAAAAATGTTGATCCCTTCCCCTACCCTTTACAAATGGAGTTAAGTCTCTCAGTGGTATGGTTGCCAACTTCCAGGTTCTCCTGGAATTGCATCTGATCTTCCGACCACATAAATCAGTCCCTCTGGAAGAAATGGCAGCTTCAGAGGGTAGGCTGTGTGGTATCATATCCCTGCTGAGCTCTCTGCCCTCCTCAGGCTCCATTCCCATATCTCCAGGAATTTCCTAACTCAATTTGGGTCGCTACCTCCCAACTGGGAATCAATAGTTACATGCTTCTGCATCATTGTGCAGGGACCATTCGCGTATTAGATATGGGTTTTTACAATTTATAATGTATCATATTAGGGTGCCTGGTTTGGAATCTCGAGACATGCAACCATTTTGTGTTTGGTTTTGCATGCCCTCCCCCACAAGCAGCAATTTTGAAGCAGCACTCAGGGGATGCCAAACTTTTTGAACCTACAGGCATTTTTGATACTCTGACACAGGGTGGTGGGCACAATGACAAAATGACTGCAACAGGAGGCAGAACCAAAAACAAAATGTCAAGGGAGTGAGGTAGGGTTGCCAACCCTGGGACTGAAAATTTCTGGGAAGGAGCCTGGGAAGGACAGGGTTGGGAAAAAGAAGGAACCTTAGCAGGTATAATGCTATATAGTCCCTCGGCCAAAAGCAGCCATTATTTTCAGGGAAACTGATCCCCAGAGATCTCCAGGCACCACCTGGAGGCTGGCAACGATAAAAGTTATGTATGACTCTAATACTAACTCTTCAACAATTTAGACAGCTCCACCTGGCCCTGCCCACTTTCTTAAAACCCTTGTTAGGTGCAATGGTGCCCATGGGCATCATGTTGGGGGGAGTGTCACCTGCATTACTAGGGTTCTCAGATCCCTATACCCTCCTAATGGGAGGGGGGACCCAGGATTTACCTGTTGTAGTCTCCTGGCATGTGCATGCTCCCGAAGAGGCTTTGAGCAGGGCTGATCCTGCGGCCAGCGCAATAATGTCATTTCAGGAAGTGACATTGCACCCCGCTGGGAGCACACCCGGTACACACGTTCCTGGGTTGCCTGATGGTGGTGAGTGATTGCTGGGAGGGGGGAGTTGCCACCTCCCACCGATTGCCACCTCTCCAGCCCCTGCTCTTCCCAGATCTACCCCTCAAATCTCCAGAAATTTCCCAACCTGGAGTTAGCAACCTCATTTATAGATTTTCTCTTATTTACTTAATGGTTGTGGCATTTGTTTATTAAATTGTTTCTCATTCACTCTACTGACTTGATAAAAAAGGGAGTTGTATGGGGATGGAGAGGGTGCTCTGGGCCCTCTCCAGTAAAGCCCTGGAACCAGAGTGGAGGTAGCCAGTTAAGGCCCTTGCCTCCACCAGGGCTAAAGGGGGCAGGACGGGGCCTTATGTGGCTATCCTTGGAAGGGGCATCATCTCTGCAGCAAACCTTGCTCTGCCCTTTTCTGTGACAAGAAAGCAGACATTATACGCTATTGTGTAAAGCTGAAACGTTCACTCCTCTAGGTGTCCTGTTGCAGAAATTCTTTGGCATATGTTCATACAGTATGCATTCTTTTTACAGACTCACTAATTAAATCTTCTCTGTTTACTTTCAGATATTCATGGGGAATATTAATAGTAATGGACAGGTCAAGAACTTTTTCAACCCACCTATATTTTCGAGGTTCATTCGCATTGTTCCCAAACTGTGGAATCAGAGCATTGCTCTTCGGGTGGAACTTTTTGGTTGCAATGTTTTCTAAGAGTTGGACAGGGGGCTGTCAAATTAAGAAGATCCAGAGCTTTAAATCTGCTGTTGCCAGTTGTAAAAAGAAGAAAACAACACTCTTGTCATGATTCTCTTCTGTATAATCAAAGCTCTTTCAGCTGTAGATTTGGAAATACCTTTGTAAATAAATATCAATTAAAAGACATTTGTGGACATTAAGGTGATTATATAACACACATAACATGTGGAAAATTATTAGAGCAATCCTAGGTCTACTTGGAATCCTTCTCAGATCCATTAAGTGAGGCTTCTTCCAGGAAAGTATTTTTAGGATTGCACTGTATATTTGCCATTTTCACCTAGAATGTGTTCCTTACTGCCCAGTCCTAAGCAGCTGCACCCATCTAAGTCCACTGAAATCAGTGGGTTTAGAAAATTATAACTCTGTTTAAGATTGCATTGTTAGTATGTTAACAGCACAGCTTTGATCTATATCTGGATTTCTTACCTCCCATTCTCAATGCAAATTGCTGGCAGCCTTTTGTATATTCACCGTGGCCAGCTTCCTTGTGAAGCTAAGTAAAGATTGTGTCAATTTATGATGGGAAAGAATTTATTATTACACCCAAGCTGATGAATCCTGTTGCTGCAGATACTTTATATTTTAGAGATAACTTGGCCTTTATCTTGAAGTGAATTAATGTTAGTGTAATAATCTCTTACAGAAATGTGTTCTTATACTTTTTTCCTGATGTATCCCACTTGACCATTGCTAGATGGTCTACACTGGGCTACACTGACTTCTGTGATTTATGAATTTAACAAACAGGAAATTACACTTTTATTGCCCACATTGAATCACAGGAGCTATTGTCTAGCATAAGATATCAATATTGCTTAAAAAGGTAATAACATTGCCAAGGTAAGCAAAGGGAGGAACACTGCATGAGAAAAAAAAATCAATACTCTGTTCATATTTCCAGTAATATTATCTGCTTAATATATAGGCTGAAATGTACATTGTACCTTAAAGATACCAGGCCCAAACCTTTCTTTTTACTGAGGCTTTTAATTAAGGAGTTGAGCTTTTAAAATTGTTTTTACAATCTGCTTCTAACCTGAGGGCTGTTTTATGAGAATCGATTTAGGCTGCTAAAACTTTTGTGCAGTTTGCATGCTTTTTACTGGGTTTTTAATGGATAGAGTTTTATGCTGTTTTATGATTCTATCCTGTTTTGCTTTGTAAGCAGCTTGTGTAGGTTCTCTGGAGAAACGGCATATATATTTTCTAAATACATAAACAAGAAGAGCTTTTACTAAGTTTGATTTTAGGTAAAAATTGTTTTTAAAAGTTGAAGCCATATGATGATGACAAGCAAATAAATGGCAACTACCATTAGATTTTGATGAGTCACTTCATCATGCATTTTAAATGTTTATGTCACTTGTAGTTTGTATAACAATGAAATATGGGTTGGCTCCAGACTAAATAGGCAATTTCCACCCATTCCTACTGCACACCCCCTCATGTAATTCCTCAGGGTCCCCTATACCTCAGGAGCAGCTTTTCATGGAAACCAGAGAGCTGCAGTAGGAGAGGGGAGGCAGAAAAGTTCTGTTCTGCCATTGTAAATTTTAGTCTGGATGAGCGTACTATCTCAGTAGACAACTTCCTCATCATTAGAGCCATTGTTGGGGGGGGGGGGTTCCTTCCTTCTTTGGGTTACCAGCTTGAGTTGCTGCAGCACTTCTCTTTCTATACCATGGCAACAGGGCTAGCCGTAGATATCTCTTTTGTGCGTGTACGTGCCTGAGTAAAACCCTCTTGCTGGTCTCTTTCTTTGTAGCACAGTAACCCCCCCCCCCTTCTATCATATACATGTTTATGTGGTATCTCTTGCCTTCTCACAAAGCAGATAAGATAGCTATTGCGTCTCAAGTTCCCTCTTATTCCTCTCTGAAGTTTTTCCTGAGTCAAATTAATCTTTAATTTCAAAGATGCTGCACTTGCCACATTCTACTGCAGAGTTTTACTTTGAATTATTAAAGACATTATAGAATCTGTTCCTGATTTTATCACTAAAGGTCTCTGCTAGGTTGTCGTTAGGTATCCTACTGCTGGGTATGATTATCATTATTCTAGGCAATATAACCTTTAATAATCATTGGGCAATATGATTTTTTGTTAAAGATTCCAACTTAAAATAACAACAACAACAACAACAACAACAACATTCGATTTATATACCGCCCTTCAGGATGACTTAACACCCACTCAGAGCAGTTTACAAAGTATGTTACTATTATCCCCACAACAAAACACCCTGTGAAGTAGGTGAGGCGGAGAGAGCGCCAGAGAACTGTGACTAGCCCAAGGTCACCCAGCTGGCTTCAAGTGGAGGAGTGGGGAATCAAACCTGGTTCTCCAGATTAGAGTCCCGCACTCCTAACCACTACACCAAACTGGGTCCCAGATAGAGAGAACATGGGTTCAAAACTTTGGAATGCATACAGATAATAGGTGAAATGGGATCAAAATAGGGATCTCGTCTTCTTTTATGGTCAAATATTCTAGCTTTAATAAGGACCATGTGGCTGCAGTCCCCACCATCACATTTATTGTATCTTTTTGCAATAAAGTACAATTCAGATTTCTTTAGCAATTTATTTATTTGCTTAATTTATTCCAGACACATGCCTTTTCTCCCCTGTGGGGACCCAAAGCTGCTTACAGTTTGGGACCCAAACTGGCGGAGACTGACCAAGAGAGAGATCTTGGAGTCGTGGTAGATAACTCACTGAAGATGTCGATACCGTGTGCAATAAAAAAGGCCAATGCTATGCTGGGGATTATTAGGAAGGGAATTGAAAACAAATCCGCTAGTGTCATAATGCCCCTGTATACATCAATGGTATGGCCTCATTTGGTATACTGTGTACAATTCTGGTCACCACACCTCAAAAAAGATACAGCACTGAAAAAAGTGCAGAAAAGGGCAACTAGAATGATTAAAGGGATGGAACACTTCCCCTATGAAGAAAGGTTAAAGCGCTTGGGGCTCTTTAGCTTGGAGAAAGGACAACTGAGGGGTGATTTGATAGAGGTTTACAAGCTTATGCATGGGATAGAGAAGGTAGAGAAGTATTTTTCTCCCTTTCTCACAATACAAGAACTTGTGGGCAGTCAATGAAATTGCTGAGCAGTCAGGTTAGAACAGATAAAAGGAAGTACTTCTTCACCCAAAGAGTGATTAACACATGGAATTCACTGCCACAGGGTGGTGGCAGCTTTATGCATAGACAGCTTCAAGAGGGGATTGGATAAACATATGGAGCAGAGGTCCATCAGCGGCTATTAGCCACAAGATATAGATGGAACTCTCAGTCTAGGGCAGTGACGCTCTGTATTCTTGGTGTTTGGAGGGGGGGCAATCAGTGGGAGGGCTTCTAGTGTCCCTCTCCCACTGGCAGACCTGAGGACACGTTTTTTTTGGCCACTGTGTGACACAGAGTGTTGGACTGGATGGGTCATTGGCCTTATCCAACATGGCTTCTCTTATGTTCTTTTAAAAACATTGGCAATTACATATTGCTATAGCATCTTCACATGAATCTAGATAACCACGCTGAACTCCTGGTTTTCATTTTTTTAAAAAAAGCAAGTCACTTTATACTTTTTATGTTTTTTGCCTTATGTGCGGCATCGTGATAACAGGGACTGAACCTGTAGCCCCTTAATGCGAAGCGGGTCGCGGTGCTTTGCCCCCGAGCCACGTGGTCCCGATCCGCTCACGTTTAAATCTGAAAAAATACAGGGGACCGAAAGGCCGTGCAACGCAAGTAAGACAGCCCGGAAGCCGGCAAATCTGCGCCTCGTGCCCCGTTGGTCGGCGAGCCCGCACACCCGGCTTTCCTCCTCCTTGCGCCAGAACTAGGGGGCGCGCGAATTTTTTTGGTATTCCTCTCCTCCCTTCTCGTCAGACAGGAACTGGAGGCGTGGGTTGGTCCGGGCGTGCGATGGAGATAGGCTGCTCGGCCGGCCAATGGGCCTAGAAGGCGGGCGAACAGGCGGCGCGACGGTCGCGAGCTTAGAGGTGCCTTTGAGCGCGTGGGTGGCCGCCGATGGGTTGCGCGCCTCGGCCGGAGGAGCATCTCGTGGCCGGCGCCCCGGAGAGCAGCAGAGACACAGAGACGCCCCGTCCCGGGGCTCGTCGGATGGAAGCGCAAGACGTCCCGGGCGGGCTCCAGTCCCGGGTGGTGGTGCCTCGAAGCGCGGGGCTGGCTCCTCGCGGTTGCTGCTGGGCGCTGCCTACTGCCGTGCTGTGCTGCTACGGCTTCTTTGCCAACTTGCGCCCTTCGGAGCCCTTCCTGACCCCTTACCTGTTGGGCCCGGACAAGAACCTCACCGAGACTCAGGTACGGCTCTCCTCCTCCCATCCCCGAGAGCGCGGGTGGAAAGGAGAGTCTTTTCGTAAGACTTGCCTTAACATTGATGGCTGTGAAAAGACTCAAGTCTTGTATGGGAAAGGTAACGATAACGGAAGAGAGTACCTCTGAACACATGCAGAGTGCTTTCCCCTTAAACAACTGGAAAATAGCCAGTCTTTGAAAAGTAATTCCAATTGTAAAAAGTCCAATGGTAAAAAGTATGGTAAAAAGTAAGTTCAATTGGACTTACTTGGTATGGAAGAGGCATACATCGAGGACTCACTACGCTGTCACAAAGTAGTGAGCAAACTCGGGAATGCCCCGGAAAACTTCATCGGGCTGTTTAATCCAAAAAGCGTCGTTTAAGAAGTGTATGTGGGGTGTGTGCGCGTGAGCAAAAGATGTGTCAGGATAGCTCTGAGTCTGCGGCTGTTGCCTTTCTTAAAATTGGAGTGTCTTAAGAGGTGTTGCTTAAGGGCCAAGCTACACATAAGGTATACTTGAAAAGTGAAGAAGCAGCCAGGGGTGAGCTGCGGTGCTGAAGCAGGAGGAAGTTTAATCCCCCCTTCCACGTTGTTCTTCAGAGAGAATACCATGCTTTTTCTTCGATCCAGTCTCCATTCAGCTGCTTAAACACAATTGGGGAAAAAGACCGGTATCATATGGGTACCTATGTTTTTTTTTTTCATAAGTGGGTCTAATGGTAACTTGGGAGAAGTAATTTGTCTTGGGAAAGTGTGTGTGTGTGTGGGGGGGTGTCATTGTCCTTGCTCAGCACTGTGATTTGGATCCAGATTGGTTTCTCCCCTCTCCCATGTGCCTACTTCCTGAGCTGTACTTGCAGAGCTCTCTTTAAGTTGATAGGTAGCATATTATTGCACTATATTTTGGTATCAGTACAGTCTGATCTAAATATTAAGACTTTTTCCCCAAGTGATTGAAGATGGGAATAAATTCTCAGGAGGTTCTGGCTTCTGTTTCCTAGAAAGATTCCAAATGAGAATTGAATAGACACATGCTAAGGAAGCTTTTGATTGATAGCCTGAGTTGGAACTTGTTAAACACAGCATCTTATTCTTCTGGAGAGTCAACAGAGTGTAATTATTATAATAAATATAATGAATATAGTGTTAGAATGTTGGAAATCTGGACTCAAATTCTTGCACGGCTATGAAGTTCTCTCAGGCTAACCTGCCTCCCAGTGTTGAGAAGATATAATGGAGGCAAGCTCCCTGAACGCCGCTGTGAATTCTGCTGTAGTGAGGTGGTTAGAATGTCAGACTATGATATGGTAATACACAGTTCAAATCCCCACTCTGCCATGGAAGTGCTGTGGGTGATCTTGGGCCAGACGCTCTCTTTCTTGGCCTAATCTACCTGACAGGATTGTTGTTGTGAGGATAAAATAGCGGGGGAAAGATGTAAGCTGTAAAGGACAAAAGTTGTGTATAATTTTAATTATTTATTTGAAAGAAAAATGAGGTGAATAATATGAAATAATTATTCCCCTCACATAATATGAAAATTAAGTTTTTATCACATAAATACAATAATGTGCTTTATATTGACTGTTAATAACTTAAGGTGATAATATACTTTAGAGTGTTCAGAGCATTTCATGTAGTAGTCTGTACAGACTCTGATCCGTATAACTTATCTCTTTGCCAGACAGTGACCTGTAGGGATTTGAGCCTCAGACTGCTATTGTTCAAACCTATGGCAACAGTTCCATGAAGTTACAAAAATAGTTTAGAAATACTCAGCTAGTTTCTCAGTTCCAGAGGTTAAAACAAAATTCTCAATGTGACTGTCAGGATTTTGCAATAGATAATGCTAGTCATAGCCTGATTTGAAGAGCACTATTTTACACAACATTTCTCTGGGTGTGTGTTTGTATCCTGGGAATGCTTTGAGGTCAGTGGTGAGGGACTCAGTAGCTTAAAGTAATATGTAGTGTCAGAATAAGGCTCTGAGGCATCATCAGGCCCTTTGGGTTCTTGAATGCGGCCTGTGACACCTTAGCACACTAATTAACCATTTTCAGGGCAAGGAACTATATTAACTTCATACCAGGTTATCCCCCCCTTCTATTACTAGTATGGTTGTTGGCCAGTGTATACTTACTTTAGAGTAAGTCCCACTGAAATAAGTGGAATTTTCTTCCACGTAAACACAGAGAGGATCATTAGAAGATATGCAGACAAGTATGGGAGGTGCTATTTCCATACTAATATGGAATAGTGGAGATGGTGAATTCAAATGTAACAGATATTTGGGGGAATGAGAAAAAAATTGTGGTTGTCCCCCTTCATATCTATTGGTTGGGAAATTGGGCCTTCCAGTTATTTGTGTTCAGTAATCATGGACAACACGTTAATCCCTTTGTGACTGAAACAACACAATGCCTTAGGGTGTGAAAAAGCCATCACAGATCAAATGTCACAGATAGTCCATATCTCCTTAGACACAATACTTCTCCATGCAGTCAGCATGCACGTCTAACTCACTACTACCATAGAATGTCATGATGTACAAATAGCTCATGCACTATTTTGTGTGTGATGTCTGTGTTAGTAACTATATGGAAACTCTCCACAGCATCAGGATCCAGATTCATGTGGTAAACCCTTTTCCAATGTTCTAAGCTCTCTGTTGCCACATGATTCTGTGCTTTGACTGGAAAGAAATAGTTCTTGAATTGGCCCTAAGTGATTAATTGGGTGAGGTATGCCCAGTCTCCTAAAACTGTCTCCTGCTGGAGTAGATACTTTATTTTTTGGAGTGATGTCAGGACAAAATTCTAAGTAGCAAGCTACTTGGGATTTTGGAAGTGAAGCTGCTTGGAATTTTGGAAGTGAAGCTGCTTGGAATTTTGGAGAACAGGTCCCAGTGCTGTGTTAATAATATTCCAGATGCCATATTGTAAAATATAGGTAATTCAAAAATAGGTTTAGGCATCTGTTCAGAGTTCTTTCAGAGTAATTCTGTCACAACATTCTATATATCTTTAATGCCAAATGTTTCTGATTGGGTTGGAGAAATTCTGTGTGGTACTGGGAAGAATCAAAGAATTCTGTTGTGGGGAGGAAGACTCGAGGTAAAATAGCTATCTGTATCTCAGAGAAACTTCTAGAGATGATGAAGTAGAACTTGAAAATAATTCTCATGTTAATCTTGGCTCTAGAATGTTTTTAAATAGATAGTTGCCATTCATAAATATTGATAATGAAATAGACCGACATCCTGTCTTAATATTAAACTATATTCATGAAATACAGCCCTGGCAAATGATGGCTACTACAGATAGCAAGATTTTGTGATAAGATTTTGACAAATCCAGTCATACCAGTTTTTTGCCCTGTTACTCACTGCTTATTTCTGCATATTTTCTTGATCATCCAATTACGCCTAAGTCTAGGAAGAGTACCACTCACCTGTAGAGAATGTTTTCTTATCTTAATCACCTGAGAGTAATTCCATAGTTTTAAAATTTGCTATTTTAGGACTTGTTTTCTTGTCTCAATTTACAAAGCCCTACTGTAAGGTAAATGACAATTCATGTCTTCTCCTTGCTCCACATCTGAATTTTACCACTGTTCACCACCAAGAAAGACAGGGGTGGTTATGCTGAGGAAGGCAATGGGAAACCGTCTCTGGCCTTGGAACACCTGGTAAATGGCATCACCATGAGTTGGTTGCAACTTGGTGGTGTGTTCTTCTCTTTCCATGCATTCTATCCCAAAGTCTAGTCTTACACCATTAAACCTAGGGCTCGTAGATAAAATTTCTCTTCCTCTCTGCTATTCACTTGCACATGAAATGATCCTTAGGACCGTCATTAATTTCAACAGTTGCCAACTGATAGTGCAACTTATTCAGATGCTGCTAACCCAGAACTATGTGTGAGGGGGTGGACTTCAAGTTTAAAAGATTCATTTTGGATTGAGGGCAGTCATGACTACTTTTTTTCTCTTTCAGGTCTTCAATGAGATTTATCCAGTATGGACTTACTCCTATTTGGTGCTGCTATTCCCGGTCTTCTTGGCAACGGACTATCTCAGATACAAGCCTGTAATCCTCCTGCAAGGACTCAGCCTTATAGTGACATGGTTCATGCTGCTCTATGCCAAAGAACTTCTGGCTATTCAGTTCTTGGAATTTTTCTACGGAGTGGTGACTGCAACAGAGATTGCCTATTATTCTTACATCTATAGCATTGTGGACCTGGCCTTGTACCAGAAAGTCACCAGCTACTGTCGAAGTGCGGCCCTTGTAGGTTATACTGTGGGCTCTATCTCTGGACAAGTCCTAGTGTCTGTTGCTGGCTGGTCTCTGTTCAGTTTGAATGTGGTGTCTCTCACTTCCGTATCTGTTGCCTTTGCCATGGCTTGGTTTCTGCCCATGCCGCATAAAAGCCTTTTCTTTCACCACTTCTCAAGCACCCAGGTCAGTAAGGAAATGAAGGTTGTAGATTGTAAAAACGGAGCAGTCGTCCGGGATGATCCTGCCTTAAAGAGGGTTCCTGGGTGGGAAGATGTTGAATCGAAGGTTCCCCTAAATATAGAAGAGCACCCTGCAGAGCTGCAGGTAAGGAGCACTGGTGTTTTGGGGAAATGGAAGCTACAACACTGGCCATTGCACAGAGAACCAGCCGTCTGCTTTAATTGCCAATATTTATTTATTTATTTATTTACGTCATTTATGGTCTGCCTTTCTCACTGAGACTCAAAGCGGATTACAATAATAGCCTGTGGAGCCTTTCCACTTACACCCCAGTGCAATGGGGTGGTTTTTAACTTTCAGCAATCTGATTGCTTCAGTGGCATGTCTGTGTCAAGCTCCTGTTGTCAGCTGGAGTAAGTCCCTTTCAGGTTACAGGGAAACCGATTATACTGGTTAAGTCATTGCAAACCTCCAACTTTTTAAGAAAAGTAATTGTTATGGGGGATGAGGGCTTTAGCAAATGTCAGCTTCTGGAGCAGGGGATATTGGAAGATAGATTACTGAATAGGAGACAGTAGGCGTCCTTTGAAGTTGGTCGTGGGAGTAAAAATTATACACTCCTAAGCAGAGATATGGCAAATGTATGGATAGTGAATGGTCCAGAGATGTGAGTCAATTAAGGTAAGACTGGATCACACAAAAAGTAGATACTATTGCTTGTGGATATTCTTAGGGGAGCTTGCAAGATGTAAAGAACACTGCAATGAGTATTTCAGCACAAAATAAACTTTTGGTGTAAATAGAACGAGTAATTGGAAGTCTGTTCTTTGGCTAAAAGGGTTCTCTTTTATTTTAAGGATTGTTTTGGCTAGGTTGCAGCTGAAAGCTGTTTAACATTCCAGAGAATTAATGTTACCCCGTCAAAAACAGTTGCACAGGAATCCTTTGCTAATGAGCTATTGTGTATCGACAGAAGTATCGTGTTCTACAGTCCTTCTGTGGAGATCAGAATTGGCATGACAACTCCTTAGGCTAGTGTTACTTAGGCAAATGTTGCTTCCCTTTCTTTGTCATCTTGTTTCACCATTTGCTCCTTGGGGCTTTCAACACCAGATCTGTGGGAGTTGGTTCTTCCACACTGGATATTCTCTTAGAGCTGCGTCTGTCAGCCTACTCAGTCCTTGATGTTTATGTGATGATGTTGAGGGAAGTTTTAATTTCTATTTCTAAAAAATAAAGATGCTGTGCTGACTGGTGTAAGTAAGCCCTTATCTGCAGGCTGTCTTTTAGGACATAGGTGAACTAAAAGCACAACTATGCCATCAAGTCAATGGCCACTAGGCCTAGCTTAGCCAAATATCTGCCAGTGTTCTACATTATTGATAGCAGGTGGCAATTTCTAGGGGTGACGAAGGAATTGCTTTTATAGACTTCTAATTAGTTATTGTCTTTAAAATTCTCCCATTTGTGAGAGCTCTGCTGTTCTTCCTCCTCTGTAATTTAGGAGAGGTACGTCTAATTAGTTGGTGAAAGTAGAGATATTTGAGAGAGCTGGAGGAGCTATGGCTATCTGGCCTCTTTCTGCTGCTGTTGTATGGAGTCAGCTTAGGCACCTGGTGTGAAATGAGAAATAAAGCTGTCTTTTTGAGTGCCTTTTCCTGCTCTTTTCCCAGGCTATTCGTTGCAGCTTCAAGCTCAATGCAATAATTGGGACGGGGTGCCTATAGGATATGTTTGCTCCCCATTTTGGTACTGGTGTCTGCATGATTTCTGCACTAGAATGGTCATGTCTCAACTAAGGAAACAAAAACTAGTCTCCCATCTCTGATTTCTTTCTGGAGGACTTACTGCTCTGTTTTTAAGAATTCAGTTAAAACACAGGAGATGTATTTAGGAGCAAGGTAATATTAGAACTTCTTCATGATGAAAGAAACTTCCTCAGAGTTGCCAGTGAGCTATGCAAGGAGGGAAGTTGTGGTCACATCTCCAGTATTAGGAAACAGTTCTGATACAGTTCCACTTTACTTAGACCTAATAGTTTTGTGATGAAGTCTTCTTAACTAAGTCTTGACCACTTAGAAATGTAAAATATAACAGAAGTCCTGTGGCAGTTTAGTTGTGTCTCCAGTCGCTTCCATGGAACAGTGACTCTAGCCAGTCAGGGATCACATAATCAGTGTGATAGTGCTGCATAGTCAGTTGTGAGTTGAAGGAAGCGCTCTTTCTGGTTTGGTATTGTCTGACTCCTTACTCCAGGTGGACAAATATTGTTCTCTTTGTAGTGCTTCCAATATTGGTTAAAGGGATGTGTAAGTTGCTGCAGCTGAAACCTTTCATGAAAAGCTTACCCCACACTCTAATAATTTTTGTGGCACTAAACTTACAAAGAGTATTAAAAATCTTGTTTTGATTAAAGTCCTAGAAGAATTCTGCAGTTGGCTATTGCTGTTTGAGTCGGGGCTCTGGCATAGTGGTAGAGCATCTGCTTTGCATACAGAAGGTCCCAGGTTCTTTCCCCCCCTATTTTTTATTTTTTAAACAGTAAACTATGAGGGAAACATTAAAGAACAACAACAGCATACACATAAAATACAAGCAAAACATTTACCAGAATAATGAAATTACGTAATATTTCCCCTCTCCATCCCCATACATACTTAAGATATTTTATGTACAGCCTTTTATATTTTATATTCAACATTATTATCTTAGTCTTATTATATTAAGCATATTAGCATGCTGATTTACCAATTGATCTATTGTAATATTATTTATATTCGATTCTCCTTAGTTTACAGCTCCACATTAAAAAAAAACTTTCAGTTTTTCCTGAAATTCTTGGTTTGCTCTATTATGCATATAAGAAGTTAATTTTGCTGTTGATGCATATTCATTTATTCATCCAGTCAGTCATGTCTGGACAAGATTCTGCCTTCCGTTTTGTTGCATATACTACTGCTGTCACCATATATTTAAAAAGTTCACTATGCTTTTTTATTATATTACTTGGTAAAATATTTAATAACATATTTTTAGGATCTAGCACAAAGCGAAACTTCAATATCTTTTGCCTCTCCTCATTTATTTTTATCCCATATCTTCTTGCTATCTTACAACGTATAATAGAAAGTTGCATCCATACATTGGCATTTCCAGCACTTTCTGCTATAATCCTTACTAGTTTTTGCAATAGCTTTAGGAGTAATATACCATCTAAAAACATTTTATACCCGTTATTTCTTAACATTTGACAATCTGTAAATTTAATGTCTTTAGTCCATAAGTTTTCCCATTGACTCATTGAAATATTTTCACCAAAGTTTTGCATCCATTTAATAATACAATTTTTGATCTGTTTCGATTCTGTTTCATATTGCAAGAAGATTTTAGATACTCTTCTTAACAGGTGTCTTGACTCTCCACAGATTAGTTGATCAAACACTGTTTTCTCTCTTAATTGTCCTTCTTTGGATAGTTGTTCTGTAAGTTTAGTCACTAATTGATAATATCTAAACCATGGGATGTTCTTTCCCAGGGCTTGAATTTCTTCCCATTTTTAATTTTTCCTTAGTTGTCCATTATATATTCATAATTAACATAATTTATTTTATTTTTTGTAATAATATCATAATAAGCAAAATGGGCAGGCTTAATCTGTTTCTAAGAAGGTCCCGGGTTCAATTCCTGGGCATCTGCAGTTAAAATGAACCGGTGATGTGAAAGACATTTACTGGAGACTCCAGAGAGCTACTGCTACTCAGAGTAAACCACACAGACCTTGAGAGATCAGTGGTCTGTTTTGTGATTGCTGCAGAACATAAAGGCAGGCTCCCCCAAAGGAACAAGTAAAAATATAATATGAGCCTGCCCCTTGCTTTTTTAAGTCAGCTGTAAAATCTTTCTTTGGGAATTTTAAAAAAATTAGACACATGTAACTTTGCCTTGCAGTATAGTAGAGATAATAACTCCCTTACGTAACTGTTGGCTAAATTGTTGCAGCTGCTAGAGGCAGTTTCTTCACTCTCTGTTCACACAGTCCCAGACCAATCACAGCATGAGTTGCAAGCTTTCATGTTGCAGAGTTTTTCTTGATGTTGTTTCTGGTTGGAAGGCATGATGCTCACCATATCTGCAGTTCAAATATTAAAACAGTAATACTTTTTAAGATTAGTTAGAACAGTGCCTTGTGAAAAAGTATGGTGTGTGTTTAGCTCTTTAAAAAGAGAGGCTGTTCTTTGAAGACTGTGGGAACTAGTATCACTTACTTGCTGACAGGAGAAAAAAAATTGTATGTATTAACTGGCAACCTGGAGACAGCAGGTTGAAACAGCATGTGTTATACAGATAATATAGCATAGATGTTGTTGTGCCTTAAACCTCTTCCTAACATAATTTACCTACTTACATAGTACAAAGATCTTGTGTTACAGAAAGGCATTCTTGGACAGTGAAGCAAACATAGTATCAGTGCAACTACCTTTTAAAAAATTTACGCTAGGCAATATCACTGGCCATCTGAATTGGGAGTATGTGGCACAAAAACTATCAGAATTAGTTGAAAGAACATAAAACACAATCTTATTTATTTTAGACAATTATACTCAGCTTTTTCTTTTGTGTTCTTTTTGTAGTATGTAGAGTGGCATTGAAACTTTGTTTGCCCATTAGATACTATTTAATATTTATTGCTTTAGATATTGTATAGTAAACCAGTTTATAAAACTCATTAATGAAGCATAAAGATGTTAGTCTATTTGTGCTTTTTCAAGGGTTATGTTGTCATCCTAGCTAGTGAGAACATACTATGATATCAGTATCAGCTCTTGAGATCACTGCCCCACACCATTTACTTATGTTCTGAAACAGGACCCCTAACCTTTTTGACTCAGGGTGGTAAGTGCAGCCACAAAATGGCTGCCACAGGAGGTGGAGCCAGCCACAAAACGTCAGGGAGTGAAGTTATGCATAACTCTGATAATATATCTTCAGCAATTCAAACAGAAGCTCTGTTTAATGGGATACTTTTAAAAATTAACATATTATTTAACAATATTTTCTTGCATACACACAAAATAAGTATACCTAATGAACTGGCTAAGAAACACTCTTCTGGTAGTATCTGTCTTCAGTTTGCAGGCATCTAAAATACTTATGCAAAAGTAAAAAATGTTTCTGGCTGCTTCTCTGCTGAGCCCTCATCTTATGAGCCTAGAGTCTAGACATTTTCAGCCCACACTAATTGTTGTAACAATGACAATCTGTTGAATGGCTGATGAGAGCTCATTGCTCATGTGCTATGTACAGTAGGAGAGATTCTGGTCAGATTTTGATAGGAACATATATGATTTTTGAAAAGTTACAAAAATTGTTATCAACTTCCACCTGAACTATAAAAATATATTTGCATTAGAACTGGTGATTTCAGTAGATGTTCCATTTAGGTACATTAAGCATTTTAGCTATGCTGACCTATCATGTTTAGGCAGAAAAAAGTCCCACTGTGTCTTTAGAATGTCACTCTTATTTGCATAGGTAGGGTACTTTATATAAAGTCACTGTCATCATTATATCATAAATATTAGAAACTGAAGCCGTACTTAGCTCCTCCCCCTTTCTAAAAACATTTAATGTGTACAAATAAAGGTGTTAATTCTGTTAAATCTATTCTGTAAGGTGGTATTATGAAATGTGAATGCTGTTTCCGTGATGAATTCTCAATACAGGATTAATAGCTGAGGAAATGGGAATTTGCTTTCACATTCTTTGTTATTCCAATTCCTGGTAAAGACATCTTGTCTGCTGTTTGCCAGCTCATAAACAAGTGTTGAGTGACTCAGTTTCTTCAGATAACTGACACTTTGAGAAGGTCAATCAAGGGCAGGAACTAACTACTGCTGGTCATCTTCACCTTCAAAATGCACATAGCTTACAGAATTCTTTTCCATCATACACGGAGCAGACCATAAAGCAGCTGAAAAAGATGGATCCCCTAAGTCAATAAAGAGAAGTGTTTTAGTCTATGTGGTGACTGTAGGGTGTAGCTGGCAAAGATTCCTTTGCCAGAGTCTTGGTGTTTGTTGGGGGCGGGGGGGAAAGGGTTGGATTTTTAGTTGGTTGTTGGGGGTTGGTTTGGGGAAGCCAGGATTGGGTTAGATCCCTTACCTTCTACAAGGGAAGGAAGGAAAGTGTTAGAATAGTAATAAATAGGTTTAGAGATAGCATTCATATTTTGTTGTGTCCTCCTTGTGACTTCCCTATGCCTTTATTTTTCTCCTCCTCGCTTCCATGTGAGGGGGGGGGGGAGCTTGAGGAAGCAGGAGTCTTCCTAGCATAGATCACAGGGAAGAGGGATGATGGAAGTTTGGTTTGCCATCCTAGTAGAGCCTGAAGGGGATAGCAAGTAGGCAAGGTTAAAGGGTTCCAGGGTAGACCCTACGCCTCACCAGGACAGCGCGTCTGAGAGGTGTTGCTGTATGCCAGTCTGTACCTTCAGAATAAGCTTGTAACAGCCTGACACCTGTAAAGAAATGTAAAGTTGGTGCTGTACAAGTCTTGTAGAGGAGGGCATTCCAAAGGCCACCACCAAAAACACCCTGTCTCTAGTTGTTAGCTGCTTTAGCTCTGCAGGTGGGGGCACAGTAGAGGATGTTAACTGGTGTATTGAACAATATGGGAAGAGGTGTACAATTTTCACTTGAGCTGCTCTGTGTACTTTTTTTGTAGCTAAGCTGTTCTGGGGTTAGTGATGTTGGGGGGGGGGAGGGTAATTGATGTGATTGTTTTGTGTCCTGCTTTTTAAAACTTTCTGTCCAGATTGTACTGTGTGAATGTGCTAGTGACAAAAGATTCAGGTTGTGAATCTTGTGGCTTGTGGCTTTTGTATTCCTTCAGTTGGACATCATAAGAACTCTAATGGCATCACCTAGTCATGGTTTTGGCTTATGATCTTTAGATCTGACAGACCTTCTGTCAAAAGCATAGCACAATTCAGAATGATAGAAAGATTGTGGTCAGGCAAATTGTTGGTCTTCAGTTTAGCTGCCATGAGTTAAGGTTTGCTGTTTTATAGGGGGAGCCAGAGCCATTGCTATGCGGTGGTGGTTGCTCCTTGAATGAAGGGGAGGCTCATTGTCTTGCACTAGCACTGGTTGTGGGGGCAAGTTACTGTTAGGTAGGAAGGCTGCTTGAATTGTTGTGTTTTTCATCTATACAGGACCAAAAAGTGAACATTGTAAAGGTTATCAAAGAGCTCTGGAAGGACTTCTTGCAGTGTTATTCTTCGCAGCCTCTGCTCTGTTGGTCTGTGTGGTGGGCGCTGTCGACATGTGGCTACTTCCAGGTCATAAACTACACTCAAGGCTTGTGGGAACTGGTGCAGCCTTTTCGGAGCTCTGAGATCTATAATGGAGGCGTAGAAGCTGTTTCCACACTGTTGGGTAAGTTATGTCTTAAACTGCATGTTTTAGAGATTGAATGAAGTCTGCAGTCCACAGGGCTAAGCCATGTCTTACTATTGGTGCAGACATGTGCTGCTGCCAGTTTTTCACCCCTACTTCTGGGGAGACCCCGTCTTGTGTAAGCAGCACTGTGCTGTTGGGTGAGTTGAATGTAATATAAATGAGGATGACTCACTTGCTTTTGCTATCCATTTAGTAATATGTTTTGAAATTCAGGCTGGACATAATAGTGTTTACAGGAGCCTCCCAGAAAAGTCAGCCAAGGAAGTAACAGCTTTAGCACGTTCAACATTTCCAAACACATGAGTCTGTGACCAGTGTAATGTCAGGTGGAATATGGCTATGCTAATGCACCCTGTACAACCACAAACTGTTTAATTGTCCACATGTGTTGGTTGGGAATCCTCTACCTGTTTTTCTCTATTCCTTGTTTTTCCACCTTTCCACCCTCCCACTTCCTTACATCCTGTAAGTCGTCTTGGACTGTCTAACTATGAAAGCCTTCAAGACCACTCAGAAGTGATAACTTGTTATGCAAGGCAGAAGGTGGGAGTCTTTCATGCATCTAAGAGCCAAGCCATGTGGAACTCAGGGGATCTGTATAACTGAGCTGCAAAATGCACTGCAGTGGGTGGTGACGGAGAAGAATGGATTGGAGCTACAGGTTTAGCTCCCCCACCTCCAGTGCCTTGTTTGCCTGATTGGAAATGGTCCTTCCTCTAGACTTCTTGAAGCTCAAAGAGGGGAGAAAATATGAGTATAATAGGAGAACTCCCCCACCCCCAATCCCAGGACAAAGTAGCCCATTGGGATCGCTTCTTATTAGGAAAAATGGCATTATATTGGGGTGTGTGTGTGTGATTAAACTTATCCATTCTCCAGTGCTGTCATTCTGATCCATGTTCCTCCTCTTCTTCCCATGTGCCTTCCTTCTTAAACAACTTTAGTTACTCTGAAAGTCTGATTCTGTGACACTACCTCAAGGGTTTTGTAGGCAGACACAGGTACTTAAAATAACAAAACACAAAACCTGGTCTGATTGAAATGGTAGCATTGGCATTTGCATTTGTTTAGTGCATGTTACCTTTTTGGGTCCCCTGACCTGGATAGTCCTGGTGAGCCCGATCTCGTCAGATCTCAGAAGCTAAGCAAGATTAGCCTTGGTTAGTAATTGGATGGGAGACCTCCAACAAAGACCAAGGTTGCAGAGGCAGGCAATGGCAAACCACCTCTGTTAGTCTCTTGCCATGAAAAGCCCCACTAGGGGTCGCTGTAAGCCAGCTATGACTTGAGGGCACTCTCTACCACCATCTTTTGGGTGAATTCTCCATGAGTTGACAGCTTTACAAAGGCAACAAAGGTGACTTTGTATATCACAGTTTGAACATGCAAAGAAACAACTTCCCCTAAAAAAATTGTTTCTTGGAGACCATTAATATGGTGTTAACATGTCAGTTACATAATGTTATTTGTTTTCTATATCAGAGTTGCAGGGTGGTGGTGGCAGTTTGTTTGCTTGTAAAACAAATGCTTTATAAATTGCAAGCTTAATGTATTTCTTCTATTCATATTTGATCAGTTTAACTACCACTTCAGAGGATAACCTAAAATAATCCCTGTTGTACAGAATTCTTAAGTTCCTCCTAGAAAAGTGAATCTTTTCATGCCTTACTCATTATTTAGAATATTTCTGTGCTGCCTCTACAGAGTCCTTCTTGAGGTGGATTACAATTAATAACACACAGTATAAAATACAAACAATTAAAAACCACTGCCCCCAAGGATACCATTGGCAGAGATACACCCATCTTGCGTAGGGATCTTCGATAGAGAGCTGCTGTCTTCCCAGTTCCTTCTTGAGTGCTATGCACCCCTCTCCTAGGTATTAATTCTGCCTTTTCATAATAGTAATCTTAAATGGAGGTTTATGCCGAAGAGAACATGTATTGCAGAATGTTGTTTCTAAAAAGAATTCATGTTACTGCAAGTGCTGATACAAATGGTGAAACTGGAAGGAGAGAACAAAAATTTGCCATCTTGTTTGCTGATGGAGAGCCCTTTGATTGTGAATTGCTTGACCCTCATGAGCATTACAATTGCTGTCCTAGCAATACTAATGTAGGGATTTCAAAAGTACTATTTGTGTGCCTCTTTCTTCTCCATCTGAATTCAGTGAAATTCCTCAAGTAGTTGATGGAATGTTTATCAGCACTACTCATTATATGTTCCTGTCCAGGTCTTTGATGTTAACAGATGTATTCTAAAAATGTGTCCAAAATAAATATGGTTGAATAGATTTTTTTTAAGATAATAACCTTTTTTTTGGTTGTTGCGTTTATAGGAGCTGTGGCTGTCTTTGTTGTGGGCCACATAAAAACATCTTGGGCTACTTGGGGTGAGATAGCCTTAGCCTTGTTCTCCTTCTTCATTGCTGCCTCTGTTTATATCATGGACACAGTCCGTAACATCTGGGTGTGCTACGCTTCCTACATAATATTCCGGATTATCTATATGCTGCTCATCACTATTGCAACGTAAGTGTTCACAAACAAACGTTGACAGTAAAATTTGCCATAGGGGCATATGAGCTATGCCTCTTCTCTAAAGACTTCAGTAAAAGAGCCACAGTCTAGCATAGCAAAGATTTTTTAAAAATATGACTTCAGGATTAGCCATTTCCTGGGATAATTCTTACTTTTTGAACAAAGCATTTTTAGCTTACTGACTTCCAACCCAGCACTGATTTTATCATGGGCCTATAAATGAGAATTCTTAATAACTGAATTTAAATAGTAGATGTTTGTTTAAAGTAGGTTTGGCTCAAAGTTGTTGCCTTTTTATCTTTTGGATTGAAGCCACTTCCTTTTACTTGCTAATCTGGTAATCATGGTAAAATACTTAGATTCATAAATTTCAACATGATGGAAGAACTCTTTTAAAGAAAGAAGCTTAATATCACCTGGGACACTTAGCTTATATGTACATTGAGAGTGCCATGAATTTCTGATCTGTCAGGTGCTACGTTGCTATGCTGACCTTACATATATAGCAATTTATGACCTGCTTTAAAATGATAAAAGGATAAAATGGAGAAGGGCAGAATGACTACTTAAAGAAAAAAACCTAAGCCTCTTAGCAGGAACATCTGCCGACTGAACCAGATGTTACCTTGTATAAGTCAAGCCACAAAGTTCTAAACAGAACCCCAAGGGCTAGCTTTTTAGTTTAGTCCAAGAATGAGATGGCCAAAGGCCAGCAACCAAGTCTGATGCTGGTCAAATAACAACCAACTAACTAGGAAACTCTGTTTTCCCCCATATTTGCCAGCACCATGGGGCAACTCTAAGAACCAATTAGGGCCTTGCTGAGACATGTGAACAAGGCTCTCTGTAGCTGAGTAATGCCACCCATCACAAAAATTAGGCCCCACCTGTGCTCTCATCCTTAACAAGATGGAATGCAGGGGATGAGCCTCTTTCTCCTGTCCTCTGCCTTGCTACTCCCATGATCTCACTTGCACCTGGCTTCTGCAAAACATTTCCAGGCTTATCTTTCTGGAAACTGCTTCACTCAGTCTCTCTTAAGTTTCCCAGAATTCTCCCTTGAGACCTAACCAGCCAGCTTGCTTTAGCATAAGTTTGACCGAGAAACAGGCAAAGGGGAGGCTAGTTTCTTAACTAAAGGGTTCTCCAATCTGCCATGTGTAGCTACTGTTTATATTAATCCATACTTTATGGCAACCACCATCCTCTATGCCATTTGGTGTGTGACCAGTAAATCAAGGATGAAAACAAACTCTCTGTGTCAATTGTCTTCCAAGCCTGTTTGATTGAGAAAATATTGGCTCCCATACAAGCTATGTAGTTGGCTTGCGTAATACCACTCATATTGCAGTGTAATGGAGTAGCTATTCAGAGAAGCACATGACCATCTTGGGCAATGTCCAAGTTTGCTGTGAATAGCCCTGCACGGAACACAGAAGGTCACAGGTGTGCATATAAGAACTGCAAGGACAAAAGGTACCAGCAGCTCTCATCATTAAATTGCCATGGGTCTGTCTACCTTCTATTTGTAAGAAGCTGTTACTCATTCACCCATTGACAAGCAACTTACTTAATTGCTAGGTTGAAACCAATGCTTTTTTGCTTATGAATTTGAGTAGGAAATGGTCATTTCATCTAAGTGACTAAATCTGCAGGACCTCTTATATTTAAAGTACAGCGAATTGAGCTGATTTTTGTAAAACTCCGGTGAAGATTTTTTTGCATCTTGACCATTTGTGCCAATGCCTCCCTGTCCTTGCAGTTAGACTGTCCCCATGCCAGTCAAATGCTACAATCCTTTGCATGCTTACTGGGAACAAGCCTTATTGAACTCACTAGGACTTATTTCAGGGTAAACATGCACCAGATTGGACTGCAGTATTTGTTTTTGTCTTATGATGCTGTTTGCTCATTTATTGGCTGTTTTGATGAACAGCAACTCTTCTGTCTTAAAACTGATGGAGTGGAGGAATAACTCTCTCCCACATCTGCTACTTTTTAAGTTGCAGGTCTTGCTGCATTTTATTTGGATCAATAACTATTTGATTCTTCTGATTAGTTCACCTGCCCCATTCTAGGGCTCCTTTCACATTTCTGTTTTAACCTGGTGATTTGGAGGTGGCAGTTTCAAGTTCGATTTCTACTTATGAATCGTATGTGAATTGCTGCGGTCACTTCAAACAGCATCACTTTTTCTGGCATGGGAAGTGGCTGCCTCCCCTCCCCTGGCCCCCCTGCGTTTTTGCATTTTTAAAACAAGTTGTCATGACACCCTCTGACCAGTCTATGACTGATTTGGAAGAGCCTGAGGAGCAAATATCAGGGAACCAGGAGGACCAGTGGTGTCTGGTGCTACAAAGGACCTGCTGACCATGCTCTAGCATCTTCAGAGGTTACCTTGCTAGAACCTGCAAATGATCCCTTGCCACTGGCTTCTTAGATGCCCACTAGGCTTCTGCCAGGCAGGACACCAGCCCAGGCCCTTAGCCCTCCCAGGACCCTCTCCCACTCTGCAGAATGTTGGTGGCGAAAGGCCCAGGCTGAGATTGCACAAAAGAGGTGAAGTGCCAGACTGGCTGGGCACAACCTCCCTGTAGACCCAGAGAAGAGGGCTCAAAGTTGTGAAAATATAAGCAAAAAGGCCTCTCTCAATGGAAGACATACTTTCTTTAAAATGAAAGCTGGGAATTTAGAGACTGTTGTAACAATGCAATAGTGCTAAACTATATACATTCAAAAAAAGAACATGGTGGAATTGAGTGGGTAAATAAAAAAGGTGGCACTGTTGGAAGTTGTACAGACATTTCAAACAATACTCTGCAGCATATGTGAAGTGCTTTGAAAACTTAGCAACTGGCAGCCAGACCAATTGTGTCTAAAATGGCACAAAAATCCACAAGCAACCAGCAGCCAAAATGGTTTACAAAGGCTGTATGGAAAGACCCTGTCGATCTGTATCTTGGTTTCCTCCTTTACTTCCATTGTTTATAAACCATATACAAATTATCCTGAAAGTTCAGGGTAGGTGATGTTTCCACATCCGGCTTATTTTCCCAATACCAGAGTAGGTCACTGCTTCCATTTTACAGACAGGAAACTGAGATTAACACAAAGGCATGCTCAAGGTTACTGTGCTGGGATAGTGGAACCTGTAGAACTGCTTCACAGTTCCGTTTGGCTGGGAAATTTCAACAGTGTGCTTAAATAAGTGGATTGTATGATAATATCATACAGATATGTTTTAATAGCCAAACTAGATGCGCCTGCAGCTGATCTAAGTGTTTACAAATTGAACTGATTGAGTTGTGCAGAAAAGGGGGCTGTCTATGTCATTGAAAACAAAAAGCAGCTCACAAGTGATGAATACCAAATCCTTCCCTTACTTGCCTGCCTGCAGCTCGTGTATCTAGTAGAGGTGGGCACGAACCTAAATACGAACCAAAAAAATACACAAACCAGCCTGGCTCGGGGTTTGTGAACCAGGGTTCGTGGAAGCTTTTTTCTCCAAACTTCCATGAACTGGACTATTAGTTCGTTTGGTTCATTTTAAAGGGCCAGTTTAAATGGCCGTTTCCCTGGGGGGGGGAAGGCCATTTAAACGTTTCCTTCTGCTTGCAAGTGGCAGGTCCCTTTAAACTATCAGCTGGCAGGCGGCAGGGGAGGATCCCCACGAACCCCATGGTTCGGTTTTTTCTGGTTCGTGCCCATGTCTAGTCTCTAGGCACTTTTCTGTAGCTGGAGTTACAGTGCACAGGGACATGGTTGGGGAGATGCTGCAGATAAGAGTAGGATTGGTCTTCCCTCACTCCTACCATCTTTTATGCTTTTAGATTTCAGGCCTCTACCTGCTTTTTTCTTCTGTGACTGAGGAAGTTCCTTGTTTAAACACATAAAATTGCTATCATTGCTATCTAGTTTGGCTTTGTTATCTAGGAACTAATTTGGAAGTGTACCTGTGCTGTTAACTCTGAAAAGAAGTCTAGTCTCTCTCCTTTTCAGTTCTCATGCTGTGAATCTTTTTCCTTCCTGTGAAGGTTTCAAATTGCTACTAATTTAAGCGTGGAGCGCTATGCCCTGGTATTTGGTATCAATACTTTTATTGCCTTGGCTCTGCAGACTTTGCTGACGTTCATTGTTGTCGATTCAAAAGGGCTTGGGCTGGATATATTTACACAGGTAAGACTTGTGCTTTATCTTTATTGGAAGGGAGAATGTGTAGTTTTCCTGGTGAAGATTTCTGCCCATTTCAGTGATGTGAGTGAGGAACTCATTCTGGTCCCAACACAATGCCTTTGGAGGGTGAATAATTCCTTGCCCTTAGTTTGCAGAGCAGAGAGAGGGTTCCTTTCCAGTTCTCTCCCTCATGAACACTGGAAATGCTTAAAGGTGTTTAGAGGCTGATTGCTAAATTACCCTTGATATAGGACCATATGCAATGAAGTCCCTCCCACCCCCGCCATTTTAAATGTAAAAAACAGTAAGGGAGGAATCTGGGTTGGGGCCAGAGAGTGGAGCGTTTTACCCATGCACAGTTTACTTGATTTAAATTGCCTGTCAGAGGGAAACACATAGGTATGATACTTGGGGCAAATAGTAGTTGGGGAGGGGGAATGGCATGGGATGGTAAGGATCAAGCCTCTCTAATCTCAATTTCTTCTCTCTCTCTCTCTCCCTGCTGCTTTTAGCACTTTAAAAAACCATGGCAGATCCAACAGCAAGAATTCTTGCAGTCATATTTAGTGGTGCCCTGAGCTGTTCTTTAGCCAGGGCAATTAATCTCATATGAAACTGAAACTTCTATTTGACATGAAAGGGTTTTTTTTCCTATTTGAATTTGTTTAGTGAGTATGCTAATGAAACATGGACAATGGGTTAAACTTAGCACAAACCTAACTTGAAAAATCCAGCCTTAATAAAATGTGGTCAGAGACTACCGAAGATGCTTTGGTGTCTGAGATGTAAAATCCAAATGGGGCTTCCCTGTTATAGTGTAAATAACTGGGAACTAGATGCCCTTGAATGGTGCCTCAAAGCACTTGGGTTTTAGGAAGGCTGCCTCACCCAACCTAATGCTGGGCCCTGAGAGAGGTTCAATTTTTAACTTCAGTTTACCATTATTCTTTCCCCCCTTCCGCCCCGCTTTTCTGCTGCAGTTCATGATCTATGCTGGTTACTTTGCTGCCATCTCAGCAGTGTTCTTGATCAGTGGCACATGCAGTATTATCAAGAATTACCGGAGGCAAGAGGAGAGAACAGATGAAGCTGCAGCAAGTATTGCTTAGAATGCAGAATCTGGACTTGGCACTGTCAGAAGGAGGGGGGGGTGGGGCTCTGTTTTTAAATATGTTGGTTTCTATTTATTAATGCATTCAAATGCTGTTACCTGAATTGTACTTGGCCCATATTTGTACTATGCAAACAGAATGTATTTCTAGAAGCAGAATGTATTTAACAGTATCTTACGTAAGTAAGAAGACTATATATAAAACGGTCCACAAAAAAGACTTTTAGGTCAGAGCTACATAGCTGAGAAGTCTTTTGTCTATTGAGACCTGCAAGCCATTAGAAAGTGGATGTATTTAACTAGCCCAGTCCATATTGGCTCAATGCAGTTGGTCGGCCCAAGGTCTTGGATGCTGCTGAGGAACTGTCTGTTGATAGACAAGAACTGGGATAAGAGACTTGTCAGTTCGACATGATAGTGGGAAGAATTGTCCAGAGCTGGTAGATGCAAATTTTATTAATACTACGTATACTTTCATATATACGCACAAACATTTCTCACATTTTGACATGTCCTATCTTGTCGTAGTTTTGCTGCCTGTTTAAAGGTTTTGCTTTCTTTAGGTTATCCTTGTCCTTAAAGTTTAAATATATCCATTATATAGTGACCTCATGAAGTGTTTAGTACATTCTAATTTGTACAGGATGAGGCATAGGGAGCACAAGAAGCAACACTACATTCAGAGTTGGCTTGATAACCAAAATTTTCAGGTTTACCTGAATTGCCTGTATTCAGCTCCTCAGTCATGACTCCACCTCTAAAAGTCAGGATTTTCAGCTGTTGACAGCAAAGGTTCACACTGACACAGAGAATAAACTGACAGCAATATTTCTTTGTGTAATAAGTTTAGATCACATCTGTCACATCTGCTTCTTGTATTGGACAACACTGGGCAGGAAGCTCACCTTTGTGACTGTCAGGTTTAGTTTCTCCTCAGCTTGAGGTACCTCAGCAAGGAGATACTCATTTTATGTGCATTTGTTTAGGCTGAACTACTTGAGGCTTCCCTAGATGTTTTAAGCAGCTTGTAGTCTTTTTCTCAGGAAAAGGACAGCACAGGTATTTTTAACTGCAGCCTTAACATTCTGTCCATCCCTTCTTTATAGGGCAGGGAGGAGTTTCACACACAGAAATTGTTGCTTGGTTTGTGTTTGTATCTTGGCAATGGGGATGCTGCTGCTAAACTACGTGTGTTTCCCTTCTGTTTTTAATTATTTTGGCCACATTTGTTTCTGACAAACTTGCAAGTTAGAGAGCTGAACAAACCATGACAAGTTTTCATAGTCTCCAAATAATGACAACTTCCTCGAGGTCTGCTGTGGTGTTCCTTGGTAGCTGCTGAGGTTTATAGGTATGGCTACATGATAGGCTCACTTCCTATAAACATATCTTTGTAGGAGAAAGCCACATGTATTTAGCTATGTGTATGAGTTTTAGGAAGTTACTGTCCAGGTGTTGCTTGATCCATGCTCGTGCAGCAGCACTTGTATGGTTTTTGTATATAATGATCTACATCTGGACATCCTGTGGAAGTGATAAAGTGCGAAGAAGCCTTTATTATGGAACCCATTCATAGTGGGGATGGTACTTGGACATCAAATGCCATGCTTGTTACATGACACCATATGAAGAAAACAGGATAAATAGGGGAGTTACGGCAACCTTTGAGAAGAGCATGTGGAATTATGTAAGTAAACTTTTAAGGGGGTTTGATTTAAATCCTGTTGATTGCTGGATTTGCAGATACAAGTCCAGAAAGCATGTGTGAGCTTTAGATCTGACCTAATAAAGCACACATCTGACCTTAAATTACAGCAAATTTAAAACTGGATTTTAATTCAAATTCTGTCCTTGGGCTAAGGCAAAAGTTTCAAAGGTTCAGAAAATAATATTCTAAGGAGAGATTTGCACGGCTCTCTTCATATTATGATTTGTGTAACTGCTTTGTAATGATGTGCAATGAGCACTAAATTTTAGAGTACAAGTTGATGGGGGCTCTGATATATCTTGAACCTAGTTCATTTAAATCACAATGTCTGTACAGTAATTTTCTGCAGTTTCCTTGGGGCAAGAAGCAACTATTGAATGCACTGTTAATATCTTCTGAAGAGAAACTTGAAAACATTATTAACAGGGAAGGGCAAAAACGTCCCTTAAAGTCAAGAGAAGCAAAGTTTGGGTAACTAAAAGGGGAAACTGAAACTTTCAATCTAATGTTTCTTTCCTGCCTGTGTTTCTTCTCTGTGGGAAATTAAAATAACTATAATTATGGATCAACACTGTTAACATAAAGGCAGATAGCTCATCATGTCTGTCTTGCCTCAGAATTGCCTTCTAAAAGTCCACGTGAACATGTTAATGTAAGCGTGGAAATGCACCAACTCAAGTACTCTTAGGTTGTGCTCATGAAATCCAAGAATTATAATTATGGAGCACCTTTCAAATTAGAAAAACCTGTCGAAGTGAAAACAAAATGTGCAGTCAGTACTGCTGTGGATATGAACATTGTCTTATGTCCAAATTATAATTTTTTAAAAATCAAATAAAATTATTTTATTATATTCCTAGAAGCTTGCTGGCTTTGACAATTTTTAATTACTTTAATTGCAGTTCTTGTTATAGTAGGCAAGGCTGCTGGTCTACCTTCCAAACAGTGAACATATGATTCTATTAGCAGGATTTGAAAATCACTGATTAGAATGATGCAAGTTAAAACAGTTTTATTTTTTTGCAATGTATTTTGTTACAGATACACAATGATTCAGTTTATTGAACAAAGAGTTTACTCTTGTGCTAAGCAGCGACTAGTTCCTTGAGAGCTGTGTGCTCTTTGACTCTCTCTCTCTTTGAATCCATGATGCAGTGACAAGCAAAACTTCATCTATCATGAATTTTTATTTGACCTGTTTTAACCATACCTTTTAAAAAAAAATCCTGTGAAAGACAAGAGTAAACAATTGGGGGGGGGGCTCTTAAAATCAATTTATAGATACAGAACAAAATATTTTTTAATTTTGATACCATCCTGTAATGATTTGTATTTTTACCTTAAACCTTTTGTTAAACCCTTGGCTTTGGACTTTAAATTCCGCTTAAATAAGTTTAAGGTAATGTATTTCTCAGGAGGGCTCTGGTCACAGTTAGACATGGGCACGAACAGTAAAAAAAACACCGAACAGGCTGTTCGTTGTTCGTTCCCGACAACAAACATGAACAGATGAACGGAACCGAACATGTCCTGTTAACAAATGTGTCCAGTGTTCGTTGGTGCCAAAGCAGCCCCCTTAGCACTTAGAGAGCCCATATTCACAGGGAATGTGCAGCAGGCTCTTCTCCAGCCATCACCCAAGTTTGGTCAAGATTGCAATATGGATCTCGGAGTTATACATTCACAAATTTGACGCCCCCAGGAAACTCCTATTCAACACAAACGGAGCCACCCTCTTCAGTTCACTTTGGCTCCGTGCGGTGATCCTGAAGGCAGGCCGCCTCCCCTCTTGGGGGCGGGGGGTCTGGCTACTTGCCTTCGGCACCCCCATGTGCCCGCCCGCCAGGCTTCCGGGTAGGAGGCAGACACTTATCCGCTAATGCAGCAAGGTGGTTGATGACTGCGGCCGCCAGGTGGTCAGGGAGAGGGAGACCAAGGAGTTCCGGGCGCGGCGACGGGAATACCCCGAATCAGCGGCTGCTGGCATCAACCACCTCCCTGCCATCGTGGAAAGGAGGGAACAGGGCGGTGCAAGTGGTGGGGAAGGGACTCGTGGCAGTACTTGAGAAGGTAATGAGGAAAGGGGGAACACGAAGTGGTCAGGGTGGGAGAGGGGGACCAAGGGGTTCCGGGCGCGGTGATTAGCCGCGCCTGGAAGATCCTGCGAGGGGGACGGGAAGACCCCGATCCATCAGTGGCTGCTGGCATCAACCACCTCTCTGCTGTCACGGAAAGGAGGGGATGGGGTGGTGCTAGTTGTTGGGAAGGGACTCATGGCAGTAACTGGGAGGGAGTGGTATGGACTGTGAACTGGAAAGCTCCCAAGCGAGAGGTAGTTGGGAGGGGTTGGAGGGGTCCCAGAGAAGGAGAGGAAGAAATAGGACAGCGGCAGCAGCTGCCATCACCCACCTTCCTGCCTTTGTGGAAAGGACAGGAGTGGCGGGACACATTCCCACCCGGCTCAAAGGGGTTCAGTCAGTCCCATTGACAGGGAGCCACCATGCTGTGCAACCATGCTATATCCCTATACGGTACAATCAGATGTGCAATTGCAGCCGAGCTGTCCCTTGTGACCAAGGAGGGAGCAGTAACAGGATAGTCCCTCGTGAAGTGACAGCTGACATGACCCACCATCCTGGCTTTGTGGAAAGAAGGGGATGGGCAGGACAGGAGAGGTCGTTCGTAAGGGTTGGAGTGGTTCCACAGAGGGAGAGGTCGAAAGAGGGACCAGCAGTCCCGAGAAATGAGGGAGGCCAGAGCAGTTCCACACCGCTCTGAGACACCTCACCTGTGCAGGCAGTACAGGCAATACTCATAACAGTTTGAACGGCACCGCCAGACACCAACAGCCTTCCTGCCTTCGTGGAAAGGAGGGCATGGACGGAACAGGAGAGGTTGCTTGGATGTGTCATAGTGGTTCCAGAGAGAGGGAGAAAGAAACAGGGCAGCAGCAGCAGCTGACATTGGCCATGTTCCTGCCTTTGCGGAAAGGACACGAGTCGAGGGACCCATTCCTCCCTGCTCAGAGGGCACAGTGTTTGCAATGGATAGGGCCACCGTGTGGCTCAACTACATGTGCAACAGTTCCTGAGCTGTTGCACAAGTGCCCAAAGGAAGCTGCCGCCAGCATCACCCACTTTCCTGCCTTCGCAGAAAGGAGGTGTCATGATCTGGCTGTGCCAGGAAGGCCTAGCAAGGCCTCAGAAGCCTGTTAGCAGTGGGAGTGGGCCTGGCTAAACCTGACCCAAACGTGCCAGCCCTCATTCAAGATACCTGCAGGACTTGATGGGCAAGGGTGCCCGGCAACAGCATGGAGAATCAAGGGGCAAGAAGCTTTAGTAGCCTGTGGAAGCCCACACACTCCACGATGGATATGGGCAAGCCATGATTCGGTTTCGTTTTCTCAGCCATGCCGGACGCTCCTCTCGGCTGGTCCGGGAGGAAACGACCGGGCACCCTGACCGGGCGGCTGATCCGCAAGGATTAGCCCCCAGGACTCCCAGGGAGGGAGCCAGGGTCCGGGACGCGGCGGGAAGAACTCCCCAAAATTAATGCGGGGGGGGGGGAATTGCCCGTTTGTCCCTATGGAGGCCGGCAGACGTGCGCGGCGCCTCGAGTGCCGCCGGGCAACGAGAAACGGCAAATAAAAGAAACAGGCGGAAGCCCGTAAACAAGCGAATCCCTTCTGTTCTACAAGCGTTTGTGAAGGAGAGGTTGATCTGAAGAAGACTCGTTCTTCCCCTTCGTTGAGTTCCAGAATTTTGTTGGCGCCCCCCCCCCCCAAAATGGCAGCAAAGAAGCAAAGTCCCCCTCTCGGTAAGTCAATCTCGGCTACTTTGAAGGGGGAGTCGCTCGAAGAGTTGGTGCGCAGGGCGGTGGTGGAAGCCATAAAACCCTTTGTTGACAAGCTGAACGAAACTGATCAAAGGGTGGGCTTAATTGAAAGCGAAGTGAAAACTATTAAGGCAGCAGCGGGGGGGGGCAGAAAAGTCTGCTCTGGAAAGTGCGTCACTTGTGAAGGCTACAAAAAAGGAGCTGAAGCTGGTTGAGAACCAGCTGATCGGGTTACAGATGGAACGAACGCAGACAATTTTGCGTCTCCAAAACGTGAAAGAGGAGGAAAAAGAGGATCTGTGGGAGGTGGTCTCGGAACTATTGGCGATACCCGCGAGGACGACTAAAGAAGAGGTTAAAAGCGCCATTTTGGAGGTCCGTCGGGCTTCTTCAAAATATGCAACAAAGCGACAGTTGCCTCGTGAGATCATTATTGACTTTTCATCTAAAAAGATTTGGGACACCATCCTATATAACTCATACAATGCGGATTTGGACTTTATGGGTTTGAAAGTCAAGATTTTGAAGGACGTTCCATTTCTAGTCCGGAAACGGCGTTTTAAATATAAAAAGTTTGCAGCTCTTCTGAGGGACCATGGAATAAAGTACAAATGGTTATTCCCGGAAGGAATATGGTTCAGATATAAGGATCAGGCCTATAAGATATTATCAGAAGATCAACTAAAGGATTTTGAGAATAAAAACCCAGAACTCTGCTGCACCGAGAACGAAGAAAAGGAGGAGCCGGAGGGGGGGGAGGAGGAGGAGAGCACCGCAACAGCGGTTGCACAGAGAGAACTCCGTCCGGGACCTAGAAGGGGGAGGAAAGTTTAATCAGAATTTGAAATGCCTATTCTCTGTATGATTAACCACTCCATCATTATCCTATGGAGCTATTTTTGTATTATGACAGTATGAAGGGAAACATTGAAGTGTAGTGTTTAGTGTTTGTAGTTCATTCCCCCCCCTTTTTCTTCTTTCTCTTTTTCCACCCCCCTTTGTCCCTTCCCTCTCCCCTTTCCTTGTGATAGTCTTGTGTAGTGCTGTGTAGTGTTTTGTAGTTATGAAAAATAAAAAAAATTATATTAAAAAAAAAAGGATATGGGCAAGCCATGTAGGGCAATTGTCTCTGCCAAGACGCGAAGGCCCGCCTCCTGAGCCCTCAATCTCGCCGTTCTAAGCGGCGTTGTCTCAGACCCTGAGGGGACAACCTCCGCGAGCGCGGCCTGCCTGAGCGCTCTGCTTCCACTAGTGTCACCCTCAGGGCAAGGATTCTTGCTTGGGGTGGATTCTGGTGACCCTCCCACTGATCCCCGCTCAGAAAAGCTGGTCACCTCTTCCCCTAACAGATGTTTCGCTGGGCGAGGACGAAGACCACAGGCTCAGGTGGTGTGTCTTCAGGTGCCGAGTCAGGGCCATCGACGACAGGTGCTTCGGGTTTTTGCCCCTGTGCACCAGGACATCACAGGCACAGCACCGCACCACACAGGGGTCATTAGGAAGGGCTCGAAAGTGCCTCTATACAGAGGTGTTGAAACATGGACCGCTACCTGTCCCAGGGGAAGTAGGACGAACGGTTACAGGCTGCACTGCAGAGCTGGCCACAGACAACGGAGTGAGGGGTGGACTGCAGGTGGGGACACCACCAAGAGTTTAGGATGGGGATAGGAGGGATGTTTCATAAAACACAAACCATTCCTCCAGGGATCCGTCACCCACCCCCTCCTCAAAATGTTGAGAGAGATCCTCTCCCCACAGCGGAAAGTCCTCTTTGGCCTCCTCCACAGCCCCCACAGGTGAATCTGGGGGAGCAAGAGTACTCTCTGCTGCCCCCTAGCCACACCCAGTACAGCTTTCTACAAGTAAACCAGGAGGACTGCCTTTGCACTTCACTCCACGACCACCCGTGGCGGCCACCACAACATGAAGACTCATTGTGCCACCAAACTAGAATTAAGGACAGAAAAGGAGAGAACACTGTGAGCTCTCAGCCGAGGTGCCCACTGACCTTGGCCCCAGGGCCTGGCAGCAGCCCTGGAACCAGGGGGAGGGGCTAGAGCCCTAGCCCAGCACTCCCAGAGACCTGACAAGATCAGGCACTAATAATAATGTCAGCCCTCTGCCGAGGTGCCCACTGACCTTGGCCCCAGGGCCTGGCAGCAGCCCTGGAACCGGAGGCTGAGGCTAGAGCCCTAGCCCAGCACACCCACAAGTCTGACCACCAGATCAGGCACTGATATTACTACTACTAAAGATCAGTGTGAACCCTCAGCCGAGGTGCCCACAGGGCTTGGCCTCAGAGCCTGGCAGCAGCCCTGGAACCAGAGGGAGGGGCTAGAGCCCCAGCCCAGCACTCCCAGATACCTAACAAGATCAGGCACTAATAATCAGTGTGAACCCTCAGCCAAGGTGCCCACAGAGCTTTGCCCCAGGGCCTGGCAGCAGCCCTGGAACCAAAGGCTGGGGCTAGAGCCCTAGCCCAGCACACCCAGAAGCCTGACCAGATCAGGCACTGATACCAATAATAGTAATAGTCAGGGTGAGCCCTCTGGTTCCAGGGCTGCTGCCAGGCTGGGACAAGGTGCCCACTGAGCTTGGCCCCAGGGCCCAGCAGCAGCCCTGGAACCAGAGGGGATAGGTCCCTATTCCACCCACCACGCAAAGAAAAAAGCCCAGCTCCAATGCACTCTTCCTGTCTCCCAAAAGGCTATCAACAGCTCTGTCCCACTCCACTGCTTGCTGAAAGTGAAAGCCAGAACTGGGAGCACAGTGCCCTTTTTATAAGCAGAGGTCTCATTGAAAAATGCAGGTGGTCTGTGGTTGGCAGTCAGAACTGCCTAACAGGGTTTGCAGGGATGAGGTTGGAGTTCCCATGGCCACAGAACACCCCCTCCCCCCTCCCTCCCCCCTGGTGTCTGCTCCCATGTTACCAATTATAACCGATTTTGCAGCTCCATGCTTGGAAGGAAGACCTGCCCATCAAGCTAAGTTGGGCTCTGATTGGGGTGTCCGGGGTGACAGAGGGAGTGCAGACAGAGTTCAGGCAGTCCCTCCATCCATTGCCAAGGGAATTGATTGAAGGAGCCTGAGTGTCTAGCTTCCCGAATGGCAGCTGAGCGCAATGAACAAGGCTTGCGACGACCACCTGTTCGGCTGGAATGGTGCCTCACGAACGGCCCGTTCGCGAGCAGCCGAGGGGCTTGTTTGTTGGTTTTTTCCATTCGTAATGCTGTTCGTGCCCGTGTCTAGTCACAGTCAACACACTTTTTAATTCCACTCCCACAGATCTTAGGTGTTATGTACTTTAATCAAGCTTTTACCTCGAGAACACCTTCCTTTTGTGTTTTTGTGAGCTTTATATTACTTCCTCCCTTACTCCCTCAAAAAGTTTTCACTGCCACTAAAGGCTTTCGCCTTAGACCTCCTTGGTTTAACTTGTAATGTAGGAAGTCTTGTTTATAGATAGTAGTTTGACAGAACAGTAAGCATGTGATGGTGGTTGTGAGGAAAAGATTTTTTTCTTAAAAGTAGAATTTATTTATATCAATGTAAGTTGATAGTTGCAGAGTTTTGATAAGTGTGCTGGCTTCAGAATAGTTCTTAAACATAGCCGTTTCAAATCAAGTTATGTCTTAAAGGTATTTTCTACGTAAGCCTTCACTAACAGAATAAACTCTTTTCACATCCACATAGGCAGATTCATTCAGGCTTTTTCACCCAGTTTGCCTGGCCTAGATAGAATAATCTCTTTCTCAGATATACATAGACCACTCCTGGTGCACACACAATTTGCCTGACTTGGACAGAATTTGACTCTCAGGCTTCCACACAGTTTGCCCGATTTAGCCAGAATCCTTTCTCTGAGTCACCCAAAGACTGTCTTAACCAGAATATCTCAGAACTTCACACAGGTTCATTGAACTTGGTAGAATATATACTTTCTCTCAGAATCAGATTACACTCAGCCTGTCTAGCCTCCTCCTCCTTTCCTCAGAGGTCTACATTTTAAACTCACAGCAACAATAATATTTGATTTATAGACCACCCTTCAAGACAACGCCCACTCAGCGGTTTACAAAGTATGTTATCATTATCCCAACAATAATCACCCTATTAGGTTGGTGGGGCTGAGAGAGCTCTGAAAGAGCTGTGACTGACCCAAGGTCACCCAGCTGGCATCAAGTGAAGGAGTGGGGAATCAAACCCGGATCTCCAGATTACAGTCCCGCCACTCTTAACCACTACATCAGACTGGCTCTCCAGTTATCCAAAAAACCCCACATTAGCAAGAAGAAATAAAATTCAAATTAAATACATTATATGTAATTCATTACACTGCAGGCAAGCCCTTCTGTGGCTAAAAGAATTAGTTTTCATACACTAATACCTTGCAAATGGGTCATGTGGAATATGGTAGGACTTTGACCTGTGATGTGGTTATAACAATATGACTGACTTGGAAGACTAGATTTAGAGTGTAGAGTATAAATATTCTACACTGGATCTATTAAAATTTTAATGTGGCATTAATAGAATGGTAGTTGCACAGCTTTTTTGCATGCCATATCGTGAAGATGGGACTTAAGACAAAGCTACATGTGTGTGTGGCAGTAGCTAGTGATTCTCAAGGTGGTGTACTATACATTGCTGAGTATGAGTTGGAGGCAAATAAATAAAAGTACAGATTGACAGAGTAAAGAAACGTCTCCTTTGACTGAAGGAGCTTGTCCTAGAAACACTCCAGGGATCAAGCCCCACTGAATAGACTTTAGTAGCATTCTGTGCAGACCTGCTTAGTTTTGCAGTTTGAGATAAATTGCTTCTATATAAACCAGAGTGAGGGAGCACCATTCTTAGTTTGAAATCTTGACTCAGAACTATATGTACTGAATGATGCACACAAGCACCTAAAATCTAATAGCAACAAGGGCTCATTTAATAGGGACAAGGAGAGCTAGAGCATGCACATGTGGCTGACTCTTAGGGAGCACTGATTAACAATATACAATTTTTTTTTTGGCACACAAAACATTTACATCAACTATGTGGTATGCACTCAACAGCATCCAGGATTTATCTGAAACATTTCTATCCTGCCTTATCTCCTTGGACTCAAGGCAGTGACCAATCAGGCTGCAACAACACAAACTATAATAATCCAATTAATATTTACAGCATTGAACAAAATTCATGCATTACAAATTTAAACACTCAAAATTTGAAACAGGCCAAGAGTAAACAAGCACAGCCAAATCTGCTGCAACAATTTATCCTCTGCCAAAATGGTCTCTGGAATAAAACTGCCTTACATGCCTTCCTAAATGTAATAACAGCGTGCTTATATATTGCTCTTCTAGAGAGATTAGTGTCCAGTCGGAGTGGTGGATAATGTCAGTGTTATTATCCCCACAGTGCAGCTGGGGCTGAGGAGTGGCTTACCCAAGGCTACCTGGAGAGTTCATGGCAGTAGTGGGAGTCAAACCAGCAGAGTGCTGACTCACAACCCAACCACTTTGTTAGCGCAGCTGTCATGTAGCATAGGAAGGCACCCTCCTTATCCATTCTGGCAGGTCATTCCAGTGGACTCCGTCCTCCATGGAAAAGGCACGAGGTCTTGCTGTAGCTGTATGAACAATTTTAAGGGAAGTCACCATGAGGAGGAGACTGCTGGCAGAACATAATTGGCATGAGGGAATATGCTGCTGTTTTCTGCAAAGTCCTGATTTTGAACTACAGGCAGGTAGAAGGGTATATAGGGGGCGGGTGGGAAGAGAGGAATGAGCAGGGTGTCTGTCAGTAGGCAGAAGAGGGGATGAGCCCTCAATGAATTCTCTACCGAGGGTCCCCCAAAATATAGAACTTGCCCTACTTTGATCCATCTAGCTTACTCCTGTCTACTCTGATTAGCACTGGCTCCCTGGCATATTGAGTAGGATCCACTTTCCCAACATTGCTATCTGAGCTTTTTAAAAAAACGGATCATATGGACTGAACTTATGTGTTCTACTACTGAGCTATGGCTTCTGATCTCTACTTGCTGCGATCTTTACCATAGTTGTTCATCTTCCGTATATTTGTTTAACAGAGAAGTCAGCATGTGTTGTACAGATGTAAAATCTGAAAGCACATGCAAATCATTCAGTGAAGGCCACATTACACTTTGTATCTCCTGAATCTAGTTTACACCGGTAAGAGAACTTCGGATGGCTCCTCTCTTGATATAAGCATTGTATGGGCAAAGATGAACACGCTTCTCTAAAAGTGTCATCTCCTACCGTGGTTTTCCTTTTAAAATATATGTACGTTTCCTTCAAGGCATCCTGGCTAAAGGATCAAAAGGAGAATCTGAATGGGAAATTTAGTAACAGGTGAAATGAAATAAAAGATGTGTTATAACTTATAACTCTGTTACTGGTAGTCAAAAGCCAGACCAAGTGAAAAATCTTCAGTTCAGTTTTTTGCACTTATATATTGCCCTCCCAACAAGCAGGCTCAGGGAAGTTCACAACACAAATTAAATACGAAGTTAAAAGTACAGTTAATACACATAAAACCAATCACTACATAAGGGATCAAATTCAGATAAAAAGGCTGTGCTAAAACCCTTAAAAGGCATGTTTTGCATATCATTAACAAGAACATAAGAACATAAGCAAAGCCATGTTGGATCAGGCCAGTGGCCCATCCAGTCCAACATTCTGTCACACACAGTGGCTAGAAATCCAGTGCCATCTAAAGGACTGTCAGTGAGGCCAGGACACCAGAAGCCCTCCCACTGCCTTCCTTCCAGCACCAAGACAACAGAGCACCACCTCCCCACAAAGAGAATACCATCTATCTCCTGTGGCTAATAGCCACTGATGGACCTCTGCTCCATATATTTGTCCAGTCCCCTCTTGAAGCTGGCAATGCTTGTAGCTGCCACCACCTCCTGTGGCAACGAATTCCATGTGTTTATCACCCTTTGTGTAAAGTAGTATTTTCTTCTATCTGTTCTAACCCGACTGCTCAATAATTTCATAGAGTGCCCATGAGTTCTTGTATTGTGAGAAAGGGAGAAAAACACATCTTTCTCTACCTTCTCTAACCCGTGCATTATCTTGTAAACCTCTATCATGTCTCCCCTCAGTCGTCTTTTCTCCAGGCTAAAGAGCCCCAAGCGCCTCAATCTTTCCTCATAGGGAAAGTGTTCCAACCCTTTAATCATTTTAGTTGCCCTTCTCTGTACTTTTTCCAGTGCTATGATATCTTTTTTAAGGTGTGGCGACCAGAACTGTACACAGTACTCCAAATGAGGCCTCACCATCGATTTATACAGAGGCATTATGATACCGGCTGATTTGTTTTCAATCCCTTTCCTAATAACCCCTAGCATAGCATTAGCTTTTTTTATGGCAGTCGCACACTGTGCTGACGTTTTTAGTGAGTTACTATCATGACTCCAAGATCTCTCTCTTGGTCAGTCTCCGCCAGTTCAGACCCCATCAACTTGTATTTATATTTTGGATTTTTGGTTCCAATGTGCATTACTTTGCACTTGGCTACATTGAACCTCATTTGCCACATGGATGCCCACTCTTCTAGAGATGGTTCAATATAATGTTATCTTAGCTTTTCATTGTTCTTGTTGGCACATCAACATGAATGTGGTTTCCACATCTGGCTGTTTACAATACTGATCTAAGTTTCTGCATTATACAATCTAAAAGGTACACCTCAGGAGCATTAGCAATGTGTAGAGGTTACTAGAGCAAAACTCTTTTGCAAAAATGCATGTGATCCTAGAGTTGTGCCCTACCATCTTCTGTATATTGCTAATGCTCCTGAGAATTCCTTTTTGCACTGTGTGCTGATTCATTGTTCTTAAATCTGTTATTATTCCAGAGATCATTGGGGTTGCTTGCGCAAGTGAGTGGAGCTCAATTCCCCCTTCCCCCCTCTCCCATCATTTTGCTTTTTCAGGTAATAGTCTTGAACACTGACTATAGCAGGCTTAGTAGAAGTGAAGGAAAGGTAAGATGCCTTTTGGAAACAGCTTTGTTGTTAGCATGAAGCATCTAATTTGAGCCTATTTAATTCTGATTATTGAATTGGTCTGTGGTTCTAATTTTACACAGCAGAAGTCTTACTTTAAAGTTCTACTGAACATTAATGCTACATGCCTGCTGCAGAAAAGTTTTTAAAAGAGTTACATGTTTTAGATGATAGTATTATGTCTTTGATCAGAATCAGCAGAGATCTACTCGTTGCCACATGTCAAGAAGTGCTTTGCACTGTTGACACTCGATAGCAACTATGTTCATTAGGCTGAAATTGGTTTTTAGCTTTTAGCTCTTTATTTGCAATTTCTGGTTCCTTATTTAATTAAAAGGTATAAAAGCAATTTGGATAAGGGCAAGAAATTTAAACAAGCAGCTTTACAATCCAATATAGGTTTGGGGCCAAAGGGACACAGTCTTAGTACATGCCCTAAGCATGTATTTGGCACCTTAAATACTTATTAATAACTTATAATTAAGAACTAGACTTTCATCATCAAAGTGTATTTCTGTACTGGCAGGTGAATTATAACTCAGCAGGTATCCAGAATGCTAGGACAACACAGTGGTTAAAAAGCTATAATTAATTCATGTTGTAATACTGAGTATGGAAAAGTGAGAACAGTGTTAAAGGATGGAGCAGAAGAGGGCTGATTAGGAGAAGAATGCAAAAATGCAAGGCCTTACAGAAGACTCTGAGAAAGGAGAAATATGAAAAAGGTGTAGAAAATGGGGACAGCCCTTTATTGGAAGGATAAGTTAGAAGACTCGTAAGCTGGTGACGAAACAATTATAAAACAAAAATATATTTAAAATACAGACATGAACTGTATGCACGAGTTTGTACCCTTGCAGTGCTTAAAAAAATTGGTTTTTTTGCTCTCATAATCCCATGTGGTGAAAACGAAGGGAGAATCTTCAGGCTACAGTCTTATGCACAATTACTTGGGAGGTAGGCCCACTGAGCTCAATAGGAATAGCTTCTAAGTATGCATTAGATTGGACTGCCTGGCCGCCGTGCTAAGCTCGCAGTGTAGGGAAATGTCCTCCTGAATGCAGCCAGATTTGTTTCTGAATTAGGCTGAATTTGATAGCTATCTGTATTTCCTGAGCGTGGCCACGGATGAAATTCCCACAAGCAAGACCAACCAAATCAGAACACAACACTGCGCAATAAAAGGTATTACACGGATGTTGTTCTTGTTGAGGGCGGGGGCGGGGGGGTTATTGATCAATATGGCTGTACCACTTTTTCTACTTCACTGATGAGAAATGCCTTCCGCAACACACCCTGCCCCTACGAGAACCGCTGCCTCCACTTTCCTGTCAGACTCGCTTGAAAGGGCTTCGTATTTATGGCATCGGCCAATTGAAGCCTGCGTGAGCGACACCTCCTCCACACCGGTTTCCAGCCCGCGCGACCTTTCATGGCGTCTCCATGGAAATGGCAAGGGCCCCAGGGCAGCGCGGCCTCGCGTTTGTCTTTCCGCGAGATCACCTTGGCCGGCAGTTGCTATGGTGACGGGGACGCGTGGTGCGTGACGGCAGGTTTAAGGTTTGGTCTTTTACAGCCGCCGTCCTCTGGGTGAGTATGGGGGGGGCGCTGGGAGAGATGGTGGGTACCGCGTTTACCATGACAACGCCATGGAAGGCGGGTCGCCGCGCGGCGCTGTCTGCAGGTGAAAGCGGGGAGGGAATGGGGCAAGCGTGTTGCCTAGAGGGGCGGTGAGGCCGAGGCTTGCTTGCCGCCCAGCAAGGCTCTCGATTACCTATGAGGGGAGTTCGGCATGCTGAAGCTCGGAGCCGCGAGGGAGAGCAGCCGAAGGTGGCGCGTTAGCGAAGCCTCATCTGGCGTCCCCGGCCGAAAGAGGCCGAGGACTCGGAATGAGAGGGCGGCGGCGGCTGTTTCTCACCGGAGGGACTGCGGTGGAGGCGGGCGCAGGCTTTCCCGCGCCCTTCTCCCGGGGACAGACGACGGCTCTGGAGCCGAGCCGTTCCTTCGGAAGGCGCAGACTGGAAGGCGGCCGTTATCCCGCGGAGCTGAGCCTCCGACGGCTGCCATGGAAACAGCTGAAGGCTCGTGGAGACCTGCTCTTCAGGGCTTAGTGAGCCTCGACGCCAAAGTAGGGAGCTTTTGGCTCGAGAGCTGTCGCCGTAATCCTTCTCAGCAGCTGTTGCCGAGCTGCGTCCCTCAAGGTTATCGCTCCGAGTCCGGAAAACTGGACAGCGGCTGACTCCACTGGGAAGCTTTGTCGCCCTTTTCTTTTCTCCGTCTGGAATACGCTTAACTGCTTTACATTGCAGGGGTGTGGGGAGAAGTAGCTATTCTGAGCCGGTGCTATAGGGAAGATATCAACAAGTTATTCATAGATACGTCCGACGGAGAAAAGTTTTAATAACTGAGCGCTCAAGTGGTGCTCAGAAAGTGGGTTGGTGGCACTTGGGTTCCTTTCCTGCTGATTTCAAGCAGCACCTTCTGCCTCTGCCACACAAGAGAAGCCGGAGGGAGGGAGAGCGAGCGAGCGAGAGGTCACTCTTATCTCCTATTCTGGGAGCAAAAAAGAACAGAGTTATTCACTTTATTTGGTCAGGCAAGTCTTTTAATTCTACTGTTTCTATTTTTTTTTAATAATGGGGTTTGGGATACATATATGAAAGTATGTTAAACTTCGAAAGTAAAAATGTTTCGTGGATGGGGGGTGCAAGTGATTGAGCAAAATATTGGAATTTAATTTGCTAACGTCCCTTGCAGTCTGCTAGAGGAAAAGGCGCAGTTAACGTACCATCTATATTTGATGCAGCTTACATTTATTTGCTTCTAAGAATATAATTGAAAGGCCAGAATACTAAATTCTCTCATGATTAAGTACTGCTTTCAAATATCAATTGACTATACATTTCATATATTTAATTTTGGCAGTTTAAGGCCTCCTTTGTTTGGCTTAATTGTCTTTCATGATTCTGTGAACCCTGAATGTATTCAAGATGGGAAGTACCATTTGATCATTAGTTTAACTAATTTCTCTGAATGAGCTGTGCTTTAGATCAAGATTTACTTGTAATCTGATCAATGTAACAGACTCTAAGTAAATAACAACTGAATCTAGGTTACATGGAGATGATACCTGACACACAATACTCTCTCTCATCTCTATAGAGATTTTCTGTCCAGTTTCTGATGATATTTTTCTATTGGTGTTGTTTAGAAAAGTAAAGTACAATTCTAGAGATTTATTCATTTATTAAAACATTTATACCCCGCCTTTTTGTATAGTTCAAAGCTCCTTACAATGGTTGATTAAATTTACAGTTAAAACCAAAAGAAAATAACAATCCTCAAATCCTTTCCTCTCCTCTTAAAAGATGCCTGTCAGTCAAACCCTCAAAAGCTATACCATGCTGCCTTTCCTCCCATTAGTATCCGTAGGCAGAATCAGTATGAAATGATCCATAATAAAGGGACAAGCAGGCTCTTCTGACACATCGACTTGGCCTCCAGTTTGGAATGTATGAGAGAGATTTTGTCAGCAAAGCACTTAGCAAAAACACCGCAGCTTGGTGCCCAATTTTCATCACTGACAGGATTAGATTGAGATGTTACAAAGTCATGAATGTTACCAAATCATGTACCACTTTAAACAGTTGAGCTGGATGAGATTCTGCTGATACAGTGGTGGCAGAGAAGAAAGTTCTCTTCACCATCATTACCACCAACTCTATGGGCCTGCAAACAGGCTCTATGATGCGCTCTTTCTGATTTGTCCTTCCTGAGTCTTCCACCAGCATCACTGTAGTCATCTTCCAGTCCACTTCATATCACCCAGCTCTCTTGTAAAACAAGGAGCTGGGGACCTCACAGAGCACGGAGGAGGATGTTAAGGAGCATTTAGCCAGTCCCATCATTCCATGCAGCTACGAAGCCCTACACAGAGTCACCGGAGAAGCTCTGAAAATCTAGAGCTCTCAGGAAACCTACAGGATGTGTTAATCTGCGAGGACAGACCATCTGAATTGGTCTACTCCCCCTGCAAGGAAGAGGGAGCAAATTCAACTGTGCCTTCACAAGACAGCCATGACAAGGGCTGAACCTCCATCCCCCTAATCAGATCATTGGCAAGCTGCTCAGTACGAAAAAGAAGATCCAACTTGTCCGGGGTCAGCAGCCCAGCCCCCGGACTTGCTGGCAGGCAGCAGCGGGGGGCAGCCGGGAGACAGCAGTTCAACCGTTCTGACTGGCAAACAGAGCCAGAACCTGCCTACTCCAGGGGGAAGGGGCGAAAGGCCAAAGCCTCAAGGCTGGGGGGAGCAGGGAGAGGCCAGCTAGTCCCACCCTCCAGGGGGAAGAGAGGGGGCTAAACAGGCTAGAGGAAAAGGGCCAAGGCAGGGGGAATAGGGACCCAGCAACAGCCCAAACAGAGCCCTTACCAGCCAAGGAGGAGAAGCAGCCACTACAGCCCAGAGCCACACCCTGGCGAGAGGACAGTAGCCTGGCTCAGGAGTTGCTAGGAGCCAAGCCCCTCCAGGTGGAGCTGCCACAGGCATTCTGGGGGAGGAGATGGGTAGCCCCGCCCAGCAGCAATGAGCAGGCAGCCCAGAAGCTGGCCAGGGCAATTCCTCGCGAGCAAGGCCAAGGAGGCGCAGCAGCACAGCAGCCGGCTGGGGCAGTTCCTCATGAGCAAGGCCAGGCTAGCTCAGCAGTTCAAAGGCCTACTGGGGTAGCTCCTCGTGAGCAAGGCCAAGGAGACCTCAGCTGGTGATGGCTCGCATTCAACCCCACCCTGCCAGTAAGGCAAGGAAGCCAAGAAGGGATTAGAGGTAGGAGGGAAACACCTGAGGGGAGGCACAGCTGGGCCAAGTCAGGAGAGGGAACAAGCCTAGAAGGAGGGCGGGGTGGGGAAAGGAAACCCTATATAAGGTGGCTGGGACGAGCTCTGAGGTGGTGGGTGTGAGTAAGGAGAGATGGTGTGGAGTGAGAGCAGAGCAGTGTGTGAGTGGTGGCTTGGACGAGAGTTCTGGGAGGAGGAGATGATGGAGGACGCAGAGGGTAAGCAGACCAGGTTGAGCAGGCCAGTGAGTGGATTGAGAGGGAGCCAGGGCGATGTATACCGCCCCTCCCTTCCAGAGAGCAGGGTCCTGCAGCATCCCTGGCGCCCCTCCGACGTCAGGGCCGGCCCAGCTGGGGCCCTGCCCAGCGGCGGCAGCGACAAGCCCTGACACAACTTATGTCCTTCTTAGTGCTTTGGCCTGTTACAATCTGAGACAGTCCCATGGTTGTCATGGTGGCCATGAAGTCCTGAGCCTGACCTGACAAGACAGCCTTGGCATGTATGTTGAAGTCCCCAAAGACATTCATCCTTGGGGTCCTCAGCACCCAAGTCTGAGACCACCTCTGTCAGCTCAGCCAGAGAGCTGAGCTGACAGTATACCACTAGTACACCCATACATTCAAAGCCAGCCTCTGTCTCACTGGGTATCTAGTAAAAAGACTCATGGAAAAGAAATCCCATTCAGTCCTTGCGCTAAATTCTTCTTCTGGCCTTGGATTATTCAGTTAAAATTGTGTCACGTGAGGTTAATTTTTATATGACAGATAGGTAAACAACTGGAAAGAAAAATAGGCGAAGTCTGCACGAGAGCTTCTACTGTTCCTAGTTTGTCATTGTAGCGCTAAATTACAATTCCTTATGTGCATAGGCCAAAGACTTGTGAGCTGAATGTACAGCTGATCCTACTTCCCAAAGGACCTCTGTGCATACATAGAAAATTGTACAACAGAACATTCTTAAATATACAGTGCAATCCTAATAGTTCTCTCCTGGGAGTAGACGCTGAACAAAATGGAACTTGCCTGGAAAAGATGCCTTTGTAATTATGGGAATTGTTTCTGGCCAAGACCATAATAACCTATTTTACATTTGCCTGCATGAGCATATATCCAAGGATACATGGATGTGTACCAGAAAAAATACTGTTTGAGTGAGCACTAATACATTTCTAATTAAATATTTTATTATTTCCCCCCATATTTTTAGGTTTACTTTAAGGAACATCCACAATGAGTTGTAAGAAAGACACCACTGAATCTACAGACAGTGGAGATTCCACAGAAAGTGGAGAATATGAAGATGACTTTGAAAAGGACCTTGAATGGCTAATTAATGAAGAGGAAAGAGGTATCTCTTATGACACTCAGGTACTTAAAAATGCTACATTTACTGTCTTGTGTCAGTAAATAAATGGCATATGAAATATGATATAATAAACATAGGCTTTGGATCCATTAATCATACGCTTTGGATCTGTTAAGCTTAGGCTGAGATCCAGTGTTTCCATACAACCGCTGCTGAATCTTGGGGAAATTTCTGAAGTAGATTTTGAGACATCTGTGTCTTCCAGACCACCTTATTGCTATGGTTCTGCTCTTGAAACGGTTTGTGTGTGTGTGTGTGTGTGTGTGTGTGAGAGAGAGAGAGAGAGAGCTTGCTTCCTCAGTGTGTGCTTTGTTTCAATTACAAACCTGTGCCTCTGTTTCCTTGTGTTTTCCACAAGGTTTCTCAAACCTACTTTGCTCTAATGTTTCCCTCAAAAACACCTGCATTGCATTTTTCTTTCTTATGGAAGATCTGCTCCGTTTCCGATATCATGCCTGCATGGTGCCATGTTTTGGTGCCATGTCAAATCAGTGGACACACAGTGCATTTCATTTTTGCCACTACTTAATTATTTTTAAAAGACCATAATTTTTTCATATTTTTTCTTGTTTTTATTTGGGGTAGGGGTCAGGTACAGGTCTATTTTGTGAGTTGACATCACCCCCTCTAGATTGTCTGTTAAGCTGCTGTGTTCCCTGGTGCCATTTTTTAGGACTGAGTATTTTTTTAAAAAAATAAGTTGCATATCAATAACATTCCACTGTTGAAAAATAACATCAGCTAGTACACATTGCATTTTATGTTTCTGCTGCTTTATAAAGACTATAGACAGAGAGAGACCAATAATGGTAATAGAGATATGTAGACAAATGGGGAAAAGTAGAAGGTGGTGTTCCTTTGGAGTCCCTTGCTGATGATGGAGTTCCCAACGACAAAAGAGAGGCTGCCCTGGAAAACACTACATGTTACCAATGGAGGGGATTCCCCTACCAGGGCTGTGACCTAAAGAGGTCACACTACCACACGCTACCTATCTTTTCTGTGTGTATATTGCATCCAACACACACACAGTATACTGCATTCAGTATACTGCAAAACCTAGGTAGCTAGCTTTACCATCTTCATTCCTCAGAATGTTTGCAGGAGGCTTCGGTATTAAAGTTCGCCCTTGACAAAGTGTTAAAGCGAAACGAGAATCTTTTGCTGGCAGCTCTTCAAGCGGGGCTTGGGGGTGGGGGCGGTTGAGCCCCTGGCATCCTTGGTGGTGAGCCTACCTGAGAAGAAACAACAAACAATAACAATTGTGTGTTGAACTGGATTTGTTCCTTCATGAATATACCTACTTTGGTGGATACAGTCTTGTGAAGAACAGTTTCCGGGTGCATCTACCACATCTAAAAAGGAAGGAAAACTATCTTTCGCATATCCATTTGATTTTTTGTACTTTTGAACTGTGAACTGTGATCTTTTGTACTTTTGTATTATTGTATGGACTTTCGTAGAGAATACGGTTATATTACTTTGTATATTGTCTCTTGGATATTTAGTGTCAGTATAGTGGAATAATTGAATATAGGAACTTGTATGAGCACTTTGGGAACCTTGCACTTCAATATTGCACTTTTGATAAAATTGTATAAATTAATATATAAATATTTATTATAGAGTAATTTCAATTGGTTCTACAGTGTTTATTGTGTGGTAGTGTTACCTCTTTAGGTCACAGCCCTGGTAGGGGGATCCCCTCTGCTTGTGATTCGATGATGGAGTTCCCAGCATATTACTAAGGTGCATGTGCACAAAAATTTTTTCAAAGCGGAACTGCATTGAGTCAAAGACCTGTGTCATGAAAACACAGGGACACTCATGGAAGTGGTGTGAGGTACTACACACCTTGTGGAATGCATCTCCCCAAAGTGCTCTGTCAGGAGCCCCCACCACAAAGAGCTAAATGCTGTACAACTCTGCCCCCAACAATGCTGGAAGACACCAACATAAGGACCTGAAGGTGGCGAGGTGAAGAGCGAAGTCCCTGTGTATATGGATAAGTCTTTCTTTTAATTAAGGGTTTCTTTAGTCCCCAGTGTTAATAATATATTATTTAAATAGAAACTGTGGTATTTCCTCAGGATTTCCTAAGCACTGCATCCTTTGTTCAAAGTGAAAGTCTCTGTAATATAATGGTTGGACCACAGTCTGCCAGACCTGGGTTCATTTTGTACTGTGCTGTGAAACTCACTGAGTGACGTTGGGTCATTCATTGGCTTGGATCTCACCTAGATTTCCATGAGTACAAGGAGAGGAGGATATGTACAAAGAATTCCCCCTTCCATGGAGGGACCAGTGATTACACCCAAGCTATTTCTAGGGGTGCCTTATTCCATAAGCAGCAGCATTTGGGGGGATGTTGTAGGCTGCAGTGTGCATGTTGGAGATTGGTGAAAATTATTCCCTCCCTCCATGGAAATCCAGCTGGGATCCAACCCATTTTCGCTCAAGCTAACCTGCCTTGTAAAGTTCTTGTGAAGATAAAATAGAAGGGAAAACTGTTTAGAGCACTTTTGTCCTACTCTTCCTTGAGGGAGCTTGGAGAGAATATAAAGTGTTTAATTTCTAAGGCTGGATAACTTCAAACATAACAGGAAAAACAATGTAATGCCAATTGCTTGTTTAGGATCATATGAAGACAAAAATATAAAGTGAGTGAGAAAGAGTTTTGTGTCCAAAGCTTATCTAGATAATTACTGGCAAATTTTTTGTAAATAATAATTTGGTGTTGCTTCTCTGACTCCAGTTACACTCATTAATTTTCATTCTCATAAAACTAAATTGGCATACTGTCTACAATAAATTTTGGATCTGTAAGAGTGAAACATAGACAATGTAAACAGGGCATTATACTTAATGTGCATTTGTGCCCATGTCGAGTACCAGAATACTTTTCTTATTTCAGCACAAAGAATTTTTAATAGATATGGAGAAATGTTTCAAAGGAGCCTTGACTAGGATTTCAGAGTGCTGTAAAAACAACACATCTGTGCATGGCTTGGTTCTCTCTGGCTAGACTACAGCTGCCTTCTTTTTGCCTCCTCCGATCTGGCAAACATGTTCTGAAAATTGTAATCTAAATGAATTCTGTAAATTAACTAAATTTGCTTAGAACCTTTATTGTGAGGGCATTCATATCAATAAAACACCAGGCGTGTGCATCATTTATATATTACAATTACATTCTGTCCTTCCTTTGAAGAGTTCATTGTTGTGTTTTTAACTTCAAACAGCACCGTGAGATATATTAGACATCCTTGTTTCTATGTGTAAACCTAGTAAGCATCACAGCTCAGCAAAGATTTGAACTTGAGTTTCTTTTGTCCGAGTATAATTTTTAGCCATTGCACCTTGTTACTTTTTTTTCTAGAAGTTTGCTTGTAGAGGTTGTGAACTTCAGCTATAAATGTCACTTGGTTATTAGAGAAAGGGGGGGGACCCAGAAAGGAGTTTTATGGTACATTAAAGACCAACATTGAGTTGGTCATAAGATTTTGTGGGCTACACCCCCTGTCATCAGTTGGCATGAAGCGTATTTTTATATCTGCTGATTTAGGATTACAAAAACTCATGCCACCACACTGAAACTTACAGATGGAAAAATAGTCTTGGAAACATTGGATGTTATGATATCCAGGTTAATGAGGTGTATAGGAATGTTAATTTCTTAAAAAGAAAGTTTATATACAAATCTTAAAAGACATTAAAGCCTTGAAAACATGTAGGGGTGAATCGTAACAATGTTTTGGAACTATTTGTTTTGGACTTCCACCAGCAGTAAAGGAAGGGTGTGATTTTTGACAATTCACCCATCCTGCTGATACCTACCTAGGCATGGAATAATGATTTCAGAGGAATACGAGATTGCCATGGGGTGGCTTACACACGTTTCTCTGCATGCACTAAACAGGATCAATGCCATAATCCAAATCACCAAAATCGTTATTTAGTCTAATACAAATAGTTATTTTTAATTTCTTCTCAGAATCATGAAGAAAATGAAGAGGAGGTTGAAACAAATATTACCAAAGAAGGAAGACATTCTTCAAAGGAACCTCCAGATCCTGAGGATGCTCTGAAAGACGAGGGGCAGCAAAATCAAGCAGATTCTGTTTCTGGACATCCTACTAAACGATTAGAGCAAGTATCTGATACTGAGAGTGAAAACTCCTGTCAGGAATCAAACCAGGAGGACTTGGATGAGGATGATGAAGAAATAAAGCGTTACATCTTGGAGAAAATTGAAGAAGCCAACAAACTTCTGTTGTCTCAGGAACCTTTGGATGAAACCAAAGAGAAGAAACTAAAATTCAAGGATCATCTAGTAGATCTGGAAGTCCCTCCTTTGAGTGCTATTGAAATTGATAAAATTGATCCTCACAGGGAAATGGACATTTCAGGTAGACTGTCTCAATTCCACATTTCTAATGAACCAGGACGGAAAGATACACCTTTTCCTATTAACGGTTCTTTGGATGATGAACACAAGGATGGCAAAATTCTAGTAGAAAGAGATGGGAAGTTTGAACTCCTTAGCATACGTGACATTGAGAGCCAGGGCGCCTTTCCTCCACTCAGTGTTTCTTTTAGTGACATTGAAGCTCAATGTATTTCTCCTAAAACTTCCCACACTGCTGTTTTGGGTACTTTCTGTCTAACAAAAGAAGACTCCTTAGTACAGTCATCTGGAACATCTTGTTCTTCTTCTGGAGAAGGGATTCTTTATTTCCCTCAATCACCCCCCATTCGACCAAGCTCTGCCATCAACATTACAAGGAATGTGGAAAGAGGGAAAAGCCCACGCAGGGTGCAGTCTGCAAATGTGGGTGTAAGAAGTTCTACTTATTGTCTGTCACCCAGGCAAAAAGAACTGCAAAAGCAAATGGAACAAAGAAGAGAGAAATTAAGGAAACAGGTGAGAGTATCAAGGAAACGAGCAGATCAGAGTGCTACTTCCTTTTGCACTTTCTTTCGTATTAAGATCAGTAGGCAGGACCTTGTGCCAAATCCCATAATTAAAATAAGCTAATACACTTACAGAGAGGAAGCAAGTTTTGCTTCATCCTGTTCTGGAAGCTTTGGAATGAACTGCTTATGGATATGTGCCATGGTACATCTTTTAATTTTCAGAGAGAGGAGTAAGACCTGCCTTTTAAAACTGGCTTTTAGAGAGAGGTGCTGCTTTTAGCATGCGGCTATCAGAAGAATCATGCTGGATGAAATCAGGAGTCCATCTAGTCCAGCATTTATTATAACAGTGGCTAATCATATGTTTGTAGAATGGTTACAAGCAGAACATGAAGGCTCTGTTGTTAGTCCCCCAGAAACTGGTATTTAGAAGAAAATGGAGGTTCTGTTTTGCTGTCATGCCTAATTGGTGTTTGCATCATCCCTGCCCTTTTCTAAAGTCATCTAAGCTATGGCCATTTCCAGAATATTATAGTATTGTTCTATTATGGCTATCAGTTCCATAATAATGCAAGGTGCAACTCTATCATATTTGGTTGTTGTGGATTTTCCGGGCTGTATATCTGTGGTCTTGGCATTGTAGTTCCTGACATTTCGCCAGCAGCTGTGACTGGCATCTTCAGAGGTGTAGCACCAAAAGACAGCGATCTCTCAGAGTCACACACTGTGAAGATGCCAGTCACAGCTGCTGGCGAAATGTCAGGAACTACAATGCCAAGACCACGGCTATATAGACTGGAAAATCCACAACAACCATTTCTCCAGCCGTGAAAGCCTTCGACAATATATCTATCATATTTGTATGACTGTTTTTAAAATTTTGGACACAGCCCCCCATGAAGCTGCTTTTTACTAAATTAGATCTACCAAGATCAGTGTTGTCTTCTCTGTTTGGCAGCAGTTCTCCAGAATGTCAGATAGACATCTTTAATATCATCTAATCCTTTTAACTGAACATGCCAGGGAATCCACATCAAGCACTGTAAAGAGGTGGGAGTAGAACCTTATGACCAAACTACATATTTTACTTATTAAATATAGTAAGGATTATTATTCACTGTGTGTTATGTGCTGTCAAGTCACCTCCAACTATGCACTAAGGACTACTAAAGTAGTTGTTATGACTTGGAGCCTTGAACAGATGGGGCCATGTGTGCATTCAAATCTAGAAATTTGACATGTTCCCATGAACTATACACATCTTCGTTCATCACAGATCTAGGGCAACTGGCAGCTTCCCTCTTGGTTAATTTTGTTCTGTAGTTTAAACCAGAAATAAGGTGCTTAATGAAAGATGTACCAAATAGCATGATTTTTTTTCTTAGAGAGTCACTAATCTTCAAGGTTACCTCCTGTTCTGATCCTGCTAATGTTTGGACGGACATGATGGTTAATACAGTTCCCTTCTGTCTTGAAGATATCTGTACACCTAACACTTACAAATTGTGCCATCTGGAATCACCCCCTTCCCCCAACTTTTATTTACCTGGATACACTTAGTATCTCCCAGTCTGTTCATCTTAATTGTAGGTTTTGTAATTGCTATTATTAGATAATATTCACATTCCATCTCTTTGAAAATCTGGCTAGTATAATTTCAAACAATTTTAATGCGTTGCTTTTACACTGAAATTATATCCTTTGCTTTGAATGGGATTACTTAAAAATCTAATTTAAAAATTAACACAAGGAAGAAGCACGGAGAAGAGAACAGGAAGAGCAGAAAAGGAGCGAAAATGAGATGGTCTTCAGAGCTTGGCTGGAGAAGAAAAAGGGACAAATGCAAGAAGAGAGACGACTTCAGCGTGCAAAAGAGCTGGAAGATTTGAATAGTAGAGTAAGTTAAAGTTGCCTTTGGGTATTTAGCAGAGTTCTGAAAAGTGAAAAATAGATTGCATGAAATTCCTTGAGTGAGCTGCAGCCCAGCATTTCATTTCAGAATGGTAGCTGTCAGTATTTATGTGACCCACTGGACCCAAGATCACATTCTTACAGGTAATGCAAGTACTAGCTATTTAGAAACTCACTTGCCAGGCTGTCACAAATGAAATATGAGTATTTGCATATTGCCTTTCAGTTTAATATAATCCCATGCATCCCCCACATTGTTTTCAAAAATCCAGTTTGCTGACTGCAGCCGCTATGCAGTCCCTTAAAGAACTTTTGGATTTAATTGAGGATATTTCACATCTGGCCTGATTTGTGGAGATGCAGAAAAACATAGCAGAATAAAGGAAAGAATGATATTGGTGTCGAAAATTGTGCAAAGGTCCAGGTTCAGGGGACGGAAGTTAAGAGTTTTGAAGAGGCAAGATAAGAAGTAACAGTTAGTGGGTAAATAGTACTATAAGTCACTGTTGCTTTAGTGAAATATAAGCAGGGTAAAAATGAGATTGCATGGAAGTGGAATGTTGTATACTTCAAGTACAGCAAGTACAGCATATGAAAGGAATTTTAATTGTGATGTGGATAAGGTAGTCTGTTGTGGAGGAAGCAGTATACATGAGGGGGAATTCAAAGAGGAAATAAAGTGTCTTCTGGTGTTTCACAAAAGTATGAGCTGTAGTAGGTTTTTAGTGGGCCTATGAGAGCCTAGTTTGCAAGCTGTATTTTATCTCCTACTGAAATCAATAGGAAGTTAGTAGCTAGAGTTAATTGACATTTGATCACAAAGGTTGAACTCCAAAAAACCAAAATCCTATTACGATTAACTAGCTTAAAAAAACCAAATGAGTTACATCTAGCCTTTTCTGAGGCAAGATCACTATTCTGATGGCAAGGCATGTAAACAAGGTAAAGGTTGTATGAAAATGTAGCCTAGTATCTAATCATAAAATTCGATTGCGTTTTCTACTTTCTCAGCATACCTGTTTCCTTTGACAGTCATAAATCAGTTTGACTTTTCAACCTTTCAGTTCCAGTTTTTTGGATGGCAAGTGCTCAGTTTGTCCATTGGGAACAAATAATTATAAAACTGCTCACATTTGTATTTGCAGTAGATTGGCTGACAGAAAAATAGATCTGTGTTTATTTTTTTCAATAGCAGGATAACAGAAATCCAGATGAAGCTTTCAGGTTGTGGCTTAAAAAAAAGCAACGAGAACAGATGAAAGAAAAACAGCTTGAAAATCAGAAACAGCAGGAAGAGCACATGTTCTTCCTTCCAAGAACTGCAGAAAATGATAAAGCTTATAAACAGTAAGTTTTTGTTCATTGTTAATTTCCATAAAGAAAAATTGCATCTCCTCCTTCAGCAATTTTATTTAGAATATTTGTCATGTACCCTGTATTTTAAGGGGTTCTGTGGAACACAGTTCTGTTTGAATGAACGGTAGTCCTTGTGTACAAAATGTTTAAATTAAAACTGCATTTTATTTGTACCATGTGGACCATCATTTATTTACCCCGAAGGCTTGTAGTACTATACTTCCTGGGATGTCAGAGTTTGACTGGGGAGGGGGACTCATATCTAGCACATTCAGAGTATGGTAATGTACACAAACTTGCTTCTCTCTTGCTACAACCTGCTATGCCGCCTGGAATTTTGCCATGGGGGTCAACCAGCAACACCATAGGGGTGTATAGTGGGAAGGGGAAACTGGCAAAAACCAACACTCCCCTTTTCTGTCTATGTAACACTGACTTAATATGATCACCCTGGTAAGTGCTGATAAGGGCCCTAATTGCTGCATTTTGGACTACTTGAAGTTTCCAAATCATCCCACGGGCACCCCCATCTAGAATGTGTTAAAATAGTCAAATCTGGATATTACCATGTTGTATGACTGTGGCCAGGTCAGCTTTATCCAGAAAAGGTCATAGCTGACAAGCCAGCTTTAGTTGGTTAAAGGCATTCTGAGCAATTTTTGACACTCAACTGTCTAAAGGGAAGATTAGTCAAAATATTCCAAGCTGCCCACTTGATTTTTTTGAGCAGTGTAACACTATCTAGTATTGGAATAACTCCTGTTCTTGGGCCAGCCTTTGCACTTCCATCTTCAATTAAGCTTTGGTTTGACTGCTTGCCAGATCAAAGCTCCCTGCTTTTCTCTCCAGTGGGGATCTAAAGCAGCTTACTTTGTTTTCTCCTTCATTTTAGTGCAAACCATAGCTTATTCTTACAGTTGCACTGGTATACTATGATTTGCGCTTTCTTATTAAACCAGGATTGCAAACTACAAAGTAGTTTGCAGTTGTAGCTTGAAGGAAAAGCACAAACTATAGTTTAGCATTACATCAGAATTGACAAGCTAGTTAGTACATTTTTACCCCGTCTTTCTTCCAAGGATTTCAGGGAGGCTTATATTGTCCTTTTCTTCCTTATTACAATTCTGTGAGGTTGGCCCAAGGTCTCACAGGGAACTTCATGGCAGATTGGGAATCCTAGTCTCACCCCTAGCTACTACATCACACTGGCTCAGAGTAAGTTTGCACTAAACTATGTCATTAATAAATTCCAATTGCTTAAGGTACAAGGAAACATATGCATGCACAGGTTCTTTCACCGTATCTAAACTGTCCCAGTATGAATAACTCTAGTAGAAAGAGATGTTTTGAATCGGGTTTTATGTGTTGCTAAATCTTTATTCTATGTAGGCCAGACGAATCAGCAAGGGGGTAACTGCTTACTGGTAGTTTAAAAATGTGCAGTCTTTACAGGCACTAACTGCAACCAGCTATTGCAACACACCTTGCGGCTTACCTAATGTTACTTCTTCACTACAGTCTTAAGTGTCCCATTTGGTTCCAGAGTGCAACTGTTTTTGCTAAAGATGTGCACTGCTAGCTAATCTTCAGCACACATGGAAATGATAATCCTGTTCAGTCCTTCACACTATTTCATATCCCTTGCAGATGGCTAAGAAAGAAGAGGCGGGAGAAGCGAGCTGAAATACTGGCTGCCAAAGAGCGATCAAAACAGATCCGGCAGGAAGCCCGAAGAGCAAAACAAATAGAGAATATTCTGTGTTCCATTTCTGAGCCCAAAACTCTTCGCTTCACTGACCAATACAGCTGAGATTTAGTCACCAGGTGCCTAGAAATTTGTCACACAGACTACCTTGTATAGCTTGAGTTGCTGTCTCCTGGAAGCAGCTTCTCCAGGGACATGTTTCATAATCCTTCAATAATGGCTTAATTTCAGTGATTTTATCCTGCCCCCTCAAATTGTTTTGTATCTGTGAGTGGCTTGGTTCTTAGTCCCACAAAATAAATGTCCATATGGCAATTGCTGTGTAAAATGTTTTAAAATAACTTTTCTCAGACCACAATAACTTCAAGTCAAGCATCTTGTGGTACTAGTGCAGTTGACACAACACTTAACTGTCACACTACCATTTAGTCAACGGCTGCTGCTAAATTGTCCTATGACCATTCCATGTATTATTTCTGTTCTAACAAGAACAAAAGCCATGTAATACCTTTTATTAGGAGCAACCAGAATGACACAAAACAGTGTGCAATCTTTTGGCTTCTCCAGAACTTGTCAGGGAGTAGGGGACAGGGAGGCATATCCTCTGAGAGCCACTTTTTGTATTTCCAGTGGGAGGAATCCCCTTTTAAAGTTTTTTGCTCCCAGAATGCCAGGTGTGCATCTTGACAGCAACACTATTTTAAATCTGCATACCTCCTCAGTATTTTGCCAAGGATATTGGCGAAACAAAATTTCAAAAGCATGACCTCAGACACAGCTTCCCTCAGTTGGCTGAACTCATGGAGAACTTGGAAGTTTGCAGTGTTTTGTTTCGTTTTCCTATAACTTTTCCTGCTCTGTGCGGGAGGGAGTGAGGATTACATCATTAAAAATCCTTTCTAAACACTCATTCTTTATGAACTATTTTCTGCCTGTGAATTTATTCATATAAAGTTATTTCTGCCAACCCACAAGCATTTACATTCCAATAAAGCACTTGGCTCCAAAGACAAAGAACAAATGTATTAAAGTGGTTTAAAAGATAAGGAAATATTAAGAAAGAGACATAAAGTCCAATCTAAAGGATTTGCAGACAGAACAAAAATGATTCGTTTTCTTCTGAGTTGTCCAAAATGTTGTTCTTGAGAGACAGGTACACTCAGAAACATAGGAGACCATAATATCTTGAAGGAAGATACCAAGAAAGTCACCCATCCACTGCTTTCCGCTAGCAGAAATTGACCTTTGGACTGAACACACACTTCCCCTTCCCAAGCAGAACATAACCAGTATAGGTTTCAGCAAATTTGTGTTTTCTTATAGAGAACAGGAAAAAAATCATTCTATTTTAATAAAATCCACATAATAAGCTGACTAGGAGTTGTGAGCTCATTTGACACACTAGCTCCCTAAAACCATGACGCTACCTACAAAATTGGCCATTTAAAGATTGAACATGAATTCCATGTTGGTCTTTAAGGTGCTACTGGACCCAGATCTTGTTTTTCAACTGCAGACCAACATGACTACCAACCTGAGAATTCCACATTGAATGTCTATTCAAGAATAGGCTTAGCCACATGGTACCATAGCATTACTTAGTAAGAAAACTATTCAGAATTAGCAGCTTTACAAAAGTATACTCTACTAAAAAAAATGCAATTAACATTTATTGTAAAGGTTGTCACTAACCCAGACTACAGTGAACCAAACCTAGAAGTACATCTTAATCCATGATTTACATAGTTACTGTACTGTAAAAGAAAAAAAAAATATAGCCATATAGATCTTGATTCCTTGAGATACAGCTGGAAGAGCAGCCTTTCTGTGTCTAACAGCACCAGAAAAAGCTTTCTATAGGAACACCACACATGCTTATTCAAACAAAATTAAGCCTGTGTTAGGGGTATGTCATACTCTGAGAATCATGTATATAGTATTCTCAAAATGTATGCTGTTACTCTTTGCTTTCAATTTCATGTGCAGCACCTCATACAGTTTAGAATTCATTGTCTCAGTCAAGGCAAAGGATATTTGAACAGTTTATACCTAAGAGTTGCCCTTTCTTCAAAATCAAAAGATTTTACTTGTTCAGTCAATGTAATAGCTAAAACAGAAATCTAGTATTTAACATTGTACTCGCTGCCATTTTGTTACTTTCACCAAAGAACAGCAGTTGCCAACTTCTGTCCAAGATCTGATGCTTGTGGGACTTATTTTTTGCATTCACACTTATAAATTGTGTGAATTTAAGGGACTAGATACAGTGTAAAATGTAGTTTTAGCGTTATCTTGTCTAGAACAGGCAGTGCTGCTCGTGTTAATGCATTGTGATGCAATCTTGTAAGAGGCAGACTGACAGATAAACTGCTTGACAAGCCTAAAAGCAGGAAGTAGCCCAACCCACAGTGTAGATCACTGCAAAGATGTACTGATGCAACAGTTCTAGCTATAGAGCACAGGGCCAATTTTAAAGAGCTATCAGTTCTCCCTGGCAGCGATTGCAGCAGTTGAAAGTGATGTTTTCATATCTAGTATATGGGTGAAACCGTCCAATATTCTTCTTTGGTGAAAGGAAAGAGGTTGGTGAAGACTCAGAAAAAAGAAGCTCTGGTGATGTTTCTGTACAGGTACCAGGATCCAGCATTCTTAATACCTGAAAGAAAATAACCGTAAGTCAGGAGTTTTCCAGTGTGTCTGTTCATGAAGGAGAAAGAGTAGCTGCTGGCAACAGCATTAGAGGTGGAACAGAGGCATCTGTCTCTACCCAACTTTATCCTATCCAATCTGCCTTTATTGGCACTTAACAAACAGAACAAGATAGTACAGAAGAACTAAAATAATACAAAACAGTGGAGTGATATTAACAGTTATTTCCAAAGCTGCTCTTGGTGCAGCTTTATAGCAAGTTGTAAAAACTTTGCCACCTTCTTAGTTATGCTGAAGGAGAAATAATTTAGGAGACAGTAGGCCTTGTAGGAATAAGAAAAACCCAACATGTTAACTAAAATAGGGCTTAAATATTTAAATTGAATTTTGGCATAAAAAGGACAATAAAAAGAACAAGTGGAATTGTCTCAATACAGCTGGTGTAACAAAGACAGTGTCTAGCCGCATATGCTATCTTTTGAAATCTGCCATATAAAATTGCAGATGGCAAAACATTAAATCTAGCTAGAGAAAAGGCTCTGCATTGTTGTGTAATTTATAGAGAATAGAAGTATAGGGCCATATGACCCACTAGCAATGGAGTCTCCAAACTCAAAGGAGAACAAGTTTTGTTAGCCATACTGTATAGATTTTGGGATTCAATATCCAAGATTCTACATTTATTTGTTTGATATGCACCCAAGAATGGGAGTATTAGCAGTGAGTCCAGGGATATATAACCATGGCAAGCCAACTGGACATTTCAGATTCTGAAAGCATTTGGTGAGTAAGGCTAAAGGAGTCAGAGTTATAGTACAAACATAGCCAGTATTTAACAGTCATAAGCCACATTCTGGTTTCAACAAAATTTACAGTGCAATCCTAAGAAGGCTTACTCTAGTCTAAGCCAATTGAAATCAATGGGCTTAGACTGGAGTAACTCTTCTTAGGATTGCACTTAGAGTGGTTTCTAGACAAAGGGAACATAAGGAGGCAAGCCTTATGGGTGAAACCGTCCAATAGATGTGTCCAAATTTAGATTGGACACATCTAACAGTGAACAGTCGAATACAGTAATGCAAATCAGTGTACCATATAATAACTGCAGAACCACTTTAGCATTAAAAAGCTTTAAGGCAGCTGGGACAAATTGATTGCCTCTATTACAAAAAGTTATGGCCATATTTACTGCTAACTTGTGATGACTGGTCCACAAGGCATTATACTGAAAACTTGGGCCTAAATATTTAAAGCGTTTAACCTGTTCTATTTCTTTACCATCCTATTAAATAATTTCCAGGTTTTTGAAAAAACAAGAATTTTAGATTTCTCGTAATTCAATTGTAACTTGTTAGTTGAAAAATATGCAAGACATCGATTCAGCAACCATTTCAAGCACACTCTAGAACATGAGATTAATACTGTGTTGTCAGCATACAATAAAAGGGGCACATGAATAGAGCCAAGTTTAGGCTGTAGCAGTCGACTCCAGCTAAATTCGGGGCGAGATCGTTAAGATTAAATAAAAAGGGGCTAAAATACAGCCCTGCTTAATTTGTTTTATTGGAGTATAAGATACCTTTTATTGGTATTTTGGAGGTTAGGTTGCCAGCTAGGGAGCATTTGATTTGAGGGCAGCAACGACATAGGAGGAAATATACCAGCAGGAATGTAGTTACTTGGGGTGGGATCCAATGAACCATGAATGGGATGAATTAATGGACCAGATCTCTCCCATTGGTCAGGGTGGACTGAAGTGCTGGAGGCTGCAGCAAGAAGGGGAAACTGGCAGAAATCATCTGGAGCAAGTTCCTGCTGTATTCATGGAAATGCTTGTACAAGGTGGTGTGAGCGAGAAGGTGGCAATTTGTCAACAGGCTTGACTAACCTGTACTAAACAGGTTTGAGAGTCAGATCTTGCAGCTGTTTTCACAGCTCCAAGGGGTTCCACTGAAAATACAATAATCTCTGCTATAACTAAAACCATGGAAATGAAGAAAAGACCCAGTTCAATGTGGGCTTGGGGGGAAAAGTGCAGCTTACATAGTAATACATGTTTTCTTTAGTGCATGGAGGAGGAGGAGGAGGAGGATATATAGAATCCTCAAGTGAACTGAGTTAGAGATAAAAATCAGCATTTCTTTGTCAGGCCTGAGGCTTACATTTCACCCCCTTTTCCCATCAACTGATTGTTCAAAGCCAGGCCAAAGGTGCCCCATCTTTCAGTGATAAGAAATCTCAGCTTACCATGATACTCAAGTTTATGAATATGCATTTTTGATTCACATAATACATAATAGTAAATCTTTCACTCTTGCCCAACAGCTGCTGCTAGTTAACTACTGAAGAAAAATTTCCATTTTCTGAGGGCAAGCTTGAAATAAGTTCTTTTTAGCATTCCAAAAGTGGTAAACAATACAACCAAGAGTTTTTACCATTTCAGCCATTTTTTCAGCAGGAGTATTGCAGAATTCTGTAGGTGATGAATTCTTTTTTGGACTGTTAGATGCACCAGCATTTCCAAGAAGATGAGAGGTCACTGCTCTAGCCAGTTTATGATTCACAGTTGCTAGTTCTGCTGTACTATGAGGCTGCGCACTAGGATAGTAAGTCTGTTGTCTACCCCACTGCAGAGAAACCAGCAGCTCTTCCAGCAATCTGTATAGGAAGTAAAAATAACAAGAAATTGATTCTGATTATAAGCATTCTTGATAGTGGTGAGAAGATCTACTGGGCCACAGAAGCAGCAACATGAGCAATCAAAAAGGAGAATTTGGCTATGAAAATTATCCTGCTGCTAGGATACAGCACTGCAAGAAAGCCTACATATGTAGGTTCTGTGCCCACAAACTGGCAATCATGTATAGGTCGAGGGGCAGGGTCAGTGCACTTGTGTCTGCTCACGCTCTGTGTGTGTTGATTTCAATGTATGTAAAGTATGTAGCAGGCCAATGTTTCTGGTGTGATTTAAAGGTAAAACAACCTTTGGGTAAAACAGCAAAGCCATTTTATGTCAGAAGCATTTCAAGCTAATTTTGGATGTTCTCCTGGGTGGGTGGTGGTAGGAAAGGGCAAAAATTGGCAGTTGATGCAGATAATTGATAACCCCCCTAAGCATGCAAAGCCACAGGTCCAGGATGAGGCAAGCAGGGTGGTATCCTCCACTTAGTTTCAGCAGGCCTGCTTTTCATGTTCACCTCTTCTCTTCCATTATATTTAGGGTAATTCCATAAATGTACAGAACTGGACAGATTAAAAGACTGAAGACATCACACAAAAATTCATACTTTTGTGTAGCAATCATTTCTTGCCGGAACTGATCCCGTTCACTTAGCAGATCTTGGATTGCACTTTGAGCATCCCTGGCTTGACGCTGAAGAATTGCTCTGAAGTTAGTCAACTCATCAGTCATGACTCTGCAGAAGAAATTCCAGAGGTGTTTCATGCACAGAATATCACTTCAAATTCTAATTTGCCAGCTTGGGGACCTATTTGGGTGGAAAGCCGGCATAGAAAGGTTTGGAATAAATAAAATAATTAGTTCACTACATTAGCAGATTGACTTGCTGTTTATACTTCAGGCCTTTTAATATTTACAGGATGTGATCCTGAACTGACCTTGTAAAATAAACAAGTTTCCTCTAAGATTTCCAATCTCAAATTAACCAAATCCATAATATACACTCTACATTATATCACAACCTTCATCTGTAATGTAGGTTAGGCTAAGAGATAGTGGTCTTAGGTAAGTATTGTGTCAATTAGGCAAGCTGTGGCTGAGTGGGGAGTTTAATGCAAATTACACACTATTAACTTATCTATTATGGAGGTCGTATTTCTATCTTCCAAGTAGTGACTGTATGATTTATTTTTATTTTACTTAATTTATACCCTACCTTTCTCCCCTGTGGGGACTTAAAGCTGCCTTATACCATTCTCCCCTCTTCTATTTTTTAGGCCGAGAGTATGTGACCGTCCCAAGGTCACCCAGCAAGATTTCATGGCAGAATGGGGCTTAAAATCTGGGTCTCTCAATCCCTAGTCACGCACTCTAACCACTACACTAGTCTGGCTCTGGATGGAAAGAAGCAGCAAAATGGAAGGGTTATTTTGGTCACTTTATTATTTAGTAGTACCCAGGTTGTACTTTTTTTAACCTAGGGACTGAAGTGGTAATACTGATCAAAAAAGAGTTGCAAACCCCTGTGGATTGTATCTGTTGTGACTAGAAGAAGACAGGTTGCCCATACTGAATATGCTACAATTCAGCAACCAAATGAGAGAAGATAGAGGATGCTAGGATTACCCAAGGAGCCATACGTTGCTAGTGTGTCCCCAGGCAGGTATCAGTTTTGCTTTGTAAGGCCCTGACGGACCACCTAAGAGTCAAGTGGCACTTTGGAGAGAAGAGCAATAGAGAAGATGGCTAGGAACAACAGCGGTCCTCCCTGAACCCTCCCTGGCCTCACTGACAGTCCTTTAGATGGCACTGGATTTCTAGCCACTGTGTGTGACAGAATGTTGGACTGGATGGGCCACTGGCCTGATCCAACATGGCTTTGCTTATGTTCTTATGCTTAACCCATTCCTTCTGGTCTGCTGCTATTAGCACTCAGACCTCTCCTCCTGCTGAGGGGCAGTTTATAGATATGAAATCATAAACACCCTCATATGTCAGAAGCACAAGGCACTGCTTGGCATGAAGTGAAACATAATGAATGCCAGCAAGGTAAGAGCCTGGAAAATATTTTAGGAGGGGAGTCAGAGTGGCTGACTAATGGCCTCCTCCACACCCTGGAGAGATGCATAACTTAGTGCAATGAGGTCTCCCAAGAAACTCCTGACTAATCTCATCCACGCCCAGCCTTACTTCCCCTCACCCATTTACCTTAATTAAGCACCACCTAACACTATTCAGCAAACCTGGTAGCTTTCCCCACCTGATACTCAAAGGGTTATTAAGCACCATTTACACCTATAGTCCACCTCCGGTAGACCCATTAAGCCTCTCCCAACTCAATATTCACCTTTACGGTTGAACTTCTGGCTGATTTATTTTGAGAGTTTCTTAAGGGAAAAATCCTTGTAAATATAGGTAAAGAATCCCAGTTACCCCCTCTCACTTGTCTTCTTTAAGCTAATTTCCCCAACTAATTAGGAGATTGCCTATTTGGGTAACGCTACTTTCCATGCTGTCAGTAGAGTTTCCTGCTATAGTGCTGCATTGGCTACATGGTCTTGGCAATGAAGCAAGAGGATAGGGTTTTGACAAGCTCCTCCCCCACCAATATGATCTTGGAGATGAGTTCCCAAGGACTACACTTGAAGATTAAGGACCCACCTCCAACAATATCTTCTCATTTCCTATAAAGGCCCCTCAATCTATCAAAGGGAGTGATGGTAGATTTGTGCTCACTGAAACCTCATGGTTAAGCAAGACTAGGCACTGCCTCACTTCCCTCACCACAAAGACTGTTAGGGAGTCTGAACATCTCAAGGTACAGAACTCTTCCCACTCTGAGCAAAGAAGCTGCATTATTACCCCGGACAGGAACATATGACAAACAAGAACAACTGCACTCCAGGATCTTTCCCATGTTCCTCATTTCCCTGGCAACCCTTAAGATTGATCATGGAGGTTTCTATCAACTTAAGAAATGCACCAACGTAAGAAATGCACATCTGAAATCTTTTAAAAAGTGGTTTAAAATCCCTCAAAATGATAAAAGCATATCCTTGTAGCTTTAAGAATGAATGCCCTCTCAGAGGCTATTGTGGAAGTTTCTAGGCAACCACAATAGTATTGCCAGCTTTCAAGCATTGGGAAGAGGGCAAGGTCATTCCCAGGGCTGTTTTGGGCTTTCAGGGCAGACTCATCAGGGCCAGATCTGGCAGCAACCACTGAGCGGCTTGCTACCATGCAACCTGTATGACTCACTCAGGACTGGCTGCTTGCTACTGGTCAACAGCAGTCACCCAATGAAAGCCAGGATGGCATACTGGTTAGAGTTTCTCTCGAGGATCTGAGACAGCCAAGTTCAAATCACTGCTCTCGCTGAGGAAGCTCACTAGGTAACCTTGGATCAGTTATGCATTCTCAGCCTAAACTACCTCACTGGGTTGTTGAAAGGATAAAATGGAGACAAGAAAAATTATCAAAAAGAGTCCAGTAGCACCTTTAAGATTTTATTGTAGCATAAGCTTTCAAGAATCAAGTTCTCTTCGTCAGATGCATAGTTTCTGTACTATGCATCTGACGAAGAGAACTTGATTCTTGAAAGCTTATGCTACAATAAAATTGGTTAGTCTTAAAGGTGCTACTGGACTCTTTTTGATTTTGCTACTACAGACTAACGCGGCTAACTCCTCTGGATCTAAGAAAAATTATGTAAGTTGCTTTGGGTCCCTACTGGGGAGAAAGATAGAGTATAAATTAAGAAAATAAGTAATAAATATACCTAAAGATGGGGGGTGGGGTGTAGATAGAAGGTATGTTGGTTGACAGATTGGAGAGAGAAGCAGGAAAAGTGGAGAGGCTATGGTGGCTTTCAAGGAACTGAAACAGGTTAGTGGAAGGGGGAAAAATCAGATGCCCCCCCACAAGTCCTTGTGCCCCCCCTTGTGCATAAAGAATAACTGCTTAAGATTATCAGTTTATAGAGTAACTCTAGCATTGTATCTGCATCATCAAATAAGAAATTCAGAACTGTCAACTCATAAGGACAATTATAAGAGGCAGAAGAGATACAACAGTGACTTACTTCATAGCCAGTGTTCCACTTCTAGGTATGTAGGATTAAAAAAAAACATAACCCCCCTGCTTCCCATCAAAAGAGCCAGACTTATTTCTTGATATAATTAAACTTCACATTAGTGTGAATGACAAGAGGGAGGTGCAGCCTAATAACCTTAAAGAAACAGTAAAACATAGTAAATGGTCTGAACATTATATTATTCAGAAAACCCCTACTTTGAGGAAACAATAAATAAAATATATTGCTATAGGACCACATTTACCATTTATATTTTCTATGGATGCACAGTCCTTTTAGAGGTCATTTATGACAATAACATTTTATATTCATTGAGAAAACGTAATTACCTGCTTGCTAAAAATTTGCTCCGCCAAACGTCACATTGTATAGACATCCTCTCTAACTGTTCAGATAGCTGAGACACCTTCCTCCCCAGAGCCTCGTTTTCAAGGATCAGCTGATTTTTCTCACGTGCCATGCGTTCAAAGTGATACTGCAGGTCATCCCCAACAGAAGCAACAAGTAACTTCTTCAGCTCCCGATTGACCTAAAAGACGACGACATTTAATCACTCATGTTGCTACATTCCTCAGTGAGAAAAGTGACCAGCCTATTTCAAGATCAAGTTGTACTTTTGAATATCAAGACTTTAGGAGTTCCCTAGTCAATGGTATGGACATTCGTAGAAAATTATACACCGAATATACCAAGAACAGGAGACAGCTGAGTGTTGTATGTGCAAAACTTTCAATATTAGAATATGCCTTCATAAATAAAAAAAAATCACTTAGACATCATTGTAATGATTTCAAGTAAATGTGTGCATGTATCTTTAAATGCTTGGTGTGAGATAGATGAAGAGTGGGGGTGAGAGAGGGATGAGTGAGTGATATGATTGGTTCATGACTGAGAGTGTGGGCGGAGTGAATGCAGTTTAGACAGAGTGGAGAGAAAAGGTTTCAGTCAGAAGAAAGCAGGCTAGCTGTGTGGTGCCTGAGTATACTGAAGTATTTATGACAGAAATATAACCTGTGTGGAACCTGAACTGAGCATGTTTGTGAAAGGACACTCAGTCAGGGAAAGAGAGGCCAGCTGTGTGCTGCCAGAGCAGGTTTAATATTTCTGTGAATTGAGAGTCAGAGAAAGAGAGGCTGGCTGTGTGCTGCCTGAGGAGTTTAAGCATTTCTGTGAGAGAAATATTGAGTTAGAGAAAGAGGCCAACTGTGTGTGAAGCCTTAGAAGAGATCTGTGTGAATGAGTTTATAGGAAGTAACTTTAAGAACCGAGAAATACGTTTATGAAACCGATACGCTTCTTGACTAAATAAAAGTTTATTTCGTTTTGTTATATCCCAGAGTAGCTGTCATTGCTTTATCCCATTCCTATCCTCAGGGCCACATAGAACCATGAAGGAGCCTGACGCTTAGGAACGTTACCAAAGGGAAAACTTAAATAAAATATATTGGAATATAATATTCCTGGTGGCAGCAAACTACCCAGAGGGTGTTAAGGGAAAGATTAAAAGAAAAATCTACTCAAAAGAAAGTAAAGGTCGTAACAATCATGTTTCACAGGAATAAGGAAAGCCAGCGATGTAAATGCTTAACAGTGCCTAATACTTGAGCTTCAATATGCTCAAAGTGGTAGTTTGTCTGGCAGAATTGGTCTATTATTCACAGCAATACAAAGATTGATGTAACAAACTTATTCTAGCTGACTAAAACAAAAAACTAATGTTTTTTACTGTAATTACTATGGGTCTTACTCAGTATGTGTAATTCAAACAGCACCACAAACAACAAAGAACTACTTATTGAACAAGTTATCCTATTCACTTTATCACTATTAAGACACACTGTACACATAAGTCACTATCAAGATACACAATATTTAGAAGGTTCAGTGGATTTTCTGTTCAGTTACAAGCAACTATTTTTGTTATGGGTTAGATCCAGAGGACTACTTCTGCAAAGAGAAACTCATATGGTGCATTCTCTCCCCTCCCCCCATTTCACCCTCCCCATCCCATGCTTTTCCAGGGCACAAAGGGACTTGCCACAGCAAGTGAAAGCCCTGCTGTGCACGCATAAGTCCTCATCGTCCTTAAGAAACAACTTCTTATTGTGATTTCATACTCTGCAGAAACATAAAACATAAAAAGAAACAAAAAAGGAATTACAAATTGATATTTTTCATTTATATTGTAGTTACCTGCTCTGATCCCATGGAACAGTGTACTCTAAACAGAACCAAGTATAATGATCAAACCTGCTTATTGGTTTCCTACCTCTGTCTGTATATGGAGCTGGTTAGAAAGGCCTTCCTTATCCTGCAGCAATCTTCTTTCTGAGTTCCTGAGCTTTTCAATTGCATTTTTTAGCTCTAGTAGATCTTTCTTACTATCAGAAATTCCACTTGATTGGCTGAGTAATTCTCTTTGGTGTGTTACAGACTTAGACACCTTTGCATTTTTGGTAGGAACAACATGCTTAATTGCAGCTTTAGGAACCAGGATTCGTACAGCTTCGATTTCCATTGCCTTATCTCCATGTATCTTTCCCAGCTGAAGAACTCCAGGACTTAGAGAAGGAAGTGCTTTCTTGTGTGGGCTACGTTGGGCACGGCTGGTTGAGGTGTGGACAATTTCAATAGATTTAGGCGGTTGCTCTGTTTCCATGCCATCTCCAGATCCACGGATGGGTGAGGGGGCATAGTCAGTTGACACTTGGGGGCAAAAAGGAAAAGAAGATTTACACAAAGATATCCAAGAGAAAAAAGCAAGTTTATCATCCTACTTTTCCCTGAAGAAAGGTTGCACAAATTTTGGGAAGGACCTTGGTTTCAACTATATATTTGAGACAGCTAAAGTATGAGTCTAGAAACAAAAAAAATGCTAATTGCTGAACGAGATATAAATTAGGATAACAGAATAAAGGTTTGCTAACGATATTTAAAATGCTATTTACATTCTCAGACAATTAACATGCCATCATGTTGCTTGTGATAACATTACCCTGGGAAATCTGCAGACTCACAGAATGGGCATTCAGCCTCTCTTTTACCTAAGTTCTTCTTGGTCTTGGAGAAATTCACATATATTTTTACGAAGGGTCATACAATTCTCTCCTATTATGAACAACTGTAGAATAGATCTCTTAAGCTTACATGCAGTTTTGAAGAAGAACAAACACTTACTGTTTTCTGTTTCCTGCAGTGTTGTCATTTTGCTGCTAGATCTGTACCCAAGAGAAAAACAATTAACTTATAATTAAAAATATTACAAAATATTACACATTTTTGTTCTAGTTCTCTTAAATTAGGCACAGAACACAGAGTGCAGTGTTTATTGCTCTGGTTTGGCATGGGGTATCAACACGTAGCCTCCAGTGTAGTAATGCTTGAGCAGGCTATTAATTTTTCTTCATGCCCCTTACATAAAATGTCAGTCTAGTTTATCTGTCGACTTATTGTACCAATAGGAGGAGGCTCCAGTCTACAAAAGCCAATACTACAGCAAAATCTTGTTAGTCTTTACGGGGCCACAAACTTCCTGTTTATTTTGGGGCCTAGCATACTTAACACAGCTATCCGACAACACAGCAAATACGTTTTTGAGGAAGGACAGTAAGCAAGACATTGCCCGACCTCGGAAGCAAACTGGGTCCGTGCTTGGATGGAGGATCACTAAGGAAGTTGGCAGAAGGCGGCAAAGGCTAACACCCTCTGCTTCTCACATGTCTTTAGAACCCCTTGCTGGGGAAGCCATGAGCGGGCTGTGACTGGACGTTTTTAGCATGACAGGCGAAAAGCCACGGATAAGGCGACGACCCGCCACCCTTCAACTTACCGACGTCCCGTATTGCCGACGTTCACTACAGTTCCTTTCGCTCCCCCTTCTTCCCCTGCCTGTAGCGCAACTTCCGGTCCATTGCTTACTTCCGCCCAACTTCCTAGTAATGACGTTCCCGCTTCTCCACCCCGGCCGCCTACAAAATAGTCATCGCTGTAGAAATGTGAAAGGCCTAGAGCGACATCTTAGCGAAAGCTTCAAGAGGGTTTTGTTTTTGTTTTTTAAAGCGATTTCCTGTTCTTCGCCGGAAGCTCAGGCCTGCGTCACTCTAGGCTTTTCTCCTTTTCTGGTGCGCGCGAGGAGGGCGTGGCTTCGGTTGCTAAGAGGCCGCTTGTTGGGACGGCTGGGTCTGTTGCCCTGGCGAGCAAGTGTCTCTGGCTGAAGGAGCGCGCGCTTGGGTTCGAAAGGAGGAGGAGGCGGCGGCGCTATGGTGAGTGCGGGGGACAGGGAAGAAGGGCCGGCGGAGGGGATGCGGCAGCCCCCACTGCCAGAGCAGCAAGAGTCGCTTAGTTTACGGCAACTGGGGTAACAGGAAAGAGTGCGCCTTTCCTTTGCTCAAGCAAACGCCGCGCACACGCCTTTCCCTTGCCGAGCATCATGAGCAGAAAAGGGCAATTCGTTCATTGCTCATATTCTTGGCAGGGCAATCCTAAACAGAGATACTCTAATCTAAGCCATTGAAAGCAAAGTGCTTCGATTGGTGTAAGGCTTCTTAGGATTGTACTGTTTGCCCAATACAGTCATAGATAGGGTGTTCTATTTCCCCCTTGCAGCAACTTTGTGAGGAAGATGGTTTCAGGTTGATCTGCCCTAGAAGAGCAAGGTTCGAGTCCAGTAGTTAAAGACCCACCTTTGGTCTCGACTCGAACTTTGCTCTTTTGAGGTAGGTTAGGCTGAATGGGAGTGACTCTACCAAGGTTACTTCATGAGTTTCAAGGGGGTGTTTGCACGTCGCTCTCCCCAGGCCAGATCTGGCACCCTATTACTGAGTTGGCTGTCAGGTCTGCAGTGATGCTCCTCTCTAGTGCCTCCTAGCCACGTTTTACTAGCTAAGAGTCTCGGATGGTGGCTGCCGTCTCATCACTGGGTGTAAATGACAAGAGGAGATGGTGCCTGATAGCTAGGAATTGTTCTCCAGTCTTTCGTATAAGGAGTTTTCCTCAGACCTGGGTGAGTGATAAGGTAGACTGGAAGGGCAAAATGCCTGTTTAAAGAGCTGCACCTCCCATTCCCAATGGTGGGAGGACTCACAAGATCCACTAGCAGCTACAGTGTATGTCCTTTGTGTTGCTTCACCTTCCTCCACCTGGCAGCTGCTTGTACTCCCTTGGGCTGGTTTCCTGCGACTGGCCTAGGCATGGGAACTCAGGATAGGTAGGGTAGCACCTGAGGCTATCAGCTTACTGAGACTTTCCCCAGTGGCTATAATGGCCAATCTCTTCCTGAGTGACAGTGCTCTAGTTGAGGGTAGGCAACAGAGAGAGAGCCAAAATGAATGCAGCTTGAACAGAGAAAAACAAAAGTAGAGTTCAGAGCTTTATTCATTTATTTAATTAATTCATACTCCACCCTTCTCCCTAACAGGGGGACTCAACATAGCTCATATTGTTCTCATCTCCATTTTTATCCTCACAACAATTCTGTGAGGTAGATTAGGCTGAGGATATGTGACTGACCCAATGTCACCCAGCAAGCTTCCATACCAGAGTGGGTATTTGAACCTGGTTCTCCCAGATCCTTGTACAACACTCAAACCGCTACACCGTGCTGAGAAAGTTTTCAAGTTGGTTGGATTTGGAAAGGTAGCCTTGGGGTTATTGGTATGAGGAATTTCCCTCAAACTACCCAATTCATTTTCTGGGAGTTCGTTGCCCACCGTTGGCTTCCAATGTGTGCCACATGTAAACATGTTAATGAAGCAAATGTTAACAAAGTTACAAAAAGTCTCTCATGTTCTGTCATCCAAAGGAAATTATACTCCTGTAGGCCACCCTTGAAAGTTTTCAAAACCCCTTTATTTGGTCCACCCGTGATGGGCAGATGATAATACCCAATCCTATGTTTATCCAACTGTAGCTGCTTTGTTTTAATGGTTGGACCCATCTAATCTACGTAGAGCCGTAAAAACATTTTTGTGATATAGTAGCATCACCATTTTAATTTTACTTGCACCTCAGTATGGAAAATGTCTTCTTCAGCAGAGTAAAAAGATTCTAGTGTTGAATCACCCATGGACACTTTAATTTGGAGGAATATATTCAGTGCTTCTTTAAAGTTATGTAGCCTTGTAGTGAAAGGGGTAAACAGTGCCTTTCTATATTCCAGTTCATGACCTTTTCCATGCTACTTCAAAGCAGTCTTTCCCTCTCTTCTCCACAGCATTGTTGTGCATTCATCCACCTCCTGTTTCCCCCCCTAGTTTTTCTATGATCTCTCCCAAACCTGTTTTGCTGCAAAGATTGTGGCCAAGCCTGGTTGTCTGTCATATAGATAGGAAAGTCCAGATATTCCTTGTTCTACTCACATGACAGCCATTTTCCTTTTCCCAGAACTTGTGACCACCTTCTACCACTGTGGGACTTAAGAGTTTTTTAAAAAAATAATTGGAATGTAATGGTATATCACTATGTTAATTATTAGTAAAAAAAAAAAAACCTCCTTGAAAAAGCCCCCTCCCCTACATGTAGTGTTGGGGGGGGGAGGGATTGGCAGCTACAGCAACAATGGGGCTTCAATAGGAAAGTGATGCTATGTGGACAGCCTGTCAGTTCTAGGGACAGCAGTCCATGGCAGATATATCCCCAAGCCCCTCACAGCAAACACTCCAGTGCATTGGTTGAAAGACTTTTATTTAGAGATCCATTAAGTTCATGGGTACATCCATAGATGGGAAAGTTGGCAGGAATGATTTTACAGGCAAAGGTACTATTGATATAAGGAGCATAATTTCCCCCCTCCCCTGGGGTAGATTACATTTAGGCATGAAAATCTAAGAAGTTACATGAGAACACAATTGCTTAGTCTAGACAGAGAATGGCAGAAGATTACAGAGAAATCAAAGTCTCTGCTCTGAGAAATGGTTTGGAGCTGCAAGGTCAGTGAGGCACATTTTTGTAGAGATAACGGTGGTTACTTGGTCTGTGAAATCAGCATTAGCAAGCAAGGCACTTTCAGTTTTAAGAAGGCCAACAGTGGTAAGACTATATTCCAAAGTACAATTACAAGAGCATGACATGAGATCAATACATTAGAGCAGAGAATATATAAATGGCATGGATGTGTGCATAGATGACACAGCCCCATGTTTCAGTGTCTATATATGCAAATAGCTGAGATATTCTTTATGGTTATATCTTTTTAACATGAGCCTCAGACATGGGAAAACTAAAGAATTTCTTTCTCTAGATTATGATTTCACATTGAATATCAAACTAGCTTCAAACTAGGTATCCTGAAAATAATAGCTATTGAGTAGAAAGCAATTGTTCCTAAGAAGCTGCACAAATTAAGAGTTACGACAGTATTTATTTAAACATTTGTGGAATTTTTTAATACAACAGTATATCAGAAGAGTCTTTTTCAGGCCCTCATAATTATAGGATATAGTTAAAATCATGCCATGTTTGTTCTGTGGTAGCGGATTTCCTGGGGATTGTATGTGCATGTTTCAGTGTTGGGTCTGTAAGCTTAGTGGTGGAACTAGAAAGCATGGTTTTGCTGTAAAACTCCTCATAATACTGTTTTTTATAATGTTAGTAGACGTTTGGTTAAATGTCACATAGTAAAGATGAATGTTTGCCATCTGAAGCAGAATTACACCCTTTTAAGTCAGTTGAAGTTAATGGTTTTAGGAGGATGTAACTGCTGAGGATGGCACTGAGAAACACTGCCTTCTGGAATCATAGAATGTAAATTTAGAGATTTTACTGGAATCTCATTTGCATGTGTTGCAGAGTCCTTTAGTAAATCTTTTAAAGGAAGAATGAGTGGGTATGCAGTGTTTACTCATTTGTGTATTGTAAAAAGAGACTCCACGCTTTCATTTAATTGCATACAATGTGGTTAAATATGATGTGCATCTTCAAAGTTATTTTTAGGAATTATTTTGGCACATTTGTTGAATTTTCTAAGTAGTCTTTAGCATTATACTACATTATATAATTGAAACATTAGTTTAAAGACTCTAGTATTAGCAGCAATACTGCTAATTTGTCAGCTGGCCTGTTAAAAATTAGCCTATTTCTAATAGGTCAATCACTAGGAACAATTTAGACTTGAATGCATTAAATAGAATTTATATACTGAAGTGGGCAGTGACTGTGCTTCAGATTCTCTCCCCTGCAGCTGTCCACTGTCCTGAGAGACGGCTGTAAATAACTTGGCAATATTGTAAGCCATGTTCTTAAAACATCTCTAGCTGAATTCCTATTATGTAAGCAGCCACAATAATGTCCCCAGACTCAGCAAGAGTGGAATTATGTTTGATTGCAAAGAAGTGTAGATAAAAATAAGATGAAAGGTTTAGTGTCCATTGATGGAGAAACTGCTGATTACTTGGTCAATCGTTAGATAAGCCACTCAGCTGTGACAGCATGCTATAGTCCTTTGCTGTAATAACATGATCTCATTCTGCTAAGGTATTTCTTAGGGGCATGAGCAAGTAATCCTCTGCAGTAAGAAGACAAATTAAGTCCTTGCTTCTTACATTATTTAGCTGAAGATATAACTTACAGGATATGCAGGGAAGTTTCTTTCGGTATTGCAATTGGTCAAGAGTCTGAAATTTGTGGATTCAAATTTAGTGTTGTACTCCAGTCTCCAGTAATGCAATTATAAGGGCTAGAAGTTAACATTTTTTAAAAGTTTACATTTTAAACTTGAATTCTGTAACTTCCTGCAGAATGCTCTCAGCTGTATGGTTATTGGCTAAGATTCAAAGAGTTAAACTCATACAAGAAACTTTTACTAAAACTGCCTTATTTTCTTTGAATCCTTTGCCATGTCACATACTTCTTTTGAAATGTTCACTGTTACAAAAGCAGATTGCCATAAAATATGGGGTGCATGTGTTATTTGCCTGTCATTGACAGCCTAGCTCAGGTCTTGCAAACTGAAGGCTATGGCTTCCTTTATTGAGTAAATCCATCACATGTTGAGTCTTCCTCTTTTCCTTCCACCTTCAACTTTTCCTAATAGGATTGTCTTTTCCAGTGAATCTTGTCTTCTCATGATGTGATCAAATTATGATAGCTTCAGTTTAATCACTAGAGAAAATTGAGGCTTAATTTGATCTAGAACCCACTCACTAATTTGTGTTTTTGGTGGTCTGTGGTATCCAGGAAACTTTCTTCCAGCTCCACATTTCTTCCCATCGGTTTCCTTGAGAGCCAGCACGTAGTGGATAGAGTGATGGACTAGGATCTGGACAACTCAGGTTCAAATTCCCACTTTGCCATAGAAGGTTACTAAGCGACCTTCTACCAGTAACCTTCTCTCAGCCTACCTTGCCTCACAGGGCTATTGTGAGGATCAAATGGAGGAGAGAACAATGATGTAAGCTGCTTTAGGTCCCCATTGGGGAGAAAGGCAGAGTATAAATGAAGTAAATAAATAAAATAAACTTTCACATCTATAAATAGTAATGGGGAGGTTTGCTAAAAACAAATATGAATCTCTTTTGGGCTCATGGAATTAGGATGCTGCCAAACAAAATGTAGGCATCTGTGGCTGTGCCTCTTGAAACTTCTCAAAGAGTAAGTAAGTCCCATGTTATTCAGTGGATACCAGTCATAAGTCTTGGTCTAATGTAGTTACATGCTCAATTTCATGTGACTTTGGAGCCAAGCCTGGATAGCTTTTCACATGCCTCAGAGTGCATGTGCTTTGCAGACATCAATGCTTAGTTCCTGGCATTTCCAGTCAAACTGAGGGAAGATTTCTGTTTGAGGTCTTAGAGAGTTTGTCACAGTACATTTTACTGGATTAGGGAGAGCCTAATGGCCTAGCTCAGTATAATGCAGCTCTGAATGTCTGTATTGTAAACAAATGACTGCAACTTCAAGTTGTATTATGCTGTTCTGCTCAGCTAAGTGTGGTACCATCCTCCAGCAGAAGGCTGTGCACTTAATTGAGCAGAATGACTGGATGCAACTCAGCATCCGTTAGAAGGACCTGACTTGGCCTAGCACATGGGAAACCAACCTTTATGTGTCTACATACATCTCTGTGTTTACCATTATGTCCTACTAGCACAATTTCCTCCCTCTTTTTCCTTCGCAAAACATCCAAGTTTTAAAAATGTAATAGTCCTGGTATAGAGCACAACTCCACGCATAATTAGAGGAACTTAAGTTACCTATGACTAATTTGACCCTTTGATTTTGATGTAGCTCAAGCAGGATGAAAGTGGGACGTGTGTGTGTTTGTACTTGTCAACTTCAGAGACTACTTCATGCATCCAATGAACTGGACTTTGTACCACAATAAAACTCTGTTTGTGTGTTACTTGCTGTCAAGTTTGCCTCCAACCTATGGCGATCTTATGAATGAAGGACCTCCAGAATGTCCTGTCATTAACAGTCTTGCTTAGATCCTGCAAACTGGAGGATGTGGCTTCTTTTATTCTCGTTTTGGGTCTTCCTCTTTTCTACTGCCTTCAACTTTTCCTCGCAGTATTAATTTTTCCAGAGAGTCTTGTCTTCTAATGATGTGACCAAAGTGTGATAGGCTCAGTTTTGTCATTTTAACTTCTAGGTAGAATTCACGCTCGATGTGATCTAGAACCCACTTATTTGTCTTTTTGGCCATCCATCGTATACTCAAAACTCTCCTCCAGCACCACATTTCAAATTAGTGAATTTTCTTCCTATCAGCTTTCTTCACTGTCCAACTTTCACATCCATACATAGTAATGGGGAATACCATAATTTGGATTATCTTGATCTTTGATTCCCATCTTAATCTTTAAGGATCTTTTCAAGCTCCCTCACAGCTGCTCTTCCGAGTCTCAATCTTCTGATTTCTTCATTGCAGTCTCCCTTGTGGTTGATGATTGAGCCAAGAAATAGAACACCTTGAACAATTTCAATTTCCTCATTGTCAGCTTTAAAACTGTGTAATTCCTCAGTAGTCATTAATTTTGTCTTCTTGATGTACAGCGGTAATCCTGTTTTGATCCTTTCCTCTTTAACCTTCATCAGGAGTCGTTTCAAGTCTTCAGTTTTCTTCTGTAACCTTCATCAGTAGTCATTTCAAGCCTTCACTGTTTTCTGTCAGTAACATGGTACCGTAATCTGCATATCTCAGATTGTTAAGGTACCTTCCACCAACTTTCACTCCACCTTCTTCAAAATCTAATCCATCTTTTTTAATGATATACTCTGCATAGAGGTTCAACAGGTAGAGAGATAACATGCATCCTTGTTTGACACCTTTACCAATTGGAAACCATTACGTTCCCCCATATTCTGTCTTGTCAGTAGCCTCTTGTCCCAAGTACAGTTTGTGTATCAAAATAAAACAGTCAGATATTCTGGTATGCCCATTTCATTCCATAGCTTTTCATGATCCACACAGTCAAAAGCTTTGCTGTAATCTATAAAACATAAGGTGATTTTTCTTCTGAAATTCCTTGGTATGTTCCATTGACCATAGTAAATTTGCAATGTGATCTCTAGTGCCTCTTCCTTTTCTGAATCCAGCTTGAACATCTGGCATTTCTCATTCCATATATAGTAAGAGTCTTTGCTGTCGAATTTTGAGCTTCACTTTGCTTGCATGGGAAATTAACGCGATAGTCTGATAACTGCTGCACTCTTTGGCATACCCCCTTTTTTGGGACATTCCAGCACTATATCTTCTTTCATTTTCGATTTTCTCATCATAGAGTTTTCAAGGAGAGAGATTATCAGAAGTAATTTACCGTTGCTTTCTTCTGCCAGTACTAACCAGAGTTACCTTAAGTGATACTGCCATTGTCTGCAAAAGAGTCTCTGTTAGTGTTACTTTCCACTACTGCTGCTGCCATGTAGCTAGCCTTCAGGAGTTCCTCCACTCCTATTTCTGTTGATCCTGAAGGGGGTGGATGAGTCTTAGTCTGGTGTCGCATCTTTGACCATTCCTCCTTGAGTGACTCTTGCAGGAGTTTAGACTCTTGACCAAGCATGCACTCCTGATGGTATTGCTCTCACCTGCCCTGATCCTCATACCCCCTTACCACGTTAAGGTATGTATGCATGAGAGAGGGCACAATAAAAAGTACTGCACTTTAAAACACCATAGGGCACTTAGTTATTTATACTACTGTTGAGCACATTCTGTGTACCTGGTCCCTCATTTGTAACCAGTATTCTAGGAGGAGAGGATTTTATTACTAGGATCCCTGAGTCAAAGTACTTCATTAAGGCATATTAAGTTCCTTTCACACGTACAAGCCTGACAATTTTTAGTAGGCCTGGTACCTCCTGCACCTCTCATGTCTCTGCATGCTGATTGTGTCCCTGATGTTTAAATGTCTGATCTGCATTCACTTTCTTGAATATACATGTGATTTTTTTTCTTAATCTAGTGTTTTTTATTTATACAGATTACTATACATCTTTGCTTACATCCATACATTACCTATTGTTTAACACAAGGTGATTATACTATCTGCAAGTTGATAGACTTGGGGAAAAAAGGAACTGACCTCTTGGGAACACTAGATGGAGCCCTATGGTTGGTAAAGATATCTGGTACAGGTCCTTGCTAGCTTTGTATTAGTTTCTTCATGCAAATATCAATATATCTAATTCTCAACATGGTCCCATCTGTGAATACTTAAATCTGTTGGTTAGGGCCGTGGATAGACAAGACAGATCTTTCTACAAACCTGAGGAAAGCCCCAGGGTTGCCGAAAAATCTGACCTCTAACCTCCCCCCCCCCAAACCCACGCACACTGGGGGAGTTAATCCCCCCCCCAACAGTAGAAGCAGCACCTGTACATTTAAGAAAGAATGCCCTAGCCATTGTTAGGCACCCCCAACCATATTTCCAGCCTTCAAGCCTTGTTTTTTGTCAGTAAAAAGCATGGGGAGGGTCCTTTCCTGAGCTGTTTTGACCTTTGAGAGAGGACTCATCAGGCCGCAAACACCAGACTACTTGCAACCATACAGCTTGCATAACTTACCAAGGCCTGGCTGCCTTCTAATGTTCACCAGCAACCACCTTATGAAAGCCAGTGTGGTGTAGTGGTGTGATTAGGACCCGAGAGACCCAGGTTTGCATCTCCACTTTGCTGCGGAAGCTCAATGGATGATCTTGGGCCACTTGTACACTCTCAGTTTAGCTTACTACTCAGGGTTGTTGTGAAGATAAAGTGGAAGAGAAGAGAATGATTTAAGCTGCTTTGGTTCACCTTTGAGGAGAATGGTAGCATATGTGTGTGTGTGTGTGTGTATATATATATATATATATATATATATATATATATATATATATATATATGAAGTAAATATAGTTGAAAATGGGGAGGCAAATAAAAGGTAGGTAGGTGGGTGGGAAGGAGAGAAGGGAACAGGGAAATTGAGGATGTAGAGGCTGCCAGTAGGAGAGAAAGGAAATAGTGTGAGGAAGGAGATGCCCCCTGCAGTTCCTTGCAGATTCCCTCCCATGCAGCTCTGATGCCCAGCTGCTGCCATTACACAACTGGGCCAGATTTTGTATGGGGGAGGAAAAGCTGGATAGGAGACCACAAAGGAAAACTAGGGTTGCTATAAAGAGGTAGGCAATGGCAAACCACCTTTGCTCTTCTGTTGCCTTGAAAACCCTGTGAAGGGTTAAGTCTACAGCAACTTGATGGCTCCATGCAGGCAGCTAAAAGTAGATTGGATAGGAAGGGGAAAAAGATGCAGGAAAAAGGACAGGCTATGGGAGCTTCCAAGAAAGGAAAATACAAAATAGTGAGGAAGAGGAAAAAGAGGTGCCCCTCATCCTGCTTGTCTTTATTAACTTAAACCATTTGTAAATACCCCTCTCCTCTCAGCAGTGGAAACTGCTATGTTTCTCATCTGTTAGGAGAGTCCTGGGAAAAAGATGGTGTGAGGTCATCTAGCTGTCTGGGTTACAATTGTAAAACAGGACTAGTATTAGGGTTGCCAACTCCATGGAATCTGCAGAGGGTAGGGTTTGGGGAGGGAGGAACCTCAGTGGGATATAATGCCACTCTTCAAAGCAGGAGAACTCCAGAGGAAATAGGCTCTGTTGCCTGCAGAGCAGTTGCAATTGCAGGAGATCCCCAGGCCTCACCTGGAGATTGGCAATTCTAATTAAGACCAGATATAACTTAAATAGTCTATATTAAGCATGTAATTGCTCTGTAGAGGTAGTCACTATAAATGCTACAGTTTTACTGATGGAAAATCGAAGACTGAAGGAGCCTTTTCTTAAATGCATTGAACAATCAAATCTAGTTGACATTGGCGAAGAGATTGGACAACTTAGTGGTCGTCAGATTTCTCATGTGCTCACTGGAAGAGACCTCTGTCCTGGACCCATATCAGTCCGGTTTCCATCCGGGCCATGGGGAAGAGGCAGTGTTGGTTGCCCTCACGGACGACCTCCATAGGCACCTGAATCATGGTGGGTCAGCTGATTTTGTTAGACCTTTCAGCGGCGTTTGACATGGTCGACCATGCGTTGTTGGCCCACCACCTCATCGACATGGGTATTCGAGGGACGGCCTTACAGTGGCTTGTTTCTTTTCTCCATGGTCGGGGCCAGAGGGTGGTGCTGGGGGAGAGGTTGTCCACACACCAGCCTTTGGTGTGTGGTGTCCCTCAGGGGGCGATACTCTCTCTCCTGTTGTTCAGTCTTTATATGTGCCCCCTCGCCCAGCTGGTGCAGAGGTTTGGACTGGGTTGTCATCAATATGCAGATGACACCCAGTTGTATCTGCTGATGGACGATCGACCTCACTCTGCCCCTGATGTCCTGTTGAGAGCTTTGGAGGCCATGTCTGGATGGGTGAGACAGAGCAGGCTGAAGTTGAATCCCGCGAAGACGGAGGTCCTGTTCTTGGGCCGTGGGCTGTTGGAGGAGGGGATCCATCTCCTGGCCTTTGGGGGGAGCACCACTTCTGCCCGTACCATCTGTCAGGAGTTTAGGTGTGAACCTGGATTCCTCATCTGTGGAGGCCCAGATTGTGACGGTTGCCTGTGCTGCTTTTTTCCATCTTCGGCAGGCCAGGCAGCTAGCCCCCTGTCTCTCAGCCCAGGACTTAACGATAGTGATCCATGCAACGGCCACCTCCAGGTTGGATTACTGTACCTCGCTATACGCAGGGCTGCCCTTGGGTATGATCCAGAGACTACAGCGGGTCCAGAATGCTGCTGCATATGTTTTGATGTGTGTTCCTTATAGGACACACACTACACCAATTCTGCAGCAGCTCCACTGGCTCCCCGTGGAATTCCAGATTTGGTTCAAGGTGCTGGTTTTGACCTATAAAGCCCTAAATGGACTGGGACCAGCATACCTGAGGGACTGCCTCTCCCTGTATGTGCCCTGGAGAATGCTCTGATCAGCTGGAAAACATTTGCTGGTGGTCCCTGGCCCCAGGGAGGCTCGGTTGGCCTCAACCAGGGCCAGGGCCTTTTCGGTCCTGGCCCCAACCTCGTGGAACTCTCTGTCTGAGAACACCCGGGCCCATCAGGATTTTCTATCACTTTGGCAGGCCTGTAAGATGGAGATGTTCCACCAGGCGTATGGTTGAGGCCAGCATGAGATCCTCACTGAACCTCCCACCAAGTCTCCCAGTAAGTGTGGGGTTATACAGTGTCCACCAGCCGGCTGCCCAACGTATGGGTACAGCACGGGGCTATGTAGTGCCCATTTGTTAAGCTGACCCATGTATGAGTTGCAGTACATTATCTGTCCACTTCCCTCCTGCTGTATGCTGATGGGCAGGAATCTGGAATTGATCCCATCTTGGAACAGTTATTGTCTGTTTGTTGATTTTATGATGAACTGTTGTTTTATGAATTGTTTTTAATATTTGTATTGTATTTTTATATCTGCTGTACCTTGCCCTGAGCCCGCTTGTAGGAAGGGTGGGTTAGAAATGTAATAAATAATAATAATAATGCAATGACTAGGATATCTACTGGAAACCTTCCCATGTGTACTTCAGAGCACTGAGAAACATTCAGGGTTGAATCTAGTTGCAACCCATGGGGTTTAAACAATTTATGTTGCCATCTGAAATAGAGTTATATGCTTCTAAGGACCAAATTAAGCATTAAATCGTCCGCAGGTCTCACACTGTTTTGTAGCTGAACTTGGCCCTTTAAAAATACTGGGAGGGCCAGATCCTGTTCAGACTTGCAGTGAGGTACGACCAGGCAACCTAGTTCATCCCCATGGTTGTTTTGGCACTTGACAAAATGCACGGTGGCCAGGGTGGGGGGAAGATCACATGATCCTGCTACTTTTAGGGCCTGATCCCTTGTGGCAGTTGTAAATGTCTGATTTCAGCTCTTAAATGGCATAGGTGTCCATGGGTCAGAACTGTGGATGCTGTAGCATCTAGATTAGCCCTGAGCCCATTGATTTAAATGGATTTAGAAGGATGTAATTCTGCTTAGGAGTGCACTGCTAACTGTTCAGGATTGCAGCCTCTGTTTGCATTCCTCTTCAGTAGGGTTGCTGGTCCCCTGCTGGGCCCAGGGGATCTCCTGCTCCCACACCTCACCCCCTGCCCCTGCTTACCTTGCTGCTGGGGGAAAAGGTGGGGGACTGCACCTCCTGGGGCATGCTTCCAGGTGGCGTGGCGCGCACCTGCGCCCTCAGTGGACCGATTTGGCCAAAACTAGGGTTGCCAGGTCCTTTGGAGCCCAAACTGGGGGTTTGCCAGGTCCCTTTACTCCCCCGACAGGTGATTGGGAGCATGGCACTCACCTTGCTGCTCAGGAGTTTTTCTTTTCCATGCGTGTACATGCTCCTGGCTTGTTTGAGGATATCACTTATGGAAGTGATGTCATCGTGTGGTGGTCAAAGGCTGGCTGGGAGCGCTCCTGCACTCACCAAGGGCTGGATCGGGCCCTGCCGGGGCATGATTATCTGCAAAACAGGCCCGCTGGGGGTGCAGGAGTGTGCGGCTCGGCTCGAGGCATGTAGCTCAGCTCATGCTGTGTGCCCGGAGCTGAGCTGAGCCATGCTGTGCGCCCTGAGCCACACCGTGCAGCTTGGCTCGGCTCCGGGCACATGGCATGGCTCTGGGGGGCGTGCCCCAGGGGAGCGTGCCCCCCGCCCCCCAAGTAAGTGGGTGCGGGGGCGGAAGAGTGAGAGCAGAGGAATCCCCCACCCACGGCAGGGGGATGGTAACCTTAGCCGAATCAGGCCTGTTTGGGGCCTAAATTGGCCCACTCTGAAATTCAGAAATTCTCCAGGGCCCTCCCGGCAATGATCCTGCACTTTATAGTGGGCTGAATCTGGCCAAGTGGGCCGAAATTGGCCCACTGTGAAGAGCAGGAGCATTCCAGGACCTGTTGTGCTACTTTGGCAGTGCTCCTGCGAGGGCCCTAGAGAGCGTCTGCACTTCACAGCGTGCCAATTTCAGCCACAAAAGGGATGAAATTGGCCCGCTGCAAAGTGCAGGAGTGCTCCCAGGGGCAGCATGAGGCGCGTCATCGCACAGCCTGGGAATGTGCACTATGTGCACATGTGAAGACCTCTAGAAAGGTGAATGCCAGGTCTCCCACCTCCTGCACCCCGTCTGGAGGGTGAGAAGACCTGGCAACCCTACTGTTCAGTAACCATATTGTGATACACATTCTAAAATGTTTCTTCAGTGTTTAGAAACTTATTGCTTTGTTTAATTCATTTCTTTTTCATTAATTACTCAAGATGCATGTAAGACTAACTTAATATGTGTAGAAATGTCCTTGATTTCTGGTGATAACCCAAGGGAGTGGTTGTAATATTCATACAGACTGAAGCCTTGGGTTTTGGCATAAAAGTAAATTTTGTGCATTATTTTCAAAGGGAATATTAATGAAGTTTAATGTTATTAGTTGCTCTAAATTAGCAAGGTTATCTTAAACAGATATATACCTTTTTAAACCCATTAATGAACCTAGATAGTTGTAGTTCTGTTTAGGATTGCACAATAATATGGACTCTACCTTTCATTTGCACTCCCCTTGATTTTTTCCTCTTCCCCTCAATATTTTCCTTAATCAAGAGATAAAGTTTTTTAATTAAACAACTCTGTTCAATATTAACTTGATATCTGTCTTTATGATAATGGATTTATGAGTATACAATAGTTCATAGTATGTTCTGGCTGAAATCTGTATTCAGTTGAATGACACAACAGTTAATGTTTTACACAACACGAGGGGAAAGAAATGTTTTAACTTTAATGGCTGCCTTGGCAGGAGACTGTTTGGTTAAACGATAGTACAGAATGAGTATTGGCTCAAAATGTTCCCAGTAGTGTATAAGAAAGGGATTGGTGAGTTCTTTCCCTTATGTGCAGCAAGGTAATAAATTTTTAATAGGCCATGATATTCTCATAATGTTCAAGGTAAATGCCAAATGTGTGCTCTTTGGAACCGCCTTTCAAACTATTTGGTGCTAACACACACTGGTATCAACTGGTTGAAGGTCACTTTTCACCTTTCCAGCAGCTCCAGGAGAGTTCATTCCTGTTAGAATTGCTCAGAAAATTTTAGAAATGGAGAATCATTGTGGCAGCATAGACAGAGGGCCAGACATATACCGGGGTTCCAGTTCATACTGCCTTGAATTTCTTGGTGAAAGGACATGATCCAGATGTGATTAGCAATGATATTATGAAATGAGCTCTTTTGAAGGGGGAGGGATGTTAAAAGATACAGTGGATAATTTGTGAAAGCCTCCTGTCACAGATACAATGTTGTTGAAGTTTGTCCTGTTATTGTTTGGCCTCAAAATTTAAGGATTCAAGCAGAAGTCAAGAAGTGTGACAATTCAGTCGCATCTGCTGATGTAACCTCCTTTCTGTCCCCCCTTCCTGCTTTTTGATACTCCTTCCCCCCCCCTCTTTTCCTAAAAAAGCAAGCCAATGTATTGTCCTGTGATACCACCATTGTCATATCTTGTGATGAGGTGGTCTGCTCCTTCTGAAAAAAGTTATGTGCCGGCTCTGCCATCTTAGGATCTGACTGTTAGACTATAAAGGCTTGGTGTGAGCTGGAGCAAAAATAGCTTTTGTTATTTTTGCAAGAGATGTTATGCTCTGCTAGAGATTATGAGATCAGCACTTTTCAATAGTCATAGTGATGCATGGACCAGGGGAACAGGATGCTGAGGAGTGCAAATGTTAAGGATACTCTGTAGAATTACAACAGCAATGCGTGTAACTGATTTGAGGGATCTTTTTTACGGAAGAAAAAGTGGGGGCAACTAGCTAATGCAGATACGAAATAGTGGATGGTAAAACCCTTCCTGCTGCTCAGCTTACCACAGTCTTAGATAAGATACACTGGGACAGGATAACAGAATTCACTGAAGGGTGGAGGATATCAGTTCGCCTTGGTCATCACAATTTCTAATGTCAGCCCTGTTGAAGTTGTTGATTCTGTTTCCTCCAACTGATGCACTTTTTAAAGCAGTTTGTTATGTGTACTACTACAAGAGGTGTTTGTTTAATGCAGTTGCTGTAGTTTTAATGTGCTAACACTGTGTGGAAGCATTATTTTTCTTGCTTGTTATTGCATCCTGCAGCTGGAGATAGGTTTTAATTTTTTCTCCCATGTTCTAATGCAGGAGTCTCCAACTTTATTGCCAGTGGGAACCTTTGGAATTCTGACACAGGGTGGTGTTCATCCACAAAATGTCAGGGAGTGAGGTTATGCGCAACTCTAATAGTAACTCTTTAGTATTTCAGGCAGAAGTTCTGTTTAAGAGGATGTCTTCTCATCTACACAGCATCTCCAGTGGCCAGTCAGAAGCCCTGTTAGTCCAAAGCCCTACCTGTTCCCACCCACTTTCTAAAAACACATGGTGGGCACCATGGTGCCCATGAGGGCTATTGCTGATGGTCCCTGTTCTAATGATTTTAAAACTGCAGTATTATGCCTCATTTAAGTATATTTAAAAAAATAACAATTGCCCTGACTTCGATAAGCCCAGCTGAGCCTGATCTCGTCAGATCTCAGAAACTAAGCAGGGTTGGCCTTGGTTACTGATTGGATGGGAGACCTTCAACAAAGACCAGGGTTGCAGAGGCAAGCAATGGCAAACCACCGCTGATAGTCTTTTGCCATGAAAACCCCTCAAAGGGTTGCCATAAGTCAGCTATGACTTGAAGGCAGCACACACACACAAAAATAACAATTAGAACTTGTTCTGTATTCAATAAGATCAGTGAAAGGCCAATTTTAGCCCTAGCCACTTGACTTTAATCATAAAACCATGTGATTCCCAAACCCAGTTATGTAATTTGTCTTCTGGAGTCTTTTACTATAGGTGGTCTTTGACTACAGGGCAGACACTGCCTGCAGAGGAACACTGTCTTGCCAAATATGTGACCTTCATCTGTACCACTTAGAGTACAATCTTATGGAGAGTTACTCCAGTCTAAGGCCATTGATTTCAATGGGTTTAGACTGGAATAACTCAGCATAGGATTGCACTGTTAGTTGCCCTGTGCCTCTGTGGGTTGAATGGAGATACTGCCATTTTACTAATTTTTCCATTCTCTTACTTGTTTTTGGAGATACCTCACTACTTGGTCAGGGACAGGGCAGAAAAGGAGGCACATGTTGCTGTATTAAATATAATATAATATCACTTCCAGAATTGCTCTTGCCAAATCCTAAATTGAGTGGGAAGATAGCAGGTGACCACAGTATTCTTTTGGTAATACAAATAAATACCAGAATGTGTGATTTTGTCTTTCTGAAATAAATTGCTTCCTGTATCTGTGTTTTGTAGGTCTAAGAGATATCTTCTTAGGATGTACCTTTTAAAAACCAATCTCTGAGTAACAAGGTTGTATGGAATGGTATCAACCCTGTGATCTGTTTTACCCTAGGTTCTATGTACAGTGTCAGGCTGTAATGGTTATCAAGTGTTCTGTATGGCCTCAGTATGTAGGACTCAGAGGTGCTTTTTCCCCAGCAACCTCAGGCCAGTTGGGTGTAGTAGTTAAGAGCAGCAGGACTCTCATCTGGAGAACCGGATTTGATTCTCTACTCCTCTGCTTGAAGCCAGCTGGGTGACCTTGGGTCAGTCTCAGCTCTTTTAGAGCTCTCTCGGCCCCACCCACCTCATAGGATGATTGTCGTGAGGATAATAATAACATACTTTGTAAACCATTCTGAGTGGGTATTAAGTTGTCCTGAAGGGTAGTATATAAATCAAATGTTGTTGTTATGCTCCCATAATATTAAAGAACAGTAAACCTCATTGTTGACCTTTTTAGTGTCCTGTCACTAATGTTATCAGCATTTACTCTCATTGGGGAAGTAGCATGTTACAGGTGTGCCCTCTGGGTTTTGCCCATTGGTTTGGCACCCCTGGCTGTCCAGGAAGCTATTCTGGGTATGACTTCTGGGGTTTTTCCAGTTCACCCATCCTTGAGCATCCCTTGGTCTGAGACAGTTTAATTCCCAGAAATAGTGGATGTCATATACTCTTCTAATCTATCTCCCTCCTCCACCTTACCAACTGCCCCTGTTAGTCTGTCTTGGCTGAGGCATAAGTTGATTTTGCATCATTATTGGGATGCTAGTGCAAGGGAGCCAGTAACACCAAATAACTTCAAGCCTGGTTTTGTTTACTTGCAGCTGGGCCAGTCATGCATCTTGCTGTTCATTTTATTCCTTGCCCCCCTGCAGAGGAGAGACAGAAACACCCAGCCTGGGTCTTAATAAGCTGGCAGTCATCTTCCCACAATCCCCCCATGACATCAGTAGAAGTCCATACGCTTTACATGCAGGTTTAAAGCCCAGCCGCAAAACATATAGGTGGGACTTACTGGGGAATTCCTCAAAGTAGACCTCCTAGTGGGGCAGGACCTAGCTTGCATTCTTGCCCATCTGGTTCCAACTAAAAAGAGTCCAAAGTAGAGCCTCTCTTGAAAATCTCAATCCTTGGGATTCATATGTGCAAAGACATTCCTGACAGCGGGCTTCTGAAATGACTGGACAATGTGTGCTTTTCACTAGACGATTGTCTAATGGCTTTCATCACGGTATAATCACAGTTTCATTTGGGCTGTGTAGCAGCCAACTTAAAGAGTTTATATGAGGGGGATATCTCCTGTAGGAAGCTTCCTTTTATGTTAGAACAGGTATCAGTGTAATAATCAGGGCTTCCATACAACATGTGATGGCTAAGGAAAGAAGAAATTATGGCCATTTCATAATCCACTCCTCTTTTCCATGCTGATGGAAAGCAAATGCTTACGAGAGCTGTCTCCTGTATTGAATTATTGGCAAAAAAAAAATGTTTCTGAAATGTTCATGCTGCCTGATATTTAGAGATCATCATCTGCAGCTTCAGTTCATGTTTTGTAAATGCTATTGCCTGGGTGATGCCCAGATGTAGCTTTCATCAGAGTCCTGTTTATTTAAATTCTCTCATTTTGCCTTGGAAGTTTTTTTCTTTGAAGTTGCTATGTGAAGTAGCACTGAAGAGGATCATACCCTGAAGGCCTCCACTTTACTACCGTATATACGTATTCTGTCCTTTGCCCTACGCTTTCTGATAAGTACAAATCCATCATCTTAATTTATGGATTCTTGAGGCTTGTTTGTAGCTGAGCTGTTTTGTCTACAGTTACTCAGCATGGCAGTAACAAAGCTGGGTACAGAACATGGGAATACCACTGTTCTCCCTTGCTTTCTTTTCAGTTTCATTAACTTCCTTTCAGCTTAGAAAATGAAAGGATGCTGGAGAAGTCTAGAGTAGTTTTCTTTTCATTCTGAACACTGATTAGAGGGTAGCACAAGAAGCCTTATTTCCATGTAGTACTTATCTTTACTAATGGGGTTTTAACATGACATGATTTGTTTCCTTTCTTTGTGTTAGTGTTCTTTGTAACATTTTCCATGAATGTTTCATGTTCTCAATATATCTAATGATAATCACTTTCTTTCTCAAAGCTAATCAGTTTGGAGTATGAACCTTTCTTCATGGATTCAGCATGCACACAGAGGGAAATCCATTGAGCTCAACAGAGTCTTCTTTCTCCGCTTTCAACATCTTAGTGCTTTTACAAGAGCAAACATGCAGGGAAGTGGGGGATTATTCACACCTCCCATATCTTCGTTCAGACCACCTCAAGTTATGTGAGCTCCTGTGTTGACATAACCTGACCTAGTGGATGAAAAGGGCTTGATGCAAATATTGGGTTGGGGGCATGTATAGACCTCTTACAGACTACATGTATTGTGGCAGTGAATTCGACATGTTAATTAAGATTTGTGTGAAGAAATTTCTCTTTCCTGAGCCTACTCACAATCAACTTCATTTGGTATTGTGGGAGAGGGAGAAAGATCTCTCTCTTGCGGCACACTAATCATTTTTTTTCAAGTTAACACCCCCCCCCCCCCATACATTAGCCTTTTCTCAGCAAGTGGTACCAACTGTTGATCATTTTAGTTGCCCTTTTCTGTACTTTTCCCAGCCTTTTATGTTTTTAGTATGTGTGTGTGAGAATGACTAGAATTGTACTGGGTATTATGATATGTGGTATTTTACTTCAAATACCTTGTTTAATAGTTTCAAAATTGAATCTGCCTTTTCATTGTTGCTTAATGCTAAGTTAATGCTTTCAGCGAGCTATCCACCATGATTGCCAGGATCTCTTTACTAGGAAGTCAAGGCCTTTTCAGGCTCCATATGCATTGGTAGGATAGCACAGTGCATTCCTAAGGACACTAAGGATTTCACCGGGCTTAGACGGGAGTAACTTTGCTTAGGATTGTACTGAGTGGAGTTACTTATTACTGCTCTCTAAATAATTTGTTTCTTTTTTCAACTTTCTTGAAGTTGAATAAAGGATTGTGCCTATTATATACTATTAATATTATAACATTCATTAAAACAAAGGAGCACCCAGGGTCAGTACAAAGGCAAATCATGTGACCAGTTAATTACTTTATTTTTTCTCTTTATCTGCATTCTTTGTAAGGTGTTCATTAAGGATTATTTTAGAACCCTGAAGGTCATGATGATTTCTGAAGTGTGTTTATTATTCCTTGTATTGGAAACTGTTTCGGTGCATAATAGGTAATGAAGATATGTTTTGCTTTCAAGATTTACTCACTGTGACTAATCTTAAATAAAACCTCTCAGCTAGGAGCAGATATGAATCTCTGTGACTTCTACAGATCATAGCAGTCCTGCTAAAGGAAATAATACCTAGAAAAAAATAACTTCCTTACCTCCTAAAATGGCAAATATTTATTTATTTATATTACTTCAGATTACACAGAATGTCAGTTCAATGTAGTTGGCACAATGGCAGATTGATACATGAAGGATTGGTTGCTATAGAAATCAAATGGATCTTTCGCAGAAAACAGAATGCTGGCAAAGACTGCCATGTTTTGGCATGATCTGCCTAGCCAGTATAAAAGGCAAGAGAGGAGAGCTGCCTATTCTTAATATATTTCATTTTAGACTACTGCAGTCACAGGTGGAAATTACTTCTTACTGCCTTTTCTTTCCCTGCACCAGCTATGTGTACAAGCAGTTTTCAGAGGAACAAAAGAGTCACAAGAGCTTGTTCAGCAGGCACTGTGTCCAGTGAGTCACCGTGGTGCTGCAGTAGCATTCTTCCTCAATGCAAGGAAATTGCTGGCTCTGGATTAGTTTCTTTGAATGCCATGCTCCTGGCTGCTGAAACTTTAAATGGCATATTTTGTGACTAATCTTCCAACTGTGAAATTTATCAAAAGGAAAGCTTAACTGATGGATATAAAGGTGTGTAAAGAAACGTGTGTTTGGGGGAAATACAGCAGCAAAAGCCTCTCTAATATTACTGGGAGTTTGGTCATCTTGAATGGGCACTTGATAAGTGCTAGAGATTTAATGTCTGGGGACATTGTAGCCAAGGAATCCACCTTTGTGTCATGGGTTCTGCAGGTGTATGTAAAATAAACAGGGAGTGTTTACAGTTTCAGTTTAGATAGAGAAAGAGGGACCAGAGGATTGCATTGGAGTTAGGAGAACTGTGGTGCAGCTTTGTAGCTCTTCTTTAATCAGACTTTGTCCTTCGTATTTGCCCTTTGATTTTAAGCCTATTCACCACTAGGCCTAAAGAAGTATTTAAGTAATTTTATCAGTTCTGGATTTGACTTCAAGAGTTGGAAGTATTTATTTTTCAAGTTTGTGTCATGATTGTCTGAGGTTTCAGAGGTTTTTTAGCTTAACATTCCACCAGAGGGTGCTCCAGCCTCCCACAGCGCATGCACGGCTATTTCCCACCAAAAACAGCTCCTAGGGAGGCAGGATGCCCTCTGACCCTCAGTTCCTGTTTTGCCGTTGGTCAGAGAGATTCTCGCTAATCGCATTGGAGATAATTGCATTTTTCTTTCGTTGTGACAGATAAACAGTGAGTTAAAATGTCTGAGAAGGCTCTCTTTAAATGCTGGACTAAGTGCAATACAAAAATGACAAGGACTGGACATTCCCTCTGTCTGATTTGCTTGGGAGAAGGGCACAATATCCAATCCTGCAAACACTGCCTGAGCTTCACGCCAAAAGTCCAAGCAGAGAGAGCCATTAGACTGAAGGCATCATTTTGGGAAAGAGCTTTAGTGGTGGCGGGCCCCTCACCAAAGGTGTCCAAATCAGCCCTGGCTGATAGCACTGAGCCTTCGGACCTGAAGCCGTCTTCGGCTCCGCGCCCATCCTTGGCTCCACGACCCAACTCAAGAACACCTCAGAGTTGAACCCACTCCATCTCACTTGAGGTGTTGAGTCTCCCGAATCCGAACAGAGGCCAACCAAGCACATCGGAACTGAGGTATTCCACACGATCAGATCCAATGACTCAGATCTGAAGATTGAAGGATTCGATCATGACCTCGCCATTGGTCATTGCACAATCGGATCCAAGTGGCAAGGAGGCCATGGAGCGTGAACCACCTAAGAAGAAGACAAAGAAGATGAAACATCTTTCTAAGAAGAAGGTTCCCAGAACATCCCACGAAAGAGAGTGGGCGTAGCAGGAGGTACTCATGATTGAGCCTCCTTCCACTCTGTCACTGCACTCCAAACCTCGCTCCATAACTTCCAGGTCACTGTCAACCTATTCATTAGAGGAGGAGAGCGAGATCCCCCGAAGGAGTCAGCTGTCACAATGCTCCCCTCGAGCAGAGCAGTACTACTGTCACAGGGAGATGTCATGGTATCAAGAACAACCCCACTATGATGTGGATACGGGGAGATCATACCATACTGACATACTCCTTAGAGACCCATCTCTTGGACCACTGAGACGACATCATTCTTTGTCAGACTCAAGAATGGCCTTTCAACTCTCTGGGGCAAAGCTTGACCCTGACCCATACCGGGGAGAGGGCAGCTTCGACATGCTGTCGGACCCCTCCCCAGATGATACAGTTGAGGAGTCAGGGGAAACATCATTCACTGATGTGAATGGGCCTACCATGTCCTTGCTTTTTTTTTTTACTTTGAACATAAGCAAAAAACCCTTTTTTGTTTTTAGCATCTCTTGCTAGCCTAAGCTTATACTGAGCTTTATCTTTTCTAACACTCTCCCTATAAGTGTTGGTTATTTGTTTATATTCATCCTTGGTTATAAGGCCCTCCTTCCATTTCCTAAATGAGTCTTTTTTATTTCTCAGTTCACTAGAAAGCTGTTTATTAAGCCTCCATGGCTTCTTTACGCTCTTCCTATTTTTCCTTCTCATACGAATTGTTTGTAATTATACTTTCAATATTTCACTTTTAAGAAACTCCCACCCCGCTTGAACTCCCTTCTCCTTAAGTATTTCTGACCATGGGATTCTACACAGCATAGCTTTCAGTTTGTTAAAATTTGCTTTCCTGACGTCCCACCTATATGTCTGACTACGTACAGCTTTTCCCTTCCCCAAGACTGTAAATTCCAAAATTACATAGTCACTGCTACCCAAGGTACCCACTACTTTCAACTCGTCAACCAGCTCCTCCCTGTTGGTGAGTATCAAGTCCAAGATAGCAGAACCTTTTGTTTCCCTCTCTACTTTCTGAAAAATGAAGTTGTCAGCAAGACAAGTCAGGAATTTATTTGACCTTTCATTTTTAGCAGAGTTAGACTTCCAACAGATATCCAGGTGATTGAAATCTTCCATGACCACTGTGTCCCATCTCTTTGTGAACTTTGTAATTTGTTCTAGGAGTTTCTCATTCAAGTCTTCTGCTTGGCTTGGCAGTCTATAGCAGACGACCCCCCCCCCCATAGTATCACTATTATTTCTTATTCCTTTTATTTTTACCCAGAGACTCTCAACTGAATTTCCATGCTCAGATACATGTATTTCTTCACAAGTATATAATCCTTTACATATAATGCTACACCTCTCCCCTTCATTACTTATCTATCTCTTTTGAACAAGTTGTATCCCTCAATCCTCGTATTCCAATCACGAGTGCCATTCCACCAAGTTTCAGTAATGCCTATTATGTCATAGTCTCTTTCCTGTATTAGGACTTCAAGTTCCTCCTGCTTGTTTCCCATACTCTGTGCATTAGTGTGGAGACATTGGAAGCCATGAGTTATATGCTCTGAGGTTTTTGTTTTTGTGCTTACTTGCAAGTTAATGTTTCCTAGCATATGTTCCAATCCCTGCAGGTCTTCAGTGTTCCCTTCTCCAGTTATAGCCTTTGAATTTTTGTTTCTCTCCACCATAGGATTTAGTTTACAGTCCTCCTTATCAGGTTTGTAAGGCTCTTACCAAACACATTTTCCCCTACCCTTGTGAGGTGCAAACCGTCTCTTGATAGAAGAGCTTTATCTCAAAAGTGTAAGCCATGGTCCAAAAAACCAAACTGCTCCTGATGACACCATCTGTGTAGCCAGTCATTTATTTGCAGCACTCTTCTTTCCCTTCCTATACCACGTCCTATGACAGGAAGAACTGATGAAAACACAACCTATGCTCCCAGGTCCTTTACCTTTTTACCCAGAGCCTCATAGTCTCTTTTAATGCGTTCTGGACTGTGCCAGGCAATATCATTTGTTCCCGCATGTATCAGGAGGAAGAGATAATAATCTGTGGGTTTGATAAGTCTTCCTACCCTTTCTGTCACATCCTGGATGCATGCACCTGGTAGACAGCATACCTAGTAGACAGCATACCCCAAAGATGTTTCATTATGTCGTGATGTAGGATTCCCTGCCAAGACAGGAGATCCAGTTTGTTGGGTAGGTGTAGGCCCTCGTGCCCTCCAACTGAATTTTGCTTATCACTCTGGCCAGTAGCGAGATCAGCGGGAAAGCACAGTGAAGGCGGTCTGACCAATGTAGCTGGAAAGAATCTCCTAATGCTCCTTGCCCTTGGCCACCTCTTCAGCAAAACAATTCAGCTTTTCGGTTTGCCCTTGTTGCAACTAAGTCTATTTCCAGAAAACGCCAACTCATGTGGGTTGTCCCCTAATCTGCTGAGTCGATCTACGATAGCATTATCTCCCTTGGGTATGTGCACTGCATTTATGTTCACACAGTGACCTGTAGCCCAATTCTAAATTAACACAGCCTCCTGGCACAGGGTCCTGGACGTGGTGACCCCCTGCTTCTTGAGATAAAACATAGCAGTAGAATTCTCGGTGAGCATTAAGACAGCCTTGTCTCTCACCACATCTGAGAATGAGATTAAGGCATAATGAACTGCTCTTAACTCAAGTAGATTAATATGCAAATCGCTCTCATATTTGTCCCATGGGTCTCTGCAATGTGTTCCCCAACCTATGTTGGATGCATCTGTAGAAATGGATACCTGTGAGACTCTGTCCAAATGGAACCCCTTTTGATAAATGGGCATCCACTAGCCACCACTGTAATAATTTTATAACTTTCCTAGGGATATTAAATCTTTTTTCCTGCAAGTTCCTCTCGCTATGGAACATCGAAATGAACAACAGTTGTAGTTCCTACATCTTTAACCTTGCAAAAGGAACCATTGCAGTGGTTGATGCCATGAAGCCCTAAAGGGTTTGGATCTTTTTTGCTGATTGAAAGCAACATTTTTGTGAGCTGCTATAGCACAGTGGTTAAGTGGTTTGGCTGTGAATCAGCTCTTTACTGGTTTGAATTCCACTACTGCTATGAGCTCAGTAGGGCCTTGGGTAAGCCGCTCCTCTCAGCCCCAGCACCCCAGCTGTATTCTGGGGATAATAACAACATTAAATTGTTCACTTCTCTGGGTGAGGCACTAATCTGTCTAGAAGAGCGGTATATAAGTGCAGTTATTGTTGTTATTTTGAAAAGTCCTGATCAGACCTTTTATCTTTTGTATCCTTTCTAAAAGTAAGAAGGCCTTGTTTGTGGCACTGTCTAACATTGCTCCTCTAAACTGGACCATCCTTGCTGGGACCAGCTTGGTCTTCTTTTGGTTAATGAACAGTCCTAACTGTGCACAGGTACGTACATCCTCCTCTGACTGGCCCATAATCAGTCAGTCATTGAGGTAGGGATAAATACAGCATTCTAATGTTCTAAGGTAAGCAATGACTTCCACAATGCATTTAGTGAATACATGAGTTGCCGTGGGCAGATCAAAGGGTAAGACGCGGTACTGATATATGTTCCCTTCATAAATGAACCTTAGGGACTTCCTGTGTGCTGTGTGAAGAGAGATATGGAAGTATGCGTTCTTCAGGTCTAACACAGCAAACCAACATGGTTGATAACACTAGGGGAACACTCCCTCAGAGTGTAGCTCACATAATCCTGAATGCTAGGTGATTGTCCACTAGGCAATCATATGAGCTGAAATGGGAAAAGTTTAGAACTTGAACAGAGGAAAAACACTTAAATGCTACTGACTGCACACTAGCTGAGATTTTAGAGTTTCTGTTAGATCTTAAAATGAAGGGACTATCAAATTCATCAGTTAAGGTGTACCTAGCGGCCAGTTCATCAGTTAAGGTGTACCTAGCATCTCCAGTTGACAATAAAACAATATTCTCCCATTATACATCCAGGTTGTTTATGAAGGGATTGAATAATCTCTTCCCATCTGCTAAGAAAGTGGTACCCCAACGGTCCCTTCAACTTGTCCTAACAAAGTTATTGCAAAGCCCTTTGAACCATTGGCAACCTGTCATCTGAGACTGTTGTCAATGAAGGTTGCACTTCTGGTGGAGATTATGTCTGCAAGGAGGGTGAGGGAGCTGGCAGTTCTTAGCATAGAACCACCCTTTCTAAAGATTCACCCAGAAAAGGTGGTACAGAACAAAGCTAGACTTTTTACCCAAAGTAGCTTCAAAGTTCCACATGTCTCAGGAGATAGTTACCTGCCTTTTTTCAACACCTATCGGGTGAAGCAGAAAGGGCATTACATTGGATGTTAGAAGGGTGATCCTGTTCTACATCGGTTGGACCAAACCATTTAGAGTAGACTCTCAGCTCTTTGTTTCTCAGGGCCCAATAAAGGAAAGAAGGTGAGGGCACAAACTATCACAAGATGGGTGGTAAAAGTGATAAAATTAAGTTACCAAAATGCTAACTTGCCTTGTCCCCTAGAGGTGCATGCACATTCTAGTAGGTCACAGGTATCATCTGCAGCACTGCTCAGAGGGGTGTCAATCCAGGACATTTGCAGAGCAGCAACGTGGCTGTCAGCTGACACCTTTGTCAAACACTACGCCTTGGACGTCCTGGACAGGAAGGAAGCAGCAGTGGGTGCAGCAGTACTTCAGCTTCTCTTCCTGTGAAAAGAGCAAGCTCCACCACCCAGGTAAATAACTTGTTAAACTCCCATGTGGGACTGCACAGAATACTGAAGAAGAAAAACAGGGTTGCACTTACCTGTAACTGTTGTTCATCAAGGTCTTCTGTGCAGGCATATATACCCTCCCTCCTTCCCCACTTAGGCTCTTCTACTTACTAGGAGAGTACAGCGGCAAAAGAGGACTGAGGGTCAGAGGGGCCCCTCCTCCCTAGGGGCTGTTTTCAGCGGGAAATAGCCATGCATGCGTGCTGGGAGGCTGGGGTGCCCTCTGATGGAATTTTAAGCTAAAATTGGCAGGCCTGTGGGTACGCAATCCCATGTGTTACCCACCCCAAATAATGTGATGCAATCATGTGGTTAATCAGACAAAGATAAACTTTCTGCTTTTGTGTATGTTGTTAACTTACCACTGCAGTTATTAAACTAAATGGAAAATGAGAAACTTAAGTTTTTTGAAAAAAAATTGTCAGTAAAAACATGATAAAGGAATAAATTTTTTCCCCATTCACTACAGGACAGTTTGAAGTGTGTGAAGTCTGCTGTATATAAATAATTTAAATATCTTCTGCAGTTTTTTGAAGAGAGGCAGAGGAATGCCATAGATTATTTTGACATGAGAACATGGATATACAAGAATGCACTTTTATTTGGGAAATGCTGGCTGGTGTGTTGTTCCATTGGTCCACTATGCTCTCATGTGTTTAGTAGTCCTACACTTGTTCCTAATTGTGAGTGAGACAGAATCATGTTGATCATGAGGAGGGGGAGCGTGTTAATATATGACCTGTGCAAGATTAGACTTTTTTGTGTGCTAATTGAAGCTACTTATTGAAAAATACACGTTTGTATGTGCTTCCTTTGAGCAAGAAGCATATTTTGTGCAATATAATCATGTGCTATGTTCAAGTTTATTTGCTAGTGAAGAAAATCTTCATTTGTGTAAAGGACAAGATTTTATCCATTGATTTTGAGATTAATAATGAATTATTTTCTTTTTTTCAGAGTCATGATGAAAGATTTGTTTTCATTGCAGAGTGGTATGACCCAAATGCTTCACTTTTCCGACGTTATGAGCTTTTGTACTACCCAAGAGATGGATCCATTGAGATGGTAATATTCTTGTTATCAGAGTATGTTTGCATAACTGTTTGAGAACAAAAACAAGTTACTCTTGGCAATATAGGCATGATTTTCCAGAAAACTAAAAATTCCAGGTTTGCCTTTTGTTCCTGGCATTTATATACTATCCGTTATACGGAAAATAGTTTATTATCTCTTCTGTCCATAAATACACATTTCAATTGAGGCATTTTTTAATCATTGGAATCAAAGAGGTTGAGGATGCTGAGAAAGCTTTTCTAGTACTTTCTCATGATATCATAAAGTACTAGTGGATGGGAGAAGGTTGTTGCCAGAGTATAATTGACAGAGCAGTTATTTTCAGGCCTGTCTACTGGAAAAATGGATGATTTCTCTTAGGCATCAGACATAAACAATGTAAAAGTTGCAGGGTATCTCTGCTTCTGTTGGCTTTCCTAGCCTTCACCAACGACATGGGTGTCCTCTTAGCCAGATTGTAGTTGAAAGCATTGAGGGGGGTTGCGGAGTTTTTCCCCATTGAGTCTGGCCCCACACTACTTCAATTTATCCCCTATTTCCATGTGTAATTTTTTTTCTTTCTTTCCTCAGGGTTTTCTTTCCCCAATATTTTTCCCCAATATCTTTCCCCAGTATTTTTCTGGAGCCAATATTGAGTCTATTTTTTCTTTGTGTGTTATGTTTCTTTCGGTTTTATTTGTCCTGCCCACTTCCACCCACCTCCAACCCCCTTTTTGATGATCAAATGTTCATCAATGAACACTGAGTGTTCAATTCATTGTTGCAGATGGGCAGAGTCTAACGGGCTTTGCCCGCCTCTACTTCCCATTTCGTGTTCAAACTTTTTCAAAGGCTCACAAAATAACAGAACATCCAATACACTCTGTCGATACCACACCAACTTGGTGCCATGAGACTGACTGGTTTAAAGTTGTATTGGATACAACTATGAATTTTTCATGAGATTTTTTCATCTTGGAGAATCCCTGGAAAGTTTTCCTAGTGGTTTGAGCAACATCCATATACCTGCAAAAGAAGAAAAACTGTATAAGTTCCTTTGGACTGTGTCTTCACTAGTTGGATTTCAAAAATTGGACGTTATAGGATTATTGCATCCAGTTGTGGTTCTAAGTAGTGTATTTATTGGTATTTATGATATTTATTGTTCCTTGATTGCACTTTCAGCACTTAGCACTTTTCATATAAGAAAGTAATATATAAAAAGAAAAAATAAATCCAAAAATATATATTTCAGCTTTAAATATAGTAATATTGTGTTCTACCCTGGCAGGTTGTTCCTTTATTTTAAAAGAGCAAAGTTCTGATTGCAAAGCAGCCAGCCTGTTTGTTCAATTACCCATGGTTCCACAAGGAGTGTGCGGATTCTGTTAGTCTGCCTTCATCTTTTTGTCTATTTAAAGACTGCAGATGTGAAACTTAAAAGTAGAAATTTAATTATGCAGTGCCATGATGGAACCATCTTGGATTTTGTTAAGTACCCCGAAACAAAAATGTTTTTAAAGTTTCATACATTTCTGGACCCTTAGCAAAACTGTTTTATTTTTTGATGCTTTTTTGCCAGCTTTTTCAGTTATGTTCTTTATTTTATAAGTATGTTGTCCATAAGAGGATATCTGTTTTTCATCCACGTTTCATGGAAGAACTTCCCTTGACTGCTTGATTCCATGCTCTGATTAGCAAGGGGCACCTGGGAGTAGTTCTCTCCTGTGTCTTGTTCTTGTTTTGGACGCTCAGATTATTGTACCTCTTTAGTGACGATAGTTTTGCAAACTTGGCTCATAATATCAGATTCAGATATCAATAAGTGAACGAGTAAAATGGTTGGGCTTGCAATGAGTGCTTTACTTTTATACAAATATACCCATTCTGTGAATGGAATGTCATTCACAGTATTTAGGACCCAAGCCAATGTCTGGTTTTCAGAGGGTTGTCTTGGTAGCTCCACACGCACACGAGGGGTTTAGGAATCTGCTCTTTGAACCATACTCCTGGCAAGCTGGTTCTGAAATTTCAGAGAAGGCTGCTGATACAACATGAGTCAGTGCCCTATGAAAAAGACCTTCTAGTGCTTCTGTGCATGTGCCTGAGGGGTTCTTTGGCTCTAAGCCAACATATTTAAATTAAACGTGGTTATGAAGACAGTGCAAGAGGGAGAAGAACAAATCGGCAAGCTGTATTTACCAAATAGAATGTCGTTGTTACTGTTGTTTACCCACTCCTTTTTGCACCTGTCTCTTTGTTTTAATCAGATTTATAAATAACTGGAAGTATACAAAGCATTTTGATGGCAGGAGAACATGGGAATTGATATATGTATATTTAATATTACAATTTATTACTCTAATAAAAAGTTAGAAGACATTAGAGCATTTGCAGTAAATATCAGTAGAGTCATTCAATATTATTAGAGCAAACAAGGAAGTAATTAGAAGTTTGTGCTTTGAAGGTTACCTTACAAAACCACACAAGGCAATATCATTACTTCATTATTTGATGACAATAAAAAGTGGTATTCTTGATCCTGATTCCTCTTGAACCCTAATGCCAAATAGACTAAGAAGTGAGAAGTTTCCTACTCGGTTCTTGTACGGGACATTCAGTGCTCAAGTCAAGAACTTTGATTCCTCTTCCTTTCCTTTTAGTCCCTCCTCACCCGACTTGTCATTTGCAGCATGGGGATTAAAATTTACTCAGAGCATGCTGTTGTGATGGGCTTCTGAACAGTGATGCAAAGACCTGGAGTAGGGAGGGGGGGAGGGAAGGAAAAATTCGAGTTGGGAGGGACATTTTTTCCTTTGAATTCTTTTTTCAATTTTTCCAGCAGAAAAATTGGAACATGTGGGAGAGCATTGAAATTTTTTTTCTTTTAGAGATAATAAAATGTCTCTTAAAGCAAGGTTTTTCACACTCAAAATGTAAAGCTTTAAAAAAAGGTTGAGAGAACTTTTTAATGTTTATCCCAATGGAAATTTTGGGGAATTCTGGGGAGCACAGAAAACTTACTCTTGTATACAACTTTTTCAAGAATAGGTTTTGTTTTAAATGTAAATAATACAGTTAATATGCTATAATGTATTCAATGATAATATATCTGCAGCTCAATCTCAAGGCCTGTTTTCCTCCCCCCACTGTTCCCCTGACAGCCCCACTAGCATGCCTCATGGCCATGCCACCCCTTTGTACAGGCCCGCGACAGGCAAGCAAAGATGCAGACAACATCCAGATTGTGATCCCCACTGCCTGTCCACACCACCATGTCCCCTCCAGAGAGCAGATGACTGGGGATCATGTGCCCCTGTGAGGCCAGTGCCTATACCAAGGAGCCCTGCTTGTGGGAAGCCCTCCATAGGGAGGGAGTCTGGATGCCAATGGGGTAGGCCCCCTCCCCCCACCCATCAATGTTGCCCCATCCCCTGCAGAGAGCGAGTGTTCAGGATGAAAAGAGCCCCTGTGAGCATACTTGCTGTGCCCCCTCACAAGTACCTGTTCTGAGAGGAACCTTGTGCCTAGGCTAGGGCATTGTTTGGCATAGGGGCAGGCTGGATTCACGCCTCCCACCATGTTCAGCAAGGGCTAGGCTGGCCGCCGAGGCAGTATAAACTGGGCCACTTCTACCTCACCACTGCCCCTGGATGTGGTCATGAGCCTCCTCATTGGAAAGTGCAGCCTGCTGCGAGGGAGGCGTGGGGCAACTTCCACCTCCCATGGGAAGGAAACACCAAGGTGATTCCAATTGGGGCAGCCCTGAAGAACTCCGCAGGGGTGGCTGGAGAATGCAACCCCCCAGTGGATGATGTGAGGGCTGCAACCTGCCCGTGGGCTGGTGCCTGCAGCCCCAGAGGTGACCTTGAGGTGTGTCCAGGGCCACCCCTATAGGTGGGGGGATGGGAGGGGGTCAGTGGAAGACCGTGAGCTGCAGCTATGAGCTGTCTTAGCAGCCCCTCAATAATGATGATGATGATATAACATTCAATTTATATACTGCCCTTCAGGGCATCTTAACACCCGCTCAGAGCAGTTTACTAAGTGTGTTATTATTATCCTCACGACAATCACTCTGTGCTGTGGGTGGGGCTCAGAGAACTCTGAAAGAGCTGTAGCTGACCTAAGGCCACCCAGTTGGCTTCAGGTGGAGGAGTGGGGAATCAACCCCAGTTTTCCAGATTAGAGTCCTACCACTCTTAACCACTACACCAAACTAGTATGCCTGACCTTTGTGTGTGACAGCCAGCCAGGTGGTGCATAGCCGCCACCACAGATACACTAAGTGCAGTCATGTGCTCGCTGCCCCAAGACAAAGCTTCCCTCTACTTACTGCCCACATGATGGAGGAGTGGGGGGTGCAATGAGCAGGGCGAGGGCTGTGGCCCAGGCCCCTAGCATGTGCTCTGTGTCCCTTATGTCTCCCTCTGGTCCGGAGTCAGTGTCACTGAGCCCTTGGTCCACCCACCCCGCTGGCCCCCTTTGTCCTGCCCCTTTTGGGGGATGTGGACAGCGTGGGCTCTCCCATGGTTGCTGGCTCCAGGAACTTGTTGATGCCAATCATCCCATGCTCTGCTGGGCCATGATTCAACCTTAACAATGAGCGCTTATGAGCTATGCTACCTTTTTTTGAGGCATAACTTTCCACCACTTCTGGGGGTTCCTGTGACTGGAATGGATTCGGGAGAGGGCTAACTTGTGCCATGCTCCCTGGCCCTCTGGTGCTAGGAGTTATGCCTTAGTTATGCCCACGAGCAGCTGCTATGTGCTGATGAGGGACTCTGGCAGAGCAGCGCCAGGCTACTGTGCTGTTGTAGGGGTAGTTATAGTGGCATATGTCCAGGATATGCTGTTCTACTCCCAGTTAGCTTCCTGAGCGCATTCCCATCTCCCTCAGGATTGCACAGTTAGTTCAGTGTTTTCAGGGTAATAAAATATAGCTTAATATCCAAATATTTGGGTAATCCTACATATTGTGACTTTGTGAGAGAGTTTATGTTCAAATAATACTTTCTTTTGGTCACATAACTTACTTTTTGCATTCAACCTTTCCCCCAATTCTTAGATGGCAAAAATTATAGATCCATGTACTATGGTAGCATAGGATGTAGCAGTTTGCAAGTTTTTCTGAAATTCAGTATTTCTTATAGAAAATGAAGATATTTATATGTTTAAGTTCTCTAAACAGATAATACAATTGTACATGCTAAATGTGTTATAAATGTTGTTAAATCAGTAAAAGTATTTAAAGTTTGATAAGAAATTAAGTATTTCATGTCTTCTAGTTTTCCCCAGAGTTTTTTTTCCCCTCATGACAAATCTCGAAATTTTATGTTATTGCCTCTGAAATATGGGATGAAAAATTGGTCTTTGAAAAATATTTTCTGATATTTTTGAAGAACATCTAAAAATCTACTTTTGGAGCTAAGAAATTGTAAGGTGCACTTGAGTCTACACATATTCTTGTGGAATCTCTCTGTTAATTTGCATCAGCTTAAAGATGAAGTCTTGTGCCCATTTACTGGGAGTAAACCCCACTGAAAAATCCCTAGCATCTGTTTGTGTAAGATGGAAGCTTTACATGCATTATTGTGGTGGATCCTAACTGTAATGTTGCAGTTCTCTGTAATGTAATGTTTTCTGTCTGGGGATCCCATTCCCCCAGTGGGGGTGGGGGATCTGATGCTCCCTGCCTCTACCACCTCTCACCTGACCAGCAGGGGGAAAGGCATAGGAATGGGTCAAGAACCCCCCCCCCCCGAGCATGCTCTTGAACGCTTCCATGTTGCGCTGGGAATGATGTCATTTCCAGTGTGGCATGGAAGCATTCTGGAGTGCACAGCGTGCTCCTGTCATGCCCCCTCACAACACCCCCCCCATCCCATGCTTTGAGCCCCAGGGGTCCTGGAAACCCTATCTCTATCAGTGGAATTTTACTGACTGACACCCAAGAGCATGATTTTAGTAGACAAATCAGACTATAGGAGGATGGAATAGACAGGAAAGTTTACCTGCATGACCTGTGCTCGTGTTTGGATTTTGAGTATGGCCCTCTCATTCATATCAATGGAAAATGTTTGTATGTGCATAAAAGGAATGTGTGCATGAAGATGCTCCCTCAGTTGAATGGACAGGAAAATATCAGCAGGTAGTTATGTCTGAATGTAGAGCCCTGGGTATCAAGTTTGGGTGTTGACTGCTACTTCCAAAGGTAATAGGCTTAATTCTTGCTTCCGGATATGAAAGTTTTGCCTTTGTTTACATTAATTATCATTAATGTAATGTTAATGATAATTAATGTTTTGTGACACAAACCAAGAATAGAAAGTATGGTTTAAATCTCCTCTCAGACCCACCTCCCCAGCTGTATTGTGAGGATAATAATAACATTGACTTTGGTTACTGCTCTGAGTTGGGCACTTGTTTAGAAGAGCACACTGTTATTATATTATTATAATCTGGAAGCTACTTACTATGAATAAGTTCCCTTGATTTCAACTACTGTAGGAAACTTCTATAAGATAGTAAATGATCGTCTTCCTATAAAACAAAGATTGTCTCAAATAGTAAGCAGTGTTTATTTGCCGTATGTTTGTTCTTTCTGGTTTGTCTGTAAGAATTATCTAGTGTAGGGATAATGCTCTCCATAATTGTAAGTAATTTGATTTACATGTTCTAATGAATATGCTTATTAATAAGAACTGAAAAGTTCTTTTAGGACATAATTGAAAATTTCAAACAGAATTGGTTTCTTAAAGCAGTTTGTTTAGTTTAGCTCACAAAGATTCCCGAGTTTCTGCTACAGAGTATGCCTCTTGTTTGGGTACAGATTCCAAACAAGGCCTCTAGAAATGCACAGTATGAAATCTGCTGAGTTGTGTAGAATTCAGCAGCTACAGAAAAAAATCTGAGTTTTGCTATAGAATATGGGAAAATATTTGAGTGTGAGTTTGTTCTCCTATCCTGCCCTATTCCCCCCCTTTCGTCATTTGTCTGTTTTCCATATGTACAGATGGGAAGAACATTAATCAGTTTTGAAAAGTACCTCTGGAAAGTACTTTTTAGATTCAGTTATGAAAAGACCTCATCATAATTATTTCCTTTTTTATTATGAAAAAAACAGGAACTTTTAGATTTGTTTGTAGATGACTCAGTTTCTTTACCATGCAGTATGACATGAAGAATCGCTGTAAATTCCTGAATCGCACAAAATATGAAGATTTGCAATTTAAAGATCTGTTTGTCGGCAACAAAATTACGATCTTTTCTCGCCATCTCAGTTTAGTTGACTATGGGGATCAATATACCTCCCGCATGTTGGGCAGTCGCAAAGAAAGGTGAGAGAATGTAGTTTTTGAACTGTTGCACGGTTTTAACTTTATGTATTACTTTGACTACTAATACTACTTCACTTCCAGAGGATTCGATGAGAAAAAATCTCTTGTATAAGGAGAAAGGTAATATATTAGTTTACATAGCAATAAAAAACCCCATAAAAGTGAAGGGATGCATAGAATTTTTTTTGAAAAGTGAAGGGTATTTGATTTGATCAAATTAGTGTCCCATATGAAAGAAAAAATAGGGTTTAGGGAAGAGGAAAGACTCATAGCCTGTAAGGTACCAAGTCATGGCATTCATATGGTGATGATTTGGCTACATTCACACTACCTTTCTTTTCTGTCTAATTCCAAGGATGCTATTGATGATCTGAACCAGTGCTTGGAGTCTGTAATGGCTGAATTAGGGTAAAATAAGCTAAAACTGAATCCTGACAGGACAGAGGTTTCTTCGGTTAGTAGAAAGGCTGATCAGCAATGTGACAACTCCCCAGTTTTGGATGGGGTTACATTCCACTTGAAAAGTCAAGTTCGCATCTTAAGAATATTGCTTGACGTAGTGGACATCTTAGAAAGTCAGGTGGCTGTGGTGGCTTGGAGTGCATTTGCCCAGCTTTGGTTGGTGTGTCATCTCTGTCCCTTTCTCGTTCAGTCAGATCTAGCCATAGCGATCCATGCCTTAGTTATATCTCAACTGGACTATTGCAATGCACCTACTTAGGGCTACTCTGGAAGAGTTTTTGGAAGCTGCAGCTAGTGCTGAATGTTGCAGCTGGACAGCTGGGAGGGCCAGCTATCAGGAAAATGTGATCCTGATATTACAGCAACTACACTGGCTACTAATCTGCTCCTGAGCCCAATTCAAGGTGCTGGTTCTGTCCTTTAAAGTCCTACATTGCTTGGGCCCTGGGTATCTGACGGAACCTTCTTCTCTCATACTTTCCTGCCCATGAGTTAAGATCACAGGGAGAGACCCTCCTAAATGTCCTATCAACCAAAGAAGCTTGGTTGGTGGGTACATAGGAGAGGACCTTTTTGGTGGTAGTCCCATGATTATAGAACAGTCTTTTGGTGAACTCTTTTAGTGGAAAGGCAGCTTTATTTTAAATATAAATAATAAATATATAACTTTCTCCTATGACATAAGATGCTTGTGTGGCAGACCTGTCTATGTCCCTTTGAAAGCAACACCACATCATGGAATTTCAGTCTAATCACCACAGTCCAAAAGTTTTCTTTGGGAAAAAGAAGTGGCCTCTTCATCCTGGCTCCTGTATAACTGGGGACTTGCACAGTCCAACAACTCAAAAAAAGTCTTGGTGACACTGCAGTCTTTTCTCTTTGGAATTTATTGATGGAATCATGAATTCACAAATGGGTCACAGTATGTTAACTGTGATGCCATGGAGCAATTTGCAGTGGTCTCATGGTGGCAGCCACAACATGAGAACTTTCTCTTGAATTTCTTGTAGCCTATCTAAGGCTGCTGCAGGAACTGTTGGAACATAATGACTTCAAGCATACTACTTAAACAGTGAAATCCTAAGCAGTGTTACTCCTGTCTAAACTCACTGATTTCAGTGGGCTTAGAATGGAGTAACTCTGCTTAGGATTTCTTGAAAAGGACTAAATCTTTGATCCAAATACCTCCATTGCTCATGTGAAGGATGTAAATGTCTGTTGTAAATATCTCTATAAGCTGCATGCCCATGTTGTTCACCATTTAAACTTCACTGTAGTATTTCTATCTTGATGATTTTTTTTTTTTTTTAGAACACTGGCTTTATTAAAACCTGATGCAGCCCTCAAGCTTGGGGAAATAATTGATATGATTTTGAATGCTGGTTTTACAATAACTAAAGCGAAAATGATGATACTGTCACGGTAAGATGACTTTGATAATAGTTTTTAAAATGGTTTAGGTATGTATTATTGTACTTTTAAGCCCTTAACTGGTTTACACCAAAAAAATCTTTATCCTAAGGTGAAATTACATACTGTCTTAAAATGTGTGGCTGTTCCGCAATCCCACATATTTTTTCTGCATCTCCCTGTAATGTTCAGTTGAAGCATATTTCTGAAGCCATTGCACACAGCATTTTCCCTTCTCCCCTATAGCCAGTAAAATGGAAGGAAAGGAAGGAAAATCTGGACATAATGATTTATGCAACCTCAAGTGTCTTCCTTAAGTAAATATTGTAGGAAAATCAGCAGAGATTATGCAGTGATTATATGCATTGGAAATAGTGAGAATTGACACAGACGCCGGTGTAGCTCTGTAAAAATACTTTACTAAGAGGGTAAAAAAGTTGGGTTACTTTGGAAGAAAATAATAAATACTATACAGACCACATCTTACTAGAAAGGTAACTGAAGGGAGAGAGAGACAGCAACTGAACAAAGAACAATAAAACTTCAGTACATAGTATCACTTAATTGCCCCCCCCCCATAAACAAGTTGCCCAATAGGAAATCCTAATTCTACTTCATTATGCTTAGAGACTCCCCTTTCTACAGCGGGAATCTTTACTGGAAGCCCTAATGTTTACATATAAAGTAAGTTTACTAATTAAGTAAGTAACACAAATAGTTTAACTCTTTCGTGACTGAAATAAAAATACTTGCAAATCCCCAACAAATATTACTAGGAGATGCAGAGGAGAGTTATATATTGAAGATAATCTGTAGTTTGATCCTTAGTCTTTTACATCATGATCAACAGATATGTGAACTTGTAATGTTGTATAGGCTTGCGTGTATACTAGTCGCTGCTCACCATTCCAGTTACCTTTCCGGAGAGGCAGGAGTCCAGAAGCCAGCTTTAGTAGCTCTGATCAAGCCCCTCCCCCAGTAGATCAAGCCCCTTCCCTAGTAGATAATCAGTGGTGTCAAAATAGATGGCATCTATTGGCATCTGCTTGGAAATGCATGCCTAATTGCTGATCCAGTATTGCAGACTGCATATGCAACCTTGAGTTCTGGGTGCGGAGATTCAGCCATGACAGCCATATTTACGTCTCCCTTCTGTGTACTGTGCACCTGATTCAACAGGAAGCATGCATGCTCTTTCCAGCTAAACTTTGGGAATCGTGGGTGCTGTCAACTTTTAAAGAATTCCCTATTCTAGGGCTGTCAACTCTGGGTTGGAAGATTGCTGGAGATTTGGGCGTGGAGCCTGGGGAGGGGAGGTATCTCAGTGGAGTATGATACCATAGAGTCCACCCTCCAAAGCAGCCTTTTTCTTTACAGGAGTTCATCTCAGTGGTCTGGAGAGAACTCCAGGCTCCACTTGGAAGTTGGAAACCCTAATATATTGCAAAATTTTCAGATTTATTCTGAATTATTCAAATTATCTCTTTTCTATATGCTACTTTTAAGCAAATGAACATATGGTTTATCTTTTAGAAAACAAGTTTTCAAAAATTTTATTTGTTTTACATCATTTAGATCCCCTCTTCTCCCCAGTGGGGATCTAAAGCAGCATACATTCTTCTTTCCTACATTTTTTCCTCCTACAGATCCTGTTATAATGACAGTGGTACCCCTCACTTTCACACTCCTTGCCACCTAGGCAGGTAAAGACCTGGGAGTTCACCACACATCATCTGTCTACTGCCTCTACTATAGCAGGCAGAGATCCCTGACCCAAATCCCCACAGCGTCCCTTCTCTGTGCTTCTGGAGGCTCCACCAGACAGGCAGCCAGTTCCCTATATGTACCTCCCCTCACCCAGCTACAGCCCAGGGCTGTTGAGGAAAAGGGGTTACTTTTCCTATATATATGCTGCCACTATTTAAACTAGGTCCATTTAATGTGACCAGAGCATTTGTGCATGTGTGGTATTTTTCCCCCAGTCAACAATTTCAAGCCAGGCAAGGTTAAACAAAACAAAAATTAACTTTATTTACAAGATGGAACATAGGAGTGAATGGATTTTAAATCACTAACCAAACAGAGAATGTTTCTAAGTCTCAGAATAGGTTTGTAATCAGCTAACTCTCTCTGCTACCTTCCCTCAGCAGAGTCTGCTGAGGGAGCTGTTGAGAAAGAAGTTTTTTTTCTCAGTCAAAACCTTCTTTCTCAGCAGTTCCCAAAAGCCTCCTTTCCCCTCCAACGGACACTAACTCTCATTGACTCAGCATTCTGCCCACTCCTATTGGCTGTCCCTCAGGAGAGGTGGAGCTGGAGCCAGCCCCTCCATCACATCTGTGAGGCTGATAGTTTGTGACTGGCCCAAGGCTGAACAGGGAATTAAACCTAGGTCACCAAGGTTCTAATCTGTCACTCTAGCCATTACATCACACTAGTTCTTCATTGACAACTTCAGTGCAGGCTTGAGCCCTGGCACCTGTCACTTTATAAAGGAATCATGTATATTTATCCCAAAATCTTGGTTTACTTGAGTAGTATACAGATGCTGTGACAGGATGCACTTTAAAGAAGGTTTCCTAAGTGCATCACTCAGAGAGCTGGAAGGGAGGGAGTTAACAATTGCCGGGAATGAGAGTTTGATTGATAGGCTGTTCCCTCCTCTCTGATTGGTCAGTCAGAACTTGCCTTCAGGGTGACAGTTATTTGTTGACAGGTTTTTGAGTGGAGTTGACTTTGTAAATAGGAGATCAGACCGTGAGGGAAGTAGTGGAGATCTGGAGTGAGGGAAAATAAATCTTTTCCCCTAACTGTAACATCATTGTTTTGAGGGAGAATTCTAGTTAGGAATTTCAAGTAAAAAAGCCAGCACAAGCTGAAACCTGTTTACACAGCTATGATAAAACTTGGGGTGTATTTTTGGCTAGAATGGGTAGTAAGTGGAGACTCCCATTCAATCCAAGTAAAGAAGGGTTAATTCTTCTTAGGAGAAGATTAATTCCTGCTCAGTGTATCTAAGGGGGTGGGGTTGACTCTGAGGAGGACCCTGGGTCTGTTGTAAAGTAAAAATAGTTTTCAACTAATGTCAGGAAACCTCAGTTGCAAAAGGGAACTCTGTGAAGAAATACTATTGCTTTAACCAAAGTATTAAACAAAATACCTCTCACTGTCAAGGATTAAGAACATAGAAACTAACCTGCAAGAAAACTATTTTGCCTTTTACTTAAAGAATATTCTGTTTTACCAACAAATTTTACTTCAGCTCTTTCATTCCCTGACTGCCCTTATTCCATCCCCGTCTGTTCAGTAAAGTTGTTGTTTCTTTTGAATGTTATGTAGTCTCCAGTGATATTTCCAACATAGAAGAATAGGGCTCTTGCTTTTCCACCATCAAGTTTCTGGGCTGGGCTAAAAAGTCAAAATTAAAACTGCTTATCAGGGTGGGACAACATGAACTTTAAAACCGCAAATAGAGACACACTACTTGGGGCTGCTCAGTCAAAGCAGGCAACCTTGGGTTTGCCGGCCCAGGTTGTTGGGCTGGGGAGCACGAGCTTCGTGAATACTTACTTGGTTGGCACTATACCTGTAAAGAAGGAATGCCGGAATAATAATTTGGTGCCGTTTGGAACTCTTTTCTTTTGGCTTTGACTGTTCTACTTACCTCTACACACTCCTACATCACTGGAGGACTGCACCTGTTGGACTGAAAAGGTTGGCACTATACCTGTAAAAAAGGAATGCAGGAATAATAATTTTGTGCCGTTTGCTTTGACTGATTTACTTACCTCTACACACTCCTACATCACAGTGGAGGACTGCACCTGTTGGACTGAAAAAGTTAAAAAGTTTTGTGGAGCGGCCTGCCTGCAAATGTGAATCTTTAATGAATGTTTATAATTGCAGTGTATGGTTAACTACTGTTGAATTTGTAATTGCTTATCTTAGTAGATTTCTTGATTCTGATAGGTTTTGTTGATTAATTTCTTTTTTGCTCTTGCTTGCAGTTTATTCTGCCTCTCCTAGACGTAGTATTTGCGGGGGATCCTCTCTGATAGCAATGTGACCTTGGGTTTTGGCAGGAAAATCTGCCTCAGAGTAGGAGAGCGAAGGGTGGAGGTCTATTATAGATGCCTTCTAAGTTAGTCGAATTTGAACAACAATTCATAGCTTTAATAACATCCATAATAGCTTACTGTGTTAAATTGTTTACTAGTTAGTAAAATGTTTCACATACCTTGCAGTTTTAAAAGATAGATCAATATTATTCCCATATTGAAGATGATAGTATATGCATGTGTGTGTGTTGAGGGCCAGCTAACTGAGCTTTTGGCAGCCAGGGGCAGGATTTTAACGGAGGACATCCTACTTTACAGTAGAGATGGGCACGAACAGCAATACGAACAAAAAAAAGCCACAAACAGCCCAATCTACTGTTCGCGAACAAACTGTTCATGAGGCCCCATTTGAAATGAACAGGTGGTTGTTGCAAGCCTCGTTCATTGCTGTTCGTTGCTGTTTGTCAAGCCAGACAGTCTGGCACCTGCAATCAATTCCCTTGGCAACTTAGGCAGGGATTGTCTGAACTCCTGCTGTTGCCCTGGAAACCCCAATCTAAGCCCAGTTTAGTTTGATAGGCAGGTCTTCCTTTCAAGTGTGGAGCTCCAAATTTGTTACAACAAGGGAGCAAAGACCAGCGGGGAGGGGGGCTCCCAGCTCTGACTTTGCAGACAGTGGAGAGACAGTTGCTGTTGGTATTTTGATAGAGAGAGTGCATTGGAGCTTGAATTTTCTTTGTGTGTGGTGGGATAGGGATCTACCCCTTCAAGTTCCAGGGCTGCTGCCAGGCTCTGTTCCAAGCTGGTGCCTGCTCAAGTCAGGTTTCTGGGATCTTGACCAAACTTGGATGATGGCTGGAGGAGAGCCTGCTGGCCCCGATGAACAGCCAACCATGAACATGTTCGCGAACAGGGCCATGTTCGTGGTTGTTCATGAGTCCCTGTTCATGGATGACAATGAACATCATGTTCTTTTTTTTTCTGTTCATGCTCATCTTTACTTTACAGTACATTCTTCAGTTGATGATTTTCACTAATCAATGAACCCATCCCTTTGCTTTTGATTTCTACTGAACTTTTAAAAAAAATAAACCAGTTAATTTTAAGTATATTTTTAGGAAAGTACATTCTGAATTTGAAATCTTATATTTGGCCAAAGATTTTTTTCTTGAGTTCTATTTTGTGATTTTTTTTAAAGTTACATGACTTGTTGCTTAACATTTGAATGAGAATAACCTGTTTAGAGCGATTCATACAAATTTACCGCACAAATATTTTTGCCTCATGACATCATTTTAAATAATCATGATGTCGCCAGACAGTTTGTGGGTAGGAATTGAAAGGATGCGTTCATGCCTTGTCACGAATATTCCATTTATAATAAAATAATTCTGGTTAAGCGCTTGTGAATGTGGCATTGTATAGAACATATAGGAAGGCAGGACGAAAGCAACACAAAGGGATTACAACCTAAAAGAGTGCTGAAATTAAAACCATAGCAATGTAGTTCTAGGCTAGATGAAACAGTTGAGATACTTAAAATGGGAAGAAAATTAATTAACAAATATCAGATGATAGTGAATTCCAGAAATATGGAGTGCTGAGAGACAACAAGGAAATGTGAAACAAAGGAAGAAATTACACTTAATAAGCCACGTAAAGTCAATTAGATATTATGAGGGGATCTGTATGTTTTTATTCATCTGTCTGCCTGTTTATGTATATAAACAATTGTGCTTGGAGTCATTTTTTTATAGAAAATGAAGCAGTTGAGTCAGGAGAGCTAAATCCTTTGCCCTCCACTTTATGATACTGTGTTCCATTGTTTGAAGTATATTTCTCTCAACAGGGCTCTGCTTTGGGAAGTGAGCTCAGCTGAAAGAGAAATGCTTAAACTGACTCACATTTTTTTTTCTGTAAAACACAGATAAAAGAGGAGCTCTGCTCTCAACTTTCTCCCCCAACCCCACAGACTGCAGCCTGTGTGTTGCAGGCCATTCTGGAGGGTCCTAGGGAGTGACTTGGAGGATCTGTGTACAAAGAAGGGTTGTTGCAGAAAGACAGAGCAGGAAAGCGCCCCGCTCTGTAAGCAGAATTCCCCTTTGGCTTTTGGGGATCAAGCAGTTGTTGTTGATGATAAAATATTTTAAACAAAAGATCTAACCTGAAGATTGAAAAAAAATCTTTTGCAGGAAAGAAGCAATAGATTTCTACGCAGACCACCTAGCTAAACCCTTTTACAAGTAGGTATCTATTTCAAAGTATATGATGGTTGAAATAACACGTGTGTGTGTTAGATGCAGTTGGATATTTGTCTGGTTGATTATGAGATGCTTACAGCGATAGATTTTGAGAGTGATACGATACAGGAAGAGGGTAGTTGCAGGATGGGCTTATCTTGTGTTTTTTTTCCATGCTTCTGAGGAAAGGCAGCAGTTGGTACCCTCTTTGTATATTATGATGGTGGTGGCAACACCACTTCTTTATGCAAACAGCTTCTCTACCACTGAGCCACAGTCCTTCTTTCCAATATATTGGGCAACTGTTGCTGCTGTCCAAGTAAGTTAAGTACCCCTGCTTTAAAACAACTCAGTTGCTGCTGCTTAATACAAGGAGAGATTGCAGTCCTACAAACCTCCAGCTCCTGTCCATTTTGGGAGTAAGTGGAAAGAATCTATTCTCTTTTTTTCTACATTTTAAAATGTGTGGTGGGGCAGGAGGAGGGAAATAGGACTCAAACACGTGTGAATCAATGCTACTTTTACAACATGGGTAAATAGCTCACGGGCCTGTCTTTTAGTGGTGCACTTGCTGCTCTTGTTGGCAGCAGGCTGTGCAGTACTGATGTTCTTTTGTGGTGTATGTACATACTTGCTCTATGAAAGAGGCACCTTATAGACAAACATAGTTCCTGTATATGAACAGTAACAGTGAGTAGGGGTTTAAGAAGGGAGATTTTTGCTAAACTGACCAGAGCCAGTTTGGTGTAGTGGTTAAGAGCACGGGACTCAGATCTGGAGAACCGGGTTTGATTCCCCACTCCTCCACTTGAAGCCAGCTGGGTGACCTTGGATCAGTCACAGCTTCTAGGAGCTCTCTCAGCCCCACCTACCTCACGGGGTGTTTTGTTGTGGGGATAATAACACACTTTGTAAACTGCTCTGAGTGGGCATTAAGTTGTCCTGAAGGGCAGTATATAAATCGAATGTTGTTGTTACAGACTTTGCAAGTTTTATATGCCTGATAGACAGCCAAGAGAAGAGGGGCTGAGACTTAAATGGCTGCTTAATTTGCAATGAGGCAATGATGGCACCATCCTAAGCAGAAGTGTACACTTTTAAGCCTGATGAAGTCAATGGGCTTAGAAGGGTGTACTGCTTCGGATGGCAGTTATCTTGTGAGTCTGTTTTTCTTACTTTCAGCTCACTTTAGTATTGTGCATCTAAAAAGAATGATTTTAACAATCAAACAATGCCCTTAGGTGGGCACAAGTGCCCCACGCAGAGATATGATTTTGCAGCAGACAGTTATTTAGGAAATACAAGTAGGGGCCCAGTTATTCTGGGATGGGTTGAGTTGTGTGGTGTCAGCCTGGCTAGATCCAGTTGCATGGTGGGGGATCTGTAAGGACTTTCAGGGGGCACCTCAGTTCCCCCTGTATCCCCTCTCTCCCCATTTTCTCTTTTTTCGTCCTCCTCATAGGCCCCCCCCCATCATCACCTATATTTAGTTTAATGGTTAAGAGGGGTTAGGACTCCCCACTCCTCTGCTTGAAGCCAGCTGAGTGACCTTGGATCAGTCACAGCTTCTTGGAGCTCTCTCAGCCCCACCCACCTCACAGAGTGATTGTTGTGAGGATAATAATACCACATTTTGTAAACCACTTTGATTGGGTGTTAAGTTGTCCTGAAAGGTGGTATATAAATCAAATGTTGTGTTGTTATTTACTTCTTATATACTCCACCTTTGTCCCCAATGGAGAACCAAAAAAGCATATATTGTTCTCTTCCATTTTATCCTCACAACAAATCTGTGAGATAGGTCAGGCTGAGAGTGTGTACTGGGCCAAGGTCACCCTGTGAGCTTCCATAGAAAAGTGGGTATTTGAACCTGGGTCTCCCAGGTCCTAGTCTGAACCTCTAACCAATACACTACAGTGGCTTTCATATGAAGGCTGCTCTTGAACAGTAGTAAGCCAGCTGGACCTGGGAGAGTTATGCAAGTTGCATGGTCTCAAGTTTCCTGGTGGTTGCTACTTGTTCTAACCCAGATGAGTATTCCTTCAAAGATCAAAACAGCCATGGAAAGATCCTGCCCCTCCCCCTGCCTTTTATTGACAGAAACTAAGGTGTAAAAAGACTGGCCAATACTATGTGGTTGCCTAGCAACAGTTACTGAAGGCATTTGTTTCTTAAAGCTGCAGATTCTGCTTCAATCATTTTAGGGGGGTGGGGTTACTTCCAATGTATTGTTTTTGGATTTCAGATTTGAGTTGGGGTTTTTTTTTTGCACACATGGGACTTTTCTGAAGTCTGTAGAAAGATCTGTCTTGTCTGTCCATGGTCTTAATTTCCAGATTTAAGTATCCGCAGATGGGACCACATTGAGAATAAGATATATTGATGTGTGCAAAAATTGTTTTCTGTACCCATTGTAGATTGAAATTATTGGTTTGGTTATATCTAGGAGAGCTGAAACCAGCCAAAGTTTATTGTTCACTGTAAATAGTTGACTACTATATTTTTTGCTTGCAGCGAGCTTCTGGAGTTTATTATAAGTGGCCCCGTTGTTGCTTTAGAAATCTTGGGAGATGATGCTGTAGCAAAATGGAAAACTTTTTTAGGACCTGCAAACTCAGCTGTGGCCCGAACTGATGCTCCAGGCAGCATTAGAGCATGTTTTGGAAGTGATGGCATAAGAAATGTGGGTCATGGCCCCGATTCCTTTGCTACTGCTGCAAGGGTAAGTTTTTACATTTTCTCTCTCTCTCTTAAATGTCTTCTACATTCAGGTAAATTTCAGTCAGCATCTACATCCTAAAACTGTTCTGATGGTTTTGATATGACATGTTTCCAGTGACATTTTTGTGCAGAGAAACTTTGTTTATCCACACTATAAATGCACCTAGGCTTATCAGTTCATATTCAGCAAACTGAAAATTTGTTTAGCTTCTCAAGCAAGTTCAAGGTGCTGATTTTTATCTATAAAGATATACGACCTAGGCCCGGCACATCATGGGCATAGCAATATACCTGAGTTTTCATGTCATTAAAATGAAATGGCAACCTGCATAGCCCAGTCTAGCCTGAGTGAAGCTAGGCAGATTTGACCATGGTTAGTACTTGGACCACCAAGGATGATACAGAGGAAGGCAGTGGCAAGTCACCTTTGTTCATCTCTTGCCTTGAAAATTCCATGAAAGGTTGCCAGGAGTCAGTTGTGACTTTTATTTATTCTATTTAAAACGTTTATTAGCTTTCTTTCTACAATGCAGGAAATCAAGATGGATTACAAGATAAATAAAATAATAATAATGAAAATACACTAAAAAGCCCAGAATTTAAGAACAGTTTATGACTGCCAGTAATCAGAAAACTAAGAGTGCAATTCTAAAAAGAGTTATTCATCAATGAGCTTAGACTGGAGTAACACTGTTTAGGATTGCAGTGCAAGTTAAACTTAACAGCGCTTAATGATTAAAATAAACTGAAGTAGCTTTGCTGAGAATTTTTTCCATTTGAGGAGTGAAATCTGTGGGACTAACCAGTTATTCATGTTAGTGACATACAGATTTTTGAAATACAACGTCTAGTTGCTGGCATAGTAATTTACAAGGCGTGTCTCTTTAAGTACATATTTTTGATTGTCCAGTTATTTGTTCTTTTTCCCATTGGTAATATATTCTCATCAGTTTGAACCAATCAAAAGATGTGGCAGCATCCTGAACTAATTGAAATTTCTTGACTTCAAAGGCTACTGCATGTAGACTAATCAGGGGAGCTTAATAATAGTGCAATCACGAAAGAACTGCTGTAGCACCATTGTTAAGTTGCAAATCAGCTCTCTGCAGGTTGGAATCCCACTATTGCCATGAGCTTAGCAGGTGGCTTTGGATAAGTCACTCCTCTCAGCCCCAGCTCCCCAGCTATATTGTGGGGATAATAATAACACTGACTTTGTTCACCACTCTGAGCAGGGCACTAATCTGTCTAGAAGAGCGGTATATAAGCAAACTGTTGTTGTTGGTGGTGGTGGTTGTGGTGGTGGTTGTGGTTGTTGTTGTTGTTGTTGTTGTTGTTGTTGTTGTTGTTGCGCAAGTATCTGTGCAGACTCTGGATAATTTGGCTCTTCAACTTTTAGTTCAAGAACTTTCACAGTTTCTTTTCCACAAGAGCTACCCAATTGTGCTTCGTATTTTGGAACTCCTCTAAATACTGAGTAGTTGTTTTCAAATGCTTATTTAAGCTGTATATCTTAAAGATTTTCAGTGTTATCTCTATAAAAGTCTCTGTTATGATTTCAGAGTGATTTGATACGTTCGTGTTCCTCAAATAGTTTTTATATCTTGTGTACAGTATTTTAACATGTATTTTTTTTTAATTCTCTGATCCACTACTCCCAGCTCAGAGTTCTCTTCCTGATTTTGTAGGATATTGATGACCAGTTTGGTCTTTATGGGCGCCATGGCGCCTGCCAGTGTCTTTCCTTGTGTCCACTTCCTTCTTCCCCAAAGTTTGTTTCCAAAATCAAAGACCCCGTCTTGGTATTTTTCCACCTAACTGGAACAGGAAGTACTTCAGAAGAGTATTGTGCCTGAAGTCAGCACCCTTTTGAAAACAAGTGTCTCTATCATAGGAGGATGCTTGGCTTGGAATTTCCCAATGTTTTGTGAGTGAGCCTGGCCGCCACGGCAGCTGCTCTGTGATTAGCTTTGCCCCCTTATGGCAGATATATTGTGGTGGCACCCACTACTATTTCAAGATTGGGGACCCTGCTGTAGATAGATGATGGATGGTGACTAATGAGATTTCTTTTCTGCCTCTTCAGTAAGCATCTTTCTAATGGATGTGGGATAGTGGGAAGACATAATGAAGTTCACAAATTTCTTTTTGATATTCAGAAATGCTCTGTGAGTGAGAAATAAAGGGAAGTGTCTTACCTTAGGCTGGAAAAGTTTCTCCAGCCTAAAGAGCCTTTCTCACACTGAAATGGCTCTTCCATTTACATGGTGAATGCAGGCATTTAGTACCTTGTGCCAAGTGAATGATAATGTTGGTGCCTCGTTTTCCCATATATATTAATGTGAGATATAAGGCTAGACTTTGATAAGTGTAAAGTTACAATTCAGAACAGCTCTTAAATGATGGTGGAAAGTACTATCAAGTTGCAGCCACAGGACTTTCAAGGCAAGAAATGAACAGAGGTGGTTTGTCATTTTCTGCCTCTGCATAGTGACCCTGAACTTCCAGTCTGGGCCATCCAGATCAAGGCAGCTCATAAATATTTTATTAATTTATGTTTTTGTGATGCTATGATGGATTATGAAGCTCATCTGGAATAGTTATAAGGGCTTTATGGGAACTTAGACTCTTCTGAAAGCCACACTGTTATATGTGTCTTTCCCAACTTCACAAAATCTTCCTGGACAGAAGAACAGTTCTGTATTAGCCTATGATACTTGTGTTTATTTTCCATGGAAACATGGTTCTTGTGGCTGATGGGAGCAGTTTAGAATAGGGTTGTTCATGGTGTCTTTATTATTTACTCTGTGCTTCATGGACAAGTGATGTCTGGATAGCTCTGACATGTTATTTAAGCACGCTATGTATTTTTGCCATGATTGTACACCAAATACAGTTCTTTAAAAAGTAGGAATATCTGTAAACATTGGAAAATATGTGGCCATTAACTATATTTATTTATTATGTATTACATTGTGTATGTGTCCCTATTAATTTGTGTAGATTAAAAGTCTGCAAACATATGGTGAGAGAAGAAAGCTACAGCAGCTGTAGACTTTTCATCTGATCTGGATTTAATTTCTTCCCCTCCTTTCGGATCTGTACTTCCCATCCTGCTCCCTTCCCCCCTCCATGAAGTTCTTCATTTTACTAGTCTTAATTGAGGGAGGGAAATAAGCTAAGATTGCCTAGCAATCCATATTGTGGTACCCGCACCTTTCTGGGAGACTTAAGAGTGTCATGTTTCCATTTTCTGATGTGCTAAGACTGACTTAGGGTAGTAGTGCAACTGAAGACTCTAGTAACCAGTTTCTTTGCTGACCTGATGCTGTGATCTAATGTTCTATTCTGTCAGCTGGTAGGTCAGTCATGGAGAACAGGAGAAAAGGGTTCTCTGGAATGAGTGTGTTTGTGTAATATAGTTTCAGGTGGGTAGCCGTGTTAATCTGCAGTAGAACAGCAAGATTTAAGTCCAGTAGCGTCTTGAAGACCAACAAGATTTTCAGGATATGAACTTTTGAGAGCCAAAATATACTATGTGTATAATATAGTGAGAGTGTTACATGTGACATACATGACTACATTGTTACAATACTGAGCAATAATTTCTTGAGCTCATGAATTGTAAAGGAGCAGGGACAAGAGCTAGATCTGAAGGAGACAGCAGACTTACATATGATTTGTTTTTGCTTGTATGTTAGGAGTTCAGTGCACAGATCTGATAGATTTGCCTACATATTCTGATACTGTACTGTTGTTTTTATTTTCAAACTATTGAGGTTTGACACAGTCCTTGGGATTGTATATTGAATGGTCTGGTAGCATAAAATGTCACCTCTTAGCAGTTACCAAGGAAACTTGTAGAATGCTGCATCTGTAAACTCTCCTGTAAAGAAAGAAAGATCTGTTAAAGCAAACCTGAAGTAAATTCTTTGCCATGCATACAAATGTTGAGATCATGTGATAGGTGTTACTAGGGTTCTTATAATAATTAAACTCTCATTTGTCCTTTCAAACAAATATCACAATTTGGTTGCAGCTGAGTTGTCCAGGGTATCTCCACCAGTATATGGGATACTTAAGGACACATCTGCTGTTTTCATAATCAAAGATGTGCACATTCATATTTTAAAGCAACGGCATTTAAACCTTTGTCTGTCTTCATGGAACCTTTTCTATTAGGGATGTGTGATTTGGGTTCGGGATTCGGGCTTTAATACTGAATTTTACCCACTTTGGTAAGATTATGTATTACTGAAGCATGTTCAGTGTTATTGAAGAGATTCGATAATACCAAACCTAAGTTTACCAAAACACTTCAGAAAGTTTTGGGAGCCGCGGCAGCAAGAACCACTGCTTCCTGCCTATTTCCAATGGGAAATGCGATTTGGGGCTTTCCAGACTGGACTGAATTTTACCAGATTTGCTGAGGACCTACTCCTAACTGTTCTCTCACGACCAGCCAACTTTCATGAAGATTGGACTTTGGGGGGCATGTTATGGTCCCCCAAAGAAGGTGCCCCATCCACGTTCAATTTCCATTATTCCCTATGGGGAGAACTTGGGGCTATCCAAGGGGATGGTGACATCCCCTTGGATAGCCCCCTGACATACCCCTGACTGTGCTCTCAAGACTCCCCAAGTCTCATGAATATTGGACTTTGGGTGGGGGGCAAATGGAAAGTGGATGGTCAGCCTGTTCAGAGGGTCCTGGGTTTTGGGGGAGGGGCTTCATTTTGGTTCTGTTGGGCTGTCTGGTGTGGAGATTGTAATTGGGAGTGTACCTGTGGCCATGGCAGCCATGATCCATGTGTTTCTTCAGTTGGAGTCAGTTTTTCCCCACAGTAGAAAAATTGGGGTGGCTGGGGGCTCTTTCTTTGGGGGACATAAAATGGCCCCCTGAAGTCCAGTCATTAATCTGGGGGGGGGGGTCCTTTGGAGGACAGTCAGGGATATGTCTACTGAAAATGTTGTAGATTTCTTTTCTAAAATGTGAAGCCCCCCCTCAAATACCAGCACCCCCTGAGCAGGCTGACCAGCCACTCTCCATTAGTTTCTATCGTGGGGAAAAATATGAATCCCACTGCAGAAACACATGTATCATGGCCCTCCAGGGTCCAGTCTCCCTGAAACTAGGGGGGGGGGTCTTTAGTGGACAGTTAGGACTAGGTCCCCTGCAAATTGAATGCATTTTGCTTTCAAAATGCCACCCCAGCCCCATGTTTAGCTTCCCTAGATAGCTCCCTTGGTTAACTTCCTCTAGTTTTCCCCATAGGGAATAATGGAGATTGGAGATAGATGGTGCACCTTCTTTGGTGCCCAATTTTCCCCCTGCTTTGAAGTCCAATTTTCATGAAAGTTGAATTGTTGTCAAAGAACAGTTAGGAGTATGTCCCCAGAAAATTTGGTATTATTTGGTTAAAACACACACACACACCCCGGGCCCCTGGATAGCCGGGAATAGCATTTCCTATTGGAAACAATGGCCAAAGCTTACAGAATAATACTGAAGCGGCTTTGGAAACCCGAAGTGGGAAACTGATTTGGAATGTGAGTTTTTCCAAATTTTCCCCCTGCTTTGGTAATACCGAAGTGGGAAATCCACATCTTTTTCCTGTGCACACCTCTACTTTCTATAACACAAACTTGTAGACATCGAAGAGGATTCTGGGAAGAATTCTGGTGTACAGGTTCAATTCATACAGGCTGCTGTTCTTGTTGTTGTCATTCTTGAAATGAGAATGGGCCCAAGAACACTGCCCTGTGGCTGCATATTGCGGGGGGGGGGGGGAATCTCTGTTCCAACACCACTATTGTGCAGTTGTGGGCTTATAGAAGTGACCATAACTATTATAGCTTATAGCTTTATGCTGTTTACAGTTTGAATGTTAGTTCTGTTCATTCCTATGAGCAACTTAGTTGAATGATGTCCAGCAGTTTATGGGAAGGGATGGAGCATAAAGGTAAATGGGATAAAAAACTTAAGGAAAAGAATCACACATCCCTTCAAAAGAAAGACAGTGTCTAGTTGTTAAAAACCCCTCCCTCCCTCCTGTGTTGGCTAACAGAATGGATGCAATATGAAGGGCTGCACTTGTGGCAAGGGAAGAGGTCTCTTCCACTAATTCATTCACAGTTCATTGGACGTACCCTTGTGTGTGTTCAGTATCTCAGAACCATGCCATGATAACGATTTTTTATTCCAATCATTTTCAGGAGCTGGAGTTATTCTTCCCTTCTAGTGGAGGCCGTGGGCCTGCAAATACTGCAAAATATACTCACTGTACCTGTTGTGTTATTAAACCTCATGCGATTAAAGAAGGTAAGTGACATGGGCTTGCACATGTGCAAAATGCAGTCGCTTTTCCCCACTAATGTAGCAAATTTCAGACAACCATCTACAAAGAAACTTAGATGATTCTTATTTAAAATTAAAACAAAAATATATATCTAATAGAACTTTGGACACTGGGGTGTAAATTTATTTTCTTAAATGTGAGAAGTGACCAGTATAAGTAGTAATAATATTTATTTATTTACATTATTTATAGCCCACCTTTCTCACCTTTAAAGGTTATAACCTTTAAAGCCCCTTACAGCCAAGGATCCACATATCTAAAGGTCCATCTCCTCCCATATGTTCCTGTGAGCCAAAATAGAGTATTCAGGCTGCCTCCTTTTGACAGCTGCTCCACTTAAGGTAGTTCACCTGACATTAACCACAGCCTGTTCCTTTTCCGCTGTAGCTCCCACTCTGTGGAACAGATACCTTGAGGAGGTGAAGGGATCACCGTTAGAAATATTTAGGAGGTTCTACAAGGCCATTTTATTTGCCAAGTCTTTGGGCGTCTAAATGTCAAGCATTTGGGGGTAGGAGATGGGGTATCTGGGATTTTATTCTATTGGTTTTGAATTGCAGTTTTTTAACTGGGACATCTAAGCCATCTTAAGTCACAAGGAAAGGTGAGATATAAATAATTTAATAAATAAAGCATATTGAATACAGAATTTTAGCTTTCTGTTTTTACTATATGATATTAAAACCTTAAGGTCACACTTTTAAAATATAAAGTGAAAACTGTAACATAAAATATATCTGTTACTTGTGGTTTATTAAAAACCAAACTCTTTGGTTTGTGTCCTTTCTTTATCTGATTAGCTTGAAATGGTTGATGTCCAAACATAACCTTATATAGACAATTGCATTTCCCTCCTCAAGTATTAGGCACAGGAAAATGAATAATATGATAGTGTTTACAGTCTAATTATATGTTTTGGTTCCAATGGTCTAAAACAAATTTGTATGGAGAGTAAATACTAATCAAAATGGTATTGACGTTTACCCAAGTAACCTTCTGTAGTTTTTAGACACTCCTTAAAAGAGCTGTAATGAGAGTGGAAGAAACTGCATCAGTTTTCTTGTCCTAACATCAGTCTTAGAAGCCTCTTTCTGGTGGACATCCTCATGTAATTGGTTTAGCGTCTGCCCCTCCCCCAGCAAAGCATAAATAGTAATATGAAAGAGATGTATTTTACCTCTTTATAAAAGAAATCTGGATTTCCACTACTATGCAGTGGTCAATTTTCTGGCAGGGTGATGTCAGTTATGTCAGGTGAGTGTTTAATTTCCTTATAAAAAATGTTGTTCCTTATGGAAAAATGATATGAGGCACCTAAACAGCCATCCACTATGTCTGTGCCTGCAACCTAAACACAGGCAAAGACCGTCCTTGTTCCCATTATTGTTCCCTCTTTTCTTTTGAATGTCTTTCATGGGGCTTGCTGTAAATAGATAACCATACAGTTAAAATCAACAAGTTTTTTTTTTAACCAGGTGATTCTAGATGGAAATGTTTTGGGTGTTGGGCACACACTATTACTAACCTGTTTTACTGTCATGCAGGTACTCAAAGCGGCTTCTAAGGTGTATAAATAACAATAATAAAAATATATTTTAAAAAGCTCAGAATTTAAAACAGAGTTTAAGACTGCAAGCAACTAGAGAAAACTACTGTCATGGAGCTCAGTGACAGTGAGAGATGCAGAGGAGTTAGCCGTGTTAGTCTGTAGTAGCAAAATCAAAAAGAGTCCAGTAGCACCTTTAAGACTAACCAACTTTATTGTAGCATAAGCTTTCAAGAATCACAGTTCTCTTCGTCAGATGCAATAAAGTTAGTTAGTCTTAAAGGTGCTACTGGACTCTCTTTGACAGTGATAGTGAGGACTCCTCAGGAGGAGAGGAGCCTCATGTAGTCAGCCTAGCCAGTATGATCCATCAGAAGCTGATGATCAGGAGGAACAGCTGCTGGCGGATCAGAATCCATAGCCAGCAACTGAGTCAGAGGCACCAACACCCTCCAGCTCCAACACCACTGATGAAACTCAGATAAGGATGCCCAAATCTCCAGTTTCACCCAGAGAGCGCTGAAGACAAAGGCAACGCATGGAGCTGCAGGAGAGGCAGCAAAGTGCACGCCTCCTTGCAGATGCCACCTGCTTGCTGAGAGCAATGAGGAGTGACCACAGGATAGCTCCCAAGCAGCTGGCTGCAAGCCCAGCCTGTCTACAAAACCCAACCACAGAAGACCAGGATGCATGGAAGCAACACGTCGGAATCCTGTTCTTGCTGCAACCACTTTGCAGAACCTTGCCTTGCTCCTTGCCTTGCTCTGTGACTTTCAGACTGTGCCTTGACTTGAACTTACCAGTAACTGACCTATGGAACTCCTGACTGGCTTTTGGATTTTGGACTCACTCCTGGCTTTGAACTTGTGCTTTGACTTTGGACTGGACTTTGACCACTCTGCTTGGGCTGGCCCAGCCCACAACAACTAAGTTAATTAAAAGCAATCCTAAATAACATCATCTTCAGCTGCCTCTTAAAAATTGACAGTGAGAAGATTTGGTGCACCTTCCTGGGGAAGTTGTTCCATAATTGTGGGTCAGCCACCAAAAAGGCCTTCTCTCGTGTACCCACCAAATGTTGCTTCTTGAAACAGTCAAGGAGGACCACTGAGAAAGTCCTGTCTCTAGTTGCTACCCCTCTTGTCTCCTTGACAGCAAAATTTGAGAGAAGATCTTAAATGGTAAACAGGACAATACGGGGTTATGTAGTCCTTCAGATACCCTGTTCCTAGGCTGTTTGTGATTTTAAACATAAGCACCAGCACTGTGAATTGTGACCAGAAATAAATAGCCAGTAAATGCAGATCTTTCTGTTCAGGGATGATATGAATCTCCGTGCGCCCCCACTCCCACCCCAAGAATCCTGGATACTGTTTTTTTAAAAATAATTGATGCTAGTGGAAAGTTTTGCGATATATCCCCGTATGGAGCATGTTACACTAATCTGACTTGGATGTGATCAGAACAATGATTGCCAGGGCTTTTCAAGGAATGGTCATAGGTGGAGTATCAGCTGAAGCTGTTAAAAGACACTACATGCCATTAAAGAGACCTGGGCTTCCACCTGGAGGCCAGTTTCAAGGAGCATCCCTGTACTACATTAAAGAAGTTGCTCCATGATGCTTGTGCTCTTACTTCATAGAACCTTCCGTGCTCTTTCCCTGGCATTTTTGTTTGATTCAAGTTTTCTTTTTTCAGCCCTGCTTATCTAATTTGTTATTTGTGTAGAGATATGTGTCTGTTCATTATAACTGTGTCAAAGTATTGAATATAGTCTTTTTTATCATAGACATTTAATTTTTAGGACGAAACCCTGAAGCTTACTTTGAATTACAGTAGAACATTTATAAGGTTCCTATTTGATGACATGGAACGTCACTGTTGCTTTTATCTTTGGTCGTTGATCTACTCCTGAGTGGAATAAAGAAATCTGTTGCTAGGCATCCAGAGCACCAGATCCTAGCAACTAATAGTACCTGCTACAAGAACATGACACAGTGATCAAAGGCATTTGATATGTTGCACAAGCAAGAGCTCTGTTAATGGCTGCCAAGAAAGAAAGTCCTTGTGGCCACACAGAAGTTGGAATTCAGGTTTAGCCATTAAGATGTCTTTGTGTAAGAAAAACAAAAGAAAAGGATGTGGTTGCCAGTGTGATATCAGCATTTTGCTTTTCAGGGACCTGAGCTCTGTATTCTGGACAATCAGAAAAGGGCAAGGATGACGTATGCCTTGAATTCTTTAGCACTCCTCCCGGCTGGCACAAGGAACAGCATCTGAATAATTGAATGAACTACAGTGCTGGAAGCATCAACTCCAAAGGACATCCCAAGGGACTAGAGGGCTACCTGTGCGTGGCCTTCACACATGCACCTAGGGGGATGAGATTTGGTATATTTGTTCCAAAAATATACTTCCCAAACAGTATTTTTTTGTCTATATTTGGGAATCCCAATTGATATCAGGCTTTTTGGATGTATTGGTATTGCTGGTCCTTAATAATCCCAAAATATTTGGAAATAACTGGGACCAACAATTTAAAGGTTGCAGCAGCTTTTCCCCAGCTTTTTCCCCTTTTGGAGTTTTTGCAGGGAAAAGGAGTGAGAAAGGAGGAGAGAGGTGACTTTCATAGGCTAATAGAATTGCATGTTAGTGAGAGCTCAACTGTCTGTCCAATCATGACAGGTTGGTTCTGCTGGGATTCTCTGGTTTGGCATTAGTTCTGTTGGGCTCTGTTGGTTCTGTTAGCATTGAGAGACTTTTGGTCAGTGGTTGCTCTTGTGCATTTGGCTTAAGCTACTGTGCTCTGAAAAAAGCACCTTGCCCAGCTAGTACGGAGTTTCAGACTTGAGTGCCATCAGTATGCTGAAGACACTCAACTATATCTGATGATGGACAGCTGACCCGACTCTGCCTCAGATGTCTTGGAGCATGCCTTCGAAGCTGTGTCTGGGTGGTTGAAGCAGAGTCAGTTGAAATTAAATCCCACAAAGACAGAGGTCCTGCATGTGGGTCTGGGGGCCATGGGCACGGGACTCTGGCTCCCTGCTCTTGATGGAGCACCACTTGAGCCAGTTTTAAGAGTTAGGAGTCTGGGGGTGATCCTGGATGCCTCCCTGACCATGGAGGCACAGGTCGCAACGGTTGTCTGGTCTTCATTTTTCTATCTAAGACAGGCCCGGCAGCTTGTCCCCTGCCTATCGACCCATTATTTTACTGCAGTGCTCCAAGCAACGGTTACCTCTGAAACTCACTCTACACAGGGCTTCCCCTGGGCCTGATCTGGAGGCTACAGCTGGTCCAAAATATAGCTGCACAAGTAATTGCAAGGGTCCCGATTAGGGAACATATAACACCTATACTACACGAGCTGCATTGGTTGCTGGTTGAGTACCGGGTCCGGTTCAAGGTTTTGGTGTTGACCTATAAAGCCCTATGCTGACTGGGACCAGCATATCTGCAGGACCGCCTCTCCCCATATGTACCCCAGAGGATGCTTTGTTTAACAAATAAACAACTGTTGGTGGTCCCTGGCCCAAGGGAGGCCCACCTGGCCTCAACCAGAGCCAGAGCCTTTTCAGTCCTGGCATCAACCTGGTAGAACTCTGTCTGAGGAAACCAGACAGAGCCCAGCAGGATTTGTTATCTTTCTGCCAGGCCTGTAAGACAGAGATTTTCCTCCAGGCATATGGTGGAGGCTAGGTTGGGCCCCCACCGGCCGCACTAAAGATCTGTCCAACATCCTATATATGAGCTAGGCCCTGAAATGTAGTATTTTATTGTCGCCATCTGAAGAGAAGCTGTATTGTATTTATTGTATAAAGTTGTTTTAATGTTATTTGTATAATGTTTTATCTGTTTTTAACTGTTACTTATATAAATTGAAATGTTGTACTCTGCACTGAGCCTGCCTGGCAGGGAAGGCAGACTTAAAAATCTAATATAATAAATAAAATAAAATAAATAAATACCCCCCTAGGAAGCAATGGAGAATATTTGGGGGTACATTGTATGAAGTAGTTGGGGGTACATTGTATGTAGAATTTGGACCCTTTGTTCTAATTCACTTGAAACATGGGGCATCTTTAGAGGATAGGCAGCCTTCACTCTGCTTTAAATTTGGTGTCATTTGCTCCAAAAATAACTCCAGCTCCCCAGAATGATTCCCTGATAAGGAATCCTTTAAAAAAATAGATCCAAATTAGGGGTGTGTGATTCAGGTTTTGGATTCGGTTAAAGTACCCGAATTGGACCCGATTCACAATGATTCGGGATTTCCGAATCAGGCCCAGCATGCTTTCTGAAGTGATTTGTATCGCTTCAGGAAGCTTCAAGTCAAGGGGCATTTAAACCCCGGGATCAGCTGCTTGGCGGAGATCCCCACCAAGCAGTTGATCCAGGCCTTCCTCACTTCCCTGCTGGCCGCTGTGGTGGCGGAGGAGGTGGTGCGGGCCCCGCAGTAGCTGGTTCCAACCTTCCCCGCTGCCCAGCTGGCCACTGTGGTGGTGGAGGCAGTGCGGGTCCCGCAGGAGCTGGTTCTGTCCTTCCCTGCCGCCCAGCTGGCCATAGGAGCCACCTCTGGCCTTCCTTGCCACCCAGCTGGCTGCTGTGGTGGCAGAGGAGGCAGCATGAGTGGCAGAGAAGCCAGTTCTGGCCTTCCCCACTGGCCAGTTGATCAACCTCCCCTCTCCCTGCTGGCCAGGTAAGTGGGCTGGGTGGGTTTGCCCCAGGGGGAGTGGGGGTGGGGGGTTGCTCCCCACTCACTTCAGTATGCTTGAATTTTTATGGAGCATACCAAAGCGAGCTAAATACCAGAATCCTGAAGCAGCTTGCTGCTTTGGGATTCTTGTAATTCCAATTCTCCCCCCCCCCCCCCGCTTCAGGTGAATCCGAAGCGGGAAACCCGAATCTTTTGGGGGTGCACACCCCTAATCCAAACACAAAATGGTATTTAAAGACCTGAAAATCATGAGTAATGATTTTTATGGCCTTCCTGATGCCTGAATCCAAAAAATATTTTTTAGCACACATCCCTACCTGTGCCTTCCAACCCAGACAAGGCATCTTAATCTGTGCATAGTCAGGTGGAATCTTGGGGGAGATATTTGGGATGAAATTATAGATGGGAGAGAAAGAGAGGCATCAACTTTGAACCGAACTAGATTTGATCTTTATTGAGCAATAAGCGGGGGCGGGGGGAGGGAATAGAAAAGAAGGCAGATAAAAGGGCAGTGCAATAAAAATATAGCAGGATTGGAGAATATTCTCAAAAGCTAATATATTCCATGAATGCAAAACACACAAATTGGAGAATAAGCAGTAAATCTGAATGATTCATAAGTAAATTTATCTGTGCTTTCACAATTTAACAACAATTCATAACTTAAGCACCTATCGCTAGTCCAAATGGAGACCATCTGTGAGGGATTCATGTTCAGTGTCCCCAGGGGTCATTTTGTAGAAAAAGAGCTGGATTAGCATAACTCATTAGCATATGCCCTGCCCCCTTGACATCACCGGAAATGTGTCATTAACATAGCTAATTTGCATATGCCACAACCCCTGACATCACCTATCCTGGCTGCTTTGGATCCAATCCTGGCCATTCAGGGCTGAAATTGGGCCCAAAAAGGGGCCCAAAATGGTCAGGATTGGGCTGCTGCTGAACAGGAGAGTGAGCCACCACCTGTCAGAGGCCTGATCCGGGCCGTTTTGGCCTTAATCCAGGATGAAACAGGCCCAAAATGGCCGAGAGTCAGGTGGGCGGGGCCACCTGACGTGACCTCTTTGGGGAACTGCATTCCTGCGCATTCCCTCTCAAAATGAGCCCTGAGTGTCCCCAAGAGAAGAGGAGGAGAAAGGGAATATGGGCTTTTCCAGGTGTGAAATAGGGAGGTAGGGTGGAATGTTAAGAGTTCCAATGAGCAGAACTATGAGGAAGGGCTGCCAATGGAGCATGTGGATGTGGAAGAGGGAAGGGATGGGTAGCAGAGATGTGACATTGACACTAATGCCAGCTTTGCATTTTGAGCCTATGATGTCTTCTAGAGAGAAGTCTGCATCACCTGCTGGCATATCTTATGGAGCTGATGGTCTGTCAGCTTGATTTATTGTATTGCCTAAGGTAGAGGATTTTTCCCCATCTTGATTAGCCAGAGTTTTTTTTTTTACCTCTGCCATGATTGTCATCTCTTCATGAGGTGCTTACTTGGTAGTTTGCCAAGTTATTAATTTCTACAGGATTTTAATTTCTCCTTCTAAATATAGAATAGAGCTTGCAAATCCAACTCTTTAACACAGTGCTGGTTTCTCTAGATCTACATACCTGAATATTTTATAGGTCACACAGGCACTATCACTGCTCTTATTTCATCTCCTTTTGATAGCAAAAAGTTATAGAGCTTGGCCCTGTAAAAGAGCGTGCCTGTAAGCATACTTAGAATATGTTAGCTTCCCTCCCATCTGTGGTGTTGATGTGGCAGGGCTTCCAAGTCAAGCAGAAGACATTACAACAACTTCCATCTCTGAGTTAGTTGTCCAGATTTATCAACTGTGCCAAGACTGCCCTAGCATGTATCTTTTTTGCTTTGAAGGCAATAATAGTAAAAGGTAATTAAGGACAGGTGAAAAAGAGAGAGCAGAATCCAAAAGGTCAGCCTTTTTCCCGTCACACTTTAAATAAATTGTAATCATTGCAGCATTTCACGGGGAAGTCAGTAATAAAAAATGTTATCATTCTAACAGAGATGTAAGATTTAAGAAGTCAAAGTCCTCCAGCTATGTATGAATGACTTTATTAACATGGTTGTGAGTGCAAAGCCCTTTAGGATCCTTATCTCAAGAATCCTTAAAACAACCTGGCTAGTCTGCTGCAACAGCAAAACTGAAAAGAGTCTTCTGGGACCTTAACGAACAGCAGGTTTATTGCGGCATAAGCTTTGTACTGGAACTCGCCTCTTTAGATGCGTGGAATGTCTCCTTACTTGACAGGTATAAGAACCTCCTTCATGCAAGTTGAAGGGAAATCTCATGAATCTGCTAAAATAGGCTCTGTTCCACAAAAACTTATACCACAACGAATATGTTGGTCTTTAAGGTCCCCCAAACCTCACTTTGCTTTTTAAAAATGACCCTGTGATGTATTGTTCAGTATAGTTATCTGAAGAAGGAGCTTTGACTCTCAAAAGCTTATACCCTCTTGTTGGTCTCTAAGGTGCCACTGGACTCAAATCCTCCTATAATGTACATCATAGCAAGGGAATGCTGGGATTTACCAGGGACCCACTCCTGCCCTCCCAACCTATTATTCAGATGAGGGGGGAAGGCCACTGTTTTTCTACTTTTTCAGTATCTCCTCCTTTACTTCTGTCTCCAATTCTTCTCTGCTCTATACAGTTTTTATTGATAATTTAAGAACAATCAGTGGTTGCCTATGGAAGAAAATGGTGTCATAGATCGCAAAAAACTTTAGTTCCAGGACAAGAAAACTATTCTGAAAATTATTTTCCAAAGAAATTATTATAATTAGCATATGAATCCAAATAAATATCTCATGTTTTTCTAAGTAATAGTTTAAAGAGGATCTCAGCAAAACTGAAGTCCCTGGTATGATGCATTTTATTGGATGCTGCTTCTCTTTGTCCTTGTTTTTCCCCTCCTTCCTCGTGTCACCAAAGCATGGTTGGAATTTCAGACTAGGATTTGGGACTGGGGAGACCAAGTTCAAGTTCAAACAACCACTCTGCTGGGTGACCTTAGACCAGTCACAACCTCTCAGACTAACCTGCTTTACAGGGTTGTTGTGAAGATAAAGAAGAATTATGTCAGTTGATTTGGGTCCTCGTTAGGAAAAATTTGGGGTATGAAGTAAATAAAAAATAGTGAAGTAAATTAATAAATATAGCCAAAGATAAAAGGTAGGTCTGTTGGTAGGTTGGAGGGAGAGAAGGAAGCAGGAAAGGTGGAGAGGCTATGGGGGTTTCAGGAGATGGAAAGAGGAAATAGTGGGGGAAGGGAATGAGATACCCACTGCAAGTCTTTGCAGATCCCTCCACTTGTGACCATGTTTCCTTTTTTAAAAAAAGCTAGTTTGTAGCCATCCTTGGTAGATGTGAAAATGTATAGACAATGCCTGCTGAACTATCAGATACTGGGATGTTTCCCCTTGCCCCCTTCCATTGTTAGAATAAATTATGCAAAAAAAGCAAAGTGATATCTGTTTACTCAGTTGCCTTGATATGATTATTGAGTGATTTGGTAATCAAGAGTCATTGTCTAGAATCCGAGACCAATTTCTTAGTGTGAATGGAAAGTGCTTCCATTCATGGTGCTGGGGTTTGGCTTGGGGATTTTTTCACTTCTGGCTCCGTTCTCTTGTGTCTGAATCCTGCTTCATAGGATCCCTGACCTTCTGGAGGAGCTTTTCTTATGGTGCCAAGGGACTTCCATGTAAAGCACGGGTTGGGAAAGTCTTGGTACACGTAGCCATTTGGATTCCAGCTATGAAGGAGAGAAAGCAGAAGGGGGAGAAAAAGGAGCATGATCTAGCTGTGCTGTATACTGAAGCCAGTAGCTGATGCCAATATACATGAGTTCTGTTTTTAATTATTAGATTACCCTCTGGATCTCATAAAATGTGTACATTCCATCTTGGAGTTTCACATGTATGTGTAGTTTTCGCAAAGTGCAACATCCAAATCGGCTTTCTTTGAATTAACTTTGTATGTCATGAGGTAGCAAATTGGTAGAGCTCAGTAAATGTTGCACCTCATCAGTTTATCTCACTAAAATGTGCTTGAAGATTATCTGTCTTTTTATTAGTGCCTAGTAACCGAATGCTGTCTTGGATACATAAAACCTTTCCTCTCTTTAGGCCCAAAGTTATTTATGCATTTTTTCTAGGATTAGTATTACATTCCTTCAGTTGTATTTAGTCATGCCTGTGATTTCTTTTGTCTTTTGTCACTAAAAATTAAATCCTACACCAGCACCTAATCTGCTGCTCTGGTTTGGCTTCTTAGGGCAATCACATTTTCAAGATGTGCTCTTCCTGCTTGTTGAGGTCCTTTTATACTGTTATTTCTTTTTAAAGCAGGATTTGAAAATTTGTTGCAGGCCACCGACATGCTTGCATAGTCTTTGGTGCATAAACAGCAATCTTCTGTCCGATACAGAATTTGAAATCTTGACTTTCACTTTTTGAATTAAAAAAAGTGTAGAAATAACCAGGCCCTTACAACTATGGGTATATGTTTGAGCAATGCTTATGTTGAGAACTTTCTCTTTAAATGCTCTTACTCCATATAATCTTTCTCTTTGTAGATCTGTCTCACACACACACACACACACACAAACACCATGTGCAAATACTGTATCAAATATGACATTAGGTTCAGGTGGAAAATTTTATAGAAAATGAATGATGTCATAATCTAGAGCCTGGGGATTAGGGCTATATGTGGAGAGTATATGGATTTCTTTTACTTGTAAACCATCTCAGCTTTCATAGTGAAAATTTGTATAGTCTTGTGTTGATTCAGAAGTAAAATTAATTTTTAGTGAGCTGTATTTTTGTATGAATATCCTGTGAATCAGGCAGCATTTACTCTAGAGTCTGGAGTTCTCTTTCTGGTTCTGGAAAATTTTCAGATTTATCTTCCATGGACTTTCTCAACCTAGCATATTTTCTTGATAAAATGTGCAGATCACATTAAATGAATATCATAAATAAAATTTATAAATGTGTACTATGGTAAAAACATATGTGAGTACTTTGCTAACCTGTCTATTTATTTTTAATTTTCACAGGACTGACTGGGAAGATTATAAAAGCAATAATTGATACAGGATTTGAAATCTCAGCTCTGCAGATGGTAATTGTTTTATTCTAGATTCTTGTTGAGAAATCTCCAGAGAGGTAGAGACCTCTCAAACAGTCAATTGAAGCTTTCTTCTGCAGTAGCAACTTTAATACCTTGCAAGTGGAAATGCCTGCAGCAACATAGCTGCCATGTTTTTCAGTGATTTCCCCCATTGAACAACAGCAACTCCAAACATATTTGCCCCTGAAACAAACATTACAACCACTTGCCTGGGGCACACAACAATCAAGTTTTCTGTGCTCATTGATCATAAGAACGATGCTAAGAAAAGGGCTTAATGGGCCAAGCAACTTCACCCCCTAGCCACCTTTAGACATAAGCTGGGCTTTTTTTGAGGGGGAATGCTTCGGAACGGCGTTCTGACAGCTCTGGAATCTGCCCAGGTGATTCCTTCCTCTTTCGGCCCGCGAGCTCTGCAGAGAAGGCTAAGCTGCTTTGGGTTCATTCTGCCTTCTTTTAATCTCTCTCTCTCTCTCTCTCTCTCTCTCTCTCTCTCTCTCTCTCTCTCTCTCTCTCTCTTTGTGTGTGTGTGTGTGTGTGTGTGTGTGTGTGAGAGAGAGAGAGAGAGCGAGAGAGCAAGCAGATACTGCTTGGGCCTGGTGCGGGCTCTGCAGAGGAGTATCTTCTTTTGAATTGCACCAGTAAAGCAAAACCCTCCCTGAAAATGTGAAAATTCAATAATCATTAGATTTGGAATTTCAGACTCTGGAATTTTGAGAAAGAATTTTGGATTTCTTTTCTATGCTGGCAGAGGGAATCTGTTAGAATTTAGATTTGTGAGATGGGTTTTGGATTTTTAGAGGCCCCCTCGCATATTTTAAAATATGATTCCAAAGAAGTGAAATGTTTGGGGAAAGGAATGGAAGATTTCACTTTTTGTAGAGGATACAGAAACGAAAAAAACTCTTTCTCATAATAGTGTAATTTTCCAAGCCTACTAACATTTTTCTCGTCATAATGCATTGTGCTGGGTTCTGGGAAGTGGCGTTGCTTCCGGGAATGACATCATCATGCATTTCTGGGAGAACGCGCGCAGCTCGTGCACACAAGTGGTAATAGAGAGTTCCACCACCTCTTTTCCCGGAAAAAAAGCCCTGTACATAAGCTGTTGGTGGTGCAGTTTGATATCACAAATACAAACAATTTAAGTTGCGCCTTACAAAAAGAACAAAATGTTCTTGTTGAAAATTGGTTTGCTTTCTACCCAGAATACAAGTGCTTTGCATTTCAGGGCTAGCAGCATAGGAGAACTCAAAAGAATTGGGACTGCTGAGAGCAGGGCCCAGAACTGTACCCCTTGAGCCATCGCATCTGAATCGGAAACAGTATGCCTCCTGCGAGCTGAACAGTTTTGCTTCCTCATTGCCTTGCTCCATTTCTGCCCACTGTGATTGGTCACTGCTTATTTTCTGCCACTATATATAAAGTTTCCCCTCCCTGTTAGCAGTCGTGTTCTTGCTTCCTCAGCCTTATTTTTGTGGATTGAGAGCAACTCTTGCAACTCGAAAGTGTTCAAAACATATTTCTGTTCTGGCTAGTTTCAGTAGTGGAATAATCTTTATTAGGGCCAACCCAGAATATTTCAGATTAGCTTCCAGTTTGCCATTAGGCTTGTTAAGCAGAACTGTAAGAAAGGAACAGGTTTGTAGATTGCTATAGTTGAGATGAAACATAGGAAACATTATTCAGACTTACTTAGTCAAGATGCAAAAAAAGACTATGGGTAGCACCTAAAGCTGCTTGGATAAAGAAGCAATGGCTGTTCTCACTTTGAAAATATAAACATCTAGTTAACCTCTCAAACAATAATCAGAACACAGGCAAGAGCAGAAGTCAAGAAAAATGTACTAAAGTTTTTATTAGCAAATCTGGAAATCAGTTTTGGTGTTAACATTAGGTAATAGTTTCAGTGAAATCCTAAACAGAGTTTAGGAGTCTAAGCCCATTTTGTTTCATTATAGGACAATCACAAAACCATCTTGTGGCGTGGGGAGGGGGGGGTCTCTGAAAATATATGGAGTAAGTCTTACCAAAAGAGAAAGGTGTGGTAGGGCCTGTGTTCCCTGCATAGCTTTTTGTCCCACAGCCCTTTGGGTCTCAGGGCTGACGTTCTCATTTGATCCATCTCATAGAACTCATTTGAACATCAGTTGGCTGTATGGTATCTCTGACTTAAACTGATGATGGTTGCTTCACCTCATCTGTTCTCCCATTTGTAAAATGGGAACAATACTGGCATGTCTGTCAGAGTGGTATGAATTTTGTATAGAACAATTATTATATTGTTATACCATAATTTATTATTTTATATATAATATATATGCCATCTCTTACTGCCACATGCTGGCATTCTTCTCAGGAGTAAGTGCCACTAAGTTGAATAAAGCTTATACCTGGATAAGTGTGCATAGAATCGCAGCCTGCCAGTCACCTCTGATGTATGATGCTGACATCTCTAGTTTGCTTAGATCATTTCTTTGTCATGTTATTATCCCTGCAGCATAAACATATCATTCAGCTGATGCCCCCCCTGTAGGTCAGCGGTTTAGGCACACCTACCCTGACCAAAGGGCATTCTGCTGATGCTCATAAATGCCTAACAATACAAAGTCTTTCTCTACGTGCAGTTTCCCTGTCTCTGCTAGTAACTGGTTAACCGGATGTTAGCAAAGACAGACATCTATTTCCTTATTCATTGTTCCTGGGGATCATGCAAGAATGCACAGGCTATGCTTAAATAAAACGACTACTGCCCGGTGGGGCAGACTGGTGTTCGAATCTTCACCCTGGGTCGTGTCATTCCTACATGTGGCGCCTGAACAGGGACCCCGCTCATCAACGCCTGGCATAGGCCCCTTGAGTGCACTCCTTCGTCGCTGTCTCAGTGACCCCTTCATTGGTGAGTATGGGAGGACAATTTTCACATGCCCAGCGCAGGCATTTAGAGGAACTCCGGTTCCTGGTTCAGAAGTCCAGCGGGACCGTGACTTCTAGTCAACTTCGCTCCTTGTTTCAGGAGCTTAATAAGCTGTGCCCTTGGTACCCTGAGGAGGGTTCTCTCAGCCTCAAAGACTGGGAGAAAATCGGCCAGGTTCTTCATGCCCCACCACGAGCTAATGTAGAGTTGTTGCATACTTGGCACCAATGCCGGCATGCAGTGGAGAAGTTCACACCTGTTCCCACGACTGCTCAGTTGTCTAAGGAGTGCCCACCAAAGTATGCTGATGTGCAATTGCTTCCTCCAGCACTGCTCAGCTCCCCCTCCCCTCCCCAACCTTCTGCGCCTCCCGGTAAAGCTTTTAATCTTCCATCTTCTGCTGGAGGAGTCCCAGGGCAGCTTGTGAGAGAGGTTCTGGAGCGTGAGCTCAGGCAGGCAAAATCCGAGGATGTGGCAGAATTAACTGAAATGCTTGCTATCTGCCCAGTTCATCTTACTGACCGGGTTGATGCTCAGGGCCGCCAGATTGTGGAATATAAGCCTCTCTCTTATCCTGTTCTTACTGAGTTAAGGAAGGCTATTCGAGATATGGGATTGCAAAGCGGTTATGTGCAAGGCATGCTTGAGGCTGTCATGCGTAATCATACCTTAGTTCCGGAGGATTGGAAAACCATGATTCACATGCTTTTAACTCCTGCACAATATGTGGTTTGGGAAAGTGAGTTCTGCCAGCAGTGTGTACTAAGAGGCACCAATTCTGGCGGAGCTTACACTGCTGAGCAACTCTATGGGGCAGGAAATTTCAGTGACCCCAATCATCAGATAGTCTTACCCGCTGCCGCTCTGGAGGTTTCTTCTAATTGTGCCTTTCACGCTTTTCAGCATGTCCCATCTTCTGGCAAACCCTTGCGAACCTTTTCCAGCATTCGCCAAAAAGCCGCTGAGCCTTACACAGACTTTGTTAATCGCCTTCAGGAAGCTCTTAGGCGTCAAGTTGATAACGCTGCAGCCCAAGAGGAGCTGTTGCTTAGATTAGCTAAAGAGAATGCTACCTCTGAATGCCGGAGGGTTATCACTGGTCTGGGAGTTGGCAGAAATGATTAGAGCTTGCCAAGATATAGGAACTCCCTCACATCAAGCCTCTTTGCTTGCTGCCGCTCTCCGCCAGGGTGTAAGGCCAGGGGGGAAATGTTTTAACTGCGGTAACCCTGGTCATTTTGCAGCAGAATGTCAGGCTTCTGGGGGTGGAGATGTACAACCGACACCTACCAGCCCAGCTTGAACAGGAAAGCCCCTCAAACTTGTAGCTTTGCAGCAACTCCTAGGCACCCTTAATTGGGTGAGACCTTGTTTTTCTTTACCTACCAGTCTTTTGAGCCCATTGTTTTCCTTACTTACTACTGCGAAACATCCCAGTGATCTTATTACTGTTCCCCTGCAAGCCCAGGCAGCTTTGCAAAAGGTAAATGAGATTTTAGCTCAACCGTGTGTAAACAGAATCCCTGCGGGGCTTGATGGCCTCCGCCTTTTCATCCTTCCCACTCCCCAAACGCCCACTGGAGTTTTGGGAATTCTGCATCATGGGCAGGTTTTTCTTGTAGAATGGTTGTATCTCTCTCATGGCTCTCACCAAAATATCCTTCCGTATCCTCATGCCACGGCTGATCTCTGTGCTATGGCACGAGAGCGTGCTGTTGAGCGCACTGGTCATGATTTGCTGTCTGTCACTATGCCTTTTCCTAAACATGATTTCAATCACCTCCTGCGTACTTCCCTGCAGTTTCAAATTGCTCTTGCTGACTTTGTGGGAGAAATCCTCTTTCATTTGCCTAAGGATCACCGCTTTTCTCTCCTACAATCAGCACCTATTTTCCTTCGATCTCTTCAGTCTCCTCAGCCTCTGCGCGCGGCGGTCAGTTTTTTCTGATGGTGGCCGCTCCCGAGGAGCCATTGTTTATCAGAGCGAAGGTCGCTGGATTACTAAATATTCTGCAAACCAGGCCTCTCCCCAGCGAGCTGAGCTTGCTGCGGCTATCCTCGCATTTCACACCTTTGCCCATCAACCTTTCAATCAAAAGAATGCAATAAATACAATGAAAAGGATGCAATAAATACAATAAATGTCAATTAATAATAAGGATACAATAAATACAATGAATGTCAATTAGTAATGTGCAAGGTACCAGGACCAATAGCCAATGAACTCAAAAGTATGTTGATTTAGAACACAATGTATACAGAAGAACCATGATGATCCAAATAAATGTCCATATGTGGGTGGTACACTGGAAGGCTGAAGATTCTCATGCAAACGCCAACGGGATTATGCCTGCATATTATTCCATTTCCCCCGTCATTCCTACCCCCCCCCCCCACTTCTCCATTTTGATATGAAATTGAATACGCAGTGGTAGTTAATAGGCTCTTGCTTCCTGGTTCCTTTTGGTTTCATCAGCTTTTTTTGGCAATCTATACACTCTTAATAGCTTACAATGTAGAAATAACGTGAAGCCTATTCAAGTTGTGTATGTACAGGGGAGAGCAACTATAAAGCTGGGAGTGTTCTTATAAGTAAGAACACTTGTTTCTCTCCATGAGCAGAATGACATCTTGTTTTTTCATTCTGTTTTACATATAGTTCTATATGGACCGTGCAAATGCAGAAGAATTCTATGCAATTTACAAAGGTGTTGTTGCTGAATATTCTGTAAGTAAACAGTGTATCATATTATTCTGTTTTAAATGTTGGTATTTATTTAAAACATTTGTATCTCTCACTCTCCGTTATAAAGTGCTTGAGGCAGCTTACAATACTAATTAAAATACCTAACAAAATTATGAGTAAACCATAAAAACTAATAACAATTTAAAAGCAGTATGGTCAAATACAGCATGTAATTTAAAAACCATTTTTCAGAATAATGGCCATAAACAATAACAAGTACTGGTGGGAGCTATGGTGCTACACTAGAGAATCCTGAACTAAAGACACAACAAAATAAAAACTGCTTGAGAGAAAGCCCTGACTCTTGTACTTGCCTACCTTGCTTTAGACAGTGATGCTACACAGAGCAGAGCCTCTGATGGCAATCTTAACCAATAAGAAGGTTCATGCAGAATAGAGTCTTTCAGATATCATACACTTTATAAATAAATAGCTAGCACTTTGAATGTGCCTGGAAGCAAAATGGTAGCCAGTGAAGATCACTGAAAACTGGTGAGCTGTGTCCATGTAACTGACATCTTCTGGCATCACTGTCATTCCATCTTGTGACAGCCGAAGAGTCTGGACATTCTTAAAAACATCCTCATGTAGAATATATTACAATAATCAAACCTTTATATAATCAGTACATTGAAGACTGTGACCAAATGATGCCTTTCAAGGAGGAGTCACAGCCGGCATTTCCATCAAAGTTGTTACTTTGTGACTTTTAGGCTACTTTTCTCCCTGGACCAAAAGTAGCTTATAAAAGGGAAAAGATTCCATATTACAGAAAAATTAAACAGAAAACCAACAAATGTGAGTAGTCCTATCCAGAACAGGCTTAATCTACAGACTCTAATTTGCCTTATTAATCAACAATACCAGTTTTTTCTGGATTGAGTTTCAGTTTATTCATCCAGTCCATTAGTGATTTTAAACAGTTTAGGATGTATACTGACTCATCTGAAAAGAGAAATTAGATCTGGGTGTCATATTGAGAGCCAGTTTGTTAGTGTTGTTAAGAGTAGTAGACAAAGGGTAGGTGATCCTAAATTTTACAGAGCAGAGAATGACACAGGAATGTATATTCCATATGTAGTTTCAGACTGAATGATTTCTTATACTCTAACCCAGTTTTGCTTGGTTACATTATTCTGACAGAAAAAGGCTTTCTTCATAATTTATCTCATAAGTATATACTTTCTCACTTTCTAGCATGCATGAAATATTTTTCACAGTCTCCATTCCAGAATTAAGAGGCTGAGAAGTAGGAAAGACATATGTAACAAAGAGCTTCTCACTTGAGATTGTCAAGTTTTGCCTTCAATTATTGTGGTCCATGAAAATACATTTTTGAAGATAGTTTCTCAGTATCCTTTAAAAAAAAGCAGGATTTGAAGACTAAGGTCATGATACATCCCACGATTTGCTTAGTTACAACATGCACCTCAAAGTAGGGTCTCAACAAGACAGTTACCATCTCCCAATCACTTTGGAGCTCAACATCAGTAAACCACCAGAGCACATCTCTGAACAACTCAACATCAAACTAGAACCAGTACCAGGTTACAGAAGGTTAATCTGGTCTGAGAGAGTGGATCATCAGTACCAAAAATATTTTACCTCAGACAAAACATCTCAACTTCAAAAACACTGTGATCTCAGCAAATGCCACAGACACAGCGATTATATCATACCAACGCCTCATTCTTGGCTGGACGCAAACCGCCCTAAGGAGACCTCATGAACCAAACACCCAACCAACAAGGAAAAATAAATCAAAGATCTGGTTTGATGCACACTGCCACTCAGCGAAAAACAGTCTAGTGGCCAAATTCCAGCAATACAGACTAAGTAATACATCCAAAATCCCCCGAAGAGCTTAAAATCTTAAAGCAACGCTATAAAAACCATCTAGTGGAGAAAAAATGAAGAGCACAAAGAGACTCCTGAAATCTAGTGATCCAAGCTTCTAAATAAAATAACTTGGCAACCTTTTGACACTTAATCAGGGCTGAGCTCCATACAGGGCCCCCAAGGATACGTTGCAATATCTGTCCCCAGCTTTGGGAATCTCACTTCTGTGGACTCTATTCGTCTGAAACAGACCCACATACCTCCTTGGAAATCCAACTATAAATCTCCTAGCATGACCACTGGTAATTGTCAATGGAGTTAAAAAACTAATAAATCAATTGAGATCTGGCAAGGCTCCTGGAAATGACATGATATCTCCAGAGATGATAAAATGCAACATTCACTGGTGGGCCCAAATGCTTGCTGCACTGTTTACCCACATGAACCAGTCAGCCTGCATCCCCGCAGATTGGGTCCTTGCAATTATTGTTCCAATATACAAGAAAGGAGAAAAATCGAATCCTGCCAACTACCGACCAGTTAATCTCCTCAGTGTTGTTAGTAAATTATATTCAAGATACTTATATTAGAAACTGCTTGACTGGCTAGATTGAGAAAACTTCTGATGGACAAACAAGCAAGCTTTAGAGCTGGCCGTTCCACAATAGACCAGTGTCTGATTTTGCACCACCTTGTGGAGTACAGCTCTAAGCCAAATGGAGACTCTATGCTGCTTTTGTGGATTTCAAAGCAGCATTTGACAGTATCTCCAGGAATAGGCTCTGGGTAAAGCTTGAGAAGTCCTCAATAGACAAAAGAATCTATATATTTATTCTCTCACTGCATGAAAGACACTTTCTAAAAGTAAGATGCAGTCTTCAAGGCCATCCCTCCAATAAGATCCCACTTGATAAAGGAGTCAAGTAGGGCTGTATCCTGGCCCCTCTACTTTTCAACTACTATATCAACTCCTTGGTGCAACATCTAAGAAATCCAAGCTTCCATTTGCCAAAGCTTGCCAACAAATCGATTCTTGCCTTACTATATGCAGATGATATTGTCATCCTATCTCATTCACAAGTGGGCCTCAAGAGAGCACTCCGTGCCTTCACTATATACTGTAAAGAAGTGCAGCTTGTGATAAAATACCGCCCCCCCCCCCAAAGTCCTAGTCTTCACCAAAAAACATCGACCCCATAGATGGCAAATAGAGGGCCATAACACTGAACAAACCAAAATCTTTAAATATCTTGGAATAGCCTTCCAGGCATCTGGACATTGGAGAGCTTAGGCATCATATGCTGCAGAGACTGCCCACAGAGCATCCTCCGCCATTCTACAATTCTATTTCACAAAAGGTTCGTCTTTTATCCCTGCAGCAATCAAGGTCTTCCAAGGAAAGGTTATATATCAGCTCTTACATGGCTCCCAGTTCTGTATCTACAAAGAGAGGTACTCATGGAAACTGTACAATCAAAATTCCTACGAAAGATCCTTTAAGTCCCACGGTGTATCCCAAATGCCCTCCTTAGATTAGAGACTAGGCTGGTCCCCCTAGAGACTCGCATGTGGCTATTCACATTCACCTATTGGCTAAAACTCATCTTCAATCTGGTGGGTCTAGCTCCTTTGATTCTTGTCGATAGTCACTGCTCAACCTGGCAAAGATCAATTGAGGGGAAACTCCAGGATCATGGTCTTTCTCCCCAAGCCTTATTGCATCTTGGGTACCAAAAAGCAAAAGAAACAAACAGTGGCTCTGGGATCATGCCCTACAATCAGATAGGACACAGATACAGAAATATCCAGTTATTCTGCAGCATGCCAAATGCATCCAACCAGCAAATTATCTTAGATCCCTTGAGCTCTTGAAATATCGGAGATCCTTTACCCTTGCACGCTTCAGCGCTGTCTTCATTCCTCCTGGAAGGCAGATACCATTGTGTTCCACTCCCTCAGTGGTTCTGCCCATGCCATACAGGGAAAGAAGAGTCTATTGAGCATGTTCTGCTGCACTGCTTATTCTACAATGACATCTGATCTCACTATATAGCTCCAATATTGTCAACTTTACCAGGAAGATCTGAACAACATTATGTCTCCCTCCTCCTTGCAGACTCTTCCCAGGAGATAACTAACAAAGTTGCCAAACTTTGCCTTTGAGCATGTGGAATATGCAAGTGGTTGACTGAGCCTCAATAACTTACTTTCTTGTCGGAGGAAGGTATCATCTCCCTGTCCCCCGCCCCTCCATAATCTTCACCCATTGTTCTGTACTCTTACTTTATTATTGCTGACTCTCTGGAACTGGTTCTGTATCGAAATAAATTGATGATGATAAAGTCATGATAATTAATAAAATAACAAAAAACCCACCACACATCATCCTCAGATGATGTGAAAGGGAAATAAATTAAAATAACATTATATTAGGAAACCTCATGAAATTTCTAGAACTGCCGGGATAAAATAGTAGTCCACGGCAATCTGCTCTGAACTTGGTTTTCAGGGAGAGAGGAATACAAATGCAATAAATACATAAATAAATAAGTGAATAAATAAATAGCCTTGATGACAAAACGTGCAGTATTCAATTATTTGCTTACAAAATCTTTTATTATTTTATTTTTATAGGAGATGGTTGTAGAACTGTGCTCAGGACCTTGTATAGCTTTAGAAATTAGACAAATGGATCCTTCAAAAGTATTCAGAGATTTCTGTGGACCCTCTGATCCTGTAAGTAACTTATATGAGAAGTTCATATCATTATTAACATTTGAAACACAATAGCATAGATAGTAGCAGTATTATTATTTGGCACAAAAGATTCAGTGTTCATTATTGTACCATCTTCCTATTCTGAGGCAAAAAATAAATTCCCTCAATTTATATAGTCTGCTTCTGAAGGTATCTATAGTCCAAAACTTTGTTGGAAATATACCCACTATTCTATTGATGGTTTAGTGTGGCTGTGAAATAGCAGGCTGAAGTCTCAGTAGCTTTGAGGAGTTCTTTTCATGCTGTGTTACCAGTACAGGCGTCTGCTGGCAGCATTGCTACTCCATCTTGAGTCAGCTGAAGTGTCTGGACATTCTTAAAGACCTCCCAACATAGAACTAGGGGTGTGCAGTTCAGTTCAGATTAAAATACCAAATTTTGGCTGATTTGGTAAAAGCTGGGTACTTCGAATCAAAAATCAGGTATCCTGAATTTTTACTGAATTTTCAAAAAATCCCAAAATTTCTCAGCATTCCAAAAATTCCAACACTCCTACAGACTCAATAGAATTGGGGAACTCTATCCTAGCTGCTCTTGAATTTCTGGACCTTGGCAACATGGCAACTCTTGTTCAAGTGTAATGAGAAGTTGATGTCTCCTTGGAATTCCATGGTGTCCTGTAGGACTCAAGCTTTAATTTGATGTATTTTTTACAAAGGCATAGGGGTCTAGAGTATGGTGCTATATGTAGGATAAAAGCAGTAATGATGCCTCTCTTTCCTCCTTTTGCTCTAACCTGGTCTCATGGTGTTTATTGGCTAGGATTAGACATGGAGAGGGGCTAGCTGATCGACAATGAATTATTGAAGGTGTTGTGAGGGCTGTGTGATATGGGGAGTGGTAAGAACTCCTGTAACTGGAATTCACTTCCTGTAATCATTCATGTCTCGAGTAAGTGTGGTGTGAGCTGTGGTTTTAGAGGGCATTTTCTTCTTGAGCACTTCGTTCACACACTGATAACTTCTTATAATCCTTGAGAAACAGTGAGTTTTTATTTGATGAAATATAATTCAGTTTCGTCTGTACTATGAACTCATAGTAGTTGGTTACCTTTTTGAGTAGAGATATTGACTTGGAATTTCACAGACAATAAATACCTCCTTTGTTTTACACCTACCACTCTGAAAAGCAGTTCTGACTCTGGGACATAACTGAGCATCTCTTTAATGCATCCTAAATCATACCTTCAGGTGTAAGACATAGGCTTCAGTCTGTTTGCTTTACCATGCCCTGATAAATGGGTGTTAATAGAATTTATAGAATGGAATTGCTTAAATCAGTATGGTCTTGTTTGATAAGATGTTTTCATCTATCCTATCTCTATTAACTTTCAACTTTCATTGCAGCCATTCTGTGCAAAATAATAAAGTGATTGAGCAGTTCTGAGACATTGCTAGAGTTCTTTTTATAGATTCAGTAGGGAATCTGTAGGGAGACTTGAATTTTAGTTTAATCTTCTGAATTCTATTTTTAAAGCAAATTATTTTTTAGAGATATGCTGTTTCAAATGGTATTAATTTTTATGTGTATAACTTTATGCATATGAAAACTAACACCATTTGAAATAGCATATCTTTCCTACATAACTTGTTTATAATTATATACTGTTGGATTTATGCCATTTTTAAATATTTGCACATTTGCATTTATATGCCCTATTCCATTGTTTATTGAAATGTTTTTGAAGTTGACTGCACTGACTCACACTGTGTAATCTGCCTTGAGTCTCTGTGAGAAAGGTGGACGATACATCTTTTAAATTTTTATTTATGTACTTCTTTATTTATAGTCCGCCTTTTTCTCGGAGACTTAAGTAGATTACTTAGTGCAAGTGAAGTACGATATAATCAACAACCCCCATATGAGCCCCAGAGGACTCTTTGCTCGAGTGACAAACATCTGTTAAAGATCCCTGGCCCTAGGGAGGCCCGCCTAACATCGACCAGGGCCAGGGCGTTTTCGGCCCTGGCCCCAACCTGGTGAAACGCTCTGTCTTGCGAGACCAGGGCCTGTCAGGACTTGTTATCATTTCACCGGGCCTGCAAGACGGAGCTGTTCCGCCAGGCATATGGGTGATGCTGGGCAGTGCCCCTCCCCACAGTGGGGGGAGGTGAGTTTCTGTGCCCTCCCACCCAAAGTCATCTCACATCTTTATATGATCGTCTATAGATGGTGATAAGTGAATGTATAACGTGCTGCTATGTTTGTAATTTTGATAGTTGTATTTACATGGTGCTAATATATGTTTTAAATGAATGATATGTATTATTTATATTTTAATGGCTATTGCAGGTGAATTGTGTAGTGTGTTTTAAATTGTTGTGATCCGCCCTGAGCCTACTTGGTTGGGGAGGGCGGACTATAAATTTAAGTAAATAAACAAATAAATAATTTACTGAGCAAAATACAATAATGAACAACAGTTAGGACGTTCTGTGAGCAGATACAGTAGGATATGGTAGCAGAAAATGTGAAAACAGTCATAGAGCTGAGCACAGAGGTGAAATCTTCCCACAACAAAGCATTACTAATTAGCATGGCATGTTTAGCGATGTGGATCTCCCTAATAGGGGCATATCTACTTCAACACACCGAACCAAATAGCATAGTCAATAGTCACTGTCCCTACAAAGGCATCTCTCTAAGCTGTTTCTTATGACACAGCCCTATAATGTGGGTAGAAAACCTTCCTGAATGATTAGTTTTGCGTAGTTTGTGGAAAGCCAGAAGAATGTGAACTTTCATGACCTCCTCAGGCAGGTCATTCCACAAGGTGGGGGATACCACAGCACATGTTCAGGTAGCTGTTAATTTTGTCCAACTGCAGAGTGGTTTCTGCAGAAGGCCGTGTTCAGATGAGTGAAGCTGCCAAGGCGGAACATAGGAGGAGAAGCGGTTGCCAAGGCCATGAAGGGCTTTGAATGTAGTAGTCATGACCTTGAATTGATCTTGGTAACAGGTAGTCAATGGAGTGACTGCAGAATGGGAGTGATATGCATGCTCCATCTAGCTCCTGAAAGTAAAAAAGCTGCAGCTTTCTGCACCAACTGGAGTCTCTGAGTTCATCTTGATGGGGGACCTATAGAGTGCATTATAGTAGGCTCATAACTGAGTCAGCCAGGGTCAAACGAACCCCATCAAAGGTTGGGAAAACAATATTCTTCAAGATTTCTGCTTTTCCAGGTAGCATCACTTCTGTCTTGTCTGGGCTCAGTTTCCATTTGTTTGCTTTTAGCCAAGTGACAACTGCTATCAAGCAGTGATTCAGTATGTCTAAGCATCACCAGGAGATTTGAATAATGAGATACTGAGCTGGGCATTATCTGCATATTGATAACATCCTATTCCATAGTTACAAATGAGTTCTCCTAAAGGCTTTTCATAGAGGTTGAATAACATGAGGGATAAGATTGTGCCTTGTGGTATCCCCACAATGTAATTCCCACACTGAAGACAACTGGTCTCCAATAGTGACCCTTTGAGTCCATCCATGAGGAATGATATAAATCAGTCCAAGGTACATCCCCTAATACCTACTTCTGCCTCCAAATGCCTCAGCAGGATGGCACGGTCTACCTTGTCAAAGGCTGCAGATAGATCCAAGAGGAGCAACAATGAAGTATGGCTTTTGTCTACATTCAGGTGGAGGACATCAACTAGAGCCACCAGAACCTTATCCATCCCATAGCCTGGCGTAAAATCAGACTAAAAAGGGTCCAAAGCACAAGAGTTGTCCAAAAAGACCTGGAGCTGGTCAGCTACTGCTCTCTCAACCATTTTGGTGAAAAAGGGCAGATAAGAGACTGGGCAATAATTGACTACATCATATTGTCAAAGAATATTTTATTAAGTAGTAGGTGGATGATGACCTCTTTGAGAGGCTGAGAGAAGGTGTCTAGGGTTAGTGATTATTTTATGGTAGGCATCAAGGGCTCCTTTATATGGTCTTTACAAGATTTTAGCAGCCAGGATGGGCATGGATCCAGTTTACAAGTAGCAGCCACAGATACTTGAATTCTGTCAAAATGCATCACTGTGACTGGATCAAAATGATTCAGAAATGGACTGGATCTTGTGTTAAGCATCACTTCTCATTGACCTATATTACAGGTGGCATCCAGTTCAGAGCACATTCGAACTATTTTAGCAAAAAACTTTGCAAAGCTATCACAGCTAATTGTTCTTGAACTAGCCAAGGTTCAGATTTATGGGTCAAAATATGTCAAGATACTTTAAACAAATGATATGGACATGAACTAGCTGATGCCATGCTTGCAATAAAGTAATATTTCTTTACTGCTATCACTGCTGCTTCATAAGTCTTCCAATGGGTTCTGTCGCTTGCTGTATCAGATTCAACATGAGTTTTCTTCCAGCATCTTTCCATAAATCTTCCAGACCTTTTTAGATCACCCAGCTCTGTAGTGACCTGCAGAGCTGGTTCCGCTGCCAAGGAGGCTATAAAGTCTTGGGCTGGCCCTGATGTGGAGCATACTGCATGGATATTGAAATCACCCACAACTATCAGTCTAGGTGTCTCTTGGACCATGTCTGAGAATACTTCTGACAGCTCAGAAAGAGTTCTTACTGGGGAACTAGGTGGCCAGTAGACCAGCAGAATACCCAATCTACCCTTAGTACTCCTATGTACCACCAGTGCTCCATGTTGTCTAATGTTAGTCCTAGAATTGATTATGTTCTGCTTCAGTATTTTTTCTACTCTGTATTGGATTCTTGCTAATACTATATCTTTTAAACTTGTATCTATTTACCCTACGGTATTGTTTATGAAATGTCCTTGATACTGTATTGAAATGTACTTGATACTGATTGTACTAATCTCATACTGTGTAATCCGCCTTGAGTCTCAGTGAGAAAGGCGGACTATAAATGACATAAATAAATAAAATAAATAAAATAAACATACTAGTGTTCATGATGTACTAAAGTTAATGTGGTCTAACAGGTGTTGCTCTATTTATGCTGCTGTTGGTCTCCAGGTGCAGTTTCTGGTGTAGGTCTCCATCTTTTGAAAGTGGGGGGGGGGTTGTAGTAATTGATTAAAGCAGCTAGGTCTCCAGCTTCACACCATAGGCCAAGAGCCTTTGTGATCTCACCTTTTGGCTTGCCCCTCTACACAAGGCACTGCCTCTTTGAAGCTGAGAAAGGACTTACTTAATGGAGTAAAGCACAGGGGCATAAGTTAAATAAATAAATAAAATAAAACTTACAATTCATCTGAAGTAATAAAGCTGCTAACTGACAGATGCACTGAAGTTGCTATAACTGTCTGTAGCCTAAAATTGTGGTATTGGTAAGATAAGATTTGTTTGTATGTTCTTGAATATCCCAAAGAGTAGAGTGATCATGATTTTCTTACCTCAAGTTGTTTGACTATCCTTTTTTCCAAAATGTCACTTGTGAGTTCAACATTAGATGCCATCTGTAGGAGCCATGTTAGAAATATATTCTGTTCAGATTGCCTACTAATAAAGCTGTTGTGGCACCAAGTGGCTTTACATGGCAAACTACGTGTCCTTATGTTGCTATCATGAGCAGGGCTGGATCTATGGTTGCTGGCGCCCAGGGCAACGTGAAGTCTGGCCTCTGTGACATCATCACGCAGGGTGGTGCACGCTGCCCTGGGGCAAGCTGGCTGTCCTGGGGCGCTGCAGAGCTGGTGGCGGTAGTCTGAGTGGCTGGGAGGCCACCTGCGCCATTCACCGCCCTGCCCTGCAGGACGGGGGCAGCCAGCTTGCCGCACGCTCCTTGTCCTGCAGCGCAGGCAAAAGACAGTGCAGGTGGCTGGGAGGCCACCCGCGCCATTCGCCTGCCCCGCAGGACAAGGGGTGTGCGGCAAGCCAGCCACCCCTTGTCCTGCGGGGCAGGGCAGTGAATGGCGTGGGTGGCCTCCCAGCCACTTGCGCTGCCACTGCCAGCTCCACAGGACAGGGAGCGCACGGCAAGCGTGCCCCCTGTCTTGCTGCCCACGTGCTCCAGGGGCTGGCAGCTGAGCCCGGTGCCCCCTCTTTGGCAGCCCCAGGGGCAGACTACCCCCCTGCCCCCCTGCCAATCCGGCCCTGATCATGAGCATATGTGATAGATTTTACAGCCACTGCACTTGCCAAAACCCTTTTTCATTAGAAACTGATGCTGTTTAACCTAATGTAATCCATTTTATCCTGATCTTTGTGCCAATTCAATATATTGTTGAACAACTGTGCTTACCTTTCCCTATTAAGGAACATGACTACACTGCAGTTTATCCTGAGCTGCTGTACCCTCCATAAAGACCTTTTTCTGTGAGTTCCATTTCCATATGTCATTATCTCCTTTGCTCTTATTATTGCTGCAATCACTGACATGGTAATTTGATGGGCCTTATGTCGCTTATCATTCCCCAAGTCAGCAGGGATGGGTAAAACTGTGGAGGCAGCAGCATATGCAAAGTGTCTTCTCTAGCATGTACTTGTATTGTTTTTGAATATCTGGAAAAACCAAGCTATTTAGATGGGGAGAAGGAGAGGTTGTCAACATTTCTTCCATAAACTGTGCTGACAGTCAGTACATATAACCAGCTGTGAGTGAATAGTCTCAGGTTAATATTTGTTGGGCAGCAGTAATTGGATCCTGTCATTGTTAACCAGATGTAAGAATGATTAAAAAATATGATTGCTATGATTGCTATTTTGTTTTGTTTTTTTAAATCTAAACAATAGTGAGCAAAATGGGAACAATGTATTTATAGAAGAAGCTTCCTTATTATTATCATATCATAATACTAAAAGGTACCTTATTTTTTTCCAGCCTTTGCTCTGTTAATCTGTATAAACTGCCATACTTAACCAATATGTGTGGAGAGAGGCAAACCCAGATCAGAGAATGATTCTCTTTAAGTTAAGAACTGTCAGCATTGAATTGTGGCAGTTCCATAATGCAGCTCTCCAGTGAATGTCAGGATAATAACGTGGTTTTGAGCATTAAAAGGATTTCTCCCTTGGTACTGACATTAATCAAGCTACAGTCATGGCAGATTTGGGGTGTAGGTCTTGTTACAGGAAGGATAGCCTTGATCTGGGGTCTGGTGGCCCACATGGAAATGAGTGTTAGAGTACAAGAGCTGGTGTGTGAGATCTCTGCAGAAGGGAAGAAAGAGCAACTTGGCTTTTTAATTAATAGGACTTCCTGTAAGCAGTGGATAAACTTGCTTTTCCTTGCCACAATGAATAATGAAAAGGATATATGGGGTTCATGCAACAGAGAAAGCGTTCACCCTATAAAGAACTTTTAAAAGGAAACAAACCCCAAATAAACATACAGTATGCTAGTAATTGCTTGAACCATGGTGAGGAGAGGAAGGAAAGGAAGGTGTCTGCTGTCGTTAGTGATGTGGCATGGTGCTATACAGTTGGGGGCCTGTGATCATAACATACTCATCTTAACACATACTCGTGGTGATACAAGCACGAGCTACAGAAAGAATTATATTTAACTAGGAACCTCCAATCCTCTGAAAGAATCCAATTCATTCTGAATTCCAGTGAAACCACAACACCAGGACAATATGGACCACCTGCAATCCAAAGACTGAGGCTCACTTTTAGCTCTCCTAAAAGAATTATTTGTGACAGGAAAAGAATGTTGTGAGGTCTTGCCTCATAATACACAAAGCATGTATTCGTTGTGTCTCAGTATGGGTTGGGTCCTATGGTTGTTCGCTAACAGAATTGAGGGGCAGGGTCATACTTGTCCAATTCCTTTCCTCACTACAGCTCCCCATTATGCTTGGCTCTTTGTCTGCAGGCATCCTTGCCCTCTAGCAATGTCTTTTCCATAGTCATGGGGTTTACTGAGAAAACACCAAATCCATTGCAGAACCAAGAAAGTAATCTATGATTTCTCTCTTCTCAATTCAGTATGTTCCTCATATGAAAACTAACCCTCTAGCTCAAGGTAAATGAAAATGTCTGGAGCAAGACAAAGATGAGGGCTATTCTTCTACAAACACCCTTTATTACATTAGAATCCATGGAGCTCTGAGCAATTTGTATAATCACAACAACCATGAACTAGGAGTGCTACTTGACTTTTAAAAATACCCATAGTTTGTCAGGAGAAGAACAAACAAGATGAAGCAGAGAAAGGGAAGAAAAATTTAGTAAAATTCAGAGGAGAAGAAAATATATTTTAGCATAAAGTAATCTATATTATTAATTTGAACATATAGATAAATAAAAGGGAAGGAATAGGTTTTTTTATTAAAGTGTATAATTATGGAACTGTGTTTGCTTCCAGCATTGTCACTGAGTGCCTGAGGCACATCAAGTGGACTGCAAGCCACTTCTACATACTTGCAAACTACACTAGTTGCACTAAATAAATATCTCTGAATAAAGTATTTCTTTCATTTTTATCCTGCCCTTCTTTCAAGGAGCTCAGTGTAGCATACACAGTTGTCATGTCCCTTACTTTATCCAAGCAGGAGATTAGACCAAGAGGGAATGACCATCCTAAACTCACCTGGTGAGCTTCATACTTGAATGAAGATTTGAACCTGGATCTCGGACTTTGACCCCCGCTTCACACTGACTTTCTACAAGGACCAAGTTTTGGTAGTCTGTAGCCATAGTCTGGCCCTTTATCAGTTCACTTTTGTCTTCTGTAAAATGACACTGATCCACCTCACACAGTTAGGAAAATTATAAACACTTTACAACCGCTAATGAAAATACAATATAAATAAATCATCAAACAAAACAATGAACTACATCTTACACTGTCCCTGCATTCAATGGCTAGCCCATAGACATGGGCACGAACCGGGGGGGAAAAAAGAACTACATGATTCGTGGTTCGTCAAGTTCCAAGAACCATGAACTTCCATGAACTTTTTCTAGTTCACGACTTGGTTCGTGGTTCCTGGTTAATGGCATTTCAAACACCCAGCACCGGCTGCTGAAGCCAGTGTGGGGTGTTTGAAACTGACAGCCGCCTTCTCCTGTCCCCGGGAAGTGGCAGGAGAAGGCTGTCAGTTTCAAAACACCCCATGCTGGCTTCATCCGATCGGGTGAAGCCAGCATGGGGCGTTTGAAAGTCGTAGCCTTCCCCTATTGCTTGCATGCGGCAGGGGAAGGCGGTCAGTTTCAAAACACCCCGCGCAGGCTTCAGCCAATCAGGTGAAGCCGGCACGGGGAGTTTGAAACAGACAGCCCCCTTCTCCTTGTGGGCGGCAGGAGAACAGGGCTGTCACTTCCACACACATCCCGTGTCAGCTTCAGCCGATGGGCTGAACCCAGCACGGGGTGTGTAAAAGTGACAGCCCCCTTCTCCTGCCATTCGCTGGCGTCAGGAGAAGGGGCTGTCAGTTTCATACGCCCCACACCAGCTTCAGCCAATCAGCTGAAGCTAGTGTGGTGTGTGTGTGAAAGTGACAGCCCCCTTCTCCTGCCACTTGCGGGCAGCAGGAGATGTGGCTACCCACATAGAAAGCAATACTCCCATCCCTGGTCCCTGAACTATTTCAGCAGCCAAAAACAGCACGAGGGAGATGAAAGGAATTCCTCCTTCTCTTGTGCAGCAGTCCCAATCCAAATTGTGCCCTGCTGCAAGTTTATATACAAGTCGCCACCAGGAGCTAACATAGGGATCCCATTCCCCTGATAGGGGCGGGGGATGCCCTTCTTTCAGCCCCTGCCTCACCCCCTCACCTGGCTGGCAGGGGAAAAGGTGTTTGAGCAGGTTAGCAACCCCCCGGAGGTGCTCCCGCACACTCCAGAGTTCTTCCATGACACTCCAGGAATGACATCATTCCCAGCATGACATGGAAGGGTGGGGTTGTACCAGAGGCCGTTTTGTTAAAAATTGGCCCTCAACAACTATTTTTACCAAATCGGCCCCTGGTGCGACATGTTGCTTCCGCATCAGGAATTACGTCATTCCCAGTGTGACATGGAAGTGCTTCAGAGCTGGAGTTTGTGCTGTATGCAATGAGTAAGTACTCCCGTCATGCCCCCCAAATCCCCCGCATCTGCTGGTTTGAGCCCCAGGGGACCTAGCAACCCTACAGCTACAGTAAAGCTGCAGGTTTTTGTACAGAATACATACATGTAATATTTAGTTAGGCTCAAAATATTTCTGTGTCCCCTGCCTTGTCACAACAATATTTGCTTTTTAGTTGCTGCTTGAGTACAAATGTCTTCCAATATTGTTTCCCGTACTTCCAGTTTAGCGATAGAGTGCCAGACTGGATGCATAGAACATTTTTTGCTCATTTATATTTCTTCTGCAATCCCCCCTTGCTCCAACTGACAACCGGCAGTCAGTTGGAGGAAGGCAGGGAGTTTAAAGTTTAAACTTTAAAATCTCCCTCCCCCTTGCTCCACCTGACTCCACTAAACTTTAAAATCTCTCCCCTTGCTCCAATTGACTGCCGACAGTCAGCTGGAGGAAGGGAGGGATTTTAAAGTTTAAACTTTAAAGTTTACTGACCATTTTGATGTGCGCTGAATAAGAATGCACAAGAGATAGTTTGTGGTGATTCTTTGAAAAGTTTTCCTTTGGTGGAGAAACATCTGGCCCCTGAGGATGTGGATAGAACACGAAACAAGCCGACTTGTAGGGCGGGGGGACCTCTTCGGGGGACCCTTTATATCTTCATAGTTCCACCAATCTGCAAAGAAAGAGAAAATACAATTCAAAAAGGATTATTTGAGGGTCACTATTCAACACACCTGTGACTGTTGGTTCCTTCTGGTCAGTGGAGACAGCCTGTGACAAATTGTTTCCATTCCTGGATATAGAGGGTTAATTCCAGAAGTGGTTATTTGTCAATATCTTCAGGGTCTAGGTGAAATTAACATGGAACTTAGAGACTCCACCTGTAGGACGCTGTGGACTGAGCTGTTTGTTTCCTCCATTAGGTGTAATGAGCACTAATCTTAATGGTATTTTTTCATCTTTAATTATGTGAAAATATTTATAAAAAGAATTGCATTTGTATATACTATTTTTTCAGGTGACTGTCATCCCCCCCCCCCCGGGTATAGTTTGTGTATTGGGACGGTTATTACTGGGGAAAGCTTCTTGTGTTTTGTTGATATCACTGAGTTGGCAAGATTGGAAAAGATGCTAGAACATCTTGCACAAAAAGATGGAGAGACTTCGACACAGGATTATTCTACAACATCAGAGGAAGAACTCGAATGTGGACCGACAGGGATCCCAAACCATGAACCGAAAACTCAGAGGAAGACGAAGAAGGAATAAAGAAGGTAGTAATAAAGGATGACCATAATGGAGGGAAAAATTATAAGAATTTTTTTAACTAATATCAATGGCTTAAATTCACCAGAGAAGAGAAGGAAGACTTTCAAACAACTTAAGACTCTAGTGGCTGATGTTATTTGTTTACAAGAAACACATATCAGAAGGAAGGATCAACATTATTTGATATGTAAAAACTTGGCTCTACTTTTGTCTGATTATATTTTAAAAAGAGGCATAGTAGTCTATATAAAAGAAGAATTGAAACCTAATTTGGTTTATTTGCCTGAAGATGGTAGATCCTTATTAGTTGAAACTTCTATTGGGAAAAGAAGATTTTGCTAGTAATGATATATGCACCAAATGATCACCAAGAAAAAATCTATAACTGTTTAAATGAGATTCAATGAGATTTTAGCAAGATTTGACTATACTGATATATGTCTGCTGGGAGACTTTAATGCTGTATTCGATCAAGACTTAGACAGGAAAACTAGTAAAAAGATTAAAAACACCAAAGGCCTCCTCCCAAGATCTTTTCTTAAACTGGCTGAAGAATACAAATTGGTTAATGCTTGGAGAGTGAGAAATCCCACGGGAATAGATTATACATTTTATTCTGAGAGTCGTACGTCCTGGTCTAGAATTGATATGTGTTGGATTTCAGCAAGCTTTTTGCAGGAAATAAAAGATGTTGATATTCTTCCTAGGATCACAAACCTCTGTTGTTGAAAATAACTGATATCCTAAAGAAATTTAGATGGAGATTAAATATTCAACTGTTGAATAATAGGCAATTTTTGCAAGATGCACAGAAGGAAATGAAACATTACTTCCAGCAAAATATAAATTCTGAAACACCTATGAGAATTGTTTGGGATGCAAGTAAAGCTTATTTTAGAGGATTGGTGATAAGATTTGCAGCCAAATGGAGATGAGAAAAGAGGCAACATTACCAAGAGATATTGGATGCTTTGGAGAAGAATGAGAAGGGTTTGAAAATGGATCCCTCAAATGTGAACTTAAAACATAATATCAAGATTCTTCAAAATCAAATTAATTTGTTGTTATCGGAAGAAATAGCCAAAAATGTCAAATTTGCCAAACAAAATTACTTTGAACATGCAAATAAATCAGGGCAGTGGTTAGCCTATAAACTTAGAAAGGAAAGTGAAAAGAGACTGATACATTCTCTGTACGATGATGCAAAGAGAGAGAAGATACAAAAGGAAGAATTAAAGGAAATTGTGGAATCTTTATAAGCAACTATATGGGAAAGTGGAAATATCAAGGGAAGATCAAAAACAATATTTACAAAAGCAAGATCTTCCCAAGCTGTCCAAAGAAAGTAAGAGATGCCTTAATGATCCCATTACGATAATGAAAATAACGGAAGCCATACAAAAGCAAAAGTACCAGCAGAATACTACAAAGCTTTAGAAGATGTTATCCTTTTACATTACAAGAATACTACAGTGCTAGAAGAAGCAGTTTTACCTGAATCTTGGATAGAGGCCACTATTTCATTGATCCATAAAGAAGGAACTAATCCAAAGGAAATTAAAAATTACTGGCCAATTTCCCTACTTAATTGTGACTATAAAATATTTGCTTCTATCTTAGCCATGAGATTGAAAAAAGTATTATCAGATATAATACATCAAGATCAAGCAGAATTTCTTCCTAAAAGACAATTGAGGAATAATATTAGAACTGTTTAAAATTTACTAGAATATTATGAAGCACACCCTGAAAAACCTATGGCCATGGTGTTCTTGGATGCTGGAAAAGCCTTTGATAACGTTAGCTGGCAATTTTTTATGGAGCAGATGAAAGAAATGTAATTTGGGACGGACTTCATAAGAGCAATTGAAGCTATGAATAATAAGCAGAAAGCACAGATACTCGTTAATGACGATTTGACAGACACCATCTTGATAGAAAAAGGGACAAGACAGGGCTGTCCCCTTTTGCCATTGCTATTTATTTTAATTTTGGAAGTAATGACAAGAGCCATTACATAGAAAAGATCCCATAATCAAAGATGCCTCGATTAAGGGACATAAGTATAAGTTACAAGCATTTGCTGATGATGTACTATTTATTTTAGAAGATCCTGTAGACTCAATAGAGCAACTAATGTTTTGCATTAAAGAATACGGATCTATGTCTGGGATGAAAGTAAATTATCAGAAGACAAAAGTTATTACCAAGAATATGACATCAACCCAAAAAATGGAATTGATCAACTTAACAGGATTCCAATTAGAGAAGAGAGTAAAATATTTGGGGGTATATCTAACCCCAAAGTGTAGTTCTTTGATGAAAGATAACTACTTGAAATTGCTCCAAGAGATTAAGAAAGATCTAGACAGATAGGGAGGCCTTCAGCTATTGATGATGGGAAGGATTGTGGCTATTAAAATGAATATACTGCCACGAATTATTTTTCTATATCAAACTATTCCTATTTGCATTAATCGATCCTTTTTTGATGAGTTAAATAGAATCATAGAATCAGAATCATAGAGTTGGAAGTGTCCATAAAGACCATCTAGTCCAACCCCCTGCCCAGTGCAGGATCAGCCTAAAGCATCTCTGACAAGTATTCATCCAGCCTCTTCTTGAAAACTGCCAGTGAGGGGGAGCTCACCACCTCCCTAGGCAGTTGATTCCACTTTTGAACTACTCTGACCGTGAAAAAGTTTTTCCTAATATCCAGCTGGTACCTTTGTGTATGTAATTTAAGCCCATTGCTTCGGGTCCTACCCTCTGCTGCCAACTGGAACAGCTCCTTGCCCTCCTCCAAATGACAGCCTTTCAAATATTTAAAGAGAGCAATCATGTCCCCCCTCAACCTCCTCTTCTCCAAACTAAACATTCCCAAGGCCCTCAGCCTTTCCTCGTAAGGCTCATTCTCCAGACCCCTGATAATTTTCGTCGCTGTCCTCTGCACCCTCCCGATTTTGGCCACATCCTTTTTGAAGTGAGGCCTCTAGAACTGCACACAATATCCAGGTGTGGCCTGACCAAGGCAATATAGAGAGGGACTATGACCTCCTGCGATTTCGACTTTATGGCCTCTTTGATACAAGCCAAGATTGAATTGGCCTTTTTTGCCACCGCATCACACTGACTGCTCATATTTAGTTTACAGTCCTCTCTTACCCCAAGATCCCTTTCACATATACTACTGCCCAGAAGTGTATCCCTCATCCAGTATTTGTGCTTCTCATTTTTGTGGCCCAGATGTAATACTGTGCACTTGTCTTTGTTGAATTGCATCCTATTCACAGCTGCCCACTTCTCCAGAGTATTCAGGTCTTGTTGAATTTTAATTCTGTCTTCTTGGGTGTTTGCTACTCCTCCCAGTTTGGTATCATCAGCAAATTTAATGAGCAGCCCTTCCACTCCTTCATCCAGATCATTGATAAAAATATTGAAAAGTACCGGGTCCAAAACTGAGCTCTGCGGCACCCCACTGGACACCTCCCTCCAATCTGATGAAACGCCGTTGACCACCACTCTTTGAGTGCGGTCCTCTAACCAGTTCCCTATCCACTGAACTGTCCTATAGTCCACTCCACAGTCTTCCAGTTTACCCATCAGAATGTCATGGGGGACCTTATCAAAAGCTTTACTGAAATCCAGATAAATCACGTCAACAGAGTTCCCCCGATCCAGTAAGCTGGTCACTCGATCAAAGAAGGAAACCAGGTTGGTCTGGCAAGATCTGTTAGGAACAAAACTGACTTCCCCGGATCACTGATCAGTCCTTCAGATGCTTACAGATTGATCCCTTTAAAATCTGATCTAATATCTTCCCAACAACAGAAGTCAGACTGACCGGCCTGTAGTTTCCCGGGTCATCCTTCTTCCCTTTCTTAAAGATTGGGATAACATTCGCTCTTCTCCAATCTTGTGGCACATCCCCAGTCCTCCAGGAGGCGTTGAAGATGATGGACAGGAGTTCTGCAAGTTCTCTAGAAAGTTCTTTCAGCACTCTTGGGTGCACCCCGTCCGGCCCAGGGGATTTGTATTCATCCAGTGCAGCCAGATGCCTCTCCACAACCTCTATGTCAATTAGCCACTCAGGTGTCCTGCCACATTTTCTACTATCTCTAGATGTGCCTGAGTTCTTCAGGAAGAAAACAGAGGCAAAAAAGTCATTAAGCCTGTCTGCTTTTTCTCTGTCCTGCATCAGAGTTTCTCCATCTACTCCCAACAGCGGTCCAATTGCCTCTTTTCCCCTGCGTTTGCTTCTCACATATCTGTAGAAGTTTTTCTTATTGTAGCGAGACCTCCTGCCCAGACCCAGCTCGTACTGAGCTTTGGCCTCTCTGATGGCTGATCTGCAGTACCTAGTAACCCTCATATACTCCTCTTAAATAAAGCAATATCTAAATTTATCTGACAAGGAAAAAAGCCAAGAATTAAGTTGAAAGCACTGCAAGACTTCAAAGAAAATGCTGGATTTGCTTTGCTGGACTGGAAAACTTATTATAGAGCGTGTTGTTTGGTTTGGATGAGGGAGTGGATCCTACTTGAAAACCAAAGACTTTTGTCCCTTGAAGGACATGATTTAAAGTTATGGGAAAGTGACTGGACATAAATATTTTAAAAATCAATTGATAAGAAAGTCTCTCTTTATAGTATGGGAAAGCTTTACCATTAATATATTCTAAAACGCCACAATGGGTCTCACAGCTTGAAGCCATTTCACAACCAAACCTATTCTCAGTAGATAAAATTTATAGATATAAAGACCTTCTAGATGATAAAGGATGTTTAAAAAAGAAGGGGGAACTGCTGAGACAAGGTATTGACTGGTGGTTGAGAGCTCAAATTGAATCTAGGTATCTTAAAGATAGAAAATCTAGTGGCTTTTATTTAGAAGAAACTACCTGTGAAAAACTGTTATGTGCTTCTAATCAAAAGTTGATTAAGAAAATGTATGTGTTCTTAATGCAAATGAAAATGGAAACTAAAGTGGTAAAAGAATGTATGACTAAATGGTCACAAAACTTAGGTTATAACATCGACTTAGCACAGTGGAGTAAATTGTGGAGAGTGAATATTAAAATAACTAAATCAGTCACTTTTAAAGAGAACCTGTATAAGATGTTTTATAAATGGTATTTAACACCAGATAGATTAACCAAAATGTTTAAGAACATGTCTGATAGTTGGAAATGCGAAAAGCATACAGGGACATTTTATCACATGTGGTGGACCTGTCAAATTATACAAAAATTTTGGATAATGGTACATACATTAGTCCAGACAGTCTTACAGGTGTCAATACCTTTTAAACCAGAGTTATTTCTGCTGAACTTTATTTTGGATGAACTTAGTAAAGATCAGAAATATTTTATAATACATGTAGTAGCAGCTATAATCCTATTAGCTTATTTTTGGAAGCGTCATACAATTCCTACCCAAGAAGAAATAGTGGGGAAGATTATGGAGAGTGCAGAAATGGACAAATTAACTTCCATACTGAAAGAGCAAATGGAAGAGGATTTTGCTGGGCCAGGACTTTATTTTATGACTGGCTAAGAAATAAGCATAAAGACATGAATATGTTAATGATATAATGGCTTTGTTATATCTTTTATATCTTTTAAAATCATCACAGATTACCTATATGTAATATCAAATGATATGTGGAGTAAGGTTGCAAGCCAATTAAGCAGCATTTTGGTTGAATTCCCCTTTCCCCCCCCTTCTTTCCTACCCTTCCCTGTTTTGATCCTCTTTAAACCTAATAAAATATATATGAAAAAGAACATCTTGCTCAAAAGATTTACCTCTTTAAATGTATTTTAGTATGTTTTATAAATGTATGTGTGTTCATACCGCCCAATTTCCCTGCTCAATCATGATTATAAATTATTTACATCAATTTTGGTTAGACGTTTAAACTCATTTATCACTGACTATATCCATGTAAATCAAGCAGGCTTTATACCTAAAAGAGAAATCACGGACAATATTTACAAAACTTTTAATTTGATTGAATACTGTAAAAACAACAAACTAGAAGCTTTGTTTTTATCTTTAGATATTCAAAAAGCATTTGATTCGGTCGAAAATAATTATTTGGACAGTACCCTCCGATTTTTGGGTTTTGGAGAAAAATTTTTAAACTCAATTGGAGCTATTTATTCACAGCCCACAGCCAACATCAAACTTAATGGCCTACAATCAGAAAGGATCGTAATCAATAGAGGCACCAGACAAGGTTGCCCACTGTCACCAATACTCTTTGCAATAGCATTGGAACCCTTTGCAATAGCCCTGAGAGAAAATATACTTATTGAAGGAATCTCCATTAAAGACTCCTCCTTTAAAATATCACTCTTTGCTGACGATATGTTAATTTACTTAGGTAATCCAATAACCTCTTTAAAACAACTTCATCCTCTGCTCTCTAAATTTGGTGCTGTATCGGGCCTGGTTGTTAACCAATCAAAATCACAAATTCTCCCTATTAATTTGGCAAAAAGTACTGAAAATCAAATATATAAACTATATAAATACCAATGGGCCACAAATCATTTAACTTATCTAGGTATTAATATTTCTTCTGAGCTAAAAGATCTTGTTAAATTAAATCACCAAAGAATAGTGAATCAAATAAAAGTAGACATCATTAACTGGAATAAATTAAAACTCAACTGGTTTGATAGATATCATTTGATAAAGGCATTTATATTACCCAAATTTCTTTTTGTATTAAGGGCAATTCCAGTAACAATACCCGTAACACAAATTACTTAATGGCAAACTATGTTCAATAGGTTCTTGTGGCAAAATAAACACCCAAGAATCTCATACCCCACTTTGAGACGGAAAACTGTAGATGGTGGTTTTAATTACCCAGATCTTAATTTATATCAAGCAGCAATAAGATTACTAAATCTATTACAACGCATAACTACATAATAGTCCGGAATGGGTCATCCTCTCCCACTCTTTGTTGGCTAAATTTTCCTTCAATGATTTAATATGGAATAAATAAATAGACCCCAAAGTATTAACAATAAAATGTTTTTGCTATCAATCCTGCAGGTATGGGACAAGTATAAGGACAAAATTGTTCCAGGAAAATCTAGATTTTCTTCTTTTATTAATCAGTCATGGTTTCTCCCAGGCCAAGACCCATCATTTACTTTAATGTTACAACAAGCTGAGACAACTAGACTAACCGACATAGCCTCAAACTTAGGCCTTTTGGGGAAAGCGGAACTAGAAGATAAATTAAATCAAAAATTGCTTTGGTTTAGATATTTGCAGCTTAAAAATATGGCTGATCAAATAGATCTGAAAACAATAATGAAAACTCCCTTGTCAGAGTTTGAACAGGTTATACACTCATATACATCACAGAAAAAAGGAATGATATCTATAATTTATACTATCTTACTGAATACACTGAATAAAAAACAATTACCCTGTCAATCCAGCTGGGCCAAAGACTGCAACGTAGATCAGTCCTTAAGGACGTGGAAGAAGATATGGACCTCAGATATATCTAAATCAAATGTTATTCAAACCAAGTTGCAAACATTTAAGATCATCCATAGATGGTACCTCACACCGAAGAAACTATCTCACATTTTTCCATCAGCATCCCCACAATGTTGGAAAAAATGTGAAGAGTTGGGCCCGTTTGCCCATTGTTGGTGGGAATGCAAATTTATAAAAAAAATTTGGGAGGAGGTCATTAACGCAATTAGAGAAATCACAGGGTATGGAGTGCCTCTAGATCCAAAAATTATCTTTCTAAGTCAATGGGATGACTTAGCTATTCCAAAGATCAGAAAAGAGCTTATTGCGACACTTTTTGTTGTGGCAAAGAATGAGATTGCGCTGGAATGGAAAAAAGAAAAAGCACCCACTGTAGATTCTTGGTTTGAAAAAATTTGGAATCATTTTATACTGGAAAAAACTTATAATGATCTTTATTTAGCGGAACAGTTTCCTGCAAGCTCTAAATTTATGGAAAAATGGCTACCGTTCTTTGAATATGTTGATAAGTACAATATCCAACCCAAATCAAAAATACTTCAAGCAATAACTTAGTCTGAAGGTTTTATACTGTAATTTTAAAAGAACTGACGATCAGTATATCTTTGTTTCCTTCTTTTCGATTCTCCTCCTGTATCAAAATAGTTGTGTGTGTTTTTTTTACATTATTCAGCTGTAAGATGTTTGTTGTTGGTTTGTATGTTATACTTGTTTAATTTTAATAAAAATAATTTAAATAAATAAATAACTGTATGTGTAACTAATCCCAGACTTCCTTTCTAAAGAAATTAATAGTTCATTCATTCATTCAATTTATACCCTGCCCTCCCTGTGAATGGACTCAGGGCAGCTTACAATATATAATATACATTAAAACATCATAAAAGCTAGGAGCTAGGAGAAGGAACCCCCCTTTGACACTGATGTTGTGCAATGCCAGGTCCATAAATAACAAGACTGCTACATTGCAAGACTTTTTTGCAGTGAGCAATATGGACCTGGTATGCGTGACCGAAACCTGGGTGAGGGAGGGCGAAACGGTTGCCCTGGGAGAACTGAACCCCCCCCCAGGGTATTCGGTCCTTCATCAGTCCCGAATAGGAGGCCGGGGGGAGGGGTGGCAATCCTCACTCGAGAGTCTTTCTCCTTCAAGCCGCTCCCCACCCCTGAGATCTCTGGCATTGAATGTGTAGGCCTGGTGTGGGGTGCTGAGGAGAGTTTGGCCATCTGTCTGGTGTACCGTCTGCCTAGCGCACCAGCAGATACCCTGTTGCGCCTGCTAGAGGTGGTAGCGGGGTGGGCCTTAGAGTTCTCCAGAGTGTTGGTCTTGGGGGACTTCAACGTCCACACTGAAGATGCCTCCTCTGCGCAGGCTGCGGACCTAGTAGCTTCCATGGCAGCACTGGGACTCTCCCAATTTGTATCGACCCACACACACAGAGCGGGCCACACGCTAGACTTGATCTTCGGGATGGGTCTTGATGTGGATCTAGAGGCAATAGAACCAGTGCCATGGTCAGACCACACAGTTTTGAGGGCTTGACTGGAGATGCCACCCTCCCCTCGCAAGGGTGGTGAGCTGATTTATGCTCGCCCGTGGAGACTTATGGATCCAATTGGTTTCCAGAATGCTCTGCAGGATCCTATGCTCCACGGTGGTTCGTTAGATGAGCTGGTGGAGGACTGGCAATGCCGGCTCTCCAAAGCCATCGATGAAATTGCTCCCCGTCGCCCTCTTTGCCCCCGTGTAAGACGGGCACCCTGGTATACAGAGGAGCTTCTAGAAAAGAAGTGGGAGCTAAGACAGCTTGAGCGAGTGTGGCGGCGATCTCGCGACAAAGAGGCAAGATCATCTTATAGGACGTTTATGAAAGCCTATGAGATGGCGGTGAAGGCTGTGAAGAAGGAGTTTTATACAGCCTCCATCGCATCAGCTAGCTCACGCCCAGCAAAATTGTTCAATGTGGTTCGATCACTAGTCTCCCTCCCAGGGGGAGACTGCTAAATTCAGAATTCGGACATCAGCTGTGAGGCTTTGGGGAGCTTTTTTGCTGAAAAATTTTTTGTCTCTCCGCCGTGACCTGCCAGCCACAGTTGATACAGTGAAGGAACTAGAGACCCCTTGGCCGTCTTTAGGGTCAATATTTGATCAGTTCAGTCCACTCTCGGGGGAAGAGATTAACAGGACCCTGCAATCTGTTAGGCCTACCACGTGCCCCCTGGACCCATGCCCATCGTGGCTGGTAAAGGCCAGTGCCGATGGTCTGCGGTCCTCATTGGAGGCCTTTGTTAACACATCCTTGGGCACGGGAGTTTTCCCCGGGCCACTAAAGGAAGCCGTGGTGAGACCGCTCCTGAAAAGACCATCACTGGACCCCACTGACCTGGTCAATTATTGCCCAGTCTCGAACCTCCCGTTTCTGGGAAAGGTGATTGAGCAGGCGGCAGTGGGACAGATACAGGGTTTTCTGAACGATGTCTCAGCCCTAGATCCCTTTCAGTCCAGGTTCCGGCCAGGACATGGGACGGAGACGCTGCTGGTCGCCCTCACAGACAACCTTTGCAGACCTCTGGATCGAGGTGGTTCAGTGCTGCTGATATTCCTGGATTTGTCAGCAGCATTTGACACAGTCGATTACGATCTTCTGACTCACCGCCTCACCGATGTGGGGATACGAGGGACTGCCTTACAGTGGCTTGTCTCTTTTCTCCACAGTCGGGGACAGAGGGTGGCACTTGGGGAGAAATTGTCACCCCGTCACCCATTGGTGTGTGGGGTCCCACAGGGGGTAATACTCTCCCCTTTACTGTTTAACATCTATATGCGCCCCCTTGCCCAGCTGGTGCGAAGTTTTGGGCTTGGGTGCCATCAATATGCAGATGACACCGAGCTGTATCTGATGATGGAAGGCCGGGAGTCGACTGAAACTGAACCTAACAAAGCCGGAGGTCCTATACTTGAGCCATGGGGGACTGGATTCGGGACTCCGGCTCCCGACCCTCAATGGGGCACAGCTTGTGCCTGTTCCAAGGGTTAGGAGCCTGGGGGTGATCCTAGATGCCTCCCTGAAAATGGAGGCACAGGTCACAGTGGTTGTCAGGTCTTCTTTTTTCCATCTCGGCAGACCAGACAACTTGTCCCTTATCTGTCTACTTGTGACTTAACTACAGTGATCCAGGCAACGGTCATCTCTAGGTTGGATTACTGTAACGCGCGGGCCTACCCTTGTGCCTGACCCGAAGATTACAGCTGGTGCAAAATGCAGCGGCGCGCATCATTATGAAAGCACTGAATAGGGTGCATATTACACCAATATTGCGCGAACTGCATTGGTTGCCAGTGGAGTATCGGATCAGGTTCAAGGTTTTGGTATTGACCTATAAGGCCCTGTGCGGACTGGGGCCAGTGTATCTGAGGGACCGTCTCCCCCCTTATATTCCCCAGAGGACCCTCCAATCAGGAGAAAAGAAATTACTATCAGTCCCTGGCTTCAAGGAGGCCCGCCTGGCCTCGACTAGAGCAAGAGCTTTCTCAGTCTTGGCTCCTACCTGGTGGAACACTGTCTACCGAGACCAGGGCCCAGCAGGATTTACTATCTTTCCGCCGGGCCTGTAAGACAGAGTTGTTCCGCCAGGCTTGTGGCTGAGGCTGGGCCTCCACTGGCTGGAGGATATAACATCTACTCCCCTCCCTATGAGAGCTGTCCACCACTGTTCTGAGGCTGCTGCCATGTTTCAGTTGCACTGCTGCACTTTCTGTAATCGCCACTAAAAAAAAAAAAAAAAAGAGTGCTGCTATTTTTAATATCTTTATACAATGCTTTTAATGTTTTATGATAATGTTTAATGAAATGTTTTAAATGTTTTTAATGCTGTTATCCGCCCTGAGCCTGCTTGCGGGGAGGGCGGAATATAAATATGATAAAATAAATAAATAAATAAATAAACTAATTTAACAAACCAAACATATAACGTGAATCTGCACCTGACAGAGCTTCAGGTAATCGTTGCATGATGCAACTGCATGGGAAGTTGGACTCTGTCCACATGGTGAAAAGAATCTTATTACATGCTTCTTCATCAGCAATGGATAGGTAGAAAAATCCTCTGAATGTTCTCCCAGTGGAATTATTGCATCAAACTTAGCTAGTTTTTCAAGCTTTTTGGTAGTAATGTTCACTTTGCAAGGAAGTCTATTTTATGCAACATCTCCCCTCATGAAAATGAAGTGTTTTAGTTACTCCATGTGGACTGTGCTGAAACGAATGACTTACAATGAAAGAGTAACTAAGATCTAGAATGGAATTGAAAGCAAAATCATAGCCACATCTCCGTATCCTCCCAGTTACATTCCAATTTTTATATTGTCACAGCTTTCATTTCCTTAATATGCAAGTTATTTATTTATTTTTAACTTCCTTTATACCCCACCTTTCTCCCCAGTGAGGACCCAAAATGGCTGATATCCTTCTCTCCTCCTTCCCCCCGCCCCTCACAACAAACCCTGTGAGGTAGGTTGAAGTGTGTTATGGGCCCAAGATTACCCATTGGCAGAGTGGGGGTTCAAACTTGGGTTGCCCAGATCCTAGTCCACCACTCCAGCTGCTATGCTACACTAGCATTGAATGCTGGATGCCTATAAATGCTGCTTAAATCTTTGATCAAGGACAAACACTCTTCAATGTGCACTTTGATGTAGCAGCATGCCAGACCATTTTGCTTGTTCTACAGGGCCAGATCTGTGTGCAAGGGGGGCAAGATGAGCCTCTGAGGCACTGCTGCACCTCTGGGATGCAACTTCTTCCCATTGTATCTGGCCAAATACAGCCCTTGACTCTTCTCTCAACTTTTGTTGGCTGGCACACCAACATCTTTATAGATGGCAGGAGTTTCTTGGCACTCAGGCCAGAACATTGCCTACCTGTCGCTTATACAGGTTGTTAGCCATAAAGCATTAAGGATGGTACCTCCATATTAGGAGAGGATCCCTGTGATTACAAAATGTTAAAGGTGACTATCCACGTAATCAAGTGGACAATGTGAACCTTGTATATAATTGTATACAAGGTTGTATATAATTTTATATTAGGATATCCCATATGTATCTTGACTGAAAAGGCACTTGCTTTTATATTTCTGCTGAAGTTATATTGTAAGCTATCTTTAAAAGGTCAAATGTATAAAATGTATTCTATGCCTGGAGAAACATTTCTTTATAAACCCCTTTTGTTATGACTGACAGTAGCCAGAGCAGCTGCAGAACTTTTTGGCTCCTGCCTCATTGTCTTATGAACCATTAATTAAACGAAGCCTGTTCCTAAAAAGGGAACAAAAAATTCCCAAAACCATATGTGAAATGTTGGTGATTAAATGAATATTTGGGAGATGAATAATTTAGTTTGTTTGCTGGTCTGTTCAGCACGCTTTTCCTTCCTACTGCAGGGCAACCTGAGCAGAATTTTGATCAGTTTATTTCCTTGCAGTATCACAAACATCACTGACTAACCCCATATGGCATTTTTAATGGAAGAGAGAAACAATATTAGATACCTCTGCTTTTTTTACTACTGTGTTCAAATGAACACAATGATGAATTAGCTTGGGAAAGAAAGGAGATGACTAGCAATTCTGGGCAGGATTAGTAAGAAGACCATGCTGTGTTAGAATCACATATACACACTCTTACTGTCCTAGTCCAGTAGTTAACCTGATTCCCACAAAATCAAACCTAGGCTTGCCCCTCTAGATGCAAATAGTTGAGACACTGGAGAGCCACAATCCTGTTATGTTAAACTTCTCTAAATAGCAGCCTTAGGGGCCCAATTTGGATTAAGATCATGAGATAAAAGGGAGAACTTTTCCTGCATGTTTTCACTACTAACACAAATAAGAATGTTGGGAGAAAATGTTCACAAGGAGAGGGATTAAAAATTCCTCTCTTGCGTAGCACTTCTCCCAATTCAAATCTCTCCCTCCTTTCCACTACTATTAGAGATGTTTAAGGAGATGGTCGATCTGGTCATGGATTTCCAGCATCTTGTCTATTAAAATATTTTTCCTAACTTTCCTCCTGGCTGAAGGCAGTTTACAGTCATAATCAAAATACTGTAAGTTAAAACCAAAATAATATAACAAACTCCAAATACTTCTCCCCTGCGAAGATGCCTGCCATTCACAGCCCATCAAAAGATGTGGCAAATAATCAGTGCTTGCAGCATCTTCTAAAGATCTCTGATGAGGGGTTATCCCATGCCTCTTCAGGGAGCCCATTCTGCAGAGTGGGAGCCACAATGGAAAAGGCCTGGGTTCTGGTTGATGCAGGCGTGCTGCTCTGATTGTTGGAACAGCCAGCAGGTGGCAGCCTGAAAACGGTAGTTTGTTACAAAGGAACAGATTCAGCCTAAGTGTACAACTTACACACTTTTGAGGTGGGACTGTGGCTTAATGACAGCTCATCTACTTAGCATACACAAGGTCCCAGATTCGATCCCCAGCATCTCCAGTTAAGTCAGCTACTTGATGTGAGATCCCTTGACCTGAGATGCTGCCTATCTGAATAAAGAATATTGTCCTTGATGGGCCAGTGATCCATCTCAATATGAGGTGGTGTCATTTGTCATGTGTTTATGAGTATATAGGGAACTGCAATCTTACGCTTTTCTACGTCATCTGGCAAGTTTGAAGGCTGCCAGATCCATCATCTAACAGTGTAATCTGTCCCAGCCTGTAATTGTTGGAAAGATCAGTAAACTTTATCCCCAATGTATCTATTTTGCATCTAAATAGTTTGGATGTCATTACTGCTTGTTAATGTTTTTTCATGTATATTTGATACTGTGAGTTTAAATGCAGCTTTCTGAGGAGCTTTATGTGGAGGAAAAAAGAGTGTTGGTTGTGACCAGATGTATAAGTTTTTTAATAGAATTTTTATTAAAAGATTTTTCCAAGTAAATAAATAACATCAAAGAAAAGAAAAGAAAAGGGAAAGAAAGAGGAAAGAAAGAAGATAGAAAAAAGGAGATAAAAGGAGAAAAAGAAAAAAACGAGATTAGGAATAAGTACCAATTTTCTCTGTGAAAAGATATACACATATTCAATAGTATAGTATAACTTGACTCTTAATTAACCCTTAATTATTAAAGTTAATTAATTGACCCTTAATTAAGTGACTATCTTTCCTTCCCTCCTTTCCCTCTAAAACATATTTCCTTAAACCTTAGTCTTGAAATGCGCAAACGAGCATAAAGCATTCTCGCTGCTGTTGTCATATATAGAAAAAGAGTACCATGAGTAACTTCTAACTGAGATATAAGTTTATGGTAACATAAGGAGGAGCTGAATTGAAGGTCCAAAGGCAAAGGTTAGAAAAAACAAATAAAACAAGCAAAATCATTACACCCAGGATTTCTGGATTTTGAGAACATGAATATTATGGGGGAAAGCTTCTCTTCATCTAGTCAGGCAACACAGGTAATAACAATAACTACAGTTATATATTGCCCTTCTAGACAGACTAGTGCCCCACTCAGAAAGGTGAATGAGGTCAGTGTTATTATTATTCCCACAGTACAGCTAGGGAGCTGGGGTTGAGAGAAGTGGCTTACCCAAGGCCACCTACTGAGCTCATGGTAGTAGTGGGATTTAAACCAACAGAGTGCTGATTCTCAGCCCAACCACTTAACGTCTGTGCTACAGCAGTAAGAAGTAACAATTTTACTCCAACATATCAATAACAATAGCAACAACAACAATCTGGCAATAGAAACCACCCAACTATGGATGAAGAATACAACAGTAGTCCCCATTGTCATCAGGGCACTGGGAACTATTTCAAAAACTTTTGCAACTTATATGGAAAAACTGCAGCTTTCTGACAACACCTACAGAACTGCAAAAGTCGGTGTTACTTTGAACAACGTACATATTGACCCGATACCTGGCTGATACTTAAGTCTCTGGTGAAAACTTGAATCAGCTTAGCAAGGCCAATCAATGATAACATGCAATCTTTATTTATTATTGATTTTGTTGCATGTAATTCGAATAATAATAATAATAACTGCACTTATATACTGCTCTTCTAGGCAGATTAGTGCCTCACAGAGCGGTGAACAAGTTAGTGTTATTATTACCCCCACAATACAGCTGGAGAGCTGGGGCTGAGAGGAGTGGCTTACCCAAGGCCACCTACTGAGCTCATGGCAGTAGTAGGATTTAAACCAGTAGAGTGCTAATTTGCAGCCGAACCACTTAACCACTGTGCTATACAGTGAATGTGACGGAGTCATTTTAATCTCATGTTTAATATATCAGATAGTTATTGGAAAAGCTGATCCAGCTGCTTATGAGTGCATCTGTGGGGGCAGATTAAATATTTTCAAAATTCAAGATACCTGTGTTACAGGTTCCCTTATATGAGAAGAACTAAGCTTTTGTTTGGCATTTGTTTGAAGTTTATAAAGTATACTAGATGATAGTTTGCTTGTTCTTACCAGTAATGTGAAGTGGAAGCATCTCCTGCTATCTATTTTACAAACTGATAAATGGGATTTAAGTGAATCAGTAACTGATGTTGAAATAGTAAGGAGTCCAGTAGCACCTTAAAGATGAATCAACTTTATTGTAGCATAAGCTTTAAAGAATTACAGTTCTGTTCATCAGATTCTACAATAAAGCTGGTTAGTCTTTAAGGTGCTACTGGACTCCTTACTATTTTGCTACTACAGACTAACACGGCTAACTCCTCTGGATCTATCATGTTGAAATAGAATTAGTAATTTAAGACTTTAATATTTTGGAAGCGTATGTGAATTATAGATCACTATCTCCTATTTCTTTACAGTGTTTAATTAGCAGCTTTTCTGTGCCTTTTGGCTTGTGGTGTTGAACAATAGTGCTTTCCACATGCACATTTACATCAGGTTTTCTGGATATTTGATTCTTGAGGATTGGATTTGCTTTGGTCCTCTGCACTTGAGGGAGTCAAACCAAAATGGTGTCTTTTTTTTTTTTTTTTGCTACACTAGAAAAATGTTCTGTTTCTGTCATGGGCTTTCTGGGAAACATGTCAGTTTCTTTAGTTGATTGGCTGAGGTCAGGGCAGAGGAAACCTGCAAGGTTTTTTTTTAAGGCACCAACATTGCAATGTTATTAAAAAAAAAATTAAATACCAAAAAAGAATGGACCAAAAAGTACAGGAAGCATACAGGGGAACTTTAAAATATCAAGGATTCAATACAGAATTTTTGTGTTAGCTGTCTTGCAGTGCTTTTTCTCCTTATCAGTTGCAAGATGGTTTTTTTTTAAAGGCACCATTGCAATACTGCTGTTTTAAAAAAATTAAAGAAAATTCTAGATTGGTTGAACAGCAACCAATCAGGAAACAGAAAGATAAAGGGATGGACGTAAGGCAAGGTCAGAGCCGCGCCTCACACTGAACAAAGCACTACACTTCAAAACAGCTGTGGTTTGACATCATTAAAAAAAATCAGTGTATGTGTACCAGGAGAAAAGCTGCAGAAAAGCCAGGGAAAGAATTGGGGTATTTTGACCATGCGTGCAGGAGTCTGGAGAGAAATCGATGCAGTATAGGGCCAGAAACGATAACGTCTGTGCAGAAAAGGCCAACAACACAGTTTATACTCAAACTGGTGACTGTTTCAAGTGGGTAGCAGTGTTGGTCTATTTCACTGAGGGCTGCATTAGCACAGCAGTGTGTGAGATGCTTCTTTCCTTTGGCTACTTCCTATGACACAGTGACAATGCTTGGAAGACTGGAATCACATGTGCAGGGGGAGTTGTTCAGTCAAGGGAAGGCGGGAGGATCTATACCATTGGCTCTGCCCCCATGAGGTTCTGGGTTTCCAGATGTTACTGTGACTGGGAAAATATACAGGGAAGCAGTCCCTCATGTGCCATACAAAGAGCCTTTGAATATCAGATCTCTGTAAAATACTGGGGAGGATCATACTGCTGTCATCCTGCTCCAAACTCTAAAGTGCTTCACACTTTGCTCAATGGCCTGATAGGATAGGGATAGTTTCCCTCTCAATTATGATACTCATTTTGAATGGGGCATGCATTTTTCTGATAAATTTTTACAGATTCATGGTTGCAATTTTGTCTGCTGCTGCCAGTGGCAAGCAATTTAATTAGTAATTTGAGCTTTCATTTACATACTGTGCTAGAGACCTAAATGGACTGTTAAAAGGGAATATGTGGGGGGAAACCCTGCAATACAGTTTCCTGTTTATATATGGCTCTGTAAGATTTTTTTTAAGGGAGAGAGAAATATTGATTTCACTTGTTCAGTTCTTGAGCTGGAGACATAAATAATTTTAATATAATTAAAAGTGGTTGTAAGTGGTTTGAGAGAGGCACTGCATTCCATGCATTCTTTATGCACGTTTCTTTTGTTTCATTGTTACTAGTGGTCAAAGTACACGAAATGTACTTACATGAATGTATATGCTGTAAGCAGCGAACCTTCTTTCCAGTCACCTTGAAACCTCTGGGGAAAATGGTCTTCTGTCTCTAGAATTATGAAAGTGGTATAGAATGTTCAGAGATTTAGCTCTTATAAAGCATACTTGCAAAACGAAGGGAAAGAAGAGTTTTCCGTTGATTTTCATGCCAGATCATTTCTTTCTCACACATACATACAATCAGGAAACAAGCTGGATATATATTAGAGTTGATGCTTTTGGAAATGAGTGTCAAATATTTACAGTTGCCATTCTGTCATTTTTTAGGAACATGGGCAAAAAAATTGTAGCAATCAGCTAAGTTCTTATATGACTAGCTTGCCAAAATGAAGGATTAAAAGATTAATGATTTTGCCACTCAACTTTGCTGGCATTACCTGTTACTAAACTTTGACACTTTCGTGTCAACTAAAAAGATGAAACTAGAGCATCTTAGAAATTTAACATCTGATAAAACTGAGCAACATTAACCTCTTTTTGAAAGCAATGAAGACTGCTGGCTGATTCCTGTCCTTTACAAATGTGACATCACTTGTTAAACAGGGACATCTGAGACAATTGAATGTAGCCATAGGGGGTCACAGTGAATATGGGCATTTGTAGGCTTCGTTTCAGCAAAAATTAAATGACCTGGATTTTAGGGGCATACAGCAGCAACTGTGAACTACTCTGTGGGCTACTCCTGCGATGAAAGTGACTTCCAGATGTTTTTTTTTTGCTTCCAGCTGCAAGAGTTAATTCCGAATTTCTGCATGGCATCATTGCCCATTTGTTGTCTTGTGATTTTGCTGTGGTTTCTCTTTGCTTTCTCAGTCCACCTTTCATCCAGTGTTTCCTGATGATTCTTAGCTGAAATATGTTTGCCTTCTGTATGGAAAGTGTACTGTGCCATCCTGGCACAGTGTCATTTCTCCTGCCGTGTTCCCCCACTGCCACCATTTCCTCTTCCTCACCAACGTAAATTCTCAAGGCCCAATTTTAAAAGCCTTGTTGGATATCAACATTCAGACGAGCTCATTTGACAAGTAGTGCAGCAATCCCCTGAGGTTTTGCCATTGCTTCTGCCAGTTCATCTGAAGAACACCTGAAGAAGGGACACCTTATGAGGCTATAAGAAGATGATGTATTGAATGTGTTAGAGCTTTAAGAGTACTTTGAAATGTATTAAAGAATATTGAAATGTATTAAAGTTAATTTTTGCAGTTTTGGTGCATCTCTTCTTGGCCATGTATATTTCTGGAACATATAAGCAGCTATTTTGTGAAGGAACAATGGGCCTGTTTCCACATGTACCAGCATAGCGCTAATCTCTCACAACAAGGGTGTCTTCCTGGCACAATTTCTGACGTTATCATGCCACAAAAATGGGACAGTGGCACAATGACTTCAGAAATCGCGCCAGGAAGACGCCTTCATTGCGAGAGATTAGCGCTATGCCAGTACGTGTGGAAACGGCCCCAGTGTCTAGGTGTAAGGCTTTATAATGCCATATGCTATTTAAAGCGTAGTGAAAGAGCACATATAGGACTGAAGTGAAGTGGAGGAGATAAGGGTATTATTTTTTGCAGACATTTCTGGTAAAACTGAAAAGTGCCTTCTCTTTGGGTGATTTGGTTATAACTACAAAAGTGCTGTAAAGTGTTTGCTGATTGAGGTGGCATTGCCCTTACTGACATTATTACATAAGCAAATTGTATCATATATGTACTGTCGGACTATTACCCATTTACTAAATGATCCTCAATTGGCTGGAGATGCCCATAGGTCTGTTTCCAGGAAGGAGACCCAGCAATTTTAGGGGAGAGGTAGTACTGAAATATCAGCATAGAGGGAAAATAATGTTGTCCGCTGGCGTCAGTTTTGTCTGTTAAATGAAAGAAAAAAATCTTATCTCGAGGAGGAGACTGGAGGCACAAAATTGCATGTGAAATCTCAAACTACCAATATTTGAAGACAGAAATCTCTTACTTTCTCAGTTTAATATTTTAGCCCTAGTGCCTTATAAGAGATATAACCAGATCTAGCAATGTAGAGATGGAAGGAAGGTGACATTCCTAAGGACTGTGTTCCAGTACCCTTCATTAATCCTAATCCACAAGAACTAGAGGCTTTGGATTATCCAAGATGGAAGCAGTTGTTACACGATAAACATTAGTCTGTGAATTTTCCCTCAGTCATTGTCCCATGGGTTCTGCCAGAGAAGTTAATGATGGTTTAATTCTGTCTGATCTGTTAGTACCATGCTCTTTTTCTTCATTATTTTTACACCATTAGCAATCCATGTACAAAATTCAAATCAGGATTTAGCAGTTTTGTTGTTAGTAAATATTATGTAGGCCTCACACAAACAACTTGCATGTAAATTTGTATTTCTGCTTATAACAGAAACTGTTGATTCACTCTCATTATTTTTATAATGCATAGGAAATAGCCCGTCACCTTCGTCCTGACACACTCCGTGCTACCTATGGCAAAAACAAGATCCAGAATGCTGTCCACTGCACAGATCTTCCAGAAGATGGCCTTTTGGAAGTAAGGCTTTGTGATACATCTTTAGATTATAGTGTTGTTGTTTTATAAGTTGGTGGGAAACTTTTCTAAGCAAAATCAGACTTAAAGGCTTGGATCCTAAGTTAAGTGAGCACCAAAGCTCTCATGGAAAGGACTCAAACAGGATAGGGAATTCTTGTCAAAATGGACACCCCCTTGTGACAGATAAAAATTTTGCTGGAATTTATCAAACAAGTGTTCAGAAAAGAATTCTGAACACTGGCAATTACTAAAAGTATTCTTAGTCAAAGTTTTTATCTCCAAACTGTTACAGAGCTTCAAAGTAAATTAGTTCTTGGTAGTATCATTTGAAAGGAGTACTGTGTGGATAGCCACTTTGTTTCCCTGCCCAGCTTTTGCAGTGACTGTAGTGAAGCAAACAAATATTCGAGATTGTTTGTTCTAAGAACAAAGTGTGATTTAATATGCTACTATGAATCTTTTAAATGTGGAGTAGTCATATGTCAAATCACAAACATCTTGAGCTTTTGCTCTGTGTTCCTTTTAATAATGTACGCATGAGGTGTTGACTTTCTGTGATTCACTCGACCATGGATGTACCTTTAATGGTGGATGAGCTCTTTATGTATCAGTTACTTCTCATATAGTAATTAGGCCTTCCCCTGCACTGCCAGTGGATGTCTTACCAGTGTCACATAAATAATGAAATGAAACACACAATGCTATCTTGAAATTTTCTGGTGTAAGCTGAAAATTATTTGAGATCCTATTGCTTGACTGCAGACCTAGTACCCTCCACCTCTGTGACCTTTAGAGGGTATAGTGAGTACACTGGCAAGTATATCATTCATATGGACAGTTCTTTCTATCTAAGTAACTTAGGGTTGGATCCAAAGGTGTCTTTTGGTTCAGAGAGGACTCCTTCCATGAATGGGAAGACTCCTGTTGTGAAACAAAGATTTCTCCTGAAGTTTTATGGTTTCAACTTTTCAGTGCTGTGTCAATTTTTATTAAATTTATGTCAGTTTTAACCTTTCAATTATAAGTAGAAATGTTCCATCACCCATTACTTTGCCTCATGTTCTACTTGCTGGTTGTGAATAAGGACCTAACTATACTCCCAAGTTGTTTGGCTGTTAGCAAATAGCTCGACCCTGTTCAATTGGTTACTTTTGAATTATTAATACAGTGCACTTAGCAGTATGTCCCATAAAGATGTGTCATCTCTGCTCAGCAGCCAATCATATAAACAAACAGTAAGGAAATTAATTGATAAGCCAATTATTATTTATTTACATACTCCACCTCTCTCTCCAATGGAGATTCAAAGCAGTTTACATTGTTTTCCTCTTGTCTGTTTGATCCTCACAACGACCCTGTGAAGTAGGTTAGGCTGAGAGAATGTGACCAGCCCAAGTTCATCTGGCGAGCTTCCATAGCAGAGCAGGGATTCAAATCTGGGTTTCTCAGATCCTAGTCCAACCCTCTAACCACATAGTTTAAAAAAAAATCTTGCCACATTGCAGTTTGCTTAATGTCAATGGTAATATGGACTTATTTAACACATGTATCCTATTGCACAGCCTTGTGGGGAGTCATAATACCCCCTTCATACACATTTGATTTAATTGCTGAACATGACCATCCATGATCTCGGGGGATTTCACTCATTGCACTGATGCAAAAACAGCTTGCAAGGCAGAAGGAAATGAAACTGAAACACTACAGCTATTGTACAGCCATAAAGCTGTTTGGCAGCTGCTCAAGATCAACTGATGGGAGGAGATCTGAGGCCTGGCTCATAACTGATGGCAGCTGTCAAACTTGCTGTGTTCACCTGCTAAACCTGTTCACTGCAAAATTCATGGCATACCTAATCATAAATCTGTGCTCAGCATTTTTCATTATACACTTGGCCTAACTATTTTTAAGGCATACTAGGTTTGCTCCTTACATAATATTGGAGTTTATTGGCTCTTTTTATAAGAGAATTTACATGGCTTCCTCCAAGGCCTAGTAAGCAACTGTGATAGTGGTAACTATCAAAATTTGAACACTTGGCAGGAGATGAAGAAAATCATAGAAAAGGATTGGAGCGTACGGTAGAAGTATAAGCTTGAAAAGACTCTCCATGCCTCCCAGCACTAATTTTCACAAGAGAAGCAGTAGTCTGGGTTTTCAGACCAGTGTAATGCTTTTTGAGATAAACAGCAAGCTAATTTTTATTATTACATTATAATATATAATGAAATAATTATACAACTCACCACAATGCAGAATCTGTGGGAGCCCTGAGCTTGTTTTCCTGCAACTAGACGGTCCCATCTGGGGGGTGATAGGAGACAGTGACACCCAAAGTGTGTTGCTTATGTCCCGTCTACTCTGTGATCTCGTTTTGGTTGCTGTCACTGCAGAAAACACTGCTTCACAAAGACAGGATGTTGGAAATGGAAGCAGGGTTTTCAATGCTTTTGTGGCAATCTCAGGATATTCCATCTTGACTTTAATCCAGAATGTATGGAGATTTGAAGTTGTCTCAAACATACTTTTAAGGCCACCGTCATTTGCAATCTCAAGCAGTTGATCCTCTTCTAGCATGGACAAAGTCGATTCACCTGGCTTATTCACAATTGGGTCACAAATCCATTCCTTCCCATTTCAGGGGTCTTTTTTAGTTGGGAAGTAATGCTCAAACTGTTTTGAAAGCTGAGATAGGTGATCATGCACCAGCTGGGAGAAAGCAGGCCCTGGCTCAGTCTCTTTCAAAATCTTTGCTGAGGTTTGAAACATGTCAAAAATCCCAGTGTTCACTCTGCGCCCCCATAATTCCAGTTTGGCTTTGAATGCAGCCACTTTATCTGCCAACTTGAACTCAGTTGTCATTCTCCCTTGAAGTGACAAATTGAGTTCATTGAGCAGGTTGAATATGTCACACAAGTAAGCAAGTTTTGTGACCCATTGTGTGTCACTGAAATGTGCTGCCAGTGGTGACTGTTTTTCTAAAAGAAATCTCTGGAGCAGCTCTCGTAACTCAGATAATGTGGCCATGAATCTACCTTTAGAAAGCCATCTCACTTCTGTATATAAGAGAAGACGTGTGTGCTCTGCTCCCATCTCCTCACAGAGCTGCACAAACAGACGTGAGTTAAGGGCATGTACAGTCTTCTGCTGTCTCATCATTGGGTATTTCCCCCTTTTCAAAGAAGCTCTTCAGTGACGTTTGTTTTTTACTCATTTTGGCTATGGTTAGCAGCAGGCTCAGGCAGGCAGCGGCGCAGGCAGGCAGCAGCGGTGGGTGGCGGCAGACACAGTATAAGGCCAGTACTTGTCAGAGAGGGCAGCAGCAGCCAGCAGGCAGCCACAGCACACAGAACCGCTTAGCAGCCACACCGCCACAAGGTCTAAATGTTTTAGCGCAACTGTGCTGGCAGGAGAGCAGCGGCCATGCCACCAGAGGAGAGGAAGAGGCAGGCAGAGGCAGACTGGGACAGATGGCAGGCGATGCTCAGGGTGGCTGGCTGCCCAGCGGGCCCGGTGGTGACAGGAGGAGGCAGAGGCAGACTGGGGCAGGTGGCGTTCAGGGCGGCTGGCAGCCCGGTGGATTTGGCAGTGACCCGGCACACAAAGGCATGAGGGCAGAGCAGGGCAGCAGCAGCAGCTCCAGTGAGCACAGCCACACCGACCACAGCACGAGGTAGCAACTGCGTGTGTGCTGGCTGGGAGCAGGAGGAGAGACCCAGAGGCATGATGGGAGTCAGCCAGGCCACGTGCACAGTACGCTGCTGCCTCCGCTGAGGGGCAGCACGAGCATCCAGGGCCAGAAAGCAGCCAGCAAAAGTATTTCTATTTCTAATATTTCTAAAGAAAAGTGCATGGGCGGCCAGGTGAGGTGCAGGCGAGGCACGGCCGCCCCTCCCAAGACAGCGACCACCTACCTCGCCTGCTCCCTGGAGCCGGCTCTGCGCTCGCCTGCCACTCATCTCCTGTGCAGCCCAGTTGCTAACAGGCCACAGACTGGTACCAGTCTGCGGCCCGGGGATTGGGGACCCCTGCTATAGAGTTTCACAGTTTGCATTAGCACCAAGATCAGATTCAAGGCTTCTCCGAATGGCGTGTCCTTATGACCGGTAGAATTGCTTGTACAGTTTATTTTAATTTTTCTAACTGTGATGCTGGATGTAACTGTTTTTAGATGAAGCATGTGTTTATTATCTTGTGACACCCTATGGCTAATGACAATAAATCTACTACTACTACTACTACTACTACTACTACTACTACTACTACTACTACTACTACTACACTTCCTCAAGTGATGTCATTGCACCCGGCAGTATGCATTCTCCTGTGCTTCATGAGGGCCAAAATTGATGTTATCGCACCTGCTGGGAGTGTGCGCACACTTTGTACATGTGCAAGGAGGATGAAAAAGTAAATGCCAGGTCTCCCTCCTTTCTGCCAGAAGAGTAAGGGGACCTGGCAACCCTCTCCCCATGCCACATGGCAAACTGCTTTTGAAATGGAGGGAAGCTTCATAAGCAGTTTTTGAGAGAACACAGAGGCCAGCTGTTCAAAGAAAACAAAATCAAAAATCCCACTGGGCTGATATAAACCCTCACGTGACTCCAAGCCCTTGAGATCAGCAGTTACACATTATTAAATACAAATTTCAAATATGTTTGCATTGATGACAGCTGGCAAGAGTTTTTTTAAAGATAATGTTACCACTTTCAGCCTTTGAGTTTTATTCTTTGTAATTAGTTCTCCCAGCACACTATTAAATTATCATAAAAAGGGAGGAAATGTAAAATTACAGAACAGCAATGTATTAAGAAGTGTTTTTTTATTTTACCAAACATAGTACTATGATTTATTTCGTATAAAAGTGTGTAAATAAATAACTCAGCAAAGCATAAGGCAGCCGGAAGCATACATTTTCCTTCTCTTTAATTTGTGTTGCATTCTGAACAAAGTTCTCTTAGGTGATGTTACATATTAACTTCTGAGCTACTATGCAACCAGTCTTTGGCAACGTAGAATTAATTCTTAATTTTCTCAGGAGGTTCTGATTTGTGAAGCCTTGCCTAAGACAGTCACCTGAAGTAACAGTGACCCCTGTTGTCATGGGCTCTTCCTTCATACCACATTTCCTCTGTCAAAGAACGTTTAAATTATTAATAAAGAGACCCATTGTTTCTCTCAGTTACATGGTGCTTTTGTAGCACAGCCATTCATTTGCAGCCCATACTAAGTGGCATAATCTCATGTATGGTGGCTTTAAATTTTGATTGAAAATGGGGGGGGATTGTATTTTTATTATAACTTATTTCTACATTTGTAGGTAATAAATAAAGGGCAAATCTTCATTGCAGTTCACTTCCATAGATATACCAGCAGCCAGAATGGTATTAACTGGATGCAGGAAAAATACAAAATGTTTAAATATAAAATCATGGATATTGACAATATGGTAAATGACTTAATAATCAAAGCTAACCAAATTAATAAGCAAAGAAATGATCATGCTAAGAAGCTTTATTTTCCACAAGTCAGAAAGTTTTCTTTGACTATTAGCATAGGAAGTTTCGGTTAACAGGTTGATTTATACAGTTGCACAATATCATTGTAACTTAGAGATATTCTCCGGAGGTCCTAGGAGTGGGGCAGTCCTTACTTTTGGGATATAGCTCCTCCTCTCCGAAGGCAGGGTCAGTGAGCTGATTTTGATCCCAGAGGGGAGGGGCTTGTCCCTGGAATCACCAGTCTTTCTGGCCCTGCCATCTGCGCAGGATGTCTTCAGCAACATTCTGCAGAGCACAGCGATACCAGTGAAGAAGAAACTGCCAGAGATGAGCCAGGAGTGGTGGTGCATGCCTGGGAAGTGACGTCATCACGTGCCCCCCCCCCCCCGGAGCGCGCCCATGCTCCACAGGGGCTTGGATCGGGGCCGCTGCGGAGGGCGGAAGCACTCCTGCCCTCCGCAGCGGCCCAAAACAGGCCCGATCCACAGCAAAACAGGCTCGTTTTGAGCCGCTGTGGAGCGCAGGAGTGCTCCCGTGCTCCACAGCTGCCCTAGTCTGGGCCAAACTGGGCTGATCCAGGCAGCTGCTGCGCATGGGAGCGTGCAGCACCACAGGGGAGCGCAAACAGAAGGTGCGCCCCCCCCGCCAGCCAGGTAAGTGGGGCGGGGTGTGAGGGGTGGGGGCATGGTATCCCTAACCTGGACCCATCAGGCAAGAATGCCAGGAACATTTTCTGCTGGTGGTATGTCAGCTAAGGCAGGCCTAGCGTCCTTCCAGGCCTCAAAGGGCACAAGCCTGCAGCCTAGACTTGCCCAACTCCCAGGCCTACTCCCGGGCGTCTCAAGAGACTAGTAAAAGGGAGAAGGTCTGGGGTTTGCATCCACCAGGCAAGGAAGCCTGAAGTGAGTTGCTGTAATGTTGTGGTTAAGTGCTGGGCCATGAATCATTACCCTGCTGGTACAAGTCCCTTACTTGTTTGAACTCGGTGGCTGACCGTGGGTAAAAGTCTCAATTACCTAGCGGTTCTGGGGGAATAATGATGATTCTGATCTTATCACAGCCCCTGACTTGGTTAGTTCAGGCAAGCCAGATCTCATCAGATCTCAGTACCTCAGCAGAGTTGGCCTTGATTAGCAATTGGTTAGCAATTGGATGGGAGACCTCCAAAAAAAGACCATTGTTGCAGAGGAAACTATGACTGGATGACATTTTCCACCACTAAGGGGAAAGAAATTACATACCCCCTACTTACATAATTGTAGCCATAGTTACTGTTTAACAAACGAACTGGCATGGCCCAGGATGGAAATAAGGAATTCAAAGAGGTCCTAAAGGCACACCAATAAATAGTCTAGCGGCTAGACTCTCAGATGCTCTCAAACAAATTACAAACCTCAAAGGTTATATTTATATATTTAATATATTTTGTAATTTTTTGTATTTTTAATTCATACAAAAGTGCAAGTGCTCAAATGTGATAAATATTCTACAATAAATATCTAAAATCTACAACTAATATATATTAATAAATAATCATAAATATTCATAAATATTCATCAAGCGTCCAATCCTTTCAGTCCATTTTGAATAATCAGTTCCAATTTCCAGAGTTGTAAACTGTATTTTCTTTGTTCTTGTTCTGTTTCAAAGCTGTTAATATCTGTGTGGAGCTTGAAAGCTATGAATATCTGTGTGGAGTATCCTCAGATGACAACATTGCCTAATGGTTACAGCTGAAACGCTCCAAAACTGGGCTATGAAAGCCTGTATTAGCTTGTTCTTTGTGCTATTTCAAAGCTGTAATATCTGTTTGAAGTTTCAAAACTGTTCATATCCATATGGAATATCTTCAAACGGCAACATTGCCTAGTGGTTACAGCTGAAACCATCCAAACATTGGGCTGTAAGAGCCTGACGGGTGTTGCCAGCCTACTTTCTCATTTCGACAATGTCTTTTTCAAAGGCTCAAATCAACATACAAATCACTCTAACATCACCACACTCATTTCCTGGAAAATGAAGGAGCCGACGGACCATTGCCATCAGGGATTCCCTTCCAGTAGTTTCTCATACTTGTAGAAGTTTAAGAGGGAAACTGGGAAAACTAACTACTCTTACTTACCTCCCCCCCCCCAGTTTTATACATTAGTTCCAGGGGCTATTAAGAAGATCAAGCTGCCATTGGTGGATGATCTGGTAACCAGCCTGCAGTCTAATCCTGTGCTGCCCATTGACAAGGATGGACTACCTAGGATTCCAGCCTCAGGTGGTTTGAACTGACTATGCACAGAAAATTGGAAGTTTTCAGCTACATCCTTTTATTTATTTATTTAATCGCATTTCTAGACCGCCCTCCCCGTCAGACGGGCTCAGGGAGGTTTAACAGCAGCTTAAAACAAAAACATTATAAAAACATTAAAACATCATATCAAACAATTAAAATTGGCGGGTATAAAATATTAAAATACAGCATTGTCTTGCATGGGTGGTGGAAGGTCTTCAGTGGTATGGCCGGCGAGAGGACAGCCTAGCCCCCACCAAATGCCTGGTGGAACATCTCTGTCTTGCAGGCCCAGCGGAAAGATAACAAATCCTGCCGGGCCCTAGTTTCCTCAGACAGAGAGTTCCACCAGGTCGGAGCCAGAACTGAGAAGACCCTGGTTCTGGTAGAGGCCAGGCGGACCTCCCTGGGGCCAGGGACCGTCAGCAAGTTCTTAGTAGCTGATCGAAGCAACCTCCGGGGAACATATGGGGAGAGGCGGTCCCGAAGGTATGCTGGGCCCAGTCTGCATAGGGCTTTATAGGTCAACACCAAAACCTTGAACCGGACCCGGTACTCAACCAGTAACCAGTGCAGCTGACGGACGATAGGTGTTATATGAGCCATGATTGGTGCTCTGGCAACCACCCGTGCAGAGCATTGGCAACAGCTCCACTCATTCCTAGAGTCATATTCTCTTGGGTCTCAGATTTGGCTGCAGTGAGCATCGAACTCCTTTAAAGAGCAAGGGTCAAAACTAAAAAAATAGCCCCAGCAGTATTCTATGCTGTGGTCAACAATAACCATGATTTTCAGGCAACCAGGCACAATACTTAGCTTAGGAATTGGAACGTGGACCATTTGCCCCAAAGCCAAAGTAACCGCAGTTCCTTTTAAAGGTATCAACTTGTCTGGAGAAACCTAGGCCACCTGGTCCCTTTTCCTCTAGATCCAAAGGAATTTGGTCAAATAAAATAGATGCCTAGGGACAAGAAGGTTAGAATGGAAAGGCTAAAATGACTGCCATTCAGAAGGGAGATTGTCTGGCTTCCATTGATCTCTCAGTGGCACTTTCAACATTGGGCCCTTTCCTTTGAGCTGAAAATGCCACTTCTGGGGTTCATCAGAATCCTAGTGGCACTGATAGCATGGCTAGGCCACGGAGAGTGGCTCCTTTCCCATATTCCAATGACATCTTGACCGCTGCACTTCAGAGATGCCTGTTGCCATACCATGGGGCGTTAGATCACAAGAAGTCCAAGATAGTTGAATTGCCAGAGATCCTCAAACAGGAAAGCAACCAGTGGCTGTATCTCATTCAGTCCCACGATGGTGTCATACTCAGGGAACCAGAGAGGACAGTGAGGACCATGGACACGCCTTTGGGGATGGGGATCCCACACCCAAGGAAGAATGGCATAGGGCATCTGGCTGAAGGGCAAATGATCAACAGGGTAAACCTTTTGGAATGCAGAGCCATCAGACACGGTATGGTGGAATCTCAGAATCTTCCCACAGGTCACTATAGGTTTATACAGAAGAAAATTCTGAGGCGGACTGGCTAAGCCAGAGATTGTTGAACCAGGCAGAATGGATGCTATATCCAGAGAGATTCCCCAACTGGTCTACCACAGTTTTTGACAAGGCGCAAGAAGAAGAAACCCTCAAACCATAGGGATAGATGATGTGAGCAGCAAGCTGCCTTCACACATCCTGTATGTCTTCCACAGTACAGCTATTGCACAGAGCTGTTCAGAAGATCACACAGTAAAGTGCAGAAGTGATGCTAATAGCAACCTTCAGGTCCAGAAAGACACGGTTTCAAAACCTGAAGAATCTTTCAAGCATGGATCCCTGGCACCTCCGCTGAAGGAGGGCCCATTGATGCAGGGATCAATATGACACCCCTGACCAGCTCTGACAAGCCTCACAGTGTGGAGGTCGAACACAAACAACTAACAAGTCGAGAAGGCATGATTGGTACTATGCCAACCTCCAGGAAGAGTTCCACAGAATATATAAAAAATTCCTGCCAAGTTCCCAGAAGAGTGCATGGATAGAGTTATGTAACCTTTGGGGGCTAATTAGGGAGTTTCTTTCTTTCAAGAGGGGTTGAAGAAAAGTCTTAATACTAGCACCCTTAGACAACAGGTAGTGACCATCCTAACGATTAGAAGTTCTAGGAAGGGACATTCCCTTATATATTATCTTCATGGCAATGGATTCTAAAAGGGGACCTCATTGTCAAATGTTCCAAGGATTCCTTGGTTTTTTCCCTCGTGAAATCTTAATCTGGTTTTGAGAGAGTTACACAAAAGATGCCTTGAGCCTATGACCTCATGTCCCCTAAAGGAACTGGCCTTTTAAAGCTATCTTTCAGATGAGAATAAAATCAGCTAGACAAGTGTCAGAATGGCACTAGCGGTAGATAGACATCCATGCCCTTTCCTCCAAGATGGTAGAGCAAGTTATGAACAAAATAACTTTCTTCCAAAGGTTAACTCCATGTTTTCATAGGTTAGGAGAGATAGTACTTCCCTCCTTCTAACCTAATCCAAAGCACAGGAAAAGAAAAAAAAACCTCACTACCTTGATATACATAGAGATGTGAGATTCCCCTTGGGCTGGACTAAACAGTTTTTCACAAGTCTGGGATGTTTGCAGGAAGTCCTCCTTGGGACACAGTGTGTCCTTTTCTTGGCTAAGTAGGTAAAGCAGAGGGTGCATCATTCTAGCATGTCAAGCCAGAGGTCTGGGGATGCCCATGTATGTCAAGGCACACTCACTAAGGGAAACAGCCACACAGGCAGCCTATAAATCCCTTTAGTCATTAGAAACTATTGATAAGGTGGTCACATGGAAATCAGTATATTCTTTCATCAAGAAATATAGGATAGATAAGTTGTCCTCCCCAGAGACAACCTTCAAGCAGGAGGGTACTACAATACACCCTCTAGGCCTGGAAGACGGACTACCCACCCTGGGGCACAATGCTCTTGTATGTCCCAAAAGTAAGGATTGCCCCACTCCTAGGACCACCAGAGAATGGAAGATTTGTATTCACTTACTGTGAAGCTTCCTTTCTCAGTGGTCCAGGAGTGGGGCAGTCCTTCCCACCAGAGTTTCTTGCAGGGCGGTTTCTAGGATTGTATGAAGAGTTAGGACGATAGTCTTCCTCCCAGTGGATTCAAGGGAGGGACCTTTCTATTTATTTAAAAATAATTGAGGGGAGTTATTATTTTCCCGCTTGGTATTGTGATGGGGAGTCAGGACTTGGGAATAAACTGGTGATTCCAGGGACAAGCCCCTCCCCTCCAAGTCAAAATCAGCTGACTGACCCTGCCTTCAGAGAGGAGGAGCTATATCCCAAAAGTAAGGACTGCCCCACTCCTGGACCACCGAGAAAGGAAGCTTCACGGTAAATGAATACAAATCTTCCATTCTTGCACAATTTTAATTACTTCTGTCTGGTTTCCACATCAACTGTGAATTTTATATGAATTATGAATATAGTAACTAACACTATGAATTTTTTTTTGTTCTTTATTAAAGTAAATCTAAGAATGAAAGTAGTGTAGATATGTATATTTTGGATATTGGCTATAATGAATTATTTTATTGATCCTTTTTCTTTTTTATTAATAACAGAAATGTAATGTTTTGCACTTAAAGAGTTTGGATTTTATTTCTGCTTGCTGATGTGGGGTTTAAAAATTGTTGCTATGAGTTTAAATGTAGGCCTCAGAGGAAAGAAGGAGGGGCTGAATACAGTGTGATCTGATTGGATAGTAGCTGTACCCTAGAGCAGTGGTCCCCAACCTTTTTGGCACTAGAGACTGGTTTCATGGAAGACAATTTTTCCACGGACTGGGGAAGGGGGAATGGTTTCGGGATGATACAATTGTGTAGTTTATTTCTATTATTACATTATAATATATTATGAAATAATTATACAACTCACCACAATGCAGAATCAGTGGGAGCTCTGAGCTTGTTTTCCTGCAACTAGACGGTCCCATCTGGGGGTGATAGGAGACAGTGACACCCGAAATGTGTTGCTTATTTCCAGTCTACTCCGTGATCTCATTTTGGTTGCAGAGGCAGATGGGCAGGCGGCGCTCAGGGTGGCTGGCTGCCCGTGACCTGGCACACAAACGTGCAAGGGAAGGGCAGGGGAGGGCAGCAGCAGCTGCTCCAGCAAGCACAGCTACACCAACCACAGCACGAGGCAGAAACTGCACATGTTCCGGCTGGTAGTGGGAGGAGACGCCCAGAGGCATGATGGGAGTCAGCCGGGGCGCATGTGCAGTACACTATGGCCTCCGCTGTGGGGCAGTGGGAGCATCCAGGGCCAGAAAGCAGCTGGCAAGTAAGTGATATTTCTAATGAAAAGTGCAGGGCTGGCCAGGCAAGGCGCAGGCAAAGTGTGGCCACCCCTCCCAAGACAGTGACCGCCTACCTTGCCTGCTCCCTGGAGCTGGCTCTGTGCTTGCCCACCACTCACCTCCTATGCAGCCCGGTTGCTAACAGGCCATGGACCAGTATCGGTCCACAGTCCAGGACCCCTGCCCTAGAGGGTGGAGTAAACTGCAGTTTTTAGTTAGTGTACTTAAAGTGTTCATTTGGGTTCAGTCATGCAATATGTGCTGTTGGTGTGTGTGTCTCAGAGAAAGGATTCTGGTCAAAAGAGGCAAACTGTTTGAAAGCCCCAAAAGGGGACTCATTCTACCATATTCAGTGAACCTGTGTGGTGTTCTGAGAAATTCTAAGTCAGGCAAACTGTGTGTGGGTCAGTCTGTGTACATCTGAGAGAGAGATTAACGTATCTAAGTCAGGCAAGCTGTGTGGAAAGGCCTGAGTGAATCTATGTTGATTCTGTTAGTGAACACCAGTGTGGAAAACTTCTCTGTGTGACTGAGTCTGTGACTATTCCTTTGAGAAAATATAATTAGGTTTTTTAAATTTTCATTTTATATAATTAGTTTTTAAACCACTAAGCTTAAAAACTATTCTGAAACCAATATGCTCATCAAAACTCTGCAACCATCATGTTTATTATGTGCTTATAAATAAATTCTACTTTTGTTTAAGAAAAAAGATCCTGATGGTTGTTGTGGGTTTTCCGGTCTGTATTGCCGTGGTCTTGGCATTGCCAAGATCACGGCATTGCCAAGACCACAGCAATACAGCCCGGAAAACCCACAGCAACCATCGTTCTCCGGCCGTGAAAGCTTTCGACAATACAAAAAAGATCCTTTTTACTTTGCAGCCACTCTCATGTGCTGATCATTCAGTCAAATTGGTATTTGACTCCATCTAAGCTTAAATCAGTTTTTAAAACTGCTAGCCCATATTGTTGGAGGAAATGTAAAATGAAAGGAACTCCTATCATATCTGATATTGGTTTCATATCATATCTGGTGGGAATGCCCAATTATTCAAGTCTTTTGGAGCGCAATTTATGAGGAGATTATAAGGATTGTTAAGGTCTCTTTTCCTTATAACGTTAAAGTGATATTAATTGATATTTGGAATGATTGTAGGTTGATAAAAGAATATATAACTTTGATTTCAATATTATTGGCAGCTGCAAGGATATTAATAGCTAAACACTGGAAACCGGATACACTACCTAATGAAGATGCAATGGTACAATAAAATATGGGAGATGTATGTAATGAGTAGAATAACCAACAATTCCTTTTTTGAGGAAAATGTTATAAATATATGGAAAGCTAGTCATGAAGAGGGATGGAATATGGTACTAGAATATCTAAAGTGTAATAATGTTATCCCAAATAGGAAGGATTATGATGTGTTTTTGAATTAATTGAATTTAAAAATTTGTAATTTCTCCTTTGCTTTTAATTTTTTAATTTTAAGTTTTTTAAGATATTATGGGTATTGGAATATTGTACATTTTGTGTGTTTTGTTTTGGTTAATCAATACAAGTTTAAAACAAACAAACAAAAACAAACCAAAGTAATCTATAACAAGTCCTATATTACCAGTTAAACTGAGGAAGTCTAAGGCATAAACCTTTGGTGGCAGCAAATACCTTTTGTGGGAGCAATATAGAGCCCTGTGGCATGTCATAGTCAATAGCCATGCAGCAAAGCAGTAGTCTCCAAAGACTGTCTTCTGCAGCCTTATTATGAAGAAGAATTGGAGTCATTCCAAAGCAATGCCTTCTAAACCCATCCCAGCAGGACAAAAAAATATCATGATCAATAGAATGAAAAAGTCACTGAGAGGTCCAGGAGACCATGTAGTGACATACACCCTCTTGTGGGCTGCCCAGCCTAGATACTATAATCAGGGTGATTAGGGTATTTTCTATTCTGTAGCCAACCTGGAAGCCAGATTAAAGAGATTCAGATAATTCATTTCATCCAGAAACCATGGGGTGGATATCAAGAGCTTTTATTATCTAATAAAATTATTTGTGAAACCAAATGATTGACGCACAAGTCTTTTATATTCTGCTATACTTTGTGCTGGTGGCCCAAGAAGCCAAGAAGCAGCATTGTTCTATTCTTTTGGGGTCCTCCTCCCAAATGTGAAATTGGATTCCACTCTCATGCACCAATGGATAACTTGCTAAGAAGTACTGCTGGTCTGGCCTGAACATCACTTTCTATAGGGGGTGCCTGCAGCCCCCTATATCTTAAATCCTTATCTCAAATCCTTTGTGATGCACAGTGCGGAGTATGTGTGTGCGCATGCGCATATGCTCTCATAGAATCATAGGGATGGAAGTATGCATGCATACTTATTCTATCACATCATACAGGGCACATAGCTTTCTTGTATCTCAAGCACCCTACACAAAGTGAGAGATCATTTGTGCTTCCACATGCACATTTCTTGAAGAGAAGCAAATGGCCAGGGGGATTTGTGGTCAGCTCTTCTTTTACCTAAAGTCTCTAGAAAGTGGCCTGGCCCTGAGTAAATTTTTGCTTCTCAACAGGTTAAGGGAGTTGGTTAGTTCTTGTTTGTTTTTAAATTAACAGTACTTCAGGAATGTGAAGTCCTTGGAATAACAACTTGGTTGCAAGCCTGATTCAGTGTGATAAAGTGCCCAAGTGATTTGTTAGAGATAGCAATTGCTGAATTGCAGGCATATCTCCAGCTGTTACAGAGTGAATATAGCTGGTCTTGGGGTGAAAATGAGTGATGTAGCTTTTTTTCTGATAATATAGCTCCTGCATGAGTCACAGATGACTGGCAATTTACCACCTCCAGTGTGGCTGGCATGAAAGTGTGTGTGTGGAGGTCCCCAAGTAGGCCATATATTTGCAGGGCAATAGGGTTGATCTCCCTTTTAGGGTTTATATGATACACGTGTAGAGTGATCTTAATAATACAGATTCCTGTTAGGTTGATATGCAGCCCCTGCTCAGTTCATGCGTGTTCTTATCTGCGATTGATTGCTTTCCCACAATATAACTGAATGCTACTGAAGCCTAGCGTGCATACATAGAAACAATTAGCACCAAAACCTACTATGGAAGCACTCTTACTGCACATCTCATTCATAAACTCATCTTCAGAGAATCATGCTGAGTGGGGAAAAAACTGGATTTGCATAGTGCTGATGGGTGGGTCTCTGTAGCATGTAACAATTTCCCTCCTCCTTAGAACAAAAGGCTGTGCATAGCACTCTTAGGCTGGCCTGTGTCATATAGCCACCTGCCCTCTCCTTTTGGAACAGATTTCAGAGTTTAAATTATTTTTAAAAATTAATAAAACATCTCACATATGTTAGATGGACAGGGAAAGGCATAATATTGTTCATCTACAGTCTTCCTGTGCAGTCCCACATGGGACTGCGCACATGCAGGCCTGCCGAATTCGGAGATTTCCAAAGCTCAAAAACACCAGGGGGCGCTCTTGCCTCCTAGCGCGCGTGCACAGCTGCTTTTCCTGCCAAAAACGGCCCTTAGAGGTGGAGCGCCCCCCACATACCCTCAGTTTCTCTTTTGCCGCTGATAGTAGAAGTTTCCAGCTCTTCTCATCGTTGCAATGTCGGAAACAGCTCTCTTCAAGTGATGCGAAACCTGCGATAGAAAGATGACGAGGTCAGATGGCCATTTGAGCTGCTTGTATTGTTTAGGGGAAACCCATAACACTCAAACTTGCAAGCACTGCCGTGCCTTTACATCTAAGGCCAGGGCAGAACGAGCGGGTCATCTACAAGCCTCCCTCTGGAACCGCGTGTCATGAGTCAGCCCCAGCCCCGGCTGGCCACCTTACCTATTGCTTCAGAGTCCTCCTCAGAAGATGAGCAGGAAGGGCCAGAAGGGTCTTCTCTAGAGCCAGAAGCCCCTGCAGAAGCTATTGGAGAGGAAGAGCAGTCAGAAACCACTGCTGCTGCTCCAGGAGGAATTCAGCAAGAACAGCCTGGAGCTTCTGCAGAGACTGTCAGGGATGAGGAACAGCCAGAAACCTCCACAGAGGCTGTAAGAGACAAAGACTCCCACAGGGCAAAAGCGAAACCTGAGCACCTGGGGCCAGCTGAAAGGAGGAAGCATAGAGATAAGTCAGCTCTGTTGGATAGGCGAAGGAGCGCCCGTTTACAGGCGCAACACCGAACTGAATTGTTAGAGAGAGAGGCAACAGCTGTTCCTCATTAGGACAGCATAAAAGGAAGACGCCGAGGAAACCAAGCGTGGAAGCAACTCAGCTCGCCACTCCCTGCTACCAGAGCTCTACGCCTGGACGCTCTTGCCCTGCCTTGTGCCCTGCCCTGCTGTTGGATTGGATTTTGACCCCGGCCTGCTTTCTGACTACTCTTCTGCCTGCTCCTCTCTCTGACTGACATATTGGCTCTGACACCTGACCTGACTCCTGGACTACTGACTTCCTGCCTGTTGTGTTCTGCCCTGCAGTACCAGTGGGCCTCCTGCCTGCTGAGCCCAGCCCTGTGCGCGACACCGCGCTATGGCGGCCACAGACTTTCCGGCAACGGCACCACCATCTGCGTCATCCAATTCTACTTCTCGACCTGGCCCTGAATCGACGGGTTCGAAGACTCCACATTTCCATCCCTCTCCGAGCCACTCGGAACCGAGACCCATGGAGCCGCTTACCACCTCGACGTGGAGCTCATCGGAACCAGCTGTCTCCGATCGGAGACCTTCGGTTCCAAATACCCCTCGGAGTCAACCACCCTCGACTTCAGCTGCAGTCTCAGCTTCCCCTCGAAGAACTCCTGACCCGAAGGTCCCTTGGAGTCAAACACCTTTGGTTCCAAGGGCTACTCCGACTTCTTCACAGGAGGCTCCTTCCTCGGTTCCGAAGCCTTCAGATCCACTCCCGGCGTCGTGCCCAGCAGGATCCAACCTAGAGAAGAAATGAAAGAAGCGGAAACATTCATTGAAGCACAACAAAGCTGTGTTGGAAAGCATGCTTTCCGCTTCCCCTTCGATCCCTACGGACACGGTCGGTTCCAATCCTCCAGATAAAAGGCATAGAAGGTCAGGAGACCATTCCTTATCTCGGAGCCCTCTTCAGAGAGCGAACCAGGATGAGGATGTAATATTGGTTGAGAAGCCTCCCACTCTATCGGGGCAACCTAGGTCAACCTCACACAAGTCTTGGTCACCTGTGTCACCTGGGAGCCGATGGGGCCATTCCAGACACCGACACAGCCCCTGTTCATACAGAAGCCAGTCCAGAGACAAACTTTTCAGTGATGATCCAGCCATCTCCTACCATCATAGAGAGGACTCTTCCTTTTTGGATCGCCCCTACTGGAGGGAGTCTAGGTCTCCTTCTATGCGTTATTATTCGTATGATGGGTCAAGACGGACCCCGCACCCATCTGACGTGGAGTTTGCAAAGAGTGTCCATGCTCGGTACAGTACCTCCCCTCTGTTAGAGTCTCCTGATAGGGAAATTGGTCCTGTGGAGGAAGCATCATTACTGACGATTTTAGGGCATATAATGAACTACTCCAATGCATAGCCAAGGCACTGGAGATAGAGGTGACGTCTACGGAGACTAAATTTACTGACAAAATACAGCACTTATACTCGGGTTCCATGCCCACCGTCGCTTTCCCCCTGATTGACAGTTTTGTGGACCTCTGGAAGGGATTGAATTTGAAGCCTGCATCTGCCCCGGCTACCAACAGGAAGGTAGAGACTCTCTATCATACATAAGATGACCTTTGCCCGTTCCACTCAGCTCACCCTCCTCCATCGTCGTTGGTGACTGAGGAAATGCAGGCAAAACCTAAACAAAGGTCACTATCAGTTCCAGCAGATAAGGGTAGTAGAAAAATAGATGCAATGGGAAGGAAGTTCTATACTTTGGCTGCCTTCGGTGTGAAAGTGGCAAATTATGCCGCAATGATGGCCGCTTATCAGCTTCTGCTATGGAAGAAGGTGGCGACCTTCATCCCCAAGCTCCCAGAGGATCAGAAGATCTTCCTCAGGGTTATACAGGAGGAGGCGGTCCGCCTTTCCCACCACCAGATTAATGCTAGCAGAAGTATGGCAGACACTTCTGCTATATCATTACTCTCTGCAGTGGTCTTGCATCACTGTGCGTGGCTAAGAACAACAGCACTCCTGGCTGACACCAGAAATAGAGTGGAGGACCTCCTGTTTGAGGGGACCATGCTATTCTCCAAAAAAACAGATGAATACCTCTCCAAGAAGAGGACAGACCATCTGACTGCTCGATCATATGGAGTCCTCCATCAATCTCAGCAACATTCGGCTAGACTGTATTACAGGTCTTTTCAGAGGGGCCATCAACAGAGATACCAGCCATACCAGAAGTATGCCTACCAGCCTCATAGGCCTTACCAAAGCCCGCAGCCATCGTTTTCCAGACGAAGGCAGAATCAAAGAAATAAGCCTGGCTCTCATCAGCAACAGGCCAAGGAACAGCCCCAGATGCACAAGCAATTCTGACAATTACAGAGCCCTGACCCGTTATTCGGGATCAGGTTGAGTGCATACTGGAATGAATGGTGTTATGTTACTTTCGATGTTTGGGTTACCTGTATAGTTCAATGTGGTTATAAAATTGAGTTTATGAAGTTACCTTATTTATGGCTCCCTGTCTTTACTTCCGAGCCTCCACAAGCTAGGGTTTTGTCAGAACTCTCTGCCCTTTTAGATAAAGGGGCCATTGAGGAAGTAATGGATAAATCCTCCTGGTTGGGGTTTTACTCTAACTTACTTATGGTTGAGAAAAAGGATGGAGGTCTTCGACCCATCCTAGACCTCAGAAACCTGAATAAACTTATTAGGGTTCGTAAATTTAAAATAGTTACCTTACAAGTGGTTTTAACGTTGTTACCCCTACATTCCTGGTTTGCAGTTGTAGATTTGAAGGATGCTTACTTTCATATTTCAATTTTCTCAGAACATAAAAAATTCTTTCATTTTACGTGTGACCAACGTGTATTCCTGTACAGGGTTTTATCCTTTGGGCTGGCTACTGCCCCAAGAGTTTTTACAAAATGTATGGCAGTAGTAGTGGCACATTTGAGATTCCAAGGATGCTGTAGTTTCCCATACTTAGATGATTGGCTGCTCGTGGGTACATCAGAAGAGGTTAATAGCCAGGTTTCCCTCGCCTTGTCGCTTTACCTGTTGCCAAGTGGGCCCCCTCTCCTGCTTTAAGGCCTGCCATGGACTGTGTTAAAGTTTCCTGCATTGCTGTTTCACGGCTACACAAAGATTGCACTGCACGTGTGTTCTGGTACACGTGTCAGTTTCCTGTCTGCTGTTTGATTACCTTGCTGCTACAATAGACTGTGTAGTTCCCTGACTCCATGTTTGGCTAACTGCACAAAGGACTCTCTTCCTGGGCAGCCCTGCCCAGACCTATATCTGGACTTCCCAGTGTGTGTTTGGACTTTATTACAAGTGTGCCCCGTGCCTGCACTGCCATCTGCCACGGACCGTGCCTGTTCCCTGCTTTGGACTGTGTTTTACGTGTTGTTCCCCCTGCCTCCATGGAAGCCTGCCTCATATGGGCCCCAAGCCGCTGCTAGCAGCCGGGTGCCTGCCGGGGAAACCTCCAGCGAGCCTGGCTAGGCGCTCCCTGGTCATTTCCCGCCTGGAGCCTCCCGCGGGCCGGTCCCCGAGCTTGCCCTCGCTACCGGGCAACCTGCAAACCAGCCTCCGCCATGCCCTGCCGGCAACCATGTTCTCAGGCAGCCAGAAGACCCAGAGGAAAAGACTGCTTTGGGAAGCCATTTCGGCGAAGCGGGCACACCACGTCCGCAGCGAGAGTACCTCGCCCCGCTCTGCATATCTTAGGAGCCACCCCGGAGAAGGAACTAAGTGCCGACCATCCCAAGCACTTAGAGAATGCATCTCAAAGAAACCTCCGCATTCCAGAAGCTGATGACATCAGGACAAGCCCTGTCCGCTGGAACATCCATTCAGCCCACTCGGATTTCCCCCTCCCTCTTTTGTCCCCTCTTCCTGAGGTGTCACTTATCACAATCAGATTACCAAAGTGGCCCATCCAAGCCATTCAGTAACCCATTAGAACCTTTGTTTTAACCTGTGAGAACCACCAAGTACAGCACCAGCCCCAGGGTACGTTTTGGGGTATTTAAGCCGGTCTCTCAGACCGCATGGTGCTTAGGCCATTCTTGTCCAGAACCCCTTGCTGTTTGTCCGTGGTCCCATTGCTGGCATTGGGCCACCTCGCTGTTGTGTCTCTGCTTCGCTTCAGGATTGTGAGTATTCCCCACCAACATTGGGAACCTGCTAATGCGAAAGTCTCTATATTTCATACTCTGTATTTCCTAGGTCTTGTGTGCTTTCTTGTGTGTATGTGCAAGTTCAGGCTTACGCCACACTATTAGTAAATACACGTGATTGAACCTATTTGTAGTCTGCCTCTTTGTCACTAGAGTGTCTGGAATCGGGACCTCCGTAAACATAGGTTAGATCCGCGCTAATTTTAGTTACAGACTGCTAAAGCTAATTTCCCCCATTATAAAAAGCAGTTCTGGTAACATACCTCCATTTGGGACTCTTTGTTAACCAAAAGAAATCTAAATTGACTCCTGCTAGATCCCTTCAATTTATTGGGATCGTCCTAGATGGTATCAGAAATGCAGGTTTTTTACCCAAGGAGAGAGCCTCTAAGATCAAGGCTCTCATTAATAGGCTGAAAAGATGTCATTTCCAGTCTGTTCAGTTCATTCAGAGTCTGCTGGGTTGTATAGCTTCTACTACAGCAGTAGTGCCGCTGGCTAGACTGTTTATGAGGCCATTACAAATGTGGTTCAACTCAGTTTTTTCTCCTGAACGGGATTCACAAAGGAGGTGGCTTTCGGTCCCCAGGAAGGTGTGATCTCCTTAGAGTGGTGGTTGAATTATTCTAACCTCTTCAAAGGGGTAGAGTTTGATTACAGACAGCCTCAGCTGTTGGTCACTACTGATGCCTCACTTTTAGGTTGGGGGGCCCATTGTGAGGGATCATATGCCCACGGTGTGTGGACCGATTCAGAATGTAATGAACATATTAACTTATTTGAATTAAGGGCAGTATTATATGCACTGATCTCCTTTTCAGATACCGTGTGGAACAAGTCCGTCCAGATCCTAACAGACAATACAATGGTGATGTTCTATATAAACAAACAGGGTGGCACGGCATCTGTGGCTCTGTGCAACGAGGCAGTAAAACTCTGGATGTGTGCCATAGAACATTCGGTATGGCTACAGGCTGTGCATATCCCCGGGGTAGAAAATTCGATGGTAGACCATCTGAGCAGGCTTTACAGGGACAATCACGAATGGTCCCTCCAAGACAAGTACCTACTCCCTGTCTTCTCCAAGTGGGGGTTCCCAAATGTAGATCTCTTTGCCTCAGAAGAGAACCGCAAGACTCACGATTACTGTTCCAGAGGAGGAGTAGGCCTAAAGTCTCGTGGGGATGCATTTCAACTCGGGTGGTCAGGACACCTTTTTAATGCATTTCCTCTGTTCCCACTTCTGGCCAGAGTCCTCAGGAAAATTCAGAGGGACAGAACATCTGTCATCTTGATAGCCCCGTTTTGGCCACAACAACCGTGGTTCCACACCCTCCTGCAATTACAGGATCGGTTGTACAGCCTTCTGATGGTTCCAGACCTCTTGTCCTGGAGGGGGGTCCTTCACCACGACATAGGGAAACTCAGACTGACAGCTTGGCTGATCAGACAGGACTTTCCTTCTCCACAGCAGTGGCTCATGTTCTGCAAAACGCTAGACGGCTGTCCACCCGGCAGTCCTATGCTCTTAAGTGGGACAAGTTTACTTTATGGTGTCGACAGAAGAGGTCAGATCCTTTTCTTTCCTCTCTACCTGAAATTCTTGAGTTTTTATGGGAACTCAAACAGAAGGGGTTGGCTAACAGTTCAGTGAAAGTGTACTTGGCAGCTATTTCCGCTTTTCACCCTCCTATAGACTGAAAGCCAGTTTTCTCCCATTGTACAGCTAAGTTGTTCTTAAAAGGATTAAATAATCTGTTTACCCCTGTGAGGGCCATTGTCCCACAGTGGTCCTTGCCTTTGGTTTTGGCCCGGTTATTGTCTAAGCCTTTTGAGCCCCTGGCTACATGCCCTCTACGTTTTCTGTCCATGAAAGTTACTTTCTTGGTGGCCATCACTTCAGCTAGGAGGGTGGGGGAATTAGCGGCATTGTCCTGCGAGCCCCCTTATTTGAAGATCCACAGTGAAAATGTAGTTCTTAGAACTGAGGTTGAATTTTTACCTAAGGTGGTGTCTAGTTTTCACCTTTCTCAAGAAATAGCTTTACCTGTTTTCTTCCGTACACAAACTTCGGAAGCAGAGAAAGCCCTCCACTCTTTAGATGTCCGTAGGGCGATTCGCTTTTATTTGGACAGAGTAAAACCCTTTGGGGTGGACTCCAACTTGTTTTTGGGTTTTGCAGGAAATAAGAAGGGTAAGAGGGCGACTTCACAGACTATATCCCGATGGGTAGTCCAAACAATATTAACATGTTACAATACTGCTAACTTACCTTGTCCCTTGGAGGTGCATGCCCACTCTACTAGCTCCCAGGTGTCGTCAGCGGCTCTTCTGAAAGGTGTCTCTCTCCACGACATCTGCAAGGCGGTGATGTGGGCCTCAGCTGATACCTTTGTGAAGCACTACGCGCTGGATATCCTAGACAGAAAGGAGACAGCGGTAGGCACAGCAGTTCTGCAGTTAATTTTTCTGTGACAAGTCTGCAACACTTCCACCCAGGTATTAAGCTTGGTAATCTTCTCATGTGGGACTGCGCAGGAAGACCGTAGATGAAAAACAGTGCTTCACTTACTTGTAACTGTTGTTCATCTAGGTCTTCCATGCAGGCACACATGCCCTCCCTCCTTCCCCGCTAACTCTCTTGGTACTTACCTTGCTGTGGGGCGGCGAAAGAGGACTGAGGGTATGTGAGGGGCGCTCTGCCTCTTAAGGGCCATTTTTGGCGGGAAAAGCGGCGTGCATGCTAACTAGGAGACAAGAGCGCCCCTGGTGTTTTTGAGCTTTGGAAATCTCCGAATTCAGCAGGCCTGCGTGTGCGCAGTCCCATGTCTGCCTGCACAGAAGACCTAGATGAACAACAGTTACAAGTAAGTGAAACACTGTTTATCTAGAGGCTATACAATTTGGTCTTTGAGATCTTGCCCTACAACTGAAAACTCATGTTCATTTTCCTTTTTGAAAGGTCATTTGTATATAATCGCATAGGCAGCTGTTGGAATCTCTGGGTTCAAAAGAAAGCAGAAAAAAATCAATAATGAAGGAAGGCTGATTCTTCACAGTAGACCTTGGTCCATAAACTGCTGTAAAAATGGCATTAAATAGAAATGTCATTAAAAGTTACTAGGTGCAGAATTTGAGTCAAATACTTACCTTTGTTAACTTATGATGATTCTTTCCCTTCTCTTCTAAATAATCCTTAAAGCTTTGCAAAAATTTCATAATTTGTTTGGGGGGTGGGTGGGAATAGGGGATGATCCAGTACAATTCACTGCAGCTCATTTGTTCCATTCAGGGAAAATAAAGAGGCTGTAATCTGGAAAATACTTGTGGGGGGGCAACACATATTTCCTCTCCCTCCAAGATCCTTTATCTTTAAAGTCTGCTGCCAAGAAAAAGTGTCACCCAGGGAGGACTCATGTCCTCCCTGAGGTAAGTCATGGCTGCCTTTGGGGACACCAGAAGGAATATATGACTTAAGGCCTCAGAAAGAGTAGGTTAAGAAGAAGGGGAAGGCAGTGGCTGGGCAGATTAATCTTGTAAAGTCAGCTGTGAGTTCCTAAGAGATTCTGGGAAGGGCTTGCAGCCAGGAAGGGCTTGAAGGATTGACTAGGGCTCTTTGAGGCAGTGCAGTCAACCTGGTTGGCAGAGGAGGGCTGGAGTCATACAGAACTGCCTTATATCATCAGCTGCTGAGAAAAGTATTTGACATCTGATGGCAGAATGCAGATGAGTGGGCAGGAGGAAGCACTAAAAGTTGTATCCAGGCTGAAGCATCTGCTCCTCATTTGTATAAGTTCTCATAGTGAAACTTCATCAGTTCTGTGTCAGAATAATTCCATAGTTCTCTCCGGAACCAATCTTTTTCTAAGACAACGTTTCCTCTTCCCTGTTTCGTTTGCTTTACTTTGATTTTTGCACCTGACCTCTCCCTTTCAGGGCATGTACTGTTTCCACAAATAGTAAGGTTCATATTCTTGTATTAGGTTTGATTGTGGGTTGCACAACTAGGTAAACTCCACAATGACTAGAAGATAGGAATAACACCGAGTCCTAGTGCTGCAAGGAATGTCAGTCAAGTAACTTTATGTTCTCTTAGGTAATGTGATAAGGAAAATGACAAAGCTTTTCATGTATAAAAAAATTAAGAGCAGGAAGCAAAGGGCTTGTGCTTGTGTAATAAAATTTCAGAGGGAAGCAGAGTTGGGTTGTTGCATAATGTGGGCTGAGTTCCATGGAATTTCCAGAATTCAGCTCATTGCAAAACTACCTTCTAGAGTCTAGTAGCGCCTTTAAGACTAACCAACTTTATTGTAGCATAAGCTTTCGAGAACTACATCTCTCTTCGTCAAAGCCTTAAAGGTGCTACTGGACTCTTTACTATTTTGCAACTACATACTAACATGGCTAACTCCTCTGCTTCTAGTGTCTGTGACCCTTTTAAAGTACTAATTATCGATCTGCTTTTTTTTTTTAGAAGGAATGATCAATTTGCTTTTTTCCTTAGAGGAAACTAGTTAAACTGCATCGAACAAGTCAGTATAAGGCTCACAAATTCAGGGCTGGGAGCAGGGTTACATAGGTAGAAATAAGGTTGCTAGCTCCCAGTTGGGAAATTCTTGGAGATTTGGGGGGTGGATCATGGAGAGCGTGGGTTTGGGGAGGGGGAGAACCCTCAGTGGGGTATAATGCCATAGAGTCCTATCCTCCAAAGCACCCATTTTCTCCAGGGGAATTGATCTCTGTAATTCCAGGAGATTGAGAGCCAGTTTGGTGTAGTGGTTAAGAGCGTAGGACTGTAATCTGGAGAACCGGGTTTGATTCCCCACTCCTCCACTTGAAGCCAGCTGAGTGACCTTGAGTCAGTCACAGCTTCTAGCTCTCTCAGCCCCACCCACCTTGCGATGTCGCGCAAAACTCACGTGAGAAGATGCTATTTTCCGCGTTTTTTGCACTGCGTTTTGCGATGTTCTGGAAGCAGGTATGTAGTGTGAAAGGGCCACAGTGTTTTGTTGTGGGGATAATAGTGACATTCTTTGTAAACTGCTCTGAGTAGGTGTTAAGTCATCCTGAAGGGCGGTATATAAATTGAATGTTGTTGTTGTTATTTCCAGCCACCACCTGGAAGCAAACTACCCTAGGTAGAAATACAATTGAGCTTCATAATTGGGAGGAGCAAGGAAAGCCTGTACTTCATCTAGTATGAAGTTTTAACTTCTGTCAGGGGGTTCATTTTGAGAGCCAGCTTTTCTCATATACATCAGAAAAACATCCAGTGCCAAATCTAGCTACTCCTTTAATGCTGAAATCAATGTTTCTTCCTGCAGGGGTCTAGATTCCACTAGGCCTGGCCAGTGCCTGAATGGGGCACCAATGGATGCCATTCTGAACTTCTTGGAGTAAGAGTAGGTTACAAATAAGGTTTGCTGTTGTTCTGTGGTGTTTTCTGTGCCCAGCCAATCAGCTTTTACTGTTTGCAAAGGGACGAAAAGCCCTCCATGTCTTATATGTGTAAAATCTTGGGTATTTAGCATCAGGATGCCACATAATTGTGAATGCAGTAGGCGTGCTGATTTTTTAAACAATCTTTTTTTTCTGGCCTCATATGTTTTTCAATATATTATTGATAGTGGAAATCATCTTTGAAAACTAAACCATCTAATTGCAGAGTTTGGGCCCATCTGTTTTCTCAAAGGAGCTCATCTGCTTTAGGGGGAAGGGCTTCAAATGTGCCACACGTTTGAGGAATGTCTCCTCAGCAGTTCCATCCATATGTGAACCATATGTTAATATAATTCCATCAGTAATTAGTATCAATGGTGGCCCTCAACCTCTCTAGCCACCTTTTAATTCTAGTGTGCATATTGGTTGAACTGTGTGTTATGAATTATGTATAGGAATAGTTGTCTCACTTTGCCCCACTCTGTCTAGTTTGCTGCTGGTGAGGAGGAGGATGTCAAGACATAAGAATTGATCCTATGTGGGGAGGGAATGACGGGAGACCTCAGTGTGGGAGAGTCATTTTTAGCAGCATCCTCATGACAGTTATAAAGTGCTGTTCCACTTTTTCTCCCCATATATATTCTTCTCTTCCTCCTCATTCTCTCTCTTTTTTTCTTCTTTTAAAACACTTGAACAAATTGGAAATGAGGATGTGACCCAGTTTGGGTATTGTTCCTCAGTTGAAGACCAGTGATTTGATATCATAGTCTCTACATAGTCATCCAGATATGCTAATATTCCTTATTAAACCTCGTCTATTTCTAAAAGTATTCCCGCTAAGTCTGGAGAGTGTGCATTCTGGGTGAACTTGAAAATGTGTCTTAATCATACAAAGCCAGTTAGCTCAAAGAGAGAGAGTCTGTTTTTGAAGCCAGGTACAGCCAGACCTAAAGCATGCCATTATGCCTATAATGTGCAACTGAGAGCGCAGCAAGTCATTTTCAGTGAAGAAGCTCTGCTGCAGCTCTTGTTTTCAGTTCCCTATGTGAGTCATTGTTGTGTGGCCTTCATTTTAAGCTGATGGGTGGATCCTTGGTAAGTTTTTCGCTGCTGCAGAATTGGAAGCAGTCTAGAAATTTGATTTACTTGAATGACAGTTATTAAATCTAATTCCTAGGAACTGTCAAGATGTTTCTGTTAGTAGATCATAGAAGGGTGGGATCGTTCTTCCTTGAAAAGTGACAAGTCAGTCCATCTGAAATTAACACTGAGGTGTGGAGGGCTTCTCAATTTAACTCTTCCTTAGACAGCGATAGACAGGCTCATGTTTAAAGGATGTAACCTAGTCCTTATTAGCAGAGAATATTCCCTTCCTCCCTCTTTTTCCCTGTTCTAATGCTGTTTTCCATGTTTAAGCTATATATAATAGTTGCATTTAAATAGAAATTTCTGATTCTTGATGTTTTTAGGCATGTCTGTCTTTCTAGGAACTGATATCCCAAGAGATATGAAAGCTCCCCCACCCATAGATAGGCTTAAGGGGGGATTTCCCCCCCTCCACATGTAATGTTTTGCATGTAATGTATTTAATTTGTATTTTATTTCCTCTTGCTAGTGCCGGGCTTTTAATAATTGTTACTCCGAGTTTAAAAGCAGGCCTCTGAGGAAAAGAGTGTAGCTGCATGGGTGAATGGAGTCTGCTCTGATTGGCCAGTAGCTGTACTCTAGGGGGTGAAGTAAACTGCAGTTCATCTACGGTCTTCAGTGCAGTCCCCCATTTGGGACTGCGCTTGTGCAGGCAAGTCGCTTGGAAACAGGATTCTTTAGCTTTAAGATGCTAAGGTGGGGGGGGGCATCTCCTCCAAACCAGTCCAAGCCGGGTTTTCCTGCCAAAACAGTCATGTGACGGAGTGAGATCGCCCCCATCTTCCCTCAGTTCATTATTTGCCACTGCAAGGAACAGACATTTCTCTCTAGCTCTTTCAGAAAGAACAGTTTGAACATTGAAATAGTGAAAGTTATTAAAATAGTTGTAGTTAGAGTTTATAGTTGTAGTTTAGGATTAGTTAGTTCTGTATAAGTTGCTCTTCTGCGTCTTGGAAAGCTGGAGCTGATTTCGCCAGGAGGCGCTTCACTGACAAGTGAGAAAATGGTGGACAAATTGCTATTTAAAAAATGTGAGAAGTGCAGGACAAAGATGACTAAAACGGATGGCCATGCCGTATGTTTAGTGCGTCTGGGTGAAGGACACATTGTTGAGTGCTGTAAGCATTGTCAGTTGTTCACTTCAAAAGCCTGAACAGATTGGGCTTCACACTTAAAAGCTATGCTGTGGGAGAAAGCGATCTCTAGCAGTGCCCATAGCCCGGCAGCTAAGAAATCTTCCCTAGCAACAACAAGTCCGGGAATGAACCGTTAATCAGCAATTGGGTAGTAAAATGTTCTTTTTTATATAAGTGCAAAGTGCAAAAGTGCAAAAGGTGTCTTAATAAATATGCGATTCTAATAAATACAATAAATACAAATACAATTAATCCAAGTCCTATTTCTATGTCCAAGTCGTTGTGGTGAACACTTGTATCCAGCAGAGCTGTAACGCCGCAATGGGCTCACTCCTAAAAGTCACAGAGTTGAAGAGAAGGTGATTCCAGTCCAATCCAGACTATGATAATATTATTCAAGAGATTCTTGAATAATATTATCATAGTCTGGATTGGACTGGAATCACCTTCTCTTCAACTCTGTGACTTTTAGGAGTGAGCCCATTGCGGCGTTACAGCTCTGCTGGATACAAGTGTTCACCACAACGACTTGGACATAGAAATAGGACTTGGATTAATTGTATTTGTATTTATTGTATTTATTAGAATCGCATATTTATTAAGACACCTTTTGCACTTTTGCACTTTGCACTTATATAAAAAAGAACATTTTACTACCCAATTGCTGATTAACGGTTCATTCCCGGACTTGTTGTTGCTAGCTACCACTATCCGGGCTTTTCCCTGTCGGTTTGATCTAAGAAATCTTCCCTGGCAGAGAGCTTGGCGTCAGCTGATTTAGCACAAGCCGAAGTGTCTAACATGCTGGGCACATTGGATCCGATAGCGCCTATTCAACATCAATTAAAACTGTGTTCCCGTTCTGTCTCTACTTTGGAACCTACATCTCGTGGATGTCGGATCCGACATCTCACTCTTGAAGCCGAGATCAGCAATGCTCAGGATCAAGGGAGACATCGGCATCAAACCGTTCCACAACTAGCGTGGTGCTAATGGCATGTTCTCCTTTGGAAGCTGGGGAACAAATCCCCATGACTTAGACGGCAAGTGACAATGATCTTGGCAATCGTACCTTGAGAAAACGGAAGGACAAAACCAAGCACTTGGAAAAAATACCACATAAGTCTTGATGCCAATCTATCCTTCCAACCTGAGACTGGTCTCCGGAACCAATGAGGGAACAGACACCGGTTTCCGATGGGAGTGATGGTTCTCTGGAGAGATCCTCAGAGTTAGAGAAAGATGAATCCCAATTGTGCACTGGCAGTAGGAGGAGGCATCGCTCAACCTTGTTATCTCACCGAGCGCCAAGACCTTGGTACCCACCTTATGCACCCTTTGGGTACCCTCACGGATGGGATTATTACCACACCTATCCTCTTCCCATGGCATCATTGCAGTTGGCACCAACAAAACAACAGCTGAGCTCAGATTTGACTTGCCATCCACCGGTACAGGCACTGAGTTCGAACATGGGTCCGACTCAGAGCCGGAAGGCGAAGTCATCAGTTCCGAGCATAGTTCAAGCTGTATGTCAGATCCATTGCCAGAAGAGGCAATTGGGATCTTGGAGAAGGACTCTCCAACAATCGACCACAAGCTGTAAGCTGAACAGATATTATGTATGGCTAAGTCCTTAGACATCGATGTATTTATCACACAGCATAAACCAAAGGACAGTATCCTGAAACATCTATTCAGACACACCTGATATTGTGGAGTTCCCTATGATAGAGGGTTTAGTGGAGATTATGGATGATTTACATTAAAAAGCTAGCCTCAATACCTGCTACTACGAAAAAGATTGAAGCACTCTACAAAGTAAAGCAGGATAAGTGCCCGTACTTATTTGCTCACCCTCCTGCTTTATCTATGATAGCTGAGGAACTGTAAGCACAACACTACTGTAAGCACTACAGCAGTAGTGTTGCGTTGGTGTGCCTGGCTGCGCATCACTGTGCTTCCTGTGGAAACCCGTAATAAGATAGAGGTTATGCCCTTTGAGGGTACCACTTTGTTTGTGGAAAAGTCAGATGAATACCTCACAAAAAAGAAAAAAGACCGCCAGACTGCAAGGTCGTATGGCATCTTGCCCCAATCTTCTGTCTATATGGGGTACAGAAGACCCTAATAAGGGCAAGGCAGCATCAACAGAAACAATATCTAGGTGGATGGTTTCAGCAATCAGATTATGTTACAGATCTGCAGATGTTCCATGTCCGCAGGCTTTGCGAGCTCATTCTATGAGGGCATAGGTGACTTCGGCTGCATTTCTTCATGGTGTTCTGCTGAGTGAAATCTGCAGGGCAGCTACATGGTCCACTGAGGGAGCCTTTGTGAAGCACTAAGCAATGGATATCAATTCCAGAAGAGAGACAGCAGTGAGACAAGCAGTCTTTCATTCACTCTTTGATTGAGAGCTTCACCCCACCTCTGAGGTAGTTAGCTTGCTACTCTCTCAAATGTGGGACTGCACTGAAGATCGTAGATGAAGACAGAGTTGCACTTACCTGTAACTGCTTTTCATCTAGGTCTTCGTACAGGCACACATTCCCTCCCTCCTGCCCTGCTGTGAGCTCTCTGGGATAAAGTAATTGGGAGCTTGTGGCGGCAAAGGAGAACTGAGGGAAGATGGGGGCTTGGACTGGTTTGGAGGAAATCCCCCCCAGGGTCTTAAAGCTAAAGAATCCTGTTTCTGAGCAGCCAGCCTGCGCAAGCGCAGTCCCAAATGTGTGCCTGCATGAAGACCTAGATGAACAGCAGTTACAGGTAAGTGCAACTGTTTTCTTAGTCAAAGATCTGAAGGAAGAGGTTTTCAGTCAGAGTCTTTCTACAAAAGACATCTTACATGAGTAGGATCAAGTGAAAGATCTTACACTTGTTCTTCCATTGTAGATACATATGCACTGCTAGGGAGACAGAGTACACTTGAATATAAGACCACACAGAAAGTAAGTCACTTGAGCATCCCTGTGTAACATGTCTTGTGTAGAGAGCGTCTCAGTCTTTGGGTGTCTCAGAGAAAGAATTCTGGCTAAATCAGCCAAACTGTACAGGAGCCTGAGCACCTAATTCTGTTTAAGTCAGGCAAACCGTGCACCTGAGTCAGTCTGCGTACATCTGAGAGAGAGAGAGAGAGAGAGAGAGAGAGAGAGAGAGAGAGAGAGAGAGAGAGAGAGAGAGATTAGTCTATCTAGGTCAAGCAAGCTGTGTGGAAAAGCCTGAGAGAATCTGTCTGCGTGGAATAGATGACAGTTTATTATGTTAGTGAAGATCTGCATGTGCAAAATAAATTCTATTTTTATAAGGAAAAAAAAGATCCTTTTTTACCTCACAGCCACCCTCATGTGCTGACTGATTTGGGAGAACAGTGAAAAAAGGTTTTTCTTTTGGAATCAGTGAAAAGCATTTTGAGGCAAAGTTTTACATGCTTAAAATGTATAGTATGAACATAGCATTAAAGAATAATTTATGTATATAGTGTAGATTCCTAATGTGTTATCCATGGTAACTACCTACCCCATCTGTATTCAAGCAAAACCAGAAATTATGGGTTCTGTCACTTTGTGTTCTTAGGATACTGTCCTTGGCAGTCTGTTGCATGATGATATGAAAGGAAAATTAATTCACATTTCTTATTTCCATTGCCCCCGGGGGGAAAATGGATTTTCCCATGCGGTAACTTTTATATCCCAGCCCATGTTAAGTACTGGATCACAAAATTACCCCAGCTCCTTCCTTAGAAATTTAGCTAGTTTTGGGGACTATTTTCAATAGAACTGTTACTTTTATAATTTTATAACAGAAGCACAATGGTCATTTGTTACTGAATGTGTATAGGGGGTAGCAACATACACATGCAGGACATGTGATGGTACAATGTGTATTATGACACATGTGTATAAAGCGTAGGATTTTTTAGGCAGAAGACTAACAGAGGTGGTTTGGCATTGCCTGCCTCTGCTTTGCTACCCTGGACTTATTTTTCAGTCATACTGACTCCTATTATAAGATACAATTAAATTTCATAGATTCATTTGTAAGCACCACAAAAACAATCTGAGGTGTCCAGTTAGACATATTTAAAACTTTCAGATGGACCAGCAGGAAGCAAGGAGGGGAGATACTTTGCTTTGAATGCTCATTTTATCTACAATTAATATGCTATAATGTATATAATAATAATAATGTACTATGAATTTTCAATGTTTAAAGTTTAACTATTTCTGTCCAAATAGTCTTCATTTTGCTACAAAACGTGTTTATTGTATTTTCAACTTCAATATTCTTAACAAAAATTAAGATAAGTTTGCATAGGGTATAGCAGCTGCCTGTTCTCTCTCACACACACACGTAATAGAAGAGGATATATTCACATTTTTTATGGTAGAAACTAAGGAATTTATACTCTATTGTTTATTTCATTTCTACCCCACTTTTCTCCCCATTGGGAACCCAAAGCAGATAAAATGGTTGTCCCCTCCTCCATTTTATCCTCACAATAGCCCTGTGAAGTAGGTTAGGCTGAGTGTGTGTCACTGGCCCAGGTCACCTACTGAGTCTCCATAGCAGAATGGGGATTCTAGTCCAACATTCTAACCACTACAATACATTTCTAAATTTCATAAATATACCAAACAGTGCAGTTTTATGTGCTAAGTTATAGATGATGGTTTTATGTTGTTAAAGCAGTAAATAAGAAAATAGGCATTGCATGAATTTCTTTTTCTCAGAATGTCTGGCTTTTCCGAGGGGAAAAATATTTCTCTATGGCTTCAAAATTTCTAGTAATGTTACATTTCTAGGTATTGCCGCCCACCCTTCTGGTAATGTTTCAGATTGACAGTATGCGTCATAGCTGTTCCAATGAGAGGTATCTTTGAGAACTGAGAATGGTGTCTTGCCATCCCCTGGAAACACAATTTCTAGTATAATACTCTGTTTATAAGACTGGATTTATATGCACACTTGTTGCCTTACTTTGAAAATGGTTTAAAACTATTTTTCACCGTAGATTCCAGAAGCAGAAAGTGTCAACTTAAATGTAGAAAATTCTTTCCCCAACATGTGGGAAAGAAGAGAGTGTTTGAGTAGACAGTTATCATACCATGTTCTACACATGGGTAAGACCAATACTCTCAAAAGCTAAAAGCATCTGTGTGCCAAATATTAGGTGAAAGGTGGTAGTGATTGATAGCAGGGGGGTGCGGGCCACAATCTAACTTATCACTGTGTTAGTGTGGTTAGGTTTGCACAACTTTCAACATGCAAAGTGCATTGGAGTGTATAATATTCAGCCACCCAAAGAAAGGTATGAGATAGGATTATAGTACCAAGCAAGGCTTTGCCAGAATTCATTCTGCCCTTTAGATGTTTGTCTTGATTTTTCTTCTTTTGTATCACTGACTTCTTGGCAGTCACTGGTAGACTGGGAGATATTGTAAGAGGAATGAGTCATCCAATCACAGGAAAGGCAACTTGATCTACCATGAAAATAATAGCTTTTTAAAAAAACGGTGTTGATCCTTTGAAGTTGCTGTGTTTGCCTTCCTTCACTTTCACCATGCTCATACCAAAGACTTAGGCATACTTCGGTTTTCCCTCCATCTTTCCTCCTCTCATACTATCTTCCACATATTCCTACATATTTGGGAAAGGGGACCAACTGTATCTCTTGAATGAGTGTAGAAGCTTTATCAGAGTTTGTGGTCTGTGGCCAGACCTCCTTAGTCCCTCTGCTAAACTATACTGACATCAACTCAAAGATATCTTTTTAATTCTACAAATATTGCTAATCTATTGGAGAAACAGAGACCTAAGGTATACATTCAGGAACCTGAATGTAAATATCTGTTCACAAATTGGCTGTTAAATTCCATAGTTGCAGTTCCTGTTCCTGTTCCATGCACTGCTGTCCAGTCCTGATCTGGTAGCAGGTGGCTACTGTGCTGTCTCATCGTTTGTCACGATTGTTTCTCATTGTGGGAGAGGAAATAATTCCTTGTATCCCCGCCCCCTGCCCCCCGCTGCACATAGATGATTATTTTCAGTGAATTTCTGCTTTTTTTTGCTTCTGGTTGTGTACCTCCTTGTAATGGTCACTGGTGGTGACAACATCTCAGCCACAAGTAGCTGACTAAACTCCCCCCCCCACATTGTCTTTCTCCAAGCATGAGGAGTGCAGCTCTGAGGACCCCTTTGACCTTCTCATTGTCACTTTTTTACCTGGTTAAGAATTATATTTATCTTTCCAGTTTCCACTAGTTAAACTATTCAGTTTAAGCAGCAGAAAAGGGGGCGGGGTTCCATATAATCTATTATGTTCTTGTTTCTTCTGTAACATTGAAGGTTTGGACATGGCAACAAACACGTGTTCCCAAACTCACTTTTGCTAAAGAAATTAGATGGTGTTTTTATGAGAAAATCAGGGAAGTATCTACCACCTGCCAATTCTCCCCTTAAAATATATTCCAAACGCTATTTTTTTCCTCCAGCTGAGCTTACCTCAAATACTTGAGTCCACCTGAGGTAGAATGATATAAAAATGGCCTGAGGGTGTATGAGAGAGAATCAGAGGACAGAATAAGCACACAACTGGCCCTTGAGCCTTTGCGTTTAACAGAAAGCAGTGCTAGGAAACTCAGGATTTGAGTCCAGTGGCACCTTAGAGACCAACAAGATTTTCAGAGTGTAAGCTTACACACTGAACATTTATTGGTCTCTAAGGTGCCACTGGACTCAAATCCTGCTGTTCTACTGCAAACCAATATAGCTACCCACAAAACTATAGAACTCCGTTTTCCTTGAAATGGGAACATTTGCCTAACAGTAAGCGGAATTACAAGTAAATTTACTACCAGATTTAATCAGGCGGAGCGTACAAGATTAGTCCAATAGTTAAAATAGCTGGTTGGCCCAATCTAAGATTGCCCTGACCTGGATGGTAAGCCTGATCTCATCAGATCTCAGAAGCTAAGCAGGGTCAGCCTTGGTTAGTACTTGGATGGGAGACTTCCAACAAAAGGCTAGGGTTGCAGAGACAGGCAAGAGCAAACCACCTCTGTTAGTCTCTTGCCTTGAAAACCCTACCAGGGCTCACCATAAGTCAACTATGACTTGATGGCACTCTCCACCACCACCAATCTAAGATTATTGTATCTGCTATGGGTTTTTAACATGTTTGTATGACAAACAGGGCTAGTTAAACCCTGATACAACATTCTGATAAGTGTTGGAAAGAACCTAGGAGCAATTATCAGGATGCTTATGCCCTAATGGCAAAGAAGTTTGTATCAGATTACTGTTAAATTAGTACAGTTTCACTCATTAAGGAAAGAACCCATAACCTGGGTTCTGGCACAAACAGATTTACTGTCACTTTAAGTTTTAATTATAAACAAAACTGGACGGTGCCAGTGGGGTAGATCCAATCACTATCTTAGGAACCTTCCTATAACTAAAGTTGGAAGAAGGCTCCTTAGCTAGGGGAACACTTCAAAAATTGCTCAGCAATGTGGTAGAATGGGAGTAGGATCCACCCCAATCGAAAATAAGGAGCAGGTTCTTTGATCTTTGTTCCTAAGGAAGTAACAAGTTTCCTTCAGCTGTATCAGTTTCTACCCAGGCCCTAGATTCCTTCTTCCTCCGGTTGCACTGATGATGGGAGGTATTTGCAGCTGTTTCTATGAATGCTAGCTCTACCAAAACAAGGAACTGCAAGCCAGCTGATACAGCTGTCCCAGCAGCAGGAACAAGAAGCTTGTAGGCATGTGTTTCGATGTGATCCCGTTCTGAAAATCTCTTCTCCCAAACAGTTCCAGCTTTCTTTCGTGCTGGCTCTGTAACTCTAGCATTTGCCATTGCCACTGGCAGAAACTACTACAAGCATTTCAATTCATGCATTTTCAACTAGAATTCTATATGGCAGATATTCTGCAGTCCTTCACCACCACTGCAATCCCATATAATTGCTTTTAAGCAGTGAGTAGTTGAGTTTTAGAAATGAGAACAGCAAATTCAAGTGTTTGAACCCATTATGAACAGTAACTATACTCTTGTATTGTCGAAGGCTTTCACAGCCGGAGACCGATGGTTGTTGTGGGTTTTCCGGGCTGTATTGCCGTGGTCTTGGCATTGTAGTTCCTGACGTTTCGCCAGCAGCTGTGGCTGGCATCTTCAGAGGTGTAGCACCAAAAGACAGAGATCTCTCAGTGTCTTTTGGTGCTACACCTCTGAAGATGCCAGCCACAGCTGCTGGCGAAACGTCAGGAACTACAATGCCAAGACCACGGCAATACAGCCCGGAAAACCCACAACAACCAACTATACTCTTGTTTGAGAGTCAGCTCATTATGAGCAAAGCCTACCCAGCCCTCCCTGCTTCCTAACCCAACATGTCTGGACTGAGAGCAGTACAGTGGAGAGAAGGAACCAGCAGCAGAGATGGCTGGCTGGTGGGATACAAGCTATATCCATAAGTATGCCAGGAGTGTGCATTGCTGCTTCTCTACATGGAGAAGTGGAGTTGCAGTGCAATCTTACACAGAGTTGCTCCAGTCTAAGCCCATTGCTTTCAGTGGGCTTAGACTGGAGTAACTCTGCATAGGATCGTACTGTTAGGGTCTCTCAGCCTTCCTGTGGGAGAAGCTGGAAACTACAGTTCCCATACATAGAATTCTCATATGAAACATTCTGCAGCATAGGTGGGAGCATTCAGGGCTTATTTACGAGGCTTGCAAAGCCTTTGCTGTTGCCAGCCCACTGTCCCTATCACTCATACTCATCACATCTAAAGTTTTCCCTTGCAAAGAAAGGAGCAGCAGGAATGGCCAGCATAGACCGTTTTTTTTTTAAAGAAAGCTTGGGGAATCAAGCTGGTGCTGGGCAGTGAGGAAGGTGGTGGTTGGAGATCTCCTGGAATTACAGCTGATCTCCAGGCCACAGAGATCAGGTCTCCTGAAGAAAATGCTACTTCGGACGAATGACTATGATGTTATACCCTGCTGAGATCCCTCCCCTCCACCCACCCCCACCCCAAATTTCCAGGAATTTCCCAACCTTGAGCTGCCAACCCTACTTCAGGTGCACACAGCTACCCAGAAGACCTTATTCCAGTCTGGGTGCATAATCCAACTAGCACATGTAGGCATATGTGTGTGTTCTGAAGGTGACAGTAGTAACCACAGCTCATTGAATCTATCTAAGTATCTATACAAATCTGTACATGGAATATCAATGGTGTTTGTATTTTTTTTCCCCAGTTACAGCTCTACTATGATGAAATGTAAAGGATACAGTATAACAAGCTTATCTTTTGTAGGTCCAGTACTTTTTCAATATCCTGGACAACTAACAGGAAAATACAAAATTACAAAGTGCAAGAGGATTACAAAACACAAGTCACAGGATGGAAGATGTGTTTATTCATTTATTGTCCAATGTTTTAACCTGACTGATATACAAGATCAACAAGAGCACTGTACTCCTGGCTATTACATACGTTAGAACATGGATCTTTGCACTTTAGACAACATTTAAACACCAGTTGATGGGATAACTGCATTGCTTTTCATAAAGTTCAAAATAAAGATTTATTTTTAAACATGTGGCTTTGGTTTATTTTTATACATTACATTTTCTTCTTGCAGAAAAAATAAAATTGTACAACTGCATAAATATAAAATTCTTCCACCATGAAAATGGTTAAAACATTCAATAAAGACAGCACCACAGCATGTGATGCCTCTAGCAGGAAATGAAGAAAATATACAAAGCAAAATAATTATTCCTATCACCGACTAAAGTGATAGGCTGACTCTGGTCTCTCACACAACACACTGGAGGATGAGGGGAAAGAGAGAAAGACAGCATTCACTACAAAGCACAGTACACAATCACCTACTCTTTAGGTCTGCTTCAAAGTCAAATTAATTTCTCTTACCACCACACTAAATAAAATCCTAAAACTACCAGGGATGGGGAGGCTCTATTGGAGTGCTGTTGAATAATCTCACAGGTGGGCCATTGTCTTTTAAAAATGAACAAAACATAATTAAAAAGAACCATGCCAGTTTTAGTCCCACTTAGTATTTACACCTTGGACAGCAAATCTTCGCTCACAGAAAGTAGAAAACAGGTACAATAATACATGGCTTGAAAAATGACCAGAGTAATGCACCTATAGGACTGTACACTAAATAAAATTCACAAGGCAGCAATACTTAGGGGGCAGAAACACTGCTTACTACAAGTCGGTTATGGAATCATAATTTACAGTAGAAATGGGCATGTCCCAAGGCTCAATTTTGTTTTTGTCATTTACAGTAGAATAAATATCTTTGTTGCTATTGCTACACTTGTAAGTTTACATTCTAACCTAGTTAAATGCAGAAAGCTAGTGTAAAGCATATAGATTACGTGTAGGTCCCATACGTATGACAGTTTTGTTCAAGACTAGTAGGTTTTGTCTTTTTTTTAACTTTTAAATGGCTAAGAGGAAAAAAGAGAAAGAAAGCTATTCTTGTGATCAGCTTCTTTTTATCTCAAATTTCATATCAAAACGTCCCTGGAAGCGGTCTTTGTCACTGTAGTAGATGTTCTCCCCGTAGGCCTTGCATTCGATACGCACCTCCATGTCCTCGGTTAGGTTCATGAACTGCACTGCCATAAGGGGCTGGAGGTACTTTGGGTGAAGGGTCTTGCCATAATACGGGTAGTATTGCAGAGGAAAGCCAGCATAGCCTCCCATACCATAGTATTCCACAATGCCAATTTTGTCAACATCTTCCTTTTTCTAAAGGAATAAAAGATAGACAAATCAATTGCACACAACATATATGGAAAGCTGATTTTCATCATCTTAAACTTCATATTTTCAGAAAAGCACAACTACTCCACGGTAAAGTCACTGCACTCGTATCTTGCCCAACACTTTAGTGGCTTCCAGTTGTGCAACAAGTTGAGTTAGTAACATCTCCACAGATTTCAGTTGCCTTGGCCTTGCTTGTTACATACCACCCAATGTGGTAATAACCACTACCTAGATAGCTTTTAAATAAATTATTACAAAATTCATTTAGAATAGATCAATGCCTATGCACCATGCTAGCTTAATGGAACCCAAGTGGGTGGTGACTAGAAATGGGCATGAACTAGGAAAATTCTGAACCATGCGGTTTGTGGTTCACCACATTTCACAAACCACGAAATTGCCCCGGTTTGTGAACCAGTTTGTTCGGGTTGTGAAAACATCACTTCCGGGTCAGCAGAAGGTCTGCAGAGAGCCCATTCCCCCCCCCACACACACACACATTGCCTAGGAAACTGATTGATCAGCACCAGGCCAGTGACGAGCCGAAATATGAACCAAACTATCTGGGCTAAAATTTGTCACAGTTCTTGAGAAATGAGCTCCCACGAACCGCCAGTTTGTGAACCACAAACCAGCCCTGTTCATGATGAAGTTCGTTTTGTGTTTCGGTTCGTGCCCGCCTCTAGTGGTGACTGTTAGCAGGGCCTTCTCAGTTACGATACACCAGCCATGGAACATTTTTTTAAAAGTGCCCAGCTAAAACTATTTTCTCGAACTTGACTAATTTCAGCTCTTCATTATGACTTATATGATCATTTTATTAGTGATTAGTTCTTTGTATTGTGTACGTTTTAAGAAATTGCTATTCTGAGTTCTTTTGTTGAAAGCCACCATGGACAACTTATTGGAAAAGGTGGGATATCAGCACCATCTCCCTGAATACTAGACCAGATGCTCAGGACAAACAAAGGAAGACTGTTTGTGCCATGCTTGTAAACTGCCCCAAATGATATGTCTTTCCACCAGTGGACGAGATGGACCTTTGCCTTCATCCAGTGGGTGTCCTTTTGCATTCAGTACAGCATTCCTTTCAAAAGGCCACTCACTACTAGTACGCACAGAAAAGGGAGAACATGGAGTCATGATGAAAGTCTCATATAAAAGTTTTCAGCAAAATCCTGGTAAAAATTGTTTTTGCATTCGAGTCAGGAGGTAGTTTCTAAATGGAGCCACTGCCATTTCTGTCCCCCTGCCATTATTTTTTACATGCTGACATTAGGCACATATGGGCAAGTGATCTCAACTCAATCCCTCTGACACAAGAAAAGCTTCTTGGTTTTAATCCCCCACCCCCTCTGAAGGACACTGACTCATTATGAGTTTGTCACCACTTTTGGTATAATCTCCATCTCCAACAGAAATACAAGCAACTAGATTCTCTCTCTTGGGTGTCATCTGAGACTCTGCTTTAAAAAAAAAAAAGACACAACAGCTATGCTGCCTTTTACTAGGTGATAATGCTTTGCTAGACCAGACAGTAAACCACTCAAAACAGGCAAGATAGACAAGAGTCCATTCAAGAGCTCTCATACAGAACACACAGGACAGCCTTCCATGATGATAATTCCAGACCAGCTGCATGCCTTGCTGACGTCTGCAGTTAAAAACAAACAGGAGTCTTGTGTCACCTTAAAGATTAACGGTATTTTATTCTAATAAAAGCTTTTGTAGACAGGAGCCCACTTCTTCAAATACAACGTTTCAAAGGTCACAAAATCTTATGCTGGAATAAAACTGTTAGTCTTTAGAAGAGTCACAAGACTCCTGTTTATTTTAACTTATAGGAGAGTAACCTGCCAAGTACAGCTGCTGGGCACTGTATTTCTTGTAATGGTGAATATTTACAACAGTGCTAGGCACATTTAAGAGTAAGACCACTGCTTTCAATGTGCCTAATTCTGGCAGCTCATTCTTCCAAAACACAGCTTGAAGGTAACAAGTGCACCAGGAGATCCAAACTGAATGCCCACACTTCCCGACCAGGCAGGATAGAAGTTGCTTTGACTCTTGAAACCTTGTTGGCCTCTAAGATGCTACCGGACATGAATCTTGCTCTATTAAGTTCAGGCATTCTTGTTGCACTTGTTATCTTTGCTTCACACAGTGAGATGCTGAGGAAGGAGGGAATGAACCCCAAATCCTCAAACAGATTCCCAGTTGCTCAGTAATTTGTACAGGCTGTTTAAGTTTAAAGGAAAGAAATAAAAAAGACGTTAATCTCTTTTGATCACTGCCCAGGCCTATTTATTTGATCCCCACTTTATCTCCAAAAGTTTTGTATTACTTTACCTTCGCAGCACAGTGGACAGGAATGAGATGAGAATGGTTTCTTCCTTTCAGTTCATCGGGGAGGGAACTATTTTGTGGCGGCTAAGAGGAAAAGAGGTGCATGACAACTTACTGAAAGCAGAGTTGAAAATCCTCCCTAATAAATCATCACCATTTAGGAGAAGAATGCTCCTAAATCTATCCTCCAACATGTTTTAAATCAACACAGGCTTTTCTTTAAATATGCAAACTCTCCAGATTGGAGGTCATCAGGCTGAGGAGGGTAGAAAAAATTCTCTTAGAAGGGACACCTTCCTTGCACAACGAACTAATAGCCTCTTGTAAGAAGAATGCCCCTCCTCAAAGGTTGGGGGTAGGTGGACTTTTGGTAGTAGGAGAGTTCATCTCCAGTGTCACGTGTGTGCTGTATGAGCTTAAATACTGTTTTTGTAGCAGCTTAGGCCCAAGAATGTGTACAAAGATGCAAACTGCTTATAAATGGGCTCACCTGCTTTTTAGTACAATAGCTGTATATTCATCATCACTATTCCCTCTACTTTCACGCAGTTACAGGAACAATCCCCTCACTGCCTGACCAGAGAATGAATAGTTGTGTGTCCCAAGAGCTGCCCCTAATAAGAGCTGAAGCAGCCATCATGTTTGCTGCTAGTGTTTATATAAAAGTAACATAAATTAGATCAATAGCTTTTCCAAGCTGAGATAATTAAAATGTCTGCAGCATCCTTTCCTTCATACAAGGCAATTCTACCTATTCCCATCTTTGCCTCATTCCACCTGCACAGCTTAGCAAGGAAAAGCAGCACTTGCCTTGGGTCTGAATCCGAGAACTCTGTTGAGCTTGATGATAACACAAGGCTTGCCATCTTTGTAACCAAAAGTAGTATCATTTAATCCAGAGCAGTTCTCCAACCAGGCACGATTGAACCTGCATGATTTCTTTGTGCCTGCACTCTCATCAAATTTACCTCTCTCTATATATCCACTTGGGACAGCTGTAGGGGTGGGGAAGAGTACAGGTAAGAGAAAAGAGGGAAGGGAGAAACCACTTATATGCATTTTGGTCACCAGTGCACAAAACATCATTCAAGGGGAACGGGACTCTGTTTTCATCTGCAGAATACCTTCTACTCCATAATCTCAAAGGGATGAAAGAACAACCTTGGGAGGCTCAGCAAAAATATATATATAACAATGAATCTTAGCTTATTTCTATCTTCCATTCAGAAAGCTGCAGTCAGCTGGCATAAACTACAGGGGAGCTATCATAAGAGCTTTGAAGGAATTACATGGGTTATCACTTTGTAATCAGTTCTTATTGCTTACCTTTCTAAATGTCCAGGAGCCACAGAACCTGCTCCTATTAAGGTCTACTTCAGTGGCACTGCCCTGTGTGTGTCCCCCTCCCCAAATTTTTGGAGGCAACTCTTGCCTGGAAAAATAATTTTGCTGAACTCTGTTTCTTTTTGTCCAAACTGTTGTTTCTACATTTATGCTCCAGGTTTTATTCGTTTTAATGCACTGTTTTAGATTTTTCTCTGCTCTAATTTTATGACCATAAATTGTTTATGCAATGTATTTTTATATCTGCATCCATTTATTTTAATCGATATGCATGTTAATTATGTTTTAAGCTACTTTGAGCATTTTAAACAGATGTTATCAATACTTAAAATAAATATTGGGGGAGATATTTGAGGTAAAAGCCTGTATCTCAAATAAAGGGGGAATAAAGTTTTGATAGTACACAAATAGGTTCTCAGTATCACCTTCTCTCCTTTTGTAACCTAATGGCTTATGTCAACCCCAGACACAGATGCCATGGTAGTATATTTAGTGGATATGTGGAGTACTGATCATTCCATTTTGGTAGATCTTGGCATGCTTACAAAATAATGTATGTATGAGCTGACAGCTTTCAGGTCACAAGAACTGTCAGCTGGCCATTTATCTCTCTTATATTACTGCATCCTACACAGCACAGGCCACTTTTAAAGAGGCCATCCATAAATGCAGCTTGTCCCAAGATGCTGCTATAGTAGAAAAGAAACTTTGCCATATTGCTATTCTCCCCTGTCCTTATCCTACCCATAGCTTCTTGCTAGGCATTCACTTGTTAAGATCACAGTATCAAACAAAGATGGCACAAAAGGCAGTTAGCATCCCCAAATATCATCCTCAAGAAGAACTTGCTCTCGGACTTCCGGTTTGGGATTAATGGGGATCTGAAGCAGCCTGGTGATCTGGGCTATCCGGGACACTGTTTTTCTGGAAAGTGAGGCATTCGAACGCCTGCTACCAACCCAACTTCAGGGAGAAGTTGGGCTTGAACGCTGTGCACCCTGAGAGAGTGTGATCTCGGTGAGGGGGGGGGGTTCTGAATCAAGGATTCTCCCTACCACCTTGAGGTCCCCTCGGAGAAGGGCGAGCTACTAACTCTGCAGTGCCTCAGGAGTCATTTAATTGGCATAAGATCGTCAGAAACCAAGCTCCAGCAACAGCTTTAACCAACTATAAGCAAAGGAAACAGCACAGACAACCCGCAGAATTGTCGAAAGGTAAAGATCATTATCGGACTTTGTAAAGAAAAACGGCAGTGAAAAGACCAGGATAAAAAATTTAAAAGGACAGAACTTAATAAAGTATACATCAAGGATCAATTATTGGGTAAAATTTTGGACGCTGGCGAAGTTTTAAGGACTAAAAAAGTTAAAAGAAATATTGTTTATACATACTTGCAGTTAGAAGAGAGATAGCCAGCGTGAGAAAGGAGGTGTGGACTAGTGGAAGCATTGCGAGACGGGAAGTAAACAGGGGAGCAGACAACGTGTTGCCTAGAGAAGACAGCAGAGGGCAGGAAGCAGGAAGACCAACTAGAAGAAGCAAGACCCGGAAGCAAAACAAGGGAGGTACTGGAAAGGCTACAAGACTACAGGAACAGGAAGCACGCCATTTTAACTGAGGTATGAAGCGAAGCCAGTAACCATAGAGAAGCGGCTAGGAAACCATAGAGAAAAAACGCCCGACATTTTGGAATTAAAAGGAACTATTTTTAATTGTTAAGTTATTTAAATATATTGAAATAAGAGAGGAACTAAAAGAATTCAAAACAGATTTAAGGAAAAGAGCGGATACGTGGGGAGGCGCGAAGCCGAGTCCTATGATGGCAGCAAAAAAAGCAGACAGAGAATGGCAAGCCTCAGTAGATGCAGCAATTGAAGGATTAGAAAAAAGAGTTGCAGAGAACCACAAAGAATTGCTGCAAAAAATGCAGGAAATGCTTTCAAAAGATTTAAAAGATATGAAAGATGCTATTAAGGCGGAAGTAGCGGGACTGGCAAAAAATATAGATGGAAAAAAAGAGGAATTACAAGTAACCAACAAAAAAGTTGAAGAGGTAGAGCAAAAGACTAAGGATTTAGCAACGAATATAAAGCAGGAAAATCAAGGGATACAAGAGAGAATGGCGTTGATGGAATGCAAGGTGACAGAAAGGCAACTAAGATTTCACGGTGTGCAGGAATTGGATATGCAAACTGCACAAGAACAAATGACAGAAATTCTGGCAGAATTTCTAAACAAACAAACAGAGGAAATATCAGCAAATATGGATCTCACATACAGAATCAACTCAGCTTATGCACAACGAAAGAAGATACCAAGAGATATTATTGTCCAATTAGTGACAAAAAGAATGAAAGAGGAAATTATCAAAAGTCATTCTGAAGATCCCTTAATAGTGGAGGGAAACAGAGTTCAGATTATGAAAGAAATGCCAAAAAGGATTCTCCTAGAAAGGAAAAATATAGAGAGTTGACCCAGAAATTAAAAGAAAAGGACATCAGATACAGATGGGAAATACCAGAAGGACTAAGCTTTTATTATAAAGCTTTAAGAGTCATCATCAAAACAAGAGAGCAGATGGAAAAGTTTTTTGAGGAAAATGCGGAGGATTTTCCCAGACTATTAAGAATTTAACATAATGGAATACAAATTATTATTGTGGAATGTAAATGGACTAAACTCACCCCAAAAGAGAAAAACAATTTTTAATTGGTTAAAAAAACAAAACTGCAATATAATTTGTTTACAAGAGACACATGTTAAGGATCAAGATATTAAATATCTAAAAAATAAACAACTTGGAAAAGAATATATAACATCGTCCAACCAAAAGAAAAAAGGAGTAGTGATTTATATTGAAGAGACTACAGATTCTAAATTATTTTTTCAAGATCAGAATGGAAGATATGTGGCGGTGGAAATTAGTGTAAATGCCAAAAAAACATTGATAATAGGTCTCTATGCACCCAATGGTGCAAAAGACCAGTTTTATAGAGAAATAATGGACAAATTGGATCAAGACTCATATGACCAGATGATAATGGTCGGAGACTTCAATGGGGTTGTGGATTTACAAATAGACAGGAAAATAAAGGGAGGTAACAAAAAATCTGGAAAGTTACCAAAAATATTTTTTGAATTAGTCCAGCAAGAACAACTTGAGGATGTATGGAGAAAAGAAAATTCCGAAGGCAAAGACTTCACGTACTACTCCGCGAGGCATTCATCATTTTCAAGAATAGACATGATTTGGACATCAAAAGAACTAGCTTTAAGTACAAAAAAAGTGGAAATTTTGCCAAGGGTGAGTTCAGACCATAATCCAATATTATGGAAAGCAATAATGGGTCAGAGAAAAGTCAAGATGGAGAATAAATGAAGATTTATTACAAAACCAGGACAACTTGAATTATTTGAGAGAGGAGACAAAACATTGTTTTCGAATAAATAATAATAATGAAGTTTCAATCCAAATGATATGGGACACACACAAGGCAGTTATAAGAGGAAATTTAATTTCATTAAACAACAAGGACAAGAAAACAAGAGAAATGGCATGAAATTCAGGAGAAATTGCACAAAAAAGAACAGGAACTAAAGAAAAAACCCAGGAAAAAATCAATAAGACAAGAAATTAAAATACTGCAGGAGCAAATAAGAGCCATTAGCAACAAAGAATTAGAATGGAATTTAAAGGTATTAAAACAGAAGTCATTTGAAGGAGCAAATAAACCAGGAAAGTACCTAGCCTGGCGACTGAAGAAGAAAAAAGAGAAGAAAATCATTAGTAGGATAATCGAGGAAGGAAAGGAACTGTGAAAGATCATCAAACAATTAAGCATGCCTTCTACAAATAGTCTGCGAAATTATTCCAGAGGAAGGCAGTAAATTTGGAAGAAATAGACCGATATTTGCAAAAAACAGATCTACCAAAGATAACAGAAGAAATGAAGCAGAGACTGAATGCTCCAGTAACAGAGGAAGAAATCGTACAAGCAATAGAAGCAGCAAAGATTGGAAAAGCACCAGGACCGGATGGGATCACTGCTAAATTTTACAAAGTAATGAAGGAAGACCTTGTACCGATATTAAAAAGTATAATGAATGACACACTTCAAGGAAAAGGACTTCCAGTTACATGGAATGAAGTGAGTATTGCTTTGATCCCGAAAGAATTACAAGATTTGACAGATGTGAAAAATTACAGACCAATTTCGCTTATAAACAATGACTATAAAATAATGGCAAGAATATTACCAGAAAGGCTTAAAATATGGCTAATGGACTTTATAGGAGAAGACCAGGCTGGATTCCTACCAAACAGACAACTAAAGGACAACTTTGAGAGTGGTTATAAATGCCATGGAATATTTTGATAAGCGACCAGACAAGGAAGTTGGCTTTTTCTTTGCAGATGCAGAGAAGGCCTTTGACAACTTGAACTGGGACTTTATGTTCGCATCAATGTAAAAGATGGACCTAGGTAAAGAATTTATAGAAGCAGTAAAAACAATATATAAGGAACAAAGAGCGACAATCTGTGTCAATGACGATCTGACAGAGAAGTTTGAAATAAGAAAAGGTACAACAGGAACTAAGTGAAATAAACTGTGAAGTGGTACACAAGACTAAATATTTGGGAATACAGCTGACAGCTAAAAATATTGATTTATTTAAGAATAACTGAAAAGCTCTGGACACAATTTGAAAGAGATATGATAAAATGGAATAAACTAAACTTGTCGTGGTTAGGTCGGATTGCCACAGTCAAAATGAACGTGTTGCCTAGAATGATGTTCCTAATGCAAACAATACCAATTGTAAAAGACAGAAAACAATTTGAAAAAAGGCAGAAGAAGATATCAGAATTTGTGTGGGCAGGAAAGAAACCAAGAGTAAAGATGAAAGTTCTTTGTGATGCTAAGGAAAGAGGTGGAATGCAGTTACCTGATCTTCGACTTTACCATGAAGCGATATGTTTAGTCTGGCTAAAAGAATGGGTGTCTTTAACCAATCACAAACTACTAACTTTGGAAGGTTATAATAAACTATTTGGATGGCATGCATATATGTGGTACGATAAGTATAAAATGGATGCAATGTTTCAGCACCACTATTTGAGAAGAAATTTATTGTTGACTTGGCTAAAGTACAAAAAATTTATAGACCAGAAGAAACCACTTTGGATTGTACCAGCTGAGGTGATCAACCCAAAATTAGAATATAAAGGAAAAGAATGGCTTACTCTCAAAAAACAGAAATAACAGATAATGAGTTGAACCTTAAACCAAATGAGGAGTTGCCATTCAAATATGGTTGGTTGCAATATAGACAAATCAAAGACTTATTTGATTCAGAACAAAGAAAAACAGGCTTTAGAACCAAGAATTCAGAGCTAGAAGAATTACTGTTGGGAGATAATAGTAAAATAATTTCTAAAATGTACAAATTGTTATTGAAGTGGTTTACAGAAGATGAGACAGTCAAGGTGCAAATGGTAAAGTGGGCTATAAATTGTAATAATGAAATAACGATGGAAGCATGGGAACAATTATGGAAAAATACTTTAAAAATATCAACATGTACCAGTATTAGAGAGAATGGCTATAAAATGTTATATTCGATGGTATTTAACATAAATTAAATTAGCCATAAATTTAAATTAGCCATAGCCAACAAACAGCTATCTAATAAGCGTTGGAAATGTAAGGAGCATGAAGGTTCTCTATTTCATATGTGGTGAACTTGTCGTAAAACTAGAGACTTTTGGACCAAAATATGTACTGTCTTTGATACTTCGTTATAATGTTGCAAAAAATCCAGAAATGTTATTATCATTGCATTTGGAAGATGTTAATAGAAATGATAAGATATTGATATATTATATGATATCAGCAGCTAGAATAATATATGCTCAGTATTGGAAGAGAGAAGAAATACCTGAAATTGAAGAATGGACAAGGAAATTGTTGTACATGGCTGAAATGGATAAACTAACAAGAAATTTGAAGGAGCAAGATCCAGAAGTATTCTTGGAAGATTGGAAAAAGTTGAAAAAATATATGGAAAAGAAATGGGATGTTAAGGGACAATTATGGTCTTTCGAGGGGTTCTAAAGAAATTAAGTAAAATAAAATATAATTAAGATCTTTACTAATAATAAGAAAAGAACAACTTTAGCATAGAAATAAGGTATCATTAATAACGGGGGGTTGGAGTGCTGTTGGAAGTCATTATCGAAAAGGGGGGAGGGGAGGGGAGGGGGTGGGGTGGGGAAATATACACAGGGGAATTGAAATGGAATGTATTTGTATTTGAAATTGATTAGATATTGAACCATCCAATAAAAATCTATTATAAAAAAAAGAAGAAGAAGAACTTGCTCTCTAGATTTAAAAATAAAAGGGATTTATTCTATGTGTATCATTCTCAATGGGTGCAGCCGGCCTACCTGAGCTGGCATGTCACTGATAGGCAAGGTATTAGTTCCTCCTTAATACTTCTCAAAGGCTTTTTGTACAAGTCTTATGGTACCAGAATGCAGTTCACTCCTCTCATCTCAGTTAAATGAACAGCTGTTTGTGAACTGTGTACCCATCCACTTTGATGAGTGATGGTGCTGAAAGCCATTTAAATGCCACTTTTATCTTTCTATGCCATTCTTGCTTCATGAGGATACCTATGGCAGGACTTTATACCAGGGCATTTTGGAAGCTAGACTGGAGAGCTCTTTACCCTTGATAGCTATAAGGCATTGCAGAATGAATGAAGGAGAGCAAGACTTCCCCCATTTTAGGAACAGGATACATCTGGGCATGCTACTCGCCCTGTACAGGGGTGGGGGGAGAGTTGCCCTGGTATAGGTTGAAAACAATTTTCTTTTTGTTTGGAAGGGACAACACAACATTCTGACAGCCAGCTATTCCATGAGGGAAAAAGAGGAGTTTAAGTGAAGAAAATGCTCACTAAATATGTTTATAGCCACCTCCATACTGGCTTCAAGAGATAAACAATGACTAAAACAAGGAATGTAGCCATGACTGTGTCAGTGTGAGAGAAAAAAACCTTCTTCTACTTTCTAGGGGGCCTGGAAAGGATCATCAGCAGTAAACTGGGATTGGTTGAAAACTAAAATTAATTTGCAAGCACCATATACAAGTGATGTTGGATTTACTCACTTGGACAAGAATCAAAATCCGTATCTGTTTCTTTCTGATTTTCCATATCATAACGCTTCAGGAAGGACTCCATGAGCTTCACATATTTATCATATGTTGTGGGGTTAGTAGGATCAAAGGAAATTTCCATTTTAAGTACCTGAGGAACATTTGTCAGTCCTGAAAAGGAAGAGAAATAGCTGTCATATACCCAGAAAAAACATGGACCGGAGACATGTGGAATCTATACATATGAAGAGTACATATGTTGAGAAAGAGAGGATTAATGACATAGCTCTTCATGGTCCTCTAGATGGTAGGTGATGGGGTGGGGGGTTGTGTACATTGTACAGCAGCACTATACTGAAATCTTTTGAGAAGGAGCTTTTCTGTTGCCACTTTCCCATTAGCCTCTCTGTCTTAACAAAATCACTTAACATGTAGGAAAAAACCCTGCTGCTGGCTCCTTCTGTCAGCCACTGCAGAGCAGATCCCTGCTAAGCTATCCTTGTCCTTCTTCAGGAGCCAGCCTTCTTTTTGTGAATAGTATGACCTATGAGGCCAAAATGAACAAGGGAGGGGAAAGGAAAGCATCAGACAACCTTCACTACGGGAAAGAAACTAATTTCTCTGGTTTGGACTGGGGTATGCATTTTGTTTCTTCTTACACAAGAAGTTGTCCTGCATTTTTTTTTGCTGACGTAAAGGCTCATCACCAAATCACATGCACGGTAACAGCAAAGATGCAAGGTAGCTCAAGGTGGCATATATGGAGTGTTTTTCTTCTCTTTTTTGCAGGTACCGTTTTAACTATAAAACAACCTTGAGACACAGATTATGGTATGTGGGTGACTCAGCCAATGCCACTCATGACTGAATGAAGATTAGAACCCAGGTCTCCTCATTCCAACACTACTGGTTTGGAGAATACAGGCAGGGAAAAAAAGGACCAGAAAGAAAATTGCAAGGTGGGAACTACATTTTAAGGCAAACAAAAGCATTAATAAAAGGAGAGGAGTATATTTGCCAGTTTAGCAGGCATGCTTGCCCCTGGAGTCACTGCTGACTCTCTCTGCAATCTCCTTCTCCCAGCCCATTTTCTGACTCTCTGACTCAGTAATAAAAATAAGCCTGGTTGAGAAAGAGAGAGACCAGAGGAACAGGTTGCAGGAAAGAACCAGCAGGAGGGAGAGTCAGCCACCACCACAGCCACTGCTCTGATTCTCCCCCTGCATTCTTATTTATTAGCAAACCCTTGAATCGGAAATTCATCTGGGGCCAACGCATAGTTCCACCAACACCACCCAGCCTAGAAAGGTCAGACTGTGCTTTGCTGCACTGGACTGTTGCATCAGAGCTATTTTACTGCACTGCTGAAAATGACACACTAAAGAATTCTGGGAGACAGGAAGGCTAGGGAAATCAAAACATGGGCTGCAGATGGAGAACCCAGGATCTTCCTAGCTAAATATCTGGGTGTAGGTCTTTAGTATATGATTTATAATGTAAAAGGGTAACATTGCCTGAAAACGATAGCTGTTTTAAAAAGAGAGAGCTATAGCTTACAAACTGCTGTTTGTCTATCTTTTTTTCTTCAGATCCTTGGCTCTCATAGAGATCTCAGCTGTCCTCACCATAATAATTAAGAATAATCTGGTAACAAATGCAGTTAAATCAGGGATTTACGGTGCCACATGTCATACTGCTTCTCCTCCAACAAACTCATGGTGGGGGTAAGAGTACTGCTATCCCATTTTATCATAATAGCCAATTTGTGAGGTAGATTTGGCCAAGAGTGACTTGCTAAAAGTCTACTCAATTAGCTTCATGTGTTAGTGTGGACTAGAACCCAATAACAACCCCGAGCAAGTCACTTCTGTCAGTCTGATTTTCACAAAATTACACAGGGTGAATCTGAAGCCCAACAAGACAGTAAATCTCAGCACACTAAATATGCTACACAATACAAAACCCCCAGCTGATTCAATTACCGTATGGCACAACCTGGCAAAATTTCTCAAATTGACAATATTATCAACTGGACCCTACTTTGTGATTAGCCATTTAACAGGTGTTGAGCAAATGCAAAGATACAAAATTATTTGAATCCAGTGGCACCTCAGAGATCAACAAGATTTTCAAAGTGTAAGCTTTTGAGAGTCAGAGCTCACTGCTTCAGACACCAACACGGCTACTCACCAGAAATGATTCCAGAGTTCAAAAACTAATTTTATGTTATATACATACTGGCTTGTGAGACTACAATCTCAGACACCTGGGTTCAAATTCCTACTTTGTTATGAAATTTGCTGAGTAACCTGAGTAAGCCCATTGAAGTCAATGGGCTTAGACTGGAGTAACTCTGCTTAGGATCACACTGTTTAGTTATCTTCTCTGCACAACAGCTTCTAGACTTTCAATATATATATATATCAGATGTTAGCCCTTTTCAGACAATATGCCTGCACATACTGAAAGGCCACTGCACATTGCTCTCAATATGAGTCATCACCGTGTTCTCTGAAAAGGGGCACTGTGCATATTTTGCATGCTTGTACACCTTCACTACACACAAACTGACTACTGGTTTTGTCCATTTTCTGAATCAAAGGCACCAAACCTGTGCATCCGTGCAAACTACATACGACGTCCCTCTGCAGAAAACATAACCATGCATACTGGGAGTACTGCACTCCCAATACACATGGCTGCCAACCTCCAGGTGTGCACAGACAAAACTTTTGGAAAAGGCTTTTCTGACCAGAGTATAAACCCAGCTCATGCCAGTGTTGCACAATGAAATTTCACCTCCAGAAGCTACAGGTGTCATACATTTGACTTAACCTGCATTTGACCTCAGAAATTCCTCTGTGAGCTCTTGCACTGTACTGCAAAATATATTCCTGGAAACACTGAAGATGAGACCATGCTGACTGATCACCTTAGGGCAAGGGATTTGAGATTCTAGAGCGACCCTCAATTTGAAGCTGCTTCTAACCCCTGAGCTAAGGAAGAAAGGTCTCTTGTATTTATAAACAGTATCTCCATAGGGTTGCGAAGACTGTGCAACAAACACACACACACTCAGCCAGTGTCAAGTAGTCAAATGTAAAAGCACTTCATCATCTCAAATTTGCTAACCCTTCAAAGGCAATGCCTTCACTGTGAAAATGCAGTGAAACTGCAGTGGTGCAACTTCTCTAGAATTTTAGTTCAATGTCCAGTGATAAGCTAGAGAAGGCAGAGACTACACCACTCCACAGAGCAGTTCGATTCCTTCCTCTCACTTAAGTGCCTCTTCCTCCAGCTCCACTCAGTGCAGTGACAGGATGGGAGGATCCACCCCCACCCTGTATCAAAGCATTCTGGCATCCAGAGCAGCTTAAGATAATTCACATTTACAAGATAGCCAAAAGATCCCCTTAGTCTGCTTAGTCCCCTTAGTCTGCTTTACAACCGAGAAGACTTCAGCCATAAATCACACAAAAAAGCTACATTTTCTTTTCCTTTCCCCAGTGCTTCTTTCACAGACACAACATATAATTATGAGCAAAGGGGCAGGGAATAGGAACTGTCCCAGAAGCGTCATCCAGTTAATTAGAAACCTTGTTCTACAAGCCTTACATGGTAAACTCACACTGCTGACCTTTGACCCCAACCCAGGGTGTTTCCAGAAAGAACTATTTAGACATACTACAAAGATCACATGTAGCAGAGTGCCCTCTAATCCCTCATATGCCAGGCAACAGCCAGTTTCAGATAAGAGCCTGGGAAGGGTTGGAGGAAGAGAGAGAGAAGGGGCAAGCTGACCTTTCATTTAAAAAAAGAAAAAGAACAGGATTTTAGTCCATTGGTACCTTAAAGACCAAGAAAGTTTTCAGATCTGAAAAGGGAAGCTTTGACTACTGAAAGCTCATACCCTGAAAATCTTGTTGTTCATCTTCGTTCTTCTGTGCAGCCCCACATGGGGGACTGCGCACGCACAGGCCTGCCGACGGAGAATTCTTTAACGCTTCTTAGAGCCCGTTAGGGGCTGTTGCTCTCATATCACATTGCAACCGCTTCCTGCCCAAACGGTCATGTGACCTAATGGAGAGCAACGGCCCCTTCCCTCCGCTCTCTTTTCGCCGCCGTGAGAAGAACCTCACTTGTGAGCTCCGTTAATTTTTAACATTGAACGTTTTATATTAAGAGAAGATTAATAAATTTTGGATTATCTTCACTCCTCCTTACATCTTGTGTGTTTTGAGGAGGTTTTAGAACTGGCGAGTTTGACTTCGCAGGTCATAACTGCCACCCTTCAGGTTACCTCAGAGTGTATTGTTTCATGAGGTATGCTGGATATATTAAGAAGGCCTACATTGAGGAATAATTCCAATAGGCTCTGTTCATCTGGCAACTGTGTCAACTGCCACTTTGGAGCATCTGCTCAGGTCTGAGATGCAGCAAACTATGGCTCCAGGCTGCAAAATCATCGGCCGCTAACATGCATGCAACAAGCTCTGACCCCTTGGCAGCGAACTCACCTGCCACTAATGGGCGTCCGTGAAGCTCTGACTCCTAGGCAGTTAAGTCATCTGCTGTTAATGGGTGTCCAACAAGCTCCAAACCCCAGGCAGTTAAGTCATCTGCCGCTGATGGGTGTGTGGAAAGCTCTGGCCACAGGCATCTGCCACAAGAAGGCATTCAAGGAGCTATGACCCCCAGGCAGTTAAGTCATCTGCCACTAAAGGGTGTCCACCGAGCTCCGATACTCTGGCAGTTGTGTTGCTTGCCATGAAGGAGCGCCCATCTTGGGCTGGAGCGGTAAAGTCAGAGCCAAGGGTGAAAAGTATTGTGCTCTGAAACCTCTTTCGGATCTGAGACCTTCTTCGGATCCGAGACTTGTGTTGGATCCGAAACCTTGCTTGGAGTCAAGATCCTTCAGATCCAAGACCTTCCTTGGATCGGAGACCCTTGGACCTGAGACACTGTTTGGGGTCAGGTTTTCCTTAGGATCTAAGACCCCTTGGATCCATGACCTCCTCAGAACCAAGGTTTCTTCAAGGCTGGATAAACAGACGCAAGGCTCATTGAAGCTGTGGACTAGTAACAGACACTGAAGTTGAAGGGGTTGGCGTCAGGCAACCTGAGAGAGAGAGAGAGAGAGAGAGAGAGAGAGAGAGAGAGAGAGCTGCAGACATATTAGAGCTGCACTCTGTTGCAGGATCCTCCTAGTGGTCAGTCACCACTATTGGATCCAAAAATTCTTTTTCCCATTGGATCTGTGAGATCGGAGTCCACATCTGTCAGCCCCACGCTGCAGCCGACGCGATGCCTTCTTATTTGATTAAGTGGTTGGTGATGTACTGGTGAGCATAGCTTCCTTGCAAACAGTTGAACCGGGTTTGATTTCCGGCCAATGCAAAACAAAACAAAACAAAAAAACCACGCTTCTCTGGTCTCATGACTCACTGCTGTGATAGAATCCAGGAAGGATCTGTTTCCCTTTATGGGGGTCTTTGCATGCTTCTCTGACAAGTATTGGACTTGTTTGTTCGTTAAGTGTGAGGGTGATGCACAAGCCCCTGCTCAGATTCAGTTTCCGTCATAGCCTTCCTATCCATGGGAACCTGCTGACCTACCAATAACATCTAACGGTTGGAACTCATGTTTAAGGGCATAATTAATGCTTGATCATCCCGGGGTGGCAAGCTTGCACCACCTTCATTAGTTATAAGAAATTTATCACCCATTATTGTACTCTCCCCTCCCTCTCTGATGAGGGCAGAAAACTTGAGGGACTGGGCAAAGGCAATATTCTGCAGCAGTTTTTAAAATTTGTATGTTGCTAAACATTAGACTATTATAGATGGCTACCTTCTATATCTCAGGGGGAGCCAGTCATCTTTTATTGCTGACCTCTCCACTGTGTACTTTACGGTCACCCCATTACTAATGGAAATTATAACGTTATCTACATGGCAGATGAACATAGGTAGACATTCTGTAGATGCCTCACCAGGGGCAGGGAAGTGATAACGTTTGGGGGCATTACCCAACTGCCCGCTTCCCCCCATGACTATGTTTGGAGTAGATGACTCTATTTAGGGGTACTTTCCTGCTTTCTCATATGGATGAGGGGATTTCTCAGTAGAAAAGAACTCTCTTGGGGTCAGTAGCATAACTGATTGGTGTTGCAACATCCCTCCGGCTCACCACCATTGCTTCAGGTGGGAAGGGAGGTTCTGTATAGTCCTAAAATCATTGCAGTAAGCACAATCACAAGGACCTTAGGGGGTCTCCTAAATGGTTGGTATCCTATTCCCTGAACATGATTAGTGACTTTTGTTTGTTGGGCCTTAGCCATACTGAACAATCACCACGGCTTAGACTTCAGAAACTTCTGTGTATATTAATTATGACAGCTGCAAATAATTTCTTATTAGCATTAGCGGAAGAAAATTGGTCCCTTAATGCAAAGGGACCATTCAGGGAACTCCAGTTACAGCTTCTTTTCCCACTTTTTTCTTAGTAAATAAGGAATGGGTGGATGTTGTTAGCCTATACCAGATGTCAAGCAGTTTGGTGTATTTACAGTATCAAGAATGGAATGGTTACATTCTCCTCTTCACTATTTTTCATACAGGTTAATTGCTGGGTTGCTGACACGGATTTGGAGGATGGTTATTCCCATATCTCTATCAGTGATATTTGCACGGCTAGCTGTGATGCAAATACTGAGGCAGGATATTCTATACACATATCTTCCCTTTTTTGTTGTTATTGTCTTAACAATGCCCAGAGTGTTCAGCAACTGCAGGGAACCAGCTTGGTCCATCTTACAACCCTAGATTGTTCTATTTGCTGCACCACTTTTTGAATTAATTTATAACTGAGGTTACGATATGATGTGGTATGTTCACAAATAACTTTGGTGTTTTGACAGAAGGGTCACAACTGCAGCCTATCCAGAGTTTTGTGTCCACAGTGACACAACATTGAACTACGTGAGTACCAGGGTCATTCTGCCCCTGGGCTAGACACCAACAAATGATTCTAACTTACCTGGAGCATATGGAAACTGTCGTGACGGGTGTCAACTGCCATGTCAATGGTACCCCTTACTATGCGCAATATATACATTTACAGGAATGGTTGCTGAGGGATTTTCAGGTCATTCCTCACATTTCTCTGTTCGTGAGTTTGTCCATCCTGAGACAAATCCTCAGGAGCCATGAAAGGTGACAGGTAGACCATTAGTTTGGTCAGGGGTATACCTTTTTATATTGGACAGCATCATGTTATGCCGACAACTGATGCTTCATTGCATAGTTGAAGTGTGCTTGGTTATGATACTGTTATATAAGAATGAATGGTCTGACAGTGAAAACACATTACATATTTAGGTACTGGAATTTAGGACCATGTGTTATGCTCTTGTTTCGTCACAAACATGTGTTGGGAAAAAGATATTCAAGCCTAAATGGTCAACACCATGGCAGTTGTTACCACAACAGTGGGAGTGTGCAGCATTGCTAACCGTTGGGCAGAGTCTAGGGTCTTCTGCATCTGGGCAAATTTGACGGAATTTCCATACAGACAGTCTATATCCCAGGCCCAGACAACACCAGGCCAAAGGGGTTGAGTACCAGTTTGAGTTCCACTCATTAATGTGTTCTAAACAATATCATCCTGCTGCTAATTGTCCTGCAGCAGGTAGTTCTGGAGGTGAACAAATTCACAATTAGCATTAATGCCAAGACACGAGTACTGTTCTAGAATGGACAGTGATCTCCTTTCTTTGGAGACATGTTCCTACACGTATGGACAAGTTGCCTAGTCTAGGCATCCCATTAATTTTTCCTTTGTATGTAAGTTCTTTTACCTATTGAAGGGGACATATTAACCGGTACCCCCTTTTGAGGTCCAGGCAAATTGTGTTACATTACTTGATTGGTCCAAACAGAGGTACATGCCACCTCCTCTTGTATCAGGCGTGATTCAACTGAGCACGCTGTTTCCTCACATTTTGAGTTTCATGCACTTGTCAGCATGGTATGCTTGATCCATACCCTGAAAATCTTGTTGTTCTCTAAGATGCCAATGGACTCAAATCCTGCTGTTCTACTGCAGACCAATATGGCTACCCACCTTTTTTAAAAAAAGGATAAGCCTGATTGCCTATTTGTCTCAAATTTTCAAGTGTTGATAGAACTAAGATAGTTCGGTTTTTATTAAAGGATAAGGATTCAAGGATTACCTGAGCTCTCGCAAAATTCTTCTTGGTGGTGATTACGTTGAAGGAAAAAAATGCATTTTTAATGATGGGGTTATACATTAAAATTAATAATATTTAAAGAGGGTTAATTTTAAACCTAGAAAACAGAATTAAAATATAGGTATATAGGAATAATAATATTGAAATAACACAGAAATCAGTGTGGTTTGACTTGAGACTTTTGGTCAAATGATTCTACCATTAAAGGAAAGGAAATTTACAAGCATGGCTTCAAACACAAGATCCTCTTAACAATCAATACTTATCCGCACTAAGCCACCCCAAGTATTCAATCTTGCTTTATAACAAATAATTTGCTGGATTAGACCAATATCCACCTAGTTCAAAATTCTTTGCAATAATTCCAGCAATTGATGGTCCCTCATTATTCAACCAACAGCCCATCAGTAGATCCGCCTTCTGCCACTTCCTGCTGTAATGGACCTAAAATGAAGAAAACTGCACATATGTGACCCAGAACTCTTTGTATCAGATGACTCTCAGGCACGCTCCTAGTTGGTTGCAGGAATTCTCCATGCAGCACTAGCATATTCACATGGCAGCATCCCAGGCACCTGGTGGGTGGGGCCTTATATACATGAAGGGGACAATTTCAAAACCAGGGAAGGCTGGCATACCAAACAAACTCTAGCACCTTATTCTAGTACAAGCTCCAGGCCCAAAGTTCTCCAAAGTCAAGCATAGCTTGTAATGGGGTTCATCATCACCAGTTTATCTCCCTTGCAGTTATTTCTAGTTAATAATGAACTCTGCAAGCAGACTTCTCCCTCTTTGCCAGTTTATCTCTTTACATCCTTTTAAGTGTAAAGAGTTTGGGTTTTATTTGTTTAGAAAGGGGGTGATTATCAGGAAAGCTGGTACAATTTTTTTCTTTTCTTATTCCAAGCTCTCTCAGAAAAGGAAAAAAGCTTTGAAGACTTGATTCCACCCCCACCACTCCCGATTTTTTTTTGAAGCTTCGAAAAAACAAATGGATTCCAAGATATGAGGTGCTTCCCAGCTGGTAGATATGATATAGTCAGGATTTTACATATTAACAGTTGTACCTGTGACTCAAATAAGCACCATTGCAGACAAGAGGATGTAATATTAATTTACAAATATAAAGATGCTAAGCACAGAAATAGGACCATTTGTCCAGAGGATTATAGTAATTCATTATAAAATTGTCCAGTGCACAATCTGGATTCCCAAGACCCTCAGCTTCCATTTTGTATCAGTGTTTTCTCATTTGAAAAGGGGATTCTATTTTGAGAACACACAAAAGACTCTAGCATTTGGGGGGAAACTACCTTGTCTGATCTGCATACTCGTAACTCCCTATATTCTCCCCCTTCTGCCTATCCCTCTTGCCTCTTCTTACCAAAAGAAATCAGAACAGCAAACACATGGTTCATAACACGCAGACTTACAGTACAATGCTAAGAACATTTTCCTGGAAGTAAACACAACTTAATAGGCTGGAATAGGAATCTGAGTAGACCTGCTTAGGATTGCTCGCTCAGCCACCTTATTAATTGCTAGCAGCAGCTGTTTTGATCTACACGAAGGGCCCAATTCAACTGAAGCTTTACTTGCACTGTTATAAGCACATACAGCTGTCCTAGCAAGGATACAAAGGGGAACTGGATCAGGCCCAAATTATTTGGCAAGCAAAGCCTTGACTAGAGTGTGTGTTTTAAATTAGCCCTGCATCTGCTGTTCTAGCAGTAGCAATAACTGGATACAAGAATCTTATTTATTGGGGTAGCTGTAACAGTCTGCCTTTTGAGCCATAGGCAAGCTTAAGGAGGGTATGGAAGATGATATCAAGAGGAGAAATTCTATCTCCATCCCACTGAAGTGGAACAGTATCCCATGGCCATTATAAGAAGGCATTACATTAGGTTGTTCTCCCATGAGTTTCAAGTCAAGTTTTAATTGAATTAATTGATGCATGTTGATCGCTGATGTTGAAAATAATGAGAAATGAAGTCCACGCTGTTCCTGTGGCTACTTTGGCCACACACCACACAAATTAAGGTACAAGTTCTATTCAAACTGGCAAATCAGCTTTACTGTGGCGAGCCAAGAGCAGGGGACACTTTACAGACAGTGCCTTGAGTGGCATTTCAACAGCAAGGCAGGCTCCCCATTAGATACCTCCCCCACCAATTTATCACAGGAGTTATCTCTATGAGGAATTACTGGTAAAGCCACGGCTAAACCAAGAATAGCTTGGGACTGTTGCTGAAATGCCAGATTTTCAACATTCAGATCCTGTTCCACTACAGTGAATTAGCTCCAAAACTGTTGTGTAGCTGCCCCGATAAGCAGCACCTGGCCAGAGCTGCTTCTCCCATTTTTACCCTCCCTTACTAACTGATTGTCAGAATGCAATTCTGCTGTGCTAAGCAACAGTTCCAGAGCCAAAGAGAAGTAACACTGGTGTCATTCTACCTGGCTTGAGTCTCTCTTCCTTCTCCCATGCCCAACCCCAGCCTCTGAGCAAGCCAAGATCTGGTTTCTTATCTACCCACTTAATCATTCCAAACTGAAAAGGAAACATTTTCATGTTGATAATTAACATGTTACAGAACCCTTGATGCTGATTTTGCACCATGCTTCCATTTGCACCTGCAACAGGCAAGTGTAGCTATTGCACAATCCCAGTTCTGTTACCATTAGGGTTGCCAACTCTGGTTTGGGAAACTCCTGGAGATTTTTTGGGGGTGGAGGGTGGAACTAGTGGGATACAATACCATAGAATCCATACTCCAAAGCAGCCATTTCTCCAGGGGAACTGAGTTCTGTATTCTGGAGATCAGTTGTAATTCTGGGAATTCTTAAGACCTTACCAGGAGTTTGGCAACTGAGGGCCAAGCTACAAGTGACAAATGACACTTGAACGGCAAGTGGATCGAGTGGAGCGCAAGCAAACAGGGAAAAATACACTTGCCATTCAACTGTCATTCGTCACTCGTAGCTTGGCCCCTAGTTACCATTACTGCAGAGGATTTGCCCACTTTTTTGCTACTTGTAAAATAGAGGTTGCCCAGATGATCTTTTCTGCTTGTGCTGCACCTCCCCAAGGCTTAGGGAAGATTTAGGGCTGTGGCTGACTCACCCACCCACCCACTGCCTCATCTCTCTGAAAACAGTTAGTAAATGAGATGCACAATGACTTTGCTTCCAACGTGTCCCCGCCCCATGCAAATGGCAACCAGTGAACTGGAGCAGAGTGTGGGGGAACACACTGAATGCAAGACAACACATCACAATCTTTTCAACAGCAGATAATAGTGAGAAAGGCAAAAGGGCTGTGCAAGTCAGCAACAACGTATAGCTAGTATTGGGGTTAAAAAAAAGATTCTCCTCCTCCTCCTTAGGCCTCTCTTCCTGCCTCTACTATGTTCCAGATGGACTTGGGCAAAAAAAGCAGAATTGGTAGGCCAAGACTAGGTATCCTTTATTCCCCTACGAACAGTGATCTTTAGCTACCAAGAAGCTAGAAGCACAAGTTTTCAAGTTTTATTCCTACTAAATGCTCTGGTTTGTCTCTTGGGAATCTTTGAAGAATGGGTCAGTTTGGAATTTGTTATTTAGGTTTATACAGTGTGTGCTGAAACCCAACACAAAATTTTAGTTTCAATTAGCTATAGGGTTGGATCCAAAGGTCTCATTCTGCTATCCAGTAGCGCCTTCCCCCAGTACAGGACTCCTCAGAACAGCAGAAGGCTTCACCATTAGTGGAACAGAAGCTTCAGATCCAATTCTATGTTTACTTTCAACGAACCTACAAAATACTCTAGTCCACAAGAGTTTTAATGTCAGGCTATAATGTTAGAAGCAGACTCAAAACTTTGCCTTTCCACTCATTACCCCTATGAGTAATGGTGGGTGGCGGACAGAGTGGATACTGGAACTCACAGCAGAGTTAAGCATCTAGCTTTGCCCAGCGATTTTAAGCCATTTCTTCCACAGCAACTCCAGACCACCAATTTCTAGCTACTTTCAACTGGGATTTCACACTGAAGCCCCATTAGATACAAATTCTGCCATTCTCATCCTAAATGTAAAGCGGATAGACTATTCCCTGCCTCTCTGTCACTTGGGGCTATTTCATGCCTTACATTTCTTGTAAACTTGAGATTTTGTTTGTGCGCGGTAATGTGTGGAGTGGTGCTGCCTATTCCATATACAGACAGCAGGAAACAACTCTTGTGCAACACTTTAGACATAACAGCTACACACATACCATCTCTCATAAAAAAATTGCTTGTGTAGGAAAACATGTAATGTATAGAGAGACCCTTCCATTATCTCAGCACAAGGAAGTCACTGGAGCCTTTACTCTGAAAGCAGAAGTACTATTTGCCTCAGCAGGTTATCTGAAGACTAAACAGAAATCTTTGATAGTTCTTTACAATAGATTTCCTCCTTACTCATGACAACTTTCATTAAAGGCCTACCTCTCCAAAACAAATAAATGCTTCCCAGCTCTTGCTAAATGCAAACAAGAACAACTCCTTCCAGCAGCCCTACCCAGAACAGCAACCCTAGACCAACAGTAGACTGTGGGTATGTGGGACAGGCAGCATGAAGAAAAAGGTGTTCAAATGTTGCAAAAGAATCAGGAAATAAAAGCTGTTCTAGTAATTCACACATTCCCCACTGGTAGTTTCTTATTCTTCCACCTCCAATACTCCAGCCACCAGTGGTGAAACTAGATTACTTGGGTTTTTTCTTTTGGGAGGGGTATTATGACAGCTGTGTCAGGTGTGCCAGTGTGGTGTTCAGGGTAGACTATCAGCTCAGGACAGACCTGGGTCTGAATCCCCACTCTGCCACAGAAGCTTCATTTTTCATGCAACAACCAGGCCTTAAAACAAGTTAGTCTTGATACATTTAAGTAAATCACACAGTACGATTACCTTTACCCATGGCTTTTTTTCTGAGAAAAGAGGTGGTGGAACTCAGTGGGTTGCCCTCGGAGATAATGGTCAAATGGTTGGTGGCCCTGCCCTCTGATCTCCAGACAGAGGGCAATCTAAACTCCCCTCTGTCTGGAGATCAGGGGCGGGGCCACCAGCCATGTGACCATTTTCAAGAGGTTCTGGCACCCACTGCGTTCCAGCTGAAAAAAAGCCCTGCCTTTACCCAAACCAAAGTCTACATCTAACATGTAAAGAAATCACCAAGGCTTTAATACTGAGCCTTGTAAACATGGCCATTTATAGCAAAACCCTGGTTTTAGATCAACAGCATTTTAAAAAGCCCCCTGCATCGTTATGGTGGTACATGAGTCAATTTTTGAAGTCACAGCTGTGCTTGTATCTCCAGTATATACCAGTATCTGCTGATATTAAAATCTAGAAACATGCATAAATGACAAGCTTACCAATTGCCAATAACAGTACATCTACATAGTACATGATCTACCCTGATGCCAGGGGCCACAAATGCACACAAATATCACTATTAAATACCACTAGAAGGATATAATGCAAGCAAGACTCAGTTCTTGGCAAAGTTATAGAAGTCAGACAGGAGTTATTTGTTACCCACCTGATATCCTTGGAAATGGTTACTACAGTTTATATACCACCCGAGACAATAAAGAAAAGCCAGTTATGATGTGCCTTCATAAACTCATTGGCGAAATAGTATCAGTGGCAATTGGCTCTCTGTACATGTCACCAGCTTCTTCCCTACATTATCCTGAATGGTCTGTCTCACTCACCAGCTTAATCATTAGTACCAATAACTAATGGAATGATTGGTTTTGTATACACAAGCCGTAGCTCTCGGGATTAGGGAAGCCAGGATTAGAGGCCCTATGCAGGCAAGTCTGGGATTCAGACCAACCACTTCTCTCTTCCTAATTGTTTTAAAATATGAACTCCCTTATTTATTTGCAAACAGAGCCCCATCTGACTATAAGTGTCACTCAAACCAGCCCCTTGCATGTGATTAACACTTCCCTAGTAACAAGGTGGTCATCCTTTAAGAGGAGGAAGCAATGCCTTGGGTTGTAGGATGACACATTCTTCTCACTTATGTGAACAATGCAGGGGAGGGGGGAGGACGTGAGGGTTTTTTTTTTAATGCAATGGAACTTTACAGCTAAAGACTGAAATTAGCCAATGCTCACATTACCATGAAAATAGACCCACATTTGCAGTAGTAGGCACACCAGCAAAAAAAAAAAGGTTTTGTGATAAAAGCTTTAAACACTGAAAAAGTGGAGGAGTGAAGAAAGTCTGTGACTGGTCAAAAGTCACCCAGAAAGTGGAGATTCAAACCCAGATCTCCTAGATCCTAGTCCAACACTCTACTAACCCGTACACCATGCTTGCTCTCACCTGCAGGACTACAGGCCAATATACTGCCACCTCCCACAAAAACATTTACAAGTGTTGTAAATGTTTGCAGCTAACCTTAGTTACAATTTTTGACAGTGCCTCCATCCTACAGAATTTCAGAAATACAAGTTTCATGCTCAAATAATCCATCAAACTGCTAGAAAATCTATATTGGACCCTCAGCAGAACAGTTTCCTCAAGTTTAAGCCAAGAGCACTGCAAGGAGCTAATTAAAGGAGCACAAATTGTTTTTAGACACAGAGAGTTGTACAATTCTGCAGTTAACAAGAAAGGGATTAACACCATGATGCCTACAGCAAACTGAGAGGATACAGCTTGCCTTCCAAGATGGAGTTGCAGAATAAAGATGGAAAAAGCTGCTGATTACATTAGAGCCACAGACCTTGCACTTACAATAACATGGATTTAATGCAAAGACCCATGATTCATATGCAACCTTTTCTTCCGGTGTCATTAAAAGCTGTTTGAGTAAGAGCTCATAAAGATGGAATATCCTTGGATTTCAGGAAAAAGTTAGTAATAGATACTGAACAGATTCTGGCCTCTTACTTGTTCTAACTTGAGAAACTGACGGATACTTCATACACTGCAAACTCTACTATTGAGGGCACTTTAGTAAGAATTTGTGAGGAATTTATGCACACACTGTATGTGACAAATGCAATTTACTTAAAATCTCATTTTTCTGACATTAACAATGCAATCCTAAGTAGAATTACTCCAGTCTAAGTCTATTGATTTCAACGGGCTTAGACTGGAGTAACTCTGCTTAGGACTGCTCTGTAAATCACATAAAAATTATGAATCACTTCTTAAAAACATAGAAGGTAGTGGCGGCGGGGGGGGGGAGATGCCCATACATGAACAAGTCAGGGGATGCTCATACTTGCATACTCACTCCTCCCTTCTAATTAGATACTTCCACTTCCAAGGTAAACCACAGTTTAGCATTAAATCCAAATTGCCAAATTTCAGTTTGTGTTTCCTTGAATACCAGGTCTACATCAAAGTTTGGAATCCTGGCTTGCAGGGAATAACCACATTTTTGCTGTTCAAATACAACAAGCTATGATTTGTCACAACACCAGAAGTCATTCATTAACTGGCTGCACATGAGAGCAGAAGAGAGTGCTGAAGTCCAAGGATCCCCCAAGGCTAGTTCATGTAGCAGCAAACTATGGCTTGCTGTTATGTCTGCACCATGCCATTAAACTGGAAGCATCAAATGAGATTAGTAAATTACACATTGGAATGCCTTCTGGAACAACAACAGTATTTATTACAAACTATAAGGCCAGGAACCATGTAGTCCAACAAACTTTCTGAGGAAGTAGATTTCCAAGGTTACGATGAGTGGCAAGTCCTTTTCTTGTGTAAACAATAACATAACCTTAGATGGTAGGAAACATTAAGGAATGTGCAGCAAAAATGCAGGTCATTTACTCGTACCTGTCTGTGGGTTCATGCAATAAAAAAAATCAAAGTCCAATCACTATAGATATCCAATCTATACATGGATTTCCTACAACTTCTCACCACCTATCATGCAGGAATCTTTTAGTAGGCAAATCAGCCCTGAATTGTGCAGATTTGGAGCTGGCTTAATAATTAAGTTAAACAAAATAGAAGATAATTGCCCTAAATAAGAAAGACACTGGGGTGGGGGTGGGGATTCTACCTGTTGGGGAGACGCTGCAGCCATCAGGGTGTAGCCACATGTGATTTGGCTCCATTATTTCTCCACACCAACCAAGTGATCGTTGTCACCAATAGTTACACCTAGACTGGAGGGTGAGGAGGTGGCAAGAACTTACCGAAAACATGCCTACTGGCTGATGACATCACTTCCAATGTCATCCTCTTCCATGGCATGCCAGAAGTGGCATCATTAGCTGGGGAGACGATCACACATGCACCCATTTCCCTGGCCTGACTCCTCCGGCCAATCAGCTGGTGATCAGTAGGAAGACACATACATTCTGAGAATTTGCCTGCCGTAATCAGGCACCTGTCAAGGCTAGACACCCTATGCATGGTTCAAATGCCACATAAAATGTCACACAGGACAACAAACATACAAAGTATTTTTCAGCAGCTTTTATGTGAACAGAAATGTATTTGAACCAGGTCAGAAAATAGGTACTAGCTAAAATGGCACCTTAATTATAGTGCCATTTTGTATAATAATATATTTATCCTCTCTGCTGGAGTTTTTAAAAAAAATCTCCAAAGCTGATGCATGCATTAATTGTACCTTCATCACATGATAAAGACAATGGCCACAGCTGAAATTTTGGGGATATTTACAATACTGGCTGTCTAGATAACACACAACATAGAATGACCATGCACACTACATATACTCTGGTTTATCGGATGTGTATGTGTGTGCACTCATTTTCAAGGCTGCTTGTTGCTGCAAAGCGTGTCGTGAAGCAGATATACAAGTGCACACTCTACAATATCATGGACATTTCCAAAACCCTTTCCAGACAGTATAACTCGCAGCAGAAATTAGACTCATGCATACTTTTATTGCCATAAGTTATAGATGTCCTGTGCCCTGTTTGTCAGCCCTTCAGGGCACATATTTGGCCACTGTGAGAGAGGATGTTGGACTAGATTGACCACTGGTCCAATCCAGCAGGGCTGCACTTGTGTTCTATTGTCCTATCAGAAACAAAGGCCTGATTATGGCTCAGGTCTGAGGCTCCAAAACTGCTCAGAATGTAGTTTTAGATGCCTCCCATGGCTTGTTGCCTGGATGTACATCATGCCACACAACTGCCTTTAAAGTACAGCAGCCTGGGAAGATCACATAGTGAGCTCCTGACGTGGGCAAGGTTTAAATTAGAGCCTTCCTTGGCTCATGGCCACTGCATTTCCTCTTATTTGACTGCTTGTGTGTTTTGTTACAGATTCCAGTCTAACAGCACTTTGAAGACCAGTAAGATTTCCCGGGTAGAGGCTTTCAAGAGTCAAAACTCCTTTTGTCAGATAGACAAAAGTAGAATAAAGGATGTGACACCACGACTCAAAGATGTGTAGCCAAATGATATGGCTCAACACAGGCACCAGTGTTTTTTAATGCAGCACTTCCAGGACTGCTAACATGCTACAGCAGATGGTGCTGCAGCTATTACTTGACGTGTCATTCATGGACTAATGCCAAAGTCAGCCTTCCTTTTGTTGGACAGATAAGCTTCTGATGATTTTGGGAAGCTAACATCCATCAATGTACGTCATCCTCTAAAAAACTATACTGAGAGAAATCTAGAGCTTACTGATGTCACAAAAAGAATAAAAGGCCCAAGTTTCTGGTCTCTTGTATTTAAGTATTATGTAAGATGACCTGCAGTAATCATTACATATCCAGCAAACTTGGAAATGCCCCCTACTGGCAATGTCAGGAATAACTACCACTCAACTCGAGTTTTAAATTTGGAGTGGAGAAAGTGGAGAAAGCACTTAAAAACTGAGAACTTAAATGGAATTGGAAGGATTATGAACAAGGGCAAGAGAAATCTCATAAAATTGCACATCCCAGCTCAAGTTCACAGAACTGAAACATCTACATTTTCTCTTAAAATGGGAAATAGCAAAATAGTCCATCATCAGCAATCTTAACACTCATGTTTATATTACATTCTAGCAAAATGCTCGTTATTATAACCAGTGGTATAGGCATGTGGAGTTAAGTTCTGCATATTGCAAAGGTCACTGGGAGGTGGTGAGATGCACACAGTACCCTGCCATGTCCTCTAAGGAAAGGTTGAGAGTCAATTTTCCTCTCAATATAAGTATAGCTCTTCACTTTTACTTAAGAATAAATGGAAGCCACTTATATGTGAAAAGCAAACAGAGATGCTCAGTGGTGACGGTAGGGGGAATAAACTTGATGCTGGTGACCCTGCTCATTGGAAAGCAAAACTATACCTACTTCTGTAGCCCCTCCCCCCATCTTTTCATCTTAATAGTCTTACTCTGGGTTCTATTTCTTGGCCATACTCATGTGCAACAGAATACTGGTTTTATACAGGATTCCCAGTCTTTATAGATCCCTGCCAATACTTAGAAGCTGCTAAGTCTCTCCATATACACTCAAAGATAATTAACGGTAGAATCCTATACATAGATTGCCATGGGCTTAGGCCCAAAAAATCTGCAATGCTGTGGCAAGAGCTATTCAAACCCTCCACCCCAACTACCATTAGATACAGCTCTCGATACAGAAGCACAGGAATTCAACTGTTTCCAGAATTTGTTCCAAGGGTTGTCCTGGACTATCACCTTCATTTCAGGCATGGACAACCAGAGATGGAGGGTTCAATAGGACACGTGTGTGTAGGAGGCATGCTTTGCATGCAGCAAACTGTCAGAGGGGCTGCATCTCATTAACGGAGTCCACTCACCCAACAGCACCACACTTCACCATTGTCATCTAAAAACTATTTGAAGATTCTCAGCTGTTTTGCAGGGACCAAAGGCGGACACAACTCATGACCACCGTCCTTGGTACCAAGCAGCCTTTGGGCTATTTATAGTGTGAGAAAGCAGTTGTGATACACTGTGCTGGCTCCAACTAGCCACTGGGACCAGCTATAACACAACTGAAACCAGATGGAACAAACCAGGCAAGCCACTATACTGTCAGATCAGCCTGGCTGTCCACATGCAATGCAGATTAGCCTTCAGACTGACATTTTTGCTGAAGTAAAACACTAAGAGGACAGTCACAAATGCAAAAGAACCACACACACACACCTTCCATACACACCAACAAATCCATTCCACTTCAAAACAGCCGTACTATTGTCCTGCCACATCAAGATGCAAAAGGGAGATGTGACTTGCGGTGCAACCTCAGCAGAGGTATAGCCTTTTATGCCTACTCTAGTTAGTGAGATTAGAAACGTACAACTTTGCTTAGGATGGCACTGTTAGTCCAGTTGGCAGGAAAGAGCATCGAGATGGAGGTGCCTGGCTTTGTCTTCTGTGCCCAGGCTAGAAGAACCACAATGCTCCTTTTCACTGGTAGAACCAAACCTGTGCTTGCAGGTTGAAAACAGGCACTATTTGGCACTTCGTCACTAGCCACACTGCACTCAAGCTGGTGAGGAGCAGGGGCATGGTGGTGCCCTGTGCCAGCCTGGGTGTGGGGCACCCATGGAAAGCAGCATCTCTTCTCCCTCCACCCCGCTCTTTAGCCTTCCATAAGGGAGGTGGCAGGGCAGTGGGAGGGATCATACCTTCCTTCCAGCTTCTTCTCCTTAAGGCCCAGCCTTTGAAACACTGAAGATTTTCCTGAGCTGCATTAACCTGACCCACCCTTCCATGTCATGATGGATTGAGAAGGTAACATCACTATCAAAAAGGCCAACATTTTCCCAAATGATAAAATGAAAAGCCTCTGGATATGAACCATATTTAGTTCATCATTTGTAATAGCAACTGCAACCTACTCTTATCATATCATTTACCTGGCAGTACAACTATTTTACCATTTATTTATTTACTTTATTTATACTCCGGCTTTCTCCCCACTGGAGACCCAAAGCAGCTCACATCACTCTCCTTGCCTCCATTTTATCCTGACAACATCCCTGTGAGGTAAGTTAGGCTGACAGTCTGTGAACTGGCCCAAAGTCACCCAGCAAGCTTCCATGGCAGAGTAGGGATTTGAACCTGGGGCCTCCCAGATGCTAGTCTGACACTCTAAATTCTGCACCATGCTCATGTAAATGACAGAGAAGCCTGCATGGCCAAAGCATTTCATGTAAACAAATCCTGTATGATATAGTGATGATGGCAGCAATCATTATCCTCAGATCCAGGACCCATCTTTAATTGACACCCAGTCTAAAGTATCTTTTTCATATGTCCATCTTTCTACATTGTTTTATATGGTGACCAGATGCAAAGGAGGACATGATAAACAGCTGTGCAAAAGAAGGAATATTAGAAGGTACATAAGGTTCCCAGGTGCTCGCAAGTGGTGGGCAAACTCCCAGGAGTTTGCCATCTTGCCTGCTGACTCGTCAGTGATTGGTGGGAGGTGGCAAACTCCTGAAGGTTGCCCACTACCGGCAGGCACCTCAGGAACATGTCCCGTGCACGCTCCCAACAGGCGCAGCAACATTACTTCCAGAAGTGACATCATTGCGCCAGTTGTGGGAGCATTCCCGCACTCCCATGGATGGAGCAATGATGTCACTTCTGGTGGTGGCATCATCACACAGGCGCCAGAGCACATGCGCACGAGGACATTGCTGCCAACACAAAGTAAATGCCAGGTCCCCGTCCCCCCCGCCGCCAAGCAGAAAGGTACAGGGACCTGGCAATCCTACAGGTACGGCCTGCCATGCTGAGATGAGAAAAGGTACACTTCCTGCAAGTGCCTCTGCTATAGAACCATTAGACCAAAGAAAAAGAGAATCACGGGAAAAAACCACAGAAGAAATAGCACAAATGCCATGAAAAACTAACTATGTAAAAATAATGAATATAAATTAAACAATGTATACATATTTTTATAGCGTCGTAACTGCCAGAAGAATTACGGAAACGGGAAGGAACACTAGTACCCCTGTTGCAGTTACACCTTTACTATGGAACATTTCCCCTTGTGAATGGACTGGGTATTTCCTTATGAAGATGTTTATTCTGAATTGTGATTTGCAACTCAAGGCATAGTCACTTTATATTCATAAGCACTGGTCACTTTATGTCTATGTTTACCGATATCGATTGTAGTTGAGCAATTTGCACTAAATTATTGTACATTTATATAAGACGGTCTTAATAGCCTGTGACCTTGTTGCTGGATGTTTGATGTTTTGCCTCTGAGTTCTTTGGGCAGCCATTACATTTATGATTTAAGAAATGAACTATTGACTCTTCAAGCCTTCTTTCATAAACTGTTTATTGTTATATTTATATACATTGTTTCATTCATATTCATTATTCTTATGTAGTTAGTTTTTCATGGCGTTTGTGCTATTTCTTCTATAGAACCATTAGAAGCATAGGAGTCTTTGTCCACTTTTGCATCTGTTAAGTCTTCTTTCCTCTTCTTCTTTAAGAGAAACAACAACACAAAGCAGGAGAGGACAAGTGTGTTGTTTCCTAGACCTCCCCAGCCAACACTGTCATCTTCAGAGAAAGCACCTGACCCCTAGTGGATGGAGAGGGATATTGCTTGAATACATGGGCCACTAGAGGGCAACAAGAAAGAAAGTGGTGATGTTACCATTAGCGTGATTCACATCAGGATGGGACACAATACATCTTTGGGTCCCAAGTCCAATGGACCAGAATACTGGCTTTGGGTGTAGAAAGTCCAAGCTCAAGTCGTCACTAAGCTATGAAGCTCATTGGCTGGCCCTGATCAAAACTATCTCACGCTTACAATAGTTGTTGTTCTGAGCTCCTTAGAGCATAGAATGAAAGCAAAACACACAGAGGTTTTAGATAGCTTGTAATACAAAAATGATCAATCTAACCTTATAAAATTTGAAGAAAGGCCACACAAATGTTGAAAGAAGCCATCAAGGCTAACTGCTGCAGCTCTAGAACCCACAAGAGCCCTGAAGGCAAAACATGTCACTCTTGCTGCCTCTCCATCCGCCTTCTTACCTGGAGGTGCTACTCGGTCCTGATACTTGGGCTCGAATTCACTGACTGTGAGCAGCATGACTTGAATGGTCCCAATGAAGATACCTGCCAGGCAGCCGTAGAAGATCACATAGAAGAGGAGGATCTTAACTGTGACAAGAGGGGGGGGGGGAGAGACATCAACACAAGGCCATATTAGGTATTGTAAACATAAAGGAGGCAGAGACAGAAATGAAACTGACTTATACCAAAAGGAGGGCTAAATATACTACACTCAAGGAGTGCTCTCCGCTCAAAACTGGCAAAGCAGACCAGAAACATAGTCTGCAACTGTAAACACAGAAAACCACTTCCCTAACCAGTTAAATTAATTAATGGAAACTAGTTCTATCCAAGACCATGGTACATATTATTTATGTACTTGCATTAGCTACAGTCTGCCTTTCTCACTGATACAAGGCAGATTACGCAGCGTAAATCCATGCGGTCAATAGAATGGGACATCCAGTAAGTCATGTAATAGGATTAGGATGCAGAAATTAAAACCAAGTAAAAAACAGATGATAAAGCTCAAACAAAGCATAAGTATTAACATGCTATATTAACTGATGCAAGTAATATATAACAGGATTATACATACAGTAACATACAGTACATACTATACACAGTAGGATAGTATCTTTCTCTTTAACAAAGTATTCTTCCTGAATTAGTTCTGTTATAATAAAGCCTTTATTGCCTATGTAAAAATGCCCTCCTGAATAATTCAGTTTCGCATAGTACGCAAAATGTCAGGACAGTGGGAGCCTTCCTGACAACAGACAGGCCGTTCCATAAAATGGGGGCAACAACAGCAAATGCACATGTACATGTAGTTCTTGATCTTGCCCATTTGCAGGGTAGTACCTGCAGAAGGCCTTGCTCACATAAGTGAAGCTGTCATGATGGAGGTGGTCCTGTAGATTGATATTAGGGACTAGGGCCATGAAGGGCTTTGTTCAGGATAGGCAAAACTTTGAACTGAGCCTGGTAAGTGATGGGCAGCCAATGAAATCACTGCAGAATAGGCATGCTCTGCCTAGCTCCTGATAATAACCCAGTTGCAGCATTCTGCACCAACTGGAGTCTCCGAGTTGACTTTGAGGGGAGTCCTATGTAAAGTGCATCAGAGCAGTCTAATCTTGATGTTACCATGGCATCTAGGTGGCCAGCGTGGCTGAATCAAGGTAAGGGGCCATCTTGGAGTAGACTGTTAGTAGAAAGGAGGGGTTTTTTGCAACTGCATTAACTTGTTTCTTTAGCAATAATGTTGCATCCAGTATAACCCCTATATTCTTGAAAAAGTCAGTAAGTGTCAGCTGATCTCCATCAGAGGTGGGAAACGCGCTGTCCTTCAAGATCTCTGCTTTCCCAGCCTCTGCCTTTCCTGGATTTAGTTTTAATTATTTCCCACTTAGCCATTAAACTACACTGGACAGGCAGTGATTCAGAACCTCAGTTTGGTGTAGTGCTTAAGAGCGACAGGACTCTAATCTGCAGAACCGGGTTCAATTCCCCACTCCTTCACCTGAAGCCAGCTGGGTGACCTTGAGTCAGTCACAGCTCTTTCAGAGCTCTCTCAGCGCCATCCACCTCACAGCATGATTGTCGTGAGGATAATAACACTTTGTAAACTGCTCTGAGTGTGGCATTAAGTTGTCCTGAGGGACAGTATATAAATCGAATGTTACCATTATTACTACATCTCCAGAAGATTTGGATAAGGAAATTTAGAGCTGGGCATCATCAGCATATTGTTGACAGCCTACCTCCAAAGATATGTGGAACCTCCAAGCCTAGAAACAATATACCTCCGAACAGCAGGTGCTATGGACATAAAACAGAGGGAGCCTGTTGTCTTCATGTCCTTAGCTTCCTTGGGGTATCTAGCTGGCCAGTGCTAGAATGCTGGACTAGAAGGACATTTGGCCTTATTCTGCAGAGCTTTTCTTGTATTCTTAATGGGATTCAAGGTAAGCACGCACTTGCTCAAAACACAAGCCTTGAACTTGTACACCTCATCTGCAGGCTTCTTTGTGCATCATATACAATCCACAGTCTGCATGATTAAACCTGCATGCCCACTACATGTGATTCTTCTGCCATAAGAGAAGATGGATGGATTTTGTTGTCAAGGTACCCATGCATGGAGATCCCATGCCACTTGCAGTAATTTATGTAAGTGTGGGGAACAGAAGCTCCTGCACTGCATAGAGGATCTTCACACCAGCATGAACCAGCCTGCACTATCAAGAGAATGTGCTTACTCTTGGGAGTCGTAACCTTGTATGAGGATGCATGAAATTACATTGAATTATACCACATCTCAGTGTATCACCATGCATGGCAGATCTCCATAGCATCAGTGGTTTTTCTCCAATGATACGTAAGTTTTAATTCTGACATGACACTCAGACCTTCCAAGAACATGCCTCTCGAAAGAGAAGTAGGAAAAGATTATCTTACATAGTGCATGAATAAAACTGCACATTCTGGCCACACTGAGTTGAAATCAGATTAGTGTACAAATTACATAAGTGATCAAGATTTGTTTTGTTTAAGGGAGGGGGAAGGAGAAAAATCCAGACTTATTTATTGACAGGGCTGCTCCAAAGGAACTGCGCACTCTTCAAAATCTGGTTATATCAGTTACTACTGGTTTACAAGGATTATCTCTCCTGATTGGCTGTATAGTAACAGGCTGTACTAGGTATTACCAGGAAGCCTTTGAGAAAATACCCCCCTGCCCAATTTTTTCCTCTATGGCAATAAGACCACATCAACAAAGTATGTTAATATTGGCAGTGGGGAGGAGGTTGTTGAATAGTAAGTGCAAGACTACAAAATATGTTCTAAATCTTGTAGTAATATTTAGAATGAGTATTTGTGTGAAGCAACTCAAAAGGTACCGAGGCAGACCAAGAGGAGTTCTAGCTATGGATAGACATGCTAGTGAAAGAGGAAAACCTCTTTCCCCCTGAGGAGATGAGAGACACAAGGGAGGTTACACACTGCAAACAGTCAACTGTTTTAGCACTCTCAGGGTTAACACACTCGGGTTACCAGGCAGCAGTAGGCAAATACAGTGACGTCCAAGAGATTTGGACATTTTTTCCAGAGTACAATCATAGGAGGTGCTGTTGTAATGAGCTAAAGAGGAACCTGCTGATGGCAGTGGGATTTGTAAGGGGGAGATATCAAAAGAGCTCTAAACAGCGAGGGTGCTATATGCTTAAACCAAAATTCCAAGCAGTAACCCAAAGGGTTAACCGTCACCCACAACCTCAAGGGAGGCAGTCTCTCCTACACTATAGAAGGAATAGATTCTAATGTGAAAGTACATGGAATCTAAATGAAAAACAGGAAAACCAGGCAAACATGCTTTCTAAAAGATGGATCATACCCTCAGCTAGGGCAGCTGTTAAAAAAGAAATTGATTCACTGCCTTTCTAGGAACCAGATGTCTGATGTCTTGTTTAAAGTACCTATAGTGTAATTCTAGTTAGAGTAACGCCAATCTAAACCCACTGAAATAACTGTTCCGGCTTGCACCGACAGTCTCTGAAGAAAGTAATTCCAGAGCGGTAGCAGTGTTAGCCTGTTGTAGCAAATATTACACAGGGATCCGAAAGCACCTTAAAGAAAAAAAAGTTTAGTTTTTAAGGTATTACTGGATTCCTGTGTAATTTGTCCAAAGAAGTGATCTTGTACCTTACCCCCATGTGGAACTCTGAAACATCCAGTGGTGTTATAAAACTCTTACTCTATGGACTCATCCACCAGTGATTAGTTGGGCAAAGCAATTCCTGCCCTTCATACAGATTCTATTCAAGGCTCTAAGCCAGAATACTCCCAGATGTGAAACCTGAAAGAGGGCATTGGGTAGATCCAGCCCAAAGAGGGTGCCTGCCAGACAGCCACTAAAGAAAGTCCTACCCGAACATTCAAACCATTAAAATATACTCCAACCTTTCTGCTCCTTCCCCACTCCAAAGTACCGTTTATGAACCAGCTGTTACTAAACAGATTAACTTTTGTTGGTTAAGAACAATGAATTTCCACCCTTCACAGATCCACTTGCTGCTTTGACCTTGCTTATCATTAAATGTTTCTAAATTAGCACAAAGAGTTTGGAAGGGAATGGAAAGTTCCAGATAAGAGGCATGCTTTCTGATGCAGCGATCTAGAGAGACACTCAAGACTGCTAAAACCCCAACAGAGGTAGGAGGAGGCTCAAGGGCATTCTACCCTTTCCTTCAAGGGCAGCCATATCTAACACATTCAAGGCAGAAGGCCCCAGGCATGTTTCCATGCTATCCTATGGGGTTTTTTTTGGTCAGACTCTGTCCTTCATTTACAAATAAGAGTGGGGGGAAAGTGCACATTTCTTGTTTGCTGGCATAAAATGAGCCCTTCCAAAAGAAAGCTACCTTCTGAGACAGGGGCAGGAGATACTCGGGCATCTACAGTATTATTAATAAAAAGTCATCTTTTGAAAATTGTTAAGAACTGCCAAGTATGGAATAAGGTCTACCTTTTGGAGTGGGAGACCCAGAACAAACATGGAGGAAGGAAACAAAACGAGCTGTGTTGGTACCTCAGTGATTTGACTTTGGTTGTGCGACGGAGAATGTGATGGTTTGGGGCCTCCTGCTGGGGTGGGGTGTGGATTCTAGACCAGAACGAGGAAGAAGGGAGGGCAGGGATAAGAAAATTGGTTTTCTGTGCTCTGAGCCTCAGTCTCCTTCAAGTTGCATTTAGTTGCTAGGAGACAGCCTTCAAGGACTCTGTTATTCCTAAACCTTCTTCCCTCCTCTCCCACCTGACCTTTTCTTTTCTACTCCGGCAGATCCCTCAGGCCTCCTCCAAATACAGAAAGGTGCATTTGGAAAAGAGCAAAATTCTTCTCCGAGCCTCTAATAGCCCGCACAAAAGATGCCCCCTCAGCTCCTGGCTTTCTGTGGTGGCACACCCCACCCGCCTTCCCCGGGGATCCCAACACTCTCCCGTTACCTCTTGCTCGGACGGTGTCACCTTGACTAACCTTGAGCTATGATGCATTATTAACCCTTTGGAAGGGGCAACCCTCAACAAACGCCGTTCCCACCACCCCCGCGACTCCTTTTACATAACGGCAATGGGGAGGGGGGGCTCGCGCATACACACAACCGCGTCTCCGGAGACAACACGCGTGTCCTTTTTTCCTGCGCGGTGCCCTCCCTCGAACGTCACGCAAGCAGCCGCAGTGGCTGCTCCATGGCCGAGGAGGAGGAGGCGACGCCGGGCTCCCCCTCTCCCACCCACTCCGCCCTGGCCGCAGTCACGACTCGGATTTGACTACTCCGATGCCCTTCAGCTCGACCTTTGCGGGCGGGAAAACGCGAAGCAGCCCAAGCAGCTCCTCGCTAGCGCAGAGGCAACAGGCTACCGGGGGGGGGGGGGGGGGAGCGCGCAGCCAGGCGCGACCGGCGAGCCAGCCCGGAGCCTCCCGCGGCCGTCGTCTAAGCGAGCAGACGCGCCGGTTTTCCCCGCAGAGAAGCCGCCAGCCTTAACAATACTGAGCCTTTTTCTCCAAAGCAATGCAACCAGTGCCTCTCAATCCGTTTCCAACCGCACAGCATGCCCGTCACAAATATCAAGGGCGCGGGGCGGGGGGGGGGGGGGACAGGAGTCTCCGGTGGAGGCGACTCCACCTATGGAAAGCCCCTAGGATGGAACAAGATCCCTTCACGGGTCGCCTTCCCACTCACATTTAATTTTCCACCTGGCAAGGAGACTCGACGTGTATTTTTAAACCTGGCAGGGGGGGAGGGGGGCAGCAAGCAAGTTATTGGAGCCGGCAGCAACTATTCAGATTAATGCCCGGAACCACAAAGCTCGCCGCACCGCCTGTCCAGGACTGAAAGTTCTTATCGCTAGCCAGGTGATCGGGCGTCGTTTTGCCCGGCGAAGCCTCGACGCCGCGGGACCTTCACCACCCTCAGTCACACGCGCGCGGACCTGCGTTCTTGCGCGGATCCAACGGAGCTCTCCTCTTGGGAGGTTATGACAGAGACAGAGAAGAAGGAGATACTTACACCAGCTGCCTCCGGTCCTCCCTAGAAATTCCTTCTTCTCCGAGTTCCAGATAAATTTCTTCCAGTTGCCATTCCCTTCCTTTGCTTTCCCGTGAGCCATGAGCGAGGATCGGCCCTAGGACAGGCAGCCTTTGCAGAAGCGACGCAGCGGGAGAAAAAGAGCCCTCTGTCCCCTCGACAGATCTCAGCCTTCAGAGCGTCCCCGGCTATTCCCGCCTCCAGACGCTCGCCGTCTCCAGGCGCCCTCTGGATAGAGAAAGCCTCTCTTTGTGCGCCGATTGCGCGTCCCACCTAGACGAAGGTGCGCGGAAAATAATCCTTACCAGGAGAGCCTCACATAGGTAGGGCTCGATGTATAATTCATTAGGCGGACTGGAACTGCTCGTAGGAGCTGGCAGGATGATGATGGTGAAGAAGAAGAGGAAGAAAAGGAGGAGGGGTAGGGGAAAGGAAAGCCAGGGGGTGGGAAGAACGCAACCTGGCTCTGCCCAAGCAGAAAAATTAGCTCGGCCCCCTCCCACTCATGCCGGCTATATTGCCCAACTCCAGGAAAGAGCTCCACCTACCAAAATGCCGGTAGCCAATGAGACCGTCGGCTTGCCAGGGGAGGGGGCGCGGCTTTCACAAGGCCGGGCGGGGTGGGGGGGAGACTGCAAGGGCAAGAGGCTGAAGAACTCGGCTCTTCGTGCAGCGAAAGGGGGCTTCGCTCCCGCCCGTCAAGGCACCTGCCTTCAACTCCTAGCAATACAGGGCGCGCCCCCGCGACAGGCAAGCACGAGAGTACACCTGTAATTCCCCTCGATCAAAGGCGGGAGGCAGAGCTGAGCCCTGCGGAGAAAAAGGGAAGCGGAGGGAGGAATGGAAGGGAGACGGTAGGCTCCCACGCCGGTTGTCTCCGCAAGTCGCTTTGCGGATAAAACGCGGTGGGCTTGGTGGGCAGAGGCGGCGCTCGCTGATCTAAGCCCTGCAGCTAACGAGGCAGGCAGCCGGGCGCGTGTGATGGAAGGTCGCGGGAGATGAGCGGAGAAGAGGCGAACCGCAGACTGTGCTACTGCCGAAAGAGGCGCCCGCAGGCGCTGATTACCTGGAACGGGGGCGGGGGGAGATCACACCGGAAAAGCAGCCTCGATGGCCGAAAGGCAGGGCAAGGTGAAACTGCGGGGCTCTGCAATGCGATTGCCTTCCAATTAATTATTTTTTAATTATTTCTTTTGTAACCTTGGCATGTAGAATTGTACAAACGAGGTAAAACAATGGAAACAGAAAGTCCTGTTTAGGAACTGCTCGAAGGCGGGAGCGAAACACAGAGAAGAGGAAATCTAGTTGGTCCTTAAGGTGCTATTGTCCGGGATCTTGCATAACAAGGAGGTGGCTCCCTTGTACTGCCAGGGGGGCACTGGGCATGGATGGTAACTTACAGGCCTCTTCCTAGTTCTGGGTACAGTATCAACCTGTCAACTAAGCACATGTTTTGGCTTGGTGAAGGGGGGTGGCCTCGATCTGGCCCTTCATGCCAGATCGAGACCCGGCTTGCCTAAGTATCCCTTGTCCCTTTGATTTCTGCCTCCAGCGCTTCCCTCTCGCTCTCTTCACAAATGCTGCCCACAGAAGATGGAGCCTCTTGGCTTGGCTGCTTGCCACCTCCAGGCTTCTTGCCTTGAATACCCCTCCCCAGGTCGACTTCTCACTGGTTCTGCTTATTTCCTGCATGGTGAATAGCCCCATGGGGAAAGGACCAGCCTTGGGGAAAACAGCCCTGGCTTCAGTGGAGCAAGTGGCAGCTACAGACATGGGAGGGGGGCAGCGGCAGCCAATGTCACTCCTGAGCGTTGCATTCTATGCCTTGCCATAGCATCAAAGTGCAGGCTTGAAACAAAGCTTGTGGGGCATTGGGGCATACACCCCAGCCTCTGTGAATGTGAGGCCTGGAGCTCTCTGGATGACCAAGAGATGGGTATGCTTTGTTAATACAAGACCATTCCCTCTTTGAAGATTCCTTGATGCCCATATGCCTGCAAGATCCTTGAGGAACAATGCAGAGTAGCAATACATTGTAGATGAGCATCGCTCACTTTCTCTGTTCTTTGCTCCTCCCTATGTGCATTTCTGCTCCCCTCCCCCATTCTGATCCTTCTGTTCTACAGTTCAGAGGCATGCAGATACAACAATGGAATATTTCATGTCAATAATACATTGATACCCATGTCAGCACAGCCCTCCCACATTTGCATTGGAACACCTGCATGTATTTGAAGTCAGATTGGAATGAGGAAGCAGCATGCCACCTGGAAAGATTCACAAAAGGTCATGGGCAAAAATTTGGACTCAGAGATGTAACAAACCAACAGGAGGAGGGAATAGGCAAAACTGGAGAACTCAGGAAAGATCAGAGAAGGAGTGTAGAAGGGAGCCTTTTTGCTCCTGTTTGACCTTGGGGAATATATGCACAGTTTTACTTCTCAGAGAGTGCTGCAGCAACACACAAAGCACACAGTGGCCAAACTAAGGGCAGTGAGGAAAAGCAGCTCATAGCTATGAATTATTTTCTGTGTGCGTGCACACTAACTTATGTTGTTCTGACTTGAGAGCTTACTGCATTAAGGAAACCGTTTTCTCCAGGAATGCACGGGTAGCATGCCTCACTGCCTGGTTTTTATGCAAGAGTTCTTTCTCCCACATTCAAGTCTGTGCAGGGGGTGGGATCCTGGCCAATGGGCAACAGGGGCAGCTGCCCCAGGCCCCACACTTGGGGAGACCCAAGTGCGTGCGGCCCAGCCCCCAAAGAAGGAGAGAAAAGAAGAGGAGGCTCCTGCTGATGCTTGCATCTGCCCCATTGGGGGCTTCCAGCAGCTCGGGGGGGGGGGGCTCTTGTGGACCTTGTACAGGGTGAGAACCACCTCTTACTTGGTTCTGGTGGGGTGGCAGTAATTCTGGGCCCAGGGCCCCAGAATCACTGAGATGGCCCCAACTCTGTACCCATTTAGGACCACTCTGATTTACCTTTTTATGAACAGGACAATATATGCTCTTGTTACCACTTTTTCCACAAGTTGCTTATGTTATTCTATCTCTGTAATAACGTTCTAGATATCTGGGAATGCATCTGAACCCCTTTTCTGAACTACTTTTCTAACCTGGGCAGGAGAGACATGGAAAAGTAATATGTGATTGGAATTATACCAGGTGGCAGCAGGTCTGTATCTGTAAACTCAGGTGTACCCAATTCATATGTAAAGCTCAGAGTGGGGAGGGATTTAAGGCCAAAGGGATATTTGGATGGGACCGCTAGAAGATTTGACTTTTCTCATGGGGCCCATCTCTTGCCCCTCTTCCTTAGGTATGGCAGTAAGGAACTGCACTGCTGAATGTATAATGAAGGCCCATTGTGACATCAAAACCAGTAGACCAATGATCTTTTTCTGTCTTCCCCTCTATTAGTCCTGTTGGCAATCTATAACAGGCATCTCAGATATGGATGGAACTGTGCAAATGGATTTTATTCTTCATCCGTGTGCTTAATATAAACCAAAAACTCATTTCCCTGCATGTACACTTACCCCAGGGTATATTCCAGAAATCATTATACTGACTCACGTGATTCAAAAGCAGAAGTCCTGCTTCGTAAATGTCATTGACTTGCATTTGCTTCTAGGTCAGGAAAGTTGCCAGGCACACCAGAACAATAACATCGATAAAGATATTTTTTTTAAAAAATCTGTTTATCAGACATACTCCACTCATTTTAAACACATCCCAGGGGTGAGATTTCTTATCTGTTCAGGTGTCAGCTTTGTAGAGTTGTGCCCCTAATTTCTGGACTTTGTTGAACACTGAAATACTAGTTCTGTGGGGGGGGGGAAGGGATCTTCTCGGGTACCTTGTAGGCTGAGCAAATGGAACAAAGGTATATTTCCTGTCTGCTATCAGCCCTCATCCCACACAACCCAGAAGGCAGGAGGTGGGTGGTGTGGTAAAATGGAGAGCCGGTTTGGTGTAGTGGTTAAGAGCACGGGACTCTAATCTGGAGAGCTGGGTTTGATTCCTCACTTCTCCACTTGAAGCCAGCTGGGTGACCTTGGGCTAGTCATGGCTCTCTGGAGCTCTCTCAGCCCCACCCACCTCACAGGGTGTTTTGTTGTGGGGATAATAATGACATACTTTGTAAACTGCTCTGAGTGGGCATTAAATTGTCCTGAAGGCCGGTATATTAATCAAATGTTGTTGTTGTTGTTATTACTAGCAACAAAGCCCGTTGTGGGAAAAAATACAACAGGCTCTAGAAAGGGGAGGGTGGGCAGGCAGACATTCACTCCTCCTCCGTCACTGATTTCAGCTGGTGAAGGAGGGGGGATTGGGCATTGTCTTCTGCTCCATGCCTGATCTGCCTGCTCTCGGCCATGTGAAGGGGTGGTGGGCTTTGCTACCTGCTCCATGCCTGATACATGCCGGGTAAAGGGGGGGGCAGGCATTGCCTCCTGTTCTGTGCCTGACTATGGCTGGGTGGAGGGGGCAGGCATTGTCACCTGCTCCGAGCCTGATCCCAGCTGGTTGAAGGGGGGTGGGCATTGCCATCTGCTCCCCACTGGGTGAAGGGAGAAACAGGCATTGCCTCCTGCTCTGTGCCTGATCCTGACAGATGAAGGTAGGCGGTGGGCTTTACTACCTGTTCTGCTCCTGATCCCAGCTGGGTGAAGGGGGTGCAGGCATTGCCACCTGCTCTGCTCCTGATTCCAGCAGGCTGAAGGGGTAGCAGGCATTGTTTCATGCTTGGCTCCTGACTCCTGCAGGGTGAAGACAGGATGGGCATTGCTGCCTGCTCAGTGGCTTATTCTGGTAGGTTGAAGAGGGCGGGCATTGCCACTTGCTCTGCTCCTTATCCTGGCTGGGTGAAGGGAAGAAGGGTGTTGCCTCCTGCTCTGTGCCTGATCCCAGCCAGGTGAAGGTGCAAGGTGGGCATTGCCACCTGTTCCACTCCTGATCCCAAATGGGTGATGGTGGGGGTGGGCATCTCTACCTGCTCCACCACTAATACCCACTGGGTTAAGGTGGGGGATGGCCATTGCCACCTGCTCCGCTCCTAATCCCAGTCAGGAGAAGGAGGGCAGGTATTGCCATATGATCTGCTCCTGATTCCAGCTGGGTGAAGCTGCAAGGTGGGCATTTACACCTGCTCCACTCCTGATCCCAAATGGGTGATGGTGGGGGGTGGGCATTTCCACCTGCTCTGCCACTAATACCAGCTGGGTTAAGGTGGGGGGGTGGCCATTGCCACCTGCTCTGCTCCTAATACCATCTGGGTTAAGGTGCGGGGGCATTGTCCCCTTCTCCACTCCTGATCCCAGTCAGGTGAAGGAGGGTGGGTATTGCCATATGATCTGCTCCTGATTCCATTTCCACCTGCTCCGCCACTAATACCAGCTGGGCTAAGGTGGGGAGTTGGCATTGCCACCTGCTCCATTCCTAATGCCTCCTGGGTTAATGCAATGGGTGGGCAAAGCCACCTACTCTGCTTCTGATCCCAGCTGGGTGGAGGGAAGAAGACCATTGTCTCCTGCTCTGTGCCTGATCCCAGCCACGTGAAGCTGCAAGGTGGGCATTTACACCTGCTCCACTCCTGATCCCAAATGGGTGATGGTGGGGGGTGGGCATTTCTACCTGCTCCGCCACTAATACCAGCTGGGTTAAGGTGGGGGGTGGCCATTGCCACCTGCTCTGCTCCTAATACCATCTGGGTTAAGGTGCGGGGGCATTGTCCCCTTCTCCACTCCTGATCCCAGTCAGGTGAAGGAGGGTGGGTATTGCCATATGATCTGCTCCTGATTCCATTTCCACCTGCTCCGCCACTAATACCAGCTGGGATAAGGTGGGGAGTTGGCATTGCCACCTGCTCCACTCCTAATGCCTCCTGGGTTAATGCAATGGGTGGGCAAAGCCACCTGCTCTGCTTCTGATCCCAGCTGGGTGAAGGGGGGGGTGGGCATTGCCAAATGCTCCACTCCTAATAACAGCTGTGTTAAGGTGGGAGGGGAAATTCCACCTACTTCACTCCTAATACCAGCTGTGTTAAGGTGGGCAGTGGGCATTGCCACCTTCTCCACTGCTTATACCAGCTGGGTTAAGACGGGGGCAGACATTGCCATCTGCTCCGCTCCTATTACTGGTGGGTTAAGGCAGGGGTTGGCATTGCCACCTGCTCCGAGCTCAGTTAAGATGGGGGGCACGCATTAGCAACTGCTCTGCTCCTGATCCCAGCTGGTTCAAAGGGGGGCAGGCATTGCCACCTGCTCCGCTGCTGATACCAGTTGGGTTAAGGTGGGGGTTAGGTATTGCCACCTGCTCCGCTCCTAACACCAACTGGGTTAAGGCGGCTAGGGGCAGTGCCACCTGCTCCGCTCCTAATACCAGCTGGGTGAAGGCAAGGGGTGGGCATTGCCATCTGCTTCACTCCTAATATCAGCTGGGTTAAGTTGGGTGGTGGGCATTGCCACCTTCTCCATTCCTAATACCAGCTGGGTGGGAGGCGGGCATTGCCACCTGCTCCCATCCTGCTTCTGGCCTGGGCTTCCCACCATGGCATATTTTCTGGAGGTACATGGTGCCTTGCCTAGGCTCCCTCCATGGCAGCGCCCTCTGGTGGTGCACCAGGGTATAAAGTGAGTTGTCTGAAATACGCTTACTCAATTATATAGTAAGATTATCATTGAGTTTGATGCATCTTATCTTTCTTGGCACAATGGGCTTCCTTGTACAATGAGTAAGTCAGAGACTAGCATATGCAAAGAACAGGGAGGAGGATTAATTCCTCTGGTATGTACAGTATTGCTCACAGGGACTAGCTGTTTGTCTCATGCAAAGCTGTGTGCCTTGGATTTAAATCCCACCTCAATCATCAACTTGCTCAGCAGCGAGATTTAAACCTGCAGCAAGTCCAGAACCTGGGACCTGAGGGATGTTAGATTGGGATTCAGCCACAACCCAGCTGTGGCTAAAAGAAATATGGTCAGAACCACCAGAAAATTTCTCAGCTTCATTGGAACAATGTGGAATTGTTGATGTTAAAACTCCTGTTAAAGCTTCCAGGTCAGGGTCTCTGTGGACGTGCTGGTTTCCAGACCCAACTCAGGTCTCTGCAGCCATATAGCAGTTTAAACGGCTGTTAAAAAATAAAGGAGAGCCCAAACAGCTCCTCCGTCCCCCGCAAGCCTTTCCCCCGTGTCAGAATAGCAGAGTTCCCCTCCCCCATTTTTACTGCTCCATGTGCACAGAATACACATCAAGAAGAAAAAAAAACAGGGGAAAACCTCCCTCCCATGCTATTTTGGCATGGGGAAATGGCTTGCGGGGGGAACCCCCCTCCCAGGGAGGCATTCCATGGCCACTTGGGCTCTCCTTTATTTTTTAACAGCTATTCCCCAAAGCTATGCAGCTGCAGGGAACTCTTTAAAAACCTACACATCTAGGGGCTTTAGCAACTAGAGGCCTTTGCTTTTTGCGCCAACCACCTTCTCTCCTCACTGGCCTTAAATTTTGGACCTGGTGTAGAGTGGCCTTCAGAGAGCCACTGTTTCACAATTTCACAATGGCCAGCTTCACAGAGTTATTTTAAGGGAAAATAGCATAAATGCTGTGAAGCGCAATGATGACCCTTCAGGCTGCCACACTAAGGGCGTTTTACTAAAGGGCTCGTTCCCAGCCTGTGGCATGTAACAAACAATAACAAATTAATCATAAATAATCTGGAGATTCAGTGCCCCCATACACTGAGGAGCTTGCTGACTGCCTCTCTGCAGTGGGCCTCCTTCCAATCCGCTTCCATGGGAGAGACCATATAGGTTGACTTCAGCTCTTCATTGGACGTGGCTGGATCATCCAATCACTCCCGCTTATTCCATCAGGAAGCATGCCCAGATCACTGACTCATGCAGAAACACAAGATGAGTTCTTCCTTCCGTGGGTTGAGGGTTATTCAGACAATCTGAAATGTGCCTCCAATTTTAATTCAGAAAATAAGAACGTAACAGCTCCAGGAAATGTGAGTCCCACGAAGTTCAGTGGGACTTGCTTCTGAGTAAACATGCTTAGGAAAGCTTTCTGCAAATACTGTATAAGTCCAGGAGCAACCTCTGGGAAAGCAAAATGCCATGATCAAAAACGCTTCGCGATGACTGGTATCAATTCTACACACAGGAGTTATGATACAGTGAAATGCTCGTCTCTGCCACTGTAACTCTTGTCTCCCCCATAGGAACTCTTTAAATGAAGCATGGATTTGATCCCCCCCTTTAAAATGCAGTATTGTTTGTGAAGCAAAGTCTTGTTTTGCTAGGAACCCACATGGCTAGATTTTATCTCTTACATGAAAGTCAGCACTTATTATAAAATTCTGAGCTCTATATATCTTCGAGCAGCTCCATATCTCTGGTCAGAAAGAAGAATCTGTTTGGGAGAGAGGAGGGGTGATTTTAGGCAGAAAAAAAGCCTGGAGAGGAAAGGGTTAAACAATCTGTGTCTCATCCCAGCCCTGGTGACCTCAGGAGAAAAGGAATCCACTGAGCTAAAAGTAACATGTAGTTCCACCCAGTCCTAAAATAACAACCCAATTACCAAGGGTTATTTGCAAAGCAGAGACTAGGTAAAGTTGTAAATTAAATTTGCATTAGAGGGTTGATTGAAAAGCTGGGTGGAGCTCTCAAACAGGCCATGAAGTTGTTATATGAAATATCTTTCTGCAAAGCTGAAAGAACTTTAGTGTGCTGCTTATGATTGTTTTCCATTTATGAGTTGTCCCATTCTTCTAGTAAGCGAATCTCACATGAACACACCAAGCTGCCAAATACTGAGTCATACCATTGTCTACCCTGGACTGGGGGGAAAGAATGGCCGAGGTCTCAGGTGGAGGTCTTTCATATCATCTGATCCTTTTAACCAGAGGTTGAACCTGGAACTCTGCTGCTGAGCCCCAGACTCTCCCAAAGTAAATCTCATTTACTTCAATTGATGGACTCTGTTGATGGTAAGGTTGCCAGCTGGTCAGGGAAAAAATGTTCCACCCTTTAATAGAGTTAATATGTAGAAACAGACAGTTGAAGCTTTGAATAACAGGGAAATACATAACATCACCTAATAAACTGCAGCAGATTAAACTGAAAGGCACAGTCAGAGTCTCCTTCCGACTTAAGTGGCTCTTCTTATGGAAAAAGAGTCAATCTGGCTGGAGGAAGGCTCCTTAGACTGTTGGAAGGCTTCAAACTTTGCTCAGTGGAGTAGTAGGAGAGCCAGTTTGGTGTACTGGTTAAGAGTGTGGGACTCTGATCTGGAGAACCGGGTTTGATTCCTCATTCCTCCACTTGAAGCCAGCTGGGTGGCCTTGGGTCAGTCACAGCTTCTAGCTCTCTCAGCCCCACCCACCTCACAGGGTGTTTTGTTGTGGGGATAATAATGACATACTTTGTAAACCGCTCTGAGTAGGTGTTAAGTCATCCTGAAGGGCGGTATATACATCGAATATTATTATTATTATTATTATTATTATTATTACTGTATCAAATATGCACTCATAGGCCGAGGAACTAGCATGCCTAGTCAATGTTTAGATGCTATTGGTTGGGTTGTTGCCCACGACACCATATGACAAACATGGGTTTGCAAACGATTTGCTTAGTTCCATTTACTTTCTTTTCAGACTACTCTTTGGGCAGCACAGGATATTAAAAGGCAATTTTAAAAATGGGTTTTTATATTCATAGTAGTAGCTGTATTGGTTTAACTCCAGATGCATGCATGACCATGGCTACATGGAACTAGTGAGAGAGGAGGATTCTGGAAAAGATTTCTTTCTCCAGTATCATAAACATAGATGACTGTGTGAGAATATGATTTCAGATTATTAAGCACCATGTGCCATTTCCTGTCATAAAATGATAAGGAGAAACTGTGATCACAAGAGAGGGAAAAGAAGGAAGTAAGAGTACAAATGGGAAAAAAATGAACAGTGATGTAACTTCACTGGATGTGATTCTCCTAGAAGGAACAGTTCTGATAATGTGAACTGTTTAGATGGAAAATGTGGCAACCCTATGAATGAAAGACCTCCAAATTGTCCTTCCTCGGATCTTGTAAACTGGAGGCTGTGGCTTACTTTATTGAGTCAAGCCATCTCACTTTGGGTCTTCTCTTTTCCTGCTGTCTTCCACCTTTTCTAGCATTATTAGAAAATGCGGACTGGGCCCAGCATACCTTCGGGACCACCTCTCCCCATATGTTCCCCGGAGGTCGCTTCGATCAGCTAATAAGCAGTTGTTGATAGTCCCTGGTCCCAGGGAGGTCCGTCTGGCCTCTACCAGAGGCCTGTTGGAACTCTCTGTCTGAGGAAACTAGGGCCCGGCGGGATTTGTTATCTTTCCGCCAAGCCTGCAAGATGGAGATGTTCCGCCAGGTATTTGTTGGGGGCTAGGCTGTCCTCTCGCTGGCCATACCACTGAAGACTGTCCACCACCCATGCAGGAGCTCACAAGTGTGGCACAGGGCATGATGTAAGAGCCAAGCCCTGTGCCTAAAATGCTGTATTTTAATATTTATTCCGCAAGTCGAGAAATTTTATTGCCTATTCTGCCAATTGAGAAATTTTATTGTATGTAGAATAGTGTTTTAATGTTTATTTATAATATTTGTATTGCTTTTAAACTGTATGTTACAAATTGTATGTTGTTACACCTCCATGAGCCCGTCTGACGGGGAGGGTGGTCTAGAAATGCAACAAATAAATAAATAAATAAAAATACATCCACTTGAATACACCATAAAAATACCCAAGTCTGTTTTCTTATGTTAGTGTGAATGCAGCCACAGTGTGCATCAATAAAACCCTGTAACATTTAGTATTGCCAACCTCCAGGTGGGGCCAGGAGACCTCTCAGAATTATAACTGATCTCCAGACTACAGAGAAAACGATTGCTTTGGAGGGTGGATTCTATAGCGTTATACCCCACTGAGATACCTCCCCTTCCTGGCTTTACCCTCAGGAATTTCCCAACCCAGAGACGGCAGCCATTGAAACGTTATTGAAAAAATGTCTGTGATCCAAAGTGCCTTTCTTTGCAAAATACAATGAAATAGGACATTTGACTTTCCACCCCTCCCCACAATTATATTAAGAATACATTTTTATGACATTTTGTAGAAAAACAGAAAATTGCAAAGTTTCTGTACCGTTTTGCTTAATACAGAGTGAAGTTCCCCTAAGAGAGCTCCACGATTCCTTGGGAATAAACTGCAAGGCATTAAATGCATAATTGGCCTTCTAGATTATCTTTTGAATGGCAGCCAGCCAGAATAAAGTCAGGCGGCCATCGCTGATCTTGGGTTTGGCAGCCGGAGCCTCTCAAATCCCTTTTAAGCTTGGTAATGAGCAAAAATCACTCTCGTCATTGGTCAGAGTGAAATGAATTGTGGCTGTAGCCTCTCAGTCCCTGTTAACAATGGTGAAATATGTTACCATTTTGCTGCTTCATAATTTACTCCCAAGAGCATTTGATTTTTCTCCCGAGGGATTTTTATACTATATTAGTCAATATGGTACTTTGGGAAACTTATAAGTAATAGGTTAAAAAAAACAAACTTGTGGAACACATCACTCAGAGTACTCTATTAGAAACAGAATAATATGGACTTCTGGTGACAAATCTTTCTATCTTTTGCATTTATTTGAGTTGCTAAATGGGCGAATTTCCATAAGAAGATGTATATTTCTCCACGTATGTGAGGAATTTGCTGCATTAGAACCAACCATTGTTCCCTTAGTTCATAACCTGCCATATCTGTTTTTTTTCATACCTCCACATTGATTATATAGTTGGACCCACCCAGTCCTGTGAAAATTAAACCAACATTCAAGCTGCCCCGCCCATTCCTAATATGGAGACTTTTACATAGTTTGTAAAGTAGGGTATAGAATTATGTGTGGATCCTCAAACAATGATTTGAGGTTTACAAATCAGTTTTATAAAAGGGAGCTTTGAGCTGTTGCCAAGATCTGCGAAACCAGAAGGCGTGCTTAAACTGAGTTAGTTAATTGGTTTTCTGTCATTGTTCTCTCAACATTTGACCTACTGAACAAGCGCTCACGAGCCTTGAAAGCTCCCCATGAATTAGCCCAGAGAAGCTCCTCAGTTGCCCACCAAGCAAGGCTGAAGAAGGTAAATTTGACATATTTCAAGATCCCACATGCCTCTACTCACCAGAAAGCAGCAACACCCTGCACAGATGATTGTTAAAATGATTGTATTTCAACACTTAGCATTAGTTTATTACAGTGTGTGGGTTGATAAACCAAGAAGCTGAAATTTTATGCCCACAAAAGGCTTTCCTACTAAATGTGACTGGGGATAGGAGTCTGCACTTGTAATTTGAACATATGACATAAAATAGCACCTTCATGGCATTCTCAAGGACTAAAAGGCATCACTTGTAAATGGTTCGATCCTATGGGCTTGGCATAAAGTGGCATGCTTCAGAGGAGCCAGAGACCATAGCAAAAGGAATGATAATGTTTCTTAACCATTGTAAATATTGCCCCAATGGACTTTAAGTGTTAGGGAATGACTCGGTACAAGCATCTATCAGAATTTGGGAGAGGTGACCACCCCAGCTGATGAAAGGAGGCAGATGTTTGTCTCTGTGTGACAAAATCTAGAAGATTAGAACAATACAACTACTTTTTAACCCAAATCATAAGTGCTACAAACCCCCCAGAAACTTTCAGCCAACAATGTCTTTGAAAACCACCCAAGGTAAACAAGTTCAATTTGTCGGATCCCACCAAGAGATAGAGTCCTTTGCCACAATCCTTCCAATTATGAAGCAACTGGAATCCAGGCTTCTGTCCTCTTCTTGGGGAATTACATCCCTGCAAGAACAATAAAATCCCAATAATGACACCAACCAAACACAATACACATACGCCACTTTTAGTCCTATTGTTCACATACAACGTTTCTGATTACCTTATTTAAGGTGATAAGAACACATTCATTATTATCAAGCTCCCCGGCAACCAGCTTCTTCCTCAGCTGCCTGGCTCTAGCTATTGACTCCACCTTACTAGGCTAAACCAATTAGTTCATAGGGGTTACACAGGCTCATAGCGAGTCAGACCATTGGCTCATCAGCTCTCCAGGGTCTCAGTAAGAGACAGGTCTTTCCCAACCCGTCACTGGAGATGCTGAACTGGAGATGCTCAAGTCTGAACCTGAGGTGCTAATAATAAATCACAAACTTGGTATTATTATGATAGGCCAAATGGCAGCCAGATCTGTGAAAACAATAATGGAAAATTAGGTGATAACGTGCTCACCTTTTTCATGTTAAAAGCAATAATTAAATGATTAATAGAAGTCCATGTAACAGAAAGGTAGATAAAAATTGTGATTCTGCTGTCCATAGGGCCATTTAAGTTCTAGTGTTGAGGCCGGTGAAAGCAAAAGGGAGAATACTGGCCCCTGATTAACATTATACCACTATTATCCATGACAGAAACACTATTAAAATGCTTTTCTTTCTTAGTGACATTGATCATCTAGGGAAAGTTTGGCAAATTAGTTAGTCTAGAAGGTTACGTTTCGGTAACATATTCCAAGCTGTATTATTTCCACTATAAAAATAAATTAAAGACAGTATAGATGGGATTCCTCAATGAGTTTTAAGTGTTTCCTTTTGAAAATGAGAGAACAAAGGGGTGCATTTGTTACTCTTATTTTAATTCTTCTTTATGACTCCCCTTCTCCCTGGCCTTGGGGTTAAATAGGGCTTAAATAGGCATGAGAACTTTACATTGCACAGAGAGAGTTCTGTGTTTTTTCCAACCTCCAACAAAACCAAAACAATCTTCCCGAAGATGGTTCTCCCCACCCCCCACCTCCCCTAAGCTGGAAGCAGAACAGAAGAGTCACTACCACCGGGCAATGCAAAGTTCTCACGGCTGCTTGTTTTAAGTCTTGTGTGGCTCCTTAAATGCTTTGCTGCTTATCTTGGCAAAGAGGCTATTACTGCATCTCTAAACATATGAAGCTGCTGGACACTGAACCAGATTATCGGCCCCTCTAGCCTAATGTCATCGACTCTGGCAGGCAACAGTTCTTCAGGCTCCCGGGAGCACTGCAGTGATGGCTGCAGATCTGTGTCGCTGAACATGAGATGTCCTCAACCAGCAAAGTCATTGGGAGGGGGAGCAGTTGCCAGGGGGGGGGGGAGTGGTGGGTGGGAAGTGGGTGCCTTGGTTCTCTCTCTCTCGTCATGATCTTGCAGGAGAAAAGACATTTTTGAAGAGCTCTCCTGTGCCAGGATGACAGAGACGCACCTATGCTCTCATACTCCCACTCATGCTGGCCACTTGTAACAGGGAATTTAGATTATTTAGATTAGGTTTATATTTGTTTTCTTCTGCCACTACAAAAATGCAAGTGAATGTGAATCAACTTCAATAAAAGTTAGTGTTATCTGTTGCAATGTAATGGCTTGAAGAGCACTTTGCCACGTGTCATTCCACGCTTCCCTAACTGTGCAACTTTGCTGCATTAATAATAATAAGTAATAATAACACTTTGTAAACCGCTCTGAGTGGGCATTAAGTTGTCCTGAAGGGCGGTATATAAATCGAATGTTATTATTAATGTTATTATTAACTAACAGATTTTCCCAGTGCTCTGTTCTCAATCCCTCCCCACAGCTGCTTTTCTACCAGTTCAGTTTCACAGCCAGAAATGAAGCCTGTGCTGGGGAAGAAACAGAGGAAGGGAAGAGTTGGTGAGTGAAAGGTGGCAGGTGGAGGAAGGGTTCAGCAGCATCCTTCCCACCTGACATTTCTCTGCTGGGAAATGCTTATCCAAATACCATTTTGCTGCTGTTTGGATCAACCTGTATTTGAAGGCGTAGATTTGCTGCCTTCATATGCAGTTGAATACATGAAGCTGCCTAATACACAGTCAGACCACAAATCTATCATGATCAGTACTATCAGTTCGGACTCTCCAGGGTGGCAGAGGTCTGTCACATTACCTACTACCTGAACCTTTAATTGGATATGACAGAGATTGAATCTGGGACCTTCTGTATGCAAAGCAGATACTCTACCACAGGGAAACGATCCCTTCCTTTAGAATCTGCCACAGTATACAAATAGCAGGAAAGTAAACTCGTTTGACTAACAGCTAGCGTTTGACAGAATTCATCGTGATAGTGCTGTGAACGTAACTTACAGGCTGCTAATATAAACACAGAAATGAGAGTAGGATGGTGGGGATATTGTTGGGTACAACTCATTCCCGAGCACTGTTATTTTCCACTTAAGCCAAGGAAACAACTATACTATAGATCCAGAAAGATAGTATCTCCAGTGGAATAACACCAGCCCCAAGCCCATTGCTTATGTATGAATTGCTGGTTTCAGTGGATCTTGTGTGTGTAAAATTGTGTGAGATTACAGCCAGACTGTTTGAGCAAAAGGTTTAGAACAAATATCTTCCTGAATACCAGGGGTTCTGTCTCTTTAAAAGAGAATTCTAAAAGCCCAGAATGTCTTACAGGTGCAGTCCAGCATGACGGTAAAAACCACACCTTTGAAAGTTACCCAGTTTCACAACTTTTAAAGGGACAAAGTCCCTATAGGAAGGGACAAAGTCCCTATAGGAATATTTCCATCCTAAAGTGGCAAGGTTTTGTGTTGGAGGGCCCAACTATACTTATATTGGGGTTTTCTGCATGGTTTTCCTCCTTGGTTCTGACTCCCTACAGCCTCGATTTATCCCCCAATTTACACACACATTTTTTGCTTTTAGTTTTGACTTTTCCTCATTTTTTCTTGGGTTTTTTGAGACAGCTTTTACATCTGTCTTTTTTGGAAGCAGATTTTGAGTTGATTTTTTCCCCTCATGCATAATGTTTCTTTCAGTTTTGTTTGTCCTGCATTTTTCGATTATTGGATGTTCATCATCATTGAACCTCCCACCCACCTTCCTATCCCCCATCTCCTGGTTTTGTTTTTTGTCTTTTTCTCCCATAGTGTTACTGCATGTATTGTTACTGTTGTAATAATACATGCAGCAGATGCTCTGAATTCCCAGCTTTCTTTTTTTAAAAAAGTAAATCTCCAGCCCCTTCCACTGTGGAGATACAAGGAAAAGGGCATATCTCAGAATAAAATAAACTGACTCCACAGCTGTAAAATTGCAAAGGAAGGGCAGATGTGTGGAAAAATTGTATTGAAACCAATTCCAGTGGTTGGGGATTGACTGTTAAAAAAATCAGGAATAAGTTGAGTGTTTTCGGAAAAGCTGTGTTCCATCTCATTCCTGTTGACCAGGCATGTGCTGGGATTTCCATGTTTGGAATTGAGGTTCCAAACACATGAAGGCTTAATTTAGATTGGGACCAGAGTACATGTAGGTCAAATCCACATTACTCATTCTAAGTCGCATGTTCCCCGCATTCCCCACGCAATCCCGAGTGCCGGTCACATTACCTCATTAAACAGACGCATTTCATTCGCATTTCTCCCGAATATGTGGTCACAGGTTTTCAACGGGAGTTTCACGGTGGCCGTGAACGGGCCAATGCGCAATTTACGTGGTTTTTTTAAAAACTACCCCCCTTCCTGTCTCTCCGGCCGTTCCGAGAGTTCCTATTGGCTGATTCAACTTGCAAGTGCTCCGTAGTCTGCAAAAGACTGTTTTTGACTTCATAGCATTGGATTTATTGATTATGCTGTTTCTGAATCAAATCTGGTAGTTTGAAAAATCATTTTGGGGTGAATCCATCCTCAGAACGGACTCGCGAAACTTCCTTTTTAACTGTTTTTTTATTTTTTTATTTTATATTACTGTAATATCGAAATTACGAAATATCAAAATAATGACACTCCAAGGAAGTGAAACTTCAGTAAAATTCAGGCACTGAACTGTCCTGCATAGGAAATGCCCACGAAAGCTTCCCACATGCTTCCAAATTTCCAAAAAAGAAACAGGAGAGAGCCATCAGTGCTGTCAGTGGGGGAAAGAGAGGCATCATTATCTTCAATGATGTTTCTTTATAAGGCAAGATCGAAATAACGGAAAAGTGCGCTAAAAAGATATTTAAAAAATGGGTGGGGAAAAAAGGTCCCGCCCAAAAAAGCGGTTTTTGAGTGGCCGTGTGACCGGAGGGACGCGTGAGAAAGACGGATTGGAAGCAGGAATGTGAACGAAGAGGAAAAAATCGCAGATTGGAGGCAAACGGAAGTTATCCGAACATGCGGGTAATGGGTGAATGTGGATTCGACCGTAGAAAGGGGATCCAAGTCTTCCCCCAATAGTTTTCCAGTCCCTAAAAGGCCCTGGGGGGTTTTACTATTTGCCCTGTTGAGGGAACTTAGATGTGGGGTTCGGTTGCAAGTGCTTTGATGGTCTACAGATACATGAGGTAAAGGGACATGGGGACTTGTGGAAAAGCCTGACAGAAAGGGTAACCAACTCTAGCTTTGAAAATTCCTGGACATTTGGTAGTGGTGCCTGTGGAGATCGCTTGGGGAAGGGATTTTACCTAGAATTTAGTTATATCATAGAGTTTGCTCACTGAATCTGTCATTTTTACCAAGGAAACTTATCTTGGTAGCCTGGAAATCAGTTTTAACTCTGGGAGAAGGTCCTATCTGGAGGTTGGCAACCGTATTTACAGAAAGGTCGTAGTTCTACAAGTAGTGCTCCTAAGGCTCGTGGCTTTATTCTAAAGGCATATCCCAAGATCAGCTGCGTAAGTTTTTCCCATTCATAAAATGGTAAACAGTATTTCTATGACAAGTTGGTGTAGCTGCCAGAAAATGTTTTTATGCTATTTTTTATTTTGCACAGCAGCTTGGACACAAATATTGTTATGCAATGTGGGTGCAGCTGTTGTTCCCAACTCCTTCCCTTCCCACATTATTCTTTGCTTACCATTCATGATGGCCCTGTAACCATTAAAATGTTTGCAATGGTTGTGGGCACCATTGCAGGAGTGAACTTGGTGACTGGGATGCATGTGAGAATGTATGGAATCCTGTGCTGCATGCCATTACTGGAGATAATAATAAAAACCCCTTTGATTAAATAAAAACATTGGGAGGTACAAAGAGTGAAAGCCAAGCAAGCAGCCTTGCCAAGCATCAGAACTCTGATCATTGCAAAGCTCAATAAGCTCAATGAATGGAGCTCTGATAAATATCTTTCCTAACACATGGTGTGTGGATGGGTTATGCAAGGTAAGCTGTACAGCAACAGATCTTGAATTTATCCTACCCGTTTGTTCAGCTAACAGGAGTGTGTTGCTCCAGGTCAAAAAGCCGTCCTCCGGCTCAGGAGATTCTTGTGCTAGCTGATAGTGGTAGGCTACAACCCACTGCAATACTTGCGAACATCCTGCCCTCCCCCACAGCTGCCATTTTATTTATTTACAAAATCTGCCTTACTGCCCAATCAAGGCCACCAAGGTGGCTAACGGTTAAAACATTATAAAAACCTATCATAAAAACAATTCATAAAAACATTTAAAACCCAGACAGAAATCCATATTAAAAGCACATAAACAGTCGTTAAAACAAAGGAGAGGGAGGAGAGATCATAGAAGGAATGCCAGAAGATACAAAAAAAGACTTCACCCAAGAGCAGAAGACAGTGACAAACAGGGACAGACAAATACCCTGACGTTGCCTTATGTTGCTGCATCCGATTGTTCAGCTCAGTTTTCTTTTAGCTCTCAGCACTGCTTAACCCATCAGAGGGAGCGGCTGTGAGCTAGCAGCACACCCATTATGTTTTAAGACATTTTGGAAGCAATATAATAACTTGTGGCTCCAGATTTACAAAACATATGTTAAGTACTTCAGTCTCACCATCTTCTGTCCTTGGAATTCCTGGATTAATTATTGGACATGAATCTCTTTCTGTGTGCTGTATGTTATCCAGCTAAGATGAAAATCTGTTGAAACCTACTTAGTTTAGGTTTATGGCCATGAATTTTGATTTGGATTGTGGCCATCATGTTTTCCCAAGTAGGCAAGCAAATTAGTGACTCCAGTGCCTGAAAAACCTGTACAAATGTAACCACCATGACCCAGCAGTGATGGTATGAACAGAAACGGCCTTTTCTGTTTCAGTGCTGCATAAATAGAATCAGTTCTCAGATCACATGGGACTGTGACATTTTTAAAGTAATAACTTGCATTGCAGTGTATGAATTTCTCCTGTATTTTCTATTATCTGTGTTCAGCACAGACTCTCCAAACCAGTAGATGTCTAGATTTGGTAGGGCAGTGGACTCATGCAAGTACCATCACATGTACATTATTATTTGTAATGTGAGGATATATACCTATTTATCAGATTTCCCATGATCCTTTCCTACTTGTTTTCAAGAGTTTGAAGGACCACAAATTGGCAAGTTCATGCACAGAATGTGCACGCATGCCGTGGGTCCAATGGGTCATTAAATGCCATGCATAAGACAAGCACACCGGTCCAGAGCCAATTAAGGCTTTAGAGGCTCGAATGACTCACCATACATAGATTATCATAGGTTTGGTGAAAATATAAATTGGCCCTTACTCTTATACTTGGCCATATACATGCCTAAGAATACTTTCCCAGTACTAAGTCCCATTGACCAAAATGGGAATTGCTTCTTAGCAGACCTGCTTAGCTCCCTAACAAACCTTTTATGCTCGTCATCTACTTCGCTCATTCTCATCCTCATCAATAGTAACAGTAGTATCTGATAAGAACCACATGAGAGAGACCCAGGTGTTTCTTTCATTGGCCAATATATATACATCTCAGGCCTTCTACAAATGCAGTGCAGATCTGTGACTGAGGGCCAAGCTACAAGTGACGAATGACACTTGAACGGCAAGTGTATTTCTCCCTGTTCACTTGCCCTCCACTCAATCCACTTGCCGTTCAAGTGTCATTCGTCACTTGTAGCTTAGCCCTCAGAGGCAGTGTGCCTTGTCCTTTCATTCTCTCCTTAGGTTCTACATCTTTGTTTCTGGCTGCAAGAACAACACCTCAAGAACTAACAAGTTTTTATGGCATAAAGCTTTTCGTAAACCACATGATTCTGCAATTATTTTTGTGCATGGAAAAGAAGGTAAACCGGCTGAAGAATCAGTCCCTTGCAAATACAGGCTATGCTGTTTAAACAGATACTCTGCTGCCTAGTTAGCTGTACTGTGTGGAGAGTTGTCAGCAGAAGTGCTAGTTCAAAAGGAAGCCTCACCAGTCTGCACAATGAGGTCTTCATATCCCTTTATGAATGGGAAACCTACCCTAAAGGCAGACACTATGACCCGACACCTTGATCTAAAATAACTTTGCTTGTATGTTTGTCTGCCACACCAGGATCAGAGTCTAGCTACCCTACAGAACAATGAAGCCACCCAGCAGACAGATAATAATAAGGCAATCTGTGGCTCCAATGGAATTGTACCATTTTTCTAGAGGAAATTCAGAACTGGCAGAACAAGAGGGTTATTCCTACAATTTTTACATCATAAAATAGATCTAAAGAAAAGTTGAAGGATATATTTGAAGGAACCATCTTTTCCCTTATTAGCCATGATGATGAAACCTGAGATCATCATAACAAAGTTTGCTCTCTGTTCCCTCCTTAAAGGAGGTAAGATCTGTGACTGCCAGGGCAAGAATGGTCTTGATGGAGGCTCTCATCTTTATGGAACAGGCCAGTATGGTGTAGTAGTTACAGTATCAGATGAGGATCTTGGAAATGCAGGTTCGAATCCCCACTTTGCCATGGAAGCTTGCTGGGTGACCTCAGGGGCCAGCCTAACCTACCTTGCAGGGTTGCTGTTGCAAGGATAAAATGGAGGAGAGGAGAACAATTTAAGCTGTTTGGGGTATGCATTGAGGGAAAAGGTGTGGTGTAAATGAAAGAGAGGCCATCGGGGCAACCCATACCAGACTCCACAGTTCAGATATCTGCACTGAGCTTGAGGCACCAAGTTAAAATTTAACACACAATACTCATCACAGATATCTTCCCTCATGATATGTCCCCAGGAAATAAGTTAAAATAGACACTAGTATTTGTGTATGCTATTAGCCCATAGGGGCTTTTGACATTTGCACAGCCATATTAGTCACAATTGCAAGACAACTAAAAAGCTATCTTCGGAGTGGGGAAGGGGGGGAAAGGTCAAAATACTGTGAGTGCTGGGGAAAACCAGTATCCCCACAACAAAAGCACAAGGCCAAGGGAAGAAGTGAGAATAATACACAACAATTTAGTATTCTGAGAACATGGAGCATTCTTCAGGTGTGTGTGGGGGGGGGGGGACATTGTTTAAATGGGCCCAAAGCTCAGTTTGATTGTATCACATGTTCTTTTGCTCCAGCTATTTAAAGTAATATTTTCCTTCCTCTTTTTTCAGTGCAAGTACTGGGGGAAAGATTAAAGATAGACTGATCATGTATTTTATTTGATCAAGGTTACAACAGAGATTAGATTAATTTTAGTGCTTCATAAAGCTATTCTGAAGCTTCAAGCTTGGTCTGATCTATCCATAGGCCCGAGTCCAGTTAACAATATTACCTACCTCTCTTTGATTTTTGCATTCTAATCCACTAGATAGATACAGTGCTTTCAATCAAGGTAGCAAAGAATCTTTCATGGCATTTTAAAGACTAATTAACAGATTATGACCGACAGTTTTATTAATGGATTAAATTAAAGAGGGCACCTATGGATTTCTTGTTTGGACTCACTTTTTTGGATCCAGCACTGAAAATAATAACAAAGCCCTGTGTTTTCAAGTGCATTTAAACCTTTATACTACATTGGATTCTTGTATATTTCAGTAAGATTTCTTGAGATGCTGGGAAGCGGCAGATATCACATTTCCTACAGGCACCTGAGCAGCAAATGGGATACCGAATTTAAGATTAACACAAGTGCTGAGTCCCCATGTCTATTTCCCAACTCTTTTCAAAACAACACATTAAGGACCCTAATTGACAATCTTCAGTGAGATGCCAGCAGAAGAGTCCATGGCCGTGACTTGTGTTTTTAGCTCTTCTTGACGTTGTACCAGTCATTTTTTTGCTGATCTTTCTCACACCTGAGAGGTAGGCCCATTTTGCCAAAGGAGGATCTAAGGAGGAAGTATTGTTCAATATCTCAAAGTCCCTTGATCATCACAGCACACTGACTTCCAAATAAATAACCAACTGACAACCATTTTCTACGTTGCATCTATGTTGTTTATCATTATGCACTCAGTGTAAGCTATGTTTTGAAGTTGCCTGGCAGAAGCTGCCACTCAAGGCTACTCAAGACTCAAAGCTCACCACATCAGAGAAGCAATGACTAAGAGTACAAGGTGGGAAATTCTCAGTTCAACTCTCATCTCAAACATGAATTCACATTCAGGGCTGATTCATAAGGCTGACTAGGCTGAAGCCTAGGGGCCCCGCAGGGACTAGGTTCCCATTCCCCCACCTGGGGGGGGATCCCCTGATCCTACCCTTCCCCCCCATGCCCACTTAGTTGGCCGATGGGGGGGGTGCACTCCCTGGGGCACCCCTCCCTGGGCAGTGTGGCATGCCCCCGGTCGGGGGCCACGCTCCTGTGCCACGAGAGCAGGCAGTGGCAGTGAGAGTGGCCCACTCTCGCCGCTGGCACTGGTGCCGTGACCTGCTCTTGCTGCTGCCTTTTCTTGCCGCTGCCACTGCCACCTGCTGTCACAAGCTACTCTCAGCTGCCACTGCTGCCTCCACCACCACCACCACCTGCTCTCGCTGCCGCTGCCATGGCTCCTTTGCACCAAACGAGAGCAGGCCACAGTTGCAATGGTGAGACTAGCTCGCACCAGCAAAGACAAGGGCCCCTTTGACCTGGCGGCGCCCTTTGACCCCGCATGATGATGTCACTCCAGGAAGAGACATCATCACACGAGCTGGGAGCACATGCGCGCTGCAAGCATGCACGAAGAAAGAAACTGGGTAAGTGCCGGCTTCCAATCCCCCGGCAGGGGAGCCCAGGGACCTGGTGATCTCCTGTCGAGGGACTCCAAGTCCCTGGCAACCCTACTAGAGGCCCGTCAATTTTTCTTGCTGAGGCACACTCCCACATAAATTACAATTAATTGATTCTCTTATATAACCTCTATTAATAAGATAATTAACTGCTTCCTTATTGAAGTGAAACAGTCTCTTATATTAAAAAAATTATACATAAATTATATATTTTTAATAAATAATAAAAAATTATTCAAAACACTATAATATTGAACAACTATACCCCCAAAATGTGCTTTCCTGAAGAGTTCTACTCGCACAATGAAAATATTAAAAAATTGTGAATATAATTCTTCAGGAGACCCTCAAAATTGATATAGGGCTATGTACTGCGGTCTAGTACCTACTGTACTAGGGTCAGGCTGTTGGCTGTACTGGGGTAAAAGATTGAAGTGCCAGAGGAGCCTGAAATACCTGAAAGCCTTGGGGGCCCAGCCATGGGTTAATACGGCCCTGCTCACATTGTATTGTGGCCTCAGCCCCCACTGCAATATCAGGGTTATAATACTACCTTACAGGGTTGTTGTTAAGTTTCCTGGGGTAATTATACAAAGTGCTTTCAAAACTATACAAGATACTAAGTATTATTCTAGCAGGCAAGTTCATCTGCCTCTTTGAACCAGGCCTGCTAAAACCTGTGATCCATCAAAATAACATATCTTGTATGTCAGAGGCTCCAGGTTCAATCCATGCCACCCTGGTTACACAAAACAGGAGGAGTCCAGTGGCACAGAAAAAAGACTTAAAAAATTATTCCAGCATGAACTTCAGTGGGTCAGATTTCTTGATAAGATGCATTAGAGTGTAAAACCATTGGGGTGATTTATATACACAACAGAAAGGGGTTTTTGGTGAGGGGGGGGGGTTGCAAAAAGAGGCCAGCTTATAGCAAGGGCCAATCCAAAGTGAAATGAATTCACTCTGAATGGCTATATGAGACACTCCCAAACATTTGCTAGGCAGACGAACAGTAAAACCTAGTACAGAATGAAAGGAGAGAGGTAGATACAACAGGAATTTATTGCTGTATACCTGAAATAATTAAGATATATAAGGAGTGGGTTTTATTTATTTGTGTACTTTATTTATAGCTCACTTTTTTTTACTAAGACCCAACATGGATTACAGGACATAAAGCAGTGCAATCAGACAGTATAAAATGACCAATAAACAACACAATAGGACTAGGATTACAGAGTTAGAGAACAATGTGAACAACAAAGTAAAATGAAGGCATACTCTAAACAATACAGATAAAGGATTACAAGGTGTATGACAATGCGGTAAAATTGGTGATATCTACAAGAATCATTGCAGTGGGCTTCAATCCTATTCCATTATAAGGTTCCCTCTTGGACTGTTACATTTTCTTTTGAAAATGCCCTCCTGAACATTTCTGTTCTGCAGTCTGTAGAATGATAGTAGTGTGGAAACCTTCCTGGCCTTCTCAAGCAGGCCATTTCACACAGCGGAAGCCACGACTAGACATGGGCATGAATGGGAAAAAAACCCTGAACAAGCTGTTTGTTGTTTGTTGCCATCCACGAACAATGAACAATGAACAGTAACGAACATGACCCTGTTCACAAACATGTTAGTTGTTTGTGGCCCTTTTAAGAGCCCTTTAAACTATCAGCTGGCAGGTGGCAGGGGGGATAGTTTAAAGGGCCCTTTCCTGTCACGTGCAAAGGGCAGGCCCCTTTAAACACCCAACAAACTGACCTTCCCAATGTCCAATACCCACCAAATTTGCAGAGGACATAGTCCTCACTGTTCTCTGAAGACCCGCCAAGTTTCAGAGAGATTGCACCCCGGGAAAGGCATGATCCATGGCCCCCCTTTTTATTCATTTTCTCTTCACAGTGGCAAAAACGGGACTCTCTGCTGGAAGTACTTTGAAGGGTTAAAGCCAGAAGGAAAGCCAGAAGGAGTTCAGACAGAGTTCAGTCCCTGCTGTTGCCAAGGGAATTGATTGAAAGGCCCCAGTCTGTCTGGCTTGCCAAACGGCTGACGAAGGCAACTAACCACGCTTGCAATGACCACTTGTTCATTTAGAATGGAGCAGGGCTTTTTTTTAGGGGGAATGCGGGGAACGGACTTCTGGCACCTCTTGAAAATACTCAGCAATAGTGCTTGAAAATAATATAATTTCAAAGAATCCCATGTGTTTCTTCCTCATTTCCCTCTTGAGAGTTCCGCCACCTCTTTTCTGAGAAAAAAAACGCTGGATTGGAGCCTCACGAATGGCTCATTCGCAATCAGATGAATGGGCTGTTTGTGGGTTTTTTCCATTCGTAATGCTGTTCGTACCCATGTCTAGCCACGACTGAGAATGCCTGTGAACAGGCAGCTACTGATCCTACCCGTTTGCAGGGTGGCACAGAAGGATTTGCTCACACGAGCAAAGCTCTTGCAATGGAGCCTAATGGAAGAGGTGGTACTGCAGGTATGTGGTCCAAGTAGGGTTGTCAGGTCACCTTACCCTCCCTGTAGGAGGGGGCGACCCAGCCCTGCATGTGCACACTCCTGGGAAAACGCGACAACGTCACTTCTGCACACTCCTGGGACAACGCGACAACGTCATTGCGCAAGGCCTGTGAGCACTTCTGAGCTTTGCAGTGGGCCGATTTGGGTGATGCAATGATGTCATTCCTGGGAGTGACTTCATCATGCCGCCCCAGCAGCGTGCCTAGGAGGCCTGTTCCCCTCCCGCCGCCAGCCAGATGAGTTCGGGTTGGGGGGGCAGAGGGTGGGAGTGAGGGATCCCCCGCCTCCACCCGGGGACCTGGCAGCCCTAGGTCCAAGTTTATATCCTGCATTAGGTTTTACATTTTGTAACACCCCCAACCTTTCTGTTGCACATATAACTCAGCCTGATGGATATACACTTCATGAATCTGATGAAGTGAGTTCTGAGTAACAAAAGCTTATGCTGGAATAAATGTTGTTCGTCTTTAAGGCACCACTGGACGGTGGTTGAGTCTTTAAGACACCACCAGTGTTTTATTCTGCTGCTACTGACTAGAACAGATACTCACCTGGAATGATCATCCTGGTTAAAATACCTCAGGGATTAGGTCCGAGGAAAGAGCTCTCTTTGCCTGAGACCATGGAGAGCCACTGCCAATCAGAATAGGCAACAATTGTACATTATGTAATACCCTCTTCCCTTTTTGAAAGGCAGGCAGCAGAATAGGAGGTTAATCAAGTTCCTGGTGATCTATTGGTCATGGCTGGTGAGCTGCTTTTGGTATTCAGGCCTGCTCTGAACAAATACAACTGCTGGCTCCACAGTGGCTTGCCTTCATTTCTGTGGTGGGAGAGAACAGCTTCCTCTTGCACCAGACATAGCAGAGGGAGAGCTGCTCCTCCAAATGGCAACAGCTGGAACCGGAGGGAGATACTTTTACCATTGCAAATGTTCCCTTAGCACAAGGGCATCAATTTGCTTCAAATAGCAATTCCTGTTATCGGCTTCCCTACCTTCTTTAGTAACACATATTTTCTGCCTCTTTTCAGAACAGACAATTAAACTGTCACATTTGTCCCTCTCCATGCATTTAGAAGGCCACTTTATCGCCAGCCTCAGCAGGACTGTTTCATTTCCTATCACACTTTGGGCAATCAGAAGCCAACAGCTGCAGGTGAAAATTACCTTTCTAAAGAGGGAATCAAATACAACCCAGGCAATGACAGACTTTGGCCTATAGGTGTTCATGGAGGGCAGGCAACTGGTCTAAAATAAATCTTCTTTGAGAGAAGTGGAATTAAATCCCTTTCTATCTGATTATATCAATTCTCTTGTTAGCAGACAGTTCCAGATCCAAGGAACAGGCATGCAGGTACAGTAGCCAGGTGCAAAGCAGGCAAAACCCACCACAATTCTCATAGTTATATGGGATACAGCATTTCAGCGGGTGGTTTTTGTCACACCTATATGAGAAGGTGCGACTGCAGCATTTCCCTCCTCCTTGCAACCAGGAGCTCTGTGTGCAAGGTAGGCGCTATGGCTCAGTGGCAGAGTAGCTGCTTTGCATGCAGAAGGTCCCAGGTTCAATCTTCAGCAATTCCAGTTAAAAGGATCAGGTAGTTGGTAATGTGAAAGATCTCAGCCAAAGACCACAGAGAGCTTCAAGTTCTGACAGTCATAGTGGACAATACTGACACTGATAGACTAATTATTTGATTCAGTATCAGGCAGCTTCGTGTGTCTCTAGGTCAGTGTGCCACTTAGTCCACTTGTCTGTGAGTTCTTAAACAATCTAAGACGGAAGGGGGAAGATGCACAAGAATAGCTTGTGATAAGAAGAATTGGGCTTGGGAGTAGATTGGTAGCCAGCGTAGTAGTTGCTGTAATATTGGGGTCACATGTTCCTGACAGCTGATCTTGACCAGCAGTCTAACCACTGCATTTTGCACTAGCTAAAGCTTCCAAATCATCTTCAAGGGCAGCCTCAAGTAGAAATGCATTCCACTAGCCCAATCGAGATGTAACTAAGGTATGGATCGCTGTCTAGATCTGACTGAACCAGGAATGGATCCAAAGATGGACAAACACATTCCAAGCTCACAGCAGCTATCTGGCTTTCTAAGGTGACTGCTGTGAAGCAGTACTTCTCTAATTTGCAATCTTGACTTTTCAGGGTGAGAGTAACCCCATCCAAGACAGGGGAGATCTCACATCCTGGTCAGCCTTTCTACTAACCCAGGGAAACTCTGGTTATGATTAAGTTTCAGTTTATTAGCCACCTTTCTTCTGAAGTCGCTCAAAGTGACTTACAATGTAAAATCAAAAGCCATCTAACAGCCATAGATGGCTTAAACTCCCATTGCCCCTTGAGTAAGCGTTTCCCCCCTCACAGCCATTTCTTTGCTGACCTCTTTATCCTCAGTTTAAGGGAAAACTTGTGCAACAACTTGACTGTAGCAGGTGTGTTTAGAGAATGAAAAACCTCGTTGAATACAAAGGACAATAGATGGGAGAGTAAGCCTATGACAGTACATTACCCCTCCTAATGTTATTAAAAGCATATTTAAAAAGTATTGTGGTTACATCACTTGCTGCCTTATAAGACTAAAAATAGTTGCATTTGGATTCAACTTTGTTGTCTGTGGGCAGCTCAGACATAACAATAAACATATTGTGAAGCTTAGCTGCATTGCAATATTATTATATTAAATGGGCAGAACTGTAGCACAGCGATATAGCATCTGACCTGCATGCAGCAGGTTGCTATTTTGATTCTTGACATCTCCAGTTTAAATTTAAAAATAATAATGTAGGAGGTGATGTGAAAGACCTCTAGTGGAGAACCAGTCAAAGTAGACATACTGACCTTGATAGATTAATAACTGATTCAATATAAGGGACAAGTGACACTTTATGAGTTCTCCAGACTGAGTCCAGACCCAATTAGTTTTTCCCACTTTCTCCTAAGTGTGATAATGTGAAGATATTAGTAGGTTTCAACAGAGGTTCATGCTGTAAAAAGCATTCTCTCACTTATATTGTATCTTTATGTATTAGACTGAAATCAATCCAAGTAAACTATAGTCAATAATCACTGAATCATGGTCTTTGGGTCATGGTTAAGGCAGGTTTGTTCACTGATTTTGTTGTTTGAGAAGGCTTAACAGCGATGATGGCAATTGTTTCAATACAGTCGGGCAGTCTATCATCGTTTATTGAGCCTGCCGTATGCAACAGAAATGCCTTTAATTAATGCCATCTAAAAGTCAGATAAACATGAGCCCATTGTTAAAGCATTAGCACTGCCTATCAACATACTTAGAAGATAGGAAGAATAAAGACTTTGGTCTCCTAACAATTCTTAAGCTTAAATACTATTGTGTAAGATCAATAGAAAATGATCAGCAACACATGAGAAAGTGGACGGGCGCTTGTTCATGATGCACTTGCCAAGCACGAGGAGTTCCAGGGATAGATCTTCCCCAATTTGGGTTCCTTTGGAGGGGAGCACTGGAGCCTTAACAGTGTTTTGTAAGATTTGCTTTATTTATATTAGGGTTGGAGGCAAAGATGCACTCTTATAAGCAGCCAGTCCCATACAATGCCCCAGATTCTCAAAGACCCTGCATCCAGTACTTTTCCTTACAGACAAGTCCAGTGCTGTTTTTTTCACATACATACCTGCCCCGTGCCCTCAGCTGGGCAGTGTGCAAGTACATCCCCAGGGCCAAAGAATTCAAACATAGAGATTCTCTGTCTATCAGGAAACAATATCCTAACCTCTCTCCTGAGGATATAATGTCAGTTAACCATTCGAGGCAATTGGCTTAACAAAGCATTGGTCACCCAGCAGCCTTAACACAGCAATGCTCTAACGCCTACTAGCATCATATACAGCACAGGGGCATTCTCTCTTTTACTGAAGGAAATCCTACTTCCATCAGTCAGTTAAAATGGCAGGTATGGCTTTTTGAGATTAAAAATAAAATTTAAAAAACCCTAAATCTAGTTCTTCCAGCTGCATGGCTGAGCTGGAAAAAACAACTTTCTGGATTACTCATTCAGACAAAACATGCCTTGAAGGCTATGATCATACTTTGCATTGCAAGAAGGATTTTTCTCTGCAGCTAATTATCGACTGGTCTGTATAACATGGTGCTATACAGTATCATGTATGCTCTTCTGTCAGAGCGCAGAAGTATAAGCAACCTTGAACACACATGAACCTGCCTTATACTGAATCAGACCATGGCTCTATGAAGATCAGTATTGTCTACTCTGACTGGCAGCAGCTCTATAGAGTCTCAGAGTCTTTCATATCACCTATTACCTGTTCCTTTTAGCTGGAGATGCTGTGACTTGAAACTGCAAGCTTTTATACACAAAGCAGATGCTCTGTCACTGAGCCACATGCCCTACCTTTGGTTTTCTGACCCAGTAGCAGATGAGCAAAGAGGAAAATGGTAGTAAAATGCCATAGATTGTTACTTTCTTGAAAAATTAAGATGCAAGGGAAACACAAGCAGCTATGTAAACACAGAACCACTGTGGCAGCTCACCAAGGGCAAAATTCAGATTATTAATTTCACTTGTCACCTAGGGGCTATGTCGGTCTGTGTTACGGCTAAATAATCACACCAGACACTTGCGTGGGTTAGAAATGGCCACAACTTTATTGATTACAGCTGTATGGAGCATTGGCCTGGCATCTGGGCTGGATCCCCGTTGGCATTGTAGGCCTTCCTGCCGACCGATGCATCACCCGCCAGCCTCCCGCTGGCACCTCGGCACATGCTGTTCCGTCGCCGGCTCTGCCGGGCGATCCTTGCTTCCAGATCCGTCAGGGTGAGCAGTCCCGCAGGCCAGCTCACCCTGATGGGATCCGGCCCAATGCCTCAAAACTGCCAACCCATAAAGTTGTGACAGAGCCCCCTCAATAGCTCTAAAACTGCGGAGGGTGGGAGGGTGCAAGTTGATCCGGCAGATGCTCGAACAGTAATGGCGCTGACCATGCGGCTGGACCCATGTAGGATGGACGCTCCGCCTCTGCTCCGGTCCCGCCTCTACTCCGTCCGGCCCCAGGTGCCAACCCAGCTTGCTGGTAAGTCAGCTGCTTCCTTTATGAAAATATGGAATCAGGCAGGACTACAGGTGTGAAGGGTTGTTGTCCACTATACCCTTTGCAGCAGATGTGCTCAAGGGCCATGGGGATGTTGCAGTCCCTCCTTCTCAGGAAAAGCACCTCTGGAGGAAGACCAGCCAAGACCCAGCCATCAGCCAGAGAAAGAGCAGCTTCCCCTCTCCCTCCCAAAAATGTGAGTGGCCCAGGGACAGGAGACATGAGGGGAAAGACACTCTGGGCTCTGCTGCCACATGTCAGATGTCCAAGAGATACGGAGTAGGTTTTAATTGGGGTGTGTGTTTATGTGTGTGTTGTATTTAATCTGTTGTTTGTAATATCATTTGGCTGAAAAGCAGGGTCTAAATATTTATTTGTATTTATTTGTGTCATTTATAGTCCACCTTTCTCACTGAGACTGAAGGCGGATTATATTTATTTAACATAAAAAGAAACTTTAACGGGGAGAGGCCATGGCTCAATGGTAGAGCATCTATTAAGAAGGTCTCAGGTTCAATTCCCAGCCAGCCTCATTAAGGATCAGATTGTAGGTGATGTGAAAGACCCCCACCTCAGAGACCCTGGAAAGCTGCTGCCAAGCTGAGTAGACAATCCTGACTTCAGCAGATGAATGCTTTGATTCAGCATAAGGCAGCTTGATGTGTTAATGTAATAATAACCAGATAAACATAAATAATCAATTTAAAGTTCTGAATGGAATAACATCACTGTAACTACTAATTTAAATGCTATTGTTAACAATTAAACTTCATGGGACAGATAAAATCAATTTAGACTCCTAAATGGCATCATTTCACTATAACTAGTAATTTTACTGTAACTATTAACACTTACTTTACTCATTTATAAGACACATGTGGAAAGAAGTGATCTCTATCAATTCATGGCAATGTATTGAGTATTGCTGAGTTGTGACTGCTTGCCAATCACAAATGAAGTTTATCTTGTGTATGTGTCTGCCATTGTCATGTCACAGATGGATGAAGGAATAATCCATTCTAACTCATAGCAGTAGGTTAAAATTCACTGGAGTGCAACCACCTTTGATACTGGCTTATTCAACCTCTCATTTAAAACCTGACAGGAACGCCAAAACTTCTTCCAGGAAATTATTTACCCCCGCCCTTCAATGCTAATAATTAAGATAGGGCTCTAAAGAGCAGCTTTAGGTATACCAAGGGGTAGGGGTGTGGATAATGGACTTTTGACTTTTTTCTTTGAATGAAAGAACATCTTCACATTGCAAACTGCTTTCAAAATTGATCCCAGACTCAAAAGCGGCTTGTCATGTGGCTGTATGTGGGGGGCGGGGGGGAGTGCTGTTTCAGAAAAACATCTTCGAAATGAGCAGAATTAATTATAAACTTTTACATAGAATGATATCATTTGAAGGGGCTTTACAGATCATCTAGTCCAACACTCTGCCCAATGCAGAAACAGCCTAAAGTATCCCCAAGTATTTGTCCAGCCGTTCCTTGAAGACTTCCAATGAGGGGGAACCCAGCACATCCCTAGGCAGCTGATCCCACTGTTGAATTACTCATGAAGAAGTTTTTCCTGACATCCAACTGGTACCTTCCATCCTGTAGTTTAAACCCATTATTTTGAGTCCTGTTCTTTGTTGCCAACAGGACAGCCTTTAATAACACCACTACCACCACCAATAACAACAACAACAACTGCACTTATATACCGCTCTTCTAGACAGATTAGTGCCTCACTCAGAGCGGTGAACAAGTTAGTGTTATTGTTATCAACACAATACAGCTGGGGAGCTGGAGATGAAAGGAGAGGCTTACTCAAGACCACCTAGCTCATGTCAGTAGTGGGATCTGAAGCAGCAGAGTGCTGATTCGCAGCCCAACCACTTAACCACTGTGCTATATCACTTAAAGAGAGTAATTATGTCTCCCCTCAATCTCCTTCCTCTTCTCCAAACTGAACATTCCCAAGTCCTTCAGTCTTTTCTCATAGGGCTTGGTCTCCAGGCCCCTGATCATTCTGGTTGCTCTCTTCCTCCAATTTCTCCACATCCTTTATGAAGTGAGGCCTCCAGAACTATACACAATACTCCAGGTGAGACCTGACCAACATGGTATATAGTGGGATAATGACATCCTGTGATTTGGATGCCTTTGTTAATATACCCCAAGGTTGTGTCTGAATTTTTCTGCTGCTGCGTCACACTGACTGCTCATATAGCTTCCTATCCACCTGTATCCCAAAATCTTGTTCACACACACTGCTACCCAGAAGTGTATCCCTCATGGATCATCCAGTATGCATGCTTTTCATTTTTGTTACCCAGGTGCAAAGCCCAGCATTTATCTACGTTAAATTGCACCTTATTCAAAGCTGTCCACTTTTGCAGTGTGTTCAAATCTCATTGAATTCTATCCCTGCCTTCAAGGGGGTTTGTTACTCCTCTCATTTTGGTGTCATCTAAAATTTAATGAGTATTCCCTTCACACCTTCATCCAAATCATTTATAAAAATATTGAAAAGCACTGGGCCCAAAACTGAGCCCTGTAGTACCCCACTGGACCCCTCCCTCCAATCAGATGTGATGCCATTGATAACTACTCTTTGGGTGTAGTTATCCATCCAGTTCCCTATCCATCTAACCATCCTACAGTCCAGTCCATAGTCCACCATTTTATCCATCAGAACATCATGAGGAACCTTGTCAAAAGTTTTACTGAAATCCAGGTAAACTATACCAACAACATTTCTGCAATCCAGTAAGCCTGTCACTCAGTCATAGAAGGAGATGAGGTTGGTCTGGCAGGGCCTGTTGGGGACAAATCCATGCTGACTTCCCTGTATCACCACTTTGTCCATCAGACGCTTGCAGATTGATGCCTTTCATATCTGTTTAATATCTGTTTTTGGATCCTGGCGTAATTTTTTAAATATTAGTTATGAATCAATCTAGCCTCATTAATTTTTGTCCCACTTTGGGAAACAAAACTGATGGGGATGAAGATCATGGATTTCAATCTGTGAAAAGCAAAAGTGCACACACAGAGCTACAATTTTGGGTAAGACCATGCCAAAAGGACAGAAGTGATGTAACTCTTCAGCCTTAGGGCCAAACTACATTACATCATCTCTGGGCTGACCACGAGAATTTTAGTCAGACACTGTTTTACAAGTTCCCCATTGGGAAATGCAGCTCAAAGGTGCTTGGGGCCCATGGTGTGTGTAGGGAGGGGGCTTAATTACCCCCGCCATTTTCACAACCTGAAATGGCCCCGGGAAGCCACTGTTTGCTCCATTGGGGGCTGCATGGATAGCTTATTGTTGTGTGAGAAGCCCCCAGTGGGGCAAATTGTGACTATCAGGACCACATATATAAAGAACATCTGATTAAATGGGTCAGAACATTTTACTTTAGCGCATAAATGTAGAAGCCATATACAAGGAAAATTGCTAGTTATCCGCACAGGGCTGAGAAAGCCTGCTTTGTTGGCTTGGAAATAGCAAAGGTTGTATAACACATTTTACATTGAGCAATGTAGTCAGCCAATCCAAGATGCTTCAGTACCTAAATTGGAAAATCCAAATTTTACCTTTACATTAATTAATCTACCAGGAAGAGCTGTTGTGCCATCTTTATGGAAATGTTTGGGAACCCTATTGTTTATTTCAATAGGAAATTATTCTTAATGTTTCTTCCACATTCTGTCTTCCTCTCTAATTACCTTGTGGCAGGGTTGGCTCTGGCAACAAATTATATTTCTTATTGTCTTTTAAAAAATATTTGCCTTCCAACTTAACCAAAGTACCAAGGTGGCTAACCAAAATCAAACTAAACTACAACCATTTTAAAACACACACAAGTGTCAGAACCCATCAGCAAGTAAACTAATAAACAAGCAGGGCGGAACAAAAGTTGACTACACAATCGAAGCAGCAATAACAAATGGAGTCCATCTGGACAACCTGGGCTCGCTGAAAGCATTGTTTTAAGTTGACACCTAAATCCAGAAGGGAGGGAGGGAGGCGAACTTTCCCTGGGAGGGAGTTCCACAGACCCTCCAATGCTTCACAGATAAAACAGGGACACACTCCTAACAACCCTGTTCACATACTCAGGATTACTGCCTGACCCCCACACACCCTCATTGCACAGTGCTGAGGCTTTACTCTGTCTGCTGTCGTCATTTGCTCTGTATTAGCTGGTTCTGCATAGTTGTAAAGGCTAAGCCGGTTTTGCTTTTTTAGGTCAAAGGTACACTTGAAAAACATGATGCTTCTCTAATCTGTTGTCAGCAGTTTAAAATGAGCCTCACCAGCATGTGAAGTAGCATGCATAGCACCTGGACATTCCCTCATGTGCTTTTAAAGGCCCACATGTAAAATATGAGATGCATCCACTCCCCCTCTTACATGCAAAAATATAATGTCTGAAGTGTCTGGAGAGGAAGCATCACCTTGGGGAGTGACAGTTATAGCCAGTTACACTAACAATATTTTAAGAAGGCATTCCCATTCCTGAAAGACAAATACTGGGACCCTGATCGATCAAGGGGACATGCCAGAAAATAGGGACAGTTCCTAGTAGAAATTAGGGGCCCACAAGAACGAACAGGGAGGACTCGCTTATTTCTTCGCCCCCTCTTTCTTCCCCCCAGCTGTGCTTGTAGTCTGTCTCTCCCACCATAGGTGTCAATTGAGGGAGTCCTAAATTTACTGCTATAAAAACTGCAAGGAATCAGGTGATGTGTAGTTACAATTAGTAGACCTTGTCCCCTTAGAATTGTTCCTGTGGATGCCCTTGTCTTCCACCTACTTTTCTTTGTGCCCCCATCTTAAGTTTTGCCTCCCCTGGGCTGCCCCCTTTCCTTCTCTCCCTCCCATCAGCCTACCATCTTTTGACCCCGCCCCCAGCATTCAATCAGTTTCACTGTCTTCCCCTCTTTCTTCTCCCCCCTCCAACTTTACTATCCCCTCTTTCTTATTTTACCTTTTTCAGTATGTCTCTCTCTCCCCACCGCCTCTCCTGTAGTGACATTAATCAAATTGGCAATGCTGGTTGAGGATGGCCACCAAGATCTCACAAAATATTTTTGTTAAATTTGTAGCCCACTTTCCTCACAAGCAGCCTCAGAGCGAATAACAACATCAGCTATTCATACACAGCAAAGATAAAATAGCCCACAATATAAAAATAAATCCATCAATGTTACAGATACAATAAAACAACTTCACAATGTGGCGTTCAATATTGCACAACCCAAAATATTCAGTAATCCTGTGAGGTGTTGGCAGCATTCTTTTCTTCAAGAAGCAGGCATTGCTTCTTTTGATCTGGAGGATTTTTCAATGAATCTTTTTTTTAACATTACATTCCCCCCCCCCCGCCCCTGTAATCCTGAGCCTTCCCTCAGGCATGAAGGAAAATCCCACCCTATCTTTACATGGCCCTGTTGGGTGGATTTTTTGATCCAAGGTCTGGGGTTATTGTTCAGAATCAGGTATATTAATGGCTCCACAGAATCTGCCTCACAGTTGAGAAGGCCCTGTCATGCACGGTATCATACCTGTGATGTGGGGGTACTCAAACAAAGTTCTCAGAGGAAGTTCTTAACAAGTGAGTAGGTTGTATACCATTTAGGGCTATAAAGGAAAACTGACGCCTTAAATTGAGTCCAGAAACAAACTGGCAGCCAATGCAAAAGGCATAAAATTAGCATAACATATGTCTATATGATGTGTACACTATTACCCCCACCTTCCCATACACAAATCTGAATTCAAATGTATATGCATTGGGAAATATATATAAAAAAATCTATGTAGAAATTGTACTGAGGAGAAACAGTCTGATCTCATGCACAGCTAGGGCTGCCCTTTCTTGGACATGTTTTGCCACGTTATCTGTGATATAAGTGAAACACTTTCCCACACAGTTGCTTCTATGGTTGTACCTGTGAGGTAATATCTTTGGGAAGCAGGAACACACAGAGCTACAGTGTTTTCTCTCAGTAGAGGCAAGGGTAGTGGAAAAACACTGGTGCTGGACCTACAAAGTCACGCACGCTACTGCAGGAGAGCGGTACCAGAGAACAGATATGCTCCCCTGCCTTAAGGGCTTCTTTTCTGGGAGCATTGGCTGTAACCGCTCATTACACAAAACTATGCAATGCAAACACGAGCCTGCAACTGAAATGTATGACAGAGAACTTAGGCATTTTGGAATTATTTGAAAAAGTATTTCTAGCATTTATACAGGAGCACTACAAAAGACCCCAAAGTCCTGGACTTGGCGCCTGTACTATAATTGAATGTATTTTAGCTAAAATTGTACATTTAAAAACATTCTGCACAATAAAAAGCAGAATTCGGTAATAATGCTATTTAAGTGAATGTGCATATTTCCACTATGATGGATGATTTATTCTGCTAAATTCCTGGTCTGGCCTATACATCCAGTGGAACAAGACAGAAGAGAGCTCAGGTGACTGTACCACTTTGGGATATCACATTTCTGAATGCTCCCCTATGTTAAAACTCCTCGCAAGTAGAAAACTAGCACAACAAGCAAACACCTAGTATAGATTTTTTTTGTCCCTGATGAGTCAATTTTCTATTTGTATAGAGTGGAATCCTGCACCTACAGACTGAAATGATGTAGACTGTTTTGTCACCTATATTAAAATGTGGCCTGTTTACTTCAGTCCTGCAGGTCACAATGCAAAGCACTGCTAACTGGATGCAAGTTGAACATATGAAGCTGCCTGACACTAGCCGTCTACCCACAACCCATCCTTGCATTGACTGAATATGGAAAGAGGGAGAATGAGCATGAACACGCACTGGTCCTGCTCCCCATGCTGCTGAATAACTGCTGGTTTGTCTGCAAGGGACCTAGGTGCAGAGGCAGTGTCCACACATATGCTCCCTCCCCATGAGTAGCTGTGTTCAGAATGCAGCATCCCTGGTGGGAAGGAAGATACGTGTGGACACTGCCTCTGTGCATAGGCACGGAGCTCACAAGTTGGTGAGCACACGGAATTGGCAGTAGGGCCAGTGTATACATGCCTGCTCTTTGTCTCCATGCACATTCAGTCAGCATGAGGAGAGGTCATGTGTAGAGCGTTCCTGAATCAGACTATTGGTTTATCAAGGTCAGTATTGTTTGAGTAGTGACAGCAGTTCTCCAGGTCTCAGGTAGAGGTTCCTTTTCATATAAAAAATATAGACTGCACTTTCATTTTATACAGGAATGGGGCAGACACATTATTCCGTTCATGTGGCTGCCCTGTCATCTCTCATTTGATCCGTAAGTGCCCCTGTGGCAAAGGCATTTGTCCTTGAATACAGGGCCTCAGTCAGGTCCTAGCAATTGTGCTACCAGTTGCACTAAAGGTTCTCTGCAAAGCTCTGACTCTTTCATGTGCTGAGCAGGATTTTACTGGATAATTTGTGCAATTAAGTCTGGGTCATTTGGCTCTCATTAGACGCTAGTTTCTTTGTGCTTCATCTCCATCCTCCCCTTCCAAAGACAAATTCTTTTGTCTGCTTTTCATAGTAACGTTTCTTAGCTCCAGAAGCCAGGCCTACTCATTAATTTTGCCTTTTTCAAATTGGCTTTCAGTCACCCCCATGTTTCTGCAATGTGCTCACAGATGGTCAGTGTTCCTTCCTCAAATCAATATGTACTTTAGTCTGTCTTTCCTGCACATGATTTGCACATGATTTTCTTTCTTGTTTTAATGTTAGGTCCCCTCCCCAACCCCAGGAAGAAGAGGAAGAACATTTTTGTATTTCTTGTTTCTCCTGCTGTAATATCAGGGCTGATTCACATGTGATTATTTCCAACATAAATGTCATGCCTGAGAAGGAAAGCCACAAACACTGCATTGATGTATTGTAAAAATTTCCATGCTGCTCCTCATCCGTCAGGCTCCAAGGTCAGTAAACAAAGGCATAGATATCTAAAATCTTGCAATGTAAATCTCTAAAGTATTCAGTAAAATAAATTAAAACACTCAACAGCCATAAAATTTAGTGGAATATGTTTACCATCATATGTGACTAGAAATAACACCTGTTGTGTACAAAAATACAACGGGCCCCAGAAAATGGATTTGGTGGGTCCCCTCTCGGCAGCAAGCAGGCACTTCACAGTGGCCTGAGGCCAGAGCGGGAAGACGCTGAGGGGAGGCGTAGGAAGGAGTGCTTAGGCCATCAATTTGGTGGATCCCCTCCCAGCAGTAAGTGGGCGTTTAGCAGTGGCCTTGAGGCTAGAGTTGTTGGCAATGCACCTGCGTGAAGATAAAAAGTGAGCTGTCGCCAATATGGCTTGCTTTTTATATAGTAGGATAATAACAGTTTGCTTATATACTGCCCACTCAGAGCAGTAACAAAGTTAGTGTTATTATTATCCCCACAATGCAGCTGGAGAACTGGGGCTGAGAGGAGTGGCTTACCTAAGGCCACCTGCTGAGCTCATGGCAGTAGTGGGATTCCATCTAGTAGAGTGCTGATTCACAGCCCAGTCACTTAACCACCACACCAGCTCTGTGATATATGTATATGTGTCTATTTTACTGCCTATAACACAGATGGTAGCAAACTGTGATTTTCTGTACATGTACACACAGAAATGAAGCTGTCTGTACATGTACACACAGAAATGAAGCTGCCTTCTACTGAGTCAAACAGTCAGTTTATCAAGATCATTATTGTCTTCTCTGACTGGCAGCTGCTCTCCAGAGTTTCACATACAAGTCTTTCACTTCATAAAGGACATATGGGGGAGGGGGGAGAAGAGGCACAACCTGTAGATACATAGGGCATTAGGGGGTGATGCCTTCTCAGAAATGTGTTGCTCTGTGAATCTTTCACTTTTTTAAAAAAGTAACTCTATAGCACATGTTGTTGTGGAGATATAAGGGAAAATGTGCAAAAGTTTTCCCCTCTCCAGATTGCCTAAGAAGGGCAGGGGAGAGGAATGGGAGAGAGCTGTAAACTGACTGGAGATGACTCAGTTAACCTGTTCCTGATCTATTTCTTTCTTTATTTTATAGCCTGTCTTTTTCACTTAGTCTCAAGGCAATGTAAAACAATAAAGTCAAGTAGCATGCAGCATCTAATAAACAATGCTATAGGACTAGAATTACAAAATTAGAAGCAATGAAAAAGATATGAGATATAATGTGTGATCTCAAAAATGGAAAGCAATGCAGTAAGAGCAAGATAATACATACAATAAACAATATACATTACATTCCAATTCCATTTATAAAAGCACCATCCTGAAACTAATTCTCTTGTGCCCCACTGACTTTTCTTTCTGGGTCCTTTACTTCTTTCTTCTTGAATGTCCACAATGACAAGTAAGAACACTGGTGAGAAAACTGAAATGAAGTTTGTACTGTTTTTGATTGTCTCTTTTGCTTGCCTGGGGAGTAGATGTGGCCATGAAAAGGGGGCAGAATTGGATCAAATGAATGCACAATTAAAGATGTCAATCTTTAATTGCAAGCCACTTTTCTACAAATTGCCTGTGTGAAAGAATGTATACCCCTGAGCATGTACAGAGTGCCTTTTACTTACCAACGATTAGCTGTTGTCAAGCTTCTTTCCTCACCTCTCCCAAGATTCAGGCAGTTTAAATTTCAGAACCTCTCATAGTAGAAAAAGAAGTACTTTACAGCAGAAGACCAAAGGACTGAGGCACATGATATCAGGGTAGTCCTAAACCACTTCTCACAGTAGAAAAATTAATTCTTTGGTATAGTCTAAATGCATTTGAGCCTAGAATAATCCTTTCTATGAATGCTGAGATTGCAAACATTCTGCACATGCTTTCCCCTCACTACACAGTGACCACACATAGGTATCTAACTGGTATTACATAATAATTTCTAGATTACAGGGAGAGATTTGTAGGCAGGTGTAAGTTAGGAATATCCCAGTTCAGTAATGAAGACAGTAATTAATTGCTACCTCTCCCTTCACATTTCCCGACACCATTTGAAACTTCTTCAGCTTTTTGCCCTTCAACAGCTCTTAAGAGAAGAATATAGGTACACTAATTAAATTAAGAAATGAGTCCTACTATGATTACAGGCAAATCTTTTCCCTGGATAGTTTCAGGTATGCTGTAGTTGAGATAAATGGCTTCTTTTAAGACTTGCTGGCTTGTGGTGACTAACTACTGCACATGTAAATTGGAGATGGGAGGCAATAATCTGGCACTAATCACTCAATTACTTTTTACATTTAGCACATAATTAGTTGCCGTGTTCTTTTTAAAATCTGCTAAGTAGTCATCTCTTCAAAGTGATATGATAGTGAATACACACTGTGTCTGGGGTCTGAGTCCCAGCCCCCAGACTTGCCAGGAGGGAACAGTGGGAGGCAACCAGGAGGCAGCGGCCCTGCCACCCCAGCCAGCAACCAGGTCCAGAACCTGCCTACTCCAGGGGGAAGGGGCGAAAGGCCAAAGCCTCAGAGGGCTGGAGGGAGCAGGGAGAGACCAGCTAGTCCCACCCTCCAGGGAGAAGAGAGGGGGCTAAGCAGGACAGAGGAAAAGGGCCAAGGCAGGGGGAATAGGGACCCAGCAGCAGCCCAAACAGAGCCCTTGCCAGCCAAGGAGGAGAAGCAGCCACTACAGCTCAGAGCCACACCCCAGCTAGAGGACAGCAGCCTGGCTCAGGAGTTGCTAGGAGCCAAGCCCCTCCAGGTGGAGCTGCCACAGGCATTCTGGGGGAGGAGATGGGTAGCCCCGCCCAGCATCAATGAGCAGGCAGCCCAGAAGCTGGCCAGGGCAATTCCTCGCGAGCAAGGCCAAGGAGGCTCAGCAGCACAGAAGCCGGCTGGGGCAGTTCCTCACGAGCAAGGCCAGGCAAGCTCAGCAGCTCAAAGGCCTACTGGGGCAGCTCCTCATGAGCAAGGCTAAGGAGACCTCAGCTGGGGATGGCTCGCATTCAACCCCACCCTGCCAGCAAGGCAAGGAAGCCTAGAAGGGATTCGTGATAGGAGGGAAACACCTGAGGGGAGGCACAGCTGGGCCAAGTCAGGAGAGGGAACAAGCCTGGAAGGAGGGCGGGGCAGAGAAAGGAAACCCTATAAAGGGTGGCTAGGAAGAGCTCTGAGGTGGTGGGTGTGAGTAAGGAGAGATGGTGTGGAGTGAGAACAGAGCAGTGCGAGAGTGGAGGCTTGGAGGAGAATTCTGGGAGGAGGAGATGATGGAGGACGCAGGGGGTGAGCAGGCCAGGATGAGCAGGCCAGCGAGTGGACTGAGAGGGAGTCTGGGCGATGTATACTGCCCTTCCTTCCACAGAGCAGGGTCCTGCAGTATCCCTGGTGCCCCTCTGACATCAGGGCTGGCCCAGCTGGCGCCCCGCCCAGCGGCAGCAGCGACAAGCCCTGACACACAGACACCATGTGGTACATATCTAGTGGTATGAGCAGGGCTTTTTTTCAGGGGGAACGTGGGGGAATGGAGTTCTGGAACCTGTTGAAAATGGTCACATGGCTGGTGGCCCCGCCCCCTGATCTCCAGACAGAGAGGAGTTTAGATTAAACTTCCCTCTGTCTGGAGATCAGGGGGTGGGGCCACCAGCCATGTGACCATTTTCTTCAAGGGCAACCCACTGAGTTCCACCACCTCTTTTCCCAGAAAAAAACCCTGGGTATGAGGAAGTACTGCTGTTAATACTGCTGTACAAAAGGACATCACCTGGCAACCTTACCCTCTCAGAGTACTTAGATCCCCTTACCTTAACATTTCTCCCTCTGGGCCTGCTTGGAGGAATGCCTACTGTCAGAGCAGACAGAAACCTCTTTTCTCACAGGACTGCTATGCTTTTGAGAGTGGAGCAGGCTCCTTCTATCACTGCATCTGTGTCATTGAAATCATTTAAAATTCCTATTGAAAACGATATAGGAAAGCCCCCACCCTCTTTTTTGCAGCCATCCAAATTACCCTAAAATGGTCTAGAACAGAAAAACTTCAATACAGAGGATGGTTTTGTTGGAGGACATTTATCACAGCACAATTACAGCCACCTTTCAAAGGTTTGGATGCACCAGACCACAGACAGAAGGATTTCCACTCACAGAGATTTATTTCTCATCTCTCCTCTCCCACTGGGGGGACAGGGAACCCAAATAATATGATTTTGCTGGTCATTTTGAAAAGCAGTGTGTGTATGAAGGGCGGGGGGGAGTCACACTTTGCAGAAGGAGATGCATCCATCCATTGAAATGCCTCCAATGGATCCAAGCCACTATGTTTTAGAAAGGAAGACAGTACTGGAGTAAACATCTTGGCTTGCATCCGGGGCAGCGGGTCTCGCCCAGACAGGTCAAGGCGGGGTCCAGGGGAGTGACCCCAGGGCTTGACCTGTACCACTGGTTAGGCCCTTGCCAAGTTTTTTTAGTTGTTGCAGTTCATGTTGTTGCCTAAATAAAAGTGGCTCTTTATTACCCAAGCCTTGTATCTGCCTCTTATTCCGATGGTGTGTGTGTGTGTGTGTGTGTGTGTGGCAAATGCCTCCAATGGATTCAAGCCACTGTTTTAGAAAGGAAGAGAGTACTGGAGTAAACATCTTGTGTTTTTTTAAAAAAAAGGTCCTGCAGGGGGCAGCAAGCTCTAGCTAGGTGGGACTGTAGGGGGAGTACCTTCTTTGTAAAGGGGCTTTTCATTGTTTGTCTGCTAAATGCCATTCCTAGGCCTGCCTTCTGAGAACTCTCCAGCTTTCTCCAGCTAGCAAAGCAGCTCGATTATTTTCTTCTGTTTCTATCCAGTTTGTTAGTTCCATAAATAAAGCCTTTTTAAACTCAGTTTTTTAGTTACTCCATTCAGTGTCCTGACTGCTGCGTAGGCACTCTGCCAACACACAGAAATGATCAAGAGTGTTTTAAAGCTAAATTACACGGCTTTTTTCCCTTTTTTTTGGAGAACAAACTAGAGATACTGAAAACTTCATTCAAACTTACTGGATCAAAATTCCCCAGTTACATGTGAGAAGAGCCACTGATTGGATTGCCTTGATGGCTTTTATTGAAATGCTTCTCAAGTACTGTTGTGAGTGTAAGGAAGGACCCTGCCAAAATATTTTATATAAAAACTCCACTGGTTGGTTTAATGAAGATTTATTATAAAAATCCAGTTCAAGGTATAACAAAGACTTTGTTAGGAATGACATATTATCAACAAACAGTAGTGCATGTCGTTCAAAGTACTGCCCCCCCTTTCTGGGGGTTGGACCTTCGGCCTGTGATAACCTAGGCACTCGAGGTCGACCTGTCAGCACTCCCAGTGTTCCAGGCTAAACATCCTCTGAAAGGGAAAAGGAACGGCAGCTGTCTCATCCCCCTGGAAGGGGAGGGGGGAGGAAGGTAGATGCCAACCTCCTGACAGTGAGTCACTTTGCACCTCCATAGTAGCCACAATAACGCCTTGATAATAAATAACAAAAGAGAAAAAACTTACTTAGCTCTTAAGATTACAGTGCCAATTTTCTCAGTAACTAATGGAGACACAAGATCCTCTGGTTTCTTGAGAATTAAAATGACGTATTTGGCAAGCACAGTATTGCTCATAGTTCATAGCCTCTTTACACCTGCACAGTTGGATGCATCTTTTAAATGGCTGGTATATACAGTGCATTACCTGCTTTATTTCCACCAGCATAGCTAATAGCATCTATTTCTGAAGCTATAGCAAAAACAGATCATAAGAGTAGGTAGGTTCATGGGCGGACAGACAATAAAGGCACACAAAAACATCTAAATAGTAAGTTTCAACTAAGAAAAATGTCCAACTGGTTTCCCTCCCCTTTAAGTTATATGCCTGCTGAGTGAGGAAGTAGCTGCCAGTAGTTTAATCATATGAGAAAGCAGTTTAATCATACAAACAAACAAATACAACCTGTTTTGTTCAGTAGCATCCAAACAGGTCATTGAACAATTGGGCTCTTGGTGGTGACTGGAAGAAGGGTGGACTCTAAACAAGCAAGTGACTGAACATAAAAAGCACTATTTCATAGATGAAAGAACACTTCGTCCCATTTCATATTACAAAAAAAGTTCTGTATATGAAGGCATGAGAATATCATTTTTTAGCATTTTATGTACCATGAAGTGTTGTAAATTCTATGAAGTTCATAGATTATTCCATATTCTTCTGATGGGTGTTAGAAAGATGTACTTTGATACTCTATTTGAGATTCAGATGGTAGTTTCTTTTGTGGTGGAAGCAGTGATAAGGAATTATTATTGTTATTTATAGTCCACCTTACATTTATAGTCCACCTTTCTCATTGAGATTCAAGGTGGATGCAAGGAGATACAATATAATCAACAGCTGGTCAAACAGCGTATATTGGATGTCGAAAGACAGAGGGATCTTGCTAGGGTCTCCAATTTCCTAGCCCCCCCCCCCGCAAACAAGATATGTGGTTTCTCCAGCCTCCTATCTATCAAGCCTGGAGATCCTGTCCCATCGTAGGGCTTTCTCATTAGCCCGATGTAATACATTTCCATCTGCAGTACTTGAAGGCAGTTATAAGAAGAACCCAATGGCTGAGCGAGTTTGTCCATGCAAGGCAGGGAAAGTAGAAACAATTGAGCACATTATGCTTGCTTGTAAGTTCTACCACGAAATACGTATAAAACATATCCAACCTGCATTGAAGAAGCTTTCGAGCCTCCTTGACACAGAGCTAACTAACTAATAAGCTCCTGTTAGGTGCCCATCCCCAGATCACGTTGGCTAGTGCCAGATTTTTAGCTGCGGCTTGTAGAAGCCGCAGGGACTGTGCAAAGTAGTAACATCTGCTTTTATCTCTAACCCGGAAAGCCCACACTTTTGTATTTGTATTGCCAAGTTTTTATATACTTATATATTTATATAATTATTTTTACAAAGTGGTGTATTTTGTGTATGATACTCACTTGTGTTTTTTACAAGTCTGTACTGGTTATTAACTGTAAATAAATCTGATTGATTGCGATAATCAACAGCTGGGACGTTCACTGAGCAAGTTACCATAATGAACAACAGTTAGGATATTCAGTGAACAAATACAATAGGGTATGGTAGCAGGAAATTTAAAAACAAGCATAAAGTCGAGCATAGAGATGAAAACTTCTGAAACAACATCTTAACTAATTTACATGGCATGTTAAGAAATGTGGAAACTCCCTAGTGGTGCTTATCTGCATTAGAAGCAAGTACCCAGTAGCATAGCATATAGTTCCTGTCCCTACCAAAGCATCTGTCAGAGCCATTCCTTATGACATAGTCCTACAATCTGGATAGAAAGCCCTCATGAATAGAGATGGGCACGAACCGCAAGATGAACTAAAGTTTGTCACAAACTGGGCCGGTTCATGCTTCACAAACCAGTGGTTCATGGAAGTTCATTTTCCATGAACTTCCATGGACTGGTCTGCCAGTTCTGTTAAACCCCGCCAATACCCCTTTCGGTGCCACTGCAAAGCAGCAGGGAAAGGGGCATTTAAGCCCTGGATCAGCTGCTTGTCGGTGATCTCCCCGACAAGCAGCTGTTCCAAGCCTGTGGGGGTAAAATGCCCCTTTCCCTGCCACTTTGCAGCAGCACAGAAAAGGGCATTTAACCCCCCATTCAGCTGCTTGTTGGGGAGATCCTCAACAAGCAGCTGATCCAAGCCTGCAGGGGTGAAATGCCTCTTTCTCTGCTGCTGCAAAGCAGCACGGAAAGGGGCATTTAAACCCCCTGATCAGCTGCTTGGCGGGGAGATCCCCAACAAGCAGCTGATCCAAGCCAGTGGGAGTGAAATGCCCCTTTCCAAAGGGGTATTTAAACCCCACGAACTGGTTCGCAACCTGGGGCAAGTTCATGAAATTTCGTGGTTTGTGAAACGGGATGAACTATGGACTGCACGGGTCGTTTTTTCCCCAGTTCGTGCCCACCTCCCTCCTGAATAATTCAGTTTTACATAGTTTGTGGAAGTGAAGACAAATCAGTAATGGAAAATACAAAAGAAAGCCTATTGTATTCCACAGCAACATTCCCATTGATTTTGGTAGTTGCAGGAGACAAACAATGGTCTTCTATAACTGGATTTAGAGTATAATCTCTATGCAGGAAAAATATCACAGTAGCACTTATCTAATTAAATTCATGCACAAATATGATTACCTTGCGTGGATCTTGTGTTTCTTTTTAAACCTTTCTACCCTGCTTTTCTCCCCATGGGGGAAGTTGCTTACAAGTGAACAGATGTACAGTAAAGTTTTAATATTCTGGTCTAGTCCTGAATTCCCCTGGCCTGACTCCATCAGAGCCCCAGGTGGTAAGCCATGCATCAAGTCTTTTGCCCTTCATGTTGTACCTCTGGCCATGCTCATGCTTATATACGTGCAATGGAAGAAGAGAAGCTCAGACAGCTGCCAGAAATGTTTCCTAGATGTCCCCCCCCCCATTTCCAAACACTGCCCTCATCCTCGCTTTTACTTAATCAGCAGTTGGACAGAGTTCTTTTTCTTTCTGAAGGGCAAAAGGAAACCAAGCTCCTTGCTGTTGCATATTCTCTAACTGGTTGGACCAGGATGATTTTCCCTTGCTGTGGTTACCGGTTTTCCTAGGAGGACATGGGTGTAAACTCCCAGTCAACCCTTGCTTCTCTGGCTGGGGGCAGAAGCCAAACTGTCTTTTGCTTCATTTCTGCAGAGTCTGTTGGAAGCTGGAGCAGATGAGTTCCTTCCAGGGAGGGTAACACCTATGACAGGGCCAGAGTATCCATCCCTTCAATTCCATAGTCACAGTTGGAGCTGGCAAGCAGCGTGGGGAATAGCCAGGGATTGGATGGTCTTCCTCCTGCTGTGGTCTGGTATTCTGATATCATTCTAGGTGCGACAGTAAAGGGAAGGTAGCCTTCAAACTTAAAGCTGCCACATTTAACAGATGCTTCTTGTTGCAGGGGATGTAACCTAGGAATGTGGTGAGTTCCCCCTCATTGGCCGTCTTCATTGAGCAGCTGGATGAATACTTGTCGGGGATGCTTTAGGCTGTTCCTGCATTGGGCAAGGGATTAGACTAGATGGTCTGTAAGGGCCCTTCCATCTCTGTGATTTTATGATGCTACAATTCTAGTATTGCTGATAGACAGTTGCTCTAACCGCCCTCTCCCATACTGACTCAGCTAGTTCATGTGGCATAGCTGAGATTAGACTAGGGAAGGAATGCAGAAATTGGTGTATTGCATGTATTCTGGTCTATGTGCACATCCTGTATCCATGTGTGCTGTGGGGGATAAGAGGAAGAAATATACATCAGACCACTATCACACGGCTCTTGCACAATTTCCACAAGGTGTAAATGTGAACTAGTTTAGGTGGATTATAGTTTCCTTATTTGGATTCCAAACCATCAATTTGCCTTGTTGAATGGATGAAATCCCTTTGCTCTCAGAAAAAAAGTAACAAAAATGTCAACAAGACCGAGGGAGCAAATGATCAGTTAGAAGTCTAAAGAAATGAGCTTATGAAGCATTTTCCACATGCAATACTATCAGATCTCTAGTGCATTTGAGAAACACAGAGAGGATGATATAAAACAGATTAGTCATTATATTTAACAGAAGGCTTGGAAGACACAGAGGGTAGGAGAGGATTTATTCAGATCAAAGTTCATGGAATTTCTTCGTGATCATGCTTTTGGTATTGTATCTTCTAAGGATAAAATCTGTGCCTTGCAGTTCTACAGCGTCTTGATTATCCACGTGACCTTGTAATTGCAGCCACTCACATGCTCATTATCTGCTGATGTATAACTGCCAGCTTCACCCTATCTGCAATTAATGCTTGGAAATCAAAGTCTTGAGATTCCTATACTTTCTTGTAGCAAATCTCCGCCCTGAGAAGCTCCTATCAGGTTGTTTCTTCCTTCAAGTCATACAAATGTTCTGTGCAAAAAATGCAACCAAATCCCTGGAAGTGGGCTAAGATGTTGCACTTATGCAATAAAAGTGTTTCAGGCATCACAAAAAGTCAAATAAAACTGGGAGCTGAAAGGTTTATTAAAATGAAGAGAAACTGCCTCTACTTCTTGTGGCAGAGATTAATGAGGTCTGCATAATTCTGCCAGCCAGATATTCATTTCTGAATTTCCAACCGAAATCACCCCCTGCTCTAATGACAGATGAAACAAATGGTAATTAATAATTGGTATTCGCATAGCGCCTTTTGTCTTTCTGGCACTGCAAGAATGGCATGTGCTTGGATCTTGTCTAAAACACCCAGCTTCCCAAATGCAGAAAATTTAGCAGGGACACATTGAAGCCAGGCAGGGCATTATTTCTCCACTCTCATATGTTAGGGCTGCTGCCTAATAAGGTGAATTACTGGGAAATCTACTATTGGATCTTGCAAGCATTTAAAAAAGTCTAATAGCATCCAAGTGGGGCTCCCAATTTGGACTGGGGCCATGGTGTAGGTCAGAAAGGGCCATTTTACATTGTTTTGTCATTTTACATTGTTTTGTCATTTGAAGCCAATTTTATGGTGCTATTATTTGTCCCCAAAAGGGAAGGAAAGTCAGAGAGGTTGCTGTCCCCCTCCCAACATTAATAATAGAAAGGTCTTTTAGGTTCAATTTGGCCTGTTGAGGAAATCCACATGTACCCCAGGGAACAGTGACCCTCTGTTTCAGTTTAGGAAAATGTCAGAAGGGGGAAGGCTGAAGCCCCTTCTCCACACATGACAGTCTTAATCTGAATCGGGTGCTGCACATATGAGACTTGAGGAGAACCCACAACACACATGATAAGTCTGACTCAGGGTGAAGACTCCAGATGCAATATGTATACTTTATAATGTGTGAAAACAGGTGGGTCCTAATACTTGGCACTGGAGGGGAAGGATTAACCCCATCTCTCCCTGCACTGTATCCTTGATTCAGATTGAGGCCGCCATAGTTGTTATTTTCCTGGTTCTTTTCTAGTTAGGCCCATTTGGAACACATATATTACTCTTCAGGAGCACTTTACATCTCTGGCTAACTCATTGGTTCTGAAAGCTGAGTGTCAAACTAGAAGTTACGTGTGCTATAAGTGTAGTTGCATGTACCACCCACTGTGGTGCAAATTTATTTTATTTATTTATTTATTACATTTCTAGACCGCCCTCCCCATCAGAGGGGCTCAGGGTGGTGTAACAACATACAATTTATAATATACAGTTTAAAACAATAAAAACATTATAAATAAACATTTAAAAACATTATCCATGTACAATAAAAATGCCCCTTTGGAACATTTTGACTCAGGAATAAGGTCTGAAGGTCCTTCTCTGCCTATGCTGCTCTCATGAGCTCTAGAGCACTTGAGAACATGAGTTTCTTGCCATAATTTCTGTCTCTAAAATGGGTTTGGGAGCCCCGACCCTACTCATGACAGACATCTAATTTGGCCTTGAGTCATTACTGTTAAAAACATCAAAATGTTCAGTATAAAGTATAAACAAATCTGTTGAGCTCTTAAAATTCACTGCTTTTTTTTTTTTTTTTTTTGCAAATGAATCTGTAATACACCCGTGTGCCTTTGAACTTTTCTGAGAAGCGTTCCCCCTGGAAATCTCTTTTTCCTTCTCTCAGCCCTATAATCTGAAATGGCATCCCTAAAAATTAGCAGGCATTGGTCCCTGGAGTCCTTCAGTTTGTTGGACCCTGGAGTCAAGGATGGTCTGGGCATTTCCTAGTAGGGCCAATGAAGGGTGCTTCCTCTTTTTGCCCTTCCTGGGTGGTGTGCAAAGCAGTCAGCTCCTCAACAACTGAATGTGTACCAAAGGAAAAAGAGCCCAAAGAGGCAGGGGAATTGTGTGCACATCTCTTCTTGTTTGTTAATAATCCGAGAGCTGACGTGGTATAGTGGATAGAGTGCCAGACTAGGATCCTGGGAGACCAGAGTTTGAATCCCACTTCCACCATGGAAGCTTGCTGGATGACCTTGGACCAGTCAAACGGTTAGCCTAGCCTAGCCTATCACACAGGGGTGATATAGGGGGGAGAATGGTGCTCTAAACCACTTTGAACCTCCATTGAGGAGAAAAGCAGGATATACGCAAATGCTTGAGTCTGATTTGGGAGCGTGTCTGTTTGCCAGCGCTTCCCTTTCTTTTCTACTTTAACATTTGTAAACAGCATAGTTTTCAGAAAGGTACCACAAAACACCATTGCTTTGCCTGTGACCCTGGAAGACGGCTTTGAACTTGCCGGTGATGGAGTAAGGGAGCAAAACAAGATAATCTAAGAATGTTATTCTGAACCTTATTTGAAGTGCCCAAATCCAATTAACTTCAGAACTCGCAAAGAGGTTTAAGGTTGCAGCCTAAGCTGCAAACAGAAACAAAGTCACAGAAGAAAAGGCTATGAAGATAAAGGGAATGGTTTCTGACTTCTCAGAGCTGTTATTTCAAATTCCACGCAGAAGTCTTTGTATTACTTCGTTCTCTTCATTTTTGATTATGGTGTGCAGCCCTGTAAGCTGGCATGTGGGCTTTATACATGATGGGTGAAAGCAGTGTGTGAACAGCTAGATGCTGTTCAGGTTCACGTCCTGCATAGCCCACCTGCTGCCTGGGGCAATGTGGTTGTTGTATGGTCTATACTGCCCCATCCATTGCAAGAGGACACTTTGACTATGTCTAATGTTTGAAAGTGTGCTGCTGTACATGTCCAGGCTGTGATTTTGCAGGCAAGAAGCACCCATGGGTGCTTGCGCAGGAATAGAAATGGTTGGGATGGATCCTCTGGTGCTTGCTCAAGAAGGGGGGCTGGATTACAGTTTACTTAATTAGATAACAAATCCTCCATGGATGAGATCGTTGGAATGGAGATGATTCAGCATGCCTGGGCACTGAGGAGGGCAGGATTTCCCCTCTTTTCTCTCTCTGTCCTCATGGTCTTGCTGGAGTCAAGATGTTTCTGCAAATCTCTCCTATGCAAGCGAGTTAGACACACACCCATGCTCTCATACTCCCATTCATGTACATCTGGATTATCTGGCCACTTGTAATAGGAAATAGTGTTGTGCAAGAATGCAAGTGAATGTGAATCAGCTTAAATAAAAGAAGTTTTATCTGTTGAAACATACTGGCTTGAAGAGCATTTCACCACATGTGATTCCACATTTTTCTGACTGTGCAACTTTGCTGCATTACCTAACAGATATCCCTAATAGAGATGAGATGACCAATCCCCTCCTCCCAGAAATAAATTAACAAAAATACTAACAAGATGCATTAAGTAACAACATGAAAGAACATTTCCGAAAATCATTAAATTTGAAATATGGTGAACCTGAAGCGCTAGGATTTTTTCTCCTATAATAATCATAAACTGAGTTGGTATTGAAAGGTTGGTATTGAAAGGCTGGTATTGAAAGGACACTCAACTAAGGGCCACAGCCTGGCTCTCTGTTGAGTGTAGTGGTATGATACATGTGTTCCCAAGCAGTTCATTATCACATTCGCAGTTTACTTTTTGAAATGTAAATACAAAATCTTAGGTTTTTAAGATTATTGTGTGAATCCAGAAGAAGGATCCCTGTGTTAAAGCAGCCTTCTGCTTAAATTGCCAGTACAGATGGGAATATATATCTTCATCCCTTCATGATGCTCAAATAAGCTCAATTGAACTCGCTGGAATATTTTGAACTGAATGGGTTGCACATCACACTCTTGGGCACATCTCTCACTAGTTACCCATCACAGCTGGATGAGGACCTTGATTATCCTATTGTTTAGGCATATAGGAAATACACTGGCCATATTTTAAAACTTTCACCAACTAGAAATAGAGCAGGCTGCCCATATCTATTGTGCTTGTTTTCAGTAAGGGTGCTAGAGGATAACAGAATGCGTCACCTCACAGTGTGGTACTGAAAAAAGTACCACCAAAAATATCTTTGACTTATGCCATGCACTCCTGCATGGAGACAGGCACATAATATCATATTAAAAATGCCAATTTGAAAAAATAGTATGCTGAACCACTTGGAATGGAAGTGAGAAAAGGCCATCATAGCGTCTTCTTTCTTCATTTCTGCCGTTGTCACCCAGTTAGTATTGTGCTAATCAGACCAGCAACACTCTGCAAGAGACAGTGGGCATCCTGTGTATGAAGTTCCCAGCAGGGGTGTGCAGGGGCTGATTTGGGTCAGGACCATGACAGAAGGGAAAGGAGCATTTAAGCTTACTCTCTGTGCAGCTTTCCAGATCAAAATACACTATTTGCCCAGTTGGGGAAATGCAGTCCAGATCCACATGGGGCATCTGTACATCTGGTGAGTTAATTAGGAATGTCTAGATTCTTCTAGGCTGTCTCCATTATTCACTGGGTCCTCCCATGGTTCTATCCAGACCTGCCAGATTTCATCTTGGCTGTGCCCCACAACTGCCAGAGGTCTCCCTTTAAGCTACCAGATTTGGTGGTGGCCCCACCTGTCCTGGCTTTGCCCCTTGGCCTCACCCAAATGAGCAGCATTTTTCAAAAATCAAGAGCTGCCAATTGTAGATCTTTGAGAGCAGGAATATTACAACGGAGGAATGTGTGAGTCCCACTCCACACAGATGAAGGAGAGAAAGAAGACTGACTTAGCGATTGATCTTTTCCTCATGCTTATAGCCAAAGAAAGAAACCGTGAGCTCCATGCATGCACTTCTGCTCACCTTGTTGGTCAATTGTGTCCATAATTTTTCCTCTTCATGACTGAATTCATCTTGGGTTACCTCTCCTGAATCTAGAAAAGCATCTAAGTAATAGTTCTCTGTAAGCTTCTTAAAATGTTTCCCCCCTTATAAAAGTCCCAATACACATTTTAAAAAACACACCCACACAAAGAGATTTTAATGCACATTTTGGAAGAATTGTTTTTCCATAGTTACCAAAATATTTACCACTTAATAAAGATGATTTCTCTCATACAAAATTATCCATGTGCAAATATACAAATTAGCACTTCTTTATTTCAACCTTTTTCAGATACATAAATAAGAACAAGAAAATATTTTTACTCCTAGTTGGAATATTCTCGTGTATGAACTCAAACTGGAAATAATAGGTTGTTGCATCATTTCTGCACTAGTACTACTTGTTCTGGTAAGATTATTGGCAGGCCAAATCTTCTAGAGAAGTAGTGGCAATATGAAAATTGATATTTTAAAATTTAAAAATCAGAAACTTTAAGAGTAGGTATAACAGCATGAATCTACTACTCTGCTCAGCAAAGTTTGAAGCCTTCCTCCAGCCTACTTCACAGTCTCATTCTTCCAGTGGAAAAGTCACTTCCACTGCTGGAAGAGCTTCTAAAGTTGGTGGTGTTACCCTAAATGGGGGGGGGTCTCCTTGTGATTTGGGAGAATTAGCATTCAAGGAGATACAGCGAGAGGAGGTAACTAGGGATCTCTTCACCAATGTATACCAGGATTGTTCCCTTTGAGAACTCTCTGAAAGAACCAGGTGTTCAACAAGAATGGTTTTATTAAGGAGCAGTAAGAGCAAACACACAGAAAATCACACACAACATACACACAGAGCTAACTAGAAAAAAAGGAAAGAAGAGAGAGAGGAGTACAGGGTTGGGCAATATTTACCAGTCAAGGAGAAAGAGGACATCCATAGAGAGTAGCAGCTGAGCGACTAGTGTTTAGGCAAGAAGAAGGCTCAGGCACACATCTGAGGGTATGCATAGGATCCCAGGATACAAACACACTGAGCATATGGCAGAGCAGTCCAATTATAGATGGTTGTTGTGGGTTTTCCGGGCTGTATTGCCGTGGTCTTGGCATTGTAGTTCCTGACATTTTGCCAGCAGCTGTGGCTGGCATCTTCAGAGGTGTAGCACCAAAAGACAGAGATCTTTCAGTGTCAGGAACTACAATGCCAAGACCACGGCAATACAGCCCGGAAAACCCACAACAACCATCGTTCTCCGGCCGTGAAAGCCTTCGACAATACATTAAGTCCAATTATACCGTGGAACATATCCTGGGGCAGGATTGCATCTTCTGCCCTCAAAACAATGGCTTAATGGCTGTCTCTGGAGGTGAAACAATAAATTGGGAAAGGCTTGATTGTATCTTCCTTGGTGTAACAAAAGGTAAGAAAAGTGATTGATGACCCACCACGATTGCTAGATGGGAAAGGCTTATCAGGTCCCTGAAAAGCCCAGATTAGGAAGGTGAGTGAGGGAAGATCGGAAAGGTATGGGTGAGATTAACTCAGGAACTCCCGGAAGACTTTTTTCTTACATCTTTGCACATCTCTGGGGTGTAGGGCAGCTAGTCAGCCTCACCTACGACTCTTATTCCAGCCGGGTTGAGATCCATTCTGCCTAACCAGGCAGCATATCTTGTGCTCAGGGCAGATGAGGAGGAGGAGTTTATGAGACAGCCATATTTATAAACTTCCCTAGTAGCGTGAGGGTTTGGTTTGACTGCTAACAGTGGAAGGATTCTTAGTAGAGTTGTCAGCCTCCTGATGGGGCCTGGAGACCTGGAATTACAACTGATCTCCAGATGGCAGAGATGAGTTCTCTGAAGAAAATGGCTGGTTTGGGAAATGGACCGTATGGCATTATACCCTGCTGAGGTCCCTCCCCTCCCCTCCCCAACCCTTCCCTTCCCAGGCTCCACCCCTCAAATATCCAGGGATTTCCCAATCTGGAGTTGGCAACCCTACTCCTTAGGCAGGAGGAAGGTCTCAAATTTCACAAAGCAGAGTGCTGGATACATAGTAACATTTTTATATGTAAGATTTTTAGAGGTTGTTTTAGCTATCTAGACAAACAAACATTTTGCTGTTCTTTGCGTCTTCTGTAGTGGGGAGGGCAGATTGTGAAGGAAACTGCTGCCAGCTGCAACGTCTTAGCTGTGCCTTTGTTTACTTTGCCTCCTTTGGGGATCTATCTTGGGCATAGCCGGAATGTGCAAACCAAGGGCAAGATCCAAAAGGCTCTTAGCTTGTTGCCTGGACATCTCACTTGTTGGATTCCGAACTGGTCCCAGGACATAGTGTGTATTTGTTGGGATTTTCTATATATTGAAGTTGTATATTTTTATTTGTGTTTATTTTAAGCCACTTTGGATCCCTGTGGCCAATAAATATGCTAATGATATCTAAATATCCTCCACCCCACTAAATTCTGCAGGTTTTTTAGTTTTGTGCCACTATAATGGAAAAACCTTGTGGTAGAGGGCACCTCCAGGCTAGCAGCAAAAAATAATGCTGCTTCAGAGATGGAATGGAAAGACCCCCTAAATGAAGCAAGGTCCCTCCAGATCAGTCCAAGCAAAAGCAAAGTCATTCAAAGCACTTTTTGATGGACTGTGGCTTAATTTATCTCCCAGCCCTTCCCCCACCCTTTGTCCGTCCAACTGCCTGTACCCCCTTCTTCCATATTAGAAAGGGTTTTCCAAGCAGTTAGGAGGAGGTCAGGCAAGGACAGTAAAATTGTCCATTCTGAGGAACACAGCAGTTGGATAAAAACTGCTCATTGGTCCTTCTTTTGCTTCCAATAAGAGTGATTCTTGGGAGAGACAACTATGATATTGTGAAAACATATTTTTATCTGGGGTTGTTTGCTCTGCTTTTTGTGAATTTTCTCTTGGAGTGATGTTTACAGGAGCTTTTGGTGTGTCCATGAAATCAATACAGTATTTCCTAATAAATATTTCTGGGCCTGGATTTCTGGGCCATGGTTCCTAACAAAGGGCCTGGATTAGATTTATTTTGACTCAGCATTTAAATTCTCAGACACAGAGGTATCATACATTCATATTCAATAGTTATTTTTTTAGGAATACTTGCACCCATCTTTCTGAAATTTTTGCAGAGAGCTTACTAATGAGCACTGCTACATTTCCTGTTGGTTTTATGGAAATTATCCACAGAAAGACTCGGCAGGGCCAACAGAAGTCTTTCAAAATGATCAAATTGAATTGCTTCAGAATAACACCCCCCCCCCCCGCCCAGTATCTAACATTTAGCAGTTATCATTCCCTCATGGAAGACACCCTTTCTTGTAAATTTCATCTGATTTGTAAAAGAAATAAAACAGTTACAGTGAACTGAAATTTGCCCTTTGAAATCAAGAGGGAATGATTAAAATGGAGTTCAAATTGAAACAAAGTGTCTGACTGTATTGGGCATGAAACTAAACATATTGTTTAAATCAGCCAAACAAATTAACACAACAGAAAACAAAAAAAAATATTTTTTTTGCACAGCCCTAGTGGCTAATTCCCTTGACCTCCTGGATCACTTGTGCAACTTTTTAGAAGTCTATGATGTTTTGCTTTTTGGCATGAAGAAACATTTTAAACATATAAAACATTCATTTGTTTCTAAGTCAGAAAGTGTATCTGAATCATGAGGGGAAGAACAAGGCTTTAGGGCATGGTCCACTAATTAGACTTCTTGCATGTAATGATTTTAACATAAGTCTCAATGCCAAGCATGAGCTGTGATCACATATTTGTTGTGGCTGCTCTTTAAACACCACATCTTAAGTTTAAAGACTGCCACCAAAGTAGCACAGCTATATGGACCACACTTTGGGGGGAGGGGGGAGAGAAGCTCCACAGCTTGTTTTGGGATAAATGTGAATAGTTCAGATCATGATTATTCTGTTGAATTTTTTCACCACACAAAGTAACACGTCACATCAAGTTTCATAGTTTTAAACCACTGCCCTCTTGGGCAAAATTTGAATCAGAGTAAAGAAGGGTATCTACTACCCTTCTTCACCTTTAGTAAGACCTCTCTATCTCCTTGCTTTCCCCATGGGCAGAAAAGTAACTTGTGGAGGGTGATTGTGAAAGTGCTGGGAGGAGAAAGGTATAAGCAACCTCTCTCCATACATCTTTTATCAATTCTGACTACCCAAGCTGATTTTGATTTAAAACACAGACACGAAAACAGAAATTAAAAGACTAAACATAACCTTGGACTCCATGTATTTTAAAACTATCCTAATGGTAACCCCAGAAAGAAAAAACGCTAGCTTGAGGAATAACTGTTTGCCAGTTGCTGCTCAGGAAGCTTTATAGCTAAGTGAGGACTTGAACCTGACTCCTCGTTGCTGCTCTGCAGTCTGCATGGCGAACAGATGCAACACAGAGTCGTTGGATCTTTGCTGACTAGCATAACAACACCTTGGCTGTATATGTCCCTCCCTAGTCTTAATTTTGGATCTGTGACTTTATTAATTCACGAGGAAAGGGTATTTTATTATCTTTCTTCAAAGACATAGAACGGCCATGCCCTAGAAATTTTCACGCCAGAAACAGAAAATACTTTTTTTACTGGAATAATTTGATATTAAATATCCCTTTTCTTGATCAGGCATTAAACAGAGCCAGGACAGAAAAGCAGAGGTAATAATTTCATTTATTGAAAACAATAATTAATATTTGATACATTAATCAATAACTTGCTAGATGCAACCACTACATGAGCTGATTGTCTTGGGAAGGGATTTTTCCTTGAGTGAGAGATAAACACTTGCTCAAGGAGGTAATGACTTACATTTTAAGTCTTCAGGTTCATTCCAGCTCTAATTACAGAACTTTTAAATGCCTTAAACCCTCTGTGGGTGCTATGTTTTTAGTTTTTATATAAAGAGAAATGAGAAAAGGCTCAGGAGTGAGGCAATGAAGGCAATGAAGCAGGTTGCAAGCTCTATGTGTGACCTACAGCCTGAGGAATGTATGCCAGGGCAAATTCTGAACCTTTAGTACTGGGTAGACTACTTTCTCCAAAGATAGCAATGGGCAGCTCAATCCTATGCCCCGAGGCAGTGTTGTCGCTTATGTGCCAACATAAATGGGGCTCCGTCCCACAGTTCCCTATGGACTTTTGCAGGACTTCCCAAATTCCACCTTCCCCAGGCACTGGTATAAGTAGTTGCTGAAACAAAACAGATTTAGGGGGATGATGCGAACTTGAACGGGGGTTGTGTGAACACTACCAAGTTCCTGCATTCCTGGGCAACTGATCAGAAAACCAAGGGTGCAAACAAGTCCAAGTATTAAGTTGAACATTTATTTTCCTATCATCATAGGAACTGAGGTACAGATAATAAGCCAGTAACTCCAATACATTTTAAAAATCATTAACAAAGCACTTGATACTGAGCCAATTTCTTTCTCATCATAGACTTTAGCCCAACCAAGTATGAGCAATTCATTGCTGAAAGTGCTGTATGGACACAGTTATCTGTGAAATCAAAGCGATTTTTTATTACCGCACAAGATACACCTGCTGAAGTCCAGAAACTGTTAAGTAATCACACACTTGCAAAAGATCAAACTGTAATAAACCATTTATGACATTTTCACATGAGGTTCTTGAGTCAATCAGGGCTATAACGAAAATGTAAAACCGATACTAACAGTGCAATCCTAAGCAGAGCTGAGCTGAAATCAGAGGGCTTCGACTGGAGTAACTCTTCTTAGGATAGCATTGTAAATATTCATTGACAGTACAAATGCCTTTCCTTTGCCTTCTTTTCTGCAAGAAGATGGGCATTTATTTATTTACATTATTTATAGTCCACCTTTCTCACTGAGATTCAAGGTAGATTACCCAGTGTGATTCAGTACAGTCCTTTTCAAAGACATTTCAATAAACAACGCAAATATCGTACGTGAATGCAAATTTGCAAACATTTAAACCAGCAGAAATCCAGTACTGAGTTGGAGAAATTCTGAAACAGAGTATAAGCAATTCTAAGACTGACACATTAAACAACATAGAAACCACCAGCAGGATTACTGCCACAGCAACAGACAGTATACAGCAGCATATTCTACAGTCATCATCATCCCTTTACTGATGCATCTCTTTGAGACCACTTCTTTCCAGTACAGCCTTCCTACGTGAGTAAAAAGTGCTCTTGAATAATCTAGTTTTGCATAATTTGTGGAAATCCAGGAGAGTGGAAGCTTTCCTGATCCCCCTAGGTAGGCCATTCCATAGATGGGGACCACCACAGAGAATGCACATGTATGGGCAGCTGTTGATTTTGCCCATGTGCAAGGTGGCACTTGCTGAAGGCCCTGTTCAGAGGATCGAAACTGCCATGGTGGAACACAGGGAGAGAGGCGATCTCATAGATATGATGGGTCAAGGCCATGAGATTTGTATGTGATAGCCAATACCTTAAATTGAGCCTGGTTAGTCAGTGGATTGGCTGCAGAATAGATGTTCACATCCCTCCTAACTCACAATAATAACTGAGCTGCAGTGTTCTGCAACAACTGGAGTTTCTGAGTTAACTTAGATGGGAGACCTATAGAGAGAGCTGTCAAATGCATACATGTGGTATCCAATTCCATAGCTATGCATGAGTTCTCCTAAAGGCTTTATATAGAAGTTGAGTAACATGGGGGATAAGATAGCACCCTGTGCAACCCCACAAGATAATTCCCACTCTGGAGATAACTGATCTCTAACAGCAACCCTTTGAGTCCATTCCATGAGAAATGATTTAAACTAGTCCAAGATGCATTCCTTGATACCTGCTTCTGTCTCCAGATGCCTAAACAAAGAGACATGGTCTACTGTATCAAAGGCTGCCGATAGACACTGGAGGAGCAACTAAGAAGCATGGCACGTTACATTCAGTGAAAGAAAGGCTGCTCCCGTATCGAATAACGCGGAAAAGAGAGAGGAAACCTCACGGAAGCCACAATATTAAAAGGAAGACTAGTTTTCTATTTTAAGCGTTAAAGTATTTTCTGATACATTTACTAAGCTTAATATCGCATAACATACAAAGAAAGAACCAATAAAGATTGTCCAGGACTTCCACAGTCTATGTATGTTTCTTTGTAGCAACGTTCAGACGAATCTTCGCAAAGACTTCTTTATATTGGGCCAATTAGGTAGAAGGTCATATCCATAGATATGCGATATCCTGCGCAGGAGAAGATACTGCTGCCGCCGTCCAGGTGCAGAGAAAATACGTGTTTTTGAAATTTTCCTTATGAAAATCTATTTTCTGTGTATGCAACAGTTGTGAACCACGCCCCTGAGGAAGGGGACGAAATCTGTATGTAGCCGGCCCCAGATTGGGCGTGGCCATTTCTATGGATATGACCTTCTACCTAATTGGCCCAATATAAAGAAGTATTTGCGAAGATTCATCTGAACGTTGCTACAAAGAAACATACATAGACTGTGAAAGTCCTGGACAATCTTTACTTGTTACATTCAGGCAGAGATCATCAGCTAGAGACACCAGAGCTGAAAAGGGTCTAAAGCATCAGCATTATCTAAGATGACCTGAAGTTTGTTTGTTTATTTATTTATGTCATTTATAATCTGCATTGACAGTACCAAAGACATTTGGTACTGACATTTGACAGTTTAATCCTTCCCCTCCTCAGCCTAACCTGGAAGACCTTAAGATCTTCCTGGAATTTTTCATAATCAGCCTTGATTTTCACCATCCTGAATAATTTTGTGTCATCTGTAAACTTGGCCACTACACTGCTCACCCCCAATTCTAGATCATTTATCAGCAAATTAAATAGCACCAACCCCAGTACTGATTCTTGGGTGACCCCCATTGCTTACTTCCCTCCACTGGAAAGAATCTGTCAATTTATTTCTACTCTTTGCTTCCTACAATTCCACCAATTTTTAATCCTTAAGGCAACTCATCCTTTTGTCCCTTGATTGTTCCTCTTAAGAGTCTTTGGTGAAGTACTTATTAAAAGCCTTTTGGAAGTCCAAGTATATGATGACTACCAGGATCACCCTTATCCACTTACTTGTTAGCCTGCTCAAAGAACTCCAAGAGAGCGGTGAGGCTAACTGGCTTGTGATTTCCTGGATCCCCTCTGGAGTACTTTTAAAAAATTGAGATGGCATTTGCTGTTTCCAGTTACTTGATGTCCCCTCCTGAAATGTTGCCAACTGCCAAATACTGCGTACATTCATGCCTATTTACTCTTAAGCCATATTGTGTTCATGCAAATGAGTTGTGTATCAAGGTAGAGTCATTTGTTTGTAAATCTTTCCAGATTGTTGTTCCTTCTGCCCACACAGAAAAGTTCATACACCAGGAAATTAATCAGACTCTTGAGTGAAATAAGCAGTTACCAAAGAGCCAAACTAGGCATGATAGTGGCCACTGATCCTTCCTGTGGCTGCCACAGCGGTTTTAAAAGTAGTTGTAGCACTTTTAATATTGCTGTAAGGCCCTCATCTAGATTGCATGCATGGAGCAGCAGCCCTAGGTGTTCTCCCGCCCCCCCCCCCACACCATTTCAGGTACTGAAACAGCAATGGGCAGGCTGTTTTGGCATCTGAAAAGGTTCAGGGGGCGGGGGAGAGAGCTCCTGGGGATGCCACACGATGTACACAATCTGGATTGGGGCCTCATGGCAATTTTTTAAAATTTACATTTTTAAGATGGTGATGGTGGCCATGGGAAGGATCCATGGCTGCTGTAATGTCTAGTTTGGCTCAAGGTATTTGCATTTTTTGATATGTGAATTCTGACCATAATAACATATGGCATTTCATCCTTCAAAATGTGATTTTCGAATCTGGAATGTCTGTTTAGAACTTTGGAAATGCTGAGGAGCTGCAAGTGACCAAAATTAGGAAAACAGGAGTGGGCATGACCCAGGTCAGAGTTGCTTCTCCCAGCAGATTTTCAGGCATGTTGAGGGCCAAGATATACCTTTGTACTCTTGGCAATCCTCTATCTTGGAAGAAATCTAATTGCATTGCCAGCCTAAAAGGCAGGGATGTACAGGGCAGAAATAAAAACCACGCTGACGCTTGTTTTGGAGAAAATTGGCCACAACTTTATTGGTTACCGGATTAAGGAGCTATGGCTGCGTAGGGGCACGGATCCCAGCATCGGCTGGCCTGCTTGCCCACCGATGATGCCTCACCCCTCCAGCACGCCTGCTGCAGGGGGAAAACCCGGAATGACAGTTAAGGGAGTCACACTGGGCGGTGGCCTCTGTGTGGCTCCCCCGTCACCTGGACACAGGCCTGCTCTGTCAGCCTCCCGAACTGGGCTTACCACTGCCAAGCCTGGTCCAAGATCCCTTATGGGGATCCCCATCTATGGGGAAACAGTGCCAGCCGGCCCTGTCTTTCCCCGACGGGATCGGTGCCCCACGCCCAAACCGCCAACATAAGTTGTGACAAAATAACTTGACAAAATGTGAACCTCATTCATTTCAATGAACAAAACAGTCCAAGGCATACATTTAACCAGTCTACGCTAACATCAATGTCTAACTAACTAAACCTCAAGGTAATGCTTCCCAAACATCTGAATCAAGTGGAGGGTGGGTGGGGATCGCTGTTCCGAGGCCGACTGAACTGCAACCGGCTGGCCCGAGCAGATATACTTTTTGGGAGGACCTGAGGGAAAACTTCCCTTCTCAGGTCGGATACCTCCCTTTTTTGATTGGTTCCCCTGCCCGGCCCTCTGCCCCGATTGGCTGGCTGCCTTCTTTAAAAACTACATTGCCCAGCCTGCATCGGGAGCTACGTGTCCGGGCAGGGCCGGCCGAGATGCCGTCCAGCCCTTTTTTCCCTGCCGGCGAGCTCTGCAAACGCCGGCGCGGGTAAGTTCCGCGCCGGGTGCTTGCCAACAACCTCGGCTGCTGGGCTCCTCTTATTGGAGAAAGAAATGGCCAAATAAGGTATTGTGATAACTGAGGAGGTGATAAATATTATGGCTTGGTAAGTTGTGTACCATCATCCTCTTCCTCAGAGAAGCATTTTAGGTTAGGCTGAGAGGCAGTGATTTGCCCAAAGTCTAAAACAGCTGGTACAAGGATAATGTGTCTAATTCTTCTCCATAAAATGCAAACTGCAGGCACATGCAGCCTCAATTTGCCTCAGGACCATATAGAGAAGAAAGAGGAGGTTTAATTCTTCAAATTCAAATTGGCCTCTTTATTCCAAACATGGATTCCTGTTGTAAGGATAAAATGGAGGAAGGAAAATATTGTATGTCACCCTCAGTGCCTTGGGAGAAAGGTGAGATAAAAATGTAATATATAGCATGCTTTCTAAAACCAGAACAAATACCATAGAGAAGGGGTCCTCAACATGGTGCCCATGGGAGCCATGGTGCCCGCTAATGCTTTTCCTGGTGCCTGCCAAGTGTTTTTAGAAAGTGGGCAGGGCCAGGTGGGGGTTTTGCACAGTGTCGAGCCCACCACTGCCTCCCTATTGTTAACTATACCCACCAAACATGTTCAAGGTGCAAGAGACTGCTGGGCTGTTCGCTGTGCCTGGGGGTGTCACTTGGCAATCCTCACTGTGTAAAAAAATGAATAGATTTTGTATTATGATGAGCTGCCTTGTATTTCTTTCTTTTGAAAAGTAGGGTTGAAGTGTTTATCAGGAACAGCACAGAGTGATTCATGAGCACTTAACTATCCTGGAAGCGGAGATGTATCTGTGTGTATTGTGAAAGCGCCCTAATTGAAGTACAGATTCTGCCCATCTTACAGACCCTGCACAGTGTCCTGTAAATGCTGACAGCCATGGATTCAGGGAACCTTACAAACTGAAAGGAGATCAGAGAGGAACTAGACACCTCCAGTTTCTTGTGTCCATTGAAGCCCAGGGTCCCTGCCCTGCCCTCCCTCTCCCTGGCCCCTTTGCAAAGAAGTTGAGTCCGGGTCTTCCCCTCTCTGCATGGGGATTCAGCAGCACTAGGCTGGGCAAGGGGAGATAGGGCAGGCAGTGCTCATCTGCCTTATGATAGAGAGGTGTGGAGAGGGGCAGCCGAGTCCCATCTTCCTCCTGTATCTTCCTCAGGCAAGCTGGCAGGTCAGCAAGTTCATTCAACTAGGACTGCCCCACTGCGTGCCTGTTCTGGAGGGGGTGCCTCATGCCTCTGTGTCAAAAAACTACAAATCAATTAAAAATTGATTCAGCAGACATGAGTTTAACACTCAAGGAAGCTGTCACTTGTAGCTTCTTTCTGACTGGCCATTAGAGATCTGATTGAATGGGCCGATCTTTAAAAAACATTGCTTTGGCAGCAACTGCCACCACAGCACAAGGATTGTCACTGCATGACTGAAGGTAAGTTGTGTATATGCATGAAAATATTTTTAAAGAATATGTTCATCTTAAAAGGCATCCTGTTAAACAGGGCTGTTATGTTCTCTTTTTTTTCCTTGCAGCTCATGAATAGGGTACTCACTTAGGTTCTCAAAGGAGAGACATGTGTGTTAAAAAAACATCAATTTATTATTATGAAGATACAGGGATGGGAGCAACTGGTTTCAGGATAAGGGAATTCATACAGTCCACAATTCTAACTATCAAGCAGAACTAAGGAGTAGGAACTCCACCCCATGAGATTAAACCAACACACATGAATATCAGAAGGAGAAAACAGACATTTCCATTGTAATGTATATAATAAATACACCACAAGAGCTTCTGACTGCAATGTTGAAGAGTTACTATTAGAGTTATGAATGACCCATTCCTTGACATTTTGTGGCTGGGTCTACCTATTGTGGCAGTTATTTTGTGGTTGTGGCCATCACCCCGTGTCAGAATTCTGAAGATGTCCACAGGCTCAAAAAAGGTTGCGGACCCCTGCGTCCATACATTGCTGCATATTGTTGTGCTATAGCAATAATTTGTAACTGGATTGTCTTCTGTGGAGAAGACAATCCAGCTGTACAACAATATCCACAGCAATGTATGGATGCAGCCAGAGTAACATGGGAGGATACAGCCTGATAAAGATATAGCAAGGCTGTTAACAAGCCTGGAAAATCTCTTCCCAGTAGCAGGATGCAAACACATTCAGACTCTAGCTCAGTGATTCCAGGGTTTTTTTTTCTGTTCCCCTTCAGAATCGCCAACATTCTGTCATTGGTCCAGCCCCTGTGGCAGCCATTTTGTAGTTGTGTCCATTACCCTTTCACAAACTTTCAAATATGTCCACAAGCTCAACAAGGTCAGGGATCCTCATTCTAGATTTTTTTGGGAGGTGTTTTTAGTATTTTTCCTCACAAAAGTATATTTTATGTTTTCTGGCATCTAGGACTCTGCACCATCAGCATCAGATTTAAAGTGTGCCCTTGACAGAAATCGCCAATTCACAACTAGTTTGAAAGTGCCTGCTGCCTGGAACTACTTTACCACCTCTCCCTCCCTCACCAACTCTTATTTCTATGCTCACTTGTCCTTTTTAACATTTGTCTTTTGTTTCTGTCATCATTTTAAACTCTTGAAAATGCAGTTTGTGCAAAAGGCCTGAAGGGGGAAGGGATCTCTGTGTATGTATAAGTACAGAGTTCTCTTTAAAAAGCAATCCTATTTACTGAGGGTTTTTCCCCCTTCTGTGAAAAACAACCTATTCACATAGCCTTGTTACAAGGAACAAAAGGAACTTGTATAAATGAACAATATGGTGGAAACAAAAGGCAATGTAAAACCAAAGGGCAATGTAAAAAAAAAAAGGCACACACACATCCTGCAGTGTTTAAAGCTGTGCCATACAAATAAACACAATTAAACCAGATTCAAGAGCTCCACAGAACTGAACTGGCAACACGCCTAAAAGGAAAGGAGATCAGCCAGCTTGGGGTGATGACATTATAAGCAGTGAATTAAAGGTACAAGGCTGTACAACCTTCACATCCTAAGGGGATACAAGCCTCACAAGATTTCAGAGGTATAATGGTGACTCTCTGCTAACTGTTGTTAACAAATGTTTCTTATTCCTTAACAAGGTTACCAGCTACAGGTTGGAAAATACTTGAAGATTCTGGGGGTGGAGCCTCAAGATGTCAGGGCACTTCCAGAATATGATGCAAAAGCAACTGGTCATGCAAGGAGCTGAATTACGGTTGTCAGGTCCCCTTACCCTCCTAGTGAGAGGGTCCCTGGCACTTACTTTATCCTTGGTCCAGGCATGCTCCTTCCAGGAAGTGACATCATTGCACCACATTGGGGGGGGGGGTGCACGCTTTGCAACCGGCACTACCCTCACATTAACTGAGTAAACATAAGCTCAAGTTGTGCTGGAGAAATGAGTTTCCTACACATCTAAATGTGTATACACTGGAACAGTTGGTCACAGAGCCGACCAGAGGGGTAGTGATTTTGGACTTGGTTCTGAGCAGGGCTCAAGATTTGGTAAGCAGGCAACAGGTAGCAACAGTAACATCTGATTTTAAAAGAAGGAACAAAAATGAGAGAAATAATTAGAAAGAAGCTGAAAGGGGAACACAGGACAGTCAAATCCTTAGATTTGACATCACAAGAGGCGGGGGAGCATGCACATTTCACACAAGGTGGGGGAGCTTGCATGTTTCACAGCAGGCAGGATTGGCCCCCAAATGGACCCATTTAAGGCCCAAACCAGCCCGCTGTGAAGCACAGCGTTGCTCTTTGGGCGATGCGAAGACATCAGAGAGTTCGTCACACTGGTCCTGTGAGCATGCCCAGGAGGCCCATTCCCCACCTTCCCCCTCCCTGCCAGCCAAGTAAGCAGTGTGTGTGTGTGTGTGTGAAAGATGGGAGCAGGGATTCCTCGCCCCCATCGAGGGAATGGGATTTCTACTGATCCAGCATGGCTCTCCCTATGCACTTATATTATGAGCATGCTATGGCATTATTAACCTGTGTTCTAATTCTATTTCTTGTTTCATACACAGTTGCTAAAAGTATCCCAAATAATCATCCCACCATCTATTGGTACTTTATTTCCCATAATTTCTTCATATTATGTTTGTTTTCACCTGAATGCACAACCTGGATATTAAGGGGTTGTCCTTTCTATTGTAGCACTATTATCTTTTCTCACTAACTAGTCCCTGAATGAACCGATTGTCCGGCTCATCAAGGAAGCTGCTGCAAAACAGCTGAGTTTGTTCAGTTTTGTATATTGTGCATACAATCTTGCTTGACAGGTTGTTTGTGTATATTTTCTCTGCCCTTTCCTCTTTGTTAATCCCTTTGACGGCTGTGAAAAACTTTAAAGCGACATGGATGAAAATACAGCACTACAAATTCCTTTTGGTTTATTATTACTTTGCCATGGATGAAAAGCACTCTAAAGAATCTGTGATTGTACATTTTTATCTCACCCCACCACTCTGTTTCCTCTTTCCCTTCCCCGAAAGCCCCCGTATCCTCTCCTCTTTTCCTGTCTCCGTCTTTCTTTCCCAACTATGAATCAATTTACCTTTATTTCCCCCCTGTCTTCATTTCCCCCTCTTTCTCTATCCCTGGCAGCCTCTGCTGAGGAAAACTATGGCCCAGTTGCATCCTGCCAGTTGCAAGGCAATCCAGAGAGTTCCACGGTGGGGAACCTGCAAGGACCTTCAAGGGGAACCTCATTTCCTCCTGTATCACCTTCCCCACACTATTTCCTCTTCATCTCCTGGCAGCTCACATATCCTCACCCTTGTCTGCTTCCTTCTTTCCTTCCCACTCACCTACATTTTATCTGCCCACCATCTTCAGCTCTATTTCTTATTTATTTACTTCGCTTATACATCAAATTTCTCCACAATGGGGACCCAAAGCAGATTATATTATTCTACTCTCCTCCATTTTATCCTCAGGACAACCCTGTGAGTCTGGGCAGACTGAGGGTGAAAAACTCTGGAAAGGGGCCCCTCCCCGAGCCCACATGGGTTCCATCTCCAAAAGGGAGGCAGAGAGAAAGAGCCAGTCTACTGGATGCGGCTCCACCCTCCAAAAAGGGGGAGGGAGAAAAGATGAGGCAAAATGCCTAACTAAGTGGTTGGGCAACCCTTGCCTTGCATAGGGCTTGGGTGGGCTTGCATGTGCCTTGGGTGGGCCCAGAGCACTACTTCTGTAGTTTCACATTGGCCTCAAATGGACCAGGATCTGCCTCCCTCACCTCACACACTTCCCAGGAAGGTCAAGATGTGCATGTCTCCCTTGCCCTGCATAGGCTGAGCCAGGCACCATTGCCTCCTTCACCTTGCATGGGTTGAGCCAGGCAAAGCCTTACATTAACTCACATAGGCTGAGCTGGGTGCCGCCTCCCTTGCCTCATACAGGGTTCATGTAGGTTATATATCATTTCTCCTGCCTCTCCTCTTGTGGTTTGGCCACTATTCTCTGTCTCACCTTGCTTGAGGCCCAGGCTGGCTGTGCACCATCTCTCCAACCTCACCTCAGGTGGGTTGGGTGCTGCCTTCCCTTCCATGCATGGTTGGGCAGGCTGGCCTCAGCCCTTTTGTCACAGAACTGTCCTGGCCTAGGTTGGGGCGAAATCATGCCAGGAAGATGCTGTCATTCTGGGAGCTTGGTGCGATGTTCCATGGCTGGTAAGCAGTGTGAAAACGGCCCATCAGCCTACTGGGAGGCATCCCAATGCTCTAAATAGCCAATCCACCCTAACAGTGAGGTAAATTAGACTGAAAATTTATAACTGGCCCAAGGTCAGTCCATGAGTTTCCATGGCAGAATGGGGATTCAAGACCCTAGTTTGAAATTCTAACCACTATACCACACTGACTTTCTAGGGGTGGCTGCTGTTTAACAATAGCAAGCAGCCAGGCCTAAGTGAGTCATGCAAGTTGTGTGGTAGCAAGTTGCCCAGAGGTTCCTACCAATCCTGACCCCAATGAGTCCTCCCTCCAAGGACTCAAAATAGTTCTGGAATGAGCCCTATTGGCACTTTGCCTTTTGCTGACAGAAACCAAGCGTGGAAAGCTGGCAAAACTGTTGTGGTTGCCTATCATAGCTGCTGAGGGCATCTGTTTCTTAAAACTACAAGTGCTCCTTTTATCATTTTCGGTTTTTTTAACCCCCATTTTTTTTAAGATTTGAAGTTTTTTTCTGCAAACCTGGAGAATTTTTCCAGTTTGTAGAAAGATCTGTCTTGCCTGTTCATACCTCCTGTCTCAGGATTTAAGTATCCACAGATTTGACCAGGTCAAGAATTAGATATCTTAATATATCAGTCACATTTATATTCCTCTCTGCTTCAATGAGAACAAGATTTTTCAAAATTTATCCTCACAACATTTTCGTTAAGTGATTTAGATGAACTCATTTTGTTTCTGTATATTTGTGTCCTACCTTCCTCTAAAGAAGCTTATAGTGCCATACATTAATCGCATCCTACCACAAGCCTGTGAGACAGGACATGGTTACAGACTGGTGAATAACAATGTACAGGATTTATATGGACTATGGTGGAAATGGAGGAGGAGAAAAATAGTACAAAGGTGACACTGTTACCCAAACAGGCAGTCTCCTAATTAGTTGAGGGAATTAGCTTAAAGAAGACAAGCGATATGGGGTAAATGGGATTCTCCACCTATGTTTACAGGGATTATTCCCATAAGAGAATTCTCAGAACGAACCAGTCAGTGTCTTGCTATATGAGGAAAAGTGTTTAAGATACCATATTTGTAAATTGCCCCTCAGTGGGAGGAAGGGTCTGACTGCTGACAACATAAGGCAATTTATTTTATTTTTCAAAAGATAGAAAGAGGAAATAGACAAGCCTCATGGATGCTCTGCACATTACAGACCATCCATGATACCTCCATTTGGATCCAGGCCATGGCACTAGGAGTGGGTAGATTAACCCTCTGAACTGTTATGAGTTGCTGTAGGGGAAATTTTAAAAAAGTAATTGTATTGCGCATTCAAGGAGAGTGTTATTCAAATCAGAGAAACAGCACAAGGGAAAGAGAAGCCTTTGAAAAAACCCACTTAACAGATCACTGATTTCCTACAAAATGTGCAGTTTAGACACTGAAAATGTAATAACAACCATTAAGAAATTTTCAAGGAGGAACTAGATGCTTTTAGGGGACTACTACATAAGAAGATCCCTGCTGGATCAGACCTGTCCAGCATGCTGTTTTACAGAGCAGCCAATCAGTCGCCCTAGAGGGTGAAACAAACTGGGTAGAAAAGCTAAAGCTGACTCTTTTGATGTTGCCTCCTAGCAGGGCTTTTTTTCAGCAGGAATGCGGTGGAACGGAGTTCCAGAACCTCTTGAAAATGGTCACATGGCTGGTGGCCCCACCCCCTGATCTCCAGGCAGAGGGGAGTTGAGATTGCCCTCCGTGCCGCTCAGCGGTGCGGAGGGCAATCTAAACTCACCTCTGTCTGGAGATCAGGGGGTGGGGCCACCAGACATGTGACCATTTTCTCCGAGGGCAACCCACTGAGTTCCACCACCTCTTTTCCCAGAAAAAAACCCCTGCCTCCTAGCACTGGGTTTCAGAGGTTTGCTGCCTCTAAATGAAGAGGTTCCCTTTAATCACCATGGCCAGTAACTACTGATGGATTTATCCTCCAGGAATCAGTCCAACCCCTTTTTAGAGCCATCAGTGTTCATGGGCATCCTACATCCCATCCACTGGCAGGGACCTCCATAATTTAATTATTTATTGAGTAAAAAAAAATTTCCTTTTGCCTGACCTGAATCTATTCCACAACTTCATTGAGCACTCTTGAGTGTTAGTTTTATGGGAGATGGAGAAAAGTTCTCTATCCCCCTCCCCCACTCCCCCCAGGTATATTTTTATAAACCTCTATCATGTCCACCTTTTTTTCTAAACTGAAAAGTCTCAGATTCTTAAGCCTTTTCTTAATCATCTTGGTTGTCCTCTTCTGTATTTTTTCCAACTCTACAGTATCCTTTTAAAGGTAGAGTGACCATGAGGCCTCACCACAGATCTGTACAGGGGCATTATAGTAAGAGTTGATTTAATTCCTTTCCTAATATTTCCTTTCTTAATGTTTCAATTCCTTTCTTAATAATCCCGAGCATGGGGATTACATTGATTATTAGTACTGCAAGAATAAATGCTAACACCATCAGTGCACTTCTTGATTTCAAACCTAGATCTATACTCTTTACAATGAAATGATTCTGTATGCATGCCTGGTGATGAGAAATGTACTGTAAAAGGTGTACAGCTAAAGCAATATCCCATCCTCAAAGCTAAGAGGCTCCTGGCAGCATTAGCAGGACAGCTGTTCACAAAGCTGGAGATGAGTCATACCTATCAACATGTTATATATTGGATGAGGAGTCCAAGTAGAATGTTACTGTCAACACGTACAAAGCATTTGAAGCATCCTCTGCATCTGCTATATTTCATGGAACGAAGGATGGATTCCACATAGTAGACCATGGTGAGGTATTAATCATAAGAGACACAAAACAAGAACACTTACAAAATATATCAACGGCTTTAAAAGAATTCATGGATGCTGGTTGGACTGTGATTAAAGAAGAAGTGCTCTTTCTTCACTCGCTTCAACCAGGGCCAGGGCCTTTTCACTCTTGGCCCCAGCCTGGTGGAACGCTCTGTCAATGAAGACCTGGGCCCAGCGGGACATATTATCGTTCCGCTGGGCCTGTAAGACAGAGCTGTTCTGCCAGGCGTTCGGTGGTTGAAGGGAGTGGTGCCACGTTGGCCTCCCACCTTTGGGGTGGAGGGGTTTCTCCCCACTATTGCACCTTAACGTATTTGGTTAATTTATTTTATTGTTTATTGTATGTTGATTTTAGAATTATTGTTTTCTTGTTTTTATTGATTTTAACTGTTGTTCACTGCCCAAAGCCCCTGAGGATGAGCGGCTTATAAATCATATATTTATTTATAAATAAATAAATAAATAAATATAAGTGCTATCAAATAGATGTCCATGGACTACATGCTGAGACAAAAGAAAAGCAATGAAAGAAAGCCTCTATATACAATAAACTCACTGAGTTTAAAGCCTTATTAGGGATGCTAAATTACTATAGCAAAGTTCTTAAAAACTTTATAATTTACTTCAGGAAAATATAAAGTGTCATTTGAGAATAACATGCAGTATCAGATATTTTGGTATACTGTTAGTCTGAAACAGCAGTTTTTGACATGAGTTTTCCTTATGGGATTGGCACAATGTTCACTTATCAGGAAGACTACGAAATAAAAGAACCAATAAAATTTGTTTCTCAAATGGAGCTGTTCTGTATTTTTGTTCAGTTTAGGTTTTATTGCAAAAATTGTCACAATGAAAGGTGAAAAAAACCCTGAAAAACCCTATTGCACAGTCATTATTACCCTGATTTGTTGCTGCCTCAGGGCCTTTTTTTACGTGAATGAACATTATTCTTGCAGCGCCATTAGTGGACTGGTATGCTGATTCACATGAAAAGAATGCTTTAAAGCTCCCCTTTGTGGGGGCACAAATGTGCATCAATGCTTTACTTTGAAAATACATATGGAATTAAAAGATTTTTCAGAACCTGTTGCTGTCCATTCTTATGTATACTGATGTGCATTAAAGTACTCTTTTAAAAATGCTGTTTGCTGATATACTTAAATGCCAGGATTTGTTTTAAAAATCTGAAACACTGCCATCGTAAGCAGAGTTACTCCAGTCTAAGCCCATTGTAGTTCATATGAGCACAATTTATCAGTGATTCGCAACCATCCTGGAAAGTTCGTTTCTATATTTTGAGTACAGAAATTTCATAAATTCAAATTTACTCTTTGCATTAACCACAAACTCCAATTTAATTAGCAAAGGAATGCAAGCAGTGCCCGAGATGGCATCACCCCAGGTGGTCTGTGACCCTGATGGCCTTTGAATATACCAATTGGAAAGAATGGGAATTGTGCAGCTGCCTTGAATTGATGGTCACTGCCAGAGGCACCTGCCACATTGCAAAATATACAAAAAAGTATCCCATAGCAAAAATGTATGAATAAGTCACACTGATGAATGGCAGTAACAGCATTATTTTATTGATTAAGTCAAAGGTTAATAAGAAAATGTTGTAATGTGTACAAAGAACCACTAGAGTAAGGCGTTTTTTTTTCACTTTGTAAAGTTTAGTTTGCCCCTGTTGTGTTCCTAAAGATTCCTTCCAGAATAGTGTAAAATGGTACAAGAACAGTCATTTGGGATTCTGGGTGACCAAGGAAAACAATATGAAGTTTGTTCTGAGAAGATCAGTGTATTCTTGTATCCACATTATAACAGAAAACTAGGCTGCAAGATAATGATCCAAATTCACTCAGGGATCTTTGTGGCTGAGTATGGATTTGAATCTAAGACTTTCTGGACTAAACCATATAAGGACTAGACAAGGGCACGAACAGCATTACGAATGGAAAAAACCCACAAACAGCCGGTTTGTCTGTTCGCGAACAAGCGGTTCATGAGGCTCCATTCTAAACGAACAAGTGATTGTTGCAAGACTGGTTCATTGCCTTCATCAGCTGTTCATCAAGCCAGACAGTCTGGGGCCTTTCAATCAATTCCCCTGGCAATGGCAGGGACTGAACTCTGTCCGAACTCCTTCTGGCTTTCCTTCTGGCTTGAACCCTTCAAAGTACTTCCAGCAGAGAGTCCCGTTTTTGCCACTGTGAAGAGAAAATGACAACAAAGGGGGAGACCCATGCATCATGCCTTTCCCGGGGTGCAATCTCTCTGCAACTTGGGGGGGGGGCCTTCGGAGGACAGAGAGGACTATGTCTCCTGCAAATTTGGTGGGTATTGGACATTGGGAAGGTCAGTTTGTAAGTAACCCCTCAAAATAGCTGCCTTCCAACAGGCAGTTCTGTTTTTGCCACTGTGAACAGAAAATGACAACAAATGGAATGACCCATGGATCAGGCCTTTCCCAGGGTGCAATCTCTCTGAAACTGGGGGGATCTTCGGAGGACAGTGAGGACTATTTCCCCCTGCAAATGTGGTGGGTATTGGACATTGGGAAGGTCAGTTTGCAACCCCTCAAAGTAGCTGCCTTCCAACAGGCAGTTCCGTTTTTGCCACTGTGAAGAGAAAATGACAGCAAAGGGGGGAGGACACATGAATCATGCCTTTTCCCGGGCTGCAATCTCTCTGAAACTTGGGGGGTCTTTGGAGGATAGTGAGGACTATGTCCCCTGCAAATTTGATGGGTATTGGACATTGGGAAGGTCAGTTTGTGGGGTGTTTAATGGGCCCTGCCCCTTGCAAGTGGCAGGAAAGGGCCCTTTAAACTATCAGCTGGCAGGGCAGGGGGGAATTCCCTTTAAACTATCAGCTGGCAGGGCAGGGGGGAATTCCCCCTGCCACCTGCCAGCTGATAGTTTAAAGGGATCTTTAAGGGGCCAGGAACAATTAACATGTTTGTGAACAGGGTCATCTTCATTACTGTTCATTGTTCGTGGATGGCAACGAACAACGAACAGCTTGTTCATTTCCCCCCCCCCCCCATTCATGCCCATGTCTAATAAGGACACACGAACGCAGACCCAACCTGTGTTCTCTATAATTCATGAGTCACATTAATATATGGTCCTTCTTCCTGTGTACAAGTCACTTGAGTTGGGGGAGGGTTGTTAGGTTGGGAGAAGGATTCAAACTCTGCTGAGTAGAGCGGTAAGATACACATCCTCCTCTTTGCCCTGCCCCTTCTTCTTCTTCCATAGTAGTATGTCACAAAAAATTAGAGGAACAAAAAAGCGCTGACATCGTAAAAGTTTCACAGGGCTGTTTGTTGTCCCAAATTTTCCTATATGCCACTTTTGTCTTTTGGCAATTCACAGTGTGTGTAACTGAATCTCAGTGAGTAGAAATGCTAAGTTTAAATACCAGTTTGGCTCCTTCGGCTGCTTATTATCAATGTGTTGAATGATGGGAAAAAAGAGCCTGTGTGCAGAGATTAATGATTGGGGGGGGGGGCAGATTATATGACATTAAAGAAACTTCCCTGTAGGAATTATTCACAAAGAGGCCTTGTTCTCACTGGTTTGTTCCTGCCAGCATTTACCCTCTTTATTGGAGACATTTAAGCAATCACGTCTTAAGCAATTTTTGTTCTATGGCAAAAGTGATGCCTTCAGATAAGCAAACAGGAGTAGCAATTCTGCCAAGGGACATTTCTAAGAGCACTTAGGAGAATAGCTGATGAGATATAAGAAGTGAAGTAGCAATATATATGATGCATCCTAATAGACTTCATTACAGATAACTTTAACTTGCTGACATTTTGCAGCACAGCTACTCAGTTATCAACTCAAAAGATCTATGTGCTTGAGAGGACATTAAAATCAATATTGGTACACAGCTCCAAGTTCAGGGAATTTCTCCAGCACATCTTGCCAGCTTATATAAAATAGAATTAAGTCTGAAAAAAATGAGGTTGTGTGATACTTAGTCAGACTAGTTGTCTATCAGGTTTGGTATCATCTACTCTGACTCTCTCTCTCTTCCCCCCTCCTCTTCTGTATCTGCCCAGTTTTGATCAGGCATCTGACGAAGAGAACTTGATTCTCGAAAGCTTATGCTACAATAAAATTGGTTAGTCTTAAAGGTGCTACTGGACTCTTTTTGATTCTGACTCACAGTGGTTCTCAAGGATCTCAGATAGAGGTCTTTCTCATCACCAACTATGTGATCCCTTCCCTTTTAGAACTGGAAGAACCAGAGACTGAACCTGGGACCTTCTGCATGCTCTACCACAGGGGTCCCCAACCTTTTCAGGCCTGTGGGCATCATTGTAATTCTGACAAAGGTTGGTGGGCAAAACCACAAAATGGCTGCTGGAGGAGGTGGAACTAACCACAAAATGTCACGGAGTGAAGTTATGTGTAACTCTAATAGTAACTCTTCCAACATTTCAGGTAGGAGGCTGTTTAACAGGATGCCTTTTAAAATGAACATATTGTTTAAAAATATTTTCTTGCATACACACATAGTAACCCAGTGAAAATCTTTGTCCTGTGCTGGCAGTTGTTGCTGAAGAAACTTTTAAAACCTCTGCATATCCAGTCAGATCTACAATGGCCCTGTTGGGCAAAAGCCCCACCTGACCCTCTCCATTTTCTAAAAACACTTGACCAGCACCAGAGAAGCTATCGGTTGGCACCCTGGCACCCTTGGGCACAGAGTTGGGGACTCCTGCTTTACCACTAAGCAAGTCTCCCTCCAAAGTGCTGAATGTTTTGCGGGAGAAAGAGAGGCTTATGAAAGGCTTTTCATTTGATTGTTGCTTTGGCAGCATATTTTTCCTCCTCTGCTTTCTTCTTCACTTGTGTGATCCAAATGATCAATGTATACAGCAAATTAGATGAGGGAAGCTGTATTACAATATCACAAAACTCATTTAGAATAATAAGGCAGTACTTCCAGCTCTCATTCTGAATGGGCAAATCATGTAGCCACTCAGATTCAACTGCATAATGATGCCATTTGTAGTTTTTCTGTCCACTTTTGCCCATGAATTTACAGAAGTTCATTTTCAAAGAGTTACTAGTCCACTTACCCATATATGTGAATGTTAGCTATTTGTGGTAGATCAGGGGTCCCTACCCTGTTTGAGGCTGCTGACACATTTGGAATTCTGACACAGTGTGGTAGGCACAGCCACAAAATGGCTGCCACAAAAGGAAACAGAGCCTGCAGGAAACAGAGCCAGACCCAAAATGCCTGCTATAGCTTACCTTCAGTCACACAGTGAAGATCCTTGTGCTGTGGAAGCAGTTTCTGCCAAAGCAATGTTTTTAAAAATCTGCACAGCCAATGAATACTCCAATGATCAATCAGAAGCCAAATTTTGCAAAAGCCCCACCTGGTCCCATCCAGTTCCTAAAAACACTTGGTGGGCACCAGGGAAGGTGTTCGCAGGCACAATGTGGGGGACTCCTATGGTAGATTATCATCCATGGTGGTAGGGAACTAAGCTTCTAAAATGCTTGCCTGTCTAACCACTAGAAAGTGATGCTTACCACAGGGGACTAAGTATTGGTTAATGCAATTTTGATTTTATATTTTAATTTACTAAAGCTACACATATATAATCAGACTTTTTAAACTGTTGATAAATAGAGACAAAATAGTCTCTAGAAAAAGATGGTTTTAATCTGAACTGTGGATGATGTCAATAAAAGATTAAAGAAACATTTGATGAAGCCAAAAGAACAATAACTCAGTAGTGTTTTTAATCTATTAAGGTCAAAATATTCTTTAAAATGACCCAAAGTTAAGATCCCATGTCCTTTGCAACATCTCCATCAAAATTTGTTGCAGAAACCACTGAATAAAGAAATTACAATTCCATGATTTACAAATTATAAACCCTGCAAGGCATTATTGAAGATACACTGGCCGTCGTCACACGAGCCCTTATTTCATCAGTTTCGCACTAGAAACCATTTCTTCTGTTATCGTTATTAGAACAGATTCTCCCATCTTTTGACAACTGCTTGCGCTTCCAGTCAGTCACATTAAAAGGGGAAAGCGCAATTCGATGGTCAGTCAAAGTGCCTCCGGAAACGGGGTCCTAAAAATCCCGCATCTTTTTTAAAAAAAAATTTTTCCGCATATTTGCACTATATTGCTCTTCTATTATACCAATGTTGTGCTGGGCCAACCCAAAAGCCAACCGTGATAGGTAGCAGAGGTTTCCCGCCCATGGCAGAATAGCACTATAGCGCTATAGAGCTATAAGGCTGACTTTTTTGGAAAAAAAAATACTTTGAGGCTTAATTGCGGGTCGCGCTGAGGCTTGTGGGAGTGTAGGGCAGGAGAATCAGTGTTAGGTGAGACAGATGATCAGGGAGAGTGAGTGTTTTGGTGTTGCAAAGCGTTCATAGTCGATCCAGGGCATTCACATGGAAGTGAATAAAGACAACATAAAGAGTCACAAAGCATGAATTGGGGAGAATGGCGAAATCGCAAGAGAGCCAGAATAAGGTGAGCATTTGGTGGGAGATGGCACTAGTTTGGCACTTAATTTATGGCCATGTGACGACGGCCACTGCCTGCTGGAACGTGAGTGCCATTCCTTTTAAACCAAACCAGTAGCAACTGTTTAAAAGGATGCTTCTTGATCTCTCGTGACCATAAAAAAAAAAGAACTCCCATCATGAATGAAAATGTGACACCCCTATGATAACAACACAAAGACTGGCTTTCAGTATTCCTTGGACTTCACTCTGATCTTCAAGTGTGTCATTTGCCTGGATTTATTGTGAATAGAAGGCTTCTGAATCCTCTGTCATATGTGAAAATCATGTGACACTGATCGGTGGTTGGAAACTATATTACTAGTCATTAATGCTGCCACTGCTGAGCCAGGTTGTGCAATAGCCCTGGCTTCAATGTCAAAGTGATTGGAGTAAAAGTTTGATGCCAGATTTTTGGGAACCCCCCCCCCCGATATAATCATTGCTACCCTCCATGACGCTCAGGTTCTTAGGCTGAAAATCAATTTTCCTGCCATTTAGAAGGGTGTAACTCTGTTTAGGATGGCACTGTCAGATTCTTTGATTACTAGAGGATACCAGTTTCATTTCTGAACCTGACCTTCCATGAAGACATAAGTTTATGTGGCAACTGCTTCAATCAGCGGATAAATGTTTACTGGAGGTCCCCAGCCCTAAGGAAGCCCACCTTGCTTCAACCAGGGCCAGGGCCTTTTCAGTCCTGGCCCCAGCCTGGTGGAACGCTCTGTCAATGGAGACCCGGGCCCAGCGGGACATATTATCGTTCCGCCGGGCCTGTAAGACAGAGCTGTTCCACCAGGCATTCGGTGGTTGAAGGGGGCAGTGCCATGTTGGCCTCCCACCTTTAGGGGGGGTTTCTCCCCACCATTGGACTTTAATGTACTTGGTTAATTTATTTTATTATTGCTTATTGTATGTTGATTTTAGAATTATTGTTTTCTTGTTTTTATTGATTTTAACTGTTATTCACCGCCCAGAGCCCCTGAGGGTGGATGGTTTATAAATCGAAATAATAAATAATAAAATAAATAATAACATATACTTTTGTTCCCCTGACAACAGTCTGGAGAACAAAGTGGGCCATAAGAATACAAAAAATGATCTAACGTGTTTCAATAGTCAGTGAGGTTCCATCCTGGATTAAAATTTTGGTATGTGGCTGCTGCTGACCACTACATATTCAAGGACCACCTGTGCACCAGTAATCCCACTCTAAACACCTGTTAAGTAAGTACAAGTAGACAAGTTGGTGCTGGTCAAAACTAGTGCAGTGTGCTTGGGCCATTGTGTTGGATGAGATGACTGAATGCCTTAAAGATTTATGCAGTACTTTTCCATGTCTGCTATTTAGTGTTCTTACTTTTCAGTTCCAGACCTTTCAGGTTTCTGTCTAATCAACATTAAAATTATCTGAACTTCACAGAAGCGTTGCCATGGTAAGCCCCGTAGGTTATGGCCGATAAGCAACTCTTCTCTCTGGGCTGGTAAAATGAGAGAAGTGTTTGAGATTTTCTTTTAAAACCACAGAAGCTGAAGGAGGGCCAGACTAACTTTGTGGCCAACGGTGTTTTTAACCCAAACTGCAAATTGTCAGGGACTGTTTTCTTATCTAGTGTTTTGCAGTCTCCTTGGTGTGTTCATAATGCTGTCCAAGTAGCAAATGTAACTCCTAAGCCAAAATTCAAGCATGAATCAACTCTTTCTTCTTCTCCCCATGCCTTTAATACCTGCCAGAGGCTCTTTAAACAATGTCTTCCCATCTAAGGAAGGAGTAGGGCTTTTAAGGACTTGTTCATGAGGGACAAAAATATCACCTTGGGGTAATTTATCCTGGAGGTGACAAAAGATTTTTTTCAATTGATTCCATCATTATAGGCAGCAGGGAAAATTTCTTCTGGGAATTGCCATATGGTAGGCATGAACATGTATGAATTTATTGATTGATTCAATAAAAATATTTATACCATTCCTTACCCCCTCAGGCTGAATGGGGCTAACAAAGCAACAAAAGTTGCAAGGTCACAGAAATATCTTAATAGACTGTCAATAAGATAAAAGCAACACGTAGTTGAAAAAGCACAGTTGAAAACACAAATCTGCCAAAGCAGTTTTCCTTCCATCAAAAGCCCTCTGAAATAAAACTATCTTATATTCCTTCCTAACTTCAGAGAGTGACAGTGTCCTCTGGACCTTCTCTGGTATGCCATTCCAGAGAACTGGACCTACCACAGAAAAAGCCCATAACCTACCACACAGGCAATCCTAAGAAATGGCATCACCGGGAAAAAGCTGTCTGAATAGACACCTAGGAATATACCAGAAGATGTAGCTTAATAAATTTTGGAACCTAGACCATGAAGGTATTTAAAGGCACTAACCAGCACTTTGAATTAGGCCTGCAAACAAATAGCTAACCAATGCAGTTGATGTTGCATTGGAGTTATAAGTTCTTATTGACTCATCACAAGAGAAGTCTTGCTGTCTCATACTCTACCAATTGAAGCTTCTGATACATCTTCATTGGCAAACCCACACACTGCTTGTCAGAGTAGGGTTACCAGCATTTCCTCAGCAAATGTTAGAAGAGTAGTGCCTAAGGAGGGCAGGAGCATGTGATGTCACTTCTGGGTGATGCTATAGGAATTTCTCCTGATCTCTGCGGTAAAGACCACAGAGACACAAAGAAATTTCTAGAGAGTAACTACTTAGGCCATTTTCTGGGGATTTTCCTCCTGGGCCTCAGTTTTTTGAGGGTGGGACATTGGGGCAAAGGGCAGGGGTTTGTCTACCATAAGTGAGCAAATGGAAAGCATTTCCATGTAGGTTTGGAAAATGGTGGAACTCTCTGTCTGAGGAAACTAGGGCCCGGCAGGATTTGTTATCTTTCTGCCGGGCCTGCAAGACGGAGATGTTCCACCAGGCATTTGGTGGGGGCTAGGCTGTCCTCTCGCCAGCCATATAACTGAAGACCTTCCACCACCCATGCAGGACAATGCTGTATTTAATATTTTATACCTGCCAATTTTAATTGTTTGATATGATGTTTTAATATTTTTATAATGTTTTTATTGTTTTAAACTGTTGTTAAACCGCCCTGAGCCCATCTGATGGGGAGGGCGGTCTAGAAATGCGATTAAATAAATAAATAAATAAATAAATAAATAAATAAATAAATAAATAAATAAATAAATAAATAAATGTTACAGTTGTGTAGATCAGTATGACTAGGTCAGCATAATCTAAATAAGGTGCCACTTTATGAGCTAAATGCAACTGAAAAAATGCGTTCCCACCAATATAGTCATTTCCTTTGGACTAAAATACTGATAGTATTAACATTGCTCCCTTGAAAGAAAGAAAAAAAGGCCTTTTTAAAATGAGGAAGCTGCGATTGTCAGACAGCTGAATTTTGTGCCTGCCAGCAAATCTTGTGCAGGAGCAGTACAGAAATGGAAGGGTAGATTCAGGATGGTTAGCTGGTGTGCTGTAAGATCTAGCCCCCAAAGTTATTCCATCTGCTCCCAAATTGTAATCAAAGTATGATAAAAACTCTGCTTACAGTTTCTCTTGTAAAAAAAGCAGTGGTGAAGACTTGTGCTCAGACATCGCAACAAGCTGTGATTAAACTGAGCCTGGGCATGAACACTTGGGCAAGTGCACCCCTTGCCTCTTCCCTTTGTGTGTGGAGTTAGGAGGACTCAAAAAGTTCTGGTTTTCTCTTTGATATCCAACTGCATGAACCTTGCCAAACTGGAATTTGTTTGCATACCAGGGTTGTGTATGTGTGTGAGAAAGTTCCTTTTCTCTCTTTATGATTTAAAATCTCAGTTTAGAATCCTGGTTTTCAAGAAGTACACATGCTGCAGTTTGCCAGGGTGCTTGAATTCAGGTGTTGCAGTGAAGTGGAGCTTGATCAAATCAGAAGGGGGATGTGTGAGCTCAGCAATAAGCCAATTTGATGCCCAATTTCAATTGCAGCTTATCCAGCTGCAATGTACTAGTCTTTATCCATGTAGGTTTGGAAAAGGCAAATTTGCTCTTTAAGGAGAACTTCCAGGCCCTTTACCTTTACTAAAGGGTGAAGACAACTTTATTATTGTCTGACCAGACTCCAGTGCCCCTGATTAACAGCATAGGTGTAAACTACATGGGGGCTGAGGGGCTCAAGCCCCCTTGAATTTGGCCGGGGGGGGCAAGCAATGACAAACTCATATGAAGGACTCAGTTATAATGGCAGATGAAGCACAGGACTGTCCACCTCTCCTATTTATATTACAATTTCCATGATTCTTTGGGGCTTTGTTCCTGTTTTTTGCTCTTATGTATTTCTGTGTTTATTAAGAATTTATAATTTTAAAAAGGAGTTGCAGTTTACATAAACAATTTACAAATAAATGCTACAGAAGAAGTAAGAGACTCTGATGGAAGATAAATGATTCTGAAAATCAGGCTTCTGGAAGGCAAGATTTACACACTAGCAACAATATATGCGCCAAACAATACAAGAGAAAAATTTTATGAAAATGTTTTCCAATCCTTTTTCGATTTTCTAGCACGTAATGATCATGGGTGCCTGGGTCCCCCTAAATTTGTGGGGAGCCCCTCCCTAAATCCTCCATTGCCCCGCCTCCATAGATGGGGGCAATGGAAGCCCCTCCCTGTGGTGTCATTGGCTCCTCCTTATGATGTCACTGGTCCCTGGTACTTTTAAGGACCAGCCCAGCCCCAGCACCCCCCCCCCGGATATTGGAAAGTCTACGCCCCTGATTAACAGAATCTGTCTATCCCTGCTTTATACCATGCCTTTTGATCGGTTTTTCTAAAATGTATCTAAGGCCTTCCCCTAAGGAGCTCAGGACAGTATATGTTGTTCTTTATCTTCACCTCTTCCAGTCTATTTGCACAGCCACCTATATGAAGTAGGTTAGGCTGAGAGAAAGGAATTGGCCCAAGGTGACCCAGTGAGCTTCATTTATTTTATTTTATTTATATCCCACCTTTCTCCTCAGTGGGAATCCAAAATGGCTTCTTGCCTCCATTTTATCCTCACAACATTGCATTTATTTACACTATTGCATCCTTGATATTGACTGTACTAATCTCACACCATGTAATCTGCCTTCAGTAAGAAAGACAGACTATAAATGACATACATACTTACATATATACATACATACATACTAGATTTGCATTTGGTTTTATTAAAACTGTGCATGCACCAAAAAAACTGCTACTCCAAACCGATAGGCAGACAAAACACTGAGTTTATGTTTGACTGCTTTGTATGATTTATGACTGACTTATGTGTCTATGGCTGCTTCCACACGGCAGTTTCCCCTGTACGTCCCTTGCCTAAGCCTCCTGGCACCATCATTTTCCTCCTGCCACAGGACAATTGGAAGGGAGTGTCTTTTTTTTTTTTGAAAATGGCAATTGCTAATGTTCACTAATGTTCTAATGATTTATTACCCCAATCTACCAGCTTCTCCAAAGTAGCAGCATTTTTTTTTAAAAAATGAACCTCTAGCCCTTTTTGTTGTGGATTGAATAGTTTTTTTTAAAAGGAAGATGGAAATTCAGAGAAGCTGGTAGATTGTGAAATAGTAAAGAGTCCAGTAGCACCTTTAAGACTAACCAACTTTATTGTAGCATAAGCTTTCAGGAGCTGTGGCTCTCGAAATGCTACAATAAAACTGGTTAATCTTAAAGGTGCTACTGGACTCTACTATTTTGCTACTACAGACTAACACGGTTAACTCCTCTGGTAGATTGTGGTAATCGATATTAGAATAGTTATGCACATTACCTGAAAAATAGGGCATAAGACTAACTAGCAGGTGTTACTGCATCCCTAGTAAGAAACCTTCCAGTCTTCAAGTTATTCTGGTGCCTCACTATCTGGTTCCACCTTCCTGATCAAGTAAACATAATAGGATTGTGTTCTTGGGACCCGCGAGGACGACTAAAGAAGAGGTTAAAAGCGCCATTTTGGAGGTCCGTCGGGCTTCTTCAAAATATGCAACAAAGCGACAGTTGCCTCGTGAGATCATTATTGACTTTTCATTTAAAAAGATTCGGGACACCATCCTATATAACTCATACAATGCGGATTTGGACTTTATGGGTTTGAAAGTCAAGATTTTGAAGGACGTTCCATTTCTAGTCCGGAAAAGGCGTTTTAAATATAAAAAGTTTGCAGCTCTTCTGAGGGACCATGGAATAAAGTACAAATGGTTATTCCCGGAAGGAATATGGTTTAGATATAAAGATCAGGCCTATAAGATATTATCAGAAGATCAACTAAAGGATTTTGAGAATAAAAACCCAGAACTCTGCTGCACCGAGAACGAAGAAAAGGAGGAGCCGGAGGGGGGGGAGGAGGAGGAGAGCACCGCAACAGCAGTTGCACAGAGAGAACTGCGTCCGGGACCTAGAAGGGGGAGGAAAGTTTAATCAGAATTTGAAATGTTTATTCTCTGTATGATTAACCACTCCATCATTATCCTATGGAGCTATTTTTGTATTATGACAGTATGAAGGGAAACATTGAAGTGTAGTGTTTAGTGTTTGTAGTTCATTCCCCCCCCTTTTTCTTTTTTTTCTTTTTCCACCCCCCTTTGTCCCTTCCCTCTCCCCTTTCCTTGTGATAGTCTTGTGTAGTGCTGTGTAGTGTTTTGTAGTTATGAAAAATAAAAAAAAAATATAAAAAAAAGGATTGTGTTCTTGGGGAAATGCATTTGTCAGAGTTTGATATGTAATGCAGAACTGTATCAAGTGCTGTGTGAAATGACCAATTTGATCCTGCTCATCAAGGAAAAGAAATTCTTCAACAGTTCCAAAAGGTCATAAGGTGCAAGCATTCAAATTCTGTCGGAATTTGAAACAACATAAATGTACACACTCTTTTTATTTGTGGCTCAATACTGGCCTTTCTAGTAGTAGCCACAGTGCTTGCAGGTGCTGACAGGAAGGAGAGACGTGCCTCCTCATTCCACAGACACTTTTTCAAGGCAGATCAGCTGTGGTTTTCCCAAGCAAGGGAACTGATTTGGCCCAGAAAGAAATTCCTGCTAGCCTCTCCTCTCTACCCTTTATTTCTGATAAGAAATACAGGTACATCCACCATTCACTGTGCGTAGCCTTATCACCCAGAAAGCAAAAAGTCCATATGCTCAAAATATGCATCCTGTAAGTGGCTTTGAAATGATTTACCACATTGCTAGTCATTTGTGATAAGAAAAAGTGAACAACAAATCCCTAGAGCAATATTTTCAAATTCATGTCAGCTTATTTAGGGAGAAGGAAAATTGCTCAATTTTGTATAATTCCAGATCTGCATTATCTCTGTGTAGAGCTGTGATTTATTTTTCTTTGAAGTCTTCCTTCTGTCTTTTTGTCTGAATTCATCTCTGGAAAGGGCGAAGAGTGTAACAAGAAAAAAAGCAGTCCATGGTCAAAATTAAAAAGTTGGAAACTTCCTGCCAATATAGATAATAAAACACTGGCATAGTAGTTGCTAATACCTTAGGAGCAGGAATAGCCTTGGAGTAAGAAATCTGAGCACCACAAAATAAGTATTTTTCACTCATAAGGGAAACAAAACACCCTTGGTCAGCTGGTTTGGTCTTAAATTCTTTATAAGCTGTATTATGAAATACTCTGTAAGGTATTTGTCAACAAGCCCTCTGTTTTGATTGTCTTTAATGCTGCCTTTCCCCTCATGCTAGGTAGCTGTCTGGCTTATTTTTATATTGGGATTTCATTTTTTCTCTTCTATACATGAAAAAACCCTTTACAAATATCTTCCTCCCTGAAAGGATCTTGTTAAACAACAAACTTAATGGTGAGAGACTAGGGTTGCCGCCCCGCCCCCTTATCAGCAAAGCAGGGGACAGAGGGGGTCACTATGCAGGTGAGGGGCCTGATTCTTTTTCCGTGCACTTTTGCAGAGCACACATGTGCTCTGGAGGCTCCCATGATGCATTTCCAATTTTTACTATGTTTGGTCCTGATTTGGTCCTGCTGAGCCTCTACAATTTCTAGTTTTCAACCAGAAGTACATCACTGGGGTCTCCAGAGTGGGAGATGAAAGGTGGGGATCCCCACTTCCACAGAGGGGGGTTGGCATCCCTATGAGAGGTAGGGTTGCTGGATCCCCTTACCCATTGGGAGGGTAAGAGGAACTGGCACTCACCTTACTTGTCTTCTTCATGCATGAAGAAGCATGTGCATGCTTCTGGGCCTGCACAATGACATCACTCCTGGGAGTGACATTCGCACTCTGCTCCGGGAGTGTGCCCAGGAGGCCTGTTACTCTGCCTCCCCCTCTGCTGGCCAAGTGAGCAGTGTGGGGGGCATAGAGTTGGAGTGGGGTTTCCCCTGCTCCCACCAGGGGAACAGCAACTCTAGGATCCACATTTGATCACATGCACAATATTACTTGGCTTTTTTGGCTATATTCTTCTACCGTGCCATGTTACTGAAAATATTCTTCTTGCCAAGACCTACAGTGACCATACTTCTTGTTTTGGTTCTTTTGGGATGGGGATATTCTCCATTTCAGGTTCCCTAAAGCCAGAAGCTAGTTGTAAGTGCAAAAGCAGGAGAAGGTCAGGCTCCTAGTATTTTAAATCATATGAGAGAAGGATGACTTTCTTCCCGTATAACATGCCCATTTACAATGATCATCAGTGGAAGATCTCCTCTAAGGGCCCTCAGAGTTAGGCAAATGATGACTGAGGAAGGGCCTTCCCAGTAATGGCTTGGAACACCCTTCCAAGGTTCAATTGGCATTCTCTATTCTGCCTTAGAGCATAGTCGTGCCAGTTTTATTCATGTAAGCAGGGAAGATGGACAACGACACTTATTTTATGCTTCATTGAGTTTAATACATTTTATTTGATGCTGTTATTTTTGAATTATTTTTATTGTTTTTATCTAGTTTTGTTACTTCAAATAGATAAAATGCAAGCTACTGAGACATATGGATGAGCACAGAAATTTTACTGAGATTTCTTAAGAAATCAAAGTATCATCCAAAGGATCCTTCTTTTCAAGTTTCAGGCAAGGTAATTAGGTCAAACACTGTGCATAGAAAAGACAACCGGAGAGAACGCTGTGGCACGAAGATAGGCTAAGTGTTCTGATTGAATGGTGTGACTGTGATGGACAGACTGGCAGAATCAATCTTACTGTCCTCCCCTCCCCTTTGTTACTCTAAAGAAACAGAAACAAGATGACATGGGGAAAATAAAACTGAAGGCAAAATGCAGCTGAAAGCACCACAACACCAGAAAAAAGGGCCAGATCTGTCCTAATCAGTTCAGATCCAAATGTCTTAATCAGTTTAGATTTCGGTGTGTGTGTGTGTGTGTGTGTGTGTGTCAAAATCAAAGTCTTTGCTATTTTTTTTCTGAGCATGATGAGAGTATTTAGCAATACTCCCCTGTCCAAGTGGCTCCACCCCCTGTCAGGTCTTGCCAGGTATTTCCCCCAAGCACTTCACTGCATCACTTAGGTGTATGAGTTAAAGTTACTTTATTAAAGAAGAATACCAGTATCAAGATGGTCAGACAGGATAATTGGCTGAAGTGAATCAATGCAGCAAAACAAGGTTAATTATAGGACAAAGTCCCCGGCCCTGCCCCCCCTAGTGGGAAAGAAAGTCTGTTAGGATTTTGGTGCCCTGAGCCAGGAAGCCAGGGAAGAGGGGAGGAGGGAAAGGATGAGCTCTGCTCAGTCTCTTAGGAGGTTGGTGCCGTCCCTGCTGGAACTCCAAGGCCACGTTCTCAGGTCTGCCAGGAAATTGTAACCCAAACACCTGCAAGATAAGCAGCTAGCAACCATTCAGCAAAACAGGTTTCCCTCTGCATCGTCTCAGAGGTACACTACACACTGCAGCAAGAAAACCATAACACATGACAGATATTCTAGAGGCGTATCTGACACCCCCATCTGGTCCCCTGGCATAGTGAGGCTCCCTTTGACTCAGCAGATGCCATCCCTTGCTTCGACTAGGTGCTCCACTACTATCCTACCAGGGTTAACCAAGTCTGTCAAGCACCACTCCATATAGCCCAGGATAAGTCTCATGTCTGAAACTCAGGAGAACTAGTAAGCACACATCCAAGGGCATACCAAGGAAGTAAATTTACAGTCCTAACACTAGTGTCTCATTTTACTGCCATCTATTTGTCTGATTAATTTCTAGATATTAATGCACCAGCTATTTTGCATTATTATAGGACATAAAGGTTGGAATTCACTTACCACTGTGTAAAGAAGTAAGATCATTCTATGGTTTAATCACTAGGTGGCATTGTCATGAGTTGTCACAGTTACTCTGCTGGAGATGCTCTTGTTCAAGCACTGTTATAAGAGCTATGAGATATAAGCAACTTACAAATATTTTAAATCAACACATTCAGGTGTATTTATTCACATGTCTGCCCATTCACATCTAAAGCAGAGCTAGAGAGGGGCTTGATTACAGAAAATGAAGCATGCAAGTCAGGGTGGCTAAATCTTGCCCTGCTTATCTAGAAATGCTCTGTTACTTTAAGCATTTTTCTTCCAGTCCAGCTCTTTTCCATTATTAGAGCTGGTCAGATAAAAATAAAAGAGTGGTGTCTGAAATGTTAAAGAAGAAGGGTTTTTTCCCAGGTTGTTGGCAACTCTACACATGGATTGGGGGCTCAGTCACATTTTTAACAGAACTCCAATGATCAGGTTTTTAAAAAAAATTAGTATATGAAAGTAAATATCACATTCAGTTGTACAGAATTAGAAAAGTTTGAGCTCCATGATTCAATAAATGTAATCAAATTTTTACAAGCCTGCTAGGTTGAAGTTGTCCTCAATTCTTTTATATCAACTTTTTCAGGAGAAGTGCTATTATCCATACCCCATTGTACCAATCCAACATAAGCTGGCAATTCACATTCTTATAGCAGTCAGAGAAGTAATTAATCCATATCATCAGGACTGATAGATATTTTAAGAAATGCTAACAAATAGACAATATCTGCATATTTGAGTTTGCTAGTTTTTTTTTTAAGGAAAAGCAGCTTGGGGAGGGGGCAATTTGAAGCAGGAAATTTAAACCAGATGTGCCCTTGTAAGGAGACATTCCCATTATGGGGGGGGTGTTTTGCGACATTCAAGTGTTAAAAATTCTAAATGCCAAAGTCTAAATTCCAACACCCTGGACAGAGAATTTTTGAACCACTCTTCATACAAATGGAAGCATTACGACCCATCTCTGACACGTTAAAACAATCTCACTGGGCATTGTGTTTCTGAAACATCTTTCTTTAATTGATTCATGTTACAGAATGCAACAAGTTCTGAAACTCTTATTGAATTGATTCATCTTACAATATGCTGCAAATTAGAATTCATTTTGGCTGCTCTCTAATAAAAACAAATCAGGGTTTGTTCAAACTACTTTGTGAGATTTACAGTGCAATCCTAATCAGAGTTACTCCAACCTAAGCCCATTGATTTCAATGGGCTTCCCTCCTCTGCCATTTTCCTGAGCTGAAACAGCCGCTGGGACTCTATTTGCCCCCCTGTGAGGTGTCACATGCTGCAATTCTTTACATCCCAACATCTTCCTTTGCTATACCCCTCCCATCTAATCAAGCTGCATTGTACCTTTCCACCCTGATGCCCTCCCATTTAACACCCCCCCACACACACACACCTTTGGCTGGGATGTAAAGGCTCAGGGTTCTCCATTCCTCTTCGTGTCTGAAGAAGAGCTCTGATTCTTGAAAGCTTTCACTCTGAAAACCCTGTTGGTCTCTAAGATGCCACCGGACTCAAATCCTGCTGTTCTACTGTAGGCTAACACAGCTATCCACCTAAAACATGCTGCAGTCAGTACATGTGGAGCCCCTCAGTGAGGCAAACTGGGTCCCCATGGCCATTTCAAGTCAAGAAAATGCCATGGGAAGGAAGGCTCCTACCAGCGTGCTACACTTGGAGGCAAATCCAGCTCTGCAGTGCTTTGGAATGTTCATTCCCTAACCTTACATGTGATATGAGTCAGGTTGGGGGTCATCAAGTAGGGGAGGCATTATAAAATTTCCGAGCTGAAAATATATATGCAAATTGTTGGTTTGGGTTGTTAATATAAATTTCTGAAACAGTAACATAAATCTGGAACAGCAACACCTATAGGATTTTTTTTTAAATTGACCTGCTTCTGCACATAGTACTTTCCCTTTATGGACAATGTCACAGCAGGAAATTTGGGAGCAGCCAGAGAATATTGTGCCCAATTTTTACAGATTCTACAGATGTTGTGCCCAATTAGGGCACAAGTTGTCTACCATTCCCCATTGAGCTGAATAAAAAATAATCTTCTTTTGATCCAACTCAGGGAAGTTGGTGGAGCTAAGGTAGCTTTTCCTTCCCAGGCTTTCAGCTGTTTAAAGGGCTTCTTTTCTTTCACAGATGAACTGTGCTATAGCTTTACAATGTGGATGAGCTGGGCAAGGAATGGGAAAGAGCAGGTACTGGCCAAAAGCTAAAATACCCATCCAAAAACGTAAAAATAACAATTAAAACATTAGGCAAGGAGGAGGAATCATCGGAAAAGGCCAAATGCAACAAAACCCTCTTTACTGGCAACAGAAGGAGACAGGTGAGTCTTCCTGGAGAGAGAGTTCCAGAGTTCCAGTGCTGCAACTTTTAAAAACTGTATGATTTTTCATTGTTGTGACCAGCCCTAAGCTTGCTTGCTGGGAGGACAGGATATAAATATGAATGAATGAATGAATGAAATCCCACATTGCCACTCACCCAATCTCAGAAGGTGGGGGCACCTGAAGCAGTGCCTTGGAAGATAACCGAAGTGGTCTGGCAAGTTCATAAGGGAGTAGGCAGTCGTTCCAGTATTCTGGTCTGAAACCATAGAGGACTTTAAAGGTTAACACCAGCACATTACAGAGTGCCAGGAAACAGACAGGGAGCCACTATAGATAAGCCAAGAGTGATATGGTCCTTACAACCCATATCCTGGCTGCAGCATCCTGCACCAATTGAAGTTTCCAAACCCTTTTCAAGGGCAGCCCCACTTACAGCACATTAGGGGTGGGCACTGAAAAAAATTCCGTATCAGTTACTGTACTGTTACTGTTACTGTTTTTTTTCCTGGATGGGGCTTTGCTGGCTCAAACCTAGGCCGATTCCAGACGGCCCTCTGCAATCCGAAACGTTGCGCGTTGTCGCACGTCATCGCGTGGAAAACGCGAAATATCGCGTTTTCTCGCGCGAGTTTTGCGTGACCTCGCGCAAAACTCGCGCGAGAAAACGCAATGATGCGCGACAACGCGCAACGTTTTGGATTGCAGAGGGCCGTCTGGAATCGGCCCTAATCTGATCGGGTTCTTTCTTATCATGACTTTTGGCACCATTCTTTGCAATGCAGGCTTCCAGGTTCTTTGGGGCAGCTGTTTTTGCACTCTGTGGAAGCAAAATCGAACTGAACACAGTCCTCCCTCTAAACCATCAACCCACTGAGTTTTTCCTCAGTTACACTAACCACACACACCAAGGGACCCTGAAGGAGAGTGTCAGTGGGAAACTGGCTGGCAAAGAGATAGCGGGGTGGAGGTGGTGTTAAAAACAATCCTGTTTTGTATTCACTTTTTTCTTTTTCTATAGTGCCAATAAATTATTGCTTTTGCAATCTGCTGTTGCCTGTTGGTGCTGTGTTTCCTTATGCTTTGAAGTTTTGTTCCTGCAGTGAGGAGTGTTCCTGCATTATTCATCGCCAGTCTCCATTGCCCAAGTACAGGCAGGCAGGCCTTTCTAGTGGTAGCCACTGCAGAGCGCAGCAGTGCTCCCGTGCTGTGCAGCAGTATGTGACCAACCTGATGATGTCACTTCCCAGAAGTGATGTCATCACACAAGCTGGGAGCGCATGCGTACTGTGCATGCACGCATGACAGGGGAAACTATAAAGTAAGTGCTAGGCCTCCGATTTCCCACGGGTAGGGGGGAGGTCAGGGGACCTGGCAACCCTAGTATCAATACTGGCAAAAAAAATCCTAGAAGAAAGTGGCAGCCTTGAATTATATTTGTTGACTCAAGTTTAATAAGGCAATTTTCTTTTGTGCTCTGTGAAAGAGGATGCCAGGGCATGAAGTAACTAATAGAGGGGGAGCAGGTGTATCTTTCCTCCAAGTTGTTTACATAAACTGATTGCTCAGAGCAACCTGCCCCATTCTACCTATCCTCTATTTGCATGTAGAAGAGGCTGGACAACTGCCCTGATTTACGAAAGTGAGACAGACCAATTATACTCTAAATACGACATCTCAGCCCTGTTTTTGCATGAGGCTACATCGCCAGTGTGTGACGCCACGTCATGACTAGGCCTGCCAAAAAACTGCCACAATTTTAATTGATTAGCCATTTTAAAACAAAAGCTGTAGTATTTTAGTACAAGTGACATGAAAGGTATATTTAATGAACAGAATCATTTCAATTTCATAAGAAGTACAAACAAAGTTGCTGTTTCATAGCCAACAGGATGCAGTGGGAATACTTCCTCCTTTCCCTCCTCGCTCAAATACTGTGTTCCACTTTCTTCCCAGCCATTTATCTTCTTGCCATCCATCATCAGAGTGCTGGGATGGTTTAATCTCCTGCCATAAGAGCCAACACTAAGGCCTGGTTCGCACATGCAGAAGAACGCAGCAACAATTAATTGTCAAAAAGAACCCTGAGCTGATAGGAAGGACTACACAACCTTAGACTTGGGGGTGGAGTGGAGGTAGATTCCAGCTTTGAAATTTTCTTGACTTAATAAACAAAAAACAAAAAGCTCAATGCAAACAGAAATGCTGTAAAGCAGGCTGCAAGATTCTTCCTCCACAATTTGCTTGCTGTGCCAGTTTTCTGTCTAGAGGGCATTCTTAACATTCAGAAGCACTCCAAAATGTAATCCTCCATGATCTCTTACCTGCAGCTTGAAGCAGTGCAGTGAAGGGCAAACGCCTGCCATCTCATTCACCTGCATGTGTGAATCAGGTCCCCCACTCCCAGGGTTGCCATTTGCCTGCTAAGAGTGGCCAAACCCCAACCTGTGCTTCTGTTCCATCAGTGGGTGATATGCCCCACTCTGACCAGCCCAGTGACTCTGAGGGCTCAGAGGAAGAGCCCGAGGAGCCAAGGCCAGGTAATCAGGAGGACCACAGGGATCAGGAAGGGTCTGACACTGCAGAGGCACCTGCTGGCCATACTCCAGCACCTCTAGAGGCCACTCTGCCTGAGTCTACAAGAGGCTGGATGTGCATTAGGTTAGCACGCTGAGAATGACTCCTTTGAGATTACTGTAATGGAATTTAGGATCAAACTAATTTGCAATGAGTATGCATCTGAATAGTATGTTTTGTATCTTTCTTCTTTGGCAGATTAGAAGTATTTTTAGTGAGGTGTTTGTTAGCAAACTTACTCCAGCATTCACTTCCTTTTCCTCGCTGTCTGACTGCACCCCTTCTACTGAATCCCCTTTGGGATTAACTTCTAAATAACTTAATTGACTAGCTGGCTCAGTGTAACAATATGAATTAAAGTACCCCCATTTTTTTTAAAAAAAGAAAATCCTTACCTCATTTAGAAGTTGGAAGAAAGAACTAGAAATAAAATCCACAGTGTTCATAAATATTTCTTCAAAATGTTGTAGTTTAATGATGTACGCAGTCATTAAACCTGCTGTGTTATCTCTAATGCATCTCTTATGGCAGAAAGAATGAGACAACAGTTTTCACAGAAGCAGCTGTGCTAGTGTGTTACAGTAAAACAACAAAAATTAAACAGGAGTCCAGCCAGCAGCACATTCAAGACTATTTATTTATTTATTTATTTTATCGTATTTATATTCCGCCCTCCCCGCAAGCAGGCTCAGGGCGGATAACAACATTCATCTACCTTCTGTTTTTCCCCCGCCTCCAAGCATTTTTTTCTTAATCTGTTTTGGTACAGTCTTTCCAGAAAGATGGAAATCAAAGGCGGTTGATGACTGTGTGTCTGGCTAGCTTTCTACTAGTAGGTATATTGCTGTAATGTCATGACTCATAACTCTTTAGTGATATACTTACTACTGATATTTTTAAAAGCTGACAAAAAGCACTTCATCAGTAGGAACAGGAAAGAGCTCTCCAGTGTTGCACCACAGAGTATATCTACCACGTGGCCCCTCCATTGCCACTGTGAATGCAGTGTTTGCAGTAGCTATGAGAGCACAATGGGGAATTGTTCCCATGTGAAAGCAGCCTAACAACATTTATTCCAGCATAACCTTTTGTGAGTCATAGCTCACTTTGTCATATGCATTAGATGTAGGTCAGATGAATCTGAAGAAATGAACTCACTGACTCATAAAATGTTTATGCTGGAATAAATTTTGTTAGTCTTTCAATTGCCAATGGACTTTTGTTAAAAATGAGAAATGACTAGTGCACTAATAAATGGAAAAAAAAATAAAAAGCTTACAAAAAGAGAAATTGTGATGTGTTTGAGGATAAAAAGGATTTTACTGTTTTGGTAATTCTAGAGTGACTCTATAGCCAGGAGAGTATTCTGATGCTAAGACCAGTGTGACGCTGTAACTGCAAAAAATGTTAATATTTTTAAAAATATCCATAGTAACATCAAGAAAGGCTTAGTATGAGAAGAACTGAACCTAATATTTTATTATGCATTTCATATCTACTCATATTACACTAGAAGTCAGTGCACTAGGAAATCTCATTTGTCAATGAAAATGCTGTTTAGTGAAAACTAATCATCATAAATCTTCCTGTCACAGCAACCTCCATAATAACATCTTTCATTTCAGTTTCTGGACTATGGGTAGATGACAAGCTACAAAGTTTACAAATCATTCATTATATATGGAAAAATCTGAACTTATTATATATAATTTGATGAGCATGGCATAATGGTACCGAATTCTACCTAACAGAGTTTTGGAGTTTGACTATTCATTTTCATTCTGCAGTTTAGTTCTGCTGATATATGGGATGACAACACAATGGTTTTGCTTAACTAAGGACCTATCTACACACTTCACTTTTGCCTGATACATCCTTGGATCTGGTTGACAAACGTGGCCTGCGATTTCCCAATGAGTGTATTTGCACTATTGGGGAAACTTAACCTGCACTGATGGGCTACATTTAATAATCCCCAACTGGGCAAGTAGCCCAATTGTGGATACAAAAGGTGGGAAAATGGTGGTGGGGGAAGTGTAATCCCCCTCTCTCTGTACACCATGTTCCCAATCCAAATCAGACCCACTTCCAGAAGCATAGAACCTGCAGACCGTGGCGAGGATCTTATCCCTACATGACCACTCCTTAGGCTGAAGGAAAGCTTCTGTGAACCCTTCCTTCAGCATAAATGTTTCTTCCTCCAAAAGAAGAGTTGCTTACGTTGGAGCAAAAATTCTGTAGTCTGGAAGAAGGCTCGGATTTACACCCATGTCTGGTGATGAGCTCTGGGGATATACCAGAAAAAAGTATATTATGTACATCTCTGAAGTTACATATGAAGAGTGCCTTTATGCACTCTTTATCTCATTTACTAATAGCCAAGTTGCCTTGATCTGAGGATACTTAAATCCAGAGACTGGAGCCATAAATGGACAAGACAGATCTTCTTACACACCTGAAAAATAACCTAGGTTTGCAGAAAAATCTGAAATCTAAAACAACAACAATAACATTAGGTTTAAATACATTTGGGTATAAAAAACCCACCAAAATGATTAAGAGAGTGCTCAGTAGCTGTTGCTAGGCAACCACGTAACAGGTCCGTATTCCAGGTTTGGTTTCTGTCAGGAGATGGTAAGGAGGAGGGGACAGGGTTCTTTCCAGGGCTGTTTAGGCCTTTGAGGGAGGACTTATTGGGACCAGGCCAAGAAACAACAACTGGACAACTTGATACCACATGACTGTCATGACTCACCCAGACCTGGCTGCTTGCTATTGCTCAACAGCAGCTCCCCCATAAAAGCCATAAGAGGATCCAACCTCTTATCACATGACTCCTGTGGCTCTTCTCTTAGCCTTGATTTTATTATTTAGCCCCCTGCAATTTACAGAGACAATTTTATAATTTTGTTGTGACATTACATCCCGAAGTTAAAGATTGACTTACATATGATGTTTTCTTGTCTAAAAGCCATGGCTTATTGTCTGTACATAGCCGTTTGTTCGAACAGGACCCCTTACAATCAGGCACCCACCTCTTATCTGTATTGATATAGAAGATAACCTGTAGAACTGCTATCCGGAACTGCGAGAAGTATAAAATATTATATACCTTTCAGGAGTGTCTTTTTCCCCACTTATTGGTTTCTGTGCTTAATATCCAAGTTCTTGGTAGCCTGCTAAGTAGTATCATAACAAGAAAACTATCCCCAACAAACCCAACCTCCCTCCCTTCCCACTCCATCCCCAACCAAATCAAAAGAGTTACTTATATGCTAACATTCATCTATGATCTATAAATAAAGCAAAACAAATTCTTACCCCCTCCAACCCTCCATCTCCAAATACCTCTGTCTTTGAAAATAAATGCCATGACAGTTTGTGGGTAGAGAAGGAGGCAAGAGCAAAAACAACCAAAATAGAACAACAATTTTTTTCCCCATCCTGAGTTCACCCTTACACTGAAGGCTGAAGTGGTAGGGGACATTGCCCCTACTCCTGGGGGGAGGTAGAACTAAAGTAAAAAAAGATGGGGTACTTCAGGAGGACTCCTACACATGACTCCCAACCCTGATCCAGCTTATTGGTTTACCACATAAATTAAAACTGCGTTCCCTTCCAAAATAGTAAGGAGAAATTAAATTCAATGCTCAAGGTCCACTTTTCTTTTGGATTTCTCTCCATTTGTCCGTTATTCATGGGATTCTTGTCTCTTTTGCTGATGCCTTGGTCCCAACATCTGATTTGGACTTTATTTCTGAAGCCTGAAGTAGAATTTGGCCTTCTTCTACATCTTTGGCATATCTCAATTTTCCTTATGTAGCACAGAGAGTGTTGCTGTCGAGCCAACCCATCTATACTTAATGCCTGGTTTTGTTAGAGCATCTGTGATGGACTTAAGCTCTCTTTGCATCTTTAGGGTTTCAGCAGGTAAATCCTGAAACACTTGGATCTCTTTATTTTGATATAATAAATGCCCTTTTTCCCGAGCTCCTCGAAGGATTTTCTCCTTTATTCTGAAGTCACGAAAGGTGACTAGAATATCTCTAGGCAGAGTGGATTTGTTTAGGGCATTAGATCCAATTCTATATGCCACATCAATGCTTGGGGTTATTCCTTCTTCAAGTTGAATTTCACTAGCTGGCCATGTGGCTATAAAGATGGGAAGATCAACCTTTGCTTCTTCCTTTTCAGGAATACCCCTGATTTTCAGTTTTTTTGCTTTCAATTTCTTCTCCGGGTCCGTAACCTTGGCTGCTACTAGTTTGGTTGTTTAAAGTCACTTTAAGGCTGAAATGGGGTTCTTACCTGAATGGTGCAGATTTCCATAGCAGGCGGGATATTGTGGTACATTGCCTTCTTTGCAGTTTGGAGCTTATACGTCCTTTTTTGGAAACTCAGACTAGAGGGGTTCCCTCCTGTTCCCTCTCAACCTCTCTCACTGAGCTCCCAAGCTCAACTCCCCTGTTAGAAGCCCTGTTTGAAAGCAGTGGGTACAACCCCTCCCTCTGGAAACCTGTGTGCGGCCGCCTTCTGCTTCGCTGCTGTGAGCTGTGATGCCACCCTCAGGAGTTAGACAATAGCAGGCAACTGACTCCTTTCACTCAGCAGAAATCCCTCCCAGCAGGACCATGTGCTTCTAGAGCACTCACCAAGAGAAGACGAAGAAGATTTTCAGACAGACCCATCCCAAACACCTCAGGAATCACAAGCCTCAAGCAAACAGACACAGATTCAAACCTTTTTGCCTCTTGCACAATTCCAAGTTCAACTCCTGTGTCAGAAGCCATGTTTGAAAGCAATGGATGCAAACCCTGGGATGCGCCCCCATGCAACCTGTGTGCCTCTTACAGAGTCTGAACTCTTGAGTTTCATGGTTGTGTTCGAACCTTTATCTTCTCAGTCATATCCCAACACTTTAATCTGCACACCACAAAGATTCTCTGGTGTGTGATCTTAGCAGCACCTAGCAATGAGGTTATGGAGATTCACAACTTGAAGGCAGAAGCCATCATGGAAAGTTTTATACATTATGACATTATACGGTTGCTAAATTTCAAGCTAAAGATGCATGAGGGGACTGCAATGCAGCCACACTTTCTCCTGACCTGTTCCTCTGCCATAGTTTGTCTGACTATGACCATGGTGATGTTTATGATCCCTCCATGGTGATATCCACACAAAACTTGTGAACTTGTTTTGTGAAGAGATCTGGCATGGCTTGTGAAGAAATCTGACATAAATATAGTGCCCTAGCCAGCAAGTAAATGCCAAGTGAATGACAAGTGTGATTGCTTATGACAGCTTCTCATGTGGCAGCTGAGAAAGTAAGTTCATCTTGGATAATCTCACAGGACTGAACGGATTTAGTAACCAGACGGTTACAAAAATCACTACAAAGAAAATAATCAAAATATATTCTTCTGCCAAATTTACAATCCATGTCCCCCTCCTCTCACACATTTTCTTCTTATGCTGTTGGGAAGGAGAGGGATCACTGTTTTATACAGCTATAGGAATACAGACTTCCAAGGTGTTAGATCAACACTGGGCTACCCTTAATGTTGAGCCAGGTAGCGCCAACTAGAGGAGCAGTGAGTGAATCCTGTATAGCAATTCTTATAAAATTATTTTAACTTCATCTTTGCATAGCAAGAGTGCAGCAGTTCTCAGAATTCAAGAACCCATAGATTCTTCAGCTTTGTACATTTGTAATCTTAGAGTAGGTTCACACTGGTGAATCCAGAAATTCTCTATATTAGTATATAGTGAAGGGATGAGGGGAGATTCTTCCTCTTAAAATGCTAAAAAAAAATAGCCACCTCAATCTAAGTCAAGTTCTCAACCATCACACTTATACTTTCAGTACCTAGCATTTAAAATATGATGAACAGGGAATGCAGCTTCTGGGTCACATTTGCACAGAAATTACCATCAATTCCTAGATGTTATCAGTGCATACAAGATACTTGCAAGTCAATCTTATCCTTAGGTAAGCTACTACAGATACGTCCTTTTTACAAAAAGACAGGATTATATATGAATTCTAAGGTCAGGAAATTATTGACCTTGACAAATATTGAGATATAAACCATAGTCTATCTCATGTGAAAAAAAAAGACTATGTTTATTTCTGGCTGCTAGAGACATAGTGTCTCTGAAGCATCCCAGTTTATTTAAAAAGTGTTTCTTAAAAGCTACACAAGTGTGGGAAAAGGCCATGCTTGTTTATCAAACAAGCCAAAATGAACCCACAAGACCTATAATTCCTCTCCCCTCTCCAACCAAGAAAAATACTTTCTTGCAAGAAAATGAAAGAAAATAATAAGAGAAGAGGAAGAAAGATTTCCTTTGTCAAGCAAGTTGAGTTGCAGGCTACATAGTAGCTCTGCTGGCTCCTGGGGGATTCATATTTTATCAGCTTTGCTTGTACCTTTAATTAAGAATGGACCATCATTTTCATGGAAAGTTGGGGCACTAGAACATACTCAGCATTTTCAAATATGTCATCCCCCACCCCATGAAAAAAATGCAAACTATAACTATAGATGTAAAACTTAATTATACAGGAGGGCTTTTTTACACATAATAGGGCTGTGCTGTGAGGAAATGGCTTAGAGAAATGCCTGTGATAAATGCACTGTATACTGTACTACTAGGTACTGCTACTGCCTATTGATGTAAGTATGCTCCTACTGGTTAATTTCCATGTCATTTAATGTGTGTGTTATGTGCTGTCAAGTCACCTTCAAATTATGGCAACCCTATGAATGAAAGACCTTTGGGTCTTCCTCTTTTCCTACTGCCTTTAACGTTTTCTAACATTATTGACTTTTCCAGAGAGTCTTGTCATCTCATGCTGTGACTAAAGTACTGTTTTGTCATTTTAGCTTCTAGGGAGAATTCTGCCTTGATCTGATCTGAACCCACTTATTTGTCTTTTTGGCTGTCCATGGTATCTGCAAAACTCCACTCTAGCACCACATTTCAAATGAATCAATTTTTTGTCAGTTTTATTCATTGTCCTACTTTCACACCCATACATGGCAATGGGGAATACCATAGTTTGGATTATCTTGATATTGGTCCCCAGACAGACATCCTTCTCTTTAAAGGTCTTTTCTAGTTCCCTCACAGCTGCTCTTCCATGTCTCAATCATCTTTTGATTTCTTGGTTGCAGTCTCCCTTTTGGTTGATGATTGAGCCAAGGAATAAAACATCTTCAACAATTTCAATTTCCTCATTGTCAACTTTAAAATTGTTAATTCCTCAATAGTCATTACTTTTGTCTTCTTGATGTTCAGCTATAATCCTGCTTTGGTGCTTTCTCCTTTAACCTTCATCAGTAGTCATTTCAAGTCTTCACTATTTTCACGACAGCAGCAAGACTTTTATATGCGCAGAAATGGAAGGTGCAAGAAATACCAACTACTGAAGACTGGATATATAAATTGCTGTACATGGCAGAAATGGATAAAATGACAAGAAAGCTGAGAGATCAGAATCTGGCAGAATTCTTTACTGACTGGGGAAGACTGAAAACATATTTAGAAAAGAAGTGGGACGTGAAAGGGCAACTATGGCAATTCGAAAATTATTAGAATGGGTTTCTTTTTATTGGAAGAGATGGAATCTTTACCATATGGAGTGAAGTATTAGCTAATTGTTAGCTTAAATTTAAGTGGATTTGGAGTTAATAGATATTGGTAAAATTAATAAAGTAGATATTTTATTTAATTGCTAGCTTAAATTTAAATATATCTGAAGTTAACAGATAGAGCTTAGCTTAAGAAAGCAAAATGTGAACACGATATAATGAGTTATAGAAAAAGGGGATAGATTAGGAATAGATTAAGATATAGGGTTGGAAAGCTGTTGGAAGTCCTGAAAAAGGGGGGAGGGAAATGGTGGGGGAAAATGATACTGAGATGTTATTTGAAAGTTGTATGTATTAATATTCTCACCTAATAAAAAATTTTTCAAAAAAAAGTCTTCACTATTTTCTTCCCATAATGTTGTGTCATCTCCATATTTTAAATTGTTAATGTTCCTTCCACCAATTTTCACTCCACCTTCTTCGAGATCTAATTTTGCTTTTATTTAATATGTCATGTCAAATTGTTTATGTTTTGATTCAGCACTTGGATTCAGTATTTGGATTTATGCATGTATTTGGATTTCTATTATCTATATCCTATTGTATTGTTTATTGAGCATCTAGTTGTTGATCATATTAATCCTATGCTATGTAATCTATTTTGCATCTCAGTGAGAAGCGCGAACGCCCGACTTACTGGGCGGGGAAGTTTGCTGCCGATGGGGAAAGGAGGGCCGGCGTGGCTGGCTGCCTGCGAGGCCGGCCGGCCCAGCATGCAACGGGCCGGCCGGCAGCCAATAGTTTTAAACCCAGGCGACCAATCAGGGGCCGCCTGGGGGGGTGGGGCCTCTGCCGGACCGGGGGGAGGTAGGCTTCCCTCAGGTCCGGCAGTGGGGCATAAATATTGGCGCCGCCCCCCTCACCCCCGCATTCGGGCTCGGCGGCGTCAAGGAGAAGATCGACGGCCGGCAAGTCGGAGGAGCGGAGCACGCGGCACAGAAGACCGGAGGAACGCGAAGAGGGAGAGGTTTAGCTGAGCCTCTCCCTTGCGTCCTCCACAGCGCGGCTCCCCGGCCCGTTTCGGACTGAGCCGGGTGGGAGCGAGGAACGCCGGCTCGTCGAGGGACTCCCGCGGGGGGGGCAGGGTTCAGCCCCCGGGCTCCTGCTCGCGCGGGACTGCTGCGCCTTCCCCACACACACAAAAAGGGGGCAGGTGGCTTGTTCCCTGAGGGAGGGAGGGCGGGAGCCGTTTTTCCTATTCCCCCCCCACAGGTCGGCAGGGGCAGATGGCTCCCAAAAAAGGGCCGCAGCGGGCCTCCTCGGCAGCCAAAAAGGCCGCGTCCGCCGCCACGGGGCCGGCACGGGGGCCCAAAACACCAGCCGCCGGTAAGCGCAGGACTCCGCAACCCCCCAAGGGAAGGCAGCCAAAGGCCAGCAAGGCCACCCAGGGAAGGCGTGGGCCGGGACAGAGCGGCAAGGGCACAAGGCACCCTGCCTCAGCAAGGGGGGGCAAGGGCCAGCCAACAGCCCCTGTGCCAACCACCGGAGGAGTCAAGGCAGCGGGGGGAAGGAGGCGGGCCCGCTCTGCTTCCAGAGAGAGGGGCGCTAGGAGCAGGCAGCCCAGCAGGGGCCGGGAGGCTTCTCCCAGCTCCCTCCACGGCTGTAGAGGTCCCCAGGCAATCCTGCACCCAGAGGAGGGGCGCTAAGGCACCCAGAAGACAGAGGGGCACGCGGTCCCCGTCCTCCAGCAGCTCCAGCGAGGAGAGGCGGCCCAAGCGCAGGAGGACCTCGCGGAGGAAAGGTCGGCGGCGCCGAAGGGATGAGGATTCAAGCAGCGATGGATCCTCAGGTGAGTCCTCGTCAGAGGAAGGGGACCCTTGTGAGGACTATTGGGGGGCGGCGGCCCACGTTCCAGGCATCCCAGGGTGGGCCCAGAGGCGCAGGGGGGCCCAGGCCGGGAAAGGGGACCCCCGGGGCGTGTGGGACTCAGATCAAGGGGAGGGCCCCCCTCCAATGGAGGACCCCAGGGACAACGAGGACCCCCCGGGGATCCACCTGGCCCGTAAGGTTCGGGAACGGATTTTAGATGGGTTCTATGTTGACATCTTCACCCTACTCAGGCCAGAGGCGGAGGATGGCAGGTGCGCCCCCCACCGGAAGGATAAAAAGGGGAGCAAGAAGGAGGTTGCTGACCGCTCCTTCAGCAACTGGCTGGAGGGTTTCACCGTCTACATGGGGGTGGTCCAGATAGCCTATCCTGATAGGGGGTGGCACCTCTCCAACCACTTGAGCAACGTGCTGAGGGCCAGGGCGCTGGCGGGGGAAGGGGCCGCGTTAGATTATGACGAGGCCTTCCGTAAAAGGGCTTCCCACAGCCCCAAGGCTCGGTGGGACCTTATTAGCCAGAAACTCTGGCTCCTCCTGGTTGGCCCTCACATGCGCAGCAAGGGGGAACCCCCCCGAGCGGGGCGCTGGCTGGGCCGTCGCAATAAAGCACGCGGCCTGTGCTGGGAATTCAACCTGGGCAGGTGCCAGCGCCCCAAGTGCCGTTACGAGCACAACTGTGATGTGTGCGGGGGCCCCCATCCCCGCCAGTCATGCACCCGCGGGACGCAGGCCACGGCGCCCTTTCGGGGGGGCCGGGCCTCCAACAGCGGGGCGCACAAAGATGGGGGGTCCGGTCCCAGTACTGCCCCATCTGCCGCCAGCGGGAAGTAGCGCAGATAGCACGGGGTTGGGCCTCGCCCATACCCCGGTGCGGGTCCCTGGTCTCCGCCCCCTTCTCGCCAAATACCCCAATAAGCTTGCTGCGGCCTTCCTACTGGAGGGGTTCACCAAGGGCTTCCGCATCCCCTTCACCGGCCCGCGGGTGCCCACCTCCGCCGGGAACCTTAAGTCCGCAAAAGAGTTGCCGCATGTAGTCTCAGCCAAAATAGCCAAGGAGGTCGCACTGGGCCGGGTGGCGGGCCCCTTTCCCTCTCCCCCTATTCCCAACTTGAGGGTATCCCCACTGGGCATTGTCCCCAAAAAGGCCCCGGGGGAATACAGGCTGATCCACCATCTCTCTTATCCCCGGGGGTCGTCGGTTAATGACTTCATTCCCCACGAGCTATGCACCGTGAAGTATGCCTCATTCGACCAGGCAGTCCGCCTGGTGCGGTCCTGCGGGCCCGGGGCCCTTATGGCCAAATGTGACGTGGAGTCCGCCTTTAGATTACTGCCGGTTCACCCGGCAGACTTCTGCTTACTGGGGTTTAAATTCGAAGGACAATGGTATGTGGACCGGGCCATGCCTATGGGGTGCTCCGTGGCATGCGCCGCCTTTGAAACATTTCGTACTTTCATCGAATGGGCGGCCAAGGGCCGCATGGGGTCCCCACACATTAGCCACTACCTTGATGATTTCTTGATAATGGCGCCCCCTGGTGGCGATGTTTGCGCGTCCCGGCTGCAGGCATTCCAGGCCCTGGCCGCCGAACTGGGGGTTCCCCTCGCGCAGGAAAAGACAGAGGGCCCCACCACACGGCTCACCTACCTCGGCATCGAGCTGGACTCCGAGGCAGGGCTTTCCCGCCTTCCCCTTGACAAGCTGGGCCGCTTACAGGACGTTATCTCAGGCGCCCTGACCCGGGAGAAGTGCACTCTCAGGGAGCTTCAGGCCATCATTGGGCACCTTAATTTCGCCTGCAGGGTGGTCGCCCCGGGGCGCGCCTTCTGCGCCCGCCTTTTCAGGGCTTGCAGGGGGGCGTCTGCGCCCTATCATCATATCCGCTTAACGGCCGGAATCAAAGAGGACCTCAGGGTGTGGCTCGATTTTTTGTCCCAATACAACGGGGTTTCCCTGTGGCAGACCTCCCTACCCCCGGGTCTCGGCCTGCAGGTTCAATCTGACGCGGCCGGCAGCCTGGGGTTTGGCGTTTATTTCGAGGGGAGGTGGTGTGCCCAGCAGTGGCCGCCCTCCTGGGCTGGCTCGGGGATCCTCAGGGACCTCACCTTCTTGGAATTCTTTCCTATTCTGGTGGCAGTGACCATCTGGCGGGAGCAGTTTAGGGACAAGCGCGTTCTCTTTTGGTGCGACAATCAGGCCACGGTCCAGGTTGTCAACAAGCAGTCCTCTCGCTCTGAGCGGGTCATGCGTCTTGTCCGCCGGTTCGTCCTATGCTGCCTGGCATTTAACATTTCCTTTTCCGCCCGCCATGTAGCAGGTCTGGATAACGGCATTGCGGATGCACTATCTCGCTTCCAGATGGAGAGGTTCTTCAGCCTGGCTCCCGAGGCCAGCCGCACACCCGACCCTTTTCCAGCAGCTCTGTGGGCAACTGGCGAAGCACCGTGATGGAGGGGATCCTGAATTCAGTGGCACCATCAACCCGGCGAGCTTACACCAAGGCTGTGACGCGCTTCCTGGCCTTCGCCGTGGGCAACAGCAGGCGGGCCCCCTGGCCAGCATCTCGAATGTCGGTGCTGCGGTACCTCGCACACATGCGGGACCAGGGTCTCGCGCCCAGGACCATGCGGGCGGCCCTGGCGGGCATCTCCTTCTTTAGCAAGGCGGAAGGGCTCCCAGACCCCTGCGATTGTTTCGAGGCCCGCAGGGCCATAGAGGGGTGGGGGCGACTTTCCCCTCGCCCCCCCGACCAGCGGAGGCCTATTACCCTCCCCATCCTGGGGGCAATCCTCAGGGCGGTCCCCAGCACGTGCTGGTCCACCTATGAGGCCCTGCTCTTCAGGGCGGCCTTCACGATGGCCTTCTTTGGGGCCTTCCGGGTCAGCGAGCTGGTGGCGGGTTCTCGCTGGGACACCTCGGGTTGGGCAGTTGCCCTCAGGGACGTTTCTGCTTCCAGGCACATGGTGGCCATCACCGTGCGGAGGTCAAAGACGGATCAACAGGGCCGGGGGGTTACGGTGCGCCTACGGGCCCTGCGAGGCCAGGCCCTGTGCCCCGTGGCGGCGGTCCGGGCCTACTTGGCAGTCCGCCCCCCCGTCCCCGGCCCATTCCTGGTTCACAGCGACAGTGCCCCGGTCACCCGTTTCCAGTTCGTCTCCATCCTGCGCGCAGGACTCCAGGCCTCTGGCTTTCCCCCCGCAGAATTCGCCTCTCACTCCTTCCGGATTGGGGCCGCCACGGCAGCGGCGGGCCTGGGTCTCCCTGATCAGATCGTCCGGCGGCTCGGGCGCTGGAGGTCGAGGGCCTTCCTTTCCTACATCCGCCCCGCGCGGGTCCTTACTTGCTGACCTTGTTCTCGTGTTCCTCCCGTCTCCAGGTCACCGAAGGAAGGTGTGGATTTGCGGCCACAGCATCGTTCACTGGGCCGGGAAGTACGCGGCGACGTCCGGATGGGGGGCCCACCTTGGGCTGGACGACGCCGTCGAGATCCGCTGGATGGGAGCCCGCGGCATGCGGTGGGAGGCACTGGTACCCACCTTGGTTCACCAGGCCCGCCGCCTGGGACCACCTGACGCACTCATCATCCAGTTGGGCGAAAATGACCTCGGGCGGCGGGAAGGACCAGAGCTCCAGCGGGCGATGTGCAGAGACTTGGACTACTTGCGGGGCCTGTTCCCGGGGACTTTCTTCCTCTGGTCGGACTTGCTCCAGAGGCGGGTGTGGCGCTACGCACGGCATCCAGAGAAGGTCGACGGAATCCGCCAGAGGGTGGCCCGCGCTATGGCTCGATACATCACGGAGGGGCAGGGCCTGCTGATCGGGCACCCGGACATTTCTTTTCGGTTGGAGGCGCTCTTTCGCCCAGATGGGGTTCACTTGTCTTCCTGGGGGCAGGACATTTGGCTTCAGGACCTGAGGGATGGCCTGTTGGAATGGTTGAGGTTGTAGGAGCGTTGGCGGGAGCCCCTGGGGCGGCTCTGGTGGCGGTGGTCATGGGATCGGATCTCTTTGCGGGGATCAGGGCATGCCCTGGTCCCCTGGAAGGGGATCCCCTTATGGGATCTTGGGAGTGGGCCGGTGGTGCATGCCCAGCTCGGGGGCTGTCAGGGCGGCCCCACTCCCAGGTGGCAGGGGGGATCATACAGGGGTGTACACCCAGATGATCTCCCCTCCAATGCCACTCCTGGTTTACCCCCCCTTCAGCACGGGTCTGAAGGGGGGAGGGGTCATCGGCTGGCAGGCGGGCCAGCCGATGCTTTTGCGGGATCCGATCCTCATGACTGCCAATGCTCCTGTGTGTGCTGTTTTGTTTCCTGTCAATAAAGTTTGGCCATGTTTTCCCCATATGTACGGTGTCTGGGGTGGTTCTTGCCGCGCCGCTGCACTCCTTGAACCCTTGCAATAGGCTGCAAGCGCGAACGCCCGACTTACCGGGCGGGGAAGTTTGCTGCCGATGGGGAAAGGAGGGCCGGCGTGGCTGGCTGCCTGCGAGGCCGGCCGGCCCAGCATGCAACGGGCCGGCCGGCAGCCAATAGTTTTAAACCCAGGCGACCAATCAGGGGCCGCCTGGGGGGGTGGGGCCTCTGCCGGACCGGGGGGAGGTAGGCTTCCCTCAGGTCCGGCAGTGGGGCATAAATATCGGCGCCGCCCCCCTCACCCCCGCATTCGGGCTCGGCGGCGTCAACCCACCCTCCGCACCCCTCTTTTATTGCATTTTGGTTTTATGCTGTTTTGTCACAATTGTCGGCGGTGGTCATGGGATCGGATCTCTTTGCGGGGATCAGGGCATGCCCTGGTCCCCTGGAAGGGGATCCCCTTATGGGATCTTGGGAGTGGGCCGGTGGTGCATGCCCAGCTCGGGGGCTGTCAGGGCGGCCCCACTCCCAGGTGGCAGGGGGGATCATACAGGGGTGTACACCCAGATGATCTCCCCTCCAATGCCACTCCTGGTTTACCCCCCCTTCAGCACGGGTCTGAAGGGGGGAGGGGTCATCGGCTGGCAGGCGGGCCAGCCGATGCTTTTGCGGGATCCGATCCTCATGACTGCCAATGCTCCTGTGTGTGCTGTTTTGTTTCCTGTCAATAAAGTTTGGCCATGTTTTCCCCATATGTACGGTGTCTGGGGTGGTTCTTGCCGCGCCGCTGCACTCCTTGAACCCTTGCAATAGGCTGCAAAGGCAGACTATACATACATACATATATACATACATAAGGAAAGGCAATTTCACTGTACTGCACTATTAGGAATACAGCAAAACAGCCTGCCAAACACAAAAATGGGTCAACAAGCAGCCAAACTAATCACAGAAAAATTGGCTCCTGGTTAGCGACCTTGTTTGCATGGGCTGAACTGATGAGTGATTGTTCATTCCTAGTTAGCACTTCTGCTCTTAGGAGGTCAATTTTCCAGGCATCAAACAATAGTATCTGAACAAGATTTTGATGGGAGGGCATGGCCTAAGTGTTGTAGCACATACTTTTAAAAATTAGTTTTACAGTGTTGGGGTTCTCTTAAACCCAGCCTTGCTTTTAAAGTCCAGATCAAGGTTATGGCTCGGAATGTCTGCTGTTAGTTTTGTCCAGCATGCTAGCTGCACCGTCTCCTGAGAGGCAGGGACTGTGCCCTGGTAAATTCCCTGTTATAGTGCTGCAATGGTCTTCTAATGGGGATGTCTTTGAAGAGTCTTCAGCAAATTGCTGCAGCAGTGGTAATAGGAGGTGACAATGACAAAAATATTTCCCTTTTGGTCCAACAACTTCCTTGGTTACCAACTGGTTTCTGGATAAGTAAAAGTGCTGGTATGATCTATAAAACCTTAAACAACCTGGGACCAGAATACCTGTAAGACTTCACATCTCCATAGGAAAGCACCTGGGTTGAATCCATACTTATCAGCACAGCGCTAAACAGGCGGAGTGAGAGCATCTTTCTGGCGCATTTTCTTACATCATTGCACCATGATGCCACTCTTGTGGTACGATGACATCAGAAAACATGCCAGAAAGACGCTCTCACTCTGCTTGTTTAGCACTGTGCCAGTAAGTGTGGATTTGCCCTTGGGCTTTTAGGTCATTATCTGAGGGCCTCCCCCAGGTTCTGTCATCTTCTGAAATAGTATGGAAACACGAACGCCCGACTCACCGGGCGTTGGGTTGCTGCTGGCTCTCGTGGCAGTTTGTCATTGGATCGGATCTCTTTTGGGGGGAACCAGGGCCTGCGTGTCCAGGTTTCCTGATAAAGGGGATTCCCATAAGAAATCTTGGAGTGAGTGATGGAGGTGCACGCCCAGCTCAGGGGCTGCCAGGGCACACTCACTTCCAGGTGGCAGGGGAATCACACAGGGGTGTACACCCATATGATCTCCCCCTTTAATGCCACTCCTTGGTTCCCCCCCCCCTCAGCTGCGGCCTGAGGGGGAAGGGGTCATCGGCTGGCAGGTGGGTCAGCCTATGTTCCTGAGATCCGATCCATATGATTGCCCGTGCTCCTTACTTGCTGTTCAATAAAGTTGTGGCCTGTTTTTCCTTCAGCCAAGTGTGTGGTCTGAGTTGTTGTTGCCTTGCCTCCTCCTTCCTCCCTGCCTTCACCAATAGGCAGCAAACGTGAACGCTCGACTCACCAGGCATTGGGTTGCTGCCGTGGGTGGGGAGGCAGGACGGAGCATGGCGGCTGCCTTGCCAGCTCGCCTGGCATCCCCCGGGCGAGCTGGCAGCCAATAGTTTCAAACGCCGGCTGCTCAATCAGGGCAGCCGGGGGGCGGGACTTACTGCTGGACCTCAGGGAGGCAGTCTTCCCTCTGGTCCAGCAGTGTAGCATTTATGCAGCAGCTGCCCCCGCTCTTCCTCATTCGGCTCCTGGCTGCGTAGTCCCACCCTCCGGTCCCTCTTTCTCGGTTTTGTTTTGTTTTATTGTCACAACTTTCCATGGCGGTTGGTCATTGGATCGGATCTCTTTTGGGGGGAACCAGGGCCTGCGTGCCCAGGTCTCCCGATAAAGGGGATTCCCATAAGGAATCTTGGAGTGAGTGATGGAGGTGCACGCCCAACTCGGGGGCTGCCAGGGCACACTCACTTCCAGGTGGCAGGGGAATCACACAGGGCTGTACACCCATATGATCACCCCTTTTAATGCCACTCCTTGGTTCCCCCCCTCAGCTGGGGCCTGAGGGGGGAGAGGTCATTGGCTGGCAGGCGGGTCAGCCGATGTTCGTGAGATCCAATCCATATGATTGCCTTACTTGCTGTTCAATAAAGTTGTGGCCTGTTTTTCCTCCAGCCAAGTGTGTGGTCTGAGTTGTTGTTGCCTTGCCTCCTCCTTCCTCCCTGCCTTCAACAATAGGCAGCAACAAGACCTACCTTTTATGGAAAGCCTTTGAGGTATGGTAGTTGCTTCTGTTGTATTTCTACCACTGTAATGTCTAGAATTTATGCTGTTTGTATTTTTATACTGTTGTATTGTTGTAATGATAGTAATTGGTTTTGTCTAATTATAATTCAATAACAATTTAAGTATGGTACATTGTAAAGTTTGATTTTTGTTAGTTGCCTTTAATGTCTGATATCAGATAAGATAGGTGGTATATAAATATTTTAGATACGTAGAAATTACAGCATAATCCTAAGAAGAGTTACACTCTCCTAAACCCATTCACTTCAAAGGATATAGATAGGCATAACTCTGTTTATGATCATTTCAGATAGGTAGCTGTGTTCGTCTGGAGAAGCAGAACAAAATTTGAGTCCACTAGTCCACTGGTTTCGTTGAAGTGTATGAACATCATTGGGGTTCACATTGCAACTTTCTCAGAAATTATATGAAGCTGCTACAGCTGCTCATGCTTGTTGCTGTGCAGCAAACGATTCTGTTCAGAAAGGAGGCACCACTGCTTTGCCGTATGCTTAATTTCACAGATGAGCCAATCTTGTAGCAAGCCATCCAAATTCACAACATTCATCTAAGGGTGCTTTTAGCCAATCGACAATAGGGGCAACTGCTCTGAGCCCCCACCCATGGCCCCACCCCCAATGGAGGAGGAAAAAGAAGAAAAGCAGGCTCCTGCAGCCACTGCTCATAATAACTGCCCTGTTCAGGGCTCAGGCAACAGATTCGGCAGCAGCACTCACGCCTGCCCTGTCCAGGACTTGTGCAGTTGGCTTCTAGCAGTGGTGAGTGCTTCTCATTCACTTCACGTGGGGTAAGGGCTGCACATTGCTTGATCTTTGCAGTGGATGGCAGTGATTTTGCCCAGGGCCCCAGAATCACCAAGGCCATCTCTGTATTCAACAAGGCAACAAAGCTCTGCGACATGGTCTGCTTTATTTTCCCTGGCTCGCTGTCGCTGATCATGCTTTTAAAAAACAAAACCTCTGTAGGATAATAGATTTCTTAATTGTTTTCCTCATAGTGATTGCTTGTGGGTCCCCAACTCTGATATTTTAACCATCACTTCCTGTATAGGGTGTTTGATTAAACTGATTTCTCTTCAGGGAGATTCATGCCAATATTGACGTCCCCTGATCTGTTTTGATTTAAGGCCCTCCTTGTGGTGTCACATTTTTGACCCTGCTGATTCCTATGAGCCGATATTATGAGATCAGACTTGGCATGAAGGACATGTTGCATTCCCTGGCCATTTCCACACACGTTGAATAGTGCACTTTCAATGCACTTTAGCAATCCTTTGGAAGTGGATTTTTTGTTCCACACATGGAAAAGCAGTTACAAATGTTCACGGAAGCGTATTGAAAGTGGATTATCCAACGTGTGTGGAAGCAGCCCCTGTGTCTCCAATGTGTGACAAACAACCCTTGGAAGGAAGGACCCAAAAATGACATTCCAACGCCTGTTTAAATGTCATACCAACTTTAAATCGGTAGTGTTTTAATCATGTTGCCAAATTGATTCAAGTGTTAATCAAAAATCCACTTGGGAATACTGATGAACAGGCTTTACAGGAGCGTATGTTTTTCCATAGCTGCTGCCTTTCAAGCTTAACTTTTTGTTTTGATTTAACTGAAGTTTTGGGTGGGTGGATGACCTAACATTCCATATGGATTTCTTTAATTACTTTAATCACACACCCAGCCTTAAATTAATATCATGACATCTCTTACTTCGGGAGGTGGGATTCTTTTAATAATTATGGTACAATTTTAAAATGAATTTGGCTTTTAACATACAGATGTTTTATTAGTTTAATCAATATTATACAAGTCCTTAGTGAAAAGATTACTGTTCTTTGAGGAGGGGAACCATAATTTACAACATCAACAGGTTACTGGGGGAAACCTGAGGGCACACATTTGCTTGCACTGAAGGTCGAAAATATGTGTGTTTGAAGGTCTTCTTCCTACCAACTTGTCTGTTAGTCAGAGTTCAGTTATGGCATAAAGTGTATTGGATCTTGACTGGACTCCCAGTTAGAACCTGTTGATAATTGTGTTCTTTGCCTGTATGGCTGCCAGCCATGTATGACTACTGACACTGGTTTGGCTTTACCTCTCTGATCTAGGGATGCCAGTTGCCCACCAGGGGTGGGGGATCCCCTGCTCCCATCCTACACCCCCCGCCCCACTTACCTGGCTGGTGGGGGGGAACACACCTCCCGGGTCACACCCCCACTCAGAGTGGTGTGCTCCTGAGTGGCGCAGTGCGTTCTCATGAGCCAGAGCAGCCCGATTTGGCCCCATGGGGAGCACAGAAGCACTCCCAGGGTGGCCCATGACCTGTGTGATGATGTCACTTCCCAGAAGTAACATCATCACGCAAGCTGGGAATGCGAAAGCGCTGTTCGCATGTGCGACAGGGAACAACATAATGTAAGAGCCAGGCCTCCGCTCTCCCACCGGGGCAGTTGGGGACCTGGCAACCCTACTCTGATTTGATATTCTTAGTTCCATACTAGTGACATAAAATTAAAGCAACAGAAATGACAGGCCATGTCACTCTCACTTTCCAGCCCCTCCCCCACCTTTAATGCTCTTCTCTACAACATCTCATTGCTGAGAGACCACATCAGCCATATGTCTGCTAAGCAAGAATTAAAAGAGGTGAAAGACAGCAATAGAGATTGCAAACATATCAAGGCAACCCAAGACCCAAAATATCATCATAATTTTATATGGCTGGGGAAATTACTGCTGATGTGGAAAAAAGAAATGCAGGAAAGGAAACCAGTACCAGAGTAGGATGATATGAAATGTGAAAAACATAAACTGGTCTTGAAAAATCTTGACGTGGGGCTTAGAAAATGTGAATATAGAAAAACGATAGGCCTTTTTTTTAACCTGCCTCCTTGTTCAGGTATATAAGATTGCATTTGTAAATTTATCTCAGCAAATATGAGAACTAGAATCTTAGTGTCAAGCAACAAAATCCAGATTTTAACAAGACTTTATGGACACACATATCCCTTGGCTGCAGACGCCCCTAGGTTCAGCCCATGTCTAGTTCATTATATCACCACCACTTCACACATTTTGTTCATCTGTCTAACCGAATTGCCTCAGGTCAATAACTTGGCAGGAACAGAGAAGCATTTTCTCCTGTAGCATATTTTATTACACAATCATTTATTTTGTAGATTGTCTTTTGTATTTTTAGAAGTGGAAGTTGCTAAGGCAACCCAAGTAGCTGAACATTGTGTTTCACAAAGAACAATACACGTTTAAGTATTCAGGCAATTTTTCATTGTTCAAAGGGATGGCAAAATCAGCCAGATTATGCAGACCAGGTGAGGAAAGTTTAGGTTGGCTTTAAAAAAAAAAAAAGCCTTCAGTGTGCTGACAGCCATTCCACGTCATTTGTCCAATGCAGGGCAAATATATAGCACACTCATGGCAAGTGCTGCATAGAGAGAAAGCTGTTCATTTCTATTGATTCTCCAGTGATTAGAATCCATTAAGCCTGAGTAATAAGAACTTGCTTGTAAATGCCTTTTTATTATTTAGGCAGATTTGAATGTTAGCGGAAGGCTCAGTGTTTGTTAGCCATCTCAGAGGATTTGGACCAAAGGGTGAGATTAATTTTTTTAAATAAATAAATTTCTAATTTGCATTTATCACTGAAGTCAATAAAGTTTTGGCTAATGATAACAAGGTTTTTAAAAAAAAATTAGATACTGTATTTTGCGCCCCTGTCCACTAGGGTGGGTCTTGATAACCCTGTGTTACTGATCCCATGATGAGATCGTGTATGTGGGGGATTCTTAGCATTCTTCAACATCATCTGCTGTTGCTATGAGTAACACTTTGTTAACTCCCTCAGTGTGGAAGTGCAGGGGTGATGCGGTTCCTAGGACTTTTTTTTTTTTACCATTACCGTATTATGTTTTAAGTAAGATATTTTTGCAATCTTTAGGATCTTGCAGTTTTTGCAGAACCATTGTGGCTAGTCCTGTTGTACAGATTTGGCTATCCAGATGGGGAGGGCAGCCTTTTCTTCTATTAGATTCAATGAGAATGATAGTCTGTTGGAATTTTGGTCTTGGAAATATTGCTTCTTATATTTGATCAACCAGAGATCTACAAATATACATTTTTAAAAAAAGTAAAGCAGATGTTCACATGTAATTTAATTAATTTACAGGCCTATCAAAACTTCCATAGTAGCCTGGAAATGCTAGGTTTTCAGATTTAAGGCTCCCAAGCCTAGGATTTTGGATTGCAACCTGATTCAGTTATTTCAAAGGTGGCAACGTCTTTATTTTCATCAACAGAAATTGCACAAAATTACTGGGTGGGAAGTTAAAGTAAGATTTTTCTGCATTTGGGAGTTCTGCTAATCTGCATGACATTCATGGCTGGCCCCATTATATGGATTTGACTGTCCATGAAGGTGAGGGGCAGCTCTTTGCTAACCGAGATGAAAATCCATATCAATATTTAGTTATGTTAAAGATATTAAGCCATGTTAAAGAAAGATGTGGGTTTTAAAGGATGCTAAGAGGCAAACTACATGATACAAACGGCATGCGACCGAGAGAGTGTCAAAAATCCCACCTTCGCAGGCCTGTCAGTCCTGGAATGGGCACAAGTCCCAGATTGGGCACACGTCTACAGTTCCCCAGTTTGCTGTGTTGCTGCAGCGGCAAGTGCGCAGCCCAGAAACAAGTCAGCATTATAGAGAGGCCTTTATCTGTTGGCTTCCTTTTTCCACTTCTCGTTCTCCCGCTGGAGTAATCAAGTGTGGTAGCTAGAGGGTGGTAATGCATGATGGGATACCACTCGTGACTCTTGGCATGGTGAGGAGGAAACCCGTGCCCGTGCGGACACGGGATGAGGCACAGTCTGGCAGCGCAGGCAAGTGTGCAACACAAAACACATGGTGACACGTGTAAGTCCATTCACGTGCCGTTCACATGCCGTTCGTATCGTGTAGTTTGCCTCTAAGTGCCTACTATTATCAGTGAAAATAAACATGCACTTTCATTTTCTGTAATTTCATGAAAATTAAGTAGTGAAGTCATTGCAGCCACTGGAATGTGCAGCTGCTCAGTGTTCTCAGAAAACTGGACGACTTACTCATAAAACTAAACATGAACTGAAGTTAAAATGTGGCTAATTTTAAAAACTGACACAGTTTCTGTGGGGGGGGGAAGCAGAATGTGGCTTGTCATCTAATTGATCAACATGCTTTCCTCTTTCTTTGTCATTTAATCAGTGTAATTGTCATATTGTTTGGGAAAAAACTGACTTTTTTGTGAACATTTATAAAATAACAGAATATAGCATCTGCCACTGCGTAACAGTTAATTCCTCCAATAATATCCTCCAGACGTTCAACAAAACATTTCTTTCTTGCCACTGCACTTCCAGCTGAAGCACTCTCATATTTTCTTTACTCTGCTTTTTCTGAATTGGTGAGTCAGGCTTTCCCTTGCACATGATCTGTTGAGGGGTCACATTTTAGTTCAGTTAGTGCTTTTGTCACTGCAGAGGCAGTGATAAAATGCTCCCTTTTAAATCTTTTTTTCTTCTGTACACGCACTAGGGCCGATTCCAGACGACTAACCGGAAGGCGCTTCATGCCGCCATGTTCCGGATCGCGACGGGGAAAACGCGAAATATCGCGTTTTCTCGCGCGAGTTTGGCGCGACGTCGCGCCAAACTCGCGTGAGAAAATGCGATATTTCGCGTTTTCCCCGTCGCGATCCGGAACATGGCGGCATGAAGCGCCTTCCGGTTAGTCGTCTGGAATCGGCCTATGTTGGCATGCTGAGAGGAGGTGTTCCTAGGACAACAGAGAGTTCTGCCTTTTTTAGACCTGAAGGAGCAGTTTTAAACAGCCCAGTTGCCCCTGTTGCCCCCATAAAAACCTAAGCAAACTTGTTCAAGCTTACTGGGACCCCATTAAAGCAGGGGGCAGGGGGAGGAGACCTAAATCTACACTTTTCTTTATCTCATTCACACATGCAGAAACACCATGTCACGCACCCTTCCTCCTGGCTTGCTTTCTGAACCTCTAATTTGTGCCTTGGGTTGAAATTAAATGTGCAGTAGCTGCCACCACCAACAGGAATCCTCTGTACTCCCCCCTTACCCCTCCCCCATCTCCAGCCACTCTGGGGTTCAAGAATCAGAGTGTGGAAGAGAAAGACAAGTGTGAAGCTGGTTCCTCCTCCCCTCTCCAGCTGGGTAATTCAGTTCACTAATTCAACTCAATTCACTAATCTGTCTTTGTCTGATCAGAAGTGTCCATTAGAAGTCATGATGATAGTAAAGATTTTTTAAAAACCCTTTAACAGCTAAGCCTACCATTCTACTGTAAGGTGAGACACCTCCCCCCAACAACCAAGTTTATGGTTGTTGGCTATATTGGTATGTTGACATGGTCCCCAGGTGGTGGTGGTGTGATTGTATTAAATGGCAGGAGCTGCCAGGGAAAATTGCAACTGTTCATTAAAAAATGGAGAAGCCAAAGAAGTGGAGCATGGAAGCAGCTGGATGTGGGCAGGACCTTTAAAAGTGCAGTATATTGTACAGGTTCCCCCGAAAAATGTTCAAGGGTGTGCCTTCCAGAAACATAGGTGCAAAGGTGGTATGAAAAAACACTGGGGAAAGTTGGAAGGAAATCAGCAAGGCAACAATTGGCAAAAAATACTGTATATAAAGGGGGAGGGGAATGACTGATAGTTAAAAAGTCCAGTTGTGTCTGAACTGGGTCCTGTCTGGACTTTGCCTGTCTCACAATACAAACATTCCCTATCAATACCAACCCCTTTTACCTGCTTACCTGGATACAAGATTAGCTCATAGCTAATGTCCACAGGAGAACTCTGTTAATTTCTATATGCTGTCACAATTTGCTCACCACACTGATGCTAATAAATAATCTTGGGAAATGAAGGTTTCGAATTTCCAATGTAATGGAATGCTCATGTCAACATCTAGGGACAACAGTCACCATAGGAACCTCCCCCCCCCCCAATTTTTAGTGACCCTGGATAGAAAGATAGGAGTGTGCAATTTTTAAAAATAGCATTTTCTGGATTATCAGGAATCTGATAAACAGCAGTATTTAGGTACAAAAAATACCAGTTTTGTATTTTCTCTCCACCCCCACCCCCAGTATTCTGAAAATAACCAGGTCCGTTTTTAACTATGGGGGAATTTTTCTGGGTGGCTGGAGGGGCTATTTTTCATGCAAACTACACCAAAATTACAGCAGAGTGAGGGCCTGTTTTCTAAAAATCCACCAAGTTTCAAGAAGATGGTACCAAGGGGTCCAGTTCTACAGACCCCTGAACAAGACTCCCCCAGCTGCTCTCCATTGTGTCCTGTGGGCAGAGGAGAGAAATCTCATGTTTTCTTCAGAACAAAGAAGCCTTAGGCAGACATACAAGAGCGACCACTGACCCAAAGCCTCCCAAAAAGAACTAACCAAGCACAAGACAACTGGAGACTCCCAGCAAAACCAACCTGGCAGAAGGCATGCCGCAACCTGGGTTTTATTTTGGTTTTTGTTTGTTTTTGCTTTTCATGAGTCTCCCTGGCCAAGGGTGGGTGGGAAGGGTAGCTGAACTGTCTGTCCATTCACATAATGGTCTATGGCCATTTGGTCTATTACAGAATTACAGTGTTTGGACTGAAAGTTCAGCTTTCCCTAATATCCACCTGTGAGAGTCACCTCCCTGTGAAAACCTGTGACTGACAAACAAACAAACAAACAAACAAACAAACAAACAAACAAACAAACAAACAAACAAACAAACAAACAAACAAACAAACAACTCAAGCTGCAGCTTGCCCTCTGCCATATTGGTTTTGCAGAGATTGTCTGGCTGTGTTGGGCATTGTCAGTTTGGGGGGGGGATGCTTTGGGTCAATGATTGCTTGTGTGTATTTGGCTAACACTGTTTTGTTCTGAAGAAGGCATGGGATCCTCCCCCAGCATACAATGCAGAGTAGCTGAGGGGACCTTATTGAGGGGCCTGTAGAATGGAACCTCTTTATCCAGTTTTCTTGAAACTTTGGGATGGAGCTTTTGAAGACAGGCAGCCCTCACTCCCACACAAGTTTGATCTCAATTGCTCCAAAACCAGCCCCTCCACCTCCCTGGAAAGATTCTCCCATAGGGAATAATGGATCCAGTTAATTCCAAATATTTTCTGAATTAACTGGGAAGCCAATATCAGTCTATCTGAGAATCCTAGATTTGATTGAGATTCCTGAATATAATACCAAAAAGGTATTTTGGGGGGTATATTTTCAGATTGGATATACCGAATCACACACCCTATATAGTGATGCTTGTTTGCAGGAAGACCTAAGGAAACATGCAAAGATACCTAAGCAGCTACTTCTTGCCAAGTCCAGTGGGCTTGGGAAGGTGTAACTGTGTTTAGTATTGCACTGTAAATGCTCCGTCCTGACTCCAATGCCAGGTTTAGAGTTTTCCTACGCGTTTACTACAGCCTCTGGGCTTAGGACCAGTGGTGAAGACGATGAGAGATGTGTAGGGCATAGAGGGAGAGTCACCAGTCATTTTGAGATCTACTGAATCAGCTTTGTACCCAAACCCTGCTTTGATTTTGAAAATGTAATAACTTTCAGTCTCCTGGTGCTTATCAAAATGACAGCTTGGAGCTCAGCTGCCATGGCATTTCTCAGAATCAAATTACCCCAAAGGTCAGCATAATTACCATTCATTTTAAAGAAAGGAAAACAGCAATGAGAAACTTAAAACTTCCCTTGCTATAAGATGTAATCTATGCTCGTACATACATTTTAAGCCTGCAGACAGGGTTTGTTCTTTTCAATATATAATACGCTGCAGTGGCCTATCTTTTGGGATGCAGTAATAATAGCTGCAATAATAACAATAACAATAAGTACTGTACATGCTAGCCTCATCCACCCATGGAATCTGTTGTCAGCACCTTTATTATTTTCCAAGATTCACAGAGCAATCCTAAATAAACGTACACCTTTTGAAGTCCATTGGTGGACTTCAGTACCAACAACTCTGCTTCTCAGAATATTACTACAATATTAAGCGATGCTGAACTTGTTAAAGTTTGGGGTTTTGGAGTGTGTTGCTGTTTTCTCAGCTGCTCAGATTCACCTTCATATGCCAGGGATAGCTCTTCTGAGAAATCTTAGCCCCTACAAACAATCTTTCTAATCCTCATGAATGCTATGTGCATTAAGCTCCAGTGACTCAAGTTCTCTTAAGAGTGTTTAGTTGCATACCTAAGATAAATCTTGGAACACACTGATCTAGGCACTCTAAATCGTCATCGTTTGAACAGAGGTGATACTTCTGTTTTCTCCAAGAAGTCACCTTGACCACCATTCTGTCCTACCATATGTTCATCCTACAAAGGTCAGGCATATTGTTTAGCCTAACTTTTAGAAGAGACTTGTAGCCTTTGAGCATGACTATATCAAGAACAGACTTGAATCTTGTATTAAATCATATCGGAAGGACAGATCTCATTTGATCACAAATTGGGCTTTACCTAGTTAACCATGGTTAGGAAGTGCCAGCCAGGGAATGTGATGACTTTATGACATTTTGGCTTGTTGTTTGCAATGCCTAAGGCTAAGTAACATCGTATAAATTATTTAACTACATTGTAGTAATACTGCAAGGATATGGCAGCTCCATATGTTATCAGTTCCTCAAGATGATACAAATTGCATTACAGATGCCTCAACATTGACCTGTATTATGTGCCAAGACTAAATGCCCTTTGAGTATTATCCTACTCTTGAGAGATGGCCCATTGCATTGTCTTCTTGATCTCTATTCAGATGAAAGTGGAAAAGACAAAGGACTGGCATTCTGGCAGAACAATGACTACTAAGCAACCAGAACAATTTCTCACGTGAAATGAATTGTGGATGAGACTTGCATCAAAAGGATTAGAATTAATATCATAAAATGATCATGGCAAAAAAAAAAACTTCTAGGGATTAAGAACAACCCTGCTCCAGAATTATATTTTTCCTAAACAAACTTTCAAAACTTTAGTGATTGCAAGTGGAAATCAGCTGGGGAAGTTTAATTCCTTCATGCGCTGTCTCTGCTGCTCTCTTTATTTTTCAAATATTTTTTCCCTGCTGATTCCCTTGTTAGATGCCCTTGGCATTTGCTAATTGGGGTCAACACAGTTTATAAATAACCCATTTTACCACATTTTAAAATTGTGTCATAAAATGAACTTTATCAAGAACAATGTAAGAGTTTTCTTTCCTGTTCTGTTTTACTTCTCCTTAGAAACCCAAGGATTCTTCTTTTAGCCTTGGCCTTCTGAGCTATCTATAAATGATAATAATAAGTAGTTATGACCAGGCCAGAGGATCTAAAGAGAAGAGCTTTCCCCCCTGCAGAAATGTGCTTGAGCTAGGCATGCACACTTACCACAGATGGCACACCACTCAAATAGTATCTGTTAGTCCCTCTTCCAAAAAAAGAAGTAAATGAAGCAAGAGGCCACTCTGCTTGCTGCAGCCAAGTGGCAGAAATGCTGAGCTGGAAGGAGAGTATGCTGCACCCACTGGAAATTTACCCATGACAATGGACTTTCACTTGTGGGACATAAGGATTTTGCATTTTCAATGATATCACAGTTTGACTCTCATTCTCCACTGCTGCTGTCCCTCTCAGTATCATGCTCCCTATGCAAACACACACATGAGCAAGCAGACAGAGTGCAAACAAAATACATAAGGCACTAATTCATCTTAGGAAGCATGTGAGTAGCTGGAACTATGCAGGTTAATCTGGTAATTTTTGCCTATCATAAACAAGTGTTTTCTGTAAGTAATAGCATTGAAACTGATTACTAGCTCAGAGGCCATGGCTAATTATTGTCTACAGGCCTCATGAGAAGAACATTGAGTCTTCTGTAGGATAAAAAACACAGAAGGCTTGGTCTGCTATTGCCAGTTCCCCCTTACTCTTTGGCAAGAGAGACAAGAGAAACCATTTCTGCTAGTCTGGCATGCCGGAACTGTTCTCTGTGTCCCTCTACTCCCATCCCAATAGAACTTGCTGTTTTCTAACAGGCACTGATTATCTTCTTATAAGACCTCCCATGTAAACACAGTAATTGAGTGTGGTGACCTTGACTGCATGCCAAAACTTGCCCAGACATCCATCTTCTTGCCTTCAGGCAATGTGATAGACCTCTGAAGTGGTCCAGATGCATGGGAAAAAACATAAACTTTTCTTGAGAAAAATATACATGTCAGATTATAATTCAACTGTGACATTCAGAAAAGGAAACTTAATCTGAATGAACTGATTACTTCTAACTTTTTCATCTGGAATCACACTAGAGTGACAAAAATGGATTATCTCAGATTTTACTCTTACTTTATTCCTATTTTATAATGGTTTATTAAGTACAACAGAATGTTCAGATGGTGGATTGGCTTTTCATCTGCTAAAACAGATAGCAGAAGCCCTGAAGTACTCTGCTAGCAATTCATTGGTGTGCCTGGAGAAGGTGGATTTAATGCCTTCTAAGTATTTGAAAATGCCTTGAAACTTACATGTTTGTATGTTATATGCTGTCAAGTAGCTTTCAATTTATGGTAATCCTAGGACGAATACCCTCCAAAACATCCTATCATTGACAGCCTTGCTCAGGTCTTGCAAACTCAGTTAAGAGCCTAGAGGTTATACTATATCCAGCATTATTACTAGAAAAACAAGTTAAGGCAGTGGCAAAAAATGCTTTCTACAACCTCACTCTAGCCTGGAAGATGGTTTCTTATCTTGACACTGCTGACTTGGCCACTTGGATCCATGCTATGGTAACATCAAGTCTTGACTATTGTAATGCTCTATACGTTGGCCTCCCATCTAAGTTAATGAGGAGGCTCCAATTAGTGCAAAATGCTGCAGTTCGATCGTTATCAGGAGCAAGCAGGAGCATGAACATCACTCCCGTCCTACAGTCACTTCACTGGCTACCCATCATTTACCAGGCTCAGTTCAAGGTATTAGTTATTACATACGTGTATGCCATTAAAGGTATTTGAATTGAATTGAAGTTATTACATACAAAGTTCTTCACGGCTTTGGTCCAGCATACCTATTGGACCGCCTCCCTCCCTATGTTCCTCCATGGCAGCTTCGCTCATGTGAACAGGGTCTCCTGCAGGTGCCAGGCTGCACGCAGGTGAAGTCAGCAGCAGCCCGTACAAGGGCTTTCTCTGTGTTGGCCCCTATCCTGTGGAATGACCTGCTGAGGAAGTCAGAAGAGCCCCCACTCTCCTGGCTTTCCGTAAACAATGCAAAACCGAACTATTCAAAAAGGCTTTTTACTCAAATGGGAGGGCTGTATTGTAGGGATGGGGTTTCAGATGCTTCACTAATGAGTTGGGGTTCATAGACTTCATCACTATTTTTGCCTTATATATTATCTGCTGCTTTAAATATGTACTCCTATGTACAACCAGTGCTCCATGTTGTCTAATGTTAGTCCTAGAACTGATTATGTTTTGCTCCAGTATTTTTTCTACTCTGTCTTGGATCCTTGCTAATGCTAACTCTTTTAAACTTGTATCTGTTTACCTTATGGTATTGTATTGAAATGTACTTGATATTGTATTATTAACCTCATACTGTGTAATCCGCCTTGAGTCTCAGTGAGAAAGGCAAACTATAAATGATGTAAATAAATAAATAAATAAAAACTGAAGGCCCTGGCTTCCTTTATTGAGTCAAGCCATCTCAAGTTGGTTCTTCTCTTTTCCTACTGCCTTCAAATTTCCTAGTATTAATGTCTTTTCTAGTGAGTCTTGTCTTCTCATGATGTGACCAAAGTAAAATAGGCTCAGTTTTTATCACTTTAGCTTCCAGGGAGAATTCAAGCTTGATTTGATCTTCTAGAACCCACTTATTTGTCTTTTTGGCAATCCATGGTATCTATAAAACTCTTCCAACACCTCATTTCAAATGACTTAATATTCCTGTCAGCTTTCTTCTTGTCCAGTTTTCACAGCCATACATAGTAATGGGGAATTCCATAGTATGTATTGTCTGATCTTGGTCCCCAGTGACACATCCTTATCCCTAAAGCTCTTTTCTAGTTCATCATGTGATGTGCCCAGTTTATGATAATGCATTTCTCTTTCTTTGTAACATTTCTTTGTTTGAAAAAATGCTTCTCACATACAACACCAGAGGTTGCAATTTCATATTCTGTCCCGATGAAGGGACACAGAGTTTCTATATACAAGATAAATCAAACGTACAATATAGTTAGATAAACAAGTGAACTCAGAGTTCATAATCTGAGCTCAAGAGATAATAAAGTTGAGTGGCTTATCTCTACCTTTACATTAGATGTTTTTCAAAGTTCCTTTGTAAAAGTATGTCAGTTATAGTCCACCTTCCTTACTAAGACTCAAGGCAGATTTCATAGAGTGAGATTAGCACAGTCAATATCAGGAACATTTCAACAAACAAGGCCCTTTAGAATAATTCAGTTTTTCATCGTTTGTGGAAAGCCAGGAGAATGAGGGCTCTCCTGACCTCCTCAGGCAGGCCATTCCATAGGACAGGGGTCACCACAGAGAATGCACATGTATGGGCAGCTACTGATTTCAGCCATTTGCAGGGGGGCACCTGCAGGAGACCCTGATCAGTAGAGCGAAGCTGCCATAGGAGAGAGGCAGTCCCATAGGTATGCTGGACCGAGGCTGTGAAGAGCCTTGTAAGTGATAGCTAATCCATTGAACTGAGCCCGGTAACGGATAGGACGTAACTGCCCTTCCAACTCTTAATTGCTTTCTGATTTCTTGGTGCAGTCTCCCTTTTGGTTGATGATTGAGCCAAGGCATAGAAAATCTTTAACATTTTCTCTTTCTTGTTAACCTTAAAAATGTAGTAATTCCTCAGTAGTCACTATTTTTGTCTTCTTGATGTTCAGCTATAATCCTGCTTTGGCACTTCTTTAACCTTCATTCATTTTTCATTAATTCTATTTTTGTCCACTGTCCCCATGGTGGGCTTAGAACGGAGTAACAACCAGTTTAAAAACACATTAAAATACATAAAATAGTTCATACAATAATAAAACTCAGTTTATACAATAGTAAGACTCAAGATGGCGGTCCCCAAAATATACCCTGCCCCATTAACATTCAAAGGGTGGAAGGTGGAGAGAGCAACTAGTCTCACTGATGGAAAGCTCGGAGGGGGTCACAATACCCTCCACCCCCGGACAGGAGGCTGGCAGGGAGGCTTACCTACATCCCAGCCTCAGCCATATGCCCAACAGAACAACTCCATCTTACAGGCCTGACAAAAGGATAGAATGTCTGGTTGGGCCCGAGTTTCCTCAGACAGTGTTCCACCAGGTCAGAGCCAGAACTGAAAAGGTCCTGGCTCCAGTTGAGGCCAGGCAAGCCTCCCAGTGGCCAGGGATCACCAGTAGATTTTTTCCAGCTGATCGAAGCACTCTCCAGGGTACATGTGAGAGGTGGTCCCATAGATATGCTGGTCCCAGTCTGCTAAGGGCCTTATAGGATAAAACCAAAACCTTGAACCTCATTTGGAATTCTACGGGGAGCCAGTGCAGCTGTTGTAAGACAGCTGCACTGTCTTACATGTGCCCTAAATTGAATACCCACAAGAACATGTGCAGCTGCATTCTGAACCTGCTATAATTTCTGGATCAGACCCAAGGGAAGCTCTGCACAGAGCAAGTTACAGTAATCTAGTTTGGAAGCGACCATTGCTTGGATCACTGTCTTTAGGTGATGGGCTGAAAGGTACGGAGCAAGCTGCCTGGCCTGTCATGGATGGAAGAAGGCAGACCTGGAAACCGCTGTGATCTGTGCCTCCATTGATAAGGAGGCATCTAGTATCACTCTCAAACTCCTAAACGTCAAAGCGGGTGCAAGAAGTACCCCATCGAGGGTCAGGAGCTGGATCCCAGACCCCAATGACCCATGAGGACCTCCGACTTTGGGGGATTCAGTTTCAGTCAACTCTGCTTCAACCATCCAGACACAGCCTCCAAGGCTTTAGCTAGCACTTCTGGGGCAGAGTCGGGCCAATCATCCATCAATAGATACAATTGGGTGTCATCCGCATACTGGTGACAACCTAGTCCAAAACTTCACACCAGCTGGGCAAGGGGGTGCATATAAATGTTAACATTGGGGAGAGTATCACCCCCTGAGGGATGCCGCACACCAATGGTTGTTGCGATGACAACTTCTCCCTTAGCACTACTCTCTGTCCCCGACCATGTCATCAGTAGTCACTTCAAGTTTTCATTGTTTTCTGCCAGTAATGTGATGCCATCTGCATATCTTGAGATGTTCCTTCCACCAATTTTCACTCTACCTTAATCTAAATCTAATCTAGTTTTCCTTGTGATGTGCTCTGTATATTGAACCGACAGGAAGATACTATGCATCATTGTCTAAAACCTTGTTCAATTGAACTTAGTAGTACAAACCTAGTATTTACATGGAGTTTAAATTCTTCAGGAACATCCTTTAGGTTATATTTTGGCACTATTATTCTTTTAGTATTTCTGTTCACCATTATTCGAATGTTTGATATTAACAATTTGTGGTTTGTATCACAGTCAGTTCGTTGTCTTGTTGTAGCAGAAAGACTAGAGCTTCTCTATCCTGCTTCCAATTATGTAATTTATTTGAGTCCTTTATTGGCCATTCTTTGATTTCCACGTATACAGTTGTCTATTCTGTTGTCTCAAGCATGTGTTAACAATGAACAAATTGTTGGCTTCACAAAATTCTATGAGTCACTCTCCTGTTTCATTTCATGATCCTAGTCCAAAGTATCCAACAATATTTAATTTTGCTTTGTTTCCTACTTTTGCATTTCAGTCACCTATGATTATCAGCAGAACTTATTTAAGTGTAAGTTCAATTTCTTTCTGGATACTTGCCTATAAACTTTAATTTCTTTCTCTTCATCATCTGTAGTTGGGGCATAAACTTGAATGGTGCTTATGTTGATAGGCTTTCCATGAAGTCTGATTGACATTATTTGGTCAGCCTGTTCATTATAGCTCCTGATTGCTTCTGCTACATCTCACCTCACAGGACAACACAGTTTCTTTAGAGTTTGTCATTCCCAGACTGAAAAGATCCTAATCCAGACCACTTTTGTTCACTCACACCCAGGATAACTATGTTTAAACATTCCATTTCTCATTTTACGGTTTTGAGCTTACTTGGTTTCATATTTCTTAGGGCCAAGCTACAAGTGACGAATGACACTTGAACAGCAAGTGTATTTCTCCCTGTTCACTTGCGCTCCACTCAATCCACTTGCCATTCAAGTGTCATTCGTCACTTGTAGCTTGGCCCTCACATTACATGTTCCTATTAGATGTATTGCAAAGCTTTGGACTTTCTTTTTGCATCTATTCACATTCACAACTGGACATCCTTTCAGCTTTAATCCAGTCCCATCATGAAGAACAGTGCTATTCGTACTTTTCCTCTGCTTGAAACTTATACCCAGAAGATGTAGCAAAATTCCTAAGAGGGAGAGTAACACGTAAATATTTGCCAAGGGATTTGGAGCCTTTAATGAAAGGCTGCCTGGGTTTTAAATGGTATATGACTCAACCAAAGGATGTAAGGATGACACAGAAAACACTAGTGACATTCTGTGATCTTATCTGAGTAAGGTCAGGATGAATCCCTGTAATGGTACTGACATCTTTGAAACTCTACCTCAGATCGGCAATTGTTTCAGAGACACGAGTTGACAGGAACCACGTGTACTGTTCAATGTATAACGATACCCTCAGGAGCTCCCCCCCCTGGCAATCATACTTAACTGTGCACATTCTAGCTTGATGCTGTGAACATATTTTGTCTTTCATCTGGTTCTGAATTTCCCTGTGAGGTGGCAGGCTATAGAGGATTCCTTTGTTATTGTTATGACCCCTCTTTCAAATATCAGTGGCAACTTTCCTATATGAATCACGAATCTTTAATTCTGAGGTTTATGAGGCATTTTGGTTTTGTTTTTTAAAAGTTTTTTTTATATAGGAAAGTATGATATATCTGCTTGCATTAGCTCAGTTCCCCAGCAACAGTATCATACTGGTAAGCCAGAGATTTCCAAAATTATGAGTAAAACCCAAAAAAATGGGTTCTGATTTTAAAGAACTAAACTCCTCAGTTGTTTTGTCAGATTTTTCTTCACATTAAGATAGCTAATCACTTATTATTTTATAAAAATGTTTCATGATTCTTCATAGTGCAGAAACTGCTATAGCAACAGATGCCTTGCTTGTTAAAAAATGCATAGGCAAGGTATATTCTGGGGATACAAGCTTCTGAAAATCTTTCATGTCCATTCAGTCATGTTAGCTATGTGGCACTGAACCACAGCTTTCCGACTCTCTCAAAAACAGTCCAATATTTCTCAATCATTTTAACATCATTAATGCAAACGTACAAGCAAACAAAACATAAGTGGAGGAATTTTCAGAAAGAAAAAAAACCACCAGTACTTCCAACTCTTAACAACGTAGATATAGCTATAATATAGATACAGAAATAGGTCATATTATATATATAATCTTTTCCTTTATATGTATTTGTCATACTGTACAAGTTCTGCACACAGGACTGAGGATGCTGCTTTCTCACAGTATCCTGTATTAGTAGGGCAAGATTACATGTGTACACTTGTACACTGAAGCCATTTTCACAAGTTTCAGTGAACGTATGTAACATGTACAGTGTACAATTGTTTGTTTTCTTTACCATGCACTGAGTAATTCTCACATTCAGCTGAATGTGAGAATTGATCCACATTTATCTAAGTACCGGTCCATGGTTCCATTTGTCAAGAGAGTAGGCATATTGGTTATTTCTTACAAACAGGTGTGCAGACATATATGCAGATTGTATGTGTGTTCACTGTAACATGTGAAGTACAATACAAAGCTCTATTGAGACATATCACTGAATGCATGGAGGTCAGAAGTAGGGCCATGTACATTCAACGTTTGTGCATAGGAACGCCTAAAGAGCACTTCTGTATAATCAGGATTAAGCATTTGGGGACTTCAAGCATTCACTTGAAATTGGTGCATAATGGGACTTGATGGATTCAGCTAGCTTTTCAGCTATTCAAAAAGGAACAGGTGTCCCCTTAGATTACCCAAAAATGTTATACTGGGGATCATGGGACTTGCGTGGACAAGAGTTATGTAGGACAGGGGCTCTGATAAGAATGGAAATTGGGCAGGATTGAGTGAAAAAAGTGGCTGGATCCAACTTAGGGTGGCCAGGTTGCCTGCTTTGGTGGGCAACCTCCAACCCTCTGACCTTGCTCTCCCTCCCAATAGAGTGGAAGAGGAAAATGGTGGGGCCAAAATGGTATCCTGCAATACTGCAACAACTCTTTTGGCTGTGTAATCAAAACTGATGTCACTATGTCATTTCTAAAGCACCCTGCAATACCACCCTTCTGGTTATACAGCTGGAAGTGACGTTGCAGTGGCACATGATGCCATTCTGGTAAATCTCAACACCTCTCCCCCTCCCACAAAGTCTCTTGGGTCCCAAATGTCCTATGAAAAGCAATTTTGCACTATTTTGAGTTTGGACCTGTTCCTTTACGAACATTCAATGCTAATTGATAAATTTCATAGTAATAGAGAGAAACAGCTTAAGAAAGCGCTGTTCTTAAACTGGAGAAAGAGTAATCAAACTTGTGATGTGTTGAAAATGCTAGATCAAAATACAGATCTGAAACATTATCTTTTCTTTATCTGAGGACAAAACATAGCCCAAGGCTGAGAAACCACTCTGGCACAACATGTTTCAAACTGTCTTCTGCAGATAGCTAGATTTCCTTAGAAGTTCATTAGGGGCCTTAAACAACATGTTAGTAGTGGGAGACAGGTTTTTCCTGAAGGATAGCTTGCCCTCCATTATAAACTTGGTCCTGCAATGTACAGATGGGTACCTCATCAGTGTATGTGGCCCAATATTGATGCCAACAGACTAGGCCAGTATCTCACATTAACTGAACATGCAACCTAACCTGCTTCACGGAGCCTGCCATATAACAAAGGATTCCTGGACCAACAAATACAGAAATAAAGGATTCACTGACATCTGGAAAGCATAATTGTAGGGCACATGCATGTACAGAAGCATACAAATTAACATTAGTAAAATGATGGGTCAAAATTCTGGTGCGGAAAACTTATGAGACACAGTGGAAAATTTATACATGCCCACTAAGCAGGCTTCCCTTAAGGAGTGCAATGAGTAGGAGATTGACTTCCATGGCCTACCTCTCTTGGCCAGGGTTCAGACATGGAAGGACTTAACAGCCTCCCTTTCTTCCTCGCCCCTCTTGCTTCTAGTTCATCAAGAATATCTTCTTCAGTCTCCTATCTTGGTCCTTTCAATACTATCAACAAATCATACAGACTCTTTGCCCTTTTCTCTGGTCCTGGAAGACATCAGTGGCTTCCTCAGGAAGCCAAAGCTGTTGCCATGCTCCAATTCAGACATTTCTGCTGCTGGCAGCTTTATTAGACCAGCCATCATGGCATATGGCATGGCCTGGTGGCAGCATAACCCTTTCTCTCTTATACGTGGTGGTGGTCCAAACAGGGTAAAAATGTATCCTTCTCTTGCTAGTGTTGGAATATCTGATCCTTTGGCAACCAGCGAGCAGGGAGGTCTCAGGCACTTTCCCATCTTAAATATTACCCAGTTAATGTTAGCGATGATACTTGGTGGACAGGCAATTGGGAGATATTTGCTCAAGCAGAAAAGCTGCCTCTTTGAAAAGGCACAGAGTACAAAGGACTGGACTGGAGTGAAGAGCGCTGTACATTTTGTCATGATCTTACATGAGCCACATTTTCCATGTCCCTCATGCAAGAAACTGAAGTAGCGAACATGTTTAATGTGGCAATAATCCAGAGGATGAAACAAGCCAAAGAACACTCAGGCAGCCTTCCAGCAGAATGGTTTGAAGTTAAAAGTGAATGTGTACTCAAACTTTAAGGAGGAACAAGAAAAGAGAATTCAGAAGAGATTTAAAAAAAATAAAAATCAATGAGTAACTAATGGCCTAGTTCTCACAAGCCACAGACAGGTTAAATATCACTGCCCCCCCCCACTCCCATTCCCCCCATTTGGCTCCCAGAGGACCTGGCAATCCTGGAGGGAGGACGGGCTTGCCAGGCCTCCTCATATGGTGGGAAGGGTTGCCAAGCTGCAGGGGTGGGTGGGGGGCATGGCAGTTTCCCAGAATTACAGATAACAGAGACAAGTTCCCTTGGAGAAAATGTCTAATTTGGATGGTATGGCATTATTCTTCATTGGGGCCACTCCCTCCTCAAACCTTGCCCTCCCCATGCTCCACTTGCAAATCTCCAGGAGTCTCCCAACACAGTAGGCAACCCTAATGCTGGGAGACATCCTGCAGGATAGCACCATTGCCGATTGTTGCTCCAAACAGCAGTGGGTTTGCCATAGAGTTTCTGGAGAGTCCTCTGAGCAGTCACAGGTTTTACAATAGAGTTTCTGACAATTCCTAGAGCTACCCTTTGTTATTTCCTGATTTTGCCCAGAAATGACACGGTGACTTTGGTGACATTGCAGGTGTTGCACCTCCCTCTCCCTTATTTCACTGCATTCTGTGATTTCAATATTCAATCCCAGCTATGCTACAATACTGGAAAGGATGTGGGCCAGGAGAAAAGAGCAGAAAGTGTTAGAGGTCCCCCCCTGGCAGTATTCACACTTGCCCACTGGTTGCTGGTGACCAGTGGGAAGTTCTAAGCCACCCAATGATTGCCTATAACTGGCAGGCATCCCAGGAACAAGTGCGATGCTCACACTTCCAGCAAGTGTGACAACATCACTTCCAGACGTGACATCATTGCTCCAGTGCAGGAGTACTCCTGTTCTTCTCTTTGGGCTGATTTTGGAGCACTCTCATGGCTGGCACAATGATGTCACTTCCAGAAGTGACGTCATCACACAGAGACTGGGATGAAGGTAAAGAGAGAAACAGCACACACACCCAGCTGGTGAACCCAGGAGACCTGGCAGCATTAGCTAGAGATCTCTAAGGTATAGTGGGATTGGTTTTAGCTCCCCTTGATCATACTTTGTTTAATTTAAAAAAAATTAACCCCAAGGTCTGCTTTATTTGTAAATTTGTAGACATATATGAATGCACCTCAACCCCAAATATCATGTCTAGCTTGACTTGTAGAAGTCCTCCTGTTCAGTGAATGGAAACTGTGCAGCACTGGGCCCAAAGAAATTGTTTTTGGAAATAGGCAGAGAGCCATAGACCATAAATCAATCTCAGTGCACTCTTTGAAGTAGTCTCATTTTCTCCAGCTGGACATGTCCAACTAGCATGGTTGGGAGATTGGAGTTGAGGACTGCTATTTTCAAAAGCTAGTATAATTGCCAGATTTGCTAGATACAGTAATCATGTACAAAAATGTTATAAATGATTGTTAACATGTGGTAATTTTTCAGAGACCTTATCCATTTCAATGAAGTATAGCATATATATCATTTTTCAATGTAACATATGTATCCATGTTGTCCTTTTCCGTGGTTTCTGAAATTATAACTCATGAAATACAATGATAGTTTTTACTTTCATCAAAATTGTAGCCCCGTGAGGGTGTCTGACAACCGTCTGCCTTTTGCAGATGGATGGATGATCTTCGTCATGTCTTGTTGCACCATCACAGACACATACTGGATCTAATTACACGTTTTAAATTTGTCTTCCCCAAGGACTTTTAGTTAGGCATCAGCATCACTGTAAGCTCAATTCTCAAGCAGCTAAGGACCAAGGTGTGCAGGGAGAAGGAGATTCCACCTTCTCCCATGACATTTTCCCAACATGATCCCATGGGAGCATGATTGCCCAATTGATATATACACATGTACATATGCAGCCCCTAAAGAGCCAAAGAGGATATAGCAAACAAGTAGCACATGTTCTTTATTTAAGAGTCCACATTTAAGGTTGTTGCTTCTTCTTTTTCATAATATAGATGTTCTGTCCATGGGGACAGCATGTGAATGACCTGGAATTTAGTTAATAATCTGGTGCAGTTTTAAGCAGCCGGTGCAATTTACATTGACATAGAGCTACTGTGAATGTTTATAAGGTTTATAGAGTTACTGCAAATGTTACAAGGTTTGAAGTTCAACTTAAAGCCTTGCGATTTCTCATGCATCCTGTTGTTAATTTTTGAACTGCTCATTTAAAACTATGTGTGCTGAGAACTTTGCAGCAAACACGATCACCAGGTGAATGTACCAGGTTGGGCCCTACATGCAAGATGAGCCTTAGTTTGTCCTCTTCTTTACTATTTGCTGCTGCGTTCGAACACCTAGAGGGGCAACTTTGGTAGATAAGTTTCATTCCATTGCTTCTGCAATGATTCTGCATAGTTCTTTGTTAACAACTATTTTTGCAAAGATGTGGGTGGATAACTACAGTTCTCAAGAGGCTGTACAAGAACATGAATTCATGAATTGCTGTAGCTCCAGACAGTTCAACAGATAGACTCAAACATTGAATCAGTAAGAAAAAAAGATTTCCCCCCAAGTAATTCTTTATTTCTCTGTGATCATAATCATTGTTTTGGATGGTGGTATGCAGTGGGGAGCATTAATGCTTTTCTGTATGTGTGCAAATGTAGCAGTTACTGTTTTGGACAGGTTCAAGCTGTTCATGTGCAAGACAAACTACTCAGCAAACATTCGGCTTCCATAGTAACACAAGGTGAGCCAGACTATCAAGTGCTCTGGCATGTCTGATTGAAACTTGCTAGTCGCTGAAGAATCTTGGCTGACATCAAAGGTTAATTGTGGTATAACACTGATACACATCCTATAACTTCTTGGCAGATGTGCTGTGAACATGTGTGAGAAAGGAAGATCAAATTGATTATTCACATAATCTATTATAGGGACAATCCTCTGTACATCACAAAGTGATCTGAAGAGTTTTTTTCTCCAAATAAAACTTCATACTATAAAAGCAGGCAACGTTCTTGTACTGAACATAACACCTGGCCATTTTCAGGCTTTGCAGGTAAAGACAATGCTTTGAGAGTATTCCCTGCCATGGAATTCATCAGGATTTGAAAAAAAACCCCTGATTTGTGATCAGTAACTGCATCAAACTTGATAAAGTTGGGTGACTGGCATGTGCCAAAAGGGAGTTTTGCTTTGTATGACAGCTTCAAATTAAATGCCCTATGCTTGCTACTTTGCACTCTGGTGCCACTGTGCTGTGCAGGTTCAAAGATGCTGCCATGATTTCTGAATATATCTTTACAAAGACAGAAAGACAAAGCTAACCTGGGTGGGGTAGAAAGACAGGGATATACACAATGAATGAAACACAGGAACTTTGCCCACTTGAAGCAGATGGAGCTAATTTGGCAAGGATTTGTGGAACCACATTTGCCATCCGCCTGCACAAGAAATGCAAGCTCAATTATGTTCATAAATTATTTTCCCCATCTCACCAATGCCAAACAGGAGGCTGGGGAATGTGGCCAAGGAGCAGCAGCAGTGATTGAAGTACAAAACAGGAAAGAGCAGGGCGATGAATTGTGCCAAGTGGAGATGTGGGTATCTCAGTACACTTACTGAAAACCTGCTGCTTCTGAGACTTGCCACGTCAGGCACAATACCAGGAGCAACAGGTCATAATCTAGAAAAAGATCAGGTCTTTTCATCCTATTGAGGAAAAAAAACTTAATCATGTGCTCTACTTTTCCTCTGTGATCAATGAGACCTAAAAGAGTTGAACCTTGGACTGAATTGTGCACATACGGCTTAGGAGAAGGGTGGAGAAGGAATCACTTGAAATGGTAAGCAGAGAAAAGGGCAGGTTCAAATGGCTGGAAAAGTGTTAAGGATAAGATATCGAAGCTGCAAGACTCACCTCACCCAATTGGTGGCCTTAGGTAAGCTGCTATATTCCTAGGCAAGCCTCAGCCTCAACCTGCAGTGTTCTAATAGTATAATAATAGAAGATAAGTAGGTACTCACAAGAACTCATGAGGAATGATCATCCCATTCTTCCCACCTGTTTCCTCAGCTCCACACCACCATTTCTGTTTCTCTCTCTCCCTCCCTTCCCCACTCTTTCTCTCTGTCTTCCTCTCTGTCACTCTTCTTCCTTATCTCTTCTAGTCTTTTACTCTGTTCCTCCCCATCTCTAACAATCTTCTTTTCACTCTCTCTGGTGGTTGAGAATGGACAAGCCATGGAACCGGCCTCCTGCCATGGGGGGCTTCCCCTCCCAGGGCCGGATCTAGCGTGCCCGGCGCCGGGGGCAACGCTTGTAGGTCCTCGCGTGCGCGCTCCCAACGCGGCGTGATGATGTCATTTTGGTGACATCATCGCGCCGGCGCCGGAGGCAGCGTGAGGGGCTGGGAAGCCGCCCGCGCCATTCACTTCTCCGCAGGCAAATGGCGCGGTCGCCTTTGCAGCCCCCCAAGCTGTCTTTCGCCTGCCCCATGGGACAGGGGGCGGCCGGCTGCCCCCTCTCCTGCGGGGCAAGCAAATGGCGTGGGCGCCTGCGCTGCCCTTTGCCTGCCCTGCGGGACAGGGTGCGTGGCAAGCTGGCCGCCCCCTGTCCCACGGGGCAAGTGAAAGGCAGCATGGGAGCCTGTGAGGCTGCCCGCGCCATGCACCTGCCCCGTGGGACAGGGGGCGGCCGGCTGCCCCCTCTCCTGCAGGGCAAGCAAATGGCGTGGGCGCCCGCGCTGCCCTTTGTCTGCCCTGCAGGACAGGGGGTGCACTGCAAGCCAGCCTCCCCCTGTCCCGCAGGGCAAGCAAAAGGCAGCGCAGCTGCCCATGCTGCCGCCTGCGCGCTCTGGCAGCTGGGAGCTGCTCCTGGCGCCCCCTCCCTGGCGGCGCCTGGGGGTAGACTACCCCCCTGCCCCCCTAGATCCGGCCCTGCCCCCTCCCATTCTGCTAACATCTAGCCTGGTCCTGTGGATTGTTGTTATTGTTGGGCTGTGCAATATGTGTGCTGCTGCCTTTCAAATCTTGGTTTTACTGGTGTTTATATGTAGTGCTCTACTCTGAGCCTGTTTGCAGGGAGAGCAGGGCCAAATCCACATTACTTCTTTTTTTCCGCGTTTTCCCCGCATTCTCCCCGCAATCTTGAGTGCCGGTCACATTACCTCATTAAACAGACGCATTTCATTCGCATTTCTCCCGAATATGTGGTCACAGTTTTTCAACGGGAGTTTCACGGTGGCCGTGAACAGTCCAATGCACAATTTACGCGGTTTTTTTAAAAACCACCCCCCCTTCCTGTCTCTCCGGCCGTTCCGAGAGTTCCTATTGGCTGATTCAACTTGCAAGTGCTCCGTAGTCTGCAAAAGACTGTTTTTGACTTCATAGCATTGGATTTATTGATTATGCTGTTTCCGAATCAAATCTGGTAGTTTGAAAAATCATTTTGGGGTGAATCCATCATCAGAACGGACTCGCAAAACTTCCTTTTTAACTGTTTTTTATTTTTTTATTTTATATTACTGTAATATCGAAATTACAGTGATCATTCAAAATAAAGAAAACAGTCGCTGCCGAGGGCCGCCCCAGCGGCGGGGCTGGAGGCGCTGGGAAGCCGGCGGGCTCATCGCTCGCCTCCTCTCCCGCCGGGGTCAAGAAGGTGCCCGGCAGACCGAGTCGAAGCCCGGGCGCAGCTGGAGGCTCCCAGCTCAGAGCGGAGAAGGGACTGGCCGAGGCATCCCCGGCTGAGCCGAACGGCAGGGCTTGCGGGGGCTGCCGGGACAGCAAGGGTGGCTTGGCCCGTGGGCTGGCACATCCACGGAGGGGGGCTGAAGACGAACAGGGATTTTAAAAACTGCTGCCGAGAGAAGCGGCGGCGGCGGGCCGGGGATGCCGGCCGAGGAGACAGCCGCGTCCCTCCAAGCCTCTCTCTGCAGTGAGCCAGTGCTGCGCTGCCGGGGGGCGAGGATGCGCCGCGCTGCGAGGCGCCCTCTCCACTGTGGGCACTCCGGCTCAGGCGCTCGCCACGCAGAGGCCCAGCTCGCGGGGCGCCTGCCCCTGCGAGGTCGCCCATCAGCGCGGCGGTCCGCGGGAGGGGAGGGGGCGCAGCCTTCCCCCCTTGGGGTAAACGGCCCTCTGGCCACCAAGCCGGCTTGACCCCGCAGGCGCTGCCGCTCCAGTCTTGGAGAGGGGGGAAGGGGGAGCGGACGGCTGGGTGGCGTCTCGGCACGCTCCACTCGCACAGACATGCAACCCGCACCTTTCAAACCAGCCTTTCAAACTGCACCTTTCAAACCACCTTTCAAACCAGCCTCTTCATCCAAAGTGACTGACCGGCCTGAACCCGCCCAAAGCTTGGCTTTGTGAAACTTCAGTAAAATTCGAGCACTGAACTGTCCTGCATAGGAAATGCCCACGAAAGCTTCCCGCATGCTTCAAAATGTCCAAAAAAGAAACGGAAGAGCCATCAGTGCTGTCAGTGGGGGAAAGAGAGGCATCATTATCTTCAATGATGTTTCTTTATAACACAAGATCGAAATAACGGAAAAGTGAGCTCAAAAATTTTTTTAAAAAATGGGCGGGGAAAAAAGGTCCCGCCCAAAAAAGCAGTTTTCGAGCGGCCGTGTGACCGGAGGGACGCGCGAGAAAGGCGAATTGGAAGCAGGGATGTGAACGAAGAGAAAAAAATCACGGATTGGAGGCAAACGGAAGATATCCGATAAACATGCGGGTAATGGGTGAATGTGGATTCGACCCAGGTTAGAAATGCAATAAATCAATCTCCCTCTCTTTCTCTCTCCCCTCAGTCAGACTCCACCACTTGCTTGGCAGGCAGGGCTAGCTACTTTCAGCCAGCCTGATTAGCTACAGTCTCCAGTCAAGACACACTGGCAGGTGAATGTGCTGAATGCCGCATCTCCTCCCTGTTCCTGCCCACCCAATTCCAGCATATCATGTACTCCTTCTGTCATGGTACTTCTCCTCCTCTACTTGTCCACAGCTCTACCATCTCGATGTTGGATGGGGGGCAGAATGTCAGTACCTGTTCTCCTTCCTGTCATAGTGGCAAGGCCTTCTGCTCCTCACCTAGCTAATCGCAGTAGAGTTATTGTGGGGGGGGGGGGGCAGCAGTAGCTCTTGTTTTTCCTCCCCCTGCTCACCTTGACTAGTAGAGGTGACAGTGCCTAAGCCAGCCCCTCAGCAGTGTCTTGGTATAGGCTCAGCTGGCTCTTCCGTTCCATCTCACAGTAAATGAATATTGTCTGCATTTTCCTTCATTTGAGGGAGATTTAACCCTCTTCTCTCTTTCACTTTTCAGATTTTTCTACAAATTTTGGAGTTATACCAAGTTTGCTAAAAAATATTCCTAGTCTGTCCATGGCCCCAGTTCTTGGTTTTAAGTATCTTCAGACAGTATCAACTGGTAAGGTTACTGGATTGGATAAACTTTCCTATTAAGAAAGGCTAGTTCTGGCTTTTTCATTTAGAAAAGAGAGGATTAAGAGGAGGTTATTAAAATCATGGCTTATTATTTTAGAACTCAGGAAAAACATCAGCAGGTGCCATTTTAGGGATCTCTGTGATTGAATATTCACAAGTGCTACATAATAAATGCTAAGTGTGGTGTTTTTCCACATTTATTTATTTATTTATTTATTTATTTATTTATTGTCTGCATTTCTCACTGAGGCTCAAGGCAGATTACACAGTGTGAGATTAGTACAGTCAGTAATATCAAGGACAATTTTATAAACAATGGCATAGGGTAAATAAACACAAGTTTACAAAGACATAACATTAGCAAGAATCCAATACAGAGTTGAAGAAATACTGAAACTGAATATAAGCACTTCTAGCAATACAGAGTTGAAGAAATGCTGAAACAGAATATAAGCAATTAATTCTATGTCTGACATAGGAGCACATATTTAAAGCAACAGATAGTATGTAAGGCAACATAGTGGTGAAATCTATGGGTGAAGTCTATGGTCCCTAACTCATTAGCAGAGCAACTGAGACCCCTCCCTACAATACAAAAGCCTTTTTGAATAATTCAGTTTTGCATCATTTGCAGAAAGCTAGGAGAGTGGGGGCTCTCCTGAACTCCTCAGGCAGGCTGCTCCACAGGGAAGGGGCTACTGTTGATTTTGCCCATGTGCAAGGAGGCACCTGCAGGAGACCCTGTTCAGATTATCAGAGTTGCTGTGGAGGAACATAGGGAGGGAGGCGGTCCCATAGGTATTCTGGACTAAGGCCATGAAGAGTTTTATCTTTGATAACCAGTACCTTGAACTGAGCACAGTAACTGGTAGATAGCCAATGGAGTGACTGCAGAATGCCTTGTATGCCTTCCTGATTTCCTTAGTTTCTCTTAGATTTTCCATGCCACCAAAGGCCTTAGTTCCCTCTCAGTTTTACTTACAGTATAGGTGGGGAACCCGTAAGACTTGTGGGGGGACATTTCATTTCCCCCTCCCCCACCTCTTCTCTTTCCCTTCCCTGCACCCCATGGCTTTTCTCCCTTTTCCTGCTTCCTTCTCTCCTTCCCAACAATCTTTGTCTGCCCTGTCTTCACCTTCTCCCCTCCCTCTCTGGCAGCATCTCCCCTATGGCCTAGTTGCATGGTGCTAGCTAAGTTGGGGTGGGGCAGACCCTGCGAGGACTTGCAGGGGGCAGTTCACTTCCTCCTGTAACCCCTTCCCCATACTATTTCTGTTCCCCCCCTCCTGACAGCCTCCATATGCTCACCTTTCCCCTACATCCTTCTTTCCTTCAAACCCACTAAACAACTTACCTTTTATCTGTCTCCCATTTTTACCTATATTTCTTAACTTATTTCATTTATATACTGCTTTCTCCACAGTGGGGACTCAAAGAATCTGACATCTTTCTTCTTGCCTCAATATAATCCTCATAACAACCCTAACAGGTTGGTTAGGCTGAGTTTATATGATTGGTCCAAAGTAGAGTGGTCCAAAGTAGAGTGGTATATGATTGGTCCAAAGTAGAGTGGTGATTCAAACCTGGGTCTACCACATCCTGCTCTGAAACACTAACCACCACACTGCACTGGATTGGGGGGGGGGGGCTGCTGATGAACAGTAGCAATCAGCCAGCCTTGGGTGAGTCATACAGTTGAATGGTAGCAAGTTACCCAGTGGTTGCTTCTGGGCCTTGCCCTAATAAGTCCTCCCTCAAAGGCCACAAGAGTTCTGGAAAAAGTCCTGCCCTCCTCCTGCCTTTTACTGACAGAAACCAAGCCTGGAATTCTGGCTAAACTGTTATGGTTGCCTGACAACAGCCACTGAGGGCATCTGATTAAAACTTCAGGTATGTTGGAAGATCTGTCTTGTCTGTTCACGGCTCCAGTCTCTAGATTTCAGTATCCACAGATCAGGGCCACTTGGCTATCAATATATATCTTAGTTATAGGCAGTAGTATAACAGAACAGTCAGTGTGTAGGGGTGACTGTGAAGTAAAAAGGGGATCCTTTACTCCAAGATGAAACAGGTGTGTTAATGAACAAGAAATAGAGTTTATTTAATGTGTTACATGTGTTCAGGTTTCTGAATAATGTATAAGAATATTGGCTTCAGCATAGCTCATAAGCTTGGTAGTTTCAAAATAGGTACAGATCATCAATGTTTGTCCACAGATCCAGTCACAAAGACTAATTTTCCACACAGTTGCCACTTAGGCTAAAAATATCCCCAAATGAGAAGAACATGGAATTCTCTGAATTCTCAGAAGTTGACTGGCCACAAAGGCTGATTTCATGTACAAAGTAAAAACACACAGACTTCTTTTCTCATAACTTCACTCACAAAATAACTGTCTCTGCTCACTCACATACAGAAACAGACTTCCACGTAGGCTGACTGAACTCACTGACTTACTCTCCCTGATCATTCCGATGACTAGTCTGAGTAGAGTTGCCAGGGTCCCCTTACCCTCCTGGGGGAGGGGGCACAGAACCCAGCACTCACTTTTTTTTCTTCTCTTCATGCACGTGCAAAGTGTGCATGCTTCCAGTGCCAACATGATGACTACTAGATTTGAGAATCTGGTAGATTTGAGAAGCATGGGGGCACTCCTGTGGCTGGTGCAATGATGTCACCTCCACTGACATTGTTGCTTCCACTGGGAGCATGCATACCACAGATGTTCCCAGGGTGCCTGCCAGTGGGCAATCTCCAGGTGGTTCAAAACCTCCCACTGGTTGCTAGGGTAAACCACCAGGAGATTGCCCACCACCAGCAGGTACCTGGGCTTCCTAAGTCTGAGGGTTATGGCTATTAACTCTGAAGATCAATCTCTGACTTCTGCTTCAGACCAGTAGAGTTATTCAATGATTACATCAGAATTACCTCACAAAACTTTGCAGTGATATTATGATTATTCTGTCATGGATATACTGGAGAGAACAAAGTTTTGAGTGAAAACAAAGTATACAATTTTCCCCCATATCAAGAGGTAGAGGATCTTAATACTATTTAATACAGTATTAAGTATCATATTCTTTGGTTAGAATTCTAAAGTTATTGTAAACAAGTGAAATGGCCACCATTTTTTAAGGCAAGGTTTATGAGAGGGAGGGCCTATACATTGCTAGCATGTTTTTTTGTCCTCTCTTAACTGTGACTAGACCCTTTTTATGGGTAGAAACAATACTCCAGTCTTCACTCATAGAGTAGGTCACACCACATCTATTCATTTCTTTAAGACATGAAAGCACAATGACAGCATACAAAAACAAATAGAAATGAAAACAGCAATACTTCTTTAGTAATGATGATCATCTCCTTTCCCACCTCAAATGCTTAGCTGACAGATGAGACTGCCGATATCAAAGCACATTATTTCTTTTACAATGAAATACTTTGGTTTCAGTATTTGTAAAGGAATATAGTCCCAGCTGCTCTCTCAACAAACTGTCATGCTGCCGTTTCTACATCTGTCTTTATTGATTTCTGCCCAACAGACTTGCCTCTTTTCAGCATATCTTTCTTTAATTCATATTTACAAGCTGATACTTTTAACAATCTTCCCGCTCTTCTATCCTGTTTATGTGTCTATTCTCTCTCAGAAATGGGTTTCTTCCAGGATAAGCTCAGGAACCCACATCAGAGACATTTTGAGGCCATCCACAACAGAAAATTCTAACAACTTGCTTACTGACAAATAAACTTCACTACTAATGCTATAAGTATGATCCTACAGAGTAGTTCCTATGTTGTTTAATACGCCAGTCATAGAATTGCTCCATTTCAACATTTCTTCAGCTTTGAATTGGATTTCTGCTGGTTTTTAAATCTTTGCCAATTTGCATATATATATACTCATTACATGTTTATTGAAATGTCTTTGATGCGGACTGTACTGACTCACACTGCAATTTGCCTTGAGTCTCAGTGGGAAAGGCAGACTGTAAATAATGTAAATAAATAAATTAAAAGTTCTGGATCCACAGAACCCCTTGTACTCATGCAAATGGATTATATCCACTGATCCCTCTCCCTACTGTTGTTCCCCCACTCCCACAAGTCACATCCTATGCCACTCACAAGCTGCCTCTGGTCCAGAGGAGTGTCTTTGGTAGGTGGTACAGGAATCTGCAAAGGAGGGGGGCAAAAATCTGAACAGAACTCTCCTCACAGTCTTCTGGATTAAGCCATAGTAAACATCATTATAGTTGTGTATAGTTAATAACAGAAGAAGCAAGTTCTTTTACAGTTGACATCCAGTACCACTTTCAGAAGCACCTTAGTTTTTTCCTGCAATCTCTCAACATCTGTTGCTGATTTACTTCTAAGGATAAGGTTTTGATGAAGCGCAAGATCTTTAAAAAAGAATAGCTTTTTTTAAGAAAAGAAAAAAGAAAAGAAAGAAAACACATTAAAAAGCTCTCAGGTCCCAGCAATTGCAGGCAATTTCAGAATGTGTTTATTCTGTTTGAACATTTGAATCCTTATTGTGAACTCTTACAAAATAAGCCTTTCTAAGAACAAGATGATAATTTGTATAATTTCAGGACCTTTTATGGTTGGATACAATTTAACCCAACAAAATACTGAGGTACAGCAATAATTATAGTCTATGATGTGGCACTTAAAAGTCAGTAATATGATGATATAAAACCCTCTTGGTGGTGATTTCAATTGATCAAGCACTGGAACTGAGCAAGAAGCTCTCCACTCCATAGTGTGGCTTCCTATTGTGAGTAATCCAGATGGACCTTCATGACCATCTCTGTAAAATTTTGTTTTCATTGTTGGGCTAGGTAAACATATTGATGCTGTTGGTAGCTTGGAGAATTAATACTGTCAGAAAGAAAATGATTATATTATCACAGTTATCATGTGGCACTGAGATTGTTCAGGCAAATTTACCAATACCTCATGAGAAAAAAAGACTTGCACAATATGAAAAAAACCTCTTTTTTCTTACCAAGACTTAAGGTAGTCTGGGGGAGGGTTTCTGATCTGAGAAACAGCATAGGGGCAGAGTCCCCCCCACCATGCCACTATCTTGATCCAGATCAGGCCCCCCCACATCACCTTTTAAAGGCCAAATTACATATCTGCTGTTGCAAGCCCAGAACTCCAGAATTACATTCAGATTGACCTTCAGTCTTCTTCCATTAGGTATCCCATTCTTTATCTTGGTAATCACTCAGCCTCTTTCTCCTTAGCATCTAATTAATTAGTATTGGCAATATGTGTATAAATCACAACGCTACGTCTGCAATGTGGACATTATGGAGCAGTGGGAGCAAAACTAGCTTGAGATAATTCCTTTTCATAAGTTTGAGACATGTTTATGAATACATAAAGCTGCCTCAAACCATTGGTCTACCAGTTATTGTCTATTCTTACTAGCGGGGCTATCCATGGTCTCATGTAGAGATCATTTGCATGACCTTCTGTGTTCAAAGTGGATAATCTACCACTGAGCCAATCAGCAGGCATGTTTGTCAGAGAGTTGAATGTAGCATAGAAAAGGTTTGTGGAATGCACACTCGACTATTGTCTCTGGTGTTTTATGCATGGCCACTTTACAGCATTTCAGAATCTATTCTGCATCCCATGTTCTCCTGACTTCTTGCACCTGGAGTCATGGGAAGCAGAAATGGGTTTTGTCTGTGTTTTCCCTGTTTTTTTCCTCTGCACATATTCTGCGAATTTTTTTAAAGCCACTGTCTACCCGCTGCTACTGCTAGCATGCGTTCTGTCCATGCAGAATCAAATACTCCTGTTCTGCTTCTCTCCCCCCCCCCCACCCTTGCTTCCTTTCACAGGAGCTGATTGGTCTATCCAAGGGTAACCGCACCCACCCTCCTCAGCTCCCAAAACCTTTTTTCCACCATTTTTTTTGTTTGATGAAAGCATAGTAACACTACAATGTTAACCACCAGATTAATATGCTTAAGCAGACCCAACTCAGGTGAGCTTCTTGTGTTAATAACTACAATCTTCTAATTTCTACAGAGCTACCTGAGTGTACATCAGCTGCGCTGCCCAGCCACACTATCCACTTTTGCAAGAGAGCTCTGCATCAAGTTGGCTTGTAAACATGGAGGGGGGGGAGACACCTGTATCCCAGTATGGGAGAAAGCCATCTGCTCTACTCCGCCCCGCCCCTGGAGGAAAAACCTGAGTGGGCTTTAAACAACATTCCTCTTTAAGTAAAATTGCTTGCCATCAAGGAAAACCCAAGCAGAGCAGAGTTTTGCAAGAGCTCTCTTGCAAAAATCCACTCTGCTTGGGTTTTCCTTGATGGCAAGCAACTTTACTTTCTCCTGTACTGGGATGCAGGTCTTCCCCCTCCCCTCCATGTTTACAAGCCAACTTGATGCTGCAGCCCTATGCTTTACTCCTAGATGGCAAGCAACGTTACTTAAAGAGGAACATTGTTTAAAGCCCGTTCGAGGTTTCCTCCTGTGGTGGGGCGGAGCGGAGCAGAGGACTTTCTCCCATACTAGGATGCAGGTCTCCCTTGCTTCCATATTTGCAAGCCAACTTGATGCTGCAGCCATATGCTTGTACATGTAGGCAAATTATGGGCAAAAGGTATGTGTGTGTGTGGGGGGGGGGGGGTTAGATGACTAGCTCCAGCCAGCCAGCACAGCATCAAGCACGTTATCACTGGCAGCCCACAAGGGCATGTGTGTGTGTGTTTGTGTGCCAAGCCTACAACCACCTCTGCTGCCAAGCCTGAAGCCTCCACTGCCCAAAAGTCCCCTGCCAATCCTCACCAAAGCAATTTTGGTGGAAGCAGGACTGTCAAATTAACAAATGTCAGCACTTGGAAGGGGAGAGGAATGACAGACAGCAGATGTAGTAACGTTGCAACGTTACTACACATGCACACATTTTTTAAAAAAATGACGTGTATTGCAATTCCCCCCTAAAGTCCAAAACTGCACTGACACTTTCTTTTTCAAAACAAGACACCAAATCGAAGCTGCAGAATTCAGGAGAGCCATGCCGAGTCCATGTCAATTGGAGCAAAAGTTTGGAATGGCCGATTTAAAGTGATCATGCACAAAACACATCTGTTTACAGGATTTACAGGGTTTCTAATGTTTCGAAATCCTACAAAACCTATTTGACCAGATGTGAGAACAGGACAAAAGACATGTGCAAACAATGTCCCTATCGCCACTGTAACCTTTGGATAGCTTACAACTTTTTTCTGCATCAGAAACCAGTCTGGTTACTGTAGGCTAAAAGGAATAGGATGAAACTTACCTTCTGCATAGACAAGAGGCTGTGTCATATATAGAGGTCACAGCTCCTGTGAAAGGCAAATCCCTCTGTGAGGAATCATTTGCTAAGCCATCTCTTACATACATATCATTTAACAGGTTTGCATCTTCTGTCAGCACTTAGAGGTTAAATTATCCAGAGAAGAAAGAGGAATCTCTCAAGGTGAGAAAATTATACTATCAATCCTAGGGGCTGATTTGTCTTTCAAACATTATGGTCACATTCCCCACATTCAATCTTTTGCCAACCTTTACAAAATTTTAGAATGTTTTAAAGAGGGACCCCCCACCCAAGATTATTGTAATTCAGAACCCAGAGCTGTAGGCTGGATAAGCAATCATTGTGTTCAAAGATTTAATGATGGTTTGAAAGAACAATCGCTGCTCATTATGGTGTGCACATTCATCCCATTTCCATCTCTAGAAAATATGTTGTGCTGAATTTTGTATCTTTAAAAAAAACCCACAAAGATTATCTGACTTGGGGAGGGGTGCAGTGGCTAAAGAAATAGGTGTTTCTGTCACTGTAAGAAACCATTTCCTTAAAAACTATTGACTGTTTTCAGCTTCAGAAATCCCTTGAAATGACCAATACATTCCAATACCTGGCAAATAGGAGAAAAAAGGGATGGGCCAGCCCCACCCAACAGTCTATGCAAGTTATACTGTGAGAGTTGGTAATATTTCTGTCTCCCTTATATATTGATTAGATTTCTTATCCCAACCTCAGAGTTTTCCTCCCTCTACTTTATCAGAATTGTTGCCTTAAAACAGAATGTCCTCAAAATAGAGTTGTTCAAAAGGCCATTTTTATAAAGGGATTGTAGTAACATGGAATTGCTCAGGAAGGCACTTTTATAATGGGAATAGGATTGTAGTTTATTGTATTACATTGCATTGCATTGTATTGCATTGTATTTATAATCTTGTTTTTACTGCATCATTTTCTAGTTTTTATAATCCAGTTTTTGCCTTATTTATGCCATGCCATATAGTTTTTTATTTGTGATTGGCCGGGATCCACATGTGCTAGAGTCCTTGCACAAGTGAAAATATTGCAGCGGGGGGCTTGGGCTAAGCTAAACATAGTGTATCCTGAACTGTTTTTGTACTTCTGCAAGACTTGCAAGCAATTTGGGGGCACTATATGAAGTAGGGAAGAAAGTGCTAGGTGTTGCACAAGATCTTGCATAAATGAAGCTTTGCTAAATCTGTTTTCATTTCAGCTGGTACATCATTGGATCAAAGCTATTGATTTGTAATTTTGGAATCCAATCGTATTTCATTGTTGTCTTATACTGTTGTATTATTTGTATATTTAGCAATCCACCTTGGGCTTCAGTGAGGCAGGTTAGGCTGAGCGATAGCAACTAACCCATAGCCTACCAGTGAGCTTTCTGACAGAAGATTGAGCCTGTGTCTCTTTGAACCAAGTCTTAAACTTTAACATCCTGCTCTCATGGAAAAACATACTCCTTTTCCTTGGCGGTTTCCACATGGCTTACCTCCTTCCGAAAACTTCCAAAAAACAGCATCTTTGCGTGTGAAATCGCACCAGGAAGATGTTATTGTGCAAAATTGCGCGAGAAGACGCTGTTATCAAGGAAGACAGCGTCTTCTCATGCCATTTTGCATGATAACAGCGTGCAAAGACGCTGTTTTTCTGAAGTTTTCGGAAGAAGGTAAGCTGTGTGGAAACGGCCCTTGTTAATTTTTCATCCAAAAAATAAGTTTTTTACTTCATTGGGTATTCCAACACAGTGCTGGGATTTTTTAACATATAGTGGCTTAGCTATTCAGAAGAAATCCACTAATAATATGTTACTACTGGTATTGTGCCACAGCAATGCTAATAAGGTGGAGAACTGTGCAGTATGCAGTAAGCCTGGTGGAGATGAACATTCTACAATGGTAAAGAACAAACCCAAGCCATACTCTGTTTTGTTGGGTTGTTAGCCTGAGAACGCTACTGGATTGAGTCCAACCAGCATTTCCACTGTTGACAAAGGGAGATGGGGACTACTTTGACCACCAAAAAGACTCTGCGGGGGATCAGAGGATCTGCATAGACAAAAACTATGTGGAATGGGCCATGAAATTAGGAGATCTGAGACTGAGTAAAAAAGCTGGCTGGATCCAACCCTATTAAGTGAAAACCAACATAACCCAAAATAAGACAAAGAAGACAGCACATTTCAAAAAGACTAGATTTATACATGAGCATATGAAGCTGCCTTATAATGAGCGAGACCAATGCTGGTCCAGTTATCATAATATGGATAAATGCTGATTCTAGAATCCAGAGGCTGGGATAAATGTTCTCTAAAGAGCCATTGGAATCCTATTTTATAATGTTTCCCACTCTCATTACTGTGGCTTTCCAGGATCTAAGGCAAGTTTCTTTCATAGACTTCCTAGCTAAGATTCTCTTCTAGATCGGTTTAACTAGGGATTGAGCACAATTATGCAAGTGTGTTTTGCCCGCAGTCCAACATAACTCCCTGTGAGTTGTCCTGAAGTCAGCTTTAACAAATTAAAGACCTTTGATGTGATGTATCTTTCCAACATCACAGTTTATAATCCATCATCCTAACTAACCTGCTACAATTAAGTCATTTTAGTTTGGAAAAAGCCAAGTCCATGCTGTTTGCATAGGGTCCAAAGCAGAAGAGAAGAACTTCTAAAAGAAAATGTACATTCTATCCTATTTAAATTATCAACATGAGCAATGCAAAAACTGATTGAAGTGGCATTTGTGAAATATACCCAGGGCATTTATTACATCCTTATCCAAGCAGATAGAGTTATATATGGAGGTTGGCAGAATTTTTTCAAGGATAAGGAGATGTTCAGCTTCCAATACAAAAGAGTCTTTTAAGCCAATATATGAATTTACCCCATATCTTGACAACAAAGTAGATTAGGCTGTCAGAGTCAAAGTGTCCTGAACAGTGGGATTTGAGTCCAGTAGTGCCTTAGAGACAAGATTTTCAGGGTATAAGCTTTTGAGAGTCAAAGCTCCTCTCTTCATCGCTTCTTCAGATCCTCAGAAAGCTTACACCCTGAAAATCTTGTTGTCTATGGTACTACTGGACTCAAATCCTACTATTCTACTGCAGAACAACACATCTACCTACCCAAAACTGTGTCCTCCTGAGTGCAATTGCAGCCTTTTGAAGTTCATCCAGCATTCTGCCAGTGACACTATATAGGCAGGAATAAACAGGTATCTCCAGATGGGAAGTAGTGCCATTCCAGAGACAAATCAATTTATACTTCATATGCCTTTTCAGCACTTTCCCATGCAATGCATTAGGCTTAGTGTGTTTATTCAAGAATGTGCTTAAGTGCTTGACTTTAATGGAACAAAAACATGCAGCTCAAATTAAAGAGAAACTTAAGAGCTTGAGCTGGAATGCATTTCTGAATTATGGTCTAGGAATGCACATATAGTTATAATTACTTTTAAGCTTTCATGTAGTCCTAAGAGCAGCAGTTCATCCTCCCCCTTCTCCTGTACTACTAGAATTCAAGGTCAGCCCAATGAAATTCACTAGGAAGAAATTCAAGACAGACAAAATAAAATACTTAATGTGAACAAAATTAATTTATGGCATTAATGTCCAGAAGATGCAGCAATGGCCACTAGCTGAGATGGGTTTAAAAAGGGACAGTAGAAATGTATGGAGGACAGCTCTCTCAACAGCTGCTAGCTATGATAGCAACTAGTATTCCGAGATATACTACTTCTTCATGGTGAGAAGTAGTATATCTTGGAATACTAGTTGCTGGTCGACAATAGCAGGAGACGTCTTCTGCCTTCTTGCCTTGAAAGTGGTCTTCTCAGAGGCTAGTGATGGTATGCTGGACAAGGTGCATTGTTGTCTGACCCAGCAAGGCTATTCTTATGTCATCATGAAAGTGACAATGCCAAAAGGCAAAGCAAAGGGGTGGGCTTGGAGATATCACTAGGATAGGGAGTAAGCTTGTTCCCTTTTTCCTGTTGATTTCAGATTTAGAAATCAATCCATCTCCTATACACGCCTATGACATTTTTTCTTGGTCATGCTGGAATGACAGAAGATTTGGACCAATCTTTACATCATCAATATATCTAATTCTCAACATGGTCCCATCTAGAGACTGAGAGACTTGAGGTTCACATTTCTCCACTTTGCCAAGGAAGCTTGCTGTCAGACTTTGGGCCAGTTACTCACTCTCAGCCTACTTCACAGGGTAGTTGTGAGGATAAAATGGAGGAGAGGATAACAATGTAAGCTGTTTTGATTACCCTTTAGGAAAAAAGGTGGGATATGACTGAACTAGCAACAAAGCCCATTGTGGGGAAAAATACAATGGGCTCTAGAAACAGGAGGGTGGGCAGGCAGACATTCACTCCTCCTCCATCACTGATTCCAGCTGGTGAAAGAAGGGAGTGGGCATCGTCATCTGCTCCATGCCTGATCTCGGCCATGTGGAGGGGTGGTGGGCTTTGCTACCTGCTCCATGCCTGCTCCATGCCGGGTAAAGGGGGGGCAGGCATTGCCTCCTGTTCTGTGCCTGACTATGGCTGGGTGAAGGGGGGCAGGCATTGTCACCTGCTCCAAGCCTGATCCCAGCTGGTTGAAGGGGGGTGGTCATTGCCACCTGCTCCCTACTGGGTGAAGGGAGAAACAGGCATTGCCTCCTGCTCTGTGCCTGATCCTGACAGGTGAAGGTGGGCAGTGGGATTTACTACCTGTTCTGCTCCTGATCCCAGCTGGGTGAAGGGGGTGCGGGCATTGCCACCTGCTCTGCTCCTGATTCCAGCAGGTTGAAGGGGTAGCAGGCATTGCTGCATGCTTGGCTCCTGGCTCCTGCAGGGTGAAGACAGGGTGAGCATTGCCACCTGCTCATTGGCTTATTCAGGTAGGTTGAAGAGGGCGGGCATTGCCACCTGCTCTGCTCCTTATCCCGACTGGGTGGAGGGAAGAAGGGCATTGCCTCCTGCTCTGTGCCTGATCCCAGCCAGGTGAAGGTGAGATCTCAAAGGAGTGATGGTGGGGGGTGGGCATTTCTACCTGCTCCACCACTAATACCAGCTGGGTTAAGGTGGGGAATGGCCATTGCCACCTGCTCTGCTCCTAATACCATCTGTGTTAAGGTGGGGGGGCATTGTCACCTGCTCCACTCCTGATCCCAGTCAGGTGAAGGAAGGCGGGTATTGCCATATGATCTGCTCCTGATTCCAGCAGGGTGAAGGGGGGTGGGTATTGTCACCTGCTCTGCTCCTGATCCCAGCTGGGTTAAGGTGGGGGGGTTGGCATTGCCACCTGCTCCACTCCTAATGCCTGCTGGGTTAAGGCAATGGGTGGGCAAATCCACCTGCGTGGGACATTGTATTACCATCTTCCCTTCAGTTTGACCACACAATGCTTGGAAATTAACAAAGTTAAAGAAAACATAAGAAGAAACAGACAAAAACTAATTGCTTCCATCTAATGGACTTTATTGTTCTCCTCTGGAATCATCTCAACCTGTAAGGTTGTAGCAAATGCACACAGGAAGAATTTTGTACTTTTTGTATTGGGATACTGTATATTGTATATGAGATTTATAATATAAAATGTATTAGCACTTTTGCACTTTAAATTGATTAATAGCCTGCACAGTGTCAAGTGCATTTTTCTCCCGTGAGGGACTCTGTCCCCCCCCCTTTTTTGCAAGTGTTTGTAACCAGGAGAGCTACCGCTGCTTTGTTTAGGCTTCCCTCCATGGAAGCACCCTCTGGCGATGCACCAGGATATAAAGTGAGTTGTCTGAAATATGCTTTCTCAATTATATAGTAAGATGACTGAATGACTAAATGAATGAAACTGAAGAATAAGGAAGAGAAAGGTTGGTTGATGGGTGGGAAGGAGTGATGGAAGTAGGGAAAGTGAAGATGATATGGGGACTACCAGGAGGGGGCTATGGGGGGAAATGAAATGACCCCTGCAAGTCCTCATGGGTTCCCTACTTGTCTAATATATAATTACCAAGGGGACCTGCAACCAAGAGGGTTGGGTGGGATGAAAACATTTGACAGGGTGGGGGGTGAACAACATCAGATGTGATTGTTCAGGGGCAGCATGCAACTGGAAATCTGGGGAGGGGTAGTAGGGTTGTGAATCTCCGGGTGTGGCCCAGAGTTCTTCCAGAATTACAATTGATCTCCAGATTGTAGGTATCAGTTCTCCTGGAGAAAACAACCACTTCAGGGATCAGAATCTATGCCCTCACATCCCCAGCGAACCCTCTCCTTTCCCAAACTCCACCAACCCCTGGCACTGTCCCCAAATCTCCAGGAATTCCCCAGCCTGGAGTTGGCAATCCTAGGGGAAAGACAGTGCATTAAGAAGGCTGGGGTGGGAAGAAGTGGGTGCAGGGGAGGGAACTGGATTCCCCCTCTCCCATAAAACTTCATGGTTCCTCCTAACAACGGTTTAAAAACAGAAATATTTTAGGGTCTAAGAAAGAAGTACATTTTGAGTAGGGGATGGTTTAAAGAAAGAATGGGAGAAGGTCTATCAGTTACAGAAGAATAAGGGGCTCCAGAGATAGGGTCAACTTGAAAGAAGACAGAAAAGCAGAGGAGTACTTGAACAGAAGGGGAAAAGAAAGTGAATCAGGAGAGATGGGGAAAGAGAAAGGTTTACAGCAGAGCCTTAACAGGAAAGCAGAGAGAGTATGAAAGTGATATGGAAAGTGGCAGACAACATAGTCACTAGACAGGTGTGACATGTTTATAACAACACATATTGGCAGACTGCTCTGTCTGACGAGTGGAGAGGAAGCAAATGCCATGAGGGGAGGTTAATAAAGCAGGAAGCTGCAGCAAGCAGCTGAGGAGGACCAGGAGATGCTCCCCCCCATAAGTTTGGAACAGCTTCACTGTCATAAGGGGTAGGCAAGGATTGTGCAACATGGTACATCGAGGGTTCTGACTCAAGGATTCTCCCCCTTATTTATGCTGGCATCATTTCCTAGACATTGCCTTGCATCCACTGGTTAAGGACCAACTAAAGCTTGAGGCAATGGCAGTTTGCCATCCAGAAGGCCAAGTAGAAAGAAGCCGTGCAGGCCCCCAGTGTTTCTAGAAATGACTCTTTGTGGTATGGAGACTCTCCACAAGATTGGGAGGACCCACAGGCCAAGTTGCTCTGGATATTGCAGTTGCATCATGGCAACAAGAGTCACTGCACAGAAGCCTTCTGTCACATCCAGGGGTTTTTTCCTGGGAAAAGAGGTGGCAGAACTCTCAAGAGGGAAATGAGGAAGAAACACACGGGATTCTTTGAAATAATATTATTTTCACAAACTATTGCCGAGTATTTTCAAGAGGTGCCGGAACTCCGTTCCACTGCGTTCCCGCTGAAAAAAAGCCCTGCTCACATCTCATTCTTCAGTCAGGCATGAACACACACGCTGAGAAAGGGAGTCAGGAATGTTTATCGCACAGCAACAAATATTCTCAACCTGGTTTTCTAACCCCCCTGTACTGCTTCATGGCCCCCACCTTTCTCTGTGGTATACATACCTAACAGTTACTTCTCTCATCTTCTCTGTGAAAGCAGTGATAAGACAAAGTGACCAAGCATTGACAGGAAACTATGTGAGAGTCATCTGGTTCTGGCACGGAAAGCTGCTTCCATGTTGGATGTGTTTGCTTTGCTTTGCTCTGCCTGGTCATTCTTCTGCAATTAGCCATCAGAGGAATTACTGCTGGGGTTGGGCACAGCATGTAACACTTCATTGTTAATTAATTAATTACTGCCTTCTCACGACTGTGGCACTCCTGAACTGGTTGTAAATGATCAGAACTTATTTTTAAAATTTCGTTTTTATGTCCTTAATAGTATGATTGCAAAATTACAGTCATAAAAATATTTGTAAGCAATAAACAACAGCTTTAACTGCAAAGAGAAAAGCGGCACTTAATTCCTCTCTCCCCTCCCATTCTAGAATAGATCACTCAGGAATGTCACAGCCATGAGAGAACAGGAAATAATTGAACTGGAAACAGAAGACATTTTAAGAGATTACAGTTTTGTTTTAGGGTAAAAACCAAAAGAAGCCCACATACTCACACAATCCTTAAGTGGAATTAAACCACGGGTTTGGAACCCCAGTTTGTGGGAAGCAAAGAAACTTCAGTTTGCCCAGGTGCCTGTGTAACCCCTATGAGGTTAGTTGGTTTAGCCCAGTGGGGTGGAGTCAGAAGCTAGAGGCAGGCTGCTGAGGAGGAGGCTGTTTGCTGGGGAGCTTAATAATTGATATGCTTTTATCACCTTGATTAAGGTAATCAAATGTTGTATGTAAACAATATGATTTAAAGTGGTGTTTGTGTATTGTATTTGGTAGGCGTTACTGGGATTGTATTATTTTTGCAGGGCTGTAATTCCCCAACAAGAAGACAGAAGCCTAGGATACAGTTGCTTCAAATTAATGACAAAGGACTCACCACTTCGTGGAATGTTGAACTGTTTTACCTTTGCAAAAACATTGTTGATTTAAAGTTTTCTGTATGGTTGCACTTATGAGTTAGTTTTTTTTAAAAGTTGTATTTTATTAATTGTTTAAAAGTTTAAAAGGAAAAAAGAAAAATTCTTTTTTAAAATTGTGTGAAATTTGCTTCCTAAGCCCCATAGAACCCATGAAAAGAGAATTTACACCTGCATTTGGATGTCACAAAGAATTAGAGTCTCAAGACCTTCTAATCCACGAAACTTTCAAATATCCTCTCTCTATACCAAAAGGAGGGGAGAAGGAATAGGGGAAGTATACAATCACCACAACAAACTGTGTTTATCAGAGAAAAAAATCTTGGGTTTTTTAAAATTTCTTAATGTGGCTATAATGTCTAAAATGGTCATGAGAAGAACTGTAGGAGAAAACAAAGATTCCAGCAGGGATTTGTATAAGCACATTGACTGAAAAAAATATATTGCCATCAAGCTCATACAAAATTCCATTGGAAAGGATCCTTTATATCCGTGCACGTGCCAGATCAGATGTAATTGCTTCCATGCAACTGCACTGTTGGGACTCCTTGTTAGAGAGCATCTGATCTGTAGTAGCCACACTATCACTTCACTTCATTATGGTCACAAATGCCTTTCTAAACCCTGGCTCAGTACATACGTCTCTGACCCTCTTCCTTTTATGCTCAAAATGTTTGTTTTCCCTTTTTTCTACAGTCTCATACGGCAGAGACCATCAACCATTCTATACCTGGGACTCATTGAGCTACGAGCATATGACATCAGAGTTATATGATGTGGAAGAGGGGGAGGCTCAATTATGACCTTACTGCTGTCAACACAAGGGCTGTAGCCAGCAGATCAAAACACTGGGAACAGGAAACAAACCAAACATTAGGAGGTGTACTCTTGAGCCAACTAATAGAGGTATGGAGAATTCCTCTCCATCACTTAGTGACCGCATTGTGCTGTCCTGCTGTTCCTTTCAGAGCCTGGGCAAAGAGAAACTATGGTGCGCTTGTACTCTATCCATGCAGAATAGCAAGAGCCCCTTTCAAAAGGCAGCAAAAAATGGGAGCTGTAGAGGGGCTCGTGAAGCAGCAGATGGGGCTCTCCAACCCTCCTGAAGGTGCTGACCCATGGGTTAAAGACCATTGACATACAGCATTCTTCTTTTATTTATCCTTCTGGCAACACCCGCTCTTTGAATCCAGTCTATTTCCTATCTGTACCTCTATGTGTGTAATAATTTTCCTAGCTAGCTGTTGCATATAGAAGCTCTATGCTGAGGATTATGAGGAAAGGGATTGAAAATATTTATAATCCCCCTGTATAGATCTATGGTGCAGGCTCATTTGGAAGACTGTGTGCAGTTCTGGTCACCATATCTCAAAAATGACATTGCAGGATTGGAAAAAATACAGAAGAGAGCAAACAAGCTGACTAAGGGGTGGAGCACCTTTCCTATGTCTAGGATTTTTCCATTTAGAAAAGAGACAACTAATGGGGGGACGTGATATAAAATTGTGCATGGGGGAGAGAGGGCGGACAGAATGAACTTTTTATACCTCTCCCAAAATACTAGAACTCAAGGGCATCCAATGAAGCTGATGGGAAGTAGATTCAAGATAGACAAAAGGAAATACACAAGTGATTAAGATGTGGAATTCACTGTCAGAGGATGTAGTGATGGCTACAGACATAGATAGCTTTGAAGGGGGGTAGACAGAATTATGGATAGGTCTATCAGTGGCTTCTAGTGATGGTGACTAAAAGGAACCTAAACATTCAGAAGCAGTAAACCTCTTAATACCAGTGTCAGGAGGCCTTGGAAGGCCTCAGCTTCTATGCCCTGTCGTTGGCCCTCCATAACTGGTTGGCCACTGTGTGAGACAGGATGCTAGACTAGATGACCACTGCTATGATCCGGCAGGACTCTTCTTATGTACTTATGTTCTTATGTTCATGTATGTTAGTCCTATAGATCTAAGCTGTTTTAACTGGATATATTTTTGTGTGTTTATTCAAGTGGAATTCTACTCCTTAACCCTCCCAAGAAAAAAACCTGATTACACTACTTTGGAATTGGGATCAAAATGACTCCAGCTTACAACCCCTCCAAATAGAAACCTGATAACTCTCTCAATCATGGCATTAGCTACTAAGAAAAAAATCAGGCCTCAAGAAAAACCTTTCTTCAGCAATGCAGAACAAAGAAGTGTAAAATCTGGAATCGGCATCAAAAATACACCTCACTGGAAACGTCAAATCCCCACAGAAACGTAAATGAGGTAAAATTGACCCCCCACCACCACCACTTTTAAAGTACAAGACACAGTTTATTTTAAAGAAAACAATAATTTTAACTGTTATAATACTGAAACTGCCACCATGTGTGATGTGCCTGACATTGCCACTATGTGTGAGTTTCCCACTGCTGCTATCATGTGCGACTTGCCCGTCATTGCAACCATGTGGCTGACTCACATCTGGGAGAGGGGACGATGGGATACCCTATGAGTTTGCCACTACCCCTCTGCATACCCCACCCTATCCAATCATTCCTGCTATTGTCATTCACCGGCTATTGTCATCCAGCATCTGAGATCACTCCATTCTCCAAGATATAAGGATAGATGGACTCATATTCTAGTTGTATCTGAAGAAATGAGCTGTGACTTACAAAAGCTCATATCCTACCACAAATTTTGTTAGGGTTATAGGTGCTATAGGACTCTTGCTCTTTTCTATCAGTTGCTTGGTTCATGCTCTCTCTTTCTCTGTATGTGTGTGTGTGTGTGTTTTAATCCTAAGAATGAAAGTAAAATTGATGTGAAATTACCTGGTGTGAGATAGTTCAAAAAGTTTAGAAGTGGGTTTCACTTCAAAAAGTCTGGGAACCACTGATCTAACCACTACACTACACTGCCTTCCCTGCCTTCACTGGCAGGGAAATGCCTGCAAATGGTACTGGGAAGGGGGAATTTTCTCCTCCTTGATCTAGCCACTGGAACTGTGATTAGAAAATTGGGCCATCACACCAATGAGCTGTTTCAGAGAGGGAACTGCAACCCAACTGTTACATTATTACAGAATACACAGGTTGCATCAGGCATGCCCACACATAAGTTCCTCAGTTCCCACATGCATGGAGCCCTGTTTGGATTGCAACTGCATCATACATTGAGAAGGAATTTTATAGTCCTTCCTGCACCATTTTCCTGACCTGAAATGGCCCTGTGGGTGCTCTTTAGCCCACTGGGGAAACTTGAATGGATTTAGAATAGTCTAACTGCTTTCAACTGCACTGTCTCTTCCACTTCACCCTTCCTGAATAACTGATAAGCATGATTGCGGAGACAGGGCAATACACAGCCCCAAAGCTCTCTGTGGGGTGTCAGGGCTGGGTTCCTTTCCATTCCTATGAACTGGGAGCTCTCCAGCCACATGGGTCATGGCCATAATATGTGTGGTCATGGCTTTCTGTGACTGGGAGATGCACAGGTTTTCTGAGCAGGTACAGCTTCCATTCATATGAACCAGTCCAGAACTCTGATATTCCGGGGTTCTAGTTCACATGATTGGAAGCTGTACATGCATAGAAAATCCATGGGTTGCTCAATTCACATGAGATTGTATCCACACCATATTAGTATATTGTAGGGACCTTCACACTCCTGATATATGCAGCTGGCATGCTCCTGGTTCATGTGAATGGAACAGAACAGAACATCTTTAGAGGGCTGTTGTTAAGTGTGCACAATTGGATCAGGCCTGCATATTTTAATTTACCAGAGAAGATTTTTTTTTACGAAAAAGACAGACAAAAAGAATGCTCATTTTTTTAAAAAATGCACAGGCAACTAGACAGTATGTGACATTCCTACAATTCCAATGTTTCACAAAATTACCATTGCCTGCAGCAGCAGCACTTTAAAATGAAATAATGTTCTCCCCCTGCCCCTTGCCTTAGCTACCGTGAACACATCTGTGAAATTTATATAGATACCTCTTTTATATAAACACATCTGGGACTGGGATTGTTTACAGTCCTAGGAAATCATAATTCTTATGGTCTAAAGAGTTAGTGTAAAATTCCACCTTAAAACTAATTGAATATGTCTGCAGCCAACTCTTCAGTACAGAGATGTTTTGCTAAACAATGACACATAGCATTTGGAGCTGGATGTTCCACATCTGGAATCCAAATGTTAGACATAATATAAAAAAGCCAGCACAACAACCCAGTGGGGTGTTTTGCAGCCAGAAAGCCAAGCAACATGGACCTTGTGCTTCTCTGTGTGTTCCTGCCACTGCTCACAGTGGCTTTGGGTCAGTATGAGGACTATGAGAGATACTATTTCTCCCAACATGAATACAGGGACAATGATGAATGGGTCAACGTGTATCGGCAAGGTTTCAATTTCCAGTGTCCTCCTGGAGAGGTGATCGTGGCTGTGAGGAGCACTTTCAGCAAAAAAGAAGGTTCTGACCGAAGGTGGAACTATGCCTGCATGCCTACCCCACAGAACCTCGGAGAGCCAACAGAGTGCTGGTGGGAAGAGATCAACAGAGCTGGAACAGAATGGTAGGACACTTAGTTTAAACTATCTGATTTGGTGGGGTGGGTGGGGGATCTTGCGCCATAGTTAATATTAGTGATGCTTGTAGCAATAACAAAAAGCATGTTAATGATCTAACAATCTTTTAAAACTAGTATAAACAACTCAGTGAGCAACAGGGACAATACCACTACTAGTTTGCATTGATTAAGCAGTCACAGCATTGGCTAGTTCCTTCTCAGGTCTTTGTGTATGGTTGGGATGTCGGTAAATTTACCTCTTCTTTCTCACATGCTCTGTTTTTCCCAAGCAGATCAACAACATTAGTTAGACACAGTTTCTTGAGAGAACTGAAGATGATAAAACAGAGCTGTCATTGTCTGTGATGTACATATTCATTTCTTGTGTCACCTAACTGGCTCTGGCCAGGCAGACTTGAACATAAGACTTCCGAAAAAATTTACAAAATCTGTTTGATCAGAGAATATAGTGGTCCTCCAAGAGTTTATTCACATTGGACAATGCTAATTCTATCATATTCATTTCACCTCTCTGAAGCAATGATATTCTTTCTCCAGACAAAATCTCAACAGTTGGAAAGGTTTGCTAGCTGCAGGATGTGTTTCACAATGAGGGATGCTTGTTTAGAATCAGATTGGAATTTTAATCATTCTAATCCAAAGACTCCCTGGCCAGAAACAGCAATTTGTTTACATGTTTTCAGCTTCCAGCTTCTCTTCCTATGATGTATACAGAGCATTATGCCCTATATTGTTAGGCAGAGTATAAATAAACGTATCTACTACCCATATACTCTGAAAGTGCAGTTCTAAATAGAGTTCCACCCATCTAAGTCCTCTGAAAGGTCAAGATTGCATGGGTAATGCCAGGGTCCAAAGAAGCCCCTTCACAAGTGGAAGCCACTTCCGCTCATACAAGGGGGCATAATTTTTATGAATTTCCCCCCTGCAGTCTGCTCAAAAACAACTTTTGGAAGTGTGTGTGTATGCATCAAGCTTTAGCCAGTGTCAGGACCCAGTGATGAAGCCTTCTAAGAAGGATCCAATCCATTGTTTCCTTCCCTCCCCCTTTTTATTATTTTCTGTTTTACACAACAACAAATAAGAAATAAGGAGATAAAACAAAACACAACGAGAAGACAAAGAGGGGGGAAACAGCTTCCACCCAAATTGGTTATAATTTAACATACATTCATTAAATCCATTTCTTAATAATAATATTCTGTAAATTTTCTGTAAAATAACTATTAAATACCTTTTTTAATAAAACAGTTTTATTGTAATCAAATACAGAAGATACAGATTGTAGTTTGTCATTTACAGAAAATTTTAGATTAAAAAACTTTACAATAAAGTGTAATAAAATATAACAATTGCTTATGAGAGTCAAAAGGCGAACAAATACTATTACACAACAACCTACATAAAAACCCTTCAATTTAGTAAGAAACATAAAAGTAATTTACACATATGAATGTAAATAAAACTGTTTTAAGCCGGGATAGGGTCTATTAATTTCAAGATATTCAAGGAAGGGAAGCCACTTTTCTAGAAAATGTGTGGTTCTTGGGAAGTACTCCATCTGGAGGATTTTATCATGTAAATACCTTAATCAGATTTCAAATAAGGGTCTCCATCCAATTAAAGAACATTTTTAAAAGAGCTATATTCTGGAAATTCCATTAAATAAATTATAAAACCATTCTAAATCATCATTCTTTTTTCTCCCCTGAATTAATCTAATCTTATTTGTTTGTTTTTCAAGTACTACTATATTTCTTACTTTAACTCACCACCTATCCAGGGAAATCTCTTTAGCATTTTTCCAACAATGAGTAAAAATTATGCTAACTTCAACTAAAAGAAAATTAATAAGTGTTTTTTATTTGCATAGAGAATTTTCATTGGTAAATAAATTGAATAGAGCTGATTCAGCTGTTGGTTTTATTCCTTCTCAGTTATTTTAACAATCTCTCTAAATATTGATTCCCAGAAATTTGCTATAGCTGGACAGGACCACCACATATGTAGAAACGTGCCTAATTTGCCACAACCTCTCTAGCAATTTTTATTCTCTACTTTGATTAAGTGGGCTATCCTAACTGGAGTCAGATACTACCTCTGAGACATCTTCATTGTTTCCTTTCTTTGTGTATGGTTCAAGGAATGCATGTTTGTTTAAATGAACATATAGAAGGCTGGATTTTCTTTCTTTGATTCACTGTCAGTCATTGCAGCCCCTGACACCATTTCCCCAAGTTACAGACTCTAGACTCATCCTGAGTCTGGGTGATATCAAGTCAGGGTGTAGGTCAGAGCTCACATGATTGTCTATTATCTCCATCTTAAAAAAATCCCCTCTACATAAAAAGATACTCTAGACATTAGGACAAGAGCTCCAGCTCAGGCTTCTCCCTGGCTTGCTCATTTTCTATGTCCTGTTAATTATATTTTTGCATGGAGAAGCATTGTTGCATGAACCTGTCTGTACAACACAGGAACACATTTATCACCTCAGTGAAAACTAGGTCAGAGTCTATAAAAGAAAAGATTTCACCTTGGTAAACTACCAGTCAGACATCACAGTGTTACTGATACTTAAAAGCTAGTGATTTCATATGTTAAATTTGTATCAGACATCCTCCAAGGAGCTCAGGGAAACATGTTTTATCGTCTACACAACCCGATAAAGTAGGTTAGTGACTGGCCCAAGGTTATTGAGAAAGCTTCACAGCAGAGTGGAAATTTGTTCCCAGGTTTCCCCAGCTCTAGTGTAACTCTCTTACTGTAGAACCCTGTCTGTGAACTAATAGCGTAGAAGTCCAATGCATTCGTAGAAACCTGTCAAGGAAGTTGCAAGTTTCTTGATTTCTCATTTATATATTTGCTGATACAAATAATGAAATTGACATTGAAATGACAGCAAAGCATTTTGAACCCAGATAACTTGTCCATAATCTCATCCATCTCTGCAAACAAACGCCATTGATTCTACCATCATGTATTCATCTTTTCATCTCATCAGGTTTTTGAAACTTCCTGAAGTTGTATTGAATGACCCATTAATAAAGTGAAGTCTTAACACAATTTGTAAGATTCAGACCCAAACTAAGAAGCCCATCCTTTTATTGATGCTGTGTAACAAGACAGCTTTTTTAAAAAAAGACTCGTTGGATTGTCAGTAATAAAAAAGGATCAAAGAGGAAATAAGCAACATGGAAATTGCTCCTACACAATGGATTCTTCTTGAGATATCCTTTATATTGACCTCAAAGTGAAATGCCTCATTTTCTCAATAATGTAATTGTTTTGAAATCAGTAATTATTGTCCTTGTGTTATTATGATAAAACTGGGGCTCACCATCTATTGATATACACTCTCAGAGGTTCATCTAAACCATGGAGGTGATATGCTAACATAGAAGTGAAAGCAATCAAATGTGCCAAGGAATAATCAAAATGATTGGTTGGTGACAGCTAATATCAATCAGTTGCTGTACCATATTCATTCATTTGCTGTCTTCTCAACTTCCACTCTGTTGATTCATTCTAGCAATTTTTCAGATGGCAGCAGGAGCAATGGCTCACTGAAGGTGACATTTTAAGTGGTTCTGCATAGGAACTGGAGCTTACACAGATACACTCAACCATGTTCAGATGCACTACCTACCCCTCTGATTATCCTCAGATATGCCACAAGCTATGCTCAGATGCAATGTCATCTGACATGCTTAGATGAAACATGCTTAGAAAGAAATTCAAAACTCCTATTTATATACATTTCTATCAATTAATAAAATATACATAGACTTGTGGGTGAAAGGATTCTAGAGTTTTTGGCTGGTTGTGGGGAAATCACTGGTTGAAATTCATTTCGGTCAGAAAGATTACCACATTGTTGGTATTTTGGCACCACTGCAAGGTAGAATTATTCTGAAGAGCCTTTCCAAATGCATAGTTTAGGTAGCTAAAGATATATAGTCTCCAGCTGAATTTGTTTTGTTTTTGTGGCTTTTGATTGCTTCATTTATTTAGCATGTATGGTAAATAACTTTGTAACCTACCTTGAGTCTGTGAGGAGAGGGGAGTATTTAAAAAGATGCCACAAATAAATGAATGAATGAATGAATGAATGAATGAATGAATGAATGAATGAATGAATGAATGAATGAATGAATGATGTCTGTCTACAAGTTCTTAGCACATTGGCTTGATGGTAAAATATTGATTGAACTAAAGGAAACATTTTCACATCTGTTAACAATAGTGCTCATGTTTGTATATGTCTCTTGGCTGTGTTCAAACAGAATGTGCTTTTTTGGCACAAGAGAAAAGTTTTGCAAGAGTTGGGGACTGCCAATTCCTTTGCTGAAAGGAAATCTGCAGTTTGTGTCTTTGAAATCAAAGAAGAATCTTTATCAGAAAAATAACAATTAAGAACATTAAAATGAGATATGTTCAAAGTCATATTCAGGTGGATTTTGCAACTGAGTCTTGGTCCTCTCCCTCTCTCCTAGGCCATTTTCACACTGCTTACCAGCCATGGAACATTGCACCAAGCTCCCAGAACGACAGCGTCTTCCGGGTGCGATTTCATGCGAGAACTGGAGTTATGACAGAAAATTGCGCCAGGAAGACACTTTCTTTCCAGGAGCTTGGCGTGATGTTCCATGGCCGGTAAGCAGTATGAAAACAGCCCTAGTTGTTAGTGTTCTGAAAGCTTTTTAAAAAAACTTTTTTGGCAGACAAAGTTCTACTTTTGAAGAAGATCCTCTTTTTTATTTCTATAATGCAGAAGAGGGCAGTTGATCTCCTTCACAACATAGAAGTAAATACAGAAATATGATTATTTATTTGCTTCATCGGAGGAAATACCTTGTGAAGTAGAGCTTTGTAAGCTGAAAACTTGTTTTTAAAAAACCTTTTCAGTACACTGAGGACTAATTTTGAAAGGGTTACTATTTCTCCTCAGTCTCTTTGGGGAAACAGTGAGGAATGTTCTTTCCTTATTTCCTTGGTTCCGCTAAATGAAGTCTGCAGAAATTTGATGGAATTTAAAAGAGTGAAAGATTCTCAGTCACTGGAGAATCTGCTAATCCGATTGCTGCCAAGTAGAGATGGGCACTAAACGGAACACGAACCAGCGGTTCGTGGAAGCTAATTTCCACAAACTTCCAAACTGGTCTGCTGGTTCGTTTGGTTCATTTTAAAAAGCAATGCCCCTTTCTGTGCCGCTGCGAAGTGGCATGGAAAGGGGCATTTAAACCCCACAAACTACGAACCACAAACTGGTTCGCAAACTTGCCCCAGTTCATGGAAGTTCGTGGTTCGTGAAAATGCATGAACCACGAACCGCATGGTTCATTTTTTTCGTGGTTCATGCCCACCTCTACTGCCAAGGTTAGGAAATGCACAAACATAGCTCTGTCTTCTAATGCCTAGGTATTTATTGTTGTTATTATGTTGTTATATTATTATTGTTATTAATAATGGTTAGCATCTAGAATCTAGAATCCCTAATGAAATGCTAGGACAAAACCAGTGTACAGTATTAAACCAGTATACAAACTCTTGTTTACATTTTTGAGATGAGTATTGTTATATGTTTTCTCTTCACAACAACTTTCTGAGATAGGTTAGGCTGAGTTCCTTTCCCGAGACCATCCAGTGAGCTTCATAGTCAAGACAGGATTTGAATCTGAAGCCACCCATATTGAATTTATTATTCTATTTCACTGTGCTCTTCCTTTGTGGTCTATGGATGAATTACATTATAATGACCTAATGTGTAGTGCTTCAAAACACAACAAAAATTTAGTGAACCAGAGACGACAAACCAGCCCTCAAGCAGTGGGTGATCTACCTTACTACCATCTTTAAAATAAAACACTATTGGCAAATCTGTACATAGGTATCTATAAAAAAGATTCCCAAATATCTAAATATAAGTCCATGTATAACTATCTAAATATAAGTCCACCTTCTATATGTGATACATCCAAATGTTGATAAATTTATAAGGTCTTCAATGCAGTCATTTACAGGAGATGGGCTTTTGGGGTCCATTCCCATTGACCATTGGTTAGATTGCAAGAGACAGGCAAGTAGTTTAACAGTACATTAACCACCTCAAAAACAAATGCATTTTCTAACACACAATATGACTAATAACTTCCTCTCAAAAGGGCCTAATGACTAAACTTGACCAAAGCGTATGCTTAAGAGATGCATTTTGTGAATTACACTGCCAACAGTTAGACATGGTGCTTAAACCTTTAGTAAAAAGACGCTGTTGTGTCCAATATACCCTAAACATAGTTGTTTGCTGAATAAGTAGCAACTTAAGATCCATAGTAGCAACAGGTATATGGCTTAAGGTCTTAACCCATTGCTTTAGCAAAATTGGATGCTCCGTATCATTATTCCATTCATCTCTAAGAGTCTATGTATCATATTTATTAATTGACCACAAATATTTATACACAAATATTTTAGATTTCTCTTTCTGTATTGACTCAATAAGAATCTCCAAAGTTGGGGAAATTCTGAAGTGCTCAAAGCTGCTGGACCATATTTGGACACCAACAAATGTTGCAGTTGTAAATACTGCCATTCGGCAGAAGTTGATAAATCATATTTAGACCTCAGTTGGAAAAATTATAAGAATTCATCATCTTTACCTATCAATTGATCGAAAGTAAAAGGTCCCTTATCTGTCCAAGCCTTCCATAAGAAAGATTTCTTCTCCATTTTTAAATCTGGATTTGACCATAATGTTGGGCTAGCATGTGAGAACAGGTCAAATTGATATTGTCATGATATTATGGGCCATACTTCTCTAGCTGTAGAAATTGTTGGAGAAACAAAACCCATTTTAACATAGTTATGCATTCCACTTAAAAAGTGATTCCAAAAAAGAGGCCTCCAAAAGAGCCCAAGATGGCTATTCCAAGTGAGGGGAGGGATCCCAATCATTTGTACGCACTAACAAATATGCCTGATGATAAGTATTAAGGAACAAATTCAAAACTTCATGTAGAAATTGTCAAGTTGTTTTTCAGCATTTCTCCCTTTGTACTATTTTAAGCTTTTTTTCTCATTTATGGAGCAAGCAGTAGGTCAAGTAATTTAATTTTTATTTATGGTTGTATTACTGAGGGGAAGTACATGAAAAAGGAAAATCAAATGAAACCAAATGAAACTGTCATCTTCAAATAATTTCATAGCTTTTATAGGAATAACTGAATTAGTTTATCTTCTCTGGTTTGAGGGGATATTTGCTTATGTGAAATTTTGCCAGTATTTTTGTAAGTCATGTAGGCGGCAACTGCTTTTACTGTAAGTACGGAATGAACAAAACTGCTGTGGGATTTTTTGTTTCTTTTCATTTTCAAGGATGGCTCTTTCACTCCACCCATTTTCCTTGGTAAATTTCCCATGTTTTCCCTACATTTATCCCATTATTATGACATTACATTATATGGCTTTTTATGCCCCATTTATAAAAACAGACATAACATGTAATAAAAGTATTTCTATAAAATATTGTTAATATGGACAGGAAAAAGAACAGCTGCAATTTTGTCTTGAGTGTGGACGGGAGAAAACATAAAAGGTACTTCAACTTTCAAGCTGAAACAAACATTCAAAAACACCATTAGCTGTCTTAAACAATTGATGTCATTTGGAGTTAATGGACTTAGGAAGGTATAACTCTGAACTGCACTGCCAGTATCCATGACAAACATCTAAAACACTTATACCTCATCTGCAAGAGGACTTTAATGATGGACACCATCAACAGTGGTGGCTGGAATATTAATAATTTTCTTAGTTTATGTATATTAGATCTGATTTAAATAGGCCATTGGTGGGGCAAAAGAATTCATAGGTGTGATCAACTTGGTTCTTGTGCAGTAGCTCTTGTCAAATGGCAAGCATGACAGTGAAACACCCTCTTCGGCTATGGTCCTCTCGTCTGCTAACAAAGCATGTATAACTAAGCATGTATCGTTAATTTACATTAACTATAGAAGTCCCGTTTACATGAGACATCATGTGAATTCAACATCCCATGGGTAAGCGCATTTCCCTCATCAACAGCTGTCATACGGGAAGGAGGCAGCCTGGAATCAAGGGAGCAGGAGCCTAGCAAAGCAGGCATGATGCCAGAACAGCTTTAGAAGAGAGTCGTATTCAACGACCCCCAACCATGCAGCAACCATGACTTCTTTTTAAATTTGTGTTTTTAAATGTTTCCCACCTCCCTCAGGTATCAGACATGTTCAAATAACGGATTGGTGGCAGGATTCCAGAGCCAATATTTCCCATCTGTGCTGGATCGGGAGTGGCAATTTTATTGTTGTCGCTATGGCCGAAGATGCCCATATTCGTGTTGGTAAGCTCACAAACTCTACTGGATTTATAATGTACTAAGATTCATGTTAACTATGTAATTGGCTTGTCTAGTATAAAAGGTCCAGAGCAGAATGGGGCAACTTCATCAAATGCAGTGCTGGAGAAAGTACAAAGTAGGTGCTTTTAAATCCCAATTAAAGTCTTCAACATTATTCTGGGAAGCGAATGGGTTTAAATCTATTATTATTCACGTATTACATTTTTATCCCAGTCTTCCGCCATGAAGCTCAGAATAACATGTTTCTTCCCTCCTCTATTTTTCCTCACAATAATCCTCTAGACCATACAGGGAACTTCATGACTGACTGGATTTTGAACCCCCAGTCTCTACACTCTGTTTGCATCTGACAAAGAGAACTGTGGTTCTTGAAAGCTTATGCTACAGTAAAGTTGGTTCGTCTTAAAGGTGCTACTGGACTCTTTACTAGGGGTGTGCAAGCCAAAAATTTTCGGCTATAGTCGAAAGTAGAAAGCCGAAAGAAGATTCTCTATCGTTAAAGCCGAAAGCCGAAACAAGAATCTCTTTCGGCTTTCGGTTTTCGGGATTCTTTCGGCATTATTTTGGCATTCTTTCGGCTTTTTTCTATGGGAAAATGCCTCCGTCTTCCAGGACGCCTGGAGGAGGCATTTTCCCACCGAATAAGCCCAAAATTGGTGGGGACCTTCCTCTAACCCTTCTCTAACAACCACCCAAGTTTCAGACAGATTGAACTTGGGGGGGGCATGTTATGGCCCCCCAAAGCAGGTCCCCCCATCCTCCCATAAGAAAGCGAAGGAGCAGCATATTGTTAGCATGCTGCTGCTCATCTTTCTTCATTATTTCCTATGGGGAAAAAATGAAGAGGCAGGCTTCCTTTGCCAGGGGTGGCATTTTGCATGCAAAATGCCCCCTTACCCTCAGGGGCCCTTCTCCCACCCCTCCTCCCACCCCCCACCAAGGCTCAGCCTGCTCCCACTTGGGGGGGGCATTTCATGGCCTCCCCAAGTAGGTGCTCTAATCTCTACCACTGACAGCTGGGGGAGGCTTGTGTTGCCAGGGGTGGCATTTTGCATGCAAAATGCCCCCCAACCCTCTGGGGCCCTTCTCCCACCCCTCCTCCCACCCCCCACCAAGGCTCAGCCTGCTCCCACTGGGGGGGGCATTTCATGGCCTCCCCAAGTAGGTGCACAAAAATAACACAACTCACTTCACATTAAAGAATCACCCCAAAAAATTGCTGTCAAAAGCACTTTATTTCTGTAACTGCTTTAGGTTACACAGTAGGAAGGCACCACAGAGCAGGAAAGCAGTGTACTACACAAAAATAACACAACTCACTTCACATCAGAGAATCACACAAACACAATTGCTGTCAAAAACGGTGAAGTGGGTTGTATTATTTTTTGTAGTACATTGCTATCATGCCCTGTTGTGCCCTCCTACTGTGTAACCTAAAGCTGTTCAAGAAATAAAGTGTTTTTGCCAGGAATTGTGTTTTTGTGATTCTCTGATGTTAAGTGAGTTGTGTTATTTTTGTGTAAGATAGTGCTGCCATGCCCTTTGGTGTTCCCCCCTGCTGTGTAACCTAAAGCTGTTCAAGAAATAAAGTGTTTTTGACAGGAATCATGCTTTGTGATTCTCTGATGTTAAGTGAGTTGTGTTATTTTTCTGTGTGGGGGACTGCTGGTGTAATGTGTCATAATGCTTTGCCTACTTGTACTTTGGAAGGGAGAAAAAAAAATTTAAAACTTTATTTTGTGTTGTTCTTGTTTTATTCTTTGTTGTGCAGTTGGTTCCCATCATAGGGAACAATGGGGCTGGCTGGCCAGCCATCTCTGTAGGTGGTGGGGGAATTTGAGGGAGGGTGTCTGTGGTTCAGGTGCTCTTTCACAGGGACCAGCTGGCACTCAGAAGTGTGCCCACCATTGTGGCACCCCTGGGCTGTGCAGAATTGCCCAGGGAAAGAGAGTTTAGAAGTTCCCAGCATAGGGAACAAAGGGAGAGGGCTGGCCTTTGCCAGCCTGTTCCTGGGGTTATGGGTGTGGGGCAGGTGGGGGTGGATTTGGGTCTGTGAGGGGCTAATGTGGGGATTTGGGTCTGTGTGTGGCAGCTGGGGGGGAATTGGGTTTGTGTGGGGCTGTAAGGGGTGGACTTTAGGGGCTGAGAGGACCTACTTGGGGAGGCCATGAAATGCCGCCCCCCCAAGTGGGAGCAGTCTGAGCCTTGGTGGGGGGTGGGAGGAAGGGTGGGAGAAGGGCCCCAGAGGGCTGGGGGGCATTTTGCATGCAAAATGCCACCCCTGGCAAGACAAGCCTTCCCCAGCTGTCAGTGGTAGAGAAAAGAGCACCTACTTGGGGAGGCCATGAAATGGCCCCCCCAAGTGGGAGCAGTCTGAGCCTGGGTGGGGTGTGGGGGGAAGGGTGGGAGAAGGGCCCCTGAGGGCTTGGGGGCATTTTGCATGCAAAATGCCACCCCTGGCAACACAAGCCTCCCCCAGCTGTCAGTGGTAGAGATTAGAGCACCTATTTGGGGAGGCCATGAAATGGGCCCCCCAAGTGGGAGCAGGCTGAGCCTTGGTGGGGGGTGGGAGGAGGGGTGGGAGAAGGGCCCCTGAGGGTGAGGGGGCATTTTGCATGCAAAATGCCACCCCTGGCAAAGGAAGCCTTCTTCTTCATTTTTTCCCCATAGGAAATAATGAAGAAGATGAGTAGCAGCATGCTAACAATATGCTGCTCCTTCGCTTTCTTATGGGAGGATGGGGGGACCTGCTTTGGGGGGCCATAACATGGCCCCCCAAAGTCCAATCTGTCTGAAACGTGGGTGGTTGTTAGAGAAGGGTTAGAGGAAGGTCCCCACCAATTTTGGGCTTATTCGGTGGGAAAATGCCTCCCCCAGACGTCCGGGAAGACGGAGGCATTTTCCCATTGAAAAGCCGAAAGAAAGCCGAAAGAATCCCGAAACGTTTCGGCTTTTTTCTTTCGGCTACCCGAAACGTTTCGGCATTCCCCGAAACGTTTCGGCATTCCCCGAAAGAAGCCGAAACACTTTTGTTTCGGCATTCTTTCGGCATTCTGAATGCCGAAACGCACATCCCTACTCTTTACTATTTTTTTACATTCTGTTTGACATTCCAATCATTACTCTCAACTGGCCCTCTTTACTAGTTTATTTGCCCTCAATAATCACAAATTTTTGTACTAGTTTTGTCCATTCTCCTTTCATTTATCCCTTTACTTCATGCATTCTCACACCACGCAGACCCACCTGAAATATCGTATGGACACAAATCATATAATTTGCCTGGTCCATGGTCCCCAAGCGAGTGCAGTCTGGGCAGGGGCAGGGGTCTATCTAATTTGGGGGAAATGGTATATAGAGAAATCATTCAATCACCCCCTCTCCCGGTGCTGGGGACCCATGGCTAGTTGCAAAAAGTAATAAAATGTTGGGAGATCAATCATATGATGGATCTGCTTTGACCTACAACAGAACATCTTCAATACGTATATGAGTCAAGCAAGTCAATTCCTTTGAAACCTTACTGGCCTACTTCTGCACCTACATGGCTAAGATGAACAGTGGCAAGTTTGGTGAAACAAAGCCAACTCAAAGACAACTAAGCAGAAAGTGAAGTTTTCAATTATACACACATGACACGTTTACTTAGCTTTTGTCTGTCAGCTGCTGATAGAAATGCAATAAGAATCCATATATAAGTCCAAAACAAAAACAAAAATGTCTTGCAGATAGAAGGATAAGGAATCTTGGCCTTCCCTAAAACCTTCCAGCATCTGATATCTGTAGATGTTCTGCACCTGTACTTGAGGTCACAGCACAAGCCTGCTTTATGAAGGAGGTATTGTGTAGTTTTACTTGTGAAAAAGGCTGTCCTTAAGGTCTTTGTTTCAGCATGAGAACATTTGTTTTGTGTTTCAGTTAGACAAGTAACACTTTTGAAAGCATTTCATGCTTTAAATGAAAGCATTTAAGCTGCCGTCTTCTTGCTATGATGTATATATGTTTGTATATCTTTAAGTGAGCTCATAAAATTTAATTTTGGTTTTCCCCTCAGGCCTGTATGAGAAGGGCTTCACTTCGGTCTTGTTCTATGTTCCTTGGTTGCAGGGTTGCCAGTCTGAGGCTGGCAACTGGAGGGACGGTAATCCAGGGGGAGGAGCTTGCTGGCAACATTACAGTAATGTCGTTTCTGGCATGCCCTAGAAGAGACATCATCATGTAGGGACAATACTCTGTCATTCATCCAAAATGCTGTAAATGTTCTTTCCCAGCTGGAAAAAATAACAAGACTTTTTGAAGCTACCAGAGCCTCCTGTGTGTTGGCCACTGGCAGGTTTGCCAGATCCCCTGCTTTAGAAAGGGAACCTTCAACTCCAGCCTCCACCAGCCTCTGCCCTCACTACTACTCACCTGGCTGGCAGGAGGAAGAGGCAGGAGGCAGGCCTGAGGTACGTGTGTGCAGTGCACACATGCCCACCTGTCACACTGGAAAATGGCATGATGAGGAAGTGATGGATCATGATGGGGGCCGTTTCTCTACAAAGTGCCCCAAAACTTAATGTTTGGGGATAATTTATAGAGAATAAGCCCCTGGCATGAGCCATCACTTTTGCATCATGCTGGAAATGATGTCATTTTCTGGTGCAACAGGTAGGCGTGGGAGCACACACACTCAAAGCATGTGCATGAAGAAAGTACTGCCACCCTTACATTCCCTCCAACCCCCCCCCCCCCCCGGTTTGCCCCCAAGGGACTTGGCAACCCTGCTAAAATCTGAAGCTCACTTCTACACACCACACCTCAGAAAGAGGATGCTACTGTTGCTATGCTGATACATGATTCCTGTTTTACCCCACTGAATATGGCTTGGCTTCAGTCATTGAATCTAGGGTTGGCAATGGCAACTTCCAGGTGAAGCCAGGCATTCTTCTAGAACTGACCTCCAGACTACAGAGATCAGTTCCCCTGGAGGTTCAGAAAGGCAGACTCTTTGCCATCACATCCCCGCTAAGGTCCCTCAACTCCCCAAACTGTGCCCTCCCTACACACTGCCCCCCAATCTCCAGGAATTTCTCAGGCTGGAATTGGCAACCTTACTTGAGTCACCTAAGAGTATTTCCTTTTCAAGCAACATCTCTGTGGTTTAGGCAGATGGTTGGTTTTCATTGCCTTCCAGTCTTACTAACATCATGAGTTTAGATACTGTATGCAACAGAAGCTGAAGTCCAATAAAATACTATGCGTAAAATATTCTTATTGAAATGTCCATTGCTCTTATTGAACACTCACCTTTGTATAATTTACTCTGATAGAGTTTTTTAAAATATACATTCATTTTTAATTATTTATCATTATTGCTTTTAATTGTTCTTATGCACATGGAGTTTTTGCATTCAAAAAGACTTTATAGTAGTATTGTTTTTCACTGTGACTTACTTATATGCGGTTTTTGGAATTCAAATTGCTTTAAATAGTATTTCCCATCAACTCAGTCTTCTACCATTACGTTATGATTATTTTCATTTCACAAATAGAAAACAGATCTATTAGCTTGGCCAAACAACTTCATGAATAAGTCAAGATTTGAGTTCAGGGCTGCATTTGCCTCATTCAGTATTGCATTGTCATTGTGCTATAGCAATGATTCATAACTGGATTTTCCTATCTGGACAAGACAATTCAATCACAAATTATTACAATAGTGCAACAATAATGCCATATCCAGTGATATGTGGATGCAGTCTGCGGCTTCCCAATGGCACATCAAAAATATGCTGACCACCATACTACAAAGGCAGCTAATAAAACTAAGACAATTTTTTATTCTGAATCCTAATCTAATTGCTCAATCCTGCCTGCAAGGTGCATTTAGAATTTCCACACCACCCCTTATGTCAACAGAACCCGTGAAATCTCAACACTGCCATTTCTGCTTGAGCTGAGCTGTCTTTTTGTTACTGGTAGCAATTTTATCATGGTATCTTTTTTATCTTGGAAGGGCAAACAGAGATATTTCCCTGGGAAATGCTATAGAAATCTCACACCATTCTGTGATAGAAGTCCAAGTGTCCTGTAATTTTCAACATTTGTCAGGAAGGAATCAAAGAACAATTTAAAGAAAGAAACAACAAATTATTTGCAGATGTTGTTATTGTTTATTTATAGTCTGCCTTTCTCACTGAGATCTGAGGTGGATTACAATACTGCAAGTGAATACAATATAACCAATAGCTGGAACTTTCACAGGGTAAAATACAACAGGATCAATAGTTAGAACGTTCAATGAAAACAGATACAATAGAGTATGGTAGCTGTAAAAATGAAAAACTAGCAGAAAGCTGAACACGTAGATGAAACAGAACCATCTCCCATCCCAGAGTCTGGTCTAAAATCAGACTGAAAAGAGTCTAGAACACAAAGCTTGTCCAAGAAGGCCTGGACTTGGTCAGCTACTGCTCTCTGAACTACTTTGCTGAGAAAGGGCAGAGACTGGGTGATATCTTTGCTAAATAGTCCCTTTGGTGAGTGAGTGAGTGAGTGAGTGAGTGAGAGCGAGCGAGCGAGCGAGCGAGCAAGTGTGTGATTGTGTGTGTGAGTGACTGTGTAGAAATTAAATGGTTGACTTAACTTGAAACTCTGAACATAAACATGTTTCTCAATCTTTGGAACAATCTGTGCAAAGACTTGGTAAAATTTCTGTAGCCATCAGTTTGTTCTGGCAATTACCACATTGACAAGGGCTTATGGAAAATGGGCCCTCATGTATGCGGCTCTTTCCTTTATACAACTTGCCTTTATGCAGGGGTTAACATTCTTGGTACCCTACCCCACCCCAGCAAAACCAACACCAGGGATATAGGGCATCCTCTACTTTTGGAGCTGTCCAATGAAGTTGATGGGCAATAGATTCTGGATGGATGCAGCACTAATAGAGTGCTACCTCTTCAATGGAGGAGCATCTTTGTCAATGTGGTAATATTTGAAGCATTTTCTTGTGACTAAGAAAAACCAGAAGAAAACAATGAAGAAGAAAAACTGTTATTTCCTTCTGCAGTATGTCTGTAGCTTTGGTATGCTGTTCCGATGAGTCTTTATAGTGCCACCCTCTGCATTGCTGTTAATCTAGTCTAAGGACACTGAAATCATGAAAACTATTTAATACCCAGGAATTAATCATGTATCGGAGAAAGTCAACAGGTATGGAATGAATAAAATTGTGAGTTTTGTTGTAATGAATCCAGATGGCAGCTTGCTTTTGAGCTCCTTTCAGTGTCTTTTAAAGCACATTTTCCTGGGAGTAAGCCCCACTGAATAGGATTCTAAGTAGACCTGCTTATGGTGGGTCTTTTCAGTACTGTATCTACTGATTCATTTCATGTAGCACTTTCTCCTCAAGTGTAAACATTCTCTATATCCTAGTGATAGTGGTAAAATAGCATGTATTATTCCCTGTGAGGAGCAGTGCTGGAAATAATCACAGTACATTGGTCTATAGCTTCTTCATAAGAAATTGGAAAGTTTTAAAGACAACATAAAGCAAAGTGGACAAAAACACATCAGTTGAAAAACAGCTTTTCTGTATCTCTGATTCAACAGTATAAATATTCAAATCACGATGAAAATTATTTTCTAGGATTAACATGTATACAACCAGGACCTGGTATATATTATGCTTTAAAAATCTAAATTCTGTACAAAGAAGTATTAAATTCTGTAATCAATGTATATTATGAATGCTATATATATATATTTCCTTAGTTTGCATAACTGGTTCTGTTCGCACTAACCATAAGAAGGATCATGACTCCTGGACCCCAGAAGTTCTGCAAACTCTGCCCCTTCCTCAGGTTCCTGAGATTTCACCAGATGTTTTCAGGTCTATCACTAGACATGGGCACGAAACGGACAAGGCCTGAAATGAGTTTCATGTTTCATCGCGATCCATGAATCACGAATCACGAAATTTCATGAAATTGACACGTTTGCCGAAACGATTTGTTAGTTTCGTGATTCGTCAGAACCTGGGGCATTTCTACAGCCCCCTTCATACCCAGAAATGCCAAACTCACAAAGAGACTTCAGCAGGCTCTCCTCCACCCACCCTCCCAGTTTGCAATATGTTGATCAAGAAGGGTGGGAAAGGAAGTGCTGCCAGAGTGCTGGATCAGAGGAGGACGAAGGACTGGCCATGGTGGAGCTGGGCTGGGAAGACAGAGTGAGGGGTGGGGTGGGGTGGAGGAAAAAAGGCACCCTCACCCAAAGAACTTCCCACAGCAAGGTCAAGAGCTGGAAATAAGAGGCTTCTTACAGGCTCTTTAAAGCAGCAGCAGCCAAAAGCACAATCCCAAATCCTTCCACACACTCTCCCACTCCAATCCCAGCAAAACGCTGACATAGATCAGAACAGGAGGCCTGTGGTTGGCTGACAGACCTGCCTAACAGGGTTTGGAGGGGTGAGATTGGTGTGCCCATGGCTACAGAAGGCCCACCTCCTTGGTTGCCTAGGGGATTGACCCCCCCCCCCCAGCTCCTGGCTGTATAGGGCAGAATGGAAGCTCTCCAGATGGCTGGGAGAGCTGCCAATCAAGGGTAAGTGGGCTATGATTGGGGTTTCCAATGGCAACAAAAGGTCTGGGTCCATTGTTGCCTAGGGAATCAATGGATCAGTGCCAGCCTGTCTGCAATTACGAATCATTCATGAAGCTAATGAATCATTCATGAAGCTAATCATGAATTTCATGATAATCGCGGCCCCACAAAATGCTGTTTCATGACACACGAAACGGCCCATTTCGTGACAAAATTTGCTTCATATTTCGATTCATGCCCATGTGTATCTATCACCATAAGATACGTTGAAAGCGGAGATATTTTAAGATGCTGAATTCTGTGCTCACAACTAAATATATATTTACATCTTTTATAGTCTGCCTTTCAAGGCGGATTATACGGTGTGAGTTAGTACAATCAATATCTGAGACATTTCAATATATATATGGTGTGTGCATGTGTGCGTGCATGTGTATTACTCTCTCTCTAGCTCAGGGGTACAGGGTGGAGTGCACAACTACAAAATGGCAAAGAGTGAGGGTCATGTATAACTCTAAAGTAACTCTCCCACATTTCAGGTAGAAGCTGTGTTTAATAGGATCCCTTTTAAAATGAATATTTTAAAATATTATTTGCCTACACACTGCTTGCCCCCTTATCCCACACCGGCTCAAAGTGCCAAGAGGGTGGCAACGTATGACTTACCATTCATGGCTGTCGTACAGCTAAGTGTGTTGGGTTGGGGAAAGCAATGGTGAACTACCCTGTAAAAACTTCACTGTGAGATTCTGCGGATCTCTCTCGACGCGCTATAGGACAGAAAGGCCTGGAGGGGGATGATCTACGGAGTAGCTGAGGGTTGGACGCGACTGTGTGGCTTGGATCGGATCAGACACACTGCTTGCATTAAGACATGCACTGAAGATTCTTGTGCTGTGGTAGCAGCTTCTGCTGAAGCAAATTTTAAGAAATCTGCACAGCCAGTCAGATCTCCAATGGCTGATCAGAAGCCTGACTGAACAAAAGCCCATCCTGGCCCCACCCACTTTTAAAAAACACTTGGTGGGTATCAGGAAAGGGGTTGGCGGGTGTCATGGCATCCATGAGCACCATGTTTGAGACTTCTGCTTTAGCTCATTGGCAGTTCAATTCACTCTTCAATCCAGATGGGAATGGGGAAGAGAAAGACCTGCATTAAGCCAAAATTGTGAACATATCTTCCTCCAAGCCGGAGCAAAGGTCATGAACTTTGGAAAGAAATTAAGCCATATTGATTTTTTTCTCCACTTTTTCTACAGAAAGTTGATAAATTTGACATTTTTCTCCATTTGAAAGGCTGACAACAGAACATCCAGGACATTACGGGGAAGATACAGACATGATGATGTATACCTATGACTACTATATCCGTGGAGCAACCACAACTTTTTCCAGTGTGGACAGGTCAGATTAAAAAATTCTCTCAGAAACCTCAGATTTCTTCCATTGTTAAAGATGGCTTTTATAGCATGATTCATTTTTCTCAAACAAAACTTCTTAAACCATGAGGTAGGCTGGCTTTTAAATGTGATATTGGTGGAGCAAAAGGCACTCACTTTACACTCACACAGAGTTCTGTTTAAATAGGGTTCTTACCTGTGTAGGGCAGTTATGCAGCATGCCATGCAAGTGCAAAATCCCGTGTGCTTTCACCTTGCTGGCCTCATGTTTAAAACAGGCTATAAACATAGGTGTGGTGTTTTTGACAATGTTTTACACTCCCCTAGTCCACCAGGACTTAGGGTAGACCAGAACAGGGAGAAAGAAAGGTGTTGTCACTGCTATTCCACACAGAGAAAGAATCCAAGTTATTAAACTGTACTCCTGTTTATAACAATGGTGCCTCCTTATTCTAATGCCTAGCATTAAAGATGCAACACTAGGTACAAAGGAAGGGAGTGGGAACTATGGCCATGGAAGGCACAAACTCTGTATTGATCTTTTCTTGTGTATGCATTGGGCCAGGAGAAACAATCTACCACTTCACTCAGGAAAAAGGCTACTGGAGGGATTCAACCTTGTCCAACCTGTGGGTACTTTGGGAATTTTGAGAGCAGGGTAGTGGGTGCTACACCAAAAAAGCTGCCATGGGGGAGTGAGACAATTCACAAAATGGCTGTCCTGGGGGCTGGGTCTAATCACAAATCATTGGGAGGTTCCACAAAATGTTAGGAGGATTCAAGCCGAGCATCCTCCTATGATGGAGGCAGCCATTTCCACTTGCGCTATTCTGAAGCAACTCTTACAACAGCGAAGTGGAAGAAAGCCAAGACTGGTTTTTGTTTTGGGGAAGAAGTAGGTGAGTGCCAGGAAACACATCAGCAGGTGCCGTAGCAGGGCAGCCTACAGGATGCATTGTGGTTCTTCATATGAGCAGCCATGTTAGTATATAGCAGAATAAATCAAGACTTCTGTTTTAGACTGTATTGTATCAGTCTTGATATCTGCATCACTCACAACTAATTAAAGTTTATTTCCTCTTTCTTCCTTTACAGGGATCGCCAGTGGAAATTTATTATCTGCAGGATGACAGATTTTGATTGTCAGTTTCAAAATGTTTAGAAATGTTGAATATATATTACACTTACGGGGTGGGGGGTGAGAGAAGATAGAGGTGAAATGAAAAGAGGCGATGTATTCATGCACCAGCTATTCCACTGCTAACAGGACTGGTTAAGTACCACGCTACATCCAAATTTACTTTGCAGTCTAATGGCACATCCATATGGCCCTTATTTAGGGACCAGATACTTTTGTATAACTTCACATAATTCCCACGGAACATGAACTTCCCATGCTCCCCCTTCCCATTCATATATCTGGTGGACACTGTGACGGCCTTCCTACTGCCAGTGCAGAGATGTTCCTGCCCAAGTTTCAAGCATGGATGTTTGAACATCTGTTAGTCTAGCTCACTCTGTGCCCTCTGGTTAGGAGCAAGGGGCCAGCCCCTCAATGGTGCTCACAAAGGGCCTGATCCATTTCGTGGAGCCATTCCTCCCATGTAGTACAGTACAGGGCAATGCATTAACTGCATTGTATTATGCTACATATAAGAAGTGGCCCCTTGCGGCCTCCTGTCACTCTTCATGGACCCAGGGCCACTTTCATGGATTGCCAACACCCCTTTGCAACCCTTTATAGATTTGCTGCCACTCCTACTCACCTTTTGGAGGCTGCTTGAAGTGAGCAAGACTGAGGCAAGCAGGTCCAAGGCTCAGCTTGAGGGCAGTCATAGATGTTGAGCATGATCTGCTTGCCTTCCAAACCTGCCTATCACAATGTTTGTGGCAACTCTAGTTTCTAGGGATACCTGCTGCACTCCTGCCTATATGCTTCAGTTCTGAAACTGGCAGTATGGGAAACGGCCCTGTGGATGTGCCCTTAGACAAAAATGTGGACAATTCATTCCCTTGAATTTTTATTTGTGGCTCATTCACACTGTTTAAGTGCTTCCTCCTAATACAAACTTAAGTGTTGTGGGTTTTGTTTGCTTTTAGCTGATCTGCATATCTGCAGCTTAACTGTTCATTACTTTTTACCTACTGCATCCCACTTCCCAAAAGGACCCCAAAAGTTTCCTGATTTGTGCTTTGCACCCAAACCTCACAAAGTGTGCCTCCTTTATAATAGTCTCCAGCTGTGATTACAAGAGAACAGAGATTTCTTCTATGGCACAGTTTTGCAACCCAGACAAATACTATACCTTAGTATTACAGAGCAATGCTGACTGGCATTGGCTCTGGAGATAGAATTCCTTATCAGCCTGCAGTACATTTCCTCAAATTATTTCTGTGTCTAAAATCCAAACGGAACTCATGTAATAACCTCTGATGTCCTAAATGAAGGGACATCAGATGGTTGCTTTGTAAATGTCAAGCATTTCTCTGCCATCTCTTGTAATCAGAGGCCCATTATGAATGAGAATACCAGAACTGTAAACTTTGTGGAAAATGTCATTTGTAAACATAAGCTTGAACATAGATGGGTAGGTGAACCCATTAGGTAGATCAGATGTGGGATAAAACTGTAGTGAGTAATCCCGAACCTGAAGTCAGTGATATATTATTCTGTTAAATCTAAAATGGGAGATACTTGAGAGTCCAAAGATAATACAGAATGGAGATACTCTGCAATTTATTCCAAATGACTGTATTAGGACATCTTTAGTAAATTCAGTATGTACAATCACACTATGAACTGTTATCTTAAATAAATGAACAAATGAAATAATCTGGTCTTTTATTTATGTATTCAGAAGTCTTTTATATATGTATTCAGCTATGCTTGTGGCAAGTACTAATTGCCACCTAAGGAGACTGTGTTCCCAAGCATCTCATGGAAATAAGGAAGATTCTGTTATAATTCAATAACAGGTGAGCAGGTTTGCTGGCAAATGTTACGCCTGTAACTTAGCTGCACTGCATCTTAATAAATATGAGGGCAAGGGAAGCAAGCAAGTCTCAGGTCAATAAATTCTGCAGAACAATAATAGTATCTGAAGTGGTGGGCTTTGTGGAATTCATGGCTATTAGCCACGAGGCTGAATAGAACCTTCATGTTCAGAGGCATATTCTGAATGCCCGTTGCTAGAAGAGTAACAGGGGTTAGCTTTGGCCTTGATGACCCTGCTGTGGACTTTCCAGGACATCCAATAACCCTCTATAGGAAACAAAAGGCTGGCCAGATTGGATCCAGCAGGACTCTTCTTGTGTGCCTACATAATGGGGATGTGGGATGTCAGAATCCGTCCTATATGGCCAATGATACTTCATGCAATGAGAGCCTCACTATGGAATCTGAGCACTTAACTTAGCAGTGATGCACTGACCAAGCACATGTTTATGCAAAGAACAGAGTCTGCATGAATTGGCAAGTGATAGAATTACAGAAGCCTCTGTGAGGAACAAATGAATTGCTCTGATGCTGCCTAAGATCTGAACTGTGTTCACAAAAGATTCCTTGTTTTAGAAGAGCCTCTATGGATTTGTTCTAGCCTGCACTGGAGATTTTATCTCTCGTCCCCTGCCAGCTCCCGCTGTTCACCTTGCATTTGGCTCCTTTCTGTCTCTCTAAACAGTTGTGCCTTGTCCATTGTAGAGCCAGTTTGTCTGGAGGGAGCACTTTAAAAGGCACAGAAGAGATACGCCCTCTTCTATTTAAATCATCTTGGGTTGCTTTGTATTATTTGAGTATATGTAAAGTGTACTTCAAATATTGCTCCTGCATTTATGTTAGTCACAGCAGTTGGAATCTGCAGGGTCTTTTAAAAGTCCCACAGAACTGGCCTTATAAAGTAGAAGGATGGAGAAAACCTGGAAGGTATTGATGTGCCAGTTATATGAAGATGGTTAGCCATGTTAATCTGTCTGTAACAGTGGAAAAGAGCAAGAGTCCAGTAGGGTATGCGCTTTCGTGAGTCACAGTTCACTTCTGAAGAAGCAGGTCTCAAAGAGGTCAATAGGTTCTACAGAACAATAATAGTGTCCTTATCCCCTTCAAACGGTCTGAAGTGGTGGGCTTGGTGAAGTTAATTGTTAATTCTTCTAATGAATAGAAGAATTAGTGAGCTGTGACTCATGAAAGCTCATACTCTACCACAGGTACCTCTGGACTCTTGCTCTTTTCCACTGTTCCAGTTATATCAGTTATACTGTGATATCAATATGACTTTTCTATTTATTGCCTTCTGTAATTTCATCCCATCATGTACAGCTGCTGTCACAATGTTGTCCTCTGCTTTCAACAGAATGCTGGGATACCACCATGCAGGGGTGTGCACTGAGAAAATTTCCATTTCATTTTTGGTTACAGAGGTTCTGGAACAATCCTTTTCCATCACTAGTTTGTATCTGATCCATTTGATCTTTTTCATTTGCATGAGTTAGCCTGTTGCACACTCAGGAGGTGGGCATTCACCACACATGCACAGACGCATGCTGTTCTTTTCAAGAGGAGTTGGGGAAACGAGGAGCTGGAGTAGCTATTTTTATACCAACGGCACCAAAATCGCACAGAACACAGTCCTCCCTCTAAACCAGCGAATTCTCAAGTTTTGCCTTAATCACACACAACAACAACAACAACAGACCCTGAAGAAAATTAGTATCATGAGAAACTGGCTGGCTACAGGAAAGGGGAGGGGGAGGTAGCAGCATTATAATCCTTTCTGTTCACTTCTTTCTTTTTCTATAGTGCCAATAAATTATTACCTTTGGTGCCATATTACCTTGTGTTTACTCCCAGGGAAGAGTCTTTCAAATTGCAGCCTATGATTGAAGTCTCCCTTCCAAACGTTTCCAATGCTGATAGGCAAGGAGGTAAGGAGTCTCCCCTTACAAAGTCTGGATTGGTGTGTGTGTGTGGGGGGGGGAGAGTTCATTTCCCCTTCCAGTAACGTATCTCTCCCCTTGGGATATGATTGATGAAATGCTGTTAAGGTAAACAAGGATGCTGCCTTACAAGGTGAGCCCAGTGCCTGGGGATGCTGCTAGGTATGAACCAAAATGAAACACACCAACTTTTTATTGGAAGGGACTAGTTTCAGTTTAGTTTCCCGGTTTTGGTTCTATGTGCCAGAAGCTGCTTTAATGAGCCGAACCAGTGAGCTCTGTGTATAAATTCAGCTTGTTTTTTCTATTACGCACACTCTAATACCATTTTTCTTGAAGCTGGAGATCAGATGCCACAATAGTATTGTGACCATCATACAAATGGTTGAAGTCCATTGCCATATATGGTCCATAGTCCCCTTAATGATAAATTGACTTCAGCAAATCAACAGGAGTGATTTACACTCTTTAAAGTTGAAAATGCATTGTATACACGCTATTTTTATGGTATAGAAATAATACCGACAATGCAGTTCAGTAGGAATGGTTATCTCATATTTAAGCAGTAGAACAAATCACCAAGTTTGGGTTTAGGATATGTTGGAACTTTTCTCTTTTGCATAGATAAATCTAGTAACCATACCAAGGCCTCCTCATAGTACACCCGGGAAACTTTGAAATATGGAGCAGGATTATTAAGAGAAGTTCTATTGATTCCTCTTTACCCATTTTCTCCATGAAATCCAACAGTCCTTTTCCTCTTTCAAGGAATTTGGTGTGAGTTTCTAATCAATTCCTTTTTGATCATAGATAAATTTGAATAGAGGAGGGACAGGAAGGGAAGTTCTGCAAAAATTTCAGAATTTTACTCAGTAGTTGCTCAGAGGCAGGCAGGGTCCTCCCAAGTCTTCCTATCTTCCTGCTAGAGCGCCACCATAGGGTATATAACATAAAACAAGGGCTGAAGTTAAAAAAGAGCACATTGATTTCTCTTTGAAGAGAGAAACCCTGCTCTTAACTTAAAAAAGAGAAAAAACAGAATAAGAGAAATCAATGCCTATATGTAAAAAGTGAATTTTGGAAAAAAGAAATTCCCCACCCTGTCACAAACATAAATTACTGAGGGACTCCTGTTCTTTGGAGGGTGAGGTCATAAATTTAAAAAATGGGCAGAAATAAATAGAACGAAAGACACAAGATCTTGCACTTGGGTAAGAATGTAAAAATTGCAGGTAACTGGTTGAATTTTTCTTTAAAAAATCCAAAAAAAACCCAGCAGGATTATACATTTATTACGAAGAACTGAAATATCACAAAGTAGTGAGCATGCTTTTAAATTGACCTGGATGTTAAGTCAAAAAAGGGGGAAGGAGAGAGATGTTGTTTGGCACAGTGGAAAATATCTAGTTTGCTGTTTGAAAGCATGGAGTGGAGGAGACAATATGAAGATTTAAATAAGTTAGGCTGTGCTAGGTACACAAAAGATTTCAGCTTGCACCAAAATCTTCACACAAGGAAGCAAGGGCTGTTCTTCCTTTGGACACATAAAATGTAGTGCTGATTCAGATCTGTTTTCCAGGAGAAGTAAAGGAAAGCATGATGGTCTTTTTGTATCAACATAGCTGGAGAATAACTTCAGGTGGTGGGCTAGGTAAGAATAATGAGTCCCAGTTATTACCTGAGAAATGTCTCTTTAGCCAGCACCCAAGAGGAAAAGAATTTGGGAGCCACAGCTGACAACATGAATGTGATTTAGCAATGTCATGTCATCCTAAGACAGCAAGCACCATACTGGGTTGGCTTAACTGACAGTTTAAATGAGTAAGACACAGGCGATAATTCTCCCACTCTCTTTGGCATTGCTAAGGCCTTTGCTGGAATCCTGAAATCTGTTCTAGTTACATTATTTAAAAACAAGGCAGAGAAGCTAGAATCCAAAGGGAAGTATCAGAAATTATTGCATTCTGGAAAAATATGGACTATAATTAAATACATGATGAAAGAATTTGCTTAGCTTGGTGATCAGAAGACAATGGCTGAGAGAGGTTGTAAGACAAGATTTCCCACACTGGATCAAGGCTGGCGGCCACTGGAAGAGATGGGATGAACTAGACTGCAGGATGCTGGTATACTGTCTATTGTACCCCACTTTCTCCAAAGAGCTCAGGGTGATGTACATGCTTCCCCCCATTCATTTTACCTCCCAACAACCCTAGAGGTAACTTAGGTTCAGGAACTCGTCACACATGCACTAAACTTGTGCATGACGGGGGGGAAACCCAACTCTACTTGAGTTTAATATGTGACTACACTCACTTTCAAAATAGTTTGGGGAGGAAGGAAAAATGGCTGCTGTGTACGGGCCTGGAAGCAGGAGCAGTTTTGTCTGCCTCTGCTTTCCACCCAGTGCACTTTTGCAGATAGAAAAGAGCTTCGGGGGGGAGCTCTTTTGCTTTCTCTCATTTCCTCAGGTTTGCCCAGGAGTCACGTGGAACTGGCAGTAAGCTGCTCGTGCCTAAAGATGCCCTCTCATTTTGGGGTGAGGAGAAGGAGAAGGAGAAATAACACAGCCCAATCACCCAATCATGATCAACAAAGGAAGCAGCGGAGTGGCAGACATTCTGGAAACAGACACCCCTCTAGTGTTCCAGCAGTGTATCAATTTAGCTCATGCACAAAAACTTTTTAAATGGCTGGCACTGTGATACCACCAAAGAAGCCGTGAGTGATGACAGCACAAAGTCCCTTCAATCTTGATTATTTGAGTATGGTGTGGAATAAATAAACCAACACCACACCACTGATGTGCAGAAAGACTGTAGGCAAGCTGGTTCCATACAGTTCAGCTAGACTTCTAGGAAAATGAAGAACAGGTCTGGCATGTGGAATAGCCCAACATCAGAATTAGGCAAGCTTTATTAGCCTATTTAGAGTGCCATTCTAAATAGAGTGAAGTGCATTGAAATCAATAGGCTTAGAAGGTGTAACTCTACTTTCATTGGTACTGTTAGTCTCATTTAAATGGGAAAGAGCACTGAATGTGCAACCCAGAAACATTATCTTCTGACATGAGGATGAAGAAAGGTTGCATGAAAAATCATAGGAAATGCTTTGCTAACCTGTGTTTTTTTAGTACTTGCTACATTCCAATCCTTATCAAACCTTTGCTTAACTTTGAAATGCCAGGAATGTACAGGGATGCCTTCTTTTAAGCCACTGCAGTTTCCGCTGCCCAAGGGAGAGGGTTTTCTTGAGGAGAAGGCTCCTTGCTAGGACATGCTCCAGTGGAAGAAACAAACAACATGAAGAATTGAGCAGCGAATTATCTGTGCACAGAAAAGATTGTCTCCTTCCTATTCTGCTCAATGCCAGAACAATAATTTCACTCAGAACTATCCCCTCCTGTCTCATCATCTTTTATTTTGCTCCATTTATACCCCACCTTTCTCTTCAAAGGGACCCAAAGAGGCTCTCATTGTTCCCTTCTCCTCCATTTTATGCTCATAAAGCAGCTTTGTGGGTACATGAGTGTAGCCATGGGAGAAAGGAGAAAACTGAAAAGAGAAGCACCTGTCTGGTGATGAGCCTGTAAGGATCAGCCCAGCAGTGTGCTGTGAACAAAGGACAGGGAAATGCAAACCATTCTGACCAATGAAATATCTTACAGATACAGAACAACTGCTCATTCTACCTTTCATTGTTTACTTCATTTAGAGCCCACCTTTCTCGCGGAAACTCAAGGCAGATCACATGATACAAAACAATGTCATCAGACAACATATGACATCCAATAAACAATGCAATGCAACTAGGATTACAAAACTTAGAAAAAAACTTACAAAAGGAAAAACAAATGCATTTGGTTCCATCTCTTCAACCTAATGCTACACAGGGCCTCCTTACTTGCTACATGAACTCACTTTTGTTTTAAATGAAACCTCAACCCACCTCGTGTTTAATGTGTGACTATAACTGTGCAATCCTAAGCCTCGAGTCAGCACCCCTGGCCGTGTGTCGATGCAAATGCAGCACCACCCCGCCACTCCCTATGGATTTTTGCAGGAGGGCCATGACAGCGCAGGAGCTCTACAAAAAGTAAGATCTTCCATTCCCTTTCCCAAACATTTCATTTCTTTGGAATCATATTTTTAAAATATGCAAGAAGGAAGGGGCCTCTAAAAATCCAAATCCCATCTCACAAATCTAAATTTTAACAAATTCCCTCTGCCAGTGTAGAAAAAAAAATCCAGAATTCTTTCTCAAAATTCCAGAGTCTGAAATGCCTAATCTAATGAATACTGAATTTTCAAATTTTGAGGGAAGGTTTTGCTTTACTCGCCCCCCGCCCTACCTCCTTCGGAACTGGCATGGGACCTTGTGCCTCACTTGCGCCTCCACCCATCTGCCAAGTGTCTCCATTGGCAGCAGCCCAGACACAGTAGTCACGGTAGATAATTTACACACACATGCTCATGTTAAAGGTAAGCTTACAGTCACATGTTAAACACAAGGTGGTTTGGGGTTTCATCCAAAGCAAATTCACGTTTGTGTAACATGTGGGGAGGCCCATAGATAGTTCAATCTGTACTGTGTCTTATGTTTGACAACTGGCGGGACGGAACAAGTCACCCCACATCATGACTGAGCACTGCCAAATGCATAGGATTTCTTTAGATGGCACTTGGTTGGGCAAATGACCTGACGTAGTTTGTATTGACAAGGTTCTGATGCCAAAGCCAAAAAGAGATCATGATGCTGATGGAAAACCAAAGATAAAAATAAATCCTCTTAAATTGTACATGAAGAGAGTTATACTTCATCTTCTGATTGATAGAGTGCATCCCCACTAAAAGAGTGATGTACTCTTTCCTCATCAAATTGCATCTTCCAAAGGGATTCAACTACATTAGGAGTGAAGGGGACTGTGTGCATGTGTGTGTGTGTGTGAGAGAGAGAAACCTAGCACCACTCATCTACATTTACACGCACCTTTAATGAAACAGATACAAGATAATACACAATCAATAAATGTACCTCTAAACATGTACAGAGGATCTTCACCCCTGAACAACTGCTGGCTGTCCCCATGAGGCCCAGAATGAAAGATGTTGACTTATGCCTATGCCTGAGTCCCGGCAGTTCTCTCTTTAGAAGTCCCTCGATACAACTCATGCCTCTCTTGCCTGCATTCTAAAAATTCACATTTACCATTCTCTCAAAAACTCCTTAAACTTTGAAAAGTTTGCCTTTGTGGTACTGCTCTCATGTACCCACTAAACTTTCTGCCTCTCTTGTTGTACCTGCTCATTATCACCACTGGCTTTGGAGCAGGTGCAACACACTCTGAGATTTGTCAATATTTCCTGTTTTCCTGGTTCCACAGAATCAAGGCTTGATTTCAAGTACTTTTTCAGGAAAGTGAGGCATTCTTCTCCTTCTTCCCTCCTTACTGGATGTTTACATGATGAATGCAACTAAAAGAGTCCTCATAACCAGCAGTGGTTTACCAGTGTTTATATGCCTTGAATTGTGAAATGAATACCAGTAAATCCTCTCAGAATAGAGATATGAGAAGTCAGAAATATAAAATATTGCACACTTTTCAAAAAGTTGGAGGAACATTCTGCGTGCAGCCAATTCATGTGTGTTGGTATACAAGCTATACTGGTCTTCTGCCTTTCTGAGGTTTTTATTGACAAAAAAAGGTGCAGTTGGTGCTCTTTTGGAAAAAGTTATTTTAGTAAGGAGACTCCCTAGATGAGGGAATGTATAGGTCTCGGGCATGTTAAAAAAAAGAAAGTTAGCATAAGAGATAAACTCTGAGAAAAATGTCCTTTATATTTCCAGATCCAGGATGGGAAGGATTTTACCATAATTGCTTGTTTTGGGGTAGGACAATACCGGTTCAGGATTCAATCCATGTGGTTTTTTGGGTTCTGGATTTTTAGGTCCATTATTTTCAAAGAGAAAGGTATTTGAGGGTCTGGGGGTGCTGTCTATAAAGATAATGGCACCAAATTTGCAAAGAAAATGTAGTCTTCCTTCTAAACTAAAGACCCCCTAAATTTCAAGCTGATTGAACAAAGCGTTTTGATTTTAATACCTTCCCTCCCAAATTGGTACCTCTAGACACAGATGCACTTCTTTCTACTTATTCCTATGGGGGGAAATGGCAGGAAAGTTCCAGCCAGCCACCAGCACTAAAAAACCTGTCTGTATTCATTTCATTCAAAGGGTCAGATTCTAGGACCCGTGAACAAGGTGCCCCCAGCCATCTTACCTGCAGAGAAAAAAGGGCCCCATCCCCACAAAGGAGGGAGGGTAAGAGAAAAAATGAGCCAGAACCATAACTCCACTAGGCCTTGTGCCTGGCTTGCACCAGCCAGGAGCTGCTTTCCTTACCTAGGAAACCAGTAGAATCAAAGGAAAGCAAGATGCCTGTTGCATTGCTGATGGTAAGCACCTGAACTCAAAAAAACAACATGGATTTTTTGGGGAGGGTTTTTTGTAATTCTCAAGTATCCTGTATTTGTGTTACCATTCTGGAAAATCATGACAATGACCCCAAACAGCAATTTTCGTATATATTTTCAGCTGAGGAATTTCATAATGCACACTCCTAGTTATCATAGATTAGAAGTGAGATAAGCTATTTCTATGAAATCCAGATACTGGCTGCATCCATATGAAAGTGCAAAAAGACACCCATATTGTACAGGCAGCATCAAGCAGGGCAGGGGCAGACCACCATTCTGTCTGCTTGGAGAAGGCAGTGCCCAGCCTGGGCAAGCTACATGTGAATGTGCCCAGACAACACAGCTGGATGCAGCATGCTGGGCTCAGCAGATGTCTGGGCCAGCAGAGCTGCAGGTAGAGTTGCCAGGTCGTACTTACTGGAAGATGTTCCTCCTGTGGGTACAAAGTGTGTGCGCGCTTCTGGCACTGACATGATGACATCACTTCCGGCCCCAAGTGAAGCGTGGGAGCATTCCTGTGGGCAGTGGAAGTGATGTCGCTGTGCCCCACTGAGAGTATGCCTGCTGTGGGCTTGAGGATAGCAGAGAGCAGAGAGCAGGGACATTGTCTCCACACCCTAACTCCATACTGCCACCCCCTCCCTCTCCCTGCCCCTTTATCATGTTGGGCTTCCACACAGCCTGGCAACCCCAGCTTTGTCCATCCTAGAAGGAGGAGCTTACCTTCACCCCCTTGTTGGTTTCACTGCATGTGGAGCATCCACAGGGTCACTCAATCTGCAGCCATCAATACATTTGTTCTTTTGAACTAGATCACGGGAGATTTTCCTTTGGTGCCATTTAAAGGAGGAGGCCTGGGGGCCTTATGAGTTCTGCTTAGTCTTGGGCAAGCTCCCCAAAAGTGGGGGTACATTATTTTCCATGTGGGTGCAAAATGTGTGTGGAAGCAGCCTCTAAAATAAGCTGGAGAAGGCTCAGAGATACCAGCAAGGAAAGCGGCTGAAGTTCGAAGTAATATTATCTGAAATTCATCTCTCTCTCTCTCTCTCTCTCTCTCTCTGCTCTTTGAGAATGGGAATAGCTAGCTCATCATGAGCCTCATGTCCCTTGAGAGACTGCAGCAGTTCTAGGGCTGTGTGGCACTTGAAAGGACACTCTGACACACACATTAATTTTTTTAAAATAACTGTATGATTCAAGAATGGATCAGGATCATTTTGTAGCCTGGGAGACTTGGAGATAAGAGGATATGATTGAGCATAAGCTTCTATAAAATAAATAGGAACTGATTGTCCTCTTGATAGGAATACAAATAGGAATCTGGAGTGATTTAACTGAATAGAGTAAAAATAATTGGAAATAAATTAAATGTAATTTCATTCAGAGTCATTAACCCAATGTAAAATTAGTACTAATGAGATCAGAATCAGGTCCACAGAATGAGCCGTTTGTTCAGTATTCATTATACTACAGACAAGAGCCTATCACAGGCTTAAAGCACTGGAGTGCTGTGTGCTGATATCAGTGCAATGTCTGCACAGCTATTTGGTATCCTATTCTCTCCCGAATCCCAGCCCTAAGGATGTGTGAGCAGACCAACATTCATGGAGCTCTTAGAATGCCAGCAGCAGCCACCAATCACAGAGCAGTATGGTGACAAGACCCCCCCCCGCCCACACACATTAGCCATATATAGAAGGGACCAACAGCACACAATGGCACTGCCATTTCTCCATGATATCATCATCCCCTGCCATACCCACTACAAAAGATTAGAAGAAATAAAATCAACACATACACACTCTTTGCTATATGGAGTCCTGGTCATGATGACTCATGGACAGTTGGCAGAGTTGCTACAGTTGGACAGGGCAGGAACGGAGGAATGGAGTTCTGCAGGGACTTCAGATGAATAGGATCAACTTTCTTGTCCTGGGCAAAGCTCCTGTGCCTTCAAAAGCTACATCAGTAGACAGCATAATGGAGAACTTTCCTTACAGAGAGTTTTCCCTTTCACTTGTGCCACCTACGTGCCCTTCACATTCTCATGCCTCTCCTAAGTGTTACCTACATTTTAGAGTCATCTGCTGGAGGACATAGTTATTGGGCCAATATTCCTTGTACATAGTTCACTGAAACTCAGCCCATAATTTCCATTTGTGCTGCTCCATGAGGCCATGCTCTGATCCTGTAAGGCAAAGGAGACAAAATTGTTTGACCAGATCTAGTTTAGTTCTTGATGTGTGTGTGTGTGTGTTTGTGTGCTCCCTCCCCCTGCTTTTCTGCTTGTAGCCTGAGCCATGTACATATGATATAATACACTAAAGCTGTTGATGTGGGTGCTGCTGGCCTGTTTAAAGGCTGTCTCACAAAGTGGGTCAGGCTGAAAGGTGATCCTTTCAGGTGCTGTCAGCAAGCCTGAAGGAGCAAGACTGCATAGTAAAAGGACAGACCATATGCCCCCTCTCTTCCTTGTTCTTCTTTGAGAAACTTGGCCCTGCGCACCTGCAACACGGCAAATAGGTCAGGTTGCTTGTACTTCTTATCAAACCATTTCTTTCTTTTTTTCACTGTCCCAGTTTCTGTACCATAAAGACTCACTGACCTGTTTATCCCAGCTGTTATTATTGTATGCCTCCATTTCTGGAAAGATCTGCACGCATTGTTTGCACGCATTGTCATCAATCTGACAGACCGTCAACTCTCACCAGAAGAAACCTCCATCTTGGCAAAGGGAGGAAACTTTGCAGTCACCCCCACCAGAATTCCTGTGGAAGACATCATTGCAAATGTAGAAGCTGCCATCCGTCATCTACCTGAAGAGGAAGCTGAGGAAATAAGAGGAGAGACAGCCAGGATTTTGCAAGTGGGATCTCATTTTAGTTTTTTGTAACTGTGTATTGTAACTGTGTATTGGTTTGCTTGCATATCAACACCAGCCATAAAATGAGAAGTCAGGATTGGGACAAGGTCGATAATCTCACCTACAGGAAGATGGAACAAGTGTTTACCAACCACACATCCAGACAGAAGCAGAAGTTTAACAAACTACAGGAAAAAAGACAGACAAGCCCAATGCTCGACAATGCACGCATTGTCATCAATCTGACAGACCGTCAACTCTCACCAGAAGAAACCTCCATCTTGGCAAAGGGAGGAAACTTTGCAGTCACCCCCACCAGAATTCCTGTGGAAGACATCATTGCAAATGTAGAAGCTGCCATCCGTCATCTACCTGAAGAGGAAGCTGAGGAAATAAGAGGAGAGACAGCCAGGATTCTACGAAAGGCAAAGCTTCCCACCAGCAATATAACACGCAAGGAGAGAAATGCCATCAAGACCCTCAATGCAGATCCAGACATCATCATTCTACCAGCTGATAAAGGCAATGCTACAGTGATCATGAAAACGGAGGAATACAAAAAGAAGATTAAGGAACTCCTGGACCCCTCCACCTACAAAAAACTAAAACGAGATCCCACTTGCAAAATCACCAGGCTAACAAATGCGCTGATCAAGAATTCCTCACTACATCCCGACACGCACAGAAAACTATGCAAGACTGAAGCACAGCCACCTAGACTATATGGACTCCCCAAAATACATAAAGATTCAGTCCCACTCCGACCCATTGTGAGTGCCATTGGTTCACCGACATATGAATTAGCTAGACATCTGGCAGATCTCCTGCAGGACCACATCGGGAAAACCTCGTCTTACATCAAAGATTCAGCAGATTTCATCAACAAAATCAGTTCTCTGAAACTCAATCCACAAGACATACTTGTCAGTTTTGATGTTGTATCCCTGTTTACCAAGGTTCCAGTAAAAGACACTATTGCACTGATTAATCAGATTTTCCCAGAGGATGTAACAGCCTTATTCCATCATTGTCTGACAACCAGTTACTTCCAATGGGACAACGAATTCTATGAACAGATGGATGGGGTGGCCATGGGGAGCCCACTCAGCCCAGTTATAGCAAACTTCTACATGGAACATTTTGAAAAAACAGCTCTAGAATCAGCACCCCACAAACCCAGTGTATGGTTCCGGTTTGTGGATGATACATTCATCATTTGGAGCCATGGGGAGGAAGAATTGAGGGAGTTTTTGAATCATCTCAACAACATCCACCTGAACATACAATTCACAATGGAGAAAGAAAGTGAGGGAAAACTCTCATTCCTGGATACCTTGGTCATCCGCAAAGCAAACTTTCAGTTAGGTCACAAGGTCTACAGGAAACCAACTCACACTGATCGGTACTTACACAAAAACTCCAATCACCACCCCCGACAGAAAAGAGGCATAATGAAAACATTAGTGGATCGTGCAAGACGGATATGTGAGCCGCGCTTTCTCAATGAGGAAATTAATCATCTAAACCACGCACTTCAGGCAAATGGCTACTCCAGAAATGAAATCCGAAGAGCAATCAAACCCAGGATGAATCAAACAACCAAGGAAAAACAGTCACCTACAGGAAAAGTGTTTTTGCCATATATCAAAGGAATTACTGATCAGATGGGAAAGCTTATGGAAAAGCATAACCTTCAAGCAGTATTCAGACCCACCCGAAAAATACAACAGATGCTACGATCAGCAAAAGACAGCAGAGACCCCCTCACCTCTGCAGGAGTATACCGTATACCCTGCAGCTGTGGACAAGTTTACATCGGGACCACAAAGCGTAGCATCCAGACAAGAATAAAAGAACATGAAAGACACTGCAGACTTGGACAGCCTGAAAAATCAGCAGTGGCTGAACATAGCCTAACTCAAACAGGGCACAGTATCTTATTCCAGGACACCAAAATACTGGACAACACTTCCAACTACTTTGTCAGACTGCACAGGGAAGCCATTGAAATTCACAAGCATAAGCAAAACTTCAACAGGAAAGAAGAAACCTTAAGAATGAACAGAGCATGGGCTCCAGTTCTGAAAAACACCAGGCCAACAAAACACTCCACACCCGACAATAGCCCTGCAGAGAAGATTAGCACATCAAGCACCAATCCAAATGCAAAAGAACCTCCTCAGGTTACAGTGAAGCCTCCCGCCATTAGCATTCCACACCCTGGGAAACTCTTACAGAATGACTCAGCTCAACCCCACCCCTCCTGAGTAGATACAAATGACCTACATCTTTTCCACACTGTGACACTGAGAGATCTCTATCTTTTGGTGCTACACCTCTGAAGATGCCAGCCACAGCTGCTGGCGAAACGTCAGGAACTACAATGCCAAGACCACGGCAATACAGCCCGGAAAACCCCCAACAACCATCGTTCTCTGGCCGTGAAAGCCTTCGACAATACATCGTTTCTGCTGAATGTTTGTGTTCTAATGTAGAATATCTTGTCACGGTTCTGGAAACCAAGAATTATCAACATGCTCTTCCTATGGTTATCAGCAGCCTTGGCTGTTAGTATAAATGGCAAAGTGCCATTTCTCTAGAGAGTTCCCATTAATGGAGTTCCTGCTCATATGTTCCAAGTATGCATAACATGAGGCCACAGAGATATAGGCCTTGCTGCATTTCCTTGGATCTGAGATATGGGCACATAGTATGTTGGAATCCTAACCTCCATTATGGCTGTGTAAGGGGTGGGGGCAGCTATGTTTTCCTCCCATTGAGTTAACAGGAGTATTTAAACCTATGCCACCTCTATTGTTACTGTTGGGATGGGATCCAGGGCTAAGAATGCTTAACACTTCAATCCAGTACAGAGGTATTCTAGATAAAGTCCATAGAAATCAGCAGGCTTGGACTGGAGAAACTCTGCTTAGACTTGTCCCATGAGTCTCACTGCCCCGCCAACAATGCCAATGCCTCTGGCATTACCCTTTCTTCGCACCTATGCTGGTGGTGTTGTGCCAGCACTGGGCTTCCATGAGCAGATTAATAGGACTGACATATTTCTTGAACTAGGCAAAGCTCCTATGCCTTCAAAAGCTGCATCAGTATTATCATGCCAATGTTAGATGGCTTTCTCCAAGACATGCTGGTGTAGAGGCTTAAACCTCTCTTTAGGCCCCTGAGGGCCCTGACTACTCGAAGGCCACTCAAAGCTTGTACTCATGGTTTGGGTTGATCAACTTCACTTCCAAAGTGAAATTTTATTCTTTCTAACTGCCTCATTGTAAATTCTACGAAATTCTGATTGGTTAATAATATCAAATTACTGATGTGCCCTCACAGAAATCAATAGAATGATTCTAGTTTACAATTAACAATGGAGCTATGTTTGCTGTCACTTGTAAATTCAAAGGAATGCAGATTTAAAGGAAACCTCAAGAAAAGTGTGTGTGCCACTTTGAAATCTCTTTTTAGAGAATATCAACTGCACCATGTTCTTTTCTATCTTTAGCACTGTTGGCCCTTTCACTAGTCATTCTATCTAAATGAAGTGAAGGTCTAAAGCACAATTAGTGGCATCAGTGACTGAGAAGAACTTGTTAAAATGCTTCCACCAGAGTGGTGGGGGGGGCATATTTGCATTTCCCAACAATAAACTTGGAGAGAAATGGCTTGGAAGGTTGTAATATGAGATAACCCTGCCAGGGAGGGAGTCACAGCAGTGAGACTCCAAACTGGCTAAAAGGAAGTAAGTACCTGGCACATGGAGAACATTGGCAGAACATCAACTGGCTCTCAGGAGAAGTCATTAGATTTCAATGGACCTGCTCTCTGCTCTCAGTTGGCTCTAAATAAACAAATCTATTTCTGTTTTTCTAATATTTATCACATCAGTGGGAGGTCCAGTTGATCCCTTCCAAACAGTCCCAGCTTTTATGTTGTATAGATTTCTTGGGTGGATTTTGAGTCAAGACCTGAAGACAAATGCACAAGCAGAAGCACAAATTATTTCCAGAAAAATACAGAAACTGACCCTACCTATCCATTTTATGTAGAACACAGTTTCTCTTTAATGGGATGATCCCAGTTTATGCCAATAAAAGCTGTAATCCTAAATATAATTATTTGGAAGGAAAACTGCAGTCTAATGCCATATTAAAGGAATAGCATTTGTACACATCACTGATGAAATGTAACTTACGAGCACATTGAATACATGCATCAGTTTAGCGGCCATATAATCTCAACCCTGCAGAATGTACTTGTGGCTTCAAACAGTTCTGGCTCTGAGGGAGGGCTATAATTGATAAAGAAATGTCTATCATATGGGAAACTAAGAGCAACTTTGCAAGAGAACATTATTCAGACCTGTGAGCAGTTCCACTTGGGAAAGTCATTCCCATTGAAACCAATAGAACTAGGGTGGAGCAACCTAATGATGACGTGTTTTATGAATATGGGTATACTCCACAATCTATCATCTTCCGCTCTGAGTCTACAGATCAGTATTTCATATACAAATGCTCCAGACATAATTATGAGTCACCCTGGTTCCCTTTTAGGGGTAGGGGGTTAGGTGAAATAAGAATATTTAAAGAACAATGAATGATGGTTCAAATGATTTATAGGCCACACGTACATGGGTTTATTCCAAAGCAAGTCCCGCTGAGTTCAGTGGGATCCATTCCATTAGTGCTCTTTCAAGCAGGAGATTACTTTGGCATCAATTTGAATTGGGCACGACCCCTCTTAGGGAAGGGGCCAAGGTTTAGTGAAAGAGCCTCTGCTTTGTATGAAGAAAGTCTCAGTTTCAATTCCCGGCATCTTCATTTAAAAGGATCAGGAACTGGATGATGTGAAAGACCTCTACCTGAGACTCTTCAGAGCTGCTGCCAGTCACTGCAGGAAATACTGACTTTGATAGGCCTGACTTAGTATAAGGAAGCTTTATGTGTTCAGCTATGTTTTATTCATATGTTTATTATTACCTTACTTCATATATACTCTGCCTTTTTCCCAACTGGGGACTCAAAGCACCTTACATGATTCTCCTTTCTTCCATTTTTCTCTCACAACAACGGTGTGAGGTAGATTAGGTCGAGCATGTGTGACTGGCCCAAGGTCACCCCTCAAGCTTCCATGGCAGAACGGGGGTTTGAACTTGAGTCTCTCAGGTCCCAGTCTGACAGTTTAACCACTACAGCATGCTGGAACACAAGGTCGAGTGCTCTTCACATCCCTGCTGTGCTGTTAGTTCTGTGGAGTAACAGGAACAACAGCTCCAATCAGGAGAGGGGAGGCCTAGAGGAAGGTGAGGGAAAGTGTGTACAAGTTCTTCGGACCAATTTATATATGCATTGTGAGGAATCCCTTTTGCAGGGTGCCTAGTATAATACAGGAAAAAACCTTTCTTTTCCCAGTTGTCCTGAATTGTTTTAAAATGGCTTCCTGGAAGTATACTTAAAGAGTACAAAAGCACAAAGACTGTGTACCTGCAGGACTGGAGTAAAAAAAAATACTGTCCGAGTCAACATCTAAAGACCTTACTTGGGCAAATCAAATCAATGGGCTTCGGAATCTGTTTCTAAGTGATTAGCTGGCAGGTAGATCTAAGGTGACTCTGGAAGAACTACTTGGACAGAGACAGAAGAAAGGTACATTAAACTGGAAGTTAATTTGCTCAATTAATGCCAAGAATAGAAGGGGAGATAGGAGTGGTGAGCGAGTGGGATTCTTGCAGCAGTGTTTGGGATGGCATGCTGTGAAATCCTATAGAATTACCAGCCTGTGCACTTCCTTGCGTACAAAAACAAGCAGATGTAATGAATGGAAATGATTTTGAAATTGATGAATAATTCCATCTATCTAAGACAGCATGCCAAGTGACTTTACAAATTTAAACGTTAACCCCCGGATATTAAATACCTGTCCTGAAAGGAGAGCAATATGCCAAGTGAAATGAAACCAGCTGGTAATGTTGATTTATCTTTTTGAGTCTCTAATCAGAGAAAATGGATCCAGACATGAAAAGGACAGGGAAACAACAGACATGCCAGAGATAAAGATCATCCATATGAATAAGACAAGAAAAGAAATAAGAAAGTAGCTGGCCAAGCCATATTTAAACATTGCATGGGCCATGTGTGAATCAAAAGATGAATTCTGATACACTTCCCATGCAAATCTGAAAGTTAATCTTAATATTTAGCATTCATGTAGTGTTTTTCCAGAGCTCAGGGCAATTTTCAGCATAAATAATTGTGATATTCTTTACAACAATAGTATATAGCAGTGTCAGCAATGCCCTTCCACTCTCTACATTGGACAAACAGGTCAGTCCCTACACAAAAGAATAAATTGACATAACTGGAACATTAAAAATCATAACACTCAAATATGAATGGGAGAACGTTTTACAGTGCAATCCCAAGCAGAGTTACTCCAGTTTAACCCCATTGATTTCAATGGCTTTAGTCTTGGAGTAACTTTGTTTAGGATTGCACTGTTAATCTTCCAGGACATTCCATTGCTGACCTAAAAGTGGCTGTCCTCAAACACAGCCACTTCAAGGGCAGATTACAATGTAAGACTGCTGAGCCTGACTTTATTCACAAACTCAGAACACTGGACCCCCTCCCCCACCAAAAAACTCCAAGGATTGAATAGAGACCTAGGATTCTTATCTCACTACAGATGCTCATTTCTGCTGTAATCAAGCTTTGCATTCTTTGCTTCACCCTACCCGTCTCCTTACTGAGATATAAAGGCTCAGGGATCTCCATTACTATTTATATCTGAAGAAGGGAACTCTGATTCTCAAAAGCTCATACTTGACAATCTTGTTAGTCTCTAAGGTGCCACTGGACTCATATCCTGCTAGATTGTAGTCCTGAGATAATGACTGACTCATTCTAATGCACCATGGCTATTATGATATGTATTTTGACCGAATCAAGTACAAGACTACAGTCTCACAAAGACTGCCAACACTCCCTCCATGCTCTAGCTCTCATTCAAACAGACCAAACAGGTCTCTTCTCAGCTCCAGTACCTCCTCTTCTTCTCCAGCTGGAGCAGCAACCTGCTTCGATTCAATACTGCAGTCTCTCTTATGCCAATCAGAAGGGCAAACCCCTTTCCCCCCAACTTTCCCACTTTCTGTCAACCACACAAAGGCCAATATTTCCTTTCTATCACACTTTGTCCCTGTAGCTGTGCTCCCTTCAGGATACCAACTTGCATATGTGCCTCCTGCCCACTTGCTTGCCTCCTGTGTGTCCTGGGTTCTGTCATGCAGATTACGCCAGTATCCCTGTTGCTCATTAGATCTATTGCTTGGGTTTGCTGCTGGATTTCCCACTTGGCTCCCTCTCCTACTTTATTACAAAGTACCCTTCCTCAGACCTTCAAGTTTTAAGCCAACATGGCATAGTGGTTAGAATGTTGGACTAGTTTGGTATAGTGGGAGAGCCAGTTTGGTGTAGTGGTTAAGAGCGCAGGACTCTAATCTGGGGAGCCGGGTTTGATTCCCCACTGCTCCACTTAAAGCCAGCTGGGTGACCCTGGGCTAGTCACAGCTCTCTGGAGCTCTCTCAGCCCTACCCACCCTCACAGGGTGTTTTGTTGTGGGGATAATAATGGCATACTTTGTAAACCACTCTGAGTGGGCATTAAGTTGTCCTGAAGGGTGGTATATAAATCAAATGTTGTTGTTGTTGTTGTTGTTACTAGGATATAAGAGTCCCAGTTTTGCATCCGTGCTCTACCATAGAAGCTTGCTGGGTGATCTGTGGCCAGTGACACATACTCAGCCAAACCAACCTAATGGTGTTGTTGTGGGGATAAAATGAAGGACAAAACAATATCTTTGGGTTCCCAGTGGGGACAAAGGTAGGATGTAAATAAAGTAAATAAATAAGTTATTAAAAAGTTGCAGGGATTTCTGAGGACCAACAGAATTGATCCTTCCCTCATGACTGCCAGATCAGAAACGCATAGGTGATACTCCCCCCTTCCCCCATTTTCCCTCCTTGGCTTGCCCTTTTTCTCTTACACATTGCTCCATGGGGATAATGCTGAGTGGGTGCCAAAATAGTGTTGATGGTATTTTGTGTGGAAATGTATTGAGATACAACCTCTGGCTGCTTGTTTATAACTCTGTTTCTCCTCAATAAACTCTCAACATTATATTACAATTTTCTTTCTCCTTTCTCAACCTGCTTTGATGCTGTCTCACTTTCGAATTCATTCCTAAACTTCTGGTCATGCAGTAATCATTCTCCTCCAGGTGAAGCTGCACCTGAGTGTTGTTTTAAACAAGGAGATGTACACGTATTGTTCCAAGCACATTTGGTAACAATGCATAAGTGCAAAAGTCAAGCAACACAATTTATCTGGTTGGTCATTTAAAGTATGCATCTAATGGCAGAGGCAATGAATGGCAAACAATTCAGAAGTCCTATTGAGTTCATTGGGATTTAGGATTATAGACTTAGTTCTTAAACCGGGCAAAAGCTGCCACAAGCTGCAATGACTAAGTGACTAGTAACTGAGCAAGTGGAAAGCACATAGTGCTCTGCGCAAAACAAACTTTGCTGGGGAATAATAAGGGCCGTTTTCACATGTCTTACCGGCTCCAGTATGTCACGCAAAGCTCCCACAAGGACAGCATCTTCCTGGTGCGATTTTGTGCGAGAACCGGGAAATCGCACCAGGAAGACGCTGTCCTTGCAGGAACTTTGCGCAATGTACTGGAGCCGGTAAGACGTGTGAAAACGGCTAAGGTGATCCAGTTAGGAGTTCTCCTTGTGTGTAATCATGGGAGTTCAAACAAGGATCACCTAGCAATTGTGTTCCTGTCAATGTCCTGACTCCTGACAGATGTGTTTGCAAAAGCAAATATGCATGTGGACCCCTACAGAAGAGAAAGTGAGGCTCAAATGAGATGTTAAGACTTTTAACAAGTTGGGTATGGCAGAATACTGCACATGCAGCTCCAAAATGGGGCAAATAATGTCCACTATGTCAGTTTCAGTTTGGGAAAATGGCATGTGGGGGAGGCAAAACCCCTTCCCCCCACTATGGTCCCAAGCAGAGTTGGACTCCTGCAGCTTTTTAAAAAGTAGTTCCACACAGCATATGTGCAATTGTGAAGAACAAATAGCTGTGTCTGGGGAACCTGGACCCAGCTCATTTTTTTAATTGAATTTTTCAAAAAATAACATAACACTCAACAATCAACAAAGTGGTAACATCTAGTAAGGTACAGTATTGCCAATAAATGTCCACAGCTGAGTAAGTAATATAGACATGCACTGTCGTAAGTTCTCAATTACATGGTAAGTACATCTATTAGAAGTTCCTTAACAGCTAAATATTCATATATAGAGGTTCAAATTTCTGGGTTAATGATCGTATAATACGGTAGCTTTGCAATTTGGAAATCATTTTTTGTAAGAAAATCCAAAAAAAGGGTGCCATTTTTTATAAAAGTTGATTGCTTTACTAGGATCTAATGACAGTTGTATCCTTTCTGTAATTTTTTCCATGATAAATTGTTCCCACACCTTAGAATACCACATATCTAGATTTGGGGGGGGGGGTGCGATTTCCACTTTGAGGCTATGGCATTTTTCGCAGCTGCTAAGAATGACACTATCAAATCCTTACTATGACAAGGTATATTTTGTTCTTTCCACATATCAAGAAAAATTGTTTCAGGTCTCAGAGGTACAGTATATGTTGTAATTGCGAAAATTTGACTCAGAATTGTTTGCCAACATTTCCACCAACAATGTGAGTAAGAGGCTTGCTCCCCACAGTTTTTCCAGCAAAGGGGTGTTCTGGTTGGGTAAATCTGTGCTAATATTTGGGGTGTATGATACCATCTTTGGATTATCTTATAGGATTGCAGTCTTATATTAACTACAGGAGATTTGATCATTTTGGATAGCCATACGTGTTCCCAGTCTTTATCAGTTAGATCAGTTTCGCAATCTTGCTGCCACTTGCTTTGTATTTTAGCATTTTGTAAATCCTTAGTACCCAGAAGGATATTGTAGATTTTCGCTATTAGGCCTTTACGAATATAAGTAGGTGAGTCTAGGATTAGTTCAAATTCCGTTTTAGAGTTGTTCATTATATCCTTAATCTTTAGCCTATTTAAGAGATATGTAAGTTGGAAATAGAAAAACCAAGGTATTTCTTGATCTATTTTTTGTTCTATGATAGCTTTTTCTAGTATGCCTTTCTTTGATGCGATGTCCAGTAACCTTAAATCTTTTAATTTTTCCCAGATATTAGAATCCATCTTATTAAATTGATGTGGAAAGTTTTTGTGGGCTGAGATCACTGAATACCTGGATACTTCAGGAAGCAATATAGTTTTACATCTATCCCACGTTGTAAGCAAGGTTTTTAAAAATAGGTTTTGAGCTACTAAAGGCGGGCGTAGATCCTTTGGGGACCAAAATACTTCTTTAGTTGTTTTAGAATAATGAAATGGGTTAAATAATTCAATCCAGTCTGTTTGGTTTTTGTTACATAATATTTGAATGACATTTGATAACCTAGAGAAAGTACTATAGAGTTCCAAATCTGGATACTTAAGACCACCATATTGTGGTTGTTTCCTCAATATCTTAAAGGCAATTCTGGGCCGTTTGTATTGCCATAGGAATTTATTAAGAAGTGATTGCCATTGTTTTAAAATTTTTAAAGGGATGTTAATCGGAATTGTTCTGAATAAGAAGATTAATTTAGGGAGAATAAATGATTTAATTAGGTTATACCTTTCATACCAGGACAACTGCAGTTTATTCCATTTATAGAGTATGTTTTTAATCTCTTTCATTTTTTGTAGGTGATTAAGTTGAAGTAACCCAGTTAAATTGGGTGAAAGTGATATACCTAAATAGTGTAAGTCTGAGACCCAGTGGTATTTGTGTTTCTGTTGTATGACTTTGGATGTCATATATGACAAATAGGTAGCAATTTCGACTTGCTTTGGTTAATCTGTAGCCCTGAGACTTGGCCAAATTTTGTAAGTTCGTCTTGTAGGGGTTGTAAAGATGTTTCTGGATGTGTGACATATAACAAAATATCATCTGCAAATAAACTTAATTTAAATACTTTTTTGTTAACTATTATACCTTGAATGTGGGCATTTTTCTTTATAGCTTCAGCTAGTGGCTCTATGGCGATTGCAAAAAGAATCGGGGATAGGGGGCAGCCTTGACGCGTACCCCGTTTAAGATCTATAGAGTCTGATAGCATGTTATTGATTTTAATTTTAGCCTTTGGCCCCGCATATATTGCCCTTATGGCCTGCATAAAATTGTTACCAAAGTTCATCCTAACAAGAAGCGTTTGTAAAAAGGAAATTTCTAATGAATCAAAAGCTTTTTCGATGTCCAGTGACAAAAACACTGTTTGTGAGTGTTGGCTATTGCTGAGAGCTATTATGTTCAAAGCCTTACAGATGTTATCCGACAAATCTCTGTTAGGTATAAAACCCACTTGGTCTGAGTGTATGTAACTTCCTACAAATGAACTAAGGCGTTTGGCCAGGATTGATGTGAAAATTTTGTAGTCTACGTTCAGTAGAGATATCGGCTTGTATGAGCCTGGGTTAGAGGTGTTTTTCCCTGGCTTAGGAATCATGGTTATTGTCGCTTCTGCCCAGGATGGTGGGTGTGTCCCTGACTCAAAGATATTATTACATGCAGCCAAAAGAGGAGGAGTCAAAGTGGTGGCAAATTTCTTATAGAACTCTGCTGGGTACCCATCTGGGCCTGATGCTTTATTATTTTTAAGATTTTTGATAGAAGCTAATATTTCAGAAGTTGTAAATGGGTTGTCCATTAATTGGCGATGAGCAGTTGTAAGTTTTTTTATCTCTTTATGATTTTGAATATATTCCAGAATTTTCCGTTTGTCAGGTTTATTGGAGGAATATAGTTTAGAATAGAAAGTTTTAAATGTTTGTAGGATTTCCACTGTTCTAGTATGTGTTTTCCCATTTGCATCTTGTATAGTTCTAATATGTTTGTTTTCTTCTCTTTTACCTTCCAGGAGATAGTACGTAACGTTCTGGGAGAATGGTTCCAATATTTTTGTTTTATGAAAAGAAGTTTTTTTTTAATTTGATGGGTTTCTAAGGACTCCAATAATTTACGCTCATTCAAGAGTTGTCGATAAATTTTTTTACCTCCTTTTTCTTTATGTTGGCATTCTAAGGCTTTAATTTTATCTTGAATATTCTGTTTCTGAATATTTTTCTGCTTAAATAAAAAAGCCGATAAAGCTATTAATTGGACCCTTAATACGGCTTTTAATGCGTCCCAAATCATCAAGGTGGAAGTTGACTCTATTTGATTTTCTGTGAGATATTGATTGATATATTGCTCTATTATCTTGACATTGTTTTCATTAAATAACAGATTTTTATTAAGTGTCCAGTGCCTTTCTTTTATATACTCTGATTCTACAGTTAAAACACATTTAACCCATGCGTGATCTGAATATTCTATATTTCCGATTATGGCTTGTTGTATGTGATCAATCAAATTGTTGGATACTAAGATATAATCAATCCTTGTATATGTGTTGTGGCGTGGTGAAAAGTATGTAAAATCCTTGATGTTTCTATTCTTCTCTCTCCAGATATCTGTTAGGTGAAATTGTTCAAACAGTACTGGCAATTTAGTAACACACTTAGATTTTTTTAAGCTTTTTTGCTGCTACAAAAATGGGATTTGTCCAGATTATAATTAGCTATATCATTCAAATCTCCTCCAATTATCAAAGGGACTTCCTGGAATTTTTTAAGTTTTTGCAGCACTTCTTCTATAAAACTCAATTGATCATAGTTAGGGGCATATACTGAAGCTAACGTATACATACTACCATTAAGTTGCCCTTTAACAAATAGGTATCTTCCCCTTGGATCTCTCAATACAGCTTTTTGTAAAAACTGTACTTTTCTTGACAATAAGATTGCCACCCCTCTAGATTTAGAAGTTCCCTTGGCGTGAAACTGGCATAACATCCATGATGCTTTAAGTTCTGCCTCTTGCACCGCATGAAGATGTGTTTCCTGCAATATTGCTATATCTATATTAAGTTTTGCTAATTTAGACAAAATTCTTTTTTGTTTGATTAAATTATTAAGACCACATACATTTTGAGAAAGAACGTTCAATCCTACCTGTGAAGTCATTGTAACTCAACACAAATATATGCAATTAAATTATATATGGATCAGTTCTCCAGTATATATAATCAATCAAACTTATAATTTTCCCTCTTCTAATATGTCTTCTAATTATCAATACTAACCTTACAACTGTCAGGTCCAGTGTATGTTTAAACTGTACTGACTCCATTTTCTAATGCTTCTAGTGTTTAAGTGCTTTCTTCGCAGGTGCACCAGTTCCCAGGCAGCATTCCCACCGGAGGAGACTGTTTTGTCTAACACCGTTCCACCAAGCATTGGCCTTGAAGGAGAGCAGCTTCCCAGGACTGAAAGATGTTGTTTTGAGAACTGTGGGGGGAGGCTGATTCAGATGGGAATTGTTACTCTGTACCTCATGCTTTGCTCTGCATTGGTAACAATGACTGTGTACCATCCTGAGTCTTCTATTCAGGACAGTGGACTATAATGGACCTTTTCTGCAGTAAAGTTTCCTTATTCAATCAATGGACTCTTGTTTGCTTTTGAAAGGGAACCTGTAGGAAGAGCCTTATCTAGCCACAGGCTGACATTTTGTTACCAATCATGCCTGAGTCGGGCCCAGCGGAATCCAAGGTAGTCCCGGACAGGGATCCTTTGTTTGATCCGTATGCGTCTCCCGACAGTCAAACAGCGCAACCCCAAGAATCTCAGGAACCGGTGCCAGCCGGGACCGGAGCTTCGATTACTACCCCGCCTCTCATCGACCTCGGCAGTGAGGGGACAAGGCCGACGGCGGCCGCTCTCCCCTTGATCTCGTTACCCACCCCGTCGGAGTGGGGAGCCAGACCCCGAGAAACGAGAGAGCGCCGGGCCGGTGGACTACATCCACGAGTTTCGATGGACGGGCGCCGAAGCCTAGAGACTGTCCCTGAGCTGGATAGCAGCCAACCGTGGCTGTTTTGGAACAGGACGACCGAACAGACGGACGGGAACACATCCCGCCGCGGCGCCCTGAGTTGGGATTATTCAGAACTTGCCCCGTGGAAAGAGCCAACGGAAGTTTCTGAACAAAGTTGGGTGCAGATGCAAAGTCGCACCCATGCTGTAGATTCCGGCATCTCAGCAGTGACGGGCCTAGCCAAAGGACTTCTAGCAGCGAGATCGCGAGTCGATCAAGGAGACCCTCCGCCTTGGGGGCCGTTTTCCCCGGTGAGTGCAACTGAGGGAGGTTCCGTGATGGGGCAACCGGGTCCAAGCCGAATGCAACAGTTGGAAGCTAGGCTGATCGACATGGAGGAAAGTTTGGCTCATGCCATTCACCTAATCTCAGCGATGGGGGCAGGAGAGAGAATATCACCTGAAGAAATGGCTGTACAGATAGCTACCCTCCAAAGCGTTATTTCCTATCCGGTGGAGGTCGTTCCGCAGCAGCCGCCGCCTTCAGGAGAGGAGGAATCCTGCCCTGGAGAACCGGGAGAACCGCCCGCGGAACTTCCTAGATTAGACGAAATTCCGCCTAGCGGGGATACTCCAGCTGAGGTACCTGGAGAAGCTCCAACAGAACCCCCTAGATCGAACGGGGATCCACCAGCTGAGACTCCAGCTGAGATGCCTAGAGAAGGGGAAGAAAGGCCAACCCGTCCAACCGAGACCACGGTGATACCCCCTCCCGCTTCTCCAATAACGGTCCGGCCGGATCAGTCGGAAGAGCCTCCGGCTCCTCCTGGGGAGGAATTGCCACAACAACCGCTAGAAGTTGTCCCCATTCAGCAAATTCCAAGGGACGGTCTACCGGCGCCACAAGACCAGCCTCTGCTTCCCAGAGTAACGACGCCGGGAGGGGCAAGCCCGCGCGGCCCACCACCCATCAGGCCTTCGCCGCTGCGGCCCCTTCCGCTTCGACCGCAACTAATCCCTTTGCAGCAACCGATCCGTTTGCCACCGGACCAACCCGTATTACCACCTCCGAATCAACCGGTGGGGCCTACACCACTACAACCCCACCAACCCGCCCCTCAGCGGCCGATCATCACTCGACCGCACCGGCCACCTCCACCTCAACCGCTACTGCCGACGCCTCCGGCGTTGCCACCACCAGCCCGACCAAGGTTGCAGCAGCCTGCCCGGCCACTGCTACAGCCACCGGCCCAACCAAGACCACCGCCCGCCCAGCCGAGGCCACCACCACCAGCTCAGCCGGTGTTGCCGCCGCCAGTGCAACCAGCACCCCTGCCACAACCGGGTCCCCAACTACCTCCCCTCGTACCTCAAGTGCCCTTGATGCTTCCGACGGACTTCTACCCAGCACCGGCTCCGAGACAAGACCTCCCGATGGGCTGGGTGAAACTGGAAGCCACTTTTGATGGGGATCCCTCCAAACTAGGATTTTTCCTAGTGCAAGTAGTGCAATTCTTCAACCGGTGGGGACACCTCTTCGGCAGCGAGGCCAGTCAAATTGAGCATCTCGGCTCCCGCTTACAAGGCAAAGCAGCGGACTGGTATGTAGGCCTATACAATATCGGGGCCCCCGAACTCAATACTCTCCAGGGGTTGGTGGACGCTATTCGAGCACAATACAAAGACCCCTTAGAGGAAACCAGGGCCCGAACAGAATTGCAAGCCATTAAACAAGGCAGCATGTCGGCAAGGGACTATATTACGAAATTCCGACAACTAGCTGCCAAATGCCCTAGGTGTGAGGAGTCCACCAAAATTATCCTGTTCAAGCAAGGGCTAAACCCGAGGCTTCTGGACAGAGCCCTTATGCAGGACAATCCTCCTACGTTATTAGGTTGGATCCAGCTTGCATGTGAAGTTGAAAATCGCATTCTGGAAGTCCATTTGGTTGAACAACAACAACAAACGAGACAAAGAAGACCCTTAACTTTACAGAGGGGAGGACGGGGAGCTGGATACGCCACTCGTGGAGCGAGAGATGCTAGATGGCAACAAGGGCTGTGTTTGCAATGCGGACAAGCCGGTCACTTTGCAGCACAATGCCCCTACCGGCCTGTGCAAAGACCTCCGCTTCAACTACGGCGTCCAACCCTTGCTCCATTTCCTACTCTCCAACGCCCGACTCCCGCCTCAGAAAGGGGGCTGGAAGCGGAAGAGGTCATGGAATACGACCCCGCTTCCCCAAATGCAGAGGTAAATCCAGAAAGCCCCCAGTCGGGAAACGAGATGGATCTGTCGTAAAAGGGCCCAACCGACAGATCCACCCCAAGCCCGTCCCTGCACGGAACCGGCCGCCTGGGTCCATCTTATTCATGCCAGTGACTTTACTTAACCCGGAGAGGAAGATGCACATCCGAGTGCAAGCTCTTATCGACTCGGGCTGTTCAAGAGACATCATCGCCCCAGCCCTAGTCAACGGACTAGTCCTACCAACTCGTGAATTGCAAAATCCAGTAATATTTGAACAAATGGATGGCACCAATATGAACCCTGTTACCACCGAAACCATCCCAGTGATCACAGGCATGGGCCAACACTGGGAGAAAAGGTCTTTTGTCATCAGCTCCACTGCCAAATACCCGTTAATTCTAGGCAGCAAGTGGCTATGTGATCACAATCCCTACATAAATTGGGCAGAAGGATGCATCACTTTCAGTCACGCCAACTGTAAAAACCATCGTTGGAACCAAAACTGGGGTAGTGATCCAACTCACACTGAGAAGGCTCTTCTCACCCAAGAAGAAATAAACCAAATACCCGAACCGTATTGGCCCTTTCTGAATGCTTTCTCCGAAGAAGAAGCTGATACTTTACCCCCGCACCGACGAACTGACTGTGCAGTGGAAATTTTACCTGGAGCCTCACTGCCCAAAGGACGACTCTATCCCATGAGTCTCCATGAACGAGAAGAGCTCCGGAAATTTATCGACACCAATCTTCGAAGAGGGTTCATCCGCCCAGCCAATAGCCCCCACGCCGCTCCGGTTCTCTTCGTGAAGAAAAAAGATGGGGGACTTCGGCTGTGCACGGACTTTAGAGGACTTAATGCTGTGTCCACCAACAACGCCTATCCCATCCCACTCATCCGAGACCTTCTCAACGTCGTGGCCCAAGGTAAGATCTTTACAAAATTAGATTTAAAAGATGCTTACTTCCACGTCCGTATCAAGGCAGGGGATGAGTGGAAAACCGCATTTAATACACCCCTCGGACAGTATGAATACTTAGTTATGCCTTTTGGATTGGCGGGAGCCCCGTCTGTATTCATGTCCATGATAAATGAAGTTCTACACGAATTCCTTTATAAAGGGGTGGTGGTGTACCTTGATGATGTATTAATTTATTCGGACACAGAGGAGGAACACATTCAAATGGTGCAAAAAGTCCTGGCCACCTTGATGAATAATAAACTACCCATCAAGTTGTCCAAATGTGAATTCCATAAAACTGAACTCACTTACCTTGGGTACTGTATCTCCCAAGAGGGATTAAAAATGGATCCAGCCAAAGTACAAGCGATCCAAGAATGGCAAACTCCCACCACCCGCAAAGAACTGCAGTCATTCCTGGGTTTTGCCAACTTCTATAGAGACTTTATAGCAAACTTCGCCCAGATCACGCTCCCCTTAACGGAACTGTTGAAAACAAAAAATAAAGGGGACCAGGCTAAAAAACCCTCCTCCAAATTACAATGGACATCCGATTGCCAAACTGCTTTCGAATGCCTGAAAGGGCAATTTGTAACAGAACCCATCCTCTGCCACCCCAACGAAAAGTACCCTTTCATAGTGCAAGTCGACGCCAGCGATACGGCGATAGGAGGGGTATTATTGCAGAAGGGGGAGGATGGGAAACTGCGGCCTTGTGCATTCCTGTCAAGGAAGTTTTCAGATGCAGAAAGGAATTGGAATGTGTGGGAGAAGGAAGCTTTTGCAGTAAAGGCAGCCCTCACTAACTGGAGACATTGGCTGGAGGGGGCGCGATACCCCTTCGAGGTCTGGACAGATCATAAAAATCTGGAGGCCCTTCGAAGCCCACGCAGACTGAATGCCAAACAATTGCGATGGGCAGAATTCTTCTCCAAATTCAATTTCACTTTAAATTACCTCCCGGGCAAGACTAACTTTCTGGCAGACGCCCTATCACGCATGCCCCAACACAAAAGCAAACGGGAGGAGACTGTAGACACGGTATTCTCACCTACGCAGTTGGGAGGCGTGGTGACTACCCGCAGCCGAGCAAGCCAGCCCCTCCCGCACAACCAGGAGTGGAAATCGAAACTCAAAACTGAAGTGGAAAAGGAGGGGGATAAAGCGCCTAGAAACAAACTGACCCAATCCCCACAGGGGGATTGGCTAGCTGGAAGCAAATTTTATGTCCCGGACAGCCTCCGACGGGAGGTATTACAGCGATGTCATGATGCCCCCACTGCTGGTCATTACGGGTATCTGAAAACGTTGCATCTAATACAACGGCAATTCTGGTGGCCGGGCATGCGCAAAGACATTTCCCAATACGTTAGCTCCTGCCCCATTTGCCTCAGCGCCAAAACCCGGAAAGGGAAACCTCCAGGTCTCCTACAACCATTGGAAACACCTAACAGACCTTGGGAAATAATATCTATGGACTTTATCACTGATTTACCCCTTTCGAAAGGACATAATTGCATTTTAGTCGTAGTAGATCTGTTCTCCAAACAAGCTCATTTTATTCCATGTACTGCTATACCCACCGCTCGAAAACTGGCGGATTTATTCTTAAAACACATCGTAAAATTACATTCTTTTCCGTCCAAGGTGATTTCGGATCGCGGCGGACAGTTCGTTGCCAACTTCTGGCGGGAGCTTTTGCGAATGTTGAATATTGAGCAAGGAATCAGCTCAAGCCACCACCCACAAACCGACGGACAATCCGAAAAAACTAATCAGATTTTAGAACAGTTCCTTCGTTGCTACATTAATTTTCAACAAGATAATTGGGTGGATCTTCTCCCTCTGGCTGAATTCTCATACAACAACAGTGTGCATGCTTCCACTGGGGAGGCCCCTTTCAAAATTGTATATGGAGCTCACTTCAATCCCTTCCCGTTGGACACTCCCCCTTTCCATTCCTCTAGTTCGCCTGATGTATCTTCCTGGTGGGGGGAGGCCGCGCAACAGTGGACTCTTATTAAGAAACACCTCGAAAAAGCCAAACTGGATTACAAAAAGTACGCAGATCGCCATCGTGCGGCCGAATGGGATTTACAACCTGGAGATCATGTTTATATTTCCACCAAGAACCTGAAACTAGCTCAGACAAGCCGCAAACTAGCGTTAAAGTTCCTTGGACCTTTCCCTGTACGCAAAGTAATCAATAAAGTGACTGTTGCTGTAAATTTACCCAAGAACTTGCGCCATGTTCATGATACATTCCATGTCAGTCTCCTCAAAAGGGCTCCCACCGACGACAAGTGGCACATCAAAGCTCCACCCATTCCAACTTTGATAGACGACCAAATACACTATGAAGTGCAACAAATTTTGGACTCTAAATTCAAACGAAATCAGCTTTTTTACCTCATTAGGTGGAAGGATTTCGATTCTGGCTACGATGAGTGGGTGAACTCTGTACATGTTCATGCTCCTAGATTAACCAAAGCTTTTCATACTCGTTACCCATATAAACCAGGGGGGGATCTGTTTTAAGGGGGGCAGAATGTCAGGTCCAGTGTATGTTTAAACTGTACTGACTCCATTTTCTAATGCTTCTAGTGTTTAAGTGCTTTCTTCGCAGGTGCACCAGTTCCCAGGCAGCATTCCCACCGGAGGAGACTGTTTTGTCTAACACCGTTCCACCAAGCATTGGCCTTGAAGGAGAGCAGCTTCCCAGGACTGAAAGATGTTGTTTTGAGAACTGTGGGGGGAGGCTGATTCAGATGGGAATTGTTACTCTGTACCTCATGCTTTGCTCTGCATTGGTAACAATGACTGTGTACCATCCTGAGTCTTCTATTCAGGACAGTGGACTATAATGGACCTTTTCTGCAGTAAAGTTTCCTTATTCAATCAATGGACTCTTGTTTGCTTTTGAAAGGGAACCTGTAGGAAGAGCCTTATCTAGCCACAGGCTGACAACAACAATGTATATATATTAGCAATATGTACGAATCAACTATCACTTAATAACTTATATACACAATTAGCGAATATTAAATCTCTAAGATAACAGTCTATGAACTTTTAATCAGTTCCTTTGCTTAGCCCTAATATAACAATGATATAGTAGTAACCAAACTTTATGATAACTCTACAGCAATGCCTAAACTACTTATTGTTATAACTAACTAAACCAAGTTCCTAACACAATAACCTATCAATGTTTTCAAAAATCTAGCACAATATATCCTAAATTGACATATGAACTGTTCTAATTAACTTTAATTTAAAAAATTGTTTTGTTTTTGTTCTAATGACTAAATATTGAAAGTTACAAATAAATTTAAACACTACAATTAAATTCTAATACTCTAGTTAAGCTATAAATTGTCCAATTATTAATAAGTCCTACTATTTCTATAATTATCTATCTACAATTATATTTACTAATGATCACCTATAATAGGATTGCTAAACAGTCCTCAGTAGCCCAAATACAATTTTCTCTTTGGGGCTACTGTAAATTTGCACTAGAAAAGACTGTCTAAACTTTGTAGGGCTATTGGAGAACTTTATCATTCCAACCCCACCCTCCTGCCTTAATTCCCAAATAATATGAATGCTTTATCACATTCCATAATCATGCTTTAAAGACAAGTAGCAATTTGTTTTTTGTTTCCTTGCGAGTGCTTTCCATATGCTTTGCTTCAATTCTGGACGGGAATTTTACTATTCTTCTGTGGAGTTAATGGTAAGCTTCGTTTCCTGCTTTGTGAAGAAGAGTCTATGTCCATGGGAGATGATATACCCAGTGTTTGAAGAATTTTAAGACCGGTGTCCAAATCTGATGCATGGTGGAACTTGCCATTATAATGGATTCTTAAGGTGCTAAGATTTATCCAACGATATTCTATCTGAGCCCTTCGTAGTTCCTCAGTTACTTGCTTAAACTGTCTCCGTTTCTCCAGAATCTCCTTAGGGATATCAGTAAATACAGCGATTTGAGTGTCCTCAAGTACAAGAGATTTCTGTTTTTGGGCCAATTCAAGAACTTTCTTCCCCATTTTCCAGTCCGAGAAGTTTGCTATGATATCTCTTGGGCCTCTCCGTTTATCTGAGTTAGGGGGGCCAACTTTATATGCCTTTGATATTATTAAAGCTGTATTCCCCAGTTGCAATAACTCAAACAACCAGGCAGATAAGAAGTTGGGAAGATCTACTTTATCCGTTGTGGCCTCTTCTATCCCTCTAAATTTCAAGTTATTACTGCGCACTTGAAGCTCCAAATTTATAATTCTGCTTTGCACCCGATCATTTTCATTTTGCAGCGATTTAATATCGTCCTGCATTACTGTATTGAGTTCCAAAGTGCGATCTGTCTTTTTGGCTACTGTGTCTATAGCCGCTTTGAGCTCAGTAACTTGTTCTGTTAATGGCTTCATCAGGATAGACATTTGAACTAAGATGTTTGATTCAAACTCCTTCAGTAATAGCTTGAGCATTGAGTTTGATACAGGAGCAATCTGTGCATCGTCAGCATTTCCCGCAGTCGCCATATTAGCTCCCGTGTCTGCCTCTGCTTCTAAAGCAGGCTCTTGCTGTGACGCTGCAAAATACTTTTGCAAACACTTTGCTGCTTTCTGGGATTGCTTCTTGTTATTTTGATCTTGCTTACCCTTCATAATAGATGAGTCGGAATGTTTTGTAAGGCAATCACAAAGGCTTCATGGTGGGGTTGGGACGGAGCCCTCTCTTTAGGCATCCATTCCTCTTGGCGTTGACGCCACGCCCCCCTGGACCCAGCTCATTAAAGGTTATAACATCTAATTTGGACCAAACATGACTGTCATTTGGAGCTGGAAAAAAATAGCCATCTTTCTGAAGGAAAAAGATGGCTGGTGGAGGAAGAGTTTTATTTATTTATTTATTTATTTATTTATTTATTTATTTATTTATTATATTTTTAACCCGCTCTCCCCACAAGCGGGCTCAGAGCGAGGTACAACATCGATTAAAATACAACATAAAAACAATAAACACAGCATAAAAACAGCAATCAATAAAACCATTCCAATATGGGCAGTCCTGCACTCCTGCCCGTCAGCATACAAAAAGGGGAGGTAGTAGCAGACAGATAGATTACTGTACCCCTTTTCGGGGCAGCCAGCAGTGGACCCTCCATAACCCCTCATAGAAGGAGACCGGTGGAAGGCTCGGCACTGATGGACTAAAATTAGCCTCCACCATATGCCTGGCAGAACATCACTGTCTTACAGGCCCACCTAAATGATACAAGATCATGGTAGGCCCGAGTGTCCTCAGACAGAGAGTTCCACTAGGTTGGGGCCAGGACCAAAAAGGCCCTGGCCCTGGTAGAGGCCAGCCAAGCCTCCCTAGGGCCAGGGACCACCAGTAGATGTTTTCCGATTGAACGAAGTGCTCTTTGGGGCACATACGGGGAGAGATGGTCCCTTAGCTATGCTGGTCCCAGTCCATTTAGGGCTTTATAGGTCAGAACCAACACCTTGAACTGGATTCGGAATTTTACTGGGAGCCAGTGAAGCTGCTGCAAGATAGGCGTAATGTGTGTCCTACATGAAGCTCTAGTTAGGACACATGCAGCAGCATTCTGGACCCGTTGAAGTCTCTGGATCAAGCCCAAGGGCAGCCCTGAATAGAGCGAGCTACAGTAGTCCAACCTGGAGGTGACCGTTGCATGGATCACTGTCATTAGGTCCTGGGCCGAGAGGTAGGGCACCAGTTGCCGGGCCTACCGAAGATGGAAAAAGGCCGCCCAAGCCACAGCCACGATCTGGCCCTCCATAGACAAGGAGGAGTCCAGAATCATGCCCAAACTTCTAACTGATGGTAAAGGCACAAGTAGTGTCCCCCCAAAGGTCGGGAGAAGGATCCCCGCCTCCGACAGCCCACAGACCAAGTACAGGATCTCCATCTTCACAGGATTCAACTTCAGCCTGCTCTGTTCTGCCCACACAGACATGGCCTCCAGAGCTCTCAACAGTGTGTCAGGGGCAGAGTCAGGTCGGCCACCCATCAACAGATACAACTGGGTGTCATCTGCATATTGATGACAACCCAGTCTGAAACTCCACACCAACTGAGCAAGGGGGTGCATATAAAAATTGAACAACAGGGGAGAGAGTATTGCTCCCTGTGGGACGCCGCACTCCAAAGGATAGCGTGAGGACAGTTTAGCATCCCTTCCCCTTCCCACTGTTCTTATTACTCCTTGTGAAAATGAAAAGTTGGAGTTCTATTATGGCATTTGAATATAACATGTAATTTGTCTTTCAGCAATCCTCACAACAGCCCTGAGAGGTAGGTCATTGATATCCCCACATGGCTGAGATAGCTGAGACTAGTGGTTTCCCTAGATCCCTTAATGAGTTCATCACTTAAGTGAGACTTGAAGAAGAGACTTCCACCAGCACACAGTTTTGCCACACTAAACCAGTTGTGTTATGCTTACAGCAGCCTGTGCCCAGCATGTGGAACAGGTCCATTCCTACATGCTGCAAGTCAGTGCCAGCATCCAATTCCCACTGGCAGGAATAAACTCTCCAGTTTCCTGTGAGGCAAACAGCATTTCGTTTTTAGTTCTCTATCTTAGCACAGCCAAGGCACTAATCAAAGCGAAATATTCATTGCCTGATGTGCTGGACACAGATTGGTTCTGGATGATTTTGTCAGAGCAAGCCTTGTGCAAAAAGATATTGGCTTGGTTCAGATTAGAAATGCTCAAACACCTGCTCGTTTGTCTTGTGTCCTGTCTGCTAGTTGCAAACAGAGAGCCAATTTTTCAGTGATCAGTTCAACTGTTTGTTTTTGCATTTACATTTGTTCGACAGGTTGGTTTACTGGTTTCCTGACAGAACAGTATAAGATCACTGGTTTTTCCTGTTGCCATTTCCACTGTTGTGCCACTGCAAGGCTTTGGGGGGACTTAAAATAATAATAATTAGCAATTGCTAATGTGAAAGCACATTAGAACTAATGTTCTAATGATCTATTAACATGAACCTTGATTCCCCAGCTTTTATTTTTTAAGTAAGTTTCTAGCCCCTTTCTTTGCAAAATTATAAAGAAAAATGTGTGCCTACACCAATCTATGGTGTGAATGATTATGATAGCACAATGATAATGCCATAGCCTGTAATGCATGGATCCAGCCCTAGGGCAGGAGCAATGAATGTAGAGTTGGGTTGGAATATGGGGAACCTGGGCTTAAACCACTAGTCTGAATCTTGACATTTTAGGCAAGTCATCATCACTTCTCAGCTTAACCTACTTAAAAGAGTTGCTGTAATAGGGCTCTGTCTATCCATGTGTCCATGGCATGGGGTGAGCAAGAAATCCAAAGAGACTAACAATGGCCTCCTCAATGCACTAGGGATATTATTATCCCTCCCTCTTGAGTTCATCACAAGGTAAAAACATTAAAATATTGACAATAAAAAAACAAGATTGGGCATGGCCTTTCTAGCTGCCCTTGGCTGTTTGATATCATAGAGGAAATCCCTTTCCTTTTGGTAGCAGCCTGCTTTTTCATATCCTTTTCTTCCAGTGTAGTGCATAAAAAGGCATGGGAAGCCATCATACAGAAATGCCAGATGAGGCACTATTTTCATTTGCGCGCCATACATATTACTAAGAGAACAAATCAGCCCCAGCCCTGGATACCATTCTTAATGGGAGCCAGTTTGGTGTAGTGGTTAAGAGTGCGGGACTCTAATCTGGAGAAATGGGTTTGATTCCCCACTCCTCCACTTGAAGTCAGCTGGGTGACCTTGGGCTAGTCACAGTTCTCTGGAGCTCTCTCAGGGCCAAGCTACACATGACGAATGACACTTGAACGGCAAGTGGATTGAGTGGAAGGCAAGTGAACAGGGAGAAATACACTTGCCGTTCAAGTGTCATTCGTCATGTGTAGCTTGGCCCTCAGCCTCACCGACCTCACAGAGTGTTTTGTAGTGGGGATAATAGTAACATACTTTGTAAACCGCTCTGAGTGGCTGTTAAGTCATCCTGAAGGGCAGTATATAAATCGAATGTTATTATTAATGTTATTATTATAATATCTCTTTGGGTTTTTTATTAGTTCAGCATTCTGCTTTGGGGCAAGGCAGATGCTGGCTATGGGGTAGCAATTGTCATATAGCTGATTCTGAATGTGGTCCCAGAGTGTGGATCCAAAAAACAAAAACAAAACAGACCTGAGGAGTGATGCCCACAGAGGTACACATATCATGACTTTTTAAAAAAGCAGGCCTGAGATCTCAGAAGATCATAGTCAGCATTATCAGGTTGCCTAGCAACCCCATACGGTGAGGCATAAAGATCAGCTGAGACGAGAGGAAAAATAAGAGACTTGTGGGTGAAAAAAAGGGCAAAAGAAGGTGAGAGTAGAGAGGAGACAGAAAGAAGAGAGGAGTTGGGGTAGAGAAATTGGCAATGGGAGGGGGACAATGGCAGAGAGGATGGGGTGGAAATAATGGGAGGGGGAGTAACAGCAGGAGGGAGCAGGCAGCTTAACAACAAGAGAGAAATTGGAGATCAACAGGGGTGACAAGATTTTCTCTCCCAAACCCCTGTGAGTGTGTGTAGGTCTCTTGTTTGTAGTACTTTATCTCATTCCACAATGGACTCTGCAATTCCCAAGGCTATCCGTTTTCCCCACTACCAGTTTCTCTTCTTGATCCGGATAGTTGGATTGTTTTGTTTTGTTTGCCAAGTTTTACACTCATAGACATCTCTGAAACCTATTCTTAAGCTACTCGTTCTATTTATCATTCTGGATGGCTGACAATTGCTTAAAAATGCATGCTGATGACCCACCCCAAACTAAGCTGTTCTTGTTTTGAGCAGCAGGAGTCAACCATATATCCTTTAAGGAAGGGTGGCCTTTTCGTATTTCAATAGGAGGGTGCTGCTGAAGAGATGGCGTGGCTGCTGAGTCACTCTTCTGGTACTGAAAGTCTGCCAAGGCTCTTGGGAGTTCTGCTGAGTCATAGATCATGCTCAGCCAATGCTTATATGAACAACAGGAGCAGCAACTATACAGGAAACCAAAAACCTGCATGAATTCACCTTTCTAAAGCTGATGTCCCAGAACAGCTTTCTTCCTGACATGACTGAAAGAGCTCCATCTGCAACAGAATTTCACTCAATTCTAGATGGAATGTGCTATTTGCCTGCTGGCCAGGTATGTGAATGGCTGTAGGCAGCTTCTAAACTGGTGTGATTTGTCTCTTTTAAGAGAAGTCCTAGTCTAGGAATGCCAGTTTGAGGATGTGTTCTTTCTTCCTGTTGATCGGGGTGGGGGTGGATGGTAGGTGTTATAATGTGTATCATGATTTCTAGTGGGTCAGGAGCATGATATGTTTTGCTGCAAACTTGTAAAATTGGGATCAGACCTCATGGGCCACACAAGGTGCAATCCTACAGCCATCCTGGAATGGCTTAGGATAGTGACTAAGTCCCTGAGCTAGTGTAATTAGGGAGATATGCTGGCATAATGCTGTGCTGATGCAGCACCAAAGCTGTGCAATGTAAAATTGCACTGGTGTTGGGGCCAGAAATGGGCAGCCCCAAGTTTTGGTGGGGAGGAATAGGACTTTGTTGACATTGCAAGCCCCTTCAGCCTTGTGGTGTAATGTTACACCAGTGAAAGTGGTGGTATTAGTATAAATGCTACCTCAGGACTCATGAGAGTAAAAACCAGCTTCCCCTTCCCCTACTTGCCTCTAATTAGCTCTACATATCCACAATGAATATTCGGATATCAACAACGCCTGAACCCAATCACAGTTCTCCTAACTCTTTGCAATTTGTGCAAAAAGGGAGCACTTTGCACAAACAGGAGAATAAACATATAGGTAACATTGCTGTACGCAGAACCTTTACAGGTGTTCCTCCGCAGGACCCAAACACTGACCTGGGTGTTTTGTTCTTCCAGCTGGGGATGAAAAGACACTGCACCCCACACAAATAAGAATGGGGGGTATGGAGTCTGGTGCAAAGCACAATGTGTGCAATCATCCTGCTGGCATCAGTATGTTTTTTGGACTAAATCCTTGGAAGTTTGCCTGCATGACAGATTGTATTTAGCACATCAGCATGTAGAAATGTCACCCAGCTCTTCCCTTTAAAAAAAAATTAAGAAAATTTGACCAATTGCTATCTGCTTGCAGGGTTTTTAAATATATGATTATTTAAAGCTACACTCATCTGTCAAAACCAGCCCATTAGAATATCAGTAGGAACATTCTAATTAAAACATCAATATTAATAAGCAATAAAAAAATCCAATATGTAATAAATCATTAAAACACTTAGCTTTTATATAGTGAATGTTGAACACATTTATAAGAACCCTGTAAAAGAGGCTGATATTATTAAGCTAGCTTTGTAGAAGGGTGGGTTAAGGCAAGGAGAAAGTGGCATGCTTAAGAGCCAGTGAGTCTCAGGCAGAGATAGATTTTGAACTGGCAACTTCCTAGATCACCTTCTTGCCCACCACACTGCACCCAGCTCCCATAACATGAAAACTTTTCAGTTCCTGCTTGTCCTTCTGTCAGCCATAATAGGGGTCTCTAACGACATGTCCCACTGTTTCTAGGCCTACTTGTGGTTCTATCCAACCAGACATGAACTGGGAGTACCATGCTGAAATGTAATTCTCAGGGGTGTGGGGGCCCAATTCGGACTGAGAACATGGTGTGCAGGAAAAGGAGATTAAAAGGAGATTAAAAGGAGATTTTTCAGTCACGAATCAGCCCTGGGGAGCTGTTATTTTCCCCAATGTGGAAATGTGTAGACCGTCAGTACATGTGGAAGTTTCAGGTAGGTAGCCATGTTGGTCTGCAATAGAACAGCAGGATTTGACTCCAGTGGCACCTTAGAGACCAACAAGGTTTTCAGGGTATGAGCTTTCAAGTCAAAGCTTCCTTCTTCTGTACAAATTTTCCTTACAGAGTAAACAATAGCTCCCAAAGCCTGAAACAGCCATTCAGGAAAACAGCATGGGGAGTGGGGACAACTCAAGCCTCCTGTCTCTGCACTCTGTGGTCACAATCTGAAATGGAGGGGAGGCACATATCTGTAAATTAAGTTTCAAAAATTGCTGCAAGTTCTAAGTTTGGAAAACTGGTTTGATAGGACTAGGGTATACCTAGAAACAGTGTAACATGTAGTTTGGCCCTAAATGTGAAACTTTTAATCAGAATATTCTGTACTTTTTAAAACCAGTACTTAATTAAATGGCCACCTACTATTTTCCAGTTCCAATTCTAGCTGTAGTAACAAGGTTAGTAATCTGTTCCAAGAACTTCTTATACACAATCCATGTCCCTGAGAACTACAGCTAATGTCTTTTGCAAATGGACCTTATCAGTGGAAGGGGACACTGTCTCTGAGGCCATCAAAAGTAGTTTCTCTGCCAATGCACACTAGCCAGTAGTCATATTTCCACTGCCTCCAGTCTAAGCACTTGTGTCAGATAAAAGCAAGTAGGAGATGGCTCCAAAAGAGATTAACCTCCTTCTGTGCCTGTGTGATGCATCCAGCTCAGTCTACATAACAAATGGGGAAAATGTAGCACTTATCAGTAAATTGGCTTGGTTCTATATATGGAGCTCAATATGTATAGCCTTGTCTTACTTTTAAGACTGTACTTAGATCCTGATATTTGAAAGTATCTTCAGCATTTCATATAATGCAGCATCCAGAATCACCAATAAAGGAAGGAACAGAACATTTTTATTTACATGCAAGCACATTAAATCCTTGGAAGTGCAAAATATATAGCTCCTAAACATTTCTTAGAAAGAAAGACTCAGACCCTGATCTCCTTCAACTTGTTGGAGCTTTCCAGAATTAGGTATGCCACAAGACTACTATGTAATGCTGGATTCAGTAAGACCTCCTCCCCAAGAAGTGTGCATTGGATTATAGTATTTCCTAGCACCCATACTTTGAGTGCTGGGAAATATCAGGCTGCAACAAATATTTAGAGGCTCCACATTGCAACCCGAGATGAAAGCAGGATGATTCTTACAGAGGGAGAGAATGGGGAAGTTATATGTGATGCAGCATGATGCGGTCCAGTGGTTAAAATATTGAGTGTGTACTTTGGAAGCTGGTTTCTGAGTCCCATCATACATGTGCATTGTGACTTTGGGCAATTCATTACTTACCCTGTCTTGAAAGACTGAATAATATCTCATTCACAGGGGTATAGTAATGCCAAGTATAAGTGAAAGGCATATGGGAAATTGAATGCTATATAAATCTATTTTCTAAGCTGTCTGAGAAATGGATGCAGAAAGAACTGGCACAGTGACAGGTCAGTTCTACAGTATGATTTCAATACAAATCTACACAACTGAAATAGGTTTTGGCCTGAAAATACTGTTGCTTAATCACAATGAGTATAAAACATAAGAAATGCCGATCTGGGTTCAGAGTTGTCCATCTAGTCCAGCAGAAATGCTTCCTATTATGAGAGTCCTTCAGCTTCATTTTGGAACAAATACTATAGTACCGGCAATCATGACAGCACAATTGTAAACATGTGCAAAGTGAAGCAGTGATTGATTTCAAATTCAGCAGTAGTGAGAATGGGTAAGCAGGGTTGGGAGGGGATCTAGAGGAATATTAGATGCTAGAAATTCAAGCCTTTTCTCTGTTGTTGATTATTCTGAAATTTCTGCATCGGCTAGAAAAAAATAAGTATGTTCACCAGTAGAGATGGGCACGAACCACAAAAAAAACAAAGCATGAGGTTCGTGGGTTTTCAGGAACCAGGAACAATGAACTGGCACGAACTGGGGCAAGTTCATGAACCCGTTTGTGGTTTGTGGGGTTTAAATGCCCCTTTCTGGCCACTTAGCAGCGGCAGGGAAAAGGGCATTTGACAGTTTAAAGGGCCCTTTCCTGCCCAAAATGACAGAGGAGGCCGAAAACGGACTTCCTGCCCCTCAAATGGCTGCACAGCCCGCAGGGCGGAGGAAGAGGCTGAAAACAGGCAGCCATTTGAGGGGCAAGAGGGCTATTTTTGGCCTCCTCCACTACCCTGCAGGCCCATGCGGCAGTGGAGGTGGCCAAAAAGGGCAGCCATTTTTTCAGCCTCCTCCGCCACCCTGTGGGTTCATGCTGCAACGGAAGAGGCCAAAAATGGCCTTCCTGCCCCTCACGGGAGGAGGGGGAGGAGGCCATGGGCCCGCATGGTGGCTGGACAAGGTAAGTGTGGAGCTGGGGCTGGGGTTTGGGCCATTTAAAGATTCCCCCCTGCCACCTGCCAACTGATAGTTTAAAGGGACCTGCCACTTGCAAACAGCAGGAAAAGTTTATATGGTCATGAGGAAATGGCCATTTAAACTGCCCCTTTAATACGAACCAAATGAACCCATAGACCAGTTCGTGGAAGTTCATGTAAACAAGCTTCCACGAACCGCTGGTGTGCTGGTTCGTGGGGTTTTTTGGTTCGTATTTGGGTTCGTGCCCATCTCTATTCACCAGCCCTGACTCTTGTTAAAATCAATAGGATTTCTGTATAGACATCAGAATACAAGACTGCCCCTTTAGGCTGAAATAAAATAAAGTTTGCAAATTGATATATAGCTGAGACACCAGAGAGTCTACAGGTTACTGTTAGCAAATGACCCTCCAGTGGAAGGCATGTCTTATAAGGAGCTCAATGAACTCATTAGTTTTTGGTGCTCAATATCTGAGCATCTCAAGATGTTATGGTACAGTAGGCCTTATGAGTATCAGTAGGGGAGTCAACGATAGTGGGAATGAATTGCTGTGACTAATTACTTAAATGGTACTTCTAAACATAATTATGTAGCATTGAAAAACTAAATACAAATATAAAGGACTCCATGCTGCGAAGGAGATGGTGACAAAATGCGCAGCTCTTGTCATTTCCATGGTTACCCAGGTGCACATGAAGTCATTGCTCAGTCAAAAAACAGAGAATAGCTTCTCACTGCTTTCCCCACTCTTTAATCTCCTACATGCAAACTGAATAAGTAGAAACCATAATAAAATCAAAGGTGCTTTCCAACTAGATCATCATGCACACAAAAGATGGCCCCACATTTCAAGGGATGGATTAAAAATCCAAACATTCTTGTATTTTTCCAAGATAATGTTTCCCTTGCCTTTCACTGCATTTTTTTTCCATTTATGAGCCTGCTGGCAAGGAAATAGTCTAGGAAAATCTGGAATATCATAGGCAGTTTTGTAAATAATAAATGACAGTGATTGGGATGGAATATTCAGATTGCTGCTGAGCTAAAAATTTAGCAAAATCTGTAATTTGGAAAGCAAATGTTCAGATCTGATTATTTGGAATGTGGAATTTTACCTAAAATCAGAACTTTGGGGTTTTATACTTCTTGGTATTTCTTGACACATTTTGATAAGTGTCAAATATGAAATTTTGTACACGGCCAGATTATCAAATGTTAAACACTAGCCTGATTTTTAAGAATGGCTACTTGCCAGAGTCCTTATTACTTAGACAACTTTATTTGTTCCTGATTAAGGAATACCTAGCTTTCTCCAAGTTTTAAAAAACCACATGACCATAACTGGTATATAGTAAGAAAGCTTATAGCCTCCAAAGAATTAAAATTTCTTTAAAAAATGGTAGTGTCAAGAGCCAACCCTACAGAAATCTTGGTAACTACTGGATGCAACGTGATGATTCAGTTTGTAACCCATCACCAATCATTGGCCAAAAGACGACCTTGTACACCCTCTTGACATTGGTCAAGAAGATCAGCCGACAGAAATAGTCTTGGCTCAGGATATCTGAAGGGGCATCTTTTTTCATAGGCACCTTCCCATTCACCGGAATCTAGCACTGAGAATCTTTTAAAGGTGTTATCTTGAAGATTAGCAGAGTCATGATGAGGGCATCGGCCTTCTTATATCAAACTGGCCTTTGATTCACCTTTTCAAATCCAGCCCTGGGAAAGCAAGAAGGAGAGGGTGGGACAATAAAATATTATTTGTTCAAACGGACATCTCTTCTTGAGATGTATGTGTAATTGGCATCTTTGAGATAAATGGACATATGTTGCTTTAGCCTTTTGGTTCCATCATAAAACTGGCTTTGTGGTCTGTGTGTGCCTACAAGATCAGGGGCCAGTTTAGCCATGGAGGAAGAGAGAATAAAGGGGCTTGGCAGCCCTTTGTGTGGGCGGTTTGGTGTGGTTCTGGGGATGGAGAATGGAGGGTCCTGATGATGAGATTGCCTTCACCTTCCCAAGCATTGGGCACCCATCCAGGCAGGCAAATGTCTCAGGTGTTATTTGGTAACTCTCAACATGTTTGTTAGACATAAGCAACTTTCTGTTCTTTTCCTTTCATTTACTTAGCTGCAAGCCTAGTGCAAGGCAAATTCCTATATATTGTGTGCTCTTTACATTTTAGATTCTGCTGAAGTTCAATAAAGACTTTCTTTGGTTAAGTTAAGCTGTGCCAACATATCCTCACTCAAGGGCCTTCAGCTCATGATTGTTAGCACTCTGTACACACTCAGAGGCTCCCCAGCTCCCCAAACAGCTGGTGACATGTCAAGCCTGATTAGTTCAGATGGTGGCACACTACTGGGAGGAACCAGTGATCAAGAAGGAGGAGAAAATCGTCCCCACCCCCAGTTTGGTATAGAGGTTAAGAGTGCTGGGACTGTAATCTGGAGAATCAGGTTTGATTCCCCACTCCTCCACTTGAAGCCAGCTGGGTGACCTTGGGTCAGTCACAGCTTCTTGGAGCTCTCTCACCCCCATCCACCTCACAGGATGATTGTTGTGAGTATAATAATAACACACTTCATAAACCACTCTGAGTGGGCATTAATTTGTCCTGAAGGGCAGTATATAAATTGAATGTTGTTGTGATTATGATGATGACGACGACGACAGGTAGCCATTGCTGAATGGTCATTTTTAATAGTGACCCTAAGGTGCAGAAGGAACTATGTATCTTCATCTACCAGATCTAAGATCTTTGCCCTTTTAAGTGGACCTTAAAGACCTGCCTATTTATTCTGGCCCTTGGAGGTTGATGGATCTTGTTGTAAGCAATATTTTTGGCTGTAGTTTTGGTTGCTTGTCCCTTCCTTCACAGTGCTTATGTCAACTGATTTTATTATATCTTAAAATCTTCTAAAAAATAATCAAGGAAGTCTCCTTGCACCAATTAGCTAGAGAGGAGTCAAAGATCCTCCTTGGCCCCTCTAGACATTGGGGGTGAGCCTCTCTGGCATATCTGAGCAGCTAGGAGATCTGGCTGCACGCTGTTTGCCACTGCTGCTGCCTCAGTAGAGGCTAGGGTGACAGGCAAGAATGGGGTGAAGGGGGAGGAGTTTTGCCACGTATCATTTGCAATGTCACAATATCCACTAAGTGTCCGGGGTGATATCTGCAAGACCATATGCCCCCCTCCCCCACCCATTAACATGTGCTTCAGTTTCTCAGCAGTTTCAGTGCTGAGAAAACAAAAATCAAGTTTGAGAGGAAGATGTGTGGAGGGCGCTACACTGCAAATGAGAAAGGATATAGAAAGGTTTTTTGTGCTATAGAATGATCTTGATCATGGCTTTAATGGAATTAGTGGGTGTATCAGTTTCTCTCACAAAGGAGAGGGAGCAAGTGGCGGCAGATGTCAGACGGTTTATGCAATGCCTCTGCCAGTGCTAGGTGACATGAGATGCGGCAGCTGTTCCGCTGGCTACTTTCTTGCTTGTGCACTTTTGTCATCAGGCGCACACGTCTGTGAACAACAGATGGCTAAATTGAATTCAAAGAAAGTCAACATTTTGGTATTCTACTCATCCAGTTTCTTATAATTTTATACTGTAATGAAAGCTTCAGTTTTTTAAAAAAACACTCCCAAATGTGTTATTTTTTTCATGCAAATATTTCAGCCATTATCTGCTGTTTGTCCTCTAATTCTGTGGAACTTAGGCCTAATCTCACAAATAGTGAACGAGGAAAGAAGTCTCTATCTGTACTGTACCACTTCAGACCACCGGGGGGGGGGGGGTGCATGATGGAATGCTCCTCTATGCAAAAAGGCCCTGCATAAAGAAAACTACCATGTCAGGGAGAAGGCTAGGAACCTTTCTACCTGACATCCAGTTTTCTCTGTGGACTAAGTTTGCCAACAGGTTTGGAAATTCCTGGACATTTGAGAGTGGATCCTGGGGAGAGTAGGGTTTAGGCAGGAGTAGAACCTCAGCATGTTATAATAATAATAATATATAATAACATTCAACTTATATACCACCCTTCAGGACAACTTAATGCCCACTCAGAGTGGTTTACAAAGTATGCCATTATTATCCCCACAACAAAACACCCTGTTAGGTGGGTGGGGCTGAGAGAGCTCCAGAGAGCTGTGACTAGCCCAAGGTCACCCAGCTGGCTTCAAGTGGAGGAGTGGGGAATCAAACCCGGTTCTCCAGATTAGAGTCCTGTGCTCTTAACCACTACACCAAACTGGCTCCCAGAGATGCCAGTTTTTCCAAAAGAACTGATCTCTGTAGTCTGGAGATCAATTGCAATTCCAGGAGATCACCAGACCTATCCTAGAGGATGGCAACGCTAATATAGAGGGATATATGGAGGGCCATTTAACCATGTCAGACTAGACCTAAATTCTGAAATTTTATGGCCAAGATGCAAATTTGTTTCTCAGGAAAAAATAGCTTGTATTTTCCCCCTTTCTTGTCAGTGCTGTTGGACAAATAATATTTTCCCTATTTTAGCTGTTTTTGCACATGCACATGCCATGACGTTCAGAATGGTTTCGGTGTTCCATCTCTTGCTCCCATAGACTCAGAATGATGAGAAGGCAGTGGTGTAGGCAGGCTGGGGAGCTGCCTCTGGCATCCTGGTTGGCTTGCTCAAGTGAGCAGAGGGCAAGGAGGAGGGGGAAAGGACAGAGAAGGCACAGGCAGGCAGGCAATGGGCAGCCAGTCAACTGAGTGGCAGAGGCAAAGCACATCAGCTCAGTGAGACAGACAGACTGCAGAGCAGGGGCCTCATCCCTCTGTTACCCCTCCATTACTGGAATCCACTGCCTAGGGATGTGATGGGTTCCACCTCATTGGAAGTCTTCAAGGAGCAGCTGGACAAATACTTGTTGAGGATGCTTTAGGCTCTTCCTGCATTGGGCAGGGGTAAGACCCCTTCCAATCCTATGATTCTATGATTCAGTATTTCTTAGTAGACAGTCTGACCTACTATTAGGCCACCTAGCATGGGAGATTTAAAAGTAGATGCTTAATCCTTTGACCATAAACAACATACCTGTGAGTAATGTGCAGGGCTCTATGGGATCTGATACTGTGTGTAATATGGAATATATCCTTTCCTTTGGCAGGGTGTTCTGCCTGGGTACCAAGACAAAGAAAAGCAAATTTGCCCTAACCTAGGAGGGGGCGGGGAGCATTGTTCCAAAACAGAACATTGGAAGTGAAGGCATTTCAATGGAAACTAATACTGATATTCTCAAAAGCCCGAATATGCAAGCTAATCACGAGTGCAACGAGAAAGGCCAATTTTGTAGAACTGCTATCCATGTTATGGTGGGCATAAAAATGAAATGTTGTGGAAATGGAATGAGTCCAGACTCCTCTAGAATTACTAGGCAAGCAGGGCAATAAGTAGAAAGATATTTCTCTAGTTTAAAATGAGAGGAGAATATGTGCTAAAAGAAATATGTAAATTGATAAAATAAAAAAGTTCCACCAATTCCTCTCCTTTCCCCTACCTCCTAACTTTTCCTAGTGTTCCCCTTTTCTCCCCCCCGATTGCATAGCAGAAATTTAAACAACTATTACGTGTTCAATGTGAATACATTTGCTTGAGCCATTAGCTAGCAAGAGTGTAAATTTTGCAAGCAATCACCAATAGAGATTTCATGTAAAATGCAAGCATTAGCCCCATCTGAGTTAATTACAATATACATCTCAGGATTCACTAGACTGGTTTGAGTAAATCACCAGCCAAACTTTCCACTGACCTCTGCAGTCCAACACTCTGTATTTGAGCCACAATTATATGAACCTTAGTGAAGCCACCTGCTGAACAGTCTCTTATTCACATTGGCGGTTGCAACCTTCGTTTTGATTCATTCACCAGCTGAAAGAGGATAAGCGATTTGATGTTTTATAGCACAACCATGGAGACTCTTTGCCTGCTAATATAGTGTTTTTTGATGTTCGTTGAGATACATTATTTAACAGAGGACAAGACACACTAGGCAGAGCACCAGTGTACCACAAGTAGCTATAAATATATTTCTTTATTCTTTACTTTCTCTTTTCTAAATGCCAAACTGTAAATTGTAAGCTGCACCAGGGCCTGGGAAATACAAATCAAAATAAATAGCAAAGATTGTGTAGGGTTCAAGTTGAACTCATAGAATGGTACAACTATACCTTCTGCCAAATTTTGCTATGGACATACTAACTGAAAACCTATGAAGCTGTCTTATAACACGCCAGGCCAGCGGTTCATCCAGCTCTATAATTTCTACACTCACTGGCAGTAAAGCTCAAAGACTTCAGGCAGGACCCTTGTTCGCAAATTATGGTTATAGGCTCTGGTATATCGTAGGAATGAACTTGAGTCTGATTAAGGAGTGAATGAAGAGGGTTTATTCAGGAACTACAACTTTGACAGAAAGGAGAGAAACAGCATAGATTCTAACTACCTCAATGAACAGGGAGGAGGGACTTCCGGGTAGAAACAGGAAGCAGGAAGTAGCCTAAGAATACCAATCTGGAGACATGCAAGAAGGGCAGAAGAGAGAAGGAAAGAAAGATCCCACTCTGCAAACTATCTGTCAGACCCGCTGCCCCTTGCAGGTATTCTGTGGCTTCTCTTCTGCCTTCTCTGTGCACAAGACATTGTATTTCCAACAATAGTGAACACTTGTACAATCCATTGAATTATTCTCGTGTTACATTCAATGCATATAAAGCTGGAAATTTGATACAAACCCCATAGTTGTCCAGGTACTGGCCCCTGGTTTCAATTGCAAAGTGAATATGCTGTCATGTCTGTAGCCCCTATATCCATGTCATAGGTCTAGGGGATGCTAAATGCTAATACTGTTTTACTGTCTGATTTCATATTGCAACTGCTATGTACATCACTGTTTGATTTCATAGTACAAAAACTGTATGCATCACTTTCGTTTCTCCCTCTCACAGCCTGGGGACACAGCTGGGAAAGCTGTGGGTAATCTCTTTCTTTGAAGCTCACTAAAATGACCTTGTAATGTCTGAAATGTTACCGTTCTCTATATCTTATCTAGCTAATGTATAAACTCCAGAAAAGTTTCCCAGACTTCTTCCCGCTCAAACTTCTGGGCTAGAAGGGAGGGGGATGTTTGAGTATTTAGACCTGTACTTTCCTCAAGCCTTTATTCCTTTCAAAGAAGTTGTACTGCTCAGATGCATCCTTGCTTCTAAGTAAACCTATGGACATAGGTTTACTTAGGGCATATGGAAAAGATCTGATTTCTGAATAAAAGTCTTTTAACCAAGGACCCGTGTCTTGCTGTAATGATCCAGAGATCTGTCTGCCATATCCTGTCATCCATAGCCTGACATATGCATTGGCTCTTTCTTACACACATATATTCCCATACCTGCAGGATGTACATGAGTTCACTGTCACATGTAAGTGGGGCTAGATAAAGGTCTTTCCCAACACCTGCTGCCTGAGATTCTTTAACTGGGAACAGAGATTAAGTCTCAGACCATTTGCACACAAAGCACATTCTGTGCTCCATCACTCCTTCCAGGATGGTGTGCTAGATTAAGGGTATTGATTGGAAGATGCCTAGAATGGAGTGTTGCCAATCCCCCAGTGGAGGCAGAGAATCCTCCATCCCCAGCTCTCATTTTCTGCCACCGCTCAGACAAAAATAAAATTAAAAATGGCCACTGGGCCTATGGTGTGATGTTATGCCATAGGCCTGGCAGCTGCACCCCACCATGTCCCTGCCCCCCATCTGCTGCTGGTTGCCAGGCCAGGCCTAGTAGCCCTACCATGATGGCACCATGAGGCTCATTTGAAGGTCTTATTGCCTGTGTTGTTATGAACAGCTTTCCCCATTTTTAAAACAAATCTTTGTAGAATGGGCAATTTTCCTTTCCAGTGACAAAATATACATCTACATTTTTTTAAAAAAAATTACTATTCCTACCCACATGTGAACACATAGCTAGCATAGTCCTTTTCAAATAGTTTGATGTGGTAAAGCACTAATAAAACACTAAGAGGCTCTTTACACATGAGCCAAATATGAGTTTGTTTACAGGAAACCCCAACATGACTCATGTTTAAGGTGTGACTTGAAGTTTACCTTTAAAATGTGGGGAAGACCACACAAATAGGCTCATAAAGAGGCAGGCGAGGTGTCTTTATTCCCTCCTTTCCACATGCACTTTAACTAGCAGAGAAGTGCTTGGGAGAGGGGAGGGGTGCTATTTGTCTTACTGCCAGTTCCACATATCTTCCCCAAGGCATGCTTAGATGATATAGGCAGATTCTGGGCAAATGAGTGGAACCTGAAGTCAGACATATAGCCTTTTACTCATGGCCCTTATCTGCTTGCTTAAGTGTGTGGAGTGGAAAGACAGAATGAAGACACACTATCTGCTTCTATGTGTACGGGTGCTGATTTGCTCCCCCCACCCCCACATACACACACTGGTTTAAAGGTTAGCTTCAAGTCATACGTTAAATGTGAATTGAGTTGGGATTTCCCCCAGTGTGTAAAGAAGAGGAGGAAATGCCATCACTATCCTTCTTCTGGAAGGGCCTGCTGAACATTTCACAATTAAAATGTTCCTCTTGGGACAAACTCAAAGGGTTGCTGTTGAAGACCAGCTATCCTCAGTGTGGGAATTAGCTTGGGGGATTCCAAAAGGTGTAATCTTATCCCCCATATTATTCATCCTCTATGTAAAGCCTTTAGGAGAAATCATCTGTAGCTATGGAGCTGGATGTCATCAATATGCAGAAGATACTCAGCTCTATATCTCATTATAGAAATCCCCTGGTGATACAGTACTGAGTTGCTGCTTGACAGCTGTTGTCAACTGGCTGAAAGCAAACAAATTGAAACTGAACCCAGACAAGACAACTGATACTGGCTGGAAAAGCAGAGATCTTGAAGGACATTGTGTTTCTGACCTTTGCTGAGGTTCAGTTGGCCCTGGCTGACTCAGTTAATAGTCTAGGGGTTATACTACCTATACTAGATCTTATATCCACATATGGTGGTACAGAGGGCCCTCAAGTCATAGCTGACCCCTTGCAGGGTTTTCATGGCAAGAGACTAACAGATGTGGTTTGTCATTGCCTGCCTCTGCAACTCTGGTCTTCATTGGAGGTCTCTCATCCAATTACTAACCAAGGCCAACCCAAGATCAAGCTTATCTGGGCTATCCAGGTCCAACCCATACCAATGAGTCAAAGTCATTTCTGTCTGGTAGGTGCTTTTAGGGGTCTCAGGCTGTGGCAGAGGTCTGCTACCTGAGATGATCTGAAAATGAACTTCAAATAGTTTAGATGCAATATGAGTCTTCTGCTAGTGAGCCATGGCCTTGGAGCTGAAAATTATCTTCAGATTTGTTCTATAGGGGCCAACTTGACCAGGCATTTTGTCTGCCCTCACCAGACGCTCCCTGTCCTTCCTTAGTCATTCATAGAACTACCTTCCCAGCTCCTTGTGCTTCCATTTTAACACACATCCCCATCCCCTTAGCTCACAGCATGATTTTCTTGGACTCTCTCCCCTATTACCACACTCTCATCCTTTCCGCCCCTTTCTGCACAACTTTGTTCCCCTACTCACATTCTTCAACATCACCCTCAGCCCTTCCATCTTGGTAAAGTGCCGGAAAGCTGAGAGAATCCAGGTTTATTCAACCTGACCTATATAAAGGTTTTGGCACCTTTTTTTATCATGAGAAATAACTGCTGTAAAATGCAAAACATGGGAGAGGATGTGTCTGTTGTCCTTGATCCAGAAGGGCTTGTAAGATTTCCTGTCCCACAGGCCCTGGATTTCATCTGATGTCCAGAACAAAAAGGGCACAGGAGAAGGATGGAGTCCCTTTCCAAATAGCCAGCAGACTGTAATCAGAGCTAAACAACAGTATCAGACAGATGAGCTCATCATCCTTATTTCATTGCATCTAAACAAAGTTAAGTTACATGGCTCTGAAAGGTAGTTATCTGTGCCAACTATGTACTGAACATTAGGAAGGATAATTCCCCCCTGCTTTTCCAGAAGTCTCTTTCTAGCTTTTCCTGCTTCCCTTCAGATTCAAGCCAGTAACAATGGCTGTGCTAGAATTGGGAGGCACATCCTAGAAGTGGCAGAGGAATATTCGTTTGGAGCCTCAAGTTCAGCCAGATTCTGTGCATCATTGTGCTATTGCAATGCCTCATAAAACCAGACTATTTAAATGGAAGAATATGGCCCATGGTGTGCTTTTCTGCATCCCCAGCTCCTTCTCCTCCTTCCCTAGACAATTTCTGCAGGACAGCCATGCAGCCATACAAGAAAAAGATAGGAAACCAGTTTTCATTATGTGCTGCAGTAAATAAACTGAATTTCCCTTCAAATAAAATGTTCCTTCAGTTTAACTCTAACTCTATTGCAGGAGACAGGGGAATGGGGATTTTTTTTGGGGGGGGGAGGTGCTTCCCTGGCAATGGCATTGTCTCCCTGCCAGTCTCGGGGGAGCATTGCCCCCTTCTTCCCACCTATCAGCTTCAAAAACATTCCTTTAATTTAACTCTGTGGTGGAAGCCTATGGGTGAGGGAGGGAGAAGTGCTCATTCCCTTTTGATGACCCGATTGGCAAGGAGACAAGATGCTGCTGCTGGCCCAGTGTCTTCCTGCCTGTGCTGCCTCTGCTCAGTAAGAGACAAAATGAAATACAGACTTTTCAGTGGGTAGGTGGGTGCTCATTACAGCTTCTTTTACTGAATTGGGTTCACTGTTCTGGAAGCCACTTTAATAAAAAAAAAACAGCATTTACAGCTCATTTGTTGTTTTGTACACCCCAGAAACTGAATCTGTTGACCTCCTCCACAGCCCCCACAGGTGAATGCAGGTAAATAAGATCATATGGTAAATTTTGTATCATTAAGCTTAAAGGGATAGGACATTTTTCTCCAAACCAGATTAGCTGGCACACTCTAACTGCTACACAACACTGTCTCTCTCCTTGTGATGATGTGTTGTTTTTTTTGGCTGACTTCAGAAATTAAGCTGAAGTACAGAGGAGGAGGCAGTCTTGCAAATACAGAGATCACAAGGAAATGATAAATTACTGTTTAGATTATCACCTCTCTGCAAAAGCTCCAAAGAGAAATTTCATGATGAAACCAGAAGTTAGTGCATACAGTTTTATGAAGGAGAGAGATTATTAGATTATATGGGAACATAATAAATACATAATAAATACAGGCACTAGAAGGCCCTAGAGCAAAATAAGATGGGTATCAGTTTGTTGCATAAATGAACAGATATGCTCATTTAATTAAATAGCTGTACTCTTGGGTGTAAAGCTGGAGATATTTCAGATATTTCAGCTGTAGATGATAAGGAAATGGACTAAAATGACTTTGCAGTACAGCCCCCCAATGGACTCACCTCCTAGCAACTACTGGAATATTTCACATGCAAAAAATTGCCACAGCCCACACAATCCAAACATTTTATCTATTTCTGTTGCAGCATAGGAACTTTCATCAGCTACTTAATGTGAATGCATAACATTCATATACCACTTTGCAAAGTATTCCACATTCATTATTACAGTAATCCTTAGAGGCAGTTATTAACTACCTCAGCAGAAACCTGGTGGGAAGGCTTCAGCTGAGTGCAATAATCTCTTGGTTTAAATAATAACTGACAGTGCAATCCTAAGCAGAGTTACAACCCTCTAAGACCATTGTAAACATCCTCAATGAATACTTATCATTTGAGAGTTTTATATTGCGTTATTGGTTTTTGATTTTGTATTTACATTTTAATAATGTATTACCAGTTTTAATGTTTGTATTTATATTATTTTAATATTGTATTGTATATCTATGCTGTAAACTGCCTCGAGCACTAAATGTGGTGGAGAGGCAGTATAGAAATAAATAAATATTACTCCTCAGTGTGTGTGTGCACGCTAGGGTTACTAGTCATTGGCAAGCAACTGGTGGAAGTCTGGAGAGGTAGGGACATGGAGGGGAGCCATTGGCCAACAACATTCTATCCCTTCTAGGGAAAAATTGGGAGTGATGACAGTCTGGTCTAGGAATCACCACAAACTCTTGTTTCCTACAAGTCCTAAAGTGGACTGATGTGGTGCCATGAAAACAGAATCATAATTGCCTGCCTCCGTTTTGGAAACACTGATGTCACAAATCGCACAAAAGGAGCCACCAGGGTTCCATGAGTGGGGCGCTAGTTTTAAAATGTGGGGAAACAGCCATACTGTGTATGTGTAAAGGGCTGTCAAGTTGCAGCCAACTTATGGTGACCCCATAGGATTTTCAAGGCAAAAGATGAACAGAGGTGGGTTTTGCCATTGCCTGCTTCTGTATAGTGACTAGACATGGGCACGAACCCAAAAAATTTAATGAACCAGCAGTTCGGGGTTTGGTGCCGACAACAATCCCAAGATCGCGAACCACAACGAACATTTTCAGTTGCCGAATCGGTTCGCAGTTTGCGGTTTGTTGGGCGCGGAACGGCCTTCATGGCACTTACAGAGCCCATATTCCCAGGCAATGTTTTGCAAGCTCTCCTACAGCCATCACCCAAGTTTGGACAAGATTGCAAAAGGGATCTTGGAGTTATACCCTCTCCAATCCAAGCCCCCCAGGAAACTCCCACAAAAATCCAAGCTCAATTATACTCTCAGAGCCTTGCTACAAGTGACATTTTACACGTGAAGGATAAAGGATCATTTTCGCAAGTCTTTCTGGGAACTGAAGTTCCTCTCCCCCACCCCTTTTCCTTCTGTTCCTTCCCCTTGCTGCTTGAAGAGACAGAGAGAGCCTACGGCAACATCAGCTTTTGCAAAATGTCTTGCTGGGGCACAGCGGGGGGGAATGCTCCGGAGAAAGCTGAGAAAGTTGCAGCTGCCTGCCCCAAAGATCATTGAGAGCAGGCTTGTGACTAGAGGAACAATTTGCAAAAGTTGCTGTTGCCGCAGGCTTTCTTTGTCTCTTCAGGCAGCGAGGGGAAGGAACAAAAGGAAAAGGGGTAGGGGAGAGGAACTTCAGTTCCCAGAAAGACTTGCGAAAATGATCCTTTATCCTTCACGTGTAAAATGTCACTTGTAGCAAGGCTCTCAGTCTCTCTCCCCAAAGGCTAGCAAGTGGCAAGCAAGAGCTCTGTCCCACTCCACTACTCGCTGAAAGTGAAACCCAGCCTGGGAGCCCACGTCTATTTATAAGCACAGGTCCCATTGAGCAACGCAGGAGGTCTGTGTTTGGCTGTCAGAGCTGCTTATCAGGGTTTGCAGGGATGAGATTGGAGTGCCCGTGGCTACAGAACACCACCTTCCCCCTCCCTCCCCTGGGTGTTTTCTCCCAACTTGTAACCGCTTTGCAGCTCCATGGTTGGAAGGAAGACCTGCCGATCAAGGTAAGCTGGGTTTCCCTTCGGGTTTCCAGGGTGACAGAAGGAGCGCAGACAGAGTTCAGGCATTCCCCCGGTTCTGTTGCCAGGGGAATTGATTGCTGGCGCCTGACTGTCTGGCTTCCCGAACCGCGGCTGAACGCACCGAACCAGGCGTCTCCCGAACGCTGGTTCATTTGCCGTGGACAATCACAAACCGCCAGATTGCGATCGCACGTGTAACGAAATGGTTACCAGGGGTGAAATGAGTGCCAGTTGCTGTTAATCTGTTTTAAAGAGAAAAATGTTCCCCCTGAGGTTTGATGGGCTGTGGGGCCAGGGAGGGGCCTGCAGGAGTCTTGGTGTGGGACACCCTTCTTCCTGGACTACAACTGCCAGCTGCTCCGGGCCAAGAAAGTGCAGGAAAAATAAGGGGTGGAGCCGGAATTGAGAGACTTAGCCGATCCTAAGGGGAAAAAGTCAGTTAGGCTCCTTCTTGGTTGAAGAAGGAGAGGCTCCTGCTGCTGGGTGAAACCCGGGTACGTAGGCCCTAAGTGTGGAGGGCCTGGGAGGCAGCAGAAAGGGAATAAAGAGAGTCACCCTTCTTGGTTGAAGAAGGAGAGGCTCCTGTTGCTGGGTGAAACCCGGTTGCCTAGGCTCTAAATGTGGAGGGCGGGAGGCAGCAGAAAGGAAATAAAAGGTGAACTTTCCCTCAGGCCACCAGCCCCTTAAGGTAGAGTAGGGAACAGTGTCATAGGGAAAGCAGACGGCGGTTCTCTTCAGTTTGATTTTCTGCCCTATGAGTTCTGAACAGGGGGGGTCTACCCCTATGTGATGTGCCTTTACCTGCTTTGTATATAGTGCTCTGTATATAGTTAATAAATTATACTTTTTTGAATATAAAGAACCTTGTGGTGCTCTGACTACGTAAGCTCCCCCACTTGGCACGCTACAGGAAGGGAGGGAGCCCAGGAGAACCTGATCAGGCCAGACCTTGGTGGGTTGCCAATTCTCCAGGGCCCACCCAAAGATTGGGGAATTCACTTCCCAGTAGGGAAATTCAGCCAGAGGGGTCTCACTGCCCCTCAGTCAGGCGGTGTACAAATCAGTGAGTGGTGGCAGCGACGAAGAGGGTGAGCCACGCCCACCAGGGACGGTGGGAGGCGGATAGCGGGGCTAGCAGGCCACTGACAGCGGCTCAGTTGCCCGGACTGAGAGCCAGCGCCCGTTCCGCCTCAGCACGATTGCCAATTTCGTGGGTTTTTGAAGTTCGTAATGCGGTTCGTGCCCATCTCTAGTAGTGACTGCGGGCTTCCTCGTTGTTCTTCCACCCAAGTACAACTTGGGTTGACCCTGCTTAGCTTCCAAGATCTGATAAGATCAGGCTAGCCTGGGTAATCCAGGTCAAGGAGTGACAGGTACTAGCCTGGGGTTTGGGGAGGGGAGGCACCCTCTAATGCCATAGAATCCACTTTCTCCCAGGGAACTGATCTCTGTAATCCGGATATCAGTTGTAATTCTGGGGGACTGGAGGTTGGTAACCTTGGCATTGTCTTTATTGGATGGCTCTAGTGAGCCATTATTCTTTGATGTCCTCTTGCTGGGTATGTCACTTTTGTCCTTTGTTGCTGCTGCAGATGTTTAGAAAAAAGAATTTAATACTTGGCTTAGATTTCCTTTGGAGAGTGCCAGTTCAGAGACCTTGACTACAGAAGGGTATAATCGAAAAATTATTCTGTGAGTTATGAATTAGCCAAGTGTGAAATATGTTCAGAGGCTGCTAGGCTCTCCTCAGCTTGGCGTTATCACCTCTGTGATCTCCACTAGCTGACAAGCAGTTTGCGACAGAAAATGTTCAAGATTAACCACTGAGCTAAACTATTATTAATTTGTGTGTGTTTCTTCTATGGTGTGAACCTTTATTTAAACAAAAAACCAAAATGTTGCATTTGGTAAAAGAGCCACAGTTGCAGCTGGAGACACCTTTGTGTGCTGCATTTTATTTATGGCTTAAGTGCAACAAACAAAGTCTTTTGCAGGACAGTGTTTGATATTTTTTTCTTTTCAGCTATTTTTATGTTCAATATTCTTAAAAAAACTTTGCTAAATTCTTCTGTCAAGGGAAAGACTGCAGACTGAGTTGCTGCTTTTAAACACAGCATTGCACACTCCTCTCAGTAGTAGAAGTTTCAGGGCAGCTTTTTACAAGGACAGTTTCATTGTGAGTACTGAATCCTTCTGCTGTTTTGTGATGTTTGCTTATTTTTTAAAAAATATAAGTGTTGAACGAGGGTGGGGAGGAGTTTTCTCAAAAGCAAACAGCCTGCTCTTTGAGTTCTCCCACGGCTCCATCTTGGCACCCAGACTTGTGTCTTCTTTGCTGGTGATGGGTATATCGTTTTCATTTTTGTTTGGTTTTTGTTTCTAAACTTTCGTTGGATTCCGTTTCATCCATTTTTTGCATGAACGTTCTTTTTTCTCCATTAGTTTCCACGGGGGGGGGGGACATTTGTTGCTGTAACATCTTTACTTATTATTACATTTAGATCAAATGTTCAGGAATAGCATCCCTCACAGAAGGGATCATCACACCGTTCACATTTCTGATAGGCAGGACAGAGGGTCTCAGTTTTATGGGTAGTCAAAATTCTTGCTTGCAGAATGAGCTGAAGTAGGTCTCTGGCACATTTAGCAGGCAGGCAGTCTTGTAGGGCAAGCATAAATAAGCATTTGGCACCCCAAGAACAGCGGGCTGATATACGTGATGAGTGCAGAAGCTTGCTTCTGGCACTCTAAAGAAGCCATCCGATTCTGTGCTCGGTGGGAAAATATTGAAATAATTGAGCTTGTTGGAAATAAGTTTAAATATGTGCATGCTGTAATGAGTAACAGAGACAGGCAATCTATCGATGTGCGTGTACTCAGTATGAGTAATACTGAAGAATTCAGTATTTGCACGCACTGCAAATAATTACAGTAACCCATGGTCAGTGATAGTAGCGTACTTACACAGAACACAAAATTCATACTACAGACAGATTTACACTAGCATTAAAAAGGACTGGGAAAAACCTCACGGGCTAGCTAATAGCAATACTTCCACATGCTTGCAAAAAATAGCCATCAAATCACACTTTATCTCACACAAGTCTGTCACATAGCAGCTGTGAGATTTGCAAAGTAGTAGAAGGAACCTGCACTCCCAGAGAAAACAAACTATCTCAGGCAAAGACAGGATGACTATGTGCTCAAGTGCAAATTGCACTTGAGCACATAGGCATTGATCTTGCAGAGGGAGGGTTGCACCCAAATTGCATGCTATATTTGTCCTATATATCACCCCAGAGGGTATGCAAACTTTAGGAGAAAGACACAGGACTCCCAAGATATTACTGATATGAACTAAGCAACATATCCAAAGATCAAGAAGCCCACCAAACCTGCAAGGGTCTTTTCTCTTGAACCTTCCTAGCTCATTGGGCAGGTAGCTATGAAACTGCAACCGCTTGCTTGCTAAGAAACTGAACTATAACTAGAAAGGCAGAAGAGTGGCAGGGTGGCAATGAGTGTTTTAATATTCAGACTGGCTAACATGAGTTAATCTTGTTCTCATGTTTGCAACCTTTTGTTTCAAGTGTATTTGCAATGCATGGTGGTTTATGGTTCATCTCTCCACTGCCTGGTGTGTTCCCTACTGGGAACTGGTTTGGAACTGCAATTTAGACTTACGTCCTATATCCATATGTACTGGCTGTTTTTGTATCTCATATTATCTGCTGTAGCCATATACATCTTTCTGGGAGTTCATGCCTGTAGTGATGTGCCATGCATCTGATTCAGATCGCAGTTGGCTTTCATAGTGTATTGTGTAAAAGTGTCTTCCAGTGAACCACAATCCGTATCAGTAACATCTTAGAATCTGTGTCTTTTTACAGATGGTCGTGTACCCGCAGAAACAGGGGCTTCCTACTTAAGGGGATCAAACTAACATGGAAACGTAGCAAAATACTTAAAGTCTTTGAGAACTCTTATAGAAGAGTTCGTAAGGACTGGCAAAGCAAACTAATGTGTAAATATTAGGGCTCTCAACAGTCACTTGCAGAAGGGACACACACATAATATTTTTGTCAGTGTCACACCAGTTGGCTATATGCATGTCAAAGTCTTAATGACTGTACTCGCTTAGAAATACCACTCATGACATTTTCTTCTGTGAGAGAAGTTACCTCCCTCCCCCCTGAGGACATGCAGGGAGTTAGGTTTCTTTGTGAGGATGAGTAACTGGAGCCCATGACAACAAAGGGAGGAACAGTGACAAACAGGCCTCTTAAAAAACTGTTTACATGGAAATAAAATGTGTGTCTGCAATAACATGTTTCCAATTAAACAGCCATATTTCTAAGATGAATAATTAGAATTAAATATGACTGTTTCCTGCATTCCGGCTGCAATGTCTTGTTCGCCATATTTACCAGCATTCGCACGCTAAGCATCGCTTGATACCACTAGGTTGGAAATGGTGACATGTGCCATTGGAAATTATTGTGATTGTTAGTGCAAAATAAGTTGCACCCAGATGATTCTCTCCTAGTTTAGAAATAAAGAATGAATCTCTCTGTGATAAATTCCAAGGGAGAGATTATGTCTTTCTATATACTTGCAATTGATCTGCCTGTTGTTTACAGCTTTACCTTCAGATTTAGAAACGGGGACTTGCTTCTGGCCACAGAAAGGTCTCCAGCTATTTCAGTCCACTGCATGGCTATGCCAAAAGACACAAGGCTTTTGGCAGCCTCTTAAGCATTTGGCAGTAGGAGCACTGGCAGGGTCCAGATCTTTTAGAGGACACTTAATGCTAGCCATGTCTCTTAGGGATGCTTTGAGCAGCAAGCTTTAAAGCTCAAAGTTGCTTTTGGTCTGCAAGACTATTTAAGCAAGTTTGTTTTTACATGACTAGTGCAGTATGCAGTTATGTAGGAGTACCTCAAGGGGTTGCCAACTGCCTGGAAAAAAACATGTCCTGTCCCTTTCATTAAGGCTTAATGATGTATACTTTACCAGATGATGTTAATTACCTCGATGCCACAAAAAGCTTCAATTGCCCATTTCCACACATCAAGCCTCTATTAAAGACACAGGATATTCTTCTCCAGGCATGTTGGCAATCCTAGAACCTCCACACAAGCTCACAAGAAAGGCTCATTGAAGCATATCAAAATGCCTGATTGAAGTCTGCCCATCTGTGTCCAACGACACAGATCGCAGTGATATCACACCAGGGATGTCCAGTTCTAAAGGGAAGGGCTGTATACAGGGCACACTCTCACAGACTACACAGCAGTAATGTAACCCTCTTCTACAAACTGAAATACTCCCCTCTCCCTCCCTCTCTCCCACATACATACACATGCACGCATGAAAGAGAGAGGGAGATCTGCAGCCCATGAGCCAGAAGGCCCTCCTTGTCCATTTTGCCTGGCCTTCTGCCCTGCTTCACTGCAGCAGCTGCCACATGCTTCCACTGTTGCTTTAGCTAGTAATCTCCTGTAGAGAGCCTGCTCCAGCCTTCTCCTCCACAGTTTTCAGCAATCTCCGGTTTGTTGTTTTTTATCAGGCTGTTCTTTTTCACCCCAATCTCACACCTCAAGCCTAAAACTCTCCATGCATATTTGATTTGGCCACTCCTAGCCACCCTTCTCTGCTCCTCCTCTTCTGTTGCTGCACTGCCTACTGCACTACAAGATGACCAAGTTAGGGTTGCCAACTCCAGGATGGGAAATTCTTGGAGCAATGCACAAACTCCTATTGAAATGGTATACAGAGGATGAGATGGTTAAAACTCAAATGGTGAAATGGGCAGTTAACTTTAATAAAGAAATTACAATGGAGGCATGGGAATATTTGTGAAAAAATACACTGAAAATATCTACATGTGTAAATCTAAGAGAGAATGGGTATAAGATGATGTATAGGTGGTATTTAACACCGAAAAAATTAGCAAATGTAGGTAATGCCATGTCAAACAAATGCTGGAAATGTAAAAAACATGAAGGTTCTTTTTACCATATGTGGTGGACGTGTGAAAAAGCCAAACTTTTTTGGTCTAGGATTTATGCAGAAATGTCATTAATTATGAAAAGTAAATTGTTGAAGAGCCCTGAACTGCTACTGTTAGGACCGAATATGGAAAAGGTCAATGTAAAGGACAGGAAACTGCTATTTTATATGATGGTGGCAGCAAGATTATTATATGCACAGTATTGGAAGCAAGAAGAGATACCAGAAATTGAAGATTGGATTCAAAAACTGTTGTACATGGCGGAGATGGATAAAATGACAAGAAAGTTGAAAGTGAATTTTTAAAGGATTGGGGAAAGGATAGGAGTGTCTGGAGTTCTATACTGGGAATTCAGTACCCAAGTACATGGGGGCCTGGCACACAGGGAGAAGGGGCCCTAGCCCCCATCCCCCAGTCATCATTTTTTGGCCCTGTAATGAGCCCTGGGGAAAGGATATTTGCCCAACTGAGAAATATTTGTGCATTGTTAGCTACACATAAGTTTCTGCAGTGAGGAAAATAGCAGCTTCAGAATTGTTTCAGGTCAGGGAAAATGATGGGGAAGTCTTTACCTCCTTCTCCCTGTGTGCCACAGTCCCAATCCATGGCACCTGGCCTAAAAACTGTTGATGGTTGTCTGGTGTCGGATATGTGACTGCTAGAGTTGTTTGGGTTTTTGTCAACCCTGATATTGCAACTTTGAAAATGCACATTGCAGAGGATGAAAGAAGGACACGAGTAATTCTTTGGCATGCCAGCTGCTTCAGTTAGTCACTATGTACAGCACTCAAATTACCAATGTTTAAATTTATTCTTGGGACATATCTGTACTACTGATTTAAATTGATTTAACAGTCATTCCTGTCCCCCAGAAAATGGGAATTGTAGCTCTAAAAGTGCAGCTTAGGGGTTATTGACTTGTTTAAAATATTAGTGTCCTTTATGTCTGGGTGCTCAAGACAGCCTTCAATCACTAAAATAAAAAAGCTATCAAAAGTATCCTAAAACACACTTAAGATAAACCAGTAAAAATATTAAAACCAGTAATAAAAACACTACAACTCCTCCTAAAATCAAAACTAAAACCTGTCTTTGTATCAGAACATTCCTCTGGTGCACAACTCCAGTGTGAGATAATACTTTTCAGCTAGCTTGTTTTTTGTAAATGCAACCACTACAGACCACTATCTCCTGTAATAAGGCTTCTCTCCTGCACCCCATCTCAGAATTTATTTACTTATTGATAACAGAATCTAGATGATACTGCTGGCAAACCTTTGCAATCCCATGTTTTCTGGGGTTTCCTCTAATCTTTCTTTTCTTTTTTTAATTTTTATTGGTGAGTTTGAATTTTCAAATTTGATACATACGTTCCCTTCATATCTAATTAGTTCTGTTCCCCACCCTTTTCCTCCCCCCTCCCTATTGACTTCCAACAGCTTTCCAACCCTTACCCCCTTTTATTGCTTAATTCTATTTCACTTATATTTTCCTGCAATACATAGATCATAATATCTCTTACTCTAAGCATATTCTAATTCTTTTATGCATATATTCTATCAAATATACTATCAATATAGTATTTGTTATATACTATACCATCCAATATAGCATAGCATGCATTGTAATATAACATACCATATATTTATCTGCAACACATAGATCATAATATCTCTTACTCTAAACATGTTCTAATTCTTTTATGCATATTCTCTATCAAATATACTATCAATATAGTATTTGTTGTATACTATTCCATACAGTATAGCATAGCATGCATTATAATATAGCATATCATAACATCCCAATATAGTATGCAATGTGATATACTAACACCATACATCATAATATATTATATATAGTATATAGTATAAATTTTCTGATATATCAATTTTACTTTTCCTTTGTTAAACTATATATTCTAAATCAAATTTTCTTAATCATAAAATTAGCTTAGATTGTTATAATTAAATTTCCCCCTTAATAGTAAAGTCACTTCTCTCCTCCATTTACAACACCGCCCTTTAGAAATTCTCAAACTGCCACAGTTCTCCTTTCACATCCCATTTTTTCTCTAAATATTGTTTCAGTTTCCCCCAATCAGCAATATATTGTCCTAGGTCAAGATCTTTAAGCTTCCTTGTCATTTTGTCCATTTCTGCCATGTACAGCAATTTGTAAATCCAGTCTTCTACGGTTGGTATTTCTTGTACTTTCCACTTCTGCGCATACAAAAGTCTTGCCGCTGTAGTCATGTAAAATAGCAATGTTCTATACTGCATTGGAACAGCTTCCATCCCCAAGTTCAGTAGCAACAATTCTGGGTTCTTATTTATTTGAATTTGTAAAATCTCATTAATTACTTCAGTTATATCTCCCCAGTATTGCTTAGCTACTTCACAAGTCCACCACATATGGTACAATGATCCTTCATGCTTTTTGCATTTCCAGCATTTGTCTGACATATTCGTATTCCCTAGCGCAATTTTCTTTGGTGTTAAGTACCATCTGTAGATCATTTTATATACATTCTCTTTAATATTCGTACAAGTTGAAATCTTCAGTGTATTTTTCCACAGGTGTTCCCACGCCTCCATTGTTATTTCTTTATGAAAGTTTATTGCCCACTTCACCATCTGGATTTTAACTGTTTCATCCTCCGTATACCATTTCAGAAGTATCTAAAGATATGATTTGTGGCAATTGTTCTGGTTTCAAATGCTACTGCTTTCCATCAGTGTACTGTAGACTGGCAAAGTGTTACTGATTCATTTGGGTTTCTCCCTTCCCCACTGAACAACTGTTTGGCAATGGCATGATCCCTTCCTACATTAGTTTACAGCGAACTTCATTTAGCATTTTCTCAGTTTCATTTTGTTTCTGTTCCTTTCTAGCTTCTGGCTCCTTTTTAAAAATAAGTTGCTTTATGTTAACTTCCCTTTGCAAATGGCTGTCTAGTCTCCCCTCAAGGTGCCTCATCTTCTCTGCCGTTGTTTTTGTCCAGCCGCAGTATCCATCTACTGCCTGTGGCTCCAAGCTCAGAAAGGAAATTGAGGAGTAATTGGTTGCCAAAAGCAAAACAAAGTAGCCCCATCCCACTGCTCCTCATTGCAGTTAAGGAGGAGCCCACCAGAAACTTGACTTCCCATTGCACAGTCAGAAAGCAGAGCAACACACTCAGCTTAGCCCACTGCAAGAACTATGACAAAAGGGCAAGGCACTGTACATGCTAGGACTGTCTGGAAACTTCAGTGGATCAAAATCCTGCTGCAGTTCGGGCCCTCAGTTGACTGCAGAATAATGCACTCAAACAGGCCTAACTCTCCGTCTCCCAATGCAGTCTTAGTTTGTTCCCTTTATTGTTTGGGTTTCTTACTTTTTTAAAAGAAAAAAACTCACCTTCTTCTTTTCACTCACTAATATTAAAAAAACAAAACCAAAAGCACAATTACATTGATTAAGCAAAAAACAGAACAAGGGAATGATGGGATTTTCAGGAAATTTCCTAGTTAGCCTGCCATGGCCAGGAAGAAATCAGTTCAGGAAATTGGTTCATTAATTGATTAGTGCTGATTTCAATAATGCCAGGAAAAGTAGGAGCAGCTTTAAATGGGAAAACCATTGATTGAAAATGGAGATGCTAAGCATACTTTCTAGGGAGTTCGAAAAACAATCTATAAAACTTTTATAAATAAATGGCACTGAACAGAATAGTATCTTTACTCACCTCTGAGTAAAGATACTCCCTAGCAGCCTGAATAGCCCAGCTTAGCCCAAGCTCATTAGGGCTTGGCAGCTAAACAGGGTCAGTACTTGGAAGGTCGATCACAAAGGATGACTGAAGTTGTTCCGCAGGAGAAGGCAATGGCAAACCACCTCTGCTTGTCTCTTGCCTGGAATGCCCACCCTGTCAATGGGGTAACCCTGAGTCAGTTACAACTTCAAGACACATTATCTATCTAAAGATACTCCTTCTTTTGCCTTAGATGTGGACATTACATAGTGATAGGACTAGCATAGTGGTTGAGTGGTTGGACTACAAATCAGCACTCTATGAGTTCAAATCCCACTACTGCCATGAGCTCAGCAGGTGGCTTGGGTGAGCCACTCCTCTCAGCCCCAGTTCCACATCTTTATTGTAGGGGTGATAATAATAACACTGACTCTGTTTACCACTCTGAGTGGGACACTAATCTGTCTCAAAGAGTGGTATATAAGTGTAGTTGTTATTAATATAGCAGGGAGTTAAAAAACTGCTGGGTCTCACAGTTATAATTGTGTAGCCAATTGTGTAAGAGTGATGCTCATCAGCACAAAAAGGTCATTGTGTGGAAAGGAACATGGGTGGTGTAAGAAAAGGGGAAGGGGGCATAACTGGGGTGATGGCAGGGAATGGCAGTGGTCAGCTGGAATCTTATCCCTTCCAGACCTAGACCACATCTTCTCTACTGACATAAAACTACTGCAACAAAATTGTTTCTATGAATAAATCTGCTTGCATAGGAGTCAATGAGGAGCCCAAGAAGACCTATTTCCATGGCAAATAAAATTGTTCTGTTTCTGGCTGTTTCGGCTGACAAAGGAGTTGAACTTCTGCCTGAGTGGGAGCAAAGGATTGCCTGTGCATATAAATGTGGCCTCAGCACACTTTTTTGATTTGTGTTTGCTTGTTTTTAGTCATAAGAAAAGGCTCTCTTTACCAGGATGGATACCAGAACGTGTCCAGTGCATTCTCCTTTAAAAAGTTCTGTTTTCCTGCATCTTTTTTTCCCCAGTGCTGCTTTGAATCAGATGGTTCTGCAGGAGCAGAGCAACATTACAGCAAAAACCTGTTCCCGGGGGTCTCTGTGGCCCTTGTTTGGCAGAGAGCTCTTCTCCTGGGGTTATGTGGTCAGGAGGGCCTTGGGCAATTACTCTTTCTGCCAACTTCCGCTCTAACAAGAAAATGGCAATCTCCAGCTCAGGTTCCTGGCTTGTCTGAAGATTTCTCAGTTGATTCTTTTTCAGCCACCTGCTGTTCCAGGGACATGAGAAGTTGCCCTGGCCTCTGCTTCTCTGAGCTGCATTCTACGTCCTGGTTCCCATCCGGTTCCAGTTGGCCGGACTTCTTGTTGAGTTCCATATTGTGTGTCTTCTGCATAGTCCGCCGTTCCTCTTGGACTGGGACTAGGACTTTGTGTAGGAAAGTCTCATTGGTCTCAAGCAATATTGTTCCAGATCCCAGGCAGCAGAACCTGCACTTGGTAATCAGAAGAAGACATGCTATTGAGAGGGGGTCAGACAGAGCACGTGCTTTGCAGTGCACTTAGAGGAGGCCAGGGTCCGTCTCTGGCATTGCCACTCAAAAGCATTTCAGATAGCAGGAAAGACCTTGATCTGAGTCCTCAGACAGATGCTCCTAGACACACCCTGCTCTGTGTACCCTGCTCTGTGTACCTGCTCTGTGGAGGCACCGTGGGACCTTCCCAGTCATGGCCCCTAAGCTGTGGCACTCTCTCCCAAGGGAGACTTGCCTGCTTCCCTCTTTGCTGCATTTTAGACTACAGATTAAAACATTTCCATAGGTAGCTCCTTTGAGGAGGCAAGCAGCTGCTGCTTTATTGCATAGTTTTTGTTTTGTTTTAAATGCATATTCTTAGTCCTGCCTGTTTTATGCTGATTTTAAGTGTTGTATATATTTTACCAGGATGTAAGTTGCATTGTGGGTCATTGTCATGTAACAGTGGCCTATAAACAAACACATAAAATAGCTTTTATATGTTCAGTAGGTCAGGAGAGCATAAGACGGCCTGAGCCTTTCAGACTACCAGATTGCCCTTCCTGTATTTAAATCAAAAAGAAGAAAAGACTCCCACATCCCCAGGGCTCTCTAATACAACCTGGTATATTTAAGACTAGTGGAGATGAAAATGTGAGTCACCGCCAGCCCGGATGATGAATCACAGCCCCTCCTTCTCTCCGCCCTCCTTCCTCCTCCGGTTACAGAGAGTGGAAGTACAGAAGGAAAAGAAGGTCAGCCTGAGGACAGCTCTGCAAGCCGCTTGGTGCTGTCAGGGAATTTCTCAGCCTCTCACTGTGTCAACACTCAGGTCATGAATCTTTCACATTCAGCAGCTGGCATATGGTGAGCAGAGCAGTAGCCTCATGAGGGAGGCAACAGAAGGGCGCTCCCTCCCCCCCCCTTCCTGCCCAAGCAGTTCCTGTCAGTTATTGCCATGCTCTTTCCAGAAGATAAAGAGATACAAATTAGGTAAACTGATATCTTTTATTGGACCAGTGTGGAAAAATTGTTAAGACAAGAACAGCTGGCTCATCCTGCACTGGCTAACAGTTTGGCCTATAGGACTCATCTCTCTCTGACCTCTGGGTCCTTGTTCTAAAATGAAACCTCTCTAAAGGATGCACTTACGAAAGCAGATCTTCAGCCTTCTGGAATGCCGAGAGCTACGGACTGGTTTAATGTGACGCCGGTGGCAACAGCCGTGTGACGTTGCACGCATCCAGCTTCTCATTTAAACTTCCCGCCTTTGCATGAAGAAGAATTCTTGATTTAGTTGTATGTGAGAGTTGGCTACTTCTCTGTTCCTACTAATGCAAACTGATGTGTAACTTCAGAATAACAAAAGGCAAAACCCCAATAAAAGCAAGGCCCATTGAAATCAATAAATCAGAATTAAGTTTTAAAGTGTGCAAAATAATTGTAATGGAAATTAAGTTGTTAAGTTGTACTGAAGGGTGGTATATAAATGTAATGTTATTGTTGTAGTTATACAACAATAACATTACATTTATATACCACCCTTCAGTACAACTTAACACCCTATCAGAGTGGTTAACAAAGTATATTGTTATCCCCACAACAATCACCCCGTGAGGTAAATGAGGCTGAGAGAGCTCTGAAAGTGCTGTGACTAAGCTAAGGTCACCCAGCTGGCTTCAAGCGGAGGAGTGGGGAATCAGATCCGGTTCTTCAGTATACATTTTTGTGATGAAGTGAGCTCTGACTCAGAAAACATGTAATAAGCATAAGCTTATTACATGTGGAGTCGATTACATGTGGAGAGTGCCCTCAAGTTATAGCTGACGTATGGTGACCCCTGGTGGGGTTTTCATGGCAAGAGGCTAATAGAGTGGGTATGACATTACCTGCCTCTACAACTCTGGTCTTCTCTCATCCAATTACTAACCAAGGCTGACCCTGCTTAGCTTCTGAGATTTGACAAGAACAGGCTCACCTGGGCTATCCAGGTCATGGCATGCTGATACTTACTGTTAGCCTTTAAGGTTCCCCTGGACGCCTCTTTTCTTTTGCTGCTAAAGGCTAGTACAACTAGCCATCTGGAATTATCATGTTTTCAAGTGTTTACTTAGAGACAGACTGAACTCAGCCTTGCATGTTATATAGACACACACTTCTGCAAAGTGGGTGTTTCAAAAGGCTGCCGTTGGTGCTAGTGAAAAGTTCTGACTGTGGGTAGTATTTATAACCCACTTCACAGCAGCAGAAATGATTGCAGGAAGCAGTGGAAAATCTGCGCCAAGAGTTAACAGTTGGGGCTGGAAATTTTGCAAGGGAAAGCCCTAGTCAAGCTGTCAGGAAATAGTTTGGGAGTTAAGATTTGGGTTTGCACATTCAGTTCACATTGAGGTTTTGTTACATGAAGTAATGATAAAAGGGGAAGTTTGCACACTAACCACTCATGCTGAGAGTACCCATTGTATAAACTTGCCTACCAGCAAGTACTCATTAAGTAAAGCCTATGAAATACAGGGGAGGTGTGCCTTATGTGCTTTCTGACACCTACATAGTACTTTGTAACTTTCACCCAAAGTTCACAACATACTTTAGAAAAATTAATGAACTGGCCTTGATACAGCCCAGTTCATGCCAACCCAAACTGGCTCGGAGTCGATGGTGAATTTAAAGCTCATTACAGCTAAGCATGCAGCCAAGCAGTTGTCTAACTGAGCGGCTTTGCAGCCGGATGAATGAAAAATAATGGAGAAGAGAGCAAAGGAAAAAATTACAACAATCTTCCTGCATATAAAATCAGACTTGATTACTAGATGGAGAAATTCAACAACTGCTTTGCTGTATAGCCAACTTGAACTTGCTCAAGGCCACTGTTGTGTGGTATTTTTAAATGAGTCGGACAAGTGTTCCTTTGGGAAAGTTCCAGGCAGTCTACCAGTCAGATCCAACATATATTCTGTGTTTGTAGGTAAGGAAAGAATATTGCACAAGACTAGTCTCAGCACTATGCTTCAACGTTAGCATTTCATCATCTTCATTTTCAGGGAATTCATCTCTTCTCTGTGCTCCACCATGTACAGCACTAGTATAATCCAGCAAAAGCCCCCCTATCTAAGCAGACCAGCATGTTGTCCTCTGAGCCTCAGCTGAGACTAGGGAAGGTATTTAATGTAGATGGTGCCCAGATCCTCTTGGCAGGAGGTTCAGGAGCTTCATACAGGTAAAGTTTGTATATACTTTCAGTACTGCCGACTTGCCAAATATTTTTCAAGATTTAGGGTTCAATCCATCCAGCTGTTTTGCTAGATCCTGCCCAGTTCTCCTCCTAACCATAGCCCCTACCCCACATCACTTTTGTCCATGCAGGGCCAATGATCCCCAGCATGGCATTTTCTGGTGGTCAAAAAGGATCCCTCGTTCCTTTTTCAACAGCTGAAAAGCTGGCACGATCCAACCCTGAGGCCTTTTCCTAACAAGACAGTACTTGTCTTTTTTTCTACAATAGAGTTGATCTGGGTTGACCTTTATATCCCCCTTAATGACCATGCCCATGATTTTAATTTGGATTATTGTCTCCACCATCTGTTCAAATGATCTTGCTGAGGTACCAGTCCAACCTGAGAGGGCACAACTGAAGTTAACTAAAACATAAGGCTGGGTAGAGATTATGTACCACCAACAGAAGTTCAGTCTCTCTTTTATTCCCCAGAAGACAAATAAAAAATGTTCCTTGTATTAGCTAGACTGCACATGTGGTTATAGGTGGCACGGATCAAGGCTCAGTGAGAGACTGCAAATAAAGCAAGCAACTAGCTGTGCCTTGAGTGGTGCCTGCCGCCGCCTCATCTTCCTTCCTGTTCCATCCTGCCAGACTGAAGCTGAAGAATGAAGGATGATTAGCTTTCACCAGCAGCTTAGATACTGAGGTTTCAGTCTAATAGATAGGCATTGGCCTGTATTTTACCATTTCCCCAAGCAATGTTTGAAGGTTTCCCTTCAGCCTAAGAAGGCTTCCACCACCATGTGGCTCTTCCATTGGAGGAGAGCCGCTTAAATTGAAGGAAGTCTTCTCCAACCTTAGGTAGAATACTGACCATTGTCTCTAACTGCCCAGTGTCAGCAGCCATGGCACTAACTCCTTCCATTTACCCGCTAAATGAGCTTCCTAAAACAAGATAATTTCTATGTGAGTCCGACTCTGAAATGGGTGGAAGGAACTGTGTGGGTCAACCCCTTGGGCCTAGCATGAGCCATCTGCCTGATATGGCTTGGTGTGCAAGTTATGTCCTTTTGGGAGAAGCATTTCTAGGGCCCAGTCCTGTCTTAGGGGTTAAATTGCTTATTTATTTAGATATTGCAGCTTAATTATTTAGATAATTATACCCTGCTTTTCTCCTAGGTCTGCCAGGTCCCTTTACTGTCCCAGCGGGAGGCTAGGTACCTGGCACTTACCATTCTTGTGGCTCCAGCATGCTTCTGTTGCGTGTGCAAAGTGTGTATGGGCCCACACCATGATGTCACTTCAGATGATGTCACTTCCAGGTGACATCATTGCACAGGTGCAGGAGCACATGCACACTTCACAATGGACCGATTTGGGCCTCAAATGGGCCCAATTCGACACGTTTGGGGCCCAAATCAGCCCGCTGGAAAGCATGCGTGTGTTCTCAGGCAGTGTAATGGTGTCCCTCCCAGGAGTGACATTGTCGTGCTGCCCCCAGAGTGCACCCAAGAGGCCTGTTCCCACGCTCTTCTCCCCCGCTGGCCAGGTGGCAGGGGGGTAGAGGGTGAAAGTGAGGAATCCCATTTTTTCTCCCTCTCCTCAGTTCCTCAGGGGTGAGAAATTGGTGCTGAGAGATGGTAATTCCCTACTCCAAGCGGGTAAATGAGAGGCCTAGGTGGCAATCTGAAATTTGCATAGCAATGTCATAAAGTATACCCTTTGCATTTCATGGTGTTTTAGCCCACTCTTCATCACCATTAATGCCTGCCTGCCTGCCTGCCTGTCTGTCTATATCTGCCAACTGAGGTTTCATTTGATGCATCCAATGAAGTGGGCTCAAACAGCTTATGTTTCAATAAATTTGTTCATCTTTAAGGAGCCACAAGACTCCTTGTATGCTCTGCAGGCTGTTAATGATGAAGATGAACAGAAAACTTAATAGCTTTATTTTTAACTCCTATGATTTCAAGACAATGGTTTAAACAACTGTGCCAGAGTGGGAAGGGGATGTAAGAAAGAGCCTGTTGGATCTGCTGCAGTCATCAAGAAGGGTCTGATTAGCCGGGAGGATTTTATTTCTTACTCCTGTTCAGGGTTCCAAAGTCAACCTAGTCAGCTTCTATTCTCTACCACTGACCATAGTCTGAGGCATTTCCTCTAATTGTACCACAGTTGTACAAGATGAGAACAAATCAGAATGGTGGGGGGAAACCAGCCCTAGTTCATGATCATAATTTGCCCCATTTTAATGCCTCTTTATTGTGCTGGAAGCTTGGCAGGCAGGGGACAGATACTAGTAATGGATATTCCAAATGTAGACGGGGAGGGCAATAGTAGCAAGCCTGAGACAGGAATACCAGTACTTGCAATTAAAGAGAGCCACAGAACACCAGTGTGGTGTATAGTGTGCTATAGTGGTTAAAGTGTCAGACTAGGAAAACCTGAGTTCAAATTCCTACTCATTGTACATCTCAACGGGATATTTTTGTGCCAATCTTTCTCAGCCTAATGTATCTTACAGTTGTGTTGTTGTGAGGAGAAAATGGAGAACTATGTACGCAGCCCTGAGCCCCTGTGAGGAACAGCAGGATGAAAATATACGTGACATGAAAGAGAATTAGCCTATCAAATCAGAGCAGCATAATGCATGCTCATTTCACAAAGCACATTTTATTAGCTGTCTCAGTATTTCTGGCAACCAGACTTTAAACCTCCGACAGCCTGACAGACCCATCACATGTGCTGTGAAGCTGGGAATCCCCCTCCCCTTGGGAAGACGTTTTAGAGAACTCCATCAGTCTCGATTAAGAAATGCCACGAGATCTACTGTAAGAGAGATGGATAACACCATCCCACCCTGGGCGTGCCCTTCCACTGTCATTGATGCCTCCACTAATGCGTGGAGAATGAGGTTCCTTCTTAGCTGCATTTCTATATCTGAACCCCTGAATCATGGACTCATTAATTGTTTGACAGGAGTTGCATGCTGAACTCTGGCTTTTGGTGTGCTAAAGATAGAAAGGATGCACTCTGCAAGGGCTATATTTAGTTTTGCTGCACTAATGGGAAAGGTGATGCAGAAGGACTGCAGCCCAGGAAGTGGGGCAAGGCAGCAGCAGTTGCAGCACTGTTTTTTCAGGTAGGGGCAGAAACAGCAGCATTAGAAATTTGCTTCCTGAGCTTGGTTTACAGTGCAGAGCTGAGTCTATAGGAAGATTTGCCTATTTCTGTAGATGGTTATAACATGCTGCCTATGTGAATAAACTTCTCTAAATTATGATTGGGATTCCAGTCCATAGGGAGCCAGCAACCCGTGTGCAAGAGCCTTCGGAATTTTCCATACTGCCACGAAGCTCACAGCTGCTGCAGTCAGTGTTTGTATAGAGGAATCATAAGTGTGAACCAGATGGTATGGTATAATGGTTAGAATACAGGACTAGGATCTGGGACACCCAGGTTCAAATCCTCACTGTGCCATGGAAGTTTGCTGGCTAACCTAGGCCCAGTCACATACTCTCAGCCTAACATTCCTCACAGGATAGTTGTGAGGATAAAACAGAGGGGAAGAGAATGATGTAAACCATTTTAGGTCCCCATTGGGGAGAAATGCAGAGTATAAGTGAAGTAAATAATAAATAATATAGACCACATGCATATAGGCGACAATCCCAAAGACGCTTTCATAGAATCATAGAATCACAAGGTTTGAAGGTACCTCTAGGGTCATCTAGTCCAACCCCCTGCAAAATGCAGGAAATTCCCAAATACCTCCCCCCAACTCCCCCCCCCCCCCCACAGTGACCCTTACTACATGCCCAGAAGATGGCAAAACTCCATCAGGATCCCTAGCCAAACTGGCCTGGTGAAAATTGCTACCTGACCCCAAGGTTGCGATTGACTTTACCCTGGGCACGTAACAAGGGGCCACAAGTAGACATGGGCACAAACAGAAAAACAAACAAACATGGTGTTAGTTGTTTGTTGCCATCCCTGAACAATGAACGTTGACAAACATGATCCTGTTCACGAACATGTTCATTGTTGTTCATGGGGGCCAGCAGGCTCTCCTCCAGCCATTAAGATCCCTACCGCACCACTACCAGAAACCCTACCTGAGCAGGCAGCAGGAAGTGTACCAATAATAAATAATAGCTTGGCCCCAGAGCCTGGCAGCAGCACTGGAACCTGAAGGGGTAGATCCCTATCCCACCACACACAAAGAAAAATCAAGCTCCAATGCACTCACCCTGTCTCTCTAACAGCAGCTGTCTCTCCTTGAAAGCCAGAGCTGGGAGCCCCCCTCCCCCTTGGTCTTTTCCTCTTGTAACAAATTTAGAGCTCCAGTCCACACTTGGAAGGAAGACCTGCCTATCAAGCTAAATTGGGGTTAGATTGGGGTTTCCAGGGCAACAGCAGGAGTTCAGACAGAGTTCAGATAATCCCTGCCTAAGTTGCCAAGTGGATTTATTGCAGGTACGAGACTGTCTGGCTTGACAAACAGCAACAGACAGCAACGAATGAGGCTTGCAATGACCACCTGTTCATTTAGAATGGGGCCTCACGAACAGCTTGTTCGCGAACAGCAGATGGGACTGTTCATGGCTTTTTTTTGTTCGTATTGCTGTTCATGCCCATCTCTAGTCACAAGAACTAAGCATTGATGTAACCCTTCCTACTTTCCCTTTCATGATCTGCCTAGGTTCACAGAATAAGCATTGCTGTCAGATGGCCATTTAACCTCTTCTTAAAAACTTCCAAAGAAAGAGAACTCACCAGCTCCCGAGGAAGCCTGTTCCACCGAGGGACTGCTCTAACTGTCAGGAAGTTCTTTCTAATGTTTAGCCAAAAACTCTTTTTGATTTAATTTCAACCCGTGGGTTGATCTTGGTCTCCAGACACTTCACCATCTTCGTTACCACCCTCTGGACATGTTCCAGCTTGCCTATATCTTTCTAAAAATGTGGTGCCCAAAACTAAACACAGTACTCTAAGTGAGGTCTAACCAGAGCAGAGTAGAGTGATACCATCACTTCACTGGCTCTTAGTAATCACAGCCATCCTTTCTAAATGTTCAAGGACTGATTGTTTGATGATGTGTCCTAAATCCTAATCTGATGTTCTAACCATTATACCATAATGCTTATTTTGTGAAGATGGCCTAAATGATTCTACCCATATTGCGTTGGAGGATGCCATTGAGGATGAGGGCTAATGGCTATGGTATGCTAATAGCAAAGTTATGCTACTGGATAATGGCTAATGGCTAATGGCTAAATCTCTTCGTGACATCATGGCAGCTACATTTTCAGTTTAGTACAGTAAAAATGTATCAATAATACATTTCCTGCACTAACCCCAGTTCCATCTCTGACCAACTCCCTGACACTGACTCCCTTTCCTGACTTCCACTAAATAGCATCTTTATAGATGGAAACTGAACGTAATAAATTATGTCTTTGTCTAGATGAAAGATTTGATCCAGGCATACAAGTGTGGCATTTTATTCACTGAGTCACACCAACTGTTTTATCTGTGTAATATATCAAAAAGTTAAGTGACTGTGATTTTCAAGGACACAATACAGAAAAAGTTCCACTAATTTCAATAAGGAATGCATGAACAGTATCCTACCTGAGGAAGTCTTACATACAAAGCCTGCCAATAGAAGAGCCACTTAAGTTGGAGGAAGACTCCTAACAGTACAATCCTAAGCAAAGTTACTCCAGTCTAAGGCTATTGATTTCAGTGGACTTAGACTGGAGTAACTGTGCTTAGGATTGCAGTGTACATCTGGAAGAGGGCTTCAGTCTTTGCTTAGTGGTAGGACATGGGTCTTTCTTGTAGATGAATTGCAGCACAAAGCCTTTTACTGGGCCTTCTAATTCTAATACTCTGTCAGTCAGTTTTGATAATTGCATTTGCTGCTGTATCACAATCCTAGTATTTGAATATTTTGGCATCTTTCATCTTTGTTAAGAACAAATCTAACCTCACTTACAGTGTCCTCTGCAAAGTGATATCTGGATAACCATGAACTCAAAGTTAGCAGGTATGCCAGATATGTTTTTTTTAAAAAAAACAGTATGGACTTAATTTGCTTTATTTTATTAAAGGCTTATAAGGTAACATCTGAAAGGTTCAACTAAATATAGTAATGATATTTATCCTATATTACTTGGAAAAACCAAGATTCTTTTTATTTTTCAGAATCAAATCTGGGATGCCATTCTAGAAATATAAAAGACCTTCCCATTTCCACTTAGCAGAAACTTGTCATTCTATGAAATTATTTATTTTCTTATTTATATCCCACTTCTCCCAATGGAGACACAAGGTGGCTTACAACATTCTCGCCTTCTCCATTTGGTGTAGAGCCAGTTTTGCGTAATGGCTAAGGCTGGTGGGACTCCAATCTAGAGAGCCAGGTTTGATTCCCCACTCCTCTGCTTGAAGCCAGCTGGGAGATCTTCTGTCAGTCACAGCTCTTCCAGAGCTCTCAGCCCCATCCCTCTCACAAGGTGATTGTTGTGGGGATAATAATAATAACATACTTTGTAAACCACTCTGAATGGGTGTTAAGTTGTCCTGAAGAGTGGTATATAAATCAAATATTATTATTCATCCTCATAACAACCCTGCAAGGCAGAGTGTGTGGCTGGCCCAAGGTCACTCAGGAAGTTTCTGTGCACTGAGTGGAGACATAAACACTCAAACCACTGCACCAAGACAGCTGTGTTGGTCCAAAGCAAAACCCCAAAACAACATTGTTCTGTTGGTACACAAACATAGAAGAAAACAAACACCACATCATAGCCTAGAAAGAGTTGCAGATGCAAATTCCTCTTGTACTTGGTAAGTAAGTAGCTATGTGCCCTCTGGTGGTTAAAAAAAACCCCTCACTTTGCCCCCTTATTTTGATCTTTGCCAGTTTGATCACAGCCCTCTTTTTTTAGGACTTTGGCCTCCCTGGCCTTGTTTCTCTGTGCCTTCGACTCCACAGAAGGGAGAAATCTTTTAATCCTCGGCTTCCTGCCTTTCGAAAGCCTTACCCCCAATACATCAATGCTGTGTGAGTAGACATCTCAAAATAGGAAGTTTCTTTCTTGCAGGTTTGGGTTAATTGCTAATAATTGCACTTTGTAGTCCTTGGCAAACAAAACTATTTTATTTTTAGGGTCAGCTTAGTGGTAGGCATTCTGGTTTGACAAAACCCAGGCTGTTACCCTCTAACTTTGAAGCAAAGGACATCTAATAATCATTGGTTAGCCAGAAACATTAACTAATGTGTCTTTTTTTTTACAGCGAGAGAGTGTGTGTGTGTTTTGCAACCCAAGGACGTTCTCATTCTCTCTCTCTCTCTCTCTCTTTCTGCAAAAGACCTGGAAAAAATGCAAAGCGTGGTTATTGCAGTGAAGCATTACTAATGGTCTAAAGAGCTTAAGTATTAATTGCACTAACGAATAGAAAAGAGCAAGCACAGAACACCCAGGCAAAGTGCAACTGATAGCTGCAAGACTGAGACAAAGTCAGCTCTGAACCATGAGTATTTCAGCTCCTTGTGTAATTGTTTTATGTAAGCAGTTAATCAGGCTACCACTCTCAGGATGACAGAATGTCAGGTGCTGTATTTAGTGGTCCTTTGAGAATTCTGAGGGCCAAGCTACACATGACGAATGACACTTGAACGGCAAGTGTATTTTTCCCTGTTCACTTGCCCTCTACTCAATCCACTTGCCGTTCAAGTGTCATTCGTCATGTGTAGCTTGGCCCTGAGTCTCGGGTCTTCCTGGAACCAGTGACCTCTCACCAGGAATTCCTGCCCCTTATGGAGAAACTATCTACAGATGCTCAGAAATACTCTTAAATTGTATGTTTTAGGGCAGTGAAACATGCTTCACCTGTCCTTGTTCACCAGAGACTATTTCCATTTTACAGCTCAGATACTTTTCTTCTTACACCTTTGCTGCTTGATCCTAACCAATAAGAGATCACATAATGAGTCTGATATTACCATGGCACAATTCAGGTGCACAGATGAAGTTATCCAGTTGCCCTGTGAACAGAGGGAGGAGGGAAATGTCCCCACTGTTGAGGCAACCAGATGATTCTGCTGCACTGTGGTGGTGGTTTCATCACACAGCTAAACTGGATGGCTAGGTACTAGATGTTGGTGAGTTGTCTTGGCAATAGGGATTTATTTCCTTTGCCACCTGACATCCATATCACAAATGAGTGGATACTTCTGCACTCTTTCTCAGTGCCCTATAAAAGATTGCGGCAGGGTATAACATGTGTGTGTGTTTCTCTGAGTCCAAAGGCATCGTTGAAATGACCCATCATTTTGGCTCAGTACAGTTGTAAACATTCTCAGGAAATAGCTATGGTCAATTTATACTTCTTGCTGTAGAAACCAGTGCAAGATGTGCTATATCAGAGTAAATGAAGTCAGTGTCTAGCAGGCAAAGAAGAAACTTCAGCAATATGGAAAGTAGTGACTGGTGTGAGCATAGGGGTGTTACAGAGTGTTCAGTTTCCTTCTGTGAAATGTTGAAAGGTATACTGAAAATAACTATCAGAACTGATAGAGTGTTCTTCATGAAATTAAGGCCTGTTCATTCTTTCACACACACGCACTCTCTCTCTAACTTGGTTTTAAGATAGCTAATATTAATTTCAGATGAATGGGCCCCTGAACAGGTCTCTCAAATGTTCTATGTTTGAACCGTACCAATTGATTGTAAGAGCCAGGGCTTTTTTTCAGCTGGAACGCAGTGGAACGGAGTTCCGGAACCTCTTGAAAATGGTCACATGGCTGGTGGCCCCGCCCCCTGATCTCCAGACAGAGGGGAGTTTAGATTGCCCTCCGCGCCGCTAAGTGGTGCGGAGGGCAATCTAAACTCCCGTCTGTCTGGAGATCAGGGGGTGGGGCCACCAGCCATGTGACCATTGTCTCCGAGGGCAAGCCACTGAGTTCCACCACCTCTTTTCCTAGAAAAAACCCTGGTAACAGCTGATCTGAAAGTCAAACTCACTTTAAAAAGGCCTCTTCTCTTATAGAAAACAATGCAGTAATACCCTATGAAGCTGTTGGTAATACCCTATGCAGTAATACCCTATGAAGCTGTAAGGTTCAAATCATTGTGTTTGAATATCTTCAAGTTAAAAGGTTTTTGACCTTTATGGTAACAAGAAGGGAAGGTCTTAAACAATAATCTGAGTTGAAAAAGATCTTAGTTAATGGTGAAAAACATCTAATATCACACATATATTATTTAATTTTTGGAATTAGAGGTTGAGGTATGAACTTTAAAAATAAATGGGAGACTGTGTTGAACCATCCAATTTCTGGGCAAGGCTGGAAATTTATCCTCTCTACTGGGACAAAATTTTCAATTTGGCTTTAATTTAGGGAAAATATTTTCAAAATGATATCTTGCCCAATAAGCGTGCGAAGATTCTCCAGTCTTGTCTTAAATAGATGCTGATACTGCAAACAATCATATGTGGTGGCTTTGTCTGTGTGATGTAACTTATTGGGCAAAAATAGCTAGTTGTTTAAATAGTTTAGGAACTTCCATACCATTATTCAAATATTTTTGTTGAACAACCTTTTTAATATTACAAAGATACTCCATGTTATTATTTTACACTTTGTGACAATTGCTAGATTGGTTTTTGCCAGGCACTGGAAGAAAGATTCTTGGGCTTATATTAAAGATTGGCTTAATAAAATTAGAGAAACTTTTATTTTGATTAAGTTAATGTTTTTACAGAGAGGAAAAAACTTGGAACAAATTGAACCATTGTGGAATCTTTGTATATTTCAGTTTGAATGTGATTTGTGGAACTCATACCACATGATTTGTAGAATTATTATTTCATTTATTGTTCAATGGTTAATGTTTATTTGTATGTTTTGCATGTTTGTTAAAAAAATCATTTTTTTTAAAAAAAGGCCTCTTCTCACAACTTATTTCAACACATGCCAGAAAAGAAAATCTTGCTGTCGTTTAGGATGATTTGCCATACAATGGGTCCACACAATTGGCTCACCATCAGTGGTGGTCTTCTTGTGACTACTGCCCATGAGAGGAAAAGGCCCTTTGGTCTGCATGGTTCACAAAGCAGCTCACATAATTCTCCTCTCTTCCATTTTATCCTCACAACAACCACCCTGTGAGGAAGGTTAGGCTGAGTGAGTGTGACTGATTCAAGTCACCAAGCGAGTTTTCATGGCAACAGGGGGATTGGAACCTGAATCTCCCAAATCCAGCTTCAACACTCTAAGCACTACACATACGACAATGAGTCTTCACATAGGTTTCACATTAATTTCCATATACGATTGCCTTCCATGACAGAATTTTAATGGAAAACAGCCATTTAACACAGCATATCTTTGGTTTCAGTTTCTTCTGTTCTAAAAGCATGCTCTAGTTGGTTAGGCATGTACAGTTCAGGTTGAATCATGCCTTATTCATGGGTGAACTAGGGATGGTGACAGGTTCACTATGGTAAGTGGAACTTAGAGCAAATTCATTTCTTGTTTTTCAAACACTGAAAATGTGTATTACGTGTAGATGTTTCTGTGCTGCTCATGGTATGATTTCCTTCCACTTTAAAAGGAATTTAGCCTGCTTGACCTGGCTAGAACTGACTCTCATTTGTGACTGTGCATAGGTATGCACCCTCTCATAAGCACTTGTAGTAAATAAAGCTCACTGCTGACAGGCAGATCCTTAGGTGCTTCTTTTAATATCTTGTGTGCTAACCTGGGAAGAAGAGGATTTACTTGTCCTCTGTGCTGAAATTCAATTTCCTTGTAGACTAACTCTGGGAGTTATTTTTTGTCTAAAGATGTTATCCTGACACTGTAGCAGGCACGCACTGCACAGAAGTAACCATTTATTTTCTGGCTCATTAGTTTCCTGTCCGGTCTCAACTAACCTCAGAGTGCTCGGAACCTCAGAGGCCTAATTCTGGGGCAGATTGTCTAGGTGTTGGACTTCGGCATCTTACTCTTGTTTGAACTCGATGTCCTTTTTCTCCTTCCTTCAAAGAAAGGACTTGAAATAAGGTCAAGGCAACTGGTTTGAAGGCAGATGGAACTAGTGAGGCATGTCCAGGGTGCTTGCACGTAAAAGTCAGCAATTCTAAGGCCAGAAAGGACTGTGATGCATTGCTGGATCATACAAGGGGTTATATTCCCAGCTACTTCTGAATGACACGTGGATGGCATGCTAAAATGAAGCACCTCATTTTCTTGCTGTGCCTTCCATGTTGGAACTTTCAAAAAACTAGGAATGAAACGGAACCGATTATCTATCTATTTATAATCCAGTTTCTTATATCACATTGTGAAAAAGATAGTTTGGAGACTATGACCCAAACTACACATTACATCTACCACATGACTGCCACAGGAACTTGCAGCCATAGAATAATGGGAATTCAAATCAGAAGTTCCACAGGGGATGGATTCAGATTGGGACAATGATGCAAGGGAAGGAGATGTTCTTGCTTTAACCGCCCCCCCCCCCCCGCAACTGCCATTTCCTGACCTGAAATGATCTCTGGGTCATTAATTGCCTTATCATGTGGAAGTGTGTGTCATGCACTGAATTCGTACATGTGCAACCCACACAGGGAAAATAATTACTCCAGGGCTGTTTCTGATTGGGAAAATGGTGTGGGGAGGGAAGGCAAGAATGAGGAGGAGACAGGGAGATGTGAGTTCAAGTTCCAATTTTTTCAGGGAGCTGAGAGGTTGACTACAAGCCAGTAACATTCTCTCAGCCTAGACTCAGTCACATTCTTCCAACCTCAAAGGGTTGTTGTGAGTATTAAAATGGGGAAGTAAAAAAGAGTCCAGTAGCACCTTTAAGACTAACCAATTTTATTGTAGCATAAGCTTTCGAGAATCACGTTCTCTTTGTCAGATGCATGGAGGGCAGAAGGAAACTGGTCAAATATAGAGGAGGAGAGGGGAAGGGAGGTGGATCTATGAAAATGGGGAAGAGGTCACATACACTACACTGAGCTCCTTGGAGGAAAGAGGGGGGGGATAAAGAAATTAAATTGAAATGCACACTTTTGTGCTTATCTGTAAAACATTAATTAACAAAAGAAACTTATCTGTAAGAGCCAGGCAAAACTTATAATGTTAAAAAGGAAGACAAACACTATATCCATCTTGTTGGTATGAGGAGAAATTGCAATACTTATTGGGGTAAATAAGCACTGAGCACCTCAGAGGATACAAATGTAATAAAAATATCTTTTCCTCATTTGGAAACCTAGTGAAGGCAAAGTTTAGGGAGGGGAGGGATCTCAGCGAGGTATAATGCCATACAGTCCACCCTGCAAAACAGCCCTTTTCTTCAGGGGACCTGATCTCTGGGGATCAGCTGTAATTCTGTGAGATCTCCAGGGGGCACCTGAAGGTTTGCACCCCTAGATGGTAGTGAGTGGCACTGAGAAAAGGGCAGGAACAGAGGAACTGGGGAGAGGTCATAGCTCAGTGGAAGAGCATCTGCGTGGCATACAGAAGGTCCCAGGTTCAATCCCCACTGTCTCCAGTTAAAAGGATCAGGTTGTAGGTGATGCAAAAGATTTCTGCCTGAGATCCTCAAGAACCACTGCCAGTCTGAGTTGACTATACTGATTTTGATGGACCAGTGGTCACATGTTCAGCTGCCCATCCTTTCCCACACCTGTCACCTCAGCCATCAGTTGGCCATACACTCAACAGTCCAATAACCACTTTGTCATTGTGATGCCCTCATTCTTTTCAGTGGAGCTGGTACAAAGTAATTCTCTGTGGATTCTGTATAGGATACAGAAGTACAGATCAAAGTCAATGTAAAATTAGATTTATTTAATGCATTGTGAAAGCAGTTTTTTGTTGTAAAACCAACAACTAAATGCAAAGCTGAAACATGCACAGATTCTTATCAATTCCTTCCAACTATACTTAGTATTGATACATTTCTTCCTTTCAAACAAGGCACTGAAAATTGCATTGGAATATCTCACTCATCCCATCTAAAGGTGACGTGATCAATCAGTGTTAGGCACACTCTGCTGTTGGAAGGATCCTCTTAAGTTAGCAGGATGCCCTTTACACTGACGGAACATGCCACCAGCTGAGCGAAGTGGGAGGATCCAACAATCATCTTTTTTTGGATATTCACTTAAATTCCTTTTTACTTTGTATAGAATTTACTGTCATATTTCCTGTAAGCAGAAAGTTAAGAAGTCCATTAACTTATTTTTTAAAAACAGATGACAATTGTAGCTTAAACACAGCAGAAAGGTTAAGGGAACATTGACCCTTTTCGCACTTACGGTTTAAACCGCCATTTATGAGCATTCACCCCGATCGCAGTGGCTTCGGCATTGCACCTGTTCATTTCACACTGTCCACTGCAATTTCGATTTGGTGTCTGTGCTTCATTTCAAAACCTCGGTGCAATTTTGGGCTTTTGGGGCCTTGCAATTCATGTCACACTTTTTTAAAAAAAATTCAGCATGCGTAGTAACGTTGCAATGTTGGAACCCTTCCCCCCTTTTTGCTGATTGGGCTGTCCCCTGCCCACCGGAGAGGCAATTGGTGGCAGAGTTCTGGGGGAAAACATGTACCACTCTCATTTTTTTAAATCAAGCCAGGAAAGGGTTAAAATGCTGCCGATTAATCTCCTCCCAGGAAGCAGAGGCGTGTTTCCAAAGGGCTGTGCAAAATGCTTGGGTTTTTCCCCCCTCTTTGGCAAAGTCTGAAACATGCCTGGGAGGGAGGGAAAAGCAGCCATTTAATCCTTTCCTGGCTTTTAAAGCCAGGAAGAAAGTGCAGGAACATTACAACGTTGCAACCCATTCTTGTCTTTAAAAAAAAAAAATAATGTGTGTGCATACCCTAAGGGAGGAAGGAGAAAGCAGCTATTTAACACTTTCCTTGATTTTAAAGCTAGCAGGGAATTAGCAGCAAGCTTAGGAATCATTCCTGGCTTTTGAAAAAAAATAAAACAGCATGCATACCGGGAGGAAGGAAACCAACGAAGAAGCAGCCTTATGACCCTCAGCTCGCTTTACTAAAAAAAATGGTGGACAAGGAGTTCAGAGAGCTGAGGAGGGTGGGAGTGGTTAATTCTGCACAAACCAATCAGCTCCCAGGGAAAAGGAGAGGGGGGGGGGGAGAGAAGCAAAAAGGAGGCAAAAGTGTTCACATTAGCAAAATGCGGGCCAGCTGCCAGTTGGCAGCGAACTTAAAAAAACATCGGGGTATGTCCGCAGGGGGAAAAATCGGGGATACAGCGGACAAAAAGCGGGACTGAATCCCATGACTGCTTTTAAGTGTGAAAACCTTGCAAACATGGGATGTGGAACAGGTACAAACGCGCTCTAAAAACCGAGTGCGAAATGTACCATTGTGGAAGAACAATACATGGCAATAAGAGACAGAATTATGTTCTTAGTGATCTTGTGTCAAACAAGGAGTAGATAAATAAATTGTGGCTTTGAAGTACAGGTAGCTACTGCATTCTGTGTACAAGAATAAAATATTTGGAAAATATTTCATGTCAATGGCTGGTCCTAATAAAAGGAATGACATACAATTTATCCTTGTTTTGGGATTTTGTGTGGACCAATATGGCAGTACAACTTTTTTTCATTCTACATATCCAGATAACTGACAAATAGAAATATCACCCATGTTATTAACCAGAGCTCAGAGTTCCAGCACACTGGCCAATGAGCCTTTGATTTCTTTATGAACTTTTCTTTAAGAGTGTATTTGTGTAATTGATTATACATGCTATAGTCCAATCAAAAATTTAAGTCCCAAACTCCTTAGGTTTGGACCATATAGCCCCATCCTGCTAATGGAAGAGATTTCCACTAGTTTGAGGAGTCTTACGCCAATGAGCGAAACTTCCATTGGCAGAAAGTTTTACTGAAAGTAGAAAGGAGTTACAGGCTCTAACCCATAGTCTGTCAATTCCTTTAGCAGCTGTGAAATCACAATATCCTAGAATCCTACCTCCCAATTCTATGACTTGAACACAAAACTACTGTGGGTTCCAAGGTTCCTTCCATTCAAAATTTATGTTCACATATTCATCATTTCTACTGTAACCAAAGAATGACTTCAGCAAATCTTACAGTACAACAAGAACACACTAGATTAAGCTGCTGGAGGACACTGTCAACTAGAGATAAGACTATGCTAAAGTATAAGTAGAGACGCTTAATAAATACACCCAAGAGAGCACAGTTACACTTGAATATATCATAGGAGTCAGGGGTGGAAATAACACATTTCTACCTGGTACTCCCTCTTTTGGGAAGGGGCACAACACAGAAGGTGGGAGGTACCACTCTGCCCACTTTTAACCAATATTCAGTTACTTTCACCCCATCAAAGGAGCTTTTTCAAATGAAATAAAGAATCCCCCGTCCGCAAGTGAATAAGAACAAAGGCAGCACTAAATGGCCATAAATCAGTCAGCTCTGTCTTAATGAAGTCCATTGAAAATATAATAGTTCAGAAACTTTATTTTCAATCAACGGTTATCAAGAATTATGAGTGGCTATTGATGGGTGGACATCTGTTCAGCTAGTCCTGGGCTTAGGTCTAGATGCAGTTTTCGGTTTCCTGGGTGTTTTAGGCATTGTTCTTCTGTTCAATTTCTTCACGGTATTCTGCACCCACTGGAGATTGTGTGGCACACAGATTCGGACTCCATTTTTAATTATAAGTCTACAAGAGGAGAAGAGGCAAGTCACCATGTTTATCCTTTGTTTAGCTTAAAGAAGTTCTGCACAAAATAGGAAGCATGCTGAGCTATTTTTAAAGTCTTGCAGGCATTTGATAGGATAGTATGTCTAATTCAGAACACATGACACACACACACACACCCAAAGCAGAGCAAACTCCTTTGAATCTTTACTGATCCCCACACCAAAAGGAGCTGTCTGCATCTCCATATCAAAGGAGTTGTTTACATCCCCCCTCTCCTCCTTCCCCCCTTCCCCCCCTCTCCTCCTCTATATTTGGCCAGTTTCCTTCTGCCTCCATGCATCTGACGAAGAGAACGTGATTCTCGAAAGCTTATGCTACAATAAAATTGGTTAGTCTTAAAGGTGCTACTGGACTCTTTTTGATTTTGCTGCTACAGACTAACACGGCTAACTCCTCTGGATCCCTTCCCAGTGGCAGCCAAATCCCCTCCCCCACACCATATCACAGCACTATATAAAACCCCAGCCTCAATGGCCCACGGTTGATTAGATAGGGCGTGCAGCATGGGACTCCGTCTCAGAGGTCCCTGCTGTGCACACTTAGAGTACACAGCACATCAGTGGTGGGAGAGGAGCAGAGAGGGAAGGAGAATTGCCAAGGGAACACTTAGCACTAACCCCAAAATGGGAGAGAAAAGTCCAGGACGTGTGTCTAACATGTTTCATTTCTGATCCCTAACAGGTACCCCATCACTGGAGCCTCAGCTTGAAGGGGCAGCTACACATTGGCAGGTAGGCAGAAATCTAGCTGTTCCAGCACAGGAGTTGGCACCTGCCTCCCTCGTTCCCCTTACATGAGCCCAGGCTCCTACATCCTTGTGTGTGTGTACAGGGACGGGCAGGCCAAGCCAGTTGCTCCCAGTACCATACCCCATGTCATGCAAGGAGCATACTCCTGGGGACATGTTGGTCTTTCTGGTGCCACTGAACTTCTGTTTTGTTCAGCTGAAAAACATAGCAGGGGCTCAGTGGCATGCTAATAGGTGGCCCCACAAATAGGTCCCCACCATCTTCCCTCACAAACAAACCACAGAGAGAGAGAGAGAGAGAGAGAGAGAGCTGCTGTGTGCAGCTCATTTGGGGAATGTGCTGATGAGTGGTCCAAGAGTGTATAGCTGCTGTGGCATGGGGAGTCTCTGGGTCCCACAACTCTTCCACAGCACTGCTGGGATCTGATAAGCCATGTAGCTTAGAAGTATGGGAAAAGAGGACCTAGGATGTAAGCAAGCAAGCTAGTGGCATGGCTGCAGCGAGGTATATATGGAGGAGTATCTCACCCAAAAAGAAGGATCTCCAGGGTTACCCATCATCTGGGCCATCCACTCCCCCCTTTTACAAGTAGTTGAGGCAAATATCAGCTCCAAGACTCTTGCTTGCCTCTCGCCTTTCCCCAGGTGGGGATCAGACCAGGACCCCTGGCTGTGCTACCCCACTGTCTTTCCACTGAGCCATGCCTGTCTGTGCAATGGTCTCTGCCATCCCCATGTGACTGCTGGTGGTGTCAGGGCTGCTGTAGTGTGCCTAATGCCTGCTGGCACGACTCCTTAGAACCTCTTCTCTTGGCCTAGTGGTTAGGATGCTATTCTTGGATTGGGGGCTGTGGGTTTGCACCTGGTCCCAGTCTGATCATTCTTGTCATCCGCCACTTTTGCATCTGCAGGTTAGAACTGACCAGACTGTGGCTCAGATAGTTTGGAGGAGCTCTGTCTTGAGTGTGGTGTCCCTAATTTAATTCCTTAGTTGGGCAGCCAAATGAAGTGAAAAGAAAGACTTCATACTAAACAAGATAACACTTCTTCCACTAACTACGTTCTGTGCTTTTGTTGTGTGTCATTACCAGTTCTGAGAGTATTATATTATGTCACTTGCACTCCAGTTCAGGCTTTTGTTTCAACATTAGTCCATCACTTGAGGACTGTATTTGGATAGATTTTTAAAAATCAGAACTAGGTTTTATTGTTTATCAAAAACTACCATGGTGTTGGTTACTTCTAATGGCATCCCATGAATGCTACCTGTTTATGGGTACCCAACCCTGGCTTGGTGCAGTTAGTGCTGCCATGCCTCATTTTTTCAATGCCTGCACAACTCCTGTGGCAACAGGTGTTAATTCTCACTCATTTCTCTCCAAGCTGTACTGCAGTTAGACTTTTGTTGATGCCGCCCAGCACCAATGCAACCTCCTCCTTCAGCTCCTCTGGAAATAACAGCCTATAAGAAGTGAGATGGAGGAACCTCTCTTCATTGGTAGATGTCTCACGGTACTTGACAAATTTTCGTACCTGTATTACAGTAACTTGCAGTATCCTTGCCAACCTAGTTACGGCCTCACCAGTCATACAACTAATCCTATTTAACTAACAAAACCCTTCCATGGGTGAAATAAAGTCCCATCACAGCCCATCATATGGAACCCACCAAAATTCTGGCTAAGCCTCTAAGAGTGATCAGCTAATTCCATACTTCCACATCCAGAGGTGGGAGCAAGTGGAAATGCCAAGCCAGGCCTGGCTACCATAGGTGGAACCTCCAAAAATACAGCCCTGTTATCCTTCCACCATTGGCCAGAGTACACGAAGTGCTCAGTGGCTAGATGATGTGCCTCAACCTTTCTTCAAGGAAGGTGTGGGCAAAACCATCCTAGGCTATTATTCAGAGCAGAGAGTATAATTGTAAGACACAGACATTACCAATCTAGCAGGTGTTTTGCTTTACTTGTAGGCTACACTTACATCACAGCTTTAACTGGTCTCTCCTGCACTTCATAAGCAGAGATTCCTTGGATGTTTATTTTTCTGGTGTGTAATTCTATACAGGAGTCCAGTGGCAGCATCTGAGAACCAACACTGCCTAAAAAGCAAGCAATATGCAATATGATTAGGTGATATGAAGTATTAACCGTGGGATGGTTTTTTGTTGTTGTTAGAACACATGCAATTCTTACTCATCTAGTGTTAACTACCTCAGGGGCACCTAGAGCTCTTCCAGAATTAACTCATCTCCATAATTCAGACATCAATTCCTCCAGAAGAAATGGCAGCTTCAAAGGGCAGATGTATGGTATATCCTAGAGTCTAAAACCATTGCATCCACACTGAGATCCCTCCTCAAACTCCAGCTTCCCCAGGTATTACCTCCAAATCTCCAAGAATTTCTTAAGCCAGAGCTGGCAGCCCTATCTACAAGGTGTGTTCCCAAACTCCTTTCCTGCTTTTTATAGTGCAATAGTACAATAAATATAGTGCAATAAATCACTTGTTGCAGGGTTCTAGACTTCTTTCCTCGAGGCTACTCTTCATCTCCAAGAATACTCTATTTTCCAGCATGAACAATTGCCTCAATCCAGATAAGGGAGGCAGCTGCGCAGAAATAGGCTTCTCTGCACCTATCCCTAATGGGATGAGGAACTACTTGCATGTGTGTAAACAGACACAGTATGGTCATAGATCCAGAGGAGTTAGCTGTGTTAGTCTGCTGTAGTAGCAAAATAGTAAAGAGTCCAGTAACACCTTTAAAACTAACCAACTTTATTGTAGCATAAGTTTTCAAGAGCCACAGTTCTCTTCGTCAGAGAGAGCTGTGGTTATTTATTTTATTTATTTATTTTCTTTGGATTTCTATTCCATCCTCCCCACGAAGGGCTCAGGGTGGATTCTCGAAAACTTATGCTACAATAAAGTTAGTTAGTCTTAAAGGCGCTACTGGACTCTTTACAGTATGGTCAGTTCATGCCCTTATCTAGTGCTATGCAAGTGTACCTGTTACAGAAAACTGAACCCAACATTAATTAGGTGTTCAGGAGGGTTGGATTTATTTCTCCTGTTCCCTCTAGCCTGCCTTTCTCTCTCTACTATGAGAATGCATCACAGAAAAATGGCACACACACAGAAACATCTGAAAACTGCCTCAAAAATCTAGTGCACATGTGCACTCACTGACAAATTCTCAATAATCCTTTCAATTGGTCACAAGTTCTGTGAAGCTTCCTATTCTTGATGGATGTTAACGCCAGCCATGAAAGCCAGCTGGTCTTTAACTATCATTCCATGCCACCTCATTTTGCTTAATTTCTAAAAAAGGATTTTTCCAATTATTAGCTGAGTTTTCACCAATTAGGAACATAAAGTGATATACAGTCAATGACTTTTTGCATATTTGACACACAAACACCCATCTTACCCTGAATGGGTTGGATCTAGCCACATTTTTCATTAATTCTTGATCAATTCTCCTCCTTATTACTTCCTGCTGTCCCTGGTTTTTGTTGATGTGGGTCCTTTGATACCCACCATAGCCTTTATAGATGGTCAAAGGGGATTCCCTCTGTCCTTTTTCACCCACAGAAAAGCTGATTGGAAGCACCTCCATATCTTACTGATTAATTTCAAGTGGAAAACAGTAGAGCTGTGCCTTACACCCAAACTCCACCCATAATTTTGTCTCTTACTCTTTTATTTTTATCACAGCTTTTCTTTAAGGAGCTAGACGGCACCATCTCTGTTTTATCCTCACAAAAACCCTATGAGAGAAGTTGGCAGTGGAAAGTGCCATCAAATTGTAGCCGAGTTATGACAACCCAAGAGACTAAAAGAGGTTGTTTTCCATTGCCTGCCGCTGCACAGTAACTCTGGTTTTCTTTGGGGGCTCCCATCTAATTACTAACCAAGGCCACCTTGCTTAGCTTCTGACATATGATGAAATTAGGCTTGCCTGGCCTGTCCAGGTCAGAGCATTAGAGAGGTTAGGCTGAGTAAAACTGACTGACCCAAAGTCACCCAATGAGCTTCATTGCAGAGTGGGGATTTGAGCATGGATCGTTCCTTTTCCAGGTTGACATTTGGACCACTGTGATACCCGAAGAAAATCAGACACCGAGAACAGAATACAATTTTAAAAATGTTTGTTTTATCTTCTGCCTTACCTGGCTATGATTATTCACCCTTAATTTCCCAGTACAAGCTAGACATAATGGATTTCATACACCTCCTCCATCAGTCTTTTAAGGGAAATTATAGTTGTGTGGGGAACTAATTTAGGGACACACAAGAAAGGGACATGGGGAGGGGGGGGGGCTTCCATCCATCTCTGCACAGTTTCACTGTAATTAGCTGTTAAAGGTGGAGGAAAGAGATACCTGTATTTTGCCAAACTTAGTTCTTTAAAGGGCTAAAACCTCACAGGAAACCCTGTTTCTGAAACTATGCAAAGGTGGTGATGGGGCAGTGATACCACCTCCTCATATATCCCCAGTCTGAATTAGCCACCCATTATCATGGCTGTAATTGTTGTTTAAAAGACACTTGGAGAATCCAATCACAAATCTCTCCTTGTCTCAGCAGTTTTGGCTCTCAGGCAGCTCTTCCATACAAGCAGCATCCTAGAGGTTTCCAGTGTACACTGAAAGCAAGAAAACATCCATTGCCATCCTTTTTATGTGCAAAAATCCACATGGAATCTTGCTGCAAGCAGGATGTCAAGGGATGCCATGCAGACTGAGGGCCTAACTACGTGTCCACAATGGGGACTTTTAGTCAAATGACACCTGCAAGTTCCCTCCTGGGAACTCAAGTATGTGGGGTTGGACACGCAATGTGGGGAGTAGAGGCTTCTGCCTCCCCCTCATTTTCTCAACCCAACACAGCCCCAGTGAGCTCTCTGCCCTATTGGCAGCTGTGCATGTAGCCCATCAGTATATGTGCAGCTGCTAATGGAGCAAACAGTGCTCCCAAGGTCATTTCTGGTCAGGAAAATAGTGTGATGTGGAAGACAAAAGCCCTATCACCCCGTGTACTGTAGTGCCGATCTCAGTTGGGACTCCACTTGTTTGATAGCTGATGCCTGACTACCTGTCATAGACACAGCAAATTGGGCAGAAAAATTAAGGTATGGGCTTATTCCCTGACTACTTTGCTCAAGTCTGAAGCCTTTCTCTGGCTCAAAGGTCTTTCCTCTGATGGTAGGGGCTCTTTCATTGGGAGAAGGAGCCAAGCTAAACACAGCAGAGTAGATACTTTGTTTAAATTGAAAACATACCTCTGACAATGCCTTCACTGAAGATGTCAAGGAATGATACAGCCAGAATGGTTGCCATATAGAGCTTCATTGCTGATTTTTTCCCTCGAGGTGATGGATGAATATAAGAACTATCATGCCCCCTTTCTCTACTTATATATCTCACTGGACACTTCCTGTGCAAGAAGTGTAATGGTGAGGATGAGTGGGGGAAAATCTGAGAAGCCATCAGTCCGTTCAAATGAAGGGGGAAAAAAAATCCCCCTGTTCTCTGGTCGGCCCTCATCACCTGCTTTTTCCTGCCACAATGTGGTTACTTCTTTAACACATCGCAAGTTGATTTTATTTTAGGCTGCAAAAGAAAGTTCTTTCTGTGCAGTGGAAACCTGCAGTGGTTCTATGGTTTCATTGCTAAGTGATATGTAGTCACAAAAATCAATGAGAAGCTGAATCGTATAGCGAGAGCTTAAGGGGGCCGCATAGACCATTCATTCAGACCCCCTGCCCATACTAAGGAAACATTTACTATTATTAAGCCAGCTCTGAAAAAATTCAGCCGATTTCACTTTAGGAACTTCCAGCAAGGAAGGCTTCATAATCTACCTAGATACCTCATTGCATGTTTTGGTTCTAACATGCAGCAGCTTCTACTCATAAAATGCTGCACTAATAATAACTCAATCATAGGGAACATGCCTTTGACTAGGCAGTAGCAATTTCTATTGATTAACCCCTCATACTAATCTCCCAAAACAAAATTTCAGGAGAGAGTTCAGTGGGCTGGAGCAGGAGGGGTGGGGAACCAATAGAAATCACTGCCCCCTTTTAAAATCTTGACTTCAGAACTACATCATTGGATGCAGGCCAGTATCCCTACATACACACTCACAACATAGACACTCACAATAGGCATGACCCATTTCAAGTTGCCATTGTGACATAAAGAACAGAATGCTGGCCAAGGGCTGAGGAGACAGGTTGAAATCCCTAATCAGCAGTTATGCTCAGCAGGTGTTCTTGGGCCAGTCCCTAACTCCATCTACCTCACAGGGTTGTGGAGATCCAGGGCTTTTTTTCAGCAGGAACATGGGGGAACGGCGGCGCGGAGGGCAATCTAAACTCCCCTCTGTCTGGAGATCAGGGGGCAGGGCCACCAGCCATGCGACCATTTTCTCCGAGGGCAACCCACTGAGTTCCACCACCTCTTTTCCCAGAAAAAAAGCCCTGTGGAGATCAAATAGGTACACTACTAAGCAGTACACTACTAAGGCTTAGCCTGAAAGGTTCCCACAGTAGTTTTCAAAAGTAAAGTTTGAACCAGTGTGAAATAATTATTAGAATAAAAGAAATTATAAAATAGCTATGATAAAGATTAATAATAAAAGCATCCACCTAAAAAATGCCCTTATGACACATAAAAAAGGCAGCCAGTGGGGTCTATTGAAACATTTTAACCATCAACTAAAGGCCTGTCTGAGCCGTAAGCTCCTTGGAGAGAACTTACAACAACCTCTCTGCTCACCTCTGTATAACAAGCTATGCCTAGGGACATGCCTTTTTGCTATACAATTATTAAAAGTATAGGAGTTCTTTTTTCTCTAGCCAGCTTCTAGACCTTCTGGCTAGGGCTGCCAGACCCCCACCCTGCCACCCCGCCACCCCGCCCTGCCACCCCCGCCCCTCCCTACCTGGCTGGCGGGGGGCGCGCACCTTCCATCCACGCCCCCCTGCGGTGCTGCGCGCCCCCGCGCACAGCAACCGCCAGGATCAGGCCTGTTTTGCCTGGATCGGGGCCCCTGTAAAGCACAGGAGCATTCCTGCGCTCCACAGGGGCCCACAACGGGCCCGACCCATGCCCAAACAGGCCCAATCCGCGCCCATTTTGGTGTGGATTGGGCCCGTTTTGGCGCGGATTGGGCCCGTTGTGGGCCCCTGCAGAGCGCAGGAACGCTCCTGTGCTCCACAGGGGCCCACAACGGGCCTGATCCGTGCCCAAGCAGTCTGCGTGGTGACGTCACTGACATCATCACGCTTGCAGGAGCACCCCCCCCTCTCCAGGTAAGAGCCAGGCCCCAATCTCCTGCTGGGAGATCGAGGGGGCCTGGCAACCCTACTTCTGGCAGTGTGAATTGGGACATCCATGGCTACCATGATAGAAGATCATAGCTATTTTTCAAAATTTCTGCCTTATCATTCGCATCAACTTCAATGGAATTAGTGAAGGAGTTAAGGTGTTGTTTCATTGCAGATTGCTATAAATGTAAAAAGCAGTTTTAAGGAAGATCTGAATAAGCCTGTCTGGACCAATCCAGGTCTTACTAAGCAGTTTCAGAAATTCAAATCCAATATTTCCTCCTTTCCTATGACTCTGCATTACCTTATCAATGCCATGTTTCCCTACCACTGTTCGCATTTTTAATTTAATTAAATGTCTGTATTAAAATCACTTTCATGAAATCGCTTAGCATCTCCACTATACTGTTTCTATAAGGCAGCTATTTTAGCTAAGCATATCATTAGCACATATCTGCATGGATTTCAAAAAGGCAGTGGAAATATGGTCGTAAACCTTGGCAATAGCAGTAGGGTCATCAACATGCCAGTATTCAGCCTACGGAGCCATATTTTGACAAATAATCAACACTTGTCTGAAATGACAGCAAATTGTAAATTGTGTTAAGCTCTACCCGTGACCCATTATATTCTGCCAATTGCCACCCATCCCTGGCTTTGCAATAAAGTCATGGAAAACACCTGTCACATTTTCTGGCAGTCTGATCATACTGGACATACTTTTGCACAAAATAAAACAAAAATATAGTGACACCTTAAATACTAATAATATTTATTTTTGTATGAGCTTTTGCTCATCAAACATATATGTGATGAAAAACTGTACTGGGGAATTTTTATTGTACAGGTTGTGGCGGAGGGGGGTGGGGAGTCAAGGCTTGCTGTGAATTACACTGGGAACCCTTCAAGAGTAACCTCAATGTAAGGAGGAAAGAGAAGAGTAGATGAAGAAAGAGTAGGTGGACAGAAGTTCTTGTGGAGCAAAGAATGAAGAGAAATTTAGGAAAACAGGACGGGGTCTAATGCAAGGGAGAGTTATGACAGAAACTGTGCTATTATTCTGGGTGAATCACATAAATTGTGACTGCTTTAAGTAATTCAGCATCACAAGTTATTGATAGCCATACCACAGTGACTGAAAAGAGATATCCAATGAATAGCTTGTTGTAATGGAAACTCTTAGGAAGAAACTTGACATTATGAACTTGATCAAATTGACTAAAGATGAAGTAAACTAAATCCAAGGATGGGCGGTTTATAAATCGAAATAATAAATAAAATAAAATATTCATTTTAAAACTTCATTGCCACTCTGAAACAACGGCCTGAACAGCAAACAGTTCTTCAAATGAGTGCAAAATCTGTCTTAGATGAAGGAATTCTATTATTTCGGGTTCAGCCGATCAAATCTAAGACACATCTAGAAACTGCTAAGCACTAGTCCATTTCCACGTTTTATGTCTAAAATCTGTTTGACAGTTATGAAACAGATCCTCCCACTAAAATTCATAAGCACTTGAGAAGATCCAGCAAGTAAGTTTAAAATTAACTGAAGTGCGGGCAACTCCTAACCATGGAAGAAAATACACAAAACAAGGATGACGTTTCTTTGCTTCTACTTTACCAATCACCTTTCAAAATCTTGTTATGCAATTTGTCTTATTTAATTAATTAATTTAACTTCATTTAGACCCTTTCTCTCCAATGGGGACCCAAAGCAACTTACATCATTCTCCTGTCCTCCATTTTAACCTGTCAACAAACCTGTGAGATAGGTTAGGCTTAGAGTGTGTGACAGGCCCAAGGTCACCCAGCAAGCTTTCATGACAAAGTGGGTGTTCAAGCCTGGGTGTCCCAGATCCTAGCCTGAAAGTCTTATCTACAGCACCACACTGGCTCTCTTTTATTAGCTATTGCATTTCAGAACTTGGTGTTGACACTGGTGGCAGATGATATTGGTATCGTTCTGACACTGGTTACCATATAAAGCCAAACAGTAAATACATAAGATCTGAATCAGAAGAAACAGTGGAAGGTGATATTCATCCAGTGTAGAAGCAGATTAGAGAAGACTTGTTCATCCATGAGATGAATTGATGCAATACTATACGTATTACTGTGGGCGATGGTGCAGCTAGCATTCTAAAGATTTTCTCCTGATAAATAGGTGAGTAGATAAACACATTAGTGATTCTTCACAGAATGAAGTTGGTGGTCTCAGATTCGATGTCAAGTTTCCAATGGAAATTTCTTTAACTGTTCAGGATATTGTGCTACAATAGGATGGTAGATACAGGTACAGGGCAACCGCAGCCACAAAAACTTCACCAATAGAAAGAGTAGCAAATTTCTTCCACCCAGAAGTGCATTTCCAGATACTTTTATGGCAGACTTGTGCATGGCACAGGAGATATCTGAAAGAGTAAGGTTACCATTTGTTCTTTCATGACATAAAAGATCTATAAACCTGGATTTCAAAAATACTGTTATACAATTTTTATTTAAGTGTTGTTTACATTTGGAAAACAACCCACAGGCTGCTGCACTATTGAGATAGCCGTCTTCTTGAATCTACTGGAATTTGGTCCTTGCTGTATAACTTCATCCTTCTTTGGAAGTTTATTCTTTGAAATTTTTGTTGATTTAATGTTCAGAGTTGGCTATGGAAGTATTTCCTGGAGGTCTTTAATTTTTGTACATATTTTCTTTTTTTTAAGCATTGCTCACAAACATTCTAATCTTCAGCTGAAAACTGAATAGATGTTAGATAAGACTGCAATTTCGTGAGTTCAGAATTCCTTGGGCCCGCTTCTCGCCAACCTGTGCATTGTGAAAAACAAGAACCTAAGAAGAGATGTGATGGATCAGAACCATCGAGCTAGTATCTCATTTTCATCTCATTTTCATCAGCAGCAAACCAGATGTATCTGGGAAATTTATAAATAGGGTATGATGTTCATATAAGACTATAACAGAAGTTCAGTTGCATGTTGAAGGCTACCAAATTTATTACTACAGAAGATTTCATAACTTAGAGTTCATTTCACAATCAGTGTATCTGAAGAAGTAAGTTCTGACTAATTAAAGCTTCTACTGGAATAATTTTGTTACTTTTTAAGGTGTTAATGGACTCCTGTTTTATTCTGCAGCTACAGACTAATATGGCTACCAATCTGGAATGAATGTAAAATTGTAGAACCTTTCTGAGTTACATGCAAGTTTTTATCTGTGGTAAGATTAAAGTTGATTACAAGTGCAAATTCTTCTAAGGGGCACAAGGCACATCACAAAACTTTGAGTTCATATGTCACATTGACCAATAGGACATTGATTGTAGAAAAAAGGAAAAACAAATGGAAAAGTCTTTCTTGAATCCATTCGTTATCTTAACATTTAAATCTACCAGATTAGCATTATTTGGTTATGTATATTTGGTGATATATAACTTTCATTCTTGGGGACAAAGATACTGTGTTACAAATGAATACTGAAACTTTTCAAGAAATGAAAAATATTAGGCATCAGGTTTATACTTTTTTGGAAGGGGGGAGGAATGTACTGGATCCACAGACCTGCACGGGGCATGGAACTTCTGGGCATGGAGCAGGGGTCCCTGGGGCAGTCGGTGGGGGGTGGTTGTGAATTTCCTGCATTGTGCAGGGGGTTGGACTAGACGACTCTAGAGGTCCCCTCCAACCCTATGATTCTATGATTCTATTTTCCTTGTGCCCAAGGAGTCTTGATGTTTGTGTTTCTTGCACAGTCATTTATTCCCCCTCAATGCCTGACCCAGGCTATATTTGAAACTGAGAAAACTTGTGATATGTCCTTGGGATGTTGAAAAGAAAAGATATCCCCAAGCCCTTGCAATAGTTCTTTGGGTCACAGCTAACGTTTTTACAATGGAGTGTTTATTTTGTTAAGAGCATTTTTCATTTGAAACTGACTGCATTTTTTTTCAGCACCTTTAGATTGTTTCAGTGCCCTTGTAAATCGAGTTACACATTTCTAAAGCCACTGAAGTAGATGAACTTCGAAAGGTGTAACTCTGCTTAGGATGCTGTCCTTTGTTTCCATAGTATAGCAGTTCAGCTCTCTTTCGTTCCTTTTGATAAAATTCAAGCACACATATTCTTTAACACATTCATTGTCATTTGTACTGAGCCAAATTGTATAGTTTTACTTCCAGATGTGGTACAGATTTACTAGTTGGCTAATAATAAGAGGAAAATAAAATCAAGCCCACATCTAGTACAGGGAACTATTTGTGCGAGGCTGATATTAATCTTGACAACATGGAGGAATGCTAATAACCAATCCAACATTTAAAAACATTAATCTGCACTCTGCAGCCACCCTCAGTTTACAACGTTAGCTGCTGCATGTTCTAACCACACCACTGATGATGCGCTTTGCCTGTCCCAACACTTCCTACTACACACCGGCCATTTATTACCCACATCCTCCCTGTCCAATTATGTATGTGTTAACCCTAAATCAAATAACTGTTTCTTATTTGGGTGTAGCTTAGCTTAAAAAATGTAACACATAGTATAGAGAGGAAGATGAAATGCTTTCCTTTCAGTGGGCTTTTTCTTTTTCCTGAAACATTTACCCTTTGAAAGCACATGAAGTATGGGGGAGTCCCCACATCAAGGAAAACGTTACCATAGCTGAATACAAATTAGCTCACCCAGTGTGGTTAGTACACACCCACTGTCCCCAGATGTTCCACTCTGTTACCTTTCCAATGAACATTTTTGAATTTTGTCATTCTAACTAGTGAAACATTACAGGCCCTAATAAAGTATACAATATTGAACCTTCCTAGAACTGTATTACTACAGAATTTTAGAGCAGTAGTAGTTACATAAATGAATATTCCCTTTCAAGAAAAATTCTCAGCCTAACAAAAGCTCGCACATGCAATTCAAGTCTGTTACATCTTCATGTCTAATTCTTAGTGTGTCCCTATCTGTGGATACTTAAATCCGGAGACTGGACCATTAATAGAAAAGACAAATCTTTCTGCAAATCTGAAAAATGCCCCAGGTTTGCCCAAAAATTTGAAATAAAAAAGGGGAGAGGGAATCTTTTAAGAAATAAATGCCCTCAGTGGCCATTGCTAGGCAACCACAACACTATTTCCAGCCTTCAAACCCCTATCAGTAAAGGTCAGGGGCTAGGGCAGGACCCTTTCTAGAGCTGTTTTGGCCTTTGAGGGAGGGCTCATTGGGATCAGATCTGGCAGCAACCACTGCATGACTTGATACCACAAGACTTGCATGACTCACCCAGAACTAGCTGCTTGCTACTGTTCACCAGCAGTTGCCTCACAAAACCCAGTGTCGTATACTAGTTAGTGTAATCATTTTAGATAATTTTTTAACCTTGCCTTGGATCTTTATTACAGCTCCTCCTTACATTACCTTAAACTTTTACTTCAGGAGGGCCCTGGTCACAACCAACATTTCTTTTTTCTCTACACACAGAGAGCTTCAGGTGTTTTCTACTTTAACCAGACTTATACTTCGAGAACACTTTACATTTTGGTTCTGAATCTACTGCTATTACCACCTGTGGAGTTTTTCTGTGTTTGTGTGACCTATATATTGCTGCTTCCCTACCTGCTGTCATGCAAGTAGGGCTGCCAGGTCCCCTGGTCATGAAAAAGGGGGACAGGAGGTGTGGGGGGTTCCAGCCCAGAGACTTACCTGCTGTGCATTATGAGCACACTCCAAGGCACTTCTGCATCGTGCCAGGAATAACATTATTCCCAGTGCAACGTGGAAGCGACGGGTCGTGTGCAGGGAAAATTTAGTAAAAATTGGCCCCAAATACTAGATTGGGAGCTGATTTTTACTAAATAAGCATCACACCACCTGTCAATCTAGGAATGATGTCATTCCCAGCTTGACACAGAAGTGCTCAGGAGTGCACCAAGGCATCTTGTGGGGTTCCCTGGGCCCATGCATTCCCCCCCTCACCAGCTAGGTGAGAGGTGGCACAAGGTGGAGGCTGGGAACAGGGAATCTCCATCCGGAGGAATGGGAATCCTACACCAAAGGTTTCAACTTAGACCTCTTCTGTTTAACAGGTATTATAGGAAAGCTTTGTTATAGAATGACAGAATGGTCAACACATGGGAGTGGCTATGAGGTAAAAAATGGATCCTTCTTTGCTTAATCAGAAGTAGAATTTATTTATAAATACATATGTGTGATGGTTGCAGAATACTGATAAGCTTATTGGTTTCAGAATAGTTTTTTACACTTGGTAATTTCAAAAATAGTTATATTTTACAGACCCAGTCACAAAGACTAATTTTCCACATACAGTGACACTAACAGAATGAACACGTTTCTCTCAGCACTCTGACTAAAACTGCAGTTCACTCCCCCCCCCAGGGTACAACTACCATCCAATCAGAGCACATTCCATTCACCCATTCACCCCCCTCCTTCTTTCTTTAGAGACCTGCATTTAAACCCACAGTAAAAAATATTTTAAAACTCTACATTAACCAGCAGAAATAGGGTTTCCTGGTCCCCCCGGGGTCCAAACTGGGGGGACAAGGGGTATCTTGAGGGGGTGCAGGAGGGGTACTCAAGGAAGGCTCCTTACAGAGCCTTCAACGTTGAGCTAAACTACAAGTGACGCCTGACACAGGTTGGACACTTGTCAGCTTCCCTCAAGTTTTGATGGGAAATGTAGGCAGCTTGGTGGAATGTTGGACAAGTGACAGCTGAAAAGTCCATTGGACAGCAGTCGGGGAGCCAAGCTGCAAGACCAGGACGCCTACAATGCCCATCAAAACATGAGGAAAGCTGACAAGTGTCCAGCCTGTGTCAGGTGTCACTTGTAGCTTGGCTCTTAGGCTTACTACAGAACCATTGTGATGTCATTCCTAGCATGACAATGAAGGGTCTGGAGCGCACTCCAGAGCTCACAGGCTCTTCCAGTACCATTGACGGCATAGCCGCATATCTAGCCAAAGGAGATATAAAAAGATCCCATATACAGAGAGATTTTGCCATTGCACTATGAGTGAAGTGGAATTGTTGGAATATGTCTTTTTTCGCTGCCCTTTTTACAAGGAACTATAAGATAAGATTATTTCTCCCCTACTCGTTAGACCAACAGTTTTTGTGGATAACTTTTTGTGGAGAAACTTTTAATAGATGAAAATTCAACTATTACCAGGCTTATAGTTAAATTTTGTGTCTATGTGATAAAATTCATAGCAAGCAATAAAGTAGAGATCTACTTTTCCTCCTTTTTAATATGATATTAACAATTTTAACGTTTTAATGTGTATTTTAAATCTTAAGATGTATTTACTATATTCCATATGTTATGGGAACATTGTAATTATTTGTTGATAATTTTAATGGTCATTGACCATAAATGAATAAAATCAATCACGCTCCAATGCCTATTCTCACACCTCCTGCCCCCACCAGTCAGGTAAGAGGTGGCCGGGGGCAGAGGCTGGGAGCGGGAAATCCCCCACTGGAGGGAAGAAAGCCTGAGAAGTCAGATATGATGTCTTGCATTCCAGGGAAGATAGCTAGAATATGAAAGACATAAACATGCATCTGGAACCTTCATTTGTATCTGTTGGGAGAGTAGCTTAAGGGCATTTTGAGAATAAAAGTAATGGCTGGGAAGGGGTTAAGTTCCTTTTCTCCCTTATTGCTCCACCATAGGGTTGCTGGGTCCCCCAGGGTCCAAACCAGGTGTCGGAGGGGTGCGGAGGGGGGGGTACTTAACATTCCTTGTTCATGACCAGTGAACAGGATATGAGTGGAAGTGGTGGATGTTTGAGTACCTCTGATGCTTTCCATTTGTGTGCTTAGATCAGCTGATAAACATCTACTGGTGGTCCCTGGCCCCAGGGAGGCTCAACTGCCCTTGATCAGAGTCAAGGTCTTTTTGGTTCTGGCTCCAACCTGTTGAAGCTCTCTGCCTGTATATACTCGGGCCCACCAAGATCTTTTATCCTTTTGGCAGGCCTGTAAGACAGAGATGTTCCACAAGGCATATGGCTGAGGCTAGTCATCTAGTGAGCCTCCATACCGGTCTCCTGTCAGCAAGGGGGGGGGGCTGTATAGTCATCTCGGCCCCCCACATGAGTCATAGTGTGATCAAGACAGCTTTTCCTTCCTCCTCCCTTCCCCCTGTGTATCATTGGCAGGGGTGGATGGCATGAGCTGCTATCTTGAGAACTGTATTTTATTGTAATTTATTATTGTGGTGATGATATAGTTTATTCTGCTTTTAATTGTATTACTGGCTGATTCTGCACACGTGGGATAATGCACTTCCAATCCTCTTTAGAGATCATTTGGAACTGAATTTTTTGAGTGTGAAACAAAAAATCAACTTCCAAACGATAGCTAAAGTGCCCAACGTGTGCGGAATCAGCCTATATCCTGTTGTAACCTGCCCTGAGCCCACTTGCGGGGAGGGTGGGCTAGAAGTCAAATGAATGAATGAATGAACGAACAAATGAATATTTTACCCAGAAAAACAGTGATTCAAATACATGTTCACTGTTCTCAGTTTATGTAATAGGCATACTTTATGCTCAGATATCTCTAATACTGTTATGAAATATAGTGTGAGAAATTACCCAAGATCCTATTGTGTCATGTGCAAACAAATTGTTAGTTTCACAACGTTTAAAAGACTGAATGATTGACAGGCAATAATGGAGTGAGAAACTCTTCCTTATAAAATATAAAGAGAAAGCTAAAAACATGTTGCTGACCTTCATGAACACAGAAAAAAGGCAACACTAGGTAATGATTCAGAAAGCAAAAACAAAATGAAACCTTGATGTATTTAACTAATGCATTTCACAAGTTTTGTGCCGCTTTTACAATTAATAAGACTCAGCAGGTAGAAACACAATTCATAAACTAAATGAATCAAATTCAAGGTTTTGGTATTAACCTATAAAACCCCATGTGGATTGGGACCTGCCTCTCCCTGTATGTGCCCCAGAGGACACTTCGATCCAGTGAAAAACAACTATTAATGATCCCTGGCCCCAAGGAGGCCTGCCTAACGTTGACCAGAGCCAGGGCCTTTTTGGTCCTGGCTCCAGCCTGGTGGAACACTCAGTCTAATGAGACCAGGGCCCGGCAGGATCTGTTATTGTTCCGCCAGGCCTGTAAGATGGAGCTGTTCCACCAGGCATATGGCTGATGCTGGGGCGGGCCTCTGCTGGTTGAATAGGGTAGAACGGAGCCCTCCCTATCAGAACATCCACCTCCAAATAAACTTGTAAATGCTTAATTATCTTTAGTGACAGTGGATATGGTTTAACTGAATTATTTTAGTTCTGCGCTGTATTTGTATTTTTAAATCCTTATATTGTATTTATTGTGTTTTAACTGCAAATTTTAATGTGCATAAATGTAATCTGTCCTGAGCCTGCCAATGTGAGGAAGGCGGAATAGAAACCGAAACAAACAAACAAACAAAGGTTTACTTCTGCATTTAAAAATTGCTTTGGGTTATTTTATCTGTGATACTCAGGGAGGTATAACAGAAAATCAGTTGATAGCTGGTTTATTTTTAGTTTTCCTATAGGATGATTTTTGTTTGTTTCTGAATTCACACCATCACAAAACCTTGTTGGGATCCTTCTGCCCTATGTACACACAATGTTATTAACATTTTTCTAGCTAGGCTTCTTGTACTTTGAAAGCCATGTGAAGCCATGTGACAAGCAGAAATCCAGCAGATGATGCTAGCCTTAGCAAAAAGACCTGTTTGAGGCTTCTGTGAGTTAATAGCTTGAGGCATTCTTTTCTTTCTGGGTTAGGAAATATTTTGCCAATAGCTTACGTATTCCTGTAAAGAGGAAAAATTCTCACTTTCAGACAACCTACAGATAACAATAGTGGAAAGAGATATCACAAGTCAAATTGGAACAATAAAAACTGGAGGAAAAAGCATCTGGGTCGAGCTACATTTGTTATGATGAAGTCCCATTTAAAGTTTGAAGCCAATGGATCAAGCGACTGAGTTCCATTGAAACCAGTTGTCAAAGATCTTAGTTGCCATTACTTTCAGTGGTACTTACAGCACAATCCAGTACTTTCATTTATTATGACTAGAGGACTGAAGCATACAGACTAAGTTCCTTGCACTGGTGTCACATCTCAAAGGTCAGAGATTTGGACAGCCAAATGGCTAGAAAGTAATTTCTTCCTCTTGAGACAGGAAGAGCAGAATGACCCCATGGGGGAGGGTGGGGGAAACGTATTCTCAAAGGGGAGATTATAAATTCTCAAGCTGAGTAATTAACTCTTTATCATTCAATTTTTGGCCAGAAATGCTGCATCTTCAAGAATTACTAGCTTATTGTAGTTAACATCATTTAGGATACGTACTGGGTATAGGATAAGAGGACTTTGAGTTTTCATCTTTTCTTTGTATCATTGCTCAGCCTGATGCTTGAACAGACCATGTGTATTCTTTTCATTTTTGTTCATTACACTTTCTTATATTTTGAATGTTCTGCACCTGATATCTGTGAACATACTATGCCTATTTAGTCTTGATATCTAAAGAGATGTAAAGGGGAGGGGCAGCTGTTAATCTTGTATCTCTTGAGCACAGTAGCTCAGAAGTTTGTAAGTGTGATTGATCATCCCTACACTAGCTTGTAGGAGCAAAGAGGGAGACGCGGCAACTAAGCAGAGTCATTAAATGGCAATGTTGGGATAGGGTGCTGGATGTGCAAATCTACCCAGCAGGGGATACCCTCAGCTTTGCTGGTGGCAGCAGTTAAAACCCAGTGTGAAGTTTGATAACCCCCAGGAGTAAGAGAAAGGGGAGGGTGCCATGTGGAGACTTGGGATAGCTGTGGGGCTTTTCTGACCTCCCAAGACCTGAGGGAATGGCGCTTGCAAGTCCATTCCTTCACAAAGGTATTTAATCCACCCTCTTCTTAGGTCTCACAGTCCAATGCAGAAAAATCTACTGAAAGATTCAACTCATATGTTGATCCCATACCATCACATACAAAATTTACTTCTGACTCAGCCTTCAAGTTGAAAGATTGCTATAATCTTATTTATTCTGGAGTTATCTCATTACCTTGTATGGGATTTCTAAGAAGTAAAAATATTCAAGGCTGAGGAAGTAGAAAGTACATATCCGACTACCATTAAAATTACCACATATATTTTAACATTCTTTTAATAATTTGTATGTACGAACCTATTTTGAGAGAAAACAAATCTATAACATATATAAATAACATCCATTCCCCACTCCGTCCCATTTATCTTCAGGTGGCTTTAGTTCACATAGTTCTATTTTTGTCACATATTTTCTTATCTGATTCCCTCTCTTGCAGACAGCTCTGGTGTGGCTTATTTCATCCTCAGCCTTGAAACAGCCTGTGGTGCATCCTTTATAAAGGAGCCTTCCCTGAACCCAAGAATCTCAACAACCATCAACCAGTCTCAAATTTTCCATTCCCAAGCGATTGAATGGGTAGTGGCTGGACAATTTTAGCCTTTCCTAGATGAGGCAAATTGTTTAGATCCTTTCCAATCTGTTTGTAGGCCTGGTTATGAGACCAAAGCAGTCTTGGTTACCCTGGTGGATGACCTGTGCCAGGAGATGGACAAAAGGAGTATGACTCTGTTGATTCTTTTGGACCTCTCAGCACCTTTCAAGACCATAGATCATGGTATCTTTCTGGACCACCTTTCCAAGATGGGAATGGGAGGCACCATTCTGTAGTAGTTGTGGTCCTACCTAGAGGGTGGGTTTCAGAAAGTTATGCTGGGGGACTACTGCTCAGCCCCTTAGCGTTTAGCCTGTGGGGTTTTGCAAGATTCTATCTTATGCTCTATGCTCTTTAACATCTACATGAAACCACTGGGGGAGGTTATTCAGAGATTTGGCCTGAATTGTCACCACTGTACTGATGACACTCAGCTCTATCTACATTTTCAGCTGATCCAAGAGAGGCTGTAAAAACCCTGAACTGGTTCCTGGAGGCAGTTTTGGAGTTGTTGCAGTCTAATAAACTGAAGCTTAATCTCAAAAAGTTGGAAATACTACTGGTGAGCAGAATGTTTGACCTAGGATTTAAGATGTCACCCATTCTGAGTGAGATTGCACTCACCTTGAAGGAACAAGGTGAATGCTCTTGGACGCAGGCCTACTGCTGGATAAGCAGGTGGCTGCTGTGGCTAGGGTTTCTTTTACCAGCTTTATCTGGTTAGCCAGTTGTAGCCTTTCCTGGACAGAAAAGATCTGGCTACTGTGGTGTGTGACTTGGTTACATCTCTATTACATTACTGTGATGCACTGTACATGGGGCTGCCATTGAGAAGTATTCAGAAACTTCAATTGGTTAAGAAAGCTGCAGACAGAGTACTGACTAGAGTGGATCATTAGAATCACATAATCATAGAGTTGTAAGGAGTCTTGTAGACCTAATGCAGAAACAGCCTACAGCATCCCCAACAAGTATTCATCCAGCCACTCCTTGAAGACTGCCAATGAGGGGGAACCCACCACATCCCTAGGCAATCAACCCACTATTTCCAATTAGCAGATTATGGACTGCAACAAAATCACTAATCACAGTTCTTGGAGTCCAAATTCTATAACTGAGAATCTAAGAATGAGTTAATAATCCCCATTAAACATGCGGTAACTGCAATTATAATTTAATAATCTGAAATCATTTTTGCTATTATCTCTCTTTTCACCATATAGGAGTTGCCATCATTGACTCTTTGCACTTCTGCAGAGCATAGAGAAGATAAGGCTGGGATACAGGTAGTGATGAATGCTAGCAGTAGGATGTATGAATTCAGACAGTTTCACTGTCCCAGGTAGGTATGAATACTGTTACAGTTATAGGCTGTTTGTGGTATCTAAGTGCATTGTATTTTGATATCACTTTAAGCCATTCTACCCAACTACTAGAAGTTACATTAGAAGTGCAAAATATTACACACACTTAACTCAAATACTTTCACATAGTAACACAGATGAGTATATTTTGACCACAAGATAATTATTACTGCATTTTACATCAGGCAGGACTTCCTTCCTGTTTTACTAGAATGCTGCTGGCCATCTACTGAAGTTTAAGGGTTTATATAACCTGTATTTATTAGTTTCAGTGGGGGATTGAGGTTGAAGAGAGGGGAGAGAATAACCCGAAGACCAGCACCCTGGTTTGCAAGACCTTTTTAAGTTTAATGCATTTGGTACATTCAGAAATAATCACATACACAATTCTCTGAAGGTTTTCAGAGATTTTTCATGATTGGTAGAACCTTCCTCAATACAAGGAGTCTTCTAGTTCTCTAAGTTCAGGGGACAACAGTTGCAATCTTGGTCTTTAGATGGCTATCACCTTGAGTAGTTATCTGAGTCTTCTTAAGGGGTCCCCAACATGATGACCATTGGTACAATTGTGATCGTTGACACCTTTTCTGGAGCCCACCAAGTGTTTTTAGAAAGTGGATGGGACCAGATGGGGCTTTTACAAAGCATGGCTTCTGATTGGTCATTGGAATATTGATTGGCTGTGCAGATTTTTAAAAACATTACTTTGGCAGAAACGGCTTCCACAGCGCAAGGATCTTCACTGTGTGATTGAAGGTAAGCTGCCTGCAGCAACCATTTTGTGGTTGGCCCTATCTCCTGCAGCACCCATTTTGTGGCAGCCATATTGTTGCTATGCCCACCACACTGTGTTGGAATTTCAAACGTGTCTACAAGCTCAAAAAAGTGGGCGATTCCTGTTCTATTTCATTCATCTCTTTCCTGGAATCTTCACCTGCAGTGTTCTGTGGCTAGTATTAGAACTATGTTGGATGCTGACAAGAAATTTTGTAAGACCCATGGCAGGCAATCTATTCCCATGGTACTCCAGATGTTTAAAGTCCCGGCTCCCTGTACAGATACAATTTCTTAGCCCCAAGCTGTAAATCATTCCTGCACACAATTTTTGGGGTGCCTTGTTGTGTGTCCTTCAAATCAAAGGCTGAATCCACACACCTGTGGAGCATCCCGGCGTTGCACTAAATGTTCGCTAAACACCCAGAAGTGTAGCGTCTTTCTAGCACGATTTCTGAATCGTGCTAGTGAGGAATATGGATTTGAAGAAAGAGATTTTATATACCATTTCTGTGCCTTTCAGTATTATATGCACTTTTTCTATGCCCAGGAGCAATTGTAGTATTTGTAATGCAACCTGCAAGAAAATGACATTTGAAACAAAGGACCAAAGAAGAATGTATTTTAAACATGTTAAACACTGTGAGAACTGAGAACTAACAGTATAATGCTTGCAACATGATGTAGAGATGCACCTGTAGAGATGTCACACATGTGTGTGACACATATATTATATTATTCTGTATGATTCTAATACAAAAAGCTCTTTGTAAGAATTGTTAATGCAAAATGTTGCAAACTAGGTCAGCCAGGATTAGCAACATCTCTCTCAAGGCTGGGAAAGAGAGAGGCGGCAGAACTGGGGGCCACATTCCTTTCCACCCACAGAACCAAGCTCCTTGCAGGCTTCAAGGCTGCAAAAAGAAGCGGCTTCAGCGACTTTTGGGCACCGTTGAAAAAGTAACATTAGCAAAAGGGGGGGCAGGAATGAGCCCAGAAGAAAGGAAGATGTTCTTCCTTCTTTCAGAGAAACAAGCCCAAGGACAGATAAAGGAATTGCAATCTTGCAAGTTCTCCAATTATGGGGGCTGACCTAGGTTGCTTCATCCAATTAGAGTACCCCTAGACAGATGGTGTCAAGAAAGGAGACCCCCTGCAAGATTCTGTGAGCCAATAAGATAACTAATATTATAATTAGCCAAAAGGTATTAATTGCTTTGCGCTGCTATTGTAGCTTTGATGAGCACTGAGCACAAGGAGACCCTTTACTTTCCGTGTAAGGATTGCTCATCCATTGTTTAATAAACAATCTATTTTGCTTCAATTCAACAGGACTCCGTAGAGTGTCTTTCTCATTGTGATTGGCTAAGAGGGACACCAAAAGGCACCAAATTCTGTGTCTTTAACACTAGAAAGACGCTACACTTCCGGGTGTTTAGCAATCATTTAGCGCAACGTCGGGACACTCTGCGGGTGTGTGGATTCAACCAAAGTCAGCTACTGGCCTAGACTGCTGCTATAAAATTTAAAGTTGCTTCTTTCGAATTCTCACTCTCCATTACTTGAATTCCTTCAATCTGAATCTTCTGTGAGCAACTGGACCCAACAAGTTGATGCAAAAATTACAGTTCTGGGATTCTCTATTCCTCCGTTTTTTTGTACTTGGATTCAACAGAGCAACAAGGTGCAGCAGACTTGAGATGCTAGCATTGTCAGACTAAGTGTCGTTTAGGTGCAGCTCACCTTTTGCTTTAAAACTTTTTTTTTTTAACTTTCGGTCCCATTTGTCTGAACTTTGTTACTGTGCCAGATTATCATGTTACTTTTCTCTTGCTAGAGTTAATGATTTACCAATTGCAGAACTTTTTGAAGATTTTCAAATGTCCCACAAATGAAATATTTTTTCCTGTGGTTTTTAAATCCCTGGAACTATCAGACATTCTTTTTCTTTCTTGTAGTCTTTATGAGGAGTTGAGGACATTCCTGCTTTCCCTTTTCTTAGCATCTTTTCCAAATAGATTGCCAACTCCTTTACCTTCACTCTGGCAATGACAGAAATACTACACTTGCAGTTGCAAAATACATTTCTGCGGCTCTGAGATTTCAAAGTATTTATTTAAATACAGTTTGGTTGTTATTTTGCAATTTCATTTTCTCTATTTTATTCTAATCTACCTGCACTCCTTGTAATTATCTGATTTTGCCAATGAACTTGTTAGTTTTAAAGATCCTCAGGGATCTTAGTGTTGTTCTATTTTATATTTTTTGTGTTTATATATAGAAAGTTGTTCTCTCTAAAGGCCTGTGAGCTATATAGACATACTGCTAATAAATGGACAGGGAGGCTCCCAGGGATTCAATGAGCCTTCCACCGGTGGAATACTCTCTCTGCTTTCACCAGAGTTTTGGTGCTTTGACCAAGAAGGTCTTCTCCCGGGTTGCCTCGTGCCAGATCTCAGAAGGTGGGGACACTCAGAGCATAGTCTCCAAAGATAACCACAGTTATCAAGTGTGTTCTGCTAGTGTCAGGCTCAGTGAATCAACAAGCTCAAGTCAATACCCACAAACTATCCATGGCCAGTACTGACTCACTTGTTACTCCAAATCCTTTCGGAGGATGAGCACAAATAGCACAGTTCAAAACCATTCTGTACTTTCCTTCAGCTAACCCTTCACTCCCTGCATAGTGCAACAGTTGCTAGGGCCTTGTTCACGTAACGTTGAACGTCAGTTTGGAGGTTTGGTTGCTTGCTTTCCTTTGGTTTTAACAGGGAAAGAATGCACATATCACAATGAATAGTTTTTTAAGCTTCAGAACAACTGAAGGGTAGAAAAAGCAAGGAAGTGGAAAACAGAGGAAAGTGCCAGCTATTGTGCAAGCTCCCACTCCAATTGCTGAACCAATAAAGCATGGAAGGACATCAGGCATTTCTCTGCTGAACTTTTGGCCTATTAAAAATTACAGTAAATTGTGTAATTTGTAAAATGGACTGGACAAGCATTCTCTTCTGGCATGTTTCAGCAGGATTCTTGAGGCCCCACATCTCACAATCCAGGTTTATCACAGAAAAGCAGAATAGTAAGCAAATCAGTTTCCATTTGGAAAAGATTTGTTAATCCATTTTGTTTACTCCAAGTAAATCCTTAGCTGGAAACGATGTTCTGCTGCCCTTTTCACACTTCTTAGCTATCTGATTTTGATAGCACAAAATGTTCCCTATAAGTTTGCCAGCATGGGAATAGCCACTGGCTGGAGACTTACCAGTTATGGTGGGAGGGGGCTTTCCAGCAACGTAGTGATATCACCACCAATGGCCCAATGGTATCACTTCCGGTGCAACCAGAAGTGATATCGAGTAACCAACAATGCTCTAGAATGTGGCCAACACTTTATGGTTAAATCATAGTTCGGGCTGAATGCTAGAATGTTACTGGTAATGCAATGGCATTACTTCTGGTCGTGATGGAAGAGTTGTCATTGCATCTCTAGTGCCACCATTTGACACCCATTCCCTCCCCTTTTTCTCCCAGCTGAGTAGCAGCAGGAAGCGCTGGCAGTGGGCAGGTCATCCACCAGGACAAGGAACCTGAAAACCCTAGTTCCTTAAAATGTTAATCTGTTACCACAGTTTAAGGTTACAAAGGTAGCTTTCACATCAAAGTTTTGCTCCGGTTTTCAAACATGCATATGAAGTTATCCCCCATTCATCCACTTTTGATACCACCTTTTTAAAAAGTACCTTTGTATGCCATGTGGATTTTGAAGGTCCCACCATAGGACCTTTTATCAACAATTGCTGGATAGTTTTAGTGCAGTCACATTATAACAATGTATTACCATGATCAACTGGCTTCATTCTCCTTCTCTGGTCTTTCAAATGCCTCCCTCCCCTGCCTGCACTAGAGAGCTCAGGAGGTCTTGTCGTTTGCCTTGCTGCAGATAAAGGAGTGGATGAAAAAGACTGGGGAGTGGGGGTGGCAGGACGGCTGTAGCAGCTACTATTCTTGTTTGGTACATTTAAAGGTAAATGTTTGTCCCTCAGGTTTCAACCTGACCATTCTACTAGGATTACACCCGAACAGCTTTGATATTCCACTTTAATGGCTCAGATGTTCATGCATGGAGTGAAGATCAAAACATGGGAAGCCTGACCACTTTCAGAGAAGCAGTTCAGTTAGTGTCCTTACTGCTTTAGAAGCAGTCATTTAATCTTGATAACACAAAGTTAGCTAGAGAAAGGCAAAGAATCAGACTTGCATAGAATGTGCATGGATCCAGACAGTGAATTTGGAGTTTTGTTCTTCTGGATTGCGGTCACAGAATAAGCGGCTCAGCTTGCATTTCATAGAACACTTTATGATTTACATGCATTTGCAAAAGATGGTGGCTCTGTCTCACAGATGTACTTTAGTGTGTAGATGCTGCATGGTTATTGAAAGCAAAAAAATGATAAACTATCCAGTGATGATTCAAAGATCAGTTAAGGTGTTATATTATAACTGTACACAGCATCTCAATCAAGGGGTTCGACATTTAATAACGTGGTCAAAAATGTCCAGCTTCCCTTTTTCTATATCAAACTTGGCTGAAACAAAAACATTCCTAAGGTAAGTTTTAAATAAATTAGTTTTCTTAAGAAAGCTATGATTGCAGAAGTGTGCAAATTTAACATAGATTCATCTGAAATCTGGTGCTGAAGGAGAATTTTGCGGATACCATGGATGGCCAAAAAGACAAATAAGTGGGTACTAGATCAAATCAAGCCTGAATTCTCCCTAGAAGCTAAAATGACAAAACTGAGACTTTTGTACTTTGGTCACATCATGAGAAGAAAAGATTCTCTGAAAAAGTCAATAATGCTAGGAAAAGTGGAGGGCAGGAAAAGAGGAAGACCTAAAACGAGATGGCTTGACTCAATAAAGGAAGCCACACCCTCCAGTTTGCAAGATCTGAGCAAGTCTGTTAATGATAGGACATTTGGGAGGGGTGGGGGTCTTTCCTTCATAGGGTCACCCTAGGTCAGAGGCAACTTGACAGCACATAACACACACAGGCAATCCTGGTTTATTAAAATTGTCTAGAGTTGCATTTTCTAAATTGTAGTTCTCAAAAGAAAATAGTTCTTTTGAAAAATTAGAAATCCAGTCTTCAGAAGTACGACATATTGGTGATGATGATGATACCCAAGGCCCATACTGAGTTTCCCTGATCATCTCTGCATGGGTTCAGCATGCAAAGTCACTTAGGAAATTTTATAGCCCCACTAGTGTCACATTTAAATTGGATCTCAGTCTCAACCTTCATTATTAGGTTTTTATTATAGGTCACTCATCCAAAATACTCAGAGCTCTCTCAGCCCCACCTACCTCACAGGGTGTTTGTTGTGGGGATAATAATGGCATACTTTGTAAACCGTTCTGAGTAGGCATTAAGTTGTCCTGAAGGGCGGTATATAAATTGAATGTTATTATTATTATTAAGATGTATCCTCAAGTATCCTTATGTATCCTTATGCTTCCAAAAGCATTGACTATGAAAATCCAATATAACTTTGCAGGTAACGGGCAGAAATGCTTAAACAGAGGAAGGGCAAATCAAAATTCAGTTTTTATTGTCATGAGTTGGCAGCACAGGGGATAAAAGCATCAGGCAGCTATTAAAGACATTTCAGCCCTGTGGAGAAGAGAAATGGTAAGACGAGGCATAAAAAAAACTCTGGGGAGATGCCTTTTCCTCACATTCAACCTACTCCTGATTCTCTTAGCAAACGATTCCCCAGCATTGGAATCAGTTTGGGCACAGTTCTTCTGCCCATATGCCCTTTGCATTTTTACAGTTGTGGAATTGGTTAATTTTATTCTGTGTGTGCCTTAAATAATCAGGATTTTCAAGTGAAGGTGCTGTCACCATTGGTGGCATCATCAGTGATGTCACAAAAACACACGCCTTTTTATTTTTTGTGCATGCGTATACTATTATGTAGTTATAAGGGCTAAATTTTTCAAAAAAGCTGGAAATGAACACATGGGGAAATCTTTGCATTGGGAAGCCTAAAAGGGGAGCTGCTCCACCTCTCAAACCTATGTCCCTGGTCCACACTGGAGAGCCCCGCCTGGGCTGACCCAGAGCTAGAAGATAGAGGATGGCACTGGTGGGGCAAAACAACCGCTGTTGGGATAGAGCTCACAGCAGTAGTGGCTATGCGCTTTTCAAACTCTGCTGCTTTTTCTAGTACCCATGGCCAAAACCACCCTCCCCTGGGGCCCCAGGGTTTTTGCAATTTTTTTTTAAAAAACCATTATTTTCATAGTGCTATATTGACCAATTATTGTAGCAATACATGTGGCAGAGACTTAATTTTTAAAAGTCAGTCTCTAGCCCCTTCTTTTTTAGATATGTAAGGGAAAGGGCATATCTCCACAGTGGAAGGGACCAGAGACTTACTTTTTTTAAAAAAAAATGAAAGCTGAGAATTCAGAGACTCTTCCACATGTATTGTTACGATGATAGCTCAATATAACACTAGGAAAATGGTGGATTTTAAAAGAAGATAACAAACAAAACCAGGAGGGGGGAAAGGAAGGTGGGGGGAGTGGTTTCATGATGATGAACATCCAGTCATCGAAAAGTGGTTTGGAGGTGGGTAAGAGTGGTTGGGACAAACTAGACCAAAAGAAACATTACACACAAGGGAAAAAATTGACTCAAAGTCTGCTTTGAGAAAAAAGATTGAGGTAAAAGTGCTCTCAAAAGAACTGGAAGAAAACTGAAGAAAAACCCAAAAACCCAATGCAAAAACAAAAGGCAAAAAATGTGTGTGAAAATCAGGGGACTAATAGAAGCAGTATGGGGCCAGAACCAATGGGGAAAACTTGTGCGAAAAACTCCGAGGCTGAAAACTGGGAAGAAAAGAGAAATACCGTCGAAACAGCAAATCACATGTGCATGTATTTGAAAAGTGGTGGGAAATCCAAATATTGTTAAGACAAGTCTGTTCTGTTAGCTTTGGCAAGGTTTGCCCCACTAATGATAAATGTTTTTAATGGTCAATCAGTGTAGCAGATCACTCATTTCTATGCTCAATACTGACCCACCTGCCAAGTGGGACTAGGATGTGAAACTGGTTTGCCCAGTCTGGGGGCATGTTGTGTAAAGGTTTGTTTGTTTTACCAATTGCATATAGTTTCCCATGTAGGGGAGAAAGAAATTTCAGGGGTAGCAGTTCTGGGTGGGAAAACCATTGAAGTGGAAAGAATTAAAAAGGCCCACTCCACTTTGTAGCTATTGTGCTTGTGATATGAGAAGAAAAAAACTTTTTCAGAAACTAATCATGAACCTACACCCAAAGTGTAATTTTACAATGAGCGATGTGAGCAGCAGCCCTGGAAAGAGGCAAGAGAAAACAAAACTCCTCTGAGTTTTTGAAGTTGGCTGTCAGAAGCTGTGGTGTGGTTGTTGTGAATCCCACACCACCTGTTGTGTGCTTGCTTCTGAACACCCTTAATAGTTGTTTCCTTGAACACCTACAAATTAAATAGTGCTCTTGCTGGGGAAAAAAAAACATTGTAATAAAACTGTACTGTAACTTCCTTCCTCTCAAGTAGGTATAAAATGCAAAACAATATTTGTGAAATGGAGAGTCCTTCTCTCCCAAAAGAAGTAGCCTTGAAACACTGCTTCTAAAGTTTAGACAATTTCCGACTGTTAAAAAATATGTATAGTTAATTTTTTTCAGAAAGAAGCTAATATAATCAACCTGTCAATCAAGATTGACTGACCAATCTTGGAATATAAAAATGCTGTCACTACAGCTCTGACTATGGGTCAAACTAGACATGCAGGCTTTAAAAGAGTTGGGTCCAGGTTCCCCAGACCCAACTCGGGATCCCTGCAGGCACACGGTAGCTGTGGGGAATGGCTCTTAAAAAAATAAAGAAACACCCAAATAGGGGTGTGCAGCCCGAAAAGATTCGGGTTTCCCACTTCGGGTTTCCCCAAAGCAAGAAAAAAAATTCGGAAACACCACTTCGGAATTATGGTATTTTATTTGCTTCAGTATGCTCCGTAAATATTCGGAGCATACTGAAATGAGGGGGGCAACCCCTCCAACCCCCACCCACTTACCTGGCCAGAGGGAGAGTGGGAGGGTCATCAGTTGGATGGCAGCAGCACGAGGCTGCAACGGCCTGGAGCCAGCTGGCTCCTCTGCTGCCGCACCGCCTCCTGAGCCGGCAAGATGGTGGGGAAGGCCGGAGCTGCCTCCTCCGGCCCTTCCTGCCCCTCAAATGTCCACCGCGGTGCCATAGCTATTTGAAGGGCAGGAAGGGCTTTCTCCGCCTCCGCTGCCACTCTGCGGCCCCGCAGGGCGGTGGGGAGGGCTGGAGCCACTGCTGTCGTCAACTGCAAGGTAAGTGGGGCCTGGGGGCTGGGGATGGGTTGATGTTTAAAGGGCCCCGCCGCTGCTTGCAAGCAGCGGCGGGGCTCTTTAAACTCAGCCCCGAAGCTTTCCAAAGCATTACAAATGCTTTGGAAAGCATTGATTCGAGATTTCCGATTTTCGGGGCATACTGGCCCCAATTCCAATATCCCGAATCTTTATGGATTGGGTCCGATTTGGGTATTTTACTCAAATCGGAAACCCGAAGCGCACATCCCTAAGCCCAAATGGCCTCATAATGCCATCACAGGGAGAGGGGAGAAGTGCTCCTGCCTTCACCTCCAAGTCATTTTCCAAAATAGGAACCAAGGGGGATACCTTTGTTTTTGCTGCTCCATGTGGAGTATTCTGTGCACATGGAGCAATAAAAACAAGGAAATACTCTCCTCTCATACTATTTTGACATGGGGAAATTGCGTGGGGGTGAAGGCAGGAGTTCTTCCTCCCCCTACAATGGAGTTCTCGGCCTGTTTGGGCTCTCCTTTATTTTGTAATAGCCATTCCAAACAGCTGCTGTGTGGCTATGGGGAACCCAAGTTAAGTCTGGGGAATGTGGACCCAGCTCTTTCAAAACTTGCAAGTCTAGCTTGACCCCGTATGTGAGGATTTTGTCTCACAGGGCACATATTGAAGAGGATCATGCAAACATTATACTGAGGAACATGAACATCAAATACAATTGTGCAGGGAGCAGGACAGTGTTTTCTGGCCTCACCTACCGTCAACACCACCTCCACTGCCATGGACACAAATTCTGAAAGAAACTATGAAGGATATATGCATAAGCTTCATAAATGGTGATCATACTTTGCGTGTTCATAGGCTTTTTCAAAAATCTTCCTGGACGTGTATAAAGGCAAAGTCAACATACACAATCCTAACTCTCCTATACCGTATACAAGGTTTAAATAGAAAGGTGGCTAACAAATGTTTAAATAAATAAACAAAATCCTAAAATCACTTAATATTGACTAATTACTCTTTAAAACCCTGTTATGTGCTAGTGGCGATTGCCTTTTGTTTCACATTGACTATAATGGCTTTTGGGGTATTTTAAGGCCTGGTAATGAACTCTGTTTAATCAGGCAGAGCAAATATCAGTAAGATGGGATGTCTGCTCAATGGTTCAACTCTCAGCTTTTCTGCTGAATGCATGTAAAAGGACTGTTACTGCAGGACTAGAAACAGCTATTCAGGTGACTGTCCCATTACAAACGTGACCTCCCCTATCAGTCATTAGTTTGTTAATAACCGCATGACATATATAGTTGCTGTGCCAATGCTAAAACTTTACGATCAAGTAAACTTGTTTCTTCTGGTACTTACCAGGATTGGTAAATGATGCTGCATTTTCTCCTGGGTTTTGTGATAACTCTCATATGATGATCACGAGGGCATTCATCAGATGAATGCTTCATAAACCAGGCATAACATGCAAATAGCTTCCACCATTTGTATGAGCCATTGATAATGGATAGGCACATTTTTCTGCATACCTGAGAGGTCTCCTTGATATACATACAGTTGACAACAGGCCTGAAGAAAAGTGCCCCATCCCTTTAACAGAGGCTTAATGTGTAGAATGGGTAGATGAAGATTTTCACGGTATAGAGGTAAATAACAGCCTAGTGAATAACCTAGCCTAGTAATTAAACCTATTTTAAAGGGACAGGGGACATTTTTTTCTCCAGGCAGTTTGCAAACCTAGAGAACCCTCTAATTTCTTCATGCTCAGACCCATTGCATGGCTTTCATTATGTACAGGGGAGTCAGCAATTTGAAATTTGATATACATGTGAGTGGATCTGTGAGGACTTATAGGGGAGGGAAAATCCCATTCCCTCCAGTGTCACCTTCTTCTTCCCCTCTTGTTCTGCCTAATTACTCATTTCCTCTTCCCAGCTCTGCTCAGCCCGTTTTCCTCCCCAGTCTACAACCCATTCAGCTGGCCATTTTCCTCCCTCCCCTCAGCTGTTCCATAACTTTGTCCCCTACCTCCCTTTCATGTTTATCCCATGTCTGCAGATGAGACATTGTAGGTTACTTCACGAGATACTTTAAATCACTTTGTAAGTTTTTCTTGAAACCTGAGGATGTCGAGTTTCACAGAAACATATACACTAGTTTCGAGTGCCTCCCTTGTGGATTTTTTCATCCATACAGGAAGGCTACCCATCAAAACCTGTATCTATATATACATGCATAAACTGCATAAATGTCTCTATGTGTATCTGCTTAAGGTTTCACTTCATGCATTTAAAATAAAAAATTATGCTACAATAAATAAATTAGTCTTTAAAGTGTTTCAAGACTCCATTTTATTTTAGACTAAAAAGAGAAATTCTCACAAACCTGAATTCCGATGAAATGAGGCATTTATTTTAGTTAGATATTTATACCTTGCTTTTCTCCCCAATGGAGACTCAAAAGTGGCTTATATCAGCATTCTTCCATTTTGTCATCCCTGTGAGGTGGGTTACACTGAGAAAGAGTAACTAGCCCATGATCTCCCAGCAAGCTTCCATTGCAGGATGGGGATTCAAACCAGGGTCTCCTAGACCAACTCTCTAACCTATACACTATGCTGGCTAACTTTGCTGACTAGAAAAAAACCTTGCCATAATTTAGGAAGAGCCTTATAGGCTGATAGATGGAACCGAGGCCCGACTTACCGGGCGGAGGCTTTGCAGCCGGCGGCACGGAGGGAGGAACGGCTGCGGGGCCCGGCGTTTGCATCCCGGCAGGCTCCTCGGTCTGGGCGGCCAATCAGTTTGAACTTGGCCGCCCAATCGGAGCCGTCGGGGGGTGGCTGCCGGGGGCGGGGCCAGCCGCCAGACCTGGATGGCGAGGTTCTCCCTCTGGTCGGGCGGCTCGGCACTTAAGCAGCCCGGCCTCCTCCGCCCGGCAGTCTGTGCCGGGACGTGAACGGGAGGAGACGGATGACGAGCGTCGGAAGAGTCCGAGGGAGAAGAGGAGCCCAGCCGCCCGCCGATCGGCTCCCTGACTTTGGTCGGGTGGGAGCGTCGCTGCCGAGGTCGGGTGTAGCTGAGCCCATACCTCGGCGCGACGAAGAAGCAGAGCCCAGCGGCAGGGCAGACGACTCCGCCCCGACGTGCTCTTCGCCCAGGCTCCCTGACCCGGCTCAGGTGGGAGCGCTGCGGCCAGAGGTCGGGCAGGACGAGGCCCGCACCTAGGCGCGGTGAAGACCAGGGCATCAACAAGCGGGCGCAGCTTCGGCCTCGCAGCTGGTGGGGGTGGACGGGGAACAGGTTCGACCCCCCCCCCCCCGCAGTCTTGGTCTGCCGCACGCAGGAGGTTTTTTCAAGCCTCACCTCCCGTTTTATTTTCTTCTGGGCACATCAGCGGCAGGGTCCTTTTGAGGGATGGCACCCACTCAAAAGGGCAAAAGTAACCCCAGCGGCAGGGATCTGGGCCTGGCCTCCACCCCCGTCCGCGCCGGGCCCCTACGCCTGCTCCTCGCCCGCTACCCCAATAGGCAGGCTGCTGACTACCTGCTCAAGGGCTTTACTGCCGGCTTCAGGATCCCTTGCGTCGGGCCCCGATTTGCAACCACCTCCGGCAACCTGAAATCAGCCAGGGAGTTGCTGGAGGTGGTGGCGGCCAAGATAGCCAAGGAGGTGGCAGCGGGCCGGGTGGCGGGCCCCTTCCCCTCCCCTCCGCTGCCAAACCTAAGGGTCTCCCCCCTGGGGGTGGTCCCCAAGAAGGCCCCAGGGGAATTCAGACTGATTCACCATCTCTCCTACCCTCGCGGTTCCTCGGTAAACGACGCGATTTCACAGGAACTTTGCTCGGTGAAATATGCCCCGGGCTCGGACCTGCAGGTGCGATCTGACGCGGCAGGCAGCCTGGGGTTCGGGGTATACTTCAAGGGCAGGTGGTGCGCTCAGCGCTGGCCTCCAACTTGGGTCTCGGCGGGCATTCTCAAGGACCTCACCTTCCTGGAGCTCTTCCCCCTCTTGGTTGCCATAACAATTTGGAAAGGGGAGTTCCAGGACAGACGCGTCCTTTTTTGGTGCGATAATCAAGCCTCGGTCAGGGTCATCAACAAGCAGTCCTCTCGCTCTGAGCGGGTCATGCGCCTGGTGCGCCGTTTCGTTTTGGTTTGCCTTGCCTCTAATATCTCTTTTTCAGCGCGTCACGTGGCGGGGGTAGATAATGGCATAGCAGACGCGCTGTCTCGCTTCCAGATGGAGAGGTTCTTCGCGCTGGCTCCCGAGGCTCGTCGGACACCCGACCCCTTCCTGGTGGAACTGTGGACGGTTGGAGGGATATCATCTGGGAAGGAATATGCAGCTCCGTAGCTCCATCGACTCTGTGGACCTATTCGACGGCGGCGCAAAAATTCCTCTCCTTTGCGGCAGGGGCTGGGGGCCACCCCCCGTGGCCTGCATCTCAGGAACTGGTGTTGCAATATCTGGCTCACTTACGGGGCCGGGGGGTCGCCCCCAGGACCATGCAGCGGGACTTGGCCGCGATCTCCTTTTTCAGCAGGGCGCAGGGGTCTCCCGATCCTTGCGCTAGCTTCGCTGCCCGCCGGGCAGTGGCGGGGTGGGGGCGGGTCGCCCCCCCCCTCCCCGACCTGCGCAGGCCCATTACACTACCCATCCTGGAGGCCATACTGCGGGAGTCGTCAGGCCTGTGCCGGTCCCCATTCGAGGCCCGGCTATTCAGGGCAGCTTTCACACTGGCGTTCTTTGGGGCCCTCCAGGTGGGCGAGTTGGTGGCCGGCTCCCGCACGGACTCCTCCGGCAGGGCCCTGGCACTGGCCGACGTCTCCCTTGCCCGGCAGAGGGTCACCCTCACCATTCGCGGGTCAAAAACAGACCAGCTCGGCTGGGGAGCGCGCATTGCCCTGCGGGCCTCCCCACGCGGGGCTGTTTGCCCGGTCGCTGCCGTGCGGGAGTACTTTGAGGTGCGCCCACCCCCAGCGGGTCCTTTCCTGATTTATTCGAATGGGGACCCCCTCACCCGCTACCAGTTTGCTTCCGTGCTCCGCGCCTGCCTTCAGGCTGCTGGGCTCCCCGCCCGGGAGTTTGCCACACATTCCTTCCGCATCGGGGCAGCCACGCTGGCAGCCGAGCTGGGCATCCCACCTCCGCTAATCCAGCGGATCGGCCGTTGGAGGTCCAGGGCCTTCCGATTGTACATCCGCCCCGCCCGTGTCCTTCATTGCTAATTGTCTGGTTCTCCCCTTTCTTCATTCCTCAGGCGAGCGGACGACGGTCTGGATCTGCGGCCACAGCATCGTGCATTGGGCCAGTCGGTACGCTGCAGGTTCTGGATGGGGAAGCAACCTCGGCCTGGACCAGCGCGTCAACATCCTGTGGCTCGGCCAGCGCGGCATGCGGTGGGAATCGCTGATCCCAGTCATCGAGAGCCAGGCGCGGCGGCGCGGCCCGCCAGACGCACTGATTATCCAGCTCGGCGAGAACGATCTGGTTCAGCGGGGATGCCTGGACTTGAAGCTTTCCATGTTCAAGGATCTGGACTACCTCTTCGCCAGCCTGCCTGGGACTTATTTTCTTTGGTCCGACCTGCTTCAAAGGCGCGTGTGGCGCGGGGCCTTACACCCGGAGAAGATCGATGGCGGCAGGCAGCGGCTGGCCCGGGCCGTGGGGCACCACGTCTCCGCGGCTGGGGGGTGCCTTGTCACGCACCCGGACATTTCCTTTCGCATGGAGGCACTGTACCGGCCCGATGGGGTCCACCTCTCTAGCTGGGGCCATGACATCTGGCTTCAAGACCTGAGGGATGCCTTGCTGGGGTGGCTTGGTTGTTAGGAGCCTTGGCGGGAGCCACTCGTTGCTCTGGTGGCGGGTAGCATTGGATCGGATCTCTATCTGGGGGACCAGGGCCATGGCTCTGGTGCCCTGTTCAGGGGATTCCCATATGGAATCTTGGGAGTGAGGTGAGTGGCAGACCCGGGCGGGGGTCGCGAGGTACTCACTCCCAGGTGGTATACACCCATCTGATTCCCCCCAATATGTCACTCCTTGGTGCCCCCTCCTTCAGCGGGGGTCCTGAAGGGGGGGAGGGCTCAGAGGCTGGCAGGCGGGCCAGCCTTTGCTTGGGATCCGATCCATATGCTTGCCAATGCTCCTTGTTTGCTTGTTTCTGTTCGCAATAAAGTTGTGGCCTGTTTTTCTCCAGCTCTGGTTGTTATGAGTTCTTTGCACGCCGTCCTCCCCACCGAGCTTAAGCATAGGTTGCAAAGTTTAGCACCTTCAGTTTTAATGGATTTTATTACTAGAGACAATATTTGGGTACATAACACCAGTTCATAATTAAAGATTCCTGTAAGAGAGATGAGACAGAACATGATCCTGCAGACAGCATTTGTACTAGCTCTCCTTGGGAATGGCCTTCAGCTAACTAGCTGTCTGTTGTCAGTGGATTGCAATTGTGAGATTTTGCTCTGTGCTACCTGCAGACCTCCAAGAAACATTTTCAGCAGTAACATCAGGGGCGGGGGGGGGGGAACGGTCCATGTGCTGGGCTGCTTGATGTGAGTATCTCTCCCCACAGAAAAAACTATTATAGGGAGCCATTTAAAGTGACCTTCTTGGTGGGCCTTTTGTGTGTGCCTAGAGGTCTTGATGTGAAAGGAATTTAATCAAATATGTGACATCTACTCTTGGTGTTAGTTAAAGGCAAATACTAGAAATGTTACCAGGGGGCACACATGGGCATTTCGGAAAAGTGAACGGTTATTAGAGTGGTAGGGTTGTGACACTAGGCTGTGTTGACTATGGCTTAAAAGACTGATTGGTTTGAAACATTTATAATCCTATCTTTCTTCCAGATAATTGGGGTGTGCAAGGCAGGTAACAATAAAATCAACACAATACAACGTGATTCTTAGAACAGCAGAATTAAAACAAGACTGCAAAATCAGTGTAATATGACATAGAAGCAAACTGTCTGACCTTAAAACCCATATACTACAATCATAATAAATTATGATTTATATACAACCTGTGTAATCAGCCTATTTTTTTAATTAATAAATTTGGTCTACATGCAGAATCTGAATATTTTTGGCAAATCTTAATATTTTGCCTCCACCATACCTCATCCCATCTCAGGCACCCCATCCATCACTGCTTTTAAGAAATCACATTGATAAAAGCAAGTAAATTCACATTTTAACATTAGACTTATTAGGTAGGTGGTAACTCCAAGTCCCTTATTGTGGCATCACTTGGTGTACATTAATAGCTACTAAATGGTCCAGATCTGGATAACTTCGTGCACATGCATTATTATTTCTTATTTATTTATAGAAGATTTTTACCCTACCTTTCTGCTCCCATAGAGCCAGCCAGACAGCCAACTTATTAAAACAAATTAAAATCTCATCTTAAAAAACAATAAATCAGTACACAAATACATTGTTAAAACAATTCAAAATGAGAGTAAGCAGACCTTCTTGCAAGCAACGTAACCGCTGGAGGATCTTCAAATGATGCATCCAACTTCACAGATGCAAAGAGGAGGAGAACCACAAGTGATCTGTGGACCCAACCATGACCTGCGCTGGTTATGTGCCTTCACCAGTGAGCAAGAAGATTCTGTATACTGACTGTGCAGGTACAAAATGTGCTGCAAGTTGCAACACATTACAAGTATAGCCTATTTACCAAGGCACAAAACAGGCATGACCCTGTAGCACCACTGTTATGTAATGGTTAGGGGAACAGAGGAGGATCTGGGAGAGCCAGGTTCAATTCCCTACTCTGCCATGGGGGGGGCAGCATTCATGTGCTTCTGGGACGGCACGATGACATCACTTCCAGGAAATGCCATCATTGCACAAGGGCCAGGAGCACTCCTGCCATTCCCAAATCAGCTTACTGTGAAGAATTGGAGTGCTCCTGGGGCGGAGTAATGACATTACTTCTGGGAGTGACATTGTTGCATCTCTCTGGGAACATGCCCGGGACGCCTATTCCCCTGCCTTTCCCTCCTGGTGGCCCGGTGAATGGTCCAAACAGCAAGAGAGGCACCTTCAATATAGATACAAGCAGGGCTTTTTTTCAGCAGGAACGCGGTGGAACGGAGTTCCGGAACCTCTTGAAAATGGTCACATGGTTGGTGGCCCCGCTCCCTGATCTCCAGACAGAGCGGGGTTTAGATTGCCCTCCGCGCTGCTCGGCGGCGCGGAGGGCAATCTACACCCCGCTCTGTCTGGAGATCAGGGGGCGGGGCCACCAGCCATGTGACCATTTTCTCTGAGGGCAACCCACTGAGTTCCACCACCTCTTTTCCCAGAAAAAAAGCCCTGGATACAAGGATGAGCGTTTTAAACCAAAGTCCAAGTGTACTAACAGATCTTTTAGATTTTTAGTTCTCTTAAAACTAATAACAGGAAGAGATTCACAGCCTTCAATCCCCCTGAGTAATGGCCAATATTTAAGGATTGTCTTCTTAATATTATACGCCTGAGGAGTAAAGTCTATAGCCCATTGAATTTGTTTAATGGGGGACTTACCCTTAGATTCAAAAAGGTCCCTCCTGTTGACTATTTCCAAACGTTTCTTTGCTTGGACTAAAGAGTTCTTAGGATAGCCAAGATTATACAAGGCTGGCTTGTAGCATACTTTTGGCCTCGCTATCATAGTCCATCGAAACCATCATCGTCCTCGCTCCCCCTGGGTCATCATAGATGTGGACACTGCAGCCTTTGTCCACGAGCATTAACTGGGAGGTGTATTCTCCTCCCCAATAGCCATATAGAAGTTCGGTTGAGACATTTTATCACTTGCCAATCTTCAGGGTAGTCTGTTTAATTATATGCAAATGTAATTTATTCTATGTTGGGAGCACCACTAGACAACTCAGGATTTCCCTTTTAGAACGTATATCCCATATACATACTTGTAACATTGAGGCCCCTCTTATGGAACATTTCCTTGAGTGCCAACACAGAGAAGATGATTTCCAATATATAATATTATTTTCTGGCTGTGATGTCCCACAATGCAAGCTGCAGAAGGTTTTATTACAGCATGAGGTTAGTTGGATACACACTCTTTCTTCCTTGAAGCCCACGGGCCTTAATAGTGAGATGGATTTATCGTGTTTTCTGTGAATTTTAAATGTGCAAATTCTATTTTTATAACTATTTATCAGTGGACTTGTGTATATATTTATTAATGGACTTTTGTACAGAATTATTTTTATATTGCATATTTATTACTATATTCATTGAAAATATTGTAAATAGTAATGCTGGTTGTCAACATTTATTTAATTGAGGTATGTCCCTTTAAGAGATTTTTCAGCTGCTTTGGTTATTTGTTTTTTAAAAGTTGAATGTGTTTGATTGTTCGTGTGCTCAGCCACCATTATGGACCTTTGATTCTCTGGTGCTGTGTTAGTTTATAAGAATATATCTGGTGATTTTTTCACTTTTGATATGGTGTATGAATTTGTACCTTAATGTATTTATTTTACGTCAGTGGTTTATGCTCTGCCACCCCTGAGGAAGTTTCCAGGAAACATTAGGAACCTTGCCAGCCCTGAATGTCAGGCGGGAGGACTCCGTATGTTGGCCGTTTCCCACTTCAACAGACCACTCATAAGGACTTAAAAGACTGAGGAATGAAATATTGATTCTCGGCATCGTCACTTTTTGATTGTTTAATTATTGTTGGATTGTTTCCTCATGTCAGTCCTTTGTTGTATTTATTTATTTTATTTATTTTATTTATTTATTCAATTTATATACTGCCCATCCCCAGGGGCTCTGGGCGGTGAACAATTAAAATCGATAAAAACAAAAACTAAAATCAATATACAAATAATAAAACAAATTAACAAGGTGCAGTGGTGGGGAGAACCTTCCCCACCCCAAAGGTGGGAGGCCGACATGGCACCGCCCCCTTCAATCATCAAACGCCTGGCGGAACAGCTCTGTCTTACAGGCCCGGCAGAACGATAATATGTTTGGTTCCAGGAATCTATATATTTTTGATTGATTTTCTAACTATTCTGATTAATTTATTTTGATTGTTGATTGTTTGCTTATTGTGACCTTCATTGTACCTACTTTCACAGAAGATACAATATATTTCATTTGCCTTAATTGTTTGCCTTCATTTGTGGTTATCTACTCCTGTTCAGCCAGGTGAATGGTGGCAGGGGCGGAAGGTGGAAGTGGGATCACCACCCCCATCAGGGAATCTGGCAGTCATACTCAGCCATAGAAGTTTGTTGGCTGGCCTTGGGCCAGTCATACACACTCAGCCTAACTTACTTCACAGGGTTGTTCTGAGAATAAAACAGATGAGGGTACTGTTGTAAGACACTGAGTCCCCACTGAGAAGAAAAGCTGGGTATAAATGAAGTAAATCAGTAAATTAATGCTTTTAAATTAAGGGTTTGATCTTTTAATATCACTTTAGTATGTTTTTAGACTGGAAACATATTTTAAGCTGCTCAGTTTCGATAGTCTATGTTTTTGTGCTCAGGCTGGGCGTTTAACACTGAATTTTAATTAAATCTTTTATTTTAATTATTTTTTATTTTGTAAACTGCTGTGGGAAGTTTCCTGGGAGAAGTGGCATAATTTTTTTCTAAATAAATATTGAACAAGTACAAAGCATTTGAGTCAAACTCTGAGCAACAATATCAAAAGATTCAGCAAGGGACCTTGACCCATCTATAAATGAGGACCTCAGTCACAGTAAGTTGGACAGGCAATCTCATTTGCGTCAAAGTACTTCTCAGTACCCCTGCACAGAAATGACACCTTGCACTCTACCGGCTTTTACAATTAACTAGCTCTGCTCAGAAAGATGGCTGGCAGCAAAGAGTGCCTTCTTTTCCTCCTCTGACAGCATACTGTTAGGTCAGGATTATTGCCACTGTATACTACAAGCTGTGTTCCAAAGAGAACCCAACCTTTCAGTATCAAAAAAGTGGCAGTGATGTGAAATTACTAATTTTGTTTTCCTTAGCGTGTTTATTAGCTATTTTTAAAAACAGAAACAAACAGCAAAAGAGTGAACTTGTTGGAGTTCACAGAGTTTGTGGAGGGCTATTGGTTACTTCTGGTCAATTTACATATTTTCACAGTGAGGGAACTGAATGTAAGATGAAGGTTAAACTTGGATAAAGCCAAGATCATACTTGCTGTTATAAGTAATTTATGGTGCAATTACAGTCTTATACCCATTTAAATCCAATGAAGCCAATGGGATTAGAAGGGTATAATTCTTTTTTAGGGTGTTTCCTTATACAAGGTGTTCTCTGAACTAAGGATAAAGTTCACTGCAGGCATCTTAATGGCAGGTTGGTAAATGGTATGGAGAATAAAATGTTTACAGTCTTCTTCAGGATCTTCAAAGAATATAAGTTTGCCACCTCTTGGTGAACATTGTCTACATGGTCCATGGCCAACTTCTTAGAGCTTTTTAGGTTTGGACCCAATGAACGAGGTTCATGTATGCTACAGCCTATGCCACGAAGTGTGCATCTCTTCCACTGAGTGGTTTGTCATATGTATCAGCACTAAATTCTCCAACTAAATATGATGATAGCTATATTTTTAATTCATGTGTTTTCCCTGTTCACACATGAAGGAGGTGATGAGGTATACATTTTATACCAAAAGGGGTGTGTGGAGTTGAATGTTCCTCCCTCTCTCCTTTGACATGCCCAATGGCAGTTCAAGACCTTTCTCTATCTGGGATAGCAGTATGGCAGCAGTCAACCTGCAGCCTCATCACCAAAGGCCACCTCTCTCTCCCCAACAAACCAGAACCCCACCCCCCAAAACACATACACCCTAGAGTCAGATGTAAAATTTCCAGTAGTTTTGAAGCCATGTCTTTTTTCAGAAAAAAACACAAGCAAGCAAAAATATAAGGAAAACTTAAACATATACAATACTTTCTTATCAAATCTGAATTTATTTTTATTACTTTAGCAATATAAAATGTATCATTTATAACTTTGTTGCCCTGTCTTGCAGCCAACAGGCAGCCATCTTCTTGAGGCCAGTGGGCAGACAAGAGCCAGAGCAGGCAGGCAGGAGGAATCAATGTGAGCAAGCTGGGCAGAGGCAGGGCAGCCAGGAGTAAGGCAGAGGAGTCTTGAGGAAGAGTATGGAGAAAAGCAGGCACGAATAAATGGATGAATAAATTGTATGAATATGCGTCTATGGTTAAATTAACTTCTTATATACACAATAGGCCAACACAAGAATTCCAGGAAAATGGAGAGATTTCTTTGACTATGTAGCTGGAAATTAAGTAAAACCAAGAATAATATGAACATAGATCAATAATAAAATTAAGATCTCAAAAATGTTGAATATAAAATGTGATGTATATGACTGAATATAGAATGTTGAGAATAAAATTTTGGGTATAAATAAGTAAGGAGAGGAAGAGGAGTAATATTACAAAATTTGGCTGTGTCGTTATATATTTTTCTTACATTCTTTGTTGTAGCTTAAATCTATTATTCTGTACTTTGTTTAAGATTCCTTAAGCACTTTCTGCTGTCTTTCTTTTAAATAAAGTTATTTAAAAAGAGAGAGAGAGAAGCAGGCAGCAGCTTAGGCCTTATAGGAAGTATTAAACCAGCAAAGTTTCTACTCTTCTGCAGGCTTATATAAGAATCTGGGATCCCCGCCCTTCCTGAAAACCTGGTTAAAGACCTGGTTAGGCAACCACATCTTATTTCCTTACTGGGAGAGACTGCAGAGAGGCAGACCCTAGGCTGCTTGTTGTGTGCTCCATTGTCGGGTCCTTGTCTCTGCCCTGGTCCTCTTTTCTATCTGACCCTGAGGTTCTGGGGGACCTCAGAGGGTGTGGGACCTTGCCAGGGCAGACAGCTGAATTAACTAACATGGCCACACTTCCTATTAAGTCCATTCTGGCCCCTCAAATGTGTCACTGCAAGATATTTTGGTAACTGCTTACTAACAACACATTTTTGTTCTCTCTGCTTCACTCTCTGCTTTTCAATTTCAGTGTGGCAAGCAAGTTGACAGGAGCTCCCTCTGCCTCTGATAAAAATGTCAAGGTCACAGTAGTTATCAGGGAACAGCTTTCCATATCAATGTTGAAGAAGGGAGGGCTTAAGAGACCTGCTACTAAGACCTGGTCCTTCAGTGGGCATATTCTTCATACTTTGATCTTCCTTTACGTCTCTCTGATTCTTTTGGGGCAGGTTGGCTACAATTTATGTGTGGGATGAAATAATAGCAACAAGCAGTCTAATTTCCAAACATTGAGAGGGATTCAGATCACCTGAAACAGCACAGCAGTTATTGAAAAGATGGTACTGTAATCTCGTGGGTCACTGAGACAACTGTTTTCAGACAGCATATACTGATTTGAGCCACACTGCTACAGACTGAGGGAGTCAGGTGACTGCTGAGAGGAAGATGCATGGACTGGCTTTGTCATTGAACAATGCTGTTAGTAATCCTGCTCTGTGTGCTCTTGCTAGCAAGAGAGAGAGAAGCCCGTATCCTTTCCACTCAATCTTGCCTAGTTCTATTTTTTAGGGTTGCCAGGTCCAGGTTGGGAAATCCCTGGAGATTTGGGGGGGTGTAGAGCCTGGAGAGGGAGGGGTTTGATGAGGGGAGGGGCTTCCGTGGGATATAATGCCATAGAGTTCACCCTTCAGAGCAGCAGTTTTCTCCAGGGGAACTGGTCTCTGTTGTCTGGAGATCAGTTGAAATTCCGGGAGATCTCCAGCTGTCACCTGGAGACTGGCAACCCTAATTCACACCACAGCCCTAGTTCTGCGTGGCCTTTGTCCATGTGGGTCCCATGATCCACATGAACCACATAGTCTTGAAGGTCAAAAGCCTCTCCCCCCTTTATCAGCAGAAAAGCTGATAGAAGACAACCCAGGGCTTTTTCTGTTGCAGAACCAAAGATATGGCCTCCCTTCCCACAGAGACTCATCTGGTACCAAATCTGCAACCTTAACAATTAATCATCATCATTATCATATCCTTAGTCAAACTTTGGTGGTAATCTTTGTGAACTTTTAGCTGTTTTCATCTGACCCCTGTTGGTTTTATGATGTGCTCAGCTTGTATGGTGTTGGCTTTTATTTGTAATGGACTGGAGTTATCTGCTGATGCTATTTTTAATGGGCGTTTGGCTCCTGATGTTTTGAAGCTTGTAGGTGGTTTAAGAACCTCACTGAGCTATCATGGCCAGTATGGTGTAGTGGTTAGAGTCTCCAACTAGGATCTAGGATGCTCACGTTTGAATCCCCACTTTGCCATGAAACTCTGCTGTGTGACCTTGGACCAGCCACACATTCTCAGCCTAACTCACTTCACACGATGATAAAACAGGGGAGAAGAACAATATAAGCTGGTTTAGGTACCCACTGGGGAGAAAGGAGGGGTATGATATTTATTATAAATCTAATCCTCGCTACCATTCACAGTAAAGGATTATTACTCTGGCTCTTGCTTCATCTGGCATTACTGCAACTCCTTTGGCAGGAGGCAGAACTGTTCATTCAGTATTCAAACTACTGTTAAACATCACAAACGCAGCAAGCTATGGGCTGGCAAGAGGAATGAGCAGGGACAAAATGTGCAGCTAAGACCAGATGCATTTAAGATACGTTAGAAGGCAGCTTCATAAATAAAGCTCATTTGTTTTATGTGTTCTGGTCATTATTATTCCATGAGAAGGGTTTTTTTTAGAAGAGCTAGCACTGTGTTTCTCAAAGCCACACTGAGAAGGTCTGGTTTATATGTGCAGCAGAAATATGTGTTTATGCTTTTCCTGGACTGTTCCACTTCAGCAGCATGTGAATAGTTGCATGTTTGAATGCTCCCTCTGGCTCCTTGCATGTAGAAAACTAGAAAGTCAGAGAAAATGGTATTGCCTAGCTTTCTACCTGGCATCCTGTTTCCTGTGTACAAGGAGTCTATTTCATGAGGCAATATTCTAACATCCAACTTTCCACAGGCAGTGTGCAGTGCAACAGAATGGAGATAACATCACCACTGACATCGGCTGCAATGTTTTGAAGGCAGAGAAGGGGCCGTGGCTCAGTATCTTCTGTGATGCATGTAGAATAAAGGGGAATACGCTCCAGTAAACAAAAAAGAGGATGCTGATGATGTTTCAGTCTCACAGAGCAAAAGAACTTTTGTTGGTTTATTAGTTCTTTTTCCTTGTTTTCAGATGTGAACAGTTTCTGCCAGGTTGCTTCAGGTGAATGTACACATAGAATGACACACAAAATGAGGAGGCTGGTTTTTAAAGTTACATTACTATAGCAGCTGATCATCCTCTAATAGGTCATAATCCTAATTCCTAAATCTATGCATCGTAGGAGTCCTATACCTAAATGTGGTGCTTTCTCCACAATTTACTGAACTTTCTCCATAGGGAGTTAGTTGTAAATGAAAATAATAGTCATGCATCATTCTGACTGAGCTGTCAAGACGAGCTATTGGTGTAGATCACTAACTGAGCAATTCTCAGCAGGTCTACTCAGAATCCTATTTAAGTCTATTTAATGGGGTTTACTCCCAAGAAAGTGTTCTTAGGATTGCACTGTGAGTTGTCACGTTAAATGACAAATACATATCCACCAAATGCCCAGTTAAGATTCACTTGTTCTTGGGAGAAGGAAAAAATATTATTTGTTTTATAATTACTAATAATGTTTTATAATTGCTTTCCCATTATGTCCCCTGCAGGGCCTTGCGCTCTGCGGATAAACAATTACTGGTGGGATGTTTGCCTGTCCTCAGCCAGAGCCAGAGTCTTTTCAGCTCTGGCTTCAGCCTGGTGGATCGCACTCCCATTGGAGATTTGGGCCCTGCGGAATCTGTTGCAGTTCCACAGGGCATGTAAGACAGTGATGTTCCACCAGGTCTTTTGGTAGAGGACTGGTGTCCGTCCCCTCTTCCATCTTTTTTCCTGACTGCCATGCCCTGTTTTTCGTCCTCCTCTAGGTGCCATTCCACAGCTGACCTTGTAGAATTTGAACTTATTCCTTTTATAGTGGCCTATAGATTTTAACAATGCCTGGAACTGAATTACTGTGATTGGTGAGAACTTTTAGAGTTTTATGTGTTTTTAAGACTGTATTTATTGATGTTTGTTGATGTTAGCCACCCTGAGTCCATTCACAGGGAGGGCAGGATATAAATCTAATAAAATAAAATAAATAAACAAATAAAAGAATTCCCTGCCCACTGAAATTGCTGTGTCTCAACTCTGTGTATCAACTCTGTCTACACTCAGGCTGATTCCCTGGAAAGGCCAAATAGAGTCTTTCTATATAGATAAATAATCAATTTGACTTAAACACTCACAGGAGCAACTGTTACTCATGGGAAGGGGCTGTGGCTGAGTGAAAGAGCCTCTGTTTTATATGCAGAAGGTCCCAAGTTCAATCCCTGGTATCTCTAGCTAAAATGGACCAGGCAGTAGGTGATGTGAAAAACCTCTGCCTGAGACCTTGGGGAGTCACTGCCAGTCTGAGTAGACAGTACTGATCATTATTTTATTTTATTTTATTTTATACATATCATTTATAGTCCACCTTTCTCACTGAGACTCAAGGCGGATTACACAGTGTGGGATTCATTCAGTAAGTATCAAGGACATTTCCATACAGTATCAAGGACAGACTGAGCGTCTGATTAAGTATAAGGCAGCTTCATGTATTTTCAAGCGGTATGATTCTCTTGAGTTACTGGCAATGTGATTTTCTTGAGTTACTGGAATCAACTCCATGATAAATTTTAATTGCAGAGTCTTTGAATTTCACTTTAGTTCACAACACAATTTGATCAGATGGTAAAGCACCAGTATAACCATTTTCATTCATTTATACCCTTGCTTTTCTCTCCAATGGAGTCCCAAACCAGTTTACATCATTCTCCTCACTTCCATGTTATCCTTACAACAATCCTATGAAGTAGGTTAGGCTGTGACACTGTGATTGGCCCAAGGTTAGAGATAGGCACGAACAGAAAAAAAAACCCGAACATGATGTCCGTTGTTTGTTGCCATCCACGAACAGGGACTCACAAACAACCACAAACATGGCCCTGTTCATGAACATGTTCGTGGTTGGCTGTTTATGGGGGCCAGCAGGTTCTCCTTCAGCCGTCTTTCAAGTTTGTTCAAGATCCCTACTCCACAACTCCCAGAAACCTGACCTGAGCAATTACCAGGAAAGGTACCAATAATAAATAATAGCCTGGCCCCAGAGCCTGGCAGCAGCCCTAGAACTTGAAGGGGTAGATCCCTACCAGACCACACACAAAGAAAATGCAAGCTCCAATGCACTCTCTCTATCAAAATGCCGACAGCAACTGGCTCTCCCTCTCCACTGTCTGCAAAAGCCAGAGCTGGGAGCCCCCCTCCCCCCTGGTCATTGCTCCCTTCTAACAAATTTGGAGCTCCACACTTGAAAGGAAAACCTGCCTATCAAGCGAAATTGGGCTTAGATTGGGGTTTCCAGGGCAACAGCAGGCAGGAGTTCAGACAGAGTTCAGACAATCCCTGCCTAAGTTGCCAAGGGAATTGATTGCAGGTGCCAGACTGTCTGGCTTGACAAACAGCAACGAAGGAGGCTTGCAACGACCACCTGTTCATTTAGAATGGGGCCTCACGAACAACTTGTTCGTGAACAGATTAGGCTGTTGGTTGCTTTTTTTTTGTTTGTATTGCTGTTCATGCCCATTTCTACCCAAGGTCACCCAGCAAGCTGTCTTAACACAGTGGGAATTCGAACCAGGATCTCCCAGATCCAAGCCTGACACTCTTCACTACTGCACCACACTGGTTCACATAAGAAGTTACAGGAAAAACTTAGCGTGCTACATTTTCTCTTCCATGAAGCTCTGAAAGACACAGCACCCTTGCCAGAAAGGTTGGCAAACTTAATTCCTAATTAATTGTGATGACAGGTAACCATGAAAGTGTTAAAAGAACTCTGAGTGTGTTTTATACAGAGTTGCGCCCTTCTGCACCCATTGATTTAATTCAAAAACCCCATCAATTCTTCCTCCCCATGGCTCCAAATGATAAATGTATCATCCACAAACCGGAACCATACATTAGGTTTGTGGGGTGCTGATTCTAGAGCTGTTTTTTCAAAATGTTCCATGTAGAAGTTTGCTATAACTGGGCTGAGTGGGCTCCCCATGGCCACCCCATCCATCTGTTCATAGAATTCGTTGTCCCATTGGAAGTAACTGGTTGTCAGACAATGGTGGAATAAGGCTGTTACATCCTCTGAATTGATGGGGTTTTTGAATCATCTCAACAACATCCACCTGAACATACAATTCACAATGGAGAAAGAAATCGAGGGAAAACTCCCATTCCTGGATACCCTGGTCATCCGCAAAGCAAACTTTCAGTTAGGTCACAAGGTCTACAGGAAACCAACTCACACTGATCGGTACTTACACAAAAACTCCAATCACCACCCCCGACAGAAAAGAGGCATAATGAAAACATTAGTGGATCGTGCAAGACGGATATGTGAGCCGCACTTTCTCAATGAGGAAATTAATCATCTAAACCACGCACTTCAGGCAAATGGCTACTCCAGAAATGAAATCCGAAGAGCAATCAAACCCAGGATGAATCAAACAACCAAGGAAAAACAGTCTCCTACAGGAAAAGTGTTTTTGCCATATATCAAAGGAATTACTGATCAGATGGGAAAGCTTATGAAAAAGCATAACCTTCAAGCAGTATTCAGACCCACCCGAAAAATACAACAGATGCTACGATCAGCAAAAGACAGTAGAGACCCCCTCACCTCTGCAGGAGTATACCGTATACCCTGCAGCTGTGGACAAGTTTACATCGGGACCACAAAGCGTAGCATCCAGACAAGAATAAAAGAACATGAAAGACACTGCAAACTTGGACAACCTGAAAAATCAGCAGTGGCTGAACATAGCCTAACTCAAACAGGGCACAGTATCTTATTCCAGGACACCAAAATACTGGACAACACTTCCAACTACTTTGTCAGACTGCACAGGGAAGCCATTGAAATTCACAAGCATAAGCAAAACTTCAACAGGAAAGAAGAAACCTTAAGAATGAACAGAGCATGGTTTCCAGTTCTGAAAAACACCAGGCTAACAAAACATTCTATCCCCGACAATAGCCCTGCAGAGAAGATTAGCACATCAAGTACCAATCCATATGCAAAAGAACCTCCTCAGGATACAGTGAAGCCTCCTGCCATTAGCATTCCACACCCTGGGAAACTCTTACAGGATGACTCAGCTCAACCCCACCCCTCCTGAGTAGATACAAATGACCTACATCTTTTCCACACTGTGACACTGAGAGATCTCTGTCTTTTGGTGCTACACCTCTGAAGATGCCAGCCACAGCTGCTGGCGAAACGTCAGGAACTACAATGCCAAGACCACGGCAATACAGCCCGGAAAACCCACAACAACCATCGTTCTCCGGCCGTGAAAGCCTTCGACAGTTTTGGAGTTGTCTTGTCACAAGGCCCATCCTGGTCCCTATGATTCCCTGTGTTAATTAAGCCTCTCTTGTAACAGCAGGAACAGATAAGCAAATCGTCACAAAGCCTTAGAGGAGAGGATGGGTTTTCTCTTTCAAAAGGAAACAACTGATTGGCTTAGGACCATCTAGAGCAGGAAAAGAGCACCTATCCATGTAAGGGGGTGCAATTATAAAAAAAGAGTCCCTGTTGCTTTTCCTAAGATCAAGCAAGGGAGGAGGCGTGCCATGCAGTTCCCTGTCAAGCTGACAGGGCTCATGATTTGTGAACTGTACACCATTAACCTAGGGAACCAGTTTATTCAGGTTTTGCTAGCTTCTGTGTTCTCTGTTTTACATTCTCCTGTATGTAAAAATTCCTTCTGCTTTCTTCATTAATCCCCTGCAAGTGCATCCGCCATCCCTTCTTACTCTGTTTCTACCAAATAAAGTTAAAGTGTTTTCCTCAAATAAAAGCATAAACACAGCAAACTAGCAAAACACATTCCCTGACATAGTGTAAATACCTATTGGCCAGTGGTGTAAGCACTTCAAACCCAGCCTTCCAGCATGGGCAGGGAGAGACGAAAGAGCCAAAGGCTGGGTAGTCCTTTTAATGGGTTATTTAAATTCTAGAGCACGGTTGTCCCATCGGCTTAGTTCCAGCAAGAATCGGAGAGCTCATTCCCTCACCTAGTATCAGGTAGATATCCAGGGACCAATCTAGAGTTTTTGTGGACCATTTGTAGGTAGGCCATGCTAGCTGGGCAAGGCCATTATGCTTGTCTGGAGCAGCCATGTTGCTCTTCCTTGGATGTCCCCACACACTTACCCACAAAGCCTCCCTGTGAGCGACGACAGCCTCATAGGGTTTTGTATCACAGACGAACAATTCTAGACACAGATGAAAAGTAATTTTAGGGAAGGATACAGCTGGCATCACCACTGGGGGGGATCATTTTGTCTGGAATAAAGCACACTGAATCAAGAAGATTTGTCAGGAGCTACATATGGGACTCCACAATCTTAGTTTTTTTTAAAAAAAAATTGCCCCAGAATGGAATTAAATTTTTGCCACTTCTTCCCCCTTCCCCACTCCTAAGATAAATACTATTGACTTTACAACCTCATAAAGAAGCAAAATAAATAATTAGTGCTCCAATTGTCCGTATTCATATGATGGATTCGTACAAGAATAATTTCAAAATAATAATGCTAAGACAAAATATATACCATATATACCAAGTTGAACCATTGACCCATGTAACTCAGTATTGTTTATTCTGATCAGCAGTGGCTTTGCAGAGTTTCAGAACAGAAAGTTCTTTCCAAACACATGATAACCTTTCTGAAGATGCTAGGAAGTGAATCTGGGAACTTCTGCGTGCAACGCATGTAGTCTGCACTGAGTCACTACATTCTTTGAACCTGAGACCTCTTGCACCCTAAGCATGAATGATATCTCTAGTCCAACAAGCGAAACATATGTATCCTGGAATCATTATAACATTCAAATCTGTTTTTATGAGTCTCTCTCTTTCTCTAAAAGCATTTCAAGTCACTTTATTGTTATTGCAGAATACTGTTTTTAATGTAACACTTTGCAATTGCAGGAGTTTTTTCAGACAAATATCCCTTTTTTGGTCTTCCAGTGTCCCAAGTGCTATAGAAAGAATTTCTAGCATGAACTGTTTCTTGGAAACAGAGATAAGAGAGGAGGCTATTTTTAACTCTGTTCCAAGCAACACACAGGTGTTATCTTCAGGAAGTCATTTGGTTGAGCCACCAATATTAGAAAAAAAAATCATTGCTCAAATAAGTCCAGAAGCTTTGTGGTATGCCATAACAGAAAATATACAAACTTTAAAAGACAAAGTTGATGTTTGTATAAATCAGCTGTCTGTCCAAATGATTCCTCTTGTAACACACTTGTTATGGAATGCATTTTTTAAAAAAGCTTTCTAAGGGGATTCCAGCAGAGATCTTAAAAACAGTTACCACAGTTAAATACTCAACTTCCACAGAACTTAGTACAAATTAGAACCAATGAAGAACCAACTGAGACACTTAGATGTGCAACAGCACCACCCACTGGTAGAGATGGTTATGTAACCATTACAACTTCCTCCCCTATAACAGAAGGTTTAGGGAAGCACATAATCTGTAAACCAAAAAATGTTGGCAGTCTCTGCTATGGGTACTTGAACACATGGAACAGCCTCATGCTGAAATCAGACCCTTGGTCCATCAGGGTCAGTATTGTCTACTCAGACGGGCAGTGGCTCTCCAGGCTCTCAAGCAGAGGTCTTTCCCATCACCTGCTCTCCAATCTGGGTTTTTTCCCCCCCAAGCTGGAGATGCTAAGATTGGGCCCAGGACCTTCTGCTTGCTAAGCTGATGCTCTCATTGAGGAATAGCTCCTCCCTGAGGCAGCATAATGTCATTTTTTCTGTAGTGTCATATCAGAGTCCTCAGAATTTCTTAGCAATTCTTCCTCAAAGACTGGATGGCCTTTGGAAGGTACAGGGACCTGTAATGACATATCAACTATGTCTTCCTTTGTTATACCATCTTGCATTGCTCATCCTTTCCCAACTCCCTTCCTTTTCTTTCAATGAATCAGTGTACCAGGTCTCTGTGCACTAGAAAGAGCCAAGAGTGCCTTTATCAGCAATGATAGGTTGCTCAGTTTCTTAATCCCTGTATAAGGCCCCCTCCCAAAAGGCATACATTTTGGATGTTTCCATGCTGTTTTTTCCAGGTGCATCCCCTTCCTCAACTGAAATATATTTCATCTTGTCCTTAGCATCTTGTTCTTGATATTCATGTTCCTGCCTCTTCTATTCTTCCAAATGCTGAGACCAGATCATTAACATGGGCCTGTGCTAAGTTACTCTCCTGTGCAGATGTTGTATAGATCTTCTGTTTTTTCTGCCTGAAAGCAAAGCGTGGGCTTACAAAGTCAAAAAATAATTTCGTAACATGTGTAGTGGATTGTTGAATGTCTGCTCATGTTATAAGCAAACACTATCTATGGAACCTTTAATTCCTAATCCTTTTGGTCTTCGCTCACCAGGACTCTAAACTTGGAATCAGTTGTGCAATTCACCCTTTCCAGTTTCGTTTCCTAGTGTCCTAGATTTCTTTACCTTGGTTATCTGCAGGTGTCATCATCACAATATGTGCAGCAATTATGATTCAAACTCTTTATACTGATCACTGCAAATACAGTTCAGTGGGCCAGACTGCACACAGCATACTTTGTGAGTGCATCTATCAAAGTATTGTTTCTTTTATTTTTAAGTAGTCATGCCACTACATATATTGAAAACGTATCATACGCTGCTAGCAAATACTGATCCTCGGTTAGTGTTTCTGATAGTGGGCCGTCTGATAGAGGGTCAACTTGAATGAATTCCCATGGTTTTGCTGGTTGTGGCATGTCCCCTACTGGGGTCCTCTCCTGTCTTGCTGGTGCTTCATTTTGTTGGCAGGCAAGACGAGGCTACACCCATTATGTAACATCCTTTGCCATAACAATTTTTAAAAATCTTTTTGATACCTGATATAGTGTGTTTTCACCTCCAAGTAACCTGCTGTTTTAATAGCATGTGGGCATTCTAGTAGTGTTCGCAATAAGGATAGTGGCATAACAACATTGTGACCCTCATAAACACATAAGTTTACAATGGGATAATTTCTCCTGAATTGGACCAAATCTTAGGTTTCTCTTGATGTATCTGTTGATGTATAACAGGGTCTGTGCACTGCTCCTAGACAATGTCCTCCCAGGACCGGTCTGCATCTATTTTCACCACTCCTGTGGAGCACAAAACCTCTGCAACTACATTCTCTTTTCTGGGTTTGTGAAGAATTGTGAATGTATATTCAAACAGTTTTTCGATCCATCTCCTTAGATGGTCTTCTGGATTTTGCTTTGTAAGTAGCCACTGCAAAACATTGTGGGTCATATAAACTGTGAATTCCATACCCAGTGAATACTCTGCCTGTTCCATTATGAACCTACCCAATCACTACAGTCATCTTCAGAGGTGGGTAAGCCCACCTTCTGAGATTAGGTGGGTGGCAAGCCAGGACAGGGAGCCAAGCTAGAAGTGACGAATTACACTTGAATGGCAAGTGAACAGACTCACATGTATTCCTCCCTGTTCACTTGTGCTCTACTTGCGCTCCACTCAATCAAGTGAAGCTCAAGTAGAGTGCAAGTGAACAGGGAGGAATACATGTGAGTCTGTTCACTTGCCATTCAAGTGTAATTCATCACTTCTAGCTTGGCCCTTGGTTGTGGCGCCAAAATTCTGGAACTGTCTTCCCAGGGAGAATCGTTTTCCCCTTCTGTTGTTATCTTTCACCAGTGGAAACTTACAGGTGGGCATTTATTATTAACTTTCCTTGTAGAGGTAGTGCCTAAAGCAAAGTCACCATCATAATAAAAGATAGTGTCTGTTTTCATAAGCATAAACAATAACTTCATTTCCTTACCTGACTCTCATTTTACAACCATTTTCCCCATGTTTTATGGAAACAAATGAAGTTATATAAGTAGGTGAAGATGTCTTTAGTTTTTGATACGCTCATAAGGTCAACAACTCTGTGAAAATACTCTGGGCATTCGTAAAACCAGCAGGCATTCTGTAGTACTGAAAGATTTCATAGGGTGTAACAAAGGCAGTTTTTTCCTTCTGAAACCACTTGAATTTGATGATATCCAGTACCAAATCAAAACTACTAAAAACTTCATCTGCTGTCTTTGGATCTATCTTGAACAGTTGGTGTGTATAGTCTTCTTCAGTCAACACAAATCTCCACTGGGTTTCTTTCCTGTGACTATTGGGGAAGCTGAGGGTGATGTCGAATTTCTATCAAGCCTTCTCAAAGCACATTCCTTTTTATATTTCAGAATGGCAAGGGTACCCTCATGCTGACCTTTTAAATGCTCACACAGCTGCTTGTAGGAACCACATTCTGCACAGAAAAGTTGCAAGTAAAATGCCCTGACATCTCCCACTAAAAACACTGCCAGGTACCATGCTGTCTTTTGATCACTCCATTCATTCACACCAATCAGATATTTAAAGTCAGTCAGGAACTGTGAGTATAATGCACGACACAGAATATCCCTGGATAAAATCAAAATAGATTTACAAAGAAAGGAGATTATGGATAAGAACAGCTTAGCCAAGTAAATCTATCTCCCAAAATGAACACTCTTTCTCTGGCTTCTCTTGAAAAATACTTGTAAGGGATGGGTCTCTGAAGTACAGTACATAAGCCTCCCCTTCCCCCTTGCCATCCTGTCAAATTGATGGTTACTTAATAATAATTCCAGAGGATAGCTATGTTAGTCTATTGCAGCAAAATTAAACAGAAGTCCAGTGGCATCATAAAGACTACACCGTTTCATTTGTTCATTCTTCATTCAAGCATGAAATTTTTATGAGTCAGAATGCTCCATACATCTGATGAAGTGAGCTCTGACTCAAGAAAGCTCTGGACTAAATTTTGTTAGTCTTCAAGGTGCAACTGGATTTCTGCTTAATTTTAATCACCCTTAGTATTATATATTTATTGATTTTTAATCTGGTTTTAAATTAATATGTTTATGTATTTTATATGTGTTGTATTCTGCTTTGAGCCCATTCGTGGGGAGAGCTGATTCGAAATATAACAAATAATAATAATTAGGCATCTATACATATTTTAGAAGGAATGTCAAACTATCCTGGCAGGTATATATTACAAATTCTGTCCTTAATTGATTAACTAACAATTCAACATTTGGAAAGCTTAACTTCAATCAGTCATCAGCACAGAGAACAGAACCATCATCTTGGAATAAATTGTGGAGCAACTTTTCAAAAACCCTGCCTTTTACCATCTTCAAGACTTGTACAATAATGACTGGTCCACATCACAAGAGTTGGGCACTGCTTACCTTTTGCTTGGTCACAGCTAGAAGGCACATGATGCAGCAACTTTGCAGGAGCTAATCATGTCTGAAACTGGCAAATGCCTGGAAAGGTGACCTCCTGCAAATTGATGTATGCTCAGAAGAAAGGCTGGAGATTAAGACTCTTTATTAATAAATAAATAACAAGCTCGACAGCGTTTCCTTGTTAAAATCAGAATGATTTGCCAAATCATAATGATTCTTAGCAATAATTGTGCATCTTACTGACTTCTGGTGGGTATATTACTGGCATTGAGCCAGTATGATTTATATTAGAATTTTTCCTTTGACAAACTGCTCGCTAGTCAGTGGATGGATCAGAAATAACTGCTGTAGTTACAGTGTTGTGAGGAAGCCATCTGGCACCTATCAAGAGCATGTCCGCCAGTCCTCTTAGGGTTACTTGGCACAAGACGTATTTCCTAAAGTTCACAAATCCTGGATATATTTTGTCATTTCTCTTATGAGGCACCATATGGGAAATTCATACAATGGAAGGACCCATGTGTAGGAAATTTCATCTTAGTCATTACAGAAGGAAAGAACTTGTCAAGAGTTCTCTTTTTCCCAGCCAAGGTCAGAACAAATCTGGAGGTCATCAACAGCAATGTCATCATACAGAAAATGGAGGACATATTTGCTTGAGGTATAAGAAGGTGTTCACTATATTACATTCATTTCCCACATTTCTTCCATCATGGAACTCCATCATGGTTTTAAAGAAGTCTCTTTTCCACTTAGGCACTAACCAAATAGAAATATATTTAGCTTTGGCATGTCCTGGGACCATATTCGTCGTTGTCCCCCAATACCCATAACTAGGGGTGCACAAAATGAAACAAACAAGCCAAAATACACATGAAAATTGCTGTTTCATTTTGTTAAAGTAGCTTCCAGTAAGGTGAACCAAGTTGAAGTCAAGCGCCCTGTGAGCCTTTGGCCTACTCTGTCCTTCACTCTATCCTTTCAAAAACAATCCACAGAGAAAGGAAAACTTATGGAGAAAATATAGGTCTGTTTGAGTAGCAGGGGTGGGGGGTATCCAGCCCATCATTCTGCCTGCCCAGGTCGGCCCAGGTCGGCATAGTTTCTGGCATAAACTAAGTCGCCCTACTGAAACCTCCTGGGTGATCTCAAAACCTGTGTCTCTCTCCCGGCATCCGGATCTAAGTCTGGGTGGAGCTGGTTGAGCAGGGTTGTTAGCCGTCGTCCCATCAAGAGCTCTGCTGGGGTCTGTCCCATGGTGGAATGCGAGGTGATGTGCTGCCAAAATAAGTAGTCGGCCAACCACTGTCTCAAATCCCCCTGGCCTAATCTGTGGAGTGAGTCTTTAGTGGCCCTCACCATTCTTTCTGCCTGTCCATTTGTTGATGGGTGGAACAGCACTGATGTGATGTGCCAGATGGCGTTCTCAAGGAATCTCTGGAATTCCTGGGAGGTGAATTGTGTGCCATTGTCTGAAACTATAGCATCTGGCAGGCCATGGGTCGCAAACAGACACCTTAACAAACGGATGACCACCATGGATGTCATGGTCTATACAGGGATTACTTCCAGCCATTTCGAAAAGGAGTCCACTATGATTAGAAAAACTTGCCCCTGGAAGGGCTCAGCAAAATTAATGTGGATCTGCAACCATGGTGTGCACGTCATCTCCCATGGGTGCACAGAGGCCTGTGGCATGTTGAGCCAAGACTCCTGGCAGGGCAGACAGGTCCATACCCATCTCTCCACAGTTTGGTCCATCCCTGGCCACCACACGTAGCCAGAGCCTTCATTTTGACAATCCTCAGGTATCCCACATGAAGTTCCTCCAGCACACACTGATGCAGTCTGGGCAGTACGACGACTCTGTTCTCCCAGAGCAAGCATCCCTTGTGGACTGATAACTCATGCTGGTGGGAGCTGAAAGGCTGGAACTTGGCATCCAGCCAGCCAATAGGCCACCCCCTCCATACCCAGTTGAGAACCCGAGAGCGTGGGGTCCTTGGCAGAGTGGGCTGCGATGTCCACCACATGGAGAGGTGGTTGGGGCAGGTCTTCCAGCTGCATGACCTCATGAGCAGGAGCAGGGTCTGCAGTTGGGCCCTGCAGCAGCAGGTGACTAAGGGCATCAGCATGTCCCAAGGCTTCGCCCAGATGATAGAAAAGTTCATAATCATAAGCAGACAGGAAAACCGACCAGCGCAGCATTCTCGGAGACATGACCTGTGGGGTCTATTGGTCAGGCAAAAAGGCCAAGTAGTGGCTTGTGGTCTGTAGCGATCTTGAAGTGCCATCCATAGACACAGTTGTGGAACTTTTTTATACCAGCAACCAGAGCAAGGGCCTTTTTGTCGATCTGAGCATAGTTCCATTCTGCCCATGGAACTATGGGCAGGAAAAGTATGCGAAAAGTATGGAAAAGTCCTGGAAAAGTATGGAAAAGTCCTGGAAAAGTCCTGGAAAAGTATGGAAAAGTCCTGGAAAAGTATGCGATAGAGGCCTTTCGCCCATCAGGTATTTGATGGCTCAGGACTGTGCTGATTCCATAAGGTAAGGCATCACAGGTGAGCATGAGCAGCTTGAGTTCATCATAATAGGTGAGTATGCTGTCTGACAAAAGGAGGTCCTTAACTGTGGAGAATGCCTGGTCATGCTTCCAACCAGGCATTCTCCACAGGAGCTTTCTTCTCAAGTAGTCTATGCAGTGGCTCGGCTAGTGATGCCTTATGTGGCAGGAAAGAGTGGTAGAAATATAGGAGCCTGAGAAATGCTTGTTCTTTCTTGGAATGAGGTGTTGGTGCACAGCAAATAGCCTGCACCTTGCTGGCTGTAGGGTGGATGCCGTTGGCATTAATCATGAGTCCCAGGAATTACATGAGCCATGCTGAACTGACACTTTTCCTTCTTAACCTTGAGTCCGGCATCCTGGAGATACCGGACTACCTGTCGCAGACGGCTGGCGAGTTCTGTAGAGGACATTCCCACAATCAGGGCGTCATCAAAATATGGAATGACACCAGGGATGCCCTTGAGCAGTCCCTCCATAAGTCCTTGAAAAATTCTGGCTGCCACACTGACCCCGAACTGGAGCCGCTTCACTTTGAATGTGCCTCAATGAGTCACAATGGTCAGTGCTTCCGCGGGGGCTTCATCTACTGGAAGCTGCTGGTATGCCTGTGCCAGGTCGATCTTCACAAAGATCTTGCCCCCTACTAGTGATGCCAGGAGGTGACTCACTACCAGCACCAGATAAGCATGCTGTTGCAGTGCCTTATTTAGGGTGCACTTATAGTCCATGCAGATATGTACTGCCCTGTTGCCTTGATGGGCATGACAATGGGAGTCTCCCAACAGGCATGAGACACTGGTTCAAGGACCCCTTATGCAACAAGCTGGTCCAGCTCCTCATCAGTTCGTGGCTTGAGAGCGAAGGGAACATGGCGAGCTTTCAAACGGATCAGCAGCACTGTAGGGTTCAGGTTGAAGGATACTGGTGGTCTGGTGTATCGTCCCAAGGAGCCATCAAATATGGATGGAAATTCAGATCAGACGGCCTCAGTGTTCGATTGGCTGATTTGATGTACGCCAGTGATATGGATTCCCAACACTTGAAACCAATCGAGCCCCAGCAAAGTTGTGTGGACCAGGTGGAAGGGGCCACGAAAATCTTTAAAACTAACTTCAAACTTGCCAACACCTGCCACTGGAACCCAACGACCCTGGAAGTCCACCAAGTGTATGCCGCATGGCTCAAGCTGTCAGTCTCTTTTCTTGGGACACACTCGGTAATAGGTGTCCATTGAGATGAATGCTGATCCGGTGTCGACTTCCATCTTACATGGCATTCCTTCGATATGCACCATTACCCTGATCTTCTCTCTGGCAGGTATTCAGGAGTTCAGGACTGTGGTACGGCTGGAGCACTTGGTTACGGAGTGGCACTCTTCGAGCCAGAAAGAACCCCTTTGTTCCATCCATTGGCGTCACAGTATCTGTAGCGGGGAGCCTCTGCTCTAGGGTGCCCTGCATGCCCTTGCAATATGCCCCCTCTTTCGGCAAGCCCAGCATTCAGAGTCGTGGAATTTGCAGAACTTCTGGTCATGGCTTCCTTCACAGCTGGCACAGGGCAACCCATTGGTACGTTGCGGTTCAGATCGCTTGGACAGAACTGCTTGAGTCCTGTGAACCTTGTCATCGTCCCCCGAATTGCTCTCAATGTTCTCATGGTGGACTGGTTCCACCTTCTTTGCTAGGGGAGGACTCCACAACTGGCACACCTCTCTTGTTGACTGGTCAGCTGCTTCCACTGCTAGTGCCTCCTTGAGGGCTTCCTTGAATATGAGTTCCTTTTTGGCAAATAGCCGTCATTGCAGCTTCTCATCCTGCAAACCACATACTAGTTGATCTCGGAGCGCAGTCTCCAGGTCAGTGACGTTGCATTGTCATGCTGCTTGCTGGAGAGCTGTAATGAAAATTGTCACCGACTCACCCTGAGCTTGGTCCCACTTGTAGAAAGCGTGTCGGCTGGTGATCTCTGATGGCTGTGGCAAGAAGTGGTCTCAGAGCCGGTTTTTGATGACATTGAATGCTGTAGCTTGGAGCTGAGCCAGTGCCATGAGTGCCTGGGCTATGTCAAAAGTGGACCACTCACAGATGCTGAAAAAAGTCACCCTCTGGAGGTCTGCATCCGTGACCTTGTTTGCCTCAAGATAGAACTTGAACCTCATGATGTATGCCTCCCAGTCCTTGGAGGTTGAGTCAAAAGGTTCAAAATGGCCCTTGGAGGCCATGATTCACTGTTGGCAAATCGCAATGGGGCAGCTGTGTATCAGCTCTGGGTCGTGATTTAGCTCTTGGCATCATGGGGCTGTCTACCCACCTGGTGTGATTTAGTCCCTGGCATTGCGGGGCTGCCTACCCACCTTTGCATCCCATCCTTATCGCCAGTATTGTATATTGAGATTAACAGCTCTTTATTATAATAAACATCTTTCCTGGAGACTGGAAGAAGATAGACTGAAGACTCAGGCTCAACAGTAACTAATTTATACTTGTAGAAGCCACTCTCACTTTTATAACAACCAATACAATGTAAGCAGCTAGAATCCTTCATTTGCATGAACTATGTACAAGTATCTACTTTTGAGCACAGGGATTGGACTACAAAGCAACAGTTCTGATTGGCCGTGCCAGCACCCAAGCACCAATAGCTATGTAGGCTCAGACACCTTCATTCTACTCAAGCAATACATAACACATGTGCAACCAACACTCACCTTCACACCTTCCCCAAGCATTCTTTGGGTTCCATAAACACTGAACCCTTTTGTTTGGGCTCAAATTTGGTGAATCAATGGTTTAGAGGAGGACTGTATTCTGTGTGATTTTGGTGTTGTTAACTGCAAAACAGCTGCCTCAAAGAGCCTGAAAGGTCTCATTGCAAAGAATGAGTCAATAATGCTAGGAAAGGTGGATGGCAGCAGGAAAAGAGGAAGACTAAAACGAGATGGCTTGACTCAATAAAAGAAGCATGTCCTACACTTTGCAGGATCTGAGCAAGTCTGTTAAAGAGTTTTGGAGGCCTTTCATTCATAGGGTTGCCATAGGTCAGAGACAACTTGACAGCACATAACACACATCAGGCAGCTTGTCCCCTATCTTTCCACCAGGGCCGGCACACCCATTGAGGCAGGTCTGGCCCCTGCCTCGAGTGCTGAGATGCCGAAGGGGGTGCCAGAGGGGGCGCTGGGGGTGGGGCCACACCGCAGAGCTGGGGGGCCTGGGGCTGGGGAGGTAAGGGGTAGGGGGGCTGGGGTTTGGGCAGTTTAAAGGGACCTGCCCTTGCAAGTCCCTTAAAGGGCCATTTAAATGGCCATTTAAACTGCCCCTGTAAATATGACCCAATGAACCAGTATAAAGTCTGTGGAAGTTCCGTGAAAAGGAGCTTCCATGAACCCTGGTTTGCGAACCCCGAACCAGCCTGTTTTGTGGGGGGGTTTCGGTCGTATTTAGGTTCGTGCCCATCTCTAATCTTTAGTAGACTATATTCTATCTACACTCAGTTGTCATACCCATAGTACTGCATATAAATTGCTAATAGACACCATTTTTGGCATTATTTATTTGGTTTTATTGCTGAGACCAATCTTGTATTTTATATAGTACTTATTGTATTGGCTGGTGTTGTTGTAATGCGCCCTGAGCCTGCTTGTGGGGAGGATGGGCTAAATATCAAATAAAATAAAAATAAAAACATTTCTGTCAGATGCATATCTGCTGAGTCACTGTTTTCACAAGACCTATCACACTGCCTCTCGGTTTTACTACCCCGTATATAAAAGCTTTTCAGGACCACTGTAAAAATTATTAAGGCAAATTGCTTTTATAATTAATTAATGACATATGGAATGCCATCAGTATACATGCACATGGTGATTAATTTTAAAAACTACAAGAAAAAAAATAGTTTCCTGCCCTTAGGGAATTACAATCTAAAATTTGACTATGGGGGAAAGAGGCAGGGAAGGGACTGGATACCAATTCAGTATGTGAACATTGCTGTAGAGATGATAAAGTCTCAGTTCTCTGTATCATCATCTAGCTATATCTCCATTCCTCTACTGGCTTTTCCCTCTTTCTTTCTAGAGAGCTAAATGAATGGTTCGTGAGGACTGGAAAGAGTTTTGAGAGCATTCTGACTGAAAGAAATTACATAGATGCAAATTACTAACCACAGACCCTGAATGCAAATCTTGCAATCACAGCTCCCCTGGTACCTCTTCCTTTTTCTGGCATGTGCAATTTATGTTCCTCAGCTCATTTGTGCATAGCAGTGATGAAGCTCTCATTCTGCAGACTTTTGATGTGCCTTGCTCCAGGAAGAGGGGGGGCAATGTCCTTATCGCAGTTTTCAGTAGAAAGATCATAATTCCTAGAATATCACACGAGCCACCATCTCTTTTCCTGATTTCAGCCTGTCTAGAAGCTTCAATCACAGCCAGCTATAACAACAGAGATGGTGATTATGAACTTCAGGCATGTCTCAACTAAAACTAAGAAATAGCCTGAAAGTTCTTGATAAATGTGATATTGCCAGGACAATATGCCTGAGTTACAAGGCTTCAGTGACATAATAAATCCTCTTCACTTCCCTCCCCTCACCAGCTAGGAGAAAAAACACCCTTCCCATTTAGGATTAAGGAGAGGCAAAGTGGTGTAGTGGTTAGAGTGTCAGAGAAGGACTGGGAAATCCCCACTCTGCCATTGAAGTTCACAGTGAATCAGTGTCTCACAGTCTGACCTTTCTCAGAGTTTTAAGGATAAAATGGAGGTGAAGAAAAAAAACACATGCTACTCTGAGCTCATCAGAAGAAGAAAAATGTACTCTCTCTCTCTCTCTCTCTCTCTCTATATATATATATATAAATAAAAGCAACCAAAGTACATATTCTCCCAATGAAAAAAAAAGTTACAATGACATCCTAAACTGAGTTGGACCATTCTAAGTCCATTGAAGTCAATGGAAGTAGAAAGGTGTGACTCTGCTTAGGATGGCACTGCCAAGGGCTCAGATTCTCTCATCCTGCTGTCTCAGCTCCATATCTTAAATATTGATTTATGGATTAAGAGAGAGGCCAATTAAACTGGTTTGCCTTGGGAGGCTAATAGATCCACTCAGTTTCCAGGATACCTTGGGGGAGGGTTGAAAATCCAGCTGGTGACTCTGTTGAAGGCAAATCATGAGTAGTGAGGGAGGGGGAGTTGGGCTTTTTGTAGGTCTTAAAGGTGAATACCATTCTTGTAGTAGCTAACAGAGATGCAATATGATTTATCTTGTGGAGTAATGTAATGCTATTTTTTTACACGCACAAAAACAGAGCTGAAGGTTGAAGAAAAGTGAGATAAAATATGAAATAAGCTGTCGTTTGAGAAGCATGAAAGCCAAGGACAGGGAATAATTGCCCACAATGTAGCACGGAGATTAGTCAGGCAAAATTAAAATGGAGGAATTTGAGCTGATTGTTACAGAATTGCCAGCCCAGAAGGGCATTTGCCTGAGGAAGCTAGAAATCTGATGGCTCTAGAATTTTAAAAGGAGGCTGGACAATAGATTTGTAACCTTTCTATAGCGGAGAAACTTGCAGTGTCAAGGAAAAGAGCTGGGTGCCTTAACAGACCTATTTCTAGCATTTTACTATAGATTTTTTTTTATGTAGCGCTTTCACCTTGAAAAATTATATAAAGGTTTAGAGACACTCAACAAACAGTGATGAAGGCAGAGAAATCAATCGTGTCATAGCCATCAGAGAAAATGAGTGCATTTGAAGTGCACAAGGAAATTCAATTCAATTCAATTACCTTTATTGGCATTAGAAATAATAATAGTCTACAATCAGAGATAGGGACAATCAGAGACAGGGATAGGCAGAAGCATAAGCATAAACAAACAATTAGTAACAGTTAATAATAAAATTAATACACATTCAGCAATCAGGTGCGGCTATATGCTTGGATTTAACTTTATAAACTTCTGCTAGAAATTTTGCAACACTTAAAGTAACACAAGGGTTATGATCTTCTAAAAGGTAAACTAAAATTCCTCCTTTAATAGAATTATTATACTGAAGGTATTCAGTTAAAAATTGTTTGCGTAACAGACCAAAAAGAGGGCATTCTAGAATAATGAGTTGAGGATTCCTAATTCGCAAGGACATATCCTGTTTTGAAGGGGTACTTGCCTGAACCTGCCAGAGAGCACCATTGATGGAAAGGCATTTTAACCGTGCTAAGGGAAATGTTCGGCGCTGAGATGGGATGTCCAGAGCTGAGAGATAATGTGGCACCATTCCTGCACAAGGAAATTTAGGAGAGCAGTGTTGGAAAAAAAGGGGGGAAAGGCTATAATCAACTATCAAACAAAGACTAAGAATCAGTTTTAGTTTCCACAGGCAAGAAAATATGGAGGGAGGGAAGGACGGTTCATTGCCAAAAGCAATGTACATTCCAGATCAAAACTCAAACAGAATCCTGATACCAAAAGTTGAGAACAACTCCTCCCAAGACCTTTCCAGTGATACTCCCAGATCAAATCAACTAATCTCATAAGCACTCTTTTACAAGGTCAAGCTAGACATGCAGGTTTTTAAAGAGTTTTCTGCAGACACACAGCAGCTATGAGGAATGTCTGTTAAGCAATAAAGGAGAGCCCAAACAGCCTCAGAATGCCATATCCAGCTCTTTTAAAACCTGCATATCTAGCCTGGCCCCCAGCTACCTGTTCTTCACTGCAGGGAAATGTATTCCTTGGTGTTACAACAACCTCAGCACTGTGACAGTGGATGTAATATATCCTACATAATGTCTCCCAGATTATCTGAGTGCAGGATCGGAATGACATTCCCTTGGATCCGCAAACAAGGAAGGGGAGCATGGGGAACCAGAACTCAACCAAAAATATACTGTAGATGCTACAAGGGTCAACACGTTGTGTTGGTCATTTGACATGTTTATCAACTGTATCTGAAGAATGTTATAGCTTATCTAAAGCTTTCCTATGCAGCCTGACATTCAGTCCTTTGTCTTTGATTTTATCACAGTGTACACTGTATAATAAATATTTTATTTTGAATATATGGCTTTAGCGTGACAATTGTAGTATCTATGTTCCCTTGGATCCATCATTATTGCAGGCTGCAAGATGGTAGTTTTTCAAACATCCTGGTTTCCATCCTGAAAGACAAGGATTGATAATCAATACAACATGGAAAAATTAAATAATTGCCAAAATCATTATATCTAGTTCTAAACTGGACCATAGAGTTTGGGTCAAAAATCCATCCAAGAGGGCCAAGTACACACTGGGGACATTTTTCTAGAAGCCCGTAGAAATAAAGGTGGAAGGGGAGAAGCAGAAAGGGTAAAAAGGAAAAACTGAGGAAAAGAAAATGTGGATAAGGGAGAGGGGACAAAGGCTGTTGGGGGGGGAGAAGCAGAAAAAGTAGGTAGTTAGGTGAATGGGTGCAAAAGAAGGAAGGGGGAGAGGCTGCAGGCACTACCAGGAGAATGGAAAGCAGAAGCAAGAGGGAGAGAGGGAATGTGATGATGAGATTTACTCTGCAGATCCTTATGGGTCCCCACATCTAACATGTTATTATTGATGGTACTTTCCTTGCTAAAGATAATTTAAAGTGAATTTATTAGTCACATTCAAATTCTGTGCTTCCATCAAGGGAGCTGGAGTGGAAATCTTGGAGTCTAAAACATTTCTTCCTCACAACAACCCTGTGAGACAGTCTGAGAGACAGTAATTCTCTCAGGGTCCTCCAGAGAGTTTCATGGCCAAGTATGAATCCAAATCGAGGTTGCTCCTCCACCTCAAGTCAACTATTTATTGCTGTTTCACAGTCTTTCTTAGTTCATGTTATTTTACTAAGAAATCTCACAAGATGGAAAAGGTTCTTAGCAAAATGCTGAACAGCCTTCCTGTCATGTATCCTCTCTAAAGCCAAATAAGAATGTCTCCATTATGACCACATCATATACAGTGTCATCACAACTCGGTGTCATGATTCACATTTTCCGCATGAAGTCACTGCCTGAATCGAGTCATCCCATCTCATTCGATACCCTTCTGTTCATTCTGTATCATATGGTATTGCCTGATTATTCTTTATCTTTCTGACAGAAATATACTTGCATTTAGATACAGAAATTGCTGTATTAGCAAATTGTAACCATTTTAAATATCAGTGTCCATCTTGGATACAATCTTGTACCCCAACGAGAAAGTTTTGAAATAAAGATTGAGTTAATCTAAAGTACGCTCAAACATTTACAACCATTGTATCTCTTCTCTTTTAAGCAGCCTAACTAACCTATGGGCTTGTTGTGCTGTGGAAGGAGAACCTCAAATATTATCTTGCCTGTCTTATAATATTGCTTGTGAACCTCTCTGATATACTTTTCTAATTAGTTGGAGCTGGGAAGATTTTCTTTCATTGTTGTTAGGAGTCTGTTATGTGATGATTTAGTAAGTATTCTTTGATGTCCCAGATTCACATGATCAGCAGTACTTATGGCCTAACCAGATGTTCTTTCTGGAGCACTGTGATCACAGCATGCCCTAGATTAAAACTGCAGCACTAAAGTGGTGGTGTTATTCCAGAAAATTATGCCTGCTGTCTTTGCAGTCTCAAAATGAGAACATTCAGTTTAGATGGAACAATAACGAATCTTGTGATATCTTAAAGATTAATGAATACAGTCTTTAATGTATTACAAGACTCTTGTTTTCACTGCAACAGACTAACACAGTTATTCCTCTGATTTTTTTTTTAGGTGAAAGCACCATCGTGCCCCAATTATTCCAAATGCAACTGGTCCTTATCTATTTATTAAACTACCTCTCTATTGCATAATACCATTTTAACTGTTACCTTACTGCCTTCTTTACATAGGGCCAATCCTAAAGTATACTATTACTAAGTAATAAAGAGTACATTTATTTCTTTATTTATTACTTAAGATATTTATACATTGACTTATTTCTTCAGACTCAAGATGGCCCACAAAGCAGCCAAAAATACAAGGACAGAAAAACATGATAAGCATCCAGCAACAAGTTAAAAACAATACAGAATTAAAATGCACAGCTAAAAACCAATCCAAACAGTTAAAAATGGAGTAAAATCTGCTAGATGGTTTATTCCTTACCACATGCCCTCTAGAATAAAACCATTTTACCTGTGTTCCTGAATGCAGCAAGCGAATCCAGCCTCTACACCCAGTTTGGTAGGCCATTCCAGAAGGATAGACCCACTACAGAAAAAGCCCATTACTTTAATGTTGTCAAATGGACAATCATAGGTGACGGTGCCACCAGGAGAAGGTTATCTGAGAAGCATAACTGGTGTATTGGAGTATATTAGAAGATACAAGGAAGGATACTGCTTTCTCACATCATTAAGTAGCTGCAACCAGACCCATTGCCAAAATTTTTATCATGAGGGGTCATAAGAGGGAGAGGTGCCAGATTGTTATCATCTCAAACCCTGAGACATATTGGGTAAAGTCTAATGATGTCCTAAGTAGACATGGGCATGAACTGCATTACGAACCAAAAAAACCCACGAACCACCCAATCTTCTGTTTGCGATCCGGCAGTCCGTTAGCGTCCATGGCCAACGAACCAGCGTTCATTAGAGGCATGGTTCGGTGTGTTCTTCCACAGTTCGTGAAGCCAGACAGTCAGGCATCATCAATCAATTCTAGGGGTGTGCAAAGGCACAGTGGTTCGGCACAGTGGTTCGGCAAGCCGATTCGGGAATGGCGATTCGCTGCGATTCGGGGCGATTCGGGAAAGCTTTTTCAATGGGAAAAAGCCTCCCCAGGCTTCTCTGAAGCCTGGGGGAGGCATTTTCCCACCGAATCAAGCCAAAATTGGTGGGGGCCTTCCTCTAACTCCCCTCTAACAACTTTCTAAGTTTCAGACCGATTGGACTTTGGGGGGCCATGTTATGGCCCCCCAAACCAGGTCCCCCTATCCTCGCCTATAAAAGGGCATAGCTTTAGGTTGCTGCTGCTAATCTCCTATTTTGTGCTTGCTGCTGCTGATCTCCATTATTTCCTATGGGGGGAAAATGAAGAGGCAGGCTTCCTTTGCCAGGGGTGGCATTTTGCATGCAAAATGCCCCCCAACCCTCAGGGGCCCTTCTCCCACCTTTCCTCCCATGTAAAGAAAAAATATAAGGGGACGCCAATTTTTACTTTTGCCCCCATTCAAAAAATATGTAGATCCAGCCCTGGATGACATTATCTTTTCAGTGACCCCCATGCCTTAAAGGCAATGTCAGAAGAGACATAGCAGATTTACTTAGATTTTGCATATCTCTACTCTCATCATTTCTCTGCGTTCCTTAAAGTCTGTCTTCCTAATATCTATCATGCATGTCTATGAACTCCCTTAGCTCCCTACAACAAAAGGAATTCTAGGAGGAGTACTTAGCTAATGATGGATAAGATAATATAAAAGTGTTATTAACAATTCATAGAAGCATAATTTATTCTGTTGTTTAAAAGAGTTGTTTATTATATATCTATATTAAAAACATTGACCAGGTTACACAGCAGGGGGACACACCAAAGGGCATGGCAGCGTATCTTACACAAAAATAACACAACTCACTTCACATTAAAGAATCACCCCAAAATTGCTGTCAAAAGCACTTTATTTCTTTAACTGCTTTAGGTTACACAGTAGGAAGGCACAACAGGGCATGAGAGCAGTGTACTACACAAAAATAACAACTCACTTCACATCAGAGAATCACCCAAACACAATTGCTGTCAAAAACGGTGAAGTGGGTTGTATTATTTTGTGTAGTACACTGCTATCATGCCCTGTTATGCCCTCCTACTGTGTAAACTAAAGCAGTTAAAGAAATAAAGTGTTTTTGACAGGAATTGTGCTTTTGTGATTCTCTGATGTTAAGTGAGAGTTGTGTTATTTTTCTGTGTGGGGGACTGCTGGTGTAATGTGTCATAATGCTTTGTCTACTTGTACTTTGAAAGGGAGAAAATAATTTTTTAAAAACTGTATTTTGTGTTTGATGGTTGTTGTGGGTTTTCCTGGCTGTATTGCCGTGGTCTTGGCATTGTAGTTCCTGACGTTTTGCCAGCAGCTGTGGCTGGCATCTTCAGAGGTGTAGCACCAAAAGACAGAGATCTCTCAGTGTCTCTCACACTGAGAGATCTCTGTCTTTTGGTGCTACACCTCTGAAGATGCCAGCCACAGCTACTGGCAAAACGTCACACTGAGAGATCTCTGTCTTTTGGTGCTACACCTCTGAAGATGCCAGCCACAGCTGCTGGCGAAATGTCAGGAACTACAATGACAAGACCACGGCAATACAGCCCAGAAAACCCACAACAACCATCGTTCTCCGGCCGTGAAAGCCTTCGACAATGTATTTTGTGTTGTTCGTGTTTTATTCTTTGTTGTGCAGTTGGTTCCCATCATAGGGAAAAATGGGGAGGCTGGCCAGCCATCTCTGTAGGTGGTGGGGGTGTCAGGGGGTGGTTATCTGTGTGTCAGGTCAGGTGCTCTTTCCCAGGGACAAGTTGGCACTCAGAAGTTTGCCCACCATTGTGGCACCCCTGGGCTGTGCGGAATTGCCCTGTGAAAGAGAGTTTAGAAGTTCCCAGCATAGGGAACAAAGGGGGAGGGCTGGCCAGCCTGTTCCTGGGGTTATGAGTGTAGGGCTACTGGGGGTGGATTTGGGTCTGTGAGGGGCTAATGTGGGGATTTGGGTCTGTGTGTGGCAGCTGGGGGGAATTGGGTTTGTGTGGGGCTATAGGGGGTGGACTTTGGGGGCTGAGAGCACCTACTTGGGGAGGCCATGAAATGCCCCCCCCCAAGTGGGAGCTGGCTGAGCCTTGGTGGAGGTGGGAGGAAAGGTGGGAGAATGGCCCCTGAGGGTTGGTCAATGTTTTTAGTATAGATATATAATAAACAACTCTTTTAAACAACAGAATAAATTATGCTGACTTCTATGAATTGTTAATAACACTTTTACATTATCTTATCCATCATTAGCTAAGTATTCCTCCTAGAATTCCTTTTGTTGTAGGGAGCTAAGGGAGTTCATAGACATGCATGATAGATATTAGGAAGACAGACTTTAAGGGACGCAGAGAAATGATGAGAGTAGAGATATGCATGAACAGGAAAAAAATGAACACGATGTTAGTTGTTCGTTGCCATCCACAAACAGGGAATCACGAACAACCACAAACATGACCCTGTTCACGAATATGTTCGTGGTTGGCTGTTCGTGGGAGGAAGGGGGGAGACTTTGAAGGGAAGAAGGTTCCCTGCCCTATTTGCAAACAGTATGAAGAACCTCCTTCCCTTCCAAGTCTCCCTCTTTCCAGCTGGCTGGAGGGAGGGGGGGGAGACTTGGAAGGGAAGAAAGTTCCCTGCACCGTTTGCAAACGGCATGGAAAACCTCCTTCCCTTCAAAGTCTCCCTCCTTCCAGCTGGCTAGAGGAAAGGGGGGAGACTCTGAAGGGAAGGTTCTCCACACCATTTGTAAATGGTGTGGAGAACCTCCTTCCCTTCAAATCTCTCTCCTTCCAGCCAGCTGGAGGGAAGGGGGAAGACTTTGTCAGGAAACCCCTGACAAGCGGCTGAGTCAGGGGTGAAGTGCCTCTTTGCACAGCAGCAGGGAGAAGGGCATTTCACCCAGGCAGGCTGCACTCAGCCACTTGTCAGGGAAACCCCTGAAAAGTGGCTGAGGGTGAAGTGCCCCTCTTCCTCACAAGCAGCTAAGTGGGGGATTTAAATGTCCCTCTTCCTGTGCTGCGCAGCAGCAGGGAGAGGGGAATTTAAACCACGGCAGGCTGCACTCAGCCGCTTGTCAGGGAAATCCTTGACAAGTGGCTGAGTTGGGAGTGAAGTGCCTCTCTCTCTGCTGCTGTGCAGCAGCAGGGAAAAGGGCATTTCACCCCGGCAGGCTGCACTCAGCCACTTGTCAGGGGTTTCCCTGACAAGCAGCTGAGTAGGGGATTTAAATGTTCCTCTTCCTGCACTGCACAGCAGCAGGGAGAGGAAAATTTAAACCCTGGCAGGCTGCACTCAGCCACTTGTCAGGGTTTTCCCTGACAAGCGGCTGAGTCGGGGGTGAAGTGCCCCTGGGCTTAGATTGGGGATTCCAGGGCAACAGGAGGTCAGAAAGTCTGTGCCTACTGTTGCCAAGGGAATTGATTGAAAGGCGCCAGACTGTTCGGCTTGACGAATGGCTGATGAACACAACGAACAGGGCTTGGAACGAACACATGTTCGTAGGGAATGGGGCCTCACAAACAGCTTGTTTGCGAACAGCTGATCGGGCTGTTCATGGCTTTTTTTTTTTGTATTGCTCTCTCTATCAAAATGCCAACAGCAACTGTCTCTCCGTCTCCACTGTCTGCAGAGCCAGAAATGGGAGCCCCCCTCCCCCCTGGCCTTTGCTCTCTTGTAACAAATTTGGAGCACCACACTTGAAAGGAAGACCTGCCTATCAAGCGAAATTGGCCTTAGATTGAGGTTTCCAGGGCAACAGCAGGAGTTCAGACAGAGTTCAGACAATCCGTGCCTAAGTTGCCAAGGGAATTGACTGCAGGTGCCAGACTGTCTGGCTTGACGAACAGCAACGAACGAGGCTTGCAATGACCACCTGTTCATTTAGAATGGGGCCTCACGAACAACTTGTTTGCAAACAGCATCAATGTCTTCATTTTATTTCTTTTTGCCAGCAAAGCTCACTGCTTTGAACGTATAAAACTGGCAGCCCAGTCGATTTGCAAATTTGAATAATTATTTTTATAGTGACCATTTTAATCCTATAAAACATAGCAATGTTACTTGAATTCTTATTGTCTTAAGAATGTGCTACTATGTACTATCTGTTGCTTTAAGTACTGCCCTACTTCGTTGTTTAATGTCAGTCTTAGAATTGCTCTGTTTCAGCATTTCTTTGATTCTGTATTGGATTTCTGCTGATATTATGTTTGCAAATTTGCATTTATATTACCCTACACCATTATTTATCAAAATGTCTTTGATATTGACTGTACTAAACTCACATTATGTAATCCACCTTGAGTCCCAGTGAGAAAGGTGGACTAAAATTACATACATACATACATAGGTCAAACTTTTCTCAACAAAAGCCACGCTAAAATTTGAAAACCAAAATATGAAAAGCAATAATCTAGTTCTTTTGCAGACTATATGGAACCCAACATTTCTGTATCATACCACACAACAAAAGGTTGTTTTGAAAAAGCGAGTTTATGTAATTCCACACTAGAAGAGTTTACTGGCATGATTTTGATGGGCTAATGTTCTGAAAACAGCATTCAGGCATTTAAGCCCAGAAAGGATGCTGACTTGGTCATCTTCTTCCTGTCTGTGGTTTCCTCAGTACACTTACAGGTTTTTATATTCATAACACCTTGTGGGTATTTATTATAAACTTTCCTTGTAGAGGTAACACCTAAAACACAGTCATCATCATAATAAAAGATAATATCTACTTTCACAACCACAAACAATATCTTCATTTCCTTACCCTATTCTCTTTTTACAACCGTTACTCATTTTTTTTGTGAGTTCACTTTAACCTATTGAAGTCTGTCTTCCATATGAAATTCTGTCCTGTGCTATCAGTTATAAGAGCCAGTGTGGTTGTAGTGGTTAGAATGTTGGACTGCAATCTGGGACACGCAGGTTCAAATGCCCACACTGCCATGAATGCTCACTTGGTGATCTTGGGCCACTCACACTCTCTCAGCCTGACTTACCTCACAGGTTTGTTGTAAAGATGAAACGGAGGAGAGGAGAAGTATGTAAGCCACTTTGTGTCCCAAATGAGGAGAAAGGCAGGGTATAAATGAGGTAAATAAAATAGTTGTATAAGTAAGTTGTCCGCAAATGCTTGTAATTTATATCTATGTCCTCTAATTCATGTTCCTTTTATTATAGTCTTTCCGTATAGCTCTTGCCAGTATTTCTTGCATCAAAATAAATATTAATGGTGAGAGTGGACTACCTTGTCTTGTCCCTTTTTCTAATTGAAATTGATTCTGTCAAGTCGTCATTCAAGATTATTTTTGCTTTCTGTTTCTTATATATAGCTTCAATTGCTTTTATAAATTTTGTTCCAAAATCCATTTCTTTCATGTGTTCAATAAAAAATTGCCAATTGACATTATCAAAAGCTTTTTCAGCATCTAAGAATATCATCGCCATCTGTTTTTCTGGGTGTGCCTCATAGTATTCTAATAAGTTTAGAGCAACTCTAATATTATTTCTCAGTTGTCTTTTAGGGAGAAAACCTGTCTGGTCCTGGTGTATCTTATCAAGTAGTATTTTTTTCAGCCTTGTAGCTAATATTGTAGCAAATATTTTATAGTCACAATTAAGCAGGGAGATGTGTCTATAATTTTTAATTTCTTTCAGTTCTGTTCCTTCTTTATGTATCAGCGAGATCGTTGCCTCTGTCCATGATTCAGGTAGAGTTGTTTCTTCTACTGCTGTAGTAATCATATTTTTGTATGGTACAATAATGATCTCTTCTAATGCTTTATAATATTCTGCTGGTAGTCCATCTGGACCATGAGTTTTCTCATTATTTTGTTTCTGTATTGCTTCCAACTATTTCCATTGCTGTAAAGTGGTCATTCAGACTTTTTCTTTATTCTTCTGATATTTTGGGTAATTCTTGATTCTTCAGATATCCTTTTTGGTATTTCTACAGGGATCTCCACTTTTTTGTATAGCTGTTTATAAAAGTTCTTGACTATCTTATGAATTTCATCTTTCCACATTAGCTGAACACGGTATGGAGATTTTCTCTTAATCCCACATGGTATTGGAGTGGAGATTAGGGTTGCCAACAGGCCTAGAAGAAAATTTCCTATTAATACAAGATTAATGTGTGGAAATGGGCAGTTGAAGCTTTTCATGGTATGAACATGGTAAATGACTTCTCATAAGCCTCTGTTAAAAGGACAGGACTAGAGATGGGCACAAAGTGGGAAAATGACAGTTTGCGGTAGTTCGTGGTTCATCACGTTTTACAAACCACAAACCTACACTAACTTGCTTGGTTTGCGAACCAGTTCACTTGTTCAGTTCGTTACAACACTTCCAGAGGCTGTGGAATGCCCCCTCCCTTGACAGTCAGAGATGCCAAACTCACAGAGAGATTTCAGCAGGCTCTCCTCCAGCCATCCTCCAAGTTTGGCAAATATTGGATTTTGTATATCCAAGTTATAGACCCCAAAAGTGGGTGCCCCCAGGAAAGTTCCATTAGATATAATGGGAGCCACAAATGCCAACTGACTTGCATTGGCTCCATTGAAATACATTGCAGCACCAACAAGTTGCAATGAAAACATGGGATGGAGTTGGAGAATCTTCTTCTGAGAATGGAATGACAGCCCCCAGAGTGGAACAATGGTTCCTGGGAGCAGAAAAACTGCTCTGGGACTGGAATGGAAAGAGACGAATGCTTTGAGTGGACAGTCAAGAAGACGTTCTTGGGGAGACAGGAATATTCTTTTAAAGGACCGGAGGACAGATACAATCTATGAGAGGAGGTTAATCTTGGGGGGAAGGAGTAAATATTCTTTGAGGAGACAGGGATATTCTTGTACAGGAAAGGACAGAGGCAATCCATGAGGGAAGGTCAATCTTGGGGGGAAGTTGGAGCTGGGAAGATTTTCTTTCATTGTTGTTAGGAGTCTGTTATGTGATGATTTAGTAAGTATTCTTTGATGTCCCAGATTCACATGATCAGCAGTACTTATGGCCTAACCAGATGTTCTTTCTGGAGCACTGTGATCACAGCATGCCCTAGATTAAAACTGCAACACTAAAGTGGTGGTGTTATTCCAGAAAATTATGCCTGCTGTCTTTGCAGTCTCAAAATGAGAACATTCAGTTTAGATGGAACAATAACGAATCTTGTGATATCTTAAAGATTAACGAATACAGTCTTTAATGTATTACAAGACTCTTGTTTTCACTGCAACAGACTAACACAGTTATTCCTCTGATTTTTTTTTTAGGTGAAAGCACCATCGTGCCCCAATTATTCCAAATGCAACTGGTCCTTATCTATTTATTAAACTACCTCTCTATTGCATAATACCATTTTAACTGTTACCTTACTGTCTTCTTTACATAGGGCCAATCCTAAAGTATACTATTACTAAGTAATAAAGAGTACATTTATTTCTTTATTTATTACTTAAGATATTTATACATTGACTTATTTCTTCAGACTCAAGATGGCCCACAAAGCAGCCAAAAATACAAGGACAGAAAAACATGATAAGCATCCAGCAACAAGTTAAAAACAATACAGAATTAAAATGCACAGCTAAAAACCAATCCACACAGTTAAAAATGGAGTAAAATCTGCTAGATTTATTCCTTACCACATGCCCTCTAAAATAAAACCATTTTACCTGTGTTCCTGAATGCAGCAAGCGAATCCAGCCTCTACACCCAGTTTGGTAGGCCATTCCAGAAGGATAGACCCACTACAGAAAAAGCCCATTACTTTAATGTTGCCAAATGGACAATCATAGGTGAGGGTGCCACCAGGAGAAGGTTATCTGAGAAGCATAACTGGTGTATTGGAGTACATTAGAAGATACAAGGAAGGATACTGCTTTCTCACATCATTAAGTAGCTGCAACCAGACCCATTGCCAAAATTTTTATCATGAGGGGTCATAAGAGGGAGAGGTGCCAGATTGTTATCATCTCAAACCCTGAGACATATTGGGTAAAGTCTAATGATGTCCTAAGTAGACATGGGCATGAACTGCATTACGAACCAAAAAAACCCACGAACCACCCAATCTTCTGTTTGCGATCCGGCAGTTCGTTAGCGTCCATGGTCAACGAACCAGCGTTCATTAGAGGCATGGTTCGGTGTGTTCTTCCACAGTTCGTGAAGCCAGACAGTCAGGCATCATCAATCAATTCTAGGGGTGTGCAAAGGCACAGTGGTTCGGCACAGTGGTTCGGCAAGCCGATTCGGGAATGGCGATTCGCTGCGATTTGGGGCAATTTGGGAAAGCATTTTCAATGGGAAAAAGCCTCCCCAGGCTTCTCTGACCAGGTTACACAGCAGGGGGGCACACCAAAGGGCATGGCAGCGTATCTTACACAAAAATAACACAACTCACTTCACATTAAAGAATCACCCCAAAATTGCTGTCAAAAGCACTTTATTTCTTTAACTGCTTTAGGTTACACAGTAGGAAGGCACAACAGGGCATGAGAGCAGTGTACTACACAAAAATAACAACTCACTTCACATCAGAGAATCACCCAAACACAATTGCTGTCAAAAACGGTGAAGTGGGTTGTATTATTTTGTGTAGTACACTGCTATCATGCCCTGTTATGCCCTCCTAATGTGTAAACTAAAGCAGTTAAAGAAATAAAGTGTTTTTGACAGGAATTGTGCTTTTGTGATTCTCTGATGTTAAGTGAGAGTTGTGTTATTTTTCTGTGTGGGGGACTGCTGGTGTAATGTGTCATAATGCTTTGCCTACTTGTACTTTGAAAGGGAGAAAATAATTTTTTAAAAACTGTATTTTGTGTTTGATGGTTGTTGTGGGTTTTCCGGGCTGTATTGCCGTGGTCTTGGCATTGTAGTTCCTGACGTTTCGCCAGCAGCTGTGGCTGGCATCTTCAGAGGTGTAGCACCAAAAGACAGAGATCTCTCAGTGTCTCTCACACTGAGAGATCTCTGTCTTTTGGTGCTACACCTCTGAAGATGCCAGCCACAGCTGCTGGCAAAATGTCAGGAACTACAATGACAAGACCACGGCAATACAGCCCGGAAAACCCACAACAACCATCGTTCTCCGGCCGTGAAAGCCTTCGACAATGTATTTTGTGTTGTTCGTGTTTTATTCTTTGTTGTGCAGTTGGTTCCCATCATAGGGAAAAATGGGGAGGCTGGCCAGCCATCTCTGTAGGTGGTGGGGGTGTCAGGGGGTGGTTATCTGTGTGTCAGGTCACGTGCTGTTTCCCAGGGACAAGTTGGCACTCAGAAGTTTGCCCACCATTGTGGCACCCCTGGGCTGTGCGGAATTGCCCTGTGAAAGAGAGTTTAGAAGTTCCCAGCATAGGGAACAAAGGGGGAGGGCTGGCCAGCCTGTTCCTGGGGTTATGAGTGTAGGGCTACTGGGGGTGGATTTGGGTCTGTGAGGGGCTAATGTGGGGATTTGGGTCTGTGTGTGGCAGCTGGGGGGGAATTGGGTTTGTGTGGGGCTATAGGGGGTGGACTTTGGGGGCTGAGAGCACCTACTTGGGGAGGCCATGAAATGCCCCCCCCCAAGTGGGAGCTGGCTGAGCCTTGGTGGAGGTGGGAGGAAAGGTGGGAGAATGGCCCCTGAGGGTTGGTCAATGTTTTTAGTATAGATATATAATAAACAACTCTTTTAAACAACAGAATAAATTATGCTGACTTCTATGAATTGTTAATAACACTTTTACATTATCTTATCCATCATTAGCTAAGTATTCCTCCTAGAATTCCTTTTATTGTAGGGAGCTAAGGGAGTTCATAGACATGCATGATAGATATTAGGAAGACAGACTTTAAGGAACGCAGAGAAATGATGAGAGTAGAGATATGCATGAACAGGAAAAAATGAACACGATGTTAGTTGTTCGTTGCCATCCACAAACAGGGAATCACGAACAACCACGAACATGACCATGTTCACGAATATGTTCGTGGTTGGCTGTTCGTGGGAGGAAGGGGGGAGACTTTGAAGGGAAGAAGGTTCCCTGCCCTATTTGCAAACAGTATGAAGAACCTCCTTCCCTTCCAAGTCTCCCTCCTTCCAGCTGGCTGGAGGGAGGGGGGGAGACTTGGAAGGGAAGAAAGTTCCCTGCACCGTTTGCAAACGGCATGGAAAACCTCCTTCCCTTCAAAGTCTCCCTCCTTCCAGCTGGCTAGAGGAAAGGGGGGAGACTCTGAAGGGAAGGTTCTCCACACCATTTGTAAATGGTGTGGAGAACCTCCTTCCCTTCAAATCTCTCTCCTTCCAGCCAGCTGGAGGGAAGGGGGAAGACTTTGTCAGGAAACCCCTGACAAACGGCTGAGTCAGGGGTGAAGTGCTTCTTTGCACAGCAGCAGGGAGAAGGGCATTTCACCCAGGCAGGCTGCACTCAGCCACTTGTCAGGGAAACCCCTGAAAAGCGGCTGAGGGTGAAGTGCCCCTCTTCCTCACAAGCAGCTAAGTGAGGGATTTAAATGTCCCTCTTCCTGTGATGCGCAGCAGCAGGGAGAGGGGAATTTAAACCACGGCAGGCTGCACTCAGCCGCTTGTCAGGGAAATCCTTGACAAGTGGCTGAGTTGGGAGTGAAGTGCCTCTCTCTTTGCTGCTGTGCAGCAGCAGGGAAAAGGGCATTTCACCCCAGCAGGCTGCACTCAGCCACTTGTCAGGGGTTTCCCTGACAAGCAGCTGAGTAGGGGATTTAAATGTTCCTCTTCCTGCACTGCACAGCAGCAGGGAGAGGAAAATTTAAACCCTGGCAGGCTGCACTCAGCCACTTGTCAGGGTTTTCCCTGACAAGCGGCTGAGTCGGGGGTGAAGTGCCCCTGGGCTTAGATTGGGGATTCCAGGGCAACAGGAGGTCAGAAAGTCTGTGCCTACTGTTGCCAAGGGAATTGATTGAAAGGCGCCAGACTGTTCGGCTTGACGAATGGCTGATGAACACCACGAACAGGGCTTGGAACGAACACATGTTCGTAGGGAATGGGGCCTCACAAACAGCTTGTTTGCGAACAGCTGATCGGGCTGTTCATGGCTTTTTTTTTTTTGTATTGCTCTCTCTATCAAAATGCCAACAGCAACTGTCTCTCCGTCTCCACTGTCTGTAGAGCCAGAACTGGGAGCCCCCCTCCCCCCTGGCCTTTGCTCTCTTGTAACAAATTTGGAGCACCACACTTGAAAGGAAGACCTGCCTATCAAGCGAAATTGGCCTTAGATTGAGGTTTCCAGGGCAACAGCAGGAGTTCAGACAGAGTTCAGACAATCCCTGCCTAAGTTGCCAAGGGAATTGACTGCAGGTGCCAGACTGTCTGGCTTGACAAACAGCAACGAACGAGGCTTGCAATGACCACCTGTTCATTTAGAATGGGGCCTCACGAACAACTTGTTCGCAAACAGCATCAATGTCTTCATTTTATTTCTTTTTGCCAGCAAAGCTCACTGCTTTGAACGTATAAAACTGGCAGCCCAGTCGATTTGCAAATTTGAATAATTATTTTTATAGTGACCATTTTAATCCTATAAAACATAGCAATGTTACTTGAATTCTTATTGTCTTAAGAATGTGCTACTATGTACTATCTGTTGCTTTAAGTACTGCCCTACTTCGTTGTTTAATGTCAGTCTTAGAATTGCTCTGTTTCAGCATTTCTTTGATTCTGTATTGGATTTCTGCTGATATTATGTTTGCAAATTTGCATTTATATTACCCTATACCATTATTTATCAAAATGTCTTTGATATTGACTGTACTAAACTCACATTATGTAATCCACCTTGAGTCCCAGTGAGAAAGGTGGACTAAAATTACATACATACATACATACATACATAGGTCAAACTTTTCTCAACAAAAGGCACGCTAAAAAAATTTTTTTTAATAATTTTTTATTTTCAATATCTAACATACAAAACTACAATGACAGTAACTACAAAGGACTACAATAGCACAAGGGAAGGGAAAGAAGGGAGAAAAAAGAGAAAGGGAAAGGGGGGGTGGAAAAAAAGGGGAAGGTAACCTACAAACACTAAACGCTACATTTCAATGCTTTCCCTTCATACTGCCATAGTAAAAAAAATAGCTTAATAAAGTAGTGACGGAGTGGTTGATCATACAAATTACAAATTACAGTTCAAATTAAATCTTTTTCCCTCCCCTGGGCCTCGGACGCAATTCCCTCTGCGCAGCTACCGCCAGAGCGCTCATTGCCTCCCCCCTCCCTTCAGGCTTCGGATCCTCTTCTTTTTGCTTGGTATCTGGTCCAAATTCTGGATTTTTATCCACAAAATCCCTTAGCTGATCTTCCGAATTAATCTTGTGGGCTTGATCTTTATAACTAAACCCGATTCCTTCCGGGAGTAGCCATTTGTACTTTATGTCACGTTCCCTCAAAAGAGCTGCCAACTTCTTGTACTTAAATCTTCTCTTCCGAACTAAAAATGGAACGTCCTTCAATATCTTGACTTTATTTCCCAGAAAGTCCAATTCCGCATTGTATGAATTATATAGGATACTGTCCCGGACCCTCTTAGATGAAAACTCGATAACAATCTCGCGAGGCAGCTGCCGCTTCATTGCATATTTTGAAGATGCCCGACGGACTCCCAAAATGGCGCTTTTCACTTCTTCTTTAGTTGCCCTCGCGGGTGTCACTAAAAGTTCCGAGGCGAGATCCCACAAATCCTCGTTTTCCTCCTCTTTAACATTCTGGAGACGCAAAATGGTTTGTATTCGCTCCACTTGCAGTCCAATCAGCTGGTTTTCCACCAACTTTAATTCCCTGTTCGCTGCTCTCGTAAGTGACGCACTTTCCCGGGCAGACTTCTCTGCCCCCCCCCCCCGCTGCTTCTTTAATGGCTTTCACATCGCTTTCAATTAAGCCCACCCTTTGATCTATTTCATTCAGCTTGTCAACAAAGGGTTTTATGGCTTCCATAACCGCTCTTTTAACCAGTTCCTCAAGCGTCTCGCCCCTCTGCAAGGCAGCCGTAACTGACTTGCCAAGAGCAGGACTCTGCTTTTTCGCTGCCATTTTAGGGGGGGGAAACCGCCAATCTTCCGAGACTCTATGAGGGGGGAGAAATCCGAGTCTTCTAACCTTCAGACCCCCCCCCACTCCTCACATGCGCTTGTAGTAACAGAAGGGATTCGCTTACTTGCAGGCTTTCGCCTAATCCTGTTCCTTGCCGTTTTCCATAGCCCGGCAGCACACTAGGTGCCGCGCTCGTCTGCCGGCCTCCATAGGGACAAACAGGCAATTTACCCCCTGCCTCGATCTGTCAAAGGGCTCTTCCCGCCGCGCCCCGGACTCAGACTCCCTGCCTGAGAGTCTGGGGGCTAACCTTTGCAGATCAGCTGCCCGGCCAGGCGGCTCGGCCGCTTCTTCTCAGACCTGCCGAGAGGAGCGTCCGACATGGCTGCGAAAACGAAAACGAATCAAAAGCCACGCTAAAATTTGAAAACCAAAATATGAAAAGCAATAATCTAGTTCTTTTGCAGACTATATGGAACCCAAAATTTCTGTATCATACCACACAACAAAAGGTTGTTTTGAAAAAGCGAGTTTATGTAATTCCACACTAGAAGAGTTTACTGGTATGATTTTGATGGGCTAATGTTCTGAAAACAGCATTCAGGCATTTAAGCCCAGAAAGGATGCTGACTTGGTCATCTTCTTCCTGTCTGTGGTTTCCTCAGTACACTTACAGGTTTTTATATTCATAACACCTTGTGGGTATTTATTATAAACTTTCCTTGTAGAGGTAACACCTAAAACACAGTCATCATCATAATAAAAGATAATATCTACTTTCACAACCACAAACAATATCTTCATTTCCTTACCCTATTCTCTTTTTTACAACCGTTACTCATTTTTTTTGTGAGTTCACTTTAACCTATTGAAGTCTGTCTTCCATATGAAATTCTGTCCTGTGCTATCAGTTATAAGAGCCAGTGTGGTTGTAGTGGTTAGAATGTTGGACTGCAATCTGGGACACGCAGGTTCAAATGCCCACACTGCCATGAAGGCTCACTTGGTGATCTTGGGCCACTCACACTCTCTCAGCCTGACTTACCTCACAGGTTTGTTGTAAAGATGAAACGGAGGAGAGGAGAAGTATGTAAGCCACTTTGTGTCCCAAATGAGGAGAAAGGCAGGGTATAAATGAGGTAAATAAAATAGTTGTATAAGTAAGTTGTCCGCAAATGCTTGTAATTTATATCTATGTCCTCTAATTCATGTTCCTTTTATTATAGTCTTTCCGTATAGCTCTTGCCAGTATTTCTTGCATCAAAATAAATATTAATGGTGAGAGTGGACTACCTTGTCTTGTCCCTTTTTCTAATTGAAATTGATTCTGTCAAGTCGTCATTCAAGATTATTTTTGCTTTCTGTTTCTTATATATAGCTTCAATTGCTTTTATAAATTTTGTTCCAAAATCCATTTCTTTCATGTGTTCAATAAAAAATTGCCAATTGACATTATCAAAAGCTTTTTCAGCATCTAAGAATATCATCGCCATCTGTTTTTCTGGGTGTGCCTCATAGTATTCTAATAAGTTTAGAGCAACTCTAATATTATTTCTCAGTTGTCTTTTAGGGAGAAAACCTGTCTGGTCCTGGTGTATCTTATCAAGTAGTATTTTTTTCAGCCTTGTAGCTAATATTGTAGCAAATATTTTATAGTCACAATTAAGCAGGGAGATGTGTCTATAATTTTTAATTTCTTTCAGTTCTGTTCCTTCTTTATGTATCAGCGAGATCGTTGCCTCTGTCCATGATTCAGGTAGAGTTGTTTCTTCTACTGCTGTAGTAATCATATTTTTGTATGGTACAATAATGATCTCTTCTAATGCTTTATAATATTCTGCTGGTAGTCCATCTGGACCATGAGTTTTCTCATTATTTTGTTTCTGTATTGCTTCCAACTATTTCCATTGCTGTAAAGTGGTCATTCAGACTTTTTCTTTATTCTTCTGATATTTGGGTAATTCTTGATTCTTCAGATATCCTTTTTGGTATTTCTACAGGGATCTCCACTTTTTTGTATAGCTGTTTATAAAAGTTCTTGACTATCTTATGAATTTCATCTTTCCGCATTAGCTGAACACGGTATGGAGATTTTCTCTTAATCCCACATGGTATTGGAGTGGAGATTAGGGTTGCCAACAGGCCTAGAAGAAAATTTCCTATTAATACAAGATTAATGTGTGGAAATGGGCAGTTGAAGCTTTTCATGGTATGAACATGGTAAATGACTTCTCATAAGCCTCTGTTAAAAGGACAGGACTAGAGATGGGCACAAAGTGGGAAAATGACAGTTTGCGGTAGTTCGTGGTTCATCACGTTTTACAAACCACAAACCTACACTAACTTGCTTGGTTTGCGAACCAGTTCACTTGTTCAGTTCGTTACAACACTTCCAGAGGCCGTGGAATGCCCCCTCCCTTGACAGTCAGAGATGCCAAACTCACAGAGAGATTTCAGCAGGCTCTCCTCCAGCCATCCTCCAAGTTTGGCAAATATTGGATTTTGTATATCCAAGTTATAGACCCCAAAAGTGGGTGCCCCCAGGAAAGTTCCATTAGATATAATGGGAGCCACAAATGCCAACTGACTTGCATTGGCTCCATTGAAATACATTGCAGCACCAACAAGTTGCAATGAAAACATGGGATGGAGTTGGAGAATCTTCTTCTGAGAATGGAATGACAGCCCCCAGAGTGGAACAATGGTTCCTGGGAGCAGAAAAACTGCTCTGGGACTGGAATGGAAAGAGACGAATGCTTTGAGTGGACAGTCAAGAAGACGTTCTTGGGGAGACAGGAATATTCTTTTAAAGGACCGGAGGACAGATACAATCTATGAGAGGAGGTTAATCTTGGGGGGAAGGAGTAAATATTCTTTGAGGAGACAGGGATATTCTTGTACAGGAAAGGACAGAGGCAATCCATGAGGGAAGGTCAATCCTGGGGGGAAGTTAGGGTTGCCAGCCTCCAGGTGGTGGTTGGAGATCTCTCAGAATTACAATTGATCTCCAGGTGACAGAGATCAGTTCCCCTCAAGAAAATGGCTGCTTTGGAAAGTGGACTCTATCATGGACTCTATCCTGAGGAGTGCTGCTCAAAATAATAATAGACTACTCAGATGAGTAACCCACTAGGTTTAGACCCTAAGCCTGGCTGTGGAACAGAAGCAGGTGCTTCAGAGCCCCGAAGCACCAGAATGTCAAGCACACACTTCAAATAGTTCCCGCTGAGACTGAAGATCTAACAGCAGTTCCTCCCTGACTAACTGCCTGCTGGAAACTGAAAGCACTCGCCTGAGAGCTAGGGGTTATACTCCTTCTGCTCTTATAGAGCAGAATGGGATATCTCTGGTTGGCAGCCAGAGCTGCCTATCGAGTTTTGGAGGGCTGACATTGGTGTTTCCAGGGATGCAGAAGGTCTGCAGAAGTCCATCCCCCCCCTTTGCCTAGGGAATAGATTGATCGGCTCCAGACTGTCTGCAGTGATAAACCAAAAAACAAAACAAACAAACCACCCTAAAAATCATAGCGATTCATCATGGTTTGTCAGAAATATGCTCCAATGAACCACTGGTTCACAAACTACAAACTGGCTTGGTTCATGATGAACTTTGGTTCATATTTCGGTTTGTGCCCATCTTTAGACAAGACATTTTTCTTCAGACCTGTTAGCCCTACTAGAGATTGGCTGCAACCTGAGAAGACAATAAAAGAAGACAGAAAAAAGAGAGAAAGAAACAAAGTAAACTCAAAGAACCCTTAGAGGCCTGACCAAAGCATAACATTGCTACAGCAACATACAAAGGAGAGACTTGGAGTGGGCTAAAACAGATCAACATTGGGAGATCTGTGATTGTATCTTTCCAATGATTTTTATAGAGAATTTTTATGTTTTTTGAGACTGCTTCTATCCCCCCCTTAGTCCTAAAAAGGGGGCACTGGACTTAGAAGAGGCATGTTAATGAGGCTAAATCCCACCCCCTGTCTTGTAGGCCATCCGCTGTAAGAAAATTGGATTTGTATTCCCCTCCCCGAGCAATTTTACAGTAGGAAGCATAGCTGTGAATTAGCCTGCTTTATATTCAAAGCAATTTAGAGGTACCAGCTCTAACATGGGAAATTCCTGGAGATTTGGGGGCAGTACCTAGGGAAGGAGCTCAGTGGGCATGTGACAACACATCCTGTTATAGCACATCCAGGCCAAAAGTCAGCTCCTCTAACTCCTCTCATTCCCATGACATCAATTCCTCACACCATAATTCAAATTTCCTGCCTCATATCACTCAGCCTAAAATACTTTTCAGATCTGACTTCAAGTTTTTCTAAGTTTTAAGGAGAATGATGCAATCTGAAGACCTATAGGAGAATGCCAGTCAACAGCAGTCCCTGTTCTCTCTGAATCCCTAAAAAGCCTCTAGACTTTATTATTTTTACAGGAGACTATTGGTCACTTTCTCCTGGTCTCTACGAGACATCTTCATAGAAGAAATGGAAGTTCCAGAGCATCCATTTTCACTAGGCACTCTAGGACTTCCATTTTACCTAGACTCTATGGTTTCTCCAGGGGAACTGATCTCCATAATCTGTTAAATCCATAATCAGTTTAAATTTCAGGAAAAACTCCAGGCCTCACCTAAGATTGGCAACTCTACAACAATTATTTATTGTTATTCATTTACTTCGATTATACCCCACCTTTCTCCCCAATGGTGACCCAAAATGGCTTTCATCATTCTCCTCTCTTCCATTTTGTCCTCACAACTACTCTGTGAAGTAGGTTAGGCTGAGAGTATATGACTGTTCCAAGGTCACCAGCAATCTTCCATGGCAGATGGAGTTTTGAACTTTTGTCTCTCAGGGCCAAGCTACACATGACGAATGACACTTGAACGGCAAGTGTATTTCTCCCTGTTCACTTGCCCTCCACTCAATCCACTTGCCGTTCAAGTGTCATTCGTCATGTGTAGCTTGGCCCTCAGATCCTAATCTGACACTATAAACACTATACTATACTAGCTCAGTTCTGGAAGGTACAATAGACTGAGAGAGAGTGATTGCTCAGGGTATCCAAGTGAGATCCATTGCTGTGGGGATTTCAACTCTGATCTCCCAAACCAAAGTCCAATGCTCTTGCCCTACTGGCTTGCAACATCCTTCAGCCTAACTCCAAGTCCTAGGTGGCAGAAGGAGGAATTGCATCTCTGCTGCTAACATTCTTTGCCTCCCCCACACCAATCTCATTTTGCCTCTCCCCCCCGCCACCCCCTCAATCTAGTTTTGGATGATAGAAGATCATTTCAGCGCCAATGCTTCTGGAAAATAGAAAAGAGTCCAGTAGCATCTTTAAGACTAACCAACTTTACTGTAGCATAAGCTTTTGAGAACCACAGTTCTCTTCGTCAGATGTAGTTCTCTTTTCTGTTTTACTACTGCAGACTAACATGGCTAACTCCTCTGAATCAATGCTTCTGGAAGGTTAGTGAGTTGTGACTGTCGGTAGATATCATCTCTTACACTGCTCTCTGTCATTCCTGCTTTGGTTTTCAAAACATCTATGTGTTTAAACCAATGATAGAAACAGCGCTGGAAAGTCCCTCCCAGGGTCATCTGATTCAGCCTCCTGTACAAAATCCTTGCCAATATAAGGAATGATGCCAGAATCTGGGAGTAATATGAAGTGAGTTGAATCACCTAAGGGTTCAAAAAGACAATAGGCCAAGAGGAAAGACCATTTCTCCACCTATCTCTTATAGTTCAGCCAAAGTGATTCCTACTGCAGTCTGCACAAAAGGTGAGAGCACATCAGAGAAATGGTATCGTGTAGGACTAGTCTGAGATAAGTATTTATGTACATATTTATGAATATATATGCCCCACTCTTCTCCCTACTGTAGACCCAAAGCCGCTTAAAACATCATTCTCTTTTCCTCTATTTTATACATATAACAGCAACTCTGTAGGTTAGGCTGGCATAAAGTGACTGCCCCAAGGCTACCCAGTAAGCTCCCATGGTAGAGTGTGGATTTGAACCCAGCTGACCAAGGTACTTGCAAAACATTCTAACCACTATACCATGATAGAATATCAAAATCAATTATTTACAAAACTAGTAAAAAAGGTACTTCCAAAAAGAGAAAAATCATCAACATTTCTCATTACAGAATCTAGCTTAGTGCCTTATGAGGTGTGGCACACTTGATAAAGCTTTGCAATGGGTTGAAATCAGCTTGAACCCCTTTTACTCCACACAAATACTTTCAAATTGTGCTGAAGCAGCTCCATATGAAGTGGTGCCCAATGCCTATTTTTAACATGCTTAGGCAGTACTAAAATACTCTGGTTTTTTTAAAGAAAAGAAATAACATTAGAAATGTATGGCAACTGTTCTTCAAAGCTGTCAGCAAGTGTATTTTGAACCAGTAAATCAGTATCAGCCTCTCTGATGCCTGAGCAGTCGAACCTTCTTTTGTCTCGTTACTTTTTGTGTTTCTAAATACATCTGCATCTTTATTAGGCTTCAGCCAATGGAAATAGTTCCTACACAAAGAATCCCAATCTTACCTCATCACTGTGATGAGACCCATTTAAATCAATACCCCAATCCTCCCATCCTACATCTCAGGGTTGGCTTAATATTCCACTGACCCACTGGAGATAGGGCCGCTTGGATGGTCTTTGGAATGCAGTTGAGGGCCAAACTACACATGAAACTGAGGATCCAGAATCAGAATATGTAGTAAAGCAACTATGCGGGTGAGGAGGTGCCCACACAGTGCAAGGGGGGGTGGTAACACTGCCCCACACCTAAGCCATTTCCCCAATCAAAAATACTGCTCTGACTGTTTTAAGTCACGTGTTTGAGGAGGGGGGGGGTACCATACTGTACTTGTCTTTTCTAGGATTTACAGCAACTTCAGGGGAGGTATTTTCAACCAGAGAAACAGCATGAGAGAAGAGTTTGAGAAAACTGCTCCCCATCATCTTCATCAACCCACCTCCCACACCTGTCATTTTACAGCTCAATACTATGCATATAAACCCAGAAGTAAGCCCCACTAGGGCTTGTTTCCTGGTGCATGTAGGGCTGCAGCCTAAATTATACTTTGGTGGAGCTGATTATGGATCCCATGAGTCACTTAAAGTTTAGTCCTTAGTAGCTATCAACAGCAACCCTCCATTTTTTCTATTCCCACTTCCAGCAGCAAAAAATCTTTGTTGCAATACTTCATACATTGTGGATTTTTCCCAGCAGCAGTACAGCAGTACCAGTGAATGGCTCCTGAATTAAAACTGTGGGAGCAGCTCCCATTACTTGAGTACAAAAACAAGACATCCTTTGGCTCTGAAAACATATGTTCCATTATCACTACTCAGCCACACTGCAAACTAGTGTATTAATGCAGAGTTCAGCACTCATTTTGGTGGAAACAGTTCATGATATCCACATAAAACTCAATTTCCTTTTAGGGGGGGGGGGTGTCACTGGTCAGTAGGGTTGCCAACACCAGCTTGGGAAATTCATGGAGATTTTGGAGGTGTAGCCTGTAGATGTTGAGGTTTGAGGAGGGAGGGACCTCAGTGGGGTATAATGCCATAGAGTCCATCCTCCAAACCTGCCATTTTTTCCAGGGAAATTGATCCAGTTTGTTGTAGTGGTTAAGAGTACAGGACTCTAATCTGGAGAACCAGGTTTGATTCCCCATTCCTCCACTTGAAGCCAGCTGGGTGACCTTGGGTCACTCACAGCTTCTAGGAGCTCTCTCAACCCCACCCACCTCACAGAGTATTTGTTGTGAGGATAATAAAAACATACATTGTAAACCGCTCTGAGGGGGTATTAAGTTGTCCTGAAGGGCAGTATATAAATCAAATGTTATTTTCATTATTATTATCATTATCATCATCATCATCATCATCATCATGATCTGCTTAGTCTGGAGATCAGTCACAATTCTGAGTGCTATCCAGGCCTCACCTGAAGATTGGCAACCCTACTGGCCAGTTATTTTCTGCAGCACTGTGATGGTACATAATGTTCTCAGGAGGGAAAACATCTTAGAACAGGTTCAGTGAGAGCCAATATGGCATGTTGGCTAGGATGTGGGAGTCCTGGGTTTGCATTCACACTCTGTCATTGAAGTTTGCTGAGTGCACCGGTCACACTTTCTCAGCCTACCTTATCTCACAGGGCTGTTGTCATGAGAATAAAATGGAGCAGAAGAGAATAATGCTGTAAGCCACTTTGGATTCCACCTCATAGAGAAAAGTAGGGTATAAATATCTAAATAAATATATATCAGGCGTGGCCAAGTTGGTGAACTGGAAGGCATAGTCTGTTGTAGGTTGGATTAATAGGTAGCCATGTTCTTTTTGGTACATGAACAGAGGCAGGCTCTCCCTTGGAGCATTTATTTATCTATTTATTTACAGCCGTTTTCACATGTCTTACCGGCCATGGAAAATCGCACAAAACTCCCAAAATGACAGCATCTTCCTGGCATGATCTCCTGTCATGACTCCGGTTCATAGCGCGATGATGTCAGAAATAATGGGCAATCACTCCAGGAAGATGCCGTCATTCCGGGAGTTTTACACAATTTTTTTGCAGCTGGTAAGACGTGTGAAAATGGCCATTTATAGTCCACCTTATGAATGGAGACTCAAGGCAGATTACAAATACAACAGAATTATTCAATGAATAAGCAAATATTTGAATGATAACAATATTTGAATCTAACAGCAAAGATTCCTAGTGAAACAACATAGTGCAATCCAGATGGGATTGAAGAACTGGGAGAAAAACACATTATCTATAATAGAGGTCACCTTTGGAACTGATCCATTACATCACTGCTCTCCTTCGCTACAAGAATGCGCTCCTGAACAATTCTATTTGCACGTTTTGTGAAATGATAGAATATTGGGGCTTTCCTAATAGCCTCAGACAGACCTTTCCATAATGTGGGAGCAGCCATAGAAAATGCATGTGAATGGACAATTGCTAGCTGATTGCAGGATGGTACCGTCAGAAGGATTTGTTCTGATGAGTGAAGCTCTCACAGGCACATAGCAGGAGAAGTGGTCCTGCAAGCTTGCAGACCCAGAGCCATTAATGGCTTTGCAGGTGATAGTTAGAACTTTGAACTAATCCCTGTACCTGATTGGTAACCAGTGGAGTGGGAGTGGATATGCAGATTCTGCTAAGCATCTAATGAAAATTGGGCTGCAGCATTTTGTGCCAACTAGGGGTGCCAGTTCTGTGTTCCTGGAGATTTGGGTGTGGAGCCTGGGGAAGGTAGGATTTGGGAAGGGGTTGGACTTCAGCTGGGTATGATGCCATAGAGTTCACCTTTCAAGATAGCCATTTTCTCCATGGGAACTGACCTCTGTTGCCTGGAGATCAGTTGTAATCCCAGCCATCACCTGGTTGTTGGGATCCCCAGTACCAACTGAATCTGTGTTGTCTTTAAGGGCAGACTCATGGATCATGCATTACAGTAGTCTAACCTTGAGGTAACCATAGCTTAGATCCATGTGGCCTAGTCAAGTGAGTCATCTTGTGAGCTAAGTGGATTTGATAGAACTTTATATTATTTAAGTATCCATGCTGGGCAAGGATCTAACACACAAGTGGTGACCTGACTTCCACAGACAGACAGGGTTTAGGGTTGCCAGCTCTGACTGAGGAAATTCTTGGAGATGTGGGAACCGTGCCAGTAGAGGACAGAATTTGGTGAGGGAATTCAGTGAGGATGTGGTACCATTCAGTCCACTCTCCCAACTTGCATTTCCTCCAGGGGAACTGCCCTCTGAAATTTGGAGATCAGTTGTAATTCTGGGAGACCAGACCCAGCATGGAGGTTGGCTACTTCTCCTTTACTGCTGCCTGCTTCTCAGCAGAACAGAGTAGAGGCAAAAGCCACACCAAACCCCCAGCAGATAAGAATAATAATATTTGATTTATATACCACCCTTCAGGACAACGGAACACCCACTCAGAGCAGTTTACAAAGTATGCCATTATTATCCCCACAACAATCACTCTGTGAGGTGGGTGGGGCTGAAAGATCTCTTGGATCAGTTGTGACTGACCCAAGGTCACCCAGCTGGCTTCAAGTGGAGGAGTGGGGAATCAAACCCAATTCTCCAGATTAGAGTCCCTCCACTCTCAACCACTACACCAAAACTGACTCTGATGTTCGGCAGTGTGCTTTAGAGTGGCCTCACATATATATGACTTGACTTTTGGAACATTTCCTGAGAGGACCAGATAGTTCTGGTTACTTTTATGAGGTTTTTAATTCCCTTTGTAAGAACCAATAGTGTTAAATGTTTTATGAAATTCAGTTTTTGAAAGCCAAGATCTTTGGAGTTTGTGACATTGCACTCTACAATTGCATTCACTGACTAACAAAAGAAATCGAAAACAAAGTGTTCAGTCAAAATATTTTGGCAAACCCATGTTTTTCCCGCCAGTGTCAATGAATTAAATGAATGGCTATTGTACAGCAAAAATATTACTTTGAAATTCTGGCCAGGTCTATGTGGATTAATCAATGCCAAGTCTAAACAGACCTGGATTCTAAAATGGTATCTTTAAAATGTTTTGTGGACTCTTTTGTGTGGACTCTTTTGCAGGGACTTAAATTTGCAGATTAACAAATAACTGCATCCATTGAATTTCTGCAATCATAAACTTGGCCTCTTCAGCCCTGATTGATGAACTGGCTTTCTTTCTAAGCTTTATCTTAAAGTGACCTTGAACACTTAGTTCCCAGGGATATGAATAGATTTTTGTTTCACCCACAGGGCATACCTCAGCTAGTTTTCATGAAGTGAATAACAGAATCTTTTGGAGATTGCATATTTTTTGTACACTGGGATCTCTTCAGTTACACAAAATAGTTTGTGAAGCTGTGACATTGCACTGAGTGATGAGTGACAGGCCATTACCAAAACAATGAAAAAGGGAAAGTGTTGAACAAGTATGACTCAGTAGGTCGGGTCAAATCCACATATAGAAATAGTTTGATCATGTATAAGATGAGCATGTGTAACCCCTGTGAGGTTAATTGGTTTAGCCCAGTGGGGTGGAGTCAGAAGCTAGAGGCAGGCTGCTGAGGAGGAGGCTGTTTGCTGGGGAGCTTAATAAATTATAAGCTCTTATCACCTTGAATAAGGGCTATAATTCCCAACAGCTGGGGTACAGCTGCTTCAAATGGATGAGAGAGGACTCATCACTTCTTGGATGTTGAACTGTTTGCCTTTTCAAGGACGTTGTTGATTTGGAGGATTTTTTTGTATGTTTGCACTTAAGAGTTAATTTTGTTAAAGTTGCATTTTATTAATTGTTAAAAAGTTTAAAAGGAAAAAAAAGTTATTTCTTAAAATTTTGTGAAAGTTGCTTTCTAAGCCCCATAGAACCCATGAAAAGAGAAGTTACACATGTGCATGAGAATAATATGGGCATGAGAATGAGAACAGCTATGTACCATCTTTTCTTCTTGAGTAGACTGAGCCCATGACCACCAAGAAGAAAAGAAGGCACTTCAACACATGAAGCTGTCTTATACTGTCAGACCATGGGTCCATGAAGGTCAATAGTTAGTGTCTACTCAGACTAGCAACAGCTCTTCAGGATCTCAGGTGGAGTTCTTTGCAGAGGAATGTCCAGGCAAGTAGGTTCTGGCCCTTTCAGGAAAAAAACACTGCACATTTTTGATTTTTCAGTCACTTTAATGAGAACCCAAGATGTCTCGCAAACACAATCAATATCTCATCAAAATAATGCCCGCAGAAAAAAATATTACAAAGGAAGAACAATTACCATCAAACAAGTACCAAATATACCTTGCTTGCTTTCCAGCAGGGCAAGCTTGTCCAAGAAATCCTTGGTCCCTTTTCTTCCATGGCTCTGCCCCACAGATCCACACACACACCGGCTGCTCCTTTCTCTTCTCTATAGAAATGCAATTCTGGATTGGTTCACAGTGTGTGAACCCATCTGCAGGGTGAAGTCCCCTTTCAGCCTACTGAGAAAGTTCCTGGTGGGCTGCTACCTTGAAGAGCCACTGGCAGCTAGGAGCAAACTGAGCCAAGTGGTCTCTGCAGTGCTGGGGCAAGCTTGGCTTGGTTCGGGGCTATGTCAATATCCCTACCTGCTCCTGGCCATCCGCAAAGCCTATCACAATTACCTCTCTTGCCAGGTCCCGAAGGAAGGGAGGGGATCAAGGAACAAAACACGTTTCTAGAAAGCATGACTCCTTGCAACTCAGGGTAACGAGCTGCCACCAGTTCCCTCTAGGTAACCCTAAGTTATCTGGTAGCTGAGGCCAAATGGGCCAAGAAACTGGATTCAGATTGGCCCTCCAAACCCAATAACACCACAGAAAGTAATTAATAAAGGTTCTTAAGAATTGTGCAAAAGGTTACATATACAGAAATTGTGCAAGACTGAAAAGAAAATAACAAAATCTTAATAGCTAACCTGAAATACTTAACAGGTTTTTGCTGCCTACTAATCCAGATGTTACTGTCAAGCCCAAACAGCTCCAGGATCCCAGTCCTCCAACAATAAATCCAAAAGATCAAGAAGTGACCAACTGCCAGATGGTTAAAGGCAAAGCCAAGAGCAAAGAATAAACTGAAGGTCCCATTCTTATGCCATGTCGCCAGCAACATGGTTTGATTCTGATGGTCCAATCAGGATGTTCCTAAGACACATGGCCATGTCTCTCTGCACATTCGCAAGCAGAGCAACTAATCTGCCCTGGAGCTCTGAGGAGATGGAATGCAGGGGATGAACCTCCCTCTTCGGTTCCTGGGCTTGATGGTTTCTTATATTAAAGATCCCATCCACACTGGTAGGTTTGCCAGCCTCCAGGTGGTAACTGGAGATCTCTTGGAATTACAACTAATCTTCTGGAAACATAGATCAGTTCCCCTGAATAATATGGCTTCTTTGAAGGGTGGACTTTATGACATTATACTCAACTGAGGTCCCTTCCCAAACCCTGTCCTCCCTTCGTTTCATCCCCAAAAACTCCAGGCATTTTCCAACATGGAGCTAGCAAACCTAGCATCTGGCCTCTGTGAGCACCATCTGTAAGCTTATCTTTCTGGGAACAGCTAGCTCCTCTGAGTTTCAGTAAGTTTTCAGAGATTTCTCTTGCAGCCTGACTAGGCCAAAAGCCTGAGCCAAAGTTTTGTTACCCAAGAAATAGGCTAAGAGAGGCCGTTTTCTTGAAAATCTCCATCTCAAGTGAGTTTTTCCTCAACCAATCAAGTTAGCTTCATATTGATACAAACCTATTAAAAAAGTATTGCAATACAAACACACAGGATCCAAAAATTTCTGGAGATATAACTGTGTAAGGATTTGAACCCAAGTCTTTTGAAAGCCTTCATTGTCAGGTGCCAAATTAATGCCTATCTTCTGAAACTTTTTCAGCTGAAAATTTTCATTCTGCCTGATAAGTATTCAGCAGACACAGATGTTTGCATGTCCTGACTCTCCTCCCCCACCCCCACCCCAATGCCTCTAAAGAGCTTCTGGTGCTGAAAAATATATTCTTTTTCTACTCGTTTTACATTTCTCATAATGCTCAATTAGGATGGCAGCAATTTATTCTAGAAAATGGTTCAGCTCTCAGCCCTCATGGACATTTCAATAATAATGCATATAGCTTAGTTTAAAACATTTCATTTCATAACAGCAGAAGAATGCATCAGAGCAGTTTTCCCCAGGAAAACAAAAGAATCCAGAACTCAGTGGTGCCAAAGGCAGCTAAAACCTACACTTATGGTAATTCTCAATGTGCTTTGCCAGCTCCATTTCAGTCTGCTGCAAAAGCAGCCAGCTCTGTAGAATGTCACCTTTGCTAGTGGCCATGATAGATGACAGTTCTGTTCCAGCAGCACTGGAATTGCCAATTGATGGGGGGCGGGCGCTACTACACACAGCAATCCATCTGTCTCTCATGCATGCAATTCAATGCCTCCCAAAATCTTGGATGTTAACAAAAAAAATGAAATGCTTGGCTTGCAGTTGCAATCACCCGTGATTCTGCAGATCTTGAGATGAAGGTGTGTGCCTCCATTTCCCAAGGCAGGTTGCCTTTAAAAAGAAAACAAATCTTAACAGTAGGTGTTTTGTCTTAGTCAACCAAGCACCCAATAATTGTAATAAGAAAGCTTTTTCAAGCCAGTGTTGGGGCTATAGACAAAGGAATTTTATAGGGCAAATTGTCAGGAAGGAGCAAATTATTTAGAAACTGCACACAGCAACCCTGTGAAATTAACCTATGTTTGCTAGGCTTGAAATGAAGAAGAGGGATTTACTCCTTCATATTAACTCCATTCCAATTGGCATAGGGAGGAGGCTGCTTCTCCAACGGGTACGGAATCAGAAGGAAGGGTGACACAGTGCCTTGTACTGCTAGTGCAGGATGACTCAGCATTCAGCTGCCCCTGAAGCCATATAGATCACAGGATGATGGTATCAGTGTGATTCCAAAAGCCTGACTGTGCTTCTGCTCAGTGCAACAGATTGTACACTGTGCATTGTAACATAATCAACAGTAATCTATTCTGTCTTTGTGCAGGCAAATACATGAAAATGTTCCAGTTTTATTTGCATTTAAAGGCAGGACACATTTCAAACCCACCAAGAGTTGCTAGCTCTGGGTTAGGAAATTCCTGGAGATTTGAGGGCTGCTGGGCTGCTACAAGCTTGGAGAGGGGTTTGGGGAGGAGAGGGACTATAATGTTATAGACCCCGCCCTTCAAGGCAGCCATTTTCTCCAGAGAAACTGATCTCTGTTGTCCAGAGATTACTTACAATTCTGAGAGATCTCCAGGCCCCATCTGGAGGTTGGCAATCCAAAGCCCTTCCCGCCTTGCCCTAATACACATAAATCAAATTAGACAAAATGGAGTCTTGGGTGTTGGATGCTTCCCATGATGGATCCTCCCTGCCAGATTTTCAACAAATATGAAAAAGGGTCCCAGTTTTCTCACAGAAAAGCTTTAGCACTTAAAAGCAGGTTAGGCATAGCAGGCATAGTGGTTTGTATCTGGCAAGCCAAAGAGACAAAAAGCAGTCACAGAAGTTGGCGTTATTATGAGAACCCTGAAATGGGGCCTGCAAGTCTCCTAGTGTCACTTTCTGGATAGCCGTTCTTTTCTCAATGGAAATCTCAGCCATACTTGTGGGAAAACTAGTTACAGGGAAGGGGGATTCCAGGCAGAGCTGCACAGCAGCAGCAGCAACATACATTTGTCATCCTTAGAAAAAGGGATGCAGCAGGCACAGAAAGCCTTTGGCCTGCAGCAGTACCACCGAGCTGTAAGTAAGGCAGCACAACCAAAGCTGGCCCAGCTGTGTCTCATTCCAGGTCTTGCAAGCTGAATGGGAAGTACATAGAATGAGCTGAGCACTGTACAACATTCAATGTTGTTTTCAATAAGCTAGCATTGTGCGGGTCTCTGGCAAACAAAACCAAGTAAAATTAAGTCCTAAGGAAGATGATGCATCTGAACTATTGTCACAAATGTGTTATTGGTGACCCGGAGGAGTTTGCAGTCTCCCTGGCATTTTCAAATTGTACTTTTACTGCTTCTGGAGGACTATAGCTCCAATCCCCTGATCGGCTTGTCGTTTTTTCTCTAGGACACTGTCCTGGGTGTGCACTGTGAAGGACTGTTCTCTGCATCACATGAAAATGCAGAGTGCGTAAGCATGGGCGGGGGAGGGAGACCTGGGAAACAGGGTGGGAAGAGATTTCTACCTTTCAGGAGGAGGGGAAATAAATAAATAAGAGAGCTCTGATTTAAGCATCTGGAAAATTACTGCAGTCTTTACGCTTCTGTCACTTGCAGCTACCCAGGATGAGTCATCAACCGGTTGCCAAGGTAACAGCTATTTTCCTCCCCACTGTTGATCAATTTTGTCTGCACAAAGGTTCTACAAAGCTATGAGCTGTGTAGATAATGCAGCCGAGTCACAAATTCTTACTAAGCAAGCATCTGCAGTTTTTAAGAGTGTCAAGCTGAGGGCTTCTTCCAATTCTAATTAAGATCATTCTCATTTTTGTATGGACTATAGCAGCCTCTGGGGGGAGCGGGGGTGGGATGACGCTGAAGGCATCACTGCTGTGCTTCTGAAGCCCCGCTACCTGCCACCTACAAAACCAAATTAGTATCCCCTGGAAAGAAAAAAAATGGAAGCTGCTGACATCAAATGAGATTTGAGTTCAGATGTAACACTGGAAATGAAACCAGAGCTCTATTCATGAGCTATATGTGGGGGCATATATCCATGACTAGTAGTGGAGTCACTTCTGTTGGCCCCTCACTTCTGACCATTTTGCAGTGTCCACAGTCATGTAGGCCCAAATCTATCTGCATCAGTTCATTCTTACACTTGTATTCTCTATTCAGGGATGAGCATAAATTTGTGGAGGTCAGGGTAGAGCTAGCAGATACCATCTTTCCCTTTCCCACCATCCATGTATCCATGGCCCCAGACGTGTCATGTGAAAAGGGCTGGTGGTTTGGGGATTCGTAACTTCTCCTGAATTCTACAATAGCATTGATTTACTAACTCAGTCTGTGGCCTTAGACAAATCTCATTGCCTGTAGATGTGCATAATGTGTTGAGAGAGACCCAGCGCGATATAGTGGTTAGAGTGTCATACTAGGACCTTGGCCCAGTCACTCTCTCGCAGCCTAACCTACCTCACAGGACAATATGGAAGAAGGGAGAATGTTGCAAGCCACTTGGGATCTCTATTGGGGAGAAAAGTAAGGTATAAATAAAGTAAACAAACAAACGATCTGCTATCACCTTTGAAGCCGTGTTAAAGGTCAGCTTTAATATAATGGGTCTGATGTATTATGCTGTGTAACTGTCCTGCTACAAACACACTATATGCATGCTTACCTTAAGGACTCGTAGATGGGTACACAACCAGTGTTTTGCATATAGAAGATCTCTGGTTATTATTTATTTTTATTTTTTTATTTATTTAAAACATTTCTCTGTCACCTTTCCACACCAATAAGGCCCAAAGGAAGCAAACATCAAAACATTTAAAATATTTAAAACATCAAAACAGTGTTTAATATATTTAAAACATGCCCATTTAACAGTGTCAAGGCTTGGAAAGATCTGCTTCAGACTTTGGAGAGCTATTGTCTCTCAACAGAAAATACTCTATTAGATGGATAAATAAGTCAGTTCGCAACTGGAGGATGATATTAGATATGAAAGCCAGTTGTCACAAATCAAAGAACTTTCATATGTTGAAGAACTACCACACCATGCATATGTTTGGCATTTTAGCTTGCCAAAATCCCTCCCCCTCCCAAACCCAGCCATCCCCAGGCTCTACCTACAAATTTCCATGAATTCCCAACCTGGTGCTGGCAACCTTAGAACCCAGCAAATGTCCATAGTAGATGGGTTTGAGCCTGAGTTTCCTAGATCCTAGTCTGATACTCTGACCACTACACAAGTATAAGACTGTTTGTCGGAACTATTAATTTGAGTCCACTTTTCATTCAAAAATGTGGCAGACCTTTCTTGTAGTTCTTTCTTTTGATCATTCCAGTCCAGACACATTTGACTTCCTTCTGCCTTTCATTTCCTTCCCACCCCACCTTTTACCTTCTTCCATGCTTCTAGATATTCCTTAATTTACTCAAACTTCTAATTAAAACCAGTTTTTAAGAGGTTTTTTATGCAGAAAAATGTTGAGTGTATACAAAGCTATTTATTAGTGCTCGCTCAAAAATGTTGGCAGATCTGGTAGGTGATTATAACCCTTCCAAACAACTTCAGAAATAAAACAGCAATCAGGAAGAAAGGAAATGTTGAAATCCTGCCGACTGTCTGCTCTTCATGACAGACAGCTGTGAGGGAAGAAGAAACCATGCTGAAGGACAGCACGCTCTATGTGTTCTGTCTTTCCTTCTCCTCCTCCTTTGTGCTAGCACCATGAACATTTTAATATTCTCCAGTGCTATTCTTAGTGGTTGCTCAAGAACACGTCTACAAAATAGAATATATTATCCCATCACTAAAGAGCTGTCACTTTTTAAAAGCACATTTCTTAGCCTTGCATAAATTATGCCCTGGAGTTTCATATCACATACACACAGCTATTAACTTTCCACTCCATTAATCATGGCACAGAGATGCATCAAAACTTAATGCTTCCACCCCCAAAATGTGATTTAAATTATACTTTGATGTTCTATACATGCACCAGCAGTGGTGTGAGAGACCCTCACTGGATGGTGTATGTGTGTGAATGAAGCACTTATCGGGCAAGGTATGTAGGCTAATTGTACCATTTTTTGTGTGAAAGAAGGAAGAGCAACAATCAGGTAGAAAAGAACCCCACACCATTTGCCATGCTCAAGTGTTTGTTTAATGTATACACATTCATACCAGCATGAAACAGCACTGCAGCATTTCAGGGAAGCAGCACTCATGCCACACCCAGAAGATCTGCAGTATTTGACCTCTGTGTAAATAGCAGAGAGTATCAGAATCAAGCTTGCCTAGAGAAGGCATGTCCTTTGCCTTCAAAGTTCATGCTTCTAATCTTAGATTCCCCAGAGAAGAAATGAAACACAGTGAGTGCTATATCAAGGCTAGATCACAGGCAGCTAGAGCTTGGGTCATCTATCCATAAGTTTGTGCTTTTAAAATGTACATACAGAATAACTCAATTTATATAGTATCTAATTACTACAGGGAGCATTGATACTGAAGATTATAGATCAGGTCTTTTTATGTTAGAAATATATGCTATAGAAATGTGATTTTGAGACTGTAATGTTGTAGAACATGTGTGGGTTGTCTTTTCCTTCTTTCACTTTAATCCTAACAAATGTTTGTCAGCTTTTTGCTTACTAAAGCACAAACCATAACTACCATTGACAGGGAATACTCTTGATAGCTGTGTACAAAGCAAATATACATCAATGCATTTATACAAAAAGACTACATTATGGTTTCCCCGCCCCGATTGAGTTGATTGTTCATTTTCCTGATAGGAACAATGAGAACATTCATTTTGATCACGTGAGATCCATTAGTTTTTCCTTTTGAAATAAATCGTAGGGATATATTTTCTACTTACGCTGAACTCTTCTAACATTCCAATATTCAAAGCAGAACTTTGTAAAGACAAGGGCCTATGTCTGTTAAAAATCACCAATGTATACTAGTCCCCTGGATGCTGGCAACAGGCATATGGAAGAAGTAACACACGCTCAGTGGGGCTGTAGAGTTTGCCAGTGGTGGGAGGTTTAGAAAAAATGTAACCATGGTCAAGCAAATCACTGGGAAACTGTATGGTCCCATGTGTTATTGTTTACAGATGGCTGCAGCCATGGAATCCACTTCCCACGTTCTTATAGCAATGGCCACTAGCATAGATGGCTTTAAAGGGAGATTAGATAGCTTCAGAGAGAATAGTTCCATTAGTATCTACTAGCCACAGTGGATAAAGGGAATCTCCATATTCTGAATACCAGTGCTAGGAGGCAACATCAGGAGAAGGCTTCAGAATCTATGTCCTGTTAGTGGACCTCCGGGGCAAATGGTTGGCCACTGTGTGAAATAATGCACTGGACTAGCTGGACCGCTGTCTGATCTAGCAAAGTTTGTCTTACATCCTTATGTTCTTAACACTTATGAATCAGTTGAATGAAGCTTCTTTTAACCTTTCTCTGTTGTAGCATTTGGGCACTCAGAACAAAGTCCATTTTGTACCTAAGACAATATCCTGTATATTCCCAAAGGTGACTGTCACATACTAGAAAATGTGTAATACCTTAACCCAAGAAACACCTCCATACTATTATTTATAGACTGCAGTGTGGGATATCAGAATCAACATGATTTTTACCTTGAACGTATCTATGATCCATCATGCTTTTTTCCTCCCAGAACAAATTCACTTCAGCTCCTGGAAGACAGCTATGCATACATATGATAGCAAAGCAAACATTGCTTTACTTCCAGTCCTCATTTCTCCTTCCTTCTCCCCTCCCACTACCAACAAATGGGATAATTAATTATGTGTTGCATACCCATGCACCTCCAGGTTCATGTCACATGATCTGTTTTTTATTCATAGACATATGAAGCTACCTTATACTGAGTCTATTAAGGTCAGTATTGTCTACTCTAACTGGCATCAGATCTCCAGGGTCTCAGGCAGAGGTTGTTCACATCATCTACTACTTGATCTTTGGGGAATAGAACCTGAGACCTTCTGCATACAAAGTATATGTTCTATCATTGGGCCCCATCACTATGGGGATTATGCAAATCTATATATATAAAGACAAGTGTCCTGACTGACTCATAAACGCCCAGCCCAAAAGCATGACATTTGGGGAGGATGTTCCTTTTGTAGTGTAGGGGCTCACTAAGAAAGGATTTTAAGAAATTTGCCCCCCTAAGGGGGTAAAAAGGGGTAAAATGTGTTTTACCATAGGGATACAGCTTCCCTGTGTGGCTGGGAGGCTGCTCATCCGCCCCCCTCGCCAACTGCCAACTCTGCCACTCTGCCCTGAGGTCATTTGCATATGTGGCCTTGATTGGTCATCATCCCAACATTCTAAACAGTACTCAGGACACATTCAATGACTCCCTGTGGAGTTCTTCAACATGCTCATCCCTCCTGGTTTCCAAACCCACAAGCTTCTCCTCACTGGCGGCTCCACTCGGGGCTCCAGTGATGCTGCCCCAGAACCTCAGCCCACCCAAACTCTGCAATGACATCAGACTACGAGTGAAAGCCCTCCACAGGAATGTCATCAAGGCCACATTGTTCACCAGCAGTGCTCGGGGGGAGTCGGTGTTCATACCATGCATACCATTCATACCATCAGATAATCTCTTTGAGTTCAAGAGACTACAGTTCCCCCTCAAGGCCTGCTTTGCTATGATGATGAACAAGTCCCAGGGGAAGATACTGAAGGTGGCAGGAATTGACTTGAGGGAGGACTGCTTCTCACATGGGCAGTTCTACGTGGCCTGCTCCAGAGTGAACTCACCCAGCAGTCTGGTGATCCTAGCACCTGAGGGGAAAACCACCATTGAAGTCTACAAAGAGGTCCTTCAGTAGAAAAAAAAGGTTGTACGTATTTTTCACTTTATTTATTGCACTACAATCTTTTCCTTTTAAAAATCTCTTCAATAAATGTTACATTTTGAATTTCACTTCATCCGTTTTCAGCATCAACACACTTTGCTTTATTCAAATACTTTTGTGAAGCTCAAGTACTATGCTATTATACTACAAAACCAACTAAAAAAAAACCCACAAACCAAAAAACATTACATACCCATAAGTATTGTAACTGGATTTAAAGTAGTTAAATACCATAGCAAAGCACGGGCATCAAGCTAGTCATTTAAGATGAACATTTTTTTTAAATGTTAAACATACAATGGGGCAAGTGATCATGTAACACCTTGTAAAATAGATTTGCTTTAGTATGGATTTTAAACTGATTCATTTTTATAGTGACTGAGCGTATTTTAAAATATGCTACCCTAAAATTTTAAAAAATGGCATTTGTCATATCCCACTTCAAACAACATTTCTAGTTCTCAAGATGGCATGGAACTTAAAAATGAATATATTGGAAGATTAACATAAGAAGACATCAGTTGCTGTCTCTTTCATGTTCTTGATGCTGTGCATTGCAGAGAAAAGAAAGAAGGACCCTGGAAAAATGGATCACTTCAGCCAGCCTTGAAGAAACAGCCTTGAAGAGTACACATAATGTCTATGTAATGAACTTTTGCATTGAAAAGTAGTTCCCAGCCAGAAACTGCCAGTTTGAGTGGAGCACACAGGAACTCATTAAGGTGACTTCTACAGAGTCAGACCATTAGTCTATCAAGCAGCAGCTCTCCAGGGCTCAGGTGGTGGCATGTCCCTTCATATACTACCTGATTCTTTTAACTGGAGATGCTGCAGATTGACCCGGGGACCTTCTGCAGCAAAGCAGATGCTCTACCACTGTTACCCTAAATGGAGGATCTTCTTGTGAGTTGGGGGAATTAGTATACAATGAGAAGCAGTGAGAGGGTGTAAACTAGCAGAACCTCTACCAATGTGTATGAGTACTGTTACCTCAGAGGACTCTCAAGTAAACTGGCAGATGGTCAACAGGAAAAGTTTTTATTAAAGGAGCAGCAAGAGAGCAATCACACAAAATACATACAACACACACAGAGATCTAACTAGGAAATCAGTGAGGAAGAGGGAGAGAGAGTCAGGGAAGGGCTAGATTTACCAGTCCTGGGAGAGAAGAAGGTCCGTGGAAATAGCAGTGAGGATGGCCAGCATCTCATGGAATGGCGGGAGGGCCAGATGTGTCTGAGAGCGGGACCACAAGTGACGCCTGACACAGGTTGGACACTAGTCAGCTTCCCTCAAGTTTTGATGGGAAATGTAGGCATCCTGGTCTTGCAGCTTGGCTCTCTGACTGCTGTCCAATGGACTTTTCAACTGTCACTTGTCCAACATTCCGCCAAGCTGCCTACATTTCCCATCAATACTTGAGGGAAGCTGGCAAGTGTCCAACCTGTGTCAGGCGTCACTTGTGGTCCCGCTCTGAGAGTGCATCCAGAACACACACACTGAGCACATGGTTATACTGCAAAACATATCCTGGGGCAAAACTGATTCTCTGCCCCCCAAACAATAGCTTAATGGCTTTCTTTGGGGATAAGACAATAAAGTGATAAAGGTTTTATTATACTTTCCTGGGTGGAACTATAGGTTAAAAAAACGTGATTGATGACCCACAATTAACAAAAGGTAAGAGTTTATCAGGTCCCTGATTAACTCCAATCAGGAAGGAAGGAGGGGGAAGATTGGCAGGATGTGGGTGATTAATTCAAGAACTCTTGGAAGACCATTTGTCTTTACATGTATGTGCCTTTTCGAGGTGTGGTATTGTTAGGCAGTCCTGCCTCATGATTCAAGTTGCAATATTTTCCCATCTGCAGCCAGAGTTGGGAACTGTTTTGCCTAGCCAGGCAACGTGTCATATGCTTGAAGCACATGGGGAAAAAGCTTATGATGTCCATTTTCATAAGCTGTTCTTTAATAGTGTGATGGTATGGCTTGACTGCTGATGCCACTGCCTGAAAGTTAAGTTGGAGACAGATTATTACTTGCTTCTTTCTCTTCTGGAGGTTTTCCTTCTCAAAAACCCCCCATTACCAGCAGAAGCTGCTTTTCCACCAATAAAGAAAATACATTGATGACTGAGTGTCTATAGTTTTGATATATTGATGATTGAGCACCTATAACGGACAATGGGGGATGCAATTTTTTGCGGAGAATTGCCAGAGGAAAAGGATTAAACTGTCCCATTTCTCCCTCCTCTAGCAATTTCTCTGCTCAAACTGGCAGCCTTCCATAGCTACTTTTTCCTTTTGAAAAAACCACCTTGCAAGACTGTTGTATGCGTCTCCTGTTTAACATTATACTGATTCCAGTAGCTGAACTGTAAGATATAAGATGTAGAGATACAATGTTTAGAAACTTTAGAAACCCACAAACACCGTTTCCTGTACCACTAGCTCTCTACTAGCCCACACAGCTGATAAGAACAGAGACCAATGCAGCATGCAAAGCGGAAATGAGTGTAATGATGCTACAAATAGATAACATCAGCAACTGCCTGTTCGTGAATTCTCTGTGGCAGCTCCAGTATTATGCAACAGTCTTCCCGAGGTTACTAGGAAGGTCCCCACACTTCTATTGTGTCACAAAATATACAAAACAGAATTGTCCAAGATGACATTTGTGTAGAGGACTACAGCAGTGAGCTTTGATGTAATGGATAGAGATGGCCACGAACAGGAAAAAAATGAACATTATGTTAGTAGTTCATTGCCATCCATGAACAGGGACTCATGAACAACCACAAACATGGCCCTGTTCACAAACACGTTCGTAGTTGGCTGTTCGTGGCGGCCAGCAGGCTCTCCTCCAACCATCATCCAAGTCAAGATCCCTACTACACCACTCCCAGAAACCTGACCTGAGCAGACACCAGGATAGGTACCAATAATAAATAATAGCTTGGCCCCAGAGCCTGGCAGCAGCCCTGGAACTTGAAGGGGTAGATCCCTATCCCACCACACACAAAATTCAAGCTCCAATGCACTCTCCCTATCAAAATGCCAACAGCAACTGTCTCTCCTCCGCTGTCTGCAAACTAAGCCAGAGCTGGGAGTCCTCCTCCCCCTGGTCTTTGCAGACCTGCCTATCAAGCTAAATTGGGCTTAGATTGGGGTTTCCAGGGTAACAGCAGGAGTTCAGACAGAGTTCAGACAATCCCTGCCTAAGTTGCCAAGGGAATTGATTGCAGGTGCCAGATTGTCTAGCTTGATGAAGAGCAACAAACAGCAATGAACGAGGCTTGCAATGACCACCTGTTCATTTAGAATGGGGCCTCACGAACAGCTTGTTCATGAACAGCTGATTGGGCTGTTCATGGCTTTTTATTTTGCTGTTCGTGCCCATCTCTATTAATGGATCAACTCAGGAGATGACATCTGCTAGGAATGATGAGTTTTTTCTTCCTCCTTCCAGATCTTCAATCCCAGCCCCACTGCATTACATTGTTTTATTAAAGATTTTTGCTGTTAGACTCAAATGTTACCATATTTTGTAACCCTCTTGCTGATTGACTGAATGACTTTCTTTTATTAGTTTCAGGTAGGTAGCCATGTTGGTCTGTAGTAGAAGAGCAAGATTTGGGTCCAGTAGCACCTTAAAGACCAACTAGATTTCCAGTGTATGAATTCTCAAGAGTCTTTGTTTTATTAGGGAACTTTTCTGTTAGATTCAATTATTATCATTCAAATGTTCTATTTTGTAATGGGCATATCAATTGACTGAGTAGTTCTATCAAGTTATATTGTACTTGTAAACTGCCTTGAGTCCCAGTGAGAAAGGCAGACTATAAATGAAAATAAATAAACAAATGCTTCAAAAGAGAAAAGTACTACCATTTCCTTGGAAATGTACCATACTATAAGGTTAAACCAGTAAGGGAGGGGACTCGTTGAAAGAGCTTTGCCACGTGACCTGGACTCATCATTAAAAATTTACAACAACCGACATCCCCCGCAATAGTTCAGACTGTATATTGTGTTTAGAAGGGCTATGACTCAGTGGTAGAGCATTATTTATTTATTTATTTATTTATTTATTTATTTACTTACTTATTTATGTCATTTATAGTTTGCCTTTCTCACTGAAATTCAAGATGGATTACATGGTGTGAGATTAATATAGTCAATATCAAGGACGTCTCAATAAACTATGCAATAGGGTATATAAATGCAAATTTGCAAAGACAATGTCAGCAAAAATTCAATAAAGAGTAGAAGAAATGCTAAAACAGAGCATAAGCAATTCTAATACTGACATACTAAACAACATAGAACTACCCAGTACTTAAAGCAACAGATAGTGCAGAAGATAGGGTTACCACTTACCAGTCCCGCAGTAGTAGTGGAGAATTCCCCATTTTCACTGTCTGCCCCCTGCCACCACTTGGCCATTGGGAGGAAAAGCATGTGAACAGGCCTCCATCATTGCACTGCCCTGAGAGCACTCCCGCACTTCGCAGCAGGCTGATTTGGGCTCCAAACGGGTCAAATTGGGCCCATATGAGGCCCAACGTGGCCCGCTGCAAAGTCTGTGCGCATACCTGCGCCCACACAATGATGTCACCCGGAGATTTCATTGCCAGAAGAAATGTCATCACACAGGCATGGGAGCGCACACACTTTGTGCACGAGCGAGGGATATGGAGAAGGTGATTGCTTCCAACTGGGAGTGTAAGAGGTCGCCATAACCCTAGCAAAAGATCCCAACTTTAATTCTCTGCATCTTCATTTAGAAGGTTCTGGTAATAGGAGATGGGAAAGATCTTTTTTTTTAATGACTTTTTATTTAATTTTATACAACCAACAAGTTAAACATCTTAATAACAGAACAATAACCAGCCATAATTAGAGCAGTGTCCATTGAAATAAAGTCAAAGTACAATGCTGAATTATACATTATTAGTAGAGCACAAAATCTGAATATTTTTTGACAAAGAGTGATGTGGTGATGCAATACTAGTTACATAATCAAAAAAAGGAAACCATTTTTCCAAAAAACAAGGTTGGAAGTTGGTGTTGTCATTTAGGATTAGCTGCTCAGAAAACTTATCCATTATCATAACATCCCATATTTTTTGAATCCATTGTGCAATTGAGGGAACTCTATCAGATTTCCAGTTTTCAGCAATTAAAGCTTTGGCTGCATATAATAGCAGTGATATCAGGTTTCTCCTCAGTGGTGGAATTGAAAGGTTATTCCAGAGATTTAATATAAGTTCTGGGTTTAATGGTATGTTATGCCCTGTAATTTTTGCAATATTGTCTGTTATCTTTTCCCAGTACGTTTGTATTTTAACACAGGGCCACCAGCAATGGATGAAAGTGCCATTCTCCTTACCACCTTTCCAACATTTATGATTACTGTTGGATTTGTAATGGTATAGGTTCAGAGGAGTTATGTACCATCTGTTGACTAATTTAAAGGTTTGTATTCTGATGTTTAAAGACTTAGATGCATACAGATCTGATGACCAAATTGAATTCACTGAATTGTTGTCACTGAGTTCTTTTTTACAATCTACACTCGAAGCTTTTTGTTGTGTTGTAGGCACTGTCCAAATTGTATTGTTTAACAATTTGTAAATAAACAATATCATTCCTTTGGCTGCGTATTTATTTTTTATCACAAGGGATTCAAAGTGGGTAGGGTCTCTGTCCATTAAAGTATGGAGATTTTGTTTTGCCACTATATGATGGGCCTGGTGATATTGTATCCAGGGAACACTAGTTCCAAGTTTCTCAGTTATTTGAGCTAATGTAGATATTTGCTTATTATGGATAATATCATGTAATCTATAGACCCCTTTGTTTCTCCATAACCTAAAAGTATTATGGGCTTTTCCTGGTACAAACCATTTCTGTCCTAAGAAGGCTTGGTCTGGAAAGATGCCTGGGGCCATTATCTTCCTAAATTTGTCCCATATTGAAAGGGTAAGTGATAAAGGATTGGTAAATGTCTTTTTTGGCCTATCCTTGGGATTGTTCCATAGTATTTCTTTTAGATGGGAGGGAGATGCATAAAATTGTTCTATATCGTCCCAATATTTATTGGTGTCCTCAGCAGCGTAGATTAAGATATTTTTTAGTTGTGCTGCATTGAAATACGTGTTCAAGTTGGGGAGGCCCACTCCCTCTAACTTAGTTGGGCGTGTTAAAAACAGAAAGTTTGTTCTTGGTTTCTTCTTAGACCAAATAAATTCTTTAGCACCTGGATTTAAAGATCTCCAGACGTCTACTAAATTAAAAGAGTCTAATATGTCTTTTAACTTTGATGCCTCTCCTCTTTTTCTTTTTGATTTAGTTATTTTATGAGTTCTGTCTAAAGAAGAGTCAATTATATGGTTTAGGTCTCACTCAATCAAAGCACTCCCCTTCTGGAATTTAGAAAGTTCTTCAAGTGTATTTCTTAGGAAGTTTAGTTGATCACTGTTTGGTGAATAAATTGATGCTAGAGTTAGGGGGGAGCCATCAAAGTCGCCTCTAACAAATATGAAGCGTCCTTTAGGGTCAGCAAGGACCTCTGCGTTATAAAAGGGTGTATTTTTAGCAATAAGTATTGCCACCCCTCTGGCCTTAGAGGTACCGGGGGCCTGAAACGAAAGGGAAAACCAGTTTAAGTTTAACACACTCTTGACTTGATTTCTATAATGTTTCCTGCAAAAAATGAAATGAGGACGCGTCTTACTCAGCTCATTTGAAATTCTTTTGCGTTTTATCGGGTTGTTAAGCCCTCTGCAATTTCAAGTTATTGCTTTCCATGGCATTGCCAAACTACACTTTTACACTTACGAGAAAGTTATTGACTTGTAGATTGGGTTCACTACCTCCAAGCTATGTACTACTAACTATGCCTAACAAATAAACTATTAACTATTCAACAACTTACTCTACTACCCTAACAACCTTATGTAAAAATACTATTTATCCTTATCTAAGTTCTACCCACTTAACTACTAAACAACAAGATTCAATCTAACATACTATAAACTCATTTCATATTCAACAAACTAAAACTAGACCTCTACAGAGGTCTAAAAACTCAGGCCCCTAACTATTACTAAGGGCGCGGGGATTAAATACTTTCTCCCTGACCTGTGGTTTCAAACATAAACTAGGGGGAAAGTGAGCAAAGTTTAGATCTTATTATTTCCCCCCTACTTCTCTCCCTCCTTTTGTGTCAAAATTGATTTAATTATTGGGAAATACTGTCATACTAAACACAAACACAGACAAACAAACAGACAAACAGCAAAAGGTCTTCTGTCTTCTTTCCAGAGCAATTCAATTGAGGAGCCGCTTCTCTTGCATATTTAGGGCAATTCAGTCCCGGGACAGTTGGATGTTCAAGCTCTTCAGGAGGTCGTAACCTGAGTCTAAGTCTGTCACCTGATGTGTAGAGCCGTTGAAGTGCACTGATATGTTGGAAGAAGGACTCCAACGAAAGCAGATGCCAGCAGTCACTAGTTTTTCTGTTATTGGCTTGAGTTGCTTTCTCTTTTCCAGTGCTTCCTGAGACAAAATAAGGAGAACTAGTATTTTTTTTTCCTTTGTAGGTTAGTGAGTCTCTCTGATGGGCTTCTTTTAATGTGTTTTCTCTAGTCTTCAGATGAATGAACTGAATCAGAATATCTCTTGGGCGGTTGGGACGTGCTGAAGTTGGTGCACCGAACCTATAGGCTTTTGCAATTGCAGGAGCAACCCCATCTTCTAGATTTTAAGGTGGTTGCCAGCCAGTTAGCAATAAGGGTAGCTAAATCAGAATTTTCCTCAATATTTTTCGGAAAACCTCTAAGTTTTAAATGATTTTCTCTCCATCTGTTATCCAGAGCAGCTATTTTCTCTTGCATTAACATGGTGTCTTTTTGCAAAGAGGATACATCTGCCTGCAGAGTCTTGCTCAGTTCCATAGCAGACTCTGCAGCTTTCGATGCCTCCTTAAGATTTTCCGTCAGTTCCTTAATCTGCATTTGGAGAGGCTGAAGAAGTTCTGACGTTTTAGTTGCAAAGAAAACCTGGAGATTGTTCTTCAAGTCAATCAGGTTTCTTTTGGTTAGAGGAGCACCCTCTGAGTTGTCTGAGTTGGGTGTTTTATTATCAGGAGCCATTTTAGCCTCTCCTGGGGCCTGTGCTGCCTCTGTGTGTATTTGCCCTCCCGATTCTAAACATGGCTTCAAAGACCCCACATTTTTAGCAAAAGGCTTGCCTTTGCCTGTTAAGGTTTTGCCCATGACTGGTAAGTTTTTTATTTTTTGATTTAAGTTGTCGTTTTTAGCATTGGAGGGAGAAAAGTCTTGGGAGTGTTTTACTCACGCATCTGCCATCAGGGCTCGTTGCTCCACCCACCCCCCATGAAAGATCTTCACCTTGGTCCCTGGAAAGCCATTGCCAATCAAACTAGATAATGCAGATCTTGACAGACCAATGGTCTGACTCAGCATAAGGCAACTTTAAGATAACCAATTCTGGGTTGGGAAATTCCTAAAGGTTTGGGGGAGAAGCCTGGGGAGGGTTGGGTTTTAGGGAAGGGAAGGGTTTCAGAGGCGCATAATGCCAGAGTCCATCCTTCAAAGCACTCATTTTTTCCAGGGGAACTGATCTCTGTAACCTGGCGAACAGTTGTAATTTCTGGAAAACTATAGGCCTTACCTGGAAGTTGGCAACCTTAGGCAGCTTCATGTGTTCACTTTCTGAATCTGAAACCCTATATCTGAAAATTAGGTTGTTCATTAAGAAGTTACTATGCTGTCAACAGTCTGTTAATGCCCCATGATTGCATGAATAAGCATGATGGATTCTTGTGGCAACTAGGGGTGTGCAATTCGGGATTCTGTTTCAGGTAAAATACCCGAATCAGGCCCGATTCGGCTTGTTTCGGCATGCCAAAACTTTTTCGGCATGCCAAATCAGTTTCGGAAATACCAAATCGGGGATTTCCGAATCAATTCAGGATGATTCGGGTCGATTCGGCAATCATTTTGCTAGCCATGTGCATTGCTAGCCATTTGCATTTGCTCCTGGCTTTCTGGGAGCCTGGGAGGGGCATTTTCTTTCCAAATTGAACCAAACTTGGTGGGAACCTTCTGCTAACTCTTCTCTAACTGCCCCCCAAGTGTCAGAAAGTTTGGACTTTGGAGGGCCATGTTATGCCCCCCCAAAGAAGGTGCCCCCATCCTCCTACACTCTCCATTATTCTCTATGGGGAAAAACAAGTCATTTTTCTAGGTGGCTTGGGGTGGGATTTTGCAAGCAAAATGCATGCAACTTTCAGGGGACCTGCTCCCACCTGTCCTCCCACCCTCTCCCAAGTTTCAGGGAGATAGCACTTTGGGGGGGGGCATTTTATGGCCTCCCAAAGAAGGTGCCCATATCCTCCTCCACTCCACTATTCCCTATTGGGGGGGGGAAGAGGTTTGTCTGGCTTCAGGGGCCCATCTCCCACCTGTCCTCCCACTCTCCACCAAGGATCAGGCAGATCCCACTTTGGAGGCCATTTTATGGCCTCCCAAAGATGCTGCTCTTACCCCCCTCCTACTCCATTATTTCCTATGGAGGGGAAAAGAGGCTTGTCTGGCATTTTGCATGCAAAGTGCCCCCAACCTTCAGGGGACCCACTCCCACCTGTCCTCCCACCTTCCACCAAGGCTCAAGCAGATCCCACTTTGGGGGGCCATTTTATACCCCCCCAAAAGTGGTTCTCCTGCCACACCACTTAATGTCTTTCTACTTTGGGGAAGACTTCCACACAGCAGAAATACATGGGATTGGGGCTGCCAATGACCACAGCCACAGCCACAGTCCACCTGCACCCAAATTTCCAAAGACCGCACATCCCGTCTCCAAAACCTAACCTCCCCTGTGGCCAGCCACTCTCTCTCTATTGATTCCTGTTATGGGAAAATCCAGACTCCCACAGCAGGAACCCATGGAATGTGGCATCTATGGCCACAGGCACAGTCCCCCTTTTAAATCCACCCCCCACAGCCCCACACAGACCCAAAGACACCCTCCCCAACATTCCCACACTGGCCACTACCCCAGGAGCAGGCTGGCCAGCCATCCCCCATTGTTCCCTATGATGGGAACTTTGAAACTCTCTTTCCCAGGGCAATTATGCACAGCCCAAGGGTGCCATAATGGAGGGCACACTCCTGAGTGTGAGCTCATCCCTGTGAAAGCACACCTGAACCACAGACATTCTCCCCAAAATTCCCCCACCACCTACAGAGATGGCTGGCCAGTCAGCCCCATTGTTCCCTATGATGGGAACTTACTTCACACCAAAGAAGAAAACACAAACACACAATATATAAAATAAATAAATAAAAATTTATTTTCTAACTTCCAAAGTACAACTAGGCAAAGTATTGTGACACATTACACCAGCAGTCTCCCACACAAAAAAATTACACCACTTAACATCAGAGAATCACAAAAACACAATTGCTGTAAAAAACTCTTTATTTCTTTAACTGCTTTAGGTTGCACAGTAGGAGGACACAACATGGCATGAAAGCAGTCTACTACACAAAAATAACACAACTCACTTCACATCAGAGAATCACAAAAACACAATTGCTGTCAAAAACACTTTATTTCTTTAACTGCTTTAGGTTACACAGTGAAGTGAGTTGTGTTATTTTTGTGTAGTAGACTGATTTCATGCCCTGTTGTGCCCTCCTACTGTGTAACCTAAAGCAGTTAATTTTTTTTGTGTGGGAGACAATCAATTCTGTTGTTATGTTGGTTTGCTCTTTGGCACTTCTGTCTCATGCATGTAAATTTGCCATGTTGATTTATAATTTTCTTTTTTTATATATATAAAAATTTTATTGGATTAGATTATAATATCATTCAACACATACATTACCCCCTTATAAGTCTATTTCTAACCCCCTCCCTTTCCTCCCCCCTTTTTAGTTGACTTCCAACAGTTTTCCAACCCTTAGTCTATCTTATTACTTAATTACTTAGTATCTCATATATTCTATTAAACACACTTAATACTCTTTTCTCTAAGCTTGTTAAATCTCTACTAAGAATATCTCTGTAATAGAAGTTTCCCTTTAAATACCTCATTTAAACCATATATTCTACATAAGATAATGCTAGCATAATAATATATATTAGCAATCAAGATATTAAAAATATAACATTGTGTCCGTTTACTTTCCATTTACTTTAACTCTTTACTTTCCACAATCATCCTGATTCTGATATTAGCTTAGACTCTAATATTCTATTACACACCCATCTTTTACTATTTCTTATTCTAAGCATACTTTAAGTCTATAAGGTAACTGTTATACTCAAATATCCATTATATACTCTTTACTTAAGCTATATATTGTAAATAATATCTAACTAGCTTAATCTTATATATCCATAGTAAAACATCTATTATTTCATACTCTATAATTTTTAATTTTATCATAACCCCAATGGTAGCTTAGATTTTAATAATTAAATTCCCCCTTTCCCGGTAAAGTCACTTCTCTCTTCTTCTATTACATTTCAGTAATTCTCGAACTGCCACAGTTCCCCTTTCACGTCCCATTTTTTTTCTAGATATTGTTTCAATTTCTCCCAATCTGCATTAAATTGTCCTGGATCAAGATCTTTAAGTTTTCTTGTCATTTTGTCCAATTGATTTATAATTTTCCAAAGAAATAAAAGCTGAATGAAAATGCCTGTTAACAAAGATCAGCATCCAGCAAATTGATACTGCCTAAAAATATAAGAAACTATCAAAAAGTAAATTGGCTTTTTTTTAGAAAAACCAGATGTTTGAGAACTTTTGATAAAAGAGTCACAGATTGCATTCCCAAATACATTTATTTGGAAACTGGTCACATTACAATCATATATCCAAGCAAAATCAATAGGAAAGTGCCTCAGGGTAAGTCTGGCATTTGGATCCATCCAGTTTTACTTTTTTTTTTCCAATAGAAAAGATGCTTGTGGCTTCATACACAATATTTATTCATTCATTTAAGATATATCCAGGTGTTGTTGTTTTTTCTGGGAAAACAGGTGGCGGAACTCTCAAGAGGGAAATGAGGGAGAAACACATGGGATTCTTTGAAATATTATTACTTTCACATGCTATTGCAAAGTATTTTCAAGAGGTGCCGGAATTTCATACCCTAGTGTTCACCTGTGTAATCTCCAGTAGGGTGGGACACCCATAGTAGGGCCTCTTTTATGACCACAACTCATCACCAAGAATATGTAATATATTAGAGTAAAGGTAGTCCCCTGCGCAAGCACCGAGTCATTACTGACCCATGGGGGGACGTCGCATCACGACGTTTTCTGGCAGACTTTTTGTTATGGGGTGGTTTGCCATTGCCTTCCCCAGTCATCTACACTTTACCCCCAGGAAACTGGGTACTCATTTTACCGACCTCAGAAGGATGGAAGGCTGAGTCAACCTTGAGCCAGCTACCTGAACCTGGCTTCTGCCAGGATCGAACTCAGGTCACAAGCAGAACTTGGACTGCAGTACTGCAGCTTACCACTCTGCACCACAGGGCTCGGTATGTAATATATTATAATATACAATAAAGCCTGCAGTCTTGTCCAGTTTGTCTCTGAGAAATCATAAAATGGTGTGCAAAAAAAATAAGTCAAAAAACAATTATATCAGCTCATAAATATAAGTGGCTCTTCCTCCATTGAAAGTTTGGTGTAGTGGTTAAAAGCGGCAGGACTCTAATCTGGAGAACAAAATTTGATTCCCCACTCCTCAAAACTGTCACAACTCTCTCAGAGCTCTCTCAGCCCCATCCATCTCAAAGGGTGATTGTTGTGAGGATAATAATAATGCACCTTGTAAACCACTCTGTGTGTGGCATTAAGTTGTCCTGAAGGATGGTATATAAATCAAATGTTGTTGTTGTTAAAGAGAGACTTTAATTGGAGGAAAACTCCTTTAGCTGGAGAAAGGCTTCAGAATTTGCAGAGCAGAGTGGTAGGATATATGCCAGTACCACTCAAGCATCGTTTATGAGGTTACACCTTGTTTACAAAGAAAATAGAGTAAATTGAAGTAACCTTGAAAAGTAAATAACTAACCCTCCTTTTACTCTGTGAAACTAGCTGCAGAGTCAATGTGAATGACCACTACGACACATATAAAAAAGCATGCACACAGGATGACTAAGCTAAGCTGCATATTGTGCTGTCTTGTTTTATTTATACCCCACTTTTCAGACCATTGTGATAACATCCCTTTGCCAGCCCATCTGGGTCAACTCATGATATCCAATGATGGCAATTCTGCTCCAATGCTCTTGACCGAGACTCACACTTAAGAGATTTACAACAAGCATTTTTGAGACTACAGTACCCACCAAATGAAGTGAAGAAACAAATCAACAGGGCCAGACTAGTACCCAGAAACAGTCTGCTCCAGGACAAACCTAAAGGAACTAACAACAGAACACCACTGGTTGTCACCTATAGCTCCCAGCTCAAACCCATCCAACGTATCATCAGTGAGCTACAACCCATCCTGGAAAATGATACCTCTCTCTCAGAAGCCCTGGGTGGAAGACCTTTCCTTGCCTACAGACAGCCCCCCAATCTTAAACGACTTCTCACTTACAATCATGAATCGGCCAGCAGAGTCACCAGCACAGGTACCAGGCCCTGCAACAGACCCAGATGCCAGCTCTGCCCCTATATCTACCCAGGGAATACAATTACAGGACCCAATGGCATCAACTACACTGTCTCTGGCTCTTACAGCTGCTCATCCTCCAATCTGATATATGCCCTCATGTGCCAACAATGTCCTTCTGCTCTGTACATTGGACAAACCAGCCAACCTCTACGCAAAAGAATAAATGGACACAAATCTGACATTAGAAATGGAAACGTCCAAAAACCAGTGGGAGAACACTTCAATCTACCAGGACATTCCATCAAAGACTTAAAGGTCGCTGTGGTTCAACAGAAACCTTTCAAAAACAAAATCCAACGGGAGGCTGCTGAATTGGAATTCATATACAAATTTGACTCTGTCAAGCTGGGACTGAATAGAGACTATGAATGGTTATCACATTATCACAGGTAACAGATTTCCTTTACAGAGGCGTGGTCTAGGGGAGCCCAGTGACGCCTGGTGTGGGCTTTCGGGGACCACAGTTCTCTTTGTCAGATGCATCTGGCAGGGAGAGCTGTGGTTATCGAAGGCTTATACTACATAGTAATTGGATGCCTTCACTGCTGCAAACTAACACGGCAAACTGACTCCACACCAAAAGGAGATGTTTACATTTACTAGCAAAGGAATGTTTGGGTTGTCTCCCCGCTAATTGCATCCTGTCCCCTTGTGATATATGTCCCCTTCTTTTTCCCCTCTCTCCCCTCCTCTTCTGTATTTGACCAGTTCGGATCATGCATCTGACGAAGAGAACTTGATTCTCGAAAGCTTATGCTACAATAAAATTGGTTAGTCTTAAAGGTGCTACTGGACTCTTTTTGAATTCAGTATATACACACACACTCACATCCACACACGTGTGTTAGATTGACAGAATAGTTGAAGCAACTGGCTTAACTGTTTTCGTTTTTGAATTTTCACATACGTTCTTGCCAAACTAACAGGTTTTGATGAATATCTTTCCATTTAGTTACCAAAAATGCTCCCTTTTCCTCATCAAGCATCATATGAGTCATTAAACTGCCTCCTGACACCATCTGCTGGAGTGTGAGGGGAAAAGAAGTCAACAAAGCAATGAAGCATGGTGAGATATTAGAAGAAAGGAACCAGACATTTTTCTTTGGAAGAGGAACCCAGTCATTTAAGCTTATACAACCAGAAGAAAGTTTCAAAAGATCTGAAGAAAGGGACAACTACTATGTTCCATTAATGGTGAAGACTGGAATTTCTGTTGTGTTTTATCTGCTGGGGTCCCTGATTAGTGTTCCACTTTTGAATTTTATAATGAGAAATTGTGGTGTTCTAGATACAGCAGTGGCTATAAGCAACAGTGTTGGTAGTAATACCTGCTGCAAGATGTTGTATAGTAGAGCAGGTCACAGGAAGCAGAGGAAGGAGATTTGGTCTGTCCCTAGGCTGCCTTCCTGAAAGATGCTGCTGTTATTATGCCTGTGTTAATATCTACAACAAACCTAGTTTGGAACCGAATTTGTATTCATTTGCTTGATACAACAGAGACTCCATGCCTCATTGACATCTGTACCTCATTCTGTCAACATCACAGGTTTGAACTGCATTAACTGACAAGTAGAACCACAGTTCAAGAAAGAAGATAGTGACTAACTATTCTCACAAACAATATTTGCTTCAGTTACAAGCATACAATCAGAAAACTTATGGAGTACTCCTATAGGGAACACATTTGCTACCCCACATCATATCCAGACACGCACGCACATGCACGCGCACACACCCACATACAGAGAGAGACCTAGCAAAGGAATAGCCAGCCAACAAACAAACTATACTATATTACCGAGTTGTGGTCAGGAGAATGGGTACATACCTTTAAAATCCCCCAGTAAAGTAAGAACTGCAGTAACCGTGCAGCTGTTCCTTCCTATTCCTCTTGAGCCTTCTATGTATTATTTTTCCTTTGTATGCAATAGCAAGCAGATCTCTTATGTGTGACTTAAAGCATGAAGAAGAAGAGCGAAGGAAGTAATGGAAGGTCTGGGTAAGAGTAGCCATGGCTGCCTGAACTCCCTGCTTGGGGGGGGGGGGTTCTCTAGATTATAATCAAATGCTTCTGACCCCTCCCTTTCTTACCTTTCCCCTTCCCTCAAACTTTGTTGTGTATTTACAGGTGGTCAGCTAAAGAAGCCAGGACAAGCTTCTTTCTGTGTGTTCTGTAAGGCAGATGGGACAAATCATCCTGGACCCTCTCCAGCATTCCCAACAAATCAGGATCGAAGTGTCTGTTGCAAATTTGCTGCAAACACAATGGCTGCTGCTTTGCTTGCGCAGTTTCTGCACTGCTGAGTATGACTCATCGCTGCCCAGGGAAACTCTTGCGGCAAGCAAACGGAGCCATCTAGAACAGCAACCTGATTCTCCATATGGCTCATTTGAAGCAGCCTGTCTCTAGCAAAGTCGGGGTCGAGGGGAAAGAACAACTCTGTTGGGAATGTCAGTTGTTGTAGGTATAATGCAACAGGTTGCTGTCTTTACTCATGAATAGATCTGCTGGCAGAAAAGGGCCCTAAAATGAAACAGAAGAAGGTAGACAAAGGACCTCCAACAAAACCAGCCTGGTCCTGATGTTGAGGAATCAGCACAACTGGGAAACTAGAGGCTCTGTTAAATGCAGCACCTTTCATTGTACCTAGCATGCTAACCCAAAGATTTTAAAGGTCTTGCAAAACTGTTCTTAATAAAAGAGGAAGAGAAACCTCCAACTGCTGGTGATATGCTGCCTGGAGAAAAATCCCAATTCACTAACATGTGACAGCACTGAATCAAAGGGGGAAATATGGAGTTCAGTTGGTACTTGGGCTATTTCAGAATATGCTTTTATCATGACTTGTCACGATAGCTTCAGAGGGTTCCACAGTGGAACTGCCTAAAAAACCCCAACCCCATACATCAATATCTCTTATCACACTCTTCCTCCAAGGATAACAGGGCAGAATACATGGTTCTTTCTCCCATGGTTCTCTCCTAACCTACTGTGAAGTAGGTTAGGATGAAAGAACTTGATTGCCCTGAGGTCACCCAATCAGTTTCATGTTTGAGTGTGGGTTTGAAATGCCCAGTAATGTTTACCTGAATCACACTCAATAGAAACACAACCCACGTGCTATATGCAACAAAGGCCGTTTGATTTTACAGTCCAATGATTTGTCTGGTTCTAGTGGTTCCTCCCTATGAAGACCACCAAAAAGTTCCAGCTTGCTGCTTCACAGGGCAACAGGGTGCAGTTCTCTCTATCAACATACCTACTTACAAAAGGAAAGGCTCCAGCTTGCCAGCTAGTGAGAAAATCTGCCCATAGGTACTCTCGCTTCTTGAAACATGATTAAAACTTCAGCATTCTCTTTTCCAAAGAAAGCCAAACCTAGCAGCCCTGCCTCTGGAACTTCTCACCACACAGCAAGTGGGGAGTGTGTAATAATGTTAATATATTTGCTTATTATTTAGTCATTACATTTATATTCCACCCACATTTATATTCCAAAGGCAGTTTACATGGCATTCCCAAGAGGTTTCACACTGAGGCACAGAATGGGCCCTGATCTATTTAGCTCCAGCAAGGTTGCTGTATTATATGCTGTTCAATCGGAGTCAATGGCATCACACGGCGTGTGGGGGAAGAAAGGAAAATTCTGCACAATTGAAAAAGATACTCAAAATCTCAGCTTCCAGCTAGGCATCTATGACCCCCTCCTTTATTTCAGCTTTCAACAAAAAGTCTCAGGTGGCTGGCTACTGCATGGTCAGCTGACAGATGGGGGGATCTGAATGTCTAAAGCCCTGAGCATCCCCCCCACACTAGGGCTGCCAGCCTCCAGGTGGTGGCTGGAGATCTCCCAGAATTATAACTGATCTCCAGGTGACAGAGATCAGTTCCCCTGGAGAAAATGGCTGTCTTGGAAGGTGGACTCTATAGCATTATAGCCAGCTGAAGTCCCTCTCCCACCCAACCCCCACCCTCTCAGGCTCCACACACACACACCCAAATCTCCAAGAATTTTCCAACCAGGAGCTTGCAACCCTACCCGCCACCCAACACACACACACACACACCTCCTATCAGCAATGAGGGAGGAAAAATGTTTTTTAAAATACAGCTTGAGGGCTTGGGAGCAATCCAGACTTCCAGGATAAAACTTATTTCTCCACATAGATACTACATTTTACTGTGCATTTGGTGACATTCATAATGCGTTTTTATTTAAACTGCACTTCCTATCAGGAAGTGAGAGAATATGCATACATAAATTGTTCCCATTTCAGAGAGCTTTTTTGCTTTTTACATTTTGAACTCTGAGTCAAGCCACCATAATGTGCAGTACAAATAAACTGAAATAATGTTATTGTTTTGTGTGCTTTAGAGGTGGTAGTGAATTGCAGATAGGGAGGCAGTGATGGACTACAGGGGGAAGTTATTGGAAATCACAGTATCAAAACATGCATGTGCAATTGGATTTTTTGCATATACATATACAAACTGTTCAAACAGAAGTGGAAAGTTTGTCGAATGTGCTGATCATAATTTGCAGAGAGATCATAAACCAAACCAGTGGGTGAACTAGGACCCCTGCGCAAACCTAATTTATATTTCATTATCAAAACAAAAAGGAATATTGGAACTAACTCAGGACCAATTCATGTGATAACTGCAGTAATAATGGAGATGCTTCCCACACTCCGCTGCTGTCTGTCATGCTGCAAATTGTTTATTATGTTGCAAGAACAACATAGCTCTAGGTGCTTCTGTGCTTAGCAGTATAACATTTACAAGTGGGGTTTCATTTCCTCACATCCTCTCTCCCTCTTGCCTTCCCCAGGTAGTGTCTGCAATCTCTTCCCTTTTTCTACCATTCAGTTACTCACCTCTTTTTGTCTCTCCCCCCACCCACCCCGCCACCAATATAGCCTCCTTGAGCCAAGAGGAAATGCAGGGTGTAAACATTCTAAGTAAACAAATAAGTGGATTCAGCTTTTCCTGCCCCTGGCAGCTTCTCCACTTCTCTCCCACTGATCCACCTACCTACCTTTTCCTATTTCTTCCACTGGCAGCCTCTGCGCCTTCTATTATATATTTTCAGCTTTCCCTTTTTGATCTTTGTTCCTCCTCTCCTCTCCAAAGTTTACCATCCTCCTATTTTTTAAATCTTTTAAATGTCTGTCTCTCTCCCTTATCCCCTGCAGTGATGCAAACTGGTCACTGAGATTTCACGATGTAATCTCGCTGTGGCATGCCACCATTACTTCTACAATTTTGAGGTTTATCTAGCCCCTAACATGCTTTTTTTTACATTTTGTATTTTTCTACAATGCTAGGTTTACCCCAACCTTGTAGGAAAATCCAACGTATGTGTCCCAGATGCCATTGTGCAGATTTTTTGATCAACACTCTATGTCCAGTTCAGAATTAGATATCATTAATCTTGACCAATCAGCTTGAACACTTATTTACCTCCAGAATGATTTGGATCCTGGATGCTGCAGAGTTTTCTAGCAAACTGTCTGAAACTGAAAGCAATCGTCTCTGCTGACTCATCCAACTGTAAAACTGCCATAAATTAAACACAGATATCTCCCAATACAGAAAATGGGTAGCAGAGATAGATGGCTTTAGTGTATTTATTTATTTAGAATACTTCTACGCTGCCTCTTGAGAGTCCTGCTCGAGGCAGCTTACAACTAAAACCACAGTATTAAAAAAAGCCATTTTTTTAAAAAGCCATTGCTCCCATTCCACAACAGTGGAATGAGAGCAGGTTGCCTATATGTGTGCTTGTGTAGTTTATTTATTTATTCAATTATAAAATGTAGATGCCGTTTTTTCAGAGATTTCTCAGCACAGCTAACAAAACAATTTAAGCATCAATACAACAAAAAGATAAAACAATGCAAGTTCTAATAACCTAAGAGTAATAAAAGCAGTGATAGATAGTTTTGCTTGATTCAAACACCACACAAAACCATAGTTTAATTGTGCTACGGTTAGTGTGATCATGCAAAGGCAGGCCAAATCCTCTACAGTAAGTTAGGATGTGTCCAACCAGAATATGAAACCATAGTTGGAAGTTGGTTTATTAAGTACTATTTCAGGTGACGCAGGACTCCTGCCAGACTTGTGTTTTGTTCTCTGGTACGGCCTTTACTCCAATGCCGGCCAGGATACTAGCTGGGTTGGTGGGGGGCGGGGGGGATGGGACACAAAGGGGATGAAATCAGCATTTATCAAGGCAAACCAGGATTTGAGCTGAATTCTGGTTTTACAATCTAACTATAGTTAAAATAAACAATGGTTGTGTTATATCTGAACCAAATCTCTCTCTGTGTTTTATATGTATAAGCACATAAAATGACTATGAGTGAATGAGTGTGTATATAAGTGAGAGAAAGCGCACAGGCAAGACAATGAGCTAAGCAATATGGAAACAGAGCTGATCTGCAGAGGAAGGTAGGAGGGTGGAACAGGGAAGGGAAAAAAGAAGGGAAAATTTTGCACAATTGAAAAAGTGACTCAAAACTGCATTGAGAAAAACATTTGTGAATAAATACAGGCAGAAAAATTGAAGAGAACTGAAAATGCCACATCGAAATCTGAAGGGGGAGTTAAGCGTGTGCAATTTGGAAGACAACCTGAAGCAGTATGGGGCCAGAACTGGTGAAAATCACCTGTTCCCATTATATGGGAAAGAGGAAATAGCGTGGGAAGGTGGATACAGGGGTAAAGAAAATACCCTCTTGCAACTCACTTTAGGTTCCCCACCATGTAACTGGGTCCATCCTGGCAGCCGCCAGCACTACACAACTGGGTGAGAGTTTTCCCTGGGACAGGCTGCCAGGGGAGGGGAAAAGGGAAAGCTGAAGCCAGGGGGTGGTAAATAAAGGCAGGTTGGCTAGTGGGTGGGATGGAGAGGAGGAAGCAGGAAATCAGGAAAGCGGGACAGGCTGAGGACTTTCAGGGAAGGGAAAGAACATATAGTGAGGGAGGGGGCAACGAGCACTGATGTAACCCTTCCTGCCATCCCCCTCATGATCTGCCCAGGTTCACAGAATACGCATTGCTGTCAGATGGCCATCTGGCCTCTGCTTAAAAACCTCCAAAGAACGAGAGCCCACCACCTCCTGAGGAAGCCTGTTCTGCTGAGGGACCGCTCTAAGTGTCTGGAAGTTCCCTGCGAGTTCTTGCAGGTCTCCTGCTTGCACAGGTGTTTTATATTTTCCGTCTGTTACCAGCATCCAATATCAGTCCGCACCACCATACAGGCAGCTAAAGAGTAGGGTAGGATGACCCAATGCAAAAGAGGACGGGTTCCAGTCTTTTCACAGTACGTAAGAAAATATAAAAAGAGCTCTGCTGGATCAGACCAGTGGTCCATTTAGACCAGCATCGTGTCTCACAGTGTGGCCAGACAAGGCCTTCCTCTGATGTTGTCTCCTATTCAGAGGTTTACTGCCTCTGATCATGGAGGCTCCCCTTTAGCCATCATGACTAATAGCCACTGACGGACCTATCCATGAATGTATCTAGTCCCCTTTTAAAACCACCGATGCTAGTGGCCTCTTATACTACCAATCCCTTGTTGTGTATTTTATTTATTTACTGTCTTTATCGTCCAACTCTGAGTGAAACTCAAAGCAAATTACACAGTGTGTATTGATAACAGACCATATGAAGAGACTCCAAGCATCGCGCAGGTCAATACAATCAATATGAGTGGACATCAAATGAACAATGTAATAGGACTAAGATTACCAAAACCTTAATGAGCATAGCATATGCTCATAGCATATAGACATGATACAGACAGTGGATATAATGAAGAAAAATTGTCAGTAGAAAACAATGAAATGACAACAGAGTATTACATGCAGCAAACTGATAATACATCCTGTACATAATCCCTTTCCCTTTATAAAGCGCCTTCCTGAACTATACTCTTATAGCATAGCCCTATTACCTTTATAGAATGGTTCCCCTGAACAACTCCGTTTTACATAGTTTGCGGAATGATAGAATCATGGGAGCCTTCATGATCTCCTCAGGCAGGTTGTTCAAGTGGCTTGAATTAAAAATTACCAAACGAAAGGGACAGTTTGTTGTTAAAGTGACAGCTACAGGGGCCAGTCCACAAGGTGTTTAGTGCAGGTAAATATCTCATTGATCTACAACATAAAAAGGTATGAAAAATACCAAGTTTTTTCATGATTGAGGAAAAACCAGATGGCATCAGACCACTCTCTTATTTGTAAGACTATTTTGCCAGCATCATTATGGAGGTAAACCCTTAGAAGTCTGTAACTCTAAATCCAAACAATTTTAGGGAAAGTTTGCCACCTACTGACTGAAATGGTGTAGTAAAATCTGAACTTGTACCACAGAATTTTTAGGACTCCGCTAGACGAGATAGGCAGAGATCTAAGAAACGCTTCTGGAAGTTTACCAGCAGCTGCATAGGAAGAGATTTGGGTTAAGGATGTAGAGCTGAAGGAGAGCGTTAAAGCATTTTCCTTTGAGCAATTACACAATACAAATCACTCTCCTGAAGAGGCAATAAACTATATGTTATCTGCACCTTAGGACAGACGCAGCCATGGCATGGAGCTCTCTATTATAGCTTTTCCAGTGTCTTGGGAGGCTGCTAAACTGATTGAAAAAGCCCTGCTAAAGTAGGGGTGGGGATTTAACTCTTTCCATTTCCCTGATTTTACAATCTGGCCCTACCTCAAAGCTCTATATGCCCTGGTGGTGATGGGGGGGGCGGTTCTTGCCTTTAAAATGGGGGGTGCAAGAGTGAATAAGTGGAAGATAGTAAGGTTAAGAATCTTCCTCCTGTTTGCCGCTTCTTTCTTATCAGTGCCTCTTGGCCATACTATTATTTATTTATTTACTTCATTTCTTTATTTACTTCATTGGCCTTTCTCTCCAATGGGGACCTAAAGCAGCTTACATCATTCTCCTCTCCTCCACTTCATTCTCACAACAACCCAGTGAGGTAGGCTAGGCTGAGAGAGTGTGACTGGTCCAAGGTCACCCAGCAAGCGTCTGTGGCAGAGGGTAGATTCAACCCTCAGCCTCCCAAATCCTAGTTGACACTAACTTCTACATCACACAAGTTGATAATGCCTTATTCTGCCCTTTCATGAAATCTTAAAATGAGGCTCAAAGTAACATTTATACCACAGTATATTAATAATGAAGAATCACAAGATGCATTTCCCTTGATTCCTAATAATTTTTAGGTCTTTTTTTTAAGTGCTTGGACTATTTGAGAAACACAGATGGCTAGCTTCAATTACTTTGCTGATAAAGCTACAGAAAACTAGAGCTGTTATTCAGACTTTGCCTGGAGGTGCAATTCCAGTTCCTTGTAGCTGTCAGATAATGTCTTTGTTGCAACAAAGACGTTATCTGACAGCTACAAGGGAGAAAGAAGGCTGTCTCTCATTTTAACACCATTAACTGCAGCAAAATAGTTGAAAACCCAGCAAGTAAAACTTTTCTCCAGTGGAGATGCAGATGAGAATAGAGGCACCAGTCACCATGATCAAAAGGCTGTACCATCATCCTTACTGTCTTAACAAGTACCACATGAAATTATCAGTCCCTTAAAATCTTTGCCCAGTTGTTCCTGCCTACAGAGGAGAGGCAAGTAATGACTAGGGATATAACCTTGTCATAGGGCCACCAACTGCCTGTAGAAAAATGTCCTGTTCCTTTAGTGGCTTAATCCATTTCCCATTTCAGTGGTGCCATTTTTGTGAATACTATCCCCTGTGAGGATTGTCTAGTGTCTAGTTTGTCTTTAGAAGCCAAGCAAATGCTGGCAGGGGGTCCTGCTTTGGCTACTTCTGTGACTTGGTTTTATCCCTGACTATGACCTCATGTGTTGCCCAAATTGTTATTTCTTCATCAATATTTAAGCATTGACATCCTGCTCTCTCAACCAATATTGTTTTCCTGGTTTAAAAACTGTATATGTGCAAGATACCACTGACAGCCAGGGTTGCTGTTCCAGCACTAGCATCCAATGGGAGTATTTGGGGAAGCTGTGATGTTATCATCATCATTTTATTTTCTCTCTTACGCTGCCATGCTTGAAGGACATTTATAATATTTTCTTCCATAACTGGCATCCCCAGGGAATAGTGTCGTCCACTGCAAGAGCAAGGGAGAAGGGGGAAATAGGGCACATTTGCAGCAATGGACCATGAAGATAGGCAGAGGAAGATCGGACCAAGAGGCCATTGAAAAGAAAGGGAAAGCATTTCAGCTCCTGCCCATTTACAAGCAAAACAGGAAAGACATCCGTACAGCAATGCAGCCACAAACTGGAGCTCAACTCCACCACCACCACCACCACCACCACCACCACCACCCCACACACACACTTCATCGAAACATATTGCAGATAAGAGCACAAAGATTAATCTGGCCATTTTAGATAGTTAGGTGACTTATTATTAAAATTTAAAGGGTCTTCGTGCCACTGTACCCTAAGAGTGAACCAAGAACTCTGCTTTGTTTTAAAGATAAAAGTTCATCACACTTGGTTACCACTTTGATTTAAAAGGGTAATTACTCTTCCTGTCCTACTGAAATGGAAGAACTTCCAACATTTTGTCTTTTGCACATCAAATTGTAATAATATGTATCAGAGACTACCTCAAGGAACATCTCAAAGGACATCAATGTATGCATATTATAAGTCTAATCCTCCTTCCTAGAGAAATCAAGAGGCACATCCTGCATCTAAAGGAATTTTGAAGTAGCTTCATCGTTTAAACACCTCAGTGCTACTAGACAGAGCATTACAAATTAGGGACTTCGAAACATCTTACATTTACACACTGAATTCTTGTCTCCGACAAAACAGCAGGGGTCACAGCTCAGAACATCTAAATTTTTCCTGTTGTATTAGTGATATATAATCCTGCTCTGAATTGAGCAGAGATACCCAATGAGAAAACAGACATGTACAAAGTGTTAATATAAATTAGTCTCATTTACATGGCACATTAACTCTAAAGGTATAAAGGTAACCCTACAAGAATTTTCCTTTGTCCTCTGAGTTTAAATCTTCTTGGCTTCACATTCATTTAGGTTAAATTGCTTTTTGTCCATCTGGATCTGTTCTTTGTCCTGCTGGATCGAGTCCTCTGGACTCTACACTTTCATGATTCACTGTTTCTTTAGCCGTTCCTTCCCAGGCCCACTCGTTTTCTTTTCCTTTCTGCACTCCCACTCTCTTGTGCTTCTTCCTGCTAATTTCTCCATCCTTTTTCTCCAGAAATATTTTACTTCTTTTTGTAAGCTACTTATTTTTCTGTCTTTGTTCTTTGTTTACCTTTCCTTGTAAGTGCGTATGCAACTTTTCGCTTTTCTTAAAGGCTCTGTATGTTGAAGTTGTCTCTGTGTGTGTGTGTTTGGTCTCACTTTTACTGCTTCTGGTGCCATCCTTCCCTACTGAGCACCTGCAATGCTGAACTTTCCTTCTAACCTTACATCACTTTTTACCTTACTTTATTAGGAATACCATTAGCAAGAAAGAAGAGAAAAGCCTCAGGGCAGGTTGTATGGTTTTATTTTGCACCCAGATTCACACATTAAGGAGGGAAACACCCACATTGCCTGAATGCCTGAATGCTCATTAGTTTATTATATGGTGGAAAAATCTACTCACCCTAGTTTATGGAATGCTTGCAGGTCAGCATCCCTATTGTCACTTGCATTTTCCTTGTGGCATTTTTATTCATTTTTGGCTTGATGACCATTCCTTTGATGCGTGTTATCTTGACTAAGTCTTGTGTTAGAGACTGAAAGTGGTAATTCTCTTAAGCTGGTGAAAAGGGAAACTGTACAGATCAGTCTTATCGTTGATCTGTGTTTGTAGCAGTATGGTTGTTGGTTATTGCTTTCATTATCATTCCTTTGTATGTCTATCTTGAGTTAGTGAATATTTTTATACCAGAAGCTCATGAGTTGTCCAAGTGGTTCTTCTGAAGCTGGTAAAGTGATGGGGGTTGCCAGGCTGCAGGGAGAAGGAGGACTGGCAAGAGGGTCATTGTTGCCACTTATAAACAGGAAGAGATGGTGCCATCAGTGAGCAACAATGGATGGGGCATGTGAATGCCTGCCCTGCATGCCGCAGCCCTACTCACTGCCCCTTGAACAGCAGGGGCAGCTTTTTCTACCCCTGTGTGAAAGCAGCCCAGCCATTTTTAATCTGCTGTTCATAGTGCTGTGTAATGATTCCCAGTAAATGTGTGCATGTGTCTTTAAATGCTTGGTTTGAGCTAGGTGAAGAGTGGGGGTGAGAGAGGGAAGAGTGAGTGATGTGACTGGTTGATGACTGAGAATGTGGGCGGAGTGAATGCAGTGCAGAGAGTGACAGTGCAGAGAGTGCAGAGAGAAAAGGTTTCAGTCAGAAGAAAGCAGGCTAGCTGTGTGCTGCCTGAGTATACTGAAGTATTTATGACAGAAATAGAACCTGTGTGGAACCTGAACTGAGCATGTTTGTGAAAGGACACTCAGTCAGGGAAAGAGAGGCCAGCTGTGTGCTGCCTGTATTTGAAGTATTTGTGAGAGAACTATTGAGTCTAGTGAAGGAGGCTAACTGTGTGTGAAGCCTTAGAAGAGATCTGTGTGAATGAGTTTATAGGAAGTAACTTTAAGAACTAAGAACTACTTTTATGAAACCAATATGCTTCTTGAAAAATAAACATTTATTTTGTTTTGTTATATCCCACCTCTGCCACCACTTGTTACGACCTGTACTTTCTTTGGGGTAGATTTTTCTTTTAATCTTCCCCTTACACCCTCTGGGTAGTTTGCTGCCACCAGGAATATATTATTCCAAAATATTTTATTCAAATTTCCCCTTTGGTAACGTGTTTAAGCGGCAGGCTCCTTCGAGGTTCTATGTGGCCCTGAGGATATGAATGGGATATAGCAATGACAGCTACACTGGGATATAACAAAACAAAATAAATGTTTATTTTTCAAGAAGCATATTGGTTTCATAAAAGTAGTTCTTAGTTCTTAAAGTTACTTCCTATAAACTCATTCACACAGATCTCTTCTAAGGCTTCACACACAGTTAGCCTCCTTCACTAGACTCAACAGTTCTCTCACAAATACTTCAAATACAGGCAGCACACAGCTGGCCTCTCTTTCCCTGACTGAGTGTCCTTTCACAAACATGCTCAGTTCAGGTTCCACACAGGTTTTATTTCTGTCATAAATACTTCAGTATACTCAGGCAGCACACAGCTAGCCTGCTTTCTTCTGACTGAAACCTTTTCTCTCTGCACTGTCAGTCTAAACTGCATTCATTCCGCCCACACTCTCAGTCATCAACCAATCATATCACTCACTCTTCCCTCTCTCACCCCCACTCTTCACCTAGCTCAAACCAAGCATTTAAAGACACATGCACACATTTACTGGGAATCATTACATGCTGTTCTTCTGTTGCTGTTTTAAAATTGTTTTGATTTACTATACTGTCTAACATTGATTCATTCTGCTGCTTAGTCTAGTTAGTTGGTTTACCAGTAGACATGGGCACAAACCGCATTACAAACCAAAAAAACCCATGAACTGCCTGATTGTCTGTTCGCGAACCAGCGGTTCATGAGGGTCCATGGCCAACGAACCAGCATTCATTGGAAGCCCGGTTAGTTGTGTTCGCCCGTGGATCGTGAAGCCAGACAGTCAGGCACCATCAATTAATTCCCTTGGAAACAGAGCTGGGGGAATGCCTGAACTCTGTCTGCTCTCCTTCTATCGCCCTGGAAACCCGAATCGAAGCCCAGCTTACCTTGATCAGCAGGTCTTCCTTCCAACCATGGAGCTGCAAATTGGTTACAATTGGTTACATGGGAGAAGACACCCGGAGGGAGGGAGGGGGAAGCGGGGTGTTCTGTAGCCATGGGCACTCCAATCTCATCCCTGCAAACCCTGATGGCCAACCCCTTGTACACTGGGCCAACGTCAACTGGTGGCTCTAATTGTATCGAATGGGAGTTTCCTGGGGGCCTCGGATTGGAGAGGGTATAACTCCAAGATCCCTATTGCAATCTTGACCAAACTTGGATGCTGGCTGGAGGAGAGCCTACTAAACACTCCCTGGGAATATGGGCTCTCTAAGTCCAACGGGGACCGTTCTGATGCCCACGAACCACAAACCTCGAACCGGTTTGTCAGTGGGAATGGTTCGCTGGTTCGGGTTCGTCATCAGCACCGAACCATGAACCGCTGATTCATTAAATTTTTTCACTTCATGCCCATGTCTATTTACCAGCACTGGTCCAGCAATTCTAGGAGCATCCCCCTGACCTGCAGGCATTTAGCAGGCATGGAGCCAAGGGCAGAACTTCATCTGCTTCATTGGCTTTCATTTGCCCACAGTGATATGTACTGAAGTTACCACCCAGCCACATCTTAGAGAGCCTTGTTGGACTGTGTTTTATGTTTTACTGTTTTATATGGTTTTCAGTTATATTTTATACTAACTTATGGCATTGATATATTGTTGTAATTGTTATAATATGATGTGATGTAACCTGACCTGAGCCTGCTTGTGAGGAGGGCGGGATATATATCCAATATATAAATAAATAATATAAATGTTTGCAATTACCTTGGAAATCCTAAAGAGGAAGATTATAGACACTACAGTCTGGATTAATAAAACTCAGATTCAGATTCATTTTATTGTATATGGCCATTGGCCTTCACAATAGCAAAACACTCTTGAATGTCAGTATAATACATAATCAAAATGATCAGGTAATAAAACTGAATTTACTGACTTTGGTTCTATTACAATTAATGCACCATGCTGCCAATGAAAAATTATTCATTTATTTATTTAAAATACTTATAAGCCCACCTTTCCAGCAATTGGGGCACAAGGTTGAAACACTCAAAATCAATTATAATTTTTTAAAAAAACAATAAATACATAAACAACTAACATTTAAAAGCCTTTTTGAAGAGACTATTTCTGCAGCCCCTTTAGAATGCCATCAAGTTGGTGGCCTCCTTCAGCTTTTTTTGGAGGCCGTTTCATAAAACTGGGGCAGCGGATGAAAAAATTTACAGTCAGGCAGCAGGTAACCACATCATAGTGGGAGAGTTACATTCACAAGACAGACATATGGACATGCTCTGTCTAGTGAGGCTGACTGACCTGTCCTGCACCTGTTCCTTTAGCACAGTGGTCTTCATTTTGTGGGTTGAGACCCTCAACTGAGTCAGGGAGCTCCAGCTGGTGGGTCATGAGCCCCTATAGAGCTGCCAATTTCTTGCTGCCTTTTGGGGAGAACCTGCTGCTATTAGTCATGCGGAAAAAGCGACAGCAGTTTTCCTCAGGTCTCCTACCTCTTTTTGCTTACATGTTTAGAGGATCCAGAGGAGTTAGCCGCGTTAGTTTGTAGTTGCAAAATAATAAAGAGTCCAGTAGCACCTTTAAGACTAATCAACTTTATTGTAGCATAAGCTTTTGAGAACCACAGTTCTCTTTGTCAGATGCATGAGGCAAGTGCATCTGACAAAGAGAACTATGGTACAATAAAGGTGGTTAGTCTTAACGGTGCGACTGGACTCTTTACTATGTTTAGAGGAGCAGCAGGTAAGATTACTTAGTGGTTAGAGAGAATCTATGCTGTACCTCCTGGTTCTTGGCTTGTGTTTCCTGTCCCAGGATATCTTGATATACTGCACATGGCCCTGGCCTTGACACTAGTAAGGTCATAAATCTTGGTTATCATCCTCTAAACTAGGGTTCCCAACAGAAATTTTGAAAAATGTCTTATCCCCTCAACAGAGGCTTAACGAGATAGTGTTTGGTGGTGTTATTTACCTCCATGCCATGAAAAGCATTAACATCCCATCCCCACACATCCTCTATTAAAAGGGAAGGACATTTTTTCTCCAGGCCTGTTGGCAACCCTATTTCTGACACGTGGCTGTGGTGCCACATGGCTTCCTATCATATGCTTGATTCCAGCTCAGTGTGTCCTAGGTCTAGAAACTGAAAACCACTGCTTTAGCAGATGTTTGATATGCAGAAATTAGATGAAGTTTTTCAAATGCATAAAATTAAACATACTTGCTAATTGCTGCAGAACAGTGTTGTTAAAGGAACAGCTACCAAGCACTGTTTAAAAAGTTGACAGTGCTACCTATTTTAAATTCAGTTAATGCAGAAAAAAATCCAGATATAAATTAAATGTAAGAACTAGGCATCTCAAGACACCAGCACACCATAATGTTCTGTTTATTTCCATTAAAACTGGAGATTAATATTCTCAAAAGTATTACATCTCATCAGCATATGTTAAATTCTAAGAGCATCACAGAACATCCACAAACTTTCTAGGAGAATGTAATCGGCCACTGAAGTGTACTCAGGATTTAATGATGTTGGAAGATGGTGAGTGGTGTTCTTAATGCACAAAATCTACACAGCAGCAGCACAGCAGGGAAAAATGTCATATATTATAGACAAAATTGAAAAGGAATAGTCCTAGGACTGCTTTAAACAATACATTTTGAAGTCCTATAAGTAGCTCGGATTTCCCCAGAGTATATATTCTCCTGTGTGATTCAGATCATCACAAATACAGCTGCAAGTAATTTCCATAATCACTTCCATTCTTCTTCCTTCTCCACTTGCCTCAGTCACAGAAATTACAGCTGTCAATATCCATAATCAGGCATTTTATTAATCCAAATGAGTAAAGTACCCAGGAATTATCAGGACTGTACTATGAGAACTGGCCTTTCTGATTCATCTTCTACATTGGGAAGTAGCACAAAGTTTACAGAATATTTATAAAGTTACTTTTGCTAAAGAAAGCAATCCAGTAATATAGATCAAATTATATTCCATTGGACCAACTTCTTGGTTGCAATATGGATTTTTCAAATTTATTACTCCTAAATAGACATGGGCATGAACCGCATTACAAACGCAAAAAACCCACGAACCGCCTGATCATCTGTTCGTGATCGGGAGGTTCGTGAGGGTCCATGGCCAACGAACCAGCATTCATTGGAAGCCCGGTTCGTTGCGTTCGCCTGCGGTTCGTGAAGCCAGACAGTCAGGCACCATCAATCAGTTCCCTTGGAAACAGAGCTGGGGGAATGCCTGAACTCTGTCTGCACTCCTTCTGTCGCCCTGGAAACCCGAATCGAAGCCCAGCTTACCTTGATGAGCAGGTCTTCCTTCCAACCATGGAGCTGCAAATTGGTTACAATTGGTTACATGGGAGAAGACACCTGGGGGGAGGGAGGGGGAAGGGGGTGTTCTGTAGCCATGGGCACTCCAATCTCATCCCTGCAAACCCTGATCGGCAGTTCTGACAGCCAACCACAGCCCTCCTGCGTTGCTCTATGGGACCTCTGCTTATAAAAAGCACTGGGCTCCCAGGCTGGCTTTCACTTTCAGCGAGGAGTGGAGTGTGACAGAGCTGTTGCTTGCTACTTGCTTGCCTTTGTGGGGAGAGACAGAGTATAATTGAACTGGGATTTTTGGGATAGGGATCTATCTCCTCTGGTTCCAGGGCTGCTGTCTGGCTCTGGGGCCATGCTCAGTGGGCACCTCGGCTGAGGGCTCCCACACTATTATTATTGCCTGATCTGGGCAGGTCTGTGGGAGTGGTGGGCTAGGGCTCTTGACCAAACTTGTGTGCTGGCTGGAGGAGAGTCTGCTAAACACTCCCTGTGAATATGGGTTCTCTAAGTGCAACGGGGGCCGTTCTGACGCCCATGAACCATGAACCGGTTCGGTAATGGGAAATGTTTGTTATGGTTCATTTGTTCGGGTTTGTCGGCAGCACCAAATCACAAACCGCATGTTTGTTATTTGGTGTGGGGGGGGGTTCATGCCCATGTCTACTCCTAAACCCTTGCTTGCCGTCAATGGACATTTAAATAGCACAGAAGAAGCAGTTACTGTCTAAAAGGTTTACAGACTAAATGAGACAGCAGAGAGGTCAAAAACTGATATCAAACAGTGAGGCTAAGCAGAGCAAGTTTACAGTTTTACTAGAAGTTGTTCCAATGGGAAAAAGATATTTTGACTATGTCTCTTCTTCTTAAGATCAACCTTCCAAATAAGTCAAGATGTTTCAGTATATTTTTTTCAAGAAAAAGTCTCATCATAACTAATATGTCCCTGAGCAGCTATGCAACAAACCAGACTTACAGCCAACAACATTTCTGAAACAGATTAAAATAACTAACAGTGGTATTCTTCTCCCTAGGATAGGGCTGCCAACAGGCCTGGAGAAAAATGTCCTCCTGACCCTTTAATAGAGACTTAACATGTGGAAATGGGCAGCTGAAAGTTTTCATGGCATGGAGGCAAATAATATAATCTAGTAAACAGCATCCTATTAAGCCTCTAATGTCTCATCCCCGAATGATTTTTTTCTCTAGTCAGTTTGCAGCCCTGCCCAGGAGTAGTTTCTCCCTTTCTTCTTGGACATGGCAGGTAGCAAGGATTCCTCTACAATTCTGCCTTTCCCTTTGTCTGTAGAGCTAAGTAGCAAAGCAGCAGAAATGCTCTCTTCTCCCCATTTTGTTCTATGTGGGTCTTAACTCCAAGCCAAATTTTAGAGATGTATAAGAGGTGAAGCATCATTGGTCCTTTGCTGTGGGAATGGCAGCCTTCAGTTCAGCTCCGTTCAGAATACCACCAGCCTTTCTTATGCAACTGCCTGCCCCTTAAAAGGAATGGGGAGCTACAGATGCCCAGGTGGAATCGCTTAGTCTAGGAACAGCAGGCTCCAATTGTATCTCCATGCTGCTGGCCACTGTTCCTGGCAAAGGAACTGAAGCAGATGAGGATGCAGTAGGCAACGGGATATTGCTGCGCAGGAAGGGGCCTGGGGGGCCACTGCTTACATCACTTGCAAGGTTGGCAACATTAACAGCATTGTTGCTGACTGTCCACAGGCACGGATAGTGGCTGCAATGAAGCAGTGATAATAAAACACAATCACTGAAATTTGCACAGAGCACTTAATGCAGAAAACCGCTGAGTGACTAGTCCTAATTAGTTGGCTTTTCTGGAAATCCCAGTTAACAGATGTGAAGGAAATATTTCAAAGTTGGATACAATAGTTACTTCTCTATACAGTAAAGTGCTTGTTGTCAGCCAAGACTCTCTAAAATGCACAGAGGAGAGAGATCTCCACATAAAAAATTATTTGAAACATACATTCACATAATGGTACTGGGATATGTCACATAGAAAATATTTTAGGGTCTCCTTTTTAGAACCGAGACTCAGAAAGGCCGGCTGACGGGTTGCTGTTCAACCCATCAGGATGTAGGGGAATAAAGAGGAGGGTGAAAGGCAGGGCAGAACCAGGCCTCACACTGAAAATAGCATTCTGCACTTCAAAAAAGCTCCAGTTTGACTTTGCTGGATCACCATTTGCTAACACATTGCATTGTTTTCTGAAAAATGGTACCAAATCAGACCTGAGAAACTATATACCAAGGACTGGGAAAGTCTAGAAAGTTAATTATTAGACAGCAACATCATGTGGATGTTCCAGAAAACCCACAGCAGATTGGAAGCTGAGAGAGAGAAAAACTTCCATGTAGATACAGCCTATGAGCCTAACATAAGTCAACCTGAATTTGAAATATATCGTTTCAGGTGGGTAGCCATGTTGGTCTGTACTAGAAGAGAAAGATTCAGGTCCAGTAGCACCTTACAGAGCAACTAGATTTCTAGAGTATGTGCTTTCAAGAATCAGAGCTTCCTTTGTCAGATACTCCTAGTATCTGATTAAGGGAGCTCTGACTCTCAAAAGTTCATATCCTGGAAATCTAGTTGCTCTTTAAGGTGCTACTGGACCCAAAATATGTACTGACTCAAGCCTATTTGACAAAACTGAAGACATTGCCCACTCAAATGAGACTCCTTTGTTCTAGAGTTCAAGTCAAGACCAAATCTGATTTAGAGAACCTTTGGTGAATTTACCCCCGGCCTCCTGTCAGAGTTCAGGAAGGCATTCAAATGACTCTGTTCTTCTCATATTCAGTGGAAATGAGAGAGCAAGGAAGGAACAGACTTTTCTCAACTTTCAGGCAATAAAGATCAGAGGGTTACTATTTTAGAGGCAACAATAAAGGATTCTTTAAAAATCAAAGAGCTAATATAGTGATTGCTGCTAAGGTCACTGGGGCACTAATATGCAAATCTAGAGTATGCTTACCTAGGTCCTGGGGTAGCAGTTCCATTACTGTGTGGCACTGGAAGCAAGTTGGCATGTGGACTGGATGGCACTGAAGTCCAGCCTTCTTGGCCTGGGGATACTTGAAGATCACTGCTGGTAGTCTCTATCACATTCACTTCGTAGGGAAAATGCAAACAGTTCAGAAGCTGTAGCATACTTCTAAGAAAATTATGTCAAGACACCAAATCAGAGTGAGTGAGCGAGTGAGTGAGCAAGTGTGTTTATAAATTAAAATAAGCATAGGAAGGAATAAATGGTGGACTTCACGGGCAGCTTTTGTTTACTCACATAATCTTGCTCACTGTTTTTGGATCATTCAAGGATCAAGTGCTGCATTGTAAATCCATATGTAATGTGAATAAATCCATTAAGGTAGTGGTTAACTGACAGTGGCAAAGGACCATTGTACCCCCTCATGGGTTATAGATCACACGTGACTGTTTCTCAAAAACCTTTAAAGAGCATTTGTATTTCTGGCAGTGATCTAAGGTTCCTTGATGGTCCACAGAAAAATTCTGAAAACAAATAGTAGTGTAATACCCTTTTAGCAAGGGTCAACCAAAGTAATCACAAACTAGTGAAAAAATGTTTGAGTTCCCCAGAACTTCATGAGCCAACATCTGGAATAAGGGCAAGGGTGCTTCACTGAGAGAACTACATTGTGAAGGCCGCTTGTGGTGGCCTCCATGTTCATGCAGGCAAGTGAGCAGTAGGTCTTATGAAACAGGTTAATAATGATTGCCTTGCTGGATAAGTCCAAAGTCATGTAGACCAACATGCTGTTTCTGACAGTGGTCAGCAATACATCTCTGAGAAATCTGCAAACAGAGCACAAAAGTGAAACCCTCCTGCTATTATCCCCAGCATCTGGTGCTTAAAGATTATACTGCCAGTGCTTCTGAACATGGAAGTTCCATTTGGCAGGTGTAACCAACAGACTTTTCTTCCACAGGTGTCTAATTTTTGTTTAAAGCTGTCAGATCTAGGCTGTTTTCACATTTCTTACCGGCCGCGGAACATCACGGTGTGATTTCCCATCATAACTCCGGTTCTCACGCAAAACCGCATCAGGAAGACGCTGTCGTCCCAGGAGTTTTGTGCAATGTTCTGCGGCTGATAAGAAGTGTAAAAATGGCCTAGTGGCCATTACCATGTCACATGTTAATAATGCTGCTAGTCATTCAGGAATTATTTTCAATATTTCAAGCTCTTTTCAGTTTCTAACAGACAATATAATATTTCAGTTTCTTCAAATACCATCATAAAGACATTCCTACCTAATAGCTCTTTCTCTTTGCTACATTTCAAACAGGAAGTGAATTCTCCTGAGATCTTTGCTAATCTGTTTGTTAAATAATGCCAGAAAAATATAATTTACAGCAATTTCCCCTGAATTGGGGCAGCACTTTTAAGTAGTACCAGTGAAGCAGTATGCAGTTCAAATGGTGTGTGCTCAGGATCACTTGCAATGTCTAGAGAATGCTCGGACATACAGTCAGAACTTTACCTTCCAGCATCCTGCGCTACTTTGCTAAGAAACAAAGAAGATGAAGACAAAAAAAACTTCTTGGAAGTTGCTCCTACTGTGTGGAATGGCCTGCCTGATATGGCAAGAAAGATTCCTGAACTTACATCATGTTACAGAATGTGTAAAACAGAACTGTCCAGGAAGGCATTTGATTACAGGGAATACAGAATCACAGAATCACAACATTGGAAGGGGCCATACAAACCTTCTAGTCCAACCCCCTGCCCAATGCAGGATGAGCCTAAAGCATCCCTGACAAATATTCAAATACAAATGTAGTAAAATAGATTCTGCAGGAAGATAATTTCTAGATAGGTGATAAAGTTTTCATTTTAATTGCCTGTGAAATGGTTGGGCGGCCTTTTTTCCCCTCCACCTTTATAACTGCATTGATTACTAGATGTACTATACTGTCAGCAGTTCAGTATTCTGTAATTGTGAAATCCAGTTTATTGGATTTTGTGAAATTGTGAAAATCCAGTTTATTGGACTTTGGTTTATGTGATGTAGTATACTGTATCTATTTCATTGTTATTTTATTTATATAATCCAGTTTTATTGCCATTGTTCATGGTATGCACTAGACCATCTTTATTTTGTTGTCTTTTATAACTCTGTAAATTGCCTTGGGTCTCTATGAGAAAGCAAGTGACCAATGAAGTATATTAATAAATAAATAATAAAGGCTCTTGTGATGTACTTCCAAGGCCTCAGATCTGAATGTGTTGGAGAAAAGAATCGTACTGCTAAGTCACTTCTTCAGTCTTGTTCAAAGGCCCATATACTAGTCAGTTGCAGCAAAAGGTTCCCCCCCACACACAAGTTTTCATTTGGGAAGCAGGGCTGCCAGTCCCCCAATGAGGGTAAAGGATCCCCCACTCTCAGCTTCTGCCTCTCCTCCACTTACTTGGCCAGCAAGGGGGGGAGTCCCTGGGGAATGGGCCTGGGAAGCAAAAAATCTCCTGGGCCAGCATGCAGCGAACACACTTCCCATGGGCGTGACAATGTCACTTCCAGAACTGATGTCATTGTGCCCAGCAGTGGGCATGCTCCCACACTTTACAGGGACATGTGCTTTGCACACATGCATTTTGCATGCGCACAAGAAAAACAGGGAGGTAAGTGCCGGGTCACTCCTCCTTCCATCAGGAAGGTAAGGGGACCTGGCAGTCCTATTGGGAAGGGACAGGTGTTGCTTCATGGGCTGAATCCACACCAGCCCAGTGCTAAGCAGGCGGAATGAGAGCATCTTTCTGGCGCGTTTTATGATGTCATCATGCCACGAGAGCGGCATCATGGCGCAATGACATCATAAAATGTGCCAGAAAGACGCTCTCACTCCGCCTGCTTAGTGCTGTGCCGGTGAGTGTGGATTCAGCCGTGGAGATAAAGAACTATAGCAGATAGGTCTGTCAGCAGCTATTAGCCATTGTAAGTAAAGGGAACCTCAACATTCAGAAGCAGTAAACCTCTGAACACCAGTGCCAGGAGGCAACACCAGGGGAAGGCTCTGGCCTCTATGCCCTGTTGTTGACCTTCCAGTTGGCCTCTGCCACTGCATGAGACAGGATGCTGGACTAAACGGACAACTGGTCTAATCCAGCTGGGCTTTTCTTATGTTCCTAAAATTGATCTGACATATTCTGTTCATGAGAAAGAAAACTGTTAAGACACATGTTTATTTTATTAAGGACCAGATCATGAACTTGTCACTTTTCATCGCTGAGGAATGCCTATCTATCAAATCTGTTTTCTGGAGAATGTATTTTTATCTTTCCAGACAGAAGTCATTTTGTACAGCTGTCAGAGTCATTTCAGAGGTCAGAACAGCATAAGAGAAAACAGAGGTGGAAACTATCAGTACTCGTTAGGGCTTTTTTTCAGCAGGAACATGATGGAACAGAGTTCCGGCAACTCTTGAAAATGGTCACATGGCTGGTGGCCCCGCCCTCTGATCTCCAGACAGAGGGTACGGAGGGCAATCTAAACTCCCCTCTGTCTGGAGATCAGGGGGTGGGGCCACCAGCCATGTGACCATTTTCACTGGCGGCAATTTAAACTTTAAAAAACTCCTCCCTTGTTTCAGCTGACCCAAAGTGACATCATTGGGCAGTCCTGAGTTCCACCACTGAGTTCCACCACCTCTTTTCCCAGAAAAAAGCCCTGGTACTCGTAAATTTCTCTACTGTTAATTGTTCCGTGTTGTACTCTAAAACCCTTTTGTCATAGATATAGCTAGAACTATAAAGGAAGAGTTGCTGGATATGCTCAAGAAAGTTATTCAATCAAGACACATTTGCACACAGAAACAGGACTAGCCCAGCTCCATAACTAGACAGGCCACAGAGGGAGTCTAGCAGCCTAGAATCTAACAACCTTGGAGAAGGACATAAAAAGTAGAGTTACATAGTTGATGTGTAGATCAGAAGAGCAGTCTAACTCATATCAATATATACAATGTACCAAGGTCCAGGTGCAGTGAGTATCTGAGAATGTCGGAGTGCCTAACTTTATCGAGGCCGGCAACATTATTCAAAAATAGTTACATTGGTGGGAGACCCAATATATGAGAAACTTGTAATCACTAATTCTACATAGACTTTGTTAAAACAAGAAGCAAGAATGAACTACCTATTGTTATGTTTCAAGAAGATGTTTCAAATATGGATAACCTTGTTTGGGGCATGAAGTCATAAGATAATAAGGTAGCCAAGAATTAAAGCCTTTGAAACGGAACAGACAGCTGTTGTTAAGAGAAGGTTCTGAAACCCTCTAAATATGATGGCTAACTTGATCACGAGCTTCTTCTTAGAAAGGCTCCTTTCCTGTGACCTTCGTATATTTGGGAAAGATACTTTTTTGGACTCATGTAATTGCTCCCTCTTAATGATCTATGTAGTTATAACAGATGGTATAATTTTATTTTGATTGTTGATATCAAGAATACTGAATAATTGTTTTGTAATAATAAAGACTTAAAATAGAAGCAGAGACTCCATAATTGTATTACTTGTGTACAATACCCAGTAAGGAACCTAAGATGTTATCTATGATGTGCTTGTTGCCGGAAATTAAATTATTTGATGTAGGAAAGCTAACTAGACTCTCAAGGCTTCTTAAATGCATGCCTATATCTGAAGCAGGCCTGGCCAGAATCATCCAGAACACTTGGCTATCAGTTTTGAAAAGAAATGGGAGACATTTATCCATTTCTAGAAGCAATACAAAGGACAGCAGGAAATATCTCTCATTTCCTTTGCACCACCACTGCCTGCTTTGATTTATTTAGTATCTCTTTTGTAGAATGTATAAGATTATTTGGATATGGGATATTAATAATAATAATAACATTCAATTTATATACCGCCCCTCAGGACAACTTAATGCCTACTCAGAGCAGTTTACAAAGTAAGTCATTATTATCCCCACAACAAACACCCTGTGAGGTGGGTGGGGCTGAGAGAGCTTCGGAGAGCCATGACTAGCCCAAGGTCACCCAGCTTCAAGTGGAGGAGTGGGGAACATAAGGTATATATTTTATGAATTAATAACATTTGAAGTACTTGCTTTTTCCCCATTAAGAATAAAAATGAGAGAGACTTGCCTGATGGGGAGTGATTTCTCTGCATGTAAGAGGCAGGATATGGCACAGCTCTGTGCCCACGGAGGGCAGCTGAATAGTGTTCACAGCTGTGATGAGAATGTGACGTGGGCAGAGAAAAAGGGCCACTGTATGGATAGCTTGAATTCCCTGCTGCACACACTGCATCTGGATTGGAAATCAACCAGCCACCCACTACGGAGAAAAAGAGAAAACAGAACTGAATTTTGAAAAAATGAATAAAGGACTTTTATGTCAATCTTTAAAAATTAAGATCAAAGTCACATGTGGCATTTAAAGCACTTTTTCCACCTTTCTCCCACAGTTGGTTTGTACATGTGAAAGGCAGAAAAGCACTTCTAAAGTGCAAGAACCACCCTGACGATTTTTTAAAAGTCAATTGTAAATGCCCATGTACCAGGTTTCTGAACGGAATGGCAGCCTTTGAGGAAGGTTGACACACAAGTGCATTGCAACCTTCCTGCACCCCATAATATATGAGCCAGTTTGGTATAACAGATGTTTTGCGGCATCAGATTAGAGTCCACTTCATCACATACATGAAGGGCCAAGGGAGTCCTCAAAAGCTTATGCCACGATAAGGCTTCATTTTGTTTCTGCTGCAACAGACTCACCAGCCTACCTCTCCAAAACTACAAACATCCCTCTTTAATAATGAAAACAACAAAGAACTAAACTACGTCACCCCCCATTTCTGCCTACATGTTGTTTTGTACTAAGAATATAGTAGTCTTTGGTGGGGGCTACAAAGGGATTAGACATAATTTCCATGGACTAGATCCAAAGTTATCTTTTGCACAGGGAAAGGTAGTTCCATGATTTGACAGAGGGGGAAGGAATTTTTTGCTGTTTTCCCACTACAGACCCCCATGTCATACTAACTCAACACTAATCACTAACCCCCAGGAGCTGGGCGAGGGACAGAGAGCTGCAGTCATCTTGCGATCCCTTGGATTCTATTCAATATACATAAATAGCCTTTTGTCTCAAACAAAATGTTAATTAATTAAATACCAATTGTTTATTGGACGATCAGAAATGTTTGGGACAAAAAAATTAGGAGCAAACAAACTTGGATAAAGTGAGAGAAAGTTATCTTTTTGTTATATATCATCCATAAAATGCCAAAATTGGGGTGGGGATATGGAAGGGATATCAAACCTCCTTTTCATGCCACAAGTCACATTGCAGCTTCTAGGAATAGATAAACACTAAACATATGATACAGATAGCTAGCAAAATCCATAGGTTTCTTCCTAATGACTACAGTAATTCACCAAGTTTCCAAATGGCTACTGTCAACATTAAAGCAAGGGTGATTGGCTGTGTACACAGTGATCTTTAACTGCTGTCTTCAATTGGCTGCCGCCTTAGCAAACTAGAATGCTTCTTTTCCAACATTAATAATAAATATATTAGATTCCAATAATATTTCTTTGTCATTTGTTTCAGTGTGTTCTAAGGTAGGTTATCCCACCATTGCTTTTTATACCATCCTTGAAACATGTGGTACTGACCACTGGAAGACCACAAGGGTGAAGCAGATGGGTCATGGGGTCTTCTCTGATTTGATCTACCTGCTCAGAGTAACAAAAAGATTTCAAGAAGACTTACAGTGAGAATATGTCATGTGTTGACTTTCAGAGGAAGTATCTGAAGCATCCTTTGGATGGTTTCTGAAAAAATTTATATCAGATTTAATTTGAATATTCTAATGAAACTACTCTCCCACACAAAAACCTTCCCACAGCAATATGAAGCTCATTGAGTGAGCTTAGACCTCAGTCCATCCTGTTGGACAAGATTGTTGTGAAGATAAAATGGAGGAAAAAAACATGAATGCCATTCTGAGTTGCTTGGAGAAAGAATGCAATATGATTGTGATAATAATGGTGATATATCACAGAGAGCCTTATACTAAGATAATTATTGCTATCCCCATACTTCAGGTAGCAGGCCTGGAGGGAAAGAGATCAGGCTTATCTAAGGTCATACCTGCACATTAAATGCTATAGGTGTCATGAGGCTTATCAAAAAGTGAACTCACCTTTCTTTTGCATCCAGAAAGGCTTTGGCAAATGGATTGTACTTGATTTTGAGAGCTGTTATCTTGAGTTGGGAAGGGAAAAAATGCCACATTAACAAGATTATCTGAAGTTGAAAAAGGCAGTGCCCACATTTCCCAGAGTAATGGAAAAGTAATTGTGTTTTACCCCTGACCATTTAACACACATGCAAACATGTATTCTGTTTAACTAGGCAATGACACATCAGTAAGGTTCACTCTGAAGATGTGCCTTCTTTTTAAGCATCATTTATTTAATTGCCAGAAGTACAATAACATTGGCACAGAATTTCTGTTCCACCTTTGCCACAAACTCTTCTTCCATATGCTGGTGAATAGGTGACATACAAGAAATGTGTCACATGGTGCTAAATTAAAAAGTGGTAACAGGCACACAGTCTTCATGCTTAAGGGCAATACCTTAAGATGGGTATTGCTTAAGGGCAATACCTTAAGATGGGATTCCATCTGTTGTATGATTACATCATAATGAGCAATGATCAATACTTGTCTTTCCATGAACCACTTGCAGTATTTTTTTAAAGTATTATTGAACCAGGCACAGGGTTGATCAAATAACTCCTCTATTTAACAAAAATGGGACCCTGAGATGTTAGGGATACTTGAATCACCTGCCTGTTCAGCTCACATTCTGTTTACTGCTGGCAAATACGAAGCTGATTTGTAATAGGCTGTTCAGTTAAGCTCTGTTCACACAACATCCAGTACCTTCCAGCAATCAGCATTACCAAAGAATTAAACTATTGTATTATTCTTGAGCAGCAATTCACATGCATCCAACCAAATAAACAGTATGGAGAGAATCATTACAGTGTCACAAGATCAGGGGTATGATGCCATTCACAGCTAGCGTGAAAAGAAAACCATGGCTAATAAGAGTGAAAAATTGGATTGCCCTATGCCATCTGGAATCTCTATTGCAAATGCAAATTGAACAATTGCACTGGCAACATGATGACCAGTAGAAAACCCCTTCATGTGAAATCAGCCCAAAAGACAAATTTTGAAATTTTTTTTAGGTTGAACGATAAGAGGCAGCAAATTTCAATTTAAAAATTGAATTTTGGTGGGAGGTTGTGACCTCACATGAAGGGCGGGGGGGGGGGGTTGGAGGAGCTTACACCTTTTTACCGGGATGTGACATCACATACTCCACTGAGCTTTCTCCCTTCCCAGACACCATCCTCACATTTCCCAAGCCAGAGTTGGCAACCCTATCCTCACTGCTTGCTGCTCAGCAGCCAATTATATAAAAAAACAGTGAATAAATTAATCAGTTGGCCAGTGAAACAGAATATTTTTAAAATTACTATTTGGTTGTTGTTTAAGCCTGTGTTGAGGCTGTTTTTCACAGCCTTATGGAAGTCATACTACACTCCCACCCACCCTCAACCCACCCCATGCATCATTTAATTATCTGATTCAGCCATCCATGACTCTGGAGGAGACCTGGTTTCATTTGCAGTGTAGATGCAGCCAATTGCAAGACAGAAGGAAATGAAACTCCACAAAGCACAACTACAGTGCAGCTGCAAAGCTGTTCAGCCACTGTGCAAGTCAGGTGGTGGACCAGGGTATAGATCTGAGGATTTGCTCACAATTGATTGTGGCTGTTGAACACAGTATATTTGTCTGCTGAACCTGTATGCCACAAAGTTTGCAGCTTTTCTAAAATGGACAGTTTTAACATGGGCCGTTTCCCCATGTTCTAAAAATAGTGCCCCACTCATGGAATGCTGGCAGCTTCTTCGCACGATTTCTAACATCATCGATGGTTGTTGTGGGTTTTCCGGGCTGTATTACCGTGGTCTTGGCATTGTAGTTCCTGACGTTTCGCCAGCAGCTGTGGCTGGCATCTTTAGAGGTGTAGCACCAAAAGACAGAGATCTCTCAGTGTCACTGACCTCTCGTGACACTGAGAGATCTCTGCCTTTTTGTGCTACACCTCTGAAGATGCCAGCCACAGCTGCTGGCGAAACGTCAGGAACTACAATGCCAAGACCACGGCAATACAGCCCGGAAAACCCACAACAACCATCGTTCTCCAGCCATGAAAGCCTTCGACAATACATCTAACATCATCGTTTCCAAAACAGATGCAGGCAGTTATGATTAGACATGGGCACGAACAGCATTACGAACAGAAAAAAACAACGAACAGCCTAATCTGCTGTACTCGAACAAGATGTTTGTGAGACCCCGTACTAAACGTACAGGTGGTCGTTGCAAGCCTTGTTCGTTGCCTTCGGCAGCCCTTCAGCAAGCCAGACAGTCTGGCACCTGCTGCAATCAATTCCCTTGGCAACCGGAGGCAGGGAGAGACTGAACTCTGTCTGAACTCCTTCTGGCTTTCCTTCTGGCTTTAACCCTTCAAAGTACTTCCAGCAGAGAGTCCCATTTTTGCCACTGTGAAGAGAAAATGACAGCCAACGGGGAGACCCATGGGTCATGCCTTTCCCGGGGTGCAATCTCTCTGAAACTTGGGGGGTCTTCAGAGGACAGTGAGGACTATGTCCCCTGCAAATTTGGTGGGTATTGGACATTGAGAAGGTCAGTTTGTGGGGTGTTTAAAGGGCCCTGCTCCTTGCATGTGGCAGGAAAGGGCCCTTTAAACTATCAGCTGGCAGGTGGCAGGGGGGGATCCCCTCCTGCCGCCTGCCTGCTGATAGTTTAAAGGGATCTTTAAATGCCCAGGTAAGTGGGTTTGAGGGGAGGGGGGCTAAGTGGGGGGTTTGGGGGCAGGGTGGGGTTCTGGCTCCAATGAACAACGAACATGTCCAGGAACAGTTCATGTTCATCCATGTTCATTGTTCGTTGTTTGTGGATGACACCGAATGATGAACAGGGTGTTCGGGGTTTTCTTTACGTTCGTGCTCATGTCTAGTTATGATTCTGTTTTTGCCACGAACTGCCTGCATTCATTTTGGAAATGGTGATATCAGAAATTGCACAAAGAAGCCACCAGCATTCCATGAGAGGGGCACTATTTTTAAGATGTGGAGAAACAGCCATGGAAGGGTCATCCATCCATCTTGTCTGATGCTGTGTTAGACTATAATGTGTTCTATATTAAATTATTAATATTGCAGTTGATTGCATTGGTACATTTGATTACATCGTTTGAAAAATAATTCCCATCGGTATCTACCAAGTTATGAGTTTTTAAAATTTTATTTTGGGCCATCTCCCATTTCCAAAAACATAAACCTGTTTTTGTAATTAAACCCACCTACCTCTTCGTTTTGATAAGCAGTCACAGCTATGAATTGAGTTTCAGGAAAGGAACAATTCATTACCATCCTATGTGGGCCTCCAACACGAACAATATGAACTTGAGGCTCGTATTTATGTAAAGAATTCAACATAATCTAGAGTAAGGGAAAGGGAGATATGGATTAGTCACAGATAATCCAACTAAAATTAGTAGTTTCATGCAGCCTGAGAGTATGCTTGTATACTCAAAAGTATACTCAAAACAGTAAGCAGTTTATTTCTATGAGGTCTACTCCTGTGCCAAATTGCAGCCAAATTAAAAACAATGAGATTTGTTACTCAAGTAACTTGTTCCATGGGGTTTAATAGGGTTCAGTAATGAATTGGGGGTCACTTTCAAATCATTAGATGAGTAGGTACACATTGAGAGATCAGATCCAAGACAGGTTTTAGCAGTACAGCAGAAAGGAACGTTCTATGAATTTATTACACAACTTCCTGAAAACACTTGTTGAATTACATTTCTTTAAAACTTGTACATTGTGTCATTTCCAAAAGGAGGGAGAAGAATCTTCATTTAAAGTTAAATGACTGCAGTACTTAAAAACCAGTGATATTCAGCAAAAGTCAACAATTCCTGGAAACATTTGCAGGTAACATACAAAAAAATTGTCCCTTGCTGTCACTATTATACATTTCTGAGCCTATTGAATGGTTGGTCAGTCAATATATCACAAATCAGTTACACAGTCAATTGCACTTCAGCTGAATAGAGAATTAGGCAGCTAAATAGGATATCACTAGGCTTGTGCATGGGAGTTGGTTTCATTTCTTTCATTTTGTTATTAATTCCGAAAGAGACTGTTATTTATGGAGTTGTTTCTTACGGCTTTGTTTCATTTTCATAAGAGCCAGTTTGGTGTAGTGGTTAAGAGCGCGGGACTCTAATCTGGAGAACTGGGTTTGATTCCCCACTCCTCCACTTGAAGCCAGCTTGGTGACCTTGGGTCAGTCACAGCTTCTAACTCTCTCAGCCCCACCCACCTCATAGGGTGTTTTGTTGTGGGGATAATAATAGCATACTTTGTAAACCGCTCTGAGTGGGTGTTAAGTCATCCTGAAGGGCGGTATATAAATCGAATGTTGTTGTTGTTGTTGTTGTTGTTGTTGTTATTATTATTCTATTTTGTTATCATTTCCTATTTGTTTTAATGAAAGATCCTGTCCTCTTTGTGGGTCTATACCTACATAGTGTTCCATCCAAACTGAACAAACTTCAGAGGGCTTGTAGGGCATCCACGCTCCCAAATTTTGGGTCCTCCTTTCAGAGGCTATGAAATGCACCCGTGTTTAACATTGAAGTCTGTGGTAGAATTGATCGGAAAGTTTCCAAACACGGGCAGCATCCTTGTATAAAGGCATCTGACACATCAGACACTTTGTTTGAAGAATAGTAGCATGAGGAAGAGTCAGACTGATGAAGCAAAGGCATTTGGTGGCACAAGGAGGGCAAGGATTCTGGGCAGGAGGAGGATCTTGAGGAAGATTTGGTTAGACAAGGTTTTGAGAGCAGCAGGCAGGAAAGGGAACACAGACTGCAAGTGGAAATTTGGCACCACATTAGAAGGAAATAGGGATCCCAGGTCCCCTGGTGGGGGTGAGAGATCCCCTGCTCCCACCTTCTACCCCCTGCCACCACTCACCTGACTGGCAGGGGGGGAAGGCAGGAGAACAGCCATTCCGGGTATGCTCCCAGAGGTGGTACAATGACATCATTTCCGGGAAGTGATGTCACTGCACTGCGCTGGGAGCACGTGTACACTAAAACAAAGAACAAGGTGAGTGCCGGGTCCTCCCATCCCGCCAGGAGGGTAAGGGGACCTGGCAACCCTAGAAGGAAGGCAGGAGGCAGTCCTACCCCCATCTGTTTCAGGATATGAATACCTCACATATATATGAAACTCTAGCGGCTGCAGCTTGCAGTCAGTCAAGAAAGCATGCCCTCTCTCCCATCCATAAGGAGCACGTCTTAGGCCTTCATTTTGAAAATGCTGACTGCCTTTAAAAGTGAAACCAGTATAGTCAGAGAGAGGCAAAACTGCAATAATTAAAGAGATTAAAACAAAATAAAATCATGGGGATTTTTTAATTATAGGTTTTTCAGATGGGGGATATGTTTAATTTTCATGTTAATTACAATAACTAGGAAACATCTCATTTTTGTAATTATTGTAATTAATTATGAAATAAATACTCAAATCTAGGTATCACAATTCAAAACAAGTCCTACTAAGAGAAAAAGGATGTAAATTAATTGAGAGTCACCTAGTTCTGAGATACAGGCCTTCTTTGCACATTTGTTGTCCTCCTTCAGATATTTGGGGATCAGAAGTCCTGCCTCAGTGAAGAAGATTGGGATAGAAGGCCTTAAGGCTCTCTCAGTTTTTCTCCCAGCCAAACACAGCAGTTTGCTGTTGACCTAGAGAACTCCTTCTAAAAGAAACCCACAAAGATTGTTGCATTTGGATGCCACCACTTCTTCCAAACAGTGAGTGCATTACATACATGGTAAACTGTATGTGTTCAGCATGTAGTCATATGGTTCTTCTGTTTTCACTTACTGCATCAAACCATTAGAAAGGGAATAAGTGGCAGTATGATGGAACCATATGTGTATGTAACTTTTGAAAAGCAATTCTTCGCCCTCCTTCATAATGAGGAAAATTCTTTTTTTAAAAAAAAAATTTTATATGAGGAATGGTCTGTCTCTCAGGGCTTAATTACTTGTAATCATGGCCCCCAACATTTTCTTCAGTGTGAAGAAGTAGGGAGAGGCAAATAGAGGTCATAATTCCTTCCCCACATGTTTTCGGATAGGTATCCCCACCCCAAGCTTCTTTTAGTCTTGATAGGGGGAAATATACATGTACTTGTATTGTATCTGTCTCTTTTTACTACCAGGGTTAATAGCAACTTGGAATGTAGTGAGGAGAAACAGGCCAGAACCAAAGTGAATACTTGTTTTTAAATACAAAAGAAAATCTTGAGAGATCTCATTATAGAATACAGACTCCCTAGGCTGCCTTGACAAATGCCAGGAGATTTTGAGGACAGTGCCTGCGGTAGATGGGATTCAGGGAGCATGTGACATCACTTGATACATGGGGAAATTCCTAGAGCATCATTATGGAGGACATTTTCCAGTCATTTTTAATCTCACTCTTCAGTTTCTTGAAGGTGAACAATTGGGGCTGGAGGGGGGTTGCCAGGTTCCCCCAGCATAGCAAACGATAATGGCAGTTCCTGGTAAAAACTAGCGCAGAAGTAGTGGAAAGACCACCTGGGAATAACAAAACAGTATTATGGTGTATTCACTAGGAACAATACTAAAGTGTATTTAAAGTGACGGTGCTCTATATATACATATCCAATAAGGTTCGATAAATACAACTACAAAAATACAGTTCATACAAAATTACTTCTCTAAGACTATACCAGGGGACTAACAGCCCCGTTCCATGTAATTCTGGGAACAAGGACAAGAACTCCGAGTTCATAAATGAGGTAAGTCTGTAGTACAAATGTTCTGAAAATGTTTCTTTTTTTTAATCTCCCAGCAACCTGTGGACTCCAGGGAACCAGGGGGAGACTTACTAGCTGTCACACATGCTCCTTGGCAACAAAATTACATTACTCCTAAAAGTGACATCATGGCATTGCTGAAACCGTGGCTTCACTGGCGATGTGCTGACATCACTTCTGGGCACAAGGGAAGTGACCTCAGCATTTCTACCAGTAATGTCATTATACTGCTAACGAATGCAGACACAGGGTGGTAAAAACCCCATTTCCCCCTTTATTTTCCCCCTGCCAGCTAGATGATTGGTGGTGCAGGGTAGCAGCTGGGGAAGGGGATTCCTTACCCCCACCAGGGGAGTGGCATCCCAGGGTTTACACACTGCAGGTGGGCAAATGGCAAGCCTACCCACAAAACATGAAGTTATCCATTAATTTCAGATGCTTAAACTAGCTTGTAAAATGGAATTGATGCACTGCTGAGTCCCATTCACCTGCAACCAAAATTACAAGTTCAGCAGCTTGTATGACTGCATAATCCCCTGAATCCAAGACACTTGTATACGGTAGTAATAATTGTATTTGTAATTGCTGCCCATCGTTAACTATTTAGAGAACAGGAGGTATTGACTATTAGTAGTATTGTATGCCCCATTCTCTAGACTTCTTCCAATGACTAGTCAAACTAGTCAGGAAGTCAGGGCCCCATTTTCAGCACTACCTCTGCTCCACTATAAGGCCTCAAATCAGCAACACAGAACCCCCTGCACCTCTGTTTTCTTCTCTGAGGAGGCTACGTTCATTATGATCTAACATGTGGACAGACAACTTTTGAAAGGACCACAAACAAGACCAATGCAGATCAGACATCCAGCTTAAAAATAATTATTTGCTTGCTAATGGGTTTGCCGAAGGGGTTATCCCATCGATGGAGTTGTGTATCATACAAACCAAAGGTAATGCATGGCATTGTCATCCAAGATCCGTATGAAACAAACAAGCTACCCAACAAAGCCAACTTTCCTCTTTGCATTTTTAAGGGTCTCAGAGAGAATGCCACTTATTTTCTGGTACAGGTAGATGCTTTTTATTATTATTTCAGAGGCCAAAGATGATTCAATAGAATATTGATAATTACTATGAAGCAGAAGCAAGCATGGTAATTATTTCATTTAGGAGCAGCCTTTTATTCTAGTGCCTGACGATTGCCAACATTCCACTTACGCACCAAACGCCATGCGGGAGAAAACAAAACCTTAATACCCACAATCATTTCCCCCTTCTCTGAAGTCCTGTGTAAAAACCTCAACACACAAGACAAGCTATGTGGGGGAAACTCTCCCTGATGGTTAAACCACAGTGCACTCTGTCTCTCTTAACATCAAGGAGTCCATTAAAATCTGAAAGCTCCAATTAAGACCTGTTTATTCCTGTTTACATTTGGACTCCAAGGAATAATTGGCATCTGTGGGTGAAGAGGCCTCTAAGGGCCCTTCTAATTGCGTAAATGCACCCTTGATATTTCTTGATTGGTAGAAGCCTGTGACTGAAGCCAACAGGCATATTCAAAGCATCGGCGCCTTACCGGCCCATTGCCATTCAGCTTGTTGGTAAGTTTCACTTTGCTAAAAGATACAGCGGCTTTCATCCAGTGGGCCCCAAAGTTGGGAGAATCTGGGTGGATGTAGACACAGCTGTGGTTTGATGGTTCTGGCTTTCCAGCTGGTACCCATTCTCCATTCACATACTTCCAGCGGTGGCTGTCCGTTGGAGCAAAATCTAGCAGAAAAGAATACATGGCATTCGGATCCAAGCCCGAAACACTGATCTTTAAAACGGGGAACATCCGCCTGTAAGAGAAGTCAGATTGTGGGAAGCCATGAGGTTACAACTAAAAAATAAATCTAATTTTCTTTTTTATTTAGTAGCTGCCATTACATGAATCAAGGTGTTTGCTAATGGACACATTATTTCATCAAAACAGATTGCCTTCACCAAGAATTCTATAAGCAAGCATGAGTTAGGATCAGGGCAGAAGTTTTTGGTTCCCAACACAATGGACCTAAAACTTACACTTTGGTTGATTCCATTTTGACCATTTAATCTGCAATTACCATGATTTGTTCAGACGGTTTTTATAGATGGTCCAAATGATGTTGTGGTCCATCTGGTGCACTCCATATTTTGTTTTTTCATGCCTGAATTGCAGCCATTTTTTTCAAAAACTTAAAACACAATTGCAGGGCCAGCCATTCATGGGTAGACAATGTGCTATCAAGGCATCCCTTTGCCTCTTTTTTAAAACTTCCAGTTATCCCTGCCAATGCCCCAGCATGCCTGGATGGATCTCTTATCTAGGCAGGGAGGGAAGAGGCTTTAATTCCTCCTGCTTCCTGCAGCAAATTTGATTGTGTATTATTTTTTAATGATCATGCAGTAAAAATATTATATTATAACATGAAAAATAAAAGCACTAATAAGCATACTTTGCATTCCAGAAAAATGTAGTAATTAGAACCCTCCCTTCCTCCCCCAGGGAAAGGAATTGATTAAGAATATATTCAGATATGCATTTTCTCTCCCAGTTGGACGGTTTTGTAACAATTGCATGTGTATTTAATGTGGTACTTATTGGAACATTTATTGAACTATTTATTGATGTAAAGGTAAAAGTAGTCCCCTGTGCAAGCACCGAGTCATTACTGACCTGTGGGGGGACATTGCATCATGACGTTTTCTTGGCAGACTTTTTACGGGGTGGTTTGCCATTGCCTTCCCCAGTCATCTACACTTTACCCATAGGAAACTGGGTACTCATTTTACCCACCTCGAAAGGATGGAAGGCTGAGTCAACCTTGAGCCGGCTATCTGAACCCAGCTTCTGCCAGGATTGAACTCAGGTCATGAGCAGAGCTTGTACTGCAGTACTGCAGCTTACCACTCTGCGCCACAGGGCTCCTATTTATTGAATTTATTTATTGAATTTATTTATTGAATTTATTTATTTATTGAATTATTGAATGTATAGTTAATTGGTTATTTGTATGTGAATTGCTGTATTTATTATTGTGGAACACAATACAAAAATCACCAGCCATCAATAAAAATGATGTTAAGCTTTTGTTCAATATAATATTAATGGTTGTTTCTTCTTTCCTCTTTAAGTGCACCATGGAGAAACCTAGGAGTATCCGTCCCTCAGGCACAGGTGAGTAGAAAACATCTAGTCTCAGGAGAGTGAGTCTAACAACAATATTTCTTCTCTTTCAGGTAGGACCTGAGTCTTGGGGGGCATGGGAAAAAGTCCACAAGCCCCCTGCCCAACAGGGGCCCAGCTATTCAAACTGCACCTTTCATGCTTTACTTTTTCAAGGGCATCTATTTAAAAGTCCAATTTCTACCATCATCATGCAATAAGCATAGAATCTGCAACCTTCAAATGGATACTCACCAAAAGGAATGGCCATAGAGCATGAAACATGTGGTTTGAATAGCCGGCCCTCCGTTGAGCAGGAAGTCACTTATTAAGCACCATGAAAAATCAGAAATTGTTTGTATATCCCAGGGCTGGATCTAGGGTTGCCGGTGCCCAGGGCAACCCAAGTCTGGCTCCCTGCATGTGAGTGCAGTGTGCACACGCTCCCAGCGCTGCATGGTGACGTCACTTCTGTGTTTCATCCAGAATAGAAGTTCCCTTCTTTACCTCACAGCAGACCCCATGCATGGACCATTCTGTCATTCTTCCATCTGTAACTAAGCCTTCCTATACTGTAAGTCAAACTGAGAGAGAGCTAAGGCAAAAGCCTTTAGTGAAAATCTAAGAAAGGAAGAGAGGCGGTATAATATAGGTCTCATAAAGATGGTAAAATGCCGCACTGGACATAATGTTTTACAAATGATTATGCTATTATTTACTGCTTCTATAATAAATGCTATTTAATTTGAGGTAAAATCTTCCAAGAGTTTGACCTGCACAAGCAAGAACTGTTGAACTGAATAGAAGCAGCACGAGAACATTAGGATTTGTTTTTAGCCCTGGATTTAAAAAAAGAGAGATTTTCTAAGCCTATAAACAGTAGCTCAATAGTTGTTTCCCCCCCTCTGAGATGTCTCAGAGCAGCCTGAAAATGTGCAGTTGTGTATCATTCTCCATGAGATTCACAATGAGGGTTCCGCTTCTATGTTCTTGTTGGGAATGCTTACATGGCATTAAGAAATACTAGCACAAGTTTCTTCTTGATGTCTGGACAGGCACTAAGAGCCAGTTTGGTGTAGTGGTTAAGAGCACGGGACTCTAATCTGGAGAACTGGGTTTGATTCCTCACTCCTCCGCTTGAAGCCAGCTGGGTGACCTTGAGTCAGTCACAGCTTCTAGGAGCTCTCTCAGCCCCACCCACCTCACAGGGTGTCTGTTGTGGGGATCATAATAACAAACATACTTTGTAAACCACTCTGAGTGGGTGTTAAGTTGTCCTGAACGGCAGTATATAAATCAAATGTTATTATTCTTATTAGCAAGGAACATAGCTTCTTCTTGTTTGAAAGGACAACCATGAGTAGCAAGCAGGCGCCATACCTATACATATTAACAGTCAGTGATCCTGAGCTGTTTTACACGCATATATTACAAATATGCTAGAAAATCACAGGAAAAAGCAGGTCAATAAAAGATATGCTGAAAGAAAGAAAAGAAAAGAAGGAGCATTTAGGACAGAGACATCCAAAGCAAGCACTTCTGCTCCTACACACTGATGATCAGAGTCAGGGCCTGAAAGCAGGATGTGCACTCAGAAATTTACTAATACAGATCTGATCTGAAAAATATTCCTTTATTCATATGGGAAATTGAAACAGAACTGTTTCTGACATACCGGAGCAGTCAAAAACCTTCTGATTTGTTAAATATTCTGGTGCCTGCCTAGATGTCTGATTTTGATTTCTTGGACAACTAAAGGCAGGCGGGGGAGAGACTGTCTCAGCAGTTCTGTACATAACAGGGACATCATCCTGCTGTGCGGAGGACCCTCTGTCTTTTGCACCCTGAGTTCATTTGGTCTTCTGAAGTTGGAGGCACAGATGAAATCCAGCCAGTTTTATACGATTAAAGCAAGAATCACCCAGGTGCTTTCAAGAGGATGTAGCCTGACTGCCTTGGTGTTCCAGGAGAACATTAATCAAGGCTCTTTGTTGACTTTCCAGAGCTTCTCATTCCCATGGCCATAAATAACAACAACGGCAGTTTTGCCACATTGTAACCAATCTTCTAGAATCATCCAGGAATCTTACAATGCAGACTTCTCTGGAAAACTAATCACAACCAAAGCCAGGATGATCATCCACCTCCTGGCCTTTGTTAATAGACATCAGGGGTGATAAATAACCAACCTAATAGATGGCACTAGGCAATTGCGTAGGGCACCAGAGTGTGTTGGGGCAACTGGGGAACCAAAAGTGGCCAGCACTGCAGCCTGCAGTCTCAGCTGCCATCTGGGTCACTAGGCCAGCTGGTGGCTTGGGGCACACACGCTGGGTTGACCGGTCATCCAGTAGCTTTGGATACACACACACACAGGCTGGCTGGCTAGCTGGCTAGAAACTTGGGGCCTGCCCACTGGGATTGGCTGGTCAGGTGGAGGGTGTCCAGCTGGCTGGCCAGTAGCTTATGGTGCACACGTGTCTGACCCAGCTAGCCTCTCGTGCCAAAAGTCCTTGGGCCAGCCCTGACAGTCCTTAATCTGGTCTGCCACTCACATAATTCAATCGTCCCACCCAGATCATCCCATCTTCTCCCTTTGCCTTACCTTGTATACACATACTCCTATTCTTCTTCCTTATGACCATTCTTTTGGACTTTTCTGCCTTTCTCTTGATACCTTTTCAAAATCCAAATACACCAATAGACATCTGGATCCTGCTGTCTTGGCCTAATGCCATCTTGGATCCTAGTTCTGTGCTTATTTTGGCCAAAACAGGGCTCTCTCCCTGGAGTCCAGGTAAATCTAGGTGCATAAGAAGGGCATCTCAAGATATCCATTTACACATGCAGGCACATACAAGGAACATAATTTGGAATAATTTATAACTGGGTATTTGATAAAAACACAGGATTCTACAAAAACGAATGATTTGATTGGATTATCATATGTAAATTGCCATTATACTGTTGCAGTTGAATAAGTCAGCTTTGCTGTCTTATGTTTTTATCTTGATTCTGTCTGTATCTTGAGTTTGTCTGTATTTTGGATTGGGTGATAAAGTTACTTGCTGGTTTAGTACTCATCTCTTTTCCATCTTTCCTCTCCTCAAGGATTTATTGAGCCAAACTGGGATTCATGTCTACCACAATTCCTTTTTGTTCCGGAACTCATGCTCTAGTTCTTGACTTACAGGGAGCTGTACATATGACAGGCTTCACAAGGGAACTGGCATTTCTGTACTGCATAGTCTTTCCATTTCTTGCCTGTCATAAGCTTTGGGAGGGCTGATTTGAAACTAATGTCTGTAGTATAGAGTTAAATTGTAATTCTGGGACAACTACCTAGAGGTTGGGAATACTCACTCTAGAGACAGGACAGTAGAGGCTGGGGAAATGGCCCAGGTGAAAAGATTTTTAAAAACTCTCCTCACCTGCCGCAGCCTTGATCCGGATTGGCTATTAAACTAGGTGTTGTGGAGGAACAGGAGATACATTGAGAGGCCTTTCAGTGCTACATGTGATTAGCCTCATATACTGAAATAGTAAATCTGTGCAGGGCTATACCACATTAGCATCACATGATGGTTTTAAATTAAAAAAAAAACCTTTGTCCACCTTAGGATTGCCAGGTCCCTCTAGTCCCTCAGCGGGGGAATGGGATCCCAGCACTCACCCTGCATGGTGTCTGGTGTCCCTTCTCATGTGCACGCATGTGCTCCCAGCATATGTGATGATGTCACTTCCAGGAAGTGACGTTATCACACGGGTCAAAGGGCAGCCCGGCGTGCACTCTTGCGCTTGCCAAAGGGCTGAATCACCCCACTACAGGCCTGATTCAGCCCAAAACGGGCCTGTTGCAGGGCCCAGGGGTGCACCATGCCACCTGGGGGGTGCCCCTCCCCCCACTGGCCAGGGTCGGGGGATTGGCAGCCCTAGTCCACCTAGAAAACTTGATGTCAGGGATGCCAGGCTACAATCAAATTTTCTTTGTAGAGGGAAAGTTTTTATATAGAGAACCATTCATTATGTGAGCCTCTGGCTGCAATCTGAAGTAGTACAGCCTGGATAATGGGTTTAATGAGGACTAGGCCTTGACCTGTTTTGCATGTTTCTGTAGGATTGCAAGAGATGGTGACCTTTTCTTACCACCTTGCACTGAGCTTCTCATCATTGAACCATTAATTCCTAACTGGTTAACAGCTTACAGATTCTGACCATGTTTGAGTTTCAAATTAGAAATGTCAGGTTAATTTAGTTCCAAATCCCTAGGGAAAAAATCTCAACCAGTTTTTGGATTCGTTTTCTATTGGGCTCCATAGAGCCAATGATGTCTCTATTTTCTACAATAACAACAGAAACACCTTTGGAAATGAACTTGAAACAGGAATTTCCATGAAGCTTTCTGTGACTAAAGAATGCCATACAGAAAAACCAGAGAGAGTTGCTGTGTTTGCAAGTCTGTCTGAAACATGGATCCTGCAGCTGAAGATTTGTTCGCTCTTTATATAGATCGAGATACGCATAAAACAATGGAAGAAGTAGGCTAACTGGACAGGACACTGATCCATGTGCCAGAAGTATACATGTCAACACAACTTTGCAAATGTGCCATGATGGAACAGGAGCTTCCCATGATCTGTGCCTGCAGTGAACAGGTCATGCCAGGTCATGTTAACTATTTTAATATCTTTTATGTTACCAGACTAGCTTTCTTTTTGACGTTTATTCCATCTAAGTTGCCTTGTGAGTTCTGTTTAGGACTTAAAGGTGTGATAAATACAATACATAAATACAACACTACACTACACATGATGTTAGCCATATACAACAGTTTCTGGGTAGGAAAGGCATTATGTCTGAAGAGGCCCTTTCAGAAGAGTCTTTCAGGAAGAGTTATATGTATCTATTCAGCTTGTATACTGGCCCAGAAAAAGAAATAGTGCCATACTAAAGGGATGTTCCTTTAAATGTATATTTTATTCAAAAACACTTTTGCTTCATTGAGAGCCAGTATCATGCGGTTGTTTAAGTGTCGGACTAGGATATGGGAGACCCAGGTTCAAATCCCCACTTTGCCATGGAAACTTGCTGGGTGACATTTAGGCAGGTCAGTTTTTCCATCCTAACCTACCTCACAGCATTATTTTTGTGAGGACAGCATTCAAGAGAACAATATTGTAAGATACTTTGGGGACCCACTGGGGGAGAAAATTAAAGTATAAATAACTAAATTAATTAATTACCATTTATTAATACACACACAGAGACTTGCATAAATAGTAACATCCCATGTTAATATTGAAAAGAATATAAATATTTGCACAAAGAAATAATTGGGCACAATCTGTAAGGAAAATCCCCTTTGTAAGTCCCAACGAAATGATCAGGGAGTGCTCGAGATTCTCTTGTGCTTCTTGCGTAGGTATGTAACTCAGTGGGGTTCTGCAGGAGAACAGCACTCTAGGTGAACCCCATTGCCTATCCAGCTGCTGCTTCAGAGAGCAGCTCTCTCCATCCCACACTTCTTCAGAGGAGAAGATAGTACTAACCTTCCATTCTTGGTGACAATCATCTCATTCGTCACTTCTCTGAACCTCTGCCATAGTGCAGCATCCTCCAAAACAACCTGGAGCTGTTTCTCAGTGGGGTCCCCTTTATCTCTTCCAGCTTGGAGTTCATTCTCCACCACATTGAGCAGCCTGGAGATGGTGCAGTCACTATGCTTCTTGCAGCCCAAATCAGTCATGGTGACTTCAATGTCAGAAACTTCTCAGATGACTTAAAAAAAAAAAAGCAACAACCACCCAGAGATCTAAACCCAAACCAATTAATTAAGCACAGTGGAACAAATGGATTCACCTCAGCCTTTTGCCATGGACTTGTTCTTCCCCTCACTATGTCCCAACAGGAAGATGACACCTGTGTGTTAAGGTTTTAACATGCACACACAACCATTCCCTAATTACTGTCTGTCAGGTGGGAGGCAGCCTGATTGTGCAATTGGCTGCCACTGAAGAAGAACCTTCCATTCAAATCAGTAAGCTTTTATCTTTTTGAGGAGGGTCTAATTATTCTGCTTAAGAACTATATTTTTCCATTAATGAAAATGGTTTAATGTCTCAACTGAAACAATGAATGGAAAGTGGGTCTGTGGAGATGCAAATTCCTGCTGGAAAGGGGAGAGAGTGCAGCATTCAAAAGCAACCTATGGGGGGGTGTTGGTCTTTTTGATGCAAGTACAAATTTGTCCATTTACTCTGTTTCTTAACAACAAAGATTATGATCATTAAACCATACATCCATGGACTTGAAACAGAAGAACACAGGTGCATGCTTCCTATATTTGAGCCTAACTAGTTGGTTCTGAAGGATTAAGAGACAGAAAGATGGTGTAATTACTTTTCTCAAAGTATTGTAATACATTCTGACCACTCTAGCACTCAGAATTGAGCATCAGCTCACACAAAAGTTCTGTGCATTGAACAGAGCTTTTATTTCTTGCCCAGATTGCATTGTGATCATGGCAAACAGGTTGTTTGAATAATTCAGCACGAGTACAAAGTTGGCAACAGGACACCTGAAATGGGATGTGCAGTCAAAATTATGATCCAAAAACCTGCCCATTTGTAAATAGCAAATATCATAAAACATGTAAAGTCTCCAATAGCTAAATATAAGTATTCTGAATTCAGACAGTCTTTAGCAGTGGAAGCTTTCCAACATGACACACAGTTTTGATTTCCCAGACAGGAGGAGGTGGGAAATACTGCAGTGGCAAGGAGAGATATGCAGACACATAACTGCACATACTGCAGTTATGTATGCGACAAGGATGCTGTCCAGCCAGAAGACTTCCCACTGAACAGAATTACTCCTACTGGTGTTTTTGTACTCTGTGTTTCCCATTTCTGCCAATAAGCATAGCATTTCACTGGATGTAGCTTTCAGATTCTGTGTAACTATGGATCCTAGTTGCTTCTTAACATGGGCTGTGTGGACAAGCAGAAGAGATGGTTTATATGTATCTACCAGCAGACAAGCAGGGCAAAGGGTGTGTGGGGGGGAGGGGGGCAGAGACACAGAGACTGTACATGCATGCATCCGCATGCACACACACACACCTAAACCAGACAAGGTGCAGGAGATCAGTGAGAAATGTCCCAGAAAGGAGGGGAGAGCACATTCTAAAAACAATTCCTCCCTGATTGTGTCCCCTCTACAAATGAAATTATTAATTGCCTGTACAACAGGAACTTTCTCCTATCTACCCAAAATCTGGGGGTAACGCTATTATCATGTAAGACATGCAGTCTCTGAGCATTTCTTCTCAATTGTACAGGGAATGATGATTACAGACAGAAATGTGCTTCCCCTTAAAATCAGTGGCAGCAATGACTATTTGGATCAATTACTTAATATAACTAGGTTTACTTCAGATATCAAAGAATCTGACTCAAAATTTTAAGTATGACTCACCCCGAATCTATTTTTGCATATATCCATATCTTAATTGTTTGTTGCAAACCAAGTGTATTTTTGTTACTCAAACTGACTCCCCTCAGAATTCAGTTTTTTAAAAAACGTGTAAGGCTTTTGGTGAGCTTTGTACATTTAATTACATTTTGTGGGTCCCCTTAAGAACCATGATTTGAATTGTGATCATGTAACTTATTGGAATCACAGAAGTTATCTCACCTGAGGATGCTGAAGAGCCTGAGCTGGCTTGACTTCTTCATTCCACTTGAGACTGATGAAGCAGGAACATTAGGCAACAGTGGTGTGCTTATCCCTTTTTTGTAATTTGCACTAAGACATTTTCGTTAAAGGTGACCGAGAAATTTATAAAATACAATTTTGCCCACAATTGATTGACCAGTAGGGGTTGCCAACAGGCCTTGAGAAAAATGTTCTGTTATTTTAATAGTGGCTTAATGTATAGAAAAGGGAAGTCAAAGCCTCTTATGGTATGGAGGTAAATAACATCCCACCAAGCCTTTATTAAAGTGACAGGACTTTGTTTTGTTCTCCAGGCAATTGGCAATGCTATTAACCTGGAACGTTCAGGAATAATTCAGTGTATTTTGGGTAATGCATTAATTCTGTTCTGGACCCACAGTGTCCAAGATTTTATAATCTTTGGCTTCGATCCAATGGAGCATTTCACAGGTGGAATGATTTTCAGACACGGAGTGTAACTTTCTCCCTCTCCCAAAAGTTCTGTTCGTGGGGATCTCAGCTCCCAGAAGCAGCATCCAGACACTCACCTGTAACATTTTCACTATACCAGCTAACTCACTCCAAGTATATGGTGTTAAGTGACAACTGCCTAACTCACAGAAGAGGAAGACACAGTTATGGGTAAAAATTACTGCTTTATAAAGGAAAGTAGCCGAGATCACTGCAAGGTCACAATCAACAAAACCTCCTGTCTCTTTCATTTCATTTATATTGTTACTATGGCTCGATGGCCAACTGACTGCTAACAGTCTATATCTGATCTCCAATAGGCTTGCCATATTTTTTTCATCAAGATATGGTAAAAATATCCTGTGACACTGAGAGATCTCTGTCTTTTGGAGCTACACCTCTGAAGATGCCAGCCACAGCTGCTGGCAAAACGTCTGGAACTACAATGCCAAGACCACGGCAATACAGCCCGGAAAACCCACAACAACCATATGGTAAAAAGCTTGGTTTCTCTCGTAAGGAAAAATACTTTCAAGTGAAAAAAAGGGGCTGTTTTCGAATTTTAATGCTGTATCGCTGCTTGAAATGTTTCAGGTGTTGGTCTGCAGTAAAAGAGCAATTCAAGTCCAGTAGCACCTTAAAGACCAACTAGATTTCCAAGGTATGAGCTTCTTAAGAGTCAAATCTCCCTTCTTTGGCTTGAAATGTTGTATATAACATATACATCTCATGTGTTAAGTTAATCCTGAGCATGTGGACTCTGTGGCTGTGAAGTCATGTTAGATAGCACTATATTATGGAGGATGACTGCTTTGACTGTGTAGTTCATACAACTAAAGATTCTAATGCCCAACTGCTTTCTAGAGATTTTAGTGGATACGCTTTTAGCCAAGGGCAAAGAGAAAGGCAAAGTTCTCTGTCTTCTGCAGTTTGTGATCTATGAAAATGCAGGTATCAGCACCACAGATGATAATCTTTGAATTCCACAGTCCAACAGAACTTTTGCTGAAATATGAGCAGCAACCTAAGCAAAATTCAAAATATCAACACTTTAGAAAACAAGAAATCTAACTTGTCGTGTACATGTCTCTTGGTTTTACTGAACACCATAAAAATTAGGGTCTCTTCTTGTGCTAGTAACAGCTAGCTACTAGATGCCGTGCATCATAAAACCCCTATTCTGCTTTCCTCTCTCTACAACTAGAAACATGTCTAGTTGGCTCTTCATGGAACTGCAAAAGAAATGAAGATACTAATCTTTCCTAAATCACCCAGAATCTGATAATCTCCCATAGTGTTGAACCCTGATTAAAAACACCAGCACAGCAGCTGTCTTTTTGTCCTCCCTAATTATGACTTGGCATTGGGTGTCATAGCAAGCTAGATATTTGGTTTCCTCACGCTTTGAGTACTAAATGTACAGGCAAGACAGTGTATTCAGATGGAGCACCAGGGAGCTGGAAAGAATGAGTTTGGTTCCCATGGATTTCATTTGATCAAGAATTTCCTCCTTTTTTACCAACACTAGAACAGACTATAGGAAAACACACCTATCAAATGTCACGCAAGGAAGGAAAAGACCTTTCATCCCGATCCCCCCATTGCGTGTCAGCAGCTGTTGATTTTCCAAAGTTTTAGATGAAGTTTAATCACCTAAAGGAGTAATTCAAACAACACTCCAAGACAAACATGCTCTCTGATAACATGAACAAATGTTAATAAAGCATTTGATGGAGTTATAAGTTACTACCTGAATTAATTCAGAAGTAAGGCTCAATATCAAACCCAGCATGTTTGAATTTATGTAAATTATTGCTCTAGCAGATTTTTAAAAGGGGTAGTAAATTAAAGAAATTATTGCTCTAGCAGATTTTTAAAAGGGGTAGTAAATTAAAGAGTGTCTCACTGCTAACTATCAGGCTAATGAAAAATTATGGCTTGACATGTATGTCACATTCAGTGGACATACCTAAAGAACATAAACTGTTAACACAGTTCACATGCTGTGGTCATTCACATTCAGTAAGGGCAATTCAAGAATGGTATTTTTTCAGGGAAAAAATGAACATTTTAATCTGTTTGCCATTATACAACAACTGGAATGGACATTTTAATCTGTTTGCCATTATACAACAACAAAAGCAGGGGATGGAAGTTATTTGATGTTTATTTTTAAGAGTCTCTTGTTTATGTGGCATAACTTTAAAACTAAAATGACTAAATGAAATCATGAACATTGCTTTCTATGGCTGCCTTCTATCAATAGATGTCTGCTGGCAGATCTGGACAATGAAATACTCTGTAGAACAAGCATACTAAAAATTGTTTTACATAAAGAATAATGTGGTAAATTGTCATCAATACATAAATTTTGCCACAAATTAGACCAAACTTGTATTTACAGTAGCTTCCATCACTGACGACATTTACTCATTCTAGCCGACTGCAAATTAAGGCTATATGACCCACTGTTTTGTATAGTTGTAAACTGTTTTATCTGTGGCTATTTTACTATTATGGTTAATAGTAGCCTATTAAGCTAAGTTTGAATATTTTTATTCTATTTATTTATTTATTTTATCGTATTTATATTCTGCCCTCCCCGCAAGCAGGCTCAGGGCAGATAACAGCATTAAAACATTTAAAACATTTCATATATATTCTAAAATAAAGAACTATTAATCTGAACCTTAGCAGACATGATGATGTCTATATGTCCCCTTTTACTTACTTAATTACCAAAAAGGTTTTTTTTACATTGTCAAAGTTGGCCACTGTTGATATGAAGAAAGGATTTCAGATACATCATTTTGGATCACCACGCTGAAAGAGAAGCAAGTCTTATAGACTCAGTTTCCCTGGATCATGCACACAAAGCTGAAGCTAGAATTAAAGAGCTGGCTATTCCAAGTGAGCTGATCATTAAACACACAGGAAAATTCGAGGCTTCTAGCATTTATACTATGCTCAATAAAACAAGTCAGAAGAGAGTGATCTGTACATAGCCATTGCAATGGGTATTTTAAGTTTGTTCAGCCAGCAAAGTTTTCCTCCCTGCTATTTAAGCTAATGTTCTTTCTCTACCCAAATCTACTGCTCCAAGTTAAAGGATTTTAGTTTATTTTCAGGCTGAAGCCAAAACTAGCATGCATACAACTTCTCCCAGTTCTAAATCCTCAAACAGCATACACTCTTTTTACTATTGTAATATTGCCTAAAGATTATTCATAGCCTGAATACTGACCACGAGTTTCAGCATTTTTGCCATTTACTTCAGTGTCAACTTTATTGAAAATTATACACTTCTTGTGAAACACACCTTTATTACAGAAGGGATATTGTAGCAAAGAGTTTTTTTTAAAGCAGACAATGCAAAACAAAATACAAAATAGGTACAATAGAAAATGTGTACAAAATCATCCATTCAAGATGAAAAAAGCCACAACCTTATTTTTAAAATTCTTTTAAAAGTTATGCTGTGTGAGTTAGGCACTTTCTGTTTTCCAAAAAAAGGTTAACTGGGGCTCGAGGACTGTTCCACCCCCCACTCTATTCTTTCCTTCTGCAACTACTAGCCTCAAGGATTGTTTGATCAAGGAGGGGGGGGCAGCATGGGGGCTTTAACTCTTTCTTCCCTCAGGCTTTTACTCCTGCAAGGGAAACATTCCGGTATCTGTTTCTTCCTGGAGAGGGGCAGGGTTAAAACAGCACAAAGGTGACTTTTTGCAACAAGCAAATAGTGGGGGGCGAGAGCTGGGGGGAATAAAAGTTTCCCTGTCATCATTTTCTTCCTTGATCAAACAATTTCAGAGGCTTTTGCAAAAATAAATTTAAGTCCTTTTAAGCATAGCTGAACCTTCAAAGAGGCCTCTTATATTTACTGGCTGTGACATCAACATATTTACAGTTACAGCAAAGATTGAGTTTAAGCAGTATTATAATCAAGCACAGCATGAAGTTACCAAGATTAATGAATTTAAGAAACCAGCAATATAATACACTTGGGACAAGGAAGATTAGTACAGGTGAACTCATCTGTTGCAGGAAGTTAATGTCTTATCTTAAACACTAAGGCTGACTGACAAGCAATGCACACAGAAACTTAAAGTACAGGGATAATTTTAAGGGTGCCGGAGCTTGGGCCAGGCAACACTATCAAGAGCTGTGTCCTGCTCTTTTAATGCACATTTAGAACAATTCCATGCTTTCCAGGAAGTGGGGGAAGGGAGGAACAGGACACACAGTGTCACAATTTAAAGATGCTTTTATAGAAAATAACTAACAAAACTGCAATTCAAAAATCATTTGAAAATTTCAACTAGTGGGAAAAAAACCCAAAGTAGAAAATTTAGCAAGACTATATTTATAAAATTACTCAAATGGAGGACAGATTTTAGATAGAAAAGTTACTGCTAAAAACATTAGTGTAAACATTGAAGTGCATCTCATTACTTACTGCAATATTTAAGAGTGTAATTGATTAAGAAAAAGGCAGCAATGTGAGCTTTGTGTGTCTATGTGCTAAATGTACAAAAGTTAAACTACTGATCCAGGTGCATTGAATTCTGTAAACAAACTACACAAATGATCCAAAACATGACAGCTGAACTAGTGAAACTACTAATTCTTCCCCTAGAATGAACATATGGCTACAGATAGGAAAGCCTGAAAAATCTGCAGAGTTCTTTGAAAGTTTTCTAAGCTCTAGGATAGCACTTGATGGCTTGCTTCTTTTTTAAAGTTTGTTCCCATTTGACCATGCTATTAAGAAATGCATGTGGAGACAGATAGAAGAACTATGAGAACTCAAAGTGAGTGGAGAGGGGCACTGCTTCCCATGCATATCCCACTTTGTTTTGGTCTACTGTCACTTCCAGCCAAATAAGGTTTGTGCACACTATGAACAACTCTTTTTTCCCAAATCACTTTCTGATATTTGAAGAAATAACTACATTTCAGACTAAAAGGCAAGCTGGCAAAGTTATTAGAACTATTCCTTTAGAAACGTGAAGGGATTTAGGCGCTTTCTTCTTTTTAAAAAAGACATTTTTACTTAAACCTTTCACCACAATTAGTTCACATAATCTACAAATTTTACAGCATAATTTATTATCCTTACCAACTACACAGAAATTATTCACCTCTTAAAAATACTTCTGCAATATGCTTCATCATTCAGCATGGCAACTATGCGGAAACTGCCAAAAGAAATTCTGCTTTTTGTACTGCATTTAATGGTCCAATAGCCCTTTTGGGCATCTGGAGTACTATAGTGATTACTTGACATCCTACTTTATTTCCTTTTCCATTCTTTAGATCTTGATCAGTCATTATATTTAAAGTACTAGAATATCTTGTGTTAAGGACACAGAGGGGTACTTTACGTATGGGCACTGGAGATATGCCAACTATATACATACAGTGGGTTCTAGCCCACCATTTGGCTCAGATAATGGAGGCACTTTCCTCTGTTAGCCAGTCAGTAGGATAAAGCCTATATTCTCAATTATCAAATGCATCTATGTATAATTAAGTAGTAATCATTCTGAAGACAGAAGCATGTGGTAAACATGCTATCAATCTTTTAACAGAGCTACTGTATCCTTAAGTATTTTTCTGTGTTTTTTTTTTCATTTACATGCAATGCATGCATGAACAAGGCTACAATCTTCCAATTTCTTAAGGTAAATGGAGGGAGAACTACAGATTTTCACAAACTGTAATTTCTATAGCTTATTGAAATCAAAGCTACAACAGAGAACTCTGTTCTTAAAATACTTTTTGAATATTTACAGTTCATAAACTTCACATAATTAGCTTGCCTGGAAAACTTCTAAATCCCCTAGCTATAAATAGCTAATAATGTATTAAGAGAAGCAAAAATTAGCTAACCATGCACATAGAAAAGTTATATCCAGTATGTATAAAACTAGGCTTAGGTCTTCTACTCCTGAGCAGTGCAGGAAAAATTCTGTGTTTGGATGCACAGATTTTTCCAAATGATGGATAAAGCTCCCAGAAACGATCAGCCCCATGAGTTTCTGAAGAAGGGAACCTACAGTAATAGATTTGTTTAACAGTTCTTATCTTTTGGAAATAAACATTACATGTTATATTGTTTCTCAAGATATAAAGACAATTCCAAAACATAAGCATCAAAAAGTATTAGAATAGCAAAAGTCAGACCAATAACAAATACTCTCTAGAAACCACAGTACCCCTTTGCAAACTCTTCATTCCTTGTTACACCAAGACTAAATTAATGAAACAGCATCCAAAATAGAGTAAAGGAATGTGACAGAAATTTCCAGTTCCTGGATGCCTACTCCAATAACTGTAGGACATTGTCCTATTAAAATAAAATGTAAAAAAACCCTACCCTCCAACTCACAGCAATTAATGGCTATGCAGTCAATGGAAATGGAAGGCAAATATTAAAGTTGGATACACTGAGAGGCTTTTCTGAAAATAAAGCCAGTTTTACTTTCAGCCTGTAACCAGTCTACTACGCTTGGACTGTGGTTTTCATACAGCTTGAAAGTAATCATATTTACTAATTTCAAAGAGGAATGGAGCATTCTAATACAGAATGTGGAAGGTGGGGGGAGGGGAGAATTGGAACAGCACCAGCAGAACTGGTAAACAATTCCAATACAGGCAGCAATTTTAAGAACTTAATAACGAACTTTAGTAAGCTAGTTGCAGATACTGAAGAGCACTTGGTTGCAATTCCAATTTATAGTTCCTTTGTCGCCATTTCTGTTACTGCTCTGACAATGATTCACTATTAACAAAGTTATACGGAACCATATATTCTGTTAGGTTAGAAGACAGTAACATAGTTCCACAAGGTTCCTTTACATTATTGCAGTAAATAGAACTGTAGAAGGCAAAGCAATCAGGGGAAGTAAGACCTGCATTTCTGAAAATAAGACTCAAGAAACTCACAAGGAAAAGTCCCCAAATCCACTATATTTTTTATCTCAGGTCCCAGAATCTAGTTTGAAAGCTATCCCCTGTAAGAAAAAAAACTGTCTAAATAAGAAACAGTGATTTAAATCTTCATTTACTTATGAACTACAACACGATTCTCTGTCTAATTCAGAAAACAGCTTTGTGCCAAAATGCACACCAAAGTTTGGTTAAGCAATGATCCTGGGGCTTATCAAAAAAATTCCTTATCCTTCGGCGCAGTAGATAGTTGCTTTGTTCGGTGGTATGCAGGTTTAAATTAGCAAGCGAAGTAGCTTGGCTCTAGGAGGGCAGATACAGTCACTTGAAGGCAAATTGGTTGTACAGGTCTTCCTCTCTGTGACATTTCCTTATAAATAGATGAAGTTTCCCACTTCCCTGCACAGAAGCAGTAAAATGCACTTTTAAAATGGTAACATCAGCCAAAACAATTATAATTGATATTACTCATGATATCATATACTTTTTCCCATTTCTAAGACAAATTAAAATACATCAGGCATTCTTTTAGAGAATGTGGCTTGTGGTTTGAAATATAAAATATAAGTATTACAAGATATTGATTACAATCCCATAAGACAGGTAACAGGTCTCTACATACACAGGCATGCATTTACCTTTCTTTTCAGGAGTAGTACAGTGGGTAAGATAATGAATTGAGATTACAGGAGCTCCCCAATTTAAACCTCATGTCTACCACTAGGTAGGCCTTAGGCAGCAAAATCTGTCTCTCAGGCTCAATGTACACATGCATACGCAAGCGCGCACACACTTTGCAATGAGGGGATAACACCAGCAGCCTACTTTACAAGTCAGTTTTAAGGATTTCAAAAAGCTGTTATTCAAAAATTTTCACTGACACTGCATCTCCCTAAACCACAAATTACTCTCCAGTTTAAAAGAGCAGCTATACCTACAGCTTCTTTCTCAGCATCTTTAAACTGAAGCCCATGTGTAGAAAAATAAGCTCCTAATGTTTAGTACCAAGAATGATGTGGGCACCTAGATCTATAAATCAGAACTATAATTTCCACAGTGTTGAACCAGCAGTTATTATATGCAACAAACAAATTGGAGAACAGCTTAGCAAGTAACATCTTACACTTCCCCCTGCACTCAGAAATAAAAATGTCACCAAATTCAGAAAGTGTTGAGGAACACAGCAAGTATAGCCATGTTACAGGAAAATAGCCAGGATTTGTCAGTCAGTTGGTTCACCTGTTAGGAAAGGCATACGGCAAAACATTTCTTCACAGCATCCCTGTGGGAAAAACAAACGTGAATCAGAGATGAAGCAAAGTATTGTTCCTTAAATATAGAAGGCATTTAAGACATTTCCCTGGAAGTATATATGCCACACAAAAGTCATGTTACACAACATTTCCAGATTGTCTAAATTGTCATCTACTGTTATTCCAGACCTAGAAAGGCATTATTTTAATCCTAATATCAAATTATGCAATGGTCTCATTTATAAATAAGATCTAAATTTCAGACAGTGGTACTTCATTCAAACTAGGCTCATTTTTCAAGCTGTAGAGGAAATTCTTCTAAGTTAGTTGTATTAACAAGATGCCTTCCGAAGAAGAAATCAAGGTTACCTTGCAAATGGTATATAGGAAATGCTATACCTAAAACAGAGAAAACAAAAATACATTAGCAAGGACAGAATACACACTTTTCTTTAACATGTATAGCAGGTCTCACATGAATTCAACACAAACACAGCCCACCTGTAGTACATTGGGGCCTAACAGGTGTTTAGCAGTCAACATTTGGTAGTCCTAGCAAAAATCTAGAAGCTAATAGGCTGCATTTAGCTTAGTGACCTATACTTAGGGCCTGTAAAACCTAGCCTGCAGTTCACGCTGTATTGTATAGTGGTTAGAGTGTCAGGTTAGGATCTGGGAGAATTCCCACTTTGCCATGGAAGTTTACTGGGTGACACTGTGCCAGTCACAAGCTTCCAGCTTACTATATTTGAGGATAAAATAGAGAAGAGCAATGTAAGCTGCTCTGTCTCATATTGAAGACTAGGGGAGAGGATAGATAAAATAAATGAATAAATGTAAAACCTCACCCCAAACTAAGGTCAGCTCATATTACTTCTCTCTCCTATTGGAGCACTCAACATAGGAGTTGTGTGACATTTGGATCAGGGCCTCATTTCTCAACAGCTTTTCACATACTCAGTTTCTGATTTGTATACCACTCATGCAACAGAGGAATGGGTTAACGTGGCCAAACCAGGGCAGCAAACAAAATGTTCAATGTATTGTCGAAGGCTTTCACGGCCGGAGAACAATGGTTGTTGTGGGTTTTCTGGGCTGTATTGCCGTGGTCTTGGCATTGTAGTTCCTGACGTTTCGCCAGCAGCTGTGGCTGGCATCTTCAGAGGTGTAGCACCAAAAGACAGAGATCTCTCAGTGGCACTACAGCTGCTGGCGAAACGTCAGGAACTACAATGCCAAGACCACGGCAATACAGCCCAGAAAACCCACAACAACCAAAACGTTCAATATTTAAGTGGGTGTCAGTTTTTCCATCATAAGATGTCTGAAGTAAAGAAAACAAATACTACCACACAAACAAAGAGGTTCTATAGAAATTAGTGGGCGAAATTCAAATGATCAAAAATAAAGCCAAAGGCAAGAAAATCTTGAACTAAAAAAATGCCTGAAAGAACAGGTGCTGGGGCAGGCTTCACCACACAGACTTTCATATGAAGAAAGGTTCATACCTATGATATAATATCTTGATAAGATACAGAGAATGTTCAAGCTACAGAATAAATATCCTATTCATGCATTCAGGGGTTATTTATACATTATTATATATCAATATAAACCAGGTGTACCACAAAGTATAAAATGCCATTAAATTTCAACATTATATTGCTTAATAATGTTAAAGAATATAATATGTCAGTAGCAGAAATATTAGTAACTTCTAACTAAGAATGGGATGAAAACTGTTTAATGTGCCTTACATAAAAATAATAATCTTTAATGTCCTTGTATCCCTTTTATGGCCAGTCAACAAATGTGGTTTGGGAATTCTGTGCTCCGAACTTAATTACAAGAATGAAGACTCAGTTCTGATTGGACCACAATATGTAGGGCCTTCCCCCTCCACATCATTTTCCGCTGACCTGAAACAGCCCTGAGGAGCCACTATTTCCCATTGTGGAGAGTGTCCTTCACCTTAGGACCCACCCCAATGTTTCAATTATTGTGACTCATAGCAGGCAGAGAGGAAGGGGCTGAAGGAAGGAGCCATCAGGCTTCCAGCACAGAGGTTATGCTAATAACTATAATCCAAGCAGGATAATGGTTTGCTATACCACACCTAGGTGGAAGGTGACACCCAGAATCAGAGAGAGAAGCAGCCAAATTGCTAGAATGTATTTTCTTCCTTGTGGGACAGGAAGATCTGAATGACCCCAGGGAAGATGGACTATCCTCAGGATAGAATATAAATTCTCAGGACATGAGGGGGAAGGTCTCTTGAATTTTGTTCTTAACTTGAGCATATAAGCTATAAGGACTAACTTTTACGTATGCTCTCCATCTTGTCCACATGGCCATGGGCTATGAGGAGCAGACTCAGCTCAGACCATTAAGATAACACTAAACTTTAAACTACTGCAACTTAAAATAAAGCTAGCCTATTCTAATTAAACATAGTTTACGAAAATTCCAAGTATGTTTCCTTACCAGCCACAGAATACATCAGAAACATAAAATGCGATACAAAAAAACCCACTGAAATCCTGGGGCATATGACTGAGACAAGACAATTGTTTTATGAGGAACTGCATCAGAGCACATCAAGCTCTACCATAATAGCCATTAATAAAAGTAGTTTGGATAGGACCACCAGGAGAAAAGAAATATTTATCAATATTTATAATTACAGCAGCTTCCTACAATCCTCTAGAACTAGTTGCTTTATTCTAAAAATTTGTATTTTTATGGTGCATTCTAATAAAAGGAACCCTGACCTGGATAGCCCAGGCACACCCTGTCTCATCAGATCTCGGAAGCTAAGCTGGGTCAGCCTTGGTTAGTAATTGGATGGGAGACCTCCAAAGAAGACCAGGGTTGCAGAGGCAGTCAATGGTAACCTGCCTCTGTTAGCCTCTTGCCTTGAAAACCCCAGCTATGACTTGACGGCACTTTCCTCCTCCACCACCACCACACAAGAAAGAAGTCACCTACCATGCTAAGGCAAAAAACTGCAATACACAGAAGATAAGAGCAAGTCCCTTGTTGTGCCACTGAAAGAGAAAGAAATAACTACAATCAAGCCAAAAAAAGTATAGATTTTATTAAATCACAATGGTTAGTGATTCAAGCACTCACCCAGAAAGCTGAACACAAAGTTAATATGAGACACAACTAGAAGGGAAGAGAAAAAGTCTATTAAAATAAGGGAGATACAGTGACAACTGTGTTTCTGTATAAAGGCAGGACACGGTTAATTTAAGGTAATGTTAAGAACTGTTAACATTTTTTAAAAAATAAATTTTTGCATTGGCTTCTAATACTCCCCCTCAACTCCAGAGTGTACTTTGAAAGCCCCATTAGCAAAGTACAAGCTATATGCCTAATTTAATTTCTCCTCCATTTTTGTTGTATATAATTTAACAAGCAATTAAATAGTTACTAGCATTCTAACAGGACACATACATGCAGATGCAATAACAGAACACAGTCTCAGGTTCAATAATCTCTATAAACCTCACTAACTCAAGGCAACTTCCCTTGACAACTCAAACAGATGGGCATCTGCCCACTAATTAAAAAAAAATCCTTAGATTAAAATGACATGACCAATTATCACCCTGTCTTTAATCTGCCCTTTCTGGGCAAAATGATTGAGAGAGGAGTAGCTGACCAACTCTAAGACTTCTTGGGTAACTCTAGTGCTTTGGGCCCTTTTCAACCTGGATTCAGGCCAGGCGATGGATCAGATGGCTCTGGTGACTTTAGATGATGATATCTATCTGACTGTAGATAAAAGCCATGCTTCTTTGTTGCTCCGCCTGGATCTATTTGCAGTCTTCAATACAGAAGACAATGCAATCTTGTTGAGGCGTTTGGAGGCATAAGTGGGAATCAAAGAATGTACTCTGGACTGGTTTAAAATATTTCTCATGGAATGGACTCAAAGGGTTTCTGTTGGAGACCAGCTGTCTCCAGAGTGGGAACTACCTTGTGGGGTTCCACAGGGCGCAATGGAATGGCCTACCTGGAGAGGTCAGGAAAGCTCCCACTCTCCTGGCTTTCTGCAAACTATGCAAAACCGAATGATTCAAGAGGGCTATACTGTAAGGAAGTGGTCTCAAAGAGATGCATCAGTTAAAGGGATAGGACTATAGACTTTATTTACTGTAAGGAAGTGGTCTCAAAGAGATGCATCAGTTAAAGGGATAGGACTATAGACTTTATTTACTGTAAGGAAGTGGTCTCAAAGAGATGCATCAGTTAAAGGGATAGGACTATAGACTTTATTTACTGTAAGGAAGTGGTCTCAAAGAGATGCATCTGTTAAAGGGATAGGACTATAGACTTTATTACTATGTAGTGTCTGTTGTATAAGTATGATCCTACTGGTAAGTTTCTATGTCGTTTCATTTAGAATTGCTTGTGCTCTGTTTCAGCATTTCTTCAACTCTGTATTGGATTTCTACTTGTTTAAAATATTTGCAAATGTGCATTTATATACCCTATTGGATTGTTTATTGAAATGTCTTTGAAACTGACTTTACTGACACACTGTGTAATCCACCTTGAGTCTCAGAGAGAAGGTGGACTATAAATAACATAATAAATATAGACAAAAGTATTTTATAGTCCACCTTCTCACTTCCACATATAAATACACATTAGCTGGAAATTGGTCACAATAAAAAAAAGAAGTATTGGACACGTTTGAGAGTTTATGGATTCCTATCAGCCTTGATAGCTGACCAGAACCTTCATGTCCAGCAGTAATATACACAACTCCAAATACCAGATGCTGTGAGCATACAAAAAGACATGGTTGTTACTTTCATGCCTTTTTAAATGAGTTTTCTCTAAGTAATATGTCCTGCTGCTGGAAACAGAAAGCTGGACTTGGCTCTGATCCAACAAAAACAAACAGGAATCTTGAGACACCTTAAAGACTAACAAATTTTTATTGCAACAGGGATCTTATTAAACAAATGCATGCATACCAAGGTTGCACATTTAATACAGCTATTAAAGCAATCTTGAAACAGGCAAATCAGAACACAGCAAGGAAGAGGGAAAAGGAAGCAATGTCTGATCTCTAACCCTGCAGGGAACTCTGCTGACAATACTCCACACTATGCCTTAGTTGGCCTTTCTTGCATTAACCATATGGTGGAAACCTTGCTCCTTTCATTGGTCTACCTATTTCCTCTACACAGCCAACTTACTTCTTAGAGATGAGATGACATGGAACTAAAGCAAACTAAGGATATCCTATGATACTGTATAAGCAATAGAAAAGATACAAAGGTTGTTTAAAATAAAATAGTTTAAGCAAAATATCTTGAACGAGCATTAAACTGAAGGCTACTCCAATCCATATACCGGCTTTAAAAAAATGAACTTAATGACTTACAAGCATGACTATAGTCGCTATTAAACGAGTTGGTTCAAACATTCTTTTCAATTGCCTCATAGGTCCCATAAGGAAGATGGTGCTGTAACAAGAAAAATGCCTTAACACATTTGCAGACAGCCAACCCCCCCTCCCAATGCCTGTATATTATACAAGCTTAAAATGATACACTACAGTGCAATTCTATGTAGCTCACTTATTTCAGTGAACTTAAACTGGAGAACTCTACACAGGATTGCACTGTAAGCATACTAGAGGAACCATACCAAATATTAACCCCCAAGATAATCAAAAATAAAATTGGGGAATACTGTACTGAAGAACAAGATTTGTTTTCCAATACAGCATTCACCAAGTTTGTTTCATTTGTTTGATTTCCATCTTTTAAAAATTCATATTGCTCTCAGGACATGGTTTACAAGACAGCTTTCAAAACAAATGTACAACTAACATTGATTAAAATCACATAAAATACATCTGGCAGCCCCCGTCCCAGCTGCAGGACCTCCGTCATCACTGGGTTCAATTTCAGCCTGCTTTGTTTCAACCATGCTGTCACAGCCTCCAAAGCTCTGGCCAGATTGTCTGGGGTTGTGTCTGGCCGGCTGTCCATCACCAGAAAAAGTTGGGTGTCATCCGCGTATTGATGACAACCCAGCCCAAACCTCCGCACCAACTGGGTGAGGGGACGCATATAGATGTTAAATAGCATCGGGGAGAGTATCGCCCCTTGGGGAACCCCGCACACCAAAGGGTGATGGGGCGATAGATCTCCCCCGAGCACCATCCTCTGTCCCTGACCCTGGAGAAAAAAGATCAGCCACTGTAAGGCTGTCCCCCTAATCCCCACGTCGGCAAGGCGGCTGGCCAACAAATCATAGTCAACTGTGTCAAACGCTGCTGTGAGATCAAGTAACACAAGCAGCACTGACCCGCCTCGATCCAGATGCCTGCAAAGGTCATCTGTGAGGGCAACCAAGGCTGTCTCCATCCCATGGCCAGGACGGAAGCCAGACTGGAATGGGTCCAGGGCTAGAGCATCATTCAGGAATTCCTGCAGTTGTACCGCCACCGCCCGCTCAATCACCTTGCCCAGAAACGGGAGGTTCAACACTGGGCGGTAACTGGACGGGTCGGTGGGGTCCAAAGATGGTTTTTTCAGGAGGGGCCGCACTACCGCCTCCTTTAACGCTCCTGGAAAAACCCCAGAGCTCAGGGAGATGTTAACAATGGCCTCCAAATGGTCCCGTAGCCCCTCCGAGCTGGCCTTCACCAGCCAGGATGGGCAGGGATCCAGAGGACAGGTGGTTGGCCTCATCCCCTGCAGGATTCTGTCAACATTGTCCTGAGAGAGCAGCCTGAAATGGTCTAATACGGACCCAGAAGATGGCCAAGGGGTCTCCAGTTTCCTTACTGTATCAACAGTGGGTGGCAGGCCACGGAGAAGGGACAAGATTTTGCCCGCAAAATAGCTCGCAAAAGCCTCACAGCCAATAGTTGAATTAAGAATTTGGTGGTCTCCCTGAGAGAGGGAGACCAAGGACTGAACTGTTCGAAATAATTGAGCCAGGCATGAGCTAGCGGACGCAATGGAAGCAGCAAAGAAATCCCTCTTTGCTGCTTTCACTGCCACCTCATAGGTTTTCATAAACGTCCTGTAAGATGTTCTTGCCTCTTCGTCACGCCCCTGCCTCCACACTCGCTCTAGTCGTCTCAGAGACCGCTTCATCTGGCGAAGCTCCTCGGTAAACCAAGGAGCCACCCGTTTGCGGGCTCGGAGAGGACGGCAGGGGGCAATAGCATCGATGGCTTCAGAAAGACGGCCATGCCAATCATCCACCAGCTCATCTAACGTACTGCCAGGGGGCATCGGATCCCGCAGAGCCGCCTGGAAACCAATTGGATCCATAAGCCTCTGCGGGCGAGCATAAATCCACTCACCGCCCACCCGGAAAAGGAGCGGCATGCTCAGACGAGCCTTCAGAACAAAGTGATCTGACCATGGCACTGCATCATAGGCAGCCAGGACCACCATCATCCCTGCCCCAAAAATCAAATCCAGTGTGTGACCTGCTTGATGCGTGGGAGCCGAAACAAACTGGGAGAGTCCTAGGGCCGCCATGGAGGACACCAGGTCAATGGCCTGCATGGAGGCATCGTCATCAGCATGGACGTTGAAATCCCCGAGAACCAAAAGTTTCGGGAATTCCAAGGCCCAGCTGGCCACCACCTGGCTACAGTGATCCATGCAACGGTCACCTCCAGGCTAGATTACTGTAACTCACTCTACGCTGGGCTACCCCTGGGCCTGATTCGGAAACTACAACTGGTCCAGAATGCGGCGGTGCGGGTCCTGACTGGTATACCTTACCAGTCACACATCACACCTGTCCTACGCCAGCTGCACTGGCTTCCGGTTGAATTCCGAATCAGGTTCAAAGTGTTGGTTCTTACCTTTAAAGCCCTGAGCGGGTTGGAACCGTCATATCTTCGGGACCGCCTCTCCCTGTACGTTCCCCGGAGATCACTTCGATCAGTGAATAAATATTTACTTGTGGTCCCCGGCCCTAAGGAAGCCCGCCTCGCTTCAACCAGGGCCAGGGCCTTTTCATTCCTGGCCCCAGCCTGGTGGAACGCTCTGTCAATGGAAACCTGGGCCCAGCGGGACATATTATCGTTCCGCCGGGCCTGTAAGACAGAGCTGTTCCGCCAGGCGTTCGGTGATTGAAGGGGGCGGTGCCATGTTGGCCTCCCACCTTTGGGGTGGGGGAGGGTTCTCCCCACCACTGCACTTTGTTAATTTGTTTTATTGTTTGTATATTGATTTTAGTTCTTGTTTTTATCGATTTTAACTGTCCACCGCCCAGAGCCCCTGGGGATGGGCGGTATATAAATTGAAATATAACAACAACAACAACAACAATAACAACAACAAATGCCATAACACAGCTAGAAACAAAGCTCTCACGCAACTCAACCTGAATTTTACGTGCGGTGCCTAGGGCAAAGTGCCAAATAAGCAACTGTGAAGGAAAACTCCATGCAAAGTGTCATAGCAGAAAAGGCTACTGCTCGAAAAGATGGGGCATGTAGAGAAGGGCCTTGGTCTTGAGGAAGCACATTAAGAAAATATAGCTAATGTAACACTCAAACTGAGAACCAGGTTTTAAACTTGCCAGCTTTAAGGAAAAGAAGAATGGCCCTGATAACATTTTGGTCATGTTATGCTGATTGTTGTTTCCTATATCCTAGATAACAGTCTTTCCAGTTATACCAGTAGGGCAACATCAAGCATAACTGAGCCCTGTAGTCTGTATATAAGGTGCTGGCGGCTGTTTCCTTATCACTGGGCACCATATCTGGTCTCAGAAGGAACCTCCCAAGCCACAGTGTAATCGTAACTCTAACTAACAACTACTGCGGTAGTTGGTGCAACTGCTCTCAGCAGAAATTCACATAATTGGCACTATATTAATAACAATTTGAGAGAGGTATACAAAAGCCTTTAAGTAACCTTTAAAAAAACAAATTTCCTGTATCACCAGCAGTATAAACACACCATGCATCACACACAAGCTGCATTCCACTTTAAGCTGTCTCTCTCATCCTGACCCTTAATCTTTATGAAAGAGAGGCTGGTAGAACAGTTTCAAACATCAGAGCTGGTTGAAAAAATAAAAGCAGTTGAAAGAAAGCTTTCGATAATGTGGAACAATATACAGATAGTGTTAAATTACTTCCCATATTCCAATCAAATTGAAAAACACAAACATATTTCTGTGGCAACTATTATTCTATATTTGACTCAAACATAATGGGGAAAAAATAGATAATGAATATCAAGAATGGGCAACTTCATTAAATTCATTCACAAATGGTACTACTATAAATGTTTGAAAAAATTACCTTCCAATGGATGAGATATTTCCCAGTGTGTAAAATACTGCAAACAATATTGGTCCTTTCCTGGGCACCCATAGCAGGCAAGTACCCTTGAAATGAAGAGGAAATGTAAGACAAACCATCTGTAACTAGGGGCTATTATGTATTATACATGAATTTTCATTCTCTCAAAAATTACTTAATGGAGCTATGATATCCACTCGTACATGTTTGCAACATTTGTACATGTTGCTCCAGAAGCGTTTTTTAAATTCAAAAATAACTAACTAGTTTATTTACTTTAGAAGGAAAAGGTCAGGTGAAACCAGGGGTGTCACGGCTACGGGGCCCTGGCGTCTCAACCCAGGTGAGGGGAAGAGCTGGCACAGTCCCATAGATGGGTTTACTCATAATTACAAAACTGGCGAGTGAAGGAAAGTCCTCCAAATGCCCTACAAATCTGCCACCAGTCCCCCAGTGGTTCCCAAAGCTTAGGAGGGGAGGGACACCACTCCCAGCCTATAAGAGAATTAACCAAAGCAAAGTCTACCTTGCAAGGATGGTGTTGCAAGTAGAGTTCACAGCAAAAGGTATTTGAATGGTAGGTGGTCCACAAGAGCTAACAAAAGTGAGTTCAGCAAAGTGATTTAAAGTTTTGAGACTCTGAAGTCACAAACCCACACAAAATATAATATAATTATTGCATTAAGGTGCAAGGTCACATTAAAATGCCCAAGACAGAATGTGAGGAATATAATAACAAATCCTATAGCTTTGTAAGCTCTAACTTATACATACCAATATCATAGCAAAAGATAAACCACAGAGTTGTCAGGAAAGTGGGAGGCAAAATCTCTGGTTGAGAGGCAAAGGCCGGCTAGGCTTCACAGCAAGGCAAAGTAGATGGGCACCTGGGCTTCCATCCACAATCAGAGCGAGATTTGTCACTGTAACCCACCGCAGGTCTGAAGTCTCCATGTTAGGCTAAGGATTTTTATGCTATCCTTGCCACTTCAGTGGGGCGGGCCCCGCTCCAATCAAGTGGCAAAGAAGTGATGTCATAGTCAAAAGGAGACTACGTACAGAGGGGTTGAGTGCAAAGGCTGCAGTCCTTGGCATCAAGCAGGTGCAATTAGTTCCCAAAGTCAAGAATGTTAATTGGCTACTGACTGTCCAGAGAAGCTCAACTGCTCACAGCGCGTTATCTTATCTCCAAGGTCAGAGCGAGCCGAGAGGCTGGAGAAAGCTCAGTTCCCAGAGAGCTGCTAGCAACAAAGAAAGGAAGGGGGAGGGTGGGCAAAAAGGAATGTCTTAATGAAGCTGCAAGGCCCAGCAGGGCCTCTTGACCAAAGTTTCAGAAACATGTGCTCTGTAAAACTAAATAGAAAAGCATTTTTCTCTACAAGGGGTTGAAAATTTCTGAGGTAATTCAACATGTATCTCTCTGAGGGGTGGTGGTGTGTGTGTGTGTGGTAAATCAGAACATGCACAGGCTTCAGTTCTTATGGTCTTCACAGATACTTAAGGGCTTATGTTTTGAGGCTTTGGTTCCCTTGTATTTCCCCAAGCACTCTAGTATACGTTCTTTTAGTATTCTCTTTCTCTTCTGGAGTTGGAGACATATTAAGAGTTCAGAAATGATATGTTGAATGGGGGAAAGCTCCCATACTAAACCCAATTACATAAGGGGGAGGGATGTCAGCAGATGCTTCAGGTAGCATGGTGCATAAAGTTTTGGAGAAACGTGAAATATTTTCAAATGAAGTCTAAAACATTAAGAGGTTGAATACAAGAATAAAGGTGCATTCCGAACTTCATAATTTGAGTAATGAACCAGCCATGGAATCACACTAACCACAATTTGTTTGTACATGTTGGTAAATCTTCCCTGAACGAACTGAGCTAAGCAAACACCATTCATAGCCAAAACTGGCTGCATACAATATTGATTGTGACATAATGGCGATATTTCTCTTTCAAAGCAGTTTAAAATTTTGTTTCACACCTGAAACGTCAGGTGGGGGAAGACAATGGACAGTGAGCATTTAATTTGGTGATTAGTATGTTTGCTGTTGGTATTCTGAAAGCAGGAGAAAGGTAGGTTCACTCCACAGTACATATAAAAATTTATGCTGCAACTTTTGGGGTTTTTTGTAATGCATTTGCATGCATTACAAATGATGACTATGAGGTCTGTCAACATCCATCAGCCAGGATGATGTCTGAAAGCAAACCCATTTATCCTACCTATAGAGAAAGTTCTGACATGCCAAAAGAATGGAAGGGATGAGTCATTCACTAATAGGTTGTTCATGAACATTTCTTAAAGCATCCAGCACAGCCAGATGTAGAAAGAGAATAATCAGGTGGCTCACTTTTCTGGCTTAATGTGGTAATTTGTTTGATTAGTTCTTCAGCAATCTAATTTAGCAGGGTATAGACAAGCCTTCTTTCATTCGTGTTCTCTGTTGTTCTGACTGACATTGTCTTGAACACATCTTTCTCATTACTCTTGTTTCAGAAGACCTGAGACTTGCTTAGTACTCAAAATTACATCGCCAGTTTAAAAGAAAACAGACAAATCCCCTTGTTTAAATATTAATTTCAAAATTATTTGCCCACGCAGAACCAAGTCTTGTGGTATAGGAAGGACAGAGCCAAGAATAATGCTCAGCAAATGACTGCAAATCACTTGCTAGAAACTGTAGAATGAAAGACGCCAAACATCCACCCTTTATCTCACAAAAAGTGATAGAACGGAGATGGGAGCCTTACCAAAATGGAGCAGAGAACTCCTATAGCAAAACAAGCTATGAAGCCTTTCACTCTTGTGCTCCAACTCAGAGAAGTTGCATCAACTACCTGCAAAATATAAGAAGGCCTTCATGAAAACTGTAATCACAACATTTTAAGACAAGCAACAGGTAGCAACGCTACATAGATTTTAAAAGTTAAACCTGCATAAATGAGAGGAAATGTATACAATATTTTGTGGTCTACAGAATGAAACTTATTGTTAAAAGGATGATATGGGTTTCCGACTCAAGTAAATGACCATTGCGAAACAAAAACATCTCATCCATTTATTTTTACATGAAGCTAATGACACATGAATATGTTTTCTAATGCTGAAGAAGAAATGTACCTTACCATCTGTTCTATTAGTCATTTTAGAAATTGCTTTTTAAATGTACACAATCACCAGCTTCTTTTCCCTCTGACAATATTTTATTTTGACTGTTAGTACAGTGAATTTAACCATTTTCTTTTCTAACATTCACAGGAAGCAATTCTCAGGCTTCCCAGAATATTAGTTGTGCTTGATTACATTATTTATCTGTATCAGAACAGTCTGTTCTGGATACCTCTGGTCAGGCTTGATTTAGATATAGGCATGCACTTAAGAAGCCCTGAGCATCTAGTTAGCTTTCATATATCCAATCATTTAACTCCTGGCAAGAGGTACACTACAGATAACATCTTAGGTTCATTATCAAGAACTGTACACAAGTAATACAATTATGGAGTCTCTACTTCCATTCTAAGCCTCTATTAATAAAACATAATTGCAATCTTAATATTCTCTCAATCAACAGAAAATCATACCTTCCATTATAACTACCCAGATCACTAAAGGATAGCGATTGCATGAGTCCAAAAAAGTATCTTACCCAAAGATATGAAGGTCATAGGCAAGGAGTTCAGTTCAGCTGGTCATATTTACAGGGGTTCAAAACAATCTCTTAATAACAGCTGTGACCATCCTGCATTACAGGAGTGCACACTCTTGGCTAACCTACAGTCTTATACATTCAAACACCAGACAGATCTATCCCTATCTGCAACATCTTCTTAAAATATATAAAAATAGTTCTTATTTTAACCAAGACTATGTAAAATTAGCGATTACAAGTTTCTCATACATATGAATATCTTTTGGTCCTCTACTAATACATCTATCCTTGAGTAATACTGGCATTCCTGCCATTCTCAGACACTTTCTGCACCTGGGTCTTAGTACATTGTATACAGAGATATTATGTATGTATGTATGTATGTATGTATGTATGTATGTATGTATGTATGTATTCTGCCCTCCCCACACAGGCAGGCTCAGAGTGGATTTAGAAGGCTCTTCTAATCTACATGAGGCCATACAACTGTGTTACTCCATTGTTTCATTCTCCTCTCCAAGGTTGTTCTATTCTATTCTGTGGCATGTCTAGTTATGGGGCTGACCTAGCCCTGTTTCTGTGTGCAAAGGAATCTTCTATGACTTTCTTGGTCATATCCAGCAACTGTTCTCCTATAGTTATAGCTAAATCCGTGACAAGTCCCTTCCACCTTACTTGTTTGATGAGAGCTGAAAGCTTTGTATCAAGTTTTCCCCTACAAGATTCAGTCAAAAGACATGGAGAAATCACATCTTTTAAAACAGAAATGCACACACTATTGTAAACTCTATTGTATAGAATACTATCAAACATAATTTCATAGAAAATGGTAGTGTAACTGTGCTGAAGCTAAGCAGGACTGAAATGGAAGGAGGACAAGATAGAAATAATAAAATGAGAGATGTTCTGAAAGTGTTTGGAAGTCTCTGTATGTTGTCCAAGTTACAAACATTTTCTAAAATATTTAGTATTCCTTTAATAAAGCGGAAATCTGGATTGGTTTAACAGTTCTTCTAAAGCCTAAATAAAAGCAGTTAACATTTTAAAATATAAAAGTATCTTTAAAGTCAGTTATATAATCTCTAAAATCCAAACAATATTTTACTTAAAATAAGGAAGGGGTGGGGAGAGGGAACAACAAGAATTAAACACTACATAATAATTATTCCACACTGCTCTTCCTCTTGCTAGACTCACAATGAAGCAGAAGGAAATGATTCTTAGGAGGTCAATATCCTACAGCCTTTCCAGTAATACGCGCTGAAGTGTCAGTTCCACTGCAGAGGTATTTTCCCAGCACAACACAGCAATATTTCATCACTGATATACACAATTCCTCCTTCATCCAGTGCCCTGACTACTATTGTAATTGTTGTGATGCACTCTGCTGTTCAAGCATCAGAGGTATGCCACCAAAGACAAGTTCCTCCATACACAAAGTTTGTGAGCTTTTATGACCTCCGCTTGGAATCCTCCTCCCTCCCATACCTTTAAATAGAGTTTCAAAAACAGTATACCTACGTTCTCACCAGTTATTGAACCTTTGCTTAAATTTTTAAAAGCTTTCCTTAATGCTTATGGGCTTTGCCATAGTGGAAAGCTAGGACTGGAGTGCTTTCAAGCCTCATGAACACTAGGATCTGGGAGACTCAGGTATGAATCCCCAATCTGCCATAGAAGCTTGCTGGGTGGCCTTGGGCCAGGCACACACTCTCAGCCTAACCTACTGCACAGGGCAGTCGTGAGGATAACATGGAGAATGATATAAGCTGTTTGGGGTTCCCGTTAAGAGAGAAAGCTGGCATATAAATGAAGTAAATAAATAAATAAATCCTACAGCTACCCAATAAAAGAAAACAGCAGCAGAAACTCTAAATGTAAAATCCAGGCGGGTAAAGCCAATGGTTTTCTTGTACTATGTGAAGAACCTTCCTTTAGAGGAAAACACTTCCTTCAAAAGCACTGAGTCTTCATAACAGGAAGGGAGAGATCCAAGCCAGGGTTGTAAGCTGTTTACTTAGCCCACAATAAGCGGTTTTCTTATGCCCATTCCACAAAAAAAAAAAAAACTTCTATAATTCAGCGTCGACTGCAGGAACAAAACTATATCAACATAATTTAATGTAACAGTTGAAAACTTCACAAATATATTTGCAACCACTGCACTATTTTTTTTTTTTGCACTGTCCAGCCATCACAAAGGTATCTTCAGCCCAAACTGCCAGGATCAAGGATTTTAAAATGTTAATAAACAAAGCAATTACTCTTTGTTAGTAGGACAGCCTTTAGAATGAACCAAAATACCTTTACCTACTAGCTGCCATTGATCCCTACTCATTGATCAACAGATACCTTCATTAGTTAAGCCACTTAAGACTAGCATTCCTAGTTTTAAAATGCACTAAATAGTCTTGAATATGTGCCTCGAGACAGTGGACAGAAAATTCTGCTTGGAGATTTGGTAGAAAGCAATGATTATACAACTTCCACCTTTGTTCTGTGAGAATGTCTCCCATATTCCTCATATGTCCTTTTGTGTTGCAACTACATCAAAGCTTCACTAAGGTACAACTTTAATTAACTAGGCAATGAGAGATCAAGCAGTTGATCAACTAATATTCTTTAATCAGCAGATATCCCTAAATAAAACCCTTTTACCCAGCCTGCCACACCCACAGTCAGGGTGGGCTTTGCACACCTACTCCCACCCAACACTTACATGCAAGTGGGGAATATCAACCTATTTTTGTAACTAACATCAGGTATTGGAGGAGCAGTTCTTCCACTCTAAACATAATGCTGTTTGGTCTGCTGTTTCTTACTGGGAACGAAAGAAGAGGTTAAAATAGAACAACAGGCACACACCCTTCAAACATAGGGTTGCCAGTTCCAGGTTGTGAAATTCCTGGAGATTTGGGGGATGAAGCCTGGAGAGGGTGGAGTTTGGGGAGAGAAGAGACCTCAGCAGGATATAATGCCATAGACTTCACCCTCCAAAGCAGCCATTTTCTCCAGGGGAACTCACCTTTGTGGCCTGGAGATCAGTTGTAATTCCAGATCTCCAGCTATCACCTGGAGGTTGGCAGCGCTACAGGAACATTATTTCGTGGAGCATCGGGTGCAGTTTGAGCCCAGGCAAAGGAAACAGACGCTTATCGGGCTGCCAATTTGGAGTTCCTATCTTGGCTGTTTTAATGTGGAAATGCTTTAAATACATAATGGCAGTCAAATAGACAGGAAGCCCCGCACCCCAGCTTGGAAGGATGAGGCGAATCGCTTGGAGAAATTGGGAAGCAGGGAGGGTGAAAAGGGTTAGCAGGCGGTGGGGCTGGGAGACAGAGAAGAGGCGCAAGGAAGCCGCGGCAGCCGTGGAAGGAACCAGCAGGAGCGACGGTGACATAAGAGAGGCCGGGCCAAAGGCGGAGGGGAGCCCGAGCCAAAGAGTCGGTCCCAACCAAGAGGTCCCTCTCAGCCCTCGCTGAGGAGAAGCTTACCTCGTCCAGGGGCCCCGGCTCTTCCGCGTCCTGCCCGCTGAGAACCCGCTTCAGCTTGTCCATTCCGCGCAGCCCGGCCACTTGTTGCGCTCCAGGTTCCACCTACCGCGACGCGGCTCTGCCCAGCCGGTGCCGACCAATCGAGCCGCTCTTCGCCTCTCAAGACTACGACTCCCAGCAGTGCCGCTCCCTCGTATCAAGAGCAGCCTACCTAACGCAATGCGCATTGGGAGATGTAGTGAGTGCTGGAGTCGCACCTGCGCGTTGTGTGTCCCGCTCTCTGACTCCGCCGTAAAGGGAAGAGGCGCGTGGCTGATAACAGTGAACCAGAAGATCCATTCCTAGGGTTGCAAATTCCGAGTTGGGAAATGCCTGTAGATGTAGGGTGGAGCCCGGGGCGGGTGTTCAATAGGGACGTGATGCAATACCCTCGAAAACAGCCATTTTCTGGACTTCCGGTTTGGGATTCATGGAGGTCTAACGCAGCTCCACTTGCGGAGCTGACCGGACTGCCGTTTTAACCGGCCGGCGGGGTGAAAATAGCCCGCGGCCGACTGCTCTCAGACCCACCTGGAGGCTGGCAACTCTATGACCATTCCTATTTTTAACGCTTTCCTTTACAGAGTGCTGCGCATTGCTTTCTTAACTACAGTTTGGAGTAAGTCGATTGTTACACCTATTTTTGGACTGAAGTCTTAGGACAGGAAGTGGACGTCAAAAACACATTAGGTTTTGGGTAGCTCTGATTTTAATGAATTGTGTGCATCACTAAAATAACGTTGATTTCGTATTGTTGCTGTGCACAAATCCACAAACTCATTAAGAGTATCACTGTTGTAAATTAAGCCTAATCATACAAATATTACTCAGATTTTTTCTATATCCACATGAACTGTGTGCATAAGGCTGCACTTCATTTAGCCATATGCAAACGATATTCATGAATTGTTTGCATGGTGCAATCATGAAAAATACAGAAAACCTGCCATCTTCTGTCACTTTTTGAAAGTACACATCTAGACACTGCTGCCAATAGCATGTTGGCTTTGATGCACCTGTACAAAATGAACCTTTTCTCCTTACAACTCATCTTAGTGCAAGATTTCTTAAGTATTTCCCATATGATCCAATCCTACAGACCGCCCCCTGAACAAATTAGTCCTTGTCTTAGCTAGGGACTGTTTACAGATTTATACTCTGCTTTTGACTCTCACTGTATAATCCACCTTGAATCTCAGTGAGAAAAGCACACTATAAATAATGTAAATGAATAAAATTCTCCTTACTGGGGACCAAAATACTGCCCTACCCACCTCCATTTTATCCTAACACCTCCATAAAGTACATTAGGTTAAGAGTATGAGTAGCTTAAAGTCATCCTGCAAGCTTCCATGACAGAGTGGGGATTTGGATCTCCCAGATACTAGTCTGACTCCAGCCACTACACAACACTATCCTATGAGCTATAGTCCTATGACCTAACAGAAGGCTTACACAATAATGTATGCATTTCTTTATTGTGCAGCAAGATGAGGGTGTGTGCATGCATAAACACTCAAGTGCAACAAAACGCTAAAGAATTATACTGTCTTTAACATTCCCAATTTAATCCATTTGAGGAAAATATTCTGTTCCAGTGAAGAAAATCAGACTTGAAAGAAAAATGTGGCATACATTTTTTATTTAGTGACAGATGCTCAGCAGTATAAAGCATCACAAGGTGGACTAGAGAGCAGTAAGAAAGGCCTTTTCAATGCACAGATTAGGGTACAATCTCCAAATACTGCTCGTGACCAGCTTCTCCAAGAACTGAATGGGCAATACAACTTTCATTTTATTGTATTTTATGCTAGGAGTTTATAGATAATATCCAGTTGCCATTGGAACTTAATTGGACACCAGAACAAGTTCCAGAGAGAGACACAAGAGAGAATGAAATCTCCTGTCTATCATACAATATGCACAATAATTAAGGACCTAGGATTCCTATTCTCTTCCATTTTTGCCATGTTATATATCAATATGTATGCCAACTGAAGCTGACAAGTGGATATTTTATCTCTATGATTGCACAGAAACCAAGAGTCCATACAATACACAGTAATCCATCCTCTCCCCAATCATCCTGATGTTGGCATTGCTGCATCTTTCTTTCCACCTGATTGTGCTACAACCAAACAGTATGATGGTGTTGGATCAAGAGATGCAGGCAAGGAAGGCACCAGTTCCAATGTTTGTTAACTACAAAACTCCTCCACCTAATTTTGACTTAAAAGTTAGGCTACCACTAGATATAAGGATAGCATAGGATTAATTCCCCCCCCCCATATTCATGAGAATTGCTTACTTTTGCGCCAGTCTTTTTCTCACTGAGCATGTATCCTTTTTGCAGAAATTAACTATGCCTAATTCATCCTCTCTGCAGTCAGGCAACAGACCATTAGTGTTGTTCTATTTTGGCATATTATCATGAATGAGAACAGAAGAACAGTTGTGACTAGAAAATACAAAGTATGAAGGGCTCCCAAGGTATATGGTTTCAGTCTGACCATCTAAATTTTCCCTTAATAAATATTGCTGTCAATACATTTAAAATTTTACTTTAAAGCAAGAGATGTCACTAAATTAATGACTGATTTGCAAGCGAACCTCCTATCCTTGCTGCTTTAAGGTAAGCTATGATTAATGCACTGCAATCATGTCTTCCCAGAATCAAGTCTTGCAGGGTTTAAGTATACACAGAATCAGATGGCACAGATTATTTCAGTCTTCTGAATATTGCAAATTGAATTAGGGAAATACTTCTGTGATCTAGCATAGTTTTAAATTTTGGAGGGCAGCTCAGACAATGGAGGGAGGAGGTTAAGCCTACCCCTCAGACTGTTTTCTCAATGCACATCCCCACTGCATGCATGCATATGGACAAATACACACACACACACCCTAAAGCTTTTGTTTGCCTTGCAGTGGAAAACAGTATGGTATCTTCTCCTACAGGAGCAAGCGACAGCTGAGCTGGGAGGAAAATGAACTTGCATTGGGAAAGCTGCAAGTGGCAAGGCAACAGTTAACCCTCCTCCCAGTGATTAGATGCTGATCCAGATGGTGCCAAGCTGCTTTTTAAAAACCATGGGAGACCTGCTCATGGATTTTCTGGCACCTCATCTAGCTGAGTTCTCAGTTGCACAAGAAAAAAATAGCCTGTTTCTTAGCCTCTTCCTTACTCAACTATCATAATGGCAGAACAGATGACCATTGCCATAAACAAATAACTTCAACCTGAATTCTGCTTTTTCCACAAGTGCCATGATCTTAAATTATTTTCTAGACACACACACCCCACATGGGGGAGAGAAAAATTACTGCACACTTGTGAAAAAGTAAAATATAAATAAGAGAAGTGCTTAGTCTGCTATATGCAGCAATGAATGAGAACCAAGCAGAAGGTGTTTGTTAACCTTCTTGCAAGCTGACTTATTGGAAGAGCATAGAAAGAAGAGCAGGAGAAGCAAAGTCAAGAGTGGAGGGTTCATAGGCTATGCTCATTTGAATACATCTAATGTTGGAACACAATTACACAACCATCGCAATCATATTAGGATGTGTTTAGGTTAAACTTTATAATGCAGGCCCAACATGCTTGCCTATATAGATGAGATGAAGTCAATTACCAACATTAAAGTCCTTTATGAAAAGGAACAGATGAATTTACCTATTCTAACACTGTAAACAATATAAACTCCTGGATTTTAGAGGAAATCAGAGGAAATATTTTAGACTTATCAGGAATGTGTTATAGTGCAATCCACTTAAATGAGCAATATCCTATCAATATCTAGCCCACTTCAAAACCACAGAGTCAATACTGGCAGAAAACAGACAGTATAGGATCCAAATGTGAACCAATACTTGCCACATTTATGCAACCTTGTTGTGTTCCTAGTTTTGTGAACATTTCTTCTTGAGAGCATCAAACAGCATCTCTCACACCTTTCTTATTTAAAAAGCTAGATCTCAAGCAACTGATGAAGAAATGCCATCCAATATAATAAAGGTTCACACTAGGCATTAGTGATTCCTCAGAAAGCTTGTCCTCAAGAGGATAATGTGCACATTGTAAAATAGGATCCTTCTATAACAAAAGACTGTGTTAAAACAAAGTTCTTAAGAGCTGACTGAACTCATGAATGGCTCATTTTAAAAGGCCTCCAAACCTTCCTGAAATCCAGCATGCTTAACTGCTCCTTATTTGAGGGTTTACTTTCCAATTTCAGATAAACCGGCTGTGAACTGGTGCTATTAGATCCATTACTTTGAAACAGACAATGAAAACACTGAAAATGTCAGCATTGCAGTTTTTTTCCCTCCCCAGGGCTACAGAAATATTTGTCACACATACAAATAGATTCTGATCCAGCAAGTAGTGGCATCTTCAATGATAATGGCCAGGAGGCTATAAAATCTCCAGAAGAAAGTCAGTTTCAAGTCCAAACAATTTAGATTCCACTTAAGTGTGTTCTGGTGGTGCTGCCGATTCAGTATTCAAATTTTCTGGAAATTCCAGCTTCTCACACACTGTCTCCTTCACAGGTAAATACTGAGCAATCTCATTAGGATCCGTGAACAAGGCTTGAGAAACATGCTTAAAAACAAAAAGAGCAAAAATTATGCCAAGCCCATCAAAGAAAAAAACAATAAAAACATACAATCTAGAGTGGGGAAGAGTTTGACAGTATGTAGAAAGCTAACCCTCACACACTATTTTGTGATTGTCTGATCTTAAATTGATTAACAGGTTTTATTTATTTATTATTTCGATTTATAAACCGCCCATCCTCAGGGGCTCTGGGTGGTAAACAGCAGTTAAAATCAATAAAAACAAGAAAACAATAATTCTAAAATCAACACACAATAAGCAATAATAAAATAAATTAACCAAGTACATTAAAGTGCAATGATGGGGAGAACCCCCCACCCCAAAAGGTGGGAGGCTGACATGGCACCACCCCCTTCAACCACCAAACGCCTGGCAGAACAGCTGTCTTACAGGCGCAGCAGAATGATAATATGTCCCGCTGGGCCCAAGTCTCCATTGACAGAGCATTCCACCAGGCTGGGGCCAGGTCTGAAAAGGCCCTGGCCCTGGTTGAAGCGAGGCGGGCTTCCTTAGGGTTGGGGACCACCAGTAAACATTTATCCGCTGATCGAAGTGGTCTCCGGGGAACATATAGGGAGAGGTGGTCCCAAAGATATGCTGGTCCCAACCCGCAGGCAAAAATGAATTGAGGGCTGGCCACTGTGAGTCTTTTTCTTAATTAATGTATTTACTACAAAATGATTATTGAAATATATTATTGAAACACTGAAATAGGATCTTGTTCATGTTAATTTTCGGAGGGGGGGGCGCTCAGTAAATGCTGACAGAAAGTAGCATTTGTCAGAGCCTCTGCAGAATGTAATTTTTTACAGGAATTTGCCCAATTGGACACAGAAAAAAAATCATGTTTAAAATGTTAATACCATTAAACCTGATACTTTGCTTTCCCTCGACGTGTATTCCCGCAACATGTAGCATTTGTCAGCCTAGTGAAAAAGAAAAGAGTTGAAATGTAGTTGCGTGGTCATGTAACGTTCTTCATACATTGCCCGTTTAAATAATTAATGTAAAATTGAAACAAGTTTGTCAGTGCAATGATGAGATTAAGACCGGAGGGAATTATTTTTCTCATGTTAGCAAGTTCAGTTTAGTATAAGTGGTCATCTGAAGCATCACATGAACGAAGACCCTAAACACCTGTTCCAATAAAGATAGTGAACTAGTTATATCATACAGCCCTAAATTTACTAACAAGCAATGACTTGATATCATGTTCCTCCCACCCTTCTTGAGGAAGTATTATTGAATATATGGGTTTAAGGACTATCTTGAATCTGGCATGGCCAAATACGAATAATATTTACATAGGATGTTCAGAGATTGTACACAGGCTGGGCAGCACTATGTTCAACAGATACTTGGATGAATGTTAAGGTATTTCCACTGGTAGGATGTGCCATACGTTAAAAAGTACTGATAGCTACACCACAACTCCTTCTCAGCATAGTTTCATGGGGGCAAAGACAACAAGAAACCTTCCATTATCCTAGGAAGGGCCACCTGACTGATAAATAAAGAAATAATTAGCAGTTGCCTTGCCTATCATGAAATTACCTTACCAAAGCAACAAACAAAGAACAATACATACTATGGCAGCTCAGGTCTCAATGCTTATTTCACCGAGGGGGAAAAAATATGGCTAGTAAAACTTCCTCACCTCATGGTAGAGCCTTGTGTCATTCATCCTGATAAGCACACCATCAACTCGCAGGAAAAACCTCAGCAGCACAAAGAAGCTTGAAGGCATCACCCTCTACGAAAGACAGTAAAATAGATTTTTGCATCTGCAACATTTTGCTTAATAAGTATTTACCTAGTTCAGAAGAACAGTAAACATTTTATAACTAGCATTAGTTATTTTGTGACAATTTCTGAAACTTTACAGAAGCTGTTCTATTTCTTGTAGGTACTAACATGGACATGTGCAGGCAAACAAAAAAATTTTATGGGCAGGTGAGCAGGGGACTTGTTTATAAAGATGTTTCAGTACTAAATATCTTAATTGAATACCCTCTTGTCAATATCCATTTTCTTGATTCAGAGCACAGTCTTATGCATACTTACACTGGGAATAAGTCTTACTGAACTCCACTGGAATTATATCTGAGAACTGTGCTATTATCCCCCTTCCTGTTTGTATTATCCTAAAAGATCATAATTTTAGTTCTTTTCACAAATCTTCAGAAGCCAAATCTTTGCTTCTCCAATGTCTTACAGAAAGGACAACCAGGGCTTTACAGCTTCAGTGTAACCTCTACATTTCTGTCAAGCCTCAGGCTTCTCTGTAAATCAAACCAAAGGGAAAAAAGAAGCAGCAGCTAGGCATTTTAAAGGGCTATTGTTAAAGTAATGTTTCCAAAGAATTAATTCCCCTGAATTACTTTAACTGAGGAAAAGCTGAAAAAATATGGGCACTGAATCTCACCCCCGCCTTCAGATGAGCTCTAAAAACATTTTCAACAGCAAAAAAATGCAAAAGTAACCAAACTTACTATTTTGACACTGAGGCTTGAGACTCCATGATCATGAAGTTCATCTTCAAACAATAGCACTTCTTCAAAGAACATAATCTGTTCCCTGGCTTTTAGTTTCTCTGTGTCTATATGTTCTGTTGTGGCAGAAACCTGGGGGGGGGGGGGGAGCAAAAAAATTATGAATGTCCATGAAGCTGGCTTATCCTGAATCATCAGGGTCTGAATTGTCTACTCTGAGAAGCGACAGCTCTCCAAGGTCACAGGTAGAGGTCTTTCATGTCACTTACAAACTAATTCATCTCACTGGAAATGCAAGGGATTAAACCTTGGACGTTCTGCATGCCAAGCAGATGCTCTGCCACTAACCTACAGCCCCTCCACTATAAACAGTTGCTAAAAAGCACATTCATATTTGCAAGGTACTGAACAATAAAAATAAGAACTCAAAATTTACATTTAGCTTTAATATATCACCCAACAGTGTTCCTTTATAGTCTGTTGTATAAGTCCAGTCGTACGGCTTAACAACGTCCTTTGTGTGTTCGGGCTCAGATCTGAAGGACAACAAGAGAAAACTTTGTAGCAGAATGAGATTAAGGCAACAGACGTAGATCTATAGAGTTCACAGCTGTTCAGCATACAAGGTTCTCCCTTCCATATTTTATTTGCACAACAAACCTGTGAGGTAGCCTTGGCTCAGTGTGGGAGATTGGGCTAATGTTACCCTTTATGACAGTTAGCATTTGAATCTAGATTTTCCAAATATGCATTAATCACTACACCACATAAGATAACTGCAGTCTTTATAAAGGCAATCTTTGCTGTAAAAAACATGTAAAGTGGTACTGTGTGTCTAAATACCAATCATATTTTGTTATTACCTGCTTTCTTGCCACTCTTCTGCACAGGCAACTTTAACCATGCCTTGAGAGTTATTTACACATCTTAAAGCATCAGCTGCATTGAACTCAATTCCAAAGTGAGATTCATGCTGAATTCTTAAGACATTGTCTCCAAACATCATTTCTGGGACACAAGGCATGTGGAGTTCTTCAGCTAGTCTGAAAGGCAACAAAGAGATTACAGCAAAAAATATACCCCCCCCCCATTTTTATAGCCTTCCTTTCTTGCAGGAACTATTTCTCATTGATCTCTACATGATTTAACTTAAACTAAAGTATCTTTCATTTCACAGAATGTTCCAATATTTTCAATATTTAACAGGGAGTCGGTTACATTTAGTTAAGATAAAATTAGCAGTAGGAGGATGCCCTCCCAGATATATACCTCTTTCACATAATCATTTTCCTATGCAGAAAATAAGTGCACGTGGAACGCAATATTAAACTAGAATGCAAATCCCATGCACACTGGGAATTCAAAGCTGATCACATTGAGAAACATGCATAGAAAGCTACAAGTTACAGTTTACACAGCAGCTTCCCAGAAACCTGGCAGCATGTGAAGCCATCCTAAAAAGGCAAGAGGAAACACACCTTAACGTCATACACCAAATGGCTAACTGAGAAGAACAGGTGAATTATTTATTTTGCAATAAACTGTAGCACATACGCTCAGTTATTATGAAGACCTGCCAATATAAAACCTTCAAAACTATTTTGCATTGAAAATATGGTTAGGGTTAGGTATTCTTTACTAGTATGGTTGCCTGCTCTGGCTTAGAAAATTCCTGGAGACTCTCAGATGGAATCTGGGGAGAGTGCAATTTGGGGAATGGTTGAGATCTCATTGGGGTACAATGCCATAGAGACCACTCTCCAAAGAAGCCATTTCCTCCAGGGGAACTGATCTCTGTCATCTTGAGATCAGCTGTAATTCTAGGAGATCTCCAGATCCCACCTGGGGTGGGGGGGACAGACTGGTGTGTAAAAATCACTGCAAGCGTTTTTTGTCTGCAACACAAATTTCTGCAGATTTGGGACTCTGGGATTAAAAGCAAACGAAAAATGAGAACCAGCTGTTCGATGCAGAGGAGAGTACCAGCTGTAAAGGACATTTTCTTCGCAGCCGCAGATCAAGAACCAGACTCACGAGATGATAAAACCACCGACTACCGGAGAATGGCTCCTTCTACCCAAGGGCCCCTGAGAGAGGAAGGCTCCAAAAGCTCTTAGGGGCAATGGGTACCAGCACAGGACACGGACAGCCCAAGCTCGGCTCCATTAAGAGGGGCGTTTTCCCCTCTCACCTCTCGGCCTCTGCCGACTTCATGATGTGGGTCCGAGCAGCGGTGAGCTTCCACGGCCCGAAAGTGAAATCCCTCCGGCTGCTTTTGAAGACGGGCATCATGGTGGCAACGGCAAAGACCGAGCAGCATACAGCTCTGTACAGGGGACAAAAACGGTCCCTCAAGGCGGCGATACCCGACGGTCCTAGTTAAAACAGGAACAACCACCACAGGAAGAACAAATAAAAATCTCCTTCCATGTCCGGGTTCATCGCCAACCTGAAGACATCGGGCTCTAGTCTCTATGGTTGTTGAATGACAGTTCCGGTTCTTGATTGCAATGGGTGGATTCTTACGTCAAGATCGTCATCACGTCCCGTCACGTCTCTGCCCACTTACCCCGTCTATGAGTTTATTTCAAGGACTGGCTACCTCTGCGTTGGAACTCTTTTGCTTCGTGGGTTGCCGTCTGACTTCTACGCGTGGTCGACCCTGCGTCGCTTCTGGTCTTTAGCTCAGGCTAGCCTGGACTATTCAGGCAGCTAAATTCCTACTTGCATTCGACGCGAATGGTGGGAACACAACGTAAAAGCTCAAGTAAAGCAAACAGAGTGCTTTGAAATGATTATATGCTGCGCCCCCCCCCCTTCTAAGTATGCAAGACACAGATTCAGTAGAGGCATGAAGCAATGCTTCGCCTGCTGAATGGTTTCTTTCTTTGACACGTTTATACCTCACTTTTCGGTCAGATGAGCTCTCAAAGCAGCTTATAATGGTTCGAAGTACGAAGCAAGGCGAAATACAAGTATTAAAACATAACAGTTTAAAGTTGCTGAAATGCCCTGTTCTAGTGAGATCGTGCCCCCCATAAAAGAAGCTTCATAAAATACTACAGAATCTGTTCCGACCAGGAAAATCACTGACCATGCAGTTCTAAATAGGATTAACACTTCTGAGTCTACTGAAATCAATGGCTTAGAAACAAACCCAAAAAATTGGGAAATATGAGGGAGAACGGAGTACTGGCAGGGAAAACACCTCCATTTATTTTTGTTTCGTTTATTGCTTCTTGGAATAAGTGAAATGCTTTTAAAGATTTTTCTTAAAATGCATTGCATGAAAATTTTTATAAAGACAACCTACAATATTAGATAATGATTCCTATGAATACGGTAGACATGTTTTCAAGGGCTAGGATTTGGGAAACTGCAGAAGCTTGCTGGGTGACCTTGCATTAGTCACTCCTCTCAACATAACCTACCTCACAGGATTGTTGTTAGGATAAAATGAAGGTGAGGAGAACAATACTGTAAACCACTTGGGCTCCCCGTTGAGGAGAATGAGGGATATAGACATCTAAATAAACAAATATGCTATAATCTGTTTGATGATGATACACTATTCAAGAGTTTAGTGTTTTGTATAAAACTTAACATGATACCCAAATATGCTGCTAGTACCATTGTGACTATGAGATTTTCTGTTGAAATAATATACTTTCTTTACTACAAAATATGTTTTCTAATTTCATCTCCTTTCCTTCACCTCTCAAATGGCAGAAATTAAGATGCTTATGCAAAGGCAGAACAGAGTGCAACAGTCTGCAGCTCTCCCAGTCAAGTACTGGGCATATTAGCACATTTTATTACAGAAAACTAAGACTGCAATCCTAAGATACTGCCCTGGAAGTAAGCGCCACCAAACATGATTCTGAGCAGAGCTGTTTAGGGTTGTGTACAGCATTTATACTTTAAACTCTCATAAATATGACAATGACTACAATTTGATATACTAACAGTGCAATCCTATGGAGAGTTACTCCAGTCTAAGCACATTGACTTCAATGGGCTTAGACTGGAGTAACTCTCCATAGGATTGCGCTGTTTGTTATATATTACTTTATGTTGTTAAAGATGCAAAATAAGTTTGGGTTTGATAGGAAAGTAAGCATTGCCTATACTTCAGTTTTTCCCATTGTTTCATTCCCCTCCCCCAAGATAATAACACTTTTTTATGGCTTCAAAATTTCCAGAAATGTTACATCTCTAACTATCCCAGATGTCTGTGTATAGTTGGACCCTCTGGTATCCCCACACAATGATACAGTCTTCCCTCCCAGGAGAGTTCTCCTACAAAACTAACCTGGCCAACAAGGATGTAGAGACCGGTAGCTGTTAAGTCCTGTCTGAATAGTGAGAATCTGAAATCAATAATTGATACAGAAAAAGGAGGGGGGAGTGTTCCAGATGTTAACCCTCCATTCTCACCCTCACATTTCAACTGCTGCTTCCTTTTAACAGCATCTAGTTTTTAAATGGCCCTGAAGCAAAGGCCATGCCCTCTTCCCAAAAAGTAGAGAAGAAAGCTATATGAAGGTTTTAAAACATGGGGGTTCCTAATTTTATGTGACAGACAGAAAATCAGCAGGTAAAACTTTTCCCCAACCACAAATTTATGCCAAGAAACTACAGAGTATACCAAGAAGCTCAGAGCTGATGCAGAAGTTAACAGTGCCTTGACACTATTAAGTGGTCCAAATATATCAGCATCAAGAATATTTCAGGCCACTGTCCATAGGAAAAACTGGTCTCCCTCCTAATCCCAGAGAGCCCTGGCCTACCTGCTTCCTTACTATAGAAGAGTCACCTGAGAAACTGGTTTATTCTCCTAAACTCAGTAGAGGGGAGCAATCCTTAAGTTACATGCTGAAAGCACATCTTATTCAAAAGCCCCTCCAGTCACCCATCTCACCCTTAGAAGATAAAGAGACAACCACTTTAAGTGGATAAGCTTAATGAGTTTCTCCCATGGGTGGATGTTGCATCAACCAGGGAACCTTTGGTAAACTGAGAGCCAAACTACAAGTGATGCCTGACACTAGTTGGACACTTGTCAGCTTCTCTCAAGTTTTTATGGGAAATGTAGGCGTCCTGGTCTTGCAGCTTGGCTCTCCAACTGCTGTCCAATGGACTTTTCAACTGTCACTTGTCCAACATTCTGCCAAGCTGCCTACATTTCCCATCAAAACTTGAGGGAAGCCGACAAGTGTCAGGCGTCACTTGTCGTTTGGCTCTGAAAGAACAAATGACTAATGAATATCCAAGACTAGGCTGGTCTTCATCCTAACTGCATTTGGGCTGTATGCGTTTTTCTCTATACTTGTCTATATGGCATGTCTGCTCAATGAAAACATTCCAGGCATCTGATTAACTAGGGTCTATTCCACAAACACTTGGACCATGACAAATCGGTTCATCTTTAAACTACCACAAGATTCCTTTCTATTTTCTGTGGTATCACCACAATGGATACCAATAACACAAAGCTGTACTGCAGCTTCCCTCTGAAGCCCTTATACTTCTCCCCAGAATTGCATTAGAATTCTTCAAGGAGCTCTCCTTGGGTGACTTGTCACTAAAAGCAGTTAGCTTACCTACCATCCTTCTTTTATATAAGAATAACATTAATGGAAATATAAAAGGCACGTAAGATTTGGCTTAGACTACCAAAATAGGGAGCTCAATGGGAATTTAATCTATAGTCAAATTCAGAACTAGTGCTCCAGCAGCATTGCTTCTTTCTTAGTCAGTTGCCCCATCCATCCCTCCCTCCCTCCCTCCCTCCCTCCATCTTCTTCACCTCCAGTGTGCAAAATCAAAAAAACATCAGCCTTAATGATCAAAAGAACTGTAAAGTCTTGCAGATGTTTTAAAATCATCAGATCAATTTGCCCTCTTCCTGCAGAAAATCTGGATCAGACAGAAGGGAAACGTTGACTGTTGTGACTACATTGCAAGTCTTGTTTTTTCTTTCATTTCTCCTATGCTGCAATTTAATATAAAAGAACTCCTGTCTCAGAGTCTTTTTCCTTTTTGTCTCTCCCAGTGCTTGGGAAAGGAGTTTGATGGTGAACGGCGTGCAAGAAAGAAAACGGTAAGGAATGATGAAGAAACTCCTTTAGCCACACAGTAGAAACTGGCAAGATTTGGGTCAGCACCTTAAAGACCAACTAGATTTCCATGGTCAAAAGAGTCAAAACTCCCTTCCTCAGATACATGGAGTGGGGAAAGGAATACTATACAGACAAGTTAGATGGTAGCCCTGTGGGTCTGCGGTAGAACAACAGGATTTGAGTCCAGTGGCCCTGAGAGACCAACAGGATTTTCAGAGTGTAAGGACTGGAAAGCTTACACTCTAAAAATCTTGTTGGTCTCACAGGGACCAATGGACTCAAACCCTAGTATACATAGACAATTTTGCGTTGGCGGTGAACTAGACCGATGGGCAACCGCCTTTTACAAAACTTTTTTCTATCCCAGCCCTGAATGGGGAGGGGGCCAAAGTGGGAGCAGAGACAAAGGAGCAGGGGAGGGGGAAGGACGGGGAGGAGAAAGGGGAGGAGTGAAGGGGGACGGGGGGGGGCTCTCGAGGAGGAGGAGACGGCGGAGGGATGGGCTGGACTAGATGGGGGGATGGAAGGGGAAGGAGGGGGCGCGGGCGGCTTTTCTGGGACTCTGCGGGCGGCGGCTGTGGGGGGTCTGGGGCGCCGTAACGTGAAATCGCCCCCGCCCCGTAGCCCACCCCGCTAACAGAGGCAGCGGAGAGAGAAGGAGGGCGCTTCCTCGGACGGTGAGCGAGGCCCCCCGGGGGAGAAAAGCGGGGCTCCTTCCGGAGAGGAGCGCCCGGGAGTGCCCATTGTGGAAGGGAGGAGCGCGGAGGGGGCGGGCGGAGTCTTTGGGGGGCGCCCTCCCGCCCTGGCCGGGCGCCGCGGGCCTCTCCTCGCAGCCGGCTTTGTTCCCTGAAAGGACGGGGCTGGCGAGCCGGGCGAGGGTGGCACCCGGTGGACTCGGCAAGCGGGAGAGGCGCGCCCCGCCCTGCTCCATGCCTCGATGGGTGGCCTCGGGAGAGCGCAGCCGGGCGGGAAGAGAAGAGCCGGGCCAGGGCTCGCGCGCATCTCCCAAGTCCCGGGCGCGGGAGAAACCGACGGCGTGCGGGCTTCGGTAACCGGCGGGTCAGGCGCCAAGACGGCTGGGACTCAGCCACGGGCGGTGTCGGGAGCCTTCCGAGACTAGTCCGTGGGAGGCCTAACTCTGCCCGGTGTTGCCCTGGAATTGTGCAAACTGCCCCTGCCTGTTTCTGAGCTGCAGTTCCCGAAGGTGCCAAAGACATCAGATAGCGGCGTGCTTAGGCTTAGGCTGGAAGACTTACTCCAGCCTAAGGAATATTCCTCCAATTTAAGCGGCTCTTGGAGGAAGTCTTCAGACTTTGCCCAGTAGAGATGGAGGATAGCAGGCACGGTCCTAACCTCTGAAAGTGAGCAAACAGACCTGCACATGGCCAGGGGCTTCTCTGATGGGAAGTGCATTGTGAGTCGTGGTAGAGTTTCCTCCACCGTGTGCAGGCAGCATTCCTCAACTTACTCCGTGCATGTAACACACATCAGAAACTACTGCAGAGGAAATATTGTGTTTACACTTTCCTTCTCAGGTACCCAGCATGTCCTGGCTGCTCCAGCTCCCTATGCTCTTACCATGAGCATCAACTCCTCCCTCGGAAATGAGAAGGCCTTGAGGAACCAAACCTTGCTGGAAGATGGGGCAGGCAGAATTACAGAGTCCATCGCTATTGTTGTCATAGCTATCTTCATCTGTTTAGGAAACCTGGTGATTGTACTCACTCTCTACAAGAAGTCCTACCTCCTCACACTGAGCAACAAGTTTGTGTTCAGCCTGACTCTCTCAAACTTCCTTCTTTCCGTGCTGGTGCTTCCTTTCGTTGTCACCAGCTCCATCCGAAGGGAATGGATCTTTGGCGTTGTTTGGTGCAACTTCTCTGCCCTGCTCTACATGCTAATCAGTTCTGCCAGCATGCTCACTCTTGGGCTCATTGCTATAGATCGGTATGCTATTCTTCCAGTATGTCTGATAATGGTAGTGGAGGAAAGTGTCATCAAGTCTTAGCTGACTTGTGGCAACCACTGCTAGGGGTTTTAAGGCAAGAGACTTACACTGCCTGCCTCTGCAACCCTGGTCTTCTTTGAAGGTCTCCCCATCCAATTACTAATGAAGGCCAACCCTGCTTAGCTTCCAGGATCTAAGAGACTGGGCTTGTCTGAGCTATCCAGGTCATAGTGTAATAATGGTGAGCAACAAAAAATCAGAATGTATTGGAGTTAAGTGTTCAGAAACATGCTGTTCATCACATAATACAGCATGGCCATGTTCTGAAGCTGAGGAACATGCGAGTATTTATTTTCATCAATACAGAACAAATGAGGGTCTAGCAGATATTTTCCTCTATAGGGACTAAGGTACCAAACTGATAATATGCAGTTAGCAGATATAGTATTATTCACAACATAATTTTTTTCATCTTAAGATCTCATTAACTTGGAAACTATGTTCTGAGCTCTTTCTCAAATCCCCTTAGCTGTCTGGAAGACCCAACAACAGCCTCATTCTTTCAACCACTCTATTCTTGCATTCTGAGACAACGCGAACATCTGGGACTGAGTGTGCAGTTTCAGCACTTTTAACACCCATTGTGCAGATATGCTGGGTAGTTTGTGCTAACATCCCCTGTAAACAATTCCTGCACCGATGTGGGTTGCGTAGCCCATGGACTTTCTCTCAGTATGAATACTTTTCACTACTTCAGTGAAAAGATATGTCTCCCCAGGACTCTTTATCAATCTAGTTATCCTGCAGAGCTTCCACGAGCAGCAAAGGTGACTTAATCATAAAGCACTGTAAATGTCTCCAGTTCACTTGGCCAAACTGTATTCCAAGTGCATGTAATGTATGATTCTATATGACAGAAACATTAGTACTTGGGCATGGTACAATCTTGTAAGATGGTATCCTTCTACACACACACATGCACACACACACAATCCCATCCCATCATACCTCATTTGTCATAAAAGAAAGGTTTCTGTTTTATTTCTGAATTGACAGACCATATCTATTTATGGGCTCGGCCCACTCCAACCTCCTAGGAACCTGATTCCATATGCTTCAATAACCTTTTTTTTGACAAATGTAAAGTTCAGATGAATGACAAGAAATACTTTTCATACTTTCCAAAAGACACAGTAAAACAGGCAAGGCTGTAAAATGTTGTGTAACAAGAAGAATCATTAATAATATTGGACTGCATCATTGTACGCCAAATTAGTGTGATGGCCAAGCAAACGCAGGAATGTGACATTACATTTCAGCTAATGTTCCCTTTCCTCCCTTGCTATAGATTTGTTACAACGTTCCTTTTTATTGATACTATGAAAATGTTCCCATCTGAAACTTATTACAGTGTATTTCAAGGTTCACATTCATGTAATATCACAGACATAAACTGATGGTCTGATATAGGGTAATTATAAACTACATCATCATTATAAATTCATAAGATGATCCCTGGCAATTACTGATCTTTTACTTCCCAGGGGTATAGTAAAGTCACTCATTTTGCTGACCAGTGGTGGGATAACTTTGAAATCAAGCCAGGCAGAGCTGACATTCAATAGATAAACTCATTTATCTCCTTTCTGCATTTTTCGATATTGCAAAAACCCACTTTTTGTATTTTTCCAGATACTATGCTGTCTTGTACCCAATGATCTACCCAATGAAGATTACGGGTAACAGAGCTGTTGTTGCCCTTGTGTACGTGTGGCTACATTCTCTCATTGGATGCCTGCCTCCCCTCTTTGGCTGGTCTTCCCTGGAATTTGATCAGTTCAAATGGATGTGTGTGGCTGCATGGCATAAGGAGGCTGGTTATACTGCCTTTTGGCAGATCTGGTGTGCTTTGTTGCCCTTCTTAGTCATGATGATTTGCTATGGATTCATTTTCCGTGTGGCCAGGATTAAGGCACGGAAGATTCATTGCGGGAGTGTGGTCATTACTGAGGAGGATGCCCAAAGGAATGGGAGAAAGAACTCTAGTACTTCAACTTCCTCCTCGGGCAGTCGAAGGAACGCTTTTCAAGGAGTGGTGTATTCTGCCAACCAATGCAAAGCTTTGATAACTATCTTGGTTGTGATTGGTGCTTTTGTGATCACTTGGGGGCCTTACATGGTGGTAATTACATCTGAGGCACTTTGGGGGAAAAACAGCATCTCCCCTGCTTTGGAAACATTAGCCACGTGGCTGTCTTTCACTAGTGCTATATGTCATCCTCTAATTTATGGACTCTGGAATAAAACTGTTCGCAAAGAATTGCTGGGAATGTGCTTTGGAGACCGGTACTACAGAGAATCGTTTGTTCAACGGCAGAGGACATCCAGGTTATTTAGTATTTCTAATAGGATCACAGGTAACAAATTATACTTATCAAAGTATTATGCAAAAAGCTATCTATGATTATTTCCAAAAGGATTGTTTTGTGGATGTTTACAGGAAAACATTCATACCTCTTTACATAATGAAAAGAAAATGTAAGAATTTCCCTGCCTTGGAGAAAATATTCCTGCCATCATAAGTATAATTCCTATGTAAGAATAATTATATAAGCATAAGAATACATTTTTCTGGTGCTTTCATTCATTGCCAGCTACCTTCAGCACAGATGTTGTTGGTCCACTGGTAGATAAATTAATCGGACTGTAAGTAAAGGCTTCTGACAATGCTTTTGTTAAGATCATCTTGCCTAGGCATACATTGTTAATACTGAAACTCTTTTGCAGACTTGGGGCTTTCCCCACATCTCACAGCCCTCATGTCTGGTGAACGTCCTTTAGGACACAGCAGCAGCACTGGAGATACAGGGTTCAGCTGCTCTCAGGATTCAGGTAACTCTTTCTTACTATGTCACTGACATTCTGCATATAGGTTGTGAGAAGTCTCCAGCTACCCAGCATTTTCTGTTTCTTGCAAGGTGAACTTAAAGTTCCTGTGAAGAACTGTGTGAAGCTGAAGAGTTTGCTTTTGCTGTCAGATCCTTATTCATTTCAACGGCACTCTTTGTGCCAGAGTGTTTAAAAGCTTTTGTATGTGCTACTATTTACACAGAGTGCCTTCTTGCCTGCTTCAGAGTTTTTGAATTTAAGATACCTGAATCCTAGTGGGAATATGAGGAACTTGATGAGTGCTGCAGATATTGCAAGGAAGCAAACACCCACTACATACATCTGAGGAAGTGGCCTTTAGAGTCCACAGAAGTTTATGCTAGAATAAAAGTTGATTAGTCTTTAAGGTGTCACAAGGCTTCTGGTTGTGTTTTGTTTTTTGCAACAGATAAACGCAGCTACTCCTATGAGAAATTATAATTGTCTCCCTCTCACACACAGTAGCACAAACCTAGCAGCAAATACAGCCAGAGAGACTTGAAGAGATCCTAACTAACGGGCACAGGAATACTGAAAGTTTCAGGTGGTGTTGATCTGTAGTAGAGGAGCAAGATTTGAGTCCAGTAGCACCTTAAAGACCAATGAAATTTTCCAGAGTCAAGAGTCACGCTCTCTTCATCAGATACACAGAAGAACGGAAATCAAGAGTTTGTGGAGATATTACACAAATGGCAGATTACATATGCCATTTAATCTGGAGTCTAGCCTAATTTTATTTCCATGTAAACATATTTAAGAGCCATTTAGCTAAATAAGAAATTTCCTTATACATAAGCTTTGGGTTTCAATTAGAGTTTCATTGTTTAGCTAATGTGGTATATTGGTTAGAGAAGCAAGTCTGGTTCTCTAGGAATGGGAGAGCCAGGTTCAAATCCCTAGACAGTCACTCTCAGCCTAACCTACCTCACAGGGTTGTTGTGAGGATAAAATGGAGGAGAGGAGAATGATGTCAGCCATGTGAGTCCCTATTGGGGAGATAGGCTGGATATAAATAAGGTAAAGAAATACCGTATTTCATCATTGAATAAGTAGATATTATTGGAACTGCATCTAGAGCTGCAATCTAACATATACTAACTTGAACAAGATGGGACTTGCTTCTAATTTAATATGCATAGAATCAGGTTGCATTCCAATACACATTTACATGACAGTAAGTCTCAGTGAACAACAAGATTTACTTTAAGGTAAATATATATAGAATCAGGCTATTTGTGGCTTTGAGAGTTACTCTGTAAGAGGAGAATTGCACCACAACTTTATTCGTTTACAGCTTATGGAGCCTTGGCATAGCATATGACATGGATCTAAGCATCAGGTGACCCCCCCCCCCCCCCCGGCCAACTAATGACCACCCTCCTCGCCCCAGCCCACCTGCTAAGGAGGGGACCATGTGATGGCAGGATGTGGAATTTCCCCCTGCCACCTGGGAGTGAGCATATTCTGACAGCCCCTGAGCTGGGCTTGTTCCTGCAATGCCTCACACTCAGGATCGCTTAAAAGGATCCCCAGGTGTGGGGAAACTGGACGTAGACCCTGTTTCAACCCAAAAGGATCCAGGTCCATTGCCCAAACTGCTACCTCCTAAAGTTGCAACAAAGCTAAACCAGATAAGAACCTCAAGACTCAAAACACCATAAATATGTTAGTAACTAAGATTACAAAATCAGAGATCCGTCACACAATGAATATTCAACATTGAACTCAACAATGAACAGGGTGGGGGGAACCAGAGCAGCACAGAATGCTTGCAGCCTGGCTGGCTCCCCAACTTAACCCCCCACTTCAACCCTCTGCCAGACCAGAGGGAAGCCAGAAGCCCGGCCAGCCTGGCTCTAATTGGCTGCCCTGGCTATTCAAATCCTAAGGAGTCCTTGTGGCCCCACAGGGGCTATGGGGAGCCGCCAAGCCACCAGAGAGATAGGAGCCATCACATGCCTACCCCGCCCCCTACCTTGCATGCCTGCGAACTGGGCCCCTTGGTAAGTTAGGGCTAGGTATTCTTCTAGTCTCAAAAGTGTGGATGAGGAAAAATACAGTTGTTGTTTTTTTAAAACTTGAGAGGAGAGGCATTTGGAAAAGGGAATAAGAGGGCAGGGAACAGTTAAGTACCTCCATCTATTTGCCTGTTCTTTCCTTCACATGCTCCTTTGTGTTTTCGTTAGTATTAGTTCTACCCTTAGAAAGTTAAGTCTGATGGAGGTTTAAGCTCATCCCTCCAACAGGAAAGCTTCCTTAAGTGTATCATTTTAAGTCCCGGTCTCTGTTCAGGAACAGATGTCATGCTGCTTGAAGACTACAGCTCAGATGGAGTTAATCACCCACACTGCATTTATCCCCACCGGCGGCGGAGTTCAGTGACATTTGAAGATGAAGTGGAACAAATTAAAGGTGTGCTAAGACTGCCTTTTAATGCTGAGATGTTGCAAGTAGAAGAAACTTGTTGGACTGTTTATTTTAATTTGCTAATATTAAGCATTTAAAATATTATTGAACTCAATGTAGGAGTAAAAGATCAACACATCCCTGCAGAAACAGCTAGGCACATGCTATGTGCCTGTTTCCACATGGATGTTTTGCTTCATCCTTGCTTCCTTACAGCAGTGCTGCTTATTCACAGTATCCACATGATGTTGTCCTCTATTGATCCTAGTTTTGTGCTTTTCCCTGCTTTGCTGCAATCTTTTCCAAACCTGATCTGGTATAGTCTTTTATTCAGAAGATTGCTGTCAAAATACTTTGGAATGCCATGGAGATGAGGTGTGCATTTTTGCAGGTCTCATCTACATAAGTGCCATTTGCTTTCCTTAGACTTGTAGTTGCCACTCTTCCCCCTATACAGACTGGAAGGCTTTCCCAAACCTTTTTAAAAAAACAAATCAGGAATTGCTAGATCCCTGTAGCATTATGTTATAACAATCTGTTGCCACAATCTATTTGTCCCCAGCTTTCATTAAAAATATTTTATAGCCCTTTTCATTGTAGAGATACAAGGGGCAAGATGCAGGCTGCACATCAGAAGGATATAACTGCTAAAGCGTGCACTGTGTAGTTTAGCCTTTAAAAGCAGCTGTTGGGAAGGGGAGGGGAGGGGGAAGAGAATATAGATCAGTATCACAGCACTGTGGGGAGGTCCTTTTTCCTTATTCCACTTTGTTGAGTAATGCAACCCCTCTCCCCAGCTTACTTTTAGTCATAATAGGAGGAAAAGATGTGACAGAGACTGACTGTCTTTTTTTCTCTACTGAGGCTAAAAGCAGACTGAGGGGAAATTTTCAACCAGAAAATGGGGCAGCAGAGAAAAGAGTTAAATCCAAACAGCATTGGTCCTACCTATATCACCCCATACGTATTTTTAAGACTAGACTACATGTCAGGGGAATCTCCAAGGAATATGTAGTATGGCCCAAACTACAGTTTCCTCTTTTTCTAAGGCATTTTAATTGGAAACCTTTAGAATCTTATTTGTTCTTGGCTAGCTAAATGATACTATAGTAGCTTCAGGATCTAATGTCTGCATACTTTAGGTATAGCTGCCATTGTCAAGTTAATATACTTCTGCTTGACTCAGATCTCCATTTAGAATCACCCTGTAGAATCCTGACATCCACAATCATATATATAACACACACACACATCCCGATCATTGTGCATGTCGGGTTTATTGTAACTCAAATATGAAATCATTTGTTGATGTCTACAAAAGCTAAACTAATTCCTCTCACATAGTTTGCATTACATTCTCTTTGTGATTTGTCTCTCTCTTCAGATGCTGCAAAGAATTCCATTCTCCATGTAAAAGCTGAAGTCCATAAATCTATAGACAGCTACGCATCCAGCTTGGCCAAAGCCATTGAAGCAGATGTGAGGATTGCCTTGTTTGGAGGAGATGCTTTATCTGGCTCTTTGTTTCCAGCACGAACTCTGGTGGGGAGCAGCACATGTGCACGACGTGGAGGCAGAGCCCACGTTGGCCAAAGGCTGCAGTTACAAAGCATTGAAGAAGGGAATGCTTAAAATTACCTAAACCGGGAAGCTACAGACAAAACCACTAAGGACAATGCAAGGCTACTTTCACTTTTTTTTTTTAAATGATGGCTTTGAAAAGCCATCAAAGACATTTTAGTCAAAGACATTTGAAAATACCTGAATACTTGTCTTAAACAGTGTTAGTATATGTTAAAAAAAACCCACACACTATATCCCACCCTGTATGCCTAAGGCCACCATGTGGCTAAATGGCTGATAAGCAGTGGAACTTGTTTAAGGTTGGGGGGATAAGAAACAAGAGAAAAGACCACTCACAAATTCATTAATAAACTGAACATTGTTTTCCAAATGACACAGGAGCTCTTCAAATCCCTCTACCAGCTTGTTTCTCTAGCCATTGAGATCATCCATTTTCAAGACTATTCTTTCTCCATCCCCCATTGCTCAGGAAGACTCTTACAGATTGCTCCAGACTTAAACAGGAGGACAGTGGCACCTTAAACAATAACAACATTTATTTCAGCATAGAAGAAATGATACATATTTGAGGGATTGAGCCCTGACTCTCAAAAGCTTATGCTGCAATAAATTCTGTTAGTCTTTTAAGGTGTTACTGGACTTCTGTTTAATTTTGCTACAACAGACTAAAATAGCTGCTGCTCTAGAATTTTCTCCAAATATACTTGGAGGAAAATACAATGAAACAAGTCAGTTGTTTTAATAAACCCAGTATGATCCATCAAGGGTTAGGGTATCATATTAAAAAGGGAGTAATTTATGTAAGCATTACTTACCTGATTGGACAAAAGAATAAAACAATTTCCAGCTCAGAGAGATGTGCACAAGTTTAAGTCTTGCTTTGATGACTTCTGAAGAGCACCATACACTTGGTTTTAGAAAATACACATCATTTGAATGCGTTTTTACACACAGTTGTTTTAATCAAGTATTGTATTTTAAGATAAGCTGTGTTTGGAGGTTTTCCTGCAGTAAAACCAAGTAGTAGAGTAAGCTAGATGTTTGAAACATTGAACCGAAATTCCTGAAGATGCAGCATCTGAGCGTCCATGATGCCATTTACTACTGAACTCTAAGGTCTTTCAGATGCTGCCATATTTATGTACACAACCAATTATTCTGGATATGGCAGTTTATAGGAACCTGTCTGAAAGTTTCTGCCCCTGCAGTTCAAAGGAATTGCTTCTTTGAGAGTTCACAGAAAGGCGAAAGCTTTTTGCTATGGCAGAGTTTAGCTATCCATGGACTATGATGAAAAAAGGATGTAATTTATTCTCACAATGCTGTGTTAGCACAAGCATAATGACAAGAAATTGGGTGTACATCAGTTAGGTGGTTTGACTGCTAAAGCCAAAATTTGCAGTGCCATCCTAAGCAGCAATACACACTTCTATATCCAATTGACTCTAGCAGTGTGTGACTGCTTAGGACTGGATCCTCAAATTCCCTTCCTTTATTCCTTCAGCATAAATGGAAATAATGCATATATGTATCTGTTTATATCATATGTGATGGCTCTTGAGGATTACTGCAATAATTGCACCTGGACAGCCTGTGCTCTGCTTGTCTGTGCTGCCTGTGCCACCTACAATTATGCAGCAATGGTTATCCTTATTCTACTAGCCACAAAGGGCTACCAGCTTTCTAAAGTCTAAAAATGACAGAAAAGCTGTACATGCAGGTTCTGTAAGGCACAGTGGAGCCTCTATGTGCAGCCCCTTTCTGCTGGCATTAAAGGGTTATCTTCTGTCATGCTTTGGGATGGGTTCTGAATCAGAAAAGGAAAAGCAACAGACTTATGTGCTGTCATGTGTTAAACAAAGCTGCCCACCTTACCTGTAAATTTTAAAAGCCAGTAGTTGTTTAAATGCTTGGCAAGAGAAAGAAGACCTAGCTACATGATACTTTGGGAGTCCAGTGGATGGAGCTTCCAGCACTTTTTAAAACTTGCACACAAGGTCCCCAGGGACCCAGTTTGGACTGGGACCACAGCCCAAGGAAATAGTTATGATGGTAGGAGTCAAAACTTTGCACTGACCATTTTGCTGAACTGTCTGTTCAAATTATGTTTACAACAATGTGACTCTGCTAACAATAGCCTTGAAACATAAAAGTTTTGGTAAATGGGTCGAATCCCTTCTACTAAGTCTTCCTCCAACAGAGAATGTCTTTCTTCATCAGTGAAGGTCTTAGTAGAAAGGAGTCACTGGATCCAACTCAATGTGTTTAAACATTTCTGTGAATGCCCTTTCTACAGAAAGAAAACTCTTTTTGTACTTGCTTTTCCTCTTCACAGTTATAAATACCAATTTATTCCAAATACCAATGAATACTACTCAGAGTAGCATTTTCATCCTCAGGATGCTATCAGTTCTCACAGGTCATTGTGGCACTTAAAGCTTCTAACCCACATCAATTGAAACCAAACATTTTCCCAAAAGATTGTTGGGGCTGTCTTCTGTATCTTTTTTTAATAAAAACCTTCAAATAATGGGAATTATTATTCTGTCCATACTTTTATAGAGAGAAACAGATGAGGGAAATAGCAGAGTCAGTGTTTTGCCATTATATCACAAAATATTTTGGGAATATTCATGGTACTCCATTATTGGTCACAAGAGAACGTCTGTATGTTGCATATTAATTTTGTATTTCTTCCCCATGGTAGAATGCTATGTGATTTTCTATATTCATACCCAGAAAAATAAAAATTTTTGATGACTACATTTTTTTCAACTCTAAGGATGATCCCAATGGTAACAAATTATTTGGCCAAAATATCAGCTCTTTAAACAAGGTCTAGTGAGATGACTTGGGAGGGAAGGTAGCCTGGTCTAGCTTGGTCTCATCAGAGCTCGGAAGCTAAGCAGGGTCAGTACTTGGATGGAAGGCTCTGCAAAGGAAGGCACTGGCAGACCACCTCTGCTTCTCACTTCCCTGGAAAGCCCCTTGCTGGGGTTGCCATAAGTTGGTTGCACATTGACAGCCCATACATATATGAGGTCCTGTGTGAAACTAGAGAAGAACTAATTTCTTCCAGAGTCAGCAAATATCCAGAAACCTCTAACTTTGGGAGGGGTAGTTGAGCTGCTTTATTGATTGGCACCATCCATTATTTTTATCATTATAGTGATGATAAACAATTGGCACAAGTAGCTTCACTGATGGTGCAATCCTAAGCAGAATTTAGGCATCAGTGGACTTAGAAGGGGGCAGCTCTGCTTAAGGCTGAATTGTTAGTAATGTTCTGAAAAAATATGGGTTGGATCCAACCAACTTTTCACTGATGAAAAGGGCAGGAGAGGATCCCCTTTGATCATCAGAAAGGCTATGCTGGGGAATATGGGATCTGCATAAACAAAAGTCGTGGGTTGGAGACTGTAATTAGGAGAGTGGAGCAAAAAATACGGCTGGATTTAACTCAGTGTGTGCATGTGTTGCATTTTCACACAGCAGTGCTACAGTGAGCTGTTTCAATATTTACTTCTGAACAGTTTGTGAGTTGCATAGATTAATCCATGATTTTTCCCCAGAATCATAACAGACAAAAGTGTTTATATTCCAAGCAGCCAACTGTCATTTGATCCCTTTAGTCATTAAATTCTGGTCCAGGTCAGAACTAGTTGATTTCATTGAGGATTACTTCCACTAATTTCTTGGGATGGAAAGAAACACTTTAGTCATGGATCTTAATGCACAATTTTGGACACTCTTTCAGCATTTATCGAACCTTTAACACTTGCTGTGATGGCTGGGAACATTTCCTATTCTAAATACAGTGCTGAAACTTAAGACTATTAGAAGCTATTAGAAGCCACTAGTACTGCGCTGAGAGGGGCAGGAACGGCTCTTGGCTGATCATAATATGCTAAACATCGCACATTAGCAAGAGTTGAAGTTTGACAATGAGACCATAAAAGTCAAGGTTCTGCTCACTTTATGTAAACATAGAGTGTAAGCAAAGGCAGATTCCTATTTGCTCAACCATAATTCCAGCTGCTTTCCTGAGTAACAGGTCTAGCACAGAACTACATGACTTTGTGCAATCTTCTTTCACAGAGCTCATTAACAGAGATGGTCACGATTCACGAACCACAAAAAAATCAAACCATGAGGTTTGCGGTTCGTGAGTTTTCACGAACCACAAACTGGGGCCAGTTTACGAACCAGTTCATGGTGTGTGGGGTTTAAATGCCCCTTTCCTACCGTTTAGCAGTGGTAGGGAAAGGGGCATTTGACAATTTAAAGGGCCCTTTCCTGCCTTGCAAGCAGCAGGTCCTTTTAAACTATTAGCCAGCAGGCGGCGAGGGGGGAATCCCCCAACCCTTGCCTTGCCCTTAGGGCGTGCGGTGTCCTCCCCCTCGTCTCAAGAGGGGCAGGAAGGCCGTTTTTGGCCTCTTCCGCCACTGCGTGGGCCCGCAGGGCCTGCCCTTGAAGACAACTCAGAAACTGGAGCTAGTTCTGTCAACCAGATCATAGTCAGGGGCTAGCTGATGGGAACAGATCTTGCTCTTATAAACTGGCTTATTGCCTTTAATTATTGGTTAAAACTGATTTTCTTACTTATTGGTCTTACTCATACTATGATGCAAGATAATTTTGTTTCCCCATAGCAGAAGTAGTAGAATATACAGGCTTTGGGTTATGCTCAGACAACTATTTTAAAACAAAGAATATCGGATGTCGAACGGCAGATGGATGTGAGTAGAATTAGGAACCCTGTATTTGATGTAACAACACTTAATAACTTTGATTATAAATAAATTTTTAGGTAACAGTAACCATAGGAGAAATTTTACTCTTTTAAGGTATATATACCTTCAGCTATATTAGAGGCCAGATTTGCTAGAACTTTGAAGGCTGCTTGTGCGGGATGAGAGCTGATGAAACGTTAGAACACGTTATTTTTGAAAGCAGATTAGGGAAACTCTGGTTATGCCTATCGTCAATGCCTACCCTGGTTGCAGAACAATACTTCCGTCAATTATACTTGCAGAAGATAATCAAAAGCTGACTAGGAAGGTTGCCAAATTCGGTTGGTTGGCTTACCAAATTAGGGAAGAGACAAAGAAGCACAGATCGGGTCATTTGATTTTAATATTTTTAGATTTTAGAATTTTAAACTCTTATGTACAATTTTAGACGGTATTTCATTTTATAATTGTATTGCTTTTACTTATTATAAACTGGCAGCCAGTTTGTTTCTGAGCCCGAGTCAAGGTGCCGGTTATATCCTTTTAAAGCCCTTTCCTGGCTAGGGCCCACTTGTTTGAAGGGCCATCCGCTCCCCTATGTCCCCTGTGCCAACTGTGGTCTTCAGGCTACTACCTATGCAGCCCCTTCCTTCTCAACTGTAGCTCCATCAAAAAGAGTCCAGTAGCACTGTAGCTCCTACTCTATGAAACAAACGTTAGAACTTTTTAGGAGGCACTGCAAAGCCGTATCATTTCCCAGGGCTTCTTTTGCAGCGCGACAGCACAAGACACGCCCACCCCACGCAGCCTCTGCCCTCAGAAAGACTCGTTCGAACTTGTCCACAGCCCTCCGTCACGCAAAGCACGTCCCGCTCCCCAGCCAATAGCGTTGCCTTCTGCTTCTCCTCCCGTTGATTGGGGGAAAAAGAAGAAAAGGGCGCGTGGAGAAACTGCACGATTTTTTTTAAGGTAAGCAGCGCTTCTTAACTTCCTTGTCTTGCCTCTCTCTCTTGGTTTTGATAGGCTACGAGAATGTCAGTGGGCGGGAAAAACAGCGAGGCCGGCGCCTGGTTGGGGGAGGCAGGAGGGCGGAGTCGGGTTCCTGCGCCTGAGGTGCGCCAGATTGAGAAAGGAGTTTGAGATTTGCGGCTGGAGATGGAGAAGGTCTTGTGCTCTGCGCACGGTGAGGAACGGGCTGCGGCAGCTGTGACAGGGCGGCAGGGGCTGAGCCGGGGGAAGGTGCCTTTGCTACGCCTTGGCTGGGCGTCAGGCCTGCCCTCACGTTTCCAGACCTGTGGCCACAAATCCGGGGAAGGGGGAATCCGTGTATAAAAAACATAATCTCAAGGCATATTTAACAATAATCAAAATTTAGCTGTATAAAGTTCAAAAGTGCCTAGTGGCTGTCGGTTGAATTAATTGCTGAAGCACTGGATAGCAGGAGCAAGTTTTCTTCTTCCTGAGCATTCTGGGTAGGATGCTGGGGACACACTGTAACTTATAGAATCTTATGTCAAAGGCCTAGCATTATTTTTTTAAATTAAAAATTCAAGGGCTGCTGCTGAAACAGCTCTCGTGGCTCCAAAATGTCCTCTCCTCATAGTGGGTGCTAGGATGATAATGATGGTCAAATGACCAAAAAGAGAACTAGAGTGTGGGGGAGAAGAGAAGGGAAAAATTGCTAGTTTACACTGGTAGAATCAAATTATGTATCTAACTCCAAACTTCACCTCAGAATGCAGATTTTTTTTAAAAAAAAATCATATATGTGTACATATATACATATACAAGTACAGGAAAGGATAGATGTTTCAACAAATCTGGAGGGAACTCCAGGTGTGCAGTAAAATCTCAAAATGGATGAACAGTATATGTATCTAAGCATGCACAATAAAAAATTGTGGATGGTTCTTACAAGAAATGCCTGAAGGAAGTAGCCAGGTTGCTGCTTCTCTGCTACAAGTGTGTTCTACTGCAGTTTATGTGCCCAGCTGGTATGTTCTCTGCTCTCTCCTCGGCAGGGCTGCAGACCTTTTCAAGTGTTCCAAAGACAAAGTAGTTTTATGAAATAGTTTGCAGTAGTAACAAAGGGAATGTTGAATATTTGAAACAACAAGATTTTTACACAAGTGTGGTCTAATCAAACAGAACTATAGCAGCTTTGATTTAGGCTACCTCTGTGCTTGTTTCTTTGTCCTCCTCAGGGTTTCCCTGCTTTTTGAAGACTGGTGTCAAAGATGGCCCAAGCAAAGGCAAAAGCTTTTACATGTGTGGAGTCCAAGGCCAGCCACCCTGTGAATTTGTCCTCCCCACCCAGTATGTTGAATTTTCTTGTGTTCTGGATGATTGTCTTAAAAACACATGCTCTAGGAGTTACCAGCGACTTGTTTAGTACCCTCAAATTAATTTAAATTAAACGTGTGCCCCTCATAATGGCACAGAAAAATCTTAAGCACATACAATTTCACAGCCTATTCAGCATGTGGTAGTTTGTATTCAGTTATTAATTTAAGCTGTTAGATAAAGCTGAGCCCTAATAACTTTTCATTTGGGGGTGATTTAGTGAATGTTGGTTTGTTCTTCACAAAAGTTTTGACTTTCCCCCTTATTTGGGATCAAGTGGGAATGTTTATATTGTGTAATTATTGGTTTTAGATACGATCATCTGCCTTTATAAGAACTGGCTTATTTACTTGAGTCTTTGGACAAATTTACCCTGTTACATGATGCATGTACTCCTGTGTCCTTAATTGTGTGCATTGACATGTGGTATACATATGCACGTGTATATGCATGTAGATGTCTTTTCTTCCAGGCAAGCAGGTAAACCAGCTAAAGGTTTCTGAGAAACTTTCTGAGAAGTCTAATGGAAACTTCTGTTGTGTTCTTATAGCACTGTGACTTGTTCAGTTGGGGCTTTTGCTGGTCAACTTCTTGTTGATCTGTGCCTGTAATCTCACAGCTATATGTGCAGAGCTCTGGCTCCTTTAAAGGCTAGTTGCTAACTTTGCTGTTGCTATGGATAAAGTAAGCAGCACTACAGTTTTCTGTCATTGCCATACTCTGCAGATCAACTTTGATGTTATTTCTTTTAAAGCAGCAATATAGATGGTGTGCTCAGAAGTATTTATCCATCTGTATAGATAGGCATGTCTATGATTGTGTATACAGGTTTAAATGATGAAAAACAATAAGGGGAAAATGTAGACACATTTATCAGATACGTAGGAGCTTTGACTCTTCAAAGCTTATACCCTGGAAATATTTTTGGTCTTTAAGGTGGCATTGGACATGAATCTATCTCTTTTACATTAGAATGAAGGCACAAATTCCCTTATGTTGGCAGGTATTATTCCCTTGTATGTTTTTATCAGGAGAACAGCAGGATATAACACACTCTTCTGTAACATTAGAAATAGATCTTGTAAGGACCTGTATCTATTTCTGCTGTAAACCTTACTTATGTGAATGACTACATTTTCTTCTCTTAGACTTTGTCCTTCTCACTGCTTAATACATGAGGAGTGTGTAGTGGAACTGCAAGTTTTGATCCATCAGCAGGAAACAGCTCAATACAGGTATATTTTCCAAAGATCACTTGACATTTTTACATTCTTATGGCATGAGTTGGGATGGTCCAGAGTATTTGTACTCTGATTGACATTCCATGCTTTGTTTTGTTGTTCACCAGGCTATTCTTTCGATGCACTAAAACTAAAGTGGAAGGAAAGAAGTGGTGTGGAAGTGTTCCATGGCAGGTACTTGTACCTCATTGCTGTTTATTTGTTGCTGGTGGTGTGAGGTGTTCGTTTTGGAATGCTGTTGTGTGCACAAATTAGTTAATGGTGGTTTGTCTGCTCCCCTCACTCTTCCCACCTCTCTCTTTCTTGGCAAACAGAGCTTGATTGAAAAATTTGTGGTTTGATCAAACCCCAATTTGCCATGACATTTGAATTTGAATGCAGGCACCTTGGCAAATTGAAGTCTGTGTTCCTCCACAAGCTGAGATTCGTATCACCACAGTTAAATATCAACAGAATCCCAGTTTGGGGATGAGAGCACAAGCTCCACTTTCCTCAGATACCTGTATTTGGATGTCATAGCAAGCTGGAGATTGATCAAACCATAACATTTTCAGTCAAGCTTTGTACATGGGAGGCATGAGGGAAGCACATAAGCATAGCAGATGATCTGTATTCATGCCTGACTGCAGACCACTTGCATCTTTTTGTGCCTTCTGAATGCAACGTAAGGCTGTGTCCTCTGACTTAAGAGTAAGCCTTGATGAGCATAGTGGGTCTTACTTTTGAGTAGACATGGATGCAGTCAGGCTGTAAGTGCCATAGCTTGTAAACTACCTTCAGAAAGGATGAGAAGGGCTTAGGTCTAGGGAATCAAGCTTGATTTCGGTTTGTCAGGCATGTGGAATGAATGGAAATGTACTCTGCTATAATTAATAATTTCAGTTCTGCAATAAAGCAATTAGATTTAGTCTACAGAATAAATATATTTAACATATTAAAATGTGCACGCATTTGGTAAAGGCAAAGGTAAATTTATTCTGGATTAAACTTTTTGAGGAGTTTTGGATCTTTTGGAAAACATCTGAGGTAGCACAAAATGAACAGAGGAAATCAGGGGAAGGGTATCAGGCTTAGCTATAGTGGACAGTAAAGAAAAATAATATATATGGGAGAAAATAAACCAAATAGGGCAGTAAAGCCTGTTCCAATACTTTGTATTGCTTCTGATATATTTGGACACTTCTTCTACAGTTCTAGTAGTTAGAACCTTTATTTCTTAATATAAACAAAGATCCTCTGATGTCAACTTTTATTCTTTGTATCAATAACAGTGCATCAGTTCTACAGAGGCACAGTGAATGCATAGTCTCATTCATGGTGTCTGATGCTAATGTGTGATTTCATCTGGATATTTTAAAATAGGAATCAGAACCAACCAGATTGTCAACCAAACCAGAAGCTCAACATATGTTGGATTTACCCCTTAATCAAAGAAACCCATTCAAAGTGCCATGCAAGAATCAAGAACCATTCTCTTTGAAACAAATTAATGATTATGAAGACAAGAAATCAAAAGAAAAGAAAAAGAGAGAGCGATTGGACTCTGATAAAAAGAATCAGCAGATCTTATCATCTGAATACGGTGGGAAAGAATTTCCAAAAGAAACTAATTTTGGAGAGAAAAGTGGTAGTTCAACCAGGGGAAACAAAGAAACCCAAACTAAATCAAGTGACCCAACAACTGACCTTCAAGAAACTGTTCTTTTGAATACACAAAAATGTTGTTCTGGCAAAAAAACTGAGATACTGTCTGAGCATATGAGGCAGAGTTCAGCTATGAGACCTGCTGAAGATGGCTTGCAGAAACAAGAAACAAGTTGCAACAGCCAGACATCAAGTGTAAAGACCCCTAACGAGGAGCAACTTGGAAAGGAAAGATTGGACACCTGCATAGACAAAAGGGTAACAGAGAAGACTCATGGCAATGGGGGAAGTGAAAAGAGAACTGTGATGTCCAGAGAACCTGTGACTGTTCAGGAATGTACAGGCTTGCCTACAGTGTCCCCTAGAGAAAACCCAGAAGAACAGTCGGCAGTATTACACAGGAGAATGACTCCAGAAGAAAAACAGAGTACCAATAAAAATGTTAGTGATGATGAGTGGGATAGATATGTGCCCTCAAAATCGCCTGTTGGACTGCCAGTGGATTCCTTGCATGGAAAGGATCACAGTCAGAAGAACGTGCCTTCCATCTCACGAGGAAGAACCTCTTCACAAAGGGAAGAAATTCGGGATTCCAAAGCCCTTCACAGCCAACTTTCAGCTCAGTTAAGACAAAAAAAGGTCTCACGGTTGTTTTCTTTTTCTGAGTCTGATCATCCATTTATACTGTGGCCCAAATGCTTCTGTTAATATAGTATGCTCTTGACTCTCAAGATGAACCAGCCATCGGTCGGCTGCCTTTATAAACCACTCAGTTATTTTATGGTGCCATCCTAAGCAGAGTTACATCCTTCCAAGCCCATTGACTTAAACCAATTTGGAAGAGTTTAACTCAGTATAGGATTGCACTGTTGGAGGCTAGTGTATGATGCTCAGTCTTTGCTTGAAGTCTATGGCTTACAACATGGCTAAAAGCCTCATTTTAAAATTTATTCTGAGGAATATGCAGTTTAATTTTCTACCCCATTTGTTAAACAAGTATATTAGTCAGAGACAGCATTTGTCATTGATGAGCCTGAATTATTTGAATGAATACATGTATCTCTAAATGAAATTCTTTGCGGTCCACTTGAAATTATGATACATTTTTAAAAAACATTCTTAAGACTGCAGCAGTGAATACCATCAGAAGGAATGGAGGATTTGAGTAGCTGCCAGTTGCAGCGGAGCAGAAAGTACTTTTCTGCTTCCCCAAGAGAGTCTATTTTGTTTGCGTGCATGTCACTCACTCTGATTTTCTAGTAGCGGTATTCCTCTTTGGAAGCTGCTTCTGAACAACTTTCTGATGAAGCATAGTGCAGAAGGGAAATGTGATGAAGAAGGGAAATGTGGACTTGTGTGAGCACTGAAGCACAAGGAAACAATAATCTGTTACTGCTATTTGCTGGTAACTTTATGTTGTAGTGATAGTCTTAGAAAAGCATATAGGAAGTTAAGACATCTTTTTCTCCTGTGTTAGAGCACTTTGAAAACGGTGAATGTGCAGGCCCTTCCAGATAAAGGGGAACGGTTATTAAAGCAAGTACAGGAGCTGGAAACTGCACTTAGCTCTCTTAACCTGGAGATGGAAGATGGTGCAAAGGAAGGTATGCTTATTCCAAATGTAGCGGCTGTTGTCCAGACAGTGAAGGCAATATTTTTTCTTAATTTAACAGCGAAATCCTAAGCAGAGTTACTCCAGTCTATGCCTATTTATTTCAGTGAGCTTAGACTAGAATAACTCTGTTTAGGATTTCACTGTAAGCCACTCAGAAATATTTATTTGGTTCTAAAATACTGTCTCGCTGTCTAAAATGTTACAGTGTATTTCCTTTTAATATGTCTTAGATCTAGTTCAAACATGTACAGATAGCAGATGATAACATTCTCTCTTGGTCAGTACCTTTTAGCCTGCCATTGGGAGATCTGTTACCTGGAATGTCAGGGGGACATGTGAACACACTTTTACAAGTACACCTCCAAACCTCCAGGTCAAGGAATCATTGGTCTGTGCTGGAATGGGCGCAAATATAGGCAGTTGCCTCAGGTAGAGATTTGGAATAGCAGAGCTGGAGGGAGACATTTTAGTTTTTATTGTACATAAAAATAACAGAAGGAAATCCTGAAAAACATTAAATTTGGGGAATTAAGAGTAGCTAGGGGATCTATAGTAATATACAAAGTTTAGGGAATAAGCAACAACAGGAAAATCAGACAGTGGAAGCTATCCTGATTATGCTGAATTTTCATTGATTTGGCTAGAAGTTGGAACCAAGCCTCACTGTTACAAACACAGGCTGTACCTGGTGTCAGGAAGCAAGTAGGGAAGCAATTGCATTTTCTCAACGAGCTCTATTTGGAGTGGATGATGGGATCAGGTGAGGGAGAAATGTAGAGAAGCAGATCAGAAAGTTTCATATGTTGTCTGATCCAGCAGTTCCACTGCAGTAATTCTGAAGTAGTGAAGAGAGGGGTCCTGGGGGGGGGGGAGGCGCGAATCTCTATCTAGTGATTTCAGCAGTGGCCGAACAGTCCTGGGGAGGGCCTGAGCCTTCCTTGCCAGGATGCAACATTTATCCTATTTTTCGTAGGCATTTATTTCTGTGGCCAAATCTTATTGGTGACATTTTTGGATCCTCTTTGCCATTGGGGGGAAAAGGTCAGGATCCTGGTTCCTATTGGTGGATTTGAATTGGTAATGGGGAAGGAGAGGAGGGAGATGGGTACCAGGTAAGGTAATAGGGAGGGGAGGATGAATCTGAATGGAATGATTGAATTACCTGAATGGCCTGTTAATAGAGGCCAGGAGTTTGGTGATGGAGCTGGTTTCCCTTATGATTGGGTTTCTAGAGGAGTGCATATTGTCAGGCAGATTCCTGGATGGTCCTAGGAGCTTGATTATTGTCCAGCAAACCTCAATCATGAATCATAGCCTGAACTTTAATAATAACAACATTCGGTTTATATACCGCCCTTCAGGACAACTTAATGTCCACTCAGAGCGGTTTACAAAGTATGCTATTATTATCCCCACAACAAAACACCCTGTGAGGTGGGTGAGGCTGAGAGCTCCAGAGAACTGTGACTGACCCAGGGTCACACAGCTGGCTTCGGGTGGAGAAGTGGAGAATCAAACCTGGCTCTCCAGATTAGAGTCCCGCCTCTTAACCACTACACCAAAATGGCTCTCAGTGGCTTTTTGATGAGCCAAGAGGAAGCCACAGCTTAGAACCATTGTCAGGAGACTTTCCCCAGGAGTGGCGGTTCATCTTCTCGAGACTGCCTGTAAGCTGATCTTAATTTTTCAGCTTTAATATCAAACATGGAGCCTCTCCCAGTCTTAGACATTTCATGATCTGAGAATTCAAGTAGGGGGTAGGGTTGGATTTCAGAAGATATCTCCTGGCCCAGAACTCCTTTTGGGGGAACAGATGGGAACATATATTTGAATGCTCATTGACGGTGTGTGTGTGGGGGGGGCGCTCCATAGAAAGCTAGCATGTTGAAGGATAGCATTCCCCCTCAAATACTTATTTTTGAGCTGCTCGTGGTGGTCTTCCACATGGGTTATCTGCCCCAGGATCAGTGCTTTTGGGAAGCTTTTTCCCCTCTGCTTCCCTACAGCATTGTGGTACAGTCATGGACTTCTAGGGGTTTCCCCAGCTCTTCTCCGGTCTTTCTCAAACCTTTACTCCTGAGTTTTGGGAAATGTCAAAGTAAAGCCTAGATGACTGCTGTGCTTGTGGATGAATTTAGATTTTCTAGCCCACAAGACAGCCATTTTCTCTGGCCCTGCCACTGCAGCAGCCATTTCCTCCTCCCACCATCAGGGGGCTTTTTATATTTTTAAAAAATGGGTATTAGAATAATGTTATACTGTTGTAACAAGTACGTTCTCTGAAAGTCTAGCCTTTTCTTTAAAAGTAAGTCTTTAGCCCCTTCCCTTGCAAATATATAAGGAAAAGGCACATCCAGGGAAGGGCTAGAGGGTTTTTTTTATATACTAGTGCTGATTTTTTGGGTAAAAACTTGCTAAAGTCCTGGTGGCTCAGGGAGGGGGGGTGGTCACTTCCAGGGGATTGGGACAACCTTGCCATGTGGAGGTCCCATTGCTGCTGTGCCTTATCTTCAGCCATACTGGCAATAGAGAAACCATCCTGCCCCTGTGTGGAAGACCGTTTTCAAACGTGCAGTTCCCCCTTCTGCAGTCTGAAGTGGTAGTCCATGCGTCCAGGAAGTACTGTACCTCATTGTTCCCTCCATGTTTGAAATGGGTTTTAACCCAACAGGAGATGTGAGCACTGTCAGAAATGAAGAAGAATTGCAGCACAATCCATTCAGCAAAAGCACCATAGAGCCACCTAGTACCCTGAAGGGGAAAGGGCCACACGTGTCCCAGGAGCATCGGGATACCAGACCACTAGAGCTCCATCTTCCTGTGGGATCTAATCAGTATTGCAGTAATCCTTCAAGAGGTAAGTAGGGGAGTAGCCAGCCGCGGTTAAAGTAAAAAAGAATTGGGAGAGACATAAATCCACCTTCCTTTCTATAACAGCTCACTTTGGCCCTGTAATGCATTTAATTTTCTCAGATAATATTTGTATATCAGAGGCATAACATTGTGAGTTTTCATGGCAGACTTGGTACCTTTTCAGACAGCCTTTGTAAACCTTTTTGTTGGCTGGTTTCTTGTGGATTTTTTGTGTGTCCATAATTGTGTCTGTGCGGGAAGTATAGGACATAACTTTTTCACACAGCCCTTTGGGAGCTGCCTGATTCTCTTGTTAGCCATTGTATGATCTTATTACCTGAGATGGTCCATCAGACTAATCATTGTGTTAATCAAATTGAGCAGCCTTTTCTCCAGGCTTCTAGTCTGCTTTCAGCAAAGCGTTACATTTGCATCAGTGCTATATTAGTTCATAATTTGACTTTCCAATACTGTCTTCTAGACTATTCTTCGGTGCAGACCCTTTACGGAGGCCGAATGACTGAAGATCGTCTCAGAGCTGTGTATAATGCCACAAGTGATGCAATTAACCAGCTCCACAAGTCCCTCAAGTCCTGCCCCATGGAAGAGGCAATGGTTGTAGACCCACCAGGGTTGAAGGTGAGCTAAGGTGGGGGGGGGGGGGAATGTGCAGTCTGTTGCATGGCCTTTCCAGTGTGTTGCCATCTCTCCTTCTGCCAAGAACCTCTACATGAGTTTGTGCAAACAAAAGAAGCTAATGGAAATAGTTTGCCTGCCCTCTTACAGATGAGAACAAGTAAACTGAAGTTCAGTCCAAACAAAGCTGAGGTGGTATTTATTGATACCCAAGCTGCTTGAGGAGTCCATATATCCTAGAGGGAGTTGCTGCTTCCCTCGAAGGAACAAGTTCATAGGTTGCGAGTGCTGATGGATCATGGCCTATGGTTGAAGGGTCAAGTCTTCTCCATGGCCCACAGTGTCTTTGACATCCCAGCTACAGCCGTTTCTTGAAAAGCATTATCTGGTCATGGTGGATCACGTCCAGGTGAGATTTCTGTCATGTTCTCTATATGGGGCTTTTTCTGAAAACTGCTGAACTTCAGTTGGTTCAAAAGATGGATGCCACGCTGTTTTGGAGGCTAGATACAGGTTCGTAGCGCACCTGTGCTGTAACATCTGCAGTGGGTGCCCTCATGTTTCAAAGCACAATTCAGAGTTCTGGTTTTTACCTTTAAGGACCTAAACAGCTTGGAGCCAGGGTACTTGAAGGACCACCTGCTCATACTACTCAACACTCCTGTTAAGGTGGTTGTTTTATGCTCACAGTTTTATGATTTTATTATGGTGCTTGCTATTATCTTCTGAGTTGCCTTGAGCAGGTTTTCTGGAGAGGTGATATATAATTTTTCTAAATAAATCAATCTTAGCCTGCCATTACTTAAACTGGTGAATCAACCCCTTCCTCCATCTGTTCCCCCACAAGGCACAACATTCTTGGATTGGGTAACTTAGCATTTTACTCTTGTGCAACTACACAAGCTACTAGTGCGCTTGATATATTTGTTGCTGAAAACGAAAAAAACCTTCAAGAGCTAAAATGTTTTGTCCACTTAAAGAGTAAGAAGTTCACTACAACCACACACTTACATTGGCACTTTCTGTTGAAGCAAACACCTGTGTCTGAAAGTTTGCATTTTATTTCAGTTTTAATGAAATGCTAGTCACAAATATTTCAATGATACTTGAATATAAAAACTACAGAGTACTTTCTAACCATTTGGTCCTACTTCCTAAAATCTTTTTTCCCCAAGTTTAAAATATTGTTTACCTTTAATGCCTATGGAACTCTTTTGATCCTCTGCTTATTATATTTCTCAGAGCTCAGCCATAAAGGGCTGATTGGAACTAATTTTTTGTTTTTCTGATTTGAGGCTTATTAAGCTTATAATATGAGAAGTAACTCTAGAAAAGACCTGGTCACAAAAAAGCTCCCTAGAAAATTAGTAATACAGAAGTTTGTGTTGTGTGTATTACAAGCTTTGTATATTGTGTGGTTAAGAGCACGGGACTCTAATCTGGAGAGCTGGGTTTGATTCCCCACTCCTCCACTTGAAGCCAGCTGGGTGACCTTGGGCTCTCTGGAGCTCTCTCAGCCCTACCCACCTCACAGGGTGTTTTGTTGTGGGGATGATAATGACATACTTTGTAAACCGCTCTGAGTGGGCATTAAGTTGTCCTGAAGGGTGGTATATAAATCGAATGTTGTTTTTGTTGTTATATGCTGTCAAGTCACTTCTGATCTATGACGAACCTATGAATTAACAACCTCCCAAACATCCTATCATTAACTGCCTTACTTGGATCTTGCAAACTGGAGACCGTGGCTTCCTTTATTGTGCCCAGATATCTCTTTTTGGGCTCCTACTGCCTTCCAAATTTCCCAGCATTATTGTCTTTTCCAGTGAAGAAGTTACATAGAAGCAACTGCAACAACAACAAAGATATCTGAATGCTCAGATTTAGAAATGAATGTTTGGTGTAGTTATCATAGCTGTCTGTAAAAATCAGTGTTCCAAAGAAAAGGGAGGGGACGTGTATAGGCTGGAATTCATAATTGAAAAATTGCTTGAGAGCATCTCATGCTGTATCATTGTTGAAACTTATCATGCATGAACGAGATCATTGCATGAATGGAAGGCCCCAGGTAAGTTGCTCAAGAGATAGTAGAACAAAGTAGAGATAGTAGAACAAAGTGTTAATAAAAGAAGCAACATGATCAGAGTTCAGTTGTTGCAAATATCAATTAACCCCACATCCTGTGTTGCTTTTCTCAGATCTCCCTTTTACTGCATCAGAAACAAGCACTTGCTTGGCTTCTCTGGAGAGAGAACCAGGCACCATGTGGAGGAATCCTTGGTAAGAAACTTTTTGCAGTTTAGGAGTCTGGGTATATTCATACAGCTCTTATATATATATGACCCTAGTCCCCAACCTAGAATGAGAATAGAGTTTATTCTGAGCCCTGAAGAAAAGACACTTGGCCAAGTTCAGATCTGCTCTTGAGCCCTTGGAGAGTTTACAGGGAACAGTTCAAGTAGTGCTCCTAGGGCCATAGCAAAAAAACTGGGTGGGTGGGGAGAGGAGACTTTGGCTAAACTCTATGCTCTTATGATGGGTGAAACATATCGCTGAAGCTGTGGGAACCAGCTGGCCCAGAGGAACAGGTCAGATAGCAAAGGGCTGCTGCTCCTTTCTGTTTCCTTCTTATGTTGGCTTTCTCAAAACAGTAGAACAAAGGACCTTACAAAGCTCATAGCCTAGGCATGGCCTGTTGGTGTTGGCATGGTCTTTCCAGCTCTGGCTGTGTCCTGCTCTGGGTGCCATATTTCTCCTTCCTGTGGCTTCTTTATCAATCTGAATAGGCAGAGTGCACCATGTAATAGAGCCACATTCTTTTGCCCCTGAAAACGAGGCATCACAGAGTCATAATCAGCAGATACTTTTAGGGTTTCAAGTGCCTGAATGGAGACTTAAGAAAAGCAGCACTGTTCAGTCTTATCACTGCCTGATATTTGTTTTGTTCTATGCTCTCTCCCCCCCGCCCCCGGCAGCGGATGATATGGGCTTAGGGAAGACTTTAACAATGATTGCGCTTGTCCTGACCCAGAAACAGTTACAGAAGGAGATTGTAAAGGAGAAGAAATTAGAGATTTGCATGTCAAGACAAGGTAAAGAAGAAGCAACACTAGCAATTCTACTGCTCCTATCTATAGACTCATTTATACAGACCAATAACACTAGAGAAATGTCTTCCTATTGGTAACTGTTGGGTGTGTAGCCCGTAAACATGGGCTAAGATAGTGTGGTAGGTTGTTTCACTTAAAATATGTTCACATATTTGTATTTGCAGATTCCTCTGTTATATTTTCCACCGGCACTCTGATTGTCTGCCCTGCGTCCCTGATCCATCATTGGAAGAGGGAAATAGAAAGGCATGTAAACAGTGGGAAATTGAGGGTCTGTCTGTACCATGGATCCCACCGAAGTAAGAATACAACAGTGTAAGTGCAGAGGTACTAAATAGTTCCAATATAAGCAGATAACCATAAGAAGTTTGACCCTGGATGATTGCTTCTCCAAAGGTCTGACAAAAAGCACAGTGAAGCAATGGCACTGAGTGGTTGTGGTGCTTAGGATGTGGGCTGAAATTAGTATTTCCCCTTGGCCCTTCAACAGGTCCCTTGGCAAACTAAGGTGAACCAGTTTATATTTGTCACACATCAGTCTCATTGCAGTTGGCAATTTTTACACATGCTTACCAAGCAGGTGAAATTTCTCCTATTAATAGTGGACTATGGTAATTTTATGGAGCATGTTCTCATTTCTGATACAGTGGAGCTTGGAGTCAGGGTTCAGTTCTGTATCGAGTGGTGCTGTTCTCTCTGCCCTTTTCTCCTTATCTTTGGATTGGAGTTGGAAGGGTGGGTGGAAACACACAAGTCAAACTTAATCATTTGTCACTTCCTTTCTTTTCCCAAAGAAACCCAAATACTGGCTTATTTAGAATCTTAGTTACTCGTTGAAATTTAAGCTTTGAAAGCAGCCTTATTGATTTTGCATTTTTCTTTGTGGTTGTTTTGAGATGCTGTGTGGCTCACCAGCTGTGTGTGTCCTTCTTGTGCAGCCTCTCTGGATATGACATTGTCATCACCACCTATAGTATTCTGGGCAAGGAAATTCCAACACACAAAGAAGAAGCAGAGGTGGCTGCTAAGGACCAAGTTGTGCAGGTGATTGGAATGTGTGGAGTAGTCCTTAAGCTTTTCCTGGGGTAAAAAGTACATTGAGCATTAGGATCCCTGCTGGGTTTCACAGGCAGTGCAGATGTGTGTCACTTTGGCACAGAGTAGCTATAAAGGAAGCCCAACACACTGTGCTCCTTTTCGCTCATATACTTGTTATGATTGTAATGAATTACACATTTAGGATTGTGCCCGTTAAACTCACTGAAAAATTTCTCAGAGCTATGCAGTGTGACAAATAATTAAAGAACACTTCATAAACCACTCCTTAATGCAACACCATATTTAGGAGTCACCGTTAAATACAAACATAGTATAAATGGGTCTGCCCTTGAAGTCAGTTCAGAAACACCTTGGTGCAGAATGCTTGGTGCAGAGAGCCAGTTTGGTGTGGTGGTTAAAAATGCGGGACTCTAATCTGGAGAGCTGGGTCTGATTCCCCACTCCTCCACTTGAAGCCAGCTGGGTGACCTTGGGTTAGTCACAGCTTCTAGGAGCTCTCTCAGCCCCACGCACCTCACAGGGTGTTTGTTGGGGGGATAATAATGACATACTTTGTAAACCGCTCTGAGTGGACATTAAGTTGTCCTGAAGGGCGGTATATAAATAGAATGTCGTTGTTGCTGCTGCTATTGTTATTATTATTATTACGGGTCAGTTATCTGAAGTTTGGTGGAGCATGCATATTGCTTCTATTCTGCAGTCATTCCATTGGTTGCCCATTATTACTGGCAAGATAAACAACTGTCTATATGTTTGCATGCTTTATTGTGTCCCCTACCTTATGGAATAACCTGGCTGAAGAGATCAGGAGGGTACCCATGCTTTTGTCATTCTGCAAATTATCCAAAACTAACAGTGTAATCTGAAGAAGAGTTACTCTAGTCTATGCCCATTGAAGTCTGGAGTAACTGCTTAGGATTGCACTGTAAATTATTCAGGAAGACATTTTTATAAAAGTGTAGAGCTATATTATAATGTAACAATTTAGGATGGTGCTTATTTAATAAAGGGAAAGGGACCGTAGACTGTATTACTACATATAGTACATATGATATTGTCTTCCTTTCACTGCATTGTTTTCTACGTATGTAATACCATTTTCTGCATTAACATATCATGTCTAATATTTAGACTTTGTTTTCAGATTTCTGTAATCCTAGTCTTATTACATTGCTTATTAGATGTCTAATCCTGTTGATTGCATTGATTTACACTGTGTGATCACCTTTGAGAAAGTTGGACTGTAAATAAAATAATAAACAGCTGTACTGTTTTCTCTCCATCTTAATTGTGCGACTTTTAAGTAAATTTTAAAATTGTATGAGTGGAGTCAGTGTTCTAGCAATTAAGGGCAGAAAAAAATCTGAAAACTAATTCTAACAGAACCTGGAAGAAAATTCCAGTGGCCAAAACATGGTATTCTTCACTTACTGTACCCCTTCTCATGCTGCCTCCATATGTTTTGTTTTTTTCTTCCTGCAGTTTTCAATAAAAAAAAATAGATCTCCCTCCAAGAAATCTCAAAGCATTAAATCTGCAGCACTTCCTCTTCACCAGCTAAAAGCAATGATATAAATTGACTATGCGAATTAAATATGTACATATTTTTGCTGCATATGTATATGTGATTCCATGCATAGTAAACTACAGAGTTTGGAAGTATTTGGCACAGAATTTAAGTTTCTCTGAGGCTGTAATAAGATTTATCATATTTCTTGTAGTTCAACATGTACATACATTCTTTTCAACCTGCATGTTATGAAATTTAACTAAGTTGGCAAAGGTTTAACTTAACTGTTTTGAGGTATAAAATTGTGATTATGGAAGAAAGAAGACTAAGAAAGAACTAACTGTAGAAAGAAAAAGTCAGTCTGTGTTTCTTTTTCCTGCCAAAAGTGTAGATAACTTTAATATGTTTAAATATTTTTATCTAACTTTCAGCTCCTATTACTTTAGATTTTAAAGCCAAATCTATTTTGTACTCTAGGATAAGTCACTTCTCTTCTCTCCCTTGCTCTGGATAAACTGGGCTAGAATTATATTGGATGAGGCGCACAACATCAAGAACCCCAAAGTGCAGGCCTCAATAGCAGCCTGTAAGTTGAGAGCTTCTGCCAGATGGGCTGTAACTGGGACACCCATTCAGAACAACCTCTTGGACATGTACTCCCTGCTGAGGTGAGTTGATCGCCATCCAAGACATGTAAGAGAGCGGGTACAGTAAATTTGTAATTGTCTTGAAATAAGTGCTGATTCCACACACGTTGGATAATGCACTTCCAATCCTCTTTAGAGACCATTTGGAACTGAATTTTTCATGTGTGAAACAAAAAATCCACTTCTAAATGATTCTAAAGGACTCATCACATATTACAAGGAAGATCTTGTTTGTCTAGTATCTCTGTGGTGAAAACTTCAGGAGAAAAGACGCTTCTTTAAAAATAGAGTAGAGCATTTTGCCCACATGCTTTAGATGGAAAGTATCTCTCCCCCCTACCCCAATTCAGCAATACCCAGTGACAACATTTCACTTACCACTCATCCCCATAGATTCCTTCGCTGCTCGCCTTTTGATGAATTCAAGGTATGGAAGAGTCAGGTAGACAATAATACGAGAAAAGGAGGAGAGAGATTGGCTATTTTAACCAGAAGCCTCTTATTGCGAAGAACCAAGGATCAGCTAGACTCATCTGGCAAGCCTCTGGTAATAATTGTTCTGCCTCTTTTTGGATATGAAGGGTAGCTGCCTGCCCAGTCTTCTCTTCGCTGATGGCCGGTTAGTTGGTTTGATCAGAAAAAGCCGACCAGGCACTTTGCATTGAAGTTTTTTTTTTTTTTAAATCATGTTGAAAATATCTGTTTTGCCAACAGAGCAGCATCACCTCAAAATTAGAAAAAATACTTTGCTTCTAGGTTGGGGCATCTAGTTCTTTGTGGGTGCAAAGCTGGCTGACACATACAGAGGTTCTTAACCATTAGGATTTTAAACATCCCACAACATTTGCCACTTTGGACTTGTGCTGAGGCAGATTTTTGGCTATCTGAAAACTCTTTAATTCCAGGCAATAAAGGCTGGAGGCTGGGCATTATAACATTTCCAAATTTCTTAGCCCTGGGAGGAATAAAGTAAAATGTGCCATATGAACATTTCATAAGAGATGAGATTTAACAGCTGTATGTCAGCCAGCCATAGTGACACATGTTCTGTCCATCTTGTTCTTCCCTCTGTCCAGGTCTCACTACCTCAGCGTCTCACGCAACTGCACAGATTAAAACTCTCAGGTGATGAACAGTCAGTATATGAAGTGCTATTCAAACAATCAAGGTATGATGGTATCTTGGAGGCCTTTCTCAGATCATTTTACCTTGCCCACAGTTAACATTCCCAGTGCTTCCCTCCTATACTAGACTCCTTCTGATCTGTGCTCCTTCTGTTACTGACTGATGTTCTGTTCCCATCTCTTTCCTCAACTACCTGGGTTAATAATTGCAATACATATAGATTGTCCCTGTGATGTATTTAATGATAATCACAGCTGCCCTATAACAGGTAACAGTATTTTGCTTGTCTTGAGTTGTTTTTACAAGCTAAGCATCTTGTCTTCTTGTTAAACTAAATCCTTTGTGACCTCTCAAGGAAGAGGTCTTTCCTGTTGCCATTACCATCCTGGTAATATGGTGTTCTGAACAAAAAATGCTCTCTCAGCTGAAAGCCATTTTGAAAAGACCAGAATGGTTTCTTTGAGTGTGCAACACAAGTATGCCTTAAAACTCAAATGGCTAAGTTGAAGAGATGCTTAAATTGGTCCCCTGCTATTGCCCTAAATATTCTTTTCCCTGCTATCCTTTCTTTCCCTCCAAAAGGATGTTCTGTGATTGGCTGCTTTATTGGATTCCCCTGAATTCCCATGGTAAATGCAAATGTTATAAATCAAAATTTGTTCATGATGATTAATTGCCAGTCATGAGTGCTTCTTTGCTTCTCTTCTGCAGCGCCTGAGTTTGGTTGATTTCCATCTTCAACTAGTCATGATGTCTGAATATACATGTCTTAAAAATGGAGGATAATTACTTCCCCAATAATCAGAATTCTTAACCACAGCCTAATGCCAGTTGGAGCCAGTGTAGTGTAGTGGCTGAGGTGTCGTACTAGGAACCGGAAGACTCAGGTTCAAATCCCCACTGCCATGAAGGTTGCTGGTTGACCTTGGTCCAGTCACTCTCTCTAAGCCTAATCTACCTTGCAGGCTTGTTCTGAGGATGAAATAAAAGAGAGATGAATACTGCCCTGAGCTCCTTGGAGGAAGGGTGGGATTTTAAAAATGTACTAAAAATAAATACTGAGGAAGAAACGCACAGTTTACAAAATCACATGTATTTGTTATTAGTGAAAGAAGACCAACTCAATTTAACTGTGCTGCATAGGGGGAGGAAAGTGGGGGTGCACAAGCCTAGCAGTTGACCAGGTTTGTACCTTGTGCCATCAACCCTGTTGATGGGCAGCCTAAATTGCTTTTCTGTTTTAAAGAAATTCTGTACAGTTTATGCAGTTAACTCCCTGGGTTCAGTCATTGGGTCAGTCATTGACCTAATCCACCTCACATGATGATAGTTGTGAGAATAAAATGGAGGAGGAAACAATAATGTATACCTCGTTATGTCCCTGTTTGGGGAAAAGACAGGGATATAAATCTCTCTGCCTCTAGGAAAGAACATAATCCTTTCTCTGCCCAGAAATGTCTGGCTTCTATAATTTCTTAATTTTAAAATTAGAATTTGTTAGTATTCTCTTGTCAGTGAAAAGATTTCTCTAGATTTCTGGAGTAACCAGTGTTTTGTTTTAGGGGCTTTTTTAACATTTATAATTTTTTGAAAAACTCTTTTTGCAGTAAGTCTGTCTAGATTTTGTTTGGTTAGAATGCAGAGATGTCCTGCTGACATATGACCACATCTTTTTGTTGAAACTGTTCATGGTTCTCAGCTTTGTATGTGTAGAAAATGAAACTCTTGAGTGAGTAAATCTGTCTATTTTTTTAAAAAACATGCTTTGTTTAATCAGGTCGACGCTGCAATCTTACCTCAAGCGACAGGAGGCTCAAGCAACAGGGCATTCTGGGAGTAACCCATTTGAGAAAGGTTAGAATTCAAAGTACCCTCTTACAGCATATGAAGAAATGAGTTACGAGGAATCTGATGGGAGAGTATTCATAACTTTACACTGTTTTGTTGCCATGTTCATTTTTCTCCTTAGAGGAATCTCATTAGAGGATGTTGGTAAAAGCTACTCTAGAGAAACCCATATTAGAAAGAGTGTTAAAAAAGAGAACTAAACATATTACCTGCTGTTGTTGCTTTGACATGTATATTTCCCTTGTTAGCATCACAGCAATTTCAAGTTGGTCAGCAGAACTCCATGGGAAAGACTGATACTCCTCCTGTCTCCACTGCTGTCCATATCTTGTCCCTGTTGCTGAGGCTCCGTCAGTGCTGCTGCCATCTTTCCTTACTGAAAGTGGTAATTATGCAAGGGTCCTTGCGAACGTTGGCTGCTGTTGAGGCAATGTTACCCTGCAGCAGAAGTTACCAACTGCTCTCTTCATTGCAGGCTCTGGACCAGGCCAACTTGGACAGTGAAGGCATCTCTCTCTCACTGGAGGAGCAGCTCAGTGCTATGACCTTGTCTGAACCTGACAGCAGCGACCCTCGGTCTATGGTGTACCTCGCTGGTACACCTTTCAGTGTGGATCTTTTTGAAGTGACTAGACAGAGTAGTAAGGTATTAAGACTGTGGCACTCCCTTTCTAGGGAACCCTAGTGATTATTCTCTGGGATTGCCCCCTGGCTCTCCCTCCCCATATTTTTATAAACAAAAGCTATAATTCAATGTTGAAAAAAGGGAAAAAAACCAAGATTTTTGTAATAATACATAGATTTACACACACACAGTAATGAAAAGCAGAATTCTCAGTTAAGACACAGTTGAGGCTGTGTATATTGCATATAACTTCACAGCTATTTAATCACTAGCATAAATATTACTATTTATTTTCTACATTTTTATCCTGCCCTTCCTCCAGGTTGCTTAGAGCAATGTAGATCAGTTTCCCCTCCTTCATTTTATCCTTAACAACAACCTTGTGAGGTAGGTTAGGCTGAGAGTGTATGACTGACCCACAGTTTCCCAGCATGCTTGATGGGTCTAGGTGCCTCAGATCCTAATCCATCGTTTTAACCACTGTGCCAAAATGACTGTTCCTTTTAAAATAAAAGGGTAATTACAACAAGGGAACGGAAAGAATATCTATTTGAATAAAAGGAAAAACATCCCAGAGTGACTGAAAGATTCTGAAAAGTGTCCCAAGAAGAGAGACTTGCAATACAGCACTCATCCCCTACTTCCCAAACTGAAGTGATGGGGCAGATAACAGATTCCATTGCACAGACTCTTTAACTGATTAAATAAATTGCCTTTTTAAAGCATTCTGTGTTTTTTTAATTGCCACCAAACTTCACTAATTTAACATCTTGCTCTTCATTACACAAAAGCAGTTAAATAGGCTTATGCACAAACATCTGAGCCAATAATACTGTATCATATGGTTCATTCCTGTGAAAAATGCAAGAAGGTACCCTGAGTTTGATGCTCATGATGTTTTGGAAGATTTCAGTATTATTGAAACTCAGGAAGTAGGTGCTACTATGGTTGATTCTTCACCTTTTTGTTTTCTTGTTAAAGTAATTGCTAAAATCCCAGCGCCCAAACTGCTGTGACCACAAGTTAGATTGTTTGCAGGAGCAATGTGCTAGTGCTTCAGAACATTGCAAGTTACTTTCTTACTTCTTACATGTACTTCTTTATAGCATGATAGCTCAAGACTCACAGCCTTGCATTCGTTGGTCTTTTTACAATTTTAAAAATTTAACATACTCAGGTCAAACGAGTGCATTGCTGATCAGTTTCAAGGTTTTAATTGCTTCATAGAGCAAGGCAGGAAATCACACTTTTAATTTAGATTCACATTGTGCTTTCCAAAATCTGTACAGGGGAGAGGTATTGATTCCAGAATATTCATATTTACAGAAGAGAGAGACTGAGGCTGCAATCCTAGGCACTTTTGCTTAGAAATAACCATCACTGAATTCAGTAGGACTTACTGTTGAGTAAGGATGCATGTGATTAGACCATAAGTGTACTTTTTCCTTCCCACTTTCTAGTTATCATATCTCTTGGAGGAGCTAAAGACCATCCAAGGTCACTCCCAGAAAAGGTAAGCATAGTTTCAGCAGGTGACCATTGTAGGTTTGGAATGGTTGGTAATAAAACACCCAAAAGACATGTGAGATACTGTCTGATGTAATTGTGGTGCTTAAAGCAATATGGGCCAATCCAGATTAGTGTTTGAATGGGAAATTGCCCAGGAACATCAAGTATACCAATATGTATACGTTAAGAGAAGGCATGAGGTATAAATGAAGTAAATCATGTGCTATTGGAGCTCTTTGGAGTTTGAATATAAGTAGACCGAAATCCTGGAGTATTCATAAGCAGGAACATGGATCCCATTGAACAGGTGATGCTTGTGTCTTGTGTTGCTGCTAGGGTTGTAACAGATTTGCATGTTTCTTCCTTTTCTCTCCTGCCTTTGCATGTTCCACTTCAGTCTTGCCTTTCTGTTTTGCAGCAAACCTTAGTTTGTGGTTACATTTGAATCAGCCATAGTTTGCTCATCTCAGATGTAACCGCAAACTTTGGTTTGTTGCAAGTCAGGGAGGCAGTCAGGAGGAGGAAACACACAAGATGGGGTGACATTCAAGTAAAGTCAAACCATGTTTTGCATCCAAATGGGCCATAGCTCAATACATAAAATAAATTATGAAAGTGGACAATCCTATTTGGAGTCCTGTTCAAGAACCACTGCCTCTAATAGTTTGTTTTAAAGATACTTTTCTTTAGATGTTTTCTGTATTCAGACTCTTTTTAATGTTCTCAGTGATCCTTACAACAGTCCTGTGAGTCAGGTTGGTATTCTTCTATATGCAGGTGCTGAATAGTAGCTTTCTTAAGTCCACTTAGTAAGTTCATGATAGAGGGCAGATTGAGCCACAGACTAAAATTGCTGCCTCCTGTCTTTTTAGTGTCATTGTGTCTCAGTGGACTAGCATGTTGAAGGTTGTGGCAGTCCACCTTGAAAAACTCAACCTGAAATATGCTACAGTGGATGGCTCTGTGAATCCAAAGCAGAGAATGGATGTGGTTGAGGAATTTAACAATAATCCTAAAGGACCTCAGGTATGGAAAAGACCACAGAGACTATTTTCAGTGCAGCTGTTGATAGATTTAGTTGCCAGTTTGCCACTTTTATTAATGCCACTGGGCCAAATCTATAATTGTCAGCTAGGATTACCCCGGTAATTATCTTAGCCTGATACAGTCTGATTATATTTAATACATGTGGAAAGAAGAGTGTTATTCTGAAGTGCTTGGATTCTTGAACTGGTGATTCCTGTACTGAATTAGGTGCTCTGAAACTGCAGATAAAAAAAAATGTATAGCTGATGCTGGGTTTGGTCAGGGCTTTGTAGGCTTCATATGTGACACTGGACACAGAATTCAACATTCCAAGAATCTGTTTTAAAAATAAGTTTCTAGCCCTTAAAAATATCCACAATAGTCAAGTGGCCAAGCAGGATTTTAAGTGATTTGGAGGACAGGGCTTCTGTATGTTGTGTGGTTCCTTGACTCCCTCTCTGTGACAAGCAAAAGAAAATACATAGTGCTGAATAAGCAAATGTAGTACAATTTGTACATAGTTCCAGAAATCAACATTACATTAGAGAAAGAGAGAAATATGGTAGGGAGACAAATATGCAAAGAATGGCAGGTTTGGTGAACATTTTACAGGCCAGTCCTATGTTTCTTGGCAGAGGTTTATTCTTTGAGAATATGCTTGTGGTAGGGCATGATGAGAAACTACAAAAATACAAATTCAGGGGGGTTCCTGGAGGAGGCAAGTCACTATTTTATTTCCTTCTCTGTTGCAGGTGATGTTAATCTCCCTCTTGGCTGGAGGTGTTGGCCTTAATCTTGTTGGTGGAAATCATCTCTTCCTCCTTGACATGCACTGGTAAAGATAACAGCGGTTTTGTCTCCCACTCGAAAAACTCTTGAGAGTTTTTGTTTTGTTTGTCGTTGCAACTCCAGAAATCAGAATAAGTGTAGTTGAGGAATTCATGAGTTAATCTGAAAGGACTTTTGCACTGAGCTAAATATGTGGGCTGTTGTTTCTGCTCACAACTGAGTTAGGTCCATAGCTTAAGTAAAATGACAAGACAGTTTTCTTTCCTTTCAGGAACCCAGCTCTAGAGGACCAAGCCTGTGATCGCATTTACCGTGTGGGGCAGCAGAAGGATGTTGTGATCCACAGGTTATAGTTTGATCTGTGCCTTGTGCTTGTTGCTGTCTCTGTTTTAATTATGGCCCAGCATGGTGGTGGACTAGGACCTGGGAGACCCAGGTTCAGATCCTCACTCGGCTGTGGAAGCTTGCTGGGTGACCTTGAGCCAGTCATACACACTCAGCCTGTCCCGCCTCACTGGATTGTTGTGAGGATCAGTTGAAGGACAGAACTATGTAAGCAGCTTTGGGTCCCTACTGGGGAGAAAAGCAGGAAGTAAATGAAGTAGAATTTTTTAAAACTATGGGAGTTGTGGACTTGTTCCAACTGCTCTATGAAAGAGGCTGAAGTGCTGCAGAAACCCTTCCAGCCTGCTACGGTTTGGCAGTTTGTAACTGACGGCAACCCAGTTTTGCTGAATTGTTTTAACTGCTTTAATAATGACTGACAAAACGTGTGCTAACGTAGCATGCTTGGTTTCTAGGTTCGTTTGTGAAGGGACAGTAGAAGAAAAGATCTCAGAGCTGCAAACCATGAAAAAAGAGCTAGCCCAGAAAGTGCTTTTGGGAAGAGGAGACTCCTTCACTAAGCTCACCCTGGCGGATCTCAAACTTCTTTTTGGCATTTGACTGTTACGTTTTTGAATAGGAAGGAATCACATGTGTGCCTTGAAAAGTACATTAGTGGTGTATAAATACAATGACTGAGTTGAGCTAGTGCAACTGCTACTGTCTTCTTTGTAGGTGTATTTTTTTTTTATAGGAGAAAGGGCTACGCTGCCTAAGACAAGATAAAAAAGGAGGGGAGGGGGGAAATGCTCCATTGTTGATATGGAATTGGTTAACACATTGCCTTGTACGCTTCCACCTACTAAATACACGTTGCCTTATAACTTCCGCCTACTACAATTGAATATTGTGAATTCTGTTATCATATCAGACTGAGAGAATGAGGGTCTGTATGTGGTGGCATCCTTGTGGCTGCCTTTTAAAAGTCATTTTAAAAAGCTGGGAGGTGGGCCCACAGTGCAGCATTCTTGTCCCCCCATGCGCCTCATCAAGAGCTGAAACAGTCCAGTGTGTGTGTGTGTGTGGGGGGGGGGGTTAGTAACCTTAATTTGGACCTTATTGATATGAAATTCTGCTCATATGAGCACCTATTTAGGCTGCTTAAATATTGGAAGAAAACCTGGAGTACAAAGGGTTCCTAGGTGGCTTACATAATTTTGCATACTGGCTACTGAAATTTATTTACTTCATATATACTCCCCACTTCTCTCCTCAGTGGGGACCCAAAGCAGCTTACATCCTCCTCCTCTCCTCCATTTTAACTTCGCAACAGCTTTGTGAAGTAGGTTAGGCTGAGAGTGTACAAGTGGCCTGAGGTGTCCCTGTGAGTCTCCATGGCAGAGTGGGGACTTAAGGCAGGGTCTCCCAGATTCTAGTCTGACACACTAACCACTATACAATACTGCTCACATTTAATTAAAAGATTAAGGGTCAGAACTGGGGATGTTATACCAATAAGATCCAAACAATAAACAGCTAATTCTGCCCATGTGCTATGCAAGAATGAACAGGGGAACCAGAGGCAATGTTGCAAAAGCATAAGGAGCCCACAGAATTCATTCTGGACAAGTGTCAAATCCAAGATGCAAATAAAGTTTCCGAATTATGTGTTTTAAGGAATGGTGGCCTGGCAGGAACATTTTGGAAAGTGGTCAATAGTTTGTCAAAGTAGAATTATAAAATAAATTCTATGGTTGTTATGAATTGCTAGAATTTCAGGTAGGCATTGAGTACTAGTAAATGTGTGGCAGACACTTTGTCTAAATGTCAGGATGGCCGAGCGGTCTAAGGCGCTGCGTTCAGGTCGCAGTCTCCCCTGGAGGCGTGGGTTCGAATCCCACTTCTGACAAATATATTTTGTTAACTATAAAATAACTTCTCCAGCAATTATGATTAAACGAAAATGACTTTAAATTAAAAAAATTCTTTTAGACTGTTTTAAATCTGCGGATGCAATGCATAACGTTTACAGACCGGAAAAGATTATGAAACTAGAATGGGTCGCTGTTATTACGAGTTCTAATCAGTTTAAGTAGAGCGGGGTCTGTAGTCATACGCAAGACCGTCAAAGCCACGCACTGGAGGCAGTTACCAAAGGTAGAAAGTATCTGCTGCGATGCACCGAAGGATGCCCGAGTCTGCTAACGGCTGGATCGCAGCGTTTCTTTGCTTTGCTACAACAGCATTAACCCTTTATTGGCATACTCTCGGCGGCAGCGCGATAGCGGCCAGGGACAGAAGAGCCAAGATGCACCGCGGCAAACTTTGCTAGGTGCACAAAAGGCCCTGAAAGTTCCCCGGGCACAATTTCCCTTGTGTGGAACTCTTAAAGGGGCAGGAGTCTTTTTTCCTGGTTCGAGGCTGCCTGAACACGAGGCAGGGGAGAAGCCCCTGAGCGCGCGGAAGGACGGCCCTGAGCCCTGGCCCTGAACACACCGCCTGTCTGTCACCACCCTTCCGACTAGGCGGGAGACTTCAGCATAGAGGAGTTTTATTATTTAATTATTCTGGATTGATTTGAATATACTGTTTATTTGAAGGGGGGATATGCTGCCTCTCCAGAAGCCTGCTCGAGGTGGCTCACAAGGTAAAAACAGCAATACAACAAAACGTTTAAAAACAGACATTAGAACTATTAATATTAAGCCATTCAGTCAGAAGCCATAAACTGACCGTGGACCAGCAAGTCATAAAAAGATCTCCTTCCCTGGGCTTTGAATTCACGTCAAGCGTTTTGACCCCTCAGAGGAGAGGGCCTGCCACAGTTGAAGAAAAGGCCTCTCCCTGTTTACCTCCCTTTTTGTCTTGAGAGGGACTCTGACCGCTAAATGGTTTGCTTTGCATGCAGATGGCTCCAGGTACAGTCCCTAGCATCTCTAGTTAAAGGGATCATGTCGTGTGTGATATCTTTCATATCTTGGGAAGCTACTTCTCTGAATAAACAATACTGATCTTGATGGACCCATGTTCAGATTCAGGATGAGGTCTCTGTATGTACTCTCTTCACAGTGGCCATTACCCATCCTGGGGCCACTATTGTTAGAGATGGTGTCTGAAGAACTAAGTAATATATATAAAATACAATATATATTATAATGTATATCAGAGACCAAGCTCTAGTGCTAATAGAGAACTTACAATACCACCACCACCACCACCACCACCATCATAACAACATTCGATTTATATGCTGCCCTTCAGGATGACTTAACACCCTCTCAGAGTGGTTTACAAACTATGTCATTATTATCCCCACAACAAAACACCCTGTGAGGTGGGTGCGGCCGAGAGAGCTAGAAGCTGTGACTGACCCAAGGTCACCCAGCTGGCTTCAGTTGGAAGAGTGGGGGATCAAACCCAGTTCTCTAGAGTCCCGCATTCTTAACCACTACACCAAACTGGCTCTCATCACATCACTAGTTCCAGATGACATTGGCCAAAGAAGGAACTTGAATATGAATTTCAAGACCTGGCAAAAGCAGGCCATATCTCAGTGACACCTGACTAGGCAAGGACCTTGACTTTCTAGCCCAGTGGAGCTCTCTGTCAAATGCTATAGAAGTACCTGGTGGAAATGGACATGTTGTGAGAAGGGCTAGTCTTCAGTTAGCTGGAGCCAGAGTGGCTCCATTTAACTTCATGGAGGACACCCTCCTCCAAACACCCCAGTAAAGGTAGGAGTGCAAACACCTTTCAGTAAAGGTAGGAGTGCATATCTGGGGTATTTGGAGGAGGGTGTCCAAATGCTGATGTCTCCTTACCATCATCTTCTAGGATTTGTGATATGGATACCTTTCCTCTGTTTGTGTAGGGGAGGAAGCACAGCATCTTTGAAGCTTCAATATAGCACTGTGCTTTCTCCCTTTTGCTGAACGAATGTCTAATTTTTACCCACACTTCCTCCAAGAAGATCAGGGCAGCTGGAATCAAAGAGCACAATTTGCAACACAGTTACATTAGTGGTTTCTGTTATATTAGGTTCATTGTAGGTAAGTGTAAAGTCAATTAACCCCGGGACAAAAGAAGTTCCAACTTCAATATATATACTCATGAGGTCTGAGCTGGCAGTGCCTGACTAGGAAAAAGATCTTGGGTTAGAGTGAATAGCTCAGAGAAAAAGCAGACTCAATGTACAGTAGCAATGAGAGAGGAAAAATTTATGGTAGGGATTAGTAGAAGGTCTCCAAATAAAATGGCTGGTACATTCATGCCCATGGGTAGATTTATGGTGCAATCACAGTTACAACACTGAGCGGAGGTGGTCGTCCCATCTCAAAAAATTATATTGTACAAGCTATGACTATGGCCACTAGCTTAGATAGCTTTAAAAGGCAAAATCATGGAGGATAGCCATGACAGATGAGCTATTTTGGGGAGTTTGACCTCTGCTTGAAACAGGATGCCCAACTAGATGACCCAGAGGGGCTTGTATTCACCCATACAATGATGAAATTACCAATAACTGGGGATCTCATTTTGTTGTAAATTTAATATTTAGAAATAAATGAGATGAATTTAAAAAACACAAGAATGAAAGACCATTAAGGCACCGCTGGGATTCGAACCCAGGATCTCCTGTTTACTAGACAGGCGCTTTAACCAGCTAAGCCACGGCGCCTTCAGTTGCATCATAAATTCGAAAAAACGCCCTCTAAAGAATAAATGAATAAATGTTTACCGTACAATTTTCCGTCTCCGTAGTTCTTTGCGTTTCTTTGGATATTAAAGCCTAGTAAAAACCAGTTATTCATAGATCACTACTGTTCGTAAATGCTTGTTTTGAAATACGAACAGTCGTATCCGCTGATAAAATCACTCAACCTTTTGAACGGGTTTGTTCTAAAACTCTGAATTCCCTGCTTTCCTTGTGGTTGATGCAGCCTTCCCCAGTTCCCAGGCTGATGATTTGAAATAATTTCCTTTATACTGATTTCAGCGCATCTGAATGGCTGCATTTAACTTTATGCCCACTCCCCCTCTTGCGGGGAGATTAAAGCAGCCTCCGGCTGGCTCGCTCTTCTTTGAAACCGTGGATAAACAAGCTGCGGGGAGGAACACGTTTTGTTTGTAACGGGTTTGTGAGCTAGCAAGGCATTCTTGGCAAGGTCACTCAGGAAATAATGGAATAAAATAGTGAAACTTTCCACTTTTTTCCTGGTAACTCTGTTCTAGTTCAAGGACTGTAGGAGCCGCTAGTCTGATCGTGTCTCTTTCTTTTTTTTATGATGACAGTCCCACTTTATCATTCTGCATGAAAAAAATGTGATCTAAGTTATGATCTAATTTTTGAGATCGGAGTTAACTTAAAGGTAAACTGTCCGGTTTAAAAGAAAAATTGCAGCATCGTTAGTTTTCTGCAAGAGGGAAATGAAGAACAGTGCGACCACAACAGGCCGGTTAGCTCAGTTGGTTAGAGCGTGGTGCTAATAACGCCAAGGTCGCGGGTTCGATCCCCGTACGGGCCAGGTATTTTTTCCTCAAAAAAAAAAAAAAACCCTCTACGTAGAATTCTAACGATATAAATTGCCTTTCCCTTTTCCTACTTTAGCAAACTATGGCTGTCTGTTTATTTCTTAAGGGTGAATTTCGCAAAAGGCAATGTCCGTTTCTGTCTCGTCGTTCTGATATATATTTATGAAAGAACATACACAAAATCTCTGTAGTTTCTTCGGTATTTTATCCCTAACCTACCAAATGTCATTCTTTTAAAAGTAGTCAGGAAAAGAAGTTTGCGTCTCTAAATCAGATCTTTGAATGGTGGGATAATCATACCTATAAAGGGAAAGAAGGAAACAAAATTAGACCTGAAAGGCATTAAAAAGAAGGGCCGAAAAAGAAGGGATTCCTCACAAAATATCTTGCCGTGACTCGGATTCGAACCGAGGTTGCTGCGGCCACAACGCAGAGTACTAACCACTATACGATCACGGCGCGCCACTGTGGACTTGGCAAATTGGTTGTGAAGAAGCCTACATCACCAGCATGTCACGAAAGACAATCTCATTTATCTGCAGAATTTTATAAAGGGCGAGAGCTAGAAACAAATGCCAATAGTTTGCTGCAACAAAACAAAACAGAAAAACGAATCTAGTTATAGCTTCAGATTTCAGCGTAAGGTTCTGTGTCACAAACTACCTGTTCGACTTTGAAGGTGCCGCAGAATTAGGTTTCATTTCACAGAACATTGCATTGAAACGAATCAGGAATGAATTCCTGAGAGTCTTCGATGCCAGGCGGACAGGGATACAAGTTAACGCTTGGCTTCTCCGAGCAACGCGTGCTTGAGATCCCGTCTGCTTCGGCGAGGACAGCTTCTCTCGTCTGAGCAGGGCCTTCTGCGCAAGCGCCACTCTGGGCAAAAATCAAGAGCGGCTGGTTCTTGGGTTTTGTGCACCTTCCACGGTGGTGGGTGCAGGTTCCAGGGGAGGTCAGGAAAGCTCCCACTCTCCTGGCTTCCTGCAAACGACGCAAAACTGAGTTATTCAAGAGGTAAGTTACGTAGGTGATAGGGATGTGGGTAAACGGTTAGGGACTGTGTATAGGAAATGTATACTACTATGTATAGGAAATACTTTTGAGTTGCTGTATGTATTAGTCTACTATGGGATCTCTGCATTAACATGCACGTTAATCTTTTTGCTTGCCTTCAGATTTCCACACTCTTGATCCTATTTCGCTGCTTATTGGCGGTCCTGTTGATTGCATTGATGTACAAAGCACTATCTCTCTGGGGCTTCAGTGAGAGAGGTGGTCTATAAATGTTAATTAAAAATAAACAAAATACTAATGACAAGGAATGTGTCATAATTAACAAGGTCTGTCACTCTGATTTCTGCAATCCTCTGCTTTTTAAAAAAAAACCTTTGGAAATGTTCCTGTGATAGCTGCAACTGGAAGGCACAGAAGCTCTGATCTGAAGCCCTGCCCTTACCTAAGCAGGCTTGTAAATCCAGCCAAGCTCTGTGTCTGAGCAGCACATGGAGGGACACAACAGACCGCTCAGAACAAGCCATTGAAACAGAGCTGAGAAAACGCCCAGCTGCTGTAAAAACATTAAGTTTGACTAATGTTTCACCCACAGCTGTGGAAAAATAATGGGAGACCCAAGATGCTATAGTGTAGTGGTTAGTCACCAGCTAGGATCTGGGAGATGTAGGTTCAAATCCCCAGTCTGCCATGGAAGTTTGGGCCAGTCACACACACTTTAGGCTGCCCCACCTCACAAGGGTGTTATGAAGACAAAAGGCTGAGAACAATGTAAAACAGTTTGGGGTCCTCATTTGGGTGAAAGACGGGGGCAGAGAGTCAATAAATCTGTTCTTAGTTCACTCCTTTCTCTGCATCTGATGAAGAGAACTGTGGTTCTCGAAAGCTTATGCTACAGTAAAGTTGGTTAGTCTTAAAGGTGCTACTGGACTCTTTACTACTTTGCTACTACAGACTAACATGGCTAACTCCTCTGGATCCTTTCTCTGTAAGCTCCAGCAGATTCCCCAGGGAAGCCTTTCCAAGGCTTTAGTTGTCCTGTCCATTCTAGGACTCTTCTCTAGTTTAACAGCATCTTGTGTTAGTTTAGTCAACCAATGCACAGACTGAGCAGGGACGGCCCAGATCAGGACCAATGATGACCATTGGGAGGAGGGTGATAAGAGCAGCTGCTACTTTGCATCAAGACTAACTACTTTCAGTCAACATTATCAGAAGTGTTTCCTCCTTGCACCTTGAAATAAAACAAGAGATATATTTGTACTACCAATTTTATTCAGCTTCACAGACAGCAAGTACAAAATGTTGTTCACTGAAATATTTCATGGAAAATCTCCTCCCCTCATTTATTTCCTGAGAGCTGTAGCAGAGAAAAGATGGTGATTGGAGGGTTAAGAGAAACCTCTTAAAAAGTGGGGTTTTCCCCCACAGAGTGCAGAATACTTTTAAAAGCAGTGCTTTAAAATTAATTGCAAGTGCATTTTTTTCAGATCCAAAAAGCAAAGGTAATGCAAAGTGCATTGTATGAGTACATTCAAATATTGCCAAATACACGTTGGTGTCAAAGTGCAACAGGGAAGCCTACTGAGCATACGGTTCCTTTAATAACATGACAAAAGTTTTGGTGTGCATCATACCCAATGACTCCATTTGCTATCCTCATCCCTCCACTAACACATCTTCTGTATCAAATGAAGAAACCAATGGATGGTTGTTGTGGATTTTCCAGGCTGTATCACCGTGGTCTTGGCATTGTGGTTCCTGACAGTTCTCTGTCTTTCGGTGCTACACCTCTGAAGATGGCAGTCACAGCTGCTGGTGGAACATCAGGAACTACAATGCCAAGACCACGGTGATACAGCCCGGAAAATCCACAACAACCATCGTTCTCCGGCCGTGAAAGCCTTCAACAATAAACCAATGGATGTTTTAAAATACAGAGGATCAAGGAACATGTGAAACAGCAGGTAAAGATTACTCATGCAAGTCTTCCTTTTTCCAATTACTATGAGGCTCATGGAGAAAGATCCTATGCATATTAGTTCAGAAGCATTTGCTAACTAAGTATTACAAACATTCAATTTCCTCACACAATTCCTGCTTTACAGTAACTGCAGCTCTAAAACGGTCAATTTTACATCTAACAGGTTAGAGCTGGAAGCAGCTCTGAGATTCCGAACATCTTTGAAAAAGTTCAATGTCATTTGGCTAAAAATTCTGAAGACAGACACCCTCCCTTATTGATAACATAGGATATCCAACAACAATCCAAATTCCAAATGTAGTGTTTGTATAATCTTTTATTATGCACTTTCTATTTTCATACCTTTTCTATAAAGTTTTTAAAAAACCATCCAAATTCCAGGGTGTTTGTGCACACACTTCTGACAAAGTAGGCAACGGCTCATGGAAGGGTACACCACACATTAGTCTTGAAGGTACCCCAAGACTCTTATTTTGAATGCAAGACACATTAGAATGTACTGCAGTGATTCCTACACGCTTACTCCAGGGTTTGGAACAAACCAAGTAAAAAAAAAAAAGGAAACAGTAAGTATTTTAATTTCAGGATAACTGACTAAGATCAGAGGTATCTTTTGTCCTTGTCTGTGCAATACTCATCTGTGCAACTACTAGATCAGAGATCTAGCATATACATTTCTAGTGTGCTTTCACTGACTCACAGCTCTACAGCAATTTCAAAAATGACAAAAATGTTTTGTTTGGAATGAGCCACTTGTAAACAGTGTTACTGAAGGAGAGTGGAAAACAGCCGTTTAAAAATGCATGTACAATTTTTTTTTCATTTTATTTATAGTTGTGGGAAATACAAAAACAAACAAACTTAAGTGCCACTTTGAAATTGGTTTAAGTTACCACTGCTCCTGAAACAACTTTTTTCGGCAAGTGGTATTACATCCCAGTCCAAGCCCACAATCTTCAAGCCTCAGTGGCAAAGAGATATGCGACTTTAGAAAAACCTGCACCGGATAAAAGATGCTTAAAGAGTAAAAAAAACCTTTCTGCCAACTATCCAGTCTTCAGTGGTTTGCAAGACCAACATTTATAAGATCAAGCATGAACACACACCACACAGCCTTGTGTATGTATGCACGTAACAATAGTTTATAGATTAATTGATTGTGGTAGTGGATTAGACACAGGAACCTGAAATTGCTGCCTTTTTCAATTAACACTAGCAAAATGTGAGAAGCGTTGATAATTTCTAAAAGGATAACAGATGTCAGGCAGAATTTTTTTTTGCAGATTGTTATGCTCCTGTCTTACAGCAGTTTTGCTACGTGTAAAATTACAAGCCTTTGATAAAAAAATAATAAATATTGTAGCAAAAGTTGATGGTATTGGTTAAAAATGAAGATTCCGTCTCAGCTACTGAGTAGTCAGACTATGCAGAGGGTGGCTCTAGGCTCCTGCTCCTAAGGAGCTCGTAAGGTTTCTGGGCCTGATCTGTGCTATAGTAGTTCATGCTTTCCTTAATGACAAAAACCCACTACACTGCTAGCTGACATCTTTTGCTCACAGTTTACAAGTTCTACAGCACTGTCCTTGGGGTAGAGGTTTCCATGCAGCACTTCATATCCAAAAAATTATCATAGGTCAAATGAATGTACAAACTCTCTTTGAATATGATTTCACAGACAAGTATTATCAGGCAATACATTTTGTAAACAGCGTCAATTAAGACGTGTAAATTTCAGATGGTCCCTTGTAGGTCTGAAAACACTTAGCTCAGAGCACTTGATATTACTCTGAGCTGGATCACATTCTGGGTGCACCTCAGTGAGCCCTTTTGTTCCAGATTTAAGTGCAAGGTACAAATGTCAGTGAATCTCCCAAGAGGCTGCAACTGATGCACCTTCTGGCCTTTTAAGAGAACACGAATATATGACAAATTACTATTTCTAAGGCACATGATAAAAGAACAAGTAGATAAAGATTAACTGCCACACAATGACAGTTCATAAAGTGAGCCGGCAGGAGTCCCTATCCTTTCCCATGGCTGAACATACACAGTCGAGGCTGCTGGTCAATGCACCCAATCTTTTGGCTGGCGCAAAACTTCTAGAATTTTTGCTTCCCTGGAATTTGCTGGAGGCGAATGCATATATTCCCACCTGCGTATAGGAAGAGGGAGAAAAATATAGGTGTTAGACTTCTCCCACTTAATATTGTATCATTAAGAACTATTTCTCTCTTTCTACAAGTAGGAGGGCATGGTTTTGATCACAACATACTAAACAAAACTGTAGAGTCCAGTAGCACCTTTAAGACTAACCAACTTTACTGTAGCATAAGCTTTCGAGAACCACAGTTCTCTTTGTCAGATGCATCAAATCAGATGTTTATGCTACAGTAAAGTTGGTTAGTCTTAAAGGTGCTACTGGACTCTCTACTATTTTGCTACTACAGACTAAAACGGCTAACTCCTCTGCAACATACTAAACATTTATCAATGCTAGTGGTTTGTTTGTATTTAAATAAATGGTAACTTTACACATTTTACAGAGAGATCATATACCTAAGATATGCCCTGTGGGTGGTTTAGAACTGTTTCAAAATCCATCTTGTGCTGGCACAGCAAAATGATATTCTAGCACGATGAGCTAGAGACTAACAGTTCAAAATTAAAAGGCAGATTAGTATTGAAGCTGGCAAAACAGCAGACCTTAGCTAGAATCTTCTATTTGATCAGGGCTTGCAGCCACTCCCCCACCCCACCCCACCCCACCCCCATGCCAGTGTAACATTCTGCATATGAAAGAAGGGATGCAGGTAAAAACATTCCCACTTGCGTCAATGAAGAGCTCCAGGAGCCTGCTTCTCTCCTTCCACCACACTAAAGATTCAGATTAACGCAACAGCCAGTAATGGTACAGCATCAAGTGTACAGAAGGTCCGATAAGGGAACACAGCTCAAACAATATAGACAGCTGCAGCAGTCTGCTTGAGTGTCTAACAAGCAGGGCAGCACATTCAGCAATAGAAATCCAAATAGATGGAGATACTTAACTGGATGTGCCCTTTAGCTGAGCCTCCCTGAACTGGCTCAATGTATTCTTCAGCATAAATGGGATGTGCATCAAGGCTTGTTGCATAAGGTTAGTTACAAAAGGATCAAAACTGGATCAGGCTGATAGTTTTACTGCAGTGGTATTTTACTTACAATAAAAAGAAGAAGAGATCTAGCCAGCTTTCTATCAAGGAATGCTTGTCTAACTGTGATTGTGCTCTTACCTGGCAGTGAGTGGCAAAGACATAAGTATACTTTCAATCCTAGATCCTGGTGTGGCAAGACCAAATTTGGTGCCTCTGTCATACACAAGATTGAATTCCACATACCTGTTGGCGAACACAAGAAAGAGATGCTGTTACAGGAGGATGTCATCAAGGATGCACCTATGCCTGAGAAGCCAAAATTCTATACAAAAGAAATGCTGACAGAGAAATCTGTGTTTAGGCATAATTGATTTTGGCTTTGCTAGTGGTCAAAAGGTAAGGAGCTGCATAGGGCATGGCAGTGCTCCCTACCTGGCCATGCAAATCCTGCTCAATCTCTTCTCTGGCTTTTGAGAATTCACTACACATTATCCACACATTATGAAGCCCTCGCTCTGCCATTAAAAATGAAAACAGAGAATCTTGAGCTACCACACTCTGTACCCAATACCTGATTTCCACATTTGCAGAGAAATAACATTACCAAATAAGCAGTATGAATGGACTCTCAAATAAGTATGCCCAATCCCAATGGAAACAGAATTACTCTAAGCCCTTGGCATAGTTTTGTCATTTCTATACCACAGCCAAATACAGAAAGCCTCATTTGCATTACAACAGTTTTCTTTCAGTATAAGCTATCATTTAAACTAGCCTTCTTTCACTGCTTTCTGTTACAGCATAGGAGGCCCCTCTATGTAGCTCTGTCACTAACTGCAGCTCTCCCTGCTTTCCCCCAGTCTTTTATGCCCTTATGCTTGTGGACCCAGAGATTTTGAAGGTTCAGTGCAACTCCTGCCTTGCACTGAAACTATCCAGTTCAGCCATCCCCACTATAGTTATTTTACTTCTCCTGTTCCTGCCCTAATATGTTCTCTACAGAAAGCATACAATGGTGCCATTCCATGCTCACATGATAAAATATGGTCAGGACCCATTTGCACAGACATGAACACAATACAGAAGAGTCAGATGCACTTAACACTAACTGAAAAAAATGTTGATTTACTGAGATACTGCCTATATGCCACCAAGTTCCAAATGATGGATGGTAGGAGAATCAAGAGTTCTCTCAGTAGGTAGAGATACACTTTTTTAATTCAAAAGGAATGAGGTGTTTTTAAAAAACAGTAAAAAATAAATTCCCTTTGCAAAACCACTTTGGCTTGATTTACAAATTACTGAGAAGAGTAGTAGCTACTAAAATACCTCTTGTGGTTTAATTTCAAGTTGCTTTGATAACATTAAACTTTACATTATATATATTGCACCCAATATGTTCTTCCTCACTACCATCTGTCTCTCTTTAGTTTTCCTACTCACTTAATAGTCTATTATCTCAATACTTTTACAACCACCCATCCAGTATTGTCCCCCTAGTGCAAGATGGGCAGACTGAGAGCGGGACCACAAGTGACGCCTAACACAGGTTGGACACTAGTCAGCTTCCCTCAAGTTTTGATGGGAAATGTAGGCATCCTGGTCTTGCAGCTTGACTCTCTGACTGCTGTCCAATGGAGGAGGAGGAGGAGGAAAAAGTAGTGATGATACAGGAAAGAACATGTTCAGACTGAACCCACAAAATCTAGAGTTTGAGACATGACTGTTGTTTTGGCAGCCATCACACACCCACATCAACCACAACTGGTTGGTCAAGAGAGCAAGAGGTCAAAATCCACATCAACGTTTACAAAATAGTTTGATCCAGAATCTGATGCAACGATGGGATAGTTAAGTGGGGAATCAACCTTTTCCTCAATATGACAGAGGATCAAGAGCTCAGATAAACAGGAAACAATACTTACCCTCTATGGACAACTTGTCAATTAATTAGCAGTTTGTAATGGGGGCAGGGACAGGAAAGAGAGCAAAAATGCAAGGAAGGAAGGAATTAACAGAAGTGTAAGCTTCAACTTGTGCTATTTGGACTTCTGAATCCCCAAACTGAACTTTACTATATTCTACATCTATTCTAATTAGAAACCTGAACATAACAAGATAGGGTGACAGTTTCAGCTGCTGCAAAGCATGATGCTTAATTTTATGGTCTTCACAGTATATCACTATCTTTAGAACCATTCACAGTAAAGACAGAGATAGACAGAGGAGGGGTTCTTGTGGTTAACCCAGACCTTCTTATCTTAGTGCAAGGAAAAACAGAAGTCAACTGAACTCCCACACCTAGCCTAATCCCAGAAGATAATGTGATTTATCAGGAGGCACAAAGTACTGTGACATGGTTTTATCTTGAACAATGCCTTAATCTTGCAAAATTAAGACTCTGCTAAGACTTCACCTTCTAAAAAGAACTGCTCACCATCAGCAATGGGCCATGGCATATATTTTTTCTGATGGTTGTTTTGCATGTAAATTGTTTTTTTTAAAAAAATAAAAAGCAATGGCCCATGGCAATGGGGCAGAAGATAAATTCAGATATAGATCCTTTGTTAATTTGTGCGCAGATCTTTATTAAACAGCCATCCTTCTAAAGGGAATCAGAACTTACTAACACTTTGACAAATCAGAACTTACTAACACTTTGACTTACAAACAGCAGGCTAAGAAATCAGCTATCCCAATGGATTTTCAGCAACAAATAGCACATTATTTTTCTTCATTTATACCCACTTTCTCCCCAGCGGGGACTCAAAGTGGCTTACAATGTTTTTCCATTCTCCATTTTATCTTCAAAGTAACCCTGTGCAGTAGGTTAGGAGCACCAAGTCAAGAAGCAAACTTTCATGGCTGAGTGGAGATTCAACCTGGGTCTCCCAGATCCTAATAAGACTCTAATTAGTACATCACACTGACTCTAGTGAACTTTGGGCTGATGCCACCTTAACGAAAAAGGTTCTTAGCCACTTCAAATGAGTTACATTATGTCTGATTAACAACAGGGTTGAAAGATGTGCATTAGAAGCCTCAGTACATACAACTGAGGGTCCAAACACCCTTTTTCCTTGTCAACCTCTGTCACTCACCTCCCTCTACGAATCTGTTGCCACAATTTTTCCTCTGGTGTGAATGTGTCGTGACAGTGCTTCTTTACAATGGGGATATAACAAGGCAGGATGGCCTTGGCACAGCTCTGAACAAACTGAAAGACTTCCTCTTTTGAGGGCGAGTCCAGATCATCAAAAAATATGCCTCCAACCCCTCTTCGTTCTCCACGGTGTTTGATGTAGAAATAGTCGTCACACCTAGAACCAACAACCGGTCAAGTCAAGGAATCTTAAAATCTAAAATACCCAATGCATACATTGGCAAGGACATTTATGCTTGAAAATGTGAACAAATAATCAAGTAGCAGATATTTTGTTTCCTTTGGAATGAGTCACAAACTGCTAGCACTACACATTGGCTGTAAGCTTTTGCTCATATTTTGAAATACATTGCTACATAATCCAAAATAAGCCTCTAAGTACAAAGACCGTAACCTTCTCCTCCTATGTGGGTGGGGTGAAAGGATCACATCTCCCTGGTTCCATTCAATTTCAGCATAAAAACTATACACAGCATGTCTACATAGCTCCCTTATTTCATGGAAGAGGGGGTTGATTACATGCACTCCTCTTTAAGATGGAAATGCAGGATTTGGGACCTAGAAGCCAATTTTAGAACAATCTCAAAAAAGTGGCATGTTTAAGAAACAAAATTAAAAACTTTTTAACAAAGGTAACTTTTTACAGTGGCTCAAGTACAGCAAAGCTGATGGCCACGGAAGACTTCCATAGGAAAATTAGTTTTGAAATCCTGAGTTATTCAAACAAGCCAATAGGTTTATGGGGGAGAGTAAAAATAGATTTAAAAATTAAAGATGTTTTCTAACAATCCCCTGGGTAAAAAAAGATTCGGACTACTAACGTACCATTTCTTAAATTTGGGGTATAGTTCTGGATTGTGCTGATCACAGGCTTCCTTCAGAGTTTTATGAAAATGAACAGCATCTTCTTCATTCAAGTACGTTGGAGTAAGGTCTGTCCCACCACCAAACCACCACTGTTTTGAACCTACAGAAAAAATATTATTGCCATATATTTCAACTTTGAACCTGGTGGTTTTTCTTGTTTATTCTAGTAATATCAGAATCGCTATATGCATTTTTACTGACCCATCCATAACAATTAAACTGCCTTATACAATTTGCCAATACATTTTATGGATCTCTGTAGGACACTGGTAGTAAGAGAAGACTGCTTACATAATACTGCTACTTATTTTAATTTGCAGCCTTTAACATGCCAAAAGTCTGGATAAGGCAAATCTAAAAACAACGTATCAGAAAAGCAAAAAAAACCAAAAGAAAGGCTGCCAGGCTCATCTCCTGATCACACATTTTCTGGTGGATGCATACTATATTATATTATACAAGACCAAGGGAAACCAAGCAGTAAAGGACCACAATAGCTCCCTAATAGTTTGGAAAAATCAAGAAGACAGCTGTACAGAAAAATGCTCAAATATGTGTGTCATTTTTTATACATGAAAAAGTCAAAAGTCAGTCATCTGCTATAACAACAACATTTGATTTATATACTGTCCTTCAGGACAACTTAACGCCCATTCAGAGCAGCTTACAAAGTGTGCTATTATTATCCTCACGACAATCACCCTGTGAGGTGGGTGGGACTGAGAGAGCTCCAAGAAACTGTGACTAACCCAAGGTCACCCAGCTAGCTTCAAGCGGAGGAGTGAGGAATCAAACTTGGTTCTCTAGATCAGAGTCCTGCTGCTCTTAACCACTACACAAAACTGGCTAAGGCCTACACAAGCACTGGCATTCAGAAATAAGGTGGATGGCTACCAGATAAGTGGCTTCTCACTTATGGAACATCTTCCATTCTCATCTACCTGATCTTTTCAATTTCAGGCACTGGGTTAAATAACTTTTGCTCACCAAGTATTAAACTGATTGTGTTTGTTTATTTGATTATAGTGTTCCTTCCCTTACCCTCCCTCATAATAGATTTATAGTTTCAGCTTTGTTTTTACTGGCTTTATTGTAAGCAGATAGGTCAGGCTTGACAAATTTTCTTTGGCTCTAGAAGCCACCTAAAAAATTTAGGAGCCAGACTCATTTTTCCCAACTTCAGGTTTTGTATTTTAATGATCATATTTTTAAATTATTGCAACTACAAAAATGAACCCTAAATTATTCAGTTTCTCATAAATGTATTACAGCTATGATAATACTGTTGTAGTATATATGGGGTAACTACGTCACAACAAAAAACCCTAACCTCTAACCTAACTTATCGCTAATGTTTCACAACATCATTATTGCTCTAAAAAGCTCTATTTAATTGAATATTGGAGCTAGTCCAGAAAGCAATTAGTTAAGAAACAAATTTATCTACCACCACCACTGATGTAAAATTGACATATAAACAAGCAATGACAAGGACTTCAGGCACATGTATATTTATACAGCAAAATATATTCTGGTAAGTTTGTACTGCTCCTGATGATCACTGAGAGACATTAAAATAAAAATCACTGCTGAAATACTAGGCACTACAATGAAATTTCTAAGGTCCGCGGTGACCTGGCTCCTGGGATTTGTTGACCCCCTAGGTTAGACTTCCTGCTATGTTTTCCAATGGGTTATGTTATCATGTTAGATTTTATATTATTTTTTCCACTGACTTAGGAGCCTGATGGTTCAGTAGTGGCACACAAAGTCCAGAATTAAATAAAGATGCATTTTTGAATGTGTGTTAAGATACCAAACTACTTTGATTGGTAAAGTTTATATTCTGTGAGAAACAGATCATGAATAATGCCATAGCCTTGTTCTTAAAAGACGTTTCCTCAAATTTCCTTGATATCTTACAGCTGCTTAAACCATTGTGTTACCTCTACCAATGGCTTCATAGCGTTTCCTAGATTTCTGAATTATATAGGAGCAAAACATTCATTCCAAAGATTCATAAACAATTCATCTTATGCAATACTATATGAAAGGTTTTAGTACAACTCAGAAAATAATTTCAAAGGGATTCTTAATCCACTGATACAGTACAAGGCTTGTCCTTTTAGAAAATTGTCTTCATTATTCTTTACATTTATTATAAATCACAGATCTTACCATCCGCCTCCTCAATTTCAAAGTATCTGTAGTTGAAGTGTATAGTGGGAACATAAGGGTTCTTTGGGTGAATAACGGAGCTTACCCCCATAGCACAAAAAGGCAGTTTTCCTAGACAGCAACATACACAAAAAGAATAGTCAACAATAGAAATATTATATAACTTGTTTTAGTGCTAAAGTTTTCTAGCTGCTGCTCTGGTTCTACAACTTGAATCCTATAAGCAATGGACTGAATCAGTCTCTTTAAAAAATTAACATTTAAGTTAAAAAAAATCTTAAGGAGAATTTCCAAGTAACTTCATTCAAGTAACCTAAGCAGTTTCTGATATGTGTATCTAAGGGTACTGATGTACAGAAAGGAACACTGGACTGAAGAAAGCAAGAATTTTGGATTATACCTTTTCCTTTTATTAATACTAAAGAGTAGCAGCTTTAGCAAGAGATAAGCATTGGTGTTAAAAGAGCACATGACAACATGCAATATTTCTGGTGGGAGCAAGAAGAAACTGACAGTTGACCATAAACTGGGGCCACAGTCTTCACCAACACAGGATGGAAGTTTACATACTCATATTGTGGTAGCTGTAATCATGCAGAGCCAAAGGTTAAGTCAAGCTACTGCCACTATTATGGATTTGTTATATACTCAACCTGGCCAGAGCCGTTTTGGAGGGAAAGTTTAGAAAAAGCTCACGTTTCTAAAGCAGTGGAATGCCTGTCTACACATACTGCAGACTGAGGTGAGAATGAGGTTGAAGAGTTCTGAAGTGACAGAATGGACTCTCCCACTTCAGACTGATGGTGGGGGGCTCATATTTCTGAATCCTTTCCTACATGAAAGAATTATCTGACCAGCAGGGAGAAGGCTGGGGTAGAATCTTGATGTACTAGTTCCTCTCATTAGGCAGCATTTTAAAATGGTATCCTTCACCTGCAGTGGTACAGTTCATGGATTTTATCACTTCATTCTGTTGCACAGGCACACCAAGAATGAGAAGCAGAGCTAACTTTACTAAATTCTTCAAAACAATTAAAAACTCTCCACAGAAAATGGAAGTCTAGGCACTTGCTTTTGAAATATACATTTAGTAGGACTGCATTCAAACAATTGTAAACAAAATTATGCCTTACCGTCCTTGGCTTTCAGCATCTTCCCCCTGCTTCTCATCTGTTGCGCTGCTTCTTCAGAAAGGTGGCCAAACACTACAGACACGTTGACTCCAGCCTTCTCAAAAATTTCACCATTCTGAAGAACACAGCTGATGCCTCCACCACCTGTTCAATACAAGAAACAGCATTTTCTTGTGCTGTCAACCAATTTTAATATACCCGCTTATACCATGCAAATGTTCACAAAGATCATTTATCTGGGATGGGATCCGTTGCCTTAAAAAAATCCTATTTGGTAGCACTGCTGTGGAATGAGGAACAAAAATCTGATCCATACTATCCATAATAATTTTATATCTTAAGACATGACAAATTCAATGCATCTTAAGTTTTTTGAAGTTTGCTATTTCACCATGACTGGCTGTGCCATTGAAGATGTTCAGTTTGTTGAGAACATTTACATTCTGCCACTAAAGAAGTAAGACTGCAGTTAGAACATGCGTTACTTAAGAAAAAAGAAAAACAGTGACTTGTTTTTTCTCTTAACTTCTGGAATGACAAGTTTATATTTACATGCTAAAAAACTTTCAACCATAACATTAATTTAATTTAATTTATTACATTTGTATTCCGCCCTCCCCGCTTTCGCAGGCTCATAACAAATATATATATCAAATATATATATCAAATATATATATCATGACAAAATAATCCTTGTATTTTTTGTAAGAGGTGGAGCTCTCTCATATTTGTGAAGGGTAGATAAGACTTCAAAAATGGCCATTCTTATCTTCCCAACCTCACACACCCCCTAATATGAAATACATGCTTCAATGAACCAGGGCTATGGTAGCTGGTATTTACCCCTCCAGAATTATTCTTCATATTTTAGGTACCATAACATTAGTCACGTATTTTAAAAAGTGTAAGATTCATTTTTGTACTGAATATTAATTTGAAGCATAAACTTGCCAGATACCAATGATGTACAATGCTCAGGGAAAACTCTGGATGCACCTCTCTTGGACAAGGCATCCTATTCACCTTTTATTAATTTGTTGCCCTGGGGTATTTGTCAAGGGATATTAACTCAAAAGCTGCACCATCATAAAGTAAGTACACAGGATCCTATGGAATGTCCATGTCATACACAGAATCAGGGGCTTGATGCTTGGTGTGATGCAGAAGTTCACACAGCATCTTATTTAAACTGAGCTGTTTTTCATAGGTAGTAGCCCAGTTTAAATGCCCCTGTAATCATATGGAGCCATGGAAGCGCTGTATATATACGCACACAGACCAACAGAAGATTCTGTCTCATGCGCATCAAGCTGTCTAAATACCCAACCATGATGCCATACAAAGAACTCACTCTAGAAAAGTACGACATATGAGTTATTGTAAGCCTTCCCTAAACCTGTGATTTCCTTATCTTTGATTTTTTTTATCATTCACAAAGACAACATTCTTGCACTCTATAATAACTAATCCATCTTGGTTCACCAGTCACGATCCCTGCTATACATTCATTTGCTCATAACACAAAAGAATGAGGTCAAAACCTCTATATCCACAGCAGCACTTGAGTCAAGTAGCACTTTAGAGGCCAACAAGTTTTTCAAGGCATAAGCTTCAGAGAGTCAAACTGATATGAAGAAGGGAGCTTTGACTCTCAAAGTCTTATACCCTGAAAATCTTGTTAGCCTCTAAGGTGCTACTCGACTCAGATCTTGCTGTTCCACTACAGACCAACATGGTCACCTACCTGAAGCTAAATCTATATCTACACAAACTGTAAGCACATCTGGTCAACAAGTACATAATTCACAGTAAGAAATCCCATTCTTTGTACTACTGTAGCAGCTACAACATGGACAACCAAGGCAGATTCTGCATCTGTTACCCAGCCACACAAAAGCATAACCAGCATTACTTGTACGGTTATTCAACGCAGATTAGACACACAGGCCTTCAACATCCTTGCACTAGCTTGTCATGAAACCACCATTACCCACTCAGCACGTATCTGCAAGCAAAGAAGGAACTGCAGTGCAGGTTTAGCAATTTATGGCTTTCAAATGAAAGCCTGCGAGTTGCAGACAGGCTATCAAAAGTCCTGTGGCTCCAATCCTCCATACACTTACCACAAAGTAACCCCAACGAAACTCAGTGTGGCTGTCTTGCATTTAACTTAAGACACTCGTAGGGCACATTCCCCACTAGAATACTCGAGGCAGGTTGGACTATTAAACACTAAGCCAACGTGTACTGAACCCCTGTGTCTAATCAAGGCCAGCCTCGTGAGCAGGGCCGGGAAACTGGGCGGCTACTTCGGGCTAGTTACTGCGGAGTACAAGAGAGCCGAGGGCGAGCGTCTCAGCAGGGGACTCTTCCCCGCAGCAGCCGGTCACCTTCCTTCCTCTCCCAGCGGTCCACGGTGAAAGAGGCGCCGCGGTCGAGCTCGGCCAAGGCGCGGCACACCTGGCCCTGGGTCTCCATGATGAGCAGCTCCATGCGGCTCCGCATCTCCCCACGCCGGCTCCGCAGCGCGCCCAGCCCGCTCACCGGCGCAGCCATGAAGCGCTCGCAGCGCCGCGCCAGCTCGTCCTCCCCGCCCGCCTCGGCCTCTTCGCGGGGCTGACTCTGCCGTCGTGCCATCTCCGCTCGCTGCGCCAGCCCCAGACCGGCCAGCACCGCCGCCGCGCCGGCAGCCCAAGCCAGCCCTGCTCGCCGCCGACGCGACTCAGCACGGCCCAGGCTGCCCGGGGACCCCGGCGGCTCCCAGCCGCCCGAAGAGAAGCTCCTGCAGCAGCGCGGCTCGGCGCCCAGCCCCAGTTCTCGGGCGCCCAGAGCGCACATCCCGCGCAGTAGTCGCGCCATTGCGGAACCAGCAGCCACTGCCGCCTCTCCCGAGGAGAAACCGCCCTCACTTCAGCCGCGGCGGGGTGAGGGGCAGGCCGGAGCGTGGCTTTTGGGGAAATGTAGTTCTGCCGCTTGGCATGGCGTGGCTGACGAAAGGCGTTCTGACTACAACTCCCAGCAGAACCGACGGAGGGAGGGGCAGGTAGCTTTCTTTTTAAAAGTTACGAATGTAGATAGCGTTACTTGTCTTGTACCTCAAGTATGGACTTCTGGCACGTAGGCAGAGAGAGCAAAAGGCGTGTGAGCTGCAAGTGCAATGTATAAAGAGTACTTGAACTGCTAATCTTTTGGGGAGTTGAATCCCATTTGGTATTTATTCTAAGCACTATCACATTGGCAATGCGTGGATCTGGCAAAATTTATAGTGAATAGGGACAGGGTAAAAGACGGAACGAGACGGAACAGGCCGGAACGGGCACTAAAGAAATGCCAGTGCCACAAAAAAGAGGGGGATGTGTTAGAGACACTCCAGAACAATATTTTAGAAATGAAAACTCTGGACTGGCACCCTTCAATTAACCCTTTCCATGCCAAAAAGCTCCCGGGACAGCACAAAACAGCCCGGAACGGGCACTAAAGAAACGCCAGTGCTACAAAAAACATTGGGATGTGTTAGAGACACTCCAGAACAATATTTTAGAAATGAAAACTCTGGACTGGCACCCTTCAATTAACCCTTTCTATGCCAATATGCTCACGGAACAGCACAAAACAGACTGCAGTTTTCTGCAGACTCGGGACTGAAAGTACACCCAGACCATGTTTTTCGCTTCCCTCCACCCCAACAATTATCTGTTGGTAGCCTGGGACTTAGCCTCAGGCGAAGAGGAGTTACCTGGCTGGATGCTCCAAGTAACGTTTCTATCTCTATTTGGGACACAGCCACAGATGACCAATGATGAAGCAGGTGAGGCAAAGCCGAGCCGAGGGAGACAGGCAGCAATAGCCCTTGGCTTCACTGTGGTGCTGCCTCCTGCTGCTGGCTTGTACTTGCATATTAGCCCATTATCTATTGGATCTCCTCCAGATGAGGCAGTGTTGATGGAAGAGGGATGGGACCAATGGTGAAGAACCATTTTCCATGGCTTCTTTGGCAACCCTGTCCACCCCCGTTGCCACGTCATAAAGATGATCCATTTCAGTCTGATTGTTGCCCTCATCATGGCAGACTAAGATCATTTGTTGCCCTGATGAATGCCCTACACTGATCCTCTTATTTGGAAACTGCATCCTTGTTTGTTTTCCTGTACTTCTTAGTGCCTTTTGATATCGTTGACAATGCCATCCTGTGACAGCACAGCATTCATATTTGCTAACACTGTGACCTGGAACCAGGTATTTGGGACACAGGGAAGTTTATATCCCAAACATCTGTCTGCCATGCAGCCACAAAGAGGTAGGTAGATAACATGCACAAATGATGTCTTCTTCACCCACTGGTTTGTAAAGTGTGGGTTGGTGAACCCCAAAAAATGGAGCCAGGGCATCCATTGTAGATGTCAGCACTCAAAAGTCAAGGATTGGTGGGGGGGGGTTACCTCCCCCTGTCACATATGTGGAAGAGAACAGCTTCTCACATATGTGAAGGACAAAGGCTTTACATTCAGTAGACAAATGGCAGCTTTCTCCCTCCCTCCTCGACGGTATCTGAAGACAGGCCTGATCAGGTGAGCAAAGCTGCTGTGGTGGAACATAGAGGAAGAGGTTGTCCTACCGATATGCCAGGCCGAGGCCATGTCACAGTCAAGACCTTGAACTGAGTTTGATAACTGATGGCAGAGGCGGGGCGGGGGGCGTCGGGGGGGAGCGGCGCAGCCGCGACCCCCGGGGGCCCAGCTGTCTCTGTCTCTGTCTCTGTCTCGGGATGGGGATGGGGATGGGGATTTTTATTTTTGGCAACCTCTTCTACATGCAAAACTTTTTTGGTACAAAGTTGTAATGTTATAAAATGGTTAAAATTTCATAAAATTGTAATTTTACTAACAATCCAACTCAAATAAGTTTATAGATAATTCAATCAGTATTGCTTCTATAATCATATTAGGCATAAATATTAAACATAACTTTTAAACATTAAGTAAAAAGTATTAAATACTCGGTAGAGATGGGTTGAAGGTTTTATCTTAAATCCTGAGCAGCTTGAAACCTTCAAGTGAGAACTGAAAACACGTTTCTCTGTTTTAGAGAAACTGCTTTTCAGTACAAAATAAACGGGATGTATGTTTTTGTTGTACTCTCCCAACCAGGAGACAGACTCCTCCTAAGAGTTTAATGGCTTCTTTCATTAACAAACGCTAGTCGTTTTCATTACATGAGGTATCAAAATATAAATGTTTATTTAAATAAAACATAGAAAAATAGAACAGATGAACACAACAAGAATTAAGTTTCCTAACATTTGTTAATGAAATCTAACTCAGTCAGATTAACGATGAAATGCATTCAAGTTACCGTTGCATATATTACAAGGGTAAGTTTCCTGCCTAGATCTTCATGAGATTTCTTTTGGCCAAAACCCTGATCTGCTATTTGGATTACCATTTTTATATATTATCTTATGTAGAAATCTAAGATCTTTTCATATGATAACAAAGATAAATATCAAACCAATCATAATTTAATTCTTTTTTACTATTTCCAATCATGTGACATTCTACCTAGCCAAAAGTACCACTATGCCCAGCTGCAAGATAAGAGATATGGATAGTAAAAATGACAAGAAAAGTTACATGACCAGATCATCCTTGGTCTCTGCTAACAATTACAGAACATGTATCTGATACTGTTCACTATTTTTAATTGGCTGTCAAAGATAAAGCACCAGTTATACACCATACTAGAAAAAGAACTACAGTGATGTTCATACAGCGTTATTTAGAATGCATATGTTTCACGAAGTATGTGTTCTAAACCATAATCAGCAGTCTACTGGTTTGAATCCCACTACTGACATGAGCTCAGTAGGTGGCCTTGGGTCAGCCACTCCTCTCAGCCCCAGCTCCATTGTGGGGATAAGAATAACACTAACTTGTTCACTGCTCTGGGTGAGGCACTAATATGTGTAGAAGAGCGGTATATAAGCACAGTTATTATTATTATTTATATTTCCATGACACCATCCCTTGACCTGTGAAATTAAGTATTTTGATAAATATGAAAGTCATACAAAATATAAATGCATTGCATAATGTGTGAGTGTACATATACAAACTTTAAAAATTGTATTGGATAATACCGCAAAGCATGATTACTGAGAAAGCTGCTTTCACTGCTTTCAGTGTGGAGAGCTGCTTGTAGATCAAAACAACCTGACGAGCTGTCTTCATGCAGAGTACACTTGATTCTCTTGGCTTTCAATTCTGCTTTCGTTCAGCATGGGTAAATCAATGTGTCAGCAGTAAACATTTGTATCACTCCTCTCTGAATGACCTTTTAAATTTTACTGCCTATCGTGTCAAAGCAATTAAAATTAACAATACAGTTACTAAGCTGCTAAGATCAATTAATGGCTCTTAGGCTTTATCTATTGATCTAGTGACATCTTCAAAACCCACTGGTAACAGACTATACATACTTCTCTTCTATCCACAATATATACACAAGGATTGATTACATATTCTTATCTTCTAAATTACATATTTAAATGACATATTCTTATCTCCTGAATTAATTAGTCAAACTCTTACATCAAGGATTGGTGACAAGTTGTGGACAGACTATGCTTGGACAGAATGTACACTGAGAATAAATGACATTAAACAAATTGGAAACTAAATAAATCACTTTTATTTAACAAATAAATTTCTTCTGAAGTCTCTTTAGAAATTAAACAATAGAAACAAACTATGTGGCATTCCTCAAATCCACATGTAGGATGCTATGGAAGTGGTACTTAGAGGGAAATTAATCTCCGTTGCCTCCTGTCATGAAGAGCAAAAAGAAAACATTAGAAATGAAATGATATCTAGAATAAGAAAACTAGAAGATGAACACAAAAAAGGCCACCCAATCTATAAACTTGCTTGCATGAAAATTAGAGGAAAAAACCTCCTCACATTCTATACAAGCTATTAAAGGCACCCAGGAAAAACTCAAACTAATTCTGTAAAATTAGCCGATGTATTTGCTGAATACTACCAAACCATTTGTACATCAGACAATCCTGACACTAATCATATTTTAAATTATTTATCATCACAGGAAATTTGGAAAAAAACCTCACAAGAACATAAACAATATCTGGACCAACCAGTCACAACAGAAGATGTTACAGTCACTATCAAATCCTTGAAAAAAATAACAAAGCTTCAGACAGGGATGGATTCCCTGCCAAATTTTTACAAAAAAATACATTTACCTACTTTCAACTCCACTAACATGCAACTCTGTTATGTTAGGAGGTAGCATCCCTCTATCTTGGTCAGAGGCTGAAATAGTAGTTACTCCAAAAAAGGACAACCATATTACAAATACTAAATCTTCTCAACCAATACCCTTACTGAATCAAGACCAAAAGATCTTTACAAGCATATTTGCCAAAACATTGTCTAAATTTAAATAACCAACTACATTCACCTTGACCAGACAATACACGTAACACTTTAACTATAATTAATTTCTGTGAAGCATACAAAACCCCTGCATTACTTCTGGCCTTTGATATAGAGAAGGCATTTGATTAAGTGGAAATACCATATCTAAAACTTTTACTTCAAAAAATGGGTTTTGGCGACCAATTCTAAAATGCCATTAATGCTCTTTATCTTTCTCCAAAAGCTACAGTTAGGACTAACAATGTACATTCAATAGATATCCATATAGCAAGGGGAAATAGACAAGGCTGTCCCCTTTCCCCATTTCTGTTTGCCATAACTATAGACAGGGCCAATGCTACCATTAGACCAACTAGGCAGCCACCTTGGGCACAGACCTCAAGAGGGGCATAGTTTTAAACAGATTACTTTCTTGAAAAAAATGCAACTGAGAAAACCTATTGAGCACCCCCTAAATGGTCCTGTCCACAGACAGCTCAAAAGCAGCTCAAAAGCAGCTCAAAAGCTCACCGTAACTTTTTTATTTATTTATTTATTTATTTATTTGATGTATACCCTGCCCTCCTCACAGATGGGCTAAGGGTGGCTAACAACATTAAAAAATACATTAAAATCACAGAAACATAAAGTCAATCATATTTTTTAAAAAATAATTAAAATAGTCCAGGAGCAGGCTATTTAAACAAATATTGGGAGTCCGTATACAGGCATGGCAGATGGCTGAGGGCAGCTCCGGAAGAAATGGAGGTCTTAGATGGAAGAAGAAGGACACTCGCTGGCACTCAGCCAAAGGCCCAGCAGAACATCTCCGTTTTACAAGCCCTGCAAAACTGTAACAGGTCCCACAGGGCCCAGATCTCCAGCGGGAGAGCATTCCACCAGGCCAGGGCCAGGGCAGAAAAAGCCCTCGCCCTGGTTGAGGCCAGATGGATGTCCTTTGGGCCAGGGACCACCAGGAGTTGCTTGTCTGCAGAGCGCAACACCCTGCAGGGGACGTAAGGGAAGAGGCGGTCCCGCAGGTATGGAGGTCCCAGTCCATGAAGGGCTTTAAATACCAAGGTTAACACCTTGAACCAGATCTGGAACTCCACTGGAAGCCAGTGCAGCTGGCACAGCACATGATGAATGTGCGCTTGGATGGGCGTTCCGGTAAGGATGCGTGCCGCTGCACTCTGGATCAGCTGTAACTTCCGGGTCAGACCCAAGGGCAGTCCAGGATAGAGTGAGTTGCAGTAGTCTAGCCTGGAGGTGACCGTTGCATGGATTACTGTGGCCAGGTCCTGTGGTGAAAGATAGGGCGCCAGTTGCCTGCCCTGTCGAAGATGAGAAAAGGCAGACCTGGCAACAGTCATGACCTGGGCCTCCATTGAAAGTGTAGCATCCAAGGTCACACCCAGACTCCTCACCATCAGGGAAGGTTTCAATTGTACCCCATCAACAGCTGGGAGCCGGTTCCCAGCTCGATTGCCCCATGATCCAGACACAGAACCTCTGTCTTCAGGGGATTCAATTTCAGGCGACTGTGATGTAACCATACCGTCACAGCCTCAAGACCCTTGACCAAGGAATCCAAAGCAAGATCGAACTGGCCATCTGTAATGATTCCAAGTAAATGTGTGCATGTATCTTTAAATGCTTGATGAGATAGGTGAAGAGTGGGGGGTGAAGGAGATGGATGAGTGAGTGATATGTGTCAGGCTATGGCATTCCAGACTTGATAGTCTGTTTCACTCCCTTCTGCAAGAAGACGAGGTCTTTTGATTTCAAAAGGTTTATTGTGAAAGACAGCATTCAAGCCCAGATGTGCATATTCCAGGATTAGAGATCCTGGCCGAGCAAAGCGTTGCTAGGAATGAATCATAGAGCAAAGATTGTTACATTTCACACTCCCGGAGCCCAGCCTCCCCCCAAGTTCATACAGCAAAACTTCTCAGAGGTGCGCCGAGCTGGTCAAGGTCGAAACAGCAGATAAGACAGGATCCTTTCCCATGGAATCGGCTCCTTGCAGGTGTTGCCTGGAGGGAAAGAAGTCTAAACACTACACGATTAAATATGGCATTAGTTAGGTTAAAACAGTTTCTGACAATATGATTGGTTGAGGACTGAGAGGGTGGGTGGAGTGAATGCAGTTTGAGACTGAGAGTAGAGAGAAAATTTTTAGTCAGAAGAAAGCAGGCTAGCTGTGTGCTGCCTGAATATGTTGAAGTGTTTATGAGAGAAATATAACCTGTGTGGAACCTGAACTGAGCATGTTTGTGAAAGGACACTCAGTCAGGGAAAGAGAGGCCAGCTGTGTGAATGAGAGTAAATGAAGTAACTTTAAGAACCGAGAACTACGTTTATGAAACCGATACGCTTCTCGAATAAATAAAAGCTTATTTTTGTTTTGCTATATCCCAGTGTAGCTGTCATTGCTATATCCCATTCCTATCTTCAGGGCCACATAGAACCACGAAGGAGCCTGACTCTTAGGAACGTTACCAAAGGGAAAATTTAAATAAAATATATTGGAATAAAATATTCCGGGTGGCAGCAGACTACCCAGAGGGTTAAGGGATAGATTAAAAGAAAAATCTACCCTAAAGAAAGTAAAGGTCATAACACCATCCATCAGCAGATAGAGCTGAGTGTCATCCGCATACCAGTGACAACCTAGCCCAAAGCTGCGGGCTAACGGCGCAAGGGGGCACATATAGATGTTAAATAGCATCGGGGAAAGAATTGCCCCCTGAGGGATGCCACATACCAAAGAATGGTAAGCAGACATCTGTTCCCTGAGTGCCACCCTCTGTCCTAGATTGTGAAGGAAGGAGTTCAGCCATTGCAGGGCTGTTCCACGAATCCCCACGTCGGCAAGGCAATGGGTCAGAAGATTATGATTGACCATGTCAAATGCTGCTGTAAGATCTAAAAGTATCAGCAGTGCTGACCCTCTCCGGTCCAGGTGTCGCCGCAGATCATCTGTGAGGGCAACCAGAGCCGTCTCTGTACCATGGCCAGGCCTGAAGCTGGACTGGAATGGATCCAGGATAGAGGCATCACCCAGGTATACCTGCAGCTGTTCTGCTACCGCCCTCTCAATTACTCAAAGTTATCTCAGAAGTCTCAGTCAACTTGAGAGGAACAATCCTTAGTGAAACTACTCCTTTTTAGCTCTCCAGAGAGCCAGCTAAAAAGAAGAAAGCAAACAAATTAAGTAACTGCAGACAAAAGTATCTCCTTTTCAAGTACAACACAATTCTCTCTCTCATTGTCTCACAGCAGACATGAGAAGGGGGTGGGAGTAGAAGACACTCTGTTGTGCCAGCCAGGAAAAAGGTGGGGAAATAGCTTCCAATGCTAGAAAAAGAAACTTTTCAGCAACTTGAGGAAGCCAAGCAAGAAGTGAGAAGGAAAACAAAAGGGAAAAGGTGGGAAACTGCCTCCAGAGCTAAGAAAAAACCCCACTTCTTAGAGCAAACTGTATCCCAGCAACACCAAGAGAAGAGGCAGAGTGGAAAACACTAAAATCTTCACAGCTATTCTGCTGTGTCTGGAAAGAAATGGGCAGAAAGTCAGCTTCATGGCTGCAATAAAAGGGAGGAAAGTAGGGAAATTCTGCTGTAGCAATGCGCATAGCATACTTGCTGCAGAGGAACAAGTGCAGGGAAAAATACCTCTGCACTAGAACCTACAACTATATAGCCAAGCTTTTAAGGTTTCCTCAAAATCTGAAAATCCTTTAAAGAGTTATGATGACTTCGTCCAATCCTTAAGGCCACTTTTGGTAGGTGCTCGAGAGGGAAAACTGGTCAAGACCAATTTGTCATCTAAACCTTGGTTTGATCAAAGCTGTATTTGTGCTAAAAATGCTTTAATCTATGCCTATAAGCTAGCACTGAGAGCTGATGAGAAGACCAGACAAGATGCATATCGTTCTCTTTCATTTTTAAGAAAGAAGTATAAATCACTGGTTGCCCGCTGTAAGAAAGAACATACCAGAAAACTGTGGGCCAATATAACTGAAGCAGCTACGAGCAAAAACTCAGTGGTGTTCTGGAAACTAGTGTCAAACCGCGCCTCCACAGCCGCCTCCCCCTTGGCTTCCTCTATCCCCCCAGATAAATGGACTTCTTTTTTCCAAAAAATGTATGATGATCCTATTCAACCCCCTCCTGCCCTAACAATAGAAAATCTGGCCAAATGCCCCCCAGTTCATGCCGAAGAGGTAAAAGCTTATATTAGCCAGTTAAAGAATGCAAAAGCCCCTGGGCTTGATGGAATATCTCCAGAATTACTAAAAACAAATAAGGACTGGTGGGAAACTTTCCTAGCCTCCCTATTTACTTATATTGATGAAACCGGCTACATCCCCAATGATTGGGGAATGGCTATAGTCGTCCCCTTCCATAAGAAGGGAAAGAAGGAGGATCCATCCAATTATAGACCAATCAGCTTACTAAGCATTGTAAACAAGTTGTCTACAAAACATTTGCTGAAGAAATTTTTAGACTGGCTAGAACAGGAGGATATAATTGCTGATGAGCAAGCTGGGTTTAGAGCTGGCAGGTCAACAATAGATCACTGCCTAGTAATGCAACACCTTGTAGAGAAATACGCTACAGGAGACCAAGCATCACTTTACTGGGCATTTGTTGATTTAAAAGCAGCTTTTGACACAGTCTCTAGAAATAGACTTTGGAGGAAACTGCAGGCCTCCTCTATTGATAGGCGACTGCTGTCCCTTTTGGGGGCTATGCACAAGCAAACTGCCCTGAGTAAGGTGCAGCCGAATTGGGCATTTGACTGACCCCATTCAAACTTACAGGCAGGTGTGCCTTCTAGCCCCCTTTCTGTTTATCTTCTACATCAACAATTTGGTAAACCTTTTGAATGACCCTGGATTGCACCCTCCCAAATTAGCAAATAGGCACATTCACGTACTGCTCTATGCAGATGATGCTGTATTACTTTCTAGGACCCCCATAGGGCTGAAACGAGCCCTAAAAAAATTCTCCCAATTCTGTGATACTGAACACCTTCTAACTAATTACCAAAAAACTAAGATCCTGGCTTTCGGTAAAAATCCAAAGATCAGATGATGGGAGCTTCAGGGGCATCAATTAGAACAACTTACCAGCTTCAAATATTTGGGTGTAGTTTTGCAAGCCTCAGGTACCAAAACAACACATAGCAGCTTCATTGCTGATGTGGGAGAAAAAACAGCACACGGTATACTGAAATTCTATCGATCACAAGGGGGGCAGTATGTACCGGCTGCACTCAGTTTGTTTAAAGCCAAACCATTGGCCCAATTAGTATACGGATCATTCTTGGGGCTGCCATCTTCCTCTTTCTCTCAACTTGAGAAAGTGCACTCCAAATTCCTTAGAGCTCTATTACAAGTGCCCAAATGCATGCCTAACTCATGGGTTAGACTGGAAACAGGAATGTTAAGGGTACCAAAAAAGTTTTGCATGTAGAAGAGGTTGCCAAAAATAAAAATCCCCATCCCCATCCCCATCCCCATCCCGAGACAGAGACAGAGACAGCTGGTCTTGACTGTGACATGGCCTTGGCCTGGCATATCGGTAGGACAACCTCTTCCTCTATGTTCCACCACAGCAGCTTTGCTCACCTGATCAGGCCTGTCTTCAGATACCGTCGAGGAGGGAGGGAGAAAGCTGCCATTTGTCTACTGAATGTAAAGCCTTTGTCCTTCACATATGTGAGAAGCTGTTCTCTTCCACATATGTGACAGGGGGAGGTAAACCCCCCCCCCCACACCAATCCTTGCCTTTTGAGTGCTGACATCTACAATGGATGCCCTGGCTCCATTTTTTGGGGTTCACCAACCCACACTTTACAAACCAGTGGGTAAAGAAGACATCATTTGTGCATGTTATCTACCTACCTCTTTGTGGCTGCAAGGCAGACAGATGTTTGGGATATAAACTTCCCTGTGTCCCAAATACCTGGTTCCAGGTCACAGTGTTAGCAAATATGAATGCTGTGCTGTCACAGGATGGCATTGTCAACGATATCAAAAGGCACTAAGAAGTACAGGAAAACAAACAAGGATGCAGTTTCCAAATAAGAGGATCAGTGTAGGGCATTCATCAGGGCAACAAATGATCTTAGTCTGCCATGATGAGGGCAACAATCAGACTGAAATGGATCGTCTTTATGACGTGGCAACGGGGGTGGACAGGGTTGCCAAAGAAGCCATGGAAAATGGTTCTTCACCATTGGTCCCATCCCTCTTCCATCAACACTGCCTCATCTGGGGGAGATCCAACAGATAACGGGCTAATATGCAAGTACAAGCCAGCAGCAGGAGGCAGCACCACAGTGAAGCCAAGGACTATTGCTGCCTGTCTCCCTCGGCTCGTCTTTGCCTCACTTGCCTCATCATTGGTCATCTGTGGCTGTGTCCCAAATAGAGATAGAAACGTTACTTGGAGCATCCAGCCAGGTAACTCCTCTTCGCCTGAGGCTGAGTCCCAGGCTACCAACAGATAATTGTTGGGGTGGAGGGAAGCGAAAAACATGGTCTGGGTGTGCTTTCAGTCCCGAGTCTGCAGAAAACTGCAGTCTGTTTTGTGCTGTTCCGTGAGCATATTGGCATAGAAAGGGTTAATTGAAGGGTGCCAGTCCAGAGTTTTCATTTCTAAAATATTGTTCTGGAGTGTCTCTAACACATCTCCCTCTTTTTTGTGGCACTGGCATTTCTTTAGTGCCCGTTCTGGCCTGTTCCGTCTCGTTCCGGCTTTTACCCTGTCCCTAGTGAATAGTGAGTGTCTTAAAAACGCTTCCCTCTCCCCATAAGATGTAGGTAGGTAGGTGTTTGTTTGTAGTCCGCCTTTCTCACTGAGACCCAAGACAGAGTACCTGGTGCAAGTGAAATACAATGTAATCAACAGCAAGGAGATTCACTGAGCAAAACAAATTAGGACATTCAGTGAGCAGTTACAATAAGGTGTTGTAGCAGAAAATCTGAAAACAAGCATAAAGCCAAGCCAGCAAAGGTTCAGATTTAGGGGTCAAAAGATGTTGAGATACCTTAAGCGGTTGGGATGGACATGAACCAGCTGATGTGGTGGCTGCAGAAAAGTAACATTTCTTTGCTGCTGTCACTGCTTCATAAGTCTTCCAATGGGCTCTGTAGCATGTGCTATCACATTCAGCACAATTTTTATTCCAGCGTCTTTCCAGACATCTTCCAGCCCTCTTTAGATCACCCAGCTCACTTCAAGGAACTCCACAGTCCATTCTTCCATTGCTGCTTTAACAGAGCCTGTCCTTGGAATTCTAAAATCCTCCAGGGCATTTTGGAATCCAGGGCCGATTCCAGACGACTAACCTTAAATCGCTCCATGCCGCCCTCTTCCGGATCGCGACAGGGAAAATGCGAAATATCGCGTTTCCTCGCACGAGTTTTGCGCGGTGACGCGCAAAACTCGCGCGAGGAAACGCGATATTTCGCATTTTCCCCGTCGCGATCCGGAAGAGGGCGGCATGGAGCGATTTAAGGTTAGTCGTCTGGAATCGGCCCAGGAGAATCCATGAGCCTTCTGGCCTGAACATTTTAGCCGGGCCTCCCTTTTGTGGGATACGAGGGCAATAGTGACCCTTGATTTCAGCAGGTAATGGTCAGTCCAAAGTTCAGGCTGAATCTCCAGTCCTGAAAGAAGACCTTCCCTCAAAGGCTCAGAGCAAAAGATTAGGTCAGAAGCGTGGCCCTTTTCATGCACGGGGCCTGTCACTATTTGAGAGAGGCCTGGGCCTGCCAAGGAGACTATGAAGTCCTGGGCCGGTATTACAATATTGGAATATAATTGGCTGCAAGTATGTTTATAATATCATAGATGAAATAATTGGATAGCTAATTAATTACTGTTTGGGAAAAGAACACTTTTTAAAATTGGTGCATCTGCATTTCAGACAGTAATTGTAACTGTCTTTTCATTTCCAGGGATTCATTCATATGTTGTTTGAGATTAGGGAGCTCCTAAACAATTGAGAGTAATAACACTTTGTTAGCAAAGAATTTAACTATGCACACCGGAGAGGGCTAAAGCTAAATACTCTTAACAATACAGTTCAATGGTCTTAAACTGCACAGGATTGTATAGTAAGCAACTTAAAATGTTCATTAAAAGTTAATATTCATTGGTATTATAATGATGATATGCACCCTTTTAAAGCACTAAACACTTACTAGTGTGATTATATCCAGTGCATGTCTGTTGGCTCAGCAACTCTGTGTTTAGTACTCATGTTTTGCCATTTAGTCTCCCTAATTTCTGATGAGATTTTTTTTAATATTGGGATATGGATGCTCAAGTACAAAAATACACATCTGTCATGTCAGTTTTAAAGGCCATGAATGTGTAAATGTGGATGATAACCAGGATAAGATTGTGATCCCATTCATGTGTACTTTAAAGTGAAAAGCTGACAGTGCAACAATATGCATTGTTACTGAAGTCTAAATCAACTGAAATCAGTAAGTGTAGACTATAGTAGCTCTGCATTAAGGACACACCATAAGTCTGAGAAGCATGCTTGTCACATTATTCCCTTCAAAGGACAAGATACATGAAGATGTAGAATACACAAATCAAATTATGTAGCCATGCAAGAATGGAAGAGATACATATAACTTTATCCATTTGAATTTTACAACAGTTGAGACTACTACCTGGTGGACAAATGCTGAATTATTTTATCTCCCTACTGGTTTGTATAAACTACAGTTTGCTAAAAAGTTAAACAGAGGCAGGATTTCATAATTTTTGCCCTGATGCAGTAATATGAGCTATATCACGTGGTAAAATGTTGCCTTCTATGCAACTTGGACCTGGTAATCCTAACAGAAACATTGTTTGTGCAGTTTCCGTTCCAGAAGCTTGTATATACATTCTTTCTGCTTTTTCTCTTTGCCATATACTCGACCTTATAAAAATGTTTAACATTCCAACAAATCTGCCTCATTATTTATCAGGTTATTTCATATACCCTTATGTGATCCAGCATCCATGCTACTCTAGAAGAAACCTGATCTGCACTTCAGATATGGTTTAGGGGTCCCTAGACACAAGAGCTCTGAGGCATCCAAATACTCCAAAGAACATTCTTTGGAAGAAAATTTCTACTTCAGCTACTGTGATATTTGTATATAAATGCCAGTCTGGCGACCTCTGACTGTGATTTTTGTTAGCTGAGCTCTCTCCTTGTGAAGAGCACAGCAATTCTCTAGATATTTTATTTTTATTTTTTACTGACACCAGGAAACCTCTTTTGACTATGAATTCTCTGTTGAGAGGCAAGGCTTCAAATATCTAGTTGTTGTGAGATGCACTGAAGGATTGATATAAGATTTCTGGGTCTCAATTATATCTAACAGAAGGATTTGCAATGAGAAATAGGGGTAGGGTTGTCAGGTTCCTTGAGTCGCCCGACAGGAGCCTGGCACTTACCCCTGGCTATCTTCTGAGTCTTGTTTTGTGTGTGCGCTCCTGGCGTGCATGATGACATCACTTCCAGGAAGTGACATCATCACACAGGTCAAAGAGTGGCCCAGGAGAACTCCTGCGCTCACCAAAGGGCTGAATCCCTCTCCCCCCGTTGGCCTGATTCAGCCTGAAACGGGCCTGTTGTGGGTTGTGGGAGCACGCCGCAGCGGGTCACGGGGATGCATTGTGCTGCTGGGAGGGCGCCCTGGGGAGCGCACCCCCCGCTGGTCAGGTAAGTGGGCACGGGGAGGGAAGAGGTGGGAGCAGGGGATCCTCCACCCCCCGGTGGAGGAATGGCAAGCCTAAATAGGGGAAAGAAAGGATCAAGTAAGTGACAAGGGAGAGGAGAAATGATATTTCTTTTTATGTATGGAGACGTTCCTGTAAATAAATATATTAAATATGTCTTTCTTGATCCCAGTCTTTTCTCCATTTTAGATAATTAATTGTTCACATTATTGTGTCTCAAAATATTCAAAAAGTGGCTAATTTGGAAGACTTGATACAACAATGGTCACTGTACTACTGTCTTTATCTACTTCAGTGGCAGCAAGAATGTAAAATACAATGTATAAGTGGAACAAATCATACTTCAATTTATCCAAGATGATGATTAGTCAGTCGCTATCTAATTCTTTATTTTCTAGGTAAGCTTGATAGGTAATAAACATATTTATACACCTACACATAGATAAATTCTCATTCTTGTAGGAACTATTTTACTTTGCTGGTAGTTGTTTAGCAATTGTGGTCCTGAGCACTGGACAAAAATCATGATTTAGTTCTGTAAAACACAATGGACTTGAAAGGGTTTTTTTGATGAAGAGGCCGTGCCTGCAGAACAGCTTCTGGTGCATCTATTATGACTAGCGCACTGTGAGTTGAGATCATTCTGGGAACTCATGCAGAGTTTATTTATTTATTTTATTCATTTCAAATTTGTATTCTGCCCTCCCCGCGAGCGGGCTCAGGGCAGATAACAACATATTAAAAACACAATTAAAAATTCATGTTCATTAAAAAACAAAACATTTAAAACAGGATGGTGGACAGCCTTCACAGAGTTATTAATTAACCTACATTTGTGGCTAGGTAAACAACTAAAATAAATTGTGGAACACCTCTTAAAAACCCTCCAGGAGCAGTACAAACACATCAGGTGGCCAATGGGTTTATAACCTCTTCACTGTCATAGGCCTACATGTAATGAGGACTGTATTTTAAACCTACTTGCACATTGTTCTAACAATCAAGAGAAGGTATTTGTACAATACTCATGTTCTCTCCATGATGCCACTGTTCTTATTGGTCCCTGGACAGCCAATCTAGAAATATCACCCAAAAAATCACACAAAGTCAATAGAATGGAGAAATTGGGGGAGAGAATGTAAATTGAATGGAAATAAGAAGCCAAGCTGGTCATTGCACACAAATGCTTTAAAAGAATCCTGCTGCAGTTTTTCTTAGGCAATAATTTAAAAAGAGCAGCAGTTTTATGAGAAACGACGGGAGGAGGATAGTTTAATGTTTTTTTTCTGCTTGCCACATCACTCTTCCAAATCACTTCATCTGTGAGATTCCTGTCAGAGAGTGGTGGAGACAACACCAGGTCTCCACCTTCTCAGCCCCGACATTGTCAAGTCTGGCATCCACTAGACTCAGTGGAGTTATAGATCCACCCTGTAAAATCCACACACCAGCCAGTTGATCAATGGCAGCTGGCCCTTTAAGAAGTGGACAGCATGACAGCTGGTCCTTTGACAGCCAGCTATCTGACAATCAGCTTGTAATGATTTAAAGTTTTAAGTGTGTGTTTCTTTAAATGCTTGGTAAGTTGTGGAAGAACAAGGGGTGAAAGAGAGGGATGAGTGAGTGGGGTAGACTGGGAGTGTATGGACGGAGCTAAGAAGTGTATGGGGAGTGAGAGTCCACAGTTAACAGTTGGAGCAGCCAGCAGTCTATAGTGCCTGGAAAAGCAGTCTTCTGATCAGAATCCCACACAGTGCTGTGAAAAGCATTAAGAGGAAAGTAGAATACTTATAGAGGACATATTAGAGACTAGAAGGAGTCCTAATATTGTCAGAGTATTATAAGAGTGTGAGAGGAAGAAGCTGACAGAAACCTGAGTTTAAAAAGGAGAGATTAACTGAGCAAAACAAAATAAAGATTGAACAAAGTACATTCTGAAGAGAAAGGAGAATTTGGGAGAGAGGGGTGATTGTAAAATGAAAGATTGTGACACCTCAGTCCGAAGTTATTGATATACACTGTTTTAGTTTTTGATTGGTCCTGATGGACTTCTTTTAATTTTGCAAGTTAGTGTTTGTTAGGAAATTATGTATCCACATATAGACCTGTTACACTCTTGCTGTATTTTATATATGCGATATTCTGGTCACTTTTATCTCATTTCTCTCTGGTCGCTGACTGTAATAAAGAAAGATTGAGGTATATACACTGTTTTATTTAACAACAACAACATATGATTTATATACCGCCTTTCAGGACAACTTAATGCCCACTCAGAGCGGCTTACAAAGTGTGTTATTATTATCTTTGTGACAATCACCCTGTGAGGTGGGTGGGGCTGAGAGAGCTCTGGAAGAGCCTGTGACTGACCCAAAGTCACCCAGCTGGCTTCAAGTGGAAGAGTGGGGAATCATACCCAGTTCTCCAGATTAGAGTCCTGCCGCTCTTAAGTAGACATGGGCACAAACAGCGTTATGAATGGAAAAAAACAACGAACAGGCCACTCGGCTGCTTGCGAACGGGCCATTTGTGATGCACCATTCCAGCCAAACAGGTGGTCGGCACAAGCCTTGTTCATTGCGCTCGGCCGCCGTTTGGGAAGCTAGACACTCAGGCACCTTCAATCAATTCCCTTGGCAACGGGGGGGGGGGAGTGCCTGAACTCTGTCTGCACTCCCTCTGTCACCCTGGACACCCCAATCAAAGCCCAACTTAGCTTGATGGGCAGGTCTTCCTTCCAAACATGGAGCTGCAAAATCGGTTACAATTGGTAACATGGGAGCAGACACTAGGGGGGAGGGAGGAGGGGGGTGTTCTGTGGCCATGGGAACGCCAATCTCATCCCTGCAAACCCTGTTAGACAGTTCTGACTGCCAACCACAGGCCTCCTGCGTTTCTCCATGAGACCTCTGCTTATAAAAAGGCACTGCGCTCCCAGTTCTGTTTTCACTTTCAGCAAGCAGTGGAGTTGGACAGAGCTGTTAATAGCATTTTGGGAGAGAGACCAGGAGAGTGCATTACAGCTGGGATTTTTTCTGTGTGGCTAGATAGGGATCTATCTCTCTACTGGTTCCAGGGCTGCTGCCAGGCCCTGGGGCCAAGCTCAGTGGGCACCTCGGCTGAGGGCTCACCCTGATTATTTGTGCCTGATCTGGTCAGGTCTCTGAGAGTGCTGGGCTAGGGCTCTGCCCCCTCCCTCTGGTTCCCGGGCTGCTGCCAGGCCCTGGGGCCAAGCTCAGTGGGCACCTCAGCTGAGGGCTCACCCTGATAAGTAGTGCCTGATCTGGTCAGGTCTCTGGGAGTGCTGGGCTAGGGCTCTGCCCCCTCCCTCTGGTTCCCGGGCTGCTGCCAGGCCCTGGGGCCAAGCTCAGTGGGCACCTCGGCTGAGGGCTCACCCTGATTATTAGTGCCTGATCTGGTCAGGTCTCTGGGAGTGCTGGGCTAGGGCTCTGCCCCCTCCCTCTGGTTCCCGGGCTGCTGCCAGTCCCTGGGGCCAAGCTCAGTGGGCACCTCGGCTGAGGGCTCACCCTGATTATTAGTGCCTGATCTGGTCAGGTCTCTGGGAGTGCTGGGCTAGGGCTCTGCCCCCTCCCTCTGGTTCCCAGGCTGCTGCCAGGCCCTGGGGCCAAGCTCAGTGGGCACCTCAGCTGAGGGCTCACCCTGATAAGTAGTGCCTGATCTGCTCAGGTCTCTGGTAGTGCTGGACTAGGGCTCTAGCCCCTCCCTCTGGTTTCAGGGCTGCTGCCAGTCCCTGGGGCCAAGCTCAGTGGGCACCTCGGCTGAGGGCTCACCCTGATTATTAGTGCCTGATCTGGTCATGTCTCTGGGAGTGCTGGGCTAGGGCTCTGCCCCCTCCCTCTGGTTCCCGGGCTGCTGCCAGGCCCTGGGGCCAAGCTCAGTGGGTACCTCGGCTGAGGGCTCACCCTGATAAGTAGTGCCTGATCTGGTCAGGTCTCTGGGAGTGCTGGGCTAGGGCTCTGCCCCCTCCCTCTGGTTCCCAGGCTTCTGCCAGGCCCTGGGGCCAAGCTCAGTGGGCACCTCGGCTGAGGGCTCACCCTGATAAGTAGTGCCTGATCTGGTCAGGTCTCTGGTAGTGCTGGACTAGGGCTCTAGCCCCTCCCTCTGGTTTCAGGGCTGCTGCCAGTCCCTGGGGCCAAGCTCAGTGGGCACCTCGGCTGAGGGCTCACCCTGATTATTAGTGCCTGATCTGGTCATGTCTCTGGGAGTGCTGGGCTAGGGCTCTGCCCCCTCCCTCTGGTTCCCGGGCTGCTGCCAGGCCCTGGGGCCAAGCTCAGTGGGCACCTCGGCTGAGGGCTCACCCTGATAAGTAGTGCCTGATCTGGTCAGGTCTCTGGGAGTGCTGGACTAGGGCTCTAGCCCCTCCCTCTGGTTTCAGGGCTGCTGCCAGTCCCTGGGGCCAAGCTCACCGGGCACCTTGGCTGAGGGCTCACAGTGTTCTCTCCTTTTCTGTCCTCCTTAATTCTAGTTTGGTGGCAAAATGAGACTTCATGTTGTGGTGGCCGCCACGGGTGGTCGTGGGGTGAAGTGCAAAGGCAGTCCTCCAGGTTTACTTGTGGAAAGCAGTACTCGGTGTGGCTTGCTGGCAGCAGAGAGTACTCCCACTCCCCCAAATTCACCTGTGGGGGCTGTGGAGGAGGCCAAAGAGGTCTTTCCACTGGGGGGGGGAGAGGATCTCTCTCAGCATTTTGAGGAGGAGGAGGGTGACGGATCCCTGGAGGAATGGTTTGTGTTTTATGAAACATCCCTCCCGTCCCCATCCCAAACTCTAGGTGGTGTCCCTACCTGCAGTCCACCCCTCACTCCGTCATCTCTGGCCAGCTGTGCAGTGCAGCCTGTAACCGTTCATCCTCCTTCCCCTGGGACAGTTAGTGCTCCTTGTTTCAATGCCTCCATATGGAGGCACTTTCGGGCCCTTCCTAATGACCCCCATGTGGTGCCATGGCGTGCCTGTGATGTCCTGGTGCGCAGGGGCAAAAATCCGAAACACCTGTCATCAACGGCCTTGACTCGGCACCTGAAGACGCACCACCTGAGCCTGTGGTCTCTGTCCTCGCCCAGCAAAACATCCATTGGGGGGAGAAAGGGGGAGACCAGCTCTTTTGAGCAGGGATCAGTGGAAGGGTCACCGGAATCCACCCCAAGCAAGAATCCTTGCCCTGAGGGTGATGCTGGTGGGAGTGGTGCGCTCAGGCAGGCTGCGCTCACGGAGGTTGTCCCCTCGGGGTCTGGGACAGCACCGCTTAGAACGGCAAGGTTGAGGGCTCAGGAGGCGGGCCTTCGCATCTTGGCAGAGATGATTGCCTTACATGGCTTGCCTATATCCATCGTGGAGTGTGTGGGCTTCCACAGTCTCTCCGCCATGATCTCCCAGCCACAGTTGATACAGTGTGCGAACTGGAGGCCCCTTGGCCACCTTCTGGGATGATATTAGACCATTTCAGTCCACTCTCTGGGGATGAGATTGACAGGATCCTGTGAGCAGTTAGGCCTACCACATGCTCCTTGGACCCGTGCCCTTCATGGCTGGTGAAGGCCAGCGTAGATGGTCTATGGGATGCCCTGGAGGCCATTGTCAACATGTCTCTGAGCTCCGGGATTTTCCCAGAAGCGTTGAAGGAAGCTGTGGTTAGGCCTCTCCTGAAAAAAACATCTTTGGACCCTACCGACCCGGTCAGTAACCGCCCAGTTTCGAACCTCCCGTTCCTGGGTAAGGTGATTGAGCGGGTGGTGGTAGAGCAGCTGCAGGTCTTCTTGAATGATTCCTCATCCCTAGATCCTTTCCAGTCGGGCTTCCGTCCGGGACATGGGACGGAGACATTGCTGGTCGCCCTGATGGATGATCTCCATAGACAGCTGGATCAAGGCGGGTCAGTGCTGCTGATATTGTTAGATCTATCAGCAGCATTCGACACGGTCGATCATGACATGTTGGTCCACCACCTTGCTGATGTGGGGATTCAGGGGACAGCTCTGCAGTGGTTAGTCTCTTTTCTCCACAGTCGGGGACAGAGGGTAGCACTAGGGGAGAAGTTGTCATCCCGCCACCCGTTGGTGTGCGGTGTCCCTCAAGGGGCAATACTCTCCCCCCTGCTATTTAACGTATATATGCGCCCCCTCGCCCAGCTGGTACGGAGTTTCGGACTTGGGTACCATCAATACGCAGATGACACCCAACTGTATCTGATGATGGACAGCCGGCCTGGCTCTGCCCCAGATGTCCCGGAATGTGCCTTTGGAGCTGTGACTGGATGGTTGAAGCAGAGTCGGCTGAGATTGAATCCCTTGAAGACGGAGGTCCTGCATGTGGGTCTAGGGTCCATGGGTGCGGGAGTCCGGCTCCTTGCTCTCGATGGAGCGCCACTTACGCCGGTGTCGAGAGTGAGGAGCCTGGGGGTGGTCCTGGATGCTTCCTTGTCTATGGAGGCACAGGTCGCAGCGGTTGTTAGATCCTCTTTCTTCTATCTAAGACAGGCTCGACAACTTGTCCCCTACCTATCGATCCCTGACCTTACAACAGTGATCCAGGCAACAGTCACCTCCAGATTAGACTACTGCAACTCACTCTATGCAGGGCTTCCCTTGGGCTTGATCCGGAAACTGCAGCTGGTTCAGAATGCAGCTGCACGGGTGGTTGACAGAGCACCAATCATGGCTCATATAACACCTGTCCTCCGTCAGCTGCACTGGTTACCGGTTGAGTACCGGGTCCGGTTCAAGGTTTTGGTGTTGACCTATAAAGCCCTATGCGGACTGGGCCCAGCATACCTTCGGGACCGCCTCTCCCCATATGTTCCCTGGAGGTCGCTTCGATCAGCCACTAAGAACTTGCTGATAGTCCCTGGCCCCAGGGAGGTCCGCCTGGCCTCTACCAGCGCCAGGACCTTCTCAGTTCTGGCTCCGACCTGGTGGAACTCTCTGTCTGAGGAAACTAGGGCCCGGCAGGATTTGTTATCTTTCCGCCGGGCCTGCAAGACGGAGATGTTCCACCAGGCATTTGGTGGGGGCTAGGCTGTCCTCTCACCAGCCATACCAATGAAGACCTTCCACCACCCATGCAGGACAATGCTGTATTTAATATTTTATACCAGCCAATTTTAATTGTTTTGATATGATGTTTTAATGTTTTTATAATGTTTTTACTGTTTTAAGCTGTTGTTAAACCGCCCTGAGCCCGTCTGACGGGGAGGGCAGTCTAGAAATGTGATTAAATAAATAAATAAATAAAGCATCTTGCCCCTTGGTTCTCCATGCCATCGCCGCACACCCTTGCCCGCCGAGTCGTGCAGGTATCTCAAATGAGGGCTGGCACGTTTGGGTCAGGTTTAGCCAGGCCCACTCCCACTGCTAACAGGCTTCTGAGGCCTTGCTAGGCCTTCCTGGCACAGCCAGATCATCATGACACCTCCTTTCTGTGAAGCCAGGAAAATGGGTGATGCTGGCGAGCCGCACGGTGGCCCTGTCCGTTACAAACACTGTGCCCTCTGAGCGGGGTGGGGGGGGTGGGGGAACGGGTCCCTTGACTCCTGTCATTTCCGCAAAGGCAGGAAGGTGGCCAATGTCAGCTGCTGCTGCTGCCCCGTTTCTTTCTCTCCCTCTCTGGAACCACTTTGACCCATCCAAGCAACCTCTCCTGTCCCGTCTATCCTCTCCTTTCTGTGAAGGCAGGAAGGTGGTTGCTGTCTGGAGGTGGCACCCAAACTGTTATGAGTAGTCCCTGTACTGCCTGCACAGGTGAGGTGTCTCAGAGCAGTGTGGAACTGCTCTGGCCTCCCTCATTTCTTGGGGCTGCCGGTCCCTCTTTCTACCTCTTCCTCTGTGGAACCACTTCGACCCTTATGAACAACCTCTCCTGTCCTGCCCATCCCCTTCTTTCCGCGAAGGCAGGATGGCGGGTCATGTCAGCCGCCGCTTCACGAGGGACTATCCTGTTACTGCTCCCTCCTTGGTCACGAGGGACAGCTCAGCCGCGATTGCACAGCTGATTGTACCGTATAGGGATACAGCACGGTTGCACAGCATGTCACGGTTGCACAGTCCCCTGTCAATGGGACTGACTGGACCCCTTTGAGCCGAGGGGGGGGGATGTGTCCCGCGACTCCTGTCCTTTCTGCAAAGGCAGGAAGGTGGCTGATGGCAGCTGCTGCCGCTATCCTATTTCTTCCTCTCCCTCTCTGGGACCACTCCGACCCTTCCCAACTACCTCTCACTTGGGAGCTTTCAAGTTCCCGGTCCATACCTCTCCCTCTCAGGTACTGCCGGGAGTCATATGTTATTACCATACAACAGTCTCATCCTTAGGACTTTAAAGCTTGGGCCCAATACTATGGGAAAGGTCAATTAATCAGATTGGAATTAAATTCCTGGTGGCAGCGTTACAAACCCAGTGTGAGAGAGAAATAACAAGAATGTTAAAGACACACCATATCTAACCACTCAATTAAAAGAAAGTAGTTATGAGAATGGGGAAGGAGAGTCTCAGGGCAGAAATTGCTCAGAAGGCACTGTTAGTCCCTCACTGACTTACTCCCCCATAAGGCTTCTGTGTAAAGGAGGGGCATGTCCAATGCCTGGCTAGGACCTTCAAAAAGCTTGAGGGCAAAAGCCACTGGATACACCAGCTCTGGCTCCCAACTCAGAAGGGAGCAGAACTAGAGGAGAAGAGGTGGAATAGGGTGGTGCTCAGCCCCCAGTCCTCTGTCTGAGGCCAAGGGAAAGCACTTCAACCGAACTGGGCCCTAGTGTATAATGGCTGGGGGCTGGAAGACTATCATTCAATTGCTACATTTTTGCATCCACATATATATCCATATATAGATTGTATACAAATATTAAATGAGCTGCACTCCTGTATGATACTGGAGCTGCCGCAGCCACTCTCACCCATGGACACCCTCCCAGAACATGGCAGACTGGGCTGGGGATCAGACCAGCCCAGTCTGATCCCCAGCTGGGCTGGGTCTCTTGCCCCACGTCTCTCTTTTGCTTGCAGGCAGGTTGAAACTCATAGGGGAGACCAAAGAGCATGGTTGTTCCAGTCCCTGGTGATCCTCCTCGAGTGCCATTCAGGTCCAGCCCAGGGAGCAGTTTCCCATGGCAGCCTGTGTAACCCCTATGAAGTTAATTGGTTTAGCCCAGTGGGGTGGAGTCAGAAGCTAGAGGCAGGCTGCTGAGGAGGAGGCTGGTTGCTGGGGAGCTTAATAAATTATATGCTCTTATCACCTTGAATAAGGGCTGTAATTCCTCAATAAGAATACAGAAGCCTTGGATACAGTTGCTTCAAATTAATGAAAAAAGACTCGCCTCTTTGTGAAATGTTGAACTTTTTTACCTTTTCAAAAACATTGTTGATTGAATGAATTGAATTTATTTCGGTCCACAACCAGCTTTAAACTAGTAAAATAGGACATGCCATTATTTGGTAAGTATTATACAAGGTAAAACTTCAGTTAAAATAATACAAATATAAATATTATAAAATCTAATTAGCATACATCATATAATATCTTATAACAGTTGTCATAAATATAGCCCTGCATAAACACTTTAAAATTGGGAAGCAGCCACCATATAGTAACCTCCTGAAGTGGTGTGAGTTAAAGCCCAGATACACCTGGCTGGTGTTTGTTGCGTAATTTGATCACCGTCGCACAAAATTTAGCTGTTGCCTTAGTAATGGCAAAAGATTCGTCTTTTAATTGATTATCTAAACATGCACTGTCCGTCACTGTATCAGCTCTATTTATAGTCAGAAAGATCATCTGGACTCTAATTTCTTTATAGAGGGGGCAGCGCAATAAACATGTCCCATGGTTTCCACCTCAGCTAGGGGACAGGGGCAGATCCTCTCAAAATATGGAATCTTTTTATATCTCCCCTCCAGGATCATTCATGGCATGACACTACATCTGGACAATGTGAAAGCCCTCCTGTGGGAGGGAAAATCTAGGAGCTTGAGGTATTGGGCCATATTCATACTAAATTTAGTCGCCTCAGGAGCCCTAAATCCAGAGGATCTCATTAGGTCTTGTTGGCATTCTATATCACAAATTCTTTGTTTAATTGTGAGCTTTGCCTAGTCAGCAGCTTGTGTTAGAAGGGTACCAATAGAGAGGCCCACTCTTTCCAGACTTCCCTCAACCATATACAGCCATCTCGATTGGTAGATGTCTTGCATTGCAAGAGGAAGAAGGCCCTTTGGGTTCCTGTGAATTTTAAGCCATTGAAAAGCAGAAGCCAACAAAATCCTTGCCTCGATTCTCATTAATCCCATTTCTAAACAAAGGAGGGAATTAAGGACACCTGGAGGGACTTGTAGAATGGCATGCAGAAATTTAGATTGTATCCTTTCTAGAAATTTCTGACTTGTTGCCAAGATATCAATAGGAGTGCCATACAGGAGTTGAGCTATTACTTTAGCCTGAAAGAGTTGCAGTGCAGCGGGAACATAAAGACCCCCTTTAGCATGAAAAAATCGCAATATTGCATGCATAGTTTTCTCAGTGTTCTCTGCTCTCAAATTACAATGTGCCACATTAGATCCATTTTCCTGAAACACTACCCCAAGGTAGGTGAATCTATTGACTTGCTCAATTCTGTTCCCTTTCATCGACCATGTTCTCTTTTTTGGGCGCCTACCAAAAGCCATAACTTTAGTTTTATTGTAATTGATAATAAGAAGTTCTTTTTCACAATAGGTGGAAAAATATCAAGTGCCCTACCGAGACCCAGTGGGGTCCTTGATAGAAGAAGTGCGTCATCTGCATATAATAAGATAGATATATGACACGGACCTACATTGTTGATTTAAAGTTTTCTGTCTGGTTGCACATATGAGTTAAATAAAAAAAAGTTGTATGTTATTAATTGTTAACTAACTAGAAAAAGGCCAAATCTAGGGAGTGTCTATGACTGAAATATAGACAAAAGCCCCCTATATAGAATTAAGCCATTAACGATAGATCACTTTATGAAAATATTTTTAAATTCAAAGTGCGTTAAGTGCAAAAACTACATACAAAGTTCATAACATATATCATAAATTCATAAATATATACAATGATTTACAATTCATAAGTTCAAAGACGCATACATTCCATCAATTCCATTTGAAAAGATTTACTACCATTTATATGACTGAGGTCAAGAACCGACTACTCTTAACATATTGGAAATAAAGTGCAAAGAATGCTGTGCAAAGGCAAGCTACTGTCCGTAACTATGTCCCGTCTTCCAGTCGACGTCTATCCCAAGACGTCCCTGCCCTACAGACAATCGGCCGCTTCCGTTTCACATGCTGTACTTTCACACAGTGCTTCTTCAGGGGTAAAATAATTCACTAAATATAGAGAAAACACATACAAATGTACAGATATATGTACATTATCCTCCCATTAAAAATTTATAACAATCATTACTACTTACTACACAGGTTTCAATAATTTGTTCAAGCAGTTTTCTTTCACCATTTCAGTTTCACAAATGATTCATCAATGTCAGCATAATTAAATGGATCAATCCCACACCTTACATAGATCACTCTAATATATTCCAATTGGAGTCTGTAAGATCTTAAAGGGAACCTGTTTACAGAAAACACGAAAGGTCCCACTCATTATTCAAATCAGTTAAAAAAAGAATCCAAGAGCACATGTCAAAAATTAGGAGAAGGGTAGTAGAGGCTCCTCTGGTGTCGCATTGGCAGACTAAGAAACACGCTGCCGAGGACCGTAGGCTTTCGGTTTTAGAAATGATAAGCAAACAGTGAAGTAGATCTTCACAAAGGATGCTGCTACAGAGGGAGGCGAAATGGATCTTCAACTTAAAAATGATGAATCCCTTGAGTCACTCATTGAAGAAACCCCCCCCCACCTCTCTGGAACCTGGGGGCTGATCCCAAGTGCTGTAAGCTGCAAGTGCAACCCTCACCGCATCCTGCTGCCTTTCTGGTCCCACTTTTCAGGGAAGAGGAACCTGTTTCTTGTGGTGGTGGTGGTGGTGGTGGTGGTGGTGGGATTTGCAGGTGCGTGGAGCCTGTAAAAATGGGGGTTGGATGGGCGAGGGGGTGGGTGCCCGATCCGCACCTTCAGTGTTATTTCTGCCCCTGATGGCGGGGGGTGTTGTTGGGCACAGCCTCTCCACTGGCTGCACACCTCACCCTCCTGTCAGGGGAGCACTGCGGCCATTGGTTGGTGTGGGTGGGGTTGTCAGGGGAATGGCAGGCTCTTGGTAGCAACCGCACCTCACCTTGCCAAGCTCTTGTGCCAGTGTGGCTCTCCTGCAAAAGTCTACAGGGAGCAGTGGAGCTGCGCCACTTTTATGTCGACACGCGGGCGGGGGTGCTGACTCAAGGCTTAGGATTGGGCTACCCATCAAAATAAATATTAAAAAAATGGTATCAATTCATATGTTGCTTGAATTTTGGCTTCATGATTTTTGTATTAAACATTGCAATTTTTCTTCATGAGCAAGAAAGGTTGGTTAATTAAGTGAAGGCCAAACTTCAAGACTTGGTACCCATAATTACTGTAAATACTGAAATTGTTTAATTTTTTTTAACATAACTGAATTATCTATGGCAGCAGTATCCCCAAAGTACAAAAGAAGAATGGACTAGTCTATGAAACAGAAAACTACAGATGTCTTCATCTTTATTATTTCAGGTTATCTGGAGCCCACTGAGGCCTCCTCTTGTCTAGTGGAAGCCCATACAGAAAGTAATGGTATCACTGAGAACAGCAGCTTATTTGGAGTATCTAGGGAATTACCCCTTCCTAGTATTTATACTCAAATATAAACAAATATCCTTCATTTAAGTTCACATGCTGTTCATGGTAGTGATCAGGAAGCTGAATGTTTGCCAAGCTATTTGGATGCATCCAAGCACATTTAATGGTTTCTGTTTGTATGGTCAGACCACCTTCTCATGCTGCTGCTACTTCCAGTTCTTAAGGGGGGAATATCCATTTTAAGATTTGTAGTTGAAACTTACTACATAGATGTCTCTGCTCGCTTTGGTGTTTGTCTGCCTGTGAACTGAACTTGCAATCTGTTATCACTTCAAGAAAATATGGATCCAACAGCACAGGCACAAAGTGGGTATGAACTGTAAGACACTCTTGTGTTTGAATAACCTGGATATGACCCCAAGGGATACAAGCCTCTTCTCTCATAGCTGAGACTATTTAGTCAGGTTTATTTGTTAGTTATTGTTTATTACCAAGGCACAATCTAGCACAAGCTGCTGCTGCACAGGTACAACATTGCTCCGTGAGATGCTTGAGATGAATTTCAACAAAGACTATCAAGCCAATCCGACTAGAAGCTTGTCTTGCATGTTATAGCGATTGCTTGATGAAGGAAAGCTCACATAAAATAAAATAAAAAACAACAAAGAACACACTTAATTACATACAGGACTGGTATTGGGTCCACTGGGTCAATTCATACAAGGCCACAGTCTGAGACGCATGCTTCAAGAGCCCTTGGACTTTCTCCAAAAGATTTGTGCCTCTGGCTGTTCCCAGGAATGTACACCTCTTCATTGGTGCCCCCCCTTTTCTCCAGCTATGGCTTCTAGACCTTTAACAATTTCATGACAGGTAAATTCAATAGGTGCAACTTCATCTCTTCATCATACTAGCATGCCTGGAGAAACAGTCTAGGATGAATTGCTGCTATCCTATTGGGAACTGGCATTCTGATTCTAACCAGCATGCTGGCACACCTATTAGAGACACATCATTCCTAACAAATATTTTATTTTGGACATGGGCCTCCATAAATCTTAGAACTTGAACTTCAAAAGGTGAATTGGGTAAAACACAAGACAATGATCTCCTTTTTCTCGTCTTCACTTCTTTTATTAATGGTTCCCGCAGACCTTCACACCCTCTAGAAGGGCAGATTAGGAAGTTAAAATGCCCCTGGAAAAAGACACACATCACTTCTCGTTCTGCATCACTTCCAGTTTTGTAATCCCAGTGAGTGGATTGTTATGATGCTGAGGCTGTGACTGCTGAGGCAAAGATGTGGTGACATCAGACCCTGTGCTCTCTTTGTGTCTGCTGCCAGCCCCTTGGAAAGACTGTGGCTCATATGTGAGTGCAGTAGTGGCTGCTACTTGTGAACAAGAATAGGAAGCAGTCATCTTTGTGTGTGTGGACGGTGGCTCTCCAGGGCAACTGCCCACAAAGAAATTTTCTACTTAGTTAAAAAGGCAATCAATGTTCCCTCTAAGCTTTGCAGTGTTGTGAGCTAAAAATCTACTTTGTGAGCCGAAACAACTTTCATTAGTTTTGAGTGCACCTCCTTTTTAAAAAAAAATTACAATGAAATTGTTTTGATTACAATCAAAACAATTTAACAATAAAAGCCATTAGGTGAAAGGGCCACAAAAATCAGAGTATACTTCTGTATAAAAATGGATATGTCATGATGATTACAAAGGGGTAGTTGTATTAGTCTGTTGCTACAAAATAAAGCAGACACACAATGGCACCTTAAAGACTAGCACATTTATTTCATAGGGCCAAGCTACACATGACGAATGACACTTGAACGGCAAGTGGATTGAGTAGAGGGCAAATGAACAGGGAGAAATACACTTGCCGTTCAAGTGTCATTCGTCATGTGTAGCTTGGCCCATAGATGAGCTTTTGTGAGTCAATGCTTACTTCTTCAGCCTCCTGCACCAAGGCCAAGTTAAATGACGCCTTCACCATGGTGGCGGCTGAGGTGCTACCTCCACTCCTCAGCTCTCTGGGGCTGAGGGGATCCTAGCGATTTCAGGCTGCATGGGTCAGGCCAGACCTGATCACTCAGCTCTGCTCTGTTCCCCAGCTAGAGACCCAGCAGTGGCTGGAGGCGCTCTCTGGCACCACCCTGGGGGCCAAACCAGCCACAGCTAGGAAGGGAGAAGTGGGATGAGGCTCCATCCCTATAGGGCCCACCTGCAGATGCTGACTGATTGGGAGGGCGGGGCCGCCTGAGGGTTAGTATCTGTGAGCTACAGCTGAAAAGCTGTGAGTAGAGGAGTCAGAATCTGTGAGCGATTGCTCACGTGTTCACATTAGCGGGAACACTGGAGGCAATCTATCTTTAACTGTTGTCTAAGGAGCCAACTCTGTTTGCTGGACAAAATCTGCAGAAGGGAGTGTTCTTTCCCACAGCCTCTTCAGCTAAGGGTGGGTTGCATGGAGCCATGGTGTCTTGCCACTGCAAGCATTATTGTTGCCTTCAAAAGATATAAGTGGGCATGCAGGGGTGAGCCATAGCCTGTTTAATATTTGGAATAGGTAAGGAAGAGATAAAGAAGTCATGTTTATGGTAACACATGGAATTCATGCTAATGCTTGCCTAGTCTAGCAAACCTACGCATATTAGCGGTGTGGGTATAAATTTTTAAACTAACCGTTTAGAAGCAAAGTGTTTCTCCACTATCTACCCTGAAATCAATCACATCTTTCATCCAGCCTTGGTAGTCCTCAAACACTGTTGTTTCACATCTTTCAAGCTCGCAAATGTTTGCGTGTTTAACTTGGCTCTGTGGTCTGGGATAAATTCCTATCCCAGTTGCACTTTTTTTGGCAGAATGCAGAGAGGAGTGGCTCTGTAACTTTTTCTTCTTAGGACATTGTCCCGTATAGCCACTTACTGTTTTCTTAGTTTCTAGACATAAAAATGTACTTATGATACAAAACAACCATGGAAACATGCCTTTTTAAAACTCTTTGGTTACACTTTTTTACTTCAGCCTATTAAATGCGTTTGGGTTTTTTTAAAAAAAATCCATGCTTTCCTCCCCAGAAAATGCTGCTCCAAGAAAGTGCTTTCAAATGCCCTGGAGAGATCAGTCCTCCTGATAACAGAAGACTGTTCATGTTAACCTGGAGAATATCCACCTCGCCACAGGAAGATATGTTCTTTGAGGAGCAACATATCCTAGACCAACAACAAAATGTATAAGACTGTCAACTTCGGGCAAGGAAATTCTTTGAGATTAGTATAATTAGTATAAGTTTTTTCCACTGGGCAGCTGAAGTGCTAACAGAAATTAGAATTAAATATAGAACTTTAACTAGAGAACCTCAGCAAGGTTGTCCTGCAAAGACTATTGATTCTAATGCAATATTATCACATCTATATCCCAAATATTATGGAATAAAAAATCTCATTCAGTCTTCTGTTATTTATCTAACAATATCAATGAAGCTAATTTCATGAGGAAATGTTCAGGAGAAGTGAAAGGCTAGAAATGTTCAGGCTAGAAGTGAAAGGAGAAAAGGAAGTGAAAGGCAGAACAAAATGTCCCCCATTTTTCAAAATACTCCATTTCTAGTTTCACAAAAAGCAGCTGTTGTAGGACAAGGTTCTAGAAAAGCAGATTATAAATATGAATTTAAATCTTGTGCTGTTAAAAGACTAATTTTCCAGGGCATTCTAATGTTTAACAAAATAAATATTCACCTGCAAAAAACACCCTCCTGAAGAAAAGCTTCTTTAACATGGTAATTAAATCTTCTCATATTTGTTTGTTCATTTTTTCATTTTGCTTCTTGTTCTTGTCTTTTAAATTTTTAAAATCTCTCATAGCACTGTCTGCCTGCTATTTTGGCACCACCTCTCTTGCATTTGTGCCTCCACTGCCCAGGTCTTCAACATGTACTAATATTTGTTCCTGAATTTCTTCTCTTAGGTTGCATGGGCAAGCTTAGTGGTTCCCGACAATTAGGCAGTTCGGTTATACTTCTCTTCAGACTGACAGATTTGTTGAATGTCATTTGTTATGTTTTTAAGACAAGAGTCATCTACCTTTTTCTGTAGGCTATAATTTCAGTTGCATACTTGTTTATCTTTATAAACATTTTTCTTAATCACATATTGTCACTTTTTACACTAGCAACAAAGCCCATTGTGAGGAAAAATACAATGGGCTCTAGAAAGGGGAGGGCGGGCAGGCAGGCATCCCCTCCTCCTTTGTCACTGATCCTGGCCAGATGAAGGCAGGGGGCGAGCATGGCCACCTGCTCTGCTAATGACCTTGGCCTGGGCTTCCCACCACAGCACACGCTCTGGAGGTCTGGCTGCCTCATCTGGTCTTCTCTCCACAGCAGCACCCTCTGGTGGCGCACCAGGGTAGGAAGTGAGTTGTCTTGAATATGCTTAGCCTTTTATATAGTAGGATATAGCCATCTTGGGGCAGTTGAACGGGTAGAATGAATGCACAGAAGGTGTGATTAGTATCATGGTGACAAGCTTCACCCTGACTACAGATGTTGATTTGAATGTTTGTATTGAGCTTATGTGCACACACAGGAAAAATGTACAGCTCTTTTAATATGACTGAGGTACTTGATCATACGGAGAGAGCTCTACTCATGTATACCTGCATGTTCACATGATGCTTTGCATACATTCAAAAGAAAACATGCAGGCCAGCCAAAGCTTCCAGTCACTATCTTGCTCCCCCTATCCATGTTTATTCAATTTTGAACAGAGTACGAGTGTGTAAACTTGTATGTGGTGTGTATATTTTCTATTATTCTTAGATTAAAAGCAATTTTTAAAAATGAAGTGATGGGATGGCTGTCAGTTACAGACCATAAGAACATTTTACTCTCTATGTTATAGGGTTGGTTGAGGGGTCTGATTCTGATATCTTTTAACTCTACTTGCTTTAGCAATATTATTGCAGCTAACTGGAAGAAGTAAAAGCCACCCTTAATTATGAATTGGTACCAGAAAATTTGGAGGAAAGTTTAATGATCTCTTGATTTCTATCATAAACCCTTGATGTTTATCATAAATTACTAAGTCAAGGTGCCTTCCCTTGACCACTCAAAGCGGCAGTTATCTGCCCGCTTCTTAAAAATCTATCCCTAGACAAAAACAACGTGGGCAATTATTGCCCACAATCAAATCTACTCTTACTAGGCAAAGTGATTGAGAGAACAGTAGCAGACCAACTCCAGGCCTTCCTGGATATCACTGGTGCTCTGGATTCTTTTCAGACTGGTTTCAAGCCAGGCTCTGGTGGCTTTAGATGACCTCTGTCTGAGTGTAGACAAAGGTCATGCTTCTTTGTTGCTCCTCCTGGATCTTCCTGCAGCCTTTGACACAGTAGATCATCATGCCATCCTGTTGAGGCATTTGGAGGCAGGAACAGGATGAAACTTGGACTGGTTTAAATTGTTCCTCATGGAACAGATATAAGGAGATGCTATTGGAGATTAGCTATCTCAATCTGGGAACTATCTTGTGGGGTTCCACAGGACACAATTTTATACCTCATGTTATTCAATCTCTTTGTAGAGCCTTTAAGAGAAATCATTTATAGCTACAGAATCGGATGTCATCAATATATGGATGACACCCAGCTCTATATCTCACTATCCATATCCCCTGGTGATGCAGTAGATGTTTTAAATCATTGCCTGATATTGATTGCCAAATGACTGAAAGTGAACAAATTGAAACTGAACCCAAAAAAGACAGAAGTGGTGTTGGTTGGGAAGCTGTTGTGCTCCCCGCTTTTGATGTGATTCAGTTGACTCTTGCTGACTTGGTAAAGAGACTAGGAGGTTATATGGAATCTGGCATTGCTACTAGAGAAATAAGTTAATGCAGCTGCAAAAAATGTCTTCTTCAAGTTCACTTTACCATGGAAGATGGCTCTCTACTCTGACAAGGCCTATTTGGTTATCTGATTTTATGCCATAATGACTTTGAGACTAGACTACTATAATGCACTCTGTGTAGGTCTTGCCTTGAAGTCAGCTTGGAGCCTCCAGTTGGTATAGAATGCCACAGCTCAATTATTATTAGGAGCTAAGCACAGCGTACCTATTACTCCCATTCTGCAGTCACTCCATTGGCTTCCTATCAGTTACCAGGCTTGGTTCAAGGTTTTGGATATTACAAAGTGCATCATGGCTTTGGTCTCTCATATCTACAGGATTGCTTCTCTACCTATTCTCCATGTCAGCTTTGCTCATCCGAACAGGGCCTCCTGCAGGTGCTACCCTACAAATGGACAAAATCAACAACTGCCTGTACATGCACATTCCATATGGTCCCTCACCTTATGGAATTGTCTGTCTGAAAAGGTCAGGAAAGCTCCCACTCTCCTGGCTTTCCACAAACTATGGAAAATTGAATTATTCAGAAGTGTTTTTTACACAGGTAATAGGACTGTGCTGTACGGAAGTGGTTCAGAGAGATGTATTGGTAAAGGGATAAGGATTGTTGACTATACTACTTCGAACTGTCTTTTGCTGTAATTTGTCAGGTGCTCAGAATCACCTGTCATACTCAGTAACACCCTGCTGTCTTAATTGTGGTCTAATGCTTCATGTTATGGTTATGCTATTCTTTTACTGGCCTGCAAATGTTACTTGTCTTTCGAACCAGCGATGTGAAAGTATGCAAGGGAGGCGTTTGTTCCTGCTGTTATCTCTCTCTCTCTTTCCTTAGCTTGGGAAGAGGTGCCTGGCCAGATGCCACGACCTTGAAAATCTCATACATCAGTTCTGCTGTTTTCCTGCTTAGATGTTTTCCCTCTGAGCTGACCATTAGACTGGGCGGGGGGTGGATCTTAGAATTTGCCTGCACTCTAGAAACCTATATATATGTTTGATGCTTGCATGGGAACATCATTCCTGGCAAAGATGGAGCAACCTCATGAACTAGCAGCTTTTCAATAAAGTTCTTTTACTGACAGCAGTGAAGCCTTTTGAGAGTTGCTTGGCAGATCCTTATATAATTATGCTCCTACTGGATAGTTTGTCATTAATATGTCATGTCAATTTCTGCTTGTTTTCAAATTTATAGTTTATGGAATGTCCCAGCCGTTGATCGCATTATAGTATACATTTCTTGATGAGAAAGGTGTACTATAAATAAAATAGAAATAAATAAAAATAAAAGATGAAATTAACTTATATAAGGCCTAAAGATTTGTACATAGATGGTCATAGAAGATGAACCCAGGTATGATGAAAGGGGAAGGTGAATAGAGTATATAATGAGAAGTTTCTTTCTTCTCTGTGGACTTTGTACAATAGCTGCTACAGGCAATAGTGGCTAGTGCAGAGCTCTGTGCTTTCCTTTATTGTGGGCATGTCAAGCGTGATCTTAACTTTTACAAGCTAAAAAAAACACAGCTCAATATAATGTTTATTTACGTATTATTAGTGAGGTTTTATTTATGTATTCTTAGATGTTATTGCTTTATGATAGAGATTACAGCCACATTTTACAGTTCTCCCAAAAAAAAATTTCTGTAGCATACTTGGCAAGTAACTTGTAAAACCAAATGGAAAGTAATTACTTCTCCCATGCTGACACTGATGGTAGGGTATTCTAGCAGATCTGCAATCAACGTGATTCAGACTGGGACGTTGTTTTGAGCGGGAAAATTCCACTGTTTTCACAGCAGTTGCTAGCCATGAATGCAGGCTCCAAAATCTCTTTCTACCTATGGAAAAACTGACCCAGGAACATTTTGGCCCAAGCCTTTATAGCGTTTTAAAAAATCCAAATTAAAATCAGTATTAATTTGCTGAGTCATTGTGGAAGGATGCATAAAAGTGGCAAAAATACAAAACTGGAAAATCAATAAATATTTCTATAGTGCTTGTTGCCAGACATAAGTTCAAGCAGAGGTAAAATCTTACTACATACTTTTGCTCTTTGGATAATTTTCAAGCGGCTTTTAACAAAGCAGCAGCAACTTTAACCCCCCCCCCTTCCACCCCTCATTTCTTTCTTAGAACCAACTCCTATCTTCTTGCTAAGTAAGAGTGTTAAATGTTTCAGGTGGATTACAGGTAGGATTGGCTGGTAATAGTATCTCTTGGGTCAATGAAAGAAAGAGTTAAGATAAGTATTGACAACCAGAAGAAAGGCAGTGGGGCGTGGAAAAGTTTGATGGTTTGTGTCTATTAAGCTCAGGAATTTTTCCCCCAAAGTGTTGACACTTTACTAGAAAGGCTGAGGTTCTCCTCCATTTTATCCTCTCAACAACCCTATGAGGTAGATTAAGTTGAAAAATATGTGAATGGGCCAAGGTCACCCAGCAAGCTTCTATAGCAGAGTAGGGATTCAAACTTGAGTCTCCCAGAGACTACCCTGATATTCTAACCACTATGCGACACCAGGTAACGTTGGCTAAACAAAATCAAACAGAAGGCCCAGGGGCTATGAACTATAAGGTGTTCAGGGTGAAATATGGTTATGTAAAATTCAAATCCAATTAAAAAAATTAAAGCCCATTCTGTCTTTTTCTTGATTATGTTCGAATGTTACATAATCACATTTCCCTGAGCTTCCAGCATTTCATGGCCCTTTAACCCTGCTATTTATTTTTTATCCTACTTACACAAAAGGGTCTACCTGGTAAGATGTTCACTGCATCTAAAAGAGTCCTTTTTTTTGCTGGAACAGACTAGCACAGCTGCCCCTCTCCCAAACATTAGAGCATGCAGTTCTTTTAATGCTGCTAACATTTTACAGCTTACCATCTTTTAGTAGATAGTTTGGTTTTTGTTGTCCTCTCTCTTTTAATTGCTGCTCATGATTTACGTCTTGCTTTTTAATAATTTACCTTTACTGTTAATTTGTGGGAGCCACCTTGGTGGCTTTTAAGCAGAACAAATGCCGCAGCAAAGCAAAGCTTTCCTACCATTTACTGCTTGTCAAAATGATTGGCATTTTGTAGTAAAAATATACTGGAGAATAGGCCAAAGACTAAAACAAGCCCTCTTTTGGAAAGTCTAGGTATTAATGAGAAACAGAACAGATGTATAACTAAGCAAGGTCAGGTTTCTATGAGAAAACAATACCTGTAAAAGTAAGAACACAAATAAGGTGATCAGGTGGCACAGCCCATCACCTGGTATCGGAATTTCAGCTGGCATGGTATGCTGAAATGAAACAATTAGTAGCAAGTTTCTCTTCCCTAGCCCTTCCAAGGCATCAAACGGTAGAAGCCAGTTTAATATTAAATGTGCAAAGACATTGTAGGATTCCATGGGTTGCACAAGATTGTTCCTAGAAAATGCAAATAATGTAACTGAAATAAATTTTGTATATTAATCATTTATTCTCCTGCCAAAATCATGCTTCACAACTAGTCAGGATTTTAGCAAGGAAGCAAACGGCACAGGAGTTAAAGAAAAGAGAATGACACTGTGATCAGAGTTAGATATGAAAACCTGGGAGAAAGTTCAGAAAAAATAAAGTGGGAGGGGTACCGAAATACTATTTTTAAATATGCCAAACAGCACAATTGGAAAATTTGGGAAGCACAGAGGAAAAAAATGGAATGTGTGTAGAATGATTTTTAAAACAAGGTTTTTCTTGCCCAGAACTTTTAGTATGAAGATCCGTATGTAAAATGTCTGGGTTGAGAAATTTCTGGAGATTTGAACAGGTGGAACTTGGGGAGGGCAGGGTTTGGGAAAGGGAGGGACCTCAGCAGGGTATAATTCCATAAAATACACCCTCCAAAGCAGCCATTTTCTCCAGGGAAATTTATCTCTGTGGGTTAGAGATCAGTTGTAATCCTAGGAGAATTTCTAGGCCCCACCTGGGGAATGGCAACCCTAACTAAAGCATTAGATAATGTCAAGCAGGGGAACTGCAAGATTTGCAGCAAAACCAAATGGCACCACAGAACTCTGATTATGATGGAAAGATCCCAGATCTTCCATGGAGGAAATTGTCAATCAACAGATGTTTAATAATTAAAGTGCACCATGCTAAATTCCTCTATCATTAATAGTTCTTTGTTTAAATATCACAATTTACTGATGAAAGTGCACCATGCTAATTAATGAATAAATACAGCAATAAATAGATAATAGATAATTATTGGCTGTACAAAATCAATACCTACGTAATCAACATCAATGTAGTATCAAGTCAATATCAATACAATGTTCACATCCAAACCAATTACACAACATTCTATTATATACTACAGGTCCTACTCTCTAGGCAAGCCTCTCTGTTCCCCTTCTTCACTGTGCTCGTGAACATCCAGCTGGAAGTGCATTCAGCATGTGCAGACGACTCTGGATAAGTCAGAAGGACACAAAGAGGGTGAGTGAGGTGATATCGTAAACAAACCCAGTATGGAAGCCTACGTTCTCTAGTGCTGCCTGGTTTGGGAACAAACACCTCACACTGATAAATCCGAGGTTGGTGGGACAGGAGTAGGTTGGGATTATTTTTAAGGTTTAGAATTTGTCTTTAAATCTGGTATTCCCCGATTTTTGTAGAATGATCTCCCTTCTCTGCCCATGGATCTGTGATTTAATTATCCACATCTAGGGCCATCTTCATAATTAGATAGACAATAATTTGTGTACATATACACAACATATTCAACATATTTTCAAGCAAACATTTATTAAAAGTGACCAGTTATGGCCACAGTTAATATGATATAATGTGTATGGCTATGTGCTAGTGAATAGTTCAATGTTTGCAAAGTTATAAAATTTAACTCTGTCCAAATTGGATGCTATCCCAGCTACTTCTGCATGAGACTGTTTCTGTCCAAAACACATACTTTTATTTCTTTACTATAAAATTTTGTTTTCTATTTTCAACTTTTATTTTTTTCTTACTTAGAAGAAAACAACTAAGGGCCAAACTATACATTACAATGTATGTGAGTCCACAATGGGACCTCTCCACCAAATTGCAGCTGTAAGGTCCCGGTGGGAGGTCCACTTGAAAGTTCAGTGAAGGCTAAGTTTAGACTGGGACTGTAGCACAGGAGGGGAGGAGCTCCTGCCTCATCCCGAACTCTTCCTGAGCCCAAATGGTGCTGGGGTATTATTTGTCCTGGGAGAGCTGGATGTGCAAGCATTCAGAGTACAGTGAAGCCCCCTTGATGGGGCAAATAATGACCCCCTGCTGGCACTGTCTCAATAAAATGGCATGGGGGAGGCAGGATCCCCTTTCCTCATGTCACAGTCCCAATTGGGCCCCTACAGCACTTTGAAATGGAATTCCTAACAGGAACATTCACCTGCAGTATGGCTGCAAATTGCCATAGCAGACTCACATAGATTGAAACAAGTTATATTGACCTAAGATATGTATGCTAAGGTAGCAAAGGGTATGGCTGTTTGCAACTTTATCTCTAGTACTGGGTTTCAGGTAGGTAGCCATGTTGGTCTGCAGTAGAACAGAAGGATTTGATCCAGTGGCACATTAGGCACCATCAAGGTTTTTCAAGGGCATCATGTATCTGAAGAAGGGAACTAGCTTATACCCTTGAAAAATCTTGTGTGTATCTGGATTCAAATGCTGCTTTAGTGCCGGGTGTATTTGCATTTTTGTTTATAGAAATGAAGGTCTTTATACTTTATAAAGTATACTTTATACTTTTATAAATTCTATTTACATAGCAGTGGGAATAGAGTGAAAGGTCAGTGATACTTCACAGATCAGTTTAGATCCATACTATAAAATAACCCTGTCATAGGGGAGTATGATGCCCACAGTTGAATTGGTGTACTTGTTTCTTGATTCTCTCTCCATTCTTCAAGTCTAGAAAATGGTATATGCAATCTTGAGATTACTTTGAAAAGCCCTTTATTGCAGTCATTGATTTCAAAGGCCCAGATGTAAAACACAGTTCCTATTATATGTCTACCTATAAGCCCATGTCTATTTCCCAACATTCTTTGTCTCTCAAAAATCCACAATTATGTCAATTGACATTTTGTACAACCTCGATGTCCCTTTACTCGTAGTGTTTTGAGATAACCTTGATTCAAATGCTGTCAAATGCAGTTTCTCTGTTTTACATTTACGGAGTTGGATCCTGGAACTTTCCCTTTTCTTCCTGAGGGCTGCTGTAATTCGTGAAATGCATTCTTGGGGAAGGGGGGGCTGCAGTGAGAAAAATTAATTTCCCACTTCATGTGAGTAGAAATACAGTTCGTGTAAATGGAAAAGGAGTTAAGATAAAAACCTTCTGTCTTTTAATTTCATCTTGTCATAACAGCCTTCCTTCCCCTTCCAGAATCATATGTATATTTACCTGAAATGAAAAGGAACCTGAATGTAAAACGACCCCTCCATTTTTTGAAAAAAAGGTTTTTACAAAAACCATTTTTAATACATATAAAAATTTATGATCAGTAATTTGCACATGAATTTATGATCAGCAATTTGTACATGAGGGGATGCACCCCTCTCCCTTTTTGTTGACAACACATCTTCCTTTTTGGTAAATATAGTAATGCCCAGTGTCCCCTTTGTGCATCTGATGAAGAAGGCTTATGCCTACAAAGCTGGATGCCATAATACATTTGCTGGTTTTTAAGGTGCATTGCGATATAGCTGCACGGACACTCAAACACTTGGTGCCTGATGATCCACCCAGCCGTATCGACAATGCTCATAGGGTTAGGTAATGAGTCTTTTAAAATCCTTATTACATTTAAATAAAATCTAGGCTCACATAAAGTACAACACAGTGCAGAGTTTTGGGATTGGGGGGTGGGCAGCCTTTGGGGGACTAAAAGCAAGTCACTTGTGAACCTTTGTGAAAAATACATCATACTTGCAGGAGGGGATTTACAGTGGAACCTCCAGAGTCCCTGGGACATGAAATGCAACAGTTAAATCTTTTCCTGGATTGAAGATGCAGTCCTGGAAGAAAATAACTGTTTCTGTTCCATTTGTTCACCACTGTTTATGAAATTGTCCTTGATACTGACTGTACTGCTCTCACACTGTGTAATCCGCCTTCAGTCTCAGTGAGAAAGGCGGACTATAAATGACATCATCATCATCATCTCATCATAATTATATTATTATTTAATAATAAATACAGAGCGGCTGTGTCGGGTAGCAATGGGTAAGTTCCTGGATCTGGAACAAAAATAGGATTTGATTATAGTGGTTATAAGGAAGGTTTCTTCGCAGTTAAGCTACTGTAACAAGCAGAGTAGGACTATAAACTGGGATTTCAGGAATCCTGTAAAATGGTACTTTCCACTCAGTTATTTCAGAAAGAATCACCTCTCTTCCTATATAGTAGAGAAAAAATATTTAAGACATGTTGTCTTTTCTATCAAGTACTGTTGCGATCTGTGAAAACTAGGTTAATGGATTTCTTATAGATATCTGGAGTATCACCTTTCCTTGTGCAGAACAAAATGCTCACATTGTGAAGTATCCAACAGTTTGCTTGGATTTATGAAAACACACTTTGCAAAACAGTCTAGAAACTTTTTAGTGGGAAAAATATTCTGTAAGCTTTATCTATTTGTATATTGTCAGAGAGAGACACCAACCAACCAACCAGTGGAACTATTGGTCTGTTACCAGGTTATAGACTGTGCACTCACTCCCAAATTATTTCATCAGACCCTTATTTCCTTCTCCTTTGCTGTTGTTATTATCACAACCCATATATTTTACTATTCATAATGGGACTATTAAACATTCTGTTTCCAATATCTTTTTCAGAGCAAGTAGATGTGTGATAAAAATTTATTTATTTATACTATTACTGCAGTATAACTTATAATCATAAAGTTGGAAGGGGCCTTACAAACCATCTAGTCCAATGCAGGAACAGCCTAAAACATACCTGACGAGTATTCATCCAGTCGCTCCTTGAAGACTGCCAATGAGGGGGAACCCATCACATCCCTAAACAGCCGATTCCACGGCTGTATTACTCTTAATGTGAAGAAGTTTTTCCTAATGTCCAGCTGGTACTTTTTCTCCTGTAGTTTAAAACCATTGTTTCAAGTCATATCCTCTGTTGCCAACAGGAAGAACTCCCCTCCTCTAAGTGACAGCCTTTTAAATACTTAAAGAGAGCAATCATGTCTCTCCTCAGCCACCTTTTCTCCAAACTTAACATTCCCAGGTCCCTTAGTCTTTCCTCATAGGGCTTAGTCTCCAGGCCCCTGATCTTCCTGGTTGCTCTCCTCTGCACCTGCTCTAATTTGTTGACATCCTTTTGAAGTGAAGCATCCAGAACTGCACACAATACTCCAGGTGGGGCCTGACCAACACAGTATATAGTGGGGCAACAACATCCTGTGATTTGGATGTTACACCTTTGTTGATACACGCCAAGAATGCATTCATCTTTTTTGCTGACTGCTCATATTTAGCTCTCTATCCACCCATATCCCAAGATCTTGTTCACACACACTGCTAACAGAAGTGTATACCTTATCCAGTATGCACGCTTTGCATTTTTGTCACCCAGGTGTAGAATCTGGCACTTATCCATGTTAAATTTGCATCTTATTTAAATCTGCCCACTTTCCCAGTGTGTTCAGATCTTGTTGAATTCTATCCGTCCTCAAGGGCATTTGCTACTCCTCCCAGTTGGGTGTCATTGGCAAATTTAATCCAGATCATTTATAAATTTTTTTAATAAAAATATTGAAAAGCGCTGGGCCCAGAACTGATCCCTGTGGCATGCCACTGGACAGCTCCCTCCAATCAGACATGATGTCATTGATAACTATTTTTTTTTAGTGTGGTTATCCAGTGAGCGCCGTATCCATTTAACCTAGAGTCCAGTCCATAGCCCACCAGTTTACCCATCAGAACATCATGAGGAACCTTGTCAAAAGCTTTACTGAAATCCAGATAAACTACATCGACAGCATTCCTGCAATCCAGTAAGCCTGTCACTCAATCATAGAAGGAAATGAGGTTGGTGTAGCAGTACATACTGGGGACAAATTCATGCTGAATTCCCTGTATCACCATGTTGTCCATCAGATGCTTGCAGACTGACACCTTTAATATCTGTTCCAGTATCTTCCCTGGGGCAGAGGTCAGGCTGACTGGCCCGTAGTTCCCAGGATCGTCTTTCTTCTCTTTCTTGAAGATTGGGATGATATTTGCTCTCCTCCAGTCTTCTGGCACATCACCTGTCCTCCAAGAAGCCTGGAAGATGATTGACAAAGGGTCTGCAAGCTCTTTTGAAAGTTCTTTAAGCACTCTTGGGTGTACTCCATCTGGTCCAGGGGATTGGTACACATCCAGTGCAGCAAGGTGCTTCTCCACAACTTCTCTGCCCATGTCAGCCAGCAACCCTGACACCATGCTTTGCCCACTACCATCTCTAGGTGGGCCTGTTCTCTCCTTCAGGGAGAAAACTGAGGCAAAGTAGGCACTGAGCCTTTCTCCTTTCTCTCTGTCCTCTTTCAGTTTCATCCAGCAGTGGGGTTATCACCCCCTTCACCTTCCATTTGCTCCTCACGTATCTGAAGAATGTCTGTTTGTTGTGGCAAGCCCCCTTGCCCAGTCTCAGCTTATTCTGAGCTTTGGCCTCTCTGACAGTTGCGCTGCAGTACTATTCTATGCACGATCTCCTATTGGGCTTTGAAGATTAATACAATCTTTTTCAAATTATTGTTGGGAGCAAGAGCTGACAATCAATGTTGCCAAGTTCAAGATTTTAGTTTTTATGAAACAGAGGCTGTAAATATAAATGGAGATTAGATGACAACAAACTAGAGCAGGTCAGATCTTTCAAGTGTCTCGAAATAATCTTTGATGATCACCTATCCTGGAAATCCCAATGTAAGGCCATTCTGGCATCAGCAGCTTATTCTGGGGCAGCAATAAAGCTTTTCTTCTATAGAAAAGATGGACAATCCCTCCTAGCTGCAATTACAGTTTACAACACCAAAGTAATACCTCAAATATTATATGGAGCAGTGGTTTGGATCCATAAAGTAGATGAAACCGTAGGTCGATCATTAGTATTGTTCTTACATCAGATATGTGACATACTGAAGTATGTGGCGGGTACTGCCCTCAGATTAGAATTGGGCCAACATTCCATCGAAGTCAGAGCTCTGAATATGAAATGCAAAACCATATTTTCAGAGAATAACAGTTTACTGTATTATATAAAACACAATACTTTCTACAGTGTGTGGAACCAAACAACAGAATAAAAACTGAATGCCATACAATGCCCAGAGGATGTAACTGTTGCCCTAGGATGGTCTTCAGATTGTAAAACCATCAAGAAATTAATTATGAAAAATGATGCAAACAGCACTGCTTGCAGAGCTAGGAGAGTTTGTTCTTCCCGCTATATGAGGATTCCACCAAGTTTTACAATCTGGGTGTATTTGTTCAGCTTATCAGTCCCAAAGTATAGATGAGTAATTATGCTTGCAAGACTAAATGCGCTATCCTCTGCAGTTTCTGAAGGACGCACACTGGATATATGTTTCTCAGATAGATAATGTAGCTGTGGCTTGGGTAATCTGTAAGCCATGCTTTATTTGAATGTCCTTGGTACAACTAGGTGAAGCATAAATGGATTCAACCCTTGATATTACAAAGGACAAAGTCTACAGTAGATAGTTGTTGGGGGTTTCCCGGGCTGTATTGCCGTGGTCTTGGCATTGTAGTTCCTGACGTTTCGCCAGCAGCTGTGGCTGGCATCTTCAGAGGTGTAGCACCAAAAGACAGAGATCTCTCAGTGTCACAGTGTGGAAAAGATGTAGGTCATTTGTATCTACTCAGGAGGGGTGGGGTTGAGCTGAGTCATTCTGTAAGAGTTTCCCAGGGTGTGGAATGCTAATGGCGGGAGGCTTCCCTGTATCCTGAGGAGGTTCTTTTGCATATGGATTGGTGCTTGATGTGCTAATCTTCTTTGCATATGGATTGGTGCTTGATGTGCTAATCTTCTCTGCAGGGCTATTGTCGGGTGTGGAGTGTTTTGTTGGCCTTGTGTTTTTCAGAACTGGAGCCCATGCTCTGTTCATTCTTAAGGTTTCTTCTTTCCTGTTGAAGTTTTGCTTATGCTTGTGAATTTCAATGGCTTCCCTGTGCAGTCTGACAAAGTAGTTGGAAGTGTTGTCCAGTATTTTGGTGTCCTGGAATAAGATACTGTGCCCTGTTTGAGTTAGGCTATGTTCAGCCACTGCTGATTTTTCAGGCTGTCCAAGTCTGCAGTGTCTTTCATGTTCTTTTATTCTTGTCTGGATGCTACGCTTTGTGGTCCCGATGTAAACTTGTCCACAGCTGCAGGGTATACGGTATACTCCTGCAGAGGTGAGGGGGTCTCTGCTGTCTTTTGCTGATCGTAGCATCTGTTGTATTTTTCGGGTGGGTCTGAATACTGCTTGAAGGTTATGCTTTTCCATAAGCTTTCCCATCTGATCAGTAATTCCTTTGATATATGGCAAAAACACTTTTCCTGTAGGTGACTGTTTTTCCTTGGTTGTTTGATTCATCCTGGGTTTGATTGCTCTTCGGATTTCATTTCTGGAGTAGCCATTTGCCTGAAGTGCGTGGTTTAGATGATTAATTTCCTCATTGAGAAAGCGCGGCTCACATATCCGTCTTGCACGATCCACTAATGTTTTCATTATGCCTCTTTTCTGTCGGGGGTGGTGATTGGAGTTTTTGTGTAAGTACCGATCAGTGTGAGTTGGTTTCCTGTAGACCTTGTGACCTAACTGAAAGTTTGCTTTGCGGATGACCAAGGTATCCAGGAATGAGAGTTTTCCCTCACTTTCTTTCTCCATTGTGAATTGTATGTTCAGGTGGATGTTGTTGAGATGATTCAAAAACTCCCTCAATTCTTCCTCCCCATGGCTCCAAATGATGAATGTATCATCCACAAACCGGAACCATACACTGGGTTTGTGGGGTGCTGATTCTATAGCTGTTTTTTCAAAATGTTCCATGTAGAAGTTTGCTATAACTGGGCTGAGTGGGCTCCCCATGGCCACCCCATCCATCTGTTCATAGAATTCGTTGTCCCATTGGAAGTAACTGGTGTCAGTTTTGATGTTGTATCCCTGTTTACCAAGGTTCCAGTAAAAGACACTATTGCACTGATTAATCAGATTTTCCCAGAGGATGTAACAGCCTTATTCCATCATTGTCTGACTACCAGTTACTTCCAATGGGACAACGAATTCTATGAACAGATGGATGGGGTGGCCATGGGGAGCCCACTCAGCCCAGTTATAGCAAACTTCTACATGGAACATTTTGAAAAAACAGCTATAGAATCAGCACCCCACAAACCCAGTGTATGGTTCCGGTTTGTGGATGATACATTCATCATTTGGAGCCATGGGGAGGAAGAATTGAGGGAGTTTTTGAATCATCTCAACAACATCCACCTGAACATACAATTCACAATGGAGAAAGAAAGTGAGGGAAAACTCTCATTCCTGGATACCTTGGTCATCCGCAAAGCAAACTTTCAGTTAGGTCACAAGGTCTACAGGAAACCAACTCACACTGATCGGTACTTACACAAAAACTCCAATCACCACCCCCGACAGAAAAGAGGCATAATGAAAACATTAGTGGATCGTGCAAGACGGATATGTGAGCCGCGCTTTCTCAATGAGGAAATTAATCATCTAAACCACGCACTTCAGGCAAATGGCTACTCCAGAAATGAAATCCGAAGAGCAATCAAACCCAGGATGAATCAAACAACCAAGGAAAAACAGTCACCTACAGGAAAAGTGTTTTTGCCATATATCAAAGGAATTACTGATCAGATGGGAAAGCTTATGGAAAAGCATAACCTTCAAGCAGTATTCAGACCCACCCGAAAAATACAACAGATGCTACGATCAGCAAAAGACAGCAGAGACCCCCTCACCTCTGCAGGAGTATACCGTATACCCTGCAGCTGTGGACAAGTTTACATCGGGACCACAAAGCGTAGCATCCAGACAAGAATAAAAGAACATGAAAGACACTGCAGACTTGGACAGCCTGAAAAATCAGCAGTGGCTGAACATAGCCTAACTCAAACAGGGCACAGTATCTTATTCCAGGACACCAAAATACTGGACAACACTTCCAACTACTTTGTCAGACTGCACAGGGAAGCCATTGAAATTCACAAGCATAAGCAAAACTTCAACAGGAAAGAAGAAACCTTAAGAATGAACAGAGCATGGGCTCCAGTTCTGAAAAACACAAGGCCAACAAAACACTCCACACCCGACAATAGCCCTGCAGAGAAGATTAGCACATCAAGCACCAATCCATATGCAAAGAAGATTAGCACATCAAGCACCAATCCATATGCAAAAGAACCTCCTCAGGATACAGGGAAGCCTCCCGCCATTAGCATTCCACACCCTGGGAAACTCTTACAGAATGACTCAGCTCAACCCCACCCCTCCTGAGTAGATACAAATGACCTACATCTTTTCCACACTGTGACACTGAGAGATCTCTGTCTTTTGGTGCTACACCTCTGAAGATGCCAGCCACAGCTGCTGGCGAAACGTCAGGAACTACAATGCCAAGACCACGGCAATACAGCCCGGGAAACCCCCAACAACCATCGTTCTCCGGCCGTGAAAGCCTTCGACAATACATCTACAGTAGATATTTTAATCCCTAAATTGTTAGTAGATCCAAGAGTAGAAAATGTACTTATTTTATTTATTTATTTATATCATATTTGTATTCCGCCCTCCCCACAAGCGGGCTAATTTTAGTTCAGACCATGAGAATTCAGGCAACTCACAGGAAACCAGCTTTGCCCACACATTCAGAAGAATGAGACAGACACAGTAGTTGGAACTAAGGGCCGCTTTATTAAACACAACATCAACACTAAAACTGCAGCAAGGCAAACTGGCGGTACAGGTCAAGCCACTGGGTCACACCTGGACCTCTGCCTTGACCTGCCTGGGTGAGCCCCAATGCCCCGGGCTTGAGCCATTTCTAGAATGGCCTGGACCCGGCCGGCCAGGCAAGGGGTCCCCATCAAGCTCCTAAAGCCTCAGCCGTACAGCATGAGGGAAGGACTTGCACCTGGGGTTCCCTGGAGGCGGTCTGGACAGGTGGTGGCAGCCATGAAGCATACCCTCCTTCCTGACAGACCCCTTTCCGCACCACTGGGGAACTGCCAAGGGGGTGCTCACTGGCCTGCTCCCTACACCCCAACTTTCTCCTGCCAGTGACGCCTACTAGGCGCCACCCTACAAATGCCTCAAACCCCTGCATCACTACAAGGTAGGCAAAAAACCCAACCCCTTCCAGCCAATTCAGGGAATGGGAATGGGAAAAAATTCCTACCTGGCTCTGGAACAGCAGCTGGCTAATCCTGCACTGAAACCGGGCGAGGTGGGTGGGCCGATCACATGGAGAGACGATCACATGGAGAGACTGAAGCCACAGGCAGAGACACCTCCTAGGGCTCTTGTCTCCGCCCCCAAGTCAGAAACCCAGATAACCAGGGAACCTATCTGTCCCCTCCTCCATCTGAGGGGGCAAACTTCGCCCCCCAGCTTAAGCTTCGGGCAGCTGCTGGGAAAGGGCCGCATTTCAGTAGTTTGTGTTTTGACATTCTCTGGCCTGAATGCTTCTTTTCTTCCTCATATTCCCAGTCATATTTAAGAAAGAAAGAAAGAAAGAAAGAAAGAAAGAAAGAAAGAAAGAAAGAAAGAAAGAAAGAAAGAAAGAAAGAAAGAAAGAAAGAAAGAAAGAAAGAAAGAGTCCTTACAGTGCCTAGCTACCCATAGATACTATTCTTGGGTTGCATTTCCTTCCCTCCATTTTTTGAACATCTCTTTTTAACAACAACAACAACAACAACAACAACAACAACAACAACAACAACAACAACAACAACAACAACAACAACAACAACAGATTTATATACCACCCTTCAGGATGACTTAACACCCACTCAGAGTGGTTTACAGAGTACGTCATTATTATCCCCACAACAACAATCACCCTGTGAGGTGGGTGGGGCTGAGAGAGCTTCTAGAAACTGTGACTGACCCAAGGTCACCCAGCTGGCTTCAAGTGGAGGAGTGAGGAATCAAACTCGGTTCTCCAGAGTCCCATGCTCTTAACCACTACACCAAATGGCTCTCCTTAGCTCACCACAGAGCTCTCTGTTTATCCACATTGGCTTCTCCTATCCTCTACCACATTTCCATCTTGCTGGGATGGTAATAGCTTGAGTCTGCAGGAGCTCCTCTTTTAGGAGAGCCCACCCTTCACTGACTCCTTCCCTTCCTGTAGGAATGACACGACACAGGGTTGCGATTCTGAGCATCAGTCTGCGAAGGCTAGTCTCTCCTAGCCAGGCAGTGGCTCCTTTATTTAAGCACAGCATGCATACACAAGGACTGATGACCAAGGAAATAATGTTTATCTGTGCTGGCATCCAGTTAACCAGTTACTGACATGGACGGCTGAAACTGCACGTTGCATTGTTAAGCATTTATGAGGAGAGGGGAGCAGAGTGCCCTTTCGATCAGGGTAGGCTTTCCTATCCGCTGACCTAAGGACCCACACCTTCCAGCATTCTTGTCCATAGAAAAACTCTCATCTTAACTCTAAGTTTATTAAAGTCTGCCCTAGTAAAATCTAACCTGCGTGTTTGGCTACAAACTCCCTTGGTACCCCACAGCAAAAGGAATTCTAGGAGGATGTGATTTCCCTAAGGTTCCCACCACTTTTACCTCATCAGCCAACTCTTTTTTGTTGGTTAATATCAAATCCAATATGGCCAAGCCCCTTGTCACTTCCTCCATCATTTGAGAAAGGAAGTTGTAAGCCAGGCAGGTGGTTCAAAAACAGCTGATACCGAACTCTTCAGAACAGAAGGTTAATGCAAACAGCTTGTTTTGTCCAGTATAGATTGAGTATCCATTCACCTAGTTCAAGCATTATTTAAGCAAGTTTGTTCCTACAGGCTCATTTTTTCACTAATATATGGAAATGGCCCACTTTTACATGGCTTTCCCATAAATTTACTTCAGTTTTTGACCTAATGAAAGTTTTTTCATCCTTCTCAAGAGCACTTACAAGAAAAATTAGAATAGCCTCACTGTAATCATCACCATAGAAGAATTGCAAGTTGCCAAAAAGTAACAACACTGTAATTCCTTTCCTTATCATTTTGATAGTCATGTATTTCCCCCTCCCCCCCCGCCCAAAAAACCAGTTCCCTCTGGGAAAATAGCACTACTTTCTCCTACCCAAATCCTGCAGCCTCAATCCTATTCACCCCCTCCAACTGCTTTGAATTAAAACCATAGAGGATTTATCATATTTGCCTAGGGATATTGGCAGGGCCGGTGCTACCATTAGGCCAACTAGGTGGCCACCTAGGGCGTAGACCTCAGAGGGGCATAGAACTGACCCAAGGGGCATAATTTTATACAGACTCATTTCATGAAAAAATACAACTGACAATTTATATTTTTTATTTTATGATAAATACCACAACCATGCTATGGAATATAATTAATTATAAAGACTTATAAAAGTTTTCTATATACTGCACCCCTTATCACTTGCATTGTTCTTTGAATAACAGCAGTATGGTATGGCTTTGGGTATGCAGTATGAGATCATTAACTCTCAGAAAAGACAAACTCTATGGATTATATCATCCTGCTTTGAGATAATGTTGCCAGTCATTGCTGCATCTCAAAATAGTCTAGGAAACTCAAAGTTATCCCAGAAGACTCAATCAACTTGAGAGGAACAAGCGTCACTTTTTAGCTCTCCATAGAGCTGGCTAAAAGAAGAAAGCAAACAAAATAAGAGTATATCTATACGTGTTCTTCATGTGTCAGGGGACCCCATGTTAGCCAGGAAGTGTAGTTTTAAATGACAGAGATAGCTCGGGAGGGGATGGATCCTCTCACAGCTCTGCTGCCTATGGCGTCTCCCCTTCCAGAGTCTTTGCCCTGCCAAGGCTCAGTTAATTCAAAGCTTTAAGCAGATGGGTGGCAGGGTAAAAGCTCCAGAAGGGGAGACAGTCTGGTATGCCAGAGGCGGTGGAGGGCTGTGAGAGAATCTGTCTCCTCCACAGTGATCTCCACTGGCTCTGTCTTTCAAAACTACGCTTCCCGTTAACACTGCATCTCCCAACACCTGATGGACCCGCGCCCTGGTGTCTTGTGTAGAGGGACTAAGTAACTGCAGAGAAAAGTAACTCCTTACCAAGTACAACATTTAATTTAATTTAAACTTAATTTATTATATTTATATTCTGCCCTCCCCGCTTTCGCAGGCTCAGGGAGGATAATTCTCCCCTCCATTGTCTCCCAACAAGCATGAGAAGGGGAGGGAATAGAAGCCACTCTGTTGTGCCAGCCAGGAGAAAAGGCGGAGAAATAGCTTCCAATGTTGCAAAAAGAAACTTTTCAGTAACTTGAGGAAGCAAAGCAAGAAGGGAGATGGAAAACAAAGAGGAAAAATGGGAAACTGCCTCGAGAGCTAAGAAAAGAAACCACTTATACAGCAAACTGTACCACAGCAACACCAAGAGGAGAGCCAGAGCGGAAAATACTAAAATCTCCACAGCTATTCTGCTGTGTCTGGAAAGAAATGGGTGGAAAGTAGGGAAATTCTGCTATAGCAATGTGCAGCGCATACTCGCTGCAGAGGAGCAAGTGCAGGGAAAAATATCTCTCCGTTAAGAACTTTACAACTGCTCCCACACCTTTCCTTAAAGCTATATGAATGCTCTACTTACAAGTCAGCAATAACAATCCCTGGGACTCAGCAATTACGGCTCCTGTAGATGAAACTAAATTAATAAATGGGGAGGGGCAGCAGAAGGAGGACTCAGGATACAATTGTGGTAAAGTTTTCAAGGATCCTCCAGTCCACTAGTTGATCTGTTCCACCAGCAGCAGAGCCTGGAGTGAAGGGTCATATGACATGGGTTGACATAGTATAACCTCACTATTGCTCACCCCATGATTGGCTAGCTTCATTCCCATGCAACATGCTCTACCGTAAACCCAACTGTCTCCTGGTCTTGCTTGGTTTGGACTAAGTGGGTTTGTGCTAACTACTGTCCTGGCTTATCCCTGGACTAATCTTAAACTTATTTAGAAAATGTAGTCATTTTTCTAGGGAGCTATGACTGAAAAAAATGCTTAGTTCTGCAAACAAAAAGCAGAAACTGTTAAGGTGCAAGCAAAGCAAGAGGGTTTTTTCCTGATATACCTTTGTACACAGAAAGCAACGGAAGAAGAATATGACTATACCCTTGTTGAAACTACCACTGAGGAAGCTGTACATGCAAAAGAGAGTCCTAGACATAAATCCACGTGTCTTTTCCTTGCCCTGCAATGCACACTCCTTAAACTTGGTAGTCAATGATGCTGCTAAGAGTAGTCTGGAAGCAACAAGTATCTTCAGTTTGGTTCAACAGATCTATAATTAGTTCTCTGCATCGACTCAGTGTTGGCAAATTCTGACTAGCCATGTATCAGGCATAACTGTTAAGCCATTGAGTCAGACAAGATGAGAGAGTTGGATCGATGCTTTGAAACCACCGAGATATCATCTTGGTAGTATATATGATGCTTTAATAGAGATCTTTGATGATAAGAGCCTAACAAATTTATCTGGAAATATTTCTCGAATCAAAGCTAAGGCTTTTGCTGATGCAATTTGTAAGTTCAAGTTTGTGGCATCCAGGGGTCATTTCGTAGAAAAAGAGCTGGAGGAACTCATTAGCATAACTCATTAGCATATGCCACACCCCTTGACATCACCAGAAACGTGTCATTAGCATAACTGATTTGCATATGACACACCCCCTGACATCTATCCTGGCTGTTTTGGACCCAACCCTGGCCATTCAGGGCCGAAATTGGGCCCAGAATGGCCAAAAAGGGGCTGAAAATGGCCAAAAAGGGACCCAAAATGGTCAGGATTGTGTCGCTGCTGAATGGGAGAGTGATCCACCACCTGTCAGAGGCCCAATTCAGGCCGTTTCAGCCCAAATCCAGGCCGAAATGGGCCCAAAATGGCCAAGAGTCAGGTGGGTGGGGCCACCTGACATGTGACCTCTTTGGGGAACTACTGGAACTGCGTTCCTGTGCATTCCCCCTCAAAGTGAGCCCTGGTGGTATCCCTTGTTACATGGTACAATATCCCTTTTGAAATTAATCTTACAAGCAAGCTACTACAAAAGAAGGAAGCTGATTTAAATTTAGCTATAAGCCAATTGCAAGTGACCAAGAATTACCTTGTGGGCTGTAGCTGTGATCAGGGTTTTCAACAAGTTTTGACAGATGCTATTGAGATTGCAAAGAAGGTAGAAATACTACCAAACTTTTAGACAGAACAAGTTAGAAAAAAGAGAAAAGAAACAGCAATTTGAATATGAGGCCCAAGAAGAGGCACTGCAAGATCCAAAGCAGAAATGCAAAGTAGGTTTCTATTATGCTGTTTTAGGCATGGCCATACAATCTGTTGAAGAGAGATTCCAACAGCTACAACAATATAATTCCCTGTTTGACTTCCTGTATGATATATACAATATCAATAAAAAAATTACTGAAGATGTACTTAAAGTCTGCAAGAATCTGGAAAAATCATTGATGCACAATGGAAACAAAGATATTGATACTGAAGATCTGTGCTGTGTACTTACAGCAATAGCTTGAAGACTTCCAAAGTCTATGCCACCACAAAGAGTACTTTTCTTCATACTGCAACAAAAACTCCTGGATAGTGTTTCTGTTGGTTGTTGTGGGTTTTCCGGGCTGTATTGCCGTGGTCTTGGCATTGCAGTTCCTGACGTTTCGCCAGCAGCTGTGGCTGGCATCTTCAGAGGTGTAGCACCAAAAGACAGAGATCTCTCAGTGTCACAGTGTGGAAAAGATGTTGGCAGGTCATTTGTATCTACTCAGGAGGGGTGGGGTTGAGCTGAGTCATCCTGTAAGAGTTTCCCAGGGTGTGGAATGCTAATGGAGGGAGGCTTCACTGTATCCTGAGGAGGTTCTTTTGCATATGGATTGGTGCTTGATGTGCTAATCTTCTCTGCAGGGCTATTGTCAGGGATAGAGTGTTTTGTTAGCCTGGTGTTTTTCAGAACTGGAACACTCCAAACAAAACACTCCACACCCGACAATAGCCCTGCACCTCAAGTACCAATCCATATGCAAAAGAACCTCCTCAGGATACAGTGAAGCCTCCCGCCATTAGCATTCCACACCCTGGGAAACTCTTACAGGATGACTCAGCTCAACCCCACCCCTCCTGAGTAGATACAAATGACCTACATCTTTTCCACACTGTGACACTGAGAGATCTCTGTCTTTTGGTGCTACACCTCTGAAGATGCCAGCCACAGCTGCTGGCGAAACGTCAGGAACTGCAATGCCAAGACCACGGCAATACAGCCCGGAAAACCCACAACAACCATCGTGCTCCGGCCGTGAAAGCCTTCGACAATACAAGTGTTTCTGTTGCTCTAATGATCCTTCTCACACTTCCAGCATCAGTGGCAAGTGGTGAACACAGTTTCTCAAAGCTGACACATATAAAAATGTGTGTACGCTCAACAATGCTGCAAAAGAGACTGGTTGGTTTGGCAACAATATCAATTGAACATGCCCAATCATCAGCACTTGACCTGAAGGAATTGAAGACAAAATTTGCAAAGGAAAAGGCTCACAAAATGAGATTTTGATGTGCCAGAAATAGAAACATTCAAGACACTTAAATTTTAACATCACAATTAACAGGATTATTCAAAATAATTTGTGATTTGTATGCTAAAACTGTTTTGTATTTGAGAAAGAAAATCAAAGATTGTTGTATTAATTATTCTCACAATTTTTTTAAAAAAAATAGCAATTTCAAGTTTTGTGCTTTTCACTTTTCCAATTCATCTGTTTTTGAAAACTGGTTAGCAGTGGGCAGGGTGGGGGATGCAGGTAGTTAGCCTTGCCTAGGGACCTGGACATGTTCTTTCATTGGACTCATTGGTACTGGACTTTGTATTGGACTGAAGTGGACTGTACCTTTCATTGTTAACTCAGGAACAATTTCATCTGCTTAACTATATTGGCTTTAGTATTTATTTATGACTATTGAGTATTTATGACTGTATTTATTATCTTTCAATGCACTTATAGCACTATTGCCCTTGTACTTTAAATGGATGTAACAGATTTATGAATTAGTAGTCATTGAGTGGTGATATAAATCTGACAACTGGAGATTTTTTTGGTTGAGCTAGGGTGCAAAAAAGCCTGGTACCAGCCCTGGATATTGGTGATGGCTCCCCAGCTGCACCTTTCCTTTAGGGAGGGCCTATAAACTGTTTTGCATGAAGATTCCCGGCTCCATTCCCACTTCTGGAAAACGCTGCCAGTTAGCGAAGGCAGGCCTGGTCTCGCTGGATGAACCGTTTTAAGTTTGGCGTGTGCGCTTAAATCTCCCGAATCGTATTACAGGCTCTATCCTGTACTAGTCAGCCCTCCTCCCCGCGTCGCTACCAGTCATGTGCACTGAAGGGCCAGATTATTAGCCTGCGGCTGTGTGAGGAGCGGAGGGCAGGGCCGGGGTGCCGAAGGATGATTTAATCGCCTCCTCTGAAGCAGCTCCTCGCTCGCCGCTCGGTCCTGTCTCGCCACCGCTTGCTCGGATCCAGTCGCGGCAGCATCTGACGAAGAGAACTTGATTCTCGAAAGCTTATGCTAAAATAAAATTGGTTAGTCTTAAAGGTGCTACTGGACTCTTTTTGATTTTGCATAAAAAGCGTTCGCCTGCCCGCGCGCCAACAGTTCTGTCCAGTCAACAGATTCTCAAGGGACTTTCCTTTCCGCTGAACCCTCGTTCATTAAGCCGCTCAAGAAAGCGGAACGCGCCAACACGCCTCGAAAGACCAAGCGCTTCGCACGAGCCTCTTACCCCGAGTTTGCAGGCGCCGCTCTCCGCCTTAGTGCCGTACTTCCCCCGCTGGAAAGCAAAGGAGGGGAGGATTCTCACCTGCATCAAAATGCATCCCCAGCGCCGAAATCTGCCCTTTGCTGGGGTTAAGTAGCATCAGAAGACTGAGAAGGGAACTCAGAGCGCCCGGCCAGGAACATCCACTGCTGGAAGTCTTGGAAGGTTTTTTTTCTTTGGCTTCCCCGTAGGTGAACATGTAAAAAGCCTGCCCCGCGCCGAAGGGGAGGGGGTGTTCGTCGCTTGCTGGAGGGATTCCCTCTTACCTACTGTGAAGGCGCCGGCGGCAACAGGCGGGGCCTCCCGCTTTGCGAACTCCCACAGCCTCTCTGGCCACTCGGCTCCGGCGGCCTCGGAAAAGCCCACCTCTTCCCCCCCCCCCCACGCGCCGCTTTCTTCCCTTGCAGACCAGACTGAGCCGCGGGAGGACCAAGGAGAGGGGCGGAAAAGGCCGCTGCCGCCAGAAGCTGAGCGCACGGGGAGGGAAAGCCCCAGCGCAGCAGCAGCACAAGCGGCTGCAGGCGCGCTGGAGGTTCACCAAAGACCAGCAGCCCAGCGGGCACGGTAAGGGACACGGAGGCCGCGGGTAGCTGCCCCGCCTACGCCTGGACATTGCCTGGGGTTCGCGTACCCGCTAGAGCCCTTCCCAGGCCGGCTGGCCGGGCCAAAGGGGCGTCCTTGCCCTCTGCGCTTAAGGCCAGGGGTTCGAGCTGCCTTCGGTAGGTGGCGCTGCAGGTGTGGGGGGCAAAGCGAGAGGCTGGTGCTCTGGAGGCGTTTTGTGCCGGGATGGTCGTGCTTAGTCTTTTGCTGGGTGTGTGTGTGTGTCTCGTGACGCCCTTAAGCCTTCAGCTCTCCTCGACCGGAGCCCGTTCCATTGGAGCGAAAACCTGGACACGGTGGAATGCTCAGCCCTAAGCCGAGTTGGGTTTCGCGGCGCAATCCTTAGCGTTACTCCCTTCTAGCACTTAGAACGGTATAACGCTTGTTTTAAGAGTGCTCTGGATGACTTGTGAATGGGGAAGGGAGAAGAGCGTGTAGAAAGGAGGCTGCCTTGGAGCGGCTGCGTTCCGCCGAAAGAAAAGTTGCAAGCAAGAGCCCCGATCTGCTTGAAGAGGCTTCGCGGAGTAGAAACGAGAAATCGGTCTGGGCGGCGACGGGGAGGGGGTGATGCCTTTGTCCGGGTTGTCCTTGCTGCCGAGGAAGGGACGGAAAACCGGATCCAGTTCTTTCCTGCCTTCAAACTTCGCCACGCTTCGCCAGAGCCCGTTGGCTCTTTCGTGGAAGTGAAGTCAGTCATGCGGACGGTAATCGCCTATCTCGGTGCTTTTTCTCCTTTGTCCCATATTTAAAACAAGGGAATAAAACTTGTCCCAATTACACGCCATCCTCCCTTCTCACTCACTCCTCTTTTTCCTTTCTTTTGGAAAAAGGCAAAATCCGCGTGTATCTTTTATTAGGACCAACCCAAAAGGCCTCGGAGTGAAACGGGATCCAAGAGAGGCGTGACTTTCCCTTCTCGGTGCTGTTCAGAAGCAAGCGAGAAAGGCCTGCCCTCATCCCCGGGTAGTCCCTTTACTCTCCCTGGGAAGATTGAGCGAGGAAATGCGAGGATTGAGTGAGGAAATGCCCACTCGCCGTTTGTCTTGACGCAGGGATGTTGGCTCTTATTGGAGCTGGAAGTCAAAGGTACTCACTCCAAGTTCTCCTTTTCGTCCTAAGCCGATGAAAATTTCCTTGATTTTATCTGGATCAAGCGAGGCCATGTAGATGACTTAAAGGGTGGTGTATGTGTGGGGGGAGGGGTTCTTTGATTCTCTGTTTTGGTTTTTGCAGCTCCTGTATTATTAGTTCAAATCAACTGCCTTCCTCTACACACATTTTCTGTGCGGTAGGTTAGGCTGGAAGTGTGTGACAATGTCCAAAATCATCCAGCAAAGCTTCTGTGGTTGAGTGGAGATTTGAACCTGGGTCTCCCAGATCCTAGCTTGGTTGTTTAATCACATGCACTGTGATTAAACATGCACTGGATGTCCCATCCTGTTGATTCCATTGACCTACATTGTGTAATCTGCCTTCAGTCTCAGAAAAATGGACTATAAATAATACAATACACTGCTAGAATGTCTGCTCTTTTTTCTTTCTTTTCTTTCTTTCTTTGGACTAATTGTCGACAGACATCCAGGCTCTTTCCTGTTACAAATATGAGATACAATTATGTAGCATGAAACTGGAATGTGTGCTGCTTTAAAAAAAAAAGAGTCAGGTTAAGGATGTTGACATTTCTGTGGTGAGGGACTCGAGCTTGGCCAAACCTGAGACATGCATATTCTTTGAATCCCTAAAGAGAGGACCAAACTCCAAGATTTAACAAAAGATTTTTTTTTAAAAGAAAAACAGGTCTTTATTACATAAAAAATAATTAGAAGAAACAAGCCGGGGTGGGGGTGGGGAATCAGGGGGGGATTCTGTCCCCCTTCACTAACACCCTTTCCCTTTGGACCTCCCTTCCTTCCGAGCACACTTCTCTTTTGCCCTCCTCCCAAAGACTCTTCCCTTTCCCTTCTCCTCCCCTGCGTGTTTCTTACCGAGTGTCCTGGCAGCACTGCCTAGGCCTGGCCTGGATGGCATTGGGCAATGAAGAGAAAGGTGAATGCATTTTCTGTGCATGTGCAGAAACAGGTTTTTGGGGCAGGGTTTTTAAAACTGCCATGTTTTTGTCTTTTATTTTATTTTCTGCAAGCTGGGAGAGGGCCTCCAGGTTTACAGAAACACCCGTTCTGTTCTGATGTGGTCCCAATTCTCAGATTTAAGGATCTGCACAGGTTGGAGCCACTTCAGAATTAGATATATGATAGCACCAATTCAAAGAAATATATTTAGCATGGCCAGTGGTGGAGTTCTTCCATGTGGAATGTATTTCTTCTAACTGGGGCTTTTTGGATGATCTCATTAGCTATAATGTTAGGACCCGTCTCCTAAGAGAAGATCCAGTTAATTAAACTTGGCTTACCTCATGTTTGATTGTAAAAAGGCCTTTATAGGCCAGAGATAAAAAAATAAAATTTTTGATGTGTGGGAAAGCTTTTTACAATCTGCTTTCTCATTTCTGGTCTCAAAATTAACACAGGAGAGAGGTGCGGGATGAATCAGCAAACAAACTGTATAAACCGCACCCTACTAACTAGATTATATGAATATATCAACTTGTTTAATAAAGCACTTTCATAAGAATCATTAATACAAGCATAATACAAATTCACATCATCTGAGGATCCACATCCATCATAACCCAATTCAAATATATAATTTTTGTTGTGCTGTGCAAGATTCTAATATAATAAAGGTAACTGCTGACGGGTTGCCAGCAGGAACTCCTGTCAGCCTGACGCCATTGAGCAGATTGCCACTTTGCACTTTAACTTTTGGAAAAATGTATTGAACTGCTACTATATTTATTGAAATGTCATCCATCAAAACTGTTTAAGTAACTGCTTTGATAAAGGGATTCCGGAACGGGAGTTCCTGCTGGCAACCCGTCAGCAGTTACCTTTATTATATTAGAATCTTGCACAGCACAACAAAAATTATATATTTGAATTGGGTTATGATGGATGTGGATCCTCAGATGATGTGAATTTGTATTATGCTTGTATTAATGATTCTTATGAAAGTGCTTTATTAAACAAGTTGATATATTCTCATTTCTGGTGGCAATTGCAGCTGATTTCTTTCCCCCTCAGGATGAGCTGCATCCTGAAGTACAAGAAGTTTTAGTTTCCTAGAAATGTATCACAGAGAAGCTGTTCTAGAGAAGTATCAGTTAGTTGGCTAAATGCCACCATCCTTTGCAGTTTTGCTTATGTGTTGATACACTTCTGAGGAAAAGCAGCTGCAGAAAGTGCTGGTGATATTGTTGGTGATTTCATAAAAGAGTTTCCTTTAGAATTCCTTAAAAGATACAAAACTGGTGAGTCTTGCTGTGCAAGCTTTCTCTGCCTATAAAAAATGAGATTCTCCTAAGTCCATTGAACTGCATGTTAACTCTGCTCAGAACTGCCAGTAAGTCTTCTTTGGTGTCATGGTGGTCTTTGGCAAGAACTTCTTGAAGTTAATCTGTGTTGCTTTATGTATTCTCAGCAAGCGGAAGTTTTGCATGATGGAACTGTCAGTAACTTTTTTTCTGCAGAGTTGTATTTAGTGCATGAAGCAGCCAAACACAAGAACTGGCAGAACCATGTGCAGACAGGGGGCAAAATGGAACAACTCTATGCTAGTAAAGAGAGGGGGCAGGGTTTACCTGCATTCCCCTGTTGTGATTCAGTGCATCACTTCCTCAGAAGTTTTTCTGCACCATTTCAAGCTGGTTTTTTGTAACAATTATAGGATCTGGATAGAAATTTAAATCTAATCCATAAAACCTGCCAAAATTAACTAAGTAGAAGTGGGAACTATGCAGGTTTTAGCTGTAATTTTACTCCATACCAAATATGACTCAATTGTGGGAGATTACTCTTAAGTCACTTGTTAGTCTGTAATAAAGAGGAGCCACATGGACAAGAGGAATGTTTACTGGGCTTCTTTCTTTGTTATATTTGCTAAAATCAATGCAAGACAAGTGATACGGTGACCCGATATCAAAAGCCCTTGAACTAGAAATTACAGGAGAGGATTGATTCTCATACAAAGTTTGCAGCCTTCAGTGACCTGGCAGGTTCATGGTTTTGAGATATAGCTTTCTTGGAAAACTAGGATACTGTTGGAGGGCAGAAACAGAACCTGCCCTTTCCTATCTGGAGAACTTACTTCTGTACTGCCCCTCCATGTCAAACTTGGCTTCCCCCAGACAGAGCTCATGTGAGAGAGTGCCTGATGCTCTGTATAGTGATACCTGTGGAGGCAAAGACACTTTGCTGCAGCGTGGAGGGCAATCTCAACTCCCCTCTGTCTGGAGATCAGGGGGTGGGGCCACTGGCCATGTGACCATTTTCAAGAGGTTCTAGAACTCCGTTCCACCAAGTTCCTGCTGAAATAAAGCCCTGCTGGTAAGAATTCTTGCTCATGTTCAGCCAATGACTAGCGGTGAGGCTGTATTACAAGCGAACCCAGGGCTGCTCAGTCCTGATGGTTTTGTGCTAATATCAGCCCATAAGTTGGGAAAACTTTTCCTTAGTGTTCTCTTGCTTCTTCCATTACTATGCTTCTTCCATTACTATGGAAGATATGTTATTCTGGTAGATCCTTATAGTGAAGTGTAAGCATAAAAAGAATCACATATTGGAAATACTGAGATGGGAGTGAAAGTAGACTGATAAATAAGAAAGCATAGACTGGATAAAAATGAAATCTTTGTAAGCAGTATGTGCGTTCTGCAATTGTATGTGAGCACAGAATGTGTTGCAGTGAAGGAGAGGAGAGCCATGTGTACCACCTTGAGTTCCTTGGAGAAAGGGTGGGATAAAAAATGTATGAAATAAATATTGGTCAAGTATGTTTTTGAGGTCATTAGTATCATAGGGTCACTGTAAGTTGGAAGTGACTTGACATCACGTAACATGCACACAACATAAAGGTTGAGAAAAACGAATAATGAACCAGTGAGGGAGAATATAAATTTAATAAATGCCGCTAGAAATACCACAGAATATATGAAATACATTAATAAAACCTCCCTAATCTGTTAAGATAACTGCATATTATATTGTACAACAGCCACCAAAAGCATTTCAGCTAAAATTTTTAATTAGCGGAAAAGTAATTCTCAAGAGAACTGGGTGTACAATCATATAGAATGACTATATAAACATATGTATCCTGCTGATCAGGTGAAGCACTTCAGTGTACCAGTTGGTACAGAATGCTGCAGATCTGTTATTATTGGGAGTTAGGAGAAGAATAAATATTAGTCCCATTCTACAGTCACTTCTACCTATCAGATACTGGGCTCATTTCAAGGTATTGGCTAACACATACAAAACACTTCATGGCCTTGGTCCAGCATATCTGCGCCTCTCCCAATATTCCACCATGGCGGCTTCGCTTGTCTGAACAGAGCCTTCTGTGGGTGCCCCCTCGCACATGGACAAAATCAACCTGTGCACATACATTCTCTGTGGTGGCTCCCACCTTATGGAAAGGCCTACTTGAAGAGGTTAGGAAAGCTTCCATTTCCTGGCTTTCCACAAACTATGCAAAACTGACTTATTCAAGAGGACATTTTTACTCAGATAGGCTTGTAGTGTAAGGAAAATAACAGGAAATAACAGAAAAATTAGACAATGACTCATATGAACAAATTGTAATAGCAGGGGACTTCAATGGGGTCGTGGATTTGCAAATGGATAGAAAGTTAAAAGGGGGCAAACAGAAATCAGGGAAATTACCGAAATCATTTTTTGAATTGATGGAACAAGAAAAACTGGAGGATATTTGGAGAAATGAAAATCCAAAATGTAAAGATTATACATATTATTCTGCAAGACATCAATCATTTTCAAGAATTAACATGATTTGGACAACTAAAGAATTAGCTTTACGGACAAAAAAATAAAAATAATGCCAAGAGTGAGCTCGGACCATAACCCAGTGTTATGGAAAGCTATGATGGGACAGAAAAAATTATGATGGAGAATAAATGAAGACCTTCTGCAGAATCAAGAAAATATGGATTATATGCAACGAGAAACCAATTTTTTTTTTCAAACTAACATTGACCAAGAAGTTTCAACCCAGATGGTGTGGGATGCATATAAAGCAGTGATAAGAGGAATTTTGATCACTCTAAATAACAGAGATAGAAAAAAGAAAGAGGAAAAATGCCAAGAGATACAACAGAAATTATCTAAAAAAGAGCAAGAATTAAAGAGGAAACAAGATAAAAACTCAATAGTGCAAGAAATAAATTTTTTGCAGGAACAGATAAGAGCTATTGGAAATAAAGAATTAGAATGGAGATTGAAGACATTACAGCAAAAATCATTTGAAGGAGCAAATAAACCAGGAAAATATCTAGCCTGGCAATTGAAGAAAAAAAGAGAAGAGAAAATAATCAGCATAATAATAGAATATGGAAAAGAATTAAAAGAACAGCAACTAATTAAAAGAGCCTTCTATAAGTATTATGCAAAGTTATTTCAAAGAAAGACAACAGATTTAAGGAATATAGACAATTATATGCAGAAAGCAAATTTACCAACTATTCCAACCAATATGAAAGAGAAATTAAATGCACCAATAACAGAGGAAGAAATTAATCAAGCCATAGATGCAGCGAAGATTGGGAAGACACCCGGTCCAGATGGAATATCAGCTAAATTTTATAAAGCAATGAAGGAAGACCTCGTGCCAGTTCTACAAAAAGTGATGAATGACATATTGAAAGGAAAAGGGCTACCAGACACGTGGAACAAAGCTAATATTGCTCTGATACCAAAGGAGTCACAAGAATTAACGGATGTTAAAAGCTACAGACCAATTTCTTTAATTAACAACGATTATAAAATATTTGCAAGAATATTAGCAGATAGACTTAAAATTTGCTTGATCGATTTTGTTGGGGAGGACTAGGTGGGATTTTTGCCTGACAGCTAAAGGACAATTTGAGGGTGGTTTTAAACACCATTGAGTATTATGACAAACGTCCGGATAAAGAAGTTGGCTTTTTTTTTTTTGCGGATGCAGAAAAGGCCTTTGAGAACTTAAACTGGGACTTTATGTTTGCAACAATGGAAAAGATGGACTTTGGTAAAGAATTTATAGAGGCAGTAAGGACTATTTATAGAAATCAAAGAGCGGCAATATGTGTCAATGACGACCTGATGGAGAAATTTGAAATAAGAAAAGGAACAAGACAAGGATGCCCTCTCTCACCATTATTATTTGTTATGGTATTAGAAGTGTTATTAAGACAAATAAGGGAGGATGATAATATTAGAGGAATAAAATTAAAAGGTTTCTCATATAAGTTAAGAGCATTTGCTGATGATGTAATGTTTATAGTGGAAGAACCAATCCAAGTCTTGCCAAGGTTGTTAGACAAGATTAAAGAATCTGGAGACTTGGCAGGCTTCTACATAAATAAAAATAAATCAAAAATAGTAAGTAAAAATATGACTAAGAAGAAACAAGAAGAACTGATGGAAGTAACAAAATGTGAGGTGGTCCAGAAAACAAAATATTTGGGAATAGAGTTGACAGCCAAGAATATTGACTTGTTTAGTATAATTATGAAAAACTCTGGTCGCAGATAGAAAGAGACATGTTGAAATGGAACAAATTGAATTTGTCATGGATGGGTCGGATTGCCACAATCAAAATGAATGTATTACCTAGAATAATGTTTTTGTTGCAAACAATACCAATAGTTAAAGACAAAAAACAGTTTGAAAAATGGCAGAGGAAAATATCAGAATTTGTTTGGGCAGCGAAGAAACCAAGAGTAAAAATGAAGTTTGTGACGCTAAAGAAAGAGGTGGCTTGCAGTTACCGAACTTGCATCTGTACCATGAAGCAATATGTTTAGTATGGTTGAGAGATTGGGTGTCATTAGTTAATCATAAATTGTTGACATTGTAAGGACATAATAAGCTTTTTGGATGGCATGCTTATCTATGGTATGATAAACATAAAATGGATGCAATGTTCCAACATCATTATTTGAGATGAAATGTATTTGCGACCTGGCTGAAATACAAGAAATTTATAAATGAAGAGAAACCCATGTGGATTGTTCCAGCCGAGGTGGTAAATCCGAATTTGATAAAAATACTGAGTTAGAAGAACTTTTATTGGGGGAAGGGAATAAAATTTCTAAAATATATAAATTGTTGTTAAAATGGTATACTGAAGATGAGACGGTTAAGGTTCAAATGGTTAAAAGGGCAATAAACTGTAATAAAGAGATTACAATGGAGGCATGGGAACATTTATGGAATAATACTTTAAAAATTTCAACATGTACTAGTATCAGAGAAAATGGTTATAAAATGATATATAGATGGTATTTAACACCGAAAAAACTAGCTATTGCCAATAGCCAATTGTTGAATAAGCGTTGGAAATGTAAAGAGCCTGAAGGTTCTTTCTATCATATGTGGTGGACATGTGAAAAGGCTAGGGATTTTTGGTCTAAAATATGTGCTGAAATGTCTTTAATACTCCAAAGGAATGTTGCAAGAAATCCAGAAGTGTTATTATTATCTTTGAATTTAGAGGATATAAATACTAAAGACAGAGTACTATTATACTATATGATAACAGCGGCAAGAATTTTATATGCACAATGTTGGAAAAAAGAAGAAATTCCAGAAGTTGGAGAATGGATTAAAAAATTACTGCATATGGCAGAAATGGACAAATTAACAAGGAAATTGAGAGACAGAGATCCAAAAGAATTTATAGAGGACTGGGGAAAACTGAAAAAATATTTGGAAAAAAATGGAATGTTAAAGGTCAATTATGGTCTTTCGAGAGATATAGAAGAGATATAATTAAAATCTTTACCTTTAAAATTAATAGTAACAAATAAGATTTAGAGTTTTGATAAGAAGTAAGGGGTTGTAGTGCTGTTGGAAGTCAATATTCAAAAAGGGGAAGGGAGGGGGTGGGAAGCACAGATGGAATAAATGGAGAAATTAATGATATGTAACAATAGACTTTGTATGCTAACCCATCCAATAATTAAAAAAAATTATTAATTAAATACAGCCTGTAAAGTTGGTGTCTTCCTATAAATCAGTCTTTAGCATGCCTCCACTCAGTCTATCCTAAATTCCCTGAAATCTGAAAGTGTATTAATAGATTAAATGACACCAAAACCAAGCAATAATATACATATAAAATATAAATAAAATAATCCAAATACTTGATCAATCATACCACTCTCTAAATATAAATGTAATTAACTGTTTTCAAACAGTGCTTCCATGGTTGGCTAAGCAAAATTTCCAAACATGCATATACCCATTCTGAAAATTTCAGTTTTAATTACACAAAACTAAGGTTTTAGCCTTCATGAGCATGAAGATGGACTTTTACATTTGCTAATGTCTTGTGACATCATTGAAGTCAGCATAGGGTTTCCAGAAGTCAAGGGCCAGGCATGTGTTCTTTGTAGAACTGCTTTGCTTTTATCTCTAGCTTTTGAAAGCAGGATATTTAATACTAGACCAGCAAATCTGTACGTACATTTGCTTAATTTAAACATGTTGCAGAATCTGAATTATTTTAATGCAGAATTCCAAATTCTTCAGCATACAGCAAACCCAGTTCTGTTCTAGCACAAAGGGTATAACACTTAAAACCTTTCTGATGATTACTTCTGACACAAATAGATGAAAGAAATCTTGTACTGCTGGCATTGTAGCAATGAAGCTCATCATAATTTCCTTCTTCCAAAAGCTGACATTTACAGATCACATGTCTGTGTCTGAGGTACTGTGGAACAGAGTTTTGGCATGTTTGCTGCAACAAATGAGAGATTAAGGTTAGAACAAATAGCCCTTTTCCTCTCCAAGCCAAAAGAAGCAGGTTTTCAAATGACACAGGTATTTTGGTTGTGTCAGGCTTTGTATTGTCAAAAAAAATGGCATGTTTTCAACAAGTTAACCCAATGTTGTTTGCCAAACTATTTTATATTAAGCCCAATGACTAAGCTGCATCAAATTTATTGCTTGCAAGAATGCTGTTACTCAGAGTGCTACCCTTGACCAGGATGAGATGCTTTTTAAACCACAGATTTACCATATTTCATTTTGAAGAGGCAAAAGGGTTGCCATCGGATTAGGGAAATTAAAAAATGCCCTAGCCTGCCCTAGTACTGATAACAGTAAGTTGGTATGGATGAATCATCAGTTGAAGCTTTACTTGTATGCAGATAGGCATTTTCATGATCATTGTCCCTTGCTAACAGCTGCTCATCAAACTGCTATTAAACTAGGGACAGCAACTGATAACAAAAGAATAAGCCTCTGGCACTTTAAAGTGGACCTAAGCCTCTTCCCTACCAGAGGCTTATGCATAAAATAACATTGTAAGCTTTTATGGTGCGACAGGACTCCCCCCCCCTTTTGTTGTTGTTGTTGTTGTTGTTGTTGTTGTAATAAACTAGGCCAGGTATCCCACTGGAATTTATGACAAAGTTGTAGTTTTCAGGGTAGGCTTCTTATAACAGGAAGTGTAGCTCTTTAGGCACCCATCTTTTATGTCTGGGTTAAAGTGTCTGCTAAACTAGAGTATTGCACGTATCATTACAAATGGAGAATGTTTTAAACAAAGCACTTTGTAGACTTGCAGTGTTTCAACAGTATCCATTTTACATATTTTTGCTGGTTACATAAGCCCTGGTGGATCAGACCAGTGGTCCATCTAGTCCAGCAATCTGTTTCACACTGTGTCCAACCATTTGTCCTGAAGAGACAAAAATACAGGGCCCAGAGGCCGAGGCCTTTCCTGATGTTGTCTCCTAGCACAGCCATGGGCACACGCATGGCACCACAATATGCTAACATATTCATGGCGGACTTGGAACAACGCTTCCTCAGCTCCCATCCACTGGAACCACTACTATACTTAAGATTCCTGGATGACATCTTCATCATTTGGACCCATGGGAAGGAAGCTCTTGAGAGATTTCATCAGGACTTCAATAACTTTCACCCTACTATCAACCTAAGCCTGGACCACTCTACACAACAGGTATACTTCCTGGACACCACTGTACAACTACATAATGGACGAATAAATACCACCTTATACCGGAAACCAACAGACCGATACTCATATCTACATGCCTCCAGCTACCACCCTAAACATACCACTCGGTCTATTGTCTACAGCCAAGCCTTACGTTACAACCGTATATGCTCCACTGCTCTCGACCGAGACTCACACTTAAGAGATTTACAACAAGCATTTTTGGGACTACAGTACCCACCAAATGAAGTGAAGAAACAAATCAACAGAGCCAGACTAGTACCCAGAAACAGTCTGCTCCAGGACAAACCTAAAGGAACTAACAACAGAACACCACTGGTTGTCACCTATAGCTCCCAGCTCAAACCCATCCAACGTATCATCAGTGAGCTACAACCCATCCTGGAAAATGATACCTCTGTCTCAGAAGCCCTGGGTGGAAGACCTTTTCTTGCCTACAAACAGCCCCCCAACCTTAAACGACTTCTCACTCACAACCATGAATCGGCCAGCAGAGTCACCAGCACAGGTACCAGGCCCTGCAACAGACCCAGATGCCAGCTCTGCCTCTATATCTACCCAGGGAATACAATTACAGGACCCAATGACATCAACTACACTGTCTCTGGCTCTTACAGCTGTTCATCCTCCAATCTGATATATGCCCTCATGTGCCAACAATGTCCTTCTGCTCTGTACATTGGACAAACCAGCCAACCTCTACGCAAAAGAGTAAATGGACACAAATCTGACATTAGAAATGGAAACGTCCAGAAACCAGTGGGAGAACACTTCAATCTACCAGGACATTCCATCAAAGACTTAAAGGTTGCTGTAGTTCAACAGAAACCTTTCAAAAACAAAATCCAACGGGAGGCTACTGAACTGGAATTCATATGCAAATTTGACTCTGTCAAGCTGGGACTGAATAGGGACTATGAATGGTTATCACATTATCACAGGTAACAGATTTCCTTTACAGAGGCGGGGTCTGGGAGAGCTCAGTGGCTCCTGGCGTGGGCTTTCGGGGACCACAGATCTCTTTGTCAGATGCATCTGGCAGGGAGAGCTGTGGTTGTCGAAGGCTCATACTGCATTGGAATTGGATGGTCTAGCTGTTTGGCTGCTACAAACTAACAGGGAAACTCCTTTGAAGCCAACTGATCCACACACCAAAAGGAGATGTTTACATATACTAGCAAAGGAATGTTTTGGTTGCACCCTCCCCCCCTAATTGCCTCTTCTCTCTCCTCCTCTTCTCCTCCCTCCTCTTCTATATTTGACCAGTCTCTGTATCATGCATCTGACGAAGAGAACTTGATTCTCGAAAGCTTATGCTACAATAAAATTGGTTAGTCTTAAAGGTGCTACTGGACTCTTTTTGATTCTCCTAGCACTGGCTTTCAGAGGTTTACTGCCTCTGAATATTGAGGTTGCCTTTAGTTATCCTGTAGTAGTCTTTGATGTATTTATCCTTCATGGATCAATCTAACCCCCTTTTATAGCCCTCCATTCTCATGGCCATCCCTACACCAGCTGACAGTGAATCCAACAATTTAATAACTTGTTGAGTAAAAGAATATTTCCTTTTTTCTGTCCTGTCCTGAACCTATGGCTCATCAGCTTCACTGGGTGAATCCCCCAAGAGTACTGGTATTATGAGAGACAGAGAAAAATGCTCCTTATCTACTTTCGCCACCTCAAGTATAATTTTAGAAAACCGTGTTGCTTCCTCACTAGGTCAGCATTTTTTTAAAAAAATCTGGTTCTAAACCCTTTTCTCATATTAGAGATGCTCCAACATCTTAATCATGTTGGTTGCCCTCTTCTTTCAGTTAAGCAATTGTGAGTTTGGGAGACAGGAAGTTTTATGAGCAATGCATTTGAGATAACATATTGCATGGGCCTTTTCCTGCTAAGGAGCAATGTTAGGGGAGATGTTGCAACTACAAGCTGGCATACCAGTGGGTGCAAAGCACAGCACAAGAAGTGGAGCTATGACTGTTGCTGTGGCTAGACCCCATTCTTGAATATGTTCAAGAGAGTTGGACTCATTTGTGGGGTAAGGGAATGGAATGTTTATGTCCTTTCCAGTGCTTTGCCCTCAACAGTATAATATTAACAATGTAGAGGGAGACAGTTCCATGCTGCCATACTCTTACGTCTTAAAGCACCACACTTTATTGTCCCTCATGCTGCCTCAGTGCTGCAGGCTTTGGGTTCCAAATAAAAGGGTGTGTTTGAAAATGAAGTATACAATCTGATTTTAAACACATGATGTTAATTATATGTCTTGTGACTTCGTCATGTTTTTCTTGCCCTCCTGGTTAAGAGGCACATGATGATTACGGGGCAATGGGAACAAAGCCTATAGAATAGACCTAAGGAGTAGACCTCCTTAGGATGCTCTTCACATTTACATTTTTAAAAGCACTTTCTTTAAAATTTATATTTATTCAGAAAGGCTTAACATCCATCATCTTCAAGGCCTCCTGGAGGACTGGGGATGTGCCACAAGAGTGGAGAAGAGTGAATGTTATCCCAATCTTTAAGAAAGGGAGGAAGGATGACCCGGGAAACTACAGGCTGGTCAGTCTGACTTCTGTTGCTGGGAAGATATTAGAACAGATTTTAAAGGGATCAGTCGGTAAGCATCTGAAGGACCACTCAGTGATCCGGGGAAGTCAGCATGGTTTTGTTCCTAACAGATCTTGCCAGACCAACCTGGTTTCCTTCTTTGATCGAGTGACCAGCTTACTGGATCGGAGGAACTCTGTTGACGTGATTTATCTGGATTTCAGTAAAGCTTTTGATAAGGTCCCCCATGGCATTCTGATGGGCAAACTGGAAGACTGTGGAGTAGACTATAGGACAGTTCGGTGGATAGGGAACTGGTTGGAGGACCGCACTCAAAGAGTGGTGGTCAACGGCGTTTCATCAGATTGGAGGGAGGTGTCCAGTGGGGTGCCGCAGGGCTCGGTTTTGGGCCTGGTACTTTTCAATATTTTTATCAATGATCTGGATGAAGGAGTGGAAGGGCTGCTCATTAAATTTGCTGATGATACCAAATTGGGAGCGGTAGCAAACACCCAAGAAGATAGAATTAAAATTCAACAAGACCTGAATACTCTGGAGAAGTGGGCAGCTGTGAATAGGATGCAATTCAACAAAGACAAGTGCACAGTATTACATCTGGGCCACAAAAATGAGAAGCACAAATACTGGATGGGGGATATACTTCTGGGCAGTAGTATATGTGAAAGGGATCTTGGGGTAAGAGTGGACTGTAAACTGAATATGAGCAGTCAGTGTGATGCGGTGGCAAAAAAAGCTAATTCAATCCTGGGTTGTATCAAAGGGGCCATAATGTCGAAATCACAGGAGGTCATAGCCCCTCTCTATACTGCCTTGGTCAGGCCACACCTGGAATATTGTGTGCAGTCCTGGAGGCCTCACTTCAAAAAGGATGTGGACAAAATCGAGAGGGTGCAGAGGAGAGCGACAAGAATGATCAGGGATCTGGAGACTGAGCCCTACGAGGAAAGGCTGAGGGCCTTGGGAATGTTTAGTTTGGAGAAGAGGAGGTTGAGGGGGGACATGATTGCTCTCTTTAAATATTTGAAAGGCTGTCATTTGGAGGAGGGCAAAGAGCTGTTCCAGTTGGCAGCAGAGGGTAGGACGCGAAGCAATGGGCTAAAACTACATGCACAAAGGTACTGGCTGGATATTAGGAAAAACTTTTTCACAGTCAGAGTAGTTCAAAAGTGGAATCAGCTGCCTAGGGAGGTGGTGAGCTCCCCCTCACTGGCAGTTTTCAAGAAGAGGCTGGATGAATACTTGTCAGAGATGCTTTAGGCTGATCCTGCACCGAGCAGGGGATTGGACTAGATGGTCTGTATGGCCCCTTCCAACTCTATGATTCTATGAACATGTAAACAAAAAGACTTAAACATGTAGGAAAGCTTTTTTTAAAAGAGGATTATGGTCATGTGTTTGAATGTTAGGACTGACAAAGTATAGTGCGCAAGTGTGATTGATTGATTTGATTTACAAGTGGGCTCAGGGTGGATACAACAAAGTTAAAACTACAATAAAATAATAAAAACAAACAAATTCAGTTCAGTAAAACATCACCCACAGAGGCAGCTACAATTTCTTGGCTCAACCAACACACCCCATGGGGTGGAGGAGGTAACCAGATAAGCTGCTAGATTAACCGGTGGAAACTAGAGCAGGGGGTTGCATTACTCCCCTGCCCACAGGAGACCAGCCAGGAGGCTCATCCCTGCCCCAGCATCAACCATATGCCTGGCAAAACATCTCTGTCTTGCAGGCCCGGCGAAAGGATAGTAGATTGCTCTGGGCCCGAGTCTCAACAGACAGAGTTCCACCAGGTAGGTGACAGGACAGAGAAGGCCCTGGCTCTAGTCAATGCCAGGCAAGCCTCCCTGGGGTCAAGGACCACCAGCAACTGTTTATCAGCAGGTTGAGCAAACCAAACTCAGAGGCGGCTCCCAAGAGTCTGACCAAACACTGAGAAACCATAAGAAGCCACAACAGTATTGTAACAAAGTACAAAAAGAATTTAGTCATGTAAGGTGTATACAACAATAAAGTACATTCAAATAAATATAACAGTGTAAGAACATTCATTCATGATAAAGTAACTAGGTGCTTAACACAAGACCGCTTGCCTCAACGGATTCTTCCAGTGAATTGAACATTTGCAAATTTACTGAGTCGTTTCATCTATACAGTCTCGTAATTCACTGAAGAAAATGGTCACAGTTGACCCTTCGTTGAGGAATCCCTATACAGCTCCAAGTTGGGAAGGGTGGTGCGCGAGATGAAGGGCGCACTGCGGAGAATCCAGTCACACCGGGTAACAGGCTGTACCGTCCAATAAGCGTCCGGATTATACAGCTTGTTTCATGGTGGTCCTTTCATCAGGGATGGTGTAATAACAACCTTGGTGTGTTTTCCTAAATATGTAGAAAAAAACATTCTAATATCCTGCCATTCTCCAATTCCCTCCTAAAGTAACTTGAACCAAAACACTTACCCAGCTGGCAACGAATCTACCCCCTCTCTGGTGCCTAGATTCAGCGCGCTCAAAAGAATGGTCGTGAATCCAACCCCCATTCATTGTTAGAAATACCGAGTCATTTAAAGAGAGAGAGTCCCTTATTGCTGACAACACGTTCGAGTATCCACTCTTAAAGGAAACATGATAAATTTAATTTGGAGTTTAAGCCCCCTGGAAACACAGCGTGTAAACGATGGATCCATTCTGCTTCTTTCTTAAGCAGAGTTTTCTGTGTAGCTGCCCCTTCCTCCCTTTCTGCAACATAAAGAGTGGTGAACTGGAAGTTGCTTATCCCTGGATGATATTGCAAATAATGTTGCACTAAGGGTGCTTCCATTATCTGATGTTTAATTCTGGAGCGATGCTCACAGATCCTGACTTTTATTGGTCGGGTGGTGTTAAGCACCTAGTTACTTTATCATGAATGAGTGTTCTTACACTGTTATATTTATTTGAATGTACTTTATTGTTGCATACACCTTACATGACTAAATTCTTTTTGTACTTTGTTACAATATTGTTATGGCTTCTTATGGTTTCTCAGTGTTTTATCAGCAGGTTGAAGCATCCTCTGGGCACATATGGGGAGCGGTGGTCCTGTAGATATGCTGGTTCCAGTCCGCTCAGGGATTTGTAGTTTAGAACCAACCTGTGTACATACTTGTCATAGTATGAGTACTATGAACTTATATGTTTATAAGCGTTTGTGTACATGAACTTAAGTATACAAACCCACAGATTTGTGGTCTTAAGCATGCTACATTGTGTGTGTATACATTTTATGGTATACCAAGCGAAACCTTTCAGATAACAACGTGCAGTTTTTCTCTCTGTAATCTACCCATGTGGTTCTCTTACCGAGTTAATGTGATAATTAATTGTCTTGGTTTTTGGCTTGTGGTAACAGGTGTAGTGTGAAAAAGATTCCATTTCTAAAGATTCATTGATTAATAAACTTAATAACAATAAATGAATGCCATTGCTAGTATAATATTAGGCAAACAACTTGCAGTTTCAAAGTTATAATAATATTTTTCAGATGATTATCTGGGGATTGTTGAGAGAGTACAGGTGTGAATTATTGATTTGTTGACAGTGGCAGAGGGTGGGAGAATAAAACCACAAATACATATAATAATTTAAATTAAAAATCAAGCTGTGAATTCACTTGATTGTTTTTGGTTTGACCTGCATAGAAAAAAATTAATTTTTAAATTTATATCTCTCCTTTCACATAAAAAAGGTAAAGGTGCAAGCACCTGTGCAAACATCAAGTCATTGCTGACCCATGGGGGGACGTCATATCACGATGTTTTCTTGGCAGACTTCTGTTACAGGGTGGTTTGCAAGTGATGCTTGAGAGAGTGATACGAAAACTGAGATGTCCCACTAACCTCTGTGGAAGAAAGTTAAATTCTGTTGAAGTAGATCAGTTGACAGCCACATACACATATATCACATACAGTTTGGGTATTCTTATGCCAACAGTTTTCAGTGCCTCCCCCCACTTTAAATGTACACAATGCAACAGAAATACATTCTCCATTTTCTTTAACTTTTCCGCTTGTGTTTGTCTGCCATAAGAGTGTGAATATACTGAAAATCCACAATTTGACTTGTATCAATTTTGTCCTAAAGCTGATTCTCAAATGTTCTTGCTTGCTAGGGTGATGATTGGCTGTGTCAATGCTGTCACGGCTACAGGGCACCTCTATCTCAATCCAGCGGAGGGGAAGAGGCACAAGCTGCCCAGCAAGCCAGTATCATACAGAATTACAAATTGGCAAAAGGAGAAAGTCTCATAATTGCATAGGTAGACTGCCACCAGCCCCTTTGGCTATCCCATGGCAAAGGTTTTTGATCAAAGCAGTTTTGAAATTGTGAGATTGTTCAGATTTCAATCAAGCTCCTGTTTTATCAAATAGGAGGAAATGATCATGTGCAGTTTTGTCATGAATGTGTTTTTATAACAACAAAGGTCTAAATAAACGCTTTCTTGAGGCTCAGGCAAGAACTTAACCTGACCACAAAGCAAATTCTCCCTGTATTACAGGGTAGCCCCTTTCCCCCCCCTGAGCATGCCACAGCACTTACTGGTCAGAATTACTCTTTCTTGCTTACTTCTTAAGATTTCCAAACTTACTAGCATCACATATGACCTTGATATACATCAGCACTTCCGTTTGCTAGACAAATCCTGCTGCATTTAACCTCAGAACCCAGCAGTTCAGCTTGTTTCAAAGACATCTGTATTTCTATGCCTGTGTTTCTGTTCAGGGTAGGGCACCATGTTTATACAACACTGGTGTAATGGGTCTAGCTCTCAATAGATTCTTTGTGAGATGCTAAACCTGTCATTAAAACGAAAACTTCATAATGCACCGAGCTGCCATAAGAAGCATATCTTGATTCAAGATTGTGGAGTTAAGACAAAATACGTCTAAAGAATCTATACAGAATACGGTTGTTGCAGATACTGAAAGGACAGCCAGCTACATATCATCTGTTTGGGAGCAAAGAAGAATTCTTTTGGCAAAAAAATATATCCTGTGTTCAGTAGTGCTTGGGCTCTTTGATACTGGTATAGGGCTGAGGGACTTTGCCTGTGCTCCCGGCTTCCACCCAAGAAATGTTAAGGTTGCAGGATGCTTGTTGCATCATTTCCTTAAATTAAATATTTCAGCTGTTCCTAGTGACGGGGAGGTATTGTTGGTTGAGGGGTGTATTGAGGGGATTGTTGTGAGTGTATAGTTTGAGCAGTGTTTGCAGATGAAATTCTGTATTTGTTTTAGAGAGAGGGTGATAGCATGCGAGTGGGGAAGAAAAGCTATTTCAAAACCGTTTCACGGGTTTTCAGTTATTATTTTTAATTGCTCATGTGTACACTGCCTAATGAGGTAGAGTAACATTTAGCTTTTAGTATACTTGCAGAGTGGCATACCAGTGTTGCTTCTTAATCAGCTTATTTTTCATGTGGTTCTCACATTTACAGTATTCCACTTCTGTTTTGTTCTCTTTTTGAATGGACACCAAAATGTGAGGTATCCTGTTAATATAACAACGTGAATTTCTGGATTATTCTTCCTTCTGTAATTGTTATGCAGTCTCTTATAACTTTATGTAACCTTCACCATTTGCTAGTTGAAAATAGATACGTGAGTTCTTTGCCATGCGATACTTCAGCTTCTCATGGCGCATTTGGAATCAGCGGCATGGAAAAGTGACTTCTGTGTAGTTCAGTGGCTGGCACACAAAACACTTTAAAATGTTGCCTGCAAATAATACCTTTCCTAAATTTTGTTACAGATACAGATTTGTATGTGTTTTTAAAAATTGCATTGTACCTAGATTTCTCATAGGCACTCAGTTTTGTCAGAACTTCAAAATGAAATGTGCGCAAATTTTCTTTATTGGGTCCTGGCTCAAGAGAGCTGGCATTCTGCGAGCCAAAGATAGAAGATCTCCTGGAAGATGACAGACCTGTCACTGTCTGCTGCTGTTCCAAGACTGCTGTTGTGTAAATTTGCATGGAAGCTGCAGTGAATCCCAAAACTGTCTGCTTCTCTCAAACCACCCACAAGTCACCACGTTATATTTCTGGATCCAGAATAGCTTGTAGGCCCCAGAGACGGAATTCTGCCAGTTGTCTAGGAACAGATGGTCTTCATCATTTGGAAGGGAAGGAAGCCCCCCTCCCCAGCACCCAGCAGCTCCTCTTGTATGAGGACATGAAGGCTAGAGAGAAGAGCTGTAATATATCTAGGAAGCTTGAAAAACAGTTATCTTGGTGTAAGGGACAAAAGTTCATGCAACTCACTTGCAACTTTTTTTTTTAGAACACTATTTTTTTTCCTGTTAAAAATGCCTGCAGCTTGAAAGTAGGTTCTTTGTGAGAAAGCAATAGAGCTTGTAGGAATAAATAAGCCACTGATAAGATATGCTGTTGAAAACAACTGTCCTTTCCAAACAATATAGAACATTTTTTGTTTGGATGGGGCAGCAGCAGAATTCTGATTAAATCAAGGATTTTTTCGCTGTTGCTTTTCAGATAAAGAGCAGTATCCCAAGTCTGTTCAAGCTACATGCAGTAATGGGCTAACGGTGTGCACCTGTTCTGGAATCCTGTGGCCAATCGCTTTTTTCTTGTCTTGTGTACAAAATAGCTAAACAGCTATGGCATAGGGAAGATTCAGCTTCTCCTATTCTAGATAGTTAATTGTTTAAGAAAACAAAATATCTTTGAAACAAAATTCATTTGGGGGTTGTTTTTTTGCATAGAAGATTTATAGTTTAGTTCAAGAAGTTATTTTCCATTTGGAGTCTTTTCTGTTGGTAAGTTATACCAAAATACAGTTGAGAATAGGATAATCATGGCCTTCCAATGTAAACATGAGTAAATGAGAATAAGCATGTCACAAAAAAGCCAAAATAAGGTGCTTTTTTGTAATGGGGACAGCACTGAAAGCAAGGATGATTTTTGACTTACTCATCCTTCCAGACATCTTTCTGAAAAGGCAGCTTAATTGCCCACCTAAAATACAGCTTTATTTTAGCTAACATGTTGCTTTGTTTTCAGCAGATAATTTTAAAATAGAAAATTGCTTTGGAAACCAGGTGCCATGCCTTGTCAGTTTAACTTGTGCCTCTGCTTTCTTGATTGGAGACCTTTCTATGCACTTTGTTTTATATATGTACTTTGTTTGTAATAATCTTTTAATGCATTTTCCATTACATCACTTGATCTTTTTCAAACTGGGCGACTCATACCTCAGATTATTTCATGTATTTTGAAGTCCTGGCTTATTAAACTTCTGAATAAAGTATGGAGACTGGTGGAACTTGGACTGGTGGATCTGTCTACTAAGCAATTTTACGTAAACCGTAGTTGCACTACCAAATTGCACTCAATCTTTAATATTTATTTAGATATTTTCCATGTTACTCCCCAATGGGAACTCAAAGCAGTTTATAGCATCATTTATCCCCTCCTAAATTTTATCTTCACAACAATGGCCTTGTAAGGCAGGTTAGGGTGAGAGAAAGTGACCAGCCCAGAAAACTTGCATGGCAGGGTGGGGATTTCAGCCTGGGTCTCCCAGACCCTGGTCCAGCACTAACTGCCACGTCACATTGGCTCTTAGTGTTCCCACATCTGCACTTGTAAGAAAAAGAAAATTGTTTAAAATTGTGTGCATCCACATTTAAATGTTGCACTTTTCGTTGAGTCGTTGTTTATAAGGCATCCCTGGGAATGGACGACATGGTTTAACAGTATATTTTGTAGCCACTCATGCAGCAGCAAATTGTGTAGCAAAGTACTCCTTTATCATTAAACCACTGTTTAGAAAATAGCACAAACAATTTCTTTCTTGGCATAGACCATAATCTAATTTTATTTACTTAGAGGTAAATGGTGAATGTGGCTTTTAAAAGTCCCTTCCAGCGGTTAGGTAAAAGAAGAAAATTACTAAGAATGCCACGGGCAAAAGGAATGGGGATGTGGGGATGTTCAGTATAAAAGGGGAAATCGTTGCTGTAATATTTCAGTACTGTTGAAAGAATTCCAAGCAAAATTCATGCTGTTCAGGCCTTGACTGTGCTGCTCAATATATTTGCAATGAACTGGAAATAATATGTAAAAATGGGTGCCATCTTCATAAAACTGGCTTATCAAGAAAAAAAGCCCTCTGTTGCTACATACTACTGGAATTCTATTTATATAGCAATTTGAGGGGGGCAGCAGTCATTTTTCAGTTTATATATCATCTCATCACAACTCTGAAGTACGTCCTTCATGTTTTCCGTTTTATAAACTAGGCAACAAATCAGTGAGTATGTGATCTGTGCAAGGTCATCAGTAAAGGACAGGGTTGAGCTGAAATACATGTCTATTTAGTTGTATGTTTGGTATGCATAGTTTTGTTCATCAGGTTGTTGTTTGCATTGATAAAAATACTATGAATTGATGTAGGATGCATGGTACTAAACTTAATTGACTCAGGCATCCAGGGAGGAATTTGTGTGGTTGGCTACCAGGCTGGTCTGAATTAGGTGCTTTATTGTGTCGTCATTTTCCACAGATTCAATGTTATGTTTCAAAGTTTTATTTCTGTTGTTACAAGTAGTTAACGGCTCTATCCTAAACCCTATATACCAATGCATCACTGATGCTGGTGTGGTGTTGCTGTAGGAACCAGGATGCTACCTGAGCAGGATGCCCCCAAAGTTCCAGCTGACTCCAAGGAGCTGAAAATGTAACAGCTGCAAAGGAGTCCATAGCAACACCACCATACCCACCAACCATAGAGCAGCATGTCAGTGACCCCCACCCTGTTAGGAGCAGCCAGTCAATGGATGATGATGCCAGCACATCTCCCTGATGTCACTATGCCACCACCCATCCACAGAACACAACAAGAGAAGGAACAATGACAAAACAGCAACTTTGACTGTGCTCTTTCTTGGGAGCAAACCCTATAGAATAGCAAAGCAAAGGGAACATAGATACTAGGACAGCAACAAACCATTTCTGCTATCTCCCAACAAGCCACCAGGTGAAAGAAGTTGTGGGAATCAGGAGTGAGGGCTTTGCATCCTACCAAGGGGAAAGGTGGAAATAAAGCAGAGATCATCTTTTGGCCATGAACATGGTCAGACCGTCCTGCAAACACTGACATGGTGGTGTGAAACTGTTAGAAGCATTTGCTATAAAAACTTGCCTGTGAAGAAGTGTCAACACGAAACGGGATGGGACTAATTATACTGGCAAAACCCATAGGCATGGCATTTTCATCCTTGTTGCTTCTCTGATTCCATCTAGCAAGTCTACATTCCTGGCTCAAGACTTTGATCATCTGGCTTGTGTACCTGTGTGCAACAACGTAAATGAACTGGTTTAAAGGAACTGATAAATCATTATCGTTGTAGATTCTTCCCACCATTTGGATATTCCTGTAAAGACTTTGTAAAGAGTGGTATATGTGTTGTTACTGTCTGTTATTTATTGTATTTATTAACAATCATTGATAAGCTAGGCACTGTTGCACTTATAGCATTGTAAAAAGGTTTATAAAACTTTACAATTATTAGATTGATTGTTGAGAACTCTGGGATTTTTTCTTGGCTTAAATCTTTGCTCCTGGCAAGCCTCCTGTGCCTCTGAAAGCTGCTATCATTGCATTCTAATGTTAGGTACAACTGTATAGGTCAAGTAACTACCTGTTAAACAGCTTGCAGCAGTGTGGGAACCAGGCTATGACTGGCAACCATTTGCCAAAACAGCTAGAGGCACTTTGGCTTCTACAGCTTTTACTTCTGCAAGTGGTTGGGATTGCCCTTGTCAATGGATTCATCTAGATCTCTTCCCTGCTGGAAGCTTCCTGGAAAAGAGACTGGGACAGTAATGAGTAGTATTGTGCAGTACCATGAAAGTGTAGCTGGGCTTAAGCAGCCTGCACAGCTGTGGATTTGAAAGAGTGCTTTTCTAGTTCATATACATCCTTCTCCCCTTAGGGGAATTCCCACATGGTAGGATTCACCTGTTGGAGGGCATAGTGCATTGTTTAGTCAATGCATACATACCCTTGCCTTGTGCGGGAATTCTTGTCATGCACTGTAGGGCTGAGTCCTGCAAGGATCGTGAGGGTTTGGCCAGCAGCAGCAATGATTGGGATGGGTGTTAGACACCCTGAAATGTGACCCAAATAGGTAGTCTCCTAGTTAGTTGGGGGAATTAGCTTAAAGGAGAGGGGTAATTAGGATTCTCCACCTATGTTTACAAGGATTATTCCCTGAAGAGAACTCTCAAAATAAGTCAGGCAGATATTCAACCAGAAAAGGTTTTTATTAAGAGAGAAGTAAAAGGGCAAACATACAAAAATCACACACAGCACACACATGAGGCTAACTCAGAGGAAATCATGGAGGAAAGGGGGAGAAAGCAGTTTTGGGGAAGGCTATAGTTACCAGTCTTGAAGACAGAGGTCCATGGAGGCAGCAGCAAAATGAGCAGCGCTTCATGGAGAAGAAGAAGAGGCCCAAATAGATTTTGGGGTGTATGTATGGATCCAAACACACACTTGTGGCTAGGGAGTCCAGATATAGGGCAAAATGCTCACTTGCCAAGCTAACATCTTTACCCCCAAAACAATAACTTGATGGCTGTCACCAGAGATGGACAGTGTAGTTGGGAGTGGCTTAATCGGTCTACCTGAGGTGGACTATGGGTGTAAATGCTTGATGACCCTTTGAGTACCAGATGGGAAAAGCTACCAGGTTTGCTGAATAGCTCGGGTGTTGTCTGATTAGGATACATGTGTGATGGGAAGTGAGGCTAGGCATTGATGAGTCAAGAGTTTCCTGGAAGCCTCATTGTCTTACGTTATGCATCTCTCTGGGGCAAGGAGAAGGTCTTTAGGCAGGCAGCCCCTCTGACTCTCCTTTTAAAATATTTTTCAAGGCTCTTACCTGGCTGACATCCATTTTGTTTTATTTCAGGCCAGGCAGTGTCTTGCACTTTATATGAGGAGGGGAGTTTATGATTTCATATCTATAAACTGTCCCTCAGTGGGAGGAGGGCTCTGACTGTTAAGAACATATGCAGTCACACCAGTATGACATGACACCAAATTTGCAATGATGCAGGGTAGCAGCATATCTACCCTCTTTTCTGCAGGATGCATACTTACCTTGAGCCCCCTGTGTGGAGAAGACAGCTAGAAATACTCTAGGGAGAAAAAGTTATTGAGCTAATACACAACATTGTGTGTGGGGCATTTGCAGCTATCCAAGTCTGGTAAATAATACTTCTTTGTTTACCTGTTTGGTGTGCATTGACTTTGCATCCTCAGTTGGAGAACTGGAGAGTTGTGTTTGTACCCTGAGGTGGAGTGCCTGTCTAAAGGATGAGCATTATACCACATGACAGTGTTTGTCCTCGTAGTTGTTTTTACCTTTTTGTGTGTGCAAGGTACCCTCTCTCTAGAGTTCTCATCTCTTTGGTGTGTGTGTGTTTGTTTGTACACTGCTTTTCTCCCCAAATAAACCAAATAAGTTGCTTAGCCACTCCTGCTTCATGTATTTGTCTACAATAAGAATGCCATTGCACTCCCGCCCCTGTCCATCTAAAATCTCGCTAAAAGGGTAGCTATTTCCCAATTAAGCAACAAAACTTTAGCAACTTTAGATAATGGAGGGAGGGAGGGAGGGGTTAAATCACGGTGCAAGCTTAGATTTAACACCATAATAATGATATAATACTGATGCAGTGGTTAAGAAAATGGTGTCATATCCTTATCTAAGTATTCATTTTCAATACTAATTTTTATTTTATATGTCCTGGAGATTGAGTTGCAGAAAAAAATCTGCCTCTCCTAAAATTACAGATATCTGTTTAGTGTTTTGTGCAGTAGCTGAATACTACTCTCCATATTGATCTTTTTATCATAGGTTGGTAAGATCAGACATCTGGTAAAGTATGACTAAAATACAGTTCAGGGAGATCATGCCTAAAATAGGTTTAAAGGCCGAGTTTTTGGTGCAGAACAGGAATAATAACAAATTTTCTGCATCCAATAGAAATGCAGCTTAGAATGTAGTAAATGTCAAGACATATACAAGAACTGTGAAAAACGCAGGTGTCCTATATATCTTAGAAACAAGACAGAGAAGCCTGATGACATAAACATGCATGTCTTTCTGTTAACAAGGCAGAGTTTTTTGTTTATTGGCCTTGAATAGTTGCTTCTGTGAGCTCTGGGAAGTTGTCCAGTGTCCTTTAGAAAAACCAGTGTCCGCAGAGACAAAACAGAAAGAAATCAGCATCTTCTAGCCCTTGTCTGTTGGGTTCCTGATTGTAGCTAAAGTAGTCTGTGGTTGGAGGTAGAAGAAAAGGTCATCCTAACCACTGTTAAATCTACTAGGACTACTTAGAATGCTTCCACTATAATTTAGATGAGTTGAAGGCTCTAGGACTGTCAACACTACTGACACTACGGACCACTGGAAGCTCAGTGGAAGCTCAGTCTTTATATTAACCCTAATCTTACCTTGCTTCAGCCTATGATACTATGCTGCTGTTATCAGCGGCATTTTTAGAAAATGGTGCAGCTGAAATTTTAAGAACCTAAGTATTGATTGCAGCAATACTTCATAGATTGCTGGGATGCTAAAGACTTGAAAACCAGACAATGGTGTTTTCCACATGGTCACTTTACAGTGGCCATTTCCGCACGTCCCAGCATAGTGCTAAACTTACGGAATAAGAGTGTCTTCCTGGTGTGATTTCTGATGTCATCGCACCATGATTCCATTCTTGTGGCGCGATGACGTCTGACATTGTGCTAGGAAGGCGCTCTCGTTCTGTAAGTTTAGCACTATGCCAGGACATGTGGAAACAGCCAGTGTTTCAGAATGTATTCTGCTTTCCATGTTCTCTAGAGTTCCACAAATGCAAGGGCGTCATGGGAAGCAGAAATAGTTTTTGTCCATCTTTTCCCCATTTCCTTCCCCTGTGCACATTCCATGCTTTTTTAAAAGCCGCTGTCCAGTCGCTGCTGGAGTGTGTTATGTCCGTGCAGAATCAAAAAACTCCCAGTCTGCTTCTTATGACCCCCTCATCCTTTCCCCCAGGAGCTGATTGGTCTGTCCTCCCATAACCACTCCCATGTTCCTCAGCTCTCTGAACTCCTTTTCCATCATTTTTATCAGTAAAGAAAGGTAAAGGCTGCTTCTCTGTTCACTTCCTTCCTCCCAAATATGCACACACACTTATTTTTTTTTCCCAAGCCAGGAACAAGTCCTAACGCTGCTGCTGCTTATTCCCTGAAAGCCAGCAAAGGATTAAATGGCTGCTTTCCCCTTCCTCCCTGGTGGTACGCACATGCTCTCATTTATTTTTTTTCAAAGCCAGGAATGAGTTGTAACATTACTGCTGATTTCTCCGGGCTTTAAAAAGCAGTAACGTTACAACTCATTCCTCCTGGCTTTAAAAGACAGGAAAGGGTTAAATGGCTGTTTTCCCCTCCCTCCTAATGGAAAGGAAGCTCCTTCACTCCTCCTAAGGCTTCTCCTAATGCAAAAGAGGGGGGGAAAACATTTTAAATGCTTTTGCGAAACAAAGCGGCAGGGAAGCTGCTCAGAGGGAATGAAGTAGCAGCATTTTATTTTAATCCTTTCCTGGCTTGGCTTTAAAAAAAGAGAGAGAGGAACAAGCATGAAAAATACTTGTTTTCCCCCAGAATTCTCCCAAGTCCTGTTCTTGCCATTTGGTGGGTCTTTCTACTTATGTCTGCCTAACTATTTGGAGAGATGCTGAAACAATCTACCAATAGTAATGTTCAGAGTAATGAAGTAAACCCAGACGAACATGCAGACAGTGGGAATTGGGTCAGTATAGATACTATGAGTAGGGCCAGTCAGTAGGGTTACCAATTCTGACAGAAATTTCTGGAAATTTGGGGGTGGTGCCCAGGAAGGGCAGAATTTGAGGAGGGATCTCAGCCAGAACATAATTCCATAGAGTCTTTCCTCTGATACTGCCATTAGCTCCAGGGGAACTGATCTCTGTAGTCTGGAGATCATTTAGTAACTTAGGCTAGTGTGAGTATCTCCACAACTCTTGTATTATAACAAATTAAGGTTTTTTTCTAAGAGAATTTTCACTTCAACCCTGAAAACTGTACACTAGCTTTTGGAGGATTTTGATTTATTTATTGGAAACATTTCTAGCCTATCTGGTTACATCAAGATGTAACCAGAGCCTCAAGGTGGGTTAATTTACATCCATATAAAACCACATGACATGCACTAAATTACTAACCCCCCCCCCAAAAGTAAATTATCCAATTACAGAAAGCCAGCTAGACGAATACATTAAAAGGTCTTTAACAGGTCTCTTAAGCTATGGCTTAAGGCAACATTTCTAGAGCATAATCAGTAGCAAGTTCTTCAACTTTATTAGACAAAAGGCTCTCAAAAAGGGCCATCTTCAGATGGAGATGAAGTGCCAGCAAGGAATGGAGAAGGTGAACTTCCTGAGAAGAAAGTATTTCACGTTTGTGGGGCTGCTGTCAAGAAGGCCCAGCCACTCATACTTTAGATAATGAAGGCACATGGAGGAAGGTCTTTTAAATTACCTCTGTGCCTGTGCATGTTTGTATGGGAGAAGAAAATTCTTGGAACACTGTGTTTTCAGACCATGTAGTGCTTTAGCAGTAGTATTCTAAGCACAGGTCTGCTCGCAATCCGACTCAGATCTATTCAGTTAGGCTTACTCCCAGGAAAGTGTTCTTAGGATTGCACTGTCAAGACAGTACCCAGAACTTTCGCTTAGACCTGGAAGCTTAACTGGCAGCCAATGAAAAGGATACAAAATAGGTGTTATGTGCTCTTTGCATCCTGCTTATATCAACTGCCTGACTGTTGCACTCTGAATTAGATGCAGTTTATAAATACCACACAGGAAGCCACATGTAGAGCACTGTAGTCTGGATGTGACTAATGCATGAATAGGCATGGCCAGAACTCTCTGACCAAAGAAGAGGCACACAGCTTTGAAACTAATTAGAAGTATCCTGGCTGCAGCTAACACCTGGCCACCCAGGAGCAGCAGCAGATCTAGGAAGATCCCCAAATTGTGGACTGGCCTTTGAAAAAGCTTGCAACCACATCCAATGCAAATACAACATCCATCTCTATGTTAGTCATGTTTCTGACCAAAAGTACCTCCCTAGTATGCAGATTTAAAGTTTTAGCTTGTTTGTCCCAGTGTAGTCCATCACAGCTCCCAAATGCTGGTTCTGACTTCCAGGACCTCTCCATTATTAGATGGACAATAGAGAGTGACAGCTGACTGTCATCCACATATCGTTGGCAACACAGCCCAAATCTCTGGAAGATGCTACCTAGTGGTTTCATGCATGTGTTAAATAGCATGGAGGACAAGATGGAATTTTGTGCTAACCCACAGGCCATAAAGCAGTAGTTCCAAAGCCTTCCAAAACCTCTGCTCCCTAGGAAGGAATGGAGCCTCTGCAAAAATATGCCACCGAAACCTAACCCAGCCAACTGATTCAGAAACATGACATCTGTGATATTAAACGTAGAAATTGGGCATTGTCAAACTTGGCTTCCTTTAAGCTGAGGACACCCCTCACCAGCAACTTTAAGTAATTAAAAGCCTATGGTTGTTGTGGGTTTTCTGGGCTGTATTGCCGTGGTCTTGGCATTGTAGTTCCTGACGTTTCGCCAGCAGCTGTGGCTGGCATCTTCAGAGGTGTAGCACCAAAAGACAGAGATCTCTCAGTGTCACAGTGTGGACAAGATCTTGGCAGGTCATTTGTATCTACTCAGGAGGGGTGGGGTTGAGCTGAGTCATCCTGTAAGAGTTTCCCAGGGTGTGGAATGCTAATGGCGGGAGGCTTCACTATATCCTGAGGAGGTTCTTTTGCATATGGATTGGTGCTTGATGTGCTAATCTTCTCTGCAGGGCTATTGTCGGGTGTAGAGTGTTTTGTTAGTCTGGTGTTTTTCAGAACTGGCAACCATGCTCTGTTCATTCTTAAGGTTTCTTCTTTCCTGTTGAAGTTTTGCTTATGCTTGTGAATTTCAATGGCTTCCCTGTGCAGTCTGACAAAGTAGTTGGAAGTGTTGTCCAGTATTTTGGTGTCCTGGAATAAGATACTGTGCCCTGTTTGAGTTAGGCTATGTACTCCTGCCATATATCAAAGGAATTACTGATCAGATGGGAAAGCTTATGGAAAAAGCATAACCTTCAAGCAGTGTTCAGACCCACCCGAAAAATACAACAGATGCTACGATCAGCAAAAGACAGCAGAGACCCCCTCACCTCTGCAGGAGTATACCGTATACCCTGCAGCTGTGGACAAGTTTACATCGGGACCACAAAGCGTAGCATCCAGACAAGAATAAAAGAACATGAAAGACACTGCAGACTTGGACAACCTGAAAAATCAGCAGTGGCTGAACATACAAACTGGAGGGCATGGCTTCTTTTACTAAGTCAAGCCATCTCATTTTACGTCTTCCTCTTTTCCTACTGCCTTCTACTTTTCCTAGCATTATTGACTTTCCAGAGAATCGTGTCTTCTCATGATGTGTGACCAAAGTACGATAGCCTCAGTTTTGTCATTTTAGCTTCTAGAGAGAATTCAGGTTTGATTTGATCTAGTATCCACTTATTTGTCTTTATGGCTGTCCATGGTATCAGTTTTTTAATATAGGCTGCTCACTGCTTTGTTGGCCACATTTGGATGGAAAGGCAGCATATAATACTTTAAATAAATAAAATTATAAATAATAAAGTGGTATAAAAATAAGTCATAACAATATGAGTAGAGACAGAGTAAATACAGGCTGCTGCAGAACTGATTAAAGGTGCATGGTTGATTATAAGTCCTGCAATATATTTTGCTAGTTTACATTGGGCATGGTGCAAACCAGTGAAATATTGCCGGTATGAACATTGATTTTCCCTCCTTTCCTAACCTACTTGACCTTCACTGGTGCTAGGTAGGATAGTCTTTTCTGCACCTCTCCACCCAAACTGAGCATGTTTAACTGAAGGAACTGGCTCTGCAGAAAACCTAGTTGCTGATCTCTAGTACCCATGATCAGCAGCTAGGTTTTCTGTAGGGCCGCTTTGAAAAAGGTATATTGTTTGTAAGTTGTTATCACAGATTTTTTTTTAAAAAAATTGTCTCTAGAATAGTGTGTGTTTGTGGGGGGGGGGTCCTCTCATTTGACCAAGTTTGAGAAAATGATCTTGAGTTGATGAGCCATGCACAGATATAAGAAATCTCTATGAAGTCATTGTTTGTTGCCCCAGACCCTGTTCCCTGGGGACAGGGAACAGGCTTGGGACCTGTGAGGAATTGCTAAGGGGAGAATTGTTTGGATATCTCCCCCTGCCTTTATCTAACTATTTCTCTCCAGGATTATATATGATCTCAAAGGCTTGAGCAGTCCAATTTCTGGAGAGTCAGTTTGGTGTAGTGGTTCAGTGTGGCAGGACTCTAATCTGGAGAGCCAAGTTTCATTCCCCACTTGAATGGGGAATGAAAACTGGCTCTCCAGATGCTTGAAGCCAACTGGGTGTCCTTGGGTCAGTCACAGCTCTCTCAGAGTTCTCTCAGTCTACCCACCTCACAGGGTAATTGTTGTGGGGATAATAATAATAACATACTTTGTAAACCTGTCTCAGTGTGGCAATCATTTGTCCGGAAGGCTGGTATATAAATCAAATGTTGTTGTTATTATTACTATTATTATTATTATCAACTCTTAAGTCTTTTTTTTTCAACTTTCCACACTTCTTGAAGCATGCACCATACCTACTAGGCTTAAAAAAATTAATATACACTCATATTTTTTCAGCATACCTACAGAGACCACAAGTATGTAGAAACTCTTGCCTGGGAGAGGGGCTATGCCAATAACATAACAGCTTCTGTTATTGGCATAGTCCACTGTTTTAATCCTACTATAGTGATGATAAATAAGTAGCTATTACTTGACTAACAGTGCAATTCCAATCAGACTCATACCTTTCTAAGTCCATTGAAGTCAATGGAATTCTAAGGGTATAACTCTGCTTAGAGTTGCACTGTTATACCCTTCTAACCCCACTGGCTTCAATAGACTTAAAGGAGTGTAACTCTGTTGTAAGATAGCGTTGTTAGGAGATTTTTTCCCATCACTTTATCCCCATGACATCACTTCACTGGCTAAACCTCCACCTGTTCTATTAGGTGTTCTGCCAGAAAAGAATTTACAGCTTCAGTAGCTTCTTCCCTGAGTGAAATCCTGCTTCCACTAGTTCTCCTTTTGTTGGCGACTGCCATTATTCTTGGCAGCTGTGTAGGCCTTCGGAAAGTGAGAATGTCACAGTGGAATCCAAGTTCTTACAGTGTTTGAATTGAAAAGGATTGCCAAATTTGAAATGTTGTGTTGCAGCCACATTTAGAGTACTCTGTGCAATTATGTCAGCTTCAAAAAGGGGTATTACAGAGCTGTACAACATGGTGAAATGTTGTGCTGCAGCCACTTTTAGAATATTCTGTGCAATTCTTGTCCTCTCAGTTTTGAAAAGGAGAGCTACAGAAGATTATGAAAAGCAGTGATACAGCTATAGCAAGATACACAAAGCAACACAATGACTATGTGTTAATACCTTTTCTGTTATGCAGGCTTAAAACATTGAGGCTTTCCAGTTTATAAAATGTACAAGTGGGTTCTCACCCCCCCTTCTCCTAGCCGCTGGCTTACAGTTCTGCCACTTCCTCTTCTTGTTGCCTGCCTGCAGCACCCACTACGTCCATCCATACACTAACTCATACACTGTCTCTCCCATCCAGCCTGCATCCTTTGCCTCGCTGGCTCACATGGCAGGGGTGTGTGTGTGTGTGAGGGAGAGAACTTGAATTTTTTTTTATTACCCTGAACCATCAGATCAGAAGCAGCCTTGTATATTCACAGGGAGATTGGATGAGTAGGCTGTGGGTGAAATGAAGAAGAGAAAGGGGGGAGGGTGTCATCAGCCTTGCAAGCAAGGAAGTAGAAAACGGGACTAAAATACTGGTAGGGTAGGCTGAAAAAAGAGGTGAAAGTTACCCCCCCCCCCCCGTCTCAGTATGCATTTCAGTATGTTCATCATACAGAGACTTATGCCACAATAAATCTGTTGACCACAAAACTCTTTGTGTTTGCTGCAGTGGTCAAACTCATGGAATTTGGCATAATGAAGACGCATTTATGTATATAATGCTTAGACAATTGATTCATTCTGCTACTGAGTGTGCACAGCATGTATTATTTAGTTGTAGATTACTTCCATTTTCAGCATGTGTGATGCTTATTAACAGAGTAAAATAATTCTTTATAATCTGTCCTTTCTAAAAGTAGGATCAAAAGAGTTCAGATAAAAAATGACAGAGACAGGTGCATGGCTAGACTCTTAGGAAATATTCTTACTAAAAATAGAATGAGGAAAGAAAACTGCCTACATGCTGAAATGGTATTTCTTAGGTCAAGCCACAGCTGTTAAACAGTCCAGTGCTATGCATGTCTACTCCAAAGTGAGTCCCACTATGTTTAAAGGACTTATTGCAAAGTAAGTGTTCGTAGAATGTATTTATTTTAAAATACATTTATCAGAGTGTTTACTTCATTTGTACTCTACCGTTCTCCTCAATGGGGACGCAAAGTGGCTCACATAGCTGTGAGGTAGTGCAGGGATTTTTGCAAGTGTCCCACGTTCACAGTTATGAAAGAGTTAAATTGTTATTCTGTTTGTTTAGTCAGATAGCTAGTTAGCATAGGACCACTTAGGCATCGAGTAAAAGTTCCCACCATAGAAAGGGGAGTCTTTAGTCTTAATGAAGGAATCTAGGATTGTCTATTGGATTAGCCAGTTTATTGGGGGGCAACACATACTAAGGTTGTATTGCTGTTTGTTCAGTCTCAGTTCTAAGTCTAAGTCTTTCTCTTTAGCCATTAAGATGTATCTAGTTAGTTAGATATTCTATATTTTCTTACCAAATATACCCTTTTTTCCTGTTATGTAGTAAAAGTATTTTTAAAGAGTTAAATCACAGAAGTCTGTCTACTTATTTCCAATGCGCTAATCTCTGCTACTTTCTTTCCTTTTTAATCTCACCCAACCAATAGGTAGGTTCGTCTGAGGATGTGTGAAAGGTCCAAGGTCTTACAACCATAGTTCAGTATCTCTTAAACTCTAGCATGAAACCATACTAAAATTTTAAAAATGGAATGAATATCATCTCAAAAAAGAATAGAGCTCATACAAAGCTGAAATGCTTATTCAGCACAAGAGTTTCACCTTCTGTGGAACTGGGGCTTTCTAAAAAAAAGTAAAGAATGAATAGAACTTTTCAGCTTGCCTCCAAACCTGGTTGTGTCATTTTTTATCTTCTCAGACGTTAATCATAGTAATTCCCCAAAATTATATATAACTTCCCCCCTCCACTAGGCAGAGTTCTACATACAATAGGGATGTGAGGACCTGTCATTTCAGGTACCATAACAAGTTTAGAACCTGTAGAACTCACTTGCCCAACAATGTTACTTGTCTGTTGAATTAGCACACAGGCATTTTCCATAGAATGAGCTAGAAGGTCCTGAACCTCCTCTTTTGTCCCCTCTCAGAACTCTTAAAGTGTCTACATTTTAAATGCTGAGGAAGTAGAACAACACTTGCTGTACACTCAAATAGGTTGATTGGAAATTGTCTTTTATGGATTACTGCTATCAAGTATCCTAAGCTCCTAAGAAAACAAACAGTGTAATACTGCTTAAAAGAAATAACATCATGGAAGAACGTGAATGTGGTAAACTATCTTGGCACACAAAAACAATTAAGCCTGAAGTATTTTTGCTCAGAAAAAAAGACTGTGTATTTGAAAGAAGTGCATGAAGAGGACAATATTAGGCTGAGTCATCCAGTGACCTTCCATGGGAAAGTGGGAAATCAAATCTGGGCCTCATAGATCTTTTTTAAAAAAATAATTTTTTCTTAGTGTGAAGAAGAGAAAAAAACCAGGAGGAAAAGTAAAAAGTAAGAAAGAAAACAGTGCTGATTACAAAAACACTATTGGCAAATCTACACATAAATATCTATAAAAGGTTTCCAAATATTTAAAAATAACTCCATGCACAGTTGCCTTCTATACGCGATACATTCAAATGTTGATAAGTTTATAAGGTCTTCAATCCAGTGATTTATAGAAGGTGGGCTTTTGTCTTTCCAATGTTGAAGTACAAGTCTGTTTATAACTGTAAAGGCATGTAGGGTGGCTAGTCTCTTTTCTTCACGGTCAGGGACAGAGGGTGACGCTGGAGGAGAAGTTATTGTCCTGTAGGCCACTAATATGTGGTGTGCCACAGGGAGTGATACTCTCCCCATTATTGTTCAACAGCTATATGCACCCCCTTGCTCAGTTGGTGCGAAGTTTCGGGCTTGGGTGTCACCAATATGCGGATGACACCCAGCTATACCTGCTGATGGACGGCCAGCCTGGATCGGCCCTGGATGTCCTAGAGCTGTTACCTGAAGTGGTCTCCTTGCATAAATATGATTTATGGGGGGAATTAGCTCGCAAGGAAGACGGTTATATGAGAGGCAGTAACTGTAATCTATCACCTTTGTATACCAGGTCCCAATCCCAATAAGCCAAGCGAGTCTGGTGCTTCAAATCAATTAATAACTTTTATTAAAGAACAGAACTTTATGCACATACACACCAATTACTGGGGGAAAATAATCACACACACACACAGAGAGAGAGAGAGAGAGAGAGAGAGAGAGAGAGAGAGAGAGAGTCCTAGGAAGTATAGCTAGAAGCGTGGGAATAGAGCAAGAGGGAGTAATTATATCTACCTATCCTAGAGAAGGAGTCCAGAGAGAGAAGCTTCAAACGTCCCTCGTTGTCAGCCCAGAGAGAGATGTGGAACAGCACTTGTGGATCCAGGAAAGCAAGCAAGCGTGAATGAAGAGAGACATTGGGGGGGGGGTGACCCTAAGGGGGAAGCCAGGAAGCTTGCTCTGGTGCTGGCTAAAGGGTTGTGCCCTGTGTATATGTATACTGTATTTTATTGTTCTGCTCTGTGTGTGTGTGTGTATTAATCTTTGAATGTTTCATAATTTATAGTTTTAAACTGTATGAATTATCTGATGTAATTTTAAATTTGTGTGCAAATTGTGATCCCACCTGAGCCTGCTGGCGTGGGGAGGGCAGAATATAAATCTAAAAAATTAAGTTAAATGCATTTCCATTGACCATCAGATTCTAAGAGACAGGCAAGAAGTTTAACAGTGCATTACCATCTTCAAAATAAATGAGTTTTCTAACACAAAATTAAGATGACTAAAAGCTTCCTCCCAAAAGGGCTGAATGACTAAACATGACCCAAACATATTCTTAAGAGAAGCATTTTGTGAATTACACCGCCAACAGTTAGACACTGTGCTTAAATCTTTAGTAAAAAGACGCTGTGCTGTCCAATGTACCCGAATTTTTTTGCTGAATAAGTAGCAACTTAAGATCCACAATAGCAACAGGTATATGGCTTAAGGCCTTAACCCATTGCTTTAGCAAAATTGAATGTTCCAGATCATTATCCCATTCATCTCTAAGATTCTGTGTATTATTTATTAACTGGCCTCAAATATTGATATTCAAATATTGTGGATTTCTGTATTGATTCAATAAGAATCTCCAAAAGCAGGGGAGGTTCTGAAGCACCACCAAATCTTGCAATTGTAAATATTGCCCTTCAGCAGAAGTTAAACCAGGAAAGAGTAAAAAATCCCTCATCTGTCCAGGCCTTCCATAAGAAAGATTTCATCCCAATTTTTAAATTTGGATTTGACCATAATGTTAGTTTAGCATGTGAGAACAGGTCAAATTGATATTGTTGTGATATTATGAGCCATACTTCTCTAGCTGCAGAAATTGGAGGAACAAAACCCATTTTAACATAAGTAGACCCTAATGCATTCAACTTAAACAGTGGTTCCAAAAAAGAGGCCTCTAAAAGAGCCCAAGATGGCTATTCCAAGTGAGGGGAGGGATCCCAATAATTTGTACACACTAACAAATATGCTTGATGATAGATACTAAGGTCCAGAAGACCAAATCCTTCTTCATTAGTTGAAAGTTGCAACCCCATATAAATTTCCAAAACAAAGTATTAATTTTATGAATACATCTACAAGGTATATGAAAAGGGATTGCATGCATAATATATATAATTCAAGGTATAATATTCATTTTGAGTGTATTTACCCCATAATGACAGGCTTATTAAAATTCAGTGAAATCATGTCCTTAATATTCCTTGGAATCAATATTCCAAGATAATTAATAACATCTAGGCATCATTGAAAATGTCCCTCAATAATTACACTCTGTGATATATTGTCTCCCAAAGGCATCAATTTTGATTTTGTCCAAATAATTGAATAACCAGACAGATCACCAAAATTATTAATCAAATTCATTAATTCAGGAATGGAAGACTGAGATTCTGAATTAAATAATAAAAGATAATCTGCATATAAAATAATTTTAAATTCTAAAGAATTATGTATAAAGCCATGTATATTATTACTTTGTCTAACAGCACAACACCAGAGGTTCCAAACATAAATCTCCTCAATGAGAGGAGAAAGAGGACAACCTTGCCTAGTACCTCTTTCAAGAGGAAATGTTACAGAAAAATACCATTGGTCAGTACCCTAGATTTAAGGGATGAGTACAGAATTCTAATCAATTTCAAAAAGTTATGAGGGAAGCCAGATTTAATCAATGTAGAGTTTGTCAAATACTTTTTCAGTGTGGAGTGGAAGAATAGTATCTTGATCAGAACTTTCTATTTTATGCAATCAGATCAGCAACCAATGTAAGATTATCAGATCCTTGCCTACTTTGTATAACTCTTACCTGGTCTACATGCACCAAGGTTCTAATAACTTTTTGAAATCTGTTAGTGAGAATGACAACATCTCAGCATTCACATTCATCAAAGGAATAAGTCAAAAATATGCACATTGAGTGTGGTCTTTGCCTGGCTTTGGAATGACAGTAATATTAGCATCCTGCAGTGATGCTGGCAATACACCGGATTCGAAAGTCTCATTGTACAATTATAGAATTGATACAATTTTAGAATTTAAAAATCTGAATTGGTTTTATACCATTCAATAAGGGAACCAGTCCAGTCCTGGATATTTACCAGTGCTCATACTCAGTATCACATCTTTAATTTCATTCATATGCAAAGGCTCAGCAAATAGGTGTTGCTGAGCCGTATCTAAATATGGAAGATCAAGGTGAGAGAAAAATGTTTCCAAGTCTTTTTCTGATGGTTCTTTCCCCTTACTATACAATTTAGAGTAAAACCTTTGAAATTGCAAATTTATCTCAGTTGAGGTAGTAGGCATTACGTTCTCTTCATCCTCAATCATAGGAATATAATTCTTGTTCTTTTTCTGTCTTAAACAATGGGCCAATAATCTTCCAGCTTGCTCTCCTCATTCCCAATATGAATGGCACAAGCACATCAAAGCATGTTCTTTCATTGACAATATATTATTCAACTCATATTTAACCTTTTGCAACACTCGATAGAGATCTGGATTGGGAGATGTAGCAAACGGAGTTAACAAATATTTCAACTTATTTTTCATGTTCATTTCTTCCCTTTCTCTAAGCTTCTTCTTGTGAGATGCATATACAGTAATCCTTCCTCTGATAAAAGCTTTATAGGTTTCCCATGCAGTAGCATGAGTATTTGCAGTTCCTTGGTTAATATTAAAATACTTTGCAAGCTCAGCTATTATCTGTGTTTTAAAAATTTCATCATTGAGCAAAGAGATGTTAAGGCACCTAAGCATGGTGGTCTAACCCAGTCGGGAAACTGGAGAACTAATGAAATAGTGGCATGATCAGAAAAACAACTATTTCTGTATCACATGTTTTAATCTGTCACATCAACACGGTTGAAACAAAGAAATAATCTAATTGGAAACAGTTATGATGTACAGAAGAAATAGAGGTATTGTTTCTGTGTAACATGCACCAAGGATCAATCAAACCTAGTCCAACCAGATATGCTTTAAGTGTAGATCTCACCAATGAACATTCTTTATGTGGGGGCGTACTTAAATCTAAAGCTGTATTTAGTATTTCATTAAAATCCCCCCCCACACACACACACTAACAAATAATCATATCTAAGATCTATCAAGTTACTGAAACACTGATGAAACATATCTGGAGAATCCACATTTGGACCATATACATTCATCATAACCATAACAGAATCAAAGCTTTTCATTACCAAAATAATAAAGCGACCCTTTGGATCTGTTATTACTTCTTGAACATGAAAAGAGACACGTTTATGTATTAGTTTAGCCACACCCTTAGACTGAGTAGAAGACATCTGTAAATATACCTCTCAAATCCAGTCTCTACACAACTTGTTTTTATTGTTTGTCATTATATGAGTTTCTTGTAAAAAAAGCCACATCAGCAAAAAGAGTTTTCATTTTGGACACAACCTTTTTGCATTTGATAGCATCTCTCATGCCCTTAACATCTCATGATATCATGTTGAACATAAACTTGTAAAATAGTATAATCAATAAAGCTCTCTTATCATTGAATAAATGCAAGATATCACATATAGAACCTTATTATAAGTAAAATACTTATTTAAAAACAGAAAAGTGCACATGACAAAAATGACTAATTTAAACAAAGTAAGTATAACCATAATTCTATAACAGTAGAAAAGAGCAAGAGTCCAGTAGCACCAATAAGACTAGGGTATGATAGGGTATGAAGAAGAGCCCCATGGCGCAGAGTGGTAAGCTGCAGTACTGCAGCCCAAGCTCTGCTCATGACCTGAGTTCAATCCTAGCAGAAGCTGGGTTCAGGTAGCTGGCTTAAGGTTGACTCAGCCTTCTGAGGTCGGTAAAGTGTAGATGACTGGGGAAGGCAATGGCAAACCACCCTGTAAAAAAGTCTGCCAAGAAAACGTTGTGATGCAACGTCCCCCCATGGGTCAGTAATGACTTAGTGCTCACTTGATAGGGTATGAGGTTTCATGAGCCACAGCTCACTTCTTCAGATACAGCTAGAATGTGAGTCCATCTGTTCTATCTTGGAGAGTGGAGTGATTATAGAAGCTGAAAGATAATAGCTGGTGAATGACAATGGCATGCGTGATTGAATATGGTGGGGTATGCAGAGTGGTGTGAGTGTGGAGAAATTAGCATTGGTAATGAGACAGGAAGCCTGTGTCTCGATTTAGTCCAGGTGGATGCATTGTCTTGAGCTTCGTTTTCAGTTGCAATTCAGCAGTCTCTTTCTAATCTCCCTTTGAAATTCCTCTGCAGGATAGCTGCTACTTTTAGGTCAGCAACTGAATGTCTTGGAAGGTTAAAACATTCCTCCACTGGTTTTTGAATGTTGTGGTTTCTGCTGTCAGACTTATGTCCATTAATATTTTGTCAAAGGGACTGGCTAGTTTGTCCAATGCAGAGAGTGGAGGGGCATTGCTGACATGTGATGGGATAAATCACATTGTAGGATGAGCAGAAGTATGAACCCGAGATGTTATGGCTGATGTTGTTGGGTCCACTGATGGTGTTGCTCAGATCTATATGAGAACAAAGTTGGCATCTTGGTTTGTTGCAGGCCTTGGTACTAGAGTTCATGTTAGTGTTAAGTATTTATCGTTGAGAGTGAGTAGTTGTTTCAGGTTAGCAGGCTGTCTGTAAGCAAGAAAACGTCAGCCCCGCAGTGCCTGTGCGAGGAAAGTGTCACAATCCAGCATGGGTTGTAGATTGGACTGGCTTGAGTTGTGGGCTGTAGGTGACCACTAACAGTGTTCTGTTGTTGTTTTCTTTGGGCTTGTCTTGTAGCAAGCTGTCCCTGGGTGTCATTCTAGCCTTTCCAGTTGTCTTTCTGACTATGTCAGGGGGATACTTTAGTTGCAAAAATGTCTGTTGCAGATCCTTCTGTAAATTCTAAATTCCATAAATCAGCCAGCAACTCCCACCACAAAATTCCCACCCACCCCACACCAAAAGTGAAGGGGAAAAAATGAAATAAAAACAAACAAAAATAATACTCTTTACTCCTGGATAAAATGCCAGAGATCTTCTCAATACTGACCACTCTCCTCCTAATAGTTGTATAAATAGATATAAGTATTTATGAACCATATATCAGTCTAAAGCTTAGAGATGCATACGGGAAGAAAAAAAAGATAGTCATGTACATACACATACATAGCAAAAAGTCAAATCATTATCTCTAGGCTGACATTCAGCCTGGATCCCATAATCATAACACAAATAGGAAAAACTTGTTTTAAAAGGGAGGATTGAGGGGAGGTTGCTTGTTCCAGATTCATTGTATATGTATAATTGCTTTTAATATTTCTTCAGATGGTCAGCACCAGGGGTCATTTCGTAGAAAAAAGAGCTGGAGGAACTCATTAGCATAACTCAATAGCATATGTCATGCCCCTTGACATCACAGGAAGTGTGTCTTTAACATAACTGATTTGCATATGCCACACCCCCTGGCATCACCTATCCTGGCTGTTTTGGACCCAATCCTGGCCATTCAGGGGTGAAACTGGGCCCAAAATGGCAAAAAGTGGCTGAAAATGGCCCAAAAGGAGCCCAAAATGGTCAGGATCGGGTTGCTGTTGAGCGGGAGAGTGGTCCACCACCCGTCAGAAGCCCAATCCGGGTCATTTCAGCCCAAATCCAGGCCAAAAAGGGGCCCAAAATGGTCGAGAGTCACCTGAAATGTGACCTCTTTGGGGAACTGCCGGAACTGTGTTCCGGCATGTTCCCCCTCGAAATGAGCCCTGGTCAGCACAAACAGTTAATTTTTTTAGACTGATGAGGTAAGCTTCTGCCAAATTAGGGTTGTAACACTTCTTAAATTGATCTTGATACTGGACACAAAAGATGGCAGGATACTTGATGTAGTATTGCAGCTTTAACTCTCTTGCAAAAGCTTTTGCTCTGTGAATTGATGACTAGATATGGATATTTCTTAAGTATAATCTGGGTAAAACGTGATCCACTCTTTATTAGGACCCCAATACAAGTCCTGTTTCTTTCTTGCCAAATGTAAAAGGTGATTTCTTATCCCCTACTAATAGAAGCTGAATGATTATAGGAGCTGTTACCAGTTTGGACTGGAAGTGACATCATCAGAAGCTCCTCAAAGTGTGTGCATGCTTTGCGTGCATGCTTTGCTTGCATGCCTGCAAGAAGAACAACTGCACACCTGACCGTCACCTCCCTGTCCTGGTATATAAGCAAGAAAGCTATAAATTGTGGTTCGTACATAGTGAGAAACCATGATTTTTCATTACACCTAAACGCCACCTTGATAAAAATATCTTTAGCTACAATGGCCTGTTTATGGAAACGCTTGTCCATGACTTAAAAAAACCAAATACATTAATCACTTAGAAATTTATTCCATATGTTTTTAGAAAAAAATGTATTAAAATTTTATATACAGTTTCTCTATAGATCTCCTAAAGGTGGCTCACAAGGTAAAAAAGAAATACAATACCAATAGTAAAACCAACTATGAAAGATAAAAGCAAGCAATATTATATGAATGGTAGTCATCATTAGCTGTAAAAGTAAGCCAGATTGAATTGAGGTAACTAGTTCATATCTTGAAAGTCCAGAAAAGGCCTTGGCAACTTGATAAATGACAAATGGTATGGATCTCTTTCACTGTGCAGTTATCCAAGTGATGCATGAAGGCGTTTCATTTTATCATGTTGCCTGGAGAGGTTTCATTCATCAATGTTTCATTTTAAACTTGTGTTTCAGGCCTGTCAGCCATGAGACGGCTCTTACTGGTGATTATCCTGGCTGCTGGTGTGATGTATGTTATACTGCACTGCAATCTATGGAGGACAAACGGCAACTGGTAATTTCAGCATCTTGTTAACTACCTATTAATTTATCACTGCAGATATGGTAAAAGATAAATTTTTTAAGGGCTGCTCTGTTCACCTTCTTTGAAGTCCTGGTGCCAGCTCTTTCTGTTGTTCACTGGGTGTACATTAGAGGGTGATCTGAAAGTTTTTAAATTTGAAGATAGTTTCCCAGTGTTTTAAGGACATACAGCAACCTGTTGTCTATGTACAAATTCTGACACAGACACAGAGAATTGTGTATTTATATCCAGACTTGATTCCTCATCTACATGCATTTGGCCACTAAAACAATATTTTTAAATGTTGTGTTTTAAGGGTATAGTAAAGAATGCATGTATTGCATCAACCTTACTTGGATGCAGGAAGAAATCTAGGGCATTCCCATTAATCAGTTGGCATTTGTTGTAGCACACATAATTTCAGCAAAGTTTTAACAATTCTGATACAGGAATGTGCTTCCATAAGTCAGATCTCCTCCAGGGTTCTTTGTCTTTTTTCCTCCTACACATTTTATAGTTTTGGTCATACAGGATGCCAACCTCCAGGTGGGACTTTGTAATCTCTTCCAATTATAACTCAGGGCCAAGCTACAAGTGACAAATGACACTTGAACGGCAAGTGTATTTCTCCCTGTTCACTTGCCCTCCACTCAGTCCACTTGCCATTCAAGTGTCATTCGTCACTTGTAGCTTGGCCCTGATTTTCATACTACAGAGACTAGTTCCCCCGAAGAAAATGGCTGCTTTGGAAGGTGGACTGTACAGTATTATACCCCACTAAGCTCCTTCCCAAACACTGCTCCCCCAGGCTCGACACCCAAATCTCCAAAATTTCCCAACGCAGAATCGGCAACCCTATCTGAGAATACATGATCCAATCGTTTATGACTCAGCAACAGCAATTATAGCTTTGTGGCAATGAGGCCTTTGCCGTGCTTCCTGAATGAAAGGCCATTTGAAAAGATTGTGAATTAAAATATCCTTGCATTGGCTGTTTGCACACTTGGCAGACAGATCTTCCAACTAGTTGTTCAGACTAAACATGTCAGCCATTCCCACTTGTGATGGAAGCAACTGCTCTTGTACATCCCATGCTAAGATGACCCCCCCCCCCAGTGCGAAATGAACATTAAACTTACTGTTGAGTTTTGTTTTACCCTTAGGAAGAAGGGAGGGCATCTTGACATACCCTGAATTAAGGAGGGGGGCAGTTTGTGCCAGCTATATTCTTCTTATGTTGTTAATTAAGTTTTTCTGTCGTCCTGTTTACAGTATTCACTTGGCATGTGTGCCAGTCAATAGCGTCTCTCTGAGTTTTTGGATAAGTTTATTATGCAGTTTGGGAAAAGACCTGAACTGAGGATCGGGGTGACTCCCTCTTTGCTGCTGGAGACAGGAAGTTTGGAATTAACACCTGCCTCCTTGACTGATGCAAGGGGTGATAGAGGCACAAGTCAAAACCAAAAAAGCAGCTTTGAAAATTTTAACTGAAAAGTCATTTGCCTCTAGAGCAACATAATCTGTTTTGAACAACCCCCGCCTTTCAGAATTTTTCTTTCTCTCTTATTTACTGATAAATATCTTGTTTTATCTTCAAAAAGAGACCAGTAGTACCTTTAAGACTAACCAATTTTATTGTAGCATAAGCTTTCGAGAATCAAGTTCTCTTCGTCAGATGCATGGTACAGAAACTGGTCAAATATTTGACCAGTTTCTGTACTATGCATCTGACTAAGAGAACTTGATTCTCGAAAGCTTATGCTACAATAAAATTGGTTAGTCTTAAAGGTGCTACTGGACTCTTTTTGATTTTGCTACTACAGACTAACACGGCTAATTCCTCTTGTTTTATCTTTGATCTCATTTTATTATGTGGAGATATTTTATATATACATGTACAATTTAACTTTAGAAGTGGCTTGCTTCTTTGTCCCTCCAAGTAGCTGTAGTGGAAACGACAAAGAAAGTTTTGCTTTGCCAGTATTTTCCTGTTTTTATCATATTTTTTCTGACTACTGTTTATGCATATTTAAAACTGGTTCAGACCTGATGCTACTAAATTTATTACTCATTTCACTGATTCAAAGTAGCACGTGAAGCATTCTCCTATTCTGGTACGGATGCAGAGGCCAGGCACATGGACTTTCAGACCATGCAAGTTTGGGTGCTCCTCCTCCCTCCCTTCTCATGCACAGATCTGTCCCTGCTATTATTTTTTTCTTTTTTTTGAGCTGTTGTGCAGCTTTATTCTTTGCAGTGGTATGGTCTTTCTGTCTCAGCCATGGTTAACTCACATTTTCAATTGTGATTAGAAGGGAGTTTCTAAACTTTGAGCTAACTGGTAAGCAAAACCACTGGTTAGCTCCAATATGGGGAGGGCAGTGGAATTTGCCTGCAAGATGGGCGACGGGGAGGACCCTTGGGTTTTCCCAGTCTCTAGACTATAGAGCATTACATTAAAATAAAGGAGTCAGAGTTATATTGTTGACCTTGTTCATCCAATAATTGAAGGGCCCATTTAAGAAAGACTACAATGAAGGAAGCCATTTCAAAAAACAAAGGTTGAAATGCTGTTGTTAATGCCAAACAACAAGAAACCCACACCTGGGAAAGATTAAGTGAATAATATTTCTTAAATGCTCTTAATGCAAATATTTCTCAATTGCTATACTTGATACAAAAATAATGATAAACTCTCATACAATATTTTCAAAAGACTTAACATAATACACCCTTCAAGGTGATATTCAATGTCCCAGTGTCCAGAGGGGTGCACTTTGTAAGCCCCCCAGAGTCTTTAACGATGATTCTCTGTGTTGCAGACAGAAATCCGTCTGGTGTAGCAGACAGAAATCCGTCTGTGTCTCCAATGCAATTAGATTGATATCTTTTTTTGTAGTTGTAGTTTCTTCTTTTTCAGGTTGGTGGAGCAGTGAAGCTGGAAGGGGCCCCAAAGGGGTCCCCCCGCCCTACAAGCTGCCAGCAAAATTAGCTTGTTTTGTGTGATGTCCACTTCCTCAGGGGCCAATCAAACGACCACCACACAAGCAATACTCTATAAATAAACACAAAATTTTCAAAGATACAGTGCTTTCTGTTCTCATTTAAGCTTAAATTTACAGTGAAAATTTCAAAGAACCAAAGACAATCACTCACCAAAGAATCACCGGAGAAACTCTCACATGCATACAATTCAACGCACAATTCTCGAGAGATGTTCTAATATCCGAACATGCACAGGACGTGTAGTACTCCCAACGTACAGAGCCCCTGTATGTTGGCGGTATATAAATTGAAAAAATAAATAAAAATAAAAATATTACATGCACAGCTTATTAAGTACACCATGGAATGAGTTTGGCAGGTGGAAAAATGAGAGATGGATCTTAGTAGGTGTATTACCTACCTCTAACTCATTCCCTTGCCAAACCAGGGGGCACACCTGGCAGTGTCCACATGGGAAATGTCCCACTGGTAAAACACTACCCCCAGCTCCCACCCTCTGTTTTGTATGAACCAGAATATCCTTCAAATTTCTGGTTCGTCTAAATCCTGTTCTGGGGGGTGCTCTGTACCCTGGAACATGGGAGACCCAATGCCAGTGTTTGTTCACTACCCTCTTTATATCATTAGTTAAAGAGGTATATTCCAAAGAATAATGCACTGTGTCAGCACTGTCAGTTTTACTTCTTTGGAACAACTGCCTCCTCAATGTCCCATCCACCTTGTATTTAGCCTCTCTCATGACAGCAGCAGGATAGCCTCTATCCAAAAATGCTCTTTCCATCCTCTTACTCTCCCTCCTATAATCTGTCTGAGAGGATGAATTCCTTTTCAGTCTCAACAACTGCCCATATGTGATATTTTGTGTGAGGTTGCGGGGATGAAAAGATTGAAAGTCCAGATAAGAGTTTCTATTAGTCACCTTTTTAAAGGGTCTGACCCCAATTGTGTCATGGTCCGTGCGGTAAGTTACAATGTCCAAAAAGCTGATACAATTCTTATGATGTTCAGCAGTAAATTTAATATTAGTGTCCAGTTGGTTCATCCAGAGTATGAACGATTCTATCTGTTGTTCACCATGGAACAAAATATATAGGTCATCAATGAATCTCCTGTACGTGATGATCCTATCAAAAAAAGGATTCTCAGATGGTGCCAATATCAGTCTGTGCTCCAAGTGTGGCTTTAACTTGTAAATGGCTGTGATGTATTTAAGGTAATGTTGGGTGTGGTAGAAACACTGACGAGTGCGCTGAATTGTATGCACGTGAGAGTTTCTCCGGTGATTCTTTGTTGAGTGATTGTCTTTGGTTCTTTGAAATTTTCACTGTAAATTTAAGCTTAAATGAGAACAGAAAGCACTGTATCTTTGAAAATTTTGTGTTTATTTATAGAGTATTGCTTGTGTGGTGGTCGTTTGATTGGCCCCTGAGGAAGTGGACATCACATGAAACAAGCTAATTTTGCTGGCAGCTTGTAGGGCCCCTTCCAGCTTCACTGCTCCACCAACCTGAAAAAGAAGAAACTACAACTACAAAAAAAGATATCAATCTAATTGTATTGGAGACACAGACGGATTTCTGTCTGCTACACCAGACGGATTTCTGTCTGCAACACAGAGAATCATCGTTAAAGACTCTGGGGAGCTTACAAGGTGCTCCCCTCTGGACACTGGGACATTGAATATCACCTTGAAGAGTGTATTATGATAAGTCTTTTGAAAATATTGTATGAGAGTTGATCATTATTTTTGTATCAAGTATAGCAATTGAGAAATATTTGCATTAAGTGCATTTAAGAAATATTATTCACTTAATCTTTCCCTGGTGTGGGTTTCTTGTTGTTTGGCATTTACTTGTGGGGAAAGCCTCTTTACTTTTAGACCTGTTGTTAAGGCAAATTTTTTATTTTAGAAATATTTCTTAAGCTTAAGGTTGAAAGTTGTCTGAGTTCCCCAAAATGTTTTCTGTTTTAACACAGATTCCAGTTCTATAATAGAAGTCTGTTGGAGATGGGAGGCAGATGTATTGTAAAAACACTGAAATAAACACCAGACCTGAAATAAGTTGAGCTGTTTTGAATTTGTTCTGGATATTTATTATTAATTTCAAAAAATTATTTGTTATTTTTATTTATTTACCACGTTTCTTAAATCAAGGCAGATGATATAATCCTAATAAGAGAACAACCTCATGCTAGCCTGGAAGATGGCTAGCTGATTTGGCTTGACATAGCTGATTTGGCCACCTGGATCCATGCTATGGTAACATCAAGACTTGACCAGTATAATGCATTATACATAGGTCTCCTGTCTAAGTTAACTAGGAGACTCCAGTTGGTGCAAAACATTGCGGCTCATCTGTTATCAGGAGCAAGTAGAGCATGAATATCACTCTCATCCTGCAGTCTCTCTGTTGGCTACCTATCAGTTACTGTGCCCAGTTCAAGGATTGGCTATCACATACAAAGCTCTTCACAGCCTTTGTCCAGCATGGCTCCTTATGCTGGACCTTGGTCCTTATGCTGGACCAAGGAGCCAGGCGGTCCCAGCATGGGACCGCCTGGCTCCTTATGTTCCTCTATGGTAGCTTCACTCATCTGAACAGGGTCTCCTGCAAGTGCCATCCTGCACATGGGCAAAATCAACAGCTGCCCATACATGTGCATTCTCTGTGGTGACTTCTGCCCTATGGAACAGCCTGCCTGAGGAGGTCAGGAGAGCCCCCACTCTCCTGGTTTTCTGCAAATGATGCAAAACTCAATTATTCCAAAGGGCTTTTTACTCAGATAGGAGGGCTGTGTTGTAGGAAGGTTTTCTCAAAGAGATGCTTCTTTAATGAGTTAGGGACCATAGACTTTACCACTATCTTGCCTTATGTACAATCTGTTGCTATAAGTATGTGCTCCTATGTACTACCTGGGTAGTTAAGTGTTGTCTAATGTCAGTCCTAGAACAGCTTATGCTCTGTTTCTTCTTCAACTCTGTACCGGATTTTTGCTAATGTTATGTCTTTGTAAACTTGCATTTATTTATCCTATAGCATTGTTTATTGAAATATCCTTGATATTGACTGTACTGATCTCACATTATGTAATCTGCCTTGAGTCTCAGAGAGAAAGGTGGACACATCCATAACTTTCTGATGTTTCACCCTGAAGTTTCCTAGGTCAGATTTTATCTTCATCCTACTTGGCCTGTTTACCAACAGTTGAGAATGGTCCTTAGGACTGATTACTCTTTTAACTTTTGGTACAGATGTATCTGCCTAACTTTTTATGTATCTGGCAAAGTGAGCTCTGACTCATGAAGCTCAGGCTGGCATATATTTTGTTAATCTTTAAGGTGCCACTGGACAACTATCTTATTTTGTCCATGGTAAGAAAATGATTAGAACATTTATTTTAGATTATATGGAGTGTTTGATATTGCTTAACAATTCATATGAAAGCAAAAAAAAATCTAACTATTGTAAATAGTAGGTCATAATCAAATGTTATATAGTACTACATTTTTCTTGTATAAAGTCATTAGTACAAATTCATTTTGTATGGTATATAATGAATGAAACGAATAATATTATTTGTTCTGTAAATGGATATGCAGCGGAAGCATCTGTCTATTGTAAACATACATGTGGTAATTGTATGCCATGCGCATAGTTTTCTGGCAGGTTTTGCTGACTTCTAAAATTCACTTAGCCCTGCCTAATTGTGTAAAATATGTTTCTCTCTTTTTTCCCCTTAGGTTACCTCCTTTAGATATAGAAAGAAAGGAGGAACTAATAAATTGTGCTTTCAAATCCAATATTTCAACCTTATTAAAGTAAGTAGGAAGGAATACTAATGAAAGATGCTGAAAATGGTTATTAATACATATTCACTATATACCCATCTTACTATAACAGTAGCTCTGAGCATAGATGTTAAAGAATCATAATGGATTTAAAAAAAAATTGATTTATTACATTTCTATGCTACCCAATAGCCAGGTACTTTGATTGGCTATCAATACAGAATTAAACATAAAATCATAATATATAAAAGCATTAAAATGTGAAAGCCAACATCCAAAGAGCTCCATCTGTAGACTGTATCTGTCCTGCACCCCTCTCTTCTGCAGCCCCTCTTCCACTCAGTGTGCAAGCTGCAGCTTGTGTGGGAGGTGACAGACCCTCTCTTGCACAAGTGGAAGCATCTTCTGCTCACCCAAGATGCCCTGGAATACAACTCATGCATTCTCCAAATTATAAATTCCACCAATTTAAAGTAAAAGACCTCTGAAATGAAACTATTTTAACTGACAATTTTGTCAAGAAGAATGACACCTGATCTAGAGCCATGACATATGAGAGGTGATGTTCCTTCAGATAAAAAGGGCTTTAAAGGTTTAAATCAGCATGTTGAAGTAAGCCAGGGAATCAGCTGATTCCTGGTGTATGTGACATGGCCCCCATAGTCCACTCCCGTTAAAATTCTGGACACAGTATTTTTGGTCAGTTGTAGTTAAAATACTGTTTTCAAGGACAGCTCCAAATAAAACATATAACAGTAGTGTTTTGCGGAGGTTACAAATGCACAGCTTACAGAGGCAAGGCAAATATGGATAGGAGTAGGTACAAGAAATAAGTACATGGAAATGCCAAATATGTTGTATTTTCATGACTTGCTTCATCAACACAACTATCACTGGTTCAGATACACTAATACAGATTGACAAGTTCAGTTCAGGCAGAGGATGTCTGAATACAATCTTTGTCACAACAGGAACAAGTATGGTTCTTTCATGAGGCATTGCAATCACAAAAAACATGAATATTAGCACAAATGAAAGGCTCATTTAGACTTCCAGTTTAGCTATAGTTAAATCAAAATCTGCACAAATGTAGCTTGTGCGGAAACTGCTCAGATGACTCAGTCTTTCCTTTCCTTTATTATGTGGCATGTGATGAAGAAATGATGGCTTAAGGCCAGCTCTGAGCACCAATAACATGTAAATGCAAGTGCACAGGTTAACTGGAGTTAGTTGTACTTCCCCTAACCAGGATCCTTGTAGGTGGGTGGGTGGGAATAAACTAATTTTGGTGAAGTCCCACACCCATCACAGATAAACACATTAATCTTAAACTGCCATCCCTTCATCACACTCCATGTGAGAAGGGAAGGGGAAGGAGCTGGAGATTCATGTGAGACTAGCACAGGCTACACTCATGCGTTATTTTATTTTAGTCATAATTAAATTGAATGTCAAAAGCAGCCTAAATTTTGATACTATCTGTAAGATGCTAAGCAGCTTATAGTTAGTATTTGCATAACCAAACCTTTAGAGGCATCTTACAATTGCAATTTTCAGCCATTTTCCCAAGGGGTAGTTGTCTTATTTTTGTTTTTGCATATCCAGCATTAGAACGGAAAGATTACGTAGGGCAGATTGCTTGTTTGGAAATGGTTTGCGTCTGGCTTCTATTCTACATTAGCTGATTTGGCAAGGGCCACTCTAGGAATTTTTAGCATTGCTTGTGAAAAGACACCAGTCAATCTCGGGGGCAAAGTTTAGCACTTTCTATCAGCTGGATAGGAGGACCCTCCTTGGCAGAACCTACTTACACAGTGAACTTGAAGACCAAGGAACCAGAAGTGAAACTAGTTTAGAAGGAAGTGCCCCCTCATCCCAGTTACAAATATATGGGCTCTGGTTATTGAATGGTTGCAACGCATTTTGGGCATGTCCCAAAGCCTGGGAAGCCCTAGCTCTAATTAAGCCAATGGAGTTGTGCTCCCTGGTGAAGTACACATGCACCTTTTTGCTGGTTTAAAGAAGTAAAATGAAAGCCTGATTTATTTCATCATTTTCTTCAAGGACTGCAGATGCTCACCATGCTCTTCAGGGACTGCAGATGAGATGGAATGTGTGTGTGTTTCAGTGGATAAAATTAAATAAGCTTCATGTGCTGATGAGCACCATTGTTTTGGCTGTCATTAAGCTCTGATCTTCAGTCAGAAAAGGAGGAGGGAAATTAAGTGTGCAAACTTAAAAGAAACAGTTCCAACTACAGCTTTAAATCTTTCTGAGTTTTACATTTACCTTTATATAGCAGCAATGAAAACCCTCCTTCTTGCTATTTTTAATTAAATACTTTTGTAGTAATCAAGAACTTGAGCTGCTGAGTGCATGCAAAGAGGCCAAAGGAAGCTTTGCCTTGTTAGTGTCATGTTTAAATCAAGCTGCAGTCTTTCTTGATAGCACACAGTTGCTCTGAGATGATACAGAAGGATCCCTGCATCTTTTGGGAAACAGTCCATTCTTTGAAGGCAAGAGGGTCTTAGTCTAAGCAAAAAGAGGGTTTTCAAGTCAAATAAGGCAAATGTTTTATGGTCAGTGTGCAGAGAAACAAGTTTATATGTTGAAAATTCCTTACAGATTTTAACTATTCAGTAAGTTTTTGTTTTTAATTTAATAAATTTTGGCAACTTATACTTTAGTTCCTTAGCACAATTAGTAATATCTATTTTAACCTGCAGCACTGCTAATTTAAGTTGTGTTCCTTCCTATGGGCTATTCTTATTTTTCACTTCCCGTGTAATGAAACCAACGCATGCTGATATCCATTTAAGCAATGTGATAGGTAACCAACTGATATAACTGTGCATGTCATATGAATGTTTGGTAAAAATAGTTACTAGCTTTATTTTCCTCTTTCTTCTGTAAGTGTAAATAAACTATATCCCTTCCTGTGCACTGAAAATTTTCTGGAAGAATCAAAGTTCCATGGAAGCGTTAGGACTGAACTACCTTATGGAGTAAAGAAAGCAGGTTAGTAATTGTTATGTGCAACATTATGTATAAAGTTATGCTTCATTTCTGTTAAGGTATGCAGGGTTTTTGAAAGTGTTAGAAATGAACATGGTACAAAACTAAACAGATGTTTAGGAGGTAAATAAGAAGGTACAGAATCTGATTCTGCACTTCCTACATGGTGTTTGAAGCTGGCCTTATCTTGTATCTAATTCCCATGTGTGGTCCCACCATGTAAATTTACTATATTTATTTATTTTAGAAAATTTATATGTCATGTCTTGAGTCCAGAGACATGTTTGAGACAGCACACAAAGTAAAACAATAAATCATAAAACAACATAAAATCACACCATAAAAAGCCAGAAGCATAAAATAGCATAGAATCATAGAGTGGGAAGGGGCCATACAGACCATCTAGTCCAACCCCCAACATGATACTGCTTAAAATGATATTCAGAAAAACATTCTTCAGACTACAGCTTTTAAAAGATGGTACCCCTCATTTAAAAGCCTAAGTAAAAAAAGAAATGTTTGGGATCTGGTTAGGGCTGCCAGACCCCCGGTGGGGGCGGGGGATCCCCTGCCCCCTCCTACCCCCGCCCCTACCTACCTGGCCTGCGGGGGGCACACCTTCAGTGCACGCCCCCTGCAGTGCTGCGCCCCCCCCCCCGCGCACAGCAGCAGCCAGGATCAGGCCTGTTTTGGCCTGGATCAGGGCCCCTGTGGAGCGCGGACCCAATCCACGCCAAAACGGGCCCAATCCACGCCAAAACGGGCATGGATCGGGCCTGTTGTGGGCCCCTGCAGAGCGCAGGAATGCTCCCATGCTCCACAGGGGCCTTAAACGGGCCCGATCCGTGCCAAAACGGACCCGATCCGTGCTAAAATAGGCGCGGATTGGGCCCGTTTTGGCATGGATTGGGCCCGCTGTGGGCCCCTGCAGAGCGCAGGAACGCTCCTGCACTCCGCAGGGGCCCACAACGGGCCAGATCCGCGCCCAAACGGGCTGTGTGGTGACGTCAGTAAGTGACGTCATCGCGCGTGTGGAGCACACATGCACCCCCTCCCCCCCAGGTAAGAGCCAGGCCCCAATCTCCCGCTGGGAGATCGAGGGGGGCCTGGCAACCCTAGATCTGGTACATAAAGGAGGGAGGACATCCCAGAGCCAAGGTGCTAGTATTGAGAAAGACCTGTATCTGGTTGCCATCTGCCTCGCCTCTGCAGGTGAGGAAACAGAGAACAGGATTTTAGAAGATAATAAAAACATCTGTAGGACTGGGTCACCAGAGCAAGGGATCACCTGGATTTGCAGAAAAGCCTGTTTACTTAAAAAAGAGGAGGATTAAAAAAAGAAATAGTTTAAAAGTGCTGTAAGAATATCTTGCAAGATCTCAGCAGCCATTTTATAGCTCTTGGCAACACTAGACAACATTGTTGGTATTGTCTGTGAGTGCCTAGGCAAGCTAAAATTACTACCAAGAGATCTCAAGACTGCTTCATGAGATTTTAACCAAAATTTGAAACTGAAGGAGGTGAATTGCAAGTGAGCACCTGGGATAGGCAGGAAGATGGGGGAGGCCAAAGAGTGAATTAATGTGGGGGCAATGGAGGAAGGGAAAATAGAGCAGAAGAGGACCTAGATCAGGCAAAAGGTGGGAAAGTCCACTTGTTTTTATATAATGAAGATATTACATAATTTATTTGACAGTCATCATCAGTTTTTATGAGTCTGTTGCCTGAACATTATGATCCTTTACATTTTTGGGGAGACAGTTGGGCTGTAACAGGTGAAGCTTGTGAGGAGAGTAGTGCAGAATTAGCTCCAAATACAGAGCGGAGGTTCAGCTACCTTAGATGCGTCCAAAATTATAACTTGCGTCTCAATCCTCCTTCTAGGCATTTCCATCAATTAACATGGAGCAACGGGAGGTTCTATAATCTTGCATTCTTCCCAGTGTTCAAATGATTGTTACCAGACTGTGAGTTATCAAGGGGTTGTTTCTGTGCAATGTGCTGGACTCAAGTGCAAAAGTCATGAGACTTTCCTGTTAGCTGTGACCAAGGAAGAAAAATCCTAACCCTCATTTCTGAATGTCTTTCAACCAAATTTTAAAAAGTTTTTGTTGTATATATTACAGAAAGGTATTTTCAACTGGCGCTTTCAAGACTGCAGAACTGTGAGCTGTTCAGTGAAGATGATGGGTAAGGTGGTTTGTGTTGTTTATCCATATCTACTCAGTGAACGGTATGTGGCATTCACTGTTTTACCAGAGATTAATGTCCTGATAAAATACAGCAGTCATGATACTGAATAGCATATACTTGAGCTGAATTCCACATGCAAATTGATACTGACTTTACTAGTTAGTTTTATGCGGAAGAATTAGTTTGGTAAGGCAATTCATGATTGCAAGCTTTGAAAATAGAAGTTGAATGTCTCTGCTGTCTATTCACCTACAGTATGACTTCACTGTAAAAAATGGTTCAATTTCTAATATAGACAAGGTTAAGTTGTGTTAAAATTCTAGTATTTTCTAGAGGAAAATATTTATATACCCAGATTCCACTGGTGAAGCAGGAAGAAAAACTGTTCTGAAGTGACGTGAAGGGGTTGGACACTGCAAATGCCATCACAGCATCGTTTTGCAGCTGATACAGAATGGATATGAAGAAGGCAGTGCCTTTGTGTGTACATTGTGGCTCAAATAGTTGCATTCTGCATACCAAACATTATTATTTAACTTTAAGAAGCTGTCGTGTAGTAGTTGCTGTTGTCTGCTTTTGCAATTTACAGTGCGACCCAGATAAATAACACTTGTTTCTAATCACAATCCAACATGTGAACACTGTGCTTCAACCACACACATGCATGTTACATCTTGTATGTTTATTTTATTTATTTTATTTATTTATTTTTTCAATTTATATACCGCCCATCCCCAGGGGCTCTGGGCAGTGAACAGTTAAAATCAATAAAAACAAAAAACTAAAATCAATATACAAATAATAAAACAAATTAACAAGGTGCAGTGGTGGGCAAATGAAACATTAAGGGAGATTTAAACAGAAATGGTTTGTGCAAAAGGCACATTGTTTATTTGTCTCTTTTTCTAAAAGAATAGTGCACTCTGAATTATTCCTTTGCTTATAATACAGTCCTGGCTTTCCAAATACAGAAATCAGAAGTGCTAAAGGAACTTCAAGAGCTTGATTTATCCCACCAATAGGTGCCTTTGGGGAGCTGCTAGATTGAGGGAGGAATATGTGGCAGAAGAACAAGAGGAAGCGGTCTTCTCTGCAGGGGTTGGGGAAGGTTAAGAATATGTAGATGAGTGTTTAAAACTTGGATAGAATCAGGGATGATAAGGTTGAGTTATCTGGTTCATTAGCATCTCAAGGGAGAAATGGCTTAATTTGCACAGGGACCTGGATACCTATTTAAGAGAAAACATATTAAAGATAATGTACAGATAGTATTTAATACTGGATAAAATTGCAAAATTGAAAAAGTCCCACCTAAAGGGTGCTAAAATAGTAAAGAGTCCATCTTTACATCTTCGTCATCTGACGAAGAGAACTGTGGTTCTCAAAAGCTTAAGCTACAGTAAAGTTGGTTAGTCTTAAAGGTGCTACTGGACTCTTTACTATTCTGCTACTACAGACTAACACGGCTAACTCCTCTGGATCTAAAGGGTGCTGGAGATGTAATAGTAAAGTGGGTTCTTTCTCTACATTGGACAAACAGGTCAGTCCCTACACAAAAGAATAAATGGACATAAATCTGACATCAGAAATCACAACACATAAACAAGTGCGTGAACTTTTTAATCTTTCTGGAAATTCCATCACTGACCGAAAAGCAGCTATCCTCAAACAGAGAAACTTCAAGGGAAGTTTACAACATGAGATTGCTGAAATGGAGTCCATTCAGAACAGAGGTCTCCCTATTCCACCCCAGGCTGGGGTGTGCCATTATACATTTACATCCTGGTATCTTCCTTTGCTACACACCTTCCCTCTAATCAAACTGCTTTGTATTTTTACATCCTCATGCCCTCCCTTGTAACACGCCACCCGTCTTTTAGCTGAGATACAAAGACTTAGGGATCTTCATTCATACTCATGTTGGAAGAAGGGAGCTCTGACTCTTGAAAGCTTACACCCTGAAAAATTTGTTGATCTCTAAGGTGCCACTGGGCTCAGATCCCAGGTTCTTTCTTTCATATATGGTAGCAGTATTCTGTATCAAAGGCATACTGGTAGAAAGTGTTCAAAAACCTAGAGGATATTCCAAAGCAAGAACTACCATGTGACTACCCTTCTGGGGCTTCTTCCTAGGTAGCTAAAACCAGGAATTAGAAATGTAGGTAAGACCTTATTGGTAGCAGCCCAAACAATTTTGTCACAGTATTGGAAAAATGACACACTTCCAAGGCAAATCGTCTGGGTTCATAAAGCCTGGATTATTATGTCAATGAACAAGATAGCGGCAATTAGAAAGATCTGCTCAACAAAATTTTATTAATACTTGGCAGCTGTTTATTATGTATTGGAGCTGTGGGAGAGTGCTTAAGAGGAAATTCTGAAGTGTGTATGAAGGTGCCCTTGATTATGCCACATGGGCATGCGTGTGTGGGTAAAGTTTATATACTTGGGGTTAGCTTTTATTTGTAGGTATGATGATTCTACTCAGTTCTTATTGGTTGGTTTGATGATGGCTTCTTTATGGTAAAAATATAAATGCATATGAATTCATAGGATAAGGGGGAATAAATGGAGTGGCATGTAGGGGAAAGTGTATGAGAACTCTTTAGCACTGTATGTGCATTCTGCAGACTCCAGTGAATGCTAGGCACACCTGTACCTGCAGATACAGATAGGGGGTAGCAACTATAGATCAGTACATCATAATCCTGCCTTTCTTTCCAAGAAGTTCAGAGCAGTGTTACACCACTCCCTTAACCATTTTATCCTCCTAACAGATTTGTGAAGTGAATTAGTCTGTGAGCATTTGGCTGTCCTAAGGCCACCTAGTAAGCTTGATGGCAGAATGGGAATTTGAACCCAAAGCTCACAGTTTAGAGGCTGACAGTCTAATCCCTGCTCCCATTGTATACCATTATAATTAGCCCCTTTCTGGCTCACCTTGGTATGCATGTATTAGACGTTATGCCCTGTGGATGCAGCACTTACTGCCACCGCCTAGATTTTAAGGCCAGCCAATAATTCTCCTGGTTTTAGTCTGTTTACATGGGTTGAGATTGAGGTGAGGAGCCTATCTCCCCCTTTCTCCCTTATTTTACTTTTACAGGAAGTAAAAGTTTCTTGCTATCTAAAATTTTCAAGACTTCTGCTGACATTTTCCACGAGAGATGTCTCATATTTCAAGGGACTCTGAAAAGCAAGGAGCTTCCCTTGGGCCATTCAGAAAGTGAAAGCTCAACCAGGAGCTCGTTCAGTCTTCTTACCAGGATCTAGCTGCTGAACTGTTTCCTCAGAAACTTGCAGTTCTTTGCATGTAGTACCCTTTAATGCAGACGCTGAAGGGAGTGAATGGTTTTGAGACCAAAATTCTTCCCCTTCCCAATCTGGGATGCTCACATACTTTGGTCATCTCAGTATAATAGTTTATAGTTCAACTGAAAACTCTCACAGGATTTGGCTTGTTACTTCACCAAAACATAGGGCTGTATCAATAACATACCCTATCACAACAGTTCGTGTGGGATTCCAGTTTAGAAAATATTCTAAACTCACTTATTATGATAAGTTTTAATTATACTTAAATTACCTAGCATTAAAGAGCACAGCCTCAGAGTTGCAGTCCTAAACATAGTTACAGTCTTCTGTTGAAGGCAATGGTGTTAGAAGGATGTAACTCGATTTAGGATGGCTCTGCCAGTATCTTAAGTTTGTTGACGCACTGGACTTAATTTTACATATATAGTGAACACTGAAGCTGCAAAGGCTTAGGTCAGAACCAATGAAAGACAGACCATCTGTTGTATAAACAGTTGCATTAATAGTGAATGAGAAGGAGTCGTGATAGTCCAAGGCAAATGCCATTGCGAAAAATTAATGGGCAATAAAATTCAGTTTTGTTTCTAGCAGTCTGCTGTCTTATTCCACCTGTCTTTTAGCCTCTCTACTTTAAAGTTAGGCCCTATAAGTTATATTTCAGAAGCACTTTCCATAGGTACCTGTCCGAAATTCAGCCCCTGGATCCATTCCAGTGGAGCTTGGTTACTTACTCGTCCACTTACTTACTTACTAGTCCACCTTTTCTTTTTCTTTGATCTGAGGGTAGGGACAGAAGCAAGGGGACAGTTCCCCCACATGTTTGTTTCCCATTTTACCTCATTTTATTCCAGGGGACATTGTGATCAGTATTCTTCCTTTAACCAAGTGCCCACTGCATCCTCAGGCTTTGCTGTGGCTGTGCCACAGACTTGCTGCTAATTCCATCTATGTTTTCAGCCGGGTTCCCTGACACAGTTCTCAGCTGCTTTCACTGCAGTTTTGGAAAGATGCACAGAGGCAGACTTTCCCCACTGAACAGGATCCATTTCATTCATCGTGGCTGAACCTGGAATAAACTGGCTCAGGGACTGTTCGGGCAATGACAGTTTGACAGGATCAGATTAGAACCTAGGTCATGCTTGGAATCAATGAAAGGAAAATCTGTTACATGACAAGTATCATGTTTCCATCTGCAAATCTTTTATTTTAAAAGCCTAGCTTCTACCTTTGTTCAATTGCTTGGCTTCCATATATAAACATATGAAGCTGCCTTATACTGAGTCAGACTCCGGGTCATTGTATAGTCTTAAACCCAGAACGGTCATCTTGCAAAGCATATGCTCAGATTTGGCCTCGGTTCTTCAGCATATCCGTTAGGGCAAACCACCTATCTTAGGTAAAGTGTTAAATTGAGGAGCTATGTTAACTGGTTCTCTTGATTTGCTTGTTCCACATTCATCAGTGCTTGTCTACAAACTGTTTTTTAATTCTATTGATTAAGATATCCAAAACAAGTAAAAATAAATGTTTAAATCACATAAACTATCCATCCAGTACAAAAGGTATACAGTGTGGTTGTGATGTTTATATTTGCTTCTGGAATCATAACTTGGGGAGTAAATACTATAATGAATACATGAAGGAGTCGTATACATGAACGCGTGTCTAGACCTATCTTTTTATATAGAAGGTGTGATTTTTTTTAAAAAAAAAAGAGCAACAGCTACTCCCCATCCAGAAAGCAGTTAGAAGATGACTGACAAACAGACCCCTACCAGGAGCATACGGAATCTGTCTGGGCTAGCTAAGTTAAGGCTCACTGTATTGCCTGAATATTTTGGAGTGACCAAAGGATGAGAGACAACAGGATTAGTTCATAACTTAATTTTTTAAACTGTGTGGCCACATCTCTGCAGTGAAGCAGTTTGAAACCAGTTTATAAAACACAATTTTCTAACTCAGTTCACAATGAAGCTTGAACTACAAGGGTTTTATTTACCGACCACTTTTTTTGAAAGCTTCAGAAGCAAGTTCAGGAACTGCAACTGGATGCAGAATATCTGCGGGAAGGGTTTGTGTAATGTGTAATTTGGCCACAAAATGAACTCTTGACAAGAAAAGTTCTTCTTAATTCCTTTAAAACACAGCCTGTATCAGTAGTCTTATTTCCAACAACAGACTGGTTATTGTCTCCATTCTTTAAACAGGAATTTCATCTCTTGTTGTCAGCATATCTGTTTCATATGTTCATGTTAGCAATGGTGTTAATGTATTTTATTTTTTCCCCAAGGGAATATACTTCTATACTCAACACTTCAATAAATACAGATGTTCTTGTTTCAACAGTTCATTTTGCAAAAAATGTGTGGTTGTTGGCAATGGAGGTGTCCTTCGAAACAGGAGTCTAGGAGAGACAATTGATTCCTATGATGTGGTAATCAGGTAAACTATTTCTCATTTTATAGCAACTTTTAATACTGGAACCACTAATGTAGGTTACCATTCTATTATTGGTGGGGTTGAGGCTAGAGAGTATGCAGGTTGCCAAAGGTGAGTAAGCTCATGGCTCTCCAGAGGTGAATGGGGACTTAACTATTATGGTATACCAGCTCTTAAAATGTGCTTTTGTTCTAATCTAATTGGTTGAGCTGAACATATGGCTAAATCTTGAAACTTGCTATCTTTAGCTTCTCTGTCAAGTGGGTTACTACTACAAGTCATCCCTTTTGCATGAATAGTTGAAGTTTTCTATCTGCTGGAGAAATGTCCTGGGTGCTGACATTAAAAAAGAGTGACCAGTTTCTCTTTGGGTGAAATTATATTATATTGCCTTTTATTATATGCAAAATTACTCAGATAGTGTTTGGAAATGAAAAAAGGTGACCGGCAAACTTCTGCGTGATACTCTCCACTGCTGTAGCATCTGATGGGCAGGTGTCTATGGAAGGAGGAGGAAACATGAGGGCAGAGCAGGGTGTGGGGAGGTGGAAAGAGCAGAACAGCATAGGCAACAGCAATGTGAGGCAATATCATAGAGGCATAAAACTATGGAGGAGCTCAGAGCTGGCTCCCACAACAGCAGACTAACATGGTTGAGCCTAACTACAGCATATGCTGCCTACAAGTTCACACAAGACAGAATATGGGATAAAGAAGGCGCAGCAGGCCTTAGAATGTTTGTGGATTTTCAAAAGAATAGTAATTTTTTAAGTTAAGAAGAATAGAGATCTAGGACTGCAGCTTTACAGATTGTGATATTTCAGTATTTCCAGTTAAGACATGGAATCCAATCTCTTTTGGAAAAGGATGATGTGTTTAATCCATTGAATAACTTTGAAAAAATCCTAACTGGGCATGTGCAGGTGAAAGGTTTATTAGCAAGGATCTATGAATTACTTTAAGAGAAAGTTGTAATACTATGGAAATGTAAAGGGATTTATGTTTGATAATTTCAAAAATAGATTGAGAAAGGAGGATCCCTAAGATATCTATGAACGTTGGGATAAGAGAGAATTTTATTTATTTATTTATTTACGTCATTTATAGTCCGCCATTCTCACTGAGACTCAAGGCAGATTACACAGTATGAGATTAATACAATCAGTATCAAGTAAGTACATTTCAATACAATACCATAAGGTAAACATATACAAGTTTAAAGACATAGCCTTAGCAATGATCCAAGACATAGAAGAGATCCTGAAGCAAAACATAATCAATTCTAGGACTAACATTAGACAGCATGGAGTGATGGTTGTACATATTTAAAGCAGCAGATAATATATGAGGCAAAAATGGTGATGAAGTCTATGATCTCCAACTTGTTAGTGAAGCACCTGAGACCCCATCCCTCTTATAGGTTGTATATGACCCCAGTTAGACTACTAATAATAAATGTAGGAAATGGAGAGAAGAGTTGGGGACATTTTTTCATGTATGGTGATCCTGTTTGAGAGTACAGGGTTTTTGAAAGATGGTACATAGAGAATTAGAAGTAATTTTTGACATGTTCCCTTAATCATAATCCAAAAATGTATTTGCTACAAGATATGCCAAATGACCTGGATTTGCGGCAGAAGAAACTTTCGATACAATCGATAATTGCAGCTACACTATCTTTGGTGCAAACCTGAAAGTTACAAATTATACTATCATTGGAACAGTGGTTAAACAGAGGGTGACTTATGTAAACCATGAATAAAATCTCAGTATGCAGGAATTTCTGGTTTAAAAAAATCCAAGATTTATTTCAGAATACAGAGATACATGGTCTTTATTTCTTATTTATTGAAACAGTCATAAGAGGAATGATAAAGTTCATCAAGAATGATTGGGTATGGTTTAGTGATAAGGATGCATGATTTAAGATTGGTGTGATGCGGCCTATTGCCTATGTAAGCAGTACTGGATGTATTTGAAGTGTTTGTTGTTAACGTTTTATTTTTAAATTTATAATAATTTTTTTAAAAAAGAAGGTAGTGCAGCTATTTTGGATATGCCAGTAAGTGGGATAGAAGTACAAGCAATTGACCTGCGTTTCTCATGCTTCTCTATAACATGGGAAAGTAAACTTGTGCATTTGTTTTGTCCTACCCTGGGGACATACATAAACTCCCAATTTGCTTATCTCCCTGTACTTTCTGTCCTATGACCTTTATCACCCTGGTCAGTAAGGCTTAACCAGTAAAAAAACACAAGCTCACAAGTGTAACTGAAACAAATTACCCTGGTTTATTACAGTGTAGAATCACAGTGTAGAAAGTAGATGAATAAAATGGTGATGCAAATAAGAGCCATATATAAAAACATAATACATGAATATGTGGATAGTGGCAAAATTTTGTCTCTGTCTCTACAGCATTCCGCCCTCCAGCCCACCTAGTCAAAAGCTATGCAAAGCCCTTTAAATGACACTGAGTTCCAAATGCCACCTACCTGTTTCAGGTCCTGTAATTTTCAGTCCAATAGCCTGGGAATCTACCATGTTACCAGTGGAAAGTGAACAAGGATTTAAAACAAAAGTAAAAACTGGACAACGAAGAAACCAGAGAGAAATTGAAATTAAATTACAAAGAAGAAAAGGGAGAGAGGCAGAAAATACACATTAAAAGGCCCTCCCCCCCCCCAAGGTGAAAGGAATTCTTGTTACAAAGCCGATTGTTGAGGAAGAGGAAGCTAACTGGCTTGGTCCTCCAGCCTTTATACCACTTATCTTTGATCAAGGCAGCATACCACAGATGCAATAACTGTATTTTTGCAGAGCTTCACCTATAGTTTAAACTAGCTGTTTTCTGCAGGAGACAATTTGTTCCGGATATTGTCAGCATTCTGTCTTTGACCCCACACATGAACTTTCCCCTACTTTCATTATGAGTAGACCTCTGTCTGAGGGGGAGGCATGTTTTCTTCCCCTCCTCTCCCCTTCTGATTTGGCCTTTCTGAGGTCAACAGTCAAGCTGATTCTTTTTGTTCATAGTTTAACTAGTAATAAGCTGAAACTTGAGCCTTTCTTCAGGTGGTAATAGTAGGACTTCTTCAGGGTTTTATAGGGCAGCATTAGCAATCATGGCTATGCTGAAAGCATAATTAAAGATCTGTTTCCACCACTCTTGCTAGGCATCTCTCAGATCACAGTGAACTTCCTCAGTACTCTGCCCACCCTCCCTTTAATTATGCTATGTGTAGCTGTGCATCATCTGCCTGTCATATTCATCCAAGCAGTGGCTTCAGTTCAGCAAACCTTACAAAGCTTTAATCTCTATTCTGTTCTTGTTGAGAGGAACAAAGGAGTTAAAATAGGAAGAGAATGGAGTACACATCCGTTTTCTGGGGCCTGTTTGTTTAAGTGGATAATATCAGACTGAAAGCTCGCTTCACTGTTGTGAGTGTCCTTTAATGTAGTATAAAAGAATCCATTTCTTTTGTTTTTGAGGAAAAAAAGGATTGCCTCATGTAATTTTTGCAGAACGTGTTCTTTCTTGTAAAGAATGTTCTCTTGTACTTAAAGCATGTATGAACAGTACCAAAGTAGGAGATATTTCTTAATAATCTCTTCAGAAGTCCCTTCTATGTGCATCATCAGTCTTTTTAATACAGTGGAGGATGGAATCAGAATTAAAGCATATAACTTTTGTTTTGTTAAATGTAAGTAACTTATGTAAATATTACTTGTCAGTAACACTAGGGCAAATTCTGACCTGGCTGATTATTGTTATGCCTGTAAGTTACTGTAGAGGCATATACATACAGTTTGTTATATTGAACTGTATTGCAGCAAAATGGGATTTATATAACCAGCTTCTTCTTCTTCTTTTTAAATCTTTGTTCCAACAGAATGAATAATGGCCCTGTTATTGGCTATGAAGATGATGTTGGAAGGAGGACAACGTTCCGGCTTTTTTATCCGGAGTCTGTTTTTTCAGATCCAGTTCATTATGATCCTAATACAACTGCAGTCCTGGTTGTCTTCAAACCTCAAGACTTAAAGTGGCTTTGGGACCTATTAAGTGGCCAACGTTTAATTGTGAGCCAGTTTCATTTGTTTTGCTTTTGTTCACCATTTCACCGTACTCTGCACCAACTTCTTAGCCCCAATTAGGGGTATGGAATATAATGGAAGAGACAGGAACATGCTGGTATATAAGACTAACCTTCCAGGTGTACATGAGTATATGCATTGGTGGAGATGGTGAGAAAACAGCTGTGGGGTAATGGTTCTTATGAACAAAAAATAAAAGAAGAAATTTAGCGTGTTATTCCACAGTGTAAGATGCCTTGCATTGATTTTTCCCTTCCTTATGATTAGCATAGAGTAAATGATACAAAACAACTAAATAGATGCACGCTTGCTCAGTTACAGAGGCCATTCAGATTTCTTGGCATAAGAATTTTTATTTTAAGCACACTGTGTAAGGAAAATACCCTACACCATATCTTAATTTTATATTTTTAGAATTAACATGAGATAAGAAGAACATTTGATTTATATAACACCCTTCAGGACAACTTAAAGCCCACTCAGAGTGGTTTACAAAGTGTATTATTATTATGCTCACACCAATCACCCAGTGAGATGGGTGGGGCTGAGAAAGCTCAGAGAGCTGTGACTGATCCAAGATCACCCAGCTGGCTTCAAGTGGAGGAGTGGGGAATCAAACACGTTGCTCCAGACTAGAGTTCTGCTGCTGTTAGCCACTACACCAAACTGGCTCTGTTTCTCAAGCACCTTTTCATTTGGACAAGTGGCTTCATCTCTTTCTTAAGAACAAAAGAAGTGCCTTCAATATGAACACTAAGCTAACAGAAGTGGAAACCACAAATGAAGGCAACAAGCAAAAAAGTTAACTGCAGTATACAACTGCAGTTTATAATAGCAAGTGACTTTGAGAGGCAATAAGAACAGTATCATCAGCTATTTTTCCATCCTGCTCCTCTTTAGCATGCTGGAACTGCCCTGTGGTGCTGCCAGCCGCTGCCCTGGTTACAATGTCTGATATGCAATGAGAATGATTTGTCTCCGTGGTGCCAGGGGTGAGGGAAGGGAAATGAACACTTAGCAAAACAGTTTTGAGTGTGAATACATGTAAGGATCTGCCAAGTAACTCTCAAAAGAGTTCACTGCATGAGTCCAGGAACTGCATGAGTTAAAGCACTTTATTGATAAGCTACTAGAATCATACCCCTACTGCATTCCTTGCCAGGAATGGCATTTCTCTGCAAGCACATAACGTATATAGGATTCTAAGCACAGCCTAATTCCCAGAGTCCCTACCCCCTTCAGGAAACAGCTAAGTAGCACACAGTTTTATATTAGTTTGTCCCCCCTTTTCCCCTTCTTTTTGCTTTAATAAAAAATATTTTTAAAAAAGAAAGGAAACAGCAATTATTATTATTATTATTATTATTATTATTATTATTATTATTATTATTTCAGTTTATAAACCACCCATCCTCAGGGGCTAAGTTCAAGAGATGATCAACAGGACAAAGCAGAGATGATGTGTTAGAAACTTCAAGGCCGTGAGGCACTGCTTCCCAGGCTAAAGAGAAAACACACAGATAACTGCAGAATAGCCCCCTCCCTTGCAGATTTTCACATTCTAGTCAGAGAACAGCTTCAGCCCCTATCATCATAGTCATACAGTACACAGGGCCTTGCAGAGGATGGCAGGTGACATCCTGACAATAAGTAGGTGTATATCTCTCAAGAGGGATCTCATGTCCTCATACCGTTTTCACACACATGTTCTGCATGATTTTTAGTAGGATCTGGAAGATCGTACTTGAAGAAAATAGAAATCGTGGATGCCACAATTTGTGACAAAACAGACCTGAAATCGAGGGTAGTGGAATAGGTGATTTGATCCGTCAGTTCACTGATTTCTGCTGTCTCTCTTGTTCATTGCTGCAAGAACATAACATAATCTGTACAAATAGTTTTGAAGAGAAATTATTGGTCCAGATAATCCTTCAGTATGTGCCCGTTGTCTCAGATTGTGCTGTGCATCTGAGTCTTTGCTCCTTTTTGCATTTGTGTATATATATATGCCCACAGTTATAAGATGTTCTTGTTCCCCCCCATATCCCTAGACACATTGTTTTGTACCTCAGATGCTGATTGCAGTGAAATGTTATCTTGAATTCTTGGAGCTCTTTTCCTGCCCATGCTCTTTTTTGCCCACTTAAAGATGATATGAATCAAAGTTCTTATCTCTGATGTGCAGGACATACTGCAAATGGCGTGCAATCCTGATTTGATTATGGAAATAATCTCCCCCCCCCCCAACTCCAAACTGGGAAAATTAATAGCACAGAAGCCATAAAGATTACTATAGCAATCCATTATGTCTTAACAGTAACCAAGTTACCCTCCAGATTTTGTTTGGGTAGGAAACCAGGATCCTGCTCCTGGCACTGCCACTGGTTGCTTTGGTTCTGGTGCTGGAGTGCTACAGAAAAGGCTTTTGTTACTCCAACATCCTCAGCCAGTTCCATTTCTGGCACTGTGCGTGCCTCTCCCATCTGATGCCTTTGCATCCAGTTCAAGAGGGGAAATGAAATGGAGGCAGGGGGGATGCACAAGCTTTTCATTAAGCTGAACAAACTGGCTGATCAGTAAATCACTGAAGCTTGGGTTGGTTTCTTCCTAGCCCACTGAGAATTTTTTTCCAGATAAACAGGTGAAGAAATTACCTCAGATATACTAGATTGTGTCATAGCAGTAAACTATTCAGTTGACTGAAGAGTATTTCTGTTTACATTTAAGGAGCTTTCCCTTGAGTTTGTACATATAAAATGAGACTTCATATGTCTAAGCAGCTCTGGGATGCCTCCACCTCTTTCTAGGACATTTCATTGCCTTTCTGGACAGCTTTCTTCTACTGATCAGGATAAAGCATTAATTGTTTTCATTTTCAAGGATTTCATTATTGAATTCATTTTCTTTTGGGGGAACATCAGAATGTGTTTCAATTCAGTCTTGTTGCTGTATTGGTCCCAGTGAAAGAAGGGCACAGCATAAGCATATGATTGTGTGAGCTTTCTTTCCTTTGCAGTGTCTCCCAATGTGTGTGTGTGTGTGTGTGTGTGAGAGAGAGAGAGAGAGAGAGAGAGAGACTTTACCTCCCTTCTACATGACTTAGCAGTGGCTTCTTAAAATGTTAGTTTCTAAGTTTTAATAGAAAGCTGTATGTTCAACAGAGAACAAATGCCTTTTGGAAGAAACCAGCAATGAAAATGATATACAAATCAAACCAAATCAGAATTCTTGACCCAGCCATTACCAGAAGAGCAGCGCACGAATGGCTTCATTTGCCCACAAAGTTTGCGAAACAGGAGGTAAGTATTCTTTTACAGTGCTCGGATCAAGTAACTCCCTATGACAATCATTCTCAAGAGATGTGCCTTGACATGCCTCTTGTAGATTTACTGCACTGAAAGTTGTGACAATTCCCCATTGTAGTGATAGGATGATTTAAAGAAAAGTGCCAAGGGTAAAATGCTTTATTCTTCCTGGGGGTCTTTTCCCTCCTAGATGTACAATGCTTTCCATTTCTAAGAGAGACACCAGACTCTGGTACATAAGAATCAACAAATGTACAGTGGGTGTATTAGGAGAACAGAGTGATTCCATATGTACAAATAAGAGTTGGTTGTATTAACAATCTTGCAGCTTTGCATACAAAGTTAGCAGTTTAGTAAACGTCTCTTAGCCTGCCTGCCTGCACATACATCTGTTAGTCATTTGCTAATGACTAACACATTGACAGGCTAAAATAAATAATCAACTTTTAACCACAAAGACTGTCCTCATTTTAAAAGGTCAGGTTGATTCTACAAAGAGCATCTCCAATCCTTATTTTTAAAACCACAGATTATCTAGCCTTTGAGCCTTTAATTTATGCTGTTGTGTTTACATTTTGAAGCTTTTTTCCTCTATAAAACTGTTTGCATTTGTTGGAAAAGCTCTTCAAAGGTCAACTACTAAAGCTTAAGGAAAACATTAAAGCTTGTTTTTGATAGTTGTTCCTCCAGGCAGATAATTATATGAGCATTGTCCACTGATGAAAGATCTTTCAGTGCTTTGCTTAGTTTTCAACTGATCAATTAAGCATTATCTATTGATTTTTTTAAAAAATTATTTAAATTCTTTGCTCAGTTCTGTGCATGTTCTGCTTGATGAAATTTAAAAAATAAAAGCACAAAGAACTGAAGTAAACAGAGTAAGTGCAGCAGTAATTGTAACTGATTACTCAATTACCTTTTCATGGAACTATATGTTTTTTACGCAATATCTGTGCATAGATATCTTACCAGATCTTTGCATAGATATCTTACCAGATATCTTTGCATAGATCTGAGTCACTGAAGGGAGCATGAGACGGCCTTTGTTTGTTAAGTTGTATGTTATTGCACATTTTTAGCTCGAAAGGCCATTTTGAATATATTCTTTTAAATTTCCTATTGCAGGAACATGCGAGAATGAACAGGACCTCAAAAAAAGCAGTTGTGCCTTGAATGCTTCTGTTCCCAATTCTCCCCACCTTTCCAGTGGTTAGTTAATGATTTAGATTAGTTGATATACTTATTAGACCTTGCAGCCCTCATATAAATCTTACCAGTAGCCCCAACAGATGTCGTGCAGATGTATGCTTGTGCTAGGATGTACCTTAGCAGCCTTCCCTGGGAAGCAGGTTTCACAAATGTGGGTGGGACTGGACAAGTGGCTGCTTTTTGGAAATTTGCCTCACTTGGGTGCAATTTAAGTCCTTGGAAAAGACTGAGGGCTCTTGAGGAAGAAGTACTGTATTTTTGCAGTAAGTGGGATTTTGTATTTAAACTTTCAGAAAAGTTCCAAACAATAAGTGTTGCTGTTGTGCTTGGCTGGGAAAAATAATATTTTGAGTCTCCCATTTTGGCTGTCTTACAAGGGGCTTTAATTTTCAAGTGTGATTAGGAAGTTTATATTCCTCAATTTAGGCTGCTGTGGTAAGGGGAGAAGGGAAAGTACAGAGCTTGTAGTTTCTTTACAAGGAACCCTTTGAAAGAACCCATAGTTGCTAATCGCTTTTGGAAATCTTGCCTTTTGAAGGCAAGACAGAAAGTGGCTGTGTTGAAGGATTTGGTAGCATTTTGCCTACATTGGAACAGTGTGTCTAAGCAAAAACGTACCACAGACCACCCATAGTTTGTGCGTTAAAAGAATTCTTGAAATGTGGCATTTTACCTCCACATTAAAGGTATCAGCAACTCCACTGTTACATATGCACTTACTGTAGCATTTGATAGTTAAAAACCTGTTCATTTTTGTCAGGTTTCCATCTAGCAGTTTTAGACATGGTAATCAGTTAAAGTACTTGTGAGGAGATGGGATAGCTGATTGCACTGCCCCCTTCTTTTCTGAAACTTTAATTTTAAAATGTCACAAGTCACAGTTAACATTCAAGAAAATAGCTGACATCCCTGGAAATCTCTGCCAGGACCTACAGTGGAATGGAGTATCACACATTTGAATTTGACCTTCTTGATATCTCTAGCCTGGTACAGTTAATTTCTAAAGTTGACAATTTCCTGCAGGGCTGTGGATTTTTTTTTTTGGATTGGGTAGCAATATAACTGGAACAAATAGTTCTTGCCCCCCCAGTCAAAATAAAGAGGCAGACACAAGGCTTGGGAAATAAAGGGCCACTTTTTATTCATGGCAACAACATGAACTGCAGCAACTGAAACCTGGCAAGGGCCTAACCAGCAGTACAGGTCAAGCCCTAGGGTCACTCCCCTGGACCCCGCCTTGACCTGTCTGGTGACCCGCTGCCCCAGATGTGAGCCATCCAAATGCATGGCTCGGATCTGGCCGGCCTGGCGGATGGTTTCCCCCTTAAAACTCCAAACACCCCCGCCGCAGAGCATGAGGGCAGAACTTTTCCAGGGGCTCCCACCAGGCATCCTGCCCTCTTAACTGGCCACTGCCAAGCATGCCAGCCAATCCTGACAGGCCCCCAATATGCCCACCAATGGGGATGTGCCAAGGGTACTCACCATCCTGCTAACATCCCCCCAACTAAATCCTGCCAGTGGTAGCCTATACAGCACCACCAGAGCCAATAGCCACAGCTCCAGCAAGCAGTACAAGGTGGGCAAAAAACTTAGTTCCCAAGGCCAATCGGAAAAAAGAAAAAAAATCCTACCTGGCCCCCATAAGGCGACTGGTCAAAAACCTACACTGTCACTTGTGCCAAGCACAAGGCGGTAATTTGGAGTTTCTACGAAGAAGAAACTTCTTCCTCAGGCCTTCCAGGAATTTCATTTACAATTTCTTGACATTCCTCCTCTCTGTAGCTGACACCACACTAGCCATTCTTAGTATAATCCTAAATCGAGTCATGCCCTTCAATGTCAATTGAAGTCAGTGGGTTTAGAAGGGTATAACTGTTTATGATTGCACAGTTACTCTGCAGTTGCCATGATTTGTTTACTCAGTTTTTTATCCACCAGCCAGGTGATTTCATGGTCATCCTGCTCCATTCTTGAATTTTTTTGCTTATGTTTTTAAAGACTTTGTTGTGATTTTTTTTGCTTAGAAAACTGAAGGGCAACTTTGCATCCTTAAAGTTGTGCAGTCAAGGAAAATGTTGCTGTCCACCCTTCTTAGAAAGCAGTGACATTTGCTGAAACATTTATGAACTTTATTTCTTCAGATGTTGTGCCCCATGTTTTAGTGGGCATTTGCTTGCTTGTGTTAATTCTGGTGAAGAAAACAAAAATCCATTTTATTTTAATTCTCACTGCTTTTTATTACTGCTTCATATCATCATATTTAATTCTCATCATAGCTTGAGATTTAGATTATTAAATCCACATATTAGGGTCATGAATAGATAACACAGATCTTCCTAGAAACCTGAGAAAAGTCCCAGGTTTGCAGAAATATCTGAAATTAAAAAATCCATTGGGGCAGGGGTTAAACCCCTCCCAAAAAATAGAAGCAGCCCTTGTAGCTTTAAGAAATGAATGTCTTCTGAGCAGAGATGGGCACGAACCAGAAAAAAAACAAACCAAGTGGTTCTTAGTTCGTCAAATTTCACGAACCACAAACTTTAACAAACCTGCCCCTGTTTCACGAACTGGTCCGTTAGGTTCGTGAAAACGTCACATCCAGGTCAGAAAACCACCACTTCCGGGTCAGCAGAAGGTCACTTCCAGGCCAGCGGAAGGTCACTTCCGGGTCAGCAGAAGGTCTGCATGAAGTCCATCCCCTGTTGTCTAGGAAACTGATTGATTGGCACCAGGCTGTCTGCAGCGACAAATCAAAAAATGAACCAAACGATCCAGCCTAAAGTTTGTGGCGGTTCGTCAGAAATGGGATCTGATGAACCGCTGGTTCGCGAACCACGAACTGGCCTGGTTCATGCTTAATTTTGGTTTGTATTTCAGTTTGTGCCCATCTCTACTTCTGAGATCTTAGCGGCCATTTTGAGGGTTTCTAGGGACAGTTTTGACCTCCTGGTCCACACACCCACTCTCCTCTCTCCTGCTCTGGAGGGAATACTTACCAGGGCCAGGCTCAGCAGCAACCACCCAGCAGCTTGCTACCATGAGACTTGTGCAGCTCACTCAGGCCTGTTGGTGACCACCTGATGACTCATTATTATGTGACAGATACTTCACAATGTGCCATACAATTTGCATGACTTGGCCGGCCCAGCAGTGGCTACCACACAACTTACCTGAGCTACTCGCCATCATAGGACTTCTGCATCTTGGCAGGACTTTTCCCAGGGTGAGGGAAGGAGGGAAAGATGAGACCCAGTTGGTGTCAAGAGTAGTATCTGGGATATCCGGCATCAAACCCCCACTTTGTCAGGGAAGGTTGCTGAATTACCTTAGTCTAGTTACCCTCTCTTAGCCTAATCTACCTTGCAGTGTCGTTTTTAAAATTTTTAGTAGAAATATACAAAAGGACAAAATTGGGTTCATGTTTCAAACTCACAGACCATAAATACAGTTAAACTTACATTTCCTACTTTTAAACTTTAATCTTCCTACCATATCACGTCAAATATCCCAGTTTCTTGCAACCATTCTAGCACTATATCAAATTCTGTTCTTCTGTTTTGCAAATTCCATAGGATATTTCTTATTCCAATAGTCCATGAAAATCATCTGTTGTTGAATAGTTTCCATATACTTTTTCTCCTGCTTTGTTCTTGTTTCAAAGTTGAAATCTTGTCCATAATTATTATATACCATGTTTGTTGTGAGGATACCAGGATTGTTGTGAGGACAAATGAAGGAGAGTAGAATAGAGTAATAGAATAAAGTAAGCTGTTTAGGGTTCCCTTTGGGGAGAAAGGCTGGATATAAATGAGGTAAATAAATAATAAAACTGAAGAAGGGATAGTTAAAAAGTAGGATGTTGTGTGGAAAAGAGAAGGAAACAGGGAACATGGGGGCTTCTAGGAGGAGGGAAAGAAGGAGGAGGTACAGGGCAAAATGAGGTACTTCCATAAGTCCGTGCAGGTTCCTTGGTTGTTTGTTATGTATTTAGCATTGTAGTCACCGTATCCTAAAGGTTTCAGGATGAGTAATAACCAAAAAAAATTAAACCTGGAAAGCCAAAGTAAGATCATTGAATTTTTCCTGAGCCCTTAACTCTTAGGGAGGGTACCTCATTTCCCCCTATAATTCCCTCTTCCCAAACAGTCTTACATTGCTTTCAAAAGATGAACTTATGTAGCTGCTTTATATAGACCATTGGTTCACCTAGCTCAGTATTGTGTGCTCAGAGGATCTTCTTCATGTGCTCAGCTTTGAGTTACAGGCCCTAGCATAAGCCTTGAACTTTGGTGCCTCTGGTGTCAAAAGGACTTTCAAACGAGCAGTCACTGAAAACACCCCTCTTCATCAGCTTGTTATCTCAGCCTGACACAAGCATTGTATCATTAAATTCTTCAAGAACATAATGAGGCATGGGGAAGTCAGATTTTTTCAGCTGTGTTGAATCTGAGTCATTTAGGGCTGTTTTGCCCCTTAAATCCTATAGATATTGGAACAGTTGTTATAACATGCCCCATCTGGCTTGTCTCTGTTATGGTTTACATTTACATATATTTGAGAACAAAAAAAATATATAGCTCATAGTTTATTCTCCTTATTAGTGTATTATTACATTTCAGTGACTGAACAATACAGTTCATTGTCAGTGTTTACAAAGGAATTCCAAAAATACATTTCTTTGCAATAAAGTCTCATATTTTGATCAATAGGTTTGTTAGTTCAGTCCTTTGTGTGAGGGTTGTCCTTCTGAATATGCCCTTGTACCATGCTGCATGTAAAACTCTTACATTTCTGGAACTAGACCACATGGGCTTTGATGTGTAAACATCTGACATGGTGACTCTTTTCAGTCAAGCATTTTCCCCAAAAGGGGACTATACCACATCAGTGAATGGATGTTGTTTGTTTAAAGTATTAGTGTCGGGTCCTGGCTCTGCCAAGAAGATACTGATTGTCATAATTTACTTTTCTCTGATTCCATGATTTTGTAGTTGACTATCTGAAAAGCAATGGTGACTGTAGATGAATTGTCCAATGAACCCAAGTTTTCAAATACATTCCCAGCTGCAATCTTATGGTTAAAAGCTGTTTAAGATGTACATCTCAAAACATAAGAGTGGGTGTGATATTTATAATATACATTACTATTGGTACACTCGTCAAACACCTGGGATTAGCTTCATCTTTCTGTTGAACATTAAATGACTTGGAAAATCTAATATGTGAAATGCCTGGAGACTAGTACTAAATTAGCTCTTAATTTAGATAATCCTGTAAAACAGGATTATCATTGCCTAGGATTGTTGTCAAAATGATTAAGGTTTAAAGCCATATGGAAATTGCATTATTTTGAATCTGAGGTGAATAGAAGAATATTTATGCTGCCTTTTCAGGAACTTGCCCAAATATTAAAAATAATAAAAACAAAACACTAAAGATGTTAATTAAAATCCATTAAGATGAATGAAAATGTATGTGATGTATGAGCTCTAGGTTCCTTTAGATGAATTTTGTGCACCTCAAAGTCACAATTCAGCATTAACTTTGTAGAGTGCAGACTTCCATTTAGCTAGAGACTTTTAACCCCATGGCTTCAAAAAAACTGACAAATTGAGTGTAAGTTGTTAATATACTCTTATTAGTATTGGTAGTATGTAATTTGGAGGGGGCATCATTCAGAGGGAGAGCATCTGCTTTGCACACAAAAGTTGCAAGCTTCAGTCCTCAGCATCTCCAGTTCAAAGAGTCAGTGAGTAGGTGATGTGAAAGATCTCGGCCTTAGGAAGTGAGGTGTGGCTCATGAAAGTTCATATTGAAATATATGTTGTTAGTATTTAAGGTGTCACTGGACTTGTTTTACTTTACTTGAGATCCTGGAGAGCTGCTTCCAGTCAATAATGACCTTGGTAGACCAGTGATCTGACTCAGAATAAAGTAGCTTTGTGTGTTCTATTTCCAGTGCCCTGCTGTTAACAGCATTTAGATATTTCACTAATAGTCATCCTGATGTGAGATATATATGGGAAACAATAGAGAAGAGCTTCCCTGGTGCTCTTATGGAAAAAAGCTGAAACATTCCCAGTGTCTGACCTGTCTCTGCCCTGTTCATTTTACCTGGAAGATATCTTTCTATATTTTCCGCATCTTTTTGGAATATTTATTTCTCCAAACCAGCAGTTTTCTCCTGTGGTCCGGAGTGAGGCAGTCATCACCAATGGGTAGCTCCTCCTCCGTCTCTTTCGCAGGGCAGGACAAAACTTGCGATCCTCGGGGGAGGGGCTCCCAGGTTGCCTCAGTTTTTTTCGGCCCTGCTCAGCAGGTGGTTGCAAAATTCTGTGCTCTTCGGAGCAGCGATCCTCGACAGACGGAAGAATTGCAGGCGTGGGCTCGCCAGGGAAAAGGAAGGCTTAGTCCTCCGAACCCCACCTCCTCATAGCCTGAAAAGGCGGGAACGGCGCAGGAGCCGCGACAGCGAGCACAGAGCCGACGAACCTAATGAGCTAGGTCCCGGCTTCTGCAGAGACGCAGGGAAAGCGGCAGGAGTCGGCGCCACGAATGCACGGCCAAGAGGAAACCGGAGAGACTCCAAAGCGGTGGAGACTCTGCAAACCGCGCCAAAAAGGACCCATGAGTAAACGGCCCCGCGGAGAGGCTTTGGAGCCTCAGGGAAGCAGGGGAGGGGAGAAATTGCATTTGATGGCTGAGTTTTCAGCAAGGAGTGTAAGGCAGCCTTAGATTCGTTTGGTGGGATGGAACAAGCCATTTGGAGACGGCATGAGTTCCCCGGTCCTGTATTTTCAGGCCTTAGAACTTTCAAAGGGAAAGTAGATGTTAACCGGCACCCCCTGAGTATTCCAACTGCAGGGTATGGAGGGGGGTGGAATGTGGCTAGACTTTAATGCCCGCCCACGCTTGCTTTCACTTTAGGCGGCAAGATTTTGGCGGGAATGGCGTTCCAGGCCAGCACTAGTGAGAAACAAGTGGTGGAGTCAGACCTTAGTAACATGGACTCCCCAGAGAGATCAAGGCACCTACACCCTAACCAAGGGGGAAATACAGGGGTTGGTGACCCTGACCTTGCAGGCCCAGAAGCAAAAACGAATATTTTAGCATGGCTGCAAGCAGAAATAAAAAGAGGGATTGATAATGCAGTTAAGGATTTAAAGACAGCCTCTCAGAGAAAAGATAAACAGGAACCCAGCACCTCTAAAGGGAAAAGGAAATTAGAATCCACCACTCAAACTAAAGCAAAAAAGAGAAAATTAAAAGAGTGGATAGTAGAGGACTCTAGTGAGTCAGATGAGTCCCGAGGGAGTTCAGAACCATCGCCTCACTCATCAGGGAGCGAGGAAGGAGAGTTGTCAGAGGAGGAAGAGGTGGATTTGAATCAAATGCAGCCTAGGCTTTTCCCTCCTGATATGTACTCTAAGTTACTTGCTAAAGTGCTAAGAACCCTGGAAATATCAGCGCCAGTGGCGGGGAAGGTAGAGCCAGAACCTTCCTACCCACAAGGCCTGGAAAGGGCGTTACCGAAGATGGGACCCAAGCATTCAGGAGTCCCTTTGCCTGCGATTTTCCATGATACTCTGAGAATGGAGTGGGATAACCCCGCAAAACCAAAACTCTACCAATCTGTTTTTCACAAGTTCTACACCCTAGGTCGAGATGACACGAGGAAGATCAAGCTTCCTATTATGGACGATCCAGTTACTAGCCTGGAGACTACCTCGGTGCTTCCTATGGACGCGGAGGGCATGCCAAAGGACCCTTCAGATAAGAAAATTGAGCAGGCCCTGTGTAGGGATTTCGAGGCATCTGCCGCATCGTTGAGATCTTCAGCAACCGGCTCTCTTTTTGCGAGAGCTGCATATACATGGGCATCTGATTTGGCAGCAGCTGGTAGAGAGGTTCCTAAGGAGATCAAGAACGAAGTGAAGAAGATAGCCTTGGTGGCAGCCTGTGCAGCAGATGCCACCCTGGATTCTTTCCAAATGTCTTCTAGAGCCATGGGCTTCAGTGTGGCGGCACGAAGGAACACGTGGCTGAGAAATTGGGACATGGATCCCCCGGCACGCAGTAAGGTTGTAACGATCCCATATTCTGGGGGAAAGCTTTTTGGAGAAGCTCTGGATAGGTATCTGGTAGAGAATTCTGAAAAGAAGACAGTTCTGTCATCAAAGAAAAAAGAAATGAAGTATAAAGGAAGACAGTCCTTTCGGGACTTCAAAAGACCGGTTAGACAACAGTCTGACAGGCCATTCAAGAACCGCTGGCAATCCAAGCACAGATCGGACAGTAGATCCTTTACCTTTAGAAAATCATCCTTCCAACCCAAGGGGCAGAAGAAAAGTAGTCAAGCATGACTATCCGCGCCTCGGGAAGGCGGAGCAAGTAGGAGGTCGCCTTCAGGCCTTCACATCTCAATGGAAACAAACTGTGTCAGACCAATGGGTACTGGAAACAGTATCATGGGGTTATTCCTTGGAATTCGAGAAAGTCCCACGCAGGCGCTTTACTCAGGTGTTTCGGAATCGCTCCCGGCAGAAACATCTGCACTTGTTACAGATCAAGGTGATAGAACCGGTACCAAGATGCTGCAGGAAACAGGGTGTGTACTCAATATTCTTCATCATCCTGAAGAAGAACGGAGAGATCAGGGCCATCTTAGATCTCAAATGGTTGAACCTTCATATAAGGTCCAGGAAGTTCAAAATGGAGACGATGAAAGCCACCATGGCAGCCATCCAACACGGGGATTTCCTCGCATCCATAGATCTGTCGGAGGCCTACTTGCACATCCCTATTTGCCCAGATCACAAACAGTATCGACGTTTTGCCTACAACGGGGAGCATTACCAATACAGAGCTCTCCCCTTCTGCCTGAAATCCTCACTGAGGGTATTCACCAAAGTGCTTGTTACACTGGTGGCTTTCCTCAGAGTCCAAGGAGTGGCCCTGTCCCCCTACCTGGACGACATTCTGATAAAAGCTCCATCCCTCCAATCAGCGAAGGAGGCAGTAACAACGACGATCAGCTGTCTGGAGAACCACGGCTTTGTCATAAACCGGCAAAAAAGCCTGCTCTCACCGAAACAGAGAATTGTTCACTTAGGAATGATAGTGGACACAATTGTGGACAAAACCTTTGTATCTTCGGAAAGACGACAGAAAATTCTCTCCCTGATAAGAGACGTCCAATCAAGAAAAAGGGTGGAGATTATGCAATTGGCCAAATTGCAAGGCATGATGGTGTCCTGTCAGGATGCACTACAGTGGGCCAGATCTCATACCAGACCCCTACAGAGGTTCCTGCGACCTTACCAGGGGATTATAGCCCAACGGTTGCACAAAACAGTGAAGGTTCCCCTGACACTATCCAGGGATCTAGACTGGTGGTTGGATCCGAGCAGGTTCATGGAGGGATCCCCGCTCACAGAACCGAACAGAGTGGTAGTGACAATGGATGCCAGTCTGAAAGGATGGGGAGCACACACCAGCGACCGGATGGCCCAGGGGCAATGGCTCCAAGGAGAAAGGGAGGCCAGCATAAATCTCCTGGAACTCAAAGCCATAAGAAATGGGCTGCTGGAGTTCGTGGACAACCTAAAGGACAGACACGTCCTAGTAAACACCGACAATATGACGGCAAAGGCCTACATAAACAGGCAGGGGGGCACGAGATCCAAGTTCTTGGGAGAAGTGGCGGATGAGATCTTCCTCTGGGTGGAAAGAAACATCAAATCGATAAAAGCGAACCATATAGCGGGTCAACAAAACTCAGTGGCGGACTGACTGAGCCGAAACAGAGTGGACCAGTCGGAATGGACACTGAACGATCAGGTGTTCTCATTGATACGTCAAAGGTTCGGCACCCCAGAGGTGGACCTGTTTGCTACCCTTGCCACAATTCTCCAGATTCAAAGAACCGGAGGTGAGGATAGTGGACGCACTGAATCAGGAATGGCCACGAACCCTCCTCTATGCCTTCCCTCCAACAAAAATTATACCCAAAGTACTGCAGAAAATCCTGGAACAAAGGGCGAACATCATCCTAGTCACACCGTTCTGGCCGAGGAGACCGTGGTTCCAGGACCTCAAGAGGATGTCATGCACGGAACCATGGACTCTGCCATTCAGGGAGGATCTGCTGACTCAAGGGGGGATCAGACATCTGAACCCGATGTCCCTAAGGCTGACAGCTTGGCGGTTGAACATCGACAATTTAGAGAATTAGGATATCCAGAGAAGGTGATCCCAACAATGTTGGCTTCACGAAAGAGTTCCACCAATAAAAGCTATAGTAAGACATGGAAATCATTCACAGGCTGGTGTGACCGAAAAGGGCGAAATCCCATGTCGGCATCCGTGAAACAGATTCTCTCCTTCCTGCAGGATGGACTGGAAAAGGGCCTGAGCACTAGTACCCTTAAACGACAAGTGGCGGCAATTTCGGCCATTAGGGGATCCAAGACTGGGACATCTCTTATGTCACATCCTCATATTAAGAGATTTTTGAGAGGGACCATGCTGTTGAACCCGCCTCAAGTTCACCATTTTCCGACATGGAACCTTAATGTGGTGCTGAATGCACTAACCAAGGAACCCTTCGAGCCGATGGCAACCTGCTCCCTAAAGATTTTGACCCTCAAAACGATCTTCCTAGTGGGCCTGACCTCAGCTAGGAGGGTATCTGAAATTGGGGCACTATCAGTAAATAGGGAATTGTGTATTTTTCATCAAGATAAGGTAGTCTTAAGGACGGATCCGGCCTTCATTCCAAAAATTAACTCATCCTTCCACAGGGGGGAAGACATTGTTCTGCCCTCATTCTGTGCCAACCCCAAGCATGATAAGGAGAAGGAATGGCACAAGTTAGACGTTAAGAGGGCGCTTAGTTTCTATTTAGACAGAACTAGTACAATACGCAAAGTGGAGAGCATGTTCGTCTCCTTTAAGCGCAACTCCATGGGCAAAAAGGTCACGCTCTCAACACTGAGTAGATGGATCAGGGAGTGCATTGGGTTAGCCTATAAATCTAGGAACCTTCTTCCACCAGAAGGAATCAAGGCCCACTCCCTTAGAGGGGCGGCAACTTCAGCAGCATATAGGGCCTTCCCCTCCTTAGAAAGAATCTGTAAGGCAGCAACTTGGAAGTCAGTACATACGTTTACTAAACACTACAGAATAGACCAGATGGCTTCTGTAGAAGCGGCATTCGGCAGGAGGGTGCTACAGCACGTCCTGGACAAATAGAATGCCCCCCCCCGGGTACACTGCTAAGCATATATCCCATTGGTGATAACTGCCCCACTCTGGACCACAGGAGAATGGAAGATTTGTATTCACTTACCGTGAAGCTTCCTTTCTCGGTGGTCCAGGAGTGGGGCAGTCAGGAACCCACCCATTAAAAAAAAAAAACAGAGAGAGAGAGAGAAAGAGAAAGGAATGGAAAAGGGGGATCCTTTCAGTTGTAGGTAGTTTCAATTTAGTATGTTATCTGTTGATTTGGTCAAATTGCCATGTTGATGTGTTAGTTATATGTGTAGTAGGTCAGGAAAGACCTGGAACAAATCTCTATTGGGGACTGACGAGGGCTTGAAAAGGAACTGAGGCAACCTGGGAGCCCCTCCCCCGAGGATCACAAGTTTTGTCCGGCCCTGCGAAAGAGACGGAGGAGGAGCTACCCATTGGTGATGACTGCCCCACTCCTGGACCACCGAGAAAGGAAGCTTTACGGTAAGTGAATACAAATCTTCCATTCTCCCTGTAAGGTTCTTTCCTAACCCACCCTGTAGGAATCATTGTAATGTAGAATGTATTAATCAGTGCATAGACAATCCTGTTAAGTGTAAAATTGGTAGAGGAGTGGCTGTGTGGTCCTTTCTTTCCCCAGTCAAGTGACGTTTTAAGCACATTAAACAAAACTCTGCATTTTGTTTTGTTTACATAGCCAAGTTTGGTTTTAAAAAATATTTAGTTTGAAATAAAATGTAAAATTGGACACATTCTTCATAAGAGAAATAATCTTGCCTGTTTGGCTGTATTTGCAATTCAAATGCTTTCTTTGTAAGGTTTGTACTTTTGTGTTTGTTTTTAGAAACCAAAGCATCCCACAACAGGGTTAATTGCCATTACTTTTGCATTACATATATGCAGTGAAGTCCACCTGGCAGGCTTCAAGTACAACTTCAGTGACCGAAACAGCTCCTTGCACTATTATGGCAATGATACCATGTCTCTGATGATTCAGGTAGCATGCTACTTTCTTTTCTGGGTAATGGCTTGGGAACTTTTTGATTCATTGCTCACTTTCTTAGCCATTGGGGCATCTTGTTCTTAAGAAACTGCATTGAACTTAATCTTCAAGAAGTCATGCACTCATGCTACATACAAAGAAACATACCTTATGGACATTCCCTACATCGTGATTATGAACATGCACCCAACTGAGTTGATCTTCTGTCCTGTCAAAGCACAAAATAGAGATTGTAACTGAAGGGTTAGCAGAGAAACAAGTTGCATACGTGACTGTGCTGCATATTTGCTTGTATTTCCAGTCACAGAAACCTCTGCACAAATCACAATGACAAGTTACACCTCTCGTCCTGTTTCTGCAGCATTGTCCATAGATATACCAGTCATTAAATGAATTTTGCCTTCTGTTGATCTCAGACACATGGTGGCAGTCAGTTGTGTGGAGAATGCATGTATAAAATGCTGTGAAGTATTCCCAAGTGATCTAAATTGACACTTCAGATAATTTAATTAATGAATACAGTGAGATTGAAGGGACACCTAATTTTCTCTGCATTTCTCAGGATCAGCTCTGCCCCCCACCCCTTTGCTCTTTCCCTTGATCACTAAAATCTGTGTGGTTTGTATTTTGCACAGAATGGATACCATGATATTCCTGCTGAACAAAGGCTTTTGAAGGAACTCATAGACCACAACATTGTGATCAACTTAACAGAAGAATAAGAATGGAAGAGCAATTACTATTCTTGACAAGATTGATTTTTTGCATTTTTTTCATCTGGACACATTTATTTTTTTAAATGTTTATAGTTGCCAAGATATTTAAGGAGAAGCATATGGAAGCCATGCTATGCATGTCTCCCAGATGTAACAAACGTAGCAGAATGTCCTGCCTTGACTGTTAATATTTGATTGACAAGAACTTGCACAGTTAACTATTACATGTGAATTAAGCAAGCAGACTGTCCATCAGCTGGATTGTGAATTAAGCAAGCAGACTGTCCAGCCCACTCCGACTTTACTTTTTCTTGAGCAATCATTTAGTCAGCACTCAGGCCTTTGGAAAGTTTCCGTCCCTCTGTTCAGATTTGACAATGGATCGAAAAAGGAAGGCTTAGAGAAAGTAAAGCATGCTGGAAAGTCTTGTAAGCAGGATATCATGCATGATGTTTTGAAGAATGCTAAACTCACTGCCTTTTCCAAGAAGACAATGCAGCCATAAGGAGAGGCAGAGTGGTAGTTAGACTACAGCCGGGTGATCCAGATTCAAATCTCCACTCTGCCATGGAAGCTCGCTGGGTGACCTTGGGCCAGTCACTCTCTTTCAACCTACCCGGCCTCACAGGGTGATGGTTGTGAGAATAAAATGGAAGAGAGGAGAAAATCTGAGTATAAATATAAGTACTTGCAAATCAGTTGCTCGTGCTAAAGCTGATTAGCATCAATGGTCAAATACTGATAATATGAATCTTTTATCATGTTAAAAGTTCATATTAGCAAAATAAGTCTCCTTTTAATTAATAGAACTGCGGGTAAAGTTAGAGCAATTGAGTTATTGGGAAATCATGTTCTGGGAACACTTTATAATGGCTTTGAAACGGCTACATTTCCATCTAAGTTCAGATCAGTTTCATTAGATAGTTCATTTTTATCCTGCTGCTTATTCCAAGGAGCTTAGGGTGGTGTGCATGATTCTTTCCTTCATTTTATCCTCACAACAACCCTGTGGGGTAGGTTAGGCCAAAACAGAGTAACTGGCCCAAGGTCACCTAGTCTGCAGCATGGCTGTGATTTGCATGAGTGTGTTAATGCAGATCTCTCTAAGGGGCTGCAGTGGCTGCTTGAAGCATAATCTGGAACACCACTCCTCCCCCAGCACATCTAGTTTTCAGTGTTTCCAGTACCTCGGATGTTCATTGCAGGCAGTCAATAGTTAAGAACATCACAAGGACCTATAAAAATCGAACAGGTTTTTGTGTGTAAAGAGAACCCACCCCTCCTCCTAAATTCTGTGCTGTCTAGGCACAAGGCTAAAGTTTCTAGCAAGGAAAGGAAACCTGAGAGCAGAGGTGTTCTTTAAATGTTGAACCAATGGGGTGATTTGTTTTCATAGTTTCATATCCAAAATCTGTTTCAACAATTTAGCCAGGATTTAAAATTTATAGAATCCATACTATAAGGTTGCTCCCGATGGACTTTCCATCTAATAAATAGATTTTAATAGCTTCAAAGTGTGGGGAAACTGAACAGATCTGGCCCTCACCTGCCCAGTGTTGTACAAGTACTTATCTTTGTTGCTCTGAGTCCCATCTGATTGGCAACTTAGGCCAGGTAACCAAACAATTGCAACCACAGCATGGAGGAAGATGCATTTGCTAAATTTCAATCTTCAGAGCTATTTAAGGATCAAGAGAACCAATCTGGAATTCAATATCACAGGGTATATATGTATTACAGAAAGTCACATGATCTTCACCAACACTTATCAGTTGTGTGGAAATTAACATAAAATACGGTCAATGTAATGCAATATATTTTCTAGAGTTGTCTAAATATTAAGGGTTATAGTCTACCATCCCACTCTATTATTTGTATTTCCTCCATAATGGACATGGCACTCTACTGCACAGCCCACTCCTCTGGCACTTGCTGCTTCTCAGCTCATTCAAAAATGCAAGTCCTGCATGGATGGAAGTTCCCAGCAGAAAACTACCCTTATGATGAAGAAGGATGTTGTGAAAGTGGAAGGTAGGCTTACCACCCAGGGCCATGTATCCGATTCCTTTACACTACCAATCTTTGAGACACCCAGAATATATTCCAAAGTTTAGCAGGTGATATTCTTTTCAATCATGGAGATAAAATTATGGGCAAAGTCTCACCGGTTTAATTTCTGCATGCTGGGTGCTGCTCAGGAGCAGAGTCAATTTTTAAAAAGGTGGCAACCTTGTAACTGCTTGGCCTGTGGTTGTTTTGCAGCAGTGAATCAGTAAAGAAAGGCCAGTAGGAAGCTAGGATCCTTACAAGATCACATTCAGAAAAGCCAGGCTAATAAAGATTTCTTACATGTGTAGATTGACTTGTTCAATTTTTTTTAAAAAAGTATTAAATATTACCTCTGAGCTGACTGTTAATTTGTAGTCCATGGAGTATTCTGAGAACACATTCTCTAACTCTCTTCTTCTGCAGCACCCACTTAGACACTCTGTTGTTTGCAAATGCAATAGGTGTAGGTAAGTCAAATATAAAGATTCTTTCAGAGGAAGATTGATCTTAAATTCTAGAGAAACTCCTGGATCAATTTTATTTTCAGTTTTCATATCAGTTTAAAGTTTCTTAACAGGTTTAAGCCCTTTTCATTTACTACATTTTGGCACTCCCACTTTATGTGTTGGAAGGAAGCACTTTATGCGATCCTCTCAATGCATGCTATTGCCGTCTTGTGTCAGTAAGGAAACAAATATAGTTTTCAGCTTCAGTAGGTAGTAGCAGAAACCCAGATTTGTTGAACATACTAGCGCCTTTAAAATATTAGTGTTGCCCTATTTGCACAAAGTGGTGATTGTATCAGGTGGTACACAAGGCAGGAGCACAAAAAAAATGACAAAGGACTTTTCTTACTTTGTTTTATCCTTTTCCACTGTTGTTTCTGTTGTTTGCTAGTTTTTCTATATTTTTGATACAAAGTGTAGATTAAGCTTATAATTTATTGGACAGGAATTGATAATGATCATAATTACAATAAGCTTATGTTCCCTACCGGGTTGTTTCTTATCTCTGATAAACGTAATACCAATATACATTTTTGTATATACCCGAATCAATCAAAAACAAAAGGATTCTAAATAATATATATGAAAAACATATATTCTAACAGTCTTCAGACAATTACATAGATCCATGCAACAATAATATCATATTACAAAAGCCATAAGAATCAAATAGGCATCCCTATACAAGCATGCAGAACCATATATCACAAGTACCCTGGGCTCAACACTTCTCTTGACTTCTTCATCAGGCTTGGTAGCATATTATTAGATGACCATCTTGTTGATTCACAGATGAAGAACCCAAATGTATACAATTGGTAACTCCAATACTAAGGATCAGAGGACAGCGAAATCTTCTTTAAATACCTCATTAAATCCTGAGGAAGAAGGAAAAAAAATCCTACTTGTGCCATAAACTCTTCTAAGACCTCCAGCCTCTTTTGAGGCTGATTCTGGAATATTAATGTGTATTCAGTTCCTACGGTATTAGTTATTTATTGATAGTTAATTGATAATTGATTAATAATTGATCATTATGGTAGTACATAGATATGTCTGATTGTATGAAGATTGTTAGAATGTATTTTTTATATTTATTGTTTAGAGTTCTTTGTGTTTTCATGTTCGCTATACAAGTTTCCTAGAGGACCTACTCCTTTCTTCCTTTGTTTTTGTATACCCCTAATAGGCAGTAGAAAGAAATGGGGAAGGCTGAAAAGAGAAATCTGTGAAGGAAAATTACCCACATATTATCAGAACTCTATATTGATCCACAACCATTTCACCTATAAAAAGTGAGAATGTATTACTTTGAATATATACCTAAGTACACTTACAAGCCAAATTTACATCTTTACATTAAAATACAGCACTGATTTAAGGCAGTTTGTTGACATGTCTGTTCACAGATGACTGCCTTGACTTATCTCTCATTTGTCTTGTTCTGCAAGTTGCCTATTCCGAGCCACTCTCTAGAATTCTGCTTTTTTTCAATACTGCATTAACTCTGTGGGTCTCACAGTTATGCAAGTAATCTCAGCAGTAGTATCCAGTATCAATCTGCTGAGTTTTTCATTCCTCCAGATATAAAAAAAAAATCAGAAGGTTTCCTTCAGGCCCCACCTTGAGTGCTGTTTCAGTGTGTGCTTTCTAGGACTCAGGGCTAGCCAGCTAGCTGCTACAGCATCAGCCCCTAGTGTAATCAAGGAAGTACTGCACCAAAACAGATTTAACTTTAATCCTCCTATCACTGAAGGTTTTAAATCTGAGTTTTAAGACGATGGCTTTAACTGTGCCATTTTCTGGAAGTATATTTTCAAAACTGGTTTGATAATTTAGGAGAATCCTGGAATATGTGAGGGGGGTGGGAAACCCTACATTTCAGATTTTCAGCCTTGAATTTTTTTCAGGATTTGGGGTCTGATGAACTAATATTGAATATGTGCATGTCAAGCAATGTGTCATCTAAAATTCATTAGCTTCATTTTGGAGAGGGGGTAAATGTGATTATTACCTTCTCTTTTATGTCCCCCAAAGGTATCTTAATTTTCTTAACATTTAACATGTCCTTTCTCTCTCTCTCTCTCTCTTTCTCTCTCTGTGTGTACACTATGTTTATGGGGAAAATGTTTCTTGATAAATATAAATAACTATGGCTCTTCAGTTTTGTGTTTGTCTTTGGCCTATTATTGTTTGTTTAAAGTTATGAATTTAAAGAGACTTATTTTTTCTACAATAAACATGTAAAAATGGTATGTTTGTTGCTGTCTTTTATAACACCATGTACATTCAGTTTTGCTGTGGTGTAGCTTAGATGGTACATAAAATATAGTAGCAAAGAAATGAAGGCCTTAATTGACACTAATGCTATTATGTGACTCCAGATGGCTACAAATGTGATACTTTGGAGGGGGAAAATCCATAGTAGGTTCAGGAACAGTAGGTTTGAATGCGTAACTCTTTAAGCTTCAAAATGCTCTAATACTTTTCATGTACTCAAAAATAAGCTGTATTTGCAATGCAATCCTAAGGTCTATCTTGAATCTGACTTAGGTCTATTCATTGGAACTTAAAACCAGGGAAATGCTCTAAGGAGGGCACTGTTAGTGTTTACTGACTTCACATGTTGCAAGGGAGAAAAAACTCCCAGGATGAGTTTTTTGAGCTAGTTTCAGATGGTGGGAAGGATCTAGGATTGCCTAAATACCCAGGGGTCACCTTGCTTCAAATCCAGCTCTTTAATCCCTCTGTAGCTGTACATGGAGAGTATCCCAATCTGATGGATGGGAGCGAGTAGGAAAATAGCTTCCATGAGCATAGCCCCCCAGCCATGTTTTCCGACTATTCTGATAATACCTTGCTGTGAGGTAGCTACTCAGTGTATGATCCTGATCCTGGGTAAATATTACTCTAGGCTGCTATGCATGCAAAATCTAAGGGTTCCCAGGACATTTCCCTTTCTCCACTCCATGCATTTTGAGAGCCTATAGCTGTCAGGGCCCGTGTTTGTTGGAAACACGACGCTCTATAAACAAAAGTCATGTAATACCTTTCCTTGAGTTCAACCATAATAAGATAAAAATGTATGTAAGCTTTTACATTTACCACAAGATCCTAAAATTTTAAGTATTACCATTCTGTGTAACATTCATCAGATTATTGATATTAACCATGTCAACATATGAAGTTTCCCCTTTCGTCAGGGGAAACTTTTGTGCTCCATGTGAAGAATTCTGTGTATGTGGAGCAGTAAAAAGGGGGGAGGGGAACTCCTCCCATGTTAGTGTGACATGAGGAAATGGCTTGAGGGGGGAGGGAGGAGTCCCTCCTCCCCCCACAAAAGCTTTCTGAGTCCATTTGGACTCTCCTTTATTTTTTAACAGCCATTTACTTTTTAACTGCTGTATGGCTATGGAAAGCTTTAAAAATCTGAATGTCTAGAGACCCTTAGTCCACCACTAAACTGTTCTACTCACCTGCCAGTGTTTACCGGAGGTATTATTCTAATGGGGTACAAAACTGTGAGGAACACCCTTTTCTCTTGAACACTCAGATGTTATTTTTCATAAAATGACAAGAAATAAATACGCTTAAACATTTTTAAAAGATATTTAATAAGTTCTTTTAAAATCAGTACAAAAATTAAATACAAAATTATTTGCTATTTTTCATCTTTCTCATATATATCCTAGCAACTGATCCAAGGTAGCCCTGGTTCCTAAATGGCCCATTGCTTCCAACACTCTATAAAATATTTGATTTCTAGCACCATATCTCAGGCATTGCAGTCTTCTGCAGATATTATATTGCATTAAACTCTGTAATTAAATAAAAGAAATGCAAGTTTCAGTCCATATTGAGTCTGGATTGAAGAGACTTTGTTTCACTTAAATATGCAAGTCCCACTTAATGTGTTGGAACTTGTAACAGTATTTAAAGTAACGTAAAGTGTGATGTGCAGCATACTGTTTTAAAATAATCTTTGCAACTCCTTTTTCCATGTGATATTAGCACCGTTGTTGGTGATAGGCTACAATCCAGTGAACAGCGGGATATGCTTAGACCCGTTGATTCAGATGGCTGCAATCTAACTATAAGGAAAACAGAGGGAGGCTTTTACGGAGGTATTACTACTTTGAAAACTTCTGTGCAAACAGGTACTATGTATGCAAGAATCGGCTCCAATTGTATTGCTGCCCTGAACAATGTTTAATCTCAGTGGGGATGGGGGGCATTAAGGGAAGTTTGTACTCCTTTCTCTCCTGTGGTGATCCTCTCCCCCTTCTGCATAAGAGAGAAGGGATTGTCTTTTGGAAAATCAGGAGGGTGGGATGTTCCTGTCCCAGACACAGTTTTTGCAAGATTCTGGGGTGAGTGCTGCATTGAGGGTGTTCTGAGTATCCTAGTGCTGCTTGAATGTTGATGCCCTAAGCAGCAACCTGCATTCCCTATTGTTTTGGGCCAGCTATGCACACATAGAGAACTGATAATAGTGCTGACCAGCCATTTAGCAGAAGGAACAGAAGTAAATTAAATTCTTCTGCTATTTGATTTGCAGGGTTGTCACTTACTAGCCAGGGTTATGTGTTCATAGCCACAGCTGTGGTGTGTGCAAAAATGTTGATTAAGTGCAATGGGTTTAAACACAGCTGATTCTGTGCTGGATTGTGGCTGTAGTATTTTGTAACTGCCACATACACAAGATTATGTAGCCTGCACATTCTCATAGGCAAATGTAATTCTGAATGAAAAATAAATACTAAGTGCTTGAAGTCAGTTGCTACACTAGCAGGGCAATCCTAAACACAATTACAGCCTTCTAATTTCAATGAATTGAGCATAACTCTGTTTAGGACTGCATTGTAAAGCTGCAGTCCTATACACCCCTGCCCAGAAATAAGTCTCATGCAACTCAGTTGGACCAACTTCTCAGTAAAGAATGCACAGGCTTGGGCATTTATGCAGCTAATTTGCATGACGCTGCAGACAACATTTATTCCAATGCACCATTCTGGACTATCAGTAGCCATCTTATTCATTTTATAAGTGGATGTAGAAGATATTAGATGAATAAACAGCTTTGCTTTTAAGCATATCAAAGAACCACTGGTGCTTTCTTCTAAATCCAATAGAAATTTTTTTTGTTCAAGATCCTGGACAGTGATTTCCAAACTATGTAGTAATGGGGCTCACAGAGGGTGCATGATGCAAAGTTAAGCACTTTTGTGTCCTATTGATTTCAATGGCAAAGTTAACCATGTATGTATTTAAATCAGTGAAACCTAAAAGTATAAAGAACTGAGCTGTAGGGTTTCTCCAGGCTACATCTTGACCCAAATATCATGCCTTAGTTACTGGAGTCTTACTGTTCCCACTAACCATTTCCAGAGATTTACTGACCCATCTGTGAGGCAACAGCTACCAACTTCAGCTTAGCCTATATTGACATTAATTGGCTTCATAAAACAGATTTAGTGTGTAATTACCACACCATTATACCAAGTCCATTAAAGCCTTTTTTCTAAGTCTGTTTAAGACTGTGCTGTTAATATTGTGCTGTTACTAACTTTGGCATAAAGATATCCAAAAAGTCATTGATTTTCTGTGCTCCATATGTCTACCTTGCTGCTTTAAAAAAAATATTCCAGAAGGTAGGAAGATGAGCTAGTGCTTGCTGGAAAAGAGCTTTGACTTGAGCAACATTCTTTTTTATCAACGTTACATGAAAAGAAAATTACTTTTGGCAAGGGAGAAACGCATTTTATCTTGCAGGATTGCTGACCATACTTCTAAGTATGCATTTTTATATTCTTTCTAGAAAAAATAGCACTGTAGTGCCTTCTCTTGCTTCTTTTTCTTTAATCTTTCTGGACCTCAAACAGTAGAAAAGACAGATGAGTTACCTGTTACGAACTTTAACACGGTATAACCCTTAATGAAATGGAGCAGGCAAATGTTGAAAATATTCTTTGTACAGCCAACAGCTTCCCTTAGGTTTATCACCACCTTTTCTTTTTATCACAAGCTGTACATAATGTTTAAAACAGTAATTTTATTTTAATTATTGTACATGATGGTCCCAAACAGTCATTAAATGCATCTTTCAATGGTATAGATTTGAAGCATTGGGGGGCGGGTGGAGGGGAGAGTTTTTGTTTTGTCTGAATGTTCAGTTTACATGGGATACAACAAATATCCTGAAAAAGATGAATGAACATATTGCCCAGCATAGAGTCCTGCTGCCTGTTCAGATGGCATCTGGATATATACTCTGTCACCATGCATCAGCTGAATGACGGCACTTCCTGAAGCTTGGTCCAGGAAGCCTTTCTTGTATTCATCATAGGTGTACATCAATGGATCATTGTTTTTGAACAAAGCCACCCAGACATTTCCTCCTTTACAGTGAACGTGGTAGGCGAAGTAGTAAATCCCAGGGATTTCACAGGTGAAGATGCCAGTCTGTGGGTTATAATTCTGCCTGCCATTGTAGAGGAGCTTGTCAAACATCACCGGCACTCCAACTCGTGGGAAAGGAGTGGTGAGCTCAGCTGTGAAAGCTGGCATCTCGTAGGCTGCACCACTGTGTTTGCCTTTCTTACCCATGTAGCCATGTGGAGTCTTCACTCCATCAATGCCTGGACCCACCTCAGGCAAATATTGTCCAATTGCTGGTGGTGTGGGTTGGACTATTACTGGGGGACCAGGGGGACCAGGAGGTCCTGGAGGTCCCTGGAGCCCTGGTTGGCCAGGCAAACCAATCATTCCAGGTTTTCCAGGTGGCCCTTGTATCCCTGCAATACCAGGTTTTCCTACTCCTGGAAACCCTGGAGGACCTTGTAGCCCTCGTTCTCCTTTAGGCCCAGGAAGTCCAGGGGGTCCAATTGGACCACTGGGTCCTGCTATACCTGGGATTCCAGAAGGGCCTTGATGACCTTGAGCCCCTGGGATTCCAGGTTCTCCTTTAGGCCCCATAGGTCCATGAGCACCAGGCAGACCTGGCAAGCCTTTGTGACCAGCTTCTCCTTTTGGTCCAATTGGGCCAGGTAAACCTCTTACACCTGGAGGTCCCACTTCCCCAGGAAAGCCAGGCTTTCCTGGGAAACCCTGTAAACCAAGTTCACCTTTTGGACCAAGTGGCCCTTGAGGCCCAACAGCTCCAGCTTCACCTTTAGGGCCTGGGAACCCCATAGCTCCTTGGGGCCCCATAAGTCCTGGCAACCCTGGTTGGCCTGGCTCTCCTGGTGGCCCACCCATGCCAGGTGGCCCCATGTGCCCCTTTTCACCCTTAGGCCCAAGTGGCCCTGGAACACCACCCATGCCACGGTCACCTTTAGGTCCAGCGAAACCTGGCTTACCAATCCCAGGTAGACCGGGAGGTCCTGGTAAACCTGGCAAACCTTGTTCACCTTTTCCACCAGGAAAACCTGGTTGACCTGGGATTCCATCTTGGCCTGGCTTTCCTATACCTGGAAGGCCAGGAGGACCTTGAATTCCAGGGGCTCCACCTAACCCTTGAGGCCCTGGCTCCCCTGGAAGCCCAGGCTTGCCTGCAGGTCCCTGTGGGCCTGGAAAACCAATCAATCCTGGCTTGCCTATTCCTGGAAGACCAACAGGACCCGGAGGCCCAGGTAAACCAGGCGGACCTTTTAACCCTGGCAGTCCTGGAATCCCAATGCCTTTATCTCCTTTTGGACCAGGGGGACCTTGTATTCCAGGTTGTCCTTTCATTCCTAGCTCACCCTTTGGTCCTGGCTGCCCTGGCAAACCTCGATCACCTGGTTTTCCTATTCCAGGTAGTCCATGGGGTCCTGGTGGCCCTTGGGGTCCTGGAATACCCATAGATCCAATCTCTCCCTTTGGCCCCATCTCGCCTCTTGGTCCAGGAGGTCCCATTCCTCCTGGTTTTCCTGGCATTCCGGGCATTCCTGGTTTTCCAATTCCTGGATATCCTTGTGGACCTGGTTTTCCTTTGGCTCCTGGCACTCCATGTCCTGGTATCCCTGGAGGTCCAGTAGGCCCTCTTGGACCAGGCTCCCCAGGAGGACCACGTTCACCTCTCAAGCCAACTAACGGGATTTCTGCTTCATAAAGGAAAGAGAGAGAAAGAGAAATATGAAATATGTCATTGTAATTGCTTGGGTACTTTAAGCAGAATGGATTAATCAAGCAATTGCCTGTGTTTGCTGCATGGAGAAAATGCAAACTGGAGTTGCTTGATAACTTAATTCCAAAGCATTGTCACATTGCCATTTTAATAGCTTCGCTTCCCATTGTGTATCCTAAACTGCCATTTTCTACAACTTCAATGGCATACTTTCCTAACATATTCTTAATATAGAGGATGCTTCCTTTCAAATGAATGTGCCTAAAAGTGCAATCCTAAGAACAGCTTCCTAGGAGTAAGCCCCATTGAGTAGACTTCAGTAGGATTCAGACTGCACTGTAATTTTTTATATATGTCAAGGTCTAGAATAGTCAACCAAACCAAAAGAATTGTTCAGTAGGTCATAAGGAAAGTTTGGACTTCCTCCTCCAAAACGCATAGCTAGCAAAGCTGTTTGCAGTATAGACACTGGGTGAGTCGCTGTTGTGCATCTTCCCCATAAACAGATATGAAAAAAGGATTGGTGGAGTCAGATAGCTGCCTGTAGCAATTGCCCACAGGGAGATTTGTTGCAGCCATTATTATACTCTTAAAACAATGGGACAGAATGCTGATCTATCAAACCAACCTATAAAATGTTTACAGTCTTGGCTTTTGGCGGGGGGGGGGGGAAGCATGAATCCACATTGAAATAGAATTTCCAGTTCACTGCAAAGTTGATCTCAATAGATGAGCATGGCTTGAACATAACTATGTAGCCCTCTTTAATTTGTCCGTCTATCCTGTACGATGTTTCCTTCGCCAGTAAAAAACCTGTGAACTCTTTACTTTAGAACCCATTTTAAATTACAGATCTTGACAATCATTGATCTTGACTTCATAAAATCTGGGACAAAATAAGTATTAGCCTCTTGTTTTTATACTCTGTGCTTCAAACACACCTATTTAAAGTAACTGATTAACCCCAGTCTGTTGGTTGACTAATTAAATACATTTATGGCATGCAAATCTTCCATTAAGGATTTGAAAGGAAGAAAATGTCCTGAAGGGAAGAGAAAGCAGTAAAAGCTGTTTCTCAAAGTAAGAAAGAAATGTGATTTTAAAAAAATTAATCTGAGATATAAGAACGAACCAGCGCCAAATTTTTTTTGAAGAAAAGAAACAAAAGCTCATCTAGGATTTAATAAGATATTTTGGTATTGAGCAACTGGACACCGTCAGCTTCAGATACCATGACCTTTATTTCATATTGGGCCAAGCTAGAAGTGACGAATTACACTTGAATGGCAAGTGAACAGACTTACGTGTATTCCTTCCTGTTCGCTTGCACTCCAGTTGCACTCCACTCGATCACTACATGATCACTATATGATCGAATGGAGTGCAAGTGGTGTGCAAGTGAACAGGGAGGAATACACGTGAGTCTGTTCACTTGCCATTCAAGTGTAATTCGTCACTTCAAGCTTGGCCCTGAGTCTGTTCACTTGCCATTCAAGTGTAATTCGTCACTACTAGCTTGGCCCATTGTTAGTATAAAAAAACTTGCTAGTTATATATTGGAAGGCAAAATACCTTGGAAACAAAGCTGAAGAAAAAGCTATCTCTATTACCAAATCTGGCACAGGGAAGAAAGTATGACTACATCTGCATGGGCAGCGTGGCAGTGAGCCATTCATGAGTAGAGATGGGCACGAAAAGCAATACGAACAAAAAAAAGCTGTTCGCAAACAAGCTGTTCGTGAGGCCCCATTCTAAACGAACAGATGGTCGTTGCAAGCCTAGTTCGTTGCTGTTCGTCAAGCCAGACAGTCTGGCACCTGCAATCAATTCCCTTGGCAACTTAGGCAGGGATTGTCTGAACTCTGTCTGAACTCCTGCTGTTGCCCTGGAAACCCCAATCTAAGCCCAATTTAGCTTGATAGGCAGGTCTTCCTTTCAAGTGTGGAGCTCCAAATTTGTTACAACAAGGGAGCAAAGACCACGGGGGAGGGGGGCTCCCAGCTCTGACTTTGCAGAAAGTGAAGAGGGAGAGAGACAGTTGCTGTTGGCATTTTGATAGAGTGCATTGGAGCTTGAATTTTCTTTGTGTGTGGTGGGATAGGGATCTACCCCTTCAAGTTCTGTGGCTGCTGCCAGGCTCTGGGCCAAGCTATTATTTATTATTGGTACCTTTCCTGGTGCCTGCTCAGGTAAGGTTTCTGGGAGTGGTGCGGTAGGGATCTACCCCTTCAAGTTCCAGGGCTGCTGCCAGGCTCTGGGACCAAGCTAGTATTTATTATTGGTACCTTCCCTGGTGCCTGCTCAGGTCAGGTCTCTGGGAGTGGTGCAGCATGGATCTTGACTTGGATGATGGCTGGAGGAGAGCCTGCTGGCCCCCCACAAACAGCCAGCCATGAACATGTTCATGAACAGGGCCATGTACGTGGTTGTTCATGAGTTCCTGTTCATGGATGGCAATGAACAACAAACAATGAACATCATGTTCAATTTTTTTTTCTGTTCGTGCCCATCTCTATTCATGAGCCCCATGTACAAGAGTCTTCATTGTCAGCCCCATTGATTAACCAGAATGCACATCTGAAACATTAATTAGCACTTTAGTTCATTAACCACAATGGCCCATTAATGATCTAAAAGCAGCTTGCAGCCCTTGTATATCTATATTTTTAAGGGTGGCTGCAATTTTACAAATTTTACAATTTTACATGTGTGAAATGGCTGTGCATGTAACTGCTACCAATACTTTGTTGGATTGAAACCTCTGTGTGCAACTTGCAGGAACACAAATACTAGATCTAGTTCTGACCTTCCTTTCCAACTATGTCTAATTTGGTTGGCATAGTTCTCTCTGATAACACGTAACCTACTACTACTGATACATACTGAATTTCTGAATTTTCGGGGGAGAGTTAGATGTGTGGTGAAAGAAACGACATCAGTATACAGAAATGTGCCTCCTGAACTGTATAGAAATATGTATTTTGAATACAGAGTATACAAAGCTTTTTGGCAAGACATGCTCCAACTCACCCTTCCCCCCAAAACACCACTTAGAATCAAACTAAGGTACCTATTAAATTCTGTCAAATAACAGAACGCATGGTACACCTGTACTGAATTAGGAGAGAGAGGGAAGGAAAGATGTACCTCTTGCCAATTTTACCTTTCTGTTTCTTTGAAATTCTCTCCTTGCCAAGTACAGGGAGTGGAGGGATTTCTTTCAAAAACTGAGTCACATATTCTTTCCCATACTGCACGGGAGGCCCTTCCTTGCCCATGCGCTGTAGTGGAATGCCATCTTTGCCCACTGGCATGTGAGGTACTTGTTGTCCTTGTTGTCCAAGGGCTTGGTACTGTGGCACTTGAGGAGGCATCTGTTTAATCCCATAATAAGCACCAGCTTGCGTTGATTTCAGTAGCCCAATGTAAAAGGTTACAACCACCACCAATAGCCAACTTGGTGCTAGCAGCACAGCCATATCCTGCCAAGAAAAATGGAGCAAGAAGAAAGATGGCATATGAGATCAACAGTGGTGCAGATCAGCCAAAGGGAAAGCACTCATTTGATAAGTTGAGGTTTCCTTCCAGTGAACATTCATTTCAGGAGTTAGGCAAGAATGGAAATTCTGGTACACTGCTTCAGTGGGTTATCTTGCCCCCAAATGATACATCAATTCTTTTGGGGAACAGATTCTAATTTCTTGTCCCCAGCCGCCAACTTGAAAATGAATGTGGGAGGGTGCCCTGTTTTTAGTTTTTAATCGGGGGTGGAAATGGTTAAAGATATATGGTTGCACAACATCTTGTCCAGGCATACATTTCAGGACTGGTTCAAGCTGCATTACATCTTCAATGGAATCATATTAACCTTCTCTATTTCCAGGACTCACTGCAGGGAAAGGAGATCTTCATTCAACTGGAATTTGCTTTCTCATGAACAGGCAATACTAGGAGCAGTAAACCTGCTTGTTATCAGGGCTCTTTTTGTGGCAGTAATCACTGGGAGTGAGTACCAGCAGTTTTGCGGGAGGATCTCCCAAGTTTTGAGGGGGGAATTGGTGGAAATCAGTGCAAGCACATACATTAAGTACTGACGCTTCTTTAAAAAAAAATCAAGAAAGCAGTGCTCTTGAGTTACCTTAGTCTGCTACTGGCACGACAGCTTTTGGGGCAATTCTAGGCAGACTTAACTCCTTCTAAGCCCATTGACTTTAATGGACTCAGAAGAACGTATTGCTGCTTAGGATGGAACTGTTGGGTTGCTCCCTTGTGAAAATTTTGGCAAGGAAGGTTTCAGCCCAGTATTTGAAATCCAGCCTTTTCTCGTCAGTAGATTCCAGCCTCCCATCAGAAACAGGTTTGCCATTATAGAGTGAAACAACAAGCTCTCTTGCATCTGATGAAGAGAGCTGTGGTTCTTGAAAGCTTATGCTGCAATAAAGTTGGTTAGTCTTAAAGGTGCTATTTAACTCTTTACTATTTTGCAAGCTCTCTTGGTGTCTTTTATTACTAGTTAAATCTGTATATCTCCTGCTCTTTCTTAAAGTTCAACATAGTACACATTTAGTTATTTCATTTTTGTTTTTATTATGTTATAAAATAGAAAAACTGTACATAAGGTTAGAATCTGAAAATTTTATTTTCATTTACAACTATGTGATCCTCTCAAGGCAGAGATGAACAGAGAGGTTTGCCATTGCCTTCCTCTAAATAGCAACAGTGGACTTCCTTGGGGGTCTCCCATTCTAGTATTAACTATGACCGATGCTGCTTAGCTTCCAAGCTGTGGCTATTCTGGGTTATACAAGCTGCTAATATAGACAATGCATATAAGCAATTATATTCCTAAAAGTATTTCCCAAGCTGTTACCTACTCCTGTTGTAAGACAGGGTACTCAATATCTTATTTATCATTATAATTTTCTCCCTTGGACTATCTGTTCATCAACATCTCGACAGAGTACCTATGCAGTAGTCAGCAGACATTGAAGTGATTTATCAACAGCTTTATTAATAGAACTAACAAACTGGATAAAGAGAAAAAATAACTAGCTAGCTGAGAGAGTTCTAAAAATAACATTCTACAGACAAACAGACAAGGAGAAAATCCCTGATTAGAAAGAAGGTACTCCCCTCTACAGTCCTGTCTAGCTAGAGCTTGCTGTTCTCCACAGGATCTTATCTTCTTTGTACACAAGATGTGCTGTGCATCTCCAACATATTTGATATATTTGACCAATCTGTCATTTTTATAACACTTTAATAACTCTTCAAATTCAGATTTATTCCAAATTTGCAAACCTTTGGGCAATATTATTTGCACTACAGAGTTATCTTGTTATACAACAATTCTAGGAGTATATTCGGTTTAAGCATGCCATGAAGTGACTTGTTCTGATCCATCATCTCTTCTGAAGGTGAGAGCTTGGCTTTTTGCGAACCAGTGGTTCATAGAAGCTCGTTTCCACAAACTTTCATGAACTGGTCTACTGGTTCATTTGGTTCATATTAAAGGGCAGTTTAAATGGCCATTTCCCCAGGGAAATGGCCATTTAAACTTTTCCTGCTGCTTGTAAGCGGCAGGGCCCTTTAAACTATCAGCTGGCAGGCGGCAGGGGATCCCCCTCGCCACCTGCCAGCTGATAGTTTAAAGGGGCCTGCCGCTTGCAAGCAGCAGGGCCCTTTAAATGCCCAAATCCCAGAAGCCCCAGCCCCAGCCCAGGATTTCTTCCACCTGCCAGGTGATAAAAGGGACCTGCCGCTTGCAAGCGGCAAGAAAGGGCCCTTTAAATGATTAAATGCCCCTTTCCCTGCTGCTCAGCAGCCAGAAAGGGGCATTTAAATCCCACAAACCATGAACTGGTTCGGAAACTTACCCCAGTTCATGGGAGTTCGTGGTTCCTGGTTCGTGGAAATCCACGAACCATGAACTGCATGGTTCGTTTTTTTGGTGGTTTGTGCCCATCTCTACTCAGTATTGGACTTATATGCTCCAAGTGCCTGACCTCAGACAGGAAATTTGCATTTTGTACCTGCTGAAGCTTCTAAGATGTCTTCAAAGGCAGCCCCTACAGCAGGGGAAGGCTCCTAATGTTGGGGAGAAGCACTGCTTTTGGTGGAACAGGTGTGCAGGATCCAACTCTCAGAGATCATGAACTATGGGTATGCATAATCAGAGTGTTTCCAAATTTTATAGTGAATGCTGTGTTCACAAAGCTTTGGAATAGCTTTGATGTGAAAATCATTCATAAGAAGATGGAATTTGATCGGATAGTTAAAAGGAAAACATGGAGGAGAGGAAAATCATGTGCCATTGTCTGGAGGGTGGGATAAAAGTGTAATTTAGTCTTCAGAGATTTGTTCATTGCATTACAACCCCTTTACAATACGTGTGAGATTATATTTCAAAATACTGATGTGATTCTGATGTAAGCTGACATTATTTAGCCGCATGACTGTACCACACTGAAGATGTTTTGATTAGGAACTGAACTGACCTGGCTGTCTCCAGTGCCAGAGTGGAGAAACAGGGCAGAGAATGGAGTACCAAGCACAGGTGAAGTGAACTGATCTTCACTTCCCCCGAGATCCCTAGTAAAAGGGAAGGAACTGAACTGCCTTTGTTGATACTGTATACACCATGTAGTTGATTGTTAGACACTAACAATAACTGTGGAATTCAGTCTGCTCACTTCTCCTTGTGCCCTTCCATAATATTGTCATTTCCTGCCCTTTGCACAATGAGCTATTCAACTTGAAAGCTAGTGAAGGGAACCCATTGTCCATTTTCTTCCTGTCATTTTTCTTTCTGCCAGCTTCATGCATTCTCACAGAGCCCAATGACAGTCCTACGTTCCCCCTTCCTCACAAACCTTTTGTCACTGCACACCACTTGGCAACCAATGGTATTAGTAAAAAGAGAGCAGTCATCTAGCAATTATAAATAAACATCTACCAATTATAAATAAACATTTCTTAAAAGTCTTACCTTTTTGTGTTCATATTAATTCATGCTATCAATGTTATTTTGCTCATGTGCATTTTCATGCAGCTTTTGGGGAGGTGTAGTCCATTTTATTCTTACAACAACCCTGTGAGGTAGATTAGGCTGAGAGAGTGTGACTGTCACAAGGTCACCCAGAAAGCTTCCATGACATACTCGTGATTTGAACCCAGATCTCCCAGATCCTATTATGACAATCTCACCACTACACTACACTGACTCTCACGTCTCCAAATTACAAAAGTTGTGCAGTAACAAGTTGCTTAGGTGAATTGCGTGGGGGCCACTGCTGGGCCCAGCCAAGTTGCACAAATTGTATGAAGGCTGCCACTGGACTCAGTCAGGTTGTGTGACATCAAGTGCAGCCATTGCTTCATGCAGGTGAATTGCACAAATTGCATGGTAGCAAGTTGAAGAAAGAAGAAAACACCATGACCCATATTTTATCCTTAGGACTCCATTCCTAAATCCAACATATATCAAGAAGACCTGAAATGCTTAAGGATGGTGCTAGATAAAAGCCATTTAATATTTTTCTTGTGCATGACTCTCTGTTGCAGTCCCATGGTTTTATGGGCTGATATCCTGCCATAAAATACTTTCTTACCCACTTCTTTCTAAAACTAGTAAAACACAGAATTGGCCCTGCTTTCGCTTGCTTTGATGCAGCAAACACCATGTTTTCTTAGTCCTTGCTTTCATGCTGCTTTATGGCTGATCTTCCTTCAGGAAAGCAAAACAGTCTTGATGTTTGTGTCTTATTCCTGAATCCGTGCCATGTACAGTATTTCAGTTCGCTGTACTTTGATTATCCTGTCCAAGAGAGGGGGAAAGGCGATGGGTTCTCTTATTTTCTTTGCTTTGCATTAATTTTATAGCTTGTTAGAAAACCCAAATCCCAACCAACGGGAAATATTCAAGCCATGAAAAATGCCTTTACAATATTTTTCTTGAGTAAGTCTCCAGCCATTTAGACCATTTTTATTGGAAAGTGGATTTTTTTTCCATTGCAAAGCAGGAATCTGGTCTTATGCATGTACTCCCTCCAAAATTGGAAGAATGTGTGCCAATTCAAAAAGGAAAACCAAGTGCCAGGACCAACCCAAACTGAAAACAATGCAAAAACAAAAAAAAGGACCTTTTACGTGTTGCTCTCTTACTTTCCTAGGAGAAATGCATGAGCATAGGAAAGATACAGTTCTTGACTGTCCCTTGAAAATAACAATGATGATGCCGCCACCAGTGTGGCATAGTGGTTATAGAGTTAGACTTTTGGTGAATAGGCAACCTTGGACCAGTCTCTTTCTCTTTCTCAGCCTAATATATCTCACAGAGTTGTTGTTGTGAAGATAAAATGAAAGAGGGGAGAGAATGATGCTATAAGCCACTTTGGGGAGAAAACAGAGTATAAATATAAATCAGTGAATGACAGGCATTTCTATGGTGCAGCAGAGATTTCAAAGCACTTTACATGTATTCTCTCACAATGATTCTATAAGATAAATCCATATTATCATCATCCCTGTATTGAAGCTGGGGGTGCCACTGCATGGAAAATTTTAATAGCATGTAAAAAAAAATTACAATTTTTGAGAATATCATTCTAATTGGATGGGGGAGAAAATTTGTCCTAAGCACTGTCCTAAGCGGAGTTTTGTCCTTCTGAGTCCTTTGAAGTCAATAGGCTTAGAAGGGCATAACTCTGCTTAAGATGGCACCGTTAGAGCCAGAAATAATTGGACGTACTTTGTCCCATCTCCTAAAAATTTGAGGGGTGGGGTGGGTGGAAACTCTTTGGTGGAAGGATTCAAATATTGCAGCCCTGACCATTTTAAAATCCTGCTTTAAAAATTCTGGTGGTTGTCTGAAATTCATAATGGTTTTGATAAATCCACTGCTGGTTTAATTTGTAGCAAAAAGATCTGTAGCAGCCCTCCAACTCCTCAAGATCCTTCACGGGGTCCACTATTCCCCAAAAGCAGCTGGGGGGGGGGGGTCGGTTGAGCTGCAGTGGGATGAGAGGGGCAGGAAAGTTATACTTCCATGCTTGGAAATTTTAGACAGATTCCAACCCAATGTGTTCGCTGTTTTCAAACATACATCAAAGAAAATTGTATATTCCCATCGTATCTCCATTATCACAATACTTTAACCATTTTGTTTTGTTCATGTCTGGGATCTTAAGTAACAGGATTCAGAAAGACCTCTGCCAGTCAGAGTAGTCAACTGGACTGGATGGGAAATGGACTGGCACATTATTTCTGTCACTGCAATCCTAAGAACACTTTCCTAGGAGTATGCTGCATCAACTAGACATGTTCTGAGTAGCTGTTCTGCTTAGGATTGCTCTCTCAGTACCTATGTTCATTTTAATCCATGCATGCCAAACAATCTTTTGTAATCTCTCTGCAAAGTGCTACTTAAAGCAAAATATACCTGGCAACGTATAAATATCTATGAGGCATATTAACAACTACAAAATATTGCTGCACTGTGACCTAGAGTGAAACATGCAGTACACCACAGTGCATTGGCCACAATGAAAAATTATATAAAAGAATGACAAATGTTTTTGATTTTAGGTCATGTGAGAGAGTACAGCTTTGTGCCCATCCCCGACTTGAGTCATACAAAATTGTGTGTCAGATCTATCTCTAAAACCTTATTGACTTGGAAAGCACAAAAGTTTTGTTTTTTGTTCTGACATTCAGTTTTATGAATGAGGAATCCATACAATGGGTCAAACAGTGACATTTCAAGTAGGGCTGGTCGATTCTTCTTTCCCAAAGAAAGCCCCCCCCCGCCACCAAACCCCTACAGAGGCCCTGTTTTCTCACAGTTTTAATACATTAAGAAAAGCAGTTGATCACACTTCAAAAGAACTTCAAATTTATCTGGAAGTGGAAATGTCAAGAAAAATATCTGTTCCCATCATTCATTGCAGTGCAAAACACAACTGCCACCAGCAGCCAGCCTGCTTCATACCTGAAGCACAGGCGGTTTCTCCTTGGCCTTCTAAAGGGCTCTATCAGCCAAATGTCAACACTACCATGAAGCCTATAAATCTTTGAGATTACTTTTGTTTGGAATTTCTCCTGCCATGCTGATGAGGAAATAATGGGGCAGCAGAATTCCTCTGGTACATGGAAAAGCTAACTGAGTTTTCTTCTGGAGCACTATTATTATTTTGTAATTGAAAATAAAGTTGAAATGTAACCAGACACAGATGGGTTTAATATATTTTTGAGTGGTTCAACCAATGTATCCTTAGTTTGCCAAAGAACATGGCTAGGATAAGCCATATCTTAGTCCATATTATAGTTTAACCAAAATGATTCAGGATGTTGTATTGTTGGCTATATACACTATAATATTGTGGTTGTTTTTTTTTAAACCCAGGTACAGGAAACTGGTGCTAGAAAATTTGGCACCACTCGGTAGTTTTGAACTTTTGTTTTATACTCCTTAAAAGGAGTCTGATATTTCAATAACCACAACAGTCCAAAAGCTAGGCTTGAATTTCATAGAAAAGCTTGTTGGCATGAAATTTGTTTCATGGAGGACACTGAGCAGTTGAGTTCTGTGAAAACAAAGAAGACGTGTCCATCTGCTATTTTACAAAGCAATTCAGTGCTCTTTCAGCACACACATAGCAGAGGTGAACCCAGGCAGAAGCATGCAGAGCCAAGCAAAAATTGAGTATTTAAGTAAGAAGGTAAAGTCAGAACTCAGAAGTAATATCTGGAACTCTAAAATGTCTAAAAGGCTTTTTCAGGTACTGTGAAAGAGGCAAAATTCGGGGAACAGGCTAAGGAAAAGCACAACTTACCACTAAATGTTATCTAATTTAGATTGTACACTCCTTGAGACAGCAGCTATTTTTGCTCATGTTACTCTGTAAAGTGCTATGTTTGGTGTAGTGAGTGACAGGACTCTACTCTGGAGAACTGGGTTTGATTCCTCATTCCTCCACCTGAAGCCAGCTGGGTGACCTTGGGTCAGTCACAGCTTCTCGAAGTTTTCTCAGCCCCACCCACCTCACAGGATGATTGTCATGAGGATAATAATAAAATGCTTTGTAAACCACTCTGAGTGGGCATTAAGTTGTCCTGAAGGGCAGTATATAAATCAAATGTTGTTGTTATGTAATCAGGGCAGTATATAAATCAAATGTTGTTGTTGTTGTTATGTAATCCATCAGTAATCTAGGATCATTGAATGTATTTTATTGCTGAGGCAGGACATCTGGTTGAATTGTCCTACATTTTTTAAAGCCCAACCCTATTGGCACTGTGAGCACTTTTGGAATTTTGAGAAATAGTGAGACCTACCACAAAAGACCAATGGTAAGTCTTTGTAGGAACAAGGACTCTGATGGGGAATCTAGTTGGAGTCAATATTATAAAGTCCATATGTTTGCAGACAACAGATTTCATTTGGTGTGTGCATGCACATGTGCATATTCTGGATGTGGCAAGTGCTAGGACTGTATGGTAGGTTTCCTTCGCTGAGTTTTAGGGAACATAAAATCCCTGGTTGAACCTGAGAGAGCATAAATTCCTCATTCTCCTTTACCTTCAACATCTCATCTTTCCTCACCTTTTCTTCTATTGACTTGCACTTTCTGCAGCAACTTGTCTCACTTCCTTTCTGTAGATGGTGAAGTTGTTCTGGCAAAGGAATTACAAGCAAACACATGTCCTGGTGTTTTGGCTGCTCTGCAGCAGCATCTTTGCCACATTGGGAACAGTGCTACAGAATAAACTGGAATTAAACACAGTTTAAACTGAGATGCCTGCAGTTGTGATGACTACCTACAAACTAGGATTCATAAGCCAGGGTGCAATGGTACTTAAGAAACTTTTTAATGCCCATCCTACTAGCCAAAGATGGTCATTTGGATGTCATGCTAAAAATGAGTTTAATCACACTGGTTGAGTAGGATATGGTTTAGGAGTGGGGCTTCAATTCAGTGGTGGAGCATCTGTGTTGCGTGCAGAAATTTTGAGATTCAATCTCTTGCATCTACAATTAAAAGGATCGGGTACTAGGAGAATTGAAAGCTCCTGAGACCCTGGAGAGTCATCACCAGTCACATTAGATAATATTGACCATAATGTTCTGACTAAGCATAAGGCAGCTTCATGTGATGTCTGAATGCAGACTGTGTTCTGAAACCTGTTGTTTCCATTTTGAGTAATGTATAATGCTTTCTTGCTTGGTGGCTCACTGAATACTTCCATAAAATTAAAATAGATTGACTGCATTTTTTCCCTTTTGTCTAAACAAAACTGTATTGGAAAGAATGGTAAATTAGCCTGATGTAATGTACCTTTTCTGAACCTTTCATCTCCTATGATCTTTTCTTTCTTTCTCAGATTTTGTTTTTACTGTTGTTAAAAACTTCCAGACAAATAAGGCCCACTGGATCCAAAAACTTTCAAATGAAACCACAAACCAAGCGGAAACTAGTCAATCTTGTAGAAAAGACGTGCCTTTGCAAGTTCTCTTCAACAACATGAAAGCTCCAGAGATTAAAATACCCTGAAAAAACACATCTGTTTGGGAGGAGACATTTCAGACAAATGGCATTTATTGGGCCAGGAGACTAGAAATTTTAAAGCCTAGTCATATAGGTTAAGTAAAAATGTCAAAGTTTCGGCTTGAGGAAAACTTGCAATGAATCTATCATTCTTAGAGCAAGGACTGCAGACTTTGAAAAAATGTTATCATACATTTTGATCAGCCTATGGGACCCTTCACTGGGCAGGACACTGAATATGAACTAAATCCACTGGGTTTTTTTTCTGTAGCAGTCTCAGCCATTTTATCATAGGTCTAACTTAGCTACTTAAAGAGAGTTAAGAAAGAACCAGCTCTCTTTTACACAGGGCCGGATCTTGGGTTCCCGGCACCTGGGACAACCCAATTCTGGCTGCCCTCGTGCATGCGTGCAGTGCGTGCACAGCTCCCGGCACTGCGTGATGATGTCACAAGTGTGACGGCAGTGCTGGCGGGTGAGAGGCCGCCCACGCCATTTGCCTGTCCCGCTGAGGGGGCAGCCGGCTTGCCACACACTCCCTGTCCTGCGGGGCAGGCATATGGTGCTGGCGGCTGCTCAGCCACCGGCGCTGCCACCGGTGCACTCCCGGGGCTGGCAGCTGTGCCCGGTGCCCCCTCTTTCGTGGGGGGCAGACTACCCCCCTGCCCCCCCTCAATCCGGCCCTACTTTTACATGACTATTATATAGTGAAATCCCAATGGTCTTTTGACATGGTGTCTGTTCTGGGGAAGACTCCAGTTTCTCTGACTGATGAACTGCAGTTCTGCAGCAGAACTTCCAAAGGATCTACCTGTGATAGCTTCATCACATAGTCCCCATACAGATAAACAGTTGCCACTACCAGCTAGCTCTGAACTGCAAAAAAAACCATAGGCACATCTGTACACCCTTCTTCTAATATTGCAGTGAATATATGGCTGCTGCTGACTATATAAAAGCATGGGATTAGAGTTCAATGATCATTTCTGCTAATGGCAGGTACTTCTCTGACTCCACCCTCCTTCTGCAGCCCACTATCCCATCCAATATGCTGCTCTGGTGATACAGGAGACCCAACCTGCAAGGAACAACATGAGGGCGAGCTGAAGTCTACAGCAGGACTGGGGAATCAGTTAACATCCTCCCTTCCATTAGTGAAAAAGTATCCAGCTCACTTAATAGTATCTTCACAGATTTGCTGATTGTTAATGGTGAATAGGTCTAGTGACTGAATAGGACTACTAATGTGTCTTCAGAAGGGACAGGTATGAGGAAATAGTATTGATATTCCTCAATGGGTATTAATTGTTAGGAAATACACTCCGGCTGGCACTCTCCAAGAAACCATGAGATCCTGGAGAAAGACACACCTCTTAGTTGAGGGTAGCAGACGTGTGTATGTGTGTGTGTAAGTGAAGAATCAATAGATTACTGGAGTTAGCAATGTCTTGTGTACAAAGAAGAAGAGAAAATATCCTGCAGGGTACAGCAAACTCTAGTTAGACAGACGGAAAATATCTACTTTCTAAAGGTACTTTTCATTGTCTGGCTGCAGAATGCTATTCTTAGGCTCTTCTTCTAGAACTCAGTATATTCTCTCAGCAAGCAAGGCAGTCATTTTTATCTCCTCTCTTTCCATCCAGTTGGTTAATTCCATAAATAAAGCATTTATTACTGTTAATGTTCAGTGTCCTGATTGCAAGCAGGATCAATACCAACCAATATTTTGATACCTTAAATATGCTTGTTCTAAAAGACAACAAAACATAATCAAACTCTCTTTTACTAATTTCAAAAATATGAATTCATAAACAACAACAACAATAATAACATTTGATTTATATACCGCCCTTCAGGACAACTTAATGCCCACTCAGAGCGGTTTACAAAGTATGCCGTTATTATCCCCACAACAAAACACCCTGTGAGGTAGGTGGGGCTGAGAGAACTCCTAGAAGCTGTGACTGACCCAAGGTCACCCAGCTGGCTTCAAGTGGAGGAGTGGGGAATCAAACCCGACTCTCCAGATTAGAGTCCTGCCGCTCTTAACCACTACACCAAGTACTAGGATACAGTTAGCTACTCTGCTATTCAGCTGCAAAGTGGTTTGCCAGAGAATAACTAGCAGTAATTGAGGGGGAATGGGAACTTAGTGCCCTTATCAGAGGATGCCAAAAGATGGCAGCACAGGCATGGGGTTGTACAGGGCAGCCTCCACCAGGCACACAGCTGCTGAGCTAGCTATACTGGGCACTGAACAGTCATGGGCCTGCAGGGTGCTAAGCTACCAACTGTCATCCCTCCAGTGCTATCTCATGTTCCAGGATCGGAAGGCCCTGTGAGTCGGTAGTAAAGCATCTGCTTTGCATGTAGAAGATCATAGAATCATGGAAGGTACCTTACAGACCATCTAGTCCAACACCTGCCCAATGCAAGTACAGCCTGACCGACACAGTATAAAGTGGGACTATGGCATTCTGTGATTTGGATGTTATACCCCAAGACTGCATTCACATTCTTTGCTGCTGCATCACACTGACTGCTCATATTTAGCTTCCCATCCACCCCTATCACAATATCTTGTTCAAACACACTGCTACCCAGAAGAGTATCCCATATCCAGTATACATACTTTGCATTTGTGTTACCCTCAGGTGGAGAACCCAGCACTTATCCATGTTAAATTGCATCTTATTCAAATCTGCCCACTTTTCAACCCCAGGCACCTCCATTTTTTCAGATGCAAAAGATTTTTATCTTATAGCCAGTGCCAGCCAAGGTAGATAATACTAACTTTAAAAAAAAACAATGGTCTGACTCTTTATAAGTTTGGTTCATATGTATAAGAATCTTTGACTCCCCACACACACTCCGCAAAAACACCTCTCAAGCTGCCACTGTTATGAAGTCCATGGCAATAAAAAGCAACAGAGGAAACCAAATATTTGAATAGCTATTAACATAGATTTCATGGCCATGGCATGCAGAGAGAAACCACATCAACATTCTACAAAGGGTGCTGGACATACAACCTTTTATCATCCTCTAAGCCACTGAGCGACTATTATTTTAGGCTTTCCTAATGGGTGATCAGAGCCCATGCAACATGAGCAAATGGGACTGAATTACTTGCATGTTCCAGGGACCAAGAAAGCGGCTTGGGAAAAGAGCTCCTGCTAAACCAATCCAAAGGCGGAGAAAGAGATGAGATAAAAAGAAGTGTTCTTAATTAATGACACTGAATCCCAAGGTTTCAGACACCATGCTGTGTATAACGGCGTTTCCTGTCTTCTGCCACCTGATGGCACCACATTTCAGAGAAATTTTTTTAAATAGGCCACCAATAATCATATTTGTAAAAGATACCTTGCAATTTCAGAATAAATGCTGGAGAAAGAACTCCTAACATGTCTAATTTCACACCCTGCCATTGTATAAATGTAGATGAAAGCATGTAGCTGGGGAGACAGAAAATATTCGTTGAAACTTTGACAGATGTTTTGGAAGGTTACTGACAAATGCATGTGCAGACCAAGACGGTTTTTAAAAAATCAAATCAGACTTGTTTGCATCTTTTTACTTGATAAAATTTACAACTCAGTCTAGCGCTGACCACTAGATGACTCCACTGATCCATACAGGTCACCTAAATGGCTGAAGCACGCACACCCAAACAGGTGCAGTATTGGCATAGAGCAAGTCCCCAGATTTGTGGCTCCCCAGAGGAAGTTTGCACATTGTCCATTACAAAATATCTGCACAGAAAGCATAAATTGAATTGTGGGAATACTACATGAATAGGTAATACGGCTATAGTATAAAGGAATGATTCAGGATGGCACTTTTATAAAGAGAAAGAGACTGTAGTCTGTGCCACTATGTATGCTACATATTATCTATTTGTTGATTTATTTTCTTGTTCTTATTGCATTGATATCTACTTTTGTAATTCTATTTTTTGCATCATTTGACATATTTATTTATTTATTTATTTATTTATTTATTTATTTAATCACATTTCTAGACTGCCCTCCCCGTCAGATGGGCTCAGGGTGGTTTAACAACAGTTTAAAACAGTAAAACATTATAAAAACATTAAAATATTTTATCAAAACAATTAAAATTGGCAAGTATAAAATATTAAAATACAGCATTTTCCTGCACGGGTGGTGGAAGGTCTTCAGTGGTATGGCTGGCGAGAGGACAGCCTAGCCCCCACCAAATGCCTGGCGGAACATCTCCGTCTTGCAGGCCCGGCGGAAAGATAACAAATCCTGCCAGGCCCTAGTTTCCTCTGACAGAGAGTTCCACCAGGTCGGAGCCAGAACTGAGAAGGCCCTGGCTCTGGTAGAGGCCAGGCAGACCTCCCTGGGGCCAGGGACCATCAGCAAGTTCTTAGTGGCTGATCGAAGCGACCTCTGGGGAACATATGGGGAGAGGCGGTCCCGAAGGTATACTGGGCCCAGTCCGCATAGGGCTTTATAGGTCAACACCAAAACCTTGAACCGGACCCGGTACTCAACCGGTAACCAGTGCAGCTGACGGAAGATAGGTGTTATATGAGCCATGATTGGTGCTCTGGCAACCACCCGTGCAGCTGCATTCTGAACCAGCTTCAGTTTCTGGATCAAGCCCAAGGGAAGCCCTGCGTAGAGTGAGTTGCAGTAGTCTAATCTGGAGGTGACCGTTGCCTGGATCACTGTTGTGAGGTCATGGGTCGATAAGTAGGGGACAAGTTGTTGAGCCTGTCTTATATAGAAGAAAGAGGATCTAACAACCGCTGCGACCTGTGCCTCCATAGACAAGGAAGCATCCAGGACCATCCCCAGGCTCCTCACTCTCGACACCGGCGTAAGTGGCGCTCCATCGAGAGCGGGGAGCTAGAGTCCCGCACCCATGGACCCTAGACCCACATGCAGGACCTCCATCTTCAAGGGATTCAGTTTCAGCCAACTCTGCTTCAACCATCCAGTCACAGCTCCGAAGGCACGTTCCAGGACATCTGAGGCAGAGCCAGGCTGTCCGTCCACCATCAGATACAATTGGGTGTCATCTGCATATTGATGGCACCCAAGTCCAAAACTCCGTACCAGCTGGGCGAGGGGGCACGTATATACGTTAAATAGCAGGGGGGAGAGTATCATGTCTGATACTTTTTTGCACTGTTTCTAATTTTTCTAATCCTAGTTCTATTGCACGAAGGAAGGCAGCATAGAATAGCCTGACTTGTCAGATCTTAGATCCAGAGGAGTTAGCCGTGTTAGTCTGTAGTAGCAAAATCAAAAAGAGTCCTGTAGCACCTTTAAGACTAACCAACTTTATTGTAGCATAAGCTTTTGAGAATCACAGTTCTCTTCGTCAGATGCATGGAGGGCAAGAAGAAACTGGTCAGATATATAGGTGGAGAGGGGAGGGAGGAGTAGATGCAGACAGTAGCTTCTGATGTGGAGATCAGTTTGCTTCTGTTAAGGAAGTCAGTTACTTCTGATAATGAAATAACCATTCATAGTCTCTATTCAATCCCAGCCTGACTGAGTCAAATTTACATATGAATTCCAATTCAGCAGCTTCCCGTTGGATTTTGTTTTTGAAAGGTTTTTGTTGAACTACAGTGACCTTTAAGTCCTTGATGGAATGTCCTGGTAGATTGAAGTGTTCTCCCACTGGTTTCTGGGGCAGACCTGGCATCTGGGTCTGTTGCAGGGCCTGGTACCTGTGCTGGTGACTCTGCTAGCCGATTCATGATTGTAAGTGAGAAGTCGTTTCAGGTTGGGGGGCTGTCTGTAGGCAAGGAGAGGTCTTCCACCCAGGGCTTCTCTCTCAGAGAGAACAGACCCAGATGCCAGCTCTGCCCTTATATCTACCCAGGAAATACAATTACAGGACCCAATGGCGTCAACAACACTGTCTCTGTCTCTTACAACTGCTCATCCTCCAATGTGATATATGCCCTCATGTGCCAACAATGTCCATCTGCTCTGTACATTGGACAAACCAGCCAACCTCTGCACAAAACAATAAATGGACACAAATCTGACATTAAAAATGGCAACATCCAGAAACCAGTGGGAGAACACTTCAATCTACCAGGACATTCCATCAAGGACTTAAAGGTCACTGTAGTTCAACAGAAACCTTTCAAAAACAAAATCCAACGGGAAGCTGCTGAATTGGAATTCATATGTAAATTTGACTCAGTCAGGCTGGGATTGAATAGAGACTATGAATGGTTATCTCATTATCAGAAGTAACTGACTTCCTTAACAGAAGCAAACTGATCTCCATATCAGAAGCTACTGTCTGCATCTACTCCTCCCTCCCCTCTCCACCTATATATCTGACCAGTTTCTTCTTGCCCTCCATGCATCTGACGAAGAGAACTGTGATTCTCGAAAGCTTATGCTACAATAAAGTTGGTTAGTCTTAAAGGTGCTACTGGACTCTTTTTGATTTTGTCAGATCTTGGAAGCTAAGCAGGGCCATTACTTGAATAGGCAACCACCAAGGAAGACACTGCAGAAGAAGGCACTGGCAAACCACCTCTGCTTTTCAATTTCCTTGATAACCCCTTGCTGGGGTCGCCATAAGTCCCTTGCGACTTGATGGCATATATACATATAGTTCTATTGCACAGCTTATTAGATTGCTTGGGAGATTTGATTACATTGTTTTACATCATGAAAGCTGCCTTGTTGCAGTGAGAAAGCCATATTATAAAACAAACAAACAAATAAATACAGAGATGTAATGGAAACCCATTTTTCTTTTATGCTGTGTGCATGCTATTTGCACACAGCAGGGAATGCCAACCCACAGCTTCTTAGCATGTACACAAAGAGAATCCTCTCTGCAATTGTCACATACACAAATCTATACACAAGCTTGACATTATTTACTACCAAAGGAGACACTTATGCTTAATATTTCCAAGGGAGGAGGGGGGGGGAAGCCATATTAACCTTTTGCAGTAAAAAATCAACAGAACTCTTTTAACACCCTAATGACCTTTTTTTTTTTAAAAAAAAAATGTAGTGTAATTTATAAACTTTCATGGACAAGAGTACTTTGTCAGAATCTAAGAATTTTGTGATTGAGGCATACCTAATGGGCAATTTATAGGAGCTTTTAAAAAATATACGATGGCTCTTGAACTACCATAAACTGATTTTTTGGGACTGGTGACCAGCTTTGTTAATGCTTCCCTAAACATGTCATGCTCACAGCTTGTGGCGGAAATATTCTGATGCTCTTCTATTTCATGTAACTTGTGCTGAAATAAGCTGAATTTCTCAGCCAGTGTCAGTTGAGACATGGAACAGCTACCAGAAGAGTGACTTGTCAGAGAGCTTTTGGGTCTACCAGTCCCGAGGCTTTTAAAGGTTGGGAGAGGGAATAAACAGGGGACAGTCTGTAAAGTCCGCTTAAAGTATCATGCAAATAAAACAAATGAATGCTTGTCCTGATAAAAACTAGCAAGCCTTTAATACTATCTCCTTAATAATGTCATGCTGAATTTAGTAACTGATTGATGATCGCAATAAAGCCACAATGGCAATAGAGTGTCTATTATGCTTTCCTCCTCCTCTTCCTTTCCTGTGTATATTTTCATATGACTTTGGAAAGGATCAACCTTGAAATACCAAAGCAGCAAGTCTGGTACATTCCTTCTGATGAACAGAGTGAGGAAGCCAAGAATGCATGAATTCCTGTTGACCTTTTGCTGCACACAGTGAACTCTTCTCACTAAAGGTAATGCATACTTAGGTGCAATTTCTCAGGCCTGTAAAGCAGTCCCTTCTTCTTTCCTTCTATCTGTCATTCTGTGACAGTTCCCCAAACAAAGGGAGGAGGGGGAGAATTTGTCTCAGTAAACTCTGAAAACTGTTGAGTGATGTGGGTTTGAATGCATCACTTCTAAGTCCATGACATCTTCCCAAAATGTGGATGGCCTGGGAAGAATAAGGCTGCTGTTCACATCTAAGACAGGGGGCACATACTTTCTGTTAGCACCTGTCTAGACAGTCACTGTGAAGTTGCAGCTTTCTCAAAGTCCCCTTTTGATCTTCCAGCTCTAAGGTGTGGCCACACACATGACCACAGGCTCAGCCACACCTCTAGACTTACAGGATGGGATGCTAAATCAAACCAAAATCAGATACGCATTCCAAATTTCCCTACATTTAACATTTTACTTTCAGATTCTTGAATCTCAATAGATAACAGGCAAACAGAATTCCTGTTCACAGGAAGGGGTTTATTTGGGGAATTTACAATACGTGGTAACTGAATGAGAGGACTCTACAAAGGGATTCTGGTGTCCTGAGCTTTAGCTTGCCATTGTTAATCATGGACTGAATACACAGAGTTAAAGTCTGGCTTGCCCCACTTAGGGATCACTGGCTCCCAGATCACAATTCCCTGGGTCAACAACCTGGCTCTTCCCCCACCCTCTATGGCAACACCACTGCTTGCTTTAACACACCAACAGTAACTATGAGTGTGTGTCAATGTCCTCCTGAACAGGTTTACTCAGGATTCTACTCAGTTCTATTCAGAGGAGCTTACTCTCAGGAAAGTGTTCTTAGGATTGCACTATGTGTACTGGGAGGATAGTCAGTTGCTGGGGCTTGCCCAGTTAGTTTTTCTGGTGCTCCGTCTAGGGGCAAGCCAACAAGCAATCACACAGTCCTGTTGTACTACCAGCCCTTCCCTTTCTGTACGCCATCAAGGCACATAGAGGGGGTGGGATCTTCCAGTCATCATGCAAATGGGAAACACAGGCAAAACTCACACTGCTTTTACTGAACAGAGTCAGATGCAAAGTTCTGACAGCATCATACAGAAATGTGTCTTTGACAGTTGTGTGGCAGATGAAGTAATAGCACAGGAAGCTTTCCTCATCACTTCATCTCCATGGGGGGCGGGGGGTAGAGCATCTCTTAGATTTCTGTTTGTCGTATACTTGTACAAGGGGGCAGTCCTGGGGATGGGTCTCAGGAGGACAAAGGAGGCAGCTCTCAAAGGAGCTGCTGGTCACTGTTGCTGTCACAACAGCTCTTGTAGATCTTCACTTGTATTCTGCAGGGTACCAGGTGAGGAAGAACCTTTTCTCTGTATATGTAGGAGGGCTGTAGACAGAAAAGAGAAACCTGGAGATAATGTTTATTTTATTTAGATATTTATGCTCTGCTTTTCTCCCCAATGGAAACTTAAAGCCGCTTACAACATTATTCTCCTCTCTTCCATTTTATCCTCACAATAACAATCCTGCTAGTTTGGTTAGGCTGAGAGAGCGTGCTTGGCCCAAAGTCATAAGAACATAAGAGAAGCCATGTTGCATCAGGCCAGTGGCCCATCCAGTCCAACGCTCTGTGTCACACAGTGGCCAAAAAACCAGGTGTCATCAGGAGGTCTGCCAGTGGGGAAGGGACACTAGAAGCCCTCCCACTGATTGCCCCCCCCCAAACACCAAGAATACAGAGCGTCACTTCCCTAGACAGAGAGTTCCATCTATACCTTGGACTTCTGCTCCATATGTTTATCCAATCCCCTCTTGAAGCTGTCTATGCTTGAAGCTGCCACCACCTCCTGTGGCAGTGAATTCCATGTGTTAATCACTCTTTGGGTAAAGAAGTACTTCCTTTTATCCGTTCTAACCTGACTGCTCAGCAATTTCATTGAGTGTCCACGAGTTCTTGTATTGTGAGAAAGGGAGAAGAATACTTCTTTCTCTGTCTTCTCTATCCCATGCATAATCTTGAAAACCTCTATCATGTCACCCCTCAGTCGTCATTTCTCCAAGCTAAAGAGCCCCAAGTGCTTTAACCTTTCTTCATAGGGGAAGTGTTCCATCCCTTTAATCATTCTAGTTGCCCTTTTCTGTACTTTTTCCAGTGCTATAATATCTTTTTTGAGGTGTGGTGACCAGAATTGTACACAGTATTCCAAATGAGGCTGTACCATTGATTTATACAGGAGCATTATGATACTAGCTGATTTGTTTTCAATTCCCCTTCTAATAATCCCCAGCATAGCACTAGCCTTTTTTATTGCCGTCGCACAATCTATCGACATTTTCAGTGAGTTATCTACCACGACTCCAAGCTCTCTCTCTTGGTCAGTCTCCGCCAGTTTGGACCCCATCATTGTGTATTTATATTTGGGGTTTTTGGCCCCAACGTGCATTACTTTGCACTTGGCCACATTGAACCTCATTTGCCACATTGATGCCCACTCGCCCAGCCTCGACAGATCCCTTTGGAGTGCCTCACAATCCTCTCTGGTTCTCACCACCCTGAACAATTTAGTGTCATCCACAAACGTAGCCACTTCACAGCTTATTCCAACTCCAAATAATTAATGAACAAGTTAAGAAGCACTGGACCCAATACTGAGTCCTGCGGTACCCCACTGCTTACCGCCCTCCACTGTGAATATTGCCCATTTATACTCACTCTGTTTCCTATTCATTAGCCAGTTTTTGATCCACAAGAGGACTTGTCCTTTTACCCCATGACTATTGAGCTTACTTAGCAGCCTTTGATGAGGAACTTTATCAAAAGCTTTTTAGAAGTCCAGGTAGACAACATCTATTGGTTCCCCCTTGTCCACATGTTTGTTCACTCCCTCAAAGAACTCTTAACAGGTTCGTGAGACAAGATCTTCCCTTATAGAACCCATGCTGAGTCTTCTTCAATAGCTTTTGTTCATCGATGTGCCTACTAGTTCTTTCTTTAATAACTGTTTCCACCAACTTACCCGGTATTGACGTTAGAATGACTGGCCTGTAATTTCCCGGATCTCCTCTGGAACCCTTTTTATGGGGTGACATTAGCTACCTTCCAGTCCACAGGAATGGAGCAGATGTTAATGAAAGGTTACATATCTTTGTCAGAAGATCAACAAGTTCACATTTGAGTTCTTTCAGAACTCTACAGAAGTTCCCTGGGGAACTTGCATGGCAGCATGGGGGTTTGAACATGGGGCTCCTAGATCCTAGTCCAGCACTCTAACCACTACACCATGCGGGCTCCCCATGATGCACAAACAGGGAAGAGCTGCAGAGAGGTGGTGCCGATTACTCAGATGTAATGGCATCCTTCATTTTTCGATGCCTTAGCCAAGCTCCCCAAGTCTCCTTCTGTGTGTGTGCTCACCCAGTAATCCCTTTGGCATCTGTTGTTGCATTTTCCTAGTGGGGGAACAAATGTTGTCATCAGGATTTCATCATACACAGAGCTCCATAACTATATCTCTGGTTCTTGCTTGGCTGTTCTCCATGTGCCCTGGTTGTTATCCCCACAAGGAAGAGTGGGGTTCTGGCACAGTGAACCCCATCGGTAAGGAACTTGTTGACCTGAGACTAGGTCTTTGAAAGAAAATGGCTGAACTTACGTTCAAGTCTGTAGGTATTGTAATGTTTGTGGCCTAGCTCAGATATGTAGTTGTGGAGCAGTCTCTGAGTTCCCCAGAGATTCGACCTTGGAGAGACTGTTCTCAGGGAGCTCTGAGTTAACACCTTAGTTTTCACACAGCTGAAATGCCAATTAGCAGCTCAGCCCTGATTGGTTCTTGAGTTGCCAAGTGGTTCACTGAGCCCTGAAAAGTTGGCTTCTCAGCTCAGCCAGTACAACTAGTTTTCATCATGATGCAAGAATGCTAGAGGAAAACTGAAAGCAGCATGTCCTTATGCCAAACCTGTTCTGTGCCAGCTGCACTGGCTTCCAGTGGGTTTCCAAATCAAGTTCAAGGTTTTGGTCTTAACCTTCAATGCCTTTAGTGGACTGGGACCAACATATCTGCAGGAATCACCTACCACCATACGTTCCCTAGAGGGTGCTCCATTTAGCTGATAAACATCTGCTGGTGATGCCCAGCCCCAAGGATGTTCACCTTGCCTCAACCAGGGCCAGGGCTTTTTTGGCCCTGGCACCAGCCTGGTGGAACTCTCTGTCTGTGGAAACCAAGACGAACCTGCTAGCATTCCACCACGTCAGTAAGACAGAGATATTCCACCAGGCTTATGGTGGTTGAGGAGTGCAAATTATCCTGAAGGCCTCTTGTTGGGGGGGCATTGACCTCCCCTCCAGATCCTGTGGTCTGTATAAATAGCATGCCACCCTACCCTATGGGGTATGGATGTTAGGGGTTATGCGATTTTAAGCACTGTATTCTAAAACTGTTAAATAGTTAAATTTTTATCTTATATCTTGGTTGTTCTTATTTGAGATGTTGTTAACCGCTCTGAGCCCACTAGCAGGGAGAGGAGGCTACAAATTTAATAAAATAAATAAATAAAATAAATAATCATGAGTGCCAAACAAAATAAGTTTATCTGCAAAACAGCTTCACTGAGAAATTCATAGTATCCCTACTTTAAAGTTGCCCTAATCTAGTTTGTGGTTGAAATAAAGGCATTCATTACACAAGAGCTCTCTTTATTTGTGACATTTTTAAAGGTTTTCTCTATTTCTGTGATTTTTTTTAATGCATTATTTTCCTTAGGTACCTTATATAACCACTAGGTGATGGTAAAGCTGGGCCAGTATTACAGCTGATCAAAGGAATGGAATCCAAGAAAGACTGGAGCAACTGAGATTCCTGCGAGTGGACTTCCTGTTTGGGATCCATGGAGGTCTAACGCAGCTCCACTTGCGGAGCTGACCGGACTGCCGTTTTAACCGGCCGGCGGGGTGAAAATAGCCCGCGGCCGACTGCTCTCAGGCGGGGAGCAGGCAAAGAACGCTCAAGACCCTAGGGTGAGCTAGATCTCGGACGAGGGGGAGCTCTTCACAACGAGTCTCCCCCCGATCCTTGAGGTCCCACCTTGCGACGGGTCGGCTATAATCTCTGCGGCAGTTTTGGGGCCAATTCGGCTGGCATAAGACCTACATACCCAAGCATCGATTGGGGGAAGAAGCTGAGAGGAGAACTTAAAATCGAAACAGCGATTACAACCCGAGAAAAGTGAAGAGAAGGTAAAGATCATTATCTTCTGAGACGGGACAGATTGATAAAAACAGAGAGGAAAAAAAGTAGATTTTTAAACTGCAACAGACTAGTGAAAAGGAGGGGAAGACTCGGCAGGAATTGAATTTAAAAAGAGACTAAGTTTAAAGAAGTTATTAAAGAAATGGGACTATTGTTTTGAATACCTGTGGCTTTGGAGCTGTGAGAAAAAGACACCATCGCGAGATCTGCTGTGGGAAGACGGGAGACAGGAAGTGCGTAATAACAATAGAGTGGCTGGAGAGAAGCGGCCCTTGCTGGAGGGCAGGAAGTAGGGAATCGCCATTTTTGAAAGGGGAAGGGTCGCGGCTTCAGCGGAAGAGGAAGTAGGCCATCTTGGATTACAAAATCATAGAGAAACCATAGAGAAAAGACGCCCGACATTTTGGACTCTTTAAAATTTAATTTCTATAAGAAGACCGGGACATTTAAAATAGAAAAACGTTAAATTTTACGCCACGGAGTTAAGGAAGAGAGCGGATTCGTGGGAGCGAGCTAAAGCAAGCCCCACGATGTCAAAAAAAGAGTGGCAATCGGCAATAGAAAACCTGGATAAAAACCTGGACAAAAAACTTTTAGATATGATTAAAGAACTTAAGGACACGAAATTGGAGCTGATAAAAGAGGTTAAAGAGGTTACACAGACAGTAAAATCGGAGCTGTCAGAAGTGAAAAAAGGTATGGAAACAATACGAAGTGAATTACAAGGAACGCAGCAGAGAGTTAAAACAGTAGAAGACGCGATGGAGAATTTAGCAGACACGCAACAAACAGAGATGAGATTGGTGAAGGGGAGAATGTCAGTTGCAGAAACTAAACATATGGAGAAGCAGCTACGTTTTCGTGGCTTGCCAGAAGTGGAAGGAAAGTCAGCGCAAGAACAGATGACTGAGGTGTTGGCTGAGTACCTGGGGAAGGAGGAGGAGGAAGTTGTGGCTATCCTAGATGTGGCATACCGTGTGAATTCGAGAATAGCAACCCAGAGGAAACTACCAAGAGATGTGATTGTGCAGTTTACAACACGAAATATGAAAGAGAGGATTGTGACAAAACAGTTTCAAGATCCATTGGAGATTGATGGCAAGACGATTATTATAATGAAGGAACTGCCTAGATCAGTGTTACTGGACCGGAAAAAATATAAAGTGCTAATTCAGATTTTGAAGGACATGAAAATCAGGTACAGATGGGAGTTACCGGAAGGAGTGTCCTTTGAGTTTGGAGGGGCCAAAAAACGCATCAGATCTGAGCGAGAGATGGAGCGATTTATTAAGGACAATGAAAAAGACTTACCAACAAGATCATGAGTATGGAGTGTAAAGTATTATCTTGGAATGTAAATGGACTAAACTCACCGAATAAGAGGAAAAATACTTTTCACTGGCTACTAAAACAAAAATGTGACATTGTTTGTTTGCAAGAGACCCATATCAGAAAGCAGGATGTAAAATATTTAAAATCTGGAAAATTGGGCAAAGAATATGTAGCGGCCTCTAACAAGAAAAAAAGAGGAGTGGTGTTGTACATAAAAGAGGAGCTACAGCCAAAATTTGTTATGAGAGATGTGGAAGCTAGATTTGTAGCAGTGGAATGTATTTGGAATTTAAAGAGAGTGTTGGTAGTCGGACTTTATGCACCTAACGGTGCAAAAGAAAGCTTCTTTGAGGATTTAAGGAAGCATTTAGACGATCTTGCATACGACCAGATAATTCTTGCTGGAGACTTCAATGGAGTGACAGACTTGGAACTAGACAAAAAGACTACAACGGCACAAAAGAAAAGAGGACTATTACCAAAGCTTTTTTTTGAGTTGATTCAACAAGAGACTCTTGAAGATGTATGGAGGAGAGAATATCCTAAAAGCAGACAGTTTACTTTTTATTCTGCAAGGCATTCTACATTATCAAGAATTGATATGATCTGGGCCTCAAAAGACTTAGCATTATGGACTAAGGAGGTAGAAATAATGCCTATGGTAGGCTCAGATCATAACCCAATTATGTGGAAATTTGGAAAAAAGAGAAAAAGGAAAGCATGGAGAATAAATGAGGACTTGTTACAGGAAAGAGAGAATATGGAAATACTGAGAAGAGAGACAAAGTTTTTTATACAATACAACGTGAATAAAGAAGTACCAACCAATAAAGTTTGGGATGCTTACAAGGCGGTTGTAAGGGGCATACTAATGGACTTAAATGGTAGAGCAAGAAAGAAGAAAGAGGAGAAAAGACAAGAGATTGAGGAGAAAATAAAAGCCAAAGAAATACAGCTAAAAAAGAGACCAGGGAAAAAGAAGGTATACCAGGAAATTAAAATACTTCAAGAACAGCTAACAGCAATGAGCAATAAAGAATTGGAGTGGAATCTCAAAAGACTGAATCAAAAAGCGTTTGAGGGTGCTAATAAACCTGGGAAGTACCTGGCATGGCAATTGAAGAAGAAAAGGGAAAAGAAGATAATAAATAAAATTTGCGAAGATAACAAAACGTATTTGGAGCAGGCTACCATTAGTAGAGCCTTTTATAAATTTTACGCTAAGCTGTATAATAAAAAAGAAGTAAACAAAGAATCAATAGCGTCATATTTGGAGAAAACCAAACTTCCAGAAATCTCGGAAGCTTGGAGAAATAAGTTGAATAGTGAAGTAACTGACGAGGAAATAAGTAAGGCAATACAATCTGCAAATCTAGGAAAGGCGCCAGGGCCAGATGGACTTACGGCTAAATTCTATAAGACAATGGCTAATGAACTGGCACCATTCCTAAAAGAGGTGATGAATAGGGTTTTAAGGGATCAAAGGATTCCAGAAACTTGGAGTGAAGCGAATATGTCATTGATCCCAAAAGAGGGCCAAGACCTGACTAATGTGAAAAATTATAGACCTATATCGCTACTCAACAATGACTATAAAATTTTTGCGAAGATATTGGCGGAGAGATTGAAGGGGTGGCTCTCGGAAGTCATAGAGGAGGAACAAGCAGGCTTTTTGCCAGACAGACAAATAAGAGACAACTTAAGGACAGTGATCAATGCTATTGAGTATTATGACAAGCGTTGTGACAAAGAGGTTGGTTTCTTCTTTGTTGACGCTGAAAAAGCGTTTGACAATTTAAACTGGGACTTTATGTTTGCCACTATGGAAAAGCTACAATTGGGAGAAAGATTCATCAGAGCAATTAAGGAAATTTATAGAGACCAGACTGCAGCAATTGTGGTGAATGATGAATTGACCAAGAAATTGACGATAAGTAAAGGAACAAGACAAGGTTGCCCGTTATCTCCATTGTTGTTCATTTTAGTATTGGAGATTCTGATGATACAAATACGTCAAGATGATGAAATTCGTGGAATAAAAATAAAGGACTATTCATATAAGGTCAGAGCATTTGCGGATGACATAATGTTAATTGTAGAGGACCCATTGGAGAACATGCCAAGAGTGATAGATAAGATCAAGGAGTTTGGAGACTTGGCAGGTTTCTTCATTAACAAAAAGAAGTCAAAGATATTATGCAAAAATATGACTAAGCAGAAACAACAATTGTTAATGGAAACAACGGATTGTGAAGTAACAAGTAAAGTGAAATATTTGGGAGTCGAATTAACTGCAAAGAACATAGATCTATTCAAAAACAATTATGAAAAACTATGGACTCAGATAGAGAGAGACTTGATTAAATGGAATAGATTGAATTTGTCATGGTTGGGCAGGATTGCAGCAGTTAAGATGAATGTGTTACCAAGAGTAATGTTTTTGCTACAGACAATACCAATCATCAGAGACTCCAAACAATTTGAAAAATGGCAGAGGAAAATATCAGATTTTGTTTGGGCAGGCAAGAAGCCTCGAGTGAAAGTGAAAGTTTTACAAGATGCAAAGGAAAGAGGCGGAATGCAACTGCCCAATCTGAGACTTTATCATGATGCAATCTGCCTAGTTTGGTTGAAAGAATGGATGACATTAAAGAACAAGAAACTATTAGCCCTAGAGGGATATAAAAAAATATTTGGATGGCATGCATATTTATGGCATGACAAAGTAAAGGTCAACTCGATGTTCCTGCATCACTTTGTTCGGAGAAGTCTATACATAATCTGGAAGAAGTACAGAATTTATCTACAAGAAGGAACCCCTTTGTGGGTGGTTCCATATGAGGTGATAGACCCGAGAGCTGTTGATAATGAACAACAATGTTTAACGTATAAAGAAATAACTAAAACTGAAGCATCCAAACTTAGAATAAAGACACAAGAGGAACTATCACCTAACTACGATTGGTTCCAGTATAGACAGATCAGAGACTTATATAATTCGGACTCTGTAAAGGGAGGTATACGAATAGAGAATTCGGAACTAGAGCAGACCCTTCTTAAAGAAGATAAGAAAAGAATATCCAAGGTATACCAAGTACTGTTGAAGTGGTATACCGAGGATGAGATAGTTAAAACACAAATGGTGAAATGGGCTATAAACTTTAATAAAGAAATAACAATGGAGGCATGGGAATACTTGTGGAAAACTACAATGAAGATAACGACATGTATTAATATCAAAGAGAACATTTATAAAATGATCTATCGTTGGTACATGACACCAAAGAAGATTGCGCTAGGGAATTTGAATACTTCTAATAAATGCTGGAAATGTAAGAAGCATGAGGGCTCCCTCTATCATATGTGGTGGTCGTGTGAGGTAGCCAGGCAGTACTGGGGGGAAATAATAAGAGAAATGAGTGAAATTTTACAATTTCAAATTAATAAGAACCCAGAACTCCTGCTACTGAACTTGGGAATGGAGGGAATTCCAGCCCAACACAGGACGTTGATATTTTATATGACAGCAGCAGCTAGACTTTTGTATGCGCAAAAATGGAAAGTACAAGAAGTGCCAACTATTGAAGATTGGACTTACAAATTGCTGTATATGGCTGAAATGGACAAGATGACAAGAAAATTGAGAGATCTGGACTCAGGGCAGTTCAACACAGACTGGGAGAAGCTGAAACAATACCTGGAGAAGAAATGGGAGGTGGGAGGAAAACTGTGGCAGTTTGAGAACTACTGAAGTATTGAAGTAGAGGGGGGAGACTTTACCGGGGGGAGAAGAGATAAATGTGAATTAATAAGCAGTCAGATTAATAGATTGACATATATATAGATATATATAGGTTAACAAACAGAACATAGAGAAAATAATTAATTATAAGGACTAAATATAAGGAGCGATTAACTAACAATATTTTCTTTTTTTTCTGACAAGTTTTGTACCAAACTGAATGTCTGAAGATATAGATGGGTCAAATTGATTGACTACGTGAGGAGAGATATATAGAACTATTATAAAAAGATAGAATGAGTAATATATATAGAGAATAAGTCAAATTGTTTGATATAAACGAACGTATGATCTATATGGTTTATGATATATAGAAATACCTGAAATTGAAAAATTGGGATAAATTGTTTATCTAAGATGGAAACAAAGGCTTACAGTTTGGGCATATAATGTTAAAAATAGTTAAGGATGTACTGCTTAGAATAATGGAGAATATATATTTGTTTTAGATAGAGGAAGCTAATAAAAGTAAGGGAAAGGGGACAAAGGGTTGGAAAGCTGTTGGAGGTCAACAAAAAGGGGGGGGAAAGGGAGGGGGTTAGAGATGAAAAAATTGGGGAAAATTGAATGTAAATGTGGAAATAATGGATTCTAACCCAATAAAAATTTTTCAAAAAAAAAAAAAAAAGAGATTCCTGCGAGTGAATTCTTAAAATACTTTGTCATTTTAATAGAAAATCTAAATCCGTACATTTGACTGTTATTTTCTTGTGATTTTTTTTAAAAAGTTGGCTTTTAAAACTGCCAACGGACACTGTTTTGCTGTACCTAAGGTTTTATAAGAGAATCTTTTTCCTACCAAAATTACCCGTATTTTTTTAACCTGTATTAATTTAATGCATTCCTTTTGGTATTTAATGAAACATGCAGCAATACCATTTGGGAGTGAAATGAGGAGTGGGTGGGATTTAGACACAGGAAATCCAAAAGAGGACCTCCTGTTTTTGGTGGAGACAATTAGAGTGTTGGTCTTGGGCAGAGACCAGAATTTCTATTGGATACAAATGTCTTTGGCAACTGATATTAAGCCTGGAAGCTCACAGAACTCTAAGATTTTAAGGCATATAAAGTTAATGGCTTTGAATGTGCAGTAAGCCTGCTATTTACAATGAGATCTAATTTTGTGCTCCAGTCTAATCTTCATAGACAGGCTCCGACACTAACCTAAGACAGTCTCTAGTTTTTGCCTGATGAAACAATGTCTGGTTGCTTCCTTTTCTTCAGAGATAGCCATTTGAGTTTACTGGAACTTACTCCAAAATAATTGCACACAATCGTAAGTCCACATCAAGGATCCAAGAAAGCCTCTCTGCTGGTCTCTTATGAGGGGGGCGGTATAGTACCTTGGCCCCTCATATGAATTGTAACGGGGGCAGAAATGACGGCTTCCTCTCTTCCCCCTACCCTGTGCACTTAGTGCAGGGGTGGGCTGCACTAAGTCACTGTTCTGGGTTTTTATTGTAACTGATGCTGTCATTGTTTTTATTGTGATTTTAATTTGTATTGAAATTGTTGTAACCTGCCCTGAGCCTGCTTGCAGGGAGGGAGGGCTAGAAGTTTAAGAAATGAAATGAAGAGAGACAAGACATGTGTTGCTGAAGGCTGCAACACACTCTCCTACCTTTCTCAGAGCTAAGCTACAAGTGACGCCTGATACAGGTTGGGCACTTGTCAGCTTCCCTCAAGTTTTGATGGGAAATGTAGGCATCCTGGTCTTGCAGCTGTAATGGAGAGCCAAGCTGTAAAACCAGGATGCCTACATTTCCCATCAAAACTTGAGGGAAGCTGACGAGTGTCCAACCTGTGTAAGGTGTCACTTGTAGCTTGGCTCTCAGATGCATGACTGGATATGGCTATGGGTGCAGCCTACTGATCTAGCAGTGTGGTCCGGTAGACAATAGCAGAGCCAACACAATATAGGCTTAAATGTGCTACAAGCAGGAACTACAACTGCATACAACAGCAGATAACAAATCAAATACACTTATTAGAAACCATTCGAAACCATTCGTTCCATTTTACAGCTGAGAAACACTGAGGAATAAGGGGCTAGCTCAGGATCAGTCAGAGCTTCATTTGCGCTTAAGCACAAATAACTCTTAAGTAATAAAAATATCTTAGGAAATATGCAGAGTGTTTTGCCCTCATTGCACAGAATAACTGCAGCATTCTCAACATATTCCTGGCTGGGCCATTTCAGACTATGAAATCAGTGTGTGGGGAGTAGGCTTAAGCTCTCCTCATGCTGCAAACACTATCAGAATGGATTCCCCATGCACCTGGAAATTATTACACAAGCAACCACTTGAAGCCCAGTTAACAGAACTCCAGTGTCACGTGTAGTTATTGTGCAGAAATGTCTCCCTGAGAATGTTTAAGATGACTGTTCCACATCATTGAATGATTGCAGTTTCCTGCTTCCATGCACGCATTGACCACAGAAACTAGCCAATAGCAGAATACATTCTATTTGCAATTAATGGTGAGGCTGTCAGTAGTAAAAGTCACAGGGTGAATATATCAGCAAATGCCTTTAAGAACATCATTTTTATTCCAGTTTCTTGTGCCTCTCTCAATAAGAACGTGTCTAGTTATGTTCTGTGATCTACAGTCTGCAGTATCTGGCATCACCATCAACAACAGGATATCAAACATACATCTCTTTCCCCCTCATGTACACATGAGGGATACGTATATGTATTTGGAATTATCAGGGCTTTTTTTCTGGGAAAAGAGGTGGCAGAACTCAGTGGCTTGCCCTCAGAGAAAATGGTCACATGGCTGGTGGCCCTGCCCCCTGATCTCCAGACAGAGGGGAGTTTAGATTGCCCTCCGCGCCACTCCGCAGCGCGGAGGGCAATTTAAACTCCCCTCTGTCTGGAGATCAGGGGGCGGGGCCACCAGCCATGTGACCATTTTCAAAAGGTTCTGGAACTCCGTTCCCCCACGTTCCCCCTGAAAAAAGCCCTGGGAATTATACATATTTTCTAAAGCCTTCATATGAAATATAGTGAAAGTAAAGTGGCGCTCTTGCTTGAAAGCTGGGACAGCTGGAATACAGCACTTTCCCTAGGCTGGGATTCTAAATACTGAGTGAAATGGAACAGTTGGAGGACATGCTGCAATTTTATGCACAGTTCTGAGTAAGCATGAAAAAAAATCAGGCTGCAATCAGCAGAACTTCATTATTTTTATTATTACAGTGGGTTGCAACCAGTAGAAAACGTCATGGAAGGATCACGAAAACAAGATTTTTAGGACTAGTGGCAGGCCGTTGGGGAAAGGTGAGGGGAAACTCTGTTCCACCAGCTCCTTCTGCAAGTTTTTCCATTGAATCCAACTGTATATCTAATAGTAAAGTGGGTGGCCCATTCCAACTGCTGCAGTAGCAAAATGAGGCCACCCACAGACAAGGTAGGGTATATGACCCCCAAGTATGCAGACAAATTGGACTGTATAAATTAACCGAAATATTTTTTTTTAATCCTGATGAGGAGTGAGAAAGCCCAGGAATGTTGAGAGGGAAAGGAGGAAACAACCGCTCAGGCCTTTGAGAGCTTTGAGCATCTTGAGTGGAAAGATTTGGGTTGATAGGTAAATTTCCAAATCATTTCTCTTCCTTTTCCCATCCTAGTTTGTTCTCTCTAATAGCAAATTTCATGGTGGAAGCCCACTGACTGGATACTCAGGCGTCGATTCTATACTTTCCTTCCACTAGCATTCATCTTTATCTATTGCAGAGGCAGTCCTCCACTGATGGACCACCTTCCTCTGGCACTAAGAAGTTCTACTCATGAGAGACAAATGCCAAAGTATGCCTAGTGTGAGAGAAACATATGTCACATAGGAAGAGTGCCTCTGCATTGGACAAAGAGGATCCAAGTATTGGGAGTTTTTGCATACTTGGTGAATATCCTAGAAAAACATCGGTTTGTAAATTATAAAGGTCCCCCACAAGAGACCTGATGAACTGCATATGCTCATTCCCCTCTAAGATAAGTTGAGAGTCATTTAAAAGAAAGGGAGGGGAACCTGGAGAGAAATGGGGAATTTGGCCTGCTCAAGTTCCTAAGAACTTCCTCATAACCACAAGAGGGAGGTTTGGTTAGTTGGGGGGAATTCCCTGATTGTTTATTCTCCCATCACAATTCTTTATGGGACTCCAGCTTATCCACTGGATAACACACTCTTACAATTTAAAGCATTACAGTCACTTTCTTAATACAGCCTGCTTCCGAAGCCTTTGCAGAACAGACTGAGCATAATTTTGTACAGTGTACGACATGCAAAGAAACCTTCAAGGGGGATGGTTCAGGCCATGATTAAGTGCAACAGCAGGAGAAATATTAAGGGGAAAATTGCTACCACAGCCATGCTGTGATGTTACTTGCAGTTACATAAATGGAGATCAAATCAAGTAAACAGAAGTGATGCAACACATCACCAGAATGCTCTAGCAATCCCTGAATTCTTTACAGATTAACTATAAAGATTTGTTAGTTAATGATCCAGAGGTTCCCACCCTAATTTGAGCAAAGGTATCTTTGTGCAGCTCACAGAGCAGAAACAGCAGTCGTTTGACAGTGGTCTATAGTTCCAAGACCTTTCCGAAATCCCGCTTGTGTGGAATAAATAATTTTTTCGGTGGTCACTCAATCTTCCAATTTTGCCAGAAGATATTTGCTATACAGTTTTGCTGCTGTGTCAAGTAGACTTATTCGTCTATAGTTTTGTGGGTCAGATTTATCCCCTCTTTTGTGTATAGCTACCACCATGCTCAACTTCCATCCAGAGGGGATTAGGCCTGAACCATTAATTTGAGTAAACACCCTAGCCAGTACTGGGGCCACCAGTCTGGGAAGGCTTTATACAGTTCAGGTGGTAACAGATCCTCACCTGGAGATTTACCAGTGGGCAATGAGGCAATTAGTCCTCTAATTTCTGGTGCCCATTCTGGCAGGTCCAGAGAATTCTGATGTACAACCTGTTGGGAAATCCAAGTTCCCTCTGGTTGGGGATACTGAGGCCCGAAGACTTTATTAAAGTAAGAAGACCAGACATGGCCTGGAATAAATGAATCAATATGGTAGTAGAGGAAGCTTCTTTTGAATGCAACCAAGTCCCAAAATCGCAAGTCATTTCTTTCAGATACTGCACGATCTAACTCATTCCAGAGAAATTTAGCATGTTCTAATTTCTTCTGCTTAATTAGAGCTTTATACTGGGACCTAAGCATTGTTAGTCTGCGGGTCCGAGCCCTATCCCTATTATGCCTGGCCTGTCTCATAGTGTAAAGAGTTCTTTTTTAAGCGCTCTGCATTCGTGGTCAAACCAACCACTTTGAGCATGGAATATCGACTTCATAGGCCTGTTATTTGTTAAAACAGGTTTAAGCTGGAAATTAATTTCATCAAAGATTTTAATCACATCTGTGGTGTTTTGTAAAAGAGATGATCTCAATCTACTCACTTCCAAGGATGACAAGATATTGGATATAGTGCAATGTAGTTTCCCAGACCATTTGAGCCTCCAAAAAGATAAGATCAAAGGTGGTACTGAATGAGGCTGTTTTGTGATCCCTGGGATAGTTTGGCATAATGTACTGTTTTAATTAATTTTAATTAACCTTTACAAACGGTGATAATGGATTTAACTGTTCATTAGTTGATGTTTGTTAAATTGTGATGGCCTATAGCTATAGACAATAAACTCCTTGGACAAAATATAAAGATTTGTGGGGCTGTTACAGTGATGCATTGGCATGTGATATTACTTTCCATTACATGACTGGAAGTGAGGTTGTGGTGTTGTATGACGCCAAGCCCTGCCCCCCAAAGCTCCCATGGGTGGTCAGCTCTTGGCTGGCAACCCTAGTTGAAGGGGATGTTTCCAATACAAGAGTGTTCCAGTTTTTATCTGTGACCTGTTGGAGGGTATGTGTAGATCGTCATTGTAGTAAAATATTGGTCAAAGTTTGACTGTCACTACATTCTAGATTCTTTTGGCCTGCTGAAACCTCTTGGGCTAAGGGAAAACACCAATGTGATCAAAGGAACAGCACACAAATCAGTAACTGAGTCTGTTCCCTCTATTAACTTGCTGCAAGCTTGTCAACTTGTATAAATTCTCAAAGTTCCTATGTGCAAAATCAAGATTACAGTTTATATTACTAATTGTTTATATTGCCCTTGTTATGTGCCTAGCAGATTTAAAAAGTCAGGAACCCATTTCTTTGAAATCTATCAGAAAAACATTGCAAGCCATTTCCTTTTACATCAACAGGGGTGTACCTTTTTGATACGGCAATTTTACTAAAAGTATCCAAAGAGTTTATTTATTGAACAGAAGGATTAATTCTCTGTTTAAAAACTATCCACCCATAAAACTAGAATGTAGGAAGTTTCTTGCTAAGCAAAGGAATTTTTCTTCCAAAAGTCACACTTGAGAACAGACAATAGTCATAGGCTTAGGAAGGATGACTGTGGATACAATGAGCTAATGTCTACTTGTCAGAAGTATTTCCATTATAGAGTCAGAATACTGGTTATACAAAGATATAATAAACACAAAGAGTGATACTGTTTTTCAGTTCTATTCTGGATATCACAACATGATAACAATAATGCCACATTATATTCCCTCCCCCCACCCCCATCCTCACACACTGGTTTTTCCAAGAGAAAGTGGATAGGAAAGTAATTCTCTATTTCTTTACAAAGAATTCTTTTCTACCTGAATTCTGTAACAGAGGCCGTGAAAGAAAACTTCCATCAGAAATCTTTGAAACATAGGGACATGTATAAATATTTCTAAATGTTACATAAAAATCACCACCCTCTTGCCCATTCCACAATAAGGTTTGCTTTTGTGAGGTATTTTCTTTAATCCTCAGAATAAGCATACTGACAGTTTCTGCAAAACATTCTGTAGGGCACGTTTTTTTGTTTGAAATTTAAGTACTAAGCATGTGGCAACCTGTCAAGTAACTTATCAAGTTCTGCAGCCTTGATTGTTTGAAAGCATCTGAGTTAATAATCAGTCTTGTTCAAGCTTAGCACTTATAGAATGAAAATTTGGATTACCGTGTGGATACACTTACATTAAGACTTTGGGGAGAGGATGGAGCTGTGGATCAGTGCACCAGGATTTTCAGAGGCAGGAGCTGTTCATCAGTTTCTGGTGAGCAAAAATATATCTTTATTGCCAGCTCCTAAAATAAAGGGAGTTGTAAAGTTACATCTTGGCCTATCACACAAGAAATAGCACATTTTCTGAATAAACAGAGACATTTTGTCAAACAACAACAAACCAAACATCTGAATAAAATATTCAAATATAAATGCTAAAAGTAAGGTTTTATATTCAGATTTAAGGTCCAGTTCTATGAACTGCTGTTTCAGAAAAGCAATATAGCTAAGTTTGCCAACCTCCAGGTGGGCCCTGGACATCTCCTGGAATTATAATTCATTTCCAGGCCACAGAGATCAGTTCCCCTGGAGGAAAATGGCTGCTTTGGAGAGTGACCTCTATGGCATTATACCCCACTGAAGTTCTCCTCCCCTTTGCCTTCTCCAGAGTCCATTGCCATATCTCCAGGAAATTCCCTACCTAGAGTTGGCAATCTACTGTTGGTTTGGATAATCTTTTCTCAGGTAAACATCACCTACAATAGGGGAACAGGATGGTGCTAGTCCTGTCTCTGGGTTTTTGTGCATGTAGTTCAAAGCACAGAGTTCCAAACTGTGGAAATACATTTCTCATACACATTCTATGAGTCAACTGTCTGTAGGACTGTGCACTTAAGCACACCTTATATCCACATATTGATATTTTGTTGTCCTAGATGCAGGGCTGGCCTGTCTGGTGGCCAGGATGGGAAGGCATAATCTCACTCCTATACTAATGCCTAACGATGATTTGGTGTTACCTGAAGGAGCCTCAGATTCATCTGCTACCCCCTCCCCCCATGCCATGTTCAGACTCTGTACCTGCCACTTTTGTGGCCAGACACAGTTGGCTGTTACATCCAAATAAAGCAAGTACAGTTTGCCTAAAAACCAGGAACAGAAACTATTGTTGGGTTGTAGGTTATATGAGCCATTCTTTACTTGGCTTGACTGAACCTATGGTCCTCATGGAAGGGGGGGAAAGGCAAAACAATACAACTGCAAAAGGGAGAGAGGACAGGAGCAGTGCATAGCCCCCAAATCTCAGCTACATGTGCTATTATCTGTGAGCTAAGTTACAGTATGTCATCTTTATTTGGGAAGATGATCATCCATACCAGCACACACTTATTTTGAGATTAGGCTTACCAGCCCCCCCAGTAAAGGCAAGGGATTCCCCACCCACAGTGCTTGTTTTCCACTGCTGCTTGGAGTGGGGATGCGGGAAAAAAATGAAAAATGGCCATTGAGCTGATGGCATGATGTCCTTTTGAAAAAAATCACAGCAGTGACAGCAGTCCTCTTTAGGAATTGCTGAAAACCCTCTGGTTTTACCATAGAGTTTCTAGCAACTCCTAAGAGAGATGTGATGTCACTTCTTGGTTTTTCTTGAAGTGGCATCATGCCATCGCTGCTGGCCACTTTCCCCATGTTCCCATCCCTCCTGAGTAGAGATGGGCACAAACCGGGAAAAAAATGAACATGTGATTCGTGGTTCGTCAAATTTCATGAACCACAAACCACGAACTTTCATGAATCTGCCCCTGGTTCGCGAACCAGTTCATTTAGTTCATGAAAACGTCACACCCGAGTCAGAAAACCATCACTTCCAGGGCAGCAGAAGTTCACTTCCGGGTCAGCAGAAGGTCCGCATGAAGTCCATCCCATTGCCTAGGAAACGGATCGATTGGAACCAGGCTGTCTGCAGTGACAAAACAAAAAACAAAAAAAAACAAACCAGCCTAAAGTTTGCAGCGGTTTGTCAGAAATGGGATTTGACAAACTGCCGGTTCACGAACCATGAACCAGCCTGGTCGTGCTTAATTTTGGTTCATATTTCAGTTCATGCCCATCTCTACTCCTGGGTCTCCACCTGGTTCCCATGCCTAGTTGGGATACCAGTTAACAAATATATTATGACTGTGATCAATCATTTATATATCCTTGTTCCTGCTCCTTCATGATGTATCAGGAAAGATATATCAATAATGTTCAATGCTGTGCTCTGTCTCCTGGATATGCTGACAACAACTGGAACGGAAATTCCTTTGCTCTCCCAAATATTGAATTTGAAATTTTTGACACGTAAAAAACACCAACAAAGGGAGTTTTGACTCATGAAGGCTTAGACCCTGGGAAGTTTTGTTGGTTTTTAAGGTGCAAATGGACTTTTAAAAGACGGTAGTTGATTTAACTGTCCATTTACTTGCCTGCTAAGTGGATCAGTGGCTCAGCTGGTGGGGGGTGGGGGAGGAGGAGTATTCTATTAGGCAGTGGGAGAACTTGCACATGTAAAAAGTGCTATACTGTACTGTTAGGAAGGAATAGTTGAAGCAGCCTGCTGAACAGATGGATGAATAGTCCATTGTTTGCAACAGCAAACAGCTCATGAGGTGAACAACAGTAGGATATTTTAGCATTGCTAACGAGTATTAAGCTACTTGATGATTAAAGTATCTTTATTGTTCTAAAATATGTCACTATTATTAGACAGTGTTTGACATGTCAATTGACCAAATCCTTTTAAAATGTTAAATGCCCAGTTGTACACCACAGTGGCTGACAGCAACCATCAAGTTCAGAGGCTATATATCTCCTGATGCCTGTTGCTGGATACAACAGCAGAGGGAGACCTCTGCCCATCGGGCCACATTATGGATCCAATCATATCTAATAGCAAAGAGCATGGACACATTTTGAACGTATACAAAATGCCAGACTTTTAAACTTTTTCTAGACTTATGAAAGAGGGACAATGCATTTGAAAATACATTCCTAATTCTTTTACCAGTCTCTCTTTAGCTAATTCATAATTCATTAAAACATTATCTCATTCCCAGATTGCTATTCCAGACCTTTGTTTCCCCAAAGGTCCATGGCATTTGTAGTGGCACACATTAATCTGTCAATATGTTAGATCATTTTTTGTATGTATGCTGTCTGCTCATGATAAAGCATATACACTTTCTTATATAATAGATGAAGTTTCCCTGTAAACATACAGCAAATTCTAGGAAAATAGCTAGAACAGTTTCTGACAGATGAGTCACATTGCTTTTTGTTTATGTTTAAAACCACGAGAAAAAGAAGACAAAGAGACATCAGTGCAGATCAAGATCTTCAGCGCAGCAGGAACCCAAAACATAAACATCATTCCAGGTGCAAAAATGATATAACTGTTAAAACGTATAATATGTGAACAAAACACACCAAAGAGATTTGTGCTGTGTTTGCAAGCCCTGGCAGAACACAGGGAGGCTGTTATTGTCAGGACTTAAGTTACTAAAAGCAGCCCCAGATGCAGAAGTAGCATGCTGTGAAATCTGGTTATATTCTGCAAAGGAAAATGTTGATCATGTTTACCCCATCTGCATCCACTTTATATTTTATTGGTCAAAATCAAATTGTATTAGCTTGTTCTGGCTTTTTGTTGGGAAACATCACCTGTATTTTGCCTATTTGCCTATAGATGGCTTATTCAATTTTAAATCACACAAAAAACATTAATCAGTAAATAAAAATACATGAACGTTTACACGAAAGAGACACTGGATTGAAGTAACGTGTCAAAAATAAAACAATTTTTAAAAAACCCTCTGTAGCTCCCCAAAGCGTTGCTTAAGCAGAGCAGAACCTGACAATTTCTTTAAAAATAGTATCCCACAAGCTTCCTTTGGAGAGAATTCTGTAAACAGTGCATGGCCACCTTGACCCAAACACACCCACCTAACTTTAAAAGGCAGGAGTCACTGGAAGAAGGCTTCCATTCACGATCTCAATTGATGGGCAGGTTTATATTGGAGTAAGAGCTTGTTATTGATGTGTGGAAGGTACTTCTGGATGTGGGTCTTTTCCACCCTCCTCTAGAAACCCTTTGTTACTCCCTGACCCCCGTGCTGGTGCCCAGGATCAGGAGAGCCTCACAGATACAATACTGTGGGGCACTGGAGCTGCCATGAGGAGGAATCAAGCAAAACTTTCTTTTCAGCTAGTGAAGCCTCTTGGGCTGGTAGTTACATGTCAATAAAATAAAGTTAGTTTGCCTAATGCTATAGGGGTGTTCTACAATTTATTCAAGGAGTTTATATCCTGTCTTTTGATATTTAATCCTCAAGGTGACTTAAAAAACAAAATTTATAAAAACAAAGAACATAACAAATAAGAATATCAAACATACAAGTAAATAAAACTAGCAAGCAGTAAGATTAAAACATTTTTAAAAGCAGCAAAATCAAAAAGAAATAACTTAAATACCATTAAAAGCATGAGAAAACAGGGAGGAGCTCATGTGGCATCTAAATATTGTCAGAAATGGCACTAAGCAAACATGGCTAGGGGGAGAGATTCACACTAAAGATATCACCAAAAAAAAAGGCCCCATCATTTGGTAGTTTACTATCTAACCCTAGGGCTGCCAATCCCCTGCCTGGGGTGGGGGACCCCCTGTTCCCACCTCCTCCCCCCGACCCCACTTACCTGGCCAGCAGGGGGCATGCCCCTGGGGTGCTCCCCTGGCAGTGTGGCACACCCCCATGCCCTGCCGCAGCACCCCCCGCCCCCGTGCCATGCAACGGGCCCATTTTGAGCTGAATTGGGCCCACAGAGGTTGTGTGTGATTCAGCCCTTTGGCAAGCATGGGAGTGCATGCTAGGCCACCCTTTGACCCACGTGATGATGTCACTTCCCAGGAGTGACATGTGCGCACGAGAAGGGACACCAATCGCTGCGGAGGGCGAGTGCTGGGTTCCCAGTCCCCCACCAGGGGACTAAAGGGACCTGGCAACCCTATCTCACCCCAAAGGCAGAAGTATACAGAGAAATACCTCAGAATACAGATGGTGTCATGTGGGGAAGAAGTGGTTTCTTAGGTACCCAGGCTAAAGACTGTTTGAGGATTGGAAGTTTAAGACCAGAACTTTGAATTAAGCTCAGAAATAAACTGGAAGCTGGTGAAGACCTTTTAATATTGGAGTTTTACTACCTGTTAATCTGGCCATTGCATTAGTTTTCAGCACCATTTCTACACATGAGCTATGAATGCCACTTGAACTACCAACAACACTGGGTCTAAAAATTTCTCTGAGCTATGAAGCTACTGTTTCATGGTAAATACAGCTCCATCTTGAAAAGGCAGAATACCACTTCAATGATTTAATATAATCCTTTAAGAAACAGTACCTCAATCTTGTCAGCCTATTTCAATTAGTGCTTTGGTCAAAGACATCCAAACAGAAGCTAGGCCTATTATGATTTTCTAATCCTGTTATGTTTGGCACTCATTGCCTCTTCAGGCTTTTTACACATGACAACTGTTGCTTTTTGCCCCAAGCGTGGAAACTTTAGGTAAGGGTCCCTTGGCTGCTAGGCAACAAATTGAGTCAGTTAGTGATGGTGTTGTAAACATGCAGATAAGTGTGAAATGTCATGTGGGAAGAAATTGATCTACTGCTTGCTGAGACCCTGAAGAGATCTGCATACTCTGATAGTGTTGCTTGTATTTGCCCCATCGCAATTTCTATAGGGAAGGGACACTTGGGGAAAGGTTCTTCTCTAAGCCCAGCCCATAACCTTCCTTTCACTCCCAGCTACCCAGAAAACTTTGAGTCATCTGTGCTGGCAAAAATGTTCAGAAATGTCTAAATGTTGGTTGTTGTGGGTTTTCCGGGCTGTATTGCCGTGGTCTTGGTATTGTAGTTCCTGACGTTTCGCCAGCAGCTGTGGCTGGCATCTTCAGAGGTGTAGCACCAAAAGACAGAGATCTCTCAGTGTCACAGTCTAAATGTTACTCCCTTCAAGAGTTTGCCATGGAACCAACCCAGGCTCGCACAGACACACAGCAGCTCTGCGGAATGGCTTGCATTAAAAAAGGAGAGCCCAAATGGGCTCAGAAAGCTGCTGCCAGGGGAGGAAGAGCTCCTGCCTTTCTTCCAAGCTTTTTTTCCCCATGCAAAAACAGTGTTTCTTGTTTCGTCTCTGTTCCACATGGAGGTATTGTGTGCACATGTGACAGCAGAAATAGGAAAACTGTCCACCACCACTACTCCTGCATTTTTGCACAAGTGAGGAAAGCTTGGGAGAAAGGCTGGAGTTCTCCCTTCCTCAGCAGCAACTTTCCAAGCCCCTTTTGGCTTTCCTTTTTTTAATGTAAGCCATTCCCCAGAGCTGCTGTGTCCTGTGTGCCCGGGTTGGCTCCATGGCGAACTCCTGAAGGAAGTAATGTTTAGAATGACCCTAAAAGAACAGAGAGGTTATGATACCTAGAATCCAACACAATATGAGTATCCTGTCCCTAGACAATCTCTATATCTGAGGGTTTATTTATATTTACTGTGTGAATATTATTGGTGTTAGACTACAGTATTGTTTCTATTAAGCGGGCATTTTTAAAAAACAACCTAGATTTTCTACAGGCAAGCTTGGAGTGGGAGACCTGAATGTACCAGGGCAAAGGCAGATTCTGTCCATATGTCTGATCTTGCTCTCCCTCCAACCCATCTGAGGCACAAGACTATTTAAAGCTTACACAGGGGATCCACATACCATTGCATATTGTGCAGTTGTTTTAATTTACCTAGAGCTTTTTATGGTGGTATTCACTGGTACTGACTACCAGCATGTTGTGTTGGGGTTTGGGGAGGTTCTCTCAAGTCCCAAGGTAAACTGGTGGAAAGATCTGCAATGTTGTGGATGAGCATTAGCATCTTTCTTTCTCTTCACCATAAAATAACTGGATTTACTACTTGTATTTCCCTGTATGGATAGTCTATGACTTGGGACAAGACATGGGCATGAATCAAAATACGAATAAAATTTCGTGATGAATTGGGCTGATTTGTGTATTGCAAAAACACACTTTGTGGGGCTGCGCTTTTCACGAAGTCCACAACTTTTGCAGCTGATTTGTTCAATTTGTGAATGCTTCATGATGCCAGACAGGCTGACGCCAATCCATTGATTCCCTAGGCAACATAGGCCCGGAATGTCTGCAGACCTTTTATTGTCATGGAAACCCCAATCTTAGTCCACATAACCTTGATAGGTAGCTCTCCCTGCCAACCCGAGAGCTGAGCAATGTGGGTCCGAGCAATGCAGATCCACTCTGCTCGGCTTTTCCTTCAAGAACTTGGAGGCAGGGGAAGGGCATGTCAGAGCAGCAGAAGGATGGGAGGACAAGAAGGAAAAGTCAGCAAAGAGAACCTGAAGAGAGAAAACCCAAGCAGATACACTCTGCTTGACTTTTCTTCCAGCAGCAGCAGAAAGCAGAAGGCCAGGAGGACAGGAGGGAAAAGTCAGCAGAGAGCCTGAAGATAGCTACTTGGAGGGTGGCTGGAGGAGAGCCTGCTGAAGTCTCCCTGTGAGTTTGGCATCTCTGGGTATGAAGGGGGGCCATTGTAGGGCCCTGAGATCTGACGAATCATGAACCTAATGAATCATTTTGTGAAACGGGACAATTTCGTGAAAGTTCGTGGTTTGTGTTTTGTGGAACATGACAAACCACAAAGCTCAGGGTTCAGTTTTTTCCCATTTCATGCCCATCTCTACTTGGGACTTCTTCCTCCATTATATGACTTTTTTACAATCATTCTTGGCAGGTACTAAACATGGGAGGAGGACTTTGAAAGGGCCTGGGAGATTGAGGGAGTCTGACCCAAAATGCAACTCCGTGGCTATGAAGATAGTGTGTTTATGATAGTTCAAAAATAAATGAAAGAAATGATGGAGACTGTATGTATGGGACTGGGGGAGCGTGTTACAGGTTTGTACTCTGTCCAAAGAAATGTTGCTTGGGTTTTGCTCCTAAGCAAGGAAAGGTGCTTCTCTCAGCATCATTGCCTCTTCCAAAGCTTTGGAGGTCAGCAACTTGGATGCCAGTTACCTGTCCCACCTTTATTTATTTTTTTTTTATTGAGAATGGAAAAGTCAACAATTAACAAAAAAGAAGTTTGAACATATACAAATTTGCTGCTAATTCCAAAATAAGATACATACATTAATTTACTCCTGTTCAGTTCCAACTTACATACGATTTTACTATTCTAATTTAAAGAGCAGTTTAGGTGTTAAAGTTGTTTATCCAATGTTTTGCCATCACTATGCCTTCATATCAAGTTTCCAAAATTAGAAATTTATAGTAAGGAGAGGATACTGATTGTGAGTTACTGTCAGTGAGATATTCCATAAATGGATACCATTTTCCCGCAAAGTTTGATAACTTTGGATATTGTAAGGTCTGCTGTAATCGATCTGCCACTTTCTCCATAGCCATATGTTCCCAAACTTTTTTATACCACACATTTAGAGTGGGTGGATGCGGGGATTTCCAAGATGTTGCTATTGTCGATTTTGCTGTTACCAAAAGTGAAGAAATTAATTCCTGTCTTATTTGCGGAATTGAAGAATCTTGCCACATATCTAGGAATATTAATTCAGGCCTCAAAGGGATAACATACTTTGTTATAGTATTAATCTGTTGCTGAATCTTTAACCAGAATTCCTTGATGTATTTGCATTGCCACCAACAATGAATAAAAGAGCCCACTTCTCCAGAGTTCTTCCAGCATAAAGCTGAGATTTTCGATGTTATTTTTGAGTTTCTGTGGTGTGTGATACCATCGGTGAATTATCTTGTATGATTGTAACTTTGTACTCACAACTTGTGAGTTAAGCGCGATGACCAGATTTTTTCCCATTCTTTTGTTGATATTTGCATACCACAATCTAGTTGCCTTTTTCTGTATATATTTAAATTATCCTTTTAAAGTATTTTAATGAGAGTATCATAGATTTTAGCAATAAGACCTTTACGTGTGGGCTTATCTGTACTTAATATTTCTTCAAACTCAGTTTTGTAGTATTCATTATTTCTTTAGAATTGATTTGAGTTGTAAAATATTTTAATTGAAGATACATATACCATGGGATCAATTGCCCTATTTTGTCTTCCAATTCTTTTTTTTCTTTTAAACCTTCTTTTTGTAACAATGTCATTCAATTGCAAATTTGGTGAAAGTTTAATTGGGATATACTCTTTAGGGTATTGTTCATATGCTGTCAAAAATTTGTATTGAACCTGTCCCACCTTTAACTCACAAGCAGCAAGCAGTGTCCAGATTTTTGCATGCTGAGTCTCTCTGCTACTGCTGTAATGTGTGTGTTTTATCACATAGTGCTTCTGGAGTCCAGGGACCACCAGAACTGCACACTCTTTATGGTAACTGGTGTTAGGGTGGAAACTGTCCATGCAATTTGGACAACCAAGTTGTGGACTATATTGCACGTAATGCTAGCAGACAAGGCATTAAGGGAACTGTGTTTCCAGCTGGATCTCCTTGCAGAATGGCCCCTTCTAAAGAGGGGACAAGAACATAAGGCTGTAATTATACTTTTTAAGGACAGTATGTACGTAGCATAATTTTTAAAGAAATGTATACAAAGGAACTTAAACATGTGAATTGACCACAAAATGTGTGCTAAAGTAACACAGAGGATTAAGGATTAACATTTCAGAACTGAATGGGTGGTCAAAGACATATAAGCACTACTGCTTTTTAAATAATAAGAAACCTGCCCGATACTAAACATAACTTGCCGTAAACCTCTTAGTCTAAGCCAGGGACAGAAAGATATACTTTCCCTTCATCTTTTGCTTATGTATTACCATTTTCTCAGCATCTCAGATGAGATGAGAATTTCTAAGATTTTTTGTGTGTTTATGAGTAATTTTAAAAACTACATTTTATTTCATTGCATTTCCACAGTCTTAATTCTTTACAACAACAAAGCAGCTGGGAAAACCAGCAGGAATCTTGGCAAGGATGTAATCACTTTGACTTGCTGACATATATACATAGATGCTACATTTTCTTGTGGCCATTGGCCTCTGTAAGCATCCAATAAAATGATTTAGTATTTGTATACTCTGCCAGTTGCTAAATACCTAGATAGAAGTGACATTTATTATCCCTGGTTGACAATCCAGCAATGATATACTTGCATTTAAAATACGTACAAATTAATCCTAAACATATCTCCTCAGTAGTAAGTCCTCTTGAAATGAATATCATTAACTTTCTAGGAAGTATACATAGAGTTGCATTGATGAAGTGATGACTGGCATGTGAGAAGCTGCCCTGCTATGGTGTTTTTGGACCCCTCTTTCTGTGTCTTTTGTAGAACAAAGGAAGACTGGAGACCCAAAGCATAATTCTCTTCACAGAAACAACTCTGTGAGGTAGATTAGGGTGACGGATTGACTGGCCCAAGGTCACCTGGAGAGGTTCCATGGCAGACTGGGGATTCAGTCCTGGGCTAAATGGTGTTTAAGATTAGAGATGGGCACGAACAGCAATACGAACTAAAAAAACCCATGAACAGCCCAATCTGCTGTTCGCAAACAAGCTGTTCATGAGGCCCCATTCTAAACGAAGAGGTGGTCTTTGCAAGCCTCATTCGTTGCTGTTCGTCAAGCCAGACAGTCTGGCACCTGCAATCAATTCCCACGGCAACTCAGGCAGGGATTGTCTGAACTCTGTCTGAACTCCTGCTGTTGCCTTGGAAACCCCAATCTAAGCCCAATTTAGCTTGATAGGCAGGTCTTCCTTCCAAGTGTGGACTGGAGATCCAAATTTGTTACAAGAGGAAAAGACCAGGGGAGAGGGGGCTCCCAGCTCTGGCTTTCAGGGAGAGACAGCTGCTGTTAGTGAGACAGGGTGAGCGCATTGGATCTTTTAGTTGCAAAATTAGTACTAACAGTAGTACTAATTATAGCAATGTTCTAAATTATGGGTTCTTTCAAAAACAAATAATAACAACAAAAACAACATTCGATTTATATACCACCCTTCAGGGTGACTTAACACCCACTCAGAGCAGTTTACAAAGTATGCCATTATTATCCTCACAACAAAACACCCTGTGAGGTGGCTGGGGCTGAGAGAGCTAGAAGCTGTGACTGACCTAAGATCACCCAGCTGGTTTCAAGTGGAGGAGTGGAGAATCAAACCCAGTTCTCCAGATTAGAGTCCCGTGCTCTTAACCACTACACCAAACTGGCTACACCAAACTGGCACCAAATCAGATGGTAGGACATAGGATCTAAGTATATAAGGGCATATTAACATATTTTACTGTTACTGGAATCTTCTGTCATTTCAGTACCTCCAACTTAATATAGTTAAAACATTACATTGTAGGATGAACAGACTATAAATAATTATGGGAAGACAGATCCTCTACAATTATACCTATTGCAGGAAAAAACAATACCCCTGCAACTTAGTAATAAAATACACAAATTCTATTGGCCATGTACACAATTAATAAAATGGTCTGGCCAAAAGAAGAATGTTAGCAAATGTCTCCAAGTGAAGCATTTAGGGACTTCCCAAATATTTACCAAAAGAGAGACAGCTCTAATGAGGCAGAGTACAATAGGTTCTTTGTCTAATCTGAAGTTGCACAGACAGCCTAGGAAGTGAAAGTATGTTTGCATGGTATCACAACTAATACGCAATTTTGGAAGCTATAAAGAACTAGCATGAGTATGTAATGCTCAATGGACAAATCTATAAAACCTTTTCCTAGTGTGAATGCTGATTCCTGAGCAAAATGACTGAGTTTACTACTCAGTCTTTGGGCCAAACTAGATATGACATTTGTCACATGTTCTCCATGATAGCCATACAGAACATACCAGTCCTCATGGAGAACTTCTAAAAGTGCCAAAGACCCCCAATTCTAGCTGGGACATCGGCCTCCCCCTGCACTGTTTCCCTGACCTGAAACAGTGCTGAGTGGGCATTATTTGCTCCATTGGGCATCTGCATCTGGTCTTGGCCAGAATTGGGGCTCCATGACACTTTTACAAGTTCTCCAAGAGGACCGGCAGCTATGGCTGTCAGTCTCCTTGAAGAACACATGACAAACACATGACAAATATGTCAAGGATGGAGCAGATTTTCATGTTCACATTCTGAATTCCCAAATATCATTCATTCAGTACAATGGGTGCATAGAACTCTACGTAGATATATATACGTCTGCTCCAACCAGTTTTATGCAGGTGAAAATAATTGGCGGGGTCTCCTTTGACCACCCCAAAAGGTTATACTATGTTTCAGAGACCTACATGGACAAAAGCCAAGGGGACAGATGTTGTAGGAAGGAAGAGAATTGGGTGAGCAAAAAAGCTGGCTAGATCTAACCCTCCATCTACACAACTTAAAACCCTACAAAAACCAGGGTTACCAGTTGCAGGGACAGGAGTTATGCATATTCACCTGCACTCACATGGTGCTGTGTGCACAACTTCAGTTGAATGTGTGGAGGTTGCAACAGAGTACAACCCTGCCATTCAACCTCATGCGCTTCATGCACTCACATTACAATTTTTAAAAAGATATAAAAGTGTGTAAGTGTATAGTAAATACCTACTGCCATCATAATGGATTTCTGAAATAAATGCCACTTGATTGTTGAACAGCCAAGAAAAATGCAAATAATACAATTAACATTTAGGGATGCACAGGGCTTTTTTTCAGCTGGAACGCGGTGGAACGGAGTTCAGGAACTTCTTGAAAATGGTTACATGGCTGGTGGCCCCGCCCCCTGATCTCCAGACAGAGGGGAGTTTAGTTTGCCCTCCGTGCCGCTCAGCGGTGTGGAGGGCAATCTAAACTCCCCTCTGTCTGGAGATCAGGGGGCGGGGCCACCAGCCATGTGACCATTTTCTCTGAGGGCAACCCACTGAGTTCCACCACCTCTTTTCCCAGAAAAAAAGCTCTGAGGATGCATATCACTAAAAGTCCCACAAAAAAAGCACTTCTATGAAGGAATTGATGCAATACCTGTATGTAGGTAACAATGAGTGATGATTGCACATGTGGAGGTTTGCCATATATCTTTGCAGAAAACAAGTTGTCTGATTACAACTGGCACAATAAAATCAACAGCCTAAATGAATGTGAAAAGCCACTGCAAAAAGCAAAACAGCAAAGCAGGAAAGGAATCAATATAAGAGGATAAGGGGAAAAAAAGTCAAAATTAGGCATGCTTGTTGGGACCACACGGTGAACATGCTCGCCAGGCAAACATACTTTGTTCAATTGGTGCAAACTACTCATGAGCTGAGCATTGGATTGGTTCATCTTGCCCTTAATATTTGCTGCCTTACTTGAGCATTGAGCCAGGCACCTTTGAAGGTTTTGCAGTAGGTAAGTTTTGTATCTTTTAGTCTTTCACATGCCTTCATGGAAGGTGAAATCACCCAGGCTGGTCAGATTGCTTGCCACCATGAACATTCAAGCTGCCATGCAGACTCAGAATCATTCTACACAAGACATCTTAACACGAGTAGGATCAAGTGAAAGATCTCATGCTTATTCTCCCATTGTGGATACCTGTGTACTACTAGGGAGACAGAGGCCATTTCCACACACGTTGAATAATGCACTTTCAATGCACTTTAGCAATCCTTTGGAAGTGGATTTTTTGTTCCACACATGGAAAATCAGTTTCAAATGTTCACTAAAGAGTATTGAAAGTGGATTATCCAACGTGTGTGGAAGCAGCCAGAGTACACTTGAATATAAGACTACACAGAAAGTAAGTCACTTGAGCGTTCTTGTGTAAGATGTCTTGTGTAGAGAGATTATCAGGCATACATCAATCAGTAAAAAAAGATTCCCCCTACCTGAAATTCTTGATGTTATCTTAATAATTCTTTAAATATTTGGCGGCAGCACCCCATGACAGCAGCAAAGGGAAAACATTAATGCAGTTAGTAGTTAAATGAAGTTTGCTTGTCCAACTTTTCAGTCTTCCATATCATTTTATAAAGTCTACAGCAGAAACTATCACACAGCCTTTGAGTAACCATGGATTTTAGAATGCCTTACAAAAACAGAGCTTTCCTTTACAATTTTACACTAGATACAAGTTTTAAAGAGAGGCAGATTGCTTTGTTTTTCAGCTTTATATTTGATTTCTGTAAGAGTTGAGAGTCTGGTATCCTGAAGAAAATCAGCTAAAACACATTTTTAAATAGAAGAACTGTAGCCAGGATTCTGAAAAAGTATCCTTACTGTCCAGAGAGATTTTTGTGTTGATGTTCTGAACAAGCCGATGCAATGTCTGTGTGGAAGCCTGGGGGAGCTATTTCCTAGAAAATTCCCTTGATGCTAATTCAAGATTCTGGTTTGATAGATGATCTCTTATATGTTGCAAGAACACTGCTGAGTCTCCTGATTCCCATTTTACAGCTCATGTACTAACAAACAGACAGAAGGAATGAGTGGCTGCTTTCTCTTATTGAGTCACAAATCAATGTGAACTTTAGCTATAAAACAGTATTTGTGGTGAGAGTTCTGGAAGCAAAAACCTACTTGGATCCTTTTTAGACATAACTGTTTGCGGTGTGGCTGCCTATAGTACATAATGTAGCATATAAATATAATGTAAACATAATATAATGTATAACGTAAATAGATTTATGGAGCCAGTATAGAGACTAGAGATGGGCATGAACCGCATTACGAACTTCAAAAACCCACGAAATTGGCGATTGTGCAATCGCAATCCGGTGCTTCGTGATTGTCCACGGCCAACAAACCAGTGTTTGGGAGAGGCCTGGTTCGGTGCATTCGGCCGTGGTTCAGGAAGCCGGACAGTGAGGCGCCAGCAATCAATTCCCCTGGCAAAGGAGCTGGGGGAATGCCTGAACTCTGTCTGCGCTCCGTCGCCCTGGAAACCCAAATGGAAGCCCAGCTTACCTTGATCGGCAGGTCTTCCTTTCAACCACAGAGCTGCAAAGCGGTTACAAGTTGGGAGAAGACACCCAGGGGAGGGAGGGGGAAGGGGGTGTCCTGTAGCCACGGGCACTCCAATCTCATCCCTGCAAACCCTGATAGGCAGCTCTGATGGCCAAACACAGACCTCCTGCGTTGCTCAATGGGACCTGTGCTTATAAATAGCCGTGGGCTCCCAGGTTGGGTTTCACTTTCAGCGAGCAGTGGAGTGGGACAGAGCTCTTGCTTGCCACTTGCTAGCCTTTGGGGAGAGAGACTGAGAGTATAATTCAGCTTGGATTTTTGTGGGAGTTTCCTGGGGGCCTTGGATTGGAGAGGGTATAACTCCAAGATTCCTTTTGCAATCTTGTCCAAACTTGGGTGAGGGCTGTAGGAGAGCCTGCAAAACACTCCCCGAGAATATGGGCTCTCCAAGTGCCACGGGGGCCGTTCCACGCCTCACGAACTGCGAACCGCGAACCGGTTCGGCAACAGAAAATGTTCGTTGCGGTTATCTAAGTCTATGGAACACTGACTATATATTCCATTAAACAGTTTGCTTATTTATAATATGGGTTTCTTCTCTGTTGGAAATCTAGTGGGGGAAATCTTCCATGGGTTATAAAACTATGTTATACATAATCAACTTTTATTATTTTATATATTGCCGTATAAAATATATATTGCATAGTAATGTTTCAGTCTTCACAGAAAGATCCCAGTTTGGAGGGTCTCTGCATATTTCACTGAATACATGTTGCCAAACTCTTGGAAAATTTTAGAATCTGTATTTAACAGGGAAATAGAATAAGAGGAGCAAGACTCACTTACTGGGTGCCCTTTCTTCCAGATCAATGTTGTATTCTCTTGAGTCTTAAAAGGAGAGAACCTCATTTATGGCTATGCACGTGCCCTGCTCTGAATTTGATCTTCTAGGGAGGAGTGAAACATATGCTTAAACCTGATGCTTTGCTTTACGGAATTTTAGTCTTCATGGATACATGTGCACAATCCCTGCCAAGAATGTATCAATCAGACTGCCTGCAGGTAGGGAACAGGAAACTGAAGCGTTCTTCACTTAAAATTACTGAGCTATGGTAGCCTGGGAATGGATCCCACCCTTATACTGAGACTGCCCTTCCCATTACAGCACATTGGCTTATACAAATGGCTGTACAGCCAAGAATCACTGTGGTTTGCTTACATATGGAAACTGAGAAGTGGAGAAGCGGTGGCCTGCTGAGGGCTTGTTCATGTTACATTTTGGCGTTGGAGAGGATATTGCACCCGCTGGACCACGTTGGTTAGTTAAATTTTGTGAATGTATAGTTTTGTTAATATACAGTTCAATTTTTTATCAGTGACTTGTTGCTTGCAGTCATGATGTTGTGATAATAAGTGAGTAGAAATCTGTCCCAAACTACTCCATACTCCTCTTTTACCCTTCTGAATGCTTACACTTTCTCAGAAACCAAACTAATTGAATGGTATCTTATTCTATCTGAACAAAGTCTGTGGCACAGATACTATATAATAAAAATTTTGATTATAATGATTTACTTGAAATCTAATGGGAAAATCTTCTGTGGGTTGTACAATTACATTGAGTCTGAATGCATACAGCAACAATAGGAATAGTGTGCTCTTTCGACTGCATGGCTGTAGTTGTAACAGTTGTGAAATTCACCTGTTACAACCATGGTTATGGTTGTAACATAACCGTGGTTATAGTTGTAACAGGTGAATTTTGTCAGGTATTACTGACAGATAATTAACACTGTCGGGGCTTGAACCAGAACTCCTGGGCTCTAGCCTGATAACTTACTATGAACTGTGTATGCTGAGTTGTCAGAGTCCTGTGTTGTCACCAAAGGAAATAGAATGTACTGCATCAGATCTTGTGGTTGGCTTTGGATTGGCCAAACTTGCTATATAGAGAGAGCCTGACCTGCTGCTCTTGTCTGTTTTCAGGCTGCATCCCAAGTCCCAAGCTGGAGAATACATCCTCTAGGTCTAACTTCAAGTAACCTACACACAGGAATAGAAGATACTTTGTATGCTTTTTCAGAGACAAAAGCTTGTAGAAATTGTATAATTTTAAGGACTGTTTTTGTGTATTTATTACTCACATGGCAAAAAATGGTGAATGGTCAGTGGCTGCATGTATGGGAGATCACTATGCAGAATTCTGAACTGAACTTCTGTAACAGCCCATTATATAAAAATAATCTTGCCACACACAATTGCCAAACCTATTCAGCATGAATCTTCCGAGAGGTAACTTGTTATTCTGCCAGATGGAGGCAGCCTGATTTTCATTTTAGTAGATGGAGCTTGTGTTCTAGGTATTAAAAAAACAACCATGGGCCCTAATGGCAATGTTTCTGGCCCTAAGTCATGTATCTTAGAGCTCCTGGATAACTGGCAGGCCCTTGGCCCAAACATAGTCCCCAAAGTAATTGTATTTATTCTCTGTAGACTCTATTTTGTCATGACAAGTTTGCCCAAAGGGTTACTGTGAAAAGAAGAAAAAATGTATGAAATTGAGATAATGCATATTTAACTGAACAATTTTTGCAACATGCTCTTTATAGATCCTGTTTATTTATGAGATTCAGTTTGTATGACATTACATATTTTTAGCTCTTATATGATCTAGAGAATATAGAGTGGCTTCACAGAATACAGACCTTGGCCACCCATCAATATCGGTATCACTGTATGAAATTCTCACCATTGCCCTATCTGTAGATACTTAAATCTGGAGACTGGAGCCATGAACAGGAAAGAAAGATCTTTCCATAAATCTGAGAAAATCCCCAAGTTCCCAGATAAACTGGAAATCCAAATTTAATTTGGAAATCTAAAAAAAAAATTGTTGGGGTGTTTAACCCCATTCCCATAATAAAAGCAGCTCCTGTACCTTTAAGAAAGCAGATGTCAGTGGGTATTGTGTGGTTGCCAGGCAACCACAAAAATATTGTCAGTCTTCAAAACTTGGTTTCTATCAGTAAAAGGCAGTGGCAAAACCATTTCTACAGCAATTTTGGCCCCCTCAGTCCAGCTCTACTCCCCTCCCTCCTGACCAGGAGGGAGGACCCCTTTGGGTCAGGTCCAGTAGCAACAACCATTGTACCACTTGCTACCATGCAATGTGTGCAATTTGCCCAGCTATGACAGTGGCTAGCAGATGATTTGGTGCTACACAACTCACCTGGACTCAGTGGCAGCCTTGGCACAACTTGAATGATTTGGCTGGGCCCACCAGTGGTCATCACTCAATTTTTGCAACTTGAACAGACTTTTCCCATGGACAGACTGCCGGAGGAGGGAAGGAGGGAAAGCAGAGAGCCAGTGTGTTAGTGATGAGAGTGACAGACGAGGATCTGGGAAACCCAGCTTCAACACCCCCACCACAGAAACTTGCTGGGTGACCTTGGACCAGTCACTGTCTCACATCTTAATCTACCTTCCAGGGATGTTATGAGGATAAACTGGAGGAGAGGAAAACAATGTAAGTTGCTTTTGGCCTCCACTAGGGAGAAATATGGCATATAAATGAAGTAAACAAAAAATAAAATTGAAGACTGGGGGGGGCAGATAAAAGAATGATTGGTTGGTGGGAAGGAAGGAGAGAAGGAAGCAGAGGAAGGGGGAGGATATGAGGGCTGCCAAGAAATGAGAAAGAGGAAACAGTGTACAGTGGCAAATGAAATCACCCAACAAGTCCTTCTAGATTCCCAAATTGTTCTATCTAATTCTGAACATGGCCCAAAAATGTAAATAAGAAGATCAGAAGAACAGTGGCATATCCAGAGAAGGGGGATTTTTCTATAAATCTGGATGAACACCAAGATTTGCAGAAAAAATCTGAATTTTTTTTAATTGACAGGAATTTACACACCCTAAAACTTAAATTAAAAATGAGGTTGCTACAGCATGACCCAATATCAGTCACCATCTTGGGAGTTGCCTAGCCTAGGAGAAAAAAATGCTGCTTTGAAGGGTTGACTGTATAGCATTATATCCTGATAAGGTCCCTCCCCAAGGTTCCATCTCTAAATCTCAAGGAATTTCCCAACCAGACCTGGCAACCCTCGAAGGAAAGAATGTGGCAGGTGGAGAAGACAAGTGGTATGGAACAGTGGTGTCGATGATAGGAGGGAACCAGCACTTAGAAGACCCCAAAATCAATGGGCACCACTGGGTGGGGGGAGAAGGCATCAGCTCACAGAGGCAAGCACTGAACACTGACCATATTTGGGCTGGGGGGGGGGAGAGTCTGCAGCTGGTCACAGGCTTCCTCCCAGCCCACTCAGTGCCACCTTCTGTGACCACTGACTTCTTTCCTTCCTGGTGGTGGGGAGGAGGAGGTGACAGAGAGGCAGTGCCAGGAAAGAGAAGGCAGTAGGAGGTCAAGGGACAGATGGGGACCAGTGTTGGGGCAAGAGGAGGGAAAGAAGGAGGGTAGACAGAAAGAGATGGGAGGAGTAGAGGAGGGTAACTAGTGGTTATGAGAAGCTGGGGGAGAAAGCAGGGACAAGTAAGGGAATTTCCCTGTGAGTTTCTTGTGGGTCCCACACGTTATATTAAATTCTAAACATGATCCAAAGAACGCAGATCAAAAACTTACAAAATGAGCCATGTACAAACTAGTGATTTTTAAACAGTTTACCAGGTTTGCAGAAAAACACGCACCCAGTGTATTTTGAGAGATCATGAATGACATTTTGGGGTTGCCTAGCCACCCAGGCAGGGAGAGAGAGTGCTGATGAGAGGCCCCAAGAAAGCAAATAAACGTACAACAAACGGAGGGGTGGGGATTAAGTAGAGAGAGATGGGGGTGGTTGGGGGATCAGGCAAAGTGGGAATAATCACTGTGGTGGAATAGCATGGGGTGGGATTCCCTCCCTGCAAGTGTTGTGGGCCCCAGTTCTTATAGTATAATACTGCTAAGCCTTCCACAAAATTGTAAAGGTGTGCCTTGTATCCCCTAATAAACTCCACAGTGAAAAATAATTAAAAATGAACACTTAAGCCCACAGAATTTTGGATAAGTATAGAAATTATTTACCTTATAGAACATTTAAATTCCATAGAGTGCACCTTTAGCCAAACATTTTAATCAAATGATCTACCTTCTTCTCCTGTGTAAGAGTTGCATCACTTTTGTGATGTTTTCAGCATTTTCTACAGTTCACTGTTCACATTTTCTCTGTATTTTACAAGATTTGCTTCTCAAAGCTAACTCTAGATCCTGTAATGCTCTTAACGTACCAGCGAATCTATTACAGTAGCCACTTTATTTAAACAACAACACCTCTTCTTCATGAGGAATTAAGCGGTCCCTGTTTCCAGCAGACTGCCAGGGTGCTTAACTCTGAAAGAGTTGTGCAGGGCACAGGATAAATGGCTGAAAGAATGTCTGAAACAGTAGAACAGTGCATTTTTATTATTCTGCACCATTTGAAGCAAATGTACATGAACTGCTCAAAGGAAAAACAGCACAGTGGCAACTTCTCCTGTTAGCAACTGGCTGGCAGTGATGCTAGAATGAATTCTACTTATGTCAGCATCTGATAATCACACCATACTTCAAAACTGTTCTAAATGAAAGATCCAGTGTACATACAGGGCAGCCAATTGCCCAACTATAGTGAAACGAATTCATTATTCCAAGCTTACTTGAGGTTAGTCATTGCGTCAGCAGCAACTTTAACAGAAGTTAGGAAGAACCAGAGCTCTCAATTAACCCATAACCTGAAACCATAGTTTAAAGCACAGTGTGAAACCTGCAAGGACTTGGGAGGGGCACCTCTATTTTCTCTATATCATTTCCCCCACACTATTTCTTCTTTCTTTCCTCCTGGCAGCTCCCATAACCTCACCTTTCCCTGCCTGTTCTCTCCTTCCCACCCACCCACCCACTGTTTATCTGCACTCCATCTTCAGCTATATTTATTACTAGCTTGATGCTCGTGCATCACTATGGTATTTAACTACTTTAAATCCAGTTCTAATATTTAAGTGTTTGTAACATTTTTTGGTTTGTGGGGTTTTTTAAAAGTTGGTTTTGTAGTATAATAGCATAGTACCTGAGCTTCACAAAAGTGTTTGAATAAAGCGAAGCGTGTTGATGCCGAAACGAATTTCAAAATGTAACATTTACTGAAGGGATTTTTAAAAGGAAGGGATTTTTAAAAGGAAAATAATGTAGTGCAAGATGTGCAATAATGTAGTACAACTGTTTTTTTCTACTGAAAGACCTCTTTGTAGACCACATTGGTGGTTTTCCCCTCAGGTTCTAGGAACACCAGGCTTCTGAGTGAGCTCACTCTGGAGCAGGCCACGTAGAACTGCCCATGTGAGAAGCAATCCTTGCTCAAGTCAATTCCTGCCACCTTCAGTGTCTGCCCCCGGGGCTTGTTGATTGTCATAGCAAAGCAGGACTTGAGGGGGAACTGCAGTCTCTTGTATTGGAAGGAGTTCTCTGATGGTATGAGTGGTATGCGTGATATGAACACTGAGCCCGCCCCCGAGCACTGCCAGTGAACAATGTAGCCTTGATGACATTCCTGTGGAGGGCTTTCACTCGGAATCTGGTGCCATTGAAGAGTATGGGAGGGTTTTGGTTCTGGAGCAGCATCACCAGAGCCCCCACTTTGAGGAGAAGTTTGTGGGCTGGGAAGCCAGGAGAGTTGAGCGTGTTGAGGAACTAGCTTGATACCTGTGCTCCGCTACGGTATTTAACTAGAGATGGGCACGAACAGGGAAAAAATGAACATGATGTTCATTGTTCGTTGCCATCCACAAACAGGGACTCACAAACAACCACGAACATGGCCCTGTTCATGAACATGTTCATGGTTGGCTGTTCGTGAGGGCCAGCAGGCTCTCCTCCAGCCTTCATCCAAGTTTGGTCAAGATCCCTACTGCACCACTCCCAGAAACCTGACCTGAGCAGGCAGCAGGAAAGGTACCAATAATAAATAATAGCTTGGCCCCAGAGCCTGGCAGCAGCCCTGGAACTTGAAGGGGTAGATCCCTACCGCACCACTCCCAGAAGCCTTACCTGAGCAGGCAGCAGGAAAGGTACCAATAATAAATAATAGCTTAGCCCAGAGCCTGGCAGCAGCTCTGGAACTTGAAGGGGTAGATCCCTATCCCACCACACACAAAGAAAATTCAAGCTTCAATGCACTCTTTCTATCACAAACACCAACAGCAACTCTCTCCCTCTCTACTGTCTGCAAACTAAGCCAGAGCTGGGAGCCCGCTCCCCCTACTCTTTGCTCCCTTGTAACAGATTTGGAACTCCACACTTGAAAGGAAGACCTGCCTATCAAGCTAAATTGGGCTTAGATTGGGGTTTCCAGGGCAACAGCAGGAGTTCAGACAGAGTTTAGACAATCCCTGCCTAAGTTGCCAAGGGAATTGATTTCAGGGGCCAGACTGTCTGGCTTGATGAACAGCAACGAACGAGGCTTGCAACGACCATGTGTTCATTTAGAATGGGGCCTCATGAACAACTTGTTCGTGAACAGCAGATTGGGCTGTTCGTGGCTCCCCCCCCCCGTATTGCTGTTCGTGCCCATCTCTATATTTAACTACTTTGTCCAGTTATGATATTTATGGGTATGTAACATTTTTTGGTTTGGGGGGATTCAGTTGGTTTTGTAGTATAATCGCATAGTACCTGAGCTTCACAAAGGTGTTTGAATAAGTGAAGCACATTGATGCCGAAAACTGATGAAGTGAATTTCGAAATGTAAGTTATTGAAGAGATTTTAAAAGGAAAAAGATTGTAGTGCAATTAATAAAGTAAAAAATACGTACAACCAGGGTTTTTTTTTTACTGAAGGACCTCTTTGTAGACCACATTGGTGGGTTTTTCCTCAGGTGCTAGGATCACCAAGCTGCTAGGTGAGCTCACTCTGAAGCAGGCCACATAGAACTGCCCATGTGAGAAGCAGTTCTCCCTCAGGTCAATTCCTGTCACCTTCAGTGTCTGACTCTGGGACTTGATGATCATCATTGCGAAGCAGGCCTTGAGGGGGAACTGCAGTCTCTTGAACTCAAAGAGGTTCTCTGATGGTATGAGTGGTATGCGTGGTATGCACATCAACTTCCCCCGAGCACTGCTGGTGAACAATGTGGCCTTGATGACATTCCTATGGAGGGCTTTCACTTGCAGTCTGGTGCCTTTGCAGAGTTTGGGTGGGTTGAGGTTCTGGAGCAGCATCACTGGGGCCCCCACTTTGAAGAGAAGCTTGTGGGCTGGGAAGCCAGGAGGGTTGAGCATGTTGAGGAACTCCACAGGTTAGTGGACTGCGTCATCCATTTGCACCACTGAGTCCACAGAGCTGTACTCCTTTTCTGCCCCTTCAAGGGCGTTAAATTGTGTTTCATTAATGATGGCAGTCTTGCCATTCTTAGGGGTCAGAAAGGCATGCTTGCACAGCCAGTCCATGGATTTCTCTATGATAGTGACAATATCAGGGTGTATTGTGCCTGTTAGGTCTGCTGGGGTCATCACTACTGTGTCCAGGCCTACAGGGATGGTCACCTTTCCCTTGGACTCCGGATACTCTCTGTCACCTATTTTTAGTAGAAGTTCAGAGAATTCCCCAGCAGACCCCTCGCCTCTCAAGTGGACCCTCATATTCTTTCTTAGTGAAAGTTTCCTGATTAGGGGCTACAGATATGATGTCTTCACACACACGGTAACCTCATCAGCTCAAGTTCCCCTTGGGACTACTGGTAGAGTCTGCCGGAAATCTCCAGCCAGCAGCACAGTGACTCCCCCCATCACTCTCGTATTGCTCCTGACATCTTTTAGGGTTATGCTCAGTGCCTCAAAACACCCCTTGTGTGCCATGGTGCTCTCATCCCAAACAATGAGCTTATAGTTCCGCAGCACTTGGGCCATGTTGTTTTGTTTTGAGATGCTGAACAGGGATCTTTCTGCATGGATGAGATTAAGAGGCAGCTTGAAGGTAGCGAAGGATCATAGGCCATGCCTGAGTGAGCCTTGACCATCCAAAAAAGTGAGCACCTCTCTACTCTGCCACTCTGTGCACCTCAAGGTGATCTTGCTGGTACTTGGCCACTGCTGCACCACAGGAGTATGATGTGCATATTTCTTTGCTGCTTCTCTAAGTTGCTTCCTCCTTTTAGCGTTGGTGTATCTTGCACAACATCTGCTAGGAGGCTTCTTGGGAGCAGTAAGAAGAGATGGCTGTGAGAGGTGTGAGGTGAGAGGTGGAGTTGGACTGAGGGAGGGGTGGTGTGGTGGGTGCTTCAGCAGGTTCATGTGAGAGGTTCGCATTGAAATGGCCCCTAGAAAGGTCATACACCATCTCCCCATGAACATTTAAAAATTCAGTTGCCATACTGATTTTTTATATAAAATCCCTATTCAGGAGTGTCTTTCTTCAACTGTCTGTAGTTTCCTTGACCTGATTTTTACCTCAGAACACAGAATTTTACAGCTGACCCATCAGAGAGAGGGAGGTGCAAGCAGGCATGCCTCACAGTAGGGTTGCCTGGTCCAGGTTGGGAAATTCCTAGAGATTTGGGGGGTGGAGCTTGGATAGAGTGGAGTTTGGGGAGGGGCCTCAGAATGGTATAATACCATAGAGTCCACTCTCCAAAGCAGCCATTTTCTGCAGGGGAACTGATCTCTGTCACCTGGAGATCAGTTGTAATTCCAGGAGATTTCCAGCCACCAGCTGGAGGCTGGCAACCCTATACCACAGGAAGACTGGCAACCTTAGTGAACTTTTAGGGGAAGACTGGGAGGTGCATTTTACCACAGGACACATTCCATGACTCTCTTAGCAACTGCATACTGTTTAGAATGTTGGGCTAAGCCCCAATCAGGCCTCATATGCAAATGATCTTGAAAGCTAGCCCAGTCAGGGAAGAGTGGCCAAGTTAGCATTGGGGTGGGGGGAAGCAGGCAATAATAACATAATAATAACATTCGATTTATATACCGCCCTTCAGGATGACTTAACATCCACTCAGAGTGGTTTACAAAGTATGTTACTGTTATCCCCACAACAAAACACCCTGTGAGGTGAGTGAGGCCGAGAGAGCTCCAGAAAGCCATGACTAGCCGAAGGTCACCCAGCTGGCTTCAAGAGGAGGAGTGAGGAATCAAACCCGGTTCTCCAGATTAGAGTCCTGCGCCACTACACCAAACTACACTAGAGTCTTAGCCACTACACCAAACTGGCTCTAAACCGCCTGCCAGCCACACAGGGAAGCTGTGTCCCTATGGGAAAACACATTTTACCCCTTTTTACCCCTTAGGGGGCAAATTTCTTAAAATCCCTTCTTAGTGAGCCTCTACATCACAAAAGGAGCATTCTCCCCAAATTTCACATTTCTAGGTCCAGGGGTTTGGGCTGGGCATTGATGAGTTAGTCAGGAAATTTGTCTTTATATATATAGACTAGCTTGATGCCTGAGCTTCTCTACAGTATTTAACTACTCTAAATTCAGTTATAATATTTAAGTGTATGTAACATTTTTTGGTTTGTGGGGAGTTTTTTGAGTTGGTTTTGTAGTATAATAGCATAGTACGTCAACTTCACAAAAGTGTTTGAATAAAGCGAAGCATGTTAATGCTGAAAACTGATGAAGTGAATTTTGAAATGTAACATTTATTGAAGAGATTTTAAAAGGAAAAGATTGTAGTGTAAGAAATAAAGTGAAAAATACATACAACCAGGGAAGGACCTCTTGTGGACCTTATTGGTGGTTTTCCCCTCAGGTGCTAGGATCACCAGGCTGCTGGGTGAGCTCACTGAAGCAGGCCACATAGAAATGCCCATGTGAGAAGCAATCCTTGCTCAAGTCAATTCCTGCCACCTTCAGTGTCTGCCCCCGGGACTTGTTGATCATCACAGAAAAGCAGGCCTTGAGGGGGTAATGCAGTCTCTTGAACTCACAGAGATTATCTGATGGTATGAACACTGACTTCCCCCAAGCACTGCTGGTGAACAATGTGGCCTTGATGATGTTCCTTTGGAGGGCTTTCACTTGTAGTCTGATGCCACTGCAGAGTTTGGGTGGGCTGAGGTTCTGGAGCAGCATCACTGGAGCCCCCAGTGGAGCCCTCAGTGAGGCGAAACTTGTGGGCTGGGAAGCAGGAGGGTTGAGCATGTTAAGGAACTCCACAGGGTAGTGAACCGCATCATCCATTTGCTCCACTGAATCCACAGATCTGTATTCCATTTCTGTCCCTTTGAGGGAGTTAAGTTGTGTCCATGGACTTCTCTGTGATAGTGATGATATTAGGGTATATCTTGGCTGTTAGGTCTGCTAAGGTCATCACTACTGTGCCCAGGCTTGCAGGGATGGTCACCTTTCCCTTGGATTCAAGACTTGCTGGTACTTGGCCACTGCTGCTCGGTGCACCGCAAGAGTACAATGTGCGTATTTCTTTGCCGAATCTCTAAGTTACTTCCTCCTTTTAGCATCGGTATATCTTGCACAACATCTGCCAGGAGGCTTCTTGGGGGCAGTAAGCGATGATGGCTGCAAGAAATGTGAGGTGGAGTTGGACTGAGGGAGGGGTGATGTGGTAGGTACTTCTGCAGGTTCATGTGAGAGGTTTGCATGAAAGATTGTACACCATCTCCGCATGAACATTTAAAAACTCAGTTGCCATCCTGACTTTTATGTAAAATCCCTTTTCAGGAGTCTTGTACTGTCTTTCTTCAACTGTCTGCAGTTTCCTTGACCTGATTTTTACCTCAGAACACAGAGTTCCACAGCTGACCCATCAGGGAGGGGGAGGGTGTGAGCAGGCAGGAGCCTGCTAGCCACACAGGAAAGCCAGGCCCCACAGGGAGATTGGCAACCCTAGAGGGGAAGACTAGGCGATATATTTTTACCTCAAGACACATTCATTGACTCCCAATAGCAACTATATACTCTTAAGAAATTTGGGGAGATGATAAATCAGGCCACATATGCAAATGACCTCAGGGAAGAGTGGTAGTTAGCCGGGGTGGGGGAGACCACCCTGCTAGCCACATAGGGAAGCTGCATCCTTATGAGAAAACACATTTTACACCTTTTTACCCCCTCAGGGGGCAAATTTCTTAAAATCCCTTCTTAGTGAGCCTCTACATCACAAAAGGAACGTTCTCCCCAAATTTCACGTTTCTAGGTCCAGGGGTTTGGGCTGGGCATTGATGAGTCAGTCAGGACACTTGTCTTTATATACAGAGATTTATTTAAGTCATTTATACTCTGCCTTTCTCCTCAATGGGGACTCAAAGTGGCTTACATCATTCTCCATTCTCTTCCATTCTCCATTCTCCTCCATTCTATCCTCACAACAACGCTGTGAGGTAGGTTCAGGGCTGGTGCCACCATTGAGGTGGTGAGGTGGGCGCCGCGGGCTATGGATGGGGTGCCAGAGGGGGTGCTGGGGGCAGAGGCACACGCCATGGAGCTGGTGTGGCTGGCCCACAGCTGCTTCAGCTGGCCAGCCCCATGCCGCCGCCGCCACTGCCACCACATGCCCCCGGCTGGGCACAGCATCCGCAGGCATGGCAGGGTATGGCAGGCGGCCAGGGCGGCATGCAGAGCGCAGCAGCCTCTGAGCGCCCCCCCCCAGCCACCTGCTGGCCAATGGGCCCGGCTTTGCTGCATGATGACATCATCACGTGGTGACATCATCACGCAGTCCGGGGGTGCGTGTGTGCAGTGCGTGCATGTGGGAGTGGCTGCAGGTGCCAGAAACCCTGGCTCCGGCAGTGGGTAGGTTAGGCTGAGTGTGTAACTGGCTCAAGGTCTCTCAGATCCTCGTCTGAAATTCTGACCGCTACACCACATGGGTGTTTGTGTGGTGGCTGCAGCTGAATAGTAGTGAACAGACAGGCCAGAACAATTCATGCAAGTTGAGTAGCAAGTGGTAGCAAATTGCTTGGTGGTTGCTGCCTGGCTCTGATGATTTCTCCCTCAACAGCTGAAACTACCCTGGAAAGTGCCATGCTTTCCCCTCTGCATTTACTGACAGAAACCAAGGTTTCAGCAGGCAATAATGTTGTGGTTGGCCACTGCAGACATCTGTTCCTTAAAGCTACAGGTGCTCCTTTTATCATTTTGGGTTTTTTAGCCTCCCAGTGGGTTTCTTGTTTTGTTTTAAATTTCAGATTTTTCTGCAAACTTGGGGTGCTTCTCAAGTTTGTAGAAACATCTGTCATGTCTGTTGAGGTCTCCAGTCTCTGGAGTTAAGTGATTTGGCTGGGCTGAGAATTAGATAAATTGATGATATGAATATGGTAAGCTACCTTAGTCTGAGCGAGTCCACTTACACACACTTTTAAATTACAGCTTGGAGCTGCCCTGAACATTTTGGAAAAACAAGATACAAAGATTTTAAAGCAACACTCACAAAAGCAACACCTGCAAATTGTCTGCAAACCATGGGTCAGTCTTTTGGGTGGTAATTATTGTGGGAGTCATACCCCATGACTTTGTTCCTCACTGCTGCATCATGCTTGAAGGACCAATGCCATGTATGTAGAGCCCCCTGTGCAGGTCCTTCCCGGTTACTCCTTATATCCAGGAGGTCAACTCATGAGCACATGAAGTTGCCTTAGGCAACTGTTCCATCTAGCTTAGTATTACCTACTCTGACTGGAAGCAGCTATCCATGGTCTACAGCAGAGAAAGGTCCTTCATATCACCTGTTACCTGAGATCCTTTAACAAGAGCAGCCAGGGATTAAAACTGTATAAAAATAAAATAAAAAACTATAAAAATTACACATTCTGTTCCCTCCACCCTGGGATCTACATTGTAAAGTTGGGATAACTTTTTTTACTATTAGAAACAATGTATGAAAACCATATTGGAATTTCATTAGAAAGTTCTGTGGGTCTAATAAAGTTCGCAGATGATAAAAAAGGAGTAAAAATAATCAAGCTGCTGAAATATTATCATGAGGGGGTTTAGAAGAGCATGCAGGACTGGTCTACGTCTATTTTCCACTGAAATAGTTAAAACTTCTAGGAATTTAATTATGAGCAAAGGAAGGAAAATGTTCACTGTCTCAGTCAAATACCTAGATATGTGCTTTGGTACATAAAGGTCATAGAAAACCTAGCCAGAGACATACTAAAGAGATTATGTGAGCAAATGGAACAAAATAGCTTGGTTTGGCCTCACTGAAGGGCATATCCACACTACAGATATAGGATTGGATCCATACTACTTTTTCCATAAGCAGAATGGAATTTTCCTGTTTCTTTCCTCCCACTGTAGCTGACTGAGGTCCACAAAAAGCTGCTCCTGAAGGACGGAAGACTTCTAGGAACAACCGGGGGGGGGGGGGGCACCATGAAAACGGAATCATAACTGCCTGAATCCATTTTGGAAACGGTGATGTCAGAAATTGTGTGGAAACCCCTCCAGCATTCAGTGAGTGTGGCACTATTTTTAAGACATAGGGAAATGGTCTTGAATATGAGTGATTTTGAAGACAGGAATATATATTTTCCAAATAATCCATTTTAGAGATAAAAGAAGTTAAAGATCCTTCCCTTTGAATCAATTGCCTCTCTTCTTTGTTTTGCCTTGGTACGCCCCTCTTTCTTCTTCGATGAAAGATGCATCAGTTCTTAAGCTGCATTTAACAATCATGTTTTCAAAGTTAATTGAAAAAGTTAATTTCAATTACAGAATCTTAATTTATTATTCCTAACTTATTTTTATATTTCCACACTTTTTTGGCTGTTAGACAGATACCTTCTTAATTTTGCGGCAGCCTGGCCTCAGCTTAAAGTAGATGTGCAGGTTTTTAAAGAGTTGGGTCCGAGTTCCCCAGATGCAATTCAGGTTTCCCACAGGCACACAACAGCTGTGGGAAATGGCTGATAAAAAAATAAAGGGGAGCCCAAGGCTGCCTGTGGCAACTTCCCGCGAAAGTTCTTTGTTGGCTAATGAGGGCAGAAACTGCTCTGATTTTCTTGTTCTCTGAAATGTTTTAACTCTGCATGTGGATTCTCCTCCCGCCCACAAAATCAGGGTATCTAAGAGTCAAGCTACAAGTGACTTTTTTCACGCGTAGAACACTTGATAGTTTTTGCAAGTTTTCCTGGGAACTGTAGTCCCAGTGCCCTTCCCCTCTCTGTTAGAATCGCTGCCTGAAGAGCCAGAGAAAGCCGGCTGCAGCAGCAGCTTTTGCAAATCGTTCCTCCAGTCACAAGCCTGCTCTCAACGATCTTTGGGGGCAGGCAGCTGCAGCTTTCTCTCTGGGTGTCTTGCTCCTGGGGAGCTGCTCTGGATTTGCAAAAGCTGCTGCAGCAGCTGGCTTTCTCTGGCTCTTCAGGCAGCGATTCTAACAGAGAGGGGAAGGACACTGGGACTTCAGTTCCCAGGAAAACTTGCGAAAATGATCAAGTGTTCTACGCGTGAAAAAAGTCACTTGTAGCTTGGCTCTTACAGTCCCAAAGAAATGGACACCATCATTTTGTAGTTATTGCCTTTTGTATAATTTTATTTAAAAGTTTATTTAAAAATCGGTTTCTTTTTACATAGCAGTTCCAGCCACTTTACTTTAAAGTCGTATTTTAGAAAGTGTCTTTTGCTAAGTTTTGGTGCTTGCTGTTCATATGAGGTCCAAAAATTTAAATTACATCCAACAAGGAGGACACACTTTAGACCTACTGATGAGGAAATCTGATTTAAAAATCCCTTGCCGTGGGTATGTAGATTTTTATGCTTCTTTAAAAAAATTCTTTAATTCTTGTCCCAATTTCTCCAACCATTTTCCATTTATAAACAGCATCCTGAAATATCGTCTCCCCGGTGTCGTTTAAGCAGTTACCGAAAGTGAATAAATGTGTCATTTCTCGCTCTATGAAATCCCATGAATGTGAGGTCACCTCAGTTAGTTTGGCAAGGCGAGGCCCCTTGCTGGGAAAGTTCAGGCCAATTTGGTTCAAGACCAGACCAGGAACTGGAACTGACAATAGTTTTGCAGATGTGTGTTACAGCAATCCTTTAAAAATAAAAAGTTAACTTTCTTTGGGGAATGGGAGGGGAAATGTGGGCACTGTTGCATCCCTTTCTGCCACACAATCAACTGTGCTTTGCCTTGTTAAATTCCTCCCGTTCCATGTTGCAGCTGTGAAACTTTTCCTTGGTTTGGCTTTGGATGCTTTTGCCTGTGCAGTAGGTATTCCCATGGGGATTTACTCAGGAAGATATATCTTGCTTTTTAACTGGTTGCATGTTATTAATGTATTAGACTCTCTGTCACAAGGAGGATCATCAGAAGAACCAAATTAGACACCTTTGGTTATGATGGCATCAAAAAGCTCTTTCCTTGGCTGGGGATGTATATGGTAGGGAGTAATGCCTAAATGCTCTAAATACACACATCAGTCTCAGCTAGGGTTGCCAGATCCCTCTCACCTCCTGCTGGGAGGTAAGGAGAGCCGACACCTTGTGCCACTCACAAGGATCTGCTTCAGGGCTAACATGATGACGTCACTTCCGGTAGTGATATCTTTGTGCTGGCCACACAAGCACTGCCGCACTCCACATGGGGCTAATTTGGCCCTTGGGGCTCCAATTGGCCCCAAACAAAGTGCGTAAATGCTCCTGTGGCCAGCACAACATCACTTCTGGAAGTGACATCACCGCACTGGTTGGGAGCTCATGCATGGCACGCTTTCCTGAGGTGCCCATGGCAGGCAACCTCTTGGAGCTTGCTCCCTCCCCCACCGATCGCTGTGCGATTGGCGGATGAGGGGCAAATCCCTGGGAGTTTGCCAACCACCAGCAGGTACCTAGGAACCCTAGCACCTGCAATATATACCTGGCAGTGCATCACGTGCCCAGGGGTATGCTAACTTTTTATGAGTATCTTTTGCTTCTTTCTAATTTCTACATGAAGTTCTTTAAAGCATGCAATGCATATCTCGTACTCAGTCATCACCTATGAGGAAACAGGATGTTGATCTTATGGTTCCATTCTACTAAGGGAGGCATCCACCTCCAGCGTAAGGAGCTACTGGTAGGAGAAGCATGTTCAACTAGAGGAAGGAACAGAATCATAGGAGTCTATCCAAAGTGTTACTACTAGTGCTGGATTGTAGCTAGTGCAATATAGCACATGATTTCTGCCTTCACCTGGTGCTTATAAGAAGAAAACAGTGGCACCCATGGCATTAACAGGGCCATGGGACATTTGATTCTATCTGTCTAGGTGGATGAATTTTATATTGTGATGACCTATGGTTATACATAATAGACTCAAACTGCACATATTTAGAAATCAATCAGTGCAAACTTCTGAACATGCAATGAATTTACTCTTTAGCAGTGAATACTGAAAATCTCCAAACATGTTTTGTTTAAAAAATAAACTTTTAACAGGTACTGTCCAGTAAAAAAAAAAAAGATTCTATAACTGTAATAAATTTGAGCTTCCCAAGGTGATCTGAAAAGCAGCATTGTAGCCGAGAGGAAGACAATGCCCCCCTTTCTTCCCTCCTTGCTTATGTAGGCCAACATCCAAAGCTGTCAAGGAATCAAGCCCTTTCGGCAGAGTGTTCCCAGGTGCTCACTGTCTACTGGAACGCAGCAAAGAGCTTGAGCCAAAGGAAGGGTGACTGCAGCAGCTCCATGAAAGGGGTGACGTGGAGAGCTATACAGAGGCCTTCTTTCCTTTCCCTGTTCTTCAGACTGAGGAATGCAACATTCATTTCAGTCACAAAACATCTTTTAGGCCATTCATTCCTGTCTGACCTTCAAACTCGAGTTGCCTTTTTTAACATGTCAACATAGACTTAGTTGGCTTTACTTGACTTCTCTGCACTTGGAATCACTTTACATAAAATAAAATCAATGCCATTTTTATGCTTGGCTTCCATTTGAAGACCCACCCTCTGATGCCTCGTGGAAAACTTTGAAAACACCCTACACTAGAAAGAAAGCTGCTAGCAAAATATAGATTGTCTGCAATTCCCTGTTTAAAGCCGCTCTCCTAAGCCACTTGCTTGGAAACGGAGCTTAACTCATCCCTCTGGTTTAGGTCCCCAACCACAAATCTAACTGTATACTGGCTCATGTTTTCTCTGGTTACTCCCATCCTTCAGTTCTCAAATGTCAGATTGTAGTAGGCTCCTTGGGACCTGTTTGGTTTTTTGTTTTTGCTGAGATTGTGAAGTGAAACAGTTCAACGTGAAACAAAAAGGCAGCAATCATAGTCATAGTCTACCAGAACTTTTCTTAGAGATCCAGATCCAACTTTTGCTCAAGTTTGATTTTAAACGTGGTATCAGTAGTGTTGCTTGTAGAAATGTAGTGTTGCTTGTTTTGCCCCACGCACAATAGGGATGTGAGAGGGGAAAACCTAACAGAACAGTGACTGAATGGGAAGAAAGGCAAGAGGTGCCACTGACAACTGTGAAAATGATTTACACACAACTTCTGTCTACATTTGCACTTTTGAGTACAGATTGGAATTGGAGAAATAGGAACTATCAAGATATCCTCTAAATACCTCTCAAAGCTAGTTAATGAACATATATGTGAAAATATCAAATCCTGGAACATCTCAGTAGCACTTCAGGGAGGTATGAATGCAGCATACATGGTAGTAAAGAATTTCACACAAGTGTGGGGTGATGAGGAGCAAAAATGTGTACCACCAAAGTGCTTATTCTCCTGTGCAATTCTTTTTCCAGGCAATGGTTGAATATGGTGCTGATTTGACTGCTTCCAGATTCTTGGACTGTAACGGCAGGGTTTCAAAGAATGTGTTGCTTTAGTGGAGGACACACCCCTACTACTAACATTTCTTCTTCATTTCCTACAGTGAAGGAAAGAATTCCAGATGGAACAGAGCAAACAGGATGTCTTAAAATGACTCCTCCCCCACCACGCCACAGATTAGCTTTAATAACAGCAGTTCTTCTATTGATACTTCTTGGATCTGTTACTGGGGCTCAACACACATGTTTCTGTGGTTCTTTTAACTGTAATATTCAGCTGTTAATAAAGTTTTCATAGCATAGATTGATACTTTTCCTGCTGATAAGAGAAATTATTCTGGATTGATTACAACCAAAACCTCTTAAAAGGTCACCATAGTGATACCCATGTGATGGGCTGAATTCAGTGTAGGACTGCGGTCACATTCTAAAACCGACTTAGTAGCAGCCACCTGTACCTTTTTTGTATTACCTGCTAAAGGAAGAATTCTGTGCTTAATTTATAGAAATTGTCAGAATTCAAATAACAGAAAAGTGACTCTCAGGAGGAATTATTGCACAGCTCAACTTCTAGTCTAATTATTAAAACCAGCCTGAAAATAGTGGTACCTTGCCACTGTCATGCGAGTCAGCACAGCAGCCCCAGGGAAGAAACTAGATGATACTTAGCAGACAAGTAAGGTTAATTCTTGCGACACAGGCAGCTAGTGCAGTAGCCTACTCTTTGTGAGCACATCCTGGAACCTTTTCTCACTGAGAGGAAAGAAGACAGAATAAAATATGGAAGAAAGTTAGGTAAATAGCGGGTGAGTGGTCAAGCTGCAGATCAACACTCAGATGGTTTAAATCCCACTACTGCCATGAGCTCAGCCGGTGGCCTTTGGTAAGTGACTCCTCTCAGCCCCAGCTCCTCAGTGGTATTGTGGGGATAATAATAATGGTGACTTTGTTCCCTGTTCTGAGTGGGGCACTAATCTGTCTAGAAGAGTGGTATATAAACACAGTTATTATTATTATGTGATGTTATCACGGTCCACCAAATGTTTGGGCTGGAATTTTCTGGTCTTTCACGGACTCAAATTTTATCCAAGAATCTAGGTGTCAGTGAAGTATTGCCTTATTATATGGCATGTTCCAAGTAATGTGGCAACTGTCCAGTTGCTATCCTGTCTATGCTGATCTCGCCTAGGTGTTTAGTTTGTTCTTTTAGAATTGTACCTGGAGCTCCTATAATTACTGGAATAACCATTGTGTTTCTTCCAGAGATGCTGAACTTGAAATCTTCAATACTTGATATTTTACCTTTTCAGTGTCTTTTTCTTCCGTTCAGCTGTCACCTGGGATTGCCACATCAATCAGAGCCAAGCTACAAGTGATGCCTGACACAGGTTGGACACTTGTCAGCTTCCCTCAAGTTTTGATGGGAAATGTAGGCATCCTGGTCTTGCAGCTGTAAAACCAGGACACCTACATTTCCCATCAAAACTTGAGGGAAGCTGACAAGTGTTCAACCTATGTAAGGCATCACTTGTAGCTTGGCTCTCAGTTTGACCGGCTTACTTTCACCCGCAGTAATATCCAGAGTGTTATCTTCTAGCCTCTTATCTGAATGGATTTTGAAATCCCACAAGATCTTAACTTTCTCATCTTCAACAACTTTCTCGGGCTTATGTTCCTACTTGTATTTCACAAATGTTAGCTTTTATTCTTTTTGTAAATTCCAATGCAGCATTGCAGCTACTTTATTATGGCACTTTTTATAGTCAGTTTGTGCAATCTTACTGTACCGGTTGATGAGATGGTCAACTGTTTAATCCACCTTGTTACATAATCTACACATGCTGTTATTCCTGGTATTTTCAATTTTGGCTTTCGTATAGTTCTTTCTTCATGCCTGTTCTGGTGTGGCTAATACAAGTCCTTCCGTCTCTTTTTTCAATATTCCTTGCATTAGCCATTCTTGAGTTCACCCTCAGTATTCTTGACTTATCGACCATGCTGTTGTTGTTATTTTCTGTTTCTTTTAATCTTGTTCTTATTTTCTTTTAAAAAGAAATACATTTGCCTCACATGCCTTATGGAGGAGAGGAGAACAATGTAAGCAGCTTTGGATCTCCATTGGGGAAAAGGCAGGGTATAAATGAATCAAATAAAAACAAACAGACAAAGAATCTCAGGGGACTGCAGCCATCCTTTGATTTTGTTACAATATAATATTTGGTTATATGTCAACCTGAGCATATTTACGGAAAGATGATTGTACAATTCAGTACATAAGCAAGCAAGCACATTAGCTCAGTCCAACAAAATAAATTATTTTATGTATTTATTTACATTATTTATAGCCCACCTTTCTCACTGAGATTATAAATTAATATGATCAACAATTGGGGCATTCAATAAACAATGAAATAGGGTATGCAAATGCCAATTTGCAGAGATTTGAAAATAAGCAGAAATCTGATGTAGAGCTGAAATAATGCTGAAACAAAGGCTGTTTACGCACAGCCATCATTCCTGCCTTTCTTCCACTTTAGGTCTGTGTTATGCTGAGTTGTTCCAAAGACTTATCGTTCACGTGGAGTCCCCACTAGGGGTGTGCAATTCGGTATTCTGATTAGGTTAAAAATACCGAATCAGGGCCGTTTCGGTTTTTTTCAGTATTACCGAAACTTTTTCTGAATAGCGAAAAATTTCGGTAATACTGAAACAGAGATTGCCGAAACGATTCGGTCATTGTTTTCAATGAGAAAACCTTCTCCCAGATTTCTGGGAGTCTGGGGGGGCATTTTCTGTCCAAATAACACCAGACCTTCTCCTAACTCTCCTCTAACTACCATCCAAGTTTCAGAAAGATTGGACTTTGGGGGGCCAAGTTATGCCACCCCAAATAAGGTGCCCCCATCCTCCTACACTCTCCATGGTTCTCTATGGGGAAAAACAAGTCATTTTTCTAGGTGGCTTGGGGTGGAATTTTGCAAGCAAAATGCAACCAACTTTCAGTGGACTTGCTCCCAACTGTCCTCCCACCCTCTACCAAGTTTCAGGCAGCTTCCACTTTGGGGGGCCATTTTACGGCCTCCCAAAGAAGGTGCCCCTATCCACCTCCACTTGGAAATAAGAGAGGCTTGTCTGGCTAGGGGTGGCATTTTGCATGCAAAATGCCCCCAAACTTCAGAGGACCTCCTCCTACCTGTCCTCCCTCCCTCCACCAAGGCTCAAGCAGATCTCACTTTGGGGGGCCATTTTATGGCCTCCCAAAGATGCTGCTCTTAGCCCCCCCCCCTTCTCCATTATTTCCTATAGGGGAAATAAGACAGGCTTGTCTGGCTAGGGGTGGCATTTTGCATGCAAAATGCCCTCAAACTTCAGGGGCCCATCTCCCACCTGTCCTCTCACCCTCTACCAAGGCCCAAGCTGATCCCACTTTGGAGGGCCATTTTATGACCTCCCAAAAATGCTGCTCTTAGCCTCCCCTTTCTCCATTATTTCCTATGGGGGGAATAAGAGAGGCTTGTCTGGCTAGGGGTGGCATTTTGCATGCCACAGCCACAGTTCACCTGCACCCAAACGGTGATGTGAGTTGTGTTATTTTGTGTAGTAGACTGTTTTCATGCCCTATTGTGCCCTCCTACTGTGTAACCTAAAGCAGTTAAAGAAATAAAGTGTTTTTGACAGCAATTGTGTTTTGGGTGATTCTTTAATGTGAAGTGAGATGTGTTATTTTTGTGTAAGATACTGCTGGCATGCCCTTTGGTGTGCCCCCGGCTGTGTTACCTAAAGCTGTTCAAGAAATAAAGTGTTTTTGACAGGAATTGTGTTTTTGTGATTCTCTGATGTTAAGTAAGTTGTGTTATTTTTCTGTGTGGGGGACTGCTGGTGTAATGTGTCACAATGCTTTGCCTACTTGTACTTTGAAAGTGAGAAAATATTTTTTAAAAAACTTTATTCAGTGTGTGCTTGTGTTTTATTCTTTGTTGTGCAGTTGGTTCCCATCATAGGGAACAATGGGGCTGGCTGGCAAGCCATCTCTGTAGGTGGTGGGGGAATTTGGGGGAGGGTGTCTATGGTTCAGGTGCTCTTTCACAGGGACAAGCTCGCACTCAGGAGTGTGCCCACCATTGTGGCACCCCTGGGCTGTGCATAATTGCCCTGGGAAAGAGAGTTTAAAAGTTCCCATCACGTGGAACAATGGGGGACGGCTGGCCAGCCTGCTCCTGGGGTAGTGGCCGGTGTGGGAATGTTGGGGAGGGTGTCTTTGGGTCAGTGTGGGGCTGTGGGGGGTGGATTTAAAAGAGGGACTGTTCCTGTGGCCATAGATGCCACATTCCGTTGGTTCCTGCTGTGGGATATTTTCCCATAACAGGAATCAATAGAAAGTGGCTGGCCACAGGACAGGGGAGGTTAGGTTTTGGGGAGGGGGTGTGTGGTATTTGGCAGTTTGAGTGCAGGTGGACTGTGGCTGTGGCCATTGGCAGCCCCAATCCCATGTGTTTCTGTGGTGTGGAAGTCTTCCCCACAGTAGAAAGACAAAGTGGTGTGGCAGGAGAACCACCTTTGGGCGGGGCATAAAATGGCCCCCCAAAGTGGGATCAGCTTGGGCCTTGGTGGAGGGTGGGAGGACAGGTAGGAGATGGGCCCCTGAAGGTTGGGGGCATTTTGCATGCAAAATGCCACCCCTAGCCAGACAAGCCTGTCTTATTACCCCTATAGGAAATAATGGAGAAGGGGGGGGGGGCTAAGAGCAGCATCTTTGGGAGGCCATAAAATGGCCCCCCAAAGTGAGATCTGCTTGAGCCTTGGTGGAGGGAGGGAGGACAGGTAGGAGGAGGTCCTCTGAAGTTTGGGGGCATTTTGCATGCAAAATGCCACCCCTAGCCAGACAAGCCTCTCTTATTTCCCCCATAGGGAATAGTGGAGTGGAGGTGGATAGGGGCACCTTCTTTGGGAGGCCGTAAAATGGCCCCCCAAAGTGGAATCTGCCTGAAACTTGGTGGAGGGTGGGAGAACAGTGGGGAGCAAGTCCTCTGAAAGTTGGTTGCATTTTGCTTGCAAAATTCCACCCCAAGCCACCTAGAAAGATGACGTTTTTCCCCATAGGGAACCATGGAGAGTGTAGGAGGATGGGGGCACCTTATTTGGGGTGGTGTAACTTGGCCCCTCAAAGTCCAATCTTTCTGAAACTTGGGGGGTAGTTAGAAGAGAGTTAGGAGAAGGTCTCCACCAAGGTTGGTGTGATTTGGACAGAAAATGCCCCCCCAGACTCCCGGAATGCCGGGAGGTTTTCTCATTGAAAACAATGGCCGAATCAAGTCGAAACACGAATACCGAATTGGCTTGCTGTTTCGGTATTCCTTGAATACCAAAACGGTTTCCTGATTCAGTTAAAACCTTATCAGGTTTAACGAAACAGGCAGGCCTTGCACACCCCTAGTCCCCACAAGTGCTTACCTTTCATTGTGATGCCGCTAGACAGCCTCCAAACAGTCCAAAACAAAACTGGTTTCGGAGGGGAGGTCATCAAAGCCTAAAAGTGCCTGCCCCTCTTTTAAAGTCTTTTTTTTTACTTTGCACATGCTTGATTGCCTGCAGCTCCTGTTGCAAGCAGGCTTTCACGGCTAAACAGAAATGTGAAGGAGAAAGGGAAAGATGAGCTTCAGGGGGAAGAACTGGGGTGAGATTGAGAGGAATAGGAGCGGTTTCAGCATTCATATGCCAGAAAATGCAAAAAAATCCACACTGTAAACCCAGGACAAAAGAAAACATTAGAGCAAGTACGGTCCCAGTAAAGATGCAGAATATGCAGTAACAAAACAATATGCATACATTTGGCAAATGATAACGTGTGGATGCTTGGGGAAAAGCTGCCACATTTCCAAGGGTGAACTATACCTCTAAGAGCGTGTGGAAATGACCAATGTATAAAACATTAAATATGACATATTAAATGCAGAAAGTACCCAGAAGAAACACACGTACAGCAACAGACAGTACACAGTAGTATTGCCTACAATCTCTATCCCTTTAACAATGCATCTCTGAACTATTTCCTTACAGTACAGCCCTCTTATCTGTGTAAAAAAGCTTTCTGCCATATATATATATTCTCATTCTTTATATATATATATATATATATATATATATATATATATATATATATATATATATATATATATATATATATATATATATATATATATATATATATGAGAGAAGCTGGAGTTGGTTCCCAGTTACCTATTTGTAAATCCAACTTCAAAAATTATGGATACTTAAAAAGCTCTGAACCCCAGAGTAAGCTCTGGACCATATCTCATGCAATCCCACTTCCAGGGGACTCTGCCCAGTAAGTGGACCTATGTTGTTTCCTGGTCCATAGTCCAGTTTTTGTGCTAATTGCTCCAAAGTGGGATGTCCCCAGGAAAATGCAGATTCAGAAACTGGGAGAAGCTGTACCCCAAACATAATCTCTGGATCACTCCAAATCACACACAGACAAACTTCAGAGACTATCCCTTTACAAGGGGACATGCACAGCTGCCCAATTCAAACATTGCATCTGGCACCAAGAGCTCCTGTTTGGGTTGCCTTCAAGTATATTAGGAAGGAAGTCTGAATAAGGAACTGGCATGGATGCACGCCCTCTTCCCCCCAAAATAAGCTTTCCCTCAGTCAGTCTGGCCAGCAGCAGGAGAGAGAAAGCACTGGCATTTCTGATGTGACAGTGAGGAATTACGGGTCTTGCTGCTGGAACTGTGCACACACTGACTGAAATAACACCCAGGTGAGAAAACTGACTGGACTGACTTCAGTTGCTCCCAGGTTTTATCACCTTTTTCAGAGAGTGTGTAGCATTTCCCATTCATCTTTTATGAAGGGAGCTTTTGTCTCAGCTCATCTGTGCAAGATCCCGGTTGCAGCAACAGCAATAGCACAGCTGGCCTTCTTGTCATTACAACTCTTTTAAGCAGCAGCAGCAATGAAAGGAGAAGAAAAAAGAAAAGATATACCATATTTTGAAAGTGATAGTTTTGACACAATCCTACAGAGAACAATTTCAGCTGTAAATCAGCACACCATCTGCCATCTTGTTAAAAGGAAATGGCTGGCGCTTCGAGTGCTAAGGGCCTAACTAGATGTGACAGAGGCAGTTTGTTTATAAGGAAACATGGCACTGCCACAACCCAATCATGTGGAAAGGGAGAGGGTGTCCAGTTATAAATGCAAAAGGAACGTTCAAGAAAGGAGCACACAACCCCCACACCCAGTCATGGCATTTGTGGTCCACAGATACTGGGGTGAGGTGGGAGGCACCAGAGCAAAAACAACAAGCACATAAGGATTCAATCATAGTTATTGTTTCCATGAAAAAAAGTATCATGTTAAGTTGTCACAAGGGCAATCCCCTGCTGGGACAGGGCAAAGTTTAGCAAAAGATAGTTCAAGGATTTACACAAGCAGCAAGGGTGCAGTTTTAGGTTCTGTGGGAGATGCTACCTATATTAGCAAATAGCCAGACTCCTCTTCCCAGTAACTCAGGGCCAGCAGCCAAACCAGCTCGGTAAGGACTATTTTCAAGACCTCAGAACGAATTGGCAGGCCATCCTGTAACCTATGAACAAAATATAAGAAGCCGCTCTACCTGTGATCCTGTAGCTTACAAAGACTTTGGAGGATTGTGGGGCTGAAGGTCCACATCCAAATGAATCCTGAACAACAATCTAAATTTTGCAAAGACAGAGAGGTTCTTCTTACTCTACAAGCACAAACTGATGCTCAGTTGAAGCGACTGGGAACATTTAGTATCATATGGTGTGTTGTCTCTTGATAGCTAAAATTATGTAAGGTCGGCCGATTCAAATTAGAGGTGACCTGCTAAAACCGAATGCAAAAAGGTGAATCTTTCATTACACAGAATTTCAGTAATAGCTACCATACATGATACTTAAGAGCAGAAGACCTTCTTGTATGGATTAAGGACTTTTCTGAGAAATTGGGGTAATTGCCAAGATTAAAGTTATCACAAACTGGACCTTCATGATACACTGTCAAAACAAATGGTCACCTGCTGTCAACACCATAAAATAAGGACGTTTTAGAAGATCCCAGTTTCAAGTTAGCCTTGTAGAGGCCCTATGTAGTGGAGATGGAATACAACTGTAAGATTCTCTTTACAGGCAGTCCCATCAAATCACAGGCATGGCCTCAGGACCTAACAGTGAAATCTAACAGTCTGCTAGAGCTGCAGACTATCCAAGAGATGTTTCTGAACTTCTAAACTCCAAGACTATCTGGGTCACTCACTGCCAGCTACAATGGTGGTGCCCTGTGAAGTAGACCCCTGGCTAGAACAAGCAGTTGCAGAAATTTAAGCAAAATAGTCACATTCTGTGACCTCAGAAGACTTTGCATCTGCATAAGCACAAAATGTCAATCACACTGAAAATATAATTGAACATTCCTACTGTATATATGATGTGGGAGGATCTGCCACATTTTTAATGAATCAGAATTCTACTTTCTTGGAAAAAAGCCCTATCTAACCTTTATTGTATTTCAATAATTCATTTTCTCTTTCTCCAAGTTGTGACTCATTTGAATTCTTTTTATTACTTCATTTTTATCATCGTCCAAATCAGAAACAGAATCTGTCTGGATTTTACACATAATCCACAGGTCATAACACTTCAGTGGGAGTCTTAAATCTCTAGAATTTGTATAATTAAATTGGCATATCATTGGCCTATGTGTTTATTACTTATAATAAACTGAGGTTTTTTAACAATGGAGGGCTACAAAATTCACATGCCAGCCACTGTCTGTAATGGTGTTGCCAGCTTCCCTGTGTTCTAGGCCCTCAGCCTTTGAAAGACGAGTTTGTCACAATGTGTTGCATAGCTTCCCTTGGAGCTCATGTATTGGAACTCTGAGTTACTGTACACATTCCTAATAAGAAAAGACACTTTCCCCATTCTATACCTAGCATTTACTTCATATTTTCAAGTATTCAAAGCACAATATATATATCTTCTTCTAATGCTAGTCACAACAACCCTGTAAGGTAATCAATGCCATTTCCCTATTACAGATGGGGAGGGAACCAAAGTCAAGAGTGTGGTTTGCATAAAACCACCAACTGCTGTTCACAACAAAGGTAACTGACTGGAGATGGCCCTAGTTAAAGCTCAGTCTCCTTGCCACTCTAGCAGCTTATCAGAGGATCACTAGAGACCTGTGAGAACAGCTCAGTGCTACATTCATACTTCTGCACTAGCTGATGGCACACAATGCTTTAGCATAGATGCTTGCACACAGGCTTCCATGTAATGATGAGTCATGTATACATTATGGAGCGTCTGGACACAGTCATTTTCTCCCCATTCTCTCATACCCCTGCAATAAGGTTTTGTGAACACACTACAGCTGACCAGTAGAAAGCCATTTCCATATTGTATTGTCTAAATCAAACCCTCATTCAATGGAGTGATGAGTGACACCTGGGGATTAAAAAACAGTTTGGGGATTGAATGAATGAATGTGTGTGTATGCACATATCACAACAATGGAATAGATGAACAACATACATCTTTAGATCAAGACGACTTTGGAACTCAGGTAATCATTAGCCATTGGACACACAACAGTGTGTATCTCAGGCAGAACACACCTTTCCAGTAAACTGCAGCCCTCTTTTGAAGTTTCTAAAATGTATGCTTCTGAACACCCATATTTTTAACTCCCAGGAGCTAGTTGCTGTAGAGTCAGAGAATGGAGGTTAGCAACAGAGGAAGACTGATTGCTGTGGAGCTGGATGAGATTTCCTGTGCTCTTATCACCTATAAGGGAAGTTTTGCATGTGAAAAGTTAATCGCAAAAGAGGAGGAGGTAAATTTAATATGACTGATTATGATTATTAGAATTATATTGGTATTGTAGGGGCTGTATTTTTCAAACTGAAAACTGAAGCCTGGTTTCTGTGATGTCCAGTTTGTCCTTCTTTTGCAAGGGGGCTACCCTGGAAGACTCTGGCACTTGGTGGACCAGAAAAGCTGGACCCTGCTCACCACAAAGTTGTATCAGTTGCATACCTGAATTCAAAGACATCACATGTCACAAGTTTCTGTTGTCTGTTAACAACTATGTTAGCTACATAAATCTTGTTGAATTGCTCTGTTACGTTGGAGGCTTTGGACTTAAAAGACATTTTATTTAACTTACATTGTCTTCCAAGTTTTATTCCTGTTTTAGCCCTCTAGAACTCACACAGGCAGAGGTTATATATTCTCTTCATGGTTAAACAGTTTCTACACCTTTCTGAAGAGTTGTTAAAAGACAAGCAGCACTGTGGGTGGCAACATACTGGATCAGGCACAATCCAGTTAACAGCCCAGTCTGCCCTTTGGACTGATCCATCATGGATGTAATGGACTCTAATCAGCGTTTTCACCATCTCCATTGCCACTGTATTGGAAAAGGCACGAGCTGATAAGCCTGGTTTGGGGAAAGGGATGTTGAACAGCTGGAATAGAGAAGTAGGAGAATGATGGATGAGAGGAAACGCTTTGCATCAGGGCAGCTTCTTTGGCAAAGTTGTACTAATGACTGTGGAACCTGAGAGAGATTCAGTCATTTTGCTTAACTCTCCCACCCACAAGGTGAATTGCATCTCCTGGAATATGCTACCATGTGGTTCCTGGCATAACTGTTGAATCAGAGACATGTGTTGCAAACATTCTGGCTGACAAATAAAAGATCTTTCCACTGGCTAGAATGAGAACAAGCCATTCTGCAATCTGATTCTGCTATAGGCCCCTCCAGAATCAACACTGTTAAATTCTTTAATACACGCTCATTAATGACATTGACTTAAAACAGACCAATGAGTTATGTTCCTTTGGAAGTAATTGGAAAATGTATATAGGACAAACTTGTTCATTCATAGAAGTCTGGGCTGGAAAACATATAAAAAGAAATGTTGCTCATCATGATATAAACTAGGCTTTAAAGAGCCTCACAAAAGCCATAAAGAGAACACGGTCTCTTGGGACTTGTTAACGGTATGCTAGACAAAGCATGAAGAAGTGTCTTGTAAGAAACAGTCCTCCATCGATCTAGAGGCAAATCACAGCCTGGATAATGCAGTAAGTCTTTTCCATCTGTAACAGTCATAAAAATGCAGATTAGCTAGATAGCATCAAGGGCTTAATTAGAGCCATGGTTTACCAGGCTTTAACTCTAGAACCTATTCTCAGTTATTGGAAGTCACCTGGAAGATTATAAAAACTTCACTTAACAACAACAACAACAACAACAGTGTGCTTATATACCATTATTCTAGACAGATTAATGCCTGCTCAGAGCAGTGAACAGTGTTGTTATTATCCCCACAATACAACCAGGGAGTTGGGGCTGAAAGTAGTGGCTTCCCCAAGGCCATCTGCTGAGTTCATGACAGTAGTGGGATTCGAACCAGCAGAGAGCTGTTGGCTTATAGTACCAAGTTAAACAATTAACCCATCTAGTTCAGTAGTTAGTGGTGGTTCTCCAAGGTCTTAGACTGTGAAAGGTCTTTCCCAACACCTGTGAAAGGTCTTGCCCAAAGAGTCTTTGAGACTCTTTAATTGGAGATGCCAAAGGTTGGTCTTGAGACCTTCTGCTTGCAAGGCATTGGCTTTATCACTGAGCCACAGCTCCACAGCTTTTCGTCCCCTCCCTTGCTAGCTTTTCTTCTTTCCTTTGCTAACTCATTCTCATGCAAGAGATTTTCCTGGAATTGGACACCCAAGTGGCAAGAAAAGTGTTTCGTACATATGGATGGTCAGAAAAAACAAGGGAGCAATTCTAGTAGGTATACTCAGAAGTATATCTAATGTTACTGAATGGACCGTCCCCTCAGGAAAGAGTCCTTAGGCTTGCAACCTAAGACAGCTATCTAAACTGAAGCAGGCCTTCCAAATAATGATTATCTTTGCGCTCTTGAATAAACTCATTCTTTTCAGTGTAGATTAGATGGGAGATTTTTTCTTTTTTAAATTTCAATTTTCAAACATATAAACATATAAACTATAATTATTTCTATTCAAAACCATACCTTTATATAGAACTTAAATTTTACTTTTACTTTTTCACTTCTCTTTAAATATTTTTATATTTTCCATCTATCTTCATATCAAATATTTTTATTATAAACATGTATTATCCAACCCTCTTTGTTTTAAGATTTTCTGCTATATAATTGAAAAAACTTCCCATTTTTCTTGGAATTCTGAAGTCGGTCTATTATGTATAAAAGAAGTTAGTTTTGCCACTGTTGCATATTCATTTAGTTTATTTTTCCATTTCTTCAGGTCTGGGCATTTCACCGCCTTCCATTTTGCTACAAATATTACTCTTGCTGCTGTCACCATATATTTAAATAATTCACTGTGTGTTTTTGTAATATTGCTTGGTAAAAAATTTAATAGGATAATTTTTGGATCTATCGGAAACCTAAGTCTTAATACCTTTTGCATTAAGATTTAAAATCTTTTGCATTTCTTCATGTATCTCTATCCAATATTTTCTTTATTTCTTGTATGTCCACCACATTAGCTAAAATGTTGCATCTATATTCTGACATTTCCAGCACTTCCCATTACAGGCTTTATTTGTTTTTGCTATTTCTTTAGGGGTAATATACCGTCTAAAGAACATTTTATACCAGTTGTCCTTTAGTATTTGACATTCAATAAACTTAATTTCTTTAGTCCATACATTTTGATGGGGGATACTTTTGATGTGTTGATACTCACTATTAAAAGGTAATTGGCCCAACTAGAAAAAATGCATATTCAAAAGTAATACATTTAAATAATTACGTAATACATCATTCTTTGTAATCCTAAACATAGGAGGATGCACAACACATGGGCCAATGTTACTTTTACAAGACCTACTAAAGCATATTTCTTTAAAAGTGTCACTGACTTCCATGGGATTTAGTTAAGGTCATCCTGGAATTACAATTGATCTCCAGATTACAGAGATTAGTTCTCCTGGAGGAAATGGTAATTTCAGAGGACAGACTCGGGGGACATTTTGCAACAGGTCATTGACCAAGAGAGCCACTGATGGCCAGGTGTAAGCACAGCCAAGCCCTAACAACATTATCAATACCTCAGAGGCTGCTTGGCTCAGATTATTATCATCAGTAATTGGTGTCACTTCACCTGTTGTTCCGTCTTCTGTACTGCTGTCAGTTTGAAGGAGGAAGCAATGGATGAGCAGGACTCATTGTGTGCACTGTGGGGGAATACACGGGTAATTCAAGTGTATTTTGTCTCGTGTGGTGAGACCCTTAGTGTTACAGCTCTTGATTTCTTGTGCTATGTCTCACTTTGCTAGTAGAGCAACACCATTCTCTTCTGCTGATGGAGGATGGATGAATCTTAGCCTGGTTTCGCAGCTTTGACCATTCCGCCTTCAGTGGGTCTTCCAGTTTAGACTAGTCTTGACCAAGCCTATGCTTCTGCCGGTGTTGCTCTCAGCTTCACTGACACACTCAAACCCCCTCACCATGTTAAGATGTGTATCCAAGAGGGGGACTTAAAAGGATTAGCATATATTAAAATTGCAATCCTACAAACAGTTACTTGAGAGGGTGTCCCACTGAAGTCATTAAGTCTGACTTCTAAATAAACATACATAGACTGCTCCTGAGTAATAGTAGTTCCCTTAGCTTTAAAGTGGAACAATCTGGTGGAATGGGCAGTTTTGCATTATGCAGATCGATGCCTATCCCACAGTTATCATTATCTTGATCATCATCATTGACATTATTAGACAGAGAGATGATGAATCTAACTGACAAACTGTTCTCAAAATTCCTTTGCTTTTAGCATTTTTGGAAATGTTATTCCCCCCCCCCCACACACACACATACACTTTTCCATTGATGTAATGATGTGTGCTCTATTTTGAGTGGAAAGATGTAATATTTTTAAAACAAAAGTACATTTCAAGAAAGAAGTCTTAATTGGACATTGGCTGTGTCTGAGAACAAACATCTTGCAGAAACTGAGAAACCTGTTATGATGTACAGTGAGCTGTAAATGGGAACTTTTACAAGAACGCTTTCTTCTGCTACTCACAGTGTGCAGCTCTTTGAAAATCTCCAAAGTTTACCTTAATCTTCAAACCTTCCTAGCTACAGACAGAATAACTTGGTAGTCCTCATATCTTCTTGAAGCTGCTCACAAAATAAATAATGGGTTTCCCCTATGAAAAAAGATAACAGTTTTCTGATGCCGCAGTATTGGTCTAGAAAGCTTAGATTGCTAGAAATATTGTACCAGTCGGAGCTGTCTCCATTGCTGGAATATTAACAGTGCAATCCTAGAAACACTTTCCAGGCCTGGCAAACCTATTCTAAGCCCACTAACTTCAATGTAATCCTGTTTAGGATGGTACTGGAAATCATTTCCAGATTTTTGGTATCTCCATAAAACATTTTCCATGTTATAGTTTTAAACAGAAGAGAATGCTGAGGAAGCATTCCCTAAACTTAAAAATGTAGAGTAACTACATCATTTCATGCTGGGATTTTTCCATTTCAGGGGTGAAATATGAAGGTTCCTAGGCTACACAAATCATGAAAATTCTGTAGTTGTAAGTGTTAAAGGTTTTGCTAGAACACAACAGGCATTTGAGGGGTGCAAAAGTCTCATATCTTTCCTAATAAATTCTACTGAGAATATTGTTTCCAAAATTGGGGCAAAGGTATGAAAAAAATTAAATAACTTGTATACATTACAGGTGGTGGAAAGTGCTGTCAAGACATAGCTGACTTATGGCAACCCCTGCTGGGGTTTTCAAGGCAAGATGTTAACAGAGGTGGTTTATCATTGCCTGCCTCTGCAACTGTGGTCTTCTTTGGAGGTCTCCCGTCCAATTACTAACCAAGGTCAATCCTGCTTCAGGGGCTATCCACATTTGATCAAAGCAAAAATATAATCTTTTATGAAATACATGTTGAGAGAACAAGAGGTTATGAGATAAGCCCACTCACCTGCAGCCACTCACCTGCAGCCACACACAGGACCCAACTATTAGCAAATAAAGAAAAGTATTGTTTTTTTCTGACAGTACCCAGTCTCAGGATTCGTCCTGGGCATTGCTGTGCCAGACACCGGGGTGCCTGACTCTGACATGTGGTTTAGATCCCTATAATTGATGAAGAAGCGGGTTGACCTGTCCACCTTCGGTACCAGGATTATGGGGCTCCGCCACTCACTTTTGGAGGCTTCAATTATGCCCATCTGCAGTATTTCCTCTGTCTCCCTGTCCATTGCCTCCCACTGCTTCTGGGGAATGGGCCACCAGGTCACCCACACAGCCTGTCCTGGTTCTGTTGGGATGGCGTGGTGTACCAGGCTCATGGTTCCTGGTCACCGTGAGAAGACCTTCGGTACTCATTCCCAAAGGGTTCGTGGCTGGGCCGGGTCTAGCTGGGGCCCCATCTGGGGTTCCTCGGACTCTGGTGCCTCTGTGGCCCACGGCAGTTCACTTGCAGGCAGCTCCAAGGGGTCTTTGGCCAACCAACACTCTCTGTCTGTGCACTCATACTATCTCTTCAATAGATTTACATGGAGTGTCTTTTTGTGATGCCAGCGGGTTCCGCACTGGACATCATAGGTGGTGGGGCCCAGCACCTTTGTCACCTCATAGGGGCCCCACCAGGGATCTCCCTCCTCCTTTGGGAAGACCATAAGTGAATGAGGACCTTTTCCCCCAGCTGGAAAGTCCTCAATCGCATGCCCCGGTCATAGGTGGCCTTCTGCTGTGCTTGAGCACAGGTCAGGCACCGGGCAGCTTCTTCCTGGGACCACTTCACCCACTCCTGTAGTTGGTAGACATACTCTCTGACGTGCAGTACTGGTTTGCCGGTCTGGGTGCCCCATCGCTCCTCCAACCGCGAGAGCACCCCTGGAGTTTGTGCCCGTAGAGTAGCTCAAACGAGCTGAAACCTGTCGAGGCCTGGGGGATTTCCCTTAAGGCAAACATCAGGGGGTCAACATACAGGTCCCATTGGTGGGGCTTGTCATGTGCCAGTTTCTTCAGGGCTTCCTTGACAGTTTGGTTTAGGCTCTCCACTAACCTGTCCGTTTGGGGGTGGTATGCGGAGGTGAACACCTGTCTGATTCCCAGGTTCTGGCAGAGTTGGCGCATTGCGGCCACGTGGAAGGACCTTCTCCAATCGGTCATGATCTTGGCTGGTAGCCCCACCATTGCAAACAGTCTGGACAATGCTCGTATCATCCCTGGGGTCTGCATCGTCTTCAGAGGGATGACCTCTGGGAACTGCGTGACGTAGTCCACAATCACCAGGGTAAAGTGGAATCTCCAAGGCGTGCATGGCAATGGTCCTACAAAGTCCACTGCAATTCATTGGAAGGGCATCTCAATCACTGGCAGCAGGGCCAGAGGGGCTCTTAGCAGCTGTCATGCTGCCACTCATTGGCAAGTGGGACACGAGCGGCAGTGGGTCTTCACATCCACATTAACAGAGGGCCAGAAGAACCGTTCAAGGATCTTAGCGTTTTATGATGCCCCAGGTGACCTGCCCAGGCGTGCTCATGTGCAAAGCAAAGGACTTCCACATGGTAGGGGGCTGGCACTAACAACTGTCGGACTTTGCCTTGGCCGTTTGGGGCACGGGCCAAGCAGACCCACCCTCCTCCCTGCTTCTCAATACGTGGAAACCGACTGGCACTTCAGTCATTGCATACTTGCCCGTCTTCCACCATGGCAGACTCCCACAAGTGCTGTAAGGAATCATCCACCTCTGGGCTGTATGGAAGGCATGGTCTGCTAGAGCCGCCACTGGGACACCCATCCAGGGCTTTGCTGTGGGTGCTGCACTGGGCCCCTCACCCAGGTCTTCTTCCCCCTCCTCCTGTAGTGCTGTGGCCACTTGTGAGGTCGCCAGCCCCTTCAATGCCTGTTGGAGCAGGCGTGCGAACTCCAGTGCATCTCATCCCAATAGCATAGGGTGGGGCAGGTGGGCCACCTTGGTGACTTCCATGCGGTGCAAAGTCCAAAGGTACTCTACTGTAATCCAGACAAGAGGCCACCGTAGGGAACCCATGTGAACCAACACACATACTACCGGGGTCCATACCACCGGGGTCTCAAGTCTGGTGGGAGGAGGTGGGTGTGGATCATCGAGAGAGAGCTCCCAAAGTCCAAGCGAGGCTGTAGCCTCTGCTGGTGCACAATCACAGGGGCACGCAGACCGGCGTTCCTTCATGGGCCATGCTGGGCGGCCGTGAGATATCCCACGCCAACGCACAGCCCATCTGTGAGCAACCTCTCATCTCGCTGGCCTGCCCCCACCGCTCTACTTCGCGCACCAACTCAGCCTGGGCTTCTTGGTGTAAAGCCACTAGCTTCTTCTGTAGTTCTTCTTGGCGTTCCTCCAGCCACTGCCCAAGCTCTGCCAGGTCCATTCCACTGGAGAAAGCCCCTTCAGGGCACGTCTGAGGCGGATCAAAGTTCCCCGTACGGGCCACCACTTTGTCAGGATTCGTCCCGGGCATTGCTGTGCCAGACGCCGGGGTGCCTGACTCTGGGGTGTTTTCAGGGATACTGCGGGGTCCTGCTTTGTGGACGGAGGGGAGGTATACCTCACCCTTACTCGCTCTCAGTCCACTCGCAGGCCGGCTCAACCTGACCCTACTCCTGCTCCCACCTTCCACCTTCCTCCTTCCACCCCTTCACCAACCCTCCTTTCCCTCCTTGCTTGCTCATACTCCTCCTTGCCAGCCAACCTCCAACACCACCTACTCTACTCCACCACTCCTACACAACCCTCCCCGATCTCGCTCCTAAAGCCAGCCTTTATAGGGTTTCCTCCAACTTCCCTCATCCTTCCTCCCAGGCTCCTTCCCACTCCTGACGCTGTCCAGCTGTGTATGCCCTCAGGTGTTTCTTCCCTCATCCTAGTTTCTCTTTGTGTGCCTCTCTTCTCTTGCAGGGCAGGGCTGGATGTATCCCAGCTGGGGATTTTCTCAGGTGTGCCTCCTTCTCTCTTCCTTTCTTGCAGGGCAGGACTGGATGTATCCCAGCTGGGGATTTTCTCAGGTGTGCCTCCTTCTCTCTTCCTTTCTTGCAGGGCAGGACTGGATGTATCCCAGCTGGGGCTTTCCTCAGTTGTGCCTCCTTTCTCTCTTCCCTTCTCTCTCATTCTTTCCTGCAAGACATGGCTGACAAGACCCTTCCAGGAGATGCAGCGTGGCCTACTCTGTCTCTGCTCATGAGGTGCCATGCTGGTCTCCTAGGGTCCAGCTGGTTCTCCCAGGTGGCTGTTGCTGCTGGTTCCTCCTAGGGCTTGTGCAGGGGCTTCCAGTACCTCCATTCCAATGTGGGCATCTCTGGCCGGATTGTGTGCCTCTTGCCCTTTGGGGCAGGGTTGGGCAGCACGCACCTGGCTGGTTTCTCCCCCTGGCTCCTTTTTCCCTTCCCTTGCTGCTGTCTGGAGCTGAACCCCCTCCCTGGGGCTTCCTGTGCCTGCAGGTGGAGTTTTGTTGGCCTTCAGGTAAGGGGTCTGTGGCAAGTCCGGCGTGCTTGGGGCACTCAACCCTGGACACCCAGTACGTGTTGAAAGCCAAATCCTGCACATTAATAGTTTGGCAAACTATGGACAGAGAGCCATCATTCTTAGCATTTTCCATTGCTTTTCCTGTTATCAGTTCATCAAATGTTTTCATTCTTTTTCTTTCATTTTGAGGTATTCAGTGGCTATCACCTCATGACAGGCGATCCATCTATCGACCTTTTATAAACTAGGATTTAACCTACATGCTTTGCTGTGCAATTCTATGTGTGTTTACTCAGAAGTAAGTCCTACTTTGTTCTACAAAGCTAACTCCCTAGTGAATAGGACTGCCAACTCCAGGCTGGGAAATTCCTAGCAATTTGAGGGCAAAGCCTGGGGAGGGTGAAGGCAGGCAGCTCAGCAGGGATGAGATGTCATTGAATATGCCCTCTAAGCTGCTATTTTCTCCAAGGCAAATGATTCCTGTAGTCTGGCAATCAGCTTTAATTCTGGGAGAGTTCCAGTCTACACCTGGAGGTTGGCAACCTATTAGTAATGCTTAGGACTTCAACTCCTGAGGCTTTTGTGGCTCTTAATCTATTTGGTGTTCATGCAAGTGTCAAATGGAAATATAGAAATGTAAATGGTATTCTTTAATGGACACCACTAGAGGGTGACCAAAAAGTAACATTAGACAAAATACCAGGGAAAGTCCCTGGCTGGGTTTGGCTATGGAATAGGTTTCCAAAGGAAGTGAGAAAAATCTCTCTCTTCCCTTGGGGACTCATAAAACTAAGTACTAGAAAACATACTGCAAGGAAAAATGCTGGCTCTGGCACAAAGGCGGGATGATCTAATAAGTCTTTTCCATCCTTAAACCTCAGAGGTCATGAACAAGCTGACCCTACTAGCATCTTCTTGTAGACAGACTTCGGAGATAGATACGGTCAGACTCTGGCATGATTATGCCTGAAAGCAGATTTCCTGAGAAGGCAATGTGTTGAGGAGGATTTTTTTTTTTTGCCTTTGGACTTCAGTAGAGCCCACCCCAATCCATACTCCAAAAATCACACATCTCCCATTGTTGCAACATTTCCAGAAAGTTTACATCTGTAGGCAGAAAATAGCATCGGAGACTGAGGTATATTCAGGATTCCCGAGTATCATAAGGTAAAAAAGAGGTTCTTTTGTCCAAAAGTCTGAAACTTTATTACATTTGCCACAGGTTAACTTCAGGGAACTGCTACAATAGAATTTTAATTTTAAAATAAATTTGGGGTAGATTGTATTTAATTGGACTTCTAGCAGAGGAAAGGCATGCAATAATAAATTATATACTAGTCGAACGCTGCAGTAGGAATTCCAAGCCAACTTGTTAGATAGGGAAATTGAGTTAAGTATTGCTGAACCAGACAACGTAGCAGAGCAAGAACATCTATTTGTTGAGTCATGAACAAGATTCTTGCTCATACTAGTAATGTGTGCAAACTAGCTTTCATAACCCCTTGAGTTTCTTGGTATGAATCTGATGTGACTGATCATATATGACAACCTGGTAAATAATGACGGGGACTTTTGGCTTTGATAGTTCTTGCCTTGTGAACAACACAGTGATTTCTGAGTTAATTTTACTTTCCCTGATGACACCAAGAAGCCTTTTTTTGTTGGTCTGAATGTGAATCCTTCTTTGAGAATTAAGGCTTGAATCATCTGGCTGCTAAATAATTGAGACAAGCTTCCTGAATGAAGATTGTATATATGAACTGATGATCTCTATGGTGGTGGGAGGGGGAAAGTATGGACTATTGGAAAAAAGGGGATAAAGGAGTGCAGAAGTATTCTGGCTGTTAAATTTGTATTCTTTGTACATATAACTTTCCTGTAAAAAATTGTCTCCCTCTCCCAAAGCTGTTTTTCCCTACACGGATGTTGGGGTTTGATTTGTATATAATTCTGACATGAGTCACTCAAATTTGTATCCGGGGAGTTAAATGAAGGAAAATTTCTATTTTAGACTACTTAATCCAAGTCAACATTACACTGCCCAAATGCATTGGAGCAAGACACCTGAGACTGCTACAACTGTAAATCAGAACTGGATACCAACTGGGGTCAGGAATGGCATCAGATATGCAAGCCTGGGAATGAAGCCGTCTCACAAGCCAATTTAAAATTCTACTTCACGATAGAAAATTGTAACTGGAATTAAACTCCCATTGTTTATTTTATAGTCCTAAGGGGAAAATCCATTACTGGTTTATTTAAAAGAGTAATTATTACTTTTTACAAGGCCAAGAGTTAACATTTTGGATGGGGGAAAAAATCTGGTCGTGCAGTGTTTAGTCTTTGAAGATGGAAGAAACACGGAAAGTAAAGGAAATTATTTTATGGGGGCACATGCTGGGTTATAAACCTCTGAGAAGTGACATGTTAATAAAATGCTGGTATAACCTATGAATTGTAAAAGAAAAAATGGAAGCTTTAAGGGTAAATTTGCATACTCTGGGATTATGCAATTGAATTAGGATTATAATCTATAGCAATTCTGCATTATGGTATGTCATGTCTTAGATAGTTTTCTGTTTGCATTGTTTTCTAATTCTGTAATTCTACTACTATTGCATTTATTGGATATCTCATGTTGTCTGATTTAATTGTTTTTTATATTTTGTAATCTGCCTTGAGACTCAGTGAGAACGGTGGGTGACAAAAATACAATTATACTGGGTCAATCCATTGGTTTATTAAGGTCCAAGTTGTCAGCTCTGGCTGGCAATGGTTTTCTAGGGTTTTCAATAGAGGTCTTTCAGATCACCTACCTCATCTTTTCCACTGGAGATGCCAGAGACTGAACCTGGGTCATAATGCATCCTCTACCACTGAGCCATACCCTCCTGAGGAAGGAAGCTCTGACTCTCAAATGCTCATTTCCTAGAAATTTAGTTGGTCTTTAAGGTACTACTGGCCTTGAGTAATAGGAATGAGGTTTTGAGTTCTTTCCCTTTAGGGCAGAAATCAATGGCCTCAGTTCAGAGATGCTTAAACTCAGCTACCCAATGCTGCACCCAATGATTCCTCCCAAGGAGCACACGATCAGCACAATCAATTGGAATCACCTATTAGGGGAGGGGAGAGGGGGATGGGGAAAGTGGATGCTGAGTTTGCCCTCTCAGCTGGGTCAGTTGCTGGGATCAGGAGGCTATGGAATCAGCCAGGCCAATTCCCTAATTTAAATAACTTTCAGGTGTGTGCAACTGTGCCAGATTGGGCAATTGCTCCTTTAAGGGTGGGTTCTAAACAACAAACTAAAGACTTGCAATAAACATTTGCAGGACAAGGGCATACAGTGAGTTTCACCAGTGTGAATTAAAATCTGCTCTCCCCAATGTGAGACCCATATTCTAACAATAACAGTGCATCCGTGTATCTTTTGCAGAGGGCTTTATATTTTGTGTGCGCATAGGTAAAATTAGGGTTTCTTTAATGTATAAGGAAGGAACTAGATGCTGCAAAGGGGATACAAACATCCTGACTCACTGTTAGAAATAACAATGTCTGGTGTACTGCAGCAGCAAGAAGTAAGAAGAGCCTACCATGCAGGGGGCAGCAAGGATCACTTAGTTAGGACAGTGAGAGTAGCACCTCTCTTGTTTCCTGGGGGTCATTTCCTTGTCTTGTCTCCTATTGGGCTAAACAGGGCAATATCCTGCTTCTTCTCTCTCCTGCTCCACACTTCTTCTCTCTCTCTGCAAGATGTAGTCAGATAGCTAGGATCTATCTCTCCCCCTTTCCCTCAAGTATGTAACTTCCTCAAATAAAGCTTTTGCCTCTCTGACCAGCTCGGTGTTTAATTCCGCAGCGTAGTTTAACACTCGCTCTAACAGGGTAATGGGCCACAGAGGCAATTAACGCAAGCTGAAGTTAAGAGAGAGCAATAAAAGTTCTGCTGTAGCCGCAGGCTAAAGCACAGAGGACAGACAATAGAGGAAAGATGGCTGACTCCTACAGTGCACAGCAGGGGTTCCAGATTGACCGACTACGCGACGGGAGGAACTATGATCTTTGGGCAGAAAGAATAAAAGCCCATCTTATTCAACTGGACGTCTGGTCTGCAGTAACAGATGAAAAACCGACTGGAGATCCGCAGAAGGAAGGCAAATGGGTGAAGCAAGACAATAAGGCAAGATCTATTATCATTAATGCTTTAAGTGATAAACAATTGATAAGAGTAATTCATGAGCCCACTTCTAGACAAATGTGGACGTCTCTTCTAGAAATAAACCGTCAAGAATCAATTAAAACTAAAATTTTGCTAATGAGGCAATTGTATCGGATTCAGATGAAGCCTCAGGAAAAGCTAAAAGATCATATTGCAAATTTCATGGAATTAACACAGAAATTAAGATCCCTTGGAAAGGAGATCCAGGATGAGGATCTAGCTATAATTTTGCTATCTAGCCTTCCTCAATCTTATACAAACATAGTACATGTTTTGGAAATGAGAGAAAATTTAAGCTTAAACTATGTACTTGCAAGACTGCAAGAGGAAAGTTTTAGCAAACTGGATCATATAAGTGAGCCAAGAGAGCTAGCTTTAAGAGTCAGTTCAAGAAATGATTTCTCCTGCAGCATCTGCAGAAAGAAAGGACATTTAAAGGAAGACTGTTGGTTTCGTGATTCACAGAGAGTAAGCAAGCCGCCACGAGGGACGGGAACAAAAGGCTTTAGGAATGCTAATGCAGCCATTAAGTCACCTAATGCCGATGGTCAAAGGAAAAGCAGATCTGATAAGAATTGTTTAAATGTTGGTAAAAATGATCAAAGCATATGCAAATGGGCAATTGACAGTGCATGTACTAACCATCTTTGCAACAACGAGAAGTTTTTTAATGAGATGAAAGAAAGCCACGACAAATTGTATACGGCAAATGGAGAGGCTTTAACGGCTCGGGGACAAGGGACCGTATCTGCATGTTGTGCGCTACCCAGTGGCCAAACTAGAGAAGTACAGATCACTGATTGTCTATACGTACCTGAAGTTAAATCTAATTTAATATCGGTTTCTGCGATGGCCAAAAGAGGAATTGAGACTGTATTCAAAGGAGAGAAATGTTTTATTAGCAATGAAGGTGAATTAATTGCACAAGGCACATTAGAGGATGGCCTGTATATGCTGGATTGCTCTGAAGGCGCAGTGAATTTAATTGAAAAGTGCACTCACAAGAATTGTACTAGTCTTATCCATAGAAGGCTTGGACATGCTAATATGGATTATATATATCAGCTTGAAAGGCAGAATCTGACTAATGATTTGCAAATGAGAAAATGTCTTGATGCAGAGAAATGTGTTTGCTGTATTCAAGCCAAAGGCACAAGACCTTCTTTCACCAAACAGAGTGAGAAGCAGATGACACGACCACTGGAGCTGATTCACAGTGATGTCTGTGGACCCATGGGAACAGTAACCCCCAGTGGAAGTAAGTACTTTCTGACTTTTACTGATGATTTTTCAAGATTTACTGTGATTTACCTGCTCAAGGAAAAGAGCCAAGTACTGGAAAAATTCAAGATGTACCTAGCAATGGTGCAGAACAGATTCCAGAGAAAACCAATAGCTATCTGCACAGACAATGGAGGCGAGTACGTGGGGAAGGAGATGACAAGCTTCCTAGCAGCTGAAGGAATAGAGCATCATCTGACCGTGCCATACACCCCCGAACTCAACGGGATAGCAGAGAGGAAAAATCGTTCTCTCACAGAGATGTGCAGGAGCATGCTGCAAGAAGCACAGCTACCTCAAAAATATTGGGGAGAAGCTATCAACACTGCTGCCTATCTGCAGAACATGCTACCTACAAAGGGTGCAAACAGCACACCATTTGAACTGTGGTACAACCGCAAGCCCAATGTAAGGCATCTGAGAGTGTTTGGATCAAAGGCATACACTTATGTTCCGAAGAAAAAGAGGTCTAAGATGGATCCCAGAACAGAAGAAGGCATATTTGTTGGATATGCACTGGGATGCAAGGGATATCGAATCCTCAACCCAGAGACAGACACGGTGAAGATCCGCCATGTGGTGTACATTGATGAAAAAGAGAAGGCCAGCAAGCCTGACACCAGAGAGTCTACACCAAAGGAAGCTGATGCAGCACAGCAGCCAGAGATTGTGCAACTCTGGGACCTGACTGAGACGCAAGAGACACCTGCAGAGCCCACAGAAAGAGAAGGGGAAGCAGAGCCAAGTGTCAGACGCTCAGACAGAACAAACAAAGGAGTTCCACCACTGAAATTCTCTTACCTGGCAAAAACAGAAGCTGTACCAGAACCTTCTAGCTGGGAAGACATAGAAGGAATGCCAGCAAGAGAAGCAGAGAAATGGAGAAAAGCTGCAAAAGAAGAAATTGACTCTCTGATCCAGAACAAGACATGGATTCTCACAGAACTACCACCTGGAAAAAGGACAGTAGGATGCAAATGGATTTTCAAAACCAAACTTGATGCAGATGGAGAAGTACAAAAGTACAAAGCAAGACTAGTTGCAAAGGGATATTCCCAGAAGTATGGAGAAGACTATGATGAAACCTTTGCACCAGTAGTGAAACACACTTCAGTAAGAACACTACTGAGCATAGCAGCCGCAAGGAAGATGCATGTGGAGCATCTGGATGTGAAAACTGCTTTTCTTCATGGAGAGCTGGAAGAAGATGTGTATATGACACAGCCTCCTGGATTTGAACAGTCCAAAGACAGAGGACTTGTATGCAAACTGCAGAAGAGCATTTATGGACTGAAACAGGCTGCAAGGGCCTGGAATCAGAAACTGAACCAAATGCTCATCAAAGAAGGATTCAAGCAAGGCGGGGCAGAACGCTGCCTGTACTCAAGAAAGAAAGACAACAAATGGACTTTTATTCTGATTTATGTAGATGATATTCTTCTTTGTTATGAGGATCAACAAGATTGTGATGAAATAATTCAGCACCTGAACCAAGAGGTTGAAGTAAAGCGTCTTGGAAATGTCAGCTTTTACCTTGGAGTTCAAATAGAGCGAGAGGAAGATGGAAGCTATCTTCTCAATCAAAAGCAAAAGATCATGGATTTCCTAGACTACATGGATATGAAAGATGGAAAACCAACATGTACTCCAATGGAAACAGATTTCCTGAAACAAAGTGGAAACAACGAACCTCTGAGAAACATTAAAGTGTACAGAGAAGCAATTGGAAAACTGCTCTACATAAGTACAGTAACCAGACCTGACATAGCAGCAGCAGTTGGAATACTGTGCAGGAAAAGTGCATCACCAAGTGTGAATGACTGGCAAGCAGTCAAAAGACTGGCAAGATACCTGAGAGGTACTGAACAACTGAAGCTCAAGCTACCAGCAAGCGACAATCCCAGACTAGTGGGATTCATGGATGCTGACTGGGCAGAAGACATCACAGACAGAAAGTCTACCAGTGGACGAGTATTCTTTTATGGTGGAGGAGCAATCAGTTGGACAAGCAGAAAGCAAGACCTAGTAGCGGCATCAGCTACAGAAGCTGAATACATATCAGCAGCAGAAGCATGCCAAGAACTCAAGTGGATTCTACAACTATTAGAAGACTTTGGGATAAATGAACCCAAACCTATACAACTCCTTGAAGATAATCAATCTTGCATAAAGCTTGCAAATACAGAAAGAATTGGATCAAGAACCAAGCACATTGACAGAAAGAATCACATTGTGAGAAATATGCAAGAAGATGGACTTGTTGAGCTACAGCACTGCCCTACAGAAGAAATGATAGCAGACATCCTCACCAAGCCACTTGCCAAAGAGAAATTTCAAAGTCTACGTGAAAGACTGAACTTTGTGGACTTTGTACACTAGACATTGAGAAGGGGTGTTAGAAATAACAATGTCTGGTGTACTGCAGCAGCAAGAAGTAAGAAGAGCCTACCATGCAGGGGGCAGCAAGGATCACTTAGTTAGGACAGTGAGAGTAGCACCTCTCTTGTTTCCTGGGGGTCATTTCCTTGTCTTGTCTCCTATTGGGCTAAACAGGGCAATATCCTGCTTCTTCTCTCTCCTGCTCCACACTTCTTCTCTCTCTCTGCAAGATGTAGTCAGATAGCTAGGATCTATCTCTCTCCCTTTTTCCCTCAAGTATGTAACTTCCTCAAATAAAGCTTTTGCCTCTCTGACCAGCTCGGCGTTTAATTCCGCAGCGTAGTTTAACACTCGCTCTAACAGAGGGCTTTATATTTTGTGTGCGCATAGGTAAAATTAGGGTTTCTTTAATGTATAAGGAAGGAACTAGATGCTGCAAAGGGGATACAAACATCCTGACTCACAACTGAACATTCTGAAAGAAAAGAGATGGAAGTTATCTATTTTAGTGTAATTCCTATTGTGAGCAGCAGTGTATTTATTGACATATGGGGGGGGGGAGACACAAATATGTTTTTGAAATTTCTTTTGTTCTTCAAATATGTTATTTGCTTTTATTTCATTATGATACATCTTTGTTTTCTATATTCTGTAAGTTATTTGTTATCATTGTTTTTAATAGGAAACACTTCTGGCTGTAAGTTTTTCATTCATCCAACTGGGATGAATTTTTCATGGTTTGTACCCCTCATCCATTGGATCCTGCTTGGCAGATGGCAGCAGACAGGAGAAACCATTTCTGGTTAACATCCAGTTAAAATCCTCACTTGCACAATAGGGACAGGGGAGTATTTGGTAACTCCAGTAGGCAGGTAGAAGAGCAAATCAGAGGAAAGCATTCAGCAGAAGGCAGTTGTCTAAGCAGCAGCAGCACACACACAGACAAACTACAGATAATCATGCTTTCTTACACAGCTTAACAATTGCAAAGAAAAAGCAAAGCACCAAAGGAATTTGTAAAAGCACAGAAAAGACACTTGACATAATCAGTGAAAGGGCGATGCTCTTCATATTTACATGGAATCTTAAATGCACCCCCAAGTCCATGACTGGCAGGAATGCAGAGCACAAAAACCATCAGAAAAGGCCTATTTTGGAGCCAAAATTGATATACATTTGTTGGTTAGACTACATGCCTGTCATTTATATTATCTGCTGAGTCTGACTCTTCCACTCTACTACTGCCTTGATGGACTGGCAGTGATGTCCATGAGGCACTAGAATATAGAGGATAACATTTTCTGATTATTTCCAAAGGTCATTAACTCTTAAAATTTGGATTTGGTATAATAACCATATTAAAGAGCAGGGTGTATTCAGTAGGGAATTTGATTTGTTAACAGTGAACTACATGCACACCTGCAGTTAGGTGTTATATCTATTTCATGCCAAACAAATTTGCCTGACCACCTCAGGGGCAAAACATATAATTGGATAGCCCTTCCTATATATATATTTTATATTATCGTATATTAGGTCATTTTTTATTACCAGTATACAAAGGCAACCCCAAATGTTTTGGCAGACATTGTTCTTTTACTTAATTATTATTGTAAAGGAGAAACATAAAAAGTTTTTTTTAATTGTCTCACCATAAGTTATTCACCATTGTTCACCATTAGTTGTTGAGTTTGCTGGGCTTCTGTCACCCTTAAAAAGGAAGAACAAAGTCTCCAAATATCAAGTCAACAGATTCTATTAATAACTGGATTTGAGCACATTTACCATATCACTTTCCAATACAGAAATGAGCAGAAATGAAGAACAAAAATGTATGAAACATTTCAGGAACCTTGCTAAAGACTCTTGTTTGAATCTTGAGAATATAAATCCACATTCTTTCTTGAAGTTTCTAGTCCCTGTGGTTTCAAAGGAAAATAACTATTTCTCCAGAAAGTACAAGTTAGAGTTACAATTCAATACAGTTTACACTAATTTTTTTTTTCTAAGAATGACTTGTGATTATTGAGCAGCTAGTTCCTGATTCTTAAGAGTCCAGAGATTCATTTGGTGTGTGCTGGTGTCTCAGTTTCAAGCCCCTTCCTTCACACATACATATTTTTTGGCCTTTCCAGTACTGCTGATGAGACTGAAGAGATAAAATTACTATAAAACCATATCACAGTCCTACACAAGTTTATCCAAGGAAAGGCTCTGATGATTCACAGGTGACTTTCCAGCAGCTAGCCTCTCTCTCTCTCTCTTTGTGCTTCTTGCTGTTCATGCAATCCTGCCAAGTCAGCTGGAGTTCATTATACACTTCTATAATGCCAGAGTACCAGACAAGCCATTTACAGTGCATGTGCTGGCTAAGTAGATGCACCTGGAACAGACTCATTCCTTTTCTTAAAAGAACTGAGAAAGCTATCCTGAAGTTGCATGCTGGGATGCATGTTGGTGAACCTGGCACAGACTGAAACTGATTGAGAAAAATGTGAGGACTGGCATGGAGCCTGGCTTTGTATAAATATCGTGGGTCCATGGGAGGAAACCACTTCCTCATACGGAATACTACACTTCCATTCAGTGGTGGGTGTTGTTACAAGGGTGCTGCAGTGCCCAGTGGCTACTGCTGAGCAGCAGCTCAAAGGAGAAAGAAAGTCCATACATAATGGGGAAGAAAAAGCCTTACTTGCTCAACTGGAATAAATGCCTGAATCATTCACAGTGTAATCCTTTGAAGGTAAACCATCTAAGTTTGTGGAGTTAAAGGTTAGGATATAGTCCTGCTTAGGATTACATTGTTAATATAGGTATGGCTGCGTAGTACTTGCGCAGAATAGGCTGTGCATAACTATACCAATTGGTTGCATCCTGCTGTGATCATCTGCATTGGTGCGGCACTTTTACTGAGCCAGCTGCACAATCAGCCACTGCACAGCTGGACCAATTGGGTTGTATACCACACACAACACTATGTTGGCTGCTACTGAGTGAGCCTGAGAGGAAACTTCACCATGAGATCAATCCCTAAACTACATTTGCTCCTTAGGTCACTCTCACCTGGTGAAAGAAAAGTAAAAGAAAATGTGGACACTGTCACAGAAAAAATGGAGGAAAATATGCATAGAACAGAATTTATTTTTTGGAAAATTAACCAAGCATTTTGTTTTTCAAGAGCACTTCCCTTTTGCAGATCTTTTTACTGAGATTATATTATTCCAGTTACTTTTTGTCCCCCAAAGGTGGGGCAGGGGTAGAGTCCAAATGCCATAATCAAAAAGAGCTACAATTGCAAGATCATAAAATTTTCAGAATTTAATACAGATTGTCACCTTTGAAAACACCCCATGCTGGCTGGCCAATGTACAAGCGGTACACTGCTATAACTTGCCTCCACCGGATCCCACGACATTGGCTTGCTTTAAGAATATTACTGTGGGCTAGTAAATTATCTCCTGGATTGTCACTGGCCTGCAGCCCTATAACATTTCCCTGCCAGAATCCTTACCAGCCCTTAACCATTTTCCAATGTCATTTTAACCCTTTAGAAGTAGCCATTTCTTTTTATCTGAACATCTCAGCCAGATGTTTTGAATATCCCCCCCCCCGACTAATTAAAAAAATAGAAGCGCTGGCCATATACATGATACACCTAAATATATGCATATGTGTTTATTTATTGGTTGCTCCTAAGACCGAAAGTCCTTTTTAAAATTAGATTGATACCACCTGTGTGGAGGGATACATGGGGCTCTAAAGTGTGTTAGAAGGCTCTAAACATTCCCAGTGCTACTTGATTAAAGGCTTAGTATACTCTATTGAAATCCTTTGCACAATTTGCACTGGTCTTCACTTTATGTCATTGAGCTCTTTGCTCTATGCTGATCCAACACAGTGAATGATTTTTAATGTTTCTTTGGAGCAAAACTGCAGTTTATTACAGAGAGAAGAGAGAATGTTGCTCATAGAACATATTTCTATGGCTTCCGTGCCTTACTACCTCTGCTTGGTTGTAAAAATGTGTTTTCAATTACTTTTAAAACCCTTGATTCAACTTAGTTTGATAAAGTCAAGATGTACAGGATACTTTTAAAAAAATGCCCTAACAACATAGTATACATTCTAGCTTTGCAAAGGAAGCGTTCAGAAAAGAACGTAAAATATAACTAGAAATATTAAGGCCTGAAAAGGCCAAAGTATCAAGTACTGACTTTGGAACAACTCATGGTTCAAATGATGGCATGTGAAGCAAATAGGAAAATGTTGGAAAATGAAGGAAATATTATGAAGCCCTGAAAAAAAATATTCAAGATGTGTTTGCCTAAAACAATTCTTCCTTCTACCTTAAGCATTGTGCCAAGTCTATAGGAGACTGGATGAAGGCAGCTTGACTGAGAACATTTATGATGTCCCTCAATCTGACCCGTCTTCTTTCATCATAATTACTGGTTTCACTTTGCCTGAGATACTGCCCTTAAAGTATCTATTTTACTTTAAAAATCATTATTGCCACACACCACTGGAATGATGGACCTAGCAATACCATACAGTCCAAGCTATCTCTACTCTTTTTTTTAATTGCTTCATTTATACGCCACCTTTCTTGCAGACACACAAGGTGGAATTAAAGATGTCAACCCGTTTCTCATTTCGTGTGTATACGTGAATGTCCATCCCTGGATATTTTGAAGGTACCGCCCTCATATAACCCTGGATGTATCATACTGCAGGTGCCAGGAAGCTCTGGGGAACTGTTTTGGGAATGAAAAGACTCACCTTATTGCATCAGACCAGGGATCCATCTCTCTTTCTAACAATTTACTCTGGGAAGTTCACATATAAACCATTACAGAAATAGCCATTCCTTGTTCATCTCTACCATATGATAATTTAGGCAGTCCTCAAACGTCACTGTTGGTACTTGCCATGACTTATGTCTTGGTGAGCCATTCCACCTTAATGAACTCTGTTCCTTATGATCCTACCCATCATGGCTTTCTATTGGGCCCTAGATAGAAATATTTCCGGTCCAGCCTCAGATTAAAACCTTCCAGCAAGGGAGAGCCCTCCCCCTGGTTACTGGTTTCATTTTTGAACTGGTCTCACTATAGGAAGTTTCTCCTTATCAATTGAAATCTACTCACCACTGTCTTCAGTTCATTATATCTAGCCTTCCCCTCTACAGCAGCAGAGAACAAGTCTTGCCCATCTCTGTGGGCCAAGCTAGGCATGCAGGTTTTTAAATAGTTGAGTCTCGGTTCCCCAGACCCAACTCAGATTTCTGCAGTTATACAGCAGTTAAAAAGTAAATGGATGTTAAAAAATAAAAAGAGATCCCAAATGGTCTCAGAATGCCTCCAACAGGAGAAGGAGGGATTTCTCCTTTGCCTCTCAAGCCATTTCCCCTTGTCACAATAGCATGGGAGAAGTCCTCCCCTCCCATTTTTATTGCTCCATGTGCACAGAATACTACACGTGGAGCAGAAAAAACAGGGGGAAAACCTCCCTCCCATGCTATTTTGACATGGAGAAACAACTTGAGCGGGGAGGAAGGAGCCTCCCCCTGGAGGCATTCTGAGGCCATTTAGGGTATCCTTTATTTTTAATAGTTACTTCCCAAAGCTGCTGTGCAGCTGCAGAGAACCTGCACATCTAGCTTGGCTCAAAGTGACAGCCCTTCAGATATAATCACGTCACCTCCCTTCCCCCGGATTTCCTTAATCTCTTCTCATTTCTTTAATTTCTTTCAATGCATAGATATACCACAGGTTAAACTAGGCTAATCATTGTTGCCTCTCGCCAGAGAACCCTGGGTAACTGTAGTTATGTGAGGGTACTGATGAATTCTAATGGAAAAACTATTGGCAGACTAGGGTTGCCAGCCCTGGCCTGGCAACTGGTGGAACTATTACCAGCGACATCAGTACATTGAGCAGCGCTCTGAAAATGATGTTGCAGCATCATGTGACACTGTTGCCCCCATGTCCACCATCCACTACTCCACTGAGCACCAACAGGGGAACACAAAATGTTGGTGGGAGTTCTCCTGCTGGAAGCAAGAAATTGACAACTCCACAACAGCCTCATAAAACAGCAGTTCCCAATGTTCTTTGGAGGAAACTGAGAGAACAGTCCTACTGAAAGCAGTCCCACCTTTCTAGGTAGGTAGCTGTGTTGGTCTGCAGTAGAACAGCAGGATTTGAGTCCAGTGGCCCCTTAGAAACCAACAAGATTTTCAGGGTGTAAGCTTTTGAGAGTCAGAACTCCCTTCTTCAGATACTTTACAAAAGCATAACTCAATTTAGGATTGCATTGTAGGACTGTTAAACGAATATAAAACCCAATATAGCAAAGCATTGTGTTGCACTATAGCAGTCTTGAACAGCTGTTCTCAGGTAATTTTACACAAATTAGACACCTGCAAAACTATTTCACAATGTAAATTAACTTTGGAAAACAGTGAAAATAGAAACATTTGACTTGCACAATTCAAAGTGAATTTGTGTGATATATCAAACACCAGATTAAACTAGTAAAATATTAACTAGGTTCTCTCTCCGCATAGATGAAAAGCAGCCAACAGATCAAGCGTGTGCACTCTTCTCCCATGAAAACATTTTTCCATTATTGCTTTTCCAAAAACCAAAAGTTCAAAGCTTAACTAATTCATGTTATGAAAGAATAAACTTACTACAAGACATTTGGAGAGAGACGAGTCAGTGCAATTGGTGGGTGGATGAGAAGGGATTGTGAGGATGTTGTCAAGAACACATGTGAAGAAGTTTAATCCTTTTGCCTTTAAGATGCAAACTCTGATCAGAAACGATCCATCATCATATTCTGAAGTCTGTGCTGCTAGTTTTTAACATTTGCTTAGAGCACAGTCAAATGTATGAAAGCCAGTGGATAGATTGAGGGACCAGAATCTGGGAGACCCAGGATGACACGGAACTCGCTATGTGAACTTGGGCCACATACACATCCTCAGCCGAACCTACAGGACATTAGAAAAGAGCAAGAGTCCAGTAGCACCGATTAAGACTAACAACTGCATCACTTCCTTGGTCCAACTGCTATAAATCTCTAAAATGTAATCCAAAGCTTGAAAGATCAGAGTTGGACAATGTCTCATCCATACATTATATCTTTGGAAACAACCAACTCTTTCTAAGAACATTGTCTATAATAGGGTTGCCAGGTCATGGCTTGCAACCACTGGGAACTTGAGGGGGCACTGGCATAGAATTTTCTATAATATCCCTCTAGGAACTGCCAGGAACTCTATGGTAAAGCCATAGCATTTCTTATGATTCCTAGAGTAATGTAATGTCAATTCCAGGTTTTAATGGAAGTGACATGCCTTGTATGATGCCACTATTTTTTTAAAAAATTATCTACTGTGGCAGACAACAAGGAGATCTTCTGCCACAGCAGAGTCTGTAACTTTGTTCTCTATTTTAACATTTGTATAGTGAATGCCTAGAACATACATTAACATAGATATAGTGGCTATTTCATTATTCCAAGCCTGAAATATCAATCATATACCACCTTTTTAAAATAACTAGTACTGTTTCCAGTCCCCTGGTAGGGGTAGGGGATTCCCCTGTTCCCAGTTCTTGTGTCCTGCCACTGCTGATGGCATGATGTCACTTTCAGGAAAAACTCAGAAGTGACATCATGCCTCTCTAAGAATTGCCAGTAATTCTATGGTAATAATATAGATTTTCCTGTGATTTCTAAGGAGGACTGATATGACTTTCAAGGGGTTTCCCCCCCAGAAATGAATTAATGCAGTCACCAACAGGCTCCATCCATGTCCCTGCCCCCCCCCGGTGGTTGCCAGTCTGGGTCTAGGCATTAGGCAAGTGCCAGATCTACATATGTACTGGTGTGTCAACCTTGCCAAAACCTTTTTAAGTCCCAAGAAATTTTGTGGTGGTTGGTGGCCTTTTGGGGATACTGGCTCAGTGGCTTTCCTATCATAGAGGAACTGGTTAGGGCCTCTGGCTGATCTGCTCTGCTTCCACAAAAGGGCACCAGAGATAGAAGAAAAGATGGGCTAAAAAGTATGGGCATAAGAAAGCAATGTTGGAAATAAAGATGGAAGAAAAGATGGGCTAAAAAGTACAAGCATAAGAAAGCAATGTTGGAAACACGTGTGCCCAAGAGAATGAGGATGAGGAAAAGTCAAGAAGCAATAGCCGGGGTGGGATCAGGAGTTCTAGAGTAAGGAAGGCCCAACACACAACTGTTTGCTGACTCTTGCCCTTACCTGTAGCAGAGGAGTGAAACCATACGTTTCTTCTTCTACTAATTGTAATGTTTCATTGGACATTCATGGACGGGTACAAGTTTGAACAGAGTGTACACGCAAAGTAACCAGCGTATGTGCATCTAAACAACATAGTACATTTCTGGATTGTATGAAGGAAGTTAATAGTGTTTTGCTGATGCAGACACACTGAATTTTTGTAGGCATGATCTGTTAGAATAATACACCTATTTCTGGGAGGATATATATGCCCTATGAGTGACAGAGAAATGCATGATTTCACTTTCCCATCATTTTGGTGAGAAGGCTGGTGAGAAAATATTTTTTGATCAGGGCCATCAATATGACATTACTTTAAGGTTGCCAGGTCCCCTTATCATCCCTGCAGGAAGTGAGAGGAGGCCTAGCTCTTACCTTCTTCTTTCTCCCTTTTGGTTTTACTTGCATGAGTTCTGTGCCCATAGGCCCACAACTGATGATGTAATTTCCAGTGACATTGCTTCTGGTGATGTCACCGTGCAGGCACAGGAGTGCATGTGTGCTTCACAGCAGGCCAATTTGGGACTCTAATAGGCCTATTTGGGGCCCAAACCAGCCTTTGCCAAAGTGTGGGAGTGCTCTCGGGGCAGCGCGATGATGTCATTGATATCATCATGCCACCCCAGGAGCACACTCAGGAGGCCTGTTTCTGTGTATTCTTCCCCTGCCAACCAGGTAAGTGGAGGCAGGTGGCAAAGGGCAAAAGCAGGGGATCCCCCTGTCCCCACCAGGGGAATGGGATCCCAATATTACCTACCAATAAGCAGACAAATCTGCCTTCAGGCCTCTAATATATACTTAACTACAAAACTGCACATCAAGAAAACAGGGATATAGGTTAGTGAGAGAAGCATTATTAATAGGATCAAGTGAAAGATCTTACACTTGTTGTCCCATTGTGGATACACAAGCACCGCTAGGGAGACAGAATACACTTGAATATAAAACAACACAGAAAGTAAGTCACTTGAGCAACCTTATGTAAAATGTCTTGTGTAGAGACACTCTTAGCCTGTAGCTCAAACTGTTATGCAGGATGTGTAAAATTCTAAACAATTAAACAAACAAAAACCACAGGCAAATCACTCGCCTATTTTCCATTGTAAAAAGAAATGTCCATGCAAGAAAGTGGGAGGCAGTTTCCTCTTTCATTTCTTGATGATGAACAAAACCACCAATCACCACTAATCTCTGGAAAACTATCAGAAAAGTAAACCTCATAAGGAAGACATTTGAAGCATTTTTATTTGCATCATAAATGGACAGTAGGTACAGTGTGTCAAGAAAGATTTAAGGCATGTGGTACTGTTCTGGGCCAGGCATAAGATACCAGACAAGATGTGCCCTTTTTTTCTGTTCTTGTATGGAATTTCCTCTGTTCCAGCGAGCAGGCCAGCTCTGTTTATTCACCATAGCATGGCTCCTGGTTTTTGTAAAGAAAATAGACAGCACAGTTCCTCCTTTGAATACAGTAACAAAGCTTAAGTGCTGAAATACATTTATACTTAAGCTAAATAGTATTTTCAGATAAATGTGCAAAATTTAATCTGATAGATGCTAAAAGCTTGGCACAAACCAAGATAATTTTATAAACTCTTTTTAAAAAAGATTTTGAAATAATTGGTCATTTTTTCTCAGGTGGTGTAGCATAGTGGTTTTCATATTGTGTTCCAAGGTTCCTCATAGGGTTTTCCAAAGTTTCTTAATGAGAATGTTGTTAATGATGGCCAACTTTCACTGAAAGATAGTTTGCCAACCTTCCTCTATGATTAACCAGGGCTGGGTGTTTTTAGGACACACATTTCACACAGAGCAAGAATGCAGAGCAATAGATCTGGCCAATGTGTCGCTGTGCCCTCTCCCTGCTCTCCTCCCCCACTTAGCGCTGGCCTGCAAACAAGGGTTCCCGGGCTGATCTGGGGGCCCAGATTGCAGGCTGTGCAGGGGAGGTGGGCAGGGAGATGGCATGGTGGCCGCCATGTTGTGAGAGGGGCAGGGAAGAACCAGGAGCCTGGGAAAGCATGTCCATGCACATCCTGTGCAGGCCCCTGGTCTGGGAAGCTGGCCCCCATCGCTCAACACTTGGCTTGTGGTGGCATCCAGCCTAGCCCTCCCTTCCATCACAATGTTGGAACAAGCTGGCAGATTGGGCATTGGGCACCAATCCATTTGGGGGGAAACAGGGCCCTCAAGCTCAGTTTCCCTATTATGGGGATCCCCATAAGGGGTCTGGGGAGTGAGGAATGGATGATGCATACCCAGCTGGGGGCTGTCAGTCCGCCTCACTCCCAGGTGGCAGGGAATGATTCACACAGGGGTGTTCATCCAAGTGGCATCCCACTGACTGTTATCCCATGGTCCCTCCCTCCAGCAGCAGTGTGAGGGGGCATGTGGGTCATCGTCTAGCAAGTGGGTCAGCCGATGCTCGGATCCATGCCCTACGTGTGCCTATGCTCCCTGAGCTGTAATTTCAACAAAGTCGTGGCCTCTTTCAACTCCAGCACTGTTGTCTGGGTGTTTTGTCACCATGCCCCATCCCCGCTCTCCTCCCCCACTCAGCACTGGCCTGCAATGCAGAGCAATAGATCTGGCCAATGCAACATGTTCCCTGGAGTATGTCCCAGAATCCTCTACAGTGCTACAGATTCCATGGTAGACTAGTCAATGTGAAAGGTGTTTCCACAGTACAATATATGGAAAACAGTGACCACTGGAACACAGAAAGAGCCTTCCTGTATTAGATTAATAATCTATCAATTTCAGCATCCTCTTTCCACAATAGCCAACTAGATTCTCTGCAAGGTCAACAAGCAAGGTCATAGAAGCCAAGGCTTCCCCCTGCAGTTGTCCCCCATCAGCAGCTGGCACTCAGAATTATAATTCTTCTAAACATGGTGGTTGCATTTAGCCATCATGGCAAACAGCCATTGATAGCTCTGTTGCCCATGAAATCTTATTCTCCAAAAAGTCTAGAGATGAACTTTAGACAAGGAGATCTGAAATGCACAGAAGAGGGAATGCTTACTGCACACTAAAGTTCCTCAAGGGCTGAATCCTGTGTTTTGTAAATATTTTAGGTGGGTGTGAATCAACTCCTTCCAATTTCTAGATACCGTGCAAAATTCCCCTGGCACAAGCAACCGTGTTTCTTATTCAATTTTATTTTTCATCATCACAAAGCCACAGAAATAAACTTGGCTATTCAAAGCTGTGACAAGACAAAGCACAGCTGAATTCATGGGTTTATACAGCCTAGGCTCAATCTTCAACAACAGATTAGCCAGAGCTACTTTATTAAGATCACTGACTTGTAAACACATTTGCTCAAATGTGATTACATCACATTTAAAATTATTTATGTACTAGTAAATTGACATCCTACTTTTGTATTATACTGAGCAGTGAGGTCATTAGCAAGCAGAAATGGTCTGGATACTGGGAACAGAAATGAGAGGCTGACTGACTGTCTTTGCTGCAGGCATAATCTACTGGAGAGACTCCCAGGACAGCTTCTGTAATAGAAGGAATCTGAAAGGGCCAGTACAGAAAGTACTTTGGATATTATAGACAGAAAACCATTAACATCTGAGCATCAGTTCTTTAAAGCTCTAAAAACACTCGCCAATCTTTGTCTTATTTGTTTACAAAATTTGTATGCTGCCTTTCTCCCCAGTCAGGGGTCCACCAACGCAGCTAATAGTTAAAACTTTATAAAATATGTATCATAAAAACAATTAAAAGCAAAACTAAAAAACATACTAAAACACGTAAAACAATATTTAAAACATAGGGCAGGAAGGAGGGATCACTCAGGGAATGTTAAGATGATGCAAAAAATGGGAAGGGAAAGATGAATATCTCTTGGGAAAGACTACCATAGTTTTGGTGCCTCGGATAGGAATGATCTCTCTTGGGCTGCCGTCTGCCATATATCAGAAGGTATATCAGAAGGCATCCAAAGCAGGGTCTCAGAAGATGACCTTAGTGATCAGAGACTAGGCAGTCCTTCAGCTATGTTGGTCTCAAACCAAATGGGGTTTTAAAGGTCAACACCAGCACCTTGCATTGGGCTCAGAAACAAAGTGGAAGTCAAAGTAGATGAGCTAAGATTTTTCAAGGACACATAAAGTGCATTGCAGTAATCTAATCTAGATATTTCCAGGGCATGCACCACAGAGACTAGATCTTTTCTATCCCGGGAAGGCCATATCTGGCTAACCAGTCAAAGCTGGTAAAAGCCACTGCTAGCTTCAGCTGTGACCTGGTTATCTATTCTTTCAAAGAGAATGCAATCCCATCCAGAACAGGTAACACTTTAAATTCTGAGACCAGCCATCTAACCATGAATAACATTTCCATCTTGTTGGGAATAAACGTCAGTTTATTATCGTCTACTGCTGCTCCGGAAACATTCTCCACATAAACACTGTTATGGTTCCAGGAGTGATCCTGGCCATTCAGGGATCTCATAAATAAATACAGTGATTTCACTAGACTTGCTGTCTGCTCACCTCCAGTCAGTGTTTGCCCACTATTCCACTCACTTGTCCTCTGATTCTGATCATCATGATGGGAGAAAGTTTATATGGGGGGGGGGATTGCATCAAAACATGGAAGTGACACGTGGCCCTCTATCATAGAGATTTGGGTTATTCCTAGAGCATTGGCTGGAAGGGATGTCATTTCCAGGTTTGGATGTACCCCCTCCCATCTCAGCAGGCCTGGCAACTCTAGAGGCAACAGGCTCTCATGAAGGGAGCTACACTTAAGTTTTTTGATCCTATTTGAAGTCCTTGCCCAAATGTATGAACACAGGACTGAAAATTTTTATTGGTGGTGGTGGAGGAGAATGCTGTCAAGTCATAACTGACTTACAGCAATCCATGTTAGGGTTTTCAGGGCAAGAGGCTAACAGAGGAGGTTTGCCATTGCCTGCCTCTGCATAACAACCCTGGTCTTCCTTGGAGATCTCTTATCCAATTATTAACCAAAGCCAGCTCTGCTCAGTTTCCAAAATCTAATGAGACTGGGCTTGCCTGGGCTATCCAGGTCAGGATAAATATTTATTACTCATATGTTGTTGTCTCACCATCAGAGACCAGTCCTTTATACTTGAATATATATGTACATGTACATATATATATGTACATGTACACATGTACATATGTACATGTATGTATACACAGAGAGAGAGAGAGAGAGAGAGAGAGTTAGGATGCAGACTGGTCACAACAGGTAGAGCTGAGACAAACTTCACATCGTTTGCCGTCTGTCTGGCTTACCTAGAGGTTCTTTTTCTTGGCAGGCTCCTGTATCTGTATTTTGCCCAGGCCTAGCCATTCTACTTATTTCTGAGGAGCAAGTACTGACATGTGGTTAAGGCACTAGACTAGGAATCAACTGATCTGGTTTGTGTTCCTGGAACTAGAAGAGTTTTCCAGTGTCTTTAGCCAAGTTGCTGAAGCTGAGATTCTCCAGAAAGCTCAGCCTCACTGGGGCAAATCTTCTTCAGTGCTCACCTGGCGCAAAGAAAAGTAACTGCACTACCTCATGCAGCATTTGTTTCCACATTTCTCTGCATCGATTTTTGAAGCATAGGAGTCCATGCTTTCCTTGCTGTGGCAATGTGAATAAGCCATACAGACAAGAATATATTAACCCCTCCAAAACAAGAAATAAGTAGAACATCAGCTTCTACTAGTACTATGTGGAATAGAATAGTGCCACAGAGAGGAAGGCAGAGCATCAGCTTTGTACGCAGAAGGTCCGAGGCCATTGCCACATGTCCTTAAAGGGACAGTGTCATTTCAGGGATGCAGGAAAGTGTAGGAAATGGCGTTTTCATAAAAGGTGCCAAAAAAACCCAGAAGCCAAACAGCCTGCTACCACTTTGAAATCGGAGACATGTGGAGTGAAGGAGAAAAGTCACCAGCATTCAGTGAGTGGGCCATCACTTTAAATATGCCCTAGGTTCAATCTCCAGTTAAAAGTATTAGGTAATAGGTGATGTGACAGACCTCTGTATTAGACTCTGGAAAGCCACTTGACCTTGACAAAACAATGATCTGACTCAGTTTCATGTGTTCAACACAACAAGAATATCTCACCTCATGCAACCTGTTGAATGCCTAAGCACAGAATTAAGTCATCAGTTCCTCATATATCACATTTCCTTTTTGCATGAACCTGTCTTCTAAGAGAGGCAACTCAAACTGCAAACATACATGTATTCCAGTGGTGCTGATTAGAGATAGGCATGATCAAAAAAAAATTATTGACCCAGCGGATCGTGGATCGGCGCCGCCAACGATCCCGCATTAACGATCCACAACGATCATCTCCCGTTCCCGAATCATGAATCGTGGATTGTGGAGGCCAAAGCGGGGCATGCTGGTATTCCCAGCTATGTGGGAAGGTGGGTGGTGGCAGCGGCCGCCGGGCCTGGCGGGCAAGGGGAGGCGGCGACAAGCCGCCTACCCTCAGGTCCCATTCAGCAACACTGGAGGTCTGTGTTTGGCTGTCAGAGCTGCCTATCAGGGTTTGCAGGGATGAGATTGGAGTGCCCATGGCTACAGAACACCCCCTTCCCCCTCCCTCCCCTGGGTGTCTTCTCCCAACTTGTGACTGCTTTGCTGCTCCGTGGTTGTAAGGAAGCCCTGCTGATCAAGGAAAGCTGGGCTTCCATCCGGGTTTCCAGGGCAACAGAAGGAGGGCAAACAGAGCTCAGGCTTTCCCCTGGTTCCGTTGCCAGGGGAACAGACTGCTGGCGCCTGAGTGTCTGGATCCCCGATACGAGCCCGAACGCAACGATCCAGGCCTCTCCCGATCGCTGGATTGTTGGCCGTGGACGATCACGATCCGCCAGGTCGCGATCGCCATTATCGTGGGTTTTTTTTATCATAATGCGGTTCGTGCCCATCTCTAGTGCTGATGTTGATTCACATATTTTCAGACCATCAAGTCAGCTTTGGGCAAGATCAAATTTAATTTAACACTTATATTCATCTCAGAGGACTGGATAAAAATGTGCTGCTACATTAGCAGTGTTGGTGGAGGCTGGTTAATTTTTTCGGATTCTCTCTACCTTCAGCAGACCCCCAATCACTACACTCACGATATTCTAGGGATCCCAGTCACCTGGTGGGGGTGGGGGATCCCCCACTCCCACCTTTTGCCCCCTGCCACCACTTACCTGGCCAGCAGGGAGGGGGGAAGGCGGGGAACGGGCTTCCTGGGCACAGTCCCATGGCCAGCACAATGACATCACTGATGTCATCATGCCACCCTGAGAGCGCTCCCATGCTTTGCAGAGGGCCAATTTGGGTCTGCTGTGAAGCGTGTGTGCACTCCCCTGCCTTGCGTGATGACATCACTTTCTGGAACTGACTTTGTGCATGTGAGAGTATCCTGCCGGGAACGTCAGGAAGGTAAGCACCAGGTCCCCACCTCTTGCCAGGAGGTTGAGGGGAAACCTCAAAGGTCAAAAGGAATAAATTGATACTATGATTTTTTAAATTTTTAAATATATTTTTTGAATTCAAAGTGCAAAGTGCTAAAGTGTCAACATGCCATTTCTAATAAATATTACACATAAGTATCAATAGATCATCCCATAAATATCCAATAAATATCCAAATATTCTATTATATACAAATACAGTCAGGAGTTCAACCGGTAAAGTTCCATCATGAGAAAATAATGCAAGTCTTCCAGAGATGTACTACATGTTGTAATTCTATTTGCTTGTTCCTTTACAGGTTCATTGGTGTTAATATGGAGTTCTTCAAAGGACAATGCAGTCCAATGGTTATAGTTGATGGCCAAGCATGAGCCCAAGAGCCTGACGGGTACTGCCAGCTTGTTATTCCGTTTCAGCAAATTCTTTATCAAAGGCTCTTAATTATACATAAATCACTCCAGCACCAAGATTTTCATCTCCAGGAAGGAATCTACCTGACGGACCATTGCTGTGGAGGTTAAGGGGACCTCACAACTCTACCATATTCTTTCTTTGACCCATTGGTAGACCAGCCCCAAAGCTATAAACTATCACATTCACTGTATTGTCGAAGGCTTTCACAGCCGGAGAACGATGGTTGTTGTGGGTTTTCCGGGCTGTATTGCTGTGGTCTTGGCATTGTAGTTCCTGACGTTTTGCCAGCAGCTGTGGCTGGCATCTTCAGAGGTATAGCACCAAAAGACAAAGATCTCTCAGTGTCACAGTGTGGAAAAGATGTTGGCAGGTCATTTGTATCTACTCAGGAGGGGTGGGGTTGAGCTGAGTCATCCTGTAAGAGTTTCCCAGGGTGTGGAATGCTAATGGCGGGAGGCTTCACTGTATCCTGAGGAGGTTCTTTTGCATATGGATTGGTGCTTGATGTGCTAATCTTCTCTGCTGGGCTATTGTCGGGTATAGAGTGTTTTGTTAGCCTGGTGTTTTTCAGAACTGGAAACCATGCTCTGTTCATTCTTAAGGTTTCTTCTTTCCTGTTGAAGTTTTGCTTATGCTTGTGCAGTCTGAAAAATCAGCAGTGGCTGAACATAGCCTAACTCAAACAGGGCACAGTATCTTATTCCAGGACACCAAAATACTGGACAACACTTCCAACTACTTGGTCAGACTGCACAGGGAAGCCATTGAAATTCACAAGCATAAGCAAAACTTCAACAGGAAAGAAGAAACCTTAAGAATGAACAGAGCATGGTTTCCAGTTCTGGAAAACACCAGGCTAACAAAACACTCTATACCCGACAATAGCCCGGCAGAGAAGATTAGCACATAAAGCACCCATCCATATGCAAAAGAACCTCCTCAGGATACAGTGAAGCCTCCCACCATTAGCATTCCACACCCTGGGAAACTCTTACAGGATGACTCAGCTCAACCCCACCCCTCCTGAGTAGATATAAATGACCTGCCAACATCTTTTCCACACTGTGACACTGAGAGATCTCTGTCTTTTGGTGCTATACCTCTGAAGATGCCAGCCACAGCTGCTGGCAAAACGTCAGGAACTACAATGCCAAGACCACGGCAATACAGCCCGGAAAAACCACAACAACTATCACATTCACATCTGTAGGACCTTATATCTATATAAATGAGCTTAGGAAGGGGGATGGCATTTCACACACATTTTAATAATAACAACATTTGATTTATATAGCGCCCTTCAGGACAACTTAATGCCCACTCAGAGCGGTTTACAAAGTATGTTACTATTATCCCCACAACAAAACACCCTGTGAGGTGGGTGGGGCTGAGAGAACTCCAGAGAGCTGTGACTAGCCCAAGGTCACCCAGCTGGCTTCAAGTGGAGAAGTGGGGAATCAAACCTGGCTCTCCAGATTACAGTCCCGCGCTCTAAGCCACTACACCAAACTGGCTCTTTTGATTCTATTTAAAAGTCAAATAATCACAGCAAGGATATAGTTCTGCACACTGCTTTCCCTCTCAGGGCACTTGTTCAGTCCCCACAGGCAGCTCAAGCTATGTTTGAACATCAGGTAATTTTATCCTGAATTTTACAAGTCTCAAGTTTTAACTAGACATACCCAAAGCAAAATACTTTGTTTTAGAAAGAATAGCCACTGAGCCCAACTCATCCCATATCACATCCCTTCAATTTGATTATAAAAAACTGCTTTGATTTCCTTTAGTGCTGACAATAAGCAGAGACCCACTTTCATCTGATTGACAGTACTGGTGGATTGGCATTGTTCCACCTAACCCAATCAAAATTCACACTGAGAAGAGGCTGGGAAAAGGTTCACACCTTCTCTGGCCATGCTTTGTATCTCCTTAGGGAGCCCATTTCATGCTTTGGGTGGGAAAAGTTCCTGTATGCTTCTCAGCAGGGCTGGACAAAGCTGCAATATTTAATGGAGAGCTTTGAGCTCTTTGATGGTCCCCAGTGTTTCTTTTGGGGGTTGTAGCAGTGGCCCCTTCATAGCCACAGATATGATTTATTACTTCTGAGAAACCAAGGAATCAGTTTTGGCCTGAACTGGTTTGGAAAGCTGTCTTTTAAATGTTGCTTTGGTTTTATTTCCAGCATGCATTGACAAGTAATGGCATTTTTGGAACAGCTGAAACAGGAGAGACTTATTCCTGAAATCCAAATTAGCATTTTTTTTGCAAACAATGTGAATGCTACTATAGTACATTTCAGCCAGTGGCCAAGTGGAAACGAACAGTGAGTTACTTCTTTCCTCTTTTAAAGAACATGCTTTTTTAAAAAAGTGAGGCTGGAGGAAGGTGCTGGCTTGAGCTGAAATAAAGCACAAAATACTCTCAAGCAAATTCTCCTGCTTGCAATGGCTTGTTAAAAATGGTATTTTTGATACAGTCTTGGGCTGTATCAAAAGGGCTATTGCATTGAAATTGCAGGAGGTTATAGTCCCTCTCTATACTGTCTTGGTCAGGCCACACCTGGAGTACTATGTGCAGTTCCGGAGGCCTCACTTCAAAAAGGATGTGGACAAAATCAAGAGGGTGCAGAAGAGAACGATGATCAGGGGTCTGGAGACCGAGCCCTACGAGGAAAGGCTGAGGGCCTTGGGAATGTTTAGTTTGGAGAAAAGGAGATTGAGGGGGACATGATTGCTCTCTTTAAATATTTGAAAGGCTGTCATTTGGAGGAGGGCAAGGAGCTGTTACAGTTGGAAGCAGAGGGTAGGACTCGAAGCAACGGGCTTAAACTACATGCAGAAAGGTACCGGCTGGATATTAGGAAAAACGTTTTCACGGTCAGAGTAGTTCAAAGGTGGAATCAGCTGCCTAGGAAGGTGGTGAGCTCCCCTTCACTGGCAGTTTTCAAGAAGAGGCTGGATGAATATTTGTCATGGATGCTTTAGGCTCATCTTGCATTGGGCAGGGGGTTGGACTAGAAGGTCTGTATGGCCCCTTCCAACTCTGTGATTCTGTGATTCTAACTCAATCATGCTGAAAACGGACCTTTGGACACTCACCGTGAAGGGTCCTTCTCCTCTGATGGCAGGAGGACATCTTGGGTGTTTCCCACCATCCTATCAGGGAGGCAGGAAGTAGAATTTTCTTCCTCTTCCTCTGGTAGGTGGGACCACCCTCTCTCTCCTCAGTTCGGGTGACTCCCTTCAGCAGTATTAATCCAGCATCTCGGAAAAAATTTGTTAACGTCTGCCTCGAAATACTCTCAAAAATATGTAAAAACAAGAGCATAAATGGTTAGAAGACACAAAGAAAATATACGGAAGGACAGTAAAGATTCAGGAGAGAAACAGATCCCTACTGTCCCCGAATATCTTGGGAGGGCAAGATGTCCTCCTGCCGTCAGAGGAGAAGGACCCTTCATGGTGAGTGTCCAAAGGTCCGTTCTCCCTCTGAGGCGGAGGACATCTTGGGTGCTCCCCAAGCAGTGCCCTAGTTCTCGGGCAGGACAAGATCTTCATCCTCTACAACATGCTGTAGCACTCTTCTTCCGAAGGCAGCCGAGGCCAAAGAATAGGTGTGTAGATGGTAGTGTCTAACGAACGTAGAAAGAGAAGACCAGGTGGCGGCTCTGCGTATTTCCTCAAGTGGAGCATTCTTTCGCAGAGCCGCATTGGTCGCCACGCTCCTTGCGGAGTGTGCCATAATCCCTGTCAGAACGTTAAACTTTTGAGATCTGTATTCTTCCTCTATGCATGACTTAATGGCACGGGATATTGCAGATGATGACATGCGCTGACCCAGTCTCGGCGGGGTAATATTTATGAAGAGAGACTCCGTTTGTCGGATGCTTTCAGTTCTTAACATGTATGCCTTGAGGGCTCTCTGCATGTCAAGTGTATGCCAGACCCGTTCTTGAGGATGTCTCGGGTTTGGACAGAACGAAGGTAAATTAATTTTTTGGAAACGATGAAACGTTGAAGTGACTTTTGGAAGGAATGACGGATCAGTCCTTAATACCACTTTATCTGCATGGAAAATGCACAAGTCGGCACGTGTGGACAGAGCGCTCAGTTCCGATACATGGCGTGCTGATGTGATTGCCACAAGAAAAATAGTCTTTAGTTTGAGCCATTTCATGGCCACATTCCTAATTGGTTCGAAAGGAGTTCTTGTAAGAGCTTTCAATACAACGCTCAGTCGCCACGTAGGAAACCTGTGCATCGTGGGAGGTAGGGATGTGCGTTTCGGCATTCAGAATGCCGAAAGAATGCCGAAACAAAAGTGTTTCGGCATTCTTCAAGAATCCCGAAACGTTTCGGGGAATGCCGAAACGTTTCGGGATTGCCGAAAGAAAAACCCGAAACGTTTCGGGATTCTTTCGGCATTCTTTCGGCATTCGAGAATCGCCATTTTGATTTTGCTAGCCGTTTGCCTTAGCAAGCGGCTAGCAAAATCCTGCTGGAAGCAAAGGCTTCCTGCAGGCTTTTAGAAGAGGGGAGGGGGGGAGAAGGAGTGAATCACTCACTCCTTCTGTCACCCCCCACCCCTCTTGCAAAGGAGGATAGGGAATCCTGCTTTGCCTTGCAAATGCAAGGTGCAAGCATTGCATTGCACTTTGCATTTGCAAAGCAGCAGAGATTCCCGCCAAAACTAACAGGTAGGGGAGGGGGAGCAGGAGGAGGGTGGCTCTTGGAGTGTGGGTGGGGAAAGGCAGGGGACTGGGGACTTTAGGAGTCACCAATCCCACTGCTGCATTCTCATGCCAGCCAATAGATTTAAATCTTTGGCTGAGGCTGCAGCAGGGGATTTAAATTTGGAGCAAGACTGTCTGGAACACTTCTGTTGCTGCTGCTGCTGAGCTGTGACCGAGAGAGGAGAAGAAGAGAGACTGCACCTGGAGCCTGGAGGACATCTGCCTGGAGGATCAACTGTGCTGGACATCCTGAGAGGACACCTGGTAGGCCTTTTTAAAATTTTTGTAAATTTTTTTGATGCTGGGCAATGTGCTGCTGTGGCCTGCCTCTGCAAAAAGGTGTTGCAGTTTATTCTTGGCATGGCCTGGGGGACAGGTTGGGCAGACAATGTTTGATGGTGGGGTGGGGGTTTCAGCATTGGTTGTTGTGCTTGCCTTCTTAAAGCTTGATCCACTGTTTTAAGATTAAAACAAGAGTGTGCCAGCTTTGGGCCTACACAGGCCAGAAGCCTTTCTTCTGGCTGGCTCTCACAGTTGTGCTCCACAATCTGGAATGGTGTGGCTTGCTTTTCTGTGTCTGGTCCCCTGCTTGCAAGGATTCCCAACAGGCTCCGTCCTGATCAACTGTGCCAGCCTGTGGGCCACACACAGGTATGGCCTGGGGGACAGGTTGGGCAGACAATGTTTGATGGTGGGGGGGGGGGTTCAGCATTGGTTGTTGTGCTTGCCTTCTTTAAGCTTGATCCACTGTTTTAAGATTAAAACAAGAGTGTGCCAGCTTTGGGCCTACACAGGCCAGAAGCCTTTCTTCTGGCTGGCTCTCACAGTTGTGCTTCACAATCTGGAATGGTGTGGCTTGCCTTTCTGTGTCTGGTCCCCTGCTTGCAAGGATTCCCAACAGGCTCCGTCCTGATCAACTGTGCCAGCCTGTGGGCCACACACAGGTATGGCCTGGGGGACAGGTTGGGCAGACAATGTTTGATGGTGGGGGGGGGGGTTCAGCATTGGTTGTTGTGCTTGCCTTCTTTAAGCTTGATCCACTGTTTTAAGATTAAAACCAGAGTGTGCCAGCTTCGGGCCTACACAGGCCAGAAGCCTTTCTTCTGGCTGGCTCTCACAGTTGTGCTTCACAATCTGGAATGGTGTGGCTTGCTTTTCTGTGTCTGGTCCCCTGCTTGCAAGGATTCCCAACAGGCTCCGTCCTGATCAACTGTGCCAGCCTGTGGGCCACACACAGGTATGGCCTGGGGGACAGGTTGGGCAGACAATGTTTGATGGTGGGGGGGGGGTTCAGCATTGGTTGTTGTGCTTGCCTTCTTTAAGCTTGATCCACTGTTTTAAGATTAAAACAAGAGTGTGCCAGCTTCGGGCCTACACAGGCCAGAAGCCTTTCTTCTGGCTGGCTCTCACAGTTGTGCTTCACAATCTGGAATGGTGTGGCTTGCTTTTCTGTGTCTGGTCCCCTGCTTGCAAGGATTCCCAACAGGCTCCGTCCTGATCAACTGTGCCAGCCTGTGGGCCACACACAGGTATAGCCTGGGGGACAGGTTGGGCAGACAATGTTTGATGGTGGGGGGGGGGGGGGGGTTCAGCATTGGTTGTTGTGCTTGCCTTCTTTAAGCTTGATCCACTGTTTTAAGATTAAAACCAGAGTGTGCCAGCTTCGGGCCTACACAGGCCAGAAGCCTTTCTTCTGGCTGGCTCTCACAGTTGTGCTTCACAATCTGGAATGGTGTGGCTTGCTTTTCTGTGTCTGGTCCCCTGCTTGCAAGGATTCCCAACAGGCTCCGTCCTGATCAACTGTGCCAGCCTGTGGGCCACACACAGGTATGGCCTGGGGGACAGGTTGGGCAGACAATGTTTGATGGTGGGGGGGGGGGTTCAGCATTGGTTGTTGTGCTTGCCTTCTTTAAGCTTGATCCACTGTTTTAAGATTAAAACAAGAGTGTGCCAGCTTCGGGCCTACACAGGCCAGAAGCCTTTCTTCTGGCTGGCTCTCACAGTTGTGCTTCACAATCTGGAATGGTGTGGCTTGCTTTTCTGTGTCTGGTCCCCTGCTTGCAAGGATTCCCAACAGGCTCCGTCCTGATCAACTGTGCCAGCCTGTGGGCCACACACAGGTATAGCCTGGGGGACAGGTTGGGCAGACAATGTTTGATGGTGGGGGGGGGGGGGGTTCAGCATTGGTTGTTGTGCTTGCCTTCTTTAAGCTTGATCCACTGTTTTAAGATTAAAACCAGAGTGTGCCAGCTTCGGGCCTACACAGGCCAGAAGCCTTTCTTCTGGCTGGCTCTCACAGTTGTGCTTCACAATCTGGAATGGTGTGGCTTGCTTTTCTGTGTCTGGTCCCCTGCTTGCAAGGATTCCCAACAGGCTCCGTCCTGATCAACTGTGCCAGCCTGTGGGCCACACACAGGTATGCTGCTTTGGCCAAGGTAACCCTTTTTGGTTGCTGGCCTGGCACTCACAGTTGTGCTCCACAATCTGGAATGGTGTGGCTTGCGTTTCTGTGTCTGGTCCCCTGCTTGCAAGGATTCCCAACAGGCTCCGTCCTGATCAACTGTGCCAGCCTGTGGGCCACACACAGGTATGCTGCTTTGGCCAAGGTAACCCTTTTTGGTTGCTGGCCTGGCACTCACAGTTGTGCTCCACAATCTGGAATGGTGTGGCTTGCGTTTCTGTGTCTGGTCCCCTGCTTGCAAGGATTCCCAACAGGCTCCGTCCTGATCAACTGTGCCAGCCTTCGGCCCACACACAGGCCTGCTGCTCCGGCTTTGGTAACCCTTCCCGTTTGCTGGCCTGGCACTCACTGTTTTGCTTCACATTCAGGTTGTTTATCGTTGGTGGACCTCTTCTGGACTGGACTGCACTTGGTTGACATCGGCCTGCAGATCTCTGCGTGGAGGATCAACATTGCTGGACATCTGCACTGGTGGACTGGTAGGGTTGTTGTTAAATTTGGTTTTTGAGCTTATGTCTGCTGCTGTGCCTACCTGCAAGCATATGCTTTGGCTCTGTCTTTATGGCTTGGGCCGGGGGGGGGGGGCATTTTCTGGTTGGGCAAGAGGATATTGTTTGGGGGTTAGGGGGGCCAGCATTGATCGCAGTGCCTGCTTTCTTTCATGTTTCATTTTTCAAGTTTGAGTGTGGGGTGGGCATGAACTGCTGTTTCACAGGACTAAAAAATGAGTGTGCCAGCTTCTGGCCTGCACAGGCCAGAAGCTCTGCTGGGTGGATGTGTTTTGTTTTGCTGCTGGTTGGCCCTAGCCTTTAAGGGGGGGGGGCTGACTTGGCTTGTGCAACGGGGCCTTGAATTTTGGGGTTGCGTGTGCGGCGTGTGGTGTTGACTCTGCTAACATTTCCAATTTTCTTGACAGCATCGTGGAGGAGAGGAGGACCAGCTGCAAGACCGCCTGAACATCGCTGGACTGCAGGACTGGTGTTACTGTGAGCGAGTCCGGGTTCACATTTGGGTGGCCTTGGGGGTGGGTTTTTGCTAGCTTGGGAGGGGGGAGGCTCATCTTCAAAACACCACATCCACACCCCACACCGACATACCACAGAAACATCGGTCCCGCTAAATAGTGTCTCTTAGGTAGGTAGGCCAGTTGGTAGGTGATCAGTGGATAATTGCCCTCAACATAATTATTAGGGAAACCGAGCCTAGTTTTTTTTAAAAAACTAAATAGGGACTCAGCAGGGAAAGCATTAGTGAGTGAGTGTTAGGTTTGAATTCTATATATATATATATATATATATAAAAATTTGTAATAGCTGTCAATAGGCTTCCCATTAGTGCCCCCATAACTAGGGTTCCACTGCCCATCTCTGGCACCCGTGGTGGTGCCAGGCCGGCCCGGGCATACTAGTGTGTGAGTGTTTAAGGCTTTGTCACCTGTTATTGGGGTTTAGGGCCAGCTCAATTCCAGAGGAATTCAGCTGATTGGCAGGCTCAGGTTCCCTGACATAAATAGGGTTGCTTAAAAAGGCACTTGATTGTTCATCTCCAAGTCACAGAGCCACTAGAAACACAGATTTATAGCAGGTTAGTTAGGTCTTGAAAACAAAGTTGACCTTTGTTTTCTAAATCTTTTCTGATTAGTTAGGGTTGAATTTGGGAGGGGAAAGTATGTCAGAGAGGAAAGCAGAGAGGGGACCCGGGGGAAAGGCTAGGGAGAAATCTAGAGGGGAGGAGGGGAGGGGGAGGGGGACTGCTGCGGCAGCCCCTCCATCTGAGCGGAGGAGGCCCTCCCCTGCGCTGCTGCCGTTCACCAGCCTGGCTTCTGGTGACAGGAAGAGGGTTCGCAAGACTCTCTTTCCTGAGGCAGCTGCTGGAGGGCCACCCCCAACCCGGGTGCGTGAGGCAGGGGCTGGCACTGGGCAGGGGCCTGCTGCTGAGGCTCCTCCTCCTCCAGTGGTTGCGAGCCAGCTGCTGGAGGAGGGGCAGCATGTGGTGTCTCCTGGGATGGGCGCGGAGCACATGACTTTCCCTGCGCTCCCGCTCACCCCAGGAACCCGGAGGATGTTGGAGGAACTGCCCGTGAGACCCCCCCTGGGGCGGTCCACCCCAGTTTCCTCTGAGGCCAGCAGCAGGCCTCTCGCGGCTGTGCAGGAGGAGAGGACGCGGGAGGAAGAGGCAGAGACTGTGGTGGAAGAGCCCACATCTCTGCCCCTTCAGCCTCGTCCATCCCCACCTGCCCGGCCGAGAGTGGGACACGGTGTGTCCGGCCAGAGCACCTCACAGGAGGTGCCGCAGGGTGGTCCCGAACGCGCTTCTCCTGGGAAGCGTGGGATGCCCTTTTCCTCCGAAATCTGGAAGCACTTCCAGACAACGGAGGATCCCCGAGCAGCCCTGTGCCTGCATTGTAGGCAGCGCGTCAGCCGTGGCAAAGATGTGTGGCATCTCTCCACGTCTGGGATGAGGCACCATATGAAGAGGCACCACCAGGCGGTGCTTCTTCGGGAGGAGGGTTCGAGTGGCGCCGCACGGCCGCCAGCTAGCCAGAAGGAGGCAGGCTCCTCTGGTGCTCTCCCCCCAAGGGTACCTGCAGGAAAGGGACGCCAAGCCTCTCTCCCGGAGATGCTTGGTATGCAGGGCGCTAGTGTGCCCAGAGAGGGGATCCGGAGGGCGAGCAGGCGCATCACGCGCCACATCGTCAACATGATAGCAGTGGATGGGCAACCGTATTCCGTAGTTGAAGACTTCGGCTTCTCAGGGCTGCTCCAAGATTGCTTTCCCTGGTACGCCGTCCCTGCTCGCACGTCGTTGAGCAGATCGGTGGTGCCCTCGTTTTACAGGGCTGCCAGGGATCATGTGAAGGCACAGCTGTCCCGGGTTGCCGGGAGAACTGTGCACTTCACATCGGACATCTGGACCTGCCCAAGTGTGCAGCAAGCGTACCTCTCGCTTACTGCTCACTGGTGGGAACCCGAGTCGGTTCTGGGTGGGGGCCGGGGGGAGGTGCCTAGCACAGCTAGACAGGGAAGGATGCGAGACCGCCAGGCCGGCTACTGCAAGGCCTTGCTTCACGCCGAGGTGCTCGACGTGTCCCACACGGCGGAGAACATCGCTGCCACCTTAAGGAGACAGTTGGACGAGTGGATAGGCCAGGGACCCGCCACCGTGGGATGCATGGTGACGGACGGTGGCAAGAACATGAGGGCAGCGGCGCATCTAGTGAGCCGAGAGAGCGTCTACTGTGCCGCTCACAAGCTTCACCTAGTGGTGAGAGATGCGCTGGGGTTGGGCTCCTCGAAGGAACCCGTGGATACCCGGACCCGTGAACTCCAGTTACTTGTCCAGAAATGTCGGAGGCTCACGGGTCACTTCTCGCGCAGCGTGAAGGCCACGCACGAACTGCGCCAGACACAGGTCAGGACAGGTGTGCCAGAGCACGCTCTGATCACTGACGTCAGCACTCGCTGGAACTCCACCTGCGCCATGCTTGAGCGCTTGGTGGAGCAGCAGGCCGCACTCCACGCGTGGCTCTCCGAGCACCGCGGTGCGAGTCAGGTGGGTGAGTTCAACCGGGAGGATTGGCTCACCATCACCCAGACAGTGGAGGTCCTGAAGCCCTTCAAGGACTTCACTGTGGCGGTCTCGTCAGACACGGCGACCCTCGGTCTGGTCATTCCCCTGGTGCACACGCTCCAGAGGAATCTGGCCACCCTTGCAGACCGGGTCGCGCCCCGTGCTGACCTTGTTCCAGCGGTGCGCGCATTAGTGAGAAGGCTGCAGCAGGGCATAGCTGCCAGGCTAACTCCTCTCACTAAGGAAGAGTCATACATGTTGGCGACCATGTGTGACCCGCGCATAAAGGGCACTTTCGCCGAGCGGGACGGGAACCTCACCCAAGCCAGAGACGGGCTCTGCTCTTGGGTGAGGCGCAGGCAGGCCAAGAGGGGACGCCTGTCGACAGGGGGGACGCAAGAGGGGCCCTGCCGTGCGGGTCCCTCTGACGCCCCCTCTGCGCAGGCCCCCCCCGAGGCCACCACCGGAGTGCCGATGGAGATGGAGATGCTCCGGTGGGCCCTCGTCCCCTCTGGGGTCGTGAGGACCGTGAGAGAGGATCCGGCGGAGGCGATGGTCAGGGACTACCTCGCGGAGCCCTGCGAGTCGCTCTCCACCGATCCGCTCAGCTACTGGGCCAGGAAGGAGTCGGTCTGGCCGGACCTCTCCCTCGAGGCGCAGCGGCTGCTCTCATGCCCTCCGACGAGCGTGGAGAGCGAGCGCGTCTTTTCACATGCGGGCGACATTGTCGGCCCACATCGCACTCGCCTTCTCCCATGGAGAGTCGAGCAGTTGACCTTCCTGAAGGTCAACTCTCGCCTCTTCGATTTCTCAGGACTGGACTTCCAGAGTGACTGAGGTGAGCCCAACTTGTGGCCTGCATCCTCTATGAGTCCAATCCTTTGGAATCGCGCTCTCCCCTGTATAAAACCCTGTATATACAGTTAAAACCGGCCAGTAGAGGGAGGGTGGTTAGGAACCAGTGGCAAAGGGAAAACACCCAGCAATTTGAAAGCCCCCCCCCCAGGGTATTCAAAACATCTCCCATCACTGAGACATACCCTGTGGGACCAAATTTATTATGAGAAATAATGCCCCAGAAACATGGATTGCTACTGGAGGGAGAAACAGGTTAGATAGGGATTGCTTAGGTGTTTTTATCAGATGAACTCCTTGTAAAAAAAAATTGTAGAAGAATTGTTGTACTGTTTTTTGCAAGTTGATGTTCCGTTCATGTAAAAAAAAGGAAAAAAAACCAAAAAAAAATGTTGTGATTATGTTTTTTAAAAGTTGATTGAATGTTCATAAAAAAAAAAAACCCAAAAAAATGTTGTGATTATGTTTTTTAAAAGTTGATGTTCCGTTCATGTAAAAAAAAGGAAAAAAAACCAAAAAAAAATGTTGTGATTATGTTTTTTAAAAGTTGATTGAATGTTCATGTTTAAAAAAAAAAAAATTTGATGTTAATGTTGGGTTTGCATGGTTGGGGGATGCGGGTAGAGTGGTGGATGGGCACCGGCCAATGATGATCTCTCACAGATGTTCCCAGGTAAATTCTGAGGCTGGTGTGGGGGTGGGGGGAGACCTCTGCAGAACTGCTCCAGAAATACCATTGTCCAGTGCCTTGGAAGTGCCCAGTTCAGCTTTGTGTGTCTGAACTGAAAGCACAGCCACAGGAAATGACATAGGTTCTGCTGGACCCTGTTGCAGTGGTTCCCCCCCCATTTAGTCATGTTATGGAGGGAGAGTTGTATTAGGCTGGTAGTTATGATCATCTTCTGTTTCCATGCCCTGTTGTGCCCGCTCACTATGTAACCTGCTGTAATGTTCAAAACTTTACTGTTTGTCCATTTCAAAAGAAAAATTGTGTTTAAGATTCTCTGATGTGTAGTTAATTGTGTTGTGTTGTGCTATGAGGGACAATAAGTGTAATATGTTGTGATTTGTTGACCACTTGTAATTTGAAAATGAGAAAATAAAGGTTTTTTAAACTTAATGATTGTGTGTCTGTGTTCCCTTCTTTGATGGGAGGTTGGTTCCCAGCATAGGGAACAATGGGGCAGGCTGGCCAGCCTGTTCCTGGGGTACTGGGTGTGGGGCAGCTGAGGGTGGTTTTGGTTCTGAGACGGGCTGAGTGGAGGATTTGGGTCTGTGTGTGGCAGCTGGGGTGGGGGAACTGGGTTTGTGTGGGGCTGTAAGGAGTGGACTATGGGGGATGAGAGCACTGGTTGTCCCTTGTGCCCAAGTAGGCCCCTGCTACTGTCCTGGTGTGGGCTTCCATGCCTCCATCAGTTGCTGGCCCTCCTTTGCCATCTTTTTCTGAAATTTTCCTAGGGCTGCCAAACTCCTGGTTGGGCTTGAGTTCAGGTTAGAGAGAGTAGTTCCCTACAGAGAAACTGGCTGCTTCCAAGGGCAATCTCTTTAGAGGGCAAATGCGGACCATGGATTCTGGGGGAGATCCCTACTCAGATTTTCCTTTCCACAAGTCCCACCCCCAAATTGCCAGTAACTTCCAAGGCCAGAGTTTGCCACCCCAGAGAGATCCCGTTCCCACCCTCTTAGCCTTGGCATGAAAGTTGTAGCCCCCATGGAACGCTTCCAGGTTCCTGATTCCAAGCCCAATGACACCAATGTAAGACAATCCAGACCTCCATCAAAAATGGATTTTAAGTAGCAGTGGGATTGGGCTGCATTTCAGTCATTCACATATCTGGTTGTGTTCCCAAACATTTAGCTTATGTTTTTTTAAATCAGCGTATGGCACTGAAGGACACTTTTAAATGGTTCTAAAAACATTTTTTTATTATGAAGTATTTAATGTGGCATTGATCAAGGGCAGGCCTTTTGGCCAAATGAGCAGTATCAGTACAGTAAAATTTAGACTAAGCTCATAGGAGGAAAAAGCATTCACACTGTGAAGTGGGAAGAAAGTTTCAATTTACATGTACCATGGACTCCGAAAAAGACATGTAAGTGGGATCCAGACCAAATCAGGCCTGCTTTCTCCCTTGAAGATATCAATTGATGATAGTGCTTATGTCACATCATGAGAAGACAAGGTTCACTAGAAAAGACAATAATGCTAAGAAAAATTGAAGGCAGTAGGGAAAAGAAGAATACCCTAGATGTGGTAGATTGACTGCGGTTTGCAATACATGGACAAGGTTTTTGGGATACTGTGGAGCTCAATATAATTCTAAAGTACACCACAAGTGATTTGAATGCATAAAACATACAGACACATACACATAAAATGTATATACCCCCTCCCCACCAAATTAAAGGTTTATCTTATGCCCCGGTTTTCTCCCCCATGGGAACCTAGAGTGGTTTACACATTGCTGTTCTCCCTTGATTTGTTTCACCCTCATCACAACCAGGCTAACAATAGACAGCTGCTCCATGCCTCACATTGGAGTGACTCCACCGATGGCCTTCTTAGTTGTTGGAGGGGGTGGAGGGGGGGGAGGAAGGAAACAACGCACTCCTGCCCACTCTGGGGCCTAGGTGACCAAATTGCTTGGCCTTGGCAAGGAGCCAGTGGTGGGGCGGCACTGGTTCTGGGGCCCCGTCCAGAACATTTGTCCAGGGCCCCAAAATCACGTAGACTGCCTCTGGAAAACACAACACAATTGTTTACTTAGGCTGAGCCAAGAACATCCATCAAGCCTACAAGGCACAGAATCAGAGTCTGCCAGATTCTAGACCAACTCTCTAGCCATTGCACTACAGTGGATATCTAAAAACTGTTCATACCCCCACCAGCAACTTGAACATTTTTCTCCAAAAGGCACAACTTGGCTGGGTCTCAAAAAGGACTATGATGCATGGGCCTGTCAATGCATACTGGTACTAAGGCTCTGGCCGGGGGGAGGGGGGCATTGTGCCAATGCCACCCTGGCTTTGGAAGGGGACAGTAAAATAGAAGAAATAATCTAGCTTCAGTGCCTCCCCCCCTTCTCTGTCTCTCTCTCTCTCTATAATGTGAGTGAAAACATTACTATACCATCACTGAAGCCTACAGGATACTTAGGGTCTGTTCACACACGCATGATCATTTAATGGCAATGCTCTGGCATGATGATGTTTGTTCTAGGAGGTGATGTGATCATCACACAAGGCTGGGGAGCACGCACAATTCACAGCAGGCAGATTTGGGCCACAAGGGATCCTGCTTTGGCCTGTAGGGCCCAAATCAGCCCACTGCAAAGCACAGGCATACTCTCAGGGCAGCCAGATGACATCAGTGACATCACGGCAGCAGCCCCTGGAGCGTACCTTGAAGGCTCATTCACTGACTTTCCCCCTTCGGGGTGATAGGTGAGAGTGGGGGATCCCCCACCAAGGGGAAACGGATCCCTAATTGTGTCTGAGGTTGTGGAAATCAAATGGGTCATTACCTCCATATTGCTTCTGTCTTTGAGGGACTTACATGCACATTATATTTAACTCCAGATTTCTTGATTGTCAAGGAATGCATGTGGTGGGGGGTAGGGGGGAAGGGTGGGAGAAGGGCGGCATTTGGCATGCAAAATGCCACCCCTGGCAAGACAAGCCTCTCCCAGCTGTCGGTGGTAGAGATGAGAGCAGAGCACCCACTTGGGGAGGCCATGAAATGGCCCCCCCAAGTGGGAGCAGGCTGAGCCTTGGTGGGGGGATGGGAGGAAGGGTGGGAGAAGGGCCCCAGAGGGTTGGGGGGGGGATTTTGTTGCTGTGGTTCCCCCCCATTAAGTCATGTTATGGAGGGAGAGTTGTATTAGGCTGGTAGTTATTATGATCATCTTCTGTTTCCATGCCCTGTTGTGCCCGCTCACTATGTGACCTGTTGTAATGTTCAAAACTTTACTGTTTGTCCATTTCAAAAAAAAAATTGTGTTTAAGATTCTCTGATGTGTAGTTAATTGTGTTGTGTTGTGCTATGAGGGACAATAAGTGTAATATGTTGTGATTTGTTGACCACTTGTAATTTGAAAATGAGAAAATAAAGGTTTTTTAAACTTAATGATTGTGTGTCTGTGTTCCCTTCTTTGATGGGAGGTTGGTTCCCAGCATAGGGAACAATGGGGCAGGCTGGCCAGCCTTCTCTGCGGGTGGTGGGGGGGTCAGGGGGGTGGTTGTCTGTGTGCCAGGGCAGGTGCTCTTTCCCAGGGACGATTTGGCACTGCCACCATTGTGGCACCCCTTGTCTGTGCAGAACTGCCCTGGGAAAGAGAGTTTAGGGGTTCCCAAAAGGGGAGGGCAGGCCAGCCTGTTCCTGGGGTTATGGTGGGTGTGGGGCAGGTGGGGGTGGATTTGGGTCTGTGAGGGGCTACTGGGGGGATTTGGGTCTGTGTGTGGCAGCTGGGGTGGGGGAACTGGGTTTGTGTGGGGCTGTGAGGGGTGGACTTTAGGGGCTGAGAGCACCTACTTGGGGAGGCCATGAAATGGCCCCCCCAAGTGGGAGCAGGCTGAGCCTTGGTGGGGGGTGGGAGGAGGGGTGGGAGAAGGGCCCCAGAGGGTTGGGGGGCATTTTGCATGCAAAATGCCACCCCTGGCAACACAAGCCTCCCCCAGCTGTCAGTGGTAGAGATTAGAGCACCTACTTGGGGAGGCCATGAAATGGCCCCCCCAAGTGGGAGCAGGCTGAGCCTTGGTGGGGGGTGGGAGGAGGGGTGGGAGAAGGGCCCCTGAGGGCTGGGGGGCATTTTGCATGCAAAATGCCACCCCTGGCAAAGGAAGCCTGCCTCTTCATTTTTTCCCCATAGGAAATAATGAAGAGAGATCAGCAGCAGCATGCTAACAATATGCTGCTCCTTTGCTTTCTTATGGGGAGGATGGGGGGACCTGCTTTGGGGGGCCATAACATGGCCCCCCAAAGTCCAATCTGTCTGAAACTTGGGTAGTTGTTAGAGAAGGGTTAGAGGAAGGTCCCCACCAATTTTGGGCTTATTTGGTGGGAAAATGCCTCCTCCAGGCGTCCTGAAAGACGGAGGCATTTTCCCAGCAAAAAAACCCGAAAGAATCCCGAAAGAATGCCGAAATAATGCCGAATCCCGAATCCCGAAAGAGATTCTTGTTTCGGCTTTCGGCTAATGCCGGTAGAGAATCTTGTTTCGGGTAATCCCGAAACAAGAAAGCCGAAAGTTTTTTCCTTGCACACCCCTAGTGGGAGGTTTTAAGAGTGTCGCTCCCCTGAGAAACTTACGCACATGTGGGTGAGATGATAATACTTGTCCGCCCACCTTGGGTATGACTGAGCTGATAGCTGCTACCTGTCTCTTGAGTGTAGCTGGCCTCAGTCCATTGTCTAGACCCTCTTGTAAGAAACCGAGGATATTCTTCAGAGCCAGTTTCATTGGATCCAACTTCTTACGCCTAAACCAGCGCGTGAAGGCCTTCCAAGTTGTGTTGTATATAGAATCATAGAATCATAGAGTTGGAAGGGGCCATACAGACCATCTAGTCCAACCCCCTGCCCAGTGCAGGATCAGCCTAAAGCATCTCTGACAAGTATTCATCCAGCCTCTTCCTGAAAACTGCCAGTGAGGGGGAGCTCACCACCTCCCTAGGCAGCTGATTCCACTTTTGAACTACTCTGATGGTGAAAAAGTTTTTCCTAATATCCAGTCGGTACCTTTGTGCATGTAGTTTTAGCCCATTGCTTCGCGTCCTAACCTCTGCTGCCAACTGGAACAGCTCCCTGCCCTCCTCCAAATGACAGCCTTTCAAATATTTAAAGAGAGCAATCATGTCCCCCCTCAACCTCCTCTTCTCCAAACTAAACATTCCCAAGGCCCTCAGCCTTTTTTCGTAGGGCTCAGTCTCCAGACCCCTGATCATCCTCGTCGCTCTCCTCTGCACCCTCTCGATTTTGTCCACATCCTTTTTGAAGTGAGGCCTCCAGAACTGCACACAATACTCCAGGTGTGGCCTGACCAAGGCAGTATAGAGAGGGGCTATGACCTCCTGCGATTTCGATGCTATGGCCCCTTTGATACAACTCAGGATTGAATTAGCCTTTTTTGCCACCACATCACACTGACTGCTCATATTCAGTTTACAGTCCACTCTTACCCCAAGATCCCTTTCACATATACTACTGCCCAGAAGTGTATCCCTCATCCAGTATTTGTGCTTCTCATTTTTGTGGCCCAGGTGTAATACTGTGCACTTGTCTTTGTTGAATTGCATCCTATTCACAGCTGCCCACTTCTCCAGAGTATTCAGGTCTTGTTGAATTTTAATTCTATCTTCTTGGGTGTTTGCTACCGCTCCCAATTTGGTATCATCAGCAAATTTAATGAGCAGCCCTTCCACTCCTTCATCCAGATCATTGATAAAAATATTGAAAAGTACCGGGCCCAAAACCGAGCCCTGCGGCACCCCACTGGACACCTCCCTCCAATCTGATGAAACGCCGTTGACCACCACTCTTTGAGTGCGGTCCTCCAACCAGTTCCCTATCCACCGAAATGTCCTATAGTCTACTTCACAGTCTTCCAGTTTGCCCATCAGAATGTCATGGGGGACCTTATCAAAAGCTTTTCTGAAATCCAGATAAATCACGTCAACAGAGTTCCTCCGATCCAGTAAGCTGGTCACTCGATCAAAGAAGGAAACCAGGTTGGTCTGGCAGGATCTGTTAGGAACAAAACCATGCTGACTTCCCCGGATCACTGAGCGGTCCTTCAGATGCTTACAGATTGATCCCTTTAAAATCTGTTCTAATATCTTCCCAGCAACAGAAGTCAGACTGACCGGCCTGTAGTTTCCCGGGTCATCCTTCCTCCCTTTCTTAAAGATTGGGATAACATTCGCTCTTCTCCAATCTTGTGGCACATCCCCAGTCCTCCAGGAGGCCTTGAAGATGATGGACAGGGGTTCTGCAAGTTCTCTGGAAAGTTCTTTCAGCATTCTTGGGTGCACCCCATCCGGCCCAGGGGATTTGTATTCATCCAGTGCAGCCAGATGCCTCTCCACTACCTCTCTGTCAATGTCAATATGGGTTACTCTGTCAATATACATACAGTCGATGCCTTATGTGCCACCAAGATGGTCTGGAATATCTGGGGGGAGTAACCCATCACTGTTAGGTGTCCCTGTTCAATTTCCACCCTGTTAGAGACATCCACTCTGGACGGGGTGCCAAATTGGACCCTGTTGTAGAATGTCTGGCTGTAGCGGGAGGCGCATTGGAGGTATGCTGGACAGAAGTCGAATGGAAGAGAACCAGGGTCTCCTTGGCCACCATGGAGCTATCAGTATCACCCTTGCTCTCTGTTCTCTTATTCTCCTCAGAAGCTTGGGCAGAGTCAGCAGCGGAGGGAAGGCGTATAGTAGACCCCGTGGCCACGGTGAAGTCAGTGCGTCTATGCCCTCCGCCTCTGGACGGTAATACCTGGAGAAGAATCTTGGTACCTGGCGATTCAGGTGTGTGGCAAATAGGTCTACATTCGAGGTACCGAAGTGTGTTGTGATAAGTTGAAAACCTCTCTGTTGAGAGACCACTCCCCTGGATGAAGGTGCTCTCGACTCAGCCAGTCGGCCTGCACGTTCAGGACACCTCTGACGTGCTCCGCTCTGATCGATAAAAGATAATCCTCCGCCCAGTTCAGGATCCTGGACGCTTCTTTCTGGAGTCTGGACAATCTCGTCCCTCCCTGTCAGTTGATGTACGCCTTCGCGGCTATGTTGTCCGTCCGGATGAGGATGTGTGAAAGAAGGACCTGGTTGTTGAATGCTATGAGGGCCAAATAGATGGCTCTCATTTCCAGGTCATTGATCGGTAATGTCTGCTCAGCCGAGGACCATGTTCCTTGGATCGGTAGGCCCTCGAGGGTCGCTCCCCAACCATGGAGACTCGCGTCTGTGAAGAGCTGTTTGTAAGTCGGGGTGAGAAAACTCTTGCCTTGGCTCAAGTTGGATTCCCTTGTCCACCATCTCAGGTTTTCTTTGACTTGTCTGGGAAGCTGCATCTTCAAGATCTTTCGTTGTGCGATCTGTCCCTGGAAGGGTGTCAAAAAGGATGGAAGAGACCGGCTGTGAAGAGGACCCCATTGAATGGCTTCCACGTCTGCCACGAGAAGTCCTTGGAGTCTTGACAGTTGCATCAGGGGGGATGATGCCTGTTGGATAACAGTCCGTGTCAGCTGAATGGTCTTGGCAATCTTCTCCTTGGGTAAGAAGAATCGTCCCACCTGTGTGTCTATGATCAGTCCCAAGTGTTCCAAGCTCTGTGTTGGTTGCAGAGAACACTTGGACGTGTTTATCAGGAAACCGTACTCCCTCAGACACTGTAGGATGTGATTGGTGTCTTGGATGGAAGACTCTTTGGAGCTGTGGCCAGACCGAAGGGTAGAGCTCTGAATTGTAGGTGTAAATCTCCTACGCAGAACCTCAAGAATCTTCTGTGTGCTTGAGCTACCGGAACATGGAGGTATGCCTCAGTGAGATCTATGGATGTTAAGAACTCTCCCTCCTGCAGTGCCTCTGCAATGGAACGAAGTGTCTCCATGCGGAAATGGTGAAGCCTTATAAACCGGTTAACGTATTTTAAATCCAGGATGGCTCTCCAATCCCCATTCCTCTTCGGCACCTTGAAGAAGATGGAATATACGCCTCTCCGTTCCTCGGCAGTGGGGACTGGTTCGACCGCCTGTATCTCCAATAGGTGACGTATGGCCCTGTGAGTAATGTCTCGTCTGATTGGGGTTTTCTTCAGTGGGGATATTAGGAAACGCTCTGGTGGTGTTGAATGAAATTCTATTAAGTAGCCAGAGGAAACTACTTCTCTTGCCCAGGCGTCTGTTTCGGGCGTCATCCAAGTTTGACGAAAGAGAAAAAGTCTTCCCCCCACCAGAGCCTCCCACGAGTCAGGGCTTCTGACTTTTGTTGTCCAACTCGTGCCTGTTGTTGCGGTTGAACTGTTGTCTTTGAGATCTGCTTTGGAAGGTTCCCTTGCGTGCTTGGGGCCTTTGCAAGTTCCAGTTGCGTTTGGTGTCTGGTCTGCTTCTAGGCAAGGTATGTTGAGACCTGAAGGGCTGCTGGCCGAATGGATGCCTCTCAGATCTTTTCAACGACCTTGGAAGAACCCTCTTCTTATCTCTGGTCTCCACGAGGATTTTGTCCAACTGTTCTCCGAAGATGTATTGTCCGTTGTCTGTTCTCCGAAGAGTTTACCGCCCGTGAAGGGATATGCCATCAGTATAGTCTTGGCTTGTATATCTGCTTGCCATGCGCGGAGCCAGAAGAGATGCCTCACTGATGTAGTTGTAGCCATAGCTCTTGACACGAAGGTCATTGCGTCCAAAGTGGCGTCTGCCCTGAACAAGTTAGCCTTCAGGATTCTGTTGGACCCCTCAAGGAGCCTTTTGCTGTTATTTGGAAGGAGCTCTATCAGTCTTCGGATCCACACCACCGAGGCCCTGGAAACATTTGATGCTATGGCTGAGGCCCTGACTGCCATAGCCATGACTTCATGTGCTCTCTTAAGAGCCCCATCTCCTTTCTTGTCCAGGGCGTCTTTTATTGATCCTTGTCCATCTTCCGAAAGTAGGCCTTGCGACTGAAGTGCCGTCACGGGGGCATCCACCACCGGTACCTGTAGTAACTCAGATGCAAAATCAGGTAAGGCATACAACTTTCTTGTGGAATTTGAAAATTGTTTGGGGGCTGCTGGTTTTGCCCATTCTGCCCTCAACTGTCTCTCAAAGAACTCGGGGAAGGGGAAGACTCTAGCTTTTTCTTCCGATCTAGGAAAAAATTCCCTGTTACCCTTTGGTCTAATATTGTGACCCTGCGCCTCCTACTCCTCCCCTTTTGGGATTTCCCTAAGGTCAAGGGCTGCCAAGGTCTTAAGACAGGAGGTATTGATAGTCCTCAGCTGGGAACAAACTATAGGACTGTTCTACTTTGGAAGTCTCTTCCTCCTCCTCTTCCTCAGAGAGGAAGCCCCCAATGTCAGAGTTCTCACTGATGGATGAGCTATCTTCCAGCCAGTCGGTAGATCTAACTACTTGCTTGCCTATGGCCTTTCTGGCCGCCTTTGTGGGCCAGGTGTTGCCTGTTTCCTGACTAGTGCTGGCACACATTGCCCCCCTGGAGCTCTGTTCGCTACTGTAGCGTTGAAACTCAGATTGGCATAGTGACAGTAATTCTTTTCTCAAGGACATACTAATCGCCTCCAAGATTGCTGGAGGAACAGAACTGACGTTGTTGGGGGTACTCACGGAGGTTTCTCGGTCCACGCGGCTGGAGATCTGTTCTTCTGGAAAGCATGCAGGCCGAATTTCTCCCGCCGGGAGATTGGCAAGCACGGAGATGTCGTCTTCTGGCGGGAAAACTTCTGCCGCAGCCGAGCTTCCCGCTGAAAAAGAGCTCCGCCGCGCCACAGCGCCCTCAGCCAGCTGGATGGGGCGTGCGGCCTTCCCCTGCTCCTTCTTTGTCATCCGGAGCCATTTGGGGGGTCTGGCCTCCAAAGTGGAGCGTTCCTCGCAGGGAACGTGTGCAGGCCATGGTGGCATGCCAGTGCCGGCTGCACTTGGCCCTGTCGATGGCAAGACAGTCTCCTGTGTCTTGCTTGATGGTCTTTCCAGGAAACTGTCTTCAGAGTCTGAAGACTCCCTGGCTGCCATCCTCTTCAGTTCTCCCTCACAGATGAAAGGAGAAAAAGGAAAAGAATACAGAAAGAAAGGAGAATCGGAAGCAATCAATAGCAATTAGTAGTAAAGGGGAAAAGAAGGAAAAAAGGAAAGTGAAAGTAATGAGATGAATGATAGCAGAGCTATCCAAAGTTAGAACTGCTCTCCCCGGAGACAGGAAAGAATTGAGGAGAGAGAGGGTGGTCCCACCTACCAGAGGAAGAGGAAGAAAATTCTACTTCCTGCCTCCCCGATAGGATGGTGGGAAACACCCAAGATGTCCTCTGCCTCAGAGGGAGAACACAAGTTTTCCTAAGGTGCCTGCAAAACATTATTTGTTTAAAATAACTTTGGCATTAGCATCTTCAATTATGTGACTTCTAACAATAAATCAAAAACACTAGCCAAGAAGGTATTTGAAGCAAAACAAGTTTATAATTAAAAAAAATCAAAATTAGAAAACTTGCCAAAGAATCAGTAGACCAGAGTGATCACTTAGCCATATGACCACAAGGTGAAAGATGAACTCAGTCATCACAGAGATGTAGCAGAGAGGCTGGAATTAATGAAAATCATCCAATAATTCTAAAAGAAATCAAGAAATGATGTTGATGAACTACTGTGCTGAGTATGCAATCTTTCTGACCACTATACCAGAAGAATAAAATGAAGGTAATGCAACACCAGTATGATAGAGGCCCCAATGGTAAGCAGAAAAATTACAGTCCAGCCCTGATTTAAACATTTTGTATTGTTAAAAACAGAAAGTTGAGAAACGTGAAAAAATGATATTGCCTTAAAGCAACTGAGGCTCTGTCACAGCAGGCAAGGGCCAGGGAAGTTTTCTGTAGGCTGCCACCACTCTGGTACAGATTTCCTCAGATTGACCCAGAGCACCCAACTGACCCCTTTTGTTTACTGTTTCCCTGTAGGTTTTATTAATTATGTGACCGACTGAGGTGTGAGGACCCAGGCAAATAATAAACAACTTTATTTAACAGGTTTAATAATAACTGGTGTTCAAAACTTTGTAAAATAAAGAAAATAGTAAAGGTTAATGAACAAACAAAATAAAGCACCCTAACCGTCTAACTAGACTGTTCCTAGCAGTCTCCTGGTGACTGACTCAACTGTCTCATCCCTTCTGGATGAGAGATCCCTCCGTCTGCAGCAGCCTCTCCTCAGCTCTGCTCCCTAGGAGAGAACCCATTACCACTGTGGTGAGGCCTTTTATCCCTTCTCTCAGACACCATCCCTCTACTTCTCTATTGGTGCAATTCCCCCACCCCCCAAATCCCCTCTTAACAAATCAGAGTCCAAAGAGTACCTGGGAAATGTAGACCCTGTAGTCACTTTAGTACAGACTTCCTCAGAGCCACTATTTATTTTTATTTTATTAATGCGATTTTTAGCCTGCCCTCCCTGGGCACTCAGGGTGGGGTACAATAAAATGCTCAATGAGCATTTAAAATATATATACATATTGCAGAAAACATAAATACATAAAACAATGTATCAGATGGCGGCCCCCTCCAGTTTCCCCATTCTGAACATAAACATAATCTAGTTATTTAATTAACAAACAGATAGCCTAGTCACTTAAAAGAAACTCACAGGTTCAACTAGGGTTGCCAGCTCCAGGTTGCTGGAGACTAGGGGTGTGTGGTTTGGAGAAGGGAGGGGCCTCAGCTGGGTATAATGCCAGAGTCCACTCTCCAAAGCAGCCTGTTTCTCCAGGGGAACTGATCTCTATGGCCCGGAGATCAGTTGTAATTCTAGGACATCTCCAACCACCATCTAGAGGCTGGCAACCCTAGGTTCAACTCAGATATTCAGTTAGGGTTGCCAGGAACCCCTCACCTACTGTCGGCAGGGTGGTGTCCCTGGCACTTACCTTGTGCACTGCACTTCCAGAAGTGATGTTACCACGCTGCCCGCACAAGCGCTCCCGCACTCCGCATGGGGCCAATCCAGCCCGTTTGGAGCCCAAATCAGCCCCAAAGAATGGGAATGCTCCTGCAGGTGGCATGATGATGTCACTTCTGGATGTTGCCTTGCCAGTTGGGAGCACACGCACGGCATGTGCCCCTGAGGTGCTTGCTGGTGGTGGGCAACCTCTGGGAGTTTGCCCCCTTCCACCGATCACTGGGCAATCAGCAGACAAGGGGGCAAATCCCTGGGAACCTTATATTCAGCGGCTGTCAAGCAAACAATATAAAGAGCACCCCATAATCTGGCCTGCAGCCCAGCTAGGAACACATGGAGGTGCTATTTAATGAACATGCCCCAAATCCCAGAAAAGTAAGGGGATTCCTTCAGCCTGTACTGGTTCATAAAAGCTCCATGTGATTCTAGAGACAACCAGATTCAATTGCTTGGACAGCAGTTAAGAGGAGAAATTTCTGAATTGTTAATTACAATTACAAACAGAAAACTGTGAGCCTGATTCTAGTAGCAGGTCTCCTTCATGCAAAGCAGAACAATAACTGATACTAGATCATTTCACTCACACATGGGCTTTCTCTGTGGTGGCCCCCCTACCCTATGGAACGGCCTGCCTGAGGAGGTCAGGAGAGCCCCCACTCTCCTGGCTTTCCGCAAACAATGCAAAACTGAATTATTCAAAAAGGCCTTTTTTCTCAGTTAAGAGAGTGGTATTGTAGGAAAGGAATCCCAGATGTTTTGCTAATGAGTTAGAAACGATAGATTTCACTATTATGTTGCCTTACATATTATCTGTTGCTTTAAATATGTACTCCTATATCCTACCTGTGCTTTATGTTGTTCAATGTAAGTCCTAGAATTGATTATGTTCTGTTCAGCAATTCCTCAACCCCACACTGGATCCTTGCTAATACTATATCTTTGTAAACTTATATTCTTTTACCCCATGACATTGTTTATGGAAATGTTCTTGAAACTGTATTCATTTACCCTATGACACTGTTTATGGAAATGTTCTTGACACTGTATGGAAATGCCTGCCCTTGTCCTTACCACTAATTGTACTAATCTCACACGATGTAATCCGCCTTGAGTCTCAGTGAAAAAGGCAGAATATAAATAACATAAATAAATGAATGAATTTCACTCAATCAGTTCCATTAGAACAGCAAAGCACTGTGTAATTAACTGAGCCATCCTAATCAGAACATCCTTCAAAATGCATTGGAGCCAGTGGGCTTAGAAAGGTGTAACTCTGCTAAGGATGGCACTGCTATTTCTCTACTTTCCATTTTCAGACAGCTTAGTAATATATTGAAACATTGCATAATTTTAGCTGTCAGCTACTACTGATGTACAACACAGTTAATGATATTATCAGTTACAAGAGAACGAGTCTTTATGTATTAAACTCAGGTCTTCCCATGAACTCAAGTCTTCCGAGCCTCAAACACTCTAACCACTGGCTCACTACGTGTGTGAATATAATGTTACATGTCTTTTGTGCTGCAATGGGAGATTGATGACTCATATTTAGGATGTGATCACATACAGTCACTACATTTGGGTAGTAAGCAATGAAAAGGCAGATCAAATGAGAAACAATCCATGTTTGCCAATGACTCTTATTTAATAACGGGCTCTAGATTAGCTCCTGCCTCTCAAGAGAGAAATCACGTCAACATGAATAGCTTGCTGGAATCATCAGATGAGTGAGCTGCAGTTGCCAATATGGAATACTAGGTCCATAGTTCAGAGCCATTATGCAGAAAATGGTGGTGGAGAGTGCTTCAAATCATAGCTGACTTATGGCAACCCCTACTGGAATTTTCAAGGGAAGAGACTAACAGAGGTGGTTTGCTATTGCCCGCCTTTACATAGTGTCCGTGGTCTTCCTTGGAGGTTTTCTGTCTAATTACTAACCAAACCCAACCCTGCTTTGCTTCTGAGATCTGACAAGATCAGGCTTGCTTGGACTATCCAGATCAGGACATACAGAATGTACCCCCATATAAATCTAATCCTGAAGATATCCAAAAGAGGATCAAATTAACCCCAAGATGTGGGTGGAGGGAGATGTATTTCAGTCCCCCTTCCCTCACATCTTGGGGTTCAGTCTATACTACATGCATGCCTCAACTCTAATGAGACTGATTGTCCTGTAGGGCTTCTGCACACAGGGGCTGTTTGGGGCTGTTTGATCTCACATAGGATTTGTAAAGAACATGTTTTTTTATGTGTGGGGTTTTAAACACTCAGTAGGCATGATATTAATCAATTAGTAACATGCATCAGATATAATAAATGATCTTACACACTATTTTTTGGGATATGGAGACCAATATTAGTGGTTGTTCATGGTACAGAATGCCATACTTATCACTGGAAGACAGATTGTTTTGGTTGTTTTCCTAGCAGGACCTAGAAGAATGCTTCTGTCCTTCAGAAACACTGTGTCACCAAAGTACAATACTTCCAAATTTGCTAGATTTGCAGAGAAGGCCTTGTAACAAGTGGCTCACAGACATACACAGACATAACAGTCATCAGTTTACTGCACTGGGAATAGAGTTTATAGCCTCAGCAGCACCACAAGCTGTTGACCACCCAGCCAGCAGACAGAAGTGGAAAAGAGGACATTAGTGAATATTTAACAAGAGGCTCACTTAAATCTTCATAAAAACCAGACTTGTCTAAGATCTCACTGTATCTAAATGGTATCTGCATTCTAAGAGGTTGTCTATACTGCAAATTTAACTAGGTTTAAGTAAACTTGAACCAGGTTCATTTATTATGACTCCCAACTGAAAGGGCTTTGGGGACTGTAATACAATGCAAGTTAAAGAATTCTCAGCACCATCACAAACTGTAATTCCCAGGAAGAGGTCATGAAAGTGAAAACTATTTTCACTCAGTAATACAGATGTTTATGAATTGCAATACGGTCCAAGCGACCAAGCACATTCAGTTCAAATGGTTGTAACTTTCATTGAACCTTCTTGTTCAAGGAAGGAAGGTGGATATACAAAGGTCCATTTTAAAGGATAAATAATAGTTTCAGTTGATCCAATGTTTTGGGAACTCTGCTGGTCCCACAGAACGCTGAACAGAACACAAAGCACATGAGGCAACACCTTTAACTGGGTGGTTTCACTTGTGTCCCATGTACCCCATGCTGAAAGGTGCTGGAAGACAGACCACATTCTTCATCTCACTTACAAAAACCTTCACTGAGAAAATCCTGACTTGTTAGTCTCAGTAGTCTTCAGCAAAACCAAAAGAGAACTGCTTTGTTTTGATGCCAGCAGGGGTCTCTCATTCTTCTGAGAGAACAAGCAGCTACAAATAACCATCACTCATCTATGAAGTTCTAGTGACAGATACTGGTATTTTAAAGCTTGTTAATAAATACATTGTCAGTTCCAAAAATAATTACATTTTTAAAAATTTCTCTTCAAATGGATAGAATTGATCTTTGAAAAGTTTTTTTTCCTCTCAAAAACTGAAATTTCAGTAACATTTGAGATGAAACATTCCATTATGGCATTTTAAAAAAATGTGTAAATGTTTTCTTTTGCTTGGACATCGCAAAGACATTTTGTTTTGACTTGCTGAAACAAAATGTTTTGACTCAACTCTCATTGGCTTAGAACAACCATAAAGACGACATTTTTGGAACATGTTAAGCTAATAACTATTTCAAGACGCCATTAGAGGATTCACTCAGCACATCATCAAAGTCTTCAGATGGAGAGCTGAAATTTCAATCCAAGCTATAGACCTTGAGCTACTCTCCCACTACCACACTGCAGATAATAGCAACCGGTTTGCTTCAATCCCACAGTTACTTGATTTTTTTTTTGGCTTCTTGGCTACTTGGCTTCCATGATGAAAAAGTAACAATTTACTGCAGCCAGCCTCCTTCAAAGAAATGGCTAAGATAATTCATGACATACAATCATGACATAATTGCATCTGTTGCAAAACCTAAAGGGCAATCCAGCCAAAATGAAAACACTCTGAAGCCTCATTGATTTAAATGCAAGAGTTAAATATGACTCAAATCTCTTCCAGTGAAATCAGTGGGACTGAATATGCTTGCTCTGTTGGGATCAGTCTCGTATAGAGAAGGGCACGAACCAGAAAAATGGTGGTTCCTAGCAGTTCGTGGTTCATTGCATTTCATGAATCATGAACTAGCATGAAATTGCCCCGTGAACTGGTTTGTTTGGTTCGTGTAAACGTCACTTCCAGGGCAGCAAAAGGTCTGCAGAAAGCCCCTCTCCCTCCCCCCATTGCCTAGGAAACTGATTGATCAGCACCAGGCTGTCTGCAGAGACAAACTGTAAAAAAAACCCAAACTGCTCTAAAATCATAGCAGTTTGTCCTGGTTCATCAGAAAATGAGCTCCGACGAACCACTGGTTCACAAACAAAAAAAAACAGCCTGTTTCATGATGAACTTTGGTTCATATTTCAGTTCATGCCCATCTCTAGTCTTATAATGTAGACCCAGACTTGCTGAGTGAAGCAGCGAAAAGCCTCATCGATGAATCCACCCCTTGTGAGGTTTTTTAAAACTAAAAATGAGATTCCATCTGAACCAAAAAGAGACATGCAGTCAGATGGCCACTCAACCACACTTACAGTAACTTCTAAGCAGAATTACTCCAGTGTAAACCCACTGATTACAATGAACTTAGAACAGTGTAACTGTTAGGATTTCACTGTTTGCATCAAAGACTGATACTAGTGATTTGGTTTGGACCATCTGTCAAGCCATGACAGTTTATCAAATGTAAGATCTACAATGACCAGGAAATTCTAACTGTAAATTGACTTATTCCAGCTTCAGTACCTAAAAGTCAAATGTAGTGCCTATTTCAAGGGTTTTTGTTTGTTTTAGAATATCATTTCAGAAATCAATTTTCTCATTTTTAATGATTCAGGTAAAAACTTATTTCTGCTAAACATAGGGGACAGAAATGTAAGAATGTGCTTGACTATTAAAAACCAAGGATACTTTAATCCAGTGCTCAAGTTCATCTTTACATTCATTGTTAGTGTAGCCTGCAAAGAAGTGGCATTAGCCATTAACAAATGCAGGGCTTTTTTTTCAGCCGGATCTCCCTGGATCTGAGAACCGGCATCTCTGAAAAAAGATCATGTGACTGGTGGCCTTGCCCCCCCCCGCCCCAAAAGACCCGTGGGCCATCTCCCCAGGTGGAGCTCCTCCCAGGCTGCCTGCTTTCCCGGCCTCTTCCCCGGCCTTTCCCTCCCTCCCTCTTTCTTTCCATCTTTCCTTCCTTCTTTCTTTCCCTCCTTCTCTTTCTCTTTCCATGTCTTTTTTTCTTCCCTTTCTTTACCTTCCTTCCTGAGGCACTGTTGCTGCCTGGCTGGCTGAGAGGCTGGCCAGGAGGAAGAAAGAAAGAAAGCAGCCCTCCTGTTGCTCTTCCCGCTGCCACCGCACCAAGCAAGGGGCGAGAGAAAGAAAGAGCTGCGTGCCTGGCTGGAGGTGGTGGTGAAGAAGCAGCTCAGCAGGTCACTCCCCCTTCAGCTGCCCCACAGAGAAAGGGCTCCCATCCTGCCCACCAACTTCATGGTGGTGTTGGTGGAGGTGCCCACCGAGGGGGAGAAGGAGGAGCACCCGGGGGGACAACCACCACTGCCACCTCCGGTGGAGCCAGGCGAAGATCCCAGAAGTGGGAGCCACAGTAGGTGAGGCGGCAGTGCGTGGAGCAAGGCAGAGGCAAAGCTAAGTCTCAGGGCTTCTTCGCTACCTGCCCAGGGCAGGTGAGGTAGCCACCTGGGCCAGCCCTTGTTGGGGTTAATGGGGCAGGCAGCCACTTCCCTCATCCTCCCCACCCCAGTCTTTGGGAGCGAAGGAGCCTCTTGGAAGGCTCCCCCGCGGAGGCCAGTAGCAAGCCACAGCGCTGCAGCTTGTGGCTGGCTCTTGTTTGTCTGGCTAGCCGGTCCCACAGGGGAAACAGGGGGTTGTTCTATGAGCCCCCCTCTTCCAAAAAGATCTATGAGCCCCCCTCTTCCCGGTAGAGGGCGTTGTCCTATGAACCTCCCTCTTGGGGTGGGGGGTCTTTAGGAGAGAGGATGTAAGAGAAGAAATGGGTCACAAATTAGACATTAAAAGTGAAAACACTCAGAAACCTGGAATTAAAAAGGATGAAATGTTTCAGCAGAGATCGGTTCATGAGCTGGGGTCAACCTCTCTAAGTGTGGAGCTTCATTGGTCAAGTGGAGTCTGTGTTCAGCCAATGGTGAAATGGGAAGGAGATGCTTATAAGGGATCTTCACTTCCCAACATTTTTTATTTTTTTGCATTCTGCTGACTCTTCCATGCAGTCTTTTTAAATAGCATGACTTAAATGGTCAAGAGACTAACAATATGTCATGTTAAATTGCTTCTGTTTTGTTTTGGCTGCGTATCAGCTTTCTGCTTGTTTTCAAATTTATACAGTCCATACACTGTTGTGTTATTGAATGTCCTAGCTGTAGATGTAGATGACTTACAATGTAATCTGCCTTGAGTCTCAGTGAGAAAAGCAGACCATAAATAACATAAATAAAGAAATAGGGCTGTGATCCAGGAGGTCCCTGGTTTAAATCTCACTTCAGCAAGGAGTTCACAAGGTGACCTTAGGTACCATCCATCTGCAATATGAGAACAACACTGGCCTACCTTACAGGGCCATTGTAAGGCTTACCAGTAATATTTGCAATGCTTTCTGAACAATGAAATTGCTATAGAAATGCAAAGTATTATTATTTGACTTAGAAAAAGTGCAATAATACAAAGCGCTGTAGCTTTGTCTTTATTTATTCCCTTCTATCCCACCCCATCCTTCTATCCCACCCCATCCTAAAAGCAGGGTAGCTTGCAATACTTTAATTATCACTCTAGTTTATGTACCAGCAAAACTGCAGCATTGGAAAAGCAATCATAAGCAAAACCTACTTAGCTTCCACAGAGCCGGATCGAGGGGGGCAGGGGGGGTAGCCTGCCCCCGGCACTGCCAAAGAGGGGGCACCGGGCGCAGCTGCCAGCTGCCCGGGAGGCTGAGCGCAGGGTTGGGAGACTCTCGCCAGTCCCGCCGATGTGGTGGCTGGCTGGCTTGCCGTGCGCGCAGGACCTCTCAGCCCTGTGCTCAGCCACCAGCGCGGCAAGCCAGCTGCCCCAACGCATGCCCTCACCGCCACCAGCTCCGCGGCTCACCGTGCACTGGGGCAGCCGGCTTGCCACGTGGGCGGCACAGGGCAGTAGGGCACACTAACTGGGCAGAGGGCCTCCTAGCCCTGCGCTCAGCTGGCCGCGCAGCAAGCTGGCCACCCCAGCAACTGGTGAGCCACGGAGCTGGTGGCAGCGAGAGCGTGCCCTGGAGCAGCTGGCTTGCCACAAGGGTGGCTGAGCGCAGGGCTAGGAGGTCCTGCACAAGTGGCAAGCCAGCCAGCCGCCCCAGCGCACGCCCACGCCGCCGCCAGTTCCACGGCTCACCAGGCACTGGAGCTTGCCGCGCATGGCTCCCGCCCTGCGTGATGACGTCACAAAAGTGACATCATCACACAGCGCCAGGAGCGCGCGTGCAGCACCCGGGCAAGGTTTGCCCCGCGCGCCCACGCGCCTGGATCCGGCACTGAGCTTCCGAGATCTAAGATCAGGCTAGCCTGGCTATACTGCCCCAGTTAACTCTTATGTTAAAATAACTGTGAATAGATCTTTCATCTACACATTTCTCTAATCATTTTAAAAGTCCCTAATACCTTCTAGCAGTTGCCACTTCATGTGGTAGTGAACTCCACATATTACAGATGCATTCTTTAATATCCAGAGGAGTTAGCCGTGTTAGTCTGTAGTTGCAAAATAGTAGAGTCCAGTAGCACCTCTAAGACTAACTGTATTGAGGCATAAGCTTTTGAGAACCACATGCATAAGTGGGTGTCATCAAAATATTGATGGCACCCAATACCAATGCCTCAGACAATCTAATTCAAAAGTCTTTTAATCAAATGGATTCTGGTTTTGGAAAAGGTGTGACCAAACTTGCAATTTGCTGCTCACAAAGTAGATTTCTGGCTCACAACACTGCACTGCTTAGAGGAAACACTGTGGTGCCAGGTCAGGGGCAAGGTGAGCGGGCCCAAATCAAGGGAGTGCTCTGGGGGGTGGCTGTGCCCTGCGCAATGATCTCACTTCCAGGAAGCAAGGTGACTTCTGGGAAGCAAGGCACACTTGCATGCGCACATGTAATACTAGAGAGATCCACCACCTTTTTTCTCAGAAAAAAGTCCTGAACAGATGACTCCTTCCGTGTTGTGCTGAGCTACCAAACAAGATGTCAAATTCCCAGTTTAGTTTCTTGATCTGGTTGGCTGGAACAAAAGTAAACTCTGTGCATACAGAGACTCAAGTAAAAACATTGTAACATGACTGATTCATTTGTTCACAGAGATGGCAAAGAGAACCTAAAATTTTTCTGTCTTCTGTAACAGCTAACTCAACTTAATGTAATGTGGCACACATAAACAAAACTGATTGTAAAGCAGACAGTGTCTTAATGTGGGAAAACTAGTTTCTTTTCTTTTCCCTGTATACTTAAAGCTGTTTTGGCCTGGTAAAAACTACCACTTGTAAACACCATATCAGGCCTGTTCAGTAAATGATACCCTTCAATACTCCATTATAAACCAGAAACAGAACCAACCCACCAGAACGGAGCAATGACTGTTTCCTGAAAGAGGAGGTTAGGGCAGATTCCCCCCCCCCCCGCCCAAAGTCTTGGGACCATTTATTGAACACAACCAAGAACAACAAATCACAGAATTTTTACCACAATTCCCTGTTATTTTGGAGCGTAAACTTAAGAATCATAAGTGGCTGGGTCCCTGCAGAAGAATCTGAAAACATTTATAAAACTTTGATTCAGGTAGTACCTATCTTTATTGGTATATTACTTCATCTTCTAAGAAACTGATCTGGAACCAGAAATGCACCCTTGTGGATTTACCTTACAAGCAGCATTTTTATAATTGACATTAAAATTGTTTTAGCCTGGAGTAACTCTTCACACAATTGCAACTGCTTTATCCTTCCTAGGTTCAAGCTCATGTACAGTACTTTATCAATTACATTGTTTTCATAGCCCTCCCATTTTTCTGTGGGAATGGCAGTAGAAGTCCATTTGGCATGGGCTGGGTTGCCAGATAGTCTCTGTAAAAATAGTGGACACAGGGGAAGGGGGGGCAGTACTCATATGAGGAATGAGCTTTGTGCGTGTGCAAAGCATGCACATGCTCCTGGTCACAGCACAATGACATCACTTCTGGAAGTGATGTCATCATGCCACCCACAGCTACTGACACTGCTGGGTGGGGTCCCTGCTGAGCTTGGAGGGGAGGGGAGAGGAGGCAGGAGCAGGCCCTCTCACACACAATTTCCAAAGCCATGTCTAGAGAAGTCACCACAAAGGCTCAACAGTCTTTGGCATCCAGAGGCACACTTAGCAAATATGCACCTCCCAGGGTGACCAGGCCAGTCCCATGTTCTCAACCATTCCTCCTTCTCAAGGCTGTTGCGAGGAGGAAATGGAGACATGGAGATAGTGAGAGATGCTTTGCACTAGGAATGCCAGACCCCCAGCGGGGATGGGGGATTCCAAGCCCCCACCCCAGCCCCTGGCCCCGCCCCCACTTACCTGGCCAGCGGGGGGGGTCACACCTTCTGTGCGCGCTCCCCTGCAGTGCTGCATGCTCCGATGCACAGCCGCCGCCTGGATTGGGCCCATTTTGGCCCAGATCGGGGCTGCACAGTGGATCAAAACATGCCCGTTTTGGTTTACTATTTTTACAGTGGACCAAAACATGGCCCGTTTTGGCCCAAATTGGGCTTGGTTTGGGTCCATTTTGGCACAGATCGGGCTTGTTTGGGGCCGCTGCAGAGCACAGGAATGCTCCCGCACTCTGCAGCAGCACCAAAATGGGCCCCAAAAAAGCCCAATTTGGGCCAAAACAGGTGCATTTTGGGCCACTGTGGAGGGCAGGAGCACTCCTGCGCTCTGCAGCAGCAGCCCCAATCCGAGCCTCTGCAGATCGTGGGTGTGCTCCAGGGGCTGTGTGATGATGTCACTTCCCAGAAGTGATGTTATCACACTTGCGGGAGTGCGCGTGCACGCTTTGCATGCGCGCACCCCCCCACACACCACAGGTAAGTGCAAGGAGCCAGTCCCCTGCCAGGAGGTTGAGAGGGCCTAGCAACCCTACTTTGGGCTGGGGGCGGGGGAGCAGAGGAAAGCAGCAGCTAGGCTGCTTCTGATCCATGAGCATTTAAAAGGAGCAGAAAGTCTTGACTTGTAAGAAATCTAATTGGGATAGTGGGACATGAGGTGGTGGTGGTTCTTCAGGTCAACGCAATATAAATGCTTTTATAAAAAATAAAGTGAAACCCTAGAGCTCAGCTAAGGATGGGAAAGGAAGCCACTTTATCATTTTAAAGTCTCTAAGTGGTACAAGGATCATGTCCTTATTTCCCAAATGACAACTCCCAGAAGGCAACACCAGTAGAAGTTTACAAAGCGAAGCACCCAAGCCAAAAACATACACAGAAATAGCTGTTTTGAATCATTAGAAATTAAATTACCTTGATTATCTGGAAGGTGGCACAAATTCAAGATGCTAGCAAGGAAACCCCACCCCCAAATCCATTGATTTTTCTTCATGTTCTGATGCTTACCAGCCATGCAACATGAGCACATCTTTTCTCTTTACTATTTCCTGGAAATGGTATTTCTCCCTTCCAATCAAACTCTTGCAAGGGAGGAGCAAAAAGCACTCCCAGCCAATTCAAACTGCAGACAGCTGCAATTCTCCTTCCCCCTTCTTTTGGGAGGGAGATTTTTTCCCCCACCTTGTAAAGTCAAAAAGCCTCAGCTTGCTCAGGTACTGGTAGATTTCGAAGTCCTCTTCTGCACAGGGCTGCCTTGCAGTCCTGAGCCCCTTGCTTGCACCAGTTGTAATTGAGTTTGCTGAGCTGAGCTATGCTTTGCATGGCTGAGATATGCTTTGCAGAACGTTTATTCATTGCAGAGAACTGGTTGGATAGCAACTGCTCTAGGGCTTGTAAATTACTTTCTTGTACTTGATTAGGTCTGCAGCTGCTCTGGTCTTTGCAAACTGTCTGCTTTTCTTCTATGGTCTTGCCCCTCCTCTGTTCACTCAGGTCATTGCAAGGGAGGAGCCAGGTGTCCAGTATTTTTACTCAATATCACCCAAGCAATCCAAGAACATACCAGACTGTCTGGGTGAAAACAGGACACCTGGCAACCCTAGGCATGGGCGATTAAGTCATTAATTATATAAGTCATTAATTATTAATTAATTAAGTCATCAACACCAAAAAGTGTTCACATTAATTTCTCAATGGGGGATATTGCCCTGATACAGAGCAGACCCAGTTCCACAGCCCAACTGATCTTGTAGAGTTTTATATCTTTTCCATTCAGAAAAGTGCAGCATCAGAGGTTTGAATGTCATCTGACACTGAAGGAGGATCTTTCTCCACACACACACAAACATTCCTAATTGATTAAATCCATGAAAAAGGTGAATACAGCCTGCAAGCAACCAGTCATAGTGTGCCACAAATGCAGACCAAGTTTATGAAATCATGTATCTGTACCTGACCTGTAAGACAATTAAATGATGCAACTACTGATACAGTGCAGATGAACCCCAACACAGGAACCCCCCGGAAAATTACTATGCATTTATTCGTTAATATGGTCTCTCTCAAGGTTTGGAATCAAATATGTGGCAAATTAATGATGAGATTCCAAGGGCTCAGGCAGCACCTCAAGGACTCCCTGAAGCACAAAACAGGAGCAGCCTATTGTATTGAATGATCTGCCTAAAAGCTATAGCATCAACTGTCCCTCCCTGTCCAAAACTATAGTGAGTATCTTAATAGCCTTAATGCATGGAAGGATCCATCAAACTTATCTTAAACCCATCAACATTCCTGAACCCAGCCATCCCACTCCTGGTCTGTTGTCACCTTGGGAACACCTGGCTACAGCCGTCATTCTAGACAGTCACTCATCGCCCCCTCCCCCCCTTGAGTTCGAATGCGGAAAACTTTCCTGCAAAGCCATTAAATCCAGATCTACTAATACCATTAAATCCTGATCTCAGAGCATCCTGATCTTAGCACTTCCATCCCTTTTCACTCTGCACCCAACTGAGTCCTCTGCTGCTTGTTACTTCAGATCCTCCAGGATTTCTTCCCTGTTCAGGACAGGCTCATGTATTTTCTTTTTCCCCTTTATTGCTCCATTTTGTATTGTGATCGGTGGTTGTAATGTAGGCATTAAGCTTCATCGTATTTGTGTGTGTGCCTGATTAATCTTTGGCAAGCCTTTCTTGCTATTCCCCTTTATTTTTCATAACAAAGATTTCAATTGTATTCTATTTTCTGCTGCTTATTTCTGGGATTCTCTCTCCTCTCACACAGAAGTTTACCCAGATTTGGGACTCCAGTATGCACTGGGCAGTGGTCCTTTTAATTAAGTTTGCTTGAGTACATGTTTATTTATACCTACCACACAAGGGGGACACACCAAATATCAAGGGGTGTACATTTGGATAACACTAACGGACCAGGTGACATACTGAGCCCTTGTGTGACCTTGCCACACTTCAGCAGGGGACTCTGGGTAGGCCTTGAGTGTGGTCTGGGTATGGGCCTGATAAGGGATTTTGAAAGGAGAAAATAAGTTGTGTTTGGGAACTGAGAAGAGCTGTTTCTTAGAGAAGGTGAGAGATGTCCATGAGGTAACTGGGCTTGCACTTGGATATTAAACCTGAGACAAGAAAACCTGGTTAACAAACCAAGGCTGAATCCACACACCCGCGGAGCGTCCCGGTGTTGCGCTAAATGTTCGCTAAACACCTGGAAGTGTAGCGTCTTTCTAGCGCGATTCTAGCAAAGTGTTTAGCGAACATTTAGCGCAACACCGGAATGCTCCGCGGGCGTGTGGATTCAGCCCAAGATGGCAGAAGCATGTTGCATTGTAGCAGAAGTATGACAGAGAAAGAACCAATCTGATCTGATGACAGAGAAGGAACCAAATCAATCAAAATAACAAGAAAGGCATTTGAGAGCATCCTTTAGTGAAAGAAATATGACCTGAGCATTATTTGTATCTAGGTAATGACGGTGTGTGTGAAGTAGGGTTGTCAGGTCCCCTTACCTTTCCAGTGGGAGGGGGACCCTCCACTTACCTTTAATGTCTTCCCAGCATGGCATGACGATGTCACTTCCAGGAATGACATCATCATGCATGTCCCGGAAGTAATCCCGGGGCTTCACACAGGGCCAGTTTGGGTTCCCAAATGGGCCAAATCGGGAGTGATGTCATTGCGTCTCAGAAGGCACGTTCCCATGCTTTCCACCCTGCTGGCCAGGTGAATATGGCAGGGAGAAGAGACTGGTAGCAGGGGTCCCTCACCCCCACAGGGGAATGACAACCCTGTGTGAAGGTGGAAGATAACTTTTATCAGGGTTGGATTCTGAATGAAGCTAAAGGGGATTCTCATTAACGTAGTAACAATGAACTGAAAAGCATGCTTTAAAAAAAACTTGGGAAAGCCATTCAGGAGTTGTTTACTGTTGCCCAAGAAGTTAAAATTAAATCAAAAAGAGTTTTTGGCTAAACATTAGGAAGAACATCCTAGCAGTTATAGTGGTTCCTCAATGGAACAGACTTCATCAGGAGGTGACGGGTTCTTCCTTGGAGGTTTTTAAGCAGAGGCTAGATGGCAACTTGACAGCAATGATTCTGTGATTCAATATGAATTTAATCAGATCAGGAGAGTGAGAACAGGAAGGGATGGTCCAGTGCTAGGCTCCAGTGGCCTGTTTTATATGCCCAGGATAATGCTGATGGCCACTTGGGGGTCATGAAGGAATTTTCCTCCAGACCAGACTGGTCGGGGATCCTGGAGGTTTTTTGCCCTCCTCTGTGCATAGAGCAGGGGTCATTGGGGGAGTGATGGGGGAGGTAGCTGTAAATCTCCTTCTTTGTGCAGGGAGATGGACTGGATGGCCTTTGAGATCCCTTCCAGCTCTATGTTTCTGTGCTTCTATGGGAAAGAAATGGATATATATTTCTCTGAAAAGTGCACTGCTTTCTTATGGAATCAATACTGTGTAGTAAATAATGCTGTGGTAGAGCATAGCCATTCAGAAGCAGCATTTATTTTCCTTTATTCAAAACCAAGCAGGCTTACAATTAGAATCCAGGGGACCGTCAGACAAGAAAGCTGTAATTTTAAAAACTAAATTGGAATTAACCTAGTAACACGAGCACATGGGAACATAATGGGAATAAGTATTAAAAGTCAATACACTGTGCGATAAAATAACATAACATAAATAATATAAATAAAATAAAAATAAACTGCTGACTTTTCTCTCAGCTCTAGTATCCTCTTGTGAAAGCTGAAGCTCTATTGTATAGTTTGTTGGGGAAGGAAGATAATCAAAAGGGAAATGGTCTGAACAATGGAAGTTAGGAATGAAGTCAAAATTGTCCTTTGCTATAAAGAATAAACTAAAATTTTGCATCTGCACAGGTGTGTTTTTAAGCCTATGTTGTCTAATAGGCATTCTCAGAGACTACTGTACTTTCACTCAAATGGGACTGCCTACTACCAAAAAACTTGCCCGGCTGTTAAGAGATTTGTTGGAAGCCAGGCTGCGGGTGCACCCACTTTCAGAGGTGAACTGAGCAGCTATTAGACCCTGGGCCTTCTTGATGGTGGTGTCTCTGTTATTGCGATGTTCCATTTTGCTTACAGGTCAGGAATAGGGTACTCATGTAGATTTCTGCTGTTAGGTTGGCACAGTAGAGACGAGTATATTCAAAACAACATCAATTTATTAACAAGGAGATACAGAAATGGGAGCAACTGGTTTCAGGACAAGGGAGCTCAAACAGTCTACATTTCTAACAGAACCCAGCAGGCACTCAGCACCAGATAAAACCAGTTTTGCCCAGGCTCACTGGGAGAGCGGTTGGCTGAATCCTACTATTGCACTCTTATGTAGTCTGTCCACTGAAATTGTAATGGTGTAACTCAGAACAGGATCGCACTTCTTAATCTCCTGATGTCTGTCTGTGTTGCAGATTATACATATATATATATTTATGAATCATACATGCGTATATGTAAATCAGTGTTTGTAAGCCATCTTGAGAGATATCATTGAACTGCAAAGTAGATACATCTTAAGTAATTAAAAAGCATCACATTGTTTTATTTTTGACATTATGGAATGCTGATTCACACCACTGAGCAAAATGTTTATAAGGCGCTATTTCCCTGATCAAAGTGAGCAGTATTTAGCACATCACTACCCACATGCATGTGTACATATATCCCCACACATATATAAAACTGGTTTCATTACCAAAATAAGTACATTTTTTCCAACAAATCTCAAAAGGGCATTCAGTGGAAGATAAGTATTTTTGAAGTACTGCTGCCTTTTCATTTATTACTACTAGCCCAATACTATCAATCGACAAAGATGTCTATTTAAAAAGAAAAAAGAGACACCTGCAAGATAGCCCAGTTTGTATTAGGGATATTTCATCTAGTTATCTGTGTCCACCATTATAGCTCCCCTTTTCAAATGTAACCCCCCCCCATATTTCCCAGCCACCTCTCCATTTCTGTGCATGCAGCTATTCTGTGTTAAATGCATTTTGTGAGGTGTTTTCTTCCTGAGAATACTACTTGAAGTACGTTTTCAGAAATGTTTGGTTAACAGGAATTTGTGTGATAAATGGAATTTCACAGTAGGATCTTATTTTAACCTGAATTCTTCAGATAACACATTCCTGAAATTATAGCCTTTCAAGTTTTTTTTCTCCCTTGAAGACAAAAACTTAATAAATATGCAAGTAAACAATAATTACCATCAACATGCTAAAATATCTGTTAGGGAAGTAAAAATCTACTAAGCTTCCCTTTAAAAAAATGTGTTTGTTTAAAAACAGATTTTTCCCCTCTCTAATTTTAAGCATGAATCAAAATGTTCTGTACTTTAATGGCAATTTCAGAGGACATCAGACACTTATGTAACCTTCGGTTGGATCTTTTCCTGCTACTATAGAGAGAAAATTTCAGATGCTTACTGTATAATAATAAAAAAGAATTGTATCAAGCATACCTACTAGTTAAATGAAAGTTATACTGAGCTTGTGGTATCCCACAAAGTATATTAAAAGAGGCATTGTTTTGCATGCATAGAAAAACTATAAGAAATCATATTCCTGAGCAAGACATTGATAGGCCAAGGAGTTTTTCTTGTATTTTATAAAGTATTAAGCACTTTGACGGCCGTGTATACATAATAATTAAATTTAATAAGGGGTGTGGTTGAAAGTATTCCGAAATGTCTTGTAGCAACTGGACATTTTTCTAGGTACACTGAATTTTTATCATAGCAAACAACCCTGATCACTTACATTTCAGAACACGATGTAGGCATTCTTGGATTAGGATTTCTACCATGGAATTTCTTTGCGGAGGTGACTGTGTGGTTAAATGCCTTGTTTCATTTGCAATGAGTGAATGAGCTGATTTCTGTCAGGACAGTGCAGATAATTGGAGAGCTGAATTTAAAAAGTGCTTTCAAAGAATTTCTGCTCTTAATGCCTCACATTTGCTAGAGCTCTTCCTACTGAGGCAAGGAAATGTAAACATAAAGAGTCACATTGTTTGTCCCTTTCCACACATTTTTAAAACAGCCAGGAAGGGGATGAAGATCTGCAGCAATTTATCTTCTGACATATGGAGAGAGCACAACTGTAATTCATCCACACATTGCACACTATTCCATATTTTAAGGAAAGGCACTCTAGGTCTTCCAATAGATTCTGAAGATACCCAGCTTAACAACTTGTTCCTGTTTTCAAACTTCCACCTGATTAGTGTCTCTCCACTCGGGCAACAATGCAAATATACTATATTTGAAAAACAGTAAAACATATAAAAGATGCCCTTTGCAAAAGAATGGGTGAAACTTTCCCAAAACTGACAATAGGCCCTTTTCTAGTATTATCAGACAAACATTTTAGATTCTTTCTAAGTGCATTTCTTTTGAGCTTGTAAGTTTAACTGTGTTTTTAGCATTCAGACACAAGACAAAATTTAAAATGCTGTATAACATTTCCAGGCATATTTCTTTAACTACAGAAAGCAGGGAGGGGGGTAGCAGATGTTATATATTTCCCAGGATTTTCAGCAATCTTTTCATTTTTAAAACAACAGCACACTACTATGCTACTTGTCAACTGAAAAAGACCCCACCATCCAACCAACCAACCAGCACCCTCTAGAGAGTAACTGCAGAGCTGGCATCAGCACAAAACATCTGGAGGCAGCTGAAGCATTTGAAATAGAAACATTCCTTACCTTGAATATGCAAGATCCAAGGAGAGGAGATCACTGGCTCACCACACGGAGATTGAGAAAGTGCTCTGATCAGCTGCCGGTAGCATGCAGTTAGCTTTTAAGTGCAGGTGGGAGGAGCTGTTGTTCCTAGTAGGTGGGCAGACAGCAAGGCAGGCAGTAGCCAAAAGCCACTAGCACAGGAGATTCTGTTCCTCAGGGAGGGGGAACAAGGAGAGTGCATGCCACTTTTTAAAAAATGATATCATAATTTATTTAGTTTTTATTGCACAGGATTCATGTTCTGTTTCCTCTACTGAAACAATGTACACTCAAAATGATGTTGCCCCAATTCTTCCAATTTAGGAGTACTGTCAGTAGGGCATTTAATATCTTTTTCGACATCCCAGAATATTCATAAGCAGGCTGTTGAGTCTTTATAAATAAATGGGCTTTCTCAGTCATATCTGGGGTCTTTGTGGTTTGGTGCTGCCTCTCAAAGGTCTCAATCTTCTCAAATTCTAGAGGGCCCTGCTGGGGAACAGCTGCATTTCAGAAGTATGCATTGGCCATTGGTTGTTAGAAAGGTTTAAATTGGATTTAAAAGAATGGGGATTTCAGCAAGAGAGGGCAGATGTTGAAAAAGAAATATGTACAAATAATGATCATATAATTATGAAAATTTATACATTATTGTTGAAATTTGATACGGAGGAAGAATCTGTCAAAGAATGTATGACAAAATGGGCAAAGAATTTTGGGTACAATATACAAATGGATCAATGGGTTAAGGGCCTCAAATTTGCTTTGTGTTCCACTCTCAAGGAGAATTTTTATACGACTAGCTTGATGCATGGGCTTCACTATGGTGTTTAACTACTTTAAGTCCAATTATAATACTTATGGGTATGTAACATTTTTTGGTTTGTGGGCGTGGGGGTTGAGTTGGTTTTGTAGTATAATAGCATAGTACCCGAGCTTCACAAAAGTATTTGAATAAAGCGAAGTGTGTTGATGCCAAAAACTGATGAAGTGAAATTCAAAATGTAACAGTTATTTAAGAGATTTTTAAAAGGAAAAGACTGTAGTGCAAGAAATAAAGTGAAAAATATGTACAACCATTTTTTTTCTACTGAAGGACTTCTTTGGAAGACCACATTGGTGGTTTCCCCACAGGTGCTAGGATCACCAGGCTGCTGGGTGAGCTCACTCTGGAGCAGGCCATGTAGAACTTCCCATGTGAGAAGCAATCCTCCCTCAAGTCAATTACTGCCACCTTCAGTGTCTTCCCCTGGGACTTGTTGATTGTCATAGCAAAGTAGGCCTTGAGGGGGAACTGCAGTCTCTTAAATTCAAAGGGGTTCTCTGATGGTATGCATGGTATGAACCTCAACCCCCCCCCCCTCCCCGAGCACTGCTGTTGAACAATGTGGCCTCAATGACGTTCCTGTGAAGGGCTTTCACTCACAGTCTGGTGCCATTGCAGAGTTTGGGTTGGTTGAGGTTCTGGAGCAACATCACTGGAGCCCCCACTTTGAGGAGAAGCTTGTGGTCTGGGAAGCCAGGAGGGTTGAGTGTGTTGAGGAACTCCACGGGGTAGTGGACCACGTCATCCATTTGCCCCACTGAGTCCCCAGATCTGTACTCCATTTCTGCCCCTTTGAGGGAGTTGTGTTTCATTAATGATGGCAGCCTTGTCATTCTTGGGGGTCAGAATGGCATGCTTGCACAGCCAGTCCATGGACTTCTCTGTTATAGTGACGATATCAGGGTATATTGTGGCTGTTAGATCTGCTAGGGTCATCACTACTGTGCCCAGATCTGCAGGTATGGTCACCTTTCCCTTGAACTCAGGATATTCTCTGTTCCCTATTTTTAGTAGGAGTTCAGAGAATTCCCTAGCAGATACCCCATCTCTCAAGTGGACCCTCATGTTCTTTCTTAGTAAGAGTTTCCTGATGAGGGGCCACAGATACAATAGCTTGACACACACAGTAACCTACTGGCAGAGTCTGCCAGAAGTCTCCAACTAGCATCCCGGTGACTCCCCCCATCACTCTCTTGTAGCCCCTGACAGCTTTGAGGGTTATGCTCAGTGCCTCAAAACACCCCTTCCTCCTTTTAGCAAGGTGTATCCTGCACGATATCTGCCAGGAGGCTTCTTGGGAGCAGTAAAAGGTGATGGCTGCAAGAGGTGTGAGGTGGAGTTGGACTGAGGGAGGGATGGTGTGGTGGGCACTTTGAAAGGTTCATGTGAGAGGTTCACATTGAAATGGTCCCTAGAAAGGTCATGCACCATCTCCCCATGAACATTTAAAAACTCAGTTGTCATACTGACTTTTATATAAAATCCCTATTCAGGAGTCTTGTACTGTCTTTCTTCAACTGTCTGCAGTTTCTTGACCCGATATTTACCTCAGAACAGAGAGTTCCACAACTAAACCATCAGAGGGGGGGGGGGGTGCAAGCATGCAGGCATCACAGTAGCGTGGCCAGGTCCAAGTTGGGAAATTCCTAGAGATTTTGGGGGTGGAGCCAAACCCTATCCAGTGGGGTTTGGGGAGGAGAGGGGCCTCAGAATGGTATAATACCATAGAGCCCACTCTCCAAAGCAGCCACTTTCTCCAGGGGAACTGATCTCTGTCACCTGGAGATCAGTTTTCTGGGAGATCTCCAGCCACCACCTGGAGGCTGGCAACCCTACACCACAGGGAGATTGGCAACCCTAGTGAACTTTTAGGAGAAGACTGTGAGATTTTTTTTACCTCAGGACACATTCAATGACTCCCTTAGCAACTGTTTAGACTGCTGGGCTGATTCACATATGCAAATGATCTTGAAATCTATCCCAATCAGGGAAGAATGGCTGAGTTGGCAGTTGGAGGGGGAAGGGGGAGAAGAAGCCTCCCAGCCATACAGGGAAGCTGTATCCCTATGGGAAAACACATTTTACCCCCTTTTACCCCCTTAGGGGGCAAATTTCTTAAAATCCCTTCTTAGTGAGCCTCTACATCACAAAAAGAACATTCTCCCAAAATTTCATGTTTCTAGGTCCAGGGGTTTGGTCTGGGCATTGAGTCAGTCAAGACACTTGTCTTTATATATATAGATGTATTGGTGGTATATGTCTCCAGATAAAATTGCAAACATGGCTAAAGGTGTCTCAAATAAATGTTGGAAATGTGAACAACGTGCAGTAACATTTTATCATCTTTAGTGGACTTGCAACAAAGTGAAAAAATGTTGGTTACAATTTCATATGTTAATACAGAGAATCTTAAAGGTTAATCTACAGTTTAAACCATAGTTTTATTTGTTGGGAATTATGGACAAAAATTGGGGAAAGCGTATGGTATTTTAATTCTATATATGGTAAGAGCAGCACAGTTTCTATATGCCCAAAAATGGAAGTGCGAGGATCTACCTTCATGGGAAGATTGGACAGGAAAGATGATGGACTTAGCTGAGATGGCCAAACTTACGGCGTTAATTAGAGACAAAACACTCTTTATATTCATGGCAGCTAGGAAAATAAGGGCAAATGTAGTAACCGGGAGAGTAAACACCTGATATAGATCGTTGTCTTAGCTGCTAGAAACCATTCGGTTTTAACGTTGTTCAATGTTTACATTTTAGGTAAAATTCATTTTATAGTAATTTTATTTATATGCATGTAATTATATTTGTATTCTTGTATTTTGTTTTTTAATGAATGGTTTTGGAATGTGAAGGCTTATGGCCATATACAATAAATTCGTGTACTTAGTACTTAGTATATTCATGGCAAATTGGAAACCCTTTATGGACTACCTGTGAGAGATGAAAGAAAAATGAATTAATGATTTATGGGTTTGATTTTTAAGAATAAGGATTTGGGATATTAAGAAGATGAGATACAGCAAAAAGTTATTAATTAGTCCCCAAGCTGAGTGACACTAAAGAGGAAGTATTGTAGGCAAAAAACTAATTGATTAACAATATGCTTATTATGCTTTTTACTGTTTTTTTTTTACTTCGTAGATTGATGTAGGCCACTGTTGGCTTTCTGTAGTTGTGTTTTTGTTATGTTTTACTTTCTATCTTTTGCTCTATCTTTGAACTTTTTCACAATACACATCGGCTGTTGGTCCAGATTCGATCCCATGCACCTGCAGTTAGTGGACCACGGACAACAGCCCATCACCTGACAACAGGTGATGGGAAAGACCCCTCAGAAAGAAGCCAGTACTGATCTGGGTGGATCAATGATCTGATCTAGTACAAGGCAACATCATATTTTAATGTAAATACTCAAAAACCTTAAGCTTCTTACTTAGTAGTTAATATGTATTAATTAATGAGTTGCTAGGCAAGGAAAGGCCAGAGTAGATGTTTCTCATGTTTATTAGAATCTGTCTTAAAAATTATGATTCTCAAACTATGGTGTAGTAATTATTTGAGATTAATTAATGCAGAATAAATGGCCAGCATCTTGTGGGAAGAAGCATTGTACAAGAGTAATGTGTTAAGATGGGCAGCCAACACCATGTCAGTCTGTCTGTAGCAGTAGAAAAGAGCAAGAGTCCAGCAGCACCTATAAAACTAACAAAATTTGTGGTAGGCTATGTGCTTTCATGAGTCACAGCTCACTTCTTCAGATACAGCTAGAATGTGAGTCCATCTGTCCTTATATCTTGTAGAGTGGAGTGATTTCAGATGATGAATGACAATAGTAGGTAAATGACCAATCACACCTGTGTGATTGGATAGGGTGGAGTATGCAGAGGAGTAGTGGGTGTGGATAAATCAGCATTGGTAATGAGACAGGAAGTCTATGTCTCGATTCAGTCCAGGTGGATGCATTGTCTTGAGTTTCGTTATCAGTTGCAATTCAGCAGTCTCTCTTTCTAATCTCCCTTTGAAATTCCTCTGCAGGATAACTGCTACTTTTAGGTCAGCAACTGAATGTCCTGGAAGATTAAAACATTCCCCCACTGGTTTTTGAATGTTGTGGTTTCTGATGTCAGACTTATGTCTGTGCAAGGGACACAAAACAATTGAGCATGGGTTGTAGATCATGAATAATGCGTTGAACTGGCTTGAGTTGTGAGCTGTAGGTGACTACCAGCAGTGTCCTGTTATTTTCTTTGGGCTTGTCTTGTAGCAAGCTGTGCCTGGGTGGCATTCTGGCCTTTCCATCAAGAGTAATGTGTGGCTGCATTAAGTTCTGACTTCCCACTGAATCAACCAACTGGAACAATTTTCATTCCATGTGTAGGTGGCAACTGGTTTGTCATTGTCATATTTCTTAAAAGCGAACACAATGTTAGAGTAAAAAATTGGAGCTGTGAGATTCAATCCACTTTGCATGGAATTAGCCAATGTTCAAATTAATCAAAGCACTACTTTCAGAGTGTAAGAGTCATATGATGCTGTAAGGGGCTTATCTATTCATTTCATTATTTTCAAGACAAAATGCCTCAAAATGCAGGGAAAGTACTTATTCCCACCTTGGGATCCTGGGATGCTGAGAGAAAGGTGAGTATATAAATATATTTTAATAAATTAATATTATTCAATCATCTTCCTCCAACACCAAACATATGAATGTGATGTAATAGGCTGCACAACACACATCCAGAAATGGGGATAGCAAATTCTTAACAATAAGATTTGGGGTTGAATCCAATAGTTTTCTTTCACTAACTGAGGAATTTTCCATTGGAGGACAACTTTTTCCATTGGACTCCTTGCTCCAAAAAAGTCTTCCTCCAATGGACGTGTTGCGTCCTCCCAAGGACCTACTTCCCCAAACACAAGGAGTCTTTCTCCAAAGGAAGCACTACTTTCTCCAACAGAAAGTGTCTCTTCAATGGAAGAATTTTCGTTTCATAAAAGGGAATCATTGGTTCCAATCCCAGTAATAACATATGAGGGAAAATAAAATTAATGAAGTGTTTTCATAAAGCATCTGATCAAGTGTTAAATGATTTCCCATAAAGGTGCAAAATTAACAATCATAATTCATATCATAAAAATCAATTCCTCTGAATTATTTTTTCTTGTATCCTATCACTGTAAAAAAATCATATTCTTTCTTGATCTTTATTATCATTATTACATAAACCACTTCCTTTTTTAAAAAAACCGTGTAGGTAGTGTTTTGTTATTCTTCACCATTCTTTTGGGGAGTAATTCTTCTTCTTTTCATTTTATTTATTGACTGTAGGTCAAAAGACACTAATGATTTCTCCAGTTGTCAAAATGCATGTATATTAACCAGCGGTTTCAGGCAAATTTTCATCTTCTGTTGTGCTGTCCATTATTCTAAGACCTCCCAAAATCTTCCAGGCACATTTCTTTTGGAACAGGAGAATGCTGAAGGCTGTACTTCATCGGGAACAATGCGTTTACCTTATGGAGTCACAAATCCAGGGGCAGAGTAAGTGGACATAGAGAACATACTGCATTTTGCCATGTTCCCATTGCTGTTCTATTTATTTCTCCACCTATTTCCCAATTGTTTCATTATTCAAAAGTTCTATTAGATGTTTTGCTTCTTAGTGTGGATGATCTAATATTAATGAGGTAGATATTTCTTTTTTTCAATCCAAAAATTTGTACGGTCTGATTATGCAGATGTAGAAGAAGCCAGGGACATCTCTCAGTGGCTGATAGTCCCATAAAAAATTATGCCTCTTTGACCACTAATTTGACTTCCTCACTGTAAAAGGTTAAGTATGTGGTATGGGCTGGATCTGTCTGCTTTACATGAGAAACAAACAAGGCTTAAACGCTCATTCTAATGAAATGTCTAAACAGTCAATTCTGTGTTCTTCAATTTCTGTGGGTTACATCCGATTTAGCCTGAATACACTGGGATCTCATCAAAGTATACTGTACCACTTATTGCAACCTTGTCTGTCTTCAGGAATAGAATTCTGTACCCTTTAAAGAGATCATTGTAAACCACTAGTATTCCTTCTGTGGCTCTATTGTCCAGCTTTGAGCATTTTTCACTGGGAATGAAGGTATAGGTTTTGCATCCAAACATTCTGATAATAAAGAGTCCAGTAGCACCTTTAACACTAACCAACATTATTGTAGCATAAGCTTTCCAGAGCCACAGCTCTCTTCGTTAGATGCAGGGGTGAAACATTCTGATGTGCTGCATGCTTGGCTTTGATTCATGCCATAATTTGTATGGAGTGCTATTAATTGCTTTTGATGGTAATCTATTTTGTAGATATGTTGCCATCATATTTGCTTCATCTCAATACTTATTTGGCAATCCAGCACCCAGAAGCATGGAGCTGGCCGTTTCAGCTAAGGTGCGGTTCTTCCTTTAGCTGTTCCATTTTGTTCAGGTTTGTATGGTACAGTTGTCTGGTGCTTTATACCTGTTCTTTTAGGTACTGCTCCACTTCTTTACTGTATGCTCCCTTCATTGTCTATGTGGAATGTTTGTGCCTTCGTAACTTATTGCTGGCTGCTGCCACGAACTCTTGGAGTTTTCTAAACATTTCACTCTTTGGTTTTAGGAGATATATGACAGTCTGCCTGGTATAACAGTTCTCATGGGTCTGCAGATGTCACTATGTAGGAGTGTGGAGACTTGCTTTCATTGCCTTTAGGAAGTGAGGCAGATGTAGCTTTTGCCTTTATGCAGCACATACACTGATGTTTGACATGACATCATCTTCAAGTTGTTGGTGAAGCCTTGGTTTCCAAGCTCTTTTATGGATTGTGGGTGTCTGTGTGCTAGACATCTGTGCCACAGGTGGGTACAGTTGCGGTGACAAATGTATAGTGATTCTAGCCTCCTCATTTGGTAGGGTAAGCTTATACAGATGCTCTTTCACAATTCCTCTGAGTATAACCTCTTTTCTTTTCTTAATCTCACATTGGTTTCTTTGAAATTTCACTGTGAGACCATTACTGGTGAGGATTTTCACAGACATGTTTCCCTCCAATTCTGGAACATACAGGACATTTTTCACAAGGAGTTTATGTGTTCCTTTAGATGGCCCATAGCACTTTAAGAATCCCAATCTAATTCCTTCTGCATTGATGTTTTTTCCATCTGCAAGGAAGATCTTCTGGTTTGTGCTGAGATCAAGATCTGTGAAGAATTCCTCATTGCTTTTCATGTGGCTTGTGGTGCCTGAATGAATGTACCATCTATTTGACATGATGCTCTGCATAGTTTTTAGAAATCCATTCCATTCATAATCTACAGATTCACTTGCAGCTTTCTTCTTCAAGCCCACACAGCTGTTCCACAATTTCTAGCATGGCATTTACATGTTCATGCATACCTTGCTTTCTGCCAAATTTCATTTTATAATAATAACAGCATAATAACATTCAGTTTATATACCACCCTTCAGGACAACTTAACAGCCACTCAGTGGTTTAAAAAGCATTTTTTTATTATCTCACAACAATCACCATGTGAAGTAGGTAGGGCTGAGAGAGCTATGAAAGAGCTGTGACTGGCACAAGGCTCTCCCAGCGGGCTTCAAGCGGAAGAGTGAGTAATCTCCAAATCAGAGCCCTGCCACTCTTAACCACTACACCAAACTGGCTCTCAACATCAAACTGGGTTATACAGTCTATTCAACAGGTATAGCTTGCTGTTCAGGTTTGAATACTTATGCACTTTTTGGTGTACGTTCCACATACCTTTATGTGGATCAGCTGATCATCTTCCATTTTCCACTAACAGGCTTGCCTGTTAGTGGCACTGCTTGCCATTTTCCTCTGGATTGGGTATGCCCCTCCTTTTTCTTATTAACTCACTGTTATAGCTTTCTTGCAATTTATCTTGGGGTCTGGGACCATAATCTGTTGGCAGAGTTCAGGAAATAATCCAATCCTCACTTTGGAATATGTTTTCAATGAATTCACTGCAACAGGATTTTTGCTAAAGGCAGTAACAGACTGCAGGCAATTAATGCAACAGAGATGCCTTCAGAGCACAAGCACTAACACACCAACAAATGGCAGAGAGAGAAAACCAACAAGAGATAGGTTGAATTGCAAGAGAAAACATTCAAAAAATGCTAAACACTAGAGAATGCTCCACAACTCCCCCTAGGATACAAGTGGACTAAACTACTTTTTCAGCAGCATTTACAGTAACTAGACGCTTAGCAGACTGTCGCTTCTCCGACAGGGGATTGGTAGAAGGGCTTTTGCCTTCCTCTAGACATAGAGCAGGGGTCATGGGGGAAGGGGTTGGGGGAAGTAGCTGTCAATTTCCTGCATTGTGCAGGGAGTTGGAATAGATGACCCAGGGTCCCTTCAAGCTTTATGTTTCTATGTAAAGGCTTAGAAGGGAGAAAGCAACAATATCTTGCATACAGTTCCTAAAGTAAAGGGTATTTTCTGGGAGGCTTACCCAAGTGTAAAGTTGCAAATTTCCCAAGTACACACTATTAGCATCTTCTCCCTCAGATTCTGAAAGATCCCACCCCCACCTGCATCAGGAAAGAAGTTCAAAAGGAGAAGTTTGCTGAATGGCCAAATTATACCTCACTGGTTTCAAATATTTAAACATGGAAATTACCTCAATCTCATAAAAGGTGAGTGAGCGTAGGTGAGAAGAGCTAAACCGTCTTGCCATGGATTATTGTCCTGCAGCCCCTCTCTCCAGGAGCTTTACTCAGCTACTATAACTTCTGGTAGATTGTCAACTGAGACAAAAAGAACTGAAACCGGGGGTGGGGTGGGAGCTGTGGACATATATACTGCCTTTCTCCTAAAAAGCAGAACCCAAGGGAGTTTACAAGAAGCCACAGCCAATAAAACCATATTATGTGATAAAATATCTTTCAAAAATAACCAGCATCAGGCAGGACAGAGCCAAATCCTTTCCCTAAACACAGAGGACAGCAGAGCTGAACAGCCCTGGCTAGAAACCCTCTAGGGATGCCAGTCCTGACTTGGCAAATACTGGAACATTTTGAGGGTAGTGTCTGGGAAGCGTAGAGTTTGGGGCAGGTATGATGTCACTTCTGGGTGACACTCTAGGAATTTCATTATGTCTCTATGGTCTTTCCCATAGAGATTAAGGGGAAATCCTAGAGATATGGAGTGACAATGGTTTAACTGTGGGAGTCATTTTCTGGCTATCTTGTTGGTCTATTTATATAAATATTGCTTTCTATATATCAAAACCCACTTATGTGAGAAATAATGATTTGCTATTTTTTGGCAAAAGGGGATGTCACCATGTCTGTGGCTTTGTGATGAGCACCCATATTAGCCACGCTCAATGTTTCATCCTTACATGGGTACACAACAGCCCTGTGAATGTTTCCTGCTCTGGGAATCAAGCTGGTGTGAACTATTCTAAACATGTCTCATGTAAATCCCATTTATTATAATTTATGTTACATTATAAGAAGCATCTAGTTCTTACTTGGGCCAGTCAGAAGGATTTGTTGCCATAGTCTATTTTTAACAGAAATAGAAAACTTAACTTCTATTTCTCAAAAAGATATGGGCTTCTTACACGTCAGTTGAGAGTTACAGCACCAGATTTCATGGGCTTCCTTTGTTATGCTTGGAGGAAGGGACAGGATAACCTATAAGGAACTGTTTGTGAAAAGTCCGGACTCTGGGAAACTGCCTTTCCAAAGTTCCTGACTCTACCATTTGACTAGTCTGTCTAGCCTGTCTCACAGATGCCTCACTGGAACACCATTCAAAAAGATTGAAGGATTGTTTGAAAAGTTCATTTATACTGAATGTTACTCTTGGATTGCTATTTAGGAAACTGTCTAACAAAGGACTTATTTTACACATTCACACATGAAGTTCCACTGTCGGAGTGCTGTGGGTGGTAAGAAACTTCAGAGCCTGCTGCCGTCTCTAGATCTTCCCTGTGATTCCCATACATCATAGCTGAAGGGTTCAATGTCATACAACAGAGACCAGACAACTGGCCTAGTCATGCTGCATTTGCCTTAATCTCAACATATTCCAAACACAGACTTGACCTTTGAGTTTCACCTCTTGAAATATTTGCCCATGATCAGTCAATTTGCGTGTAGGTATTTTTCACGTCAGACTGCTTAAGCTTTAAGAATAATTTTCTTTGAGAGAGCTTAATTGACAGAATCGCTGCATCTTTAATGTTCATTCTAGACGAACCATGATAAGGAAAAGATAATGTGGGTCTAACATTTAATGTTATGTCTATGCAAATTAAAGTTTTAAAAGTTCTTAGCAACATCAGTACACTGAATTCAAAAAACAAGGAGGTCCATTGCTGCCTTATTGTTTGCCAGAACACCTACTTATAGTCTATTTTTCCAAGGTCCCAGGGCAACGTTGAAAGACACAGGACACTTTTAAAATTTACTTCATTTATACCCTACTTTTCTTCCCAATAGGGGACCCAAAGGGCCTTATAACATTCTCCCATTCTGCATTTTATCCTCACAACAGCCCTGTGAGTAAGACTGAGGTTAGGTAACTGCCCTGAGATCTCCCAGTGAGCTTCTATGGCAGGGTGGGGATTTGAACCTGGGCCTCTCAGATCCTAGTCCAATGCTCTAATCACTACACCACACTGGTAATCAGTCTAGCTGAAGCTAAGTAAGGATGGGTCCAATGCCTGGTTGGGTGAACAGTTGGGAACCCTGTGCAATGAGTTTCCTACTGGAAGAAAAACAGAATCTTAACATGATGAACAAAATAAAAGATTATGGCTGGGATCCAGTGATGGCCAAGCAGAAACATAAGTTCAACTTGAGCAAGATCCTATGCAACACCTAGCACTTCCCTCCCTATATATTATAGTGCCCAGACCATGGTGGGAAAATATATTATGCAAATGGAAATGAAGTGGGCATATAAGAACTGTGACAGTGTAAGCATGACCCCATCTGTGAATACTTAAATACAGAGATTGGAGCCAAGGCCACAAGACAGATCTTTCTACAAACCTGAAGAATTTCCCTTTTCTTTATAAAACTTGAACATAGACAGCATCTAATCCATGTCTGACAATGTTACCAGCGGTAACACGTTATTTCTACTTATGGCTGAAGTAGAAAATTTCTGTGCTGAACTTATACAACTTATGTAACAAAACAAACCCATTACTGTACTTTGTGGATATATTTTAAAATATTTTATTAACTTGCAAAATTCAAAAGCATGTCAATCTTTCCAATACAGAATTTGAATATTTAAATATATTAGATTGGATTATGAATATATACCCTTTATAAGTTTGTTATTCCCCTCCCCGTGTTTCTTTCAGCCTATTTACAGACTCCAATTCAGAAAACAAGGTAGTTGCACTTAAATCTCATCAAAATCAATGAGTCAAAAGAGTTGTAACTGAAGACTTATTCACTGTAACTTTCTTTGGATTGGAGTACTAAAAGAGAAGTAGTAACTAGCACACTTACTAATTTGGATAATATTTTCTTCCTTGGAGGTGGGAGCAATGGATAGACAGTATACCAGTTTCAGCTTGGTTGTAACCACACAAACAACTCAGTTATATTTCTGCTAGTTCCCCAAATGTTTCATTATGTGCAAACTTAAAAACGGGAATATTTCCACAAAGCATTTGAGGACAGTACCTTTGTAAAAAGAGCTGAGCCACTTACTACAATGTCTGTCAAATATACATTTCACATTGAAACAGTCAATTCCGCTCCTCCCCCCCCCCCCATGAAAAGATCTGTGTTTTGCCCAGGGTGTTGATGCTACATGTCTTTTTTCAGCCCAGATCTGACAGTTTCTCATATCTATTTAAAAATAGTTGGTATTTATGTTGGACTACAAAAAAGTATCCAACTGTTAACTTTCTCTAAAACACTTTAATGTTTATGTTCTTGCTTTTCACTGTCAACATATTTGTAAACACCACGCCAAGATCATTTTGTCCTGCAGCTATTAAGCAGTTCATTCCAGTGAGAGAACTGCAGCAGCCGTTTTATTTTATTTGTTTGTTAATTTGTTAAAAAATAAATGTGAGCTAATCTCTACATTTGTAAACAACACTGTAGCTAAAATGAGAAGAGCAAGTTAGGGAGAGAGGGTGATATATTTCATAGAAAGCCTGGTAGGCCCGTAGGAGGCCATTCTAATAATGAACTCTCCAAATTGAATAAAAATACAGCCAGGCTGTCATTTCTAAGTGCTTATTTCATAAAAACATAAAAGAGCCCTGCTGGATCAGACAAATGGTTCTTAAAGTCCAGCATCCTGTCTTACACAGTGGACAACCAGTTACTGTGGAGGGCCAACAACAGGGCATAGAGGCCAAGGCCTTCCCCTGATGTTGTTCCTGGCACTGGTATTCAGAGGTTTATTGACTCTGAATGTGGAGATTCCTTTCAGTCACCAAGGCTAGTAGCCACTGATAGATCTCCCCTCCATGAATCTGTCTAATCCACTTTAAAAACTATCTATGTCTATGGTGATCAGCACTACATTCTCTGGCAAAGAATTCCACATTTCATAGAATCATTGGATTGGAAGGAACCTCTTTGTGTAAAGTATTTCCTTTTGTCTGTCCTGAATATACTGCCCACTAGCTTCATTGGATGCCCTAGAGTTCTAGTATTTTGGGGTGTGTGTGTGTGTTATGTGCCATCAAGTCACCTCTGATTTATGGCAACCCTATGAATGAAAGACCTCTAAAACATCCTATCATTAACAGACTTGCTCAGGTCCTGCAAACTGGAGGAATGGCTTTTTTATTGAGTCAAGCCATCTCATTTTAGGTCTTCTTCTTTTCCTACTGCCTTCCACTTTTCCTAGCATTATTGACTTTTCAGAGAATCTTGTCTTCTCATAATGTGACCAAAGTACAATAGCTTTAGTCTTGTCATTTTAGCTTCTAAGGAGAATTCAGGCTTGATTTGATCTAGTACCCACTTATTTGTCTTTTTGGCTGTCCATGGTATCTGAAAACTCTCCTTCAGCACCACATTTCAGATCAATCAGTTTTCTTCCTGTCAGTTTTCTTCACTGTCCAACTTTCACATCCATACATAGTAATGGGGAATACCATACTTTGGATTATCTTGATCTTGGTTCCCAGAGAGACATTTTTATCTTTACGAATTTTATCTAGCTCCCTCACAGCTGCTCTTCCAAGTCTCAATCTTCTTCTGATTTCTTCATTGCAGTCTCCCTGTTGGTTGATGATTGAGCCAAGGAATAGAAAATCTTGAACAATTCAAGTTCCTCATTGTCAGCTTTCAAATTGTGTAATTCCTCAGTAGTCATTACTTTTGTCTTCTTGATGTTCAGCTGCAATCGTGCTGTGGTACTTTCTCCTTTAACCTTCATCAGTAGTTGTTTCAAGTCTTCACTATTTTCTGCTGGTAACGTGGTGTCACCTGCATATTTCAAAATGTTAATGTTCCTTCCACCAATTTTCACTCCACCTTCTTCTAGATCTAATCCAGCCTTCCTTATGATATAGTCTACATAGAGGTTGAACAGGCAGGGATATAATATGCATCCTTGTCTGACACCCTTGCCAATTGGAAACCATTCTGTTTCCCCATAGTCTGTTCTGACAATAGCCTCTTGTCCAGAGAACAGATGCTCATCAAAACAATCAGATGTTGTGGCACCCCCATTTCTTTTAAGACTCTCCATAGCTTTTCATGACTAAACAGTTCAAAAGCTTTGCTGTGATCTATAAAACACAGGCTGACTTTCTTCTGAAATTCGCTGGTATGTTCCATTAGCCATCATAAATTTGCAATGTGATCTCTGGGGCCTCTTCCTTTTCTGAATCCAGCTTAAACATCTGGCATTTCTTGTTCCATATATGGTAAGAGTCTTTGCTGTATAATTTTAAGCATCACTTTGCTTGCCTCGGAAATTATTGTGATTGTCCGATAGTCGCTGCACTCCTTGGCATCCCCTTTTTGTGGAACTGGAATGCAGACTGAGCGTTTCCAGTCTGTGGGCCATTGTTTTATTTTCCATATTTGTTGACAGATTCTTGTTAAGATTCTGATGGACTCCATTTCTGTAGCTTGAAATAGCTCTATAGATTCCATCTACTCCAGGTGCTTTGTTTCTCCCAATTGCTTTGAGTGCAGTTTTTACTTCAGTTTCTAGATTTTCTGGTTCTTCATCAAAAGATTCTTTGTCAAAAGTATCTGTCATCCTTCCATCTCTTTTGTATAGTTCTTCAGTGTATTGTTTCCATCTTTCCTTTATTTTGTCCTGATCAAATACTGTATTTCCATGTTGATCTTTCAGCATCCCAAGCCGTGTCTTGAATTTCCCTTTGATTTCTTGGATCTTTTGGATCAGATCTCTTATTCTTCCTTTTTTGTTGTTCTATTTCTTTGAACTGATTATTATAATAGATTTCTTTGTCTCTGTGTACAAATCGCTGAAAGGCTGCATTTAGAATTTTGACCCTATTTCTGTTGCCTTTTGCTTTTGCTTCTTGTCTATCTTTAGCACTTCTAAGAGTTCCCTCAGTCATCCATTTAGGCTTCTCCTTTCTTTTGGCTACAGGAATAATCTTTGCACATTTTTCCTTGATAATATTTCTGGTTTCAGCCCACAGTTCTTCTGGTTCATGATCAATTAAACTTAGTATTGCAAATCTGTTCCTTACCTGTTCTTTAAATTCTTCACGAATATTGTTTCGATTGTATTTTGGCACTATGATTCTTTTAGTGTTTCTCTTCAGCTTTATTCTAATTTTTGATAATAGCAACTCATGATCTGTATCACAATCAGCTCCTGGTCTTGTTTTAGCATAGAGAATACACCTTCTCCATCTTCTGCTTCCAATTATCTAATCTGTTTGGTTCCTGTATTGGTCACCCAGTAATTTCCACGTACACAATCATCTTTTTGGTTGCCTGAAGCATGAATTAGCAATGAACACGTTGTTGGCTTCACGAATTTCTATGAACTGCTCTCCTGCTTCATTTCATGATCCTAGTCAAAATTTTCCAACTATGTTTGATTCTGCTTTATTGCCTACTTTTGCATTCCAGTCACCTATGATTATCAGCATATCTTGTTTAGGTGTACGATCAATTTCTTCTTGGACACTTGTGTAAAAGTTTTCGATTTCTTCCTCTTCAGCAACCATAGTTGGAGCATAAACTTGTATGATGGTTATGTTGACAGGCTTTCCTTGAAATCTGAATGATATTACTTGGTCAGACTTTGCATTGTAGCTCTTAGCTGCTTGTGCTATGTCTCACCTCACTATTAGAACAACACTATTTCTTTTGAGTTCATTTCTGCAATAAAACACTGTGTGATTTTATGACTGAAAATGTCCTGAGTTGGTCCACATTAGTTCTCTCACAACCAGGACTGCAATGTTTAAATATTCCATTTCTTGTTTTACAATTTCTAGTTTACCTATTTTCATACTTCTCATGTTCCACATTCTTATTATGTGTATTGCATAGCTTTGGACATTCCTTTTGCATCTATTGATGTCTGCAGCTGGACGTCCTTTCAGCTTTAATGCAGTCCCATCATTAAGAATAAAGCTATTCATACTTGTCCTCAGCTCTTCCCCAGTAGCCAATTGAGTGCCATCCGACCTGGCGGTCCTGTCTTCCAGCACTACGTATTTTTTCATTTTGGATTGTCTCTTCACAGGGTTTTCCAGTATTTTGGTAGAGGGAGAAAAAGTTTTCTATCCATTCTATTTATTCCATGCATAATTTTATAAACCTCTATCATGTCCCACCTTTAGTTGTCTCTTTTCTGAACTGAAGAGTCCCAGACATGCCTGCCTTTACTCATAGGAAGGATGGACCAACCCCTGAATACTCTTCCTTGACCTTCATACGTTTTCCAAATCTGCAATGTCCTTTTTGAGATATGGGACCAGAACGGCACATATTTTTTTCCAAATTGGGCTGCACTATAGATCTATATGGGGGCATTCTAATATTTGCCATTTTATTTTCAGTCACTTTCCTAATAACCTCAGCATCAACTTTGCCTTTTTCTCTGCTGGCACACACTGGGCTGGCACTTGCATTCTGCTATCCACTATGATTGCAAGATCTCTTTCCCTCTCAGTCTCAGCAACTTCAAACCCCATTAGCATACACTTGAAGTCTCAATTTTTTGTTCTAGTGCACATCACCTTACACTTACCAACACTGAACTTCACTCGCTACATTATTTTCTACTCACTGAATTTGTGGATAACATCCTGGAGTTCTTCACAGTCAACCTTACTTTTCACATTCCAGACAATTTTGTGTCATCTGGAAACTTGGCCACTACACTCTTCACCCCCAGTTCCAGAGCATTTATGCACAAATGAAATAGCACTGGACCAGCACCAATCCTTGTTTATCACCACTGCTTACTTCCCTCCATTGTGAGACATGTCCATTTATTCCCTTCCTCTCTTATGGTAGCTGGTGTCTTATGGTAGCATTATTGATTTTATGGTTTTGTGACTTTTAATGTATTTTTTAAATGTTGTTAGCCGCCCTGAGCCCATCTGTGGGGAGGGCGAGGTATAAATCAAATCAAATCAAATCAAATCAAATCAAATCAAATCAAATCAAATCAAATCAAATAAATAAATAAATAAATAAATAAATAAATAAATAAATAAATAAATAAATAAATAAATAAATAAATAAATAAATAAATAAATATGAGAACTGCTGTAGTATAGTAGAGTTAAGTAGTTGGTCTGTGATGCAGCACTTTGCTGGTTCAAATATCCCTATTGCCATGAACTCATTAGGTGGCCGGGCTATCATGGGGGTGGGGGTGGGGCTGCACTACCAATTTTTATCTTTTGCTTCATTCTTAAGTCTCCAAGAAACTTGCGGGTTTAACTCTGTTCACTGAACATACTAACATTCTTCTGTTAAAGGAACGAGCTGTTTGAGCCATAACTTTTTTCAACTGGGCAAAATTTGCAACTGGTAAAATATGTGTCTTGGGTATACGGTGCTAAACTTGTGGAATTTGTGGGGAGGTTGTGGATGGAAATGTAGGGATGGAAATGTAGAAAACATAACTTTGCATGGGGCTGTTTATTTCACAAAAGCAAAAAGTCTATTAGTGAAGATAAACAAATCAAATGTGAAGGACAGATTTTTAGAAATATAAATCAATTTGTAAAAGAACAAGAGTAAAGATGAGGAATAGAATAAGAGTAAAGATGAGGAACTTCTATAATTAAGAAATAGTGGTGAAGATGGCACCATGGTCAAGTCAGATGCTTCACTTAAGATACTACAAGCTATCGGTTATCTGTATTAGAACAAGTTATATCAAAAGTGGGCAACGTCCGTGTATCAATTTATAAGAGGTTTACAAAGATTATGAACTGAATGCAAAGCAGCATTTCCATGAGTGCAATGATTTTTGCCCACAGAAGAAAACTTTCTTGTCTCCCTCTTCTGAAATTCCTCCCCCCACCCCAATCCAGTTTGAGGAGAAAGGATTCTTTCTGTTCTTCACAGAAGCATCATTGCTGGGAAGCAATTCTTTTTTGTCACAAGGTTCCAAACAAATGGCTTGTGTAGTATCTCAGCTAGGTGCCAAAGATGCTTCCAGTGGATAAAATTTGTTGATGATATTGCCATTGATGTTGTTGATGATATCGCCATTAGTTCAATAAGAAAAATGTGGCAAAAGAAGCAGCCATCTTTTGCAATTGGGAATCTGCTTGCCAGCTTGGACCTGCACTGGTACTCTTGTCTGCATAGATGGGTGATGGGAAGCACAAGGTGATGGGCCTGATTCCAAAGCAATGCAGATGCTAGCTATGCTGTTAGATTCTGAAAATATGCCTTGTGTTTTTAATGACAGAGTGAGGATTATCTATCCTTTCAAAACAAACCTGAAGTGTACAAGGTCTCTGTTCTCATCTTGGCACCGAAGGGGACAAGGAACTTCAACAATGTTACTTAATCAATTTTTTGTCATTTCTTAAGCCTATGCTTATATTCTGTTAACAAGCTGGAATCCAAAACCATTTTGTTTTCCCTAGAGCCATTTTTATTTAAGTGGAGCATTTCACATTATACCACAATCATTTACCCTCAACAGCAACAGACTACACTCATGGCAGCAAATTAAACATAGATGCTCCATTTGGCTTCTTACATGGCAATTACTCAAAGCCTCCAGAGGCTTAATTTGGTGTGTGTGTGGGGGGGGGGGGGGGATCGCTCAAGCTGAGACTCCTGTCTCTGAACCAGGGTGATATTTTGCTATAGCTTCCACAACGAACAAGTTAAACAAGTGGAAAAGAGCAAGAGTCCAGCTCACTTCTTCAGATATCAAGTTAAACAAGTGATTGTGGGACTATGTTCATGCAAAAGTACATGAAGCTCACCTATAGATGGTACATAGACTTCATCTGTAACACGGAAAAATGAGTAGCAATAATTAAAAGAAGTCAGGCAGATCAGCAAAATGATTTCCAGTTCTGACATTGCAATGAAATGACAGTTCCAGTAACATTTCTTAGGAAACACAGGTGCACAGTAGCTCTAGTTGACTGTCTGTAATGGTCTGTCTACTAGCATAGCATTATAACATGGTAATTTTTATGTGGACTACAAATGAAGAAAAACTCACTCCAGTGAGAAAATTAGTATGCAAGGAAGAAAGGTTCTAGGTTAGCTTTCTTTTTTAGGTATTAGCGTCTATGTGCAGAGAATTTTGGAGGAGATAACATTTAGACATCCAATTTACCATCAGCAATTGGATATATGTGTAGACTGTGTCTTCTTAACAGGATTCACAGAAGAAAGGAATATTGGCAAAACTTCAAACTGCAAATGAACACCCTTTTCACACAGATTATATATCACTCATGCAGTTCATTTATAGATTTGTTTTTTCAGCCCAAAGAATCTGTTGAAACACCAGAAGACTTCTTTTTTAAAAAAAGCATTTTATTGAAAAGGCTTTACAAAATTCAGTTATTACATTACAGAACATGTAAAGATTATGAATAAGGAAACGGGCAAGGCAAACAATTCAGAAAGGTGGGTTTCTAACATCTAAATCAGCAACTGCCTTTTCTAGCCAGGTACCTAAAGAGGACTTTGCCGAACAGTCTGACATTGCAGCTGCATTCAAACTCAAAAAAATTCCCACAGACCAATTCTAAGATTAATTCTAAAGTGAGAGGATAACATGGAAAATATTGGGATGCAACACTGGATAGTTCAGAACAACTGAGTGAATGAATTGTGGCAAGGGACAAGTGTGGGCAGCCAATGTGAAAAAGCCACAAAAGCCAACTAGATGAGAAACTATTAGAAAATCTCTGCACATTAAAAAAAAATCCCAAGATATATTCAAATATATTACAGAAATAAACAGATGTTCTCTTTTTAAAATTAGCACCTGAATTTCCTTAACTACTATGAATCTCCTTACAGAAAAACTATGAAAATGAGCATACTCCCTTGAGACTTGCTAGGATCAAATCCTACCATCCCATCCACAGAAGGTTTGCTGAAAGACAGTTACACAGAATGCAAAAATGCCTTCTTGAATACAGAGATTTTCCTGAGTAGCAACAAAGAATGACAAAGTGCAGGAGAGGTAGCTGTAATAATCTTGTTGCAAAAATAGCAAAGAGATGCATAGCACCTTACGGGTTAGCAAAGTGTACTTTAGCTTTCAAGATCTGGTACCCACTTCATTAGATGCTAGAGTTTTTAGTGTCTGCATCTGCACAGCTGGTGGGGGTCTGGGAGGGAAGAGAGGATTCAGAACCAGGATGGTGGGCTGGCTGGAGCCCTGATGGCCAGCAAGAGTTTGTGAGGTAGATCTCAGTGTCACAACGGCACTACAATTAGAAGGGCATCTTCTTGCATCTAAAAGAAGAGGTTAAAGTGTCTTTCCAAGGAATGCAGCTCTCGAAAATGGAGGGAGCAATTCTGTTCCATGCATGGTGGGTGGGGTTCTGCTCAGTTACTGGAAACACCTCCCCTAAACACCAGAAGACTTCTTAATATACCATTGTTCAGATCTGGGGCCTTGCATAACAACAACAGTAACCCTTAATGGACTACTCTTCAATCTTGCTGCTGATTAACTTAATAAAATCCTACAGTCCAGTAGCTGAAGCTGTAGAGTCATTCTACATGGCCTGATCCAATGAGTTGCTGCCAGGGGTCATTTCATAGAAAAAGAGCTGGAGGAACTCATTAGCATAATTCATCAGCACAACTCATTAGCATGTGCCACACCCCTTGCCATCACCGGAAGTGTGTCTTTAACATAACTGATTTGCATATGCCACACACCCCTGACATCACCTATCCTGGCTGTTTTGGACCCAATCCTGGCCATTCAGGGCCAAAATTGGGCCCAAAATGGCAAAAAGGGTCTGAAAATGGCCGAAAAGGGGCCCAAAATGGTCAGGATTGGGCCACTGCTGAGTGAGAGAGTGATCCACCACCTGTCAGAGGCCCAATCCGGGCTGTTTCGGCCCCAATCCAGGCTGAAACGGGCCCAAAATGGCCAAGAGTCAGGTGGGCGGGGCCACCTGACATGACATCTTTGGGGAACTGCCAGAATTGCGTTCCTGTGCGTTCCCCTTCGAATTGAGCCCTGGTTGCTGCACCAGAGAGAGTGTCTCGTAGGAGCTGCAAACAGGCTCCAGTGTCAGTGAGAGGACACTGCTTAGAACCATGTTAGGAACTCAGTCCCAGTTCAGACACTAGTTATCCAGCAACTGTGATGACAATGAGCTTCAACACAGATGAGCTATGCAGAGGATTTTTGCTGGCCTGGGTTGGAGAGTCTGAGAAGGAGCTGACGATGGCTCTTTAAACACCCCCAAGGCTTTTCATAAATCCTAGAGCTCTGCAGCTATCCTGCCTAGTTGTTCCCTAACAGCAAAAGTGTCAGTCTTCTTAGTCCCATTAGCAGACACAGAGCTCTCCAGACGAGATCTTAATAACACATTTGGTTCTCTCTTACATGATATGATGAATGCCTGAATTTAAATTAAAAGTGGCATCCCTGTTAATCAAACTGTATATATAGCATGACATCAAATAATGTCTTGTATGTTTATTTGCAGATGCTATTTTGAAAGTGTACTCGAGACCCTCCTGTCAGCAAAATGTATGAATCACTCATATGCTGATAGGCATATAATACGCACTGCTTTCCAAACACATTTCCCACAAATGCTGTCTTTGAATCAGCTATCTCCTAATTTGGCCATGATTGTCCATTCGCTTTATAACAAAGACATTGCTTGTAAGGCAAACAAGGCATTGATATTTGCAATCTCCTTTTATTATTGAAGGGAAAACTTTTATTACAAAGCAACAAAAAAAAACCCCACACTTCATTTCAAGAAGCTATTTACTACACTCCATTATACTTTATTAAGAAAGTAAGAGAAAGAATGGGGCATTGCTGAAAGTTTTAGCAAGCCCTTTAAAAGAATTCCGAGTAGCTCTGTTCAGACTCGTTGTCCAAAATCCTAGTATGACCACTATACCACACAGGGTTGCCATATGATCTGGAGAAAAATGTCTTGTCCTCATAACATTAGAGATGCTGCAGATTTTACCATAAATGCATTCAGTGATCAAACATCCATGTAAAAAGGTGTCGGTTAGATGTATGTTAATCACCCAATCCATTTGGTTCATGTTGAACAACCGCAAATGCCTACCAAACTGGTTTGCATCAGTTTTTGGCAAAACTACTCGAAGACACTTGCCAATTCAAACTGATGGCTGCCCATTAGTGTCGCTTAGTTGAACACCGAAGGGCAGCATTTTATTGAAATTAAGCATTTATTTATGACTGATTTATATGATTTGTGAGTGATCTAATCAACTATTTAAACAATTGCCTGCTGAGTGAGTTGGTTACAAAGCAAGGGGTGTTAACAGAACTCAATCAGGCTGTGTGAGAAAGTGCATGCACAAGAAACAAACAGTGCTGTATTGCATGGTTAGGAAGGAATACAGTGAAGGAATACACTGACACAACTAGCAGACTGACAAATTATCAAACCAATTGTTGAAAAATCCAGTCCCTGTTTGCAATCAGAGAACAAAATGCGAGCCAAACTGGCTAGTGCTTAAGCATTCCTATTCAATAGAGTTTAAATGTGTGGAAATGGGCAGGTGAATCTTTTGACATGGTGCTAAAGGTGTTATTTACCTCCATGCCATGAAAAGATTGAACTGTCCATTTCCACACACTAACAGAGCAATCCTAAGAGTACTTTCTTGAGACTTTCTTGAGTAGAATTGAATAGTATTCTGACTAGATCTGCTTAAGATCGCTGTTTAACCTTCTGCTAACAGGACAGGACATTTTTCTTTAGGCCAGTCGGCAACCAGAAACACTAAAATTATCCACATGAAAATTCTACATTAGAATTTACAGGTTGCTAATGCAGATTCATGCTCTTAAATGTGATGTGAACCAGTATGGTACATTGGTCAGTTTTGGACTAGTTCTGGGATTCATCCCAATTTCCCATCAAGTTCAATGATAACTTTGGGATAGTCATGCTTTCTCAGCTGAATCTCCCTCACAGGGTTGCTGTGCAGATAAAAGGGAAGTAGAACTATGTATACTGCCCTCAGACCCTTGAAGGAATGGCAGGATAAAAAAGAAGTAATGAAGAGAAGTATTTGTGAGACAGCAAAAGTACTATTGAAGTTCATATGTGTGAAGAGGTTATGGGAAAATACTTATCTCACAGATGATGCCAGAGTGCAAGCGGTTATTTAACATGTAAAGTGTTTGCCAGCAAGAGAACTTTGTTTAACTATCCCAATAAATACACTATTCATGGGCCAAGGATAACTCAGCATTTTGTCAATAGCAGTCAAAAGGAAGTCAAATAAACAGAACTAAAGGAGTCTAGAAGAAAAAGTCAATGTCCTAGGAAACTACAACGCAAGTTGCTTTCTTGCTGTCATGAAACAGCCATTCAATGAATATACATAGCAAATAACAATATTTATATTTATTTCAGATTATGCAGAGAGAGCTAGCTAAAATTGTTGCCAGGTTTACAGTGCAATCTGGAACAGAGTTCACCCTTCTAAGCCCATTGGTTTCAGTGGCCTTAGAAAGCTGTAGCTCTGCTTAGAACTGCAAGCTTTCTTTGCTTTGCTCCTGTCACTTATTATATGAGGGGATGGTGCAGTATAAGGTCTTCCTCCCAAGTCCTACTCTCTGTGTCTCCACCAGCAGAAGTGAGGTAAGTAGTGACCAGAGACAGGGCTTATTCAGTCGTGGTGCTTCACCTTTGGCTTGCCCACCTCTTGAGTCTTGCCACCAGGCCTAAACTTTTCTTTTTATCTAGGATTTAACTACGGCATTTCATCTTTTTTGCTATTTTTGCTATTTTTTGTTATCTGTTTCTAGCCTGAGGACTGTGCTGTAAATATTCTAGATTGCTGATTTTGTTTTATGTCCCAGACATTGTTTTATGGCTTGTTTTAATATTGATAATATTTATGTTGTTATTGTTATGATTTTGTGTTTTTTAAAACTTTAAGCAGGTCTTTGGAGAGGAGATATATAAGTTTCTAATTAAATAAATGATAGTTGTAGTTAAATAGTCTTCCCCGCTTTTGAAATGGATGTTCTAAAATTTCATTGCTTTAGAAGAACCTTAAGGCCCAATACATCTGAAAGTGCTGTGGAACAGTAAGAAGAAGGACCTTTTATGTAGTGATGGCCTCAGTTTGGAATGGCCTATGCAGGGGAGCTTATTTAATCAGTTTATTCAGAAACTTTGGTTGAAACTTGATTTTATTAAGAGATTTGACAGGTAGCTAGCTATTGTTTTACAATACTGTTACTGATTGATCTACTTCTTTGCTTTCTTGCATTTTTATTGTACAGCTGAAACAAATGTTCAAAATGTGAATATGACATTCCCTCATCCTTAAACAATAGATATGGCACCAGAGGTATTTTCAAAATGCCAAAACGAACTAATGAACTATCTATATCTATATCTATATCTATATCTATATCTATAACTATATCTATATCTATATCTATATCTATATCTATATCTGAGGTAAAATCAGAACATGCACATATGTCAGTTCTTATGCTCTTCACAGATACTTAAAAGCTTATATTTTGAGGCTTTGATTCCCTTGTTTTCCCCAAAGCACTCTAATATAGGTTCTTTTCGCACTCAGATTTTAAAGCGCGTCCATACCTGTTCCATGTCCCATGTTTGCAGGGGTTTCACACTTGCAACCTAGTCATGGGAAGCGGTGCTGCTCTTTTTCCCCATTACCCCGATTTTTCTCCCTGTGGACATACGGCAATGTTAATTTTAAATCAGCTGCCCAGTCAGGGCTGACCCGATTAATGCCAGTGTGGACACTTTGCAGCACTTCCCCCCTCCTTTCCCTGGGAGCTTATTGGTTTGTGTGAAATTAACCACATCCACCAAAGTCAGCTCTCCTTTTCCGCAATTTTTTGGCTGCTCTGCAGTCCTCCCATGTAAGCAGAGCAGGCTCACAGTAGCTCAGCTGGGGTGGCTGCTCTCCTGTCAAACCGCCCCCCGCTCTTCCCAGAGGTAAGGCAGGACTTCGATTTGCACGGCACCTTTTAAAACTTTGAACATGTGAAGTAATGTGAAGTAATGTAGTAAGGCATGGTGGGGGGGAGCAGACTCATACCCACCCCCGGCTCAGATGAGACATGCTGAACTGCAGCTTGGCTGGGGTGCCCGCTCTCCTGCTGTGACAAGAAGAGCAGCCCCAGCCAAGCCCTGGCTTGCTGTGTGCTCAGCTGAGGAGTGCCAAGCTGCAGCTTGGCTGGGGTGCCAGGCTGCAGAGCACGAGAGCCGCCCCAGCCAAGCCCCGGCTTGCTGTGCACTCAGCAGAGCCGTGGCTCAGTGGGTCTCATCTGAGCCGGGTGTGGGTATGAGTCTGCTCCCCCCCCCATGCCTTGCTTCTGGGGAGGGAAGTCCTGCCTTACCTCTGGGAAGAGTGGGGTGGTGGTGGGTGGTTGAAGGGTGGGCATGGGGGGGGCTTGTTGGTCAGAAGATGTAGTAACCTAGAAACGTTACTACGCATGCTCATAAAAATGCTCATAATACTATTATTAAAGCAATGTTGTACCAATCTGTAAATGCAAATTTACAATGTTCAATTATCGTTACAGATACAGATAAGAAATATATAATTTTTAATACATGGGCACTAAAGGTGAAAGATATAAACCCTGTATAATAAAATCCATGAGAATAAATCTGAGCCTCTGTCTCAGAAGCCCAGAGTATTTTAATGACAGACTAATTCTAAACATCCTAGCCACCAAATATTAGTACAATGGTGGTTGTGGATTTTCCGGGCTGTATTGCCGTGGTCTTGGCATTGTAGTTCCTGATGTTTCGCCAGCAGCTGTGACTGGCATCTTCAGAGGTGTAGCACCGAAAGAAAGGGATCTCTCAGTGTCAAACTGTGGAGGAGATGTTTGTATGTGATTTATATCTACTCAGAAAGGTGGGTTGGGTTGTGTCATCCTGTAAGGGTTTCCCAGGGTGTGGAATGCTAATGGAGTGCTAATGCTTCACTGTATCCTGAGGAGGTTCTTTTGCATATGGATTGGTGCTTGATATGCTAATCTTCTCTGCAGGGCTATTGTGGGTTGTAGAGTCTTTTGTTAGCCTGGTGTTTTTCAGAACTGGAAACCATGCTCTATTCATTCTTAAAGTTCTTTCCTGTTGAAGTTTTGCTTATGCTTGTGAATTTCAATGGCTTCCCTGTGCAATCTGACAAAGTAGTTGGACGTGTTGTCCAGTATTTTGGTGTCCTGGAATAAGATACTGTGTCCTGTTTGAGTTAGGCTATGTTCAGCCACTGCTGATTTTTCAGGCTGTCCAAGTCTGCAGTGTCTTTCATGTTCTTTTATTCTTGTTTGGATGCTGTGCTGTGTGGTCCCAATGTAAACTTGTCCACAGGTGCAGGGTATGCGGTATACTCCTGCAGAGGTGAGAGGGTCTCTACTATCTTTTGCTGATCGTAGCATCTGTTGTATTTTTCTGGTGAGTTGGAATACAGTTTGTAGGTTGTGCTTTTTCATAAGCTTTCCCATCTGATCCGTGATTCCTTTGATATATGGCAAAAACACTTTTCCTGTAGGAGACTGTTTTTCCTTAGTTGTTTGATTTATCCTGGGTTTAATTGCTCTTCTGATTTCATTTCTGAAGTAGCATTTCTATGATCAGCAAAAGACAGTAGAGACCCTCTCACCTCTTCAGGTTTGTAATCTGCTATCTCTCTCAGCAGCTTTCCAGAGCCTCCTTTCTCTCCAATGGACACTAACACTCATTGGCCCAGCATTCTGCCTGCTCTCATCAGCTATCCTTCAGGAGAGGTGAAGTTGAAGCACGTCCTGTCTTTCACACAAGTCTTTCAGATATGTTAGGCAGAGAGACTGTGACTGGCCCAAGGTCATACAGTAAACTGCATAGCCACTACTTCAGACCAAAAGACTATATCACCGTGTAAATTTGTAAACGTATTTTATAAAGGGTTTTAGCAGCTGTATGTGGCAGGTAGTACACTAAATGACAAGAACTATTATTTATGCAGACCTATCCTAACACTGAAGAAATGCATAAATGACCATGTAAATTTAAGTGGCTGCCTATGGCAGGTCAGCACAAAAAACAGTGTTGCTGCTGCTGCAACACATGAAGAACACCCCTGGTATCCTAGGAGCATGAGGTGGAACAGAAAGAGGCAATATCTGATGCTAAATTGAGCTACTGGAGTGGGGGGGGGGAGGTCGAGCTTTGCAATTGGGAAGGCATTTAAATGGCAGTAGCAGAGAACAGGGAAGGTTCCCTTTGGATATAGAGCCAGAATTAAAGAGTGTGAATGGAAAAATTCACATTGCAAAGGACATTGATAAGAGTGGAAATATAAATTAGATATATTAGATAGGGTTAGTTATGAGACTTTAGTGGCATTAAAATCAATGTGATTTATAAATGCTAAATTTTGGCTATATTGAATCTTTACTTTTTAAAAATTCTTGATATTCTAAAAAGAGTTACACAAATCTGACTGGAAGATTATAATGAACCTTGATCTTTGAAACTGTTTGAGGGCCGGCAGTTCCACTTTGCTACATTCCTTTATTTTTTTTCTCAGTCTTTCTTTTACAATAGTTGAGCAGCGATCAAAGCACCAAGGTTTGTGTTGGCTTCCACAGAATAATTTCATGGTTTCTTCCTTTACCTTTCAGGTAGCCAATAGACTGCCCTTGAACAAAACTCCAGACCCCAAAAATTTTGGAGAGATTTCCCCCCTTGTAGATTTTATAGCAAATATTGATTAAAATGTACTTCAGAGAAATTCCAGGCTGTTTCGGCAAACAGAATGGGAAGGCAAATGCTCCAATATTCATCTGAGACATGAAGTCTGTTGTTTTGGAAAGCACTATTTGGTTTACATGAACTTCTGGCCTTTCAGTTCAAGCCTATGGTATTCACAGAGTTGTAAACCAGATTTTTTTTCACAGTGGATATTTCAGTGCTTCATCATTCTGACATACTGTATAATAATGTTTTCTGATCTGACATGAGTAGAATGTGGATTTCCACACATCTTTGCTGTGAACTTTTCCATGGCACCCACATTTCCAATGCAAAGGAATCATCTTGTCTGATTGTAAAGGCTTCATACGTCTAAATATTCCCTAGTTTATCACATTGCTGCTTTGTGCTGCACACCTGATCTAAGTCTCACATATCTTTTGGTGCAAAGTTTTAACAAGTAGCTCATTTTAGAAACTGCAGGTGTTAAGATTTAACTGTAAGCAAGTAAGTGTCACTCTTGTGAAAATAAAAAGTGGATCCAAACTTCACTTCTATTTTAAACCACACAGGAACACTGTCAGGCTGTTTTAGTAAGTTCACATTTTTGCTGTCCAGCATTGATGGGCGGCTGGAAGGGGAAGGAGGCAGCGGCGACAAAAAACCACAGACGCAGCAAATTGAGTTAAAAGAAGGCCACAACTTTATTGATTACAGCAGTAGGAGCATTGGCACGCATAGGGATTGTATCCCACATTGGCTGACCCGCCTGTCAGCCGATGACCCCCAGCCCCCACAGGCCCTGGGTGTGGAGGAGAAAACTGAGGGATGGCAGTTAGCGGGGTACACTTGGGTGTACATACCTTAGTATCCCCCTGCCACCTGGGAGTGAGTCCTCACGGGCAGCCCCCCGAGCTGGGAAGACCAGGCTCCTCAGGTCCGGCTCGCGCCCTGCCCCCTGAGACCAACCCCCCAGGCTGGAGCTGATTGGCTGGCTGGGGAATTTGAATTTTATTGGGCACAGGTGGCCTGGAGGAGCCTGGGAGAAGAAACATGGTGGCTGCCGTGCTTCCCAACCCCTCTAGCCGCCCCACAGACAGCAAACCGGCTGCCGAGGTGAGTCTGGGGACTGTTGCTTCCCCCCCCCCATCCTTATCCAGTTCAGGAGAAGAAATCATTCCAAGTTATAGTCATACATCACTTAAAGCCACCTCATTTTCCAGACCCTTCTTCCAAGGAGCTTAAGCCAGTTTACATAGTAGTTACAATTAGTGGAATGGCACATCTGTTGATAGGGAAAGCTTTTCTGATCCATCTCACACTGCAAATCCTCTCACTTCACTCTCCACACTATTTGAAAGAGTCTCTGTCCTGACTAGACATAGGCACGAACAGCATTACGAATGCAAAAAAGCCCACGAACATCCTGTTCGGCTGTTCACGAACAGGCTGTTTGTGAGGCCCCATTCCAAACGAACAGGTGGTCGTTGGAAGCCTTGTTCGTTGCTGCTCGTCAAGAAAGACAGTCTGGCACCTGCAATCAATTCCCATGGCAACTCAGGCATGGATTGTCTGAACTCCTGCTGCTGAGCAGTGGCACGGAAAGGGGTATTTAAACTCCTGAATCAGCTGCTCATTGGGGGCTTCCCCAATGAGTGGCTGAGTGCCGGCTGCCCCTCTCCTGGTGCGATAGGGATGGGGAGAATCTCCCCGCCCGTCTTGGCACCAGGAGAGCTGGCGCCACGTGGCTTCTTCTGCCCTGTGCAGGAGGGACAAGGAGCATCTCCCTGGCCCGCTCACACAGGGCAGGAGCAGACCCGGGGCACCGTCTCTGCCAGGTTCGAGTGGAACAGGGATAATCTCCCTGCCCCACAGGCATGGGGCAGGAGCAGCCCTGGGGCACTGGCTCTGCCGGGTGCTAGCAGGAAGGGGAGAATTTCCCTGCACTGCTCGCACTGGGCAGAAGAAGCCTGGCAGCGCTGGGGTGGGGCGGGGCCGGGGCTGGGTGGGGGCTGGGGTTGTTTAAAGGGCCCTGCCACCTGCCAGCTGATAGTTTAAAGGGATCTTTAAAGGACCAGGTAAGTGGATTAGAGGGGGGGCTAAGTGGGGGGGTTGGGGTCAATGAACATGTTTGTGACAGCATCATGTTCATCAATGTTCGTTGTTCATTGTTCATTGACGGCAACGAACCACGAATAGTGTGTTTGGGGTTTTTTTTGTGTTCGTGCCCATGTCTAGTCTTGACCATAGGAGCAGTATGAGATATGTGCTTGAATGAGGGGGAGGGAAAAATCCCTTTTCATAACTTTGCTCTGCTCACAATACTTTGGATCTAACCTATGGTAATTTGACACCCTGCTGTATATTCAATTTAAAAATTGTCATTAAAAATCCAGCCCCATTAGGGTTTGACTTATTTAATTCTCAATGTGCTGATTAGTTTGATTGCATTGTTCTTCAATGAAATTAATGAAACCTTATGAGCAAACATTCAGAGAGAAGAGCAAGAATCCAGTAGCCCATATAAGACTAAACAAATTTGTGGTAGAGTATGAGCTTTCGTGAGCCACAGCTCCCTTCTTCAGATACCCAGAGAGAGAAATGGAAAACTCTAAAACATTCTGTTCAGAGAGAGAAATGGAACTCTGACACTGATAATCATTTTTTGTGAATTCACATAATGAAGTATCAGAAAATCAGTCCTAAAGACAGTCAAACACTTTGGGAAGACAGACAGGCTCAAAGCCCGGCAACTCAGCAGAAGAAACTGGCAGCGTCTCTCAAACTAAAGGTTTTGCAAAGAATGAAAGAAGGCCACTGGTCTGGACACTTAATACGAGGCAGTTACACACATGGTGATGCAGAAATCAGGGAGACATTACCTAATACACAGAACTCCTTGTTTGAGTGCCATGTCCCCACACAGTAACAAATAGTTGATCCAAATCCTGGGTCTTGCAATCCATTTCTTCAAAGAGGATAGAGGAAAACCCAAAATGCACACAATCCAAAGTCTAAAATTACAGTATTTACATAGTAAATGCATCTGATGAAGAGAGTTGTGGTTCTCGAAACTTATGCTACAATAAAGTTGGTTAGTTTTAAAGGTCCTGCTGGACTCTTTACTATTTTGTAACTACAGACTAACATGGCTAACTCCTCTGGATACATAGTAATATGTTAGTGTGGGACTCTGAGGTTGGAAGGTAGGGATGCACACCTAAAAAAAAAAAATCAATTTTTTTAAATGCAGAGATTGGGAAGGCATAAATATCAATATTCAGGAGCATTTGGATCCTCTAATACCATTTTGGGATTTGGGTTCAAATTGAGGGGGATTGTACAGTCTCTCAGCTTACTGATTGATTGTACAGTTTCTCAGTTACTGGGCTCAATTCAACGTATTGGCTGTCACATACAAAACCCTTCATGGCCTTGGTCCCTCATATCTGAGGAACCACCTCTTCCCCATGTTCGACCAGAACAACTTCACTCACTGGAGCAGAGCCTTCTACAAATACCGACTTGCAAATCGTCAACTACCCTTACTTGTGCATTCTCTGATGTGACCCCCACTTTACGGAACGGCCTGCCTGAAGAAGTCAGGAAGGCTCCCACCCTCCTGGCTTTCTGCAAACTATATAAAAGTGAATTATTCAAGATGGCTTTTATCACAAAAAAGGGGCCACACTGTCACAAAATGATTCTGAAAGAAGCTTTGATTAAAGACTATACCCCTGTATATAGTTCATACTCTGTTGCTGTAAGTAGGTTCTTACTATGTAATTTTTCTTTACATTGTTTAATGTGTCATGTTAATGCTTATGATTTGCTTCACCACTGCTGGCTGGTTCCAGATTTTTACAAGTCAAATTCTATTGCATTGTCTGTTGGGTGTCCCATTCTTTTGATTGTATTATTCTGTGTAATCCACCTTGAGTCCCAGTGAGAAAGGCAACAAGTAAGCAAGCAAACAAGCAAGCAAATACAGTCCTTACTGGACTCCCTGTCTAGTCAGGATGCCTCTTATCCTCTCTCCCTCCAACCCCCAACTTCTTTTTGTCCATTGTTTGTTGACTAGGAGGAAAAGAGAACAGTATCTTCTTCTGTCCATCACACTGGTATTGACCTTTAAAGCCTTATATGGGTTAGGACCAACATACCTGAATGATTGCCTACTCCTGTATGAACCTACACAATCACAGAGGTCATCTTCTGAGGCCCTGATTCAGGTGCCCAGACATTTTGATATTAGCTGAGTGGCAACCCAGGAGAGGGTGTCCTCAGTATTGGCACCAAAACTCTGGAACTCTGTCCCCAGGAAGACTTTCTAGTCCCCTTCTGTTGTCTTCATCTGCTAGTGGGTGAAGACTTTTTTTGTTTTGCTTGGTGTTCCCTCAGTGATTCCTTCTTCCTGCCCAATGCAGGAAGCTCTGGTTTTCATTGTTTTAATGATGTGTTTTTGTTGGTTTAAATGGTTTCTAAGATGTGATTTTATTATTATATATGTTTTTATTGGGTAGCTGCCTTCATGGCCCTTATGAGGGCAGAAGAGCATGGTATAATTTTTGCAAAATAACTTTATGATATGATATGATATTGAAATAATTTTGTATCAGTCAGTTTTCTTATACAAAGCTTCTACTGCAGAAATAGCTATAACAACATTACTGAGTAAATCAGTAATGTCTTGTTCTAGTTGTTTTCATAAAATCTTGCTTCATTGCACAACTTTGTTTTTTGCTGTTGTTCTCATACAGCCCCATTTGGGACCGGCTCGTTGCCCCCAACAACCTACATAGATGGAATGTTATTATTCTTCCATCGTCATGGAACACTAGAAGAATCAATCAACAATATTACTAAAAGAGTTTCCCAAAGAAATGACCCTTACACCATAGGGGATTGCAATGTGTTTAAGGAGAAGCTCTCTCTCTAAACAAATAGACAATGTAGATGTTCATGACAATATTTACAGATTTCTTACAACTATCCTGTCTTAAGCCTATAATTAGTTGGCAGATGTTTTTTAAAAAATAGAACATAATTTATCAGAACTAAATAGATTATGATGGGCTATTTTAAATTTTGTTTTATTGCTATTCTGTTTATAGATGGTATTGTTGTATTGGCAAACTGAAAAAATGAACTCAAAGAATTCAATATAATCAACATTTTGCATAGTGGCTATCTCATCCCCTTCCCTTGCTTATCCCAACCCAATCTGTTCACCCTTTATTCCATACATGACCTATGTATGAATCTTGCACTGAATATTAATATTTTAAACCTGAAGCTAAATATTCTTAAATCTAGCCTTTTTAATTCATTCTCATAAGCTTGAACAAGATTATCCAATCAACTACTGCTTTAGCATATATCCTGCTCACAGGTATTGATCATAGGAGCTGAACATTTGACACACTGTCTGCATGCAAAGAGCTTAAACATGTCCAATTGTGCAAAAAAGATGATTGCACATGCATGGTTACATACTGCTTTGTCACATCTGGTGCCTCCCCACCTCCCCACACTGCATCTGCTGTAGCCTCCAACTTAAAAGGCACATTGATAAAGGGGGGGGGAGCCCACTTGTCATATTGAGCTGAGATGTACTACTTTGGTATTTCTGTGTGATTTGTTGCACCCTAAAGACCAACTAGATGTTCAGGGTATGAGCTTTTTGAGAGTCAAAGCTCCCTTCTTGATATAGATTTGGAAGTGGAAGTATGTAGGATTTTAACCAGCCAGAAGGTGGGAGGAGTGTTTAAAGTAAGGGAGGAAAGTATTATAATACTGTAATTAGCTTGATAAAGTTGGGGTGTGAAAAGCAGAATATTAGCACCTATAGTGCAAGAAGAATCCAATGAGCCTATTGTTCCAAATTTGCAAATAAACTCAATTTCACCAGTCTCACATTGTAATTTTCCTTTGAACTGTGACTTTTAGGTCAGTGAAGGAATGTCTTGGCAGATTGAAATATTCTCCTACTGTTTTTTTAATGTTGTGATTTTTGATAGGATGCTCTGATCGGGAGAGAAACAACCAGAGCCAGAGCATTCTCAGTCCTGGCTCCAGCCTGGTGGAACTCTCTGTCTACTGAGACTAGGGCTGAATCTACACACCCGCGGAGCGTCCCAGTGTTGTGCTAAATGTTCGCTAAACACCCGGAAGTGTAGCGTCTTTCTAGCGCGATTTCTGTATCACGCTAGAAAGACGCTACACTTCCAGGTGTTTAGCGAACATTTAGCACAACGCCGGGACACTCCGCGGGGGTGTGAATTCAGGCCAGGGCCCGGCAGGATGTGTTATCGTTTTGCTGGGCCTGTAAGACAGAGATGTTCTGCCAGGCATATGGTTGAGGTCAGGCTTGGCCTCCACTGGCTGAAAAATGGAGAAAAACGTAGAAGAATAAAATCTGAACCCCTCCCTATTAAGGTTGTCTACCACCTTATCACGTCAAGTTGTATCTGCTGCTATTGATTGCCTCCATCTGAATATATATTATATTATATTATATTATATTATATTATATTATATTATATTATATTATATTATATTATATTATATTATATTATATTATATTATATTATATTATATTATATTATATTATCAATCTATTATGGTTTTAACTGTATAAATTAACTTTAATGTGTTTTAATATGCTGTAATCTGCCCTGAGCCCTTCATGGGGAGGGTGGAATAAAAATCTAAATAAATAAATATCTGATTTATGTCCATTCATTCTTTTGCAAAAGTACTGACCTGCTTGTCCAATATAGAGTGTCCAGAGCTTGTGTCCATGTTGAGAAGTGCATTGTCATGAGTAAGGAGTCATTTAAGGGTGGGGGACTGTCTGTGGGCAAGAAAACATTTGCCTCCCAATAACTGCCTGTAGGAACTGTCTTTGCGAATCGCGCAAAGCTCCTGGATAACAGCGTCTTCCTGGCACAATTTTGCGTGAGAAGATGCTGTCTTCTGGGTCTTTCGCACAATGTTCTGCAGGCAGGTAGGACATTGGAAACAGCCATTATTTACATATAACTGTAACAGTTCTGCTCAGCTTGCCAGATAATTGCCCAACACCTGACATAAAAGATGCAACAGAAGTTTCTACAAGCAGCATCAACCCCCACCCCTCCTCTGGGGTTTGCAAGTATTTTCCAGCCACCTTTTTTTCAAATAATCTCAGCACATATTAGGAAGGATATAGATTTTTATCAACAGGGTTTGGGTACCAGTGAAATCCCACAGTCAGAACTGAACTGTAGAATGTTGATCCATGGCAGTCAAAGCAAAGCCATCTGCTTACCTTGTTCTTAATCTAATATAAGGCCACCGTGGGAAGACTACAAGCCTCCCCACATTTTTTTTTTTTTTAATAAATTTTTTATTAAACATTTGTTGCAACATATCATTTACAAACAAAAGCATTTTTCAAGTCAAGTCAAAAATCCAATCTACAATACAGTATAAATCTTGTATTTTGAAGAATATCATTGATGCATCCTTATGACAACTCAGTTATGCTGTTAGTTTAATAGAAGGAAAGGTAACCATTGTTTGTCACAACTTGGAATATTTTTGAGTTGGGTTGCAGATTGTGTTTTTCTATATATTCCAAAAAAGGAAGCCATTTGTCAATAAAACCGGTATTTTCTGTGAAATGTTCTGCATTTTGTATATCGTTACTTATTTTTTCTATAATAAAATGGTTCCAAATTTTGGAAAACCAAGTCTCAATTGTTGGTGGTCTCTTTGCTTTCCAAACTGTCGCGATAGCACTTTTGGCTGCAATCAAGAGTGAAGCAACGAGTTCCTTTTTAATCTTGGGAATGTTCAGGTTTCCCCATAGGTCTAAAAAAATCAGTTTCGGCTCAAAAGGAATTCCATAAGTGGTGATATCTTTAATTTTCATTAACACCTCCTCCCAAAATTGCCTAACTATTTTACATTCCCACCAGCAGTGAGCAAAGGTTCCCTCCTCACCACAGTTTTTCCAACATTTAGGGGACGATCTAGTTGATATTAGTGCTAGCTTTTTGGGAGTTAGGTACCATCTATGTATCACTTTAAAAGTTTGGAGTTTAGTTACAATGACTTTTGAATTATATATGCCGGATGACCATATCTCCTTCCAAACCTCTGGGGACTTTTCAATGGAACAGTCCTTGCTCCAGCTGTTTTGGCAGCTGAGATGTTTATTCTCCATTGTGTTTAACAGTATTTTATACAATTTAGCTATCATCCCTTTTTTTTGATATGAAGACAAGTTTAGTATTTGTTCAAATTCTGTCAGAGGTTCTTTCATGATGTTTCTTAGTTTTATTTTCTCTGTCATGTGTGAAAGTTGTAAGTAGCTAAACCATTGTAATTTTTGTCCTAGTTTTTCCTCTATTTCTATCTTCTCTATTAGCCCCGACTGTGTGGCGATATCAACTAGTCTGGTAACTTTTGCCTGTCGCAGACTCAGAATGAGTGACTGATCCCACCCCGGCGAGAACCATTCTTGATTTATAAATGTCGAAAATCTAGACAGTTTTGGAATAATTTTGATTTTAAATTGGTCCCACGTCTTCAATATAGACGATAGCATAAAACTATTTTTGATATCTTGTGGTCTATTATTCGTTTTATTCCAAATTATGTCCATGAGGTCCCAGTGTTGTATAGAGGATTGTGAGATCTTAATCCAATCCGGCAGAGTGGAATTAGATGACATTTGTAGGAGATTGGCTAGTCTTGCTGCTGATTGATATAAAAATAAATCCGGGTAATTGAAACCTCCATTTATTGCTTTCCTCCTCATAGTTTTAAAGGCAATTCTCGGGTGCTTGTTTTGCCAGAGGAATTTATTGAGCAGTATTTGCCATTGTGCTATTAATGATCTGTTTATAGTGAGAGGGATCGCTCTGAACACATAGAGAAATTTTGGTAATATAAAAGCCTTTATCAAATGAAATCTATCATACCACGTGAGTTTTAATTTATTCCAATTAGCAATGTCTGATTTAATTTGGTTTGTTAATTTGAGGTGATTTAATTTTACCAATTCGTTCAATTTAGGAGAGATATTAACACCCAAATATGTTAAATGTGATGGGGACCACTGAAAACTATACAATTCATTTATTTGTTGGGTCATTTTGTGATGGATATTAATAGTAAGGTAGTAGGATTTTGTTTGGTTGATTATTAATCCTGATATTGCTCCAAAATTTATAAGAAGAGATGAAAGGTGGGACAACGAATTTAGTGGTTCAGTCAAGTAGAGTAACATGTCGTCCGCGAACAAACTGATTTTGTATTCTGTGGAGCCAACCTTTATTCCCTTTATATGATTATTTTCTCTCAGGGCAGCTGCGAAGGGTTCTAGAGCAAGTGCAAATAATAGGGGAGATAAGGGGCAACCTTGTCTCGTGCCTCTTTTAATGTATATGTTTTCTGAGTACATAGTGTTTATCTTGATGTTTGCTATTGGTTGATGATAAATCGCACTAATTATATTTAGAAATTTTTCTCCAAATTCCATGTGTGACAGTGTTTTTAAGAGGTATGATATTTCTACCGAGTCGAAAGCTTTTTCGACGTCTAATGATAACAAAATAGCCTCCCTGCTTTTGTGATTACAGTGATCTATAAGGTTTAGGGATTTATAAATATTATCTGTAATGTCTCTTTTTGGTATAAATCCTGACTGGTCTGTGTGTATGTAGTTGGATATAAATGTGTTTAGACGATTCACTATGATGGAAGTGAAGATTTTATAATCGTGGTTGAGCAATGATATGGGACGATAGGATGCAGCTTTCAGAGGGTCCTTTCCCTGCTTATGGATTACAATGATGTCAGCTCTTTCCCAAGTAGGTGGCATTTTACCCTTGTCTAGAATTGAGTTGGCCAGATTAGTTAGGTGCGTTGCCAGTAGATTTGTGTATTTTTTATAAAATTCTGCCGGATAGCCATCTGGCCCTGTAGCTTTGTTATTTTTAGCATTTTTTATTGCGTTTGTTGTTTCCTGAATAGTGATGGGTTTGTCTAGAAGTTTTCGGTGTATGTCCTCTAATTTCTTTAGACTTTTTAGTGAATTTAGAAAGTGGGTTATTTTAGCTTGGTCAGGGTTTTTTGTAGAGTATAATTGCGTGTAGTAGTCTTTGAAGACCTTAAGAATTGATTGTGATTTATTCTGTAGTACATTTTTACTGTTATAGATTCTGTTGATATGATTTTGTGATCTTCTTTGTTTTACTTTATATGCTAATAAGCGAAGAGTTTTTGGTGAATTGGACCAGTGCGACTGTTTGACCGCTAGCAACTGTTTACATATCGCGTGACTTTCCAAGGTTTCTAGGATTTTCCTTTGCGTTAAAAGTTCTTTATATGTTTTTTTGCTACCTGTTAGTTTATGGTTGATTTCTAAAGTCTTAATATTGCTTATTAACTCTTGCTTTTGTTTCAGTTTTTCTCTATTTAGTTTAGCTGTAAGGGCTATTATGTGACCTCTAGACACTGTCTTGATTGTGTCCCAAAGTATATGCATGCCAATTTCTTCAGATAAGTTTTCTGCGATAGCTGTTTCTATTATTTTCCCAATTTCTTTGGTTGCATATTGGTTGAATAATAAGTGTTTTGGTAGGCACCATTGTTTACTGTACTGAGTTTTGTCATCCAGGTTTAATGTCATTGTTACCCATGCATGGTCTGAGATCGTATTACTTCCTATTCCAGTTTCCTCTACTTTGTCTATCGTGGTATTGGAGCTTAATATGTAGTCGATTCTTGTATACGTGTTATGTCTTTGCGAAAAATATGTGAAATCCTTTTCTCCTTCGTGGTAGTGCCTCCATGTGTCTATTAGATGATATTTCTTTAAAATAGTTGCTAGTTTTGTTGTTTTATGAATGTTTTTTGTGTGTAGTTTGTTGAAGTTCGATTTGTCTAGTTGGTGGTTTATTATGTAGTTTAAGTCACTTCCGATTATCAAGTCTCCTTCCTGGAATGTAGTTAATTTTTGTAATGTTTCCTCTATAAAGTCTAATTGATTTATATTTGGAGCATACAACGAGGCTAGCGTGATTTTATGTTCCCCTATTTTCCCTTTAACAAAGACGTATCTGCCTTTTTTGTCCTTAAGAGTTTTGGTGTGTTGGAATTGTATGTGTTTTGTAATTAGAATGGCTACACCCCTTGATTTGGAGTTGCCAGTCGCGTGATATTGTGCTTGTAGCCACCTAGCTTTAAGTGAATCAATATTGTTATGCCGCAAGTGGGTCTCCTGTAGAAAAATAATTTGTGCCCTAGTATGGGCTAAGTTTGAGATTACTCTCCTTCTTTTTATTGGGTTCCCCAAACCTCTGACATTAAAAGTTACAGCTTTGATTTTAGAACACATTTCTGAATTGGGTTGTAATAATTACCTGTGTCTTACTCTTTATTTTTATTTATTTATTTATTTCTATTATTATTATTATTATTGTTTTACTATTACTAGTGTACCACTCTAAAGATTCCGATTTGGCATTGTAGTTTTATAATCCCTATTGTAATTTGAGTTTTCCCAATTATATGCAGTCTTTCTTTATAATACCGGTTTTTTTGATTAATCCTTCTCAAGTAAAAAGTACAATATCTATGTCTTTTTTACTTTCTTTTTAGACAGTATAACGGTTAATAATAATGACCTTAAAAGATCAATCAATAGTTTAATGTTGTAACACAACTTGTAACTTCTTAATAAAGTATTGTATTATAGTTATTAACAAGATGTTACTGATATCACTATGTTTTCCCTAATATGTTATTTCAAAAATACTATGTCTAACCACTCTCTTCAAATTAATTTATAGCTATCATACATTACCATCTTTCCTTTCTTCTTGTACTATGAACCTTTCAGATCTTTAGAGTACAGTCCAGGTGTACCAATTATACCCCTCCCGCTCCTAATCCTGATTCGGTTCCTTGCCGTATATACACCTTGTACTATTATTCTTTCCCCCTTTTATGGTCTTTCCTACTATTATCTTCTCCCCCCCCTTCTTTTAGCTTTCTTTCTTTGTTGCGATCTACAATCTGCTTTGAATTTATCCTTTCCCCCTCCCCCTCCCTACAGCCACCCCAACCCCCCTCCCTTTTCTTTTCTTTTACTCTCTTCTTTCCCCTTCTATGCTAGTAAGTTTTAACAACAACCTATAAAATGTGAACTTTAAATACTTTTTTTTTTTAATACATATGTATATATCTATATGCTTATATAATTTTTCTTTATTTTTTCCCTTGTACTAATTTTTTTTGTTTAGTTTTTTTTTATTATTATTATTATTATTTTTCCTTAGTCTTATTGTTGGAATTACTAACTATATAAATCTATTTGTCTACTATATGCCGTTTATTAACTATCCCAAAATCCTCCCCCTTCCCCTTTTCCTCCCTCCCACCCTTCCTAAGACCACTTTGTACTATAATGAATTGAGTAAAACCACTTAGTGGATTATAAAATCAATGTTCTATTTTGTTTTCCCTTTAAGATTTATTCAATTTTAACTCTCTCAAACTGGTGGGTTAACTTCACTCACCGGTTGTGGAATTCAACCTCCCTCCTCGTCCACTTATGAGAGCTAAATAAAGTTATATGAGCTAAGTTAAGAGCCCCCCTCCCTCCCCCACAAACCTCTAAATTTCTACCTTTATTTACAAATACACTACTTTTCCTGCAATCAATCTGTTATACTAACGAACATTTACCAGCACGTTGAGAGACAGCGATAAAAAAAAAATTAAGTGTCTCTGATGGGGATCTTGCTCCCTTTCTGAGGAGATAGTAGGTCAGAGGATTTTCTCTTCTGGTTTTGCTTGGTCGTCTCCATTGGAGTCTCCAGTCCAACTGCATTCAGTAGCTCTAGTCCCGTGTCAACATTCGTTGCTATATACCTTTTGCCTTGGTGAAAGACCATAAGTTTGCATTGATCCAGCCATTTATATCTTCTGTTCGCTCTGTGCAGAGTCTCAGAGATTGGTTTAAGTTCACGCCTTTTGGCAAGCACTTCCTTTGGAAGATCAGCGAAAATATATATCAGTTTGCTTTCATATTTAAATGATCCCCTTATTCTGGCTTCTTCCATTATCTTCCTTCTTGTCCTTTGATCTGGTATTTCGATGATTATATCTCTCGGACGCTCTTTATTTTTAATTTGGTGATAGGGCCCCACTCGGTAGGCTTTTGTGATATAGGGGTAGACTCCTTCCTCAAGCTGTAATTGTTTAGCTAGCCAGTTGGCAATGAAGCTTGTGAGATCTATGTTATATGTGTGCTGTTCATCCATCCCCCTTATTTTAATCTGATTTTGTCTGGCATTCAGTTCGAGTTTCATTAGTCTGTCCTGTTGTTCTGTAATTATACTTTGCATGTCGGTGACTTCCTGTTGAGCTTTCACACTCACTTCCATAGCTTTTTCCGCTGTATAATTAACTGATTGTAGATCACGTTTTATATCTGTGAGTTGTGCTGTGATCGGGCTAATGAGTTTGGCCATTTGGTCTATAATATCTTGCCTTAGTTGCACTAGTTGGGGATCCAAATAATTTTCTGGTAAGGTTACCTCAGTGGCGCCTTCTTTTGCCGCGATTTCCGCCATTTTTTTTCCCTCCGTTCTGCCGCGTTCCTTCCCCGTCGGCTCTCCTGAGGCCACAAAGAATGCTTGTAAGTTTTTCACCGCCTTTGGATTGTTCTTCTTTTTCTTGATAGAGTTCGTGAGCATTATTTTCCTTGATTTATTTCCCCTCGTAGTGTGTCTTAGCGAGGTTTTAGGGTCGGGAGGGTCGGAGCGCTCTTAACATGCGTCCATTCCTCTCCGCCGCGACGCCACGCCCCCCCCACATTTTTTTTTAAAAAATTTCAAATTATTTTTGGAAGGCATTAAGACTATATGGCATATTTGTCATCCTCTGTTACTTTGTTCAGCCTTGATCTTTTTAGTCATCACTCCCAGAAGCTTGTTTTCTGTGTTTATTCAAAGTTCAAAGCAAGTCAGCACTCCATAAATACCTGGGCAGGAGAAGAATACATTTTTCCAGTATTTCTCTGCCATTTCAAATCACAAGCCAATAATTTTGCCCCTATTTGAAAACTCTGTATGAATATATTATTTATAAAGACAATATTGGATACATTTCAAATAATTTTGCATATGTTATATCTATTTTGGGAGGGAAAGTAGCATGGTATAGCCTGGTCTTGTAAGATCCTGGAAGCTAAGTAGGGACAGTATTGGATGGGGATCCACCAAGGAATTTAATCGGTATTCTATTTATATAATTAGTCAATTATTGAGGGGGATACCTGGCTCGCTGGGGGAGGCAGGCGGCAGTGGCGAAGGGGCGCTCCCAGGGGGGGCCATGGACAAGGCACCCCCTCAAAATTTTGCGCCCGGGGTGGCCCCCCTGCCCCCCCACATGCTACACCACTGGAAAGAAGGCTTTTGAGACGCCTGAGAGAAGGCAGCAGGGATATTGCTGCCTTTTTACAAACCTGTTCTGTTACATTGAAACATACCCTGTTTAACCCCAGTATATTTATGCGTTTTAAATCATTCACTACAGTCTTCTATCTTGTAAATAAAGTTTAATTTTGTTTTGTTTAACCCTAGCTGGCTGAGGGAAAATATTACACACACATTCCTGAAGAGCTCTGGTCATGTTAAATAGGCCAGATTTAAGTACATGGTGGGTGTCAGCATATAGAAGGGAAAGTAAACTCCAAGTTCTCTTTCCTCAATAGCCCTGAGTTGTAGCTGGGTGAGGGGAACTTGATAGAGGAAATTGGCTACCTGTCTGGTGGAGCTTCTGAATGAGGAGAGATATTTGGGTCAGGGCTCTCTGCCTGATAATAGAGATGAGACAGGTGGTGTGTTGTGACTGCCCTTTACTGCCTGGTGAAGTCCACAGACCTGTGAAGGGAGGTTTATGGTGGGAAGCAGTATGAAAATAGGGCTGCCATGGTTATCAGCTTAGGGGTGGGAATACCTGGAGATTTTAAGGGGGGACCTTGGGGAGGGCAGGGTTTGGGATAGGGAGGGACCCCAGTAGAGTATAATGCCATAGAGTCCCTGTCCAAAGCAGCTGTTTTCTCAGGGGAACTGATCTCTGCTGGCTAGCAATTCTGGGAGCTCTCCAGGCCTCACCTGGAGATTGGCAACCCTAGTTTGGGAGGTTTGGGAATGGTGTCTGGGGAAGGTAGAGTCTTGGAATGGGAGTTACCTCAGAAAAAGATGTGGCAAAAGATGTGAGAAAGATGGTCAGGCTGTATAACATGGGTCCAAGGTTCACTATGCCCCACATGGCCTGTGGTCAGTATTTTTTCCACCCCAGGTTAAGACCAACTACAAACCATAGTTTTATTTTATTTATTTATTTACTTACTTACTTTCAATTTCTTTCCCGCCGTCCCCCAACTGGCAGGCTCAGGGTGGATGACACTCTGCAAAACAACACACTAAAAAACTTACATTTCACAATTTTAAAACAGCCATATAAAACAGTGCAATATACATATTTAAAAAGGTACAAAAAAGCTGCGCAGGAGTAGTCAGTTAATCAATCAGTCTGCCACCTACTCCTCTGTATTAAAATTACTTGCGTGGTTGGTTAAAAAGTTTGATGGTGTATGCCTCTAGTAGGGAAGGCGTTCACCTCTATTTGGCTGGTGGGGGCCCAGCTCAGTCTCAATCATATGCCTAGCAGAACAGCTCTGCCTTCCAGGCCTGGCAGAAGGATAACAGATCTGCTGGGCCCTGGTCTCGTTGGACAGAGTGTTCCACCAGATTAGAGCCCAGACCAAAAAGGCCCTGGCTCTGGTCAAGGCTAAGTGGGCCTCTCTGGGGCCATGGACCACTAACAGTTGTTTGTCACCTGATCTGAGTGTCCTCTGGGGCACATACAGGGAGAGGCAGTTCCGCAGATATGCTGGTCCCAGTCCACATAGGGCTTTATAGGTAAGTACCAAAACCTTGAATCTGATTCAGTACTCCACTGGCAGCTAATGCAGCTGGCACAATACCGGTGTTATACGTGCACTGCTAGGCAGTCTGGTGATGACACACGCTGCTGCATTTTGAACCAGCTGCAACTGCCAGATCAAACTCAAGGGAAGCCCCGCATAGAGCGCATTACAGTAGTCTAACCTAGAGGTGACCATTGCCTGGATCACTGTCGTTATGTTGCGGGTCAAGAGATAAGGGGCAAGCTGCCTGGTCTGTCCAAGATGGAAAAAAGAAGACCTGGCAACCGCTGCAACCTGAGCCTCCATTTTCAGGGAGGCATCTAGGATCACCCCCAGGTTCCTGACACTCGGAATTGGCATGAGCAATGCTCCATCGAGGGCCAGGAGCCGGAGCCCCGAATCAATTCACCCGCAGCTCAAGTACAGGATCTCCGTCTTTGTGGGGTTTAATTTCAGCTGACTTTGCTTCAACTATCCAGTCATGGCTTCAAAAGCATGCTCCAGGACATCTGAGGCCAAGCCAGGCTGTCCATCCATCAGCAGATATAATTGGATGTCATCAGTATACTGGTGATACCCAAGTATGAAACTCCGCACCAACTGGGCGAGGGGGCGCATATAGATGTTAAACAGTAATGAGGAGAGTATTGCTCCCTGAGGCACACCACATATCAATGGGTGGCAGGATTCTCCTCCAGTGCCATCCTCTGTCCCCGACCATGGAGAAAAGAGACAAGTCACTGTAGTGCCGTCCCTTGTATCCACACATTGGCGAGGTGGTGGGTCAAAAGATCATAGCTGACCATATTGAACGCTGCTGAAAGATCTAATAATATCAGCAGTGCTGATCCGCCTCAGTCCAGGCATCTGCGGAGATCGTCTGTGAGAGAGACCAGCAGTTTCAGGTCTTGGTTTGACTGGCCGTACTTAACCTGATCTGTAATCAAATGATTGCTCATTTCTAAGGTTGCCGATTCTCTCTGGCTGGGGCAATTCCTAGAGATGGGGAGGGGGGAAGTGCCTGGGGAGGTGGAGTTTGGGGAGGGAAAGATACTCAGCAGGGATGGGATGTCATATGCTTCACCCTCCAAAGCTGCCATTTCCTTCAGGGAAACTAATCTCTGTTGTCTGGAGATCAGGTGTAATTCTGGGAGAACTCCAGGGCCCACCTGGAAGTTGACAGCCAACTCTCTTCTAAATAATCCCCCCCCCAGCTATTTTTCTCAGCAGAAGAAATCATTTGGATTTTGATGCATGCATTTTCATTTAGTTTGACCCTAATTTGGATGGCAATCCTGGTCAGGCACTGTACATTCTCAAGCACTCAGCACTTCAAATGCGTACATTATCTGATTTGTTACCATTTTGCAAAGAAATGGCTTAGAAAGCCTGAGTTATAAATCAGGCAGCAGCCAAGCATGACTAGGAGATGGAATTAAAGTTGTTCTCAGAGATCTGATCAGGAAAGTAAGTACTGGTTTTCCTATCCTCTTAGCCTGGCATGTGAAGCAAGTGAGAATTTTTTCCCTTCTCGAAAGAATTTGAAATATGTAATTGAGGCATTATCTTTTTCTCCGAACTGTACTAATATGGAAATTCAAAAATATTACTGGTCCCTTTCTGGAAGTTCCTAACATTGCTATCAGCATTGTTCCTTTTTATAAGTGAAAGTATTACAGTCTAAGGAATAAAGTATTTTAAGAATGCCTTCATAAAAGATTACACAGGCACTGGAATTTTCTAACATGAATGGGAACAAAGGCCTTTGTAAAGTATGTTAAAGGAAAAAAAATTAAATCAGTTCTTGAACAGTTACAGCAGAAACATTTCCCTTTGAATCTTGAAACGTGTGGGTGTTTGAGACAAGTGGGTAGGGTCTGCTAGCGTGCAGCTGCTGTCGAGCGGGCTTTCTCCTTGCCAAGGATCACACTTGCCTCTTGAGTTGAGCAGTGACCTCAAAAGAACCTCATGATGTTGAGTCTGAAATGCCAGGTCACTTTTAAAAAATTAAGGAAACAGAAGGGCTGCTGCATCAGTCAATTAAGTGATTCAGTTAATAGATGAAATTGCCTGCTGATTAGTCAGGCAACTTTTGAAAAAAATGTTATTTTAAAAAAGCCTGTAATGGGCATTCATCATTTTAAAGGAAGCATTCCTTTTTTCTGTCATATGCAAAAAGGAATGCCCATCCCAAGGTCATACTGATTTTTGCCAGTTCCTCTCCCCTGTGGCAGACCTCTGACTCCCTCTTATGCTGTTCCTGGGGGCCCTCTTTCCCCTGGGAGCAGCAGGGGACATTGGGGGGTCATAGAAGGAGGCAGAAGGGAAGAAGTGACACACCCTTGACAGAAAACTTTTATTTAGTGATTTTCAGCAGGATCCAAGCCAAGGAAAGGATATATTTCCACCCAGTATTATTGTAGTAGTAACTCAAAAAGTAGATAGTGTTAACCATTACATCATAACATAAAATAAAAAAAGAATTGGGAGGGCCTGTAGTTCAGTGATAGAGCACATGCTTTGCAAGTTCTTAGGTTCACCCTCTGACATCTACAGGTAGAAGGATCTCAGATAGCAGGGGGTGTTGGAAAGACCTTTCTCTACTTGAAATCTTGGAGAACACCTGTGTAATGATTTGATTAGTTTTGTTTAACATTTTAAATCTTTTTAAATCTTTGCCTTTGGATCTGTAATCAGCTTATCCTTACTTTATCTTAAACTTATACCTTACAACTTACACAACTGGCACTCTTTTTATTTCCACTCACACACAGCTGCAGGTATTCTCTTCTTTACCCAAGCCTTTTCCTCAAGAATTCTGTCCCTTTTATTTTTGTGTGATCTTTATAATACTGCTGCCTTCTTGAATCCCTCAAAAGGTTTTCGCTGCCACCAAAGGCTTTTGCCTTAGACCTCCTCAGTTTAACTGGTAATAGAGAAAGTCTTGTTATACATGGTTTGAAGGAACAGTCAAGCATATGAGGGTGATTGTGAGGTAAAAAAGGATCTTTTTTCCCTAACCAAAAATAGAATTTATTTTCCACACATATCTTCACTAACAGAATAAACTCTCATCTCTTTCACACAGACAGATTCACTCAGGCCTTTTCACACAGCTTGCCTGACCTAGATAGAATAATCTTTCAGATATACCCAGGCATGCACGCAGCTTTCCTGACTTAGATAGAATTAGGCTTTCAGGCGTCCACACAGTTTGCCAGATTTAGCAAGAATCTTTTCTCTCAGATATACAAGTGGATTTAAACAGAATCTCCTGGCAGAAACACAGACTCAGAGTCTCTCTCTCAGGCTCCACACAGTTTGCTTGCTCAACTAAAATAAATACTTTCTCGTGAAATACACAGACTCTCTTGAGCTCTGTACAGTTTGCCTACTTTCACCAGAATTTGTCATAACTCCACACAGTTTCACTGAACATGGCAGAATGAATACTTTCTCTCAGAACACTGACTAAAAACTGCAGTTCACTCTTTGATGCGGACAGGTACCCATCAAATTGCACTCCATTCACCCATGTTGCTCCCCTTCTTTCTTTCTTCAGAGGCCTGTAACCCACAGTAACAATTATCAAAAAACCCACATTAGCAAGCAGGAATAAAATTCAAATTAAATACTTTGTTCCAGCACCCCAAATGTGACACACTCAAATGAATATACAAGCACAATAACAACAGCAACAACAATAATTGTGCTTATATACCACTCTTCTAGACAGATTAGTGCCTCACCCAGAGCAGTGAACAAGTTAGTGCTATTATTATCCCCACAATACAGCTGGGGAGCTGGGGCTGAGGGGAGTGGCTTACCCAAGATCACCTACTAAGTTCATGGCAGTAGTGAGATTCAAACCAGTAGAGTGCTGATTCACAGCTGAACCACTTAACCACTGTGCTACTCTGTGCGCTCTATGTGGGGGTGTACTAGTTGTTTATTTATATTCATATATTTAATCATTTAAATGGCTACTCTGCGTCACTGCTTATTTGAACATAAGTGGACTACTTTAAGGGCAGGTTGTGCTAGGCAAACTTCTTGGGTGCCCACCAGGCAAATCCACCCTGGCTCCAAACTCAGGTGGTGTTTCTCCCAACCTTGTTTATCTCAGCCTGCAAAGCCGATCTGTGCTGAGAGATGCCCAGTGTCATCTGCCTCCCCTGATGGGCTGCAAGACACCTACCAGTTTCGAAAGATGATGCTCAGCACCAAGGGTGGTCCTACACAGCACCACCCAGCTACATGGCCTGACATGCCCCCATCACCTCTGGGTGTTTGCAATTAACTCTACCTATCCTGAGCAGCCCACCCTATTCCTGCCAACTAGTTGTGTCCTAAGTAAAAGGATTTTTTAAATTTTTCTCTCACCAGGCCTAATTAGACAGCTCCCTCCACCTGAGACAGCACAGAGAAGGCAAAAAAGGGGGTCACACCACAGCAAGTTAGGCACAACCCCCACCCCCAAAATTCCTGCTTGGCCCAAACTGGCGACCAGTTATTCCTGTGTTGCTTCTCGGGTGGGAGGGTGGTTCAACTGCAGCTGCAAAATGCCTGCCAAGGAGATGGCACAGCGTGATAAGTAGCTTCTGCTGCCTCCTCACTTAAATGAACCCCACTTAAATGCAAAATAATGAAGAAAAGATAGGATTTAAGTTTATTGAGGTAGAGTCCATGCACAACAGTATTTTCCAGGAGAAAGACCTAGTCTAAAGCATTACTTGCCCTATACCATGAGAATGAAGACTGCATGTTGGTGTATGGATGAGGCCTTCATGGCAGGAGCTCTGAAAAATACATCCTTCCCTTTGGAAGGCCATAACGCAAGAAAAAGAAAGAGGAGGAGTCAGGAGACCTTCCCACCTATGACAAAGAGAAGCAGCTTACTTAGGAGAGTAACACAGAGAGAGACAGACGTGCAGAACCCTTCAATGTCCAAAGTATGCTGAATTGCCTGTTGCAACAAGAGGGAAGCAGGAAAGTTCCATTCTGCCATTAGAAAATTTAGTCTGGATCCAACCCAATGAATTTGGAATTCAGGGTTCATAACTTGTAAAGCAAGTTTTGAATTTTATGCATGAAAAAGAGTAGTATGTTTTTATGCACCCTATCCCATGCTTGTTTGCTTAGAGAAAGGAGTGAAACCATCTCAGCTATGGGCTACTGGGACATAAGCAACAAAACTGGTTTGGGACTCAAACAGGCAGCATAAAGATTAGGAAATTTCAAAGTGAAAAGGCAGGAAGAACCAAATACAGGGTTGAGCAGTATTCAGGGCAGCTAAGAGCTTATGGAAGAAGGAATCAAAAAAGAGGAGTAAACCAGTAGGTTTAGAGATACAGAATGCTGGAAGGCCCGGGATAAAAACTGAGCTGTTGATTCATCTGCCAATATCTTCTCTCTGATTATTTCTACAGAAGCTGTATGAAACTTGATGCCAAATGACCCCACAATAGATACATTGGTTCCAGGTGTTACTGACTGAAAATCAAAAGAGCAGGACTAAGGAGTGGCTCCTTAGATTATCAAAAGTTGTGAGAAAGAGCCCTGAAACAGGCGTCTACCACAAAGTCAATAAGGCACACTGCAGCCTTTTTTACAAATACATTTTTACAATTGCCAATAGGCCTGTTGAAGAATTATCTGTGCCTATAATACAGGCTTAACATTGGGCAGTTGACTCATTTCATGAAATGGAGATAAACAACATCACCACCAGCCTCTATAAAAGGGTTGTTTTTTTCAAATTTAAATACTTTATTTTTCAAATGTTCATATATACAAGAGTAACTGTAATATGATAGCACTATGTTGGGTATACATATTGAACTATATACAGCAGATCTATTATATTGGCATTAGACATTATATTTTGCTATATTATTACCCATATTAAATAACATGATGGCATTGTGAATTAAGATTTGTAGGGTATTTTATCATTTGTATCTGTGTCTTTCTGTCATTCCATATTAAATTTTGATGTTTATAATAGCCTATGGTGATTCTGTTAGTTGTGAATCATTACTGGAAAGGTATTCTAAAAAATTCTCTAGGAAATTTGTTGTTTCAGGATAGTTTATTGTTTGTTGTAATCTGTCCATTAGCTTTTCCATCATGAGTTGTTCCCATATATTTGTAAACCATATGTTCAGATTGGGTGGAAGCTGAGATTTCCACCTCAATGCTATAGCAGTTTTAGCAGCTACTAGAAGAGCTGATATCAGATCTTGTCTTATCCGTAGAAGTGATTGTTTTTTCCAGTGATCTAAGAAAATTAACTCTGGTTTCAGGGGGATGGTATAGCTTGTTATAAGGGTGATTTGTTCTAAGACTTTTCTCCAGAAATCTTCACCAACAATGTGCAAACAAGCCTACTTCTCTGCAGTTTTTCCAGTACAAAGGAAAGGGATATTTTTTTCATCCAGAAAGTTGTGAAACTTACTTTTAACTCAAATGAAAAACCCCAGAGAACAAGATGACAATAATTAACGCCCATATGACTAACTACTGATTCTAACTACACTGGTGCCTTTTAACATCAGTATCATGTGCAATAAAGTAAATAGGTACTTGACAGAATGAGTCAATAGGAGTTTGGGGAAATTAGGATACAAGTTAAAAGCAGGATTGTACAGGAAATGTTGAGGGGTTTGCCATTCAGTTCTAAAGGGAACGTGTTCCCTGCTGCTGTGTGTTGAGCAATTCCTCTGAAGGGCACCAGGAGGCAATGTGCTGTCCAAGGTGCTGCCATGTAGTGATGTACATGTGAAATCAAGTGCCTGGAAAACTGGGATTGCTTAATAATATCCAGCCATAGCTGTTCCTTTATCATGAGAAAATTGTGCACAGCTCTGCTTTTTAATAGAAATGCATGGAATAATTATTGCATTGTCCTTTGTCCAGTGTTAATTTACTGTTTAACAATGCATTGTCTTTCTGCCTTTGAGTACCTCTGAGGAAATTTTGCAACAGGTCTTCAGTGTCACTGAGGACAAAGGGCACAAATGGACAAAAGACTACAGCTGTTGAAATGAGCCATTTAATTTCTAGAAGGTCCCAGGACTAAAGTGACTTGAAAGTCTGTTCCCTAATTATTGGCTGAGTTTTCTCAAACATAGAGATAGGCTTTGCATATATAATCATCAATGCCCTTCCATTATATTAATTCTTTTAAATAATTGCCAATAGCAAACAAGAAGACATTTTTATAATGCAAAAACATTTAATCTCAAAAGTCATTTTTTAAAAAATCCTTTAAATGTTTATATATTTCTAGGCCCTTTGAACAGGAGTTCACAAAAACTAAAAATCACCACAATTTGTTATGAAAGTTTGCATAAAGTTTGCAAAAGTTATGAAAGTTTGCATTAAAAATAATATATCCAATATACAAACACAATGCAAGTATCTATATAGGTTTCCCAACAGGACAGATAGCATTTCATGAGGTATTTACATCATAAAAATGATGTAAAGGAAATTAAAAACTGTTCCCCAGCTCTGCTTCTTCAATCTAGTTCCTCTCACCACCCACTTTGAATTTAAGAGATTTCCAGAATATCACCTAGTTTGCCTTAATTTGTTCTTTGTGTTGCTATAGTGCTATACTATATTGACCCCTCATGATGGAAAATAAATATTACATACAAGTTTAATATACTAAGCAAAAGGGGGAATAGCATCCATGTATTCCAAACCCTGAGCTTGTATAAATTATTTTGCATTCCCTAAGCCAGCTAACCAAGAACAGAAAGGTTCAACCATACTGTATGGACCACAACTTTTCCCCAGAGCCTCTTGTTTTGTTCATTTGTTTATTTTAAATATTTCTTTCCCACTTTTTTTGAATCTCAAAGCAGTTAACAATTTATAATAATGATTATAAAATTGTTACAATAAATGAAACCAGGTTTTTTGTTGTTTAAAAGATCTTAGCAAACCATGGGGTAAGAGCAATTAAATCATATCAACTAATTAATCAAAGGCCAAACAAAATAGCTGCATTTTTACCTGGCACCTAAACACAACCAAGGAAGGTGCCAGGTGAATTTTAAGGAGCAGAGCCACCAAGAAAGCTCAAAATATTGTCACTTTCTGCTCAATCTCAGGAGGCAGGGCTCGCTGAGAAGGATGTTTTAGGTGACCCTAATGGATGGGGAGATGGTATTGGAATTAATCTTGGGTCACTCATTCTCTTTCAACTTTCACAGAGGTTTTGTGAGAATATTTTGGAGGAGAGATGGTCCATGAAGCTACTCTGAGTTCCTTGAAGAAAAGCTGGGATAAAAATGCACTAAATAAAGTAATGCAATAAATATCAACCAACCTGAAAAGAGTAAAAGCAATGTATCTTATTCAATTGAAGAGAGATCTGCAAAGATGCTGTTCACTTTTTGACAAGTTAGATGGAATTAGCATGTCAAATATTTACAAGATCCCATAGCACTATGGAATATCTGGCAACACCATTGTTTAATTTTCTGAAATAAGGAACTAGGACAAAGATGTTTATTAAACAACAAGATTATCTAAACATAAAATTGCACACCTCTTTGCCTTCAGTGTATTCTAAGTCAAACGGCCTGAATAGTGCAAACATGTTCTAATCAAAATCTCATGCTAGAAGGCAGTTTTTCCACTCAACCCTGAGCCTATTTACTTGAAACACATGCCCTATAGACTTAAAGTCAGCTGGAACCCTCCTTTTGCTATAATTTCCAAAAAACTAGATTTGGAACCCAGGTCATTTCTTAATACACAAGACAACTAACAGTGCAATTCTAAGCAGAATTACACTTTCTTAGAACAGTGCAGCTCTTCTTAGGATTATACTTTAAGTACTTTGCAGCACCTTAAAAACAAATGCATTTACCGTGGCATGGGATTTAGTTGGTAAATGGCCTGAAAATCAGCAGGCTCCTTTATAGTGGGAGATGGACAGTCTTACACCATAAGGCTAAAATAAAATGCAATGGAAACAAAGTTTCAGCAACAGTCAACAGACTGCCAACTCAGGGGCCAGATCAGGCAAAGGAAATCCATTGATCTTGTCCCCAGTGCCACTGCCAAATTCAATTCAAGGCTGTTTTCCATCAAGTAGCTCAGGATAGCTTCCATTGGAATCTCATTTTACATTTTACCTTCACAGTAAGTCTATGAGGCAGTTGAGGCTGAGGCATCACTGTGGTTTAGTGGAATAGCATCTACTTTTGAATGCAGAAGATCTGAGGTTCAATTCCTAACATCTTCAGTTAAAGCATGTCAATTAGGGAAAGGCTTTTCTGTACCAGAGAGCTGCTGGCAGTTGGAGCAGACAAAACTGAGCTAGATCAATGACTGGTCTGACTCAGTACAAGGCAGCTTCACAGGGTCATATGTCCATAATGATCAGGTGGAAAGGACCTGCACTATAAGTTCTGGCACAGAGATCTGGGCCTGCAAGCCTGACCACAGTGGTGTGGAACGAAGCATGGAAACTGGATCCCACAGTAACAACTGCCAAAAAAAGGCTGAGCTATCACTTGCAGATCTTTTTTTATTTCTTTATATCCCATCTTTCCAAAGTGCTCACAGCAGCTTTGAATAATAATTTTTAAAAATGTACCTCAAATACCAATAAAACATGAATGCACTTTAAACAAAGTTCACGAAAAATAGCATGGTGCAAGCTGTGTGAAACATCCTTAGCCTGAGAGCGACATTTTCCCGATTCACCCTCCTCCTTAGTTTTACACCAGTGTAAATCTCAGAGCAGCAAGACAATAAAAATGGAAAAACATAGGGGCAAATGTGTTCTAGTATACTGTGCACAATTAGAATTATCTGCATTTCAAAATCCTCAAGATACTTTTTAAAACCGTGAGATATTTGTGTTTTTATAAAAATTAATCATCCGGCCGCATTGTATTACTTTAAATAGTTACTCAAAAGTTATCACGGGTTGTATAAATACCAGTACTACTGTAAGTCAACTTCATAAACTTGTCTTGGATTCTAATGCCAGGAGTAATACGCCATTCACATCCAACAAATATTAGTCAAGCGCCCAGACAATTAGCATTTGGATGGACTCCTGATACTGTATGTTCATGTTCTAGCTAGAGAAAGCCCTTCTGTTATTGGCAGTGTATAACATAATTGCTTTTATATAATAATGTGGAGCAAGTTCTGTGACCCAGAAATATGGAAATGGCATGCAAAGGGAAACTTTTGCTGTCAATATCTCTGGTATATTCATGCTTCGTTAATACAGTCTGTACATGGTGAGCTATTTGCTGAGTAAAAGGAATATGTTATGATGCCATATTTATAGGCAGGTCTGAACATTTCACAGATTGATTCAATAATAATTGCAAATGAGGATGGAAACAGTATAAAGGACCAATGAGCAAGCAGAGAGACATGCTGGATATACCTTGGTATATCTTTGCTACTTTCCCCCCATTTGCTTGCCAATTTCAGAAAAAAGCTTACAATTCAATCTTAATGTTAATAATTCCAGAGGGGTAGCTGCATCCACAGAGCAAACTTTATCAGGCACATATGCCTGCTGACCACTAAAAAAAACCCTAGAGGTAATGCAAGCTCTCCATGGGCAAAAGGGGCTGGATCAGGTTCTGTAGTTTCCCATTAGCAAAGCACTATTGTCGGCGTACTGCAAAAATGTGACATACTTTCCACCACACTGCTATTCTGAGGAGAGCTTTCTGGACCATGTGCTGCAAATGAGTAAAAATTGCACATGTATTTCAGGACAAACTGGGAGTCTGAAATCCATTTTTTTCTTTAGGTACAATTTTAGGCCAGGGGCTGTTATTCCTTCTTGGATTCATCCTGTAAGTTTCCCACTTGGCAATTCCTTTTTTTTTAATTTAAGAAATTATAGTTGGCCTCATCCTCAAAAGAAAACAAATAAGCTGCTAGTCAGTAAAGAAAGGAAAAGAATCATTAAAGGGGAAAAAAGCCCTCAAATCATGTTTAGCCTCATCTGGCCTTAGAAACACATGGCAATGGGTGATCAAGTACATTCTCCAGGATGGCTGCCTTTCAAGGGAAACAAAATCTGGATATTTCTGTGTCTAGACCATAGAGGAAAAAATGTTTTAGTGCTAATTACCACTGAACGTATAAAAATCCTGAGTGACTCAAAGCAACGTACAGAGGGAATTTAGCAAGTTTATGCAGCCAGACTGCAAAGACCAAAGAAATGGGAGTCAGATATGGGTTATTTATCTTTGCTTCTGTCCCAGATTTGCTAAATCAACATGGGTGAATAAATCAGTTTTTCTCAGCTTAACATTTTAAAAATGGAGATAACAATTCTTGACCCCTTTAGCTACAGGTACCATGCTGATATGGTTTGGCATCTTGTTTTACTTCAACTGATGGCAACACACAGACTGAGAGAGCCTAGGACATTAAAGACTGGAGTACTCTGTGTTTTGAAAGCCGTGCTATTAGTTTTGAACCACTTCAAACTGCAGGTGGTGATTTGCATAATTCTGTGTTGCCAAGATCTCCTTGCATGAAGAAAGTTAGCATGTCAGAGTGAAAAGTTCAAACTTACCTTTTTTGCTGATGTAATACGATTTTATATGCCGGAAATTTTTGCCTGAAATTATGCATAGCGTAGCTCCCTGGCATTTTGTGGTTGGTTCAGGCTCCTGTAACAACCATTTTGTGACTGCTCCCACTACCCTATGTCAAAATTCCAAAGGTGCTTGGGGGTTTGAAAAGTTTGGGGACCCTGATCTAGATCCAGTTTTGCCTATGGGTGAAAATCCTTTTATAATGACTTTGATTAATTTAACTGTGTTAATCTCTAACGGAAGGTTGGTAATATGTCAATTGCTAGTACAGTAATGTTAATGGAGATCATTACTGAATTAGGGTATTATGTTTTTCTTTTTTCCTGTTCTTTATGCTTAATGAGAAAAGACTTGTTTAACATCTTGATTACTTAATACTGGAAGTTATTGTCTTCTTGGATGAGAACGAACTAAACAAAAATGTTCTTTAAAAAAGAATGTACCGCAGTGCCCCAAAATATTCTTACATACTGTATCAATATACATAAAATGAAGACTTTAAAATTCCTCACAAATAAGAAACAATGTAGTTAAGGCCTGTGCTTTTTTGTGCTTATTCATAATTTATGGAATAGGGTCTCCAGTAGGGATGCCATCCCCTTAATGGGAGCGGGGGATCCTCCACCCACACCTTTTGCCCCCCACCCCCACTCACCTAGTCAGCATGAGGGAAAAGGGGGAAGGCAGACTGGGGGTAGAGTTACCAGGTCTATACACCCTCCCAGCAGGAAGGGGAGTGACCTGGTACTTACTGGGAGTGTTCTCCTCGTACATGCAAATAGCACACAAGCGCTTCGGGCATCGACACAATGACATCACTTCTGGAAGTGTCATCATTGCGCTAGCTGAAGGAGTGCTCCCACGCTCTGTGCAGAGCTGATTCTTTGAGAATCAGCCTCTTTGGGGCCAAAATTTACCCCCAAGCAAAGCGTGGGAGCACTCCCTCAGCTGGCGTGATGACATCACTTCTGGAAGTGACATTGTTGCAGCTGACAGGAGTGCATGTGCTGCATGTGTTTCTGGGGTGCCTGCTGGTAGTGGGCCATCACCGAGCAGCCTGAACGTAGGCAAACCACAGGGAGATTGCCTACCATTGGTGGACATCTGGGCTCCCTAGCTGGAAGTTACCAGAGCACACAGCAAAATGTCACACACACATGCTCCAGATGCTCCAGTGACACACTTCCACTTGAAAACTGGAAGCTACGGGGTCTCAGAGGAGCCAAATTGGCTCCAAACATAGCAAAATGTTGGGGGCCAAAATGAAACCCCATAGCTCTTGGCTTTCAATCGGAAGTTATTGGGGCCTCCAGAGTGTGCATACACACCCTATGCTCATGCTAGGAGAGTGGATCAGGGTCCCGTGCCTTCCTACCAACTCCTATCCCCCACTTTTCAGGGAATGGGGGCTGGCAACTCTACTTTCTCAACAAGTGAGGGGGGCAACCTTGGAAACTTTTAGGAGGTTCTGCAAAGCTGTTTTTCATCAGAGTTTTTTAATGGAGTGTAGGTTGCATGCAGTTTCCCCCTCAATTCTTTATATAGGAGTTGGGACCTCTTTATCAAATAAGACAATCTCTGAAATTATGAGAATTTATTGAAGAAGTCAAATGAGCAGAAAAGACTTATTGAGCTGTTCAAGATTTTGGCAGTTTTAAATAATCCAAAGGGCATGTAAAATCTTCTGGGTAAGGGGATACCAGTCATGAGATTTCAACTAGAATCTGGAATAAAGTTTACAGAGCAATTAAGATTTTACTTTGTACTGTTTTTGAGATTTTATACTGGTGGTATTTAACAAATGCAGACTTGGGAACAGACATTTTTAAATGTTGGAAATGTCAGAATAACAATATGGATTTTGACCATATTTGGTGAAAATATTTTGTTGCTTGAGTATACCAATCTCAAATTGCAGGAGTTATGCAAATGACTGGGATTCAATTAAAGTTTGAGCTTTCTTTGTTTATCTAAAATTACTAGATGAAGATTTTATGCAGAAGTTATATTGCTGTTACAGAATTTGATAGTAGTGACAAAAGTTGTTTGACACATTATTGGAAGAGAACAGAATGGCTAATGAAAGTGCTGGATTTAGCAGAAATTGACTTTTTGATAATGTATGAACAATGATATTTGTGATAATAATACAAATATTGTGGATAAACAGAATTTTCATCTGGTTTCAGAATTCTGCTAATATTAATAATTTGGAGACACTGTTTAAAAATTATTTTTGATTAAAGTTGTTTAAATATTAGGTATTTCAAAAATGAATTAAAATGAATATAAACCCACAGTAAGAAAAAAGAGTTAATATGTGAAAACAACCATGGGTAGAAGTTCAAATCAGCTGATCACAGGCTACTTAAAATACATAGGTTTTTCCTAGTTTATGAGCAACTGAAGAGGATAACCTGTACTGAATCAGGGGAAATTCACTTTAAACTATGCTGCAGATCTGACATGGCCTTTCTTCAACCCAAATGATGCCATGTGTCTTCCTTCAGGGTGCACAGAATGTTGGTGAATGTTAGAGAATCCAGATAATGTGAATAGAAAACGCAATATATTTAGATTTCATATTGATAGAGTTCACTCCACCATATACAACCCAGTGGAGTGAACATTTGTATGTTGAACATTATTAATACTCTAAGACCTACCATTGTCCTTCAGTGAACCAGAAGGACCTCAAAGCGGGGGCAGAGGGGGGGGGACTTCATTTTATTCCTGCTTGTTTTTCCATTTTAAAAGAGTTTGGGAAACATTTACATATGACTTCTAGAGTTTATATAGTAAATGCATGCAGAATGGAAATCAAAATACACAGCATCTGCATGAAGAATGTAAGCTAGTCCTGGAATGATTTTTCCATAGGAGCTGCCTAAGGATATGTGGCTGGACAAATGTCTACCTTGAGCTGCCTTTAAAGTATGTACGTATGGCCCAGAGTGCATTTAACTTCTGTTCTATTGCTCTTGGACTGAGGCTTCGTGGAAGTTAACAGTTTCCGCAACAATTTGAAGTGCCATATCCTTTACACTCACCGAGTACAATAATAAAGGCAAAATAAAATACATTCTAAGGTACTGTGTCCAATATTTTTGGTCCATTGGGCATTGCACCAGAAGTGAAGTAAAACTACAAAAATTTATAGAAAAGACCTTGAGTACAAGTGGAGAAACAGAAACAGCTCTTTAAATTAAGTAGTCTCACCTCACTCTCTAAATGGTGAGAAGTTCCAGCACTACTTGAGTTGGTACAGCGTGGACCAGATAGTATTAGAGCTTCATGGAATTTTTGTAGCTTTTGCTAGAAGAGGTAGATGCAAAGTGGCACATTTATAGGGCACCAGATCTACTGCCACATAACAAATACCCAGAGAGACTTCCCGCACTACAAGGTGCTTCAAGTCAACTCACAACAGTTTCTGCTTTACTTTGTTGTTTCTTTGCACAATTGACCACCCCAGCTGGGGTGAATCACTTTCTTCAGGTTCTTATGGGTACTAAACTAGTGTCATCAGGGTACCATCTCTTGATGATTAGTACCCAATAAGGAAACAGCTAAACAGAGCTATTAATCTAAGAAAGAAATGGACAGCAAGCGCTCCCAGATAGAGATGCTCAAACACCTGCCAATTTGGCTAACTTCCTGTTTGTTAATGGTGATCAGGCAGCCAATTAATCAATGGGCTGTTCAGTGTTCACAACCCCTTCATGTACGTTTGTGGGAACAGACTACTTGGACCAATCAGAAGCCAGCTTCTAGCTGATGAGGGATTAGCTGGGAGTTGCCTTCTGATTTCCTGCTGGGGAAATTCTGTTCTATATTCAGTAAAGTTTTTTTGGGGGGGGAGGAGAATCAAGAATTGACTCTTAGATGATCCCCAGAAAGCTGTGTTCTTCTGATCTCCCATCCTGAAAACTATGCTGATTCCCAGACTTGCTGAGATGCAGCAAATTTGGAGGGAGGGATCAGAAGCCCAGCTGATTTTCCTTCTCTTTTCCCCTCCGCAACCTGTTGGCCTGGGCTGCAGAAAAAAGGAGAGAAACCAGTATTTGTTTGTTTGTCTGTCTGTCTGTTTAACTTCTATACTACCTCTCCACCATGTTTAGTGCTCAAGGTGGCTTACAGCATCACATATACAATTCAATATTAAAATAATATAAATACAAACATTAAAAACACAATAGAATATAAATATTAAAACTCATACATCTCAAAGAACAGCACCAGCCCATCACTAAATCCTACTCATGCCCCTTGTTTATAATAAATCAATCATAATGAGCCAAGCTAATAGCAGTATCAGTACTTTCTTCTCTCCCTTTTGTTATGGGGTGCTCAGAAGTATTGTTTCTACAGGGCAAAGGGAAGGAGCTCTTTCCTCTTCTTTTGGAACACAGAGCTTAAAATCATTGCATCTGCTCCTGTATAGCTAAGGGAGTTGCATTCTTTCTCCCCTCCTTTTTGCAATTTGCAATGCAGATATTAAAAACATTGCTTCTGTTCCTGCCCAACTTGCAGTAGACGGTAGAAAAAGGAACTCTTTCTCATCTCCTTTTTGCAACTTCATTGTGTAGTTACTTTTGCTAAATGGGCAGGAATTAGAATGTAACTCCTCAATCAGCTGGGAGTGGCTTCTGACTAACAGGCAGCTTGAAAAATTGTTGAGCACCTGTTTAAGCTCTTCTGTGTGATCTGAACATCTCTCAGGTCAGTGTTCAATGTCAAACAAGGTAAATTCGCATGCTGAACAGGTTCACTGAGAAATTTAATGCATCCCTAGTCACAGCACTGTTATCCATATATACACAAGTTACATAGACTTTAAAAAGACAGCCGTCAGCATCTAACAGATGTAGAAGACTATATAGCTGCAAGATCACAAGGATTTCAGGAGCACAGCAGGGCAGCAACCAGAGATTGCCTGCATATTTTGGCCATTTCCACACGCTGTTAAAGAGCTGGCCCAATCACTGAATTCTGGCATTTTTTCCCCACTTACTCTATACAGCTCCGATTTCGAAGCAGGCAGTTTGGCTTCCATTTTTTCAGCATCTTTTCTGAGAACTGAATTTCCCACACTTTCCTGTGCCTGCTAAAAGATGCTGAAAAAACAGAAGTCAAACTGCTTGCTTCTGTTTTAAAATCAGAGACGTATGAATGGAATGGGAAAAAAACCCTCCAGAGTTCAGTGAGCGGGCCGTCTCTTTAACAGCGTGTGGAAACTGCCTTTGTTATGCCATAGAATATTGACTGTTCATGCCACAAGGGATGAAAGGGACATGCATGATACAGAAACAAAACAGCAATTAAAACTTCAAAGCAGAGGACGCAGTTTTCCTCTCCAAATTGCAGGACATTATTAGGTAGGTTGAAAGCTCCCCAGGGTCAAAAAATACATCATTTCTTCTCCCAGGACCAAAAGGCCTAGATTATTGCAACATGCACAACATTTGAGAGTAATGTTTTATAATAAGATTTCAAGTATCTGGCACAACAGGCACATAGGCAAACCAAGGATGCTCTTCTAGCTCTAGTGACCTTCACACTTTACAGCAATAGTAAGGCAGACATTCTTCTGTGACATCAGTCCATAGCACTGTTGCAATGTAATGTTTAGATGCTAGACATTATGTTGATGGAGATGTGACCTGGCTCCTTCTACTATAATCATTGACTAAGATGTCATGGCTCCTGCCAACTGGGATTGGGTGACAATTGGGTGGGAAGGACCCAAGCAAACAATCCTGCATAAATGACACCAAGTTTTTAGGAATCACAGCATGCCATGGGATGAATCCCTAAAAAGTGATCCTCATCCTACACTATTAAGGTATAAATTGCATCTATATTAGTAGAATCACAGGACTTCACATCTAGAAATTTGGGCTGCCAATGGGTTGTAGCACTTCATCCACTTTTGGCTGTAATATAAAGGTTCAAGGATCTCCAGTCCTACTCATGTCTGAGGAAGAGAGTTCTGACTCTCAGAAATTTAACTCTGAAAATCTTGTTGGTCTTTAAGGTACCACTGAATTTAAATTTTAATGTATATCCTTATTGATGGGTATAGTTTTTTGGTATTTGCAAATTTTGGATTCTTTCATATTGATTTTCATTTACAACTTGGGGATTTAGAAAAATTACATATTATTCAAATTTTGCCACTTTCAGGTAAAGGGGGGTAGAGGGTGGAAGTGGGGGAACCCTATGACTAATACATCTGTGATGCATGGCACAGTGAAATAAAAGATTAGATTGATCCTAACTATGAAGAGAGTTAAACTATGATATCCTTTCCAAAACTTTGTGCAATAGTTATTACTAGGACCACCCATATTAAATGTATCTGTCCATCAATCATCTAAAGATATAGGTTCTGATATAGCCAGTTATTCTTGATCAAGTCCCATTGAAATGAAAAGGATAAATTTGTTGTGACTTACTTGAGGCTCAGTTAATTTCAATGGGATTTATACACAGGTAACATTCCTTGGATTAGGCCATAAATTATTTAGCAAAAAACACTCACGGTATTTGTTTGCTTGAGGTAAGATGCTTAAATTCTAACACTTATTCTAGTCTACAAGTCAAAGGCAAATGGCCCAGCCTAGCATTTTCAGAAGGAGCTATGGATAGTGTCATGTAAGATTTTCATGCACATTCCAATAATTCATGAAGTTAAATCCTGGAATAAGAAAATCACAGTGATACATCATAAAACAGGCATTTTTAGGGCACTGAATATTTCAGCCATAAATAGGAAGTCTTTCCCCCCCAAAGCTAACTCAAGTATCTACTTTTGCTAATCTAAAATGTTTACTCCCTTGAGTACTTCTCAGTTTTCTTTCACAGCTCTTGAAGCTTACGCACTTCCTTTCATTCCCGCTTTTCATACTCCCCTCCCCACACACTTCCCAGACCTTCTTCCCCAATATATTGTTTCATGCTACCCATTTCTGAGTGCAATGAAGAAACAATGCCCCATTCCTTGCTTTTGTTTCGTTTGATAGTCACTTTGTGTGAGCATAAAAGTAATTTCCTTCCTCTCCCCTCCATCAGGTGCACTTAGCATCACTCTAAATGTTACTTACTTCACGAGTTCGCCATGGAGGCAACCTGGACTCGCTCAGACACACAGCAGCTCTGGGGAATGGCTTACATAAAAAGAGAGAGCTCAGATGGGCTGGGAAAGCTCCTGCCATTCTCCCGAGTATTTTTCCCTACGCAAAAACATTGTGTGTGGGGTGAGGGGGAGTTTTCTCATTTCTGCCGCCACATGTACACACAATACCTCCACATGCAGAAACAGGAAAACTCTCCCCCCCCCCCGCCACTGCACTGTTTTTGGAACAAGGGGTGGAGACAGACAGCTTCTAGCTTTTCTATAGTATGAGAGTATTGCTTTTTTCCTTTCACACAAATTTTCAAAACATATTCATGATGCTTTTGTTGGTGTCTCAATTACTCTCTCATCCACAGAAAAAGAAAGGTATTAAGAGTGGCAGAAAAAGTTGAGGAAATGGTGCCTTAAATATTATGAAATAGCATGACCTCTTGTTTTTGTCTCTCTACCCTGAGACTAAGATTCTAAAGCCCAAATTATATGTCACACCAGAGTTCAGTGATTGAAAATCCAAGCATAAAATTTAACCTTTATATAGTCTGTGACTATGGTGCCGACTAGCGTTGCCAGTCCTCAGCTGAGGGCAGGGGATCCCTAGTTCCCACCCTCCACCTCCACTTACCTGGCTGACAGGGGAAAAGGCAGGGGAACGCGCCTCCCGAGGTGCACTCCTGGGCAGCACAGCACATTCTGCAGTGGGCCAATTTGGGCCCCACAGGCCAAATTGGGCCCGTTTGGGGCCTAAATTGTCCATTGTGAAGTGCAGGAGCTCGCCAGGGCCCTCACAGCAGCACTCCTGTGTTCTGCAGTGGGCCCATTTTGGCCTGTTGGGGGCCAAATCAAGTTTGTTTGGGAGAGAAATCAGCCCTCTGTGGAGTGCAGGGGCACTCCAGGGCCTGTCTCACAGCTCTGGAAGCACTCCCGCGCTCCACAGTAGACTAATTTTTACCCCAAATGTGCCATATTCGGCCCCAAACAGGCCAAAATCTGCCCACTGCAGGGCATGGTAGAGCTTTTGGGGTGGCACAAGACCTGCGCAATGATGTCACTTCCCAGAAGTGACATCATCATGCCGCCTAAGCAGCATTCCTAAGCATTCCTAAGCAGGCTTACGCAGAAGAAAGTTCCATTTTATAAGGAAAGGGTTTTTAAAGCTGTGCCAGAGACCATGTTTGATTGAGGAAATGGTACGTGGGAAGAATGAACTGCCCCCTTCACCCAGTTCTCCAGTCACAAATGATATTGTCCCATCCTTTGGATGCTTCATGAAGCCAGGTAACAGGTCAGCTGTTCCTGTCCTCCATAACTTCAGTATCATACCTAGTCTGGCTCTGAAAAGGAAACTGACCACCTGAAACTTCAGGTCAAACCTTGAAATTGGGCAAACCTATCCATTTGTTCACTGAGATCTTCAGTATAAAGAGTTTCCTGGTCTTAATGGTTCTAAACATACTGTTGAGATTCAGGCATAGATCGCTGTTGGATATAAACATGAATTGAGAGAAGCTCTTTCTTGCAGGAGTTTCCACACATTCAAGGAGCTGCTGTTTGGAGATACAGGCTGTTACTCAATGAGTGAATTCTGTGAGTGCAGCCAGAGCTGTAGAACACCTTGTGTTCACAGATCTTTTCCTATCCATAGCCGACCATCACTAGAAGCAATAAGGCATGCAGAATTGGACTACAGTATCTTGTCTTGTTATCCGCCAAGATATTGGTAAAGGCCACAGAAAGAGCTAGCATATGTCCTCCAAACAGAATGGTGAACCAAATTATAAAGCTATACATTTGCCAAATGCACCTTTCCCAGCCTGGTGAAATTACATTTTTACAGTACTAGCTAAAAAACAAGGCAGACTAGACTACGTTATCATCTGTAACTCTAGAGCAGCTATTTTCTCTCCCATTTTTCTGGCAACCTCACTGCTATTAAACAAAGAATCATAATTCTGCTCACTCTACAGTCCAAGGAAATCAGAACATGAAACCTTTGTTGATGAATTTGCTTTTGACGTATACATTTCTCAAAAAAGCGCTGACTTGAAAGTCAGAAAATTAAGATAATTGAAAACTATATACACTACAAGGACACTAAGGATTGGATTCATTTTTTTCTTTGGTAGATGTGTAAGTTCATGGAGATGTTATCACAACAATGTGGTCACAATTTCAATTGGATACATGTGGATTACTGTTGATCTTCTCGGCATCAAAGTTATAAAAGTACCTGCCTTCTTATCCATATGCTAGAGCAATGTGAAGAAACTTGGCATCAGGGTTTAATCTGCATAAAAGTTCAATTCTGCTTGTTTCTGCAGAGGACATAGATCTGAACTACATGAGATGAATTACACATGGACAACACGTAATTGCACTTACAGGTGTTTTCCCCATTACTTTCCTGTTCACTCGCACACTTCAGCCACACAGCAGTCGATCCCATGTAGGGACTGGCACAGGTTTTCTCCCTGTTCCTCTGAGACAAAGGATGGTATCCCATGATGCACCTTTTCTGCACATGCTCAAATCTTCCTCAGCAGTACAGAACAAATTCTGTAAAATTTGGCCATTATTTCCAATGGAAAACACAATTTGGGGCTTTCAGGGGGCCTGGGGGGCATTTTTTGATCAAATTTTACCAAATTTGCTGAAGACCTACTCCTAACTGTCCTATAATGATCCCCAAGTTTCATGAAGATTGAACTTGGGGGGGGCATTTATGGCCCCTGAAGAAGACTTCCCCAGTCACCTCTAATCTCCATTATTTCCTATGGGGGAAACTATGGGGGCTATCCAGGGGGATGGGGTGGCATTTTGCAAAAGAAATCTACAAAATTTTCAGGGGACTGTCCTCTAAATGCTCCCCAAGGTTCATGAAGATTGGACCACGGGAGGCCATTATATGGCCCCCAAAGAAGGTGCCCCAAACCACCTCCAATTTATGTTATTCCCCATGGGGAAAACTAGGAGAGCTATTTAGGGAACTGAGGTGGCATTTTGCAAGCAAAATGCACCAGATTTGCAGGGGACCCACTCCTAACTGTCCTCTAAAGAACCCCCTCCCCCAAGTTTCAGGGAGATTGGACCATGGGGGCCATTTTATGGTCCTGCAAAGAAGGTGCCCCCAACCACCCCATTTGTTTTTATGGTAGGAAAAAACTGACTGCCACTGCAGAAACACATGGATCATGGCTGCCATGGCCAGTCACAATCTCAATTATAATCTACACACCAGACAGCCCAACTGAACCAAAATGAAGCCCCCCCCCCAAAACCAGCACCTCCTGAGCAGGCTGACCAGCCACTCTCCATTTGTTTCTATCGAGGGGGGAAATGTTTTCCGCTGCAGAAACACATGGATCATAACACCGCCCCCCCAGGGTACAATCTCCCTGAAACTTGGGGGGGAGGTCTTCAGAAGACAGTTAGGAGTAGATCCCCTGTAAATTTGTGGGATTTTGCTTGCAAAATGCCACCCCCAGCACCCTAGATAGCTCCCTTAAATAGCTCCCCTGGTTTTCCCCATGGGGAATAATGGAGTTTGAAGGTGGCTGGGGGCACCTTCTTTGGGAGCCATATAATGGCTCCTCTGGGTCCCAATCTTCATGGAACTTAGGGGGTCTTTATAGAACAGTAAGGAGTATGTCCCTTGTAAATTTTGTTGATTTCTTTTGCAAAATGCTGCCCTATCCCTCTGGATAGCCCTCATAGTTTTTCCCATAGGGAATAATGGAGATTAGAGGTGGCTGGGGCATCTTCTTTGGGGAGGCATAAAATGCCCCCCCCCAAAGTCCAAACTTCATGAAACTTGGGGAGTCATTAGATGACAGTTAGGAGTAGGTCCTCAGAAAATTTGGTCCAAAATGGCCCCCAAGGGCCCCCCAAAGCCCCAAATCACTATTGGAAACAATAGTTGAATTTTGCCGAATGCAGAAAGAGAAGGTGCATCGTGAGATACCATCCTTCATCTCCCCCATGCGGACAAAAATTGGCACTCTGCACTGGTGACTCTGATTTTGACCACAGACACTTTCAAACGCAGCTACACAAAGTTACAGGACACCGTGCATGGACTGAAGTTACAGGACATGTGCTCAGTTTGGGGAAAAGTCAACGCGGGGAGGTTGGAGCACATGTACTTCTAATCACTCGCACAAACTTGTGTAAGTTGTCTTGTGTAACTTAGCTGATAGAAGTCAGGTTCCTCTTATGAGCAACAAACCTAATGGTTACCTCAGATGCACTTGCATCTCCTTAGTATTTGGGAATCATCACCCTAGGGGATGAGGCCCCCTGTTAGCCAAAAATATTTGAGTACAAATCACGTTTCTTTCTTTCTTTCAACCATCAACTTGCCAGTGCTCTTCAGCCATGATATTTTGTTTTTTAAGGAAGCTACATGAAATGGAAATTGGCAACCTTCTGATTCCACTTTAAGGGTGTCTGGTAAAATTATTTTGGAGAGCTAACATGTAGGAAAGCAGCCTAGAGAACTGGCCAGACACTCAGCTCTTTACATGCCAGAGGATCCCAAATAGCATTGCCTCTCTAGCAGGTTTTTTCAGTGTGGAATAAAGGTTTTATTATTATAGTAATAGCTTCTTTGAAAGGATGTAAAACTGAAAGCAAGTACAGAAACGTTTAAATTAACCATTCATTGACTGTCCCTGGGATGTTTCCATCTCCACATAAACATTTATCTTTGGCATTTAAATAATAATTACAGCAGACAAGTGTCTGGCCAAATATTTGGTGGTTTTCTAAAGTTGTTTGGTATTCATGTCTCAATCAGTCTTCCAGAAAACAGTTCTCTGCATGGTTTTGAATGTCATACAACACCCAAGATTAGAGTATAGGATTACAAGAGGTAACATGTGACGAAGAATGCAAAATGTAACTAGTTTTTACTTCCAAAATTCTCACCAAGAAGATGTTCATTTCCTGCCAATATTTATGACAGTGTTTATTATTAGAACTGTCACTTTTTCATATATTCAATGACTTACAATGCATGATGCAGAAACAATTTCTCCTTGTATGAAAAGTACTGAGAGCTGAATTAGGTGTGCGCTCCCTAGAGGAAAGGGCCTGGGCATCTGCATTTAGATTTTGGCTCAAACTAATTTATGCTTCCCTGGGAATGGGTGGGCTCTTTTTTATTGAAGATGGATGCCTTTAAAACAAACTGGCAGAAATTGGTAACCTTCTGCTTGGACTGGCTGGGGATTTCCCCTAATGATATCAACCACCCCAGTCTGACTTATTAGAAATTTGATTTTGAGGTGTCTTTATGCCTTAGACGAGTTAGGTACCAGAAACCAGGCCCAAAGAGAGTGCTTCTCTCTCTACTTGGGATTGGTATATCCAGAATCTAGCCCAGCATATCTTAATTACTTGACAGTTCCTAAATATCGACGAGCTTTTATGTTGGCTCATTTTAATGCAATCCAGACAGCAGAACTATCTGACCACAGAAAATGTCCTGTCTCTAGCCATCACCCATCTCAGGTAGGGCTACCATTCCCCTGTTTCCACATTATGCCAGAAAATAACATCATTTTCTAGTGAGATGGGTGGATGCAGGGATAAGTATCTGCTGCCCCACACCTCCAATTTGGCCTTGGGGGACCTGGCAACCTTGGCCTCACCTCTGAAGGGAGGGGCAAAGAGAGCAGGGCTAGAGAGGCAGATCCTAACTAGAGATGGACAAGAACAGCAATACGAACAAAAAAAAGCCACGAGCAGCCCAATCTGCTGTTCGTGAACAAGCTGTTTGTGAGGCCCCATTCTAGATGAACAGGTGGTCATTGCAAGCCCCGTTCATTGCTGTTCGTTGCTGTTGGTCAAGCCAGACAGTCTGGCACCTGCAATCAATTTCCTTGGCAACTTAGGCAGGGATTGTCTGAACTCTGTCTGAACTCCTGCTGTTGCCCTGAAAACCCCAATCTAAGCCCAATTTAGCTTGATAGGCAGGTCTTCCTTTCAAATGTGGAGCTCCAAATTTGTTACAGGGGAGCAAAGGGGGGGGGCCCTCCCAGCTCTGGCTTAGTTTGCAGACAGTGGAGAGGGAGAGACAGTTGCTGTTGGCATTTTGATAGAGTGTATTGGAGCTTGAATTTTCTTTGTGTGTGGTGGGATAGCGATCTACCCCTTCAAGTTCCAGGGCTGCTGCCAGGCCCTGGGCCAAGCTATTATTTATTATTGGTACCTTTCCTGCTGCCTGCTCAGGTCAGGTTTCTGGGAGTGGTGCGGTAGGGATCTTGACCAAACTTGGATGATGGCTGGAGGAGAGCCTGCTGGCCCACATGAACAGCCAACCATGAACATGTTCGTGAACAGGGCCATGTTCGTGATTGTTCGTGAGTCCCTGTTTGTGGATGGCAACAAACAACGAACATCATGTTTGAGTTTTTTTCTGTTTGTGCCCATCTCTAATCCTAACAGATGGGCTTGATAGCATGGGGAGAGATAGTCCTTCAGATACCCTAGTCCCAAGCCATTTAGTGCCTTAAAGGTAAGAACCAGCACTTGAATTGTTCCCCAAAACAGATGAGTAGCCAGTACAGACAGTTTATCGCAGGGGTGATAAGATTCCTGTAGCCAACCTCTGACAATAGCCTGGCCACTATATTTTAGACTAATTGAAGTTTCCAAACCAGAGACAGACAGAGAGACAGATGTATGTGTATCACACAAAAACAACGATTTTATCATAGACCTTTTCATACATTATAGTCATGTGCACTGGAAGCCTACCAACGACTATCCCATGATCCTCCCAATCTGTGTTCATCATGCTGTGTGAAAAGTGACAACATGCAATATATGCTTTTTTGGTTATATTTTATAGTGTTCAATAATAAAAATTATTCTATCAAAAAAGTGACAAGTGCATATTTACCATTCACATACCATCTTGATACACACGAACTGACCATTACTTTTTTAGGCATCATAAGGATGAATGTGTAAGGTTGCATGTTGCCCTGTTCACACAACATAGTGTCTGCACATATTGAAAGGAGAGTGGGTAGTGCATACATTCAGCTGGTAGGTTCCTGGGACTTGTAACTATAACATCCAGAAAGGACTAATGTCTTCAAATTATCATTGAGAAGGATGTATCAGAAGATTGTGGATGAATCCATTCTGATATGCTGATCATTACTTCCATTATGACAATATAGCTCTTACCCAAAGTAGTGTAACAGTTGCTGTAGCATAGTGGTTAAACGTTTGGGCTACAGATCAGCACTCTGCTGGTTCAAATCCCACTCTTGCATGAACTCTGCAGGTGGCCTTGGGTAAGCTACTCCTCCCAGCTCCAGCTCCCGAGCTGTATTGTGGGGATTATAAGAACTCTGAGTTTGTTCACTGCTCTGAATGGGGCACTAATCTGTCTAGAAGAGTGGTATATAAGGGCCGTTGTTGTTAAGAAAATGAGCTATGAGCTCAACAGTCTCTGGCTGAAAACTGACTGAGGCCATGAAGCACTATAGGGCCTTAGCCAGGCACAGTTTCTTAAAATAAAAATACTGGTCTACCTTGAAGGATGATTATTAGGATGACTTATAATCTATTACATGCTCATATTGCCCTGGTTCTAAGGAACTCATGCATCATTCTCTCCTCCTCTCCCTTTATCAACACAATAGCTCTGTGAGGTAGGTTATGCCAACAGAGGATACCAGGTCCAAGTTCACCCAGTTTTAAACTGACACTTCTTCATTACACCACACTGAGTCTCTTGTGTGATGAAATTATTCTCTGTGTGACTCCCTTTGAGCCCTTAGGAAAAGAGAAAGGTGCCTGCTGAATCCACTTAGAAAAGAGTCCATGAACTCTTGAGTCTATATTAATATATATCTAGCCTTGATAATGTGACCAGAGTGGTCTTAATGTCAGTAGGCAGAAGGTTGTCCCACTCACCTTAGTTGTCCTTTTTGCATGCAAAGCATACACATGCTCCTGGGGCCCTCTGCAAAGTGCAGGAGCACTCTCAGGGCAGTGTGACAACATCAGTCCTGGGAGTGACATTGTTGTACTGTCTGGGGAGTGCGCCCAGGAGACCTGTTCATCTGACTTTCCCCCTTGCCGGCCAGGTGAGTGGTGGCGGGGGGTGAGTGGGTGCAGGCGGGGATCGAGGATCCCCTGCCCTCACTGGGGCATGGCGACCCTATCCCCAAAACACATATATTTTAAAAAATTAAATCAGGGAAACTAGAAATCTACATTGCACTTTAAAAGGTAAAAAGGTGAGAACTTCTAAGAGCAAAAAGAGTAATACAATGGAAATATACAAATATTCCTGTATTGATTAGTGCCAGACATAAATTCACTTCTAAAACTTTGTCACAGGACATTTTCAAGATGGCTATGTGACTTGTTCCAAATGAAGAGGAAGCAGGTTACATATGGACATATGAAGCAGCCTTCTAATGTGTCAGACCATTGGTCTATCAAGATCACTACTGTATACTCTCACTGGCAGTGGCTCTCTTGGGTCTCAGACAGGTCTTTCACATCACCTACTGCCACCAGATCCATGTAGCTGGTCATTCTGGGAACTCCACACCAATGAGCCACAATCCCTTCTAGGGTATTTATCCAACTTGGCAGGACTCACCAAAGATTTTCAGAGGGCTCAGTTCCATTCTAGCAACAACAACCAACCCCTCCTTCCTTCTCTCATTCCTGTCCAACAAACAAAAGCCAAATCTATTTAAGTTTCTTGGTATATTGAAATCATACAGTTGGCAAGATTTAAGACATCCAGTCCCAAGGAATAATGCAAAAGAAAGTAATCCAAACCAAGAATTTGTGAATGACTGGAGCCATCAACCTGAGCCACCTAGGGACTGTCTGGCAGGAAAGAAAGACTTCTCTCAGTGAACCTTAACACTTAAAAAATTAGCATACTGCTTAACCTAAAAAGGAATACTAGATTGCAGCTGACAGTGTCAGACACAAAGGAAATTCCACATCCACATACCAGCAAGCAGCTCAGTTTAAACTAAAAAGGAGGAAGGCTTTGGGCCTGTAGACAAAATGGAGTTGGATTAACTTGACCAATTTAAAATGGCAGTAAAGAAATTAGAGAGTTCCATTATGGTTTCCATATATTGTAACAGGTCATATTTCATCATTCATGCATGTGATGCAGCATTAAAGTCAAGTTGTGCAGCATTATAAGGTCAGGTTGTGCAGAATTCCAATTCCATAGATTGGATTAATTCTGCCCACAGTTGCACTGTCAACCAACCGCTTGCTGCCTTCCGGCTATCACACATTTCCGAAACCCCTGGGCTTTCAGGTAGAGAGAGGCCAGCCTCCTTGCAATTAGGAAGGAAATAGCACCGAGATCAAAAAAGTTGGTATATGTGAGACCAATTATCTGAATATTGTGAAGGTCACACTTTCTAGAGTAATCCTGAAATAAACACTTGATCTTAACAAGAGCATAAGTTTTATCTGTCATTGCATTAAACAGCAGTATGGAAACTGAGAGAAGCAAGTGCAGGGCTAGGATGTATGTGTTGTTTTTTAGTGCCTCCAACTTTGTCAGCTGAAACAGAGTATCACTTGATGACTCCAAGCTGAATGTGTGAACTATTTACATTGAAAATGTGTTGAGTGATGGGAAATTAAAGCTCTGTCTGTGACGTTGATCTCTGGTGGCTGGCTGTTTGACATGTAAATCAATACTGAATGGTATAATAACTTGTGGAGCCCTCTTAAGCAGGTCTTCTCAGAAGTAAGCCCCATATTTTTTTCAGTGGGGCTTAGTCCTGGGGAAAGTGTCCTTAGGATTGCAGCCTTCATGAGCATATGCTAGCATTCAGCCTAAGTATTCTGCTGAGAGGACAGGGGCAGCTGAAAGGGGGGGGGGCAGACAAAACTTGTTGCAATAGCAAGCCCTATCCTAGAGAACTGTTGATCCCACAATAGCAAGTGCTACTCTGAGACTAGGAGCTAGTGATTACAGAGCCTGTCAAGTATCCTGTGAAGACTCTCAGTGGAGCTTGCAGGCAGAGGAGATGCCCTGGGCAGCCAGCTGCTTACTCTGCCATTTGAACTGAATTTCTGACTGGGCTTTCTGCTGCTGGGATCCTTGATGATGGTTGGGTCACCTCATTAGGTTCTTCAGCAGGCCAAGGAACCTCAGGATCCAGCAGGGTTTCAGTCTCTGTGGGATCACCCCCTACAGTTTCCTCATCCTCTGATGAAAATCCACCAGGCCCAACCTTTTCACTAAGTTTGGTCCACAATTTCTTCTACTACTTCTTGCTTTTTTGCAGATCTTGCATGCAGATTTTCTCAGTGGTACTTATAAGATATTTCCTGCATTGCACAGGAGGCTGGACTAGATGATCCTTGGGGTTACCTTCCAGCTCTACTCAGAATTCCTTTTAAAACTTCATAATTGTGGGCATACAGCCTTCCCCTTGCCTACTCAATAGGGCTTCCAAAATGAGACCCATATGACAATCCATTGCTATAGGCATTGGCTATAGAACTCTTCCCTAAAGGTAATGGTGGGCAGGCAGAAATAAAACTTTTCAGAGTTTCTGGAAGCCAGCCATAGCTTGCAAAATCCAAATTAAAACTGAACTTGTAAACTAATGATAGCTTGCAAAATCCAAATTAAAACTGAACTTGTAAACTAATGATAGCAAAAATACTATGGATTTCAGAATATACTATGGTAGGCTCGCCCTCCTAGCTTTTATGAAATCTATAGTCTTCATCCAGGAAATTTAGCAATGACAGTAAGGGTACATATTCATCAACACTGATTTTAAAACAGGTTAATGGCCTTACCCTCTGATTTACACCTAATGCTAATCAGAATTGTCAGTTTGTATGTCAGCATGGATCAGAAAACCACTCTTTTATTACCCTACTCATCATGAATTATGTTTGAAGGGCTGGAGTCAGGAGGCAGCATTACCAGGCAGTTTCCAGGATGGCTCATGGCTAGTTAAGTCAGTTAGGCAGCTATTGTGGACATCCTACCCTCTCCCACCAGGTACTGGTAATAGCTTAAGCCATCTGCTCACAACTTCGGGTCAGAAAAAAAGAGTGTATGGGCGCACATCTCTGTGTGCACACACACACAAAATGGAGAAGGGGTAAATGACGTTTCCTCATCCTTAAACAACAGAAATGGCACCAGAGGCATTTTTAAAATTCCAAAAATAACTAACAAGTTTATTTACTTTAGAGGAGAAACATCAGGAGAAATCAGGGGTTGAAAATTTCTGAGGTAATTCAACACACGCACACACACATGGCTGAAGTAAAATCAGAACTTACACAGACTTTAGTTCTTTGGCTCTGAAAGACTTATTTTTTGAAGCTTTGGTTCCTTTGTTTTTCTCCAAGCACTCTAGTATACTTTCTTACAGTATTCTCTTTCTCTTCTGGAGTTAGGTAGGGAAACTCTCCTCTCCTTAAAAGATCTATCCCCTTTCTTTGGCCCGCTTGGGAGTCTGCACCTACTTCCCAAACCTCGTTGCCAATTTTCCCCAGTTCTCCTGCTGGTGTTAAATTGCTGTCCGTTCAGATTCTGTCTCCCAACTCTTCACACTCTCTCTCTCTGCTAGGACAGAAACAAACCTTCCTCTTTCCAGCCCAGGCTGCCCAATCTGAAGTCTTGGAATAGCCTGCCACTCAAAGCTTTCTGATTCTATGAGGAATTAACTCCTACAGTTCTGTAGCAGTGTGTACAGCACTTCCAGGAATGTGCAATCTGTCACAGGGTTGCATGCTTAATGGGCGGGCACTGTAGGGTTGCCAGGCCAAGACTGGCAATAAGAAGGAGGGTTAGGGGGCAGAAATATTAGAAGCACGTGATGTTACGAACTTTACTATGTCACTTCCAGGTACAAACCAGAAGTGACAGTGGCACCTCTAGGAATCACTGTGACTGTATGGTAAAACTTTATGGTGACTTCTAGAGCTAGGGTTTCCAGATGTCTGGTTCCCTCCCACCCCCCCATACAGTCCTGGTTTTTTTCTTGGACTGTCCAGGGAAAATGGAATGAAAATACCGGATGTATAAATAAGAGAGAGACAGAGAACAAGCTCATAACTGTGTGAGCAATCTTAAGCATGTCTGCTCTTCTGTTCCGGAAGTGACATTATTGTGCTGGACCTGGAGCACATGAGTGCGAAGATTTTTTTTCTCTCGTAAGTAGGGGGAATGGGAGTTGTAGTGTCTAGTATTTTTTCTAAAACCATCTGGCAACCCTTTCCAGAGTTACCTTTGTCACTTGCAGGTTGTACCCAGAAATGACATGCTGGCGACTAGGCTGGAGTCTTTTATTTAAAAAAATTCTACTGCCGTTGCTTAAAGCAGCAGCAGTCAATGGATTGAATCCTCGAGAATTGCCTGTAGAAGCAAATGGTAAGCCTAGGCCACTGAAGTTAGTTTGTGCAGGGCCCTTCAAAAGCTAAAACTGGTCCTGTGTATTTGTAAAAGGGAGTAACTAATCTGGGCTAGGTGTCAAAGATTAAGAGACCACGATCTAACTACAAACAGAAATGAACCCATTGCAGCTGAAAATTCTAAAGAGTTTTTACTATTTATACTTTTTCCAGAGCACTCCCATTGATCTACTGAATTTCAGCTGAAAAAATGGCATCAGGGCAGCCTTTGTTCTAACATCAATTGTTTCCCCCAGGAGTCTTCCATATAAAGTGAAATATTTAATCACCCATAAACATCAGAAGCTTTTGAATAAAAAATATCATGAGGAATTAAAATCCATATGGAAGGCCAAATCCTGTAGGGTCTACAGAAATCTTTTTCAGTGGTAAATGAAATAATTTAAGATACCATGGAAATTCATAACTCTATTGATCACTCTTCACCGATGGGTCAAAGGGCCTTGAGAGGCAGACAAAGCAAATCATTCCTCTCGTTCCTTATAGACAAACTGTAATTTAATGCAGGCATGCCATTCTGCTCAAAAGAGAGCTCTCCAAAATAGTTCAGCCAAAATAGTTCAGGTTCAAGGCAGTTTCCCTAATCCTGGTCTCGTGACATGCAGCTGACGATTTTAGGCCAATGCTGTAAATGGTAGCTTTTTACAAGTTGATTCCCCAGGAGGCTCCATTGCAATCAACTTCTGTAATCTGCTTTCACTCCAAATTTGGCTATGGATCTACCTCAACCCTAAAAAGGGAAAGCCATGAACTCTCTTGCCATGAAAGTTTACATTCATACATCATTTGCAACTAGACTAATGTGGGAAATGGTTGTTTTTCAGTATACTAATTCTGAGTGATGTGTAAATCTGAAGAAAATATAACATGAAACAGATTAACCTCATTAGCATTTCACTTGTATAGCAAAAACTGCCACTTTCTTTAGCTGTGGTTGTGTCAGAATTTGTCTGAATCTGGTCTTGAATTTAAGACCTGAAGAAGAGGTGGGCAGATTATTACTCCTGAGCTTTTGCCAAAGCAAATTGGAAGACGGTCATCAACCATGTGTCATATGAGCCAGTGTGGCATAGTATCAGATTAGGACTGGGGAGACCTCAGTTTAAATCCCTATTCAGTCATGAAGCTAGGGTTGCCAGTCCCCCCAGGATCCCAATGGGGGACAGGGGGCAGTAGGACAGGGGGCAGTAGGATACTCACCTTCACTTAGGCACAAAGCACATGAGCATGCTCACACACACACTCTCTGGCACTGGAAAATGACATCATTTTCTGGAGTGACAGGGAAACTACAGGTCGCACTGGAGAGGGGAATTCATTAAAATCACCCTCAAAGACTAAGTTTGGGGGCAATTTTTAATGAATCACCCCACAGCATGACTTTTAACTTCTCCATTGCACCAGAAAATTATGACATTGTCCAGCATCAAGGAGGCACACATGAGCACTCTGTATGTGTGCTTCCTCCCAGTTGCCTTCCCCACACTGGCAAGTAAGTGGAGGTGGGAGGCAGGGGCTTGGTGGGGCAGGGGATCCCCCTTCCCCTGCAAGGGGATGGCACCCCTATGTGAAGCCCACCAGGAAGGGTTCTCAGGTGCCTGCCAGTGGTGAACAAACTCCCAGGGATTTGCCCACTCGTCCACCAATTGCCCAGCATGCTTCTGGAGGGTGCGCCTCAGGAGTGTGCGCTGCACATAGTCTCAATCAATGTGGCAACATCACTTCTGGAAGTGACATTATTGTACCACCCGCAGGAGCATTTCAGCGCTTCATTTGGGGCCATATAGAGCACGGGAGCACTCTCACAGCTGGTGTGGTGACGTTACTTCTGGAGGTAACATCATCATGCTGGATCCAGGGCACGCATGCGCGTGAAAGAAGAACTTTTGCTACACACAAGGTGCCAGGTACTCCACCCTCCCAATGGGAGGTGAGGGGTACCTGGCAATCCTACCACCAGATGACCTGGGGTGACTCATTTTCTATAAGCCTTAACTACTTCACTGGGTTGTTGGGAGGATAAAATGGGAAGAACCATGTATGCTTCTCTGAACTTGAAAGAATGGTGTGTTAAAAATATACTGGAGAGAGGAAGTTATGTAACAAACCTAAACCCCTAGAAGAGCTTCCAGGTCACGCCTGTTTCTGGTCTGAGTAGTGGAGGTAAAGCAGCTTTCTCATGTTCCCTGCTTTTTACCACACTTTTAAACATCATACTAATCATAATTTGACCAGATGGAAACATTCCAAACAAATACATAGTACTATTAGGGCACTGACTTATTTTTAAAAAAACTTGCCCAATTAACAGGCTGGTCCTTCAAAATTTCAGTGATTAAAAAAAAAACCCTAATCTGCCATTTTTGGACCAATTGCTAGAGTGGGTCATTGCTTCCCAGCTTGGGCATCTCTTAGAAGAGACTGATTTTCTGAACCCATTTCAATCTGTCTTCAGGGTTTGGAATAGACACAGCTTTGGTCATCTTGGTTAAACCTCCACCAAGAACTAGACACAGGGAATGTGACCCTGCTAGTCATGCTAGATCTTTAGCAGCCTTTGATACTATTGACCATAGCATCTTTCTGAGCTGCCTCTTGGTGCTGGGACTAAGGAACAATGTGTTATGGTGGTTCGAGTCCTATCTGGGTCCTATCAAGTCAGAAGGTAGTGCTGGGGGGATTAGTGCTCTTCCCTTTGACCATTGGTTCACAAGATTCAGTCTTATCCCCCATGCTGTTTAATATCTATACGAAGCTACTGGGAGAGGTCATTAGGAAATTTGGGCTGCAGTGTCAACAATATGCATATGAGACCCACCTTCCTTTTCCTCATAATTCCGAGCATGCTGTTGATGTTTTGAACTGGTGCTTGGAATAATGGGTTGGATGAACAAGCCGAAACTGAATCCTGACAAGACAGAGATTTTCTGGGTTAGTAGAAAGGCATACCAGAAACTTGAGATTTCTCCTGTCTTGGATGGGGTTATACTTCCCCTAAAAAGCCAGATTCGGACCATGGGAGTGCCGATTGACACAGCAGTCATCTTAGAAAAGCAAGTGGCTGTCATGACTTCTAAGTGCTTTTGTCCAGCTTCAGTTGGTGCGTCAGCTGCACCTATTCCTGGCTACACAGTAGCCACAGTGATCCATGCCTTAGTTATATCTAGACTGGAACACTGCAATGCATTTTACTGGTTTGGGCTAGCTACCGGAAGTATGTCACCTCAATATGACAGCAATTACACTGGATGCCAATCCACTCCTGAAGTAATTCAAGGTGTTGGTTGTTGTGGGTTTCCGGGCTGTATTGCCGTGGTCTTGGCATTGTAGTTCCTGATGTTTCGCCAGCAGCTGTGGCTGGCATCTTCAGAGGTGTAGCACCAAAAGACAGAGATCTCTCAGTATCACAAGACCACGGCAATACAGCCCGGAAAACCCACAACAACCATCGTTCTCTGGCCGTGAAAGCCTTTGACAATAATTCAAGGTGTTGTTTATGGCCTTTAAAGCCCTACATTGCTTGGGACCAGAGTATCTGAAGGATCATCTTCTCCCATTTGTTCCTGCCTGGAAATTAAGATCACAGGGAGAGGCCCTCCTCATTGTCCCATCAGCTAAAGAAGCTCACCTGCTGGGTACATGAGAGAAGCCCTTTTCTGTGGCAGTCCTATGATTATGGAACAGTATCCCCAGGGATACTTGCCCCCTCACTGCCAATCTTCAGGAGGCAGCTGAAGATATTTTTTAAGGATTGCTTTTAATTAACTTTTTAAATGTAAAACTGTGTTTTTAAGCTTTGTTTTATTCATTTGTATGGTTCTTATTTTATATGGTCTGATTTGGTTGCCACCTGTAATATAGGTGAGCCAGAAGTAATGCTTAACATACCATCCGGTCCATTTCTGAATCATTTTGGCCAGTCACACTGACAGATAGTGAGAGGATTCTAGCATCTGTGAAGGCCGCTACTTGTGCTCAGGATCCTTGCCCATCCTGGCCTTGTAAAGACCACATAAAGGAGTCCTTGATATCTATAAATCAGTCACTTACTCAAGGCACCTTTTCATAGACTTTCAAAGAGGCTGTCATCCACCCACTACTTTAAAAACCTTCCTTAGACAAAAATGATGTAGCCAATTATTGCCCAGTCTCTAATCTATACCTTCTGGGCAAAGTGGTTTAGAGCAATAGCTGACCAACTCTAGGCTTTCTTGGGTAATTCTGGTACTTTGGACCCTTTTTAGTCTGATTTTAGGCTATGCTATGGAATGGAAACAGCTCTGGTGGCTCTATTTGATTTTCTCTGCCTGAGTGTAGACAAAGGCCATACTTCATTGTTGATCTTTCTGGATCTATTTGCAGCCTTTTGCACAGTAGACCATGCCATCCTGCTGAGGCATTTGGATGCAGAAGCAGGTATCAGGAGATGTGCCTTGGACTGGCTTAAATAATTCCTCATGGGATGTACTCAAAGCGTTGGTAATGGAGACCAGCTATCCTCAATGTGGGAATTATTTTGTGAGGTTCCACGCAATCTTATCCCACATGTTATTCAACATCTATGTAAAGCCTTTAGGAGAACTCATTTGTAGTTATGGAACTGGATCCCATTAATATGCAGTTGATACCCAGCTCTGTATCTCATTATCCAAATCCTCTGGTGATGCAGTAGAGGTACTAAGTTGCTGCTTGACATTGTGCTTCCAACCTTTGATAGGGTTCAGTTGACCCTGGCCAAAGTTAAGAGCCTAAGGGGTTATACTAGATCCAGCACTGCTGCGAGAGAAGCAAGTAAATGCAGCTGCAAAAACAACCTACTTTGACATGGCTAATTTGGCCACCTGGATTCATGGCACATTAAACTACTGTAATGCACTCTACATATGTCTCCCCTCAAAGTCATCTCAGAGACCCCAGTTGATTCAGAACACTGCAGTTCATTTACTCCCAGGAGCCAGACAGAGTAAGGATATCACTCCTATTCTGCAGGTAGTCCATTGGCTTCCCATCAGTTACCAGGCTCAATTCAATGTAATGATCATCACATTCAAAGCCCTTAATGGCCTTGGCCCCTCATATATGTGCTTCTCCCCTGTGTTCCACCACAGCAGCTTCACAGATCTGGACAGGGCCTTCTGCAGATCAGAAGGATCAGAAAATCAACAGCTGCCCACACATGTGATCTCTCTGTGGTAGCCCCACCTTGTGGAATGGCCTGCCTGAGATGATCAGGAAGGCTCTGAGTCTCCTGGCTTTCCACAAGCTATACAAGATTGAATTATTCAGGAGGGCTTTCTACCCAGAAGATAGGTCTATGTAATAAGAAGTAGCTCAGAGAAATGCACTGATACAGGGACTATACACAACTCTGCTGGGTACTGCGTGCTGATGTAGACATGCACCTACTAAGGAGTTTCCACATTGCTAAACGTGCCAGGTAAATTAATTATGTTTTGTTTCAGAATGATTTCATGTGCTCGGCCTTATGCTTATTTTACAAATTTTCTGCTACCATACCCTATTGTATCTGTTCACTGACTGTCCTAACTGTGGTTCATTATTGAACTTTGTTCAGTGACTGTCCTAACTGTTGCTTATATTGTATTTTCACTTGCACTTTGTAATCCATCTTAGATCTCAGTGAGAAGGGTAAATAATAATAATAATAATAATAATAATAATAATAATTTATATTGTAAGCTTCCCTGAATTCCTGCAAGGTAGAAAGATGGCTAATAAATGTTTTAAACAAAGAAACAGGACTGCCTTGCAGAACTTTCTGTAGGCCAGAGAAAATGAAGCCTGAAACATATCTTTAAGCAAACTCTTCCATAATTGTGGGGCAATACAAGAGAATGTCCCTGTTATAACAAAGGATGTACATATTGGCAGAAGAACAGAATATTCAGGATGGCCTGCAGGACAGATCTGAGAGATCATGCCAGTAATTTCAGGTCATTGCTTATTAACACTGTGATGGGTTCTGTTGAGAGTGCCAGAAAGCCTTACAATGCATAGGATCACAGTTGATGATAAATATTTTGTAAGAAATAAAACCTACAGCTGCACTATTCATGGTCTCCGTATTTGACGAACAATCTTTTCTACCTTATTAGCATGTGCATGTGATTAAAGAGGCGTTGGAGGGCACATCTCTTTACTGCTGAATGCTTAAGAAACTCTACAGTAGAGGCGGGCACAAACTGAAAAATGGACCAAAATTTGACACAGATCAACCTGGTTCGGCATTCGCGAACAGGCGGGTTGTGGGTAGACATGGGCTCGAACGGAAAAAAAACTAAACAAGCTTTTCGTTGTTCGTTGCCATCCAAAAACAACGAACAATGAACAGTAATGACCATGACCCTGTTCACAAACATATTCGTTGTTCGTGGCCCCTTAAAGATCCCTTTAAACTATCAGCTGGCAGGTAGCTGCCTGCCAGCTGATAGTTTAAAGGGCCCTTTCCTGCCATGTGCAAGAGGCAGGGCCCTTTAAACACTCCACAAACTGACCTTCCCAATGTCCAATACCCACCAAATTTGCAGGGGACATAGTCCTCACTGTCCTCTGAAGACCCCCCAAGTTTCAGAGAGATTGCACCCCGTAAAAGACATGATCCATGTGCCCCCCCCCCCTTTGCTGTCATTTTCTGTTCACAGTGGCAAAAACGGGACTCTCTGCTGGAAGTACTTTGAAGGGTTAAAGCCAGAAGGAAAGCCAGAAGGAGTTCAGACAGAGTTCAGTCAGGGGAATTGATTGAAAGGCCCCAGACTGTCTGGCTTGACAAACGGCTGATGAAGGCAATGAACAAGGCGTGCAACAACCACTTGTTCATTTAGAATGGAGCCTCATGAACAGCTTGTTCGCAAACAGTCAAACGGGCGGTTTGTGGTTTTTTTCCATTCGTAATGCTGTTCGTGCTCATGTCTAGTTGTGGGACACACATTTTTTATGAATGCGACAAGCTTTGGGCCGGTCCGTCGGTCCATTGGTCCATGAAACCAGACATCCTAGGCAATGTAGGGGAATTGCCTGCAGACCTTCTGCTGCCTTTGGAACATGCCAATCTTAGCCCTGAAAACCTTGATAGACAGCTCTGGCTGCCAACCAGAGCGCTCCCATTATTCTTTATGAGAGCAAGCAGTATATATAACATCCAGCACTGAGCTGCGGTTTCACTTTCCAGCTAGTTACTGAGGGAGGAACTGTTTGTTGTGGGAGATTTTTTGGATTGCGAGAAAAGGAGGCTTGGGGCTTGTGCTGCAGCAAGGCTCTGGGAGCAAACTTATTGGGCTTCCTTGGCTGAGGGCTCACTCTTCTGTTTAATATTTTTTAAATTTCAATTCTTATTTGTTTGTGGGGTGGTGGGCTAGCCTAGGGCTCTGCCCCAACCCAGTCTCAGAGCTGCAGTAAGGCTCTGGGTGCAAACTGATTGGACTCCTTGAGGGCTCACTCTTCTGTTTCATTTTTTTCCCTTTCAATTCTTATTTGATTGTGGGGTGTTGGGCTAGCCTAGGGCTCTGCCAATTGCTACAACCCAATGCAAGTCAATTGGTGTTTGCGGCTCCTATTCTATCTACTGGAAGTTTCCTGGAGGCGGCCACTTTGGGAATCCGTAACAAAAACCTCTGAAATGCAATCTTGGCCAAACTTGGAGGGCGGTTGGAAAAGAGCCTGCTGAAGACTCACTGTGAGTTTGGCATCTCTGAGTACAAAGGGGATGGTCCTAGGGCCCTCAGAAGTGATGGACCATGGACCGATGAACTGGTCCATGAACAGGGGTGGGTCCATGAAAAGTTTGGTCCATGGCTTTTCCCCGGCCCATGCCCACCTTTACTCTACAGTGATTTGTCACAGTGCATAACAAAATTACTCATATTAAGGTAGATGAGAAGAACTGGACAGGGAAAAAATGCAGAGGAGACCAAATGGCTCGAAACTAGCAGTGCAATAATTTTTCTTAACAAATTAAGCACTGTACATACTCTTATTTACTCAAAAAGAAGAAAACTGAATGTAAAACAACCGCCCTTAAAAATGTTACGTATATCCACAAAAAATTACTACTAGACATAACTGTAACTTGTAGATGAATGTAAGGCAATCCCCTCTTTTTTAATGGCATACGGAGGAAAAACATTAGTCTTGAACTTGAGTAACTAACAGAGTTCCCATTATGAAGGCCTGAAAGCCAAACCACATGTTATATCCCTTCACTTTCTTGTACTCTTAACAATTCAAGGAAGTAATCTGCTAGTGTGTCACATGTAACATTGAGAAGGAAATTCTCACAATCCTGAAGATTGATTATATGTAGGGATTCCAGGTCCCCCTACCCACCCAAGAGGAGGGTGGGGGAACCAGTGCTTACCTTTTGGTGTCCCCTGGTTTTCCTTGCATATAGCATGCCTGTGCTCCCACACCTACATGATGATGTCACACCTGGGAAGTGATGTCATTGTACAGGCATGGGAGCAAATGCACACTTCTCAGCGGGCCAATTTGGGCCCCAAATGGGGCCCTATTCAGCCCATTTGCAGCCAAAATCAGTCCACTGAGAAGTGCAGGAGCGCTCTCAGGGGGCGGCACAATGACGTCACTCTCAGAAGTGACATCTTCGTGCTGCCCCGGGCATTCCCCCACCTTTCTTCCCTCACCAGCCAAGTGAGTAGAGGTGGGGGCTGAGGGTGGGAGAGGGGAAATGGCATCCCTAACTAATGAGAGAGATGAGGTATGAAACAGATTCCAAAAACTGATTTGCTGGAATGAAGAATTTCCTTTCTCATTGATTACATTGCGTAATTTTGCATTTTAATCTTGAATGAATACTATGACCTTTGTGCATGGTAAATATTGCTTATTTGCTATATTCTTTTTGCCCCTTACCTACTAAAAACTGGAATTTACCCCCTCTCCCCCACATGTATAGTAAAGGCAAAATTAACACCTACAATTTGCAAAAGGCCCCCAATTCCCTGTTGCTAGGATTGACGACTACTATAACTCTGGCTTCTATGTTCTAAGCCACATGACTGTGTTTTAAGAAGGGATGCTGGAAATTTCACATCAAACACGTTTAACAGACAAACCTGCCTTATTCAACTGTGATAATTAGTTGTGATCCCATCGCAGGGATTGTTCAGCTTGGCCACAAGTTATTTGAAAATCTGTTGAACAGGTTTGCATCAAGTTTTTTTTCAAAACTGAACATGCACCATAATGTTGCCAACACAAACAAATCAGCTGCTATTAACATCACTGATGACTTTTTGCATAAACATCCCATCTTCCTTGTTGAGGCTTACTTTGCATATAATCATGCATACGTTTGCATGATTCACTATTCAACACGAGATGAGCCATGAAAGTTCATACTAGAATAAATATTGTTAATCTTTAATGTGCCTCTGGACTTCACTGACTCACAAACTTCATGCTAGAATAAATGTTGTTAGTCCTTAAGGTGCCATTGGACTGCCAACCCTGCAATAGATTCATGCATGGCATCACAGCCTCCCCTCCTATCCTTTTTTCCCACTGTCATAATCACAAGAAACAGAAGGATAACTTTCTTTTCTTTTAACTATGCCTTTTTGATATTTGCTGCCTTAATACAACCATATGGACAGGGATCTTGATTTCCTAAATATTCATGAAATTGCCCCCTTTGTAAATCCAATAATTGGCATAATAGTGGACTAATTATAAGCAACTGCTTTGCTGGAGTAATCTATGCTTTCTGGAGCCTTTGAAGTTTAGGGAAGGTTATGTTTTGGTTCCAAATTGTTTTGAAAGTAAATGCTTATTGATTATTTCGAATCTAATTTTGCCCTTTCATTTGTTAACCATATGACGCTAAAAGCAGAATTCCAATCGAGCTCATGATTAAAGAGGTGGTCTTTTTAAAAAACGTCAATTGGATTTTCTACTGTTTTCTGTTAAGGAAGTTTTCCCAAATCCAATTGCCAGGGAGCATAGGCATATTTACGCAGATGTATGTACCACTGGGTTTAATGGCACCTATTTAACTGTGCATAGGATTGCAGGGGGTAACTGGTGCTAGTCTGTTGTAGCAAATTTTTTAAAAATTAAAAAAATTAAGTGTCACTTTAAATACTAACAACTTTTATTTCAATTAGAGCTTCTCTGAGTCAAAGTTCACTTTTTCAATTTATTGTTTCACACGCAGTCACCATAACCACACTGGAAAAGTGACTGAGGTGGGCTTTGGTGCCTCTGGCAGGCATAAGAAGCATTCCTCTGAGGCAGAGGTTTTTGCAAGATTTGGGATCCTCCTTGTTCTTTAAAATATCTATCAGCCTCCAGTCTCTTTGCTGGTTTTGAGTTTAATGTGGGAAAGGCAAATTATATTGCATATATTTTGAAAAAATGATATACTACTTTAGAAGGGGAAAAAACCCCTTCAGGTAGTTGCTCCCTTCTAAATACAAAAATCACTCTCTGATTAATATTCTCTATCATGGTGAATCATACCTTGGAAAATGTATTTTGTTTTTGGATTTTTCTTTGGACCTGGAACTTCTATTTTCTATCCCCTGTATCTGAACTAATACTCGCTCAGTGCTTCTTTGCTGGAAAGTGTAATTACCCACCAGTTAGTGGCAGTTAGTGGCAATCAGGGGGGACTTGCCAGCAATGAGATCACCATCAGTGTGCTGATATCATTCTCTGTGCAACTGGAGTGATGATAGGAGCATGTTGGCAGAGGACACTGGGGGAGCTCTAGCATTTGGGCAAAACTCTATGGTTTAACCATAGAGTTTAAACTGGTGACATGCTGGTGTCACTTCTGGATGCACAGGAAGTAACATCAGTGTGACAGATTGCATATTGGATCCCCCAGAGTTTCCTGCTCTTTTTATCCTTGTTGTCCATCTGGCTGTGGTAAGCACCCACTGGCAGCAGGGGATTCCCTTCTCCCACCAAAAGATGGTAGCCCTGATACTAGCTCAGCATTTTTAAAAACAACTTTAACCAGCAAATCATGTATAATTAAAAATTTCTTCTTAATGAGCATATGAATTGTAAGTCCTTGGTAAGGGAAGGAAACTCAGTGAGCTTCTAAATTTGGCACAAGATAATGCTTCAGGTCTCTTCAGAACCTGCTCAGTGTGGCTGACATGATGGTGAAAGTGTGGTATTTGTTAAAGATAAGACTGGTTCCTGAATTTTTGGTTGGCTCTTAGATCCAAAGAAAATTTGTCAAGGCCTGTTGTAATTATTCCAAAATTGCAGGAGAGGAGTACAGGATAAGAGAAAGTGATTTGTCAAAAATCACCTAATGGGTTCACAGCAGAGACAATGTTTGTTTTCCTCTTGCTCTTGTCACTTTCAAGGCTTTGCTCAAGCCACTTGGTTAGGATTTCAGGGGCTTCAGTGTTTTGCTCCACTGTCATGTCACTGGAGTGGTGCTATGCTAAGTGGGGAAAAACAGGAAAATGATATATGATTCTTCACTTGTTATAATTAATAATGAAAATAACCAAGTAGGTATCATTTAAGAAGGAATTTGGGAAATGGTATTGGTGGATGCCAGTGGTTTGAACCAAGCTGATTAAGATGCTGTCCCAATGCAACACTGAAGTGCAGCTTGAGAACGCTTGGCTGTTCACAGGAGCCAAAAATGAGAGCAAAGCTGACTGTTTTCCTTTCATTCTTGTTTCCATTCTGAAAAAAAGAATCCTCCCCTGGAGTGATTTAAGCTTGTGCTCCTTTCCAGACAATAGGCTTGTAAGCTGTCTTTGAAGGCTTTCCATAATAAATAAGCTTCTTCTCACACTTTAATTATCAGTTTAGCAAGAACAGGCAATGGGAAATGGGCTCATGGACAAGGGAAATGGTGATGTTCAGCAGATGAGACAATTCCTGTCACATCTGTCTTCCCAGATGTGGCTGATGATATGCAAGACAACGAGCAATAAGTCCTACCCTTGCAGTCCTGCTTTGTTGAAACAGGGACAAACATTGACAAACTATTTCTAGTAAACTTAGCATTATCTGGAAAAGCAAAGCAAGCTCTTAAGATGATTTTGATTGCACTAGTCATTTTGTTTTTGTTCCCATGAGAGAAGTTTGGTAGAAGCTATTTGGGGAGAATATCTGATTCTCATTAGGCACTCAATGAATGTCAGTGTACTTCATTTATATCCTGCTTATCTCTCCAATGGGAATCCAAAGTGGCTTTCAACATTCACCCTTCTACCTTTCATCCTTACAACAATGCTGTGAGGTACGTTAGACAGGCCAAGCTTCCATGATAAAGTAGTGATGCAAACCTGGGTCTCCCCATATTTGAGACACACTAAACACTACGCAAATAGAATAATAATAACTGTGCTTATATACCACTCTTCTAGAAAGATTAGTGCCTCACCAAGAGCAGTGAATGTTAGCGATATTATTATCCCCACAACACAGTTAGGGAGCTAGGGCTGACAGGATTGGCTTACCCAAGGCCACCTACTGAGCTCAGGGCAGTAGTGGGATTTGAACCAATTGAGTGCTGATTCACAGCCAAACCACTTAACCCCTGTGCCACAACAGCACTGTGCTACAGCAGCATTTTATATTCTAGTAATACTCAACTATAATGGAAGAGTACGATGGTGCAGGCTGCTTCTTGTTCAGCATCTAGTTCGTGGCTGTGAAATCTACATTTCCTGCTTTCTCACTGAAATGCTATATATCATTGCCACGAATACTACTTGCAAATAGCAGTGTCCAGTTTCTGAAACTTTCGGCCTGTGGGGCAAGGGTGGAATTTGACATGAAAAGTAATTGGATGAAGAAACCTTGGCAAGTTAGCTAAGCCAACACTGCTAAGAAAGAGAGGTGGTGTTGACATTCTGTTTTGCTTCTTTCTCATTGGAACCATTTTGATATGGGATCATTGATGACAAAGAAAGTTTTCAGCTCAAAGGTTCTTTGGTCAAACTTTTCACTAAATAAATTGCTTTGAGCTTGATTCCTTGAAACCTCATTGGCACTGAAGGATGCCAAGTGTTCCATAAACATTTGATGCATGTGCAGCAAAGTGTATCTGCCTAGCAGGAGCAATCAAACAGTACAAGAATGTGTGACACTCCAGATTCTTTAAATCGCATTCCAAGCTAACCAAGCTACATTTACTTTGTTCATTTGGACCTGATTTTCCTCTTTGTTGAAGCTGCTCTGATCCATGACAAAAAACCCTGGATTTTAGGGGTGTGTTCTCATATATTTTATTTTTTAGAAGGAACTGGGAAAAAAAACTATTTTCATTAACACAGTTACTGATGTGTATCCAATTATTCATGGAATTCATGGACTTTCCTACTTCCCCCTTCCTGCTACAGCCAACTAGGCCCCCCAGATTTTCTTCTTGGGAATCAGCCCTAAGAAGACAGCAAAGGGAGGAGGTAGACTAGACATCACTGCCCCCTATTCTACAAATAAAACAGCCGTTCCACTGGAGGAACTGTGGGGTTGAATAATTTGAAGTTTTTAAAAGAATAATTAAAAAGTAGTTAATATTCAGATATCTGCAAATTCAGTTCAAGGAGGTCAGAGGGAGGGGAATAGAGGCGAGGGGAAAATGAGATAACATAGCTGACTTACAAGTTTTCTTCAGTGCAAACAGATCTACTGTGGTGTAGCTGGACATAATTCTGAAGGTAAACACAGAGATTCCAACCTGCAGCAAGTCAGTGGCACTCTTTATATCTATTTATTAAAATATTTTTATCTTCCTCTTCTTCTTGAGACAGGTTTATAAAGGAACTAAACTTGCTTAAAAGCAACCTAGTAATACAATAAAATTAACCTAATAAATAAAATAAGAACTATCAGACAATATTCTTCACTTAAATCAACATCTCTTCAGTATGTCCTGATTAAATGGTCACTTTTAAAGAAGAAAACTTTAGAACCAGCTATAAAAGTCTGATCTTACTGGAAAACAGGAAGAACATATTCTAAAACCAGTAATCTTTTAATTTAATTAGTCTAATTCCATGAGATTAAACAATATTAGATTTCTTCAACTTTTCAGCCAAATGTAGCAAGGAGAATCCACTTAGGGGAACAGATTTCTATTTGACGATCTGCTTTGTAGAGATCTATGACTGATAGGGTCAGTCTCATCATCCCCTAACACACACACCTGCACAATTTGTGACTCATCAAACCAAACAGTCATTGGCCCATAATAGATGTAATGATTATAGACATGCTTTGATAGGAGGGACAGCTCTACCTGTGGTTCTGATATCTATCAGTGAAACGTTCAAAGATCCAGGAGACTTGCCAGAACAAGCAAGCTGGTGACCCCATTCATCTGACTTGCATTCAGAACTCCATTCTTGATGCTGTTCAATCATTGTTTGGGTTGTTTCACAGCTGTCTCTGTTTGAACGGAGCTTGGTCATTGAGCATCTATGCCTGCACTTTGCTCATTACTCATCAGGTATCTTCAGCATGGGCCTCACATGGGAGTAGACTGGTTGGAAACAATTGTTGGATTTATTTTTAGTAGGTTGGTAAGGAGCCTTCCTTCAACTCAGTGGCTCTTCCTCCAATGGAGAAAAGCTTCAAGCTTTGTTCATTGACATGGGAAGATAGGAATAGAATCCATCCTATTACATAATCCAACTCTTTCTTTTTTTCTTTCTTTCCAGATTACCACTTGACAACGCATACTCACTCACATTAATGGGTTGTGTCCACTGCTGACAGGACTGCAGTCTACAGGGTGCCTAAGAATGAATAGCTGAATGCTGCCAGTTTAGACAGGTGACTAGACAGTTCAGACATTTACAACTGAGCCAACGTGTTCTGCTCATTAATAAATCAGAAGGCCAACTAAATGTTTTAATGTCAGAAGTGTGAAGAAGTTCAAATGTTGATTGCTGTAGGGATAAAAGAGGCTCAATAAGCTGAAATGCTCATGCTTTCTTCTTGGTCTCCTAAATGAATTCCCAGCTGGAAGTTCAGACAAGAACCAAGCTAGATGACCCCGTCAGCTGCCTGTGTTGTGTCTGTTCCTGGACTGTGCTGCAGCAGACTGATAATGGGAAACAGAATGTTTGAATGCTTCTGTACATAAGAAATGTATGAACATACAAAACTTGCTTGCCAGGGAGAAGTCTCTAGGCAAGTTTTCTAATTGACATTAAATATTTAAATTAGTAGGGAGGTTTTTTAATTAATGAAGCATTAAAACATTTTCATTCCCAACCCACAGTCTGAAATGGTACAAACAGTCCAATAATGGATACAGTCTGCAAGGCTGTTGATTATGTTTTATGGATGGGCCCTACAACAAGGCCAAACAATGGTTATTAGGAAAGAGCACATGAAAACGAGAATAGAGTACCTAATACTTCTCTTTCTGCAAAACTGGACAAGATCAATTAAAGACTGAGCTACTACTAGCCGCTGTCAGAGAAGGCTAGATGGCCTATTGTGATAAAGTGAAAATGTAAGTTGTGGAATCAAAAAGAACAGTTCTCTCTACATACATGAGAGAACTAAGCTTGGATAGTCTGTATTGGCATGAGAAAAAATATTCCCAGAAACAAACAGAGACAATTCTCAGCTGACATGCTAGACAGAAACGTGATCACTAATCAAATACTTTAATTTTTTTTTAAAAAAAAATCCATGTTTGAATTCTGCTCTTTGGATCAGATTCCTTACAGGTCCATAGTGTGCCAGAGACCCAACAGACATTTCTACAGACCATGTGATAGGTGGCAAACAGAGCTGTATAAACTTCTCACTGATGCAGAGATAGAACTACAGTCATTAAGAGAGCCTGTGTGTTGAATATCTTTCCCTGTTGTGCATGTTTGGAATCTATGGTGGGGTGTGTGTATCATTTGCACACACTCCCCCAAACACAACGAGGGATTTAGCCAGATAATCTTCCATACTGGAAGTTGGCACCCATTTCACAGCTGCTGTGTTGGTCCCAGTATTTTCTCTAAATTCATTGTTTCCATGTGTCCGTGTTTCTGTCCTTTACTAGGTCTTGCATCTTCCTGTTTCCTCAAGATCATCTTCCTCTATCACAGTCTTCTTTTCTTTACATTAACTGATATGTTTGGCTACTAAGGAGACTCATCCAAAATGCATGAGCCTGCAAGGGCGTAACCACCCTTCAAAATACTTTTCCACACATCTGATGGCACAGAATCATTAATTACTTTTCAATCCCCCCTATCATCCACAACTAAACCCCAACAAACAGCCCAAGCAATCCTGCTTTGATCAAACAAAACAGTAACAAAATTCTAACAATGAACAAGCAGGATTACATTTTGTCAGTTTCCTAATAGGGAAATAATGGGTTGAAGTTACTTGGGTTGATTCAAGTTAAGCAAATCACACCAGAAAGGAAAATGAAAAGTTCTAAAAGTTGTCAGTTGATGAAGAGATGAAAGAAAATGTTAATGCAAAATGGGAAGAATAGCAAAAGAAAGTTATAGAAGATCTACATGCCATGCATCTCTGGTAAATAGTAGTCCATACAATCACTAGGCTATCACTTTAATTATAGTATAACTACATCTCTTAATAATGGATCGTTCAAAGAACCCATTAAAAAAACTAGTCAAAAAGACCTCCTCTTGCACAGGAAGTTGCAATACAATGGTCTTCAATGTTTCCAGACTTGGGACCCCACTTTTACTGCTAGGGACAGCCTGGAACCCACTGAGCTGCAAGCAGGTAACAGGAATCACTTAATAGGACAATCATGCAACATCTGAGTAAAATGACAGGAAGAGGAAGAGACAGAGTTGTGACCTTCAGTGATGAGGAGGGGGTTCTGCATGGAATGAAAGTCCAATTAGTGAGAATAGGATGGTAGGCAGGCTGGGGAGGGGAGAGAGAAGGCAAAGAGCTTTCACAGAAGGGAGCCTGAGCCCTCGTATGTTAAAAAGGAATCCTCTCCACTACTGCATAACCTTGCCATGCCATTCTTTTGCTGCTCTCAGTGGGGTGCAAGCAGAGGCAGGAGGTGTGACACCTCTGTTTTCTATGCATACACACTAGGAGTGAGTCCTACCAAAAAGCAGCAAAAAATGACCATCTAAGGATCTTGATCCATGAGCTGAATACCACTGCTACATTGGCCTTGTTACAGGTTGGCCCAAGTGATACCAAGACATGACAGGGGTTGCTGAGGGGGGCTTTGATGGTTTTGTTTAAAAATAGAATGACGCAGAATTGGTTTATGGGAGAAAGGAGGAAGAGAGAATGGCAAGTTGGATGGTCATCTTTTTCCTGGCTTGGCTCCTATGCCTGTAAACAGCAATGGGAACGGAAGAAATTTAACAGGCTACATACAACAGAAGTCCAATAATAGGAAAACTCTATTTATTAAATATATCTGCCCTTTGTGCAACAACACTGCAGAAAAGAAAATAACAACAGGAATAAAAGGAAATAATAAGTGTGGTGACGTGGTGCCTGCTGCATCCTCTGGCAGCGGCTCTGCGGAGCCCTGGGCAGCATTGCAGAGCCTCCAGCAGCCTGACTGGAAGGAAAAATGGCCGGGCCAGGGAAGGCAATGATATGCCACTGGGAGGGCTGAGCCGGAGCTGGAGCCAAGAGGTGTGTGCCTTTAAAAGGACCTTCTGCCTGGCAGGAGGGAGTAAGATCATGAAGAAAGATGGGGCAGTGGGAGTAGGAGCAAGGGCAGCAGTTGGCAACGGTGAGGACAGTGCTGGAAACACAGAGGAAGCAACTGGAGACATGCCTGGAGATAGGTGCCCAGGCCCCAGACCTGGCACAGTGGCTGGAAGAGGGGTAGATGCCCAGGCAGGCTGGGCACCACAGAACCCACAAGTGACACAACTGGCCAGGTTCCAGCTACAGGGGGCCTCTCTTGCTGCTGCCCAATGGTGTTCCAGGTTCCTGGCTCAAAGGACTCGGCTGAGGGGCCCTGGTACACCCTCAAACCCACGGGGGGAGGGAGCACAGGTGAAACAGGTGCAGGAAGTACTATAAGGGGTGGCCAATGATGAGACATAGTGGCTGTCAGCTGAAGTAAGAGCAACACCCTAGCTTTGAGGCCTGTGGGGAATGTCACAATAAGAAATAAAGATGTATGACTGAAAATGGAGGGAGAGTTCAGAAGCAAGCAAGTCATGAATGCCAGGAATACTATACTTACTGATGATAGTCTTCTGATTTAACATTTTTCAAACAGTGCAGTAGAAGAGCTAGATAGGGATTTCAACTGAAAAGTCTCAGAACCATCAAGTCCTATGTGGCTCTTGAAACCAAATGAAACCTAGTATCTGTTTCACATTTAAAAAGCATTCTAAGAAGATTGTTGGCAACAATGTAGGAGGTGAGTTGTATTTGCCTTTTTTAAACAAATGGTTTAGAAATGAATTAAGAAACAGATGTGGGACAAAATGATTGCAAGAAATTAGAACAATGGTAATTTTGATCAGGTCTGTCTTCACTTTAGCTTATATAATGAAATGCACTCTTTTATTTTCTCTAAAAAGAGATATTTGGAGTCAGGCTATATACAAATAACCAGGGCAGCCAGTCATCTGAGAAGTAAAACTCATTCATTGAAGAGTCTTACTTTGAAGAATACAATTAAATATCATTATTGAAAAAACAATTTCATACAGAGTGGAAATAAAATTTCAAAATATATAATTCACTTTCTTCAGCTGACATTTTAAACCCCCCTACTTGGAGTTTCTTATATTAAAAAAGGAACAATCTTCTTTCACTTATTATTAGTTATATTCATGTTGGTTGTGCTGTTGGAGGGGAGGCCATCAGCTACTCCATACTCTGGCTCCTTTTTAGAAATCTTCAGGGCAGTAGGTTGGATCCCATAGAAAATCTGTGCTGATGGAAGATATTTCTATCAGAGAAGCAGGATCTCTCCCCCTGCCCCCTCTCAGTGTAGTCACAAATGCCCTTCCTGAAATGCTGTTCTTGGGGGACAATGGACACTGAAAGAGGAGCTGAGAAAGGAAAATCGGCAAAGATCTCTCTTTCATCAATCAAACTTTTCCATCAGATCCAGTCTTTCGGCATCTATTCAAGTAGAAGAAGAACCAGATCAAAAATCCAATCCCATGGACAGCAATTCACAGTAGCAATCATTCAATTTTTAAAAATAACATATTTTTAAATATATTTTTAAAATAATATATATTTTTAAAAAGCTCCACACAAATTATGAAACTGTGTTCCCATACCTTTTAGTCCCCTTTAATGCTCTAAGCTCCCATGTGCTTTCCTACCAGTTTTTGTAATGACTAGAACTGGCAAATAATATATACATACCTGCTAATATCTAAAAACAGCGGAACATCTTGCTATCTTGAAATCTCCACCCCTTCCTGAAAGAAAATTGCAGTAACTAAGAACATATTTCTAAAGATGTATAAATCTACACTTGGTGCCAAATATTTAGACTAGTAACATATTTTAAGCTCTGTCCGTTTCACACTTCTGATCTATTTGCAAAGCTTATCTTGCTTCTTTCTTTTTTCCAATCAAACAGAAACAACCGGCATGCTAGTGCTTGGAATGCAAAATGTTTGAGAGAATAATCAGAGGCATAGTATAACAGAAAACTGATCTATGATTTCTTCTATCTGGCTCCTGCAGTGTTTGTCCATGTTCAGAACCTCTTTATTACACTCTCCACAAAGTATAATATCCCCAAAAGAGATAGGGAATATTTGGTTTCAGTAATAGTAGTGTATGTCTTGAAGAATTTGATAACAACTGGCCTTAGGGGGCATGGGATACTGTAGGTTTTTATAGACACCTCTACATTCATACCTTCTTTTCATACCTCAATTCTAGGCAGCAAAAAAATATTAAATTAAAAAATTAAATTAATATATGTATTCACCCCTTTCTGAAATCTAAAACAATCTCAAACACACCAATGCATGCCTTTTTTAGCCCTCAGAAATATGTTCTGCTTGCACAGGAAGACAGCAGATGCTAAAGGAACATCATAATTAAATTGCCTCATTAACTTTTAATTCCTGTAATGGCTGAAGTTCAAGCAATGTAGTACAAGAGCTGCTGCCATTTTTCACCAATTCCATTCAAATAATAAGAATGTAAGGGGAAGATGCACTATTATTTCTTTTCAGTCTTTACATATTAAGGATTCAATAATAATAATAATAATAATTTTAAAAAATGATGCCAGAGTCGAAGAAAAAGAACAAGAAAAAATGATTAAATATAGAGATCTGGTAATAGAAACCTCCCGACTGTGGAAGAAGAATGCAACAGTAGTTCCCATTGTTATCAGGGCACTTGGAACCATCTTGAAAAACTTTGCAATTCATATGGGAAAACTGCAGCTTTCTGACATAACACCTACAGAACTGCAAAAGACGACACTACTTGGAACAGCGTACATATTACACCGATATCTGGTTGATACTTAGGTCTCCGGCGGAAACCTGTATCAGCTTAGCGAGGCCAATCAATAATAACATGTGACCTCTGCTTATTGTTGATTGTGTTTCAGATAATTCGAATAATAATAATAGTAATAGTAATGCCAGCAAGTGTGTGTGTTATGTGCCATCAAGTCACTTCAAACTTATGGCAAATCCTGTGAATGAATGCCCTCCAAAATGTCTTATAATTTGCTCAGGTCCTTGCAAACTGAAGGCTATGCTTCCTTTACTGAATTAATCTATTGCATGTTGGGTCTTCCTCTTTTCCTACTGCCTCTAACTTTTCCTAGCATTATTGTCTTTTCCATGTCTTCTTATGATGTGACCAAAGTATGATAGTCTCAGTTTTGTCAAGTAGCAACCAATTTATGGTGACTCTCCATGGTTTTCAAGCCAAGAGATGATCAGATACGGTATCAATTGCCTTCCTCTGCAGAGCAATCCCCGTCTTCTTTAGTTGTCTCCCATCCAAATACTAACCATGGCTGACCCTGCTTAGCTTCTGATATCTGACAGGCTCAGGTTAGTCTGGGCTATCCAGACTAATTGGGTTGAAATTATTTATTGAAACTGGCAATAAATTGCACATACATTCTATGACAGCGGTATTTTGGTTTTCGCCTGGTTCTCTGTAGACGTGGCTGTCTGTCCACAAACTGCCTTGAGTCTTATGGGGGACCACATTTCTAATTTTTAAAACCAAGGTGGTGTGTATGAAATATGAAGTAATAAGCAGCATAATATTATGGTTGCCATAGTATTTCTTTCACAATTAGCTTGCATTCCAGATGGCTTCCCACCTTTTATTTAAATCACAGAACAAGCAGTGGATGAGCCATTTCTACGTAATTGACATTGTTGTGGTTTTTCTTTTTTCTCGCCATTAGCCAAAATTTCTTTAAGGCAATAGCTATAACCTTGAGAAACATGCCCGCCTCAGCATTCTGTCCCCCTCATTCTCACTAAATGAGTCAGTGCCTTTCATGTTTCCAGTGGTTGTGGTTTTAAGATGACTTTTCTTTTGGCTTAAGTTACCACCCACTGGTGAGGGCCCTTTCCCAAGCCTATCTCATCAATATAAGTCTTTTTGAAAGCACTCCTCCTGGCAAGCCAGTTTATTTCTCCTTTACCCTGTGTATGTGATCATTTAATGTTCATTATAACTGATCATTTATTAAAGTAACTAGAGGAATATAGAAAGTTTTATACTGCAGCTGTTCAAATATGCAGTTTCCCAGCAGTTCCCATAATGTAGTGGTGGATCATTTATTGTATCCATTTTCTATTAAAAATATCTATTGAAAGGCTTTCAGACATTTTCCAGACATCCTTGAAGATGTGTGCAGCAGAATGCTGGTGGCTTCCCAATGAATAACTGGGAATTATTGCTCACCATCTCTTTTATATATGAAAGAAGAATCATTCCAAGGATGGGATGTGCTCCTGCAAATCCAGTCTCTACAAAACCAGTCTCAACTGTGACTGGTTCTCCAACCAGCAGCACAACTGGGCATGATGTTATCCTATTTAAAACATTCATAGATCCAAAGGATCTTGAGGAAATTATTTGAATGTTTTTATTTATTTACTTCATTTATATTTTCTCTTTAATGGGAACCCAAAGCAGCTTACATCTTTCTGCTCTCTTCCATTTTGTCCTCACAACAACCTTGTGAGGTAGTTTAGTTTGTAAGTGTGTGACTGGCCCAAAGTCACCCAGCAACCAGAACCAGGATCTGGCTCTCCTGAATCCTAATCCAGCACTCTCATCAATACACCCCACTGGCTTACAACAAAACATCAAATATTAAAACGATAATGCAATAAAACAGATAAAGCGATAAACTAAAACAATTCTAAAATTTCCAGTGAAACACTAAAAACAACCATAGTCTCAGTACAAAAGACTAAAATATTATTGATATTGGCAATGGCAGCAGAATTAGGAGAGGAAATCAAGTCAGATAAAACACTAATTCAAAAGCTAATTTTACGCCAAAGATCTGGTGCCCAGACACCAGGGAACGGAGGGTTCGATGCAGCCATGCTGAGGAGCAGGACAAAACTAGCAAGCACCCTTATTGATCCCTGTGTTTTTTGTCCTGTATTAGGTGAGTCGCTGTCTCTCTCAGTTTTCAAGGGCCAGTGCCTCATCTTGGTGCGAGCTGAAGAGTGAACACAAGGGCTTTTGGTCCGTGGCTCTTAGCCAGGGGCATACTGCTGAGGGCCCAACCACTGTACACAAATTACACAATTACAAGGTCCTCTAGTATAAAAGAAGGAGACCTACACCAAAATTGTCTCGGACCACCAGGAGCAGCTGGCATAGAACAACATATGTTGGACAATGTTAACGTTAGTACATCACGACTGTAGCCTTGGACTGATGCAGAGCCCCTTCTTCCCCCACTTTCTCTCTAATGTAATGCACTGCCAGATCAGTGAGGCACAAAACTGCATGCCTCACCACATTGTTGCAGGAAGAGGAAATTGACCTGGATTGCATAATGGAGATGTGGTTGGAAGAAAATAATATGGTATATCTGCCCCAGCTAACTCTTCCTGATTATGCAGTCCTCCACCAACCCTGCACAGGCAGCTGGTGAAATGGGGTTGTTATTATACTCTGTCGGTCTTTCAACTTCCAAAGAGTCCCAGTACACACTACAGCTGGCATTGACTATACACTCCTTACATTGGGAACTAAGGATATATTGGGTATTCGGATTGTTTAACTGCCACCTAGTACCATTTTGTTTTCATATCCATGCTGTTGAGTGAAATGTCTATCATTGGATGGTTTTCCAGGGGGGAGCTACTAGATCAAACTGGAAATTTGGTTTTTTTTGTCCTCATAGTTTTTGTGCCCATTCTTTTCAATGAGGAAGGGGAGGGGGGATCAACTGGAGGATCTGGGGCAGCTGCTTTTTCACTCATCAGTTTCAGAATCGTACAAAATTGACTCAAGAAATTTCGAACACGCACAAACAAGAAGGTCAACGTTAACAGACCCAAAGTAGGTGAGTAGTGGCAGTGCAGTCATTTAACTGACTCCTATGGTGGGAAATGAAAACAAACTATTCACTTTAGGCTGGTGCCCAAGCTGGAGGGCAGAGCAGCTCCATCAGTTTATCTAGCCAGCAACATTTGGAAAAGTAATCCTGTTTTATGTTTACTTTTTTCTTCTTGTTGTATTGTGATAGTGGCAATAAAATGATTGATTAGTAATGTCCGGTTGTTGAGGTCCTTTTAAGAGGGCAGGAAAAAAGTTGCTGTGTGTGGTTCTTGGATGTGATGAGGCATAATATCACATTACATTTGATACTCAATGTTCTGCACCAAAAGATTGATTGGCCGGTACTGCTCTGTGCTCATTGATCCCAGTGGTGTGTACTCATTCTTGCCTCCTGGACCTGCACCACTGATAGCTGAGTCCAAGGTGAGCTCCCAGCACCGCTGGGGCTCATCTGGTTCCCAGCTGATGGCAGTACAAAGGAAGAGGTGATTATTGATTGTCATCTCCTGGGACCAAGTGCCAGTTCACTTGATCAAAAGTTGGCTAAGTGGCTACTACTGGCCTAAAAAGAAGAGAACGAAACTGGCTCAGTTCACATTCCCTCTGGACTTTTCTACATTTCTTTTGGGCACAGGCAATACCATGGTGGCACCCCATTCCTCAGAGGTAGAGTCAGAGGTGTGGATTTAATTTTTTTGTTTACTTTGGCACCCAGGAGACAGGGAAAACTCCATACTCCATAAGAGCTTCCACTAAACTAAAACAATATGCTGGTCAGTCATGAGACTGGTCATCTTATTAGAGTTGCCAGTGTGCACTTGCCTGGGGATTTTTTGCTTTCTCAACAATCAGAAGTGCATTCTGGAGACTTCCAATGGAGAGTTTCAGGCTAGTGTTCAAGGGGTGTGCTTTTATATAGCATGATTGTGCATGCAAACAATTGAAGGGGAGGTCCCCCCCCCTTATGTTTGAAACCAGGTCATGTGCAATCTGGTAGCTTATAGGAACCAACAACCTTCTCATAGAGTCTCAGCAGCTGTTTATTTTAACTCAGTTGTCAAGTTAATATTCCAGTCAACACACCAATTTCTTTAACTGAATCCTGGGTACTTTCAACAGAAGCTATTGGAAGATAGCTGAAGATAAAAAAATCCAGCAATCCATGTTTCTGCTCTCCACATAATATTATTTAGTGTCAAACACAGTTGGGGGTCATCTGGTGGGAGGGATTTTCTGTTGTAAAAATCTGACAAGCTTCATTCAAGTTACCCCCCCCACACACACACACACACCACCACCACAATGAAAGTTTTTTCTTTATAGTAAGCAGCACTTTTCAGATGTTTTCAGCTACTTGCGGTTAGATGTTCCTTATGGAATGCAAGAGTCACCCAGTGCTCAACTGCAGTCTCAACAAAAGTCACAATTTCTGATGGCAAAGAATTAGAGTCTGTTTAAAGATGGAGACTGTAACTGGGCCAATCCAGGGCCAAAAAATATACCAAATAAACATACATAGGCCAAAATATGCTGATTATTGGAAAACTGAAAATTGGACATTTCCCTCTAACAGTAAAATGCAAAACATAAAGTTTACCTCACAATGTAAATTGGAACCCCAACAAAATCTAACATAGGGCAAAATGCTGGGCAATGGAAGTTCCTTTGCTCTCTTCCCTGTTTTGTGAGCTCTTCAGGGAATTTCACTTCAGAGAGTATTTATTTCTAACTTTGGTAATAAATAGAAATTGATATTGGCCATTCAAATGAATCTTTAAAACCCCTTTTTCTTACTAGTTCATGCTTCATTCAAAGCATGAGAGCAAATGAGTAGGAAGAATAGGAAGAGTAGAGGGAAAGAATAAGACAACAAGTATTTTGAGCTATTTTAAAGTATAAGAAAATTTGATTCTCGGGATATATGGAGGAACATGAAATTCAGTTTTCTGCACTCTGACAGGCAGACAGAGACATTCCTAACATACGTTCCTTGAGCTCCTTTAACTGGAGGTGCTAAGGACTGAAACTGGGACCTTCTGTACTGGGACATTTCTCCACAAAAAGCTCACAGGGGTATTCTTCCTCCCAGCAGGGCTTGAATCTTCATCTGGGGGAAAGCATGTGTTCCTATGAGTTCCCTCCCAAATGAGATGTGGAAGATATTTGCAAAGCTCCACTGTACATTGTTGGCAAATCTGACCAACCTGAATTGTGACGTTTGTGAGTAAAATCTGTATTTGTTCAGCTGTGTTCCATCAATTTGTATCTACTTTAGAGGATCACAAAACCCTTAAAAGAAAAGAACAGTAATTTAGGTACAACACTTCTATCTGTATTTGAATAAATAAAAAGAAGAGTTACAAGATGCTGCTGCAGTGTTTTTATGTTTCCTTCAGAAAAGCATATGCTTGTCTGGACTAATTCCCTCTGAGATCTGCTTGAGTGCTCCTTAATTCTTTCATGATATTTTCCATATGCATGTGTACAATGCAAAGGAATTAACCCTAAGTCTGATATTCATGTTATGTGTTTTCTTGTTTCCATTTTACAATATGCCTAAATCTGTAGTATTGCTTTCATTTTGACACACATTTTATATTACTTGGGTTAATGTAACTATTACTTATAAAACAATCTGAAACAGATAGGAATGGAGACTATATTATATTTCAGGTATTTCAACCATGAAGGTAGTTCATGGTTCTCCAAAATTGTTCAGTCTTTCCTTATTATACAGTTTACTATTTATAGAAACGGGATATTTAAACATTATTAATATTGTTTTTTCATGATCTTTGGTAACCATATATATTACCATAATGATAGGGGAAAGACCACCTATAGAATTAGTATACAAGTTAATGGTAAATCAAACCAAGTATATTGTAGATAGAAGACCAAGTCACTTGTGACTAGATGCCCGTGGCATAGAAATATTTTATGGTGTTTCTACCATGTAAACAGAGAGGCACAATATATGTGGTATGATTTCACCCCAATGCCTAAGGCAGATCAGAATTTGTCTATCTTCCCCTCTCATTTGATTCATTGTAGTCTCTGCCTTTATACACAATGGAGTGGGAGGAGATTGTCTTGGCGGGAATTAAGCAAACACAGGTGGAATCGTCAAGTGCAGCCAGCGCCTCTAGGCAAAACATCTGCCCTGAGTTCTCTACTGTTCTATTCTCAACTGTTGCTTTTGGAACCTGAAGCAGTTCACTCAGTGTCAATGAAGAAGGAACAGCCATGCCTGGCTACCATTTAGTGTCTCTAAATTTTATTTGGGCAGTTGAAGACCGTTTTTAAAAGTGCTAAACCATGAGGGGAAAGGATGTTAATAGTATCTGATATTTTACATTAGATTATGTGACATTTATGAATTTTTTTATCCCAAAAATGTTGACATCAGAACCAGCTAAACATATTTTTGCCACATTAGCAAAAAGCAGGATTGCCAGCAGCCTGGGAAAAAGATGTCCTGTTCCTTGAACAGAGGCTTAATCAAATGTTATTACCTCCATGCCATGAAAAGCTTCAACTGCCTATATCCACATAATAAGCCTGTGTTAAATGGGCAGTACATTTTATCTCCAGATTTTTAGCTGCCCTACAAAGGAGAGAAGAGAGCGCTGTTGGAGTTTGATTGCTGGTCAGTAAGCATAATTCTTTGATTAGCACAGTACAGAACTAGGGGTATGCACCCAAGAAATATTCGGGTTTCCCGCTTCAGGTTTACTTGAAACGGGAAAAGGGTTCGGAAAAAGGCCTGAAATCCAAAGCGACATGCCGCTTCAGATTCGGGATTCCAAGTCACTTCGGTATGCTCCGGAAAGATTCGGAGCATACTGAAGTGATGGGGGAGGGGAGGCCCACCACAACCCTTAAACCCCACCCCCACCCCACTTACTTTGTCAGATGGCTGGAGTGGCCCAACACTGCGCTGGCCAACTGCCGTCACCACGCAGCTGCGGCCATTGCGACCGGCCAGCAGAGAGGGCCTTCCCCGCTGCCGGCGCCACACAGCCATGGCCGCCAGAGGCTTCTCCAGTGGGTAAGTAGGGGTGGGGAGGGGCGGGGGAGGTGGGGTAAGGGTGGGAAATGGGTAAGTTTAAAGGGCCCTGCCACTTGTGACAGGGCCCTTTAAACTTAATCCCCGGAGGCCCCGAAGCTTTCTGAAGCGTTACAAATGCTTCAGAAAGCTTTGCTTCAGGGTTTCTGAATTGGGGCCGATTCAGAAATCCCAAAACTTTCCGGATCAGGCCCGAATCGGATTCTCAAAGCGCACACCCCTATACAGAACAGAGGGACAATAGTTTAAAGTAACATCTACCAGTGATTAAGCAAATCAGTTCTAAGAATTTTTTAATGACCTGTTGGTAGCCCAAAATCAGAATTCCTAATGGACCTAAGTCCAACTCGGTTTTTATCCTGCAAATTTGCCAGCATTTTTTGACACAGGACATCTTTGATTATGGAGGGTGGGAAGTCATAGAGAGTCGTGTGTGGAAATTAATGAACTGGCACTTTTCACTGACACAGTTTAATAATATATTCTACTAACAGGACCAAATATTCATAGACTTGTTTTTAACTTTATTGATAAAAGATGGGGCAGTGTTTCCTGAGCAGACTTAGGTAGCACATTTCTGGTGCCAATAAAGTTGGCTGCTTTGGAATAAGCAAGAAAGAGATCTATCCTACAATCAGATATGAGATATACTTCTTAGTAAATTTAAGACTTCAGAACTTGGGACTTGTTCCCAAGCAAGTGTGTATAGTATTGTAGCCTTAAAATGTTGAGTGCAAGAGGAAAATTTGAAGAAAGGCAACTAGAGAGTTTTTCAGTATGTTAGTTGGCTGGAAAAGATATCTAAATATATATAGTTTTAAAAAGTTAAAATTGAAATAATATATATACATTTAGCTAGTGAAGAAGGCTTTCAGTTGGCATACAGGTAAGTTATAGTCATATTGATATAACAAAACTTGTAATGTTGCTGAATTAATGCAGCCTGAACCTACATTCGCTGAGTCCAGTGGAGTTTACTTCCACATAATTGTGTGTAGAAGTGCAGCCTTAAATAGAGAGGGGGGCTGGGCTGGCTGCAGGAAAAATTGTTAAAGAGATTTTGGGGTGGGGGGTTCATCCAGACACGTTACCTAAAAGGCAGGAATGGATGTTTTCTTGATTACAATTTAAATATCAAGTATAAATGAAGAAGCAGAAGCAAAGGAATGGAGGGATGGGATTTTAATTCTGTAAAGATTGCTTTTTGTGGGCAAGAAGCAAGACAATGTTCTGAAAGTCTCCCCAAGACTTATCAGCTCATAACTGCATTGATTCTCCAAATAGACATATTTTAAAGTTATGTAATAACCCCCAAATTTTGTTTCTTCTTTAACTCAACTGTGTGACCTTTCTGTACCCAGAGAGCTAATCTCCTCAGTCAAATTTGTGTTAGTATTATTGAAAGGATCTTAACATGTTTAAAACTCTGTAGTGTTTGCAGCTGAACCAAGGCAGTAAAAGTAAGGCTTACCTCCCACAAGAAATTCCCCCAAGAAAAAAAGTCCCACGTTTCAGAATCAAAACTTCAATCTGTTGGAGCTCTTTGCTAGATTGGGAGGTGGGGGAGGAGAGAAAAACAGAATGCTTGGACAAGCCAAACTTCACCCACATTCCTCCCCCTGAGGCTGAGAATTAGATGGCTGGAGAAAGCTACAGCTCCAACTGAACCCAATGGGGCTATGACGGACTCTGCCCCACCCCTTCATTCCTCCACTGTGAGGCAGATTTTCCCACCAAAATTCCATTTGCCTCCTTTGGCTGAGCAGCCCCAAGTAGAGTGTTATTTTTTATGGTTTGAAAATCTGTTTGTCCCACTCTGACAGTCAGATATAATGTTGGCTTTTTAGCTCAGCCCAGGAACTTGATGGGGAGAAGCCATTTGTTGTAAATGGCACTGGAGACTGTATAACATTCAAAAGGAAATAACTTTATTTAACAGGTAGGAATTGAATAAGTGTAGTCAGGGAATGAAAGTGCTGAGGTAAAATTTTGCTCGTAGCAGAGAATACACTTTAAGTAACATGAAAAATAATTTCCTTGAAGCTTAGTTTCTTATATTCTTAGTTCTTAGCAGTGAGAGGTGTTTTACTTAAACAGCAACAATGTTTTTCACAGTTTCCTATACAGTTCAAGTTTCCTGGAGTTTCCTGCCACCTAGCCAGGCTCTTTCAAATGCAGGAGAATATGCTGCTGCCTTACACTGAATCAGATAATTGGTCCAGATACCTCAGCATTGTCTACTCTGACAGGCAGCAGCTCCTCACAGCCACAAGCAGAGAACAGTCTTCCTAACGCCTGCTACTATTGGCAATCCTTAAACTGGACATCCCAGAGCAGGAATCTTCTGCATTTTCCCTTCACAACAGACTTGGGGTCCTCCTCAGAGCCAAACCTCCTAAGAAGATATAGCCCTTCTTCTTTTGGCTTGGAAGGGAGTCTAACCTACTACCCAATCACTCTTGCCAAAACACACTCCCAGGCTTCAGATTCTGCAGACACTTACACTAAGAATTCTTAAATAGAATTCTTCTTCAGGGCAGTGATGTTACAGATAAGGCAAAAGTTTCCCCTTCCTTCACTCTAGAGTGGAACTTGTCTGACCTTCCCTGTCAGACTCATTCACAAGCTATCTCAGAACTCTGACTCTCAGAGTCAAAAGCCAACTATCAGCCCTTCAGCCAGGTTCTAACTGACCAGTCAGAGAGGAGGGAGAAGCCTGTCACTCAAGTTCTCTATTTCAAGCAAGAGTTAACCCTTTCCCTCCCAGTTCTCTGATTGCTACTCCTAGAAAACCTACTTTCAAGTGCAATCCATCACAGGGGCTGTCTGTCTGACTGTCCTGTTTCAGGCTTGGTTGCATCACAATGTGGATATGCTGGTCTCTTTGAGCCTAGGCAGAACAACGATGATGAAGAGGCAATGGTGCTGCCACTAAAGCATCACTATAAGCTGTGCATGCAGAGCAAATGTAGTTGCAGCTGTCACCACTACTGTGGCTTGGTGACCTGGAGGACAATGTAAAGCGCAGGCCAAGGAACCAATGTAATGCAATAGCAGCATGAAAGTCAGATCAAGAGGAAGAGGGGGAGGCTCTCCGGCCTGCTTAATTAGAAAATACTGGACATGTCCGGTATTTTCTCAATTTATTTCCCAGACAGAAAACACAAATATCTGACTGTCTGATTCAAAACTGGACACATAGCAACCCTATCTACAACTGAGCCACAGCTCCTCTCAGATCATTCTATACATGATCTCTGACTGACTGAAATCACTTAGGGAAGAAAAGAAACCAAATGGAAAAATGGTGAGGAAGTAACTGCAGAAGGGAAAATGAAAAAGACAATGAGAACTAGTGTGGTAAAATGGTTAGAGTGTTGGGCTAGGATCTACGATCTAGAGAGAAACTCCTCTCTCATCAGGACAAAATAGTCTGTCATTTGTATGTGTGCCTATGAATATGTATTGTGACCCTGTAACACTCTAAAGGAAATTATTATCCAGCATAGCTGTAAATATTAGAAACACATTTAAGTTATAATACTTGACAACCAAAATAAGCTGTTACACTTCTATGGAAGCGACAGTAAATTTGTTGTTTTGCTAAATTGAAGGTGTTTGCATGAGTCACTGAGGGGGGGGCATAATTTACCTCAGGAGCCAAAAGTTGTTCTCCCCTCATCTACAATTTACCTCAGCATAGTATGTAACCCTCTGTATATATAATAGATAAATCACATTTTAATCACTTATTATACACTCCATTCTTTAATAATTTATGAGGGGGAAAGAACCCTGTTAAGAGCCCTGTGTGTCACACTTACCTCACAGGGATATTGTGAAAATAAATAGGAAAAGAGGGAAACAATGTAAGCTGCTTTAGGTCCGCACTGGAAGAAAAGGCAGGGTAAAGCAAATAAATAATAGTTTGAAGAGCAGCAATAATGAGGGCTGAGAAAGGCGTTTTTCAAATAATATTTCATGCCACTGTAATGCCCACAAAAAGTTTGCAGGTGAAACTTTGGTACAGCCTTATTAAGCATGCATCAGGCATGTTGAATATAAAATTATAAGAATATAGCATGTTACAGAGAAGATAAGATTCTCTTAAACATACTATCTGGAAAGCTTTTATGATGGGTTGAATCTAGGGTTGATGTTCCCTCAGTGAGGTTGGGGGATCCCTTGTTCTCAGTCTCCTCCCCCCGCCACCACTCACCTGGCTGACAGGGGGAAAGGCACAGGAATGGGCCTCCTGGGACATGTTCCCAGTGCAGCAGCATCACGTGGGCCTAGGGTTGCCAGCTCCAAGTTGGGAAATTCCTGGAGATCTGAGGGGTGAAACCTGGAGAAACCTGGAGAAAGTGGGGTTTGGGGAGGGAAAAGACCTTGGCATGGCATAATTCTATAGAGTCCACCCCCCAAAGCAGCCATTTTCTCCAGGTGAACTGATCTCTGTGGCCTGGAGGCCAGTTGTAATTCCGGGAGATCTCCAGCCACTACCTGGAGGCTGGCAACCCTATGTGGGCCCTGGGAGTGCTCCTGGGCTTTGCACCAGGCTGATTCAACCTGTTTGGAGGCCCAAATCAGCCCAGTGTGAAGTCCAGAAGAACTTATGGGGCCTGCGCAATGATATCACTCCTGGAAGTGACATTATCAAGCCGTATCGGGACTGTGCTCCCAAGTAGAAGATACAGGTAAGTGCCGGGTCCCCCACCCCTGGCAACCCTAGTTGAAACTGCTAGCTCAACCAGATATACTTATTTCATTACTGAATGCAAAATTCCGTGGCAGCTGCTGCAGCTCCCCATATCCAGAAATTCCAGCTGCTGCGCTATGTTGAGTCAGTCAAATCATGGAGGAAAATGTCTGGGGCTGTTCTGCCTGTATCCAGACCAGATTCTTCTATAGGTGTGAATTTGCCCAAACCCAATTATTTATGTGCAGCATGCTTTCTGTTAATATTACTTCCCGGAGTAGAGACTCTGAGTCGCTTTCAGGACTATCTGTTTAAAAACAGGAGAAACAATTGGAATGGCTGTATTTCTTTAATTTAGATATGGAGATCTTGTCCCACTGGAATGCAAGATTCAAATTGGGAAGAGTAACTCCAGTTTAGTGACAGCCTTGAAGGCCAACATTTTATGAGTCCTCAGATCTAAAAATGAGAGTTGTCCTACAAAGCTTCTTGGAAGTTTTACCAAATGGAGCCAAGCTGTCTTTTATTTTCTGACATAACTTTCAATCCATAAAAAGGCTAAATAATAACTTAGCAGTTAATGTTGTTAAATGGATATTGCCCACTGCCCCTCCAAGTTATCAAAACATTAACATGTTGAAAAATGCCTTGTAAAATATTTAAAGCCATTAAATACTCTGTCCAAAATATTAATGTGTCCAAGAGCTGCAAGCCACGTCATTCTTGCTCTGTCTCTTTTCTTCCTTCCCACAACACTTTCTCTTCTCTCTATCATTTAATCTCTCATAAAATATTTCTCTCACCATCTCCAGGTCTTCTGCCATCTTACAGTCTAATTTTTCCTGTGATTAATAGAGGCTTCTATGCCAGGTCATTTATCTTGCTGCTGCACTGCAACTTTCTTCTTCAGGCCTCTGCTGCTTTCTCCAAGTTACTGCTCCAGAGAGAGTTTATGTAACTAAAGACTTTTTTCCTATTGTCCTGTACTTTGAACCAGCCCAGGAAGACACCTTGCATTCAGTGTGGAAAACTATTCTGGTGGACTGGAGGCAATCATATCTTCCCCATTCAAGTTTCTGTAGTGTACTAAATGGGGAGAAATGGCTTAAAATGTAATTACTGTATTAATACATTAAAATGTGTTGATGTGCAGTGAACAAAGAACAAAGGGAAGAGGTGAAAGAACAAAGCTATTGCTGCTGGTGCATATCTGTATGAGAAAAGTTCCTTGTTATCTCCTGCTTGTTTTTTAGGAATGGCATGGAGCCCCGCTTGAGTTGCTTCATAGATCCAGAGGAGTTAGCCGTGTTAGTCTGTAGTAGCAAAATCAAAAAGAGTCCTTCCAGCTCATACTGGTTGTCAACACTGGTTGGTGGAGTCTCCTGAAATATAAATATGGAGAAACAGCTTTATAATGTTTAGTGACTTGTCTATGTAGGATCCGCTCAGTCAGAAAGGCCTTCTCTCCCATCACAATGCTGGTCTGCCTGCAGGTGTTAGCAAGAAGTTATCCCAAAATTCCTGGTCAGCCCATTGCAAGCGTGGCAAGACACCACGAGGCACAGTTGTTTCGATGACTTTACATTTTGTGATTACTCCCCAATGATGCCCCCCCAACCTGCATCAACCATTCCCCATCCCCTCACTCTATTCTCCAGGTGATCTTCAACAAGAATTATGCTAGCCCACCCTTGGTCTTGATTTGCTCTGATCTTACCTGTTTGGCAAGGTGAAGAGCTCCTTATGTCCTCAGCATTTATAGTTTCAAGGTCATGGGAGAAGAGCGCCTCCGATCCCTCCTGAATGTCCACTGGTTCTGTTCTAATTTGACCCATCACCTGAAGAACCATGCTTCTTGCTAGGCGTTTTGGCTTCATGCTAGCATCTCCTCTAAGTATACTTTCCAGCTCCTTGTAGTAGGGGCGAGTGATGGGTGCATTTCCAGAGCGGCTGTTGTGTGCAACCACCTTCTTATACTCTAGACGCATATACTCTTATACTCTTGGTCTTGGATCTGCACTCAAGAGCCAATCTTCTATGGCCCCGTGTTGCCATCTGCTCAGAGATTCTCTCAAAATAGTCCAAGTTTCTGTGCATGTTCTGTAGGGCCTCTTGTATTTTCTCCTCGCCCCAGAAATGCAGCAGATCTAAAATCTCTCTAAGCCTCCAAGAAATTCCCCGCTTGACATAGCTGTCGCCTCTGTAAGCCATGTTTTTTCACACCAGGCAAGCCAACAGTGGAATCTCTAATTCTAGTAGAATTTTGCTGAATATGAATGCGCTTGCCTGCCAAAATATCGCTGCAGGTGCTGCTGGACAAGTTGGAGAAGGCTCAGCAGTGTGGCAATTTTTGGTTGCCATGGAAATGAAAATGGCTGGTGTATGCGCCACGGAATCTTAACCACGGTTTTGTTCCCGTGCAAAAAAGTAACGATCTGCAATTAAGATTTGTGCTATTGCAATATATTATGAGATATTAAAAAAAATATTGGCCATGCAGCGCTGTGCAACACAAAATTGACGGCTACATAAGAAGCCTTTTTCAGATAAGAAACATCTGTATATTTGGGAGGATTCTGCACTGCTGTTCTTGAGTGACAGTACATCACAATTGCGCAATACAGCTTCCTTTAAAAATAATGTTTGTTCAGCTTTCTGGTGGAGTGTGCATTAGCTTGTGGAAGTCTTGGGTGGGAAAATCTCTTTTGACTGTGCAGAGATTTTAAAAGGTGGGATGGGTAACTTGGGAAGTAGCTGCTTTTGCATTACAATACTGCCATCCCAGCCAGGGGCTTTAGCCCCTTAGGCTGGTGGCAGCCATTTGCCTCCCTGGCTGGAGGGAGACAGAGAAGACCAGCCCTGCTTATTGGGCTTTGCTGAGGGGGGCGGAGCTTCTAGGCAGTAGGCTGCCGCTCCGCCCTCCTACAGATCAGTCTCGCCTTGTGCTCGGGCGAAGTAGGACCATTTCAGGTTCTTCCCCAACATGAGGCCTTGGGCAGTGGAGGTGGTGTGTGACTGAGGGCTCCGGTGGCGAGGGCAGTCGCAGAGGCTTCGCCGCTTCCCCACTCCGCCCGAAGTTTTGCTCTGGCCGCTTCTGCGGCTCAGAGCCGACGTTCCTTGCCCGGCCTCACCGCTTGTGCGCGCCATTGCCTGGTGCGGCCAGGCGCGGCGGGGAGCTTTCGGGTCGCCCGGTTGCCCCCCCCTTGGCCCGTTTCGGTGGACGGGTGGGCGCAGGTGTCCCGGCCCGGCGGCAGCCATTTTTGCGCGCCTCTGCGCCGCATTTTCTGTCACCCGGCGGTGTTTGTGTGGGCGTGTGTATCCCGGCCCAATGGCAGCAGCTTTTGCGTGCCACTGCGCCACTTTTCCTCCCACCCATCGGCGCCTCCCGTTCCTGCTCCCCTCTGTGGGACTTGGGAAAAAGGGGGGTGTATTAGAATGGAAGGCGCACGGTTAGCCTTGTTTGGCCTTGCCCTTGCTTAGGGCATTTGGTTTGCCGGGTGGGGTTGTTTTTCTGCCATCTATCAAGCGGTCGCTTGCAGAGGCAGCCATCTTAGTGTTTCTTGGTGGTGGCGACCATCTTACAGTTTATTCGGTGGCCATTTGCCTCGCTTGCCAAGTATAACACCGGCGGCCATTTTAGGCAATTTTCCCCACTTTTTGGGTGAGGGCTGGTCGCTTTGGCCCTCCCTGGAGGGTTAGGGGCCAGCATTCATTAGTGACACGGTTCCCCTGGGTTTATAAGTATTCTCCTGGACTTAGGGGTGGTTTGCCCGAGGTACTTGGGATAGCCTTTGACTGGGTTTCCTAGACCTGTGTGGTGTAATAGTTTGGCTGCCCCTGATTAGTATGGGTCCAAAAAAAGGTGCTGGTGTCTCTAAGGGTAAGCAGCCTGCTCCGTGCCCCCCCCCCAAGAGGCCTGCTGTGGCCTTGTCTTCGGATGAGGACAAGGAGGGCTCGATACGGCGGGACATTATGTCTAGGATAGCAGCCATTGAACAAGCCAGGGCAACGCCCGCCGTGGGGTCGGGGAGTGCAGCCAAAAGGCCGGTGCGGGCTGCTTCTCACACTGCGTCCATGGCTGATATTCTCTCTCATTTGTCTGCCTTGGAGGGAAACTCTTCTGCTACTGAGAGCCGTCCTGTCGAGGAAGGAGCAGGCGTGTCCACAGCTGCGGAGATTGAGGCGAGTTGGCCAGAAGAGGCCGGGCAGCTGGCTTTGGTGGTGCAGCCTCCGGAAGCGGAGGGTAAGTGCTCTTGGCCCCAACAGGCCGGTGCTTGGCCCTGGGCCCAGACACCTCAGTCACCACATCACACTGATTTCACCCAAGGGGGGGCCTCTATGGGCACGTTTGGGGGCCCGATTACTTCTGACAGGGCCCACTGGGCCCAACCCCCCGTGCCCTATCAGAGGTCTGGGTTTTGCTGCTGGCCTGCGGCCGCCGCTCAATCCTCGGGGGGTATGGGGCTGGGCTCCCCTTGGGGTGGTTATTCAGGAGGCCCGTGGTCTAACTACGGGTCAGTGCCCTACCGGGCTTTCCCTGTGGGTGACACGGCCATGCCGCTAGGCGATCACCTCACTCCAACCATGCGAGAGAAGATTTTGCGTGGGGAATATGTAGACGTCTTTACCCTTCTCTTCAGGGACCTGGAGAAGAAGGATAAAGAGGACCTCGAGGACAGGGATAGAGAGCGCCTTAAGTGCCGCAAGATCGACAGGACCTGGGCCAATTGGCTCCCAGATTTCTTTATATATGCAGATTTGATTGCAAGGGTTCAGCCGTGGAGGGCGGCCCCGCTCATTCAGTATATGGACATAATATACCGAGCGCATAATGACTTCGGTGATGCAGTGTGGCTGCAATACGACGAAGAGTTTAGAATGCGGGCGGCTCGTAACCCTTCGTTGCCATGGGACCAGGTGCACCACCACCTGTGGATCCAGCTTATGACCCCAACTAAATTTGGTTCGGGGGAGAGGTCCGATAGTGGCCATATTGTTCAGCGATCCGGTTCCGGACCGGCTGGCCCAGTTGTGTCTAATTCTGGCCCCCGCGCATTCACGGGGCAGTCGGTTCAGCCCCGGCTGCTCTGTTTTGAGTTTACCTCACGGGGGGTCTGCAACAGGAAGAACTGCCGTTATGGCCACGAATGCCCCATCTGCCGAGGGCCGCATGCCATTAGTGCGTGTAAGAAGCAGAAGCCCTTTGGGGAAAAGGGTGACGGCCCCGGTGGGCAACAGGGTTTTGGAAAAGGGCCCCAGCCCAATAAAGGTGAGGGTACTTAAAGCCATGTTGGCAGATTACCCTAGGCGGGCTGAGGCTCAGTTTCTGTTTTTCTATAGGTTTTCGCATTCCTTTTCAAGGACCGCGGTCCTCCTTCATGTCCGCCAACTTGCGTTCTGTGGTAGGCATGGAGGATGTCGTTAGGTGCAAAATTGCGAAGGAATGTAAAGAGGGTCGGGTTTTAGGCCCTTTCCCTGCCCCTCCCGTGCCCAAGTTGAGGGCTTCCCCCCTGGGTGTGGTCCCTAAAAAGGCTCCTGGTGCATTCCGGTTAATTCATCATTTGTCTTACCCCAGGGGTGGGTCAGTAAACGATGTGATTCCTGAACACTTGTGCTCAGTACGTTACACATCATTTGACCAAGCCATTAAGGTGGTCAGGCATTGTGGCCGGGGAGCTGAGATGGCGAAATGCGACATTAAGTCGGCATTCCGTCTTCTCCCCGTGCATCCAGAGGACTTTGAGCTCCTCAGGTTTGCCTTTGAGGGTCAATACTATATGGACAGGGACCTTCCCATGGGGTGCTCTATCTCCTGCGCCGTATTTGAGCACTTTAGCACCTTTCTGGAGTGGGCATTGCATCATAGGCAGCGTTGCCGTGACACCGCCCACTATTTGGATGACTTTATCCTGGTTGGGCCCCCTGGGACTGGGCAATGCGCGCGCCTTTTGGCTGACTTCGTCAGCCTAACTGAGGAGCTAGGTGTTCCTCTGGCGCATGAGAAAACAGAGGGTCCGTCTACTGTCCTGACCTTCTTAGGCATCAAGTTGGACACGGTGCAACAGACTTCTAGGCTTCCGGTTGAGAAGCTATTAGATCTGAAGGCTAGATTGCGCATCATGCTGGGGAAACGCAAAGTCTTGTTATTAGAGCTCCAGCAAGTAGTGGGCCACCTTAACTTTGCCTGCAAGGCGGTGGCCCCTGGTAGAGCCTTTCTGTGGTGCCTTTGCAATGCTATGGGGACCCTCCGGCTCCCTCATCACAAGATACGCCTGTCTGAGGGCATGCGGGAGGACCTAGGTGTCTGGCTGCAATTTTTGCAGGGATTTAATGGGGTGTCTTTTTGGAGACAGGAGCTCCTTTTAGAAGGGGAGCTACAAGTGTCTTTGGACGCTTCAGGGTCCATAGGTTTGGGGATTTATTTTAGGCGGCACTGGTGTGCCGCCACTTGGCCCGAGGACTGGGTTACAGACGGACGGTGTAGGGATCTAACCTATCTGGAGTTCTTCCCTATCTTGGTGGCGGTTTGTCTTTGGGGGGAGGAGCTTGCCAACCACTCCGTGCACTTCTGGTGCGATAATATGGCAGTGGTTCAGGTAGTGAACTCCCTTTCATCTAAATCGCCCCGGGTCATGAACTTGGTCCGCGCCTTTACCTTAAGGTGCCTGCACCTTAATATATTGTTTTCAGCCAGGCACATACCTGGTGTCAACAATGAGGTGGCCGATGCCTTGTCTCGTCTGCAGGTGGACCGGTTTTGACAGCTTGCCCCCGAGGCCGATTTGGTGCCAGCTCTGGTGCCGCAGGAGCTGTGGACGATTGGCAAGTGGAAGCCTCCAGGGCCATCCAGTTAGCCATTGCCCCTAGCACCGGGAGGGCATACGACAGGGTGGTAAGGAATTTTGATGCCTTCAGGAAGACGGCAGGCCTCCGCCGGGTGTTGCCCCTTCCAGTTGAGCATCTGGCGCAGTTTTGCGTGGCTCAAAGGGGTAAGGGGCAAAGGGTGAAAGATATTCGTATTCAGATTGCGGCCCTAGCTTTTGCGGCGAAGGCCCGAGGGTTTACAGATACCACAGGGGATTTCCGCATTCGGAAAATGCTGGAAGGATGGTCAAGGGAGTCCGTTGCTCCCAAGGACAACAGGCTACCCATCTCTCCAGGCATCCTCCAAGGATTACAGGCGGTGTGGTCACAGGTCTGCAGCTCTCATTTTGAGGAGCTGCTCTTTCACTCCGCGTCGTTAGTTGCTTTCTTTGGCGCTGTTAGAGTTAGTGAACTGGTCCAGCAGTCCCTTAAGGACAATTCTGGCCATGCCCTCGCTGCAGAGGACATTAAATTTGTTGGTGAGCAGCTAATCCTTAGGATTAGAGGGTCCAAGACTGACCAACATCATAAAGGTGTCAACCTGGCCCTCGGCCGGTGTGCCATCGCCAAGTTGTGTCCCATAGCAGCCTTGAGGTGCTATCTGAAGGTGCGGGGTGAACACTCAGGGGTTCTTTTTTGCCATGTTGATGGAGCCCCGTTAACTAAGTGCCAATTTTGGACAGTTACGGGCAGGGCTCTTCATAAGTTAGGTCTGGAGGGGGTCAAATTTGAGACCCATTCTTTTCGCATTGGGGCGGCGTCCACTGCCGCTGCCATGGGTTTCTCGGGGCCTGACATCCAGAGGGTAGGACGGTGGCATTCAGGAGCTTATGTGTCATGCGTCAGGCCGCTTGGATGCAGTAAATCATGTTGATTTGTTTTACAGGCGCTGTGGTTCATCAGGAGAGGGTACGGATCCTCATCTGTGGCCATAGTATGATCTTCTGGGCGGCCCACCAAGCGAGAAGGTCCTGGATCGGGTCCCAGCTTGGACTCAGCCGGTGGGCTACCATCGAGTGGCAGGGCAGAAGAGGCCTACGTTGGGCGGGGCTGCTGCCACTCTTGTTTGAGGGGAGGTCTGCCCCTCCTCCTCATATTTTGGTAGTTCATTTAGGGGGTAATGACCTCGGGTTAATGAAAGGGGTAGCCCTCTCTTGGCAGGCACGGGACGACTTCCTGGAGATCAGGAGGAGATGGCCCGGCATTCTGATTTTCTGGTCAGCCATGCTTCCGCGCCGTGTGTGGCAGGAGGCATTGGACCGTAGAGCGATTGAAAGGGTTAGGCGAATGGCCAACAGAGCCCTGTTTAAAATAATGACGGGTGGGTTGGGGATTTATTTGCCCCATCCGCAGATTCAGGCCGAGTCTGTTTTCTTCTACAGAGGGGATGGCGTGCACCTCTCTTACAGAGGCAACAGCATTTTCTTGGACGACCTACGGCAGGGGCTCAGGTTGGCTTTAAGCCATTTGTGGGGCGCTGAGGCCTAAGCAGAGGCTTGGCCTCTGCGGTGGCAGGATTTAGCTAGGGATATATTTGTGGTGCGCTGGTGAGCACCCTTGGCACCTCCCCATTGGTGGGGAACTGGGGTCTTTCAGGAGCAGCAGGCTGCCGTTCGGCCCAGGTGCGAGGTCAGACGCCCTGGGTGGGGAACCCCTGGATAAGCCGGTCTCCCTCTGCCCGGTTGGGGGAGCTTTTCAGGGGTGAACCACTCCGCCTGGCCAAGCCGGGTTGCAGCCATTTGACGGATGGATCGCACCCGGGGCAGCGGGTGCTCGCCCAGACAGGTCAGGACGGGGTCCCAGTGAATGACCCCAGGGCCTGACCTGTACCGCTAGTTAGGCCCCTTGCCGTAATTGTTGTTTTGCTGTTTCATTTAATAAAGCGGCCCATTTTACCCAAACCTTTGTGTCTGACTCTCATTCCAACTAGGGGGGCAAATCGTTCATACCAGGTTGTTCACATGGAAGCTATTAATGCCGACATGAAGAATCACAAAGCGGATTCGAAGGAGAATGGACAAAACACGACAGAACCGGGATGAGGTGAGGATTCTGCAGGAGGAGGTGCTAGTTTAGCACAAATTTAGGGTGTGTGAAAACAGCCTGTATCTGGCCATTAGAAATGGCACAACTGGCCCTACAGAAATGCAATTCTGTAAGCCAGTTATGTGTAAGTTAAATATTTAAAGTATTTTTGAAATCCTACCATTCACTACACCAAAGGAAGTCTGCGACATCAAAGAAAAAGTGATTGCACATAAAAATGGACCAAAAAAGCTAACATCTTCAGGCTAAAAATAAATTAGTAGCCTGCAACACTCAACAGCAAAGGTACTATTCAGTTTAGTGATTCAAAAATGCACTATTATGAGTGTACATCAAGTAGTGAGGTCCGCTGAGGTCCCCCCCACCACCACTGCTATTCTCTGTATACTCTTGGAAAGGAAGTCAGTTCTGACAACACCACTGAACTAATAGGATCATATAAGCATCTAGAGATATTCACATCATATCAGATTTTATATCAAAGTAACATACAGAGTAGACATTGCTAGGTGACCACTGCTTTTTATTTTAGCCAATATCATAGAGCTGCAAATAGCATTTTATAGCAATCCATATATCATAAAAGCAAAAATGTATTTGTTTCACTTCCATTCTGCAGTTTCATACCCCCTCACATGTATTATTTTTGTTTCAAATGATTTAATTCTCAGAGTAAGGCAAGGATGGCTGCAGCCTCCTGGGTAAACTGGTGCCATTTGGCAACCATGCTGAAGTTGATCCTTTGCTATACATTGCATGCCCATGAGAATTCCACAAAATTCAAACACAGCTTCCAGACCAAACAGACAGTATGTAAATGTTTAGTCTGGGGTATTTTATTATCTCTTTTTCTTCAATTTGTCAAATAGCACTTGACTTAAACCTGTTTGGCTCTTTAAAAATATACTACATTGACAAGGATGAAAAGGTTATGGTGGTTTACAATTTTTCATTTATCCTTAGTAAAAGAAAGAGGCTCTCATAAGCCATAAAGGACCTTCTTATTATCGATGGCTTGTGGGAAATTAATGACAGGTTCAAGGGACTGTTTGAAGAAGCTTTCATGCTCTTTAGAGACCCATTCCATCTTTTTCTTTAAAAAAATTCCAGTGCACGTTGTAGATATCTAAGGAACTCTAAAGATGAAACATAGAAAGCAATCTTAATTATTGCACATAACAGAATAAAAGAAGGTTGCAGCTCAAACAATTCAGATAAGGAGCTTGTACTTAACAATGTAGAACCAGAAGTGTATGAAAAAAGGAAGGACATCTGATCAGCGTTTCTACTAGAAAAGGCTTCCAGATCTTCTGTTGTAGTACATATCCCCTTGTCGTCTGGAGAACACATACATACTACTCCTTTTTTGCCCGTGATTTTCATCTGTATTTGTCAGAGATAATGATTACTACTTGCGGTTAGTGAAGTGAATTGCCCCAGCAATAGGTCCTTGGGCTATACAGGCCATCCCCTCAACATTGTAGAAACTGGCAATGAGCTACTGTGGTACATGTGTACAGTATAAACTAGAAATTTTCATTTTTCCATCTTGTGTAATCTGGCAAATTTCCTGTTTCCCTTTGGTTCATTTATGGCATTTTATGCCATTTTTATATAACTGGTGCAAAACCAGGAGTCAGTTTCAACAGCAACGTTTTATTTAATTTTGTTAGTAGAGGCAGAAAAAATTATGGCTGCAGGTTTGTCCTGAGTGTGAAGAAACCATAAAAGAAACTTGAATTTTCAAATCAAGCCAGAGTTGTTACAAAATTCAATAACATCCTTAATACCTACTTTGGCTAAATACTATTTTCTGGACTAAAACCAGTATGTTGTTTTTTGACCCTTAAAAAAATTCTGTGCTCTGGTATATTTAAGGGAGATCTTTTTAGCTTATATGTCTCCTTTCCTACCCTGTGAATTGAGATCAGCTGGAGCCCATTGCTTTGAGTGACACTATCAATTGTGGTAGGTTAACCTCAGCCTTGGGGTTTTCTGCATCCCCCCCCCCCTTGATTCTGGCCCCCATACTGCTTCAATTTATCCCCTGAGTTTGAAATGCTTTTTTTTTTCTTTTAAGTTTTTGTGTTGAATTTTTTTGGTTTTCCCACCAGTTGTTTTCCAACTCTTTGAGACCAGTTTTACCCTGACCTTTTTCTGGAAGCTGATTTTGAGTTGATTTTTTTCCTCTTGCGTAATGTGGTCTACGTCATACAATGTACTTGTAACATGTATTATGTAGGCAGCACCACACGACAGTTAAAGACTAGGATCCAGGAGCATTTATCCCGCCTAAGGCATAGAGTACAGGATGCCCCGTTGGTTCCACATTTTGATACAGAACACAGAGGGATCAGAGAGTTTAGAGTATCAGTACTAGAAGTCGTTCAGGACCGTCTCTCACTCGACCATTCTAGGAAACTATTGCAATTGGAAGCAAAGTGGATGTTCCATTTGAATACCCTGTCTCCTCAGGGTCTCAATAATGATTTGGACCTCTCCTGCTATATTGGCTGTTAGAGTTTGTCAGAGGAGGTGAATTTTGTGAATTATGAATGGTTTCCAACTCAGAATACATTATTAGGGGTAGGGGTGCCTTTAAATTTAGTTCTCTGCGTTTCATATTTAAGTAGATGAGGTGGAGTCAGCCCCAGTCCGTATCCCTTGCTGTCCAGTGAGTACATGGGGTGTAGGAGCGCAGGTGACCAGTGAGTGAGTACTTTGCTATACATTGTATAATGTGGTTTTGGTTAATGTTTCAAGAATTGTATTCAGGCTTATGATTAGTCACCTCTTTAGCTCACCAGATATTTGCCCAAGAAGAAGATGTGCAAAACGGGAATTGGAAATCTTGCCCCGCATCAACCCGTCGGCTTTTGGCCCCTTGGCGTTTATATACCCTATATGGGACTGGTGATCACTTACCTTGAGTCATCTAGGTTCACCACAGTTGTGCCTGCCTGTACTCCTTTTGATAGTTGCACCTTGTTTAATTTATTGCTCATGTGAGCACTAAAATTGTAGAATTATTGTTGTATATGGATTGCATATTTGGAATACCTTCTGTATAAATACTTGTTGTATGCATTTTGTACATATTTATCGATTATTTATTGTATATTAATTGATCTACTGAACTTTGCACCTTGCACTTTGCACTAGATAAATTATGCACTTTTTGTAACTGTTGTTGATTGTTTGATATTGTACCTACCGGTTGGTTATTTTATTGTGTTGTAATGTTTCTTTCAGTTTTGTTTGTCCTATCAATCTTACCCACCTTTTGGTGATAAGATGTTTATCATTGTCAAACCACTCCTCCACTGTCTTCCTTTCCCCCCTTCCTGATTTCGTTTTTATCTTTTTAAACCATCAATTTCATATAGAAAAATCAGCCTACCATTGTAATAATAGATGCAGCAGGTTCTCTGAATCACCAGCTTTCATTTTTTTAAAAAAGCAAGTCGCTAGCCCCTTCCCTTGCGGAGAAACAAAGAAAAAGACATCTCTCTGCAAAAGCCCTGGTGGCCCAGGAATAGGGGAAGTGGCCACTTCTGGCGCCAAAAAAGGTAGCATGGTTTGAAAAGCACATTGCCACTGTTGCTCCAGGCTCCATCCCAACAGAGGTCAGTTTGCCCCACTGGTGCTGGCCTCTGTCTCCTGCTCTGGGTCAACCTAGGCAGGGATTAGGCATGGGTGGTGCTGCTGCTTCCCTTTTAGGCTTTCCCCATGCCATGTGCTCATTTTCAGCCTTTTTAAAAATTCAGCCCTTGTATCAATCTATCAATATAAACATGCACAAAAAATAAAAAGGGGTTTCCAGTGACATCACGGATGATGTCACCAATGATGACAGCACCCTCACTTGAAAATACTAATGATTTAAGGCACATGCAGAACAAAATAAACCAGCTCCACAAATGTAAAAATGCCTAGAGGGCAGACATGTAGAAGAACCATACCCAAATCAATTCCAATGCTTGGGAATGGACTGCTCAGAAAATCAAGAATAACTCAAGTGTGAAGAAAAGCCCTATTTTCTGTGACAGCACTACATTATGGAAGCTCCTCCTCAAGAAGATCTGCTGAGCCCATTCCACTGAAATGTTTTAGTGAATGGAGACAACCTACCTGTATTTCATCAGATTTTCTGAAGTCCTGACTAGATATATTATCCAAATTGTATATGTGTGCATTGTTTTAGCTTTAATTATATTTATAATTGTCTTTCATGCTATAACTTACTGTAACCTCCAAAGGTTCTAAGGAGGGACCTATCCTTTTGTACTTTAAAGCAACATGCAATAATAATAGTGAGCCCAAAGATTTACAATGAAATCCTAAGAACACTTTCCATGGAGTAAGCCCCATTAAATAGACTTGAAAAGGATTCCAAGTTTGCCTGTAATTCTAAAAATGTATATTTGTTAGCCTGACGCGTAATACTCTTTAATCTAATTCGTACTTTACTTTGCATACCCAAGTGCAAATGTGCATATGCACATTCTGGCAAGAATAGAGGGTACACGTGTACAGTTAAGCATGGCCATTTTCACACGTACACATAACCCTCTGGAAAATTGCACAAAACTCCCAGCATGAAGTGTCTTCCTAGCATTGTGTCTTCCTGGCACAATCCTCATTAACGGCGCGATGGCATCAGAAAACATGCCATTAAACAGGATCATGCTGGGAAATCACGCTAGGAAGACGCTTCATGCCGTGAGTTTTGCATGATTTTCCAGAGGGTTAGGACGTGTGAAAATGGCCCATGTCCTCTTTGAACAAGTTCAGAAACAGAAGCCTGGTCCTTTTTTCTGTCACAACTGAGACATATGCCTAATTCTGCATGCATGTTTCTTTCGCACATGCATTCAGCTTTGTGTTAATGAGGAAAAAGTAAAGGTGGCATTGAGTGCTTTATATATTCTTTTGCCACTGTTTAAATGGTACTTCTGAAGTTAACACAGGTATTGTCTGGAAGAGGAATAACATTCTAGGTAAAATATTCATCTTAATAACGGTTATTCTCCCCAACAAGGACAACTGTACTTCATCCCATCTTAACATGTCTTTTTTAATTTATTTCCATGTCTTAACATAATTATTTTGAAATAGCATACAGTTCATCACCGTCAGCATGATACCTAAATATTTTACCATTTTTTCAACCTTAAAACCTGTTATTTTCATCCATTCTTCCTGGTTTTTAATATACACATTTTTTGTTAAAATTTTTGTTTTCTGTTCATTTATTTTTAAATGTGCCAGGGTACCAAACTCACTCAACTTCTCCATCAATATTTCAATTCCCTCTAATGGGTCTTCCAGGATTAAAACTAAATAATCTGTGAAGGCTCTTAATTTGTATGACTCTTTTAAAAAATTTTATGCCTCTAATCCTTTCCTCCTATCTAATGTCTCTATTCAGAACCTCCAACACCAAAATAAAAAGGAGCGGTGTCAATGGACATCATTGATGCGTTCCTTTTTGAATCTCACATGGTTTAGTTAATTCTCCATTAACAATAATTTTGGTGTTCTGTGAAGTGCAGATTGATTTCACCCATTTTATAAAATTCTCCCCCAAATTCATCTTTTCTAACATACTTTTCACACTGGGATTTTAAAGTGTTTCAGCACCTTTTCTGCTTCCCATGTTTGCGGGACTTTTACATTTGCAAGGTAGTCATGGGACGCAGAACCAATGTTTGTCCATGGCATCCCAGATTTTTCCCCCTGCGAACATACCGCAATGTTGTTTTGAAACCGTTGCCAAGTTGCATCTGGCCAATTAATGTCAGTGTGAACTCTATACTCCTCTTCTGCTTCTCTTCTCCCCCCTTTCCTTTTCCCCAGGCACTGATTGGTTTGTGCAGAATTAACCACTCCCACCCTCCTCAGCTGTCTGAACTCCTTGTCTGCCATTTTTTTTTAGTAAAGTGAGGTAAGGGTCATAAGGCTGCTTCTTGGTTGGTTTCCTTCCTTCTGCATATGCACCCACTCTCTTATTTTTTCCCCCCAAAGCCAAGCATGTTTCCTAAGCTTGCTGCTAATTCCCTTCTGGCTTTAAAAGCCAGGAAAGGGTTAAATGGCTGCTTTTCCCTTTCTCCCTTGGGGTATGCACACACACTCTTTTTTTCCAAAGGTAAGAATGGGTTGTAACATTGTAACATTATTGCACTTTCCTCCTGGGTTTAAAAGCCAGGAAAGGATTAAATGGCTGCTTTTCCCTTCCTCCCAGGAATGTTTCAGGCTTTGCCAAAGAGAGAAAAAAACTCAAGCATTTTGCCCAGCCCTTTGGAAACAAAGTCACAGCTTGCCAGGAGGGGATGAAGCAGCAGAATTTTAACCCTTTCCTGGCTTGGTTTTTTTTAAAAAATATGAGAATGGTACTGTTTTCCCCCAGAAATCTGCCACCAATTGCCTCTCCAGTGGGCAGGGGACAGCCCAATCAGCTAAAGGAGGGAATGGGTTCCAACACTACAGTGTTACTGTGCATGTTCAAAGTTTTTTTTTAAAAGTGTGACGTGAATTGCAAAGCCCCCAAAGCCCAAAACTGCACCAAGGCTTCAAAGCAGGTCTGCAATGAAGCACAGACACCAAATTGAAACTACAATGGACAGTGTGAAATGAACAGGTGCAATGCCAAAGCCAATATGATCAGGGCGAATTCTCATAAAAGGTGGTTTAAACTGTAAGATCGAAAAGGGCCTAAAACATTAAACAAGAAAATTCAGTTCAAATTGTCAAAGGCCTTTTCAGCATCCAAGAAAATTAGAGCTGCTTGTTTTTCATTATGTTTATCCAAATATTCCACTATATCTAATACAGTTCTGACATCATCTTTCAACTGTCTTTTGGGTAAGAAACCACTTTGATCTTCATGAATAAAGTCTTTGAGAATATATTTAAGTCTTTCTGCTAAAATTGTGGTAGTCCTGTGGCAATTCTTTACAGACAACGGACTGTAACTTAATTTAACAGTGTGGTTACTTTTTAGAAATCAGATGGATATTAAATACTCTGTTCCACTAATGGAAGTATAAAAGATATAAAAGAATAAGGAATTACTAAAAAAGAGTGATTATTAAAAAGTTGACATTTATTTTTGTTTTATTTTGTACCTGCACAATTTGAATACATGGCCAAGCATTCTATAAACCTGCAGGAATTGTTGCAGATAATGGGAACAGGTGTCTAACAATTTAAATTATGATATGTGGCCAGTGCTTGCAAAAAGCATGCTTTGAGTAAGCATGCATGCTTACAATTTTTCCCAATTGTTTTCAGATGTCAGAGCTGGAATTTATTTTCCCCAGCAGCAGGTGCTCAGATTGACAGCAAGCAATACAGAAATAATGGCTTGGATCCAAATTGCTAAGGGTGCTGTTCTTCTCTCATATAAGGCCTTCCTTCCAAATGGCAGACCCACCACATTATGAAAAGCTCCTCACCTCAAGTTGGGGTTCTGGAGTGGCCCTTCATGAGGCATAAGCAATAACCAGTGGATAAATTTTATCACCCGTAAATGTGAGGAACAGGAATGACCAAGTATAAATAAAGGGAAGGACTTCATATAACATGATGACTAGCATTCTGCATGACTATTAGATATTAATATTGGGTGCTTTTCACACTGTCACTTTAAAGTGTTTCAGTATCTCTTCTTGTTTCCCACGTTTGCAGGAGTCCCACACTTGCAAGGTAGTCATGGGACATAGAATTTATTTTTGTCTGCGATATCCCTGATTTTCCCCCCTGCAGACATACCACAATTTTATTTTGAAGCCGCTGCCGAGTTGCATTGGCCTCCCACCTCCTCAGCTCTTTGAACTTCTTTTCTGCCATTTTTTTTCAGTAAAGCAAGTTAAGGGTCATAGGACTCCTTCTCCATTTGCTTCCTTCCTCCTTGTCACCAATTGCCTCTCCAGTGGGCACGGGACAGCCCAATCAGCAAATACAGGGAAAGGGAGGATGGGTTCCAACATGGCAACATTACTACGCACGCTCAAAAATTTTTTGAAAAAGTGTGACATGAATTGCAAAGCCCCAACAGCCCGAAACTGCACCAAGGCTTCAAAGCCTGTCTAAAATGATAAACAAGATGCCAAATCGAAACGGCCTCGGACAGTGTGGAATGTGGGGGTGCCATGCGGAAGCCATTGTGACTGAAGCAAATGCTCTTAAATGGAGGTTTAGTGCGAAAGGGATCTCTGTCTCTAACAATAACTGATTTTTTAAATAAACTTTAAACATGCAGATCAATACATAAAAAGTACTTTTTGAAGAGTAGGTCTGGCTACTACCAGTGCCCTCTACTGATTGTCACCATCTACCTATCTGTCCCCATGGCCATATGAAGGCTCATGTATGAAGGCTCCTGTACAACAGAGCAGAACTGTACCCATGTTACTCTTTGATACAGCCATGCTGAAGGCCTGTTGATCACTGGTTTGATGGGGAAGGGGATGAGCCAAAGAACAGATTCTTGTCCAAACAGATTCCTGTTCTGAACAACCTGTTTGGTGGCATTTCAGCTTTGTTTCAGTCTATGAGCATGCATCACCATGTACTGGATCAGGAAGGGAACCATGTACTTTCCGTTCACTTAGGTAATTCTCCCTAGCTGGATCATGACGTAAATATCCTGCAATCCTAGCCACACTTACTAGGACATTAGTCCAATTGAGTTCAAGATGGGTAGCCATGTTATTCTGTCTGTAGCAGTAGAAAAGAGCAAGAGTCCAGTAGCACCTATAAGACAAACAAAATGTGTGATAGGGTATGAGCTTTCTGAAGAAATGAGCTATGACTTACGAAAGACCTACCACAAATGTTGTTAGTTTTATAGGTGCTACTGGACTCTTTTCCACCATTTCTCTACCATTTTCTCATTTCTACCATTGAGTTCAGTAAGACCTACTTCTAAATATACATGCCTGTTTACTTCTGAATTGCACTGTCACCTACCCCTCCACATGATGGGTTGGATCCTGTCTAAATTTTCTGCTTATGCAAAACACTTTTGACAGTAGAACGGGATGTTCTTGCTTCCCCTCCTCCAACTACAGTCCACTGAGGTTCCTAAAATGCTGATCCTGGTGGACAAGGAACCCTCAGAAACAGCACAAGAGGCAAATCAGTGATCTGAAACAGGAAGAGAGCATTGGTGGAAGTTACCCCACCCCATCAGTTTAGTCTGAATCCAACCAAATGTATCTTATGACTCTGATACAATGTAGTCTTGGCAATATTCCAAAAAGCTGTATACAGTTTTAAGAGGGTATAAAAATGCTGCTTTAAAAAATAGACAAATATCTTTTACATGTTCATTTACATGAAGGCAAAAATATATGAAAACAATCTTGGAGAACGCCATCAGTCTGTAAGGTTAGACTTTAACTTGTCCCTGAATGTTACATTTTCCATTTACCACAGAGGAAAATCTTATTAGCAGAACTACAGTATTGCAATGTTCTCAGTTTATTCAACATAAATATAAGTAGCCACACAGATGTTAAATATAAAATACTGAATTTACAGGTACATTTCCTATGCTGCATTTTTGATGTTTTGAGTGCTTGACTGAAATATAATCAGATTCATGCTCCAAGCCACTATGCCAACATGCACAGATGCAGAAATATATAATTTTCTTTAAAGCCAGTATTAGTCTAGAAATATGGCTGGTCCAAAGAAAATGATTTTGTGATCCAAAATGCCTCTTGTTCTCCCACTTCAAATATTGACATTTGTCTGGATGACTCTTGCTGTTTAAATTGTCCATGGATCAATGTAGTTTAGCTGCCATTGCCAAGAAACATAACTTGTTGTCTCGGTTAAAAAATTCATAATCAGGGAAACTGACCTAAAGACCCCTCATTGGATACTGTAAACTATCAAGTTAATTATGAAAACTTATATTCCATCTCAGAGTACATTGATAGCTAACAAAAAATACTCACATGATCATGTGTTTTGTATAATTTTTCATCTCAATTTCTTCCTCTTTTTAGTGACTGCAGCTAAGAAAACTCTTATTTAATCTGAAGGTTAAGCTAATAGCAACATGAGTCACGTATACTATCACTTGCTTTGATGCAGTTGAGTATTTTATCTATTTAGGACATTTCTATGTGAGAAATGAGAAGTGAGAAATTAAGAGCCATCCACAATGTCAGAAGTGAGAAATTAAGAGCCATCCACAATGTCAGTTGCACACCACCAGGCAGTCTGAATTTATCCTCACTGAAACAGGTTACATAACAAAATTGTAATTTTATTGATTTGTCATTCCCAGTAACCCAACATGAGAGCCTTGTGAAACACATTAGAACTGCAGGCAGAAATTACACATTCTTGAGGGTCATAGATCCAGAGGAGTTAGCCGTGTTAGTCTGTAGTAGCAAAATCAAAAAGAGTCCAGTAGCACCTTTAAGACTAACCAACTTTATTGTAGCATAAGCTTTCGAGAATCACAGTTCTCTTCGTCAGATGCATGGAGGGCGAGAAGAAACTGGCCAGATATATAGGTGGAGAGGGGAGGGAGGAGTAGATGCAAACAGTAGCTTCTGATATGGAGATCAATTTGTTTCTGTTAAGGAAGTCAGTTCTGATAATGAGATAACCATTCATAGTCTCTATTCAATCCCATCTTGACTGAGTCAAATTTACATATGAATTCCAATTCAGCAGCTTCCCGTTGGATTTTGTTTTTGAAAGGTTTCTGTTGAACTACAGTGACTTCTCACTTACAATCATGAATCGGCTAGCAGAGTCACCAGCACAGGTACCAGGCTCTGCAACAGACCCAGATGCCAGCTCTGCCCTTATATCTACCCAGGAAATACAATTACAGGACCCAATGGCGTCAACTACACTGTCTCTGGCTCTTACAACTGCTCATCCTCCAATGTGATATATACCCTCATGTGCCAGCAATGTCCACCTGCTCTGTACATTGGACATACCAGCCAACCTCTGCGCAAAAGAATAAATGGACACAAATCTGACATTAAAAATGGCAACATCCAGAAACCAGTGGGAGAACACTTCAATCTACTAGGACATTCCATCAAGGACTTAAAGGTCACTGTAGTTCAACAGAAACCTTTCAAAAACAGAATCCAACGGGAAGCTGCTGAATTGGAATTCATATGTAAATTTGACTCAGGCTGGGACTGAATAGGGACTGAATGGTTATCTCATTATCAGAAGTAACTGACTTCCTTAACAGAAGCAAACTGATCTCCATATCAGAAGCAGCTGTTTGCATCTACGCCTCCCTCCCCTCTCCTCCTCTATATCTGACCAGTTTCTTCTTGCCCTCCATGCATCTGACGAAGAGAACTGTGATTCTCAAAAGCTTATGCTACAATAAAGTTGGTTAGTCTTAAAAGTGCTACTGGACTCTTTTTGATTTTTCCACTAAAAAAATCTGTGTGTTTCGTTTAGTTTCATTCAACTACTTTCCTCTTTCAAAAACAATCCTGTCTGCTCCCACAGCAGAAGGAAAATGCATGGGGAAAACATAGGTCTGTTTTTTGGGGTGGGGGGGTGGGATTCAGCCAATAATTCTGCCTGCCTGCCTGTACTTGCGTGATGGAGTAGACTGGCAACAAGAACACCCCATTTTTCAGAGGAACACTGAGCATCAAAAAGAAGGATATGGATTAGCCCCTCATTGTGGGAAGTTGGGAACAAAACTTCAAAGCATAAGGAAACATGAAACCAACAGGCCACAGCAGAATGCAAAGGTAATAAGTTATTGAGACTATAGAAAAAGAAAAAAGTGACTTGAAGTAGGATGGATTTTTTGCACTTACTGCAGCACTCTCCTTCTTGGGAACACCCCACTGCCACTGCTCTACCCATATACCCTTGCTTTCTACAGGTCCATTGTTGCATGTGTGTTATTGTACTTGAGGAAAAACTCATTAGATCAGTTGTTTAGACTAGGAGGGGGACTAATGATTGATGCTGCTTTTGTTATTTTACCCAACTGCCTCTGAAAAGAACAGCATGCATTTGTGCATGTGCAACTAAAGCACACACAAATGACCGAAATGAAAAAAAAATGGATCAGTTCCAAGCCAGGACTGGCCCTGCTAGAACAAATTAGTAATGAAACAGGATTGTTCCAGAAACCCTGGCACTGAAATAGAAACTTTCTAGATACACACCCCTAGTATCACATCCCAGAGTGTGTTCCCAGAAAAGATGCCAAAAAAAGGAAGCCAAACAGCCTGCAACCTTTTTAAAAATGGAGACATCTGGAGTGAAGGGGGAAAGCTACCAGCGTTCAGTGAGGGGGCTGTCCCTTTAAGGACGTGTGGAAACAGCCATTGTTTCGTGGTCTTCAGCTTTCTCTGGTTTCATTTCTGATACATTCCAACAATTTTTCAAATGAAATTTTTCTGTCTGAGCAAATCCTCCAGCTCTCCCTGTTTACTAGTGAGGGTCACTATTTGAAGTCACTATCCCTGTTTTGTCCTGTCCCTTTTTCTTTGGGGGAATTCTGGTTAAAACACAGTTGGTGTACATTACTAGTGTTTTCATTCTTCAGTGTTCATTTCCCATACAAGTTAAATCTATGAGTAGGTGGACAGGTACACTGTGTCTGAAGCACATTTATGTGTGAACACTCAAGCCTGTCATTTTACCTCTGCACCTGCCATATTTTAATCTGTTGATAATATATTTTAAGACAATTTTGAGTATATCCTTATTAAAGGAACTATAAGCCTGTTGGGTTTTTACTTGGTGCAGGATGTCCATTTATATCACTGCATATAGCAGGTACTGAAGAAGCTGCATCATCATAGAATAGTGGGTGGGATGCGACTCTTGAAATGATTCTTAATGAACCCATCATTGCCACCAAAATCAAGATTCAAGCCCAATCTGCCCTTAAAACCTAAACTGTAATTTGGCAGAATGAGGTTCTTAAAATTCCTTGGTGCGCAAGCTGCCTTTATGTAGGACAGCAGCCATAGGACATTACTATCCAGACTGAATTGCTTGTATTCAGGATGGTTTTCCCTCTATGGGCTTGAGCAGGATGACAAAAGCCAAATAATTTTTTTCAAGTAGTCTCCTATGCACAACACTGACCTCTTGTGTGAAATCTGTAGTCTGGCAGTCATAATAAGCTTTAACTCTATTTTTTTTAATTGCATGGGCTTTTGTGGCATCTTAGCAGGAATGAGTGATCATTATTTACCTCATTATTTTATTCTCTTTTGTTAGCTTTTGATGAGAGCTAAGGAAATTAATTACTAAGCCAAAATATACAGCTTGTAAGAAACCTAAGAACAGATAAATATTCCAGATGCTAAGTTATTTACTGCAAGATTTCAGTTGTAAACAGAAGTTCATGATGGAGTACCTCAGGTGGTTGCATTTATGAGGAACAGGATTGTCATATCTTGCAATGTTTATTATATGTATTGCCTTTCTTTTACTGCCTTTGTAACCTACATTCTGCATTATGGTGTGTTTTTATTGTCTAAGGCAGTTTTTGTTTTCATTGTTTTCCAGTTCTGTAATCCTAATCCTACTGCGTTGTTATTAGAAACTTTTGCAGGGGTTTTTAATTGATTTTTATATTTTGAAATCCACCTTTAGGCTCAGTGAGAAAGACAGAGTATAAATGAAGTAAATAAATAAATAAGATGACTTATGGGGATGACTGATGTGGGGGAATCTCAGGAAGCATGCCTGAACAGGTCTGTTCAGACTCATTTTATTCAATAAATTGTACTCCCAGGAAAGTGTTTTTAGAATGCAGTCTTAGACTAGGACACAGAAATGGTTCAAAGTTTTGAAAGGTTTTGTATTTTGGAAGAACAACTCCCTCCTGTATGTGATTTTTGTGTGAATACCCAAGACATGTCAACTGCTCTAAGACCTGAATTGTTTTGTAGCCAGCTGAAGAACTTTGTGGCAGCTTTCCAAAACTCATCCTACTTCCCAGGGACTTGATTTCCATTTAGTAGTTTATTTTTGTATACTTGCTCATCTTTGGCTTGCTAATGTAAGCCTGACTCCATGAGGGAGCTAAAGGGTAGAGTTATTCCATATGAGTGGGGGGGAGTGCAATTTTTCTAGCATGATTGGAGGAGCTGAAGTAGCAGTTAGCCTGCCTTACGAGGACACCAGCTTGTCTATAAAATTATACATTCATATCATAAGGACTACAAAAAAACTCTCAAAAAGAAAGAGGATAGACAACGTACTAAAGCAGAGCAGAGCTGCCGGTCTACTCAACTCCAAGAGACTGCTCAATTAAAGTCAGAAGAGACTTTAACTCTGCTTGGGCACAACAAGCCTGACGGTTTTATATAATTAGTGTTCTATATACCTTATAATTTATGTCTTATGCATGAAAAAAGAAGGAAGAGATTTGAAGTATGCTTGTTATTTTCATTAATAGAAGTATCACACTGTGGGGTCACACTGTCCAAAGATCTGAACTCTCAGTTCTTTCTTTCGGGATCCTCTTTGAGTCTGAATCAACTAGAAGTTAAGCTGGAACATTCTGTCTGGAGCAGAGCAAGTTTCTCCAGTGCTGGGGCATTTTTGTGTCCAACGCATATTTGTCCTTCAACCTTCCCCTGATCAAAGGGTGTTCTAGTCCCTGAATAATTTGCCTTCAGCCTGAGGAAGTGGCTTGTCTGCTCATCACTCATCAGTAACTGACAGTTAGAACTTGGTATACAGATTATTAATAAAACTCTGCAAGTCTGTACTTATTTGTAAGGGTAAAATATACTCCATATGGTTTTTGATTATAGAAATCATTTTCATCCCCTCCATGAAGTATGTACAGTCTTGCACGCTCTGCACTGGTATTTTTTTTTTATTCCAGATGGCATTAAACCTATGCTCCATGCATGAACAACAGCCTTACTAAAAACTCTGCCCAGTTTAAAAGCATTTTAGAACATGCCACCCGCAGGAGAGGGGAGGCTGCTGTTTGGAGAGAGGGGGAAGAGGGAAACTCTGTCATCCTTCTGGTATTATCCCCATGCTAACCTGAATGTCAGACGCTGAGGTGGATAGAGGATAGAAGGAAATGGGTTTACAAGGGAGATTCGCACATTGTGATTCTATGAGAAGAATGAATAAAAATGAGGGCTTTGTTTGAGAAGTTGTTGCGCCACTCATAAAGCTCCTATATGGATGCAGAAATTAAAGTACATGCACATTGTCCAAACCATTGCTCAGAAACACCCCTATTGATTATTCTGAACTTTGGTTCATGGAGGATGGAGTAAGACTTTTTAAGGAGACATGGGTAGTTTCTGGAGGAAAAATAGCTCCTTTGACTTTTATTCCCAAACATACCCCTCACCTGGACTTAAAGGTGGAGTAGTAAGCTTGTATATCAATGGGGAATTATGTGTGTGTGTGTGTGAAAAGTTCATAAATCGTACTTTCCTTGTTAATTAATATCATCTAGCAGAATTATACCACTGATTCAATGAGCTTAGAAGGGTATAAGCAGCAGCAGCTTATGATGGAAGTGTAAGTGGCAAGAGCCTTATATTCCTTTAGGCATGGATTTCCTCCAGTCGGAGCATTTATTCTCTCACCATCTAATCTACCTCAGAGTTGATATGAGGATAAGGAGAAGAATGTTTGCTACCCCAAGCAACTTTGCTGAAAGGTGAGGTAAAAATGTGAAAGAATAGAATATTGCAAAATACAGTTAACACAAAGATCTGCTACGCCAATGAAATTCTTTTCACCCTCTTCAAACAAAGGGGAAATGAATACTTATTATCTGAAATGAAAGTGTTTCATATAGTTCTTAAAGAATTTTGGACCAAAACTGACTAAATCCTTCCAAACTTCTGATGATAGTACTAAACGATTTCTTTATTAAATAGGGTTGTCTACCTTCAGGTGGAGCTTGCAGATCTTCCAGTTACAAGAGGTATCCAGATGAGAGAGATCAGGTCCACTGGAAAAAAAGGCTGCGTTAGATGGGGGACCTACTAAGGTCCCCAATTCCACTTCCCTAGCCTCTACCCCAAATTTCCAGGAGTTTCTCAGACTAGAACTGGCGACCCCAATTTTAAGGTATATGTAACTGAGGTGCATATTTTGTGTTTGTTTGTTTTTTGTTTTGTTTTGTTTGTTTGTAAGGTAGACGGGGAGAGAGAGAGAGAATCCCAAATACAGAATTGGGATTTATTCCTTCAAATGTGTACAGCTCTCATTTCAAAAGTTTATGCCATATCTTTAATACTTTGCATTTAGGCACTTTTGATTTTAAGGCTAATAATTTAAGGGAAACAGAAACTACTTTTTAGTTTGTAAAGGTGGAGTAGTCAGTTCTTATAAAACCACAAAATTGTTGCATACACCATTCCATTATAAACAGCAAAAGGTTTCAGTTGCAAAAATATGCAAGAAAATACCAGCAGCCACTATAAACTGATATATCTTGCTTAATCCTGTCTGATTCATTATCTAACTGATTTTACTTCATTTTATTGCAATTCCACCTATTTCATACTTGTAAAATAAACAGTGATGCAATTTATTCAAGAAGTGCGTCCTATAGATCTTTATTTTCCAAATCTGATACACACCAAAGAAAAATGAACAAAACTGAATTAGTTCCACCAAATTCAAAATCATTTACTCTTTTGTTCAAGACAATAGAAACCAGCTCCACAGATGAAACACATCAAGGTCTAACTGAAGGGAGTTTTCCATAAAATGCCAAAAATCAGCTGTATATTTCATGTCTAAACCATTATCAAACATCTTTCAAAAGGCAAGTCATCCAGTCATTAATGCAAAACAAATATCTTCTTTTTTGTTGTAATTTCTTATTCATGTGCTTTTGGATGTCTTTCAAAAGAATAAATAATACGTTCTGCCAATTAAGTACTGTAATGTGGAATACATTGTAGTCCATTAAAAAACTTGCTGAAAATGGACAAGTAAAAACAGTGCAGAGGGGAGACATTTCCCCATTTCTGCTGCTCCATGTGGAGGTACTGTGTGCAGGTGCAGCAGCAGAAAGGGGAAAACACTCTCATACCGCACTGTTTTTGCATGAGGGAAAAGGCTTGGGAGAAAGGCATGAGCTCTCCCTTTCCCAGCAGCCACTTTCCATGCCCATTCGCACTCTCCTTTTTTAAGAGAAACCAATCCTCCCAAGACGGTGTGTTCATGGGTTGACTCCGTGGAGAACTTGTAAAAGAAGTAACATACAGAGTTACTTCTTTCACAAGAAATAGAGACAGGTGCACCGAAGGTCTGATTCAGTATAAGCCAGTTTCTTACGTTCATGAGATAGAAAACCTGAAACACTTCTGATCTGAATGCATGCTTCTTTGATGTGATCGCTTGATTTGTTTAGGAAATGCTATTTATCCACATGGATACTCTCTCTCGGACATCAAGCCATTTAGCCCTGTAAGATACTCTACAGGGAAAGTATAGCTTTGGACTAATTTTTTCCACAACTCTCATTTTTTAAAAGTGCTTTCTTTATACATACATCGTTTTCATAGCTACTTTTAAATATTGTGAATTTTCTGGCTATTTTACATACTAGCTGTTTAGGGAACTTGTTTAACTCTGAGTGAGAGTGTGGGTCAGTGGTTTTGGGCACTGAGCCAGCTGCCAGGAACTTCTTATCCTACCACCCAATTGACTACAGGCTACCTGGGTGGCCTCCCACAAGTTGTCTATCATCTTGTCCTCCTGACATTACAGACCTATCAACTTACATTGCCATGGCGTTCCATGTGTTATTGTTAAGCCATAATCCTCAAAAACTTTCCCCTGGAGCAGATTCACTGATGTCCATGGAATAAATCAAAGTAATAAGTCTACAGCAGGCTACCCAAGAGGGACTGTGGCTCAGTGGAAGAGTCCCTGATTTGCATTCAAAAGGCCCCAAGTTCAATTCCCACCATCTCCAGTTGAAAAGAACCAGGCAGTACATGATGTGAAAAGACTCTGGAGAGATACTGCCAGTCTGAGTAGACAGTACCGACCTTGACAGACCAGTGTTTGATTCAGTATAAAGCAGCTTCAGGTGCATTCAGCTTCATGTGTGTTGACCTGGAAGCAAATCCCAACAAGATCAATGCTCATACAGCTCTGCAGCTCTGAGCATAAAAACTCCTGACTCCCAAAGGCTTATGCTGGGCTTAGATTTTAGATCAACACTGGAACTAGCTCTCTATAAAAGATACTTAGGAATGGAGCTTTATGAGTGTACCTTTGTAAGTGTACCATCTTAAATGAAATGCACATACTGTATAAGCAAAGGTTGGATGCCACATAAACATTTCCATCCATGGATGTGTGACTTGTCCTCCTACCCCTCTTTCTGCAACACAAAATTTTCTCTGAAATGCTGCTTCTGAGGAATGGACCCCCCCAGGAACAGCTTGGGAGGTGTTGGATATCTGCTGGGAGAAGGAGGAAATCAACAAAAATCACTGTTGTCCACATGAAATTTTTTGATGAAACCCAATCCACTTTTTCAAGACTCTTGCTCAATATAGTCAGGTTATCATCATATCTAGTTTTCACTTTTTAAATTAATAAATGATTAGCAAATTGATAAAGAAATTAATAAATATCAATTCTTCATATCTGTAAAGAGAAAATGATGAGAACAGCTACACCTCCAGAGAGATTCTTCAGCATAGTGAATACAATCCTGTGCTGTGTCCCAGGAAGTCCCCAATTCAAATCTTATCTCTGCCATCAACTCACTACTTAAGTTTACAACCTGGTCCTATTCATGTGTACAGGCTCAGTGGGGCTTCATTCCAAGTATATGTGTGTAGTTGCAGTCTAAAGCAGCCTACTATCCTCACTTGCCCATCTGCATGATGGAGATGCTGAAATGGAACTACCTTACAGGATTATTGAAAAGACTACTGAGATAATAAACTAGACCCTATGAATTGCAAATGTATTCATTCACACAGAGACACCTTTCCCCACCTCACCCTCCCTCAGAAGCCCCTTGAGATCCCCCCAAAATCTGATGCTGTGGGTTAGGTGAGCTTCATAAACTATATGCCACGGGGCATGGGGGAAATTGCTTCTTCCTTCTTCTTCTCTGAGTATCCACCCTCATTGCAACCTCCTCCACCCCCTTGCCTCATGGTATCTTGTCTATGAGGCTCTATTGACCTCATCACTAGCTTTCCAGGGTCCACAGGGTGCTGCCAGGGGAATAGAAAACTACGTTTTGTAGGATTTAACCCAATCTACATTAAATTCTTTAAGCAGTCCAAAGCACTGTATAAATGATAGATATTGCTCTCTCTTATAATAGCATTTCACATTAATGAAATTAAGAGAAACCAACTATTCACTTGCAGTTGTTTTCAGCTTAAAGTCTTTCTTGATGACCTGGTGTGACGGACTTAGCTTCAGATGCTGAGATTTCCAGTCAGTGAGCTATGATTGACATGTTTCCTTCCTCTCTCCCCTCCACCCCCACATGTGGCTAGCCTGAAATGGCAGTTGGGAATGGAATGTGGGGGGAAGCTGTCAGTTGGAGGGGGAGAGAAAACAAGAGAGTGGAAGGGAGTTGGAGCCTGGCTTTAGACCAGAGAGGGTCAGCCAGAGAATCCTCTGTGAGAGGAAATAATGTTTGTGAAACACTTTTAGTCCTAGGACTAAAGTGGGGAAAACTAGCACTAACTCCTACTTAGACTCAAGAGATCTGGGAATTATAGAGGGCCAAGGAAGTGGGTAGAGAGGAATCTCCCCTTCAGTGCCAGGAAAGGGTTATAGCTCATAACTATAATGCCTGCCCAGTATCTAGGAAGGGTTTGTCTCAGTGGAGTACCCTAAGGTCTGGAGAGGAGGGAAAGTCGTGCTGTGTTTGTGTTTGAGTATATAAAGTAAAACATTTGTGAACCAGTGTCAACCTCTGAAAGAAGCCAGCAACCTAGTGTTAAACCAAGTGTTTCGTGCCTCATACCAGTGAAATTGCTGTATAAAAACCTTTCTGTTACGTCAGTTCAAACATCTGCCTACCTGCCTTTTGATTTTAACCTTCTGTAAATAAACCTTCAGTTACATTTTGAACCTCCCCAAGCCTTGTGTGCCAGTTTCTGCTAAAGGGAAGCACAGGGAAGCCTTGAGCCTGCTTGCAGGGAGGGTGGAATATAAATATGATAAAATAAATAAATAAACCCCTGATCTGTCCCCTTCTAAGAGTTGGCTGGGTAACCATTTTTAATATTTCTTAAGGGTGGGACAAGAAGGAAAGTTGAAGCTTAACATCAACCACGCTACCAGAGGCTTCCCAGCCCAGTATACAGCTTCATAGGCTTAAAGAGGAGAAGTTTTACCTCAGGGTAGGGGAAGGTCAGTCTAAGCCTGAGTTGGACGTGGGTTTGTGGCACCTGGCTTGGTTATCTATGCTTGAACTGCACATAATTCTTTCCAATGGAATAATTTAATAAGTACAAGTGAGCAAAAAAATATTTCTTGGATTTATTTTTTAAGAACTAAAACTACAGTTTTTGTAACCACAAGTCAGATCAGACCGCAAAGCATTTTTTGATCATGTCTTGCTTTTTAAAACTAAAATAACATTTATATGAAAAGTATGTTTAGCAACAGAATCTTCTCTGTGCTCCTCAAAAATGGTCACAGTTCTATTTTCTGCACAGGAACAGGTTTGTGAGGTTTACCAGTTGCTGGAATGCCTGCCTAACAAGTGTGGCAGCACTCTACGTGGCAGGTTTCCCTGCACTTTCCCTCCCCTAGAGGCCTAACAGAGGCCATCTCTCCTTCTCTAGGCTGCTGGGACTCTTTCAGTTTTTTAAAAAAACTCATCAATTTCATATTGTTATGTTAAAATACTATTATAACAATATGTGTAAGAGGTTCTGTGAATGCCCTGCCTTTTAAAAAAGTAACTCTTTAGACCTTTCCACTGTGAAGATATGCCTTTCCCTTTATATCTTCACAATGGGAAGGGCTAGAGACTTACTTTAAAAAAAATTAAAACTGGGAATTCACAGAACCTGGTCATTTCCACATGTCCTTAGAGGTACGATTCACCCTTTTCTCCAAACATCAACACATTGTCATTTGCAAAATGTATGTATATTGTTTTGTTACCACATTTTCTGCATCTTTACTGGAACCGCACTTGCTCTGGTGCTTTCTTTTGTTGCGGGTTTACAGTTTGGATTTTTTGTCTTTCTGGCATATGAATGGTTAAAGCACTTCTGAAGTAACCTCCTACTACTCTCAAATGCCTTCTTTACATTTCTAGTAAACCGCAGAAGCCTTCTTGCAAAGGAGCTGTATGCAATTGCACACGTGCAAATTAAAAAGGAAAAAATCTCAAAAATTAATATACAATTTAAACTAGAAGCTTTTTTGTTGGAACTAATGGACAGTTAGAAAATAAACATGGTATCTTATTTTAATATATGACAACGGTGGCAAGGCTAGTATATATATGCTCAAAAGTGGAAGAGCCCAATATTGCCTTCAATAGAGGAGTGAATTGTGAAGATGAGGGAGTTAGCCAAGATGGCTAAACTTGTAGCTTTGATTAGAGAAAAGACATTGTCCACATTTATAGCAAATTGGAAACCCCTCATTAACTTTGTATATGAAACTGAAAAAAAATGAAATGATGATTTGTGGCTTATAAAAGGAAGATGAGGGAATGGGATTACAGAAATTGAGACGCTTATGCTGATAACAAGAGTACAAGTGTGAATTCTGTAATTATGCCAATCTCTCTCTCTCTCTCTCTCTCTCTCTCTCTCTCTCTGAAACACTTTCGATTTTCTTTTCTTTTTTCTTTTTTCTCCTTTTTTCCCTTTTGTACTTCCAAAGAAGTCCAGGGTTGCAGGGGCAGGCAATGGCAAACCACCTCTGTTAGTCTCTTGCTATGAAAACCCCACCAGGGGTCACCATAAGTCATCTGTGATGTGATGGCAGTCTCCACCACCATAATGATATGAATTTGATGATTTAAAAAAAACCCATAAAGTTCCCCTCCCCCAGTGGTGAGGGGAGGTAGGGCCACCATGGGATAAAAGTCATGGAATATGGCTATCATTGTGGGTGGGCCAAGTAAAAGCTTTACTGTGATCTTTTACAAAACTTCAGAGCAAAGCAGGTTTGAGAAAGATTGGAGAAAAGCTGAGGAAACCCCAAGAGGTACAAAAAGCACCACTTCCTTGTGGGGAAAAGGGGAAAAAACTTGCTTCCTAACAGCAGACCTGAGGCAGATAATCCCTGTGGAAGTTAAGGATTTCTAATCCACAGCAGCATATCATATAACCTTTCATTTCCAGGCTGGTTGCAATGAAAGACACACACACACACACACAAGCATTACATACATGTGCCATCAAATCACAACCAACTTATGGCAACCCCAGCATGGGGATTTCTAGACCAGTGATAAGCAAAGGTGGTTTGCAATTGCTTTCTTCTGCAGAGTCTTCCTTGGTGGTCTCCCATCCAAGTACCTACTGTGTTTAGCTTCCAAGATCTGTTGCTATACTATGCCAGCTATCCTCCCTTGTTTTTAGATCTGTACCTTAACTTGAAAAATATTTTCAATATACCCTCTGAAGAACATGATCAACCTGCAATTACTGAATGTTCGTTTCCTTTTATAACCAGTTTCTAGTTTTTCTACATTTGCTGAAATTGTATTCTTTAGACTGGACTCCCATCAAAGATAGAACACCCACACACATTCCACTCAGTTGCAAAACCATTCAGTTGCAAAGCTCAGTTGCAAAAGCTAGCTCAGTTCATTAAGTAATTGATCCAGAAAAGTAAGTTTGGATAAATACATGTGTGTAATGTATTGTCGAAGGCTTTCACGGCCGGAGAACGATGGTTGTTGTGGGTTTTCCGGGCTGTATTGCCATGGTCTTAGCATTGTAGTTCCTGACGTTTCGCCAGCAGCTGTGGCTGGCATCTTCAGAAATGTAGCACCAAAACACAGAGATCTCTGTCTTTTGGTGCTACACCTCTGAAGATGCCAGCCACAGCTGCTGGCAAAACGTCAGGAACTACAATGCCAAGACCACGGCAATACAGCCCGGAAAACCCACAACAACCAACGTGTGTAATGTTTCAAAAAACTTATTTTATGTCTTTATTTAAATAGCAGTTCTCAAATCAGTCAGTGACAAAATTTGCCAAACAGGCTTCAGTAGAATTTCTGCAGAAACAAGTCACCTGATTGCTATCATGTAGATTCAAATAACCTTTTCCCCATGATGTAATCACTTTTTTATGATCATTGTATGATGTGAACCACATGAAACAGAAGAAAGCTCAAGGAAAAAGAACATGTAAAGATATGGAAAGTAGCATAAAGTGGTGGTGTGAGTGAGACCATCCTAAAACACTAGGGATAAAAGCTTCCTCACTGAGGGCCAAGGTACAAGTGACGAATGACACTTGAACGGCAAGTGTATTTCTCCCTGTTCACTTGCGCTCCACTCAATTCACTTGCTGTTCAAGTGTCATTTGTCACTTGTAGCTTGGCCCTGAGACATGACATTCATAATACAGTCATTTTCTTGCTGAAAATACCAGCCCTTGAGGCCTTCCAGTGATTTCCTCCTTAGAACACACATCCACTTTTGAACACACTTCACCTTCCCATACAGTATTCTGACACTTGTAGTACAATTATTCATTCCAGTCAAGACATGAAGAACTCTGCAGTAGAAATAAATTATACTAAATAGCTGTCTCTCAGAAAGCCCAAGAGGGTCTTCTTGTTAAATTAAGTTTCTGCTTGTCATGTTTCTGTGACACTGTTCTTAGATAGTTCTCATCCTATCAGGGCAGGCTGGACCTTTAACTGACTGGGAAAATTCATATCAAGCCACTGCCCTCAAAAGGGCCACAGATTAAATAGATGCAAACAGGGCTGAGTCCCAGCAGTGTCGACACATGAGCCACTCAGCTCTGGCTAGTGGCAATGCCACTTCTTGGGAGAAAGCAACAGGCAAACAAGCACCAATCATCACCTCAGCTACTGGCCAGAGCCAAGCTGAGTGACCCCTACAGCACAGCCAACACTATACGGGCTTCTCATTTTGGCTTTTTCTGAGACATTTTAACTTCCCAATCTGCCTGCCCTAGCTCTTGCTGATCATTCACTCAGCCTTACCAAATATTACGACTGCCATGGAGTCCTGTAAAGAGAGATGTCATTTGTCAGTCACTACCACACTCAAAACAAGTGAGCCCAGCTTGATTTTTCAAACAGTTGCCAGCCACTTACTGTAATGTTACAGGTATAACAGGACATGATGACTTTGTACAAGTTTTCTTTGTGGTTGGGTCTGTAATTTTGGGGTGGGTCTGTGGCTCAATGGAAGAGCCCTGCTTTGCATGCAGAAGGTCCCATGTTTACAACCTGGCATCTCCAGTTAAAATGACAATGCAATAATTGATGTGAAATCTCTCTCTCTGAGACCCTGAAGAGCTGCTGCCAGTCTAAGAAGTCAATATGGACCTACAATGGTCTGATTCAGTATAAAGCAGCTCCCTGTTTTCATATGTAAATTACTTACCAAATCATTACTACTTGTTCTTACTTACAATGATTCTATAGTTTGGCTCATTTTACCTGTTTCTTTCCCCCTATGGCTAGAAAGGCAACTATGGGGTGCATAGTTTGTGAAGGAAAATGACCACAAAGGAAAAAGTTAAGCGGTCTTTTCTTCTGCTGGTCCTTTAGGGAACAGCCTGCTATGGTTCTGTTGGGTTTAAAAATGGTGGAGAAAAATATGTGCCATAGTGGGTCACGTGCTATTTCAGTATGAATTTACAGAACCAGGGATTTGGCCATATACGTATTCCTGCCCTCTCTAAAAGATGCTGCTGATGCTCTCCTCCTGTTCATTATTATGCCTTGGAGATCTTAGAGATCCTGAGAGGAGATGTTCTCTCATCATCCATAATCTTTTTTAAGAGTAAAGGTTTGGATATTATAAATTCTGGTTATTATTATTATTTCCTCTGAACGATGATATTATTGAATGGTTGTTTTATCCGGAATAGAAAAAAGGTAGTGAATACATTCTAGTCAGAGGACATCTGGCACTACTGTTACCAGAACTGCTCTTTTATTATAATGGGGAATTAGCTATAGCAGTCTGTAACTAAATATTAAGCGCGGATCATAACCTATGTTTACGGAGGTCCCGATCCCAGACACTCTAGTGAAAAAGAGGCAGACAACGAATGAGTTCCAAACACGTGTATTAAGTGTGGCGTAATGCCTAAACTTGCACAAGCATACAGAGAACACACAAGACCTAAGAAATACAGGGTATGAAATACAGAGACGTTCGCATTAGCTGGTTCCCAACGATGATAGGGGGAATACTCACTTATCCTGGAGCGAAGCAGAGACGCAGCAGCGAGGGTAGTGGTCCAATGCCAGCACTGGAACCACAGACGGACAGCAAGGAGGTCTGGATAGGGAATGGCCTGAGCCACGGACAGCAAAGGGGGGGGGGTCTGGATAGGAATGGCCTAAGCACCGAGTGGTCTGAGAGGCCGGCTTAAATACCCCAAAATGTACCCTGGGGCTGGTGCTGTACTTGGTGGTTCTCACAGATTAAAACAAAGGTTCTAATGGGCTACTGAATGGCTTAGATGGGCCACTTTAGTAATCAGATTGTGATAAGTGACACCTCAGGAAGAGGGGACAAAAGAGGGAGGGGGAAATCCAAGTGGGCTGAAAGGATGTTCCAGCGGACAGGGCTTGTCCTGATGTCATCAGCTTCTGGAATGCGGAGGTTTCTTTGAGATGCATCCTCTAAGTGCTTGGGATGGTCAGCACTTAGCTCTTCTCCGGGGCGGCTCCTAAGATATGCAGAGCGGGGCGAGGGGCTCTCGCTGCGGACGTGGTGTGCCCGCTTCGCCGAAATGGCTTCTCAAAGCAGTCTTCTTCCCTGGGTCTTCTGGGTGCCTGAGAACATGGATGCCGGCTGGGCATAGCTGGGGCTGGTTTGCAGGTTGCCCGGTAGCGAGGGCAAGCTCAGGGACCGGCCCGCGGGAGGCTCCAGGCGGGAACTGACCAGGGAGCGCCTAGCCAGGCTCGCTGGAGGTTTCCCCGGCAGGCGCCCGGCTGCTAGCAGCGGCTTGGGCCCATATGAGGCAGGCTTCCATGGAGGCAGGGGAGCAACACTTTAAAACACAGTCCAAAGCAGGGAACAGGCACGGTCCGTGGCAGATGGCAATGCAGGCACGGGGCACACTTGTAACATAGTCCAAACACACACTGGAAAATCCAGATACAGGTCAGGGCAGGGCTGCCCAGAAAGAGAGTCCTTTGTGCAGTTATCCAAACATGGAGTCAGTAAACTACACAGTCTATTACAGCAGCAAGGTAATTGACACGCAGGCAGGAAACTGACACGTGTATTAGAACACACACGTGCAAAGCAGTCTTTGTGTAGCAGCAGTGAAACAGTAATGCAGGAAACTGTAGCACAGTTCATGGCAGGCTTTAAAGCAGGGGAGGGGGCCTACTTGGCAACAATTCCCCCCCTCGGAGACCCCGTGACGTCAGGCGCGCGGGTCTCCGAACTTGACTTCAAAGGCGAGGTGGTCGGCAATGTCCGGTGGTCGAGCTTCGAGCGAAGAAGGAGTGGGAAGGGAAGGAGGGGGAGGCGTCACTCAAAAATTTAGTTTGGAGAACCACCTAACCGAATAAGTGCAATTTAGATCAGCCAATGGGCTGCAGGTCTCTGGGTTCACACCAAGGGGTGTGCTAAGTGCAACCGTCAGAATAAATAGCAATAATTCATAAGTAATAGTAATTCATAGTGATATAGGCAGCAATGAGCAATTCATGTATACAAGCGGCAATAATTCATATCTGTGTACATTGATCAATTCATACATGGGAATACTTCATACGCAATTCATGATGGGTTAAAAGCACTAAAAACCAGGAGCAATTCATATACATGGATTAATTCATAAGCATAAGATTAAAAGCAAGGGCAATTCATGGATACATTCATGAATGCAAGAATAAACGCAGGCTACTTCATAGGAAATTAAAACAAAGCTCATAGGCGAGGGAATAATTCATATAAGAAAGTGCAAGTCAGGTAGAACAATTCGTGGGTGATTAAAACCATAAATACATATATATATAGGATTAAAACAATAATTCAGGAAGTTAAAACCAATTTCATAGAAAAGCAAGTGCGTGGAAACAATTCATGAGGGGGGAGAGCGACGGAAGGGCTCATGGGGGCAGAAAAATAAACTCTGCAATTAAAAGACCAATTCATGCGGCCAGATTAAAACCAAATTCATAGAGTTTAAAATCAGGAATAAAGTAACCCTTAAAAGAGACTGCTCAGGAGAAGTCCCGGATAAAACCCAATTCATAAAGTGATAAATAGGCTAGAATTACCTCGGCGGAGGGAGTCAGGTTAAAAAGGCAATTCCTAAGGTTAAAATCAAATTCATAGGGATAAAGTTAATAGGGGGTGATAAAAGGGTCCCAGTTCATGGGAGGATCATGGGCGCACTTGCAGTAGATAGAGGGAGGGACTAGTTCGGGGCTAAATTCATGGGAGCACAATTCATGAAAGCAATGCAAAGGAATTCATAAAACAATAGAGTTACAAAGATCACAGACGGCTCAGTCCGCATTACAGCTGCTGGACTGGGTTGCATATATACAGGAGCAAGCAAACTTAGTCCATGTGTTCCAAAACACACTTCCACCCCCCCTTGCTGTCTGCGTCAATCCGCAGGGCAGGGTCGGCAGGCGGTGAGAAGGGCTTCAGACACACAGTTCTAGTCCTCATGGAGGTGGCGCTGCTGGCGGTCGTTTGGAGACGGGCCGTGGGCCGGGAGGCAGAGTAATATGTCCCCCCCTAGTCCACAAGAGGGCCTCGGAGCGGTGTCCGGCAGCAAAGCGTCCATGGGGCTGGTTCAGGATCCATACACATAAAGGCACAAGCATAGTTCATACTCACACAAGCAACAAAATAAACAAGGGCTAGAGGAGGGCGCCAAGAACAACCCTTAAGGCAAGAGGAGGTCGGGATTGTAATGATCCAAACGGTAGGACAGTTGGAGTTGCTGGAGCTGTCGGCGGCTCCAACAGCCCAAATAAAGTAGTGAGGCACATAACAAAACTTGGAAAACCAAAATAACAACGATCGGGTGCAGAGCCAAATTGTAAATTCCAGTGGCAGTGGGGCTCCAGCCAAAGAGGGTCTCCCACCACGAGTGCTCGCCGGTGGTCTTGATCCGCTGGACAAGATCCAAAATTTCCTTGCCGTTGTGGGACACAACCAAAGCAGTAGTGTCCCCGTCCCTCTGGATGCTCTGGAGGGTGCGGTGGAGCTGCGGGTGGGCCAGGAGCTCGTGGATTAATTCCAGACCGATGCCAAGGGAGACTGGCTTCACATACCGATAGATGGAGGGTGCCACCAGGATCTCTTCTTGGGTCCAGACCGGTACCGTGTAGGTGAAGTCACAGGCTGCCACCGAAGACAGGTTGCAGAAGCAGCGGTTGACTCCCGGGATCACGGGCTTGAGCTGGAACGAGTTCAGGACCACAAAGTCGCAGGCCGTTCGCACGCAGGCACATCCTTTCCCAATGTAGACCACAGCGGAGCTGTTCTCCCGGACGACCTCGAAAGAGCACTCGTTGAGGGCGTCGACTTGCGGGGCTACACAGGGGTGATGCGGTGCAAAGGCTTGGTCTTGGCAAATGAAGCCGGTCTGGTCTCGATGCTGGCACCCTTGGAGGCTGACGAGCTGCCATCCGGTCGGGGTGAAGCGGGCCCAATGGTCGGGGTGGCGGGCGTAGAGGACTTCGGTGTCGCTGACTTGGAGTCCCAGAGGCACGACTGGATACACGTGGAATGACTCGTGCGCACTGGCCGTTAATAAAAATAATTTAAGTTCCTGGGTGGTCGGTGAGAATGAGGAATTTACAAGAGACCACCAGGATTCAAGCTCCAGTTCAAGGGGTGACAATTTGGGCATAATCAATCTTTTAATTTCCAGGGGCAAATGCCCGTCCGTGGCTTGCCGAATTAGCCCCATGGCCACAGCCTGATTTAATTGTTGGGCTTGCATACATGCCATGGCTATTGACACGTTGCGTTCAAAAGACTGTGTTCCTTTGAGCAGCAGAGAAAAATCTCTTTCAATTTGACTCTCCCAGTTAACTAAAATGGAGCTGATCTCGTGTTGCCCATTCGAAATGGAATTTAGAGACTGCACCACCGGTTTACCTAAGTCGGAGATGCTAGTCGTGACATGGGCAAACTTATTAGCGAGAGTCTCAATATTGACCGAATCCATGATTGCTAAGCCTCCGGCTGCAGGAGCAGTCCAGTCGGCAATGCTTCGTCTGGCACGCGAGAGAGAGGGAGAGGGATCGATCCACAGTTGTAGCCATGCATTCCAACCCTTGCTACCGGCCTCCAGATAGGGAGCGCACTGCGGCAGCCTCTGGGTTATATTTAGCTCAGCTAAGTCTATGCGGATCTCTTTCAAAGACATTTGCGGGCGGACTAGAACTCTCTCTCGAATGTCAGTTTTCAAAACATGGGAGCCCACTATATGCGTGCCGCCTTGGCTTAATTGTTCACTGCTAGCAATCAAAGGGTCAATTTGGATGGTGTGGGTCTCCTGGGTCCGGATCAGCAGGGAATAATTGCCTGGTTCGTGAGTCAAATTTACAAAGAGCAGCCCAAGCCGGTGAAATTTTTCTACTAGGGGCTTGGTTTGGCATTCGGGCGTCTGTTGAACCAGTATCCAATCGGGTGGGCCATGTTTGGCTAGGTCTTCCTCTTTTACAATCCAGGTCAGGTTCTCCCAGCGCTCTATAGCAAAGGAGAGAACTGCGCCTGAAGGGGGCGTGATAGTGACTGATGCAGACTCAGTGGTAGTGGTGCCTAGTAGGATGGTCATTCTAAAGGGGTCTCCTGCCTTCCATACTGCGGCCGACACCAAAATAACTTCACAGTATGGTCCGAAAGCCTCAGTGACAAATGGCGAGGTTTCGAAGTTGGCAGGGGTGGTATATCTGTCTACCACCGGGACTGCGGTGGGGGCTGGCCTGATACGGGGAAGGAACATACATGGAATTGGGGCAAGTGGTGACACTGTGTCAGTAGGTGAATAGCATACTAATTCTTGGGACATGGTTTTCACTCCCACACATAAAATAACAAGCTCTGGGGGTCGGATCCACTGCTCTTCGCAACTGCGGAAGTTTGTGCGATCCATGGGGGTGGTCATATTAACCTGCTGCACAACCTTGCAGACCATCATTTCATTCCCTGCTAGGGTATTGATACATCTCCAGTGGGGGTAGGGCATTAATTTGGACGGGCGTCCCTCTATTAGGGTGCCTGCCAGCACGAGCAAACACAGGGTAGCCAGGTGCCTCATCTCCTGGCCTTCCTTTCCTTTTGTGGTGAAAATATCCTGGGGAGACCTGCGGATATAAGTACAGGTTCCCTGAGTTTATTGCAGCAAAAATAAATGAAGTGAAGCGGGGTAAAAAGGGAAGGTGTTTTTCTGCCAGCACTGTCTATTAGGTGGGGCTCGAACGAGAAGTCCCGGAGCACTAAGCGAGCTTTCCAGCTTGTTGCTCTGGGGAACTCCTATGTGGAGGCTTCTTCCTAAAGCGTGTATATTTCAGAGGGGGAACGTCTTTGCGTCGGGCAAGGGTCGGCTGTACGTCAGGCGGGATTATGCAAACTCGCCCCAGGGGTCCCTGGGTGCCTGGACTATGTGGCCTTCAGGTGCCCCTGGCTTGGTGGCGGGCTGTTTTTATTTTGCGGGCTGAGAGCTATAGGTCCGGCTCGGCCTGGCCTTGCCGCTTTGAAAGGAAAAAAACTAAAGAGCGGCTTCCATTAACTATAAGGGTTGCTGCAGACGGGGGCCCTCGCTGTAATTTTCAAAAATAGGCCTTCGTCATATGTTTGCAGGACAACCAATTTTTGGAGGGACTCCCTCGGGAGGCCCCGTTTTCTGGTTTAAAAAAAAGGTACACCGGGCAAAAAGAAAAATATACTGAGCAAAAGAAAAATGCACTGAGCAAAAAAGAAAAACACACGGAGCAAGAAGCATACGGGTGTGGGGTACTTTCGGGTTGCCCTCCCTTGGAAGGCCTGGCAGGGCTTCATTATAACTTCGATATGTCTCCCCCCCCTTCTTTTCCCTTGTACGGTACGGGCAAGGGAAAAGATTACGTGGGGCGGGCGGCTGCTGGCGGAAAGGGCCGAAGTGGAGCCGAGGGCGCTCGGCGGCGTTTATCGAAAAGCGGCGGAGGCGGCCGAGATCTGCCGGCGCCACTGGGTCTGGGTTGTTCGGGGGTCATCTTGGCGCAGGGGATCCTGGCTATGTAAATGAGGCACGCTGCCCCTTGTGCGTGGCGAACGCACCCCAATAACATATTCCAGGGGTAAAATATTTACAGAATACTGGCGGGTCTTTTACCTTTGCACTAGAGCGTACTACCTGGTGGCGCCGTATAGCAACTCACCATGACGAATATGAACATTAGTAAAAGAGGGATGTTGGGCTATTTGGGGGTCCTTTTCCAGGGGAGGCACGGCCCTCAAAGCCAAAGCCGACCATCATGCGAAAGCGTGGGTCTGGCAGGTGAGACCCCGAATCTACGTAGATGCGGGATCTTCACCAGCACGGCGGGTGAAATGTTTTCAAACAAAGAAATCACCTTTTTTGGTGGTTTCAACGTTGGAAGACTACATTCACTTTTGGGCTAAAGCCTCTCCAAACACTTTCACACACAGCAAATCTCTTTTGCCTGTGCAATTTTTTTCCGAACATGCGGCTTACAATCCAATTAAGAATCACTCTCGGTGGTGGTCCTATTTGGCTTTGATTGCCGTGTTTCCCTCTAGGGTCCCAACTGTGGGGCCCGCCTAATGAAGTTAAAGAATAGAACTGGAAAAACTTCTGACATTCACACCTACATCTACATATTCTACTGTTTCTTTTATACTAAGGCTACAAAGGTCTGGTCTAAGGGGACACAGGGTATCTCTGGCCCAGGGTGAAGGGATATCTGGCGAATCACTGGGCAGAGGGGGGCTGGGCTGGTGGCGGCTCCCCCAGGGTCATACACAGGAGGGGCGGTTTGCAGCGGCTTCCCTTTCCATTCTTTTAATTGGGAGGCGTGAAAGTATTTTAGCCAAGTGCCTCCTGTCTTTCTCTGGATGGCTACCTGATAGACGGCTGGGGAGACTCTTTTCGTGATGGGGACTGGGCCTTGCCATTTGGCTGCTAGTGAATGCGCCTTTTGCGAGAACTTCCTGTACAGAACGAGCTGTCCTTCCTCCCACTGCCTGGGGTTCCTGACCCATCCTAATTTGCGGTCCATATCTTTCTGAGCGGTGCCCAACTTCTGGGCCACTTGCATGTGGACAGCGTGTATGGATGAGAGCAGATCCTGGACCCAAGCGTCATTAATCACTACGGGCTGCATATCAGAAGGGAGCTGCGTATCTAGCCAGAAGGCTTCCGGGAGCTGCATTCTTCGCCCTGTCATTACCATATGGGGTGTGAGCCCGTGAACTGCGGTGGTGCCTCTGATGGCCATTAGGATTATGGGGAGTTTTTCATCCCAGTCTCTCCCGGAGGAGCGAACCATTTTGCGGAGAGCCTCCTTGAGGGTCCGGTTGGTTCTTTCTATGGCGCCCGAGGCTTGAGGGTGGCCGGCTATGTGGAAGCGCTGCTGGATGCCTAGCGCCTTGCAAAGCTCCTGGGTGACTTCTCCGATGAAGTGTGAGCCTAAATCGGAGTCCATGACTCTCACGATGCCCCATCTTGAAAAGACATTGTTGAACAATAGTTTGGCTGTGGTGGCTGCATTGTTGCGCTTGCACGGAAACGCTTCGACCCATTTGCTAAAGGGGTCTATGACAGTGAGACAGTAGCGATTGCCGCGAGGAGTGGGGGGAAGGGGGCCGATAAAGTCAATCTGTATGCGAGCCCAGGGTCCGTTAATTCTCTGATGCTGGAGGGGAGCTCTAGGTCCGGTGGGGTCTGCATTGACCATAGCGCAGGACAGACAGTTGTCCACCCATTGCGCTACTTCGGTGCGCATGCCAGGCCACCATCCAACCTCTTTTACCCTTTCCAGAGTCAGGTCCTTGCCTCGGTGTCCCTGCTCGTGGACAAACTGAATTAAATCAGCCCTAACTTCCAATGGCACTACCCAGTGGCGTTCACCGGCTGCATCTACTGCCCAAACTATGCCTTCCTCTTCTCGGATCATTAGTCTTCCTGTCTGATCTCTTCCTGCGGTTAGGAGGTCAGCTACTTCTGGGTCAGATAGCTGTAGTTGCGCTAGGTCTAGTGTTCCCGTAGTTCCCTGAGCCTGGCCGCGGGCTTGTGCGCGAGTGGTGACAGGGTGTAAGGGGCAATCGGTAGCTGGTTCCGGTAGGGGAGCATTTTCAGTGGCGGCTGCCTTGGCTGCGAGGTCTGCCTGGTCATTCCAATAAGCGGTCTCTGAGTTTGTCTTCTGGTGTCCCTTGACATGGGTAACCTGCGTTGGGCCTGAGCGGGACTGAAGGAGTGCTGCTACTTGCTGCCATAGCTGTAGGTGGGCTACGGGTTTCCCATCACTAGCTCTCCACCCCTGATTCTGCCATACCGGGAGCCAGACCGTGGCGGCTTTGGCCGTCCAATCCGAGTCTGTGTAAATGGCCAGCGGGCTTTCTGGGGGCTCAAACTCAAGCACTGCCAGAAGCGCTTGCACCTCAGCCGCTTGGCTGGAATGGGGGCGGGCTGGACCTTTGAGAGTATGGGCGTCGCTCACTCGCACGGCGCCGTAGCCTGTCCGGGGGGAGCCTCCAACGTGGAAGGAGGAGCCGTCGCAGAACCAGCATGTGAAGCCGTTCTGTCGGGCTTCCTCTAGCGGGACTCCCCAAGTGACTGGCCAAACAACCTGCGGTGGCGGGTCCAGGGGGCACTCGTGCTTGGTCCCAGTTACTAACAGGCCATAGGGGGCTGGTGGCTCGGTGGCTTCCTTTTTAAATTCTACTCCGCGGTTGACTAGGGCCAGGGTCCACTGCGCTATGCGGGCGTTTGAGACTTGCCCGTCTTGTATCTTTCCAGACAGAATATATTTGAGAGGCGTGTGAGTGGTTTGAACTATTGTACGTGAACCTCCTATGATAAATTCCCAATGGGTCAGACTCCAAACTAGAGCAAGGCAAGTCTTTTCGCATGGGCTGAACTTGGTCTCTACTGAAGTTAGATTGCGAGAGGCATAGGCTACTACTCTAGCGGTTCCCGCTTGCTGCTGGGTGAGCGTGGCTCCTATGCTCTTGTCTGATACTGCTAACTGAATAAAGAATGGCTGGGTGACATCCGGATGGGCTAGGGCCGGGGCTGCGGCCAGACTGCGCTTCAGCTCGGCTAAGGCTGTCTGTTGCTCCGGTCCCCACTCCCAGGGGGTGTTCTTCTTGAGGAGAGCATAAAGGGGGCGAGCCTTGTCTGCAAAGGACTCGATGAAGTCTCGGGAAAAGTTAAAAGTTCCTAGAAGGGCTCTGAGGGAGGGGACATCGGTGGGTGCAGGCAGCTTGGAAATGACCTCCATTCGCTGGGCATCCGGGGTGCGACCCTCGGGTCCCAGGGTCAGACCCAGGTACTTGACGCTGGTCTGAACCAATTGGGCCTTTTCCCTGCTTGCCTTGAACCCAGTCTCGCGGAGGAGTTCCAGGACTTCCCTGGTGATTTGGCGGGCTAATTCTTCCGTGGGGGCGTGGACCAAAATGTCATCCACGTAGCTCAGTACGTGGGGCCTCGAGGAGGGTTGGAGGCGTTCCCACATCTGAACCACATGGGCATGACAAATACTGGGGCTGGAGTGGAATCCCTGGGGTGTCCGTTTGAATGCGTATTGCTGGCCGCGGAAAGTGAACGCGAACTTGTACCAGCAAGACTCATGCAACCGGATGGAGTGGAAAGCGTTGGCCAGGTCTATGACCGAGTAGAACCGGGACCCAGCGGCAATGGCCGTTAGGATCTCATTGTACTTGGCCACAACCGGGGCAACTGGAGGGGTGGTGGCATTCAGGGCACGGAAGTCGACCGTCATTCTCCAGGTCACTCCATCTGCTTTTAGAACTGGCCACAATGGGGCGTTGCAGATGGACTGCATCGGGAGTATGACGTCCCACTCAAGGAGTCCTTCTATAGTTTTGGCTATCCCTGCCTCAGCTTCCGCTGGGTACTTGTACTGTCGTTGGGGAGGGGGGTCCTTTCCTTCAATCAGGACGCAGGCGCCCTTCACTATCCCACACTCGGCCTTGTCTGTCACCCACACTTCGGGAAAGTCCTGAACCCAGGGGTCTCCTGTGATGGGGGCGAGAGGAAGGGGGGCCTTAAGGGCTGCACATCGATGGACTGCATTGACAAAGTCTGGGCCTCCTGGGATGCGCCACAGGAGCCCATTTGCTAGGTCGATGGTCAGTCCTTCGGCACGGAAAAATGGCATGCCCAAAAGTCCATCATCTTCTCCCCGGTTTGCGCATGCCGAAATCCGGGTGGCCAGGTTCCCAACGGAGAGGGGGATATCCTGCCAGACCGGGGATTCCTGCATGCCGCCTCCAAAACCGGCGAGTTGCATGGTTGTGGGGGTCTGGGTGCCCTTCGTGACTAAGGTGGGCCGGAGTATATTAAGTGAAGCTCCGGTATCTATGAGGAGAGTGGCAGGCTTCTTCTTTTCCCCGGGAGTCCCGATCCCTGCCTTCACTGTCGGTCTCCCCCATGTGTCCGGCTTTAGTTTGGCAACTATGCCCACGGAGGGAGACTGGGACTCGGGGCAACCCTATTCTGATCCTGCACACTGGTCGGTGGAAGCGGCGCTTCCTCTAAAGGGGTTGTTGGGGCTCGGTCGTTCCCGGACCGCAGCTATCGGGGGACTCGAGAAGGGAGGGTCTGGCGGTAAAGGGGGCGCTGACGGAGGTACTGGGGGCTGTTGCTGGTCTTCCCACTCCATGATCGCTTTCATTAGAACGGACGTGGGCTTTCCATCGAATAGCTCCATGTTCGCTCCAATGTTTTTGAGGCGCATCCATAGTTCCCAACGGAGGGGGTCCCTGGACTGGGGCGTGTTGCCGCGGTCCCGGTAGCCCTCGTGGTCGCCCTGCGATGCTCCCCAAGCGTTAGACTGATCTGGAGGCGGGTAGACCTGATGATTGTACGGGTGTGATGCTCGAGAGTGAGAAGGGGCTAGGGGTGCCTCCTGCAATCGGGGCTCGTGGGGTCCCTGCTGGGAGGAAGAGCCGTAACTCGGGGTGGGCGCAAAGGAAACTCCCGGGCGGTAGTCCCTTGGTCCTCTTCCCCGGTTAAAGCTACTGCTCCTTCCCCTCAGGATCCCTCCCCTTGCCTCCGGGTACGGGCTGCGTCCCTGCGGTCGGTATTGAGAGTGGGGGCCATGATTGGCATAGGTGACTGCACTTATCGGCTCGCTCTCCTTTCTACGAGAGGCCGAGGACTTCACATGGCGGATGGCGCCGGTCTCTCGCAACAGGCCAGCAATGCTCCTGATGCGGGATTCCAGCTCTCCCCATGTAATGCTCCCGGGCTCGACTCCTGCTAGGGCTAGGCGAGTGGTGCTGTTGAGTCCATCTATGACTGCCCTCCTAAATTCTAAGTCGTCGAAGTCCGGCATGTCGCTCAAGTCTAAATCTACCTCATCTGCTAGTTCGGCTAGGAGCTGTTTCCTGGCTAAATATGCCTCTGGATCCTCTCCGGGTTTTTGAGACTCTGCAATATACAGGGCTTTTAAACTCTTGGTGGGCCACAGGAAGGCGCACAACTCTTTCATGGCACCATACTGACTGCGAGTGGCTAGTCTCCGGTTAGAAATATATGCGTTGAGAGAGGTGACTATTTCGGGGCTGGCACAATGGCGAGCCAGCTGAGCTACATCGGAGCCACTGGCGGAGGGTTGGGACATGGTCACGTGAGCAAACCATTGTATAGCTGAGTCTCGGTTCAGGGGTCCCATTCGATCCGCTATGGCTTGGAGCTCATCGGGCCTCCAATTGCGGGTCTCTTTAACTATTCGGTCTGTCTTCCTGCCATCATCGTCTGTGGTGACAATTTCTTTGGTAGCTATCGGATGGAGGGGCTGTGGAGCTTCCTCGGGCTGGGGCGAAGGAGGTGACCAACTGTCGGTACTCCCTTCGGGGAGGGCCAAGAGGGCTGCGGGATGCACGGCTGAGATTACGGCCTGCTGCATTCCCAGGTGCTGCTTTAGGGCCTCTAGCTCCCTCTTACAAGCGGAGTGGTCCGCAGAAGCTACCTTGGAGTGATTGTGCTCTGCCATGAACTGGGCGGCATGGGTTAGTTTAGCGATTCTTTCCTGTCCCTCGATTACTGCATGCTCAGCCATGTCGGCACGAGCGGTGGCCGCTTCAGCCTTGTGCTGGGCGTCCTGAAGGGCAGTGGTTAATCCTTGTTTTTCCAATATGAAATTGACGCATTCAGCGCGCCACTCAACTGCTTTCTCCTCATGGTCTCTCTCCTGTTCGACTAGTTTGGCCCTGAGACTCTGGATTTCTAGGTGCAGGGCGTCCTGTTCTCTCTTTGCTTTTTCCTCTAGCTCCTTCCTTTTTTTGTCTTGGGCCAATCTGAGCCTCTCTATTTCCTGCTCACTATCTTCCTGCGCAATATGTAATTTATTTATCAGGGACACGCTGTCCTGTAAGGCAGTAAAAAGTGCCCAGGCTCCGTATCTGTCCTTCTTGCTCGACTTGGGCTTCTCTTTCTCACAAAAATCTTGGAAGGCACTTCTAACTATCTGGAGTGGGTCGGGTCCCTTGAAGGAACCGGCTTCCCAAGGGCAATCTCCCTTCTTAACTAGCCACTTCTCCAGGCGGGGCACGGTGGGGTTTGCCCGGTACATTTTTACTTTTCGTTTAAGGCTGACCTCGGGGGAGGTTAAAGAGTAGATCAGCGACACCAGGGGTGGGGCGATTAAAGCTGCTCAAGGGTTTTAACAACTTCTTCCTCTCTATGTTCCTTTTGGGAGGTTTATCCTTCCCTCAGGTCCTCAAGGGTTTTTACCAGGGGGTTTTAAGGTTCTACTTTTAGGGTTTACAGGGTATTTTAAGGGTCCTACACTCGGTTCTTCTCCACCGGGGGAGAAGGGAAAATTCCTATTCCCGTTTCAAGCTTGCCTACAAGCCACGGGACCAGGAAACGTTTACTGGCTCAGAAGGTGCTCTCAAGCTCTCTAAGCCCAAGAGAAAAAAACCGCTCAGTGCTTCCAAGTCTCTGCCTAGAAGCTAAAACTTAGGGGTCTCCCAAGCCTATGCACTCAGAAAACCAAAGCTCAGGGGTCTCCCAAGCCTATGCGCTCAGAAAACCAAAAAGTGTTCCCAAGCCTCTGCTCGGAAACTGCAACTAAGGGGTCTCCTAAGCCTCTGCTCAGGCAACCAGAAATGCTCCCAAGCCTCTGCTCGGAAACTGAAGTGCTTCCAAGCCTCTGCTCGGAAGCTACAATGCTCTCAAGCTCTCTAAGCCCAAGAACTAAACTCAAAGTGTCCCCAGGCCTCGTGCTCAGAGACAAACGGTTAAACTGTCTCCAAGCCTCGACCAAAAGACTAAAGCGCTCAAGGACTGCCTCTGCACGTCCCCAAGCAAAAGTGCTCAGGAGTAAAACCACGGTACTCCCAAGCGGAAAAAGCGCTCAAAAGTTCTACCAACTCTCAAGCGAAAGAGTGCCCAAGAGTCCCACTGACTCCCAAGCGAGGTGCGCCCACGAGTCTGACTTAAAACTCGCAAGCGGAAAGGCGCCCAAGAGTCTACCTTAAAACTCTTAAGCACGGTGCGGCCGGCTGCCGCGGGGCTTCAGGAACCTGGCTTCAGATTCCCAAAGCTAAACTAAAACGAACGGACTATCGATCCCTTCACGTTTCCTCCGGAGCGGGGATTGAAGCCTAAGTGCTGGCAGGAACGGGGTTTGGACGGACTTAGGAGAGACGGGGGAGGGCGGAGAAGAGTTTTATATGTGCTGCTTCAGGATATATATATCTATAGAGCCTACTTCTGGGATCCCACCCACATAGACGCGTTTAGGCGGCCCGGAAGGTGGCCAGGAACTTCACCAGTTCAGAGGTCCTCACCCACAGTACACCGGTTATAACGGCTGGAGGGCCTCGCGGTGCACCACAAAAGGCAAGTAGTCCAAAGCTGGCTGAAGGAGGAAATGGGGAAAAAGCCAACCCACAAGATAGAAATGCTCGCTAGAGCCACACACACTCACACTTTTAATTCCCTGAGCTAAATTGCGCTCTTTACACTGAGGTCTGGAAAATTTTCCTCTAAGTCAGTTTGCCGAAGACACGCGTGTCGACTCACGTGTATTCACACGAACTGGGTTATGCCCACATTCTCCACCAGTAAACTGTTACCAGAACTGCTCTTTTATTATAATGGGGAATTAGCTATAGCAGTCTGTAACTAAATATTAAGCGCGGATCATAACCTATGTTTACGGAGGTCCCGATCCCAGACACTCTAGTGAAAAAGAGGCAGACAACGAATGAGTTCCAAACACGTGTATTAAGTGTGGCGTAATGCCTAAACTTGCACAAGCATACAGAGAACACACAAGACCTAAGAAATACAGGGTATGAAATACAGAGACGTTCGCATTAGCTGGTTCCCAACGATGATAGGGGGAATACTCACTTATCCTGGAGCGAAGCAGAGACGCAGCAGCGAGGGTAGTGGTCCAATGCCAGCACTGGAACCACAGACGGACAGCAAGGAGGTCTGGATAGGGAATGGCCTGAGCCACGGACAGCAAAGGGGGGGGGGTCTGGATAGGAATGGCCTAAGCACCGAGTGGTCTGAGAGGCCGGCTTAAATACCCCAAAATGTACCCTGGGGCTGGTGCTGTACTTGGTGGTTCTCACAGATTAAAACAAAGGTTCTAATGGGCTACTGAATGGCTTAGATGGGCCACTTTAGTAATCAGATTGTGATAAGTGACACCTCAGGAAGAGGGGACAAAAGAGGGAGGGGGAAATCCAAGTGGGCTGAAAGGATGTTCCAGCGGACAGGGCTTGTCCTGATGTCATCAGCTTCTGGAATGCGGAGGTTTCTTTGAGATGCATCCTCTAAGTGCTTGGGATGGTCAGCACTTAGCTCTTCTCCGGGGCGGCTCCTAAGATATGCAGAGCGGGGCGAGGGGCTCTCGCTGCGGACGTGGTGTGCCCGCTTCGCCGAAATGGCTTCTCAAAGCAGTCTTCTTCCCTGGGTCTTCTGGGTGCCTGAGAACATGGATGCCGGCTGGGCATAGCTGGGGCTGGTTTGCAGGTTGCCCGGTAGCGAGGGCAAGCTCAGGGACCGGCCCGCGGGAGGCTCCAGGCGGGAACTGACCAGGGAGCGCCTAGCCAGGCTCGCTGGAGGTTTCCCCGGCAGGCGCCCGGCTGCTAGCAGCGGCTTGGGCCCATATGAGGCAGGCTTCCATGGAGGCAGGGGAGCAACACTTTAAAACACAGTCCAAAGCAGGGAACAGGCACGGTCCGTGGCAGATGGCAATGCAGGCACGGGGCACACTTGTAACATAGTCCAAACACACACTGGAAAATCCAGATACAGGTCAGGGCAGGGCTGCCCAGAAAGAGAGTCCTTTGTGCAGTTATCCAAACATGGAGTCAGTAAACTACACAGTCTATTACAGCAGCAAGGTAATTGACACGCAGGCAGGAAACTGACACGTGTATTAGAACACACACGTGCAAAGCAGTCTTTGTGTAGCAGCAGTGAAACAGTAATGCAGGAAACTGTAGCACAGTTCATGGCAGGCTTTAAAGCAGGGGAGGGGGCCTACTTGGCAACACTACTTGACAATATGAGCAGAATAACCAAAGCACTGAGTGAACCACGGGATTCAAAATGTCTGTGGTATGGGCCCACAGGACATAAGAAAAGGACTTTCTTCCCATTGCCTGTCCTATAAAATCTGGAGAACTGGTCTCCCTAGCTACCATTATCCTGAAAGATATTCCGTTTAATAACAAGAGGTTACTTGTTATTGTGTTTAATTCTAACCCTACATATGCCCAGACGTATTTGACATACATACAGGTAATTTTGAGTGGTTTCGCATGGTAGCCATATTAATCATACTAGCATATTTTGGTTTATAAACTGGTTTATTCAGGACCAATTTCCACATTTACTTCACCCCACCCTGTGTTTAAAAATGGAACATAAGGGACTATGAAGGCTTGCATAAGTATGTATTTTGTTTCCATCTAATGCAATGCAGGGATGAAAACCTACTCAGACCGAAGCAAAAAATGGGGAGCTCAGAAAAGGAGCTTGAAAGCAGCAGCCACTTAATGCTGATTCCAAAACAAAGAGCTTTCGGTGATACCCAAAGGGATCAAATGTGCCTAAAACCCACTGAAATATATTGGACTTCATGTTTCACAACTGATTTCAGTTAAATAAAGTGGGGAGAAATTTTAGGCCTTGGAGAAGATGGATCTTCAATCCTATCCCTACTCCTTATTTCCTCTCTCACACAACAACAACAACAATATGCTTATAGACCACTCTTCTAGAGAGATTAGTGCTGCTCTACTGAGAGCTGTTAACATAGTATTATTATTATCCCCACAATACAGCTGGGGAGCTAAGCTGAGAGGCGTGGCTTAGACCACCTGCTGAGCTCACAGTAGTGGAATCCAAATCAACTGAGTGCTGATTTGCAGCCCAACCACTTAACCAACCGCTAGGCTTCAGCAGCAGGGTTGCTCTTACTCCTCACATTCTGCAAAAGGAAACCATTTGGAACACTGCCAGCTGCTCTGATCTTCAGGATAGGGAAGTAGCAACTTTATAGTAAGTGTGCTCACCTGCTGTCTCCTAGCCTTAAAGTATAAGCTAGGAGCTTTTTAAGGCCATAACAGAGCAGATGCACATTATGTTCAGAAACATTAACTGGCACAGCTCTTCCTGGATCTGGACTAATTCATATCACTTTGGACAGCAAGTGGAGCATCACATGTTTAGTCTTAAAGGTGCCACTTAGCGTCAAATTAGATGTGCAGGTTTTTAAAGAGTTGGGTCTGGGTTCCCTAGACCTAACTTGGGTTCCCAGTGGTGGAGTTCTGAGGCTGTTTGGGCTCTCTGTTATATTTAACAACCATTCCCCACAGCTGCTGTGTGGAAACCTGGACCCAACTGTTTAAAAACCTGCATGTCTAGTTTGACCCTCAGTTTCTGTTTTATTTTGCTACAACAGACTTAATAAGGCTATGCTTTTGATAGTCTCGTAGTATATTGTAGCACCTTGTGGGATTGACACATTAAACCCCATTAAGCACATAGGCTTCCGTATGGAACCTGCTTGTTTAACAAAGTTGCTTAGACAATTGCTTCATTATCCACCTTCCCTCTGCCTTCATGTGGGACCCCTAGGCAGAATGCCCTCTAGCTGTTTCTTTGAGCCACATTCCATAGATAATGACACCTATGGTCACCTCCACCTTTCCAGCCACCATTTGTCAGTCTCTATGTGGTCTCCAGTTTCCTCCTCAATCTCGTTGAACTCCCGTACCCTGACACCACAGCCAACCAAACCATTTCATATTCAATATTATTTTCATTCAGCCTCCTCTGACTCCTTGCCTTCTCCTTAAAAGGGACTGGAGGCCAACATCAGCTGCTTAAAGGCACCCCTCCTTTTCCTGTTTCAGTATCTTGTTCCCCCGGTCTATCTGCAGATAAGCCTAGGTCAGGGTGGGAGTAGAGGGATGAGGCCTAGGTAGTCAGAGGACTAAAAATCTCACCACCACCCTAAACCTGGAGGGTGCAGTGACTCAAGAGACCAGACTGAGATAGTCCAATAGGGAGGACCTTACAAAGTATATTTAACTTCTCTCTGGATTGTGTATCTTGTCACCCAGCCAAATATGAAATGGGGCACACACAACATGATAAGCACTGACCTGAGGCTATAGTGTACAACTGCTTGGAGAACTTAAAGTTAACCAAGATTAAACTGACATGCATGGACCTGGCTCGTATATATGCTTCGTTCTTCCCCTTCTTTTCTCATTAAGAGAATCCTGGTTTAAAAGTAACTCCAGCTGCCTGTGAATGCAGGCAATAGAAATGCCGTGAAATCTAACTACCCACAATAAATATACATGCATGCTGGTTGACCAGAATTAGTTTCTCCCATGATGCTAAACCAGAGTTGAATCCAGACTTAGAATCATAGTTTATGGGGGCAGAGTGTGGGGAAACTAGTATGGGGGAACTGACCAATGCACATGAATTTGTACATCATGGTAACTAGAGCTAGGATTCGGGATTCTTCACATGAAAAGCAAGGGGGTAAGAGGGAGGAGCAAGGCATATGACCAAGCCTGATTTGTGCATGTCACTTAATATTGTTTACTTGTGATTTGTGAATGCAACCTAAACAAATATGTATGTTAGTCCTGGTATGTAAAAAGGGTACCACTACCTAGCTCCAGCATTAAGGCAATAATATGCACTTTTCATTTATTTTTTATTCTACTGTGAAGCAAGTCCCATTAAACAAAGTGGGTCTTATTTCTGAGTAAATATGCATTGGCTTGTGTACTTGTATGATACTGAAGGTAAATACTTTTTAGACATAATTTTATATGCGTGGTGCTAAGTACTACATATACAAAAAACCCTGCAACATCTACATGCAGAACTGAAGTCACTCAAAGTGAATAAAGTTTAAAGTATTCCATTGGAAATGTGATTAACAGTGCAATCCTAAGCAAAGTTACTCCAGTCTAAGCCCATTGATTTCAATTGGAGTAGACTGGAGTAACTCTGCTTAGGATCACACTGTAAGTGACTTTTTGGTCATCACCTATGAACGGACGTTCTAGAATGTTCAAAAATGAGTTAAAGGATTCCAGAGATATGGTTGAAAATCTTCATTTTTTGTAAATAGGTCCCCCCCCCAACTTGTTTTAATGAAGTTTTTTTTATGAGATGTGGAATCTGAATAATAATAGTTTTGTGATTTCATGCCGAAAACAGTAGATGTTTCTCTAGGTATAAAAAAATGAGCAAATTTGAAAATGAAAACGTAACAGTTTACTTTGCATTTAACAGACTACAGCCCAAATTGCACTGGCACCATCCTTAGGATGCTGCAAATAGCCTCTTCTTCTTCTTCTTCTTCTTCTTCTTTTTTGCAATGCTGCGTCAGATACCTCTAATGTGTAATCAGCATGTTGTACTTTTCCATGTAAAGCATATTAAAATATACAGCCAAAGCAAATATATAAATTGCTTGTAACAGTAGAAGCAGTTTTCAGTTTTATCTGAAGATGTAAAATATTATTTCTCGTCATTTCAGAATGCTGGAGGGTTATCAGGAAGGATTTGCCTCTATTGTAAAAAATATTAAAGATCAAAGGGACTATCAAAGACAGATTGAATCATACCACAGATGAAGGAGTGCAGAGGGTGAGATGGAGGAAATGAAGAAATATTTCCATGTTCCATATGATATAACGGTTAAATGTAAGTATGAACCTGGCCTGTATCCTGTCATTCCACTCAGCAAAGTTTGGAGCTTTCTCTCAGTTTGGTGGCTCTTCCACTGCAGGAAGAGCCACTTAACTGGAGGAAGCTTCAGACTTTTCTAAGAGAACCAGTAGGATCTAGATCCCTGTGTTTCATAATATATCTAGTGTATAATATGAATTTCACAAGTATGTTACTCAATAGTAATTAAATCTAAAGCAGATCTACTGTGAAGGCAGAATATTAGTGAATTCTCCAAATATCTACAGAACATACGAAGAGCCCTGCTGGCTCACACCAGGTATCCATTTAGATCTGTTTCCTGCAGTGGTCAATCATAGGCTTCTGGGAAGACTGCAATCAGGGGGTCATGGAGGCAACACCCTTCTGCTGTTTTCAAGCAACTTGTGCTCAGGTGCACACTGAGTTTGAGCATAGAGATGGTCCCTAATAGCCATTGATAAACCTGTCCTCCATAAATTCATTTTGTCTCTTTTTTAAAGTCATGAAGATTCATTTGTCGGCAAACGAAAACAACTCTATGGTATTACACTTAAAGTAATACACATTTTTTGTGCTGAATGTTTCTATAATTATTCTAAAAGCATCTCTCCTTTTCAGAAAAGGTAGCAAGCTCTTGATAGGAGAACATTTCACTCTTCCTTTACAGTACAGAAGATGTTCATGGCCTTCTTTTCAAGTACTTTGGTCTCAAGGGAGTTTTTAGAAGGTGAGCCAGGATTTTGTTGTATGACATTCAGCAAATGCCTGGCCAGAAGTATACAATGACTCAGTTGCTGGCAAATTCTTAGCCTTTGAAGACTACACAGAGACTGCTTTGGTCATCAGCAGACAAAAATCTCATGCTAATGTTGATATCATTTGAACAAGTCGTCCCATTTGAAAAGTGGTAAACTGGTCTAGACATATACATAAATCATTTTAGGTCTTTTTCAAACAGTGGTGGACGCTTGGGAGGTTTTTAGCACACAAGTGTCTATGCAGGAGAAGCAGGAAGCCTCCCTTGTTGTCTGATGGGCCTTATTGCTGCAGCCGCAGAAAAGGAACTATGCATGGGCTGACAGATTTATGCACTGCTGTTTAATACAACCCTCAGGATTCAGCAATGTGCACTGGTGTTAGACATAGTACCTGAGCAGAGTTCATCAAATATGAATCCTACATGGGCAGGGATCTATGCCCTATGCCATGCCAATGCTCCTATCGCTGTTTCCAATAAAGTTGTGGGCTTTTTTCTCCATGCAATGTGTTAGGTGTGTTTTTTGACCTGCCCAAGCGCCCTAAACCTTAGAGCTGACCCTGCAAGCCACCAGCCCCAATTTCAATGGGGCCAGAGTTTGTGGGCTGCAGGCGAAGGGAGGGCAGCTTGGCTCCTTTCCTCCCAGCTGGGCTCAGACGCAGATCCCAGGAACGCGCCTGGACCTGCGGGATTCAAAAACTCCCAGTTGACCAGTCGGAGTGACCAGTTGGGAGAACAAGTTTTCTCTCCGGTCCAGCCCCCTTCTGTTTAAAGGAGGCCAGCTGGGAGCACAAGGCAGTTGGGCTCTGAGCAGTGACCCCTCCCACCCACTCACCACTTTATTTAATCAAAAGGCAAAGAGGGGAGCAGGAGAGCACAGACACCTAGACCTGGATTCTCTAGTCTGTGCAATGCATGAAGGAGGAGATGCAAGCAAAGGGCACTTCTCCAAGTTCTGGTTTTAGTGGCTTCTGAAGAATTGTTAAAGTCTTAAGTTGGTTAATGCCAAGAATTAGCAGAGGAGACAGACACAACAGTGGAAATAATGGATGTCAAGCAACTTTGACATCAAAGCAAGTTGAGCAACTGAAGCCCATAAAGCAAGATTTTGTAATCTGGGCAGGTGTGGGGGGGGGGAGTCTTCACTTGCAAAGTGTATTTTTATGAGCAGTTGTAATTCTGATGTGGTGTAATGACAGAGCCACCCATCTGAAAGTCTCCAGCCCTCTCACCTCCACCATGAACTTCTAGGGGAGGGTGAATCAGGCAAACGTCTCTCTGTATCTCAGCCTCAGCCCTCTTTCCCATATGTAATACGGGGATAATAATACTGGCCCAGGGGTCCTTTAGGGAGTGAAGGAGACCATGCTGTGATGTTGCATCTTCCAAGACCAATTTCTCCCCACAGGAGATCTGCCAAAGCCAATATGGTCAAACAAGTATGTGGTCAAACTGTATTTTCTGTACTGGAGGAAAATACTGAGCACCTGAAACTAACTGGCTGCTGCTGAGTTAAGTAGGCTTCTTTGATTTTCTCTTCTCATAAGCTTACAAAATTTCTTCCTTGCCCTAAGTATCAGTGCCTAGACATCTTCTATACATTAACATTACATGTACATGATTGTATCCAGTGCTGCATTTAGGTGGAAAATGTTCATGTGGCAGTTCTTTTCTGTCATTCAAAACGCATTTTTATTATTCACCTTTCAAAACATTAGTCTTGCCTGAGCCTCTAATAATGCAGTCCTATGCAGAGTTACTTCAGTCTAAGCCTACAGAAATCAATGGGTATAGATGGGACTAACTCTGCATAGAATCATACTGTAAATTAGTTTTCATGCATATGTAAACAGCTGTGTTCAAATGGCAATCGATATTTTGAAAAGCATGGTTTTTTAAAATGTGAAGTATATATTTAGAATCTGCTTTTTGAATCTAGGGAAACCAATAACTGTTTATATACTGTTCATAGGGTCGCCAAATCCCCCCTGGCAACCAGCAGGAGACTTACCTGCTGCTGGGGGAGAGGTGCTCATTGTTGAAGTCATGATGGCACCAGCAATGTGCTCATGTTGCTGGCAACATGCTTACATCACTCTCGTATGCCTGGAAGTGATGTCAGCACATCGCTGGGGATGCTCTGGTTTTTCGTAAAGACTCTATGGCATAAAGTCTTTGCAAAATGCCAGAGCATCTCTTGCCATTTCTGGTTTAAACCAGAAGTGGCATTCATGCACCAGGCCTTTCCCCCTCCCATCAGAAGCAATTGGCATCAGAGGCAAGGGGCAGATGATTGCCATGCAGGTCTAGCTGTTTACCATGCACTGAGAACATACATTTCTAATGAAAGTCAAAATATTTCATGCACCAAATAGGGTATGGAGGGAAGATGACTTGTGAGAATCCATTGATTCAGCTGTTCCCCATTTTCATCTCAGCAGTCGTCAAAAAAGAGCAACAAATTACACATGATTCGCAGGCAGGACCTGAGTCTTCTCACACTTACAACAGCTGTTCCTCCTTCACAGTCAAGCCTTCCATCATGAGGCCAGTTTCAGTCCAGTCAATCCATTTGTGATGGCTGCATGCCACTCTAGACAGAGCATGACTCTGTTATTGTTCAGGGTGGGAACAAAAAGAGCCAGGTCAAGCCTTCAGTTCCCCTCTGTGGTAAAGAGTTACACAGCATGATGCAGTTAACAAAGAGTTAAATCTTGGAGGAGAGGCTAACCCCTGCCCCAAGCTTCTGCTTCTCACCATCACTTCAAGTAGCAGCAGTGCGTGTGTGTATTAAAAACTCCGGTGGATGTCACTTCCAGGGAAAACTTGGAAGTGACATCAGGTTGTTCTAGGAATTGCCTGAAGAGGTACCCATTATCAATTTTGAGTTTTCCTCAGAAGTGATGCTGCCATGACTGTGATGTCACCCTCCTACCATGTTCTCCCCCCAGCCTCTCACGGGTTGCCAGGTTCGGCCTGGCAACCTGTTCATGACCCCTGTAGCTCCAGACTGAATCCATTATTCCCTCAAAGGAATGACTAGACTAGTGGGGATAAAGTTCATACGAGGCAACTGATGTGCTGAAGCATTTGAACCATGGCCATAATTAAAAATGCTCTTGGATGCCTTTCACTTATATAATATTCAAAGAATATACCAGTTGCTGGAGGATGAATATAACATATACTCTGAAAATGGGCAGACCCTACAATGTTTCACAGATGCAAACAAGGTTATGCTTGCGACCTCCTATTCTTGCACCATGATCTCTTCACAAGAACTTAAGAAGAGCCCTGTGGGATTGGACCAGTGGTCCATCTAGTCCAGCCAACCAGCTATTAAACTGATGGGGAACTATTAAAAATAGTTTCAGATTGGCAGCTGTTTTGGACTGTAACAGAAGAAAAATATTTGGGTCCAATAGCACCTTAAAGACCAACTAGATTTACAGGCTGTGAGCTTTCAAGTAGAGCTCCCTACATCAGATACGAGAAGTGGAAAAGAGTCTTTATAATCCAGGCAGAGGTGGGAGAGGTATTGCAAACTAGAATGTCAGAAAGCTAGCTACAATACATGTTGCAGTTAGCTTGATAGAGCCTGGGTGCTACGGTACCCAACCCTTAAAAGACAATGCTATCAACAAACACTAGTGGTATTTTAATAAGGCATCCCCAGAAGGCAAAACTTGGGGGGGGGGGACATGGACAGTAGGGAAAAAAGCCTGATACTTATGAATTTAACATTGTGGCTTCCAGATGGTCCTGTTTCTAATATCTAATTTGTACCCCAGTGTCCAGTGTAGGATTTGTACTGTCTGGCCATTAGCAATGACTGAAGGATATTACTACTAAGTTATACTTGGATGGCCAACTGGGCTGGAGTTCAATGCCCTGTGACTTTAATAGTGGTTTAATGTGTGGAAATGGGCACTTGAAACTGTTTATGGCATGGAGGCAAATAACATCCCAACAACCCTCTATTAAAGGGATAAGATGTTTTTCTCCAGATCAGTTGGTATCCCTAAGTTATACTAACTGGACCCTTGAAACATAGGCAGTTGGGTAGCAGGTACAGTTGCTAGCGTCGATCAAAAGACTAAGGTAGACCTCGGATAGCTGAAGAGACATTTGTCTCTAGTGCCTACCTTGAATTCTTTTCTATTTCAGACTCTCGCTTTAATCAATGCCTGCACTTTCCCACACGTCCTCATTTTCATGGCATTGTTAATGCATTACAAGCTCTGACCACTAGAGGGCAGCATAGTCTTCTTTATTCTGTTGTGACTAACCTGGTTGCATGTGAATATGTTATAAATTAAGCAATCCCTCCTCTCCCTAGTTCATCCAAACTCATATGACCCCATTTTCTGTGCTTATCTATCTTATTAAAAGTCAGGGAAAGAAAATGAGAGAATAGATACGGCAAAATAGCTCGAATAGATGTTAGACATTGTTCATATGGAAAACCTGAAGAATCTTTTTTTCCCTCCAGGAGTACTTGGGAGCTTGTACTTCAGAACTCCTGGGCATGACTCTGCCCAGAGAGAATGACCATTGACTCCTCCTGACCTGAAAAGAATCTGAAGCCTTCCAGGTCAGGCTGAGTCTTTGCCTGGATAGCAGTAACATTCACTGTTACTGCTATCCAGATTTCTTGGCTGTCTTATCATGGCTATCTACAGTTCATTATCAACACAATTAGTGATTGTTTACCAAAGCTCAGGGCAGGCTCAAGATAGTTTATCACTTAGATGAGATAAAATATACACACACACCCTGAACAACACGTTTGTTCATTGAAATAAGCTAGGTTTCCTCAGAACACTATTTTTTACCACAATTATCAGTGTAATTGTAACAAACCATTACAATGTTTCAGAAATCAGTGTTGCTGAGCCTGTCACTTGAAATTGTGAGAAAGGATAGTGGGCACAACTACAAAACAATCGCTGTGGAAGAAGAGGCAGTCAGAAACAACTACGGGGGACTAAGTGGAGGACCTTGTTGGTTCAACCACTTCCCATGACCAGCTAAACCAAGACAGTGACACTGACCTCAGTGCTGCTCTGAAGTTCAGACCCCTGCTTCAGCTACTGCACAGATCCCTACTCCTGAGGTGTCTGCAGTCTACCACAAAGCTCTGTTTCCTTTTGTTCTCCTGGGTAACTCCAACAACACAGACTAGGGTTACCATTCCCCCACTGGGGGGTGGGGGATCCCCTGCTCCCACCATTCCGCCCCCCGCGCCCACTTACTTGGGTGGAAGGGGGTGCACTCCTCCAAGGCGTGCCCCCAAACTGCACCCCAGGCCCTATACCCCAAGCCGAGCCACACCGCGCACCCCAAGCCACACCACGCCACGCCACTCCGAGTGCCCCGAGCCAAGCCAAGCCACGCACTGTGGCTCAGCTCAGGGCATGCGGCACAGCTCGGCTCGGGGTGTACGACACAGCTCAGCTCGGGCGTGTAGCATGAGCCAAGTCGAGCCAGGCACCCCAAGCCGAGCTGCACCACACGCCCTGAACTGAGCGCTCCTGCACCCACTGCGGGCCCGTTTTGGGGAGAATCATGCGTCACAGGGCTCTATCCAGCCCTTAGTGAGTGCAGGAGCGCGCCCAGCCAGCCTTTGACCCCCGCACAATGACATCACTTCCGGAAGTGACGTCATCGCTCAAGACGGAAGCATGTGCGCACGCACACTCATGGAAAAAGAAAAACCCCTGAGTGGCAAGGTAAGTCCTGTCAGACTGTGGCTTATTAAAAGTTGAAATCCAGACTCTCTTGCAATTAGACATGAGTCCATTGGTTTCAAAAGATTTTACTGAATATAAACAACCATTATAGTCCACTGGCCAAGATGCAATATCTTAGCTGGTACACGTGTATTGTTACGAATGAAGGGAAAGGTTAAGGTACAGAGTAGCATAGCCCATCAAATCCCATCCTCCCCCCACAGTTCTCAAAACAAACGGCTTGAAGCTGAGAGAGTGAAACTTTCCCAAGGCTGGAAAGACTGTAGTCAAAACATTCCTCTTCTTTGAGATAACTGTTACTGGACTGCTTGTCACCTGCAAAAGAAGAGCTTAAAATGGAGTCACCTGCAAAAGAAGAGCTTAAAATGGAGTCTCTCTGGTTAGAGTACACAAGGAACTTACGTCAGACCTGACATTTCTGCCCCCTCTAAAATGTCCTTCCCCCTGGTTTGAGAGGGTAGAGATTGTGAAAAGATTTAACCAATCTAGGAGCATGAACATGAATATCCTCCACCCACTCATCAAACCCAGAATCAAAGTCCTTCCACCTGATGAGGTAAAACAACTTGTTACGTTTGATTTTAGAGTCCAAAATTTGTTGTACTTCATAATGGACTTGATCATCAATCAGAGTTGGTCTGGGAGGAGAACAGGTATGCCACTGATTTGCTGGAGGGACTTTTTTCAGCAAGCTGATGTGGAAAGTCGGATGGACGTGACAGAGGTTCTTTGGCAAATCGAGTGCTACAGTCACTTTGTTGATGATTTTTCGAACTGGAAATGGTCCCAAATATTTTAGCGCCAACTTACGGCTGGTTTGGGCGACTTTCAAATTTTTTGTAGATAAATACACAAGGTCTCCTGGATGTAATTCCCAGTCAGCCGCACGATGGCGATCAGCATATTTTTTATAGTCTTGCTTAGCTTTGGTAAGATGTTGTTGAATAAGAGTCCATTGCTGAGCTGCCTCCCCCCACCATTCTGAAACATCATTGGAGGCTGTTGCGGGAGGAAGAGCTTCAAAAGGAAACGGTTTAAAATGGTAGCCATAAACTACTTTGAACGGGGTTTCTCCTGTAGACGCATGTACACTATTGTTGTAAGAAAATTCAGCTAAGGGCAACAAATCAATCCAATTGTCTTGTTGGAAGTTAATGTAACAACGGAGAAACTGTTCTAATAATTGATTAGTTTTTTCGGACTGTCCGTCGGTTTGCGGATGATGTGCGGAACTTAAACCTTGCTCAATTCCCATTAGTTGCATAAGCTCCCGCCAGAAGTTGGCAACGAATTGTCTGCCGCGGTCGGATATTACCGTTGATGGAAAAGAATGGAGTTTTACAATGTATTTCAGAAAAATATTCGCCGAGGGCATAGTAGTGCAAGGAATGAAGTGGGCTTGCTTGGAAAACAGATCCACCACTACTAAAATACAGGTGTGGTTTTTTGAGGGGGGAAGATCTGTGATGAAATCCATAGAAATAACTTCCCACGGTCTACTTGGAGTTTCAAGGGGCTGCAAAAGTCCAGGAGGTTTACCCTTTCGCATTTTGGTGCTGAGGCAAATGGGACACGAAGCTACATATTGTGAAATGTCTTTGCGCATGCCCGGCCACCAAAATTGTCTCTGGACCAGATGAAGTGTTTTTAAATATCCGTAATGGCCGGCTGTTGGGGCATCACGACAGCGTTGCAGCACTTCTTTCCTTAGACTCTTTGGTACATAAAATCAATTACCCCAAAGCCATTCCCCTTGTTCGGATTGAAATAATTTCTCTTTGGGCATACTGTCCCCCTCCTTTTCGATTTCTCTTTTCAGTTTTTGTCTCCACCCATTGTCAGTCTGAGAAGGTTGTGCTGCGCGACTGCGGGTAGTAACCACACACCCCAGTTGGGTGGGCGAAAATACTGTGTCTATTGTCTCCTCCCGCTTGCTTTTGTGTTGGGGCATGCGCGAAAGGGCATCCGCCAGGAAGTTAGTTTTACCAGGTAAGAATTGGAGAGTGAAATTGAATTTTGAAAAGTATTCCGCCCATCTTAGCTGTTTGGCGTTGAGTCTCCGAGGACTGCATAACGCTTCCAAATTTTTGTGATCTGTCCAAACCTCAAACGGATGGCGCGCCCCTTCTAGCCAATGTCTCCAAGTGGAAAGCGCCGCTTTTACAGCAAATGCCTCCTTCTCCCAAACATTCCAATTTCTTTCTGCTTCAGAAAATTTACGTGAAAGGTATGCACAAGGCTTGAGCATATTGTCTGTCCCCCGCTGGAGAAGGACTCCCCCAATCGCTGTATCGCTGGCGTCTACCTGCACTATGAATGGGCGATTTTCATCGGGGTGTTGCAGCACTGGTTCGGATATGAATTGCTGCTTTAATTGATTAAAGGCTGATTGGCATTGTGGTGTCCAATTCAATTTAGCTTTTGGTTTTTTAGCTTGCTCCCCTTTGTCTTTAGTCTTTAGGAGTTCAGTGAGGGGGAGAGTTATTTGGGCAAAGTTTTGTATAAATTCTCTATAGAAGTTGGCAAACCCCAGGAATGATTGCAGTTCTTTACGATTTGTGGGGGTTTGCCAGTCTTGAACGGCTTTCACTTTGCCTGGATCCATTCTTAATCCATCTTTTGAGATGCAATATCCCAAGTAAGTAAGTTCAGTTTTGTGAAATTCACATTTAGATAATTTGATGGGCAACTTATTACACATGAGAGTAGTTAATACTTGTTGCACTAGACGAACACGTTCTTCTTCAGATTCAGAGTAAATTAACACATCTTCTAGGTAAACAACTACTCCCTTATACAAAAACTTGTTCAGTACTTCATTGATCATGGACATAAAAACCGAAGGGACCCCAGCCAAGCCAAAAGGCATGACTAAATATTCATATTGTCCCAATGGCATATTGAACGCGGTTTTCCACTCATCCCCCTCTCGTATACGAACGTGGAAATAAGCATCTTTTAAGTCCAATTTTGTGAAGATCTTACCTTGGGCCACGACGTTGAGTAGATCCCTGATGAGAGGTATGGGATAGGCGTTTGTGGAGGAGACTGCATTAAGTCCTCTGAAGTCAGTGCACAGTCGCAATCATCCATCTTTCTTTTTTACAAACAATACTGGTGCAGCATGGGGGCTGTTTGCTGGTCGGATGAATCCCCTTTGAAGATTAGTGTCAATAAATTTTCGGAGCTTCTCTCTTTCATTTGGGCTCATGGGATAAAGTCTACCTTTGGGTAATGTGGCTCCCGGGATGAGTTCCACTGCGCAATCGGTTCTTCTATGGGGAGGTAAGGTGTTGGCCTCTTCTTCAGTGAAAGCTTGTAAATAGGCTCTGTACTGTTTAGGTATTTGGTTAATTTCCTCCTGGGTCAGGAGTGCTTGTTCTATGAGGGTAGGATTATTACCCCAATTCTGGTCCCAACGATGGGTTTTGCAGCTATCTATCTTGAAGGTGACGCTTCCAGCCGCCCAATTAATGTCTGGGTTGTGGTCCCAAAACCATCTGCTTCCCAAAATTAACGGGTATTTTGCTGTAGAGCTAATTACAAATGATCTTGTCTCCCACTGTTGACCCATGCCTGTAATGACAAGTGCTGTTTCGGTAGTGACTGGATCATATTAGTGCCATCCATCTGTTCAAAAATAACTGGATTTTCAAGTTCTTTTATTGGGAGCACTAATCCGTTCACTAGAGCTGGTGCAATTATATCTCTGGAGCACCCAGAGTCAATAAGCGCTTGCACCTGAATATGAGTCTTTCGTTCAGGATTAACTAATGTAACAGGCATGAATAGTATGGACCCTTGAGGTCTATCCACTATGGGAACCGACTGAGTTTTGATCTGCCGTTTGGGTCCGTTTACGACAGATCCATCTCGTTTCCCGAATTAGGACTTTCGGGTGCTTCTTCACCGATTAGAGCGGTTGGGTCAAAGTCCATAACTTCCTCTAGCTCTAATCCCTTTTCGGGAGGATTTCTTCTGAACGTACCTCTCCCTCGCGAAGTTCGCAGAGTGGGCGTTGGGCGGGACGGTTGAGGAAGGGTGGCAGGGGTTGGACACCTTGGTGGGAATGGAGTTCTCTGCACAGGCCGGAGTGGACATTGCGCTGCGAAGTGACCGCTTTGGCCACAATGTAGACACAGTCCTTGTTGCCATCTAGCATCTCTCGCTCCTCTAGCTGCATATCCTGCCCCTCTGCCCCCTCTGACAATTATGGAGGTTTGCCGGTGGTCGGCCGATTGCTGTTGCTCAACCAGACGCACTTCTTGTATTCAGTTCTGTACTTCACAAGCTAATTGAATCCAACCCAAGAGCGTGGGGGGATTATCTTGCATAAGGGCTCGATCCAACAATCTGGGATTCATGCCTTGCTTGAACATAATTATTTTGGTGGATTCCTCACACCTTGGGCATTTGGCAGCTAGCTGTCAGAATTTTGTAACATAGTCTCTAGCCGACATGCTACCTTGCCTAATCGATTGTAATTCCATTCAGGCTCTGCTCTCTTCTAGTGGGTCTTTGTACTGCGCTCGGAGCGCATCTACCAAACCCTGTAGGGAATCTAGTTCTGGAGCCCCCAAATCGTACAAGGCTACATACCATTCCTCTGCTTTTCCTTGCAGACGTGATGCCAAATGCTCGATTTGACTAGCTTCGTCTTCGAACAAGTGTCCCCAACGATTGAAAAATTGTAGTGCTTGTACTAGAAAAAATCCCAACTTCGAGGGATCTCCATCGAAAGTAGCTTCCAATTTTACCCATCCCATTGGTAACTCTTGAGGTCTGGCAACCGGTGCTGGGAGTGGGTAATATGGTACGGGTACCAGTTCTTGCCTTGGCTGCCAGTCAGGTTGGTGCGGTCGCGGTTGCATCGGAGGATACTGGGGCCTTGGTTGCGGGATCCCTTGGGGTCTCGGTATTGGAGGACCTTGCGGCCTTGGCTGTGGTCTCTGCGGTCGCGGAGCTGGAGGGCCTTGTGGAGGTGGACCTCTCGGTCTTAGCGGTGGAGGAAGCCTAGGTGCTGGAAGCCGTGGGAGAAACGGCTGTCCCCGCGGCGGCGGTGGGAGTACCGGAGCCTCATTTTGCGGCTGTAACAGTAATCCTCCTGGGAGGATCGGAAGCTCTTGCGGCTGTTCTTGTGGCTGCCCCGGCGGCTGTTCTTGGGGCTGCTCTAACGGTGCCTCTTCCTCTCCTTCCAGAGGCCCTCCCTGTTCATCAAGGGGAAGTTCCTCCGGTCTCTCATCTGCTGGCCCCTGAGGTTGTTCCGGTGGTTGTACTGGTTGTTGCTGATCATCAACGGGTATTAGCGGTTGCTCCCTCGGGATCATAGCCTGAAGGGCAGCCAGACTTTGCCCGACAACTCGGCTGGAGACACCCTCTCCTTGTGAGGGGCCTTCCTCTGATCCTCCTACAACAAGTACGGAGAGCAGGTGAACAGCATGTGCTAAGCTCTCCTCCATACTACAAAGTCTCTCTTCTAATTGGTTGTTGTGGGTTTTCCGGGCTGTATTGCCGTGGTCTTGACATTGTAGTTCCTGACGTTTCGCCAGCAGCTGTGGCTGGCATCTTCAGAGGTGTAGCACCAAAAGACAGAGATCTCTCAGTGTCACAGTGTGGAAAAGATGTTGGCAGGTCATTTGTATCTACTCAGGAGGGGTGGGGTTGAGCTGAGTCATCCTTTAAGAGTTTCCCAGGGTGTGGAATGCTAATGGCGGGAGGCTTCACTGTATCCTGAGGAGGTTCTTTTGCATATGGATTGGGGCTTGATGTGCTAATCTTCTCTGCAGGGCTATTGTTGAGTATAGAGTGTTTTGTTAGCCTGGTGTTTTTCAGAACTGGAAACCATGCTCTGTTCATTCTTAAGGTTTCTTCTTTCCTGTTGAAGTTTTGCTTATGCTTGTGAATTTCAATGGCTTCCCTGTGCAGTCTGACAAAGTAGTTGGAAGTGTTGTCCAGTATTTTGGTGTCCTGGAATAAGATACTGTGCCCTGTTTGAGTTAGGCTATGTTCAGCCACTGCTGATTTTTCAGGTTGTCCAAGTCTGCAGTGTCTTTCATGTTCTTTTATTCTTGTCTGGATGCTACGCTTTGTGGTCCCGATGTAAACTTATCCACAGCTGCAGGGTATACGGTATACTCCTGCAGAGGTGAGGGGGTCTCTACTGTCTTTTGCTGATCGTAGCATCTGTTGTATTTTTCGGGTGGGTCTGAATACTGCTTGAAGGTTATGCTTTTTCATAAGCTTTCCCATCTGATCAGTAATTCCTTTGATATATGGCAAAAACACTTTTCCTGTAGGAGACTGTTTTTCCTTGGTTGTTTGATTCATCCTGGGTTTGATTGCTCTTCGGATTTCATTTCTGGAGTAGCCATTTGCCTGAAGTGCGTGGTTTAGATGATTAATTTCCTCATTGAGAAAGTGCGGCTCACATATCCGTCTTGCACGATCCACTAATGTTTTCATTATGCCTCTTTTCTGTCGGGGGTGGTGATTGGAGTTTTTGTGTAAGTACCAATCAGTGTGAGTTGGTTTCCTGTAGACCTTGTGACCTAACTGAAAGTTTGCTTTGCGGATGACCAAGGTATCGGGACGCCGTCGCCCGAGGCCAAGGCTGAATTTCTCCCATGCCCTGAGCCCCGTTACCTTGTTCTGTTTCCGTTCTCCCTGCCAATATTCCTTTGGCCAATCCGGTCACCGCTGAAATTCCAGCATCGACCGCCAAAGTTCGGCTCTGTAGTTGTATCCAACTCTGTTTGGTCGGCTCGCGTTGCCCCATCCACGGGGTACTTTCCGCGTAGTCCCAACTCATCACGTCGTGACGGGAGGTTTCCCACATCTGGGTACTTTCCGAAGCTCTTCGGTTCCACTCAATTTGATCAGCCTCTCGATTCCAGTGATACCACGGTTGGCTATTTGGATGCTCTGGTATCAAGCCGATACTTCGTTTCCCGTCCATTTGCGACTTAGTAAACACTGCACTCATTCTCCTTTCCCTCGTCTCTCGCGGTCTCAAGCCCCACTGCCTCGGAGTAGGCAGGGATATCAGAGGTTCTGCTGTCGCCCTGGGCCTAGCTTCGGCTCTGTATCAGGTGCCAGGGTAATCAACGCAGGACGTCTGGACTCCGTTCCTCCCTGAACGGGTCTTGGAGGTTCCAGTCCTTCTGAACCAGGGGAGGTATAGGGATCAAACAAAGGGTCCCTGTTGGGAGCGGCCTTGGTATGCATTTACCCCGGTTTAGGCATTGGAACAGATGTGATTCGTAACAAAATGTCAGACTGTTGCTTATTAAAAGTTGCAATCCAGACTCTCTTGCAATTAGACATGAGTCCATTGGTTTCAAAAGATTTTACTGAATATAAACAACCATTATAGTCCACTGGCCAAGATGCAATATCTTAGCTGGTACACGTGTATTGTTACGAATGAAGGGAAAGGTTAAGGTACAGAGTAGCATAGCCCATCAAATCCCATCCTCCCCCCACAGTTCTCAAAACAAACGGCTTGAAGCTGAGAGAGTGAAACTTTCCCAAGGCTGGAAAGATTGTAGTCAAAACATTCCTCTTCTTTGAGATAACTGTTACTGGACTGCTTGTCACCTGCAAAAGAAGAGCTTAAAACACTGACAGGATTAAAATGGAGTCTCTCTGGTTAGAGTACACAAGGAACTTATGTCAGACCTGACAAGTACCAGGCTCCCAACCTCCCACTGGGAGAGTAAAGGGACCTGGCAAACCCCCAGTTTGGGCTCCAGGGAACCTAGCAACCCTAACACAGACTGACATCTTTGTACCTTTGCAAATTGAAAGGAGCTAGAAGGAAAGACTCATTCTGTGACATCTCTAGAGGCAAGGCAGTTTTAGTTACGCCTCTGAACATTTCCAGTGTACAAATTCAGCATTCAGTTTGCAAAGTTGTATATTGATAAATAAATCTCTATGCAGGCCCCAGAAACCTAATTAAAAGATTCCATGTTTGGGCCGTTAGCAGAGTCTATCGTTAGGCATAGGAAGCATGATTATAGGTAGTTGTGAGTGTGAGGGAGATATATTTAAATATCCCAGACAGTCCTCATTATGGGGCAATATCCCTTCACTCACCAGGTGCAGGATATTCCACCTTCTTCATATATATCTATATCTATATCTATATCTATATCTATATCTATATCTATATCTATATCTATATCTATATCTATATCTATATCTATATCTATATCTATATCTATATATCAGAGTCAACAGCTGAATCAAGTGAGAAGTAAAATCATTTAAGTAGATAATATTGAACTTCATTTAATAACTATTTACAGTAAAGCAAACAACATTCTATGACAGACAACATGTTCATGACTTGTACATAAGAGAGAGACAGTTACAGACTAACAGACATTTTATCTGACACAGAAAGGAATGTTCATTCACAGCAGGGAGGGGCCCGATCAACAGCAACAGATAAACAGACACTATACAATGTATCAAGCCCCCTTTCCCTCTGCAAGCACTCCTTACTCTTTCCATTCAAATTAGGCCACAGTGATCTATTCCAACAGTGAGCTCGTTCTGCTGGCTGGTGTGTGTACAGGAGAGAAAATAATAAAAGCATACACTTAGTTTATATTTAGTAAAGAAATAAGAGTTCTTTATTGCAGGAACTCCATACTTTGATAGGAAAAGAGGAGAGATAGACCCTAACTAAGGATGGACATGGATGGCAGGACAAGGCCTGCATCCATACTGCCAAGATGGAAGGAGGAGAAGGAGAGAGGTGTTGCCTGGAACAAAGACAGGAAGAGAAGAAATGAGAGGGAGGAAGTCAGCAGGAGGAAATCCTGAGAATAGCCACTTGCATATTAAAGGATAGTCAGAGCAGTAAACAATAGTAAACAGTAAACAGAGTGCCCTGACCTCTCTTTCTAACTCTTTGGTTTGTCCCCTTCTGAAACCTGAGGAGACAGTCAGCGCTGGATCCTCCTCTTCCAACATATATTTCACACAGATACCTGGTATGAAGCATCATTTCACGTGTCACGGTGGGAAAACGTGCAGCAATGATATTAAGGGCATCTCATATAGAGATGGGGCATGCTTATTTGCGATACTGAATCACCGAAGAAGCATTGTAGAGTAGTGGTCAAATAGTTGGGCTAGGATCTGGGGAACCTGGATTCAAGTACCCACATTGTCATGAAGTTCTCTGGCTGGCCCTGGGCCAGTCACATACTCTCATCTCACCCTATTTCACAGGGTTGTTTTTATGAGAATAAAGTCATGGCCATGTACGTTAACCTTACCTCCTTGGAGGAAGGGCAAAACAAAAATTTCTAGGATGATATACATAAATATATGTGATCCAGATATCCATGTACTTGGTACAGGGTACATGGATCTAGCGGGCCTGCTATGTTAGGATATGCATATAGTGGCCTTTGTATTCCCAACAGCAAACAACAACTTGTATTTAAACAACTGCTATGGCCTATGGCATTGAGTGAAGTTATATTGATATATATATAATATTTGGATAGGAATTTTATGCTGTTCTTTATAGTTTCTGTTTACTGCCCTATGCTTTTTGTGTGTGTCAGATACCATGTTTTGAAATCTCTCTCTGTAATTCTCTTCAAATGAACTCATTTTCTGTTCTTGGACAAAGCCTCTGCAGCTGTTCAGACCATGTTAATGGTACTCCTCAATGTCTTCTTCAAGAATTACATTCCTGCATGAGATGGCAACATTCTTGCACTACAGATGTTCTGGCGTGAACTTCAAGCCTTGACCCAAGGTGACGCCTTGAACTCAATGCAGAGTTTTCTGCAGGCATATATCAGATCAGACTGTTAGTATCTGAGGAAGAAATACCAGAAATGTTTTTTCCTTAGGAGCAAAGATCATCATAAACACAGAATATCTTTCCTGAAATACAGACACATATCAAAATATCAATTTACAATTAGCAATATCAGCTTAGTATCTTTCCCCATAAATCTAATATTAGAGGATTTGTTTATTCCCGGAACCATTTTAATCTGCAGTGAATTTTTTTTGTTCCGCTCAAGGAAGTAGAAGGTTACGGGAAAATCAGGAGAAATGTTTGTGTGTTAATCCCTAGCCGAATGTCTGTGAGTGGCCAACCAAAATGACATCATTGTTTCTAACTGTCAAGAGCTGCTCACAAGGGAGACATTGGCTTATATTACAATCAGCTGTGGGGAATCCAATAAGGATGATCTCATCCACAGATGAGTAGCCTTGAACTTTGTACCTTTTCATCACTTGACATCAACCTGCCCTGCACTGGAGTATGTCTGAGACAGTAACTTTTCTTGTAACCTTTGAGGTTAACATCCACATAAAAACAAAAGGGACCATTTCAAAGTTAAACATTTTAAGCAATTAAATAGAGGGTCAAATGTGGTTCACAATGTAGGATGATGAATAAACGTTCATTATAGTACAATAATAACATTTAGAACAAAATTATACTCCGTTGGGTTATCTAGAAACTAGTAAACCAAAGGGACATTAGAATCTAAATTTAGGTTGAGTTTCTTTTTTTAAAACCTAGATTTTCAACAGTGGATTTATATTCTTGCATTGCATGAAGCAGCGACTGTAACTCAGTATTATACGTAGCATTGGCTTTGCATGCAGAAGGTCTCAGGCTTAATCCCTGGTCTATCTAGTTAAAAACACCAGGTAATAAGTAATATGAAAGACTTCTATATGAGACCCTGGAGAGCTGCTGGCAGTCTGGCTCACGCAGAAGGCAGCTTCATGTGTTCATGTCATTAATTTCTCCTGAGGCCTGTGTCCCTTGATACGTTAGTGATTCCCAACAAATGCATCCATCTCGTCCCCACGGAGGGTTTCAGACAAGATACCTGCCTTAGATGTTTAACATCTTAGATGTTAAACAGCTTTATGACATACCTGGTATATTGTGCAAACTATTTTAGGTGTAACCAATGGGAACCCTAGATTTTTTTTAAAAAAATTGCAAGGAGCAGAAAGATTATGCAGGCTGTTCCTGTGGAGTCAGTCATCCTGGCCTGGATGATGAAGCGCAACAGCATCGAGGCCCTCTGAAGTTGATTCTGGGTATTCCTGTTCCCAGTCTGAAACGCATGAGTGCATTGCTCAGCTGGTACTATAGTTTGGCAAAGATGCTAGGAAGGACCACAAAGGAAAGTGTGAAGGAGAAATAAGGGAGAGGATCACATGACTGAAAGGCCCTTGTGCTCTCGAGGAAGGTGCTGATGTCATGAGTAAGCCAAGAGTTTTTACTTCCACTTTCATCAATGACTGGGTGACCTGTCAGTTTGCCCTTTCATGACTGCAATGATGCCATACACTTCTGCTTTTTTTTTTTTTTTACAACTCACACATGTATACTTCCTGTCTTTGGATCTGGACAGTGATAAATGCCCTCTTGTTCGGATCACATAGAACTTCCAAGTTTCATGTTATATATTACATAGATAGCAGCAGGTGAAATTTTGCAAATATTATTATTTATGCCATTTATAGTCTGCCTTTCTTACTGAGACTCAAGGCGGATCACGCAGTAAAAGACTGTGTCCGGTGCTGGACTTAGGGAACCCCCTAGGAACACCCACCCCAGAAACAAAGCTTGCAGCCCCCCAATCCAGCCCTACCACCCTTAACACTTACCCAGCCACGAGAGGACAGACGTCAGAAACACCACAAGGGTCAAGAATGGCAAAGAAGCCCCAGGTGCAGAAAGTTCAGACAAAGCCTCAGCAACAGGAGGCTGGCTAGGCAGCATCACCTGGGTCCTAACGACTGCCAGTTACTCAGTCAGGGCTCCAGGGCAGCCTCTTTCCTCAGCCCACAGGAAGAACAACAGCCCAGCCAGGGGGAGACGAGACAGGGACAGCCAGCCAGCACCAACTCAAGCAGCAGGCCAAAGGCAGCAAGGGAGGCACCAGGCCACACTACCTCCCAGAGGCCTGCAGGAGAGATGCAGCAGCACAGCAAACCAACAGACAGGCTAGAAAGGGCAGGGAATTAGCCTGGAAGAGCCAACGCAGAGCAGCCACAGGTGTGGCTGCCTAAGGCAACCAAGGCAGCAGCTTGGTTGTTAGGGGTGGGGCTAGGAAGCAGAGGCTGGGATTGGTGAAGGGATAAAAGGGGAGGCCCCTCCCACAAGCAAGGGTGGAGAGTGTTAGATGAGAAGTGTGGAGTGATGAGGAAGAGACAGGAGTATCTTGAGAAGGCAGGGACAGCAGTTAAAGGGGCAGTGGCTGACCCCAAACCCAGAGGTGCTGCCAACCCAGAGGGAAGACTGACACAGGCAATTTAAATCAAAAGGAATGGGATAGTGCAATAGGGTTTGGATTGCAGAAGTCTGAAAATGAGCAGAAATCTAGAGATAAAAAACTCTTTATATTCATGGCAAACTGGAAACCCTTTATGGACTATCTGCAAGAGACGAAGAAAAACAAATTAATGATTTGTGGTTTTGATTTTTAAGAATAAGGTTCTGAGATATCAAGGAGACAGAAAAAGATATTAATGAGATCACAAGCTGACTGATAATAAAGGAGGAAGTGTTGTAGGCTAAAAACTGTGATAGATTAATATGCCTATTATGTTTTTTGCTGTTTTTACTTTGTAGACTGATTTGTAGGCCATTCTTGGCCCTTTGTAGTTGTCTTTTTGTTGTTTTACTTTCTTTCTCTTGTTCTATCTTTTAACTGTTCCATAATAAAAACAAAAAATAAATGAAAATGAGCAGAAATCTGAAAAGAGAGCTGAAACCAAGCTGAAGCAAAGCATAAGCATTAACACAATGGATTAGATGATGCAGAAATTACATAATAGGATCATACTTTCAGCAACAGACATTGTGTACTGTAGTGTAGTCCACATTCCATATCCCTTTACAGGGATGGTTACAGAAATATACAGTGCAGATGCAGAAGAGGGTCTCCAGAGGATCTCTCCTATGCGTGAATGAGTCCAGAGCAAAGTGACATCTGTCAGGGTCTGGCTAGGGGATTCTCTCAGACTCTCCTCTTCATCAAACACTGTTGTATGAGTTAAAGGTCTTTATTAGATATTGCTCCCTAGCAGTACATAGTAATTGCCTGGAATGCCAAAGCAAAGTCTTCCCCGAGAGGTTATACCTCCAGTCCCCTCCCCCCGCAGTTCAAACAAGAGTCAGTTGAAATCAGCAAAAGTCCTGAAAGAGATGCAGAGCTGAGTTTCCCAAGGTCAGTTCCCAGACATTCAGTTACAGCTGCACTGATAACACCACTCAACCGAAGCAAAGAGTAGCCAAGATACAGTGAAGGAAGAAAGCGACACTACTACCCATTCCCCCTCCCCCCCAGTAGATATACATTCACATGTATGGCAGGCAGGCAGGCTGGCTGGCCTGTCTGACAACATCAGAGCTCCAAGTCTTGTACCTACATTGCATTATCTAGAGCAAGAAACCTTGGGTGGGAGAATGTACAATGCTCCTGATTGGTTAATTGGGAACAAGACAGCTACAAGAAGCATGGAATAAAGCTACGGTCTTTGTTCTAGCTCACACACACGTTCTTTGAAGCTTGCTGGTGGATACTTGAGCTACATGCTTTTGGATTCAATGACCAGGGTTTTTTCCTCTTGGATTTTGGACATCTAAGCTCTATCTAGACTCTGGCAAGATAACATTTGTGTCAGGGTACTGAGGACTGCTTAGTGCCTGAGGATAGTTATTTAGCTTTGACATGTTCCTCTCCTGTTTGCACACTCCTATGTTTGTAATCTTTGCACTCTTGTTAATAAACTCTCTTGCGTATACTGCTGTGGTGTTATTTGGGTTTTGGGCATTAATCTGAGTCCAGTACCTTGACCTCTTTACCATAACTACTTAATTTAATTTAATTTAATTTAATTTATTATATTTATATTCCGCCCTCCCCGCTTTCGCAGGCTCAGGGCGGATAACAAATACAAACATGTTTAAAAACATTTAAAAACATTAAATATAACAATTCATGCTGCATAGTGGTTCATACATGCCTCTGTGTTTGCATAGGGGTGATGGTTTAACCCCCCCTACTTAAGTAATTGTTTTGTGGAACTCAGTCTGCAAAGTAGTCTTCTTTCCAGAGCTGATTGCTTTTTGCTTAAGACCTTGAAGGACTTGGTATTTTCTCATGATCTCAAGTTGAGGGTTAACCGGAGAAACCAGTTGCAGTTTATTACCCTGGGAAGCTAGGTTTCACTCCCTAGTTTTGAGTGTTTTGCTCCTGATCTCCCATTTAGGCCTCTTGTAAATACAGGGGACCTTGAGAGGGAACAAATAAAAGGTAACTTGTTTAGAGGGTCTGAAGGAGAGAAGGACACACAGAGAGTGAGCAGAAATAATATGGGGAACTGGCTACAAGGGGAAACGAAGTACCCCCTGCAGGTCCTTGCAAGTTCCTCACCATGCAACTGGGCCCATTTCAGCTGGCACCATACCACCATGCCATGGGGGAGAGGCTGGTGGGGGGAAGAAGGAAAAGTGAAAACTGGGACTGACAAAGGTGGTTGGGAAGGACAGAATGAAGTAGGAAAAGAGGAAGATGCTATGGGTAGCAGGAAAGGGAAAGAGAACATAATGGGAGACAGGAAATGAGATGCCCCTCACAAGTCCTTGCAGGCCCCTAGGGTTGCCAGGTCCCTTCACTCCTTCGGCGGGAGATTGGGACGCTGGCTCCTACCTCGCTCTGTCACTCATGCATGCATGCTCCCAGCTGGTATGATGATGTTACTTCCCATCATCACATCACAGGGGTTAAAGGGCAGCCTGTGAGCGCTCCTGCGCTCACCAAGCGGCTGAATCGCCCCGCTGTGGGTCATGATTCAGCCTGAAACAGGCCTGCTGTGGGGCATGAATTCAGCCGTTGTGGGCATGGGGTTGCGCCATGCCACCTGAGGGGATGCCCTGGGGGGCATGCCCCCTTGCTGGCCAGGTAAGTGGGGGCAGGGGGGAAGATGGGAGCAGGGGATCCCCTGCCTCGGATGGGGGAATGGAACCCCTACAGGTCCCCCACTTGTATAACAATAGTTCTCCACTGATATTGTCAATGTTATTTGCATATTTTAGTGGAAATGGCTTTTAAAGCAGTCTTTCAACCACAGGATGAAAACATGTAAGGTGTTGTTATAAATGTAAGCAGGTCTACTCAATCCTACTCAAGTCTAATCAATGGTCCTGACTCCTAGGGAAGTGCTCTTAGGAAAGCACTGCAAGATGTCTTCTGATACCTAGACAGCAAGGTACTTGTTAGGAAAATCCTAAAATCAAAAGCATGCTTTACAAAAAAAAGAGAAGGAGGTGAGGTGGAGATTTTACTGAGAGTTATCCCTGCATGTTTCCTCACAGATGAATAAACCCTATACAACTTGAAGAGGTAACAAAATAACAAACAGTTGCTTTCATATCATTGAAGTAAAACAATTAGCTCTGTAAAATAAGTGGATAAAGACTATGACCTATAAACTCTTTTGGGACTGGCTTGTTGGAAGTCTTCCAACATTTCAGTGAAATATGGGGGTCTCAAATATGAAAAATATTTCAGTCAGCCATTGAATCTCAGTTGTGAACTCATCGTAAACCCCAGCCACCCGTAGTTATTTTTTTCTTCCCAGAGATTTTATCAATCTGTGATTTCCTGACTCTTTTCTGCAAGATTAGCCTCTCAGCATCTGCAGACCCAGAGGACTGGTGTTCGGTGTTATCTAAAAGCCATCGGACGTGAGCTGACAAGCTCCCAAAAGGTCTGTTTTTCTGTAAAGGAGCAAAAGTTCTTCCATACGAGTTATGAAGGTGGTGTGTGAATAAAGAACAGTGTGGCTCTCGCTTTCCTAAATGGATCTGGTGATCTAGCTCCAATTACTTCTTGTAGTCAAATGTGCCATTTTTAAGGGACTCTCCTCCTTTTTCAGTTATTTGAGATAAAGCAGTCAATCCAAAAACCAAGTACGTTTATAACAAAACAGTCCCAAATTACAGAATGTTCAGGGTTTTGGCTTCTTGTATATGCATCTGAAAACTTTATACTGGTGCTTCTGCAACCATCTTCTATTTCAGCAATACTGCTGGCATATTTCTTAACAGAATGTTTTTGCCTTTTTGCAATAAATTGACAGGAATTAATTTTATCATGCACCATTACAAAAGGATCCTTGGTATTCATCCTAAATCAAAGAAGAACTTAGCAGTGGCTTTATGTAGTCAGTTTTCACAATAAACATGGTCTCTCCCAGAATTATTTTCTAGCAAACAGGAACGTTATATTTGTAGAAGAGAAAAATACTACTAACAGCAGAATAATATGAAGATACATTTTGAGCACTGAATTATATTGCCTTAATAAATGGCACTCAGGAAGGATCCACTAAAATATTTGTCCTCCATAATAACTTCTTCTTTGCAGATGCTAATAACCTGATGCATGTTTTCCAAGAACAGGTTAGATTATGGAGCTGGGCTTAATTTAACCCAACTAATTCCAGTCAGGCATGCAGTATAATTATGATGATGATTAATCAGTGCCTGGAGGTGATAAAGGTATGGATGTAGGCTAACAAATTAAAACTTAATCCAAAAAAGATGGAAGTGTGGTTGGTTGGAAGTAAGGCTTCCCCAGGGTTAGGTTTATAACTAGTTCTTCACAGGATTCTGCTCCCCATGAAGGATCAAGTGTGATGTTAGGGAGAGCTTCTTAGGGTTGCCAACTTCAGGGGGGCTGGAGTTCTCCCAGAATTACAACTGATTTCCAGACTGTAGATATCAGTTCCCTTGGAGGAAATGGGAGCTTCAGAGATTGGACTCTATGGCATCATATCCTCACTGAGCTCTCTCCCCTCCCTAAATTCCACCCTCCCCAGACACTGCCCCCAAATTTCTAGGAATTTCCCAAAGAGGAATTGGGACCCCTGCTGCTGGATCCAGGTCTGCTTCTTCAAAGTTAGGTTATTATGTCTAGGATTGTGTTCTACCAGATTTGATCGGATTGTCAAATGTGGCCATTTCTGGGATGAGCTGGCCAAGGGACCACAATCATACATGCCCTGATAACATCTAAAGTTGATTACTGTAGTCCATTGTATGTGGGGAGGACTTTGGAGATGGTTTGGAAACTTCAGGTAGTCCAGTATGTGACAACAGGGGTCCTCTCTGATACCCATCCCAATGGTTATATTGTCCAGTTGTTTCTTCAGCTGCACTGGTTACCTATTTTTCAAAGTGTCAGCTCTGGAGCACTTGGGACCAGGGTATTTGGACCATTTCCTCCCATACCAACCTGCTTGTGACCACAGGCCATCATCTGGTGGCCTGTTGTGTGTGTGCCTCCAGTGAGGGGAAGCTAGGTTAGACGGCAAGCAATATTTTCAATGGTGAACTGTGATTTATGGAACTCTCTGTGCCACCTTGTCTCAGGCTTTCCACAAGCTGCTGAAATCTGCCTTTATTTTAAAAGGCCTTTAATACTTTCCCCAATTTTTTTTGGTTGGATGGTCTGGGTTAATTATTTTATTATCTCTTGTATCTGCTGGGATTCATATTAGTGCCATTTACTGATGGATTTTTTTTTCATTATATACTATTTTCATGCTAATACCCTTGGCTTCTTTTGCTTGCTGCTGTTACATTTTATCTTTTGTTGTATGCTTTTATTTATGTATTTATGTATTTATGTATTTATTTATAGTCCACCTTTTTCACTGAGATTCAAGGTGGATTACATAGTGTGAGATCAGTACAATCAGTAGCAAGAACAAAGGTAGGCATTTCCATACAGTGTCAAGGACATATCCATAAACATTGTCATAGGGTAGATGAATACAAGTTTACAGAGACATAACATTAGCAAGGATCCAGTACAGGGTTGAAGGTTTGCTGAAACAGAACATAATCCATTCTAGGACTGACATTAGACAACATGAAGAACAAGCAGTATATACAAGTACTTGTTCAAAGCAACAGATAGTATGTAAAGCAACATAATGGTGGAGCCTATGGTTCCCAACTCATTGGCGAAATATCCGAGACCCCCTCCCTACAATACCACCCTAATATTAGTGAAACATCTAAGACCCCCTCCCTACAATACTGCCCTCCTATCTGAGTAAAAAAGCCTTTTTGAATAATTCAGTTTTGCATTGTTAGCTGCCTTGAGGGCTATGTTGAGGGTGCACGCCATCATACATACACTTAAAAAAACCACACACACATGTATGCCTCCTGTGGCACTAAACAACATAATCATTTGCAGAATTGCTTGTTTTTCATAAAGAAAATATCACAACTACAAGTGGGGGGATTTCAAGAGCTTACAAAAATCAGGTTCACTGAATAAGAGATTATCAAAATGAATTAAGAAAATCCTTTAGACTGGGTATAAAATGAAAAACCTGGTGATCTGATTTCTGCACAGCTTGATTGTCCTGAAAGAGAATAAATTTGGTACTGCAAATAACATTCCCAAATCCTTGAAACAAGTCATATCACCAGATGTTTCCTCACAGCTTCTGGGACTGTATGTGCCTGCCTGCAGTTCCTAACACAGATAGTGTTTGGAAACAAAATGATCTAAACTAAATTCCCGAGACAGTCGACCTTGTAAATAGTTACTTGGGTTCAAATATATGTATGAAAATTGGAGTCAAAATTACCCTGGTGAATGCTGGCATTTTATCTATTACTAATAAACCTCTAATAAAACAGACATTCCATCAAATATCATCCTGCAAACAGGCAAAATCAACAGTTGTCTGCACACACACGTTCTCTGAAGTGACCCCCAACTTGTGGAATGGCCTGCTTGAGGAGGTCAGGAAAGCTCCCAGTCTCCTGGCTTTCCTCAAACTATACAAAACTCAGTTATTCAGAAGGGCTTTTTCGCTCATGAAATAGTGTTGTACTGTAAGGAAATGTTTCAGAGAGATGCTTTGGTAAAGGGATAGGGCGTGTCTATACTACCAGGTACTGTCTGTGGATGTAGATATAATCTTACTAGGTAGTTTCTGCGTCTAATAGGTCATGACGACAAATGATTTTATCGGCAATGTTTCCTTGCTGTATTCCTGTATTTAAACTGTATACTTCATTTCAAATGCATACCTTATTGTATTCTTTAATGAATAACCTAGCTGTTGAACTTACACTGTGTAATCTGCCTGGGGTCTCAGTGAGAAAGGTAGATTATAAACAAATTTGTTTCATTTCTAATTGTTAGGCTAATGTGAAGTGTTAAACGATGAAGGCCTCCTTGGCAACCCTGTATTCCACCAGGCCTGGCCAGATGTAGCACATGTAAGCTGGAAATAAAGCAGAAATACCAATGATGGTGACACCAGAGTACCAGAGCGCTTGCCTCAGGATGACTCCAGCCTGCTTATAAATTTATACATTAATATCTCAGGAATTATTGGTAAGAAAGAGGACAGACAATACACCAAGGCAAAGCAGAGCTGCAGGTCCCTCTGACTTCAAGGGACTGGTTTGGTCAAAGTCAGAAGAGACTGTGAGACACCCCCCCCCCCATTTGCTTAGGCTCAACGGGCCTGAACTGTTTCACGCTAATTATTGTTTTATGCACTTTAATTATTATTATATATGCCATGCTTTATATATAAAAAATAAGAAAGGTTTGACGTTGCTTAATGTTATTTTATATAGACTCAGAAGTTAGGATCACACTGTCCAAAGACTTGAACTCTCTCAGTGTTTTTGTTGAAGGATTTATTTTGAGAGCCCTCTGCTCTGAGTTTGAATTAAATACACATTTCACATATTTTCCCTAATGTTGATATTTGTAAGTATTAACGTACATAAAGAATGCTCTATTTTTTAATATTTATAAATTATGAAAATATCTATTAATCACTTCCCTCTCTTTCTTCAAATCTTTCCTCATGCTACTTTGTGGACTAAGCTTTTTCTACCACTGGCAAATACCCTCCCTCACCTCTTTGTCTCTAATGCATCCGTTCCTTTATCAGGTCATCTCCCCATTCCTTCATATACATTGTATGTCCTCTGGGAGGACCATATGATTTCTATGCTGTCTATAATGTCTAGTATATTGCTGATGAATATTTTGATAAATAGTAGTGGGAGTAACTATATTCATACAAAAATAAAAGATGGGTGTTTTAGAGGTGTCAAATTACTGCATTTGCAAATAAACCATGCTATTTCCAGCCCTGTTGTGAAACTCTGAATGGACCTGTATTAACCTATTCATTTAATGAGAGCAACTCCAACAGTCCTTTATTGGATTGTGGTTATTTCTAGGCAGTCTAATGTTTTGTGGTATGTAAAAGGGAAGTACTTGGAAGAAGATATGGTTTAAGTGTGGCTTAAGGTTATTGATAATATTATCACCATTTTCCCCATCTTACATAATCTTACATAATTCATTTTAATTTCCAAATAGCAGAGAATCTGAAATTTTGTTTTGGAAAGTTTAATAACACAGCTTAATAATAGTAAGAGAGAAAGAGTGAAAATATCAGTAGACAGTCTAATAAAGGCACATTCTCAGCCTGTACAAAATATGACATTCCTCTGAAATCCAGGAATCTTATACAATAAATTCAATGAAATAATAATAAATAATGAAAACATGGAGGCCACTAAGATACATTATGCATAAAGTTCCTTTCCTAGTATATGATACAAGATAGAATCTAATTTATGTATTGAAGTTGCCAATATGATATACAGAAGCATAGAGCCACAGAGGTCTTTTATATGACAAAAAGATAACACAGTACCATCCAATATAATATATATATCATCTTACACCAGAAACCCACTGACTGCTACATAGCTCTGTATATTTCCAACTACCACCCAGAGCACAACTTATGATCCACTGTCCACAACAAAATCCCATGATATAATTGCAAGCAATAATTTTAATAACCTATAAAAGATGGATGATCTCTCTTATCTGCACTAGTTTCACAGGGCAGAGCCCTTGGCAGAGGCATACAATTCCTAGAAATTTCACTCCAATTGGATGGGGCAGGAGGAAGTATCAGCTGGTAATGTATTTCCCATAAAACCAAGGAAACGAAACACAGACATCTAGCAGCTAAAAGAAAGAAAATATTTTAACTAAAACAAAACAATTGTGCATATTAGAAATAAACATGGCTTTTTGTGAATGTCACACAAGAACACATTTCGTACTCAGTGAAAGTCTCTGAAATTGTGTTTTGAAATATACAGAATATTTTTTTTCAAAATAATAACTTTTTGTGTGTATTGCTTTTACTGACTGCTTCCTGTACTGAGTGTGCTTCCTATAGTATGTACAATTCTTGCAACAATCCTATGTCGGGGAGTTTTTTAAATCTCCGTACTACTGAAGGTAATCAACATCTTCATAGCTGGTCTGAAATGAAATGAGGGCTTCCAGTATATGCTTTTAATCATTATGCTACACCAGTTCCAATTTTCTATCTACTGCATGTAGGATTGGGAGGAAAGAAATTGAGTATTTGATTGAGTTCATACAGAAACAGCAGAGGGTTCTTAAGCTAAGTACACCACCACCAAGATTGCTTTCAATAGGTGATTAAGAAACTGAGTCAAGAATAGCTAGTTCATTGTAACTAGCAGCTGGCCAGGGTAGAGATGCTAGTGTTTTTAGACATCTACGTACAGACAGGAAGGAACAGAGCTATTGATAAAATGTTTAAATAGTGTGTCAGTCCTATGGAGATCAAAGAAATTTGCCATATAAAAAGATCAAAGAAGCTATTATGATTATCTGATGTTGATCCAAGCGCTAAGAAGTGAGATTCTCATATGTGGAAGTTCTATGCAGTTAAGCAAAAGTAAATGCGGAATTTTGCTTGGAAATTTAGAGCTGTCTCTTAATCTTTTTTGAATAATCTCTTGTGCTTTGCTATATTAACAGTTCTGCTTTGTTGTGAACCAAATAGATCCCCACCAGTAACTGGTTTATGACTGCAAATTGCCTGTATTAAAGAACCCTGATCCTGGAGAGTTTAGAGAAAAAGCAGGGACGGCATCACAGTGGTTTACTGGTTTATCTTAGCAGGGGTCTTCCTGGCAAAAGGCAAAGCTCATTCTATAGTAAAGCAGCTTGAGCCTTTCCAGACAATGATTTTATTACACAAGCAATGAGCAGCCCTTCTGCTGGCATGGGGAATCCAAAGGTTGTTCCCAGTGCTTCTGTGTCAGCACTAGTTTCTCCCTGCTGATGGTTCCATAGCACAGGAATCACATTGGTTCATTAACACACTACAGTATTGCAAAGCTTTCCAGTCGATTTTTCTTTCACAGAGGCATGTTTTTATTAACAGTATTTTGTGTTCTACTAGCTTATGTTAACAAGCCTCTGGATTTGAATTTCAGTTAATCAATCCACATCGAATCCTTGATCATTTGATACAATAGAGTTAATCAGCCTGTACCTTCCTGTTTGCTTTGCTTACCTATTTCCATGTAGACAAGGGGGAAGATTGTGGAATCTTTGTGTAGCTATGTACATCCATTGACTTGTACTAAATAGTTACAGGCTCCCATTACAGGCTCTGAATGGTTAGTGACACTACTGGCAGCCAGAAACATACTCTCCCCTTCTGCATGCCTTTGCAACGTTCATAGCTTTTAAATTACTAAATGCAGACTAATTTTCCAAACATGTTAGCCACACTTTTCAAACTACATAATCAAGAAGATGATCTCCCTGCCACCACCACAGTTAACATACTTCCTAGCCATGTTAACAATTGTGAATATGGGAGGCTGGTAGTTGTTCCAAATTAACTACAAATGTACACTTTATTCACCATGCCATTGTAAAAAAGAGAAATGATAGTTGACCGAGGGCCAAGAACAGGTGTCGAACTCTATTCTGAAAGGCCATTCTTTGGGGCTTAATTTGAGCTGGTTTCACAAGGGAGCCCTTGCGCTTGCATTTAGCACCAGGGCTTCTGCTCCATAACATATTATAATACCCAGCTACTGGGGAGTGCCATTCTGTAGACACCACCACTTGGCTCCCTCCTGGGTAAGGATAAGGGTAAGGACATCCAGTCCTCAAGTCCGGCTTGAACCCCGGCACCTCTCAACGCGCCCCACTCGGCTCTTGGGCATCCAGCGGCAGTGCAATCCTCTGGAGAGTTCTTCCGGTCTACGCCCCCCCCCCCGGCTCCGATTTCACTCTGTTTCGATAGGGTTAGGCCAGAATAGCTTTGCATCACTGGATCTTGACTGGGGTCAGCTTCGCACAGGATTGCATCGTCTGGCGCTGTTCATTCCATTTCACGGAGCAGCTGCGGAGCGCCTGGACTTCTCCGCGCTTCTGGGCAAGCTCCTTTTCCACGGGTCTTCTTCCTCCGCTTCCCCCTTCCGAGCTGGAGAAGCGGCGGCGGCAAGCGCTCCGCAAGGGGCGCCTGGAAGTTCAGCGGACCGGCTGGAGGCGGGGAAGGGGCGGCCGAGCGGCCCCCGGACCCGGAAGCGGTTGCGCCCACTGGGGCGGCGGGAGCGCGCGGCGCTGCTGGGCGGGCGAAGAGCGCGCCTGGGTCCCGCGCTCGGCGGCGGCGAGGCGAAGGGCTTGCCGGGCTCGGCCGCACCGGCTCGGGATGCGCTCGGACTGCCGGCTGCGCAGGAGACGCGGGGCATGGTGAGCAGCCCGGGGCACCCGTTCCCCGCGGGGACCCGGCAGGCGCTGGCCTCCCTGCTGCTGCTCCTTCTGCTCCGGCGGGACGCGGCGGCACAGAAAGGTGCGTGAGGGGGGCTGAGGGCGGGGGCGAAACACACCGAAGACCTTCCCGCCTTTCCCAGGCGCCCCTGAGTGGGTGTGCCGCCCCCAGGTGCCGTCCTACACTCTCGGGGGGCGGGAGGGGAGGGGGCTGGCAACGCCGAGAGTTGAGGCTCAGCAATCCCCCTTCGTCTCCCTGCCCGTCTTGATTACCCCCCCCCCCGCATCATCTCAGAAGGATGGACTGGTGTTGAGCCGTCTTGGCTGGTGCCAACCCTCTCGATCTCCCCTCCCGTCAAGTATTTTGCCATGTCAGGGCTTGGCGTGGACGTGCGAGGAAGGCAAATGAGTGTTGTGAAAGAAGTGATGCCTTGGTGCGAGAGAGGTGGGTCTGGTCATCGGAACAGGAAAGGGCCGGGACATGTGGGGACATGTGGAAGGACCGTGTGGCCGGCAGCTGCTGCTTGGGACTTTGAAAGGACCCTGGTGGCTGCCTGGAGAGCGTAATGTGTGAGATGCTTCATGCCCATAAACCCACAGCATGGACAAGGAATCAGTGAGTGGCTGCAGCTTCCTGGCATGTTTGTACAGCAGCTTCATGCAGTGGTTAATAATCATTCTTGCCCTATCTTTGAGGCGTTCAGAGCAGCAAACCTGTTTCTCTCCTAGGTATATTACATACCACAGCCTACTTGCCAGAAAAATACTGATTCCTAAACCAAAGTGACTTCTAACTAACAATGTGTGAAATAGCTTCTAGGCACTACAACCGGTTGTGAAATGTCATGGTTGAGATATGGCATGCAAGCATTCAGGTTGCCTTTCGGTTAGGCCCATAGAGCTAGCATGGGGCAGGCAGGAGTAGGTACAAAAGAAAGCTTGAGTCACAGTGCCAGTCATTTTAGATATTAAGTACTGCCCGTCTCTTGTTTTGAAACAACTTCCACTGTCCTTTAACTTGACACTTCCAATTATAAAATAATAAAGAAAATGCACTGTCAAGAAATGATTTAAATTGATGATTTTCTTATTTACTACTTTTGTTAAAGCGTAAATGGGAATTTACACAAAGGGTGGCAAAAACAATGGTTTTGAGGAAGAAATCTCTGAAATCCTCAGTGTATGCCATTCTTGGCATACTTTTCAGTTACATTTTGCTATGCTTCTGATGTAATTTACAAGCTGGATTAAATAGTGAAGACTGAAAAGTTGTTATAAAAGCAATACTATGGTGCACTAGATGAGTTTTCACAATTTTGGATTTTGCAGGATTGTCATTAAAACAATCTTATCATTTCAGAAAGTCTGGGTTAAAGTTGATTGGTTCACAAACCAAGAATTTCAAACAGTAAAACTCCTTATATTTGTGGAATTGTCTATACAAAGGTGCCTAGTGTGTGTGTGTCTTTTTATTAGGAGCTCTTGCTGCTTTTGAGGGAAAGTATGGGGGGGGTGGAATTCTTTGTGCCTCCCCTTTTAAACTGCAAAGTCATGAAGCAAGTCTAACTTACAAATGTGCAATTTAATCGAATTGTCTGTAAGCTTTCTTGTGGTAAACTCTGGTTCCTGCATAGCAAGTAGCATCCACAGGATCTTTTTGTGAGTGTGCACATATGAAAACAATCCTAATGTGCCATCCTCATAATTTGCTTGCAAATAAAAGCAAGGAACTGAGCATTGGCACGCATACATTTTACAAGTAAATTTTTAAAAATAAGTAAAAATGAACTGCATGGATAATCCATTCAGATAAAATGTTTTCATACGTATACATGCTGGAATCTCTCCATGATACATCCCATTGATGCAAAATATTAAATTGGAACTTCTCCCAGGCCTGTTCAGTTGGACCTGCTCCAAAATGCAATAAAGACAGATGGTTCTAGCAGTTCCCAACATAGTTCCTAGCAAAGGGGGGGGGGAATGAAAGCAGGTAATAGGAAAATGGAGGAGACCTTATAGAAAAGATTGCAAAAATGTAGTGTTTTCCATTACAGAGAGTCAAGAGTTTATCAACACAAGAGTGAGATGTATAAAACCTCCTATTTTAGATGATTGGAGGAGACTATGTGTGCCTGCAGGAGTGCGTATTGGGAGAAATGGAGAAGAGCAGGAACAATAGTACTTTTCTTGGCAGCTATCTATGACACCTTTGGAAAGCCTACTTTATACTTAAGGGATCACTCTTTGACAAGCAGAATGTCTTAGGTATACTACAGTAACATATGAGGCTTGATTCTCAACATGGGACTGTAATTCCACTGGTGAAGACAAAAAATCCAAATTCACCTTCTGTTCAGTTCCATCTTACCAGCAGTTGTATTTGCATAGTCTTGCACCAGCTAATCAACATTTAAAGAACTGGGATGCATATCCCATTGAATGGGCAGCCATCTGCTCTGGGTGCAAGTTCTGATACATCTAAGTTATCTCACACCATTTAAAAGTAATGATAGATGAGACACTGCAGAATTTCTTTGGGTTTTTGAGACCTGGAGCAGAAAACTAAACAAGTCTTGCTGAGATGAAGGGGTGGGTTTTGCTAATTCCTACTTCCACCTTAATGAAATAATTAATTCCTGATGGGAGAAAGATCAAAGGCAATTCAATTGTGCTTTCATTTTGTACCTGGAAATAGGGAAACCAGGATTATTTCCAAAAAGTCAAATATTTTTATGTTCCTGAAAGGCACCTACACTTAGGGGGGAGACCTCAGAAAAATGGTGGAATGGGAAAAATCAATTGAATATGGTCATCCCTGGGTATAAGCTTTATAGTAGGGCAGAGAGGTGTTGCATTGTATATCAAAGAGGGCATAGAGTCAAATGAAGGTAGTTTAGGTGGGTAGCCATGTTGGTCTGCAGTAGAACAACAGGATTCGAGCCAAGAGGCATCCTTAGAGACCAACAAGATTTCCAGTGTAAGCTTTTGAAAGTTAGAGTTCTCTTCTTCAGACGTGGCTGTTCTACCACAGACCAACATGCTACCCGCCTAAACTAGCCTCTTGGGGCACCACATTCAGCCACATAAGGGTGTCTGAAGAAGGGAGCTCTGACTCACAAAAGCTTGCACTCTGGAATTCTTGTTGGTATCTAAGGTGCTGTTACCAGGATGGGTCTCCTTGTGAGTAGGGGGATTTAGCAGCAAGGAGAATGCTATGTGAGAGGGGTAACAAAGCGGGATACTCCACAAGTTTTTGTGGGGCTCCTTCCCCAAGGAAACCAATGAGACGGGTTCTTCGAAGACAAAGAGTAATTTTTATTTAAAGGGGAAAACACATACAAGAAGTAGCTCACAAGCACACAAGGTTCCTAGGAAAGCAGTGGTGAAATGGGAATAGATTTAAGGGTTTGGGGGCAATAATTACCTATCCGGGGGAAGAGGGCTTCAAATGGCCAGCGTTCTCAACCAGGAGAGCTCAGAAAAGGAGACACTGAGGGCACAGTGCTCAGATCCAGAGAAGTGTGCACAATTTGAGGGGGGCAAAGCCCTGGTTTTTATAGGAAAAATCAGGCACTGGGGCAGGAAGGTACCTTGATTGTTAGGACAAAGACCTTAAAGGTTGCCTCCGGGGAATGACAAAGGATTGAGTATCTTTGATTGGTGCAACGGGGTGTGATAAATCAGATTGGTTACTCCTTGTGCTTCACAAAGAAACAGCATTAATTAAATGTTCCCGGAGATTGCTAATTAATTTAGAGTTTTGATTAGATGTTCCCAGGAAGGAGTTGCAAACTTATCCGAGCTGACTGATGGCCCTAGTTTGTAGGATAGGATTTAATCAATGGAAATGGGGGAGATTGGAATGTTTAGGGTAGTGACTCATGAGCACTTTTCTTGTCAAGATAGCACATTCTGCAGTGTGGGGAGGCAGGAGCCAATCACGCCCAATCACTCGGCTTTGCATACATATTCCATGCATGACTCAGTCTCCCAGGTGAGATCTGGCAATGATTTGCTGAGATGGTTGGCTCTTTAATGCGAATTAAGGCGCATCAGATTCAAGGGGCTTATTATTTTTATATCTTAAGCAGCTATTAAAGATGGCGGAGGCTGGGTTGACTGCTCACAGTGCCACTAGATTCAAATCCATTAGGGGAACGAAGTTCCTTCTAACAGTTGTCATGAGTGGAGATACTAGGCCCTAAGGATTACTTAAAAGAGGGCGTGTACTATTGCTGATCTCCAGATGGAGAACGAAATTAGGGAAGTAACTAAACAGATAATATTGTGATACTGGGTGACTTTATCTACCCTCACATTGATTGGGTAAACACATGCTCAAGTAATGCTGTAGAAATGAGATTCCTAGACATCCTAAATGACTATGCACTGGAACAGTTGGTCACAGAACCAACCTGAGAGGGTTGTGATGTTGGATGTGGTTCTGAAGGGGACTTGAGACCAGCTGCAAGCTGTAGATAGTGTTGTGCCAGCTAGGAGCAGTGACCACAATGTTATTAAGTTCAGCACGTTCATGTTAGTGGAAAGTTACCCCTGAAGTCCAAAACAGTAACATTTGATTTCAAAAGAAGGAACTTTACAATAATGAGGAGCCTAGTTAGAAGAAAACTAAGAGGGAAACATATGAAAGTTAAATCCCTAGAGGATGCTTGGAAGCTGTTTAAAACCACACTCATTGAAGCCCAGAGAGAATGCATTCCCCAGATTAGGACAGGTACAGTAATCCCCCCTTGAGTCTTAGTGAGAAAAGCAGACTATAAATAACAGAAATAAACAAATAAAAGTCTAAGACAATGCCTGCTTAGTTGGTGACCCAAGTAAAAGAAGCCATAAAAAGCAAGAAGGCTTCTTTTAAAAAGTGGAAGTCTGGCCCAATGAAGTGAATAGAAGAGAGCCCACAATCTGGTAAAAGAAATGTGAGTTAACAATTAGGCAAGGGAAAAGAGAATTTAAGGAGCAGGTTGGTAAAAGCAATGAACAAACATTTCTTTAAAAACATCCAGACCAGTAAACTAGCTAGAGACGCAGTTGGGCCTGTGGATTGCCAAGGAATAAAAGGATTGTTAAAGGAAGATGGCAATGAAGAAATATGATTTTTTTTGCATCTGTGTTCATTGTGGAAAATAAGGGGCATTTACTTAGGTTAGAGCAACTATTTTCAGAAATGGAGTCTGAAGAGCTGAATCAAACTCAGGCGATGAGAAATGAAGTTCTAGACCTACTGGGAAATTAAACATCAGTAAACCTCCAGGTCCTCCTGATGTCATACACTCAAGAGTTCTTATGAAACTTAAATGTGAGATTGTTGATCTGCTAACTTGTATATGTAGCTTGGCACTAAAACCAGCCCTGTACCAGAGGACTGAAGAGTAGCCAATGTCACACCGCGTTTTAAAAAGGGGTTGAGAGGGCAAATTAGTTGAAACAGTATTTAAAGGTAGAATTATGAGACACATAGAGGAACAAAACCTGCTCACTGAAAATCAACATGGCTTCTGCAAAGGAAAGTCCTGCCTCACCAACCTTTTGAACTTCTTTGAGAAAGTGAACACAACCCATTTGATTAATAAGATTCAAACGGTGTACAGATGAAAAATTCAGTCAAATCTTCCAAAACAATTTACCCTGCAGCAAACAGCCTCTGAAATAAAGCTGTTTTACAAGCCTTCCTAAATGCAGCAAGTGAAGTAGTACACTTATTCTGGTGGGCCATGCTAGAGGACTGGCCTATCACTAGAACAATCTGCTACCAAACTGTTGTTGGATGGACAATTCTAAGAGAGGAACCATAAGGAGAAGGCCATGTGAAGAATATAGCTGGTGTGTAGGTACCTAGTGGGAAATGTACTTTGATAAGAATAAGGTTAGATATAGTTAGATATAGATTTAGATATGTTCCAAGCATCTGATCCCAGGCAGGAGTCTTGCTGCCACATTTACCAGCTTTAGTCAAGAACATGACTTCCATGACAGATATAATGTACTGGTAAAACACTCTCATGCATTCATTTGACCCTCCAACACCTGTCTGTCATTCATTTTACCCACTGTGATGTGAATGCTTCTATAACAAATGATGAGTTTGTTGCAATATCCTAATGGAACAGCCCTGGTGATTTCTTCTGCCAAGAAAAACTCAGATCCTAATTGTGTGCACATTTGCTTGAAGTTTCACTAATTTCAGTGGGACTGTCTAGCAAGTGAGTATGTGTAAGACTTCATTGATAATCGGGAGTTAATATCTAGTTGTGAGTTAGAAAATCCAACATATATTTTGCAGGTAACCTTGAAGATAGAAGGAACTACCCTTTCCCCATTCAGCAGACGAAAAATTCCAGCTCTGCCAGTCTTTTAATGAGTTAGACAGCTCTTGTAATGCTGCACTGTAGCATAATGCTTTTTTTTTTTTTTTTTTTGCTAAGGGCTTATTACAGATTGTGGGATAGATTTTATACATTCATATCCCTATCTGAGCTCAGGTGTCTCGTGTGTTCCGTTTTACTCATTAGTGGCCTCTTCCAGAGATGCTGGTCTATTATGCATTAGGAACCAGACTCTTTCCTCAATTGTTATAAACAAACTCTCTTGGGAAAACTGACATATGACAAACTGTATGACAGCTGAGCTCTAATAGAATGAAAATGTGGATCACAGTACAGTTTCATAGGCTATAATATACATTTTCCTCATGATTATGTGCGTTATTGGTTTTCTTTTGTAATTCTGATATCCCTGTGGAACCTTTAGCAATTACATTAAAAACCACATTTATTTAATATAATGAGCAGTCTCTTAGTGCACTTCAGCAGCTGGAAAATGCCCATATAATATAATCAAAAGGTGCTTTATGGGTCATGTTTGTGGAATCCCTTCTTTTAAATAATCTTTCAGTCATCGTGGGAACTTAAGAGTACACAGCTGTTAAATCTAACATTAAGTCCTTGCAACAAAGTAAGCATAGAATACTATATAAGGTATAATTTAAAGAACCTATTAAAATGAATGTTAGCTTTGCATGATTTTTTTTTGCATGAATTATACACACAGTCCATGACCTGGAGAATTGTGAGATAGTGTAGTTGGTTTTCTTATATGTTGGTTTAGATGTAAAAAGGGCTTTTTTTCTGGGAAAAGAGGTGGCGGAACTCAGTGGGTTGCTCTTGGTGCGGAGGGCAATCTAAACTTCCCCTCTGTCTGGAGATCAGGGGGTGGGGCCACCGGCCATGTGACCATTTTCAAGAGGTTCCGGAACTCCGTTCCACTGCATTCCTGCTGAAAAAAAGCCCTGGATGTAAAGAATTTATTACCTGAAGTACAAAATGTGAAAGACGATTCACAAGCTCCTCCTGTTTCTTCAGCTTGGCTCCCATGAGGTCAGAAAAACCCTGTGGCCATTCCTAGTCTCTGCTTGGCTGCACCCTTTCAACTTGCGTTCCTAGCAGTGCCAAAAAACTAGCTAGTGTCCATTTGCTGCCATTATTAGTTGATGTGATGTTTGGAAAATTTGCGAAGGCTTATGGCTATAGACAATAAACTCTGCATCTGCACTTGGTGCCACTAGCGACCCCGAGAGTCTCCCTCGCTAATAGAGGTGTAAAACTAGCATTCTGTACCTGTGCTGCTGTTTAATGGATCTTCTAGTTGCTGTTCCTGCCTGCTTCACTCCACAAGCTAGCGTGAGAGTGATCTACCACACACACCTCTGGACATTCAAGTGATCATGCTGTAGGGATGGCAAGCTGGTCCATTGCCCCTCTTCATTACCTCATTTCCGATAGCAAGACCAAATAGGCATGTCGTGTTTCTAGAGATCATCCTTAGAGCTATAAGAAAGTTTAATAAGCAAATAAAAATGCGTATGATCTGTTCAAGCTTTCTGGATGAGCAAGGGAACAAAGAAAAGGTTAAAACATGCAATCCTCTTTCCCTACAAAAGGTACTTCCTAAAAGATAGTTTAATTTAGGAGAGGCTAGCTTTTTTTGAAGTAGCAATACTTAAAAGTTCTTCATTGCCTGAGTTCTCATGATTGGTCTTCTCTCCATTGCCCCTTGTTGTGTAGACAAGATGGAGTCCCTAGGTAAAAACCGAGCCCTGCAAGACATGTGTTTCCCTGTATCTAGACTTTAAATAACCGCTGTCTTTCTCCTTACTCCATTAGGAGGATGACCTTATTGCCCCAAAGGACCAGTTTTCTTTTTAACCATTTGGCTCTTAGCAGTTTCTCCCTTTTGGGTGTAACCTTGCAACAGGGTGTGAGATAGTAAGCCATTGTCCTGCTTCGGCCCAACTTATTAGCATAACCAAGAGGTTGAGTGCTTTGTGTTGGAGCTCCATGGCTCCTTCTTTCAATTTAAACTTCCTCCTTTCTGCCAGCTACTAGCCTGTAGCTGGGCTCCAGTACATGGACAGAGAGTACTCACAATAATTGAAATATTGGGGTGAAGGCCTTTCTCCACACAGGTTATCCTCAGAAGAGCTCATGGCTTGCATAATGGGTGTCCCAGGTTCAGTCCAGTAAAGTGACCTTTCTGGAATAATTTGAATTTGAAAATTTGCCAGAAAACTTTCCAGAAAATTATCCTAGAGTATGAACTGATTTAACATTTTTGTTTTGACTTAGTAAACAAATTCAAAAAGTATTTCCAGTTAATTTTATGCTCTGCCAGCAACAAATACTATTTAATGTAATAACAATTTCAACTTCTGCTTTGATTTGACCTGCATAATCAATTAGATGAATTGATAACTTGATTTTTAGTATTGATTATTATATATATTTGTGGGTTTACAAATCAGTCAACCCACAGTAAACCTGATTTACAGACAACTAAGACATGCATGTACTCTCTGTCATAATTCCTAGGAATAATAAGTGGGAAAATGTTAATGACAACTTTGAAGCTGCTAAGTTTGCCTAATATTGTACGGGCAATGGCATCGATGCACTGTTAACTTTATGAAACAGTGACTTCAGGAACAGAACAAAATCTGAAACTGAAAAATAAAGCTGAAAATATTCTGCTCCACAGTTCTTATTCAGTGCTCGGCATCTCCAGTAGATGGAACTTGGATAGCAGGTGTTAGGAAATGCTTTTTTCTGCTTAAGACTCTAGACAGCTGTTGTCAGTTATAGTAGATAAGATTGAGGTAGAGGAACCAATGGTCTGGTTTAATATGAGTCATCCTTATGTTATTATCTAACAAAACATGGGTTTTTAAAAAGTATTCTTGTATAGATGTAATGTGCTTTAGTTTTTCATTGTTATTTACATTCATTCCTTACATTTGACAATTTTTAAAATAATTATATGTTTAGCCCATGTTCAGCTTTCAAGATAAGATTATTATTCTCCCTGTGATGTGCATGTGTTGTATGGACAAACAAAATTTATCTAAGGGCTGTTTTTCAGTAAGGAGAAACAGTGTGGGATGGGGGTAGAGCTCTTCAACTTTCTCCTCCCCTGCCAATTTCCTGTTGAGGAAAGGCTGTCCGCAAGCCACTGTTATTGTCTCTGAAAACATACAGGTACTTCTGTCTTTTCCCCAGTTTGGAATGGCTTTTTTCCCCAGCAAGCAATCAGCAGGGAAGAAAAGAGTGTTAAAGAGCACTTCTCCCTCCCCACCCCCCTACTAGCCTGCCTTTCTCCCTGTTGAAAAGGCAGCTCCTATGGGAAATAAAAAGTATTTTTAAATAATCATAAAACTAAATGTAATATGTTTTTCTTCTCTGAGTTGTGTCGCAGTCCAGCTTTTGCTAGACCATGCAAGGTTGAAGGTCAGGGTTGCTAACCTCCATGTGTTACTTGGTGGTCTCTCGGAATTACAACTGATCTCCATACGACAGAGGTCAGTTCCCCTGGAGAAAATGGCTGTTTTAGAGGGTGGCATTATATGCCTCTCCAGGATTCACCCTCAGTCTTCTGGAATTTCCCACCTTGGAGTTGGCCCCCTAGTGAAAGTTATGGGTATTCTTTGTCATCCATTAGTGCTATTTAGAAAGTTCTTGAGGCAGATGATTTTTCATGGAGTTGTTTCCTTAAGTTCGCATTGTTTACTTTTTCATCAATGTCAGCCTGCGGCCTGGGTATAGCTGCGCATGGTGCCAGTGTGCCTGAACTGCAGCTCTTAGCCACGGACAGGGACTGCACAGGTTCCCGCTCTGTGGAAGGAGGGGAGATATACCTCACCCATGCTCCCTCTCTACCACTTGCAGGCCTGCTCAACCTGTCAGAGTCCCTGTGGCCTTCTCCTACTTCCAGCCTTCCGCAGCTTCCATCTTACTTGTCTCCTCTTGGCTGGCTCTTCCTTCTCTCCTTTATCTCTCTAGTTCTTCCTCCTTCCATCCTTTCTCTCACTCTGTTCACCTCCTCCTCGCTCCTACACAACCCACCTCCTACTCGTAACTCACCACCCCACCTTGTGGGTGACCTTCCCTTATATCCCTTCACCCATTCCCTGCTCCACCTGCCAGCCATGCCCCCAGACCTCTAGCAATGGCCATGGCTGCCCTAGGCAGCCACACCTGTGGTTGCTTTGCTGCCTACTCTGGGCAGCCACACCTGCGCCTTCTTTGCTGGCTGCCGGGCGTTCTCTGCTGATTGCCTCAGGCAGACCCACCTGTGGTTGCTTTGCTCCCAGCCTCACCTGGTCCTTGCTCATCCCTCCTAGCCTGCCTGTAGTTTGGGGCACGGTCCTGTGCTGCTTTTGCTGCCTTTCCTCCACTGCTGGTAAGGTTGCCAGCTGGCTTGCTGCTGGCTGGCTGTCCCTGCTTCTTGTGCCCTCTCCCTCTGGTCGGGTCCCTTTCTGGTTGTCCTCCCCCTCCCTGCCTGGGCTCCTAGCCTCCCACCGGAGGGTGGGGCTAGCTGGCTTCCACCTGTCCCGTCTGATCCTCTGAGGCTTGGGTGCTTCTTTCTGTCTCTCTGTTGCTGGTGGGAACTGGACCTGGGTGCCCGTTGTGGAGGCTGGGTAGCTGTCTCCCGGCTGTCTCCCATCCCCTCCTCCCGGTAAGTTCGGGGGCTGAGCCTCAAACCCCGGAGAACCAGTTTGAGGGAATAAAGAGCATAGCAAAAGGAGGATTTGGGAGCATTTTGTTTTTAGACTCAAGAAGCCTTCTTGTCCATTAGAACACAAGTTTGAATTTCTGTGGAATAACTTCAGGGTAATGTTCTGTCAAGTTACAACTACGGGTGTGCAGGAGGGGGTTGATTTGGGGAAATTTTTTGGAATTAAGGTACTTTACTCACTTCGGTATGCTCCGTAAATATTCAGAGCATACTGAAGTGGGGGGCAACTCCCCTACCCTTACCCCCACCCCCGGGGCAACCCTTCCACCCCCCACCCCCTGGGGAACCCCTCCACCCCCATCCACTTACTTTACCTAGTGGGAGAGTCAGCTGTACTGTGGGCCGCTGCTGCCGCATGGCAGCAGCACGAGGCTGCGATGGCCTGGAGGCTCCAGGCCGTCACAGCAGCCTCGTGCTGCCGCCACTGCCTGAGCCTGCAGGGCATTGGGGAAGGCCGGAGCCGCCTCCTCCGGCCCTTCCTACCCCTCAAATGGCCGTGGCGCGCCGGCACTGCTGCAGCCATTTGAGGAGCAGGAGGGGCTTTCTCCACCACCTCTGGCCCTTCCTGCCCCTCAAATGGCTGCTACGGCATTGGTGCGCCGCAGCCATTTGAAGGGCAGGAAGGGCCGGAGGAGGCAGCTCCAGCGTTCCCCAATGCCTCGCAGGCTCAGGCGGCAGTGGCTTCTGCCAACAAGGTAGGTGGGGGTGGGTGCGTGGGGGTGGAATGATGTTTAAAGGGCTCCGCCGCTGCTTGCAAGCAGCGGTGGGGCCCTTTAAACTCAGCCCCGAAGCTTTCCGAAAGCTTTGGAAAGCTTTGATTCGGGATTTCTTTCTGGATCGGCTCCGCTTCGGGTATTTTTACCCAAAGTGAATACCGAAGTGCACAGCCCTAGTTACAACAACCAACTCATGGCGACTCCTTCCACAGGGTATTCCAGGCAAGAGATGAGCAGAGGTGATTTGTCATTGATTTCTTCTGCATTGCAACCACAGTATTCTTTGGTGGTCTCCCATCCAATTACTGACTGTGACTAACTCTGCTTAGCTCCAAAACTGACGAGCCTGAGCTAAGCTGGGCTATTTGGGCTGCTATCTAACCAGCAAATAAATATGGAAATTGTGTGCCTTCCTCAATCCAACGAAAAGAAGAAAATCCAAAGGGACAGGTATTTCTTGAAACAATAACTATAGAACTCTTGTTATTGCCAAACAATGAGATTGGAGGTTTTTTAATTGAACTCATTTCTAGTTGAAAATTCCGTTTCATATATTTGAAACATGAATATATGGTTTTGAGTATTGTTATTGATTTATTTTAAGTCATTCTGAGATTCCTTGCACAGTATCTGTTCTTGAGTTTGTCAGTACATTTAAGAAGGGTTTTAACACAAGCTCTGTGAAAGCTGAAAATCAGTGCATCATCCAGTAACTTTGAGAAAGTTACTTTGAGAAAGTTACTTTGAGAAAGGTATTTGAGAAAAAGAATTATCTTTTTCACGTGTTTGTTCTTAATCAACAGCAGTTTTGCTTGAAGCTTTATGCAGTTTGGTAAACAAAGGATGCTTGTGTTCCATGGATCCTAGTTGAAAATTAACCATTCTAAAATCAGATGGGCATCTTTGGCCCTCCGTGTTGTTCTTGCCCTGACCTGGATAGCCCAAGTAAGCCTGATCTTGTCAGATCTCAGAAGCTAAGCAGGGTTGGCTTTGGTTAGTGAGTGGATGGGATACCTCCAACAAAGACCAGGGTTGCAGAGGTAGGCAATGGCAAACCATGTCTTGTTAGTCTCTTGCCATGAAAACCCCACCAGGGGTTGCTGTAAGTCAGCTATGACCTGAAGGCAATCTTCACCTTCAAAACATGTAGCTATAAATCTATTTACATATCTTGAGGCTTCTTTAATTTATACCAGCTGATATGCAGACGTATGCCAGATAATTTTTTACTTCTGAACTATCAGAGACAGGTTGAGATGCCTTTGGTAAGAAGATCGAACAATTCTATGTATCTTTTTTATGCACAAATATTATTGTGTCTTCAAAACTAAGTAGGAGTGTGCTTCTGCTTGCAACATAATATGAAAGGTTAGCTTGCACATCTCACCGCAGTGGCAATACACCACTCCTTACTTTAAGTGTTACATGGGAGACATGCATATACTGGCATTTAAACTTTCATCTTCTTCAGATGCAGTAAATAATGGTTGGAGCCAGGGCTTTTTTTCTGGGAAAAGAGGTGGCGGAACTTGGTGGGTTGCCCTTGGAGAAAATGGTCACATGGCTGGTGGCCCCGCCCCCTGATCTCCAGACAGAGGGGAGTTTAGGGCAATCTCAACTCCCCTCTGTCTGGAGATCAGGGGGCAGGGCCACCAGCCATGTGACCATTTTCAAGAGGTTCCGGAACTTCGTTTCTCCACGTTCCCCCTGAAAAAAAGCCCTGGTTGATGCCATGGTTAGGATCCTTAGGATGCTTCTACGTGTGTGTGTGGGAGGGGGTGAGACTTGCTTCTGAAGCCCTAATAAGAATATGTTTCCAAAATCAGCAAGACACTAGGGAAAGAAGCCTGTTCACTTATTCAGACAAAAGTGTTACTAGATCAATCTGCTTATTTTCCAAATTGAACAATGTAGGGAGCATTGTTCCAAAATAACGTGCAAATCTTCTTTCACTGTACTTTTGATAATCTGGTTATTTTCAGGAGTCCACGAATGCAGTCACTTGTGGTGACTGGAAATTTAATTCTAATAATATAGTAAACTGTGCTGCGTATGGTAAAATAAGTGAAGTCGTGTTTTGCCTGTGTTGACAACATGTATATGTTTATCTTCCTCGCGACAAAACTGGTTTTCTGAAAAATTTTACAGCTGGAGTATCAGGAAGAAACACTATTTTATCAGCATACTTGCAAATTATGTACTTGTAGAATTTAGGATCCATGTAACATGAGGCTTGTTGTCAGGGAGAGTACCTCTTCCATATTTGGTAATGAACACAAAGAGGATTTCAACCTTGAGTCATAGTGCAACTTGGTTCACTCATAGTCAGCATGGTATTATCATCAATAGGAACTTAGGAATTTGTGGTTGAGTTCCTAACTCATAAACATAGTGATTCTTTGTGCTATTGCATCTCTGTTTAAAATCAACCTGCAATTGGCAAGACTGTTTTATGAAGTATGAAATAAAAGTTCTTTATGAAACCTTACTTTAATACCATGAATGTTAAATTTGAGGTTACTGGCTCTGTTGGTGATGCTCGGCCAAAGATAAAGACATCTTAACGCTTCTCCCATAGCTTGTTATTTATGTAGTTAATGAGTTTCTCTTGTCATTGTGTTGGTATGAGAGGCTGGTCAGTAAGTTCCTCTTGTTTAATTACTTTGTCTTCTATGTATGTGAATACTGTTGTGGGCATTTGTGGTCTTGGTTTGCCTAGCATAAGTGAGTTATTTTGCTTAGTATTGCCTTATCAGATGACCTCTTAGGGCTTTGTGCATTTATTTTGGCAGTTTTTTACAGCTTTCTTGAATCAGTTCTAGATAAAGAGTGGGATCCAGTCAGCATTTCTGGTTAGGGTGCAGCTTTTGGCCGCCCCAAAAGGCTATTCTAGGAATCCTGTGAGTTGAACAAACAAGAGTCACATGGGACAGGGGTTGTAATAAGGAGGAGAATTGGGTTCAGTTGAGCAAAACAGCTGCTGGGTCCAACCCAATGATTTATCTGGTTAACTGTGGTAAATTGTTAAAACACTTTGAAAAATAAAATGTATATTATGAATATACTATTGAAGATTATGTATAGCAATGTAAGTAATGTTTCACAGCTTTGCCAGTAGCAGCTATACAGGGCAGTCTAGGGATGTGAAATCAGTGTAGGATGTTGTGGAGGTGGGGGGGGGGTCTGATGCTGCTTTTTCCTGTGTGCAACCAGAAGAGACCTTCAATGTAACTTGCTGTTACTTACATACCTTTCCCAACATTATTTAAATTTGAACAGGCAATTATTTTAGTTGTGTAGAAATTTCTTTTGACAGCCAGAGTATACACCATTTTTTAATTATAACAAGTAAATAGTGCTGAAGAGGAAAAGGACAACAGAGATGCTTCATGAATATGAAACTTTAAATTTTCTATAGGCTTGGATCCTTTGCCTTTGTTCCACACATGTGCTTCTGTTTGTCTACTTTGGTGCGGTCCTTCATGTAAAAAGCACGGGCACTAGGCACTCCGCTCGTTCAAGGTCAGTGTCTTTTGAGGAGCATGACATGCAGAATGAAGGCATGGGCTCTAAGTAATTGTATTTAATCAGCCTCACCTCTGAACATGTGCCCAGTTGATGGTGTTGGAGCTAGATGTAAGATTTATAGAACAGATGAAAAGCAGAACATTCAGTTCCTTGACTGGTGATTACTGGACCTATGTCAATGGGCAGGATAACGCTTAACTGCTCAGTCTTTTCCTGACCACGATAGAAGAAGTAGGCAGTTAATCATGAAGAAGTTTTTTGCCCAACAAGTAGAAACAAGTGGCCTTAGATACTGGGTACTGGTGGTGACTGATTTTTGTTGTTTATTTCATTTATAGCTGTAATACAATCCCATGCAGATTTATACTGGTCTCAGTGAAATCAATGTGCTTCAGACTGGAATAATTCTATTTAGGATTACCTCACAACACGTGATATAACTAAATTAAATTATGGAAACGCAATTTCATGTGCGCACAAAAGGGTTTGCACGCAAATTTAATAAAACACTTTTAAAAATTGCAAGGTTGGGTTTAGGAGAAACCAGGGAGATGGGGCCTCTGTCAGTAAGGTCAATATAAGAAGGAACAGCCCTATTTGAATGACCGTTAGGAGCAGAAAGAAGCATTTCCTAGGACTTGCTGGGCTTTGGGCCATATAGAAAGGCTAACCACAGCTGAGAATAACATTAAAATATTACCATATGGTTTATTGAATTTTTCCACCTTGTGTGGAGTTTATTTTTTGCATAAGAAGCTAGTGTCCTATGCAGAAATAATATAGGGAAAGTATACTATTGCCTTAACCTATTTTCAAGTATTGAAAGTCCTTTATTTAAGTTATCAGGTACAAAATTGCACGTGTGGCCTCGTGGCTTCTTATCTGAGGGCTGGTAAGATCCCAGGGAAGGGCTCTGGGTCCGTCAGCTCCTGATCCAGCAGTGAACAGACGGAGAATCCCAGGCAAGGATCCTTTAAATGAAATTAAAGCATTGTTAAAACGTGTTTGCATCCTAAGCTAATTTTATTCACACTTCTCATTTGCACAAGACTGGCCAAACCTGTTAGTTGTATGCAATGACTGCCAGAGCAGGAGGCCTCTGTTGATGATGGAAAGTAGAACTCTGCCAGCCTGTCTCTGACTTCATCTTTGTAGGCTTCAGGGGTCATTTCGTAGAGAAAGAGCTGGAGGAACTCATTAGCATAACCCATTAGCATATACCACGCCTCTTGCCATCACCGGAAGTGGTTCATTAGCATAGCTGATTTGCATGTGCCACACCCCCTGGCATCATCTATCCTGGCTGTTTTGGACCCAATCCTGGCCATTCAGGGCCAAAATTGGGCCCAAAATGGCAAAAAGGGGCTGAAAATGGCCGAAAAGGGGCCCAAAATGGTCAGGATCGGGCCACTGCTGAGTGGGAGAGTGAACCACCACACGTCAGAGGCCTGATCCGGGCCGTTTTGGCCCCAATCCAGGCTGAAACGAGCCCAAAATGGCCGAGAGTCAGGTGGGCAGGCCACCTGGCATGTGACCTCTTTGGGGAACTGCTGGAACTGTGTTCCAGCATGTTCCCCTTCGAAATGAGCCCTGGTAGGCTTGATGACATCATGGTCCCTCTGGCCTGTGTTTTCTCTTTCTTCGCCTCTTTCATTCTTCCCTCTTTGTCTTTACAATGCAGGTGTGCCCAGTTCTTTATCAGTCCTTGTTGACATCTTTGCCTTTTTGCCAGGCTCCTTGGTGCCAACTATCTCTATAGTTCTTATTATCTTGCTGCTGTTTCAGGGTTTTTCCCCCTTGTCTCTTAATAGCAACTGGGGTGGGGGGCACGAATGTAAGGAGGGGTTTGGCTTACATGAGGAGAGGTTCCGGCATGTATATTCCTTATCTGACAAAGTGTACTTATGAAATATGTCTAACAAGAAAAGTCTTGATATATTCACAATGTGCAGTTCTCTCCTGATGTTGGCTGATAAATTTCCCTTGTGATTTTTTAACTCCTTGGCATTTCATAGGATGGCTGATTAATCCAAGGGCATAAAGTTTGGGACTTGGAATAATGTCTGTTTTAGTTGGAGGTTCAAATCCCACTCCTGATTTAAGAAAGACATTGTATGAGAATCATCTGTAGTGGCTATGTTTGTTTTGTAGGTGATGGTTGTGGACATACAGTGTTTGGTCCTGAAAGTGGAACTTTTACATCAATTAATTACCCATACACCTATCCCAATAATACAGTATGTGAATGGGAGATTCGAGTAAAGCCTGAGCAGAGAGTTCAGCTCAAATTTGGACATTTCGATATTGATGATTCAGATTCTTGCCACTCTAGTTATGTGAGAGTTTATAATGGAATTGGACCTACAAGGACGGAGATAGGTAAGATCTTTTTTCCTCTTACAGCATTAACATATCTCAGTGCGTAATATTGCTTTTCAGTAAACATTGCTGAATTATTTGCATGGTCATTTTCCTCTTTGAAGGAGAAATTAAATGTGGTTATAATCCATACTATACATTATTTGGCTCTGTATTCTGAATACATTTGGGCCATTTCATACATTATGCAGAGGTGTACATTCAGGAAGGAGCTGCAGCCCTAACATATAAATTCAACAGTGACCAATAGAAGAGATATGGGGAATTGCAACTTTCTCAATGGTAATATATTCAATTACCAGGAAAAAGGTAAAGCTATAGTATGAATTTCAAATCAGGGTTAGATGGAATCTTTGTGCAGTCCATTTCCCATCTTCTTTTTATTCACAGCTAGTAGTGTTTTGTTCTCTGCCAAAATGTTAACTGCAGCAATACCTGAGTGGTGTTGAAATTGCCTGGGTTATTAAAGAGCGTTGAAGGAGGTGAAGGTATCTTGGGAAAGGAGTAGATATGCATGAAATAAAAAAAAGATTTTCTGCCAGAACAACGCTTTCTTGTAGTAGTAAGCATTCTTTTGGTTTTAAAGTTGCCAATATGACAATAAGTCTGGTCCATGAATATACGAAGTGAAGCAATATTCTGTGGGTTTTATTACTTTTGTATATCAGATTGTGATATGTTTAGTGTGCTAGAAACTTCTAAAATTGCATGTTGAGCAACAGAAGAGACTGAAAATGTTTCTGATACCACAGAGCTGATTTTTCTGGTTTTCTTGGTTTTTCTTTTTTCTAAAACCATGACCTAAATATTTCTTCTGGCAATAGTACACTCTTAGATAACTTGAGGTTTAAAAATATTGTTTTAAAGACTGTTGTAGGATAAAGTCTTTTATCCATCATTATTTCTCTTATCAATCTCAACCTAGATGTTATATGAAAATGTGGATTAACTATGAGCCAAGCTTTTGCTGTTAAGTACACAAAATCTCTGGTCCTTAAATGGCAAGGAGCTTCACGTCCTGATTATTCACTTTTACAAGTTTAGTTCACTGGACCAAGTAAATTGTCTACGTGACTTTTAACTCTCAGCTGTTCCCAGCTGGTGTGAGTGTGTAAGATATTAAGCAGCGTATGCCTTGCTCTGCTGAGAGTGCTGTATGGAAACATGAATGGCAAGGTTGAAATTGGCAGCCATTCTTTTTTGAATAAGCGCACTAGAAATACAGTTAGGAGAAGCAGCTGGGTTGCAAATACTGGGTGGATGGATAGCTTAAATGGAAATGTAAAAAAATGTACATATAGTCCATATATTTATTCAGGAATTTGAGAAGGCTCTCTGGATTGTTTTAAGATCCATTGTATTGAGCCTGGAAGTGTAGGGTTTTTTAAAAAAGAAATGTCATCGTAATAGTTTTTTAAGATGCCAGCCACTTCCCTTGCACAGGCCAAATAATTATTGTGTTGAATTGAGGCTTGCAGTCTCAAGGCTTATTGCTCCTGTCTTTTTGCCTAGTGTGGAAGTCATTCCCTATGTTGATGGCAAGATTATTCAAATGCTCCAGTTTGCTTTGATCTCCTCTCAGGTGGAGGAGCCCTATTTTAATTCTCTTAAAGCTGAGATATTGAGTGATTCCACACACATTGGATAATGCACTTCCAATCCTCTTTAGTCTTTATAGATCATTTGGAATGGATTTTTTTGTGTGCGGAACAAAAAATCCACCTCAGATGATTGATAAAGTGCATTGAAAGTGCATTATCCAAGGTGTGTGGAATCAGCCATTGTTTGTCAAAAAGAGCTTGAGGATTTTTAAAAAAAAGAGCTTGAGGAGTGATTTGTTTGAAGCATGATAGCATTTTGTAGAGTTCAGGAAGGTAGCTAGAATTGCTTTGCATCATGTTTTCACTGTTACTGAATAATTGCCTCCCAAAATTCTTGTGGGGGAGGGGGGCAAATTGGTAAGATGTGTTTTATTATCTTACTATTTTGGAAGCATTCAAAGATTTAAGAAATGCATTCTTTCCTAGAAATCTTAAGTGTGTGATTTCTTACTGTCTGGAAATAATGACAATTATAACAATGAGATTGACAAGTTACTTGAGTTGTGAATGGTCCTCTGAAGGGGCAAATACATTTTAACTCTGTAAAGAATTATGTCTTTTATTTCCAGGAAAATACTGTGGTTTAGGCTTACAAATGGACAGTTTAATTGAATCGAAGAGTAATGAAGTTACAGTACAGTTCATGAGTGGCATACACTTTTATGGGCATGGATTTCTTGCATCCTATTCAACCACTGAAAAATCAGGTATTTATCAAATTCTTATCTAGTAGTATGTAAGTTCACCCCACATATTTTGAATTCCTGCCCTGCACACTATAGGTTTGTTTCACTGTCACCCAGCTACAAATGAATTGTTCACAATAAATTAAGCAAAAGGTATGTCAAAGGCACATGTAAACGTACATGGTAGAATTCATAACAGTCTGTTTAGACCACAGTGAAAAGATATATGTGGTTGGAATAAACTAATCCAAGGTGGCTTCAAAAGTACCACTATGCTGCGGAGGAGCACATCTTGTTCTAGGGTTCCCAGGGGTTCCCAGCTTCTGATTAGAGAGAAGGCTATTGCTTTAAGAGTTGTCTCTGCGGATCATACAGTAAATTAGATTTATTCCTCAAGTTTGTGATTCTTAGCTATAATGACTATCCTCTGTCTAATTGGTTACTTTGACTGAGGCTACAGTCTTGTGCACCATTTACTTGGAAATAAGTCCCATTGTATGTATTCAGCAGGATTTATGTCCAACTAAACAGTCTGTGAGACCACTGTGCTTCTTATGACGGCTGCTGTGTTGCAACTCTTTTTTACAGTGGCTTTTTAATGTTGGTCAGTTTAGGTACTGATAGGCATGGGCAACAGTTAAAATTTTAATTGCACTGCTAAGCATATCTTCGTTTCTCTCTGCTAATAAGTACATTATGTTACTGACACTCACCTTGTATTTTGCTTTGAGTTTTAAAAGTGAATGATTTTTAAATTGGGTAGTTATTTATAGGTCTCTCCTTTTTTACATAATATATTGGAGGTTTATTTTTGGTACACTGTTAAACCAAAGCTATTTCGGTGTTCTACTGAAATTACTAAACTGAGCTGCTGAAGTATTGATTCAGTTCTTTAATTTTATGGTTTTCTTATTTTTCCAAACCAGACTTTAATTTTCTTTTTTAAATAATCTTTCTACTGATATGCTTTTTTTCTCTAGATTTAATAACCTGTTTAGACACTGCAAGTCATTTTTCTGATCCAGAATTTAGGTAAGATATCTTCTTTCCACCTCACATTTCCAGGGTTATTTAGAGTCACGTCACAGATGTGAATCAATGCATTTTTCTCTCTCCTTCACTGGTACAACATCATGTAAAGGAAAAATCATTTGAATTGTATCTTCATGTATTTAGCTTCCATCGTTGCGTGTGTATTTTCCAAATACTAGTGTTTATTTTCGGCACTATCCTTTGAAAAGCAAAGTTTATTATAGCTAAAATCAGGGTTTGTGTTTTTGGTTAATTATGCTATCAAAAAAGAAAGGTAATCCTCCATAATTTACATAAAAAACCCTTTGCATATTAAATTACTAAACTGTGGAGTAGAGATGGGCACGATCTGCATTACGAACGAAAAAAACCCATGATAATGGCGATTGCGCGATCATGACCCGGCGGATCGTGATCGGCCATGGCCAACAATCCAGCGGTCGGGAGAGGCCTGGATTGGGGTGTTCGTCCGCAGTTCGGGGATCCAGACACTCAGGCGCCAGCAATCTATTCCCCTGACAACGGAGCCAGGGGAATGCCTGAGCTCTGTTTGCCCTCTTTCTGTCGCCCTGGAAACCCCAATGGAAGCCCAACTTTCCTTGATCAGCAGGGCTTCCTTCCAACCACGGAGCAGCAAAGCAGTCACAAGCTGGGAGAAGACACCCAGGGGAGGGAGGGGGAAGGGGGTGTTCTGTAGCCATGGGCACTCCAATCTCATCCCTGCAAACCCTGATAGGCAGCTCTGACAGCCAAACACAGACCTCCTGTGTTGCTGAATGGGACCCATGCTTATAAATAGCAGTGGTCTCCCAGGCTGGGTTTCACTTTCTGCTAGCAGTGGAGTGGGACAGAGCTCTTGCTTGCCACTTGCTAGCCTTTGGGGAGAGAGACTGAGAGTACAATTGAGCCTGGCATCAGCCACCGTTCCTGTATCACTGGGAACAGCGGGGCGCCCCTCCACTGTGGCCTCCATGATCCACGATCTGGTTCAGGAACGGGAGATGATTGTTGCGGATCGCTTATTCGGGATTGTGGTCTGCACCGAACCATGATCTTCTGGATTGGTAAATTTTTTTGGTTCGTGCCCATGTCTACAGTGGAGTAGTAATCTTAAAATCTGTTAGACTGAGACCTGCATTGCATAATACTTGGTAAGCATTAATTTCAATAGAACTTGTCACACAAATTTTTGCTTTGCTTTTGATCATTTATTTTCTCTTCATGGATATGAATTCATTCCTAATTTAGTTAGGGTCCATCTCCTGGGATTGGTAGGGAGAGCAAAGTAATTTTTTTCGTAAGAAAAGGAACGTCTCCTGAAGCTCCAGCCATCTCTTTGCCTAAGCACAAAGAGGCAGGGTTTAGCAGAAACTCTTCCAAGCTCTGTTTTTAAAAAGAGAGGAGAATAAAGCTCAAAGAACAGAGATGAGAGGACAGGTTTGTCCTCCCCCAGTACTGGAGCTGCTTAGCAACTGTCTTCTTCCCTTCATTCAGGTTGAAGAAATGAGCTTGGGAGTATTGCAGCTGAGGTGAACTTTTCCCTCAGCGTTCTTCTACCATGAAAAGTCACACTACTCTTTGTAACACCCCCCCCCCACACACACAGTGTCATAATGTTTTGAGGAAACTGAGTGGCACTGCCTTAGCGAGTGGAGGAAAGGCAGAATTGACCACCCCACATAGTCCTGGCATCTTGCCCTTTATCAAGAGCTGCCTCAGATTATATGCTTCTCCCTTCCATATCTTCACCTCAGGACCAGTCAGATGTGGCAAGTGTAAATGGCTGCTATGTCACTTACACACGTGTGTGCATGTGCGCACTCATGCATACACTCCTTGCACATATGCCTGAGCTCTTATTTGTCTTTGTTTATGTGACCTGGGTTCTGACATGCTGATCAGACCCAGCCTCACTTGGTCTTTAGATTTATTGCTTGGAATTGCTCTGAAAAGCCTGCTTGGCTCCCCCCACTTTCCCCTGCCAAGCACCTTTCCTTGGATCCCCATGTTAGTAGTCAGATCTCTCCTCCTGCTGAAGGGCAGTTTATGGAGATGAAATTATAAATACCCTTCCTCATACAGCATTAGTGTAAGGCACTACTAGGCCTGAAATAAAATGGATGCCAGCAGGGCAAGAGCCTGCAAAAAATATTTTAAAAGGAGAGTTAGAGCAGCTGGCTGACTAAACACCCCCTCCACATCCCATAGAGATGCGTAACTTATAACAATGAGGCTCTCAGGAAGCTCGTGACTCATCTCACCTATAGTCCACCTCAGGTAGACCCATTAAGCCTCTCCCAACTCCATTATCCACCTCTGGAGACAGCCATCAAATCATTGGTTTGGGGGGCAAAGATGTCAGCTTGCCCTAGGGAGCATTTTGCCTTATATCGGGACTTCTTAGCTACCCATGAGTGTGTGTGTTTTCTGGATCCATCCACACGCCCCCAAATCTGTTTGAGCCTCTTCTCCTCCATGAAATGCTGGTCGTTTTGCTGCTGCCTTCCATGGACCTCTGTCTTCAAAACTGGTAACTATTGCCTTCCCGAAAACTGCTTTCTCCCTTTTTCCTCTCTTAGTTAGCCTTGTGTATGAGCTGCGTGTGATTTCCTGTATGTTTTCCTTTTATTTCTCTTTTAATAATAATAAAACCTGTCTTGTTGAACATCTGCCTGGCTTATTTGAGAGTTCTCTAAGGGAATAATCCCGGTAAACATAGAGCAGAACCACAAGTGACAAAAGGCACAGATTGGACACTTGTCTGCTTCCCTCAAGTTTTGATGGGAAATGTAGGCAGCTTGGTGGAATGTTGGACAAGTGACAGTTGAAAAGTCCATTGGACAGCAGTCAGAGAGCCAAGCTGCAAGACTAGGATGCCTACATTTCCCATCAAGACTTGAGGGAAGCTGACAAGTGTCCAATCTGTGCCTTTTGTCACTTGTGGTTCTGCTCATTGATGGAAAATCCAGATCACCCCCTCTCACTTGTCTCCTTTAAAGCTAATTCCCCCAACTAATTAAGAGAGAACTTGTTTGTGTAATAAACAAGCTCCAAACTGGTGAGCATGTCTGAAAACCAATAGAACTGAGCCACTTCTGAAAACACCCCAGTGCACAAAAGAATAGGTAGTATTACCCCTCCCCTTCTCTGTCTCTTGTCTCTTTTATGATTTCTTCTTGCTCTTCTTTCTCTTAGGTTTCTCTGAGGTTCACATTGTTCTGTGGGGATAACTACTGGCTGGGTGCCACAATCAGTTGCTTGTGTTGACAGGCAGCTTGGTATTTTATGCAAAAATGTGCTGAAATGTTGCTCTGACAGCTTGTCTGTATCCCTGATTCTCAATAAACAATATCTGAGTATTTTCGCTTACTACAGCCTTTCTAAGTCTATTTTGGAGCTCCCTCCTCATTTTGCATTTCCACCTCCAAACCCATGGGTGTGCATTATTCATTCCTCTCTGTTAGAGCACAGGCCTGAGTCCTGTTCACACCAACAAGAACTTTACATGTGTTGCCCTGAGCACATTTGCTAACAGCTTGGACTTGTGTTACATTTGAAACACCCTGGTTTTAGTTTTATCCAACGTTCAGGGGACCTGAGGAAAAGTATCTCTGTTTAGTCATCCAGTCTTCAAGAAGTTTGCCAGGGCTTATTCCTTGGGAGTAGCTGGTTTGCTGATCAAGAGATTGCCTTCCTGGAGTCTCAATGTTGTTCTTTAGGCCCCAGTGCATCTTCTTTGGAACCCTTCGAAGATTATGGTCGTTAAAGGTTTTCGTTCTCAAACCCCTCTTTCAGGTAGGAGTTTCTGGTAGGAGTGACCTCTTTTAAGAAGTGTTTCTGAGTTTGTTGCCCATTCACTTGATAATGAGCTTTACATTATTGGAAATGACAGAGTGATCTTGTGACAAGCCATGACATTTATTCCAAATACCAAGATATTTTCACAAGATTGAAGAATTTACACTGCCCTATTTCTGTCCATTGCCTACCACTCTGAAAGAGTATTAGTGGTATTCCCTTTATGATGTCAGTAGGATGCTCAAGATTTACATAGATAAGACCAGGCCTGTGAGAAAATATAGCTCCTTCCTTGTTTCCTTCAGTCCATCATCCTTGATATCATGTTACTCTCTGTCCAGATGGCTAAGCGAGTTTATAGTCCTTGCCTCCTTTTCCAGTTTGACAATTCTTGAGGATATTGTAGCCCATTGAGAAAGTGAAAGGGTGGTAGAGCGGCAACTTCAGCAGCATTCTGGAATAGGGCCTCCTTAGAAGAAGGGGGCCATGTGGGCCTCACACACCATACTTTTACTTATTACAAGATGAATACTTTCACCGCTACAGAAGTGGCTTCTGGATGGGGTGGTGCTTGAGAGATCCTTCTTGAGTAGTCACCAGAAGTCAGAGGATTTAGGCATCTGAAATGATCTCTTTTTTCCTCCCACCATAGGATATACTGCAACAATGAATTCCTATATGTGAGGAGAGAGAACACAGTTTTTACCTGGCAAATGTCTGTTCTTGTGAAAAATTCATTTGACCTACCTGGTATTTGTTTGAACTCTGAGGGTGGCATGTTTTTTTCTGCATCATTTCAGCTTGCAAGTGGCTGTGTGGCTCTGTGTGTGTGTGTGTGTGTGTGTGTGTGTGTGAGAGAGAGAGAGAGAGAGAGGCTTTATCATTAAACACATTCTAGTTGACATTTACTCAGCTGTTCAGGTTTTTGTTTATACAATTAGAGCTTAAGTTTTCTTTCTGAGCTTTTTAAATGTATGGGAGTTTGAGAGAAGGTCCTCCCCCTTTCCCGGCAAAATTGTTTTGCCTAGCCTTTTGGTTTCAAGAGGAACTAACCCAAACAAGAATGAACTTGGCCATCAGAAGAACACAAGTTCACAGATAACTACTTTCTTTTTGGGGTGTTAGGTTATATATTAATTTGTAAAATGCAATACATTCTAGGATGTCTGATGATAACCCATGTGAATTAATGATACTATAGGACCATAGGCATTGGTTGTCTTATATCTTTGTTCTTGTATCTTAGGAGTATGACCCATTTAGAGTTCTATTTTTGTAATCTATTCATTCCATTTTTTAACAAGGCTAACATTTTACATAGATAAAATTTTATGTGTTACATGTTCCTTTCTCAATACCTCCTGATTTGCTTATATTTCTTGCTTTACAAAACTTGTTTAGTAAACTGTTCTGGTAAAATTTTGCAGCTGTTCAGATTCTACACACATTGTGTAAACCTGAACTTAATGACTTTGTAAATTCCATTGAAGTAATTTGATTTTATTGATAGTGTCAAGATATCAACATGAATATTCCTATATAGTATTAAATCTTTAAATAACAACAGAATGGTGAAGGTGTGATCTTGGTGTAGTATAAAAGGTTTATAAACTTTTTAAAATTAAGGTGGATTACTGCAACCTAATTAATATGCACACATCATTGTGCTTTTACAGTGTGTATTAACTTCTTCCTATGCAAGTCTTTTAGACAAATTGTATTTCTGACTGTTTCTTATTTTAGCTTGCTGATAAGTTAGTTTGGGAAGAGGATTTGTGTAATTTTTGTCAGTAGGTTTTACTATCCCCTTCCCTTTTCTTACAGTAAATATTGCCCAGCTGGATGTGTGCTTCCTTTTGCTGAAATTTCTGGGACTGTTCCTCATGGCTATCGAGATGTAAGTAAACTTTCGATGTTCAGTATAGTCATGTGAACCTTACTGAATTAGATATTCCACTCAAGATTGCAGATTATGGTGCTTCGATATCTGTAACTGTCTTTGACAGTTACAGTAATAAATAAATACAGTTTTGTAGTGGCAAGGTCTCTGGACCCGTTTCAAATAGTATTTTATTTGAAATGCTGGCCTCTGTTGAGGCTCGCCAGTAGAGGGTGTGTGAACCAGCCTAGCCCATGCCTGCCATGGAGGCAGTCGTGCAGGGAGCCATGCTCAACACAGCTGTCTTGGGGGGGGGGGAGCTTCTAGCAGCCCATGTCAGGGTTCCGTTCAGACTCACCCAGCCACTCCCCCCATGGGCAGAGGAGGGAATGCGGCTGTGGGTTGTGGTGAATGGGTGTTTGCTGTCGTAATTCCCCCGCGATGGCAGGTGCATGATCCCTGGACTGTCTCTCTCACAGGATCAGAAGTTTAAGCAGCCACACAGCAGTGGAACATATATATGCAGACAAGGAGCACTTTCTTGCCAGAGGAGCATTCATCATCTGGTTGCCAGCAGTACCTGTGGCGATGGAGCCACCGCCTCTCCCTGTCAGGATCTGGCAGCCCTGGTTGTGACTTGTGTGGGGCCAGTTCCCTCACCACACTTGTCTCTGTTTCCCCTTCAGGCAGGTCACAGCCATCAGGGAGAGCAAGGAGCATGGCTGTTCCAGCCCCCAGTAATCCTTCCCAACTGCCATTCGAGCCAGCCCCAGGAGCAGTTCCCCAGGCAACCTGTGAGTTGACCCCATTCCTGAGATGGCAGCATGAGCAATAGCTCCCCCAGTCCCAACTGTTGCACTAACAGGCACAGCTCCTTACCCGGGTGAGGGGTGTTGGCAGCACAAGTCCAGACATCCTCCACAGTTTTAACAATTCAATAAAATCTGTGCCAAACAAATCCCTCCTTGTCAGTTTGCTGGCCTGGGCATGACAGTGCCCCCTGCTCCACTTCCTCATGGGGCTACACTTTCACACATACCAGGGAATGGTCTCTGGAACTGGGCTGGTATGGACAGGGTGACCCTGAAGAGGCTTCAGGTGCCTCCGAGCCTTTATGTGGCTCTGCTGCTGAAAGGAGCAGTGGTCCAGTGGCACCTTGGGGGCTCCAGCCTCACACAACTCCCTCTCCCTTTCTCACCCTTGAATTTGCTACGAGCAGTGGGATGGGACTTGGAATGTTGCCCGTGTGTGTCTGGCAGGGTGTGTGGTGGCATGGAGGACTTTCAATCTCTGACTGCACTGCTGGCATCTGAGAAGCCAAGCAGAAGATCACTGCATGTGGGGAGTGAGGTTGCTGCAGGGATGGGGTGTGTGTAGAGTGGAGTCCAAGGCTCTCTGGGGCCCCTCCTCTGCGAGGTCAGAGCACTCTCCCCTTTGCTGTTTGTGGAGGCAGAGACGGACTTTGGGAATCTGGCGCAAGGGATGGAATGATGGCCCCAGAGCAATTTCTCTGGTCCCCCAGGCCATCATTCCACTCAAGGGGCGTTATCCCAGGTTCAGAGCATGACTCTTGAGGTCCACCCCTTGTTCTCCTTGCATCTTTGGGATGCAGTGATGTGTTTAAATGGAGCCACCACTATTGGATGGGCATTCATTGCTCCCATCACATCCAGTGGGCCTTCCAGTCTCTCCCGTGGTTTCCAGTGGGCATTCCCATCACTTGTCACTTGGGGGGCTGAGAGTGCAACCTACGCTGGACTCCACCACCTTTCTGGTCTCACTTTTCAAGGAGAAGGTGTGTGTTTCTTGGAGTGGCAGCAGCAGTGGTGTGGGAGTTTGGAGGCGAGTTGTACTTTAACCACCTGCCTGGCCCTTGTGGGGAATGGGAGTTGGGTAAGCAGGTGGGTGGGTACCCTGCCTTCACCTTCAGGGGACTTCTCTTGAGGAAGGTGCCTCTGTTGGGGTGCAGCAAGCCAGATCACGGGGGTCTTTCTGCCCTGTGCACCCACTTTCTGGAGGATGGTGGAAAGCATTGGCAACTGGTGATGGCAAACGCAGACCAACCCATGGACTGGCTGTGGCTTTCCCTGCCACTCACTTTGCAGTCAGCTCCAGCTATCCTGCAATTGTCCTGCTGGCAATGCCTGGGCAATTACAGAGCATTCTCCTGGCTGCGCCTTGTCAGGCCTGCCCTCCCCAGCGGGGTGTGACTCCTGCCATGACCCATGGGAGGGTGCAGTTTGCCTGGTGCCAGGCTCTTTAGTGCAAGTGCCATGCAGTGCAAGTGTAAGTGCCATGTCTGTGGGGCCACAAGGCCCCTGGCTGCCTGCTCCCTGGCCAGGGGGGGGGGAGCATGTTGCCTGTAAGTGGGATTGCAGCCCGCCATTGGCTGTGCCATTGCTTGCCACTCGTGTGTCTGTCATGGGGACGTTGCAGCCATTGCACCTTGGGTGCTAGCAGGGTTGCCAGGGGAATGGCGGGACAGGTGCTCTTGGTAGTGGTTGTGCCTTGCTGGGCTTGAGCGCCAGCATAACTCTCCCACTGAAGTCCTTAGAGAGTGAATGAGCGATGCTGCAGTTATGCTGGTGCGCGGGAGACGGCACCATACCAGGCTTCAGGACTAGGCTGCCTGTACTGACCGGATGTTTAGTACTGCCTACCAAACATTATTTGTATACCTTCTTCAAACCATGGTTTGGAAACAGTTACTGGCCAGCAGGCTTGTGCAGATTTGTTTGTTATTCGGAATTAAAAATTGAATTTTAGGTGATTTGGTAAAATCCGAGTATTCCAGATAAAAATAAAGAATACTGAACTTAGTTTTACCAAATTAATTTGGTAAAATTCAGTAATGCAGCCTGGGCTGTTCCTTTGCTGTTTCTCTGCTAAGAAACAGCAGTTCTTGTTTTTTTTCCAGAGAGGGTATGGGGCGGGGAGGTCTTTTTTCAACCAAACTCCACCAAAGTTGCAGGGGGGCTACTCCTGACTTTCCTCTAAAGACCCCCCCTCCCAAGTTTCACTGGATAGCCCCCCAGATCGAGTTTCCCATAGGAAACAATGGCTTAATTTTGTCGAATTTCTCTAATATAACCTAACCGATCTAGGGAATCAATTTGATATTCAGGGAATGCCATTTTTCCCCCTCTCGTTCAGTATTCCCAATTCAGATTTACTGATATTTTTTGTGTGCACACTCCTACTGGCTAGAAAGTGCCATGATCTGAGATCTACAGTGGAATATCTAATTTGGACATGACGGCAAACTGTGGTTAGAGAAAAAAACAGCAAAAAAGAAGACAGAATTGGTGCATGAGAAAGGAAAGTGAGTTTAGTAATTCAGCAATGTCTGAACTGAACTTCCAGTGTGAAACCTGTGTATATTTAGAATTTTATAAACGTAACTTGTATATAGGAGGGCTATATAATTTGTAGCAGTCATTTTATCATACTGAAGTAGCATATCATTCCAAATATCTTCTTTCTCTAGTCCTCTTCACTGTGCATGGCTGGTGTGCATGCTGGAGTGGTGTCCAATGTTCTGGGAGGTCAGATCGATGTTGTAATCAGCAAAGGCATTCCATATTATGAAAGTTCTCAAGCTAACAATGTCACATCAAAAATGTAAGTGAATATTCTATTTTAACTGCTACTCCTCAGTATTGCCAGAATTTATTACTGCAGACAAATGGTCTAGCTCTTCTGGGACATTAAGCCTAATGATTGAGAATATTGTAAAGGCTGTTAGGCTATGCTCATGACTGTGACATTTAAAATGCCTGCAAAAATTGTAAGGAAGTATGACTCACAAACAAAGTTCAAGACTTCTGAAAATTTTCTCTCCAACACATTATTTTCTGTAGTCCATTTTCAGAAAGTTTTGATTGATTTCCTCTCATGGGCAGCCCTCATGTAAAAACGTGTAAAAATGTGCACAAATGCAGTTTGTTGCCTGGCTTTTATTCATACCTTCCTCTTTCCCTCTCCCTTCTCATACCTAGAATGAAACACCAGTTCCAGTTACCTGTGACCTATAAACACAGGCATGTGAGTTAACCAGAGTTAGTCTCCTCCCCTTCTAATTGGGTTCCCAAATCACAGTTTTATCCAGGCTTAGAATCCCAGTAGTGGAGACGGTAGGTTCACCTAAGTAATTTGTGCACTTGCACTTGTATGTCATGGGTAACTAGAGTTGGTTTTCACCATGATTCTCGGTGTGAGAGGGGAGGCAGGCATGTGTGCAAGCCTGGCAAGAAGGCTGGATTCATACACACTTGACCACAGTTACATGTAATGTCTGACTAGTTGCTGTAGCTCATCAACAGATCATATGCTTTAGTGACACTGCCGACATACAGTTCTTCTTCTTAAACTTTGCTTGTCTTAACTGTTTAAAACATGATACAGGGAGCTTTTTAAAAATGGCCTTATCTGTTCCATATGTGTTGCGCATGGTATGTAGGTTAAAGAATTGGAACAGCTGCAGTTTATACTGTAAAACCAAATTTTGCATTGATCCAGAGATGCTTTGAAACTTTTTGAAACTTTTTCATTGTTCTTCATAGAAATAATTCAGCTTAGATTCCTGAGGATAGTTAGGTGGTTAGCTGTGTTGGTCGGTCTGTTGTAGAACAGCAGGATTTTCATCCAGTGGCACCTTAGAGACCAACAAGAATTTCAGTGTAAGCTTTTGAGAGTAAGAGCTTTGTTCTTCAGATAGAAGGAAACTCTGACTCTCAAAAGCTTATACTTTAAATATCTTGTTATTCTCTAGGTGCCACTGGATGAAAATCCTGCATTTTAGATTCAGGTTGACATGCTAGTATTTTTCCCAGCAGCAGTTCAAGGACTTGCTCACTTTAGGTACTAAAAGCTTGGATCCTTCTATGATTTCCTGTTGTATCTGCTTATCATGCACTTGGTTTTACGTTAATTCTGCTTTGTCTAATTAACAACAGTTGGGAGTGATTACTCTTTTTATTAGATCTTGTTTTATTTCGGCTTCTCTCTGACATTTTCCTTTTATCTTCTGTTGTGAGTATAAAAGCATTGACCTAATGGTTATACACTCTAATGCATCTAATGAAGTGAACTCTGACTTATGAAAGCTAATATGGATATAAAGATACTGCAGTGCTCCTTTTTTTGTGCTGGAGGGCATGAAAGCATATAACACCAAGTAGCATGGCTCCTTAGTAAGAGGTTAGTTAGGCTGTAAGGATGCATGGAAAGGTTTTTTAAAAATATTTTTTTAGAAAGGGTAGTAGGCATCACCACAAAGTGACTGCCATGGGCGCAGTGCCAGTCACAAAGGAAAGTCCCACATGTAAAATGTGTAGTGGTCACTGCTCTTCAAGATTTCATTCTGAAGTTTTGCTGAGCTCCTTTTAACTGGAATGCTCTGTCACTGAGCTACTGGTCTTTCCCGTGAGTGACACAGAGGACATCTGTGTATTCATCCCCAACGGGTAGTACGAGAGCATGAAGGAGCACAAAGTTCATTTGTGCAGCACCAGGCTACTATATTATATCTGAAGCATGCTAAGCAATACTGGTGCAAACCTGACCCAAGAATGAAGGTGGAGATAATCCAAATCAATATGTAACAATGTCACACCTTGAAGCACCTGAGCCCTGGAGGAGAAGAGGGGGGCATGGGCACAGCCCTACATATGCCAGCCGCCCTGTAATGGGGCAGAAGGAGGCACCCTGACTAAGAGTGGTATGAAGCTACAGATAACATTACAGCCTTGTCAATCATTTCAAATTAGTCTTGTTCTTGGGAAGAGATTGAATACTGCAGTGAAACTTCCTGATGATTGAAAAGGAGTGGCGGTAATAAATGATTAAATTTTTTTCTGTCCAATTAGAATTTCCTTTACCAGATAGACTAAACACTCCAAGGAGATACCACATGCCTTCTCTTACAGCACCCACATGAGAATTATTAGTGGAAAAACAATGGGCGTGTCTTAGTGAAAATGGGAATTATTCGTGGAAAAACAATGAGCCAGTTTGGTGTAGTGGTTAAGAGCGGTGGGACTCTAATCTGGAGAGCAGGGTTTGATTCCCCACTCTTCCGCTTGAAACCAGCTGGGTGACCTTGGGTCAGTCACAGCTCTCTCACAGCTCTCTCAGCCCCACCCACCTCACAGGGTGTTTTGTTGTGGGAATAATATTGACATATATTGTCGAAGGCTTTCACGGCTGGAGAACGATGGTTGTTGCGGATTTTCCGGGCTGTATAGCCGTGGTTTTGGCATTGTAGTTCCTGACGTTTCGCCAGCAGCTGTGGCTGGCATCTTCAGAGGTGTAGCACCAAAAGACAGAGATCTCTCAGTGTCACAGTGTGGAAAAGATGTTGGCAGGTCATTTATATCTACTCAGGAGGGGTGGGGTTGGGCTGAGTCATCCTGTAAGAGTTTCCCAGGGTGTGGAATGCTAATGGCAGGCGGCTTCGCTGTATCCTGAGGAGGTTCTTTTGCATATGGATTGGTGCTTAATGTGCTAATCTTCTCTGCAGGTATATTGTCGGGTATAGAGTGTTTTGTTAGCCTGGTATTTTTCAGAACTGGAAACCATGCTCTATTCATTCTTAAAGTCTCTTCTTTCCTGTTGAAATTTTGTTTATGCTTATGAATTTCAATGGCTTCCCTGTGCAGTCTGACAAAGTAGTTGGAGGTGTTGTCAAGTATTTTAGTGTCCTGGAATAGGATACTGTGTCCTGTTTGAGTTAGGCTATGTTCAGCCACTGCTGATTTTTCAGGATGGCCAAGTCTGCAGTGTCTTTCATGTTCTTTTATTCTTGTCTGGATGCTACGCTTTGTGGTCCCGATGTAAACTTGTCCACAGCTGCAGGGTATACGGTATACCTCTGCAGAGGTGAGGGGGTCTCTACTGTCTTTTGCTGAACATAGCATCTGTTGTATTTTTCTGGTGGGTCTGAATACTGTTTGTAAGCCGTGTTTTTTCATAAGCTTTCCCATCTGATCAGTGATTCCTTTGATATATGGCAAAAACACTTTTCCTGTGGGAGACTGTTTTTCCTTAGTTGTTTGATTTATCCTTGGTTTACTCGCTTTTCTGATTTCATTTCTGGAGTAGCCATTTGCTTGAAGTGCGTGGTTTAGATGATTAATTTCCTCGTTGAGAAAGTGCGGTTCACATATCCGTCTTGCACGGTCTACTAATGTTTTTATTATGCCTCTTTTCTGTCGAGGGTGGTGATTGGAGTTTTTGTGTAAGTACCGATCCATGTGAGTTGGTTTCCTGTAGACCTTGTGACCTAACTGAAAGTTTGCTTTGCGGATGACCAAGGTATCTAGAAATGGAAGTTTACTCTCGGTTTCTTTCTCCATGGTGAATTGTATGTTCAGGTGGATATTGTTGAGGTGGTTTAAAAACTCCATCAATTCTTCCTCACCATGGCTCCAAATGATAAAGGTATCATCCACAAAAAGACACAATCGCACTTATTAATCAGATTTTTCCAGCGGATGTAACAGCCTTATTCCACCATTGTCTGACAAACAGTTACTTCCAATGGGATAACGAATTCTATGAACAGATGGATGGGGTGGCCATGGGAAGCCCTCTCAGCCCAGTTATAGCAAACTTCTACATGGAACATTTTGAAAAAACAGCTCTAGAATCAGCACCCCACCAACCTACAGTCTTGTTCTGGTTCATGGATATACCGAACCAACCTGCCAACATCTTTTCCACACTGTGACACTGAGAGATCTCTGTCTTTTGGTGCTACACCTCTGAAGATGCCAGCAGCCACAGCTGCTGGCGAAACGTCATGAACTACAATGCCAAGACCACGGCTATACAGCTCGGAAAATCCACAACAACCATCAATATTGACATACTTTGTAAACCGCTCTGAGTGGGCATTAAGTTGTCCTGAAGGGCGGTATATAAATTTTTATTATTATTATTTCTCAAGAGAGACCTTCCATTGCAAAAGTTGTATATGCCTCTTTAAATGCACTTTAATTACTGATAAGAACACTTTTGAGAAGTTTTTACTTCAAAAGCCAAATGTCTGGATTAATTTGACTGTTGGAAGAACCAAGAATGGACATGAATGAAAACTAAACCATGATTATGGTGTTCAAAGATTTTTTTTTCTTTGAGCACTACATGTTTCACTGGCATTTATTAAGCTGTGGTTCATGGTACATTTTCAGGTGATCCAAAATGGGGTGGGCAGACTTGCAGAAAAAGTCACAGATTCTTAAACATTTTTGATTCTATGAAGGTGCCATACTCTGTCAGACCATCAGTACACCTAACATCTACTTGGACTGGAAATGGCTCCTTGGGGTATCAGGCAAAGCTCTTTTCCAGACCCGTTACCTCAGGATTGTTGTTTATTAAGCAGAGATGCTGGAGATTGAATCTGGAACATTCAGCATGGAAAGCATGCACTCTGCCACTGAATAGCCCTTCCTCAAACCCTGCATGTTGAGTAGTTTCCTGATAGATCTAAAAAAAAAAAAAAAAGAATTAAGCAAGAACTTTAACTTATTGATGCCAAAGATGCGGTCTTTTTTTTAAAACAGGGGGCCACTGTCTTCAGGGCTCTTCACTTTCAAAACTAGTGGTAAGCATTCATTCTCTGTATTGCCTCTGTTTTTAATGAGCTCTAGAAATCTAACTAGAGTCTCTACCATCCTTTGGAATCTTTGACTTCTTTTCTCGATGCTTCATTACTATCTCAAATTTATGTTAAAAAGGAGGCCCTTTGTCTTTTTACATGAGCATTCTCTGTCCCCATTTGTTGTAGGCTGAATATTTAACTCCCCTAGGATTGCCAACTCCAGGTTGGGAAATTCCTGAAGGTTTGAAGGTGGATCCTGGGGAAGGTGGAGTTTGAGGAAGGGAGGGACCCCAGTAGGGGACAATGCCACAGAGTCCATGCTCTGAAGCAGCCATTTCTCCAGGGCAACTGATCTTGGTGGGCTGGAGATAAATTATAATTCTGAAAGATCTCCAGGCTCCACCTGGAGGTTGGCATCCTTACTACACACAGCTTTGGTGTCGCTTTTGACTTTTAAAATGCAAAAATCCAGAATGTTAGGCCACTTTTTTCCTACATGGCTAAAATCCTACTTTTCCTTACTGTGTCTGTTTATAATACCATGATTTCTGCCTATCTCTCTGTGGATAGATTTTACAGTTTAAATTTTATTTTGATCCAAATCTTTTCCTATCCTAAATAGCTCTTGAGTTAGTGTTAGCAAGGGCGAGTGTAATGTAAGACAGTTTCATTGACTTATGGTTGTTTTGTGTGTTCAGGTTGCTACGGGACACTGGGAATGGAGTCTGGAGTAATTGCTGATTCACAGATTAATGCATCATCATTTCTAGAATGGCCTGAACAAATTGGCCAGCCAAACACCTGGAGACCAGAAAGAGCCAGATTGAAAAGGTTGGGACATTCTTGGGCAGCTCTTACCAATGATGAATATCAGTGGTTGCAAATAGACCTAAACAAAGAACAGCGGATAACAGGTAAGCACATCTGAGCTTATTCATAAAAGGAAAAGGTATAAGTACTAAAACCTTATTTTCAGCAGAACTGTGAGGGACTTGCTGACTACGTCCCAAAGGGGTGGTTTCTGGGAGAACACACATCACCAAGTGAGCCAAGAGAGTGAATCCCATGGTATCCAGATGACTAAAAGAATCCTGGATGTGAGACCAACAGAAGTTTAATGAGAACAGAAAACCAGTCCAAATGAATTTCAGGCACAATAGATACAGCAGTGGTATGAAAATAGGTTGTAGAGTTTAAACAGTATTATCTACTATTACAACTACATGTATAAATGATATAATTTATTTTTGAAGGCATTACTCCTGAGTAGTAGGGTTGACACTGTTTAGTACTTGGATGGGAGACGACCCCAAAAGACCAAGATTGTTATGCAGAGACAGACAATGGCAAACCACCTCTGGCGTCCCTTGTTTTGAAAAGCCCTGCAGGGGTCAGTATAAGTCAGCTGCAAAGTAATGGCACTTTACACACAGAAGAGTGCATACTGTGTTTCTCAGCCACCATTGCGAGATGGTAATTCAGGACTAGGGGAGAGCCTGGTTTGTGTAAAGTGTGCATGCTCTGACACTTTTTGCTAATGGTGAAGGCCACCATTAGCTTATTGCACAGGCAGCCATTATATAATAGCATTTCCAAGGTCTGCATAACTCTGTTCTGTACAAAATACATGCTGCATCATAACTTCCAGTTTAATTATTTTCATTTTAAAAACTGTTTTACTAACACTGCCTATGTTATACATATGTGGCTGAATCAGTGTTCAAAATTCTCAGTTGGAAAACTTGCCTAGAACTTGCATAATTCCATGTTTTGTTTATTTGTTTGGAGTTTACACTGATATATTAAAAAGTTTTAAATAAGAGACTTACAGTTTAATTTTTTTAATTAAAATTGTAGTTCTCTAAATCTGTAATCTTTGTACTGGAAAATTGGGTTGCTCAAGAGGGTCTCTTTAGAGACTATAGTGAGCCCAGTGGGTAGAGAGACTGCACCCAGAATCAGCCACGTCAGCAGTGGGTGTCAACAGTCGCTGAGGTGATGGGATCCCAATTTGCAGGTCCCAGTTTCTAAAGCAGCACCAACTGCTCCTCCTTCCCATGAAACCCATTCTTTTCATATAGAAGCATTACTTTTCATTGAACACGTATGGCACATGTTGTTTTTGAGGGTATTTGTGGTAGGAGAGAAGGCTAGGTAGGGAGTTTATTTCTGGTAATGATAATTTATCTGCAGCTATTCCCTAATTATTATATGAGATAGTTGAATGTTTCACCACATAGTACATAAGGCAACTGCAGCCTTTGTTCCTTCCCTAAACAACAGACTGTCCTATGCAGCACTGTACAATCACTCTTCCCTAGCACTGGAACAGCAATTCCGACCAACTGCAAGGACCAGTTCACACTGCCAGAACAAAAAGAGTGAGATGTTGTTTTATGGCCATGTTAAAGGGTTAGTGCTTGATCCCATCTTGTATGGCAACCCAGAGTAGGGCTGGGTTCAAATCAGTAGACCAAGTTAGTCAGCTGACTGTTTGAGAGGGTATCTGTACAATATGTGGCTTTTCACATTTGCATTTTTTCACATTTTACAATTACATGTAAACATGTAAAAACATAAGAAGAGCTCTGCTGGATCAAACTAGCGGTCCATCTGGTCCAGCATCCTGTCTCACCTGGTGGCCAACCAGTTACTCTGGAGGGCCATCAACAGAGCATAGAGGCCGAGGCCTTCCCCTGATGTTGCCTCCTGGCACTGGTGTTCAGAGGTTGGCCGCCTCGGAATGTGGAGGTTCCCTTTAGTCACCATGGCTAATAGCCACTGATACACCTATCCTCCATGTAAATACATCGTATATGAATGCGCACAAAATATTGTGTGTACTGACCCTTAGGAAAATCAGAATCCAAGTGCATCATCACTGTCTTTACTAGTAAAGCAGACCCACATTCGAACACAGGAACCTAGGGAGGGGAAGAGAGCAGGCAAAGTAAAAGAGTTTCTATTGACAGTAAAGACCCCCTACCATTAGAGAGAAATATTGAAGGGTGCCTCTTTCTCCCTTTGAGCTCAAAACTTTCAGGAGCCAGGACTGTGTGTGTGCAAACTGCCCTCCTGATGCCAAGAAGTACTGGTAGGAAATAGCAAGGCACTTTCTTAAGCCCTCGGTTGGTTGGTGCTGGGATTGAGTGTCTGCTTGTAGGGAAAGCATCCTCTGCTTCCCTTCAGCTGAGGACCTAAGACCATTGGAAGGCATTCATGTGGAGTTATACATTGTTTTGAGAGAGTGCACCATGGGTTTATGAAAGGGAATAAAAAACACAAAATCTTAACTTTGTGTTCAGTGCATGCTACTTCCTTCAATGTTTTATTTATATCCCATCTTCCTTTTTCAAAAGAGAAATTCCAAGGTCACTAATTTTGCCCAAAGCTCTACCCAGATGGTTTGCTGCTTAAGTGTGTATTATGCTTAAAGCACTGATAAACTTCAAAAAGGAACAACGTAGTTCTTGCCACGTGTTGTAAATGGGACCCTTCTTATTCACAGGTATCATTACTACTGGCTCCACCTTAGCAGAGTACTATTATTATGTCTCTGCCTACAGGATTCTGTACAGCAGTGATGCCCAGAAGTGGACAGTGTACCGAGAACCTGGTGTTGAGAGAGATAAGGTAACATTGCTCTATATTTTGTATGTTCACTCAAGTTGCAGTTTCAACTTAGGTGGGGAGACTATTGCATCTTCTTTTTATATAATGTTCTTGGGCTTGGATTGTTAGATCAATGAGGACACCACGTTAGCCAATATATATTGTACTTTACTATATGGGTAACTTGATATGTACTTGAGCCTCACTGAGGGTATCAAAATTAAAGTATTACCTCAACAAACAGAAAATTTGAATTTGGAACCTGAAGATATTCTGACTATTAGAATAGTCTGAATCTGAGACATGCTTATGTGTTAAATTTGAAACATAGACCACGTAGCAGCCAGTCCCTCACTGAAAAGGCAAAGCCTCACACACATTAAAATGGAAATATGCAGAAAGCTGCTAAATATGTTCTAGTGGTAGTTCCAGCATTTTGAAGAATTTGATAAAGGATCTGTCCTAAACATCTTTCTCTTGAAAACTTTGTATTAGAGGAGGTCTAGAGTTTTTACTTATTTTAGTATTTATGTAATGTTTAATATGTAATGTTTAATATTTGTGTAATGATCTGGTCCTTCTGATTTCTAGAGGGCTTGCACATTTTGGGAACTCACATCAGACACACCACAAAGAGGTTACCAAAATTCAGTAAAATCTATTGCAGCCTTGTTAGAAGAGAGCTCTTGTGATCTGTTATTTATGTTACTATATTATTTATGTAGTTATGACATAAATGAATGAGATCCAGCGATTGAATGTGGCAGAATTAACTACAGTATCCCATGGTAGCGTTGTCACATAGTAACTCTAGGCCATCATACATAAGCCCGGCCTGCAGCCCCCATTGCCTTGGTGGTAAACTGGAAAGATCAAAGTCTAAGGGCATTTATCTTGCCAAAACATTGGATTGAGGCCTTGTCAGTTAGTAGCTGTTCTTCCAAAAACCTCTTGCAACCAGTTTGCCTCAGATATGTTATTAACAGCACTCCCTTTGAATTCCGTCTGAGGTCAGCAGAGGGATTCAGATACTGGGCAAGACTATGTCTTCCTGTCACTTCCCAGACTTAAAGAACAGGTCAGAAAAACTCAGAGCCAAGCTACAAGTGACACCTGACACAGGTTTGACACTTGTCAGCTTCCCTCAGGTTTTGATGGGAAATGTAGGCATCCTGGTCTCGCAGCTGTAATGGAGAGCCAAGCTGTAAAACCAGGATGCCTACATTTCCCATCAAAACCTGAGGGAAGCTGACAAGTGTCCAACCTGTGTCAGGCGTCACTTGTAGCTTGGCTCTGAGAGTTGTCCTCATTTTGAGCCAGAGGAATCTAAATTGAATGATTAATCTGTAGCAAAGGGGGGGGAAATGATCCAACAGGGACTTTAATTCTAGTTTTTGACTGCCCTCTTCTGGGCTTGCAAGGTAAAATGCCCACTTGGTAGATTAACAGTGCAATCCTAAGCAAAGTTACACCAGTCTAAGCCCATTGATTTCAATGGGTTTAGACTGGTGTAACTCTGCTTAGGATTGCTCTGTAAATCTAGATGGTTGTAGTAAAATACAAAGCCCTGATAGTTTATATAGAGATCCTTTAGGCATTTTTGAAATGTTTAGGATTTTTAATGAGATCAGTCTAATTAAGATTGCTTGAATTAAAATTAGGCATTATAAACATTAACAGCTGTGGATTGAGAACTCTGTTGCATAGATTAATGTGAAAAAGAGGATTAAAATGGTCATATAATACTTACAAAAGTTGCCCTTTGGGTATGAGCCAACTTGTTGATCTTTAAAACTACACAGTATTATGTATTACAAATTGTTTTTTGACTATTTGGCTTCCAAATTTACAAAAATACAGAGAGATTTGCTATCCTTCCACTGGGCTCATAAAACAGAGATGTTCCGCCAGGCATATGGTTGAAGTCAGGGCATGGGTAGGTTCTCCTGCTGGTCTCCTCTTGTTGAGGGGGATTGAAACCCCCTCACCCCGGTTTCCCACTGATACATTTAATATTGGCTACCAGTTCCCATCTCGTGGGAAATTTTGGCTTGGGTAAAGCAGTACGTGCTGCTGCCTTGAGTTCTGTGTGATACTGCATTTTATGTCTTTTAATGTAATATTATTGCGATTATATTACATGATGTTATCCACTTTGAGCCTGCAAGCGGGCTCAAAGTGGATAACAAATTTAATAAATAAATAAAAATAAAACAAATTTAATAAATAAATAAATAAATAAATAAAAAAACAAAAACAAGTGCAGTGTCGTTCATGACCAATGAAGATTGAGGCCATGACATTTATTCTTTGAAGTTGCATCATACTGCATACATCAATCAACTTCTGAATTTATGTCTTCAAAATTATTTGCACAAGGTCGCTCATGACTGATGAAGATTCATATATTGAAACAGGAATGTAGCCAGCGTCCTGTCTTTGCTGTATGTGTTCTTTGTAGTTTGTCCACTTCTTAGAACATATGTCTAATTGCAGCAAGGATGTTTTTTGTAATTTTGTAATTATAATAATCTTTTTCACATTTTTGCAATCTTGTAATATATGTGCAGTCAATATTTTTCTTCATACATTTTATAATCATTCCCAGAACTCTGTTACTGTGTATAATTAAATCATCTCTGTAATTTTTTAGATATTTCAAGGCAACACTGGATATTATCAAGAAGTTCGTAATAACTTCATTCCACCCATTATTGCTCGTTTTGTTAGGATAAACCCTTTGAAATGGCACCAAAAAATTGCAATGAAAGTGGAACTGTTAGGATGTCAGTTTAGCATAGGTAAGTGAAATAGAATTTTGTTTGTTAGGAGTACCTGATTGAGTTCTTTGTGCCTTGTAAAATGCCAATTTCTTCTCTTCCATGGATAAAAATAAATTATTAATGACCTCTAGATTTCGATTTTATTTAAAGTTCGAGCTCCACAACACCCAGCCCCCAGGAGCAACAATGACTTTCCATTGCAGAGTGATAAAACAACCTTCACACCAGAAACCAAGAATACAAGAGTAACTCTAAGTGACACCGAAGGTACTGATATCTAAAGAATAGTATTGCAGCAGCATTATTTGTTTAATATTTGTTGGTTGGCACTCCTGTCCTCCACATTTGTATCAACATTTAATTTCAGTATCAGAAACCATGTTTCTGCACTGTAAATGTTTGTGACATTGTTCTGGAGGAAGTGGTCAGTGCACATTAATTCTACCAAGTCATTTGCTGGCACATCAGTTTTAGCAATTGTTTTTGTGGTAGAATAGAGTTAATGTAAAGCCTTTGGAGCATTGGATGTGCTATACTCTGTTGTGCAAATAAAGTTTCTAATTATATGATTTTGGTTTTATTTAAAGTTTGGGCTCCGAGACTTAGAATACCCCTACCTCCTAGGAGCAGCAATGACTTTCCCTTGCAGACTGATAAAACAACCTTCACACCAGAGATCAAGAACACAACAGTAACTCCCAGTGTAACTAAAGGTACTGATATTTAAGGAATAGTACTACAACAGGGTTATGCTTTGAATTAAATGTTAAATCTTTCTTGATTTCATTATTGTGTACATGGAGGGGACTGTATGGGAGGAGTCATGTATTCTTTGAATTTATTGCATTCATATAGTAGAGGTGGGTAATTACGGATGCCAGGCCCCCTCAACCTCCTGGCAGGGGATTGGGGCCTGGCACTAACCTGCGAGGATGACAGGTGCGCGCATGCAAAGTGCGCGCGCGCTCACGCAAATGTGATGATGTCATTTGTGACATCACCATGCGGCTGTTCTGCTCCAGAGCGGCTCAAAACGGATCCGTTTCGAGCGCTGTGGAGCGCCGGAACGCTCCGCAGCGCCCGAAACGGGCCCTGTTTGGGCACGCATCAGGCCTGTATTGCGCAGCGCCGCAGGGGAGCACACACAGAAGGTGCACGACCCCCTGCTGGCTAGGTAAGTGGGGCGGGGTGTGAGGGGCGGGGGAGGGGATCCCCTGTCCCCACCAGTGGTCTGGCATCCCTATGGGTAATTGATATATATAATTGTGTATTTACAAAGGAAACAGATTTTGAATAGAAACCTAGTACCCCAGGTGCTAAATAAGAATTTTTAAATGGTCCGTGAACTGAGAAGTGCAACCGAAATGGCAATAGTTTGTAACTAGTTAGTGAACAATTAAATAGTTCCTAGCTTAAAGCCCATTTACTTCAAGGGTGTAACACTGCCTAGGATGGCATTGTAAGAAGTATTGCATGGCTGTTTAAATTAGTTGTCTTGAATGCTTTTATAATTAAAAGTTAGGGATCTTACCAAAAAAAGCTTTTGAGGAGCCTACAAACTTTCATTTATTTAATGAGTTTCAGATGTGGCATTGGTAGCCGTTCTGGTTCCTGTTTTGGTCATGATCTTTACAACTCTCATCTTGATCTTAGTGTGTGCCTGGCACTGGAGAAACAGGTAAATGAATAGATGCTTTACACCCTATCCAGTGATAAAATATAGCACATGCATATAAAATGAGAAAATACTGATGTAATTCATTCAAAACAGGTAATGGTACGTATTTGAATGAGGAGTGCTTCAATCATTTTTATAATTTAATGGTATGTATGTGTGTTCAAAAAGTGTTCCAGGTAGTGTAGCATTTACTGAACCACTTCAGTGAAGAAGAAAGGTTGGAAAGGTTACACAGGCATTATTTGATGCTTACAGAAAATAAATGTATGACACCTTCAGTGAATGGTACTGTTTTTGCTTATTTTGGTGGAATGCAGTACAAAGGAGAACAATTCCTTTACAATTAAATATTCTTTTTGTTCTCCTGGGAAAAGGTTTGTAATAGAAGCCTTTGTCTGTGCTTAAAAACTGGCACCAGCAGACTTTTTTTCTCAAATAACTTGTTTCGTGTTTGTATTAATTATGAATGTACATTGATAATGCAAATGAACTTTCATCCATTTCAGAAAGAAAAAAGCAGAAGGAACCTATGATATACCTTATTGGGATCGTGCAGGTAATATAATAGAATATGTAGATGTGATGTTAAGTGCTGAGATTAAAATACATTCTTGTGGCTCGTTTCTGCTAGCAATAAATGGGTAATTATTATGCTCCAAACCTAATACAGGAGCTTATCTGAGTTGGGATGAAACTCAGTGTTGCATTTATGGTGTGTATGTAAGATGCAGGTTACTTCTGTCACATGCCAAGTGGCTCTCATTTTCCATCAGAGTAGTTGTAGCTAGTAATTACTTCAGAATGAAGAGTACAAATACCTTTAAGCTACAATATGGCCTCAGCTATCCCTCCAATACTAAGAGCATTAATAAGAGAGTTGGAAATTGACTCACATTCTGTAGCTTTCAGTACCAGTTATAGGCTGTGGACACACAACTTTACTTCTAAACTTTCTTCTTCCGGCTAGTACTGCATATCCTATTTGATATTCCCACTTAGAAGACTTGTTGCAGTCTGAAATTTAACATGTCCAAGAATGAACTTCCCATCTTTTCTCCAAAATCTTCTTTTCTCATGTACTTTGCATAGCCTTTGACAATAACACTGTATACCCTGTAGAAAAGGCACAATGCTTTGTCTTTATTTATTTAAAACTTATGCCCGGTCTTACCTCCTCAAACTCAAGGCACCAGGCAAGCCTCAATGGAAAGAGCATTCCAGGAGCAAGGTGCCACTATTTAAAAAGCCGTCTCAGGTTGCCACCCACCTCACCTCTGAAGATGGGGGCATGGAAAGCAGGGCTTAACAAGTAGGCTGAACAATATGGCAGGAGGTGGTCCTTCAAATACCCTGGACCCAAAGCATTTAGGGCTTTAAAGGTAAGAACCAGAACTTTGAATTGAGCCTGGAAACAAATGGGCAGCCAGTGCAGATCTTCCAGCACAAGGGTGATATGATCCCTGTATCCTACCCTTGGCAGTGGCCTGGCTACTGCGTTTTGGAAGAGCAGAAGTTTCTGGACCATTTTCAAAGGCAGCCCCAGATAAAGCACATGACAGTAACTAACCCTAATCTGGACACAGTGGAAAAGAGCAATCGTCCAGTAGCATCTGTAAGACTAACAAAGACTAAGACTGGACGATTGCTCTTTTCCACTGCTACAGACAGACTAACACGGCTACCCATCTTGATCTAATCTAGATAAAATCAGAATGTGGATCACTGTGGCCAGATCATGCTTTTCGAGGAACAGCCGTAGTCATTGAATTAAAGGCACACATTGTAGATTTAAAAGTGAACATAATTTTAAGATTCCTGTTAAGAAAATCACACAGAATTTAAAAATCAGATAAGAATAAACAACTGATTATTCTCTCTCCTTGATTTCCCATATACAATTTTTTTACTAATCTACGTCAATGCTTTCTTTTACAACAAGGGTAAAAATATCTCTCTCCCTCTCCACCTACTTTGTGAAAACTCTGCTTTACGATCTGGTTGTCTGTTGTGTAGAATATTTCAAACTTACCTTATTTACTTTATTTATACCCCAGGGTGACTTACATAATTTTTCTCTTCTTCATTTTATCCCCACAACTTCCCTGTGAAGTAGGTTAGGCTGAGAGTGTGCGGCTGGCCCAAGGTCACCGAGAGAGCCTCCATGGCAGAGTGGGGATTCGAACCTGGTTCTTACAGATCCTGGTCCAAACACTGAACCATGCTGGCTCCCTTCTCCGGTCTTCCATTATCACACCTCAGCCTTGTTACTTCTGTCCATCACTCTGCAGTCAGAATCATCAGTATTTTTCTTATGGTAATTCTGATCATATGATGTCTCTCCGTAAATCTGTATATTGGAGAAAGTCTCCTGATCCCTGAATCAGTGCTGCTCATTCTCCCTTAGGTAAATCTGGCTTCCCTTTAAATCTGTTCTCCATATCCACCTTTTGTATGAAGTTTTTGCCACAATCTCCAAGTCTATAGATGTCACTGAAACTCAGCCTGAGCATGTGTAACTGAGATTAACACACATTCTTCCTTTGTTGAAGCCCATCTCCGTTCCCTACCTGTCTCCTTTTATGTCACATTCTTTCAGGCAGGGATGCTTCCTCCTGTGCTCTGTACATGGTTACCGATGGCCCTTTTTACTAAGTAGTTTCAGGAGTGATGAACAGGAAAGTTGGATATTGCTTAGGTATAATACTGTTCTGCATTTACAGCTACAAGACCTAATAGAGAGAGCACTAAATCTTTGGCCTGTGGGGTCCTACAAGGTTCTTGTCCTATCCCCATGCTTTTAAACATCTATATGATACTGCTGTGTGAGGTCATCCAGAGATTTGGGCTGGGTTGTCACCAATATGCAGATAACACTTAGCTGTATCTTACACTTCAAGCTGATCCCATGGAGGCTATAGAATCCCTGAACCAGTGCCTGAAAGCAGTTCTGGAGTGGATGCAGGCTAATAAAATAAAACTTAACCCCAACAAGACAAGAAGTGGGACTGGTGAGAGGAAGGTCTGACCCAGGATTCAAGGTGTCACCTGTTCTGAATGGAGTTGCTCTGCACTTGAAAGAACAAGTCCATAGTTTAGGGACACTCTTGGACCCAGACTGATTGCTGGATAAGCAGGTGGCAACTGTGGCTAGAAGTGCCTTTTACCAGCTTCAACTGGGTAGACAGCAGCAGTTGTTCCTGGGCAGGAAAGATCTGGTTACTGTGGTACATACCCTAGTTACATCTAGATTAGACTACTGCAATGCGCTGTACGTGGGAGTGCCCTTGACAAGTGTTCAGAAACTTCAGTGCAGAATACTACAGCCAGAATGTTGACTGTATTGGGTCATAGGGAACGTATTACTCCAGTCCTACACTAGCTCTTGTACCAGGCACAATTCAAGGTGCTGGTGATGACATTTAAAACCCTGTATGGTTTGGGACCTACATACATGAAGGACTGACTACTCCCTTATGAACCTACCCAACCACTGTGGTCACCTTTGGAGGCCATTTATCAGATTGCCCCCACCTTTTGAGATTAGGCAGATGGCCGCCTTCCCAGAGGGGGCCTTCCCAGTAGTTGCATCAAAACTCTGGAACTCTCTCTCCTGTCCCCTTCTGTTGCTGTCTTCTGCCAGCAGGTGAATACTTCGTATTTCACTAGGCGTTCCTTCAGTGAGCCCTTCTGTCTGCCAGTATTTTAACTATTATTTTTATCATTTGTATTCATTTTAAATTCTGGCTTTAAATTGCCTTAATTATGTATCTATGGGTTTTAATGGCTTTTATGAGAATATTTTAATTTGTATGTTTTAAATTTGTTAGTTGTCTTGGTGGCCCTGTGTGGGCAGAAAGGTGAGGTAAATCTTTTGTTAATAAATCCTCTCATACTTGCCATAAGCTCCTTGGGTGTCTGTGGCAAATGTTGGGTACTGATGACCTTACAGTACTAATCTCACTGTAAGATGGATCTAAGTTGTGGTGACAAGACATTAAGTGTTCTATAAAAATACAAGAGGGGAACCCTGAGGACTTATTGGGGAAAGAAATCCCATTTTCCTTACCACCACATTTATATTTTCCTCTCATCTCCAGTTCTTGGCTCCCCGTCCTCCAATGCTCTTCCTAACTCTGACTTGCCTCTGCCTACCTGCTTAGATTTCCCTGTTCAATAGCTTGCCTCTTTTCCCCTCCCCCCAACATAGTGAAATGAGAGAAGTAAGCAGGAAAGGTAAGTTGGAGTCAGCTTTAGCTTCCTTTCCTTTTTGTTCTTAATGTCTGTGTTTGCATTTTTTGCACACCCTTTATGTTTCCATGGCCAGTCTGACCATGCTGTGGCAACCAAAAATATCATCCAAACTCAAAGTTGTTTTGCAGTGTCTGAAGATGTTGATATTAACATTTGAAGGGGTTGTGCTCCAAAATTAGTTATTTTTTTAAAAAAAAAATTGTAAAGTTGTGCTTCCCCAGGGTTGCAGAACTCTGCATTGTAACTGTGGCTGATTCTGTTGCCGGGATTATACAGGGGCTAGCCTATGGCTAATGAGATTTCATTTGAGATGAAATGTTAACCAACTTTTCATTTGAATATAATTATAAGAATGAGAAACAATAATGTGTATTGTTTTAAATATTTAAATAGTTCTGTCCTAATGATCCAAGTTTTGCTTAAATTATTTGCTGATTGTCAGTATCTGCACAAAATACTACTCTCCATGCAATCAAAAATTTGTTTCCATATGTTTATTTATTTAGAAAAAAATTACTCTTCTCCTCCAGGAACCTTCCCCTGGCAGCATACAAAATAAACATAATAAAAACAAACCATTTAAGGATATTAAAAACCCAACCCAGCATAAATATAAACCATTAAAACAGACCACTGACAGCTTAAAATAACACTTTCCAGACTAAAATAGTATAAAATAAACAGAGTAAACTAGTTTCATAGGTGAAGTCCATTCTTCTTATACGGCAAACCTCACTCTATCCTGAATCTGACCTTGGATTCTGAGAATGTGGGTGCATTATGAACCGAGTCCCCTGTTGTCTTGACATAAAGTAATCAGGAATATTTTTGTAAGGAATTTGCCAAAGGTAATGAAATGCATATGATACAGGTTTGAGTAACTTTCCTTATGTCACTTGTAACTGAGGCATGAGAATTTCTCCTTCTTCATATCTTGATATAGGCTGGTGGAAAGGAATGAAGCAGTTTCTTCCTGCCAAGTCTTCAGAGCACGAGGAAATGCCTGTTCGTTATAGCAGCAGTGAAGTGAATTGCCTTAGATCACGAGAAGTTACAACCATGTTACAAACACAGTCTGCAGGTATTTGGACTTCCAAGATGGATTTTGAGTTATGTGAATTTAAACCAAAATATTTAAGGTACCTTTATCTCTGAAAAAGAAACCTTTATTATTTTTCCTCATATCCTTCCTCTCTCTTTAAAAGCAAAAATTAATGTTAAATGTAAAAGGTACTGGTTCACACACATGGTGGGAAATACTGATTCATACAAATGATCCCATGCGCTCATGTCTTATAAGGAACAGGCTGCATATGCTTTATGATTTAGCAATATAAAGCATTGTATTGCAGATAAAAAAATCTTTCTGTTGTTGAACTTGTTCACTTTGTAGAATATGCACAACCATTGGTGGGAGGAATTGTTGGCACACTTCATCAGAGGTCTACCTTTAAACCAGAAGATGGGAAGGAAACAAGCTATGCTGATATGGATCCTTACAACTCACCCGAGCAAGAGATTTATCATGCATATGCCGAACCACTACCAATATCTGGACCAGAATATGCAACCCCAATAGTAATGGATATGTCCAGTCACCCTGCAGCTCCTCCAGGCATCTCTTCTGTGTCTACTTTCAAGGCTTCAGGGAATCCAGCCCCTCCCATAGTGGGAGCTTACAATAAACTTGTTTCCAGGGCTGACAGTTCATCACCCACCCATGTACTGTATGATACTCCCAAGGGGATGCCAGGACTACTTAATCCCTCAGATGAATTGTTATATCAAGTGCCACAGATCATGCCACATTCCACAGGAAGTAAAGAAGATGTTAGTTAGAGTACTTTTAAATGTAAAATCCTTTGAAGGTGACTTTTAAAAAATAATTCAGACTTTTTTGTGTTTAAGCAAAATCTGAGATCTGAGGCCAAAATTACCCCTTTTGTGGGTCTATTCACAACTACTGCTTTCCTTTTCATAAAATGATGTGCTTTCCATTCACTACTGATCGGTACTGCTAGACTGGTACAAGAACCTTGTAAAAATGTCCATTTACTGAGTGTAAATAAATAGCTCACAGCAGACACATAAATACTCCAAGTCAGTGCTGTGTGGTGAAAGTGCCAGAAAAAGCAAGGTACTGTTCTCGACACAAACAATATTTTTTGAAGTCACTAAAGCCTACTGTTCTGATTTAATTAGTATCTAACCCAGACTGATCTTCATACGTTTCTACAAATGCATAATACAATTGAAAATATTAATAAATTATTGCACCTCCTGTAACATGAGTGAATGGCAATGGTTTTACTGATTTTGGTAAGTGAAGTTGATTCCTAAACTTATTTTCTTTAATGAAATCAATTGCTAGCTTAGAGCAGTGATCTAAAACATGATACCTATTGGTGTCATGGTGTTTGTCAGTAGGTTTTCTGGTGCCTATGTACTTCTTTTAAAAAGCATATCTTCCCTAAAGCAAAGAGCCAGTCCTGGTGCAAGAAGTGCTTTGTGTGTGCAAGAAACACCCGCCCGTTCAGAAAGAATTGCCTCCTATCACAGGAGCCTTGGTTTCCTTCCAACATTTTTTAATCCCATGTCCCTGACCAGGATAGCCCAGGTGAGCCAGATCTTGTCAGATCTCAGAAGCTAAGCGGGATCAGCCTTGGTTAGTAATTGTATTTTGCCCTCTTCGGGGCATGGAGCAGGGGTCACTGGATGTGTGGGGAGAGAAGTAGTTGTGAATTTCTGCATTGTGCAGAGGGTTGGACTAGATGACCTTGGAGATCGCTTCCAACTCTATGATTCTATGAATGGGAGACCTCCAGTGAAGACTATGGTTGCAGAGGCAGGCAATGGCAAAGCACCTCTGTTAGTCTCTTGCCAGGAAAACCACACCAGAGGTTGCCATAAGTCAGCCATAACTTAAGGCACTCTCCGTCACCTATCCCATGACAGCCATTTTGTGATGGTGTCCACTGGCTGTTTTCAAAATTCCAGAAATGCCCAGAGGCTCCTCAAGATTGGGGACTCCAGTTCAGAGTTATCACAAATCTCTAGGAAGTTTGAATTTGTTGAGTCAGCATTCACTTTGCACTGATCTTCACAGAGGATATGAGTGAGTGCTAATTCATTGCCTCTTGAGTTGCTCTGTCATGGCTCTAAAAATCTTTGAGTAGTATTTAATAATTATTTTTACCTCCACTGTATTTGTAAAAGTGCCAACTTGTGGTAACCCCATAGGGTTTTCAACGTAGGAGACTTTAGAGATGGTTTACCATTGTCTGCTTTTGCGCAGGAATCCTGGACTTCCTTGGTGCTCCTATCCAAATTCTAACCAGGGCTGATCCTTCTTAGCTTCCAAGATTTGATGAGATCAGGCTAGCCTGGGCCATCTGGAGTAGGGCTTCCCTCTCTACTAGCCTACATAACAAACCAAGTAAAATCTTTGGGCCTCAAGTAATTGAAATTTACCTCCCTTTGTACGTGGGGGTAGTTTGAGGAACTTGAAAACTAAAAATGTAACTCATAAGGAAAAAAAACTCCTTATGGCTCCTTGGAGAGTAGAAAGAATTAAATTCATTTAAAATGAATGAATACATTTAAAATGAAGGAAGAGATATGTTCAGCTCTTTAAAGTCTAAGCACATGAAAACAGTTGTGCATGCATTTGGAGGCGTAAATCCATTGCTGCACCATTTGCTTTCTCGACTTGTCTTTGGATATTGATATGCCTTAAGGAGGGCATGGATACATTTGGATACCCTCGAGCCTTTCAAATATGAAGCTTCCTGGCCACTGGAATTAAACAAAGTATCAACCGTAACCATTTTGGCCTTTGATATATTATCAAGATTCTTTTCAACCCTCTAGATTCTGCAGGTTTCAATCAGTTAGTGTGGTCTTTTTTTAAAATAAAAGATTATTTCCTTCCAATTTCTAGTGACATTAATTTTTTCCAAAGATTTTATATACTTGAACCAGTTAGTAACTTTTTGTATGATGAAAAGTTAAAGAAATAGCTATATATGACATTACATTTCAAACCCCCTTTTGCCACATTTAAAACAATTGTCAGGAGAAAAGCACAGCCTCTTGTTAAGGGGACATGAAAGGAATGCTTTTTTATTCTAGTGTAATGGCACTGTAGTGAGGATGTTGAATAGATAAATGTGATAACTCTAAGCAATAGCCCAGTTTTATGGACTCTTCATGTTGTATGAACATAAAAATTCAGTGGAGCATTGTGTATTTTTCTGGTGGTCTGTATTGTCAAATGCACAATATATTTCATTGCAGGTGGCTGGTAGAGTTAATCATGACAATCACAACTGTTAAAAGTATTAGTACTCCTTAGCCCAAATTTATTAGCATAGGTTTGCTCATGTGCCTTCTTCCATTTGTATATTTTTTTATTTATAAAAGTGATACATAACTTATTTTTATCCTTTAACCGCGGTACACCAGAGCTAAACAGCTGACCTAAGAAAACAGTCAGAATATGTGTATATGTAGGGCCAAGCTACGCATGACGAAAGACACTTGCCTGGCAAGTGGATTGAGTGGAGGGCAAGTGAACAGGGAGAAATACACTTGCCATTCAAGTGTCATTTGTCACTTGTAGCTTGGCCCGTAGACTCTGTCCCATGGTCTAGTCAGTAAGTTCACGTTTCATTTGATTCACTGATACGTTCTAATATCTGCCAGCTTGGATTTATGAAGTTCTTAGGAATATATTAATCTCAGACCTGTCAATATCTGCCATGTTGTTGCAGTCCCAGTCTTAAAATCCGGCACTTTGATGAGATGTGTGAGTAACATATGATGATATAATCCACAGATGTCACAATAGCATGTACACTCATCAAAGTGAGGGGGTTCTGTGACTGAATGATTAATTTTTGGAAGGAAAAGAGGGTAACATTAGGGCTGTGCACACCTTCCAAGCCTATCATACCTCTTTTTCTCGGTTCTTTCTGGTTCCAGGAAAGCTAAATTCTTTAGAAAATCAAAATCACACAGTTGAACAAAATGAGGCAGACCAAAGTAGTAAAATACATCTGTCATTCTGATCACAAGAGCTGGTTTCCCTTAACAGCAAATGTTCATACGCACATACCCCTACATCGTAATCCTGTTCATTTGTTAATTAGTAAAGTTTAACAAGTCTGGATTGAATCACAATGGCTGTTTCATTAGGGTGCATGTTTTGATCGTTACTTCTCTTTGCAAGCGTATTTCCTCTCAGATTCAAAACATGAAAAACCAAAGGTTTACACATTTCACAAATTAGGGCAACTTTGTTGGAATTAATATGCAGACCAAACCCCACAGATTTTTGGTGTGCTGGCTGCACAAGCAAACTTACCTTCAATGGTATGATTCAGGAAGAACCTGCCAGCACATAAAATGTTACGACAGTAAAAAAAAGGGGGACTGTGGGGGACTATGCGGGGAACTGAATGTATCAAAATTAAATACATCAACAAGATGAAAACTGAGCTTTCTTGATTCGCTGCCCTGTATTTTAGGCACTAACTTATTGATTCATGAATGTAAAACACACAGCACAGACAACTGTCACAGTAAGTGCTTGGTTGTTTTCTTTTCTCTTAGGCCCAGTATTGATATTGTGTCTAGTACGTTGTCTTAAGGGTACGCAGAGGGGTCTGTGTTTTAGCGCAGAGAGAGGGGTGCAAACAATGTTGAGTGATTATTTTCCTAGAATGTACTTTCTTACCTCAGCATGTTCTGTAGTCACTCTGTATTTGTATATGTTGCTAGAATTTAGACTATATGAATAGTGATTTTTTAAAAATGTATGTTAAAACCTTTTAAATAAAATGCACAACATGGAAATCATGGTTATTTTATATAAACGTTGTCCTTGTACATTGTAAATCAGGAAAATAATCTGATTCAGTTTTTGATATTCTTAGATATCCCAGCCAGTTGGCAGGCAAATTGCCTCAACCTGCTGCCGAATACCTCCTTTTCAAGAGATGCATAATTTCAATTCGGTGTCATAAAAAGGCTTTGTGAGTATTTGATCCTTAGTGGAAATGGAGGTTGTAGCTCTGACACCAAGAACCTAATCCTCTTCTTCTGTGTGGCACAGAGGCTCAAGTTGCTTTCTGCCATAGCTCCTGTCAGCCTTCCTTGCGATACCGTTTTGCCCGCGAACAAGTATACTACTGCTTTTATGAATAACAGGCTTTATGCAATATACTGCTCATTCTGTTTTGAATAGAACATTTGTTAAAGCTTTTTGATTGACTAGTTTCTGTGAAGCATTTTAAAAATAAATTAATATATAAGGCCCTTGTGTGAGGAGGCATGGATAGATTAATCTTAAGAACATTAGAAGAGCCTTGCTGGATCAGACCAGTGGTCCATCTGGTCCAGCATCCTGTCCCACATAGCAGTCAGCCAGTTACTCTGGAGGGCCATCACCAGAGCTCAGAGGCTGATGCCTTCCCCGATGTTGCCTCCTGGTACAAATGTTCAGTCACCACGGCTACTAGTCCTGATAGGCCCATCCTCTATGAGCCTGTGAAAGCTGTCTTCGCCTGTGACCGTCACTACCGCCTTTGGCAGTGAAATCTACATCTTAATCACTTGTGTAAAAAAACGTATTTCCTTTTGTCTGTCTTGAATCTTGAAGCCATTGGCTTCATTGCATGCTCTTGAGTTCTAGTACTTGGAGAGAATAAGCTCTCTCTGTCCACTCTCTCTGCCCCATTCATAATTTTATAATGTCTCCCCTTCGTTGTCTCTCTTTTAAACAGAGAAGTCTCAGGCTCTCCAGTCTTTCCTCATAGGAAAGTTGCTCTACTTCTTAATCTGCTTGATTACTCTCTTCTGTACTTTTTCCAGCTCTGCAATGTTCTTTTGGAGATACGGTGACCAGAGTTACAGACAGTCTTCCAAATGAGGCTGCACCCGTACATCTATACATGATACTGGCCATTTTATTTTCAATCCTTTTCTTAATAATCCCCAGCATAGAGTTCACCTTTTTTCACTGCTGTGACACACTGGGTTGATGTTTCCATGGAGCTATTCACTATGACCCCAAGGGCTCTTTTCTTCTGTCTCAGCAAGTTCCGATCCTATTAGCATATACTTGAAGTTCGGGTTTTTTGTTCCAATGTGCATCGCTATACACTTACCCTGCATTGAACTTCATTTGCCTCATTGTCACCCACAATTTGTGGATATCCTCCTGGAGCGCTTTACAGTTGGTGTTAGTTTTCACCAATCATTCTGGATTAACCATTATGATAAGAATTGTAGAGGGAGAGTGAAACATTGTGATGTGTTCACTGTGATATGTCATCTGCAAAATGACAGCCTATATGATATCCCCCTTTCCTGCTAATTGGGTTTACGTACCTGTATAAATTTATTTTGCTTTTAATCATGAAATAGGATCAAGTGTTTTATAAGGCACTGAAGCCCTCTTCTTAGCCTTTGGCCCTGATTGGTTGAGCTGGCGTGGAATGCTCACAAACATTCCAAATGTTCAGAGAACAAAGACTAGAAGACTGTTCATAGTTCAGTTTCTGTGAAGGTATAGATAATACATGTTTGACCAAGATTTTCATGTTTTAGTGCAGAACCTAGTGATAACTGAAGACACAGAAAGGGCCCCAGCAGGCTGTCCAGAGAGAAGATGCTTTGAAGACTACAGAGAACAAAATTGCCCTCTTCTCTCAGTACAGTACAGCTCTGCTGACAAGAAGAGGCAGGTTGGGTGATTTCCCACCCTTCCCCCTCTACACTGCAGCCCCCCTCCTATTAGTTCCCTAAGATGCCATAATCTCTGCAATCAACGTTCCCAAAGTCAAATAGGATAGCCTGGGGGGAGAAGAGAACAATGACAAGATCTATTATCATAAGAGCCTTTTGCTGATAAATTGATACCACCCATTCACAGTCACTGACCTGTTTTCTCAGGAGCAGGAACTGACCATAACTTTTTGGTCAAATTCCAGTTTCATGATCAGTCTCTGCTGATTGTAGTTGGCGATGGAAGTGTTTCTCACTGTATTTTCTGAACTGTATAGTGCTTCTACATGTTGTGTATTTCGTTGCAGAGAGGATAATGAAATGGAAGATGGTGTATTCTTTCTAAAAGCTACTTTTGCTATGAAAAATGTGCTAATGAAGACAGACATATTAATGAACAGATTCATGTATAACCCTACTTATACTGACAGCTTCTTCCTTTGCAAGCTATCCGTTTCTTGCTACATGCTGTTTTCCCTGGGAAGCTTTCATGAACAATCACTACCACAGATGGTATGTAAAAGACCTGTAATCCATATTGCTGTTACTTGAGAACTCCCATGAACTTTTAACCTAGCTGGGAACATCCACTACACCAAATGCTTATAATAGGGCAGTCTTCTTACTTAGAGAAATAAAGTTACTGTGTTCAGACAAGTTCACACTTGTCTAGAGCTGTTCAAACTGCAGGTTTGTATAACTGAATGTTCCTCCATACAAAAAGCATCTTGTACCCAGAAAACTAGCATGGCAGTAAGAAGCTTGGCTAGAACCCTCTTCCTGGATATCTATGTGGAAGGAGACCTTTTTTAAAAAAATGAAGGAGCACTGAACTGTGTGAGGCTCCCACTGGCTTTCTGAAGCTGTAGAGCCCAGAGAGATGCCTACTTTCCTCAGTGTGAACTAAGCCTCACCGCTCCAAAGCAAGAAACAGATTAAAAAATGGGAGAATGCAGTCTATTCTTGATTTTCCAAAGTAGGTTTGATCTGATTTGATTTAAAAGCTATAAAATCTAACACAACGCTGAAGTCTCATTTTCCTTGATAACATACCAGACAATTTTTTTTCTGCTTGAGGCTGTTGAAGTTTATTTTTTAAAGGGTGGGACACTTGTATAAACACACTTTGTTGCAGATATAACCATGCTGAATCTGTATGTATAGTCTTTTTGGTGGCATTTATTTTTCTTAAGTAAGGCTATGTATTTTGGAAATCTCCCTAAGCACATTTGGTAGCGGATGCAAAATTTATCATCTGGTTTTGGTCCTTTGAAAATATACTAGTTCTGCCTACGACAAAAAGCCTTGACTGTCTAGATAATGTCCATTGATTTCACAAGTCCAAGGTGGTGCTGAATAAGATTTCCACTAGGCAGCACCTGACCTTGCTTTTCCCCAATGACATGCAGATTTAGGATAAGTTTGTGGGAAATGATTATTTATTAAGAGCTGTGTAATCCATGAAAGGCGTAATTCTCAGCATATGCACCCAGCCTTATTTACAAGCTCTTGTTGTACAAAATTGAGATACTGGAATTCTAAATAAGATAGAAACACTAACAGTAATATCTATAGCATTCAGAGTGTTTTACAACATATTCTATCAATACAGCTGCCATCTGAACTGATTTCCTTCTCTGCTGTAATCAAGCTGTAATCATTTTGCATTGTACCTTTACATCCAGACTTCCTACTTTGCAGCTTCCCACGTACCCTCTGACTAGGATATAAGGGCTCTGGGATCTCCATTCCTACTTGTATTTGATGAAGGGAGCTTGATTCCTGAATGCTTATACCCTAAAAAATCTCATTGGTCTTTAAGGTGCTACCAAGAACGAAGAATGAATTTAGCAATTCCTTAGCTCAGAATATGAACCTCCAACTTATCAGTCAGAGGCACACAGTATCTATAGGTCCGCGCTACTCATAAGTTCTAGTTTACAAGGTTGGTTTCTCTTGGAATATAACCTGTCTTTTATCAGAATTCTATCAGGTACATAGGTCTCACCTAATAAGCCAGTATAAGGTAATTTTGCAGCAGTCAGAAAACAAATTTGATCCAGTTAAACCACACACAAGTATTTTCAGGCTTTAGTGGGGAGGGGGAGGTGGAAAGGGGAGGCTTATTGTTTTAGCATGAAATCTTAGATACAAATATAGCAAGATTAGCCTCAATAAGCAAACTGGCCCTGCTTAATTACAGGGTTGTCCAGCAACTACTTAAAAGATTAACAAAACATTTCAGCATGAGCTTTTGTGAATCAGAGCACATGATGCATGGAAGTATACAGCCATAAACTTAGTTAAATATTTATTCCTCCTCCTGATAAGCATTTAATCAAGTCTAGGGATATATAGCAGCCTGAATCATTCAGATTTAGCCTGAGATCGTGAGAACAGGGAAGGTAAGCAGGGTTGGCCATGGTCAGTACTTGAAAGGAAGACCACCAGGGAAGACAAAGGTTGCTATACAGAGGAAGGCAATGGCAAACCACCTTTGTTCATCTCTTGCCTTGAAAACCCCATAAGGGATTCCCAGTACGTACTGATGATTCTTATATTATGGATGTACACCTCGGCAACAGGGAATGAGCTCTCACAAAAGCTCATGCTGGAATACATTTTGTTAGTCTTCAAGATGCCACTGCACTACTATGTAATTTTGCTACCACATACTAACACAGCTACCCTTCTGGTCCTGGTTAAGAAGTCTTGTTTTAAGAGACACATGTTCAATACTATGTGGTCCTGAGTAATAGCTTTGAAACATTCAGTTTTGCTCCCAATTGATTCAGTAAAAAGAGTATTTTGACATACAACATGGCCTGTGCCACAGAAGGGGCCTACCACCATTCCCCGGAGGCCCTGTCACTACTGAGTCTCTTACTTCCTTTTGCTGATTGGCTGTCCTCTTCCACCTATTGAGCAGAAGAAGAAGCCCTTCCCCTTCATCTTCTAGGCATTAGTGAATATTGGGCCTTGAGAACATGAGCTAAACTGACTGGGGAGGGATCTTACCCAAGGTTTGCCTTCCCTCTAGAGCCGGAGATCACATTGCACTTTCTTCATGTGGGTGGGCAGAAGTGGAAGTTCTTCTAAACTAATATAGAATTTAAAAAACTGTATACTCCCTAATAAAGCTGGGCGGGGATAGCATTCATAAGCTCAATTTACTCATGCAGAGCTTCAAGTAAACGGGATTTGAGTCCAGTGGCACCTTAGAGACCAACAAGATTTTCAGTGTGTAAGCTTTCGACAGTCACAGCTCCCTTCTTCAGATACCAGAGAGGAGGAGCTCTGACTCTCGGAAGCTTACATTCTGAAAATCTTGTTGACCTCTAAGGTGCCACTGGACTCTAATCCTGCCATTCTACTGCAGACCAACATGACTCTTTACTTAAACTGTCTTCAAGTAAACAAGAATGCACATGAACCATTAGACCTAAATGGATTTACTAAGAATGAAATAAAATCCTATGGTAGTTTGAGGAGAACATCTTTGGAAGCCATAGTCCTGCTATAACAAGTGACTGAAGAATTGGAAAGGGAAGGCACTAGGGATAGACTTGGTTCTACAGTGATATAACATATATATACACTTACTAATATATCTGTAGCCTAATCAATCTGTTTGCTAGAGTTCCTTAATAAGATTTCCAGATTTCTTCTGATCCAGCAAGAATGATGGTGTTAAAGCCCATATTCGTAGTCTCTCACTCCCCAGGCATTCTTGTTCCTCCTTCATTTTTTAAATTGATTCTGGGTTTCTCTTGTGTTTTTTCTGATTTTCAAGTGAACTGCTATAATGACACAGCTTGCCAATAGGGTCACTGCACCAGTAATGATGTAAGCTATTCCCAGAAAAAGGTTTCTTCCTCCACTCCATGTCACTGTTGAGAGGACAACATGCTTTCTCCCGTCAAACTTTGCAACTGGGAAATCTGATAACGTAAGGTTAAGGTTCATTAACAATTGGCAGCGACTGACATAGAATATATGTTTGGTGGTGAGGTTTGTCTTTTGCACCAGATAATCATGGAAGGAGATAGTATGCCTCCAATATCCATTAAACCATGTAGAAAAGCCAAATTTTTGATTCTCTGACAACATATGATGCATATTCAGTTTTCTCATGTTTCAGTCTCAACACAGAATTATTTATTTATATTTATAGTCTGCCTTTCTTACTAAGATCCAAGGTGGATTGCACAATGCAAGTGAAAATACAGTATAATCAACAGCTAGGGCATTCACTGAGCAAAGTACAATAATGAACCACAGTTAGGACATTTAGGGAAGCAGATACAGTAGGGTATGGTAGCAGAAAAAATTTAAACAATCATAAAGCTGAGCACAGAGATGAAATCTATCTGAAACAAAGCACAACGAATTTCCATAGCATGTTTAGCAGCATGGAAACTCCCTAGAAGGTTCATGTCTACCTCACCAGACAGTACCCAATAGCGTAGCATTTAGTCCCAGTCTCTCTTTCTACCAAGTAGAGATGGGCACAAAATGGGAAAAAACGAAACAAGCGTTTTATGTTTCATCACATTCCACGAATCACAAACTTTCACGAAATTGCCCCGTTTCACGAAACAATTCATTAGTTTCTTTTTTTAAAGATTTTTTATTCTTTTTATTAACTACATTAGCTAACAATACAAAGGAAAGGAAGGGGAACAAGGGAAGGAAAGAAAAAAAACCCAACAACAACATATAACAACTACACTACACAGAATGCTTTCCCTTCATACTGCCATTATTAAAAAAAACTAAAGCTTTGTATAATATTGATGGAGTGGTTGACCTTACAAAATGCAAATTACAATTCAAATTCAAATTAAGTTTTCCTCCCCCACCTGGGTCCCGGACGCAATTCTCTCTGAGCAACTGCAGCCGCAGTGCTCGTTTCCTCCCCCCCCCCCTCAGACTTCTCCTTTTCTTCTTGCTTGGTGTCTCGCTGAAATTCCGGATTTTTGTCCTCAAAATCCCTTAGTTGATCTTCTGATAATATCTTGTAAGCTTGATCTTTGTAACTGAACCAGATACCTTCCGGAAATAGCCATTTATACTTTATTCCACGTTCCGTCAGAAGAGCTGCGAGCTTTTTATACTTAAATCGTCTTTTCCGAACTAAAAATGGGACGTCTTTCAGAATCTTGACTTTGTTACCCAAAAAGTCCAGATCCGCGTTATATGAGTTGTATAGGATAGTGTCTCAGATCCTTTTAGATGAAAAATCGATGATGATCTCGCGAGGCAGCTGACGCTTCGTTGCATATTTTGAAGAAGCCTGGCGGACCTCCAAAATGGCGCTTTTAACCTCTTCTTTAGTTGCCTTGGCGGGTGTCGCCAATAGTTCCGAGACCAGACCCCACAAATCCTCATTTTCCTCCTCTTTCACGTTCTGGAGGCGCAAAACTGTCTGTGTTCGTTCCACTTGTAGCCCGATCAGCTGGTTCTCCACCAGCTTTAACTCTTTATTCGTAGCCTTCACGAGTGACGCACTTTCCCGAGCAGACTTCTCTGCCCCCCGCTACTTCCTTAATGGTTTTCACTTCGCTCTCAATTAAGCCCACCCTTTGATCTGTTTCGTTCAGCTTGTCAACAAAGGGTTTTATGGCTTCGATAACCGACCTCCGCACCAATTCCTCGAGCGACTCTCCTTTCCCCTGCAGGGCAGCCGAAATTGACTTGCCCAGAGCGGGACTCTGTTTTTTCGCTGCCATTTTAGGGGGGGGGGACCGCCAGCCGGATTCTGAGACTCAGCGAGGGGGAAGAACTAGCCTTCTTAGCTTCAGATCCCACCACTCCTTCACGTACGCTTGTAATAACAGAAGGGATTCGCTTACTTACAGGCTTCCACCTAGTTCTGCTCTTTGCCGTTTTCCATGGCCCGGCAACACTTGAGGCGCCGCGCACGTCTGCCAGCCTCCATAGGGACAAACGGGCAATTTACCCCCCGCATTGATTTTCGGGGGGCTCTTCCCACAGCGTCCCGGACCCTGCCTCCCTCACTGGGAGTCCTGGGGGCTAATCTTCGCAGATCAGCCACCCGGTCAGGGTGCTCGGGCGCTTCCTCCCGGACCTGCGGAGAGGAACGTCCGACATGGCCGAGAAAACGAAACCGAATCCCACGATTCATTAGTTTCTTGATTCATCAGAACCCAGGACACTTCAATGGCCCCCTTCATACCCAGAGATGCCAAACTTGCAGGGAGACTTCAGCAGGCTCTCCTCCACCCGCCCTCACCCAACAAGCCAGCAAGAACAAATGCTCTAAATAAGAATATAAGCAAAGAAAATTAAAGAAAAAAAGGCAGGCCTCAGTCAAGCTAGGCCCCAGATCCAAGCAATGCCCTGAGACTGGGGTTGGGTAGGGTGGAGGAAAGAAGGCATCCTCACCCAATGACCTTCCCAGCAAGGCCAAGAGCTGAAAATAAGAAAGAGGCTTTTCAGTCTCTTTTAAAGCAGCAGCAAATCCAGCCCAAAGCTCCCAATTCCACTCTCTCAGTCCAGATCCCAGTAACAGGTCCTCCCTCTCCCTCTTACTGGAACTGAAAAGCACAAGGCAGAGAGCTGTGCCTTATATAAGAAATGCTCACATAGAGCAGAACAGGAGGTCTCTGGTTGGCAGACAGACCTGCCTAATAGGGTTTGGAGGGATGGGATTGGTGTTCCCATGGCTACAGAAGGCCCATCTCCTCAGTTCTATAGGGGATTAACCCCCCTGCTCCTTGCTGTATAGGACAGAATGGAAGCTCTCCAGTTGGCAGGGAGAGCTGCCTATCAAGGTTATGTGGGCTAAAATTGGGGTTTCCGATGGCAACAAAAGGTTTGCAGACATTCTGGGCCTAGGGAATCAATGGATCGGCACCAGCCTGTCTGGCATCACGAATCAAATGAATCGGCTCAAAAAGTCGTGAATTTTTTGAAAACCACAGCCCCATGAAACGTGTTTCACGAAACATGAATCGGCCTGATTCATCACGAAATTTGATTCGTATTTCGATTTGTGCCCATGTCTACCACCAAGGTATCTCTTTCAGCTATTTCTTATTACACAGTCCTGTAATCTGGGTAGAAAGCCCTCCTAAATAATTCAATGTTGTATAGTTTGCGGAAACTCAGGAGAGTGGGAGCTTTCCTGGCCTCCTGAGGCAAACCATTCCATAAGGTGGGGGCCACCGCAAAGAAAGCACGTGTGCAGGCAGCTGTTGAATTTGCCCAACTGCAGAGTGGTATCTGCAGGCGGCCCTGAACAAATGAGCAAATCTGCCATGGAGGAACATAGGGAGATGTGGTCACACAGGTATGAGGGATCAAGGCCATGGAGGCTTTGAATGGGATAGTAATGATCTTGAATTGAGCCTGGTAACTGATGGAAAGCCAATCGAATGTCTTCAGAATGGGAGTGATATGCACGTTCCATCTAACTCCTGAGAGTAAAAGAGCTGCAGCATTCTGCACCAGGTGGAGTCTCCGAGTCAACTTTGAGAGGACACCTATGTAGAGTAGTCTAGTCTTGATGTTACTGTGCCATGAATCCAGATGCTTAGATCAGCCCTGTCAAGGTAGGGGGCCATCTTTCAGGCTAGTCTGAGTTGTGAGAAAGCCTTTTTTGTAGCTTCATTTACTTCTGTAGCAACAGGGCTGGGGCTAGTATAACCTCAAGGCTCTTAACTGAGTCAGCCAGGGTCAACTGAACCCTATCAAAGGTGGGAAGCACAATGTCCTTCAAGATCTCTGCTTTTCTAACCAGTGTCACTTGTCTTAGCTGGGTTCAATTTCAATTTGTTTGCCATCAGTTCATTGACAACAGCTGTCAAGCATTGACTTCAGTACCTCTACTGGATAACCAGGGGATTTGGATAATAAGATGCAGAGCTGGGTATTATCTGCATATTGATGGCATCCAATTCCACAGCTATAAATGAGTTCTAAAGGCTTTACATAGGAGTTGAATAACATGTGGAATAAGATTGCGCCTTGTAGAATTCTACAAGATAATTCCCACGCTGAGGATAGTAACCCATCAAGAACTATTTAAACCAGTCCAAGGCACATCTCCTGATACGTACTTCTGCCTCCAAACTCCTCAACAAGATGGCATGGTCTACTGTGTTGGCCAAATAGATCTTTTAAATGTGTTTGTGAAAAGAATAAGAAATTCATTCATGTAATGTTAGCATGGCAGCAAAAAACCCCACCTTGTTTGTTTAGCATTAAAAGGCTTTGTCTAGTTCTATCATACCTATTTCCTGCCATGAGGTTAACTCAGAAGTTAACTTGTCCACTTCTTTTGTTTTAATGTGCAAAAGCGGTGTGATTATGCATGAAGTTGCAATGAAAAACTTTTGCACATTAATTCAACTAAAACTGGTCATGCTCAAGCCCTACTGAAAGAAATAATGTTGTGTGTTACTGAAGCACCAAGCCAGCCACATATGGTAGTTTTCTTACCTTTTAATGCCTTTTGTATTTGATGTACTACCCTTTGTACTACCCTCTATTCTGATATGGTATATTGACGGTGTTGAAAACTAGTGGGGTGAGGCTAGCATATGTATTCTGTGACGCTCCCATCCCAGCTGCCTTATTTCTTATCAGCTAAACGATGGAAGCCTGGACACACTAATTTTCCTCCAGCCAAAAGGCAAGCAAGAGATCTCCAAAGCTGACAGTCATTCAGGCATTAGCCTATCATGGAGAACTCTAGCGACAATTCTTTGAGCCCCTTCACTAAGGACTGTAGAAAATTCACGTGTCCTGTAAAGCTAGGCTGTGAGCTTTCTAAACTACAGCTTGGGTAGCCAGAGCCTGATTTCCCCCCAACATAAAATAAACCCGCATAGAAAGGATACTATAAGATATGTGTAGGCTATAATTTCCTGCAGGGAGCCCATCTACAAATTCTTTGGTGTGGCTGAGGAGGCGGTAAAGGTTTTTGAATGCAGGAAAGGCTGCCACTCGCATCCAGATAATAAAGTCGTCATTTATATAGCCATTGTTTTCTTCATTCTCCATGTCTAATAAATAGACTGGTTTCTGCCAGTATGGGGGTCTTGCTGTCCCTAGGAAGAAAGACAGAGGCATGGAGATGAGGTTTGGTACTTTGGGGCTTCTTTCAGCCGAGTCCTAAAGATGATTGCTAAGACATGAACCATAAAAAGGCAAACTGATGGGATTTACTTACAAGTAAAAACAAAAGGTTATAGTCCAAGTTGGTTATCTAGCTGTAGTCGCATCTCAGCACAGAGACCTGGTTCAATAATGTCACCACAGAACATACCGTTATCTAATGTTCTGCCCTGTTACAAAGGGACCATGAAATAAATGGCATCAGAGACATAGTTTTGAGGGACAGGAGAATTACTCTTAGAAAGGTAGGAGCTGGGCAAAGGAAACACAAAGCCTTATGGCCAGCCATTTCAGCACCAGTGAGCATGTACTGGGCCTGAGAAACAGTAATCATGAATGGGTTCACAAAATAGCAAAGTCTATAGCTAATTATACATTATGCAAGTCTTTTTGCATAATGAGTGGGGCAAGGTAGGATTTGGTATTTTTCTACTTCAAGACCTCCCTTTTTGTTGCTACTTGCTAGTACTCAAGAGTGTCCATTTCTCCCTGATGGCAGAAAAAGGATTGGCTTAGACACTCCTCTGAAATGAATTCAAGCTGCATTATGGGAAAACAGGCTCTTTTGCCAGCAAGGCTGCTAGCTGCATCTCACAAACTAAAGCATCGTCTTTAAGCTAAGGAAAGCCAGTAGGATAATTCTTACCAGCAAATGCTGAAGATAAATTGTGTGATGTTGGATTACGAAATTTCACGTTTTTATCTGTCCACCATGTGTTTCCTCTTTTCAGCAATGGGACTTGGACAGCAGTAGCAGAATTAGGGTAGTAAAAAAGGGATATTGAATCTGAAAGGAGATCAGAAGCAATGTCTTATGCCCATCCAATAACAAATAGTCTGATGTGACTATTTAGCAGAACCACAAGAATGCTTGAACAACTGCTGCTCACACACTATGCCTCTAAAGCAGATGAGAGAGAAAATGGGAAGCAGTAATTATAACTCCTCTCTCATACGTTAAGATCAAAGAGCCCCATAGTGCAGAGCGGTAAGCTGCAGTACTGCAGCCCAAGCTTTGCTCACAACCTGAGTTCGATCCCAGCAGAAGTCAGGTTCAGGTAGATGGCTCAAGGTTGACTCAGCCTTCCATCCTTCTAAGGTCAGTAAAATGAATACCCACTTTCCTGGGGGTAAAGTGTAGATGACTGGGGAAGGCAATGGCAAACCACCCTGTAAAAAGTCTGCCAAGAAAACGTCGTGATGCGACGTCCCCGCATAGGTCAGTTATGACTTGGTGTTTGCACAGGGGACTACCTTTACCTATACGTTAAGATCATCTGCTTCTCACAAGAAGGAAATCAGTTAAGTTGCCAGAGCAAGAACATCCCCTCTAATAGTGAAGACAGTTTAAATTAATATCCAACACAGGAATATGAGAATATTTCTAATATTTAGGTGAACTTGATGTCTAAAATGGGATTGTAATTTATTTTATTTGGAATATGTGTATGGGATGTTGCATTTCTTGGGGCTAATAGCAGCTTTGAGCAAACAGTTAATACCCCATAATCACCTCACCATACACCTGTTTTCTTTTTTAAATGTTAAGATCTCATCCCCCTCATTGTTGTTCACTAGCCTGTGCCTTGTTCTAATTGGAGCACACATACTTAAGACAGCATGACAAATGCATTTCTTTCCATATCCCCCCACCCCCAGTATGTTTGAAGGCCTACATATGCAAGAAAAATGTATGTTCTCTTTTGTTCTCTGAGGGGAACTGGTGAATCCCTCTGTTGCTTTCCTATCTGCTGAATAAGGCTGGACTCCCCTCAGACCTTTTATCTACCACACACCCACATCTATCTGTTATTTATCACAGTTACCCACCTTTCCTCCAAGGATCTCAGGACAGTGTGTGCTGTTTTCTCATCCCCACACTTTGTCTTCACAACAAATCTGTGAGGTAGCTTATAGTAAGAACCTGTCTGGCCCGAGGTTACTCAGTGAGCTTCATGGTTAAATATGGATTTTGTCCCTGCGTCTCCTCAGTCCAACATTAAACACTACATCACATAGGCTCTTGAACTCTGGGCTACATACCCTGCCACCAAAAATAGCCTCATCCTAATATTAAAGACTATTGACAATTGCTTGGTTCAGATCAGTTATAAGAGCAGTTTGTGGCAACTGGTGTTATTATGGACTGGTTGGACTGAGGGCGAGCAGCAGTGTGTGAGGCTAGGACTGCAGCAGGCAAAGCTATCCCCACCAAGGTAGAATTCTTCTCTTTCAGGGCTCTAGAATTGTAAGAGTATTCCAATTTCTGATACAATCCCTACAAGTCTTGCTATTCTTAATGAGATAAAATTACTTGCTTGATAAAATATCACACAAAACTCTAGAATAATATTTACAAAACAACATTTTCATTTAAAATGTAGAGAGGGAATACAATATTGAATAGCTTAATGAATGCTTAACCTTTAAAGAAATTACCTGTTTCTTTTACTAGTTCTCACTATCCACAAGAGACACCCTTATTTCTACACAGTGAAATCATCCATCACCAAATAGCCTCTTTTTTCTGAGTACTCTTAACAAGTTCTGTATGGTCATTAGAAAAACGTAATTGACCTTTTTGATGCAAAAACAATCTTCTTGCAGTTCTGAACAGCAATACCAATCTCATCTCTAGTTATTTTTCTCAGTTCTCTTTCAAGACTCCTGGATTAATTTAATGCTGATCTCCTTGTGAGCACTTACAAGAAAGGACCCAATAAATCTGAATCACATGTCACTCACGGTGGGGGCCCTTTTTCTATAAAGGCAGTGAGTAGGTTCATGAGTCCCAGCTGATCCCCAAAAGAGATCAGAGAGGCACAGTAAGCATGCTCATTGAGAGTTGCTCCAGATAAGCAACAAGGGCAATTCGGCTGATTTAACTCCAGTTTAAAACTTTTATGTGCAGAGGGAATGACTAAGGGAATTGTTGGATCCCTCAAAACAACACACATAAGTGAAGAACACTACAAAATCAAGAATCTATAGCAACTGGAATCTGCATGTCTGAGATGTCCAACAGTAGCACCTCTTAAAAAGAAAAAAATATTGCCAGAACTAAGTAACTGTCTCCTCTTCTTACAGTTCTTCCTCTTGTACAATGATAATACCAGATACGTAAATAAATACCGAGGCAGACCTATTACTATTTTTGACAGCAGGTCCGGGGTCTCCTTTCTCCCCTGCTGAAGTGATTGCTCGGTGCCTCTCCTAGCTCATCTACCACCTTCTGCAAGAGGAAGCCCCTTCTTCAGACAGTATGGTGACCATACAACATGTAGGCAGTCAGCCAGTAGCACAACCAGGGAGCTCGCTCTATGCTGGTTGCTTGAAACCTTTTGCTTGTCAGCACAAGGAATCCTCTCAGCTTTTACAATGGAGTGTTTGGGGACAAAATGCTGTTTAGCTTTTAGCCAGTTAGTGTGTGTCTGTCACTGATGCCTGGGTAGACACTGATATGTTCAGATGTGAATGGCTAAGACAATATGGAAAAAGCAGGAATTATGATGTTTGCAAAACAGTCTCCACAAGATGGTCTACTCTTGATGATCTCAGGCACAGTGCTAGGGTTGCCAGATGGTGTCTACAAAAAAACTGAACATGGGATCTTTGTGCGCACACAAAGTGCACACACACTCCTAGACCTGGAGCAATGACATCCCTTCCGGAAGTGACATCATCGTGCTGCACCACATCACCATGGCAATGGAGAACACTCCCTCCCCCCTTCCTGAGCTCACTCCCTCAGTCACTGGCCAGAGATGGCACCAGCTGATGGAGGAGGAGCCACAGGAAAGGGTTGGCCTATGAGGAGGCAGGGCAAGCTAGGCAGTGAGGTTCACATCTTTCCTGTGCCAGTTTCTGTCCCCTTCTTGGTGGGGTTGGGCCTGGCCTCAACTCATTGCCATCTACCAGCAATGCAAGTAGCTAACAGCCCTGTGAAAAACTGGGAGGCAAAGCATGTGGCATTTCCTGGGGACTCTGGCCACTGAGAGGCAATGTGCCCTGCCCAGGGGAGAGCGCACTGCCTGGGGCCTTGGGTCAAGCACTGCTGCTCTGAACTGCTCACCTGCTGAATGGAGACAGGAAGGGGACCCTGCAGGAGGAAGATGACTTGGAACCTCCTCCCCCAGCTTGCAGCTCACCAGAGCAAATAGGGGTGGCACAAGAGCCCTGCGGTCGACCACTGCAAGGGGGGCTGGCGCAGGACTAGCAAGGAGTAGGCCGTGCCCTTTCTCCTTAGCAGGCCTGGAGGAGTGCAGGAGGTGAGCAAGCAGCCCTGCTGAGAGAAATGGGGGGCCCTGGGACAGCTGCAATGGAAGAGCTGGGCAGGTGTGATCCGTTCGACAAAAGGGGCTCCATTTCCCTGCTCCTTTACCTGCCTGCCTGGGTTGTTTTGGAGAGTACTTTAGGGTTGCCAGGTGTCTGGTATTTTCTCTTGATTTCCCCCAGGCCCCCTAACTGCTATGCCCCACTAGCTCTCGTCTTTACATTTGGAACATTATGAGTAGTCAGTGTTTCCATGCTGGTGGTTGCTTAGTTTTTCTTTCTTTCTTTTTTTTGCTTAGCTTTTCTTTCTTTTTGTTGGGAATTGTCTACTATGGTAGACAAGTGATATAAAACTTTTTATAAATAAAATACAAAATACAAAAATGTGTGCACATGTGATATTGCATGGGCCCATTCTGTTTACAGTGTTTCATACTCAGATTGCATGAACCCAACCCTTAGCCTGCCCTGCCCTGGATGACCAGGTTAGCTGATCTTGTGAGACCTCAGAAGCTAAGGAGGGTCAGCTCTGGTTAGCAGTACTTGGATGGGAGATCACCAAGGAAGTCCAGGATCGCTACACAGTGGCAGGCAATATCAAATCACCACTGCTTATCATTTGCCTTGGACAATTTCTAGGGTTGCCATATGTTGGCTGTAACTTGACAGTACTTTCCACCACCACCACCCCTCAACCTGACCTGAAAGATGCTCCACTAGCTCCAATTTTAACACTTTCAAAACTGACTTAGATCAACGATGCCTCACTCAGTTTTGACTGTATATGGAGATAATCTGTACATGGATTTTGGTGCAGTTAGAAGAGATTCTGGCATTGATTTAAACACAGACAGGTAAAATCTATTCTAAGATGCCTATGGCACTCACCATTGAACATGCTGTTTGCAATAGCACCACATGGAGCCATCGGTGTCCCGTTTTGGTAAACAGTGAAAGGTGAGCAGGCACTGTTTTGAATCTGAACACAAGAGCATAAAACAATTAGGAGTGTCTCTCTGACCAGCCAGGATTTTTAGTGACTTAGGTATACATTGGCAGTAGCAACAGAAAGTAGTAGCCAATGTTATCTAAGGCCGTTACCGTTAAATTCTAACCCTAAATACAAGTTAGTTATGGCTAGGAGTAGGGGGTGGGTTCCTTGGATTCTATTTAAAACCCTGTTATTAAATTATCCACAAAATATAAAAATACCTGGCTCAAAATTTAGCAGTTATGTGCTTCCACTGGAAGTATTAGCTTGAGTTGTCTCAAACAATTTCCAGTCCCTCATGAGAACATCTGATACATCTGTTTCTGAATCACATAGCATCCCATTAAATTGGTTTTGTTAATCTCTTAATTCCACCTATTAGATTGAGATTGGATGCTTCACAGATTGGAAAACAAAGGCACACTGAGGCAAAATTAAATAACTTTTTCAAGGTCAGGCAGATCAAGCTCAGAAAAGTCAACAGACCGCTCAACCGTCTGCCACACACAATCACTTTAGTGCAATGTTCTCTGCCATTTAAATGGCTTACGCAACAAAAACCAATGTGTAAATCACAACAAAACCCACAATGGCAGTCAGGTAGAACAGGAAAAAAGCATACTTTAAATAAATGTCAATAGTTAAAAAGAGAGTCAGTTGGCCTAAGGAAATGCTTCCTGAAAAGTCTGCCTCTCTCATTACTGCTGTATCTTCACCTCATCTCTCCCTTTTTATCTTACCCTCCAAGGAGCTACAGGGCAGCAACATCCATGGTTTTCCCTTCCTCCATTTTATCCCCACAAGAAACCTGTGAGGAAGTTCAGGCTGCCTACCCCCAACCCCCCAGCAACCCTTCATGATGGAGTGGAGATTTTAACCTGGTCTCCCAAATTCTAATCCAGCACTCTAACCATACCACAGCCCCTCACAGTGTGGATTACATTAGTTGGCTAAAAGGAATAGTATGAAAAGAATTGCAAACATCCTTACATTTACATCCCGGCCCAGTAATTGTGCATCACTTCTAGAGTGAACATATCGACGATGGTTCTGATAAAAGTTATGTAATCCATAGTACATATAGACATTGCCCTAAAAGAAACACACACACACACGCACAAAATAAGTACAGCACACAGAAATAAAAAACGACAACTAGCACTGAACCCAGCAAACCACTAGCAATATTCAAGAGAAAGTGGAAAAATAATTTGAATGTACTGAACAGGAATGGCACCTAAAGCTCTGAGCGATTTATAGGACTTGGTTCAGTAATTAGACCGCAGCCAGGGAAACATTTTAATATCTCTCTCAACTGCTGATGAGCTAAGATTGAAGTAGATGTATCTAGAGGTCTGACTCAGTGTAAGGCTTTAATAAATTCATACAGGAATCAACCCCTAAGTGTTAACTTCACCCACAGCCTTAGTCAGTAGAGGCCAGGAGCAAATCCACTGAAGACAAATACCTCGCCCCAGTGGTATGTCCTACTACTATTCAAAAGACATTTAGTGCCAAGTGCGCGCAAGGCACATTTATGACAGACAAGCACTTTAAAGTCCTCCTGATGAGCATAGGAGAGGTTGACATATGCAAAACTCTCACCTATTAAAATCAGTGGCAGTTCTGGAGGCCTCATTTCAAAAAGTGTTGGAGTAGAATGATCAGGGGCCTGGAGACCAAACCCTAAGAGGAAAGACTGAGAGACTTGGGAAATGTTCAGTTTGGATAAGAGGAAGGAGATTGAGGGGAGACACGATTGCTCTCTTAAAACAGCATTTAAAATGCTGTTACTTAGGGGAGGGGAGGGAGCTGTTTCTGTTGACAACAGAGGACAGGACTCGAAACAATGCGCTTAAACTACAGGAGAGAAGCTACTGGCTGGGCATTAGGAAAATCTTCACATTAAGAGCAATTCAGCCGTGGAATCAGCTGCTTAGGGATGTGGTGGGTTCCCCTTCACGGGAGTCTTCAAGGAGCAGCTGGATGAATACTTGTCAGGGATGCTTTAGGCTGCCCCTGTACTGGCAGGGAGTTGGAGTAAATGGCCTGTAAAGCCCCTTCCAACTCTATGATTCTATAAAATGGTTGAGTTGGCAGGATTTCATTAATACTGAAACAACCCCTTCACTTCTTGGATATGCACTGTAACTTTTTATATTGTTTATAGATCAAATTCATTTGAGGAGAGGTATAATTCCCCCCCCCTTATTTACTTTAATATATATATTTAAGCTACAGTGGACAATATTGTCTGGATTTCCCTGTACATTATTGTAAGCAACATCCATTGATATTATTAGCTTTAGCACCATTGCCTACCGGCATACTTTCCAGAAGTGTGAAGTTGGTCAAGCAGAAGCATTCTTTTTCCCAGTTAGAAGAGTTTTCACGCAGTTTTGAACAATCTGAGCATCTATCTGAATAGTTAATCTGCCAGAAAGTAAAAGTTACTTGGATTTAACTTGATCGCCATAACCTCAAAGGAAATTGTTATAAGTTAGCTCATTTTAGCCTTCTTCCCTTGAACTAAAGACAGTATAATTTATCTCCCTCCCTTATCCTTGTAACATTCTGAAAGGTAGTCTAATCAGACAAAGTGAATGATTCAGGATCAACACATTCTAACTCAAACCTGTATTTCTTTGACACTTGTTGCAGCCAATAGAAGTGCAATTCCCACAGCAAGGCAAAAGGAGCCAGTTCCAATGAAGGTGGAGAGGACCAATGCAGGGCTGAGCTGGGGCTTCCAGGCAGGGAGTTTCTGTTGTTTAAATGCACTGTTATCAGGGCATCTCAATGGCTGTTCTGGGGCTGGAGAGCTGTTTTTACTCATGTTGATGTTGCTAGAGAACAATGTCCCTTTGTGAGAGCTTTGCTTTATAAAGTCAGCATTTTTAAACCTTTGTAACTTCCTGGAATTACTTATTAACTTATTCATCCTGTATCTCAGCAGACGGATCTTCACTTTTCACTGGCCTGTGCGATCTATCTGCTGCCGAACTTTAATCAGAATTGCAGGAAGTAGATAACACTACTGACAGGTTTCTGCGTAAGACTATCACTTTCTTTTTTGTTGTTCTATATAAGAGAGAATGTAGTAAGTTTTAAACTGTGGGCCCCTTTGCACTTTGGCAGCAGCCTGAAAATCCTGCACCTTTTGTGACACATTACTACTGTTTCCCTTTTCATTGTCCAACAAAACTCAAGCAGGATTGCAATTGGTTGCTTTGCACTCCAAAAAATTTACACATTCCAAACCTGCCTTGGAACTGAAAGACTCCACTGCTACCAGGGCTGACTTTGTTGTGTGTGACTCAAGTAAAAAGGAGGTAATCAGATGGAGAGAAATTCTATTGATTACGTTTGCTCTAGATTTTAGCATAGTAAATTGCCTGCCACACGGTTTGCCAGTTGAAGGCCAATCCCCTACTGCCTGAAAGGTCATTGTGGTATATGTTCGTTTATAAAGATTTGATGAAAGTCAGCAACATAGAAAGGATTTACCAAAAGGAAAGCAATAGTAGCAGCAGCCTCTGTGAGTGGACAATCACAGGCGGTGGTCTAAAAAAAGCTCTGGTGGTCTTTTAGTATTGCGGCCACATACCTATTATACCCATTCTGCAGTATCTCCACTGCCTGTTCATCAGATGAGGAGGGCCCTGTTCAAAGTATTGGCTGTCACATACAAAGACCTCACATCTGTAGGACCAGCTCCTATGCTCCTCCAATGGACAGCTTCACTCATGTAAGCAAGGCCTTCTGCAGGTACCTTCCTGAAAATGGGCAAGATCAACAATTTGCTGATGTGTGCATTCTCTGTTATGGCCTCTCTCCTTGAGAACGTCAGGAAGACCCCCACACTTCTGATGTTCTACTAGGGTTGCCAGTCCCCCAATGAGAGCAGGGGGGATTCCCTGCTCCCAGCCTCCCCCGCCACCACTCACCTGGCTGGTGGGGGGAAAAGCATGGGGATGGGCCTCCTGGGGCACACTACCGGCATAGCATGACGACATCACTCCTAGGAGTGACATCATCGTGTAGGCCTCAAGATTGCTCCTGTGCTTCCTGCTGGGCTGATTGGGACCCCAAACGGGCCAATTCTTTAAGAAGCTCAGGAGTGCTCCTGGGGCCTGTGAAATGACATCACTCTGGAAATGACATTATTGCACCCGGCCAGGAGCTTGCTTGTGCTTTGCATGCATGAGAAAATACTCAAGAGGTGAATGCTGGCTCACCCCCTCATGCTGGGAGGGTGAGGACCTGGCAACACTATGTCTCACCAATTATGTAAATTTTTCAGGAGGGCACTTTTATGGAGGCTATAGGATTATATTACGATGCAAATGGTTCAAGAAGGGAACAGTCCTGTGGGCTACAGTACTGTATATGGCATACATTAGCTGTTTGCCATGTGTTATCTTGCTCTCACTACATTGTTATCTACCAATATAATTCCATCTTTTGACATTATTAAACATACATCTAATGCTTTGTTTTAAGATTTCTGTAGTCCTAGTCTTATTAAGTGTCTTAGTCTACTGATTAAATTGTTTAATATGCTTTGAGTCTCAGTGAGAAAGGTGAAATGTAAGTAACTTGGGACACAAAAACTGAAAAAGTAGCAGGCTGTTAAACAAGTCCACAGCAATACACAAGGTACTTCCTAATAATGCTACTCATTGCGTGATAAATGTATAGAACAGATGTAGACAAAGAACTGTTTGATTAATGCTTGGAACCAGAAAGAAAACATTAGCTTGAGGAATAGAAACCAATCCTGTCCCTGCCAATTTGATAGGGCCTGATGCAGATGGTTTTCAATAGGTTTAAAGGTGGTGTGATAGAACCAGTATAGTGAAGGGTGCACACACTTATTCCCATTGTTCTATTTTTTTATCTTTGATCAAACAGGTTTTGTATTTCTTTAAAGCATTATGATAACTGTTTTGAGCAGAGACAACAGGAGGACTGAGAAAATGAGTAAACAAAGCCACAGACAATGATGGGCCAAAACTTTCTAGGAAAAAGATTATGTTATGGAGAGCTGTTATATTTAATCTTATATACTTATAGCCAGGTGGCCCTGCTCTGAGGATAATTAAACCCAGAGATTGGAGCCATGAACAGACAAGACAGTACTTCAGAAAAATCTGAAATTAAAAAAATACATTGCGCGTTTAAAAAAACCTCCAGAATGATGAAAGGGGTGCTTGGAGCTTTAACTAGATGCCCTCAGTGGTTGTTGCTAGGCAACCATTAGCCCATATTCCAGGCTTGGTGAGTAAAAGGCAGAAGTAGAGGCAGGTCCCTTTTCAGGGCCATTTTGGCCTTTGAGGGAAGACTCATTGGGGTGAGGCCCAGAAGCAACCACTGGGCAACTTGATACCACATGACTTGCATTACTCACCCAGGCATAGCGACTTCCTGCTGTTCAACAGCAGCCCTTCCCCTTTCCACGAACGCCAGTGTACTGTAGTTGTTAGAGTTTCAGAGCAGGATCTGGGAGACCCAGGTTCTTTTTTTTTTTTTTAAACTACACAACACTACAATAACACTACACAAGACTATCACAAGGAAAGGAAAAGGATGAAGAGAAAGGGAAGGGGCGGGGAAAAGGGGACATAAAGGGAAGGATAAACTACATTCAACACTACACTTCAATGTTTTCCCTTCATACTGCCATAATAGAAAAAAAATAGCTCAATAAAATGATGATGGGGTGGTTAATCATACAGATTACACATTTCAAATTCTAATTAAACTTTCCTCCCCCTTCTGGGTCCCGGACGCAATTCTCTCTGTGCAACCGCAGCTGCGGTGCTCTCCTCCTCCCCCCCCCCCCCTCAGGCTTCTCCTTTTCTTCGTTCTTGGTACACTGGAATTCCAGGTTTTTATCCTCAAAATCCTTTAGTTGATCTTCTGATAGTATCTTATAGGCTTGATCTTTATGTCTAAACCATATTCCTTCCGGAAGTAACCATTTATATTTTATTCCATGGTCCCTCAGAAGAGCTGCGAACTTTTTGTACTTAAAACGTCTTTTCCGGACTAGAAATGGAACGTCCTTTAAAATCTTGACTTTAAGACCCATAAAGTCCAAATCCGCATTGTATGAGTTATATAGGATAGTGTCAATAGTGAAAAGTCAATAATGATCTCGCGAGGCAACTGTCGCTTTGTTGCATATTTTGAAGAAGCCCGACGGACCTCCAAAATGGCGCTTTTAACCTCTTCTTTAGTTGTCCTCGCGGGTGTCGCCAGTAGTTCCGAGACCAAATCCCACAGATCCTCATTTTCCTCCTCTTTCACATTTTGGAGACGCAAAGTTGTCTGCATTCGTTCCACCTGTAGCCTGATCAGCTGGTTCTCCACCAACTTCAGCTCTTTTTTCGTAGCCTTCATAAGTGACGCACTTTCCAGAGCAGACTTCTCTGCCCCCCCCCCGCTACTTCCTTAATGGTTTTCACTTCGCTTTCAATTGAGCCCACCCTTTGATCAGTTTCGTTCAGCTTGTCAACAAAGGGTTTTATGGCTTCCACCACCGCCCTGCGCACCAACTCTTCGAGCGACTCTCCCTTCTGTAAGGTAGCCGAGATTGACTTACTGAGAGCGGGACTTTGCTTCTTTGCTGCCATTTTGGGGGGGGGGGCACCAGCCAGATCCTGGAACTCACCGAAGGGGAAGAGCGAGTCTTCTTCAGATCAACCTCTCCTTCACAAACGCTTGTAGAACAGAAGGGATTCGCTTGTTTACAGGCTTCCGCCTGTTTCTTTTATTTGCTGTTTCTCGTTGCCCGGCGGCACTCAAGGCGCCGCGCACGTCTGCCGGCCTCCATAGGGACAAACGGGCAATTCCCCCCCCCCCGCATTGATTCCGGGAGGTTCTTCCCGCAGCGTCCCGGACCCTGCCTCCCTAACTGGGAGTCCTGGGTGCTAATCCTTGCAGATCAGCCGCCCGGTCAGGGTGCCCAGTCGTTTCCTCCCGGACCTGCCGAGAGGAGCGTCCGGCATGGCTGAGAAAGCGAAACCGAATCGGAGACCCAGGTTCTAATCTCCACTCTGCTGTGGAAGCTCGCTGGGTAATTTTGATCCAGTCACACACTCCCAGCCTAACCTACCACTTAGAGTTGTTGTGAAGATAATATGGAGGTAAGGAGAATGATGTAAGTTGCTTTGGCTCCCCACTGAGAAGAAAGTCAGTACGTAAATGAAGTAAATTAAGAAATATAGGTGAAAATGGGGGGGGAGCAGATAAAAGGTACATTGTTTAATGGGTTTGATGGAGAAAAAGACATAGGGAAAGGTGAGCATATGGGGTCTGTCAGGAGGAGAGAAAGAGGAAATAGTGTGGGGAAGGGGATACAGGGAAAAGTGAAGTACCCCTGTAAGTCCCCACCATGTAACTGGGCCTGGCTCAGCCAGCACCACACCACACAACTCCCATATGGGAGAAGTTGCTGGGGGAGGGAATGGGAAAGGTGAATATGGCGTAGGGGCAGACAAAGGTGGCTGGAAGGAAAGAAGGAAAAAGGAAGAGGGGAAAAGGCTATGAGGGCCAGGGAAGAGAAAGAGGGCATGGTTAGGAAGGGTGAAATGAGACATCCCATGCAAATCCCTTGCAGGTCCACACTTTTTAGTTCCAAATGGCAGACATGTTGATACCATGTGTTTGTAACTGCAAATAGCTTGCTAGCTTATTTAATGTAGAAATTGTTACTGTACACAACACTTACCATGTTTCACAATCACTTCTCTCACAAGGCTTATTGTTATAATTCCCATTTACAAATGGGAGCTGGATACACTGGCTGCATTCAGACATGATAAACAATCCAAAATTTTGGTAGGGACAAGGCTTACTTCCCCACCTTTTCTTGGGGTTTGTGTACTCCCTGCATCCCTCACGTTAGATGAAAGGCTTCCAATGATTGAAGGCTTCCTCTTTTATGAAGTCTTGAATCAATTTCAATTTGGTGTGACATCCGAATATGGGTGACCTTAATAAATTAGGGTGTGTTTCTTTCTGAGTAATTGGGTATTGCTTGCAAAGACGGTAGAAAAAGGCCAGGATTTGAAGAAAATGCCTGAGAATAAGCCAGGATTCCAGGCTTTGTCACTTTGTCAAATGGTGGTTTATATGTAATGTCTGAATGCATCCACTCTGGCTTACTCAGTGGAAAGTCCTGAATTCACAAACAGAAGCTTGCGTATCTGTGATGTATCTTATGCCTTAAGGAGCACAACACTTTGTTGCTGCTAAACGTATATGCATTAAGGAATGTTATAGGGTACACTATGGATACATGATGCAACATATTTTCAGGTACCTACTAAAGTAAAAACCAGAGACTTTAACTATGTTTTGGGTGAAGGCTAAGAGACTGAAACTAAACCCAGACAAAATATAAGTGATGCTGGTTGGGAAGGTGGAGATCATAAAGGACATTATGCATCCCACTTTTGATGGGGTACAGTTAAACTTGTAGACTTGGTTAAGAGCCTAAGGGTTGTACTGGATGCAGCATTGCTGCTAGAGAAGCAATGTAATGCAACTGTAAAAAAGGCCTTCTTCCAACACTGCATATTCCAGAAGATGGCCCCTACCTTGACATGGCCAATCTGGCCACCTGGATCCATGCCATGATAATATCAAGACTAGACTACTGTTCCTGCTGGGTAATTTCTGCACTGTTTAATATGTCATGTTTCATAGAATCATAGAGTTGGAAGGGGCCATACAGACCATCTAGTCCAACCCCCTGCCCAGTGCAGGATCAGCCTAAAGCATCTCTGACAAGTATTCATCCAGCCTGTTCTTGAAAACTGCCAGTGAAGGGGAGCTCACCACCTCCCTAGGCAGCTGATTCCACTTTTGAACTACTTTGACCGTTTAATTATTTATGCTTTGTTTCAGCATTATTTCAGCTTTATATCAAATTTTATATTTGCATACCCTGTTAAATTGTTTATTGATTGTCTCAGCTGTTGACTGTGTTGTGCAATCCAACTTGAGTCTCAGTGAGAAAGGTAGACCATAAGTAACATAAATAAGTATCATTAATTAATACATCTGTTCTAGTTAATGATATGTGGGTAAGTCCATCTCCCAAGCGACCTAACCCTATTCCATCTTTCTCCCTTCTACCTGCTGCTTCTCTCCTACCCAGCACGTGTTCCTGATTAGCAAGCCTTTGCTGTCTCAGACAGAGTACAAGAGATCTGACCTTCATCTCTGAGATGCATATCCAATGCTTCTTTCACTGACTAGATTTAACACTGAAGTGAAATGGCGTTGGATGCCAGAAGATTTTGGTGAATGGAAGGAGGTGATATTCACTAATCGCCCTTAATTCCAGAACTCTGACTCCCCCTAGAAAATGTTCCCAGGATACCCCCTGTCCTCTAGGAGCAACATTTTGGGAGGCATTTTGGGCTGCAGATCATGATGAAGTGGTGTGATCCACAGATGGCAATCAATTCATGGAAGTTAACGGTGGATACAAACCACAGACTTTAAACAATATTATCCCTGGTGCAACATGTTCACCATTTTATTTTATTCACCAGTGGATTCTGCAAACACTCACAAATTGGGAGGTTTTTCTCATTCTTATCGCATACTTCCCTATACAACTGCGTTTTAAAAAACGATAGAATTTCCAACATTGAGAACTCTACAAATGGATGATTTGCAAAGATGAATTAGAATAACTGCACACTCTTTAACACTTCCAAGAAAGGAGAACAAGGGGCCCGGATCCAAGGGTTGTGTGTGGCATCCTGCACATGCGTTGTGTCATGTTCTCCTCCCCTACTTCAGCCTCCTGTGCCCTGTGATGGATGAGGAAAACTTCTGAAGTGGTATTTAGTGTTGTTTGAAGGGCTACAGTCAGAGGAAAATCAGTTTTCCCTGCACACAAAGAAACATTTTGGACATGGGTCTCTCTGATTTGAACCACTGAGCACTTATAAAGAAACAATGAACTATGTAATGTAGAAGTCAGTTAACAAAGCAATGCAAGATGAACGGTGCTATTTAACACCAGTTTACTGAAGTGTCTTCATGATGTGAAAAAAAGGCCAGGGATTTACTGAAAACCACTTTATGACTGATAAATGCAATGATCATTTCACAAAAGAATGTTAAGTAGTACCATATATTTAAACAGATTAGAAAGCTTTCCAGACAAACAGTATATCTATGCAAGTCCATTCTAAGGCAAATACCACAGAATTCTCAGGTTAGACTGAAGTGTGAATCTTTTCCAGAATCAAATCTCCAATGTTTCATTGAAGGTTTTTTTTTAATTGGGGGTGGTATCAGGGCAGATGAGTTTTGCAGTGTCTTCTTAGGGTAAAATTCTTTATGAGCATCTTAAAACAGCTTTGCAATGGGACAAAAGAGAGAGAAGTATGGCAAGTTTTTTTTTTTAAATAACGAATTCTGTATTAAAATCTATAAGCAGAAAATGCAGATGCGAAAGAGAGAGAGAGCTGTGTTAGTCTGTTTCAGCAAAAATAAAAAGGAGTCTTGTGGCTCCTTCAAGACTTATTGTGATTTATTGTGGCTGAAGCTTTCATGGCCCAGAGCCGAGGATGATTGAAGAAAGAAAGAGAGCAGAGCAGGGGCAGAACAAAGAAGATACAAGGTGGTGGCAAAGCTGCTTATTCATATCTTGATGGAGTGTAAGTGGCAGGCATTTTATTAGGCTGGGGGGAAATCTGGGGCTTTATTGTTGTTTGAAGTTTTAATTATGTATAGTAAGCTGCCTTGAACCACTGCAAAAGGTGGAATATAAATGTTTTCATAAATAAATACAAAAAATAACTTCATGCTTATGCATCAGGCAAATCTCTGGAGTTAGATCCCTAATATTTATGAGAAAACTTTATCTACTCAAATTCTGAATAGAAAAAAGGATAAAGCACAGAAAAGTCTTTATCAAACACATGCAAACAGCCCTCTGCATACAGATTTTATCACTCCAGAATCTACCCAAGATCATGCCTGAAAAAAGACAGGGAAAATGTTTGGAGCTGTGGTAAGCCAGCTATGGTAATATTATATAAACACGAGGACTACAGGAAGTGCTTAATACTAAAAGCTGTTACTGACAGCCTTACATTTTCCCTTTTTGTTTCATGTCTTTTGGAATTCATTTGAGCCCATAAAGAGAGGCACCCAGTAAAATGGCTTGGAAGAAGTTTAAATGTGCCTGGTTTAAGACCAGCTGATGCTGAACAGGTTGTGATTTAGTCAGCTTGCTATCAGTTATTCTTGTACAAGTTTGGAGACTTCAATTTTTTTAAAAAACCTTGCAAGATGAAATTTTTAAAAAGATAGTAATCCTATCCAAAGCTAACCACACACTGGATTGTATCCTTGCTTGATTAATTTGTATGCTGGTCTTAGGACCATAATAAATGAAACGAATAAGCACAAGTGAAAACCACACACTGGTGTTGAAAGTGGCAGACAGAGCACAGAGTGGTGCTAGAAACATTCAGCAATTCCAGAATGGTAGGGATGAGAATGTAATTAAGTTTTTTAAAAAATAGAGTTTATCAAAGACAACAGAACCTAGGCAATCCAGAAAAGCCCGACAGCATTACATGATGTAGTTCTTATTGCAGTTGTATGATGTAAGATGTTTAGGGAATACTTTGGTGCCAAAACCTATGGCATATCTATTTAAATAACATACACTGCTGAGTGACTGAAGTCAGACCATTGGTTCCTAGACTCGGTTTCAGGCAGTGCCGCTGTCTCCCCACAGCCCCATCCTACACTCTGTTGTGGCAGTGGAGCACAAGAGGGTACACAGCTCCAAGCAATAGTATCAGAGGGAGTTCATGCCTTTGCTTCCTTGGGTAAGCCAACCTGCCTCCTTCTGTATAAAATAATTACACACGAGAAAAGGATCCAGCACTAAATTCCAAAACCAAAAAGCCTCCACTTAGCCGGTGGAAATGTGAGTTTGGTGGATGAGAGGCATCCAGTCCCGGAAGCTCCGTCTAAAAGAGTCCGAGTTTCACAGAGCCTTCTCTGCATAGCTTGATCAGTCCCATCTCCAGAAGGTCAATGGATTCTTTTCTTATCTGAAGAAACCAGATATCAAATGCAGAGCATTAAAATTATTGTAAGGATTATATGCATGCATCTATTTTATGTTGTCTCTTTCTCTCTCACACACACATACACACACGATAAAAATAAATCCATAGCGCTGTAATGGTTGCATTTATCCCACTTTTAATTTTTACAAAATTATTAACATCTGTTGATAAGACTCATTTTAAATCAGTGTTGTATGTAGTTTCTTGCCCACTGAAATATCTCCTGGGTCACTTGTCAAATCCACTGCTCAAGTCAACCCTGAGGTAATTTGGATGCAAAGTTCCTCATGCCCTGAACCATCGTCTGGAATGGCCTAAGCATTTGCCCTTCCCCTACATTACTCTCCTTATGCTCATTCTGGTCCGGGGACAAACTATGAATTGTGCAATTCACCATTCACCAGGTTCAGAAGTAAAAGAATGGTTTGAATACCATGGAAATCCTGTTCACACAAAATGCCACAAGGGGGCACCTTCTAGCCTCAATGACTGAAAGTGGAAACTGGTTGTTTGCAAAGTCTGACTTTCTGGACGTATTTCACCTTGCAACACAGTTAAGACTGAAAACTCAGAAAGCCAAATTTGGGGTTTCCAAATGCAAGGTGAAACAAGGTGGAAAGAAAAAAAAGATTGTAGAATGCAACACAGTTATTGCAGAAGGGGCTGTGTGTATTTTTCTGCCAGATATTTCAACCTAACTGGCTGCTGACCACAGTGTATCATGGATTGCCATGATAATATAAAGCTTGACAATTGTAACATTTTAACACACAGCAGTGGGCTATACTTCCAAGTAGGAATAACATGAATGCAGGAAAACATGATTGATCTTTTTCCTGTAAGGCAAGGAGTATAAATTCAACTGCCAAATCAGATGATTTGCCAGATTATGGAATCATTTCTTTTAAGAAAACCAAGATGATTATAAGCATTAATTTGATACTTTCTCCTAGGGAGGCCAGGGTGAACAAGAAAGGTCTGAAAACAGACATTGGCTTGACATTTTCTAGAACAAACTTTATTCATTTTAGATATTTAAAAATAACACTTGGCTCCATAACTTTTTATAGACATGCAGATTTTGAACAAAGCAAAATAGTTTATTTGGGGTACTATTTTATCTGACTTGGAAGAAGGGCCCATAGAAAATAAAGAGATACTTAAATTTAGATCCCATCATGGAAGGCAAAAAGAAAACTTATGAAAAGAAGGCTGTTTCGCGCACTACAGTATGTTTTACAGGGGCAGCCTGGGAAGTTTAAATTCCCTAGGAAGAAACTGAACTGATCAGCTGCTGTGGTGGTGCACCACAGTCAGCAGTGCTGAGGGTGGGCATTGGCTCACCCATTACTTACAGCAGCAGTGCGGGAGAAGGCAACTGGCACGCTGACCCTAAGCACTGCTGTTGAAGGTCCTCCTGAGCCCCAGCGGTTCCTGCAGCCCTGGTGGACCTGCTGAGGGTTGGATCTCCATGTTTCTGGCTACTGGGGTCCCTCTGGAGCCACAGCCTACTAGGAAAGTAGCCAGTAAGTTCAGTGGTCAGTCCAGCCCTGTGCTTTTAGGCGCTGGCTTAAGACATTACCTGTAAGCAAAATGAATGTGATGCATTTTTTTTAAACCAGAGAATGGTGATTGGCTGCAGCTCCTGATGAGTGCGGCAAACTCAGGTTTGCCCCTTCCTAATGTGTGAAAGGGCCATGATTCAGTTCATAAGATAAATCCTTAAAAAATGCAGTAATTCAGTCCTGAAATGGAGAACTGAAATGGTGATGTGTATTTCTGTAAGAAGTCTAGCATATTTCCAAATTAGAGAACGTAAGATATCCATCTTAATAGCAGAAACTACTGACTGTGCTGGTACCCAAGAGGCCAACCATGTACAAAAAAGTACTATTTTAAAAGATTGTTTCTTTGTACCTCAGGGATATCAACTAATCTTCTTAGCTTCTGATCCCTCCAGTTCCAGTCTAAGATGACGTACTTCAAGCATGACAGACTAAGGCAGTCTGGGAAGAAAGCAGCAGAGATTCAGTGGTAAATGACATAATCAGTTTTGAGTTAAAGATATTTCTGTTTTAGCTATTAGCAGGTTTTATTATTACTGTTTTTTGTGATATGAAAGTTGTATCTGTTTTAAGGAACTTTGTGAGCTATTTTGAACACGCTACATGGAGAGAACACAATACAAGTATTGTAAATAAACATGGAAAGCTTTTATATTCTTGATTAGCTGGTTTTTGTGCAGATTTAGGCCTGTACTTATTCATTGGCTACCAAAAGGAGTTTGGGGCTAACTTCTCACTGTAAACTTACTCGTCTTTAACAGCTGAACACAAAAGCGCCAGTCACAGCCTGGCTGGTCCTTAGTATTGTGCCAGCAAATAATTTCCAAAACTTTCACTTTATAAAAATGCAAAAATTGTATTTCTATTGTGCTAGCAACAATATAGCACTGACCCTTTCTTAATCATAGTTCAGAGGTTTGCAGAGCTGCATGATCCAGCCACACAGTACATTTGCTCCTTGGAGCAAGTACCTCCCTTAAATGGAGTTAAGGAATATATTGACACCATCAACAAGTTAAGGCTAACCAGAATTTCAATTAAGGTTTCTTAAATCCAAATCTGTTTAGCACATAATCCACACACCAAGGTCTTAACCATAATTATTGGGAGGTGGGGTGGTATTCAGTCCAGGTAGTCAGGCACTACATGGATAGAGAGAGGGCATTCTGGCTGACCTCTAATCTCTAAGATTGAGAATGAGTGGAACAGTAGATGAGTACTCCGTCTGTGGCTCGTGAAGACCCTCATTTGCAATTACCATCACCCAAAAGAGCCACATGAATACAGCATCCCTTACATGCCATACCACCAAACACACACATACACATCTAATATTATGTAACTATTAATACTAAATATATAACTATCGCTTTTTAAATTGCCCTATGTATGTAGGGTTGATACTCCTCCTGCTGCTGAACACTTGTGTATATGGAGCCCTTGTGTATATGGAGTGTGGGGAAGAGTTTTCCTCTCTGCCACATTCTGGCCAGTTTACTCCTTCCCCAGGTGGCTGCTGTTATGGCACAGCTCAGGGAGGTTCACAGTTTACTTATCCTCCAGATCCTCTAGGCAAGGGTCTTGCCCACTTTCAGGGGTGGGTTGGCCATTACAGCCACTGTGACTTATCCTGGTTGGCCTGCTTCCTCCACCTGTGCCAGGCCGGCCTGCACTGGAACAGTGCCACCTGATCCAAATGAGCCCTCCATAGGGCTGGCCAGCTCTTCACCCTTCCCTCCACCTGGGAAGAACTGGGGGTCTTTCCCATGGAAATTCTTTCTTCCCAGTCTGCCCCTGCCCACCTTTCTGAAAGAGGGGGCAGGCACCACGTTGCAGATCAGTGCTCAGAAGAGCCACAAATGCCATGTCAAAGAGCCGCATGGGGCTCCCAAGTCATTAAGTACTACTGCAATAATTTATAATAATCTGAACCTGTGAGCCCCAAAGAAACTGTCATTTTTACTGCTGGGCTTTCCTGGACTTTCAGCATACTTGAGCAGAAAAGAAAAGACTGGCATACGGGGTTTAAAAAATTAAATTAGCCTCTTCATTTTTTATTTCAAGGGATCAAAAGCCACAATCCTTCATTTGTCCCCTAGACCTGTTGTTGTATTTATTAATCCTCTTAAGGTGCAAAATGCTCAGAAATATTATGTGATGGGGCTAATGCATCAACCTTTCAAACAAACTGAATTGTCTTCACACTGCTGATAGACAGGATGCTTTAAAATACTTTGATATTCCTCTGTACTGTCAAGAAGTGGGGAAGCAGTAACGGAAGAATGAAGGATGAAGTCCAATGGCATTCTATGTATTTATTTATAACCTCCAATACTTTAAAATCACACTATTTTATTTGTATTTCAGCATGGGAGACTGATATATACTGTCTGTGATGCCTGACAGAGTTGCTCCTCAGTTATTACTTCTAGACACGCTGTCCTTTTCTACCTTGCTCTATGAGTGCTTTTATCCTTCCAGGTGTCCCAATACCCACATGGATGACACCTTTCTCCAGCATCTTCGCCTGTTCTTGGATCTGTTTCATGAAAACAGAGAAAAGCATGCATCAAGGAGGGAGAAAATACTCTGCCTTTCTGATTCCTTTTCAAATATTTAATACAGTATTAAATGTTAGAAGAAAATTCCAAAGGGGTATTCGGCATTACTACATCTACAAACAAGGGTGTAAGTGGAAATATTTCAAGTGGGAAAAGGAAAGTAACAACTCTAACAGTGTTTCTTTTTACTATGCCATTGAATGGTTCCACGTTTATCAGTATTCACTATTGTATTTGTTTTTCAACTGGCAACTGAAAAGCCCAAATCGTTCAGCTGAACTGAGTAAAACATATCCTCGTAAAGTTAAAACTCAGCTGAGTATGCACTAATTTGTCCAAGGCTGAGTACAGAGGAAACAGGCTGTGTGTGATAACATTTTGCCAAGCTTTTATCCAGGTGCTTTCGTAGCAAAGTACTGTACAATCTTCACTTGGCCGGCACATGGAATCATAGTTTATAACTCAGTGGTTTGCCAGAGGTCAAAGGGAGCAATCGTGGCACTCCATTTAAAAGGCTCTCAAGGTAGCAGGATTGGGAAGGATCGCTATTTGAGACTCCAGAGCTGTTGCCAGTCAAAGTGGACAATATAAACTAAATGGGCCAACTGGTCTGATTCTCTATGGCATCTTCTGTCCATATGTGGACACCTGTTTTCCTGATCAATACTGGTTTTAATGCTGGTACCTAAAACATCTGACCAGAATTCACAATGGGACTAATATATTTTTTGCCTCTTACTAGTACATGGGCTTGGAGGTGGAAGGGGTAAGGGTACAGCTGGCATGGTGGAAGCATTCAGTGGTGGAAGGTGGAAGCATTCAGTGGTACAGCTGGCATGGTTAAATGAAAATTGTATTTGTAGTAGGATACAAAGAGATTTGTCTTGCTGTTCAGTGGCTGGAGGAAGCAAAGAAATTACAAAGGATATGCATATAGTCAAAGGCATAGCTGTTGGTTATTTCTCTAAAATATCAAGGCAGCAGGTTGTCTTTGTAGGTCCTGTGATGGAAAAAATGATGGAATAATAATTTTAAAAAAAAAATCTGGGTGGAGCTCTTGGGAGACCCACTTTGAAGAACTACTTGCGACCTAGTATTACAGAACACTCTCATTACCACTCCCTAATGGTAGAGCCAGTGTGGTGTAGTGGTTAGATTATCCAACTAGATCTGGGAGAAACAGGTTCAAATCCCTACTCTGCCATGGAAGTTCGCTGGGTGACCTCAGGCCAGTCATACTCCCAGCCTAACCTACGTCAAAGGCTTATGGATAAAATGTTGGAGAATGAAGAAATGCTTAACATGCCGCCTGGCTCACTTATGAACCATTTTGACCCAGTTACAATGATGGATATTGACAGATCCTGGCATCTGCAAAGGCCACTACTTGTGCCTTGGATCACTGCCGATCTTGGCTTGTAAAAACCACATAAATGAGCCATTAATGTCTATTATAAATCAGTCATTCACTCAAGGCACCTTCCCTCAACCAGCTGAAGTGGCAGTTGTCAGCTCACTCCTTAAAAAACCATCCCTAGACAAAAATGATGTGGTCAATTATTATCCAATCTCTAATCAGCCTGTTCTAGGAAAAGTGACTGAGAGAAGAGTAGCAGACCAACTACAGGTCTTCTTGGATAACTCAGGTGCTCTGGATCATTTTTAGTTTGGCTTCAAGCCAGGCTATGGATGGAGACAGTTCTGGTGGTCAGAATGCAGACAAAAGCCATGCTTCTTTGTTGCTCCTCCTGGATCCATCTGTAGCCTTTGATACAGTAGACCATGTCAACGTGTTGAGGCATTTGGAGGTAGCAGAAGGTATCAAAGGACCTGACTTGGACTGGTTTAATTGTTCTTCATGGAATGGGTGCAAAGAGTTGCTGTTGGAGACCAGCTTTCTTCAGTGTGGGGATTATCTTGAGGGGTTCCACGCAGCACAGTTTTATCCCCCATGCTATTCAACTGCTATTTAAATCATTTGTAGTTTCGGAATTGGGGCCGTTTCCACACACGTTGAATAATGCACTTTCAATGCACTTTAGTTATCCTTTAGAAGTGGATTTTTTGTTCCACACATGGAAAATCAGTTACAAATGTTCACTAAAGCGTATTGAAAGTGGATTATCCAATGTGTATGGAATCAGCCTGGATGTCATCAACATGTGGATGACATCCAGCTCTATATCTCATTATCCAAATCACCAAGTGAAGCAGTAGAGGTCTTAGGTTATTGCCTGACAGCTGTTGTTAAATGGCTGAAAGCAAACAAACTGAAATTAAACCCAGATGAGGCAGAAGTCATGCTGGTAGGGAAGGCAGAGATTTTGAAGGACACTGTGTTCCCAACTTTCACTGGGGTTCAACTGACCCTAGTAGACTCATTTAAGCGTGCAGGGGTTATACTGGATACATTACTGCAGCTACTAAAAAGGCTTTCTTCCAACTCAACCTAGCATAGATGGCCACCTATTTTGACATAGCCAATCTAACCATCTAGATCCACTCCACAGTAATGTCAAGACTAGATTACTGGAATCCACATGACATAGGCCTCCCCTCAAAGTCAACTCTGAGTCTCCAGTTGGTGCAGAATTCTTCCGTTTGGTTTATTACTGAGAACTAGGCAGAACATGCGTATTACTCCCATTCTGTAGCTGCTCCACTGGCACCTATCAGTTACTGGGCTCAGCTTTTCATGGCCTTGGTCCCTCATAACAGGAACACCTATTTCCGTATACTCTGCTATGGCAGCTTTGTTCATCTGGACACGTCACCCTACAAATCAGCAACTTTTTGTTGTGGCTCCCACCTTAGGCAATGGCCTACCTGATGAGGTTAGGAAGGCTCCTATTCTACTAGTTTTCTGCAAATATGCAAAACTGAATTATCCAGGAATGCTTTTTTACACTGGTAGAAGGGCTGTACTATAAGGAAATGGTTCAGAGAGTTGTTTTGGTTAAGGGACAGGGACTGTGGACTATACTACTGAGTAGCTTCTATGTCATTTAATATGCCATGTCTAATTGCTTATGCTTTGTTTCCAACATTATTTCATCACATTTCTGGGTGCATTCAAACTTCTATTGCATTGTTCCTGTTTGTTTGAGCCAATGATCATATTGAATCACACTGTGTAAGCCACCTTGAGTCTCAGTGAGAAAGGTGGACTATAAATAACATAAACAAACAAGCAAGTAATAAATATTAAACAGTTTGGGGACAGCCAAAGGCCAGGGTACAAGTGTTTAAAAATAAGCTTCACCTTTACCTTTATGTGCTTTGCAAACAATTTCATAACTTTGCCATCCCCTTTGAATGCTGTTATTGACCTAGAACAGATTGCACATTCAAATAATTAGCATAATATATGGCCAAAAAAATGAACTGAAACAAAGGCAAGTTTATTCAGCTGTGAGTGGGTAGTAAAGTTCCTTTACAGCACAGCAATATCCTTCAACCTTTTTTTCACCTGAAACCCACCTTTAACCTTCCACAAGACACATTTCAAATTGTTTGCTGCCTACACCTCCATTAAGTAGACAGAGTTCCTGTAGTATTCAAGAGCTGTGAAAAATACAGAATTTCAGCAAGTGCAGAACCTGCAAAGGTAAACCCCATTTGATGAAAATTATTTTTTTGCACAACTATGGGCTTTTCTGCACACTCCACTTATTCCTGAATTTCTTAGCAGTTGATCCCCAAGCACTGGAATAGGTTTGGGTACGCTTCTTCTGCATGTCTTTCCTTTGCATTTTTACAGTTGTGGAGTAAGTTTATTTTGTTCTGCATATACCTTAAATAATTAAGATTTTCAAGAGAGGGTGCTGTCGTCATTGGTGATGTCACAGCACACACACCCTTTTAATTTTTTGCACATTCTTATATTGGATAGATTGCTATAAGGAATTTTTTTAAAAGACTGAAAATGCACACATGGGGAAGTCTTCGCACGGGGCTCTGCCATCCGTATCCAAACAGGAAAGCCCTGTCCAGGCTGACCTGGAACCAGTGGGCTGAGGCCAGCATTGGTGGGGCAAACAGACAACTGCTGAGAAAGAGCCTGAAGCAGCTGCAGCAATGTGCGTCTCAAACCAAGCTGCTTTTTCTGGCACTCTAAGTGGCTACTCCCCCTCTCCCCTGCATCACCAGGGCTTTTGCTATTTTTTTTAAACGTCAATTTCATATTGCTATATCAACCTACCTGTTGCAATTAAAGGTAGAGTAAGTTCTCTGAATTCCCAGCTTTCATTTAAAAAGTAAGTCTCTAGCCCCTTTCCTTGAAGAAATATAAGAAAAAAGGCGTATCTCCGCATTGGAAAGGGCCAGAGACTAACTTTTTTAAAAAGGAAAGACAACCTGCTTCACCTTTTACTACAACAGTAAGTTGATATAGCAACATGAAATAGATGATTAAAAAACAGATCAAAACAAAACCAGCAGCAGAGGAAATAAAGGCAGGGGGAGGAGCGGTTTGATGACGGTGAACATCCAGTCATAGAAAAGTGAGTTGGAGGTGGGTGGGAATGAGTGGGACAAACAAAATCAAGAGAAGTATTATGCCCGAGAAAAAAAAATGACTAAAAAAGATCAGGGTAAAAGTGATCTTAAAAGAAGTGGGGAAAAACAGGGGAAAACAAAATAAACAAAAAAAAAACCTCCCAAAGTGAAAACTAAAGGCAAAAAAACGCATGTGAAAATCAGAGGATAAATCAAACCGTATGGAGCCAGGACCGACAGAAAAAGCTTTTGAAGAAAATCCTTATTACAACAAGGACCTCCGTCCTGCTTTGCATTTGATCACTCCTACTCTTAAAAATAAAGGAAACAGCAAGAGTGCCATTGAGGCAACACACCGGATACCTTGCAGAACCCAACCTAATAGAACATGCCACAAGTTCTGCATCTATTTTCCATTGTAAAGTGCTGTTATCTGAATAATCCAAGACAGCAGTGCAGACAGAGCAAGGGTTTTTGCATTTGTCGCTCAGTCTCAGACTAGGCTAGCAGAAGATGGTGCCCTGCCTTGACCTTTGATCTTAGAGTTTCAGAAAATCCTCCAAAATGGTGTCAGGTTTGATGACCTACTTGATGAGTTCTAGACAACGGAGGGCAGAACTGCTAATTATCAGCATCACCACGGACTTCTTCTCCTTGTGGTTTTTACGGAGCTTCACCCATTTGGGGCAGACTGCAATAAGAAGTGCGAAGATGCAGCAAGAGCAGATACTTAAACATATAGCAAGACCAAATGACATAAATCATGAAGGAATGCAGCCTGTGCAAAATGGCCACTAAGACCTTTCTCTAAAACCAGAATTGTGAATCAATGTCCTTTGCGACCAAAGCCTCCCCTGTTCCTTCTGTGAATCCTTCTTCATCTTCTTTCTCTTGCATGCTCTCCCTATTGGCCCAGCTTGGGGTAGGGAGGGGAGGAATTAGGGTTGCAAGCCTCCAAGTAGGGCCTGGAGATCTCCAGGAATGACAACTCATCTTCAGACTACAGAAATCTGTTCCCTGGAGAATATGACAGCTTAAGGCTGTAAGGCATTATATCCTGCTGAAATCCCTCTGATCTCCAAACTCCATCCCTAAATTTCCAGAAATTTTCTAACCTTGAGTTGGCAACCCCAGGAGGAATGTATTGCTGCACTATGAATCTGCCAGTCTCTCTTTCCAGATTTAATGTTTCAAAAAGAAGGAGTGGGGAAAAGGCTTAAGAAAGGTCACCTGTATGGAAGCATAACATTCTCAGTTTGTTACATGCAAGGAGGTGGGCACAAGCTGTATAACTGGGTAGAGTGATTATGACAAGCAGTGTTAACGAACAAAGAACCAACAATCATAGGGCTGTTTTATTGTGACTTTTATAGTAAGCCAGTAAATGTTTACCAGTAAGTATATTAGTATGTCTACCTCCAGGAGCAAACAGCAAGTTGTGTGTGTGTGTGTGTGTGTGTGTGTGTGTGTGTGTGTGTGTGTGTGTGTGTGTGAGAGAGAGAGAGAGAGAGAGAGAGAGAGAGAGAGAGAGAGAGAGATTTGCCCTGGGAAAATGGTGCAGAAGAGGGAGTTAATCCAAATCAACTGCTATTCACTCTTTCAAAGAGAAATTAGAAATCTAATCACAGCTTTATCCAGTTGGTCCCTTCCTTTCTCCTTATTTTTTACTTTTGTGGCACCATGGACAGAAAGTGGGAGAGTTCACCAGACTGCTTCAGTGAGAAAAGAACATTCATAGACTAGCAGCTTCTCAATGGGATAATTCATTGAGAACAAAGTGCTTAAAAAGCAAGGTTATGTTCCTAAAACAAGAGTTTGATTTTCTATTGTAAAATGTCAAGTGCTCAGCAACAAAGTTAAAAACACTTTTTCAAGAAGGTAGAATATCAAATACTTTTTAAAAAGAGTATCTATAAAAATACTGATTTTACTACTTCAAGAAAGGAAGGAGTATTCAGATTACAAATACGTGATTGCCTTTTGAACAACAGGTTACTTACTTTCTTTCAGGTAGGAAGAAAAACTGTGGGTGAGGTCATTGGGAGGGAGGAAACAGGCATCTGAAACCACAAGAGAGAGGGGAGTATTGTTGCTGGATGCTAAAACTAATACCTTAAAGCTTCCAGGAATGTATACTTGCTGAAAGCCAGACAAAATGCTCTTTGGGAAGACAGAATTTCACAAGTACTCATAGGCAACAGTATGAAGCTTTAAAAAAGATTAACCAAATGATGGGAACTTTTAGCTCAATGTCAATTTCCTTCCAGAATTATCTCATTGTACAACCTCTTCCTTACTTATCCTTAACCACAGAAGTGTGTAATCAGCTTGAAAGGTTACAGAATGTTTGCTACTCCCCCCTTTAAAGTTTGAATCAATCCCACAAACTGTACACATTGACTTGATATGGACCCCTCCTCTTAAAAATTCAGTTTCCCTGCTTTGACTGAGCAGCTCCAAGTAGCATGTTAATATTTGTGGTTTTGAAAGTCTGTTTGTGCCACCCTGACATGCAGGTATAATTTTGTCTTTTTAGCCCAGTCCAGGAACTTGATGGGGAAAAGCAAGAGCCCTTTCCCTTTTTGTTGGAAATGGCACTAGAGACTGTATAATATTAGAAAAGATATAACGAATTTATTTAACAGGTAGGGATTGAGTAAGTGTAGTCAGGGGACAGAAATGCGGAGGTAAAATTTTGCTGGTATTACAGAATACATTTCATGTATCAGGCAAAACAGAATCCTTGAAGCTTATTTTAATATATTCTTGGTTCTTAACCGTGAGAAATATTTTACTTAGCAATTTAGGTACAGCAACTATGTTTCTTCAGGATGTTTCCTATGATAGTTCAAGTTTTCTGGCATTAGTCACTTTCTTTGTGCACCTTTCTATCCCCTGAGTAGTCTAAAACTGTTTTCCCTTTACAACAGACCCGGGGTCCTCCTCAGAGCCAAATTCCCTTCAAAACTGGATCAGAATTAAACTTTTTCTCCTCAGAAGATATAACTCCTCTTCTTTTTGGCTTGAAAAGTAGTCTCAACCCACTACTCAATCACTCTCACTAAAACAAACTCCCAGTTCTCTGGTATCTGTGTAAAGCATACTTTAGCTTGTGCTGACGCTTACTTTGAATTTTTAGATAGAATTCTTCCTCAGGACAGTGAAGGCAAAGTAATCTTCTCCCTTTACTCTAGAGGTGAACCTGTCTCTGACTCCAAATCCTGTCAGAAAACCCATGGACTTGTTCTAACTGACCACTCAGAGAAGAGGGAGCAGCCCGTTACTCAAGCTCTTCATTCTAGGGAATAGTTAACCTTTCCCCTCCCAGCTCTCTGATTTTGCTGCATTTGGAAACCTGTTGTTAAGTGCTGTCCATCACAACCCCAGATTAGCCTAGAATTGCATATGTGTGTTTCCAGCAGTTCAGTGACAGAGAGAGATGCATATTTTTTTACAATTGTGCTTCTGTAGAAATTCTTCCAAAATTCACAATGGTCACATAGGCCTAAGAACACAATTAGACCTCCCCCAAAACTTCTGTATGTTTGGGTTATAAACACAGGTTTGTTGTGCCCTCGTGCTCTATTCCTTCCACTGGTGCAATTGAAAGTTTCCCGGTTTGGGAAGCCTTTAATCAAGTTTCAATTTCCCATAACTTTCAAATGCAGATGGGACATTTTTTCCTGCCCAAAGCAAGGAATCAAAGCCTCAGTTTAACTCCATGTAAGTGTAAACTGGTCTTAACAGCAAGGAAATGTTTCCAAATCCTGAGCAAATTAGGACCCAGAATTTCACTCCTTTTGTAAGGAAATACATTTTTAAGTTAAGTGTTTTGTTAGAAATAGGTATTGGAAAAAGTTCTTCCTGAAAATAAATTTTTGACACATCCCTTTATTACCTGGTAGCTTTAATTCTTCTAATTCAATCATGGAACGTTTAGCACCAAAGTGTTCATTAAGCAGTTTTTTTACATCTTCGGGGGTTCCAGGCTTTGGAGCTGACTTTGCAAGAATATCAGAAATTTTCTTCTAGATAAGAAAATGCATATTCATCACAGCATTTAATTCTCAGTAATCTTGCTAATTAAACGCATTATATATTTCCCATTTATTCTTGGTCAAACTCATATGAACAGTTTTCAAACATCAGTTAAAACAGAAAGGAATGGCCCTCCCACTTAATAAATGCAAGGTATTGATTTTTTCCAATTGGCAAAGGTGTCAGACAAGGATATATATTATCTACTGATCTGTTCCATCCATATGTAGAATATAGCATAAGGAAAACTGGATTAATTTAGATAAAAGTAGAGTGAAAATTGGTGGAAGGAGTATTAACATTTTGAGATATACAGATGACACCATATTATTGGCAGAAAATTGTGAAAACGTGAAACCTCCTACTGATAAAAGAGAACGTGCCAAAGAAGGATTACAGCTGAACATGAAACAGACAAAACTAATGATTACTGAGGAATTACACAATTTTAAAGTTGACAATGAAGAATCTGAAATTGTTCAAGATCTTCTATTCCTTGGCTCAATCATCAACTAAAAGGGAGGTTGCAACCAAGAAATCAGAAGGAGATTGAGACTTGGAAGGGCAGCTTTGAAAAATCCTTCAGCAGAAGGATGTGTTGCTGGAACCAAGATCAAGATAATCCACACTATGTATTCCCTATTACTACTCATGGAAGTGAAAGTAGGACAGTGAAGAAAGCTTACAGGAAGAAAATGGATTATTTTAAATGTGGGGTTGGAGGAGAGTTTTAAGGATACTATGGGCTGCCAAAAAAAATAAGTGGGTTCTAAATCAAATCAAGCCTGAATTCTTCCTAGAAGCTAAAATGATAAAACTGAGGCCATTGTACTTTGGTCACATCATGAGAAGACAAGACTCACTAGAAAAATCAACAAAGCTAAGAAAAGTTGAAGGCTGTAGGAAAAGGGGAAGATCCAACATGAGACGGAGTTTACTCAGTAAAGTAAACCATGTCCTCCAGTTTGCAAGATCTGAGTAAGACTGTTAAGGATAGGCTGTTTTGGAAGTCACTAATTAATAGGGCCACCATAAATTGGAGGCAATTTGATGGTACATAATACACACAGGCACACACACACTGAACCGGACTATAGCAGCATCCATACTCGTGTTTTACAACATGGCCAGTAGTTTGAACAGACTAAACTCTTCCTTCTCTGTAAAGACTGTCATTCTTAGAGTGATAATTCATAAAGTAAACACAACATCCACAGATAAGTGTTTAATAAATATCAATGCAACTAACTTTACTTAAAGCATTGGGAAGGGAGAACTGTTATTTCATAGGGCTATTACATCATTCACTGAGTCACTCAATTCCTTCAGGAAAATAATGATTCTCTTGAGGGTGATGGTGATATTAACAAGAAATTCCACAACAGTAAGAACAAGGACACCTGAACACACTCCCTTCCTTCAAAGGGAACTGTTGGGAAAATGTTCTTCACACAGGAAGTTTTATTATTTTGCTTCTAATTCATTCCAGATGCTAAAGACCAAAAGACTTTTAAAAAGTGTGAGCAAGACGAGGAGGGAAAGAAAAGTTTGTTGGTACTATAAATTACTATAATATCCTTGCCACATTGATTTCCTCACAGCTTGTCCGTGTCAGAACGATATTCTTGTAGAGTTCTAGAGCAACAAGTTCTTGGGGAAAACACGAGGAGGGAAGATTGATGTCAGATTCAGATGTGACTGTTTCCAACATGGATATCCTTTAATTGCAAGAAAACTATGTGCAGACCTCTATACACACTTTCACATATGACAAACATGCCCATGTTTTTAATTACATGCACATGAGGTGAGAAGATAAAACATTTATATATGCAGCACAGCAGATATGCACGTGTCATCCATGATCACGTACATACAATCCACATACTCCTTCCTATGTAGAATCTATATCCAAATAAAAACGTAATAAAATAAAGCACCCAGAGCAAAGAATTGCTCTCCCTCAGTTTGCTGCTCATTGTAAAAAAATTGTTATAAGGATGCAGAACTATATTTGGACCTACTATTACAGGGTCCACATTGAAAACAGGTTTCTCAGTGTGTTGCCTATGGGCATCATGGAGGCCACCGGCACCTTTTCTGGTGCCCACCAAGTGTTTTAAGACTTTGAGTGGGGCCTGGTGGGGCTTTTGTCCAGCAAGGGTTCTGACTGGCCATTGGAAAGCTGATTGGTTTTGCAGATTTTAAAAGGTTGTTTCAGCAGTAGCTGCCACTACAGCGCAAGAATCTTCACTGTGTTGTTCTGTTTGTTCATTTTAAAAGGTGTCTTTTTAAAAAGAACTTTTGCCTGATATGCTGAAGAGTTACTATTAGAGTTATGCATAACCTCACTTCCTGACTTTTTGTAGTTGGTTCCACCTCCTGCAGCAGCCATTTTGTAGTTGCACCCTCTGTCAGAATCCCAAAAGTACCGAACAGACGTGAAAGGGTTGCGGACTCTGTAATACAATATCTCCAGTTCTTGTAAACAGCCTCATTACATAAATCTATATTGTATATTTCAATCAATCACTATGGGCCAATGCTTCCAGTGCTATGGGGTTTTAATGACTGATTTGTCTTTTTGATCAAGCTACTTCTTGCTTTACCAAAGATTAAGAAGGCTGACAAATTGAACAAGAACTCCACAGGTATTTGCATGTCAAAATAGGGAGCAAAAGTGTCAATTAGGTCCAACAACAAGCAACACTGCCTACAAAAAAAAAACCCAGCAGTGTAATTATAGAATGTGCAAGGGTTATTTTCTATGCAAGATCCCTCTAACGATTCACTATTGAAATGGAGACTATTTTATTTGGGAATACCACATACATGGAACAAGCTCTTGAGCAACTTATAATTCTTCCCACACTAATTTTTGTGAGAAATGTAGCACAGGTCTGTACAGCTTGAGGCTTCCCGGTGCTTAATCACCTCACTTTTCTAGATGCTCAGGCAGGCAGCCAAAAAAAGAGAGGGGACTGATAAGAGTTTTTCATAGGCTGCTTGGTTTGGTGGTGGTTTACAAGATGTGAGCATCTGATATAGCATTTTCTGAAGTGAACATTCTTTGAATTCATTGTACTTTTCAGTCAAATCAACAACACACTTTGATCAGGGCTGGCATGCCCATGGAGGCCAGGTAGGCGGTGGCCTTGGGTGCGAGGGCGCTGGAGGAGCGCCGGAGGGAGTGTCGGGGGCGGAGGTGCGTGCAGCGAAGCTGGCATGACTGGAGTGTTGTTACTGCTGCCGCCAGGCAGCCAGCCCCGTGCTGCTGCCACCGCCACACGCCCCAGCCGGGTGCAGCCTCCGTGCGCCACCCCAGCAGTGGCTCACAGCTTTTGCGCCCAGCTGGGGCGCGTGGCGGCGGCGGCGGCACGGAGCTGGCTGGCTGGCTGCAGCAGCAGCTGCAGCCAGCCACGGCAGCTCCGCTGCACACTCCTCCGCCCCCACACGCCCCAGCTGGTCGCAGAAGCCACGCGCCGCTGCTGGGGCGGCGCGTGGAGCAGCCTCCGTGCACTGCCCCAGCAGCGGCTTGGGGCTTCTGCGCCCAGCTGGGGCGCGTGGCAGCAGCGGTGGCATGGGGCTGGCTGGCTACAGCTACTGCTGCAGCCAGCCACGCCAGCTCTGCTGTGCGCTCCTCCACCCCCACACGCCCCAGCCGGGTGCAGAAGCTGTGAGCAGCTGCTTGGGCGGCGTGCGGAGCACGGAGAAGCTCCTGCACGCCGCCCCATCCATCTTGTGCTGCGTGATGACGTGACGTCATCACGCAGTCAGAGGTGTGCATGCGCGCAGCGCGCGTGCTTGTGGCCATGGGCCAAAACTCTGCCGCCGGCCCTGACTTTGATGAAGACTTCAAAAGTTCAACATAACCTGGTTGCCCATAAGGTGTTAATGATTAAAAGAGATGCACTGTATGTAGCAAGGCATTTTCATTGTTACTTGTAAAAATACTCGTCAGGAGTCCTCTTAGGATAGGTTTGGGGCACCTATTGTTCATGTAAGCTGAAGGAGAATCTGCACTATGACAACTATCTATGAGCTGAAAGTACCATCAGTGGAACAGGTAAGTTAATGCCTCTGGGTACAAAGGCAATATACAGACCTCAGAGAAGCATGTAAATATCCTTATGTGGGACTGCACTTGTACTGGGATAACTAGATGTGGATAAAGTGAAGGGTTTGGGTGGGTGGGTGGGTTGTGTGCTGTTAAGTTGCAGACAACTTAGGGTAACCCCATAGGGATTTAAGTGAAGAAATATTCTGAGGGAGTTTGCCACTTCCTACCTCTGCATAGCAATCCTAGCCTTCCTTGGTGGTCTCCCATCCAAATACTGACCAGGGCCAACCCCAGTTAGCTTCTGAGATCTGACAAGATCAGGCTACCTGGACCATCTAGGTCACGGCTGAAGGTGCCACCCTACAAATGGGTAAGATCAGCAACTGCCCATATATTTTCTTTGGTGATTCCTGCCTGTCTGAGGAGAACAGGAAGGCTCCCACGTGTCTATTGTTCTGCAGAATGTGCAAAGCAGAAATGTTCAGGAGGGCATTTTTATGGAAGAATTAGAACTGTAGCAGAAAGGAAATGTCCAGGAGGGCACCATTATAATGGAATAGGACTGTTGTTGTCTACTGCAGTGATTATTCTATGTATTATCCTGCTTTTACTGTATTGTCTTCTCCCTTTGTAATTCCACTTACTACACTGCCTTCAGCAATTCATTGTTCACGTTGTCTTCTAATTCTATAATCCTCATCTGTTGCATTGTTCATTGCATGCTTTATGTTCTATGAGTACATTGTTTTTGTTTTGTAATTCACCTCGAGTCTCAGCAAGAAAGGCGGGTTATAACAAAGTATAAATAAACAAACCAAGGCAAACTTCTCTCTTCCTATCCTACTCTTCATTTTTCTTTATATTCTGGTACTGAATTCTTGAACAATATTTGACTCCAGTGTATTAGTTGAGCAGAATGAAAAGTTCCTTTCCATGGATGGATGGAAGGAAGTAAAGTATCTCTTTTCTAAAACCATCTTCAGTGGCTTAAACATAACATGTCACCTAATTGGGGGGAGGGGCCCACCATTAAAGTTTAAAAAGTTATCTATGTTGTCCTAAAATGGTTTATAAGAGCATCTTATAAAGCCTCTGAAAAAATAATTGCACTGAAAAGTCAATTAGGAATTAGTACCTTTCTTCTCCTCTTTGGCTTCTCTTCACCTTCTTTTTTAACTTTAAATTGCTCTTCTTCTGTACCAGGAACACATTCTCCATGCTGGGGAAAAATAGTATTTGGATTGAGTTACATCACCATTAAAGAATACTTCAGAACATACCCTAGATGGTGTAGAAATTAGGTATATGTTTTGGCTAGCCAGATCGGCCAGAAAATGAAAGGATAAACTATGCACAGATTTCAGATTATGCTTTTATCTGCTCAAAGCACTGTGGATCTGGAGGAAATGGGAAGCATACTGTGGCTGGAGATAAGCAGGAACTCCTTACAGAAACGTGGCTGATTAAAAACGACAAACAAACAGTTGTTGGGCTCCAATAACATGATAAACAAACATTAAACTACAAATCCATTCAGATGTGTTGTTACCATCTGGCTAAGTGAAAGTTTTAAACAAGAAGGAATTAATGCAATTTGGTATTAACTGCAGAGGCTATTGAATTAACAGGAAACATGGTCTCCACCACTCAGAAACTATTTCTTCTCAGTTTATACGAATGTCTTTAGGCTGAATGCAAACATTTTTCTCTGCAAAATTTCCCACCGTTTTGGTTTCTGTTGAGCTGCATCGAAAGGAACAAAGCTACAACTGATTTTCATGTCCTATTAACTTAAACAGTTTTTGGCTGTTTTCTACATTTTGCCTAATTTCTGGGCCAAGGAAGCTTAATTGAGATCCACAATGTAATGAAACAATTAGTAGAAATACCATCATTTTAATGACCAACATCTCGTAGATAACAAAATCTGAATTCTCTGTAACTGATTTTTCTATTTGCAGTTTATCGTTATTGAAAGAAAAAAGTTTTGAATTGTTTCCTCTTGTTTATGCTATTTCTGTTCTCAAAAATTTGGAATAAACTCAAGCTCAGCTCCCTAGTGCTAATGGATCTCTGAAATGATCGTCTACAGAGAATATAAACACAGGAATCTGGGCAGACAGCTGCATAAAAATCTTTGAGCATTTCAACAGCCAAGAAATTTTAGCTAACCAAACACATTGGGTTGGATTGTTTTCCCCATGGCCATTTTAATATATTTATGGCTTATCTATGCTGACCAAAGACTCCATAAAAGAAAACTTGGGACAACTATTTTAAAAAGTATAAAAGTGTGTAAAATCTGCGCTCAGAAAGAAGTAGGGCATTTAACAAGGAGAAGAATGGAAATAAACATATGGCTAGAGATATGGAAAGCTTATCTCACACAGCAAGGAGGAGGCGGCTCAGTGGATAAGACATGGAATAAAGATTCACTTTCTAATACTAGTTGCTGGTAGATTATGCGCTGCGTAATCTAAAAGCTGCATGGCAAGAGCGCAACAGGACCACATCTTCAAGGACCAAAGAGAGGCAAAGACCAGCAAAAGAAGAGCCAGAGACACCATGACATCATCAGTCTCACAAAGGGGAAGACTGGGCCCTGCAGGGGCGGAGTCCTACTCTCCGTTATCAGCAGAGCTCTCCTGCTCAGCCAGTCCTTGTCTGCAAGTGTTTGGCTAACCTTGGGTGAATGAGGATTGTGGATGAGTTTAGCTTAGAATGCACAAATGTTTTCAATAAAGCTTTATTTCATTCAAAGGATCCTTGCCTGGGATTCTCTGTCTGTTCACTGCTGGAGGAGCTCACAGACCCAGCGCCCTTCCTTGGGCTCTGATCAGCCCTGGGATAAGGAGCCAAGAGGCTGCAGGTGCAATTTTGTACCTTACAACTATTTGAAATTAACACAAAAGACACTGGTGCCGGAGAATGGACCTGACATGGGCAAGTGGCCTGGAGAAGAAGCAAAGAGTACGGAAAAGCAGGTTGTGGCAGCACCAGCAGTAGCAAACAGTGGATTTTTCCTTAAAGGAAAACAGAGAATGATCTGAAGTCAAAATGGTCCAGATGGAACATACATTTCAAGCACTTGTAAATTTCCATAGACTTGGTGTGGGGTGTGTGTGTGTGCTCCTGTAATTATCCAGTTGAAACTGAACAATGTACTACTTTTCCTGATCCTGCTAATTTCACATTTTGTCTTCCATATGGTCTTGCTGGTACTACCTAAAATCCCACTCTTTTTTGTGGATGCAAAGTACATTGAAACAGATGAGATACCCCCAAAATCCTTTGCTAGGAAGCAATCTGGCATTTAGGAATTATTTCCTAATACAAACATCTGATAAAAGTTTTACATCTCTAAGAGCCTGTGTATGCGGCGCAACATGACATGAACATAGCTCTAATTCAAGCTGTCATTATGATATGAGAGGGGCCGAGGTTCAGTGGTAGAGCATGTGCTTTGCACGCAGAGGTCCATGGGTTCAATCCCTGGCATCCCCAGGGAGGAATGACTGGGAGAGAGAGAGAGCGATACAACAAACGCTCCCAGATCTGTAATGAAGAAGTATCTGATATCTGCTTCCCATGTGGCATTTTAGAGTCATTGCAAAATAGCATACCAAAGGTTTATGCGTCAAAGATTTAGATGTATCTAGCATGTCCATGCCTTCCCCATTTTTAGTCACAGGTTATGACATCCAGAAACATCCCGCTGATGGTCTCACTGGTTAAAATACTGCTTTCCTGTTGAGGCTGCCAGTGCAAAGTGGGCCCCCCATGCTGTACTGGTAGCACAGAAATCAGTTTGAGCATATGATATACAACAGTCTCATTTTCAGGACCACGTCTGTCATCATGCTCAGGCAGGCACAGCTCCGATACAGGAAGGGGGTCTGAAGCTGTTGTAGGGGCTGGGGAAGCTACAAAGTCAAGCCAAGCCGGGAACTGACTCAAGAGTGTATAGCACTTTGTTCAGGAAACCAATCATCACAAGAACTTGTTGATGGAACCAGAAAGAAGCTGAGATGGATGCTGAAAAGCTAACACCAGGTTGGCTGGCAGCTTTCCATGGCTGATTTAGTGGTGAGCTGGACTGGAACTAGGGAAACAAGATGTCTCAAGAAAAATATACTAAGTACAGCAGGTCAAGGATTTCCAGTGCTACGGTCACTCATTCATTTAGACTGTGCTGCCTGTGAGGATTCTGCTAGCCACGAATCTGCTCTTCGGATTAGAAGCAGTGAACCTAGGGATCAAGACAGGCCCTCAGCAGCTCACGGGGATCAGTGGTATAAAATCAGCACAGCTTACATTTAAAAAACCCCTAAATGTGCTTTAAGACAATTAATCCAAGCTATGTTGGAACTGGGGGCCTCGCAGGGGCGGCACCAGAAACCCTGCCCCTACATGCCCCTAAGTGCGTGCGCACATAGTGCGCGCACACACACCCTGGACTGCATGATGACATCACTGCGTGATGACGTCATCACGCAGCAAGCCGGCCCCATTGGCCAGTAGGTGGCTGGGACGATGTGCGGAGGCTGCCTGCACTCCCAGTCGGGCATGGGGGGTGGCTGGGGAGGTTCTGCACACCACCCTGGACACGTGTCGTGCCTGGCCTGCAGCTGCTGCGCCCAGCCGGAGGCGTGTGTTGGTGGCGGCGGTGGCCGGCCGGCTGTGGGCCAGGCACGCCAGCTCCGTCGTGTGCGCTTCCACCCCTGGCACCCCCTCTGGTGCCCCCTCCAGCGCCTCAGCACCCGCAGCGCCCGCCTCACCATCTCAATGGTGGTGCCGGCCCTGGGGCCTCGATCAGGAAACTAGGACAAGAAGGAAGTATGGGGTGAAGGAAAGAGTAGCTAAGCAGTATTCAGAAGAAAAATAGCAAGGATGACCACACTACAATAAAACTGTGTCTTATCGGGCCAAGAAAACAGGAGACCAATTAGAATCCTGATCATATCTGGACAGCTGGAATTAAGCGAAGTCTGAAGGGCTCTCAATAAGCTCTCAGCAATAGAAAACAATCTATAGTGATAAGTCAACTACTTTTTTTAAAAGCCCTCTGGTGGTGGGGGACAGGAATTGCTGGTGAGGGAAGTTGAAAGGAAATGGCATCAACGTGGACAGAAAATGCACAGGTGGGCACCTTTCTATCTACAAAGCATTTGAATACGATCTTTCAAAAAAGACTGAAACAAAACACACAGGAAGGCAATGATTAAGGGATGATGTAATGTGAATGACCCCAAAGCCCCACTCTGGTTTAGATGCCAAAGCAGAGCAAAACCTCCACATGGAAGCAGCCCCAGTCCAACTAGCTTATAAAATGCTTTGCAACAGCAAGAGAACATCCATTGATAGATGCTATAATGCACAGACATCTTGGTCTTGTCTTTATTTTGGGCTTTCCACCCTGCCAAACAGCACAGAAACTCCTCTTCATTTAGGGTGAAAACTTCATTTTCCACTATATATCAAACTTCTCTGCTACTTGATAGGTCTTGAAAATCAGCCAACCTTTTCCTTTCTCTTTGAAGAAGCTGGCTTGGTCTTGGCAGGCGGCTTCATTGCTCTACTTGGACCAGTGGCTTCTTCCAAGGATTCATCATCAGAAATATCTAAAGATAAAAACATGTTTCAAAAACATATTCTGTCCACTAATCAAAGAACACTAATTTTATTATTATTAATGTCAGTGAAGGAATGCTACTTCATTAGATGCTGATGGATTACTTCATATTTTACATAGTTGACCATCCAGGGGTTCAACAATTCTATCTAAGGGATAACTTTCTACACATTGGAATATATTCGTATTGCTCTACCCATATGCTGAGTCAACTGCTTCCCCAGATACTTCTGTACACTCTAATGGAACGACTTGGTACAGTGTACAGCTTGCCAAGAAAATCTTGATAGCTAACTAACATTTCTTTATAAATCCTGACTTGGCATGTCCAGAAAGGGGGGGAGGGGAGTATCCAAAGCAGAGTTGTAAATAACCCCTTCTCCTGTATCTGCTTATATATTGCTTGTTATAGAATTCTAAAAGTAGATAAATGGCTTCCAGGATAGAACTTTGCAAACAATGCACCACCTGTTAGCTGCCTATCTTTGCTCCGTACTGTGTTTTAACATGAATATCTGCCTGTTCTTCCAGCATAGAATGACAATATGAAACACATCTAAATAAGAAATCCCTTTGCTAAACATTAAATGACTCCTCCAATTTTCCCAAGTTGAAGCGGGAAGAAACATCAGGACTAAACTCCAGTTCTGAAAACTATGACTAGACAGTGGCCATTCAAACTTTGAACTAATTCATTAATTTGCCATCTTTACTAAGTACCTCAACCCAGAATTCCACATATACTAGGGCTGCCAACCTCCAGATGGGGCCTGGAGTCCTCCCAGAATGACAAATTATCTTCAGACTACAGATATCAGTTCCCCTGGAAAAAAATGACTGCCTTGGAGGATGAATTCTATAGGCATTATATACCATCAAGTTCCTTCACCTCTTCAACTCTGGTTCCATACCCAAATGTCCAGGAATTTTACAACTTGGGGTTGGCAACCCTATCATAAACACGTATGTGTGTGCCAAAGTCTTCATTCAATTGAACAGAGGGCGATAATCCATGCATGCAGTCCTGTGAAATAAATGGAGAAGTCCTGCTGGCCTGGGGATGTCTATGCATGCAATGGAGTTCCCCAGCCTAAACTAGATCAGAGAACCTACGGTATTTTCTAAATAGCTGCCTAGGACCAAGCTTTATTCTTGAAATAGAAAAATGGAATATACATTTTAAGATAAAACTATCAAATGAATAAACTGTACTATAAGCATGGCAGAAAATGACTTCTAGACAATATAACTTTTAGATAGTGACAAGGAAGTAACATTCGTTTTTTTAAAAAAAAACATATTATAGTAAAAAAGACTGGAACATAGTTTAAGTTCCCAATAAAAATGTCTATTTTGTTTCCTTTAAGAATCAAAAACCTTCTTTTATGTTTTTTTATGTTTATGTAGATTTGTGCAATTAAACAGAATTTCATACTTCAAACAACCATTTCATTGTACAAATGGTTGTCATTTAGAGTAAAAGCCATTTGCTCTGTTCTGCCACCTCTGGTTGGTATAATCACACATAGCTCCTGCATTTACAGCTGATGCTTTGGTACAGTAGCCCAACTGCTATAGGGATTTGTACTACTACTTTTTTTTAAACCTGCTTTTAAAGCAACCAAACCTCAGATCTGCAAAGGGCAAGACTCCCTTCAAGCAGACGATCTTTATACTTTGCAAAGGTGTTGAAATTTAACTTTTCAGTCTACCCTACTATAAAATATCCTGCCTCAGATTACAAACTATTTCAAGCCATATACTTTCCCCACTGTTACCTTCCTTACAAAATTGCCAAGCATGTGAATAAAGGGCTGAGGGGAAAATGTGCAAAGTATAGTGTAAGAATCAGTTCATAGGGAAAAGTATGCATTTCCGCTAGTTGCAATACATTTCCAGTTCAAATAACATTCAGCTGGCTGTGCAAGACTGGTGATCAGGTTGTTTTTAAAAAGGGTATCTGAGCAGTGTAGGATGAGGGTCATGTTGCTCCATGCTACCCTAAGTGGGACTAAAAATGGAGAAATGGCGTCCTCCAAGTTATTATACTTTTACATGTAGGGTTGCCAACCTCCAGGCAAGGCTTGGAGTTCTTCAGGAATTATAATTCATCTCCTGCCTACAGAAATCAGTTATCCTGAAGAAAATGGCAGCTGTGGCATTACATCACTACTGAGCTCCCTCCCCTCCCCAAATTCTTCTCCAGTCACCCCCTCAAAAAAAAATCTCCAGAAATTTCTCAAGCCAGTTAGCAACCCTATTCACTTGTGTCAGCTTTTCATCTGTTATGCTGTTAATAGAATCAGAAACCTAGAGATACCTAATACATGCAAGTCTGAAAACAGTACTCCCCTGTGTGTATCCCTATTGTAAAATAATGCTCACACTCAGAAATGACACAGGTTGCATTAGGATATACATAATGCCCATAATGCTGCAAGAAAATGTCTGTTTGCAAAGAATGGCAAGCTGAGAGGTCAATTTTCCAACGAAGTTGCCTGTCTTCAGTGCATGGAGAGAGCAGCATGGAAAGTGGGTTGGGTTATATTTAGAATTTGGTCTAAATCAGTGCCCGGGTCTCCCCTCCCTCATCTCTCCTTTACAGTACTTCCTTGGGCCTGTGGATCTAACACTTCTGCATTGCAACTTAAGACAATGAAATAACTGAGGAAGGTACACCGCTTGCTGAAATAAGCAAACTGAGCACTCAGAAAATAAAACCTAAGTAGAATTTTACTTCTGTGAAAATACCTATTTATTTGTTGTCTTGGATTTGGAATTTGTGTGTGAATGAGGAAAAAGGAAGTTACTCTGAACGAAAGAAGGCAGTTTTCCTAAATATGGTAAGTATTTAAATTCTAGTACCATTTCTGATAAATGGCTTGGTAGCTTAAAGTTTAAACCTTATTGGGTTTACTTTTTGCATGAGGTTCCCCTATAGTTTGAAGGCAATCTCGGTTATTCACTCTGAGATACACTGCTGCATATTTTTAAACAATAAATAAGAACAGGAAAACTGTAAATAATGTACAGAACAATTGCATGTACAACCCCATCAAACAACTTTTAGCTGATTGGGCAGGAAAGTATTAGTGGAAAGGCTATAGACACTAAAATTCTGGAGAGCGAGGAAACAATGTTTGAGCATATAGACAATATTCTTTTGCTTTAAGCACAGGTGCTTTTTTAAGCACATGTGCTTTTAACTGACTATGACGCTGCTAAGCAGGCTTCATGGCAAGCAGCAATGAAGTTTAAGCGAGAGTTTCTACCAAATGTGCTCATATTGTGAAAACTTTCCAAATAATTAAATGTGCAGGAGAGCCACTGGAGAGCTTTGCCATTGGTGAAAGGGATGATGTTCTTCTGAAAGGCTACTTAGGCACAGAGGTAAACTATTATGAAATGTGTGTATGTCTGAGAAATATGCATCAGCTACCACCTCCTTCTCTATTCCTACTCCTTGCCTCCCTACCCCCCCATTCTTTGTTCCTTTCCCTCTTCTTCAACCTAGCGATACGTGTCTTCTAGGGCTACATCAGAGCTATAATGCATTTCCCAGGGCTCCCAATTAAACTGTAGTTTTATGAAGAGGGTCTCTGATAAAGAATTCCTGGCATTTGCACCTTATGTTTTTTTATGGAAAACATGAGAGTTAAACCCATTTCAAACTGATCTCCATTTGTAGACCTCAAGAATCCACTATTTTGGGACCCCTCCATTTGTCCTTACACTGTCACAGCTGTTGATTTGTTTTAATTAGTAAGGGCCATACTATTACATGTACATTAGGGAATATTTGTTATTTTTTCAACAGCAATAGTACTGTTTTAAGAACCATGAGCAATAGTTCTACAGAGTGTCTCAGGATAATCCATCCAGAGAATATTACTTATACTAGTACTCCTTAGAAATTAGTTAGCTTCTGTTTGCCAGCACCAATCATCTTGGTGGAATATGTTGTCAAGGAAATTGGATGGAATTCAGTGCTTCATGATCTGCACAAAGCAATTTAGAATATAGCAGCAAGGAGCTTTCCAAACATGAGGATGGGGAGTTCATTCTTTAAAAGGGTTTCTTGCAAGCTGTCTATTTAGCAGAATGTATTCTTTCATTCAAATGACAAAATTATAGTGGAACAAAGAAAGGGCAATATTTATTGCAATTTTATAAGAGAGGAGTCTCATTTTGCAGAAGTATGAATGCCAAGCAACAGTGTCTCCTAATGCTCTACCTTTTTTCTTTCTTTAAAAAATGCTGGTGTGACATCTCAGAATGTTTCCGATTTACTATGTTATTTCTGTTTACTAGGAGGGTATTTGTAATTGTTATCCACTTATTTATAACAGTAACTCATTTGTTTATCAATTTATACCAGATTTGCGTGCAAATAAGGTAATCCAGTGATTTTGATGACTATATGAATCTCTCCATTATTGTAACAAACAGAACAATCTATAGTGGAGTAGGTAGGAGAAAGATCTAAAGAAGCAGTGTTCTTTCCATGAATTAGCAGGATTTGAGTCCAGTAGCACCATAAAAACCAAAAAGATTTTCAGGGTATGAGCTTTCAAGAATCAAAGCTCCCTTCTTCAGATACAGAGAGGAGTGGAGATTCCTGAGCCTTTACATCCCAGCCAGAAGGTTCGTGGGGTAAAGCAAAGAAGAGAGTCAGGACATAAAGGTACAATGCAGCTTGATTAGAGCAGGAATTCCATGGATAGGAACCCTCAGGTGGGTTACAGAATCCCTCCTCCTAGGTAATGAGCTCCTATTGAGCTGCCATTCCTCCCCGCCCCGCCCCATTTGGAAGAAGTTCAAAGCTAGGATGCCGTGCCTTCTGTTTCTCTTTGCATGCATGCTGAGAAGCGCAGCTGGACAACAAAGTAGGGTTACTTGGTAGTGATGAGGATTCCTTCATAGCTCTGATCCTTGGCTTGTTCCTCACTAAAATATATACCTTCTGGTGCTAGACTTATGTTTTCTGTTCCCAGCTTTTGCTGTCCATAATCTTGTGCTTGACCCTGGTGAGATCATAACTCAGTTTTACCCACTTCCCACCACATGGCTTTAAATGTTTGTAGCTCAGTGAATTTCGAAAAGTTGAAGACCACTATACCAAAGCACCATTTGCTAACTTCTGGTGGATCACAAAGTGCAAATAATTCTAGACTAGATGGTATGATCTTTCAAGACACTTTTGATATTCCTGACAAGATTTCCTTCTTGGGACCACTTGTTCCTGATTGTGCATGTTTGTTTTTAAAATTTAATGTATATTGGTAGACCATAGTGTTTTGAGTTGTGAAACAGCACAAGACTAAAATCAGCACATCAACTCTATTTTGTACAGAATTCAAATACTATATTTTGATGTTAGTCTTTAAGGAGGGTTGATCGTCCTAAAATGTAATGGTGGGGTATCACAGGCATTTCCCAGTTTACTTGTTTTTGCATTATATAACCTCAAGAATAGTATAGTGGGGGAGGGAGGTCTGAAGTGGGACAGGGAATCAATGGAAATTACTTTTCCCTCTTTTAAGAAAACTTAAATGCCCTTAAGTCTGCAGAATATGATTGGATATAGATCACTGTACTGATATTGCACATTATGTGTGGACTGCAGTATTTTGTTGTTTCTTATTTACTTATTTATGTACTTCATTTATAGTCTGTCTTTCTACTCAACAGGGACCCAAATCAGCTTACTCCTATCCATTTTATTCTCACAACAATCCTGTGAAGTAGGCTAGGCTGAGAGCGTGTGATTGGCCCAAGTGTCACCCAGCAAGCTTCCCCCACTAACCACTACAGCACACTGGCTCTTCTTTCACAGTAATGAAGAACTCTACATGATACATTTATAAAGGTTTAACTTTGTTTCTCCCACAGGAGAAATACAAGTGCACGGGCCAGCAGATAAAACAGGTTCAGAGAAGACATCATGTGAAATGTGGTTTAATGAACTACAGCTGCTGTGATCATTCAAATGCGGGCCATTCCACTAACTATGGTTAGTTAAGAGTATGTCAAACCAGGATCTGAAACCATGGATTGAACATGACTCATTAACAGTCTTAATTATGGTTTCACATGATGTACAAATGCAAACATCTTGGCCTAATCCTGTTTTCCCCTCTGGTATAGCCCTCACTGCAGCCTAGGGGCAAATCCATATGCCCTCGGAGCGTCCCAACGTTGTGCTAAATGTTCGCTAAACACCTGGAAGTATAGAGTCTTTCTAGCGCGATTTCAGAAATCGTGCTAGAAAGATGCTATACTTCCAGGTGTTTAGCGAACATTCAGCACAACGCCAGGACGCTCCAAGGGCCAGTGGATTTGCCCAAAGTCTCTGCTGTCTCCACAATGAAACTAACATTTGTCAAGACAAAACAGGATTGAATTATCCTCTATGATCTTGGTTTCACAAACCACAGTTTAAATAAACCATGGATTTTTTGTTTTTGTTTTTAACTTGATCTGCCAAACTGCATTTTGCAGAGTAGCCTGTGAATGAGTACACCAGATCGTTCTTTGATGACATGTGTTGTCTTACTGTGCAAAATGCACTGGGGCACTTCATAACATAGAATAAGGGCTCTTGCATTTTTGTGAGCTTCCACTTTTTGTTGTTGTTGTTAGTTGGTTGATTGGTATGCTCTTGTTCCAATCAAGTTTGTAGTGCCTACACCAGACACATAAACAGAGTTGAGTGAGACATTATGTTGTGATGTGACAGCAAAACTGTCACAATACGCTTGGATTAATTTAACAAAATGACCAGTTCTTATAATGCAGATTCAAATAGTGGGCAACCGAATGGTGTGCCAGCCTTAACAAGTGCCAGTGGAAGGGCTGGTTTTATTTATTTAAAATATTCTTATGCTGCCTCTAAATTGAATATTCCCAGGGCAATGCACAGTAAAACAGCGACTAATTATAGTTAAAACAATCTAAAAGCCATTTTATAAACTGAGTAAAAATAATAAAATAGCAATCACATTTTTCTGTGGTTTCCCTTCAAACAGTACAATTTTTTTCATGTGAATTTCTATTACATAGAAGACCAACTCTGGAGTGTCTACCACATATTTGGGTTTAAGGAAGTCATCTGGATTTTATTTTTAGAGGAAGAAGAGGGCAGAAGAGGACCCAATAATTCACATCCATGACATGCTGACAAACTCAGCTCCTGCCACCTAATTTCAGACCTCTTGCCCCTTCTAATCCACCTGCTCCCAAATTCATTTCTAAAATAGCTTACACTAAGCTATAAAGGTATAAAACTGATACTCTAGCAAATCATGAGGAAGAAATTCAGCTTGCTGTTCCTTTGCTATTTTGATGCTTACTTTTAATTAAAGTTCTAAGAACTGTACAGCTAGTGCTTAATGAAATAGTAATATATTTGTTTCTGAGTAAATTAAAAAACTTGCCTCAGTACAAATAAAGCTATCATATTACTGTGTAAACCTCCTGCTGTAATACAGTCTAACAAAATGATATAAACCTCATAGTAAACAACAGAGTGACAAAACAGTACAAAATATGTGACTGAATACGTCTGAAGTGTAGATTATTAAGGGGACATAATACACGTTCTCTCCAGACTACCTTCAAGGACAGACGTTGTTGGTTAATGAGAATACGTCTGAGGAACTTTAGGGATTCTTCATGCACTGTGTGATTTGGCCCTAAGAAATCCCATGGTTATAGAATAAGAATATTACTATTTTGATGGTTGTGTAGTTGGTAGCACACATTTCAAATAAGGATTCTATGTCATGGCTCCATATTCCAAAACTACCCTGGAATAAACTTTGTCATCCTGGAGTAGTTTAATTACATGTATCACTCTGTCAAGTAGCAAGTAGTTTTTTACTATATGCTAGGTACAGAAGTGTGGTAGAATGTGTGGTGAAACAGTCATCTGCAGTGATTTGAAATGAAGAAATATAGGTTGAAGTGTTGCACCAATATAGATAAAAGCACATGACAATAATCAATACTGAGCAATATTAGGCCACGTACTTGTATTCTAGATGAACTTTCAAACTCTGCATGAGCCGTCTGCGCGTTTTTTTCTGTGTTAGGTAATTCTAACAGGTATGCTTTAATCGTTTGACAGTTAATTAAAATAGTGGACTCTATCGAGATTAATGTTCCTCTATCAGAGCTTCAACCAATAGTGATCTCTCAACTTTTTCTGACATTTCTCAGAGATGTATAGTTTTGTTTTGCAAGTTTGAGTATAACGTCATTTTTTACTAATTGGAAGGTGATACAATAGAAACTATGAATATTCAATGAAGCATCAGACCAATTATTGTTTGTTTGTGTTATCACGTGAAAAGCCCTTAGATATTTGCATATGATGACTTATAAACCTGCAAATTCAGATAGAATGTCAGAGCTCTGATGGAAGAAATCTCTTGAGAGAATTTAGGTGAGAATTTATCTTTACCTATGCATTTCATAGAAACTTTGATTATGTTAAACTTGGTATTTATTAGGAAATGTTAGCAAACTTATTTCTTATTGCCTTTCTGTGTTCTGATTTTATAGGATTTATATTAATAACCATTTATATTTTAATTACTTGCTTCATTAAAAAACTAGGGTGTATTTGCAATAAAGTGAAATAAACTCTAGACAGGTGTCTGTGTGTTTGATAAAGAGATGCAAAGCAATATTGAACCCATATATAGAATAAATGTACTGATAAACAGGTGGTTCAAAGAGCTGTTTGACAGGTCTGAAAACTAATTGCTGAAAGCTTTCCAAGAGAAAAGATACATCTTTCTTTTGGTTAAGTAGAAGCTTAGTTTCAGACACAGGCAAAAGCTCATTACAGAAGAAACAGGAAAGCATCTGTAATGATAGCACAAGAACTTATGGGTTGTTATACCAGGAACTGACTAGACTGGGTGACATCCCAGCCTTTGGTGTGGTGTTGATGTCAATTCTTTGAAAAGTTTATGATCATGAAGAAGCTGTATGATATGGGGGAAGGAGAGCAGTCTGGAAATACCAATCACAACAAATCAGGTATGGACAAAGGGCACAGGTAGGTAGGGAATAGGGACAGGCAAGGATTGGGATATCATAGGATAAAGGAATTGATGATTTACCAAGAAATTTATTATTTTTGCCCTTCCCTATTTTTCTCCTTCAGACTTTACTCATTGTTGGTTTTCATTATGGGTTATTTATATTGTCTTGCATAGAGAAAGAGAGAGCCCAGTTATTATATTGTTGCAGTTTCAGTCTCTAAATAATACCAACAGTGGACATACTCATAGGGCATGATAAAAGAAGTGTGGTATTTTGCATTGGCCATGCTCTTTATCTAACCCACTTGAACAGCTTTAGTGACCTTCACTGTACAATGCAGAAAATATTCCACTGTGTGACTAGAAAATACCCACTGTAGTAGAAAATGCCTATTAAACATGTATATTGACATGGTTAATTGCATATCAATGCTAATGTTTTGTGAAATAAGAGCTTTCTTCTCTTTGCATTCTCTAAACATTTTTAATGGGGTTGATGTACTTCTGTGCATCCTTAATTCTCAATATCAACAGCTATTACACAGATTCCTAAATGGTGGCTTCCATATAAGGAATAGCAAGATTGCCCTGTGTAGATTGCAATGCAAGATGACTTTCCACATGTATGCATGGAACCATTTGCATGGGTAGCACCATGACATGTTTGCATGTAAACATAAAATAATTTAAGTAATTCCTGGATAGGAGTTTGGTAACATACAGAATGGCCTTTAAAAGAAGAAAATGGCATGAGAACACAGCTGGAATTTAACCAATATATGACTTGCCAAACAAAAACAGATACAACAAGCTATGTGTATGGGTATGCATTACTAGAAATTAATATATTCATCCGTAATGCAAATAGCTGCTGTCAACACTTCCCAATGTGACAGATTGTAGTGTACACACACTGAGCTATTTTTATGCTAAAATAGAGCTCTTTTAATCTCCAGCTCTGCTGATAAATGACAAGGAGTCAATCTGCAATAAAGGGCACTAAAAACTCAGGAGTATGATGGTAACAGTATGGCTGTTTCCACACGTCCCAAAAGGAACGCCCCACTGACTGAATGCTGGTGGCTTTTTTTGCAGGATTTCTGACATCTCTGTTTGCAAAACAGATGGAGGCAGTTTTCGTAGCACCACAAAAACGGAAGCAAATCTGCCTGCATCCATTTTGGAAACAGCGACGTCAGAAATCCCACGAAAAAGCCACCAGCATTTGGTGAGTGAAGCACTCTTTTTAGAATGTGTAGAAACAGCTTATATCATTTCTTGAGCAGTGACAGATACTCAACAAAAAGGCTCTTAGACACTCAGGCCTTCTAGGGAGATACAGCGAAAGGAGAGCAGCATATTTCATTTCCAAAGTGGTCCCCAAGCTGAATTGGAACTCTGAAATCTGAATGAGAAGTCTGGACTCTGGAATGTCCTTCTTTAATCTCTCCATGTGCTGAATAAAATCTTGGGCTTAAATAGAGGAGGGTGAAAGCCTGGAAAAGCAACAGCCGCAATGCCAGAACTTTGCTGAAGTGCCCTTTCTAAGAACAGTGTGTGTATTTCTGGGGTCCTGCAGCTGCCAACGAAGTACAGTTTAGCCAGTCGTAAGCTATCTTGGTACATTACATTCAGAGCTTCCTTGGAAAGTGATTCTTAAGTAAATTACCTTTTATCATTATTGTGTCTCTAAAACCAGAAATTTGCCTCTTATGACTGCCAGCTCCAGCTTGGGAAATTCCTGGAGATTTGGGGCTGCTTGAGGAGGATGGAGTTTAGGGAAGAGAAGGGGCTCCATGGGGATGTGATGCTTTACAGCCCACCCTGCAAAGCTGCCATTTGCTCCAGCAGAACTGTAGTCTGGAGATCAGCTGTAGTTTTAGAAAGATACCGGGCTCCAGTTTGGAGTTGGTAACACTACTTGATGATCTGTTTGCACCATTCCCTCTTCTTCTCTGGTCAATATTTAGGACAAGGGAAGGATTTGTTCAATGGTGGAGCTAGAAAGGGAGCAGAAACCAAATATTATCTTGCCCTAAATAATATTGTTGCAGTTATGGTACATGGAAAAGAAACTGGACTTGAAATATGTGCGCTGATAAATTCTGGTTGCACAATTATGAGTAACTCCTCAGGAAGCGTCATTTGACTTAGTGAAATATATTCTTATGAGCCCATGCTGAAGTAATTGTTTCAGAATACTTTATGTAAGTATCTTGTGAAGCATTTTTAAACTCTTGCAAATCTCAAATGTAACCCAATTTTCTTTTGTTGTTTAATCACCCCTATTAAGTAGGCTCTCAATACTCATTTCTGCTATAAATCTACATGGTGACGTAGCTGCAAAACACTCTATATAAAATCAGTTGCCAAATTCCCGCCCCCCCCCCTTTAAAAATACACATTTTATCAAAGGCACATTTAATTTCCCATTTTAAATAAGGGCTCTTTCCAAACCTCAGAGCATTTAAAGAATTACTTAGGGAGCTATTACTCTAACGATTTATGATGTCATCATCAGGCATGCTCATTTGAGGGACTCCACTTTTATACTAAGGCTATGTCTGCCCTTGTGCTGAAATGAAAGTAAATTGGCAAAAACTGACAATTCAAAAGGAGCAGAGTGGCCCGTACTCAGTCTGTTTTTGGCTTGGTAATATCTATACTGTGTGACAGCACTGGAAACATGATACCACCTTAGCTTGGTATGGTGTTAACAGCACACAGTTAAATGGCAGCATGTTGTGCTTCTTTAAGCAGGTACAAATTTCCCTTTTATAAACACTGGACTTCCATATCCTTGGGTGAAAAATCTATATGCCAAATGTTCATGGTGGCTTACAAAAATCATTAAAAAGCTAAACACAACCCACATTCATAAACAGTTTAAAACAAATCAGTAAAACCAAGCAGCAAAATTAAACATCTGAAATCCAGATCAAAGAACCAGCACTATCTATGAAGTGGCTGGCATCTTTCTGGGAAAGAGCTGACAAAAAAAGAAACGTTTTTACTTGTTGTCTAAAGGACAATTTGAAAGACAATGGGAAAGGCCCTACATCCAGGTGCCATCCATCTTCTTCCCAAAGGTAGAGGATACCCTAAAGCCAAACCTCTGCTGAAAAGGCAAGACACAGCAAGAGTGCCATAGGCCCTCCCAGAGTTACACTGGATTTCCTTCACCTGGAGGAAATAGCAGTTTCAAATAGTGGACTCTATGGCATCACATCTCCACGAAGCTTCCTCCCTTCCCCAAACATTACCGTCCCCAGGCATCACCCCCAAATCTCCAGTAATTTACCAAGCAGGAACTGGCAATCCTAGAACGCCCTCCTTCCCCTTTTAGTTAATGCAAGAGGGCTACTTCCCAATAGCAACAACTGAAAAGCATCTCTGTTAAAATTTTAACTCCCTGTTTTAACCCACTCTCTGTTCATCTCCTTATTATATCTCTGCCCCTTAGCAAATTCTCTTTTGCATTCCCATAGTATAGAATCTCCATGCTCTGTCACCAGGCTAGCTATATTTTGTTGAAAACAAAGTTTGTACTCTAATGTATAGTGCTCAAGAAGTGCTCAAACTGTTTTCAAGTGTTTTCCCACTGCCAACATGGAGAATGTGTCACATGTCATTGTTCCTACCACACAGCTTCTGAGCAACTTCTGACAAGGCAGCAAGGTAAAGTACAATGCACAGCTAACAGACCACCCTCAATGTCTGTCTTTTGGGGTGGAAGCAGAAGGGCTATTGCTATTACTACAATGTACGCTGGCAATATAAGGCTGAAGTAATTGTTCTTGCTTCTGGTACTAGGGTTGCCAGGTGACTGGTTTTCTCCTGGACAGCCTGTTTTTTATTGGACTTCCCAGGGAAATGTGGTTAAAATACTGGACATATAAATGTCCAGTATTTTTGTGCGTGGGGGAGGAGCGGCTAGCTGCTGGCCTGCAGGAGCCGGTGGCAGCACCAAGGCCTCTCTCTGCTGCCTCCCCCTTCTCCCCCTCCCCCTTGTTTCAAGCATCCCTGGGGAAGTGGCTGGTGAGCTCACCCAGCCTCCTGTGCCACCTCCACTTCCTCCCCACTGCTTCCAGTTTGCCTGCCGGGCTGCCTGAGTGTTGGAGAAGTGGCCAGCCGGCCTGCTTGGCCTCCTACGCATTGGATAAAGGTCCAGGGAAGCCCACTCACTCACTCGACTCCCTGCGCATTGGAGAAGTGGCTGGTGAAATGGCCTCCTGACAGGCCAACTCACCCAGCCACCCCACCCACTTGCCCGGCTGTCTGAGCACCAAGGAAATTGCCAGCCGGCCTGCTCGCCTGGCTACCTGCATGCCATTGAAGCGTCCAGCCTGTCACCTGGGCACCAGTGCCAACATCGCTTAGTGATGTCATCACACTGGAGTTGGGAGCGCACGTGTGCTTTGCGCTGTACACAGAAGTAAAGTTGGGCAGGTACCAGAGGCCCCATACATTTTGGGGGAAGAGGCCATCTGTCAACCCTATCTGGTACTAATAAGCTGAATTCCACGTGGTTACTATTCAATGAAACATAAGCCAAAGAAATGATTCTAGTTCTTTTAACATGTCTGCAAACAAGCTCAAACACAATTCAGTGATAAGTGATTTTATTGGAAGATGGAAATAGTGGTAGAAAAATGCTCTTTGGGAACAAATACTTCTTGTCAAGGAATGCTCTAATTTCTGTTTCCAGTGTGACAGTGTTTAAAGATGTGATATTTCAACCATGAGATTTCCACCAAATAGTTGTCTAGAAATACTTGTCAGTGGAACCCGGGCTTAGGGAAAGGGCAGCATGCAAAGCCAAAATAGCCAGGCATTGAATTACTGCAGCATGAACAAGGCAGTACCCAGACTCCCTATGTAGAGAGGTCCATTCTGCAGAGAATTGCAAGCTCTGAGCATTCAACATTTTTTCACATTGCACTTCCCGCTGAGTGCTTAGTTCAGGTTTCAGCATAGCTGAAGTGATGTATTTAACACCTGCTATTTATGTTCAAGGTTAACACAAGGCTTAAACAGCAGAACAATGTTGACAGAACTCATTGATCTAACTGCCCCAAGACAGCTAACAAGAGTGGGAAATCTCCCACCTGGAAAGGCTAAAAGCTTCGGTTAAGAAAAGTACATGAAAGATCACACCAACACATCAACTTCTTTATTCTCTGTTTTTCCCCACCATCTCTCTTTTGTAACATCATACACAAATTAATAGAGTTAGTACAGAAGGCTTGATATAAAGTAGACTAAGAGTTGGGCAGGGGAGAGAGAAAGAGAATATTCCATAATAGTAACCAGTGTCCTAGCTGTTGTAGATAAGGAAGCTGCCAACTTGGAGTACTTATAGTGTAATGAGCTTTGCTAAAGGGACAACAGCAAGTCCCAGGGGAAGAGGCAACTTTCCCTTTGATGCCTCCCACTCACCAGGGTTGGATTCCACAGAGGATTTCCATGGAACAAGGGAGCAATTTGGGCTCATTCTCTTCTTCCACAGCAGATCTCCAACTCCTTCATGTTGTTCCTGGGAGTCTCCCATTACCCAAGAGCAGCGTGAGTATTTTGGGCCGCAGTGGGGCTGGGCTCGCATTCTGTATGTGAAAATTCCTTTTGCCTTCAGAAATCCTCTGTGGGATTCAACTCCAAGTCTGGAAGCACAGAGACCCTCTACTACCTTTTCTAGCGTGTGGACTAAAAGGAGAAAGCAGTGTGTCAGCTGGCAGTTGTGTGATTTAATTGGGCAATTCTCTTTTTCTTACAAGCTTTGCGTTTCCATAGGGTTTAGAGACTAAAAAATGCTGTGGGTCCAAATTATGAAGTCACAAAGTTGGACCCAATGTTCCTCTAGTCCAATCCTTTGCCATAATGGAGAACTATCAATGGTCCTACACTCCATTCTATATCAGTGATCTTCATTCCAGCCTGTTTACCACATCTGTGTCAAGTCTAGGATCGTGGGCAGCTGATCAAGAGAGCCAGAGACAGGAAACACAAGCTGAGCATCAGGAGACTTGCTGTAGTGAGAAACAAACCATAGACATGAACCACAGAGAAATCTTCTCTGCCACCAACCTTGCTTCACTATCCCACTCCTGGTCTCAGAGAGGCAGGAGGCATGGGACTGTGCTCTCTAAGCATGTGCATCTGCATCAAGGATTTCCAAAAGGCAGGGGAAGGTGGCAGCTTTACAGGCCTCACAAACTCAGAACATATGGCTCCACAACCCATCCAAGGTCCTATGAATTCTCCTATACTATCCAAACAGAACAGAGCCCAAAGCAGCCAGTGAGCACATGAACCTGCGATACTGAGCCTGGCTGTTGGTCTATCTAGCCAAGATTTGTCTACTCAGGCAGTGGCTCTCCAGGGTCTTGAATAATTCTTCCTTCAGATGAATTAAACCTGAGCTGCTGCAGCATAGTGGTTAAGTTGTTGGACTGTGAGACAGCACTCTACTGGTTCAAATCCCCCTTCTGCCAGGAGCTCAGCAGGTGGCCTTAGGCAAGCCACTCCTCTCAACCTCAGCTCCTTAGCTGTATTGTGGGGAGAAAAACAACACTGACTTTGTTCACCACTCTGAGTGGGGCATTAATCTGTCTAGAAGGGTGGCATATAAACACACTGTTATTATTATTTATTTAACTTGAGATACCAGAGACTGAACCAGGAACTTTATAACATAAAGCATCCAGGGACTGAATCTGGGATATTCTTCATGCATAGCATGTGCTGAGTTGTAGTCCTCCCCACTTTCTACAGCCCTCACACCACAGAAAAGTATCCAGGAGACAAACTATGCTATAGAAGAAGGCAAAACAAAACAAATACATCAAAATCCAATCTGCACTGTCTACTAATGGACCACTGCTAAGGCATAAGCAAAGAAGCCACACACAAACACACACACATTCAATCAATGCTGTTTTCAACCCAGGTAGTTTCTTAAAAGGTAAAGGTGCAAGCACTGAGTCATTACTGACCCATGGGGGGACATCACATCACGACGTTTTCTTGGCAGACTTTTTATGGGGTGGCTTGCCATTGCCTTCCCCAGTCATCTACACTTTACCCCCAGGAAACTGGGTACTCATTTTACCAACCTCAGAAGGATAGAAGGCTGTGTCAGCCTTGAGCTAGCTACCTGAACCTAGCTTCCGCTGGGATGGAACTCAGGTTATGAGCAGAACTTGGACTGCAGTACTGCAGCTTACCACTCTGTGCCACAGGCTCTTCACCTTATCTCAATTTCTTAGTTCCATATATTACACCAACACATCCACACTGATCCAGAGAGAAGGAGCAATATAGAAGGTTAGGAAGGGAAGCTTACATTATGGGGATGCAACATTTACCCAATGAACAAGCCAAGGTACATGGCAGGACAGCAGCAAGAGATTTACAATAGGGTATCCTCAACTCTCTCCTGCATGTCAATACGTACTAGTTTTAAAACATTTTCAACAAAAATAGAGCTGCAGAAGCTGTCCAAATTCCCCTTCTTGTGCAACATCCATCATACAAAGCAAGCAAAAGAGACCTGCGTGAACAGCCAAGAAGTTTAGGGACAGTTCATGATGATACTTAAATTAACCTGTCTCTACTACCAATCTGAGAATATTTTTTACAATGTTGGTTTACAAAAAGCCCTTTCATTAGTTTGTTTAGCAGCACAAGAAGGCTCACCAGAATCTTTCTAATCACCTGCCATCTATTATAATACAAAGGTACAGCACTGAACAAGGTGAAAACACTCTTCCAACCACAGAGAATAGCACAAAATATCATTAACTTTATAAGAAAGTGCGTCATGTATATAATTGTACCATAATGATGATTCCAGACCTTTCTGCAGAAGTCATTAGCTCATTAAGGGAGCTTTTGGCCCATACAGATTAGAATGGTTTTCTATGGGCCTGGCACTACAAGCTTCTTTACTGGGGGATTAGTGTCTCCTTTTCCTATAAACAAAACCCACAGACACTGTGCAGTAATGTTACTTTAAAACGTGTGAAATGCAGTGGTGTTTGCCAACTGAACTTTGTGAAGGAAGTGTGTATGAATTGCCTCGATGTGCACAAGTATTTAAACCATTTAAATAAATGATCATCATCAGCCTAAAAGTACACCCTGTAATATAGGCAAGATCACCACAAATACTAGCTACGTCTTCCCTTTGGGCCTTCCTACTAGGTTTAAGACTTTCTCCATTCTTAAAATAACAGATGTGAACTTGCACCCTCCAAAGAACCGAGCATCAAGAGAAGAAAAATGTACATGAGGATGAATGTCCCTTCTTAAGAATTCAGAAGACTAATTTTGCCTGTTTTACCATCCAATGAGACAGCAGTTTCCTCTTAACACATGTTTTGGATGCTAACCTTAGCAGTACTGAATTTGGTTACTTCACTAAAGATGAAGGCTGTTTTCAAACTTCTTTAAAAGAGCGCGATATTCACAGAAAGCTGCCAGCTTCCTCACACAATTTTTGATGCTCATGATGGCGCTTTCGTGGCTGCCTGCCTCTGATTTGTAAATGGGTGGCATCAAAAATTGCGAGAGAAAGCCGGAAGCCTTCTGTGAGTATTGGGATATTTTAAAGACATGAAAACGGCCACTGTCACAGTGTAAGCCAGGTCTGTACAATTTGTAACTCCACAACCTAATGTAGCCCACCATCTTCTTATGGTGGTCTACTAGGGATTCGATAAATCCCCTATTTTTGTCACTTGCCTTGGAATACAAAAATAGGAAAGTTTTCAAGTTCTTGTCAGGCAACAACATACAGCTGGTAAGCTGTGTTTGATCTCATGGGTTACCTTGTGCTCATTTGGTTTAAGCTGTAACTCATTACCTCCCAGTTCGGTTCCTTTTTAAGATGAGATAACTTCTGAGATAAGGTGATTTTGATGATGTGAAAACACTGGTTTTATGTATCTATATTATAAATCATAACTGCATGGCATAAGGCTAGCAGTTATATGCACAAGAATGAGCATACTGCAATGACAGAAGTGATTGGAAAAGATCAGCTGATAATTGCACTACCTGGAACCACAGAAGCAGATCAGGGCATATCCTGGATGGCATTCTGAGCTAGATGACATTTGGAGGATAACATCTCCCAACAGCCTACCAGTTGCCACAACAGACAGCACCGTACAGAGGAATCATTACACTCATCTATGTCCTCTGAGTGACTTCCATGGATTGGAAGACTGTAACTATGTTTTGGATTATACTGTTAATCACTTAGGCCTTTCATATGGATAGCTTAGCTATCATGTGTCTGTAATTATCTTCAGTAAAAACTCACATCTGAATGACAAAAATGCTTCCCAGTCAATCTTAGAGGCAGAAAAGTGCTCTAAAGTGATAATTATATAGAAATATTATACTGGGGATGGGGCGGGGAGTAATTCCACTCATTCTCACTAGCCATACAGCTCCATAAAAATGTCATTCTTTATTTCTCAAAACACTTTTACAAGAAGAACAAATTATCAGTTACCCGAGATATATAGATCATTATAACATTCTGATGTCAATGAATTTAACTACTTAAGTATTTTAACTACACATTACTATAATTTATTACCATGCTTTTCATCAATTGCAGGGAACTGCAAGGTTACCCCAAATCTATACATATCCTTAATACTGTACTGTGAGAGAAAGAAAGTCCCCATTGTTGAATCAATAAAATAGTAAACATTAAACATGATGACACTTGAAAATTTGCATGGGGAAGAAATACTTTCATTGTAGCCAACTTAGTGACAAATTTTGCCCTTTTCATCGTTTATTATTTATTTTATTTTATTTATTTATACCCCACTTTCTCCCCAGTGGGAACCCAAAGTGGCTTACATCATTTTCCTCTTCTCCATTTTATCCCTACAACAACTCTGTGAGATAGGCTAGGATGAGAGTGTGTGACTGGCCCAAGGTCCCCAGTGAACTTGCATGGTAAAGTGGGGATTCAAACCTGGGCCTTGTAGGTCCTAGTTTGACACACTAACCGCTATGCCCAGGGCCAGCATGCCCATTGAGGCCAGGTAGGCGGTGGCCTCAGGCGCAGGGTGCCGGAGGGAGCGCCGGAGGAGGCGTGGGGAGCGGGAGCGTGCGCCACAGAGCTGCAGCCTCCTATCCCTCCCGCCCAGTGCCGCCGCCGCTGCCGCCAGCACACGCCCCTGGCCAGGCGCAGCAGCCGCAAGTAGGCATCTGCGGTGGCGCAGGCAACCAAGCGGGAGAGCTCAGAGGCCACCCGCGCACCATCACAGCCGCCCGCAGCAGAGATCGGGCCAGTGGCGGTGTGCGAGCTCCCGTGATGATGTCATGCATGATGTCATCACACAGACCGGTGAGTGCGCACGCGCAGGGGGGCACCCGGCGGGCTGGCCGCAAGTGCCGAAAAACCTGGCGCTGCCCCTGGCTATGCCACACAGACTCTTCTTCGTAGGATAGTATCCTGTATGGGTATCAACTGTGAAACCAGAATCCCTGCTGAAAGTTCTTGTAATCTAAATCCTTACTACAGATACTAGAACTGTTTTAGAACTTGGATACTGTTTCGTCACAGAGGGTCACAAGGAAGCATGCCCGCATTCCATCTGTTTATGGGCAAATATTAATCCAAGTTCTGCATCTGTACATTTGGCTCCCTTTACTTTTTGCTGACTTACCTTATACCTTGACATGCATTTCTAACTACAGACCACTGGCAGAGTATATTACATGCAATCTCCTCTCCCCCTCCCCAACATTTGTAACAATAACTATTAATATTTTTAATTAAAGGGGTTTGGGAAATTAGCAGTTATCTTTTTATAAACCACCCTGATAAACAGTGTGTTTCTTTAACACAGAGATTCAGTTATTGCACAGACCATTAAACTTAGCATTCCTTTTTAAAAGATTGATTAATGTGCTGTAAAATACTGCCACTCACAAATAGCCACCACAAATACTACTCACTGTTGTCTTATTGAGAGAGAATGTGCTGTCAAGTTGCAACTGACTCCTGGCAACCCCATCCATGGGGATTTCAAGGCAAGAGATGAGCAGAGGTTATTTGCTATTGCCTTCCCCCATGCAGCAACTCCACTCTTCCTTGGTGGTGTCCCATCCCAGTACTGACCATAGTCAACCCTGCTTAGCTCCCAGTTCCTGAGAAGTTCAGGACAAACTGGGCTATTCACACTCCTAGTTGCCTTCTAACACATGTGCAAAAGAACTCCTCTTAAAAAACATAAATGTGCACGTGCAAGTGACTACAGTCATTATATTACAATCACATGCAGTACTCTGGATTTAAATTTGCATGCGTGTGTGTGCATGTGCATGCATGCATGCACACAAAGAGAATGTTTCATCCACATTTGGAAAAAAGTTCACGTAATTAAGAGCTGCTCAAAGACTCCAGGGAAATGGACCCTCCATGAGCTTACAGTTGCTAAAAAACTTATACTTTAACACTGGAAAGACCAAAGTCCACTTCCTGTAAATCTCCTTATAAACTTATCAACATTTGAGCACATTGCATATAGTAGGCAATTGCGTATGGACTTATTTGTAGATATTTGGAAATCTTTTATGTATAGATTTGCCAATAGTGTTTTTGTAGCCAGCACTGTCTTATTTTTTTCTTTCTGTTTGATTTTTTTTGTTTTTTGTTTTGCACTAATAAAATAATATTTTTTTTAAAAAGGAATAAGTCCACATCAGCAGACAGTACCAATAGCATAGTTTACAGTCTCTACAGTCCCTGTCCCTTGCCAAGGTATCTCTTTGAGCTATTTCTTATGACACAGCCTTATAATCTGAGTAGAAAGCCCTCCTGAATAATTCAGACTTGCATAGTTTGTGGAAAGCCAGGAGAGTGGGAGCTTTCTTGACCTCCCAATACAAATACACCCAATACTTGAGAAGGAGGTAAACAGCTGAATTCAATGCTATCTTACCATTTGCAGCTCAATTTTTGGCATCTGAGAGGCAGGGAAAAAAACAAAGGTTTAAATTAGGAAGCAAAGATAATATTTTTGGTCAGAAAAAGTCTTATACAGTCACAGCAGGACTAGCAGCATATTTGGATATCAAGTTTAACTTTGTTCCATTGAAAACTCTGAACTCTTCAACGTACACTATTGAAAACATCGAACATTCACAAGCATAAGCAAAACTTCAACAGGAAAGAAGAAACCTTAAGAATGAACAGAGCATGGTTTCCAGTTCTGAAAAACACCAGGCTAACAAAACACTCTATACTCAACAATAGCCCTGCAGAGAAGATTAGCACATCAAGCACCAATCCATATGCAAAAGAACCTCCTCAGGATACAGTGAAGCCTCCCGCCATTAGCATTCCACACCCTGGGAAACTCTTACAGGATGACTCAGCTCAACCCCACCCCTCCTGAGTAGATATAAATAACCTGCCAACATCTTTTCCACACTGTGACACTGAGAGATCTCTGTCTTTTGGTGCTACACCTCTGAAGATGCCAGCCACAGCTGCTGGCGAAACGTCAGGAACTACGATGCCAAGACCACGGCAATACAGCCCGGAAAACCCACAACAACCATCGTTCTCCGGCTGTGAAAGCCTTCAACAATACTTCAGTAATTATCACACACTGTCAATTAGTAATTATAAAACACATTACCAAAATTATTCTAATAAACATGTCCTTGAAAATCTGTTGTATGTCTACAGTATACATAAGAAATGCCAATACTGAAATAGCAGATTGTCTAATACAAAAATGTTCATGATCCACAGCTTGCCTAAAACCATGCCGTTTTTGAGGGTTTTTTTACTGCTCCCCTAAAACTCCCAATTTTTTGTCAGAAAAATTGAAACAAAGTCCTTGGAGAAATAGGAAGAACCCAGGGTCCCTGCCCCACCTCTAATTAGTTGCTTGGAAGAACGGAGGATAAAATGTGCACCACTATGTTTCTGCTCTGAATAGCCCATTTTCAAAAGATCAGACTGAGTGCCTGATGTTGCCTCCTTGTGTAAGTTACACATAATTGAACCCTCGGTCACTTTATAGATGCACATTTTGACAGAATTTGAGAACCTCCAATATAAAGGACAAGCCACAGAAGCAATATTGGTCAGATAATCTGCTTCTATCTCAAAGCTATTTTGCAAACACATTCAGCATTGATTTAAAGTTGCATAAGTGTACAACAACATGAATATTAGATGAAAATCCAAATACCAACAAATAAAATAAATAACTCAGAATGTGAGCTTTAGCACAGGATTCCAGAAATGATATATCTTTTCTCATATTGCAAAAAGAGAGTAATTAGAGGGCTTAAAATAATCTCTTGTTGCATCACACAAAAATAACTTTTTTGTGACAAAACATACCAAGACCTATAAAACTCCCACAGCAAACGTCCCAGCCATTGTTTCAAGATTTGCGTAAAATACTGGGGACTTTCCTCAAGCTGCAGTGTGTACCAGAACACCGCACATTTCTCAGTGCTGGTTTTGGGCCAGCAAGATTTGAGTCCAGAAGCAAAGACTAAATAGATCTTCAGGGCATAAGCTTTGGAGAGCCATCAGAATCACAATTTGAGCCAAGAATTCTATGCTGTAGAAGTATGGAAGGCCTGAAACCCAAAATAATTTTAAGAATAGTGCTGACCTCATAACACCATTCTCCACAGATTAATATCAATCATCAAATTCCTGGATTTTTTTTCTGAATGTGAGAGCTTACTGTCCACTAGCAGAAGGTAAATATTTTTCAGAAGCAAATGTGTGTTTCAGGAAGATGCTTTAATTATAGCAGCAATATGGAAACCTAGATATTTAAGAACGAGAGCAATGCAGAATTATCCAGTTAGGAGCAGTTGATTAAACAGTGGTAAAATCCAAACAATGCAGAGACTGATTGCAGATCCTATGCTACTTTGATGTAGGGCACAAATAATATAAGTACTTAGGTAGTCCATATTTTCTTTTACAAATCTGTGTTAGGTATAATTGTGTCATTTCACATGATTTGGAAGTAATGTAAACTATCAGGACTCTTTTCAAGGAAGAGGTCTAATATCACATGCCTGGCATTTGAATCAACCATCTAAAAACAGGACAGATTTTGTAGCCTACAATGAACCGCAGCCCAAGTTTTGCTTCTGTTAATTCATACATGCTTCACCCCTAGTGTGCTGATGATCCCTTTGGAGGAACTGAATGTTTGGACCCTATGGCATAAGCCTCTGTTGTTTGAGCTGAAGGACAATGTTTAGCTGTCTGAATTAGATTACATTCAAAAGTCTTTCACTTAGTTCACTAACGAGAGATGGATGATCCACGTTACTAGGGAGGCACCCATACCAACATTTTATCAAAAAGTACAAAACTTCAAGGAGCTTTACTACTGGTCTTCACATTCTAATTCCACACTACTGCCAGATCCTTTTCACTACTGCCAGATACTTAGGGAGTCCACAAGGAATTGCTGGAGAAGGGGCAGGATTGGGAGCAATTTCTGCCTTTCCTTCCATCATTCCACTCTTCCCACGCACTCTTCACTTTTCATCTCTGTCACTGCTTGCCTTCCCCCAAATGCAGTGCTCAAACCACTGAAAACAGCCTTACCTAACCTTAGCAGGAAGCAAAGTTGGAATGGATTATCACTTTCTTCTCCTAACCCAAGCACAGGAGATAATATGGTAGGAATCTCTTATGTTGCTGTAGTCAATATGGGCATTTGCCCAGCAGCTACAGGGAACTATTGGTCAGCAGAGCTCTGAACAGACTATTGCTGCTTCCAAAGAGCTCTCCAGAAGCGGAGACAAGACTACTCAAAGCTTTCCTGCCCAATGAAACCTCTATGTACAAACCCTTGCCTTAAGAACAGGGACTGAGAGGATGTTTTCCCTGATCTTAGTTAATTCCCATAAGAGACAATTTGAACTGTGAAGGGACAGGCTCCCAGTGCTTAAAGAGTTCTGTGACCAGTTAAATAAATTAAGTAAGTTATAAGAGGTAACATATGAAATTACCTTTACACACACAGGAAAGAAACAATCCACACTTCCGTCTCCTTCCAGTTTTTCCAAAATATGATAACCTAATTCCACAATCCTCTGCAAGCTTAGTTTACAAGTAAGTGCCACTGAACTCAGTGGTCCTAAGCAAACTGATACATTATAGGGCTGGAAAAAAAACCATGAAGCAATAATCCTGATAACAAATGTTCAAGACACATTTGTTGAGATGATGTAACATACCAAAATGTATAATGTTATGATTTCAAAGTATCAAGCAGCTGCAACCACTAAATCAGATTCTCATCCACATGTTATAAAACTGTCCAGTTTCAATCTCTGTAAAGTACCTAGTCTCTTTTAAGGTGGTTAATAAATAATGTGAAATTATTAAATATGCAAGGCTGGAATTTTAAGAGGGCACAAAGAAGGAATCATATTCCATACATTTAAGTGTAATTAAAAAGGATTTCTACAAGACAAGCCACGAGGCATTTCACAAATCCCAACCAAAAGTCTATTTTCAAATACAGACTAAGTTGCTGGTTTCAACATTTTGGTTTTACTGTTTAATGTTCCCTCTTCCCCCTAAAACTGATAATTCTTTGCTCTCTCTATGAACCAAGAGCCCAAAGTAAAGGTTTCACATACATTCAGCTTACATGAGCCAAAGAAACCTCACTTTGCATGCAAGGAATAACCTCCTTGTCATTTCAACATATTATTTTCACTATTTCTTTGTCAACCATCTTCACAAATAGAACTGTCATTGGAATGACTATCACAATCTTTCCAAGACGCAACATCATTTTCTGTTTTGTACAATACTTTGCCGATGGTTGGAGTTAAGTTAATTCTGAATAGTAATAATATGACTGCTAAGTGGCATACTACTACTAAACTACACTATTACTAATTTCATGAGGTGGTTGTTTTTAACAGAAACTTTGAGAAACAGGACAAATATTATGGGAACAGAGCAAAATAAGAATTCTTTTCTTTTTTTATAAGAGGTTGCCGTACACATTTCACAGCTGTGATCTTCAAAAGATCATTTCTGTGTAGTAAATTATCACCAAATGGAAGATTCTCACCTGTGTTGGAGCAAAGGGCAGACCACATTTATCCCATTATATATACTGCAATCACCACACACTAAATTGGCTACAAGAGGCAACCTTGACTTCAAACAAAGCCCAGTTGTAACTCTCTTGGTTGAGGGAAAGGCTAAGAAACCTAAAAAATATATGATTGTTGTAATATATAGCCTACATGGTCAGTGTATGAAGTGCTGCTCACATCTCATTTCAGCAATGAAATCACTAGGTGGCACCAGGCAAGCAACTATTTTATTTATTTTTATATTTCATACTTCCTCTGGGGACTGCAGTCCATGGTTCTGCACCTCCTCCATTTCATCCTTACAACAACCCTGAGAGATTGGTTAAGCCTCACAGAGAATGACTGACCCAATTTCACACTGTACTAATTTCACACTGTGTAATCTGCCTTGAGTCTCAGCAAGAAAGGCGGACTATAAATGACACAAACAAACAAACAAACATACATGCCAAATGGGGAGTCTAGATCCCTATTCAGAATAGAAACAAAGGAGTGATAATGGGGAAAAAAACCCTAATACATTTGTCTATCACTCTTTTGGACTGATTAGTGTCCACTCAGAGCAGTGAACAAGGTAAGTGTTATTATCTCCACAATGTAGCTGGGGAGGTGGGGCCGAGAGGAGTGACTTACCCAGGGCCACCTGGTGAGTTCATGGCAGTAGTGAGATTCAAAACAGTGAAGGGCTGCTTAACCACTACGCTACACCAGCTCAGCATGGTAACACAATGACATGGTCTTTTATAGATAGGAAGAGTCGAATCCATTTAAAGGGATAATGTGTGTTAGGGTCCAGGTGCAAGAAGTGTCTGAGAATGGCAAGATTGTTCAGCTTCACAGAAACGAAGATATAGTTCAAAGATAGTGTGTATGTATGAAGTATTTACTTTAGTAGCCCAATCTTGTCAGTTCTTGGAAGCTAATCAGGGTCAGCCCTGGTCAATATTTGGATGGGGGGGACACACCAAGGAAGGCCAGGGTTAGTCTACTGAGGCAGGCAATGGCAAACCACCTTTGAAGGCTCTTGCCTTGAAATCCAGATGAGGTTGCCATAAGCTGGTTGCGATTTGATGGTGCATGCACATACGCACATAAATACACACAATATAGATAACTTTTTATGATATTTGAAGATATAAGGTAATTAGTTTGCCAAGAATGTGCTCCCTTATCAAGTGGGATAGCTAACTATTATTAGAAGATGATTTTTAAAAACCTATGAACATGGAATCCTAAATTGATTAGGGGCTTCTTTCTAGAAGGGTCTCCTGCTTGTGACCTGCTTATCTTTGGGTAAGATTTTTTGTGGACTCATGTTATTGTTCCCTTTTAATTATCTATGTAGCAGTAATGGATGGTAGAATTATCTTTTGAATTAGTGTTAAAGAAGCAAATAGTTATGTTGTTAAAAAAGCATAAAATGGAAGAAAAGATTCTCTAATGTGTACTATATACATAATGAACCAAAAATGTTGTTGTGGTGTACATCTTGCCCGGAATTAAATGTTAGCTTTGCTGTAGCAGATAACCATAGGGTTCTTAAGTGCTTGCCTATATCTGAATCAGGCCTAAACAGTAATCCAGAACAATGTGTTTGGGAAACATTACTTGCTGGTACAGCATGTTGACCCATACTAAGCCAAGACCATCCTCTTAAGATGATGTGGTAAAGCAAGAGATCATATAATGTGCTGCACCTAAGCATTCACTGCAGTCTTACAGTCCTTGGCCGATTCCAGACGACTAACCGGAAGCCGCTTCATGCCGCCATGTTCCGGATCTCGATGGGGAAAACGCGAAATATCGCATTTTCTCACGCGAGTTTGGCGTGACGTTGTGCCAAACTCGCGCGAGAAAACACGAGATATTTCGCGTTTTCCCCGTCGCGATCTGGAACATGGCAGCATGAAGCGCCTTCCGGTTAGTCGTCTGGAATCGACCCTTGTGCTTGCAAAAGCTTGGCCACAATAAACTGTCTTTAAAGGTGTCACAAGGACTCTTTTTGCATGTTTCAGCCTATCAACTTTGCATTAGGTTTTTAAGCAGAAAGAACCAGATGTCCATCTCAATTTTCAGAATATTCCATTTGCAAAAATTGGAGTACTAACAATATAATTGTATATCTTATGAGAACCATGACACATATCTAAGAGCCAAAACACACGAGAAGAAATACCTAGGTTCAGCACATGTTCTCTTACCTCAAGGTTTGCCGGGATCTGTAGGCATCCTGGAAGCTTAAAGTTTAGCATTTACAGAGCAGCAGGAAGGGAAATACAGGCGCTTGTATTTCCCTTCCCCTTCCTGCTGCTCTGTAAATGCTAAACTTTAAGCTGCCAAGACACCTACACTTCCCAACAAACCTTGAGGTAAGAGAACAAGTTTAGCATTTACAGAGCAGCAGGAAGGGGAAGGGAAATGCCTGTATTTCCCTTCCCCTTCCTGCTGCTCTGTAAATGCCTGTATTTCCCTTCCTGCTGCTCTGTAAATGCTAAACTTTAAGCTTCCAGGACGCCTACAGATCCCGGCAAACCTTGAGGTAAGAGAACACGTGCTGAATCTAGGTATTTCTTCTAGTGTGTTTTGGCTCTATGACACAGTAAATCTGAGGCACAACCCACATCTCTGCAAGACTTGAGGTATATTGGGTTCCATGTTATTATATCAAGTATTGAATGAGACATATCTGAGTAGAATAAGTCACTTTTAAAATCTTCAAAACCTGCAGGCAATAGTAATGATGCTGAATAGCTACATCGACCACATGTGCATTATCTTAAATGGCTCCAATTATTTTATAATGAGATAATGATCTCTCAACTATCTTAAAGTGCGTGTTATGCAGAACACTTAAATTGTCACTCTGGGAAAACAATAGCAACCATCTGTGCTCAATCACCTACAAAGACAATATATTTTCATCATCTGTTATCATCCTCACTGTACACCCTGTGAGGTAATCAACTTAAAAACAGTGTTTGAGAAAGGGCAAAGCTGCAAGCAAGCCCACATGAAAGCTGTTTTTTTTCTTTTCCAGGTGCAGAATCAAATACTTGAGAAGCACAAAGCAAATGCTTCTGTATCTTTCGTTGATTCTGTTTCTGTTGGTAAAAACCTTGACAATTTCAACCATTTTTAGCTTGATGTATTCAAAAGATTCTGGCCAACTGAAGTTGGTTCACTTTAAGCATACTAGGTTGAATCCAAAATACAACAAGTTGAGCAAAGCTCAAGGAATGAGACTTTCCCATACATTTTTCTTCAGCTCACCCACAAATCATGTTCTTTGAAGACAAGGGCCTCTCTTGAACATTAGGCAGGGAGGAAAAGTGGTTGTCTGCAGTGGGAGGAGAAGGCTGGCAAAAACCAACCTCCTCCGTTGATGGAAGTGTCTTTTTGCTGGTTGAAGAGTGCCTCCGACAACTTCTAGATTTACCTGAAGCCGGGCCTACTCTCATCCTCCAAAATCAGTTCAATCTTTTGTTGCCTCTGCTGGTTATGGGCCTCAGAGAGGCTACTTATTTTTGCTGCTGAAAGTAGCAGTGTTCTGAAAATACTGCTACCCAAGGTATAGCACCTTAGCCCCAACAGCCCCTACTCACCAGAGACTGTCCAGTTTTAAAAATTAAAAATGTAAAATGCAGAAGGCCACTGATGGCACATGAAAGCATATATTGTGTTAGATGATGTGCAAATGAATGATCCTGAGATGATGTGGCTCATGTTGGGTCCTGTTGTGTGGATATGGGGACAGAGCTGGCTTCAGTGTTTGTTGCAGGGGCTAGTTCCTGGGTTTATATCTTCATTAAGTAGTTATTATTGCTGGTGAGCAGTTGCTTCAGGTTGGGAGGCAGGTTGTCACAGTGATGAATGCTATTGCAGCTATTCTTATGATAAATTCATATCCCACCTGTGAAACACTGGAGGTGAGGTCCCCAGTTCAAATTTCATGATAGCTTCATGCAAGTCAGTATTTTCTAATCCTCAGCCTCCCATCTGCAATATGGGGATAATAATCAGAGCCTCTCTTATAGGGCTGTCACAATGTAATTGAGGTAATGTATGACTACTTGAAATAAGCTATAACTGCTAGATTTTATTTCTTACATTTATACCTCACTTTTCTCCTGAATAGGGATCTAAAAATGGCTTATACTGTTCCTCTCTCCTCCATTTTATCCTCACAACAACCCTCTGAGGTAGGTTAGGTTGAGAGTGTGTGACTGACTCAAGCATGGCAGACTGGGGATTCTGATATGATCCTAGACTGATAATCTAACCACTACATAACACTGGCTCTAACTGTTAGGTTTAACCCAAATGAAACTACAATCACTGAGATTTATCCAAAGGACATACAACGTAAAAGGTATAACAAACAAAAGAATCAAGGATGTGGAATGCTAAAATACTACCCTAGAACATAAGGAGGGAAGATGCCACCATTTGTGGATAGCACAATTTGTTTTATAAAGCCTGCCAAGAAGGGATTAATGTTATTGGAAGTTTTCACTTGTGGCTACCTTAAATATCAGACGCAATTATACTATTCTATTTCTGATTTGCTTTAGAATTCCAGTAACATTTGATTATATCCCCATGCATTAAAAGTGATGGCATAGTCTAGGAATTCAACTGAAATTGAACAGACCTGGGTACATTTCCCATCAAACCTGTAAAGTAAACCTTTGCTCATGTTAATGGTTACTGCTGGCCCCTTGACAACAGCTTTCCAGAGATATGGATACTAGCCATGTGTAATCTATCAGATGTAGTAACTGGAAGAGAAAAAAAATGCACAGATTCAGTGTACAACTAACTCTGGCTGATTCTGTAGATGACAGAGACATATGAACCAGCACAACAATAACAGCACAGGCAAAGTTACTTTTATATGTCCAGAATTTGACTGTGATGTTTTATTGGCCTGATTACAACAAAATAAAGCAAACCAAGATGCAATAGCCATAATAAATATAACCAACTTGAGAAAGTAAAAACAAGACATAGCAGTAAATTCCCATAAGCAGAAGGGGTATCTGTGGTTTTCACCAATCTCCCTCTTCTGCAGCAGACTTCCAACTCTTCCCTCCTGTTTTTTTTTGGGGGGGGGGGGGGTCCCCTGTCTCTCAGGGGCAATTTTCAGCAATAGTTCCTTCTCATTCCAGACTCAATTTGATGCCCATCCTATTCCCAGGGCTCTATTGATTCCTGGGGGCATGATCTCGAGGGGCATATCAAGCTGAAGGAGTAAGGAGAAGGTGGGAATTTGATTTATTTATAAGTGGGGACTCACAAGTATGTACAGAGGGTATCTCATTCCCTCCCCATATCCTCTTTCCCTTCCCTGGCCACCCCCAGAGCCTTTCCCCTTTTCCTGATTCCTTCTCTCCTTTCCACTTCTATCTTCAGCTTCCCCTCCTCCACCCCAGGCAACCTCATCCCGATGGTCCAGTTGCATAGTGCTGGCTGAGCTGGGCCCAGATGCATGGTGAGGAACCTGCAGGGACTTGTGGGGGGGGGGGACTTCACTTTTCCCTGTATCCCCTTCCCCACACTATTTCCTCTTTCCTAGCAGCCTCCATATGCTCACTTTCCCAAATATTCTTCTCTTTCAAATCCACTAAACAACTTACCTTTTATCTGCCCCTCCCATCTTCACCTATATTTCTCATTGTACTTCATTTACATACTGACTTTCTCCCCAATGGGTACCCAAAGCAGCTTACATCATTCGTCTTGCCTCCATATTATCCTCACTACAACCATGAGAGGTAGGTTGGGGTGAGAGCTTGTGACTGGATCAAAGTCACCCAGTGAGCTTCATAGCAGAGTGGTGATTTGAACCTGAGTCTCCCAGATCCTACTCTGAAACTCTGACCATTACACTACATTGACTTTTTTGGGGAGGGGGGGAGGGTTCTGCTGAACAGTAGCAAGCAGCCATGTCTGAGTGAGTCATGAAAATCAAGTGGTATCAAGTTGTCTGATGGTTGCTTCTGGGCTAGCCCTAACAAGTCCTTTCTCAATAGAGAGAACCCCATCCCACCCCCTTCCTTTTACTGACAGAAAACTAGCCTGGATGAACAGTTACGGTTGTCTAGCAGCAGCCACTGATGACATCTGGTTAAAGCTACAGGTGCTCTTTTATCATTTTGAATATTTAACCCCTCCTATGTATTTTTTTTAATTTCGTATTTTTATGCAAACCTGGGGCATTTTTCAGGTGTGTGGAAAGATCTGTCTTGTCTGTTCATGGCTCCAGTCTCCAGATTTAAGTATCCTCAGATTGGCGTCACTTGACTATTAGCATATAAGATATGTTATTTATAGTCCAGTTTTTGTTACTGAGACTGAGATTACACAGTATGTTGTTAGGATCAATAGCTGGGATATTCAATAAAGAATTCAATAGGGTATATAATTTGAAAACAAACAATCTAATGTGGCTCCACACACACTAGGTAGGATCTTCCCCACATATACATTGATTGCTCCAATAAAATTCATATGCACAATTGTCCAATGAAACAGCAAAAAAGCCTGTTTATACATTTGTAAGAAGTATTGATTTTATTTCATCAAATACTTTGGCAAAATCTATTACAGAGTGGCCTAAATAAAAAAATTCTAAACACTGAGGAGAACCAACCATCTTAACATGTCATTTCTAATCTACAAGATGTCTGATAATGTGCCAGTAGTGTAGTGAATAAAACAAGACAGAAACTACTAATTATTCTCATGTGTAACCACATGGACATTACTTTAAGGTTATTTAAAGCCTCATGGGATTTACTTATGACTGGATAAAGCATAGTTTTCAAAGTACTTCATTGACAACTGTCTGAAAATCTGTTCCAGAAAGTGAAACACAAATTTCACAATCCCGAGAATGATTTACTATCAGGCTGTTCATGGTCTGTAAAACAATCAGAGCCCTTTGCAGAGCAATTGGCACCTGTGCCTTGGTAGACAGTTTTCACATTTTGCTCTTTAGACCATAAAAATGTCACAACCCCTGTGAGTATACTGGAAGGAGCTCAGCAAGACCAGTTGTCTCCTAATTCCTTGGTGATCAAAATGCCAAATCCCAAGATGACTTCAGAATATTAAATATTACAAAGAATTATTATTTTGGGGGAAGGGCTGCAAGTAAAGATTGAAGGAAAAATAACACCATCCACTGCTACTATTGTCTGGTCCTCTTTCCACTTACAGTCTTCCAGAGGAAGAAAGCACAGCATCAAGCAGAGAAAATAGTATATTGGGAGTGTTCTGGTGCCTGATATTAACCATCTAGTTGGTCTTAAAGGTGCTATTGGACCCAGATCTTACTCTTTCTTTTGAGAGAATGCATAAAAAAGTGGGTCTACAACTTTGTCTTTTTAGGATGCTATTATCTGTAAAAGTATAATCTAACAGTTTTTGCTCCATAAATAGAAAAAAATACCGGGGGCGGCAGACTGTCCTGTTCTCATTCTTTTTCCAAAGGTTGCAAAGCACTCTGTTTGAATGATGTGGTGGAGGACAATCCCAAACATAAGAAAAGGCAAAATAGAAGGTTACTGTAGGGAAAAGGAATGATGATAGCAAATTGGCTTCCCCAGAACAGGCAACATATGAAGCAGAGTAAGGGAATATAATAAATGTAGTATTTGAACTCCCTAAGAAATTAGCAGTACATTATACACTGAATCAAAATTCTGGCTTACAAATATATTGTGGTGTCTCACATTTTGGACAGCAGCAGCAGGCATCTTAACACTTAAAAGTAGGGTTGCCAGCTCTGGGTTGGGAAATTCCTGGAGATACGGGAGTGGAGCTTGCGGAGGACAGAGGTTTGGGAAGGGGAGAGATGTCAGTGGGGTATAATGCTATAGAGTCCACCCTCCAAAGCAGTGATTTTCTCCAGGGGAACGAATCTCTGTCATCTGGAGATCAGCTGTGAGTCTGGGAGAGTTTCAGCCCCCACCTGGAGGTTAGCAATCCTACTTAAAACATAAGCTGGGATCTATTTTGCTAAACAAAGAGCTTTGTAAAAAGCTTCTGAAGAACAAAGATCAGCTTGTATGTCTACTGTCTGTAGCTCATCTGCCGTCTCCACTGAGGTGTGCCAGGGGAACCAGCAGACAAGTTACTGAAGTTTAGGTGAAAAAATATGAATGAAAGTGTCCCAGAGCATGTCTTCAATGTACACTGAATTTTTGTTTTCTTGGCCAATGAGTAGCTGTCTCTTAAATTTATTGACTACGAGAATAGTTGATTTGCAAAAGCACTACCAGAAGGCCACTCCAGTATTAAATGCACTATAATGCACATGCACATACTATTCTGGTTCTGAACTACAACATCCTTCCTAGCCAAGAAAAGTAGCATCAATGCTTTTTAAAATGTTCTTCTGAGCCTGTTGAAGAACACGCTTTGCTTGCACTGGGATGAGGCGGGTTTTACATAACTCAGGCAGGGGGCCTAGAAAGCTGCTTTGAGACTTGGACAGTAAGTGGAACAGCAGAAGCACTGCACAATGGGATAAAAAAGTATCATGTCTGTCTGCATTCACCATGGGGGGGAGGGAATAATAAAACAACATTACTCATTTCTTGGAAGAGTTCCTATTTTCCTTTTGAAGCACTCAGCCCTCCCTCTGCACAGTGGGATATACACTCTGCTCAAGTCAAGAGGAATGTTACAAGCGCTATCTACACTCATGGCATCACGTTCCTGCTAATAAAACGGAGAGATAACTAGCAAATATTTAGGCCTTAATTTAACACAGAGGGAGAGCAAGCAAGTTACCGATTGCTGAAGCTGGCCTTGTCAAAGACCAAAGCGCTAGATGGATATGGACTGGTGTAGAGGCATAGGACATTAATTTTGTCAGAAACCTAGGTTCCAATTCTTCAGTTTGTCCCACTTAAAAAAATCAGTGCAGATTTTCCCATAATTTTATAAAACAAAAAAGAAATTAACGTTACTTAGAAATTATTCATCTCCTGTTATTAAGAGCATGTTCACAAGAAATGCAATGAAAATATGGGGGAGAGGCAGGGAAGACTGAATTTATTTATTATTTGTTTCATTTATACCCAGTTTTTCTCTCCAATAGGGACCCAAGGAACTTAGATACGGTTGCCAGCTCCGTGTTGGGAAATTCCTGGAGATTTGTGGCAGGATAAATCTTCATAATCATTTCTATCAAAATATGAACGTTATTAATTGTCACAGCTAGCCCTGGTACAGAGCAGTCCATTCATGGAGGAAGTCCAGGTCGGCACATATACATTCAGTGAGAGAGTGCTAAGTTATAGTCACACAACTAGTGAGCTCGTCCCTCTGCAAGGCACAGAGGGAGCAGAGAGGCAAACCGAAGCCAAGCATCTCGCTCTTCAACCAGAATCTCCAAAGCAGCTCACAGCCATCTCTCAAAATGCAACATTCCATTGGGGCGGGGGGGGGGGGGAGGAACACCTTTCAATTTAAAAATTTAAGCCACACAATAAATGGGCCTGTGGAAAGAATGAGGACTTTGGCAGAGGAGAACAAAACAAATCCTAGAAATATAAATATATTCAGGCAAAGCAAAACCTCTGGACACACACTTATTCATTTGGCCTGAGCAACCAGAACAAATAGATTTTTTTAAAAAATCTGAATTGCTTTCAGAATGAAATCAGATACCAGGTTTAAAATGTGTGTTAATACACTCAGTGTCATAATCGATCATGTAAACTTTCAAGGCAGCACAATCCTAAGGGAATTCAAATGAAATTAATAGATGCTGGTGAAGTGGTTGCTCTCAATAGGCCACTTGAAGCCTATGAAAGATTTAAATGCTTTCCTGCAATTATTTAATCAAAAGATGTCTCAACAGAAGGCAGAGGTACCTATGCAGATGTGCCACATATTATGAGGTAACTCAATTGCCTATTCTAATTTATGTAAAGAAAAGAAGATCAATGTAAGAGATCATCATGTATTTGTTCCTACCTGTAGAACTCTCCAGTTTGAGATTAGCTGAAAACTGTGAACCAAAGGAAGGTAATTGCATTTTTGTTAGTGCTGATTTTTTTGTACATTTGGAAAAAATAGTTCACATAGCACAGAGTAATGCTCTCCCTCTCTCTCACTCTGATGTACTGACTTTTTGAAAGTAAACAAGTTTCTGGGTCTCATGATTAAAATATGTGTTTTGAAACTTGCTATTAGTATTTAAGAAGCCTCCAGTGATGATAGTAAAGAGTCCAGTAGCACCTTAAAGACTAACCAACTTTATTGTAGCATAAGCTTTCGAGAATCACAGTTCTCTTCGTCTGACGGCTAACTCCTCTGGACCCAGTGATGATGGAACTAACCTTCTGCATGACTCTTTGGGTCTTCCTGAAAGCCCCTGTGGTAACCCCCTGTTGATCAACATATTACGTACATGAGTTCTCTAATTCAGCTGTTCACAATTATTGAAGGTATCTGCATTTCTGAATTCTTTTGACCACTAGCTAGAAAAACTTGATCTACCTTTCTATTTTGCATGATGAACACTTTGGTATACTCAGCTTTTTAACCTGATGCCTCCTACTAAAAATATACACGCATTGCCACTACAATGATGTTTTCAGACAGGATTTCATCAAGTATCAAGCACATTAAATCCATGTGTCTGAACTGCAACCCATTCAGAGGTGATTCCAGTGCTGGCTGTTGCTAATCCCAAATTTACTATGAGAAACCATATGGATGACACCATGTCAGGAAAATCATTACAAGCTTCACCATGTCTTCACGATCAGTTGGGCAGTGCTTCTGTGTGGTACTGCTTGTTTATTTATTGAAAATATTTCTAGAGTGCCACTGCACCCCTCAAAGGACTCCCAAGTTTAACAAGAACACTAAAAAAGCCAATAAAACATTAAAAAAGCTCAGTTAACCAGCGTTAAAAAAACCCAGAACAGCAACTTTCTACTGAAAAAAAAATAAGAGTAAGACTACATAAAAACAGATTTTAAACAGCTGGGCACCTTAACAAAAATACTGTAAATTAGGGTTGCCAGCTCCTCACTAGGAAGCAGGGTATCCCTCCCCCCCACGCTTACACACACACACACCCCGTCACTGCTCAGCTGCCAAATAGGGGAAAAATGGTAAGAAACAAGGGGGATTTACCAACTACTGGAGCTCTCACCAGCAACATAGTGACGTTGCCGGTGATGCACTGAGATCACTTCTGTACACCTGGAAGTGACCTTGGCATGTCTCCAGGTGAAGCCCTGGTATCTGGGCAAAAATTATAAATGTTTTGCTCAAATACCAGAGGAGTTCTGGTCCAGAAGTGACACTGCAATGTCATTATATCACCAGCTAGAGCCCCGGAGGCAAGTTAAGTCCCATTCCCTGACCCCCATGCCCTCTGCCAGTAGCCAGGGGGACCTGGCCACTGTAGTTTAAATCATAATAAAATAAACCAGCCCCCCACCTTGCTGAAAGTGTGAACACTTTCAGAATTTTGAGAAAAGGTAGTAGATGCTACCCTCCATTGGGGGGGGGGCACAATCACAACATGGCGAACTGTTCCAACCCAATGATCATCCTACACTGGAGCAAGGTGCTTCACAAGGGGCACTCAGTGGAAATGCCAGGGCAATGCTGCCTGGCTTTTCCTAAGCACCTTCTGCTTTGACAAGGCAGATGAAAGCTGGAGCCAGCCCTTTACTTTTGGGAGTGTTTGTGTTGCAGTTTCCAAAAAAAGGGAAAGGTATGCTTTCTTCAAAGAGGGGAATGTTTCCCAACCCAGACACAGAAAAATCTATGTTTATGGCCAGTCTGAGGTTGTGTAGCTCCTGAGATGGACTTGGTAATGGGAGAGAAGTGGTTCAAACTCCCCCCCACCCCCCACCACCTCTGTTCCATTCATTTTTTGAATGTTTTCCTCAAGATGCAAATAGGTGCCAGGACTCTCTAGTGGATACCATGGCACTAAGGTTGCCAACTCCAGGTGGGGAAATTATTGGAGATTTGGGGGTGGAACCCGATGAAGTAGTGTTTGGGGAAGGGAGGGAACTCCATAGGATATAGTGCCATAGATCCACCCTCCAAAACAGTCATTTTCTATAGGTTTCTATAGGTTTCTGTATTCTGGAGATCATTTTTTACTTCTGGGAGAATTCCAGGGCCCAGCTGGGCATTGGCAAACCTACATGGCACCTGTGATTACTACACTGATGATCAATGAAATAAGTAGAAACTAACACCAGAATAAAAAATACAAGTAAACAGCAAAGCAGAAGCAGCAGGGAAAAAGCAGAACCATGGTCTAAAAGCTTGCTTAGCACTACAGTTGTTGGAGGAGGCACATTTAGTAATGCTGATCCATGAAAAAAATGGCATCCAGTCTACCAGCTTGCTCTGTCGTTCACACTGCAGTTATCTATATAGCAAGCATTCCCAACTCTCTGCACAGAATATGAATCACATGGAACAGGTGTTGCCATGTAATGAATGAAACCCTTGTCCATCAAGGTCAGTATTGTCGTCTGAAACTGGCATTGGCTCTCCAGGATCTCAGGCAGAGGTCTTTCACATCACCTACTTCCTGATCCCTTTTAACTGGAAATGCCAGTAATTGAACCTGTGACCTTCTACACGCAAAGCAGATCCTCTGCCACTGAGCCACGGCCCCTCACGTATCCAAACATGATACAACATGACTATTACTACACAAGTTACTTACTCATCATAACATCAGTAAAACAATAAACATCAAATCATATTTTAAAAAATATCAACATCACTAAAAAGCAAGTAAAAAGAGCAGAGAAAAAATATGACCTATAAAATGTAAAATGGGGGAAAGCAGCACAAAGTATAATAATAATAGATAGAAGAAGGTGCCCTTAAGTGACAACTGACTCATGGTGACCCCATCTATAGGGTGTTCCAGGTTCCAGGCAAAAGACAAGCAGGGGTGGTTTGCCATTGCTTTCCTCTGCATAGCGACCTCAGTCTTCCTCGGGGGTCTTCCATTTAAAGACTAGCCATGGCTTAGCTTCTAAGTTCTGACAAGCTCAGGCTAAGCTGGACTATTCAGGCTGCGAATGGTAGATAAAAGTATATAAAATAGTAATATAAGAGCTGCTGCACTGAAGAGAGTTTTTCAAGGGAGGGCTGTAACAGTGACACAGTAAGGCAACAGTAATAGTCTTGGCTTTCACCCAGCACTGAAAAGATAGCTGATGAAGTTCCAAGATGAAGTTCTGTGGGGAGGTCATTCTGCTGCCCAGATACCATCACTGAGAAAGCTTCATCTCTGGAAGCTGGCACACAGAGCAGGGCATGACATGCTATCTTAACTAGTGGGCAGATTGATAGGATATGGGGCTATCCTTCAGGATCCCTGGCCCCAGACAAATAACAGCTTTAAAGGTAAAAACCAGCCCTGTAGACTGGCATGGTGTGTTCTCTGTAAGCCACGCCACTCAATAACTGAACTGCTATATGACTTGCGCATTTCCTCATTATCAGTTGCTACCAAACCATTCCATAACAGTAAAAGCACCTTTGTATTTTACTACCCAGAAGTGAAAAATAGCAAGCATGAAAACAAAACTGTTACCTTTTCAAATTACAAAACGAGGAAAGAATTTGCAGGAAGAAATAGCAAACAAAAGTGAAAGCATTTCAAAAAGTCGCATGTTAAAACGGATAAAATAAGTTTGATTTCTGCAAACTTTGTAGCTTTATCATGTTTTTTAAATTATTATTGAAGGAAGACTTTGAGACTGAACACAGCCCTCTAGTGGGCAAACAGGATTTTACAGATTGTGATTACTTTTGTACGCCCAGTGGGGATTTCCTTTAGCAGGTTTCTTCCTGAACTGATATTTGAAATGCTTTCAGATGTCTCAGAACCACTCAGGAGGCTTCTAGAAGCTCTGCTGACCTCGGGAGACAACTGTAGGAGTGATCAAGGCTTGAATTCTGGATGACTGTACAAGGGACAGAGGGAAAGTGGAGACAAGCACTTGTAGGTTAGGGAAAACTGCCAAACAGACTCCTCCTTTTGAAGGCTGTAAATAATGGCAGACACTGGAAGTTTTATGAATGAAACTAAAGATTTTCCAGACTTAACAGTGATAAGTATGCGCTCTCTACACATGCTTTAGCTAGATGTGAAAAGATTTTATATTAGCATAAAATGCAAATGTAAGCTTCTGAGAGCAAGACAAAAAGTGCAAACATGTTCTTAAACCTTAGGAGCCAGGTACAGGAACAGTTGAGACACATTCCTTCAACAATGGATATCTTGACATGTTGATAGTAGCCCTTTTCATATGGTGAATAGGAGAGAATAAACATTTGGCGAGGGGATCTCTCTGTGTGTTCACTGGAATGAGCATCTCATGTACACTTCTCTCCACATGGTAGGGAATTCTGCTTTTCCCCCCAGATTTTTGATCTTGTATAGATTCAGTTACATGGGATTAGATCTGGACTAGTGTTTCTGCAAGTACAAGGATTTCCACCAGCGGAGCATCACTTTCTTGCCTCCCCATTCTCACAACAACCTGAAATGACCTTCAAAATCCAAGGGAGATTTCAGCAGGTAGTTGGCTACCATAGGAGGAGGGAGCCATAAAAGTTGCTCTTCACAGGTGGAAATTCTTGCACCTGCAGAAACACTGGCATGGCTTCCAACTGTGCATTCCAATGTGAGTGCATAGGTCAAGGGCGAAGCTTGCCACGATTCACTACTCCCCAACAAGACTTCATTCTGCCCAGTTACAGCAGCCAAAAAGGAGTCAGTACTTCCATGCTTTTCTGCATTCACTAACATTTGACATTCAAAAGAAGATAGAGAACCCCCCCCCCCAATGCTGACTTGCTCCTCTGCTATTAACAGCAACTTGATCTGCAAGTGGAACTTTTCACAGTATGGAGAGGGGCGTACTACCTCCCAATGTCTGCAGATAGAGCTGCTATCAAAGGCACAGGAGCAAGGACAGGTGAAAAAGTTGGCAACTCTAAAAAGGAGGCTGTGTTGTGTATCTAGGCATGAACTGGAGATCAGGGGCAGAGCTTAAATGCAGCCTTTGTGATGGGTAGCCAGAGATCTGCAAGAGATGAGGGACAGGGTTAAGGTTGTAAAAGACGGACTTTGTTTCAGAATCAAAATGTTCAGTGAAATCACTTAGACAAAAGGGGGAAGGGGGAGGATGATGGGGGATCTTCAGCCAGCAGTGAGGGGGCTTGCCCTGCCTTGCTTCATCTCCTCCTCCATGCACTGCAGTTGACCAATTGCAATCAGGCTTTAACACTCTCCTGAAGTTTTGCCTGACGTCTGACAATCATGAAGAAATTGGGAGGATGCTCTGAACTTTTATAGAGCAGGAGGGAGGGAACACTTCTGCTTTGCAAAGAAAGGCAGTTGGGTATTTATTCCAGCAACTAGTTTTATGCAAGGATGACTTCTAGAAGGGGAATGGAAGGTGATGGGCCAGGCTCTGTCCCCAGAGTTTATTGCCATCAAGCCCCGCTGCCATCGCATCCTATCATCTACCACTCCTTTGGGTTTCAGGTTGGCAAGGAGGGCACTCAGGAGGCCAGACATTGCCCTAGATGTGGCTTCCTGTGTTGCTTCCTATCCTAATCAAATATAAGATATAAGTGTTAGCTGCTGTTTGAGAACCTTTACAACAAGTGTTTTTGCAAGTTTATGAAGCCTGGAAGCTATTTTTCTCTCTTTCCTTTTACACACTTCATTTGTTACAAAACCCAAAAGGGCCTAAAGGGAAAACATGTTCTTTCGTTTTTGCCCATGTGCAGACTTAACTGATTGTATACTGCTTAAGAATTGTTTTCTTTGATGGGGTAGAATTCATATGTTGCTACAGGTTTGTTTCATGTTGAACATAAGTGTATATATTTGCGTGTGTGGTGAGAATTCTGCATTGAATTAGTGTAGAACTAAAATCCAAAATACGCAGTCATTTCTCTAGCAATTGATTTGCAATTTGGAGTAATTTGGGCCAAGTCACATTGTGAGTTGCAGGTTCTCCTCAGTTCCTACACAATTAAGATTGGGACCCCAGCACATATGGTGAAGGAGTTTCAGCCATTCCTTGTGCACCACTTGGGCGGGCAATATTTGCACCACGGGGACATATCTGGATTTCCCCCAGGGAGTCCCACAGTGCCCTCAGACCGATACAAGCTGGGGAAAGACATCAGAAGGAAGGATGAAGCCCATTCTGCACACGTAGCATGATCCTGGTCCACATTGGACACCACACATATGGGCATGGATGAGAACCTGCAACTCACACCTGACCATTACACAGGGTGGGGACCAAGACTCAACATGTGTACTTTATAATATATGAATTAGTCTTTATAGTATGGCTTTAAATGATTATGGAGAATAATATGGATAATGTTAAAGATTCATACTGATATCCATGGAATGAAATACAGCCTCTCCATATGATCTTGTAACTCATATTTTCAACTCATGTCTCCTGAATATTAAAAAAAATCCAAAACCAACTCAAGTTTGTTGGCTGAAAAAGCCCTAAATTCAGCTTGTGTTCATTCAGCTTGTGTTCTATTAACTCTTGCTGCCTGAATATACACTCGCTCATTTTATTCTCCTGATGCTGGAGCTGAAACACTGATTATTTTAGACAGAATGCCATATTGTAAATTCTTAATAACCGAAAATAACTAAAATGGAATTTTGAGTTGTTTTTAAGTCTGTTTCCAAGGCTACCATGATATTTTGACCTAAATCCCCATACACATTTCAGATTCCAGTCCCCCCAACCATGTATGATGTAAAATTTACACCTTACTTCCAAACAAAAAGATTTTCCCCACAAACTTCATGTCCATCTTTCCAAAAAATTCATTACAGAGAACTTATTATTTTCATAGGTTTCTAAAAACTATGATAGCATTTCCTAAAATGTTGAGAGGGGGAAACTATTAACAAAGGTGAATACCTGTAATGAATGCTTGAAAAAGGCCATGAAAGGACTGAAAGTTTAACCTGAGCCCAATTCAAATCCATTCATCCCAAGGACTCAAGTTTGATGTATTGCTGGATCTTGTAGTTTGCAAAACTGCAGTCTGCAAATGCTGGATCCAGCAAAATCTAGGTTGCAAACTTATCTCATCCATTAACTTCCCTTCCCTTCCCTTCCAATGTCTATATTAACCATAGCATTACATGTGTGCCAACATTCATGTTAACCAGATTTGTAAACCAGTAAAGCCTGGATGGATCTACTCTCTAAAGAGTGGGATCCTGGTTAATATTATGGCTATTATTGGTGTATGAAACCATAGTTAGAGCAAACAAGGAGAGGGGTTTTGTGCCAGAGAGGGGAAGAAAAAAAGGAGAGTAAGAAAACACTTCCAAGGCTGCTTCCAAATTACAAATAATGGGTTGGTTGACTAGGCTATCCCTTCTACTACCGTCACAGCTTTAGAACAGACTAAGGAAAGAAGTGTTCACATTTTCAAATTTGCACTGGCAGTTATGAGCATCACTGAAGAACATCTCAAAGAGCATTTTCTGGTAAACCTGTAGAAAAATACAGAGATAACTGGGCTAATTATTTGTTGCCTGAAAGCACCTGCCTCTGCAAAATATACAGCAGCTATGACCGAACAGCTAAGGAGTATAGCCCAGGTCCAAGGATGAAGTGTTTGCTGCCTATGTTAGAAGCAAAGAGTTGTGTAGGGATTCCATTCCCCCGGTGAAGGCGGGGATCCCCTGCTCCCACCCACCCCCTGCCACCACTTACCTGTTTGGCGGGGGGGGGGGAAGGCAAGGAACAGGCTTCCCAGGCGCACTCCCAGGGCCAGTACAACAACATCACTGGTGTCATCTCACTGCCCCAAGAGCGCTCCTGCGCTTCACAGCAGGCCGATTTAGGCCTCATCGTTAAAGTGGCCAAGATGCCAAGACCTGGACTATAACATAAAACTTGGTTCTTGTTTTACATGTTTTTTCCCTTTTTTGACTGCAAAATCTAGGAAATTTTAACAAGACTATAAACCACTGAAGTTACTCAAATAAAAAATGTTGCCTTTGTCTATTTTGATTTCTGGAATCTGCTAAACAAGCAAAGATAGGAAGTACTTCTTTCTCCAGCCTTCAGTTTTTGTTCTCACAAGATTTCTTTAGTTAGTATGGAAACAAAGAATTCATGGAAAGATTCAGTGTTTATAGTTCCCATCGTATGTCATAAGACTAGGTGATCAAGCAGCAACGTTCAAAAGCACATGCTTTTTTAACAAAAGGATGGGGCTACTCATCTCTTGGCTTATCATAATTTACTGGCTATGGTTTCTGTGCAAGAAGTGAAAGCTCAATAAATCCTTAAACATACCAGCAATTTCAATTAGAAGTTTTTTTTTAAAGGTAAAGTAAGTTTTCTGCCTTTGGGAAGGGATGTTGTGGCTATGTTATTCTGGTGCAAGCCTAAGCACAGCAGCAACTGGTAAAGTGAAACCACAGGGTTGGCCTGAAAAAGTTGTAACTAGGAACAGGTCAACACTGTTGAAGCTGTGTTACAAAGACTTCCTTCCCTTGATGCTCATGGAGCTAGCAGAACCCCCATTCCTAGGAGACTCTGAACTTTTGTCAGGAAACTTATATGACAATCATGGTGCAAGAGCTGTGGAGAGTGTAGCTCCTTCGTGTCACATGGATTCTCCCCCATTTTAGATTTCTCCCAGTTTCCAGGATGGAATATTCTGCTGTGGGAGATGATACACTGCAGTGTTGGCCCATAGTTTCGTGGAATGGAGAAGAGCTATGTTCAAAATGCGAGTGCACGCCCTGCCTACCTCTTAGAGTAGAACTGTGGATTTCTCTACTAAGTAGAATAAGATCAAACCAGAAGAACCTCAAGAGCAAATTCTAGTTTCCCACATGCCCGAGAAGAGTCCAAAAATAGTTTTAGCCTATGAGAGAGATTTTTAGTCATGAGGATTACTAACATCCTATGCTACTCCTACACACTACTTCACATTCTGGATAAGTGGCATTTTCCCCCTCGTGTATCCCTGGGCCCACACACTAAAAATAACTTTGTTTAGCCAAAGAAATGAGTACCAGCAGCTCAGACTGCAAAATATTGTTCAACAAAAAGTTATTCAAACATACTAAGGAATGTCTAACAAAACATAACTGCAGAGCATTCGAGGAAAACAGTTTGTTTTTGCTGGAGGTCAGATGACGCCATTTAGTCTCCCTGACAAGCACATAGCTGGAAGGAGGATGAAATGGCATGTTTAAAATGTTAATATTATATCTCTTGTGCTAAGTAAAAGCAGCACTCATAATTCTGACCCTTTAACTGCTGAATTTCAGATGTTCTTGCCACATATAATATTTACTAACATATTTATCAATATTTTTTGGACCTGATAGCCCTTGGTTCCTTGTGAAATATATGCTCCATATAATGTAACCCTTATTCCACACACGCTATAATGCTATATTGTTAAAGGCATCGTTAAGATTTCCTAACAAGCTCTACAAGGAAATATGATCCATACAATGATGGAAGTCACCTGAGGTTGTCACTCTACCCCCACCCCTGTTCTTTAATGGCTAAGAAATTAATTTGTTCTGAATATTTTCTCCAGCCTCCTCCCTCTGATTCTTTGAACTGTCAGATCCATTCTGCACAGAAGCTAATATTCAACTCATGAGATTAGAGCAGTTTGCTACGAAATATATTTAAAATGTTAACTAGTTCTTTGAAACTAACCTCTCCCTCTTTAACCTCAATCTTTCTCATGTGGCCATAAAATAAATAGCAAAATGAAGAATGTATGGGATAAACCATGAAGAAGAACATGAAGCCAAAAAATCCAAGAGCTGATGAAATGCTACAAATTGCAAGTCTCTTGTTCAAGTTTTAACTCAGCAATGGGCTCATTAGGTGGCCACAGACAAATCACCATTTCCTACCTCTTCATCACCCAAGAAATCTATTAAAATCTCTGTAGAAGCCTATTCTCTTTCTTTAATACTGAATAATGTGGTTACTCTGTGCTATTCAGATAGTTTGAGAAAGTTTTTTTTAAAAATTGTACTTCTATGAATACTGATCCTCGGGCACCTAGAAGTAGGATAAAATACATTAGATTTATACATGTAGTGGCATAAAGATGACACAAATTCAGCAACTGATTCTCCTTCTTCACCAAGTAGAATAACAATGCATAAAGTACCTTAGTGTTACCTATTTTCCTGGGTCTACTTTATGGACTGCTTCAAGCCTACCTAATTCCCCCCACCCAGCACCATTTAGGCTGAGGATGAGACAAGTAGGATTGTGAAAGGACTGAAATCAGACACAGGAATCCAATATATCTAAAGTGATTAAAAGCTTGACTGAAGTTTGAATTGGAGGCAGTGAAGCCAGGGACAGAATCCAGGGAAGGTGGACCAGTGGATATAGAGAGGAGCAACAGCAAGTCTAGAGAAGGAGATAAGAGAGAAGGAAGCAAGCAATAACATGTATACGCTTGCCACAGCAACAGAAGGTGAGGGATAAAAGCTTTTCGAGAGCAAGATAAAAGCTGGCTAGCTGGGCGCAGGAGTAGAACTAGGAAGAGGATTAGGGTTGCCAGCCTCCAGGTGGTGGCTGGAGATCTCACGGAATTACAACTGATCTCCAGGTGACAGAGATCAGTTCCCCTGGAGAAAATGGCTACTTTGGAGGGTGTTCTCTATGGCATTATACCATTCTGAGGCCCCGCTCCTCCAAAAACTCTGCCCTTTCCTGGCTATACCCCCAAAATCTCCAGGGATTTCCTTTTTTTTTTTGAAAAATTTTTATTGGGTTAGAATCCGTTATTTTTACATTTACATTCAGTTTTTCCCAAGTTTTTCATTTCTAACCCCCTCCCTTTCCCCCCCTTTTGTTGACTTCCAACAGCTTTCCCACCCTTTGTTTTTTTTTCCCTTACTTCTATTAATTTCCTCTATCTAAAACAGATATACATTCTCCATTATATTAAGCAGTACATCCTTAACTACTTTTCTTATTATATACCCAAACTGTAAGTCCTTGTTTCCATCTTAGATAAACCATTTTTAAATATTTCTACATATCATAAACCTATATATCATAAACCATAAAAATCTTACATTCAAATCAAACAATTTGACTTATTCTCTATATATTACTCATTCTATCTTTTTATGGTAATTCTATATAGCTCATCACATAGTCAATCAATTTGACTCTTCTGTATATTCAGTTTGGTACATTATATAGATCTTAACAAAGAAAGAAAATACTGTTGGTTACTCAATCCTTATATTTAAACCTTGTCATTAGTTATTTTCTATCAATATTCTATCTATTAACCTATATATATCTATATATATATCAATCTGTTAATCTAACTGCTTATAAATTCACATTTATCTCTTCCTCCCCCGGTAAAGTCACCCCCCTCTACATTTTATTATACTTCAGTAGTTCTCAAACTGCCACAGTTTTCCTCCCAAAATCTCCAGGAATTTCCCAACCTGAACCTTGCAACCCTAAAGAGGATAGAGGAGTTCCATCAAGGTCAACAGATTTACATCTGTTGTTTTTCTCCTATACATTTCTCCAGTAGGCCAGGAAAATACTGCAAGTAAGACCAGGATTTGAACTGGGCTAGATGAAGCTGGCAAGTTTTGAACGAAATGCCCTATATATTCCATCTTGTCACATATGACCTCTCTATAGCAAGGGGAGTACACCACGGTGTACTTTGCCCATGAAGACATGGTTGAGTTTTCCTCACTGTTTTTCCATTCAGTCCTGCCATCATAAATGACCTGTAAAAAGGAGTGTAAAGATAGAATCAAGTTGTTATTCAAAGTAATAGATCAGAATGTTTCAGAGCTGAAATCCTCTAGAGGAAAACTAGTTTATTCTGCTTTCTCATTCAGTCTACAGCCAAATATGGTGGGATTTTGCAACATGTAAAGAGACCCAATGGGAATGTCAATAAAACTACCAAATTATTTTCAAGCAGATGCCAAACAGCTCTCCAAGACTAGCTGCTTTCATTCCTACAATTTTGACTAACTTGGAGCTGGCAATGAACAGATACAAGTTTTTACAACCTACTGCCAATATAAAATTAACAAGACCAACTTAAAATGGCAATAAACCTCCAGGATGTGCTAAGAGAGAATTCTAACACACATTTGGGGGAGCAGAAGAACCTCCTATTTGGGAAATATAAATTATTGTGTATTTATATGGCCCAATGAATGTGCATAGCAGTTCACAGTATAACATAAGCCAAAAGATAGGTGTCTCACTTAAGGAGCTAACAATTAAATTTGGATCCAAAGGAAGAACAGATACATATGCAGCTGCACAAATACAGGCTTAATGTCAAAAAAGAATTAGGACTAAGGGGTTAAGCCAAAGGCAACATGGGGAGGATGTAAGCAGTAAGGCAAAGGGAGAACTGGCACCACTGAAGTCCCTGAGATGGACATCCACGCATTATGGGCAGCACAAAAGAGTGAATGGCATTGGTTCAGCAAGTTTAGTCCCAAGCCACTCAGTGTGCACAGCCAAAATTATTTTCCCTGGCCAACTCTTACAGATCGGCAGTTCACATTGAGAGATAAAAATAGGCACTCATGTTCATGTTACTAAGAATTAACAAAAGAGTTAGAATGAAGAGGAAAGGATGAACCAAAAGTACCAAGGTAACCTACTCAGCCAGATCACAGATTAATTGAACAATCCCCTTTAAAAAACGAGCATAGGAACGCACTCAAAATTGATAAAGCCTCAAAAATTTACACCTGTTGCACAGAATGTGAGAAAAACACCAAACAACTACACAGAGGCTGTAAAACACAAGAGCATCAGCATAAATCACTTATGATGATAGTCCAATGATCTCAAAATAACAACTGGAGATGTTGCCTAGTTTAGTGACACAGTTATGCTGCATTTTCATAACAAGGGAGAAAAAACAAAGAAAAATGCACAGGCCCATGAAACTCTTATATAAGTATAGAACAGTCTAATATAAGCTCAATTCACTCCCAACAGGAGTGCAGTACCTGCTAATGGAGGATTCCCATAGGATTCTAGAGATCCCTGTTGCCTCCACATTGCCTATACAGGAAACACGATTTGTTATTAGGAAGAGTGGGAGGCCTGTGGATACCTCACCTATCCCCACCCAGTTACTCCTTTTGGCCAGATGCAACTTAAACATACTTCAGAGCACAAGTAAGTTTGACTGATGGTTGTTGTGGGTTTTCCGGGCTGTATTGCCGTGGTCTTGGCATTGTAGTTCCTGACGTTTCGCCAGCAGCTGTGGCTGGCATCTTCAGAGGTGTAGCACCAAAAGACAGAGATCTCTCAGTGTCACAGTATGGAAAAGATGACCTGCCAACATCTTTTCCACACTGTGACACTGAGAGATCTCTGTCTTTTGGTGCTACACCTCTGAAGATGCCAGCCACAGCTGCTGGCGAAACGTCAGGAACTACAATGCCAAGACCACGGCAATACAGCCCAGAAAACCCACAACAGCCATCGTTCTCCGGCCGTGAAAGCCTTCGACAATACAAGTTTGACTGAGGTTGGAAAAACTAAATTGGAACATGAGAATTATGCATAGGTCCCCCTTCCCCCGCATCAATGGCCAATCACTGCCTATTCCCATAGGCTTGAGATGATGCAAAAATGCCTTTGAGAATCCTCCATGTACAGGCAGTGTACCTGCCTTGTCAGGGGATTAGGCCTTTTAAGTCTCAGGAAAAAGGAGCCTGGAAAAGAAAGGCTTTAAAGAAGTGGGACATAATTATCTGTGCTGTGCTATGCTGTGCACCATAAAAAGCAATACTTTTTATACAAGAAATATTTTAAGGATTCCCGTACCCGCAAAAGTCATTTTGTATGGCTCTGCTTGGGTTCCAACCTACCCCAACTGTTGCATTAATAGCAAGACAGACTTTAGCTGCACTTTACCTATTCACCTCCAGTTTAAGATTACTCCCAGCAAGGAATAAAAAGAGACATTGAAGGGAAGTTCTTTGACAGAGCTATTTATGTTGTATGTGTCAAAGGGCCTATCTCTTGGAATAAGTGGCCATGGGTAATAAAACAGAGGGGTTGTAGGTGGGGAAAGAGCAGGTGGGAGGTTGCATGAGGCTAGATTGAGTGCTCAAAGCTTCAGTTACATATTTCTTAGCCAGGCCAAGTTGACTGGTGGCTTCAAGACATTTTCTTTCTCTATATGCTTTTGAAGTAAAAGAACCAATACTAGAAGTCCTGATTTCATAAAAACTAATGCTTGATGGTAGTTTTGATCATGAGGGAAGGCAGTGTCTCCTTGTAAGTGAGTCTTAGCCAAGGTAACCCTGCTCTGTGGTCTGCAATATATCTAGGAAATGACATTTTTCTTTCATACAGTCCCAGAAATATGCCTGAGCAAATCTTCTTCAATGATCAGACAGAATATCCCGCCCCCCAAAACCCAAACATATATTTTACAAACACACACACTCATTTACAACTTAAAGTTTTTAAAAAACTGAAAGGCAGACAGATGTACCATTTTAAAAAGTTAGTTCCTAGAACAAGATTATTGTCTTGGATAAATCTGCAGATGATGCAACACAGTGACATTGTCTCTACATAAGAGAGAACGGGGCATTGTGTGAGCGGCTTTTTTTTTATTGGACAGCACAAATAACAGGCATTTAAACAATTGTCTAAGTGCACATTTAAATGATTAGCCTAGTATATCATCTCTAATCTCATACAGTTTAATGAGTAATAATTGTTAAAAATACCAAACATAATTATAGTATCTGAGGATTAAGCTGAACCACAAAATCTGGTCAGAGTCATGTTAGAGGTCTAATTTAAACCACGTGGCTTCTGCATAATCTCTGGAACCCTTTAATTTTCTGGCCTTTTTTTAAACAGGGAGGATTTGGAAAGTTTTGCCCTCTGTCAACATTTTGTTCTACCCTCAAATGCAGTCCTGTCGAGTTCGGTTATACATTATACCTGGGCTGTTTTGAGAGCAATCCTAAATGGGGCTTCTCCAAATCTCTTTTTCTACTGGTTATTTACCACGCTTGTTTTTCCATAGTCAAAAGAACAAAGTTCTGCAGCATCTTAAAAACTAACCATCTATTGTTATATTGGCCGAGGGGCTAGGGTTCAATTTGTTAGATGCTGCGTATCTACAACAGTGGATTGCCTCCTGAATGCCTCTGCTACTGCATGGGAATTGTGCATGCGTGCTGAAACTGCATGGAGCTGTCAGGGAATAGATTAATTCCCTTGAGGATAGAGTTAATGACAAAGAAGCTGACTGAGCAAGGGGTGTGGACAAGACCTTCAGGAACCTTTTGCCGCTCCTGTGCTGATAGCTCCTCTGCTGTCATGGAGAAAAGAAACGATCCCTTAAACTGACATTAATCATCAGATGATGAACAGATATCATCTCATACTGAGGATACTCATCTGGATTGCAAGGGAGGTGGGCTTTTGATCGTGGGTGATTCTATCCTTAGGAATACAGAAAGAGTGGTCTATGATGGGCATTTTGACTGCCTGCCTGCTGAGATGGTTGCAGATATCATATGCTATCCAGATAGGTTGAGAGAAAGGAGGGAGAGTCAGTGGTTGTGAGCACTGGCAGCAATGACACTGGGAAATGTAGTTGTATAGTCTGCAGGGGGAAATTTAAGTTACTAAGCAAAAGGTTAAAGTCCCTGACCACAAAGGCAGTATTCTCAGAATTACTACCTGTTCCAAACACAGGACAAATCATACAGATGGACTTTAGGAGTTTCAATGGGTATATGAGAAAGTGGTGCCTGGAGGAAGCACTTAGATTTTTTAGGCACTGGGAAACTTCCCCGGCTTCCTACACTTGATGGGGCATCACTTACATTGGCCCCGAGAGTTAGGAGGCTGGGGGTGATTCTGGACTCCTCTTTGAAGATGGAGGACCAGATCACGGCAGTTGCCAGGTCTTCCTTTTATCATCTTCGTCAGGCCAGGCAGCTTGCCCCTTATTTGTCTCCCCGCGACTTGACTACAGCGGTCCAAGCAATGGTCACCTCTAGGTTGGATTACTGTAACGTGCTCTACGCTGGGCTTCCCATGGGCCTGATTCGGCGGTTACAGCTGGTACAGAATGCGGCGGCGCGGGTCATTACTAGAGCACCGGTGTGGGAGCATATTACGCCGGTGCAACGCCAGCTGCATTGGCTGCCAGTGTGGAAAAGTTAGTATTGAGAAAAAAAGGTAAATGAAACAAAAAAGGAAAAAATGTGGATGATGGGATTAAAAGAAAAAATATATTGAAAAACAAATCTATCAGAATAGAAAATTATGAATGTTTTTGGTTGTTGTGGATTTTCCGGGCTGTATTGCCGTGGTCTTGGCATTGTAGTTCCTGACGTTTCGCCAGCAGCTGTGACTGGCATCTCCAGAGGTGTAGCACCAAAAGACAGAGATCTCTCAGTGCACCGGCCATGAAAGCCTTCGACAATATAGTGAATGTTTTTGTTTTATAATTTAAAAATAACTTGTAACCAATTTTGTAAAAAGTTTTCTTTCAATTTTGGAAGAGATGGGGTACTGCATCTGAAAAAAATCTAAAATAATTCACTACAGAGACAAAATCTCTCCTGGCAAAACTCAACCCAGCCATTGTATCAGAATATTAAAATTCTTGGTATAAAGCCTCTATTAGTTAAGTTGACACCATTAGTTTAGTTTCTCATTAACTTTACAAACATTTTACATTCAATGGAACTTTTTAAAATGTGCAAAATGTTTGGCACTGTTTTAGGAGACTATACCAACAACTAAGAGCAATCACCAGGAATTGTGCATCAGTTTCTTTAGAGCTGGGCTGAATTTTTCTATATGTTTTCCCATAAAATAGCACCCACTTCTATACCACAGAGTTTTCCAGCTGTGTTACACATAGGCATATGCATCTTTTTTAACTAGATGCTAAATTGCATTCCTTCCTCTAAGAGTCTCTCTACACAAGACATGTTACGTGGGACACTCAGGTGTAGGAAGATGCAAGGTTAACCAGGAAGTGTAGTTTAAAAAGACAGAGCCTGCGGAGATCGCTCCTCAGAGAGTTTGTTAATTTCATCTCCGCCTCCCCAGAGGCTCTGTCAATTCATTTCTCCTTCAGAAAGGTGAAGATAAAATTAACAAACCCTCTGAGGAGTGATCTCCGCTGGCTCTGTCTTTTAAAACTATGCTTCTCAGCTAACATTATGTCCCCCTACGCTTAATCATCCCCGTGTAAAATATCTTGTGTAGAGACACTCTAAGAGAGGGCTTATCTAACTTGGTTATAGTAAGCATCCATAAAGAAGTAAACAAGGATCTACAAGGAGTCAGAGGAAAAACTGAAAGAAAAGGAGGTCAAAGCATCCTTCTTTCTGACAAACAGCATAACCATGTCCTCAACTGGATAACGTTACACTACTCAGAAAAATTAAAACAATGGTTAGTGTGTCCTTAAGAAGCAGATACCTCAGATCCTGTCAACAGTTATAACTCTTCATTTACATGAAAACTACGCACAAACATTGGCCAAAATAAAAGGTAATACTGATGAAGGAAAGATAAATCAATAGGAAGGAAACATGTCTGTGCATTTGTAAAAATGTATAAAGGCTATGAAGCATTAGTGTTTTTCAGGAAGCAATCTATTTTAAATCCTAGGTTTCCATGCTAACCTTGAGGGCTGATTGAGAATGTCTTTCCCCTAAATCACGCCTTTCAAAATAGTACATTTTCCACATCAAACATCTTGTTTCCCTTTGTATTATCTAAAAAAATAAAAACAACCCAAGGGAAAAAGTTCCATGCGGTAGGAATCCTGACAGGAAAAAAAAGGGGGGGGCAAAAATGTAGCAGAAACATCGGTTATTGTTTCACTCATTTGGAATGCCTTCTGAAACCCAATGCATTCTCCACATGGAAAACAATGTCAGTATAGTATTTGACACTTCACCTATCCCTTCATTAAAAGAAATGGCTGCAGTTCATGTTTTGGAAGCCATAAAGGAGATGCTCATTAAAGTATGGATACTTTCTGTCTGCATCCTGAACTGTGTATTGTTTTTAACAAGGCAATGATTTTATTCATGAGTGGATAAGACTTAAAGTCTCCTCAATCACAGCTCCAAAGGAAATGGATCATTACCAAGAAAAACAAAAGCAGCAATAAAATTGTTGCCGCAATAATTATAGCTACAGTATGTTCTGAAGTGCCTAGAGACACTGATTGTTGATTTTAACTTAACACATTGCAACAGTTACTTTAAAAAAAATTGCCAAATGATAGGTTTGGAAGGTACCACCAAGGGGCATACATGGTTCTCTCCTAGTCCTCACAGTAACACTGCAAGATAGTTTAGGCTTAAGAGAAAAGGAACTTGCCCAAGTTCTTCCAGAGAGCTGAATGGGGATTTGAACTGGGGTCTCCTCAACTGTAAGCTGACAGTCTAATCACTGTACAAAACTATCTTCTTGTAAGTGCAGTTGCCTGGACATCCCTTGACCCATATGTTGTATGGTATGATGGACCCTCCCCACTGTGAGGCAGCTTTCCCAACCAAAATTCAGGTTCCTTGCTTTGACTGAGCAGTCCCAAGTAGCATGCTAATATTTGTGATTCTGAAAGTCTGTTTGTCCTACCCTGGCACACAGATATAATATAGGCTTTTTAGCCTAGCCCAGGAACTTGATGGGGAAAAGCAGGAGCCCTCTTCTTTTTTATTGGAAATGGCACTAGGGACTGTATAAAATTCAAAAAGAATTAACTTTATTTAACAGGCAGAGATTGAGTAAGTGTAGTCAGGGGATGGAAATGTGGAGGTAAAATTTTGTTGGTATTGCAGAATACGCTTCAGGTATCAGGCAAAATAGAATCCTTGCTTATTTTCATATTATCTTGGTTCTTAACAGTGAGAGGCATTTTACTTAGTAATTTAGGTACAGCAACAATGTTTCTTCAGGAAGTTTCCTATGACAGTTCAGGTTTTCTGGAGTTAGTCACTTTCTTTGTGCACCTAACTCGCTCCTTTCTTGAAACTAGAGGATATTTCTATCTCCTGAGTTGGCTAAAACTGTTTTCCTTTTACAACAGATCCAGAGTTCTCCTGAGAGCCAAACCTCCTTTGAAAACTGGGCCAACATTAATCTTCTTTTCCTCAGAATATATAACCCCTTTTCTCTTTGGCTTGAAAGAGAGTCTCAACCCACTACCCAATCACTCTTGCCAAAACACACTCCCAGTTCTCTGGTGTCTGTGTAAAGCATACTTCAGCTTATGCTGACACATAGACTTTGAATTCTTAGATAGAATTCTTCCTCAGGACAGTAATACTACAGTTTAGGCAATTGAGTTTTCTCTCTTCACTCTAAAAGTGAACCTGTCTGACTTTTCTTGTGAGGCTCCGTGTCTCCAAATCCTGTCAGAAAACCAACTGACTGCCTTCAGATTGGTTCTAACTTACCAAATCAGAGAAGAGACAACAGCCTGTCACTCAAGCTCTCCATTCTAGGGAATAGTTAACTCTTCCCCTCCCAACTGATTTTGCTGCAGTTCAGAAACCTGCTATTCAGTCCATCACATATTGATTCCATTTTGTCACCTGACCTCTAGCCACGCCTTCAGTCCTGTGCTCCGAAGACCTGGCTTGTTTGGTTATACAACTGGTTTGACTATAAATATTGCTCATCAGTTTTTGCCCATGTTTTTCTAGCCTTGATCATGCCGAGAGTCTGAATTCTGACTTGGCTGACTTGAGTTCCTGCTTACAGTTTACAGGCCAATACTGATCTTACAATGTCCTGATTTTACATGTAAGCCTAATTTGCTATGCCAGTTAACACTGCCAGCATTCTTGATACTCTCAGGATTAGGAGTAGCCAGTTTAATTCTGAGCTGGGAAGGAAGAATATGAAGGCAGAGAGGGGACTAAATACCTGATTCTACTGCAAGAATAGATTTTGGTCTCTATCTTTCAACTCTACTTACATTTCTATGGGGAGGCTATGCATCAATTACAGTAGTTCTGTAGAAAATGCTGCTATGCGGCCTTTTATGTGAAAAACAGCAAACAGAAGCATGATAATAATATGCAAATATTAAAACATTACTTTCATTATTTTTCTCCCACAAAGGAGTTTCTTTTAAGAAGCCACCTCTCAGATGTTTAAGGTCGCAAGAATAAGACTAATATGCTTGCAGAGAACAAATGTTCTTAAGAATGAGGCTGAAATCTTTGAATTAAAATGGGCTTTTCACCATTAGCTGTTGCTGAATCATTCTGATTATAAATAAATTGTTCCACAATAAATGAAAAGTATCAAAGTAGTTTAAGTGCTTTTGCGTGGAACCAGATTGCTATATTATACTGACTTTATGGAAACAGAGCACTGCAACTTGTGGGAAACTGTCCCATCACTGCCATAGCAACTGCTCATAATAAATAATATCAGAAGTTTCACAGGACCTAAAAAAGCCACATACCACAAACAAAAAGATGATTCAGTATGCACATACATCTTAGAAGTAATGCACATTCAAAATGATTTATGCTAACTCATTGTTATATAGAGAAATCATTTCAACATTTATCCCAAAGTCTCATTCATTTAAAGATCAAGTTTCATTTTTTAATTTTTCAATATTAAATGCTTACAATCAGAGCAAGAAAGAAAGCCAAAGCATATGTGTTCAAATAAGTTTATGGCTGAAGAGACAAGATGAACCCTCACTTGACACTGTCCAAATTTACAGAGGAGTCTCCATCTAAATTTTATTCTAATGCTTCGTATAGCACCATAAAGTACCAACGTCTTTCAGGAACATAAAAACAGCAAATTCAGCTGTTGCCAGATTCCCTCCTCCGCCTTCTAACAAGGCATGCTTGGATCAGAATGGCTTACCTTAGACTCAGTCCAAGAACACAGTTTGTTCACATGCATACTGGTAGCATACTCCAGATTTCTTTCTGCGCCAGATTAATTAGAATGGTTACATAACCAAGCTGCTGTTGACTGACCATACATGTTCATTTCAGCTGGATTTCTTGGACTAGTTGAAGACAAGGCCCTGGGAAAAATATCACTTCATTACTGCACCTTCAGGAAGGAGCTGTGTGGCTGCTTAACATGCTCCCAGGAAGTACTCATTTTGGAGACAATGCCATTATTTGTTTAAGCCTGAGAAAACTCAACCTTACCAAAACTGAATCCACAATAAATGTAGGTTTCTGAGTGACCAGATAAGGCATCTGGTTTTCCTCTTTTTACCAATAAGTAATATTGAGTTTTATTTACAGGCCTCTGAATTTTGAAGCAGAGGTAGCCAACTGTCTTTTTACTGATAGTACTGTAAGATATATATGACCAAGTGATTCTAAGTTATGTTTTGTTTGATGCCAAACTATAATTGTATATATTCCATGTTTTTAAATTTATCTGAAAAATGACCCTGAAATTTAACTCCAGAATACGGGAAACCGTAGCTGTATGGGTTTGGAATTCACAAGCTGAACAATGAAATTGGACTTTTGTACTTACTTTCTATTAGACTTACCAAGCTCCAAGTGGGATTTGGAGTTCTCCCAGAATGACAACTGATCTCCAGAACAGAAATATCAGTTCCCGTGAAGGAAAAGGCAGCTAGAGGGTGGGCTCTATGGCATCACCTCCCTGCTGGGCCTCCCTCTCTTTCCTAAACTCTGCCCTCCCAGGCTCCACCCTCAAGTCTACAAGAATTTCCCAACCCTACTTTAGAGATAACGATTCTTTAAGCATCTCTGCTACCATATAACAACCACCTTAAACCCCTTTTAACAGGGCTGCCTACCTCCAGGCTCTGTCCAGGCTCCATTCCAAATCTCCAGGAATTTCCTAACCTAGAGCTGGCAACCCTACCTTTTAATAAGAAACTTTTGACATCTAGGGTATTCTATGTAAAGTCCTCTAGCCCACAAATGACTTCGGGTATGTGTGTTATGGAATATCTTTGCAACTTGGTTATAATCCAATTTTATTAGCTGTGCATCTGGTTTCATGAGGTTTGTGCTACAGTAATGCTATCACTTTCCTCAAAATTTAAACAGTACATACACTGTTCAATAGAGGTGGGCACTAACCGTTTTCAAGAACCATGAACTTCCACGTACTGGGGTAAGCACGAACTGGTTCATGGGGTTTAAATGCTCCTTTCCGTGCCGCTTCACAGCAGCACGGAAAGGGGCATTTAAACCTGTGGATCAGCTGCTTGTTGGTGAGATCTCCGACAAGCAGAGCTGTTTAAATGGCTGCTCCGACCTGTGGGGAAATGGCCATTTAAACTGCGGGTCGGGCTTGGCTGGCCAGCCAGGAACTCCCAGCCTACCAGCCAAGCCCCACTCCCAGTTTAAATGTCAATTTCCCCGCTGCTCGGAGCAGTGGGGAAATGGCCATTTAAACTGCAGGTGGGACTTCGCGGGCCAGTTGGGAACTCCTGGCCAGCCAGCCAAGCCCTGCTGTTTAAATTATCAGCTGCTTGTTGGGGATCTCCCCGACAAGCAACTGATCTGCGGGTTTAAATGCCTCTTTCCGTGCCGCTGCAAGGGGCATATGGTTTAACACGAACCAAACGAACCAGTAGACCAGTTCGTGGAAAATGAGCTTCCATTAAGTTCGTGTTCCATTTTGTGCCTATCTCTACTGTTCAATATTTTTTGCCCAGTATTTGCTCTTCTAAACATGTGTTTTATTTATTCTAAAATATATTTCATTTATTTCCAAAGATGCATAAAAAGTGATCGAATGGAAAATTCTCCTTTTTAAAAGAGAACCTTTTTTTAAAAATTAAAAACACAAAAAATATGTTATAGTTTACTTTCTGCAGTAGCAAAATAGTAGAGTCCAGTATCACCTTTAAGACTAACCAACTTTATTGTAGCATAAGCTTTCGAAAACTACAGCTGACGAAGAGAGCTGTAGTTCTCAAAAGCTTATACTACATTAAAGTTGGTTAGTCTTAAAGGTGCCACTGGACTCTTTACTATTTTGCAACTACAGACTAACACGACTCTCCTCTTGATTTCTGAAGTAGAAAAGAGCAAGAGTCCAGTAGCACCTATAAGACTAACAAAATTTGTGGTAGGGTATGAGCTATCACAAATTATAGGTGCTACTCGACTCGTGCTCTTTGCTACAGACAGACTAACACGGCTACCCATCTTAATCAGACTACTTCCTATTATACCATACAACCAACAGAGGAAGCATCTTATCTAGATGACTGTCATTCTTTAAGTAAATAGCTGCCAGACTGCCTTAGGGATTCACGACACAATTCCGCCCCCCCCCCATTATTTGTGGCCCATACTGCTTTGATTTATCCCCTGATTTCCATTTACACTTTTTGACTTTAACTTCTACTTTGGTTTTTTTGTTTGTTTTTCCCTATTCCCCCCCCCCCCCCCAGTTCTTTTGAGACCACTTTTACCTCAATCTTTTTCTGGAAGTTGATTTTGAGTTGTTTTCCTCATGCATAATGTTTCTTTCAGTTTTGTTAGTCCCACTCACTTCCACCCCCCTCCAATCTACTTTTCAATAATTGCAAAATCACTTGTTGAACCACTTCTCCTCTCATCTTCCTCCTCCCTCCAGGTCTTTTTTTTATTGTCATTTTCATAGTGTTATATCAATCTACCATTGTAGCAATATGTATAATAATAACAAGATTCTCTGAATTCCCAGATGTCATTAAAAACCCACAAGCCTAGCCCATACCATTGCAGAGATCTGCCTTTCCCCAGATATCTCCACAACAGTGTCAGCTTGTGGCTAGATAAGGCTCTTCCTACAGGTTCCCTTTCAAAAGCAAACAGGAGTCCATTGATTGAATAAGGAAACTTTACTGCAGAAAAGGTCCATTATAGTCCACAGTCCTGAATAGGAGACTCAGGATGGTACACAGTCATTGTTACCAATGAAGGGCAAAGCATGAGGTACAAAGTAACAATACCCATCTGGATTTGCCTCCCCCCACAGTTCTCAAAACAACATCTCTCAGTCCTGGGAAGCTGCTCTCCTTCAAGGCCAATGCTTGGTGGAACGGTGTTAGACAAAACAGTCGCCTCCGGTGGGAATGCTGCCTGGGAACTGGTGCACCTGGGAAGAAAGCACTTAAACACTAGAAGCATTAGAAAATGGAGTCAGTACAGTTTAGATATACACTGGACCTGACATTCTGCCCCCCTTAAAACAGATCCCCCCCTGGTTTATATGGGTAGCGAGTATGAAAAGCTTTGGTTAATTTAGGAGCATGAACATGTACAGAGTTCACCCACTCATCGTACCCAGAATCAAAGTCCTTCCATCTAATGAGGTAAAAAAGCTGATTTCGTTTGAGTTTAGAGTCCAAAATTTGTTGCACCTCATAGTGTATTTGGTCGTCAATCAAAGTTGGAATGGGTGGAGCTTTGATGTGCCACTTGTCATCGGTAGGAGCTCTTTTTAAAAGACTGACATGGAACGTATCGTGTACGTGGCGTAAGTTCTTGGGCAAAGTTACAGCAACAGTCACTTTATTTATTATTCTGCGCACAGGGAAAGGTCCTAGGAATTTCAGAGCGAGTTTGCGGCTTGTCTGAGCTAGTTTCAGGTTCTTTGTGGAAATATACACATGATCTCCAGGTTGTAAATCCCATTCGGCCACACGATGGCGATCTGCGTATTTTTTGTAATCCAGTTTGGCTTTTTCAAGATGTTTCTTAATAAGAGTCCATTGTTGCGCCGCCTCCCCCCACCACGAAGATACATCTGGCAAATTAGAGGAATGGAGAGGGGGAGCGTCCAACGGGAAGGGATTGAAGTGAGCTCCATAGACAATTTTGAAAGGGGCCTCTCCAGTTGAAGCGTGTACACTGTTGTTATATGAGAATTCGGCCAGAGGGAGAAGGTCTACCCAATTATCTTGTTGGAAATTAATGTAGCAACGAAGAAACTGTTCTAGTATCTGGTTTGTTTTTTCGGATTGTCCGTCGGTTTGTGGGTGGTGGCTTGAGCTGATGCCTTGCTCAATATTCAACATTCTCAAAAGCTCCCGCCAGAAGTTGGCAACGAACTGTCCGCCGCGATCCGAAATCACCTTGGACGGAAAAGAATGTAATTTTACGATGTGTTTTAAAAATAAATCTGCTAGTTTTCGAGCGGTGGGTATAGCAGTACAGGGAATAAAATGAGCTTGTTTGGAGAACAGATCTACCACGACTAAAATGCAATTATGTCCTTTTGAAACAGGTAGATCAGTGATAAAGTCCATAGATATTATTTCCCAAGGTCTGTTGGGTGTTTCCAATGGTTGCAGGAGACCCGGAGGTTTTCCTTTTCTGGTTTTGGCGCTGAGGCAAACGGGGCAGGAACTAACATATTGGGAAATGTCTTTGCGCATGCCCGGCCACCAGAACTGCCTTTGGATTAGATGCAATGTTTTCAGATACCCATAATGACCAGCAGTGGGAGCATCATGACAGCGCTGCAAAACCTCCAGCCGGAGGCTGTCTGGGACATAAAACTTGCTCCCCGCTAGCCAATCCCCCTGTGGGGATTGGACCAGCTTGTTTCGCGGAGCCTTATCCCCCTCCTTTTCCACCTCAGTTTTAAGTTTCGATTTCCACTCCTGGTTGGCCGGGAGGGGCTGTTTGGCTCGACTGCGAGTAGTCACCACGCCCCCAAGTTGCGTAGGCGAGAAGACCGTGTCGACAGTCTCCTCCCGTTTGCTCCTGTGTTGGGGCATGCGTGATAGGGCATCCGCCAAAAAGTTAGTCTTGCCCGGGAGATAATTTAGAGTGAAGTTGAATTTGGAAAAGAATTCCGCCCATCGCAATTGCTTGGCATTGAGTCTGCGTGGGCTTCGGAGGGCCTCCAGATTTTTATGATCTGTCCAAACCTCGAAGGGGTATCGCGCCCCCTCCAGCCAATGTCTCCAATTAGTAAGGGCTGCTTTTACTGCAAAAGCCTCCTTCTCCCACACATTCCAATTCCTTTCCGCCTCCGAAAATTTTCTAGACAAGAACGCACAAGGCCGCAACTTTCCATCCTCCCCCTTCTGCAGTAAAACTCCCCCTATTGCCGTATCGCTGGCGTCGACTTGCACTACGAAAGGGGACTGTTCGTTGGGGTGGGAGAGGATGGGTTCCGTTACAAATTGCTTTTTCAGGCATTCGAAAGCAGTTTGGCAATCGGAGGTCCATTGTAGTTTGGAGGAGGGTTTTTTAGCTTGGTCCCCTTTATCTTTTGTTTTCAACAATTCTGTTAAGGGGAGCGTGATTTGGGCGAAATTTGCTATAAAGTCTCTATAGAAGTTGGCAAAACCCAGGAAGGATTGGAGTTCTTTACGGGTGGTGGGTGTTTGCCATTCTTGAATCGCTTGTATTTTGGTTGGATCCATTTTTAAACCCTCTTGGGAGATGCAATACCCAAGGTAAGTGAGTTCGGTTTTATGGAATTCACATTTGGACAACTTGATGGGTAGTTTATTATTCATCAAGGTGGCCAGGACCTTTTGTACCATTTGAATATGTTCTTCCTCTGTGTCTGAATAAATTAAGACATCATCAAGGTACACCACCACCCCTTTGTATAGAAATTCGTGCAGAACTTCGTTTATCATGGACATAAATACAGACGGGGCTCCCGTCAATCCAAAAGGCATAACTAGGTATTCATATTGTCCGAGGGGCGTATTAAATGCTGTTTTCCACTCATCCCCTGCCTTGATACGGACGTGGAAGTAAGCATCTTTTAAGTCTAATTTTGTAAAGATCTTACCTTGGGCCACGACGTTGAGAAGGTCTCGGATGAGTGGTATAGGATAGGCGTTATTGGTGGACACTGCATTAAGTCCTCGAAAGTCCGTGCACAGTCGTAGTCCCCCATCCTTCTTTTTCACGAAGAGAACCGGAGCGGCGTGGGGGCTGTTGGCTGGGCGGATGAACCCTCGTTGGAGGTTGGTGTCGATGAATTTCCGGAGCTCTTCTCGTTCATGGAGACTCATGGGATAGAGTCGTCCTTTGGGCAGTGAGGCTCCGGGTAAAATTTCCACCGCACAGTCCGTTCGTCGGTGCGGGGGTAGAGTATCAGCTTCCTCCTCGGAAAAAGCGTTTAGAAAAGGCCAATACGGTTCGGGTACTTGGTTGATTTCTTCTTGAGTAAGAAGGGCCTTTTCAGTATGAGTTGGATCATTGCCCCAGTTTTGGTTCCAACGGTGATTTTTGCAGTTGGCATGACTGAAGGTGATACATCCTTGTGCCCAGTCTATGTAGGGATTGTGATCACATAGCCACTTGCTGCCTAGAATTAACGGGTATTTGGCAGTGGAGCTGATGACAAAAGACCTCTTTTCCCAATGTTGTCCCATGCCTGTGATCACTGGGATGGTCTCAGTGGTAACGGGGTTCATATTGGTGCCATCCATTTGTTCAAAGATTACTGGATTTTGTAATTCCCGAGTTGGTAAGACTAGTCCATTGACTAGAGCTGGGGCGATGATGTCTCTCGAACAACCCGAGTCGATAAGGGCTTGCACTCGGATGTGCATTTTTCTCTCTGGGTTGATTAGAGTTACTGGCATGAATAAGATGGACCCAGGCGGCCGGTTCCGTGCAGGGACGGGCTTGGGGTGGATCTGTCGTTTGGGCCCTCTTACGACAGATCCATCTCGTTTCCCGACTGGGGGCTTTCTGGATTGACTTCTGCGTTTGGGGAAGCGGGGTCGTATTCCATAACTTCTTCCGCTTCCAGTCCTCTCTCTGAGGCGGGCCTTTGGGAAGCGCCGCGGCCTCTGTTCGCGCGTGGCGCGGGAATCGGGCGTTGGAGAGTAGGAAATGGAGCAAGGGTTGAGCGCCGTAGTTGAAGCGGAGGTCTTTGCACAGGCCGGTAGGGGCATTGTGCTGCAAAGTGACCGGCTTGTCCGCATTGCAAACACAGCCCTTGTTGCCATCTAGCATCTCTCGCTCCACGGGTGGCGTACCCAGCTCCCCGTCCTCCCTTCTGTAAAGTCAAGGGTCTTCTTTGTCCCGTTTGTTGTTGTTGTTCAACCAAACGGACTTCCAAAATGCGATTCTCAACTTCGCATGCAAGTTGGATCCAACCTAACAACGTAGGGGGATTGTCCTGCATGAGGGCTCTGTCCAAAAGTCTCGGGTTTAGTCCTTGCTTGAACAGAATGATTCTGGTGGACTCCTCACACCTAGGGCATTTGGCGGCCAATTGTCGGAATTTCGTAATATAGTCTCTCGCCGACATACTGCCCTGTTTAAGGGCTTGCAATTCTGTTCGGGCCCTGGTTTCCTCTAAGGGGTCTTCATATTGCGCTCGGATAGCATCCACCAACCCCTGGAGAGTATCGAGTTCCGGGGCCCCGATATTGTATAGTCCTACATACCAGTCCGCTGCTTTGCCTTGTAAGCGGGAGCCGAGATGTTCAATTTGACTGGCCTCGCTGCCGAAGAGGTGTCCCCACCGGTTGAAGAATTGCACCACTTGCACTAAGAAAAATCCCAGTTTGGAGGGATCTCCATCAAAAGTAGCTTCCAGTTTCACCCAACCCATCGGGAGGTCTTGCCTCGGAGCCGGTGCTGGGTAGAAGTCCGTCGGAAGCATCAATGGCACTTGAGGTATGGGGGGACCCGGTTGTGGTAGCGGTGCTGGCGGCGGCCTCACCGGTTGAGCCGGGGGTGGCGGTCTCGGCTGGGCTGGCGGTGGTGCTCTCGGCTGGGCCGGTGGCTGCAGTCGTGGTCGGACAGGCGGCTGCAATCTCGGTCGGGCTTGTGGTGGCAATACAGGAGGTGCTGGCAGTAGCGGTTGAGGTGGAGGTGGCCTGTGCGGCTGAGTAATGACCGGCCGCTGAGGGATGGGTTGGTGGGGTCGTAGTGGTGTAGGTCCCACCGGTTGGTTCGGAGGTGGTAACACGGGTTGATCAAGTGGCAAACGTATTGGTTGCTGCAACGGGGTTAACTGCGGTCGAAGGGGAAGGGGCCGCAGCGGCGAAGGTCTGATGGGTGGTGGGTCGCGCGGGCTTGCCCCTCCCGACGCCGTGATCCTGGGAAGCAGAGGCTGATCTTGAGGTGCCGGTAGGCCGTCCCTCGGGGTTAGTTGAATGGGGACCGCTTCTCGTGGTTGTTGTGGCAATTCCTCCCCAGGAGGAGCCGGAGGCTCTTCCGTCTGAGTCGGCCGTACCGTCGTTGTAGAAGCAGGAGGGGGTATCACCGTCGTCTCGGTTGGACGGGTTGGTCCTTCTTCCCCCTCTCCAGGCCGCTCAGCTGGAGTCTCCTCGGCAGGTGTATCCCCGTCTGATTTAGGGGTTTCCGTTGGAGTCTCTCCGGGTGCCTCAGCTGGAGTATCCCCGCTAGGCGGAATTTCGTCTAATCTAGGGGGTTCCTCGGGCGTTTCCCCCGGTTCTCCAACGTCCTCCACTGGATAGGACATAACGCTTTGGAGGGTGGCTATTTGTACAGCCATTTCTTCAGGTGAAAGCCTCTCTCCTGCCCCCATCGCTGAGATTAGGTGGATGGCATGAGCCAAACTTTCCTCCATGTCAATCAGTCTAGCTTCCAACTGTTGCATTCGGCTTGGACCCGGTTGCCCCGTAGCGGAATCTCCCTCGGTTGTACTCACCGGGGAAAACGGCTCCCAAGGCGGAGGATCTCCTTGATCGACTCTCGATCTCGCTGCTAAAATTCCTTTGGCTAGACCCGTCACTGCCGAGATCCCGGAATCTACAGCATGGGTGCGACTTTGCATCTGCACCCAACTTTGTTCAGGAACTTCCGTTGGTTCTTTCCATGGAGCAAGTTCCGAATAATCCCAACTCAGGGCGCCGCGGTGGGATGTATTCCCGTCCGTACGTTCGGTCGTCCTGTTCCAAAACAGCCACGGTTGGCTGCTATCCAGCTCAGGGACAGTTTCTAGGCTTCGGCGCCCGTCCATCGAAACTCTAGGATGTAGTCCTCCGGCCCGGCGCTCTCGCGTTTCTCGGGGTCTGGCTCCCCACTCCGACGGGGTGGGTAACGAGATCAAGGGGAGAGCGGTAGCCTTCGGCCTGGTCCCCTCACCGCCGAGGTCGATGAGAGGCGGTGTGGAGGTCGAAGCTCCGGCCCCGACCGACACCGGTTCTTGAGGTTCTTGGGGTTGCGCTGTTTGACTGTCGGGGGACGCATACGGATCAAACAAGGGATCCTTGTCCGGGACTCCCTTGGATTCCGCTGGGCCCGACTCAGGCATGATTGGTAACAAAATGTCAGCTTGTGGCTAGATAAGGCTCTTCCTACAGGTTCCCTTTCAAAAGCAAACAGGAGTCCATTGATTGAATAAGGAAACTTTACTGCAGAAAAGGTCCATTATAGTCCACAGTCCTGAATAGGAGACTCAGGATGGTACACAGTCATTGTTACCAATGAAGGGCAAAGCATGAGGTACAAAGTAACAATACCCATCTGGATTTGCCTCCCCCCACAGTTCTCAAAACAACATCTCTCAGTCCTGGGAAGCTGCTCTCCTTCAAGGCCAATGCTTGGTGGAACGGTGTTAGACAAAACAGTCGCCTCCGGTGGGAATGCTGCCTGGGAACTGGTGCACCTGGGAAGAAAGCACTTAAACACTAGAAGCATTAGAAAATGGAGTCAGTACAGTTTAGATATACACTGGACCTGACAAACAGAAGGGACTAGAGACTTACTTTTGTCATTATGAAAATGACATTTTTTTTTAAAAAAAAGGCAAAGACACTGGGGGCCCAGGAGAGGTGGGGTGGCCACTTCCGGTGCTAGAAAAAGCAACACTCTTTGAAAAGCACATATCTGCTCCATCCCAACAGCGCTTGGTTTGCCCCCACTGGGGCCGGCCTCCGCCTCCTGGCTCTGGATCAGCCCAGGCAGGGCTCTCTGGTTGGGGTCAGGGGGAGGGTGCTTAGGTATGAGTGGCAGAGACCCATGCAAAGGTTTCCCAGGTGTTCATTTTTGATCTTTTAAAAAAATTCAGCCCTTATATCAATATAATGTTATACGCACGTGCAAAAAGTAAAAAAGGAAGGGTGCTGTGACATCACCAATGATGACAGCACCCTCACTTGAAAATCCTGGTTATTTAATGCACATGCAAAACAAAATAAGCTGACTCCACAACTGTAAAAATACAGACCCTTTTGGGAGGAAGTTATTGTTCATATTAATTTTGTATTAGAATATCGATTGATCTTTGAAGATGTTTACATATTTTTAAATTACTTACCTGTATCATGGAATGCGTATGACACAAAACTGTGCAATTGCCTCTCCAGAGAGATTTGTGTGCCCCCCTCTATCATTATCATCTACAAGTAAGTGAAGATTTTTTTTTTGTTTATTTCATTCGCCTTTCCCTTATTGACCCTCCTGCTTCAGGGAGAGCCCCAATATATGGCCGGGGGAGGGTGGGGAGAAACCAGCTGCTTAGTCACCAAGGTTCCTTAAATTATGATGCTAGCAATTAGATTCTTGTCTAAATCTCAGTAGGGCACATGCGTAAAGAGCTTCACTGTTAGCACAAAGAATGTGTGAGTCTTTTCCTCCAACATATTATGATCTTGTACAAGACAACATTGCTTTCCAAGAGAGAAAATTAAGAGATGCTGATTGTGTGGTTATGGCATAATGCCAGTATTGCAGAAGCTCGGGAGATGTACCATGACACGCAGGAGTGGGGTGTACTGTCTCTCTCAATACCCAAAGCTGCTTCCCAGTGGCCTGGAGGCAAGGGCTGTGCCAGAAGCTATGTGTTGGGGCAAGCACACAGACCTCCTTGTCCTTAGAAGGTACAGATATGGCCTCTAGTGTTGACTGCACTTTCCACATCTGCAGAAAGACTGGTGTGTCCATCAGTGTAAGAATGCACAAGCTAGATAATGTTGCTGTGACTAAACTATTCCTTTTTAGGGCAAATATGTAGAAGTTAAGATTTTACATCTTTCATGCATGGAATACAAAGTGCTTTATTTCTAGCCTTTCTGGGAGGTTGGAAGGAGAGGTATAATCAATGCATTCACCCCATTTTACCCTATTCATCCTACAGAGAGAGTCAGTATACCCAGAATTATCCAACTAATTCTGTTTTCTCATGCTGCAATTGTTGATAGAGTCATCTTTCCTATAAATTCATTGTTTAAATTATTTTGGCATTGTTCCTTCAGATTCCTGTCTAGCTATGCAATGGAAATTTTGACCTCACACTCTGGTTTCTTTAACATCACAGACACCAAGATTATGAGTTTGGCTGCGGGGGGGGGGAGGAGCGGGGGGAGAACTTTGCCAGTTGACAAAGATATGAAATGGAGAAATGTGAAGCTTAAAACGGAACATAGCTGATCTAAATAAACCAAAAAGTAAATATTTAGCTCCAGTGACATTAGGTTACATTCATACTAACAAGTAGTTTGTTACAACTAGGAATGTGCCTGTTTTCCAAGACTTTATCATTTGGCCATAAAATGTTATTCCTAAATTAAACTTGGCATATAAAATTATAGCCTGCAAGCGATTTCATCATATGAACAAATTATAGTCTCTAAACCTGGAATAACTCATGAACAGAAAGAAAAATTAGTTGTATCCAACCATGCATTTTTGCTCATATTTGAACTAACAACAACTGCAATAGCACACACTCAGTATACAACCGACACTTGGGATGGAGACTGTGACTATTTTCATCAGCTGCAACAGCAACAGTTACCAACCTTTCCTTATTAGGGCTTTTCCCCTTCTAGCAATCAACAAAAGGCAAAGGAGACACCACCCTTTTGGTGAGAATGTACATGGTTCCTTCTGCTCCCAAATGCTTTTAAAAGTCTTTTGAGTATGTAATTTACCTAGCATTTTAGTATGCCAAATCCTTTAAATGATAAACTTATACATTTTCACAAGGAGGGCTAATATCAGGGGTTATCGTCCTTGGTCAGCCACCAAAGGTCCAGTGTCCCAGAGGACCAGCTATTGACCCCAGTCATCTCACTGCTAAAGAGTATGGATAGCAGTCACCACCACCGCCACCCCTTAGTCTCTCTCTGAGCAGTGATAAGAACAGAGCCCTGCTATAATGAACAGGTTTCTTGTAGCGTGCCCGCCTTTGACATGACACTCTTCCCACATCCAACACAGAAAGGAACAGCACAGGCAGCACCAGCTCCTTTTTGCATGCTCACCAATCATCTCCCTATGGGCAGGCCCAATCATCACTACTGGTCAGATGTCTGGTGAGGGAGTCTGCAGCAGCAGCTGAGGGTGCTCCTTGTTGCCATCACCGTTTTGCATATCTGTCCCCTGATGGCAGCCTGAAAACTGGCAACAACATCAAGGAAAAGCAACTCACACCTCTCCCTCTGTGCATGGACAGAAAGAGGAAGTTCTGCCACAGACCGCTGTGAAGAGGGCACCACAGTCAAGTAACTTTCCTTAAAGAAAGCGGAAGTTAGACATTGGCCAGGTCATCCTTGATCAAAATTATTTTCATTAGGAGTGGGTACATCTCCACTGTCTTCAGTACCAATATCCCATCCAAGTATGGCATTCATGAGTCTTCGCTTCTCAGCCTGCCTGGCCTTTGGCGGCAAGGCTGGGCTGGGATCCAGACTTTACACAGCAGGACTTTGCAAGCAACCTGTCCATGTCCAGATTGATCCAAGCTTCTGCAACAAGTCATTGCTTCTGATGCCTCTGCCAAAGATACAGCTGTAATTGTTGCATCTAAATTGGACCAGATCTATCTGGCACCTTTTACCAGCAAAGAGTTGTGCAAAATCATCGCAGTATGCTGCAATAACTTCCTGTTCTTTAGGAAAAAAGAATCTGAGAGCCACAACAGAATAGTTCCGGAGGACATGATCTACTGAATACAGCACTGGCAGAGACGAGTTTTCTTTGATGCTATTATTGTTTCTGCATAGGCCTTTAATAGCCTATGATACAAACTTCTTGCAACTTGCACCCAAGTAATTCCCAACCTCTGAGCTCTTCGGTAAGCCATGGAGCTTGGTCTCTCCAAGATTACAACAAAGGTAAAAGACAGTGCTGTTCATCGCTCCAGCCAACCAAGGGTTCCAAGGATTAACCAGAGCATCCACAGTATTGCCTCTTACATCTCCAACTTAATCCCTCGAAACATTGCAATAACCTATGGAATTTGTAAATCCCCCTGCTCGCATAGGAAGAACCATATCATCTGTGTCTTGACCAGATAAGTCTTAATTTCTATGCTTTTAACTACCACAATTGCATCAAGTTGTGTGCCCTTTCATATATATAGGTAGGTCCGTGGTTGTCATGAAGGCTGTGATGTTCCAAGCCACTAAAGCTGGTGGCTATTGCTGCTCCATAGCTCACTACTGGATGCCCTGCCACCCTTCTGAAACAGCAAAGAGAGTGAAGAGGGTCTGGAACTGCCTACCTCTGCCTGATCTATGAAGAGGCAACCTTTAATTTCATCTGATCACAGCTGATGAATAGGAAGAACAGGAATGATGGAAGAAGCAACAGATATCAGTACTGCAAATTATCCACAGTTAACCTCAGTTGACAGCTAAAGGTTGTGCACATGTGTTAAGCACAGCATTGTTTGGGGAGAAAAGAGTTTAAAGAGCGGGTAGCCTGACAGCTGAGGCTACTGACAGTGATTAAAAAGCACGCTTCCTACAAGGTCAGGTGGCCTTTATATTAAACATACATTGCTATAAACAAATTAGTAATATGGTTCAAAATACCATAATTGGATAGGTGTGTTTCTGTTATCAACAGATGGATGATGTAAAATTTAAAACAGACTAGCACCAGAGTTGTCAAAATATGAGAGGCTGACAAAATCCCAGACTTTAGGGCTCACCATCTCAGAGGCTGAACTCAAACATCACATACAATTAAGGGGAAATGGTCATGAAGTTGGTTTGTTGCCAGGCTTGTGTCTGCACTTCTCTCTGCTCCCTCAAGGAGAGAATTGCAGTTAAACAATGACTTCACCGACCCGTGATGTACAAATACATGCATGGAGGTTAACAAGGTTAGTTCTCCCATTCCAGAATCCTAAAGTAGGGTTTGATCCAGGCTTAAATTTCCAGTTAGAGGGAGGAAAGCAACTGGAGCTAGGGCTGCACTGCAATTTTCAGCACCAAAGGGAATGAGGCACATGTGCAAGCCCAGCAGCAAGCTAGGTTTGTGCCTATTTTTACTTAACTACAGTTAAATGCGTCTGAATGTAGCTACTATATTTTTTTTTATTATTCCTGAGTTTAAGATGCTTACTATCTCCCCCCATCCTAACCCCCCAATGACTAGAATCATAATGTTCAGAGAGCTAGGACTGTACAAGTAAAGCTGATTACAAAGATGAAACACTCCTGTCAACTATGGTTGTTGTGGGTTTTCCGGGCTGTATTGCCGTGGTCTTGGCATTGTAGTTCCTGACGTTTCGCCAGCAGCTGTGGCTGGCATCTTCAGAGGTGTAGCACCAAAAGACAGAGATCTCTCAGTGTCACAGTGACACAGCACCTTAAGCAAAAAGGAGCTTAACTGAATGAATATATATATATATATAATTTCAATGAAAAATCCATGCCAGAGAGTCTGTGGGGAACTGAGACTAAGAGATGGTGTCTCCCACTGGCAAGCCAAAGGGACTGTTGGACTTGTGCACTCCATACTTGAGCCAAACCATAGTTTGTCCTTATGTCATAAACTACAGCTTGCTGTCTTCCATACAAACCAGGATTCCAAACTAGGATTAAACCAAAGTATTTATGTGCTGGTTTGCAGGAAAGAGCACAAACCACATTTTGCAGTTGGAACATAAGGACAGCAGTGAAGGAGTGTGACAGCCTGATGTTCCCGCACAATCATTCATGCTGCTGCTAAGGGAGAAGCTGTGCTCCTGCTGAAGACTTCTTGATCCACTGAAGGAAGATTTCTCCCTTAGTGTAAGGCAGCCATTGGACCCAATCCACTGCATAAACATAGCACACTGCCATATACCATCCAGCTTAGCCTGCTCTGACAATGGCTCCCAGGGACTCAGGCAAAGGACTTCCTTTCCTAGCACCTGCTACCCGAGAGTCTTCAGCTGGGGTTGTCGGAGACTGAGCCTAGGTCTTTTTGCATGCACAGTGTATATTCTGACACTGAGTCATAGGCCCTCACATAAACACATTTGCTTATGTGTTTTATTCATGTTTAATGTTATGTTTGAATTTTTAAAAAATATTCCTCAGTTTAAGATGCTTACAATAACAGCATGTTCTGTTCAGACAGGTCAAAAATCTTAGGTATATGTTACTGGGTTATTCTTCTTCTGAATGACAGTTCTATTGTGGCTTTGACTCTTAAAAGAATTCCAAATAATGATATTCATGATGTCAAAGAGGGATAGTGTAGCTGAAAAACTACATTTTAAAATGCTGGTATTTTAAGAATTCCACGAAAGAAAAATATAAATTTTAACATGGAGCCGGATCCTCAGGGAACAGCTACTTCCCTGTCTTCACTCTCATGCTGCAGCCCACTGCAAACACCCCTTGAAATTCTGCTCCTGGGGCGAAGGGACATTTAGGAACACTGGAGGGGCAAAGTGGAAGCATGCATAAGGAGGAGGAACCAGCAAACTTTATGCCCCTTCCGCAGTGAAATGCTGTTATGCTGCCAGCATCACAGCCTATCCTACCACACAAAGTTTGTTGTAAGGAAAAAATGGAAGAGAGGAGAATGAGCACCCATTGGGGAGAAAGGTGGGGTATAAATGAAGTTTTAAAAATTAAAAATTAAAGTGCACATTTGGATCCAAACCTTGGGAATCTTTTGGCTCCTCAAAGACATACATACCTGTAATTAACAGATTAAATCAGAGCATACACAATAAGTCTGAGGATACCAGAAGTAACTGAGGATATACTTCAATGGGTCTGATAAAGTGAGTTCTAGCCCTGACTTCTCAAAAGGTCTCCACCTCTCAGAAGCTAAACAGTGTCAGCCCTGGTCAGTATTTGGATGGGAGACCACCAAAATGACCAGGGTTGCTACACAGAGGCAGGCAAATGGCAAACCACCTCTGAAGGTCTTTTGCTTTGAAAACTTTAAGGGTTGCCATAAGTCACCTGCAACTTGATAGCTCATGTACATGCGTGCACACACACTCCACAAAAGCTTCTGCCCAGAAGACTCTGTTAGCCTTTAAAGAGCAACAGGACACCTTTTTTGGTCCCTGAGGAATTGACATGGCTAACACACTGGAATTTGTCAACATTTTTAAAAATACTGTGGCACTGAGGGTGAAAAACAAATGCAGAACCAAGATTTTCCACTTCTAATTTTCGCAGATCAAATGTGTTATTCCAATGCTTTCCACAAAGCAAACAAAAAGAGCAAATGTTAATTGTCTGCCTATCTTGTGAGCTTCTCAGAGGCAGCTGGCTAGCCACTGTTGCTATAGAATGCAGCATTAGATAGCCTTGTTCTGATCCAGCTAAGCAATTCCATTTACTATCACACTTTTTACAGATGAATCATATTATGTAATCCAGATTTCTTTGAAACCACAGCCAGACATCAAGTAAGGAAGAATGCTTCAAGAAACAGATTGACGTTATGCTTCCCGTCACTTTTAACTGTGGTAATATTAATCATGAATGGAGAACCCCTCCCCTCCCCAGTATATTTTTTCCATTGAGTTATTTCACATTAAATGCTGGAAAACCAGAACACTCAAAACTTTATAGGCATGTGTGTGCATTCTCTTGTTCAGAGATGCCATTGCAGGTACTCTAATTTAGAACTGGAGAGAATATAGACCTATTTTTCCATTGTGAATTTGTACCCGTTCTGCATACAGTATTATACAGTCCCCCCATTACATCTTTCCTAAAGAGAATGATTATACTGAAGGGGGTATAACATTTAACATGGCAAGAATTTACTAGGAAATGTGATTCTTCCCCAGCGGGCATACATGTAACTGTTATATTTGTACTGCATGCTTCTTTAAAGGAGTTAAGAGTAGCACTTTAGCAACACACAAAACCCCACTGTGAAGTAGGTTAGGAGATAAACTGATGCCATGATAAATGGATAGCTCTCCTAATACATTTCTCTTACAAGGGGTGTTTTCTTTACAGCTGAAAGCAGCTGTGATTAGACCTCTTCTTAAGAAGTCATCATTGGATAAGTGGGAAATGGGCAATTATTAGCCACTCTCCAATCTCCTATTTGGAGGGCAAGGTGACAAAACAGGTTGAGGCACAGCAACTGTAGGCATTTCTGGATGAAACATTTGCCCTTGACCAATTTCAGTCTGGCTTTAGGCCAGGATTTGGGTTTCAATCAAGAATGGTGGATGATCTCCAACTACAGCTGGGTAAGGGCAGTCCATCACTGATGATACTGTTAGATCTATTAGCAATGTTTGAAGAGATCAACAGCCAACATTTGGGATAAAAGGGGCAGGCTTGGCTTAACTTTTATTGCTGGCAGAAAACAAAAAGTTTCCATGGGAGAGACATAATCAGCTAGTTGGTCTGATATTCTGGGGATGTATGCAGATGACACCCACTTTATCTATCACTATTCAAGCCTCCAGAAGCAGCTGTGAATGTCCTGGGAAACCTGGAGCTCTGGTAAAGTGGCTAGAGGTTAACAGACTGAAGCTTAGTGCAGAACTAGATGGAAGTGGTGCTGACAGGGAAGGCAGTGTTTGGCTGGTGTTGATTTATCAGACCTAAGTGAGGATAAGCTGACTTTGGTAGAACAAGTTAAGTTTGTTGATGAATACAATTTGGCACTGTTAGTAAGAGTGCCTGCTGTTACACCTTGCTCATAAGCTGAGCCCTTATTTAGACTTTGCAGACTGATCCATGCTGATCCATGCTACCATAGCCTCCAGGCTGAACTACTGTAATAGGCTGTATGTGGGGCTGCCTTGGAAGCTTTAGAGGCTTCAATTAGTACAAAATGCAGCAGCAGAATTCCTAGCAAGGTTCAGCTGCTTAGATCATATCACTGACTGCACTGGGTATTTGCTTCTGGACCCAATTTAAAGTACTGGTCATTACCTTTAAAGCTCTTAATGGTCTCGGGTCATCATATTTATCGAACCATATTTCCCAGTGTACTCTAAAAGAGCCAGTTACTCTAAAAGTGTTGGTAGAACACCTGCTTTGCATGCAGGCTGAATCCCTGAAATCTCCAGTTAAGAAAACTATCCAGAAGACCATGTGAAAGACCTCTGCCTGTGACCCTGGAGAACCATTGCCAGTTGGAGTATACTGTACTGACTTAACAGAACAATGGCCTGATGCAGTACGGGCCAGCTTAACGTGTGTTCCTTGCACTGCAGTATAGGTTATTTTTATCCACATTGGGAAATCCTATATTCTCAAGTTCTACTCACTTCCCAAACATATACTCATGTCCCTCCTAAACTCATTGGAGGGGCTATAATGAGAGAAATTCCTACATATCAAGAATGACATTTGTTAACATATGTTCTCCCAATTATGCTTTGAAGCTGGTTGTATCTAAAATTCACTCCTTTTTAATTAGGATAGACATATTCAGAAATACAAATCTTGATTGTTCTAAAAGTTAGGGGAAAGGCAGAGGGACTGCACAAGGCCATACTATCCTCTTCCTCAAAGAAGCCACAGTTTCTGTGACAATTCTTTATCCTCCATGTTCAGAAGTGTTCTTGTAGAACCTAATAGCATGTGAGAAAGTATTACCTAAAGACTTTAGAGTGAGCTCAGCAGTATCATATCAGAGCATTCTAACAAGCACTTCGTAATATGAAAGTAGCAACATCTTGAACTACTCATTTTGGTTTAGTGTTTTTGAAATACAGCAAATCCCTCTGAAGGTATGAACAATGAACATGTCTTCTGAAGCTCATGGATTATGGAGCAGATGTGAAGCGCTTGATCTTTATTACCATCAACTATATTTAGAATATTAAAAGGGAGACTGGGCAGACAATGAGATTACTTTTTACATTTTGTTTTTTTTTAATCCAAAATAGGTATAGTCTATGTATGAACACAGTGCATGCCAATCTATTTATCACAAACAGCTGTGGATATGAGTTAATGGAGCAAATTATCATGATGCCCAACACTGAGAGGATTAGGGCAAATTAGATGACAGTGCACTAATCCCTTAGGGGTATGAGCCTTCCGATGCATATATGGAGTTCTTCTATACTCAAGAGCTTCTCAATTCATTTCAGCTGAGAAAGAAGTGGTCCATGAGTGTGCAGATCTTTTCCCTCCAGAAATAAACAGAAAAGGTGCCTGAACAAGAGTTTGTGTACATATTAGAATACAAACAAACTGCTAGACTGAAGCAAGTGCCTTCTGAAAATTCTTGCTCATTACTTTTCTTTAGATTTCTACTTTAGTTATCTAGTTCTTTAATTCATTCTCTCTGCTCTTGCATTCCCGAGAGAGTATCTACTCCTTCAAGAAGCCTGCAGAGTGCAAGAAGCAATTCTAAAGGTCATTACAAGGAACTGTAGTAAGTCTGACATATAACCAGGTAGTCAGTAACACGGGCCCAAATTCTGAAGCAAGATGTGCGGCTCCACAGCAGATCTTCAGTGAGGTTCTGTGTACTTATTCGACCTGTGCCATTAGTATTTTTTAAAAATACCAGGATAAAATAAGGGTACTAATTTGTTTTTTAAGGTTCCCCACATGCGCACTCAAGAACATAACCATGATGTAAACACTTGGCAAAATGTAGCAAGAGATGGATTTTCCCCTATTATCTCTCAAAGCTGTCATTTTTCAATAACTTGGATCGGGGGGGGGGGGGAGAGACGTTGTTGTTGTTGTCATTGCTGTTATTCAGTGACAAAACCAGTCTAGCACAACAGTTTATCAAATCTGCTATAGGCATGCAACAAACAGCTTTGATGAGAGGAAAGAAATAAGAAATGCTGTAAATTCATGAAACCAAAAGCCAAGATGAACTAAACTGGGGCATTCCAAGTTAAAAATAACCACCTTAAAAAAGTGAGACAAGAGCTGTAATTTTTGCAATACAGGATGACATCATGGTTTACAAGGGGCCAGCTCAATAAATCAAGCCTTAACTAATTAGAGATTCTACTGCCAATCCACATTATTTCGACAAATAATTGGAACAGGACAGTTCATAACGCAAGCCAGATATGTTTACTAAAACATGTTCTTTTCAAAATCTTTTAGCTTCACTGCTGCTTACAGAGAATTCACGTACAGAAAATTACAGACTCCAAGTTCTTGTTTGAGTCTGACTTCACTGTCAAGGAATTCTTCAATTAACTTTGTCACTTTAAGCTTTCTGTCTCCGGTGAGAAAACAAGCTGTTAGTTCTTTCCAGGGCCAGTGGTTGCCATCGATGCTTGCCTTTCAGATATACTAACTTTGCAATAGCCACAAACTAGTTTGCTATTTGCTACAAATTAGTGAGCTGTCATTACAATTTTGACAAGTTTTCCTTAGGAATGCAGGAACAACATAAAAAGTTATCGTTTTATATTGAACATTCTGAACAATAAACTTATGGTGTACACTTCCTACAAAATGGGTTATGCATTTTCTGGCCATCTGTGTACCAGGCCATTCTATTACCATGGCCCTTTTCACACTGTTTACCTTAACTCGCAACGATGCAGAACATCGTGCTAAAAACGTGGAAGATTGCATTTTCTTGCCGAGATTTGCGTGACATCGCACAAATCTCGCGCAAGAAAACGCGATCTTCCACGTCTTTTGCGCAATGTTCCGCATCGTTGCGATTGAAGGTAAGCAGTGTGAAAAGGGCCCATGTTCTATAAGCCAGACAGAAATGACATATCAAAGGTAGCTTTAAATCCATAGAATGGTCTTACAAATAAATTGGCTGGTACCTTCCTACTAATTTTTACAAAACACAGAATCATAAGTCAAGCATATAAAAATTATCTTAAGAGATCTGTTTCCTTATTGAACAGATAGAGCTTAAAATAAAAATTCAACTAAACTGTCAAAGAACTATAATTGATTTTTTAACGCCAAAGGTGACACAAAATATGTAATGCATTGCCCTTCATAATACAACTTCTGCTAGCATGAGCTTACACTCTGTGAACATTCATGTAGTGACTCGACAACAGGGCAATCCTAAATGAAATCACATCTTTCTAAATCCACTGAAGTCAACTGGCTTAGGGGTGCAACTCAGTTTAAGATTACAGAGTGAGCCCTTTGGAGTTAACCTGCCATCTTAACGTGGACTATATTTCCCAGGCAAGAAAAAGGGTTGTACTACTTCCAAACATCAAACATGGGAATCAGCCCAGGATCAATCTTTATTTAGTTGGTGGAAGCAAATTTGTTTGCTTGAAGTGGCAGTCAATGTTTTCAAGAGTTTAACAGATTAAGAATGATTCTCCCAAGCCACCACTGTACTTGCAGAATTCAGTATTTTGGCAGTTCACTAGTCAGGGAGCCAACCAAATACTAATAATTCATGCAACAACAGAGGAGGCACAAATGTATTTAAGCAGGGACAAGTAACAACAGAAAATCTCACCATAACCGAAATAAATGGCTACCCTACAGAGAAAAATGCTCCAGCATTACATCATTCTTTTAGGATCTTTTGCTTGTACTTTCCCATTACCTTAATCTAACCACTGGCCATCTGCTGGATGTGTGGGGTAGGGTATAAGAAGGAAGAGTCAAGGGACATCAGAGATATCAGTAAGACTGTATGCTGCTGTGGGTGAATTCAGTAGCTAGGACAGAAAAGGAATTGTAACCTGCCAGCTCACTGACAATTACCTGTATTCCAGGACCAGACAGAAAGCAAAAAATTAGGAACTTTATTGCGTTCCAAGGGGCCACCATTTATAGCTGGTGGCCCCTTGCAAGGCCTATTCAGAGATCATCCAAGATGCCTTCTTAGATTTTCTGGGATTCTTGGGAAGAGATACAAGTCTTAGATCCATTGGATACAGAACCACTGGTGCCTACATAGACAGGTTTTGAAACAGATTTGTGAATAAAAACATACATCTTATTTTGTTAGCACCCAATATTTGGGATTTGAACAGTAGAGTTCACATATGACCCACAAGTGCCTAGGGATTTTCCATTATGCACCCAGTGCTTCCCACAGTTAAATAATTTCTGTAAACACTGCTGAAAGCAAAAAAGGATGACCTCTCCCTAAGTCATTGCAAAAGTCTTCTTCTTTTTAAAACAGTCAGTCTTTTGAAGATTTGTAATTAAAGAATGAAATATATTTCTTCTCTTGTATAAACTTGTTCAGATTACTTCCTATTGATCTTTTGAGTCATAATTTTGGCACTAAATTCTGTTACAAAAAATAAGCAACAGAGAACAAGTGATGTAATCTATTTATAATCTACACTTATTCTTTCACATAAGGAAGAGAAACATGTTTGTACAAAAGTGTAAGATAATGAGAGAAATCAAAACCAAGTGATTTTTTAAAAAAATATATAAAATGCTAATTTCTTTTTCTGAGATCAAAATATGTCTGCATGTAAAAATATGAATTAGTAAAAATATGTTGGTGGAAGAATAAACCAACAAAAATATTAGTTAATGCAACTATCAATGCCCTTATGCACGATCCAGGCCAGAATTATTAATCTGGATGGGGGCTATGCTTTGCATCCAGAAGGTCTCAGGTTCAATACTGCTGCAGCATAGTGGTTAAGTAATTGGGCTGTGAGTCAGCACTCTGCTGGTTTGAATCTCTTTACTGCCATGAGCTCACTAGGTGACTTTGGGTAAGCCACTCCTCTCAGCCACAGCTCCGCAGTTGTATTGTGGGGATAATAATAACACTGACCTTGTTCATCAGTGGAGTACTAATCTGGAATCGACTTGGAGCCTTTATATAATTGCGGTGAGGTGGCAATTCTGCAGGTGGTTAAGAGGAGAATTTGGGATATTGAGGCACAGACTATTAATGCTGGCAGCTCCGGAGTCTGCTCCCCTCATTCACTGTCCCTCTATTCCTCGCACACCACCATGGCGGCGTATATTGCTGATCTGATAAACCCTGTGTTTAGGAGGGCTTTTATGTTAGCGAGGTTAATCTCTTTCCCTCAGCAGTGGTCACAGGCAGATACGGGGGTATTCCATATAGGGATAGGCTGTGTGACTGTACTCTGAAGGAACCCGATTCAATCTCACATATTCTTTTTCGCTGCCCCAAATATTCTGTTATGCGCAGTTTATTGATTCGTCCTCTTTTTCCTGTGCAGAGGGATTTTTTGGATAAGGATCTAAAATTTTTCTTAGCTGACAAGAGTCCAGCAATAACTCTATCTGTTGCTGAATTCCTGGCTTATGTGTGGAAGTCAAGGGTAACATTTTATAAATGTGCTGTAATTTTATGACTGTGCTGTATCCTGAGATAATTTTGCTGTCTGGGGACACAATTGTGCTGCCCTATGAATTTATTCCACAACATTTCTCCTGTTTTGTCTGTATTATTTATGCCAATAAAAGTTGCTGTACTGTGTGTGAGTACTAATCTGTCTAAAAGAATGGTATATAAGCACACTCTTCTTGCTGTTACCTCCAGTTAAAATGGACCAGGCAGTAGGTGATGTGAATGACCTCAGACTCAGATCCTGAAGAGTCACTGTCAGTCAGAATAGACAATACAGATCTTTATAGAATGATAGTCTGATGTAGTATATGCAGTATATGGCATCTTCATGTGTTTAATAATAACAACAATAACAACAACATTTGATTTATATGCCCCCCCTTCAGAACAACTTAACGCCCACTCAGAGTGGTTTACAAAATATGTCATTATTATCCCCACAATAATCATACTGTGAGGTGGGTGGGGCTGAGAGAGCTCCTAGAAGCTGTGACTGACCCAAGGTCACTCAGTTGGCTTCAAGTGGAGGAGTAGGGAATCAAACCTGGTTCTCTAGATTAGAGTCCCACGCTCTTAACCACTACACCAAACTGGCTCTCTAGTAGAGATGGGCACGGACCGAAATATGAACCAAAATTCATGAAGAACCAGGCCGGTTTGTGGTTCGTGAACCAGCAGTTCATCAGATCCCATTTCTGACGAACCGCCATGAACTTTAGGCTGGTTCATTTTTCAGACAGATCACAGACAGCCTGGCGCCAATCAATCAGTTTCCTAGGCAACAGGGAAGGGACTTCCTGCAGACCTTCTGCTGACCCGGAAGTGACCTTCTGTTGACCCAGAAGTGACCTTCTGCTGACCAAGAAGTGGTGATTTGCTGTCCCAGAACTGACATTTTCATGAACCAAAACGAACTGATTCGTGAACTGGGGCAGGTTTGTGAAAGTTCATGGTTTGTGAAATGTGACGAACCACTAACTGCATGGTTCTTTTTTTTTCCTGGTTCGTGCCCATCTCTACTCTCCAGTTATCTGTACTATTATTTTATAAACATTTCTATTGAGCAAATTACTTCAGACATTTTAGCCACAATACACTACATTATTAAATATCCTTTTCAATTCACTGGACTGAGTTATATGATAACACACAACAGAACTATTACACAGGTGCTATTATTCCCATTTTATGAAGCTAGTAAACCTTGTCAAGAGAAATACATCAAGGCTGCATTATGATCAGTGTCACAGATTGCTGCTTTGTCTGCTAAACTGACTCCCCCACCTGACTATTTCTCCTCTCCAAGAGCCATTCCAACAGCCAGTCATAAACGCTAATAACTATAATTCCATGAATGTTTTGGTGCCAGTTAGATATATGGTTTCCCATTCTTGAGAGTTTCTAATTCCACCCCAGTATGGGAGAACAGGAGCACAAATTCATTAAATAATTCCTCACATATAGTGTTCTTATAGGTTGTATTTAATTCCTTCCATTTACCTGGGAAGGAATTAACAAATGAACTGGGTTTAATCTCATGAAGCTTCCTTATATTGAGTCAGACTGTTGATCTATAAAACTTAGTATTGTCTCCTCTAACTGGCTACAGCTTTTCAGGATCTCAGATGGAAGTCTTTCATATCACCTGCTACTTAACATTTTTTGCTGGAGATTCCAGGATTAAACCTAGTATATCCTCCATAGAAAGCTTATGCTCTACCACGGAGCCATGCCCCCCCACACACACCTTCACAAATACGGTAGCTACCTATCCATCCAATTTTAAAATTTGTTTTCTGTTGATTGGACATACCAAGGAGATTTCCACAATATTTTATCCCAATCCGTTCATTACTTTCTATCTATGTTGAGGAGAGGAATTCTATAAGAACCTTCAGAATCTAAAGCCCACAGAAGAGAGCTGGTGAGGTGGGATGAGAGAATAATCCTTCACTGTTACAAAGTTTGGGACCTCTCTTGTTCTCTCAGGTCACTGTGAATTTAAAATGAAAAGGATAATGCATACCGCCCAGTGCTCCTTGAAGGAAGGGCAGATAAAACTATGATAAATAACAAACATTATAACAAACATGTAAAAACAGTGAACTGTCTTTACATCTTCATGTTCTTCCTAAGCATGAAGAAAGGGACAGGGGGGAAGGAGCAGAGGCAGAAGGAAAAGATGATTGTGGTAGAAAAAAGGCTGGAGAACTGATTGTTGAAGAAATGGAAAGAAGCACTGTCCAGTTTACTGTTATCCCCAGAGGGTAACAAATAGACAGGCACAAGCACACATATTATGATCATATCATAATATCCACTTTCCTTTTTGAATTGTCTAATAACTCCATGTTGCTCAGGAGTCAGTTTTACCATTCTGCACTTACAGACTATTTAACAACAACTGGTAATTCCAAGGTGTATAGCAGCAAAAAAAAAAAGAAACATGGGAATCCAGCGGCAACTGAAAGACTAACAAAATTTATTCCACTGGAATTTATGCTGAAATAAATTTTGTTAGACTTCAAGGTGCCACAGCTTTTACAACTTCTAGTATTTGGTCATTAATTTCCCACAATAATTACTTCAAGAATATTTTCTTACCAGCTGAAGGGTTGCAACATGTGAGGGAATGTGAAACATTTCTACATTTGGTGTGACTGTGCATGTGTGAAATAAAGAGAAAATCCCAGCAAGACAGAGCTATATCCCCTAGCTTATAAATCATGAAACGCTACTTGATTTGTTACATTTGTTCAACACCTTCTGTCCTCTGGAAGAGGACAAAGACCAGAGGAATAATGAAGAAAACAAGATCTAATGTGTTTTAGGTTCATACACCGTTAGACACTACCCGAGAAACACAGAGTTCTGATAAAGTACAGACAACAATCTGCTTTTCAGTAACTCTTGATGAAGAACTATAGGATTTAAGATATCTCCTAGCATTATCTCATAGTTGATATTCTGTCTGATGAATTAAAACTATATACCACAGAAATAACTCAAAGGTTCTTAGTGTACTATAGACTAGGCAAAGTAGAAAGAAATAGGCTACTGCTTGAAGCCGAATTTTCCTAAGTGTAAACTGAAATAAAACAATTTTGACTTTTAAAATGTTTTAGCATTATTATGGCAACATCTAGGCTAAGCCAATGTTATGTCTTACTCTGTCATTAGGGGGGAAAAGGGAAGTATAGAATTATATTGTATTTTCACAACGCTTAATGTGTTAACACAAAATTGTACTACCAGTTGTAGAACTGCCTATTTATCCATGAATTTGGTATGGCAATTTTATTTTTTTAGTAGCGGAGTCTTCCATAAGATGTTGGAATTTCAGGTGGATTCTTGTCTGTTTTGGAATGTTCTCTACAATACTTGTACAAGAAAATTTAAGCCATTCCTCCCCTAATAAAATGGAGCTTAGCTTGGCATTATACAGAAACAGCAAGGAATCCAAAAAAAGTCACAGGTAGGGAAATTCCTTCCCCTCTCCTTGACCTTAGCTTCCCCACTCTTACTCTGTCTTCCTATCTCTGGCATCCCCTTCTTTCCAACTATCCTTCCATTTTTTCTTTACCTGCTATTCCTGTTCAGTCTTCCTTTATTCCTTGCACTACCCGAGAAACACCTATCTGACCTTTTTGCCATCACCTATCTGCTCGCCTGCTGGCTTAACTGCTCTGTTCCCCAAATGTTCCAGTCTTCTCTCCTTCTGCACATTCTTTATCCCCATTCTTTGGCCCGCCTAGTTCCTTTCACTGCAATCCTTCTGTTTGTTCACTTTTTCAGTCCTGCCTGGCATGGCAAAGAAGGATGGTGAAGCAGGCTGCTACTGTGTGTGTGTGGATAATTTAGCTCTTCAGTCAATGCACCCCTCCTCCTTTAAAATTACATAAGGCAATCCAAGATATTATATGAGGTCAGACTTCCTTATACTCCCCAGTGTCTCAAGAGCACAAGTAAAAGAAATTCACTGAGTTAGGAATATGCTTTAATTGTCTTGCAGATCTATATCCTACAGTAGTAATTCCTTACTCGTATCAATTATCTAGAACATATTTTTAAGAGAGAAAAATGATCAAAATATGTTGTCCTTTTTTATAATATAGAACCATGTAATTGAAAAGGGCCATATGATTCAACCCCATGCATCAAAGCAGAACATCTATACTCCAAAAAGGATTCCATGTAAGATGGTGTTACAACCTTTTCTTGAACGCCTCCAAAATATATAACAAAAATCCAAGATATAAATAGCTAAAATTCATGGTTTAGAAATGATGCTGCTGACACAACATAAAATGACACTAACTTCTTGAAGATGCCACTTTATACTCCTAGCTCAGCTTCAAATGCTTTTGTCCTTGATGAATTTCAACATGGACATACTGATGTCTTCACTGCCCATGACTATACCAAATATAAGGTTTTAAAGGGACCGTATTCATATACAAAATGTAAAGAAGGTTTTAATAACTTTTCAATAAAAAAGAGGTCCATACATTACCAGAAGATACAGTTCATCACAAACAGTATTCTTACCTGGAAGAAAACAATAAATTCCATCAGTTCCATTCACCCCAAATAGTTCCAAAATAACATTTTAAAGATATCCTGGCAACCAATGAACATAAAAAGAAAACAAGGAAGCAACACTAGAACAGGAAATTGCCATTTCATTCAAATAGTAATTGACATTAACAGGGAAACCACAATGAATGCATACAAACAACTGCTAAAGGAAACTTTTCCTTAGGTGGTACAGTGAAAACGGCCTGAGGCACCCACCCAAGGGACCAACAAAATAAAGTTTAGTTGTTTAGAGGGGGACCTTGTAGTCGAAAAACTATATGGGATTTAAAAATGCAATGAGTTATGGTGGAGTTTATCCTTTTGGAAATACAACTTCTCAGCTGCAGTGAAAAGGGACTGACAATAAAACAGCCAGTATCAAAGGAAAGGGGTACCCATATTAGTCTGTCATAGCAAAATAAAACAAAAGTCCAGTGGTACCTTAAAGACATCTATCTTGATCATCTTCCCTAAGTGCAACAATATGGGTTGAGATTCAGTGACCACAGTGTTTTCTTTTTTTGAGGAAAGAAGACTATTTAGATGGGATATGATGGAGATGTATAAAATTATGAACCATATAAAGAGAAAAACAGATATCTGTATTAAAGAAGTGTGCTTATCCAACTCAACTGATGAGTTCAAAAACAAACTGAAGGAAAACATGGCTGTAAAACAGGTTTGGACTATTGCAAAGGGGATAAGTCTAAATTAGGCAGAAGCTCTGTTCAGACATAATGCCAAACCATGCTTTGGTGTTATGGGAGCAAGTCTTGGGATCACTGTCTTGTATACTGATTTCTTGTTTATAGCTGCTACATTTAAACCATGCGAACTATGATTTGCCACAAAAGGTATGTGTGGCTTTAGCTGTGAACTGAGCCTATGAGAGCTAAAACTGAATCTTCATATTCAATTGCAATATGCTTTATGTACTACACCAGATAATGTAAGCCAATATCTTGCTCTGTTTTTATAGGGTGGACATGGGGAAGGATGGATACAACCTGGCTGTTGGAGACAAAATATTAGACTAGACAAACCTTTGTTCTGGTTAAACAAGACAAATCTTACATTCATAATGTTCTGAATATTTCTACCTATTATGATCTAGCAAATCTTAAACAAAACAAACAAACAACATTACGGATTTTCTTCCACAAACTGTTCTGAATCTATATTAGCTTAGATGGTTTTGAAAGATGTTTGGAAAAACCCACTCCTGATTTAAAAAAAACTGTTTCTTGCAATTGCAAATAAATTATGAAAATGTTAATGAGACTATATTCAACTGCAGCAGAAATAATAAGTTACATCATTATACCTATCCAAATACTGCAATAACTTTGGATTACTGCATCTGGCAAGATGAAACAAGCATTGTTTGGTTTAGCAATTCCTACCTCTGTCTTCATTTCAGTCTTCCTGAAGCATATACTGTGTATTCTATAATCAGATTGTGTTGCTATAATCAACATTATGTAAGCAGCAAGTAACATCTAAGCTGTGGAATTGTCAAAAGAACCACCAAGACCTTCGTGAAAAGTTCACAGTATCTTGCAGCTACAGGTTGTTGTTGTCCCAAAGAAGCCAATCTACTCCTCTTATGTTTTGCCTGATCATGTTTAAGGTTATAATGGTATAATTCCATTGCCACAGTGACAAAACAAAATACAAGGGATACAGCACTATACTATCTCACTATTTGGTTTTTAAAAAACATAATTTTTGAGGTTTTCTGTAACAGACACTTCCTTATCAGTAATTACAGCTTTTTTCAAAGGGCTTTCCTCTCTATTGCCTAATTTATTATCACAATAGTTATCCGGAGATGGCAAGACTGAGAAAGAAACAAATTTGCCCAATGTTGCTTAGTGGCTGAAGAGGGATTGAAGGCTAGATTTAGCTATGTCCAAGCACAACACTTCACTGCTGTCTAGAAGTTGGCAGATTTTAAGGCTCTGACAGGTCAAGAAAATACTTTACTCTAAATCTTCAGGTGGTGGGAATTGAACCACTCATAGTTTCAAACAGGCCATTAATTGAATTGCTTACATTTTCCATCTCTGCTAGAAATTTAGATATGTTTTAATGGAACAGTAGTAATACACACACACACACACACAAACACATATACATGATTGCATTGCAATGCATGGTCTCAACCACATGGACAAGTCTTAACTCCTTTGGGAGTGTATTAAAATCAAAGAAAGAGAGAAATGTACATGTATTATACAGAACTTTGCTCCTCCCCCCCGCCTGCAACCATGCCTACCACTAAAGAGAAAAGCTGCTGTTAAATCAAAACAGCAGTGCAAACTACTTTCAGAAAACCATTTTACCACACGTAGGTCTCTCTATCACTTGTATGAGATCAGCAAAGCCCCCCCCCCCCCGCACCAAGCAAAACATAAGAAAACAGAAAATACTGAGCTGTCTCAGTAAGAGAAATTTTCACAGTTGTTTGAATCACTGATGCCTCTCCACTTTATATCATAGTTCACTTATCAATGCAAAACATGAGTAAAGTTTCAGAAATATAGGGCCTGAAACAAAGCAACTCCTAATCAGATCTGGCATGAAAAGGGGGAAAATGTACGGGGTGAGGTAAGTGTGATCATACCCTGCAGAAGAACAGCAGATGGCAGGGCTTCAGCACGTTACTTAGACACTAAACAGTAGAGAGCTAGAGATAATTCTCAGGTAAACTTTCCATGAGCCACGACGTCACCCTTCCCTAACCTCCCAGCATTAATCATGTCACTAGTAACCTGATGCAATCAAGAAAGAATGTCTGATTTACAGGGAGGCAGGGCAAGGCAAAGAGAACAAACATGCTGGCATGTCAAGAAAGGCAACGCCAACACAAAATTTAATTTCAGCTCTGTAGCTCTCCCAGAAGGTGTCAAACAGGGTTCTTCCCCCCCCTCTCCCCACAGGCATGTCACTTGTATAAAGATTTTCTGATAGAGGACCATTTCTTAAGGTATAATTCTTTCATCTCAAAAGTTTATCTGAATGTTAGGGGCTGTGACAAAAATTATAGCAAGAAGGATACATGTTTCTACTCACAAATTGTGCTTAGAGATGCCCAGTAGCTCCCAGAATCATGGTACACTTGTGTCTGAATGGGAAGTAGATAATTTATTACATGTTCTGTACAGTGTTACAACTTAGTAACATTATTGGAAGGGTCCCATGACAGAACAGGCAAGCCCTTGGAGCATACTGCTGAGCTTAGGCTGTAACTACATGTTATGAGAGTAGTGTAGCTGCTGCTGAAAGCATCAAACATGCACCTCATTCTCTTCTCCCCCACCCCTGTAATGTTCAGTAATCTAAAATGTGTGACATGATGTCACCAAGTTGAATTTTTTCACCTCTGCAAACACCATCCAATTACATGGAGCAGGGCAGGAAAGCCCAGGCAGTTGTGAAGTCACATAACACATTTTGTTTTCCAGACATTATGGAAGAGAGGAGAGGAGACAACACAAGGTTGGTGTCTTTGGCATCAGCCAATTGACTCGTAATTTCTAGATCTAGAGTTCCATAGTTCAACAAGCTATCTAGGTCTGGAAGTAGCAACCTTCAAGTCCTCTGCAGATTTGTTTTTCTTGCTGAGGTTAAATACTACTACCTCTGATTATCTCCAATATGACAGACAAGTATTGGGACCCAAACTCTGCATGAGGGTTTTCCAGCATCAAATGGCATCTTTTGTCATGTCTGAGCCCCATCCATGCCAATTTTGATTCTGTTCTGCTGAACACACTGTATCTAGCTATAGCTCCATGTCACTTTGCTAGTGTCATAACTATTCTTTCTCAGGCGTTCACAGGTGGTTATCTGTTGAACTGCAGCAGCTTCCAGTGTTTATGACTTTGTGCTCATTCCTAGACAGTGCTGTGTCTTGCCTCCTAGTAACTTATCATGATATCACAAATATGTGAAAAGTTCTCACACAAAGAAAGTGCCACGGTATTGTTTACAGTTGGGAGGGTGGAGAAAGGAGTAAACCAGAAGGGTAAAAGAGAAGTCTCTCACACATGATGTCAATCCTGTCAATTTCTACTCATGCTGGTTAGATGCATGCCTTGCTTCTAAGTAGCCCTATGGACCTGTATATGGAAATGATCTGATTTCTGAATAAATTCCATTTGACTAAGTACTTGTGTCTTACTGCAAATGGGCCAGAGATCTGTCTGCTGTATCCTGTCATCCATAGCCTGACATCTTTCCTCCAAAATTCCTGAAGAGCAGAATAGTTTCTAGAGCAGGATTTTTATTTTAGACACAAAGGGCAGCCGTCGGTGGTTGAAATACCATTTAGTGGTCTTCTGAATACTGATGGACTTGTTTCCTAAATTACTACTGAGTGGTCTTCTGAGTACTGAGTACTGCTGGTGGACTTGTTTCCTTACTCTTTCTTACTCCCCAAACCCAAGTCACAGCCTGATAGCCAAACTCTGATTGCAAAAGCAGGTACAAACCAATAGAAGAAATCCATTACCAAACACACAGGCACACGAAATCAGTGGCCTGTATCAAACTATACATTTTAAAGGCATAAGGGAAGTTATGTTTTCATAAAAGGCAGCAGCACTTTCCACCAATTGCCTCTTCCCATTACAGACACCCCACTTTACTTCCTACTTCCCCCAGCATTGAACCTAGGGCAAATAAGACATGAGGAAAAGCTTTTAATTTCTAAAAATACATTATTTTATGAAATTTATTAACAGATACAATACCAATTACAGGGGCAGTTTCCAAGATGTAATTAGCTTCCTTCTGGTGACAAATCCCTAGGAAGCTGATAATATGAACAGGGCCTCTCAGATGTTGAGAGAGACCAGGCCACCCCTTGTGTGGCCCAGTAACGGGACAGAGGTTAAAAGCTCTGTAATTAATGTCATTTCCCCCCAATCCTGTCACTGTAACTGTGACTGTGCAAGTCATTGAGACAGCGTGGTGTAAATGTTAGATCATCATACTAGGATCTGGGAGACCCAGGTTCAAACCCTCTGCCATCAAAGCTTGCTGGGTGACCTAGAGTCAGTCACATACTCTCAGTTTAACCTACCTCACAGGATTATTGTGAGGAAAAATGGAGGGAAAGAAAATTATGTAAGCCATCTTGGATCCCCATTGGGAGAAAGATGGGGCATAAATAAAGTAGATAAATAAATGTATAACCTCACTTGGATATAACATCAAAAATCTGTGAATGTGAAGCCTGGGTCAAATGTGCCCCCCCTCCCCTGACAGGCCCTGAATATGTGCAAAGTGAAGATAAACTGTGGGCAGGATCACTCTTCAAAGCCATTCTTTAGTCAAAAAGAATGTGACTCCAGCAGTTCTGAATCAGATTCTCTCAGATATGAAATGGAACTAGCAAATAGTCAGGGGCAGACTGGATCATAAAAAGATATGGCAGGTGACAGGCCATTCTTGGATTCATTCAGTAATGTTTATGACAATGGGCACAGACTTGCCCATTGCCTCCAACAGTGCCATTACTGATTGGGTTCAAGCAGAGTAGCCCCCATGGCACTACTTTTGATGCTGTAATTTGGCTTGGTTTGGCTTGCTTTAGCTCTGCAGGCAGCAACATGCCAGAAACTTTCCTGGCAGGTAAGAGCCAATCAGCCCCTGAAAGCAGTGTAAGCACTTCCTCAGACAGTGAACTAATGCTGTCCGCAGTGAAAGTCGTGCCCAATTAAACCACACAAGTGGACAACAGCTCTCTTAGTATGTCAACTGTTCTTCGTGCTTACTTTTTCTTCTTTCAAATTTAAACAATTCAATGGAACTGTGTGCTGTTGAGTTGTCATATCATAAAACATTTACAAGTATTTCAATAAAAAAATAAATTCCCAAGTAAAGTTTTGAATTGGTTTGAAAGTAACAGTTAAACCACATTAAATTGTTTTATTGAATTTTTCTCCTAATAAAAGAGTTCAGATTGGACTATTTGGAAAACTTTTGAGATGTTTTATTCAGCACGTAAGATTAATGCATTTCAAGTTTTTTTTTAATGTCTAGTAAACAGAAATGAAACATACTGAATCAGATGCCAAAATGACTTAGACAGTAACAGTGTTTGGAAAACTCACCTCACTGGCCAGCTGGCAGCTGCCATATCTGCAAATAAGTCATAACCAGCCTTGTTGCACCAGAATTGTTCTCTTCCCTCCCCCTTCAATGCCATGCACAACAAGGTTTCTGCTAAATGCAAACATTCACCATTAAAGAGGAATTAACTTTTTCACAGTGTTCCTGTACAGACTGTCGCCTTCAGTCTTGAATGGGCAAGCTGGGATACCAATATCAGCCAGTGTATGTGGTATTGTATCTTTTTGAGAAGCTGTTGTTATGACAGCTCTTCACATCCAGAGGCTTCTAGTATAGCCTTATCATGGAGATCGTCCTAACTAACTGGAAAGTTCTGAAGCAGTATCTGAATTTTTTACAAACTTTCAGTGCTGTTGTGAATTCCTGGGAAGCTCCATGGAAAAAGCAGTACAAGGTACTCTGGCACTGACAGACGTTAACCCAACTGTGTTTTCACATGTGGACAAGTGACTACACTGTGCAAATGGTCAACTCAGCCTGCCATTTGAAGAGATGCACTTGTCCCTCACTGAGACAGTTGCATATTTTAAGCTATAGACCAGCACAGGAGCAAAGAACGAGAACCGGTTCTATGGCAATAACACAACTGAAGAGCTCTGGTGCAAACATACTTAATGAATCTGGTACAAATTTACTTAACAAATCTAGTGATGTCAGCACTGGGTAGGTATTCTGAATCAAATAGCACACTGACTGATGGAATATCAGGACAGTTGGGTATATGGGATCTTGGTGTAGATGATCTGAGATCCTGGTGTAGAAAGGAGGACTACAGACAAAAATATAAGCAGATGTGGTTTGTGAATCAGACTAGGGTTGAGAAGATCTGAGTTCAAATCCACATGGCAGCATGACAATTTCTTGGTGACCATGGACTAATCACTTTCTTTCAGCCAAAGCTACTTCAAAGGATTATTGCAAGGGTAAAATGGGAAAGGGAGAGCCACGTACACTGCCCTTAGCTTCTTGGAGGAAGGACAAGACAAATATGTAATAGATAGATTTATTTATTTTGCAAAAATTATATCTGCATCCTCAGTCATTCCAGGAATGTGTCTCATGATCAAATTTGAGTGAAAATACAATAAAAAGACTAAAAGATATAGATGTAAAACCAAGATGAAACATTCCACTTAAAAAGCCCCTCACATTGGTGAAAAAGAACATTTAAGCTTGGCACCTAAAGCTGGCAAGGCTAGACCCCCAGGTGAACTGCTACTGCAAAAAGAGCTCTATATGTAGGATGCCACCATGGAGAAACTCATCTTTCCCTTGTGGCCACCAGATGGAGTACGTGGAGAAGAGTCTGTCAGGCAGATCTTAATCGGGGGACAGGAACATATAGAACAGGGGTGGCCAAACTGCAGCTCGGGAGCCACATGTGGCTCTTCTAGACATATAGTGTAGCTCCTGGAGGTCTCCGAGCATCGCCGTGGCCATACATTTTATTTTAGTTTAGTTTATTTCCCTCCCTTTCCTTCTTTCTTTCCATGTCTTTCCCTCCCTCTCTTTCCTTCTTTCTTTCCATGTCTTTCATATTTTCAATAAAAATGTTGAGGTTGCTAGATCTGACTCAGAAAATGCCTCGGGACTTTTGGGAGTGAAGCCTAGCAAGGATGTGACATCACTTTTGTGTTGTCATTTCCAAGTCAAAGGTCAGGTGATGGCTTTTCCCAAGCTCCACCCCTTCCGATGATATCATTTCCAGCATACTGCAGCAAAACCTCTCCCCTTCTTGTGATGTTACTTTCAGGACACTGCCCCAAATCTGAAGTCAATTCAATGCATCGTGTCTTGCGGCTCTCAAACATCTGACATTTATCCTATGTGGCTCTTACATTAAGCAAGTTTGGCCACCCTGATATAGAAGAAGGCAATCCTTTGGGTAACTGAGCACAGACCATTTAGGACTTAAAAAGTACTTCTCAGCAATGTGAACTGAGCCTGAAAACCAAACAGGCAGTAGTGAAGTTTTTTAAAGGACTGCCATGATATGTGCCAGCACCAGATATGGCTGCAGCATTTTGCGCTCCTGAGGTTTCTGAAAGGTTTTTTGAAGACAGCCCCATGTAGCACATATTGCAATAATCAGTCCAAGATATAACCACTTGCTGCAGCTGCTCATGGTAAATGTAGAAAGATTCTCTTCAGAAAGTGTATTTAGTTATTGTGAAAATCTGGAACTCTTTTATCGGATTGATTAGGACTTAATAGGACCTAATGGAATCTATTGGAAGGAGGTATTTTGACTCTTCAGCAACTGAATGCATCAAGAGGAATATCTTTTATTTCCTAGAACCACACCTGCCATTAAGCAAATTCAGGCATTGGTAAGAATTGTTCTCAACTCATATACAGTGTTGTACAATTGATTAGTATTGTATGCATTTTTCATGTCCCTCTGTATCAAGAGATTTTTGGGAATTGTTAGTGCTGGATAATGGAATTACCACAGCTTTTATAACAGGTCATGTCATGTTCTATCAATGTATTACTTTAACTCAGCATATTGCATGCCATGGGGTGGGGGGAGCAGCCACTTGCTGCTTTCTTTCAAATCATGATCAGCATGCAAAAATAAATAGAAGTCTTGTGGCACATTAAAGATTAACAACATTTTATTCCAGCACAGTCTGAAGAAGTGTACTATAATCTATGAAAGCCTGATTCCTGGTTATTTTTGCTGCAACAGATTAATATGGCTATCCCTCTGGAACTGTCATCATAATTAACAGGACGTTTCTTTCCTTTCTTTGCAAATTTAAAAAATTCTACACTTGGTCTGTAACTGGTCCGTAACTGATTTTCACATTTTGAAGTGATTACATTTTCCTATTAATTTTCAGGCTAAAATAAAGGTCTCAAATCTTTCACAAACTTTTTTTTCCTTACCAATACTGACCACTGACAAGTTTCATACTGATTGGCCATGTGGTTTGAGAATGAGTGAGCCACAGACGGAACAAATCTTGGCAGGAGATGGTGAGAGAGCAGGATAAATGTTTCTCAAGAGGTGGCACAGCACAATACAAAGAGCACTGAGTGGGAAGACTTGAGTTCAGATCCTTGCTCAGTTACTTGGTACCCTTTGACAAATCACTGTCTTGGAAACTAGCTTACCATTTAGGGTTGTTATGAATATAAAAAGAAGCTCAAAAGCTTTGCTTTGTTCCAGCAATGTTTCGGATTTCTGTGTTGGATTTCTGCTTATTCTTAAATTGCTGCAATCCACTGTTTATTGAATTTCTCAGTCATTGATCATATTGACTGACACCATGTAATCAGCCTTGAGTCTCATGAGAAAGGCGGACTATAAATAACATAAACAAATAAAGTATCAGCTGTGAGCCATGCAAAAATAATCCCTGTAAATACTTCATACGGACACATCAATTAAATGGGGTTAACAATGGTTTCCTGCATAATCCCAGAGTTTTGTATTCCCAAATTCAAGTGAAATGCCACAAACAAGCACAGATAAAAGGTTCTGTTAAAAATTATAAAACTGAAACTAATAAGCATGCCACATTTTTATAGCTGAATGGAGCAGACAATTGCCATCTGGCAAGCATCTGTTGATGTCTGCACCTCAACGTTCTTTTTGTTGCCTTTATTAGGCGGAATTATATTTTAGGTGGCAAATCAAGAAGGCAAAATAACACAGCTATGCAACAGTCAGCCACAAGAAACAATGAGGAAGAGGATATCAGCAGTCAGTACAATGACCCATCTATGACTTAAGAAGAGACAATTTGTCACATCAAAAATGCAATAAGTTGTCAAAACAGAATTTCGGCTTTTTATAAAACAAAACAGAAAAATCCTCCTACGAGTTCACTAAAGAGTTATCCAGAATACATGAGCTAATGCAGACTAACTGGTGCCTTCTCCCTCTGCTCTGTCATTATCTATCAGTAATAGATGGTTTAATCCTAAAAATATATGATGCGGTTTTTCACTCTGGGTACTAGCTTCCAGATGGAAAGGGTAAAATGCAGAATGTTGTTTAGCTTCAAAAAGTTCTCCATGTGTATTAAATAAATTAGTGACTCCCTGGAAGTTAAGAAAAGTTAATTCTGGCACAGAAGAAAATGCAGCTTTCCTGTTCTGCATATAAGTTAGAGTTTTTTTAAAAAAAATTCTCTCTGAATCTGGGTAATTCATGTGACATAATGCAACACCTGCCAAATTACAGTCACAATCCTAAACAACTTCTATAACTTAACAGTGTCAGCCCTCCCTCCATCTTTTATGATTTTTGTTTTGGAACACTTGAGTACCTTTAGCCATGTATATATGCTTAGGCGCAGCAACAGTATAAACCAAACTTGGCTACTGAATAGCCTCAATGATTTACAAGCAGGTATTAATTGCTAAGAAAGCCCTACTGCACTTAACTGAATTCTGAGCAGCAACCATGCCATCTTCAGAAACTAGACTGGAATTATGAGCAGCAGAGTGATTCAACAAAATGATGGCCTATACCTTCATGCCATGTGTATTTCTCTTTGTCCACTGTGCAGGTGGATCCCCTCTGTCCATCATGGAGTAAGTTTCTCTTATGTTATTTTTCTGGATGACCCAGGCCAGGCCTGATTCAGATGCAGAAGGCACTTAAGATGCCCTAAGCATTTAGTTAGCTTTCCTATATCACATCATCTAACTCCAGGCAAGAGACACACCCCAAATAATGTTTTAGGTTTGTTACTGGGTGGGTATTGTATACAACAAGTAACTACAATGATAGACTCTCTGCTTCCAAATTAAGCTGTTGTTAAAAAATGAATATTCATCATTCTTAATATTACTTCAGTCAACAGAAATACACACATACCATCCATTATAACTACATAGATCATTGGAGGAGAGCAATTACATGAGCCCAAAAAAGTATCTTACCCAAAGATAAGAAGGTCACGGGCAAGTAGCCCCTTCCAAGAAGCTTCCAATCAATTCAGCTTCTCATATTCAGAACCATCTCCTAACAATAACTCACTATCCCTCTTCAGAAGGGCTCACATTTTTGGCTAACTAATTATCTTAAATACCAGACAAGGCTACCTATATCTGAAATGTCTTCTTAAAGTATATAAAATTGTTAGTTCATTAAGTCTATGTAAAATTAGTGATTAGAAGTTTATTATACATATAAATATATTTTGACCCTCAACTAATACTCCCATCCTTGAATGCTATCTTCAGCTTCTATGAAGTTGGACTCTCCTGTCCTTCTCAGATGCTCTCTGCACTTGGGCCTCAACACAGAGGATCTATTGGTATGGGTTAGACAGCTCTTCTAATAGACACAAGGCCATACAATTGCATTACTCCTCTGTTTCATGCCCCTCTCTAAGGCTGTTCTATTCTAGGCCTCCAGACTCCCTTCTTGGCATGTCTAGCTGAGAGGCCAGGCTAGCCCAGTTTCTGTGCGCAAAGACATCTTCCATGATCTTCTTGGTGAAATTCAGCAACAGTTCTCCTATATTTCTAGCTATATCCATGACATTATGTACTCTTTGTCTCCCTGAAAGACATTCATGTTGTGGAAGTACCTCATGCCAGAGGAAACATGTTCTGCAGAGAAGGATAGCCTGCACTGTGGCCAAAGAAAAGTGCATGAGGAACAAAGGTATAGAATCCAAGCTGCTGTGAGGATTACTGTCATGGGCTGGGCCCGCCCAAGCTGGGAGTCCAGGTACTAGCACGAAGCCAAGGAGTGTTCAAAAGTCACAAGCCAGGTCCAGTCCGTAGTCAGAGCACGAGAGTATCAAGTCAAGGTGCAGGCAAGAGCAAGACACAAGGTACCAGGGAGTGGTTGCAAGTAGTTGACATGTTGCTTCCACGCCTGGCAGTTGCTCCTGACTGGCTTTTATAGCCAGGCGTGATTTTCAGCCAGCTGCTGGGGCTCCATCCTGATGCTACTCATCATCACTCTCCAGCAGCTGGCATTGGCTCAGGAGACGAGCACTGCGCCGTCTCTCCTGCAGTTCCAGTCTCTGGCGCTGCCTGCGGCGCTCTCTAGGTGTGGGTGAGCCTGGGGGGGTGGAAGCCCCTGGCTGGGCTTCCCCTGTGGTGCTGGCAGTCCCTGACTGAGCCTCCCCTGTGGAAGTTCCTGGCTGAGCTTCCCCTGTGGCATTGGGGCTAGAGGGTGCTGGTGTCTCAGCTGCTAGCTGTGAGCCTTGATCAGCCAGCAGCTGCTGCTCATGATTGCTGGCTTCTGCTGAGTCAGGGCTAGGGCTGGCTACACAGAACTCTTCTTCTCCTGAAGAGTCCTGGCTGGCTACACGAGGCTCCTCTCCTCCAGAGGAGACCTCACTCTCAGACTGGGCTATGACAATTACTTTATTATGTTAGCTTTGACTTGTGTTTCAGGTGTTTTCAAAAGGCGCTTCTTACGTGTTTCCAAGACATGCTTATTACAATATTGCTTCACAAAACTCTATTTTCAATTGCAGGTTCATAGCCCAAGAGAGGATTATTTTCACTTCTAAGGTATGCAATAGGATGAAATAGCTTTTATTTACTGTACTGGAGAAGGATAACATTAACATTCTTCACCTAAAAATATCTTGAGAGCAAAAATTGTCTTCATGTGTGTAATACAAGAATACAATTTCATAAAGAAACTTCAATCAATGTACTGTGTGATAATACTTTACCAGTAACAGCTGCAGCTGATTGAAATGGCTGGATTTGCAGTAATGGGTTTATACGTGCAGAAAGGATTGTGGGTGATGCTTCACAAAAGAATACATACTGCCAATAAATCAACCTTAAAACCATATCCACCCAGTTTAGATTATTGTGCACCTGCTCATGATGCTGGACAATTTCTTTACGTTCCTATAAACCTTTATCTCTACACAGTGTGTGGAGAATATTGGATTGCAAATCTCCAGAATGTAATACTTTCTGGAAGTCACTCTAAACCAGATTTCTGTGCAACCAGAATACTTCAAAGCAATCTCAAAATATTAAATGTTTTCAAATGATCCTTTTTAATATTATCCACTCCTACCTGCCCAAAGATGTCTCTGCTATGCACCAAGTGTGAACTTTCAGACAATTAAAATGTTTTTCATCCACAGAATGGCAACAGAGATTATTTCCCACTGATACGTAATACATGAATACACTGCAATACACCATACTATTTCAAGGGGTCATCCAAAAATAACCCTGGTAATCTGGTACTGGACTACCAGAGAGTTAAAAAAAACGTGGGGACTGCAAAACGCAACTAAACATTTCTTCAAGCATCAAAAATAATTGTCCAGAACAATACCACTGATGCCAAGCATTCATCTGGACATGGGTCGAGAAAGTTTCTGCCTTTCCTCCTGCTCTCTGAAGCAGAGACAGAACTCCCTTCTTGTTAGCATTTTTTCTCGCTATAGAAAACAATATGGAGTGGTTGGGGGAATCTTGTTCAGGGAGCATTTTGGTTTGGGGTGGGATTTCAGTTTGGCTTTGTTGGGTTTTCTATAGGTTGAGCTTCCATTTAGGAGTGTGCCTTTGGCCAGTGGCAACCTTGCCCCTATGATTTTTTGCCTGAGAGCCAGCTTGGAAATTTTCTCACCATAGGAAACCATGGAGAATGGCTGGGGGCACCTAGTTCAAGGGCCCAGAGAATAGAACCCCAAGGCCCAACCTTCCTGAAACTTGGGGGGGGGGTCTTTAGTTGACAGTCAAGAGTAAGTTCCCTGCAAATTTGATGGTGTTTGCTTAAAAAATGCTCCCCAGCCCCCCCAGATAGTTTTCTCCATAGGGAATAATGGCCAAATAAATCCAGGATTCTCTAATCTTGTTGAACCAGATAAGAGAATCTTACCTAGATTTCAGGGATACCAGATTTTTTTTTTGGTATCCCTGAAATCTGGATCCAGATCAACCAAATTTATTCATTTTTTTTGTCCACACCCCTACCTTAAACTGTAAGGATTTATTTACAGTTTATATAGTGCTGTAAATGTTTAAACTTTTTCCAAGGTTGGAAAATGTGGCAAAGGATTATCTGTGGATTCTAGAATTGTCTATGCCTGTGGAACATGCATTTTGCAACTAAGCATGTTAATATATTATTTTTTATTAATGAAAAATAAATAGCAAACTATGTAAGAATGTAGGTGATGTAACTCTGTGGTCTAGATCAACGACAACTTTTTTGATAGTTTAAATGGATGCTTTATTAAATAGATTTTTATATCCCTACTCAACACTTCTGCTAAAGTAACCAGTTGCTGATTAAGAAATCAGGAAAAATGAATCTATTGTTGTTTGAAGAAAGTAAAATCTAAAATGTTTCACAAATTTTTGAAGATATAGTGACATCCATCATGTTTTATGGGACTATTTTGGAACAATCCTTTATATCTCAATTGGCAAATCTAGTACTGTATTTTCTTCAATGTACAGAACTCATCATTTTGGAAAGTTAAAAAAAGCATTACATGATTGCACCAATCCTAATTGTTATCTCTCAACTTAGTATCATATTAAAAACTAGCGAGTATCCATTTACATGTGTTTTAACAAATTAGAACATTCCCATATAAGGAACATTCCCAGCATAAGGAAAAATGGTCAACTAAAAAAAAAGGAAAGGAACAACAACAACAACAACAACAACAACAACAACAACAACAACAACAACATTTATATCCCGCCCTCTCCGCAAGCGGGCTCAGGAAAGGAACAATTAATCACATACCACTCTTTCACAAATTTAACTGTTCCTAAATAACAGAAAAAGGCTGTCACATAAACAAATTTCATGCTCTTAAACCAGTGTAGAAACTAATTTTGTTGGAGACAGCAATCTAATTAAATTATATGTGAATGGTAGATATTTTAGTATACAGCATATATCAGAATGACAGTGTTTGCCATTTGTATACTAAAATGATTAAGAACAGTCTTTTGGGCAGAGATGGTGCTGTTGTAAATACATTTTTGTGGCAATTTAATTGTAATTGAAGTTCAATTAGCTTCAATATTGAAATAAGTGGTCCTTTGGGAAGGCATATTTCTTATGTCTTTGCATGCAACATATACAAGCCAGTTCCTTTTTTTGTAACCTATTTTGGATAGTATTAGGATTATATGACATAAATGAGGTCATCCAGGCTTATATAGTTTACACCAGCTGTTAAACACCATTAACTCTTTCTTTGACAAGTAACATCCAAGAGGAATGCAAAGAAGATATTTTGTATAGATGGTCATTCCTGAATATTATTGTTGTTGTTGTTAAAGAAGTAAGATTCTGATTTTTTCAATTTTGTCTTAAAAGCATGTATTAGTGATTCGTACTTCACTTAAAGTTTCAGCATTATATATGGATGTTTAAAAGGTGAAGTATAGTTTGCGTGATTTTGTGTAAGGTCCCACAAACAACTTAACTTTAGACTAACTTTTTTTTGTTGTACTTTGCTTTACACCATATAAACCGCATGCTGGCAAGCATTCCTGCAAAGACTATTACAACAAAGGTCTTTGTGTCATTAATCTGTACATTTTTCTAGGTATGTTTTAATCTAGACATCTATACCTCTAATATCATTAATATTTTCAAACATATGTGGTTAAGGTTTAAAAACATGTTTCCCAGTGATGTTAAACTATAGTGGTCAAGCACCTACTTTTAGTTATGTGCTCTGCTATCTTAGTTTCCAATTACCATCTATTTTCACTGACTTCACCACACTCTCTATGTAAAAAAAGGCACAACCACTATAAACCAGGGGTCTCCAACAAAACACTGGTGAGCTACCCGTACCTTATTGGCTGCAGCAGAGTAGCTCACGTGTCTCCTAGAAGATGCAGGAAGAGATTATAAAATGATCTGCTCTAGGCTTTTTAAAAAAGCTTTTTGTTCTATAGGACTTTTATCTGGGCTGACAGCTTCATTTTTGGTGCTCTTCCTAGTCCATGGGGAAATCACTCAGGATATTTTTCAATACTCAGAAGTAGCTTGCATCAAAGAAAAGATAAGACAACCCTAAACTTAGAAAGTGATTAGATCCTGCTTTCTTCGCAGGCCAGCTGGCATTTAAAAGGGCCCTTTCCCTGCTGTGCAAGTGGCAGGGAAAGGGCCCTTTCCTGTCTTCAGCTGGCCAGCGGGGAAAGGGGAACTCCCAGCAGGCCAGCTGGCATTTAAAGGGCCCTTTCCCGGCCGCTTAAGTGGCCAGGAAAGGGCCCTTTCTGGGCTTCCCTGCACAACAGGGAAAGGGCCCTTTAAACTACAGCTGGCCAGTAGGGTAATCCTCCCCCTCCCCCGCTTGCCAGCTGAAGCGGGGAAAGTCCTGCTTCCGCTTATTTCACCTGATAGGAGGAGGAGGAGGGAACCCCCTCCTCCCCTCCCATCGGGTGAAATAAGTGGTAGGGCAGAAAGTTTCGGTGTGCTCCGAATCTTTACAGAGCATACCGAAGCATGCCAATAAGCAGTTTCCAAACCTCATTTCCAATTCTTTTTTTGAAGTGGGAAAACCAAATCTTCCCGTTCATGCACACCCCTAGTAATATGTATCTTTAATGGAAACATGGTCACAAATAATACTGACTGATTGCCCTTATTGCTCCTAAACAGTCTAACACTGAGACCTGCTTAGCTTTTAATAGTATAATAGCAGTATATGCTGTGCATCCACACACACACAAACTAACTACTGTAAGTCCTACTTCCCCCCTATACACACCGGGGCTGCCTCCTTCCCCACTTTTTCTGTAGGCATTAATACCTACTCTTCTCAGTATCGGCTCAGTGTGTACAGATACCTGGTCTTCTCAGTGTTATTGGCTGTTTTCTCACATCTTTAACATAATGCAAAACTCATGGAACAAGGGTGTCTTCATGTCACAATTTGTGAGGTCATCGCGCCATGAAGGCGGAATCATGATGGGGTGATGTCAGAAATCACGTTATGTTCCGTGAGTTTTGCATGATGTTAAAGACGTGTGAAAATGGCCATTGAATCCATTGCCTGTTTTCTGATTTGTTTACCTGTTACCTATGTCAAATATCATTCCTAATACACTTCCAAATTTACCTAATTAGCTTGCACTGGTCGAAATGGGGGGGGGGGAGAACAGGTGCAATGTGCAATAATTTATTGAGGTTATTGTGATCCCTATGCATCAAGGGATCTTCTATACAGCGTTTCAAGTATCACCTTGAGCCCAACGAAGCCTCAAAACAAAACACGTAGGGATCACAATAACCTCAAAAAGTTCTTGCACCTTGCACCTGTTTTTCCTTTTCTGCCTACCGGCATGGCCATAGTTTCCTAAGCTTGCACTGGCACCAAGTCTCACAGCATTGTTCTTTTGTAGACACTTGAAAAATTATATTGCTGTTTAAATGATAGGTTTTATATTTAACATTTTAAAATATATGACATGATCCCAAATGTTTTTGTTTTGCAGGAGGGAGAGCTGTATTTATTTTTAAACCCTTCTAAATATTCTTTCTCCCACCCCAGAGGGGACCCAGTTAGAGCATAGCTGCCTGTGTGATATCTGCAGCTGTCACTAGCCCCAATAAATGAAAGTTTTAACATTTTGAAATCACTTCACTTGAACATTTTATTTATTTACTTCATCTCCCCCCTCTCCATTTTTCTTCCCAATAGGGACCCAAAGCATCTTACATTGTTCTCCTTTCCTCCATTTTATCGTCACAGCAGCCCTGAGAGTTAAATGAGGCTGAAAGTGTGTGACTGGCCCAAGGTCCCCAGGCAAGCTTCTGTGGCAGAGTAGGAATGCAAACCTAGTTCTACCAGATCCAAGTCTGATACTCCAACCACTGCACCACACTAGCTCTCTGCATGAAAATAGCACTGATTCGCTGTACTTTAAATGCCAGCTGACCCACAAGGAGAGCTCTCTCCTCTGCGGGCTGGCTGAAGGCAGGCAAGGGCCCTTTAAACTCTAGCTGGCCTGCAGGGATCCTCTGCAGGTCAGCTGGAGCCAGTTGCAGTTTGAAAGCCCCGAAGCCACCCGAATCACTTTGGTAAGCTTTGATTCGGAATTTCCGAATTGGGGCCAGCATGCTGGGCCAAATTTGGAAATCCCAAATCTTTACAAATCGGGTTTGATTTGGGTATTTATCCCAAATTGGAAACCCGAATTGCACACCCCTATTCTTATTGTATAACTGCTTTAAAGATGGACCAAGTTTCACAAATTAATTTTAAAAATGAATGATCATTAAAAAAAACAATGGAAGAAGAGACCTCAATAAATACCAGATTAATAATATAAATGATACATTTACTATTTACCTTTAAGTTTCTATTCAGGTCTTTATTTTGAAGAAGATTGATGCTATAATAGCCTAAAATTCAGAACAGCTTTGTTCCAGTTTCATAAAGTCAGCTAACATGTTAAATGCATGCAGATTTATGACATCTGGAATCAAGTCCCACCTAGTTTTAAACTACAGAAGCTGATTATTTCAGCCAACAGGAATTTACTTTCGTTAAGCCCTTTCTACCTTGTCAAATCAAGTAGATTTTGTGCATCAGTTTAATCTCTGTTCACTGGCAGGTTTCAGAAATCAGCTATTGTGTGCAGGTGGTGTTGAAAGATAAGGAGCTGGAAAGTAGTTCCCACATCGCCCTTTGGATAAATATGATGTTCAGCATATATCTTGCTTGACAATGCCAATGACATAAAACCATCAACAGATTTTTAATGGCTATCAGACCACAGTAGTTCTTTCTAATATAAATATACCCTACACAGACATACTAGAAATTTTTAAAAAGGTTTTCAGAATTTAAAATTGCCTGATAATTGGGAACTGCGCACATGATATCAGCACTGGGCAGCAGTACTCCTGTTCACGTGTTATAGTGAACACATGTGCATCCTGCATGTACATGTGCACGTCTGTTTGTAAGGAAGAGCCAAGAAGTGTTCACTTTACAAATGAAACTGGAGGCTAGTACTTGGATAAATATGGGGTTTAAATAACACATTCAGCTGCACCTGCACAGAAGGTAACATGAAAACCTTAAATGTGCATATAAAGAAAAACCAGGTATACACTGTAAACAGATTGCATTCATTATAACCTGCGAAAAGGGCTAGAGCCTTCCCCCAATGCCTCCTATGAAAGAGGCTCTTCCAGTGGAGAAATGTGTTGACATGAGCAGATCAGAGTAACAAATGTCACACAAACCCCTTAATTAGGACTGCTACTATTTAACCTGGAGATAGTACCTATGCCTTTAAAATCTCCAAGGCAGTACTTGGGCTTTTGTTCTGCTCCTCCACTAGTATATTCTCTTTTCCTGCCCTTCTACCTACTATAGGAAGAAGGGGTCTAGTTTTACCCTAGAGAGTGGATGCAAGAACCAGTGAAAGAGAGTAGGATATAGCAGCTGTATTAATGTGACTACCTCACAACACATTTTAATTCTTCTGCAAAGAAAACGTAACTGGTTTATCCTGTCCATTTCATCCATAATCCATCACCAGCAGAAATATACAACTGAAGTCCTGCTTGCCATAGCAGTGATGGAAGAGGGAAGGGATGAACGTATGAAAATGATTTACAACTTAGTGTCTTATAGTTAAGCCACTGGTTGTCTACTCAGACTAGCAATTGTTCTCCAAGGTCTCCAGCATAGATCTTTCCTAATCTTGCTACCTAAAGTGCTTCCACTGGAGGCTTGGAAATTAACATGGCACCTTCTGTATGCAAGGCTCAACATTATCCGTCACTGGTAGAGAACAAGGCTGTGGGAGGAATGAGTATGGCTGCCTTGCCTCCCACTTCAACAAGAGGCTGTATCCTCGGTGTGGAATGTAAGCTACTCACATTAACTGACACCCTCAGTACTTACTAAAAAATATACATGTAAGGGTTAAAATCTGGTCACCCCATCTTAAAGGTGGCAGGTTTTTACAAGCGATAGTAAAATGAGACACATAAACGGCCAGAAAATTGGCTTTGGTGTGGAAAACCCAAGTTCTTCAAATATTTATTCAGTTTAGTAGCCAATGGCTAGCCTTTCTCTTCAGATAACCATTTCACAGAGTTGTGAAATATTAGACATTTCCCCCCTTACTCATTAGGCCTCCAATATTGCTTTACTGCGATAAACAAAGAGAAGAAATTCCCTCAAAAAACACTATCTCGAATCCAAACTATTTTTAAGAATCTAAAGTATCTGAATAGTTTTTTCAATATAGAGAGCATTTGTTTAATATAAAGACTTAAATTTTAAACTTTAAATTAATTTTGCCTCTCCAACCAAAATATACATTTTGCCCCACCTCCCATATTCAACTATTAATTTTGAATAGTTAAAGTCATTCTGTCACAAACAGACAAGACAATTTACTATTACCTTTCATGAATGCTTTGATGTTACAAGCCAACCTAAACATTTAGGTATTAAATATTTCAGTTTCATTTAAGACATCTAAATTGGATAAGTTCTCTATCAGGAAGGCCTAGATTGCAGTAATAGAATATAAAATAGCACCCAGTTTAGCAGGCTAGACAGCGCCTAAAATTGGTAGAGACAAAAAAAATGCTTTGTCATCCAGAGTATATCACTCACTCTGGGCTGAGGCATGCTCTTTAGGGTCCTTGGAAATAAGGCCTTCTTGATGGATAACTTGACCTCTGAAAGCAATACAATCACCATTCCTAAGTACTGCTGTCCAACAACATTTATCACATGAAATTCATACAAAATACTTTAGAAAGAGGCCGGGGACTTTAAGTCACTACATTCTATTGAAAACATATGTACTTAAATGTAATGTCTTGTATCCATATGTAGTTTAAGCATTTCCTTCTACACAGCAGTGACATCGCTTAATTTCATACCCACCATGAGATCTCCTGCTTACATATGGAAATATGAATCATTATTTGTAATGGAAATAATGAGTTACAGCAGCTGCAACTTCTCACATAAAGCATCAGAAATCCAAAAATTAGCACGGTAACATTGCATTACAATAATTAAAAGCTGGAAACAAAGAGGATTCAAATATATTATGTCTTTTGAGGTGTTCCAGCAGAATCACAGTTTAATTAAAAACTGGTAATCCAGCTACATTACACACTTGCCAAATTCCAAATGAGACTCTGTGAAAGCCAATTAAATCTGCAATACATCTGTGCAACTTTTAGAGTGGCCACACGGATTCTCTTCTTAGGCCAACAAAGAATAAAAGTTTTTTTCATGTTGTTTTAGCTACATTTACAACTTGGTAGGATTAAATTCAGCAAGAACAGTGCTTTACTATTTAGTGTTGGTTCACAGCATATGAATTTAAATTAGCAGACTACATTTCAATAGTGTGGCAAAATATCTCATGATTCACCAACATTTGCAAAAGAATTAGGACAATAGCACCAGCAAATCCAGAAAATTAGTTATTTTATTTATAGTCTGTCTTTCTCAATTAGACCTGAGGTGGATTACATAGTGCAAGTCCATATAATTATAATTAATTATATAATTAATTATATAATTATAATTATACAGCCCGGAAAACCCCCAACAACCATAATTAATATAATTACACAGTGCAAGTCAATATAATTAACAGATAGAACCAGGGCTTTTTTTTAGGGGAAATGCTCCAGAACACCGTTCCGGTGGCTCTAGAATCTGCCCACATGATTCTTTCATCCTTGGGCCCTGCAGGCTCTGCAGAGGAGGCTTAGCTGCTTTGAGTTCATTCTGCTTTCTCGAGTAAGTGAGAGCGAGAGAGAGTGCAAGCAGACGCTGCTCAGGCCCTGCAGAGGAAGGTAGGCTGCTTTAAGTTAATTCTGCTTGTTTTTTCATTCCTCTGTGAGTGAGAGAGAGAGAGAGAGAGCTGGGGCCTGGCTCGGGCTCTGCAGAAGAGGGTAAACTGCTTTGAGTTCATTCTGCTTTTTTTCATTCGTGAGTGTGTGTGGGAAAGGGAGAGAGTGCAAACAGAGCTGCTGGGGCCAGCTCTCCAGGGGAGGCTAAGCTGCTTTGAGTTCATTCTGCTTTAATTTCATTCAGGGGTTTCTATGTATGTGTGTGCTGCTTTGAGTTCATTCTGTTTTATTTTCATTTGGGGGTGGGTGGGGCTGTGTGTGTATGTGTGCTGCTTTGAGTTCATTCTGCTTTCTTTTCATGGGGGTGGGTGGCGCTGTGCATATGTATGTGTGTGAGTGTGTTGCTTTCATTCTTTTGCTGACTGAAGTTGACATTGTTATGGCTCCCACAGCTTTTGAATGCAGAGTGGTTCTGTGTTAGTTAAATATATCAGCTATGGTTATTTGTATTAGTTAAAATATCAGTTATGTTTTTCCAGTTTTATGCTAGGAATGGATAGCTGTGTCCAAGTCACAGAAGGCTTTCATCAATATATTCATCAGCATATAGGTGTTCTTATGTTTTAATAGCTGTAATTCAAATGGTTCTCCCCACCCTCAGCAGATTGACATCACTCAAATTGCAGTGGACATATGGGTGTTAAGGAAGTTTTTATGAATATTGTTTGTCTGGGATATTGGAATATTTATGAGCATTTCACAATGTCACAACAGCTTAGCCATTGGTAAGGTAGAGTTGTCAGGCAACAAAAAAGCTATTTTAAACTAAGTATAAATCTAATGCAGCTAAAGTTGAGTATCTAATTTTGAATTGCTCCAGTAAAGCAAAACCCTTCCTGAAATTTTGAGAATTCAATATTCATTAGATTAGGAATTTCAGACTCTGTGGAATTTTGAGAAAGAATTTTGGAATTTTTTTTCTATGCTGGCAGAGGAAATCTGTTAGAATTTGGATTTGTGTGATGGGTTTTGGATTTTTAGAGGCCCCCTCCTTGCATATTTTAAAATATGATTTCAAAGAAATGAAATGTTTGGGAATGGGAATGGAAGATTTCACTTTTTGTAGAGGATACAGAAAGGGGAAAACCCCTTTCTCATAATAGTATAATTTCCCAAGCTTACTAATATTTATTTCATCACGCATTTCTGGGAGCGCACACATATGTGATAATAGAGAGTTCCACCACCTCTTTTCCCAGAAAAAAAGTCCTGACTAGAACATTCAAAAAACAGAATAGCTAGGGCATTCAATGAATAAATACAATAGGGCATGAGTTGCAGAAATCTGAAAAAAAGCATAAAACTGCACTCAGATATGAAACATTTGTGAAATAGAGTGTAAATAGTTAAACATGACATCTTTAACAATGTGGAAACTATGCAGTAGGAACATATCTACATCAGCAGGGAGTACCCAGTAGAACAGTGTACAGCCCCCCCTTCCTTACCAAGGCATCTCTCTGAGCCATTTCTTATACCACAGTCGTATTACTTGCATAAAGAAGCCCTCCTGAATAACTCAGTTTTGCATGGGTTGAGGAAAGCTAGGAGAGTGGGAGCTTACCACAGAGAAAGCACATGTATGGGAAGTTGTTGATTTTGCCTAGCTGCAGAATGGTATCTTCAGAAGGCCTTGTGCAGTTGCAATTAATATAAAAAGTAAGAGAAGTTCATTAGAACTAAGTAAATGTCAGGTACTTGAATTCTGTAAATACATGCTGAATGTACATTACCTACATAGGGTATAGCTGTCAACTGTGGTGAAAACACCAAACCTAACTATTACTTTAAACATCAAAAGGATTTAAGTAGATACAATCAGAATCAGAAAACAGGGAGTTAATCAAAGAATAACACACAGATCAGTCTTTAGACAAAGCAGAATGACAAACACTTCAGGGACCGTGGTAAGATTTTTTTGTAATCCTCATAGGTGCCCCTGTATCTAAATGCTTTTCATTATACTATTCATAAAATACTTGCACTGTCCTAACTACCAGTAGGAAAAAAGGAGACTTGAGAGTAAGTGTTTTGAAAGGCAGCTGCAAGTCTGACAAGGCTGTTTCTTAAAGAGCAAATCCACAGAGGGGCTTAACTCTCAGTAGAGTTACGTCTTGTACAGGTGGCCCATATAACTTCACGAGGATTCTGTTCTTAATACTTTTCAAAGTCTACACATCACATTTATTACTACAGTTCTGACTAAGACCCCAAACTATTTTTATAGGACTCTATACAATAGTAATAATTTAGGATTCAGTTCAGCTTAAAGCTGAATTATATCTCGACTGAAAGCTTAAAATCTTGCACCTTAGGAAAAATCTGAATTACAAGAAAGAATAGGTGGAATCAAAGTTTAATGCATGTACAAAGAAAACTGGCAAATGAAAGACTAGGATCTGGCTCAAATTAAAAAAAATATGATCCTGATGAGGTCCAGTGTGCTCTGGTGTTTTCTTATCTATAAAAATTGCCTTTTTAATCTATAGAGCCTTCATGACAAATGAGTGAAAACTTTATCACAGGTATCACGTTTGTTGATTTGAAAAATCAACCTGTTTTCTGAGAAGTGTCTCTTTTGTAATTTTGAAAAAAAAATCTGTAAATTCTTAGTTTCTCACTGATCCTAAACTCATCCCACAACCCACACTACCAATTTTCAAGAGATCCAGTGCATCAAAGGTAGATTCTAGCTGGTTTACAGCACAATCATATGCCAAATTATTCCATTCTATTACCACTGAAACCTGTATGGGACTGCACTGTTAATTGAGTTAAGCTGACAACAATGCTTAGTAAATAATCTACCTAAATTACAGAGTTGATGGAACAAATAGCTTCTTTTATCCCCTATTTATAGCATATCAACGTGCATGGAGCTTTTCAGTATACAGGACAATGTTGATATAAAAAAGACAACAAAGAGAGGGGAAGGCAAGGATAAAACACACAGGAAGAATATGCATTCATTAAAACAGATTAGATAAATTTAAATGGCACTGACCAATGTTTCCCAAATAGAGATGAGGTGGTAAACCTATGTCTAGACTTGAGACTGAAGGTACAGCAAAGACTCAGTTTCTTTTTATTCATCTGTTCTGGATTATTCTCAATTATAATATTAGCAACAATAAAACTTTTAGACATTCAAAGAGTTTTACACACATTATTTTATAGTAATCTGTTTTACCTATTATGCAAAGAAGGTCAATATTATTCTTCTATAACAGACTGTGGGCCGAGGCTGACAGTTTCTGGCTTGCCTACTGAGTTCATGGCAGAGGTGAGGATTAAACCTGTAGCCCAGTCTTTTAGCCAAAACACTAAACCAGCTCTATATTACAGAGCGTGACAGATGTATGTTTTTGCACTTTCCGTTTCTATAAAACATACTAGTTTTGAAATGTCCCTCATTTTTTGAAATCTTGGTCAACCAGCAATAATGTGTGTATGTGTGTGTATTACATGCCATCAAGTCACTCCCAACTAGAGATGGGCACGATCGGAATCACGATGTGAAAAAAACCCCGATAATGGCGTTTGCGCCATCGTGACTCAGCTAATCGGTTCCATCCACGGTGACCGATCCAGCGTTCAGGAGGGGCTTGATGGGGGGGGGGCATCGTGATCTGATCGGAGAGCCAGACACTCAGGTGCCAATAATCTATTCCCCTAGCAATGGAGTCAGGGGAATGCCTGAGCTGTGTTCGCCCTCCTTCTGTCACCCTGGAAAACCGAATGGAAGCCCAGCTTTCCTTAATTAGCAGGCTTCCTTCCAACCACGGAGCAGCAACCCAGGGGAGGGAGGGGGAAGGGGGTGTTCTGAAGCCATGGGCACAAAGATTTTTTTCCTTTTTCAAAAAATGGGGCTTTGTAGGAGGAATGGGTGTTTTTCTGTCTGTCACTCTGTTTTTAAAATCCAAAAGAAATACCCTAGGAACACAGAAATCACACAACAAGGTGTACAAAATAATATTACTATAATCAGTGCAATCAAATCTGTTTTTAACCTGCTTTTAAAACACTGTATTTTGTGGGAAAAGCTCATTCACAGTTCTGTGTGTGTGTTTAAAATATGCTTTTTGAAGACTGGCTGCTTGCTTTTAAAATCAGGTGGGGAGGAACGGAGGATTCTGTCCCTGCTTTTTTTACAAAGCTGGCTGAAACATGTTGACGGGGTGTCTCTCTCTATCTGGAGAGGCAGGGATAGATCCCCTCCCTCTGCTCTAAGTGTGTGTGTGTGTGTGTGTGTGTGTGTGTGTGTGTGTGTGTGAATCAGGGCCGGATCAATGGGGGGGGAAGGGGGGGTAGTCTGCCCCCAGCGCCGCCAAAGAGTGGGCGCCGGGCGCAGTTGCCAGCCCCAGGAGCGCGCCTGGGGAAAGATTAATGGTGCGGGTGGCCTCCCAGCCACCCACGCTGCCTTTTGCCTTTCCTGCAGGACAAGGGGCGGCCGGCTTGTGGGAAAAGCAAAAGGCAGCGCAGGTGACTGGGAGGCTGCCCGCAGCGTTCATCTTTCCCCACGACAAGGGGCGCACGGGCAAGCCAGCTGCCCCTTGTCCTGGGGAAAGGCAAAAGGCAGCGCGGGTGACTGGGAGGCCGCCCGAGCCGTTTGCCTTTCCCCAGGACAAGGGGCATGCAGGCAAGCCGGCCGCCCCTTGTCCTGGGGAAAGGAAAAGGCAGCACAGGAGGCTGGGAGGCCGCCTGCGCCATTCGCCTTTCCCCAGGAAAAGGGGCGTGCAGGCAAGCCAGCCGCCCCTTGTCTTGCAGGGCAGGTGAATGGCGCGGGCAGCCTCCAAGCCACTCGCGCTGCTGCCAGCTCTGCAGCGCACCAGGACAGCCGGCTTGCTGTGTGGGCAGGGGGGGGCGGGCGACCCAGGAGAGCGCGTAGGATTTTGTTTTTGAAAGGTTTCTGTTGAACTACAGCGACCTTTAAGTCTTTGATGGAATGTCCTGGTACCTCTCTCTCAGAAGCCCTGGGTGGAAGACCGTTCCTTGCCTACAGACAGCCCCCCAACCTTAAACGACTTCTCACTCACAACCATGAATCGGCCAGCAGAGTCACCAGCACAGGTACCAGGCCCTGCAACAGACCCAGATGCCAGCTCTGCCCTTATATCTACCCAGGGAATACAATTACAGGACCCAATGGCATCAACTACACTGTCTCTGGCTCTTACAGCTGCTCATCCTCCAATCTGATATATGCCCTCATGTGCCAACAATGTCCTTCTGCTCTGTACATTGGACAAACCAGCCAACCTCTACGCAAAAGAATAAATGGACACAAATCTGACATTAGAAATGGAAACGTCCAGAAACCAGTGGGAGAACACTTCAATCTACCAGGACATTCCATCAAAGACTTAAAGGTCGCTGTAGTTCAACAGAAACCTTTCAAAAACAAAATCCAACGGGAGGCTACTGAACTGGAATTCATATGCAAATTTGACTCTGTCAAGCTGAGACTGAATAGGGACTATGAATGGTTATCACATTATCACAGGTAACAGATTTCCTTTACAGAGGCAGGGTCTGGGGGAGCTCAGTGGCACCTGGCGTGGGCTTTCGGGGACCACAGATCTCTTTGTCAGATGCATCTGGCAAGGAGAGCTGTGGTTATCGAAGGCTCATACTGCATTGGAATTGGATGGTCTAGCTGTTTGGCTGCTACAAACTAACAGGGCAAACTCCTTTGAAGCCAACTGATCCACACACCAAAAGGAGATGTTTACATATACTAGCAAAGGAATGTTTTGGTTGCACCCTCCCCTTTCCCCCCCTAATTGCCTCTTCTCTCTCCTGCTCTTCTCTCTCTTCTCTCTGTATTTGACCAGTCTCTGTATCATGCATCTGACGAAGAGAACTTGATTCTCGAAAGCTTATGCTACAATAAAATTGGTTAGTCTTAAAGGTGCTACTGGGCTCTTTTCGATTTTGCTAACACAGACTAACACGGCTAACTCCTCTGCATCTATACTAATGGGGAATACCATAGTATGAACTATTTTGATCTTGGTCACCAGGAACACATCCTTAAGGATCTTTTCTAGTTCCTTCATAGCTGCCCTTCCAAGCCTCAATCTCCTTTTGATTTCTGAGTTGCAGTTTCCTTTTTGGTTGGAGGTGGAGACCATGGAACACATTTTTTTCATGCTCGCACTTTGAGGTGGCACGCAGCGAGTTAATCACCCCGTTGCTCAGAAAAAAACTGGATTTCTTTAAAAAACTTAAACTTGAATTTCTTTTAGCTGATAAAGTTCCAAAGATCACTTACCAAGTAGCCACTTTTTGTATGGCGATACAAGAAAATTTTATGATACTTAAAAGTTAATCAATTTTAAACTGTTTTTTATGCTTTTATTTTAATTGTGAAATTTCTTAAATATGTATTTCTCCTGTATGTCTGGTCTAAGGACCGCAATAATACAATCATTGTTGCCCAGCCATGGATACAACAGTATAGGCGATGAAGAGGGAGAAGAGGCAGACTATTCATCAGTATTTATAATTCAGTATAAATGGCAAACTAATCAGAGTTCATTGTCCTGCCACAAGTTTATCACGATGTCTGAATATACCCATAGAACCTTGTATGCTGAATTCCATAACAGGAAATCCTTATGGATATGCAGAAGGAATGAGTGGTGGCAATTACATCTGGTTTGACAATCTGGTTACTTATTTTCATTTTTGTTTGTTTGATTGATTGATTTATACTCCACCCTTCCCACAAATGGGCTCAAGGACGCTCACAACATCCGTAAAATACAATAAATTAATCATAAAACTATAAAATCAGTAACAATCTTAAAACAGTCATTAAAATAATATAGACCCCTTATCCATAGGCTACTTAAATAAACAGTTGGGAGTCCGTATATAGGCATACATATAGGCAACAGCATATGGTTGAGGGTAGTTCCAGAAAAAGTGCTGGTCTTTGGTGGAAGAGAGGGGACACATGCTGGTCCTCAGCCAAAGGCCCAGTGGAACATCTCCATTTTACAGGCCCTGCGGAACTGTAACAGGTCGTACAGGGCCCGGATCTCCAGTGGGAGAGTGTTCCACCAGGCCGGGGCCAGGGCAGAAAAAGCCCTGGCCCTGGTTGAGGCCAGATGGATGTCTTTCAGGCCAGGGACCACCAGGAGTTGCATGTCTGCAGAGTGCAACGCCCTGCAGGGAACGTAATGGCAGAGGTAGTCCCACTGGTATGCAGGTCCCAGTCTGTGAAGGGCTGTAAACACTAAGGTTAACTCCTTAAACTGGATCCAGAACTCCACTGGGAGCCAGTGCAGCTGACACAGCACAGGATGAATGTGCGCTCAGATTGGCGTTCCAATAAGGATGTGTGCCGCTGTGTTCTGGACCAGCTGTAACTTCCGGGTCAGGCCCAAGGGCAGCCCAGTGTAGAGTGAGTTACAGTAGTAGTCTAGCCTGAAGATGACCATTGCATGGATTACTGTAGCCAGGTTCTGGGGCAAAAGATAGGGCGTTCTGTTGTTATAAATTACCCGAGAACCAAATCTGAGTTTACAGTATCCTAAATCAGTACCTTCTTACTGCAGTCACTCTGTCAGAAGAACATTGTTGTTAACTACGTTCTATAGCATGGAAGTGCTTTGAGCTACCAGGGGACTTTTTTGTTTTTTCTTAATTGAATATTGTTATACAATGTTATAACTAGGTGTCTATTAAGATATCTAAATATCCAGATTTCATTTTTAAAAAGGAATTATATTGCCCCCTTTGTTGCAGAGATTATACAACAGTAATTAATAATTATACAAATGTAATAATGGTTTCAATATAGAAGAAAATTGAAGAGGATCTTGCGATGGACTGAGAAAATGAAGAAATACAGGAAGGAATTAATCTTGTATCCTTACAAAAATAATTAAAATCTACCTGATCAACCAAGAGAACAAAGGACAGGGCTGTCTTGCTAGAAGATTTCTATTATGTAAATTGCGTGGAAGTTTACTGAATTTCCAAAATTAGGTCTGGGAAGCCACAGGGATTCCTGAAACTGGTAACTGACTATCTTGGTACATCCAGCAAGTCATTCTGTAAGCTCTTTAAAAGTTCCCCTATAACTGCACAAGGAGCTGTTACGCACAGTATATAATGCATACTTGCCCATCAACCTTCTGTCCCACCCAATGCAGATGAAGATTCAACATTCAACAACTGATTCAGACTGCATTCCCAGTTGTAATCTACACAAATAGTAGCCATAAATTCTGATTCATAATAAAATCAAAGCATGTAACCAAAGGACATTTGGGTAATGAAGGGTAAAACAAAGTTTGTTTACAAAAGTCTACTGTTTTAGACTGCTTTGTGTAGAACATTTTTAAAAAATCTCTCTGACACTATGCTTCAATATTTAAATAGATTAAGGTACAAAATCTGCAACATCATCTGCAATGACAATAAACACAAAAAGGTAACCTTGTGCCACCCTAAAGACCAATATATTTATTGTGGAACAAACTTTTGCTGAGCCTTTAAAATGTCGTAAGATTCCTTTTTGATTTTGCTACAACAGCAACCATTCTGAAATAGGATGACAATGTTTAATTCAGCAACATTAAAATGCTACCTGTTAAAGGATACTTGATTTGCTATTTTAAAAGTCTCTGTCTCTTTGGGTACAGAGCTATCTCACTTCACATTAGCACCAATTCTTGCTGTCACTTTCCCCATTATTTACCTAGTAGCCATTTGTATTCTTGCTCTATATAGCATTTAGTTATTAAATCTACATACTAGTACGATGAGCTTGCTTGAACCTAGACAGTGCTGCCTACATGTGCAAAAAGCAAGTTATTTAATAGGTATTATTATTTTCTGCACAGAACAAGCCCACTGCAGTTGTGAACACTGGGGGAAAGAGTGCTACCTATAAACATATTCAAGGCTGTGGTATTGTATGTATGTAATGGAACAGTCTACTCCTCCCCTAATATCTGTGTGATTTAGTTTGGGCCTATTGAGTGGAGCTCTTGTTTTCAGTTTCCAGTTTCGTATGTTAGCTGGAAGTTGTTGGTTGTTAAAGTTGTCTTCTTGCAAATAAATGGCTGATGTTTTGAGCCAGCTTGTTTCTGCTGAATGGACATGAGGATGGGTACCTGAGTGAGTGAGTACTCTAACCTGGGAACCCACAGCCAAAGGGGGACATTACAGAGACTAGGCAGAGCCAAAAAACCTTCTGGCATACAGGCCATTTAGATCCAAAGAGCTGGATCACTTTAAATGCACAGCTTGCAGAAGTGCAGTCCCTGGTGCTCCCAGTTTCCCCTAATTAATACAATGTGTGGTGATCAAGGAACCTGGAATTGAGACACACAAGCCTCCCTTCAAACAGAATTCTCATTTGGTAGAAACAGAAGTGGAGGACCCTTGCACTTTTAAGCTGTGCAGTTAAAATAATGTTAACACCAGCTGCCTGTTATATTGGGAAGGCTCGATGGTAATTCCTGAGAAAGGAAAACTTGGTTTTCAAATTTGGTTGCGTGTCCACGTGCCTTTCTTTTGTTCTGGTCTACTTTCATCTCCACTGGAGCCATTTTGTTTTCCTATGCTCTGGGGAAACACACAATGAATACTGATCAGAATGCAATCCAAAATAGAGTTACGCCTTTCTAAGCCCAATGACTACAGTTAACTTAGAAGGATGTATGCAACAGCATACGTTGTCCAGCTTTCTTTATTGTACCTATATCAAATGAGACATGCATAGAAAGCGCCCCCGGGGTCCACCTTTTAAAATGCAACCAATTTTGACAAAGAACCCCATCCTTCTGTATCATCTCTTTTAATTCCCTCTTGCTACTTATTTTGCATTTTGTACCAATTTAAACAAAAGTTAATGAAATATTATTTAAAACATTAACAGTGAAATCCTAAGCAGAGTTACTCCAGTTGAAGCCCACTAATTTCAATGGGCTTAGACTGTAGTAATGCTGCTTAGGATTTCACTGTAAATTATGTAACTCTTTGCTAAAGTAATGGTAAATTTTTTTGTTTCCTTCTACAAAAATCTATACTCTATTGGGTTTTAACAGAAACGCACTGATGATGGCTGTTTTGCATGGCTCTATATAGACATGAATTCATCAAAGGAACAAGTATGCTGATTTATCAGACATTAGTAAGCACTTTTGATCTTCCTTTGAGGAAGCTTTTCTCAGGCTATTCAAAGGGCTGTGGCTTCTTTTCATGTGTTGAAGGGAATATGCCCAGAAAAAGGGTTTAAGTAAAGCTATGTCTGTTAAATTAATCCTGAAAACTGTAGAAGCAAATTGGGCATTGTAACTGAGGGGCCGTTGTCACTTTAATCTCTATTGCCGATTCTCTGAGGCCTTCTTTGGAAAAAGCATCAGCAGCTGTATGTGCTTAGCTGTAATAAGATGAAAATATAACAGAAGATTTTTTAAATTTAAATTTTTAAAATGTTTAAATTTAAATCTTAAACTTTTTAAATTTAAATCTTTCATTTAAAAAATGCTTCTTGTCTTGCAAGGCAGAACCACAGTCTGCTTTGTTGATACACCATCGATGCATTGAGGGTTATGAACAAACATTTTAAATTTGGCATGTATAGGAATATAATCTCTAAAAAGACAACAAATGCACAATGAAATGATTGCATCTAATAAAATGAGTATGTTGATTATCATCTAATCTCCTATCATTTTTTACAACACAAGGCAATTTTCCACAATCAGCACTTCGGCAGTGCTCTAGTGGCTGTTCTTCAAGGGCCATTTTATTGTCAGATTAGAGAGGTTGAAGCACTGAGACTGTAAGAAGGGTTGAGGTAGAAGAGCGATACTTCCACTGAATAATGTAGCAGAGCACACACACACACACACACACACACACCACTGCTAAACAGCTGAGCAGACATTTCAAACATGAGCTAACCCAAACTCAACAAACTTAAAAGTAATCAACATTTCCAAATTACCACAAGGTTGCAATTTGGATTTGTGTCACTGCATTCCACAATTCAGAACCATATCCCTCCACATGCACAACTGACACGAAACAAACAACTGTGAGAGTTCATTCTAATTTGCCAAGAAGCAAAGGAGTACATTCTATCAAGTTTTAGTGCAAACTACTTAAGTCAGCAGCATGGGTAGAATCAGAAACATGTGAAGAATATTTTGAAATGCACTTTACTCTAAATAACCAAAAATATTAAACTACAAAGGAATCCCAAGAAAGAGAGATCTGCTTTTTAAACAACAAAAATGCCAAGGTTCTAAAGAATCAATTATGTGCTTCATAGAAGCACCAATGTTTTTTACCACTTTACACCCTCTCCTAAACCAAAACAGGCCACAAAACCAGCTGCCTGATGTATTAGTCATCCAGATTCCGTGTAATATAAAACATCCCTTTGGAGGAGGTTCAACATGTCCACCACAGCTTTCATTCATGTCCTTAAAGCATTAATAACTCTGAAGGGAAAGGGGATGCAATGAGAGGAATCACCAACTCCAGTGACAGCCAGGATAAAATCTTGGGGGTTTGTTGGTTTTAATGTTTTTTTAAGGTGTGATTTTATTGTGGATGTTTTATCTGTTAACCGCCTTGATGGTCCTTATGAGGGCAGAAAGGCAGGCTATAAGTTTTGTAAAATAAATAAAAATTTTAAAATATTAATATAATACCAAGTTATTCTTATATCTACTTACAATTAAATTCTGTCGCCTTCATATTTTCCATACTTGGAGTATCCTAATGCAGCTATAGAATAATGGATTCTTCAGAAGAAGCCATGATACATCTGAAAGTACATACTTCTAATGGCAGGCTACTATGATGACAAATGAATTGTTGAGCCTCACAACTTTTTTTTTCAAAAGGATGACAAGGTATCCAGTATGAAAAACAAGCAGGATGTATTTAAGCAATAGCTACAGAAGACAACTTCACTCCTTTCCGAGTTAGAATCTTCTGACATAGGCACATTTGACATTCTATATCACTGTATTCAGAAATGCTGCCTTGAGTAATTTCATAGGTTTCCTATGCTTAATGACCTGATACAGAGCAAGAGAAGACTTTGGTATTTCCTTTACTTTCTAGAATTAAAAATCTGAAAGATTCCTTCATCCTTCCTAAATTTAACACCAGTAACACATCCAAACATTTGTGCAAACACTTCTTTCAAAAGAGTGAATTTTGTTCCTACCAAATTGACAGATATTTCTTGTATTTAAAAATTACTCCTTCATAAATACCAAATTGACAGACATTTCTTGTATTTAAAAATTACTCCTTCATAAAATATCATAAATAATAGACAATTTTGAAGAAGACATAACCAGCCAATACATATTTTAAGGTTCCCTAGGAGAGTTGGCGGAAATCACTGTGGCAAACATATGGATTGCTTGTGCACAAACTGTCAAGAACTACAATGCAAAGTCTACCGATTAATATCAATTAGACTTCATGGAAGGTCTGTTAAGATAACCATTGTTCAAGTTTATGTCCCAACTACATATGCTGAGAAGGAAGAAATCGAAAACTTTTACAGAAGAAGAAACTGGTCATACACCTAAACAAGATATGCTGATAATCAGAGGTGACTTTTACAGAAGAAGAAACTGGTCATACATCTAAACAAGATATGCTGATAATCAGAGGTGACTGGAATGCAAAAGTAAGAGACAAAGCAGAATCGAACATTGTTGGAAAATTTGGGCTAGGATCATGAAATGAAGTAGGAGAGCATCTCATAGAACTTTGTGAAGCCAACAACCTGTTCATTGCTAACACATTCTTCAAGCAACCAAAAAAGGATTGTATATGTGGAAATTATCAGGTGACCAATATAGAAACCAAATAGATTACATAATTGGAAGGAGAAGATGGAGAAGCTCTATTCTCTCTACTAAAACAAGACAAGGAGCTGATTAAGATACACATCATGAGTTGCTAATATAAAAAATTAGAATAAAGCTGAAGAGAAACACTAAAAGAATCATAGTCCCAAAATGCAATCTAAACAATATTCCTGAAGAATTTAAAGAACAGATAAGGAACAGATTTGCAATACTAAGTTTAATTGATCGTGAGAAGAACTATGGGCTGAAACCAGAGATATTATCAAGGAAGAATGTGCAATGACTATTCCTGTAGCCAAATGGAGAGAGAAGCCTAAATGGACATCTATCAGCTAAAGACAGATAGATGGGAAGCAAACGATGACAGAAATAGGTTGAGAATTCTAAAAGCAGCTTTTCAGGAACTTGCACACAGAGACAAAGAAATCTATTCTAATAACCACTGCAAAAAAAAAATAGAAGACAATAACAAAAATGGAACAAGAAGAGATCTGTTCCACAAGATTCAGGAAATCAAAGCGAAGTTCAAGCCACAGCTCAGATTGCTGAAAGATCAACATGGAAATACAGTATCTGATCAGGACAAAATAAAGTAAACAATACAGTGTAGAACTATACAGAAGAGATGGAAGGATGACAGATATCTTCGAAGAAGAATAGTTTGACAAAGAACCAGAAATCTTAGAAAGTGAAGTAAAAGCTGCACTCAAAGCACTTGGGAGAAACAAAACACCTGGAGTAGATGGAATACCAATAGAGCTATTTCAAGCTACAGAAATAGAGTCCATCAAAATCTTAACAAGAGTCTGTCAACAAATATGGAAGACAAAACAATGAGCCAGACTGGAAGGCTGCAGTCTACATTCCAATTCCAAAAGAGTGGGATGCCAAAGGATGCAGCAAATATCAGACTATTGTGTTAATTTCCCATGCAGCCAAAGTAATGTCAAAAGATCTACAGCAAAGACTTTTACCATATATGGAACAAGAAATGCCAGATGTTCAAACTGGATTTAGAAAAGGCACTAGAGATCACACTGCAAATTTACGATGGCTAATGGAACATACCAGGGAATTTCAGAAGAAAAATAGCCTGTTTCATAGATTATAGCAAAGCTTTGACTATGTGGATCATGAAAAGCTATGAATAGTGTTAAAAGAATTGGAGGTGCCACAACATCTGTTTGTTTTAATGCGCAACTTGTACTCTGGAGAACAGGTTACTGTTAGGACAGAATATGGGGAAACAGAATGGTTTCCAACTGGCAAAGTGGTCAGACAAGGATGCATATAATCTTCCTATCTGTTCAACCTCTACACAGAGCATATCATATGGAAAGCTGGATTAGGTCTAGAAGAAGGTGGAGTGAAAATTGGTGGAAGGAATATTAACAATTTGAGATAAGCTAAGGATACCACATTACTAGAAAATAGTGAAAACTTGAAATGACTACTGTTGAAGGTTAAAGGAGAAAGAGCCAAATAAGGATTACAGCCGAGCATCAAGAAGACAAAAGTAACAACAACAACAACATTCGGTTTATATACCGCCCTTCAGGACAACTTAACATCCACTCACAGCATTTTACAAAGTATGTTATTATTATCCCCACAACAATCACCACCCTATGAGGTGGGTGGGGCTGCGAGAGCTCCGGAGAGCTGTGACTGACCCAAGGTCACCTAGCTGGCTACAAGTGGAAGAGTGGGGAATCAAACCCGCTTCTCCAGCTTAGAGTCCTGTCGCTCTTAACCACTACACCAAAAGTAATGACTACGGAGGAATTACACAATTTTAAAGTTGACAATGAGGAAATTGAAATTGTTCAAGATTTTTTATTCCTTGGCTCAGTCTTCAACCAAAAGGGAGACTACAACCAAGAAATCAGAAGAAGATTGATACTTGACAGAGCAGCTGTGAGGGAACTAGAAAAGATCTTTGAAGATAAAGATGTCTCTCTGGGGACCAAGATCAAGATAAACTATGGTATTCCCCATTACTATGTAAGGATGTGAAAGTTGGACAGTGAAGAAAGCTGACAGGAAAAAAGTTGATTCCTTTGAAATGTGGTGTTGAAGGGGAGTTTTGCGGGTATCATGGATGGTCAAAAAGACCAGCGAGTGAGTTCTAGATCAAATCAAGCCTGAATTCTCCCTACAAGTTAAAATGGCAAAACTGGGGTGTTTTCCTCACAGTCACCTTACAGCATTTCAGAATCTATTCTGCTTCCCATGTTCTCCAGAAATCTGAACATGCAAGGGAGTCATGGGAAGCAGAAATGGTTTTTGTCTGTCTTTTCCCTGTTTTTCCTGTGTAGAGTCTGGAATTTTTTTCAAGACACTGCCCAGTTGCTGCTGGCACGTGTTATGTCCATGCAGAATCAAAAACTCCCATTCTGCTTCTCATACCCCCCCTCTTCCTTTCCCCAGGAGCTGATTGGTCTGTCCACCAGTAACCACTCCCACCCTCCTCAGCTCTCTGAACTCCTTTTCCACCATTTTTACCAGTAAAGCAAGGTAAGGGTCATAAGGCCAGTTTGGTGTAGTGGTTAAGAGCGCAGCACTCTAATTTGGAGAACCGGGTTTGATTCCCCACTCCTCCACTTGAAGTCAGCTGGGTGACCTTAGGTCAGTCACAGCTTCTAGGAGCTCAGCCCCACCCACCTCACAGGGTGTTTGTTGTGGGAATAATAATAGCATACTTTGTAAATCACTCTGAGTGGGCGTTAAGTTGTTCTGAAGGGCAGTATATAAATCAAATGGTTTTTTTTATTATTATTATTCTCCATTTGCTTCTTTCCTCCTGGGTATGCACACACTGATTTTTTTTTTCAAATAGCAGGAACAAGTCCTAAGGTTACTGCTTATTCCCTGCGGGCTATAAAAGCCAGGAAAGGGTTAAATGGCTGCTTTTCCCTCCCTCCCTCTTGGTTGTTTCAGGCATCTCCTAATGCCAAAGAGGGAAAAAAACAAGTGTTTTGCACAGCCATTTGAGGGAGGGAACGAAGCAACAGTATTTTAACCCCTTCCTCGCTTGGCTTTAAAAAAAAAAATAAATGAGAGTGGAACGAGCACAAAAAGTACATGTTTCCCCCCAAACTCTGCCACCAATTGCTTCTCCAGTGGGCACAGGACAACCCAGTCAGCAAATACAGTGATGGGGAGGATGGGTTCCAACATTGCAATGTTACCATGCAAGCAAAAAAAAAAGTTTTTAAAAATGATGTCAGTTCCAGCCCCCTCAAAATGTGGCTCCAAACAGACACATCTTGTCAGCAGACATCAAATAGCCTTGAAGTCGAGCAGTGCAGAATGATGGGACCCCAAGCCGTTTTAACACTGATCAGTGTGAATTCTCAGCATCACCAGGTAAAAGTGTGCCGTGCGGAATGGACCTTGGTCACATCATGAGAAGACAAGACTCACTGGAAAAGACAATAATGCTAGGAAAAGTAGAAAGTGGTAGGAAAAGAGGAAGACCTAAAACAATATGGTGTGACTCAATAAAAGAAGTCATGTCCTCCAATTTGCAGGATCTGAGCAAGTCTGTTAATGATAGGATGTTTTGTAGATCTTTCTTGACAGCACATAACACACACACAAACATGTGGATTACTGTAGAAACTTCCTGGATCACATGTGATGTATAACTTGAACATAAGACATGCGGAAGAACCTATATTATCCTAGAAATAATACAACAAATGTTATATGTACCTAATAGAAGCTATATAGAACTTTTGTCAACCATCTTCAAGTTGGAACTGTGATCAAGATTTGTTTCAAAGATACGCCTTTACACCAGAAAGCCCACAAGAACACAGCACTGCCTTCACTTGATGGAATACCCTAATGTAGGCAACTTAGATGGAAACCTTTTCCATTCATTAAACTCCTAAGTGGGAATTGCAGGATGTTAATAACATAATTGCAAATTAGAAACTTCAGAGTTTTATCTAGAAACCAGGGATGATAAATAATTCTACATATGCATCTGCTTTTTTTCTAGTTATGCTTTGAGAAACACCAAACAGCAATTTAAACTTCCCTGACATCAAAATGCAATTTAAGGTGAGAGTTTTAAAAAGGAAAACTGCATGCCAACACCCAAGATTTTCAACAGGGGAAAATGCATTTTTTACTTATGCTATTTTTGTAATTTGAGGTAGTTTAACAAACAGTTTGGAGGTTCTTCAGGGATACCTCATAAAAGGTTATGAGAAAAACTGATGTGATTCACACACAGAGAATATGCGCCTCTCAATATCCCAAACCAATGACTTCATTAAAAAAGAACTACACACATTAGCCCTCAGGTACTACACACATTAGCCCTCATAGTAAACTGAAAATGATGCCTTTTCTAACCTTCAAGGAACATAGTGGCAGTCAAACAAGTGACATTACAGAAAACTGTGCCATGCACACATGAGCTGAGATAAAATCTTGTCTGATTGTCAAGCGTGCTTGATGATGTTTTCCCAGTTATGGGTGGGTGGCTACAGTCTGGTTGGAGGACCAAGGCAGAAATGCTATGAGGGAGGGTTATATACTTTTTTTGCGAGATTTCACTGATTTGCTTGCAAAGAAGAAACAACTGGGTTTCCTTGAAGCTTTCTGCTGGCAAATAATTGACTTATGGGAAAGATGCAGTTGTCCCCCCAAACCAAAATCAGCCGACAGGTTAAGAAGAAAAGTTTATTCTTTCAGTGTGCAATGTAATATCTTGTGTGCGTTCATCCAGCATGCTAGGCAGTTATAGTATATACCCTGCTATTACTAACCACCTGCCAGTGATGGAATAACATAATTGCATCATATTTAATTCAGGCTACATCCTAACTCCTTAATCCAGATGTTTTAAACTGTATATGCATATAGGAAAAACTTTTTCCCAAACCTACATTCCATACATGTTTTATGGTTAAAGTAATACGAGAGATGGCTGTCATCCTAGCTTTCTGAAATATTCTGTAAGGAAATATTGCTGGGAATATTCTGAGACTAATTTAGAAGACTTCAGATCCCCATTTTGAAAATATCTTTTTCTTCACAGACCTCCATTTATACATAAAATAATACACACCTTATAATCTTCATTCTGTAATTCCAGTAAAGTAAACTTCAAAAGGGAGACAGAGACAAAGCAGTACACAAAATCCTGACCCTTTCATGCTCACATACTTAGATCCTGTTCCATGGAGCTATGCTGCTTTCTATTTTGTTCTTTTCCTCTACCAAATTAAATTTTATCAACTAATTTAAAGAAATGTATTTTTTGTTTCCCAAACATCTTAAAAACCAGACATTATCACTGGAAAGTGTGTTGCAGCTAGGGTTGCCAATCTCCAGGTGGGGCCTGAAGATCTCCCAGATGACAGATCAGTTCCCCTGGAGAAAACGACTGCTCTGGAGGGTAGAATCTAAGGCATTACACCCTGCTGAAGTCCTTCCTTTCCCCCAAACCCTGCCCTCCCCAGGTTCTACCACCAAATCTCCCAACCTGGAGATGACAACCCTAGTTGAGACATTCTGAACACAGTGAATCCTATGGCAACACACATCACCACTGAGCTCCCTCCTCTGCTCAAATTCTGCCTTCCCCAAGCACTGCCCCCAAGGCAACCCTAGGGTTGCCTGGAGGAGATCCAGGACCTTTACGATTTGCACAGAGACATTTTGAACAGACAGTATGAGGCGCTGGTAGGGCTAAAAGCTCGTGACAGTTTTGTGTTCTGTTGTATCAGTGAATTTCCAATAAGAGGCTGTCCTACCCCTGAAAGATAAAACAGCCACTCAGTTGTTTCATCCTTGAATCTTCAGAAATGCTGCCTCAGCATCCAATCACCTTTGGGGTGGGGGTTAGATGTTGATGGGAGGCACCGCAGTATTTCACTTTAGGACTGCCTCAGGGAGAAAGCAGTCACTACTGTGTATAACTCTGCCTGGAATTGTGGTAGAGTGGTTTATCTCTACCTCTGGGCGAGGACAGAGTTGGGAGAACTGTCTCTGGAGATGAGCAGACTTCGTATCCTTTTCTCTGACTCTTGGGAAAGGGTAGGCTGGTGTGGGCATGTGTGAAAGGTTATACTCTGGGAGTTAATCAGTGAAAACTTGTACTTGAAAGCTTTAAAGGGAATTAAAATCACCATCTAAGCCGTAACTAGCTTAATTTTATGTGCCTCACCCAACTCTCTCTTTTGAACATTGGGAGACATGGGCTGCTGATCTGTTCTTTAAAAACAACCTGTACATAAATACATCTTTTTTGTTATTTTTATAAACCTCCTGCTTCAGTGATCTTTCTTACCATAAAACTTACCTTATGGTGGAGAACCCAAAGCCTTTACACTTGCTACCATAGAAACATCTAGCAACTGAGAGGAAGATTTACATTTCAAAATAAACATAGTCCCCCCAAAATTATAGGAGGCTGCGTGGGTTCATTCAGTTGGAAGAAAAGGCCCGTCACAGTAGAGCTAGAAAGTTCACAACAGATTTGTATCCCACTGCTTTCCCATGTGCTCCTCCCATGGGAAACGGGAGAGCGGTCCAGAGGCCACTATGACATCATAGCTGCTTCTGCACTAATTTCCAGGGGGAGAGTTGCCAGTGAAGGCAATGGAATGCAATTCCTTCTCACTCTTTTTAGCCCTGCCAACTCTGGCAAGACTTAAAAGGTGTATGAAAGAATTACATTGCACTCCTTTCTTATCCACCTCAATAGGAGGTGGGAGGGATCACCTCAGTGGCCACTACAAGGGCCTGTGTGGCAATATCCTGTGAGAGCAGCTGACAGTGGCAAATATCAGAAGTGCAGCCAAGCTGATCTATCATTCTAGACAGTAGTGTCCAGGTCAGGTAGCTGTTCCTTGCCACACACTCACTTGCTAATGCCTTATTCAAAAACATTTCTACACTGCATTTCCATCCAGTTCAGAGTCCAAAGGGGCAAATATTAAAACATTTCAAACATTAAAAGGCATTAAAATATAAATATATGAAAATATTTAAAACAATTAAATAAAAATATAAACACCAATAAACAAACAAACAGGGAGGAGGACTAATACAAGCTAGTGAAGGAATGCCAATCAAAACAAAAATATCTTCACCCACTGAAAGATGACAACAACAGAGGGAGACAAATCTCCCTGGGGAGGGAGTTCCAAAGTTTCAGGTCTCATGACTAATAAGGCCCCCTTTCTTGGGTTGCCACCCTTCTAGCCTCAGATGGTGGGGGCACAACTGAAGAAGAGCCTTTGAACATGACTGGAGTGCTTGGGTTTACTGGCCTCAAGCTGTATAGGGCTTTAAAGGTACCCTGAACTGTGCCCAAAAGCAAATTGGGAACCAGTGTAGCTGGTATAAGACTTGAGTGATATGGTCCCTAATGGATGCTGCCATGGTTCATTAATTCTCTTAGCAGCAAGGCCAGGGGCAAGGAGCAGCAGTTGATGTCAACTGGATAGTCTTTCACCACGGCTGATGGGGAAAAGGAAGAACAGCAGCAAGGAAGTGGTGAAACTGGTGTGGGAAAATCCTCTAAGTCTTTGATGTTATTCTGCTTCTTAAAAAGAGAGAGGAAGAGACATCTGCCTATGGACTGAGTGGGCCATGTAGAAGTATTCGGTCAGAAGGAGCAATGGGCCCTCCTGGAGCAGGGGGCTCTGGAAACTACCTTAGGATGCTGATTCCCAGAGCTAGGCCTGTATTGTGAACTTGAGCACAACTGTATGTGAAATGGAGCTGGCAGCTAATTTCTTTCCACTCATGAACTTTGGATCCAATCTATTGCTTAGAAAATAAGGAACTTACAGGATACAACAACCAATGGGCACAAACAGTTGCTAGAATATGTTAAAAGATTTATGATGAAATTAATTCCCACTCCTTTTAATATAGTCTCAGTTAAGTGGCCTGACAGTACAAGCAGCCATGGACAGCACAGGAGTTGCACTTCAGCAATTTCCCAAAGGGCTGCTGGCTGCTCCTTACTGGTGGTACAGCTGTATCTGTCTTGGGTCAGCCTGCGAGGCACCAGACCCGAGGCACATTCAGCCTCACAGTAACCTGCAAGGTTGCTGTTTTGACTGTTGATTTTTCATCTTCCCTCACCAGGTATTTGGAAATGCATTCCACAAGTAACAGTACAGAAAGCTATTCCAAGACAAAACGCTGTAAAAAAATGCTAAACGACACCCAAGTGGAAGATATTCCTTGCACTGGAAGAGTAAAAATGAAGAGGAAGCAAACAGGAAAAGACTATACAGCAGAACCAGGCACTATTCTAAGAAGCCCCAAATTACCCAAGAAGCAGAGAAACTATTCCAAAAAGGGAGAAGACCTTTCTCGAGATGACCTTTTATTTCTTTTGAGTGTGCTGGAGGGTGAATTACAGGTGAGTATATTTCTATAATGATAATCATAGCTGATGTTGCCACAAAGGTGAAAATAAAAGAAACAAGGAAATATTAATCTACGTGTGAAAAATAAGTTAGACTGTGTCTAAAGAAACCTAACTACAGTAATGTGTTGGCTTAGGGCCAAACTTCACATTATATTGGAACTCCACAATCAGATTCCTGATGTTGCAACCCTTGCTTTTGAAAATCCAATCATAATTCTCCAACGTAAAGAGATTAAGAGTCTCTCTACACAAGACATCTTACAGGGGGACACTCAAGTGTAGGGAGATGCAATGTTAGCTGGGAAGCATAGTTTAAAAAGACAGAGCAGACAAGCTGGTGGAGATCTCTCCTCAGAGGGTTTGTTAATTTCATCTTTGCCTCCTCAAAAGGAAGGTGAAATTTGTAGAGCCTTCGGGGAGCTTGGAAAAAACAATGAAAAACTGAGGATGGTTTAATTTTTTTAAAATAATGGCAGCTTCAAATTGTTTGCAGTTTTGGACTGCTTAAGTTTCAGTGAATAAAAATGGCATGGCACACACACACACCAGCCCCAGAATCTGTTGCTAATGGTTGCAAAACTAACCTCAGCTGTTCCTTAAGCCTCATTGTTCTTCAGATTCATACAATTTTCTCATCTAGCTTTTCTATTAGTCCAAATACCAACACTTTTTAAAGCAGACAAATCTAAATAGAAGAAATTAAAAAAACCATTGGAAGCAGCTTTCATTTTATTTTAGGTAGTTAATATATGATATGGTAGAGATTTATAAAGTTAGACATGGGGCAGAGAAAGCAGATACAGAGGACTTTTTCTCCCTCTCCCATAATACTAGAATTCAGGGGCACCCAATGAAGTTAACGGAAAATAGGTACAGGACAAACAAAAGGAAATGCTTTTTTACTCAGCAAGTAATTAAATTGTGTAACTCACTGCCAGTGGACATAGTGATGTCCATAAGTATAGGTGGCTTTATGAAGAAATTAGATTCATGGAGGATCGGTCCATTAGTGGACACCAGTCATGGTGATAAAGAGAACTTTGATACACAGAGGTGGCAAACCTCTGAATACTAGTGCTATGAGGATGCATAAGGGAAAGGTAACTGGTAAGCTACTACATGAAACAGATGATGAACTAGATGGACAAGTGGTCTGATCCACCAGGCTCTGCTTATTCTTCTTGACAATGTCAGATAACTATTTCTCATCTAATTCAGTAACCATGCAGAAAAGTAAAATTGTTGTAATATGTAAGAAGTTTAACCTGTGCCATCATAAAGCACAGTTCTCCACTAGTGCAAGCAGGTATATTTCCAATTTACTGATCTGCTAACTATTTAACAATAATTGCAATTTCATTACTATCTGTGGGATTTAAAAATCCTGGCTTTGGCTGGAATGGTGCGTCCATTTGCTTGCCTGAGAACATATAAAAGTTACAAGAACTGAACCCTTATTTTTAGATTTCCAAAATGAGCCTCTACTAAACAGCCTGATTCTTCTAAGGCCTTGAAAGATCCAAACTGCGCACCTGAAACCCAATGTCTTTAACATCGTTAATGATTGTTGAAAAATCCTGGCCACGTGCAGGGAGTATGCATTGTATAGGTAATCACAAACACACACGAGTCACTCTGCCAACTTTCAGGCCAATTAATCTTGTTTTACAGAGCTGCCATTATTGCATGCTATTGGAATGCATGTTACGGAAGGTCACATCCTCTGCACTGGGTACCTCACTGGCTTCAGTACACAAACATGTATATGTAACAATAGTAGCAGACAGCTTCTGGCTTGATTTAAAACAACAAAGGGTGACTTTGTACTCTTGCTCCTAAACTTCCCACAGGAGGTATGAATGACTTGAAAATCTAAAAACGACCAATACCTTTTAGATTTTTTTCCTTACCAAACTTGTTCAATACTCCACCCAAAAGCATACATAACATATCCCCTGGACGCATACACAAGTGGATAAAAATAGGTACGTTTATGTAGGGAGAAACTGGTGCTGGTGCAGTCATCTATAGCCATGATTCCACTTACTGCCACTCTTTGGGATGACATGGAACTGAAGGGGTGGAAGGAGGAACAAAGTATGAAGGGGTCTAAGATGAGGGGCGAAGAAACAAACCATCAGACATTACATTTATTTTAGGGCAAGATATTCTTTTCCCAATCATTCACAGCATTTGCTACGTGAGTATAAAACAACTACTGGTTAAGAGTAAAAGGTCAATCACATACAAAGAGCTGCCCTTAAGAAACATGTTAAACACAAGACTTAAATTCAATGAGCAGATGGTTTGAACAAAACTCACTGGAGTAATCTATTTCTGCAGGCTCAAGATGAAGTCATAGGAGTTCTGAAGGCTGAAAAAATTAACCTAGCTTTACTCGAAGCACAATATGGCTTTGTTACTCCAAAAAAGGTCCTTGAGGCACTTCAACGAGATGCTATACAGGCCAAGACGACACTATGGCAGGAGGATATCTATGAAAAACCCATGGGAGAGGTATGTAAAATGCAAATGTATACATGAAAGAATTAACCTTACACACTAAGGGATTGGAAGAATTAGCCTCATTGGTTTAACTGGAAAAGGCCAAGTGCCAGCAATGTAAAACGTTGTTTGTGGAATGCCACAAACAGTAAGTTCACAGCTTTTTAATCTCCACTACAAAACTGACAAACTCTTTGATAACATCCTTTAGCTCCAGAGAAATTCAAGCCTAGTAGTCAATTGCTGGAAAATCCAAGCACTTTATGCATTTAAAAGCCTACAATGAAACTATCACACGTTGTTTTAACCTTATTCTTCCCACCAGCCATACCACTCTCTCACAACTTGGCTACCCAATCACCCTAACCTTAATTTTTTGTGCGCAATGATTTCAGGGGTCATGCTGGACCAAATAACTGCAGTGCAGAATATCTTTCCATATAACTATCATCAGGTTTTGGTCCTGTTCACAAAAATAAACTATTTTTAAACAATTGATATCTTGCTTCATTTCAAATATTGCAAGTAGACTCAAGGAATGACTTCATAGGGTAAAGTGAGTTGACAGACAGTCAAGAGTCCCTAGCAAAATAAAAGACTCTTGACTTGCCTGTTTCATTCCGGGATAAACAAGTGACATGTTACCTCTAGTACACAGAGGAGTGTGGAATGTAGAGCTCCTATGATAAACAAGAAGGCCTGTACATGACAAGGGTGAATCTCTTTGAATGTTACTTCCACCTTCCTTTCACTTCTGTGTGAAGCAGAATATGACCTGAGGCGCACATAATTCCTCCCCACTCTTCTCTCACCCTACACAGAAAGAAAAACTGAACTAGGCGAAGTATCTTTTATTTGAATGTGGACTTAGGCATCTTCTGGAAACACCAAGAGAAAGATGTTTGAATACCCAGGATTCATGCTCACTGGAAAAGCATGAACCTTCCAGTTTAGTCCTTTATTTCTATACATAATGAAGAGAAGTAGGGGAGCGGAAGCAGAAGCAGTAAGTGATGACTGAACCTATCTATTTGCTGATGACTGAACCTATTTATTTGCTGTGCAAATAAAGCAAGAAAGTTCAGAGATGAAGCCTTCTCCAAAACATTCCCAGTGATGCATCTTTCATGGTGTCAGAAGGACATTGAGCAGGAAAGCACTTGACCTGCTCCTCAAGGCATGGGCATCGAGAACAAGCCTTTCTACTTGAGGAGAGGCAACAGCTCTGAAAGTTTCCTGTAAGGATTTTTTTTAAACCTGCCTTGGATCTTTAATTCAGCTCCTGCTTATGTTACCTTAAACTTTTATCTCAGGATGGCTTTGGTCACAACCAACAACAGTTTTTTTCTCCACACAAACAAAGCTTCAGGTGCTCTCTACTTTACCCAAGCGTATACCTTGAAAATACTCTCCTTTGGGGGTTTGACTCCACTGCTATTACCACCTGTGGCATATTACCCCAGTGTGTGTCCTAGTATATTGCTGATTCCCAAAAGGTTTTTGCTGCCACCAAAGGCTTTTGCCTTAGATCTCCTCTATTTAACCGGTATCATAAGGAGGTTTGTTATAGATGGTAATATTCAGCATGTGAGGATGGCTGTGGGGTAAAAAAGGAATCCTTTATTGCTTAACCAAAGTAGAATTCATTTATAAGTACATAAGCATGATGATTGCTGAGTACTGATAAGCATTTCAGAATAGTTTTAAAGAATAGTTTCAGAATAGTTCCTAAGCTTGGTGGTTTCGAAAACAGTTATATATTCACAGACACAGTCACAAAGACTGGATCCATACAGCTATTCCATACAGCTGTTCACAAACAGGATAAACACTCCTCTCATCTACACAGCCACAGATTCACTCAAGCCTTTCTACACAGCTTGCCTGACCTAGACAGATCTACACAGACTGAACACAGGCTCACGCACAGCTTGGTTGACTTAGACAGAATTTCTCCATACAGATTCACTGAATTTCACAGAATGAGACCCTTTTCAGACTTCCACACAGTTTGTCTGACCTAGCTAGAATATTTTCTCTCAGCACATTGACTAAAAACTGCCGTTCACTTCCCCCCTAGGTTATAGCTACAGTCCAATCACAGCACACTCCATTCTCCCATCCAGCCTCCCTCCTTCTTTCCAAAGTCCTGCATTTAAACCCACAGTAACCAATAGCCAACCCCCACATTAATACATACAAACCTATTTACATGAAAAATATTACTGTTCCACAGGTGCTTTGTAGAAGAACAGAACTCAGTTGCAGGACTGCAGAAAAATCACAGTGTTATTGAATTTCTTGTGCTAGGGGAGCTATTCAGCTTAGTGTCAAACAATATTATTACCTAGTGGTGACAGAGCTGCATCTCAATTTATATTTATTTATTAAAAGCCTGAGATGATCTTTAATTATGCAGTTTTAGACTGGGGGAGGGGAATTAATTCACATTATCCTAGGCATGAGGAACTCCAAGTTTTGTGTCCATGAAGAGTTCCAACTATGTTTTTGTTTCCTATCTCAGTGCTGACAAAGTAACACATAATTTCTGTTTCTTCATTTATACCCCGCCTTTGTCCCCAGTAGGGACCCAAAGTGGCTTAACATCATTTTTCTCCTCTCCATTTTTTTCCTACTCACTAGTAGTCACTGCAAATCCTGTGAGGTAGGTTAGGCTGAGAGTTTGTGACTGGCCCAAAGAAACTGAGTGAGCTTCCATAGCACACACTGGGGAACTGAACCTGTGTCTCCCACATCCTAGTCCATAACTTGCGTCACTACACCACATTGGCTCTCTGAATATAACAAAAATAAATAAAAAATAACACATGCTCCACTGACTTTGACTCTGTCCTATCAGTAGAATACTTCAGTATTAGGCACAAGTAAGGCAAACACAAACTTGTGCTCTAAAACGATGACTGTGTAACCATATTGTAACCTAAAAATTTATAAAAATCTACTGAATGGCATTACTGTGGCAATGAATGAGACAGGAGGTTTGGTAAAGCACTTTAGACAATTAAGGTTGCAGTCCTAGGGACATGTTCCTGGAAGTAAGCCTCATTAAATAATATAGGACTTACTTTTGAGTAGATCTGCTTAGGATCCCCCCCCCCAAAGATGAGCAGTAATAAGAGTTAAACCAGTGTTAATTTGCACTTCCAAATGCTTCTGTCTCCGTGCTAATACACACACGTTTGGTACGCAGCTCATTACTTCTCACTATAAAACATTCTCATAAATAGAATTCTGCCTTCAAGCATTTCCAGATTTCTGAAAGAAATATATCAACAATAACTTGTTCTTTTCATATACACACAAACCAATCCTGGGCAAAAAGGTCAGACCTGTTCCTGGAGTTTGAAACCTTAGAATTCTAGTTAATGATCTAAATCAGGTGAAGTTCAGATGCAGAGGTTAACTTATTTTCTAAAATACACTCTATTATGTCATTGAAACTTTGAGCGTGAATGGAAATAATCTCAGGCACACTTCTGTCTTGCCACAAAATTTCCAAAACATAATTTAGGCTTCTATCTTGCATATATTATACAAATATTTTCTTTTTAGCAATACATGGCAGTAAAAGCGTTTGTAACACCATTAGGCTTTGGCAGTATCAAAGGCAGAGGTAAACATTCTGAGAATAGTCAAAATGGTACAGATCTCTAGTACTCAATGAAGTTCTGGAACCAAGGCAGATAAAAGCTACACAGAACATTTCCAAGAGCCATTAAAATAATAAAGTAGATGTATTTTGTTGATGAGGTTAAATATTTATGAAAAGCAACGGCCAACTAGCACCAGTGTGTGGGAAAAAGGCTTTGTGGACTTCCCCAAACTACTCTGGCAACCTACCTCATGCTGGGCCCCTACCATTACTAGTATTCTAATTGCTGGCTTCTCCAGAGCAGCATCTAAGATGCTGCCAACAGTCAGACAGCTATGCCAGATGAGAATTACCAAACTTATTTTATGTGTGTCTTGGTTCCAGTTTTAAGCCTGGGACAAGTACTTATTTCTAAGAGCATAAATACATATTAAAAGAAGCAGACAGCCTGGGATTTTAATTGTTAAGAACCTCACTTGAATGCCTAGCCCGTTTCCACTTTGCAACACAGCTTTAAGCAATCATTTTATAAAGACTAATTCACTCTGTCCACAAGTAGTGGGTAAACCACTGCAGGGTGTTCATCACATATACACACAGTAAGCACCTTCATGTCATATGAAGTGGCCTGACAGGCAATCTGAATTATGGGCACTAGAAAGTGGAGAACATTAAGTCTTGTGACATTACATAGGTACAGAGATGAAAATTTCCCCTTTTTTAAGTCCTCCTGGCTCCAGAAGCAATATGCTTCCTTTCTCTCTTTGTACAAGTATTCTGTGGCTGCTAAGGAAGCAAAGCCCCACATTGTGGTAGCAGTAAACCATAAGCTACAGGAGGACATGGTTGTCTATGCAGAGACATTTTCTGTTTGATCTGATCAAGTTATATGTGGTAGCAGTAAACCATAAGCGACAGAAGGACATGATTCTCCATGCAGAAACGTTTTCTGTTGTTCTAATCAAGTTACATGTCACTGTTCATAAGCTATTGTGCAAAGAAAGTCTCATGTTTACCATGGTATTTACAATTGAAGTCAATTCTAAAGAAAAAACAATAGTTTTTGTTTATCTATTTCAGTTAACTAGACAGCATGATGTGTTAACTGATAAGTAATGTTTTGAAAATTGTAGCTGTGTTGGTAGCTGTGTTGTTGTGCAGAAGAGCAGCATTTGAGTCCAGTGGCACCTTAGAGACCAACAAGATTTTCAGGGTGTAAGCTTTTGAGAGTCAAAACTCCCTTCTTCAGATACTTTTGAAAACGGACCTTTGGACACTTACCGTGAAGGGTCCTTCTCCTATGATGGCAGGAGGACATCTTAGGACATCTTGGGTGTTTCCCACCGTCCTATCAGGGAGGCAGGAAGTAGAATTTTTCTTCCTCTTCCTGTAGTAGGTGGGACCACCCTCTCTATCTTCAGTTTGGGTGACTCCCATCATCAGTAAATAAGTAATGTATCCTGTTCAGAAAACAGCCTTAGTCCCGAAGGACCCGGAGATACGAATGGAGAAAAAAGGAAAAAATGTTAGACAGCATGATAGCGAGAGAAGGGCACAGCAGGACAGTAACAGGTTTAGAGAAGAAACCCTAACGTCCCTGAAGTTCTTGGGAGGGCAAGATGTCCTCCTGCCATCAGAGGAGAAGGACCCTTCACAGTAAGTGTCCAAAGGTCCGTTCTCCCTCTGAGGCAGAGGACATCTTGGGTGTTCCCAAAGCAGCGCCCTAGTCTTCAGGTGGGATAAGATCTTCGTCCTCCACCACATGCTGTAGAACTCGTCTTCCGAAAGCTGCTGTGGCCAAGTGTGCAAGCGGTAGTGCCTGATAAAGGTAGAGAGTGATGACCAGGTGGCGGCTCTGCATATTTCCTCTATTGGAGTGTTCCTTCGAAGGGCTGCATTGGTTGCCGCACACCTTGTGGAATGCGCTGTAATCCCTGAAGGGATACGCAGTTTCTGGGTCTTGTAAGCCTCTTCTATGCAGTTCCTGATGCTGCGAGAGATTGCCACCGAGGACATGCGCTGTCCCAGTATGGACGGTGTGATGTTAATGAAGAGAGACTCCGTGTGGCGAATGTGTTCTGTTCTAATTAGATACGCCTTGAGGGCTCTTCTTACGTTGAGGGTATGCCACTCGCGTTCCTTAGGGTGTCTCGGGTTTGGACAGAAGGAAGGTAGATTTATCTCTTGAGAGTGATGGAATTTTGAATAGGCCTTCGGTAGAAATGATGGATCAGTTCGCAGCACTACCTTATCCGCATGGAAAATGCAAAGGTCTGAGCGGACGGACAAGGCGCTCAGCTCTGACACCCGGCGCGCTGATGTGATTGCAACAAGGAAGATTGTCTTGAGCTTGAGCCATCTCATACCAATGTCTCTGATGGGTTCGAACGGCGCTCTAGTGAGAGCCTTAAGCACAATGCTCAGACGCCACGTTGGAAATCTATGGACTGTTGGAGGATTGAGTAAGGTCGCCCCCCGGAGGAATTTTTGTATATGTGGGTGCGACGAGAGTGGTTCATCTCCCACCGTGGGTATAACCGTGCCGATTGCGGCTACTTGTTTCCTTAACGTTGCCGGTTTTAACCCTTGGTCTAAACCCTCTTGGAGGAAACCAAGAATGTTTGTCAAAGATGGTTTCACCGGGTCCAGGTTCTTGCGTCTGCACCAGCGCGTGAAGGCTTTCCAGGTTGCGTTGTAGATCTTTATGGTTGAGGATTTATGTGCTGCCAGCATGGTCCGTACTATCTGTGGGTGATAACCCATCAAGGAGAGATGTCCCCGTTCAATTGCCACCCTGTCAGTGACATCCACTCTGGGTGTGGGTGCCAAATCGGTTCTTGCTGCAGAATGTCCGGTCACAGGGGAAGGCATTGGATAGCAGTTGAATGGAGGAAAACCAGGGTCTCCTCGGCCACCATGGAGCTATTAGTATCACCAACGCTTTCTGTTCTTGTATTTTTCTCAGAAGTTTGGGAAGTGTCGGAAGAGGGGGAAAGGCACAGAGTAAACCTCTTGGCCATGGCAACGTAAGGGCGTTGATGCCCTCTGCTTCCGGGTGGAAATATCTGGTGAAGAATCTTGGAACCTGGCGATTCAGGTGCGATGCGAACAGGTCTACTTCTGGTGTACCGAAGTGTGCCGTGATCAGTAGAAAGACTTCTCTGTGCAGGGACCACTCCCCCGGGTGTAGTTGTTCCCGACTCAGCCAGTCCGCTTGAATGTTCAAGATTCCCCTTATATGTTCCGCCTTGATGGATGAAAGATTCTCTTCTGCCCAGCTGAAGATTCTGGTTGCTTCTTTCTGAAGACGTGAGAACCATGTCCCCCCTTGCCTGTTGATGTATGTCTTTGCAGCTATATTGTCCGTTCTGACCAGGATGTGTGAACCTGATATTCATGTGCTGAATTTGTTCAGTGCCAGGTAAATGGCCCTCATTTCTAGTACGTTGATCGGTAGTAATTTTTCTTTCATTGTCCATTTGCCCTGGACTGGGGAACCGTCCAGGGTGGCTCCCCAGCCCTGTAGACTCGCATCCGTAAATAGTTGTCTGTAGACTGGAGTAAGAAAACCCCTGCCTTGTTTCAGGTTGGACTCCGATGTCCACCATTCAGGCTCTCCTTGACATGTCTGGGTAGCTGTATCCGCACGACTTGTCTCTGGGCGATCTGCAACTGGAAGGGCCTCAAGAATGATTGAAGGGTCCTGATGTGAAAGAGGCCCCACTGGATAGCTTCTGCGTCCGCTACCAACAGACCTTGGAGTTTTGACAGTTCCATTAGTAGGGAAGAGGACTGTCTTATAGTGTTCTGAACCAACTGTTTTGTTTTGGTTATCTTTTCCCTGGGAAGAAAAAAGCATCCCGCTCGCGTATCTATTATCAGTCCCAGGTGTTCTAGTCTCTGTGAGGGTTGTAGAGAGCATTTGGACATGTTTATCAAAAAACCGTACTCCTTCAGGAACTGGAGTATGTGGTGGGTATCTTGCAGGGAAGACTCTCTGGATTTGGATCTTATTAAAATGTCGTCCAGATAAGGATGCATATGGAGGCCCATTTCTCGGAGTCTGACGATCGGCACAATGAGTAGTTTGGTAAAGACTGTCTGGGCCGTGGCCAGACCGAACGGTAGTGCTCTGAATTGTAGATGTAGCTCCCCTGTGCAGAACCTTAGGTACTTTCTGTGGGCCAAGGCGATTGGAACATGAAGATACGCTTCCGTGAGATCTATAGATGTTAAGAACTCTCCCTCCTGAAGCGCCTCTGCTATGGAACGGAGAGTTTCCATCCGGAAGTGACGTAACTTTATGAACTGGTTCATGTATTTCAAGTCCAATATGGCCCTCCAGTCCCCGTTCCTCTTCGGGACTGTGAAAAAGATGGAGTACACCACTCTTCCTTCTTCTGTACGGGGGACTGGTTCGACAGCCTTAATTTCTAAGAGGTGATGAATTGCCTTGATTGTGATGTCGCGTCTGGCTGGATTGGTCTTTAGCGGGGAAATGAGGAAGCGCTCCAGTGGGAGTGATTGAAATTCTATTAAGTAACCACTGGATATTACTTCTCTTGTCCAGGCATCCGCCTCGGAGGTCAGCCAGGAATGACAAAAGAGAAGCAATCTTCCCCCCACTGGAGCGTCCTGCGAGTCAGGGCTTCTGATTCTTGTCGTCCAAGTCGCGCCTGATGTTGTGATTGAATTGCTGTCTTTGCGATCTGGTTTGGAAGGTGCCTCTGCGCGTCTGGGTCCTCTGAGGGTTCCATGTGCGTTTGCCATCCAGTCTGCTCCTAGGCAAGGTGTGTTGGGACCTGAAGGGCTGATAGCCAAAGGACCGTCTCTCTGTTCTTTTTAGAGATCTTGGAAGGGCCTTTTTCTTGTCCCTGGTTTCGATCAGGATTTTTTCCAGTTGATCCCCGAAAAGCTTAACACCCGTGAAGGGGTAGGACATCAGAATGGTCTTAGCTTGGATGTCTGCAGGCCATGCTCAGAGCCAGAAAAGGCGTCTAGCTGACGTTGTCATGGCCATTGCCCTGGAAACAAAAGACATAGTGTCCAGAGTGGCATCCGCCGTGAACGTATTGGCTTTCAGGATTCTGTTAGCCCCTTCTATGAAATGCCTGCTAGTGTTCGGGAGAAGTTCCATCAATCTCCGTGTCCACACCACAGAGGCTCTGGATACGGTCGATGGTATTGCTGAGGCTCTGATTGCCATAGCCATGGCTTCGTGGGCTCTCTTGAGGGCTCCATCTCCTTATCCAGGGGGTCTTTGATCGATCCTTGTCCATCTTCTGAGAGTAGGCCTTGTGACTGGAGTGCCGTCACTGGAGCGTCTACGATTGGTACCTGTAAGAACTCAGATGTAAAGTTAGGCAGAGCATACAGTTACTTGATGAAGTTGGAAAACTGCTTAGGGGCTGCTGGCATATTCCATTCCACCCTCAGTTGCCTTTCAAAGAACTCAGGGAACGGAAAAACCTTGGCTTTTTCTTCTGATCTAGGGAAGAATTCTTTGTTCCCCTTGGGTCTAATTCCAGACGAATCTGCCCTAGGTTCCTCCTCTTCCCCTGTTGGGGTTTCCCTGAGATCTAGGGCTGCTAAGGTCTTAGACAGAAGGTATTGGTAGTCTTCTGCGTGAAACAGCCTGTTGGACTGTTCCCCCTTGGTGGCCTCCTCTTCCTCTCCCTCCTCGGAGAGGAAGCCCCCCTCATCTGACAGAGGACCCCTCTTCCAGCCAGCGGGAGGAATGAAATGTTTTTCTGGCATCCTTTGTTGGCCAAGGGGTATTTGCTTCCTGACCAGTGGTGTTGCTTACAGACCACCTGGAAGAATGCTTGTTATTGGAGCACTGGGGCTCAGGCTGGCACAAGGAAAATAATTCCTCCCTTAAGTACCATTGCATGGCTGCTCTAAGTGCTGGGGACAGGGCACTGTTGGGGTCACTTACAGAGGCCTCCTGGTCGATGCGGCTGGAGCTCTGTTCGTTTGCATTGTTTTCGGTTTGAAGTTCTCCCGCCGGGAGGTTGGCAATCACGTCGCTGCGTTCGCACAGGAAAACTTCTTCCGCAGCCGAGTTTCCCACCGAAAATGAGCTCCGCCGTGCCACAGCGCCCTCAGCCGGTTGGATGGGGCGCGCAGCCTTCCCCTGTTCCCGCTTGGACAGTCAGGGCCTTTTAGGGGGTCTTGCCTCAGCCGCTGGACGATCCTGGCCGAGTAACCGTGCAGGCTTAGCTGGCATGCCGGTTTCGGCTGTGCTTGTTCCAGCCGCCGGGAGGACGGCTTCCTGAGTCCGATCCGTTGTTCGTTCCAAAAAACTTTCTTCAGAGTCAGACAACTCCCTGGATGTCATGATTGCTCCTCTAGTTCTCCCCAAAGAGGGGAGTGAAGGAATTTAGAAGGGGGGGTCAAGAAAAAGGAAGGGAAAGTAGAATGAAAGGTGAAAGAAAGAGGAGTAGTAGAATGAATGTAGTTCAGGGTCAAAAAAGAGAACAGCAAGTAGTCAGTAGAGCTAGCTAGCTGCAGAATTGCTCTCCCCGGAGGCAGGAAAGAACTGAAGATAGAGAGGGTGGTCCCACCTACTACAGGAAGAGGAAGAAAAATTCTACTTCCTGCCTCCCCGATAGGACGGTGGGAAACACCCAAGATGTCCTAAGATGTCCTCCGCCTCAGAGGGAGAATTATTGTTCTTGCTACTTAAAAGTTGAAAGAAAGCAAAATATTTACAAAGAATGAAAGTACTCCACCTGTGCTTTTGATTCTTATCTGCATATTTTAAAGTTTAGTTTTATGTTATTTATAGTCCATCTTTCCCACTGACACTCAAGGTGGATTACATGGTGTAAGTCAATATGATTAACAACTGGGACATTCAATAAACAATGCAATAAAGCATGCAAATACAAATTTGCAGAGATTTGAATACAAACATAAAGCTGACACTATGCTGAAACAGAATATAAGAACATGATACAAGTCAAAAAGAAAAAGCCAACTTGTTTTTTTTTTAATTTATTGGTGAGTTTATATTTCATATTTAATACATTCATTCCCCTCATATCTAATTTACTCTAAACCCCCCCTTTCCTCCCCCCTCCTTATCAACTTCCAACAGCTTTCCAACCCTTGACCCTTCTTATTACTTAACTTGACTTCACTTATATTCTTCTATAACACATATATCGTAATATTTCTTACTCTAAGCATATTCAAATTGTTTTATATATATACTATATTAAAATCACTAATCCACCAATGTATCCATTTTACTCTTCCTTGTTTAAACTCTATATTCTAGGTAAGATTTGTTTAAACACAATACTAGCTTAGATTGTAATAATTAAATTCCCCCTTAATGGTAAAGTCACTTATCTCTTCTGTTTACAACATCACAGTTTAATAACTCTCAAACTGCCACAGTTCTCCCTTCACATCCCATTTTTTTTCTAAATATTGTTTCAATTTCCCCCAGTCAGCAATAAATTGTCCTGGATCAAGATCTTTAAGTTTTCTTGTCATTTTGTCCATCTCCGCCATGTACAGCAATTTATAAATCCAATCTTCTATAGTTGGTATTTCTTGTATTTTCCATTTCTGCGCGTACAAAAGTCTTGCCGCTGTGGTCATATAAAATAACAATGTTCTGTACTGCACTGGAATACCTTCCATTCCCAAGTTCAGTAGCAACAATTCTGGGTTCTTATTTATTTGGATTTGTAAAATTTCATTAATTACTTCAATTATATCTCCCCAGTATTGCTTAGCTACCTCACAAGTCCACCACATATGATATAGTGACCCTTCGTGCTTTTTACGTTTTCAATATTTGTCTGACAAGTTAGTGTTCCCTAGCGCAATCTTCTTTGGTGTTAGATACCATCTATAGATCATTTTGTATACATTCTCTTTAATGTTCATACAAGTTGAAATCTTCAATGTATTTTTCCACAGGTGCTCCCACGCCTCCATTGTTATTTCTTTATTGAAATTTACTGCCTACTTCACCATCTGGACTTTTACTATTTCATCCTCCGTATGCCATTTTAGAAGTACTTTGTAAATCTTTGAAATTTCTTTTTTGCCTTCTTGTAATATCACTTCTTCTAATTCTGAGTTTTCCATTCTTATTCCTCCTTTTAAACAGTCCGAATTGAAAAGATCTCTGATCTGTCTATATAAATATAGAAAAAGCCAACTTGTTAACTGGTCTCTGTGTGGGGAGAATCTCTTACACTTGCACTAATAATATTACAGTTAGACAAACAATTCCATAAACAGATTGTATTTGTATGAGATTTGCCTGCAGAGGATCACATCTTAAGTCAGAAGCACATTAACTTAAAAGCAATAATACCACTTTTTAAACAATGGGTCAGTTCAGGCATGATGCAAAACCATGATTTAATTAAACTTATTTTGCCATCAAGTTACAGCGAATTTATGGCGACCCCATGAGGTTTTCAAGGCAAGAAACATTCAAAGGCGGTTTGCATAGCAATCCTGGACTTCCTTTGATGTCTCCTATTCAAGCACTAAACCAGGGCTGACCCTGCTTCCAACATCTAATGAAACTGAGCTAACCCAAACTATCCAAATCAGGGCTTATTTAACCATAGTTAAATGATAATCCAAACCTGCATTGCCACTCTATGGTTAGTTTGAGTACCTTAAACTGAGATCTAAAGCTAGAGTATGAAGTCAGTGTATTAAGTTAGTGTAAACTGTGGTTTCATGTTATGTCAGAAGATAGTATTTTGGCTTCATCCTATCTTAATTCCCAATGATACTCTGTGCCTGCACAGTGCCTTGAAAAAGGAAACTGCTCTTGTCTTTAGCCAGCTTTTTCTAGAGCATGCCTCGGCCATTACAGACTCTTCTCTCTACCTCCACCTCTGCCCTCTTAAATACACAGCAAATCCTACCATCCATCCCCAAGGGAAATAAGCAACAACACTGGAGCCCTGGCCATCTTGTTTCCTTTTTTAAACTAGCCAAGGAGGAAGCAAGCCATTCAAACTAACACTTTCCTCACCAAACCCCAAAGAATAAACACCTGCTACCAATTTCAGTGCAACCCCCATATGCTTACTCAACCAAAGAGCCTCCCAAATGTCCTGTCTCAGGGCTCCAGCATTATTGCTTATTTCCCTTAGGACTTGTGTATTGCTGGCTGAAGGCAAGAGTGCTTTCATTTTTCAAGCAGGTGAAGATTTCCATGAGAAACCACCCTGCCTTCATGTGCTCTGGATCCTTGCCTATCTTGGCTACTAAACTCTTGTAAAGACCACATAAAGGAGTCATTGATGTCTATTATAAATAAATCAGGCACTAACTCAAGGCACCTCTCAAAGAGGCAGGCATCTGCCCACTTTAAAAAAATCCTAGACAAAATGATGTATAGCCAGTTATCGCTCAGTCTCTTATCCACCCTTTCTGGGCAGCGTAGTTAAGAGACCAATAGGTGACCAAATCCAGGCCTTCTTGGACAACTCTGGTGCTCTGGACCCTTTTCAGTCTGGTTCAATCTGGGTTGGAGATGGCTCTGGTGGCTCTCCTTGATGACCACTGCCTGAGTTTAGACAAAGGCCATGCTCCATCATAGCTCCTCTGGGATTTACCTGCAGCACTCAACATAGTAGACCATGCCATCCTACTGGGGCATTAGGAGGCAGAAGTACGTATACGGGGATGTGCCTTGGACTGGTTTAAATGATTCCTCATGGGACGGGCTCCAAAGATTGCTGTTGGAGACCAGCTATTCTGAGTGTGGTAATGTTATCTCACATCTTATTCAACCGCTATGTAAAGCCTTTAGGAGAACTCATTTGTAGATATGGAACTGGATGTCATCATCAGTATGTAGATGATACCCAGCTCTGTATCCCATTATCTAAATCCTCTGGTGATGTCGTAGAAGTACCGGGTTGCTGCTTGACAGCTGTTGTCAACTGGCTAAAAAAAAAAAAAGAAATTGAACTGAGACAAGACAGAAGTGATGCTGGTTGGAAAAGCAGAGATCTTGAATGACATGCTTCCCATCTTTGATGGGGTTCGGTTGATGCTGGCTGACTCAGTTAAGAGCCATGGGGTTATACTAGACCCAGCCCTACTGCTAAAGTAGCAACAAATGCAGCTGCAAAAAAGTCCTTCTGACAACTCAGACTAACTTGGAAGATGGTCCCTTACATGGCTGAACTGGCCACCTGGATTCGTGGCACAGTAACATCAAGACTAGACTACTGTAATGCACTCTACATAGGTCTCCCCTCAAGTTCACCCAAAGACTCCAAGTGGTGCAGAATGCTGCAGCTCATTTATTCTCAGGAGCAAGACAGAGTATGCATATCATTCCCATTCTGCAGTCACTCCATTGGCTTCTCAACTGGCTCAGTATCTCATTCAAAGCCTTTCATGGCCCTGGCCCCATATCTGTGCAACTGCTTGTCCCCCTGTATTCCACCAAAGCAGCTTCACTCATTTGGACAGGCCCTTCTGCAGATCCCATCCTGTAGTCCAGCAAAATTAACATCTGCCTGCACATGAGCTTTCTCTGTGGTAAGCACCATTTTGAGGAATGGCCTGGCTGAGGAAGTCAGGAAAATTCCCCCTCTCCTGACTTTCTGTAAAATATACAAAACTAAATTATTCAGGAGGGCTTTCTACCCAGATTACAGGGCTGTGTTGTAAGAAGTAGCTCAGAGAAATACATTAAGAGGGACAGGGACTATACCCTACTGTACTATCTGCTGTTGTAGACATGCACCTATTAGGGAGTTTCCACATGGCTAAACATGCCATGTAAATTAGTTATGCTTTGTTTCAGAAAGATTTCATCTCTGTGCTTGGCTTTATGCTTGTTTTTCAAATTTTCTGATACCATACCTTATTGTATCTCCCTGAAATGTCCTAACTGTTGTTCATTATTGTACTTTGCTCAGTGAATGTCTAGCTGTTGATTATATTGTATTTTCATTTGCACAGTGTAATCTGCCTTGAATCTCAGTGAGAAAGATGGAATAATAATAATAATTTGTAAAGACAAGACAGGGCTCAATAATCATTTGACAGCTGAATTTTAATTTCATTAACCACAGTTAATGTGAAACTATGACTTATTTTAAGTCTGAACCAATTCAATGCATAATGAAGTCACTAATATCAGCAACAAAGTCTTCCCTAAATAAATGGATACATTTCACATTTACTGTAAATAAACAAGGGAGATCCTTGTCACAAGCATATTTTTACACTTATAGCTGATGCAAATATTCATCTCCATTCCTACTGCAATATGGACCCTAATGTACTACCTCGTTGGGTCTCTTGATGCAAATGTGCTCTCTCTGGGGTCCTTCACAAACATGTTGTATGACTAGGTCTTATTTATTTCCTTCTTTTTTATTTCTTTCTACTTCCTAGAAGAATGGGGACAATCTCAAAATATTAAATTTCTATCACTGACTCACCAATGGCAATTTACTACTTGCTATGCTCATGTTATACTCTTGAACAGTCATACAAGACCACGAGTTACATGCATCACTGAACATCTGTTCAGCCAAGTGCCAACACATTTTTTTAAAAAATCAAAAACGTTTTTAATACCAATTCACTCTAGTCTCTATAATTTATGACAGATTCCAAATAAATTTATCCCAAGTTTGGTTTATCTATGGAAAGCAAATATCTAAGTTCCAGATCAAAATGATACAATCCAACAAAGACAGACTCTCTGACAGACTACAAAGTCTAGACAATCTTGGTCAAAGGGCTTCCAACTTTGTTAAAACAATAAAGAATGAGAGAAATCTGTTCCATTTTATGTTTCCCTTCATTAGGCATTTATTCAAGTCATTAGTATAGTAACAACAACAGCAAAGAACTTTCACTATGTCATAGGGAAGCTGAAACTAATAATTACATGGAACTGGGCCCCTTCCTTTCACGGTCTGAATAGAAAAGTTTTTAACTGCCATGGCAAGACAAGGAACATTTCATCAATTAAGCATATACTCAAAAAGGAAAGCTTTCAGATGAGACAAAAAGTTGATGAAATCAATACAAATGGGTTACACATCATGAGACAGAACCTGTGCCTCCAGTCCACCACCACAAGGCTCCTTGTGTCAGAAGAAGAGGCTCCACTGTTGCACAGAGTGACCTTACTCGCCCCCCCCCCCTCCTCAGAGCAGCCACTTGTGTTGCATGGCCTTTTGCCCACATGTGGACCCCAGCTCCCAGCATTACCTCTGACACTCACAGGGGGCTGCTGGAGGAAGATAGCGAAGGTCTGCCTACCACATGCTTCTCCCCACTTGTACAACTAAAGGATCCAAAGCCAATCTTTTTATCTGCATGAAAACTTGTCAATAAGAACAAAGGGAGATGCTATTAGCACTCCTCGTCCATATCAGCAGCAATTAGTCAGGTGAAGAATTTTTTACTTTTAATTATACTGTTAAAAGCCACATGGGCTACAACAGAACAGAAATGCACTCAGTATAGGGTTGCAAAAAACTCTGCCATACAACAGGTGAATAATTAAGAAAGTATGGCCTACAAGAACTCATACTAGATGTGGGTAACCAAGACCTAAGGGAAAAAGGTAGTAGTTCTGACTCCAGGGCAAATGACTAGACGAGAATGAATATAATTAACCAGCAAGAACACCCTTATGGCCAATCAGGAGGGCAAACTGAACCTGAATCCAGATCATTTCCCCCCCCCCCGAACTTAACCTACAACCCCTATGCTGTCCCCATGAGGTTTTTTTTTACACACACAAAAATCCCAGCAGTGAGAGAATCTTGTTGCTCTTTTTTAGCTTGACAAAGTGGTTGAAAAGCATAAAGAAACACACCGACGTATGCTAGAGCAACTCTTAATGGTAGAAAAATCTCATAGGCAAACTCTGTATGAGCTAGAAGATGAGAAGAGGAAGCATGCAGAGTACATGGAGAAAAGTGATGAATTTACTAATTTATTGGAACAAGAACAAGAAAGGTAAGACAGCTTTAAAGTTACTAAATAGAGTTCAAAATCTCAGTGTTTTCTAAGTACTTTCATCTTCAGCTTCCAACTTGTATCCAGGAATTGCACATATCTAAAATGTAATATGGGTAGGACAGGTATTCCAACCATACTTGACATTTAGTTGTCAGCAGAAAAGGGGGGCAGACCCCCAATTTCTGTCCCTCATGCTGGGGTTGCATCATCCAGGGCGTGACAGGTTGCAGAAGAAGGGGCAATTGCAGGAAAATTAACTTCCATGAGCACTGCTGTTCTCACTCTAGACAGGATCCACCCCAGTGTGATGCAGTAAAAATCATAAAATCCTACTATGATGTTAGTATTATCTTTGAAATGTCTCATTTATAATGCTACCTTATGCTATCCCAACTTCCATTTGTTTTTCCATGCTATACAGGTACTAGACACTAGAACAAGGGCTTGTTATCTTTTACACTCTTTCCTAGAAAATTAGTAGAAGCACTCTGAGAAGAGGTCAAAATACCCAATAGTGGTAGTTAAAATAAACAATCTGTTCTTTTGTCTTCACAATAACTCCCTTTTCAAGTTTGATGTATATATTACTGGAGGGATGCAAATATCAATAAAAAGGAATTGTGTGGGTCAAGTGAATATGGCAGTGCCAAAGGGAATTTCCATTTACTGCCTCACGGGGAGGAATGAAACGAGGTGGGATACAATTTCTGTGTTTCTTCCTTTGCTTGTGAATGGGCTTCTAGTTTGTTATTGATTCTTTGGAGAGCAGCAAGGATAGATTACTAAGATAGCCCTTAGAGAAATAGGTTTGTACTCCTGAGTTGGAAAGGGAATTTGCTTGGTTTTATTCCTGACAAACATGTGGGATAAACTAACACTTCTGTTCTGCCATTATTTTTTCCTCTGAAAATTTCTTGACTCTGTCTTTATTTGGATTTTTTAATACAATGTGTTTTATCAGCTGTGCCTCCTTGAATGTGTGTGTGTGTGTGTGCGGGGGGGGGGGGCTGGATGTCCCAGCTGATTGGATAAGAGGCAAGTGGATGGGCACACCAGGTAATGAGAAGGCAGAAAGTTACTCCTTCTCCTCACCCTTCTTTCAGCCAAGGATACCTTAACGGTAGGGAAATATACTCATACAGCAACTAATCAAACCCAAGCCATATGTCATCTTCATATGTATAATTGCAGACAGAACCAGATGAGACATGAAAAATCACTGAAGATGGTTCTGAGGACATATCCAAGAGCCTCTATGGAGGCTCTTGTGGGGAAACAGGACCTGCAAGCGCTCATTTCTGCTCACATGGGAGTGAGGAAGTATGCAGACAACCTGGCTTCTCCTTCTCCACTCTTTAATTCTCTCTGTCTCTGGGTATTATTCCACCATTAAGGAACATTATGCCTGAAGGCTTGAACTCAGTCCTTTTCTGCCAGTTTGCCATTAAAGGCTCCATTCTGTGCTTTGTCTCCCTCTTCCTTCACAATAGCTACTGAAGACGTTACGGCATCTCCAAGTCAAACCTATGGATGCCAATGCCACTTTAGAACATGCCACAAAAGCTTGATCTTAATTGAGCCAGCAGCACAACGGGCCAGGAAATCTTGTTTCCTACCCTCTGTACCTTTTCATCACTTGAAAGGCATGGATGCAGGGAAATAAGATCACTTTGTCCTGCTGAGCTGTGGGCACAATTAAGGTCAAGTCCTCATAGCATTTTTAAATGGCTGAGTTCAGCTCTAAAATGGTGTCAGCATCCATGGACTGGAACTGTGAACTTTGTAGTGTCTAGTTTGGTCCTCAGCTAAACACTCTAGAGGAGCAGAGTTAACTACTGCCCCCTTCTTCTTCTGCTCTGGCTACAAGTAGAAAGAACAGGGGCTTTTAACATAGGTCACAGAGATCAGACTAGCCACCACAGAAAAGTAGCTCTGTACATATCTCTAAAGATAGTAATTATTTATCTTAAAAATAATTATAAATACACAGTCCTAATCTAGATGGTCCATGTAGCCCGATCTTGTCATATTTTGGAAGCTAGGCAGGGTTAGCCCAGGTCAATATTTGGATGGGAGACCACTAAGAAAGCCCAAGGTTGCTATTCAAAAGGCAGGTGATGGCAAACCGCCTCTGAATGTCTCTTGCCTTGAAAACCCAATGGAATAAAAATATGTTGGTACCAAAAAGAAAGAAAGAAAGAAAGAAATACACAACATAAATATATAATTCTTGAAGTTGTAAGCAACTAGAATTAATTCATTACCTTGGTTTTACTATCTAGGGAAAGGGGGTCATCCTCTAGTGAGTTCAGTATCATGTGTTCGTGTCTACTTCTTGGATTTAAAATGGAGTCCCGGTGTAAGAGCAGCTAACAGCTCAAGCCGATAAGAGCTTAAGAGAGTTTCCATAACATGCTCAGAGGGTCTCCCTTGGTCCCCACCCCAGCAGACCTATCTTTTTTGTTTGCTTTTCTGACCACTCTATCCTTTGTCCTCCTGAAGCTTTATTGCTTAGGCGTGACTCTGACTTTAGGTGGCACTTTGGCTGCCTATTGTCCCTCTCCTTGCCAGAGTCATCTACATTTCTATACAATGAATGGTTTTGTCCTTGGGAGGTGAATCCTCACCATTCTTCCCACCCTCACCCTGGCCAGCCAGCATAAGGTATTTTATAAACTCTGAAATTGTACAGAGCACAAACCCATTTATCATACTTTGGGTTGTGAACTCTGGCATACTCTCAGGGTGTAAGGCATTTCACCTCAGTCCTGCTGTGGAAATCCCTCACTTTCATAAACTCTGTTCACACATTACAGTGAACACACATCCTGTCTGTACATGTATATATTGATTTGTAAGAAAAAGCCAGCCTGCTTTCACTTTACAAATGAAACCAGGGACCAGTGCCTGGATAAATTGGGGTTTCAGTCTTACAATTAGCTGTACATGCATTTACTTTAACATGGGAATCACTCAACACATGTATAAAGAAAAATACTGTACGTGGATTGTACATGTTCATTGTAACGTGTGAATAGGTCTGTAGAAGAAGTGGGTAGCTACTGGAAATGAGGGGGGTTTGTTATGGCGCCCAGATTATGGAACACTGTCCCTAGCCATCTACATTACTTTTTTAAAACCCAATTAAAAACTTTATCCATTCCAATCTTTTATTGTTACTTTATACTGATTTGAGCTTTGCTGATAGCTATTTTATTGACTTCTACTGTTTATTATTATATGTTGTAAAATTTTGAGATTTACTGTTGTGACTTGTAAGCCATCTTGGGGATCAAGATTTGGTGGAAAGGTTTTAAATAAATAAATATTATGCTGACTACAGAAGCCCCAGAAGACTTCCCTATGCATCGTTCTACAGTGCAGATGTAGGTCTCTGCTATTTTTTTTGAAGAGCAGCCTCTATCACTAAACATGGCATTATAGTTGCTTGTCTAGACAATATAAAGCATACAGATGCCATATGAATTCAGGATCATAATATCAAAATATTTGAAGGTTTTAAAACTATTTTCCTTTACTTTGTTGGTTGGATTTTGGTGTATTAAATTTGGTATGGCTTTTACTGATGTTTTGTAAACTTGCAAGGCCCCTTGAGTGCTATTTTTTTAAAGCAGAAAGAGGAAAGAGAGAGATACCTAGATAGTAGGGTAGAACTGATTGTTGGCCACTACTTAATGTGCTCCATCAGAACAAATACATGTAATATAACATTAAACTTTTAGGATGGGGGGATTGCAACTAATATGCAGAGCAATGGGAAGGACCTACTCAGCTTTCTTTACAATAGCATATAATACCTCAGCATGCCCCACACTAAATGCACATATATCATGCATATAGGGGTCATTTCGAAGAAAAAGAGCTTGAGGAACTCATTAGCATAACCCATTCGCATATGCCATGACCTTTGACATCACCAGAAGTGTGTCATTAGCATAACCAATTTGCATATGCCACACCACCTGACATCACCTATCCTGGCTGTTTTGGACCCAATCCTGGTCATTCAGGGCTGAAATTGGGCCCAAAATGGCAAAAAGGGGCTGAAAATGGCTGAAAAGGGGCCCAAAATGGTCAGGATCGGGCTGCTGCTGAGCAGGAGAGTGATCCACCACCCATCAGAGGCCCGAGCTGGGCCATTTTGGCCCCAATCCAGACCGAAATGGGCCCAAAATGGCTGAGAGTCAGGTGGGCAGGGCCACTTGTCATGTGACCTCTTTGGGTAACTACCGGAACTGCATTCCTGTGCGTTCCCCCTCGAAATGAGCCCTGCATGCATGTATGTGTGTACATCTTCTTTTAAGAAAGAGCCAGCGCAGCTTCACATTACACAAGAAAACAGAAACTAATATCTGGGGTTTCAATCACACATTCTACATGTTTGAATGTAATTACAGTTACTCAGTATAGTTTTGCTTTATATGCAAGTGTACACTGCACATGGATTATATACATTCACTGGAATTTGTGAACCGCTCCCTGTAGTTCAGGGAAATTATGCATTTCTCTATCATGATAGTGTATACTACGATTAATGCTCTTTCCATTGACAGTAGTAACATACTAATGGAAGGATAAGTTTCACTAATTTCCCCCTCTCACTGCAAACCCCCCCCACACACACACACTTTGACACCCTCCCTGGCTGAGGGAGACAGAACTTTGTAGGAAACAGGACACTGCATTGGGAAGTAGGAGATTCACTATTTATATAGCATAATTGCTCTCCTGCTACATAGAATTCAAGCTATTCTGTCCTCTGAACAGTAGCAGAGTGTTTTGAGAACCACAGGAAAAGTTCAACTGTAGCAGGAAAATTTAAGAAAAAAAATAATAGCACAGGATATTGAGGATAACAGGAGGTGAAGGTAAGAGAAACGCTGAGGCAAAGCCTTTATGCCTTTGGATAGGAAGATTTCTCACCAAATCACAAGAGAGAGATTAAAGTGGCTTGATGTCATTTTTAAAAATTGCCTACACTTTGAAACAGGAATTAAACCAAAGAATCCCCCAAAGAGAACAGGAAAATATTACCATCACATTTCCTATCCCCCTGACAGCTACACTTGATTCTCAAAAGCATGAGAACATTGTCTTTGCATCCCTTTGCTCAGAACAGCTTCCAGATGGAAATGTTTGGGTGTGAGAACTCTGCCCTCGCATGATGCACAGATAATACTTCCTCTGCTTTGTCTGCATAACCTCAGGTTTCACATAGTCTGGCATTACTTGCATCATTCCCTCTTCCCGCTGCACCTTATTCTTTTAAGCATGCCACAGACAATGCACATGTCCCATGCAACCAAATATTAATGGAATAAAAATAAAATAGAAACAAAACACCTGAACAGAAAGAAAAACAATTTAATAGGCGCAGTTGGGCATATTCATCAAGTAAAAAAGAAGAGGGTGTGCTTTCAGAACAGAGCCTGTCTTCTTAAACAATTACATTATGGAAGACTGGTACTCCTAAGAATTAACTTTTAAGTCACAAAACCCAGAAAGGCTGGGATGAAAAAGGCTTTATTAAATGAAACAAAATGGTACATCATTTGCAAACAAGTAAGTACAAGAACTGGAAACGAATAAAAATTCACAAACTTTTAGAAGCAGTGGTCAAACTCAGATTGTTTTTAAACTTGGAAACAGTTTACCATTATTATTTATGACATTTACTAGTATCTGCCTAGAAAGGGGGGGGGGTACTGAGGTGGCTAATGAGACCTTAGAGAATGCAATAATAGATTTTAGATTAAATCTCGATTTTTGTGTTTTCTTTGGAGGACTTATTTTATGTGGAAAACCCTAAAGGAACATGATGTCACATGTTGAGTGGCGTCCAAAACATTTGCCAAGTGATGTCGCCATCAGGCTATCTAAGCAATTGCCTACCCGAGTGAAAAAGCTCTCACACAAGTTAAGGCACTATTTCTTTATAATGATGTTCTACAACTGTTGTTATATACACTCTCATACTGCATTGTTGCATTTCAGAACCCAAGCTTATTTAGAGTTTAAATTATTAATTTTGATTCAGTATTGGTGGCTAAGTGAAATGCCTGTGCATTAAAAATCTTGTAGGTTTTAAAAAAAAATATAACCCCCCTCTCACCCTATCATAACACTCCAAATGTCAGTGTGTCTACCCAGCACTGCCATTTTCCTCAGCAGCACAGAAAATGCCCACTTGTAGTTGGGGAAAGTACAATTCATGAACAGTTTAGAGCCTAACCATGATAAGAACCTAAGAGATTAGTTTGGGAATAGGATTGTCAACTCTCTTGGGAAATTCTTGGAGATTTGGGGGTGGTGCGTGGAGAGAACGACTTGAGGAAGGGAGGGAGCTCAGCGAGACTGTCAAGCCATAGAGTCTGCCCTCTGAAACTGTCATTTCCTCCAGGGGAACTGATCTCTGAAGTCTGGAGATTCATTGTAATTCTGGGAGAACTCTAGCCCCCAGACATGAGGTTGGTGTGCGTGCGTGCGTGCGTACGTACATACGTACGTACGCACATGCACACACGCACACACACACACACAGAGATAAAATCCACTGGAAAACTCGTGTTTCATTTGTATACGGAACATTAGCCAAAACACTGATTATACAGACAATATTCTTGTACTAGCACCCATTAAATGTTTAAAACGTCAACTTTGAATTCTATAGCTGAAGCAGTCTAGATACACGAGGATGCATGAAGATAAGATGTTAATATTTGAGGCACACTGAACTAGCATCACCTGTAGCAGGATGGTCTCTAAATTAACTTAAACAAATGTGTGTTCAGTCTCAAACCTCTCTGCCTGTTTGTTATCATCCATACTTTCCACCATTGTCATCAACACTGAAATGGAACTCATCATGCACACTTTTCCTAAATCTTCACATGCTTTTTCTCAGTAAGGTTTAAAGCACTCCTGTAAAGTAGACCATTGCTATGCCCGTATTACAGATCAGAGGCAGATTACAAGAGACAATAGTTTGCCCAAAAATGAGCCAGTGAGTTAATAGCTCAACAGTGATGTGAAATGGCGTCTTCCATCTTACAGTTTCTGCATTACACCTTATACTACACCAGCCCTCATAGTTTGTCAGATAGTTCTGTAAAATATTTTTCCTAGTCTCTCTCAATAATTCATCATCAATGGTTTCAGATAAAGCATTTTTCTACATTGTGTGAATTTAACATTATACTGACTCCTAAAACATATATTTCCCTTGCTCACCTACTTTTGGCAAAAACTGCACCCAAGTCAACACTTACCCTGGTTTATATACACCAACTCCCAACTAACAAATCTCTATTAGTTGAGACAGATGCTAATAATATACCTACTTGAATACAGTCGATTTGTCTGTAAAATATGTCTTGTGCCTTTGTACTTGGTTGTCAGTTCCTTAGTTATCAGGTTATCAAAAGAAAATGCCATGGATTGTACTTCCTAACACACACACACAAATTTTTTCAGAGCTCCATAACCTTGCTGCCTTGAATAAAAATGATTTTTAGTGACAGTGGGAAATTCAGTTTTCCTACAACTCTGGTAATCAAAATCTGTATCGAATATACATAAGTGTTGCTTTCCTTATTATGGCCAGGATCCAAAGGTCCCTAGGCACATAGGCTGGTGCTCTTGTACATGCAGTAATGCTCCCCAAATTTCACCATCTTCCTGAAATGTCTTACACTAATGTAGAAACCATTTGGGAGTGGTTTGGGGTTGAAGTAGAAAGAAAACACATTAAAAACTCCCCATATGGTTCTTTAGATCCTGGCCTCTATATACTAAGTAAGTAAATTTTGAATACAAGCATATTGCACCATGTTGATTGAAGCCCTTCTGAAAGTTTTGGTGCACTGGTGCATTCTTATTTTGGTGCATTCTCATTTTGGTGCACTGAAGTTAAGACAAATGTCACTTAATTCCATAGGCTAAATGGAAAATCAACATCATTATTTACCCTGAATGCTACAGAAATAATTTGGATAATACAGCATTTGGTAATTACCAACTCAAAATACTCGATGTTATCATTATTTACATTTTTTACATCTCCTGGAGATATTTATATACAGCATTACCTTATGTGTAGAGCATGCTAACTGCACATAAATATTGTTGACTTACTTATTCTATATGAATGTCCAGCAGATTCTAATTTCATGCACACTGGGCTATTGTTGAAGAATGCATTGTACTCAAATGCAATCATTTCCTTTTTGCTTTCTGGCACCAAGTTATATGTATTACATACGCCGAAGACTATGTCTTCCAAGTTGTGAAATGGATGCCAGATCTCTGTACATTTGACCTTTTTCATGGGTATCTTGTGTTTTTAGGTGAGTGAGCAAGACCCTCCACAAGCACAATTTTAGTTCTGTATAACACCCCAGTGGGAGAGCCCAAATACTTTAACTACTACAGCATAAAGACAGGTTCAAGGAAGTGATGCACAGACTAATGATTTCATGCGAACATTTTGAAGAACAGTCTACCACTTCATAGTATAACTTTCAACAGATGTTGGGAAAGCATACTCTTGTCAAAATCCTCAATTCAAAGATTTCCACAAATATTGCCGTGCATAATGAAAGGTTAAAATAATGACACAGAAACAATACATCTTTTAAAAGTAAAAATAAATCAAAGAACAGCAGACAAAGGAACAGACCACAAGGACAAATAGTTATTGCCTTAATGTCAATGTTCATGCAACCAAAGTTTTCATTAATGTTGCTATTTTAAAATCCCTATCTACAGTACATTTGTTGACTAATTTATGAACAATAAACTTAATTCCAAAATGTACTCCTCTATAATCGCATTCATTATAGTCATTAATTATATCTCAAGTTGTAATTAGTTTCCCCCCCTAAAGCACATAATTAAAAAGGAAGATGGAATTAGTTAACAAAAATGATGTGAAGCCACAATATAAGGAGACTGGTACCTATTCTTCCCACAGATGTCTTTCCTTTCAATATAGCTGGGGAAAGCTCTAAACAAAAGCTGAGTATTTAATAAGCATCCAGTATTTTGTATGTTAATGAAGGGCACACACCACTGAAATACTTTGGGTCAGTATCAAAGTCTATCAGCTTTCTGGCTGAAACCATCAAAAAGTACCAAGCACAAGAAGACAATTTCCCAAAACACTTTTACTGCTCATCAGATCTCTTCATTGGTCTACTGGGCCTACTCCATGGCTAAAACTCCAACTGCTTTCCACTGAAACAAATATAATATATGTAATGATATTTCAAAGATAGTGAGAAGTCACTATGGCTAAGCTCCACCTGAAGAAAATACTTAAGGTTTGGTAAGGTAAGAGTTTGCTGAGATTCAAGTTAACAAATTTCTTAACTAATTATCTGATAGATCAAGATGGGTAGCCATGTTAGTCTGTCTGTAGCAGTGAAAAAGAGCAAGAGTCCAGTAGCATCTACAAGACTAACAAAATTTGTGAGCCACAGTTCACTTCTTCAGATACCACTTATCTGAGGGCATGCAATAAAAAAACCTCACCTGAAATTCTGAGGTGTCTAATTTGTATTCGAATAATCCCCAACAAGTCAGTTTGATAAATATTAATTAGTACTTATAGTGCATTTATATGGTGTTTTGAAGTGCTCAAAGCACTTTACATACTTTATCAATGTTGTGAAGAACCAAATGAAGTGAAGAAACAAATCAACAGGGCCAGACTAGTACCCAGAAACAGTCTGCTCCAGGACATACCTAAAGGAACTAACAACAGAACACCACTGGTTGTCACCTATAGCTCCCAGCTCAAACCCATCCAACGTATCATCAGGGAGCTACAACCCATCCTGGAAAATGATACCTCTCTCTCAGAAGTCCTGGGTGGAAGACCTTTCCTTGCCTACAGACAGCCCCCCAATCTTAAACGACTTCTCACTTACAATCATGAATCGGCCAGCAGGGCCACCAGCACAGGTACCAGGCCCTGCAACAGACCCAGATGCCAGCTCTGCCCCTATATCTACCCAGGGACTACAATTACAGGACCCAATGGCATCAACTACACTGTCTCTGGCTCTTACAGCTGCTCATCCTCCAATCTGATATATGCCCTCATGTGCCAACAATGTCCTTCTGCTCTGTACATTGGACAAACCAGCCAACCTCTACGCAAAAGAATAAATGGACACAAATCTGACATTAGAAATGGAAACGTCCAAAAACCAGTGGGAGAGCACTTCAATCTACCAGGACATTCCACCAAAGACTTAAAAGTCGCTGTGGTTCAACAGAAACCCTTCAAAAACAAAATCCAACGGGAGGCTGCTGAATTGGAATTCATATGCAAATTTGACTCTGTCAAGCTGGGACTGAATAGAGACTATGAATGGTTATCACATTATCACAGGTAACAGATTTCCTTTACAGAGGCGTGGTCTGGGGGAGCCCAGAGACGCCTGGTGTGGGCTTTGTTTGTCAATTATCTCAGCCTGAGTGCCTGTGGGCTTTCGGGGACCGCAGTTCTCTTTGTCAGATGCAGCTGGCAGGGAGAGCTGTGGTTATCGAGGGCTTATACTACATAGGAATTGTATACCTTCACTGCGGCAAACTGACTCCACACCAAAAGGAGATGTTTACATTTACAAGCAAAGGAATGTTTTGATTGCCTTCACACTAATTGCATTCTGTCTTCTTGTGATATATGTCCTGTTCTTTCCCCTCCCCTCCTCTTCTGTATTTGACCAGTTCGGATCAGGCATCTGATGAAGAGAACTTGATTCTCGAAAGCTTATGCTACAATAAAATAAAATTGGTTAGTCTTAAAGGTGCTACTGGACTCTTTTTGATTTATCAATGTTGTCATCCTTACAACCACCATGCTAATATGATTACTCCCCTGTAATGCACATGGAGGATCAAGGCTAAACAAGTGCAGTTTGTCTAAACATCTACTTGTAACTTCAGAAGCTAAACCTAAGCAAGAGACTTTCTGATTTGTACTTCCAATTTTCAGCCATTACACTAGGCCAGTTCTCTTTGAGCTACAGATAAGTTAATTATATTTCTTCCCACAAAACCCCTCCGTTCTCAGCTTATGGGCCTCACAGGCAGTTCAGGGCATTCTCAATACACCACCTGTCTGGTCCCTAATTATCAAGTAAAAAGCCCTGACCCAAATCCACACAGGGACTTCACCAGACATGGCAGCCAGTTCCCTCAATTCACAACCCCTCATCCTGCTGAATGCCCAGGGCTACTGGAATTCAGTATTTCTCTCCCTTATATGCTGTCACCACTTAGATTAGTTATATTGGCCATGGCCAGAAAGACTAGTCACCAGGGTTTAAAGGGGAAAAAAGGAGTTAAATTTCCACAATATTTAGATAAAACACTGAGATACGTATTTGAACTTTTCATTCCAATTCATTCCAGCAGTCACTTATGAAGGTTGCTTCCTTCACAAGCTCCCTTCACAATTCTTCTCTTAAACTGCCTCTTCTCCTAATTGCTGTAATGGATCTCAACTGTCTCCCACCCCAGCATTCCACCAACTCTCACTGGCTGTTCCCTGGGAGAGGCAGAGCTGGAAATGGCCCTGTCCATCACAGTAACAAACCCACTAAAAATTCAAAAGGCTGTATATAGCTGCCAATCATAACACACAGGAAGAAACAATGTGCATGATGCTGTATGCAAGGTCACTATGTCTGCACCTCCTCCATACCACAGAGCACTATGGTTGCTGCATACCAGAACACTAATGAATTGTTGCATGATGGAGGAAGGGGGGAGGAGCTGATTTGCTCCTCCTACTTCCTATAAATTGATGGTCAGCATTTTTAAAGTTGACATCAGCAATGTCAGCACCGTAGAGTATACACGTGCAGAACTAATCCTGCAAGGATCATGATAAGCTCAACTCCAGATGCTGGATAAAAGCTAGCTTTTAAAACCATGTGTAAACACTCCTTTTCTTCAGAATGACTACTAGCAGAAAGGCAACATACAGAAGATTACATGAATATATTAAATAAGCTATACGTGTTGCTGGATCAGGGTAATTATATATTTTCTCATCCAGGACACTGAGTTTGAATACATGACTATGACTCCAATTACTGTCTGTCACAGCTTATTGAAATATTAAGCATTTCATCCTGCTTTCATACCCTTATGAGAAGGCAGTATAATTTCGAATACCAGGGCTGAGGACAAACAACAAGAGCAGTGTAATGCTGTGCTTATAAGCTTCCCAGGGGCATTTAGCTGACTGATATTGAAATATGAGGTACTGGACAAGGTGAGTCTCCGCTCTTATGATGCTGGTGTATGAAGAGAAGTTGTCACCACATTTTAAATTTAGGAAGAGATTGCCAAATGACACAGTTTAACTAAATAAAAAGTGTCACAGTTCAGTATTACCTGTATGACAGTACATTATGGTATACTGTGTGCCACTACAACACATATACAGTAGACAGCTGCCCAGAATAATCTTTCTGGAAACTACCTGATACAGTGACAAACCCTTACAGTCTACCTCTAATTTGCAGGCAACATATACTAAGGAATCAATTACTCTACCGCTGCCATCTCCAATACTTCAATTAGCAACTCGCTGGATTAAGCATGGGACTTTATACATGCCCTGCATTTGTTCTATCACTGAACTATGAGCCCCTGGAAATGCCAAAACCAGTCATAAAAATGGAGAAAACATAGCTTGCCTGAATAACAATGGAATCCTAAATAATTTCCACCCTACTGTGTATGCATGTGTGTTATATATCGTCGAGTTGCTTCCAATTTATGATGACACTATGAATGAAAGACCTCCAAAATGTCCTATCATGAATAGACTTGCTCAGATTTTGCAAACTGGAGGACGTGGCTTCCTTTATTGAGTAAAGCCATCTAACTGGGAACTTTTCCAGCTGCCTTCAACTTTTCCTAGCATTATTTTCTAGAGAGTTTTTTCTCATGATGTGACCAAAGTACAATAGCCTCAGTTTTGTCATTTTCTAGGGAGAATTCAGGTTTGCTTTGATCTAGAATTCACTTATTTTTCTTTTTAGCCATCCATGGTATCCCCAAAACTCTTCTCCACATTTCAAATGAATCGATTTTCTTCCTGTCAGCTTTCTTCACTGTCCAATTTTCACATCCATGGCAATGGGGAAATCCACAGTTTGGATTATCTTGTTTCTTTTCCGCATGGGACTTTTTAATTGGTTCTGGCCACATACTGCATCGATTTCTCTCCAGACTTCTGCACGCATGGTCAAAATACCCCCAAATACCCCAAATTCAGTCTCCCAACTGCTTCCCAACTGCTTTTTTGCGTTCCACATGGAGAAAGGCTGCATCTGCCTCAGAATCACTCTTTCCCCAGCTTTTCAGCCGTTTTTCTCCCTGTACACATACTCTGATGTTTCCCCCCCCAGCAAAGTCAAACTGGGGATTTTCTGAAGTGCAGAATGCTTTCTTTGGTGCGAGGTCTGGCCCTGGCCCTGCCTTTTGCTCTGCCCTTTATTCCCTTGCATCCCGATTTGTTGAACAACAATCAATCACTTTTTTCCTGTTTTTAAAAAATTAAATAACAATGTTGCAACATTGGTTCCTTAAAGAAAAAAACCTTGCAATTGCCAGGAAAGAAATGCTGCAGTATGGCTAACACAAAAACTCTGCAGACAGTCCTGAATCCTATTTGATATTTTAAAGTTTTCACCTGTGTTTCAGTCCAGGCTTTTTTGGTACTTTAAAAAAAAATTAAACAGCAACATTGCAACCTTGATACCATTAAAAAAGACCAAAAAAAAGGAAAACCCTTCTAAGTTTCCTTAGCAATCAACTGAGGAAACTGACCAGTCCTAAAAACCAGCACAGAAACCACTTTGGTTCAACTCCTCAAAGGGCAGAATTAAAGCAGTATGGGCTTAGAACTTATGAATAAAGTGGATCCATAGGTTGACTACACAGAAAGCTCGATGTAAAGTTCACCATGCGAAAGAGGCCTTGATCTTGGTAACCAGAGAAACATCCTTATCCTTAAATACCTTTTCTAATTCTCTCATGGCTGCTCTTCCAAGTCTCAGTTTTCTTCTGATTTCTTGATTCCAGCTTCCCTTTTGATGACTGAGCCAATCTTTAACTATTTTAATTTCTTCATTGTCAGTTTTAAAATTGTGTAATTCCGCAGTAGTCATTACTTTCATCTTGATGTTCAGCTGTAATCCTACTTTGGCAGTTTCACCTTTCTAAGACCACTGAACTCAGTGTTCTTAGAAGAATGTAGCTCAGTTTAGGATGGCATTGTACTCTTAGGATGGCACGGTAAGAGCACAGTCTGTGCACCTTCACATTCCTTGCATCAACTGCAAACCCATTGGAGGCCACCGGCAAGATATTTTACCATCTGTGGTTGGTCCTGCAATAGGGGCATAGTAATCCTTACCTACTTTATGGGATTATTTTATGACTGGCTGAGAGTATGTTAATTAAGCACTATGAATATTCAAATATGCTACAGAAATAACTACCTTCTGTTCCCCAAGAAACAGGAGAACCAGGAGTCTGTTCCACCCATTACACTCACTTAATTAAATGAGCTTAAAATTCAGAGCTACACAAATGATGTTGACTACAAATGCCTATGTTGTTTGGACACTCTGTTGATAAACTCGGCCAAGATGCTAGCAAAGCAAACTGCATATTATCATTGTCAGTGTAAATCACAGGTCCTGCTTTGCTGTAATCCTTTGCAATGAGAAGCTGGCACAGGGCCAGACAAAAGCACATAATTTAAACACTCAATCAGTTACTTTCTGGGGCATTTGTTTAGTGTTTAATAGGTTCTCAAGGGACGAGAAAATTACTAAAGTGCATTGTTTTGACATGAGACAGAGTGAGTCATCGCTTGTCACTAAACTTTGGAGGCTTTGGTATTTATTGTCTGAGATGAACTTCTTAAAAAACGCATAATGTATATAGACGCACGTATGTACATTAGACTAAATACATTTGTTTAAACTGTTAGGCAGACCAAATGCTTTCTAAATCTCTAGCTCTTCAGTTCTGTCTCTAGCTTTTATGTTTCACATTACAATCATGGCTTATTTTAGCATGCTTTTCCTGTTGTGGCGCAGAGTGGTAAGCTGCAGAACTGTAGCCCAAGCTCTGCTCACGACCTGAGTTTGATCCTGGAGGAAGCTGGGTTCAGATAGTCAGCTCAAGGTTGACTCAGCCTTCCAGGTCAGTAAAATGAGTATCCAGTTTCCTGGGGGTAAAGTGTAGATGACTGGGGAAGGCAATGGCAAACCACCCCGTAAAAAAGTCTGCCAAGAAAACGTTGTGATGCGACGTCCCCCCATGGGTCAGTAATGACATCTCGCTCCATTCTACTTAAAATGGTTATTTCCCATTTTTATTCTTTTCTTCTGGAATATCATGACATGCTCTCATAAGACAAAAAATAGTTGGAATCCAGGTTGGTCCATTCAGAAAGGTCTATTTGGACTAGTACATAAACCAATGAATAAGCTTTCAAGTTTCCTAGGACTTTTCATTAGTGTCAACTTGGGCAAATTTCAAGCACCAGAGAGTTTTACCTTTGTGAATACTACTGCACTGGATGAATTCTGCACACTGGATTTCTGAAGCTGCCTCTCTTCTCTGTAGCCCACCACAGGCTAACAGCAGCTTGAGGAAGATTTTGAAAAATTGCAAAGGGTAACAGGGTTGAACTATCACCATCCTGCCCCAATCCAGATCCAAATTATACCTTCTACAACTACTTAAAAACAAAATTGAATATGTTAGAAAATCTTGTACACTTCATTTAGGTCCATTTTTCATTCTCTTGTTTAATAAATCCATAGCTATTTGTTATGTGATACACTCTACACTGTGTGTGAATTGGATTTGGGGAACAGATCGTTTAGCTTTTGGTCCATTCAAATATAATTGTGCTAAAAAAGATGGCTTATCCTTTGATATTAATGATCTGTATATAGACTGAAATTTAAAAATTGCAGTTGTCCAGACTAGAAAATAATGCCTTTATTTGAGAAATAGTGTTGGAATGTTGGACTAAGATCTAGGAGAAAGGATAGCAACAAGTTTAGCTTTTATTGAAAGAAAGGGCAGAGGCAACTGGCTGCATGCAGCATCTTACTTAAACACAGTCAAATAAAACTGTGGACAAACCAACCATGGCATATTGGATGTGCACTTTCCTCCCTCTTTTTCATGTAGAGAAGTGGAAAAACACTAACTTGGAGTCAGTTTTTAATCATGATTATTGATATACAAAGGGTAGGGGAAGGAGGAAGGAGAATGTGTGAGTCTGGCAGTCAGGTTCCTGCATATTTTCACTTAACTTTGGTAAGAAGTATGGATGCAGCTATGGTGTCTTCGTAATATTTGTCTTTTTAAAGCAAATGTACAAACAAACCATTAGTGGAGACCACCTACAAAGTAAAAATGTACAAAGCCTGGACAGCCCCTAAAGTTGCGCTTCCAGTTTCAGTTGAGCTAGAGTTACTCTGACCCTTTGTTCCTATCTCCTCAGAATTGCCAACTGTTGTTTATCTCTTTCTCTCACACACACACACAACACCTACCTTTAGTGTGTCAGCAATCTCCTTCTCCTAGATGTGATGGCTCTCTTATTAAAAAATAAAGACATTCTTTTTATATTTTTTCATTATTACAAACAAAACAGAAATCATATATATTAATAGTGGCCTTGATCTGAGGAAACTTAAATCCAAAGACTGGAGCCATGGACAGACAAGACAGATCTTCCCACATACCTGAAAAATGCCCCAGATTTGCAGGAAAATCTGAAATCTGAAAAAAAAAATCAAACACGTGGGGTTTAAAAAGCCAGTCAGTCAGTCTTGCAGGCTTGGTTTCTGTCAGGAAAAGTCAAGGGAAGGGAGTGTGGCTCTTTCCAGGTCTGTTTTGGCCTTTGATGGAGGACTTATTGGGGCAAGGACCAGAACCAACTACTGGGCAGACTACTCACCCAGGTCTGCTGCTTGCTACTATTCAACAACAGCCCCCACCAAAAAAGCCAGTGTGGTGTAGTGGTTAGAGTTTCTGAGTAGGATGTGGAACACTCAGGTTCAAATCACCACTCTGCTGTGGAAGCTCACTGTGTATGTGATCCAATCACATACTCTCAGGCAATCCTACCTCTCAGGGTTGTTGTGAGAATAATACGGAGGCACAGTGAATGATGTGAGTTGCTTTGGGCCCAATGTGGAGAAAGGCAGTATATAAATGAAGCACATTAGTAAATATAGATGAATATAGGGGGCAAATAAAAGGTGAGTTGTTTAGTGGGTCTGAAGGAGAGAAGAAAGTAGGGAAAGTGAGCATATGGAGGCTGCCAGGAGGAGGAAAAGAGGAAATAGTGTAGGGAATAGGTAACAGGGAAAAGTGAAGTATCCCTTGCAAGTCCTTGCAGGCTTCCCACCATGAAACTAGGCCTGGCTCAGCCTGTACCATGCAATTGGGCCATGGGGAGAGGCTGCTGAGGGGAGGGGAAAATTGAGGTCAGGGCAGACAAAGGTGGGTGGGAGGAAGAAAAGGAAGCAGGAAAAGAGGGAGCAGCTGGGGGGCAGGGTAGAAAAAGAGGACATGGCTGGGGAGAGAGAAATGAGATTCCCCACCCCCACAAGTCCTTGCATGTCCCCACTTGTTCTTTACTATCAGGCAGTCATCTCCTAATCATTAGTTATACTTGATGATAGCCATTCTGGACTATTAACCAACAATGTGCTTAACAAAAGGCATAGTTGGCCAGTAGTCACAGTATTACAATTAGATAACTATGGCTCTTATTCTTTCTCACACATACATCCCTCTACTTATCCCAACATTTCAAAAAACATAATTTCCAACTCCATATCTTAAACAGTGGACAAATAAGGCACCATTTGGTTCTATCTATGAAAAAACTGGCAACACTTAACACCCAGAATCCAATTTATTTTGTAAGTGCTGCCATGACTTATCCCTCCTGGAATCTAATCTTAACCTCAAAACAGATGGGACATTGGAGATGTTATCAGAACTCTGGCAATTGGTACACACAGTCTACTGGTGTTCAGTATTTTTACATACTGTTTCATGCAACTGATGGATTATAATAATTAATCATTAATACAGGAGCCAGCCAGGTATTTAACCACTCCAGGACTAAATTACTATGAAAGAACTTAAAAATAAAGGCCATGTTCTTAGTAGCTTACTTTGGTGTTACTTTTCTCCCAAAGGCTCTTTTTTTTTTTTGCACTGGCCGGGTCTCAAATGCCCTTCTCAGGTCACACTTCAGTATTAAAACCAGGAGTAAAGGATGCTGTCCATATGAAATTGATTTTTTAGCCTTATAAATCATTTCAGTCTTCCATCTCAGGAAACCGAGAGCTTCTCCCCATCTTTTCTGAAAACAAGGATCTTACTGCAACAAGGGAATATTTGACAGTGAGATTATCCTTTAGGTTTAAGGATTTATACAAATTAACATCAGAAAGGGCATACAGTGAAACTCATATTGTCTATGGAAAAAACCAGAAATATCACATGTACTTAAGACAGTAGCTAATGTTATACCGTGTTAAAAAGTTACCTAGTTTTGACAATTTATCTGGATAATCCTCCCCCTTTTCCCTTACTGTGTGTGTGTGTGTGTGTGTTAGCTTTTCTGCAACATTTTTGCTTCAAGGTTCTGGATGGTAATTGCTCAGCAAAAACTATAAATACTGGGGAGAAACATAGTTTCCAGCCCCATGCATTTAATACACATACTTCTAGGCCCTCCAGTGATGTCACTTCCAGTGCACAACGAGAAATGATGATGTTTCTTTGGGGCCAAATCACCCCCAAACATAACATCTGCATAATGTTTGGGGCTGATTTGGCACACTGAGATCCTGCAACTTCCGGCTTAACACCAGAAGTAATTTTATCAGGGCCTCTAGAGCATGCACGCAATTTTGCTGTGTGCTCTAGGGTTCCCATCCTGCTTCCCCCTCTCCCCTCCCCCCATCAGCCAGGTAAGTGGGGCTGAAGGGCAAAAGGTGGGAGTGAGGAATGCCCCACCCCCACTAGAGCACTAGCATCCCTACTTAGTACTAATATCAACACAATGCAAAATATTCAAATAACCACTTCTATTGTTCTATGCATATGCAGTACAACTAATTAGTCCTAAGGTGTAGAAAATATGATAGTAATGTGATTACAGACACATTCTATAGTGAAAAATAATAATATTGAATTGTATATTCAAACTGGACTGTTTATCGCTTTAACTCTAAGCACTGGGCCTATTAAACAGAAGGAGCCATGCCTGCTTTCTTGTTTGAGAGAAACCTATTGATAGATGAGTTCCTGTGATATTACAATATTCAAGGGATATAGAAAACATTGTTATATATTTCACATTCTTAATGAAATGATCTCTGATATTCCAGATTATATTATTTTTTGCTTATGGCATTCTGACTTTTATTTTTGCATTTACTGATTTAGAAAATATCTATGCTACTGGTCCAGAGTACTTGCTCAAGGTAGCTTACAAAATAAAGCATAATAGAAACACAGACTAAAAATTAATAATTAATAATCTAGCCAGGGGATAAAGAACAGCATAAAACAATGAATGGCTTAAATGGGTCTCCAAAAGCAGACTACAAAAATGATGTTTAAAGCCTTAAAATCCTGGATTAAAGCCTTAAAATGCTTAAAATCCACTCTTAAAATCCTGAATTAAAAAAACGTCTTGGCCTTGTATCCAAAAGAGAGTAGACCAGGGACTGGGGCAAACCACAAGTAGAAGGACATTACAGAGGTGAGATGCCACCACTCATAAAGCTGACAAAACTCTGGTCACCACCGACTTCATCTCTGAAGGCAGGCGCACAGGAAACTGGACTTTTGAAGGATTTTAGCTGCTGGACTGGACAATATGGTAAGAAAACAATGTTGCAAGTTTAAGGCACCTTCACTCAATTAAAAACTACCCAAGCTTCTTACCCACTCCAACATAAGAACATAAGAACATAAGCAAAGCCATGTTGGATCAGGCCAGTGGCCCATCCAGTCCAACATTCTGTCACACACAGTGGCTAGAAATCCAGTGCCATCTAAAGGACTGTCAGTGAGGCCAGGACACCAGAAGCCCTCCCACTGCCTTCCTTCCAGCACCAAGACAACAGAGCACCACCTCCCCACAAAGAGAATACCATCTATCTCCTGTGGCTAATAGCCACTGATGGACCTCTGCTCCATATATTTGTCCAGTCCCCTCTTGAAGCTGGCAATGCTTGTAGCTGCCACCACCTCCTGTGGCAACGAATTCCATGTGTTTATCACCCTTTGTGTAAAGTAGTATTTTCTTCTATCTGTTCTAACCCGACTGCTCAATAATTTCATAGAGTGCCCACGAGTTCTTGTATTGTGAGAAAGGGAGAAAAACACATCTTTCTCGACCTTCTCTAACCCGTGCATTATCTTGTAAACCTCTATCATGTCTCCCCTCAGTCGTCTTTTCTCCAGGCTAAAGAGCCCCAAGCGCCTCAATCTTTCCTCGTAGGGAAAGTGTTCCAACCCTTTAATCATTTTAGTTGCCCTTCTCTGTACTTTTTCCAGTGCTATGATATCTTTTTTAAGGTGTGGCGACCAGAACTGTACACAGTACTCCAAATGAGGCCTCACCATCGATTTATACAGAGGCATTATGATACCGGCTGATTTGTTTTCAATCCCTTTCCTAATAACCCCTAGCATAGCATTAGCTTTTTTTATGGCAGTCGCACACTGTGCTGACGTTTTTAGTGAGTTATCTATCATGACTCCAAGATCTCTCTCTTGGTCAGTCTCCGCCAGTTCAGACCCCATCAACTTGTATTTATATTTTGGATTTTTGGTTCCAATGTGCATTACTTTGCACTTGGCTACATTGAACCTCATTTGCCACATGGATGCCCACTCTTCTAGCCTTGACAGATCCCTTTGGAGTGCCTCACAATCCTCTCTGGCTTTCACCACCCTGAACAATTTCGTGTCATCTGCAAATTTAGCCACTTCACTGCTTAATCCCAATTCCAAATCATTAATAAACAAGTTAAAAAGCATTGGACCCAATACCGACCCCTGTGGCACCCCACTGCTCACCACCCTCCACTGTGAGAAGTGCCCGTTTATGCTCACTCTCTGTTTCCTATTAATTAGCCAGTTTTCGATCCACAAGAGGACTTGGCCCTTTATCCCATAGCTACTGAGCTTACTTAGGAGCCTTTGATGAGGAACTTTGTCAAAAGCTTTCTGGAAGTCAAGATAAACAATATCTATCGGGTCTCCCTTGTCCACTTGTTTGTTCACTCCCTCAAAGAACTCTAACAGATTGGTGAGACAAGATCTTCCCTTACAGAACCCATGCTGAGTTTTCCTCATCAGCTTTTGGTCATCAATGTGCCCACTAATTTTATTTTTGATAATAGTTTCCACCAACTTACCCGGTATTGACGTCAGGCTGACTGGCCTGTAATTTCCCGGATCTCCCCTGGAACCTTTTTTAAAGATGGGGACAACATTAGCTACCTTCCAGTCCTCAGGAACAGATGCAGAGTTTAATGACAGATTACATATTTTTGTGAGGAGATCTACAAGTTCACACTTGAGTTCTTTCAGAACTCTTGGATGTATGCCATCTGGGCCCGGTGATTTATCAGTTTTTAAATTATCTAGCAGTCGCATAACCTCCTCTCTCGTCACCTCAATGTGACTCAGGTCTTTCAAAACCCCTCCCAAAGTCAGTGCTTCCGGAGTGGGCATGCACTTCTTATCTTCCACAGTGAAGACAGAAGCAAAGAACGCATTCAGCTTCTCGGCCATTTCCCTATCACCCTTTAGTAATCCTTTTACGCCTTGGTCATCCAAGGGCCCCACGGCCTCCCTAGCTGGTTTCCTACTTCTAATATATTTAAAGAATTGTTTATTGTTTTTCTTTATGTTCTTTGCAATATGCTCCTCATATTCCCTTTTTGCCTGTCTGATCACAGACTTGCACTTTTTTTGCCACAGCTTATGCTCCTTTTTATCAACCTCACTCCGACTAGTTTTCCACTGCCTAAAAGAATCCTTTTTACCTTTTACAGCTTCTATTACATTGCTTGTTAACCATGCTGGCCTTTTCCTAAACCTATTTGTGCCTTTCCTAACCAGCGGTATATATTTAATTTGAGCTTCCAGGATTGTAGTTTTAAATAGTCTCCAAGATTCCCCAAGTGTTTTGACCTTTTTTACTTTCCCTTTCAGTTTCTTCTTCACGTACCCCCTCATCTCAGAAAAGTTACCCCTTTTGAAGTTAAACATGGCTGTGTTGGTCTTATTTGGCAATTTCCTATTTATACATATGTTGTACTCAATAACATTATGGTCACTGTTCCCAAGTGGTGCAATCACATTTACATCTCTCACCAGGTCTTCAGCATTACTGAGGACCAAATCCAGGATCACCTCTCCCCTAGTAGGTTCTGTAACCATCTGTTCCATAGCACAGTCATTGAGACAGTCTAGAAACTCACTTTCTCTCCCCCGATTCGAACACCCATTGGCCCAGTCAATGTGTGGGTAGTTAAAATCACCCATTACAACACAGTTTTTTTGTTTAGCAGCCATCTTTAATCCTGTCATCATTTTATAATCCTCCTCTATTTTCTGATCTGGAGGGCGATAACAAACTCCCACAGTTAAGTTTCCATTTGGGCCCGTAATTTCAACCCATAGCATTTCCAGAAGCGAATCTAATTCAGTTACCTTCTCAATCTTACTGGAATGTATACCTTCTCTGACATATAGAGCCACCCCACCACCAACCCTTCCCTCCCTATCCTTCCGATATAATTTATATCCAGGAATCACCGTGTCCCACTGATTTTCCTCATCCCACCAAGTTTCTGATATGCCCACAATGTCTATGGATTCGCCCAACACTAAACATTCCAGCTCCCCAATTTTACCTCGGACACTTCAGCTCTCTCTTACTTGGAACACCACAGGCCAGCTTGACTTCTGTGCGTGCGTTCCTTATGAAGGTGAACACATAAAAATGAGAAAAGGGTGTTTAAATAAAACAAAATAGTTTCTCCAGCAGTGAAGTGTGCCACAGCTAATATGAGGATGACAAATTCCCTGTCTTCCTTCCACTACATTTACCATTAACCATTTTCAACGTGTGTTGCCACATTTAAGGGCTAAGAAAGATATTATTCAACTGTCCCCTTTAGATATGATGAAATTACCTATTCCGTAGAGCCACAAACTACATTGTCATGGAAGATGCTTTTGTATGTCACTTATCCCCATCATTATCACTGGTGGCCCAGCATTCTTTTCTTCAAGACACTTTGCTATAGCCCTCTGTTTAACATCCCATCTTTTAACAGAGCACTTGTTCATTCAAGATCAAATGAAGTTGGGCATTGCAAAGTTTTTCCAAACAGACAGCCTCAGAAAACATGAAAAACAAATCCCACATAAACACACAAGCGATGGTGAAAGCCCATACATAGAAGAACATTCAGGATGAAAATTAACATACAAGATTATTTACAGCCAATGGTATGCTTGAGGTCACATGGCTGGCAAGCCTAAAAGTTCCAAAATCATGAGATGAATACCACAAGCATAATGAGTCTTAGTAACACCCATGATTTAAAAATAGTTTGTCTTTCTATGTAAGGAGCCCTTGGGGGTCTCAAATCAGGATTTGCTGGTATACAGTCTAATTCTTGCACTGGGTACTGAAAAGACTTTTAAAGCTGTTTTTTATTTGGCACTGAAAGAACTTTTAATTTGATCTGTATTGATTTCACCCTTAAAGATAAGTCCAGAAATCCAGACAAGCAATCATACTTTAGCAAATACAAAAAAGATTTTCTACTTTCTCTCTTACATATACACTCATCCACCCAAAATTCCACAACAGGTTCTCCATATTCATAGCATATAACTTTTGAGACTTAAAGAAACTGCAAAAACAATTTGTATTGGAACACAAAAAGGAAACTATTTGGAGTCCCTGATGGGGCAACAAAAGAACCCATCTCCTGTACAATGCATGAATCTACAGAGACTCCCTAGATTACAGCCACTGTTAACTTGTTTCTAACAGCCTTCCTTAACATCAGGCCTTTAACATAGACCCTATTGAGTCTATATTATTTACTAGGGCTTTTAATGGTGTGAAGTCTGCAGGAATTGGAGGGGGGAGTTATACCTTGTATGTTTTAAATTTTGTTTTGTAGGCCATCTTGAGCCAAAAAGGAAAGGCAATTTGCGACAGACTGCACTTTTTACAAGCCTAGAAGTGCTGTACAAACAGCTGAAGGACTGTTAAGGGTTAATCCCTCATAGACACAGAGAGCTTTGAATGATAGGCTACTCCAAGGAATCTGATTGAGTAGCATGAGCTGGAAACAGGTGAGGGTTTTTTTTTTCAGTGAGAGGAACTGAGTGTGAAGAGTTGGGAAATGGAGTCCTAACTGAAAGTACTTTAACACCGACAGGAGAACTGGGGAAAAGTTGGCAAGGAAGTTTGGGAAGTAGGTGCAGATCCCCATTTAGGCCAAAGAAAAGGGTTAGATCTTCTAAGGAAGGGAGACTTTCCCTAACCATTTAAACAGGGAGGTAGCTCTGGAGAGTGAAGAGATCCCTGGTCAGGTGTGGTTGGAAATTGCCATTTGGAGACCTTACGATTCAGTCAAAAACTGAAGGAAAACACTGGTGTTTGAAGAGAAGGGGTTTGGGGGCACTAGAAAGTAGGTACCAGCATTCTTAAACCCAAAAGAGAAAGAATCCTAAAAGAAAGTGTACTAGAGTATTCGGGGAAAACATGGGAACAAAAGCTTCTAAACATAAGACTAAGTATCTGTGAAGAGCATAAGAACTAAATTCTGTACATGTACTCATTTTATCTCAGAGATTTCTATGTTGAATTACCTCGGAAATTTTCAACCCTTGATTTCACTTGACCTTTCCCCTCTAAAATAAATGAAATAGTTATTTTTGAATTTTAAAAATGCCTCTGGTGCCATTTCTGCTGTTTAAGGACAAAGAAGAGGGAAAGAGGAGAACACCATACATGGCATAAACATTTTAATAATTAAATTATCTAGCAAATGATCCCTCTACTTTCAAATTTCTCTGATTAAAGATTAAGTTTAACTGATTTCAATGGGATTTTAAGGTGATTACATTTTTTGTGGAATTAGACCAGTATGTGTTTGAAACTTAAAACTTTAGGCCCTCTAAATGCTTCCTATATGCAAACCTAATTGATATTAATGTAGCTTATCAGAAAAGCATTCATAAAAATGGAAGACAGTAAAATCTGACCTGAAGAAAGATAGCAAGATAGCAACATAAATGTTTGTAATTACAAATGCCAACCTGGCCTAGTTTCATCCTGTACCTAATAGCAGCTTGATTTTTAGATATCAGCTCAGCAGGGGATGAGATAACAAATATACTTGCTTGTGTTGTGTTGTGTTGTGTTGGCAGATTAAGCTGTATCCTGAAGGCACGCTATAATGTACTGGCCCACTCACTTCCCCACTGAAGGAAATTTTTCCTTCAAAACTGACGAGATTGTTTGCTGAGACCAAAAAGCCTCTGGTAGCATGAATCTGGGTGTAAGTTAGAATTCCTTTTGTCCCACACTTAAATACGTATATAAATCTGGTTTGTATCCCAGCCCAAATTTAGTAGAAGAAAAGCAGAAGTCCACGTCTTCTTTAAAATGAAATAGCGCTAAGTAAAGTTCAAAAAGGTAACAGCTGGTTTATTCAACAGGCAGGATTGGTATGGAGGTAGGCAGGGAAAGGAACGCTGAGGTAAATTTTGTTTGTTGAAGAGAATACTTCACAAGCATTAGGCGCAATAGTCTTCTTAAAGCTTAGTTTCAGTAGTTACAGATCTTAAAAGTGAGAGGTTGGTAGTTTCAGACTTACTTAAACAAGGTTCCTTCATAAAATTCATTTCATAGCTTAGGTGTTTTGATTTCCTTCTTTTCCTTTTACTCCAGATCCACGGAACTCCACAGACCCAAAACTATCCAGACACTGAGCAGGATTTATTCTTCTGCTAAAGACATAATCCTATTCTTTTGGGTGAAGGGGAGTCTCCTTTTCCTACCCACTTCCTTTGCCAACCACATGCTCCAAGTTCTATCTTGTCTGAGTAGTATTAAAGCTGGCTTTCCCACTTTAGTTCATCAACTAAAAGCTTTTCATAAACCTTAAGCTGTCCCAGTTAAGGCAAACTTTTCCCTTCTTTTTCCCCATCACACAGGGGATTCTCAGTCTGATCCCCCCTCTTCAGATTCCAAGCTTCCACTCACCTCCTGACAATCATGTCGGCTCCAATTCATTACCGTCTCTCTGCCCAATCACAGAGAAAGAGGAGCAGCATGTCAATCATCTTCCCTTCAGGCAGTTGTTTTTAACCCTTTACCTTCCACTTTCTGGATGCAGCATTTGGTTATCCTTGCATTTAAAACTCATTCCATCACACACACCTATACAGGCTGGTTGAAAATTTGGCAGCCCAATTAGTAGCATGCAATATGGGATGTCAGAGCCTATTGAACTTTCCTCGTACAGATAAAAGTATTGAAAATACCTTTATCTGTATGGATGTTCCTACTTTTAATCTGTACTGTTATGGCAACTATATATGATATATGGAACTTAAAAAATCAGAAACTCCTAAGGAATTGAAGCATAACTCCATAAAAGCAACATTCGAACGGCAGAACATATTTTTCTTCAAGTATTAATTAGAAGACCATTCTCCAGTAAACGTAGTCTACCACATGCTGCAGGGTAATTCCTTTGCCTTCCTTGTACTCATTAGTAGCAGCAATTACATAAGCTATGTGAAATTTTGACAAAATGGTCTATAAAGAAGAAAAATATAAACATTTTAATTCTGTCTGTTTGAGTAAGAGAATGAATTTATACTAAAACCTTAAAGAAACTACCTGTTACTAAAATCATTATTTGATTATACACTCCTTTGCGGAAGAATTCAGTTTGAAGTTACTTTTCAGACTAACACATTAGACTATTTCATATCCTGCTACATGAAATCAGTGAAAGTGTTCTACTGTTAACTAGCAATAGCATCCTGCCCTCAGGGTTTTTCCAGTTAATAAGACCCTGCTCTCCCCCTTGCGTGATGTAATGCATTTACATTTACTATTATACTAGAGTGATTTTGTGTGTGTATGAAAAAATACTGCAATGACTAAGCAAGTGACATGATCCCATAGTGATATTAAGTGGCAGTATTGTAGTTAGAGAAGGGCATGAACCAAAATACGAACCAAAATTCATGACGAACCAGGCTGGTTCAAGTTCACGAACCAGCAGTTCATCAGATCCCATTTCTGACGAATCGCCACGAACTTTAGGTTGGTTCATTTGGTTTGTTTTTTGGTTCGTCACTACAGACAGCCTGGTGCTGATCAATCAGTTTCCTAGGCAACAGGGGATGGACTTCCTGCAGACCTTCTGCTGGCCCGGAAGTGACTTTCTGCTGACCTGGAAGTGACGATTTTGTGACCTGGATGTTTTCATGAACCAAATGAACAGGTTTGCGAACTGGGGACAGGTTCATGGAAGTTCGTGGTTTGCAAAATTTGATGAATTTTTTTTCCGGTTTGTACCCATCTCTAGTTGTATTGCAAAACTTCTGGGCATGATCATTGCAAATCAGTTCCAGAATATGAAGTGTCTCGTAGTTTTCTTAAAACATTTTGCTGCATCTCCTGATTTCCAATGATTTTTCATATTATCCTACCTTGACTTCAGCTTCTACAAGCTGAGAATTTAGTGTATGCCTAAAACTGCACAAACATTTTACATCATTAAAACTGATCAAGTGGTTAGTGCATCTTGTACTAGTGAACTTTAATATGTTTCATTCACTTTGTTCCTCAGTTGCCCCAATTCTAACCTTTATGCATTCCCTCTCAAAACTGTAGCTGTAAAGGCAGAAGGTATGGAGGAGAAGGCCCCAAACAGCTGAGATTCCCCAAAGCAAAAAGGGACCAACAGTTGAAAAAATATAACAACAGTAACTGAAAATCTACCACCCTGTAATGGTGCCCTACATGAGGCTACACCCTCATTTTAACAGTAGGGACCAGCAAGCTCTGAAAGAGAAATCAGAGAATGCAATTGTATAGTCAACTCCAGATTTAGTGGTACATTTACACTTGATTAAAAAGCTAAAAGCATGATACAACAAGAGGGAAGACTTACTAATTTCAGTTGGAAGATTAATTCTCATGCAATGAAATTAGTTGGAATTCAAAGTGCTTATCTTTAGCTGCTTCATACTCTGAGATATTAGCAAAATACTTTTCCAGAACAAAAAAGTGAATTATACAACCAAGACTAATGTCTATATTACCAATCAATCATATAAATAGATCAACAGTTTTCAAACTGAGTTATTTCCTTGAAAATCCACTTTCCAGAATATGCACGTGGGAGATATATTAACCACTGCATTCAGCACAAATTCCTTAACAGAAATAAACATGCCGAGTACCTCTAGAATAGTGTTATAGCTGTTGTGCGATTTGTAAGAAAAACAGACATAATAGTAAATATTTACTATTGTTATTAATAAATATTAATGGATCACAATAGTAAATATTTTTATTGGAAATGTTATTACCACATTGCTAGCTGGCGGAAGAAAATGGTACACCAAGATAGTATTACTCAAGTACAACTAAAGCATAGTGCAACATATTTTGTATTTGTGTGTTGCAATTCTATAGCAGTTCAGAAAAAGTGAACAATTCAGCTTCCTGAAAATTTCTCCTCTCCTTACCACCCACCGCCAATTTCTAGTCCAGATTGTTGTGTGAATATGCTTGAATGTGCATGGGAAATATCTGTTGACATCTCAGAAATCAGAGAGTTTGATCAAAAGATTTTCAGATGTGGTGAGCCAAAGAGTTCACCAGTCCTTTGGTCAGAATGTGATTTTCTGTGTGCATTTTAAAAATGGATACACAGTAGAGCACAGTACAGATATTATATTACGATGCCAAATGCAGATGATCCACTAAAGTCTAGGTAGCACACTGGCATAACAGAACAGCAGATCCCTTTCTTTGGTGCTTTTTCTGGGAGTGCACTTTCCCGCGGTCCCAGAAAGGCACTGAAAAAGCAGAAGCCAAATAGCCTGCAACCATTTTGAAAATGGAGACATCTGGAGTCAAGGAAAAAAGCTGCCAGCATTTGGTGAGTGAGCCGTCCCTTTAAAGACATGTGGAAAGGGCCTTTGATTAACTGCATGCATATCCTGTGTTCAAAATTTTGCTTGTAGTATTTTGTGCAAGTGAACTTACTGCTTTGTGTGAGGAAGAACTCGGTGCAATTGCAGCTTTCCAAGGGGAAGGAAATGTGTCGTATTAATTGACTCCTCCCAAGTTTCTTAAACAAACAAAAATCTGGGCTTAATAGTCACAGGCCCATATTAATTTTTGACTTGAAATTCTACATATATTTCCCTGCCTGCAGATCTAGCTGTCATTCTCCTTCCCTTATGCACCCATCCTCACTCTCTTTTCTGCTGTCTTTGGAATTGTGCTAAGCCTTCCTTTACAAGGGATGAAAATCATGGTAGAGTTAATTTTCACTGGTATTGTTCCTATCACGTCAAAGCTATAGTTGCTCAACTGTATGACTGAAGCTAATCAAATTCATAAAAGTAATTCAATTATTCTTAAAACAACAAATTCTTAAATTCAGTTTGACATCAGAAATCTTGGCACAAGCTTCCGTTTAGCATACAGTGTTCCTAAATTAGTTCTGCAAAGGCAGTACTTGAGTTCCGTTTTGCTACTTACTGTAATGTAATTAAATATTTAACAAACATTACATTTGCATGAATAACTTGCTTTATGTAACTTCAGCCTACAAGAGTCAAGTCCAGGACCTTCCAGAAGCTAACAAACAAGGACCAGAATCAGTGAATATCAAATATTGATTTCGTCCCAGTGGATATCCTGGTTTCCAAATACATATTCCTAGTGATACTCCCAATATTTTCATAGGAAACAGAACAGTCTTCATATTACTACAATCAATTTACTAAACTATAGTAGCATAAAAAGTAAATGTAGCGGCTGCTTATGACACTAGGAAGGATGTAATTCTGTAACAAGAGTAAGCAAACCCAGCACTTGTGCTTAAAACAGCAGGCCAGGCTATTTTGTGACAAGTCTTCTTATACAATCACTACTGGAAAAAGGTTAACTTGTTCCCCATTTGTAGCCAACAGTCCACAGCCTTTTGCCTACACTGCCACGAAGCTATGGGCTCTGTAGCAGAACATAACCTTTCCACATGGAAGTCCTCAAGAGCTGCCTGTTAAAAGAGCTGATGTACAACTTGTACGGAAAGACTCCATTTGAGACCCAATACTGGCAGCAAGAGCCCGAATAGTTAATACTGAACTAGTTGGACTAGTGGTGTGACACAGTAGAAGGCAGCATCACATCCCTTCTTGTTCTAGTAGTCTTTCTTTTCCTGAGTTTTTAAGAGATGTCTAACATACATTTTATATTTTGTTTGGCTAGGAGATACTTTGCTTGCTCAAGGAGGACAGACTTTTTCAGAGGTGGCACCTAACGTCTAGAATGCTCTCCACCTTGAGGCTTACCTCACCTACTTTCTTTTTGGCTCCAGGTCAAAAAATTTCTCTTTACCCTAACTTTTAACTAAGGTGTTTTATCTTTTTAGCTGTTTTATGGTCTGCTCCTAGCCTTAGAATTATTTTATTAATATAATGTTAGATTGTACCATTGCTTTATGTACTTTTATGCCTTCTTTTTTTATTTGCCTGTTTTATCAATCAGGTTTAATTGACTTTTTTGCCTAAGCTTTTTTTTCTTTAGTTGTGAGCTGCTTCAAACAGGTCTGATGTGGCGTACAAACTGTCTAAATAACCTTAATACCTAGTTGTCATGCATACCACCAAATACATATATGTAAAGATACTGTTGCTGAAATGTTACACAACTGTTGGGAGCTGCTTAAAGTGTAGTGGAGCACTCCTTCCCCAAACAACACTATAAAGGTTTGCTGAGAAAAAACTGGGGCAAATCAGATAAGAGACAATCAGATAAGAGAAATTTTTGCAAAATTTTACCAGAAATTATTTAAAGTTGAGGAAAGCAATCAGTTTGAGGAGGAGATAGACAATAAAATCAAGGAAGAGGACATGACAGTACTAAATCAGGATATCACACAACAAGAATTAGGAACGTTATTAAGAATCTAAGAAACGGGAAATCACCTGGCTTAGATTCACAGGAGAATTCTATAAAATGGCGAGTAATATAATAGTCCCAGAGTTGCAGAGATTATTTAACAAAATTTTAAAGGGTGGGAAAGCCCCCTGACTCTTGAAGAAATATTGAAATTATTACAATTTTTGAGACAACAAAGGGACCCGGCGGATCCGGCCTCTTATAGACCCATAAGCTTGATAAACCAAGATTATAAAATTTTTGCAAAGGTATTAGCTAATAGATTGGAAAAATACCTCCCGAGATTAGTGGGAGAGGACCAATATGGATTTGTAAAAGGAAGATATATTGGACACCCCATAAGAAATGTGATCAATGGGCATCTGGGGGAATAATAAAGTACAGGAAAACAGACAGCACTTGTTAAAAGCCATGATTATAGCTGCCCATGCTGTAATAGCATATGGATGGAAGGATGCCTCTAAATGGACTTTGGAAAGATGGAATTGGTATTTATATGAATGGATCCAATCAGACGTTTTATCGATACTAAAACAGGATAAGACATGGGAAAATAAGACGTTAGTGATAAGGAAGAAATAGTCTAGATATATAAGATGGGTAAGAGGAGGAGAGACCAACCAAATTATATTAACGAAACTCCAAAGAGTGTGCTCATGGTTAAAGATATAAAGCAGATGATTCTTATGGTCGTTCCTCCTGTGGGGGTGGGGAGAAAAGGGGGAAAACAAGTTTGTATCGGATGTATGGATTGTTAAATTTATTCTATATGTATATGTACATGAAGCATAGATTGTATGTGGAGGCAATATAAGGCATACATCAGTACAATAAAAAATAAAATAAAATTATGGGGGGTGGGAAATTCACTGCTCTGAACAGATAGTCAATGAAAGAATGCAAATAATAAAACTTCTTAAATTGTCCTCTATCATGTATCTTAGTTTGTTGATAGTAGGTGACCAAAAAGATTTAAATCAGGCAGTCTTTTAGAAGTTGGATAGTCTTGATATAACAGGGTAACATGTATCTTTGTTTTGGTATCAATTCTGAAATGTAATGAAAGATTATAGAGACTTTTTAGAAAGAATTTAGAGACCGTTTTTTAAAAATAGCATTAATGTAGTAAAATCAAATTTAGGGCATTAAAAAAAGTGGCTGCAACAGAAAACCCACAGAAAAAGAAATGTATTGTTTGTTCACTCTGCAACAACTCCTGTGATAGCATTGATCCAAAACAAACAATTTTCTGGACCAAGCACAGCTAAATTCAGTATATACATGCTGGGAAACTGTTACCTATTATAACCAACCTGAATATGTACACACAGAAAAACAGAAATGTAAAAGCAGGAGACCCACAAGGACTTCCAGGGGGCATCTTATTTTCTTATTCCCTGGCAGCTGCCATAGCCTCTTCCCTTTTCCCATTTCCTTTTCTCCTTCCCACCCAACAGCAAGCCTAACTTTATCTGCCCCCTGTCTTCTAGTTGTCCTCCTTCCCTCACTCTGGCAACCTCTCCCTGAGAAAACTCTGGCCCAGTCGAGCAATGGAGAATCTGCAAGGCTTACCTCACTCTCCCCATATCCCCTGTCCACACTATTTCCTCTTTCTCTCCTTCTAGCAGCCACCTTTCCCTCCTTTCTACCTGCTCACCAACCTATCTTTATCAGCCCTTCATCTTCAGCCATATTTTTATTTACTTCCTTTACAGTCCACCTTTTTCCACAGTGAGGACCCATTTTGTACTTCACTTTATCCTCACAACTCTGTGAGCTAGGTTAGGCTGAGTGTGTGACCCATGCAGTGAGCTTCCACAGCAGAGTGGGAATTCAAATTTGGGTCTCTCAGTTCCTAGTCTGAAACTCTACCACATTAGCTTTTGTATGCTGGCTGCTGCTGAACAGTAGGAAGCAGCCAGGCCTGGGTGAGATATGCAAGTTGTGTGCCATGTGGTTGCCCACAGGATGCTTCTAGCTCTGGCCCAGATGAGTCCTCCCTTGAGGCCAAAACATCCCTGGAAAGGGCCCTGCCCCCCCTCCATCTTTTACTGACAGAAACAAAGGTTAGAAGTCTGGTAATACTACTGTGGTTGCCACTGGGGGCATACATTTCTTAAATGATAAATCTGAGGGTTTTAATTCCCCCCCCTTTAAAAAAAAAGATTTCAGGTTTTCTGCAAACTTGGGGATGTTCTCAGATCTGTCTTGCCAATACATTGCCCCAATCTCTGGATTTAAGTATCCTCATATGAGGTCACACTGAGAATTACATATATTGATGTGATCACATATGATTATCTACATTGCTGTTTCCCAAAGTATGGGTCGGGACCCACTGGTGGGTCGCGAGAGGATATTGGGTGGGCCCTGAAACTGATAGGGTGACAGTCACAACACGTTGGCCGGGCCGTGTCGTTCGGCCGGCAGCCGAATAGTTACTAATAATTTAATTTCTCGCGGCGTGGCACGGAGTGTGATCGTTCGTCATGGGCGCGGGGTGGGGGCGGGCGGCTGAAGGTGACTCATGAGCCTGAGCGTCAGTCGTCACTGTAGTATTCGTCGTCCCATATTGTGTGTTTATTATCTTCTTAAAACTAAATAATGGACAAGTGGTTGAAACGGATAGCAAAAAAGTACGCCGCCAGTGGCAGATTGCGTACAGAGCAATAAAAAAATAGAAGACGTTATTTTGGATGACAAAAGTGACACTGAGCCTGACCTACTAGCTCCCTCTACAAGTTCACATGAAACAAAACGTCGAAAAGTTGTGAGAAAATATGATGTCGAATACCTGAAACTAGGATTCACGTGGAATCAAGATACGGTGGATCCACGCCCTCAATGCGTTATTTCCTGCGAAATATTGGCGAACGAAAGTATGCGTCCAAGTAAGTTGACACGTCATATAGAAACGAAACATTCCCATTTAAAAAATAAGCCAGTGGATTTTTTTCAAAGAAAATTATTGGATATGAAATCTTCAAAGAATATTGTTTCACATTTCATAAATATTAATGAAAATGCTACTTATGCCTCATATCTTATTAGCTTAAGAATCGCCAGAGCAGGTAAACCTCATACCATTGGCGAGAATTTAGTGTTGCCATTGATTAAAGATGTTGTTGGAGTAATGTTTGGAGAAAAAGAAGTAAAGGAAATCGAACGTATACCACTTTCCAATAATACTGTTGCACGAAGAATTGACGAGATGGGCAGAGGGTGGGCAGAGGATGAGTTAATCCATAGAGTAGTTGGTATTAAATATTTTACACTACAACTGGATGAGTCTACCGATGTGCAAAGCCTATCTCAGTTACTTGTTTTCGTGCGTTATATATGGCAAAACAACACGCATGAAGATATCTTGTTCTGCAAACCAATTATTCGTGAAACGGCCGAGTAAATTTTCAAAGAAATTGATTCTTATACAAAAGAAAAGGGTTTGGAATGGAAGAACTGTGTCGGCATATGCACTGATGGAGCTCGAGCTATGTGCGGCAAAAATAGCAGTGTGGTCACGAGGGTTCTTGAACGAAGTCCCAGTGCTTCGTGGACACATGGTAGCCTTCATAGAGAAGCACTGGTTTCAAAACCATTGCCTGATTATTTAAAAACAGTATTAAATACCGCTGTGAAAATTGTAAATTATATTAAAACAAGACCCTTACAAACACGTTTATTTCAAAAGCTCTGCAAAGAGATGGGTAGTCTCCATAAATCTCTTCTTCTGCATACAGAGGTACGTTGGTTATCCAGAGGGAAAGTACTGACAAGATTAGCGGAATTACGCAATGAAGTTACAGTTTACCTGGAAGGAAAAAATGAGTATCTTGAATCTCTACTGGACGAAGAATTCATCCTCAAGCTCACATACATGGTGGATATTTTCTCAAAGTTAAACGAACTCAATTTGTACCTGCAAGGATCAGACGGATCCAACATTTTTGCAGTTCACAATAAAATTCGAGCGTTCATGAAAAAACTTACGTTGTGGAAGAGATGTATCGAGGAAGGCAAGTATGATTGTTTTGAAACATTTGAAACTTTCATTATAGAAAACGAAGTGCAGCCAGATATCAATGTAGTGTCTGCAATTTCCACTCATTTAACAGAGTTGAAAAATAACTTTGACGCCTACTTCAGGGAAGAGATGAAAAAGTTCGACATGATGAGCTGGATTTGTAACCCGTTTCAAGACAACATACCAACTGTCATGTCAACAAAAGCAAGTGAAGAACTTATTGATTTATCGGAAGATACATCACTGAAAAACACTTTTAATCGCAAGCAATTAACGAAATTCTGGCTGTCAGTTGCTGACACCTATCCCTGCCTGTTTGATGAAGCCATGAAAGTCCTCCTCCCCTTCACTACCTCATACTTATGTGAAGTGGGATTTTCATCCATGGTTCATATTAAAACTAAATACCGAAATAAATTGGACGTAACGAATTCATTGCGATTAAAAGTGACTAAAATCGAAGTTGACGCTAAAGCTGTAATGGCAAGAAATAGGAAACAAATACATCCTTCTCATTGAAATATCACATCTTATATTTAGTAAGTAAAAATTTCAATTATAACTGGATGTTTTTCTTTTTTTCTTAATTGAACAGTCCTTCACATAGTTAAGATATGTATTAACGAGAAAATGCTGCAGCAGCAATATAACGCTACTTTTTTCCCTTCATGTTAGGCACGGGTGCGTTATATATTGTTATTGTATTAGGTGGGTCCCGAACTTTGAAATTTTTTCTAGATGGGTCGCGGTCCAGACAACTTTGGGAAACACTGATCTACATGAAAGATACATGCATTTTTCACAGAAGGTACTTCATAGATAGAACTGCCTAAATAATAAAAGGTAGAAAGAAGTAGCAGCAACAATACTGCTGACTCTGTATTTAGAGATTTAGGATGTTAACAAATGCTTTATGTCTCCCCTCCAACACATTCCTGATTTCTTGCAAGAAGTGGGTTAAAACTAGACACAGGGTCATGTCATACATATTTTTAGGTGTATATGTAAGTTATGTAGCAAACATAAATCTGAAAATGTAAAGTATGACTCTAGCAAAAACGTGTCATACTTGTCAGGAAGCTGCAATCGGCAGCCATTCCTTGTTGAATATTCACACATTACACAGATGCAAACCCTGGTTTGCCATTAAGTGCAAGGGCTCTCTTGAACAAGAAACTATAGACGGAACTTATTTCAACATCCGTCAAGAGTAATATTTTCCTCAATGCTTGTTTCTGTCCAACTCATTACATGGAGGAGAAGCATATTAACACTCATTTATAAATACCTGTTTTAGCATGCATAATCAAAAGTTCAAGGCTATGTTATTTGAAAGTATCAAGTAGACAAAACAAACTGGGCTAAATCACTCAAGACGGAGCAACTCTGTGTTGGCATGCAAAGATTTCAATGACCTAATCAGGCTTCAAAACTCTTCCCTCTCAGATTCTGTGGTATTCCATCCTGCCATAGTACTTACAACAAATTTTTAAAACTATGATTAGTTACTAAGGAGACAGAAATTTTGTTTAGTAGGAGTCAGTAGTTAAATCATTCTGTCTACTCTTATGGGAGAGTATGTTTATAAAATTCCACTGATCTCTCAACTCTTTCCTCTTTCAATAATAAGAATGTTATTTACTTTTTGTGTTCAGGGAGGGACTATAACTCAGCGGTAGAATACATTCAATGCATGCAGAAGGCCCCACCTTCAATCCCTAGCACCTATAGGACTTTTTTGGCTCTCTTTTTTTTTAATGGAAGTCAGGGCACAGAGAGGCTTCCATCTGACATCTTGAAAAGCCACTCCTAGCAAGAGTTGCTAGATCAGTGGTCTGACTCAATATAAAACAGATTAGTATGCTTACATTCAGATTATACTAACACAATTTAATCATGTCTGCAGAAAGGAATATCATTGCTAAAATAGGAAAGAAAAGCAGTATCAGAATTCAAGTTGCATTAGTACAACGGAACAGGAAAGGAACAGCACTATTATACTTCAGTGATCTTTTTGATGGTCAAAACCATGCAAGATGCTGCATGATGCTCTGAGGGGGAGGGAAGAACCACTAGAGAGGACTGAGCTGTCCTGCCAGCCGCTAGTATATGCATAATTCAGAAAATCCAATTAGTAAATGAGCAAACTGAAGGCACAGAGTTTGAATTTTTGCAGGTTAAAACCACTGAAACTGGAAACATGTGGAGGCATTCCAAAAAGGAACAGGCATAGCAATGCACAGTGTTAGATATTATAGGATTATACTCTCTCTTCTCCATCCATGGATTATATTCCTCCTGCCTTCCCCTTCTCATTGCACCCTCCACAAAAGCTGCTCCTGAAATCAGAGGAATCATCTGAATTGACGTGGGATTATGCAGCAGGAGAACAGGCCTTTGGACACTTACTGTGAAGGGTCCTTCTCCTCTGAGGACAGGAGGACATTTTGGGTTGTTTCCTTTCGCCCAGTCAGGGAGGCAGGAAGTCGAATTTGTCCCTCCTCTTCCTGTTGGCACCAAGGTTCGCCTCTTCTCCCTCAGTTCTGGTGACTCCTCAAGCAGTAATAAGCGCTAACCTTCCAAAGAGGAACTAACCCTGCATCGTAACCATTTTCTGGAAAGGGAGAATAATGCACAAGAGTGCAGCAAGAGAAACTAAGAATCAGGAACAGATTAAATAAATAGAAATAACATGGAACAGCAATACAGCATCTTAAAACAAAAAGAAGTGACCAGGAAACCTGGGAGGGGCAAGATGTCCTCCTGTGAAGGACCCTTCACAGTAAGTGTCCAAAGGTCCGTTCTCCCTCTGAGGCAAAGGACATCTTGGGTGCTCCCAAAGCAGTTATCCTACAGTGGGAGGGAAAAGTTCCTCGTCCTGTACTACATCTTGAAGAACCCTTCTTCCGAACACTGCATCTGCTGAATCGAAGACATTTAGCTTGTAGTGCCTGACAAACATCGATATTGAGGACCAGGTAGCCACCTTGCAAACCTCTTCTATGGAAGTGTTATTAAACAGAGCTGCATTTATTGCTGTGCTCCTGGCCGAGTGGGCCATAATCCCGTGTGGATTATGATTTATAAGCTTCCGCTATGCAGGATCTGATGTTTCTTCCTATTGTTGCTGAGGACATCTTCTTCCCCTGGTTATGAGGAACGACGTTGATGAAGAGACCATCTGTTTTCCTGAAGGATTCTGTCCTGGACAGATACGTCCAGAGCTCGTCTGATGTCAAGAGTGTCTTTCTCATCCCTTTTCTTTGGGATGAGAAGGATTGGGGCAAAAGGACGGCAGGTAGATTTCTTGTACCCTATGGAATCTTGAATTGGCCTTTGGCAGGAAGGTGAGATCCGTCTGGAGGATCACCTTATCCCGATGGAAAATGCAGAGATTAGGCTTTACTGACAGAGCTCCCAGCTCCGAGAGCCTTCTGGCTGAAGTAATGGCTCCAAGAATACAGTTTTTAATTTCAGCCACTTCAAGGAAACAGATCTGAGTGGTTCAAGGGGAGGCCTTGTTAGTGTCGACAGGACGACGCGAAGCCTCCACATGGGAAAACAATGAAAAGCTGGTGGGGGCTCAAAAGAGAGGCACCCCTTAGGAATTGGTGGACATGAGGATGTTTAGAAACCTTGATGCCTTCAGGGGGAGGGGGGAAGAACCAAAGCTAGGGCTGCCACTTGTTTCCGCAGCATAGCTGGCTTGAGCCCAGAGTCTAGGCCTTCCCAGGATTGTTGCTAGTGAGGGTTGCATGAAGTCAAGTCACTTCCTCCTGGCCCACCGGACAAAGGCCTTCCAAGAGGTGTTGTATATTCTGATCGTGGATTTCCTCCTGGAGGCCAGAAGTGTACTGATCACCTGCGGGTGGTATTTCAGACTAGTTAGGTATCGCCTCTCAACCTCCCGGTAGTCAAACACATCCAGTCTGGGTGAGGGTGCCAGACTGGTCCCTGATAGAGGAGGTCCGGAACTGATGGAAGATGCATAGGTGGGAGGATCAACAGTGACTAAATTGTGGAAAACCATGGTCTTCTCGGCCACCACAGTTCCACAAGGATTACCTCCGTCCTCTGCTCTAATATTCGTCTCAGCAATCTGGGAATGAGTGGGATTGGAGGGAAAGCGTAGATAAGGCCCTTGGGCCACGGGGATGACAGGGCATCCACCTTCTCTGCTCGGGGAAGGAGGTACATGGAGAAAAACCTCAGAACCAGACAGTTCATAGGTGTCGCAAAAAGGTCTAGAACAGGATTTCCAAATCGGTCGGATATTTCCAGAAAAACCTGCCGATTGAGGCTCCACTCCCTCAGGTGAATGGTTTGTCGGCTCAGCCAATCGGCTTGGCAGTTGTGTGTGCCCTTGACATGTTCCACTCGCAGGGAAACAAGATGGTGCTCTGCCCAGAATAGAATTCTCATTGCCTCCTTGTGGAGCCTCAAGGAGCTAGTGTACCTCTGGTGACTGATGTATGCTTTCGCAGAAATATTGTCAGTGCAAATTAAGACATTCTTTCCGGCTATGTCCTTGGAAAAGTGAGTAAGAGCTAGCCGGATAGCGCTTATCTCCAGAAGATTTATAGGAAGTCTAGATTCGTCTGGAGACCAGAGACCCTGAGTCAGACAACCCTCCAGGACTGCACCACAGCCCTCGAGGCTGGCGTCCGTGAACAGCTGGAGACTTGGAGGACTGAGGAACGACTTCCCCTGACTTAAGTTGGAACTCAGAGTCCACCATCTTAGGCTGTTCTTGACTCTTTGTGGGATCCTGAGTTGTTTAGTCGATCTTGGCTGCAATCAGTGACTGGAAGGGCCTGAGGAACGAAAGAAGCTCTTGGGAATGGAAACGTCCCCAGTCTAAAGCTTCACAATTCACCACTAACACCCCCATCAGTTTGGACAGAGACAGAAGAGAAGTGTGGCCGCTCTGGATGCTCCTGGCAGTTAGTTCCTTGGACTTTTGAATCTTCTCCAGTGGCAGGAAGAACCAGCCTTCCGATGTGTGGATTACCAGGCCTAGATGAAGCAACAGCAAGGAAGAAAAAAGGGGGTGTGGGGGGGGAAACCCCACAAACTCAACCCAAACAAGCAGGGGAACAAAAGGGGTTAAGTAACAACCTAAAAGTGTGTGTGTGTGTGTGTGTGTATATATATATATATATATATATATATATATATATATATATATATATATATATATATATATATATATAAAATATTAAAAAGTATTTATTATTATAGATGTGTACCAATGTGAATAAAAACAAGTTTAAAACATAAGGCCTGAATGGCAGGCTACATATATATACTAAAACATCTCAAGATACAGATGATGGTACAGTGCAATGACCAACACAAATAGACCAAGGTACAGTACAAAACTGACCAGACGCGTTTCAGCCCTTAGGCCTTCCTTAGTGGTCAATTGTAAACAATTTATGATCAAACACCCACACATATGGAAACCAATCATGCAATGTTCCCGGTGTTTTATCTAGAGGTGTAACAAAAGAAAAAGGGGGGAGGATTTTTTTTAAATATAATATAGTCCATTCTAAAGTGCTAGAAATATTCTAGGTAAAATATTGGATCGAAATTTACCTCCAGTATTGTGTGATAAACTGCAAATATTGCAGTAGACCCAGGACTGCATTCACACAATGCTCTTCATGAATGTGAATCTCCTTCTCCTGGAGGCGGGCAATGGGGTTGATAAGGACCTTGGAGAAGACTCTAGGAGCAGTGGCTAGACCAAAGGGAAGAGCCTTGAACTGGAAATGCCTGTTGTCCATATGGAATCTGAGAAATCGACGGTGAGCCAGATGAATCGGAATGTGCAAGAACGCTTCGGTGATATCTACTGATGTTACGAACTCCCCCTGCTGGAGGGCCTCTGAGATTGACTTCAGTGTTTCCATATGAAAATGTCTGAGCTTTATGAATCGATTCACAAACTTTAAGTCCAGAATGGCCCTCCAACCTCTGTTTCGCTTTGGCATTGTGAAGAAAAAGGAGTAAACTCCTGAGCCCTGCTCCAGAGGGGGCACTGGCTCTACTGCCCTGATGTCCTGAAGATGTTGCACTGCTTGTAGGGTGATGAGCCTTCTTTGGTAATTTTTTTCAAAGGGAGGATGAAATGAAGTGATCCGGTGGGTAAGCCTTGAACTGTATCAAGTATCCTGTGGAGACTACCTCTGGAGTCCAGGCATCCACCCCTGACTCCTGCCAAACTTGATGAAAAAGTTGTAGTCTCCCTCCCTCCGGGTCCTGGAGCAAGTCAGCACTTTTGACCTTTACCGTCAAAGTCCTGCCTGTCACTGCATTGTTGGTGGGGCCTATTGGATCTGGAGCCAAAGCTGGTTTTCTTGAAGTTTGGCTTGTTGAAGTTCCAGGAAGTGCGTTTGTTGTCCTAGCGATACCTGGCCAAAGAGTGGTGGGCACGAAAGGACTGATTATTGAAGGGGCATCTATCCATTCTCCTGATCGACTTAGGCAAAGCCTTCTTCTTATCTCTCGTTTCCACCAGGACCTTCCAGCAGGACCCCGAAGAGTTTGTCCCCCTGAAAAGGGTAAGCCATCATGATGAACTTGGATTGTAGATCAGCTGGCCAGGCTCTTAGCCAGAGAAGCCTTCTGGCGACCACAGCAGAGGCAGTAGCCCGAGAGGAAAAGGTGAGGGCGTTGAGAGTAGCGTCTGCTGTGAAGGTGGCCGCTTCCATAATTCTGCTTGCCCCCTCTAGAAGCCATTTTTGATTGCTCGGGAGGAGTTGAGTCAGCTTACGGATCCACACGACCACTGCCCTGGAAACAGTGGATGCGGACGAGGAAGCTCTGATGGCCATAGCTGACACCTCGTGAGCTCGCCGCAAGGCGGCTTCAGCTTTTCTGTCCATGTTATCTTTTACTGACCCCTGGCCATCTTCTGACAGGAGACCTGATGACTGAATGGCTGCAACTGGAGCATCGATTCTTGGCACCTGCAACAACTTATTAGTATAAGAGAGTAAAGCATGCAACTTTTTAACAGTACTTGAGCATTGTTTAGTAGAGGCGGGGGAAGCCCACTCTGCTCTTAGTTGCCTTTCAAAGTAGTCGGGGAAGGGAAAAACTTTCTCTGGGTTGTCAGCTCTAGGGAAGAACTCCTTACTGCCTCTGAGTCTAGAGGGGACCTTGCCCACCCCGGTGGTGACCTCCTCCTCCCTCTTTTGTCTTTCCTGATGATCCGTGGTGGCCAAGGCCTTGGTCAACAAATATTGGTAATCTTCGGACTTGAACAGCCTGTCAGGTTGATCAGGCGTAACCATGTCCTCCTCCTCTGAGAGGAATTCTCCTTCTTCCCCCTCTTCGCTTTCAGAAGAGGTCCCCCCCCCATGACACAGGTTCTGGCCCTGGAAGCATCTGGAGCCAACTTCTGTGCAGCCTTAGTGAGCCATTGCTGATTAGAACGGCGTACCTTCCTCGGGGTGGGGGTGGAGGCAGACTCACTGGCCATGTCAAGGGAGGGCTAGCAAATACTATAGATTTCCTCCCTCATAGTCTGACAGAGAAGGGAGAGAAACTCGCCTTGCAACAAAAAGCTGAGGTTGGTCTTACCAGTTGCCTGATTGCTGGTACTCGGCGCTTGTGGGCCCAAATCAGCAGTAGAAAGCCCAGTGATGCTCTCTCCCAATGGGAGGTTGGCCAGCAGGTCATTCGGGGCCATGCGGGATTTGGTGCGAGCGTCATTGTTGTTTCCCACCTTTTTTGCCACAACTGGTTCAGTGCCAGGCTCTTCTCTGGGGCTGTGCTGCTGAGCCGATTCTGCTCCTGCGGGCTGCCGACGCGGTATCTTCGAAGAAGTACGCGGCTTGCCAGCCAGAAAGGTGCCAGGATGCCATTCAAGCCTCAGCAGCAGGACGGTACTGGGGGGAATGGGAGATTCTGCTGCTGTCGTGGCTATCTCTGCCAGTTGTTCGTCCCCTTCCATGAAGCTGTCCTCCGAGTCTCTGGACTCTATGCCGGCCTTGTCTGCGTTAGCAGGGAGGGTGGGGGAAAGCAGTGAAAAGGAACAAGGGAAAGGAAGGGGAGGATACTCAGCAGAAAGAAGGAGTAAAGTAAGGAGAAAAAAGGTCAGCAGGGAAGAAAAAGAGGAGGGAGCAAGATTCTGAAGAGAAAGGTGCAGTGGGTAGAAAGAGGATCTGACGCCACAACTGTTCTCCCTGGAGGCAGGAAAGAACTGAGGGAGAAGAGGCAATCCAGGGCGCCAACAGGAAGAGGAGGGACAAATTCGACTTCCTGCCTCCCTGACTGGGCAAAAGAAAACAACCCAAGATGTCCTCCGCCTCAGAGGGAGAAAAGAAATCAACAGGAAAAAACCCTTCCCCTTGTGCAAGCAGAAGGTGGCTTTGAATCCAAGCCACTGTAAATGAAATTTGAAAACAAATGCTCAAAAGTAATCCTTTGGGCATCCTGGTTGTAATCCAACTGTGCTGGGGATGCGTGTACAAAGTCCACTTTAAGAAACAGCAATGGGTTTCTCAGTAAGAAGTATATAGGACCAATTTAGTTCTCAAGTAGATGGAGGTGTGGCTGTGAGAGCAGGCCACACATATGGCACGGGTAGACTCGACAGATCGATGTGTTACTCTGTTTGCCCTCTCCCTGCTTCATCGCCCTGACTTTTTCTGCCCATGTTGTGAAGCATCTTCAGGCTCCTACCTCACTGAGATAGGCTGTGGAGGCCGGAGTGGTCATCCCCCAGACCTTGCAAATTGGAGGCTCCCTGTGGTGTCTGGGTGTGCCTACGGCATCACAGTGAGTGGACTCCATATCCTTGGATGGGGGGTGTAGGAGCCATGAGGCACCAGAGAGGGAAATGCAGTGAGGCACCACCAAGTCCTAGGCTGGCCTTGGATGCTGCAACCAGAGCAGTTTCTGGTGGGGCTGGAGACTTGGAGCTGCTGTCTGGCTTGCGGGCATGTGGCAGTCCTGTGCAGTGGATTGCCTACTCTCTCATCCATGTTGGAAACCATTAAGAGGGAGCAACTGGAGACCAGGCTTGAGTGGAGAGATGCTGTATCATGGAGTCAGCAGCATTTGGATGACTTTTCAGTGGTTCAGGAGATGGCTGCTGTCCTTCCAAGTGTCTGTCGGCTGTCACTGGAGACATGCAGGGTCAGCAGGTGCACAGTGAGGGGCTGCTGTGGACAGGTCACAAGGGGTTGTGGCAGTCACTTGTCCCTGCAGCCCCTTCTCCACTTCACCAGCCAGGGGTGGCACCTGCCGCTGGGTTTGCCAATATACCCATGGAGCAGGGAGACACTTCCAGTGCAGATTGCTGAATGCTTGTGGTTGGCCTTGTGTTTCTGGGTTGGCACCTGGTGGGCTCAGCCAAGCCAAGGTGGGTAGGCATGCTTTCAGTGAAGGTGTACAGGGCAGTGGGGGCCCCATCACCTCTCTGTGTAGCTATTTCTGTTCTATTTGGCAGAGGTCTATGTGGTATAGCCACAAGCACGGCCCAGTGCTGCATGAACCCACCCCTCCCTTTACACCACCCACCAGCTCCTCATAGCTGCCACCCTGAGGTTGGGTGGCTCCTCCCATGCATCACAGCCACACTATTGCATGCCTGTGTCATCTTGTGGGCATGATGGAGTGGTTGCTGGGTACACTGGCATGGCCATGGCCTATGCGGCCCCAGTGCAGAGCCGACTGCACAGTCCCTGGCCTGTGGAGTTTTCTCAAAGGGAATAGTCCAGCAGCACTGCATGAGCCGGCAGCCAGCTGCCTTCACCATGGCGGACCTCAGGATTGTGCTTGTAATATCTGAATATCATAACAACACCACAGCTCACAGCTTCCTTGTATGTAATTCCAAATGAGCACTAATGTTATCACATTTGTGTTCCACTCATTTCAAGGAGCATAGGATACTGCACACTAGGTAGAGGCTGTTTCTCTGTGCTGCAGCTCATACTTTGCAAGAAAAGAGTTCCAGGTTCAGCTCCTGACATCTCTTATCAGTCTAAGTTGACAATACTAAGCTTGATAGATCAACCATCTGACTTGGTGTAATATGGCTTCATCTGAACTGCTCTATATAAGTGAGTCGCTCACCTCCCAACTAGCGAACTTCCTGATTTTTCAGGCTGCAGAAGTGGGAGGGGTGGTGGCCAATACTATTTGTTGCTATACATAATTCAAAATGCTGATTCTTATCTTTAAAGCACTAAATACTCTTGGACTAAGGCATTTAGCAAGATTGCCTCTTCCTGTACATATCCATCAATCAGTTACAATCTGTACTGGAGTAATACAATACAATGCTCTACAAATTGCCACTGGTAAAGTGTTTTCATGATCAGAGGGAGGGCTTTCTTTGTGTCTTGTTTTGCCCCACAAATGTTCAATAAGCACCAAGTTTTATAAGCTTTAGACACCAAATGAAAACTCCATTATTTATCCAAGCATTTGAAGGTTTTTTAATGGCTAAGAATCTTGTGTTTATAGCTTGATTGCTGCTTGTTGTGGTTATTTTTTTGTTTTATTCTATTATTTATTTATTGCATGCTTTTCTCACTGAAACTCAAGGCAGATTATACTGTATAATACTATGCAATCAAATACCACGAGCTCTTTAATAAACAGTGCAACAGAGGTACAAAATTTACAAACAATCCAAAAAAGTATGAGGCAGGATATGTCAAACAATACAGAGAATGGAATTACAGAATTAAAACACAAAGTAATACATACAATAAACAACAGTACATATAATGAACAGCAGCAGAAATTACTGTCCTGTTTCCTTTATGAAAGCTTCCTTCTGCACCATTCAGTTATACTACAGCCCTATTCCCTTTCTGTAAAAATGCCCTCCTGAACAATCTGTTTCAGAATTGAACGCTGTCTTATTCTATTATTATAGGCCATGATATTTTTATTTATTTTCTTCACTTACACCCCACCTTTCTGTGCAAAAGGGACCAAAGTGGCTTACGTGGTTTTCCTTCCCTCCATTTTATCCTTCCAACAGCTCCGTAAATTACGTCAGGCTGAAAGTGTGACTGGCACAAGATCGCCCAGTGAGTTTCCATGGCAGAGTGGGGCATTGAACCTGGGTCTCCCAGATCCTAGTCCTCCACTGTGAAAGAACACAGATAGGACTCAGTCCCTAAATAAAACTTTATTTTAAATATTTATTTTAAAATTTAAAACAAATAAATTAAATAATAGTAGTACATTTACAAGTAAATAAACCAACTGAATAGTAGAAAATGCTTAATTGGTTTTTATGTTAATGCCAAGCTACATGCATACAGTGTTTATATAAAGACTGTACTAGGAATCCAGAACTAAGCATAGAAGATTCTCAAATCACGATGGGATATTCATTTAATTCAGATGGAATGAAGGAAGACCCAGTGAAAAAGCTTACACACATTTCAAAGATCTGTATATTAAAAAAAAGAGGACATACTTTGATGAAAACAGAATTGCTCTAATTTTTCATGGCACAACTGAATGCTTATGTTCTTTTTTCTGTCTGAACATCCAATTAGGGTTTATAGGGTTTATAATGTTTATGTGAACTTTAAAAGATGTGCAGTTGAGCAACTAAGGGTGCAGCATCTAGTGATTCATGAATACAGGTAGATTTGTCTTTGATCCATTTAGGAGAACACAACAAAGCTAATTTTAAAAGCCATTAATCAAGTCTCAAGGCTTTTCATGCTCGGGATTTAAATCAGAGAGCTCCCATTAACCCTTCCATGAGAGAATTCTACAAGACAATCCTTCCCTGCTTTCACTTTCATGCACTATTAGAATATAGAAGCAAACTAAGATAATTATTAGTAGTTAACCTTCAAATAGTTGTTCTCCCTGGAGTCTCTTTTCCAGGAAATTAATCAAATTAATGCACTATTCAAAATCTTTTAAATTACTAAAAGGTGATCAGTTCCTTTCACTAATCATATTAAGCAAAAGGAACATAAAAATAGGTTGAAAGGAAAAATTCTGAACATACATGAGTTTCTCATCTGGCCTTCCCATCATCACTTGAGGAATTGTTTTCTAGTTACATCACCAGGAAATAAAACACAGAAAGAAAAAAAACAAAAAGAGACTTGGTGTTCATACTTTTCTCAGAGGATTGCAATTAAACGACCATTTTTTGTAGTCCAATGCAAGATCCAATTCCTCAAAACAAATGTGTTATAGAAAACCAGGAGGAAAGCATTAGACTGCAACTAGTTAATTTCTCTATCAGTAGTGACAGGGAACTGCTGTAACACAAGCCTTCCTTACATTCATGATAGCCACAAACTGATCAGACAAACAAAATGTTTCACACAGTCCAGAGTGTTAGCTGGAGCCAGAACACATTAATAAGTGTTTTTTTTTAAGTTCTGGCTATCATTGAAGTACCCTACAGACAGGACGAGTCTGCACAACACAGTTCCTTATATGGTATTGCCATGACGTAATGCTCCATAGGCTTGGGGCATGCAGAGAGACTCTCTCTCATTGTTTGGTGTAACTGCTGGAATGCTCACATCCCTGATGTCTAAGGGAATCAAAATCCCCACATTACGGAGCAACAGCTAAATCAGGGAGTCTGCAGTTCATTCACTGAAGGTAAGACCGTGGTCGTGGGATGCAGGTTTTTTTTAGCAGCCAATAAGAATTTTGCTTCAAAGTTAACCTAGTTCACTTTAACAGCATGTACGACTATTTGCACTACACAGGTTTCTGGAGCTAATCTACACTATGGCTAATAAGTACCAAACTGTTTTAATTATTGTACTGAAGTATAAGGGATATTTTTCCAAGTCAAAAAGATGAGGCATTAACACTGAGACAAGGGGAAAGCCATGAATTACACACAGTTTCCAAGCGTGCTGGACAGAGTCATAGCTGCATTTAAGAAGGTGGGAAAGGGTCCAACAGCATTGTAATACATAGCATAAAGTTTTAGCAACTCTTTTTATACATGCAGAATTTGTATTAATACATATAGAAGCATAGGCACACTAGGGATAACAGTATTTTAAACAGCTTTGTTATATTTGAATATAGAAGATATCAATTCAGTGAGATGCTATATTAGAAATGAAACTAAACCTGAATGCAGTTACTGATAAATGACTGCAGTTCTATACATTGGTTCTATTCTGAGATTTAACTGCATGTTTCCATGGGGAGAGGAAAGTAAGAGTTATGGTGTGTGTTTTTTAAGTAGTATTGACTTGATAGAAAGTAACATTAATTTAGAAATTGAAGCTCTTCTCTCCCCACCCCACCCCCCATTACCATTTCTTCAAGGAGTTGAATGATCTGCATTTCCTGTCATTGAACTCAATCAGCGTTTCTCAAAAGTCTACAGTCTTTTGTATCATGTCTCATTTCTCATATCAGTGATACTTATTCATTCATATTCAGGTGAACTGAATGTGAATGCAAATGCAAGATTACTTTGGCCCGTTAAATTCCAACATATATAAATATTTTATGGTTCTGGATTGAGCACTTTCATTTTTACCAACTGTATTTTAATATATAAAATACATGCATGCTCTTCCTACCTGTCTATGAAAGTTAACTGATAAATCTTATACCTATAAAGGTCAACTACAACCAAGCATTATTAGCAACTTATTAGTAAGTATTATGGGAAGTAGGAACTAGCTTTGCAGATTTTTTGAGAGATACAGAAGCAATGTGTAAATTACCATATTACAATTCAGAACTTTATTTTTTTTAAAAAAACTGTAATTTAAATATAATACATTATGTGAAATTAGGTCATTGATCCATGAGTCTGACCCATTTTAGATTATTAAAACTTTTCTGACTCTTAACTGTCACTCACAACCATTAATGCCTTTATGCCTGGTGACAAACCTCTAGATATAAACGAATAGTCCTCTCCTCTAATAATTAAGGGAAACTCACAGTTAAATTTGTGTTTTCAGAGAACCTTGTTGGAGACTCGCTAACAGCACAATGCACCCACTTACAAAGGGAAAGGAATCAAACTAAAAGGACTGGAATTCTTGAGAGGCTTCTTTAAACCTAATCACTATTTTTCAGCTGCACCTGCACAACCACCCAACAAAGTTGATTATTTAAGCCTTACATGAAGTTAACCATTGATTTATAACTTATCTGCCATTTTACTAATGATTACTTTAAAGAAACATTTTACTAAGGCAAGATTATATCTCAAACCAAAGATTCTCAGAAACTGCTCACTAACAATAAATGTAGGGAAAAAATCCAAAAACCATCTCAGCTGGGGGTGAGGATGGGAATACTGAATATGCAACAGGATGTAAATTTGTAGATAATTTTGTGAATGGAAAGTTCTGCCTAAGAAACTTTAAAACTGCTTGAAATCACCAGAGGAGAGAAGCTATTATTCTGAGTAGTGTCAGAATAGCAATGTGCATTATACTATCAACACATTAGGATCTAGATTTCAGAGGGCATTTACTTGGTTTTATGAATTAAGAATCATTCAGAGACAGGGTTGATTTGATTCTTTTATCCCCAGTGCCTTAGATTACCCTGTTAAAGTTACTTTTTGAAGAATTGCACTTACTGATCTCAAACTAGTAATTCACACTTAATTTTTCTACCCTCAGTGTTACTTAACATTGATTTTAGTTCGTTGACATATGTTTCATTGAGCTCACTGAGAGATTTAATATTTTCTTCTCTGACCACTGAAATTAATGGGACATTAAAGGTTTTTGATAAGATAATGCCATTCTATTTGAGACAATAACCACAGATGCACAGTAGGTAACTTTAAGAAATGGATTGTACCTGATAAGGAAATACTTAATGACATTATCTTCCCACCTATCAACCATTGGTTTCATATGAGCTTAATACTAGTATGACAAGATAAGCCAACAGATTTCATCTTCTACATAAAGGCCTTCCATCACACGTATTCTCAAAAAACCCTGTAATGAACAGTTAAAATATACTGTGGTGACTCAGCAGCCACTGGCCTCACACTAAATGAGTTACTGATTTCTCTCTTCAGTTGCAACTATTCAAGCTTTTTTCCTCCTCCCTTTTAACTGACTGAATTAATTTTAGTAATATAGAGATCAATACAGTTCGGTAAGAAGATTTTATTCTTTATCAAGACTAATTTTATCATTATATGTACAGCAATTAATAAATTTAAGGGAATCCAAACTCCCCACACAATGTTCCCATGTTTTTGTAAACTCAAATATTAAATATAAAGTATGTTTCCACATGTATTAACAGCCAATTCTTTAAAAGCAAGTACAAATATAATTTACTCAGCTAGAATTCTAATTTGTTTTTTAAAAAATTAGATTTTTAACTTACAAAAATCAGTAACAGTGGCAATTATTCAGTTCCTCTGACAAATTTGGGATTTTGCTTGTAAAGGAACTATTATCCATACAAATGTCTCAAGATGGTTCATTCACAAAAGGTCAAAGAAGGTCACACTAGCCTTTTGCTCAGTGTAAGCAAGAAAAAGTTAGACAAAGAGAAGTCTTCAAACAAAGAAGTTAGCACAGAAAAAAACACATCATTACTTATGAGCAGTTATATGATGTTTATCCTGCCAACACAAATGCAGAAGCCAAAGGGAAAGAGGACTAGAGAGCTTTAATTCTACATACAGATGACCGAACATCTCTCTTTTTGCACATATCACTCATCTCAGAAGAAGCAAGAGAAGGAAATAGACATGTTAATACCAGGGTAATCTTTGGGGTATAACTAACTCATTTATAGATTTACTTAACTTTTAATTTTGAGTTTTACACTTCTGGAGAAAGCGATTACTCTTAGGAATGAACAACTTGGAGAAATAACTTTTGAGGCTTGCTTGTGTTTTAGGCCTATCTCAAGCCATAATCATTACTAAAGTCATGGGCCTTCGCTACATCCTGATAGAATGTCATTTAAAAATCCATTTTGGGACCCATTAACACCTTTTTATATACCTATTTTCACTATGGCAATAAGTAGAAAGATTTATCAATATCATTTTTTTAAAAAAATGGCATTTCTACACATTTAACAAAATTAAAGCATAGAAATTGTACCTCTTGCTATAATAATCAGAGCTAACATACTCACCCATCCATAAAATGCTACCACTCAGAGATAGAGAAGTGTTTTTTATTATTCGATGTAAAAGATTCAGCATGCACTATTCTGCCTCTATCCTGAACCAGTTTTGGACTCGAGGGCACTAGAAAGGACTTTCATCTTTATTTCAGCACATATAAACCTATAGTCATATGCAGAGCATCCACCATATGTCCTCAATGTAGACAGCATAACTTTTGAAGGAGAAATGAATACCTGGAAACATGTTATACATCTGTGCCTAGGAGCCACAACTGGCCAGCTCTTCAAGGCATGTGTTTACCACATGCTTGATGAAGATACCATCCTCCAAACAATATGATATGTACTGTGGGAAATTTTTGTATCATGTGAAATGCCCTTCTAAATATTGCAAAATATTGTTAAATCAAGAATTAGAACGGGAGGAGATGGGGGAGAGGTAACATGGTGACAGATATTTTTAATTGGAAAGATGTTAGCAGCATCCATAATTTTTGTAGCTATGTGCAAATATAACTGGAGCAAAAAAAAATGAGCGGGGAGGAAAAAGTGCTAAGCACCACAGTGGTTGGTCACCTATCCAAACTCTTGACCTGAGATAGCATTACTTCAGTTTCTAGCTCAAATTCCTACCAATTATGTGCTGAATCCCTGTGGTTTATATGTATTTCCTGTCGATGTGTGTACACACTACTCTCTCTCTCTCTCTCTCTCTCTCTCTCTCTCTCTCTCTCTCTCTCTCTCTCTCTAAGTAAAATAAATGTTAAAGACTCCAGACCCATAAGGAAAGTTGAGCCGATTGACAACCTCGTAAAACAATCCCTTAAATGTGACTGCCAAAAGACGTACTTGCCAGTGAATAAGAGTAAGACACACACACTAGCTGCTATATACAAATTCTAAGCTGTTTCCATTCATACATATCCCCATGGAATGGTTTCAAATTCAGTGTGGTGAGGATCCTTTGCCACAGTGGTAACATTTGTGTCCAGGAACCACATGGGGTCAGATGGAGGATGTATGATGCTTAACCCATGGGATCCAAGCTATGCAGAAGTGGCAACCACATCACAGGGATACTATGAAAAGGGCATATATTAATAGGATCCCAGCTGCATTCAGAAATTGTGAGGTACTGCACAATAAAAGGCAGTTATGCAGATAGTTTAAATCTTCATTGGGTTTCTACTGAACTATTGGTATAAGCCAGTACTGTCTTTGGAGAACTGGCATTTCTACCTCATCGAAGCTGACAGGTCTGTGCAGATACACTGGTACAAGTTTTGAATGCATCTCAAGCAGCCTAAAAATAACATACTAAAGCATAGAAAGTCACAAAAATGCAAGGTAACCAAAGTAAATCTCATTTCAGAAAGAGATACAATTCCATATTCGCACCTAGCTCACATAAAAATCACTCAAAGGCTGGAATGGGTTAGGGAAAAGAATGTTGCACAATATTTATTTTATTTTGCTACTTAAACATCTGTTTATGCAACTTTAATTTCACAAGTGCCTGTAGCATAGATTTTAAAATTTTTATTTCCAAGATCTGACTGCCACACTTTATTAAAATTTGCTTCCTCTTTCTCCCCCAGAAACTCATCATTAACTACAAGCAGCTGGTTAAGGCTGCTGGCTGTTTGCAGGTCAACGTTGTTAGGAGTTGAGGATGGAAGTTTGGGGGGGGGGGGCGCAGTTTTAATTGATACGCAGCTGATCAAGCAATGGAGTCAGAGGTGTAGATTTTGACACATATGGAATGGTGGGGAAGACAGAATGGCAGACGGGGGTCTGAATCAGGTAGAAGTGTTTTATATTAGCCACATGGAGCCCCTCATGGTTGGAGTGAAAAGGAGCAGTAAAAATTAGTATTCTAAATTAAATTTGTTTCGCAACAGTGAAACAATGGGGAAGGAACATTGCCTCCTTATCCTACTTGTGGGTTTCCTGGGGGCAACTAAAGGCAATTGTGGGAAACAACACAGGATTAGAATGACCTTTGGTTGGGTTTAAGCAGAGTTCTTCATTAGTTGGATCAAGCCTCCCTCACATTTTCATTATAAACTGGCTTGAAAATTCTTAAAAATGAAAGGTGGGGTATAAATATTTTAAATAAAATAAATTAATGCCTAAGAAATTGGGAATGACCAGAGTTAAGCCACTACATACACAATACAGGCATATTTTCAGCTATGACTGCTAAACATATCGCCACCTGCTGATATGACAACACAAATCAAAACATCTATCCAAAGCATCCTGAACATCAGCAGGCTGCATTACGAGTGTGGCAAAAAGTGATGTACCTGTGCATTATAAACACATTACAGAACACATGATTATCAAAAAAACTCAGGATCTCTAGCAGCCTGTTACTTGCCGACACCTAAAATTGTTTCTAGATTACCCGCTCATAGCAGATACCAGTACATTAAGGCTTACAGTCTGTTTCCACAAGAGCGACCCATGGCATTGTATCGCAGCACAGCATAAGGGATACACAGAAATGCTGCTCATTTACAGACTTTCAGCAACAGAAGGCAAGCAAGGTAGCCACCTGAGACGTAGGATGAACAAAGTGGCTTCAGGAAATAAAAATAAGTGAAGAGCAAGGAAGCACAGGCTCAGCACTGATGGGAAATAGTACCCATCTCTTATACTTCTTGTCTGAGGAAACTCATATTCTTGTAAAACCCCATTATCTTACCATTTAAACAACTGTTCCCCCACTTATGTTTTACATTCCCCTATCTTAGCCAATATCTCTTTCCTCCTGTCATAACTTTGGTTTCCCCTTAACAGAAAACACAAATATGAGTAATCACTGCCTCCATTTGTTTAGAACAGACAAACCCACTCTGCGGGTATTTATTTATGTCTGCCACACTGGAAACTGTGCAACTTCAGCTAAATGGCTAAGCCAAGGGTTGGAAGGTTGCTATCCCACCTCCACGTTCTAGCAGCTGACAGGAAATTAAGTCACCAAAGTGGATGGATCAACCATGACCCAGTGTCCATAGAAAAGGGGAAATATGACTGCAGTACCAGATGCAGCAGAGAAAGATGACAAGAAAAGTAAAGAAACTACGGCTACAAGAGATTATGGTGTGCACAGAAAGGAAGGCACTTCCAAGGGAGAGGATATGAATAGGGACAGTGTTTTTTAAAGTATTAACGTATCAAAATATTTATAGTAATCTTTGTCCTCCCTCAAAGGGGCTTGCATCACGCTCCTCTGCTTAGCCAAATAGCTGATAAATGATCATGTCATGGAAGCAGGGAAATCATAACTAAATAGGATGAAAGAGAATGGGAGGTAGGAGAATGTAAAGAGAAGTTTGCAAGGGAAGTTTTTAACCCTCCTCAACATACAGAACAAAGCCATGTGCACATCAGACTTGCAGCCAGGGAGTTCACACAACACTTTCCCCCTGTAGACTGCATATTACAACGGTCTCAGAGTACACCTAGTTCCTGAAAATGTTCTGGGGAAACGGCATTTATGACTAGTCTGTCCCCTCTGAGTAACACAATGAGTTGTTACTGGCAAAAAGCCATTTATAAATTCATCCAAAAATATTAGCTAATTTTAAAAAAGATAAACTCTATGCAGCAGATTAGTGGCATATTTTTGCTTTATTTATTTATTTATTTATTTATTTATTTATTTATTTATTTATTTATTTATTTATTTATTTATTTATATGGAACAGAAGACAAACTAATACGGGGGTGGGGGCTGTTGAAATGTTCAACAGATGTACTTCACAGTGGAACAGCAGCAGCAGCAGCAGCAGCATGATCCAAAGCACCACTGGTTCTGAGTTCCATGTCATGTAGTTAGCAGGGCCACTGCAAGCTGCCTTTCAGAAAGGCCCTTCAGATATGGTTGGTGATGGTATGGCCATGGCTCATAAAAACTTAAGAGTAACCCTGCTGAATCAAACCAACAGGCCATCTAGTCCAACATCCTGTCTCACACAGTGGCCAACAACAGTTCATAGAGGCTTTCCCCTAATGTTGTCTCCTAGCACTGGGTTTCAGTGGTTTACTGCCTCTGGTTATGGAGGTTCCCTTACTCACCATGTCCAGTAACAATACATAGACCCATTGTCCAATCTAACTGCTTCATAAAGCCATTTATACTGCCGACCATCACTACCTCCACTGGCGGCAAATCCCACAATTTAGTTACTCATTCAGTAAAGAACTGTTTCCTTTTGTCTGCCGTGGACCTACTGCCCATTAATTTCATTAGGTGGCCCTGAGTTCTAGCATCACAGGTGTGGGAGAAAAAGTTTTCTTTATCCACCCCATGCATAATTTTATATACCTCTATCATGCCCCCCCCTTTAGCCTTCCTTATTCTAAAATTAAAAGTCCAAGACTCTTCAGCCTTTCCTCATCAGAAATGTGCCCCTTGATCATCTTGGTGGTTGCCCTTGTCTATATTCTTTTCTGTCCTTTTTCCAGATCAGCAATGTCCTTTTTGAGAAGCGGCTACTAGAACTGTACACAGTGTTCTAAATGAGGCTGCATTATGCCTCTACACAAGGGCATTACAATATTTGCTGTTTATTCTCCATCCCTTCCTTCCCTAATAAACCCCAGCACAGTTTGCCTTTTTCACCACTGCTGTGCACTGAGTCAACATTTTCATTGAGCTATCCACTATAATCCAAATATTTCTTTTAATCTTGGTCTCAGCCAGTTTAAAACCCATCAACATATATTTAATGTTAGAATTTTTGTTCCAATGTTCACATCAATTCAGTAATAGGGCATCCTCTTTGTATACAGGAGATGTGAAGTTCAATCCCACATCATATTTGGTTAAAAAGAACAGATAATAAATTATATGTAAGACCTCTTGAAAAGCCACTACCAGACAGAGCATACAACTTGACAGCTTGACAGACCAGTGGTCTGACTCAGTATAAGGCAGCTACATGTTTTTGTTGTGCTGGCTCTCTTATTTTTCTCCTTGCACAAGGAACAATTCAGACTTATTCCAGAAATGCAGGTCTGACCAAAATAACAATTGTATAAACATATAAATAAATCCTAGGACAACTAAGTTCATGTAACGATATTTTAATATTTTACAAAAACTAAGTGAGGAGTTAAGGAAAAAAGAGGAAGGCATAATGAGAAGATGAAACAGAACTCATAGTCCTGTGCTCTGACCATTGTCCCATTTCCGTAGTGCCTCATCTTTCCACTTCCTCCTATTAGCTTTCCATCTGCTCAACAGTAATCTCTTGACTGAGATACTTCCAGTTTCCCAAGCTACAGCTGGAACTGCTTGCTTCTTTTCTGGCTTATAATCAATATGCTTAGGAGGATACAGAAAAAGTTTAAAAACAGCATCACAAGTGGAGCTTTCATACATGTATGCAGCATTTCTGCTCAATCATTAAAATAAAAAAAGATAACCTTATTCTGAATGGAACTAATGCTTGCACAATCATGACCACAAGCAAGGCTAAGCTGGATCAAAGCCATTTCAACAGACTGGAAGAGCAGAACACAAAAAGCCAGATTCAGGCTAGGTGTCACCAAATGAGGTTACTACAGCTAGGCAATCATCTTCTCCTGCTGGCAGTTAATTTTTTTCCCTTCTCTTGATTATTCTACTTAAATACAAATACGCGTTTAAAAAGGACAAAACTACAATCTAACTAAGCTGTTGTTGAGAGCAGACAATGCAGCATGAAAATGAAGATGCAAAGTAACCCTGCATCCCTCTTCAAAGAACAACTGAAGGGAACCATTAAGACAACTGGAGCATACACAAGAATGCTCTTGGTGCTTTCTCACTCCTTCTCCACTCCTCTCACCTACCTCTATATTATTTCTTTTATGAAAAGGTCATATGCACTCACATATCCTATAGAACCCATTCACCTCTCAGACATGTCTTCAGAACCACTTCTGAGTTAATGGGTTGCTCCTCAGCTACCTTTGTCCACACTACTGAGAAACTTTATCTGATATAATCTTGGCCTTGCTCTTAATGGACCTATTGCAAAAAAAAAAAGTTACTCTAGCCTGATTACTATCTTGGATTCTTCCATTTTCTATTGTTGAAGAAAATGATGATATGATGTACTGCAGTTTTGACTTGGTACTTGGTGGGATGTTTTCTGCATTCCATAAGTTACTGCAGTATAAAAAGGCGGAACATATTCAGTCATAAGATAATACAAGCAGCTAACATGAATACTTGTAAAAGAATAAGAGAAAGAAAAAAATCCAGATAATTGGACTCTTAAGTAGACATTATAAGTTCTATTCTTAAAAAATTGTAACTATAATGTCTGAGCTGTTCCAAACTTCCAATTACTTACATACAAACGTAATAATAAACCATAGTAAGGACAGAAACCTGTTACAGGTCTCTAAAAGTCACAGATCTGAATCAAGTTTACTATCTCATATTAATGCTTATAAAACTTGATTCCAAGAACTGCTTGTATGAGTATTTACTCAGGTTTTTTATTTCAAATATTTGTCTACATGATGTATCTTTTTTACATGGTTTCTGCATTCTTACAAAAAACAATTGGTATCCAAAATAAGCTTTTACCTGTTTCAGTAGCTTGCTATATACTAATCCTTTCCTCACATAAAGGTTAATCTTTCCCCAACAACTTTTCAATTCTTTTGTCTGTAATACACTACCATTTACAAGATTAAAACCACATTAACTGTTTATGCTTGTAAAAAAGATACTGTCAGTTCTGAGCACAGAACAAAATATGACAATAAAATACATTTCTTCGAAAAGTTTCACATTGCTGAGGAAAAAAACCTTGCTCCTCCATTTAACTTCTAATTTTAAAAATGAGTTGATGAGTTTCCACTTGCTTGTGAAATATCTGAAAAATAATTCAAAAGAAAAAATCAAGATACTTATATAACAACCTAAATTATTAAGAAACTGAACGCATATAATGCATAAGGAACTGAATACCTATGAGGAATATTCAAAGAATTAACTATATCAGACTTTTCCATCTACTTTCTATTTATTCTCTTTATTTTTCAGCTGTGCTTTCCTTTCAATTACATGTTTTCAATTGTTTTATGAGGGTCCCTCCAATGGTTCATTTTGACTTATGCACCAACTTCAAAAGTGAATGTTTGATTTTAGAATCCCATTCCTCCTGTGAGGAACACATGCAGGTTCTTGAGCTCACAAAATATTTGTGACAACACCAGTAACATTGCCCCTTTCTTCTCTCTTCTATTTATTTGTGGAAGACCCTTGGCTAGAACCATTTTAAAAGTCTCTGACCTCCCACTGCCACTTTCCAACTGTTCGAACCAGTGTGTGGCATTCAACCAACCAACCAACCACCTGAGTTGCAAGACCACAGCACTGTAATGATAAAAAGCATCTATACCCATCATTATTCTCATCTGTATCAAGGTTCTCAATCTAGCAACCTAAGAACCCCAGCTTGCAATTTCACAGCCTCCCAAACCTCTTTAGCCTGCCCACTACCTTTCCACCAGTGGCATTATAGCTTAAGTTGGCTTGCTTCGGTAACAAATTACACAGGGCAGGAACCATTCCCTTCAATCCATAAACATGAGGAAATGCTCGACAGTGCACCCTCACTGACTCTAAGAGATGGGTGGGTGCAAATGTTAAAGTTCAGGGATAATTCTGACATTATGAGGAACTGTAGTATGGCTCTTTGTGGGAGAATAGTTTTCCAACTGCAAGCACTTTATAACCTTTACTTTCAATATTATATACTGATATGATCGGAATGCAATAGTTTTGACTAAGACAAAAAGACAGTTTATGAATGAAGGATTTTTATTATATTCAGTTATGTTTAAGCATTGTATTTTGGAAGGAAACATACATTTCCTTTTCTACTGTTGGCTACTGAATCATACAACCTCACCTATGCTTCCATTATAAAGTGATTTTACACAAGCTCCCTCTTTGTCTCTTTCAAAAACAGATGTATTTTAAGTCACAAAAGGAGCTACTTTTAATTCCCAGTAGATCCTTTGAATTCTATCACACTCTTTTTCTTAACTTAAATAATAAAATGTTTTCTAGCATGCTGAAGATATCCCTTTTTTGTTCCTGAACGGATTGGGTTGGGGGATGGTGGAGAAAAGCCCCTTGGGAATACTTCTGATTTTATATAAAATTAAACAATAACTGTACTGACTTGATTTTTGTACATAATCAGAATGACTTTTATTTCACCATCAGTTCTAGATGAAATTTACTTAGGTGTCTTATCACTTTCAATTGCTTTCAAGTAAAAATATATGTGGGTTTGCAGCTTTATACCCCAGTGCTAAATATTTGCACCAGAAGAGCCGTCTCCAGCACTACCATAATGTTACTATAGCAATAATTTTATAAATATGCTTCAAGAAGATAAACAAATATAGTGCTGAGCTAATACTCTGCACTGGATCCTACCAATTTTTCTGCTTCTAAAACAGGAAGGAGGAGCCCCTTTTGACCATCAACAGACTTTGCCAGGGACTAGGGACTAACATAAACAAGGGCTGAAGAGTAGACAAGAAATGTGTGAGATTTGAGCAGAAATGCTTGCAGAGTCCATCCCATGCTATATAGCTTTGCATTTAGCATCCATTGAGCCACTGGTATTCACCTGGTAGGCGGGTCCTCACAAATGAGCTGCACACTGATTTAAGGTGAGTAAGAAGCCATGTCCCCCAGTTTGCAGGATCTGCGCAAGTCTGTTAATTAAAGGACATTCTGGAGGCCTTTCATTCATAGGGTTGCCATAGGTCAGAAGTGACTTGATGGCACGTAACACACACACATTACTAGCATCGCCACTGTATTTGGTTGTTCTAGATTTTTTTAAAAAATGAGAAATAGAAAAAAGACAGAGACCAGAGGCAAAGGCAGACAAAACATCTTGACCTTTAATAACTGTATAGAAAGAAGGGATATAAGGAGAACAGGTGAGAAAAGCTGTACTGCCAAAAATTCTCTCTTCTACTCATCTACAAACTAGAAGTGACCTGCTGGTCCTCCTTTGAATTTTTCAACAACAGTGTGCTTATATACTACCCTTCTGGACAGATTAGTGTCACACTCAGAGTGATGAACAAAGTCAGTGTTATTATTATCCCCACAATACAGTTGATGAGCTGGGGCTGAGACAAGTGGCTTACCCATGGCTGCCTGCAGAGTTCATGGCAGTAGTGGGAGTTGAACTAGCAGAGTGCTGACTCAGAGTCCTCAACCACTATGTTACAGCAGTTGGTGGTTACAGCATCAGACAACTTATGTGTTGCAAAGAGCAATCCTAAGCAAGTCTCATTTTATTCAATGGGGCTTTCTCTCAGGAAAGTTTTCTTAGGATGGCAGCCAATAAGTAGCCATTAGTGTTGGACCAGGACGGGGGAATATGAGTTTAAATTCCTGTTCTGCCATTAAACTCACTAGGAGACGATGGACCAGTTTCTTTCTCTCCCTCCCTGCCTGCCTTACCTACACCACAAGGTTGTTGCAAGGATCAAATGCAGAGGGGGTAACCATGAGTCTCACTTTACAGGCATTTCCTTTACAGTGGCGCACCCTAGAGTGCAGCAGCTGTGCTCTCCAATGAGACTATGCCTGGTTACTCTGAGGCAACAGGGAACAAGGAGAGTACCTGTAATAAAAACTGTGTCAAGGGTCTTAATTCAGTGGCTCCCAATTATACTCTTTGAAGCCACTCTATACATGCCCAAGAATTTTCCATTATCCACACTGGGCATTCTTTTAATTTCTTAGATAAATTTTATCCCATATTTTCAATAATATGCTCAAGGTGGTTAACAAAACATCCAAGTCAATACACAACAGAAAGCTGAAGGCTGGCCTAAGTGGTTGCAATAGGGATGCTAATGGAGGGCTGTCCTTCTTGAAGCAGTTGGTTTTCTTTCTGCCCACAGCAAATGGAGAAGATCTGTTCTTGGACTCCACTTACCGAAGGGAACAGGAAGTAGCTGTGCATGCACTGGATGGCTACTACTTAATTATGGATGAATTCCAAAGCCACTCAACTATTGCACATAGTGCTCCCTCCTCTCCAAATTAGCCCTTAGTGATACTTAGTATGGACTGCTGCTCTGCTTTGGCAGGGAGGAACAGGTTGTGCAAGAACCAAATCCCTACTCCCAAACCTGTGACTCTTCAGGTCTGAAGGCAGTTTCCAACCCAACTCTTTATAGCAACGGGGAGATCCAGAAAAACAAACTGTGTATGGAAACTTTTAGCTCCCTTGTTGAGACAGTATGAAATAAATATGTGATTTAAATGTTGTAATCCATATATGTTATTCGAATCTCAGCGAGAAAGGTAGCCTGTAAATGATATAAATCTGAAAGGTGGGGTATAAATGATGTAAATAAAATAATAAATACTTAACTGCAGTGCAGAGACATCCCAACACCAGTCACTGAAACTGCAAAGCGAGAACTCAATGAACCATATTACCTAATCAGTGGTATGACTGTTCAACACCCACTCTTGGAAAAATTCTGTTTAACATTTCGTAGCCAACTGCAGAGACGTAAAGGAAGATCAGTATTTAAATATTTTAGCTTATTAGGCCAGGAAGTTACTGTTATATGCCAAACATATGTTTGAAATTCTCTGACCATGTTTTAGTGTTTCGTCAAGCCAATTTCCATTTAAAAAGAAAATTTCCATGATAAAGAAGTATTTCATAACATGAAAGTGCAATAGAGTGACTAAATCTGACTACTATTATAAGCCTAACTGCATGGTTTCCCAAAACATGAACAAGAAATAAAATGAAAGTGGTAGTTATTCATCTTTTAGTTTGGTATCTATGGCAATACGTATCACCACAGGCTTCATGACAAGCTCTCAGAGGCAGAAACTGGAAATAGAAGCAATGAGATGTTATGAAAGGAAATAAGAAATAACACTTTTAAACATAAAGTATCTTTTATCCTTTGTAGATGCTTCATTATTTTGCCATCTTTTTGCTCCATCACCCTCCCCACACATGCACACCGCTGTTTTTATATGTGCTGTGCTTTTTTTGCCCATTTCATTATATTTTCCTTTAAACTGGGGAATCTTTACTGGGAAGGCCATGGAAAGATAAAATTAATAAACTGGTCAGCATTAAACAGTTTTTTATCCTGTCTTACTTTCAAGGTATACACAGCTCTATTTTTGTCTATTTCATTATCCTGGCAACAATGTGAGACAAGTTAGTAATAATAACAGTGTACTTACATACCACTCTTCTAGACGGATTACTGCCCAACTCAGAGCAGTGAAAACGTCAGTGTTATTATTATCCCCAGAATACAGCTGGAGAACAGGGGCTGAGAGGAGCGGTTTACCCAAGGCCACCTGCTGAGCTCATGGCCATAGTGGGATTTGAACCAGCACAGTGCTGATTAACAACCCAACCACTTAACCTCTATGCTACAGCAGTTCTTAGATAGTCCACCAGGTGAGTTTACTAGAGAAATAGGGTTTTGAATACAGAATTCTCTGGTCCAACACTCTAACCACTACGTCTATTAAGAATATATACAAACTTACCAATACAAAGGACTCTACTTACTTTCTCCCATAAAAGGAAATATTCGCTGTTCGTCCCCAGTGTTAAAGCTATTGGATTCTGAGTTGTACAACCAGTTTTTCCCTCCACTTTAGAGATGTTTGATTGCACCTGCTTTGTTTTCTCTCATTAACTTCTGGGAGAAAAGACACTGTTAAAATGACCCAGCTAAGTTCAATGAAAAATTTGAACTTGCATTTATTTATATCTCACTTTTTTCCTCAGGTGGGAACTCAAAGCAGCTTAGAATATTGTTCTCTTCTCCCCCATTTTCTCACAACAGTGTGAGGTAGGCCAAGCTGAGAGTTTGTGATAAGCAAGTTTCCATGTTAGAAATGAGGATTTGAACCTGGGTCCCCTTTGATCCTAGTCTGTCACTCTGTCCACTACCCCATGCCTAATCAAAAACAATGGCTGTTCTCGTGACAAGTCCAAGCAACAAGAAGAAAGGGGAGAAAACCCCAACGGGAAACCACAAACACTTCAACTGATAAATTCCTATACCAAAGTGTATTTTAAAGTGCAAATGCTCAACACTCAATACCTCTCAGTAATTCATTAGTTACATAAATACAAAAACATTCCATATTCTCTACAAGTGCAAAATTCAGCATAGAGGGAGTGCAATGACAATCCAGGTGTAATAAAAGTCCATTTTATATAAAGGTCCTTGTGGTCGTATCTTTCTTCTTTATTTCGTTTATTTCTTCTTTATTTCGTTTATTTCCTACACGCAAGCATAGATGTAACGAGGCAGATGGAAGGCTCCCCGTCACGCTCAATCTGGGGCTGGCTACAACAAACAGATTTCGTGCCCACTTCCTCAGGAGCGTGTTTAACAACAGTCAGGAGGAAAAATCATAGTCCTTACACTCCGGGATGGCGGCGATGCTTTTTCTCGCGAGAGAATGGACTTTTATTACACCCGGACTTTTAAAATGGACTTTTATTACACCCGGATTGTCATTGTACTCCCTCTATGCTGAATTTTGCACTTGTAGAGAATATGGAATGTTTTTGTATTTATGTAACTAATGAATTACTGAGAGGTATTGAGTGTTGACCATTTGCACTTTAAAATACACTTTGGTATAGGAATTTATCAGTTGAAGTGTTTGTGGTTTCCCGTTGGGGTTTTCTCCCCTTTCTTCTTGTTGCTTGCACTACCCCATGCCAGCTTGCTCCTCCCTGTATCAGAGTATGGAACAGACTGTATGTTTGCCCAGGGCTGAACCTAACACTAAGCAGTGTAAGGCAGTTCACCTCAGGAGGCAAATTATTAGGGAACCATTACAAACCTGTCAATTGTTAAAGAGGAAGCACCAAAATATCTTAAGCCATCTTTGCATCTGCATTGGTCTTCATGAGTGTATCCTCATTTATTTCTGGGGGGGGGGGATATGGCAACTATTCATTTCTATGGAAGAAAGAAGGAGGCAATCACAAAATGTGAAGGCATGCTGTAAGGGGGGGCAGGGTTATACAAATGGAGAGGCAATAGGTACCTGCACTCCTCTCCCTTCCACAGTCTCCCATGACATCCTTATGATGCTGAACTTGTGTGTAGACCTTCTACAGAAGAGGAACAAAAAAAGCCACGAACAGCCCAATCTGCTGTTCGGGAACAAGGTGTTCGTGAGGCCCCATTCTAAACGAACAGGTGGTCGTTGCAAGCCTCGTTTCTTGCTGTTCGTCAAGCCAGACAGTCTGACACCTGCAATCAATTCCCTTGGCAACTTAGGCAGGGATTGTCTGAACTCTGTCTGAACTCCTGCTGTTGCCCTGGAAACCCCAATCTAAGCCCAAGTTAGCTTGATAGGCAGGTCTTCCTTTCAAGTGTGAAGCTCCAAATTTGTTACAACAAGGGAGCAAAGAGCAGAGGGGAGGGGGGCTTCCAGCTCTGACTTTGCAGACAGTGGAGAGGGAGAGACAGTTGCTGTTGGCATTTTGACAGAGTGCATTGGAGCTTGAATTTTCTTTGTGTGCGGTGGGATAGGGATCTACCCCTTCAAGTTCCAGGGCTGCTGCCAGGCTCTGGGCCAAGCTATTATTTATTATTGGTACCTTTCCTGCTGCCTGCTCAGGTCAGGTTTCTGAGAGTGGTGCGGTAGGGATCTACCCCTTCAAGTTCCAGGGCTGCTACCAGGCTCTGGGGCCAAGCTACTATTTATTATTGGTACCTTTCCTGGTGCCTGCTCAGGTCAGGTTTCTGGGAGTGGTGCAGTAGGGATCTTGACCAAACTTGGATGATGACTGGAGGAGAGCCTGCCGGCCCGCATGAACAGCCAACCATGAACATGTTCGTGAACAGGGCCATGTTCATGGTTGTTTGTGAGTCCCTGTTGGTGGATGGCAACAAACAACAAACATCATGTTCAGGGTTTTTTTCCTATTCGTGCCCATCGCTAGTTATAAGGCAGGAGGCCCTCTAAAAGTTAAAAGTACTTACCATATGTAATAGTTATATTGGATTATTTTGAATCAAAGGCATTTTTATGGGATGCTGCACTGGCTAAGTACAAAAATTCTGTAGTTCTTGCTATAATACATGAGCTTTCTAGTTCTTTTACAGTACAATCTGATGCAGGGTTACTGCAGCTTAAGTCCACTGAAATCAAGAGATTAGACTGGGCTGGTATAATACAGCTACATCAATAACAATATTATGTTTTTAACACAGCTGGGCACAGCCAGAATACAAGTCTTAATAAATAATACATACAGGTAACAATGTTTTTTTTTTAATGTAATGGGCCCTAGAATGTATGCGGCTGGGGTAAGATCCTGGTTTCTCACAAATGTAAGGAAGTGCAAGCCAATCTGCTAGAACCTCAAATATGTATGAGTTGGTAAACAACAAAGCAGATGACAACATGTAGCTATGAAATGCAAACCACCTACTTCCTATTCCATGGCAAGATATAGTGACATTAGTGGCCATAACATCACAAAAGAAAAGGGAAGAGAAGGTCTATCTTCATATGATTAGAACAGCAACTAATGTAAATACCATTTCTTGTTTAGTTCTTAGGTATAATTATATATGTTACAACAATTCCCAAATAAAAAACAGAGCTAATTGACATATGGTCCAGGCAACATCATTTTTTAAAAATCTAACCAAAAACAGTCATAAAATAAGGTGTGTGTGTTTTGTTTTTCCCTTTCCAGATTAAAAAAACTTATTGACCAAGAAACAGCCTATCAGGCAAAAAAAGAGAAGGAAAGCAGCAAGAAAGTAAACAAACTGAAGGAGGAGCTGACAAAACTCAAGTCATTTGCTTTAATGGTAGTAGATGAACAGCAAAGACTTACAGAACAGTTAAGCCAGCAAAGCCAAAAGATTGAAGAGCTCACTGTTGCTGCAGAAGAAGCTCATGAGAAGCTCTCCACTGCAGAAACCAAAGCTCAAGAAGAGGAGCAGAAAGTTCTCAAGCTGGAAGCAGAACTTCAGTCACAAATAGACAAGATTGCCCAAGAACAGGAAGTTGCAATGGCCAAACTAACCAATGAAGAGAGCCAGAATCGCCAGCTCAGGTTAAAGTTAACAGCTCTCAGTCGACAAATTGATGAACTTGAAGAGACTAATAAATCCCTACGAAAGGCTGAAGAAGAACTACAAGACCTTAGAGACAAAATTACTAGAGGTGAGTGTGGAAATTCTACCCTTATGTCTGAAGTGGAAGAGCTAAGAAAACGAGTCCTGGAAATGGAAGGGAAAGATGAAGAGCTCATCAAAATGGAAGAACAGTGTAGAGAACTTAATAAGAAGCTAGAAAAAGAAGACTCACAAGGCAAGAACTTTAAAGCCGAAGTTGATAAACTCAACAAGAGAATAATGGAGCTTGAGAAACTGGAGGATGCTTTCAGCAAAAGTAAGCAGGAATGCCATGCTCTGAAATGCAGCCTAGAAAAAGAAAAAATGTTAACAAAGCAGCTGTCACAAGAACTGGATGGCTTAAAAGCTCGGCTGGGAGAACTTGAGACCATAGAAAACAAGCTGGAAAAAACAGAGTTCATGCTTAAGGAAGAGTTGACTAAACTGAAGTCACTGACAGTAATGCTAGTTGATGAGAGGAAAACTTTGAATGAAAAAATAAAACAAACTGAAGAAAAGCTACAGGCTACAAATTCACAGCTTCAGCTAGAGCAAAAAAAAGTAATGTCAGTTACAGAAAAACTGATTGAGGAAAGTAAAAAGGCATTAAAATCAAAGACTGATGCTGAGGAGAAAATGTCCAACCTCACAAAAGAAAGAGATGAGCTAAAAAACAAACTAAAAGCAGAGGAAGAGAAAGGAAATGATCTCTCCTCCAAACTGAATCTTCTACGGAAAAAGCTTCAATCCCTAGAAGCCATTGAAAAAGAATTCCTCAAAAATAAACTGAAAGAGACCAGCAAACCTAACTCAGTTTTACAGCAGGAAAACAACAAAATCAAAGAACTAGGGCAAGAAATTGAGAGGCTTAAACACAAACTAAATGAAATGAAGTCTATAGAAGATGATCTCATGAAAACAGAAGATGAATTTGAATCTCTAGAACGTAGGTACGTTAATGAACAAGACAAAGTCCGTTTTTTGTCAGAGGAACTTGAGGTTGTAAAAAGAGAACTGGCTCGGTATAAGTTAGCAGAAAAGACAGAATCCAACCATGAACAAAGACTCTTCAAAAAACTTAAAGAAGAATCAGCCAAATCAGGTCATCTTTCAAGGGAAGTAGATGCACTGAAAGAAAAAATTCACGAGTACATGGCAACAGAAGATTTAATATGTCATTTAAGGGAAGATCACGCAATCCTGCAAAGAAAATTCACTCACCAAGAAAACAAGAACAAAGAATTAGTAAGAGAAATGGAAATGCTTACCAAAGAACTAGACAGGTACAGGCGTTTCAGTAAGAGCCTCAGACCAAGTCTCAATGGAAGGAGAATTTCTGATTTGCAGGTTTTCTCTAAAGAAGTCCAAACAGAGCCAGCAGATAATGAACCACCTGATTATAAGAGTCTTGTTCCTTTGGAACGAGCTGTCATAAATGGACATTTATATGAAGAGAGTGATAATGAAGAAGATGACAACAATGATGATGAGCAAACGGTGTCTTTCAGATGCAATTCATCTGTTGCAAATGCAGTAAACAATAAACTTTGGATCCCCTGGATGAAGTCCAAAGAAAGCCAAATTCAGAATGGAAAAGTTCATGCCAAGCAGAATGGAAACTGCATTCAACCTGGAAACCTAGTACTAAGTCACACACCGGGCCAACCTCTTCACATAAAAGTTACTCCAGATCATGGTCAAAACACAGCCACTCTTGAAATAACTAGCCCAGCTGCAGAGAGCTCTCACTCGTTCACTAGTACTGCTGTGATACCCAACTGTGGCACACCAAAGCAAAGAATAACCATCATTCAAAATGGATCTTTAATGCCTATAAAATCTAAAGCAGTTGATGGTTACTCAAGTCCAGAGCAAACAATGCCACCTCTTACTATGGCTACCTTTGCTAGATCCCAAACACCTGAATCATGTGGCTCTGTGACTCCTGAAAGGACAATGTCTCCTTTAGCTCTGACAAGCTCCATGAACTCACCAGAGCAAGTACTGTCACCCGAACCCCTAGAAATTGGTGACAGGCATGCTATCTTTAGAGTATCTCCAGAAAGGCAGTCCTCTTGGCAGTTCCAAAGATCTAACAGTTCTGGTTCCAGTGTGATAACTACTGAGGATAATAAAATACATATTCATTTAGGAAGCTCCTATGTTCAAGCTATTCCTAATTCAGCAAAAACTGTCAGCCCCTGCACTCCTGTGCAAGATAACAGAGCTCCAGCACTGACTAATGGAACACCAAGTAAACCTATCAACAAAGTCACCAGTAGCATTACTATTACACCAACAGCCACTCCTCTCCCACGACAATCACAAATTACAGTAAGTAATATCTATAACTGACCCTCTTCTACTGCACTGACATACTTACCAGCAACTCAAACTTATGTTTTTCACCCCAGCAAGAATGATTTGGGACAATTTTATTATAATTTTGTGACAATACTTTGCATGTGTTCTGCAACAATATAGAGAACTAACATGTGGGCCTGTCTCTTTAATCATATCAGGTGTGCGCTTACTGTATTATCTGTTCATTTAAGTAATTTTTTTTGTAAAATATTTAGACTTGCACCTGTATAAAAGCATCTTTTATGGATTTACATTCTCGATAACTGACATTATGGATTGCAACTTTTGGTGAAATATTTTAACATGACAGAAAAGTAAAAAAAAAAAAAAATTAACTGTTGCTTGCAGAATTCATTTTTTGTTCCTTCTGTGTGCAAATTTTTGCATGTAAAACTGTTTAAGCCTTAGAGAATCTGCTAACTTCTGTTTACTCTCTTATTCATATCCTATATTCTCTTAGATTTCACAAACAGTTACTTTTAGATGGTTGTTGTGGGTTTTCCGGGCTGTATTGCCGTGGTCTTGGCATTGTAGTTCCTGACGTTTCGCCAGCGGCTGTGGCTGGCATCTTCAGAGGTGTAGCACCAAAAGACAGAGATCTCTCAGTGTCGAGAGAAATACTAAAAATGCTTTGGTAATTAAATCACTATGTGATAAACTGCAAGACTATTGAAAAGTGGTACCCCAATTCTCTTTATTATAGCTGCACTGGCACCAACAGCAAATGCCAAATTTAGTGCAGGACTTTCTCTTAATTTGGGTGTGTGCTCAAATATTCCCCAACAAATGTATCTACTTTTTTTATACACAGTGAAGTATTTTGCTTCAGAATACAGTTAGAGAATCCATCAACTATGTAACTTCTAACCAGAACCTTGAAAACATAATTACATAAGATCCACTGTAATTTGGACCAACTTAAATGGAATGTTTTGAGATGGAATCTCCCACCTGACAAGGACCTAGGCTGTCCAAGCCTGCTCAGATATAGGAAATTTCCCAATTAGCCATACCCAAGGCCAACAGGAAGTGAAACAAGTCACAGATCTCCAGTGAAGGCTTTGGGCAGTCATCTGTAAAGCTGTTTCGTACCTACAACTGTATGAATTAGATATCAAATTTAGACACATAATATGAAGATATGACGATAGACAAATAGGACTTTTTGCCTATTTGGTGAACAAAAATCCACAGGTGTGTTTTTAAAGGTAGGAGGGGGTTGAAGTAAATGCAGGATGAAGTATTTAAAACTGCCATACCTTTTGGCTGAAAGAGTTCTGCTTTCATTTCCTGAAAATGAGACGTACACCAACAAACTTGTTGGAATGTCAGAGAATGTTCAAGAATACAAAGGTCCAACAGCCTGGGCTCTAAGCTGTTTCTGCGTACCAAGAAAAATAAGTAGCATATCCAGTGTTAAATCCACCGTATTCAGAAACACCAGCTAATGGGGTGGGTGGGGTGGAAGGAGGAGCACCTGCATGTTCCAGAACAAGGAAGAATCACATTTACCTGAGATAACTAACCACAGAAAAACGATCAAATAAACGGACCATCCTTTGGCATGTGAATACTATATACAGAAAGGAAAGCACAGGATTTTATAAAGCTCACAGACCATATAATCATTTTTTAAAATTTATAAATCAAATAAGCAGAATAGATGTCAGCCACACCTAGGAATGGAAAATACTATGTACAAATCTATAAAGTGGTGTTTCTGCACTGGATAAACTGATTCTCCAATACCTGGTATAAAATGGAAACCCTCATTCTGTAGAATAGGAAGTATCAGAAGCAAGAAAGAATAAAATTCATTTATGTTATTTATAATTTGCTTTTTTCACTGAGACTCAAGGTTGATTACCCAGCGTTGATTACCTAGCCTAAGTCAAAGCAATCAACAGGACAGTAAGCAATGTAATAGGATTAGGACAGTGAAATTCTGAAACCAGGTAAAATCTTAAACAAAGCGTAAGTATTAACATGGCATGCCAATACAGAATGCAAAAATCACATAGTGAGATAATACATAGAGCAACACACAGTATTTTCTAGATATAGCAGTACAGTCCATAGTCCCTTTCCCCTTATTCACTCATCTTCCTGAACCATTCCATTATAATAAAACTCTATTACCTTTGTAAAACTCTATTACCTTTGTAAAAATACCCTTCTGAATAATTCAGTTTTGCATAGTTTGGGGAAAGCCAGGAGAGTGTAAGCCTTCCTCACTTCATCAGGCAGACAGTTCCATAAAGTGGGGGACACTATAGAGGATGCATGTGCATGGGCAGTTGTTGATCTTACCAATTTGCAGGGTGGCACCTGCAAAAGGCCCTGCTCGGAAGAGCGAAGTTGTTGAGGCACACATAGGAGGAGACACAATCCTACAGATGTAAGGGTCCAAGGCCATGAAGCTCTCTGTTTGTGATAGCCAATACTTTGAATTCAACACAATGAGCAGCCAATGGAGTGACTGCAGAATGGAAGTAATTACACACTTCACCTAGTTTCATAATAATGGAGCTGTGTTATTCTGCATGAACTGGAGTCCCCAAGGTGACTTCAATAGAGTGCATTATAGTAGTCTAATCTTGACATTACCATGGTATGAACCCAGGTGACCAGCTTCTGGGCTAAACTAAGTTGGAAGAAAGTTTTTTCTGCAGCTATGTTACCTTGCTTCTGCAGAAGTAATGTTGGATCCAGTATAACCCCATGGCTCTTAACAGAGTCAGTAAGAGACAGCTGAACCCCACTGAAGGTAGGAAGCACAATGCCCTTCAAGATCTCTGCCTTCCCGATCAGCATTACCTTAATCTTGTCAAGATTTAGTTGTTAATTTTTAGCCATTTAACCACAGCAGACGGGCAGTGCTTCAGGAGCTCTATCACATCACTAGCAGATCTGAATAAGGAAATATAGATCTGGGTATCATCAGCATATTGATGACCACCAACCTCCCAACTACAAATGATTTGTCCTAAGGGCTTTACACAGAGATTGAATAACACGGAAGATAGGATTGAAACATGTTGAATTTTACAAAGAAAAGCAAATTAAAATATAGTTATGAGAAAAAAGAACATATATAAAAAGACGTGTCCTGACTGACTCATCAACGCCCAGCCCAAACCCCTTGACCTAGAAACATGAAATTTGGGGAGAACATTCCTTTCATGCTGTAAACACCCACTAAGAAGGGATTTTAAGAAATTTGCCCCCTAAGAGGGTAATAAGGGGTAAAATGTGTTTTCCTAAAGGGATACAGCTTCCCTGTGTGGCTGGCAGGCTCCTGCCTGCTTGTGCCCCCACCCACCGCCAGTTTGGCCACTCTTCCCTGATTGGGCCATCCTTTCAAGGTCATTTGCATATGCAGGCTGATTGGGGCTCACAATATTCCACACCTCATCCACCTCCCCAAGAGACAGTTGGAACACAGAGGTCATTTGCGTATGCAGCCTAATTGGTCCTCACCCCCCACATTCTAAACAGTATGCAGTTGCTATTAGGAGTCACTGAGTGTGTCCTGAGATAAATAACTGGATTTAAAGTAGTTAAATACCGTAGCGAAGCACAGGTATCAAGCTAGTATCAAATAATTTAAACTGGAGAATGATATAGAGTGGCAAAATATAGTATATTTAATAATATAGAGTAAAGCTAGGTCTTACTATGGTTGTGCCACTATAGACATTTATATTGTTCTACATATAATGTGACAACAGCATGTCTAAATTCTCCAGTAGAGCAGAGCCCCAATTTAAAGGAAAAGGAACAAAACATTAGAGGTGCAATACAAACTTAGGATCTTTAGCAAAGTAGTACAGGGAACTCTCTTCAGTGTAACAAGTGGAAACAGCAGTGCAGCAGTGGAAACAAAAAGTCACAATTCATAGGAAACAATGGAACAGCACAATTGTTTCTGTACAATGGAAAAAGATGAACGGTGATAATGCAGTTAAGTGACAGATCATAGATGATCCATGGATGTAGGATGACTACTTAAAATTGTGGTGAACCAGAAAATTGTTGGCTGCATTCTCGTGCAAAAACAAAAACAAAAGAACATGCCATAGATCCAGAGGAGTTAGTCTTGTTAGTCTGTAGTACAAAACAGTAGAGTCCAGTAGCACCTTTAAGACTAACCAACTTTATTGTAGCATAAGCATTTGAGAACCACAGCTCTCTTCATCAGATGCACACAAAAGAACATGGAATGCATAGTTCTTTAGGAAGAGGTGCTGATGTCCGCATCTTCTAGCTTGGCTACCACCAAGGAGAGACAGTTTTGAGTTACACGGCAGGGTTTGAATGCAGTGTATGGAAAGCATGGAGACAGAAACACTAGAACACCACATAACTAGAGATGGGCACGAACAAAAAAAACCCCCGAACATGATGTTCATTGCCATCCACGAACAGGGATTCACAAACAACCACGAACATAGCCCTGTTCACAAACATGTTCGTGGTTGGCTGTTCATGGGGGCCAGCAGGCTCTCCTCCAGCCATCATCCAAGTTTGGTCAAGATCCCTACTACACCACTCTCAGAAACCTGACCTGAGCAGGCAGCAGCAAAGGTACCAATAGTAAATAATAGTTTGGCCCCAGAGCCTGGCAGCAGCACTGGAACTTGAAGGGGTAGATCCCTACTGCATCACTCTCACAGATTGGGCTGTTCATGGCTTTTTTGTTTGTTTGTATTGCTGTTCGTGCCCATCTTTATACATAACCCTTAATTTCCCATTTGATTTGGAAAAAAATAGAGATCTCTGTTCGATCTGCCTACCGGGCACAGCTTGCTTCCAGCAACTATAAGTGCAACAACAAAAGAGCAGGAGGAACCAGCTGCAGTAGGTGTTACACACTGTAAGCTTAGTAGTACAAGGGCACTGCTCTGCTCAATTAATGCTATGCCTATGAAATGTCCCACCTTGCTGATGAAACAATCACAGGATGTGCACATGGATTATTTATACCAAACAGATTTGCCCAGAACAGCATACTGGCATACTCAATTTGCTTACATTGAAAAGTCAGAGCTAATTACTGATAATCAAACTGAAAACCAAAGACAATATTTATTAAGAGCATTATTAGCCTGTTTTTCTCTGAAACTGGGTTCGGGGCAAGTTACAATGGCTATGTGATCTTTTAAATTGTGATTCATATGCAGCCTTAAACCTTGAGGAAAGGCAGGATACAAATGAATAAACATAATAAAAAGTACATTAAACCAAACAGCAGACAGCAACATAATACCTCAGAGACATTTTGGCATCCGCCTTGAATAAATGTGCCTTAAACTTTGAAAATCTCAACTATGTGGAACCCTATTCCACAAAGCAGGGGCAATCGCTGAAAGAGCTGTTGATTTAACAGTGGCTGACCCAATAGGAGGTCAGCACAAACCACAATCAGCTGAAACTATGGTTCAAAACCAGCTACAAATCATATGCTGAAATCTCCATTTGATGGCAGTTTGTTGGATAAGCTTGCTGGCTACCATGGGCCAATCATGCACTCCTAGCCTAACAGTGCATTCCTAAACAGAGTTACACCAGTCTAAGCCCATTGATTTCAACGGGTTTAGACTGGAGTAACTCTGCTTAGGACTGCACTGTAACTTACCTTACAGGCTTACTGTGACAATATAATGTGAAACAGAACCATGTATGCTGCTCTGAGCTCCTTAAAGATGGGATAGAAGTGCACCAGACAGAGAAAGTTTGAACACGCTGCTTTATCATATTGTTTTCAATGACGGCAAGTCACTGAACAGAGACATTGTATCATTTCGATAAGCTTGAGTAGCTAGATATTTCCTTCAGGCTTAGTCAATGAAACATGAATAAGTCATTTAGTAATACCAAGCCCCAGCTCCCCTTATCATGGCTACAAACTTCTGTAGACTGACCTGTGAGTAATTTATAGTGATTTCAAAATGACTTACTTATGAAGAAAAATATCACAGTTCAAAAGAATAAAATGCCCCAGTTCTACTGAAAACTCAAATTTCATGCCAAATACTGTGTTAAAAACCTATCATAATATTACTGTAATGCATTGGCAACAGATTACGCCAATTGCCCCTAAGGTTTTTCTACTTTTAAACTTAAATATAGGGTTTCTTTCTAAATGCTTCAAACAGTAACCACATCCTATGAAATTAAGCAATTCTATCCAGAACCCACACTAAATTAAACATCCTATAATACAAAACTGAGAAACCTTTGAATCATCAGTTGTATCATAAAAGGACAATAGGAACAAGTTAAAATCAAGCATTCCCCCATTATTTTCCTGAGGTATTCTAAATTTATTCTATAATTGAAACCAGCAAAACCTAACAATATGTAGCTTATATTATGTGTTACCATGTAAGATCCACATTTCTGGGGGTGTGCACGGGGGGAAGATTTGGGTTTCCTGCTTTGGGTTTACCCAAATCAGGAAAAAAATTCAGGGAATCTTGAATCCCGAAGCAGCGTTCAAGTATTTAAACTGTTTCGGGATTATTAGGGAAGATTTGGCCATTGTTTCCAATGGGAAATGTCGCTCCTGGCTATCTGGGGGCTTGGGGGCCATTTTCTTTCCTAATAATCCCAAAGTTTCTGAGGACTTTCTCCTAACCCTCCTCTCATGACCCCAAAGTTTCAGAAAAGTTTGGCTTTCGGGGTGGGCATATTATGCCCCCCCCAAAGAAGGTAACCCTATCCTCCTCCAATTTCAATTATTCTCTGGGGGGGGGGATAGTGGGGTTTCAAGGAGGCTGGGGAGGCATTTTGCAAGCAAAATGTACCAATTTAGCAGGAGGCCTCCTGCTACCTGTCCTCTAAAGAACCCGCAAGTATAGGGATATTGCTGCAGCCCCCTCCCCCCAAGAAGGTGACCCCAGATTTATTATTACTACTACTCTTTTTATGGTTAAGTTTTTATTTATTTTTAAAAAGACAATAAAGATAACAGAAGCTTACAAAAAGTAAATTAAAGAAGTAAAAAAGGGAAGAAGGGAAAAAATGAAATATAAAGATGAAAGATATATAAAGAAAAAATATAAATAAAAGACTTTTGATTTTCTCCATTACAAATACAGGTGTGATTACAAAATCTCTTACTCTATGATTACAAAGCAAAGCTCTCTTTTTTCTATTGTCTAATTTCCCACCACCAATCATCAAAACCACAAATCATCTATTCATTTCTATTTGTTTCATGCCAAAAGTCTATAAGGGGTTTCCAGTCAGCAATAAATGTAGATATTGTCTTTTCTCTAATCAAAGAAGTAAGTTTAGACATCTCTGCTTGTTCCAACATCTTCACCAGCCATTCGTCTACTGTTGATGTTGCCGAACCTTTCCACTTTTGCACATATAATAATCTCACTGCCATTGTCATATATAAAAAAGTTTCATGGCTTTTTTCCAACTGCCTGTCCATTAGACCCAAAGAAACACCTCTGGTTTCCGTTATATATTAAACTTTAAGATCTTCTCAATCAGTGAGTATATTTGTATCCAAATTTTTTTGGCTTTATATAAATCCACCATATATGATAAAATGTCCCTTCACAATGTTCACATTTCCAACATAAATTCAGAATATCTTTATACATTCTGGCCAATTTCTCTGAAGTCATGTATCAGCGGTACATCATCTTATAAAAATTTTCTTTGCAGTTAGAGCTTAATGCAAATTTCAGCCTTTTACCCACATATTTTCCCACCATTCCACTTGTATATTATACCCAAAATTTTAGCCCATTTTATCATGGAATTCTTCACTTGCTCTTCCTCTGTGTCAAATCTCAACAGGAGTTTATACATTTTAGCAATAACATATTTGTTATTTATAAACAATTCTATGTCAAATTCAGTCTTGGCTTGTTCAAAAACAGTCTTTTATCTACTTAAAACCTTTCTAATAATGTACATTATTCCTACTACGCTTCATTTAAATGATATAACATTTTTACTGTAAAATGGGTATCTCACAAATCTCTCAAGCCCTGTAACATGGCAATTAAAATACTGTTATTTGTATATATACATGAAGAACTTAAGCAGACAAAGAAGGAAAGTTGTCAAAGGCCTCCAAGACAGAGCTGAAATGTGGAAGTATTCCTTGAATACATACTGTCAAAAAGAAAATGGAAGAACCATGACATTTTGAAAGCCCACAGAAAACAACAAAACAGGCAAGAGTTGCAAACTGCCTATAAAAAAAAGGGTCCAGTTCCATTAACAAAGGCTTAATGGGATGTTATTTACCTCCATGCTATGAAAAGTGTCACCTGCCAATTTCTACATATTAAGCCTCCTGGCCTATTAGCAATTCTACCCGAGGCTTTTTTCATCATTATTAATAATGCAAAAATAAAGATGGGGGACATGGTTAAGTGGCAGAGCATTTGCTTTGCGTGCAGAAGGTAACAAGTTTAATCCCCAGCATCTCCAGTTTAAAGGATCAAGTAAATAAGTGATGTGAAAGACCCAAGACCATACAGAGCTACAGCTGATACCAGCCTTGATAGTTCCTATGTAAATCCTGTCAGCAATACAGACAGAAGCATTTTAAAAACAATGAAAAGGCCAAGGCATTTATTATTCCAGGTTTCCTCACATACTATATAACCTTCCTGTCAGCATACCTGGTCTTTTCTCTAGATGGCAAACAGCCTGAGGGCAAGCTAGCATCTGCCAAGATATACAAGGAGAATTTTTAGTGTAAGAGCTTCAAAGAAATCACTGCTACTTTACACTTAATGGGGTTAAGTGGGACATAAATTGTGCGATTATGCCCTCTGCTGTCCAATCTTTATAAGCCAAAGATCTCATATATTGAAAACACCTTTGACACTGCACTTTTAACATTATAAATTTTCATTACATTCCCTCGTAGATTAAATTTTTAACATGGAAAGGAATTCTGCATGCATTTATTCATGGTACTGGCATGCGATGTTGCTGCAGTAAAAGTAAAGATTAAGTAAAACAAGCACAAGATTTGATTACTTAAGCTACTGGTAGTCAAGAAACCTTACAGCCTAGGGGAATCACTCCACTAAGGTGATGTTCAGCCTCCTCCAGTTACTCATGTTTGCAATCTAGAGGTACAATCTGATTCTTCTGATAATCAGCAAATCTCTTTATATTGGTTTTAGTGATCCTATTTCCACAGAGACTTCTGAAATTCAAAGATTACTATTTGAGAATTAGTGATCTGTCTTTGACAACCATGTGGAAGTTGCAATTAATGCTTAATTCAACAGGTAGACAGTGTTAGGAAGATCCTACAAGGTTGCTACAAGTCAGAAGAGATAATGTAGAACTTAACGGACTAGTCGTACGGCAGTTACATATGCTTAATTAGCAAAGGAGAATATTGCTCAGCACTAGAGCACTTATTTTACACACAGAAGGTCCAAAGATCAGTCCCTGGCATCTCAGAAGATCTCAGGCAGCAAGTGCTGACTTGTGCCTAGAAATCAAAGAACATCACAGTTTATTATTATTTTTTAAAGTCTGGGTTAGGCAGAAAAACAACAGAAATTTCTCTCTCTATGTAGAGCAATGCTTTCCCCCAATTATTCTAATTTTACTAATGATGAAAAGAATCTAGAGGCTAAGCCACCAACTGAAATTGTAGATTGAATGATAACAGAACGGACCTTTGGACACTTACCGTGAAGGGTCCTTCTCCTCTGATGGCAGGAGGACATCTTGGGTGTTTCCCACCATCCTATCGGGGAGGCAGGAAGTAGAAATTTCTTCCTCTTCCTCTAGTAGGTGGGACCACCCTCTTTGTCCTCAGTTCAGGTGAGTCCCTCCAGCAGTAATTATTCTTGCATCTCGATTAGACAGCATCAGAGACAATAAAGGGAAGGACACAGCGGAATAGATGAAAACAGGTTCAGCAGAAAAAACATCCCTGAAGATCTTGGGAGGGCAAGATGTCCTCCTGCCATCAGAGGAGAAGGACCCTTCATGGTAAGTGTCCAAAGGTCCATTCTCCCTCTGAGGCGGAGGACATCTTGGGTGCTCCCAAAGCAGTGCCCTAATCTCTGGGTGGTAAAACCGTCACCAACTAACTAACATTTCACTCAAGACAGTCCACACATATGCATAGTACGCCAGTGAGCGAGCCGCTACTATGCATATGTGTGGACTGTGAACTGTTCTGATTCGCTGTTTTTGTAACTGCTTTGAAGAAGGGGAAACCGGAAACGGGACCTCTTGCTAGCTAACCCGTTGCGGTTACAATTTAAATGTTTATATTACAAATTATATTACAACTAAATTTATTTTTCATTGACCAGTGATTCTGGCGATGTGTATGTGTAGTCCTTTGATAAGCGTATCAGTTCTTCTTGAATGTGAATTTCCACTCTTGAGATATACATTGAATTCACTGCCTTAAAACATTGTATTTTTGATGAAATTTGTATGAGCTTTATAGCCTTGCTACAATTGTGTTTACTCTGTGGACATTGAGTTTTGGTGGTTGGAATGTTTCCCCCCCCCCTCCTTTGTGTGGGTCCAGGGACATTCGTTGGAATGTTTTCCCCCCCCCCTCCTTTGTGTGGGTCCAGGGACATTCGTTTTATCACTGTTTGTTAAGCAGTTCATGCTTTACTGTCCACTTAAGAGTTTATTTTTCTTCACTATTAAATTTTGTACTTTTGCATATATAATTTTTGTAAGTGTCTTGAGTGAAATGTTAGTTAGTTGGTGACGGTTTTACTGTTTTTGGCTTGTTTGATCCGTGACCCTCTCTACTTTGATATACTAATCTCTGGGTGGGACAAGATCTTCGTCATCCACAACGTGCAGAAGGACTCTTCTTCCGAAAGCTGCTGTGGCCGAAGAGTATGTGTGCAATCGGTAGTGTCTGATGAACGTAGATAATGACGACCAGGTTGCCGCTCTACATATTTCCTCCACTGGTGCATTTCTTCGAAGAGCTGCATTGGTTGCCGCGCACCTAGCAGAATGTGCTGTGATCCCTGCAGGTACTCTGAGTTTTTGGGCTTTGTATGCTTCCTCTATACAAGTCCTAATCGAGTGAGTGATCGACACTGAAGACATACATTGTCCTAGACGTGGAGGTGTGATGTTGATGAAAAGACACTCCGTGTGACGGATGTGCTCTGTCCGAATTAGGTATGCCTTGAGGACTCGTCTCACGTCCAGCGTGTGCCACTCACGTTCCTTAGGATGTCTCGGGTTCGGACAAAAGGAGGGTAGGTTAATCTCCTGAGATCTATGAAAGTTGGAGTAGGCCTTTGGTAAAAAGGATGGGTCCGTTCTCAGCACCACCCTATCCGCATGGAAAATGCAGAGGTCTGATCTGATGGACAAGGCACTCAACTCCGATACATGTCGAGCCAAAGTTATAGCCACTAGGAAAATTGTCTTTAATTTGAGCCATTTCATAGGAGCCTCCCTTATGGGTTCAAAGGGTTTTCTTGTGAGGGCCTGCAGAACTACGCTCAGATGCCACATTGGGAACCTGTGAACCGTAGGGGGATTCAGCAATGTCGCCCCGCCCTGAGGAACTTACTTATATGCGGGTGCGACGAAAGAGCTTCCTCCCCCAGCATAGGAATTACTGTACTAATGGCTGCTACCTGTCTCTTTAGTGTCGCCGGCTTCAGCCCGTGGTCTAAACCCTCTTGGAGAAAACCCAGGATGTTCTGCAGTGACGGTTTCAAAGGATCCACCTTCTTGCGCTTGCACCAGAGTGTGAAAGCTTTCCAGGTGGTATTGTAGATCTTTATTGTTGAGGTTTTTTGTGCTGCAAGTATGGTCCGGACTACTTGCGGTTGGTAACCCATAAGGGAGAGATGCTCTCGTTCAAGAGCCATCCTGTCAGCGACATCCACTCTGGGTGTGGGTGCCAAATCGGGCCCTGTTGCAGGATGTCTGGGCATAAGGGCAGACGTATTGGAGGCATGCTGGACAGTAGCTGAATGGAAGAAAACCATGGTCTCCTTGGCCACCATGGGGCTACTAGTATTACCTCCGCCCTCTGCTCCCAAATCTTTCTCAGAAGTCTGGGCAGCGTAGGCAGAGGAGGAAAGGCATAGAGAAGATCGCTTGGCCATGGAGAAGTGAGGGCGTCGATGCCCTCTGCTTGCGGATGGAAATATCTGCTGAAGAATCTCGGAACCTGTCGATTCAGTTGTGCAGCAAAAAGGTCTACTTCTGGGGTGCCGAAGTGTGATGTGATGAGCAGAAAGACCTCCCTGTGGAGAGACCACTCCCCCGGGTGAAGATTCTCTCGACTCAACCAGTCCACTTGGATATTCAGTACCCCTCTGACGTGTTCCGCTTTGATGGATTGCAGATTCCTCTCTGCCCAGCCGATGATCTTTGCTGCCTCTCTCTGTAGTCCAGACGACCTCGTTCCCCCCTGTCTGTTGATATAGGCTTTGGCAGCTATATTGTCCATCCTGATGAGAACATGTGAGTGTGAGATTTGTTTGCTGAAGCTGCTCAGAGCTAGAAAGATGGCTCTCATCTCCACTATGTTGATTGGTAGAGTTTGTTCCTTTCGTGTCCAGATGCCCTGGACCGGGGATCCGTCCAGAGTGGCTCCTCATCCGTGGAGACTCGCATCTATAAAAATTTGCTTGTATGTCGGGGTAAGGAAGATCTTGCCCTGTTTCAGGTTGGACTCTATCGTCCACCATTTCAAATTCTCCTTGACCCGTCTGGGTAGCCGCATCCGTACGACCCTTCTTTGTGCAATCTGCAGTTGGAAGGGTCTTAAGAAGGATTGCAGAGTCCTGATGTGGAACGATACCCACTGGATGGCTTCCGCGTTTGCTACTAACAGTCCTTGGGAGTTTTGATAAATCCATCAGCAGGGATGAATGTTGTTTTATAACGCTGTATGCCAGCTGCCGCGTTTTGGCTATCTTTTCCTGGGGAAGGAAGAAGCGTCCCGCCCTGGTATCTATTGTTAGACCCATGTCTTTGAGACGGCTGTAGAGAGCATTTGCATGAGTTTATTAGAAAACTGTGCTCCCTCAGGAATTGCAGAATGCGTCTGGTGTCTTGCGTGGACGTTTCTCTTGCCCTGGACCTTATCAGGATGTCGTCAATGTAGGGGTGGAGATGCAAACCCATTTCTCGAAGCCCGACAATTGGTACTATGAGAAGTTTGGTGAAAACCCACGGGGCCGTGGCCAGGCCAAACGGCAGAGCTTTGAATTGTAGGTGGGTTCCCCCTACGCAGAATCTCAGGAACCTCCTGTGAGCTATGGCAATGGGGACGTGAAGATACGCTTCTGTGAGATCTATAGATGTTAGGAACTCTCCCTCCTGTAGCACCTCGGCTATGGTGCAGAGAGCCTCCATTTGGAAGTGCCGTAACTTTATGAATTGGTTGACATATTTTAAGTCCAATATGGCTCTCCAGTCCCCATTTCTTTTTGGAACCGTGAAGAAGATGGAATAGACTCCTCTTCCTTCTTCGTTTGGTGGAACTGGTTCGACTGCTTTTATTTCTATGAGATGACGCATTGGTCTGATTGTGATGTCCTGCCTGGATGGGTTTGTTTTCCGTGGGGAAATTAGGAAGCGCTCCGGTGGAAGAGAACGAAATTCTATCGAGTAGCCATTGGAAATTATTTCTCTTGTCCAGGCATCCGCCTCTAAGTTCATCCTGGGCTGTCAAAAGAGAAGCAGTCTTCCTCCCACCGGAGCCTCCCGTGAGTCAGGGCTTCTGACTCTTGTCGTCCAATTCGTGCCTGCTGGTACAGTTCAAGTGTTGCCTCTGCTGTCTGGCCTGGAAGGTCCCTCTCCGTGTTTGGTTCCTTTGAAGGCTCCAGGTTCGTTTTCCCTCTGGCCTGCTTCTGGGTAAGGTATGTTGGGATCTGAACGGTTGGTAGCCAAAGGGTCATCTATTGGTCCTTTTGAGGGACCTAGGTAGTGCTTTCTTCTTATCCTTGGTTTCAACTAGAACCTTGTCGAGTTGCTCCCCAAACAGCTTGCCACCCGTGAATGGATAGGACATCAGTATTGTCTTGGCCTGAATATCTGTCAGCCATGCTCGAAGCCAGAAGAGGCGTCTAGCTGACGTTGTCATGGCCATTGCTCTAGAGACATAGTGTCCAGTGTGGCGTCGGCGGTGAATGAATTGGCTTTTAAGATTCTTTTTTTTTTTTTGAAAAAATTTTTATTGGGTTAGAATCCATTATTTTTACATTTACATTCAATTTTCCCCAATTTTTTCATCTCTAACCCCCTCCCTTTCCCCCCCTTTTTGTTGACTTCCAACAGCTTTCCAACCCTTTGTCCCCTTTCCCTTACTTCTATTAGCTTCCTCTATCTAAAACAAATATATATTCTCCATTATTCTAAGCAGTACATCCTTAACTATTTTTAACATTGTATGCCCAAACTGTAAGTCTTTGTTTCCATCTTAGATAAACAATTTATCCCATTTTTCAATTTCAAATATTTCTATATATCATAAACCAAATAAATCATACATTCATTTATATCAAACAATTTGACTTATTCTCTATATATTACTCATTCTATCTTTTTGTAATAATTCTATATATCTCTCATCACGTAGTCAATCAATTTGACTCATCTATATCTTCAGACATTCAGTTTGGTACAAAACTTACCAAAAAAAAAGAAAATATTGTTAGTTAATCCTTATATTTAATCCTTATAGTTAATTATTTTCTATCTATGTTCTATTTGTTAACCTATATATATCTATATATATGTCAATCTATTAATCTGACTGCTTATTAATTCACATTTATCTCTTCTCCCCCCGGTAAAGTCTCCCCCTTCTACTTCAGTACTTCAGTAGTTCTCAAACTGCCACAGTTTTCCTCCCACCTCCCATTTCTTCTCCAGGTGTTGTTTCAACTTCTCCCAGTCTGTGTTGAACTGCCCTGAGTCCAGATCTCTCAGTTTTCTTGTCATCTTATCCATTTCAGCCATATACAGCAATTTGTAAATCCAATCTTCAATAGTTGGCACTTCTTGTACTTTCCATTTTTGCGCATACAAAAGTCTAGCTGCTGCTGTCATATAAAATATCAACGTCCTGTATTGGGCTGGAATTCCCTCCATTCCCAAGTTCAGTAGCAGGAGTTCTGGGTTCTTATTAATTTGAAATTGTAAAATTTCACTCATTTCTCTTATTATTTCCCCCCAGTACTGCCTGGCTACCTCACACGACCACCACATATGATAGAGGGAGCCCTCATGCTTCTTACATTTCCAGCATTTATTAGAAGTATTCAAATTCCCTAGCGCAATCTTCTTTGGTGTCATGTACCAACGATAGATCATTTTGTAGATGTTCTCTTTGATATTAGTACATGTCGTTGTCTTCATTGTAGTTTTCCACAGGTATTCCCATGCCTCCATTGTTATTTCTTTATTAAAGTTTATAGCCCATTTCACCATTTGTGTTTTAACTGTCTCATCCTCGGTATACCATTTCAGCAGTACTTGGTATACCTTGGATATTCTTTTCTTATCTTCTTTAAGAAGGGTCTGCTCTAGTTCCGAATTCTCTATTCGTATACCTCCCTTTACGGAGTCCGAATTATATAAGTCTCTGATCTGTCTATACTGGAACCAGTCGTAGTTAGGTGATAGTTCCTCTTGCGTCTTTATTCTGAGTTTGGATGCTTCAGTTTTAGTTATTTCTTTGTACGTTAAACATTGTTGTTCATTATCAACAGCTCTCGGGTCTATCACCTCATACGGAACCACCCACAAGGGAGTTCCTTCTTGTAGATAAATTCTGTACTTCTTCCAGATTGTGTATAGACTTCTCCGTACAAAGTGATGCAGGAACATCGAGTTGACCTTTACTTTGTCATGCCATAAATATGCGTGCCATCCAAATATTTTTTTATATCCCTCTAGGGCTAGTAGTTTCTTGTTCTTTAATGTCATCCATTCTTTCAACCAAACTAGGCAGATTGCATCATGATAAAGTCTCAGATTGGGCAGTTGCATTCCGCCTCTTTCCTTTGCATCTTGTAAAACTTTCACTTTCACTCGAGGCTTCTTGCCTGCCCAAACAAAATCTGATATTTTCCTCTGCCATTTTTCAAATTGTTTAGAGTCTCTGATGATTGGTATTGTCTGTAGCAAAAACATTACTCTTGGTAACACATTCATCTTAACTGCTGCAATCCTGCCCAACCATGACAAATTCAGTCTATTCCATTTAATCAAGTCTCTCTCTATCTGAGTCCATAGTTTTTCATAATTGTTTTTGAATAGATCTATGTTCTTTGCAGTTAATTCGACTCCCAAATATTTCACTTTACTTGTTACTTCACAGTCCGTTGTTTCCGTTAATAATTGTTGTTTCTGCTTAGTCATATTTTTACATAATATCTTTGACTTCTTTTTGTTAATATAAAAACCTGCCAAGTCTCCAAACTCCTTGATCTTATCTATCACTCTTGGCATGTTCTCCAATGGGTCCTCTACAATTAACATTATGTCATCCGCAAATGCTCTGACCTTATATGAATAGTCCTTTATTTTTATTCCACGAATTTCCTCATCTTGACGTATTTGTATCATCAGAATCTCCAATACTAGAATGAACAACAATGGAGATAACGGGCAACCTTGTCTTGTTCCTTTACTTATCGTCAATTTCTTGGTCAGTTCATCATTCACCAGGATTGCTGCAGTCTGGTCTCTGTAAATTTCCTTAATTGCTCTGATGAATCTTTCTCCCAATTGTAGCTTTTCCATAGTGGCAAACATAAAGTCCCAGTTTAAATTGTCAAACGCTTTTTCAGCGTCTACAAAGAAGAAACCAACCTCTTTGTCACAACGCTTGTCATAATATTCAATAGCATTGATCACTGTCCTTAAATTGTCTCTTATTTGTCTGTCTGGCAAAAAGCCTGCTTGTTCCTCCTCTATAACTTCCGAGAGCCACCCCTTCAATCTCTCTGCCAATATCTTCGCAAAAATTTTATAGTCATTATTGAGTAGCGATATAGGTCTATAATTTTTCACGTTAGTCAGGTCTTGGCCCTCTTTTGGGATCAATGATATGTTCGCTTCACTCCAAGTGTCTGGAATCCTTTGATCCCTTAAAACCCCATTCATCACCTCTTTTAGGAATGGTGCCAGTTCATTAGCCATTGTCTTATAAAATTTAGCCGTAAGTCCATCTGGCCCTGGTGCCTTTCCTAGATTTGCAGATTGTATTGCCTTACTTATTTCCTCGTCAGTTACTTCACTGTTCAACTTATTTCTCCAAGCTTCCGAGATTTCTGGAAGTTTGGTTTTCTCCAAATATGACGCTATTGATTCTTTATTTACTTCTTTTTTATTATACAGCTTAGCGTAGAATTTATAAAAGGCTCTACTAATGGTAGTCTGCTCCAAATACGTTTTGTTGTTTTCACAAATTTTATTTATTATTTTCTTTTCCCTTTTCTTCTTCAATTGCCATGCCAGGTACTTCCCAGGTTTATTAGCGCCCTCAAACGCTTTTTGATTCAGTCTTTTAAGATTCCACTCCAATTCTTTATTACTCATTGCTGTTAGCTGTTCTTGAAGTATTTTAATTTCCTGGTATACTTTCTTTTTCCCTGGTCTCTTTTTTAGCTGTATTTCTTTGGCTTTTATTTTCTCCTCAATCTCTTGTCTTTTCTCCTCTTTCTTCTTTCTTGCTCTACCATTTAAGTCCATTAGTATGCCCCTTATAACCGCCTTGTAAGCATCCCAAACTTTATTGGTTGGTACTTCTTTATTCACGTTGTATTGTATAAAAAACTTTGTCTCTCTTCTCAATATTTCCATATTCTCTCTTTCCTGTAACAAGTCCTCATTTATTCTCCATGCTTTCCTTTTTCTCCTTTTTCCAAATTTCCACATAATTGGGTTGTGATCTGAGCCTACCATCGGCATTATTTCTACCTCCTTAGTCCATAACGCTAAGTCTTTTGAGGCCCAGATCATATCAATTCTTGATAATGTAGAATGCCTTGCAGAATAAAAAGTAAACTGTCTGCTTTTAGGATATTCTCTCCTCCATACATCTTCGAGAGTCTCTTGTTGAATCAACTCAAAAAAAAGCTTTGGTAATAGTCCTCTTTTCTTTTGTGCCGTTGTAGTCTTTTTATCTAGTTCCAAGTCTGTCACTCCATTGAAGTCTCCAGCAAGAATTATCTGGTCATATGCAAAATCGTCTAAATGCTTCCTCAAATCCTCAAAGAAGCTTTCTTTTGCACCGTTAGGTGCATAAAGTCCGACTACCAACACTCTCTTTAAATTCCAAATACATTCCACTGCTACAAATCTAGCTTCCACATCTCTCATAACAAATTTTGGCTGTAGCTCCTCTTTTATGTACAGCACCACTCCTCTTTTTTTCTTATTAGAGGCCGCTACAAATTCTTTGCCCAGTTTTCCAGATTTTAAATATTTTACATCCTGTTTTCTAATATGGGTCTCTTGCAAACAAACAATGTCACATTTTTGTTTTAGTAGCCAGTGAAAAATGTTTTTCCTCTTATTCGGTGAGTTTAGTCCATTTACATTCCAAGATAATACTTTACACTCCATACTCATAATCTTGTTGGTAAGTCTTTTTCATTGTCCTTAATAAATCGCTCCATCTCTCGCTCAGATCTAATGCGTTTCTCGATACGGGACAGATTGATAAAAACAGAGAGGAAAAAAAGTAGATTTTTAAACTGCAACAGACTAGCGAAAAGGAGGGGAAGACTCGGCAGGAATTGTATTTGAAAAGAGACTAAGTTTAAAGAAGTTATTAAAGAAATCGGACTATTGTTTTGAATACCTGTGGCTTTGGAGCTGTGAGAAAAAGACACCATCGCGAGATCTGCTGTGGGAAGACGGGAGACAGGAAGTGCGTAATAACAATAGAGCGGCTGGAGAGAAGCGGCCCTTGCTGGAGGGCAGGAAGTAGGGAATCGCCATTTTTGAAAGGGGAAGGGTCGCGGCTTCAGCGGAAAAGGAAGTAGGCCATCTTGGATTACAAAATTATAGAGAAACCATAGAGAAAAGACGCCCGACATTTTGGACTCTTTAAAATTTAATTTTTGCAAGAAGACCGGGACATTTAAAACAGAAAAACGTTAAATTTTACGCCACGGAGTTAAGGAAGAGAGCGGATTCGTGGGAGCGAGCTAAAGCAAGCCCCACGATGTCAAAAAAAGAGTGGCAATCGGCAATAGAAAACCTGGATAAAAACCTGGACAAAAAACTTTTAGATATGATTAAAGAACTTAAGGACACGAAATTGGAGCTGATTAAAGAGGTTAAAGAGGTTACACAGACAGTAAAATCGGAGCTGTCAGAAGTGAAAAAAGGTATGGAAACAATACGAAGTGAATTACAAGGAACGCAGCAGAGAGTTAAAACAGTAGAAGACGCGATGGAGAATTTAGCAGACACGCAACAAACAGAGATGAGATTGGTGAAGGGGAGAATGTCAGTTGCAGAAACTAAACATATGGAGAAGCAGCTACGTTTTCGTGGCTTGCCAGAAGTGGAAGGAAAGTCAGCGCAAGAACAGATGACTGAGGTGTTGGCTGAATACCTGGGGAAGGAGGAGGAGGAAGTTGTGGCTATCCTAGATGTGGCATACCGTGTGAATTCGAGAATTGCAACCCAGAGGAAATTACCAAGAGATGTGATTGTGCAGTTTACAACACGAAATATGAAAGAGAGGATTGTGACAAAACAGTTTCAAGATCCATTGGAGATTGATGGCAAGACGATCATTATAATGAAGGAACTGCCCAGATCAGTGTTATTAGATCGGAAAAAATATAAAGTGCTAATTCAGATTTTGAAGGACATGAAAATCAGGTACAGATGGGAGTTACCAGAAGGAGTGTCCTTTGAGTTTGGAGGGCTTTTAAGATTCTGTTTGCTCCCTCTATGAGTCGCTTGCTGCTGTTCGGAAGTAGCTCCATCAGTCTCCGTGTCCATACCACCGAGGCTCGGGAAACGATTGAAGCTATGGCGGAGGCTCTGACCGCCATAGCCATGGCCTCGTGCGCTCTCTTGAGGACCCCGTCTCCCTTCTTATCCAGAGCGTCTTTAATCAAGGCCTTCTTCTGAGAGCAGACCTTGGGACTGGAGTGCCGTCACTGGAGCATCTACCACCGGTACCTGTAAAAACTCAGAGGTATAGTTAGGCAGAGCATACAGTTTTTTAACTGAGTTTGAGAACTGCTTGGGGGCTGCTGGCATAGCCCACACCGCCTTCAGCTTTCTCTCAAAGAACTCAGGGAATGGAAAGACCTTGGCCTTGTCCTCTGATCTGGGGAAGAACTCTTTGTTCCCTCTGGGTCTAGTGGCAAAAGATTCCGCCCTGGGTTCCTCCTCTTCCCCTTTAGGTGTTTCCCTGAGGTCTAAGGCTGTTAAAGTCTTTGACAGCAGGTATTGGTAATCCTCTGTCTGAAACAACCTGGTAGACTGTTCTACCTTAGGGTCCTCTTCCTCCTCACCTTCTTCTGAGAGGAAGCCCCCATCGTCTGAGCCTTCACTAATGGAAGAGGTGTCTTCCGGCCAGCGTACTGAACTATCAGAGTGCATGCCCAAAATCTTTTTGGCAGCCTTTGTTGGCCAGGGGTTGCTCGCTTCCAGAATGGTAGGGTTGTTTGCTGCCCGTCTGGGAAATTGCTCAGTACTATAACATTGGGGCTCAGGCTGACACAATGAAAGCAATTGTTCTCTCACCGACCTCCCAATGGCCTCCAGGATTTCTGGGGACAGGGCGCTGTTAGAGTCACTTACAGTAGTCTCTCTTTCCATGCGGCTGGAGCTCTGGGTGCCAGGATCATCTTCGAGTTGGAATTCTCCCGCCAGGAGGTTGGCAGCCGCGTCGCTGCGTTCACGCGGGAAAACTTCCACCGAGGCCGAGTTTCCCGACAAAAAAAGAGCTCCGCCGCACCGCAGCGCCCTCAGCCTGCCGGATGGGACGCGCAGCCTTCCCCTGGTCCCGCTTCACTAGCCGGGGCCGTTTAGGGGGTCTGTCCTCAGTCGTTGGTCTTTCTTGGCTGGACAACCATGCAGGCTTTGTTTGCATGCCGGCGCCGCCTGATCCTGTCGATGGTAGGACAGCTTCCTGGGCACGATCTGATGCCTTTTCCAAAAAACTGTCTTCAGAGTCTGATGACTCTCTGCAGGCCATGTCTCCTCCTCTAAATCTCTCCCTCAAGGGCAAGAAAAAAGGTAGAGAAGGAGGTAGAACAAAGAAAGGCGATTCTGAAGTATGAAGGTATAGACAGGGAAAAATTAGATTTAGATTTGGATTTAGTTGGATTTAGCTAGAAAGGGAAAGGGAAAGTAAGTAGTTAGCAGAGCTAAGTCACTGTGATATTGCTCTCCCCAGACGCAGGAAAGAACTGAGGACAGAGAGGGTGGTCCCACCTACTAGAGGAAGAGGAAGAAATTTCTACTTCCTGCCTCCCCGATAGGATGGTGGGAAACACCCAAGATGTCCTCCTGCCGTCAGAGGGAGAAGTGGAGATGCTGCTTAATTCTGTCTCCCCAAGAACACAGTACACACACAGAAGTAAAACTGCTCAGATAATACTAGTGGATACAGAAGCAAATAAAACTGGTGTCCCTGAAAGTAACCTTGAGGATATTTTTTGAAAAGCACTTTGGCATGGTTCTCCTTTTGGTCCTGAATATTTCCTATCAACTATGGAACTGTGCTGCCATCTGTAGACAAAAAGCAACAAGCTCCTTTCCAACTCATCCTCTAGTATTTTCCAGCACTTTTCCCTAAGAAAACTCATCCTCTAGTATTTTCCAGCACTTTTCCCTAAGAAAAAATTTAAAAATATCACCTAGCAAGAAAAAGGTTCATTCTCATGCCATTTTAAGGTGAAGTTTAGTAAAGAATGGTGAAAGACAGGACTCCAACAGGTGGAGATAGCAATTTATTAAATTCAATATATAAATTCCAATGTGGTTAGCTTGTCATCAGGAGACAACCATGAAGAACAACTTGCACACAATATAATTTTGATCATTTGCTCCAACCATCATTGTGCAAACCAACTGCCTAGTAGCTGAGCAAATTGGCAGTTATTTCACAAATTGTTGTTCTTGCTATCCCCCTAAAAGAGCAAACTGCTTAAAAGGTTTTAGGATCAATATACTGGAATTAACCAATTCATCTTTCGGATTCCTGCCTTCTTCTACTTTGTGATGTTACCCTTCTGGTGTGTTTTGTTTTCCTGTGTAAATTAGTGGCCTTAACAATCCCAATACTTTCTCTTTCTTTTATTTATTCCAAGATCGCTGATGTCTTCCGTCAAGCAATTCCTACTCGAATCCCTAAATCAAAAGCTATGACCACAACTGTGGTACCAGTGAAGATACCTACTGGACAACTCAAGACATCACTCCAGGACAGTAAGGATGGAAAAATGCACATCACAAGAACCATACCCAATGGTGTCACTCAAAATGGTGGGAAAAAATAGGTGACTGCTCAGTGTGTCACAAACTGATGCCTAACTTTTAATGAAAAAAATTCTTCCAAGACTTATGAAACGCCATTGATAAGTAGAAAATATTTATTTACGTCATTTATAGTCTGCCTTTCTCACTGAGACTCAAGGCAGATTACACGGCATAAATCAATACAATCAACAGCAGGGATGTTCGGTAAACAATGCAGTAAGGTAAGGATATGATCACACTGGAAGTATAATGGCATCTGGACATGAATCTGTTGTCCGTCAATCCATACAATTGTGAGTAACTCAGCTTCTCCATATTCCTGATTTGTATCCTGTTACAGGACAACAGTATACCCCTTAATACGGACTGGGAAATAAGGTTGCAAAGGACTTCAAATGCTAACCCAGGGTCTATTATCAATCAACTTTTTCAAGAACAGTAAGAATTCTATATGTACACATTACAAGATTTTGTTTTGGTGCTCAGTTTTGTTTTTATGATCTTAATTTTAGATAAATGACATAAAAAAGATTAAATAAACCTTAAGATTTGACCACTGTAGAAGAAACACTGCAAATGGGGGAAAGTGAAAAAAAAACAAGAGAGGTAACTGGATGTAGACATTTTGCCACCCGCTTAGCATTATTATGTATCAGCCAAGCAAATTTGCCACTCACCTGAGGTAAGCAGCAATTGGCATCAACCTGCTTACCTGTTCCTTCCCAACTCGTTCACATTGCCAGAACAACATTCTCAAAGTTTGGACTGGCAAATAACATGGTGCTATCTATGGAAGGAGAGCTGTAGCATGATGATATCATGTTCACAACTTCTTCCCTCTAGCCTTAAACAGCTGGTAGATTTTTACAGAGAAGACAAGAAAGCCCAGAGGATTCTCTACTGTGTTTCTTCAGAAAGCGAGTTTGGTGCCATACAAACAAACTCTCTGTAGAGGAAAGGGGGAGATATGTGAGCTTAATAGTCCCACAGTGCTGCAGAAGGAACACAGGGCGATGCTAAGAGTCTTTAGACTCTAGCCCTATCCTTTCCCATTTTAAAAAAGTGTTCAAATGCAGCAGTGTAACTGAGGTGGAAATATCATATGCTATATGATGGAAATGGGTGACTGTCTACAAAATGCTTACTATTTGCAGCATGCTATGTATTTTAAAAGCTGAGATGTTGTGTATTTTAATTATCGCCATGTACTTTGTGTGTCAAAAAAGATTAATTGAACAGGTTCAATGAGAAAATATTTTTTTAAAATGTGAAATTATTTTAAAAATCAATACGTGCGTAAAAAACAAGGCAACCAGCATTTCTCCTGTATCTCAGACAATAAATTCTTTTCTTACTTGTGAGTGTGAAAATAATAAAAAACACTGAACAACATTCCTAAAATGCTATCAGGGGACGGGGGAGATTACTTTAAAAACAGTATGATGAAAAGCAAATAAAGGGGGGGAAACCTACCAAAGCATACTAAATTATTTTTTGTCCTGGAGCTGACTTTCTACTAAGTGATTCCCAGAAAGCAGAAAGCTGTTGCTAAAGGATGCGTAAGCTGATCCCTCTCCACAAAAAAAGCCATGTGAGAGACTAAATCAGGACACACACACACACAAAAAACCTCCACCAATAATACAACATCTACTTATGAAGCTGTTGGTGTGCCAGACACAGGGGAACTCAGACAGTCCCCAAATGCATCATCACTGCAAGTGCCTTAGGAGTTCTCCTTGGACCCAGAAGGCGGCTGTGTATATCCAGGAAGAAATGTCAGTCATAGGCCACATCTTCTCCAATGTGTCTGGCCTAGCAGCGGTGTCAGACCCTCAAAGGCTTTCCTTTGCTATTTGGGCCAAGAAACAGCTCTGCAGGCCAAGCAAAATGGTCTGGCATGCTGCTATTCAGCTCCTGTCCTAGGAATTGCCCAATGCCCACCCCTTGACTAAACTGACAAGACATATTTCATATCTGCCAATCTTTGCGGTATAGTATGGCTGCAATAACATTTAGGTAGCTATTTTACTGCCTTATGCACGAGCATCATCTCATGGCTGGAGGATCAGCTGCTGTTCATTTCACTTAGAAAGGCCTAAAAAGTTCATTTCTCCTCCTGAAACTTGTGAAAGCAACACGTGACCTCCAGAGAGGATGGACATTAAATCCTGTATAAACACAATAAGGCTGAGTTCATATGGCCCATGTGTGCCCAAACTAGTCCTAATGCAGTCCTTTTTATGGACTCGTCCAGAAGATTAAATAATACACTCCCACTTGAATTCTAGCCTTTGTACAATTTAGACTCACAACAACACTTAGAAGACAACACTGCAATAATATTCAGTTCACACAAAGTGGTGGTGGGGATATGGAGAACCATACTGTGATTTGCCCCTTTGAAACAAAAACACCTGGGCAGATGTATGCTTCAGCCATGGAGAGGAACAGCACATGGGCTCCATATAATTAAATACAAGGACAAAATCAAAAGATTAGTAAAATCTCTGCTTTTTCAGCACTGGATACCTTTTTAAAGCCTAGGTAAGTGCTTTTGCTTAAAGTGGTACAGCAGGACATGGCTCAGCATCTGAAGAATTTTAATAGCAGATGGTAGATCCAGTCCAGGGCCACCCTAAAATAAACACAAATATATTCTAGCATAAACTTTTGTAAGTGAGCTTTGATGCACAAAAGTTTATGCTGTGATAAATGTTGTTAGTCATCAGTGTCCCTTTGGACTCTTGAAATGTTTTTAAATAATGTAACTTAAGATCGGGGTATCACTAAATGTAAGTGGTCCACATATAGCTTGACTCCAGGGGTGCACAGAAGACCCCCCTTCTTATGCACTTCAACCAGCCCTGAAGTTGCATCCTCCCGGACGGGAAATGAAATGCTACTAAAGGCTTAATGGAATGCCATCCAAAATACACTAAAACTCTCAACCCTCCCCGGCTATAGGATACAATATCTTCGGCGATGAATTAAGTGAGGAGGAAGAGGAAGGAGAATCAAGGAGGAATAGAAGAAGGAAAGGACTCAGAGACTAACTCCTCTTATCCGGATGTGAAGAAACAAGATAAATAGAAGAATGATTCTTACAAGGGACTTCTGCCGAAGATATAGAAACTGTATATGAACTTATGGGGAGGGGTTGGGCAATGGGTATATATGTACGGGAATAAGGATGTTTCGAAGGAAATGCACAAAAATATACAATAAAAAAAAAAGGCTTAATGGAATGCAAGGCTCTTAGCAGACTACCTTCAGCCTCCTCATGTCCTGGAGATATGCAGAAATCTTGACAATAAAGACAACTGAGAATTTCTGGTCTCCATTCTTCCCTTACCTTATCAAAAGTTAAATTATCTCCCCTGGGTCATTAAATTACCTGGGTCATCCATCAGCACAAGTATGTTTATTAACATTCATCAATTCCTTTGGTCCACATCAGAAACTTTAAGCTATGCCTCTATCCCTCTGTTACCTTCAATAGACAAATGTCCTGTTTGTTTATCACCTCCTGGGGATTAACATCCCTGTTCTTGTTTCTCTTGGGGATAAACATCCCTTTTCTTGTTTTCTCCCGGAGACAACTTTTGAATTATTGTTATTGGAGGCAAGTAGGGCCTTCCTGTCTTATGGTCCATTTTACAGTATAAATGGTCCGACCTGAGCCCAGTAAGCGTGTGCAGCTTTCAGGGACCCAAAAAGACTGCCACTCTCAGAGCATCTCTGCAAGAACACTGGCCATTTCAAACTGCTCTCCTCTGAGGACAACGCTATTCTTCTAGATGGTAATTATTACCCAATCCCTGCATCTCTCTCTCCAATTTCCCCAATGCCTTCCTAGAAATCTGTGCATGTAGACAGATTTTAATTAATTTATTTATTTATGTCATTTATAGTCCGCACTGACACTCAAGGCAGATTACACAGTGTGAGATTAGTACTGTCAATATCAAGAATATTTCCATAAACAATGCCATAGGGTAAGTAAATACAAGTTGACAAAGACACAGCATTAGCAGGAATCCAATACAACATAGTGGTGAAGGCTATGGTTCCTAATTCATTAGCGGATCATGTGAGATCCCCTCCCTACAATACAGCTCTAGTATCTGAGTCAAAAGCCTTTTTGAATAATTTGGTATTGCATTGTTTGCAGAAAGCCAGGAGAGTGAGGCCTCTCCTGACCTCCTCAGGCAGGCCATTCCACAGGGTAGGGGCCACCACAGAGAAAGCCCATGTACGGGCTGCTGTTGATTTTGCTGAAGTGTAGGGTGGCACCTGCAGGAGACGCTGTTTGGAAGAGCGAAGCTGCCATGGAGGAGCATAGGGAGGGAGAGGGTCCTGTAGGTATGCCAGACCAAGGCAGTGAAGAGCTTTGTATGCCTTATTTCTCTATTAATAAAGTTCATTACTGTTTTGGAAGAATACCTGCCTAGTTATTTCCTTGGAGGACTGGGACCTGGTAGACAAAGGGGGAGATCCTGCTTGTTGCCCCCTCTCAGTAAGCCTCTCCTTGCTGCTAATTCCCCCCAAAACTTGCAAGGAGAACCATTCATATCACAGGACATAGCCAAGCAATGCTTGCAACACTCATTTAACCACATTCTACACTATAGCAATGAAAATTGCAAGTCCCAATTACAAAACAGGAAAATATCTATGGTTTGCAGAAATGTGACAGTCCCACAACAGTAAAACTTTGGGAATGCATGGACTGTACACACCAAGTGAATAATATCTAATGATAGTGCTAAAATGTTGGGGGTTATTTGGAAATCGCTTCCCCATCTTCAAGCCCCTCACCCAGCGCCTATTACAAATGGAGCCTAAAATCCCCTCCAACATTTGTATCTGGCTCATAATGGCCTTGAGCTAGCCCCAACCATTCCATTTCCATTCATATTTATGGATGGCAGAGAGCCTCATCACATGGCTACCATTAAACCTTTATTGCACCCACACAGTATCCAGGACACAAGAATCCAAGGTAGTAGTAGATTCTATAGAACCCCAACAGTCTAGTACCATCATTAATATTAATTATATTTTTTATTTTGTTTATTTCATTTTTAGCCTACTGTTCTGAGAGACTCAAGGCAGATTAGGAAATAGAAAAAAAATTCAATTGAGACAGCATAAGACATTGAATAAGCAATGTGGACTAGAGTTACACACTTGAAAAACAGTGCAGACCAACAAGGAAAAAGAAAAACCTTAAGTATGACATCATAATGCAGAAGTGGGATACAAAGCTTGAAGATAATGCAGTAATGCAATAAACTTTGAAATAGAGTATATTCTTATTCCCATATAAAAGCAATCCCTCATCTCAAGCAATCCCAATGCAAACTGAGGTGGAGGAAGGCTAACCCATCTCTTATAATAACTAAAATATTTATGGCCCTAAAAACAGTTCGTCCAAAAAAGACAAATTGAGAAACACCACTGTAGCATATCTTCCACAGAGACTGGGCTTTGGGGGCATATTTTAAATTTACCATTTGCCTGCTTTGGGGGCCAATTTCCTGGTGGTTTGGTCCTTCCCACCTGCCATTGCATCCAGGCCAGAGAGAGAAATGTGGGCGGTGGAGAAGAGGCCTCATGATACATCAACATTACATCCAAGTTTTCACTCAGATGGGACCCCACTGTGTCTTACAACGTCATTTCTACCCCCTCACTCTGCCTCCCAATGCTCCAGGAGTGCTAAGTGACGGCCTGGTAACCCTTGCATCTGTATACTACAGGCTTAAACTGGCTGAATAGACATCCCTCTCCTCAAGAAGCCTTGAGAAATACCACTCAGAAGATGTAAACAGATATGACAAAATCCTGAATCAAGTGTATAGATGTCCCATGCATGCCCCCAAATCTTATTCATTGGCCCACTCAAATGTAGCAGTACCATGCCTGGGCAGGTATGCTACTGGAGTGCTAAATGCCACACACAAATAGTAAATATCTTTAAACACAACCCATAAACCATCCTATCCTGTGGCCCACATCATTTAAATATTTTCAGCATCCACAAGAGTTTTCAGACAGCCTGTAACAATACCTCAAAAATGTATTTTTCTTTCAGTCCATGGTTGTTTGGAATTCACAATAATGTTCAACAACATACGACTTTAATCTTCATTTAAAGTATAGTGTTTACAATACTATATTGCTTCTGTCCTGTAGACACCGGATATTGCCGCTTCTTTGAAAGGTAGGGTTCAGGACAAAATTTCTGCATACCAGTCCCAAAGACAAACCAACATTATTACCCTGAGAAAAAGAACAGCTCCTAGAAAGCAAACCCATTGCACTTGTTTCCACTCTCCTCATGGAAATAAAATCTCATCAGGACTCTTGTTCAGTGCCTAACCCAACTGCACTCTAAACATCAACCCATTTAAACTTGGGTCTTCCTGTATCTAAGCATCGTGATGGGGTCACCCTAAGTCAATTGGGACCTGAAAGCACATTTGACTGTTTCCGGTTCCACAACTTATTGTATATTTCTGCATCCCAGCTTCAGAAACAATTCAAGTTTCTAATGGGGATTCTTCAGGGAAACCATTTCAAGCTACAGTCAGACAGTCTTCCCTTATGTGGGTAGACAAGAAGTAATATGAATGTGTATTCAATATATGATGGACATGACTTGCAATATCCACCCCCACCCACCCCCTTCGCATGCAAGTTGCTATAAATTTGCTTGGCACTGCTCAGGGAGAGTCACTGCGAGCGTTTATCAATCTGTGGTGGGCTTCCAAGTAGAAACTTTAAATTGCTCATTCTCCAACGGAAGAAAATCAACAGACGAATGGCAGGAGCAGCAGAAAACGTGTGAATGGGCGAGCGCAGGGCGAAAACGTGAAGGGTGTGGAGACCAAGGGAGGGGGCCGACGACAGAAAAGTCGGGAGCAAGATAAAAAAAAGGGGGGGGGAGACAACAGAGAAGGCTACGGGATAATGATAAGTTCATCAGCGGCCAGCAGCGGCTGGGCCTCCCCCTGGACCTCCTGGTACCTGGGCTGCCGCCGCTCTCTCCGCGCGTTTCCACCGCGGGTTCCCACCACGGCTCCTCCAGAGCGTCCCCCATGCCGTTGAGCCGCTTGCAGGCCACGCCGCTCCTTACCCGCGGAAGAGGAGGAGGAGGAGCCGACGCGAGAGCTCCAAGGACGCCACCGCAGGCAGCAGCTTCAAACAAGAGAAGCCCGCCCACAGGGGCGCCTGTGGGCCGGGCCTCGGGAGCTCGGCCTCCGTTCGCTTCTGGAAAACCGGGCGCGAAGGCGGTGTGCCGCCGTTCAGGTTTTGCTTCACGGGGAAGCGCGCGGCTGGCCTCTTCTCAAACGACCCAGGCAGGCTCGCCTATAGGCACTTTGAGCTCCTGTGCGCGGCTCTTTGTGAAAGACGAGATCAAGGCAAATTAATCAATCATGTACTCAGAAGCGCAAGATTCGGGTCTAGGAGCACCTTAAAAACCAACGAGATTTCCAGCTTTGACTCTCGGACGCTCACATCCTAGAAATCTAGTTAATCCTTAACGTGCTCCTGGATCAGAATCTTGCTCTTCTACTATGGACCAACATGGCGAGCCCGCCTGAAACTAACCATCGCGGCCTCAGACTCCCGTTTTTAAAACTCCTCTTTTGCTGTTAAATGGCGAAGCGTTTCCATCCTACTCAGTCCACCAATGAGTTCCAACAGCAGAAATCAGAGAGTGATAAACAATTCAGAAGCAGAGCTTATTCCCGCATTGCCTTTGATGCTCAACGGGGAACTGTGCATAGGAGCGCGCTAAATTCTAAACGCGCGCGAAGCTGCCTTGAACTATCAAGATTAGTCTTGTCTAATCTGACCGGCGACAGGGTTTTAGACAGAAAAGTCTGTCGGATCACTTATAAATTGAACCAACCGAAATTGCTAAAGGTTAAACCTGGAATCTTCTGCGTGCAAAGCAGACGCCCTACTACTGCCGCTGGGCTTGGATCCAGATGTCGCTGGACTCCTTTTTTAAAAAAAAAAAATCAGCAATAAACTAATTTAGACTGTAATTGCCATACTGGTACATTTGGCATTCGCTTCCTTTGGTTTATTCGCGGGATGGGGGACAGAACGTGTGTGATTCCCCACCCGCGCGCCCCACGACACCGAAGTCAGAGACATGTTTCTAGTTCGATTGCAAAATAAGAGCAGTACTTGTAAGTACGTATTTTGCAGAAACCTACACGGTGCATGTGTAGTAAACTTAAATGGTCGTGGGGTGGCACTATTGGTCCGTAGCAATCAGAATCTTGTTGAATCAATTTCTGGTCGTATTTTAATACGAGCATAAGTAGTTTAACTGAAATGTATAATGCTGGCGTCTTAGCGTTATGGTTAGAAATGGGTTGAAAAACATTTATTATTCTCACTTCAGCTTCCTGACAAGAAGATAACATTCCAGTTTGGATCAGGCATCTGACGAAGAGAACTTGATTCTCGAAAGCTTATGCTACAATAAAATTGGTTAGTCTTAAAGGTGCTACTGGACTCTTTTTGATTTAATCTTCATGCATCTGACAAAGAGAGCTGTGGTTTACTACTGACACCTTCTGCACAGTACTAACCAAAGTTAGCTGAGTTAGTTGTTGTCTGTGAGAGACCTTCCACCAGTGTCACCTTCCATTACTGCTGTTACCCACTAGCTAGCCTTCAAGAATTCCTCTGCTCCCATCACCATTGGAATGGTCAATTCTCTTCTGATGATATGGCTGTTGATTGTTAAAGAGGTGGATGCATCTTAGTCTGGTGTCTCAGCTTTGACTATTCCGTCTTGAGTGACTCTTCTAGGAGTTTTGACGGAGTCTGTGCTTCTGATGGTGTTGTTCTCAGCTTCACTCAAACCCCCTCACCATGTTAAGGTGTGTATCCAAGGGTGGAGGGAAGGGAATCACATCACGAGAAGACAAAATTCTCTGGAAAAGTTAATAATGCTAGGAAAAGTTAAAAGCAGTAGGGAAAGAGGAAGACCCAAAATGAGATGGCTTGACTTAATAAAGGAAGCCACGTCCTCCAGTTTGCAAGATCTGAGCAACTCTGTTAATTATAGGACTTTGGAGATCTTTCATTCATAGAGTGTCCAGAAGTCAGAAGTGACTTGACAGCACATAACACACACAGATTTCCAAGGAAGCTTTGACTCTTGAAAGCTCATACCCTGGAAATCTGCTTGGTCTCTATGGTGCTACTGGACCCAAATTGTGCTATTTACTATGTCTCCTTTGGTTGACCCTGTAAGGGTTTGTAGTACATAATCCACCTAATGCATCAGACATGCGCACCAGACGGTCTCTGTCATATCTGATTAAGGGACCTTTGATGCTCAAAAGCTTATACACTAATTAAATTTCCAGTGTATAAGCTTAAAGACTAATTAAATTTCCAGTCTTTAAGGTGCTACTGGACTCGAATCTCTATTTTTTCCACGTAGAATCCAACCCACATAGTACCTGCTTCCTTTGCTTTTCAACATGAGACAACAGGTAGTAATTCAACAGGTGAAGCCCTATTCATCATGGCTTTTCCATCTTTTTTTTTCTTTTTGTGTTTTATGAGGCGTTTTAAACGCACATTAGGCCTAGTAGGGAAAAAGAAATCTAACCATGCTTTCTAGGCATTTTCAACTCCTTTTCCCCGCACATGGAGGATTCTGGCGACTGCAGTCGGGGATCGGAAGTCCTTCGAGAGACTCGCTAAGACAACAGCCCTCGACTCTAGAGATTGCCTATCATAGAGTTAAAAACCGTAGAGATCCTAAACTTCCGGTAAAAGAATAAAAGCCCACTGTAATAGGCACAGACTGAAGCCACTCTAAGCTATTATATCTCTACGTTGAAATCTCTGGATACTTTGCACTGAAAGCTGGAATGGCAAACCAGCGTACATTTTGGACCAGTAGATTGTAGGGGGCAGGGGAGAAGTTTTGTTTCTATCTTTACGGTCTGCGGGTCTAGCTCCACACCGACAAACCAGAAGCGACTGCAGACAGTTCCAAAAGTAGGCGGGGATGCTTTTGCGACAGTTGCTGAGCTTTACGGAAGCCGTATAGAAAGAGGTGGGTAGGTTTTTGTTTTGCGACATAAAGTACTGGAACTTTAGAGCGTGGTTTCCGGCAAGGTGGCGAGGCACGTCAACAGCTATGGCGGAAGGGGAGGAAGCGCCGCCGCCGCCGCTGCTGAGCAACTGGTGAGTCGGGCAATCCATTCGTTAAGTGGGGGCGAAGAGAACATGGACCCCTCAGCGCTGCCTCCCATCATCGACCCCCCCGGGGAGGCTGTAGCTCCGCCCCGCCGGTCGCCACCATTGCGGTCGTATCTGGCCGCAGACAGAAGCCCACCCATCTTCCAGTCCAGGTGGCCAGTAGGAGTTGAACCGGCTGCATGTCGCCTCGTTTGGCCGAGTCATTCGTGCCCGTTTTCCTCGCTTTTCAGAAATGGTCGCTCTTTGTGTCTTTGTAGTCAGAGTTGCCTGTTTCATCCTGGTGTGGAGGATAAGAAAAAAGAGGAAGAAGCTCAGAATGCAGCCTGAAAGATATAGTTCTCTAGACCAGGTCCATGCCTCTTATTTCGAGGCATCAGCTCTGCTACAGCAGAGTCCAGGATTTTTAGAGGGATAAAGCTAGAAATTTAAATGTCACTCCGTATTCACAGACAGCTTAACTTTGATTAGGAGATGCGAGAACAGCTGGAGGGGTTCGGTTGCTTTGATGCTTTGCTTGAACTTGACTGGCCATCTCTGGAAATAGAACGCTGGATCAGATGGCGTGATCTGTTAGCGAGCGAGTAGAGTATTACCAGAGAGTTGTTGTGTTTAATTTTGTTCTTAAATGTCATCTGGACATCTTTGTCATCTTTTCCAGCTTCCCAGTAAGCAACAATAAAATGTATAAGCAATTTCACTTCTTATTACTATGTTGCTGGCTCTTAAGCCACAGTTCTAGAAAGTTGGGGTGGTATTGATACATCTGAATCCTAGCCATGTTTTCCTGGAAACAAACCTGAGTGAATGTAATGGACTTTGTTTCTGAGTAGATGACTTACAGTGCCATCTTAAGCAAAATATGCCTTTCTAAGCCCACTGATTTCAATGGACTTAGAACACTAACCTGATTAGTTTCAAGTGGGTAGCCGTGATGGTCTGCAGTTGATGAGCAAGGTTCAAGTCCAGTAGCACCTTAAAAGACCAACAAAGAGTTTCCAGTGTATAAGCTTTTGAGAGTCAAGGTCTCTTCCTCAGATATAAGTAGGAAAAAGAGGAAGAAGTTACAAGTTTGTTGTCTTGTATCTAACAAAGGCATAAATCCGTACATACTTCCACTTCTAAATGTATCCTGGAAATCTACATGGTCTTTAAGGTGCTACTTGATCCAAATCTTGCTCTTCTACACCTTCTCTGTTTGCATGTATAGAGCACAATCTTGAGTTTCCTTGTACACAGTTCCCCCCTAGTTTGTGATCATTAACTTCTAATCTTAAATTCGGCATCTTTTTGTTTCTGTATGGGGAAACCACCTGTGGTATCAGATTTGACATACACCATCTTCTGGTATCATCTTGCTCCAGTAATTCAATATATGATTCTCTTCTTTTACTACTTTTAATATATGGCTGCTTCTAGGAGATAGTATCCAAGAAGTTGATTTGTAGACCTGGTAGCCACACCTCATGTTTTCAGCAATGGAGAGCACAGTGTTCATTAGTTTATATGCAGTCTTATTAATTGCAAACATTGGTGGTTTTAGTTCTAAATACCAATATGTGTGGGGAGCAATGTAAGCAGAATACAGTGTAATCCTAAACAGAATCATACCCTTCTAAGCCTATTGCACAAAAGGATGTAACTGCTTAAAATTGCATTGGTAGCCACCTTAAAATCCTGAATTGTGTTTGATTGTAAGCAGACCTCAGACCCAGCTTTTCAGAGTCTCAAGCACAGGCCTTTTCCAACTCAGATACTGGAGTGGTTATCTTAATGCACTTAATGACATTTCTGTTAGTCTTGGTAATATGAAAATATACTAAACCATCTGCTTCTAACACCATTGAGCACATTATACATTTATAGCATAAAGCCTGATTTGTTTTTGCAAAATCTTTAGCCCCTATCATGCTGACAATTAAAAAACAAGGAAAATCCTTTGCAGAAGGCAGGGGAGGGGGGGTTGTGGCATCGTGTGGCTATTCACATACCTTATTTTTACGATGGGAAATTAAGATGTGATAAAATCCTGAGCTTTATTCTCAGCATGCTGAGTTGCAGTTTTGTTGTATCTTATAAGACTAATAAAATTTGTAGTTAACTGAATGAGAAAGTGTCTTAAGGAAGGCTTGGGTGCTGTGTGATGTTGATGAGTAAATGGGGAGTATCATGTAATCAGCGTGTCAAAGGGCGCTGTGATGTTGGAAGTGGCTGTTTTATTATAGGAGTGTAAACCGGCTAAATACTAGGAAGGTCAAACTTAGTCTTTATCTTTTCTTATAAATTATCTCTGTTTTAGCTAAACACGAAATTATTGTTATGGGTATGAATACTGAAATCACTTATTTGTTTTATTAGACCTATATTTCTGTGCACATCTTTTACACTTGAAGTAATTGTATTCAGCAAATCATATGTTCTTTTGAATGCTTCATAATAATTGTATACTTCAATATTACCAGTATTTATATCAAAGCAGTGTTTATTTACTTTACTTATACCTTTCTTTTTCCCCAGTAGTGATCCATTGTTCACCACTCCTCCATTTTATACTCACAGCAATAACCCTGTGAGGTAGAACAGCAGGATTCAAGTTCAGTAGGTAAAGGTAGTCCCCTGTGCAAGCACCGAGTCATTATTGACCCATGGGAGGATGTTGCATCACGACGTTTTCTTGGCAGACTTTTTTAACGGTTTGGTTTGCCATTGTCTTCCCCCAGTCATCTACATCAACTGGGTACTCATTTTACTGACCTCGGAAGGATGGAAGACTAAGTCAACCTTGAGCCGGCTACCTGAACCCGGCTTCCACTAGGATTGAACTCAGGTCGTGAGTAGAGCTTGGGCTGCAGTACTGCAGCTTACCACTCTGCGCCACGGGGCTCCCAAGTCTGCCAAGAAAACGTCGTGATGCGATGTCCCCCATGGGTTTGTAGTGACTCGGTGCTTGCACTACCTTTACCTGCCTCTCAAGTTCAGTAACACCTTAAAAATCAACAAGATTTTCATGGTATATGGTTTTGAGAGTCAAAACTCCCTTTAGAAAGTTTTGACTCTTGAAAACTTATACTCTGAAAATTTTGTTGGTCTTTAGAGTGTCAGTGGACTCAAATCTCATTATTCTGCAGACAAACACAGCTACTCACCTGTGAGGTAGGTTATGATGAGAGAGTGGCTGGCTCAAGATCTCCCAATGAACTTCACTGTAGAGGGGGGATTTGAACACGAGTCTCCCAGATCCTAGTCAGATCCTCTAACTCTGGAGTCTCCAACCTTTTTGAGCTTGAAGGAACCCTTGGAATTTTGAGAGGGTGTGTTGAGCACCAACCAAAATGGCCACCATACGAGGTGGAGTCAAACACTATACTTCCCTCCTTGCTTTTCAAAAGAATTGCGTAACACCCACACTGAACACATGAAGCTGCCTGATTCAGAGTGGCCACTGGCCAGTCAAGGTTAGTATTGCCTGTGTGTGTGTGTGTATCTGCTGTCAAGTCGCAATTGACTCATGGCGACCCCAGCAAGAGACTGTCAAGGCAAGTGAGAAGCAGAGGTGGTTTGCCACTGCCTTCCTCTGCAGAGTCTTCCTTGGTGGTTGGTCACACATCCAAGTACCAACCCTGCTTAGCCTCCAAGAACTGATGAGATTGGGATATACCATGCTGCCTTCCTTCCCAGTACTATCTCTACTTTTGCTGAAAGTATGATCCAGCCACTGAAAGGGCAGCAGGTCTGGAGATGGAGGGTGTAGGCGTTTGCTCCTGCACACTTATCTCCCTTAATGCGACATCCCGGCTTTTGGACTCCTTCTGGACTCCTAGAACATAGCTCCTTCTCTGCTTTTCAAAAGAAGCTCATGGAACCAGTTGATCAAGCCAGAAGGGGAAAGGAATCACATGCTAGCAAGGAAAGTGGGTGCTTTCTGAAACACTCAGAGGCTACCAGGGGAAGTAGTGGTGGGCCTCATGGTGCCCACAGGTATCACATCAGGGAGCTCTTCTCTAACTGCCACACCACACTGCCCCCAACTCTTTTTAGTCCTCCTCTCTGCCTGTGTGTGTGCGCTTAGGTTTTATTTAATTATTTATTTGTATTTTAAATGCAATTTTAATGTTTGGAATGTTTTAATGTCCCCCAACTTGGGGATCCTGAGCTGGATAGAAAGACGCATAGAAATGTTTTAAATAAAATATTACAAAGTAGTATACTACAAAAAAGCTTCAATATATACAGGCAAAATACTGGAAAATGTAGCACATGATCAGATCTTTAGGCTTACTGCAATTATAACCTCTGAGGCTTTTTAAAAAAATGTATATAAAAAGCAAATACAAAAAGAAGATTATATCACAGTATAAGTATGCACTCTCAAAATATAGATACATAGATAAGTCTTAATGAAAACAGCAACAAAATAGTTATGTTATCGTTCAAGCTAATCAGATTTTTACATTTTCCAAATCTCAGATTCCTCACAGACCAATAAATATATTCAAGCCTTTACCATGGCTAATTCCATATAGTACAAGAGTTCTTTCCATTGTAAATCTAACTTAGTCACATCCTCATTTCTTTGCAAAGCTGTAAGTCATAGCAGAGAATAAAATTCCTTCATTTTTCTAAGAATGTTTTCCTAATGGGAGTTTTCTTCTGGCAAATTCTGCTCTAACTACTGTCACTATATACAATACTGTCCCACAGAACTGTCTCAGAATGATTGAGGCATAATTTTAACGTGGGTACAACCTTATATCTAATACCATGCGGCAACATTATAGCAACCATTTTTCAAAAATGTATCAGCTCTGATATGTTTCCACCACATATGAATAAAGTTAGCTTGGGAATTTCAGAGTACATGCTGCAGAATTTGCAGAATGATGTATGTTAGGTAATGCAGTGCTACATTATCAAAGGCCATAAGCAAAAGGTTAATAGTCATAAAGCTTGAAAGTTCCAGCTATAAATAGCAACAGTTTCTAAAACACTTTAAAAAAACTAACTTGTTTGCAGTTTATAGAATTAATGTTTCCATGTATTGTGAGAGATGTTGATAAAAATAAGCACTGAAAATGTACAGAAGAATTCTGAAATGAAGAGTATTGGATTTATAAGAAGGACCAAATATTTAGGAACAACCCTGCACAGCCTAAAATATATATTTAGAATATTTAGGATCTAGCGGTAGGTTCTTTGAAAATCCCTCAGTATTTCTACAGCTTTCCGTAATGCATCCAGTCATGCAGTGAGCTCTGTTTGGATAGTAGCCTGATAAGTTTATCTTACAGTCCTGTATTGTTCATGTCATTTGTTGCAGAACAGCACACAGTTCCCCCCAGATTTATAAAGAAAACAAGTTTTAAGCGAACAATTTTAAAGGAAAAGATATTACACAATGTGATAAAAAATTGAAAACTACTATAGGAAAGGTGTCAAAAGTGTTAGTTTCAGGGCTCATTTTGAGGGGGAATGCGCTAGAATTCCATTCTGGCAGTTCTCCCAAAAGGTCACTGTCAGGTGGCCCCACCCACCTGACTTATGGCCATTTTGGGCCATTTCAGCCTCAACTGGGGCTGAAATGGCCCAGATCAGGGCTGAAACAGTCCGGATTGGGTTGGTGCCTGGTGGGGGAACCCTCCCCTGCCTGGCACCAACCTGATCCCTGCCATTTCGGCCCTGATCCAGGCCCAAAATGGCCACTTCTGGCCATTTTGGGCCCATTTCTGCTGGGATCGGGGCCAAAATGGCCAGGACCGAGTCAGTGCTGGGCCAGGGAACCCTCCCCTGCCTGGCACTGACCCAGTCCAGGCTGTTTTGGCCCTGATCTGGGCCCAAATGGGTCCCAAATGGCCATTTGGGGCCCGTTTTGGCCAGGATCAGGGCCAAAACTGCCAGGATTGGGTTGGTGCCTGGTGGGGGACCCCTCCCCTGCCTGGCACCAACCTGATCTGGGCCATTTGGGGCCTAATCCAGGCCAAAACGAGCCCCAAATGGCCATTTGGGGCCCATTTCGGCCTGGATTGGGCCCCAAATGGCCCAGATCGGGCCACTGCCTGGTGGGGGAACACCCTGCTGTCTGGCAGCAACTGAAACCCAGCCATTTTGGGCCTGATGAAATTAATTATGCTAATGACACACTTTTGGTGATGTCAAGGGGCATGGCATATGCTAATGAGTTATGCTAATGGGTCCCTGCAGCTCTTTTTCTACGAAATGACCCCTGGTTAGTATAATACTGTAATGTACATGTTCCCCAACACTGCACAAAATTGGCAGGCTGTTTTTTTGGGAGTAGCCCCACTCATGGTAGAGACTTAAGAATTGCAAAGAGATTGAAAGGAGAATGATAGAACCCCTCAATCATAAATACATCAAAACCAGAAACCACTTTAATGCAACAATGGAAGGAGAAATGATACTGGGTTGTGTTTGGCTTGGTAAATTTTACCTAGTACTCTCCCTTCTGCTTTAATAAAAAAAAGAGTTGAATTATATTTAGTTGCAATTGCTTGCCTATGTTAATCAGGATATTGGCATAGAGAGTGGCACAAAGTTGCTGTATTATTCATGTCATCACTTTAAGAACACTGCCTTCTGTTTTGTCTTGCTTAGAATAGAAGATCTTTGACAGAGCTGCTGAATTCTTGATAAAAAGGAATTCCTGATAAAAGCTACTGAATTCCTGATATAAGGAAACTGGACAAGAATTCAACTCTGTGCCAGCAGCTACATCTAATGCAAAGATGTGGCCATGTGGTCATAGAAGCACTTCTGTGTAGTGAAAGTTTCAGCTTTAAAAAGAAATAGATTTAAACCCTTCATTGTTAGAAAAGATAGGTTTGGAAATGTAATAGCAAAAACACTAGACAATTAAACAAAGTAATTACAAGTTTTGTCTTTGAGCAGTTACTCAAATCAGTCTCTGTGCAAGGCCTCTCACGTCAGAGTCCACTGCATGTGTACAGCGAAGACAAGGCCAGGGTTAATTAGAATAATTAAGTCTGTTGTATACATGACTGCCATTTTGACACTACAAAAGATGAAGGAAAGGTGGAAGGGAGACAAAGATCTTAATCAGCAAATAAATGTTATTACTCTAAGATACACACTAGAAATAAAAGATCAGTGAGAAAAACTGAGATAGTAAGCAGTTGTATCTTAGAAACCAAATGGAATAGCATTTGCAAAGGAAATTTCACTGCCTTTGCTTATTTATCTTGCAAAGCCGGATTCATGCTTTACGGCAAAGCAGATGAGAGGAACTCCAGAGTTTCAAAAGGACTTTTGATCCATGCATTTCTTGTGTATCTGGGATGTTAGATGTTAGAGAATGTAGCATCATCTCATCTTTGAGCAGCTGTAAACTAGCAGTGCTGCAGACTAGGTGGAAATTAATTTCCTGAGGTACCAGCTGATTGAATAATGCAACAGGACTCTGGTGGCACAGAAATGTCCTAAATAAGTAAGTACATGAATTGTTTTGAAACAGGGGCTCATTATAGTGAAATCAGGAAACAGAGAGATGACAGAGGGGTGCAATTTTTGTCATACTGCCTTGTGTAAACACTCTATACAGATCTTTTTAAATGAGAGCCAGTTTGCTGTAATGGTTAAGAGTGGCAGAACTCTAATCTGGAGACCTGGATTTGATTCCTCACTCCTCTGCTTGAAGCCAGCTGGGTGATCATGGGTCAGTCACAGCTCTTCAAAGCTCTCTCAGCTTCACCCACCTCACAGGGTGATTGTCCTGAGGATAATAATAACACACTTTGTAAACTGCTTTGAGTTGGTGTTAAGGGCGGTATATAAATTAAATATTATTACTTTGGGGAGCTATTCTAACTTAACTCATTCTTTCCAGTGCTGCAGGGGCACTTTTACATGAGGAAGCATTCAAAAATGTGATCTCTTCTACACATCAGTACCCCAACTTAATAATTCCAATCAATTCTTTTTTCTTTGGAGTATTTATTTGTTCTAGATGTTTCTAGGACAAATTGTAGACGTTTCTCTGCAAAATTTATCAGTGCCCTAAACTGATTGTTATCTGATTCAGTATGTTTATTTGACTTGTATTTAGAAGACCAAACTAAAAAAAAAATGCTGTGTTAGTTTTACATGTTACGTAAACTTCTGAAAAGTTTTTTGGATAGCCAAAAATAATATTAAGTATTTCATTTGGGGAAAGATTCAGTGAAAACTATTGAATGTGCTTTTATTTGTAGAAGGGAAAGAAATGTAGATATGCATGCTTTAAGTTAGTAAGAATTTTGAAACCTGCCTGAATTGACATTCATTATGGGTTGGCTCCCGTGTGACTCTCTCCCTTGAAATGTTCTTTTGACAAAGAAAGCTGTAATAGAATGGAGTGATTGGATCCAACTCACTGCTGCTAATTTTATAAAACAGTGCATTTTTTTAAAATGGAAAACTTTATGTGGGGGAAAACATAGTTGTAAATTTTCTGTCTGGGGTTGTCAGCACAAGTCTGGCAACTGGTGAGAGATTTATCATGGGTGGGAGCCTTGCCAGTGAAGCACCACAGAGGTATACCCAACCATAGAGTTTTACCCGAATACTAGAACATCCCTGCCAATGTGCTGACAACACTCTGGGTGCACAAGGAGTAATGTCAGGGCAACAAGATGTTGCCTGTCCCACCCTTTCCCCATTTTCCTGCTTATTTTCCTCCTGCCAGACAGCTCAGCACCAGTGGGAAGCACTCACTGGCAGCAGAGGATCTCCTGCAATCAGTGAGAACCTGGCAAGCCTATTTCTACCTTACATTGCTGCTGCTGCAGGTATTTATCTTGATTCTTCTAGGCGATTTATAAAAAAATAGATTTAATTTAAATTCAGAGATGGTACAGGAGATGGAAAAGGTAAGTTTGAACATTTAACATGTCAAAACAGATTTTGTCAGTTGACTGTTCAAATAATGTCAAATTTTTAAAGCGTTAACTTTGGACAAAAATACTTTAAACATGAACAGGACTTTCAAAAACAAAGTAATCATTTTTGTGAAACTATGAAACAGTTGATGTCCATTTGGAGATACATATAGGTATAGCAGTTGGTCAGTAGGAGAAGTTTCTTTACACTGCTAAGTTTGCTGTGCTGACTGCTGCAGGGCTGGGGGACAGTAGGCCTAACGTCTGTCTTTATTAATATCCCATAACAACAACAACAATAATAACAATAGTGTGCCTACGCACTGCTCTTCTAGACAGATTACTGCCCACTCAGAGCAGTGAACGAAGTCAGTGCTATTAATATCCCCACAATACAGCTGGGGATCTGGGGCTGAGAGGAGTGGCTTATCCAAGGCTACCTACTGAGCTCATGGCAGTAGTAGGCTTTGAAATAGCTGACTTGCCACCCAACCGCTTAACCATTATGCTATAGCAGCTGTCATAATGAAATTAATAGGCAAGATGTCATCTCTGTAGCAATATTCTTGGCTTTATGGAATGATTGATAAATCAGTAGACCAGGGTGCCAGTCCTAGACAAAACTTTATGAAAACCAGGGTCGTGTTGGTAATGAAACATTGTCATGTCAGGTTTTCATCACAAATGTTGCAGTGTTTAATGTCTGGCCTGCCTTTCTGCCTGTGCCAGACCTGCAAAGTATTTCTGTAAAATACAACTATTTGAAAGAGTTAAGACAAATGGGGTTTTACTGCTTGTAAGAACAATGGAAGCAGTTCAAAGAGAGATTATAAAGATTACTTTTTCTAGATTTCATTCTCAGCAATATAAGGTTTAAGTAGAATGAGTAATGGAAGAAATACAATGATTTTACTTCAAATGAGTCTGATCTCAATCAGGTATATATCCATATATGTATGAGTGTACTGAGAGATGGAAATATTGCTGTATTTTAAGTTCTCTTAAATAAGGTTTGTTTGTTTGTTTAGGGAAAATGACCTTGCAGAAGCGCTTAAAGAAGGTGGCTGTGATCTTGAAACAGTCCGAAACATAATTCAAGGGAGACCTATACCTGATTACCTAAGAGCCAAGGTTTGGAAGGTAAGGTTCATAATCTAATGGCATGTTTTATCAGGCAGTGATGATGGCATATATCAGGGACTCAGCTCTGTTTTCAAAAAGTTGGGATGTGCTTATTGTACCCTTATAGGCCTCTTAAAGGTTTTAACTACCAAACGAATAATGCCACTATGGTGGGTATATATAGGTGGGAAAGTGGGTAGACCCCACCTCACACCCTCAGACACACAAGCCACACACACTCCTTGCCACCCACCCCAAACCTCCCTTCACAGGTATGGGGCTTCCCAGGTAAGTAAAGGCTGGGAGTCCGCTCCCACATGCCTCCACTACAGCAGGCAGAGAGCCCTGACCCAAATCCTCACAGAGTCCCCTCTCCCCTTTTCCAGAGGCTCCACTCTACAGGCAGCCAGTTCCCTGTATGTATTTCCCCTCACCCAGGTACACCCCAGGGGCCAGGGCTATTGGGGAAAAGGGAACTTAGAGGTAGCTTTCCCTATATATATACACTGTTGCTGCCACCATTGAATCTTGGCTCATTTACCATGTACAGAGTCTGAGGCCTGTGTGTGAGATATTTTCTCTCAACCAACAATTTCAAGCCAGTCAGGATTAAACAAAACAAAAATAAACTTTATTTACATGAAGGAACATAGGAGTGAACAGATTTTAAATCATCAAACTTAACTGGGGTTGAACATGAAAGGTTTCAAAGTAAAAAACACAGATTAACAGCCAGCTAATTTTCTGCTGGCTCTGAGCATTGTCTCCAACCCCATTCTCTGTCTCTCAAAAGCCTCCTTATCTTTCCAATGGACTCTAACACTGATTGGCTCAGCATTCCACCCGCTCCCATTGGCTGTCCCTCAGGAGAGGCAGAAATGGAGCCAGTTGTGTCTGTCACAGCCACGACTTCTACAAGTGTCAATTTAGGGTAAAGCTTGTGCTCTTATGCATTAGCATGTGTTACCATTTTTAAACCTGAAAGGCTATTTCAGCAAAAGGCAGTTGTATTTAGGGAATTGTCTTCTTTTCCCCTGTGCCATTTCTGTGCTCTCTAAATCCCTGTGGCTTTTCTTCCTAAAGTGTTCCAAGCTCCATATTTGCATGAATAAATGTGTTTGCAAAGGGGAAATAGGGAGTGGTTGGGAGGATTGATTTGGCGCATGGAAAAGCTAGGTAGGAAAAGGGCTGTAACCTCCTTGCTTTTTCTTTGCTCAGACATCCTTTTCTGGCTTTTCCACTTTAAAAGGACATTGAGTTTGTGCATAACTTGTAATAAGACCTGTAAACATAACAGTAGTGGCTCCTACTCTGCTTATTTAATACGGCTTGTTTAATTCAGGGTTGAATTTAGCATGAATCTATAAGAGTAAGTAGAATATGGCCTTTGTTCTGGTTAGAAATTGCTACTCTAGCGGCATATAAACATTAAGGAAGCTTATTCAAGAATGCTGGGTTAGAACATTCCATCATTTATAAATAAATACTTCTCATAGTTTCCAGCATCTGAATTAGAAAAAGATTGTTCTGAGGGTTTTTTGTCCTTTTTATTTTTTAGATTGCTTTGAACGTTGTAGGTAAAGGGGATAGTTTGTCATCCTGGGATGGCTCTTTAGATCTGCCAGAACAAACACTGATTCAGAAGGACTGTCAAGATCTGGTTGGTAAGTCCAAAATATGAATGTGGACACCTTTGCTAGCCTGGGTTTGGGAATTTATTTGTGCATTTTTATCCCACGAATTCCAGTGTGGCATGCATTAGAGAAGCAGCATTGTGTAGTGGTTAGAGTATTGGAGTAGGATCTGAGAGACCCAGGTTGGAATCCCCACACTGCCATGGAAACTTGCTGGGTGACCTTGGGCCAGTCACACACTCTCAGCCTAACCTACCTTACAGGGTTGTTGTTAGGATAAAATGTAGGCAAGGAGAATGGTGTAAGTTTCTTTGGGTCTCCATTGAGGAGAAAGGCAGAGTATAAATAAATAAATGGTTCTCCTCTATCCTCATCATAGCTTTATGCAGTAGGTTAAGCTAAGAGAGCAAGACTACTCCAAATTCATCCAGAGAGCTTCATTCCTGAGTGGGGATTTGAATCTGGGTTTCCAACCCTCTAACATACTGGCTTTCATATTGGCTCAAATGTTGTCAGACGCAATGGCAAATCACAGTTCTGAATGAACTGTGCATTTGCATACTCCTTCCCCCCACCTCACATACTGCATTGCAGTTAGTTAATTCTACTTTAGCATAAACTGAACCAGTAAGCTATGGTTTGTGTTCTCCCTCCAAGACAGGATTGCAAACTGCAGTTTCCTATCATGCAGCTTCTGTAATACTGTCTGATATCTAAATGGTTCTACATGACAATCTCCATGGACTTTTCAGGCCCTCGTTCTCACTGCACTCCCCCCCACCCCCACCTCAAAAAGCTGTCCATAATGTTAGTAGATCGGCCAAAGCAGATCTCATACATTGCAAGAGATACTACTAGAAAGAACAATTAGTAGTACTCTTGATTAGCTGTGCAAGTAGTGTTGGTGCATGCAGTGGACGGTCTTTGGAATCTAGTTGCCATGCTGGTTTAACAAAGTGCTGTGGTGCACTCTTTTCTTTTTTCCTTTTTTTAAAATTCCCTATTTCTGGTGGTTTTCATTCTGCTGGGTAGCATGAGTGAAATAAGTAATAATTGTCTTAATGTGAATACACTGATGTTTGTCTGTTTTCAGATCAGTTGTCAGTGCCAGAGGAGAACAAGTCAACATTACTTCTCGATGTTGAGTCTGTGATTACTTTTTACTGTAAATCTCGTAATGTTAAATACAGTTCTAGCCTTAGTTGGACATATCTGCTTAAGCCATTGGTGCATCTTCAACTTCCACGAAGTGACTTGTACAACTGCTTCTATGCTATAATGAATAAGTACATCCCCAGGTAAAAAAAATAACATTTCATTTGCGTTGCATTTGGTATAAAGTGTGATTTCTTCCCCTCCACACCCTTCCAAGGAGAGAAGCTTCTCTGACTGCTTCTGAAGAATGGGACAACGTTCTCTCATACCTATCTGTTGATGAATGTATTGTGTTTTCTCTTGATACAAGAGTAAGATTACATTGAAACAAATCTGCCAGATTTACAACTCTTTTCAGAACAACGGTGTGTGTGCAAGATAGAGAGATTTAAGTGACCTATTAGGTAGTTTAAATAATACAATTATCATTGTGTCTGTTTTCACAAATGCTCTCTCACTGCTCTTTTCTTTTAGGGACTGTTTTCTGAAAGGAAGACCATTTCATCTCTTTAGGCTGCTCCTCCAGTATCATGAACCCGAACTCTGCTCTTTTCTTGATACCAAAAAGATGACACCTGACTCGTACACACTCAACTGGGTAATAAAGTGAAAGTAGGGAAACATAATAAAAAATAAGCTTCCTATAGTGATTCGTAAAGCATTGACAAAATGTACACGTTATTTCCAAGGAGGGTTTTGTATTTAAAGTTATCATTTGCAAACGGGCATTACATTCACTTGAGATTTTGTATAATGAATGGTGTACCTTTAATGTCTAGCAATAAATGAAACTTCTTACAGAATTTGCTCATATGATTTCTTTTTATTAAGTAGAAGTTACAGTATGTATACATATAAGACAAACCTGGTTAACTGTCCTTGTGTCTCCAAGGAGCCTTTGAAATTAACAGCATTTACCAAAATACCTAGGGGCAGTGCCATGGTGATTGTCTGCAAAGTAGATATGTTCTAACAGTACAACTCAACTCTCTAATTTTATCTGACCATTTTATTCAGCTGAAATATTTCATACGTCAGGCATGTTTGATAATTTGTTGGTTTTTTAATGAAAAGGTTAAAATGAACAAATAAAGAAAACAGAGGTTCCTATGGAAGCAGTAATATTTTTCTTACTAGACTGTAAGAAATAACTCACAGTGCAATATTTTTGGGTTTGCCTATGCAATATACAATACTTTGTATACAGCAAATGCTATTTTGCTTTAATGTGATTAAATAGCTGTAAATTGTTTTGCCTAGCAAAGATTTGTCTATGGGAGTAATTCTGCTTTCATTGAAACAAACTGTCTTAATGGGGTATCTATAGGATTTGGATGTTAATATTTTAATGGCCTTTATAGAAGTGAACAAGTTGCGTGCCTTTGAAGAATCACTGGAGGGGAATAAACAGTTGGAAACGTCCCCTTTACAAAATCTTGGATGGGGAACTTTAGTTATGTTTTAGCACCTTTTCTGTCCTTTCCCTATTCTCCTTTTTTTGTTTAAACTGACTTTGGTCTTCCATGCTTCCCATAATGCAACAAGCTTTTTAATTTTGAATTTATTTTATTAATTAAATATAAAAGTACAGTGTAATTGAATAATATACTGAACAAAGTAATTCTTTTCAAATAATCTCTAAAATTTCCTTATCTGTACTATCTTTTGGTTTTATTTTATTCATAAAAGCCACTAAATCTTAATTAATTTGTCCTGTATCTTTGCCTTCCTCTCCCAGAGATCATAAGGCAACATGCCTGATCAGATTTCATCAAGATATTTTTTGTTTTCCTTTTTTAAAAAAACGTAAATACTTTCCTGAAGTTATGGGGGATTCCTCCTCCATGCAGAAACACCTGTTGTTGTTTTTTTACTGCTTTACTGATGGGCGCTTGATAGAGAGAATAGGCTGGGAGCCTTTGAGGAATCGTGATGGTAGTGTCAATTAAATGCACAGATCAAACCTACATATTTAGTGTTCTCAAGAAATGCCTTTACAGACCAAATGCTGTACACCATAGAGATAAAGTGACATTTGAGCTTAATCTTCCTTTACTTTTCCCTATTTTCTGAGACTTATTTGTCCCTAAACAGGAAATGTGTTTATATACAAACATGTATAGATTGCAGCCTTAGAGCTGCTGTAGCATAGTGATTAAGTGGCTGGGCTACGAATCAGCACGCTGCTAGTTCGACTCCCACTACTGCCATGAACTCTGCAGGTGGCTTTGGGTAAGCCATTCTTCTCAGCTCCAGCTCCCCAGCTGTATAGTGGGGATAATAATAACACTGTTCACCGCGCTGAGTGGGGCACTAATCTGTCCAGAAGGGCAATATATAAAGTTGGTGTTGTTTGAAATTAAAAGGACTGGTATTCAGCTATATTGATTTGAGGTTGGGTTAGAGGAAGGAAACAGTCTATATGACAGTAAAATTTCTCAATGTATGAGAAAAAAAAGTAGTTCTGATTTGGAAAAATGTATTGAAACACATATTGAAGATCAGTTTGCTATAGCCATATCATAGATATTTTGGCATTAAATTATAACTTCATTGAGTCAAGCTATATATCAAATATACTACTAAGTCTCCTACAATAAATACATCTCTGTTCATCTAACAATCTAGGATTTCACTCATGTGCTTGCTAAAAATCTTTCTGACCTGTTTTAGGGGCAGATCCCAATGGAACTGTAAGTCTGGCTAACCAGACATTATAAATTGATTTCAGGGTCTTTAATCACAGATTCTAATTATCAACAAATTTATGCTACTGAAATCATGCCTGGCTTTCATTTCATTTCCTTCTTTCTAGCTCAGCAGCTTATTTTCCTACCACTGTTCGTATGAAGTCACTCAGGCAATATGGGATGGCTACCTCCAGCTAGCTGACCCATTCATCATTTATTTCCTAATGCTTATCATCCTCGTTAATGCAAAGTGAGTATATAATTAATATATGGCACAATTTATTTTGGCCTTTTCATTTTGCTGCTTCATTCATTCAATATATCTGTGTTGTCTCTTTCCAGAGAAGTGATCTTAGGGCAAGAATTGAATAGCAAAGAGGAAGTCATACGTAAGTTGATGCTTGTAATGTCGATGTTATCATCATTCTGTGCAACATAGCCAGCATTAAACTCTTGGAAGTTCAGTTGATAATAAGTGGAAGAGTTCAACAGGTATTCAGTTATCTGCCATTGAAATGTACAGGACTGCAAAAACCTCAACTCTGTTTTTTTTCTTACAAATCTGTTGTTCTGTCTGGAGCTCCTTTGCAGTGCAGTTAGGCCATCTTTGTATGAAACTATTTCTTCTGTCTTTCCATTTCTCTATTCTGTGAGTTTAATATCCATCAAAAGTAGGCTCTGGGAAAACCCAGGCATCTGCCTTTGGCTCTTACTTGCTATATTTGAAAATCATGATATAGGGAATTCTCTATTTTAGGTAAACTTCTGACCTGTGATATGGAGTATATAAAATATCCAAAATAAATTTAATTTTAAGTTAAAGCCTGTTCACAGTGTTTTGTTTAAATGATAGAAGTCCTAATTTCCACCTGTTACTTGTTTTCAGAATTTTTAGAAAGATCTCCTGCCAGTTTGGCATTAGAAGATATAGAAGACCTTTTCTCTTTGGCACAATATTACTGTAGCAAAACTCCAGCTTCCTTCCGAAAGGTAATAGTCGAACACTTCAGAAACTTTCCATGGGGTGTTCCACGGTGCAGAATCACACAAGAGCTCCTGAGGCTCATCAGTCTTGCATGAAAAGTAATGAGTACGATACTGTTGGACTATATTGTCCCAACAAAAAACATTTGGAGTAAATACAGGTACCATTTCTTTGGACCATTTCTTCTCTGCTGCTTTTCACTGAGCATGATGTGGGAATCTCCCATCTGAAACCATTTCTTTGCACATTCATTATCTAAGATTTTGATGATTTTTTAATTGACAAAGATTTGGGGGCAGTTTCCCACTGAGAGAAACAAATAGGTAATATTTTATTGGGCCCCAATTTTATGAAAGATAATTCATCGCAAAAGGCTGAAGACAGGATCCAGACGCAGTAATGTGCAGGGTCACAGCCTAACAACTTTCCCTTTGATTTTCCCATAGAGAGCAGCATCCTAAAAAAATGCAAGCCCTGCATGTGGTACTGCTTGGTGCTGTGGGGTTAGGGATTTTGGCCAGAAAGCTAAATGCCTGATGAGCTGGATAGAAATGAAGAATAGGGGCATGTGTTGCATCTCCCTTGCCTCCTTGCTTATCACTCCAATCAGTCAATCACTTCTATTTACCATGGCAGCTACGAAGGTTGACTGAAAAGTGAGATAGGGTGAAAAAAGACCAGGGCAGTAAACTCTTCTCTCCAAACCTCATCCTTGTTTGCATGATGAAACAGAGTCTGAGCCCTGACCTTTACAAAAGGCATTATTTGCACAGTATACCTGTAGAGGTCATGGTCGTTAAACAGTCATGAGGTTGTCCCAGTATCTTGTAGAGACCCTGCACATCCTGTAGATCGTGTTCTCCATTTGAGACTTTGTTTTGGAGAGCTGGTGATCCAGCTCTGATCCGTGGTTAAGAGATTAATCCAGTCTCCTGTGCCCAAAACACGAATTGTTGAGTGTAGACCTTTTCTGATGCTGCTCCACTATTGGGAATCAGCCTCCTGGAAGGGGTGAGGCAGGCACCTATTCTTCTGGTGAGGCTGCAAGACATAACTATTTAAAACAGTTTATGGGGCAGCTTGAATAGGCTCTGGCTTAATTATTTTAACTGTATGTTTTGATTAATTTAATATATGATTTTTGTATTTATTGTTACCCACCTTGGATCCTGACTGTGTCAGGAGAAAGTTGGAGTATATAAGTATTCTAAATAAATATACCCATGAAGCCTGGTGTGACATATTTATAAGACTTGAAATATTGTTGATAGTTTTATATCTATTGGGGGAAATAAACCAATTCCAATTGTAGATTTCCCCACTTCACTACTAGTTTGAGAAACAACTCAAGGCATTTAAACTTGGTGATCATAGAAGTAAAATTTTATTTAGCAATAACCCTGATGCAGTCAATTAGGTAACAATGCATACCGGAAAGCATCAGCACCTGTATTTTATACCTTTCAGTTGACATAGAAAAAAATTGTATACGGTTCATAAGATATCATACAATTCTGTAAACAAACAGCCAATTCTTACAAACAATCAAATCAAGGTACATGATCTTCTGAACATGGTGGATCAACAGGTCATAGCCATCATTTAAAAGGAATATAGTTAAAAAAAAAATTCCTGAATGGCACCGTTAATTTCATAACATAACTGGGAGAAAATGCCCAAGGCTGGGGATGAATATCAGCAGATGTAAATAATTCTTAACCATCAGTGTATAGTGAAAGTAAGCTTGCTATGCTTTTCTCATGGCCTCCATGTTATAATGTCATTATAATAATTGCAGGAACAGAAATGCAAAACATAGGTTGTAAGAATGATTTTCTCACAGGCTTTAAGCAGGCCAGATCAGGGAGTTTTAATTCACTAACTGTATCCCTTGTTCCCTGACATTGTCAGTGATGGTTGGATAAATATTAGTTCTCTGCACCTGAGGACATAGGCACGGACCATGAAGAAGACTGGACCCAGCATTTTCCTCTTGATTCTTTCCCACAGAGCATTTGTCTTGCCTGCTCAGTCTGGTAAATGCATCATTCTGGTAAGGTCACCAGACGTACCTCTCCTGGAGGGGATCCTTAGGTTCTACAGATCTAGGTAGATTTAGGCCAGTTGTGGGGGAAATAGTGATTTCATATGACTTCAGCCAGGAGTGCCTAAAGTTGATTATCTAGATTAATTTCAGTCTGCATTTTGCAACAGAAACCACTTTAGTTACCCTGATAGGATGATCTGCACCAGGCAACAGACGGGGGAAGTATAGCCCTGTCAATTTCCCCAGACTTCTTGGTGATTTTGATACTATTGATCATAATATCCTTCCGGACCACCTTTTGGAGTGGAGTGTGGAGAGGGGGATTGTTTTGGCGATTTCCAGCCTTTCCTGGGGAGTAGGATCCAGAAGATGGTTCTGGGAAACTTTTTCCTCCCCATGGACATTTCCTGCAGCATATCCCAAAGATCAGTTATGTCTGCTGTGCTTATTTAACATATACATGAACTTGCTTGATGGGATCATCTGGAGCCATGGAGTGTGGTATCATCAATATGCAGATGATACTCAACTCTATTGTTCTTTTTTATGAGAACTAAGCAAAGCTATGATACCCTTAAACTCTTACCTGGAGTTTGTAATCAACCAGATAAGATGAATCAGTCAAGACAAGATGACAGTGATAATGGAGGGCTTGATAGACTGACTCAGCGGAGTGAGGGGTTGGGGTTTGGATTGACTAGAAGATGGAGGGAGGCCCATTTTAGATGGAATTGCATGGTTCCTGAAAATCAGGTTCATAGTTCCGGGTAGTTCTGAGAACAGTCTTATTTGGTTGTCCCAGTGATGACTGTTAACATGCTTTACGCCATACCTTCCGGATGTCATCTATGCCTTTGTTAGCTCAAAATTAAGCTGTTCTGTTCAGCTCCCCACAAAGGCTCCTCAGAAGTGTCAATTGATGCAGAATACTACTGTCTGGTTAATGATGGGTTTGACTCAGTATAAGCATATGACATTTGTACTGGTGGCCAGTGGAACTAAGACATTGTTTATGATGTGGATTTTTACCTATCAAACCTTCAAGGTCCAGTATATCTCAGGAAATGTCTCCTCCTAGATGAACTCTCTGAAGTTTAAGATCTGACAGTGAAGCCCGGCTTCAAGTTCCATATTCTGTCAAAACCAAACAGATTCCCTCAAGAATTGGGACTGAGTAGCTGTCCTGGAGTTTTTGGAACTCTGGTTCTTTTAACTATATTCCAACTCTGGTTGGAAGGTATCTCCCTACTTGGTGGGTTTCTGCTATTCTGCTGTATATGTTGATGATTGTTTTGGCTGAATTACATTTTTATGTCTTTTTAATATATGATTTTAAGAGATTTTACAGAATAGTTCTGTGCAGTTTTGTGCATGGCACCTGAAAATTGGTTTAGAAATCCTATAAATAAATCAATTCAGCAACCTGAACTCTTTCACAAAAATGTCTATATTATCATATTGATTTTACTGTTAGTTCGTTGGGTGTCTAAGGTAATGATAAAACTATACTTAAAAGATCCTGTAATGCCACAGTTATGTATAGCTTTCACAGAAGTGACTTCAGCCTGAGTTTCTACAGTTAAGTAAATTATGCCAAATTTGACTTTGGCACAATGTACTGGATCAACCCATACTTCTTTGGAGATGTAGCTTTTAATTTTTAATACTGAACTGTGCAGTATTTTTATGCTGCTACAGCTGCTTACCACAGTTTGAAACATATCCTCGAGCAGCTTGTGCCAACATACAAATTATTTTGAAAAGCCATTGATTTTAGGTTATGTAACTTTGTATTCATTCCAGAATTACCAGTTAGTTTCCAGTGTGCTACATCTGCTTCTACACATATAATAGTGATTTTGAAAAGCCATTGATTTTAGGTTATGTAATGTTGCATTCATTTCAGGGTAACATTTAGTGCTGCATTCACATCCTCATATATAATAGTGATTTGGAAAAGCTATTTGTAATGTTTTGCCATATAAATAGTTTGCATTTTGTTTCTGATGTTTAATATGAGGTGTTTGAATATTTGTTACTGTGGTAAAAAAAATGCAGGCTTCTGAAGCAATAAGGAAGGGGGCTAGATGGGTGAGTGAAGCTTGCTGTGATTGGATGGTAGCTGTACCCTACGGGGGCAGAGTAAGCTGCAGTCTTTAGTTAGAGAGTTGAGCGAAAGTTTAGTCAGTCAGGCCTAGCCTGTCAGAGTGTATAGTTCAGAGAGTCTGTCAGGTTCAGTGAGTCTGTGTGGAAAAGCCTGAGTGAATCTGTGTCCATGTGGGTGAAGGGACTGTTCTGTTAATGAGGAACGGAAGAAATAAGCATTTGTGACTGAGTTTATTATTTCTTGATTAAGTGGCAACTGTGTGGAAAACTAGTGTTTGTGACTAGGTCTTGTATGGAATTGCCAGTAAAGGCCTAGGATTTTGTCAAGAGTGACTGAACTTCGGTTTAGTGCTGTAAGACCCAGTTTCTGGCCTTGCTAGAAAAATGTGATGGCTTGGCTCATTCTAACACCTGTGCACCAGTCACTGTTCCCTGGAGATTCGACCTTGGGAGGCTGGCTTTCACAGCCACCATCTTCACTTCCCAGTTTCACACGGCTAGCAACACCAATTAAGCAAGTGAGCCCTGATTGGCTGTTAGTACCATTCTCCCTTCTCTAATCATTATTCTACCATCATGTGAAAGAGAAGCTGCTGGTTCCATGTCTCCCATCATCTCCATATGCCTCATGCTACATGGCATGGAAATGGGCTCCTTTACTGAACAAATGAGTGAGAAACTACCAGCTGAGAAGCTGACCAGAGAAGCATAGGTAGCAAGTTTTATGTGTTTTTAAGACAGGCAGATTTTAGTCTAGTAATAGAAAGGTTTATTTGTTTTCATTTCTGTTGTCTGAATTTGAGTGTTTTATATTCAGCAACACTCTGTATGTAATAAACGGAAGATACGTTATTTAATCCTGTGTCTGGATTCTTAAGTTGCACCACATGGGTATGACCTCAGAGAACCTGGAGATTGAAAAGCCTCACAAAATAAAATGGACAGGTGCCTTCCTTCTGTTTAAGGGGTCTGGAGTGGCTGCTGTCAGCATCCAGAAATAGGAGTTGAGAGTCTGTGAATAAACATTTAAGGATCTATACTTAATTTGAAACCATGAAGCTTAAGAACCTAGAGAAACCAATACACTTATCAGTACTCTGCAACCACTATGCATATGTACTTATAAATAAATTTCTGTTTCTTTTTAATAACTCAAAGCTCTGTTCATATAAAAGTAAATAACATGTGGTCAGTATTTTATTTATGTAATTCCATTGATATAATTGGCTTTGTGTGAAATTAAATTAATATATCCTTGGATGAAACAGATAACAAATTACCTTCCCGTCTACATATTTAGATACATCTAATGCTTGGATGAGTAGTATCTTAGTTTTGTCTTGTGATAGACCTATGAAGTCCTGAGCTTGTTTTTGAATAAGAGATTCCATGAGGGAGAGTCACTATGTTTTTTCCAACTTACTTTTTTTAAAGCGAATGTTGCAGTGAACACCATGTTGTTTAAGAAGCCTGGATGCTACATTAAGTTGTTTAGCAGTATAGTCCTAAGCAGAGTTGTACTGTTCTAAATCCATTAATGTCATTATACTTAGAAGGGTGTAATTGTGCTTAGGAAGTCAGGATTGCAGTTTAAAACTAATGAAGATTCTTTGCTACCGTTTCATACAATAACTGGAGAATTTTCTGGCAGAGCTGGAATAGTCCTCCAATGGGAGCAGTTGCCAGATCTCCTAAAAAGCAGCGAGGAACCAATAGTAACAATTGTAGTACCCGCTTCCCAGGTTTATGTAGGTATGGTAGGGCTTTGCTAGCTGTGCTGGCAGTTACCAGGAAAAAGGAGGGAAGCGTCATGCTAGTGTAACAGAAAATACTTTTGTGAATTGGAGCTATTATATTTATTTGTACGTGTAGATATAGAATTGAGGTTTTCCAAAATACAACATGCAGAACATTTTGGAGGCTATTTATGTTCCATCTATTAAATATGAGCATTGGAGGTCATTATGACAAAGTAGGTAAGAGATCCTATATATGACAGTAGTTAGACCTGTTGAAGTAACATGCAGTTCAAATTATAATGGTGAAACTACTCTTATGAGCTGACTTTTTAAAAACATTAAATTTCCTGTGGTTTGCACAAGTGTATAGTGGCCTTAAGTGAGGCTCTCATATGAGGGCACAGTCTCAGTCTTAGTTTGGCACCTCAATGATCATAACTACTGTTTTTTCTTACTGAAACAGGACAACCACAGTCTTTTTGGCAGCAGCTTGTTGGGTCTCAAAGATGATGATTCAGACTTGAGTCAAGCTCTGTGTCTAGCCGTTTCTGTGTCAGAGATTCTTCAAGCAAATCAGCAGCAAGGGGTCAGTAGGTTTGGAAAACCTAGTTTTTCTAATTAGAAAAATTAATTACCCCCCCAAATGGGGAGATAATTATCCCCAAATGGGGATAATTGAACAAAAGTGTTTAAGCAGTTGTAAGAGTTTCTAAGGATCTAAGCAACAAAGGGGCTGTACTGCTGAAGTTCATAGTAATAGTTCTAAAATTTACAGTTCACAAGTTTACAATTCTTATTTCAGGATGGAGTAAGGTTCTTTGTGGTGGACTGTCGCCCTGCAGAGCAATATAATGCTGGACATTTATCAACTGCCTTTCATTTAGACTCAGACTTGGTAAGCATATGGTTTGGCTGGCTGCTTTTTCATTTCTTTAGATTTTAAAAAAGGAAAGATGGAGTAAAAGGATTATCTGAATTTAGATGTGAGCTTCCTATGACTTTTAATGGATAAAGTTTAATATACGAAGAGGTTGTAAAACCTTCTTTAAATCTGGTTATTATGTTCATTGGGCAGAAGATGTTTTGTGTTTGGTTTAATATTTTAAGCATCTCAGTTTGACTTCAAGTGAGTCAACAGTGCATAGCTCTTAGTTCTCTGCTCTTTGACTTATTCTGTAGATGCTCCAGAACCCATCAGAATTTGCCCAATCTGTGAAATCTCTGTTAGAAGCACAAAAGCAGTCTATTGAGTCTGGCTCAATAGCTGGTGGAGAGCATCTTTGTTTCATGGGAAGTGGCCGGGAAGAAGAGGATATGTATATGAACATGGTGCTAGCACACTTCTTACAGGTACTTCTAAAACATTAGAATGTTACATGTAAACATATTTCCTAACTTTTGAAACAATCTTAAAGCTTGGCTACCTAGAATCCTATTCAGTGGTACTTACTCCCAGAAAAATGTTCTTTAGAATGTACTGTTTGCCACCAATAAGTACTCACTAAGGTTCTTATTCTAAGCATACTTGCAAATTTGGGATGGAAAAAAACCTTCCCAATTTTTTTCATAGATATTTCTCAGTATACTGGACTGTTGCGCATCTATTTCCATCCTGACGGTTGGATTTATTTTTTTTCCTCTGGGCCTTTCCATTTTAATACTGTTATTTATTTTGATCTTTAAATTAAATAACCTGATTTACAAGATGATTTGTTTTGAACACTATCAGTGGTTGGAACAGTGACTAACTTTCTATAGCCTCCGTTGTTTTCCAAACAAGGGTTTTTATTTGTAATGTCAAACACTAAGATTTTATGCAAACTGATGATGATGTTTTAAGAGTATTTAGAGCATTTCACTTCCATAGTTGGGTCTCATCCTAAAGTGTAATTTATATTGTAAGAGTAAAGGTGTTTGTTAACAGCTTTAGGGGCTGTTTTCACATGTCTTTAAAATACTGCAAGATTCGCCAAATGCTGGTGGCTTCGTAGCACGATTTGTGACGTCACCCTGATGCAAGCAGTTACAAGGGTGCCACGAAAATGGCATCATGACAGGACAACATCAGAAATTGCACGATGAAGCTGCCAGCATTCAGTGAGTCTTGTGCTATTTTAAAGACGTGGGAAAACAGCCAGGATTTGCAGGAAAATATATGAAAATAAACCATGCCTCTTTGAAGAAGACTCACTCTCATGTATGACAGCATGTTCTGAATACCATCATGGGATTTTATTTAAGTCTTTAAGTATAACCATTTCTTATGATAGACCAGGTACAAAAAGTGAAATTGTGCTAGGGCCATGTCTTGTTTGGAACAGGTTTGCCTTCTAAAACCCATATATGTTAACAATGATTTCTTCTTTCTACAGAAAAATAAAGAATATGTAAGCATTGCTAAAGGAGGATTTATGGGTGAGATATTCACGTTCAAAGTATTGTTTAATGCATTTTGTACTAGGTAGTTCAGTATTTCTTAGAAATCTGTTCATTGAATATCTAGTATGCCATTACACAGAGATTGCATAACTCTTATGTTTGCTGTTGGTATCTTCGTCATAGTAGAAATATGTCATTGCTAAATGATGGAGACTTTAAAGGTGATTTGTATTTTACCCTCCATTCTATTTTTATATTGTGACTTTTCTATATATACTGAACCAATTTCCCAATTAGTATCTCTGACCCCTTATAAAAAGTTTCCCCCTCTTCTGTGTATCTTTCTTTCTCCTGCCCAAACAGCAGCTTTGTATGGCTTCTACATCCTCTCTGCTAGTTCAAGGATGCACCCTGCTTCCTGAGCCAATTAATCTCTAGCAGAAGTCAGGAATGTACCACCTTTCTTCTTCTTTAGCAATGCAGGTGGAGTCACGACCCAAAGCTTTTCATATTTATTATATGTTCAAAGACCAGCATACAGGGAATACTACAAAATTTCAAAGTTAAAATTATTAGTAAAAATAGCACAAAATTAAAATAGTTAATTAAAGCAGTAATATAGAAGGGTGGTATTTACATAAACCACAATAATGAAAGCATCTGACGGATTTTATAGGCTGTTGCACAGCATTTTGCAACTCAGGCTGTAGTTGTCGAATTTCCGTCTTCTAGAAGTAGCCTAATGTATTCCAAGCTCATTCTTCCAGGTATTCTATTTATCAAAAGGGTGATGAGCTTGATGCGAGCATCTTGATAGAATGGACAGCATAGAAGAACATGATCTACAGTCTCAATTTCTCCTTCATTGCAGGGGCAAAGCCTTTTCTCATAGGAAATTCTGTTCAACCGCCCATCTAAAACAGCAGAGGGGAGTGCAGCACACCTTGCAAATGTAAAGGCCCTCCTGTGACTATGCACCTCCAAGACGGACTGATAGGCAGCCAGCTTGACTATATATCTGGTGTTCATAGGGGACAAAAAAGTAGGGACCCTCCCTAAATCAAGCTGGCATTCAGTGTCCAATATCCTTTGTTATATGGTTTGTTTTGCCTGGGCAAAACCCATGGTTAAAATCATGGCGGGGTGAAAAGCCAAGGCTCACCAGTTTACAAAGGACTGTCCTAAGCCATTTGAGTTGATATTCATCCAGGAGGAGCAATGGGGTCAAGCCTTGCTGAAAATAGCTGATCTTTAAAGAGGCAAGACATACCTTAGCTTCCACTCTGACAGTGTCAGCCTCCAGGCGTAGTAACACATTTGGTACGCAATTGGGGAATTGCAGTGCTGCTCTGAGAAACTTTGATTGAACATGCTCAAGAGGGGCAAAAAAATGATTTTGCCCCTATCATGGTTCCATATAAGAGTTGGGCCAAGGTTTTGGCTTTAAAGAGTTTTAGGGCAGTAGGGATGTAATGTCCACCCTTTGTTCGAAGAAATCTAAGTATATTGTGAGCCAACTTTTGCCCAGTATCTGCTGTATGGACAATATGAGTTTAAAGAGAGAAGATACCCTGTGTCATCCTCCTCTTGCCTCATGAGCAAGAGCATGGTGCATCCTCCTTGGCCTGCTCCCATACAGCTTTATATATATCTTCATAGGCCATGCATGCTCTCTTGCAATTCCACCTCCTTGCAGGAGGCCAGGAATGAGTACCTTGAAGCTCCAGTCCTGAGCTGACCCTTCCCCTACTCCCAGGCCTCCAGGCACCAGGCCAAGGAGTCCTCCAGGAGGCTCAACCCCTGTGCTGCGAATATACTGCGAGGCAGGCCAGGCCTCACCCTTGCCAACTGATCAGATTTCAGCTCCCTCTTGTCGTGGATGCTGACCTTAATGGTATAGAATCTTGAATAACATAGACTTGAGAATTTGCTTTTTAGTTTACATATCTGCACATGTATTGCTTCTTACTGTTTCAACATTGCTCTCACTGTCTCAGCCTTGAGAAAGCCTTGAGATCCCAAGTCATTACTGACCCATGGGGGGATGTTGCATCACGACGTTTTCTTGGCAGGCTTTTTATGGGGTGGTTTGCCATTGTCTTCCCCAGTCATCTACACTTTACCCCCAGGAAACTGGGTACTCATTTTACTGACCTCGGAAGGATGGAAGGCTGAGTCAACCTTGAGTCAGTTACTTGAACCTGGCTTCCACCAAGATTGAACTCAGGTCATGAGCAGAGCTTGGGCCGCAGTACTGCGGCTTACCACTCTGCGCCACGGGGCTCTTCAGCTTTATATATTTATATATTACAAAGGAAAAAAACAGGTTGATCTTATAAAGAGTGTATTAGTCAACTTATTGTTCCAAATTGTTGATTGATATATGTGTGCGTGCACATGTGCACCATTATTTCTATGAGAGCAAGTCCTGCTTTAGTGGATATTCTATTATAAGAGTAACGCAGAAGACCCATTACTGTTATGACACTAAATATTTTAATGTCCTTTCTTGTAGCACTACAACAGCACTTAGCTGACATTAATGTGGAAGGACCCGACAATGGATATGGCCACTGGATCGCTAGCACTTCAGGCTCAAAAAGTAGTATTAATTCCCTTGTTGAGGTTAGTGTATACTTCCATAAAACTGTATGACTGTTGAAAGGGTTATTTCAGATACTACAACTTCTTGAGAATAAAGTCATGCAGTTTCTTCACATGAGTCACCTCTTGTCATGGGCCCTTTTAGCAACTGGCTTCTGTGATTTTTGCATAAAGCTGTATATTCTTGAAGTTCCTCTTTTCTTTTACCCATTTCTACTTTTTAATAAAGTATTACTGCATAGTGCTATTACACCAGTCCCTATTACGTAAAACTGGCTTTCTTCAGAAAAACAATTTCTTTAGGCCTAGTTTGTATCTCAGGGGTTAACATGACGATAAAATGCCAGGTTGAATTTTTAATTATTATTTTAAGCTTAATAATCAAAGAATTTATTTTTCCAGGTTGATTCTTCTAATGGTTCAAGTGAAGGGAAAGGTGTCAAGTCCTTGGTAAACAAGATGACTGTAGCTTTGAAGACTAAATCTGTGAATGTGAGAGAGAAAGTTATTAGTTTTATCGAAAACACATCTACTCCAGTAGATAGGTGAGTTATTCTAGTCTAATTGATTTCAGTGATTAATTACTATAATCCTATATGCAGAGGAGTTAGCCGTGTTAGTCTGTAGTCGCAAAATCAAAAAGAGTCCAGTAGCACCTTTAAGACTAACCAACTTTATTGTCGCAGAAGCTTTCGAGAATCACAGTTCTCTTCATCAGATGCATCTGACGAAGAGAACTGATTCTTGAAAGCTTATGCGACAATAAAGTTGGTTAGTCTTAAAGGTGCTACTGGACTCTTTTTGATTATAATCCTATAGTAATTTGATTTCAGTGAGATTTAATTTTGAGCAAATGTGCATAGGATTGGGCTACTATGTGTCTTTATTTGAGATGAGTTTTACGAGCATGAATACAAAGATTTAAGTGTTTAGAAAAAATCCAATATTATTCATGGGGATTTTTTTCTTCAAAATGTCTATTACAGGCACTAGCATGATCTGAGAGTCATCTGAGTTGTTTCTATTTGTCCGTTCTGCTGCACTTAAAGTGTTCAGGGGGTTGTGTCAATGCAGATAAAGCAACGTTTATTCCTTCTTCCCCTCTTCTGGCTATTGTGAAAGCATGTGTTAGTTTTATTGGTTAAGACCATGTAACAATTTGTAAAATGATTAGAACTTATAAATTTTACCCAGTTGATGACCAGACTCCATTACTTAATTCAGGTTAAGGCTCTCTGTCATTCTTCCTGCCCCCAAATAGTTTTCTGAGCAACTAAAACTGGAACATTTCTGCTGCTATGAAAAATACAGCAGCTTCTGCTTCTCTGTTGGATCCAGACTGAAGTTTCTGTGGCAGCGAGGACTTTCTTCCAAGGAGTGTGATTCTCCCCTCCTATGGCAATCTGAAACATCTCTTGAAATCTTCCTCCTGGGGGTTCTTTCTCCCCCAGGAGCAGAATTTCAGAGGACATTTTGGGCTGCTGGTGAAGTGGGGGTGGGGGGGGGTGGGGGGACAATCCTGTTCTGTGGACCAAAGTGCTTGTGCCCACAGAAACCTCACTCTAACCTGTAAAATAGCTCTGTATGAAATGACTTTTCTTTTAAAATGGCTCTTAAAAATAATTTTTAAAAATTGTCTTGTGATCCCTGCCTAGGAATCGGAAAAGTCATTTTGGGACACTAGTTTGTAAATGAGGGGGAAATAAATCATATACTCTTATATATTTTAATTATTTTGTTCTATCCTCTGCCCCAATTTGCTATAGAATTTCTTTCAATCTATCCTGGCCCGAGAGAACAAGTATGCCGCGGTAAGCCATTGTATAGCACCATCTGGCTAAAGCCACCTTTTTGTCCTTTTTTTAGCATGACTTCACAGTGTTTGTAAGCATTAGTTACACTGACAATCTCTCAGATTTTTTTTTTAAGGTTTGCATAACATCAATCTACTAATCATTTCAAGTATCGTCTTGGAAACTTGAGGGAAAGAAGCTGTACACACAGTACTTCCTAACCATTTGTATTTTTGCCTTTTCCCATTTTCTCCCCACCTCATTGCCTGATTTGGAATATCTTTCCACATTCCCACCTCATGAGCATGTTGATTTCTTCTTTTTTACACTTCTAATCCTTATGGGTACGAGTAGGAGATGTACAGATGTCTTCACTTAAGGATGCATGGTTACTAGGGAGTAAGTCCCATTGAGTTCTTTAGGTTTATACTAAGAAGTATACCTGCTTAGGATTACCCTACAAGCACTTTATAGGTTTAGAACTTCAATAAAGCACAAGAAAGGTGAAATTTTATAACCTGTTCTCCATATTTTCTGAGTTAAGGTAGTTGAAAGCTTCTTGGAGCACTTTCTGTTGTGAAAGTAAATTCACCACTCTTCTGGGAACTGATTTCAAGAGTTTGTACACACTTAATCAAAGTAAACCTCAGCAAGACAAGAAGATTTATCTTTTAAGTAGAGCAAAAAGGTGAACAAATCAATCTCCTTGAACTGGGGGTTCAAGGAGAGCCTTGGGGGTTCAAAGGGTTTGTGAAAAAATGTCTTTTTATTTAATTGATTTTCAGCACTGATCATTAGCTGGAAGAGTAGATTAAAATTATCTGCTGATCCATTGAATGGAAGAAATGGGGATGAGTTTTTACATAGTGAAGGGGTCCTCATACTTCCCAAGCAAATTATTTATAGGGTTACCTTGCCCTTTGAAAATTAGGGGGGGGGGCGGTTATATCCTGCACAGAATTTCTGCTTGCACTAGAACTTTTGCACAAGCAGAATTCTAAGGACATAACTATGGTAGCTGCTGGTGGTAAGTCAGACTTATTGTATTTCTACTTGTGTTTGTGCAGGTGCAAGGTCTTGTGCATTACCAATTTCTAGGCATTATAATATATTGGGAAGAAAGCATTAGGTGAACTGTGCTAAATATTTGTTTTCTCTTATGTTTTGTGGGTTCCAAGTCTGAGCCTGTTCATAATTCACAGGAGCTGCTCCTCTATAATCCTATGCTCCTCCTGGAAAGTAAAAATATTCCCTCATTAGGTTACAGTTCCCAAGATGATGTATTTTGGAAAGGAGCTAGCAGCTTGGTGAGGTGGTGTCCTGAAACAAAACATGAAGCAGAGAATGATTAAAAAGCTTATTTACATTATGGAGGTGATTAACTCCAAATTTCAGCACAAGTATTTCTCTTTTCTTTGGGGCGGTGGGGCTTGTTGGGCAACCTTCATAGCTTTGTAACTTTTCATCTACTGTTTGCACATTCAGAGATTTGGAAGGGATAGTCCTGTTCTAAAATTTGTGTATATGTAAATAAATTGTCCTGTCTATTTATAAACATTTTCTTTTGTTTCATCCTAGTCAGTTTGTACATTTTTAAATGTGAAGTTTATACTCTGCAAAGATGTTTCATAAACATTTCTAAAAGTCATGACACAGGATTGTATCCAATGACTCTTCCACTGCCAGTTGAGCCTTCCAACAGTGTAAGAAGAAGCCCCTTCCTCCTGCAGCCAACTCTTCCACCAGCAAAATGGACTCATTGGATGTTGCCTTACAACATCATTCGCCCCCTTCCATTTTATCCTCAGAACAACCCTGTGAGGTAGTTTAGGCTGAGTGTGTTTGACTGGTTCAAGGTCATCCCCACATCTCCCAGATCCTAATCTAACCACTGTGCCATGCCGGCTCCCCAGATTAGGTATTTTCTACAATAGGCCTGTGAGAGTAAGCAAACGCATACTATAACTAAACACTGCTCTTTATAAATGCTTAGTACAAAATCTGGTGAACATTCTGTAGATGGTTTGTAGTAAGGCATGCAGTAGTCAGCCTCTCTCACCCCAGCCATTTCACTTGAACATTGTCAGTGTCACTGATGCTTATTGTCTTTAAGTCACTAACAAGCACTCCTTACCTGCCTTGTTTGGATAGCACATACATTTAGTTTCTGCTTCAACAATAAACCTTCCCAAGAACTTTAATGTCTTATTATTCTGATTAAGTCATAGCAAATAAAAGCTTTAAGATCTCCCTTCACAAATAGAAACATCATTTTTTCCTTTATAGGTTGTTAAAATTATTGTCATAGCCAGCTAAACAGCAGTATGTATACATAATCAGATTTAGTTTTAAAAACAACTTTTAAAAAAGCCTTAATAGAAACATACTAGACACTGAAATTTAGAGTGTGCGTTAGAGTGCTTGAACTTTAGTATGTGTTCTTTGGCATGATTTATGAGGCCTAGTTCAATGCTCTGTTGCTTATTCAAAATTATATTTCTAGTAACTTGGTTAAAGAAGACTGGGCAAGACACCAGTGTGCTGAAAAATAATGAAAAGAGGGAATGCCATCTTTCATTTTGTAGCTATAAAGACTGTGATATAGGACCATACAGTCTCTCTTCAGAGATGATACTCGCATCAGACTAATAACAGGCTCTTTAACTTGTTAGCCTTCCAGAACTGGGCTGTCTGTAAAAACAGAACTCGTACCAACAATGTGCCTTCATATTTTGGGAGAGCCTTTAAGATGCTTTTGACTTCCAAGTTAACATGACTTTTACTTGTTAGGGAAGACTTTATTCTCTCTTACCAAGTTATTTATTTATATATCATTTATACCCTGCCTTTATCCTCAGGAGGGATCCAAAGTGACTTACATCATTATCCTCTCTTCCATTTTATTCTCACAACACCCTGTGAAGTGGGTTAGGCTGAGTGTATGTGACTAGCCCGAGGTCACCCAGCAAGATTCCATGGCCGAGTGGAGATTCAGACCTGGGTCTCCTCGATCCCGCTCCAGCACTCTAACCACTGCACTGCACTGCACTGGCTGTCATCAAATGTCTTAAGAGAACTGTTGCACTTGCTCAGTGTAGAATTCAAAAATGACTCATGGCTTGTCTATAACTTTGTCTGCTTTCACTAATTCAGTGTAGCTTTTTTAAGGCCACTGTTTGCTTTCTGCATCAGAAATTCTTTGGCAGTGCCCACAGGTTCACCAGTTGCTGTTGCATGCTGCTGTAGAAGAAATTTATGATAGTATAATACTTAATATGGCAAGTATTTTCTCACTCTCTCCTTCTGTGTGTGTGTGTGTCTCTCTCTGTTTGTTCCCTTGACTTGTCACAGGCATGTCAGCAGCAGTGACAGACTGGGAAAACCCTACCGAGGCGTGAAACCTGTTTTCAGTATTGGTGATGAAGAAGAATATGATACTGGTACAGTGAAGGACACTTATGTCCTAAATCTAGTTTGTTTAAGCATGTTCCATGTTTCAGAGTGTGTTTGGTTAAATCTCCAAATCCCTTACTAAAGACATGTTCTAACTACTGCTGGAATGTACATTAGAATCTAGCAGTGAGGGTGGAGGCTCTTGGATTACACCCTTGTCATGTTACTGCAGTGTTTTCAGACTTTCTGCTGGCAGAGAACTATTTCTCTATCCACTTGTTTGCTGGGAAGCTTCTGCACATGTACCGTATAAACCAGCTGTAATCCCCACTCGAAGTATGAGCCCAGTCTTCCTTGAGCACATCCAATACCCCCATTGGAAAGGAAGATCTGTAGTGGTGGGCTGCTGGATACTATTACTGATATTTTCCTTGAAGTACCTATGATGAAGCTTCTATGGACCCCCTCCCCAAGCAAAATCTAAAAATATCTGCTTTGCTGAATTATAACCCAGCAGATACTTTGACACACAGGATTTATAGTTCTGGCTTCTATGAATGAAAAGAGGGCGGGGATTTATCCTCACTGCCAAATCCTGTATTGAATTTGTGAGGCAGATAAGAATAGTCTGTTTACAAACCGACCTTGTGAATGACTGAGGAATGGCAGCTGACTAGTCTCCCAGTACTATATTTAGAGTTCTTTTTGGATGGAGCTGTATTGTATTGATTAGAGTGAAATAGCTGATTATTTAGGGCAGGAAGATAGGATGGAAAAATTGAAGGAGGAAATGCCTTTTTCAGGGAGCTCAGCAATCTCCATCTGCTGCCACTGAATCAGTTCTGTATGATAACAGGTACTCTTCCCTTTGCACTAAAGGCCCTGTTGTGCAAATAGTGCTGAGGCCTAAGTGAAGGAATGCTGCCCACTATAAGCTTTTTGATTCAGGTTTGTGTTGTGTTTATGCTCACAATGAGCATCACTAAATTTCTGACACGAGCAGTAACAGTTTTTATTGTGTACTCTTTTATGCAGTATACGTAGGACAGACAAGTGATAAGTATGGGCAGAAAAGGTCTGCCTACAAAGCCATTAACATACATGCTGTATTTCTGTTAAAACTAATATTCCTTCAGACCAAGGGTGGGCAACTCTTGTTGGCCCCCTATATATCTACCTCTGATAATGCTGGTGGGCTGGCAAGCAAAAGAAAGGAGGATTGCACTTGAGAAAGGGAGCAAGTTGAGCCCTGGTACTGCTGCTGAATGCTTTAGAAACTTGCCTTGGGTGGAGAGCCGACTGGTTTAGGAACTTGCCTTGGGTGGAGAGCCAGTCCTGCTTGCTGAGCAAAATGTTAGTGTGTTGTTGCTTAGCACACTTACAGGAAGTTGCTACCCACTACTTCAGACAAAAACTGTTTTGAGAAGAAAAAAAAATCCATGGAGATATAAGAGTGCACATACATGATATACAGTTTTAGAACGCTGCATGCTACTGCGATATGGGCTGCCATCTAGGGTCTACGTTTACTGAATTTTATGCTTTTCTTTCATGTGATTATACGATATATGAAGTTATCTGCTCTGAGCCTGTTTGCAGGGAGAGTGGACTATAAATTTAATAAATTACATTTAAAAAATAATATACTTCTCATTTTAAATTCCAAGTAAGAATAGATTGGATTCAGTTACTCTCTTCTTCTGCTGGATCCGTTATTTATTTGTTTATTTCATTTATGCCCTGCCTTTCTTCCCAGTGGCTTACCTTCTTTTCCTCACCTCAATTTTATCCTCACAACAACCCTGTGAGATAGGTTGTGTTGAGAGGATGTGACCTGTCCAACACCACCCAGCAAGCTTCTGTGGCAGAGTAGAAATTCAAACCTGGGTCTCCCAGATCCTAGTCCAACTCTTGACCACTATATCACACTGGACTACGCACTACACCATTAAGGCCCTTCAGCTAAGTGTTCATCCGTTAGAAGGAAATCATTGCATCTAATTTACTGAAAGGAAGTCATTGGGTTGGATGCTGAAACTCTGGTCGGCTAACAGCAACACATTCCTTCAGTGCAAGGAGGTCTTCCACTGGCTCAAAGAGGAAGGTTCCTTGTGTTGGAAGAACATGCAGATCCAGTCCAATATAAAAATCATTCGCCAAATGTGGTAACATTGTAAAAGTTCTAATCACTGTTTTGTCCTTGTGACATCGATCCTCCTTTCTTTCCCTGCAGATGAGATTGATAGTTCGTCCATGTCAGATGATGATCGGAAAGAGATTGTCAACATTCAGACTTGGATAAATAAGCCAGACATAAAGCATCATTTCCCTTGCAATGAGGTGAAAGAAAGCGGGTACATGTTTCCTAGGTACTGATGCATTAATATAATTACAAGAACTTATAAAGTGGATGATTTTGTATAGGCAGTGGTTGCTTTTGAAGATTGTATGTCTTTTCTCACCCCTTTTTTTCCACAATAAGGGGACTTTTTCTGTTATTTCCATGGTGGAGTTCTGCCTGTTTATAAATGGGTTCAGCACACTGGCTACAATTGAGGAAGTAAGTCTTGGTGGAACTTACTTCGGAATAAATATGTTTATTGTTACAGAATAAATATGTCTAATTGTTGCACTGGGGCAACAATTGGGTTACCTGTTTGATGATATTATTTAGATAGTTATACTCTGCTGTTCTTCCTAATGGGGACTCAAAGCAGCTTATATCATTCTCCTCACCTTCACTCTGTCCTCACAACAACTATGTGAGATAGGTTAGGCTGTGAGGGTATGACTGAACCAAGGTCACCCAGCAAACTTCCATGGCAGAGTGAGGATTCTAACCTGGGTCTCCCAGGTCCTAGTCCAACACCCTAAACCGCTGAAAAATGCTGGCTCTCGAAACAGAACTTAAGCTTTCTAGGAGTTTAGTGGCTGGGTCTTAGTCCATATTTAACATGTTTGCATGATTAGGTGCAAGCAAATTGGCACTACTAGGTGACTGCAGAAAGTAATTTCATAGCAAAAATAATGGTTTGGGTACACCTTCCCCAGAAATCCTTTGTATTTGGATCTCTGTTAAAATCAAAGTAGGTAATCTGGGATGAGAAGTCAAAGGGTCTATAGTCTGTCATAGGCATAGCATTTAGTTTCTGAAATAAATATGTAAAAGTGATTAGAAGAGTAAAGCATATGTTTTAGGTACTTAATGTGTCTTATTTTGTATTTTTCCCCATTTGTGTTTGTTCTGACAAAGAGTAGCTGCTCTTTTTCTGATTATCATCTGTTTTTCTTTTCTCAAGTCATCTTCTAGTAACTGCTACACACATGTACTGTTTGCGGGAAATCCCATCTCGAAAGGGATTGGCTTACATACAGTCTCGACAGGCATTAAACTCTGTTGTTAAGATCACATCCAAGAAGAAACATCCTGAATTAATTACCTTTAAATATGGAAACAGCACAACCACAGGCATAGAGATCTTAGCAATTGAGAGGTAAGACTCTGCCCTTTTTAGTTATTAAATTAGGATTCTACTGTCCCCAGTCACTGAGACTCAAGGCAGATTACATAGAGTGAGATTAGTACAGTCAATATCAAGGACATTTCAATAAACAATGCCATAGGGTATATAAATGCAAATTTGCAATGACATAACATCAGCAAAAATCCAATACAGAGTTGAAGAAATGTTGGAACAGAGCATAAGCAGTTCTAACACTGACATTAAACAACATACAACTACTCAGTAGGATCATACTTAAAACAACAGATAAGACATACGGCAACAGGTAGTACATAGTAGCACGTAGTAGTGAAATCTATGGTCCCTATCTCTTTAGTGAAGCCTCTCTTTGAGACCACCTCCTTACAGTACAGCCCCAACTGTGGAAAAATCAGTATGGTTTCTGCAAAGCAAAGTCATGCCCTATCAGTATTAACAAGCATGTGGATAAGGGTGAGCTGGTAGACATTGTATGTTGAACGTCTAGAAAGCTTTTTGATATAGTTCCTTACCAAAGGTTAAAGAACTTTACCCAAGCTCTACCACATTAATTCTTTAAGAACCAAAGGTTCTTGAATAAACTTGGCAAAGGGTAGGAATAAATGGACAATTCTCAGAGGGAAGGGATGTAAGCAGTACCCAGGAATCTGTATTGGTGCTGGTCCTGTTTAATTTGATAGAATTGTGGGGGAGGACCAGTGAAGGGGCCAGGTTGTCTTCAGTGGACCTAGAAGGGTATAACTCTGCTCAGGGTTGCACTGCAAGTTAGTCAGCCAAAGTGTTGAGATCCCTGACTCATGAATGCTACGTAGGCAATAACATGGCAAGTGAGTTTCAGTGACGTATCTTGGGGCAAAAAGAAATCCAAGGTTTATACACACACTGCTGGAATCTGAACTGGCAATAAATAATGTCTTTGCTTTTCCACTGCTTAAGGTACCTGATTCCGAATGCCGGTGATGCTACCAAAGCCATAAAGCAACAGATTATGAAAGTTCTGGATGCACTGGAAAGCTAATAAGAAAATACATTTCAATGGTGTTTTCAAAGGAAAATGATAACCAAGAAAACTGTACATTGACCTAAAATGACTGTTTTCTCAGCAGAGTACTAATGGAAGATGTTTCAGTTTACTGATGGGTGTGCCGAGTAGCAGGCTTAAGATAGGGGTAAATTCAACCATTTTTCAATGTTTAAAAACAATTTTCTTTAACGCTGCTGGATTTTGCAGTAGTAGCTTATTATAAAGGTCAGTTATTTTTAAAGTAGCTTTAGAAAGTTGACCTGCTTCTGAATAAAAGGATTTTGAAGAATTGTACCAAGGCCATGAAGAATTGTACCAAGGCCATAAAGCACTTTAGGGTATCAAAAAGTATTTGTAATTCCTGAGATCTTAGTTGACTTTGTAAATTGCAGAGTAGCAAGTGTTTTTAAAATCCATATGAACTGAAGGCATGGTTTGATCTGATAGGTCAATAGTTGGGTCAGGAATTTGAGCTCCATAAAAATAATACTTTTTTCCTGAAAAAAATATTGGGAGCCAATAGAAAGAAACTTGTATTACATCAAACTAGAAATAATACACTGTGTTTTGTAAGTGGTTTTTAAAATGCCTTTTGTGCACTATCAGGTTAAAAAAAAAGAATGATTCAGTTACTAAATTTTAAATACAAGTCTAAATTGTGTCTAGTAATTAAGATCTTACACTCACATGGCAGTGGTTGAGTTGTTAACAACAATGAAAGCTAAAGTTTTCCTGGGTTAAATATGACAATGGAAATACAGACAGAGGAATGGAGTTTTTCATGTGATAGTACCTAGGAGATAAATATGATGGGCTCTTTTTCCCAGAAATTATGTGACAGGCTGAAACATTACTGAACACGAGTAAATCAAAGTGACCAGAGAGCTGCATATTTGTGACCATTTAGTTTGCGGCAATTTTTTTCCCTTCAAGACGTGAAGTTTGAGTACCTGTGTATGGTTTTTTATAAAATATCTTCACCGTTAAAGAACTGAAATATTTTGTTACAGATCCATAGCGTTCACTCACATAGCATTCAGACGACTTGCTGAATTGTGATTATGTAACAATGGGCATGCACTTGGCTTATTGCCAAGCTCATACATGCAATTTAATCTTCCTTCTGGTGTGGAAAATCAGCATTATAAACTAAGTCTGGTTATCTGTGATGTATGAATGCAGAGGAGTAATTAGGTCCCTCCCATTAAAGGGTTTCTAAACTTAGTCTCCCACCTTCCCCGCAAACGAAGATCCTAAACCAGGATTTAATCTAGCCAATTAAGTTACATGCCTGCGTTCATATATTGTGGAATTGGTTTAACTGCGATTTGCTACCTAAGGAGCACAGATTGTGAGCCAAGCAACTGGCCAAGTTTGTGCACATTTTCAGTTCACTGCAGTAAAGGTAGGATACCTGAATGCAACAGTATTGACCAAAATGTGTATCTCCTGTTTAAGAAAATTTAGAATTCTGAAGCAATTTTTAGACATCTTGTTATGAAAGACTGAAGACCCTTTGGGGAAAAAATGGTTGAGGATATCTGATGTGTTGTAGGATTTGCAGGTTGTAAAGTAATAGTTCTGCACCATAAATGAAGCTGACCTTTATAACAATCAGCTCTTAAGTTATATTCTTAATAGTAATCAAGGCACCTTAAATCTGAAACTAACTCCCATATTTTTAAAAATATCTAAATTAGAATGAGAAGTATTTGAACATTAATTGCATGAACTGAATCTCTGCCAATGCTCTTGTATTTATAGTTCTCCCCACCTCCAGCTGTTGTATTATTTTTTGTTCTCCTTTTTAAGAAAAATAAAATCTCCTGAAGAGCCTCCAACTTGTGTGTACTTCAGCAATGAGATTTTTTTCATAATGTAAAGATGTTTGTGTTACCGTTTATAAACTGCATTGTAAATAAATCGATAATATTTGAACACAAGCCATTCTGATAAAAGATGTTTGATTTGACTTACTTCCATGCATGACCATTTCCTGTTTTTAAATGATGGTATATTCTAGCTGCGTAAAGCGCCACCTCCAGGTCTAGTATGAAGGGGCAAAAATTTGTAGCAACACAGTTAACGGATAGATGATATGCGAACTTCAGTTCCATGAAAGAAGGTGCAACTTAAAGATAGTAAGTAAATTGTTGCTCAACAGCTATTTCTGGGTAACTCATCTGCCCTAGATCCTTTTCAGTCTGTTGTTAGGTTGGATTACAGGCTGGAGATGGTGGTGGTGGCCTTAGGTGATGATCTGTGGGTGAATGTAGACAGGGGCTATGCCTACTAGATTTATTTATGTTGTCATTTATAGCCTGCCTTTGTCACCGGTACTCAAGGCAGATTACACCGTGTAAATCATACAGTCAGCAGGATGGGGCATCTAATAATGCAATAGGGACTGAATTGCAGAAGTCTGGAAGAGAACTAAAACAAAACATAAGCATTAACATGACACAATAAATAATGCAAAAATTACTTAGTAGGAGCATACTTAGAGCAACAGACAGTATGGAGTAGCATTGTCCACTGTCCTATCCTTTTACTAAAGCATTTTTCTGAACTATTTTATTACCATACAGCCCTGTGTATTTAGCCCTGATTTGTTTTCATCATTCTCCATGTGTGCATTGCACCTCTTTTGTTTTAAAACCAGAATACAACCATCGTGTAAATGGTTTTATTCAGCTTCTTAGTATTTTGACCATTGTTTAGTGTCCAACAAGCACATCTGGCAGATAGTTGCGTAATAAATAATTATAAGCAGTTATAAAATTATAAATCTTATGAGGTAATACCTTTTATTATTACATTGCTTTTGTTTTGGGATTTTTCTGCGATCCAGCGTGGCACCACCTATACAAGAGTATTGCAGTTCTTAGTGAATCTCCAATGCCTTTTGTTCAGTGTACAGGAAAGTGAAGATGAACGTGAACATCGCAACTGTGGTTGCCGTCTCTTTTCAAGTTTAGATCTATGTTCTGTGCTTTTATTGATCTGCTTGCTTTGGTCTATCCTTAAAAGCACAGAAGGTTTGGTAGGAAGAACACATGCAAACAACCATCCTCTTCTCCCGTCTCGTGAAATAGCTGCACGTATTTTTGCTTCAGAATAACTACATTTCCCAGCAGCCCTTCAGAATTCTACTGAGCATGCGTCGTGCTCCTCCCTTCGCAACGTCTTCGTTTCGCGGCGCTCCGCTTCCTACTTGGGATGCAGCTGCTGAAGGGAGTCATGGCCAGTGAGTGTCTTTTTACGAGCGGCGGCGTCTTGCTTCGGGGTTCTGTTAATACTTTTACAGCTCATTATTTTCCAACCGTTTTGCAAAAAACAAAACCGTGGGGCTAGAAATTGATTAAGGGCGCCCAAATTCTTTTATTGCTGTGAGGGAGGGGCGTCTGCCTTGAAGGCAGGAGGGCGCGTTTGTCGTCTGCGGGTGCTTTAAAAGCTCTCATGAAGTCCCCGAGCAGCTTCTCTTTCGCAGAAGAGCTATTATTTTCCTGTTGCTCTGGCAGGCGGATTGTTCATTTTTTTACAAAAGAGCGCTTCAGTGTTGGGTTCCCATATAGAGCTTATCCGCTCTCGTTTCGTATTTGAAGTTCCGCATTTGGTTTGTAAGTTTAAGTTAAATCGGCATAACTGCCGGTCTGACAGCTGGTTCGAGCATGCAGGAGAATGAGAGACCGTGCTTGGTAGCAGAACGGATTGTATCACTTCGGAAGACAGGATGTGGATTCCAGCTTTGTCCTACAAAGAAAACTTCTGTGCAAATAAAGAAGAGACTTCCGCAACACAGAAAAAAGATGCCAGCCCTCTATTTGCTTGCCACGCTGGCTTTCTGCTCATAGGGAGTGTTCAACAGAAGAGCATTACAAAATGTGGCTCACCTCCATAATCACATCACTCTGAAGTGATACAGTCCAGTCTATCATTCCCACCCCGGTTACACACAGTCTCTACCACCTCATTCTCCTGCATGTGTGAATTAGGCGTGAGTCTGGTTTTGCCATTTGAAAAAAAATATCTTTATGCTTTGCCTTATATGCCCACAAATGTTTTAAATATCACTCCCACCTTTTGTACATAGTAGGGAGTACGTTTCAAGTATTTACTCATATCAGCAAGCAAAATCAGTACCTAAATTAGTTGATTGATGGGATTTTGAAGTGTTCATATGTCCACTTCATAGTTTTGAAATTAGCTGCTCCTGTTATCCTAGTTTGGAAGGTTTTTGAGATATGTAGGAATACTTTTTTTAAAAAACTGCAGTTTTAAAAAACTGATGAAACTGCCTCTTCTGCTCATATCTTGTGTCAGTGGAAGAGGGAGAGGTAGACAATTTCCCCTTGTTGCATCCCAACAGCAGTACATTTTGCTTTCAAGTCTCTCCTGAATCACAGAGCGGAGCTTTAGGAGAAATGAGGATGGGGAAGATCCACTTCACCAACTCCTTCTGCAGACTCTGCCGCTGGGTCCAGCTCCACACTAGTTTGCAGCCTGCTCTTTCACATCCATGATGCATGGCTGCCTGTTTGGTCAGTCCTGCAGACCCACAGTTCTGTTAGACTGCTGGAGTTGTGAAGATGCAAATGTTTTGCTGCATCCTCCCCATACTGGGTTGTATTTGCCTTTTCTCATTCTTAGACTTCCGGATAGCACTCATCCAGCTCCAGGTATCAGCTGCCAAAACAGAAAACCTGAACCGAGCCAGTGGCCTTGTAAGGACTGCAGCCACACAAGGGGCAAAGCTTGTAATTCTGCCAGTGAGTATTTGATATATTTTTCTCAGCCCCTTATTCCACAAACCAATAAAACATGATTGTTGTGAAATCAATGGGCTTAGTCTGGAGTAACTCTGTTTAGGATTGGGTCAAAATGGGTAGCCATGTTTGTCTGTAGCAGTAGAAAAAAGCAAGAGTCCAGAAACGATATGATATCTGAAGAAGTGAGCTGTGACTCACGAACGCTCATACCCTACCACAAATTTTGTTAGTCTCATAGGTGCTACTGGACTCTTGCTCTTCTGCTTAGGATTGTATTGTGTATCTATAGAAAATAACATTGAGGGATGAAGCTAAAAACAGGAGAATGCATGCCCACAAAATAAATGCACATTAAACCAGTCTCTAGAATCCGCCACCGGCACCCCTCTCCAGTGGCATATTGTGCAGATCAAAATGTCCACAAAATAATCTCAGGTTTTTAAAATACAATTTTTGTTACGGAATTGCTACATCTATGTATGGAATAGCCCAGGCAAGCTTGATCTTGTCAGATCTTGGAACCTATGCAGGATTGGTCTTGGTTAGTAATTAGATGGGAAACCTTTAATGAAGATTAGAGTTGCAGAGGCAGGCACTGGCAAACCACCTCTGTTAGTCTCTTGCCATGAAAACTCCAACAGGGGGTCACCATAAGTCAGCTCTTTCCACCATGTATTCATCCCTGTATTTCTTTGGTTCTGGAGGTTTGAAGCCGGACCAAAAGTTGCTGCTATCCAAGCAACACCAACAATTCCCCTCTCAACTATCATGGAACAATAAAAAAATATATACAATTTTAATAAAGTACAAATAGTGGAAAATGAGCAGTAAGTCTTAAATAATCACCGAAAAACAACTACAACAACACTGTAAGTATACAGAACAATCAGTCAATGAATATACAGTAAATAACAGACCAAAGTATCATAAAAGGTAGTCAACAACAACCAGAGTCCAGTCAGAATGCCTGGAAACCAGGCATAGCACACAAATAAATAATTCAAGGTGCCGCAATGACAATGTCAGTTCCAAGTAGTGAAATCAGCCAGCTATTCTCGCCACCGAGATCCGTAGCAGGGCCACAGTTGTTCAACGGAAATCCAAAAGGGCGTGGGAGTTGCTGGCTATTACTTCAGCCCAACAGACCACTAGCAAAATCTGTTTCGCAGTAAGAGCTTTCTCAGGGGCTGCCGTATCTGTGTTGGATAAAAGTCAAACTCTTAGCAAACTCTTACTGCACATTTTTCCCTATTTGTACTTTATTAAAATTATATATATATATATATTTGTATTGTTCTATGATAGTTGAGAGGGGAATTGTTGATTTTGTTCTTTGGTTCTTTCCCCTTGAGTGCCTCCTGCTTTATAGTTGCTATCCAAGCAACATCAGCTGCTGTTGTAATGCCTGTTGTACATACTAATATGCAAAAAGGACAATCTGCAAATAATACCACTGGTGATATTCTTTGTCATGTCCCTAGTAAATCCCACTTTTTCACTCCATCAGTTGTTTTCTTGGAGAACGTGGAGAGCCAGTTTGGTGTAGTGGTTAAGAGCGTGGGACTCTAATCTGGAGAACCGGGTTTGATTCCCTACTCCTCCAATTGAAGCCAGCTGGGTGACCTTGGGTCAGTCACAGCTCTTTCAGAGCTCTCTCAGCATCCTTTGTAAACTGCTCTGAGTGGGTGTTAAGTCATCCTGAAGGGCGGTATATAAATCGAATGTTATTATTATTATGTTATTATTGGCTCATGAATAGTGAAACAAATTGAAAGTAGATTGAACAGCTTTTGGATAGAATTTAGTTAATGAAATGGTTGCAAGTTTGCAACAGCGGCTGTTTCGCTCAGGCTAATAGTTATGCATCTTTTTGATTTATATATCCTTTCTGGTTTGTTCCAACCTGTCTTTCACACAAGCGATTATTTGGAAATGTGAGAGTTGTTACTTTGCACAGTAAGAATGTTATTGGATCATTGCGCTGGAGTCTTTCCAGTTGTATTTGTTTCTGTTGCTTGAGTTGGCCATTAACCTTTAGAGTTGGTCATTAACCCCCTGCTGCCATTTATGTGTTTCAACAGTGCAAAGTTCTTGGTAAACCATGCATAATGTGTTAAGTTGGGGGATGTTTTCAGTCTGATAATAAGACTTTCAATATTCTTTATTACCTGTGCAAATGTAGCACTCATATGGTCTTTGCTTTTCATGTTCAGCTATTTATTTATATAGATTATGGATAAATCTGTCTTGAGGGCATTTACAGGGTTCACCAAATGTCTAATCAGACCAAAAATTTTAAGAGAATATGGACTCTTTGATCAGCCTTTGCCTTGCATTGTTCATTCTGGGCAGTGAATCTGGTTCAAGCCAGGACAGCAAGAGAGAGAGCAGAGCAGACAATTCTCTATATCTGTTATGTTCAGATTATGATAAGATTTCAACAATAATGTCAAACACCATAGCTGGTCAAGACACAGCCATCGTTTCTCACATGCTTTTTACAAAGGCAAAAATGCATACTGTTTGTTGGATGAGCAGTGCGATCTGCAGTTGTGCACAGAGATGGTGAAACGTTGTTTGTGCTTCTTGTAAAATTACATGCATTGGGTTGGATCCTATGTATGTTCCATTCACGGAGGATAGAAGAGGGCCATCTCACCTGGTTACCCTGATTTCTGTGGCTTTTTGTTTGTGAGGAGCCTCGTGTTCCCTGGTAATACCTTCTTGGGTGTTGTGCAGCAGGTGAGGGAGGGGAAAGATCTGCTTCTACTGGTGGAAAATCCATATGATCCAACTCAATACTTCTCTTAAAAATGCATTTCACTTTCATCTTACTTGCTTACAACAGATACAGTAACTCTGACAAAACTAATAATCTGGTTTATTAAGCAACTAACAGTGCAATCCTAAGTAGTTACTCCACTCTGAGCCCATTGACGGGATTAGAATGGAGTAACTTCCAACTCTATGATTCTATGATTCTAACTCTGCTTAGGATTCCACTGTAAATGTTTTACTTTCTATAATATGGTTTTTTAAAAGAGAAAATATTTCTTAAAAGAGAAAGTACTATAGTGGATGGTTCTTGAAGTAAACTATGATGGACTCCCCTTCACTCCCCCACTCTGAGGCAGATTTTATTGCCAAAATCCAAGTTTGTCAGCTTTGGCTGAGCAGCCCCAAGTAGGATGTCTCAGTTTGTGGTTTTAAAGTTTGTTTTGTCCCACCCTGATAAGCAGTTATAATTTTGGCTTTTTAGTCCAGCCCAGAGACTTGATGGGGGCGGGGGAAGCAGGAGCTCTCTTCCTCTGTGTTAGAAATGGCACTGGAGACTGCATAACATTCAAAAGAAACAAGAACTTTATTGAACAGGCAGGGATGGAATAAGAGCAGTCAGGGAATGAAAGAGTGGAGGTAAAATTTGTTGGTAGAACAGTGTAGTCTTTAAGTAACAGGCAAAATAGTTTCCTTTGAGCTTAGTTTCTTATTCTTAGTTCTTAAACAGTGAGAAGTGTTCTGTTTAATACTTTGGTTACAGCAACAATGTTTCCTCACAAGAGTTCCCTTTTACAACCTTGATTTCCTGACAATAGTTCACAACTGTTTTCCCTTCACAACAGACCCGGGGTCCTCATCAGAAATAACCCCCCTTTAGAAACTGGGCAGGAATTAATCTTCTTCTCCTAAGAAGGATTAACCCTTCTTCACTTGGCTTGAATGGGAGTCTCCACTTACTACCCAATAACTCTGTGCCAAAAACACACTCCCAGTTCTATCATGGTTGTGTAAATGGGTTTCAACTTGTGCTGGCTTTTATACTGGGACCGACGTATCTGAGGGACCGTCTCTCACCATATGAGCCCTGGAGGATTCTCCGCTCTGGCGGAAAACATCTTTTAAGTGTTCCTGGCCCTAGGGAGGCCCGCCTGGCATCGACCAGGGCCAGGGCCTTTTCAGTCCTGGCCCCGACCTGGTGGAATGCTCTGTCTTGCGAGACAAGGGCCCGGCAAGATTTGCTTGCATTTCGCCGGGCCTGTAAGACAGAGCTATTCCGCCAGGCATATGGCTAACGCCGGGCAGTGCCCGCCCCCCCCCCCCCGTGAAGGGGGGGTTAAACCATCACCCCTATGCAAACACAGAGGCATGTATGAACCACTATGCAGCATAAATTGTTATATTTAATGTTTTTAAATGTTTTTAAATGTATTATTTAATGTTTTTAAATGTTTTTAAACATGTTTGTATTTGTTATCCGCCCTGAGCCTGCGAAAGCGGGGAGGGCGGAATATAAATATAATAAATTAAATTAAATTAAATTATACTTGGAATTCTTAACTAGAATTCTCCCTCAAGATAATGATGTTACAGTTGGGGCAAAAGATTTCTTTTTCCTCAAGCCATTGGGGAGCCTGTCTGACATTCCCTGTCAGACTCTCACACACACTCTACTGAACTGTCAGCAACCAATTGTCATCCTGAAGGCTGGTACTGACTGGCCAATGAGAGAGAGGAGGAAACAGCCTGTCAATCAAGCTCTCATTCCAGGCAATTGTTAACTCCTTCCCTACCAGCTCTCTGAGTGCTTTATTTACTTTTACGGGGCTGCCCTCGGCCATCTGCTATGCCCATATATGGACTCCCAAATATTTATTTAAATAGTCTGCATCTGGACTATTTTAATGACTTTTAAAAATTATTATTGATTTTATGGTTTTGATTGATTCACTGTGTTTTATGAAGGTTGTTAGCCACCCTGAGCCCATTTGTGGGGAGGGCGGGGTATAAATCAAATAAATAAATAAATAAAATTCTTAGGAAACATTGTCACATAAGAATTTATTTTTTCTTTAAAGGAAGTAGAAGCATATAAATAACAATTCTGAACTACCACATGACTTCAGCTGTGGTCTGCTATGTTATCAAAAGACTGCAATATAGCAGCCTAGCCTTGAGATTAGGATAAAACAATTGCCACAGCTGTATATAGAACAAGAGGCTCCTTCTCTCACCTTCAAATTCTGAAGTATCGTGTCAATGCAGGCCCTTTTTAGGGTTTGTAAACTTACCATTCCTACCCTCAGCTTTGACATTCACTGTACTGTTACCTCTCTTGACTGAAATAGTGTTAATTATGTGGAGGGGAATTTCTTTTCTTTCTTTTTTTTTGAAATTCACTTCTTAAAATATAGCTACTGATTCCTGTTATTTTTTTTCTCTTTTAAAAGAGGTATTTCTCTTTAATTTCTCTTTGAAGAGAAATCAGTGCACCCTTTTGTAACTTTAGCTCTAGCAGTTGTTTTATTTTTATTTTTTAAAATTTTTATTGGATGGGTTCACAAACATACATAGAAATCAATAACATTATCTACCCCATAACATTTTCCCCATCCTTCCCCCCCCCCTTTTTCTGGTGACTCCCAGCAGTTTTCCATACCCAACTTAATCTAAAAAGTATATCATATAGATTCTTAAAGTCTATACTATATATCTATGTTATGCATACTAATCAAATCTCTTTACTCATCTTAACTATCTACACTTACTATATTACTTATCTTAATTAAAAATATAAAAATTATATAAGTATATAATAAGTACTACTAAATATACTAACTAAAAAAAAGATACATATATATGTGTAACTTTCTATTCCTTCAGTACCTATTACTATAACACTATAACTCCATACTAATCCAATAAAATACAATAAAATAAAATATACCCCTTTTTGACCTTAAGTAAGTTTCTATCTCCTCTTTAATTCTCCAAAGACCGCAGTTTCCCCTTCATGTCCCACTTTTTCTCCACATATTTCTTGAATTTTTCCCAATTGTATAATCCAATTCTTCTTGTTCTTTCAATTTCCTTGTTAATTTGTCCATTTCTGCCATATTCAAAACTTTCAAAATCCAATCTTCCATAGATGGTATCTCCTGAGTCTTCCACAACTGTGCATAACACATTCTGGCCGCCGTGATCATATAAAACACCATAACTCTGTCCATTTTATCAAAATCTTCTAGGTTCATACATAATAACAGCAATTCCGGGGTTTTATTTATATTCCTTTGTAAAATATCTGACATAACGTTTACTATATCCCCCCAGAACTGCTTAGCCTTATCACAAGTCCACCACATATGATAGAATGAACCTTCATGCTGCTTACATTTCCAACATTTATCAGACATCTGGCTATTACCATTGGCCAACTTCTTCGGTGTTAAATACCATCTATACAACATTTTATATACATTTTCACGCACAGTAGTACATGCTGAAATTTTAACTACATTTTTCCACACCTTTTCCCAAGCTTCCATTGAAATTTCCTTATTACAATTTATTGCCCATTTGACCATCTAAACTTTAACAACTTCTTCCTCCGTAAACCATTTCAGTAATATCTTATATATTTTAGAAATTATTTTCTTCCCCCCTGAAGCAAACAGTTCTCAATCTCAGAATTTTGTAATCTAAAACCATTTTTCCTTTTGTCTTTCTCATATAAGTCTTTTATCTGCATATATTGAAACCATCCATATTGGAATGGCAATTCATCATTACCTTTAAGGAAATAATTGTTCTGCTTTATCTCAAGAATCTCTTTATATGTCAACCAGTCTTCCCCCGCATATTCTGTTCTTGGATTTACTACTTCCGCAGGGATAATCCACATTGGTATAGACTCTTCCATATATTTCTTATATTTGTTCCATACAGCAAACAAACTTCTTCTTACGTAATGATGTAAAAACATAGAGTCTGCTTTTACTTTGTCATACCATAGATATGCATGCCATCCGAATAGTTTATTGTATCCTTCCAGTGCTAATAACTTCAAATGCTTCAATGACAACCAATGACAACCATTCCCTTAACCAGTCCAAACATACCGCATCATGGTATAATTTAAAATTTGGTAATTGTAGACTTTCATTTTAACTCTGGGTTTTTTTCCAGCCCAAACAAAATTTAAAATCATTCTCTGCCACTTTTCAAATTGTTTACTATCCATAACAACAGGTATTGTCTGTAATAAAAACATTATTCTTGGAAGAACATTCATCTTAATTACTGCAATGCGACCTAACCATGACAAGTTCATTTTGTTCCATCTGATCATATCTTTATCTATTTGTTGCCATAACTTGTCATAATTATTCTTATATAAATCAATATTTTTCGCAGTAACTTCCACTCCCAAGTATTTGACTTTGTTCACTACTTCACATTCCACCTTATCCATCAACTCCTTTTGTTGTTTAGTCATATTTTTACACAGTATTTTGGACTTCGCCTTATTTATTACAAATCCCGCTAAATCTCCAAAGTCTTTCATTTTCTTCATCAATTTTGGCACGCACTCTATTGGATCCTCCACTATCACCATTATATCATCGGCAAAAGCTCTCACTTTATATTCAAATCCTTTTGTCCTCAGTCCTCTTATTGAATTATCTTCTCTTATTTGCCTAAGTAAGATCTCCCATACCATTACAAACAGAAGTGGGGAAAGCAGACAGCCTTGTCTTGTTCCTTTCCTTATTTCCAACTTTTTCGTCACATCTGAGTTGACAACTATATTTGCAGATTGGTTTTTATATATTGCCTTTATTGCTTGTATAAACTTCTCTCCCATCTGCATCTTCTCCATTGTTACAAACATAAAATCCCAGTTCAAATTGTCAAACGCTTTCTCTGCATCCACAAAGAAAAAACCAACCTGCTTCCCTGGATTTTTATCATAATACTCAATGGCATTCAGTAACACTCGTAGGTTATTTTTTATTTGCCTTTCCGGTAAAAAGCCAGCTTGGTCTTCATCTATGAATTCCACTAACCAAGCCTTAAGTCTTTCCGCTAATATCTTTGCAAATATTTTATAGTCATTATTAGTTAGAGATATTGGTCTGTAATTCTTAACGTTACTTAAGTCTAATGTCTCCTTTGGTATCAATATAATATTAGCCTCATTCCATGTATCTGGCATCTCAACCCCTTCCAATATCTCATTCATTACTTTTTGCATCATTTGTTTCAAATCCTCCGCCATCACTTTATAAAATTTTGCTGTAATTCCATCTGGTCCTGGAGCTTTGCCAACTGTAGTCGCTTGTATTGCTTGTAACACTTCCATTATTGTTATCTCAGCACTAAGCTTCTCTTTCAGCTTCTCCGGCACCTTTGGTAAATCAATCATATCAAAGTAGTCTCTTATCTTTTCATAATCCACTATTTTTTTCTGATATAGCTTGGCATAGTATTTATAGAATGCTCTCTCAATCAACCCTTGATCATATAATTCCTTCCCCTCTTCTATAATTCTGCTTATTGTCCTTTTCTCTCTCTTTTTCTTTAATTGCCACTCCAAATATCTCCCTGGTTTATTAGCTCCTTCAAATGATTTTTGCTTCATTTTCTTCAACTCCCACTCCACTTCTTTATTTTCCATAGCCCTAATTTGTTCTTGCAGTAACTTTATTTCATACAACAATTTCTTTTTACCTGGCCTCTTTTTCAGTTGTTGTTCTACTTGAATAATTTTTTCCTGGATCTCTTTTAATTTCACTTCTTTTTTCCCTCTTCTCTCTACCATTTAAGTCCATCAACACACCTCTAATTACAGCTTTATAAGTGTCCCAGACCATATGCATTGACACCCCTTTATCCAAATTACCCTGAATAAAGAACTTCGTTTCTTTTCTAAGCACCTCAACACGTTCTGGGTCACCCAAAAGATCCTCATTAATTCTCCATCTCCGTTTCTTATGTCTCATTCCAAATCTCCACATCACAGGATTATGATCCGAGCTAACTTTCGGTAATATATCAGTCTCTTTTGTAAACACTACCAGTTCTTTAGACGTCCAGATCATATCTATTCTGGAAAAAGATTGGTGACTAGTTGAAAAAAACGTATACTGCTTCGCTTTAGGATTATATTTTCTCCAAACATCTTCTAAGTTTTCTTGTTCCTGAATTTCAGAAAAGGACTTTGGTAATTTCCCCGTCCTTGCTTTACTTGTTGATGAACTTTTATCCAATTGCAAATCTAACACTCCATTAAAGTCTCCAGCTATAATTACCTGATCATAAGTCCATTGCTCCATTTGTTCTCGTAAATCTTTAAAGAATATATCCTTAGAGCCATTTGGCGCATATAGTCCAAGTACCAAAGTTTTTTTTGCATTACATGAAAATTCCACAGCCAGGTATCTTCCATTTTTATCAGACACTATTAATTTAGGTTGCAATTCTTCTTTTATATATATATAACAATTCCCCTCTTTTTTTGCTTTGTTGCCGAAACAAATTGCTTTCCTAACTTTTTGTTAATTAAATATTTAACATCTTGATCCCTGATATGAGTCTCTTGTAGACAAATCAAATTACTTCTTTGTTTAGATAACCAATGTAACACAGCTTTTTGTTTAGAGGGTGAATTAAGTCCATTAACATTCCATGAAATTAATTTGTACTCCATAATTATAATCTGGATGAGCTAGGAAAGTCTTTTCCATTCTCCATCAGAAATACATCCATTGCATATTTCGATTTAATCACTTGTCTCCCTGATTGGAATTCAAAAGTCACTCCTTCTGGCAGCTCCCATCTATATCTAATTTCAGCTGCCCTCAGCTTCTGTGTCAAATCTCTATACTTTTTCCAATCCTGGAGCACTTTATGTGGTACTTCTTTCATGATTCGAATCCGAGTCCCAGCTATTTCCAGCGGAGTTTCAAAATGCCTTCTAATAATTTCCTCCTTCATTCTCCTTGTGGTCAATTGGACAATAATATCTCTTGGTAGGTTCTTTTGTTCTGCATATTTTGAATTGACTCTATACACGATATCCAAATGGATATCATGATATCATGGATATCATTTCCTCCTCTGTTTGTCCCAAAAATTTTGCCAGTATTTCAGCTACTTGTTTAAGAGCAGATCCATCCATTTTTTCCGGGACTGACCTCATACGAATTTGTCTATCCATTGCTTTGCATTCCATCATCACCTTTCTTTTGCCCATAGCCACAGTATCTGTCTGTATAGCCTCCGTTTTTTTCTCCCCATCCTGCACCATCTGTTGCGTTTCTTGCACCTTTTGTTGGGTATTCTGTAAATCTGTTTGTATTGCTTCCATCTCTTTTTTAACTTCCGTAATCTCAGACTTAATCGCTTCTTTCATTTCCGTCATTAAGTTTTGCTGTAATTGTTGTATCATCTCCCGAATCTCTTTATTTCCCTCTGTTATTTTCTTATCCAAATTCTCAATGGCAACCTGCCAGTCCCCACGAATCAGCTCTCTTTCTTAACTCCATCTTCTTTTTAATTCAAGTCTCTATTTTTATATATCAAAATTTTTAAACGTTTGCCCTCAATTAAAATGGCGATTGAGGCTTCCCTTACCCTTAAAATGTTGGGTGATGTTTCTCGATGATATAAAATGTCGGGCGATCTTTCTCTATGGTAATACTGTCACATCAATGGTCTTCCCTTACTTTCAATGGTGAATCCTTTGCTTCCGGTTCCTTTCCCTTACTTCCAATGGTGGGTACTTCACTTCCTCTTCCAACTTTATTTTTCTTCTGGGTCTTCCTGGTCTTCCTGACCTCCCTCAATGCGCTTTCTCTATCTCCTCTCCTCTACTTCCTGCCTCGCGTCCCGCCTTCCGATTCCCACGATCCGCCCACCGCGTCGCTATCTCCCCAACCACAGGTATGCAAAACAATATTCTTCTTAGCTCTTTTTAACTTTTTCTCACTGTCACAACTCAAATTAAACTGCTCAGTCTTTTAGTATACTTTTTCATCTTGGTAACTCAGTCTTTTGTTCTTTTAAAAGTTTGGTCTTTGTTCAGTAAAACAGTCCGTTGGGGGAGATAGTAATCTTAACTTAACATAAACTTCTTGGGATGTACTCACTGCTTCAAATGTCCAATTCTGTTCAAATCCGTTCCCGAGGCTTGGGGAACAACGAGCCTATGTCAATTTAATGACTCCCAAAGCTGCTGCAGAGATTTTGGCCGCCCTTCTCCAAGGAGGATCTCAAGGCTTGGGAGGAAAGCCCTTAATTCAGAGCCTCCCACCCGCAGAGACCCTTCACTCTCAGGGCTACAAGCGTTCCTGCCGGATTTCTAACTGAAATCCGGAGGCTGTGGGCGATCTGGGTGCCCCACCAGCCCGAAAAACAGCACCTCGGTTGATCCGGAGTTCCGAATCACGTCAGTCTCGCCATTACCCCAACCGGAAGTCTGCCCTTGCAGTTGTTTTATGTTACATACCACAGAATAGTACATAAGAAGGCTTGGGAAGGCACTGCCTGCCTCTGAGCAGGGTGAAAATTTGAAATTTTGCAGAACCTCCCTTTTTGCTCCACCAAATTTCTCTTTAACCAAAATGGAATTGTCGAAGGCTTTCACGGCCGGAGAACGATGGTTGTTGTGGGTTTTCCGGGCTGTATTGCCGTGGTCTTGGCATTGTAGTTCCTGACGTTTCGCCAGCACCTGTGGCTGGCATATGCAAAAGAACCTCCTCAGGATACAGTGAAGCCTCCCGCCATTAGCATTCCACACCCTGGGAAACTCTTACAGGATGACTCAGCTCAACCCCACCCCTCCTGAGTAGATACAAATGACCTGCCAACATCTTTTCCACACTGTGACACTGAGAGATCTCTGTCTTTTGGTGCTACACCTCTGAAGATGCCAGCCACAGCTGCTGGCGAAACGTCAGGAACTACAATGCCAAGACCATGGCAATACAGCCCGGAAAACCCACAACAACCAAAATGGAATTGATTAGAAAATGACTCCAGATTCCTAAAAAGAGGAGAAGAAATGGATTGTTGGATTTCAGGAAGAAAATGAGTACAGAGGAATTAAGAGAATTTCTCTTAACAGCCCTAAACTGAAATAATGGTTTCTCTTTTGTTTCCAATTCTAGGAATGCTTCAATTCTCCCTATGGCACACAATTTTTTCCAGAATATGCAGAGAAAATCCCTGGTGAGTCCACACAGAAGCTCTCTGAAATTGCAAAGGAATGCAACATATACCTGATTGGAGGTAAGCTACTTCACCTCGGAAGTACTTTTGATTGATTATTGTGTAGATCTCAGATTAAAATAAACATAGAAAATGTTCCTTGAAAATATTTTTAGCATGCTCTCATAAAAGATCCTAAAGGCAGCTGTTTGAATATCTGACTGATAGCAAATGTTCTTTTCTTTGTTGGAAGGTTCTATTCCAGAAGAGGATGCTGGGAAGTTGTATAACACATGTACAGTTTTTGGTCCTGATGGTGCTATGTTAGCAAAGCACAGAAAGGTAAACTTATAGTGTCTGTGGGGTCCAGCTTCAGACATAGCTGCAGTTACCACCATTACATAACTCTTCATTGAAATTTGATTGGTATAATTCTTTAAAATTTATACAACATCCAAGAGAAGTCTGGTGACCATATCTTTATCGTATATGGCTACATTGCATATTGCATATTTCTTTATTGTTATATTGTATTTTGTGTTTCACTCAAGGAATGAAAGGGATGTTTTCCTTACAAACTTTACAACAGTTCTGTGAAATATATTAGGTTGACATATAGTTTCTTGCTCAAGTCTATTGGGTCAGCTTCATATCTAAGTCAGAGGTTTCCCACAGCTGTGCACATTTTAACCAGGGTTTGGAACAGGATTTGCCACATCCAAACGCAGCATACTAGCCACAGCAACACATTGGGGAGAGTACAGAAGGCATGCAGAAGGTCCCAGATTCAATCCTTGGCATCTCTGGTTAAAAGGATTAAGCAATAGATTATGTGAAAGGTCTCATCCTGAGACCTTGGAGAGCCATCTGCCAGTCATAGAAATTATTGACCCTGATAGACCAAGGGTCTGATTGCATGAGACACTAAATGTGAAACCCACAGCCAACTCATGTTTAATATATGGCCGCACTCACCTTTAAAATGGTGTGTGTGGGGGGGGGGGGGAATGTGTCCTGGAGCGTATGTGCAGAGGCAGAAGCCACTTCTTTGGTCCTTGCTGTCCACTAGTGTGTTTTTGTGGATAGAAAAGGGGTGTGAGGGAGCTGGGCTGTTGGTCTTACTTCCAGAGATACAGCTCTCCTGGGCAGAAACATGGAATGGGCAGTAAGAGAAACAGCCTAATGTCCACAACACTTTTTTATCCATAAAAGTACGCTCTGTGAAAAGCAGGGACCAACAAAGCTCCTCCTGCCTCTAGGGCGCATTCCTCTTCCCACTGTTTTGAAGGAGAGTGTGGTCACATGTTAAATGTGAGTTGGATTGGGGTTTCCAGTAGTCTGACTCAGGGTAAGGCAGCTTCATGTGTCCACTCGAGCTCTCACCACACTGCCATAAGGCAATTGCTGTAGTACAACTTGGGGCTAAATGTTTCTACAGGAGGGATAGCTTGACCTCTTGGCCCCCATGAAGGTCCACCACCTCGAAGAGCAAACTGTATCCCAATAAGTAACAGCTTTACAATGGCACTTAATTCAAAAGAAGGAAGCATGGAGTACCAGCAACTGTTTAGTTGTTTACTTCTTAAGATGAGAGAGATGCTGATTTCTAAACAAATCCTATTTGTTACGAACTCCATGGCTGTGTTTCATCTGCAGACTGTTGCACTCTGCAAGATAGACTTTTCCTTCATGCCCAACATCAAGTGTTTTCTCCCCCAACTTGTTCTTTTGTTTTGCTTAATCTTCAGTCTGGTGAAGAATTCTGGGGAATTCAGGATCTTTCTCATGACTTTGTAATGCTTTAATGCAGTAGTCCCCACTTGATTCCTGCCAATGTGTTTCCTAGCATCCACTTGCTTCTTCCCTGTAGCATCCCAATTTTCCTCCATTTCACAGGAGGAGGAGGTGCTTCAGAAGAATCCAGGATATATCATCTTTCTGCCCATTCAGAAATGGCCACTGCTATCATAGGATGATGTGTACCTTGAGAGTATAATTATGCTGAATGATTTGCTAGCAGTGGCTTTATTTCTTTTGGAAACAGATTCATTTGTTTGACATTAATGTTCCTGGGAAAATTCGGTTCCAGGAGTCAGAAACTTTGAGCCCCGGCAGTAGTTTCTCTGTGTTTGATACTCGTAAGTAAAGAGTCTTTGTTTCAGTGATAACTAATCACATTTTTGAGGTATTCTTGTTAGTGCTGTAGCAGTTTATAAAGCAAGTTAGATATATGATCAGGAATAAAATATTTCATATTTAAAAGCCAGAAAATACTGTCAATGCCCTGCTTTGTAAGCCCATGTTAACTGGGGTGGGGGCAAGACTTTCTTGGCTGTGGCTTCCAGGCTTCGGAACAGGCCTCTGTTCCCTCATTTCTGGCTTTCCAGATGTGCATAAAAATGTTTTTATCATGAAGCATTTGTTGACAGTTGAATTGATTGGCAGACATGGTATTTCATGTTCATGTTGCTGGTTTTTGTAATTGCTGACTGCTGGTTTTAGTATTTTTCTACTTTTATGGTGACTTTGTTGTTGTTTTTATGATTGGGGTGATGTATTATCTGCTAGGATGTATTATCTTTAGGTTTTTAGACCTTTTCTGTTTTAAATCTCTTTTAAAGTATTTACTTGTAAGCAGGGTAGGAATCCTGTAAATATAAATGTTGTCTCCGTCTAGATGTTGTCTCTCATTATTTTGTTCGTATTGCCCTTCCTTTGTGAATTGGAATCAAATTACAAATATGGCCACTGTTACAGTTTAATGGACCTGCCAGTGCTGTTAGACTCTGATATTTATTAATTTGTTTATAGCATGTTTATTTGGATCTTCTCAGTTACACATTTATGCAAAGAAGTATAAATGTAGAGTAATATTTTGAAATTTTAATTTATCGGGACTTGAAGTGCAGTTCTCTCAAGCATATACTTTAAAAATTGAGGTTCTTACTGAACAGTGAAATGTACGTCATGGAACAGAATGTAGCCTTCAAGATGGAGGTTTCTGCTCACGCTTACCTGGGTGATAGCCAGGACCTGACTTTTTCTCTCTCTCTGAGGTAGCATACTGCAAGATAGGACTTGGGATCTGCTATGACATTCGCTTTGCTGAGCTTGCTCAGATCTACACACAGAAAGGTGAGGACATCCTTTTGAGTAAATGTATCTCCTTTTTTTGTACTGTTGGGATTTCCCTGTAACTGGGAACCTGACCAATCTTTCTATGATAGGTTAGACATATCCACACTGAGAGTCCTAAAGCTGTATGCATAATAAAGGTGCAAGATACATGTACACAAACGACACACAGGCAGCATCAGAACTGATACGTTGGGATTTTCTGGTCATTTGGTTGCTTTTTTAAAAAATTACATTTATATCCTGCCTTTCTCCCCAGTGGGGACCTAAAGTGTCTAACATCGTGCTCTTTTCCTTCATTTATCCTTACAACAACCCTGTGAGGTAGGCAGGCTAAGAGTATGTGATGGGCCTAAGGTCCCATTGAGCATCCATGGCAGAGTAGGGACTTGAACCTGGAAGTCCCAGATCCTAGTCTGACAATGTAGCCACTGCACTGTGTTAGCTTGATCAAAGGTTTAGATTAAATTATTCAGCATATCTTTTCCAAGACTCCCATTTTGTTTCAAAGCCAATTGAGAGTCTTGTAAAGGTCACGTCATTTCTATAGGGCAGGGGCGGGCCTCCTTCTCTTCCTTCATTCTTTCACCTTCATTAGTGATTTCCCATTTTAAGGAATCCATCTGTTCTCTACTCTCAACCTTCTTTAGTCTGTAGCTTAGGTATTCCTGTGCTTTTTATCAGTTTACTCAAGTAAGTAGAAAAATCTGAGTGATTTATATGACGCAACATTATGTAGTTCACAGCAGTAAAAATGATTATGACAAACATTTTAAAGATGCTATATAAAAATAAAAAAATAAGTTTCTCATTCCATCTAAAGTTCAGTGATTCCTTCAGCAATCATTGAATGATCAAACTATACAAATAGCATACTTTGTAAACTGCTCTGAGTGGGCATTAACTTGTCCTGAAGGGTGCTATATAAATTGAATGTTACTACTACTACTACTACTACTACTACTACTACTACTACTACTACTACTACTACTGGGTACTGGCTGTTGATAAACATATGGGCCTACTGGGTATGTTTCTGCATCATTAAATATGTCATGCTTAATAACGTACCCTTTTTTCTGTAATGTTTCATTTCTGTATTTGGCTATCTGCTTGTTCTCAAATTTATGCAACCCCATACCATACTGTATTGTTCATTGAATGTCCTAGCTGTTGATTGTATTGACTTACATATATAATCTGCCTTCAGTTCCCATGAGAAAGGGTGGGGGGGCATAAATAAAGAGAAACACGCATGAAGCCAGATAAGACAAAGGGGAATTGATCTGAGCCCAGTCAGACTCTTGCCCGGCGCATTTGCAGTGGCAGACTTTGCTCAGATCTGTTCTTGTTCATTTGGCTTCGTAGACTTTGATCATTCAGTAACTGCTGAAGGGACCTCAGAACCTTGGATGGAATAAGAAATTTCTTCTGATTTGATTTTAATATAGTAATCCTCTAATATATGTATGCTATAAATGATTTTACTGTTGTAGACTACAGAATGCCCTCCTATACATCAAGAGGATCTTCCTTATTTACCTGAGTTTCATCTGAGGCAGTACTAGAAAAAGCCAAATGAGTAACTGGATGTAAATATCTACAAAATACACCATCCAGTAAAACTGGAAGGTTTGGCCAAAGCAAGCATGTCAAATGGTTGTTTTCCTGCTTAGGTATAGGACTGTCCTCCTGTGACTGTCCCCTCTGCCCATTTTATACTACATATACTATCAAATCAGTAAAGTGGTGCCTTACATTGGAACTAATTGTTCCAATGCATACTTATAAATTATAACTCTCAGGCTGCTGAAGAAGAACAAAATAAGTTGAGAGAAAACATCCTGTAGATAAAATAGGGCTGTGGCTCAGTGGAAGAGCCTGATTTGCATGCAGAAGGTCCCAGGTTTAATCTCTGGTATCTTGGGTTTCAAAAGACCAGGAAGTACTGATGTGAAAGACCTCTACCTGAGACCCTGGAGGGTGGCTGCCAATCTGAGTAGGCAATACTGACCTTCCTGGACTGATGGGCTGATTTAGTATAAGGCAACTTCATGTGGATACAGATGTTGTATGTTTTGTGACCTGCATTTCCAAAAGTGTTGGTATTTGTATAATAGGTTGGTCAATTAGGTGCTTGCCATAAATCAACCAGTTTCACTGTATGATTTGGTAGCATAGCATGTATGAGAAAGCAAGTCCAATACCTTAATAGTTGAGCTGGAGATTTGTGGCCCCATTTGCAGTCTGCTCAGGAGCCTTCAAAGTCTGGACATCTTATAAATCCACGGCCTTTGCCTGAGAGCTCCTGCTTTCCAGCACTGAACTTCAAGTGACAAGAAATGTCTTCCTTTCCCCATGATGATTCCTTTCTCCTCTTCAGAGTATTGACATAATTCTGTCTTCATTTTGTACCAAGGTTGTCAGCTCTTGGTGTATCCTGGGGCTTTCAATCTAACAACAGGTCCAGCCCACTGGGAGCTGCTGCAGAGAGGACGGTAAGAAATAGCAAAGGATCCTCCCCCCCTCCCCACTCCATCCCACCTCATCTCCAAGTTTTAGATAACTTATTGCATCACTTGGAGTGTGTGAATGTTTAATAGAAAAGCAGTGTAGAAATAAACTGGAACTAGAGCTTTTGAGTTGGGACATAGTATTTTTGCTATGAGAATGTTCCTGAGAACAAATTTTGGCATTACAGAATGAACCTTCAGGTCCTGCTGAGCCCATTTTAGAATTCTGGCTGTCACTGACAACTGCATGATACCTATTTAAGTTTATCTAAGTATGGAGAAATGAGTTGAATTTTACATGTGCAAACTATAACATGGAAAGTATATCGCAAGTAAGCTCCATGCCAAATGTTTCCCCTTCTGCAGTGACCTTTTGTCTTTTTTTAAAAAAATGCAGAGCTGTTGATAACCAGGTCTATGTGGCTGGTGTATCTCCTGCTAGGGATGAGAAGGCATCTTATGTAGCATGGGGCCACAGCACTGTAGTGAATCCATGGTAAGTTGCAAAACAGACTTCTATAATTAAGATATCTCACACTCTTATTATTGTCTTGACACACTAGAAATACTAGATAACGACCAAAAGGGTAGCATGCCCAATAAAATTCTAAAACATTTTAGTCCCCAAATATAAAAGTTGCTGCAACAGTTGTTCAGTTCTGTTCAATAAAAACCAAGAATTTTTCCCAGCACTTTGAAAAAGATTATTTAAGTGCTGACTCTGATGGATTTCTGTAGGAAGGAGGCCTTTCTCCATGCCATTTAGGTGATAACTCTCAGAAGCGTAAAAATAAGAATCCTCAAGTATTTTTTTCCTTAGAACTGTTGCCCCTCATTTGTCAGCAGGATCGCTAGAGTAACCTTTTGTAGGTGAGATGAGGCAGTCAAGAGATGATTGTTACTGTCTAAATAGACTATACAGAGTGCACTGGACAAAAAAGATTCATGGAGATTAGTGATAATTTTGCTTTGAACTTCTGTTCATAGGAGGGGAAAGGGAATTCCCTAAGGCTTGGAACATCAAGTTGTTCTTCTAACCACCTTTCAGTTTCCAGAAAGCTTCTTTGGATAACCATCTCTTAATATTGTGCTTTCTTTTAAGGGGGGAAATCATAGCCAAAGCTGGCGCTGAGGAAACAGTTATATATGCAGATATAGGTAAGTCAGCAGCAGTGATTTTGGTCTTTCAAGAGGTAAAGTTTTTTTATCTGCTATGCACTCATTAAATAGTGTCAGTCACATCACTCTGTCTCAACCTCCGTTCCTTGTTTGTAAAATGAAATGATGACCATCCACACAAAGTTATTGTGTGGCAGGCTGAGGAAGTTCAGATATAGTTGCATCAGCAAAAGTGTGTTTGATCTTTCCAATAATTAACATTTGATTTGGGTCCTCAGAATTATTAGTAATGTAGGCCTTCTTCATTAAATTTGCAGACCTAAAGAAGCTTGCAGAAGTTCGTCAGCAAATCCCCATTTTTTCCCAGAAGCGCTCAGACCTTTACACTGTTCAAGCAAAGACTGCGTGATGTATGTAGTGACTTGGATCCATACACATCCTTCCTTTTTCTATATCTGTTTTCAGTGAAATAAGTAAAAAAAATGAAGAAACCATGGTAGAAGTAATAAACCCAATTTATAAACACCTTAGTTTCTACATAGCTATAGCAAGGGTACACAACCCCTAGCATGCATGCCAAATGGCAGCCTCCTTGTCCCATAGGGGTGAAGGTGAGCTGCAACAACCAGGAATGCAACCAGGAACAACCAGCTTGGACTTGAGTGGTGATATAGTTAACCAGAACTCCTGGCCCCACCCCAGTGAGTGCCAGCAGCCCCACACCAACCATTCATGCTGAATTAGGTGTATGGAATTGCTGCTCAGTGCACTGACCAAGGCAGGTGTAAGAGTTTGCTGCATGCACATTTGTGCCACCGCCTGAAAAGCAGAAGGTGCTGCAATTCCTGCCCACCTCAAGCTGAGATACTTCCACGGCCACTAGAGATGGGGACTGCCTAGAATAGTAGGAGAATGGAGGCTCGTTTGAACCTACACATGTACTAGGTCATGTGCTGCATCCCAGTTGCCCTCAAGCCCTTTCAGCTTATCACCCCCTCCCCAGCAAAGCTTTTTGTATCTGAAAGGGGGGGGGCAACTTGGGAGAGGAAGGGAGACTTAAGGCCAGGCTAAGGTGGTGGCGTGGAGGCAGAATGGCAAGACCGAAGCCAGTGTAAAATTAGGAATTGGATTGTAGGAGCTCTGGAAGTGAAAGTTGAACTCTTCCACTGAATGAAGCTCCGTGTTCAGAGGTGGAAAACCTCTGAATGTCAGTGTCAGGAGGAAGCATCAGGGGAAGGCCTTGGCCTCTGTGCCCTGTTAGCTTTCCAGGGTAACTGGTTGGCCACTGTGTGAGACAGGATGCTGGACCAAATGGATTACTGGTCTGTTCATAAGGTATCCTCATGGTCGTAAGGACTTGGCTTATAAAACATCGAAGACCAGACATCATGCAAATATTATCATCATCCACTGCAGTCACCTTCATGTGTGCATGATAAGCAAAACCACTGACGTTGGCATTTTTAAAGCAGCAATATTTTAGTCTCTTATTCCTGTGCTTAAAAAAGGCTGTATACAACATATGCAGTGTGTCTGGCTACATCTGACCCTAGTCTCCCTGGCTCCTCTTTTTCTTTTGCTGACACACAAATTCCCAGTACCACTTCAGCACTTGGGCTAAAAAGGTTGCTTGTTTTTGATCTAAATAGGAAAATTGAACATAGGATTTTTTTACAGGTCCTTGTACAATTCAGTTATTTCATGGTGCATTATGGTTTGTTTGCTGCCACAGTAGGGACTCGCACAAACATGTCTTTTTGATAAAAGAATATTACTTCATTTGCACACAGTTACAGCTGCTGCATATGGTCCATCTTGGCCAATATATTTTAGCCTGTGTTGCTCACCAGAAATATTTTTTTTGTTGCAGTATGATTTGACAGATAAGATGCCTTCGTTCACAGCTACACTGCTGCCTATTTGGGCTGTAAACTATGAATTTTGCAGGATCCTGTACTAGTCTAAAGGGGGTAGGCCAGATAAGTGTCCTTTGCATAATAGGATAATTTACACAAGTTTGTTAGGGTGTCAAGAATTTAAAGCTGAAGTGAAAATATTACAAAGTCATACGCTTTGAAAGGTTGCCCTTTTCCACAGATTTTCTTACCCTTTGCACCTATAACTCGTGGGTTAAGACACATGTAACATCTGTTAATCTTTATATATAAATGCTGTTTCCCCATCTTAATTTATCTGTTGCCTCCATCACCCAAAAGGTCATCAGTTTGAATTTTTATACTGATCAAATAAATATTTTCTCTAAAGAATAACACTCAGTTTGTTTTTTGTTTTTTTACAGAGAATGTCTTATACCTACAACCACAGTCCACAGCTCTTTATGTATAGGTTAGATGGAAGCTTGTGCAGTTGAGTGAATTGGGGGAAGCTTCAGTGCTGCACAAGGTCCCTTAATTTAATTTTATTATATTGATTATATTTATATTCCGCCCTCCCCGCTTTCGCAGGCTTAATTGAAACTCCCTGAGCTGTTTTTCCAGGTGAATACTGCTTATCATCCAAGACTTGTTCTACTTTTCTTATAGACTTCTGTGACGGACTGCACTTAACAACAGGTTTCCAAAGTGCAGCAAAATCAGAGAGCTGGGAGAGGAAGAGTTAACTATTCCCTAGAATGGAGAGCTTGAGTGACAGGCTGCTCCTCTTCTCTGATTGGTCAGTTAGAACCAGTCTGCCTTAACTGGAGTATAACTGTCCTGAAGAATTCTATCTAAAAATTCAAAGTTGTGTCAACATAAGCTAAGGTACCGTTTACACAGACACCAGAGAACTGGGAGCGTGTTTTGTTGAGAATGATTGGGTAGTGGGTTGAGACTCCCTTTCAAGCCAAAAAGAAGGGGTTATAGCTTCTGAGGAGAAGATTAATGCTGGCCCAGCTTAGAAAGGGGTTTGGATCTGAGTAAGACCCTGGGTCTGTCGTGAAAGGAAAACAGTTTTAGACTACTCAAGATAAAGAAATACCCTCCAGTTTCAAGAAAGGAGCAAGTTAGGTGCACAAAGAAAGTGACTAACTCCAGAAAACCTGAACTGTCATAGTAAACATCCTGGAGAAACATTATTGCTGTACTTAAAATTACTAAGTAAAACACTTCTCATAAGAACCAAGAATATATGAAAATAAGCTTCAAGGATACTCTTTTGCCTGTTATACAAAGTGTATTCTGTAATACCAACAAAATTTACCCCTGCATTTCCATCCACTGACTATACTTACTCAGTCCCTGCTATGAAATAAAGTTCTTTTTTTAATGTTAAACAGTCTCTAGTGCCATTTCCAAGCAACAAGGAAGAGTGCTCCTACTTTTCCCCATCAAGTTCCTGGGCTGGGCTAAAAACCAAAATTATAGCTGAGTGTCAGGGTGGGACAAACAGACTTTCTAAACCACATTTATTAACACGCTATGAAGGGCAGCTCAGACAAAGGAAGGATACTGAATTTTGGCAAGAAAATCTGCCTCACAGTGGAGAGAGTGAAGAGGGGTCCATCATAACTTCTGGCCAATGTCACTTGAAATTGATCTTGCCGCTGTCTTTCCCATCAAGTCAATGGTACCTTATTATTCACTACTTATGTGACTGTAACTGTACAACTGTGATGTTTTTTGTGGGGGCGTCCTTCAAAAAAATCATTCCAAAGCTTTATCTGGCTAAGAATGCAGTGAAAACCACAGTCACATGACACCAATCCTACATGACCTGTACTGCCTACCAGTTAACTTCTGGTTGCTTGCCAGACAAATGTTAGCTAACCTTTTAAACCCATGAATGGCCTGAATCTGACACATGCCTCATCCATCCAAGTAGTGAAAGCTGCTAGAAAACCCAAGCTCTGGATCACCACATAAAGAATATTTTCTGTGGGGGGTAGGATCTTGACACTCTGGAGGCCTTTTGTGTGTGAGATTTGCAGACAGAAAATTGGCAAAAGCAGAATGCCTTAAATGTCTGCAATAGTTAAAGAGCCTATATTATAACAGTTATTTGAACTAAAATTAACTTTCATATCCTGCATTTTAGTTTATTTGATAATTACATATTGGATTATTTCTTTTTACCATGGTTGATCATCCCCTCCCCCCAATTCCTGGAAATCAATCAACAAAACATAACTTTTAGAGATCACTGCTATTGTTGAGAATAGATCACTTTCAACCAAGCAAAGCACTACAAATCCTCAGATTTCCCCCAGTCCTGTAGTATCTATATAACAAGGCCATTAGCTGCCAACACATTTAAGGCTGAAATGTGATTTGTAATCTTCTGTACTTTTCTAGGCATACATCTTAAGAAAGAAGAAAAGCTACTCCAATATGTAGAAAGTGGTGTGACAGAACTGGGGAGAGAAATAATTAAAATGTCACTTCCCCATAACATTTGTGCAAGTTCTCATACAAATTACCGCTTAGGAATAATAGTTCGTTTGTATACTAATCTACTGAACTGTTATACCCACAATACAATTGGGGAGCCGGGGTTGAAAGGAATGGCTTACCCAAGGCAACCTGGAAGTCATGAGATTTGAACTAGTGAAGTGCTGCATTGTAGCCCAGCTACTTAATCATGCCAAGGCCAAGTCAAGCTACAGAAAACTGGCCATGGAGAAGAAACTGACAAGATCAGCGCTGCTAAGCACCAGAAATATTTCAACCTTATTCTTTCCACAGGCAAGCATGCCTGTTTATAGTCAATTTAAAAAATATGTGGTGAAAGGAAATGTGCTAGTTAAAAATAAAAGAGATCATAATGTCAAAAACACAAAGCACTGGATTTTAAGATTTATAAGTTCCAGTACATGCTGTACTATTGTATACAGAAAAGGGGAGGGCTGCTCCCCAATTACAAAGAGAAGAAAACCTCTCAGGTACACTGAAAATAAATTTTATAATTTTTTTTGTGCAAAGTGCCAAAGTAATTCCTAATAAATGTTACATATAAATATTCAATAAATACATACAAAAATACATATAAATTCAATCAAGAGTCCAATCGGTATAGCTTAATCACCGAGATGATGAAATACATCCAGAGATGTATTTCGTAATAATAAACCCCTGTTCTGTTCTTTTGTAGAACCATTGATAACCGTGTGGAGTTTTCTCAAAGGACAATACCGTCTAGTGGTTACAGTTGAAGGCCAAAAATTATGGCTAAAGAGCCTGACAGGTTCTGCCAACCTGTTATCCCATCTCGGGATTCTGTCGGATTTCACATCTACCTCAAGATGAGTATTATGGTGTTGGGAGTAATTTATACAATATATTTATGAGCCTTTGAAAAAGCATTTTGCTGAAACAGGATAACAGGTTAGCAGAACCAGTCAGGGTCTTTAGCCATAATTTTTGGCATTTGACTGTAACCACTAGACTGCGGTCCTTTGAGAAAACTCACGGGAATCAACGGTTCTACAAAAGAACAGAAAAAGGGTTTTATTATGAAATACATCTCTAGATGTCTTATTTCATCATCTCAGTGATTAAGCTATATCAGTTGGACTCTTGAATGAATTTATATGTATTTTTGTATGTATTTATTGAATATTTATTAGGAATTATACATTAGCACTTCGGCACTTTGCACAAAAAGATACTAAAAATTTATAAAATTTATTTTCAGTGTACCTCCGAGGTTTTCTTCTCTTTGTAATTGGACACTATTATTCAGCTTTTTAAAATCTTCCCTGACATTCAAAAAATGGATGAATTTGAACACAGTAATAGAATCCCCCTTTTGGAAGCGTCATTTCTTCAATTAAAATGGGTCAGTTCATGGTATCCATTTATTATTCTTGCTTATTATTTATTATTCAATAAATGACTGACTTGGTCACATTTATGAATGACCCATTTAAATAGCTTAATGCTACTAACAGATTATACCGCATCATGTATCCTGTCATTTGTTCTCTATTATTCAGGCTGCATTCTCAAAGTATACTCCTCCCACCCCCCCATGCCACACCAAAGATAGTATCAGTAAGTCTCATTATTTTCACCTTCAACTATTGTTGTCAAACTTTTGTTCAGTTTATCTATGGGAAGATACCATTGAGACTGCATCTGAAGGAAGTGTTCTGTAATATTCATACAACATGGAGTTGGATTGTTCCAGCTTTTCCACTGGTGCTAGGAGGGTCTGTTTTTTATACCCTGCCTGCCAATGCTGTGGATTGTGGGATCCACATGAACAAAATGTCACACAGGACAGGTTTGTAGGAGATCCCCCTCTCATACCAACAGAAAAGCTGTTTATGATCCAAACCATGATTATGATACTTTCCCAAACTTTTGCAAATTACAGCAAGGTCTCTTTTCCCCACTTGCTTTGAACACAGGCAGACCTTTACTAGAAGTCCATTCTAGCATTTTTGAAGGCATCTTTTCGAAAGGCCACACTTTCCTACAGTTTAGGTTTTGGGGGGTGATCAAAAGGACCTCTCCTTTTTTCACTGTGCGAAAAGCTGGTTGCATCCACCTTTTAAACATTTTCATAAGGTCTTTATTAGGAGCATAAATGCATACTACAGTAATTTTTCAATGCTGACCAACATTTAGAAGAGTAGTCATAGCACTCTAAGGTGACACAATACTTTTGCTATTAAAGTTTATCATTGATCATGACAAATATTTCTAGACTAGAGTCCAGTTTCACCAGAGGAAGTCTGAAATCTTGTACCATGTCTTTGTGTTATGTGACACTCCTCCAGAGGAGGGATAATCTTTATTCTTTACACATACACAAACAGATGCACTTCACCCAACTTCAACTGAGTAAGAAAGACTTCTTCCCTTTTCAAAAAAGGATAGCTTAGGGGTTTTTCCTTCACTTAATTCAGACCTCTGGACATTAAATAGTATCTTATTTTCATGCTTGCTTAAAAAAAAGCTATGGATAGTTACATTCTAAAAAGATCTTTCAATATAGAAGAATAAGGTCTGACCTGGAGAATTTTTCAAAACATCTGAAGGATGTGTATATAAAGAGAAGCTAATGGGGCCTTTTTCATTTTCAAAGTAAAATGTTTTAATCATTAGTCTTACTTATCTATATTGTCTGAAGACACATTTAAACTGTATTATCATTTACAGATGCACCAGTATTGTATAAATTCTGCCAGCTCTGGTATTTAAACCATTCTAATTTAAACACAAACAAGGAAAATGCCCCTCTTCTGTCCTGCTAATCTCTTTCTACAGTTGATACAACCTCGATACCCTGCTCTCATGTCTAAGAACTGGAATAAGCAGGGATTTCATGGGATCAGGATTACAAAAAGGAAATGCTTGCACAGTAGCTACACCCAACAGGCCTGTGTCTGAATGCAGGTTAATTTTGCACCTGCAGTCATTATGTGAAAAGTATGTTAGCAGCACCAATTTTCTTTCAACTCTTCATTTGCAATAGGTTTTAGAAAGCAATTTACCTTTATCCCATGTTGAAGACAATTCTTAAGAGCTTACATATGCTATGAATGAGAACAAGAGAAAAAGCCTTAGTGATACAATACCAAGCAGTCTCCTATTAATGGGTGCCATTTCCCATTATGGAGTAGGACCGTCTCTTCACCCTATTTTATTTCTAACAAAGTAACAGCAGTCAAGACACTGATCCTAAACTAAGGATCAATTCTTGTTTTGCAAGAGACAGCCCTGTCCCAAGTCCAGTTTTGACAAAGGAAATGGGGAAATCAACTGGAATCTTGGAATGTCAGCAATTCAAAGCAAGGCCATTTGTAGCAGCTTCAATGCCTTCACAAATTACAGTTGTCATTTTGTATTTTGATTTGCCAAATAAGTAATTTTGAATACCCTAGATCATACATATCAGCGAGATCTGAATGTAGTATTTATTTAACGACTTTACATGTGTAAGTCATTTACAAAAGAAAAATAACAAACAAGCATTCTTTCAGTGCAGTTTCAAATATCTGAACAGGCAACAGTCTGTGATGATTTGGAATGCTAGTATCAGACAATACATGCTTAATTGTCTTCAGGAGAGAAAAGTATCAATGTAGATAAAGCCACGCAAATAAAAACCCCTTTTGGGAAGGGAGAACAAAAGGATCCAGAAAGACCTATTTCTGTTAAATAATGGATGAAAAGATCTCCACTTAGTCACATTATTTCTAGAAGATCTGAAGCAGCTGTTCACACACTGAAGGTTAAGTTTTCCTGAATCCCCAATCTTCATTACTCTCTTAAGGGGGTGGGGGGGACTCACAGTGTAAACTAACAGATGTACTGTATCAACATGAAGGAGAATTTATATATCTGCACCACACAATGAATTCCCCTTAAAATATGATAGCATTACTACAGTTTTGGATTGATTTTAGTAGCATGTAAGAAAAGGGCAACTGAGACCTGCGTATGTAGTTTCCCAAATTCTCAAACATTTAGCAATGGTAAGCAAGACTTCCTATTAAAGGATAAGAATGCTACAAATGGATACTTTGTAAAATCAGTAACAGAAAGGATTATTTCTTGTACAAGTAGTAGCTGCTACAGTTTCTAAATGCTAGACCATTTCAACTAAAACTTATCCCCCAAAGGGTTCAAAACACTTGTTTCCGCATGCAGGTAGCAAATCTACAAATACATACTAAGCCTGAACTCTCTGCAATCACTTTAGGTACTGCCTACACAGTGGAATTTTACTTAATAATTCAGCTCTTTCAAGACACAGGTAAACTAGAGTCAAATAAATTGGAAATGCCAATTAATGAGAGAAGCAGGCTTATGTTATAAGAGTCTTTTGAAACAGTTACCCAAATCCTCCAATAGAACAGCATACTAAGTACTTAACATCTCTGTAGCTGCCACTATCTTCTTACATGAAACAGAAAATGTGATGGGGATACAAGACATATACTGAAAGATTATGCTGCATCTATTATTTGTCTTAAAAATCCTACTATTAAACTCTTCTGCAACTCTCTTTTTGCAAAGCTAAAATTAACCCAAAGGGATTCGTGGCATAAAAAATTTAAACAATACTATTAATTTTTAAAAATCACCCTTATAGATAGAATCATTCATTCACAACAGCCACCCTCAAAACATGAGTCAAAAAGGTTTTTATTTGCATGGCCAAATCATCTTTGATCCCTTGCAAACTCTTGTTTTTTTTAATCTCCTTTCAACAATTGTTTGCTGCAGAGGGAACAAACTGCTTCCTTTCTTGAACAGCCACTCCCACAATACCTAAACATTTAACAGATAACTACACCATCACAAACAGGAAAAAAAATCACCATTCAACACACTGCAACAGTGTCTTTAGGGCAAGGTCGAAGTGGGCAGCATTACTTTTAAAAAGATTATTTCCCTCCCTCATTGTTTCTTTACAATGTTGGTGGTTTCAATCCGTATTTCTTTGCAACTTCTGTCTGGGCATAGGCAGCATCACAGAGCGAGTAGAGGTGAGCCATCTCCATCTCAGATTTGGCCAAGTTAATAGCTTTGTTGAACATTTCAATGGCTTTATCCAGATTGCCTCTGAAATAAAGGACAGGTGAATCATTTATGGAAAGTCACAAAGCTTAGCAGTTACAGATGGATACTACACAGAATCTTGATTTCCCACAGTACACTAATGAGTTTATTCCCTCAGCTTTATATAGGCACCGTGAAGTGTCTGGTGTTCCTGTCAGACTACACTGTTAAACAGAAAGCAAGGTATTTCCACTACTGGCCAACAGGAGAACAATGAATTCCACTGCCCATAAAGTAGTTAAGGGTGAAATAGCATACAACAGCAGAATTCACTAACAATTTTCCGCACTCGTGTGACTACTAGAAAGGAGGATTTAAACAAGCTGAAGGTATTTTTCAAGATGTATCTCAATTGTAACTTCACTCTATGAGCTAATTTAACCATGAAGTGTTCTGGATAGTTGTCATAAATCTGTTTACAATATTAGATGCTCCAGAAATTGTATGAAAATATAAAGAAATATGGCCTAGAATTGGCATGATCTTGTTTAATGTTTAATATTGTGCACTAACAACCCTGGAGGCATTCCTGTTTCTCCAAGTACTGAGCTTCTTCTACCTGCCAGACTCTTCCACGTTGCAGCAGCGTTTGTCAGGGTCCATCTAGCCTTAGGGTATCAGTTAGCACTCCCTCCTTATTAATGTTTAAGCGCTCCATGGTAGAACAGATCAAAGAGTGTTGAATATGAGAGCAGCTTTGTCTGAGGTAAGGGCTTATTAGTTCTTAGCCAAAGTCTGATGTAGTAGCACGCAGCAGATGCTTGCCAATTAATGCTTGGGCTGTACTTATGCAAAAGGTGAGAAGAAGAGGGAAGAAACTGATTTAAGGGTACATGAAGCCAAAACTACAAACAGACTTGCTGTAATTTTATTTTGTTATGGTGGTGAAAGATTTGAGGGAATTGCTCATAGCTCAAAAATACACTAGACCCAGATTATTAACTACTTCTCTATTGGAGCTTCCCACCTCCCCTGCCCAGGCTAGCACTGCAATCCAGGAAGCAAAGATAGACTTAAAACTTGGAATGTTACACACATTAATATAGATACCACTTCAAAAAGGAAGATTCTGAAAGCAGTTATGTAAGTCTGTGGTTTTCTTAACTAGGATACATCTAATAGTACACCAGCTTCCCACAGATGTGTTCAATCAGTGCACCAATTTTGTAAGTCATCAGGAATAAGAGTGTATAGGATCCTATACTATCCTAGACTCTCAAACTAGCAGCATGTAGTTCTTACCTTTGCACTTCAATCGTCCCCATCGTCTCATATGCAAAGTCACATTTATTATCAATTTCAATGGCCTTGCTTATAAGTTCCAAACCTTTATCTAAATCCTGTTTCCACTGAAGTTGAAGTAAACTGAAACGAATCACAATTGCAGACCAGCTGTGAACATATGTAGCTCACTCTTATCAGAAAACAGCATATAAACCTAACATAGTAACATTCCAATATAAAGCAAGCAAATAAGAGACTGTCACAGGAATATGTGTGAATATATCATTTGCATTCAAGTAGGCTCTGAATCCTAGCAGAATACAGTCAACCCTAACAAATGACATACAAAATAAGTGACTGACAAAACAGATGCTTAAAATTTAGTTAAACACATCAGCTTTCACCTTTATCAGTGAAATGTGTTTAGCTAGTATGGTTTCCAACAACTAAACTGATGAAACATTTTGGCAACACTTTTCTCCAACAATGATCAGGAGCCTTGTGGCACCTTAAAAATTAATACATTTTTATTCTAATATATAAACTTTTGTGGGCTAGAGCCTAATTTGTCAAACCTGAAGTGGCTCTAGTCCATGAAACCCCAAGCTAAAATATAAATGTATTAGTTTTTAAGATGCCATGAAATTCCTGCTTGGTTTTGCTGTAACAGACTATCACAGACATTCCCATGAAATGTGTTTTCTCCAAAAAGTGGGTCCTTGAACTAAGTAGTTGAGTATGTGAAATAGTTTGGCAAGCAAATGAGGAAAAGGGAATGAAAAATTCAAGCAAAATTTGTTTACCATTAAAGAAAAATTGTATGACCTTTTCCTTTCAGCAGTTACTGAGAGATATTTATCCAGAGATGAAGTCTGAACTGGTTCAAAACGTGGCAGCCAGGCTAACGGGGGGGGGGGGTGCTTGAAGAACCACCTTCTCCCATACTGTTCAGCCCACCAGTTAAGATCTGCCTCACAAGTCCTGCTCTCCATGCCTTTGCTTGCCTTCGGAGCTTAGGTGGATGGCAACCACAGACAAGTCTTTTTCAATTATGGCATCTTGCCTGCAGAATGCTTTTCCCCTTGAGTCTCACCTGGCACCTACATTACTAACTTTTAGTTTCCAGGCCAAAACATTTCAGTTGTTTTTCAATTAAGAGGTTTACCTTTTACCATCATTTTATAGTATGTTTTAGTCTGAAGACTGGTATTCATTTTAAGCTGCTTAATTATCTCTTATGCTCTGGTTGCTTTTTAATGCTGGGTTTTAATTAAGAATGTTTAATGTTTTATGTTTATTATATTTTAAAATTTTTGTAAACTGCCCTGGACAGGTTTCCTGGAGAGGTGGCATAAAATTCTCTAAATAAACTAAGCCACAAAAACAGCTCTGCAGATAGCCTTACATATAAACGGCAACTACAGTACTTACCCTTTATGAACGTAAGTAGTAGCATTATCTGGCTCAAGATCAATACATTTATCATACATTTCATCAGCTTTTCCAAACTGTTGTTGATCTGTTAAGGCCTGCATGGATAAACATTAATTGAATAAAGATTTCTATGTGAAAGTACTTTAAATTAGGACTAGACCACATTCTGCTCACGTACTTTCCCTATCATAATCCCTAGGAAAATAACTTTTATGATCTGCTCTCACATTAGGTATGTAGAAGTAACATCTGCTGAAACAAGAGATGCTCAGACCTGGTTAATGATAATACAAAAATGAGAGTTTTCAAAGATGAACAGATAGTAATATATACCTGGGCATAGAGTGCATAGCCTTCAGCACATTTTGGAAATTTTTTAATAACATCCTCAAAGCCTTTCATAGCTGCTTGTACTTGTAAAGCATTATTTCCAGTGTAAGCTTGTCGATACTGTTAAAAACAAAAGTTTACAAAGTCAAAATGTGGCCATGTGAAAGAAGTCTGGTTTATCAACATCTTACCGGCAAAAAGCCAATATTCCAAAATGTTCCACTTCCAACAAAATTGCTTCTAAACCATATTTTCACAATACAGTTTGAACAGCCTTTATAGTAAAAATGTAACAAAATTTGACAGGCTCACCAGCGCAAAGCATTTCTGTGCTTGTGCCAAGGCAGAATCTGGCCGCAAACGGATACATTCATCAAAATCATCTACAGCTTCTTCAACTTGGTCAAGCAAGATTTTCAGCTATTAAAAAAGAATGAGAATAAGCTTTATACACACAGTATCTACACAAGGAAAACAACTTTTGCAGTAGAATTATAGCAGAACTGTGTGTGTTTTATGAGCCAGCAAGTCACTTCCAACTTATGGCGACTCTATGAATTAATGATCTCCAAAACATCCTATCACTGATAGTCTTGCTCAGGTACTGCAAATGAAGGCCATGGCTTCCTTTACTGAGTCAAGCCATCTCATGTTTGTTTTCCTATTTTCCTACTGCCTTCTACTTTTTCTATCATTTTTCCTTTTTTCCAGTGAATCTTTTCTTTTAATGATGTGACCAAAGTATGATAGCCTCAGTTTAGTCAGCTTCTAGAGAGAATTCAGGCTTCATTTGACCTAGAATCCACTTATTGCCTTTTTGGCAGTCTGTGGTGTCCATAAAACACTCCCCCAACACCACATTTTGAATGAAGAAAATTTCTTCCTGACAGCTTTTCTTCATTGTCCAACTTCCATATCCAATACACAGTAACAAAGAATACCGTAGTATGACAACTTGAGTAGTTCATTGGTAATTCTACTGTGATAGTTTGTTGTTACAATATTCTGCATGAACAGATTTCCTTACAGTTTATTAGCATTAGTCTATGCCAAGTTTAGGCTCTGTTCTCATTTTTTTTTGTTTAAAATTAATATGCATAATTTTTAAAATTCAAGTAACAGTAAAAACCCAATTCATCCCAAACAATAAAATGCCTGCCACTCCACTTAAAATTCTGGCAAATAAAATAGCTTTACAGCACCTTCTGAAAGTGTCCCCGGACAACACCTCTTCAGGGAACCTGTACCAGTGTAAGAGCAACTACAGCAAAAGCATAGGTCCCAGTCAATGCCAGGAGGGTTGCTTTTAGTGAGGGAACACCCAGAAGTTAATAAGCGGAAGACCACCCCCCACTTTAGACGGGGTGGGGGGTGTCACAGGCTGTGAAAGGCTTTAAAGTAACAAGCACCTTGAACTGAACTTGGAAACAAACTGGCAGCCGATATAGTTGTTTTAAAATAGATGAGAGATGTTCTGGAAAGGCAGTCCTTAGGAACAATTGGGCTGCAGCATTCTTGGAAAAGTCCATTTCCAGGTGGTCTTCAAGGGCAGCTAAACATAGACCACATTATAAATGAGCAGTTACAAAAGCATGGATTCAGGTCAGTTGAATCCAGGAAAGGAAAGAACTGGTGAACCAGATGCAGCTGGTTGAAGGCTCTCTTGGCCATACCACCAACCTGCTTTTCAAGTGCCAAGGCTAGGTTCATTAGCATTCCTAAGCTCTTAATCTGCTCATCAAATGCCAACTCTATTCTAACCACCATCAATAAATTCAAATGTTGAGGCATCGCCCTTCCCATCTAGCATTACCTCTATTGTCTGGATTCAAGACAAATGAAAATCATACCATGGTTTTCACATTGTATGCCAACTGAGCCATAGTTAAGAGGTCAGCTATTAAAATTTTTCTTTTGTATTTCACTGTCAACTACAGAATATGTAAAAACATTTTTAAGTGTAATGAGTCTTACCTGCCCCCTGTGATGATAAACATCTGCATTCTGAGGATCAATGTCCGCAGCCATATTAAAATCTTGAGTCGAGAGCATAGGCTGTTGCTGTTGCATATACATACTGCCTCGCTTGATTAGGGCATTAGCACGAAGCTAGTCCAAAGAATCAAATTTATTATAATTTGATATACAAATCGCCTGCTACAAAGTTTTCAGAGTCTGGTAACACATCATTCTTTGTGCTATGTACTTGTGTGTGTGCTTATTGATTTTTTAAAAATTACTAATTTGAAATGTTTTAAAATATTGTTTTTTAATGTTTGTCACCTTGGGACATTATTTTGGGTAGAAAGGTGACACATAAATGTTTCAAATAAATAAATATAGTTTTGGTCAATTTCCAATGTGCTGAGAAACCAACAGAAGAGTCTCAAAAGAGTCTGCTGGCCAATAAACAAAAAAAATTAAAAATGGGCAGTGACTCTTTAGCAATACTACTAGATCAGAAATAAGGCACAGCCCAATGAACCTGCAATGCCTTAACAGCAGCAAGTTCAAAAGCAAGAGCTGAGACTACAGAAAGTCAAAGCAGCAGTGGCTCAAAAAAAAAACCCCATGAAGCTGGCATACTTTTACAGTACCAGCAGTGTTGTCCAACATCTGCTTAACCAGCATGCCAGACTACAACCAAGGACAGGCAGTGGAAAAGCAGGACCTGCTCCTTGGCACTGCTGTCCAGAGACCAACATTAATGGTTGAGAAACCAGGTAAGAAGCAAGCCCGGCTTCTCTGCCACCTACTCTCATGCAAGACCATACCCTCAGATTTACTTCCTCATCCACACAGGGTACATATGTACACATTGGGCATCAGTCATACTACCAGCTGTATGGAGTATATACACTATTTAATGTTCCTGTTCTGAAACAACTCACTGCAACATGACATGTACGTAAGTTTGTTTTTTAAAACTGCTCAATGAAAATCCAAACCAAGTGTATCTCAAAAGCTTTGAGCAGAATAAATCTTCACTATGGAATCTGTGTACTCCTAAGTTTGCACACAGTTTCATTCTTTGTAAACAGCATTTTTCCCCCTTCTATATTATTTGGAACTAACCACCTTTCATTATAAAGATGATTTCCCCTATCTACAACAATGAAGACTGTCAGAACTTTTATCAGGTTTGGAAAAGTTAAGCTTAACATAAAATACTTTCTCCATGACACAGTAATGACAATGAAGCTCCACTGGTGCGACGCAAAACATGTTTTCCACTGAACAGCAGAATCACCAACGAAAGTTAATGCCACTATATCTACGTTGCACACTTTTCGGGTAAAACAGAACACTGCTTCCTCACCTTTACATTGGCATTGTCCATATCAATGACCTGATTCAGATCTGGTTTGGCAGCATTTGCATTACCAATCAGCAGATAGAACGTAGCTCGCAACAACAAGGCTTCAGCCATATATTTTCCTTTAGCCTCGATTTCTTTAGTACATTCACTAATAATTTTGTCATAGTTTTCTTCTTCCATATATTTCTTTGCCTTTAAATAGCCACAGCTGTAAATAATATGCACAGTGTTAATAATATGCAGGAAAACTCTAGTTCTCTAAATCAAAATGAAACATGCAAGTTTGAAGATTTCTAGTTTACACTTTTACCTTTAAAAAGGGATCATACATTATATCATCACCCTGACCTGGATGGCCCAAGTTAGCCCAATCTCATCAGATCTCATAAGCTAAGCAGGGTCAGTCCTGTTTAGTACATGGGTGAGAGACTACCAAGAAAGTCCAGCGTCACTGCTCAGAAGTTAAATGGCAAACTACCTCAGTTTGCCTTGGAAACCCTCTGGGGTCTTCCAAAGGTGGCTGTCTTAGCAATCATTTATTAATATGCAATAGAAAAATGTATATGAACATTAGTATTGGCTTGAAAAAGAAAATATTATTTCAGTATATATAGAAACAAAGCTCCAAGGATATGAGGAGCTATTCATTGAAGACTGATTTATACCATTAAGCCAGTTGGATAAAAAGGCTAAATATACAATTTAATTAGGCAAGAAGATTGCAGAACTACTCCTTAAGAAATCTCCGCTATGTAGATTAATTTACATTTATACAATCTTACAATCTAACTATGCCATATTAGGAGGTGGTAAAGTTTCAATATAGAAAAAACATATGGCTTGAGAATTAAGAATTAATATTTTTATTAGGCATTCTGTTCACAAAATTAGCATTTACCAGTCTTCTTCTGATTCCACTATGTGATAACCCCAAACCCAGAGAAGATGTTATTTGGCTAAAGAAGAATATTGGTAAGATTATAAGTAGCAGCCCTAATAGCCCAAACTAGCCCGGTCTCATCACATTTGGAAGCTAAGGGTTGGTACTTGGATAGGAGACCACCAAGGAAGACTGGAGCTGCTATGCAGAGGAAAGCAATGGCAAATCACCACCTCTCTTGCGACTCAATGGCACACTTTACCTTACCTAGGGATGTAACAGATGATGCTAGCGAACTGTTTTACATGCACACTAAGTATCCTAACCCTCATAAGCAATTTTTGGCAGGCAACAAACCTCAAAACTTTCAGTGAGGAAGGGAAAGTAGAAAAAATCTCTTCTACAAATCCACCCTATTTGCACTTCCTGAGATCCAACTGGAGGGGGGGGCTTCTTCCTCTCTCCAACATTATGAGTATTCCATTGGCTTCAAAGGCACTTCTATTAGCAAAAGAGAACTTTCCCACTTGCCCCTCCACTGTAGCTCCACTAGGGTTCCTTAGTACTGTTTGGGAGGGACATGAACACCCTGGAACAGCACAGGAAGCAAAGTGGGGGCCTGCACTGGGAGGGAAAAAAATAAGAAAAAATCTCAAATTTTGCTGGCAGAATACGACCTTTGGGTCTAGCCTATTGAGTTTTGCCATAAATGATGCTTTCTTAATCTTTGTTAAGATACTCTAAACCAGGTGTTCCCAACCTCCTTGAGCCTGGAGGCACATTTGGAATTCTGACAGTGTGGTGGGCAGAGCAACAATATGGCTGCCACAAAATAGCCACTGCAGGAAATGGAGCCAGCCACAAAATAACAGCTTACTTTCAGTCACACTCTAAAGACCCTTGTGCCTTGGATGCAGTTTCTGCACAGCCAATCAATACTTCAATGGCCAATTAGAAGCCATGCTTTGTAAATACCCCACCAGGCTCCACCCACTTTTTAAAACAGTTGGTGGGCACCAGAAAAGGTGTTGGTGAGCACAATTGTACCCAATTGTGGTGTGGGCACCACACCAAGAACCCCAGCTCCAAAAAGTGAAATAATTACGTTGGCCTTGGTGTTAATGATTAGAGATGGGCAAGAAATGGGAGAAAAAATGAAACGAGCGTTTTGTGTTTTGTCACATTCCACAAATAACAAACTTTCACAAAATTGTCCAGTTTCGCAAAACGATTTGTTAGTTTCGTGATTTGTCAGAACCCAGGGCACTTCAATGGCCCCCCTTCATACCCAGAGATGCCAAACTCGCAGGGAGACCAGCAGGCTCTCCTCCACCCGCCCTCACCCAACAAGCCAGCAAGAACAAATGCTCTAAATAAGAATATAAGCAAAGAAAATTAAAGAAAAAAAATGTAGGCCTCAGTCAAGCTAGGCCCCTGAGACTGGGGTTGGATGGGGTGGAGGAAAGAAGGCACCTTCATGCAACAACCTTCCCAGCAAGGCCAAGAGCTGAAAATAAGAAAGAGGCTTTTCAGTCTCTTTTAAAGCAGCAGCAAATCCAGCCAAAAGCTCCCAATTCCACTCTCTCACTCCAAATCCCCGCAACAAGTCCTCCCCCTCTCTCTGTCTACTGGAACTGAAAAGAACGAGGCAGAAAGCTGTGCCTTATATAAGAAATGCTCACAGAGTAGAACACGAGGTGTCTGGTTGGCAGACAGACCTGCCTAATAGGGTTTGAAAGGATGAGATTGGTGTTTCCATGGCTACAGAAGGCCCATCTCCTCAGTTGCCTAGGGGATTAACCCCCTGCTCCTTGCTGTAAAGGGCAGAATGGAAGCTCTCCAGTTGGCAGGGAAAGCTGCCTATCAAGGTTATGTGGGCTAAGACTGGGGTTTCCAATGGCAACAAAAGGTCTGCAGACATTCAGGGCCTATGTTGCCTAGGGAATCAATGCCAGCCTGTCTGGCATCAAGAATCATGGATGGATGGATGGATGGATGGAAACTACTACAGTTAAAATGACAATAGAGATTTAGGGTGCCTACAGACATGAGTCCTATATTACATTTTGAGAAAGTGGGGTTTACACAGCATATGACTGAGCAGCTGGCTCTAATGCTTCTCAAAAGACTCTTGTTTATTCAAAGTGGAAATGGAGGAATAGGGCAAAAGCAGTATCTTAAGCAGTACTTCTTAGATTTTCAATTTTAAAAAACACTATTTTAAAGATAAAATCCATGGTGCTAAAAACCTACCTCATGCTATTGGGCATTTTAAAAAGAGAAAACCATTATCTTGTTTGCTGCAGCCGGTTCTAAGAAAAGCAGCTGCTTATGATCTGCTTAAAGCAGAAACCCACCTTTCTGATTCCACAGAAAACTACAAAAGGCATAAAGTTCCTTATCACTTAAGTCATAATGTAAAAATCAATTGAGGCAATAGAATCACATGCTCTCTCATTTCAGATTCTCTCCTTTCATGTTAACCCCCCTGCTGGCCTGAGCCATAACAATCATATCAGCACCAACATTAGTCATGGTTAAACATTAAACAGGGTTCACACCGAGCTAAGATTTAAATGTATCAGTTTTCTTCAGACAATTAATGATTCACTTGCAAAACCTTTCTTACTTTACTTCCTACTTGTCAATTGCAAGATCTACCCCTTCCACAAAGCTAGTTACACAATATGGCTGTCAGAACCAAAATGACAGTTGCTAGCACAAGGCCCTACAAATGGAAGAGTGAGATCAAGCTCAATTTAATTTTTATCAGTTTACATAGAATATAATAGCACAAATGTAAGTTTCCTAAGGCAATGTGTACTGTTTCCTTTTACTAACAAGCTTACTTTTCAATTACTTACTTTTCTTTTACTACAGAGGCCTCTCCTTCTTTATCTTTGTCCTCATCAGACTTCTCCCCCCGAAGAAGAGGCTGAGAGATAATGTCATCTGTGAAAGAGCTGAAGTAAGATTTGATAAACTGTGGTGAAGGCATCAGAGGCTCCCTGTTCTGAAGCAAGATAGAAAAGCTGGTTTGAAAGCATGTTACAGCCAACTTTGACTCAGTCACAAAATTTATAGCTTCTACATTTAAGCAAAAGAGATTTCTTGTTGAAGGCTTTCATGGCCTTTTGTTTGACACAAAGATCTCTGTCTTTTGGTGCTACACCTCTGAAGATGCCAGTCACAGCTGCTGGCGAAACATCAGGAACTACAATGCCAAGACCACGGCGATACAGCCCGGAAAATCCACAACAACCAAAAGATATTTAACTACCAAGAAAAATGGTGTCTGATAGACTTGCTGCTTCTAATATAGTAGTAACCTGCATGTTTTAATTTTATTAAATTTATGATTTCCAAAAACTAGCGAGACCACATAGGTGTATCAAGTCTGAAAATCTCACATTAGGACTTATACAGTCATACCTTATATTTTTCTTTGGCTTTTTCTTTCCCAAGAAGTTTAAGAACTTTATCTGCTAGCAGCATACTTTGCTGATTTTGAAACCCTTCTAAAATGCAGACTGCAGTGACATCTGGGAAATATAAGCAAAAAATAAATGATAAATTACTAGTTTATTAATCTTTGAAAGGCTAGACAATGAGTATCCCCAATCAGTTAAGTCAAGTTTATGCTATCTTTATTGCCAAGGACATCTAAATTAAACTGATATTCTTTCCTGTCCACAACTAGAAACCTTAATCACACATTCTTCTGCTTCAAGCCCTTAATCACACCCCAGGTGCTATTTTAAGGTATTCTGAATTGCACTGTTTTCTTTCCCCTTTACATTACTTACTAGAAACAAAGCCCGTTTTAGCAAAGAATACAACGGGCTCTAGAAATGGCAGGGGGGCCTGGCTGACCATTGCCCCCTCCCCAGCATCCTGATCTGGGAAAGGGGAAGGGCAGGGTGGCATGCCCACTTCCATGCCCCTCCCTCATCACTTACTTAATACTCACCCCCATTGTGGCTTGGGGGGGGGGGAAGGTAAGCAATATATGCCTGCCACCATGCCCCCCTTACTCATGTGTGCCCCTCTCACTCTCCCCATTGTGATTTCAAGTAGGGTTGCCAGCTCCAGGTTGGGGCATTCTGTCATTTGACACCTCCCCCAAGATTGCAGCTTTGGGAAGGGGGGGGGAGAAGAGACGAGCGAGGCTTGCATGCTGCCACTCGACCCTGCCCCCAGGCCCCCATGATCACTCTTTTGGGGTAAGAGGAGGCAGTGAGGCTTGCATGCAGCTGCTTGACCCCCCCCCCCAATCCTGGCTTCGGTGGGGAAAGGAGGCAAGCAAGACTAGCATGCCACTGCTCAACCCCCCCCCCCCCCAAGATCCTGAGTTTGGTCGGGAAAGGAGGCAAACGAGGCTTGCATGCCACTGTTCGACACCCCCCCCCTGCCCCCCAGGATTGTGGCTTTAGGGGGGAGAGGTGGCCAGCGATCGGAGCGCTGCGGGTGTGGCTCCAGGCTCCTCCGCCAGGCAGACACCCCGATCTGGGCACTGCAGGTGGGGAGTGCGCGGGGAGGCGGCTCCAGGCTCCTCCACCCGGCAGACACCCCAATCTGGGCACTGCGGGTGGATAGTGCGCGGGGAGGCAGCTCCAGGCTCCTCCACCCGGCAGACAAGCTGATCTGGGCGCTGCGGGTGGGTAGTGCGCAGGGAGGCAGCTCCAGGCTCCTCTGCCTGGCAGACACCCCGATCAGGTCGCTGCAGGCAAGGAGTGCATGGGGATGTGGCTCCAGGCTCCTCCGCCTGGCAGACACCCTGATCAGGTCGCTGTGAGCGAGGAGTGCACAGGGAGGTGGCTCCAGGCTCCTCTGCCCAGCAGACACCCCAATCAGATCGCTGCGGGTGAGGAGTGCGCAGGGAGGCGGCTTCAGGCTCCTCCAACCGGCAGACAACCCAATCTGCTGCTCTACGAAGCGACTCCCTTCGTATCCCCGCTAGGGGCGCAATAACGTGCCTGCGCTCTGGGTTACATTGTGTATCGTCAGAAGCCCGCTAAGACAATTATGTTATAGGATAAGTACTGTATTCTACCTACCACAGCTAAATTGAAAAAAAAAAACATTCTCAGCCTTGAAAGGGAGATAGTTACTGTATACAGAAAGCCTGCATCAGAAGAACTGAATTAATTATGCATACAGAAGAGCTCCTTGTTTCTCAAACCATCCATCTCCAATACGCAACCAAATCTCAGAGGATTGTTGGGAAAGACCAACATGTTGTCAGAAACCATGATCAGTAAAAAAAACAAAAGGCAAGTGCTACAGAATAAGTATAACCCCTGTGCTAGAAGCTCATTTTGTCCAGGTCAGAATCCAGTACTTGTTTTTCCGTTCTCATTCCATTCAAAATCAACTTTACTTATAGTAAGTATAGTTAAGTTTTCATCATTACTGGACATTATTAAAGAATCAACAGTCATTACAAAGACAGGCATGTTAAAAAGCCAGTTTCTACTAGCAAAGGTGCTTATGAAATGATTTAATGAGTATAAATATAATGGTTGTCATTAAACAAGACAAGGCCAATTGTATATTCTCATTAAGAAATCTACAAAATTTACCAGGATAGCAAAATGCAAAATAAAACATACAACAAAAAAAAGAAAAATACAATGGAATTAGGGTTAAAAGCTTTCTTATACCCTTTTTGGACCTCATTTTTGCTCAGCAGAAAAGCAGACTAAAAATATTTTAATAAAGCAATTTTCCATCCAACAATGTATATACAGTTTCTTTAAACAGACAGAATACCCACCTTCTAAACATTCTTTTTTATTGTCTAATTTCTCATGTGCCTTTGCACGTCTGAAGAGAGCTTTCACATATTTGGGATTAAGCTCAACAGCCTTTGTACAGTCTTGTGCCACCTCTTTCCATTTTTGCTGTAGGTATAAAAATAGCTGATTAAAGGACAGTGCTATGATCTATGTATAACACTCTATACGATACTGCAGTTTTCAGTCTGGACTTAACATGCATTCTGGGTGTCTCCCAAGAACCTTTTAGGTTATCAATTGAACAGGGCAAGCCTATATGCATGTTTACTTGGAAATAAGTCCCACTATGGTCAATGGGAATCACTTGCAGGTAAGCGTGCATCAAATTGCAACCTTAAATCACTTCTTCATAGTAGCCTTGACTGAAGGCAAGAGGACTTCGTCCACATAAATGGTTGGGGGGGGGGGCAGCGCAGGAGCCTTTCATCTCTAGAACTCAGAAACAAACATCCAGAAAGATAAATAGCCAGACAGAGTGCCCCATAGAAAAGGGAATCAGGAAATTGATCAACATGAGAAGAAAATATACCAGGAGAATGCATTGAAAGAATCAGTAAAAAATTAAAATATATAGCACATAGGAAGAAGTACACAGATAAGGGACCCATGCAAACAACATACAAAAAACACTTCTAATTAGGTTTGCAAGTGTCTACTAGAAAGGTTTTTTTAACCTCTACCAAACTGAATACAATACTTCTATTGTTATTCTTAAGCATCACATTATTTGTTGTAAAAGTATATTTTGAAATTATCTGTCAAGTTTTCTCTTATCTCTAAATTTCAGGTTATTTTTACTTGCTTTAAAAGCCTGGCAAGAATTGTATGCTAGCTGATAATATGTCAGCAGGCAAGCCTGATCTCATCAGATCTTGGAAGCTAGGCAGGGTCGGCCTTGGTTATGCAGAGACAATGGCAAACCACCTGTGTTAACTCTTGCCTTGAAAACCCCAGCAGGGGTCGCCATAAGTCAGCTGTGACTTGATGGCACTCTCCACCACCACCAGTTAACATAAGACTCTTGAGATTTACTACCTTAGTAATAGTTTTATTATTTTAAAAACATCTTTACTGGGATATGGCATATAAAGCAGCTAATGTTCGTAAAAATAAAGCAGCATTTAAAGGAGCACCTGCCCAGCAGACAATTAAATATTATGTACAGAGCAGTGCTCTTTAGGAGATGCAAGGGCAATTCTGCCATTCAGAGCTTCTAGACTGCAAAAGCATGTGTGCAGTTTCTGACCAAACACTTGCAAACCACAGACAACATTTCTGAATTTCCGAACCCCGGGAATTTAGGAGAGGCATAATGCTAAATAGTCCCACATGCAAGGAGAAGCAGATGTAGTCTACATTTAAGCTGCAGATGAACATACTATTCTGATGCTTAGGATTCATACCAGTTGTTCATAGGCTGCAGCTCTGTTCTGGTAGAAGGTGGAAAGGTCAGCATTTTTTTCAGCTGGACATAAACTGATGGCTTCAGTATAGCACAGAATGGCTTGTTCATATTTCCCAGCCTTAAAATACTTGTTGCCTTGGTTCTTTGCTGCTTGGGCTCTATCAAGAGGACTCTGGAAAAAGAAATATTCATAAACATTGTACAGAGTACAAATATTAAAATGTTTATTCCTAAATAGGCTTTAAAGCACCCATAGTCAGCAGGTTGGATTCTAACTCCTGCAAACAGAAGAAGATTGCAGAAGAGGGATTTCTGTTTACCACACACCCCAACCTCTTCTGCAGTTTGGGGAACTGTTCTGAGCAATACAGACCCCAGGAGCCTGAAATAAAGACAGAGAATCCTGCAAAATTGTCCAGAAGAGTGCTAGATTCAGAAGTGCCCTGTATATACAAAGTACAGCATTGCTCATTAATAAACTATATGCTGCTGTAATTTAAGGACTGTGGCTCCAAGTACGCTTTATCTGTGATGAGTTAATATGTCCACAATGGGAGCTAACACAAGAACTTTTGTTAAAGTTTGCCTGATGGCCTGAAATCCTCCTTCAGCCATTTAGCATGTGATATCCAACAGACTGAAGTGGAGGGCAGAGGTATAGTATGAAGCCAGTTTTACAGTTTGGATTTGGTGACAGGAAAAGAATTTGAAGGGCTTAGCTAAAAATGAGGTGCATGTAGTTTTAACTCTCTGGGAATGCGAGGAAGAAATAGTGGCTGTAAAAGAATCTTATTTGAGGCCACTTTTGTTTGCTTGTGTATTTGTAGACAGGCACCATAAATCTCCAATACTCTCTCACCTAAATCAAAAGACTGTCTCTCACCTCCCCCAACACACATTTGTTATTGTTGTTGGATTTAAGTCAAATTGTCATTTCCTTTTGTTTGCTATAAAATGTGTGCTTTAAAAGTAGAAATACTCAAGTTTTCTACAAGTAATTAATTTCTAGTTTTCTAACTAAATAATGAAGAAACATGAGCCTTCTAGCTTTTCAGCACCAATAAATGCTAAATTTACAAGTTATCTTTCTGACAAAGTGTCAGTATATGCAAAGTGACTGCTTTGAGGGACCAATAAAGAATTGGTACTAGAATTTTTTTAAAAATAAATGTATTAAAATAAACAGAGTAGATGTATACAAAATATACTAATATCTGTAAACTACATTATCAAGCTACGTCTGAAATAAAACTGGAACAAAGCATAAGCATTTCAACATGACATATTAAGTGAATTACATATGAATTTAATTACACATTAAAAGAAATTACATAGTAGGAATTATCACAGCAACAAACTGTATTCAGTAGTATAGTCAACAGTCCCTACCACTTTACCATAGTATCTTTCTGAACCACTTCATCACTGTACCACCCTTTTATTTGTGTAAAAAAACCTTACTGAGTATAATCTGTAGAGACAGTGATTTTTGTTGGCAGAGTGCAAATAAAGCAGAGAAGTTACACTGTGCTGATTAAAGAGGCTAAAAAGTTTATTTAAGAAATACATACTTGAGAGTGAAGAAGAGAGATAGAGATACGGTCCTTGCTATCTGACTACATCTTGGAGAAGAGTGATAAGGCAGGACAGAGAAGAAGCAGGATATTGCCCTGTTTAGCCCAATAGGAGACAAGGAAATGACCAACAGGAAACAAGAGAGATGCTGCTCTCACTGTCTTAACTAAGTGATCCTTGCTGCCCCCTGCACAGAAGGCTTTCCTTCCCTTCTTGCTGCTGCAGTACACCAGACATTGCAATTTCCAACAATTTTTAACCTGCTTAAGGGCTCGCTGCAGGAACTATCTGTAAAACCTTGCACAGCACTACATTTACACTCTTAACATACACTTAAATATTGTCTTAATCTGCTAATGCACTGTTTGGTATAACTGGCAATGCTTTCACATTTGCTGAGCAATTTATACAGGCAGTGACTAATACTGATGAAGGAATTACTGGCACTGGATTTCCTAACACAATCAATGGTACAGTTTACAGATAGAGTGGAGTACTACCACTGACCCCAAACACAATTCCATCCCCAGGCACTGACTGGCTGACAAAAAGAAGCAATATTAAATGGACTATCCTGCAACTCTTACTCAGCTATGCATCATTTTGACCTTAAAAATTAGCAGTGAAATCCTAAGAACCATTTTCTGGGAATAAACCCCATTGAACAGACCTGAGTAGGATTCTGATTACACCTACTTAGGATTGCTCTCTAAGTATGCTTCTAATTTTAATCAATATAAAAAAAAATTCAAACCATGATTCTCTAAAACAAAGTTACTGTATTTCATTTCAAACATCCATTATTTTATCTTTGCACACTTAGTACTGGGTACTGGGATTAGCAAGAGTTATCCAATAACACTCTTCTGTCCCAATACTGGGCAAGATATACACTTCCTGTCAACAAAAAGCATTGCTTCTCCTCCTCTGAGCTCTACATCACCAGTTAACAGTCTCAGGAGGTGCCAACCACAAAACTGTCTTCCCCTGTTGCCTCAGAACCCTAATACTGTGATACTTTAGAGAGAAAAATTCAGCACTGTGGGACAGAACTGTACAATTTTGTAACCATGATAAAAAAATCAACTATATTTAATAGAACAAGCTGAAATTTTGGAAGAAACTAAAATATCTGCAATACATATTTGCCTATCAAACCTAAGCTTATTTTGCTCCTTCAACATCAGTGCATCATTTATAACAAATCAGCCCACACAGTCTGAGGGAGCCTTGTTCATCGTGTTCTCCATGTTTAACAGCCCTGCACCACCGAGACTGTGTACTAGGCTCTGTCTTCCTTTTTCAAATTATAAAGAACTGAACAGTTCTATAAGATGAGGTACTTTGGGGAGATTTAACTTACACCAAGAAACTAAGCAAGTGACTATTTGCAAATGAGCCTTAAGACTATATTGCTCACAACAAGCAGAAGTCTCACAAGTATGGCTTATCAGTGCCAAACTTTCATGTTCAAGATCTTTCTTTCTTTCTAGTCCACCTTTATCACTGAGACTCAAGGCATATAACACATTGCGAGATTAGTACAGTCAGTATCAAGGACATTCCCGTAAACAATGCCACAGGATAAATAAATACAAGTTTACAAGACATAGCATTAGCAAGAATCCAATATAGAGTTGAAGAAATGCTGAAATAGAACATAAGCAATTCTAGGACTGACATTAGACAACATGAAGCACAGATAGCGCATAGAAGCACATATTTAAAGCAACGGTTAGTACATAACGCAACACAGTGGTGAAGTCTACAGTCCCTAACTCATTAACAAAACATCTGAGATTCCTGCTCTACAATATAGCCCTCTATCTGAGTACAAAGCCTTTGTGAATAATTTGGTTTTGTATTGTTTGCATAAAGCCAGGAGAGTGGGGGCTCGCCTGACCTCCTCAGGCAGGCTGTTCCACAGGGTAGGGGCCACCACAGAGAAAGCCAATGTATGGGCTGCAGTTGATTTAACCCATGTGCAGGGTGGCACCTGCAGAAGACGCTGTTCAGATGAGTGAAGCTTTTGTGGAGGAACATTGGGAGGAAGATGGTCTCATAGGTATGCCGGACCAAGATCGTGAAGAGCTTTGTACCTGATAACCAACACCTTGAACTGAGCACGGTAACTGATAGTCAGTGCAGTGACTGCAGGATGGGAGTGATGTTCATGCTCCTGCTTGCTCTTGATAACTGTCAAACCACAGTATTTTGCACCAATTGCAGTCTCTTAGTTAACTTAGATGGGAGACACATGTATAGTGCATTACAATAGTCAAGTCTTTATGTTACAATAGCATGAATCCAGGTGGCCAGGTTGGCCATCAACAGTACAATTCTACCAAGTACTTTTTTAGGTTAGCATGAGAATCTCAAAAACCATTCTCCCTTATCTGAATACATGTACCTTACTATGTAAACCAAGCTGTATTTCATTTTACAGTCAAGCGGTCAGCTCAGTACCTACTTAATAAAGGATGCCTTGACTCTGTAAGTTTTAAAACAAAAAACAGCTATCCATGATTAGTTTTTGCATTAGAGATTACAAACAGTAAGGGCAAAAACAATAAAAGAAAACGCCAAGGCTTCCTCTGACCCAAGCAATAGGAAGCTTCCAACAACAGTCCGTTCCTGCCTTTGACACTGAAGGCCAGGCATTTTTTTAAAGTTATACTCAACACATGGAGCCCTACTATGATTTACCGCTTTCAGAATCTCCACAATGAGGACAAAAATAACTGTAAAATCCTATTTATGAAGATGCATACCAAGGAAATTCTGTAATCATAACACCAAGCACAGTTCTTTCCAAAGCCCCTCAGAAACTGGGCACAGACCCAGCAATAACTTGTTAATACATTTGTAGCAGTGATGTGGGCAGAACATTTTCTGCTAGTCTTCCACAGAAAACTTCCAGTTTCTAAAAATAACGTTATAAAGCAGAGCAATATAAGCCCTTGTAGCTGCCATTAGCAACCGGCAAATATTAAAAGCAAAGCATTTTCATTTAACAGTGTTTGGCCACCTTGCTCATGAGATAAATCTTCTGGCAAAGGACACAGAGTGAATACAATGAAGATAATATTGGAAAGCTGCAAGTAACTGTGAAGGTAGCTGGGGGTATTTATAATGGCTCGGAAAGGTTTCATTAAAGAGAAGACGGGCGACCTCTGGTTCGAGGGGGGGGGGCGCGTCTGGATGCAGTCATGCAGCGAAGAGAACGAGCCCTTCCCCAAGACTCGCTGCAGGCCAAGGCGCCGGGGACCCAGAGCCCAGCACGTGGGCCCAGCAGCAGGCCGTTCCTAACGGCCTCTCCTGCCCCCTCGCTGTGCTCAATGCATTCCCGAAGCCCTTCCTCAGCCCCGGCCCGGCGCCTCCTTCCTCCCCTCTCCCGCCCAAAGCCGGCCCGCTCGGCCCTCTCACCATTTCGTCCCCGCCGGGGCCGTCAGGCTGGCCGCCCCCCGAGCCATCGGCGGGCCCCGGGCTGGCTCTGCCCTCGGGCGTCTTCCTCTCGCTGGCGCCTTTGCCCCCGCCTCGCGTCGCCCGCCTCCGCCGGCCCCACAGGTACAGCGCCCCGGCCCCCAGCAGCAGCGGCGCCCCCACCGCCAGGGCCAGCTGCCAGCGCGGCAGCCCCGAGCCCTGCCCTCCGCCGGCCGAGCCCCCGCCCGCAGCGGCCTCCACGGGCTTCGAGGCAGCCATGATCCCTGCTCGGCTGGCGGCCAGACCGGAGCCAGCCCAGGAGCGAGAGGGGTCAGCGGAAGCCAGGGGCATAGCGGGAGAAAGCGGGCCGCCGAAGCTTCCGCCCTCCGCGCGCCTGCCGAGAGCGCGCCCTGCTTGCGGCGCCATCTGCTGGCCGAAAGGCAGCGGCGCAGTCACGCGCGGAGCCGGGGACGAGGTCGCGCCACCTGCTGGCCGAAAGGGAAACTAGGCGAGCCACCCATTGAATCGTGCAAGGAGTGTGAAGGCTGGAATTGCTATCGACCCGGGGCATAATGGGAACGGCCAATTCTCGTTCTGGAAAACAATGTGTTTCTGTTTGCTCGCATCAGGAGGAGGAGGAGAATTCAAATCACACGAACCCACCCATGGGCATTTCAGGCAAGAGACTAAAATAAGTGGTCTGCCATTTTTCAGCAGAGCAACCCAGTCTTTCTTTGTGGTCTCCCAGCCAAGTACTAGCTGTGGCCAACCCAGCTTACTTTCCAAATTCTGAAGGGGTCAGGTTAAGCTAGGCTACTCAGACTGACATCATTAAACTGCTTTTGAATTGCAATTGACAGCAATAAGATATGGGGTTCAGTCCTGTCTATGCAACTGGTGACCTACCAGGCCTCCCCCCCCCTTTTTTTGCACTCTCAGGAAGACAGCAGCCAATTACAGAGACCTTTTCTTAAGCCAATGCAGTACATGGCAGTTGTTGCTGTGTTTGGTTTGAGAGGCAGAGTTGCCAGTTTAAATTTCCCAGTGATTCAAGGGACTCTCAGGTAATTCATTGGATCACTCTGCCTACTATCATGAATTGGATCCTGGTTGTGCTGCATAGCAGACAGATCGGGACACAGAAAGAGAAGGGGAAGAAACCATAGTTACTGAGTTTCTTTTAGTGCAGAATTTAAAGGTTTAGCAACGATTTTCAAGTTGCAACCTGACAATTACAGATTGTTCAGGCCAATTCTAAGTAAACATGTTTAGGATTAGCATGCCCAAGTGCTTAAATATACTGAGGATTGTATCCATCATAAGGGACACAGGAACCCTGAGTCAGTGATAGAGCATCGTCTTTGCACACAAGAGGTCAACACATCCAGTCCATGGCATATCTAAGGATCATGTAGTCACTGATATGAAACTTCAAACCCTAGAAAGCTGTTGCAAGTCACATTAAACTACACTGATCTTGTTAATCCAATGGGCTGACTTCATATAAGCAGTTTCACTTTCAAATTTGCTCTTTGCTTTTCGGCAGCAGCCATTTTTTCCTCTGACACTGACATATATGAGAACCATGCAGCCGGTGACTTTGGCTTGCCTGGCACACTAACCTGAACAAAACAAACAGATGTCTTGAAGCTACTCACCTGCATATAAAGTGCCTCCTGGGTTGCATCTGCTTGTTTGACTGCAATACTCAGGGGAGGGAGAGGGTCGCTTTTCCCTCCTGTTTTCTTGACTGAAACGTCCAGTGGAGGGAGATAAAAAGGATTTGTGCCTTGGAAAGAATATGATGCATGCATGCCTGGATTTCTCATTGGATGGGAGGAAGCCGTTGCTATAGCTAATGAAGGTGCTGGTGCTGGTCTGGCTGATACTTTCACGGGTGGGAGACGCACACTGAACATGGATGAAGGCTTTCCAGATGGTCTTAGTTGTGGAAGAGAGAAATCAGCCACTGCATACTTATCTGTGAAGTTCTAAAGATAAGAAGAAAGGTTAGCTTATTTGTTTGTTTAAGTTGTTTAGTTCTTGCTTTTTCTTCCCACTGACCTCCCTTGGAATTTTTGACAGTATTCACAACAAAAAACAAAACACAACAGAAAGAATATCTGACTGAGAGAACAGACATTGATTTGGTCTGGGCTGTTTCCTCATAGGGGTTTTCCTCTGCCTCTGCCAAACTGGAGCAGCCACATGACATCATACTGTAATCGTCCTGTTTCCAGACTTTCCCCTACATTTCAATATGCTTTCTCTTAAATCTACTCTACTTCAAGCCTTTTGGAAAGAACATAGTCCAAAAGTATTAGTATGCTGTCTAGATGGAATGGTGTGCATATTCCTGCCTTTAAAGACCCCCCCCCCCCCACACACACACACATCAATTCTGTTGTTCCACTGTCAGCACTTCGAGTGCACCATTTCCCCAGCATTTATTCTTTGTCACTTTGCCAGAAGGCTTCTTGAGAGCTTTAAAGAAACAATCAGTAATTACTATAGCACTATAACAATATATTGCCACTTATCTATTTCAAATCTTAATAGAACCGTTATTATAGTGTTATAACAGATGTGTGAGGAGAAGAGCAAAAAAGGGAGAGCAGTAACTTGCCATGGCTATCATGATCATCATACCTCAGAGAGACAATGCAGAGTCACTGCAAAGCATGTGTGGAAGGTTAAAAAAAAAGTAGAGGGAAATTCTCAGAAAATTGCATACATGTGGAGGCTCCATTGCCAATGCATATGCCAATGCATTTTCAGTAGTGATAAAAGCAAAGCTCAGAATCCTCAGCATATGAAAGTTGCCGTATTTTCTATGAAGTGGTATAATCCTTCTTCAAAAAGTCATACAACAAGTGGCATTATCATGGGTTGGATCCAACCAGCTTTTCTACTGGTGAAAACAAAAAAGGCTATGCTGGATATTATGGGATCTGTGTGAGCAAAAGTGATATGGAATTGGGGCTGCAATAAAGATAGAGATTAGATAATATTAAGTATAAAAGATAGCTCACTGCAACCTCATAACTTCTTGTAGTAAATTCCGTAAGTTAATTATGCTTCCCTCCAACCAACGTCAATGGATATCTCCAAATTCTAGTATTATACGTAGCAGGGCAGGGGGAACAGTCAAATGTAAACTTTTATGATTTTTTCACCACAGAACAGAGCGTGGTAAATGTTATGTTTATATCTTTTGATAGAACTCAAATGTTAATATAGGGGGCAACAAACAGCATAGCGGCCAAGGCCCTCCCCTAATATTGTCTCCTAGTACTAAGTTTCAGAGATTTACTGCCTCTAAGGTTCCCTTTAGTCACAATGGCTAGTAGCCATTGATAGACCTATCCTCAATGAAACTGTCTAACACCCTTTTAAAGCCATGCATGAGGTCATCACTACATCCACTGTCAGCAAATTCCACAATTTAATTACTCATTGCGTAAAGAAGCATTTCCTTTTGTCTATCTTGTAACTATTACTCATCAACTTTATTGGGTACCCTTGAGCTGGGCTTTGAAAAGTCACTCTATAAATCTGTTGGTTTTGAGGACTCACATAGAGTCATTCGGACATAGATTCATGGATCATATGTGACTCAGACTAGTTCTTAAATCTGGGGCTACATCATTGTCATTTAGTTGATTCAAATGGTTACAAATGAAAACCTACAATGATAAATTAGAAACAGGGCTCAGTTGTTTCCCAGAGACCTAAAACAAGCAACTGCAATACTAATTAACTGCATTAGAATTTTCTCCGGAAAATCTTTTTGTGCAGGAATGTATATTGGAAAACAGAACAGGGACAAAAGTTATTTATTTCCTAAAATCAATTAAGATCTATGCTGTGCTTGGTCCTGGCTATGGTCAATATATCAATCTTGCTTCCCTAAATTGCAAGCCAGATCCAAATGGTCGCCTGAGCCTTCCAGGCATGTTACTGTGGGCAACTGTCCATTGGTATTGACAGTTGGTACATTCAGCAACAAGGAATATGAGCTAGGCAACACATCTCTCCTGCCACACTGCAGGGTGTGTGACATTGTGAATTTCTTTAATGAAACGATTAGGAGCAAGGACTCATTTTAAAATAGATTAACAAGTTTTGGATTGTATATATATAGGCAGAACTAAAAGCAGCACTAGACTAATATATTTGCCGGGTTGCTTTTAGGTGAATGGTACTGTTTTCCAATTAGAAAGGGCAGTTTTGAAATTACAGCATTTTTTCATCACCTTAACAGAGAATTGTATTGCAACTTGGTTAAGCAGTGCTGTTTCATATATATATTTCCCGACTGTACATGGACTATGAAGAGGATGATGATGTCTCCTTTGCAAAATGGATGAGCAGTTTCTGGGGACACAATGTGACAGAAGAAAATGAAAGAGCGAGTCGATCTTACAGGAAAAGGCAGACAGAATCCTTGGCGGAAAGGAGAGCTTCCCTTCCGGTAAGTTCTGTGAGTAGATGAATGCCGAAAAAAAATGGGCAGAACAGTAACTAAGGATTATATCCTATAGCAATAAGTATTACACCTTTTTTTAAAAAAATCAAGAACATAGCAAGGTGTCTTCAGGATTAATAATCAATGGTTATTTTCCAGAATCAGAGGTATAAAGTGTACTTGAAGCTATTAGAATTGCTCTATATTGAAATACTCCAAAGGACATTGAATGGTCATTATGAGATATTTGCACACCCAAAATTTATGGACATGCTTTATTTGTATACATGAATCCAAATTATAACAGAAAAAATAATAACTTTAACTGTGCAAAAAGAAGCTCTCTTAAACTGTCTAACTGATAGACAGTATATCTTCATTTACTTAAGCTATGTTTATTAATAGACTAAAAATCACTATGGCAACCATTAACAAACTGGCTAATGGCATTAATTTGAAAGCTGGACAGTGGCTGAGTTCAGCTGAAAGCAAACTTTTGTTAACCTTTTTCTGTAGAATCCCTAGAACTTTCTGATTTGCTCAGCCACTTCCTTAAAGGTTGATCCGTACAACTGTTTTAGCGTACTGCGATAGAAATTACTCAGAATTTTGAATCTATTCCACTGTGAGACCACCTTGCAGCTCGCCACTCTACCCACTACCACCTTCTTTCAGAATGAGACAGATAGGGATTTTGACAGCTCCGAGATAAATTCAGTATTGAGCAGGTCACCGATTACTTTCTACCATAAAGAAGCAGAGCAATGAGAAGAAGGAGAAGGCTATCCAAAGGCCCAAGACCAATATCAGATCATGTCTTAGAGCTATATGTGATCAGGTCTTGGAGCTATACAGGACAGAGATGAGAAGTAAGTCCCACTGAATTCAATGCACTTGCTCTACGGTAAGCATGCGTAGTATCACAGCCTTCACATGTTCACTTCTGATTAAAAATTTTGTTGCCTATAAAGTGGTGTCTGGTTAAATAAGTACAAAGTCATCTTTAAAATACAACTATAATTTCAAATTTTCCTTAGTACCTCCAATGCTACTCCCTCCTTTCACATACCCAAATTCAGTCATTTATGTCTGCTTTGTTTGCCCCATATCCAAACCAGCAAACTATGGTTTGTGCTTTCCCTAGACAAAAAACTGCAAACTCCCTTGGTCTATAATCTCATATCAGACAGCAAAATACAAACCAAAGCTTGCAATTCTATTGGTTTATATGAATGGCTGAATCTTTATCAGCAGCAGGAATATTTGCAATTTACAGTTTTCTGAAATACATGTTGAGATCATAAGAATGGTTGCCACTGAGATCAGTGAGCTACCAGCTATGATATATTGAACCCTGAGTAGTTAAAAAAATCTAGCACAGAAAATCTGGAATTCTAATCACTCGCTATCAAATTTGCAGATAAAGCAAAACACCTTAGAAGACAGAAATAACATTTAAAATAACCTTGACATGTTGGAAAACTGGAATGAAATGAACAAAATAAAATTCAGCAGAGACAAATGCAAAGTTTTGCACCTAGGAAAAAATAACCCTAGGTACAGGATGAGAGATACCTGGCTTGGTAGTCCTCATGAAAAGGACCTTGTAATCTATCAGAAACTGAACAGGAGTCAACTGAACAGGAGTCAGCAGTGTAATGGCTAATATGATTTTAAGCTGTATTACTATAAGTATTACAATGCAGAGCTATCAAAATTATTATTACTATAAGTACAGTATCCAAGTAAAAAGATTTAACAGTTCTCCTCTGTTCCACACTGGTCAGATTTTTATCTGCAGTACTGCGTTCTTTTAAGAGCACCACATTTTAAGAAAGTCATATTGTAGACAAAGTGGAATTGGTTCAGAGGAGGGCAAAAAACCCTGTCAGGACTGTGGAAAACAAGTCCTGTGATGAGAGGTTGAATGAAATGGGTTTGTACAGCCTGGAGAAGATTCTAGTGGGACATCATCTTCAAAAACCTGAAGAGCTGTCACATGGAAGAGAGCAAAGACTTGTTTTCTGTTACTTCAGATGGCAAGACTAGCTCTAATTAGCTTAAGTTACAAGAAGGTAGGTTTGTGTTGAACATTAAAAAAACCTTCCTAATAGGTAAGGGCAGTTCAAAATTGGAATTAATTTTCTAGAAGTGCGGGTGGACTCTCACTGGCAGTTTTTAGGCAGAGGCTCAAAAACCATTTGTTAGGAATACTTTAGGTTAGGCTATCCTGCAGCAAAGAGTTGGACTAGATGGTCGCCTCCAACCCTAAGTTTCTAAAATTTGTATTTAAAAAATTAGCATTTCCACATAAAACATCTACATTTATTTAGAAATTTAATACTAAAGTAGAGATAAATAGAAAAAAAACATATTCTAGAATAAATCCAGAAATATACTGTACTTAAAAGAAACATTGAGGAAAAGGATACCGCGTTCAAACATTTAGAGATAAAAAGTAAATTGAAAAAATACATCTGTACATGGCCATTCTATTTCCCATAGAAGTTAGAAGCAGGACATTCAGGCCTAGGTGTGTTTAGATGTCAAAACATACATGGGCACAGACCAGGAAAAAGCCATAGACCATCAGTCCATGGTCCGTTACGTATCACGGACCACAAACCACGGACTATTCACGAACCCGGCCTAGTTCGCAGACCAATTTGTCAGTCTGTGGTCCATCACTTCTAGGGCCCTAGCAGCCCCTTGCACTCAGAGATGCCAAACTCACAGCATGTCTTCAGCAGGTTCTCCTCCAGCCACCCTCCAAGTTTAGCCAAGATTGCATTTTGGACATCCAAGTTACAGACTCCCAAAGCGGCCACCCCCAGGAAACTTCCAGTCCATAGAATAGGAGCTGCAAATGCCAATTGACTTCACTGGCTTGCAGCAAATGGCAGAGCCCTAGGCTAGCCCAACACCCCACAATCAAATAAGAATTGAAAGGGGGGGGGGAAATGAGACAGAAGAGTGAGCCCTCAAGGAAACTAATAAGCTTGCACCCAGAGACTGACTGCAGCTCTGAGACTGGGTTGGGGCACAGCCCTAGGCTAGCTCACCGCCCCACAAGCAAATAAGAATTGAAAGAAAAGAAAGGAGAAACAAGAGTGAGCCTCAGCCAAGGAAACCCAATAAGCTTGCTTCTACCCTTTGTTGCTGCAAAACAAGCCCCAAGCCTCCCTCTGGTGCAAACCAAAAAAGACCTCCCACAACAAGCAGTTCCTCTGAGCCAGTAACCAGCTGGAAAGTGAAAACGTGGCTCTGAGCTATGTCTTACATACTAAATGCATACATAGAAAAAAAGGGGAGCTCTCTGGTTGCCAGCCAGAGCTGCCTATCAAGGTTTTCAGGGCAAGATTGGTGTGTTTCAAGGGCAGCAGAAGGTCTGCAGGTGGCTCCTATGTTGCCTAGGAAATTGATTGCTCGGTGTTGGGATGTCTGGTTTCACAGACTAATGGATCGGTGGACCGGCCAAAGTTCATCATGTCCCTGAAAAAAGGCATGTCCCTCAACCCACCGGCTCACAAATGCCAAACCAGCCCAGTCTGTGTAAAATTTGGTCTGTTTTTCAGTCCGTGGCCATCTGTAGTCAGGAATCATTTTTTCAAATCAGAATTGGTCAACTTTTGGTTGAGAACAAGCCTCTTATCCTTTGCTAATTGATTCACTTCCTTCTTCCATATAGCATTCAGCAAGCCATACAGGAAACTGGACTGGCAAGACTCTTCTTCCAAATAAAGTATTTGGCAGGTTCTGACAGGTTCTGCCATGGGCGCCGCCCTGTGAGACGCCGGCATGCCTGACTTCAGCCTTAAAGGACCTTTAGGGAATATGCGGGATCCTGCTCTGTAGAAGGAGGGGGGTATACCTAACCCTCACACCCTCTCAGTCCACTCGGTTTCTTCAACCTGACATAGTCCCGGCTACCTTCCACAACAGCTGTCTCCATCCAGCTGTCGGTCTTACTCCACTGCTCACATACTCAAGCTCCCCCCACCCCATACACAACCCACCATGCCGTGTGGGTGGATTCTCCATATATCCTTTCCCCTATTCCCAGCTCCACCTGCCAGCCACGCCCCCCTCTGCACTCTAGCCACGGCCCTCGTTGTCTCAGGCAGTCACACCTGGGTTTTCTCTGCTGGCTGCCCTGATCAGCCACAGCTGTGCTTTCCTGGCTGGCTGCCAAGCTTTCCCTGCTGAGTGCCTCAGGTCGCCACACCTGGGGTTGCTTTGCTCCCTGGTCCTGGCTAATCCCCTCTAGCTTTCCTAGAGGCTGGGGCGTGCTCCTGAGCTCCTTTTCCTCCCCTGCCGGTAAGGTTGCTGGCTGGTTTGTTGGTTGGCTGCCCCTGCTCCCTGTACCTTCTCCCTCAGGACTATTTCCCTCCTGATGGTCCTCCTCACTCTCCTTGCCCAGCCCCCGGCCTCCCACTGGAGGGTGGAGCTAGCTGGCTTCCACCTGCCCTACCTGACCCTCTGGGGCTTGGGAGCTGCTCTGCCCTCCTGTGCCTGGGGTGCCTCTTTCCCCCCTTCTATTGTTGGTTTGTGCTGGCCCTGGATGTCCGTTGGGGTGGCTGGGTAGTTGCCCCCCAACTGTCTCCCATCCCCTCTTCCTGGTAAGTCCGGAGGCTGAGCCTCAGACTCCAGACAGGGTCCATTTAAGTTTCTATTATAAAAGCTTATTAGCAAGTCATAGAAGGTAGGTCAGACAGGAAACCCACAAGATCTACCTTAATTAGAATTTGTTAGTGGCTGAGTGCAGTCCTAACAATAGTTACTCCGGTCTAAGCCCATTTATTTCAATGGGCTTAGATCGGAGTAACTCTTTTTTGGATTCCAATGTAAGAAAATTTTTGCTTAGAGAAAGCTACATTTCAGAAAAACAATTAAGTGTTTCTCTTTTAGCTGATACTATCTATTAGAAACTTTTTCTTCTAGTAGGATGCAGCAATGTGATAGCCAGCTATGATGGTGATGTGCAGAGAGCAGGTGTTTTTTATTTACTGCTGAATGGATAATGATTTCACAAACATGGCACTTTTACTTTTTTAAGTTATGGATTTTCATTGCCAGATTTATTTTTAGATTTTCATTTTAAAATAATTTGTGGCTTCACTGGTGAGGTTGTCATTTGGAAGAAGTGGTTTAACTCTGAAGGTAGGAAGGAACACAGTGATGGATGCTTTCTGACTAGACATGGGCATGGAATGGAAAACTGATCAAAATTTGACACAGACCAGCCCGGTTTGGAGTTCACAAACTGGTGGGTCGTAGGATGCCTGTTTTCCACGGACCCACCGTCCATCGTCCGTGAATCCAGACATGGGCGATGGCAGGGGGTTAAAGCACTCCCGTGCCACTTGCAAATGGTGCCAGGAGCACTTTAAAGTTTAAATCCCCCCCTTGCTTCAGATGACTGGTAGGCCCACCAGTCAGCTGGAGCAAAGGAGGTTAAAGCACTGTGTTAAGTGTTGCTGCTTTCAAACACCCCGGGCTTCTTTCAGCCAAGGCGAGCGGGAGGAGGGACCCCCATGCTGTTCTGGCTGCTCTTCCATTGAGGCGAGCGGGAGGAGGAACCCCTCCTCCCACTTGCCTGGGCTGGGTGAGCAGCGCGGGGCATTTAAATGCCCCACTCTGTGCTGGCTGCTCTTCCAGATGAGGTAAGTGGGAGGACAGACCCCCTCCTCCCACTTAACCTGGGCTGGAAGTGTGGTGTGTGGCATTTAAATACCTTGCACCATGCTGGGCCGCTTTTCCAGCTGAGGCAAGCAGGAGGAGAGGGTTCCTCCTCCTGCTTGCCTCAACAGGGAAGAGTGTCGTGGGGGGTTAAATGCCCTGTGCCACGCTGGCCACTCTTCCAGGCAAGGCAAGCAGGAGGAGGGACCCCATCCTACCACTCGCCTGGGCTGGAAGAGTGGCATGGGGTGTTTTAATGTCCCATGCAATCCTGGCTGGTCTTCCAGCCAAAGTGAGCAGGAGGAGGGACCCCCTCTATTAAGTATTGAGACCAGAGGTTCAATTCAATATCTTTATTGAGCGGGAACAGACAGACTGAGGAACAGGCCCAACAGAAGCCGAATATATACACATAAGCCCCGCCTCTGTTTTTACAACAACCAATGAAAAACGCATAACTAGAATCCTTGATGCGCATTAACTATATACGTAATAACATATTTACAAGATTGTGATTGGTCTTTATTGAAGAGGACCAGTTGGCTGCTTCCAACAATAAACCACCAATAAGGAGACATTAGGAGCCTAGTGTTTATTGAAGCTAGCCCAATACAGAACACCCTCCTTCTACTTGCCTGGGATGGAAGAGCAGCACGGGGCATTTAAATGCCCCATACCACACTGGCCATTCTTCCAGCCGAAGCAAGCAGGAGGAGGGGGTTCCTCTTCCCACATGCCTCAGCAGGGAAGAGTGGCATGGGGCATTTAAACGCCCCATGTTGCGCTGGCTGGTCTTCAAGCCAAGGCAAGTGGGAGGAGGGAGCTCCTCCTCCCGCTCTCCTGGGCTGGAAGAGTGGCACAGGGCATTTAAATGCCCCATGATATGCTGGCTAGACTTCCAGCTGAGGTGAGTGGGGGGAGGGGGTTCCTCCTCCCTCTCACCTGGGCTGGAAGAGCAGCGCGGGGCATTTAAATGTCCCATGCTGCGCTAGCTGCTATTCATTTAAATCCCACCCCCTTGCTCCAGCTGACTGGTGGCCCGCCAGTCAGCTAGAGCGAGAGGGGGTTAAAGTGCTCCTGGTGCTGCTTGCAAGTGGTGCTAGGAGCTTTTTAACCTTCAAATCCCACCTCCTTGCTCTAGTTGACTGGTGGGCCAGACCACAAACTGGTCCGCGAAGCAGCACTGGACCGTAAAAAGTTTGTGGTCCGTGGTCTGTGAATCGCTACAGACCACAGCCCCAGAGCCCATAGGTTTTTCCCAGTCTGTGTGTACCTCTGTTTCTGACCTACAAGTCCTAACTGGTCAAAGCAGATTGTCAGAATATAATGGATCCAAGAACACAAGAAGGAGCAGTCATTGGTTATGGCCTTAGCCCTACATTCTTTGCCAATAACAGGCTGAAAAAGGAACACACCATATGCTGTCTTAAATGCTTTAAAGGAACTATACATTTCAGGATGCACTATTTATCTAAATAACTCCATAGGGGTTATTGAGCACAGCGGAGAAACAAGGTAAGAGTCTTGATTTTGTGACAGGTTTCTGCACAGTTTTATTTTTATGTTTATTGAATAAATTCTTGCAGGCTAAACTGTCCTCCATCCATATGACAAAATTTCATGCTTCTACCAAGATAACATCACCAAGCAGTCGGAGGAGTTCCAAAGAAATGCAAGAAGGCCAAGATATAAAAGATACACAATGGCACTGTCATGCCAAGGCATGCAGGAAATCTTCAAGTGGCAGTTCTTCCCAGGGGTCAATTGGAACAAACAGTCACTCGAATTCCATCCTGGAGTTTTCAGAATCTTTTGAGAGGCAGCTGCATTTCAAAAACAAGCGCTCGGTTTCTTTGGTAGGTAACAGCTATTTTAAATGACAGAAAACTTTTGAAGAAACTCATATCCAACATGATAATTGGATTGAATTGTAAGTTTACATGTAAACTAATCTGTTTACATGTAATAGCTTTGGTTTTACTTAACATCTCTCTAAAATGCACATGGACACCATGTAGAGCTTTACTAATTACAGAATGTTCCTCACAATGGAGAATACCTTTGAGAAATGCAGCAAGATTTTAAGAGACATTCTTAAATTTAGCTTTCAAAACAAGAGATTCCATCCACACTGCCTGGCAAGGATAAGAGGGGGGAAATGTCTCCTATTTTGCCTTGGCCTCTGTAATGTGCATCTAAAATAGGTAATAAATTTCACTGCTGTGTTTGGTGTGGTCTTCACTTCTGAGACATCACCATCTTCTCAGGAAGAGCTGCTGTACAGAGACATGCTGTTGACTCATCTCAGCCAGTACTGACTGATAGCAGCTGTTTAACATCTCACACAAGGTTCAGGGTCCTTCCTGACACTTACTGCCTGAGATCTTTTAATGATCGAGATATCCAGAACTGAAGCAAGGAACTCCTGCTCAACCACAGACCCACAATATTAATCTGATTTGATTGAGTGAGTAATTAAATGGAAGTTCACGTGAAACATCAGGGCTTCCGTTTTCTCAGGGCCTTCACTGTGGTGTTTGCCACTCTTAAGATGCACAAGAAGCCAAGGTTATAGGGCACCCCAGACTGACTGATAAATTTGATCCAATCACAATAAGGCTGATTTGGCAGAGGTAAAGTAACCTGCAGCTTCCACCACAATAATAATAATTTGCTAAGTTAGACCACTTCTTCTTATGGATGGTACTGAGATTTAATTTTAATTTTCATCTTAATATTTCTTTCAGGAACCTGAAGGGATGAAACAGAGGCGAGAGAGAGAGAAACTGTGTAGTCACAAGAGCAGGTCACATAAGAAAATGGGAGAAAAGAAAGAATCCAAGGATGAACAAGTGGAAGGAGAGATTAATGTGGAGCTCCCAGATGAAAAACATAGTTAATAATTGTCACTGCATACAGGCATAAAGGGAGGTGCTTTACAGCAATGATGGATTTACTTTTGTATTCAAACGGATTATAAAACAAAGTTTGACATTTAGCTTTTATTCTATAAAATTATCAATATTAGTTAAAGTAGAACAAGCCCTAGCCACTAAAATAAAATAATTTGCATTACTCCTTTAAAACTATTCAGATTGGTCTGTTGATGTTTTTATAATTAAATATGGGATATTAGATGTGCACAAAATCCAAATGAGCAATTAATCACATATGACTTCTAAATATAATAGATGTGTGTGTATAAACTGCCATCAAGTCACAGCCCATTTATGGTGACCCCTGCTGGTGTTTTCAAGACAAGAGACTTCAGAAGTGATTTGCCTTTGCCTGTCTCTGCCTAGCAACTCTGGTCTTCCTTGGTGGTTTCTCATTTGAGTACTAACCAGGGCTTCTGAGATCTGACAAGATTAGGCTAGCCTGGGCTCTTCAGGTAGATGTGTGTGGCATGATAGATGTGCATGCTCATTTATAAAGGAGAATATACAGTTATGCAGTCACATGAAAATAGCTTTGGTTGAAACTGGAATCTTAGCAGAACTCAGGTTTGTGGAGGAGAAAAAAAGATAGTCATCCATACAGACATATATATAATATATAATCCAAACAAATTGTGTATTTCTTTGGATATACCATGTCAATCCTTAAGAGTTTTTTTTCTGCCTGTACAGAAGACCTGGTTGTCTCTAAATATTCAGTATTCCCCCAAATCGTATAGGGTTGCCAATCTCCAGGTGAAACTTGGAGATCTCATGGAATTACAACTAGTCGTCAGACTACAAAAATTAGTTCCCCAGGAGAAAATGGCTTCTTTGGAGAGTGGATTCTATGGCATTATACCACACTGAGGTTCCTCCCCTCTCCAATTTCTGCCCTCCCAAGGCTCCACCCCCAAATTTCCAGGAATTTTCCAACCCAGAGTTGGCAACCATATTTATAAATGAAATTGCAGTATATTAAAGTCCTATTTAAGTCCTACACAAGTTTACTGATTCCATCGGAACACAATGGGGTGGACCACCCATTCTTCAAGTAGCCTTCCTCCAGCCTACGGAAAATTCCCCCAACTTAAGTGGTTCTTCTTCCAACAGAAGAAGAAACTTGCAAGAAGAAGCCTTGCAGGAAGCCTTTTAGCAAAAGAGAAAAGTAGGGGTATAGAGTAGGGGGTTTAACGAAACAAATAAACTTTGCTCAGTGAAGTGGTAGGATTGGGATAGGATCTACCACAGTGCCTTACACGGTCATCCCCCCCTTCCCCACCACCACTATGGCTCTATTATTTCATTCTCATCTTTGCTTCTTTATTCCTTTTCTTGTACCTCCCCCCTCGGAACTAGTACACACTCCCACTGTTATTAGTCTCTTTCACTACCTTATCCCTTTCCATCCCAGTAATACTTTTTCAAAATTCACATATTCTTAGGCCTACACTAGATGAAATCTACATCTTTAAGAATAGGTCTGCCTGCCATACCTCTTGCAGCCATTCCCTTCAGACACTGTTCTCCCATCCCCTTTTCATGCATCAGTGGGACTATGAGACTACCATGGTCACATGTAGTTGGACCTTATAATCATTAACTAATTTCTGTTCTCATCTTACCAGCATGTTGTTATAACCTAAAGATGTTTTCCATAATTCTAGATGACCATGGCACTAAGCCCACAATGAAACCAGAGTGCTGATTCCCATATAGGGAAGAAAGTCATCACCCTTAACCATCTTCTTATAGATTCAAGTACTGTGATAAAAGCTCAATCAACTAGATTTTCAACAGCAGCTGGCAAACAGTCATAGAGAAGAAGAAAGACTGATAATGAGATTGCGTGAATGTCCTAAAGGTGCTTCTCCATTATTTTCATTCTCCTATTTGTCATTTTAAAATACATTTTATTTTAAAGTAGAAACGTGGTGTAATCATTATCTTCTCAGAAAGATTATTTTAAAAATAAATATATTATTCTGTTTAGTAAGATTATTTTTGTTTTGAAGAGTGATAAAGTGGTAAGTTTCTTAGCAAAGCGCTTTGGTAGCTTCTGTGTATGCATTTTCACATTTACATGATATATTTCAATTTTAATAAACAGTTTAAAAATTAAATGTGCCGTATCAAATTCCAGCTGTCATGGTAGATTATTTAATTAAATTGATTTTAGTACAAAGATTTTCAAAGGAATTTTAGAAAGGAAGATGCATATTTGAAGCACCTTTACCTGGCAGTTTTTTTCAATGGAACTTATAATTAAATAGCCTGGGATCACAATCAGGGTTTCATAACAGATTCCAGGTTCCACTTTTTATGGATTAACTTCTGTCTTTGTAGGATTACAAACTTTCAAGGTACATAAAACATTGCGTTAGACTTATTGGAAAGGTGGCTAATTATGAGTTATATAGAATCATAGTATCATAGAATTGGAAGGGGCCATACAGACCATCTAGTCCAACCTCCTGCCCAGTACAGGATCAGCCTAAAGCATCTCTGACAAATATTCATCCAGCCTCTTCTTGAAAACTGTCAGTGAAGTCAAAAAGAGTCCAGTAGCACCTTTAAGACTAACCAATTTTATTGCAGCATAAGCTTTCGAGAATCAAGTTCTCTTCGTCAGATGAAGGGGAGCTCACCACCTCCCTAGGCAGCTGATTCCACTTTTGAACTACTCTGATGGTGAAAAAGTTTTTCCTAATATCCAGTCGGTACCTTTGTGCATGTAGTTTTAGCCCATTGCTTCGCGTCCTACCATCTGCTGCCAACTGGAACAGCTCTTTGCCCTCCTCCAAATGACAGCCTTTCAAATATTTAAAGAGAGCAATCATGTCCCCCTTCAACCTCCTCTTCTCCAAACTAAACATTCCCAAGGCCCTCAGCCTTTCCTCGTAGGACTCAGTCTCCAGACCCCTGCTCATCCTCGTCGCTCTCCTCTGCACCCTCTCGATTTTGTCCACATCCTTTTTGAAGTGAGGCCTCCAGAACTGCACACAATACTCCAGGTGTGGCTTGACCAAGGCAGTAAAGAGAGGGGCTATGACCTCCTGCGATTTCAACGCTATGGCCCCTTTGATACAACCCAGGATTGAATTGGCCTTTTTTGCCACCGCATCACACTGGCTGCTCATATTTAGTTTACAGTCCACTCTTACCCCAAGATCTCTTTCACATATACTACTGCCCAGAAGTGTATCCCCCATCCAGTATTTGTGCTTCCTATTTTTGTGGCCCAGATGTAATACTGTGCCATTATCTATGTTGAATTGCATCCTGTTCACAACCGCCCACTTCTCCAGAGTATGCAGGTCTTATAGATATTCAGGTCTATATAGATAACAGAGTTGAGAAGAAAATACAAATATTTGAAGTACTTCAAATTCACACAACAATTGAATCACAAATAAATCATGCACTGAAAAGTATGTAGTTTTTTCCCCCCATGATCCTTCATGGGATCCTCAAAGCACTGAATTTTATTTCCCAAGAATGGCTGTTACTAGCATTATGTAAGGTTTCTTCTTAAGGTAAGGGACCAAAGGTTTAGCAATGGATTGATTATCTTGGGGAAAATGCTAGCCCACATACATCAACGTATTCTGCCTCTATTAATTTCTACTAGTCTTCCAGTGATGAGTTGTTCATATAAATGCTTCATCTCAACAAATGTAATTCTTAATGAGGAGAAGCCAGCAGTGTGAAGTAAATGAAGACAACATCATCAGTGAGATAAGGTATAGATATCCCCGTGTCATGCTTTTCGTCTTGATCCCTACACATTCCAAACCAAGTCTGAGCACTAGGGACTCTCTAATTGTGCATATGTATGCAGCCTTCTCCCACTCCAAGTTTTCTGCATTATATCCACATACTTTATAGTATATAAATGAATCACAGCCTTCACAATGTAGCATTCAAATAAATTAGGCTGAGAACATGTGACTGGCCCTAGTCATCCAGCAAACTTCCCTGGCAGAGTGAGGATGCAAACCTGGTCTCCCAGATCCTAGTCTATCACTATTATGAATATTAAGTATTTCATTTAAATATTATGAGGCACTATGGTAGTATGTATGCCTTGATTCAAAGGCTAATTTTTTTAACTCTAATCAGCAAGGATAAAACTGTTGTGCAAAATGAGGTCACAAGGACCTTCCTTAAGCACTTCTCCAAAGTTCTATTTAACTTACAGAAGATAAAAAAAAGCAGGGAAATGTTTCAAAGCCTTCTGTTAGTGGCTACAATCTGGCTCCAACAAGCATAGCTATCCAATCTGGAAATCAATATTAGAAATCAACAATGGCTAAAAATATCTAAACTGCCCTGCATTTACATCCTTGCAATGCAGCATGCAGAAAAAAGGAAGAAAAAATATTGGTTTTCCAAATGTAAACAGTTGCACACTTAATATAAAATGTATCTAATTTATTTGTGTTGAATGGATAAGATAGTAATTGTGTGCTCTAAGCACATTTTAAAGTGCACCCTGAGAAAATCCATACATTAAGCAAAGCTTTGGAATGAAATTGATGATCAGTGTAAATAAATAGAAACTTGGGTCAGCTGACATGCCCAATAAAGTCCAGCAGCAATTCTCTCAGTCAGTGCTTGCCTTTCTTTCCCATTCAGTGACTTTGTTTAGATAAGAAATGCAAGTCAGTTGACTGAGCTGCAGAACTAAATATGCAGCGGCAAAGCATCTGGAGTGGTTTATTTTTTAACCGTAAGGAATTTCAAGAAAGTGTATTGGCAATACTATTCCTTTAGCAGCTGCCTGTCACTTCAGCTATAGGCCTTCACCAACTCTCCTCTGCTTATCAAAAAACAATCAACAGTCTTTGATGGGCTGCTCAGTTTGTACCCCACCATTCATGCCCCCTGCAGAGAAGCACATTATAAAGTTGACTTGTGCTAAACTGTAGGACCAAGCATTTTTTTTCCTAATGGGATGAAGATGGCATCCTAACAATGTGAAGAGGAATGGAAAGAAACAGTATTTTTACCTTATGATATTATCAAAACTACAGATGGGCACAAATAGCAATACGCACAAAAAAAGCCACAAACAACCAAATCTGCTGTCTGAGAACAAGCTGTTCATGAGGCCCCATTCTAAATGAACAGGTGGACATTGCAAGCCTCGTTCGTTGCTGTTCGTCAAGTCAGACTGTCTGGCACTTGCAATCAATTCCCTTGGCAACGTAGGCAGGGATTGTCCGAACTCCTGCTGTTGCCCTGAAATCCCCAATCTAAGCCCAATTTAGCTTGATAGTAGAAAAAAACAGTGTGTAGACCACCCAGAAATCGTACAACAATAAATATACTGCCTCTCAAATCACATTAGAAAAATTCATGAAAAGGTGTATTCCAATAAATTGTGCAAACAGTGCAATAACAATATCAATCCATACACTCATATGTCTAATGCAGACAAAAAATTCCTGTACAGAATATTCTATAGAACCCCCACTAAGGTACAGAAACCCCAAGGACACTACACTCTATATCATTATTTTGTAGCAAGACAAAAATTCTACAGAGTATTCCATTGTGTCTTCTAGCCAGGAAAAAATTTCATAAAGAGTCTCTCATTGCTTCAAAAGACCATTCAGTAATACAACGTCTCTCATGAATTCAATAATTATAGGGGACCACAGACCCCCACCAGGTTTCTTTTTCAGTGTTGTTCCTTTAAATCAAGGTATGTACTCCATGGGCTATGAGGATGGTAAAAGCCTTCCAACAATTAGTTCTTCTGTTGTTCTAAATGCAGATCTCTCCAAGAATCTTCAGTTGGAACCCTTTCTCCGAGGAGATCAGCTACTCACAGTCCTAACTGCAGCCAGCTAAATGGCAGCTTTCGTCAGGACAGCTTCCTCTGGGACCGGTGGCTTGCTTGTTGTAGGTTCATTTAGGTAAACCCAAGGAGTGACATCGTTGGGGTTTCTGTACCTTAGGGGGGTTCTATAGAATATTCTGTACAGGAATTTTTTGTCTGCATTAGACATATGAGTGTATGGATTGATATTGTTATTGCACTGTTTGCACAATTTATTGGAATACACCTTTTCATGAATTTTTCTAATGTGATTTGAGAGGCAGTATATTTATTGTTGTACGATATCTGGGTGGTCTACACACTGTTTTTTTCTACTGCTTGCTGGATATTGAGCCTGTTTTTTGTCAATTTAGCTTGACAGGCAGGTCTTCCTTCCAAGTGTGGAGCTCCAAATTTGTTACAAGAGAGCAAAGACCATGGGGGAGGGGGGCTCCCAGCTCTGGCTAGTCTTTGCAGACAGTGGAGAGGGAGAGACAGCTCCCAGCTGTTGGCATTTTGATAGAGAGACAGGGGAGAGTGCTTTGGAGCTTGAATTTTCTTTGTGTGTGGTGGGATATGGATCTACCCCTTCAGGTTCCAGGGCTGCTGCCAGGCTCTGGGGCCAAGCTATTATTTATTATTGGTACCTTTCCTGGTACCTGCTCAGGTCAGGTTTCTGGGAGTGGTGCAGTAGGGATCCTGACCAAATTTGGATGATGGCTGAAGGAGAGCCTGCTGGCCCCTACGAACAGCCAACCACGAACATGTTCGTGAACAGGGTCATGTTCGTGGTTGTTCGTGAGTCCCTGTTCGTGGATGGCAATGAACAATGAACATCATGTTTGTTTTTTTTCTGTTTGTGCCCATCTCTAATCAAAACATGAATTTAAATATACTTTAGACCATCTGTATAAATGAAAGTGTGTAAAATGTACTAGGTGTCTATTTTTTAAACACCAATTCAGGTTTATCAAGCTTGCAACATCTGAGAAAGTGCATTACCAAAGACTCCTGGATAACCTTAATAGTCATGGGATAAGAGGACAAGTTCTCTTATGGATTAAAAATTGGTTAACCAACAAAAAGCGAAAAATAGGAATAAAATAGAGAGTTCTTGCAATGGAGGGAAGTAAGTAGTGGGGTCCTACAAGGATCAGTACTGGGACCAGTGTTATTTAATTTGCTCATAAATGATCTGGAACTTGGGTTGAACAGTACAGTGGCCAAGTCTGCGGATTACATGAAACTATTAAGGAAGGTGAAAACTAAGGCTGACTGTGAAGAGCTCCAGGAGGATCACAACAAATACAGTGAGTGGGCAACAATGTAGCCAATGAAGTGTAGGTAAGTGTAAGGAGATGCACACTGGAATGTGTGCATCTCCTTACACTGAATGGATGAACAAATTGTATGAATCCACATCAATGGCTATATTAACTTCATATGTGCATATTAGACTAATCAAAAAATTTCAGAAAAAAACTGAAAGCTTTTTTTATTATGATTACTGCTGGGTAGGTAAGTGGGGTTGAGGGGGAGGAGGTAGGAACAGAGGATCCCCCACCCTGGGCGAGGGATTGGCAGTCCTACATAAAGTTCATTATTAAATGCTTCATACAAAATGTTCGATGTAAAGTAATGAAGGAGAGAAAGGAGAAGTATGTAGTTTAAGTACTTGGTTATATAGTCTGTCTTGGTTACTTTATGTATTGTTTACTTTTTATTCCTTTTTTCTTTTATTCCTATTTTTCTCGTTTAATAAAATATATAGTAAAAATAAATAAATAAAAAGGTGCAATATTATAATGCCCCTGTATAGATTCATAATGCAGCCTCATTGGAATGCTAAGTACAGTTCTGATCATCGTATCTCCAAAAGGATGTTGTGGAGCTGGAAAAAGTACAGTACAGGGCAAACAAGAAGATTAAGAAGTTGTCACACTTTTCATATGATTAATGGCTGAAAGTTTGGGACTTTTCAATTTAGAAAAGAGACAACTAAAGGGGAACATGGTAGAAGTTTATACATGTGATGGAGAGAGTGGACAAAGAGAATTCTTTTTCCCTCTCTACAAACACTGAATCTGAGGGCCTCCAATGAATTTGATGGGCAGTACATTCAAGACAGAAAATGGAAATACTTCTTTATACAACAAGTGATTAAAATACGGAATTTGCTGCCAAATATGGTTGCCAACATCCAGGTGATGGCTAGAGATCTCCTGAAATTACAACTGATCTCCAGGACACAGAGATCAGTTTCCCTGGAGCAAATGACTACTTTGGAGGGTAGACTCTATGGCATTACATCCTGCTGAGATCCCTCCCCTGCCCACACCCCACTTTATCCAGGCTCCACCTCCAAAACCTCCAGGAACCCAACTTGGAGTGGTAACCCTACTGCCAGAAAATGTAATGATGGCCACAGGCATAGATGGCTTTAAACTGGTATTAAACAGATTCATGGAAAATAGGATAGGTCCATTAGTGGCTACTAGCCATGGTTACTAAAAGGAACCTCTACATTAAGAAGAAGCAAACCTCTGAATACCAGTGTCAGGAGGCAACTTCAGGGGAACCTTGTTGGTCCTCCATAGTAACTGGTTGGCCACTGTGTATGATAGGATGCTGGACTAGGTGGACCACTGTCCTGATCCACCAGGGCTCTTACTATATTTTTATGAAATAAATGTGGCTTTTTTGGTTGATGGTAACTGCGAGTTTGACTTTTTGTGAACTGCAGAGTGACTACCACTGTTGTAGAACCTAAGCAGCAGCTCCTTTAGACCAGGAGTAGGAGGTGGTGGAGGGGAAGTTTCTTACACTCAGCTTATTTTAATTTGTATTTAGGCCACATTCCTAATGGCATGTTAGTTACATGTCTCCTTACCATCCACAGTAGCAATACCTTTTCTTATTTTGTACAAGTTAAAATAATTGCTTTAAGAGATCAGGCATATTTCTTTTACCAAAGCAACATCTTTTAGTTGGTCAAATGTTGTCTTCAGAACCAACTGAGTATATTTGTTAACTCTTTTTAAATAAAGACCATTTTTCTACCTGAGGCTCCAGTTTCTGTATTGGCTGCTTAGTAGGTCTCTCCATCATCGGTAAGAATGGGTTGCATTGGCGTTTTGAATTTCAGATATTTCAGATTTACTCCACTACCATTTGTTGAAAGTATTCATTGTCTGCTTTCTCTTTAATCATGGTGTCCTTCCTTTTAAGAACTAAGTGAAACAGGCATTATGTTTTGTAAAGAAAAAAAAAGAAAACCAAAGATCAGAAAGCACATATTATTACTGAAACAGCTTGCTTCCAAAAAATATGAAAAAATGAGAGAAACAAAGAATGTATTTCAGAAAAAATGGCAATAAATGTGAAGTATATAGTGCGCTTAGAAGGACTGCTGACCACATACCATTTAAATAAGAAAAATAATAATCAGATAAAGCCGCTTCCTTCCATAATTCAGTAATTCATAATGCTAATGTATTGTAACACATTTTTTAAAAAATTGATAAACATTCTGGAATTACTTTTAAAATGAATCTATATTTCAAACGGTGTGTATGTGGGTAGATGGGTGTATACAAATATACACACACCATTTGTGAGACCATACAAAATCACTAAGCAATGCTAGCATGAGCCGTCTTATCCAGGAGTGGCTTCATCATTCTTCAAAGTGTTAAGGATGTCTTTAACACATATCAAAATAACCTATGTAAAATTCTATGGTTGCTTTCATATGGAGGTTTTGTTCTGCTCTCCCCCTCCTCTCCAATAGCAGCAAGGTTTTGGGGGGTGGAGTGGGGGGATTTCTGGATGACATCTCTGTGCAGTCACCCACCATTCAGGTTTTCCTCAGCTTCATTGAATTGTTCCCCAAATTACTTTGATATGATCTTCCTGAAAGATCATACTCAACATGGTTTGGGGAGGGTGTAGATGGGAAGATTTCTGCACTTCCACACCCACATCTGATGCCATTTCTTCTTGCATTTCCCCTTATGCCCACCATTTTCTATCTGTTACTTGTGGACTTTTTGCCATTTTTAAAATCAGCAGTTGGTATATATTGTTATAGAAGTGTAACACTGTATGTAATATTTTTGCTTATCTTTTGATTTAAACCCTGTAATGGTTCGCTTGTTTTTAAATCTTTGAAACTTCGTACCTTTGGCTTTGGACCTTAAATTCAGCTCCTCTTTACATTACCTTAAATTTACCTCAGAAAGGCTCTGTTCATAGCCAACACACTTTTTAATTCTGCTCACACAGATCCTAGGTGTTCTCTACTTTACTTCAAGCCTTTACCTCGAGGATACCTTCCCTTTTATTTGTGTGACTTATATATTGCTGCCTCTCCAAAAAGTTTTCACTGCCACCAAAGGCTTTCACCTTAGATCTCTTCCACTTAACTGGTTTTACGAGAAGGCTTTATTAGAGATAGTAGCTTGACAGAATGGTCAGCACCATTCTAGTGAGGGTGGCTGTGAAGTAAAAAAGGATGTTTTTTCCTTCAATAAAGTAGAATTTATTTGTAGGTACATAAGCTTGATGGTTGCATAGTTTGATTTCAGGTTAGTTCTTAAGCTTGGCGGTTTAAACAGAGTTATCTCTTCTTAATGTAGTTTCACAGACAAAATCACACAAAATAATAAGTTCCACATAGATTCATATAGGCCTTTCCACACAGCTTACTTGACTTACAGGGAAATCCTAAGCAGAGTAACTCTACTGCATAGGATTTCACTGTTAATTAGATCAGTCTCTCACTCAGATATCTCAGACTTTCTCTCTCAGGCATATACACAGTTTGCCTGACTTAGAATTCAGATATACATAGACTGCCCAAGCTCACATACAGTTTGCCTGTCTTAGAATAGGTTCTCTCTCAGAAATAAAGTTTCTTTGCACTTGGCAGAATAAATACTTTCTCTCAGAACCACACAGACATAAGTTACACACAGCTTGCCTGTTTTCACCAGAATCAAATGAAAGTTCAGGTTTCCACCCAGGTTGCCTGCTTTCCCCAAAATAAATATTTTTCTCAAAAACAGATAGTTCAGGCATCTCACAGCTCACCCATCACCCAAAAAACACTTAGCACAGTAACTAAAAAAAATAAGTTTACTCTGCCTGCTGGGTACAGCTACTGTTCAATCAGATTTCACTCCACTCACCCATCCAGCCCCTCTTCTTTGCTCAGAGGCCTGCATTTTAACTAACAGCAACAACTTCAAAAACTCCACATTAGCAAGCAGAAATAAAATCTTAACACTATAGCTGTAGCAGATCTATCTACTACCATTTTATATCTGCTATAGCAGATAGATCTACTACCAATTTTTTAAAAATCAGCAAAAGCAGTGAGCAGAAAAATGGTGGACATGAAGGGAAATAGAGAAAAGAACAGAGAACTCGTTTATGTGTAGACTCCACTGCAGTCACTGTGGCAATGAGAGTGTAACCCCCTCCCCCTCCCCGAGCTAGTTAGTTTAGCCAAGCAGGACAAAGTGAGTGTCTGTGTTACCCAAATATGCAGTCTCCTAAATAGTTGGGGGAATTAGCTTAAAAGAAACAAAGCAAGAGGAGGTAACTGGGATTCTCCTAGGGTTGCCAGCTCCAGGTTGGGAAATTCCTGGAGATTTGTGGGGGTGGAGTCTGGAGAGAGTGGGGTTTGGGGAGGGGCCTCAACTGGGTATAATGCCATAGAATCTACCTTGCAAGGCAGCCATTTTTCCAGGGAACTGAGTTCTGTCATCTGGCGATGAGTTGTAATTCCAGTTGCCAGCCACCAACTGGCAACTAGGCTGACAACCCTAGGTTCTCCACCTATTACAGGGATTTTCCCTTAGAGAACTAAATACACCAGCCAGATGTTCAACCAGAAAGATTTTTATTAAAAAAGAAAGGAATTTCAGGGAAGACAGTCTCAAAGACGGAGGTCTACGGAGGCAGCAGTGAAACAACCACTGTTTTACGGAGAGAAGAAGAGGACAAACGGGGATTTATGGGCGTGTGTACAGATCCAAAATGCATGTACACATGCAAACACACTCACACTGTCTCTTTCTTTCTGGTGGTTAGGGACTCCAGATATAGGGCAAAATGCTCCCTGTGGCAAGCGGACACCTTTGTCCCCAAAACAATGACTTAATGGATTTCTGGAGCTGGTTAACGAATTGAGAGAGGCTTGACTCCACCAGAGGTGGACTATAGGTGTAAATGGTTCTTGATGAATAGCTATCAGTTTTGGTGAATAGCATTAGGTGGTGCTTAATCAGGATAAATGGGTGAGGGGAAGTAAGACCAAGTGTGGAGGAGCTTAGTCAGGAGTTTCTTGGGATACTTCATTGTCCTAAATTATGCATCTCTTCAGGGTGTGGAGGGGGCTGTTAGTCAGCTGCTCTGACTCCCCTTCTAAAATATTTTTCCAGGCTCTTACCTGGCTGGCATCCCTTTTGTGCCAGGCAGTGCTTTGTTTCTGACATATGAGGGAGGGTGTTTATGATTTCATAGCTACAGACTGCCCCTCAGTGGGAGGAGGGGTCTGATGGCTAACATCTGGAGCTGAGCAGCCAAAAAGAAGCAGGCTGGTTGCTGGGGATCTTGGTAAAATTTTATGAGGTCTTATCTCCTTGTATAAGGTAACTGAAAAGACATTGTATGTAAAAATTAATGATTAAAAAGGAGGAGGGACTTAATTTAATTTGTTATTATTATTGGAATCATGTTGTTATTGCAGGGCTGTGGTTCCTAAGCTGAAGACAGAAGCCTGGGATCCAGATTGTTTCTATACTCAAGAGGACTGTAGGAAGGGACTCTGGCACTTGGTGGACCCAGAAAGTTGCACTTTGTTGCACCTATGCATTTGGTTGTAAAAAAATCTAGTTGCATTTTTCTGTCTACTGAAAGGTTTTGATTTAAATAAATTTCTTAACTTACATTTGTCTTGCAAGTTTGGTTCCTGATATAGCCCCATAGCCCCTTCTTGGATACACAGCTTAATATGGTGAGGGGGTTTGAGTGTGTCAGTGAAGCTGAGAGCATCACCACCAGGAGCACAGGCTTGGTCAAGAGTCTAAACTTCTGGAAGAGTCACTCAAGGCGGAATGGTCAAAGCTGAGATACCAGACTAAGATGTATCCACCCCCTTCAAGAATCAACAGCCACATCGGCAGAAGAGAATTGAATGTTCGAATGGTGATGGGAGTGGAAGAATCCTTGAAGGTTAGCTACTGGGCAGCAGCAGTAGTGAAAGGTGACACTGACGAAGGATGTCACTTCAACTAACCCTGGTTAGTACTGTGAAGTGGAAGAAGGCAATGGTAAACCACTTCTGCTAATCTCTTACCTTGAAAATCCTATGATGAGACAGTCCAAAATGAAAAAAAGATATAGTGCTGGAAGACAGGACCCCCAGGTCGGACGGCACTCAATTGGCTACTGGGGAAGAGCCAAGGACAAGTACGAATAGAACTATTCTTAATGATGGGACTGGATTAAAGCCGAAAGGACGTCCAGTTGTGGACGTGAATAGATGCAAAAGGAACAACCAAAGCTGTGTGACACACATAATAGGAACATGGAACATGAGAAGTATGAAAACAGGTAAGCTAGAAATTGTAAAACAAGAAATGGAATGTTTAAACATTGCAGTCCTGGGTGTGAGTGAACTAATGTGGACTGACTCAGGACATTTTCAGACAGAAAATCACACAGTGTTTTACTGCGGAAATGAACTCAAAAGAAACGGTGTTGCTCTAATAGTGAGGCGAGACATAGCACAAGCAGTCAAGAGCTACAACGCAAAGTCTGACTGAGTAATATCAATCAGACTTCAGGGAAAGCCTGTTAACATAACCATCATTCAAGTTTATGCTCCAACTACGGCTGCTGAAGAGGAAGAAATAGAAAACTTTTATGCAAGTGTCCAAGAAGAAATTGACCGCACATCTTAACAAGATATGCTGATAATCATGCAAAAGTAGGCGATAAAGCAGAATCAAACATAGTTGGAAAATTTGGATTAGGATCACAAAATGAAGCAGGAGAGCGGCTCATAGAATTTTATGAAGCCAACAACCTGTTCATTGCTAATACATGCTTCAGGCAACCAAAAAGACGATTGTATATGTGGAAATCACCAGGTAACCAATACAGGAACCAAATAGATTACATAATTGGAAGCAGTAGATGGAGAAGCTCTATTCTCTCAGCTAAAACAAGACTAGGAGCTAATTGCGATACAGATCATGAATTGTTAATATCAAAAATTAGAATAAAGCTGAAGAGAAATACTAAAAGAATCATAGTGCCAAAATACAATCTAAATAATATTCTTGAAGAATTTAAAGACCAGGTAAGGAACAGATTTGCAATACTAAGTTTAATTGATCGTGAGCCAGAAGAATTATGGGCTGAAACTAGAGCTATTATCAAGGAAGAATGTGCAAAGACTATCCCTGTAGCCAAAAGAAAGGAGAGGCCTAAATGGATGTCTGAGGAAACACTTAAATTACTCAAGATAGACAAGAAGCAAAAACAAAAGGCAACAGAAATAGGGTCAAAACTCTAAATGCAGCTTTTCAGTGACTTGCACACAGAGACAATCTATTATAATAACCAGTGCAAAGAAATAGAAGAGAATAACAATAAAGGAAGAACAAGAGATTTGTTCCAAAAGATCCGAGAAATCAAAGGGAAATTCAAGCCATGGCTTGGGATGCTAAAAGATCAACATGGAAATACAGTGTCTGATCAGTACAAAATAAAGGAAAGATGGAAACAATACACTGAGGAACTATACAAAAGAGATGAAAAGATGACAGATACTTTTGACGAAGAATCTTTTGATGAAGAACCAGAAATCCTAGAAAGTGAGGTAAAAGGTGCACTCAAAGCAATTGAGAGAAACAAAGCACCTGGAGTAGGTGGAATATCAATAGAGCTATTTCAAGCCACAGAAATGGAATCCATCAGAATCCTAACAAGAATATGTCAACAAATATGGAAAACAAAACAATGGCCCACTGACTGGAAATGCTCAGCCTACATTCCAATCCCCAAAAAAGGGGACGCCAAGGAATGCGATAACTATCGGACAATTGCGTTAATTTCCCATGCAAGCAAAATGATCCTCAAAATTATACAGCAAAGACGCTTACCATATATGGAACGAGAAATGCCAGATGTTCAAGCTGGATTCAGAAAAGGAAGAGGCACCAGAGATCACATTGCAAATTTACGATGGCTAATGGAACATACCAGGGAATTTCAGAAGAAAATCAGCCTGTGTTTTATAGATTACAGCAAAGCTTTTGACTGTGTAGATCATGAAAAGCTATGGAGAGTCTTAAAAGAAATGGGAGTTCCACAACATCTGATTGCTTTGATGCTCAACCTGTACTCTGGACAAGAGGCTACTATCACAACAGAATATGGGGAAACAGAATGGTTTCCAATTGGCAAGGGTGTCAGACAAGGATGCATATTATCTCCCTACCTGTTCAACCTCTATGCAGAGTATATCATAAGGAAAACTGGATTAGATCTAGAAGAAGGTGGAGTGAAAATTGGTGGGAGGAACATTAACAATTTGAGATATGCAGATGACACCACATTACTAGTCGAAAATGGTGAAGACTTGAAACGACTACTGATGAAGGTTAAAGGAGAAAGCGCCAAAGCAGGATTACAGCTGAACATTAAGAAGACAAAAGTAATGACTACCGAGGAACTACACAATTTTAAAGTTGACAATGAGGAAATTGAAGTTGTTCAAGATTTTCTATTTCTTGGTTCAATCATCAACCAACAGGGAGACTGCAATGAAGAAATCAGAAAATTGAGACTCGGAAGAGCAGCTGTGAGGGAGCTAGATAAGATCCTTAAAGATAAAGATGTCTCTCTGGGAACCAAGATCAAAATAATCCAAACTATGGTATTCCCCATTGCCATGTATGGATGTGAAAGTTGAACAGTAAAGAAAGCTGACAGGAAAAAAATTGATTCATTTGAAATGTGGTGCTGGAGGAGAGTTTTGCAGATACCATGGACAGCCAAAAACACAAATAAGTGGGTACTAGATCAAATCAAGCCAGAATTCTCCTTAGAAGCTAAAATGACAAGACTAAAGCAATCGTACTTTGGTCACATCATGAGAAGACAAGAATCTCTGGAAAAGTCAATAATGCTAGGAAAAGTGGAAGGCAGCAGGAAAAGAGGAAGACCTAAAACGAGGTGGCTTGACTCAATAAAAGAAGCCACGTCCTCCAGTTTGCAGGATCTGAGTAGGTCTGTTAGAGAGAGAACGTTTTGGAGGTCTTTCATTCATAGGGTCGCCATAGGTCGGAAACGACTTGACGGCACGTAACACACACACATAGCCCCATAGAACCCATACAGAAAAGTGGTTTTAAGAGCACAGTGGAGAATTGTCCCATACCAAGCATACATAGCTCAAACAATGTGTAATGACATAATAATAATCTGTAATAACATTTTAGTCACCATGGCTAGTACCTATTGATAGACCTATCCCCCATGACTCTCTAATCCTGTTTTAATGCTGTCTATGCCTTTAGCAGTCACTACATTCTCTGGCAGTGAATTCCACATCTTAATCACTTGTTGTGTAAAGAAGTATTTCCTTTTGTCTGTCCTGAATCTACTGCCCATCAGCTTCTTTTTTATCATATACTTTTTATTAATTTTCAATACAGATACGTACACATAAACATACACATAACATCAAGGGATATTAAACATAACATCATGGGATATCAAAGGAGATAGTATACAACAAAATATTTATTTTCCATCTCTACGATTCATTCCTCTTTATACCTTCTTTTCCTTATTCTAGACCTAGTTTTTCCGTAAGACTACTCTACTTAGTTCTAATAAATATTCTCTCCTATCCTCATATCATATACTTAATTTCTTGTTCCGTATTTTGATTTGACCCATCTATAGAGGGATGTCCATCTTTTCTGCGAGTCATCATGTCTACTTTGTTCTTTTATTAGTTCTGTTAACATGCCCATTTCTGCTGTTTCTAAGATTTTTTTCTATCAGTTCTCCTTTCGTTGGTACCTCTATCTTCTTCCAATATCTCGCATATGTTATTCTTGCTGCCGTAATTATATGAACCATCAAATGCCCATTTTCCTTCTCTACCCCCTCCGGTATAATGTTCAGTAAGAACAGTTCAGGTTTGAAAGGTATGGTCATGCCTAGTACTTCTTGGAGTAACCCATGTATCATCTTCCAGTATTTTGCCACCTTTTCACATGACCACCAAATGTGGTAAAACGTACCTATCTTATCTTTACATTTCCAGCATTTATTGGCCGTGTCCGCATACATTTTAGCCAATTTTTCCAGTCACATACCACCTATAGAACATTTTATACAGATTTTCTTTGAATGTAACTGACTTTGTTATTTTAATATTCATCTTCCATATCTGTGACCATTGTTCTAGATCTATATTATATTATACCCTAAATTTTGTGCCCACTTTATCCTGCAGTCTTTTATTACTTCATCTTCCCTTTTCAACTGCATTAGATATAAGTAGAATTTCTTAATTATTTTTTCCTTTGTCTCAATAGCAATTTATCAAAGGGAGACTGTTCCATACTAAATCCTTGTGGTTTATCTTTGGGGATGCCCTTTAGTATTATGGGAAAGGGAGAAAAAGTTCTCTCTGTCTGCTGTCTACCCCATGCATCATTTAATAAACCTCTACCATGTCCTCCCTTAGTTGTCTCTTTTCTAAACTGAAAAGTTCAAACTCTTCAGTCTTTCTTCATAGGAAAGGTGTTCCAACCACCTAATCATCTTGGTTCTCCCGTTCTGTACTTTTTCCAGCTCTACAACATCCTTTTGGAGATACGGTGTTCAGAACTGCACTTAGTATTCCAAATGAGGTCACACTATAAATCTATACGGGGTTTTTATAATATTGGCCATTTTAATTCGACCTCTTTCCTAATAATCCCCAGTCCAGAGTTTGCCTTTTTCACTGCAGTGGCACACTGAGCTGATACTTTCATTGTGCTGTCCACTATGACCCCAAGGTCTCTTTCCCTCCTCGTCTCAGCAGGTTCAGATTCCATTAGCATATATATGGTTCTCTCCTCCTCCATTAGAAATGTATAAACCACCACCAATGTACACAGTAATATAAACAAGCCAAAAAAAGATTAGTCTATACTCCCAGGTGCTTAACTTCTAGTATAGGAAGAGACACTAAAGGTGGAGAAGGAAGAGAGGAAAAGAGAAAGGTTGTGGTAACCAGGAACAAATGCGAGCAACTGTGGTACCTAAGGAAATACACCAAAGATTTATGCTGACTAGTAGATGTTGTTCATACTCTTCCTGTAGGCAGAATATATTTTTGAAGAACTTCTAAAAAGGATCAGTTTGCCGAAATCTTACACTTCCAAGCATTCCCTATGTCTACCCCCTATGAACTCCCCCCTTCTTCACACACCATTCAAAGTTCCATTTGGGGTGGAATCCATTTGGGGTTATGATCCACCCAGAGCAGGGCCTTTTAAACAGTCATCCCAGCATTGTGGGATTCACTCCCCCATATTGTTTTCTTGTTAGTTTCATTTGGCTATTTTTGGAGGCAGGTTAGAACTAAAAAATTTTTTCCAGTGGACATTTAAGATGTAGGGCTATTAGATCTAGGCCACTTTGCTGCTGAAGTCTGAGGTGTTGATTATTGGGTTGCTGCTTGTACATTGATTTTTATGATATGTTTATGATGATTTTATGGTTCTCCATAAACCACTATAAAAAGTATGACCATATAGTGGTAAAATAATTATGTAAATAAATAATATAATGTCCTATGAGAAAACTATGGCATATTAATATATCTAAAGCAATATGCTGTGATGGTTCTATAAAAGTACAGTTCATAATCTCCATCTGCCTCTCATAAGTAAAGGGATCCCCCTCTTTTAGAGTGTTAACTCTTACAATGGTACAGAAAATACATTGGTTACAAAATAAAAACATCCACAAGTTATTCAGGTATAGCCATTTATACCAAGCTAGTTTGTAAAGCCACCATATGATCTGAAAGCACAAGTTATGGGAACCTCACTTAAGTTAAGGAGGTCTGAGGCTGGTCAGTTCTTGGATGCAATGTTTCCAGGGAACACTGTATTGTATTTGCTGTTCTACAGATGAAAGGTGGAATAAAACTGTAATAAATATCACTTAGAGCACCTTTTTTGTAACATCCAGCCTGATGAAGAGTTCTTCACTGTGAGCCAGTTTGATGTAGTGGTTAAGAGCGGGGGACTCTAATCTGGAGAGCCGGGTTTGATTCCCCACTCTTCCACTTGAAGCCAGCTGGGTGACCTTGGGCTAGTCACAGCTCTCTGGAGTTCTCTCAGCCCCACCCACCTCGCAGGGTGTTTTGTTGTGGGGATAATAATGACATAATTTGTAAATCGCTGAGTGGGCATTAAGTTGTCCTGAAGGGCGGTATATAAATCGAATGTTGTTGTTGTTAGTGGTTAAGAGCGCAGGACTCTAATCTGGAAAACTGGGTTTGATTCCTCACTCCTCTACTTGAAGCCAGCTGGGTGACCTTGGGTCAGTCACAGATTCTATGAGCTCCCTCAGCCCCCCCCCCACCTCAGAGGGTGATTGTTGTAGTGGGGATAATAATGACATACTTTGTAAATCACTCTGAGTGGGTGTTAAGTCATCCTGAAGGGCAGTATACAAATTGAATGTTGTTGTTATTCATTTTATGGGTTATAATAAAAGAAAGCCAATAGTATCGTGGTTCAAGTGTCAGACCAAGATCTGGGAGACCCAGATCTGAACCCCCACTTTACCATGGAAGCAGTTCAGGTGACCTGCCAGTCGCACACTTTCAGCTTAAACTATCTCACAAGGTCATGAGGAGGATAAAATAGAGGAGACGAGGATGATATAAGCCATTTTGGGTTTCTAAAGGGAGAAAGGTCGTGTTCAAGAAATAAATGACCTCTTAGGGCTCAGCAGCATTGAGCCCTAGCTGCTGCATGGCATAGGGGGTATCAGTGGGGCTCAGCACTTCTCTGTACAATTCTGTAATGAAGTATTAAATGTTTTAGACCAGCCTATCTTAAGGTTGCTCATTAGAGACCAACAAGATATTCAGGGTATAAGTATTTGAGAGTCAAACCTTCCTTCTTCAGAAAGTATTTGATAGGATTCCTTTCTGGGGCTCCACAAAATACTCCAATGTTTCCATTGGGAAAAAAAGAAAGAAAAATAAATATGTAATCCCAGAAAGATCCTGATTCCTGATACTTCTTGGGTCCTGCCTATCAGAACCATTTTTACATCTTAGTTTCAAATAACCATTTGATTCATGATATTTTGAAATTTCAGTGGTATTTTAGTAATATATTAGTACAGTCCGTATTTTAGTTTAAGTGTTCTGAGCTAATATAACAGTGTATGCAATTTGTAGAGCTTCCCTCTCTGTTTCAATGAGAAAATAGCCCCTCTTATCGAAAATAAAGTTTACTGGGTGATCTTGCTGGGCTTAGTGAATTCTTTTATTCTCACTCCACTTTCACATACAGGATGTATATAAACAAATGAGATTACCTGAATGACAGTTTTTGTTTGAAGGCTCCTTATCTACTCATCCTCACTGTTAGGTGTTGCTGAAACATTCAAGTTCTTGTAGCATATATGAAAGATCATAGAAGGCCTGCATCAGCAGAATTATTAGCTCAGCAGTGATGTCATCAGACAACACACTTGTGCTAATCTAGTTTTTAGATTAAAGTGTTTTCAGCATTAGGGTGTCATAGTATCATAAATCCAATCTCTTTCTCTTGATTTAAATCTATATACTGACTCTTATGTACATATGTTTCATCGAGAGAAGGACCAAGAGAATATACTAAAAAGCTAGATTGTAGTAATATAGTCTGGATTTCAAGAAGGTCTAAAATAGTGAGGCATTCCTTTCAACATATACTGTAAATATGCACATTCTGACTGGATCATTTATTCTTTTGACTGGCTCATTTTCTTTTGTGGTCTGTGCAATGTAATGTGAGACAGGTATGTCTCGGGAAAGCTGGCCTCCTATCTCATTTCTGCTATTTGTAGCTTTGAGTATCTATCTATCTGTGCTAACAATGTAACATGTCATGAGAACCTAATGAAGTGGGCTCTGGCTCACAATAAATTTATTAAGTCTTTAATGTGTCATGAGACTCTTTGTTATATAAATGGAAAATAAGGTTATTTTTACTCCAGGCATGTATGTGAAGCATATATATATATATACAAATTATCCAAGCACATTAGTGCAAGTAACGATGTATAATTTGGGCTGACTTTTCCTATTCCAACATCCTTACCAGGGGCCTGGATTCTCCCCCCCAACACTTTTAGATAGGATTGTCTTTATGTTAAAAGCTTTTTTAAAATGCAAATTCTTTTCAATAACCTTTTTCAATACATAAAAATAACATATAATCATTGCCTATATGTTTAATCACAGAACCATATAAATGGCACATACTGCCATCTTTATCTGAGCAGAACAGATTTTTGAGCCCTGCTTTTGCCTATTGACCATTATCAGTAGGCATCAACAGTAATTTTTATTTCTTCATGTATTTATGAATTTAAAACTTCTGAGTAGACTTTCAGTGCAATCCTAAACAGTTACTCCAGTCTGAGTAACTCTGTTTAGGATTGCATTGTTTTTCAACTAAAAACACTCAAAGCAATACACTCTTGCTACCTGAGAAGCCAAAGAACTACATTGTGGATTCTTTAGCCAAAACACAGCCATCCTATCCCAAAGTTCTAGCATCATGGGATGAATTAAAGGTTTAGAATCCTTACTACTCTTGAAAGTCACTGCTTGAGATTCCCCCCACCCCCCTTTTTTAATGAGTTTGAATTGATCTAGCTTGGGAAGATGATTTGGCATATCCACGTGAACATATGCTACCACTTTTCTAACTTGTTCTATGTTCCAGGGGCAAACAGCCTCCTCAGTTGGTTCCCTTGGGTGGAGAGAACATTGGAGTCTCACTGGCTTTGTAGTATTTGCTTTATTCCCAAATATACAGGTTGGGCATCGATGGAATCTCACGGAGGCACACTTCTATAACAGTTCTATTACTGTTGTTGTTGTTATCAATTTATAGTCCGCCTTTCTCACTGAGATTCAAGATGGATTACATGCTGCAAGTAAATACAACATAATCAATAGCTAAGACATTCACAGAGCAAAAATACAATATAACCAACAGTTAGGACATTATAGATACAATAGGGTATGATAGCCACACATTTAAAAACTAGCATAAATAGATGAAATCTTTCTAAATTAAAGCGTAAGTAATTAACATGACATCTTCAGCAACAGTGAACTACTCAGTAGGAGTGTACCTACATCACCCCATATCTGATCTCCAGAAAAATGGCAAATGTTTCTTCAGCCAAAACTCTCAGCAATGGTTCCTGCTTGTCTCTTCTCAGTCTGAACATTGTGCCTTCCTTTCATTCTGATCCACATAAGTTTGGTGCGTGCGTGCGTGCGTGCGGGGTCATTCATTCCAATCCTGATGGCTGTTTGGCCAGAGCCATTCAAAGATACTAACACACACCGAGGGGGTGATGTCTCAGTTAAAAAGCGTATTGTCCTTTTCTACATGAATGACCGAGTCACGCTGATCAGAGACCAACTATATTGGACGGAACTCTTCATACGTGCCCTGTTTTAAGTAACAGTTTATTATGGGGAAGTATCAACTTCTTTGTGGCAACAGACCTACTTAGACATAACTACTGCGGAGAAGTTTTTACAAGCAGTTCTCAAGATCATCAAATTAACACCACGAAACATTCAGCTAGCAGTCTGGCTGCTGTAGATCGGCTTAGAAATCATGCATGGTTGAGGTCAACAGCTTTATCTAATGCAGTTCTAGGAGACCTGAACAGGAAACTTACAATTCAAGATGCTTTTGGATAAAGGAAACTATTTCTTTGCTAGAGAAAAAAAGAAACATTTTGGTTTGTAGCATCAGGAGAAATAAAATTTCGCTAGTCTTTCAGGTGTACCTTAAAGACTTCAGCTATCCTTCCAGAAGCGGATTTTGTGTTTCTGATTTTTTGAATCTCATTGTGAATTTTATTAATGCAGGATAAAAAAAATCAGTAGCAAAACTGGAAATAGTTTTGAAATTTTCAAACAGAATCCCCCCACTCTGGTCACTCTGCATTTTTCTTTAGCGCCAAGGGGCACATTAACAAGGTGAAAAGGGCTTTTTCGTTTCTGCCAGGGGGTGCTGCTGGGTCCTGCTGGGCGTCTGCAGCATCTCTGTCTGAAAAGATCTCTTTCATGGCTCTGAGTCCTGACCTGAAACGGCTGGCATACTTTGCTCTGAAAGGTATGCATCCGACAGTGGAGATTTTAGTCTGTGGCGGTAATGGACTCAGAAGGCCGTGTCTCTTTCGCCGGCCGAAGTTAGGAAACTGCTTTTGCAGATGAATCCTAGAGTTTGGATGACTGCTCAGGTCCGAAGAACTGACTTGATCGGAGGAACGAGACGAGAAAAGTCTGCTGTTTATATATTAAATGTTTTTCGTGTGGGGGCTAATTGGTCTCTGCAAAAAAACAAACCAACCCTAAAACGAAAGTCTTTTAGTAACTGGCACCAAATCAGAATTGTTTAAGGAATGTGATGACTAAACAGGAACGCGTCCAGCCGAAGGGAAAGCCGACCGGAGTTTCTTAAAGCCTAGTATGATGTGGTTTCCAGAAGTAAACGGCTCTTTGAAAAGTTCTGAACGGTCAGGCTCTCACTGAAGAGTGCTGCGTGCGGAACGCCTCGTTTGCTTCGGAAGCAGCAAGCCGAGCCTCCTGCCCGTCAAGCGGCGCCCGCTTTTTCCACGAGGGAAAGGCTGGCCGCCACACCCGGGCACTCCCCCCTCCTCACTCCCCTTCGGTGCCACATCACGGCAGCTTCTGCAGCCCTTCTCTCCCCCAGCAGAGGGCGGCAGTCAGCCTCCCGCCTCGGGAACTCTCGGGAAGACTGGCTGCTCCCGGAGCCCATCCGGAGGCCAAGCGAGCCCCGCGCCACCAATGGAAAGCGACGGAAGGCGTGGTGGAGGGCAGCCGCCGGCGTGACTGCCTCAGCCCTGGAGCCAGAGAAGGCGCATCTGGACAGCTGTCGGGAGAGGGATGGGGGAGGAGCCGCGCGGGAGCATCCTTCGCAGGCGCGAGGGGGCTTTCCTTGGGGGTCCCAGCCTGGGCTAGGGGGGAAGAGCAGCCGGGGCGCCTCGACTCCTAGGCTGATGTCAGTGGAAGTTCCCAAGTGCGCGCACGCACGCATACAAAAGTTGCAGAGAAACAGACTGACTGCGGTAAGCCTCTTCCAAAAAGTCCGCTAGAGAACAAATATCTACATTCGTTTTCACTGACTTGCGGCGGCGAAGGAAATTCGAAATGAAGCTCTGCCGCCCCCTCCCCCCCGGGCATAGATGTTTCTCCAGGTCTTTACAACCGGATCCTAAATGTTTCCCCCGAAGCCGAGTGTATTCAGTGGCTGTTTCTTCCCAAGAAGTCGCCTTAGGATCGCAGCCTTGAGAAGCATACGCGCATCTCAATGAGCATGCACGCTGGAGCGTGCGCAGGCCTTTTCGTGTCCTTGTTTGTGCGCGACCCCTCCGAGAAGTGCGCGCGTCCCACGGAGAGGACCCTCGAGCAGTTCCCATTCATTTCAGTGGGAAGTGGGCAGGAGAATTTCCTGGGGGGCGGATGTCCTTTTAGTACCTCTTGGAACGCTGTCTCCTTGGTAGTTTGGACCGGGGTGAAAAGGGGAAGCTCGGAGCGTGTTCTGCAACCAGATAGTCTTCTTTCATTTTCCTTGTTCCTTATTGGGGGCGGGGGGGGGGCGCGGGCGGGCGCTAGAGTGGGAACAGAATGTATTTAAAAATCAGGAAAACATATTCGTTGTTGTCACTTAACATGCTTTATTTGCCCATTTAGTGCATAAGAACAGTGTGTGAAAAGGGTGGACTTGATCATTCTGGAGGGATTACAGATTATTGGGCAACTATTTTCAGAGGGATTCATCCCTAACTAACAATGACATCATGCATCATATGGAGTATTTGTATTTTGTCATACGTGATTAGCTAAGGTCTTGTAATCTGGTTGCTTTTTAAACTGTCTGGCAGTAATGTTCTCCCAAAAAGTTAAACTTGGAAAAACAGCTTTAATTTTCTTTCACTGTAAACATTATACAATAGCTTTACAAAATTGTTTATACTAAAGAATACCTCTGCTATATATAGGATGCATGCACAAAACAAATATAAATATTGTGTGTGTGTGTGTGTGTTAATTGCCAAGAAGTAATGGCTTACTTAAAGTGAACACCAAATCAACTGGCCATAAAACAAGAACCAGGCAACACCTTATGATGAGGACTGTGTCCTTGAATAACCCCCAATAGTTTAGTTTTACACGGAACCTCCAAAAATAGTGGACTCTGTGAAAACTGTAGCAATAAACACAGTATATTTTACTGTGACCCTACCAGCGAGGAAAGAGAAAACAGTTTTAGGGAGATGCAGAGTTCCCTGAAGTTTATGACTAAAAGTTGAAAATGTATAATTTTAATTCTTAATCCAGGTCCATAACATACCTTTGATATTTCTTTTCTAGTAAGTCTAGCAGAGCAGCTTTTAAAAGATGCCTCTTCAGTAAGATTCTGTCATTATTAAAAACTTGCTTAGATGGACAGAAAATGAGAAGGAAAGCCTGGGAGATTTACTGAAGTTATCGGTTCCTTAAAAGCATCTTGGTTGTCTGCAATTTTGAGAATGACATCTTCCAGAATTTACTAAACCACCACAAGGAAGGCAAGCTATATTATGAGACAAAGAAGTTAGTATGCTGCCCTTACTTGAACGGCCCAGGGTAGCCTGATAGTGTAAGATCTCAGAAGTTAAACAGGGTTGGCCTTGGTTAGTAATTGGATGGGAGACCAAAGTCACTATGCAGAGCCAGACAATGGCAAACCATCTCTTGCCTTGAAAACCCCAATAGGGGTTGCCGTAAATTGGCTACAGCTTGTCTGCACTTTCCACCATCAGGTTAAAAAAAACCTCCTTCCATTTGATTGGCACCACAGTCTTTTGTGGAGTTGCCTCAGTCTGCCACTGAAATAAATGGGCTTAGAAGTAACTCTGCATAGGATCGTGCTGTAAAGTATACGTCCCTTCTGGCTTCCCACCTTATTGTTTCTTGTTATGCTGTCCAGCATGTTTTGTGGGGTGTCACTTTACAGGATGTTCATACCTCCTCTTCTTACAACTACTGGGCTGTTCTGGGTGACCTTTTAAAAAACCCATCGCATTTGCACCCATCCAGTTGTATTCTCCTCTTAGACTCTGTGAACCATGATGGAATAATCAAAATTAAACCCTGTGAACCTTGAGACATTGCTGCAGGATCACAGAAGTTTTGATGTGAAAAGCTAGTCTAGTGATTAGGTGGTGATTGTACTTGTACAACATAATTTTTAGAATCATGGTTGTTGTGGGTTTTCCGGGCTGTATTGCCGTGGTCTTGGCATTGTAGTTCCTGACGTTTCGCCAGCAGCTGTGGCTGGCATCTTCAGAGGTGTAGCACCAAAAGACAGAGATCTCTCAGTGTCACAGTGCCCTTACAGTGCCTGTGACACTGAGAGATCTCTGTCTTTTGGTGCTACACCTCTGAAGATGCCAGCCACAGCTGCTGGCGAAACGTCAGGAACTACAATGCCAAGACCACGGCAGTACAGCCCGGGAAACCCACAACAACCATCGTTCTCCGGCTGTGAAAGCCTTCGACAATACATTTTAGAATCATGTTGAAAGTGAGAGATGAAAGGATGGAACAATAGCTAAGACAAAATGTCAAATTCCAAAGGGGTAGCCGTGTTAGATTTTTACAGCAAAACAAAAAGGGAATCTTTTGGAACCTTGAAAACTAGCAGATTTATTGTAGCATTGGATGCTTTTTTACGGGCGTTTGACCGAATTCCTAATATTGAAGTCGTGTTAAGAAACAATAAACCATGGTTAGTATTTTATGAAGAACTAAGGTTACCAACTTAGGAGACTTGGAGATAGGGTTGCCAACTCCAGATCGGGAAATTCCTGGAGATTTTGGGGTGAAGGCTTGGGAGGGAAGAGTTTGGGGATGCCATAAAGTCCACACATTTTCTCCAGGGGAACTGATCTGTGGGAGAGCTCCAACCCCACCTGGTGGTTGGCGCCCTTATTTGGAGGCAATGCCTGGGAAAGGCGGAGGTTGGGGAAGCAGCTTAGTAGCAATGTGATACCATAGAATCCATCCTCTGAAGGTGCCATTTCCTCCAGGGGAGCTGATCTCTGTAATGGAGATCAGTTGTACTTCCACAGGTCCCACCTTTAGGTTGGTAACCAGATGAAAAACGAATATTAGCGCTAAACCCAGCATGAGAGGCAAATCAGGACAGCTTAGGTACCTTCCAAAGCTGCTAATGGCATTTTGCTCTTAAACCTGACCTAGTGTGGATGTGCTCTTTGCTTTGGGTGTCCTGATAGCTTTCTGGGACAATGCAGTAGTTTGGGTAGTTCTTGAGTTTGAGAGAAAAGAGAGAAGTGCCTTTTATTGTTGTTTTATGGAGCAATTAACCCTGCTGTTCAGAACACATAGGGTGCTCAGAGACAGACAAAGCAGTAAGCATACATACAATATGTCAGTGTTCGGGCAGCCGCTGAGTTTGCTCCTTATTTTGTTTGTTTGTTAATCCATTTCTTCAGTTTGCATTCTCTAAAAAAACTGCCTTTTGAATGCAAAAGATGACAGTGATAGGGAAACAGTGCCAGCAGTTCAAATGTTTTATCTAACTCTGATTTTTAAATTGGTTCCTTAAGATTTGTTTTAAATTTATTACCCACTTTAGTCCTGGATGGGGGCAGGCAAACAGTAAACAATAAATATCTCTACATCAGAGCACTTCTATTGGATTTCTTTTTTCCTTATGTCCCTTATTCTTGTCTACTAAACATTGCCACAATGTGCTTCTATGCCCTTTGAAGGTGATGTGCTGCAATCAGAATCACTTCCTGAACACAAAGTCTTTGTAGCCTGAATTTGCATTGCAAGGCAGTTGGCTTGCTTTGATAACTAGACACAGGGGGGAAATTTTCTGTCTAAGCTTTCTGCACCTGTGGCAAGTATTTGTGATAATGAATAAATTAATGCTATTGTTGCAAACCCTTTGCATTCTCTAGCTAGTGCTGACTTTCCCCTACTTTGAGGTAAAATCTTCCTCCCAAAGCATATGAAGCTGCCTCTTGGGCTGGGAAGCCTTCAGTAGCTTGTTTGTGTCTGTAACTTAACTTTCTTTATTGTCCCACTGTAAAGGAATGTACAGGGTGTGATGTCATCCAGCCAAGTTTAAGTAGAAGGAAAAATGGGGGTTTACGGTTCCCTTAGAAATGAAACAGGCACACGAGGCTTATTGAAGTTTAAAAAATAACAGAAGGTTTATTCTCAAGAAGGTTGGATAGGTAGAAGTGTAGGCAAGTACTTTAAAAAGCTTCAGTAAGTAGGTGGGGTGTTTTTTTTGCACATACTACTTCATTCATGTGAGGCACGAAACACTTACTATGGTTGAGTTTCTTATGGTTGCTGACTTAGGTGAGAGAGGTTGGTGTTATCAGACTTGGTCTCTTTAAAGTGCAGTTCCTCCTTTGTCACCGCTTTTCATATCAGGTGCTCCAATGTATGCCCACACAGCACTCCTTCCAGACCTCAAGGTACTCCACTGAGCTAAACCCCTCTCTAGATGCTGAGTAGGAGTTATATCGAAGCTATAACCTTGTTCCTTTGGCCGAAGGGGAGACTCTTTTCTGCCCACTTCCTGGTCCAACTACAAGTTTCCAGATCTCTTGAGTCTCAGTAAAATTTAAGACTGGTCATCCCACTCTAGTACTTAGACTAAAAGTGTGTCATAAACTTTGTGTTTTCACAGGAAAGGTATACCTTTCCCTTTCTTCCTTAGACACAGGACTTTCAGTCTGACCCTCTCGGATCAGATGCCATCCTCCAACTCCCCACCTCTTCAGGTTTTTTTCTAACTGTCAACCACCCCCTTCTGTTATTTTTATGCCGATTCTGTCACAGATACTTTCAGAACACATGGAAAAGAAATGTCTTTAGCAAAAAGATGTTATATAGTATTATTCAGTATTGTAGCCTCTATTTTTAATATACATCCAGCCTGATGAAGAACTCTGGTGAGCTCAAAAGCTTGCACAGTCTTTTGGTTACACCTAGTAAAATGTATGACACAGTTTTTGTTCTAGGAGTATACTGAGACAGTGTTGTATAGTGGTTTGACCAGAACTGGAGAGCTCTGTGGTCAAACTCCTACTTATCCATGAAACTTAATGGGTTATCTTGGACCAGTGAGGTTTCTGAGTGTAATGACGTTTACAGGGTAGGTCTGAGAATAAAATTATTTGGAGTGACCTGTGATTACAGTTTTCCACACAAATACAATTTGTGGATGGATTTAGTAGAAGTGATAGAATACATAGTTTGTATGAAGAAGATCCCAGTTTAAATTCTTGCTATCTCCAATTAAAACTACCTTAGGGAAAACCTCTGACTGACTGAAGGGCTGCTGTCATGTAGAGTAGACCGGGGTAGCCTTAGTGGTTCTGGGACCCTGGGCAGAAGTCCAGGATGGAGTCCCAGAATCATTACTGTCTCCCTGCTGTGCTCCTGTCTTCACCAGGGACAAGCAAGAGGCAGCCCTACCCCTGTGCAAGACAGGAAGAAGTCATTGCTGCTGCTGGAAGCCACCAGCCCATTCCCCCGATGGGCAGAAGCTTCTTTCCCCCCTGCTTCTGGGGATGCTGGTAGGGCTGTGGGGAGCCCACCCCCAGCATAGGGCTCAGAGCAGCTGCCCCCATTGGCTAAGGACACCGATGGAGTAGACAAGGCTAAGCTTGATAGACCTATAATCAAACTATCTGACCTTTGCAGATTCAGTTAAAGCCTAGGGGTTATACTGAGTCCAGTGCTACTACTAGAAAAAACAAGTTAAAACAGCAGGGTACAATGCCATAGAGTCTACTCTCCAGAGCAGCTGTTTTCTCCAGAGAAACTGATCTCTGTCACCTGAAGATCTGTTGTAATTCTGGGCAGTTTTAGAATATTGATAGAAAATAATTAATCATAAGGGTTAACTATAAGGATTGATTAACTAATAATATTTTCTTTTTGATTCCGTACAGTGTACCAAACTGAATATGTTTATTTGAAGTTGTATATGAGTCAAATTGATTGATATCATATATAGACTTATGATTGAAGGGGAATAGAAATACTAATGTAAACAAATATAACTAAAATAGAAAGAAGAAGATAGAATGAATAATATATAGAGTATAAGTTAAACTGGCTGAATTATATGAATGTATGGTTTACATAGTTTATGATATATAGAAATATTTGAAAGTGAAATAATGAAAAATGGGATAAATTGTTTATCCATTATGGAAAAAGGGACTCATAGTCAGGGGACAGAGTATTAAAAATAGTTAAAGAAGTATTGCTTAGAATAAAGGGAGAATATATATTTGCTAGATAGAGGAATATATAAAGAGTAAGGGAAAAGGGATAAAGGGTTGGAAAACTGTTGGAAGTCAACAAAATGGGGGGGGGAAGGGAGGGGGTTAGAAATTGGGAAATGGGAATATTGACTGTAATGTGTAAACATTTGATCCTAACCCAATAAAAATTTTTTCAAAAAAAAAAAAGTAATTCTGGGCAGTTTCCAGACCCTGCCTGGAGGCTGGCAACCCTAAACATTAGGAGAGTTTATTTATATATACTCTCAGGTAGGACTAGTCTAAACATAACTATGTGAACTTTTACTAAAGAACATTGTAAATTGTGCATACTGTTGTGTGAGAACTACTCTTCAAGGCTGATCAAAGAAAATATTTAAAGAAAAATAAAACATACCCTGTATTCATATGATGTTGAACTTCTTACCATACAGCGGGTTTAGAATTGCTGCAGTGTGCAGTATGTATAAGTGTGAATGGTAACATTTATGAAATGGTTATTCTTGGATGAATAACGAGGACGTCCCCATTACTATTTTCAACATAAGGTTAAGCCTCTCTTGCTGGAATCATGGGACAAAAAGGCATTCCTTTCCTGTTTTCAAAAAAATAAATTTCATTTTTCTGTAGTAATGTCCATAACCCCCACCCTCATCGTTTATTCTTATGGGAGAAAACAGATACCTGCAATCTTCATTGTTAATAAAAGTCAAGGCCAAGCATATGGCTTTCTGTTTGTTTGGTTTTCCCTCAGATAATTGGTTTATGCTCCAGAAAAGCAATTATGAACAATCATAATCTGTCTTCTGTCACCCTTGGTTGGTTATATTCCTATATTAGAAATATTTTTATTGAAACAAACTTTATTGGCAGAGGCTTTCATGTTTTGTAGAACTCTACATCAAAGTTTTGGTCCAGAAAATAGAAAAAAGATGTTAGAAATTTCTGGTACCAATATAGCAAGGGTTTGATTTTCCTCTAGAGAAATTTGAATTAAGAGGACAGCAAAAATGCTGCTATATGTAATGCAATGAAATATATATTTAGTATGATTTTCATTGTTACAAAGTTGCTACAGTTTAAACCATAATAATAATACAGTTGACAGAGAGAATGTGTGGACATTAGAGTTGCCAAGGCCTTAGGGACTAAAGTGGGGGTGCAGGGGGCTGGAGAGAAGGTGAACTTATCTCCTGTACTTCTCAGTTGTGACGAAGGGCTGTAGAGTGCATGAAGCCCAGTTTAGTAAAAATCATCTAAAGCGGGTGACATTTACTGAATTGGGCTTCAGCGTGCCTCATGGCTCTCCTCTATCACACTGGAAAATGACAATTTTCCAGCTTACTTCTCCCCTCTGTGCCTCTCCTTCTCACCAGCCAGGTGATCGAGGGTGGCAGGTGGGGGGTTCCAAGCCCCCGGTGGAGGGATAACCAGTCTGCCAGACATAAATCTATTTTTCAACATGGCCAGAACTGTGGATACTTAAATCCAGAAATTGTCATGAACAGACAAGACAGATCTTTCTACAAAACTGAAAAATGCTCCAGGATTTCAGAAAAATATGAAATCTAAAAAACAAAATGTTGAGGGATTAACACCCCCCCCCCATGAATAGAAGCAGTCCCTATAGTTCAAGAAATAAATATCCTCTGTGGAAATTGCTAGGCAACCCTAACAGTATTACCACACTTGAAGCCTTGGTTTCTATCACTAAAAGGCAGGTAGAGGGGGCTGTGACCTTTCCACAGCTGGTTTGGCCTTTGAGAGAGGACTCTTTGAAGTCAGGCCAGATAGCAACCTTTGGGTGACTTACTACTACATGTAGGGTTGCCAGGTCCCCTGACAGTCCTGGTGGGAGGTGGGAGACCTGGCATTCACCTTTTCTCTGTTGCTCCCGGGCTGCATGATGACATCACTTTTGGGGAGTGACATCATCATGTAGGGCATCATGCCGCCCCTGGAAGCACTCCTGTGCTCAGCAGCAGGCCGATTTTGGCCTGTTTGGGCCCAAATCAGGCCCAATTGGGCCTAAATAGGCCCACAGTGAAACACACAAGCTCTCCAGGGCCCTTCTGGGAGTGCCCCCTGGGAGGTGCGTTCCCCCTCTTCCTGCCATGGAAGCTCACTGAGTATCTTTCAACCAGTCACATACTCTCAGCCTAACCCACCTCACAGTTTTTTTGAGGATAAAATGGAGGGGAGGAGGAGGAGGAGGAGGATGTACGCTCCTTTGAGTCCCTATTGTGCAAAAAGATGGGGTACAAATGATGAAGCACTTAAATAATAAATATGGATGAAGATGGGGGGCAGATAAAGGGTAGGTTGGTTATTGGATGGGAGGAGAGAAGTAAGCAGGGAAAGTTGAGGATATAAGCAATGCCAGGCGGGGGAAAGAGGAAATAGTGTGGGGAAAAGGATGCAGGAAAAAGTGATGTGCCCCTTCCACAGATCCTTGCAGGTTCCATGCAACTGGGCCTAGCCCAGCTTGGCTGACACCATGCAACTAAACCCAGCTTGGAAGCTGACATCACATGACTTGGCCAGAATTTTCCCAGGGAGGGGCTGCTAGGCAGAAGGAAGGAGGGAAAGCTGAAGAGAGCAGGGTAGATAGGTTGGCTGGTGGGTGGGGATGAGAAAAGGAAGCAGGAAAAGGGGAGAGACTATGGGGGCTTTCAGGAAAAAGAAAGATGTAATAATGGGAAATCCCTCCCCAGTAATTGCCATTGTTAAAATAAATGTATCATCAAGGGATTTGATATGAACATAAGAAACTGAACTTTGCTGGATTAGACCTGTGGTCCATCTAGGCTAGCATCCTGTTTCACACCTACAGTTACATAGAGACCAAGATGAGGTTGTCAGGTCCCCCCCTGTCAGATCCAGAGGGTCTAGGGGGTGACTGCATATACATCCATATCCCCAGGCGATTGTGTTATAGTGTGACCCCAACGCTTCCAGATCCCATCAAAATGATATTGCTGGGGCATGCAGGTGCTTGAGTGCCCATATTCCCAGCCTACATTGAAACCTGTCCCCGCATTTCTCCTCTGTTTTCTTTGCTGGCCAGGTGAGTGGCAGCAGGGAGCAGCGGCTGGGCATGGGATGGCAACCCTGGACCCCCTCCCCTTATTTTACAGTATTGGCATTTTATTTTCATTCCCTTTCTTAATAATCCCCAGCATAGATTTTGCCTTTTTCACTATTGCCACGCATTGAGTTAGCATTTTCATCAAGCTATTCACTGAAATCCAAAGATCTCTTGTTTCTTTCTCAGTCTCAGCCACTTCAGATCCCATCAGCATATACTGAAAGTTAGGATTTATTTCAGTGGACATCATCGTATTACACTGAACTTCAGTCACCATGTTATTGTCCACTCACCCAGATTTGTGAAGATCCTTCTGTAGCTTTTCATACTTCCCCTTAGTTTTTACCATCCTGAATAATTTCATATCATCAGCAAATTTAGCCACTGCACTGCTCACCTTCAGTTCGAGATAATGTATGGAATAGCACCAGTCCCAACACTAATTCTTGTGGGACCCCCTGCTTACTGGAAATAATAGACATTCCAGAAGAAATGACACAGATGTAAAGCCTGGCTTGGCTTGCCACATAGATCTAGAAATCTAGAAAACAGACTCTGTAATATATGCATTTATATGGCAGCTTTGTAAACCCTGTGACTTGCTTCTTCATAGGGAAAATATATCCAGCTATCAAGGATGAGTGAGGCTACCTAGTGACTGTGAATTAATATAAGTACAAAGTGCAGAAGTTTCCAGACTTCAATTATCTTCTTTATGGGTTAATAGTTAATCTGTAAATTTATGATGGGTAGCCGCGTTAGTCTGTATGTAGCAGTAGAAAAGAGCAAGATTCCAGTAGCACCTATAAGACTAACAAAATTAGTGGTAGGGTATGAGGTTTCGTGAGCCACAGCTCACATTAGATACCTGTATCTGAAGAAATGAGCTGTGGCTCATGAAAGCTCATACCCTACCACTAATTTTGTTAGTCTTATAGGAGCTACTGGACTCCTGCTCTTTTCCAGTGTGAGATTATGAGTATTATTCAGTACAAATTACACACAGTGTTAACAACTCTTTAATACGTCTAGCAATTTTTAAGGATTTTTTCAGTTTATTAGGAGTCAAAAGGAGCAAGCAAAACTGTAGATTGCTTTAGTGAAAATGTCAGAGTTGCATCTATTTATTTAGTTGGAAATACTGTTCTTCATAAAATGGTTACCTATTTAAGTCTATACAATAGGGCTTACTCCCAGGAAAATGTTCTTATGATTGCATTGTAGGTCTCTCTGTAACGTTTCCAAGGCTGCATCTGTCCCACAGAGAAGATCCATGTGGCAAAATACACTAAATTTTTTATCAGCAGCAATTCTCTTCATATGGATAGAAGGGAATGTCAGTTAGAGCTATGATGAGTAATAGATTCTTCCTGGATATACTTTACTTAAGAATGTTCTGTGTCCTTAGATTTTTGCACAGTAGAGAAGGATGGGAAATTTTAAAGGTCACGCTCTTCCAGGGAGTTTTTTCCTCCTCTTTGGCTTGTGGTGGTCTGTGAAATATCCGTTGAAGTACGTTTGTCGAAAGAAAAAGAACACTTCTCCCCTTGGTTCCAAAGCAGGATTTCAGCGCTTAGAATTTACTGAAGGCATCATCAAAGCGGTATTTGCCCTTATTGGTAAGTGAGTTCTTTTGCATATGCTTTCAAATGTTGTTAGATTGAACTGTCTGTCTTTATATTAAAAATAAGCAACAATCTAAGCAGCTCATATGTTTGCTAATTTTTTAAAAAATTGTGTGTTAACAGTAAAGCAAATTATAGTGACAGACGAGGTTATAAATCACTCTTTGTCTTTAGAAATCAGGTTTAAAAGCCAGGCACTTCTTGGGAAATTGTAGAGTGGATTCAGCTTGTGTTGAATTTTGCATCAATTTGGCTGCTTTTTGTAAAAGACTTGAAAAATGTTGTTCATGAAATTGATTGAGTGCAAAAGGTTATTGGCAAACATTATACCTTTTAGTATACTCTTGAAGAAAAAAGTCATCTTAGTTTATCAATATATTCAGGTTTGGGGTGTGGTTTTTTGGTTTTTCTGGTAATGGTACTCACCACCAGTACTGAGCACTGGCAACGTGTCTTAGGGCTTTCCCAAGTACTGAGGGGAAGAATTGATGGAAATTGTCACAACTGTATATATGAGTACTGACACTTTATAAAACAAAAAAAGCACTGAATGTATCTAATTCTCAGTGCGGCCAAATCTATGGATATTTAAATCCAATGTTTGGATCCATGAACAAAAAAGACAGACCTTTCTGCAAACTTAAGAAATATCTTAGGTCTGGTCTGTGTCATTAAAAGGTGGCAGGGGTGGGGTGGGACAGTTCTAGGTCTGTTTTGGCCTTTGTGGGAAGACTCATTGGGGCCATGCCTGGCGGCAACCGCCAAACAACTTGCTGCCATGCAACTGGCATGTCTTATCCTGGGCAGGCTGTTTGCTACTGTTCAATAGCCACCACCCCTTGAAAGCCAGTGTGGTACAGTGGTTAAAGTATTGGACCATGAACCTTGATACCCAGATTTGAATCCCTGTTCTGTCATGGAGTTTTTCTGGGTGACATTGACCAGTAACACACACTCAGCCTAACCTACCTCACAGGATTGTTGTGAAGATAAAGTGGAACAAAAGGATGTAAGTTGCTTTGGGTTCACAGTTGGAGAAAGGCAGGGTACAAATGAAGTAAATAATAAATATAGATGAAGTTGGGGGCAGGTAAAAGGTAGGTTTGTTGGTGGGTGGGAAGGAGACCAAGACACAGGGGAAGAAGATGAGGATATGGGGACTGCTGGAGGAGGAGGAAAGAGTGTGGGGAAGGGGATGCAGAGGAAAAATAGGTGCCCTTGCAAGTCCTTGAGGATTCTCCACAACAAAACTGGACCTGGCCTGGCTACTAGCACTGCACAACTAGGCCATAGTCTTCCCTGGTAGAGAGTGCCCGAGGAGGGAAGGAGGGAAACTGAAGATGAGGTAGATAAAGGTAGTTTGGCTGGTGGATGAGAAGGAGAGAAGGAAACAGAAAAAGAGAAGAGGCTATTGGGGCTTTCAGGGAAGAGAAAGAAGAAATAGGAGGAGGGAAAATGAGATTCCCTACAAAAGTCCTTGTGCGTCCTTCATTGTTCGACTGGGCCGGGGCCATGAATTGATAGAGTTGCAGTGTCATCCCAAGTAGATAGAGTTGCCAGGCTAGACTTGGCAACTGACAGGAGAGTTGGGGATGGGGACATGGTGTGGGGGGCCATTGTAGACATGACAATGCCACATTTGGGGGAAATCCAGAAGTGATGATGGATAGCTGTGGGAATTGCTAGAAAGATGATTCCTACAGTCGCTTCCAGATTTTCCCTGGTAGGAGTGTTGGCACAACCACGACAGCCTTTTTTATTTTTCCCCAGCTGCAGCTTGGAGTAGCAGTTGGCAAGAGGAGCTTGGAACAGGGGAGTCCCTGCCCTATAGGGGGATAGGCAACTCCATAAGCAGAGTTATATCCTTCTAGGCCCATTGACTTATTTATTTCCCACCTTTCTTTCCACCGGGGACCTAAAGCGGCTCATACCATTCTCCCCTCCTGCATTTTAGCCTCATAACAACCTTATGAGGTAAGTTAGGCTGAGACTGTGTGACTGGCCCAAGGTCACCAAGCAAACCTTCATCACAGCCTAGGGATTTGAACCTGGGTGTCTCAGATTCTAGTCCAACACTCTAAATCCTATGCCACACTGGCTTCAATGCCACTGTTGGACTCTCTTTTTAAAAGAGTGTCCACAACTTTGTAAAGTTTCAGGCAAAGAGGCATCTGCACATCCAGCTATTTCATCTAATGTACAAGGACAAAAACATCATACCACATCCAGATGGTAAGATTTAAAGTGATTAATAAGAATCAAGAAGGCCACTGATACACTCATTATTTTACACACAGGTATGATAGCTGAGCAGTTTGTTCCTGATGGACCTCACCTGAAGCTATATAATTATGAAAAGAAACAATGGGATCACCTCATGAACTGGCAGCATGCTACCATGTATCTCTTCTATGGCATCTCAGGGCTGGTGGACATTGTGGCTCACAGCACTAATGTGTTACCAGTAGCCATGGACAGGATGATGCTTTCGCTAGCAGTTTTTGTGGAAGGTGAGTTTAGCATACTGTGTTCATAAGGTTTAGGACTGCAGATGTTATCAAATAGAAGAATGCTTGTCCTACAAAACTTCCATACTGTGAGGTTCAGTTTATTTCTCACTAACTGAATTTTTTACTTAAATGATCAAAACACCAAGTAACGGTTCTGTCTTTTACCACCATACTTTCTTCATACAAGTAATTTAGTCTTTCTCTCTCTAGATGCTTTTACCACAATGGTTATACAACTAGCATGTGTAACTGTCCTTCTTAGCATGAGAGTACTTAACACTGTTATCTCTACTGCAGATGTAAAGACAAGTAGGAAAATAGATTCTCCTCTCCCTTTGAGGTTCTAGGCGCCTGGCATCATTGAAATAGCGTACACACTTGAGCTACTTGACAGCCAGTTTGGTGTAGTGGTTAAGAGCGCAGGACTCTAATCTGGAGAGCCAGGTTTGATTCCCCACTCCTCTACTTGAAGCCAGCTGGGTGACCGTGGGTCAGTCACAGCTTCTAGGAGCTCTCAGCCCCAGCCACCGCACAGGGTGTTTTGTTGTGGGGATAATAGTAACATACATTGTAAACTGCTCTGAGTGGGCATTAAGTTGTCTTGAAGGGAGGTATATAAATCGAATGTTGTTGTTGTTATCGTTATCATCATCATCATCATTATTATTACTTGATACAAAATTCAGATTGCATATGTGACACTCCCCCCTGGCTAGATCCATCCATCCATCCATCCATCCATCCATCCATCCATCCATCCATCCATCCATCCATCCATCTGCTGTTGTGCAAGGTCAGGCATGAGATCCACAGGCCTCAGAATGGTTAGAGGAAGGGGTTGCACCAGCTGGTTCCTCTCTTTCTCTCTCTCCTGAAATTTTCCTCCCACAAGCTTGGAGCACTGAACAGTGCTTTCTCTCCAGCCTTTTGTGAAATCTGCCTTTTATAGGTTGTGTTGGGTTTGGACCCACCTCTTCCCAACCTTCCCCAACTTCTTACTCTCCCCCATTTCCTGGCCTATCAGAGAAGGAAAGCTTTCTTCTCCGTGATAGGGACTCTCTTTGATTTCCTGCTGGCTCCAGTTGGCTACCCCCAGAAGCCGGTTGGATAAAGCCTTCCCACCATTTGGCTTATGCTTGCTTTCTGTGGGCCTACCCTTTTCCCCCAGTAGGGTTGCCAGCCTTCATCTGGTGGGGGGAGCTCTCTCAGAATTATAACTGATCTCAGGCCATAGAGCCAGTTCCCCTGGTGAAAATTGCTGCTTTGAAGGGTGGACTCTATGACATTGTACCCTGATGAGGTCCCTCCACAAACCCTGCCCTCTCCAGGTTCCACCTAAAAAATCTCCAGAACTTTCCCATCCTGGAGCTAGCAACCCTACGTGATGCTGCTGGTTCTCCCTCTGGCCATCTGCTTCTCAGGGCAGTGTGGTGTCATTGTGGCTGCTGCTGCCATCTTTCTGCTGGGCTGGCCTTCTGGGGTTCCTGCTATACCTTGGCCTGCCATGGGAGAATGGGGCTGGAACTCCCATGGCCTCTGTTGGCCTCTTTCCTGTTGGGCAGGGCTCTTAAGGATCCCTGGAGCCCTCTGGCTTTCCTACTTGCCCGCCAGTCACTGACAACCAGCAGGAGGTTTTCAGCCACCTGGAGATTGCTTGCTGCTAGCAGGCACTTTGGGAACACGCGCAGTGCTTGTGCTCCCAGTGAACATGACAATGTCACTTCTGGAAATGACATTGTTGTGCCGGCTGTAGGAGTGCTTTAGCATGGGAGTGCTTCTGCAGTTGGCACAACAGCAGCACTTCCAGAAGTGATGTCATCATGCAAGCACCAGGGAAAAAAGAAACACAGAAGGCACGAGGTAAGTTCCAGGTCCCCCCGCCCTCCCGCTGGGAAGGTATAGGATCTGCCAACCCGACTCCCAAGGCTGGAGGGTGGCCTGGTGATAGGCTAGCATTGCCAGCCTCCAGGTGGTAGCTGGAGATCTCCCAGAATTACAACTGATCTCCAGGCAGCAGAGATCAGTTCCCCTGGAGAAAATGGCTGCTCTGAAGGATGAACTCTATGGCATTATATCCCACTGAGGCTCCTCCCCTCCCCAAACCCTGCCCTCTCCAGGCTCCATCCCCCCAAATCTCCAGGAATTTCCCAACCTGGACCTGGCAACCCTATGATAGGCCTACCAAGCCTCCAGCAGTGGTGAGGGATCCCCTGCCCTCATCTCCTGTTGCCCACCACTGCTGGAAATGGTGGTGGGAGAAAAATTAAAAAGAATAAGACCTCATCTACTTACAGGAAGTTCTTACCATGGAGTTCTGGCAATTTTTAGAGCTACCCAGAAGTCACACAGGATAGCTCTAGGAGACACTGTATGGTAATGCCAGAAGTTCTTATCATACTTCCAGGTAGCTCTAAGAATTGTCAGAATTCTATGATAATAACTTCCTATAAGTAGACAAAGCCTTATTTTTCTTTTTAATTTTTCTCCTGGGATGCTGCCCCCCCTTCAACTGTGCTGCCAATTGCCAGACACTGCCTGGCAACCCTAGGAATCTAGGGATGGGCCCATCACCAGACAGTATGGTTTATAATCAGGGTATCCTGTTTGATAAGCAAATCCAAGAGAAAAAACCTGATCCCTCTCATTTAATTACCAGGTTTTCTGTTTTATTATCATATTCATGGGCGAGTGATGTTGGATTTCCATGTTCATCAGTTACTCCTAGTAGCCATCTTTGGAGCAGCAGTCTGCATATTCCTGGAAATCTTCTTCCGTGGCATTATAGTCCTTGAGATGTTGCGAACAAGCCTCTGCATATTGCAAGGGAGCTGGTTTTGGCAGGTGAGTGTTTAAGCCACTCTACTGAGCAAAGTTAGGAGCCTTCCTCCAACTTAAATGGCTCTTCCTCCAAGTAAATAGCTACTTAAGTTGGCTGCTCTAGCTTAAGGTAGGATTTCATTTATTATGCCTTACTTTGTTAGGACCTTTTCTCATGGAGAACACTGAGGTAGTTAATTGGGAGGAGGGTGCCAAATGGGAGTTCGGGAAACACCATACGTGGGGGAGCAGGCTCAATTATCAGACTTTCAAATATTGGGAAAATAGACAGGCTCTAATACAGACAAATTTGGAGTCACTAATACACCATTCCTTCAAACACAATGCTATAAGTTTGGGTGGCCAAACTTGCTTAATGTAAGAGCCACACAGAATAAAGATCAGATGTTTGAGAGCCGCAAGACATAATGCATTGAAGTGACTTCAGATGAAGAGGTGGGTTTGGGGCAGTGTCCTGAAAGTGGCACCACAAGAAGGGGTGGGGTTTTGCTGCAGTATGCTGGAAGTGACATCATCAGAAGAGGTGAAGCTTGGGAAGAGCCATCACCTGACCTTTGACTTGGAAGTGACAACACAAAAGTGATGTCACATCCTTGCTGGGCTTCACCCTCAAAGTCCCCAGGTATTTTCTGAGTCAGACCTAGCAAGCCCAACATTTTTACTGAAAATATGAAAGACATGGAAAGAAAGAAGGAAATGGAGGAAAATAAACTAAACTAAAATAATATGTATGGCCACGGCGATACTCAGAGACCTCCAGGAGCTATATGTCTAGAAGAGCCACATGTGGCTCCCGACTGCCACAGTTTGGCCACCCCAAAATAACCAGCTCTGCTATCTGATCAAACTGTAACATGCTCTACACTTGTCTGCTCTGGAAATAACACTGGAGATTGTTTGTAACTGCCATGGGCTTCCCTGAGCATGAGAGGCCAAGTCTGAAATAACTTCATTGGCTGCTTGTGTGTTTGTGGGCTCTATTTAAGGTGCTGGTTCTTACCTATACAGCTTTTTGTGACCTGGGTCTGCATATTTGAACAAATGCCTTTTTCTTTTCGGTCCAGTGGTGTGCAAGGGGAAATGCAAACAGGCTCAGTACAGTTCATAGAATCATAGAATCATAGAGTTGGAAGGAGCCATACAGACCATCTAGTCCAACCCCCTGCCCAGTGCAGGATCAGCCTAAAGCATCTCTGACAAATATTCATCCAGCCTCTTCTTGAAAACTGCCAGTGAGGGGGAGCTCACCACCTCCCTAGGCAGCTGATTCCACCTTTGAACTACTCTGACCATGAAAAAGTTCTTCCTAATATCCAGCCGGTACCTTTGTGCATGTAATTTAAGCCCATTGTTTCGGGTCCTACCCTCTGCTGCCAACTGGAACAGCTCCCTGCCCTCTTCCAAATGACAGCCTTTCAAATACTTAAAGAGAACAATCATGTCCCCCCTCAAGCTCCTCTTCTCCAAACTAAACATTCCCAAGACCCTCAGCCTTTCCTCGTAGGGCTCAGTCTCCAGACCCCTGATCATCCTCGTCGCTCTCCTCTGCACCCTTTCGATTTTGTCCACATCCTTTTTGAAATGAGGCCTCCAGAACTGCACACAATACTCCAGGTGCGGCCTGACCAAGGCAGTATAGAGGGGCTATGACCTCCTGCGATTTTGACGCTATGGCCCCTTTGATACAACCCAGGATTGAATTGGCCTTTTTTGCCACCGCATCACACTGACTGCTCATATTTAGTTTACAGTCCACTTTTACCCCAAGATCTCTTTCATATATACTACTGCCTAGAAGTGTATCCCCCATCCAGTATTTGTGCTTCCCATTTTTGTGGCCCAGATGTAATACTATGCACTTGTCTTTGTTGAATTGTGTCCTATTCACAGCTGCCCACTTCTCCAGAGTATTCAGGTCTTGTTTAATTTAATTCTGTCTTCTTGGGTGTTTGCTACTCCTCCCAGTTTGGTATCATCAGCAAATTTAATGAGCAGCCCTTCCACTCCTTCATCCAGATCATTGATAAAAATATTGAAAAGTACCAGGCCCAAAACCGAGCCCTGCGGCACCCCACTGGACACCTCCCTCCAATCTGATGAAATGCCGTTGACCACCACTCCTTGGGTGCGGTCCTCTAACCAGTTCCCTATCCACCGAACTGTCCTATAGTCCAGTCCGCAGTCTTCCAGTTTTCCCATCAGAATGTCATGGGGGATCTTATCAAAAGCTTTACTGAAATCCAGATAAATCACGTCAACAGAGTTTCCTCGATCGAGTAAGCTGGTCACTCGATCAAGAAGGAAACCAGGTTGGTCTGGTAAGATCTGTTAGGGACAAAACCATGCTGACTTCCCCGGATCACTGAGCGGTCCTTCAGATGCTTACAAATTGATCCCTTTAAAATCTGTTCTAATATCTTCCCAGCAACAGAAGTCAGACTGACCGGCCTGTAGTTTCCCAGGTCATCCTTCTTCCCTTTCTTAAAGATTGGGATAACATTCGTTCTTCTCCAATCTTGTGCTGCTTGTGCCGCACCTAGCGTTTTGCTCTCTGGATTTTATAGTGCCCAGAAAGTGCTTGCACAACATCCTTATTTAGCTTAGCACAAGGGGCTAGTGTGAGCTATTTTCATGCCTGCTTATGCAAGGACTCTAGCACATGCAGAAATCTTCCAGTCCATCCAACCCTACTTACTCTGTCAGTGTAAGTGAGAACTCTCTCTCATACATCTGCTATCCAGTTACTAAATGCTTATGTATAAGTTCTAGGTCCATTCATTGTGTTTTCTGTTTGCAAATGTGTTAAGCATCTATGTATATTAGCATTAATGTTTTATTACAGGTGTCTTTTGAGTGTGGAAGTGCACTGTGGCTGTAAGACCAAAATCCGATGTCTATCATAAAGTGCAGGATGATTTGAAATGCAATTTCAAATGTTTTATGATTTTAACTGGTGTTTTAATTGTATATAAATTGTATATAGTTGTAATCTGCCCTGAGCCGGATTTAGTATTGTAATCCGCCCTGAGCCTGCTGATGTGGGGAGGGCGGAATATAAATAAAATAAAATAAAATAAATACATAAATAAATATAAATTAACGTCGCTGCTTAGCTACTGAAAAACTGAAAAATCCAATAGGTGCATTCAAAATGCCTGTTCTCCACTTGTTGGAAACCTAATATATGTGGTTTTAAAATGGCCTTTATGTTTTCTATATGTGCACCAATAGTGGGAGAAGGTCTGATAAAACATTTCAGGTAATGAAAGCTTGGGTTAAGCCTATAGGAAAAGAAAAACGCCACCAACACAAAAGAAAGTGGAGAAGATGGGCTTTTAATTGGAATTATGTTTAAAATTGGCTCTAGATAATTTTGTGTCTTTTGTGTTATATGTTTAAATTGGAATTACGTTTAAAATTGGTTCTAGACTATTTGGGGTCTTTTTTGTTATGTTCCCACAACTGATTTAGTTGATTGAAAAGCTCTCCCCAGAGCCGATCGTGGACACACTCTGCTGGGAAGGTGCGCACAGGAACTGCGCTCTATAGGCTGCTGTGGCTGGCCAGAGGCCCCCTGCAGCGATGGCTGGCATCCCCACACTGGGGCAGACCGCTGTTTTAAATGTTTATTGTGTTTTTAACTTTGTAGTGTTTATTTTGCTTATCTTCATTTCAATACTCCTGTGAGAAGGGGCCATTAATGCACCCACTTTATAGACAAGAAGCATAGACTAAGGGATAACGATTTGTTCAAGACCATGCGTAGTAGAGCTGAATCTTTAGTCTTAGCACCAATTTTCAATCCATGCCACCACAGTGACATGAGATACACATATGAGAACACAGTTCTGCAAACCACAGATACAAAATTAATTTTTCTAAGTAGATTAACACCTTGCCATTTTTAATTTGACAGATTGGATTTGTACTTTATCCTCCAAGTGGGAGTCCAGAGTGGAACCAAATGGATCACAATAACATGATGTTCCTTACAATGTGCTATTGTTGGCATTATGCGTTTGCGCTTCTAATAATGGCCGTGAATTATACGGTCGTGAGCTGGTAAGTTCCAATTACTGTTCTTAAGACGTCCATTTTACTTGCCGCAGTCTACAAGGCTCTAAAATCAATTTGGTTCAACAGAAGAAAAACGGCTCCCAATTACAGGTGTGATGTGAAAGACCTCTACTGGACACCCTAGAGCACCATTGCCAGTCAGAGCAGACTTTGATAGACCAATGCTTTGTCTCGATATAAGATAGTTATGTGTTGATAAGCGTACTTTCATTCAGCCTGTGGCTTTTCAAGCAAGTTACTGGGCTTTGCTGGTAGTCTTTACGGAAAAACAGAGTTTTAAAATTTAAGTTAAAAATGTTTCTCTCATTCTTCCCAGAGTGGTAACAACCCGTTAAACTTTCCTTGAGGTTCTGCTGGGTGCCTCACCTGTTCTCAGAGCTTAAAATAAGCCAAATATTCACCAGAGTTGAGCTCTAGGACCTGTTTGGAACATCAGGACATTACAACAAAGCCCCTGAGAATGCCCAGCATCCCCTTGTATCCCTGAATCATTACAAGCAAACCATACACACGTGAGATTAGGAATATGGGCTGGTGTGGCAAACAGAGGCGTACTGTGAGGCTTTGCACATCTTGGATCTGCAAATCACAGAACCTTCTCTGCCACTACAGAGGCAAGGGACTGTAGCTGTTCTGTTCCTGATCTACACACTGGTCTGGTTAACTAGTATATTAGTTCATTGCATGGCAGGACCAAGGTCTCTGCTCGTATTTCAAATAATGTTGACAGTGGAATGAATTAAACCTAGCTGTGTTATGACTCCACTGAAAAACATCCTCAATTAGCATTCACTGGCAGAGAACTATTATGCCACCTGTTATCAAATGTTGTTCACTGACAAAATGCTCATCAGTACGACAGTGAGGATATATGTAGATAGAAGGTCTGTATACTGCAAAGCCCTTCTCAGCTACCTCATGAGATCCCTGGCACTGGTCCACCCAGCAGTGGGGCTAAAGGGAACAGTGGCCCATTCCTCATGGCACAGTTAAGTCAGCGATGCTGAGCGTTCATGCTGATCGGCGCTGAAATGTCTTGAGGTTCCATCATTCTGCACTGCATGACCTCAAAGCAATTTGGTGTCTGCTGACGAGTTGAGATGTATCTGTTTGAAAACACTTTTTATGGGAGCTGGGCTGACATGATTTTTAAAAAAAAATTTGCATGTGTCGTAACGTTGTATTGTTGGAACCCATCTCCCCCTGTATTAGCTGATTGGGCTGTCCTGTGTCTGCTCAAGAGGCAATTGTTGGTGGAGTTCTGGGGGAAAACATGCACTTTTCATGCTTGTTCCACTCACATTTTTTTAAGCCAAGCCAGGTAAGGGTTAAAATGTTGCTGCTTCATTCCCTCCTGGCAGCCTCTCTGCTGCTTTGTTTCGCAAATGGCTGTGCAAAAGGCTCCCCCCCCCTTTGGCATTAGGAGAAGCCTGAAACACACAGGGAGGGAGGGACGTCAAAGCAGCCATTTAATCCTTTCCTGGCTTTTAAAGCCAGGAGGAATGAGAAGTAACATTACAACTCATTCCTGCTTTGAAAAAAAAAGAGTATGTGCATACCCAGAAGGAAGGAAGTGAATGGAGAAGCATCCTTATGACCCTTACCTCACTTTACTGATACAGACAGCCAAGAGGGTGGGGGTTCTCCTGACCTCTTCAGGCAGGCCGTTCCATAGGGTAGGGGCCACCACAGAGAAAGCCCGCGTATGGGCTGCTATTGATTTCGCCCATGTACAGGCTGGCACCTGCAAAAAAAACAAACCCTGTTCAGATGAGCGAAGCTTCCGTGGAGGGACATAGGGAGAGAGGCGGTCCTGTAGGTAACAAATACACCTGCTTCCCAACAGCTTTGAACCTGGGGCAGATAACCCATGTGAAACCAGTTGGGGCAGCATAAGAGAAAAATGCTTGGGCAGAAACTGCTTATTGACCCTGGGGTTGAGGGCTGTGTTTTCTGCCCCAGTGGCACAGCAACTGATAATCAACTCTGCTGTTTTTATGCATGCCTTCTGTTTTCTTTATCAAAATAGAATGTGACAGAATACTGAGAGAAAAGGATGGAATACTGAGCACCAACTCCAATACATGTTGTTAACATGGCATCCCATGTCAGAATGCTCAGCCCTGTACTTGTGCCAACATTGCGTAACACTCACTCCTCTTGTTTTTCCCTCTTCAGGGTAGTTCGTTCAAAAATGAAACAGGCCCCAACCATGGAAATCGGATTGCTGAAAATGTCTGAGCGTGACCAGGAGTCAGAAGATGAGATCTAGTTTCGCATACATATTTTCTTATAGCTGTGCTTTCTCATTAAGCTGCATTGGCACTCTATGCCAACCCATTTTGGCTTACAGCATCTGTCTGTATACCGTCTATCATGTACTGTAATTCCACTTGATATTATTTTTATATATAGTGAATTTCATGGACATTAATTTATAAAACTACCATTAGTACTTTGTTTGTCCCCTACTTGAAGTGGAAAGAAAACATTCTACTGTTGGGTTGGCCAGGGCTGACGTTGTCAGGTGAAAATCAATTCAGGTCTAGTAACAGAGAATGGGGTAAATGGAGAATTTTGACACATGGTGTTGAACAGAAACCCACAACTGTTGCAGACGACTGATAGTATACCTCTTAAAACCACATAGACTATTGATAAACTGTACAGATCTGTTTTGAAGTGTACCGAAAACGATTCCCTTCTATAACTTTCAAACTGTATATGTTGCAAAACTTGCAGCTATGTTACCTTATCCTGTATTATTTATTACCATGCTCTAACTGCCCAAAGGATAGCAGAAAAAGCCAGTGTGCAGAATCACTGAGCATCACTATTAAGATAATATATTGTAATTCTGGTTTGCCAAATAATTTAGGTGCCATGTGGGCTTTGTTGCTCATCTGCAGCAGATTCATTTACTTGTATATAAAAATTACATATTGCATACTTAATTTAGATGTCTATCTAAAGGCACCTTCTACTCAGAATCCACTCTGTGTTTAGTGGACAGAATGTTGGATTTAGATCAGAGAACCTGAATTAAAATTCCTACTTGACCGAGGCTTGGCAAAAGCTCAGTGGTAGAGACAATGAGACTGATTCAGTATAAGGCAGCTTTGTGTGTTCATGTGAAGCATCATCTGGAAGTGTCCTTATTTGTTTAATAAAATAAATGGTTGTGAAACTACACTCAGGCAAGAGCCCACAGCACTGTGTGTGTTTATGTCAGGAAGGCTATTCTCAGGTAGGAATAGCCAGTTTGGAATATAAAGTGGTATATAAGCATTAGCAAGGCCGAATCCACAAATCTCAAGTTTTCCGCTTTCCCCCCGCCCATTATTCACATCTCAGAGGGCTGTTCACATACTCTTACCTCAATCCCGCCATTCTCTTGCGTCTTTCGCGTTGCGCCTCAGACGAATTTGTCATGCATTCAAACGCTTCTCTTGTGTGGTTCTCACCGTGGATGTGGACAAATAGAAGCGTTTCGCAAGGAGACCGCCCCCTTCAAACCACCCCATTTCCGTGTTTGCAGCCTTTCCAGAACACCATCCCTTTTTGCCGTGCAATTATCAAGCTTTTCCACTCTCTCCACAGCATGCCTGCCTGCCTGCCCTTCCCCCCCTTTTTTTTTTTTAAAAAGGGGACTTTCCCAGCATTGTAGCACAATCCTGGCCATAAATCTTAATTGGGGTGCTCCAAAATCCCCGTGGAGACATCAAGGGGTGGTGTCATTTCCATTTCCGTGTCATTTTTAGGATGCCAAATATTGGTGGCTGTTAAAAAAAAAATTTCTGTTGAAATTACCGTTATAGCGGAAATCTGTCATTTTAACATTACTTTCAAGTACCAAATAATTAGTCTGCCCATTTGGAGAGTTTGGATCACCCTCCACCTTAAATATCAGTTCAAATTAGCCCACCAGAATAATGGTCCAATGGATTTCAAAGAAGGCATAGAATAACATTAACCAATCACAGGCATCATAGGGGTGTGGCCTCACCATAGCAATTTAGCAAAAAAATGCTATAGCGGAAATCTGATGAAAAAATGAAAAAAAAAAAGAACTTGATGTCGTCACCAGCGACGTCGGATCTAAACCCGCCCCATATTGCGCGATTCTACCAGGGATGAGGACGAACTATAGCGCAAGGCAGCGGCAGTAAGAGAAGGGATGTGAACACAGACTGGGAAATTGCGGGATAGAATCCAGTGCGATTAATGCACGTGAAAAGTGGAAGGTAGGGAAGTGTGGATTTGGCCCAAGATTACCAAGGCCACCTGCTGAGCTCATGGAAGTAGTGGGATTTGAACCAGCAGAGTGCTGACTTGCAACCGAACCACTTACAGCAGCTGCTAAGCCCTATTTGAGTAGGATTCTGAGTAGCCCTGTTTAGGATTGCACTGCTAATGCACTGAAGAGATTTCTGGCTGGTAAAGCATCTTTAAAATTATAAATCATGTTTTGCTTTTAAAGACAAGATGGCTATGTTTAAAGTGTTGTCAAGTTGTTTCCAACTTGTGGTGACCCAATCAGATTTTCAAGGCAAGAGATGAACGGAGGTGATTTTTGCCATCGCCTGCCTCTGTAGTGCCTCTACATAGCAACCCTGGACTTTGTTTGTGGTCTACCATCCAAATACTGACCAAGGCCAACATTTCTTAGCTTCTGACATCTTGTGATAGCCTCATCCATCTAGGTTAGAGCACAGTAAGGCTAGAAATAGCATGATATTTTGAAATAAAGTTGCTTTGGTTCCCTTTGAAACAGGAATTATTTGTAACGATGAGTTGCTTTTAGGCTGCAGACCTTTATCCATTTCCACCAATTTACTTGAGCTCAGTCTTTGGTGTAGAGCCTTCCTACTGCTGAGTACCAGTTCAAGTCTCCCCATCTCCCATAGTTGTACTTTATAGAAGTTTAAAGAGGGGAGATCAATTCATGGTGCTCTGATAGCTTGTCTAAACCTGCAGACGTCCATAAACTTCTTTCTACCTGTAAGGAGTGGCTAAATCTCTGGCTCTTTGACTTTTTGGATTGAGTCCAATAAACCTAAATGGAACGAGTACACAGAATGGATCTCCTTCCCCTCTGCACCACCTGAAAAACAGCTTCTGAGAGTTGGGGGAGGGGACCTTGGGAACACTGTGAAGGCTTGTAGCTCAGGTGAAGGGGCAGAAATCATGGCCCTCCCTATCTAGATGAACTCTTTTGCAAACTTAGCAATAGTTCATGTAAAGGAGGCAATATCTGCAAATTTCTCTTTGTTGCACCCCCACGTGCTGCATACCCCTCCATTCCTAAGAGTCCTCCAACCATCAGGAACAGCTCTTCCGTATGCACCAGAGGCGTCAGGGAGAAGGGGAGTACATCTCTTGTGCTACCTTGTTGTGCTCATATCATAATTCATTGGATTCTTTCTGGTGACTTAGACCTAGTTCATTAAGGTGATCCCAATGTGACCTCCTTGGATCTGTAGTGAGCTGCTGGCCAGCTTGTGACCTGTCTGTAATTGGATGGAAGCACTGTTTGTAAAAATGGGAACACTACATTGAGTTATTAACGCAGTTACCGTAATTCATGCAATCAAAACAGTTGAGCCAATAGCCCTGAAGGGGAGGTACCAGCTCTTACCAAATGGCAGGCTGGACCCAGACTAACATGTAAGGATCTAGACTAGACATATCTATAGGCGCAAAGATTTCTTCCTTTGGAGTGTGATTTTCCTGCCTCTTCCCTCCTGTGGCTGCTCAAAATCTCCCCTGAAATCTTGTTCTTGGGATCTCTTCTCTCTTAAAGACCAGAATGCGGGGGGCGGGGGGGGGGGTGCATTTCAAGATGCCCCAAGATAGAAGAGGGAAAATCACATTCTATAGGCAGAAATCCTTGAGCCTAGTTTGGATCCAGGCCATCACTTCTAAGTGAGTGCAGTTTGGCTTCTGGCTTGCTGGGTTTCTCACCTGCTCTCCAGGCACTTTAGCAGAAGTTCCATTATGTATGAGCAAAAGCTCTGAAATGATGGCCTTGGAAAGGCTGCAGCTACAGGGGGCTTCTCTGACATTTCAGTTCAATGCTCTGAAATCTTGGATTGCTTGCCATTTATCCAACAGACAATCTGCTCATGTGAGGGAGAACTGAGTTCGTTCAATATGACCTCTGCAGCTGCAAAGTAATGAGGTAAATGCTATTGCAGGGATTCTGCAGTCCCGAGTCCATCTTTTGAAAGTATTTTTGTGCAGTTTCCAGGTTATCTGTTTGCAGGACAGGGTTAGTACTTGCTTTGAAATGAAGCTCAGTTTTAATACTTTCCTTAATAGCTGGAATGGAACTTGAACATCTTAGGTACAGAAAATTGTGCATCAGTAAAAAGCATTCTGGCTTCCCATTCCTAAACACATCAATTTAGAAGAGTCATTGATTTTAAAATACGTTGATACGGGTTTAAGAGAGCACACATAAGGTTAAACTATACATTATATGGGCGATCTATCATTAGGTTCCCCAGTGCATCCTTGGTGTTAAAATCAGCTGCAGAAAGTCCCAGTTTAGAGCAGGGAGGGTGGCAAGGCTGCTATTAGCCAGAGTTGGGGGGAAAAGACAAATATCTGTGTTGAGCCTGTCTTCTTCACTTACCAGAGCTATGGGAGTTCTAGGAGGACAATTTCTATCAAGCTTAACCCAAACAAACAAAAACCCCAGCAACCCACATTCTTCTCCCCAAGCACCATGGTCTTTCTTGAATATTTTATTCCCTTCCCCATAGCTGCTATTCAGTGATAAAGTATTGAGATACTTTATCACAGATCTCCCATATAGTGTAGCCCAACTCTAAAGCCTTATTTAGATATATGTGTTTTTTTTTCCTTTTAAGAAGATCAGGTGCTTGTAACTCTTTATTTGTGGGAGAAACAAACAAGTCCTCTCACCCAGTAGTACCTCCATTGCTGTGTATCCAATACTCAAGGCCACAATATCATATTGTTGGTTACTTGCAAGTTTCTTTCCTTACTATTTGATAATGCTGGGACTTCAGTGACTACAGAACACAAAGTTCCTCAAGCCATACCTATATAAATAGGGATGGCTTGTTTGCTAGTTGGCCAAGCACTTCCCCATTGTTCTACATGAACAAGCTTAGGGAGCCTTTGAACAAAAGGGTGGCAGGAGAAACAGGGTGAACATGAACAAGACTTCCTATTCTCATACAACCATGACCTCCCATTCCATATTTCTTTTCCTTTGAAGGCATGCTTGATCACAGTCACAGGAACACAGCCTACGTGTTCACACTTTGTACAGACATACTTGGTGATCACAAGTCAGTGATCATGTATAGATGGGGGCAGACCTGGAGACAGTGCAGTCATGCCTCTATGCTCACTGAATTCAACACATGTAAATCCTCCTCTAGAGGGTTAGTATAAGGCAACTTATTGTGTTCGTGTGTACATGGAGACAAGTGCTCCAAGTCTCACATAGGATTGCCATGTTTGGGTTGGGAGATTTGGGGGAGGAGATTGAGGAAGCTGAGGTATGGAGAAGGAAGGAACTTCAGTGGTAGGGATGCCAGCACTGGGTTTGGAATATGGTTGCCAGGTCTCAGCCTCCTGGTGGGAGGGGGGACCTAGCACTCACATTTTCATTCACATGTGCGAGCTTCTCAGCAGGCTGATTTGGGTTCCAAATGGGCCCAATTTGATCCTTTTGGTCCACTGAGAAAAGCAGGGATGCATGATGATATCCCTCCCAGGACTGACATCATGGTGCTGCCCTGGGAGTGCAGCTGGGAGGTATGTTCCCCCTCCTTTCCCCTCTGCTAGCAAGGTGAGTGGTGGCATGGGGCAGTGGATGGGAGTGGGGGATCCCCACCCCCACCAGAGGCCCTGGTACCCTAGTTGAGAAATTCCTAGATATTTGGGGGGTGGAGCCTATACAGGGCAAGGTTTGGGGAGGTAAGGCACCCCAGCTGTGTATAATGCCCTAAACTCCCTCTTCTAAGGCAGCCAATTTCTCCTGTGTAACTGATCTCTTTCAGCTGGAGATCAGCTGTAATTTTGGGAGATCTTCAGGCACCACCTGGAAGTTGGCAACCACATCCAGTGGGTTATAATCCCATTGACCACTGCACCCTCCAAAGCAGCCATTTTCTCCAGGGGAGCATAAAAGGTTCTCAGGACTTAATAGTTTTAAAAATAAGAGGAAAAGGGACTTTCCACATAGTGCAAGCATACAAGGTACTATCATGGCAACATCATGAATTTCATATTATATATTACACTGAAGAGATGCTATTAGCTTGAATGAACTGTCCTAGAGTAAATGGATTAAAATTTCTCTAAAATGGGACAGGAAGGGTTAAATTTCTGTCCTTCAAGGTAAGAAAGGTAGTTAATAGATGATTGATCACAAGGAAATGAACAGGAATGCATTATGTCCCTTGACGGTACACAGGACAACATGCCTTCGCTGCAGCCTTATCTGAAAACACTGATTGGGGGGTTCTGTGTAGCGCTGACCATCGTGCTTTGGGCACTTTGCATTTGGCAGGTTATTCTCAGGTTTGCACCAGGTAAGCAACTTTTTTATATCTAATAACATTTCATATACCAGCTCGAATCATATTTATCTGAAATTTATGTCCTACTCAGTTGAATGGAAGTTATTTTCATTAATGTATCAGTTAAAGTATCATTAAAGTATCAGTTTTACTTGTTAGAACTGGAATTCACTACATTTCAACAAGCGAAGATGATAGACTTCTATACAGAATTAAATGATTGAACTATTAGGAAGAATTATGGTACAATGTGCACTGAAGATTACTCTATATACATACTTTATCTATTATGTGTATTAGAACTGTGTGATATTTTTAATCCATTAGTATCTGGAAAATATTTATTGAACATTTCTATGGTTAATAAGCCAGCTTCAGATCCAGGCTTGAGGTACTCAACCTAAACATAATTAGTGCTGGTGTGGTCAAAATTGGCTATGGTCAGTTTAATTACAACAAAGTTTTTGCATTACAGCTGAACCAGACCCTTTTGAGTCAAAATTCCTCTTGATAAGTGAAGTAACTTTCCCTCATTTTATCTTAAAGCTGGAACTGCTTTATGATGTCAGCAGTATTATGATTGGTCAATATATATATAACAGGATAATTGGGCTTCAGAGCCATCTTTAATAATAAAAGTCTTGTAGCACTTTAAAGACCAACCAATTTATCTTGGCACAGGCTTTTATTGTTGTATCGTAACTAGACATGGGCACGAACCAAAAAAATTTAACGAATCCACGGTTCATGGTTCGGTGCCAATGACGATCCTGAAGTCGCGAACCGCAACAGACATTTCCTGTTGCCGAACCGGTTTGCGGTTCGTGGTGCTCAGCATGGCCCCCGTTGCACTTAGAGAGCCCATATTCACAGGGAGTGTGTAGCAGGCTCTCCTCCAGCCAGCAACCAAGTTTGGTCAAGATTGCAATAGAGATCTTGGAGTTATACCCTCTCCAATCCGAGGCCCCCAGGAAACTCCCACAAAAATCCAAGCTCAATTATACTCTCTCTGTCTCTCTCCAAAGGCTAGCAAGTAGCAAGCAACAGCTCTCACACTCCACTGCTCGCTGAAAGTGAAAGCCAGCCTAGGAACGCAGTGCTTTTTATAAGCTGAGGTCCCATAGAACAAAGCAGGAGGTCTGTGTTTGGCCGTCAGAACTGCCTATCAGGGTTTGCAGGGATGAGATTGGAGTGCCCGTGGCTACAGAACACCCCCTCCCCCAGGTGTCTTCTCCTGACTTGTAACCACTTTGCAGCTCCATGGTTGGAAGGAAGACCTGCCAATCAAGGTAAGCTGGGCTTCGATTCGGGTTTCCAGGGCGACAGAAGGAGGGCAGACAGAATTCAATCATTCCCCCAGCTCCATTTCCAGGGTAATTGATTGATGGCTCCTGACTGTCTGGCTTCCCAAACCATGGCCAAACGCACCGAACCAGGCTTCTTCTGAACGCTGGTTCGTTTGTCGTGGACAATCATGAACTGCCGGATTGCAATTGCGCGATCGCCAATTTCGTGGGTTTTTGAAGTTCATAATACAGTTCGTGCCCATGTCTAATCATAACTACAACAACAACAGTGTCTGTGGAATTATATGTATATATTATTTTTCCTTCCAGACTGACAAAGGAAAGTTCATCTTCATGCAAGTCTTGTAATAACGATTTTCTCTTCCATCATTACATTTTCTTCAAACAGATATGACACCCTCTGAAAAGCCTCCATGCTTCTGCCAACACAATGGAATCTGTCCGGATGGCCTATGCCTTTGTCCAGAGGATTGGATAGGATCCTACTGTGAGATAGGTGGGTTCAACAGTCTTATTTATTGTAGAACTTGCATATTAAGGATTCATAATGAAAAAGAGCTCCAGCTGTGGTCCTTGTGGATTTTCCCCCTCATAATTTTCCTGACCTGAAAGGGCCTTGGTGAACTGTTATTTGCCTTGTTGAACCCAACAAATTTGCCTTCTCCTTTTAAAAGTAATCTCGTGGTCATAGGCTGCTTCCACACACGTTGGATAATCCACTTTCAATACTCTTTAGTGAACATTTGAAACTGATTTTCCATGTGTGGAACAAAAAATCCACTTCCAAAGGATTGCGAAAGTGCATTGAAAGTGCATTATTCAACGTGTGTGGAAATGGCCAAAATCTCCATCATACGGCATTCTTCTCAACAGGCTGGTAACAGAATCTTGTTTTAAAATATGGGATGTCATAACAAGCAATAGTGGGCCTGTCCAAGACCTGTCTTGCAAAGCAGAATGAAGAGTAAATGTCTGTTGAATCCTACCAGATACTGCATGTCCTAAGTTCACATCTGCTGCTTGCCTTGCAGTAATGACAGTATAAACTCTTGTTCTGGGCAAATTCATTTTCCAGTGAACTAGGTAGTTAAATGGAATAGAGTTCAGCATGGAATTGCCATAGAAAAATGCATTTGAAAATTGGATTAGAGGGTTTGGTATATGTGTTACTTTAGATAATCAACTTCCCATTTCCTTTGTGTGCCCTTCTGTAAGCAATGTACTGTGAGTGGTCATTAAATGAAATCATTACAAATGTAGTCAGTTATACATATTCCAAGAAATATTTTGCCTTGTAGGGGGCTTATCTTTCAATAAATGTTCCCATAAATGATGCAGGAGTTATCAAGTTCAGTTTTAAAGTTACCTCTCATTGTTCATTCTTTATCTTACCATTATCAATAAGTGGCTTAAGATTCAGTTCTCATCTACCACAAATTTTGATGAAGAGAGTATCTGTCTTCTCTAGGATTGCCCAATGTAGCTTGTTAATTTCCCCTCTCTACAGAGCCAGAGGGTTTGTGAATTTCCTCTTTGCCTCAGGAGGGCTCTGTCAGTTTCACTCCCCCTTTTAAGAGGCACAGAAGAAATAAACAAACCTTCTGAGCAGCAATCTCCCTGGCTCTGTAGAGAGGGGAAATTGACAAAGCCTTCCAATCCCTTTTAAAACTCAGCTTCCTGGCCAACATTGCCACTCCCTTCACATGCTCCTCATTGTGTAATTCGTCTCTTGTAGCTTATCACTTAGACTCTTGATTTCTGGGATTGCAGTTTTTCACTGTTCACTGACCAGCCCAGTCCATACTAACCTGTTTCTAGGTGGTTATATACTTACAGATACATTTGTGTGCAGGTATTTATTAGCACAAAACAGGCTTTATGTACATATGATTGATCCTGAATCGTAGTAAATAAGATGTCTATTAGAATAGGGTGGTTTTAGAATAATTGTTTTATTCAATTTAATAATTGTTTTATTCAATTTAATTATAAAGCAACAGTGTTTCATTGATTCTTTCCCCAACATGTGTTTTAGGAAGTACACCTAAGATTCCATTATACGTACACTTACAAATTTAAAGTATGAACACTTCAAAACATATTTGCAAATAAGGGTAGATGTAGTTATATAATGTACTATGGAATGTATGTTGAGCCATTCAATAAAAATTGTTTTAATAAAAAAAACATATTTGCAAACAAGTATACCATAAATCCGTTCATCAAATAACTGGGCTTTCCATGTTTTCCTCTCAAAATACATGCAGCAACAAACCTTGGTTATTGGTTGCACAATGAATTTACTGGCCATGAACCATGTCATGAGTCAATAGAAATTTAAATTGTACAGGTGTTACCCATTTTGAAACAATGTCAGAAGGGCAAGGCTGGCTTCATAACAATAAATGTTCTTTTTGGAATGGCACTCCACCCTTCTCTCCCCTTTCATTTGTACATTGGGATCTGCTGAGATGTTTTAGCCACAGCGCAGACTTAGTTTAAGGGTCTCACCACACGAGACAAAATACACTCAAATTACGCAGGTAATTCAAGTGTATTTTGTCTCATGTGGTTTGACCCTAAGTGCAGAGTAATAGACCAACCACCCATGTTTACTATGAGATGGAATGACATCTTACTGTTTTTCAGGTAGATGTCATCAAAAACTGTGTTTTCTACGTTTATATAATATAATGACAATTATCCCCATTTACTATTCTTTGTCTTTCTTGCTGTGACTTACTTTGAACTCCCAGACTCAATCTCCACTTTAGTACTGCAACACAGATATTACAGCAACAGAATACTCATTTTTAAGATGCAAGGGAACACGTTGAAGATTTGCCGTTTCATAATTTTGAAAGAATTAATAAGGAAAGAATTAACACGATTATCTTTTTTTCCTCCTGTACAGTTAACTTCTGTGACAAAAGTACTTATGTAGTCAACGCTTCTCAATATAACCTTGCATTTGAGAAAATTATTGTTGGCAAATACGGATATTCTATGGAGAAGTGTGACAATGGCACTGTGAATGGTGCGTGTAGATTTTTTCATTCTTTCCCCTTCTGTATTACTTTACAGTGAGTTTAAGACAGATTAAAAATGTATATCATGTTAAGTGAGAAAAGTCCCCAGCTGAATGAAAGGTGAATTATTTGTCTCGCATAAACGTAAGAGAGATAGAACAAGATGGTGGTAAGAAAGCGGTTAAATTTTAAAAATCGATTCTTGCATCTTCCACTTATCTAGATTGGAGTTTTAGAGTAAAAAATGATCTGGAGGAACATTGAAGTTGGCTGGAAATTACAAAGTGTGATAACCAACACTCAGTCATGCATACAGCAAGTGATGGATTATTGCACACATGCTGTTGTTTTTACATTTCTTCATAACTGTAACATAACTGTAAATTACTAACAGTGCAATCTTAAGTGGAATTACACCCTTCTAAGTACACTGTGAACCTACTGGGTTTAGGGTGTAGCTTTGCGAAGGATTGTTCTGTAATATTCTGAAAATGATTACTATGATGCTATATATTTCCCCAAAATATTTATGCCTGCAACACTGGAAAACAAGTATGATGAAGACATATTGAACGTCACTCTTAGAAACTGTAATAAACCATAATGGATGCTGCCATTGCAGGCAGGTAGACTGGAAGAAATACTTAGAATTAGAGATCTAGTCGCATAGATCTGAATATTATTTGAAGGTCCTCATACTGAGTGTGCAGGAAAAGTTAAAACATTTTTGAAAGCAGAATCAAAGGAATGATTTATGGGAAAAGAAATAGGATTAAAAATTATTTACAGAATGACATCCATCTTTTCAATCCAGGCATTTTTATTCAGAAAGGAAAATTGAAAATCTTCAAAAATATCACAACTACTTTAAGTCATATGAAAAATAATATATATTTTTTCCAATATATAAAGCTGGTGCTCCCAAAGCAACTCGGATGTGCACTAGAAAAAACGGAGTTCCTGTTCTTGAACCTCCAAGTGCAGTGAATTGCAATGTGACCCTGGTTGGCCTATCAGAAAAGGTAACCCAATATTGGAGCTTGATTTTATAGCCTACAGCATATGATAGGGTTGCCAGGTCCAGGTTGGGAATTCCTGGAGATTCTGGGGGTGGAGCCTGGAGAGGGTGGGGTTTGGGGAGGAGAGGGGCCTCAAAATGGTATAATAAAATAGAGTCTACCCTCCAAATTAGCCATTTTCTCCAGGGGAACTGATCTCTGTCACCTGGAGATCAGCTGTAATTCCGGGAGATCTCCAGCCACCACCTGGATGCTGGCAACCCTAGCATATGAGCATTATTTCTATAGAAGTGATTAATAATTATGACAATGAGCAGAACGGTTTTAGTGATTCTGAGGTCTCAGGCAAAATTCCAGGGTGGCCTCCCACACTCATTGCTACCAACTCCCTCACCTGAGCCCATCCCAGGCTCAAGTAAGGCAGGCCCCAGAATCACCAACCCAAAAGGGGGGTGGTGATGGCCACCAAGCTGGCTGGCAGCTTCCCAAGCCCCTGAGGGGCAGGCAGGTGTGTGCAATGGCCAGCCATTGCCAGAGCCCTGAAGGACATGGGTGGCTGCTTGATCTTCAGCTACTACTTGAGCCGAAGCACAAGGGCACAGCTAAGACAGCAGGCTGCTGCCTGAGCCCTGGAGATGGCAGGTATATGCACGGTAGCCAGCTATTTCTTCCCCCCTCTGTTGGGGGACTGGGACCTGCCCTTCCCAGGGCTCAGGGCAGTTGTCCTTGATGGCTGACCACCTCTGATAATGAGAGAGTCAAACTTTCACAATGTCCAAAAAATTAACTTCATTATAGATTTGCCTTATTTTAGCTATTATATTGATTTAGATTACATTTTAATCCAAGGAGTTTAGAAGAGTTTACATGATTATCCCTCCTCCATTTTATCCTCACAATCACCCTAGGAGGTAGATCAGGCTCAGAACAACTGACAGGCCAAAGGCCGCCCAATCAGAATCAGGACTACAAAAATAGCTCTGTTGGATCAGTTTGTCTGCAATCTCCCTATCTTTCTTCAGCAGTTCTTTCACTCCTTTGGCATAAAAAGCCTCCACCACCTCCATGGCTAGGTTTCTGCTTCTGATGAATTTAAAGAAAATATTTTTGTTTTGTCTCAGTGTCTTGAGAGGCTCTTCAAATTGTTTTCTATTGGCCTCATTGTGAACTTACATTTGTTTTGCTGCAACCTGTGCTTTTTCTCGGTTGCCTCATTTGCTTCCACTTCTAAGAGGAAGCCTTCTCGTCTTTTAAGAATTGACTTTGCTGACTATAGGTTGGATCAGCAACTGCAGTGGATCACACTACAAAAAGAGGAGAGGTATTTAGAGGTTAATTCATTTTTGAAATTTCCAAATAGATTATGTATGCTGTTTAGCAACTGATTGGACCTAGAAGTTTCTCTTCTAGTTTCTGGGTTGCTTAGCCCTGGCTGTTGCTGTACCTGCTGCAGAACAGGAGAGAGCTCTGCATTGTCCCTTCTCCAGAGGTGGACCTATGTAGCTATCTGTCCTCTGTGCTTAAAAGCTAAGTAAAGGTTTTTACTTGTTGAGACGTCGTAATCATTTTTAATGGCCACACCAATCACGATTTACGGCAGCCCCTTTGGTGATATCTTTCATAATCTGAGGCATATGAGTGTCATGGTTGAGCTGGATTGTGGCACCTCCAGCATGTCCCTCTTCCCTCCAGACTTTGATGGTACTCAATCGTCTACATGGGGCTCTGTCTTTGCTTTTGAATGTACCACCTTGTGCACTTTCAGTTTTGTCCTGCAAGTTGATCATACCTTATGCATACAGCCTATCCCTACATAGTCTGTACATGCATCAAGTCTGTAAAACAGGCAAAATCCATGTGAAGTTAGGGGGACAGAGCATTGATCCAGCTCTACACCATCACACCTTGGCTGATTCCACACACATTGGATAATGCACTTTCAATGCACTTTATCAATCGTTTGAGGTGGATTTTTTGTTCCGCACACAAAAAGATCCGTTCCAAATGATCTATAAAGAGTATTGGAAGTGCATTATCCAACGTGTGCAGAATCACTCATGGTTTGCACCAAGATATGAGTCATAGTGCGCAGGGCCCATTTGTGAGGGGGTTTCATGTGCTGCCCCCAGTGTGCACTGCATCTCTGACACCTACCCATTAATCTTTCAGCTGGCCTTGTGGATTCTGTAAGTCAAATTATCAAGTGTTGCCAACTGGCCAGAAAAAAATGCCTTCCCTGTGTCTTTGTTATGCAGGAACCAGAGCATGACACTTTCGTGACATGGTGATATAGACTACTGCCTTCTAATCTCTGCAGATGCACTGGATCTCTAGGAATCCTAGATAGGATTGACATCACTTCTAAGGGAAATCACTCCCCAATTCCCCCTCATCCCCGGTCTCCAGCTGGTTGCCAAAACTGTAACAAAACTGATCAAACTGCCCAAATAAAACACTACTGTCCTTAGGAACGAAGTGTTCCTCATAAGTAACACACAGAAGAACTCTTATGTCCATGTGGACTCGCTGTTCCTACAGGGTAGTTAGTGTGATGAAGCCATTAATATGAGAAATGTCTCGGGAGCTGCAAAAAAGCTTTCACTTCTGGTGATCTGCATACTGGTGCCCTTTATTCCGTGGGGTCCTCCTTATTCATGGTCCCTGAGAGCTGTGTTTATTGGCAGGAGGGTACCTTTGGTTCAGTACTGCATATCTATGTGCACTATGAGGCGATCAGAGGAGAAGAAGCAGAACATTCAGTTCCCTAAATTGGATCTGAAGCAAAAACTACCAACCAGCTTGAACGAGACCACCTAAAAACTGTATCATGGGGCTCCAAGTGGCAAGCTGTTTATCTTATTTATTTTTGTATTCATCTAAAGAGACTTTTTGTATGATATAAGTGTAATTCCGACTCCAAAAGGTCTGTTTGTGTAGGATTTTTTTGTTACTATTTTAAAGCATCCTTTAGTATTTTTTTCTTTGTATGGTGTTACGTGTAACAATTTAATTTCTGGAGCTACACTGCCATCTAGTGAACACTTCAGAAAGTATTTAAAAGGGGTTTGTTTTTTTTTACTGCTGGTAGCATGCTTTTTTTTTTTAAAATGAAAACTGCTACACCAGAAATCATATGTCCTTTCAGAAATATCTGCCTGTGGCATCCATACTCCACACTTTTAACCATTATGTATCTCTTAAAACAACAACAACAACATTCAATTTATATACTGCCCTTCATGCTGACTTAATGCCCACTCAGAGTGGTTTACAAAGTATGTCATTATTATCCCCACAACAACAAACACCCTGTGAGGTGGGTGGGGCTGAGAGAGCTCTGAGAAGCTGTGACTAGCCCAAGGTCACCCAGCTGGCTTCAAGTGGAGGAGTGAGGAATCAAACCCAGTTCTCTAGATTACAGTCCTACTGCTTGTAACCACTATACCAAACTGGCTCATGAAAGCTTATACTGGAATAAAAATAGTAGTCTTCAAGGTGCCACAAGACTCCTTGTTTATTCACAAAGTGGCTAATTGTATCCCATTAAATGTGAGTACCAATGCAGACCATTTCCATCTCTACTGTTCCCCCAAGGGCAACGAGAGTAGAAAAGAGCTGCCTCCCACTTGCAGTTAGCATACACATGCCATCAGGAGAACTAAATTAGTGTAGCGGCTACAGTGTTGAACTAAAATCTGGGAGACCCAGATCTGAATCCCACTGAAACTTGGTGGGCAACTTTGCATCAGTCACATGTTTTCATAGAGGGGTGTGTTTAATGTGGGAAATGAGCCTAAAATATACTCATAAATTGCTGGTTTGGTTTGTTAAAGTGACTTCTGGAATGGTGGAACAGATTCAGGAAATAAGGCTGAAAAGTTTGTGTGTCTTGTTTTGGTTCTTGCTGTGCAATGGCTGTGCAGGCAGACCAGGCAATGGTTGGCCATCTGGCAGCATCTTGTTTTCCTTAATGGCACGTCTGTCTGCTTTCATCATGCAACTAATGGGATCTGAAGGAGACAGCCTAAGAGCTAAGCTTACAAGTGACACCAGACACATTTTTTTAACATGTCAGGGATGCAATTTTACCTGGGAACTGTAGTTTTCAAATACAGTTTTCAAAGACAGATCCATATGGGATCGCTGGGGGAGAGGAATTTACAATTGTTTTCTTGCAATCTCAATGGAGAGATGAACTACCAGCTCTTCGCCTCCGCTCCCCTCCCCTGCAAAGTTCCTCTCCCCCAGTGATCCTGTGCAGCTCTGTCTTTGAAAACTACAGTTCCCAGGTAAAATTGTGCCTCCAACATGTTGAAAAATGTGTCTGGTGTCATTCGTAGCTTAGCTCTGAGCCCTCATCATTTGTTGGCAGGAAGGGGCTGTGCATGGCACACGAGAGTACATTTTTTTCTTCTGCACTTCCTGGACAATGGAATTAGCACTAAGTGGCTTCTAGGGATCAAATTGCAAATGATTTTGTTTGCGCCAGGGAGCAGCAGATGGAACGGTGCTGTTGATGCCAGTGTCACTACCGCCATCCCTTTCTATGCGTTTTTACACAAAGTGCAAGGAAAGGCTGGCAACATCCATGCAGATATGCACATGTGGATTTGAGGAGGGATGGGTCTCCTTCAGCCTCTGAACCCCCGGCTGCCATAAAGTCTCATGTTATGCATACTAGAATGAAAATTAGAAACAAAAAGCAATTATTAAAGGACAGCCACACTGAGGAGGTCCCCAGCATGTGGAACTGGTTCATGCCCATTCAGTGGCCTCCTGCTGTTGCTGTCCTTTGCTTAGGTGCCATGGTGCAAGTGCTACCACCAGTACTAGTCCTCCAAAAGATAGGGAGTCAAGGAGCACCAGGAGGAATCTCATCTTGCCCAGAAAACCACCTGGCTTTTTGAACTTTTCTGATTAAAACTGTTAACTCAGTGTTAAGTGATAATAATAATAACATAGTAACAGTCGGTTTATATACTGCCCTTCAGGACAACTTAATGCCACACTCAGAGTGGTTTACAAAGTATGTTATTATCTTCATGACAATCACCCTGTGAGGTGGGTGGGTCTGAGAGAGCTCTGAGAAGCTGTGACTGACTCAAGGTCATCCAGCTGGCTTCAAGTGGAGGAGTGGGGAATCAAACTGGGTTCTTCAGATTAGAGTCCTGCTGCTCTTAACCACTACACTAAACTGGCAAACTGATGTGGAGGTAGCAGTCGTGTGTCCTGTACACTTGTACATGCACGCACACTCAAGTCTTTCCAGATCAGTATTCCATGTGGAAGGACCAATCTGGTCAGATTTTTTATTTTCGGGCATACCAACAGGACTCTCTCATTACTTGTCTTCCTGGGATGTCGTCTTCTTCATTTTCATTCAACTCTGGGTTATCAGTTTTAGTTGGAAAGGGAGACTGGCGGCCAGCAACCTGTCCAGTCTCCCACTTCTACTAGTAAAAACGAGGGGGAAAAGAAGGCCATCCTCCCTCTACTTCCTTTCCTATGAAGGAAAAACCAATATCTGGGGCTGCTTTTCTGCAAGCTTTTCTGCTCAATGCAAGGACGAGCTGGAGGTCGTCGCTGGTGGCTTCAAAGCAGATTAGGGTGGGAATGAAACTACAAGGCACAGGGAAACATGGCATAATAGCAGGACTCAAAAGTAATAATTTATTGGCTTTGTCATTAAAGTAGGAATTTTAAAAAATTCACTGTGTTGTGCCAGTTGGCAATGGAGCGCTTTCCTGCTTGCCAGCACACTGTGCTGCCAGTTTGTTAGTAAGTTTTCTGCCGTTGTTTGTGCCCGCCAACACTCACCTTCTTTGGAATCCATTGTTGTGTGAGCTTTCGGGAGTTTGAAGAGAAACTCATTGGAACAATGGGTATTTGGACAATGTGGTTGTTGGTTAAGCGCAAATAGAGCCTCATTTCTCCAACTTCCTCCCTTGAAAAGAATAGTGTGTGTGCGTATGTGCAGCCACCCAATACTTGCCTTGACATGTGCCTTCCCCAAGCATTCTTCAGGGGAATAAACACACAACGCTGTTGTTGTGGGCTCTCAAACTCAGTGAGTCAATGGTTTAGAGGGAGGATTGTGTTCTCTGTGATTTTGGTGCGGTTGCATGCAAAAACAGCTGCCCCAGAGCGTTGTTTTCCCACCCCCTTTTGAAAAGAACAGCATCGGTCTGCGCATGTGCAAACAGCTCCTGCCTTCACATGTACGATGGGATAAAACTCATGATAACAAAAAAACTCAAATGGATCAGATCCAAGTAGACACTAGTCCTCCAGGAACACACCAATAACGGAATGGAATTATTCTGGAATCCCTGGAACCAAAACAGAAATTTTCTGAGTGCATGCCCCTACTGTCAGTTTAACCCATCTCACAGGGTTGTTGTGAAGATGGAGAATTATATAAGCTGCTTTGGGTCCTTACTGAAGAGAAAGGTGGGGTATAAATGAAGTAAATAAATAAATGAAACACATAAATAATAATAAACTTAATGTTTCAATCATGTCAGTCCCTGTAGTAATGGCCATGTCTGTGCTGTAGATGACCAATGTGCTGTATGGAAGTAGCTACTGCAGGCAGTATTTAAAGCTGCCATGACAAGTTGCTGATTTCAGAAATGCTGTGGTCAGTAGAAGGAACTGTCAGATCAGACTCATTTTATTTTGAGGCAAACACCTGCATTTTGGATGAATGAATATAAGCTGTTTCAAGGTATATAATTATACTAAGTAGCTTTTTTGATGCTCCAAAAAAACACTGGCTTTGGTTTTGATTTCTTGGATTCAAATGCCTCTTTCTTTAATAGATACAGTCTGTGAATGAGACCACACCAACAGATATAGTGAACATTGCCACCGACACACAGATTCTCACTTCCAGTCCAGAACAACTCAACAGTACAGATATTTCTATAGCTGCTTCAATTGCAGAAAAGATTCTAAATCTGTCTGACAGCAATGTACCAGGCGAGGTATGTGCCATGAAGACTTTCCACCTTTCATTCTTTCCCTACTCCAACTCTTCCAGTACTATCAAAGCCATGGAGATTTTGTTTTGTATTTGAAGGAGTTTTTGCTATAAAATACTGTTGTTCTTTATTTAAAATTTATTAAATACATTTTAATTTATTTAAAAACTGCAATCCATATAAATTAAGCTTCATTTTTTTTAAAAAAGATGTGTTTTTCTCTCGGTAGGCAATGGTTGCTGCAGTGACTACAGTAAGCCAAATTTTGGGTGCCAACAATACTGAATTTAGTTTAGCAGATAAAAATCTCACTAATGCTACAAAAAGGTAATCACAACTTTTTTGTTTAAATTTAAAATTCATAGGAAAAATGTGAATTCATATTTGAATCATGCTGTTGACTTAAGTGACATAATATACCTATTGCCTCAGAAGTAAGTCCTATTGAGTTCAGTGGGACATTTCTTATTGGGTATGCTTAGGATGCAACCTGAAAAGCAGTTTTTTATGTTATGTTAATTTCAGTATAAAGCCTGCATTAGGTAGTGTAGGCAAATGCATCATCTGTCTCCTTTGCTTCGTTCTGGGCCATGTAATACATCAGCGATCCCCAATATGGTGTCTGCCAATGTGTTTCCTGGCACCCACTTCCTTCTTCTCCAAGGTATCTCTTCTCAAAGGCAAAGAATCCATTCTACTCAGCGGAACAGAAGGCATTTCAGAAGAGCCTAGTTAGTTTTTTGTGTAATTGTATCCAGGGCTTTTTTTCTGGGAAAAGAGGTGGTGGAACTCAGTGGGTTGCCCTCAGAGAAAATGGTCACATGGCTGGTGGCCCCGCCCCCTGATCTCCAGACAGAGGGGAGTTTAGATTGCCCTCCACGCCGCTGAGCGGCACAGAGAGCAATCTAAACTCCCCTCTGTCTGGAGATCAGGGGGCAGGGCCACCAGCCATGTGACCATTTTCAAGAGGTTCCGGAACTCCATTCCCCCGCGTTCCCCCTATGTACATTTTTTTCTTTTTTACTATATAAAACTCTTAATTAAAAAAGGAGTAGAAGGCATTTCAGAAGAGCCCAATATACATCACTGTGATGGGAGGGGGTTTTGGCAGGAAAAATTGTGAAAGTTTTTATTTTGTGAGAATATACAACATTTAATAAAACCTAAAATGTATTTTGTGGTAGCGTTATTTATTTTGGTTAATTTGAAGGCTAACTCCCCACTATGTATCCCAGTTGCAGGGTATATTCAAATAAAAGAATAGCCAGAGGTGGTCTAAAAGTAATTGATAAATTCTCTGTCAGCTAGAAACCTGTGAGGTAAATTATGCTAATGTTCAAAAGTACTCACCTTTCTCAAGAGTGTTGTGGAGGCACATTTCATTTTACCCCTGCCTTAGTAACCAAGGTAGAATGACTTTGTCTACTCTCGGGGGAAAAAAGGAGACCAGAGGCAGCAAAAAAGAGAACTTTATTTATTTCCCTGGAATGGGAAACATTTTTTTGTGTGTTAAATCTTCTTCAGGAATATGAATGTATTTAGACCTATCATTATAATCTTACAAATGGCTTCCAAAGCCCTTCAGTGATGGTGGGAAATGGCAGCTGTAGGGATGGGGCTAAGGCAAGAAAAATGGTGCCAATGTGGGCCAAACTGGCGAAAAATGCACATCTTCCCATCCACATGATATACCAACATGATTTGACTGTGATCTTTCCAAACAGATAATACCAGACAGCTTTGGGGGAAATCCCAGAAAAGCAGAGGAAAATACAGAAAGAGGATGCTCCAAAAAACCCTGCTCTGGTTTGGATGCCAAACAGGAGCTCAGCCTCCATGAGGAAGCAGCCCATGTAAATGTACCTAAAGGGACAATTCAGATTCACTATGTTGAGGAAGGTTTAGACTCCATGAATTGGACTTTGGTAAATTAATATTGGCCCTGAACTTCCACAAACATTAATTCTTTTTTATAGCTGACATAATGACATTTTGCTACTTTATTGCAGCCTCACAATTGCACTGCAAAATTTCTCTGTGAGTAACAGTTCTACTCAGGAAGTGGTGCAGTCCAACATTGCAGTTCGCACAATTTCTCTCCGGGAACCCTTGGCTACAGTTCTTTTTTCTGCCATGAAGGGTGAGTTTCCTACATGTGTTCACCTAATTATCTAGCTATCCATTGATCAGTATTGGCAAAGTTCTGTGTAATCTAATACAATTTGGCACTATGTTGTATGTAGGATCAACTGACAGTTTAGTTTCCGACAGAATCAAAGTTGACGAACAGGCTACTGGCTTGAAAACTGATGATCGTACAGAAATTCAGATACTTATCAATATTACCAGTACCAGTAAGTATGTTCATCTCCTCTCTTGCAGGTACAGTTAATAAATCCATTAATAACAAACTACCTATGGAACATATGATGAGAAACATTTGCTTTATCTAGAGCTCTGCATGTGCTCCTGCGGCATACGTGGAGCTCTTGGAATTATGAGTTGCACCGTTCACTGCAGTGAAGGCAGTTGGTCTGCTAGACAATAAAGGAATTTCCATGTGGATCTTCTACTTCTATTGAAACTATGGTCTTCAATACATGGGACATTACTAAGTTATGGAAATATATCTAGTATGGAATGGTGGCTAAGAGAATGAGATATGAGCTGAGACATCACAAATGGGTTAGCAGTGCTGTCCTAAGCAGAGTTACACCCTTTGAAGTCCATTGATGCCAAAGGGGTTAGAAGGCTATCTCTGCTTAGGATGGCACTGCTGGTGATCTTAAGCAAGCTATTCTCTCTGAGACTTCCTTTAACTGCAATATGGGCATAATAATTAGTTTCTTACAAAGTTCTTGTAAGGATTACGTGATAGTGAATGTGAAGTGTTTTGAACACTAAAATAAATGCTATGATTACTATTATAATACGATTTTTCTATATTAACTGAATTTCATTTGCTACTTTCAGATTTAACTGGAACAGAAAGAGTTGGCTTTGTGCTGTATCAAAATGACAAACTTTTCCCATCAAAAACCTACAAAATTGAACTAGAAGAAAACTATAGTAATCGCATCATTTCTGGCAATGCTAATGGAATAATGGTCAATAATGTTAAGATAGCTTTAAACCCACAGGTGAGTTTTTCAAAAGCAAAAATGTACACCTGGGCCACAGTAAGGGTTCCCAGGTGCCTGCCAGTGGCGGGCAAATTCCTGCCACTGGCAGGCAACTCAGGAGTGTGCACTGCGTGTGTGCTCCCAACTGGCGCAGCAACATTATTTCCAGAAGTGATGTTGTTGCGCTGCCCGTGGGAGTGTTTCTGCACTTTGTTTGGGGCTGATTTGGTGCGTCTGTGTGGCTGGCATGGCGACATCACTTCCAGAAGTGACGCCATCATGCTGGCACCGGCTCTGGTTCATATACATAGGAAAATTGCCTGTGTGGTGCTCAACTAACCACTATTTAGGTGATAAAGTTGACATAAATTGGTATTTATGTGTTTTCAGCTTGAATCATGATGAATGCTCACAGATGTATCTTGAAAATTACTCTCCACTTGAGTCTCTTGAATGAAATCTTACAGTATAACTTGGATAACTGTTATAAGACGATCCTGTTTAAATAAAATAAATACAAGCAGCAGATGCAGTAGAAAACACTTCCTGGAATGTACTATTGAAGACTGCATATGAGGGGGTCAGATGACTGAATGCTTCGCCATTCATAAAAAGAGAGAGAGAGACCAAACATGCACAAAATCAGTATAAAAGTCTGATGACTGCACTAGAATTTTTCTTTCTGAGACCTGCTTTTTAATGCTGAAGGGAGTTGCACCACTTGCAAGCTGAAGTAGTAAAGTCCAGGTACAATCTTATCATCTCAGCTGCTCTTTCTATGAACTGGATGAGAGAGGTGACCTTGGGATAGTTTGGTCTATATGGGCTTGTTTTCTGTGAGAAAATGGGTTAATTGGTGGAAAGGCAGATACTATGTGTTGATTCTAGTGACCAAGATCTCCTACTTAATTTTTTCCATTCTGTCAGTTTACCTCTGAATGTGCTCATTATGCATTTGGTGCTGGTAATCCAAAATACAAATAACCTATTTAAAATGCAAAATTCTTTGACTGTATGTAGAAACTGTCAACTTGTCCATAGTATGTATAAAATAGGCACAAAGTAATTTAGAGGAAAGTGGTGAGATAGTGAAACATATTGTCTGGCTATGAGAAAAAAGGAGAACTTTTGAGCTTCATGTCTTCATTCTTAATGTGCTCTGTTTGATAGGATCTAGGTATTGTTGTGGGTTTTCCAGGCTGTATTGCCGTGGTCTTGGCATTGTAGTTCCTGACGTTTCGCCAGCAGCTGTGGCTGGCACCTTCAGAGGTGTAGCACCAAAAGACAGAGATCTCTCAGTGTCACGGCAATACAGCCCGGAAAACCCACAACAACCATCGTTCTCCGGCTGTGAAAGCCTTCGACAATACATCGATCTAGGTATTATTGCTATCAAAACTCTTGACAAAAAGAATTCCCTTCATATGAACAGGCACCCATGTTAACTTTCAGAAGTACAGGCAAAAAATAAGCATACATAAGGCTAAAGTTGGTCATCCATTATCTCAGGGTGATGGGAGGGCAGTTCTGAAGAGGTAGTGATCACTGTATTTTATTAAATATTATGATTATTTTAAATACTGGATATCTGCTCCCTAGCTCTGCCTCCTTTGTTGAATTATAAGACTAACACTAGGATAAACATTAATGACCTCAGTAAGTCTTGCATTGATGCAAGCTTGCCAACTTTCTTCTGCTCAGTCATCTTAGGGCCAAGCTACACATGACGAATGACACTTGAACGGCAAGTGGATTGAGTGGAGGGCAAGTGAACAGGGAGAAATACACTTGCTGTTCAAGTGTCATTCGTCATGTGTAGCTTGGCCCTTAGTTACCTGTCTGTTCTGTCTGGTAAGAGAGACTTTTGACCAACTACTTTTTTTTTTGTATCTTTCAATGGGACACTTCAATTTTTTTGTTTCCTCTTTCTGGCAGGCCAGGGGCACAATCTGATACCAGCTATCAACACCCTATGCCTGCTGAAGTCAGTTTAGCATCCAACAGACATACTAGGGGATGCAGACACACAGAGGCCTTGACACCTGTCCCTGGCCTGATGTGCTTTTCTCTCTCTCCCTTTTTTTGTTTTTAACATCCAATGACGAAGAATTCTGAAGAACTCAAAAGCTTGTATGCTGTTTTGAGTCATTTTGGTTGGTTTTAATAAAGGATATTATGTGGCTTTTGCTTTTGGATTATCCCTAGAAGCCCCCACCCATGTGGAGTTGATTATCATGTGCAGGTGAGGTTTCTGCTTCTCCCCAGCACTGCCACTGGACACACAGAAAACCTCATTTGCCTGCATCAGTTGACGGAATACTGACTTTAAAGGGAAGAAAGGGAACTGGCACTTCTGTGAAGCACAAATCCAGGCAGGAGCAGGGATGATGATAGCAATGGCATTTTCCCAGACCATGGAAAAGGCTTTCTGAATGATGGTACCTGATGGTGTGTTCAGCAAAGGCATGCGCCGGGCAAATGCTTTTTCAACCAGAAAATCATTACCATGAAACATGGCTGCTAGGTTGAAGCCTGAAGATGTATTCTTTAGCTTTAAATCTGCAGATGAATCTGAATTGGAGACTCAGCAGCCGGCCATGGCTCCTCTTAGTCCTGGTCCTGCTCTTTGCTTCTCCCTGCTCCTCATTCCCCAAACAACATGCCCACTGGCTCTTGTTGGAATTTAGGGGAGCATGCTGAGGTGGCGGAGGGGTGATGTAGGTAGAAGAAGTTTAAAGATAGAAGAGAATCTCTGAGTGGTGATCTAGCAAAGCTTACAGCCAAATGAACTTTGGCTGGAGCAAACTTGCAATATCTTTTGAATCTGTTCCTGTTAACCCCCCTTTTTTAAATCCCTAATTTGCAGTATAACAGATCAGAATTTCGGCTATACAACCATGCATGTGTCTTTTGGAATTACTCGTTAAATGACTGGGATACAGCAGGCTGCATAAAAGAGACAGATTTGCCAGAGTTACTGAGATGCAGCTGTAACCACGCAACTAATTTTGCAGTATTAATGGTAGGATACTCTTTTCATAGAATTACTACCTTGCAAGTATAAGCTACTTCCACCAACTGCTCCTACTTGTGGCATACTTCCACATGCATCTGAAGCGACAATCACTGGCCCAAAGTAATATGGATCTTTTTGCATGAAGGTTTCCCTGTTGTTGGGATGCTAAACAGCAGTGGTTTTCTCTGATCCTCATGATGTTAGTTTCCATTTCTGTGGTATCCTTGTTGTCTGATTTTTTTTGGAAGTTTTTTTATTTTTTAATTACTAGTACTACAAAAGGGAAAAAGTGGGAACAGGGAGAAGAGGAAGAAACAACATATAACAACACAAACACTACATCTACAAGTAATGCATTCCCTTCATACTGCAATTATTTAACATTAGAACTTTATAAAATGCTGTTAGATTGGTAGATCTGATAAAATACAGACTACAATCAGGATTAGGTCTTCTTCCCCCCTCTGGGTCTCGGTCGCAATTCTCTCTGAACAGCTACAGTCACTGTGCTCGTTCCCTCCTCCCCTCCCCCTTCAGGCTTGAAATCCTCTTCTTCTTGCTGAAAATCTTGGTGTTTACACACAAAGTCCCTTAGCTGATCTTCTGATGTTATCTTGTGAGCTTGATCTTTGTAGCTAAACCAAATACCTTCCGGAAATAACCATTTGTACTTTATTTCACGTTTCCTCAGAAGAGCTGCAAACCTTTTATATTTAAATCTTCTTTTCTGAGCTAAAAATGGAATGTCCTTCAATACCTTGACCTTATTGTCCAGAAAGTCCAAATCCGCATTGTATGAATTATATAGGATGGTGTCCCGGATCTTCTTAGATGAAAAGTCAATAATCACCTCGCGCGGCAGCTGACGCTTCGTTGCATATTTTGAAGAAGCCCGACGGACTTCCAAAATGGCGCTTTTTAACTCTTCTTTAGTTGCCTTCGCGGGTATCGCCAAAAGTTCCGACACCAGATCCTTTAAATTCCCATTTTCCTCCTCCTTTACATTCTGGAGACGCAATATTGTCTGAGCACGATCCACTTGCAACCCGATCAGTTGGTTCTCCAACAGCTTTAGGTCTTTGTTTATTGCCCTCATGAGTGCTGCATTTTCCCGAGCAGACTTTTCCGCCCCCCCCCGCTGCTTCCTTAATGGTTTTCACTTCACTCTCAATTAAGCCAACCCTTTGATCAGTTTCGTTTAACTTGTCAACAAAGGGCTTTATTGCTTCGATGACTGACCGCCTTACTAGCTCCTCCAGAGACTCTCCTTTCCCCTGCAAAGCAGCCGAGATAGATTTGCCCATAGCGGGGCTCTGCTTTTTCGTCGCCATCTTAGGGAGGGGGAATCCGCCAGCCAAGTTTCGATACTCAGTGAGGGGGAAGAAATCCGAGCCTTCTTAGCTTCAAATCCCACCAATCCTTCGCATACGCTTGTAGTAACAGAAGGGATTCGCTACTTACAGGTTTTCACCTTAGATCTGCTTTTTGCCGTTCTCCATGGCCTGGCAGCACACGAAGTGCTGCGCAAGTCTGCCAGCCTCCATAGGAGCAAACGGGCAATTTACCCCCCGCATCGATTTCGGGGGGTTCTTCCCGTCGCGCTCCGGACCCTGACACCCTCACTGGGAGTCTTGGGGGCTAACCTTTGCAGGTCAGCCACCCAGTCAGGCTGTTCGGGCGCTTCCTCCCGGACCTGCGGAGAGGAGCGTCCGACATGGCTGAGAAAACGACACCGAATTCTTGTTGTCTGATTTTAGAAAGCACAGAGGAGCCACAAGTAAACCATAGAAACAGAAAGCTCGGAGAAAACTACACAGTTCAGTGCCCAAACAGATGGAAAATCTCTGTGCAAAAAGACCATTTAAAGAAAGGTAAGAAATGGAATGAGGAGAAGGATGTTAAATAAATGGCACACTTCTAGCTATTCAAATCAATGTCAGTTTTACCATTAACCTCAATGGAATTAAGAGTGGATTCCATATAAATAATTAAGCATACATGCCAGCAAGCTTCATGGTAAAACAACCCTAATTTCCCCTTTACTCAGTGGAATTTGGAGAGTGGGGGTAAAAGGAAAAGGTAGTCCCCTGTGCAAGCACCAAGTCATTACTGACCCATGGGGGGACGTTGAATCATGAGTTCATGACATTTTCTTGGCAGACTTTTTACCGGGTGGTTTGCCATTGCCTTCCCCAGTCATCTACACTTTACCCCCAGGAAACTGGGTACTCATTTTACCGACATTGGAAGGATGGAAGGCTGAGTCAACCTTGAGCCAGCTATCTGAACCTGGCTTCTGCCAGGATCGAACTCAGGTCGTGAGCAGAGCTTGGGCTGCAGTACTGCAGCTTACCACTCTGCACCATGGGGCTCCTTTTTTGGTGGTGGGGGGGGAACAGTTAGGAAAATAGCTTTACTAATTTTTTAAAAATGATCACATGATTCTTGGCTAGTGGATTATGACTCTAGTCTATAGGCTTTCTGAGGACGTTACAAAGAAAGGCTTGGTAAGAGTTCAACTCAATTTTCTTACCCTAGTCTAAGGCTGAATAGGTTTTAGTGGGTTTATACTGAAGTAAATTTGTATTGTACTACATTGTTACTTATGTAGATGATGTACAGGAAAACCAACATATGAAATTACATCAGTTTATCCATATGTGCAAGGAAAATATATGAAGATTATTAATATATATGAAGATTATTAATAAGAACAAAATTATTTTACAGAGCTTCAGGATCAATTATAAGTATGCAAGACCTCTAGAGATTTTGTCATATATTGGTTGTGGTCTGTCCATCGCTGGCCTGACTTGTACCATTGTGTTTCACATTCTTATCAGGTAAGGAAAGAGTTGAGGAAGGGTTAGGATGGAATGGCAAAAAGAGACTTCTGGGGGAAACAAATCACTCATCAATCCTTTAAACTATAAATGGACATACCCTCCCAAAATATCTTGAAGGTCATTTATATTTGGGATTTGGGCAGAGGCAGGTGGGGGGATTTGTAAACCCCCCCCATCTTAATTGTTTTACCTGCAAGGTCAGAAAACAAAAATAACACATGACAATAACAGCATGCCACATACTTTTTTACGAATATAGAGCACGAAAATAAACATGCAGTACATGTTTAGAGAAGAGAAAACCTGTTCAAGGTGACTTCCCAGATAAAACATAAAACACCATAAAAGTTGTTAACAATTAAAAAGCCAGCATTAAAAGATCTGGCCAGAGCATAAAAAGAGTATAAAACATTCAGCAGCTTAAAATGAGTCTCATATGAACAGTTCTCAGACTAGACTCTAAAAAATGTCCTTCAAAGATTGAACCCATCAATCAAATCCTGGCTAAGAAGATATATTTTGGTATGGCACTTAAAACAGAATACAGTAGGCATCAATATGCCATAAGAGGAAGGGCAGGGCTTTTTTTCAGCTGGAACGCAGTAGAACGGAGTTCCGGCACCTCTTGAAAATGGTCACATGGATGGTGGCCCCACCCCCTGATCTCCAGACAGAGGGCAATCTAAACTCCCCTCTGTCTGGAGATCAGGGGGCGGAGCCACTGGCCATGTTACCATTTTCGCCTAGGGTGATTAAAACTTTAAAAAACTCCTCCCTTCTTCCAGCTGATCCAAAGTGACATCATTGTGCGGTCCTGAGTTCCACCACTGAGTTCTACCACCGCTTTTCCCAGAAAAAAAGCCCTGGGGAAGGGCATTCCACAAGCAAGGAGCCACCACTGAAAAAGCCTGGCATTTGTTCACCACCCATTTCACCTCTGATGGTGGGGGGAACAGAGTGTAGGTCTTATGAGGAAGACCTTAACTGGTAGGCTGGATAGTATGGGAGGAGATAGTCCTTTAAGTAGTAGTAGTAGTAGAAGTAGAAGTAGTAATAACAATAGCAACAGTGTGCTTATATACTACCCTTCTGGAAAGATTAGTTCCATACTCAAAGTGGTGAACAAAGTCCGTGTTATGATTATCCTCATAATACAGCTGAGGAGCTGGGACTGAGAGGAGTGTCTTACCCAAGACCACCTGCAGAGCTCATGGAAGTAGTGGGGGTTTTACCAGCAGAGTACTGATTTGCAGGCCAGCCACTTAACCAGTATGCTACAGCAGCTCTGTAGTACCCTGGCCTGCAGTCATTTAGAGCTTTAAAGGTAAGAATCAGTACTTTGAATTGCACCTAGAAATAAATGAACTGCCAGTAAAGATCTTTCTGCACCAGAGTGAAACAATCCATGTAGCCCACCCCTGAAGGTAGCCTTGCTACTGCATTTTGGACCAGACAGTTTCTAGACAGTTTTCAAAGGCAGTTTTCACTTCAAAATGCTCATTAATGAAAGCTGAAGGCATTTAATGTACTAGAATCTGAGGAAGAAGCAAAATATTGGGAGGAAGATCCCTTAGCCCACGGCAATGAATGGAAATAAGCAAATATAGCAGTCCTGATCTTCATCGTAATAAGGAAAAGTTTTCCAAGGTCACAATACAGGAAATCCATCCTCTATGGCCAGCATGTAGACGAAGCCTACAAAGTAGTACAGGAGTTAAAAATCAATATTGATCCTCTGTTTTTGTTTCTTTTATCCTGCAACCTTATAACAAACACCCATCAAAAGGAAAGAACGGAAAACTGCTATTACCTTGATGGTTGTGAGCCTCTGCTCAGCTATGCTGATTTTTAATATCATTTTTATTTCTGGAATTGAAAACACAAATGCCAACGTGAATGTTGATGAAAACTCTGCTGCCAACATCATGCTCCAGTCTGACAAGGAAGGCCCTCCTGCAAATGACTGGTGTACAGCTGTAGCTGCCTTACTACATTATTTCCTGCTGGCTACTTTTATGTGGACTGCGCTCAATGCTTTACAGGTGTACTTGCTATTGGTAGAAGCTAAGCGGCTTCTGTTTCGACACTATAATGCAATCATGTCATTAATTGGATGGGGTAAGAATGAAATCCCTCTTATTCTCTTGAAAGTCCTTCCTTAGTTAAATTGTAACAGCAGTTGAGAATAAACAGCGCTAGAGCTGGCTCAAAGATTTTTATCAGCCTATGCAGCTTTGGATGAGGACATTCCCATGCAAATTCAGAAATCTTTCCAATGTAACTGATGATTCCGACATAGTGGACCTTTTAATCAGGTTCTGTACACCTAACATATTTCTTTGCTTGACAGAAAATGAAACAAGTAATTAAAATACATGTCTACATCACTAGGCTCCCACTTACCTCTTTGTCAGGCTGCCTTCAAAATATTGGCATAACATTGTCTTCTGTTTTTGATGGAATTCTACTAGTTCTTCAAAATGTATAGGTAGTAAATTGTAACACCAGTAGCCAAAATCCTTTGCAGCTAGGACTCTGAAGGGCTAGGTGTTGATATGTTTTTGCAGTTACATTGAACAATAAATTCTTGGTTTTGTTTTTCTATTAGGAGTTCCAGCATTATTTGTTAGTATAACACTGGGAGCAACCTACAGTAACTCAAACTACCGTCAGGAAGAATTGTAAGTACACACACACACATTTATAACAATGATGCATACCCCTCACTTCCCAAGTGATAAAATGTTCCTGGGGTAATGCTATCATGTTTAATTACCTTTAAATGGGTCAGCACCAGAGACTTTTGGAACTGTTTATATAGGGCCCTGTTTATCCTACATAATTACTTCCTATCTATGGGGATCACTTACTGGTTTTTTATCTGCATTTCTTATGTGCGTTCTGTAAAACTAGAACATTAGATAATCCCTTTCATCCAAGAAAGTCTGTAATTTCAGAATCCACATGCACTTGCTCAAGCACTCTTCACCAAAAAGGGGGGTATTTGTAACCAGAGCATAATTATTCAAACTGTTTAGCTCCAGGGAAGGCCTGTTCAAGAAGGGTTTCACAACTACTTTATTCAAGGGGGCTGAAACTGCTGAATCTGAACAAAGAACCCAACTAGACAGCCCTGTTCTGCTAGATGTAATAAGTCAAGACGAGCAAGGCTAATGCACTGGTGTGGGATGCTGCACTTCACCAATCTGTCTACATCTTCAGGTCACACCAACTGCAATTCATCCAGGCAACTTTGACTATTCTGGCTATTGTTAACATCCTGATACTTACCAGCCCAAAACTATGATGTCTAGGTCCTGGTGATATGAGCAATTTTTTCTGCAAAACGCCTTGCAAATAAGTCAGAGTAAGTTATAACTTCTTGGCCCAGTGTATTATCTGAGCATGCTTCATCAAGGAAGCATTCTGAAAACTATCAGCTCCTTATAGATGAAATAGTTGTAGAGAGGTACTGCAACTTAACCCCCATCACATACTTTTATCCAGTTTCCCAACATACAAAGAATAAATTGCTCTATACAAAACATTGTTACAATCAAAAGCACTTCATAGCACAACTACAGGAATACTTCCCTCACATATAGATAGCCCCCTGTCCCCCAGACTTACCTTTATGCCCCAGGAGACAGTGAATGAGTGACCCAGCCATAACCATGTGTCTTTTCCCACGAGTTGGGGAATGTAGTGAAATGGCAAAAGAGAGGGGAGAGATTTGCAAAAGATTTGTTTCAGAGATCATTTTATGGAATCCATGGAAATGGCTGGCCAGAAAAGAGAGGGATTGGTGGCTGATGACTGGCAAGAGTGAAAGTGGGGCTGAGGACTGTAAAAAGATGAGTTTAAAAGTTCAAGACTTTAGTGAAGTATCTGGACAAAAGGGGAAGGGCGACAGTGAGAGAGGGTCCTTAACTAGCAGCAAGAAGGAAGAAGCTTGGCTTGCCTTTGATTTCTTCTCACCCCCCTTCCATTGAAGGCAGCTGAACAATGGAAAATGGGTTGTATACAAAGAGTATCTCTACACAGGGATGCTAAAGTGTAGGGAGATGTAATGTCAGCCTGGAAGCATAGGTTCAAAAGACAGAACTTGGTTTGTTAATTTCATCTTTGCCTCCCTAAAGGGGAGGTGAAATTGACAGAGCCTTTGGGGAGCTGAAGATGAAATTAACAACCCCCCCCAGGAGTGATCTTTGCCAGCTCTGTCTTTTTAAATTATGCTTCCCGGCTAACATTGCATCTCCCTGCACTTGAATGTCCCCATGTAAGATATGAAATTTTTCCAGCAGCCTGGCAATGCAAGGGAGCTTGGGATAGCATCCAAGGATTCTGATTGGAGATGGGAAAGGTTGCAAGCTGCAGACCAACTGGTGTTTATAAACCAACTGCAATCTGTTACATCTTCTGGTAGACTAACCAGAATTTGTGCAACATGCTATAACTTTAACAAATCACAGTTTATCTGCCATCTGAATGCAGCCTCACAAAATACAGACTACTTCCTTAAACCTGATTCTTGATCACATCATAGACAATTGTTGCCAGTTTCCTAGAAAACTTTAATGTGATTAACTGTATCCTCGTTCCTTATTTTTTTAAAAAAATGGTATAGAATTGTTGAAGATGATTGACTGTGATATTCATCCCTTACATGACAATATTATATTAGCAAAAACTGCCTAGGTCAACAGTTGCTGGGCATATACATTGCTATGGCTCTTTGAGATTTCTAACAAGAAAAGTTACTTGAATGATCTTTCTTTTATATTTAAGTTGCTGGCTTGCAGCCCTTGATTCGCATCAGAATTTCTCTGTTGAGAAACCTTTGCTATGGGCATTCCTTCTACCAGTGGCATTCATCCTTCTGTTCAATATCATTGTGTTTGGGAGGACCATTGTTTCTGTGATATGGAAGGAAAACAAAAAACTGATAAGGTATTGATATGAAACAGAAACTTATAAAGCCTTTCAAGTTATAGGCACTCTTAAAGCACTAGAAAGAAGGCTATTCCATTAAAACAAGGTGTATTTATGGAGTAGGTGCTCAGTGGGTACATGAGAAGTAAATGATTGAGAATGAATATCATCCTAGGTATTTTTCTAATACACATTCCAGTGCCATTCCAGTTCTTCACTGATGGTCCCTGTGATGTCTGTATTTGGTGGCCCTTCTTTTGGTGGTGGATAATACAGTCATTAATACAATAATGGCCCATCATAAGTGTTTGGCCAGCAATTTCAACAGGTGGAGCAGGATGTCAGGTCCTGCTTTGGGAGTCAGCAGCCTTGGTCAGTTGAGGTCCAGCATTTCAAGAGGGCACTACTGCTGCCTGCTTCCCAGCAGTAGGTAAAGGCACACACTTTCTTATTATGGGACTAATTACACGAAAAGATGTGGGATGAGAAAGCATCTGGGGATAAAATTTGAACTTGCAGGTGGGGAAAGAATGGACCTAAGTCTCCATTCCACATTCCTCCCTCCTAAAATTGCTTTTCATTAAAGAAGAGAAAAACTTACATCAAGGTAGGTTTTCTGGAACATGTATTTGCATATAAGTGAAAATCAGCCCTGAGTCCACCAAGTCCATTGTAATTGAGAATGTGTGAGTAGCTCCTCTCAGTAGGTCTTAAGACGAGAACCTGACTCAGAGTCTCTCTACACAAGTGAAAAATATTATAGTTATTCTCCTATTGTGGATGCACGTGTACTGCTAGGGAGAGTACACTTGAATATAAGACCTCACAGAAAGCAAGTCACTTGAGCATCCCCATGAAAGGTGTCTTGTGTAGAGAGACTCTCAACAGCTCTGTTTGGATATGGGGGATTAGATGGGAACTTGGGAGTGGAAGCTTCCTGATCCTCTGTTATATCTATATTGCCTAAGTCAATATTCTCTGATACCAAAAACAATAGAGAAGTCATAGCCTGCATATTGGTGCTTTTGTTGATGAAAAGCCCATAGAGTTTTGGACTGCAGCTGGCAAACCAAATAAAATGCTTAAGGTTTAGCAAAATAAGTAAATGCTAAGAAATATTCCACAGAATTTTGAAAAAATATGACCTGTTCATTTTTGCAGCACCAAAAAGAAGTCAGTTATGAAGAACATATTTGCAACTGTTTCTATAGCAGTAACCCTTGGAATCACCTGGATCTTGGGATATATGATGCTAATAGACCATGAGAAAACAAACATTGTTTTCAGTTATGTGTTCTGTATTTTCAGTGCTACACAGGTATGGTATAATATTATTCTCTTAAAATCTGCTGTTCATTAGAGCTCTCCCTCCCCTTTAAATAATGGCATCCTGATAAGGGTAGGCTTAGGTTGCTATTGAGGAGGGGAGATTAGCAACAGTCTTCCCTATCTTTGTCACCTCTGTGGAGTTTCTTGGTAGGTATGTCCATAAATTAACAGATATACTTTGAGTTACAGGTTCTACATAGAGCACCACTTTGTAGGAAATTGCAAAATGAACATGTTTTGATCATCCTGACTTCTATCAACATTATTTACTGTCTATAGATTTTTTAAAAATAGCCACACTTTCAGTAATATATACATTTTCTCAAGTAAGGGAAAATGGCAACCAGCCCTTTTGCTGGATGGCCTGGCTAACTAAATAATATTTTTTTGTTTGCTTGACAACTTTTTTTCCAGTTAAATATTCCAGTTTGGTATACAGGGCTAAGTTAGGCTTCTTTATGAATGCACAATGGCTACAATTACCCCCAAATTATACAAAGAAAAAATGTAACTGTACTGGAAACTAAAGCCATTAATTGCATAATGGAAAAACTTATAGTGAGCCAAATTAGTCTAAAATCTCCCAGGGGTGTGGGGGAGAAAAAAAATGAAAGATAAATGCAATAATCTTTTACGAGGTATACATTTTATTAAGAGGTAGGCAGAATGATCTTAAAATTACCACATTTCAGTTTCCATCTTTTGGTCACATACCTGAAGCCACACTTCTTTTTTCAGTTTGGCCTCCCAGCCGATCCCCCAGCCAGGGAAGATGGCTGTCTGGGGTTTTCTGCATGGGGTTTCCCCCATCAGTTATGGCCCCGTACTGCTTTGATTTATTCCGATAAAGGCATTTTTTTGCCTTTAGTTTTTGCTTCTACTTTCATGGTCCCCCACTCCGACATTGTTTTGAGACTATTTTTACCTTGACTGTTTTCTGGAAGACAATTTTGAGTTGAGTTTTCTTTGTTGATTTTTTCCTCATGTGTATGTTTCTTTCAGTTTTATTTGTCCCACCCATTCTAGCCCACCTCCAACCGAATTTTTGATGCTTGGATGTTGTTCATCATCACAGCATTAGAGATGAGCACAAACAGAAAAAAAAATGAACATGATGTTCGTTGTTCATTGCATCCATGAACAGGGACTCATGAACAACCACAAAGATGGCCCTGTTCACAAACTTGTTCGTAGTTGGCTGTTCGTGGGGGCCAGCAGGCTCTCCTCCAGTCATCATCCAAGTCAAGATCCCTACTGCACCACTCTCAGAAACCTGACCTGAGCAGGCACTAGGAAAGGGACCAATAATAAATAATAGCTTGGTCCCAGAGCCTGGCAGCAGCTCTGGAACTTGAAGGGGTAGATCCCTACCGCACCACTCCCAGAAGCCTTACCTGAGCAGGCAGCAGGAAAGGTACCAATAATAAATAATAGATTGGCCCAGAGCATGGCAGCAGCCACGGAACTTGAAGGGGTAGATCCCTATCCCACCACACACAAAGAAAATTCAAGCTCCAATGCACTCTATCAAAATGCCAACAGCAACTCTCTCCCTCTCCACTGTCTGCAAACTAAGCCAGAGCTGGGAGCCCCCCTCCCCCCTGCTCTTTGCTCCCTTGTAACAAATTTGGAGCTCCACACTTGAAAAGAAGACCTGCCTATCAAGTTAAATTGGGCTTAGATTGGGGTTTACAGGGCAACAGCAGGAGTTCTGACAATCCCTGCCTAAGTTGCCAAGGGAATTGATTGCAGGTGCCAGACTGATTGGCTTGACGAACAGCAACGAATGAGGCTTGCAACAACCATCTGTTCGTTTAGAATGGCGCCTCACGAACAGCTTGTGCGTGAACAGCAGATTGGGCTGTTCGTGGCTTTTTTTTGTTCATATTGCTGTTCGTGCCCATCTCTACACAGGATTCCTTCCCCTGCCTTCCTTCCCCCCTTTCCAGCTTTGTTTTACATCAATTTCATATTACTAGATTTCCTACCATTGTAATAACCAGTGCTGCAGGTTCTCTGAATTCCCAGCTTTCTTTTAAAAAATAAAAGTCTCTAACTCGTTCCATTGCAGAGATATGTCTTTTTCCTATTAGAAATACTTATATTTCATTTGGTAGCAGAGTTACCCAGTCAGTAGTGTTTTCCCAACGTGTAATAATTAATACTTCAGGCAATTAAATTGTAGAAAAGATAGAGCTTACAGTTTATTAAGGTAAATTCAATTCACAGTAATATCTTGGAATAGAAAGAAACACTCCTTGTCTAAAGCATTTCTAGCAAGGGTGCCAGGTCCCCTGGGGCCTAAACCAGGGGATTGGGGGGTTGGGGGGCATGCGCAGGGGGAACTAGGGTTGGAAGCCTTCACTTCCTTGTTGCGCTGGGAATGATGTCATTCCTGGTGTGACAAGGAAGTCCTCCGGATAGGGGTGCCAACTCTGGATTGGGAAATTCTGGGAGATTTGGGGGTGCAGCTTGGAAAGAGGAGGAACCTCAGTGGTGTATAATGCTATACAGTTTACCCTCTAAAGCTGCCATTTTCTCTAGAACTGATCTCTGTAGTCTGGAGAATAGCTGTGATTTCAGGAGTATCCAGATCCTACCTGGAGATTGGCATCCCTGCCTCTGGAGTGTGCAGGAGTGCACTCCGGAACTCCCAGGTCTGTTCCCCACACATTCCCCGCCCCGCCCCCCCCGGCCAGGTAAGCAGTGGTAGAGGCTGGGAGTGGGTGTTTGGATGGGACCTCCATGACAGGAGGTCTGAAAAATACATTCTTCCCTTAGGAAGGCCATGAGGCAAGAGAAAAGAATCTCCCAAAGGAAACAGAGTGAAAGGAAGAGTCAGGAGGTGTTCCCACCTTAGACAAAGAGAAGCAGTTTACTGATCAAGAGAGTAACACACACACATGCAGAGATATGCAGCACTTCCTCCCCAATGTCCTATTGCAACATTTCCTTACATCATCCAAAGGAATTTGTTTTAATCTGCTCTGTAAACCCCATTATATTTTAAAGATGTCTGTTCTTCTGATTTCCTACTTGAAGACCCCTTCATTGTAATGATAATATATAATTAAATTTGATCATTTAAAAAACAATTGTTCTGAAGAAAAAAGGCACACATCCTTTGCTTTCAGATTTTGTACTCGTTTCTTGGATAAGAATGAAGGATTAATTCCTTTTCCAGCATGACAATCGCTCTCTGTAGAATTTCTATATACATGCTTTTTAAAAACCTGCTGCTTAAAAATGAAGGGCATCTTTTAAATCAATGAAAATATTTTAATTGACTAACTGAATAAATATTCCAGTCTTATTTTAACTACTTTTCTAGTGGCCAGGAAGGTGTCAATCAATTTGATGTCAGTAACAGATTTTTTATTTTAACCTACAGGGACTTCAGATCTTTATTTTTCAAGTTCTTACAACCACAATATTCCGAAACAAAGCTAGTGATGCTTTTGAAGCCTTTCAACGTTCTAGGTTTGGCAAATCCTTGAATCCAAGGTCTTATTTTCTTTCAGGAATCCTTGGTAAAGTGAACCCCTCTGAGTACTTTAAAACAATTCATTCCACAAGACACTTTGATGAGCTGCATCTGATAAGCAACTCCAACGAGTGACAGCAAAAATAACACTATAACATTACAGATTCCATCTCTTCTTTTCCACAGAAAAGATATTGGGGCTTTGGGTTGTTTTTCTTTCTCAAAAAGGAAAAGCTGGAAATAGAATTCGAAAGCTTCAGCAGTTCAAAGTATGACAACACTGTTAAAAATGTGTAATGTTCTTTTTGTACAGGTCTTGTTGCATGAATTCCTCAGGTGCTATCCCATTTGTTTTGGTACTGGTGTCCTGAGTAGAGATGGGCACGAACTGAAATACGACCCCCAAACCCCCACGAAACAGGCTGGTTTGGGATTCCCGAACCAGGGTTTGTGGAAGCTCCTTTTCCGGAACTTCCATGAACTGTATATGGGTTTGTTGGGTCGTATTTACAGGGGCAGTTTAAATGGCCATTTCCCCAGGGAAATGGCCATTTAAACTGCCCCTTTAAGGTCCCTTTAAACTGTCCCACCCCCAGCCCGCCTACCCCCAGCCCCAGTTTGAGGATTCCTGTGGCCCGTGGCGTCCTCCCCCTCCTCCTGTGAGGGGCGGCAAGGCTGTTTTCTGCCTCCTCTGTCCCTCTGTGGGCCTGTGCAGAGGTGGAGGAGGCCGAAAACGGCCTTGCTGCCCCTCGCGGGAAGAGAGGGAGGACCCCGCACCACAGGGGAAAGTAAGTGTGGAGGTGAGGCAGGGATTAGGGCTGGGGGGGTGGGGGAGTGGGGGCTGGGGTTAGGGCAGTTTAAAGGGCGGGGGGATCCCCCCTGCCGCCTGCCAGCTGATAATTTAAAGGGACTTGCTGCTTGCAAAGCAGGAAAGGGACCTTTAAACTGTTAAATGCCGTTTCCCTGCCGCTTCTAAGCAGCTGGAAAGGGGCATTTAAACCCAACAAACCACGAACTGGGTCGTAACTGGCCCCAGTTCCATGCCAGTTCGTGGGTTTGGGTCCGTTAAAATCCACGAACCATGAATCTCATGGTTCAGGGTTTTTTTGGTCCGTGCCCATGTCTAGTCCTGAGACAGTCCTCTACCCATGCAATGCTAAGTTCATTCCAATACATTAAAATGGGGATAATTATATTTAGCTCCTACCTCATGCTTCTCCAAATCATTGACAAAATGGTAGCTCACTGAGCTAACAGTAAAATAAAACAGTTATAATGAAATAGTATACTGAAATAGTTTTCTCAAGTATAAAAACCAGGGTTTATCTTCATGATATTGATATTCCATGCAATGTGGACATTAGATCATTTCTTCTTTACAAGAAGAAGTACAGATTCCAAGATATCTCCTTTGACTATGAGGAATAACAAGGAAAATATAAATTAATGACCAAGGTCTAAAAAGGAGTGAATATGAATGGAAGAGTTATTTTATATATTATTCAACTAGCATTTATGGCCATGTGTCAGGAAGCCAGACAAATCGTCGTTTCCCACAGTGCATATATGGTGAAAGAAAGGAATGTATGTTTAACATTATACAGTGCACCTAAATTATAATATCTGATTTCTAAAACTGTTATTTATATGGCATGGGGGGAAAAGCAGTAAAGGTCACAAGCAACAAGCTACTATTGAGGTTAAACTAGAAAAATAGTCTAGTAAAACAAGCCAGGCTAGTTAAAAAACACTGGAAATGAGTATTGGTAGTTGAGGAGCATTCACATGAATGCTGCTAAGTCTAGTAACTGTGAAATGTCTGGATATGTATTGAATAAAAGATTCCAACCAAGAAGAATCCTGATTGGCAAACTATAATACTCTTCTTTCAAGGAATATGTCATGGCAGAATTCTAAAGTATATTACTGTAGAGATGGAAAAATACTAGAGTAACATATCCTTCTGTTATAGATGCAGAGGAGTTAGCCGTGTTAGTCTGTGGTAGCAAAATCAAAAAGAGTCCAAGTAGCACCTTTAAGACTAACCAATTTTATTGTAGCATAAGCTTTCGAGAATCAAGTTCTCTTCGTCAGATGCATAGTACAGAACCTTTTGTTATGATCTCAAAGCACAACATGCACATGCAAGGAAATGGAGCTCAAAACAAATCTGTGTTTGACTGAGTGCTAGGTTGGGGGGGGGGCTGTTGAGGGGCAGTGGAGGTAAGTCCTGGGATGTACTTTGTGGGGATTTTTTCGCTGTACTGTCTGTTTTCAACATGACTGACAACTTGAGATTTAAACATACAAACAAATAAATGCATCTACTTGAGGTAATTCAGCTGCATCTTGATAACATGTATATGATATATTATCTAAATATTATTAAATGTTCTAAACAATGCAGTATAATATTTTCTAAATAAATATTGCAATGTAAATCTGTAATTTTTTGTAATTTTGTATTCCATCAATAGTGAATGATGTGTCAGCTTTTAAAGTTGTCTTCCCCCATCTGACATACAGAGATCTTAATCGGCTCACCTCAATCTAAAATATGGTGATGAGTCATCATGACAACAGTGAACATATTGCAAGTTTGTTATAAACATCTGTCTTCTGCCTCAAACCTTCCCCCCTCCAGATGAAAATGGTAACACTGGACTAGGCTCTGCCTTCCTGACCAACCTTCAATACGGATAATAGGCCCCGGCCTATGTCCAGGCTACAAAATGTTTGTCCTCTTTCTCAGCCTTCTCCTCCCTCTAAATAGGGGAAATAATATTGCCTCACAGCTGTGACAGAATCTGGATTTTTCTATTTTCTAGTATGAGCAGCTGCTAGCTTTATTTCCTCAATGAGAGAATGAGATCAAAATTATATGGAAGTCTTAACTCCAAAGAAAGGAATTGTCATTTGAGGGTTTTAAAAAATGTCTATGGATATCACTGAAGTAAGATTTGAACAAACAACCACCACTAGTCTCTATGAGAAAAATCAGAATTCATTACTAAATCTATTTTTGCATATAACAAAGATAAACCAGCACATATATATTACAAAGTTGACCCTTGCATATCAAGCCTCTAACATAACATGGGCAGAATTGTGAATGAAAACTACTACATGCTGAAGTCACTGTATAAATAATACCTAAGAAATAATAGTTTCCATGGCATTTCACAGAACGGATGACTAGTCATATCCATCGACTATGATGCAGTACTAGAACACCATAACGTTTTAGGGAGTGGGTAAAAGCAGGATCCAGATGATTTTAAACGGATACTCATGAATTCATATGATTTTTATGTTGAAATAAAACAAAAAGGATGTCATACTTTAGATCATGTCCTAGTCTACAAACAGCAACAAAACAATCATGCATCCACTAATTCGTGGTGCTACCACGGCACAAAAACATGCTAAAAAGGCACAGATCCTCATGGATCCTATTGATTTTTACATGGGGCCACCCAAAACACACCATACAATACTAGATCATGTCCATTGACACAAATTGGACCAAAAAAAACAGCCATCCACCGCTTTGTGGCACCACCACGGGGCAAAAACATGATGCAACAGCACGGATCCTCACGGATCCTCTTGATTTTTACGTGGGAACATCCAAAATCCACCATATAATAAAGATCAGGTCCATTGCCACAAATGGGACCCAAAGATTATGCTGTCCACCCCTTCGTGGCACCGCCACGAGGCAAAAACATGGTTCAAAAGCACGGATCCTCTCAGATCATCTTGATTTTTATGTGAAGCCACCCAAAATCCATCATACAATACTAGATCATGTCCATTGCCACAAATGGGACAAAAAATTCAGCCATCCACCGCTTCGTGACACTGCCACAGGAGAAAAACATGGTTCAAAAGTACGGATCCTCATGGATCCTCTTGATTTTTATGTGGGATTATCCAAAACCCACCATACAATAAAAGATCAGGTCCATTGCCACAAAATGGACCTAAAAATTCAGCTGTCCACCTCTTCATGGCACTGCCATGAAGCAAAAACATGCTAAAAAGCCACGGATCCTCATGGATCCTCTTGATTTTTATGTGGGGTCATGCAAAATCCACCATACAATACTAGATCATGTACATTGCCACAAATGGGACCAAAAATTCAGCCATCCACCGCTTTGTGACACTACCACAGGAGAAAAACATGGTTCAAAAGTACAGATCCTCATGGATCCTCTTGATTTTTACATGGGGTCACCCCAAATCCACCATACAATACTCAATCATGTCCATTGCCACAAATGGGATGCAAAAATTCAGCCATCCACCGCTTAGTGGCACCGCCACGGGGCAAAAACATGCTAAAAAGCACGGATCCTCACGGATCCTCTTGATTTTTACATGGTGTCAGCCAAAATGGATGATACAATACTAGATCATGTCCATTGCCACAAATGGGACCAAAAATTCAGCCATCCACCACTTTGTGCCACCACCACGGGGCAAAAACATGTCTCAAAAGCACGGATCCTAAAGGATTTACTTAATTTTTACGTGGGGTCATGCAAAACCCACCATACAATACTCGATCATGTCCATTGCCACAAATGGGACCAAAAAATTCAGCCATCCACCACTTCGTGACACTGCCACGGGGCAAAAACATGGTTCAAAAGTACAGATCCTCATGGATCCTCTTGATTTTTACATGGGGTCACCCCAAATCCACCATACAATACTCAATCATGTCCATTGCCACAAATGGGATGCAAAAATTCAGCCATCCACCGCTTAGTGGCACCGCCACGGGGCAAAAACATGCTAAAAAGCACGGATCCTCATGGATCATCTTGATTTTTACGTGGTGTCAGCCAAAATGGATGATCCAATACTAGATCATGTCCATTGCCACAAATGGGACCAAACATTCAGCCATCCACCGCTTCGTGGCACCACCACGGGGCAAATACATGGTTCAAAAGTACGGATCCTCACGGATCCTCTTGATTTTTAAATGGGGCCACCCAAAATACACCATACAATACTCAATCATGTCCATTGCCAAAAATGGGACCCAAAGATAAAGCTTTCCACCCCTTCATGGTGCCGTGATGAGGCAAAAACATGGTTCAAAAGCAAGGATCCTCACGGATCCTCTTGATTTTTAAATGGGGCCATGCAAAATCCACCATACAATACTAGATCAGGTCTATTGGCACAAATGAGACCCAAAAATTCAGCCATCCACCTCTTCATGGCACCGCCATGAAGCAAAAACGTGCCAAAACGCCACGGACCTCATGGATCCTCTTGATTTTTTCATGGGGTCACCCAAAAACCACCACACAATACTCAATCATGACCATTGCCACAAATGGGATGCAAAAATTCAGCCATCCACCGCTTAGTGGCACCGCCATGGGGCAAAAACATGGTTCAAAAGTACGGATCCTCACGGATCCTTTTGATTTTTAAATGGAGCCACCCAAAATACACCATATAATACTTGATCATATCCATTGCCAAAAATGGGACCCAAAGATAAAGCTGTCCACCCCTTCGTGGCGCCGCCACAGGGCAAAAACATGGTTCAAAAGCATTTATCCTCATGGATCCTCTTGATTTTTACATGGGGCCACCCAAAATCCACCATACAATCCCAGATCATGTCCATTGCCACAAAAGGGACAAAAACAATCAGCTATCCACTGCTTCGTGGCATCCCAAAGGTGCAAAAACATGGTTCAAAAGCACAGATCCTCATGGATCGTTACACCGTAAAGGCGCAAAAACATGGTTCAAAAGCATTGATCCTCATGGATCCTCTTGATTTTTACATGGGGCCACCAAAAATCCACCCTACAATCTCAGATCATGTCCATTGCCACAAAAGGGACAAAAAAAATCAGCTATCCGCCGCTTCGTGGCATCCCAACCGTGCAAAAAAATGGTTCAAAAGCACATATCCTCATGGATCCCCTTTATTTTTATGTGGGCCACCCAAAATGCACCATAAAAAACCAGATCATGTCAATTGACAATGAATGTCAGCAACAATTCAGCCATCCACAAGTTCGTGGCACCGCAACGGCGCAACGGCGCTCATGAATCCTCCTGATTTTTACATGGTGCCACCCAAAATCCACCATATAATATCAAATCATGTCCATTGCCACAAATGGGACCAAAAATTCTGTCATCCACCTCTTCGTGGCACTCCCAGAGTGCAAAAAAATGGTTCAAAGGCACGGATCCTCATGGATCATCTTTATTTTTATGTGGGGCCACTCAAAATCCACCATAAAAAAACAGATCATGTCCATTGCCACAAATGGGACCACCAAAAATCCACCATACTATCCCGGATCATGTCCATTGCCACTAAAGGGGCAAAAAACAGCTATCCAACTCATGACCATTGCCACAAATGGAAATGAAAAATTCAGCCATCCACGTCTTTGTGGCATCACCATGGCGCAAATACATTGTTCAAAAGCACAGATCATCATGGATCCTCTTGATTTTTACATGGGGCCACCCAAAATCCACCATACACTCCCAGCCCATCTCCGTTGCCACAAATGACACCATGAAACCAAGCCATCCACCGCTTCATGGCACCGCCATGGCACAAAAAGTAGGTTCAAAAGCACGCATCTCATGAATCCTCTAGATTTTTTAATGGGACCGCCCAAAATCCACCATGCATTCACAGATCATGTCCATTTCCACAAATGGGACAAAGAAAAAGCCACCCACCGCTTTGTGGCACCCCCACGGTGCAAAAACATGGTTCAAAATCATAGATCCTCATGGATCTTCTTGATGTTTACGTGGGGCATCCCAAAATTCACCATACAATATCAGATCATGTCCATTGCAACAAATAGGACCAAAAAATTAAGCCATTCACCGCTTCGTGGCACTGCTTGGGAGCAAAAACTTGGTTCAGAAGCTCAGATCCTCATGGATCCTCTTGTTTTTTACAGGGGGCCACCCAAAATCCAGTATACTGTCCCAGATCATGTACATTGCCACAAATAGGACCAAAAAATTCCACCATCCACTGCTTTGTGGCACTGCCACGGTGCAAAAACATGGTTCAAAATCACAGATACTCCTGGATCCTCTGATTATTTTTTTGGGATCACTCAAAACTCACCATACAGTGGCATACTGTGTCCATTGCCTCAGATTTCACCAAAAACATGTCCCTGGCTTCCTGACACCACCGTTGGGAAAAAAGTCTGAAAAATCACAGATGTTCTTGGTTCCTGTAAATTTTTATATGGGATCACAAAATACTTGCCCTACAGACCCATACCATGTCCATTGCCACAGATTTCAATCAAAAAATCATGTTCCTACTGCTTCTGAGCACCGCTCTTCTCCAAAAACTCACTTGAATAGCATGGATTCTCATGCATCCTTTGGATTTTTATATGTGGCCACCCAAAATACAGCATACATTCCTATATTGTGTCCATTGCCATAGATTTCATTCCAAAAAATCCTGCATCCACCACATATTGACACCACCGTAGTGTATCCGCTTGCGATTACATAGTGGGATTCTCTGTCCCTTGCTTCAGTTAAGTTTGTGGGGAAGGGATGAAAGTTGATCCACTGGTATCATTTTTTTTCCTGGTGATTCTCGGATGTGAGATTGTTGCACTTGCTGTGGTTGGTTTATGGGTGGGTCCATTCTCCTGGTTCATATGTGTTGTGGAGTGGGTTCCGTTCCCTTGCTTGGGTGTGCCTCTTGTTGCAAGATCCCCCCCCCCCCGCATCAGTTTTGTTTGGGCGATTCTCTGTTGTGAAGTCACACCCCTTGCTCTGGTTAACTTCTAGATGGATCCATTTCCCTAGTTTGGTTCTGTCATTGGGTGGGTTCAATAACCTTTCCTGGGTATGCCTCTGGTTGCGAGATTGCCCCGCCTTGACTCTCCTTTGAGTGATTCTCTGGTGTGAAGTTGTTTTCCTTGCTCCAAGGAAGGTTGTGGGCGGGTCCATTCCCTAGGTTAAGTTTGCTTCAAGTGACAGGACTGTGCCTTGCTTAGGGTTAGTTGATTCTTTCAAGTGATGTTGTTCCTGATAGGGAAAAGTCGGGAGTGGCTGCTCAGCCTTAAGGGGTGCTGGGGTTGGGTGGTGGTCATCAGTTTATAATGACAACAACTACATTAGATTTATATACCACCCTTCAAGACAAGTTAACGCCCACTCAGAGTGGTTTGCAAAATGCAACCGCTATAATCTCCCTGTGAGGCGGATGGAGCTGAGAGAGCTCCAGAGAACTGTGACTAGGCCAAGGTCACCCAGCTGGCTTCAAGTGGAGGAGCAGGGAATCAAACCCAGTTCTCAAGATTAGAGTCCCGCACTCTCAACCAATACACCAAACTGTCAGAGCACGAAACCATCTTCCAGGCTACATTGAAGTTGAAAAGGAAGGGTTTTTGCAACTGTCTTGACTTCTTGTTTTAGTAGTAGCACTGGATCCTAGGATCTTAACCATGTCTTCAAAGGGTCAGATGAACAGCATCAAAGCATTACAACATGCTTCAAGATCTCTGCCTTCCCTACAAGCATCACTTCTGTCTTGGCCACTTTTAAAAATAAAGAGGATCCGTGAGGATCCGTGCTTTTGAACCATGTTTTTGCCCCCTGGCAGTGCGATGTGGTTACCTTGGATGTAGGTAGCTGTGGTTATCGAAGGCTTATACTACATAGGAATTGGATGGTCTAGCTATTTTACTGCTGCAAACTAACAGGGCAAACTCCCTTGAAGCCTCACTCAAGCCAACTGACCCCAAAAGGACACCAAAAGGAGATGTTTACATTTACTAGCAAAGGAATGTTTTGATTGCACCCTCCCTCTCTCCCCCCCAACTGCATCTTCTCTCTCCTCCCCTCCTCTTCTATATTTGACCAGTCTCTGTACCATGCATCTGACGAAGAGAACTTGATTCTCGAAAGCTTATGCTACAATAAAATTGGTTAGTCTTAAAGGTGCTACTGGATTCTTTTCTGGAAGAAGGGTAGAAAAGAAGGGAGGGGCGGGAGTGCACCACGTGACGCCACTAACCAATCAGAGTTGGCGTCGCGGAGCTTCTCCCCCCCCCCCTTTAACCAGCCTCCTCAGGGCAGCGGTGGACATTTTGTGTAGTGAATTTTAGCAGGGATGATCTTGAACTTACCTCTCGTTCTGTTTGATTTTTCTTGCCGCCTTCTCTGGCTAGGGTGGCCAGGTCTCTGAAACTGAGGGGGAGAATTTGAGAAGAAGGAGGCAGAGATTAGTGCGGGGCAGGGGAGAGTAGCACTTGCTTGGTTGTGGGGCAGAAAGGGATGAGAGTGGAGTCGCTTTTCCTCTGTGGAGACCTGCAGAAGGAAGTGAAAACAAACTCTTGAAATCTTTGAGTCGGGTTGGAAATCCTGCAGCCTAGTGTTTGAAGAAGGAGCTCTGGCTCGCCAAACCACTGAACTCCCAATCCTGCTGCAGCGTAGTGGTTTCGTAGGTAGAAGCTTGCCCATAAAATGCAGATTTGCATTTGTGAATGGCGTCCATGGGCAGGGGGGAGGGCTGCTTGTTAGGGGAATGGAACGTGATCAAGCTGCTGAACTGATCTTTTTCATGTTTCTCACGTTTTTATGCATGCAATGAGCATGGCCTTGAATAATTTTTTATTTTAAGTTTATAAGATAAGGAGCGATGCAACTCTCTTGTTGAAAGGAGCAAGAGTCCAGTAGCTCATATAACACTTTAACAAAATTTGTGGTAGGGTATGAGCGTTTCTGAGCCACAGCTCACTTTTTCAGATACTAATACAGACAAACACGGCTACTCATCTTGATCTCTCTGTTGTTGAAAGTATTGCAGAAGTTGGCTTAGATTTGGGATGGCAGATTGTCTTGGGGGGGGTCTCTATCATTTTACTAGATTTTTTATAAATTTATTTTGAGAATTACCCTTTCCAATTGAGGCAAACTCTTTGTATCTATCCACAGAGGCATTAAAATAATTGGTTTAGTAATGGTTCACCTAAAATCTTAGGTTAAGAAGAGCAGAAAGTGTTTGGAGCTTGGAGGGGCAGAATGGGAAGGAGTTTTAGAAGGAAAAGTGTAGGTAGGTAGCAAATTACACACCCGGATAATTTCTCCATGCCAAATTCTGTTACCAAACCAGCTTTTTTTCTTCAATTTTTAAAAAATGAGGCTTTGTAACTTGAAGCTAGACTCTCATGCTTCTATAAATCTCTGCCTTTTCTTCAAGATGATAGAGGAGGCACTGCAAGCCTGAAGTTTAGAAAGATCCCATCTTGTCTGATTTTGCAGCTGAGGTCTTGTGTGTGTGTGTTTTATATGCTATCAAGTAGTTTCTGATTCATGGCGACCTCATGAATTAATGATCTCCAAAACATCCTATCACTTATAGCATTGTTCAGATCTCTAAATCATACAAAAGAAACAAAACAAACAATTTAAATAATATAGGCACTTTTATTTGTCTTTATTCTACCTTTTTTGCCTATTTTTGCATCTAATAATTTTATTACAAGTATACATTGCCAATCTTTTTTTACTTTCCCCCCTTTGTCTCTTGTAATACTTTTTGCTTTAAATTTAAATTCGTAATTTTCAGCTATAGAATCAAAATACCCTCAATTTTTTTTTGAAATTCTGAGATTGTCCTATTGCGTATATAGGATGTTACTTTTGCTATTGTCACATATTTGGATAATTTATTCTTCCATATCTTCAGATCCAGACATCATTCTGCCTTACATTTTGTTGCAAATACTACTCTTGCTGCTATCACCATGCTCTTAAATAATTCACAATGCGTTTTTGTAATACGACTTTAGAAAATACTTAAACATAGTTTGGAGATTCATCACAATGTCTTTCGCGTTTCATATATTTTATCCAATATTTTCTTGCTTTCTTGTATGTCTGCTACATGTGGTAAAATGTGGTTTCCTTATTCTGACATTTCCACCACTTTCTGTTATACTCTTTATTAGTTTTCGCAATGTTTTGGGGAGTAATATACCATCTGAAAAATATTTTATACCAGTTCTTCCTTAACATTTGACATACTGTAAATTTAATTTCTTTAGCCGTAGGTTTTCCCATTGGCTCACGCCAATATTTTCTCCAAAGTTTACATCCTTTTTATCATGCAATTTTTTTTATTTCCTCTATTGTGTATTGTGTTACAATGTTTTATATATTTTTCCTAATAGGTGCTTTGAATCTCCCAATGATTAATTGTTCAAAAACGGGTTTCTCTCTTAACTGGCCTCCTCCATTGGCTATTCTTTAAATTTAGACACCATTTGATAATACAGAAACTATGGAATGTTTTTTCTATCTTGGATTTCTTGCCATGATTTTTTTTTTTTGCTTAGCCATCATATATGTATAATTTATACAAACAATTTTGGTTTTTATACTAATGTAGTAGGCATCAATTGGAGATACTCGGTTGGCAGACTTATTGTATTTTTACATTGAAACCATATTCTTAATAATTCCTCAGTATATGAGTGCCATCTTCTTTTTGAATAGTTTTTGATGTTTTTTTAATCATAATTAATTACATATTCCTTTAGTATCACTTATTTCCAACTTGATATTTTTTTCTATTTGGGTTTATAATCCAATCTGATATCCATACAAGTGATTGCTTGGCAGTATAATTTAATATTTGGTACAGCTAAACCTCTTTTTTCTCATCCTGTAGTACTTTAAGTCTTATTTTTGGTTTCTTCCCACTCCATACAAAATTATTTATCATTTTTCATTGTTAGGGAAAATTCTTTCAAAAGTACTCTGCTTCAGTTTTGTTTTCCATAACAGCCGTTACTCTCCCATTATTCAAGACACCAAACTGTGAGCAATGAAAAAGTATGAGTTTTATTACATTTATTTAATAATAAAGCTCAGATGCAATTTTTTAAAAAATTTAATTTGATTTATATCCTGCCCTCCCCACAAATGGGCTCAGGGCGGCTCACATCATAATTAAAACACAAACATGAACAATACACATAGACTACAAAAACTAACACACTTGGTATAAAAACAACAAAACGAAAGCAAGCAGTGCAAGCAGACCCCTGGCAGCAGCCTTTTTGGTTCCATTTGTGGCAATGGACATGATCTGGGATTGTATGATGGATTTTGTCTTGCCCCATGTAAAAATCAAGAGGATCCGTGAAGATCCTGCTTTTGAATTAACTTTTTCTGCCGTGGCGGTGCCACAAAGGGATAGATGGCTGAATTTTGGGGTTCCATTTGTGGCAATGGACATGATCTGGGAGTGTATGGTGGATTTTGGGTGGCCCCATGTAAAAATCGAGAGGATCCATGAGGATCCGTGCTTTCGAATTAACTTTTTGCACTGTGGCGGTGCCACAAAGGAGTTAGATAGCTTGATTTTTTGGTGCCATTTGTGGCAATGATAATGATCTTGGACTGTATGGTGGATTTTGGGTGGTCTCGTAAAATTCAAGAGGAGCCATCCTTTTGAATCATGTTTTGTGCTGTGGCGGTGCTACAAAGCAGTGGATGGCTTAATTTTTTGCTGCCAGTTGTGGCAATCGACATCTGGGATTGTATGGTGAATTTTGGTTGGCTCCATGTAAAAATCAGGAGGATCCACGGGGATCTGTGCTTTTTATGCTTGTTTTTGCTCCATGGCTATGCCACGAAGTGGTTGGTGGCTCAATTTTTTGGTGCCATTTATGGCAATGGACATGATCTGGGATTATATGGTGGATTTTGGGTGGCCCTGTGAAAAAATCAATCGGATCCTTGATAACGCATGATTTTAAAGCAACTTTTTGCACCGTGGTGATGCCACAATGCAGTGGAGTGGTCGATTTTTGCGTTCCATTTGTGGCAGTGGACATGATCTTGGACTGTATGGTGGATTTTGGGTGGCCCCATTTAAAAATCAAGGGGATGCATCAGGATTCATGTTTTTGAAACAAGTTTTTGCTCTGTGGTGGTTCCACGAAGCAGTGGATTGCTGATTTTTTTAATGCCATTTGAGGCAATGGACATGATTTGGAATTTTATGGTGGATTTTGTGTGTCCTCAAGTAAAATTCATGAGGATCCGTGCTTTTTGAGCTTGTTTTTGTGCCGTGACAGTGCCACGAAGCAGTGAATGGCTGAATTTTGGGTTGCCATTTGTGGCAGTGGACATGATCTGGGATTGTAGGGTGGATATTGGGAGGCCCTGTGTAAAAATCAAGAGGTTCCATGAGGATCCGTGCCTTTTTAGCATGTTTTTGCTTTGTGGCGGTGCCACGAACCGGTGGATGGCTGAATTTTTCGGTCCCATTTGTGGCAATGGACATGATCGGAGTGTATGGTGGATTTTGGGTGGCCCCATGTAAAAATCAAGTGAATCCTTGAGAATCCGTGCTTTTTATCATGTTTTTGCCCCGTGGCAGTGCCACGAAGCGGTGGACGGCTGAATTTTTGGGTCCCATTTGTGTCAGTGGACATGATCTAGTATTGTATGGTGGATTTTGGGTGGTCCCATGTAAAAATCAAGAGAATCCTTGAGGATCCGTGCTTTTGAGCCATGTTTTTGCCCTGTGGTGGTGCCACGAAGCGGTGGATAGCTGAATTTTTGGGTCCCATTTGTGGCAATGGATCTGATCTAGTATTGTATGTTGGATTTTGTGTGGCCCCATTTAAAAATTAAGAGGATCAGTGAAGATCCGTGCTTTAGAACAATGTTTTTGCAACGTGGCGGTGCCACGAAGGGGTGGACAGCTTAATCTTTGGGTCCCATTTTTGGCAATGGACATGATCGAGTATAGTATAGTGGATTTTGGATGACCCCACGTAAAAATCTAGAGGATCTGTGAGGATCCGTACTTTTGAACCATGTTTTTGCCCCGTGGCAGTGTCACGAAGCAGTGTATGGCTGAATTTTTGGTCCCATTTATGGCAATGGACATGATCTAGTATTGTATGGTGGATTTGGGGTGGCTCCACATAAAAATCAAGATGATCTGTGAGGATCCGTGCTTTTGAACCATGTTTTTGCCCTGTGGTGGTGTCATGAAGGGGTGGACAGCATAATCTTTGGGTCCCATTTGTGGCAATGGACATGATCTAGTATTGTATGGTGGATTTTGCGTGGGCCCATGTAAAAATCAAGAGGATCCATGGGGTTCCATGCTTTTTGAGCTTGTTTTTGTGCCGTGGCAGCACCACGAATTTGTGAATGCGTGATTGTTTTGTTGCTCTCTGTAGCCTCAGACATGATCTAAAATATGACAGCCTTTTTGTTTTGTTTCAATGTAAAAATCATATGAATTCATGAGGATCCGTGTCTCAGATCCATGTTTTTTCACCGTGGCAGGGCCAAATATTTTTGGATCTGTGTATTTTATATTTCAGTCTGTGGACCTGGCTGTGATATGTGATTTGATGTTTGTGTTTTTCCTATTTAAAAAACCATAGGATCCATCATCCGTGTGGATCCGTGTGGATCCTGGTTTTACTTTCTTCCAACGTTTTATTCAATCTGGAACAATCAGAGGCAAAGGGAAGGCAGCTGGTCAAGCAGCCTAGCACTTAACTCTTTGGTGCTTACAGAGAAACACAATAAAGCTACCGGATAATCGTATAAATGTGACGTTGCCCGATCATTCTACTAGGGAGGCAATACAAGAATATTTCCCCTTCCCTGCCCGTCTATGCATGGTTATAGCACCGACTGATTAAAAAAACTCTCTCTCTCTCTCTACTGGGGTAAAGTTTCAAGTCGGCTTGCCGTGTTAGTCTGTTCTACTAGAAAGACTTGCCAACACTTTATCATAAAAATCGTGTACTGTCAAGTTAACCAACTCGTGGCTACTCCTGGACGATCGGGCTTTCAATGTAAGAGATGATGATCACAGACGATATACTATTGCATTCCTCTTCGTAAGCAGCTCCAATCTTCCTTCGTTGTCGCCAGTCCTGCCTAACTTCCAAGATGTGAGAGATCAGCTTGTCTGGGCTACTAGCCAACACTTTATGGTCTTTTGCTTTTGCTGCAACAGCTACGAACAAGGAGAGCACTAAGATTTATTGGAGCATGCAACGAAGTGGGCTCTATGTATTGTCGAAGGCTTTCACGGCCGGAGAACGATGGTTGTTGTGGGTTTTCCGGGCTGTATTGCCGTGGTCTTGGCATTGTAGTTCCTGACATTTCGCCAGCAGCTGTGGCTGGCATCTCTCTGAAGATGCCAGCCACAGCTGCTGGCGAAACGTCAGGAACTACAATGCCAAGACCACGGCAATACAGCCCGGAAAACCCACAACAACCATCGAAGTGGGCTCTAGTCTACTAAACTTGATCTTTCAATACTCGTTCCGTCTTCGAGGTACTACACGACACGTTTTATTTCTACTCTGTAGTCTTCTCTGCAAAACCCATCAACCACCTGTAAGTAGGTGTGCTTCTTCCTTCACCGAGAAAAGCCCGTCTCTTAACAAGAGGGGCAAGCTGAACATACATATTCTGATGTTGCAAACCAGATTTGAAATAAGAAAACGTGGAGAAACTACACAGAGAAGACCCGTCGTTTCCCGACGATTTCGCACAAGCTACACGAACGACCACGTTCATCTACCGTGCCGTGTAAGGAGAACGCCTGCTTGACCGCCCCCTCTACGTGCGCCTGCGCAGTTCCGCTTTCCTATGTGGAAACGCGTCCTCTCGTTCTTCGGTTTAATGGTCTTCGCCGGCAAGTTGTGTGTGGACTGCGCATGCGTGGCGGCCCGGCGATAGCCGCAGCCGCCTAGGCTGCTTCCTTTCTCTTTTTGCCACGTACGGCTGCTACAGCGGTGTCGGGACTCGGGAGCGCCGGGGAAAGAGCGAGCCGTGAGGCGGGCGCCGCGGCTCCCATACCCTGGAAAGCCTAGAGTAAGTGGGGTGGCGGATTAAGTAGGAGAGGCCGAGCCTCCGCCTGGAAGGGGAGGAGACCCGGCGAAGGCGCCCCGAAAGAGGACTAGGCCGCGCCCCTCCCAGTCGTGGCTGAACGGCCCCCCAGTTTCCATTCCGCCTCTTGGATACTTCCCCATTATGCCCCACAGTGGCATAATAATTCGTAAGCTGGATTCGGGAAGCTGTTGCTCTGGGCAAAAAGGCTTTCTTCTCCTTTTGTCTTCTCCGGAGTTGAGGGCCTTACAGTAGATAAAAGGAAGTCTTTGCCCCAGAGAACGATACTCTCGGTATCTTCCTAAAGTGTGTGTGTGCTCATGTGTGTTGGAATGTCTTTGGAATTGACTGTACTGATCCACATTGTGTAATCCGCCTTGAGCCTCAGTGGGAAAAATAGACTGTAAACAATGTAAATAAATAATAAATATGTGTACAGATAGATATTCACATGTGCATACATGCAATGTTTTTTTCTGTGTCCTTTTTGTTTAGGGAAGGGGAAACAGGTTATTTGGTCAAGGCCACTCAGAGGCTAGTTTTCCCTTAAATCTGATTTAATGTGATTGGATTTATATTAACTGGGAGGGAAGCTATTTCCTTTTAGGTTGTTAAAAGTTGTAAAAATACAGTTTTTTTCCAATGCCTCCACCGCTGAGGAATCTCTGTTTTCCTAGCAATTTAGTTTTAAAAAATACTCTTTTCTGTTATCAGTGTTTAATCCTGTGGCGAAATAAAGCATCTCTCTTGGAAGTGACCCAGCAATTCTTCCTTTCAAAGCTTTTCTCTGTTAATACTCCTACAGTGAAGTTGGAGGATGATGACAACATCGTTGTTAATGCTGAAGAAATCTTTGATGATCTGATATCAATAAGTTTACAGAATGCAAATATAATTACACCATTCAGTGGAAATTGTCATTGAAACTATTAAAATAGCTCAAATGCTTATTCCTGTTAAGCCTATAGTCACTCAATATTTTGCTATCAAGTGTTGAATTAATTATGTTTGTTGTCTGATACTATCACCTTTATAAAGCAAACTTTATTCCATGAAAAAGATAGACTGTATGCCCTTGAAACAGTACATGGCACCCAGTATCGTAAACGTATTATACATGCTATAAACCTCTTTAATTAGTAATTTAAAGGCTTTGTCTTCAAGAGAAATTATCACTATAAAGATAATTCACTTTTCTTTGTGGTTGCCAAAGATACTGCCATTATGTGGTCAAAGTCTTAAGTACCTACAAGGTACAAAGTGGGTTGCTAAATAGAAGAAAAGTGCAAGATTTCTGACACAGTCACTATATGGGTCAAACCAGATGTGATGCTTCCAAGTGGGTTTTCTTTTATGTAGCTGGTACTTTGGACTCTGATATGAATTAGGACTGCCATGCTGAGAGGCAGTTATCTCCTCCCACGCAGTGGTCCTGATGTGGTTTTCTAACCTGAAAGGGCCTTGCAGTGGTGCTGCTCTCTATCTTGTTAGGATAAACAGGATCCGATACAGGCCCTGTATATTTGCCCCAAGTAATAGATTTGCAGGTTTTTTTCAGATGAGTGCGCTGGTGTAGGGAAAGCTTAAACCACCTGGATTATGGCCCCAATCTGACTTGGGGTATTTGAAATCCTATTTAAAAGGGAGTTGGCGGGGGTGGGGGGAGATGCTTGGGAGCTCACACAAACTGGATTGAGTCCCACCCTTGTTTTGTAGATTCTGTTCTTAGACTTATGTTATTAATAATGTTTTTCTTACATCATTTACAAGTACATGTTAACCTTCAAATGTAACATTTAAAAAGGATAGTTACAATTTGGTTTTAGAATTAAAATGTTTTTAGTACTTTGTGTTCTACTACAGGTTAGCTATAGTAAAAATTCTTCAGTAATTGCTTTTTTAAAATGGTAGATTAAACAGATGTCCCGCTTCATTTGCTGACAAATAATTATGTTATAGAATATATAGGTATTGGCTTGGATCCAAAGAAGGATATGCATGCACAGAGGAGAACCAGTTGTGCTGGCTCAACTTTCCTTGGCTATGTTCTAAAAAGACAAGTTGCTTGTAATACTAAACCATGGTTTAAGTCATAAATATGCTAATAATATGCAACCCTGTCTGTCATCCTTATCTGCGTGGGTCCTGCAGGTGCAAGTGTGTTATCTAGGAGCTACAAAACTCAATTCAGAGTGCTAATTTTGATTTCTAAAGCCCTGAATAGTTTGGCGCCTACTTTTTTTTTACATTCCAATATGATCTTTCAAATAAGGTGTATATTTCCTCTTGAGTATATGACATGTTTCATGATAGAAAAGATTTGATCTGATGGAGAAATCCTTGTTGGCTTCACCACAGCTGTGAATGTCTTCCAGGCACACTAATTTGTCCAATTTTGAACAGTTTTTGAAATCTCTATATGACATCCTTTTTAAAGTAGGTTTGAGGAAGCTCTAATTCAGTATTGTACATATACAATATTGAAGTAGTGGTATTTGTTCTGAGCTGCTGGAGTGGAATGGGTCATATCTAACATCAGGGAATTTGTAATCTGTTACAGTGCATCTAAGGATATGTTCTGATAACACTTAATTGGCACAATTGAGGTTCGTACCTACATCTTGTGGCTGGCAGTAGAGCATATTAAGGAATCACAGTTATAAGCTAATGCCAGCTATCCATGACATGCAAATGTTGGTGTGTGGATTAACTTGAGTTGCTCCCTTGCCAAGTTTGAAGGACCATCTCCTTCCATATGTCCCTTTGTGCCAGCTATGGTCTTCAGGTGGCTGTTGTCAATCCCATCTCTTACAGTGGCCCATCTGGCCACTTGAGCCTCTTCCATTGTGGCCCCTGCTCTGTGGAATGGGCTTCCTGAAGAGGTGCGGTGAGCTCCCACTTTGTAGAAGTTTAGGAAGCAATGCAAGGCCTGTCTGCTTGCCAGGGCTTGGGGGGTGGGGCGGGGTTGAATGAGAGTCATCTTGGGGTGGGACGGGAGGGATTGGGGATAGCTGTTTTATTTTGATTTTATCTGTCAGTATTTTTAATCTGTTATTTTAAGCTGCCTTGAATCATGAGAAAATGTGGGATAACATGTTTAAATAAATAAAATCCAGTTTTAAGTTTTTGGTTAGTTTCCTCCTCACTAACACCAGTTAACTTGAATGGTTGCATTAGTACATCACAAATATCTGGAGCTGGTTTCTAATAGGGATTTCCTCATTGTGCTTCATGCTAAAAAGGAAGAGTGAAGGGAGTCGTGAGATGTGTGTGCAGGTCCATCAGCAAGCAGGGTTCATATTAATTTTAATTTAACTTAATTTAAATTTGCTGTCTGAATACAGTTTATGATAGCTTAGCAAAGCAAAATAAATAGTTATTTTATGAGACTGTGTTGGGCCTGTTCAAGTAGTGTATTTTTTAAAGCTTCTTTTCAGTATCAACTGCACCTTAGGAGCCATTTAAATTTTTGTACATCTGCTTTGCTTGTTGATAGCTTTAATACCCAGATTCCTAATATCTGTGCAGTTCATGGTATGCCAAAAAGTTTATTAAATTTCATAAGTTTCAAAGTGTACTGAGTGATAAGATCTTGCTTCTTTATGGTCTCTCTGCTTCCAAACATATATGAAGTATGTTTACTATTGAAGAGTATGTGATGTTGAACAAGGCAGAAACTAAATGTCTTTGTGTTCTGATGCTGATTACATTACTGTCTGTTGTTCTCACTAATTTAACAGTGCATGGCGGACTGCTTGTCTCCAGTTGAAAGTGAAAGGAAGAATCCAAACAGCTACTAAATCAATAATTTGGGAAAGGTAATCTTTGCATTTAGTAATTTGCTTGAACTTAAATGATCGATAAGGAGGTACAAGGTTCATAGTGGTGCTGTTTGTGTAAAAACGTTGGGTAGTACTGGGGTGAGGTGAGGGGGTTGGCTTGATGAGTTGAAAGATAAAAACACTCAATTGAAAGGTTCTGAATTCAGTTACATATTTTACATATTTTAACTAATGGGTTTAAGTATGTCTGCTGGAAGCATGCTTCTTCTGTAATGCTACACTGTTAAAGAACATTTTTCTTTGTCTCTCCCTAATCAAAGACCTTTTATTAATTTCAGGGGAGATACTAACAGTCTATTCCGTTCCTAAGAGCTTGGTAAGAAGGCAAGAGGTAACCATGAATGGTCAACTGGACTTGAGTGGAAAGCTTATCATTAAAGCTCAACTGGGAGATGATATCCGAAGAATTCCCATTCACAATGAGGACATCACCTATGACGAATTAGTTCTGATGATGCAGAGAGTTTTCAGAGGCAAACTTCTAAGCAATGATGAAGTTACAATAAAATATAAAGATGAAGGTAGACTTTTATCTCCAAGCTTTTGATGTGGTCTAAGAATAACGTGTTCAGTGTGTTTCAGCTCTGTGTAACATTTTCTTTAGCTGATTGTGCATAAAGAAATACCCTTGACATGCCTTTACGTTGCCGGTGTTCTGTCAGGATCTCCGTCCACTACAGGAAATAGAGGCTTAACAATATGCAAGAAATCTTGTTTATGTGCATCTTATTTTGTATCATTTGATTGTGTTGCAGGCCTCTAGTGGTAGTGACAGTGCTATTCTAAGCAGCGTTATCAGTATGTTCATGGTAGCCTCATTGTCAAGCTCTTTACCTGGGTTAATTCAATCTTATGAGGAGTGTAAGCAACCCTAAGGGATTTCTCAGCAAGATTTACTTCCAGAGGCAGGACCAGCCAGACTCTGCTGTCAAGTTCAGAGAAGGTGCCCAGGCAGAGACAAATTGTGTGTGCTTAAGATAGTGTTTGTTAAAGGTTTCTTAGATGTTACAGGCAAGATGATGGTTACAACATGCAGCAAAAACACAGAAAGGCCTTACAGCAGGGGTTCTCAACTGTTTTGAGCCTGTGGGACCTTTGGCATTTTGAGATAGAGTGGTGGATGCCACTACAAAATGGCTGCAACAAGGTGACCAATGGGGGCAAAGGATCCAGGATCCTTCTTCAGTGAGTAGTGGGGAGGATCCAGGTGAAAAGCCCTTTTATTTCAATGATGGCAGCCAGTCACTGGTTCAGTTTTCATTATGGTCCCACCTACTTTCTGGAAGCACATGTAGGGCCCCTGGAGAAGTGCCTGCAGATGCCATAGTGCCCATAGGCACCATGTCGGGGAACCCTGCCTTACAACATCCCTTTAGTGTTCTGGGGACTCGTAAGAGAGACAAATGGATCCAGGGAGTTCCTGTGCAGATTCAGACCCATTAGTGGAGTCTGAAGTGCTCACGGGTGTGTGCAGGGATTTTACAGAGGCTAATAGCTATGTGCTGAGTATAGAATGAACAAGGAGTCTGGCATGTGTCTTGCTCAGGCAGAATGCCTGTTTCTGCTACTCCTCATCTGAGCTCAGCTATGCACTACAGTACTAGGCACAACTAACTGGGAATTGGCTTTGGCAGTCCACGCCTAACCCAGAGTGAAAGAGGGTAAACAAAGGGAAACATGGCATTGGTGAAGATTCCTTATTGTCTCCTAGTCGTGCAGTGGTCTGCAGCATGTACATTCGCTATGCATACATGTTGATACATGTCTGGGATTCCCCTAAGGAAAAGGGATTCCACTGAGCTTTTGAACTAGTCCAGGACAGATGACTGTCTTGGGGGACAAAGAAGTGGTAAATCCTCTAGAGAGTCTGGAAACTTTCTATTGATGATGCTTTATTACAATAATCTTAATTGTTTGATCTCATATTTGATTGTAAAAATACAGGAGTTGGGAGGTACTCCAGTATTCTGACCTTTTTATATGTATTGTTGACAAATAACTTCTTCCTGGTGCCTGCTATGGGAGAATTTCAAAAGCATCACTTATTTCTGCATTTAAAAATTTATTTTGTAGATCTGGACTTGACAGATTTTTATTTGTTTCTATGAAATGCTCATTTTTCAACCTCCCAGGATTCATGTTTATTAATGACCACAAATTATTGCTACCACAAAACCTAATTCTAACATCTTCACAGTTTTTGTAATGGTATTAAAACCATGACAAGTGTTATAGTTTATAAATACATGCAGTGATAACAAACAGGCTTCACTATACAAAAAACTAACTTCTAGCCCTAATCTAACTTCTCTTCAGTTTATCAAAATTCAATAAAGAAACAAGATTTTCATGAGTTTAGATAGTTTAAAGTGATAATGACGAGTTATGTCTATGTGAATTGGGTATGTTCAAGTGTACAGTTCATATTTTGTAGGTGTTTGTATGGCTTATGGCTTCGGCCGGAAAAGCAATAAACATATTATCATTATTATTATTAAATTCAATGATTGCTTTAAAAAGCTCAATTTAAGTATATATTGGAGTCAGTATAGAAAACAACTGTGGAATGACTTGTGAATGGTGCCTTCGTATGCAACCCTACTTTCCTGTGTAACAAGCTCTATTTTAGGATCTTCTCTGCTGGCCCACATATAAGCCAGGATTGTACTTTTTCTCTTAGTATATGCTGCCCTTCTTGGACAAATGCTAGTCTTACATTATCTAGAGCAAGAGACTAAGCAAGTTTCTCCGGTTTCTTTAATGTAATACAGGGCAAGGCACATATAACGCTTATACCTGTCCCCAATGAGAGATTATGTTGGCACCCACTTTCCAGATGTGACTTCTGTCTGGACAAGCCTAGAATAATTATCTGATGAATGCTTTTCTTGATCTGCTAGTCATCATGAGAGTCAGTGAGCCTCCTGACAGTATCTCATATGACACTCTCTTGCTCAATTTTTCATTCAGGAAGAACTGAGGTATTTCTTGCTGCTCTGGAATTCACTTGGAAGCTTTCAGTTTCAAAATAATAGAGCACACTCTAAAAATGTTTTAAATACTGGATTTTAGAGTTCATGTGCTTCGCATTTCTTTCAAGCATATTGATTAGATTCTGTTACAATGCATGCAGATGTATCTCAAGGGAATTGGGATAGAAGAGGCAAAATATTAGTGCCACAAACATTTTATGAGTGTGCAATCTAAAATTATAGTAGGCTTTCTTCATATATGTTAAGATTGATCTCTGTTAAGAAGTTGTTGCCACCTGTATACCTACAATTCCTGCTTCATGAATATAGCATCCCTTGGATTTTTCCCAGGTTAATTCAGTATGAAGTAATGCTTGTAAGATCTGTAAGTAATGCCCTAAAATGTGAATTGTTTATGTAGTTCTTGACAAGAGGTTTAAAAGGTAAGGAGCCTGGCTGGGAAAGGGGAAAGTGTGGTGTGTATGAAGTGGAGTGACTTTAAGTGACAGAATGCAAAGGGGAGGGCTGGGAGCAAAATGCTCTGATTGGATGAGAAAATGTGACTGAGGAGGTATATATTGGAGAGGATGGGTAGAGAAAGGGAGAATAGGGCAGGGCTTTTTGGAAAAGATTATAGGAAGGTCTAGGCTTGATGGTAATGATTTGTAAAGTGAGATAGTTATGAAAAGAAGATGATACTGATCTGACTGGGGCCAGGTTTATTATTGTGTTTGTACATTTTCCTTTGTTTTTTAATTTTTCCAGTATTGGGCTGGAAGTTGACAGAAGTGGTTGGATTTTCTGAACTTAAATGTTTTCTCAACAGTTCTTCACCTAAGATTAATGGTTTCAGAGGTAATACACACGCTAACCAGTCTTAGATACCTGAGAAGTGGATTCAAATAAATGAGGATCCAGAGTTTGTTGGTGTTGAGGGAGGCAGGAAAACAGACTGCCTCTCAGGTTCAAGAGTTCTGAGAAATCCTAAGAGGGAAAGGAAGCACAAATCTGAAGTCTGCCCCTATGCGTTCCACCTAGCCTTCCACTCCAAAAGCCTTAGGAAAAGACATACTTTGTAGTGTGTTTATTTTTTTCTGTGTGTTTAATCTATATAAAAATAGTAATGTGTGTGCTTCTAAAATGAATACCCAAGAGAGACTCATTATATTCCTTATTTTTCCAAATGTCTTGGATCCTACTCCAGTCAGTGATCTATTTTTCCTCCTCTGTATATAATGTTACTTGCACCACCGTAGCAGTATACAAGTGGCATGTTAGTGTTGCTATGGATTTTTTAATGCTAAAGAATCTGGTGAGAGACTGCAGAAGCAACACATACTCCCTCTCCTCTTGCCAGCAGTCTTGCATTTCCTTGAATAAAAGGGATCTAATTAAAGTTTTTGTTAGCTGCTTACCTCCTTTGTTATTGGGAGAACTGAATTGTACTCTTCATGTAAACATGTTCTAACTGAGCATTGTGAGTTTCTTTACCCAAAGTGTCTTTAAAGATTTACTACTTAGTTTGGATGCCTCTCTCACTTGAAATGGGTATGTGATTCTTGCTGTTTATGGTTTTCTGTCCTAAAAATAGGATTTAAATTATTGGACAAATGAGGCTGCATATTTCTCTTTGCTTTTTGGGGGGGGGGGGTTAACTCCAGTATATTGTTATGTGAACTACTTCAGAACTGAATTTAAAATTACTTGCTATGTAAAGCAGATAATTTCCTTTGTCATATCCTTTAGATCTGATTCATAATTCTTTTTAATTAACAGATGGCGATCTTATAACCATTTTTGATAGCTCTGATCTTTCGTTTGCAATTCAATGCAGTAGGATACTGAAGCTGACACTATTTGGTAAGTATAAATGCTTTTGGAATCATTTAACAATTCTTATTCTAAATAGAATAAGAATTCCTTTCAATTCCTTCATACTCTTTGGTAGTAATCTTTACAATTCTGTGGCAACTCAAGAAAGCAAACATTTTTGCTCCTCTCTGCAAGTGCATTAAATTTTAAGGGGTGAAGTTGTGAACTGTATGTAGAATTGGCTAGATTAATGTTATGCAATTTGTGGGATGTTTTCATTTAAGCTCTTTTTGTAAGGACAGGGTATTCAGAAGTCAGTTCTTGTGCCATGAAAGCTTATAGACATATGCATTTCACAGTTAATGGGCAGCCAAGGCCTCTAGAATCCAATCAGGTGAAATACCTCCGCCGAGAACTGATAGAACTTCGTAACAAAGTCAACCGTTTGGTGGACTGCTTAGAGCCACCTGCTGAGCCGGGACTTTCTACCAGCCTTCCTGAAAATGGTAAGTTACCAACAACTGGTATTGTTAAAGAATTACTGTAACTTTTGCTACTCTTTGTGTGTGCATGGATGTGCAACTGGCTTATGTACCCACACATCCTTTTTGGTTTTTCCCTGTGCTGCTGGTAGTTGTAGACTTGCTTGAGGTTGCAGCACTGAGGTTCCTTACTTTAAAAATGTCTAGGTGGGGCTTTTGTAGTGGGTCCCAAATAAAATTCATTCATGTTAGTTTCTATTGTATGCTGAAATGAAATAACCTGTTCAACTTATATACATGTTCCTTTTTGAACAATATCTCCCCTCCCTCTCTCAGGATTATGCTTGAGGAGAAATGGGTCTTGGGTTTGTTCAATCCCTCAACTGTGAGGTAAAAGGAGTGACAACCTGGGGATCTTATGTGACCACTGGGAGAGTGAACCTGAATATGAACTCCTATGCACTGTGCATAGCTTGAAAAGGACTCAACCATTCAGATACTTAAGAAACTGCTGAGTAGTTTTAAAGGTGTCTCTCAAATGATAAGTGTGAAATCTTGGAACCATTCTAGCTGTTGCAGTAGCATGTGTGAAGTCCTATTTTCTTTTTTGAGAAGAAGCACTATAGAAAAACATGGGAGGGGGTGTAGGCCCCAGATTTAATCCTGGCATCTCCAGCTAAAATGATTAGGGGTAGATGATTTGAAAGACCTTCACCTGCGATGCTGGAAAGCTGCTGCCAGTCTGAGTAGATAATACTGAATTGGTCTGATATCCGGTAGCTTCATGTGCATTCACACAAAGGTGGAGCATTTCATTTGGATAGAAAAGTCCTGGGGGTACCAAGAGAGACAGATGCCTGGGTTGTGGTCATAATATTACAGTTTAGACATGCAGCATTAAAAAAAAATCCAGTTACTTCCTAAATCTTGATTTACATACTGTATAGAACAAAGCGCATGTGGCATCTGAAACTCTCCTATGCAGCTGGTGAGATCTTGGCATCACTTTCCCCCTCCCAGATCTGGATTTTATTCCCCATCATGCCCCTATGTACAGGAGATAATGGTTCTGTTTTCTCCAGCTGGCTAGGATCCAAAAAGCGTTATCTCACTTTAATGTCCATTGGAGAGCCTTATTGACCATTACCTCTATTTTATAAGGAAGTTGATTAATTTTAGCAATTTGAGGGGCAGCAGATAGTGTAAATTAGTGGCATGTATCCGACCATGCTCTTCAGTTCAGCTTTCCTCCAGCTTAAGTGAAGGTTCTGCTGAAGGAAGAGTTACTTAAATTGGGGAAAGGCTTCAAAATGTGGTGAGTGATAGGATACAAGCCAATTTTCTTACAACTGCCAGTGCTGTTGTCTGCCTCATGAGGTTATGCAGTGCCAGTTTCAGGTTTAGGTCTTAGCCAGTTATTTTGTGTCATCTCTTAACGTTTGCCTAAACTAAGCCTAGAATTGGCATTGGTTGCTAAAAGTTTATTTAGCTTTTTTTGCCCTAAATGAGAACTTTCTGTATAAGACATCAAAATCTGATTTGAATAATATAGCTTATAGGGAAGCCTTTAGTGGTTATCTGTATAGCCAAGAGTTTCTGTTGGTTTTGTCTCATTGAAAATGACTTCTGCTTAGAACGATTTCTTGGCCCATCTCGTATCCCTTTGATGGTTCTATCCAAGATGAACACAATGTAGTCATTCTGGTTATCAGTCATTGGGATAGATTGCACATTCTGGTGTTCTAGTTTCTGCTCTGTGTTGTATATAATTTTTGCTTAGTGCTAAGGGAGAAATTGCTGCTCCCTACGAAGTAACCTTACCTTTTGTTGACTTGGACATAGCAGATGTGATAGGTAACATCTGTTCATTCAACTGAAACTGTTGAACGAAAATGAAAGCATATGGTGGTATGTACCCTATTGTATCTTGAATGTTTTGTGTGCCATTTGACAGAGTTACAGCCGTTTGAGTTTGACCCATTTGAATTTTGTGAATCCTAACAGTAAAAAAAACACCCTAGTGTTTCTAGATCAAAAGTTCTATTTTAATAGAATACAGCAAAATTTGTGATATGGCCCTTGATGAAGCCAGAGATTTTGTGGTAGGTTAACAAGTCAAAGTTAAGCCTCTAAAAGTTTCCTTCTGTTTTGCAGAAGTTGCAGATGGTAGGGAAGACAAGCCTGCTGCTACTGACTCTGCTGTCAAGCCGTCCACTCAAGTTATAGCAGCAAGTATGTCTGCTTTTGATCCATTAAAAAATCAAGATGAAATCAACAAAAATGTCATGTCAGCATTTGGGCTGACAGATGATCAGGTGTCGGGTAAGAATATATATTTTATTGAAAACCTTGTTCAAGTTTGACCCTTTCAAAATCAACCATACGTCATGAGGATCTGATCATGAACATAAGAGAGGAACTAGAAAGGAATGCAGAATTTTTATAAGTTAAACTATTTGCACCAGTTAAGTAATGTTTCCTTGCTATAATGCTAACAATATCGTTTTTGTCAATTCTGAAAGGAAAATAGTTTCAGGTGAGTAGTTGTGTTGGTCTGTAGTAGAAGAGCAATGTTTGGGTCCAATAGCACCTTAAAAACCAACTAGATTTTCAGGGTATGAGCTTTCAAAAATCAGAGCTCCTTTTGTTAGATACAAAGAGTGGAAAAAGGAAGGCGTCCTTAAAACCAGGCAGAGGATGGGAGTGGTATTGTAAATTAGTAGCTAGCTATAATACATATAGTAGTTAGCTTGATAGAGGTTGGGTGCGAAGTAGAGAAAATTAGCACTGGAATGTGAGAAATATCCTATCTCGTGTTGTAATTTTCCTTAGAAGATTCTCTGCTTGAGAACTGCTACTCTTCAGTCAGTGATGGAATGTCCTGGCAGGTTAAAATGTTCTCCCACTGGTTTTTGAATGTTTTGATTTTAAATACCAGATTTATGTCCATCTATTCTTTTGCAAATGAATTGACCTGTTTTATTCAATAGAGAGAGTTGAAGGGCTTTGCTGACACTTAATGGCATATATAATGTACAGTGTTTCACTGTACATAAATTTCTTATCCTTGACCTAGAGCAAATGATAGTGATAACCTGAACTTATACACATAATTTTCAAGTAGGAGAGCCAGTTTGGTGTAGTGATTAAGAGTGGAAGGACTCTAATCTGGAGAACTGGGTTTGATTCCCCACTCCTGCACCTGAAGCCAGCTGTGACCCCCTGGGTCAGTCACAGCTCTCTTGGAGCTCTCTCAGCCCCACCTAACTCATAGAGTGATTGTTGAAGGGATTATAATAGCATACCTTGTAAACCGCTCTGAGTAGGCGTTAAATTGTCCTGGAGGGCGATATATAAATTGAATGTTGATGTTATAAAATAGAAATTTGGCCACAGATTCATAGTTACTTTGGGCTGGTTTCCTGAATTTAGTGTAAATCTTGGGCAAGGCAAGCATATTACAGCTGTCCATGTGAACTGTACTGTAATGAATGTTGAAAATAGATCTGATTGTTAGGGAAAGCATTTGGATGGCCATCACCACACTATCAACTGTTGCATGATTTGTGTTTGCTGCATGGTCAGCCCTCAGATTCTATACAGTTTGGATATTCTGGAGGGCTTTAATCGCTGTAGCTGCATAATCTCTGTGGCTACATATAGATAATGACAGATTCTATAGAGCAGACGTGTGAAAGCCTGGGGTGAAAAAATAGAAAAATTCTGGGGGGGGGGGTCTTTGGAGCTCCCCCTCCTATTTTGTGAATGAAAAAAGGGAAATTTGGGGAGGCACTGGAAAAAAACTTTGATTTTTTTTTGGCAACAAGTGAAATACACTATAGGTCCTAGCATGGGATTACCTGTGATCTGGCTTAGGATGGTTAATAAGTATAGATTATAATAGAAACCTAAAAAGCTGTTCTGATGGTAGTAGGAGTGGATAAGTATGTTGTTCATGGTGCCAGGTAGTACATCCCTGTGACAGGCAGGCATTTTTTACTTTGGGTTGCACAGCTGGAAGCACAGTCACTGCATAAAGTGCTGTATAAAAGCCATTCCAGATTAGTTGGCTGAGATACTCGTTTTTTTTGTGCTTCCTCGAAGAAACCCATCCTGGGCTATGACAGCTTTACAGTATTAACTCCAGTTTCAGAAAAAAACTGAGATGGTTTTTCTCTCCTGTAAACAGAAGCAATTTGTAGAAGTGGGTCTTCCTTACCTTCCCATTTTCCCAGCAGTCCCTCTAGCCTCCCCCGAAAGCTTTTTCCTGAGGGGTGAAAATCCTCTTGCAAAAATAAACCATGTGATGGGGGGCAGCTGCAATAAGGAGGGGAAACTGGGTCAGACTGCTCTAATTTGCTCTTGCAGGTCTCCGTCACTCTCATAAGAGCAAGGAATGACAGTTTTGTCCAACAAGTGGGGGGACTTGCAAGGATTGCAGGTCCCCTCACCCACTATTTTCTCTTTTCTGTTCCCTGAAAGTCTCCATAGCCTCTCCCCTTTTCCAGCTTCCTTCTCACTCACCAGGCTGACCTTTATTTGCCCCCTTCAGCCTTTCTTCCCGAAAAACTATAGCCGAGTTGTATGGTGCTGGTTGCCAGGCTGGAACACCCAAGGACTTGTGGGGCCACGTCATTCCCCCCTGCATCCCATTCCCATACTATTTTCTCCTTTCCCTGCTTCGTTCTCTCATTCCCACCAGCCTGTCTGTCCCCATCTTTAGCTATATTACCATTTATTCCCTGCTTTTCTCACCCACGGGTACCCAAAGTTGCTTACATCATTCTCTTCCACAAATTTAGATATTTTGAGAATTACATCCATGAATTTCACCTTCCTCATGGCAGCCCTATATACTGGTACATTGTTCAGGAAGTGCAGAGGCTTCTTGTGGAGGGGATAGAGGGTGCAGGCAGCTGTAACTTCAGCAGAGGTTTTGGGGGAAGATGGGGAAGGTGAGCCTTTTCAGACTTCTTTGCAGTGGTTGGGATTTAACATGTAGTGTAACATGTTAGGAACTTCAATGTCCTTGAATGCTGTAGGGTTTTTTGAATGGTTGTAAGAGATGCTAAATTAAACACTGATTTTATTTATGGAAATTTACTGCTTTCTGCATTTTTCATATCACTGTTGTTTTTATTAGAAAATTGGAATGTAGTAGGCATTTACAGTGACAGAATGAACATCTACCAAGTGTATATGTTAAAATTGGCTCTAATTGGAGCACACTCCTGTAGGATTCTCACGGTCAGTTTGAATGTGAAGTACCATTCTAGTTGTCATGAATGTTTTAAAGCCGTCTTTGTATTAATAGGCATTGCTATTTCCAAGCTATGCATATTATGCCTCTGCAATGGTTATTTAAGCACATTTTGAATCAGATGTCCAGATTTCTTCTTTCAGTTCAAATAGCTAGCATTTAAACAGCAAGCAGAAACCAGAGATTTCCTACCAATGCCAGTTGCTGATCTCTCAATAAAATGAATAGACCAGTGTTTATAAGAAACCATATTTTATAACAAAACTAATAACTTTAAACTTCAGATTGTATACTAAATGATCTTACATTAGACTTTTCAGATGTTGAAACAAAAGATCATGCATTCAGCTCCAGGAATGAAAGAGATTTTGAGACTTCTGCTTCTGCATTAGTTTTTAGAATATTTTTTTTCTTCCCCAGGACCACCCAGTGCCCCTGTAGAAGAGCGTGCAGGAACACCTGATAGTATCACTTCCTCATCTTCTGTACCTCATCCACCTGGTGTTCAGCCACAGCAGCCATCATATGGAGGAGCTCAGCCTCAAACTGGTCAGATGGAAGGTGAGCAGTTCTTGCATCCTATTAATTTGCTGATGCTGTATGTATTCGTCTCCCACCCCTGATCGCCTGATACATGTCTGCATGTGACCTTGGGTTCTGCTGGAAGATGTACAATGTACCCTCCCCTCCAGCTTGTTCTTCAAAACTTGGCTTTTTCCAACTGAATGTGCTTGTGTTCATCTGGTGCTTCCTAAGTCTCTCCCTTTCCTCTTTTTGTTGTCTTCCCCACTGCCAAAACTTAGATTGGAAGCTCCTTGGGGGCAGGGACTGTTTTTATTATTTAAACAATGCTCTGTAAAGTTCCATGAACATTGATGGTGATAATATAAAAGTTTTGTCCATGAGCTGTTTTAATGCAGTAGACAACAAATAAAGAAGGATGCATGCTATTTAGCTAATTCCACATTTATGAGAGCTCAGATTTTAAAACACTAGATGGTGCTATAGTATTGAGAGTTGCAGTTCCATTTAAAAAACCCTGTTTTGCAGTATTATATTACAAGTGTTTAAAAGAGCTACAGTGGTGCAACTAAAGCTTGTTGAACTTAACAGTACTAACAAATTGTACGTTTTATCATGGAAATGTGTGAATTAAATGATATTCCAGAACAGTGAAATCCAGCCATACACCTATGTGTATGTGCATATAGAACTTTGTTTTGCAGAGCACTGCTTAAATTCCTATTTACAAGGTGATTTAAAGCTATAAAGTAATAATCTGTGCCTCACTTTTATAATCTGAAGTTTACAATTTAAAGAAAACATTCTGTGTGTCTTAAGAGCATACAAAATGAATGATGAGTTGTATATAGGAAGAAAGTGACTTGTACAGTAAAAGGACACGGTCTGTTCAAAGCCCTATTTCCTTCCACCGTTCCACTAAATACTAGATTCCCAATTCAGGGGAAATCTTCCCTTTGACACTACATTCCCTCTTAGTTCATGTACCCCTTCAACTGAACAACCAGTATCCAACAGCTTAAATTTTCACTGTTCTTTCTCTTCCTTTCCCTCTGCAACGTGGCTTATGACAGGCCATTGTCCTTTTTGCAGACAAATTCTGAGAATAAGCATTTTAAAAGTGGGAATGAAAATTTGATTAAATACCTGCTGCGTCTGTCAAAAAGCTTTCTGTAAGAAATAACTATTTCCAGTGCGTTTGTGTGTATGTGCGTGTCTGGGTTTTTCATTGTTAGTTTGTTTCAATCATCCTTGAGGAGAACTGCTTATGAGGCAGGTAAAGTTGAGGTGCTAATACTTTTAAAAATTAAAGTTTTTAAATTTAAATTGGTAGGCCAGATATATCAACAGTATCCACAACAGGCTGGATATCCTGCCCAGCAGCCACCAGCTCAACCTCAGCAACAATATGGTATGCAGTATCCAGGTAAGCAGGTGGTAGGTACTTAAGACTTGCCGTGGGGACAGAGTGTGATCACCTGGCTCCTTCTTGAAGATGTTACCCTTTATTGCCTTGTATTTCCATTCCCACAGTATCAGACTTCACTGATCTCTGAATGCTGCATTAGACTTTACTATCACTGCACAAGTGACCTCAGTGCTGCAGAGGTGCTGCTTTTCACTGGGGCAGTTCTGTGGGGGAAAGCAATTGGGTGGGACTCTTGAACATGTTTGACGGACAGTTGCATCAGTCGTGCAACTACCACTTTGGTTGCATTGTTCACATGTAGCCATATGGGAAAGTGGCTTCTTTGGCCAAAGGGGCACCTTGTTAGACACGGGTATTGTAGATTTCCTATACAAGTTATTGATCCATAGCCATTCAGTCCTTTTAGTTCTTGGTGAGGATTCTGCTCAAGAGTGTGCTCATGATGGGTCAACAGAATGCATTGCTATAAAGCTGGTTACTTTTTTGTGTGCTGATACAAGGGTCAGGAAAAGAAAATGTCTGCTCTAACTTTTGTTCACTCTCCCTCTCATTGGCCTCTAGAAAGCATCTGGAACTTTTCAGCTATAGTGAAACTACTCAAATACTCTCTTAAACTGCTAAATAAATTGGATGAGCTGTAAAGAAGCTTGATATTTTTCTTGTGAACAAACCTTGCATCAAAGTGTTTACATTTGGCTTGAACACTGAACTATTGTAGTCATTAATAGAAACATCTGTGTAGATTTATGTCCCTACCAAAACATCTTGAGGCCTAACCTCCCACAAATGCACAAAAAATATAGTTGCTGCATTTGCTAGAAGCTGGAACTAACTTTGTGTAAAAATGCCCTGCTTACAACTTTTGCCATTCTGTGTATGTGTTCACATATGCCCTCCCTAGGATTAGAAGGCTGCTGTTTTGTTGATAGCAGAGAATAGATTTTGTTTCTCTCCATCCCCACTTGTTGGGTGTCCTTAATATTGTTCTGTCTAGCCATACCAAGGAAAGCTACAAGTTTGCTCCTGTTTAAAAAGGTTTGGTTCCATAGTAAATTTTGAGCCCAAGTTCCAGGTGAGTTCAAAATTTACTCCAATGCATTCTTGAGTCCTGTCTTTCTATATTCAGGGTTGTGCCTTTTTAATAATTGTTATATATCTGGTGTTTAATGCTAACAGGATTCCAGTCAATGGAGAGGTTTCATTGCAAGTAGCTGCAGGTGTGTTTCATGCTAGAGATAAATGGAGATATCACTTTGTGCCAGGATTTATTTTTGCATCACCAATCTGTCTTTACAGCCAGTTTTAATACATCGAACTGATACCAGCCTAGTGCTTTTATCAACCTCTCTTTACTTTTGCAATTTCTGATAAGGATTTTTTTCTGTGAGATTTAAATATGATTAGCAAATCTAATCATAATTTCAAACTGAATAAAGCAATGTTTGGATATGCGTGCATTTGTAATTAAATCATGCAAATATATTCAGTGATGTCACTTAAGAAATATTAAAAACCAGTTTTTGGTCTGCTAAATTACTTCAAATAATGGAAATACTGTTTTAAATAGCATGATAAACCTGATAATGATGTTAGTCCCATCCCCACCCCCAGCCATGCTCCCTGATTTTCCTTTGGAAATAATCTAAAAATTGGTTCACATATGCATGGAAATAATTTGATTTACTGATGACTGTGAATTTATTTCACTGAGAATCTTTGTACTTACCCTGATGTCAAATTATAAGAATAAAATCTGTCTGTGGCAGTTAATCTTTGGTTGCTCATTCACATCTGCAAGTTAGCACTCTACACTGCAAGTCCTTCAGAACACTGCTGTTTGAGAGGGCTGCTTTCTTTATGTACCAGAACCAGTTTTTGTGTATTCAGGGTGTAGAAACTGGGGTTTTCCCCACCTGACTGTAATGTATTTTTCTTAGCCTTTGCCAGAAACGTTTGCCTTTAAAAATATAGTCAAGATTACTGTGTGTATAAAGCACTTCACCGCATCTCCATTTCACCTAAAGTTGTGGCTGTTTGTGTCAATCTCTCAGCAGGCTACAACCAACAGGCAGCTCCTCAGCAAGCACAGCAGTTCCAAGGATACAGTCAGCAAGCATCACAGGCTCCAGCTCCTGGCTTTCCTGGCCCGGCGCAGCAGCTGCCAGCTCAGCCTCCTCAGCAGTACCAGGCAAGCTCCTATCCTCCACAGAACTACACAACACAAGCATCCCAATCTGCCAGTTACAATGTGCCCCCAGCTTCCCAGCCTGGAATGGCTCCAAGCCAGCCAGGTGCTTATCAACCAAGACCAGGCTACACACCACCGCCTGGAACTACTATGACACCCCCTCCTAGTGGTCCTAATCCTTATGCACGCAATCGTCCCCCCTTTGGCCAAGCCTATACCCAGCCTGGTCCTGGCTACCGATAAGGAAGCTGTGAGGTTGAAAGGCCCCAGATAAATCCAAGCAGCTGCTGCTGATGTTCCGTACATATAGACTCCAAGATTCTTTAATTGGTACTGAAACAAAAACTTACAAAAAGCAGAATATTCTTTGGTATCACTATTGCTGTTTAATTTGCTGGGATGAATGACCAAATGAACCTTGTTTCCTGCTTTAAATTGTATTGGCTTTCTAGTTCAATAGTGGTTCCTTTGGAAACACTACTTAAATGTTTGTAAAGTAATGACATTCTAGCTTGCCATATTGAACTGCTAGATGAAAATCTAGTTGACTTATTTGGCTTGTTTTTACTAATACAATGATGTACTAAATTAGATCCATTTGTTAAAAGCTAGATATAATGTATAAATTGTAACATGCACACTGAAATTGAATAAAACATTCAAACCATCATTTGACTGTTTAATTGCTGAGCAGTGTGTTTACATTACTAACATACACACCGTATGTCTGATTATATAGTCCTCTAGGTTTTCCCTTCTTGAAATGGTGCTGATTCAGATAGTCCTGGCTTTTCTCCAGGAATGCATGTACTTAAGCATATCATTGGATAGAATGATTAAAGAAATTGCTGATGCCCATAAGTTCAAACATTAAAATTGCCTTGATGAGGGCAGAGCCAAGAAAAATCATTATTTGAAAAGGAGGAAAAAGTGTTAATCTGTTCTTACAGGCTGTTGGTAAAATGATAGCTATTTGAGGTGAACCATTAAAGACAAGCATCTTACATGAGCAAAATGGCATGAGCGAATTAAGTAGAGTAAAGTACTTTTGTCCAGACTGTAATAGTTAACTGCTCCATTCCGGCACCTGCGGTGGTCAGGGTACTTGAACCAGTGTTCAGATCGACATGTGCATTTCTTTGTGCATTCATTTTATTTATTTCGTTTATCCCTCACCCAATGCACCATTCTCCTTTATATGTATTTGTTCCGTCAGAATGAAAGGGTTTCTGTGGGTCTTGTGACTGTAACAGATTGTTATCTTAACTTTTAATTAGCAAGTATTTATACATTGTTAGGTCCTTTAAAATGTGGTAAAATTTGAACCAGGCTAAGAGCATCCAAAGTTAATGGAGGTAAGATGGCAAGTGTGATTAATTTTTTAAAAAACAAATTGAGTCCATGCATCCAGCGGGATCCTGATAGGATGTAATAATGCCTTATTTTTAACCCTTTCCCCTTAGTGTATGCTTGGAGTGGGGAGGGCTGGATAGTGATATTGTGATAAGAGATAAAAGTCCTATTCCCATAGATGCGGATTTTGGGGGCATTGGGGCAGGGAAGACCAAGCCACTGATGCTAAGAATTATTATTCCACATGTTGCCTTTTCACAATACAAAAATCCTGTTTGGAAATCTGTTCAGCCAAGGCAAGCACAAAATTTGTAGTGGAATGGGACCCCATGAGGTGAAAATGGTAGAGAGTGAAAGTTCTTCTGACAAATACTCATACAGAGATGCTGTTATAGTGATCTATTGCAACCTCCAATAATATCTGAATTATATGTGCCAGTGTAATCAGCTGTGGGCCACTGGCTGGAACCTTGCAAAAATCGCATGGCAATGCCAGCTATATATAAACCAGTGAGTTAATGTCATTATAGCTGCAGTTACTGCAGTTCGTTCTGTTATGGCATCTCTTTTCAAGTTGCCATGAATGCACCTCGTGGAAAACACAGGTGTTTCCGTGTAATCTTTTAAAATCTCTCTTCCCCACTTCCCACTTCTGGAATAATGCCTGTTCTCATGAATAATCACTTGGGAGACCCCTGTGCATTTCAGCTGGATTAGGACCCCCCCCTCATTTTTTCAATATTTGGTACCATCTCAACAGTTCAAGCAGTTCATCCTAGGAACCCTCCTAAAGTGTTTCTAAAAAGCCTTGTGATTATTTTCAGGACTTGTATTTCTGGTTATTGAAATTGTGAGTGATGCTAAATGATACCAATACTGTTTATGATTAAAAATACTTTATTAAGAGTACAGTGTACCTGCAATGTACTTAAAAGAAATTCTTTTATAAACAACCTATCCAATATTCCTTGTGCTCCTTTTATATTTTAATACATTGAATAAACACCTTTAAAACCTACATCTCTTAGAGAGAGAGAGAGAGAGAGAGAGAGAGAGAATGTCTAAATGTTTAAGCAATACAAATATAGCACTTCGGGAAGAACTGAGCTACTGTATTTTCAAAATAGTTTTAATATTTCCATTTGTACAAAGCAGATCACATTATTGTTCAATTTTATATAAAGTAAACTGTCGTAAAGTATAATGGATGTAGGTGGTTTTGTATACTTTAGGGGTGAATTATTGTACACCTATCTCCCTAACATCTTAATTGATCTATATTGTAGTCAAAACTCCATGATCATTGATTTGTTAGAGTACGTGTAAACTTGCATATTTTTGATCTGATAGTGTTGCTTACTGCTTATATACTGTGTCAGTTACGTATGGTATATGTGTGTTGATAGTAGCTATCTCTGGAAGCAGTGAGTGACAAAAAATTAAACTACTGCTTCTCTGTACTTTTGAAGGGGAAAGCTGTACTTGAGATATGCATGTGTCCATCATAAGTGACACTGGTAGCTTGGGTGTCTGTATTAGAAGGTAAAATATCTTGAGAAGTTGTTTTATATTTGGCTTTTGCGTGTATTCTACCGAATTTGATTAGCAATAGATTTGGGTTTTTTTTTTCTTTAGGCAGTAGCTAACGTTTATTGAGACAAAAATTTACAAAATTTACCACTCATGTTATATTGTGGGGCAGAACTTAAAAGCATGTGTGTGTGCATAAGCCCTTTGACTGCCAGCTCCAGACGAGCAGGAATTATGACTTGAAGAGCAGTCCTTTACATTGTGGTGTCAGTTGCGTTTGCCACAGTTTCAAAGCTCAATTCAGCATGCACAGATACAGAGCCTTTTATCAGCAACCAAATTAACAGGGTTTCACCTCTTACCCCACATAGTGTCTATCTGTTCACTGCTCCAAGTAGTAAAGAAGACTCTGCCATTCAGCAGCTGCAGATGGATTGTAAAGGAGTCATCGGTGTAGCTTCAGAATCCACCGTTCCCTGTATCTGCAATGTCTTAATGACTGCAGAGTATATGGGTACAAAAACTATACCACCATCAGTTATCTGGAGTTTGGAGTAAGAGAAGAGAATATGTTCTTCCACTTTATGGGTCGGACTGAAACAATACCAAACTATCATGACTGAATAACTTAAGAGTACTACAAAAGAGAAAGAAACCAGAACATGAACTTTAGCAATACATATCATTACAATTCAGAATATATAACTGTTTGTCAACTTTTTGTTAAAGGTGCCTCAATGTCACAAAAATGATAAATAATAAACTACATCTTTCAAAATAGGTGGTACCATAAGACACTAGTAGGGAGCCAGCTTCCCAAAACATTACCTTAGGACATGTTCTATCTTCTAACTCCTCCAACAAAAGATCTGTAAATCTGGGCAACTATTAAGCAAATAATGCTATTAAGTAGCTGACACTATTGTCATTAGGTTTCAGTATGACAAATATAAAATCATGGCATGTTTCAATCACTGGAGTTTGTCTTGTGTTGGTCATAGTTGGATGCAGTCCATCTGTGTTCTGTTCTTGTCTTGTTCTACCATTTCCCAGGTATTGAAGTTCCACATTCATACCAATGAACATAGTTAGTGTGAGTTGCAGCTCCTATTTTTCCAAACTTGACGGGCTCCTGTCGAAAAGCTCTAAAAAAGCCTGGTAGATTGAGGTGGGGAGGAAGATACGGAATTTAATGTCGGCGTAACTGTTAAGGGCTGAATCATACGTTATCTTTTTTGGAGTACCTCTGAAAATGTAAAGTGTTAACAACATACAAATGTGTACTGTGTACAAGGGAATAGGATTAAGTGTGGCTCCTCAGCTAGAGTATGCTCATTGATAAGTTTGGTTTTGGCAAATCTGGTTGAATGTGTGAAAATGCCTGAAAATTGAGGACAATTTTTGTGCTGAGTACAAAAAACAGGTCTGATCAACTGTCAGGGACAATTACTGGGAAAACTGGATAGACAAGTAGCAATGGCCACAAATTCCAAGTCTAAAGTATTTATTTAGTGATTAGTGGTTCAGATAATGTATACTTGACAATCTGAAAGTTTAGTATATCAGTGCTGTTTTAAACACAACAGAACCATAAGAGTTGAAAGGGTACCAAGAGTCATCTAGTCCAACCCCCTGCACAATTGCAGGAAATTCACAGCTACCTCCCCCACCTCTGTGACCCCTGCTCTATGCCCAGAGGAAGGCAAAAAACTTCCAGGATCCCTGGCCTATCTGGCCTGGAGGAATTTTTTTTCCTTATCTCAAAGTGGCAATCGGCATTACCCTGGGCATATAAGAAGGGCCAGGAGAGCCTAGCACCAGCTCATCCCTTCATGTACTCCCTTTCCTGATCTGCATACATTCATACTGAGTCAGAGAATCCTCATATTTTGTCAGATGGCCATCTAGCCTCTTAAATACCTCCAAGGAAGGCGATCTCACCACCGCCTGAGGAAGTCTATTCCACTGAGGAACTGCTCTGTCAGGAAGTTCTTTATAATGTTTAGCCAAAAACTTGCTTTAATTCTAACCTGTTGTTTCTGTTCCAACCCTCTGAGGCAGCAGAAAACAGCTCTGTTCCATCCTCTGTGACAGCCTTTCAAATACTTAAGAGAGCTAGCTTTTGTGTCCCTTCTCAGTCACCTCCTCCAGGTTAAACATGCTCAGCTCCTTTAACCTTTCCTCACAAGACTTGGTCTCCAGCCCCCTCAACATCTTTGTTAATCTCTTTTGGACATGTTCCAGCTTGTCAACATTGTTCTTAAACTGTGGTGCTCCAAACTGAACACAGTACTTCAAGTGAGGTCTAACCAGAGCAAAGTAATACCATCACTTCTGCTGATACCATATACTTCTGCTGATACATCCTAAAACTGCATTTACCTTTTTAGCTACTGCATCACACTACTGACAGTGTATGATCTACTAAGACCTCTAGATCCTTTTCACATGTTCTACTACCACACAGTGCATCACAGGTTGGGCTGGCTCCAGCAATCCATGCACACAATGGTTGTGGATCCTTCCTGCATTTCCCTCACCTCAGCAATCCCAACTCCAGAAATTTATTCCCAAAGTTGTGTTAACTATGAGCTAACAGTTATGCAAGTTGGAATGCTGCGGGGCCCCCCCACAGGGGGGCTGCTCCCTTTCATCAGCGTAGCAGCTTTGGCGGAAGAGGCTGGTAGGGCTATATCCCCTCCCCATAAATGACAGCCTTGGCTAGTAATTGGATGGGAGACCTCCAAGGAAGACCAGGGTTGCTCTGCAAAGGGAGGCAATAGCAAATGACCTCTGCTTGTCTCTTGCCTTGAAAGCCCTAGTAGGGGTTGCCTTAAGCCAGCTATGACTTAACAGCACTTTCCACCGTCACCATCACTGACATACCTTCTTTAGTAGGTAGTTGATCTGGCTGAATGTGTTGTCCTGTCTTTCCATCGAAATACGAATCCACGAATTGGCAATGGTCTTCTCCATGGCCTCTTTGATCACCTATATTATAAAATTTCCCTAAAAACATAATGTTAAAAAGATAAAGTTCAAGTTAGAGAAACATTTATGGTCTTAAAAAGAAAGTTCCCCAGTCCCCACTAGAATGGAGAGTCAGCTACTGGCACAATTTCTCACTATTTTACAAAACTATGCATGGCTGGTGATTCAGAATGGAAGGCAGTATGCATGATTCCCCATCCAGCTAGAAATATGTGTATGTGGAAACCTTTCCTTGGTGTATGGCTCCATGCTGGATTAGTCTAATTACATCTCTGTCAGCTGAATATATAAATACTTCAGTGGAAGACTAACACCTTTGTTATGTGCAGATGAAATCATATTCCATTAACACATGGACACAGCAGCAGACTCTATTACATCTGAATAGGTTCAACACGACTTTTAGCCATTATTCTATACTTTGCTGGTTGGATGTTTTTGCTGTTTTTTGGAAGTCATATCTTAACCCTTCCATCTTCTCATGGACATGTGTGCAATGCACATCGAATTCTGTAGCCATAAATTATCAGTAAGCAACTCTGAGATCTACCCTTCCAATGGCAAACAGTCAGAGAACATTCTGATGGTGCATTTGATAACAGATGTGTAACTTTTAAGAGGAAACTATTCCAGATGATCATAGGTATGGGATTACAGTGCTATTAGAAAGCTATATTTTATATGCCTATTGTTATATTTTCTTTAAATATTTTAGATTTTTGGTTGTTCCAAGCCACAAAACCTTGCGTAAACACTGGTAAAGGTTACTTATTTTTCTTAATATAAGTGCAAAAGAGGAACTGAAGTGAGTTTCAAAGCCGCCTATAAGCAGCAAATGCTCTGGTCCTAATTTAATAGTGGACTCTACAGAGCACCTTCAAAAAGCAGTAATTGGGTCCATCAGTTGTTTGGTGAGGAAGGAGGCCTAAATCCAAGAAGCTGCATGTGCACAACCCCAAGAAGTTAAAACACATGCACATGGTATGTGTTTTAGTTTTTCATGCAGCTAGGGAGCCACACATGAAGGCATGCTTTCACCCATAGGCTCTTTCATAGGACAATTTCATAGACACATTAACAGAACCTAGGAAGCCTCTCCCCATCAAGGTGTAGTGTAAAGGAAGAAGCAGTAGTGTGTGTGACAGTGACATAGGCCAGAGAGCAAAACCTGGCTACTTTCACACATGGTTGTTAAATTAGTGAACCCCAGAGCACACAGAGAGTGACAAGTGTGTCAAATCACAGTAGTCACTGGTTTGTGGCAGTTACCATGATGTTGCTCTTTTGATGTAGGAAATGGCTTCTAGTGGTATTTACCTTTTTAGTGTGACAATAGCCACATTCCAGTTTTTTGAAATAAAATTCAGGGTCCTTTCCACAGCCACTTAAGGAAAGATTCAAAAGTGAATCCCCTTTTTCTTTAAATGCCATTTGCTGAAATGCTTATGCTACAGGTTTGCTAAATGAGGTCTATCGTGGCTGCTGGTTTAGAGGAACGATGCTGGGGTGTTTACATTAGGAGAGACATTAAAATAAACCAGAGAACTGAATCACAAATGCGTGCTCATTTACTTTTTAGTAAGCACTGAGGGGTGCAGGAACCTATCTTTGTGCAAATGGTTTGACAAGATGACCTGTAGATCACTTGCTGGCCTACTCTTCTGTAATTCTGTAAAATGGTGTATCACTCTGATGAAAATTGTCATATAACCCACCCACCTGTTGATCAGGTGGCCGCTTCTGTCAGCTCATATAACACCAATCTCTTGCCCAACATATACCTGCCATATGCTCATAAAAAATAACAGCTCATCAAAACTTGACTTCCTGACAGGCATGCATAGCTTTGTTGCAGTATGGACTGATACACGGTCGTGAAGATACAGCAAGTGGGGTTTTGTCTAGTCTACAATCCTATTCGTCACATGCCATCCATCCTTTTGTAATGGCAAGTTGCTATAATTGGTTCAATGATGGCTAACGACCTCCGGTTGGCATTTAGGTGAACTTGCCCCAGCCTTGTCAGGCAAACCCACTTACGTACAAAAAAACACACTGTGCAGTAAAGCTAGAAGTATCTCACCAATCTCAGAGCAGCATGCAGAATTTCCCAGCAGCCCTCTCCATTCCTGCAGTTCCTTTAAAGCCCTAGAGAAACCAGTCACTGAGCTGCATGGAGGTATGGCCATTATGGGAGGGGCTAGAATGAGGAAGGACATGGGAGTAAAATTGCTCCTCTTTCCTCTTCCGCAACTGCACCTTCAATAAGTAAAAGGTCAGTTTCATCCCATTGTTCCTCTTCATTACAGACAACTGATCTGCACAGCTGTTTCTTAGGATAGATTGTGTACCTCTGGGAATACCTCTGTGCACAGAAGTACTATGTTTAATCTTTGGAAACCCATAGGCTATCAACAGTGATGTATTTTTTAAAAATTATTGTGAGCTTGTGGGCAAAAATCTATTTGATTTTATCACATAGAACGCTAGAGTGTTTATATAGGTACTTGAAGGTTATAAATGATAAATAATGTCACAGCTCCAGCTACCCTATATGGTTATATTTCACATATGGTTAAAACAGTGATGCCAGTGCCTATATGCTGACAATCCAGTGAGACTGCTTTACTTACATACCTGTAAGTGAATCACTGAGGTAAATTTTGTACCTCAGAGAGTTGCATAATTGTACACCTACAAACTTCTTGTACCAAGTCCTTTTCACATACTGTTTTCCTTTGCATTCAGAGTAGTCATCAGAATTGAATTTTTTTTCAGTCCAAATTGCATCTTTTCCCACTGCAAGAGATCAAGAAATGAACTTGGTTATAGTGTACCAAAAATGTTTGTAGTACAAATATTGAAATCCAAAGAAAAAGAGATGACTAAGACCATCTTCACACTATTAACAAACATTTTGTGTCCCTTGAAGTGTGTTACAGGAACTAGTGAGCAACTCAACTCTGGCACAGAACTAAAGTAATTTCATCACAGTACCATTCCTCTAGAATTACGCTGGAGTTATGGCTCTAATATACTGGACAAACATTGTCTGACTGAATTTAGGGCCAGACTACTAGACATGCAAGTGGCAGATGCTTCTTTTCCTATATTTACTTACTTACAACCTGCCTCTCTCCCAAATGGAGATCCAGAGTGGCTTAGATCATTCTCGATTTCATCCTCTATCTAGTTTCCATTTATATATAAAGCATGAACTGTGAGTACACATTAAAATACTGCTTTCTCTCTCCTTACTATGCCTTGTACCCCCCTCCTCCCGCTTCCATGCATAGCTTTAGAAACTTTTCTACAATCCCAGCTCAATTACAGAATTGGAGCTGAGGAAAAAAGAAATGTACCTGGAGTATCCAAGATATGTACATCTCTCGCCCACATACTACTTTTACTGTTCAATAAAGACCCCCCTCTCACTTGATATGTGAATAGGAAGGGCACAGAAATGATTGCTCCATCTAATTCGGCTTCCATATACGTATTCATTTACAAATTTTTAAGTTCCAACCTCTAAAGTTTAATGTATTACAATGAGACAAATATGCACAGCTGCAACCTTGAATTATGTTTGGGCATGAGAAAAAACTTGCTATTTAGAGCTCTCTACCTTAATGGGAGCATTCTGTATGATAATGTTCTAATTATCTGAAGATTCTTCAAAATGGAATCTGCTAGCAAACCATTCTTTTCCCCTGGACTTTTGCCTTATGCATTCTTGACAGATTTGTATTGGTTTTTTAGTTCCTCTTATTGTCATGTATTAAATTATTTGGTCACTTTGTCTTGTGTATTTATATTGCATGTGGAAGTTTGGTGCACTGTTATACCAGTAGTAATTTATGGCATTGTTATCTTAATTGAACATATTGTTGGAATACATTCATTATTTTTAATTAGTGGGCTCAAGAGGGTTTCATTGGATGTTTTCCCACCTGCATGTTATAACCTCTTGTACTTCTGCATGTTTGACCTGGCAGTTGGAAGGGTCTCCTCCTTTCCTTCCTGCTTCGCCCATCGTACAAAAGGCAGATCCTGGATTAGAGCTTCTGGCTGCTCTTGTTTTCCATCTTCTCAGAACTACCATTTAAGGTGGTTCAGGAGCTTGCTGTAACTCTGGCTTACTCATGTTTGTAGGCTATAACTCATGGTGTACAGAGTCACTTCAAATCATGCTTTTAAATTCTGGTTGGCTGCCTGATGGCACACTAGTTTGTTAATTCAGACATCGTACTACACCAATAGTGTTAGGCGTCCTTAACTGTGATTTGGTATGATGTCTAACCTGAGCCTATATGTTAGTTCTCTCCAACTTGTAACTAATGATCAGGGTAAGATACTGCAGTGAGGAAGCATACTGTTACAGAATGTTAAACACGAGTAACCGACATTAATTAAGGAACCCTGGCCTGATGTGGAATTTAGATTACAGTACAAGTCAAAGTTTTTTTTTTCCACAGGGGCCCAGCATTTTCAGAGTTCTGTAGAAGCAGCGGTTGATGGCAAATTTTCTATAGCACAATGTCAAAACACTGAGGTGCCTCTGTTAAATCACTTATTTAGTGAGAAGTGGCGTTTTCATTTCACTGGCCTGTCTTTTAATTTAATGAAAGGGCTGAGAAAATATGAGCTATGCCTGGCTCATTTCTGCCTGTTGGTTTTGTGCCACTAGAGCTGTCACTGGAGTGCTACATCACATTGATTGGGCAGTTCTCAGGTAAACATTTAGACTGGCAGAAATTCTTTGCAAATGGCATAGGTTGAAAAAGTGAAATCATGTGTGAATGCCTTTCTATTTCATTTCTACTCTGTCATAAAGCAATACATTATCTCACCCCACAAATATGCTCTCATCAGAGTATGCTATATGTATGAAGGACTTACTTGAAATTTGCTCATTTATTCTTGGGTCCGCTAAGGAAGAAGAAAAACAAGATCAGACCACAAAATAATTTTTAACGTTACAGTGACATGCTGGAAAAGGGTATTATAGTATGTACAATAAATAGTAATGTAGCAGTCTAAAGTTAGAAACACTGCAGGGCAGTGTTTTTAAAACTTATTTATTGGGTGATACTGGTCAAACTAAAGCAATGTTACAGTAATCCTGAATGTAAATAGGTCTGTGGTGTTTTGCACTTCAATATTTTAAAGGTGTGCCAGCCAATTGACAAACTCATTGAAACTCATACCTGATTCTGTTTTAAATGGCTTTGGTTCGCTACTTGGACCTTCGCCAAGAGGGTTGCTAGGTATCACAAGGAATTCATAACTAGGAAGAAATTGAGAAGAAATGCAAAAATTTTCTTACTGCAGCTATCAAGAATCCAACATAACATAAAGGAACAATACTGTCCTATTTTACATGTCTATTGCAAAGATTGCTGAGACACTGTATGTGAAACGTTTTGAGCACTTAGGAAAAGTGTTATGTCAACAACAACAAAAATCCCACATATTTATAAATTAGGTGTTTGAAACTATATGCATTATCTACTGGACTGAACCCATGCATGTATATTTTGCCATCTGTATATGCTACAGGAACCTACAATTATGTAGGGGCTTTTAGTAGGGCACAACCAAATACACATGTATTATAAGTGTATGTGTAGGTTATGAGAATATTCTCCATTACATCTATCATGGACATTTGGTCAATGTGGACTGACCTGAAAACCTAAGGTTTTATGTAAACACTTGTTTTGAATGCTTTTGTCTTAGGGTTCAGGGCTCACAGTAGACACAAGAGTTCAGCAAGCCATGTACTTACTTTTACATTCTTAATGTACATGGCAACAACAGTTACAATCCTAAAAACACATTCAACTTATGGCAACCCCAACAAGGGTCTTTCAAGGAGGTGGTTTGCTAGTACCTTCCTCTGCAAAAGTCTTACTTGGTGATCTCCCATCCAAGTACCAACCCTGCTTAGCTTCCAAGATCTGACCAGATACAGCTACACCATACCACCTTCCCTCCTATGTATCTTGTTCAGCTGGTTAATGTACCCAGCAAGTTCAAAGCCCAGAAATCATTTTCAGCTGCCTACGTTTCTGTTTAATAACATCCAGTTCCTGAGGTGAATTGCTTCCTATGCAGCTGACCAAGTAATGGGATGAGTACTGTGCTTCGTTTACACTCTATCAGCATTCAAGGCCAAGAGATTAATTAAGCAATGCATTCTGAACAGTGTCTCCTTTACTTTCATCAACTGCAACAGGTTAAGGATCAGATAAATTTACAAGGTCAATCTACACTAGTAAGGATAATAAATGCACCTATGCAGATCAAACCAACATTATTTTATAGAGTTTTTCTACTGGAAATTGCTAGCCGCATATGGAGCCTTGGCAAGCAGAATGGATTTTACTATCTTTTGCCATACAGAAATACCGGCACATAGAAAAGAATTAAACATTGAATTAAAAGGCCTTTTTCTATTGAACTTGAGATTAATGATGCACGCATGCAAACACACACAATTTGTCATGAAATTTGCTTTTTAGGAAAGAAGTTCTTTAGTGTTGAGATACAGAAAAATATTTTTTTCAAAGAGCTAATTTTCATTTATTGTTGGTTATATGATATTTTTAGGTTGAGTGTTTACTGCAAGTATCAAGCACTGCCATTTTTACTTTATAAAATATCCAAGATAAGGTAAAGTAAAGGTAGTCCCCCTGTGCAAGCACCGAGTCATTATTGACCCATAGGGGGATGTCATGGCACAACGTTTTCTTGGCAGACTTTATATGGGATGGTTTGCCATTGCCATCTCCAGTCATCTACACTTTACCTCCAGCAAACTGGGTACTCATTTTACCGACCTCGGAAGGATGGCAGGCTGCGTCAACCTTGAGCCAGTTATCTGAACCTGGCTTCCACCAGGATTGAACTCAGGTCGTGAGCAGATCTTGGGCTGCAGTACTACAGCTTACCACTCTGCGCCACAGGGCTCTCTATCCAAGATAAAGCAACTCTTATAAAAATTCATACCCCCCTTTCTCCCTCCCCCAGTTTATCCTTACAATAATCACCCTGTGAAATAGGTTAGGCTAAGAGAGTGTGCAAAGCCCAAGATCATCCACTGGCAAAAAGGAGATTCAAATCCAGTCTTCCTAGATTCTAGTCTGATACCATAATATCACTTTTCATTTAAATCTGATTTAGTTTAGAAATATTGTCTTGGATTCTCTGTTGGGGCATGTGATTTTAATTATTTACCCTTGAACCAAGGAAATAGCTTTTGTAGGACATTTTAGGATGCAGTAGGAGGGGAGGAAGCAAGGAAATCACACTCTCCAGCTAGAAATCACATTCCTCTATTTGTGGAAATTGAAATTGATGGTGGATCCAAGCTGTTGATATTTTTATGTATCAAGATTTCGTCAGGTACTGTCAGGTTTCAGGATGAAAGTACTTTGTAGACATACAGAGATCTGGCCAAAATTAAATACTTACAAGACACGTGAATTATAACGGGGTGGCAGGTGGGTAAAGGGTGCTTAAAAATGAATAGGACTTTAAAATGCTCATCTTTGGCTGGGTTGTATTCATATTTTTCCTTTTATAATAAGGCTGAAATTGTCTCCTGGTGAACTCTGGCTTTTGAGACATTAAAATATTTGCTGAGATAGACGTTTGATATGCTTCCTATGTTCAATGTGACATCTTCGCTCTATTCCTTGCTGATGTGTTGCTTGTGTTGGGCCCATCTTGGACTTAGCTTTAATAACAAAGTGTATCCCAAATGTATCTGGTTGTCATAGCTTGGATCTTTTTGGGATGCTCAAGCTGTTGGACAATGACAGCAGTATGTTATTGGATCCTTGCTCTTCTTGAGCTAATAAACCTATGTTGAGCTGATAAGCCTCTATGTTCAGCAAGATTATCAGTGCTTCTTTGTGAGTTAGTTCCCCTCGGCACTGATAGAGGCAAATGTTCATCTGCTATCAAAGAAATATTTTAACAAGGATTATTTGGCAGATGTTAGACCAATATCAACATTTTCTTTTTGAGCTAAATCGATTGAGCACATTGTAGTACAGCAAGCCAGGCTTTCCTGATGATACTTTTTTCCTGGACACTTTCATCTGGCTTTAGACCTAGACTTGGAATGGAGACTGCACTAGTAGCCCTCACTGTAGAGGGACAGAGGTAACTTCTTTGGTGATTTTATTGGATCTCTCTGTTGCTTTTGGTACAGTCAATCATATTACGTCTGTGGAAATTTCTGAATTTGCCCTTCAGTTGTTCATGTTTTTTGTTATAAGGTCTCCATGGATGATATTGAATTATCTTCCTTGGATTTTTTTCTATGGGGTGCCCAAGTGTTAAGTGTAGACTCCAAGTTTGTCAAACATATAATCTAATTTTGGAGCTGAGTGTCACCAATATGCTGGATGCCCAACTCTATACTTCATTGACCAAGCATCCAGAAACAGCCATATCTGCCCTTAACCACTCTCTTGAAGCTGTAGATGAGGATGAACAAGCTGAAACTGAATCCAGACAAAAGAGAGATGATTTTAATTGGTTATTTGGTCATCCTTGATAAGATATTTGTTGTCATGTAAAGCTCCCAAGAGTACTTGCTTGTTGAGAAACAGATGTTCTGGATGACTCTGATAAGGCCTGATTTAGATATAGGCATGTACTTAAGAAGCCTTGAGTGTCTTGTTAGCTTTCCTATATTAAATCGTTTGCCTCCTGGCTAGAGGTACACCACAGATAATGTCTTAGGTTTGTTACCAGGTATTGTACACAAGTAATATGATTATGGAGTCTCTGCTTCCATTTTAAGCCTTTATTATTACAAAATAATTATTTAGTATTCTTAATATCCCACTCAACATAAAATTATGCCAGCCATTATAACTACATAGATATTAAAGGAGAGTCCAAAAAAGTATCTTACTCAAAGATACAAAGGTGACAGGCAGGGAGCCTCTTCTAAGAAGAAGCTCTCGATCAGATGAGCTTGTCAGATTTATAGGGTTTCAGAACATTTTCTTAACAATAGCTGCTTCAAAGATTCAAATTCTTGGCTAACTTATTATCTTATGGCTTCATTCACCAAACAAGGTTATCCATATTTGAAATATATTCTTGAAACATATCACAATGATTAGTTTTTTCTTGTTCTTGTCTTAACAAAGTCTATATAGAGTTACTGATTATAAGTTTCTCATACATCTGAATATCTTTCGGCTTTCCACCAGCGCAACTATCCTTAAATAATGTTGCTAGCTTTTATGAAGTTAAACATTCTGTCATTCTCAGATACTCCCTGTTCCTGAATCTTCTTGATACATTGTATATATCTCAATTAGTTAGATGGGTCTTCTAATCTACACATGGCAATACAACTGTGTAACTCTATTGTTTTATGTCCCTCTCCAAGGCTGTTAGATTCTAGACTTCTAGAATCTAATAGTCTTTTGTGGCCTGTCTAGTTATGGGGCTGAACTAGCCCTGTTTTAGTATGCATAGGTGTCTTGAATAACATTTTTGGTCATATCCAGCGATTGTTCCCCTATACTAGCCATATCCATGACATAAGCACAGGTTGTGACCTTTTTAAAATGTGCAACTTAGAAGATAGCTCTCATCTTTCAGTAACTTCTAGGCTTGGCTATTTTAACTCTCTTTGCATGTGGCTGCCCTTGAAGACCATTCAGAAGCTTCAACCAGTGTAAACTACAATTACTAGTCAGTCACTTTGAACATATTCAGCCATTTTTTTCATCAGTTTCACTATTAGTATATGCTTCAAGTTCAATCCAAGGTGCCGGTGATTATCTTTAAAGCCTTGCATGACCTGAGGTCTCTCCCCATATTCACTCCAGCACCCACTGAGGTTAAGTCAGCTGGTGTTGCTGAATATTCCCTCCTGTCAGGTTCAGTGTGTGGGAGTTTGTAAAAGGATTTTTTAAATGTGGCCAAGGATATTGGAAAGGTTCCCTCTCTTCTTCAGTTTATGAGCCGCAGGCAAGACTTCGTTGTTTTGAATAACCTTTTGACTGAGTCCGGATCGCAACACAGAACGTTGTTCTTCACAAATTTCAATATGAGCTTTCATGATTCACAGCCCACTTCATCAGATACTCAACAGGACCCAGAGCATTATTATTTCTATGACAAAATCCCTTTCACACCATCAAAAACATCTGAACAGGCAGAGAAATCCTATGGTTCAGACTAATATGGCCACTGCTATGCTAGAGTTTACGGTGCTGTAACCTAATTAGCATCCTGTGCTCTTCCAGCAGAGAAATTAAAAGAGCACATGATGCTATTTGAAGCAACAGCACTGCAGCATTACAGATATACACACCAATCATGCTTCAGCATGCTGATGATTTCCTCTGTATTTCACATGCAGTTATTCTTGTCTTTCCATCAATGGGACTGTATAAACCCTTTTGCTGATGTTAACACTGTGCTGTTTTGTGGGGCAAACCCTGGGCTGAAGAAGCCAAGTTCGAATACTGTTGTGTCCAGCTAGTGCAACTCTACCATTAGTTACCCTATGATCCAACTCATGATACACTACAAGAGTGGGTCAATATTACTGAATGTGCCTCATGAGCAAGGAAGATAGACAATTAAATATATTTGTCTACATGTGTGTATTTGTACTGTGTTTGCCTCTGGTCACTGCCAATATCAGATATTTCTGACACAACAGAAACCAGCCCTGTTTATATTTAAAATATACTCTCCATCCAACTCCCCAATACTACATATATAGATTTGTGTAGATATGTTGCCTATTGATTCAACACTATACCAACACCAGAGTAAAAGTCATCACCCCATTTATATAAAATGGCATGTAGATAGAAATGTTTATCATTGAAGAACTAGGCAAATGAGCATTTAAAAGGAAAACAAAAACAGAAAAGCTGAAAGCCTATTAAAATTGACTATTCCTGGCAGAGCACAGTATTGTTTTGCATAATAAGAGAACTTTAAAGGCAGGAAGAGCAGGGTAAGGAGGACCTAAGATGCCAAGTAATATTGCCAAAAATTCCTGGAGAAATCCAATGAGCCAGCTGATGGAAGGAGACTTAGGTCACACTGGGGGTTTGTACAAGCTGCTCTGCCCCCTTATTTCTAAGGTCACAGGGTAAAGGATTGCCCACTTTAAACTGGGTTCTATATACATAAGTTTACAATGTGTTCCAATTTTTTTAAAGTTCACATAAACTTTCTCATTGAATGCAGAGGAAGTTCTGATTTAACTTTTCCTCTCTGTTTTTCTTTCATCTTCTGCCAATAGAATATTTTAAGATCTATTGCAAAATGTCTCGAGCATTGCTGTGAAGTTTCTTGACTGAATGATGTGCTGTGTAAATTTCATTGCCCTTGAAACAAAATGATTCAGTGAAACAGGAAAAGTACAGATCATCTGTTAATTAAGATATCATTGCTTCAGAATACATGGGTATTGGTTAGAATTAAGAAAACACTGATAGTTGGGAATGTATTTGAGAAAATGAGATAGTTGTATTACTGTTAGCAGCCTCGTGCCCACATTATAGACAGACAAATTGGAATGATTAAGAACAAAGTTTTTAAATTCATGGTACAAAACAAGCAGCTTTCTAACGCGCTTTCTGATTCAAAGTCAAAGTCTTTCAACTGAGGTCAAACTAGATGTCATGTGTGAAAGGAGTTGGGGCAGTGGTTCCCCAGCCTGACTTGCAGACATACCTATCAGGGAAATGTTCCCAAGTGCTCTGGACACAATTCAGCTTGGGGGCATAGTATGTGGGGAGGAGGGGCTCCAGGCTTTCCTCCTGCACTGTTTTTCTGAGTCAAAACGACCATAAGGGACCCTATTTGCCCCACTGTGGGGCACCACATGCTGCAGCCAATACACAAGGAGAACAGTGGAGCAAACAGGGTCTCCATGCTGTTTTGCTTTGAGGGAACAATGCTTGCACCCTTGTTAAATAGGGCCCCAGAGCACTTGGGAACATTAGTTCCCTGATATTACATGTGACTGCAAGTGGGATTGATACCCCCCCCCACCAACTCGTATCACACATATAGTTTAGTTTGGCCCTAACTAGGCACGTGGTAATACCTATCCTGTTAATATATTGTCGAAGGCTTTCACGGCTAGAGAACGATGGTTGTTGTGGATTTTCCGGGCTGTATAGCTGTGGTCTTGGCATTGTAGTTCCTGATGTTTCGCCAGCAGCTGTGGCAGATGTTGGCAGTGTGGAGAAGATGTTGCCAACATCTTCTCCACACTGTGACACTGAGAGATCTCTGTCTTTTGGTGCTACACCTCTGAAGATGCCAGCCACGGCTGCTGGCGAAACGTCAGGAACTACAATGCCAAGACCACGGCTATACAGCCCGGAAAATCCCCACAACCATTATCCTGTTAATGTTCCCTTTATTTCTAAACATAAGATGCTGGCTATTTAGAGCAATAAGATAAAAAGATCTACGTATGTCAAATAGGTCTGCATGAAATAGTCGTTTCCTTCAGCAACAAGGAATAATGATAGAATAAAAGGAGAATAGCAGGAAAATAGATTTAAATTTGTGCTCTTACTAATAAAATCTGACATTTAACTTGTGAAACAATGAGAAAGCTATAAGATCCATATAACTTTAATAGATTAAACTTTAACAGTTTAATCCATATAACTATTTGGATAAAAACAAAAGCATGTGTACGAGATGGTACCACAGTGCAATCAAATGGAAGGAGCAAGAAGATGTAAATTTGGAAGTATAAGAAGAACTCTTTGTGAGAAATTTATGGTGGAAGAAGGAATAAGCAACAAATATCATAGAAGCATAGAAGCATAGCACTGGAATGGGTCTTACAGACCAGCTAGTCCAACCCCTTGTCCAATGCAGGAACAGCCTAAAGCATCCCTGACAAGTATTTATCTAGCTGCTTCTTGAAGACTGCCGATGAAGGGAACCCACCACATCCCTAGGCAGCTGATTCGACTGTTGAATTACTCTTAACGTGAAGAAACTTTTCCTAATATCTAGATGGTACCTTCCCTCCTGTTTCGAGTCCTATCTTCTGTTGCCAACAGGAACAGCTCCATTCCCTCCCCTATGTGACACCTTTTAAATACTTAAAGAGGGCAATCATGTCTCCCCTCAACCTCCTCTTCTTCAAACCCACATTCCCAAGTTCCTCAGTCTTTCCTCGTAGGGCTTGGTCTCCAGGCCCTGAACATCCTCGTTGCTCTCTTCTGCACTTGTTCCAATTTGTCCACTTCTTTTTTGAAGTGATGCCTCCAGAACTGCACACAGTACTTCAGGTGAGGCCTGACCAATGCAGTACTTAGTGGGATAATGTCATCCTGTGATTTGGATGCTATGCATTTTTGATACGCCTGAAGATTGCATTCACCTTTTTTGCTGCTGCATCACACGGACTGCTCATATTTAGCTTCTATCCACCCATATCCCAAGATCTTGTTAACACTTATTGCTACCCAGAAGTATACTCATCCAGTATGCATGATTTGCATTTTCTCAGGTGGAGAACCTGGACTTATCCATGTTAAATCACATCTTATTCAAATCTGCTCACTTTTCCAGTGTGTTCAGATCTCATTGAATTCTATCTTTATCTTCAAGGGCATTTGCTACTCCTTCCAGTTTGGTCTTATCTGCAAATTTAATGAGGGTACCCTTCATACCCTTTTCCTGATCATTTATAAAAATACTAAAAAGCACTTGGCCCAGAACCAGCCTCTGTGACACTCCTCTGGACACCTCCTGCCAATCAGATATGATGCCATTGACAACTACTCTTTGGGTGTGGTTATCTATCCATCTAATCTTCCTACAGTACAGTCGACAGTCCTCCAGTTTACTCATCATAACTTCATAAGGAACCTTGTCAAAAGCTTTACTGAAATCCATATAAACTACACCAACATCATTCCTGCAATCCAGTTAGCCTATAACTCGGTCACAGAAGAAGATGAGGTTGGTCGGGCAAAACCTGTTGGGGACAAATTGTGCTGACTTCCCCGTATCACCATGTTGTTCATCAGATGCTTGCAGATTGACACCTTTAATATCTGCTTCAATATCTTCCCTGGGATAGAGTTCAGGCTGATTGGTCTGTAGTTTCCAGAATTGTCCTTTCCCCCCTGTTTTTGAAGATTGGGATAACATTTGCCCTCCTCCAGGCTTCTGGCACATCACCTGTCCTCCAAGAGGCCTGGAACATGATCAACAAAGGGTCTGCAAGCTCTTTTGAAAGTTCTTTAAGCACTCTTGGGTGGACCCTATCTGACCCAGGGGATTTGTACATGTCCAGTGTACCTAGGTTCTTCTCCACAACTTCTCTGCTCATGTCAACCAGCAGCCCTAAAGTCATTCCCTGCATACTACCATCTCTATGTGGGCCTATCTCTCCTTCAAAGAGAAAACTGAGGCAAAATAGGTATTAAGCCTTTCTGCCTTCTCTCTGTCAGAGTTTCTCCACTTTCATCCAGTAATGGAGGTATCACCACCTTTACTTTTCATTTGCTCCTCACATATCTGAAGACTGTCTTTTTCGGGGGCTGAGGCCTCCTGGTCAATCTCAGCTCATTCTGAGCTCTGCCTTCTCTGATAGCTGCCCCTAGATACTATTCTTTGGATGCATCCCCTCCATTTCTTGAACACCTCTCTTTTTTTTCTTAGCTTACCACAGAGCTGTCTATTCATCCACAGTGGCTTCTTAGACTCTCTACCACATTTCTGTCTCACTGGAATGGTGATAGCTTAAGCCTGCAAAAGCTTTTCTTTTAGGAGAACTCATTCTTCGCTCACTCTTCACTCACTCCTTTCCCTTCCAGCACTCTTGTCCATGAAATAACTCTCATCATATCTCTTAGTTTTTAAAATTTGCCCTACTAAAATATAACATGTGCATTTGGCTACAAACTCCCTTAGAACTCATCAGCAAAAAGAATCTACGAGGACATGATCACTTCTTAAGGTTCCCACCACCATTACCTCATCAACCAACACTTTCTTGTTGGTTAATATCAAGTCCAGTATGGCTGAGCCTCTCGTTGCCTCCTCGACCATTTGAGAAAGGAAGTTATTGGCCAGGCAGGTCAGGAAGTTGTGTGATCCTGGACACCTAGCAGAGTTGGTCTCCCAGATCTCATCAGGGAAGTTGAAGTCTCCCATATCTATAAGGTCAGGTTTCTTTGATAATTTATTAAGCTGCTCATGGAGGGCAGAATTTACCTCATCACCTTGATCAGGCAGTCTGTACCACAGATCCCACCCACAATACTGCTCGTCCTTCACTCCCTTATCTTCACCCAGACTGTTTCTACTGGGTTGTCACTCTCCCAGTATTTCCTGACAATCAAGCCTTTTCCTCACATACAATGCCTCTCCACAAGTGCGGCGATCTGGGGAACCATATGCATTTGTTGTGCTAGTTCGGAATAAGGGTGGCTATCTCTTTACCAGTGGCAGAAGCAGGAGACCTCAATTAGGGCCATCTATACATAAGCTTCCAACTAGACTGCAGTGACTAAATATTGGCCAATGATGCCAGCAATTTATAGTGGGTGCTGCAGGGCAGCCAGCAGCTATACACTTGAATGTTGCTAATCCAGCCCCACTGTTCTTTTATAATGCTTACTAGAAAATCTGTGGAGCCCCTCTTTCCTCAAATTATTCATTTCTTGGTAATGGCCCTTTTCTGTACTCGGTCCTATCTCAACAGCCCAAACTGATTATCACTCCTGTGTATTTCCATGTTACGTAGGCAGGTATTTGTGTCAGAATGTCTCTGACATGGCAGTTTTGAAAGTAATGGTATGCCAAGGATAATATGGGGAAATAAATGGTTCTAACTGGGAAATTTGATGGTTGCTGCTAAATTAGATAATCCACCGTAACATAATATGTCAACAAGGACTATTCTCCTACTTCATCTGGTTAAGACTGTGACCAATAGTTAAATCATTATTATCCAGACTGGGCCATGATCCAACACAGACTTAAACACATGTGACTCTTCATTAGATTGTAGTCAAAGTGTGCAACTAGCCTTAGCCAGATGTGTAAAACTTATTAGCGATCCAACTATTTTTAGCTGGTGAACTGTATTTTACCCTTTGCGGACACTGTTTGTGAACCTCTTCAGATAAAGACAACTGCTAAAATATAAAGTCCCTTGGGTACTGAGATCCATAATATACAAATGTTGCTTTGACTGATCACCCTGTCAAATTTTGTTCATTTCAACAACATTTAATGATTGTAAGGATGCTGAATGAATTAGATCTATGGTTAAATGTTTTGTATTTTCCTAGTTGTTTGCATTTTGTCAAGTATTCAGATGTTATTTTTCCTTACTCTGAAATACTGAAAACATTATTCTTGAGAACACTCCAGATTCAAAAGCCAAAACATTTCTCACCTAAGGAAAAAAATAACCAAAGCAAAGAACTGGTTATCCAGCATGTGCAGCTATGAGAGAGTGGAACCACCTGCATTAGGTCTGTGCCCTTAATAAATACATGGAATTTTCCAGGGATGCAGCTGTCCAACAAAATCAAAAAGCAAGACTTGCTTAGAACTGACAAAGATTATTACTGTGTCAAAATGTAGTACGGCGCATGAACATCTTTGAAAGGCAGAAGAACCATCTCTTGGTATTCTGTCACTGTCTTAGCCAAATTCACAATAACATGAATACATGCTTAGACATCAGTAGCCCTTCTGCAATAGTCTCCAGCTTTTCCTCTTAATCCTTTGAACTGATTTGTCATTCATTTATAAGACTCACAACTTTGCCTACCTTCTTTGACACATTTTGCAAATATTAGTCCTTGTTCATAATAAACAAGTTTGAGTGGTATTATTTCATCTTCTTGACAACACCATATTGAGTATCACAGACAACCTTTCATGGCTTCTGAAATAATGCAATTAATGACTAGAGGAAATGATCTGTAGCAAAACTTGGGCAAAAGAGTATTTATCACCCCATTCTCAGTATTACAGTCTAGATTTTGGTACCATTTTCCTACTGTGTTACCTTGTATTAGGTTTCAAGTTCTCCACAGTAGAGTGGGTTTGATTTGTAGTGATAATGGACTTGTCCTTTTCATTTGTGGCTCCATTTTCAGTGGATACAACTTTATATTCTGAAATTAAGAAAGGAACTTGATCAGTTGTTCAATTCAATTCATATTCTTGCTTTTATCTGTTGACTGCCACTCTTGTATATGCTTTTATTGTAAACTAGTTAAAATCTGAGGTAAGTCAGGTTTTTGTAAAAATGATTTTTTTTTACCACTAGTTTAATCAGAAACAATTGATGCTTTGCTTGCATTTTCAATGGGCAAGAACGTACACTGAACATCCTGTTTAGTATTGGATATGCAAACAGAGGGAAGATTTGCAAACATGTCTCTTTCAAAAAGTTACACACACACACCAGCTTGAGCCTTACAACAGAACTTGACTGCAGGTCAATTTCATGGAGCAGAGGTTGAGGCACTGTTCCACAACTCATTTCTCAAGTTGTTGACCTGACCTATAGCTTAGAACATACTTGGAATACTACTATTACTGCTAGTACTATCCAACCGTCAATATCTGCCTTTCAAGCCCTGCTTTCTGTACTCCCACTTCAAGAGGTGAGATGGGTGGTTACTAGAGACGGAGCATTTTCTTTGGTGTCACCTTCTCTTTGGAATACCCTCCACCTGGAGACTTGCCTGACTTTATGTTCTTTTGCCTGACTATATTCTTTTAGGCACCAGGCCAAAACACATCTTTTAATCCAGGCTTTTACTTAGGGTTTTTTTAAAAACAGCGTTTAAAATGGGCTGCTTCTATTTTATTTCTACTGGAAGCTGCTGTAGCATAGTGGTTAAGTGGTTTGGCTTCGAATTAACACTCTGCTGATTCAAATTCCACTACTGCCATGAGCTTAGCATGTGGCCTTGGATAAGCCATGCCTCTTAGTCCCAGCTCCCCAGGTATTGGCTATCACATACAAAGCTTAGTCTGCAGGATCACCTCTCTGTCTGTGTTCCACCACGGCAGCTTCACTCATCCAAACAGGGCCTTCTGCAGATGCCACCTTGCACACAGGCAAAGTCAACAGCCACCCATGCATGTGTATTCTCTGTGTTGACCCCCAACTTATGGAATGGTCTACCCAGAGAGGTCAGGAATGCTCCCATTCTCCCAGCTTTCCGCAAACTATGCAAAACCAAATTATTCATGAGGGCTTTTTTACTTAGGTAGGAGGGCTGTACTGTAAGGAAGTGATCTCAAAGAGATGCATTATTAAAGGGACAGGGACTATAGCTGTAGCATAGTGGTTAAGTGGTTGGGTTGTGAGCAAGCACTCTGCTAGTTCAAGTTCCACTACTGCCATGAGCTCAGCAGGCAGCCTTGAGTAAGCTACTCCTCTCAGCCCCAGCTCCCCAGCTGTATTGTGGGGATAGTAACAACACTGACTTTGTTCATTGCTTTGAGCAGGGCTCTAATCTGTCTAGAAAAAGCAGTATACAAGCACACTGTTGTTGTTATTTTATGGATAGTTTTTATGCTGTTTATGTCCAATGGCCTGTTTTTAATGGCTTCTTTTTATATCATTATGTAGGACAATTAGTAAGCCACCTGAAGCAAGACTCTGAAGAAGTGGCACAGAAATACTCTAAACAAACAAATAATACTAATAATTTTTCTTAGATATATTAAAGACCCATAATGTTGAACTAGCCATCATTACATAGATAGTGCTTGGGTAGCTGAATGTGTTCAAGTCCTTTTTAAAGCTGCTTTGAACTGCTAAATAAGAACAGAATTTGATTCTAATCCATTAGTAACTAATGGCCAAGACATCTATTGTTAACATATTAAGGTCCTATATGCATGTGGTGAGTTTAAACTCCATCAAATATAGTAGGATTTTTAAAGATATCTAAGCATAGCTACTCAGGGACTGTGCTGGAAGATATCACGCTTATTTTGGCACCAATGAATGCAGTAGGACATTTTAAGTAGGAACTATTAGGCAACAATTCCACTAATACCCATAAAAAGCAGAGAAGTACTGTAGTGTAGAGAACTGAGACATTAACTTTTGCGTCTTTGGGGAAAGTTTCTTGTTTTGAATAGCTAAGGTATCTTTCTAATCTGCACAAGGTTGCAAGTGATAGAAAAATCAGATTTTTTTTGTCTGATGCTATTTTGGTTAAAGAACTAAGGGGTTATTATCAATAGAAATGAAACTCAACATAGAATACAAATGAAACATCAATAGAAATGAAATTGAAAATCATATAATTCATGGTAACATTGTAAGAAGACACAAGCCAAACTAACCTGTAAAAAATTTCATAACCTTTTTAGATTATTGTTTTGGATCTATTGAAAAAAGTTTTTGATATTATCTCCATTGTTGTTTATCTTGATTTTGGAAATGCTACTGATTCAGATTCGAGATGATGATGCTATAAGAGGCATAAAGATAAAGGACTTTACCTACAAAGTTAGAGCGGATGATGTGATGGTTATTGTTGAGGATCCAATACAAAATATGCCAAAGCTGCTAAACAAAATAAAGGAATTCGGAGATCTGGCTGGATTTTATGTCAATAAGAGAAAATCAAAGATATTATGTAAGAATATGACCAAACAAAAGCAACAAGAATTGATGGAAACCACAAACTGTGAAGTAACGCATAAAGTAAAATATCTAGGAATTGAGTTTACGGTGAAGAATATTGATTTATTCAAGAATAATTATGAAAAGCTATGGCAACAGATTGATAGAGACTTGATCAAATGGAATAAATTAAATCTGTCATGGCTGGGAAGAATAGCGGCAGTTAAGATGAATGTGTTATCACGGATTATGTTTTTATTAGAGACAGTAAGCAGTTTGAAAAGTGGCAGAGGAAGATTTCCGATTTCGTATGGGCAGGCAAGAAACCTCGGGTAAAGATGAAAGTTTTATGTGATGTTAAAGAAAGAGATGGACTGCAACTGCCGAATATCAAATTATACTACGAAGCAGTTTGTTTGGTTTGGCTAAAAGACTGGATGTCATTGGAGAATCATAAGCTTCTAACTTTGGAAGGATATAAGAAATTGTTTGGATGGCATGCCTACTTGTGGCATGACAAAGTAAAAGCTGATTCTATGTTTCTGCATCATTATATTAGAAGAAGTCTCTACACAATCTGGAAAAAATATAAAAGTTACTTTGGTGAGGATATCCCCTCATGGGTGGTACCATTTGAAGTTATCGATCCAAGAGCTATTGATAACAGAGACCAATGTCTGTCCTATAAAAAGATTCTCATCCAGGAACAGAATATGATAAGAATAAAAACAGAAGAAGAATTAGCTTTTTGTTATGGATGGTTTCAATATAGGCAGATAAAGGACTTACACAACTCGGATCGTTCAAAAGATGCAATCAGATGGAAAAACTCAGAATTGGAAGAAACTATACTACAAGAAAGCAAGAAGAAAATTTCAAAGATTTAGAAAATACTTTTGAAGTGGTATACTGAGGATGAAGTTGTTAAAGTCCAGATGGTGAAGTGGGGTATAAATTGTCAAAGAGACATAACAATGGAGGCATGGGAGTATTTGTGGAAAAATACACTGAAGATTTCAACTTGTACCAATATTAAGGAAAATGTTTTTAAGATGATATATAGGTGGTTTGACGCCAAAAAAAATAGCTTATGGTAATGTTAAGATGTCAGATAAGTGTTGGAAATGTAAAAGTCATGAAGGGTCATTGTTTCATATGTGGTGGACTTGTGAGGTTGCTAGGCAGTACTGGGGAGATATTTTAGTAGTGATAAATGAGATTTTGCAGATTTCAATAATAAAGAACCCAGAACTCCTGCTACTGAACTTAAATATGGAAGATGTTCCTGTGCAACATAGAACATTGTTATTTTATATGACAACAGCTGCAAGAATACTATATGCGCAGAAATGGAAGGTGCAAGAAATACCATCTATTGGAGATTGGATACAAAAGTTGCTGTATATGGCGGAAATGGATAAACTGACAAGAAGGCTGAGAGATCAGAATCCTGAAGAATTTTTTAATGACTTGTGGAAATTGAAGGAGTATTTGGAGAAGTGGGATGTGAAGGGGAAATTATGGCAATTTGAAAGTTATTAATTGGGGCGATTAGTAGAGATAGGGATCGTTACCATTTAAATTGAAGTTTTAATTATTGTTAGGTTTATGTTTAGAATAGATTTGATATTAACGGATATTATTTAGTATATTAATGGAATATGAGATACTAACATATAGATAGAATGGATAAGTAAGTTATAGAATAAGATATGGGTTGGAAAGCTGTTGGAAGTCTCTTGAAAAAGGGGGGAGGGAAAGGGTGGGGGAAAATTGATACTTAGGTTTTTAATTGAAGATTTTGTTGATATGTATACTCACCTAATAAATTTTTTTTAAAAGAAAAAAGTTTTTGATAAATAATTTAAAAAAATGAAAGTGAGAATCATATTCCCATTGAAAGAAGGCAACAGTCTAACCTGTAACTGTGTCATTTTCTGGTTTCTCCCAGTCCAGTACGACAAAGGATGGACAGCCCTCAACAGTTACCACAGTGAGGTTGGTAGGTGGATTTTGTGGAGGCTTAGTGGCTCCCTCTTTGTTGTCCCCCTCTTCTTTTGGAAACAACTGAAGAGTATCTGTGATGGAACATGGAACATTTTCTTCCTTTTTCACATACTTCACATGATCACCTGGAAGGAAAACAGCCATATTTAGATTACGTCTCACAAAAAGTAGATAAAGTGGTAAACTGTGCTTGGTGTACCTTGGTGTAGAGATGTTTTTGATACTTGGAAATGTTCTGATGCTTAGAAAACTAGGCTAGAATCTTGGCATCTAGTGTTTTCTGAAGGGCTTTTGTAATCTACAAGGGTTCCTGTCACTGGAACCCTCACCTGTAGTCTTAAGTTTGCCATCTCATCTGTTGTTTGTGAGACTATGCCACAGGATACTGGGAATGGGGTATAATGTGGAAGATTACTATTGGAAGGGAGCAGATATCTCCCCTGACACACCCTTGCATAAGTTCTTCCATAAACAGGGCAAGAGCTTGCACAAGAGAGAGGTAATTCCCTCCCCCCTCCAACTGGTGTTAGGCAGATACATGGACAGGACAAAAATACATGTGCTAACATAGATTCCTTCAGTATCAGCTCTATTTAGACATACCTTTATACCTTGGTTTGCCTGCTATATCAGTCTCGGATGTAGGTTGTGAGCTGAATACAGTTGTGTTACCTAAAGAGAAGAAAGCCACAACAAAACTTTTAAAATTACACTTCATATTTCATTTCCATGTGAATCTCAAGCAGTTTCTTAGAAGCTTCTTCTTGGTACACGCTTGGAGTTACATTAGCTTTTTCTTAGGAAAGAGATGAATTTGGCTGTGATGGGAAATATAAGGCTATTGGAGATGCCAAAATAAAGATAATCATAACTCAAATGACTGAGCTCATTATTGCTTTTGGAGATGCTTCATGTATAATATACAAAACAAAATCCTCTTTAAAACTCTAAAACTCTTTTTTTGTTCACTGACACTCCAGCCATTTAACGCATTGTCTATCCTTAGGGAGCACGCTGTTCTTGTACTTTGCAACATTTAAAAAATGTTGGCAAACAGGATTCTCTTTTTATAACATGCCATGTTCCTTTAATAGTCAGGGAAAGCTATGCATATACAAGATGCAAGCCAATGGAAATATGCCAAGCAAAATTAGTACCAATGAAGCTCTTCTGGAAACACTAACAGTAATAACTAGAATAGACCAGACTGTGAGCTTAGGATCCACTACAAATGATGCTGAAATGTTATGATTTGAACTTCAGATTATTTGCAGTTGTTCCCATAGAAATTGTGGGTGTTTGCATATCTTGTGCATGTTTAGTTCTTCCAAGAAGAGGCTGCCACTACACCTCACCCCCAAACCAAGGTGAAGAGAGAGAGTAGGAGTTTGTGAGCAGCCCCCACACATGAGGAAGCATATGACTCTCCTGACATGGATACATAGAGGTGCATCAACATGGGGGTGGAGAGGAAACAAATGAATGCGTTTAAAGGGCTGCTGGGTCTGCCTTCGTCCTCTGTATTCCTCCATCCAGGATGCCAAATCATGTGCCTGTTTAGTTCCCCAAGAAAAGACTTGACCTTACTAGTATTTCTGCTTCCTTACAAAGCTGAGTTGCCAACTAAATATTCCATTTGGAATGTGAAAATTAGACCTCACAGTGCAAACGGAATGCTGGCTCAGCTATTAGATTTGCCCCCTCACATGCTTCAGTCCTGTGATAATTTTTCATGAAATACTTTCTCAACTAAAGCAGATCGTTTTACTTTTTCACTCCAATCCCTTGCTTTATTAATAAAATGGGTTGGTTAAAAAAATGCAAAACTGCTCTGGGAATTGGGTATGTGCATGAGTGTAAGGGACATCACAGGCGTCACTCATGCGATGCTCTGCACAGGCGGCTTCTCTCTCCATGTTATAGAACTAGGTTTTTTCTTCCAGAATTTGACCCTTGGAGAGGGATCTTTTATATGGAATATCATACAACAAATTTTAACTTCTACTGCTCTATATACAGCAAATATTTATATCTCACACTCCCAATAAAAATACTTCTGAGGTAGCTTACAACATCTGTGAAATAATATGGCTAAAAATAAGAATGAGAATAATAAAAATAAATAAAAACAGAAGTAAGGCCAGCATTATTAGTGACAATAAGAGAAAGACAAATAATAATAAAAATAATATGCGTGATTCTAATTTCAAACCCAAAATACAGTAGTACAAACCTAGTAGAAAAAAATATAAAGTTGTAATATAACTTTAAATCTGCAATAAAACTAGCAGAAGAACTAGTAAAAATAAAACCTGGAAGCATTACAGCAAAAGGACTTGGTACATTAAAAATGTCTTTTCCCCATTACTGAAGTTTACATCTTCAGTCATTCAGCTAACACCCACAGACACAGCCCTTCCCTGATTATTGCACCTATCCTGTTCACTCTGTCCTCTTCTATAAATTAAGGTCTCCCTCTGAATAGCCATTGTCATGGGATGGGATTCTGAAGACTGGTGCAAGTTGAGTAAGCAACAACAGCTCTGCTGATACTTCAAATGGTGTGACGTCACCGGTACAGCCATTGGCACTACTGGAAACTTAAACTATGGATTGGACTGACAGTTTTAAACCATCAAAAACAGGTAAAAACTCTGAATATGTCACTAAAATTCTTACTGTAATCTGGAGAAGAAGAAGCAGTAGGAGGCTTTTTTGATGAGCCTGTTCTCACAAGAATTGTTGGTCTCATCGGTTTTGCCACAGAAGATGCGGTGGCAGGTGGGACTCCCCGTGGCATCAAAATATTTCCTGCTTGGGGAAAAAAATGAATCTGAAGTTTCGAGTTGGAAATAATGTAGCTTTGATTCTAACTAAAATGTTCCATAGCTCATAGAAGAGCTTCAGTTTCTTAAGAACCTCCTTGGACTAATTCTAGAAACTATGGGCATTCTCAGATGAGCATTAATTATCCAGTAGTGGTTAAGGAAGAATTTACTTAAGAATCTTTATGTATCTCACTTGTATGCTACTTTCTAGTTTCTTCTTGGTTTACTTTGGCATAAGCCAAAGAATGAAAGTTTTACACACAAATGCATGAAAGTTTTACACACAAATGCCCTGATTCACTTGTAGACATCAGCAGACTTTTGCACTTCCTACCGCTTGCTGCATCAGGAACTGCAAGCATCCAAACATGCGTTGGAATGTTTATTTCAGTGTGCCTGCAATCTATCTATGGGATGTATATTCTAATATTTATGGGAATACGTATCATTATCCCCATGCCCGTGCAACTAGTCATTAAAATACCTTTTTAAAAAGCACATCTAAAGCTATATTGGGGCAAGAAAGAAATCTATTTTCCTTTTTAAATATAATTTCACATTCTGTTAATTTGCACCCATCAAATAGGGGAGATAAACCATAAGCAACTATAACTCGTAACACAAAGCCTCAAGGAAAGGTTGAAAGGTACTTATCTGTATACAAACATTATTCTTTTAGCAAATCTGAATAAAGTTAAATTGTTATTTGATGCTATAGGTACCTTTCTGCATAGTAAAAAGAACATACATTGTGTGTATGATGGAGTGATTCTATGACTGTTCTTTCCTGGCCATAAAAATGCAGGAGTTGATGGTAGCTTTATTGACATGTCCAATTACTCTCCTATTAACCCCCTTACAATGAATTATTATCTTTCTCTGATGCAAAAAAGAAAAAAGGTAACTATGAAAAACAAAAATATAAGGAGAAAGACAAAGCCTCATATATTGAGCCCTGAAATCCTTTTCCTTAAGAGAAACAAAAACTTATGCTCTCTCTCCCTTCTCACCTCTAAATATTCACTATAGCTTTTGCTCTGCATGTAAATTGATTTTTGCATTTAGAAAAAGAGAAAGTAGATCTACAAAAATCACATCAGCAATTTTATTGATTAAATATATGAAATAAAATCCAAAGAAAAATAGTTCTGAAAATATTTTGGTAAATTTTAGTATTTTAATACAAGTTCTGTGGAACAGCCATTATCCAAGCTTCCTTCATTAGCCAAGGCTACCTCAAGAACCTTTCTTTTAATTTAAAAATGTAAGCTATAAATAGTTTAAATAAATAATTGAATGCTAAACAATGTAGAAACCAATTCTCTATTATGACATTCCACTGCTTACTGTACTGTAACTATGAAAGAGAAGTTCTCCCTCCCATACAGAGAAAGAGAGCCCAGCTATTTTGAACATCATCACGGAGAAGTGACTCCTTTGCAGGCTGATGTGCATATCTTGGGTGCCCAAGAATGAAAAGGTAACAGCTGGGATCCTGTGGTTCTGATGTAGTATATGCGGACCATTCCTTTTTCCTTGTCTGCATTCCGAGGTCTTAGGACCACAACCATGCTATTGCCTGTGAGCAATTCTTTAAATTTCTTACACTGTTCCCTAGGATATCTACAGTTTACATGGACACGATATAATTTTGATTGTCTAGATGTTAGAGAGATTTTTTACTATAGTCAAATATTGTAGGTCTATACCGGCCTACAATATTTGTAAAGGCCTATACAGAAGCCTATACAGAAGCCTTTAAAGGCCTATACAGAAGCCTTTAAAAAAATTACAAATGTTCTATTGGATTAAAGTAAGCCTTTGAGCAAACCCAGAGAAACCTCTCTGGATTATGGCCATAAACAAGAAAGGAACAAAAATGTGTTTAAAGTGGTGTTTGAAAAAGTGACATACCTGAACTCCCAGGTTTACCGGTCACAGTGTTTGGAGGCAAAGGTTTTCTTCGCATTGGTGTAGGCTTGGCAGGAGCTAAGGGTGGTCGAGGAGGTTCAGGTGGTGTAGCTACTGTATAATGTTACAAGACACCACTGTTAGCGGAGGAACCGCACACCACGTAATCAGAAAGAGAAAAATGGCTAATAGCTACACTTCTCAAGCAAAATTTTAAGGCATGAGCTTCAGCGATAAGAACTGCAAAAAGAACACAAAACACAGACAGGGAAGAGCTGAAAGGAGTTATTTTGAGCGTTGACATTTCCAGCATGAAAATGTGCATGCTTCCAGCATTAGACTAAAACAGCACAGCAAGGCAGCTAAGCCAGTTCACAAAAAAGTTTGCTTCATAGCCTGTTAAGAATAATCATTGTCTTTTTATATCATATTACATTGCTCAAAAATAGAGTATTGTTGGCAGAAGAGATAGATCATTGTTTTCTAAAGAAGTGGTAAAAAAATGAGCACACTGCTCATTGTTTTCTATGGATACAGCATTTAAAACAGCGTTCATTAGAGATCAGGCTCTATAAGAAGGCACACAAATTTCCTGGGAGTTTGCATCCTGGAGTTTGCATGCAGTGCTTTTGTACTGGGGAGCTGAGCTTGGAAGTTCCATGAGGGAGGTTGAGGGGAAGCAAGAGAGAACCCCTATAGTCTGAGTTTTGTGAAGAAGGACATACATTAGCCAGGAAGGCAGTGTACTTCATTATCCTTCTAACTTTAGTAATCTGCACAGATTCAGATAAGCACCCTATTTCAACCTTTAAACACATTTAAATAACCTAAGCAGTTATGACGGGCGAAAGCCAGTAGAGGAGTGGAGGCTATCCAGTGTTTTGCAGGGAGTGCTACATGTATGATTATCTGCCCACTGGGCAGACATTGTGGGAGTAAGCTTGAGGCATGGAGCTCTTGGTTCTCAGGGAGCAGGTTCATTCTATTGAGCCTGGGGTTGCCAGCCTGTAGAAGAAGAGGGACAGAGAGAGGTATGTGGACAAGGCCTTCAGGGACCTTGAACAGTTCATCTCCTGAGCTAACAGCTGTTCTGCTGTCATAGTGATTGGGAGTCTCAAGGTTGGAGGATGTCAGGCTGAAGAGGAGGGACACAATCCCTTAGATGCAACCTCTTTCTTGGAAGGCAGATCAACATTCTGTCATTCTGAGGATATGCCTCTGGGTTCAGGAAGGTGGGCTTTGGTAGGGGGGTGATTCAAATATTGGTAGTGGGTGTTTTAATTATTAGAATATAGGCAGTAAGGTCTATGTCGGGCTTTTGGACTGCATGATGAGTTGCCTACCTGGTCCAAAGTTTGTGGACATCACACTTTAGACAGCTTGATAGACAGTGCTGGGGAAGTCAGTGGTCATGACACATGTTGACACTAATGACATTGATGTAGACATGTGGTCCTAGAGGAAAAAATGAGGTCACCAGGCAGCCAGGTAAAGGCTAGGATCTCAAAGGTAGCAATTTTAGAATTGTTACTGGTTCCACGTGTAGGGCCACCTAGATGGGCACTCATTAGGGGTCTCAACACACAGATGAGAAAGTGGTCAAGAAGGAAAGATTTAGATTTGTTAGGCACTGGGGAACTTGCTTGGACAAGCTGAACCTGTTTAAAAGAGAAGGGTATCACTTGAACCCAAAGAGAACCACACTGTAGGCATTTGAAACAAAAAGGTAGCAGAGCAGATTTTGAACTAATCCCAGGGGAAAGCCAATAGGAACTGGGGAGCCCCCAATTCAGGACAACTCAGTTGGGCTGGGGCTGGGGCTGGGGGTTGGGCTGTTTAAAGGGCCCTGCCACTTACAAGCGGCAGGTCTCTTTAAACTGTCAGCTGGTGAGGGGGGACCCCCTCCTTGCCGGCTGCCAGCTGATAGTTTAAAGGGACCTACCGCTTGCAAGCGGCAGGAAAAGTTTAAATGGCCATTTCCCCTGGGGGGCCCTCAGGGCTACTTAAAAATGGGATTTACTATCACTCTCCCAATCAAACTCTTGATACTAATCCCAAGATGAAGATGGAGAAATAAGGGAGTTTATTTTGTTGTGATACTAGGTGACTTCAACCACTCTCATATTGACTGGGTAAATGTGTTGGAGTTATGCTGTAGAAATGAGATTCCAAGACATCATAAATAACTGTGCAGTGGAACAGTTAGTCACAGAACCAACCGAGATGGCAGTGCTCCTGAACATGGCTTTGAAGGGGGCTTAAGACTTGTTGAGAGACAGATATTTTTGCACCAATAGGGAACAATGACCACAGTGCTATTAAGGTCAGCATTTATATCTATGAAAAGTTACTCCTAAAAGTCCAAAATAGTAACACTTGATTTCAAAAGCGGGAACTTGACAAAAATGAGAGGACTAATTAGAAGGAAGCTGAAAGGAAGCACAAAAGAGTCAAATCCTTAGAGGATGTTTGGAAGCTATTTAAAACCACACTCATTGAAGCCCAGATAGAATGCATTCCCCAGGTTAGAAAAGGTCTAAAAAGGATGCACATATGGTTAATGACCCAACCAAGGAAGCCATAAATGGCAAAAACACTTCCTTTAAAACTAGAAGTTCTGCCCTAATGAGGTAAGCAGAAGGGGGTAGAGCATCTGGCAAAAGAAGCATTAAATAATTAGGCATGCAAGAAGACAATTTGAGGAGCAGATTGCTAAAAGCATCAAGACAAATAATGACAATTTCTTTAAGTATATCCAGAGTGGCAAACTAGCCAGAGAAGCAGCGGTCCATGACCAAGGATTAAAAGGATGGTTAAAGGAAGATGGGGAGATGACAGAGAAGCTCAAATTCTTTGCATTTATGTTCGTAGTGGAAAGTGTGCAGCCAATGTCAGGCTGCAGCCATTAATTTCAGGAAGGGAGTCTGAAGAATTGAATTAAATCAAGGTGATAAGAGATGAAATTCTAGATCTATGAGGAAATTAAAATAAGCCTCCAGGTCCTGATGGCAACTCAAATGTGAAATTGTTGATCTACTAACCAGTATATGTAATGCCACTACAATCAGCCATGGTACCAGAAGATTGGAGAACAGCAATTTAGACCATTTTCCTAAAAAGGGTCCAGAGGGGAACCAGGAAATTATAGGCCAGTTAGCCTAATGTCTTAGGCAAATTAGTAAAAAATGTAATCAAAGACAGAATTATTAGGCACATAAAGGAACAAAGCTTGCTGAGGGGAAATCTGCAAGGCTTCTGCAAAGCGAGTTCCTGTCTCACCAGCATTTTGGAGTTCTTAGAGAAAAATGAACCGACGTGTAGATAACAGTGACCTGGTAGACATTTTATACTTAAGTACAGCTTAACTTAACTTGACAAGGTACCTCACCAAAGACTCCTGAGTAGGTTTAGCAAGACAAGAGGTTGGGTACTCTTATGGATTAAAAATGGGTTAAATGACCAGACGTGAAGAGGAGGAATAAATGGACATTCTTGCAATGGAGGGAAGTAAGCAGCGGGGTCCCATAAGAATTGGTACTGAGGGTGGTGCTATTTAATTTGTTCATTAATGATTTGGAAATGGAGGTGAGCGGTGAAATGGCCAAGTTTTCAGCTGACTGAAAATTACTCAGCATGATGAAAACCAAGGGTGACTAAAGGGCTCCAGGAAGACCTCCACAATGTGGCAAAGGAAATTCACTGTAGGTAAGTAGAAGGCAATGCACATTGGAACAAACTTCCCCAGATTTAAGGACATGCTAATGGGGTCTGAACTTGCTGAGACTGAGAGGGAAAGAGACCTTGGGGTTGTAGTTGCCAGCTCAGTGGAAGTGTCAACCTAGTGTGCCACAACAGTGAAAAAGGTAACTCTTTTATTAGGAAAGGGACTGAAAATAAAATAGCCAATATTATAATGCTCCTGTATAGATCTATGTGAACTCATTTGGAATACTGTGTGCACTTCCAGTCAATGTATCACAAAAAGGACATTGCAGTACAGAACAGGACAAGCAAGGTGATTAGGAGGTTGAGGCACCGTACCTATGGTGAATGTCTGAATGTATTGGGACTTAGCAGTTTAAAAAACAGATGATTAAGGAGGGTACATGACAGCTCATAAAATTGTGCATGAGAACTTTTTCTCTCCAAATACTTGAATTCAAGGGCACGTGATTAATCTTATGGGCAGTAGATTCAGTACAGACAAAAAGAAGTATTTCTTTATTCAATGAGTGATTAAAATGTGGAATTTGCTGCCAGAGAATATAGTGAAGGCCACAGGCATCGACAACTTTAAAAGAGTATTGAACAGATTCATAGAGAAGAGGTCTATCAGGGAACATCCACTTTTCAGAGGTAGTAAACCTCTGAACACCAGTGCCAGGAGGCAACATCAGGGGAAGGCCTTGGCCTCTATGCTCTGTTATTGGTCCTTCATAGTAAATGATTGGTGACTGTATGAGACAGGATGCTGGACTAGAAGGACTACTGGTCAAATCCAGCAGGGTTCTTCTTATATTCTTAACAATGTATCAATTACCTATTGATAAAGCTTTTTATGGAGATTAGCACTAGTAACTACAGTCAGATCTTAGGAGCTTGGATTTGACTGAGGAAGCTTCTAGTAGTTTCATGGAAACCACATTTCCCTGCTTGATTCCTCCTGCCCTATATCTGCTGTTACCATGTTCTTTTATCTCCATCTGTCAAGATCATGCACCAATGTAAAATTAACAAATATAACAATGCCTATAGAGGTGCTGCTATGCTTTTAAATGTGGCATAATAAATGTATTACATGTGCATAAGCATGGAAAACAGCAGAAGCAGCCAGGCAGGAGAAACATTGGCAGAAACATGTAGGGGCTGTGAGGCCACTGAAGTTCTGAATCAACCTTGCAAATAGTTTTGGAAGTCTGGAAGAGATCCCAAAGCAGTCAAATTTAGGCCAATAGATTTCCTCCCAAAGGAACATGCCAGGCTACATATATCATGAATCTGCAGCTGGTGGTTGTTTTGGAGGTTTGGATCCCATCCATTGTTCCTAAACCATAAGATGGAATTCCCCCTCAGTCAGGGGCAATTGGCAAGGAAAACATGTAAACAACCTCTGTTTGTCTATCATCAGAAAGACTAAGCAATGTTAGCCAAGTTCCTCTTTGTCTGTTTAAGAAAGACATGAAGACTCATTGTGGATTCTATCAATTTTTTTTCTCAATGTCTTGGGAGGATCACCAAAACAGAATTTGACATAGCAGTAGAGCTGTTTTATAATATTTCTGATTTCTTTGTGTTGTCCTTAATAAATGAAACAACTAAGTATTTTATTTCAGTGCCTTAACTTTGAAATATAAAGGTGCCTGTCCACCAAGTCACATTCCTGCTAGTAGATTATACAAGTGGGGGACTCACAAGGATGTGTGGGGAGCATCTAATTTTTCTATCCTCCACTATTTTCTTTTCCCCTTTCCTGAAAGCTCCACAGCCTCTCCCCTTTTCCTTGTGTCCTTCCTACCTACTTGTCAACTTATCTTTGCCTCTCTGTCGTCAGCTTTCCCTCAGCTTCTGTCCAGAAAAACCATGGAGTTCACCAGTGAGCCAGGTTCAGTTGTGTGATGTCAGCTGCCTGGCCAGGTCCAGTTGCATGGTGGGGAACCCACAAACACTTGTGTAGGGCACGTCATTTCCCCCTGTATCCCCTTCCTCTTTCCCTCCTCCTAGCAACTCCTATATCATCACCTCTCCCTGCATCCTTCTCTACTTCCCACCCACCCAACCTACTCTTTATCTGCCCACAAGGCCCAATGGAGCATAGGATGGCAACTACTGTGGGGACCAATCCACGTGCATCCCTGTGGTGGGTGAGCCCCCCTTCACATGCCCAATTAGCAGCCCAGGAACCCTACAAAAACTCTGGTTGGGCCACCCATGAACCCAGGTAAGTGGGGAGGTGGCCAGAGGCTCTGCCCAGCAGCCCCTTGCCACGGGGACTTACTGCGAGGCAGAAGAGTGGGTGCTCATTGTGGGTGCCCCAGGCCACAAGTACACTGGGGGGATTTGGCAGAAAACAGGGAGCACTTTGCACTCGCTCAAGGGAAGAAGAGTAAAGTCCAGAATGTCTGGCTAACAATAATCGCCCAAGTCCCCCTGCAGGTTATCTGACTCCAGAGTCCTGGCTCAGGAAGGGGTGAGGGAGCACTGACAGGTAAGAAGGGGCTGGGGTGGCGGCTACCCTGGCTCACTGATTTGTGCCAGCTGCCCCCTCTCCTGAACCCCCCCAAATGCCAGCCTCTGCAGGTGAGCCTCACTGGTGGGGGGGAGGGTGGCAGTGCTTGTCTGTCATGGAGGCAGTGGTCAGACAACTGCTCTTGATGCAGCTAGTGGGTGGGGGGCACCAGCTACCCAATCAGGGGCTCTGGTCAGACTCCCTCAGCTGCTGCCCCCCCCCCCCAGAAGAGGAAGAAGTGCCACTGCCGGTTGGTATGACTTGGTTTTTGTAACTTCCTGTTAGTGGTGCATGCTCAGCCCCTCAACTGTCTCCCTCACAGGATCAGACCATTCTGAGGCAGATGAGGAGTGATTTCTTGCTGGAGGGGCATACTTCATCTGCCTGTGGGCTGCACCTGTGCCAATGGAGCTGCCCATGGAACCCTCACAGAATGTGGCAGACTGGGTTGGGGCTTTCATTCTCTGACAGACAGAGCTGCTGGCATCTGATAAGCCAGGCAGGTAACTGCTGCATGTGGGGGAATAGGGGATTGCTGCCAGGAGGTGGGGGATGTGGAGCAACAGCTTGGGATCTCTGGGGCTCCTTCTCCAGGAGGATGGACCACCCTCCGTTTCCCTGTTTGCAGAGGCAGAGATGGATTTGGGAAATCTGGAGTGAAATGCGTGTGGCCAACAGTCCCCAGAGCAGTTTCTCTGGTCCTGCAGGCCGTCAGTCCACTCTGGGGGCATTGCCCCAGAACCAGAGCATGGCTCTTGAGGTCCAACCCACTTTCTTCTCACATCTTTGTGACACAGTGATGGGTTCAAATGGAGCCACCGCAGGTCTGAGGGCGCATGTCCCTCCCATCACCTTCAATGGGCCTTCTGGCCTCTTGCATGGTTTCCAATGGCCATTCCTGTCATTCATTGGAGACCCCCCCCATCTTTGGGACCTGGAGGCTGATCCCAAGTGCTGATCAGGCAAGGGGTGCATCTTCCTTGGAACAGCAGCAGTGGTGGTGTTTGCGAGCAAGCGGGGTTTCCGCTGCAAGCCTGTCCCTTGTTGGGAATGGGGTTGGACTTGTGTGGGTGGGCGAACAACCTGTCTGCACTGTTAGTGTCCCACCCCTCAGGGAGGGCCTCTTCCCTTGGCAGGCATATCTGTTGGGGTGCAACAAGCCTGATCATGGGAGTCTCTCCCTGTGGGGTGGGGGTATGGCAGCTAAGGGCAGGATACATGGCCTGGGACTGGCTATGCCTTCCCCTGCCACTCACGGTGCTGTCAACTGCTGCTGCTCTGCGCTTGATCAATCCTGGCAGTGTTGCCTGGGCAATGATGGCACATTCACCCCTGGCTGCATCTTGCTGGGCTTGGCTGGCTGGCCCAGTTCTCTTGCAAAAGTCCTTAGGAAGCAGACGACTGGTGCTGCATTTATACTGACATGCAGCCACAGGTGCCAGATGGGACTTTAGGATTGCACAGCAAATCCCACTTAGCAGTGTGACTCCCCCCCCCCAAATTGGTCAATTTGAATTTTTTAAATGAATCTGAGAAAAAAATGGAATTTCCCAAAGAAGGTGCCCCAATCCTCTCTTCGTTATGCCCTATGGGGATTATCCGGGGGGGGGGAATGGGGGTAGCATTTTTCAAGCAAAATTCACCAATTTTTCAGGAGACCTACCCCTGACTATTTTCTAAAAACTCCTCAAATTTCATGAAGATTGGACCCTGGGGACCAGTTCTATGGGCCCTTGAACAAACTGAGCTCATCCTAGAGAAAGCCCAACAGAACCAAAGTGAAGCAAGGGGATCAACATCACATCAGAGGATCACCTCTATTCCACTCAAACCAAACTGTAGCAAGGAATCCTGTTGCAACTTATCTCAACAGAAGCAAAATGAAGCAAGGGCATGGAATCACCAAAGAACCAAAATAAAGCATGGGGACCAACTTCATACCAGAGAATCACACCCCTCCAAATGTGGTGAAGTTTGGTTGAAAAACAACCTCCAGTCCACTGGATAGCTCCCCCCGCCCCCGAGTAATTTTCATATAGAAAACAATGGCCAAATTCTGACTATCTGGGTCTTGATTCAGAATACCCAGATTTTACTGAACCAGACAAAATCTGGTATTTTAATCTGAATTCTGAACCAAACTGCACACCCCTAATACCACTTTCTGGTATAGCAGATTCTATATGAGCATATTCCACATGAGCATAAAGTTTATAGACTTTCTTTCCACGCATCCTTTCCATCGTTTATTAGTACAAGATAGCATTCAAAGGATAAAGTATTTTAAAATATCAGTATAACAATGTGGTCATGTATAGCTTCAGATAAATTGTATGGTTACTTGAATTAAATTTCTGTAAAAAGAAATGCCAGAGCAGCACTGAGTAGTAAGGTCCACTGTCAGGACTGCAAATTAATATCATATAAACATCCCTTTAAATAGAAACATGCACAGTCCCAAATAAAAAAGAACAATTAGAATGCCAATCCTATGCACTCTTACCTCAGTCAGAGCCAAACTAGGCGCGATGACCGACATGAGGAGGACACGTGTTGGTTTCTCACAAGTTTCCACGGGAAGTGTAGTGAGAAAGAACCTCTGCCATGTTCTTTTTCTAGGCATCTTGTCTTGTCTGCTTGGCTCCCTCTCTCCCACTGGCGCACTCAGCCCCCTCTGGCTGCCGAGTGCACTTAGGGGAGCAAGGGGAGTATGCTCCCTCTTGCTGCTGCCAGCTTGCTCAGCTCCCTCTCACCACGGGTGGCGGTGTGCTTGGCTCCCGACTAGATGCCTAGAGAAAGAACCTCTGCCAGGGAGAAGAGGGATTCTCTCTCTCTCTTCTCCCTAACAGAGGGTTTTTCTCATTACATTCCCCATGGAAACTTGTGAGAAACCAACATGTGTCCTCCTTGTTTCAGGATTCTCATCGTGTTCAGCTCTCAGTCTCACTAAACCTCAAGAGTCTGACTTGCAATTGAACAAAACTTGGGAGTGGGCTAATTTATTCAGTAAAAATTTCTACTAGAATACGAAGACTTGGATCCCATGAATGAGTTTTGTCTGAACAAGATAGTCTGTCACAGAGAGTGCTTCTTCTTGCGCTAGCACTTCCATTTGCACAAGATCAGCGGTTTTCAATGAATCCTTGCCCAAATGGAAACATTAGTGCAAGAGGATCCAAGTCATTGAACCTACATTTTGGAAGTGCTTCAGTGTGTGATATAATGAATGCAACAACAGTGACACTTTAGACTTTGTTGTCTTTTAATATGGCAGGGGCAGGGCTTTTTTTTCTGGGAAAAGAGGTGGTGGAACTCAGAACCACACAATGACATCACTTTGGGTCAGCTGGAACAAGGGGGGAGTTTTTTAAAGTTTAAATTGCCCTCGGCGAAAATGGTCACATGGTCGGTGGCCCTGCCCCCTGATCTCCAGACAGAGGAGAGTTTAGATTGCCCTCCGCGCCCGTGGTGTGGAGGGCAATCTAAACTCTCCTCTGTCTGGAGATCAGGGGGCGGGGCCACCGACCATGTGACCAGTTTCAAGAGGTGCTGGAACTCCGTTCCACTGCGTTCCTGCTGAAAAAAAGCCCTGGGCAGGGGATATACAAGTCTAGCATGTTAATCTGCCTTGTGCTCTGTCCATATAAGAACATGATGAAATTTGTATGCATGTTCCTTCTGAGAAAGAGGTTGCCAGGGAAACAGATAATATCAATTTGTGCTTATTTAGCTTTTTAGCCTACCTCATCCTGAAAGTTCAGTGGAGTTAGTCATGGTTCAAATGCTCCTCAGCATTGCCATTTTGTGGCATACCCTTTGCACCCATTGAATGCATTCTCTACTAGTGCCACAGTTTTAATGGGTCTCAAAATTTGGTTTAAATTTAAAATGGTTTCCAAAAAAAGAAAGAAAAGGAAATCACGAACAAAAATGTAATTTTATGCTTAATCAGAAACCAATCTTACCGGAGTCTGTTTTTTTCTTTGCAACCGTAGAATCTGCTGGTAAGTCAGTTCTTGTACTAGAGCTTGTACTAAAAAGCCTGGTAATATCCTGATCTGTTAATATGTCATCTGTGAAATAAGAAAGAGTAAATTATCTGCATAGGAGCATTGTAGTGAATGTGTCAGTCTATGGAAAACAGGATTCGTTGAAGCTGACTCACCCCTTGCAGCAAGAAATCCAAGCTCTCTTGAGTCAAGGTTTTTTATTGAGAAATCATAACTAAAGTGTATATATGTCCATAGGTTACACAGAAGCAATTAAAAGCGTCTGGCTGTACACAGAACTCTTGTTGAGAATGATGTATGGAATGCTTGCTACAGAGTTCCAGTCCCTCCCTGTAAGCCCCCCACCCTCAGTGCCCAACCAGCTGGGCATAGTCAGTGGGAGAGTTGGACCGAACCGTCCCAAGACTGCTGTGGTGAGTCATCCGAGATAAGAGTGCTGCCTTCCCAGGCGCGCGCGCGTGCACGCACGCACGCACACACAGGGGAATGATTGCAAAGTGTTCAAAGATGGAGGGACTGTGGGCAACAGACCTGACAGAATGTGTGATTAGGGAGAAAGGTAGGGTATAAATGAAGCAGGCAAGCAAACAAACCAACACAAACCGAGTTGATTAGCCCAACAGAAACAGACTTGGGGATATGAACAAAGTTCTAAAGGATGAGTATTGGGACCTGTGCTATTTCATTTCTTCATATATATTTTAGAATTTTGGAATTGGGGGTGAGCAGTGAGGTAGGCAAGATTGCAGATGATACCAGATTATTCAGGATGGTGAAAACCAAGATGGATTGTAAAGCACTCCAGAAGGATCGCTCTAAATTGGGTGAGTGGCAACAGCATGGCAAATTAAATTCAATGCAAGTAAATGTAAGGTTATGTACACTGAGGTAAAAACCTTAATTTCAAATATATGCCAATGTGATTTGAACTGGCTGAGACTGAGATGGAAAGAGATTTGGGAGTTGTAGTGGATAGCATGATAAAAATGTTAACTTAGTATGTAGAAATGGTGAAAAGGGCATGCTGTGGATTATTAGGAAATGGACAGAAAATAAAATGGCCAATATTTTGTGGCCTCATTTGGTCACCGTATCTCAAAAAGATATTACAGAGTTGGGAAAAAGTACAGAAAAGGATAGCCAAAATTATTAAGGTCAGAGCACTTTTCCTATGAAGAAAGGACAGTCAGACCTTGTCACTAAGGAGGGACATGATATATTTTCCTCTGTATTGAACAATAATGATACATCTCAGTCTTTCAGCTTAACTTGCATTTCCTAGTTTTTCAGCCTGTGGTTGATGCTTGAACCTTAGCTCAATATAAAATTGATTTGTGTCATTATATTATTACATTTTCTTCTGCTCTTCAAACAAAAAAATACCACAAGACATGAAATAAAACTCTTTATTATATTCACAGGTATTCGCTTGGTTCCTATTATCCTATAATAACTAGAGATGGGCACAAACTTAAATACGAACCAAAAAAACCCACGAGCCAGCCCGGTTCAGGGTTTGCGAACCAGAGTTCGTGGAAGCTCATTTCCATGAACTTCCATGAACTGGACTACTGGTTCGTTTGGTTCGTATTAAAGGGCCAGTTTAAATGGCCATTTCCCTGGGGGAAACTTTTCCTGTCACTTGCAAGCAGCAAATCCCTTTAAACTATCAGCTTGCAGGCGGCAGGGAGGGATCCCCCCCCCTCGTTGACTGCCAGCTGATAGTTTAAAGGGACCTGCTGCTTGCAAGTGGCAGGGCCCTTTAAACGGCCCAACCCCACCCCCAGCCCCAACCCTCACCCCCCAGCCCCAGCTCCTCACTCCCCTCTCAAGCTCCAGCCACAGCCCCCCACTTACCTTCCAGCTGATGCTGGGGTGGTGGAGGCCTCCTCTGCTGCCCTGCAGGCCCGCGTGGCAGCAGAGGAAGCCGAAAACGGCCATCCCGCCCCTCAAATGGCAGCTGCGGCTGCCATTTGAAGCGCAAGAGGGCCCCTTTCCTCCTCCTCCGCTGCCCTGCAGGTGCGCAGATCAGCAGAGGAAGCTGAAAATGGCTTTTCCGCCCCTCAAATGGCAGCCATTTGAAGAGCAGAAAGGGATTTTTGGCCTTCTCCTCTGCTGCGCAGGCAGCAAAGGATGCCTCCACCACCCCAGCATCAGAGGGAAGGTAAGTGGGGGGCTGGGGCTGAGGCTGGGGCTGGGGGGGCTGGGGGTTGGGCTGTTTAAAGGACCCTACTGCTTGCAAGTGGCAAGTCCCTTGAAACTATCAACTGGCAGTCAGCGAGGGGGGGGATCCCCCCTGCCGCCTGCCAGCGGATAGTTTAAAGGGTCCTGCCCTTTGCAAGTGGCAGAAAAGGGCCCTTTAAACTCCACAAACCACAAACTGGTTCATAACTGGGCCAGTTCCATGCCAGTTTGTGGAAACTCCATGAACCCTGAACCCCATGGTTCGGTTTTTTTCTGGTTCATGCCCATGTCTAATAATAACTTCATTGCTTCCAAGTGGTCCAACTCTTTGATGCCTTGACCAGCATTAATAGTTTTGTTTTATGGTAAATTGGATTTCTTGCCTGTGAAATGTTTTATGGTAAAATTTCCTTTGAATTGGCAAGGATTATTATGGAAGCATCACACACACGCACACAAAATATATAAAAGTCACCAGCCAAATTACAAAGCAGAAACAGTTTTGAAATTTCAGAGACTGGAATTATTTATTCAGCACAATTTGGAAGGTTAAAAAAAATCCAAGCAGCCTGACCTATTTATTCATTTTGTTTATAACAGTTCTCAATATTTTTATCTTTGTTTATCAGTTCTATAAATGAATACAACAATCTTTTATTCTTTCTTCACAATCTTGGCTAATTTTTCATTTTTTACACATTAAACTGACCAGATACTAGTTTCAGATTCAATTGATGGCCAAATTGAAACCAAACCTAAACACACTTAGGTGGAGTCAATTACCATAATTCTAATGACATTTACTTTCAGAAAAACATGTTTAGAACCTGCGTGTCTTTATTGACATGTGTATATGTTAACAGATAAGTTAATATAGCTTGAGGATGCAGACAAGTTGCCTGGAGTCCTCGATGGTTAACTACATCAAGCCGGAGGGGATGCCCGCCTGGGTCCTCAGTCAGTGGGGTGTGCCCAACTGACTTGAAGGAGGAGGTCATGACTCATGAGGCTGTCTCTAAGAAGCCCACCATGGAGCTCAATAGCTATTGGCTGGTGGCAAATTGCCCACCTGAACCAGGTGCTCAGTCATCAGGTGGTCATGATACTTCAAGCTGTCTTGAATTCAAATGAGAATATGGACTCATTTAAATCTATTTCTGATTGCTTCTTGGCCCTGTGCTTTAATGTCCCACAACATTCCAGCTTGCCACCCATACTGTTCAACACCGACATGTAACTTCTGGGAAACGCTGCTCACTGAGTCAAGAGTGAGGTGTTTTCAGCATGCAGCTGACACTCAGCATTATTTTTCTTTTTTCTTTTAATTAAATGAGCCAATGGATCTTTTAAACTGGTTTTGGAGGTAGATATGTGCTGGATGACTGCCAAGCAAGTGAAGTTTAGTCCAGGCAAAAATGAGATGCTGTCAGTCAATAATCTTTCTTGAGCTTAAACAGGCCCCTGCTTTGGACAAGGTCGCACTACCCTAAAGGAGCAGCTTAGAGATGCTATTAAACCTTCACTATCAGTAGAGGCTCTAATCTTTGCTGTGGCGTAGTGCCTGGGGCTGCACTCAGCTTCATTTGGTTTACCATCTGTGGCTTTTCTTTGAGAGGGAGGGAGGATCTGGCCACAAGTATGCATACATTGATCACACCCAGATTGGACTATTTCATCGTATCTTAGAAGACTATTTGGAAGTTTCAGTTGATTTATCACATTGATATCCTATCCAAGGAGCTCAGACATCCCTGTGAAGTAAGTTAGGCTGAGAAACAGTGCCTGGCCCAAATTCACACAAGGAGCTTCACGGCTGAGGGGATGTGAACCCGGGTCTTCCTAATCTGGCATTCTAACTACTATGACCACACTCATTTCGCTGATGGCACTAATGATCAGTATCATATGTCACCATCCACAGAACTGCACGGATTGCCTATAGTCAATTTGCTTCTGGGCACAGTTTATAATATGACAATAAGGCTTTCAGGAGATCTGGGTTGTGCATTGCATTGTGTGTGTGCATATGCTGTACTTTTATGATGATTATATAATGATACATTTTTGCTTTTGCTTTGATTGTTCTTGCTGATTATTTACTGTTTTAATTGATGGTTTTATATGGATACTACATTGGAAACTGTTGGTAGAGCTGCAGAGCATAATTTTTTTTAAATTAAACAATCAGTTAACTGCAGAAGCGACTTTAATCACCATGGCTGTGATAAAACAGCGAATATAAGAGGCAGTGAGGTCTGATTCAGACCTGTTTTTCTTCAATTTATGAAAACTCACTGCTCATGGAGACTCAATCACCCTATACCTAGGAAGTTTGTGATGGCACAGCATGCTGGCAGCTTCTGCTTCTACAGACTGAATCACACATTCATTATTAGTTGGCAGCTGCAAGCTTTACAAGTTGGAAAGTTACAGTGAAATCCTAAATGGAGTTATTCCTGTGTAAGTCCATTGATTTCAATGGGCTTAGACTGGAGTAACTCCGCTTAAGATTTCACTGTTAATGTCTTTAGCCCCTACACATTTTAGTCCTTTAAATAAATGTTATCTAGAATTCTTTCAGAAAATAATCCACAAATTAAGTTTAAATAGTTTAATGAAAAATGTAATGCAGTAAAGAGTACACATATAGGTTAAATTTTACCTCCCTTACTGTAGGTGACACAATAAGATCTGGGTCCAATAGCACCTTAAAGACGTAGTATCCAGAGTAATGAACATGTGGAGGGGGGTGAGTGGGGTCTAACCACTAACCCTGCTCTCTTACTTTTATTCATTCACCATTCTTTCTGCCCAGATCTCTACTCTATGCATCTTCATACATTCTGTGTTTCAGATCTGTATCCTGTGATAGTTCCCAAAATTCAGGCTATGGGTTATCTGTTCCTAGGGACATATATGAAGTTTTCTTATACTGAGTCATATACTCATCTAGTCCAGTACTGTCTAATGTAATTAGCATTAACTGTCCAGGGTTTCAGACCAAAAAGTCTCTCTCTGCACATGCTGCCTGAGATCTTGGAACTGGAGGTGCTGAACACTGGATCTGTGTCCTACCAGTAAGCCGTGAGTCCTTTGATTTTGTGTAGAAGAAGTGACTGAAGACAGCAGGCCTGATCCCACTTCCCCCTCTACATGGCAATTTGACTGCACACAATCAATGCAAAGCTCAGTACTCATGGAGTAGTATTATGTCATTGACTACTATATGAAATAACAGAGGCTTCTATAAAAGTGTGTGAGACAGAATATGAGTACCTTCTTGAACATTCTTTATACGTGACACAAAATGCCATAGTAAGATCATAGATTTCCTACCTCCAGATCCTAAGTTTATTTATGTGGAAGCAATACCCAATAATCAGTTCCTTTCAAGTTTATATTAAAAAGTGAATATAATGTTCTACTAATTGAGACAATGCAGTCAAGCATTAATTCTTATCTGTAAAACCAGTAATTCCTACTATTCATTTGATTAAAAATAGCTTATCCTATAACCAAGGCAAGGGTATAATTACACACAATCAAAACACCAAACACATTTGAATACGCAACAAATAATAAACAAGAAAGCCTAGTAAAAATCCAACTATTATAGAATGTCTTGCTCTTGCCTGAACACAAAATCATAAGTTTAAGTAGTTAAAAATAAATTCTGTATATATTGATGCCTCACCCCATATCAACCTGCCAGATGTTCTTGTTCTCCCAGGAGCTGGTGTTGTTTTATGTATAACTAAAAAGAAAAGAATATCAAATTGCTAAAGTCATTAAAATCAGAAGAAAGCAATGGTAGAGATTTATTTGGGGTACTGATTATTTTTTAAAACAAACTGAAAGGTTAACGCTGAGATCAAGCATTGTGGAAGTGGCCTAGGATATTATCTGGACCAACTCAGAAACAGGAAGTTCTTTTTTGTTATAAAAAAAAGAGTACTGGTACTCATATTGGTTAAACCAATTTCCACCATTTCCACCCCCCTCCCCCGCCCTCAGAACTGGGAGAGCTCTCCAGTACTGGTGAGTACCACCACAAAAAAGTTCTGGAAATAGGTAAGGAGAAATTGTGTGACATCATTTTCATTATACATTACACCTTTCGACATGTGAGCCAGTTTGATGTAGTGTTTAAGAGCGGCAAGACTCTAATCTAGAGAGCCAGGTTTGATTCCCCACTCCTCCGCTTGAAGCCAGCTGGATGACCTTGGGTCAGTCATAGCACTCTCGGAGAATTTCTCAGCCCCACTCACCTCAGAGGGTGATTGCTTTGGGAATAATAATAACATACTTTGTAAACTGTTCTGAGTGGGTATTATGTTGTCCTGAAGGATGGTATATAAATCAAATGCTATTATTATTATACTTCAGTGTTTTTCACTGAATTGCATCAAAACAAGAGTAAATGCTCAAGCAACTAATATTACACAAGTGAAAATAAGTAAGTAAGCTCATATCAACATTGGTTCAAATCCCGCTGTAATCTCTGCTGGTGCGGAGAGGAAGCAGCACTTTTAGGGAGGGGTCATGGATCACCAATAGTTGCATTCAGAGGGTCCCAAGACTGATCCCTCAAAACTTCCTTTGCCTCTGACCCTAGAGAGCATCTGGCCGTCAGAGTGGATAAGGATGAGCTAGATGGGCCAATGGTCTAACTCAGGGTGTGGCATGCGTGGCTGAGCAACAGCAGGACAACATGGCTGCTAGAATGACTTCCCAGGGGTTGGGCAAATCGCTCCCTAGCTTCAGTACACACAGACAATGGAAAAAGTACAGTCAGGACTCACGAGTGTTGAGAGACTTTAAAGGAAGCATGTCGGCCAAAGTGAATTAATGCCTCCTTTAGACACCTTAGCTCTCCTAATGATATTAATTATAATCTAGTAATTAAGATATCAAGATAACTTAAAATAATACATGAAAAGACTCGTGTATTACCAGGTCTGGCCTGTGACTTATCCATCATCTTGGGTTTTGCAGTTGTGAGATACACTTTATGCGATGCTGATAGAGAGAAAACAAAAAGACGTTTAATTTCAAAGGATATAAAATTAACATTTTATTAACAATAACCTTTTTCAGAAGGCTCCAGATGTCACGACTGCAGAAGAAACAGGCATGGATCATTTCTAACATAAGCTAGATGATGAGAGTTGAAAAATAATTGATAGAAAAACCATAGTTTCTGCTAACAAAGCAGTTACCCAAAAATCACAACAGTTTCATGACTAAAACATTTCTCTAGACATCATGCCACATACACAAAGCTCAGAGAACCTCAGTGTGATTAGTTCACTTTGGTTATTGCATCAGTGGTGATACTAATTATAGTGCTGACCTGCTCTGCCATGAATTCAGCAGATGGACTTATGCAACCCTGTTATGACCTGTACTTTTTGGGGGGTAGATTTTTCTTTTAATCTTCCCCTTACACCCTCTGGGTAGTTTGCTGCCTCCAGGAGTATATTATTCCAAAATATTTAATTTAAATTTCCCCTTTTATTTAAAGTTCCCCTTTGGTAACGTGTTTAAGCGTCAGGCTCCTTCGTGGTTCTATGTGGCCCTGAGGATATGAATGGGATATAGCAATGACAGCGACACTGGAATATAACAAAACAAAATAAATGTTTATTTTTCAAGAAGCATATTGGTTTCATAAAAGTAGTTCTTAGTTCTTAAAGTTACTTCCTATAAACCCATTCACACAGATCTAAGGCTTCACACACAGTTAGCCTCCTTCACTAGACTCAATAGTTCTCTCACAAATACTTCAAATATAGGCAGCACACAGCTAGCCTCTCTTTCTCTGACTCTCATTCACAGAAATATTAAACCTGCTCAGGCAGCACACAGCTGGCCTCTCTTTCCCTGACTGAGTGTCCTTTCACAAACATGCTCAGTTCAGGTTCCACACAGGTTATATTTCTGTCATAAATACTTCAGTATACTCAGGCAGCACACAACTAGCCTGCTTTCTTCTGACTGAAACCTTTCTCCCTGCACTGTCAGTCTAAACTGCATTCACTCCGCCCACACTCTCAGTCATCAACCAATCATATCACTCACTCATCCCTCTCTCACCCCCACTCTTCACTAGCTCAAACCAAGCATTCAAAGACACATGCACCCATTTACTTGAAATCATTACAAACCCATTCTCTCTTTCTCAGCTGTTCCCCACCAACACAATTTATTTTGACATAATAGAGCAAACAAATGACAGCATCACAACCTGAAGTTTGTCACACAACTTTCTAATATGTAAAAAGGCATCTGATATAACTTGCAGTAGGCATTTAGGTAAGATTCCAAATGGAATTCAACTGGATCAAAACCTTTCCCAGTCAACAAGCAATCTTTATCTCAATCCAAGTATCTGCGCAATGGTTTGGTTGCTTCTGAAAATCACTTCCACACAGTCAGGGCATCACATGGCTGACAAAACTTCTGAACTTTCTTTGCTCATGGATTTGCTACAGGATCACACAATAAGTACTTGAGCAAGAACTGCATTTCCATGGAAGTTGGGCTACTGGTGTAAATACTATGTGATCTGACATGGATTAAAATTATTCTGTAGCCCCATAGAGCCTCTACGACACAAAAACGTGATTTCCATCAAGTCTAAAGGACTTTCTGATTCAGAAAAAACCAATCAACAGCTACAAGAACAAAGCCTACTAAAGATAAAATGTCCTGTTTCCCATTAGCGTTGCCTGGTCTCCTTACCCTCCTGGCGGGGCAGGGGCAGACCTGGCACTTACTGGGGGGTGTTTTCTTGCCTGTGTGTTTTGCATATGTGCTCTCCCAGCAGGCCAGTTGGGGTCCCTGTGAAGAGCAGGAGCATGCCCACCAATGGGCATGATGATGTCACTTAAGAAAGTGACATTGTCGTGGTCGGTGTGTGTGTGCCTGCCACAAGCTGGCCCAGGAGACTTTTTTGCCTACTGGGCTTGTTCCCTGAGCCTTTCCCCCCACCAATCAGGTAAGTGGCCGTGGGGGGGGGGGCAAAATTGAGAACCCGAACCCGAACCTGGCAGCCCTACTTTGCACACATCAGATAGCATGACTGTTGCTCCCACACCACTAACCAGATGAGCACATTAGGTGAAAGTGAAGGGAAAATCATGCTCTGCTTCCACTCTTTCACTTTGCCACCTCTAAATGTTGTAACTAGAGGTGGGCACGATCCAAAAAAAATACCGATCAAGCTGTTCGTGGATCCGCGCTGGCGACGACCCCAGATCACCGATCCACACCGAACAAGTCCTGTTTCCAATCTGGGATTGGGGATCGGGGAGGCGACGAGCCGCCTCCCCTCAGGGAGGGGATGTTCTCTCTCTCTCTCTCTCACTCACTCACACACACACACACACACACACACACACACACTTAGAGCAGGGGGGGGAGTTTTTAACCCGGCGACGAGCTGCCTCCCCTCAGGGAGGGGACGTTTTCACACACACTCACGCAGTTAGAGCAGAGGGGGGGAAGTTTTTAACTCGTCCCTGCCTCTCCAAATAGAGAGAGAGAGAGAGAGACCCCATCAACATGTTTCAGCCAGCTTTTACAAAAATAGAAGGCTTAGAATCCTCCATTCCTCCCCACCCAGTTTTAAAAGTTTTAAAAGCAAGCAGCCAGTCTTCCAAAAGCATATTTTAAACAAGAAGAAAGTAAAACCAGGATCCACACGGATCCTATGGTTTTTTAAATAGGAAAAACACAAATGAAACATCAAATCACATATCACAGCCAGGTCCACAGACTGAAATATAAAAAACACAGATCCAAAAATATTTGGCGCTGCCACGGTGAAAAAACATGAATCTGAGACATGGATCCTCATGAATTCATATGATTTTTATATTGAAACAAAACAAAAAGGCTGTCATATTTTTTGTCATAAAATATGACAAAAAGGCTGTCATATTTTAGATCTTTTGGTCCTGTTTGTGGCATCGGACATGATCTGGGACAGTATACTGGATTTTTGGTGGCCCCATGTAAAAATCAAGAGGATCCATGAGGATCTGTGCTTTTGAACCATGTTTTTGTGCCGTGGCACTGCCACAAAGTGGTGGATGAATGATTTTTTTGGTCCCATTTGTGGCAATGGACATGATCTGGGATTGTATGGTGGATTTTGGGTGGTGTCATGTAAAAACCTAGAGGATCCATGCGGATCCGTGCTTTTAAACCGTATTTTTGCGCCGTGGCGGTTCCATGAAGTAGTGGATGGCTGAATTTTTTGGTCCCATTTGTGGCAACAGACATGGTCTGTGATTGTGTGGTGGATTTTGGGTAGCCCCACTTAAAATCAAGAGGATCCATGTGGATCCGTGCTTTTTAAGCATGTTTTTGTGCCATGGCAGCACCACGGATTAGTGGATGCATGATTGTTTTGTTGCTGTCTGTAGACTAGGACATGATCTATAATATGACAGCCTTTTTGTTTTGTTTTGTTTCAATATAAAAATCATATGAATTCATGAGGATCCGTTTAAAAGCATCTGGATCCAGCTTTTACCCACTCCCTTTTAAACACACACACACAGCCGTGAATGAGGTTTTCCCACAAAATACAGTGTTTTAAAAGCAGGTTAAAAACAGAGAGTGACAGACAGAAAAACAGCCATTCCTCCTACAAAGCCCCGTTTTTTTAAAAAGCAAAAAACATTTGGAGTGCCTGTGGCTACAGAACACCCCCTTCCCCCTCCCTCCCCTCTCTTCTCACAAATGGTGATGCGATGCCAGCTGCTTCGTGGTTGGAAGGAAGCCCTGCTGATCAAGGAAAGCTGGGCTTCCATTTGTATTTCCAGGGCGACAGATGGAGGGCAAACACAGCTCAGGCATTCCCCTGGCTCCATTGCCAGGGGAATTGATTCCTGGCGCCTGAGTGTCTGCAATCCCGAACGGAAACCGATCGATCCGATCAAGCCCCGCACAAGCAAACCCCCGACAGCTGGATCGGTTGCCGTGGACAGTACCGATTAGCTGGGTCCCGATGGCGCGAACGCCATTATCGGAGTTTTTTTCACATCGTAATGCCAATCGTGCCCATCTCTAGTTGTAACAATTTTGGCATAATTTCAGTTCAGCCATGCACTGTTTCAGCCTGCTAGTTCTCTGGAGCTATATTTACCAGCCTGTGCTATAAACTACTGATTCTATAGCCTTGGTAATATCATTTCTTACCATTTTTAATCCTTTGAGGCCATTGCTCTTAACAACCCCGTTCTTTGAGATGTATGTATCATTAAAGCAAACATGCATGGTTGAAGTTATGAGGCTGCATAACAAACTCAAAATATTGAATTAATTCAAGTGAAACAACAACAGATTCATTACCAGTTCTCAAATGTGGGCTTTCAGTTGTTTCACCACTTGGGAGCTTGAATGGAGCTGAAAACAAAATGTTAGAACCTGTTAAGAGTACACTGTGTTTTCTGTAAAAGGGAATTTAACAACTTCAAAGGAAAAGAAAGACACTTTCAAATTAATTTTGAGGTTACAGTGCTCAGAGATGGAAACCTGGCAGGGGGTGGGGAGGCGTTCATGCTTTCAAGTAATCTTTGAGACCAAGCACAAATTTGGAATTAAGATACAGATACAGACTCAGATACAGAAGCTGAGTGCTGAGGTAATACTTTGATGACCATTCAGGACTTGGGCTGAGCATGAAGTGGGGGTTCCTAATGAAAAAGCAAAGGAAAGATCTGGAAACTATCACAAGCAGAGCACCCTGCGGAATAATGTAAAAGCAAGCAAATTATGAACTTTTAAAAACAACTTCAAAAAATTCAGTAACCAGTAAGATACTTCAATAGATAAAAGATAGATCCAGTCAGTTTTGGGGAGGGGGGAATCAAATTACCCAAAGTGTCTTTGGACCCATTTTGGAGAACATGAATATGAAGGTTAATTGATCCTGGGAATGTTGCCACTGGTGCTATGGGAACAAAAGAGGTGTCGTAATTGAGACCAAGCAGATATGAATGGAGAACAAACAACATCAGAATTTCACAAAAGAAAATTAATTTCCTATTCTTCAACTCCCAGTCTCTTCTACTGTCTTTTCTTTGCATGTATCTTTTGCATTGTGTGTATTCACGTAGAGAGACTTTTGTGGCCTTTAACATGGCAACTGTGCTAGTTGTAGGCTGTATCCACATGGAAATGATGTTCCATGTTGTTTTTATTGCTACTGTGAATGAAGAAGCATTTGCAGGGGCAACAGAGTCCATATAAACAGTGAATTCCTGTCCTACTCAGCCATTTTACAATTTGTTTTCCTCATTCCTTTCTAGGCAATCTGAACAAAAACCACCTGCAGTTCCCCTGTTATATCTCAGTAATGAAAAGGGCTAGTGACTTACTTTTACAAAAACAAAACTGGGAGATTTAGAGGAACTAGTAGGACATGACAATATTATTGAGCTATAGCAATTGCTAGTTTAAAAAAAATCCTTAAAATGTCCTCTGGTGGTACATCAGGCAAAATGGATCCATTTGTTATATTTAAAAGAAAATAGGAATCTTGCTATTTCATGCAATCCATTGCAATTTATTGGCACAGTAAGCTAATACAGCAATGGAAAATTGTGATATAAAATTTCTTTTGGATTCTAGAGGTGAAATATTGGAAATTATTGAAAATAACAGATTCCTATTTTGCTTTTAAAATCCCCTATATCAATATATTCTCTTTTAATCCACTACATATGAAACATCAAAAAGGTGTTTGTAATATACTTAGATGTCATCTGCTATAAACAAAAATATCTCTAAAAGTACTGTCAGATCATTTTCAAAGCCTGCTAAAGTCCTATCTATGCTGAATATGTACAGATAACGCAATTACCAAGTTTAGTCAGGGATATTTCTGGTTTGCCAGATGTTTTGGGTTTAGAAGGAATGAACTGTGTTTCTCTTGAAGCTGGAAAAAAGAGCAGAGTGATTATTGTATTCTTTAGCAATCACAGAGTCATGTCATGTTTAGCTCAAGGAGAGTGCATGCCTTAAAAGCACGAAGTAAAGACAATGATGCCATGTGTTTCTGACAGCTGATAAAAAGACTTGGAAAGTTTTTTTTTTAAAGCAATGATACACAATGACTAATAATGATCAAGTTCTGAATAGAGGAACACCTCAGATTTGAAAGACAGAGATGTCAACAATAGTGTTCCATCTCTGCTTTAGTAAAACCATTTCTAAGGCAGCTATGAGGGATCAGAGTGGGAAAAAAGAGTGTGGAATCGGTGAATGAAATGATAGGATGTCACAACAAAGCAAGTTTAAGGTTTTGATCCAGAAGATTGAATAGAGAATGAATTAACTCCACTAAGGAAATTGTTACCCATAGTTGCTTTTAGTCTTTCAGAAGACATAGTAGGTTTGATTGTAGGCAGTTGTGAGGTTGTTTGATATGCTGCTGTTGGGAGGAAAAATGTAAACATCTTTACATAGCTGAAATAAAGGAAATATAAGCTCAAGTGACTAGGGGAGTGCATAACGGGATTCACAAGTTGATACATGGAAATCGCTGTTTCAAATCATTATCTTGATTTTCTGTTAATAAAAAAGTTAACAAAATTCCAATGCTTGGAATAACAAAACCCCTTCCCTGAAAAAACCCATTGTTTTTTCCAGATTCTAGCATGAGCACATGTTTTGATTGTATTGATTTCCTGGAAATGACATGTCTTCCTTCCTCTCAGAGCCAGAGTACTCCCAGCCAATCCCAAGTTGCAGAGAGCTCCATTTTCCTTCTTGCCTTCTTTGTGGGTTGGAGAAAGAGTTTTCTTTCCCTCTGCAAGTAGAAAGCCTGGGTTTGTTCAGGGGCCCATAGAGTTCAAGCCCTTTGCCCAATCTGCTTGAGACTTGAATTTCTTTGGTGGATAGGCATAAGAAGCTCTGCTGCAACTTTGGTGATATTTGATTGAATAACGACAATTCCACAGCCTCCCCAAGAAAGTCTTCCATAGGGAATAATGGAAAAGCTGCCAATCTCATTCCTTGCTAAGTTAAACAGACCACAATAAGGAAACATGGCAAATTGATAGTTTTCAGCAGAAAAGTTAAAGTTTTTTTATTGTCAGTTAATCACTGTAAGAATAGGAAAATGGAATGAAGGTAGACCAGGGCAGGAGGAAGGCGGATTATTGCCTGTGCCCATTTTGGAGCTCTCTTTCTAGGCTGCCACCATTTTAGAAATCAGTAGAGATAAGTGTGGCTTTGCAGAACAGGACCTGCTTTGGTGGGGTCTGTAAATTCAACACCCATTATTCAATCTGCTTGAAACTCAGGAGGTCTTTAGATTATTTATTTTAATTTATATATATTTATTAGAGGGAGGACTCTGTTCTGTGCAAATTTTATGCCATTATCTTTATATACAGTTGCCCCAGACTCTTGGTATAGCTTTCCCATTGAAAAGAACGGTTCTGAAGGGGGAGGGGGACATGGATTTAATTCCTAAACCAGCAATATTTTACCCAGAAATAAGCAATCACAGTAAAAACATTTCCCCCAAAGTCCTGAACAGAAATTATAATGTAAATTTTCTCAGCGTACACCCCTAGTAGTGATTCTAGAATAGACATGGGCACGAAACAAAAAAAAATTAATGAACCAGCGGATCGTGGTTCGGTGCAGACCATGATCCCGAATTCCCGAAACACAACGAAATCCCCCGTTGCCGATCGTGGTTCGTAGAGGCCAAAGTGGCAAGCAAGAGCTCTGTCCCACTCCACTGCTCGCAGAAAGTGAAACCCAGCCTGGGAGACCATGGCTATTTATAAGCATGGGTCCCATTCAACAACACAGGAGGTCTGTGTTTGGCCGTCAGAGCTGCCTATCAGGGTTTGCGGGGATGAGATTGGAGTGCCCATGGCTATAGAACACCCACTTCCCCCTCTCTCCCCTGGGTGTCTTCTCCCAACTTGTGACTGCTTTGCAGCTCCATGGTTGGAAGGAAGCCCTGCTGATCAAGGAAAGCTGGGCTTCCATTCGGGTTTCCAGGGCAACAGAAGGAGGGCAGACAGAGCTCAGGCATTCCCCTGGCTCCATTGCCAGGGGAATAGATTGTTGGTGCTTGAGTGTCTGGCTTCCCGAACCGCGCCTGAACACAATGAACCAGGCCGGGTCACGATCCGCCGGGTCACGATCGCACGATCGCCATTTTTGTGGGTTTTTGAGGTTCGTGATGCTGTTCGTGCCCATCTCTATTCCAGAATATTAGGATATGACCTCTACAAGGAACATTGTTAAAAAAGAAAAAGCATACTAAAACTAAAAACATACTTGAGACTAAAATTATAGTTTGGCAAGATATCTGATAAAATCTCTCCTGCAGCTTTTAGTATCCTCAACATTATACAGAATTGACAAAGGGAAATGAAGAACCTTCTGAAACAACTACAGGTTTTGCTGAGATCTTTCCCAAATGTATAAATACCACTGATTTTGACATATAATTTTGCATGATTGTAGACTTCACCTGTGAGAAGTAGAAAGAGATCTGTGCAGGTGGCTTTTTAAATCTGAAAGAGTTCACACAACATCTTGCTAATAGTGTTCGATTTATGTACTGCCCTTCAGGACAACTTAATGCCCAGTCAGAGCGGTATACTAAGTTTATTATTATTATCCTCACAATAATCACCCTGTGAGGTGGGTGGGGCTGAGAGAATGCCAAGAAGCTGTGACTGACCTGTAACTAAGGGGCCTGGAAGTTGTCTGGGGGGAAATGAAGTGGGGGAGGGGGAGCAAAAGGCCCATCATGTCTACTTAAATTCTTATGCTTTCATGAATGAGCTTTCTAGATTGTGCTTTTTTTGGCTTTAGCAATTCTAATTAGTAGTCATGGTTTTAAAAAAGGGCACACTCTCTCTGCCCGTTTTGCATGGTTCCTCAGAACATGAGTCCAATAGTTGTGAAAAGGCCTTAAGAATACAAGGTAGTGTTCATAGTCTGGTAGGTCAGTATCTTATTCCAAACAGCAACTCTTAAAGTATGGTGTAGATGTCATAAATTCAGTCATTTTAGTTTAAGTCACTTCTGACAGCTAATGTTGCAGATACCTTTGCAAGAAGCCCTGTTTAACTTATATGAGATAATAGCCTCTGACATTTCTATCTTCTCAGTTCGATGGATTTTTTTGCTAAATCTGGCAACAGAATAATGGCTTCCACAGAAGACATGGGTGGCAATATGATATTTTTGTCTTATGACTGTAGCTACTCAGGCATAACTAGGAAGAATTCGGCTATTTGTCTCTAAAAATATAGAAAGCGAGGTTTGGCTCACAATATAATTACAAGAACATATAGAATTACCAAAGTGACTCAATTACCAGGTTTGGGCTCTAGAATTCTTGGCCTGGTGGATGGTTTTGATTTATTAGGAATGAAGTTTTCCACTGGTGAAGCTGCAATAAAAAATTAAACCTGGATTATAACCCTTAATAACATATTTTGTCCTTCTTACTGCAGAGAAGCAAAGCGAAAACAAAGTATGTTAAAGCAATTCCAAAGCCAACTATGGTAGTGTCCAAGGAGGAAGTCAACAGTTATTATTATTTTTTTTGGTCCAGTTGTGTTGTTTATGATGAACTTTCCAAAAACTAATCTTGTCAATTACAGGAGAAGAAAGGCAGAAGACAAATATGAAAAAGAAAGGAAAGAATGGTTTTATAGCTCGGTTGGTGAGAGAAGATTGTCCAAGTATAATGCAAGATTTCAGTTTATGCAAGAAGGAGGTAGGTAAGGGTCCCCTGACCCCCACCATAGTTTTCATTGCTACTGAGGGAAGGGAGAGGTAGAAAGATCTCTCTCCTAGTGGCAAGCATGTAGAATGAAACAAGCAAGTTAGCAAGTAACGAATTGTAAGCAAGTTATCTTCTTTGAGATAAGTGAATCCAAAGGCAGTTGGAACCTGTACCAACTAAGGGTTCAGCACAGGGTTCACCACAACCCAGGAGTGGTTTTTTGCTCAGCAGTTCCAACCACATTGTAGTAGCATGCCAAAACCCCAACCTGAACTGGACTAGGCCTGTAAACAGAATTTTCATACTCTCTGTGCTTCAAATTGATGCATCTGGAAGTCAGCACAGCCTGATATTGATCATATGTAGAGATGTCACAGGTTAAGGTGGCTATCCTTTATTTATTTAAATTTATTCATTTAAAACATTTATTAGTCACCTTTCCACCTTAGAGAAACTCAAGGCAGATTGAATGTTGTATGCTGTCTGACTGAATTGCTCTTTATATTTTATATTCTGCTCCAAGTCTCAGCAAGAAAGGCAGAATATAAATGAAATAACTAACTAAACAAACAAAGGAGAAACAGATCTTTAAACTGTAATCATCCAAGAGACTCGATCTACCAGAACAGCACTTGAGATCTAAGGGCTTTTAAAAAACACGTTAAAAAAGAAATAGCCATGTCTGTCTTTGCAGTAAAAAGCAGTCATTGTTCCACTAATTCAGTCCTTTGGCATGATGTAATGCCCACAAAATGCAAATTGTGTTTACATAATGTACTATGTTTATCCATCATGCCCTAAATATCAGTATTTCCTTAATTTGCATTTTTTTTCATGCAATCCTGTTCATGTATAGATGTATTCAACTTTCTCTTTTTACCAAGCACTCAAAGAAGTATGCTCTTGCCTGTGAAACCTCATGCCACATTCAGCTATTTAGGTTGATCTGTGGGAGGAGAACCAGGAGCGCAGCCACAGCTTTGTTTGACACTTTCATAGCAGCAGTTCCTACTGTTCAGATAACAGGCTACTTTTGAAATGGTATAGGAGAGGGGTTTCTTTGAATTTATTTGAAAATCTGAAATTGTTATAGCAAAATATCAAAAGTCTGTCTTTATATATAATTTCCCCGCAGGACATGCTTATTGCTTCTTTGGATTGTAGCCTTAAACCATATGGTACCACAAAATTCTTTTACACAATAAAAAAAAATCTATTCTGGTTATCCCTGCAAAATACATCACATCATGATGAGTGAGCCTTTTTTTTCTTTTAAAAGGAATTTTCATACAGTATTGGAACTGATGCAAAATTAACTTTGCTATCTCCTTTGAACACCAAGGTTGGGACCAAAGTAGACAAAACACATTAAAAAAGAAATAGTGGTCCCCTGGTGGTCCCTGGACCAAGGGACATCCGGCTGGCTTTTTCTGCCCTGGCCCCAGCCTGGTGGAACACTCTCCCACTGGAGATCTGGGCCCTGTAGGACCTATTACAGTTCCACAGCGCCTGTAAAACGGAGATGTTCCGCCAGGCCTTTGGTTGAGGACCAGCGGGTGTCCCCTCTTATCCTATCTAAGATCGCTACCTCTTCTATGACTGCCCTCGGCTATGCATTTTACCCACAGCTATGACTCATGCAGGTCTTTTATTAGTATCCAAAGTAGCCTATGTATAATGGAGCTGGAGTATTTTAATATAAGTTTTTGAATCTGTTTTTAAAGTTGATTATTAATTTATTGTGTTTTAAAGATGATGTGAGCTGCCCTGAGCCCATTTGTGGGGAGGGCAGGATATAAGTCAAATAAAATAAATAAATAATAAATAAAATGGAAGTGCATGATTTCATTGTGCAAAGAACAGCAATCATTGCATATTTTGTGTCAAACATCAGTTGAGTGTACGGCAAGGTCAGCTGAGCGTATGGAAAGAAAAAATGATTATTAGTATTGGCCTGACCCAAGTTTCTCCTTGAAATTCCTTCACCTGAGAGAATCAAGAGAAAAGCATGATCATAAGTAAATATTATTACCCAGTGTTGCCTGTTCCCTTTCAGGAGTATGAGGTGTCACGGTAGTGATAGGATCTTGAGAGAACGTAATAATTACAGCTGGAAACAATGGAAAGAAGTCATAAGTGGAGAAAAATAATTAAAATATTATTGTTTTACATCACCTAAAAGTACTCTGTTTCAAAAGTGCTGTGTTATTCTCGCATATATAAGACAGCAAAATCTCTTTGGCCAACAGTTTTATTGCATTTTCAAAATATAAAGTTTGAACAGGAAATTACAATATATTTATATATAAAAAGTTATTAGTGTGTTGAAGAAATTAAATCCTTAAAATACCAGAACATTTTCTGTACAGGTTGCATTTCCTGCATTAATCAATAAATAACACCTAATGATGGAATTACATTTTTGTTTTAAATGTTATACCCACACTGCCCTCAGTTAGCATAGGCCCAGTGAATAAGGTGCAGTCTCATTCTCACCCCCTGCTACCCACCATTCACTATATATTGTCTAGTGATCTGCAAATGTATTGTCGAATCCAGCCCTTTATCAAGTTTTTTTTTTTAAATCCAGGAATATAATAGCAGGCATCCAATAATTTTATTTATTTATTTGATTTGATTTATACCCCCCCTCCCCACAGATGGGCTCAGGGTGGCTAACAACATTCAAAAAATGTTGAACAACCCGGAAAATCCACAACAACCATCATTCAAAAAATACATTAAAAGTCACAAAAACATAAAATCAATAATAATTTTTAAAAAGTCATTAAAATAGTCCAGGAGCAGGCTGTTTAAACAAATATTGGGAGTCCGTATATGGGCATAGCAGATTGCCGAGGGCAGCCCCAGAAAAAGTGGTGGCCTTAGATGGAAGAAGGAGGATACCCACTGGCACTCAGCCAAAGGCCTCGCGGAACATCTCCGTTTTACAGGCCCTGTGAAACTGTAACATTCACAAAGCAGGATTTTTGTGCTTCCTTCTTCTGCTTTAATCAACCAATGACCAGCATAAATTTGCTTGGGAATAAGAGAACTTCTGCATTTTAACCCATTTTTTTTATCCACTGCTGCCCTGACTCTGTGAGCGGAACTACAAGTGACAAAAGGCACAGATTAGACACTTTTCAGCTTCCCTCAAGTTTTGATGGGAAATGTAGGCAGCTTGGCGGAATGTTGGACAAGTGACAGTTGAAAAGTCCATTGGACAGCAGTCAGAGAGCCAAGCTGCAAGACTAGGATGCCTACATTTCCCATCAAAACTTGAGGGAAGCTGACAAGTGTCCAATCTGTGCCTTTTGTCACTTGTAGTTCCACTCTGTGAAAAGTGATGTGGGAACAGTAGTTTCAAACAGTATTTACATCTGTTTATGAACTATATATGAAGTGCTAGGTTCCGTTCAAGCTGTGCCGCTTTTTCTGGTGCTGTTTTTTTTTTAAGGTTCCAACTTTTGCAATATACCGATATAGTGATACAGCACTGTACTGAAAATCTGTATCAGTTTAAAAACAAAATGGAAAAGTATGTGTTGGAAATGGGTGGGAAAATAAAAAGGCAATGCTTTCAGAAGCTCCGCAGACATTTCAAACAGTACTTTGAAACTAATCAGAAACACATAGGACATTAGAAAAACAGGAGAAAAGTGTTTTCAAACAAACAAAAAACACCTCAACCCTACATTGCAAATCCGACACAAACGGCTTTATTTGAAAAGGTAAAAGGAAACATTTCTTAACAACCAGCAGTTGTGTCTTAAATGCACAAAACCCTATTTGCAACCAGCAACTGAAATGGCAGTGTGAAAGGACTCTTAGACAAGTTTTGAAATATTTTTTTAAAATAGTGGAGGTCACCATCCTGCAAGAAGGCTTCTTTGTGTAAGGAACTTCCCTACAAATTGTGTCTCTTCCTCCAATTACTAGAATGACTAGAATCCCACCCAATGGAAGCATGTTTTGCAGAAAGTTCTATCTTGGAAAAGTCAATACTTTACAGTGAGTATACAATGACCATTAGAGAGAAGGTAGGGTTGCCAGGTCCCTATAACCTCCTCAAGGGGGGAGGGGTCCTGGCAGTTACCTCAAGGTTAATTCACATGCGTGCTCCTGGCACTAACACAATGACAGCACTTCCAGGCAGTGACATCATTGTGCCAGCAGTGGGCTTGCTTCTGCACTTCATGTGGGGCCAATTCAGCTCATTGGGGACCCAGATTGACCCCTGAGAAGCACGGGAGCATGCCCACCACTGGGCACGATGACATCACCTGAAGTGACATTGTCATGCCCACCAGGAGCATGCCTGCTGTGTGGTGGCCCAGGAGGTTCCTTGTCTCCTAGGCCCATTCCCCAAGTCTTTCCCCCTCTGGCCACGTAAGTGGCAGTGGGGACAGAGGCTGGGAGTGGGGAATCCCCCACCAGGATTGGGAGCCATAAGAGAAGGAGTAACGCCTCTTTTAAAATGGTACCTTCTATTTTTTTCTAATGAGTACTTATATTAAAAATAACTGACAGGATCACATAGTTAATATGAGGCAACTTCTTAAACCCGATAAAATAATTTTTAATCTATTAATTTAACCAATCCATAGATCTTGCATTGGGGCCCTCATTAAAAATCTGCAAGAAAAACAAATGGATTGTGAGAGTATATAAAGTACAGTTAATGATGACAAAGGACACTAATGAGAACAGCAGCAATAATGGGGGGAGGGCTGATTGATGTGCAGTAGCTCCAGAACTCCAATGTCAAGCATCTGAAAGAAGTCACAGACAAACACTACAAATGAGCCAATGATTTGTTATTAACTGAGGGAATAAGAATCTATACTTTACAAATTAGGAATGTGAGGGGAAAATGAAGTCCATGCTTTGAAATGCATTTGTGAAAGCAATGTGCTTCTGTGACATAAATAATGAAAACACACAAAAAATAAATCATCGAAGATTCCAAAAAACCACTTAGACTCTCATAAGTTCAGAGGAATTTTTGAGTTCTTTCCTTTGAAGAGCATGCACTACTCTCCAGGCCAAGTTACAACCTGCTCTTGAAAGTGTTGTGTTTCAAAAGTAGTTTGTCATGAGGTATGGGAAGTTTACCACTTGAGAAAAACAAGTCTAAGGCCTCCTTGGGCTCATAGAATTAGTTTCACGTTTTTTTGGATCCTGGCCAGGATAATTATTCTTAACACAAAGTGATACTAACTGTTATTTCATAATATTTTAAAATACACAACAGCTTCAAATTAATGGGTTGAATCCTATGAATAACTTTTAGACAATTTTCACTAATTCCCCTTTATCACAACAAACCTCTTATCCCTCAAAGCTATTTCTGGAGGGTTCGGTATCCCCTTGTCATTTAGAGCGCATTTTGGGCTGCGGTGGGAAGGGAAGGTGGGGAAGTCAGATGTTACAGATAGAAATCCTTCAATATATGGGCATTTAAAGACGTATCCAAGTCATTCACTCCAAGATGCTTGGAAATAATGTGTGCCAGTGAAGTGGCACTGAAAAATACTTGGTCATAAGAACCAGGATTTATTTTGCTGTTAGGACAAAATGATATGCTATACATTTAGTTTCCTGATCATTTGCAAATACTTTTTACTGCTCCAAATAAAGCCACTGGGACTTCTTTTTTGAAGGAGATGCTAGGGATGAAAAGGGTTTTTTGTTTTTTAAAAAAGTTTGACCCTAGGCTAGGGGCCACGTGGCACAGAGTGGTAAGGGGCAGTACTGCAGACCAAGCTCTGCTCATGACCTGAGTTCGATCCTGGAGGAAGCTGGGTTCAGATAGCTGGCTCAAGGTTGACTTCCGAGGTCAGCAAAATGAGTACCCAGTTTCCTGGGGGTAAAGTGTAGATGACTGGGGAAGGCAATGGCAAATCACCCTGTAAAAAGTCTGCCAAGAAAAAATCACGATGTGACATCCCCCCATGGGTCAGTATTGACTCGGTGCTTGAACAGGGGACTACCTTTACCTTTACCTAGAGGTAAAAGTGGGATACGGGAGGTGGGAAAAAGCATCCTACTTGCAGAGCTTGATGTTCTTTGGTTCCCAAGTGAGGAGTTTGAAAGTGACTGTAATGTGATGTCCAGACCTTTTAAGGAATAAGAATACATCTTTATAGTTGGTTGGTACTATACAAAGGTGACTGGCACATTGTACAGTTAATATGAATTACATTATACCCAGTGGAGGGAAGAGTTCAGTTACTGAAGCCAGGGCTTTATTCCAACAATTGTATTATGAAAGCATTTTTTAAAAGAGGTCATTTAGGTTTGGTTTTAGAAGGTCAATAGCAGCAGTGAGTAGACACTCTCATATGGCTGATATATTGAAACAAATGTTTCTTTTTAAGAGGAAGCACTCACAAATGCCTTCTTTTGGCTACTATATAGTGGAAAAAAGTGACATTATTTAGAATTCCAGTCTTCACAGAATGTAAATCTGTTCCACTGTGCTTCAACATTGTTTTAACCCTCACCAGGAAATCTTTTTATTTATTAAAAAAGTATCTTAAAAGATACACACATGTTCTGGAAAATGAAATGCTTTAATTTAGATATAAATACTGTACAGTCTCAACATTTAAAGCAATCTATCAGCAAAAAAAAGAAAGTTATTGTCTGATATAAAACCCCTATTAAATCTTTAGCATGAAACCCATCTGTAGCTACACTAGAACAGAGGCAGGAAATAATGGCTGGATTTTTTGGTACTTTATTGAAAGTTAAGAGCAATCATGGATGGAATCAGATAGGAATTGTTGCTCTGGGGGATTAGGAAGTTACTCTTTTCTCCATGGAATTTACATGATCTAAATTATCCCTGAAGTGACAGTTTGCTCCACAGAGAAAAACATACAGACACCTGCAATTAGGATACTTTTACACACAGGATGCCTTTATTTCTGAAAGGCTTCAGAGCTCAAGCTCCCCAAGAAATCATACACTCTTGTCAGAGCCAGAGTAATCCTTGATGGGAGAGGACTGGTTCTTGTTGCTCGCTGGCAACAAAAAGGTATTTTGTACATGATCACATGCCTAGAGATAACTCATACTTTATTAGTATTGTACATGTTCCAGAGCTAAAGAATGTCACAGACAGTGCTTTTTTGTTTTTTAAAAAGTGCAGGTACTCATATGTAGATATGGGCACGAACAGAAAAAAATCCGAACATGGTGTTCATTGTTTGTTGCCATCCACGAACAACGAACACTGATGAACATGATCCTGTCATGAACATGTTCATTGTTCGTTGTTCGTGGGGGCCAGCAGGCTCTCCTCCAGCCATCAAGGTCCCTACCGCACCACTCCCAGAAACCCTACCTGAGCAGGCAGCAGGAAAGGTACCAATAATAAATAATAGCTTGGCCCCCAGAGCCTGGAAGCAGCCCTGGAACCTGAAGGGGTAGATCCCTATCCCACCACACACAAAGAAAATTCAAGCTCCAATGCACTCACTCTGTCTCTCTAACAGCAGCTGTCTCTCTCTGAAAGCCAGTGCTGGGAGCCCCCCTTCCCCTGGTCTTTTCCTCTTGTAACAAATTTGGAGCTCCAGTCCACACATGGAAGGAAGACCTGCCTATCAAGCTAAATTAGGCTTAGATTGGGGTTTCCAAGGCAACAGCAGGAGTTGAGACAGAGTTCAGACAATCCCTGCCTGAGTTGCCATGGGAATTGATTGCAGGTGCCAGACTGTCTGGCTGGACGAACAGCAATGGACAAAGCTTGCAATGACCACCTGTTCATTTAGAATGGGGCCTCATGAACAGCTTGTTCACGAACAGCAGATTGGGCTGTTTGTGGGTTTTTTTAGTTTGTATTGGTGTTCATGCCCATGCCTACTCATATGTATGACTGAGCTGATTTTCACCAGGACTTGAGAGAGCCCTCTCCCCTCCAATGATGCCGGAACTAAGGTATATGACTGTCTGCACTATCTCCACGTTAAAACAGAAAACTTAGTATACCAACAGTGCAATCCTAAACAAAATTATTTCACTCTAAGTCAATTGAAGTCAAATGGGCTTAGACTGGCGTAACTCTGTTTAGGATTACACTAACCAACTTTATTGTAGCATAAGCTTTCAAGAATCACTGTTTTCTTCATCAGAGATCCAGGGGCTAATTCCCCTGGATCTAGGATTGTACTGAAAGTTCAGTGAATTTCAATTTCCCTGGCCACTCAGTAATAAATTTTAAAAATACTATTCAGTAGAAGAGTTTAAAGGGAGACTACTGGGAGAAGTTATTGAGCTGGAATTCATATGCAGATTTGGTTCTCAAAGACTGAGGCATTGCAGATGTGTAGATTCAGCATCCTTCCAGTCCTATGATTTAAACTTGAATAGGCAAGATTGGTTTATTCTTTGGTGTAATAAAGAAGATACAAGACAGAATTACTTCTATATGATACTATATGAATAAATAACATGCTACTATGGGAGAAATTGCACTGATGAATAGATGCACCCTGATTACAAAGAAATCCTTAATACTGATGAATCTACCTGGTTTTGTTTGTGTTACATGTGGACTGGGTGATGTTTTGGGCCTGGATACAACACGACGGCTTCCTTTTGGACCTGAAAGAAAGCAACAACAACAACAACAAAGGGGTTTAGCTGTCTACAACAGCTTAGTATTTCCTTGGACAAGGTTGTCCCTCTCACTCCCAGGAATTTCTTGTATTTACTGTTTCCAGACTGCCCCTTTATGTGACAGGATACAGCCTTTATTTGCACTGAGATCCATTGGGGGAAATAAGGCCATAGCCCTGCTTCTTAAGAAGATCTGCTTGCAGAAGAAAGGCTGCAGCCTGTCATCGGATCTGGTATGCTATATGAATTCACTCTTCCATGGAGATCAGGTCTTTTACTTCACTTACCAGGCTGGAGACATTTATCTGAAAGTGCATTGACTCATTAGGGTTGCCAACTCTGGCTTGGGAAATTCCTGGACATTTGGGGTGGTGCCTGAGGAAGGTGAAGTTTGAGGTAGGGAAGGGATCTCAAAAGATGTCATAGAATCCACCCTCTGCATTTTGTCCAGGGGAACTGATCTACATAGTCTGGAGATCACTTGTAATACTTGGAGCATCAGCTTGGCTTCAACCATTACAGCCTGGGGGTGTCAAAATACACATTACACGGAGTGGGCCTCCTGATAAGGGAGGTGGGATTTGGATTGGGGGCATGGCTTGTATCCCAGGATTCTTTCATGAAGAATTATTGGTGAAAATATGAATAACTAAAGAAACATTGACTTTCTTTTTAAATGTTAAATTTGCAAAATTATTCACAAGGAACACGATGTACAGAAATGGCATTACTGAATGTGGTCACCTAAGAACAAATTAAAAGTATTAATTATTGGTTAAGTTAAAGTTTCCCAAGCAAAGAATGAATATTCATAAAAATCCAGTCCCTAGGGCTTTAGTTGCTGAAAAAAATAATGACAAGTATGTACGATCTTAAAGAAAGAAAAGTGCGTGGAGGGGATCAAACTCACAGAAACTTTTGAAAATAACTCAAATATTTATTGATACCAATATGCAGAATAACAGCTGAGATCCAAAGGGCTTCTCCTAGCACGAGAACAAAACACTTCTGCACATTTACTACACTAGCTGCATTTGTCACCATATCCCTTCAAAAGGTCTCTCAACCCCCTGAAGCAGATCTTCAAGGGTTGCATCTGGAAGAATGGAGGGAAAGAGCTATTCTGTGCATATAACTCTCTTTGCAGTAGTCAGCATCTGAGTCAAGATGCTAGTTTCAAAGTATTTGTGAGGTGAACCATATTTGCCACATTTTAACCCTAGAAGTAAGTTTAGTTAAGCCCATTTATTTTACTGTGTTTAAGCACACTGAAGTGTTCTTTTTCTACGGAATGTTACTGAACAACTGTTCTAAATTTTATATCCAGAGAAATAATTACTTTACAATGGCTGCAATCCAATGCACAATTTCTTGGGAGTTTAACTTTGTACAAGCTTCAATCAGATGAAAATTTGCAATGCTTGGTCAATGACACTGACTACATCTTAAAAATAGAAAAGGTCTGATTAATTCGAACAACTAGAATACATAACACATTATATATGGAAATGTCTTTTACATAAAGCTTCAAGAGAAAAATAAACTGCTCACTTAGCCAAACATGTAGCCAGAAAAGGAAAACATTGTTCTGGTTGCTAAGTAGTGCTTCATCATTTTTTCTATGTTCAGCTGTTATGTTTATTCTATACACTGAACAGATAAGACAGATAGGATGGCTAATTCTAGGTTAGGAAATTCCTGGAGATTCGGGAGTGGAGCTTGGGGATGGCAGGCTTTTGGGAGGAGAAAGACATCAATGGTGTATAATGCCATAGAGGACAACCTCCAAAGCAGGGGAACTGACCTCTGTAGCCTGGAGATTCTGGGACATCCCCATGTCCCACCTGGATGTTAGCAATCCTAATAGACAGAAAATAACAAAAGTCTGGGATACCTTACATTTATTGTGGCAAAAGAGACTATTTCATCTGATGCATGAAGTGCTACACTCAACAAAATACATATGTCTAAACAGAGGTAAGGAAAAAAATCATGACCAAACTACATAAAATGCTGGGACTTTTATGAAAGAGTTCCTAAGCTCATTCTCCCCTTTATAAGTCAAGCATATGGGGCCTTTTCAGATCAGGATCACGATTTGGGAGTAGGGTTGCCAGGTTCCCCCGGAGCTCTAAGTGGGGGATGGGAAGGCCTCAGGGGGTTGCAATGGGTGTACTTACCTTGCACACACAAGAGCTGGGCAGAACTAGTCAGCCCTGAAACTCCTGGATGATCTTAGGCCAGTCACTTTTTCAGCCTAATCTACTGTATAAGTTTGTTTTCAGGGCCAGAGAAACATGCATGCCATCCTGAGCTTCTTGCAGAAAGGGTAGGATAAAACATAATCGATAAAAAAGTAACTGTTCTGTTTTCAATTGCACTTGTAAATTTCTGCCATTAATAGGTGGCAGACTGCACAACTGTGCATATGGAAGCCAAATAACTCCTAAGAAAATGTGCAATGAATATATGTGTAATGAATGGGAAGCCAATACACACATCTCCGTGAACCTTGCCGTAAAAATCTTGAATAGCATACAGGAAGGGAGATAGTCAAGTATATGGTGACAAATAATGTGGAAACTTTCTTCATCTAGCTAAACTGTCACAGAGGAGCCATAATGCATGGGCTTTAATATTTGAGCTTGAAGCCTCAAAATCAGCAACACAAGACTTGGGAAAATTGGATAACAGAGGTTTGGCAGGGAGGGGGTAGTCCCCCCTCACCTGAGTCACTCCCAAATGGGAGGTGAAGTGGTAAAACAGTCAGCTTATTTGGAAAAAGTGCACCAAAGGACAAGGAGAAACCAAGGGACCAAAGCACGAAGCTGAATGAAGGTTGAAAAACAGACTTTGTTAGGTTTCTACCACCTGTGAACCCATTCCTCAGAAGAGGAATGTTGATGTAAAGTGAAGATTAGTTAAATTAGTTAGTTATTCTCTTTTTAAAGTTTATATCTTAGTGCTCTGCAACATCTAGCTCTGTTCTGATTAATTCTTATTTATTTGCGTTTGGTTTTTTTAGGATTGATGCTAGTGAATACATTTTTTTTCCATATAACATGTTGTGACTAGGGCTGCGAATCTCCCCCCCCCCCGGGTGTGAGGAATTTCTCACACCCAGCTCTCATTTCCTTCTACTGCTAAGGGTGGCAGGGAGAGAAAAACACAAAAACTTGGCTGTTTGCCTGATGATGTGATGTCACTTCTGGGAAAAACCCAGAAGAGATGACAGTCCTTTCTAAGAATCGCCAGAAACTTTATGGTTTTACCAGTCTTTCTGGCAGAGCTGGTGCCAGGATGGGGCAGCTTCAGGACTGCTCCTGCCCCCTTGTGTGCACGCTCAGAGTGCGTGCGCACACCTGGACTGTGGGGTGGCGGGCGGCTGGGCGGGAGGGCTGAGAGGCTGTCGGCCCAGCCAGGCACGGCGGGTGGCTGGGGAGGTGTGCATGCATCCTCCCAGTCCTCCCACTCTGTTGCTCTGCATGCCACCCTGGATGCCTGCTGCGCCTGGCCCGCTGCTGCTGCTCCTGGCCAGGGGCGTGTGTTGGTGGCAGCAGCAGCGTGGGAGAGCTGGGAGGCTGCAGTAGCTGCAGGTCAGGCATGGCAGGCAGCCAGGGAGGCACGTGAGCAGCTTCCCATCCTCCTGGTCAGCTGCCTGCACGCTGCTGCCACCAGCTCCACAGCGCGTGCCCCTGCCCCCGCCCCGGTGCCCCCTCTGGCGCCTCAGTGCTGGAGGTGATCACTGGGCTTGCCTCAATGGAGGTGCCAGCCCTGCTTTCTGGTGATTCTTAGAGAGCACTGACATCCCTTATGAATTTTCTCCAGAACAGACACCACAATGTCACCAATGGTCCCCCATGTCCCTGCATCCCTGGTCTCCCACTGGTTTCCAGGCTGTGCCTGGCAATCCTAGTTCTAACTGCATTGAAACTCTCACCCAAGTGCCTGGCTGTTTGCACACGCACATACACACAAGTATTTCCCACCTTCTGGTGACTTAAGACCCTAGGTAGGATTTGTGGGGCATATCATTTAGGGGACCTTGAATGGTGGCAATTTCTACTGATTAATGGAGGCTCTCAAAATGTTAGGAGGGGGATAGGGGAGGACTGAATTCCCCAGAAGGGGTGTAAGACACATCATGCACCTGGGCAGGGAACTAAGCCTTCTTAGGAGGACCAGCTCTCCTACTATAGCAGGGAATTGCTAGCACATCCCTGGCAAGATGTGACTACACATGACTTCACAGCATCATGAAGCATTCTATAACACCATGCAACACTCAACCCTGCTCCCAGAAGCTCCTGCGGTTGCTAGTCTTGGCTGGCAATCCTAGCCAAGAGTTGGACTGTGACAATATGATGAAAACATTGTGCAGAAATTCACAACGGTAAATCACTTACCAGGCTTGCTTGATGTTATACTAGGACTAGCAGATGTCTTTGGCTTGGAAGGCACACGGTGAGTTTCTTTTGGCGCTGAAAGGAATTGAATATGAGAGGTTTTTAATAAAGTATTACAACTTACAGAGAACACAGAAAAATATCAGTAAGCATGCAAAAATTAATAAAAATGAGAAACCAACTGACAGCAATTACAACAATATAGATGTTCTTTGGAGAAAATCAGCGGTGTGCTATACAGTGTTTAAAGGCATATATGAAATTAGCAGCTAGCCGGGCACTCTGATGTTAAAACACAGTGAGAAAAAATTGCAAACAACGCAATGCGAACTCAAGGCAGAGGGTTGAAATATTAAATTCAATAGACAGATTCAAATAAATACTAAGACTCAAGCAAGGAACTTGCAGTAGCCCAGTAAAGTGTTTGGCTTTCACAGCTTTGAATAGCTGCCCCTTTACCATTGTACATCTCCCTTTAAAACTCAACTCATTTTCAAAAGCTGTTGCCGTGAGAGTGATACAAGGGGCTGTATTGTTAGGAACCCCCCCTCAAAACTCCCCCCCACCCTGATTACAAACCTGGGCTTTAAAAATTATTTGGATTCCTCACTATGCTTTCCAGTGAAAATATGCCTAGCTTTTCATACCTCCCCCTGCACCCTTTCGCCAAACCAACTTTGAGTACAATCTTTCAGGAAAGGTCACAAAAAAGGGGTTTGGGAAAAACATGGCAAAGCAGGGGATAGCCAGGAAGGTGGGATAACCCATGATGATGTCATGTAGCTGCCCCCCCCCAGGATCGACTGCCCTTTGGAGAGGAGCATGGAGTAAAGCCTCTGTGTGGAAGTAGCCTATACCTCGGATGCATTTAGTAATGCTGTTTTTCTAGGGGGATGGGAACATCTTGAATGCCAAGCTAAATTTATGCAAAATTTTAAAAAGGAAATGGCTTATAAAATATAATGGAATTGTACAGGTAAGATTAGTAATAGTCATAAAAAAGTTATAGTAATAGTCATAAAAAAGCTTTTACCTGCTGTTGACTTTGGTTGTTCAGGTCTAAAGGTACTTGCTTCAAGATCTTTGTCAATAATGTTAATAAATTAAAGCAAAAATAATCAGTAATAATCTTGTAAATCACCATGAAATATGCAAAAAAGATTGCTCTATTTATTTAAATAATTTATTTAGAAAATGTATACAGTTTTTTCTCCCAAAAGGACACAGACCAGCTCACAGAAAGCTGAAAACACAATGCAATATTAGCCTACCACAGCATATAATATCATACCATCCAAAAGCAATGCTTAAAATAGCAATGATGAAAAAGTAGAAAACAGCAAGTGTCAAGTAGCACCTATAAGACTAACAAAATTTGTGGTAGGGTATGAGCTGAGCTGTGACTCATGATCTGAAAGCTCATACCCTACCACAAATTTTTTTAGTCTTATAGGTGCTACTTGACTCTTGCTGTTTTCTATTGCTACAGACAAACACAGCTACCCATTTTGATCTCTCTCAGTAGTGAAAAAACACTTTTAAAATGGGGGGGGATACAGCAAACCAGACTGCTGCCCTCCCGTTCCACCAGCCCATTTAAAACAACTTGCATCAATTGGCTGCCCTCAAAAGTCTGCCTATGTATATAAGCAGGGTCAGAACTGCCTGACATTATTCAGGCAAACTATTCCACAAAGCTTAGGTAGTGATCAGAAAAGTGTGAGGGTGGGCGGATGAGAATCTCCTGCTGAGATGAAACAAAGGATTGCGCAGGCTGTTATGGGGAGAGATAGTCCTTCAAGTCTGCAATGGCCATTCAGTTAAAAACCTAATTAGATAAGATTCGGAAACATCTATAATTAGATCTTCCCAGTGTTTTTTTAGAGTCAAAGAGTGGCTCACATGGGTCTCCTGAGTTGGATTCGGGAGTCTATTATAGACAGGGGAAACAGTAGGTGCCTAACTCTTCCACCCAATTAAAATTGACCCTGGGGTTTTTAGTATCCTTGGAAGAGGAAACACATTCTCTCTCACTCACTCTCTGCCAGAATGGGGGTGCATAATCATCATGTCTGCATGATGACATCACTACCGGCAGGACCTAGAAGTAACAATGTTTCCCCAGAGTGCTATAGAATCAGCTCCAGTTCCCCCCCCCCCCAATCTCCTGTTGGTTGCTGGGGGATCTCACAACCTCACTTTCCAGAGCTAACGGTACTCTGGGGGTACCAAGGATTATAACATAGTTCTTCCCTTAGTTGCAGCACTTATAGGGTTACTTACCAACTATAGGTTGAGAAATTCCTTGAGATTTAGGAGGGGAGCCTGGGGAGGGCAGGGTTCAGAGATGGAGGAACCTCAGCGGGTAATAATGCTATAGAGTCTACATTCCATAGTCGCCATTTTCTCCAGGCAAATTGATCTCTGTAGTCTGGAGATAGTTGTAATTCTGGGTGATCTCCAGGCCCTATCAGAAAGTTAGCAACCTTAAACTCTTATTCCAAGAGGGTCCCCTTTAGAGATGCTATTTGACTTCAGAAACAGTAGGAAGATCTAATTATAGTGATTTGCTTAACTAGGCCTTAACATACAAACTTTATTTCACCAGCTTCAGGTCATGAGTTTAATTTCAGGTGGGTCAATGGCTCTGTGAAGTGCAAGTATTTATAAAATGGTTGCAGCAGTAATATGGTGATACTGTATCATTCTGTCTTTTGGCTTCCTCCAGTAAGAAGAAATTTCAAGGGCAGCCACACAGGTTCACTTCCTTCTGAAGAGAAAACACTGGACACTCATGGTATTTTCATTTTTGTCTGTTTATTCACAATCTAGCAGCATGAATAGCTCAGATTAGTCATTATGATTGTCAGAACTTGCAAGCTAAGCAGGCTTGGCCATGGTTAGTACTTGATTGGGAAACCACAAAGGGAGGCCAGGGTTGCTACACAGAGGAAAGCAACGGCAAACCACCTCTGTTCATCTCTTGCCTTGAAAACCCCATGAGTGGTTACCATGAGTTGGTTATGACTTGTGCTAGAAATAAATTCTAATAGTGACCTCTAATAGAGACAGGGGACCTCTCCCCTGTCTCTCAGCCGCCATTCAAATTTATTTCTAACGCTTGATGGCATGTAATTCATTCATTGAGATTTGGGAGTGGAGCTCCCAAACTAATATTCACAATGTACCTATCATGCTAATGAGAACTAGCAAGTACCCCAGACAGATAAAGCTAGTCTATATAGCACTATCACTACCTCCCCACAAATCAAACAGAATCCACCTTGAGTTTCATGTCTGTCTGTTCTACTCAGTTCATTCACTTTTATTGGCTGCATTAAGAATCTACAACCTTTTATAATTAAAGAACCAAACTATGTCAAAATCAGAGCAAGAGAGTATAAGAAAGCTCATTTGCATAACTGAAAATATACAGATTAACATTATTGAAAATTGCCATGTGGATTAATAATCCATAAAGTTGCTGCTCAAACATAGGTGACTGCAAACTCTTTGTTAGGAAGTGGCACATAAAGGGCCTTAAAATTCATAATAAATGTTCATAGAAGTACTCTGTGTGCTGGTATAAATATGAGCCTGTGCTGTGTGCTGGCATAAATATGAGTGTGGTTTGCACTTGAATTACTGGGAACAGTTCACTGCTATCATTTCTTTTTCTCTAAAGCTTCTCTAAGAAGCCTTTAAAAATCTTCACCTGCCATTGCCTTCATGTGTTCGGTATTCTAGTGTCCCACCTGCCCATCCAATGTAGCTTAACTTAAAGACTGGATTTTTTAAAGGGACCATTTTTGGTTACCATTGATTCATACTTTACTCTAGAACCTCTGGCTATTGACCCTTGGCTATAGTGACAGTCCCAATTGCTTTTTCAGTGCATACCCACATGGACAGTGTCCTATTATCACCAGCAAGCAATGTTCCTTGAAGCAGCTGCTTCTAGCCATCAAAAACAATCAAACAAGCATCTTTATCTAGAATCATCAACTGATCATCAGTACTCATTAGCAAGTAATTAGGTAAGAATCTCTTCATTTGATATGCTCCATTACAATGTAATGATAAAAACAATATTTAAAATCACAGCATGCAGCACACTTTTTGTTTTCTTTAACTTTATTGTACGTTAAAATTCTGCAGTTAACTTCACAAGCACACTCAACAAAGTAATAATAAATATATTTTGAATTAATAAAAGTTCTGTTCATCATTTAATAACTGAAATGAGACCATTAGAGACACCTTAGACTTGCGTGGAGTATAAATTACAGATTTTCCATTTGATTGAACTTTGAATAGTGCACCACATTCTTAGGACAAATAATCATGTGTATTCCAAGCTATCCCAAATTACATAAAAGGCAACAGTATTGAAATATACACTTCTGAATGAATGCATGCATACAAACCAAAGATGTATTTACCAGGCTTGGTCTGAGGCACATCAGGGCTGAACAAAATTGTTGGTTTCAAAGGCCCATGGTCTTCTTCCTCTTTTGGAAATGAAATAAAGAACTCGAGTTATAAATTGCTACATTGTTCAGAAATTTGGGCCTGGCACCAGGTGCAATGAACATAGATACAACATGTGTGTGGCTCTATGAGAAAAACATAAATTGTTATTGTAAGAAAGATGAAAGAGAGATGTACAAAAGATTTTTTTACAGTCTGTTAAATCTCTGAAAGGAGATTAGAACAGCTGATAAAACAGGCTGGCTGCTTCTGGAATAGGGAAAGACTTTCAGACACAAACAAATTCTGCTCCAGGGAGATGTAATCTACTCTGATGCCTGTTATTTTTACTAAGCTCTATGGCTAAAGCATGAATATTGAGTAAAGTGGCAGGAAGGCAAAGCAAAAAAAAGTTCTGGTACTGGTTCCTCTTAACTGGCACTTGAGGGCAAAAAAAGGAAAGAGTCCATGAGGGGTCTTAATGTAGGGTTGCCAGTTCCCTTCCAGATAGTGATGTCATCATGCCAGCCATGAGCATGCTCCTGTGCTTTGCTCAGGGCTAATTCTGGCCTGTTTGGAGCCAGAATTGGTCCCAACAAAGTGTGGGAACATGCCTGCAGCCAGTATGATGACATCACTTCAGGCAGTGACGTTATTGTGCTTCCCAGGAGCAAACACACTGTGCATCTTCCTGGGGTGCCTGCCAGTGGTGGGCAATCTCTGGGTGGCCCAAAACCTCCCACCAGTCACCAGCAACCAGTGGGCAAAAAGGCAAACCACTGGGAGATTGTCCACTACCAGTGGGCACCTGGGATCCCTAGCTTAAAGATGGTCAAAAAGGCCCCATTTTGTAATGCAAGCAATGTGTCTAACGTAGGTTTGACTTTGAATATATAAGAAGTCAATCTTCAACTAAAATTTTTGTTTAGCTGCAGTATCACAAAGCAAGGACTCTTCAACACATCACAGGACTGAGTCCATAAAAAAAAGAAAGGAAGATTCAGTAACTTAGATGTGCAACATTCTATCAAGAAACTGCAAGAGAAATTTGAAAAAAATCTACCACATCTAGTATTTACAAATTTGGATTTTACAGTGAGAACTACAATCCTAATCTTATACTCTAACCACTATACAACATTGCTATAATATCTTTGTTGATTCCTCTGCCATTTCAAAGGTACCCTACTTTCAAAATGACTATGGGAGCTTAGAAACGTCCAGTGGGAATGGTAGAAATGCAACAATTCTTTTCATAAACCCCACTCTATGTGTAGTCCAAAGAATTTAGGCATTTGTAAATCACATTGATCTCAATGGAAGTCACTTCCAAGTAAAGGGTCTTGGCACATACACACACAATAACACTATGAAGATATGATATGCTTTAATAAAATGTCATTACCTATTTCTGTCTTTGGTGGCTGAGTTCTCAATGCAACAGTTTTCAGGACTGTATAAAAACAAGAAATGGCAGAAATGAGACTTAATTACCAAAAACCAAAAATAATTACTAAGAATATGACAAAAATACAAATCAAGAAGCTAATGGAGAAATCTGGTTTTCAGTGGGGGACAAAAGTGAAATATTTAGGAATCCACAACTAATAGGGTTTCCTCCTTAATGGAAGATAACTATCAGAAATTGCTAAAAGAAGTTAAGGAAGATTTGAATAAATGGAAAGACATGCATATATCTCTCTTGGGCCAAACAGCTACAATTAAAATGAACATACTACCAAAACTCATGTTCCTATTTCAGACTATCCCAATTATAAGAAAGCAATCATATTTTCAAGAATTAAAAAAAATAACTTCAAAATTCATATGGCAAGGTAAAAGACCAAGAATAAGATTCAAAGTCCTACAGAACTCCAAAGAGAAAGGAGGATGTGACCTGCCTGACTGGGAGTTATACTACAAGGCCTGTACATTGGTATGGATAAAGGAATGGATCTTATTGCACAGTCCAAGGCTTTTAAAATTAGAAGGGCATGACCTTAAAATGGGATGGCATGCCTACCTCTGGTACCAAAAAAAAAGACACACAAATATTTTAAGGATCACATAATAAGAAAATCCCTGATGAATGTCTGGGAGAAAATAAAACCCCAAATATCCACACCTATGAACAGCTATTGGGGGGAGAATGGTAAGCTAAATTCAACAGAAGAACTAAAAGAACACAACATAGAGACAGGATGGTGGCTAAGAGCACAAATAGAATCCAGATTTGCCAAAGACAAAACACAGGGATTCTGCATGGAATGATGCCCTTTCAATAAGCTGCTGTTAGAAACAGACAGAAAACTGATAGGAAAATTATATGCCTTCATGAAACAATTGAAGACAGAAGATGAGGCTTTAAAAGTCCATATGGCGAAGTGGGAACAAAATCTGGGGCACGGCATAGATCTGGAGCAATGGCTACAGTCATGGAGAGTAAACATCAAAATAACAAAATCAACCACCTTTAAAGAAAACCTATATAAAATGTTCTATAGGTGGTATGTGACACCAGAAAAATTAGCAAAGCTGTACACTGAAGTACCCAATAAATGCTGGAAGTGTAAAGAAAAAGTGGGCACCTTTTTCCATATACGGTGGCTATGTAAAAAAGTGAAGAGATATTGGAAAGGGATACATGAGCTGTTGCAAGAGATGCTAGAAATAAATATACCCTATAAACAGGAAATGCTCCTATTAAATATAATACCGGAGGAGTTAAATAGGGAAAATAGATATTTGATAATACATTTAATAACAGCAGCAAGAATAGTATATGCCAGATACTGGAAAAACACAGATATACCAACAAAAGAAGAATTGATAGAGAAAATCTTAGAGACGGCAGAAATGGACACACTGACAGAATTAATAAAAGAAAAAAACAGACATGATGGAAAACAAAAATGGACCCCGTTTTATAGATGGGTTAAACGGAAGTATAAAATAGAGACATAACTATATGTTAGCAGAATACAATCAAATGAATGAGCAGAGTAAAGAAGTACTAGAATTAAAGAATGCAGACTTATTATAGCGTAGTGAAAATAGTATAATCAGGACTTTTTTTCTGGGAAAAGAGGTGGTGGAACTCAGTGGGTTGCCCTCGGAGAAAATGGTCACATGGCAGGTGGCCCCACCCCCTGATCTCCAGACAGTGGGGTGTTTAGATTGCCCTCCACGCCGCAGCATGGCACGGAGGGCAATCTAAACTCCCTTCTGTCTGGAGATCAGGGGGCGGGGCCACCAGCCATGTGACTATTTTCAAGAGGTTCCGGAACTCCGTTCCACCACATTCCTGCTCAAAGAAAGCCCTGAGTATAATTATGATGGAATTGTAGAGATGAAATGGAATGTATGATTTATAACATGTATCCAAAGAATGTAAGACTTTTGATTAATTTTGTTATCAGAATAAGATGGAACTAAAACAAATAAAAAATATTTTTTTAAAAACAAGAAAAATATATTGCTAAAGAAAAGGTATATAATTTACATTAAAAGAAAGGCTAATTTTAATTACAAAGACTTGTAACAAAACCACTGCATAATTAGGACAATAATAATTTCTATGATAAATGTCATATACAGTTGCCATTGTTTTTACAATTGTTAAGGGACCATATTGACTTATTTGTCATGATTTGTTATAATTTTAAGAATTAAAAACTTAAATTGTTATGTATTAAATAACAGAGGAAATTTACCAGGTTTGGTGTATAGCACATGAGGGCTAATTGTTGTTTTAGGGATGAAAAGATGATGCTTAACTTTTGAATCTGAAAGAGAAAAAAAGCAGCTATAAATTATTTAAAAACTTATAAACCACGGTCTGGCATTTCCGTCTGAAGGTGAAGAAGCAAAATCATGCTGTGGAACAACGGCAGCCACAATAAACAAATAAATAATTGAGAAAGAACGAACGAACGAACAAACGAACGAACATGATTAGTGCAAGTGGATTATGTGATTAATGGCCATTTCTGGAGCCCATCTTTAAAATGGAAAATGAATCATGAACACAGAAAGTGAGATTGCAGCATAATACAGCTACTTGCAGCTGTTCTCAGAGGTGTCAGAAACACTGTGCAAGAACAGAAACAAGCAATACTGTGGAAAAAAATGGTTGTCTTCAGTGCAAAATGGTGAACATACCTAGAGAGAGGATGTTTTTTAATGAAAAAAAAGGATGATGTTAGATGATCTTGCAGAAGGAGAATATGCAATATGGGTTTCTGAGACAAGAAGAAGACCTGTCAGTTCATTGGAAAAATATTATTACCTACTATTGGAAGTTCATTGTTAAACGTAATAGGTTCCAAGACTGCATGAAGAAAAAGAACACATTTATAAGAATTATTAAAAGGCCTTCAGTCATTTATGTTTTTGAATTATGTTCTATGTCCCCTTAAGCATTGGGAAAGGTGGGTTAAAATATTTTATATAAATAGGTAAATAAATGAACCAAATCACTCATTGTAGATCAAAAATCTCTGTGGTGGGAACTTAACTGTCTCATAAGCAAAATAGTTTCCGTAACAGATATACAGTTTTTGAACCAAAAGTTCTCAGCTTTAAGTTTGGTTCTACACCAGGTTGTACCAATTATATGCTATATGTAGACAGCCAAAGATCTATGGTTGGCACTAGAATTATTCATTGTAATGGTTTCCAAATATTGCAGTTAGTAGTTTCAGGGCTGGAATACAGAAACTACAATGGCTTGCATTGCATCATTATATTTAGGTTGGGGTTGCAATTACTGGAGCACTAGAAAAACTGAGTTTTAGCAAAAAGACAGTTATACAAATATCTGTGAACAGGCAACTATTATTTACACCTGTGTAAACATGACACAGCCCAACTGCAAGTAGATAAAATTAGATTTAAAGTTTTCAGCTAACAACTAAATGATTAAATTGCCTATCAATCAGTAGTCTAGATTGAGATGCAAGAATCATCTCTGTTATCACTAAATGCTACTGCTCCCTCAGATTTGCTTAGTTAAACTTTATTCTCTTTCCCTCCATTATTCTGGGTTTTGTAGAGTACAAGTCCATTCACATCATAGCTATGTTTGAAGCATGCTCCAGGACCTTGGATCTTGGTAGAAGGTCCCAGGTTCAAGTCCCCATCATCTCCAGTTAAAAAGAATCAGACGGTAGTTGATGAGAAAGACTTCAGTTTGAAGCCCTGGATATTCGCTGCCAATGGGTAGGCAGTACTGACCTTGATGGATTGATGTTCTGATTCAGTATAAGGAATCTTCATGTGTGTTCAATGTTAAAACTGAGATTTTGCTTGAAGGAATGTTAGTGATCAGACTTGCCCTCATGATATTAAGAAGGCTTATGAATATTGCAATATCATAAGCCCCTCTCTGTATGTGTTTTAAATACAGAAATTCTGCCTAAGCCAGGCAGAAAAATGGAAGCCAGATCCCAGCTGGGAGACGGAAAATTACTAGCATGTGAGATGCCAGGTGAGACCAGCTTTCAGCTCCCATGCCCCAGAGATGTGCAAAAGATCGTAAGACAATAGGGTCCTCCTAGAGTTTCTGAATTAATCACCTCAACACACTCTACTGATCTTCCCTTATCCACTCTCCCATTTTCAGGTGATTCAGGGCTCTGATAGCCTCGCCCACCCATCCATCACAGATCATCAATCATCATTGATAACTTTAGTTTCGCCCAGGCAGGTTTTATCAAACTTTCCCAGCTTATTGTCTCACCTCAGAGACATCTCATCATCTTATTGTCTCAATCCAGAGACAGCCCTCTAGTTTTTTGTCTCACCCCAGAGACAACCATTAAGTTATTGTTTGGGGGGCAGAAGACATAATCTTGCCCCAGGGTAAATTCCACAGTGCTTATGTACTTAACGGAAAGTACATAACGTTCTACACATGTTGATACATTCCTGCAATCAGAACATGTGAGAATATGAGCAATCACTAGAAGATGTAACACATGAGAGCCAGTGTTGGACTTGGATCTGGGAGACCAAGGTTCAAATCCTCATTCTGTCATGGAAGTTTGCTGGGTGGTCTTGGACTAGGCATACATATTCAGCCTAACCTACAGGTACAATGGAGGAGAAGAGAATGATGTAAGCCATTTGGGTCCCCATTGGGGACAAAAGTGTGGTATAAATGAAGTAAAATAAATTTCAGCTTCCAATTATTTGTATTCAATGCACCAATCTAGCATTTTATTTAATGATTTATTTGCTTGCTAATAACTTTAATTTGCAAGCAGATAAACTCTGAACTAGCATGTTACAATGGACAGAAGTGGCCTGTATAACTTATGACACACTGTGCTGAACACCAGCCATTTGAAACCTGTAATCCCAGGCAGGGATCTTGTTTTAAAAGGAGCTTCATCAAACCTCAGTGGATAGCCCTGAATGACTAATGGGCTGAATCTAGCTTGGTGGACCACACATACATCCAGTAAGATGTATATTAGCATACATCTTACTATTCCACTAAGAAAAATTTGAAACCTTCCTGCAGGCTTCTTCCAACTTAAGTGGTTCTTCCTTCAGTGGAAGAACCACTTAACCTAGATCAGGTTCACTGGGCTGAAGAAACTTCCTCCAGTCTAACATAGGATCATTGTTGGACATGAACTGTTGAGGCTTGGGTTCAACTTCCCATTTAGCAAGGAAGCTCAACAGGTCCTTCAGCATAAATTGTCTCATAGGACTGTTGTGAGGATAACATTTTTTCTCATTTATCTGCAGAAATTTATATCATTCAAATATAAGAAGCCCAACAGCAGCTATTGAACTGTGCGAAAAGACAGCACTCTGAGAGCAGGGATGCTCGAACATCTGCCAGGTTGATTCACCAGGGGTAATCAGGCAGCCAATTAAGTTGCAGGCTGTTTGCAACCTCTTCGTGTGTATTTGTAGGAACATGTTGCTGAGCTCCTACTGGGGAAATGTTGCTCTGTATCCAGCAAAGTTTTTTGGGGGAAGGGGAGTCCAAGCTGATCAGTTGGAAGTTGGCTTGTTCTAATCTCCCATTCTGGAAACTTTACAGACATTAAAAGCACTGCTTCTGTCCCAGCCCAGATTGGAGGGATGGAAGAAAAATAAGCTCTTTGTCTCCCTTTGGCAATGCAAGGATTAGAAGCATTATATCTATCCCAGCCCAGCTTGGAGTGAGGCAAGAGGTCCCCTTTTCAACTTCACTGTGTAGGTATTTTGCTGAAGGGGCAGGGTGGAATCTGAACTCTCCAGATCAGCTGTGAGTCAGTTTCTGACCAACAGGAAGCTTGCAAACTTCTTTGGCAGCTGTTTGAATTGTTCAGTACAATCTGAAGATGCCCCTGATATGCTGACATTCTGCTCATGGGTGCTGAAGAAGCTATGTTTTATCTGTTGCAAAGGCTCACTGAAAAATTTGCAGGGTCCCTAACAGAGAGGCAACACACCAAGAGGGAAACCACGTACCATTACTTCCAGACATATTTGGAGGCACCTGAGACAAAAGGGGGCTAGTGCAGACCTATGCAGGAACAGTGCTGGTGAATACAACATTTGATTTGAGCACCTGCCTTAGCTGTCCCAAATAGATTCCTGCCAATAAGTGTCACCACTTGGCCATTTACTGCTTTCTTTTCCAACCACTACTAATATAATCTCTAACAATTTTAACGAAGTTTCATTGGACCTAATTGCATAAATACATAATTACCAGATTTAGTAAGTGGGAGTTCAGGGACTGTAGATGGTTTAGAAGAAAAGATGTCTGTTTCAGCTGAAGCTGGGAAAAAAATTAGTAAATCATTCAATATTTCTGTGCTTAAAGATCTACACCCATACATAGGGTTGCCAACCCTGGGTTGGGAAATACCTGGAAATTTGGGTCTGAGGCCTGGGGGTTGGGAAAAGGCGGGATCTCAGCAGGGTGTAATGCCATAGAGTTCACCCTCCAAAAGCATCCATTTTCTCCAAGGGAACTGATCTCTGTTATCTGGAGATCAGATGTAATTCTGGGAAATCTCCCAGTCCCCCTGGAGGTTGGCAACCCTACCCATATAATGGAATAGATTTTAAAAATATTTGGCTAGAAAGGCGGCATACAAAGGAACAAAGCAAAAATATTCATTCTTAACATATTCTAATAAATACAGTCTAGTAATTTTGTATACAATTTATTTCCTTATTAAAGTAACTGTTTTATGTCCCAAACTACATATAAAGATTCTGCATAAGTAGGCTTCCCAGTTCCTATCAATGTACAGAACCACTCTCTGCATACAAATTTACATACTTAAGTACCTGGCCCTTCTATTTAAATGAATTGAGAAACTTTTGTGTGTGCTTGAGTGTAATATACTTTTTTAGCATGACTTAATTGCACAGTATACAAAAGTACATATTTCTGATTTCTATAGTTGGCCAGTCTGTCTCTGAATAAAATAATGCAGCATGTATGTATTGAACAAAGTGTCAACTTTCATACCTGTTGCACACAAATTTACTAATGCAACATCAAGAATCTATTTTTGATTGTAGCATAAAATAATCTTTAAATAAATTTTTGAAAGTTACTGTACCAGGTTTTTCATCTGGCACTTCGAGCATGATATAGTCAGTATCTTTAGACTGAGAAGGAATAGAAGTTGGCTCAGAAGAGGCTGAAAAATAAAGGTCCATCCCAAAATTAATTCATGACCGCAAAAAGCAAACACTCCAAATTGTGCTTGGGACTCAGCAAGGAAAGCTCAATGAATAAGCTGAAAGCAGGAAACAATAAAACATTCAGATGCAGGATATTAGGCAACAGGTTTAGGTTTGGGTACAGTATCTAGAAAAAATATAGATGTTGTGGAGTATACTGAGATATGATAGGGATGAGCTAAATCAATGAACTTCCTTGAGTTTACTTTTTACTCAATAAATTAGCAGCTGGTCCCCAATCAAATTATTGTACTTGTTTTAAACTGATATATTCATTTAAAATTGACTAAACTGAGACTATTGTACTTTGATCACATCATGTGAAGACAAGACTCATTGGAAAAGACAAATCAAGATGAGTAGCCATGTTAGTCTGTCTGTAGCAGTAGAAAAGAGCAAGAGTCCAGCAGCACCTATAAGACTAACAAAATTTGTGGTAGGGTATGAGCCACAGCTCACTTCTTCAGATACAGCTAGAATGTGAGTCCATCTGTCTTTATATCTTGGAGACTAGAATGACTGCAAAAGCTGAATGATAATAACCAGTGAACGACAATGGCAGGCATGATTGAATAGGGTGGGGTATGCGGAGGGGTAGTGGGTGTGGAGAAATTAGCATTGGTAATGAGACAGGAAGCCAATGTCTGGATTCAGTCCAGGTGGATGCATGGTCTTGAGCTTCGTTATCTGATAGAGACCTATTTTTCAACACTTTCAGAGTCTAATGCTAACTTCAGGTAGATAGCTATGTTGGTCTGCAGTAGAACAGTGGGATTTGAGTCCAGTGACACCTTAGAAACCAACAAGATTTTTAGGGTATAAGCTTCTGAGAGTCAAAGCTCCCTCCTTCAGATCTTCTTCAGAAGGGAACTTTGACTCTCAAAAGCTTATACCTTAAAAATCTTGGTTTTTAAGTGCCACTGGACTCAAATCCTGCTGTGAGGCTATCTTCAGTCTCCCAGTTCTCCAAAACTCAGTTTTGGTCCTCCAGTTCCATACCTCTTTGCAGGGAAGGTAAAACTTCTACTGCTCACAGTCAAAAAGATACAGCCTTAATTAAAGGACCACTTGCTCCTATATAATCTTGTTCAGTCATCATCAAACCCTTTTTGGTGTCTTTCTAGCTTAAGAGAAATTCTTGTCATGAGAGCTATGGTCTTTCTACTGGTAGCTTCCTGGCATTGGAATGCACCCCTCATTTCTCTGCATCTGACATCTTCTGTTGAAATATTTTCGTACCAGGCAAAGACTTTTATCTTTCAGAAAGCTTTTAATTTGTGCCCCAAGTTTTGTGTGTCTCATAGTCCCATCTATACTCTGATGGTCCCATATTACTTTTGAGGAATAGTGTTGTTTGGTTTGGTTTTATCCAATGTTTATTTTATTGCTTTACTGTTTTATTTGTGCTGGATGCTCTTATTTTGTTGTTACTCACTTTGTATTTTTATATTTATTGATTGCATACCACTGCCAGCACTGTACAGTGGAAAGGTAGTATATAAATAAACAAGTAGTAGGCTCTATCAATGTGTCATGTATTCAAACCTACTTTAGTAGACAGGGCATTTCCCAGCTTTGATTCTTTACTTGGGAACGAGGATAAAATGACATTGCTACAACTCCCCCTAACCTGTGGTCTTCCTTCAGCAAGAGGAAGTACTCCATCTCATAGTCAAGCAACGGGATTCGATATTCTACAATATCTTTTCTAGACACATCTTCTGTTTGATCTTCATTCTACAGAAATTTCTAGCCCATCTGGTTTGAATAACGAACTGATTCAAACCATCAACAATCTAACTTAATTATGGAAGATTCCTGGATTTTGGAGCATGGGGTTCCGGACAGTTTTGTGTTAGTTAAGTATTATAAACAAACAACCAAAGAAGTTGCTGATGAATTTAGTATGAAGGGAAATACAATCAGGACAGTGTATCCTTGTGTGATTTATTTTGGGAATTACAATACTTTAATAGATGGAGCTTACAAAGTCTCACAGTTAGTTTACCAAGTAATGTGGTTGGCTATGGATGCAAGTATTATAGAAGCTAACAGAATGGAGAATTTGGCAGCTGGGGGACTAGAATGCTAACTAGATGTGTCTACAGCAATTACTAGTAATGAAACAAATACAGTTAATAAGGTATGACACTCTTCTCCAATACATTGGTTTGAATTATTCTATATTCAGTAGGAGTTGTACAATTGGATTTAGTAAGGAAGTGGCTAACATTTTTGGCAAGTGTTCTACAAGTTGAGTTCAAAACATAAAACAGTGCTGCTCTAGTGCGCATATTTGCAGGCCCTGTGCCCTGGTGTGTTTTTTCTCCAGTCTACAGAGCTGAGCTAGCAGTGGTTTAAGAGACAGGAGGAGTTTAGGCCTCACTCAACCAGGCTTACGAGCCTTCCTATCCAGGCAAACTGCAAATATCTGCTGCATATGCCACTTCTGGCACCTATGCTGCAGGCTGACTGGTACCTAGGCTTTTAAAAAAGAAAGAACATGAAAAGGTCATTGTTATGTAGGGTTACCAGCTGCTGGAAACTTCTGTGGGAAGGGCTGAGCATTGCATGCTGTCACATGATGCTGTGGGACATCATGTGAAACCACAGTGTCATTGCCAGTCACATAACCAGAAGTGATGCCATGCATCACTGGAGATGTTCTAACAATCCATACCATAGAGTTTTTTTGGGACAGCTAGAGCATCCCTGGTGACATATGATGTCATTTCAGTTTATATGACTTGAACACTGATGTTGCTGTAATGTCACCGTTTGGGCACAATTTCTCTTAGTGCTGCACTGGTCAACAGAAGGGGTCAGAGCAGGGATACCAGGTCCCCCTACCCTGCCAGTGGGAGGACAGGCGACCCGGGCTTACCTCCTCAGTGTTCCTGTGGGTTCCTTCTATATGCACATAGCGTGTGTGCTCCTGCACCTACGAAATAGCATCACTTCTGGGAAGTGATGTCATCACACAAACACGGGACTGTGCACATGCTTCTCACCAGGCTGATTGGGGCCAAAACCAGCCCACTGAGAAGTGCAGGAGCGCTCTTAGGGGCAGTGCGATGGCATCACTTCTGGAGTTGATGTTGTTGCGCCGCCCTGGAAGCATGCCTAGGGTGCTGTTCTCCCACCTTTCCTCCCCCGCTGTCCAGGTTAGTAGTGGTAGGAGGTGGAGGGTGGGAGCGGGGGATCCCCTACGCTCAGCAGGGGAATGGCATCCCTAGGCCAGGGATAAGCGGTTCAAGATCTTCTGCTATAGTGAGAAACCTGCTCACCCTAGTGCAATGGAGTAGTACAATATGTTAGTCTTGTATGGTTTCACATTTATATCAAGCAATACATTGGAACTTAGTACTACAAAGATACGCTATAAAGATAAGCTAACTTTAGTATTATAAGGCTAGTAAAATACTAATGGCAAATATGGTGGCATAAAATATTCCTGTAGCTAGTGAAGTTTCCTTTGCAGTACATGAGAAGAAATAAAGAGAAGAACTTGAGTGGTGACAAATTTGATGAAAAATATATTACCCATTGTTGCCACTGGATATCCAGCAGTGTGAGACACCTTAGTAGTGACAGGAACTGGAACCAATTTGGTGGTAACTGCTGGAGTAAAGGATATTATCTCTGAGACAGACAAAGAAGAATCAAAGTTCAGGATTGTAGACCTAGAATTCTAAGAAGGTAGCATGTTCTTCTCTAATGGCATTTAATTTTTTTAGGGTCTGCACTACCATAAATATGATACTAAGCTGCTTTAGAGTTACTGTGGTGTAGTATTGAGTTTGGGATGGGGAGATTTGTATTCATATGCTTACTCTGTTTTGAAGTTCATTTTATGGCCTTATGCAAATCAGTAACTTTCAACCTAACTTGCCTCACAAGGTTGTTGTGGGGCTATATTGTTAGTTCCTCATATTTCACCTGAGCAGCTGGAAGAAAAGATGGAATGCAAATATGATTAAAAATAACATAGCAGGGCTTTCTGGAAATGATATTTCATATTTGCTATTATTTTGCTAATCGGATATATCTAAATTGGAATTTGCCATGCTTCAAAACGTTAGATCATAGAGACAATCATGTAGTTGAGGATCAAAAGTGCATGTTTGGTTGAAAGTTTATGATTAGATTTCCCAACACACTTTTTAGTCTTAAAGAAAAAGCAGCTACAGTGGGTCTAGTTCAGATCTGGGGGTTGCAGGTCTACACAATGACGAGTTTAAATCCTCCTCCCTGTATCATTTCTCCAGTTGAAAACCACCACACTCTGTCTTTTCCTATTTGTGAAGAGTGAAGTGAAGAGGAGGAGGGTTAATGAGGACTATGGCACCACGTATGGCACTAACATGGCAGCTTTTCTGGATAAAAAAGAAAATATTGGGAGATCCAACAACAGATTTGAAATGTAACAGAGAGTTTATTCTTAAATTGAACTTCAAACAATGAAAGAAGGCATCATCTTTTATAGCTGGAATCCGGTAGCTTGAATCTAAAAAAATACAACTATAGTGCATGCACCGATGAAAAATTAAGTTTGTATTGGTGGTATACTTTATGAATTAAAGCCCAGTGTTATGATTTATGACACTTAGAAGTTTCATTTACAGTACTTTCACATTTTTAAAGAGGAAAAATGATGGCACCACAGCAGGATGTTTCTTAAAATGGGGAAAATGAACTTCAAGGACAGTGAAGTAAAATAGTGTACAGTATGTTTAACATACAGAATATATTGACCTAAGTGTCTGAAGGAAGCAAACAATAATATATCACTTTGCCAGAATCTGTTCCAAGACATGCACTCTGTCAATCTGGCATATTTAAACCGCTTCACTCCAAAGGGTACACAGTATACAAGGGAATGATGTATCTATCCAGCACAAATTTAACAGTTTTTGCCTTCCCAGAGCTGATATGGCAGTTATATATTTAGTTGGATAACTTGAGGAATAGCTGATCTCTAAAAAAATCATGCCCTGGGATATAAATTAAATGTCAAATTCTGCTAGACTTCACCCATAATAAACACATAGCTACTACTTAAATGGAATGTGTCTCATTATTTTTATACTCTGATTTCCCCCTCAGCATTACTGACATTTTATAGCTTTCCTCAACTCTAGAAAAATATGAATAATATACCTATATGAAAACTGTCAGATTATGTTACAAAAGGCACATCTGTGTACTTCATTTCAACATGGTTTGAAGGTACCTACGTATAAGACATAAGTCTTTGAGATGTGCTGCACAGAGCAAAATCATAACTCTAATTGTGAAAGTCCACTAAATATGGTCCATATTTTACATCTCCTCTCACTTCTTCCTTACAAAAATGTCACTGCTTGTACTGCACATCCACATTTAGATGACTCCATGATTAAGCTTTTGGAAAGGGGAAGAGAAGATGTTACACAGCAATGTGGGAGATGGATCCAGCAGTCTGGGCAGGGAAGGTCTGAATTCCCAGGATAAAGAAACTGGCATTGCCAATTTAATATATTTCAGCTTCTAAAAACATAGGAAAACTAAGCTATTTATTTGGGGTTTAACAAATCTGACATTAAAAATGTTAAGAAAAAATGCATACCATACAATTCTGTTTAGTTTTATAGAATTGGGTTAGTATTAAAATTAAAATGGCAACAGTTATTTGATTAGATCAATAATATTTGTATGAAATGAGAAAAACGGACAAACCCATCTGAAATTTATTTTATCACCAGTTTTTGTGGTATTTCAAACACTTTCATAATTTAATTCCCATTCTTATTTATTGCTAGTTGTAATTAGCCAGAACATCCTACTAATTCTAACATGAAACACAAACCATAATTAAATAATGAAATATTACTCACAAATTACTTCACACAATATTATGACTTAATTCATAAAATGAAAAACATGAGCATCAATATAACAGTGGAATCTCAATGGATGATTAGAAGCCATGTTTTTAATCACAGAAGTTTGTTTTCCAAATATTACTTGAGATTGGTTGTTGGGGGTTTTCCGGGCTGTATTGCCGTGGTCTTGGCATTGTAGTTCCTGACGTTTCGCCAGCAGCTGTGGCTGGCATCTTCAGAGGTGTAGCACCAAAAGACAGAGTTCTCTCAGTGTCACAGTGTGGAAAAGATGTAGGTCATTTGTATCTACTCAGGAGGGGTGGGGTTGAGCTGAGTCATTCTGTAAGAGTTTCCCAGGGTGTGGAATGTTAATGGCGGGAGGCTTCACTGTATCCTGAGGAGGTTCTTTTGCATATGGATTGGTGCTTGATGTGCTAATCGTCTCTGCAGGGCTATTGTCGGGTGTGGAGTGTTTTGTTGGCCTGGTGTTTTTCAGAACTGGAGCCCATGCTCTGTTCATTCTTAAGGTTTCTTCTTTCCTGTTGAAGTTTTGTTTATGCTTGTGAATTTCAATGGCTTCCCTGTGCAGTCTGACAAAGTAGTTGGAAGTGTTGTCCAGTATTTTGGTGTCCTGGAATAATATACTGTGCCCTGTTTGAGTTAGGCTATGTTCAGCCACTGCTGATTTTTCAGGCTGTCCAAGTCTGCAGTGTCTTTCATGTTCTTTTATTCTTGTCTGGATGCTACGCTTTGTGGTCCCGATGTAAACTTGTCCACAGCTGCAGGGTATACGGTATACTCCTGCAGAGGTGAGGGGGTCTCTGCTGTCTTTTGCTGATCGTAGCATCTGTTGTATTTTTTGGGTGGGTCTGAATACTGCTTGAAGGTTATGCTTTTTCATAAGCTTTCCCATCTGATCAGTAATTCCTTTGATATATGGCAAAAACACTTTTCCTGTAGGTGACTGTTTTTCCTTGGTTGTTTGATTCATCCTGGGTTTGATTGCTCTTCGGATTTCATTTCTGGAGTAGCCATTTGCCTGAAGTGCGTGGTTTAGATGATTAATTTCCTCATTGAGAAAGCGCGGCTCACATATCCGTCTTGCACGATCCACTAATGTTTTCATTATGCCTCTTTTCTGTCGGGGGTGGTGATTGGAGTTTTTGTGTAAGTACCGATCAGTGTGAGTTGGTTTCCTGTAGACCTTGTGACCTAACTGAAAGTTTGCTTTGCGGATGACCAAGGTATCCAGGAATGAGAGTTTTCCCTCACTTTCTTTCTCCATTGTGAATTGTATGTTCAGGTGGATGTTGTTGAGATGATTCAAAAACTCCATCAATTCTTCCTCCCCATGGCTCCAAATGATGAATGTATCATCCACAAACCGGAACCATACACTGGGTTTGTGGGGTGCTGATTCTAGAGCTGTTTTTTCAAAATGTTCCATGTAGAAGTTTGCTATAACTGGGCTGAGTGGGCTCCCCATGGCCACCCCATCCATCTGTTCATAGAATTCGTTGTCCCATTGGAAGTAACTGGTTGTCAGACAATGATGGAATAAGGCTGTTACATCCTCTGGGAAAATCTGATTAATCAGTGCAATAGTGTCTTTTACTGGAACCTTGGTAAACAGGGATCCCTGTTTACATGAAAGACACTGCAGACTTGGACAGCCTGAAAAATCAGCAGTGGCTGAACATAGCCTAACTCAAACAGGGCACAGTATCTTATTCCAGGACACCAAAATACTGGACAACACTTCCAACTACTTTGTCAGACTGCACAGGGAAGCCATTGAAATTCACAAGCATAAGCAAAACTTCAACAGGAAAGAAGAAACCTTAAGAATGAACAGAGCATGGGCTCCAGTTCTGAAAAACACCAGGCCAACAAAACACTCCACACCCGACAGTAGCCCTGCAGAGAAGATTAGCACATCAAGCACCAATCCATATGCAAAAGAACCTCCTCAGGATACAGTGAAGCCTCCCGCCATTAACATTCCACACCCTGGGAAACTCTTACAGAATGACTCAGCTCAACCCCACCCCTCCTGAGTAGATACAAATGACCTACATCTTTTCCACACTGTGACACTGAGAGAACTCTGTCTTTTGGTGCTACACCTCTGAAGATGCCAGCCACAGCTGCTGGCGAAACGTCAGGAACTACAATGCCAAGACCACGGCAATACAGCCCGGAAAACCCCCAACAACCATCGTTCTCCGGCCGTGAAAGCCTTCGACAATACATTACTTGAGATTATGTATGATTTATATTATGTATTTTTAGACTGCATAAGAAAATAGTACATGTGAACAACATATGCTCTGCTTTTCTGAATGTCTATCCAAATCAGTCAGAAGAAAGCCTGGTCCATGCTGTGGAACAAAATAGTTGTAGGAAAGTACATAACAATTACCCAGTACAGTCTTTGGCTCTTCCAGATGAGGAAGGATTTGGGGTTTGGAAACAGTGCTTTTTGTTTTACTGGGAGCTGAAAGGAATAAAAATGAAAATGCCATTTTAAGGATTTGAGAAAATATTAGTTAGTACCAAACTGTACAAATATATTGGGAGTTGCTGCTCTGCAAACCTTCATAAAATAAATGGGAGTGTTTCCAAAGCAGTATAGTATCTCAAATAGACAATCTACAGGACTTGAAAATAGGAGTCTAGGCTGTGTGTTTTCCCCTGAAGACCAAACAGCAGGGATGCATGAGAGAAAATAGCACAAGGTCAAAGTATTATATTATATACATATATTATATACATGCGGAGGGCAGGATGAGCCTGCTGCCGCCCGGCTTCATAGCCAAGGAGGAGGAGGAGGGCGGCGGTGGCATGGGAAGGGTGGCGTGCCTGCAAGCCCCGGGAAAGTGCTGGCTGCCCAGTAAGGCCCGCTGGAGCTGTGGCATGCCGCTCTCTGTGGACATAGGGTGAGGGGGCACAAACGATCTGCGTGCTGCCCTGCGAGGCTCATTTGAGCCGCGATGCACTGCTTTCCGTGGACCCAGGGCGAGGGGGCGCGACTGACGCCCCCACTGCCATGGGAGTCCTGCTGGAGCCGGGGATACGGTGGGAAGAGCGAGCCTGCTTTGCCCAGACCCCTCCTGCCTCTCCACCCTCCCCAGACCTCCTCTTGCCCCTCCACCTGCCAATCCTCCCCAGACCCCTCCTGCTTCTGAGCCCTCCCCATACCCCTCCTGCCTCTTAGCCCTCCCCAGACCCCCCTTGCCCCTTTAGCTGTCAATCCTCCCCAGACCCCTCCTGCCTCTCAGCCCTCCCCAGACCCCCCTTGCCCCTCCACCTGCCAGCCCTCCCCAGACCCTCCTGCCTCTGAGCCTTCTCCAGACTCCCTTGCCCCTCCACTTGCCAATCCTCCTGAGACCCCTCTTGAATCTCAGCTCTCCCCAGACCCCCTTGCCTGCTACCTGCCAATCCTCCCCAGACCCTTCTGCCTCTCAGCCCTCCCCAGACCCCCCCTTGCCCGTCCACCTGCCAGTCCTCCCCAGACCCCTCCTGCCTCTGAGCCCTCTCCAGACTGTCTCTTGCCCCTCCACTTGCCAATCCTTCCCAGACCCCTCCTGCCTCTGAGCCCTCCCCAGACTGCCTCTTGCCCCAACACCTGCCAATCCTCCCCAGACCCCCCTTGCTCCTCCATCTGCCAGCCCTCCCCAGACCTGCCTCTGAGCCCTCCCCAACCCCCCTGCCCCTATCTGCCAATCCTCCCCAGACCCCTCCTGCCTCTCAGCTCTCCCCAGACCTCCCCTTGCCCCTCCACCTGCCATCCCTCCCCAGATCCCCCCGCCCAGCCCTCCCCAGCCCCAGCTTTCTAGAGCCCGTTGTATTTATTTGCCCAACGGGCTTTGTTTCTAGTAGTTTATAACTTTGATCCCTGTAACTTGATGTCACTTTCCTTTTAGTACCAGGCAGCAGCACACAAAAGGTCAGTTAGGAGTACAGAACCTGATTCTGTTCTATATCTGGCCCACAGGGACTCCAGCTAAAATCCAATTCTGCCACAAACTCTACTACCCATACACCACACATTGGTGCCCTTTGGAATTACTGACATGGTCCAAGCACCTTGTGGATTGTGACTTTCTCACTTCTACCACCTTTCTGCAGCCTCCACCTCCTCCCCAGCCACTAACATTTTTTTTCTGAGGATCAGCATGGATAGCCTAAGGGCCAAAATTAGGGTCTGCAGTGGAGTGGTGGTGATTGCAATTTAAAATGATAATAATTCTAAATTCTAAAGGCATAATTCTAAATAATTCTAAAGACATAAGAACATGGTTGGATTCATGCCAATAAATGCACAGGCACAGCGTCCCCTGTAGTTTCATGATAACCTAATTAACCATTACCCGGTGTTGTTCTTGGCAATTCAGGGGTTTTATAAATTTTAGGTGTGGTGGTTTCCCATTGAGGCTCTTTTTCTGCTGACAAAAAGAAAAAAAATCATGTGGGAATTAATATACTTCTGCACAAAAGACTGTTAACTTGAGTCCTATTTTCATTACTAAGGATCACTATATGGTTACAAACAAAAAGTATATAAAAATGGCTTTTTCAAGATGTTTTTGTTATTAGAATCGTTTTCACTGAAACATGTTCTTTATGTTTGAGGTAAAATAGAAAAGGATTCAAAGCTGCAAATAATCAAGTGGATAAAGATTTTGTATTTTATTAGATAGAAGCAGCATAGCTTTTAAATACAGGCTATGTTAACAACATTTATGAATTACAAAAATAATAATAGTTATAAACCTGGGCAAGAAATGTAATTACCAGACTTAATTTCTGGAATTTTGGGTCGGGTAGGTTTAGATGTAGAAGGAACAACTTTTGTTTCTGGCAGAGCTGAAAGACACAGGTGGAATTATAGATTTTTGCTTCTTACTGTCTTTTTTTTCTTCCTAGGAACAGAATCATATTAGCTAACGTGGATATGTAACAATAAATTTTTACAAAAATTATTAATAAATTATAAAAATAAATCTTTAGCAAACAAAAAAGAATTTGTCAAGTTTTTGCCAAGAACTAATCAGGTGTCATTAGAAAAGCTACTATTTCCCAGACCTAAAACACCTCCTTCAGTATAGTAATAACTCTGATCTAACATACAGTGCTACCGTAATGAATGCCATAATGGATGTGAAGCACTCTGTAAAGAACACCAGTAAAATGGACGTGAAGTCAGAAGGCCCCAATCTGGTGCCTATATGTGCTATGGCACTCACCAATTTCTTTCCTGGTGCCCACCAAGTGTTTTTAGAATGTAGGCAGCAGGTGGGGCTTTTGCCCAGTAGGGCTTCTCATTGGCCATTGGAGATTTGATTGGCTGTACAGATTTTTTTAAAAGAAACATTGCTTTGGCATCAGCTGCTGCCACAACATGAGGATCTTCACCATGTGACTGAAGGTAAACTCTGTTTATGCAAACAAATATTTTAAAACAATATATTCATTTTAAAAGGAATTCTGTTAAGGAGAGCTTCTGCCTGAAATGTTGAAGAATCACTATTAGAGTTATACATAACCTCAGTTCCTGACATTTTGTGGTTGGCTCTGCCTCCTGGGGCAAGCACTTTATGGTTGCACCCACCACCTTGTGTCAGAATTCCAAAGGTAACTGCAAGCTCAGAAAGTTTGGGGATCCTTGCTCTAAGAGGTATTTTGTTATTAATATTATTATCATTATTAAACTCATGTTGATCACATTTTTAGTTGAACTCATAATAGCTGATTGTGTTGTTCCTATCCTGTCAGAACTAGACATGGGCACAAACAGAAAAAAACAAACGGACATGGTGTTTGTTGTTCGTTCCACGAACAACGAACAATGAACACTGATGAACATGATCCTGTCACGAACATGTTCATTGTTCGTTGTTCGTGGGGGCCAGCAGGCTCTCCTCCAGCCATCAAGATCCCTACTGCACCACTCCCAGAAACCCTACCCGAGCAGGCAGCAGGAAATGTACCAATAATAAATAATAGCTTAGTCCCAGAGCCTGGCAGCAGCTTTGGAACCTGAAGAAGTCGATCCCTATCCCACTACACAAAGAAAATTCAAGCTCCAATGCACTCACCCTGTCTCTCTAACAGCAGCTGTCTCTCCCTGAAAGCCAGAGCTGGGAGCCCCCCTCCCCCTGGGTCTTTTCCTCTTGTAACAAATTTGGAGCTCCAGTCCATACATGGAAGGAAGACCTGCCTATCAAGCTAAATTGGGCTTAGATTGGGGTTTCCAGGGCAACAGCAGGAGTTCAGACAGAGTTCAGACAATCCCTGTCTGAGTTGCCATGGGAATTGATTGCAGGTGCCATACTGTCTGGCTTAATGAACAACAATGAACAAGGCTTGCAATGACCACCTGTTCGTTTAGCTTGTTCGCAAAGAGCAGATTGGGCTGTTCGTGGTTTTTTTTAGTTCGTATTGTTGTTCGTGCCCATCTTTAGTCAGAACTGAAGTTTAGTGAAGCAAAACCTGTAGCTCTGAAAATCATTCATTTATTATGGTTGCAAGACCAGCCAAGTTAAGTACAGCTCTGAAAATAAATCTTAATGGATTGCCTCCAGAGGTTATTTTCTACACTTCTACTGGAATATGCTTAGATTTGTGCTGATTTCCTCTTTCAGTATAGCCTTCTGAGCAGTTTTCTGAACTCCATAGACAGTATTTAGGAGCACAATGGACTCTGGAGGAAAGGGGAAATGGGAAAGTTTTATTCCCGTAGAGTTCTGCTCATGATTGAATGAATAAAACTCATTATTCTTGTATAATAATTACAGCATTTTACAACCAAATACATAGATAAGGACACAATAAGAAGCTTTTCCAATTTTTTTCCTGATTAACATATTAAGTATACAAATCTAGAAAATTCTAGATGGTGGATTGAACCCCAACGATAATTTATATTAATTGAAGGCATTTCTGGTAGTGGAATGGAACTTTCTTGCCTTCACCCCTCTTCCTGTGATTCACTGATTCCCCCCAAATGATGTTTCCAGAAGCAAGAGACCACAAGAAAAAGCATGAGAGGCAAATTGGGGGTCTTTGACTCTTTAGTGGGAGAAATCAGCAAAAATGGTCTACTCATCTATGATGAAATTATGAGATGGAAGAGAGTGAAAAGATGTTGAAAACTGATTTTTACTAGTATAAATAAATCTTTTGAAATACATGTCTTTTAAACCGTTTATAACAACATTTGTTTCAGAGACGTCTATTGAATTTGCCTGTTTTTTTTTCAAACAAGCTGTGATTTTTAAAAAATGAAAATAAGAGATGATACAGTATATATTTTCCCTGATGGAAAACGCAAACACATTTTGCCTCTGCTTTTGCATACACATTTATGGTTAGATTGATCAAAAAGCAGGTATTTTAATTTTTTCTTATACAATTTCAATTCAATTGGCACATTCAATTTATACCACTGAAAATTTCAAAATTCAAGAATTAATGCTTTTACTGTACACTTTCAAGGCAGTGTAAGGTTTCCCCTCCCCACTTCTTATCAGAATTTAGATTCAGAGCGGCAGAACTTTAATGGAGCTTCTGCAAGCTACAAAACTTTTCCAGGAAATTTATGTTACCTGGAGTAGTTTTTAAATGTTCTGTAATCCTAGAGGTTTTAGGTTCATTCTCCTCCAAAGATGGTGATTTAGAAGCTAGAAAAATAAAAAAATTCAAACACTGAACAGAAAAAAACTGCAAGTTACCATTCTGTGAAAGAGACATCTGAAATATTTATTTATTCCAAAATCTTAAACACATATAATTAAAGTAGAGACAGTGTGAATAAAAAGGTCATGAAACACAAGGTAAGACTTCCAGTGGTACCTTAGAGACCAACAAGATTTTCAGGGTAAAAACTTTTGAGAGTCAGAGTTCCTTTCTTTGTGTTTGAAGAAGGGACCTCTGTCTCTTGAAAGCTTACACCCTGAAAATCTTGTTGGTCTCTAAAGTGCCACTGGACTCAAATCTAGCTGCACATCCTATCACAATTGCATGACCCAAAATTCAGATTGATGTTCCTTTTTCATAAGAAATCAAGATCCAGAAAACAATCTAAAATAATTCTGAAACTAAAAACCGCTAGAAATGAATAGGATTAGTAAAATCAGTAGGTCACACATACTTTCTTCTTATTCAATAGCAATAAAGCAAACACAACATATGATTGTAATATAGGTTAAATATTTGCATTTAATTAAAGCCATGCTCAATAATTGAGTTTGATTTTTGCTGCTTTTGAGAAAAATAAACAGAAATATTATTGGTATGGTATAGGTCAAGTAACTGTACTCAAACTGATCATATCAGTTAGTTATTTCATAGTAAGATAACACATAGATTTGAAAATGGTATCTGAATTCATAAATTGGCTATTTAGTTACCAGGTTTCACAAGCCATCCTTCTGTAGTGGCAGAAGGTTTCCGTTTAAAGGGGGTAAGTGGTGGTTCAGATGGAGCTGAAAAGAGTATGAAGGTTTTATTTACATCCCATAAAGATCACTTTAAAATTATCTTTAAACAAACAGCACATGCAACAAACTTGCCATGATGAAGAAAAGTTCAAAATGGAATGGGAAAGCTAACTGATGAATATGATGATGTGGTACCAGATCATTTTTCATTGATCTGGAACAGATCTTAGAACTCCAAAGACAGACAAGAGTGGTTTCCACAAATAAAGCTGTGGAACATGGTGGATAAGAAAATGATGATATGGAAATCCATGCAAACCTTACTGAAAAGAAAAGTAAAAATGAACCACGTTCCTATATGGAAAAATAAACATTTAAATGCTTTTGGTAATGCAAGAATTTAAGAAGCTAGAGGTATGGTAAAGGTCAGTACTAGAAATGATGGTAATTATATTCTGGAAGAAATGAATTCACATGGAATGGAAATGTTTGTGATGAAACACAAATGTAATATGACCATTCACAGTGAAAAATAACATTACCCAATGTTGCCCTTGGCCAGTCAAGAGGCTTAGATGTTTTAGGTATGAGAGATTCCAGAAGGGGTTCATTTGTGACTGCTGGAAGAAATGTTGACAAGTATAAGAGATTAAAAAAACCTACAATGTTTTTGCATGAAGAAAAATATTTTTCTTGTAAGAGAAAGTTAAAGCATTTCCCTATTTCTCTATTGTTTTTAGTTTACCAGTTTAGTGAGTGCTATAGATGCAGTAATCTGTTAAAATTATACACAATTAAGGATTTCCTTCATCATAGCATATGTGGATTTGAATGAATGATGGGTGGTCCTTACTAAGTTCCTGCCTGCACTGTAATAATTTTGGATTAAGTCCTGTTAACTGAATCACTGGCCCACATAGGAGTTTTGGTTTTCTAACTTTGCTCAAGTCACCTCATTCCATTAAGGTGGCATAGAACAACAAGAAGTAAGATTGTAATACAGAACACATTGTGCAGCTTACTCACTTCTGAGATCACATCCTGCCAAAGTTACATGCACTTGAAATCATGCTGGCATCTATAGAACAAAACTAAGCAAATACTTAAGATGGATGGGACTAAATTAAGAGGCCAGATACTAGAATTATGAGCTCAAATCTCAGCAGGGCATCATTATAAAGTCAACCCTCCAAAGCTGCCATTTTCTCCAGGGGGGTTATTTATTTAAACTCTGCTTTTCTCACTGGAATCCAAGGTGGATTACACAGTTGCAAGTGAAAATACAATGTAATCAATAGTTAGGACATTCATTGAGCAAAGTACAATAATGAATAGCAGTTCGGACATTCAGTGAAAGAGATACAATAGGGTATGGAAGCAGAAAGGGGTTTTGGGGGTGGGTAGGGGGGAAGGAAGCATAAAGTCAAGCACAGAGATGAAATCTTTCTGAAACAAAGCATAACTAATTTACATGGTGTGTTTGGTGGTAGAGGAAAATTCCATCAAGTCATAGCTGACTATTGGCAACCCCTGGTAGGGTTTTCATGGCAAGAGACTAATATTGCCTACCTCTGCAACCCTCATCTTTATTGGAGGTCTCCCGTCCAGTTACTAAAGAAGGCTGACCCTGCTTAGCTTCCAAGATCTGATGAGATTGGGCTTGCCTGGGCTATCCAGGTCAAGGCACAGGGCATGTTTAGCAACATGGAAACCCTACATCAGCAGACAATACAGCAGACAGTGCCCAGTAAAGCTGAATGTAGCCCCTGTCCCAACCAATGCACGTACTCTGGAGATCAGCTGTAATTACAGGAGATTTCCAGGCCCCACCTGGCCGTTAGCAACTATTCCAGATAGTCAAGAGAAGCCTTGTTGCATGCCCTCATGTTCAGAGGTGAGGAGGGTGGCTTCTAGGCATACAGCCTTTTCTGTTGTAAATTGTTTTTAGGGAATGTCTTATGGCTGCCAACCCTCTAGGTGGTACCTGATGATTTCCTGCTATTACAACTGGTCTCCAGATGACAGAGATAACCTCCCCTGCAGAAAATGGCTGCTTTGGAGGATGGACTCAATGGCATTATACTGTAATGAGGTCCCTCCCTTCTCCAATCTCTGCTTTCCCCAGGCTGCACCCCCAAATCTCCAGGGATTTCCCAAGCAGGAGTTGGCAAGCCTACTCCTCATAACTATCTGCTTGACACCACATCTTTCACCTCTAAGGTTAAAACTTTTCTCTAAGCCAATTTATTTATGGAGGTCGGATTCTGATTTAGTTGATGTTGGGTTGTTCTTTTTGTTTGGGATTTTTAAAAAACTACAGTTGCATTATAATTTTTAGAACATTTCTGTTGCTCAAACTGGAATTTGATAGTGAACTTTTAGTTACCTTTTTAAATGGGATTCAGGCCACATTATTGTCTCCTGCTAGCTATCTTATGGTGCTGTTTTATTATACTATTTTTGTTAATTCTATTTTATTTCATTGTAATTAATTAATTATCTACTACCAGACATATTTCCTGTCTCCAGTACATCACCCTGATACTCTTCTGTTACTTTATGATGGCCCATACTCTGGTCCTTGCACCATGGGATCTTGTATCCTAATTTGGCACCAGATTTGGATAGTATGAGTACATAGCTTATTTGCATCCGGGTAAACATAGGTGCATAAGAAGGATATCTCAAATCCTCTTCCCTCTGTCCCATTCTGCTCCCCTTCTCAAATTGACCCTCCATGTCTTCATCTGTTCTCCTTTTTGTTTCTGCCATATCACCAGCTTGCCTTACAAACAACTAACCTTCCACATAGCATCCTCATCTTTTAAAGTATTCCTTCTCCCCTCCCCGCCAATCCCACTTATTTCCACTTATCCCACCACACATTTTAGTCCTGTTTTGGGGCAACCCATCACCTATCTTGTGGTATTTTGCTCTCCTTATGAAATGTGTTATATTGCCTTCCTGCATTTCTTAGATTTTCCTGCCACCAGCCTTAAGTTCTTTCTCAGTTTGACCTGCAGTATATGAAGGCTTAGTTGTATTTGGTAGATTGACAGAATGGTCAATGTGTGGGGACAGCTGTGAGGTTAAAGGAGACTCTTTATTTTAGATAAAACAGATATTTTACTTCCACAAAAATATAATTTATTTATAAATACATATGCATAATAGTTTCAGAGTAGTTCATATGTGTAATAGTTTCAAGGTAGGTACAGATCTCCAAACATTTCTAAATGGATTCTGTCACAAAGGCTTATTTTGCCCCAGTTGCTGCTTAGGCTAATAATATCCTGAAAGAAAAGAACACACAGACTTCCCTCAGATTGCAGCACTTCATTCCTTCTCCATCTTTCCTCAGAACAGCTCTCTACAACACTTGAACAATGTACATTGAACTCTTTCCCTCAGAACAACACTGACTAAACTGCAGATTAACTCCAACAGATTAACATAGCTTCTCGTCTGGAATCAGAAAAAAGGGAAAAAAGTACTCTGGCTATTGACACAATACTGATATATTTGTGACACATTGAAACTTTTTTTTTTAAATCTAAGGATGGACACTAAGATAGGCCCATGTTTGATAGGTCAACACCAAAACCTTTGATTTAGCCTAGAAGGCAAAAGCATGGCCTGTAAATAGGGAAGAACAAAACACCTATGTCATATCAAACACTCAATTCAAGCAAGCAGTCTGATCTTTGATACCAAATCTTAAAATCCTGATTCCAGAGCTCTCAGTTCTACCTATAACTGTTCATGGCCATGTTCACAACAGTGTTGTTAACGGAACTTCCATTTCATTCAAAGCTTAGTGCTGTGGGTTTTTTTTGGTGCATTTATTTAAGAAGATATATGCTGCTAAATCCAAAAAGTAGAGCCTTCAGTTAACCACAAATTGTCTAAATGGACTCACTGCTTTGTGTTGAAATCAAGATAAAAAGGATACTGAGGTATACATACCCATATTAGGGTTGCCAGGTGTCCAGTTTTCACCTGGACAATCCGGTATTTTGAGGAACTGTCCAGGGAAAATGATCCCCCCCAAAATCAAACACTTGTCCCCTCTCCTTTCCCCCTCCCCTTCTGCAGCTGGTAGGCCTCTTCTATTTGCTCTCCTTCTTTCCTGAAAGTCCTATGCCAGGTGTCTCCATTCCCCTATGTCATTTTAAAGCCCTCCCTTACAACCATGTTCTTCCCTGTCCTTGATAGGCGGAGTCCATTGCATCCAAGCAGGCAATCTTCAAGAAAACATAGGCCATGGTCCCAGAATCCAAATAGTACCTGCTGACACAATGAACGCAGCTACTGGTTCACCATATTCTTCTGTTCCCACTGTTCCCCTCTTCCTCTAAGTGGCAGGATTGAAGAGAATATCACATGTGCCCCTTTCTTTTCAGTTGTCTCAGTGGTGTTCATGGCTGTGTCATTTGTTCCCATGTGGACCATCACAAATGGGTAATGGTTTGTTGGTTTGACTAGCTTGGCCATCTGGTCTGTGATATCCTTCATCTTCATTCCTGGCAAGCAACACACCTCTCAGGTCATTGGGTTAGGCCTGGAAACATGATGTTCCATACCCCTTAGCAGAGAGTCACCAACCACTAAGATTTCCTTTTTCCTTCTAATGTTAATTGCTTGTAGCTCCATGGCACATCTACTTGTTCTTTTCAGTCCTTGTTCTACATCTGTCAGTGATTCTGTCACATCAGCAAGGGCCTGGAATGGACTGAATGCAGTAGCATTGAGTGCCGTCTTGCTCTATAACTTTTGGCTTGTGCTGTTGATCTTTGAGGAGGATCATTAGGAAGATATTCTGTTTATTGTCCCTTCCACCACTCTCCCCACCCCTTTACAGGGCCTGGAGACTTTTTGTTGATGAAATCCTTTCCTTCTTTGATCTCTTGAAGGGTACTAACCTGTTCCTCCAGGCTGTTCTCTTTTTCTTCCAGTAACACTATCAGCTAGCACTTATGACAAATGAAGTCCACCCCTGGCAGGTAACTGGAAATGGCCCTTCAGTAGCCATCATCTTCTTCCAAAAAAGAAGTCTGCGTATGACTCCATACAAAATAGATTTTCTCTCTAGAATCTACTTTTTGTGAGAAACCCTGGCCCGAAAAACCCTGGCCTTACAAACAACTAACCTTCCACATAGCATCCTCATCTTTTAAAGTATTCCTTCTCCCCTCCCCGCCAATCCCACTTATTTCCACTTATCCCACCACACATTTTAGTCCTGTTTTGGGGCAACCCATCACCTATCTTGTGGTATTTTGCTCTCCTTATGAAATGTGTTATATTGCCTTCCTGCATTTCTTAGATTTTCCTGCCACCAGCCTTAAGTTCTTTCTCAGTTTGACCTGCAGTATATGAAGGCTTAGTTGTATTTGGTAGATTGACAGAATGGTCAATGTGTGGGGACAGCTGTGAGGTTAAAGGAGACTCTTTATTTTAGATAAAACAGATATTTTACTTCCACAAAAATATAATTTATTTATAAATACATATGCATAATAGTTTCAGAGTAGTTCATATGTGTAATAGTTTCAAGGTAGGTACAGATCTCCCTTGCAAAACCTGATCTACTATCTCCTTAGAGCAAAAGTAGTAACATAACAAAGGAAGTCTATATATAAAAAAGCGGGGGAACCTTACGGAGTCCCCAGGCTCGATTCCCAGGCCAAGAGCCCTTTTGGCACTCATCCTTTGGTGAGGAAGAGGCTTTAAAATTTCAATAGCACACACCTCCTGTCTCATTCTGGCCAAGGGTGTGTTAGCAACCACTCCCAAGTTGACAGGCTCTCTACACTACACACAGGGACAGATGAGGAGAAAACCTCTCCCTTGCAAGCTAAGCTCACCACTCACTCTCAGGCCAAAAGCATCAGCTTCCTCTCCCAGCTCAGCTGAAACAGCTCTGCCTCTGGTGAGGAGAAAGCCTTTAAATTTCAAGAACCCATGCATCCTGCCTGACAATGGCCAAGGATGTGGTAGCATTCACTCCCAAGCAGACAGGCCCTCCTCAATTAGCCACACTACACACAGGGAGAGACAAGGAGAAAACCTCTCCCTTACATGCTAAGCTCACCACTCACTCTCAGGCCAAAAGCACCAGCTTCCTCTCAATCCTTGTTCTGTCTGTCTGTCTCTTTCTCATACATGTGTGGCAAAAAAGAATAGATGAGAACAAGCAAATAAAGTTTTTCGTTTCTGTAGAAATATATCCCATCCTCTCTTTCTACAATCATTGAAACAAGAGGGCAGTTTTACTTTCTTCCTCCTCACTACAGCACCCCGCCTCCCTTGGTTAATCAACTTTCCTGGGAGCACAAGGAACTTCTGGTGGGAAAGGAATTCAGGGAAGATCCACAAATGCAAGTGCCTTCTGATGATGCATTGCTGGATATAACCCAATGAATTAGATAATGATCATGTCCTGATTTCTACAAACGATGCCTGTTTGTAAAAATCTTAATAAAATGTATTTCGAAGGTTGTTGTGGGTTTTCCGGGCTGTATTGCCGTGGTCTTGGCATTGCAGTTCCTGACGTTTCGCCAGCAGCTGTGGCTGGCATCTTCAGAGGTGTAGCACCAAAAGACAGAGATCTCTCAGTGTCACACTGAGAGATCTCTGTGACACTGAGAGATCTCTGTCTTTTGGTGCTACACCTCTGAAGATGCCAGCCACAGCTGCTGGCGAAACGTCAGGAACTGCAATGCCAAGACCACGGCAATACAGCCCGGAAAACCCACAACAACCTTCGTTCTCCGGCCGTGAAAGCCTTCGACAAAATGTATTTCAGTAATAATATATTGTTATTTTAAAGCCACACATACTTCTTATGTTCTAGAGGATCTTGGTTCCTTGGAATCCTATCAGGAGGCAAGTTTTCTTGTGAGGCATCCGGCCTTTTATAACTGATTTCACTTTAAATTCAGAATATATTATTCTCTACAAAACGAAATAGCAAATTCCAGCATATAAAACTGAATCAAAGGGCAACAAGCCACTGGAAATAATAGGCTGTTAGTCTGTGGTCATTTTCAGACTTTACCCTTTTGTATTTCATGCATAGCCAAAAGAAGATTTAGACCATGCCTACTAAGATCCCCAAAAGGATTTTTGCTACCTCATAATCTCAGCATATTTTATGAGGCAGCATAGAAAGGATTTAACTACTTAAATAACTCCAGTTTACAGTATTGATTGAGATATTACACAAATGCCCTCCATTCCTCTAAATTCAGACTAAATTGGCAATTTCTACCAATTCTCCTTCCTGCTGCAGACCCCTCTCCTATCTTTTTCTACATCTCCTGTACCTCAGAATCAGTATTTTGTGGAGATCAGTGAGCTGCATTGGGAGTTAGAAGACAGGAAACTTCCATTCCACCATTGGAAAATGTAGTCGATCCAACACTCAGTATTTACAGTACTTAATCTGGTTTCCTGTGTTCTATCCAAACCCAGTATTTTCTCCCATGCAAATGTTAGTACCAATTAGCAATTTCTTTGTCATCTAGCCAGAAAAAGGACATTGATTTGACATTGTCCCTTTCACCTTGCTACAGGGAGGGGTTGTGACTCAGAGGCAGAGAATCTGTTTATCATGCAGAAGTTCCCAAGTTCAGTTCCTGCATCTCTAAATCAGCTAGTAGGTGTTTGAAAGACCTAAGACCCTGGATAGCTGTTGCCAGTTGAAGTAGACAATACTTGATAGACCAATAGTCTGAATTGGTAGGAGGTAACTTCATGTATGTCATGTGTGCAATTTAAAAATACCAAGCTCAGAGCAGCTATAAACAAATAATATCCTATTTTTATTAGGCTCCCTCTTGGATATTAGGAGGGGACGTCTTGAAAAACCAACAAAATGCAATCACCTGAAGTAAATTGGATGGGATATTTAAGGTATTTTTTAAAAAAGAAAATAGAACATTGTTCACAGAGACCAGACAATGATATAGAAAATCAGAACCATGCTTAGCGCTGGAGCTGCACAATAAGTGTGTTCCTCATGTGTCCTGGCACAGATGAATAAATAGGAAATTTCCTGTAGTCCTTAAGGAAAGTAAAGGGAAAGTAACACATTTTGACAAGAGATTATGAGATAAAAATGTGGTCCTGATCTGAATTTTGTGGCACAATAAGCCAAACAAAATATTATGAAATATTATTACCAGCTTTAGGAATAACCAGTTTCGGGTGTGAGTACTCAGAACCCAGTTCAGGAACAGCCTATTATATTCTATTAGAAAGAAGTAATCTGTGGCTGTGGCACATACACTGAATTTTTCTCTATTTATAGAAAAATGGGAAGTTCCTGCATGATGTTAGGCCATGTCTCCAAGTATGCAGGGGTAGACATTGGGACTCTTCAGCCATTGTTACTGAATATACTATGTTTTTCTCTCATGACTAAAATGGTAGCATCAAAAGGACAAATAGCTGGTGAGGCATATAACAAATTGTGGTTGATTAGGATTCCTTCCGCACACATTCCCACAACAAATTGGAGTTGCAGAAAGATCATACAACACCTCTTGGAAAAGTCTACCTTTTAACACTGTATCACCATGCAGCCTGAAAAGTCTATTCCCTTTAAAATAAAAATAGTCACAATCTCTTCTACTTTTCCAATAACAGACTGGTGCCATTGTTCAGCATGTGTTCGCTCTCCAACAGGGACACTCTAGGACAGGATGTGTGTGCATACACACATAAAATCTAAGAAATCTAGATCCAGTTTACCGGGATCCCAAAAAAATCTGGGATTCCTGAAATCTAGGAAAGATTCTCTGATCCAGTTTGGCAAGATCAGAGAACCCCAGATTCCCATGATTCTCTAGGGGAAAAAAACTATGCATGGGCTATTGGGGGGCATGTGTGGTTTTCAACCAAACCTCATTAAATTTTCAGGGAACCCCATTTCTGGCTGTCCACTAAAGACCCCCCACCCCAAGTTTCAGAATATTGGATCCCAGGGTGCTCTCAGCCACTTTCTATTGTTTCCTATGGAGAAAACATTTCCAAGGAAGCTTTCAGGCAGAAACACACCAGGGCAAGGCTGCCACTGGTCAGAAATATACTCCCAAATATATGCTCAACTGAGAGAAAGCTCAACAGAACCAAACTGAACTCTCCCCAAAAGCCAACTCCCCTCGAAGAAGGTGCACAGACATTCTTTATTGTTTCCTATAGTGGAAAAGTTTCCATGCTTGCTCCAAAGCAGAAACATGCAGGGTCAAGACAGTCACTGGCCAGAGGCAAACTTCCAAATGCAAACTCAACCCAGAGAAAGCCCAACAGAACCAAAGTGAAGCAAGGGTATGGAATTCCCCCAGAACCAAATTGAAGCAAGAAGAACCAAAGTGAATCAAGGGGACAACATCAAACCAGAGAATCACATCATGAGATGAGAAATCATGAGATTTCCACCCAAACCAAACTGAAACAAGAGACACTGTTGCAATTTAGCCCAACTGAACCAGTGTCACTCACAGAAGCCAGGCAGATAAGGAGAGCTCCTGCACTGATTGGCCATTCACTTCCCCGTCCCTACTTCACTCCCCTCCCTCCTCCCCCTCCCCACTTAGAAAAATGCAGGAGAAGATGAAAACAGCAAGCCAAGAGGTTAAAGCCGCATTTTCCAGATTAACTTGGATTTATCCAAGGGTTCCCAGATTGGGTCCAGGATTCTCTAATTTGATCCAGGAAAACTGGATTTAGCTGGATTGGCATAAATCTGGTTTTCCTCCCCAGTTCCTGGACCCAGATTGTACACCTCTAACCCTTACAACAACATAGCTGTTTTTGACACGTAAGCAGATATAGGTACAAACCCTTCCAACATTATTGTTTTCAATCCTGTGACTGATCAGAACTACTGTGAATTAGAAAAGTAACTTTAGAAGTAATCCACAAAATAGGTCGATTGGAGAATTAGTTTACTGCTCCATACACTGAACACTATCCACAAAATATATTAATTTATCTGAACCTGGAAAAAATAATTTCCTTGCAAACATGGCAGATTTGTCAAAGTGATTCACTGCCAACAAGTATACAACAAAATTGGAAATTATACAACAAAAATTGCATGATTCATGGCTGAAAGATGTAGAATACGAATCTATTTACTTAGATTCAGAGCTATCAAAATATATAACAATCATTCTAACAAAGATGTCTTTTTAGAAACGTTAAACTTGCTGTGAATTGGCCGCCCACAGTGTTTCTAAATAAAAAGCAATGATTCCCTCTGGTATCATTGAAATGCTTTTAAAAATGCAAAGAAAACACTGTAGAGGAAAATGACAGAGAAAGATGATAAAACTTTCCAAGAAAATGTATCTAAAATTGTAGCAAATATTAGGTAAGTGATATCTGGTAGATTTGCTTCTGGATATCTTAAAGGTATTTGTGAGTCTCAAATCAAATAGGGAAGTTTGAGAAAATTGAGATCAAGTGATGAATTCTGATGGGGACATTTTTGGGTGCAGGATCTTGATGCTGAACAGTGTCATGACATGGCTTGTTGCCCACCCCTCACAAAACCATGCCTATGTCTGCATCTATATCTGAACCCTGCAACTAAAGAAAGCACAACCAGTTGTGCAGTCTGTTAGAAAATGGCTTCCTCTTTCTCAAATAATTTTATCCAATTCATTCATTGTTCAAAGAATCTTTTTTTAAAGATGTGTTGGACTTGATTGATTATTAGAATTATTATTAGAGTTAGATATATTTCCCCACCTTCTCCTTTTCAAATTCTGCCCCCCCCAATTATTCACCTTTATTGGGCTCCAGGCCCTTTAACCATTTAACATTTTCTTACAATGTTTCCTATATAGCCTCTAAGGACACAATGCACCTCCTTCTCTCTTACTTCTCACATCTCATTATCCTTTGGTTATCTGAACTTAATAGAACATTTGACCATTCAACAACCCACTTTCCTTCTCTGTCTGCCTAATGAGTTGGGTGTGGGTAACTCACTTTCCCTGCAGCAGGGAACATCATTTTTAAAACTTGCATGGGCCCAATTTGACTTAGGACCCATGGGGGGAAGGGGTCCTGCTTGAGAAAATGGTGCATGGGGAGGAACAGGAGGCTCTTCTCCCCCAGTCCCATTGTCTTGAGCTAATGTTGGTCAATAAATGGCCCAGATTTATACCCAAACCTTGTGTCTGTCTCTTCATTCCGAATGGGGAGGGGGGGCAATATCTGTCCGACTCCTGAAGCATGCAGCTGTATGAAAAAAAATAATTACCCGACTTTGTCTGTGTGGTTTTTGGAGAAGTTGTTTGTGGTTGTGAAGAAACTGGCTGCGTTTCTTGTAAAGCTACAGTAAAAGAAAGTGCCATGTGTTTAAATAATAATTGGTACAGAATGTATCACACAAGAAGTGTATTTCTAAGGCTAATATGGTAGAGTAACTGGGCCTTCTGAGACATCATTTTGCACAAGATAGAAAGAAATATAAATTAATTGCAACATAAATTTCCTTAATCATATGAAGAACTAGAACTGAAACAGTTATTATACTATGTATCTATTGTGTGCTTGTGAGCATGCTTTAACCTTTTTAAAGAAAACTTGTAAAGTAAAAATTAAAGGACACACATGATTGCCATTACCTAATGTTTCCCTGGGCGTTTGGACTGTGGGAGGTATTTTTATTTTAGGAAATTCTGGAAACTTGTGAGGAGCTAAAGGTTGGAGAAAAGAACAAAAACACACAACAATGAATGCTTCAAATTCTGATCACAATATTGTTTGCAATAAGAAAGAAAGAAAGAAAGAAAGAAAGAAAGAAAGAAAGAAAGAAAGAAAGAAAATCGCATTGGTCTCTTTATTCCAGTGACATACCCTCACTTGATCAAGCTGTGGAGCAAGTAAACTTTCTGCTAGCGTCTCCTCAGTTAACACTTAGCAGGAAGGCACCTGGATTCTACTGAACAGTAATGCAAGGAGGATAGTTGAGAACACATGGTACTGGCTAAAGAATCCAGGACTTTTCAGAGTCTAACACATACAGATACAAGTCTGTTTTTGCATAGAACATGCTACTTTTAAAGCCAAAAACACAATGAGTGGATCCAGAAGATTTCTGCATACACTAGAGCCCTTATACCTGTGGGAATGTACTGAGACTGCGCTAGCTGCTTATGCTAACTTGTGCTTGTGCTGCTAAGTTAACTGCATTATTAACACCCTGATTTTCTTCAGAGGGAAAATAAAGAATTCACATTTGTGTGTTAATAGGTACTTACTATTATTTCATTGCCATTTCCCTCTCAATAATACATTATTCCATTTGAAGAACACAATCTTATATATGTGGTTATATTCAAGCTGAATTTTACATATAAAGTCTGTTGCATTAATACTGAGACTAAACCTAAAAAAGCTTAACTGATGTCTCTTGAACTAATATGCAGCTTTTTTGAGCTATATTTTACTACAGCTGTTCCTTTTCACCTGAGTTTTATAAGTACTTCAGGTATGAAGCACATAGCTTTATGCTTTAGTACATTATAAAGTGTATGATATCATCATGTATATTATGTTGTGTGTGGACAGTTTACTCTCAAATAGGAAGGGTGAACTTGAGTGCTGTGAATCCTAGCAAGGTGCAGGAAAGTTATAAAAAATCACAACTTTGCATATCTCGCAGAATTTACATTGGGGAACAAAACAAGGCCTGTTTTGAGTGAATTTCATTCCAATGCTTTCCATCCTAGATAAATGGGCCACATGCAGCCCAATCTTATGCATGTTTACTCAGAACCAAGTACTACTCAATTTAACTGGATTTACTGCCAAGAAAGTGCATAGGATTGCAACTTTAATTTTTCTTCAGTGGTTTGGCAGAGAAGGGGAACTGTTTTGCCCATGCCTTGGCATGAGCCTCATCTTCTTTTGATTGCACAGACATTAATACATGCTGCATTTATCTAGCAGGAGACATGGGGGACATCAGTGATGTCATTTCTGGGAAAATCCTGAAAATGAGGTCATGCCTCTCTAGGAATTGCCAGAAACATTTATTTATTTATTTATTTATTTATTTATTTATTTATTTATTTATTTATTTATTTATTTATTTATTTATTTATTTAAAATTTCTATTCTGCCCTCCACGCAAGCAGGCTCAGGGCAGATAACAACATATTAAAATACAATAGAAATTCATCTACATTAAAATATTATTAAAACAGGAGTGTAATTTCTATTAATACACATTTAAAACAGGATGGTGGACAGCCTTCACAGGGAGGGTTAAGATTTTATACATCCTTTTTTTCAGGCTGACAGAGGCCCAGCCTCAGCCATATGCCTGGTGGAACAACTCTGTCTTGCAGGCCCGGTGGAAGGATAGTAGGTCCTGCCAGGCCGTGATCTCAGCAGACAGAGTGTTCCACCAGGTGGGAGCCAGGGCCGAAAAGGCCCTGGCTCTAGTCGAGGCTAGGCGGGCCTCCTTGGGGCCAGGGACCACCAATAGCTGTTTGTTCCCTGATCAGAGTGTCCTCCGGGGAATATATGGGGAGAGACGGTCCCATAAATACGCTGGTCCCAGACTGCACAGGGCCTTATAGGTCAATACTAGAACCTTGAATCTGATCTGGTACTCCACTGGCAACCAATGCAGCTCGCATAAGATCAGTGTTATATGCACCTTATTTGGTACTCTCGTAATAACACGCGCTGTACCAGCTGTAATCTCTGGGTCAGGCTCAAGGGCAGCCCCGCGCAGAGTGAGTTACAGTAATCTATCTTAGAGATGACTGTTGCTTGGATCACTGTAGTTAAGTCACGGGTTGACAGGTAAGGGACATGTTGCCTGGTCTGCCGCAGATAGAAAAAAGAGGACCTGACAACCGCTGTGACCTGTGCCTCCATTTTCAGGGAGGCATCTAAGATCACCCCCAGGCTCTTAACCCTCGGAACTGGCACTAATGGTGCCCCATCGAGGGCCGGGAGCTGGAGTCATGAACCTAATCCCCCGTGGCTCAAGTACAGGACTTCCATCTTTGTCAGGTTCAGTTTCAGCCAACTCTGCTTCAACCAACCAGTCATGGCTGCAAAAGCATGTTCCCGGTCATCTGGGGCTGAGCCGGGCAGTCCGACCATTATCAGATACAACTGGGTGTCATCTGCATATTGATGACACCCAAGTCTGAAACTTTGCATCAACTGGGCAAAGGGGTGCATATAGATGTTAAACAACAACAGGGAGAGTGTTGCTCCGTGTGGGACCCCGCACACCAAAGGGTGGCAGGATTACAATTCTTTCCAAGCGCCACCCTCTGTCCCCGACTGTGGAGAAAAGAGACAAGGCAGTCCCTCGTATCTTGACATCAGCAAGGCGGGTCAAAAGATTGTAATTGACTGTATCGAATGCTGCCGACAGATCCAATAATATCAGCAGCACCAAGCCGCTTTGATCCAGATGTCTACGAAGATTGTCTGTGAGGGTGACCAGCAATGTCTCTGTCCCATATCCTGGATGGAACCCTGATTGGAAGGGGTCTAGGGCTGTGACATCCTTCAGGAAGCCCTGCAGCTGTTCCACCACAGCCTGCTCAATCACCTTTCCCAGAAACTGGAGGTTCGAAACCGGGCGGTAATTGACCAGGTTGGTGGGGTCCAGCGATGGTTTCTTTAAAAGAGGCCTCACCACAGCTTCCTTTAATGGCCCAGGAAAAAACCTGGAGCCTAAGGATAGGTTAACAATGGCCTCCAATGAGGACCGCAGCCCTTCGGCAGTGGCCTTTACCAGTCACGAAGGGCATGGGTCCAAGGGATATGTGGTGGGCCTAACTGATCACAGGGTCCTGTCAGTCTCCTCCTCAAAGAGGTTTATCTACAATGCTATGATACTTTCCCCAGGTTTCCCCTGGAAGTGGTGTCATTCCATAGGCCCAGTGGCCATTTTAATTTCATTTTTCTCCTTCTGCCATTCAGTTTGGCAGAAGGAAATGGGAGCTGGAGGTGGGGGATGGCACAGTAGTTTTATTTTGCTTTCCATTGGACTATGGCCATCCTTCTTTGTAATTACACTGATGCTAAAATTCCTTAGTAAAAATGGCTATATAAGGAAACAAACCTTTGCATAATGTTTGTTTATAGAATTATCAAAATGCGCTGTCATAACAGCCATAAGGAATAGCTTAAGGAAATAAGAAAACAAAGGAATATAGGATCTGCAGTTTCTATTAATGTATAAAGCCTGAAAATTCACTTTAACAGCATCCCTACAAATGTACTTTTCCTATGTTCATTTCCTGTGTAGGAAATTAAGGATATGTATTGGTGTAATGAAAGAAAAGATGAAATTGCACAATTATAAAATATAAAGGATTTTGTAATAATATATTTTGTTATTAAAATGATATAAAAAGTAACATGATTAAATGAATTTTGTTTGCTATTTGTGAAACAGTTCATTCATAAATAGTGCAGTCCTAAGAACACATTACTAGGGGTAAGCCTCACCGAACAGACCTGAGTAGGAATCTGACTAGATCTGCTTAGGGTTGCTCTTAAAAACTTGCAAGTAAAACACCGCAGGATCTCTTGTTTAATATTAAAGGGTAAACTGTACATGGAAACAAAGGAATATCCAAAATAGTTGTCTGGTGTGTTTGGAATTTTTTTTTTCAATTCAGGCTTAAGAGGCAGTTTATTCTTTTGGATTTTACTCATTGTCAGCAGAAAAAGTAGCATAGGCTTGATTTTAAATTCGTGTATTTTTCTGTTTCCATTTACACTGAGGATCATACATTACTATTTTTACAGCTAGTAAAAATATATACTAATTCCAGTGGTCATCTCTGTTCATAAGATTCAAAATTGTCCATTTCTGCTTGCATTTCTTAATTTAAAAAAAGGTTATCGACCATTTAATAATTAACTGAGAAGATTTATTTTTGTACCACTGATAAAGCTACCTTACAGACCTTGCAGAAGTTGCAGTGATAAAGCTTATGTGGAAAAGATCCACACATTTATGTTCATATATTCCTCAGCATGATATTGAAGACCTGTTTATCAATGTGCAGATCTAAGACAGTCACACCATCAGAAATACCTCCACACCTCAAAATTGGTGCTTTTTGACAACGTGCAAGAACATACCCACACATATAACAGAAGGAGAATTTAGTAGTTGTGTCAGCACGGCAAGTACCATAAACAAAATATTTACCCGATGTGTCTAGCGCCAATTCAGCCATAGGGCTTATTCTAGGCTTTGAAGAGTCCAGTTCACTTTCAGTATGTGCTTTAAAAAAAGAAAGTTGACACCTGTTCTTCAGACATGGATTACACTATGGAGACATTGTGCATGCCTCAAGAGATGAGGGCAAATTCATAAAGATATTATGTTGTCTTGGGCTGTTTCCACATGCCGTTAAAGAGATGGCCCACTCACAGCTAGAGATGGGCATGAACAGGAAAAAAACCCAAACTCGATGTTCGTTGTTCGTTGCCATCCACAAACAGGGATTCACGAATATCGACGGGCATGACACTTTCATGAACATGTTTGTAGTTGTAGGTTTTTGGGAGCCAGAATGGCCCCCTTGGGACTTAGCTGAATTTGAGCCAGGGAAAGGAGAGTCCATGGGTCTCCCCCTTTCATGTCATTTTCTCTTCACAGTGGCAAAAACTGGACTGTCTGCTGGAAGCTAATTGAGGAGTTACAAACTGACCTTCCCAATGTCCAATACCCACCAAATTTGCAGGGGTCATAATCCTCACTGTCCTCTGAAGACCCCCCAAGTTTCAGAGAGATTGGACCCTGAGAAAGCCATGATCCATGGGTTCTTCCCTTTCCTGTCATTTTCTTTTCACAGTGGCAAAAACTGGTCTGTCTGCTGGAAGCTACTTTGAGGGGTTACAAGCCAGGAGGAGTTCAGACAGAGTTCAGACAGTCCATGCCTATGTTGCCAGGGGAATTGAAAGGCGCCAGACTGTCTGGCTTTATGAATGGCTTCAAGCCAAGAAGATGGCTTGAACGAACACATGTTCGCCAGGAATGGGGCCTCACGAACAGCTTGCTTGTGAACAGCGGATTGGGCTGTTCGTGGCTTTTTTTTGTTCATATTGCTGTTTGTGCCCATCTCTACTCACAGCACGTTGGCAATGTCTCCATTTGCAAAATGTTTGTGGCTTTCATTTTTTGGTGCCTTTTTTGTGACCATGGAAAGTGCATTCCCAGAAAAGGAACCAAAAAATGGAAGCCGAATGGCCCACAACCTTTTTGCAAATGGAGACGTCTGGCTTCCTGGAGAAAAGTCGCCAACGTTCAGTGAGTGGACCACCCCTTTAAGAGCATGTGGAAACGACCTTGTAGTCTAACAAATTCAACAACCATGATACATTTTGCTGAAGCAAATGGAAACGATTTAATTAGAAATACAGTAATAAATATACTGTCTCTTCAAGTAAAAGGTTTTTACCCCCCCAAAATACTTAGATTTAATAATTACTGAGAAGTCACAAAAAGATAGTTTTAGCAATTACATTTGAACACCATTTTTTAAAAAATGGTTTCATAAAATTGCAACACACAAGCTTATGCAGGAATTGATAGCACTATGGCCCCACAATTGCTAGCAAACTACCTAAAATATAACCAACATGACATGACCATGGGTGTCCCAAGGTGCTCATGCTGACCAATGGGGTTGATCCAGCCAGCTTTTTCATTCAATATTAGCAATTCCCTTCTCTCAAAATCAATTAAAAGTAAAAATGTATCTGTGGTATTCATTATAAGCTTCTCTATTATGTCAGTTTGTTAATTTGTGAAATCTTCAGACTCAGTTCATAGTTACTTTGTTACACTAACCAGTTAAATAAACTTATTTGTTTCATTCTCCATATGCCCAGGGAACAATATATTTAGTAAAATAAACTGCAAGGGTTAACAGATAAACGAAAGATAAACTGTCCTGTGAATATTTGTCTATTCAAAGAATGTAACTTTGCTCACACCCGAACATCCTGGTCCAAGTGCAGGGAAGGTTGTGGATGATGAAGCAGAACACCCCAGTTCAGCCTGAGGAACTTCATTATATAAAAGAAGAAAGGCTGGAATGAAACGGGGTGTGTGTGTGTGATATGGCACCATTCTTTTTCATGAGCAGAAAAGCTGATTGGATCAAATCCAGCGTGTACTGACATGCAGTGTTATACTGACATGCTATATCCTTATTTTTATGGAGCAGCAAGTGTTAGAGTTGGACCATATCTCTTTTTCAGTTAGAAAAATATTCTTCCCATAGCAGTCAAATTTTCTGGAAAAATACTATCAACCGTGGTGTACCATTGGTTCAGAAACTAATACAAGTACTTTTTTGTTCACAACAGAACTACTTTGAAACTTTAAAGCCGCAGAAGAATGTGATTTACCTGGAAAACTCTCTGATACTTCTGAGACACTTGAAATTGTAGGTTTACTGCTTTCCCAGTATAGTTCAGTTGTAGCTGCAAATTTTTTAAAAAATTAATAATGTTGTCAACATAGAACTTTTTAGTATACCATAGGTAAAAGCACAGAGCAGATCAAAACTAGTTTCAAAATAGGCATGATGACCAGCATAATCCCAACCAGGCTTCTTCAGAATCCTATTCTAGTCTACTCAGTGGGGCTTACTCCCAGGAAAGTATTTATTACTAAATCATAATGTATGCAACTCCATAAAATAGGATGCATTGTGCTTTCTTTCAAAATAATATCTTCTTGAACATACACAAGATGTAGCCAATACTAACCAGTCTTGCTGTCTCTGATGAAATGGAAAACATTCCACCATCACTTAGGGCTTATGCATGAAAACAGTCCACTGGAAGACTGAGTAATTTAATACAGTGAATTAAAAGAGTGAGGAAGTACAGAAAACACTAAGAAATTCAAGCTTTTCTCTTATGAAAAAGAAATTCCCGTAGTAAAAAATCTTCTAAGTTCATAGAAATAAAACACAAAACAGTTCAAACCAAAGTATAGTTTACCTTTAGTGTTCAAAACAACAATAGAATGCCTCTAGTGTATATAGCTCTCATCGCAAACCAGTTCAACCATTATCAACTTGCAACCTATGCTAGACGATGATACTCTTCTCTCACAAGCATTGGGAGGCAAACCTTTTCTTGTCCACAGACAGTCCACAGACCTTGAACAACATCTCATTCAAAACACTGCCATGGATTCTCTGGAATTAGGTCCTGCCATAAGCTAAGATGCCAACTCTGTCCCCATATTTACTTCTACTGCACAATCACTGGACCTAACAACACCAGTTATAACATCTCAAGTTTATTCACTTGTTCATCTTCCAATATTATATATGCTGTCAAGTGTCAGCAATGCTCTTCCAGTCTCTACTTGGACAAGCAGGTTAGTCCCTACACAAAAGAATAAACGAACATAAATCTGACATTAGAAATCACAACACTCAAAAACCAGTGGGAGAACATTTTAATCTTTCAGGACATTACAGTGCTGACCTAAAGGTGGCTGTCTTCAAACAGAGAGACTTCAGAATAATAGACCCCTCTGGACTGAATAGAGACTTAGGATTCTTATCTTACTACAGATGCTAATTTCCTATCTGTTTAAACTGCTTTGTATCTTTGCATCCCGATTAGGGTTCCCAGGTCCCTGCACCCTCCCAGGGGGAGGTGGGGGACCTGGAACTTACCCTTCCTGGAGAGATGTGATGATGTCACTTTCAGGAAGTGACATCATCATGCTGGCCATGGGCATGCTCCTGCACTTTGCGCAGGGCTAATTCTGGACCGTTTGGGGTCAAAATTGGCCCAAACAATGCTCAGGAGCACTCCCACGGCTGGTGCCATGACATGCTTCAGGAGGAGACATTGTCGCTCCCCTGGGAGCATACCTGGTGTGCACTTTCCCAGTGTTGCCTGCCAGTAGCACGTGCTTTGGTGCTTTAGAAGACACAGCCGCCCTGCTAAAAGAAGATACAGCTGCTCAGGTCCGGGAGTGAATAATTGATACAGTGTTTAGGGTCTACCACACAGCGTTTGGCCACGCCCCTGAGGAAGATTCTATACGAAATCTGAGCTTTTCAGCCGGCCCCAGATTGGGTGTGCAGCCGTGGATTCCCTTACCATGTGTGGACATAGCTGTGCATGAATGCTACTTTATTTAAAGAAGACACAGAACACATTTTGTTTGGACCTTTGTATTTTTTAAGTTTAAGGAAGAGTCATTGTATAAATTGTATTTGGTCATTTCACTGATTGATTTATATAAGAAATACATATGGCCCTTTGGGCACTTATAATAGAGTTGTTTATTAATTTGTAATTGTTGTTCCTTCCCGTGAGGGTTCTCTTTAGTTTTACAGTAGCACGTGATTGGCAGTGGAGTTGCCGCTGATCCCTGACCAGACAAACCCATGGGAGATTGCCACCACTGGTTGGCAATTGGTGAGCCTAATCCTGATGCATACCCCTCCCAGCTTTTGGCTGGGATATAAAGGCTCAGGGATCTCCATTCCTACTTATATCTGAAGAAGGGAGCTCTGACTCTTAAAGGCTCATCATGAAAATCTTTTTGATCTCTAAGTTCCCACTGACCTCAAATCCTACTGTTTTACTGCAGATCAACACAGCTACCCACCTAAAATGTGTTTAGTTGCTTATGCTTTTAGCATTGTTTTAGCTCTGTATCAGATTTCTGCTTGTTTTCAATTTTTCTGCTACCTAAACCCTGTTTATTGGATGCCCCAACCCTAGATCTGACACTATGTAATCGGCATTGAGGCTCAGGGAGATAAATTATGCTATCTAGGTCAGACAAGCTATGTGGAAAGGCCTGCGTCAATCAATGTCTGTATGGAGGAGAAGAGAGTTTATTCTGTTAGTGAAGACCTGTGTGGAAAAGTACTTTGTGTGACTGAATCTGTGAACAGAACTTTAAGAGATCATTACTTGTGAAACCACCAAGCTTAAGAACTATTCTGAAACCAATACACTTATCAAAACTCTGCAACTATCACACTCATGTTCTTACTTGAAACAAAACCCGTTGTTGGGAAAAATACAATAGACTCAAGAAAGGGAAGAAAGGGAACGGGCAGGCAAGCATTCCCTCCTCCTCCATCACTGATCCCGGCCGGTGAAGGAGGGGGGTGGGCATTGCTACCTGCTCCATATCTGATCTCAGCAACATGAAGGGGTGGTGGGCTTTGCTGCCTGCTGCATGCCTCATACAGGTCGGGTAAAGGGGGACAGGCATTGCCACCTGCTCTGGTTCTGATCCCAGCCGGGTAAAGGGAAAACAGGCATTGCCTTCTGCTCTGTACCTGATTATGGCTGGGTGAAGGGGGACAGGCATTGCTGCCTGCTCCAAGATTGATCCCAGCTGGGTGAAGGGGAGTGGGCATTACTACCTGTTCCCTGCTGGGTGAAGGAAGGAGCGAGTATTACCTCCTGGTCCTTGCCTGATCCTGACAGGTGAAGGCAGGTGGTGGGCTTTGCTACATGCTCTGCTCCTGATCCCAGCTGGGTGAAGGAGGTGTGGGCATTGCCACCTCCTCTGCTCCTGAATCTGGCAAGTTGAAGGGGAGTGGAGATTGCTGCCTGCTTGGCACCTGATTCTGACAGGTTGAAGATGGGGCAGGTGTTGCCACCTGCTCCACTTCTTATCCCGGCTGGGTGAAGGGCAGAAGGGAATTGCCTCTTGTTCTGTGCCTGATCCCACCCAGGTGAAGGTGCTGGGTGGGCATTGGCACCTGCTCCACTCCTGACCCCACCTGGGTGAAGGGGGTGGGCATTGCTACCCACTCTGCTCCTAATACTGGCTGGGTTAAGGTGGAGAGTTGGCATAGCCACCTGCTCTGCTCCTGATCTCAGCTGGCTGAAGGGGGGCGGGCACTGCCACTCACTCTGCTCCTAATACCATCTCAGTTAAGGTGGGGGTGGGCATTGCCACCTCCTCCATTCCTAATAACAGCTGGGTTAAGGCAGGGGGTGGGCATTGCCACCTGCTCTGCTGCTAATGCCAGTTGTGATAAGGTAGGAGGGGTGGGCATTGCCACCATTATGCTCCTAATATCTGCTGTGTTAAGGTGGGGGATGGGCATTCCCACCTGCTCCACTCCTAATACCAGCTGGTTGAAGAGGGGCAGGCATTGCCACCTTCTCTGCTCCTAATACCAGCTGGGTTAAGATGTGAGTGGGCATTGCCACCTGCTCTGCTCTTATTACCAGCTGTGTTAAGGAAGGAGATGGGCATTGACACCTGCTCTGCTCCTAATACCAGCTGAGTTAAGGCAGAGAATGGGCATAGCCACCTGCTCTGCTCCTGATCCCAGCTGGGTGAAGAGGGGGAGGGCATTACCAACTTTTCTGCTCCTAATAACAGCTGAGTTAAGGCAGGAGATGGGCATTGCCACCTGCTACACTCCTAATATCAGCTGGGTTAATGTGGGGGGTGGGCATTGCCACCTGCTCCACTCCTAATACCAGCTGGCTGAAAGGGGGCGGACATTGCTCCGCTCCTAATACCAGCTGGGTTAAGATGGAAGTGGGCATTGCCACCTGCTCCACACCTAATGCCAGCTTGGTTAAGGCATAGGGAGGGCATTGCCACCTGCTCTGCTTCTTTTCCCGGCCTGGGCTTCCCACCATGGCATGTTTTCTGGAGTGATATGGTGAGTTACCTGGGCTTTCCTCTGTGGCATCGCCCTCTGGTGGTGCACCAGGGTATAAAGTAAGTTGTCTGAAACACGCTTACTCAATTATATAGTAAGGTAAACAATTTCTACTTTTGTTTAAGAAAAAAAAAGATCCTTTTTTTCCTTACAGCCATCCTCATGTCCTGACCATTTTGTCATACTACCATCTATAACAAGCCCTGCTACATAGTTAAACTGAGGAGGTCTATGGCAAAAACCTTTGGTGGCAGAGGAAACCTTTTGAGGGAGTCAGGGAGGTTGCAGTAGAAAGGCCACACAAAAACAAAAGGGAAGGTATTCTTGAGGTTAAAAGGTTGGGTAAAGTAGCGAACACCTGAAGCTCTGTGTGAGTTGAAATAAAAAGAGTATAGGTTGTGATCAGAGCCTTCCTGAGGTATAAGTTTAAGGTAAAGTAAGGAGGAGCTGAACTAAAGATCCAAAGGCAAAGGTTTTAAAAGGTTATCAAACTAAGCAAATCATTATACCCACCAGGCAACTGGCCCTGGCCTAGTAGCTGGCACCATACAACTGGGCCATAGTTTTCACAGGGAGAGGCAGCTAGGAGAAGAAAAGAGGGAAATCTGAAAACAGTAGGGCAGATAAAGGTACGTTGGCTGGTGGTGGGTGAGAGGGAGAGGAGAAAGCAGGAAAAAGGAAGAAGCTGTGGGAAAGTTCAAAGAAGGGAAAAAGGAAATTGTGTGGGAGTGGAAATGAAATGATTCCCACATGTCCTTGTGGCTCCCATGCTTGTACCAAACTAATTCATTCCAGTTCATTTGAGGCTAATGGATCTGTATATATAAAATAAGCAAAATTCCATTGCATCATAACAGAAAAAATAATTACCAGGTTGGGATTGTGGAGTGATTTCTTGTATTTCTGACATCTTGGATTCTGCAGGCCATTCATGAGTCTCATTGTCAGCTGTAAAATAGAAATTGTGGGAGTTAATGAACATATGAGCATTGTGAGGTGGCGCACAAATGTTAAATTTGTCAGTACTGCAAGACATATTTATTTTATTTATGTCATTTATAGTCCGCCTTTCTCACTGAGACTCAAGGCAGATTACACAGTATGAGATTAGTACAATCAGTATCAAGTAAGTACATTTCAATACAGTATCAAGGACATTTCATAAACAATAACATAGGGTAAATAGATACAAGTTTAAAAGACATAGTATTAGCAAGAATCCAATACAGAGTAGAAAAAATACTGAAGCAGAACATAATCAATTCTAGGACTAACATTAGACATCATGGAGCACTGGTGGTACATAGAAGTACATCTTTAAAGCAGCAGATAATATGTAAGGCAATATAGTGATGAAATCTATGGTCCGTAACTCATTAGCGAAGCATCTTCCTTGCAATACAGCCCTCCCATTTGAGTAAAATGCCTTTTTGAATAGTTCAGTTTTGCATTGTTTACGAAAAGCCAGGAGAGTGGGGGCTCTTCTGACTTCCTCAGGCAGGTCATTCCACAGGATAGGGGCCACCACAGAGAAAGCCCATGAACAGACTGCTGCTGACTTCACCTGTGTGCAGCCTGGCACCTGCAGGAGACCCTGTTCCGATGAGCGAAGCTGCTGTGGAGGAACATAGGGATTAAGGCGGTCCCATAGGTATGCTGGACCAAAGCCATGAAGAGCTTTGTACATAATAACTAATACCTTGAACTGAGCACGGTAACTGATAGGTAGCCAATGGAGTGACTGTAGGATGGGAGTTCATGCTCCTGTTCGCTCCTGATAACAGTCGAGCTGCAGCATTTTGCACTAATTGGAGCCTCCTAGTTAACTTAGATGGAAGACCTATGTATAGATCATTACAATAGTCAAGCCATAGCATGGATCCAAGTGGCCAGGTCAGCCGTGTTAAGATAAGAAGCTATCTTCCAGGCTAGAGTGAGATTGTAGTAAGCATTTTTTCTGCTGCCTTAACTTGTTTTTCTAGTAATAACGTTGGATTCAGTATAACCCCTAGGCTTTTAACTGAGTCTGCAAGGGTCAGACGAACTCCATCGAAAGTGGGGATACAATGTTCTTCAGGATCTTTGCTTTCCCAACAAGCATCACTTCAGTCTTGTCTGGGTTCAATTTGTTGTTTTTCAGCCATTTCACTATGGCTGTCAGGCAGCGATCTAAGATTTCTACTGCATCCTGCGGGGACCTGGATAGCGAGATATAGAGTTGGGTGTCATCTGCATATTGATGATATCCTACTCTATAGCTGCGAATGAGTTCTCCTAGAGGTTTTACACAGAGTTTAAATAACATGGGAGATAAGATTGCACTCTGAGGAACCCCACAAGATAGTTCCCATTCTAGAGATAATTGATCTCCAACGGCCACCCTTTGAGTCTGCTCCAAGAGAAACTATTTAAACCAGTCCAGGGCACATCTTTTGTTGCCCACTTCTGTTTCTAAACACCTCAACAGGATGGCATGATTTACTATTTCAAAGGCTGCAGATAGATCCAATAGAAGCAATAAGGAGGCATGGCTTTGTCTATATTCATCCACTAATGCTACTAGTGCTGTCTCTGTCCCATGCCCTGGTCTGAAACCTGACTGGAAAGGGTCTAGAGCGCTAGAGTTATCCAATAAGATCTGGAGTTGGTCAGCTACTGCTCTCTCAATCACTTTGCCCAGAAAGGGCAGTTTAGAGACTGGGTGATAATTGGCCACATCATTTGTGTCTAGGGATGGTTTTTTAAGTAGTGGCCTGTTTGAGCTGCCGGGGAAAGCTGCCCTGAGTTAGTGATTGATTTACAATAGACCTCAGTGGTTCACTTATGTGGTCCTTACTTGAACAGCCAGGATGGGCAAGGATCAAGCACATGACAAGCAGCAAGGTATTTAAGTGTTTAGAAAATAAACTCAGTATGCCAAATCTCTTTTCTTCTAACAATGAAGATATACTGCGACTATAGAAGGCCTTATTTTCCACAATGTAGTTTGGGAACTGAGGATAGCTGAACTATATTTACACCTGAGCATTTTCACAATGATTACATGCCTTAATCACTATGTTCCACACAAGCTTAAATGACAGTATATAATAAGTAGCTTATTATATTTTTTGTCTTTGGTTTACTTAAAATATATTTTGTAAGCTGTTTTGGCTTCCCATTAGGGAAGAAGTTGGATAGAAAATACCTAAATTAACAAATATCTTCAGATAGCAAAACCCAGCAAATATTTAATTTAGAAATAGGTAGGAAGTATGGGGGAGGGAATACAGGCAGAAGTGAGGTGCCCATCCCACAAGTCCTTGTAATTTTCTCACTGTAATGTTTTGCAAGTAATTAAGTTTGTGAGTTTTATTTCTGTATGCTAATTTTTTTTTTAAAAAATGTTGCTGTGAGTTTAAATGTAGGCCTCTGAGGAGGAGTGAGGTTGGATGGGCAAATGGAGTCTGATAAGATTGGATGGTAGCTGTACCCTAGGGTGTGGAGTGAACTGCAGTTTTTAGTGAGTGTGCTGAGAGAAAGTATTCATTCTGGTTCAGTCAGGCAATTTGTGTGGAACCTGAGCTGTCTGTGTGAAGTTGTGAGTAACTCTGTCTTTTGGGCAAACTGTGTGTGAGCCTAAATCAGTTCGTATGTCTGAAAGGATTCTAGCTAAATCAGGCAGGTGGAGCCTATAGATTGATCCTAAGGAGAGGCACAACTGTCTAGGGGTAAGGAGACTATATACATAATTATAACAATTCAATATATATTCACTCTCACCATGCAAAATATTCAAAGTGCAAAGTACAAAAATATATATGATACAAAACAGTTAAATAGTCCTTATCCTCTGTACATCAGAGATATATTCCATTACAATCCACATTGTTGTAAACAGTAGGAAATGAATAAATATATTCAATCAGTCTTGAAAGACTTTTCTTCTCAGGCGGTTTGAATGTCCAGATGGTGAAGACAAACCAGGTAAGTATCAGGTAAGTATCCAAGGCTGAATGAATAGTGTATCAATAATGTTGTTAATAAATTTAGTTTTTCAGATGATAAACAGACTTCCACCCAGATTTTCACCTGGATCCATCTATCATAGTATTTCTTTGTCAACAAATAATTAATGATTTTATATTTTAAAAAACATGCACAAGAAAAATTGACATTTAGATCATTGCTCACATTAGAATTAGTTCTGTGCAAGTTGTAACTCAAAAAGCCAAGTATGGTGGCCTACTAAGGTCTTGTTGCCTGCCTGATAGTAAAGAACAAGATCATTGTCAGGCATCTGGCAGGCCATAAAAGATGGCTGGCTGGCTGGGGTCAGCTTAGCGGGTTAGAAGCTGGGCAGGCTTGATCTCTGTTTCCCACCCAGTATCCCACTACTTACAAACTAGTCTTATTTCTGCTTACCCAGTATTTTCTTTTGTCTTTCAGACTTATCCTCTGACAAAGGAGCTGGTCGTTTCTGTTTAGTCTGATTGAAATCTGGAACAATAAGGTGCACTACACATAAAAGTAAATGAGCCGTTCAGTCATTGTATGCTTTTGTTTCGTTTAAAAGTTGAAACTAAAGAGTACAGAAAGGATGGTAGAGGTAGGGGGTGGTGGAAAAAAGTTGAAGGAGATGAAGGTAGAAAGTATAATTTTCACCCAGTAAGCACAGGATGTTTCCCTCTTAAATTACAGCACTATTTGCAGACAGTCTGTTTGAAACACGGGGCCCTCCATACCATCACCAACCCGCCAGATTTTCCTGCTATTAGTCATTTCTTCTTCCCATTTGTGAATTTTTTTTAACCTACCTACTTGTTGGAGATATCCCTTCATTTTTTTTTTAAATATATAATTACAAGTTTTACCAGCAATACTGTTTTTAGCATTTGTTGTCATTTTATCTCTAAAATGTATCTTTCTACATTTCTCTTCCTCAGGTATAGTACTAGTAAATAAGATGCAAAGCAGCTCATCATGTTCAAAGGAAAGAGAAAACATCACAGGCCAAAGTGTCAAAAGTGAACCAAAAAGGGCTTTTCTAGAACAATGAATATCTCAGTCACCTAGTATTGGTCCTGCTAAAGGAGACTTCTCTTTGGTTTTAGATTGTGTCCGATGTGTGATATTTTGAATTACTGTGAAAACAATAAGAGTAGAACTTTTAGAAACTTGAAGGACCTGATACATGTAATAAACAAGTCAAACAAATATGTTTGAAATTACTGGCTCTCAAAAAACTGCCTAACTTATATTTCATCTCTTACAGTTTGTTTCACACTATCAGTAGCTATGACAACATGTGTACAATTGAGATATATTAGTAGTAATATTAGTTTTGTCTTGTGCCAGCAATGTACATGACATTTTATAGAGTTAAATAAGCAAAAACAAATCTCTGCCCTGGGAAGCTTACAGTCTAAATTTCAGAAGAGGTCAGAGTAGAGATCTGTAGATATAACAAGAAGATCGTAAGTGTTTTTTAGTGAAGGCAGTTCCAGGGAATGTAGAATGCTGAAGACCAACTGTAGATGGCCAAAAGAAAAGGTAGTTATGGCAGTAGGAATAAATAGCATCTTGCAGGAACTGGAAGAAATAGGGAAAAGGAAATCTTAATAGTAGCTGAAGAATCATAGTGAGCCAACTGAGCATTTTCTGAGAATGGGGAAAATGCTTGTGTGTTTAAACACAATGGAGAAGGAGAGAGATATATTGATGAAAGCTAACTAGAGATAGGCATGAACCGAAAAACAAATCAAAGTTCATCACAAACCGGGCCAGTTCGGGGTTCGCAAACCAGCAGTTTGTTGAGGTGCATTTTTGATGAACTGAGACGACTTTTAGGGTGGTTTGTTTTTCAGTTCATTGGTGGAATTTGCCCCACGAATGCTCCCAACCGGTGTGGCAATCATCATCATGCTGGCTCACACGCTGGTGCAGTGATGTCACTTCCAGAAGTGATGTCACTGCGCTGGCTCCAGAGCACACGCAGGGTGCGCACTGCAGACCTTCTGCCCTGCAAGTGACGAACCACAAACTAAAGGAGTTGGTTCGCGAACCGGGCAATTTCATGCCAGTTCATGGTTTGTGAAATGCGACAAACCACGAACTGCAACTAACTGCCATTTTCCCGGTCTATGCCCGCCTCTACAGCTAACCATAAGAAAGGAATATTGTCAAGGGGGCATGCAGGATTATAGTAAATGAATGCAAATGTGTAGCCATCTTATCGAGAAATACTGGGGTGGGGAAAAAGAATAAATGATAGAGCTAGTGGAGTTCAATTTTCATTGAATGTGAAGGCAAGATTATCTGCAGAAAGAAAAAAAAGATGAAAGATCTTATCAGAGTATAAAAATAGAGATGTAGAAGATTGTTGGATTGGGAGAAGATAGTGTAGAAATGCTTCTTGGCCAGGAAAAGGAGGAGAAGGAGGAGAGTACGAATTCAAAATGGAGACTAGAGATTCAAAAGCCAAGTTGATTAGGTATAGAGTTGCTGGACAAAGAGAGTAAACCATGTCTGGAATTAATAGGATGGACAAGTGTTCAAACATCACACATTTCGTTTGTGAAGAATGAGCACAGAACATATCTTTGAAAGTGGAGCCAGATAAATGAGACCCACTGTAAATCTACTTCCCACAAATATATGAATCATTTGACCAGACTCTTCCAAATAAATTGGAACCTACCCTATACAACTTTAGGTTTTCCACAAGAGATCTCCAGGCCCCTGAAATATGATGGGGATACACAAAACTGGGTTCTCGGACTGTGTGTAGCCATAAGAAATGCTGTACCACTCTTCTGAAAAGATCACTTTTTGTTCAAGTGGAAAACAGTCTCCCTACTGGGAGAAAGCAAACATAGTTTGCTTATTTGCTTGTCAAGCATAGTTAATCATTAAACGTTCTCAGAACCCTTAAAATAATGCTAATTATTTAACCAGATCTAAGGCAATTTTAACCCAGACTTATGGTGCTTGCTTTGATTGTACAGAGAATCTGTGGTGAGACATTGGAGATTCAATGAATGCTGTATGCAGAACAGAAGTATTTTGCATGCCTCCACAAACTTTTTCCTTTGGTGTATCCAAAGGAGAGGAGGTAGACTGTTTTCTGTCTACAGAATAGGGGCAGGAAATAGTTGCCAAACCAATAGAAAAATAAGATGAATTCAGCCAACATTTATTCTTTTCTCTTTGGCAAACTAAGAAGCCCTGCAGTGAAACTTCTTCAGGAAAATTTTGGTCTTCTAACAGGAGCATTTCGGAATCTGATCAGTGGAGCAAATGGAATCTGATCAGTGAAGTAAGATTTGAGAAATTTCTCACAATTGTTAACATGGCATATAATTTTGTCCCCCCAAATACACAAGTTTTAGAACTGCACTGAAACTTTCATTTCCCAACCACCAAACATAATAAGTCACACACATTACCTTCTTTGATTATTGTAACTGGAATTCGTGTTTTTGAATCCACCGATATAAGCTGAAGGAAGAAAGAAAATGCTATAAGAAGAGGGATATTTGCTGTTACACTACTTTTTTCTTGTTCAGACAATACATCCATAAATCTCTTGATAAGACAAAAATTTGTTGTTTGTTTTTGAAACTAACTTGCCCCAAGAATAGATATATTATTCTAGCAGAGTAACTCTAATTCTTCAGCTTTTTCTAGCTAAATCCCAGCCAAGCATTTAGTCTCTCTTATTTGTGATAAAATAAACACTATACAAACACATCTTGGCTGCTAAAAAGTCTAGCAGGAGAAATCTGAGCCATTGCTGTTGTGATTGTTATTTGTGCAGATACAGATGGCCACAGCTCTTCAGCCCTTGTTCAAGCGCCTGTAGTGATACTTGTAGCCACATCTCTCTTTTTAGACAAAACTGAAAATTGTATAATTGTTCTGAAATTTCAGGGACTTTGGGAAGCACTAAAATCTTGGACTTATTCCAGAGCTGTCTCCAACCTAAGTGTGCTGCTGAGATTTTGTTTGTGAAAGTTGTACACTCTTGGCAAGGAGGTCCCAGAAAATGGTGATGGATGATTGTTTCTATTTTGGGGACTTGTAATCATTCACTAAGTTCTCTCTCCCCTGCTTCCTATTCTGTGGTCTATGAAGTAGAGATGGGCATGAACAAAAAAACCCGAACATGATGTTCGTCGTTCGTTGCCATCCACGAACAGGGACTCACAAACAACCATGAATATGGCCCTGTTCACAAACATGTTTGTGGTTGGCTGTTCTTGCTCCAGTCAGCTGGAGCAAGGGGGGATTTAAAGTTTAAATCACCCTTTGCACCACTCACAAGTGGCACATAGGACAATCTAAACTCTCCCCTTTCTCCAGCTGACTGGCACCAGGCAGCTGGATATGGGGGGGATTTTAAAGTTTAATGGTCACTGGCCATGTGACCTTTTCTAGAGGTGATGGAATGCCGTTCCACCATGTTCCGGCTGAACCCCCCTGTATACTCCTGTTAATTCTTTTAAAAAAGATCTTTCTACAAAGCCAGAAGCTTCTACAAGTATGCACTCTCCTGCATCATTACTGTGGCTAGCCCTGCTGCACAACTTTTTATAGTTTACAATTTGTACTTCTACTTTACAATTAAATATACTGACAGTAGAGAAAGTGGCAATAATGAAACACCAAGCCTGAAAAAAATAAAAATGTCTTAATCTTGTGCCTAAAACTTGTAAGAGTAGGTGCAGGGGGAAATGCATGAAGAGCAATTATCAAAAAGAGTCATATGAATACTCTTGAACTTAGTCTGAATGCTTGCTAAAAACTTTTTGCAATTTTCTGAAACTTTAGAAAAGAAGTGTCTCATGGAAGAATGTATCCCTCAATCTCATTGTTGCCAAAAGGACCTATTGCATGCTGCTGCTTGCCAAAGTACTGTGGGCTGAAGCTTCATCTGATGACCTCAGGATCATTTCCAGGCCCAGATGAAAGGGCATGTTATATTGGGTTTATAAATGTAGCCAGGGAAGTTAGTAGAGGATTGATGCTATATTTCAAACAACAATAAGGTAGTTGCCTTTAAAATAATTGAAGCCTGTGAATATTCAAAGGCAGCCTATCTTTTTTAAAAAAAATTAAATTAAATTTTCTAAAAATACAACAACCTTCAACAAGGTGCAATATTGCTATTAAATTTCTAAATTCACAACGATTATATCTGTTAACATTGCCATGACTATAAAAATACTTAAATATGCAGATTCAAATTTCTGGGTTAATGATCATATAATAAGGTAATCTTGTAATTAAAAGATTGTTTCTAGTAAGAAAGTCCAAAAAAGGATTCCATTTCTCATAGAAGTTTGTTGATTTGAGAGGGTCTACTGATAGTTGCATCCTTTCCGAAATTTTTTCAATGAAAGTTGTTCCCAAATCTTTAAATACCATGTATCAAGATTTGGAGGAAAATGCAATTTCCACCTTGAAGCTATAGCATTTTTGGCAGCTGCTAAAAGCGGTGATATTAATTCTCTACAAAAACGTGGTACGTTTTGGTTTTTCCATATATCAAGAAAGATCAGTTCAGGTCTTAAAGGTATATAATACGTTGTAATTAAGGAAATTTGACGTAGAACTGTTTGCCAAAATTTTTCCACATATTTGCATTTCCACCAACAATGTGAGAACGAACCCCACTCACCACAATTTTTCCAACATAGAGGGGTTTGGATAAATCTTCGCTAACTTTTGAGGTGTAAGGTACCATCTTTGAACAATCTTAAAAGTCTGAAGTCTTATATTAATTACAGGGGAGTTAATCATTTTGGACGGCCAAACCTGCTCCCAATCCTTGTCTGTTAGGTCAATTTCACAGTCCTGTTGCCATTTACTCTGTATTTTTGTGTTCTGTAGATCTTTAGCACACATAAGAATATTATAAATCTTTGCTATTAAGCCGTTACAAATGTAGTTCGGGGAATCTAGGATTAGTTCAAGTTCTGTTCTAGGGCTATTCATTATATCCTTAACCTTTAATCTATTTAAAAGATAGTTTCGTTGGAAGAAAAAAACAAGGTATTTCTCGGCCTATTCTTTGTTCAGTTTTGGTTTTTTCCATTATGCCCTTTTTTGTTGCAACATCTAATAATCTTATATTTTTTAAACTTTCCCAGTCTTTTAAGTCGGTTATGTTGTGTTGATATGGGAAGTTTTTATGACCTGATACTATTGAATGTCTGGATATTTTTAGTAATAATTTGGTTTTATATTTATCCCATGTTGTGAGTAGAGCTTTAAGAAATAAATTTTGAGCTATTAAGAGGGGAGGGCGAAGATCTCGTTGAGACCAAAATACTTCCTGTATTGTTTTGGGTTGATGAAATGGGTGTAAAATGTCAATCCAATCTGTTTGATCTTTATGCTGATTAACATTTGATAATCTAGAGGCAATACTATAAATTTCCAAGTCTGAGTACTTAAAACCTCCGTGCTGTATTTGCTTCCGCAATATTTTGAAAGCGATTCTGGGCCGCTTATATTGCCACAAAAATTGATTAAAAAGCAATTGCCACTGCCTCAAATTTTTAATGGGAATATTAATCAGGATTGTTCTAAATAAAAAGATTATTTTTGGGAGAAAAATGATTTTAATAAATTATATCTTTTATACCAAGACAATTGTAACCTGTTCCATTTATGAAGCGTAATTTTAATTTCTTTCATTTTTTTGCAGGTGGTTAAGTTGAAGCATCTGAGTCAGAGTAGATGAGAGTAGTATACCTAGATAGAGTAAGTCCTGAGTCCAGTGGTATTTATATTGCTGTTGTATTATTTTAGATATTTTATCTGATAAATTAACTGGTAATAAATTAGATTTACTCTAATTAATCTATAATCCTGAGACCTGACCAAATCTTGTTAGTTCCTCATGAAGGGGTTGTAGAGAAAAAGCAGCCTATCTTTGACCTACAGCTGTGCTTCTCAAACTTTTAAAACTTATATTCTACTCAGACTGGCAGCAGCCCTCTAGGGTTTCAAGCAGCAGTTTTTCACATCACTTACAACTTGATTCTTACTGGAGATCCTAGCAATTGAAACTGGGACCTTCTGCATGCATGCCAAACAGATGATCTACCACAACTTTCTGAGGGTCCCTTCATGGACCTACAAGCTTTCCTTCCTCTTCCCTCACCAGCTCTTGCCATGTACCAGAGTGCCCCTTGCAAGCTCCATTTTTAAGTGTCCTCAAAGCAATACAGTGAGAAACAGAACAGTTACGCTTTAAAAGCATGTTTAATTAAAACATATTCTCTGTACATGGCCTACAAGGTCATGTCTCAGAGGATAGCTAATTTTATAGGTCCAGAACTCAAAAAGTCCCAGCTGAACTTCTAATCAAATTGACTTTTTAACTGGAAAGAACTTGGCACCAGAGACAGCCAGAAACTTCCTTAGCCAGAAGGCAGCTGCAGAGGGATAGGAAGGGATCTTGAAAAACTTTCAGAGCAGCTCATAGGAACTGGAAGATCAGTATTACATGAAACATGCATTTCCAGAATTCAGCTGAAAAATTCAAATAGCTGTTATTGTCTATGGACTAGAGATGGGCACGAACAGAAAAAATTCCCGAACATGATGTTCATTGTTCATTGCCATCCATGAACAGGGACTCATGAACAAGCATGAATATGGCCCTGTTCACAAACATATTCATGGTTGGCTGTTCTTGGGGGCCAGCAGGTTCTCCTCCAGCCATCATCCAAGTCAAGATCCCTACTGCACCACTCTCAGAAACCTGACCTGAGCAGGCACCAGGAAAGGTACCAATAATAAATAATAGCTTGGCCCCAGAGCCTGGCAGCAGTCCTGGAACTTGAAGGGGTAGATCCTTATCCCGCCACACACAAAGAAAAATCAAGCTCAAATGCACTCTATCAAAATGCCAACAGCAGCTCTCTCCCCCTCTCCACTGTCTGCAAAGTCAGAACTGGGAGCCCCCCTCCCCCCTGCTCTTTGCTCCCTTGTTGTAACAAATTCAGAGCTCCACACTTGAAAGGAAGACCTGCCTATCAAGCTAAATTGGGTTTAGATTGGGGTTTCCAGGGCAACAGCAGGAGTTCAGATAGAGTTCAGACAATCCCTGCCTAAGTTGCCAAGGGAATTGATTGCAGGTGCCAGACTGGCTTGACGAACAGGAACGAACAACAATGAACGAGGCTTGCAACGACCACCTGTTCGTTTAGAATGGGGCCTCATGAACAGCTTGTTCACGAACAGCAGATTGGGCTGTTCGTGGCTTTTTTTGTTTGTATTGCTATTCGTGCCCGTCTCTACTATGGACACAGAATAGCGTCTCTGACTCTCTGTGATAAAATCCTTTGCATTGGAAAATAGAGTGAAAACCAGTTTAATTTTATACTCAAAGTAATTATGATGCCCCTATTATGGTTGTACCTCTTGGTGTCACTCAGTCAATTAGAATACCTAGGTTTGAACTAGTGGATCTCATCAACTAAGCAGTATTTTTCTGGTTACTGCTTTGAGGTGGTCTGGAAGCTAGGTGACTGCAGACAGTGGCAGCTGTACACGCTCCCAACCTTCAAAGGTGGAGTAATGCAATTCCATCCCTTTCTCTGGAGAAAACTGGGGGCTCTGTTTTCACATTAGCTGGCTGGGTATGAAAGAGGCATAACCTGACAATGAACTCACAGACCCTGTGAAGTACCTTCACAGACCCTAGGGATCTCTGGATCCCGGTTTGAGAAATACTGACCTAAAGTGCTCTGGAGTGTAATTGGGAATGTGTTATTCTGGCCAGAGATTTCTCAAGGATGAACTAGAGTTGGTGTACTAGCTTAAGCCTGTAAAATGTTCTTCTGGCCACTACATCAACCTGCCAATCCAGCCAATCAAGCAGTACATCCAAACTGCAAGCCTGGGGCTTCAAGGAGAACACAATTCCATTAAAACCAGATTTGCTATCATAATATAGATAAACTGATTTGCCAACAAGAGCACTTCCATTTTTTCTGATGATATTGATGACTGCAAACAGAACTAAAGGCTTGCACAGGTGAATGGTGAGAACTTTGGGCCTCTGTCCAATGTAGGGTGTGATATCATTCTGAAGCTTCATAGAGGACTAGGGTTACCAACTCCTGGAGATTTGGGGGGCACAGCCTGGGGAAGGCCGGAGTTTGGGGAGTGGATTAGATGAAATCATCCTCATTTTGATTTTCTGCCTGGAGAAACTCCATTGGAGCAAGACAGAGATTAAGGAGTTACTATGGGGAAGAGGAAGGCAGGAATTATCCTTCTTGGAAAACATCTTTGTTTGCTCCAACCTATATAATTTAGATGAGAATAAAATACATATGCATAGTCAGAGCAAAGAATAACTATCCAGGGCTTTTTTTCTGGGAAAAGAGGTGGTGGAACACAGGACCGCACAATGATGTCACTTTGGGTCAGCTGGAACAAGGGGGGAGTTTTTTTAAAGTTTTAATCACCCTAGGCGAAAATGGTCACATGGCCAGTGGCTCCGCCCCCTGATCTCCAGACAGAGGGGAGTTTAGATTGCCCTCTGTCTGGAGATCAGGGGGTGGGGCCACCAGCCATGTGACCATTTTAAAGAGGTGCCAGAACTCCGTTCCACCGTGTTCCAGCTGAAAAAAAGCCCTGACTTTATCTATTGTGACCCAGCTTTTGTTTATATCAAGAGTACACAGCTTTGGGGATTCTGCCCCCCCTTCTATGAGTAGCAGTTGTAGTAAAACATATATTTCATAGTTCTCTGTTCAAAAAAGAGGGACACTGCTTCTCTTTTTAGTTTCTTATCTAATTTCCACCCAAGGGCCTGTTTCTGACATAAGTCATGCTGTCATACTTGACAATCCAGAGATAATGTGCTGGGTCTGCCCTTGATACCTTAGTTCTAAAAGTTACCTCACTTAGCCCCACACAATATGTTAAATTGTATAACTGAAACTACCTACAATTTATCATATGATTGATGCTTGTAAGGCACTAAAAATAAACATGATACATGCAGACAGAATACATGCAGACAGTGTTGTAATTTATACTGACAGACTTACTTGTTAAAGTAAGGATTGTTAAGACTCCCTTTTCCAGAGAACAAATATGACCAAAGATTTCAATACTATTGCAGACAACTGTGCCGTAAGACATGTGACGGCATTCCAAGATATGATTAGTGCCAGAAAGCATATAGTCTGACTCCTGGTTTTATGCCTGATATACATAACAAACTATGCTGTACATTTCATCGGGTTTTGGCAAATACATAAAAGACTTGTAAGAGTCATAGTTTTTGGCTGATCCCTTTTACGCTTTTTCAGATTCTTTGAAGCCTGCCCAAAGTAACATGCAAATCAACACAAAGACATTTTAAAGATATCAGATCTCTTTTTATAATTCTGGACTTCATTTGACTATATAGATATTTGGAAAAAAAAATCTTGTTTTCTTCTGGAGATAATCAAATATCAGAAACTAAGACCTCTGGCCCTCTTGGTCAGGACTCCACCTTGCAGCTTGACATTATAAAACAGTTGCATCAGATTCAAATGGAAGTGGGATATATTTTGACAGTGTTTTCTCCACCCTAATCCCTATTTCTGGCTTGTTGGGTAAAAAGAAAGAAAGGAAGGAAGGAAAGAAGAAACAATCCCTGAAGCTGACAAGATTTTTTTTGCTGCTTTCCCAGAGCCCCATGCCTGGCTTGCATGAGTAAGAAAAAGTAGAATTTGTATGTAGAATAATATGATTACATTACATGTGATAAAATAACAATTATATGCTTCTTTAAAAGGTTTGTTACAGAAAATACTTAGATTAACCATGAAATAAGCCAGCTGGGCTTTTGGAACAATATTAAAAAAAATTGTTCTCTTTTGTTAAAAAATGGTAGGTTCCACTGTGAAAAGAAATGAATATTGTTCAACTGTACCTCAAAATCAGAGACTTGAACTTAATCCCAAAATGGTTAAGATCCTTCCAAGATAACTGTAATGCTGATTGATACCATAGGATGAAAATGGAACATTTAAAGGTGCACATGAATGGTAGTGTTGGGCTGTAGAATCATTGTTTGATAGCGTTCGATACAGTCGATTACGATCTTCTGACTCACTGCCTTGCCGATGTGGGGATACGAGGGACTGCCTTACAGTGGCTTGTCTCTTTTCTCCATGATCGGGGACAGAGGGTGGCGCTTGGGGAGAAATTGTCATCCCGCCACCCTTTGGTGTGCAGGGTCCCACAGGGAGCAATACTCTCCCCTTTATTATTTAACATCTATATGCGCCCCCTTGCCCAGTTGGTGCAAAGTTTCGGTTGCTGTTAATAGCTGAGTGATTGTGTTGAATAGCCTTTGAGCTGCGACTTTGAATTGCTTCATTGTTGTTATACTTTTATTTGCCTGTAATTGGGTAAGTTCATGTGCCTTATTGTGGGATTGTTTGTACAGTTGGCATGTGGTTTTCTATTTTAATTTATGTTCACAGAACTCACAGGAGAACTTGCCCCTGAAGATGTCGGGAAGACGAAACAGTAGGAACAAACCGGATCTGCGAGTTGGGCATCAGGGCTCTGGTGGAGCCTTCTCTGTGCTTTAGTTTAACTTTCAACCACAAGGCTTGAGTTCATGGACTTTATTACCTTTATTGATGTTAAGAAATACAATACAGGCATTTAAATTTACTTGTTCATAATTTACCTTTGTGTTTGTTCACTTTATTAATAACCTTGAAAGTGATTGTTCATAATTTGAGCCACCCACTGTTGTGGTTACACTGTTTGTATTACTATACTGTTTAGTGGGTCCTCTGTTTGTTAACATTCCCTGAAAATGGAGGCACAGGTCACAGCGGTTGTCAGGTCCTCTTTTTTCCATCTGTGGCAGACCAGGCAACTTGTCCCTTACCTGTCAACCCGTGACTTAACTACAGTGATCCAAGCAACGGTCATCTCTAGGATAGATTACTGTAGCTCACTCTACGTGGGGCTGCCTTTGAGCTTGACCCAGAGATTACAGCTGGTACAAAACGCAGCGGCGCGTGTTATTAAAAGAGTGCCAAATAAGGCGCATATAACACCATTCTTACGTGAGCTGCATTGGTTGCCAGTGGAGTACCAGATCAGATTCAAGGTTCTGGTATTGACCTATAAGGCCCTGTGCAGACTGGGACAAACGTATCTACAGGACCGTCTCTCCCCATATATTTCCCAGAGGACACTCCGATCAGGGGACAAATAGCTGTTGGTGGTCCCTGGCCCCAAGGAGGCCTGCCTAGCCTTGACTAGATCCAGGGCCTTTTCGGTCCTGGCTCCCACCTGGTGGAATGCTCTGTCTGCTGAAATCAGGCCCCGGCAGGACTTACTATCTTTTCGCCAGGCCTGCAAGACAGAGTTGTTCCACCAGGCATATGGCTGAGGCTGGGCCTCTGCCGGCCTGGAAAAAAGGGGTGTATAAAACCCTCCCTGTGAAGGCTGTCCACCATCTTGTTTTAAATGTGCTGTTTTTAATGAATATGAATTTTAACTGTATTTTAATTGTATTTTAATGTGTTGTTATCCACCCTGAGCCCGCTTGTGGGGAGGGTGGAATACAAATTTGAAATAAATAAATAAAAAATAAATTGTTACCAGTTCACATGCATGTATCAAGCATGGATTGGAGGGAGGGGGTATTTGTAATAGAACTCAGAAATGTGTATCCATGATTTATTTACTAGCATATTGTAAATTAACCTAAGCTATTACTGCAGTTTACAAGACTTCAGCATCTGGCTTTAATAAAATGGATGATTCATGACCCTAACATTTCCCTAACCCATGACAGAGCAAAATAGCTGGGAAATCATATGATATAAAGGGGAATCCCTTTGTAGCTTAGCGGTTAGTTTAGTGGTTCCACATCTACAATTATCTCTGCTCAGAGTCCACCTCTTATTTATTTCTGTGTGTTCACATGAATGTTTGTGGGATGGTGGCTGCTTACAAGATACTGCACAGAAAGGGCTATATTGATGCTGTTATTAGCTACACCATGAAGCAACTGTTATGGTGCTTTCATTTAGTGAAGCAAAGTGCTAAACATTCATGGCACAACATAGTTATTGTTGTTCAAGATGCCACAGAATCCTTTGGTGTTCTTATTTCATACTACTCTCCACACTATAGAAGCAGAGGTTAAAGATGCTTCAAGTAGTTAGAGTCACAATTCGAAAAGTTGTTAAGCAACTGTTTCTTCACAGACCTTTGTACAAAACTGTTCCACACCAAGGGAAAGAGAATGTGGCCAGGGCCCCTGTTTTCCATCACAGATTGAGGGTTGCTAGCTGTTCCAAGACTCTCCAGATGTACTTGTGGGCATTTTTCCACATTATAAAAATTGACCCAACTGGCCTAGGGAGAAGTTTTAATGGTCGCCCTCCATTGTCTCCGCTTTGTCAAGATATACTTCAAGAATAGATTTACTAGCTTGTAATTCAAACATTGGTTTTGTTGAGCTATACATTATTATGTTAGTATTAATTTGGCCTGTTATACTAATTATATTTGTTTCATGTCTATGTTAACCTTTTCTTGAAGGTGCCCCCCCAAATAATAATAGCGACAACAACCACCTTGTGTTTATATACTACTCTTTACGACACATTAATGCCACACTCAGAGCAGTCAACAAGTTCAGTGTTATCATTATCCCCACAACAGACACCTTGTGGAGGTTAGAGAACTCTGAGAGAGTTGTGAATGACTGAGCGAAGGTCACCCAGCTGGCTTCAAGTGGAGGAGTGGGGAATCAAACCCGGTTCTCCAGATTAGAGTCCTGCAGCTCTTAATCACTACACCAAACTGGTGTTTATTAAGCAGACTTCCAGAACCTTGTATAGTTCACAATAATTGAGGATTTGAGTTCAGCACTTTTACTGTGTATAGCAATGTACCACTGGTAATCATAAGGAAAAGAAACCAAGGTGGGATGCATGACCTCTCACTGCCATCCTACCACCAAAGAAAGCTATCAGTTAACTATTAAACTGCAATCAGAACTCACATTTTGATTTAAAAGAAATTTATCCATCAACAAAGATGTAACTACAGGAATTACAAGATCCACAGTAAAGCCTGAAATATCCACCAACATACATTTTGAATCTGGTGTCCTCATCACAAGCCTATTATATTTATGATCAAACAGCTCCACAATGAACAGAGTAATGAATAGTTCCACAAATGCTTTCTTCTGAAAGCTGCCTTAAGCCGCTCTCCGAAGAAGCAGCATTTAAAAGTTTAAATAAATATATAAGGAGAATTTCTCGCAACAAGACAGATTCTGTGTATCATCTGCTTAAGGCAGAAAGATGGGGGGAGGGAATTTTACTGTTGATATAAATGAGTGTTGGATTGAAGTCACAGATTGCCAGAGAAACATATATGTGTGTATGTGCTATCAAGACATAACCAGTTTATGGCAAGTGAGAAGAAGAGGTGGTTTGCCATTGCCTTCCTCTGCAGAGTCTTCTTTGGTGGTGGTTAAAATGCAGATCTTACACTATGCAAAATTCTTGACCTTAGAGAGACCAGTATTCATATATCAAATATTCAAAAACAAAATAATTATGAACTGAGTTGTTCCTCTCCAAAAATATTGTTGTTTTCTGACCCATAGTTTAACCTGTCACGTATCTGGTATATACTTGATATTCTTCATCTAAAAAGAAGATAGGACAATTAAATTCAAATTGCTATGAAATTATCATGAAGAATACCCTTTTTATTCTGAGGAATGAGAAGTACATTCTTTTGACAGGGCATGTGTACTTTTTACCTAAGTTTATGATTTTTTAAAAAGAGTAAAGCACCACCATATCTAGCAAATTTCACGTAATAAGTAATACACAGTATACTAGGCAATAAAAAACTAGTTTAGTTGCATACCTGTGTTTGAATTTTAGGAAATTTCTGGAGATGCCCATTTTCTTTGTTTTTATCTGCCAAAGGAAAAAAAAAGTATTATGTTTTCTTTAATAAATGAAAAATAGTTTTCAAATATAATGAATTTCTTCAAACCCTATCTTAGGTTCTTTATCCAAAGGCTCTTCTTTGAAGGAATCTGTCATCATTTCATCTCTTATATCTCTCTCTACATACATACACTGTTGTTCTCACTGAGACTGAAGGTGGATTAAACAGCACAGTTAATTCAGAGTTAAGTCAGTACAGTTCATTCAGAGATATATCAATAAACAATGTAGACTTCTGGAATGAGACAGTGAAAGCACGAGAGGGGAGTTTTATGAGCTCCCTGCCATGACCTTCCTGGTTCCTTGGGAGCCGAGAGATCGGACCCCCAAGCCCCAAGCAGGCTGGAACAAGGTGGAAGAGCTTAGGGGGACTGGCAAACCTCCAGAAGCCCAAATACCGGTTCTGAAGCCAGGACCAAAGAAGGAGCCAACATGGCTACTTAACTGTGAACCCAGGAGTCCAATAGGCTGAAAAAAACTACAGCAAATCAAGCAGATTCTTAACAAGACAGATTAAAAAAAACAATTCTAAGAGATGGTTGTTGTGGGTTTTCCGGGCTGTATTGCCGTGGTCTTGGCATTGTAGTTCCTGACGTTTCGCCAGCAGCTGTGGCTGGCATCTTCAGAGGTGTAGCACCAAAAGACAGAGATCTCTCAATGTCACAGAGTGGAAAAGATGTAGGTCATTTGTATCTACTCAGGAGGGGTGGGGTTGAGCTGAGTCATCCTGTAAGAGTTTCCCAGGGTGTGGAATGCTAATGGCGGGAGGCTTCACTGTATCCTGAGGAGGTTCTTTTGCATATGGATTGGTACTTGATGTGCTAATCTTCTCTGCAGGGCTATTGTCGGGGATACAGCCCGGAAAACCACAACAACCATCGTTCTCCGGCCGTGAAAGCCTTCGACAATTCTAAGAGAGCTTAACTGACCCCACAGCCTTCCATCAAGTAAGTGGACAGATTTATGGTTTTACGGGGCAATTCAGCTTAACTACATGCGGCTGCCCAAGTGAGCTGGGAGGGGCAGAGACAGGGGAGGAATGACTCTCTCAGCAACTGCTGGAACGCTATAAACCTTTGAATATAATCAACCAAAACAAAGCTTTTTACCACTTTCTGAAATGGCTTCTAGGCAAGAAGAGGTACTTGTTTGTTTGCAAGAAATGTCTAAAATAATGACGGAGTTACTAATTAAAGCTGATGCGATATTTGGAGTGGAAAAGGATAAAGGGATTACAAGAAATCACAATCCAGAAAAAATCGAGCCAAATGAGGGGAAAATCAGTCTGTGACACACTTTGCAAAATGATCTTATCAGGACGTCCCCTTCAAGACACAAAACTTTAGTAAAGAAAAGGCACGGCCACGAATCAGACCTGTCCGGAGAGAAACAGGCATCCAAACCCAGAAAGGGGAGAAAAGAATGCAGCAGATCTTAAAACAGGAAAACAAGCAGAGGAGTAACTACATCCATACTGATCTCCTTCAGAAATGGCTGGAAGACAAGGGAATCTACGGGCCAAGCTACACATGACGAAAGACACTTGCCTGGCAAGTGGATTGAGTGGAGGGCAAGTGAACAGGGAGAAATACACTTGCCGTTCAAGTGTCATTCGTCACTTGTAGCTTGGCCCTACCTTTGGTGGCCCGGATCGATTAGGGATTGGATGTACTATGTCTCATGAAAAAAGAAGAAGAAAAAAGCAGATCTGCATGGAAAGAATTAAGTATGCCAATACTGAAAGGGGAAAGAGGGATTAAGGACTGGATGTACCACTTTCCACGAAGAGAGAACTTTGCCCATATGCAAGGTAGCACCTGCAGAAGGCCCTCTTTGGATGAGTGAATCTATTGTGGCAGAACATAGGGAGAGGAGTGATCCTGCAAATATAACGTACCAAGTTTTGTATGAGATAGCCAATACCTTGAATTGAACCCAGTAACTGATAGGCAGCCAAAGGAGTGACTGCAGAAGAGGAGTAATATTCACACTCCCCCCTGGTTCCTGTACTGTTCTACACTAACTGGACTCTCTGAGTAAACTTAGAGGAGAGACATATGTACAGCACATTACAGTAGTCAGGTCTCAATGTTACCATGGCATGGATCCAGGTGGCCACATCAGCTACTTGAATAGTTCTTCATTGTATTCTTTCCATATTTTCATTATTTTGCCCTGATCAGATAATATATATTTGTGTTGACTTACAGCATCTTTATCTGAATTTCCCTTTGATTTCCTGGCTACCAGGGAACAGATCCCTTCTTCCTTTTTTTGTTGTTTTCTTCTTTGCACTGGTTATTATAATAGTTCTCTTCGTCTCTACATGCAAGTCACTGCATGTAGAATTCTGATTCTATTTCTGTCACATTTTAGTTTTTGCTTCTCATCTATCTTGGGCAATTTTCAGTGTTTCCTCAGTCATCTGTCCAGGCTTTCTATTTCTTTTAGTGACAGGAACAGTCTTTGCGCATCTTCCTTTATTTATTTGTTTGTTTGTTTTAAGTTCTATTCTGCCCTCTGCGCAGGCAGGCTCAGGGCAGATTACACTCTATAAAACATTTCCTGTATAATGTCTCTGGTTTCAACCCACAGTTCTTCCAGTTCCATTGAATTTTGTAGTACAAATTTGTTTTTTACATGCTCAAGAATGTTATTCAGCATTGTTATTTTATTATTTATTTAGATATTTATTTCCTGCTTTTATCCTCAATGGAGACCCAAAGCAACTTAAAACATCATTATCTGCATCTCCTTTTTATCCCACAACAACCTTTTGGGATAGGTTAGGCTGAGAGAGAGTCTAACAAGTCCAAGGTCACCCAGCAAGTTTCCATACTAGAGTGGGGATTTGAACCTGAGTCTCTCAGATCCCAGTCCAACATCCTAACAACCATGCCATACCTGTCCAAGAGCTCTCTTTGGTCTTTTCTGTCTCACTACACCTGTCTGATCTTCCTGGCTGTTTGCCTCTTACCAGTCCATCCTCCCTTCCTTCCCCCAGCTGCTTGTCTGTTCACTTATGCGACAAAAGGGGGAAACAGGCACACAGAGAAAGCAATACAGCTGAAGCTTTTCCTTCATGCTCACTCCTGGCCATCACCTCTATATTATTGCATGGCCCTCTTTGTTAGCATTGTGTTGTGGTTAGACTAACCATACAGACACCTGTTTGTCAAATTTTTCTTACCATCTTAACTCCAGGAATTGTCCAGAAGATGTCACACCTCTTATCTGGGCTATTTCACTTACAAGGCTTTGTTCAGTGGGCAGTAGAACAGGGGTGAAAGAACAGGCAGTACTGGATGCCTTGACGCCCTGAAACCAGTACACTCAACTTCAGAGAACAATATATGGTTCCTCTAGCTCAGTATTGCCTGGTTGATGCACATTGTCTTTCCAAGATGTCATTAAAAGATGACAGAACAACATGAATTCTATGGATATACAGTACTCAGATTCCCATATGGATATAATAAATATTGATGAAGTTCTTTCCAATCTCTAGCAGCAACCCAACTGCAAAGATCAATGACTAGTCCTTTCAATACTAGGAGCAACATAAACTCACTTCACAATATTGTAAAGATACTCAAAACAGTAAAATGCTTTATAAATGTTTAAGCACTAATAAATACTGTTAATAAAATGAAAACAATAAACTACAATAGCTTTTCTCATTACAATGGTGGATTGACAGAAGCGTAGGCTGACAAATACTTTGGCTGACTGTTTGTAGCATTCTCAGTATAATTAAAAAGTGCTTGGACTCTACATATGTGAGTTACCACCTCTTCCTCTGTGCCCAAGGCCGTTTCCACACACATTGAATAATGCACTTTCAATGCACTTTAGTTATCCTTTAGAAGTGGATTTTTTGTTCCACACATGGAAAATCAGTTACAAATGTGCACTAAAGTGTATTGAAAGTGGATTATTTAATGTGTGTGGAAACGGCCCAAGAGTAGAATTAAGAATATGCATCACATTTTGATATAAAGATCAAACAAAAGGGCATTCTTAGAGGATCTTCCACAATACTGGAAATCAGCACATACCTGCAATTCCATGGGGACTAGGAGTGCTATATCTGCACCAATACTTTGTGGAAATCCAATTCAGTTCAAGCTTATATATTTTTGTTTGGGGATTTATTCAGTTAGATGGTTTATGTTCTATTTTTAATATATTTATTCTCAAGGCAGAGGAAACAAATTAAAATACCAAATGTGGCATTAGTGCACACCCAAGAATGACTAGTTGAGCTTCCAATAAACCTAAATAAAAATCAGATTAAGCAGCTAGTTAACCAGACAGTTCTACATCTCATTTAAAGTAGTTAATTTGGCAAACCTCAACAGGCATCATATGCTATAACTGCGGGAGCCACCATGGGGGGACTGGTCACTTAATTTAGAGGGGGTATTGCTCTGAGGGCAGTCCTTTGTCCAGGAGCAAGCACAACCAGGTTCTAGTAACTGTGCCAGGACCTTTGGCGGGGGGGGGGGGACAGGGGCACTTAGCTCAGACCCTTCATCAGCAGTGGTAACTGGTATCAGTCCATCCATTGCCTTTCCCCACACTAATGTCAGTTTTCAGAAGGAGGTGTGAGTGTGCTAACAGCTGTTTTCTGCATGCCTGAACTGAGTGACCACTGCAGCACTGGCTTGTACCATTAAAGGGGCAACTCAACTTGGCTTGTTCTAGGGCCACCTTTGCTTCCCAGTCCACTCCTGGGAATAAGGTTGCCAAGTCTGTGTTGGGAAATTCTTGGAAGATTTGGGGGCCTCAGAGGAGTACATTTTATTCCTATAATGACCCCATGAAATAAGTTAGGCTGTATGTGACTGGCCCAAAGTTACCCAAGCAATCTTCCATGGTATAGTTGGGATCTGTTCCTGGTTCTCCAAGATCCTAATCTGGCACTCTAACCACTACACATAGCAGCCACCCTCCAAAGTAGCCATTTTCTGTATGGGAACTGATCTTTGTAGTCTGGAGATCAGTTATAATTCTGAGAGGTCTCCAGGTCCCGCCTGAAGGTTGTGCCAACTGAAGAGGGCTCCCATGGGTATACAACCACCCAATATAAGACCAAAGGTCCCCTTGAGAAACAATACTGACATAATTGTATTGTATTGTATTTATGAATGGTTGTAATTGTTACTGTTTATGGTATACTGGGGCTGTTATAGCCAATCACATTTTATGTATGGGCACTTGGCACTTTAAATAGCAAATAAGTATATAGATTACTATTTGTTTTTTTCTTACAGGGATCTTTGGTCTTATATTGGGTGCTCACTTGAAGGTTGGCAGTCCTACATGGAAGCCACTGCAGAGAAAGCACTTTCTGCAGTGGCCACCATCCCAATGCAGAATGAACAGGTAAAAATTAGCTGAGCTGGATCTTAATGAGTTACATATGGAAGAATGCCACAGATCTGTTTTAGTTTAGTTTTTGTCACAAATCCATTTTAGTCTGACGTTATGCAACATATTGTAATCTATCCAAAGCCTGGGTTAAACATTTATTACACAAAATAAGTTACATTCCAGAACTTTGCCTGCATAGGGACTTCCTATAATATTCCATGATTGGGAAACATTCCATTCAGGCATGAGCATTTTCCACAATACATGCCAACTATTTCATGTCTCATAATTAAGAATGAAAAAAACCCACCTTTGTGTGCCATAAATAAAACAAAGTACTCATAAGTGCCCAGATTTATGAATTGAGTGGTAAGATAAATATCCCACTGAGAGCTTTTGCTCAATCAGGTGAATGGGGGGGTGGCAGGATCTTCAACTTATACCAAAGAGCCAGTGCTGATCAGCCTGGCTGCTGTGAAGACCTTTCAGTGTAAGGAGCTGTATGAGCTGATGAATATGATTTTATGTTTCAAGGGGAAACGTTTTGGAGATACAGACGGCTACAAATTTTGGAACAGCCACAACACCCAGTGTGTTCTGTTGGGAACTATATATTTTTGATTTCTTATATTAGTTTAGAATTGGGAGATTTTAAATTTAAATCCAAATGGAGGTAAATTTAATGTCTGGGATACATTTCCATGGGAAAGTTCCACTTATAATTAACAATGAATTTGTATGGTCATTCACATACAACAAACTATGGTTTGTTGCTAAGGAAATGAATCCTGGGGATCATCAGTCTTGTCTGTTCTCTCCTTCCTTCTCCCCTTGTGAATTCTAGTCTACAAACCATGACTAAACTTTGATTTAGAATCCTGGGTTGTATCTACACAGAGCACAAAAACATACCATTGACACAGCAGCAAACAGCATGCAATTTCCTCATCTTCACACTCTTACTCAGCTCTGCGGCTCACTACTACCATCCTCCAACTCACCCCCTTTCTTCTGTTGCATCCATGAAAAAGCAAAGAAGTAACAGTGATCACCCAGCCCCTCTGACTAGAGTCTGGAAGAACCCTTTCCTCTCATGTTCATTTCCACTGCCTAAAATCTCCATATGAAAACAACCCTTGTTTGTTTGAAAGGACAAACTATGGTTCAAGTGTAATGATAAACTATAATTTGCCACCAATTCCAAAGTCTCTCATTATCCATGTGCAAATAGGCTATGAGCAATGCTGACTAACAGATGTTTCTTTGCTTGGCTTCCTTTCTCCCTCCCCACTCCCGCACCTTCCCCAAACCTTGAAACACTCCCACAATACCAGGAGATAAATTTTCACTACTCGTCAAATTTTGTGAGTATTTTGAGTTATTTTGGGAGTACCTGACCTGATCCAATTTTGGGTATAATTTTAGTGCAGGTATACCCAAATGCATCCTACTTGTATTTTTCAGGGGCAGATTGGTAGGGGCAAAGAAGTTGGCTTCTGTGTGTTTTACCTATTTTAAATATTATTTCTTATCATGTATACTACTGGGAAATTTGACCATCTTTGAATTAAAGAAGTTTTTCAGTATTATAGTACTATAACAGTTTAACCCCCTTTACAGTTCAGGCTCTGCAAATAAGACGCATGATACATGTTTTATTTATTTTTATTTTATTTATGTCATTTATAGTCCACCTTTCTCACTGAGGCTCAAGGTGGATTACACAGTGTGAGATTAGTACAGTCAGTATTGAGGACATTTCCATAAACAATGCTATGTCTTGTAAACAAGTTTACAAGACATAGCATTAGCAAGAATCCAATAAAGAGTTGAAGAAATGCTGAAACAGAACATAAGCAGTTCTAGGACTGACTGAAACACAAGTAGCTCATTGGAGCACATATTTGAAGCAACAATTAGTATGTAAGGCTTAAGGTCCCTAACTCATTAGCGAAGTATCTGAGAGCCCCTAACTACAATACAGCCCTCCTATCTGAGTAAAAAATCCTTTTTGAATAATTCAATTTTGCATTCTTTGTGGAAAGCCTTGTTCATCTTATTCTAGAAAAATACAACAGATGCTATGATCAGCAAAAGACAGTAGAGACCCCCTCACCTCTGCAGGAGTATACCGCATACCCTGCAGCTGTGGACAAGTTTACATCGGGACCACACAGCATAGCATCCAAACAAGAATAAAAGAACATGAAAGACACTGCAGACTTGGACAACCTGAAAAATCAGCTGTGGCTGAACATAGCCTAACTCAAACAGGACACAGTATTTTATTCCAGGACACTAAAATACTGGACAACACTTCCAACTACTTTGTCAGATTGCACAGGGAAGCCATTGAAATTCATAAGCATAAGCACAACTTCAACAGGAAAGAAGAGACTTTAAGAATGAATAGAACATGGTTTTCAGTCCTGAAAAACACCAGGCTAACAAAATACTCTACATCTTACAATAGCCCTGCAGATAAGATTAGCATATCAAGCACCAATCCATATGCAAAAGAACCTCCTCAGGATAACGTGAAGCATTAACATTCCATTAGCATTTCACACCCTGGGAAACTCTTACAGGATGACGCAATCCAAACCCACCTTCCTGAGTAGATATAAATTACCTGCTAACATCTTCTCCACAGTTTGACACTGAGACACTCTGTCTCTCGGTGCTATACCTCTGAAAAGGCCAGTCACAGCTGCTGGCGAAACATCAGGAACTACAATGTCAAGACCACAGCTATACAGCCCGGAAAATCCACAACAACCATCTTCTGATTTAATTTTTACCCGTTGATTCTATTCTGACTCTTTGGGATAACAGAAAATAATTTCACTTCATCCTCTATGTGACAGCCTTTCAGATACTCGAAGATGGTTATCATATTACATCTTAGTCACCTCCTCTCCAAGCTAAACATACCTAGCTCTTTCAACCTTTCCTCATAGGACTTGGTCTCCGGACACCTATCTGTCTATGTTGCCCTCCTTTGGACACATTCCAGCTTGTCAACATGCTTTTTAAACTGTGTGCTCCAAACTGAACATGGTACTCCAAGTAAGGTCTAACAAGAGCAGAGTCAGGTGATACCATCTGTTTGTGTTCAGGACACCATACTTCTATTGATGCAGCCCAAAACCACATTTGCCTTTTTAGCTACCATATCACACTACTGATTCATGTTCAGTGTATGATCCACTAAGACCTCTAGATCCTTTTCACATGTACTACTGCCAAGACAACCCCCCCCATCCAATAATTATACATTTGATTTTCCTACCTAAATGCAGAATTTCACTTTTATCACTGTTGAAATTCATTAGTCTTAGCCCAGTTTTCCAGCCTGTCAAGATCATTCTGAATCTTTCTTCCTTTTCATCCCCCTGTTCTTAGACCAACGTCTTAAACAATAAAACTGAAAAACCTAAATAAAGCTCATGTTTAAAAACCCCTCTCTTCAATGCTTTTCTGCAGCCTCTAGAAATTGAGCAACAAAATAAGTAAGTTTTGGATCAAAATCTTCTAAGAGGTATTGACTCTTTTGCTCTAATGTCACTCACTACAGGAAGCATAGTCCGTTTATGAAAGCATGGCAGAATCCATTTTAGACTGAGACACGTAAGGACATTGTACAAGAGAGTCGACTGACTGGAGAAGCAGGGGCATAACCGATCTGAAAAAGGGATCTTTAATAGACAACTCAGCAAAACCATTGAAAAGAGGCAATTGAATTGTGACTGCATAAAGGTTCTACATAACTTCGGGCTAACCAAGGAGTCTAAATAATAAGGGAGTTTACCCTTAGACAGAAGGCCCAAGGCAAGCAGTGAGCATATCCTTCGAGCATCAAAATGGGTATAGCTCTTATCTCTGGTATAAATCAGTTTGGCCACATGGTTTTTGCACTGAGTTACAGTGGAAGAAGAGAGATCCTCCACCTTAAGATTTAAAAGAGGTAACTTCTGTTCAAAAAGCTGAAGCCAGGGAGTCTTATGAGTGTCCTTACCAAGCTACCCTCAGGGGCCTTAAAAATAGATGAAACCAGAAATTAAAGACATGCACCCAAGCACAGGCTTCTATAGAGCTAAGACCAAATTCATAATGAAGGGCCGCTGATGAGATACACCTAGGTTGTCTTCCAGTTGCCCAAAGGAACAAGGACTGTACTCTGTTTATAAACTCATCTACCACATTCTCCCTACAAGCTCTGGATATTTGTTTATATTCATTCTTGGTTGTATGTCCCCCTTCCATTTCCTAAATGTGTATTTTTAATTATCAGATGTTTAGAAACACTGTGGCTTCTTTAGGTTCTTCCCATTTTTCCTTCTCACTGGAATCGTTTGTGATTGGGTCTTCAATAAAACTTAAAAAAAACTCCCAACCATCCATCTTGAACTCCCTTCTTGAGTATTTCTGACCATGGGATTCTACCCAGCATAACTCTGAGCTTGTTAAAATTAGCTTTTCTAAACCCAGCCTATATGCCTGGCTATGCTCCACTTGCCCCTTCCCCAAATCTTAAATTCCAAAATTACATTGCCACTACTGCCCAAGTTGCTCTCTAGTTTCATCTCATCAACCAGTTCTCCCTGTTTGTGAGAATCAGGTCCAAGGTAGCAGACTCTCTTATTTCCTTCTCCACCTTCTGGAAGATGAAGTTGTCAGCAAGACAAGTCAGGAATTTATTAGACCTTTCATTTTTAGAAAAGTTTGATTTCCAACAGATATCAGGGTAATTGAAATTTCCCATGACCACTATATCCCATTTCTTTGAACAGTTTGTTATAATATAATATAATATAATATAATATAATATAATATAATATAATATAATATAATATAATATAATATAATATAATATAATATAATATAATATAATATAATATAATATAATATAATATAATATAATATAATATAATATAATATACATTTTTCATTCTTTCTCTAAGGATGTCAGGGGAGCGTCTGTCACATATTTCCGTCACAACAACTCTATACATTTGATTAGACCAATAGGCTACATAGTGGACTTCATGTAGAGCAAGGATTAACTCTGGCTCCACACAGTCCAAATCCACTAATAGCTGTAACTAGAGCTATTACAGCAACAGTAGAAAAGAGCAATAGTCCAGTAGCACCTATAAGATTAACAAAATTTGTGGTAGGGTATGAGCTTTTTTGAGTCACAGTTCATGACTCACAACGACTCACAAAAGCTCATACCCTACCACAATTTTTGTTTGTCTTATAGGTGCTAGTGGACTCTTGCTCTTTTCTACTGCTACAGACAGATTAACATGGCTACCCATCTTGATCCATCTCCTTAGAAACAAGTTCTCAGATCTCTCTGAGAGTAAACATTGGTTCACTGGGAAAAGCAAAGCAGGCTTTGTGACTCTGGGAAATGTTGCAATTAGACATGGGCACGAATGGGAAAAAACGAACAAGCTATTCGTTGCCATCCACGAACAATGAACAGTAACGAACACAACCCTGTTCACAAACATGTTCGTTGTTCGTGGCCCCTTAAAGATCCCTTTAAACTATCAGCTGGCAGGTGGCAGGGGGAATTCCAGCTGATAGTCCTCACTGTCTGATAGTCCTCACTGTCCTCCGAAGACCCCCCAAGTTTCAGAGAGATTGCACCCCGGGAAAGGCATGATCCATGTGTCCCCCCCTTTGATGTCATTTTCTGTTCACATTGGCAAAAATGAGACTCTCTGTTGGAAGTACTTTGAAGGGTTAAAGCCAGAAGGAAAGCCAGAAGGAGTTCAGACAGAGTTCAGTCCCTGCCGTTGCTAGGGGAATTGATTGAAAGGCCCCAGACTGTCTGGCTTGATGGACGAAGGCAACAAACAATGCTTGCAACGACCATTTGTTCGTTTAGAATGGAGCCTCATGAACGGCTTGTTCGCGAACAGATGAATAGGCTGTTCATGGGTTTTTTCCATTCATAATGCTGTTCGTGCCCATGTCTAGTTGCAATGTCAGGTTTGTGGGAGAGAACCAGTGCTTTTTCTGATTCCCAATGTGCTAAGTGCAAGTATTAATTTAAACGACTGCATAACATGTCAACAACTTGACCTTCTTTAATAGCTTATTTTTATATAAAAAGAGCTGTTACAATTACTTACTAGACCCAACTGTGTTGTGATTGAAAGTCTTACTCCAGAGCCCATTGTCTGTATTGTCTTTCACTCCAAATTCATAAACTGTATTAGGCTTCAAGTTGTCCACTACTGTTTCTGTAGTAGGACAAAGCTGAAGAATCCACTTCTTGTTTCTATCCTTTTCTCTGTAGCGAACTGTATAAAATCTGTACAGAAACAAGTGTATATTTTCCATAAAAGAAAAAGTGCATTTCAAATAAAACAATACCTTTACTTTAAGCTACACATCATGAGATAATAGGCAACATTTTGCTTTTGAGTTTCAAGCAAAAAGTGAACTGAAATTATCTGCAGCAATTCCAGGGATTCTTCATGCAAAAATCTAATGCTTTTTATTGACCCAAACAATAAACTACCTGGCATTCACTTTATGATTTAATGGAGCTCAAAACAGCATGCACTCCAGATTGTTCATACTCTTGGTGAAATCCTAATAGCACATTCGTGGGAGTAAGCTCCATTAAACAGACATGAGCAGGGTGCTGAGTAGATCAGCTTAGATTAACACTGTTTGCCATCTACACTGTCAGGAGGATAAGAGAGAGAAAAGGTCCTAAATAAAAATAAATATTTAAGCATACATTTTCTTGAAGTTGAGTTTACTTCATCAGATATGGCATATATCATTTATATAACACATTCCTTGTATAGTTCAGATGTTTTCACTTGTTTTGTTAATTCTTGTTTCAAAATTAAACAAAGATCATTACAGTATTAATGCTCCCTTTGTGTTTGCTAAGTTCTGTGCTTTACTGCATGCTTCTACTCATTGGTAAGCCATTGGGTGTGTGTGAAAGAAAGTGCAGGAGGCCAATCATAAGGTGTACATTTAATGTGGCTATCAGAAAGTATTTGAAATATAAAACAGCCATCACCGAGGGGATGACTACTATTCAATGGGATGACTACTATTGATTTACTGGTTTCACTTGATTAGGTCCAGTCACCAGTCTGGTATATGGTTTTTAGCAGAAGTGAATCTCAATAATTCTTACCACAACCCTGTTAATTAATCAATATCATTATCCCTGTATTGCTGATTGGACTGAAAGAGATTGGCCTTGGTAAATTTACATCTGGTGAGATCTGAATTAGGGATTTTCAATCTAAACAACTATGCTACACCAGCCTTCAAGAATTCTGCTGTTTCAAAATGAGCGTTGTCATTTGCTGGTGTGTTTCATGTCATGCAGACTTTTGACTACTTGTTCTTTCTAGAAATTCCCACCAAAATTTTCCCAGAAAAACAAATGTAATGCAAATAAATTTAATATATCAGACTTGGTTTTGATATTACTGCATAATTTTAGTAAGTTATTAACCTCCAGACACAAAAACATCAGAAACACCTAAAAGGTTCTTGCAAACTATGCCAATTACATGATTTAATTGAGTAGTTCTTCTTGATTTACCCTGAAGTAAATGAGATAAAAATCAAAATCAGCATTTTTAAAACCACAGAACATATATTGCTGAAATAACAATATCTATGCAGACGTGCATAGTGAGCTACATAGTGCATATAGCAATAACTGGGGCAAAGATCACATACATTAAGATATAAATTAAATTCAACAGCATCTTTGAGAAAGGGGATTATCAGCAATAGAATCAATGATACTGAAACTGAGTATGTGCATATCTACTTTTAATACTCATTTACAAAGTAGCACTTTTGATGCACTTGATTAGATTACTGGAAAATACTCCTCTTTGCATTCTTTCAGTGCAATTTTCCCTTTTGTTTCCTTAACTTCCATAGCTTCTCAAATGCCATTTTTCTTATTTGCATTCAGAACCCTTGGCTTCATTTGTTCACAGTGCTCTTTGATCCAATTGGCAGTGACAATATGCATGCTTTTGTTTATGAGCATTTGTCATTATGTCAGAAACGTCATCGACCAGACTGTAAGAGTTACCACAGCCAGTAAGACTGAACAGCATTGTGGGCAAACAGGGCTGAAGATGTGAAGCAAAGCAGAAGAAAGAAAATGGATGCAGAAATGAACAGTATTGAGACAGTACAAAATTCTTTTAACAAGTGCCAAAATTGCTGAAAATTGGAGAAATTTTGTGGCACTCCAAAAACAAAACATGAAGTGAGGTAAGTGGTTTCAAATCCAGCACTATCCCAAATGATAAGAACAGACCGTACTTAGCGATCCCTGTGCTGTTTGAATTTAAATTAGTAAAATACCATTCCCTGATCTTCACAAGAGGCACCTTTGCGTTGCTTACCTGTCATTAGCACAGTTATTCATTGTGATCCAGTCATGCTTTGGGTTGACTAAGACTCCCCAAGACAAGAAGACAGAAGTTGGAGTTAAAGTGCCTATTACCAACTGGAGGGGCTTTGGAGTCTTAGTTTGACCTGTAGAAGAAAGGTACAGTAAATCTCATATTCATATAATGTTATTTATATTAGAAGAGACATCTCTTCTTTCTTTCTTTACTTTTAGAAGAAATTTCTCAAACAAAACTTTTGACATATATATTTCATGCACATGTGACTTATCAAAGCAAATGCAGTCTGCTATTCATGTGCAGTGGCTCATTAGGAAGAAAACAATACGATTTTTTAAATTCTATCCTACTTTCAGTGGGAAGAGGGTTTTATAGTATTAAAATGAAATTTTATCTTGCCTGTCCTTGTACCACACACTATATAATTTATATATAATTACCTTCACATTATATAATTACCTTCACATTATACCTTCACATTCCCAAAACTGTTAAATTTATTAAAAATTTAATACAAATGCATATGCCACCTCTCCAGAGACCTGCTGGAATGTATAACAAAGATAAATGACACAATAAAATCATATAACCATAGCATAAAGTTATTAAGAAATCAGAGCATAGCAACAGCTGGGACAGAAAAACTTCATCAAATAACATTAACCAGTCAATCCTAAGCAGAGTTACTCCAGTATGAGCTCATTGATTTCCTTGGGCTTAGACTGGAGTAACTCTGCTTAGGATTGCACTGTTAGTATCTTAAAATTATGTTCCTAAGTAAGGCTGCAAGGTGTCTGCCGATGGTGGGCAAACGCCTGGCAAGTTGTGCCTCTGCCCACCCATTGATGAGAGGAAGCAGGCTGGGAGGCAGGCTGTCAAAATGGGTGTAAACATGCCCATGCTCCAAATGATAATACCGCTTCTGGTATGACCTGGAAATCATGGCATCACACCAGGGTTGAGTCCCTAAAACTCTGCCCCAAACGCTATATATTGGATCATGTTTTAGAGAATCTGCCCTGGTGCAATGTTGTCATTTTCAGGTCACACTAAAAATGATGTCATCATGCTGCACCATGGAGCATGCACACATTTGCACACGTGCGAATTGTAAGTTACTGGCACCTCCTAATGCAACATTCACCAACACCCACCAATTGCCAGGGGGGACCTGGCAATTATATTCATATGATAGTTCTCGGGTTAGAAGCAGACCACAGAGATAGAAAAAAAACCCCTTCGATTAATATTGTACGTAAAAAGAAATGCTTTGGCCTGGTCCTTAAAGGAAATAAGGCAGGTGTCAGGTGAACCTCAAGCATTCAAAAGCAAGATGAGATCACTGAAAAAGCCCTGTTTCTGGTCTGCCAAAACTTACACTGTCTCTGACTTTTTTCACCCCTCTGCTCCCCTTTTTGATAAAGCATAAACAAACTCCTGTCCTTAAGTTCTACGATGTTTTTCATTGTCATTAATCCATTCTTTCCTCGGCTTTCTTTCTCAAACATGTTTTGCCATCAATTATTGAAGGTCCTAATTTTCAGCTGACAACCTACTCTTCCTTCACCTTGACTTTTCATTCCTTACCCCTTAGCTTCCCACTAAGTTCATCAAACTTGACCTTCCTCCCAAATTATTGCTGTCTCAAAACTTGAGTCACTACAGTGTATTAGGAAGAAATTTTCTTTCTTGAGCAATTAAAATGTTTTTAAATGACCTGTGATATCAAAACAGTTAGCTGGCTATATTATCTTGCTGTAAAGAGAAAAATATTTTCCTCTCTGCCAGCCCAGATAAATAATCTTGATCTCTTGTACAATCTGTGTACAGTATACACTTGATTTTCCTTTATGCATGCATTGAATAAGTCTCACATTACGTTCAATGCATATGATTTAATCTGAATATTTATCAACAGGTACTTGTAGGTTTGTCAGTCCACTGGTAGGTGTATCAACGAATAATCTGCAGGCAGAAGTCATTTGTATACATAGAACAAGCACCAAAGTATCTAACAACAGCTTGCTGTTTTGTTTTGCATTTTCCACACCATGGTTCCTTTTGTGGTTTACAGTCCACTGTTAGGGGCAGGGAATCGCCAGCCCCCAGCCTCAACCCCCATGCCACCTCTCACCTGGCCAGAAGGGGGAAGAAAGGTGTGGGAATGCACTGGGGTGACAAAGTGTGTTCCCATGTGTTCTGGAATGCCCGGTGTTATGCCTGCATGATGACAGGAATTATATCATTCCTGGTATGACATGGGAATAATGGGTCATGCTGGGAGCTGATTGAGTGACTTCCCCCTGTAGCCCCCAATCCCCTACCCCCCCCCCCGGGACCTGGCAACCCTAGGTACTTGTCTACAGTTTCATCTGTAAAGTGAATGCATTTTATTTTCTTATAAACAAATGTATGCACATACAAGCAGGATGCATGTGCGCTTACTATAACATGTGAATATGGCTAGAGTCAACAATTGATTGAAACTGAAGAATGTAGAATTCACTGCCAGTGGATGTAGTGACAGTCACAGGCAAAGGCAACTTTAAAAGGAAGGGTCGATCAGCAGCTACCAGCCATTAGTATGAGTAGACCTCTGAATATTAGAGCCAGGAGGCAACATCAGCGGAAGGCCTCTGTCTCTATGCTCTGTTGATGGTCCTCCAGGGTAATTGGCCGGCCATTGGCTGATGCTGGACTAGGTGGACCACTGGCTTGATCCAGCAGGGCTTTTCTTATGTTCTTAAGTGTGGAGTTAGTTTCTGAATACGGCCATAAAGTATCATGGCTCTACCTTAATGCTCAAGGAAATTATGATATACCAAACAAACAGGAATTGTGGAAATATAAAATCTAGCTATTTATTGTCCGAATCATCAATCATCTCAACTGAAAAAAAAGTGTGTCTCCTTCTAGCTGTTTATGGGGGAAAGTTACATTACCTGAGCAGGATTTCCTGTACTTTGGAACAGGTGCTGGCCTCACTGCAATCAAGTATCTTGGTTCTGCATCTGGAAAACATTAGTATGACCATTTGAAAAATTCAATAAATGAAAATACTTTTAATAATCAGAAATGTATATACATTCTTTTTTTATTGGCTACAGCATGACTAAACACTGAAGGTTTCCACAAGTTTTTAAAAGAACATACCAACTAACTACAAATAGAGATGGGCACGAACCGAAATATGAACTAAAATTAAGCAAGAACCAGGCCGGTTTGTGAGATCCCATTTCTGACAAACCACCACGAACTTTTAGGCTGGTTTGTTTGGTTCATTTTTTGGTTCATCACTGCAGACAGCCTGGTGCCAATCAATCAGTTTCCTAGGCAACAGGGGATGGACTTCCTGCAGACCCTTTGCTGACCAGGAGGTGAACTTCTGCTGGCCCAGAAGTGACCTTCTGCTGACCCAGAAGTGATGATTTTCTGACCTGGATGTGACGTTTTCACGAACCAAATGAAACAGTTCATGAACCAGGAGAAGGTTCATGAAAGTTTGTGTTTCGTAGTTCGTGAAATTTGATGAACCATGAACCACATGTTTCGGGCTTTTTTCGGTTCATGCCCATCTCTAATTACAAATATGCATTCTGTGCATTAAGAACAGAATAGTGTCATTTGTCTTCTGATGGAAAAAGTAGAAGGAGAAAAAGAGAGAGAGAAGCCCTGAAGACAGTAAGGGACAAACTACATGTGATGCTGCAGCTCCATGAGCTGAACTTCAGACATGTAGTTTGTCCCTTGGGTGGGGAGCGGCTAATATGGATTGGGCACTGCAGCACTGAGGATGGCTAACAGTTCCCCTGTGCTGTTTTATCAACCAAATATCTACCCAGGATATGGGTGAGAGGAGACAATTGCTGGTATTGTGCCTGTCCTCACCCCTCACCCTGCTGGGTTTAAATGAGCCCAGACAGGCATTTGCAACTAGCAAAACTGTCCTGGGGGCAAAAAGCCAGCTCATCATCTGTGGCTCTGATGACTGCTCATAGGGCCAAATTACAAGTCATATTTTCCAGTCATGGAATTCCAGCATCATATGTAGTGATCTAGGAAATCAGTTTCTTAATTGTATATACGAAGGAATCTAGAAATTATTGTTGTGATTAGCAGGCTTTTTTTGTTCTATTAAATTTTGATTCCACTTGCCTATAATAGTTTTCAGAGCATTTTATATTCTGTTAAAATCACAGAAACAGTAATACATAAAAAAAACATGCAAAACCAGTAGTGGTCATTTTTAAAAGTCTTACATATAAAATATGGAGGTAAGAAAGTCATGGATGTAGCACAGAATATCAGGGAGCAAATGCTGGACTTGACTGACAAAAGAATGAAGGCATCTTTGCATGTCAGAAGCAGAGGTTGTCTGGTTTCTGTAGCAGATATATGGACATGCTAAAGCATAGAGGAACCTTGGAACAGATTAGTCTTAGTGGAGTACAAAGAATAAAGGATCATCAGAAGAATATGGCCAAGGGGTAGCTTAGAGGTAGCCTGGTTCATATTAGTAGTTATAAAAAATATGTAGTTGTAGCTTAGACCCAGGTGTGAAGAGTTTCTGAGGATGATGAGAATGGCTTAGCAAGAACAGAGGAGACGAAAGACGATACAATTCAAACATGTGGTATATTAGTTAGGGGCCAACAGATAATTATGTACATGAGAAATTCATCACTGTTATAATATTCATTTTTATTTTTAGAACTAACAAGATTGTATTAACAAAGCATACATATAATTTTAAAGATAATCTTGTAATGTGTTTGACATCTATCAGCTTGTAATGTGTTTGATATCTATCAGCTAATTAGCTAATAATGTGAGTCTGATTATAGGGTTTGTTTCTTTGTAACTTAGTATTGTTACAGATCTTTTGGAAAGCATATAAGTATGAGAGTTCTGAATGGATAATTAGCTTTGTTAATGAGGATCCTTGACTTATTAATTTACCTACTTTTGGATAGAAAGCCAGTTTGGTGTAGTGGTTAACAGTGTGGGACTCTAATCTGGAGAGCTGGGTTTGATTCCCCACTCTTCCACTTGAAGCCAGCTGGGTGACCTTGGGCTAGTCACAGCTTCTAGGAGCTCTCTCAGCCCCACCCATCTCACTGGGTGTTTTGTTGTAAGGATAATAATAACATACTTTGTAAACTGCTCTGAGTGGGCATTAAGTTGTCCTGAAGGGCGGTATATAAATCAAATGCTTATTATTATTGTTGTTGTTGTTATAAGACAAATATTGGTCTCATGTAAAGCTATTTTGATTGATTGATTGATTGATTGATTGATTGATTGATTGATTGATTGATTGATTGATTGATTGATTTTATTGAATTTATATTCCACTCACCCTGCAAGCGGACTCAGAGAGGATCACACAAAGCAATACAGTAAAAACATGTTAGCATAAATTAAAAATCAATCGCTCAATAAAACCTATAGAAAATAGGTTGCACATCCACCAGACATAGAACAAATCCATGAGGCAGGGTGGCCAGCTGCCAGACAAAAACAGACGGTGGGGGCAACACTTCCCCCCTTGGCAAGAGACCAGTTTTGGTAGCCCACCCACCTCAACCCCCATGTGCCTGGCAGAACATCTCTGTCTTGCAAGCCCCATGGAAAGATAATGAATCCAACTGGGCCTGGGTTTCCACAAACAGAGAGTTCCACTAGGTTGGTGCCAGGGCTGAAAAAGCCCTGGCCCTGGTTGGGGCAAGGCGAACCTCCCTAGGGTCAGGGATCACCTGTAGATGTTCGTCTGCTGAATGGAGCAGGAATCATGGTGAGAGGCAGTCTTGCAGGTATGCTGGTCCCAGTCCACTAAGGGTTGTGAAGGTTAAAACAGAACCTTGAACCTCATCCAAAAATCCACTGGAAGCTAGTGCTGCTGGCGCAAAACTGGTGTTATATGTGACCGGAACAGAGTCCTGGTCAAGATACATGACACTGCATTCTGGACTAGTTGTAGCTTCTGGAGCAGACCCAAGGGAAGCCCAGAATAAAGCAAGTTGCAGTAGTCCAACCTGGAGGTGACTGTTGCTTGAATCACCATAGCTAGGTCATGGGCCAAGAGGTAGGGAACAAGTTGCCTAATATAATTTTATTTTATAATCATCTATAGTTAGTGGTAAAGCTGTTATAGATATAGTTTAACAAAGGATGAAATGGAGACTAATAGTATTTCCTTACATACTGTACCCACAATGAACAAGATACATTGCTGGTTGTACCTATAATAATAATAACATTCGATTTATATACCGCCCTTCAGGACAACTTAATGCCCACTCAGAGCGGTTTACAAAGTGTTATTATTACCCCACAACAATCACCCTGTGAGGTGGGTGGGGCTAAGAGAGCTCAAGAGAACTGTGACTCGCCCAAGGTCACCCAGCTGGCTTTGTGGAGGAGTGGGGAATCAAACCCGGCTCTCCAGATTAGAGTCCCGTGCTCTTAACCACTACACCAAACTGGCTCTACACCAAACTACCTCTTATCAGGGTCTGATATTAGCACACTAAATAGAAGTCTGTCCTGATCTGGCTGACCTGATCTTATCAGAGCTTGGAAGCAAAGCAGTCAATCTTGGTTAGTATTTGGACAGGAGATTTCCAAGGAAATCCAAGGTTACTATGCAGAGGCAGGCAATGGCAAAACAGTCTCTTGCCTTGAAAACCCTATGGTGTCACCCTAAGTTGATTATCACAAGTCCATGGCTCCTTAAGAATAAGCTTAAGAACAAGATTGAGCCTTACAACAAGCATCCAGAAAAAAGTTTTAAAATCCTTGATCAGTTTTGGTTTTCAGCATTACAATCTCAAAAGAAGATTATGCTCCAGTTCTCCCCAGAAACAGACCAATGTTAAATTTGTTTCAGCTGTGCTTCAGATTTCTGGTTGGCTCCAGATGTTTTTGAGATCAAGTATGATCCCAAGTCTTTTAACTGAGTCACCAAGGGTCAGTTGAACTGTACTGGAAGTGAGGGAGTGTGAAGTCCTTTCTAACCAGCATTACCATCTTTCCAGAATAGGCAGGCAGCTATATAGAGCTGAGTATCATCATATTGATGACTGCCAATTCCAAAATGATGGATTATTTGACTTTAGGATTTTAGGATCATGCCAGTCATAAAATACAATTGCATAACAAATTTTACAATAAAATCCAGCAATTAAAATCATATATATACAAAAATCTGATATAGTTGGCTACACATTCCTGCCCCCAGCATACAAAGAGGAGGTAGACAGAAACATGAGCTGTACGCGAATACTGGAGACCGGTGGGAGGCTCAATGATGGTTCTGACACTGGCCTCAACCATAAGCCTGGTGGAACATCTCCGTCTTGCAGGCCCGCCGAAATGATACAAGATCCTGGCGGTCTCGAGTGTCCTCAGACAGAGAGTTCCACCAGGTTGGGGCCAGGACCAAAAAGGCCCTGGCCCTGGTCAAGGCCAAACAAGCCTCCCTAGAGCTAGGGTTCACCAGTAAGTTCTTATCCACTGAATAAAGCGCTCTCCAGGGCACATACAGGGAGAGATGGTCCCTCAGGTATGCTGGTCCCAATCCATTTAGGACTTTAAAGGTTAAAACCAACACCTTGAAATGGATCCAGAATTCCACAGGGAGCCAGTGAAGCTGCTGTAGGATTGGTGTAATATGTGTCCTGTATGGAACACCCATCAGGACAATAGCAGCAGCATTCTGGACCCATTGTAGTTTCCGGATCAGACCCAAGGGAAGCCCTGTGTAGAGTGAGTTACAGTAGTCCAGCCTGGAGGTGACCGTTGCATGGATCATTGTTGTTAGGTCCCGGGCTGAGAGATAGGGGGCAAGTTGCCTGGCTTGCCACAGGTGGAAAAAAGCAGTCTGGGCAAAAGATGCAACTTGGGTCTCCATAGACAGGGAGGAATCCAAGATCATGCCAAGACTTTTAACCAATGAGACGGGCACCAACGGGGCCCTCCCAAAGGATGGGAGATGGAACCTCGCATCAGACAGCCCAAGGTCCAAGTACAGGACCTCTGTCTTCACGAGGTTCAACTTCAGTCTGCTCTGCTTCACCCAACCAGACACGGCCTCCAAAGCTCTCAGAAGGGCATCTGGGGCAGAGCCAGGTTGGCCGCCCATCAACAGATACAACTAGGTGTCATCTGCATACTGGTGATAACCCAGTCCAAAACTCTGCACCAGCTGGGCGAGGGGGCGCATATAAAGATTGAACAACAGGGGGGAGAGTATCACCCCCTGCGGGACACCACATACCAGTGACTGGTACGTGGACACCCTCTCCCCCAGCGCTACCCTCTGTCCCCGACTGTGGAGAAGAGAGACAAGCCACTGCAAGGCTGTCCCTCAGATCCCCACATAGGCGAGATGGTGGGCCAACAACACATGGTTGACCGTGTCAAACGCCACTGAGAGGTCTAGCAATATCAACAGCGCTGACCTGCCTTGATCCAGGTGCCTGTGGAGATCGTCTGTGAGGGCGACCAACACTGTCTCCGTCCCATGGCCCAGACGGAAACCAGACTGGTATGGGTCCAGGACAGAAGTCTCTTCCAAGAAAGCCTGCAGCTGTTCCAACCCCCCCCCCCCCCGCTCAATCACCTTTCCCAGGAACATGAGGTTTGATACTGGGCGGTTACTGGTGTCAGATCTGTGGCTAAATAATAGTTGTAATCCAGACTACCTTCTGCAATCAGACAAGAGTCCGTTGTTTTCAAAAGATTTACTGAAAAAGGCAACCATTATAGTCCACTGGCCCAGATGCAATATCTTGGCTGGTACACGTGTATTGTTACGAATGATAGGCAAAGAACAAGGTACAGAGTATCAAACCCCAGCAGGCCCCAACCTCCCCCCACAGTTCTCAAAACAAGCCGCTTGAGGCTGAGAAAGTGAATGTTTCCCAAGGCTGGAAAAGCTGTAGTCAAAACATTCCTCTTCTGTGAGATAGCTGCTAGGGAACGTCTTGGCACCTGTAGAAGAAGCACTCAGAATACTAAAAGAATTAAAATGGAATCTCTTTGGTTACAACATAGGAGAAAACATTCTGAACCTGACATTTCTGCCCCCTCTAAAATGCTCCTACCCCCGGTTTATGCGGATAACGAGTATGGAATGCCTTAACTAGTCTAGGAGCATGAACATGTACAGAGTGCACCCATTCATCAAACCCAGAGTCAAAGTCCTTCCACCTGATAAGATAAAATAACTGGTTTCTTTTACATTTAGAGTCCAAGATTTGCTGCACTTCATAATGGGTCTGATCATCAATCAATGTTGGGATAGGAGGGGCACGGGTGTGCCATTGATTTGCTGGGGGAACTTTTTTCAAAAGGCTGACATGGAATGTATCATGCACATGGTGCAGATTTTTTGGTAAATCCAGGGCTACAGTCACTTTATTGATTACTTTACGAACGGGAAAAGGTCCTAGAAATTTCAATGCTAATTTCCGACTGGTTTGAGTAACTTTTAAATTCTTTGTAGACAGATAAACTAAGTCTCCTGGTTGTAAGTCCAATTCGGGCACACGGTGGCGATCAGCGTACTTTTTGTAATCCTGTTTGGCTTTGTCGAGATGTTTTTTAATTAGAGTCCATTGCTGAGCTGCTTCCCCCCACCATTCCGAAACATCTCTGGAGGCTGAAGTAGGAGGGGGGAGCGCTTCAAACGGGAAGGGCTTAAAGTGGAAGCCATATACCACTTTGAAGGGGGTTTCTCCTGTGGAGGCATGCACACTGTTATTGCACGAGAATTCTGCTAGGGGTAGTAAATCAATCCAGTTGTCTTGTTGAAAGTTGATATAACAGCGGAGGAATTGTTCTAATATTTGATTAGTTTTTTCGGATTGTCCGTCGGTTTGAGGATGATGGCTGGAACTTAAACCTTGCACAATTCCCATAAGCTGTAGAAGCTCCCGCCAGAAGTTGGCAACAAATTGCCCGCCGCGGTCCGAAATCACCTTTGACAGAAAGCAGCTTAGATGGGCGGAATACTTTTCTAAATTCAATTTCACTTTGAACTTCTTGCCCGGCAAAACTAACTTTCTTGCCGACGCCCTATCATGCATGCCTCAACATAAAAGCAAAAGGGAGGATACAATAGACACTGTCTTTTCACCTACGCAATTGGGAGGAGTGGTCACAACGCGCAGTCGCTCAGCCCAGCCTCCTCAACCAGATCAAGGGTGGAGACTAAAGCTGAAATCTGAAGTGGAAAAGGAGGGGGAGAAAGTACCCAGGTAAAAATTGCAGCAATCCGAGCAAGGAGAGTGGCTATGGGGGGATCGATTCTATGTACCCAACAGCTTAAGGAAAGAAGTGTTACAACATTGTTATGATGCCCCCACGGCTGGCCACTATGGGTACTTAAAAACACTCCATCTAGTGCAACGGCAATTTTGGTGGCCAGGCATGTGCAAGGACATTTCACAATATATAGCGTCATGCCCCATTTGTCTCAGTGCCAAGTCACGCAAGGGTCTGTGGGGTCCAAAGATGGCTTTTTAAAGAGAGGCCTCACCATGGCTTCCTTCAACGCCTCGGGAAAAGCCCTAGAGCTTAATGATGAATTAATAATATTCTCCAATTGGGCCCCCAACCTATCAGTGCTGGCTTTCACCAGCCACAATGGGCAGGGGTCCAGGGAACATGTAGTGGGCCTAACCAGCCACAGGATCCTGTCCACGTCCTCCCAGGAGACCAGGCTGAAGTGATCTAAAATCGGACCAGGAGACGGCCAGGGGGCCTCCAGTTCCCTCACTGTATCAACCGTGGCTGGCAGATCGCACCGGAGAGACAAGATTTTATCTGCAAAGAAGCTCCCAAAAGCCTCACAGCTAATGGTCAAATTCCTAATTTGGCAGTCTCCCTGCGAGAGGGAGACTAGAGACCAAACAACTTGAAACAACTTTGCCGTGCATGAGCTTGCAGATGCTATGGAGGCAGCAAAGTACTCCTTCTTCATTGCCTTCACAGCCACCTCATAGGCCTTCATAAATGCTCTATAAGATGATCTTGCCTCTTTACTACGATTCTGTCACCACACTCACTCTAGCCGTCTCAGTTTCCTTTTCATCTGACATAGCTCCTCCAAGGAGCTATGTCTGACATGGAGCTCCTCCAAGGAGCCAGTCTGACACGGGGACAGAGAGGGCGATGGGGAGAGATCTCATTGATGGCTTTCGAGAGACAGTCCTGCCAATCTCCCACCAGCTCATCCAACGAACTGCCAGGGGGCATCGGATCCTGCAGAGCATTCTGGAAACCAATTGGATCCATGAGTCTCCATGGGCGAGCATAAATCAGCTCACCACCCATGCAGGAGGGGGTTGGCACTCTCAGACGAGCCTTCAGGACATGGTGGTCTGACCACGGAACAACTGTAATAGCATCTAGGTCCACCTGAACCACTAACCCAAAGATCAGATCCAGCGTGTGGCCTGCTTGATGTGTAGGAGCAGAAACAAACTGTGAGAGTCCCAGTGCTGCCATGGATGACACCAGGTCTGCAGCCTGAGAAGAGGCGGTGTTGTCGACATGGACATTGACGTCACCCAAGACCAACAGCCTAGGGTGCTCCAATGCCCACCCCGACACCGCCTCCAACAGGTTCGACAGGGTAGCTACTGGTGCACTAGACGGTCGGTACCAACTCTCCTCTGCATCCCACACCAGGCCAACACAGTCAATGCCAGCGATCTTTGGTGCTGGGAGTGTCCTGAAGGGAAAAGACTCTCGAATGAGTAGTGATTGATTTTTAAGGACTCAAATGATGTGGTCATTACACAATTTTAGCAGCCAGAATGGGTAAGGATCTAGGGCACATTTGTTTGTTTGTTTGTTTAATGGTATTTATAGTCCATCTTTCTAATTGAGACTAAAGGTGGATTACAAAGTATGAGTCAATGCAATCAATGGCCCAATGGGATATGGATTGGAGAAATATGAATATATCCAAATATCTGATACAGAGCTTAAACAATGCTGAAACAAAGCATAAACAATTAGGATGGTGTATTAAATGATACAGAAACTACTCAATAGGTACACAGTAGTATAGTCCATAGCTCCTGTCCCTTAACCAAAACCTCTCTCTGAACTTCCTCACAGTATGTCCCTCCTACCTGTGTAAAAAAAGCCCTCTTGAATAATTCAGTTTTGCATAGTTTGAGGAAAGGTAGGTGGGAGCTTACCCAATTTCTTCAGGCAGGCCATTCCCTAAACCATGCCACAGCAGAGAATACACATGTATGAAAGTTGTTTACTTTGCCCATTTTCAAGGTGGCTCATGAAGAAGGCCCTGTTCAGATGAGCAAAGCTGCCATGGCAGAACATAGGGAGAGAGGTGATCCTGTATGTGATAGCCAATTACTTGAATTGAGCCCAGTAACTGAGAGGTAGCCAATGGAGTGACTGCAGAATGGAAGTAATATCCATGCTTTGCCTTTTGCCTGATAATACCCATGCTACAGCATTCTGTGCCAACTGGTGTCTCCAAGTTGATTTTGATGGGAGACCTATGTACAGCGCATTATAGTTGTCTAGTCTTTATGTTATCATGCCATGAATTCAGGTGGCTTGATTGGCTGCGTCAAGGTAGGGAGCATCTTTCAGGCAGCCTGAGTTTGAAGAAAACCCTTTTTGCAGCTGCATTAACTTGCAGCAATCATAGATCAAGTATAACCCAAAACCCTTTATTGAGTTAGCAAGGTTAACTGAACCTGACTGAAAGTGGGGAGCATAGTGTCCTTCAAGATCTCTCCTTTCCCAACTAGAGATGGGCATGAACCAGGAAAAAAACGAACCATGAGGTTCGTAGTTCATCAAGTTTCACAAACTATGAATCACGAACTTTCATGAACCTGCCCCGTTTCATGAATCGGTTCATTAAAAATGTCACTTCCAGGCCAGCAAATCACCACTTCCGGGTCAGCAGAAGGTCACTTCTGGGTCAGCAGAAGGTCTGCAGGAAGTCCATCCCCTGGTGCCTAGGAAACTGATTGATCGGCGTCAGGCTGTCTGCAATGATGAACTGAAAAATGAACCAAATGAACCAGCCTAAAGTTCATAGTGGTTTGTCAGAAATGGGATCTGACGAACCGCTGGTTCGTGAACCATGAAGTGGCCTGGTCCGTCACGAATTTTGGTTCATATTTCAGTTTGTGCCCATCTCTATTCCCAACCAGCATCACTTGTCGTGTCTGGATTTAGTTTCAATATGTTCACTTTGAATCATTTGACTAAAGCTGACAGGCAGTGACCCAAAACCTCTACTGCAACTTTTGGTGATTTGGATAATGAGATATTGAGCTGAATATCCTAATATTTGACATCCAGTTCTATAGTTATAAATGATTTATCCTAAAGACTTTACATAAAGGTTGAATAGCATGGAGAATAAGTTTATGCCCTGTGGAACCCTGCATGATAATTCCTATTTTGAAGATAGCTGGTCTCCAACAGGAGCCCTTTGAGTCCATTCTATGAGGAATGATTTAAACCAGTCCAAGTCAGGTCCTTTGATACCTATTTCTGCTTCCAAATGCCTCAAAAGGATGGCATGGTCTATTGTATCAAATACTGCAGATAATCCAGGGGGAGCAACAAAGAAGGATCTGACAGAGGAGGCTTGACTCTTGAGAGCTTATTACCTGTATATCTTATTGGTATTTAAGGTATAACATTGTTGAATATTGATCAATAGGTTTATTGTTGTAGCCATAGGCCATAATATCCCCACATATATACCAACATAAAACAGTGTACCACAGCAAAAGGTTAAAACATATTTACATAAGAAAATTAAATTTAAAAGTTTAAAACTAAGATGGTAAAAGAGATAAATACAAAACCCATGAAATGACATGGACTTACAATTTAGCTAAAATTCTTACAGGATTAACAGATACTAATTTTTTTCCTTATATTTATAGTTAAAAAGATAAAAATAGCCACTTTGAGAGTATCAAGAGGAAAAATATCAGCCAATAAGAATTTAATACATTCCTCATCTGAGCCAGAAAAAATTGCAAAAATTGATTCAGCAATTTATTACAATTGGACCCATAAAAAGGACAATGTAAAACATAGTGTACTATGTCTTCCACCTGCTTAAGACCACAAGGACAGAGATGCTGTTCCTCAGGTAATTTTTGATATCTGCCCTGTATTTAGTTTGAAAGCAAGCACTAGTAAATACCTTTCTTAATGGAGCATTAGAAAGGTCAGCTAAATAACGAGAGAAGAATTAGTAGGCAAGCCTACTAATTTAACTCCTTGCAGCAGTTTTAAAAAGGCACTTTCCTTCTTGAAAATCCCATTGGACAAAGAAGGAGAGGGCTGCAATGATTGGCCAATCACACTCCCCCCTTCCCTTCCCCTCCCTTCCCCCTTCCCTCTTCTGCCTCTGACTCACTCCCCTTCCATTCTCCCCCCTCCTATCTGGTAAAAATGGTGGGAAGCAGTGTTTCTTTACTGTTTCTTAGTAAAGGAACAGCAAGGAACAGAGCTGCCATGCTTATCAAAGTTTACTAAGTTTTACTGAATAAATTTGGTAAACTTAAATTTGGTATTACTGAATTTATTCAGCAATGCATATTTAAGTTTGGTAATACCAAATTTTATTGAATCAGGTAAAATTTGGTATTGTTGCCCAATGTATAACCTGAATTGCCCATCCCTAATTACAACCTCTATGGAGGGCAAGGAATATAACTGCAAAATAAGGGACAGCAAATTGAACCACTGATTCTCTTCCTTATAGAACCCAAACCAGTATTTTACCAGATGGTCTTCGGCAATACTATAAATTTTCTTGTAATATTTTGATAATTTCAAGTGAATTCTTGTTGTAACAGAAGGTAGTCTTTAAGGCGCTACTGGATTTGAACCAGGGCACAAATCATGGTCTTCATGGATTCCAGGATCTTGTCAACATCCATCATGGAAAGTCAATCAAAATGATCCATAAACAGATCAGGTGGCATATTAGATATTTCTGGTGGACCTGTGTTACACTCAGTATCTAGCATATTCTTGGTATTTTATTTGCAAAAAAACTTTGCAAACTTGCCATAACTAATTGTCAGTTCCTGAGACAATAAAAGTTCAGATTTAGGAATCAGCAAATGCTATGCTACCATGAAAAATTGGGATGCATGTGAACTAGCTGGTGTAATAGTAGCAGAGAAGTAACATTTTTTTGCCACTATCAGTGTTGTTTTATAGGTCTTACAGTGACTTCTTTAACATGATTTGTATGATTCAGTATGACTTCTTCACCAGCACCATTCTTGCACCATTTCCTAGTCCTTATCAGATCACCCAGCTCTGTGATAAACCAGGTGCTGTGTTTCATTCCAAGGGTTGAAGGGGTCTGTGTGGAGGAAAATTGTTGATAGCTTGAAGGAGCTTCACATTTCACACTTTCACTGCAGCCTCTAGAGGGCACATGTTTGGAATCCTAAAATCACCCAGGGTGTTCTAGAATCCAGTAGGTTTCATTAAACATTTTAACTGGGGCACCTTTCTAGAAGGTTGTTGGGATCACTTTCACCTTTTCCTTGACTAGGTAGTGGTCAGACCAGCCCCAAGGCCAAACCTTTCCTTAAAGGCTCAGTACAAAATAAATTAATGCATAAGATAACCAAAGTGCCACAAACCTTTTGAACTATGTGAGAATTTTAGAATAAATGGATGTTACAACAGCAGTCGTTTTCATTATCATGGAATGCTGTTTTAACCTACACTTTTCACATGTCAGAATAAATAGCTGATTGGGTATACTGATGAAGAACTAACTTGCAAGTTCTTCAACAAGCTTTGTAATTTTTTTGTTTTTGAAAGAATGACATTAAGTAAAGCAAAGCCAAATGCTGATATTTTTACACACAAACTAACAAATTCTTAGTGCATTTGATACAATCTGGAAAAAACACGTGCTGATGTGGTAAGGGGTTACAAGTTCATATAAATGTTTCTAGTGAAAACCAGATAACTTCCTCCAGAATTAATCATAGTACATTTATTAAAACAATGTTTTCTCAGTGGAAGAACTTTTTAGTTATATGAAATAGGTTTCTTTCTTTGAAAAAGGGCAGTCTTTCAATATTTTCAAACATTTATTTTCTTTATTTATACTCACCTTTCCCCACAATGGCTTACATGTTTTCCTGTCCTCTGTTTTATCTTCATGACAACTAGAAGTGTGCACTAAGTGTTTTGTATTATTCAGATTTGGGTATCTGGAATATCATATATATTTGTATTCCCGATATTCAGATCCAAAAATACTGGTATAGTATTCAGATTTAAGTTTAGTCTGAATTCTGAATATATTTGGCTTCATTATATCCTATTCCTGACACTAAAGCTGCAAGGGATTAAGTCCTGTCTGTCCACTAAAGACCATCCAAGTTTTAAGTGAATTAGACCCTTTGGACCCCTGAACAAGCTGCCCCAGCCACACTCCATTGTTTTCTATGGGAGGAAAAATCTAAGGCTTTCTCCAGGACACAGGAAGTCTTAACCAAATACACAACAGCAACCAATGACCAAAAGCCTCCCAAAGTAAACAGAACGTACAAAGCCCAACAGAACCAACATCAAACCAGAGAATCCCAACAGAATCAAACTGATGCAAGGGACACTGTTCCATTCCCAACAGAACCAGTGTCACTCAAAGTTGCCAGGTAGAACCCAGGACCAATGCAAGCCCAATACAACCAACATCAAACTAGAGAATCCCAGTATCCAACCTAGCAAGCTAGCAATACCAATGCAGCAGCCAGACTTGGCAAAGGCATATGGCAAACAATGTCATGCTTTTTGTTTTACTGTTTACTTGTTTGAATTGTTATGGCCTATGGCTAAGACAATAAACACACAACTGGCAAACAAAAAACACGGTCACAGACACATAAATTAATGCTTCCTCCCCACCCTCTTCTCCTGTTGCCTGGGAAGCCTGTGAAGCCTGCAAAAAAAAAAAAATTAAAAAAAGAGGAAGGGGAAAATAAACTGCTGAAATCTTTAAAATTATATTCCCAGATATTCCTGAATGTAAACACCAGTTTAACTGAATATACCCGAATAAGACTGATATATACAGATATTCCTGAATAATACCAAATAGGTATTTTTGGGATATAGGTTTGGCTCAGGAATACCGAATCACATATTCTTAATGACAACCAGCAAACTTCCATGCCATAGTGGAGATTCAAACCTGGTTCTTCCAGGTTCTAGTATGATGCTGTAACCAAGCTGCTTTCTCTCCTTAAAAAAAATGTTTTCAAGTAAAAAAAGTTTAGAATAGTGTTTTCTAGAGTGAAATACAATTTGTTTTAACTTCCTTAATTTTGATGTACATCACAAATATACAGACTGCTACAGACAGACTGACACGGCTACCCATTTTGATTTATTACAAATATAACAGGTCATCTTTGTCTCTATTAATATTGTTATTCTTTCCATACAGGTCACTAGCTAGAAATTATAGCCTGTCTGATCCTCTTCCAAAAAGACGGTATAGGCATTTTAATAATCAAGCTTCCTTAAAACTGTTGCTATTAAACAAATTCATGAAAAATATTCGAAACAATTTTTTTTTTTAAAAAAATTACATTAATAGTTTGGAATGCAGCACTATATACTCCCTCATTTGTCCAGACACAACAAAACAGCAAGTTGATAACCTTTGTTAATTATTTTGACACACCTAATTTTTCGACTTTGCATGGCCAAGCTTCACTAAAATTCTGAACACAATTATTTGCACTGCATTGTAATTATATTTTACATACAAGAGTTATTCCTGATATACAGTTCAAAGATAGTATGCACGAACACTTGCAGTATAGTATCCTTTATAAGAGCAGCTGCTGGATTTGCTAAAGACTGTTGTGCTACAGCTGATGGCCACAGTGCTAATTTTCCGCATTTAAAAATAATAGGCTGAATTATTTATTTTATATTGTGAGGACATTACAGGTTAGAGAGATGTTTTCTATGCAGAAGGGATTTTTGATAGGTGAGGAGGTGACATTTCATCATCTGTAGTTTGACATAGTATAGCCAAGCCTCAGACTGGGTCTAGAAGATACAGTCAAAATGGAGAGAGTTTTCTTTTCACATGACAAATTAATTCATTTAGAAGACTTGCCACATGCATTTGCCACCTTAGGAGTCCACCTCTACAATTCTTTTGTGGGTAGCAATTAGAATGTTGACATTATACTTCCAGAGAATGAAGTTTTCACTATCAAGTTAGCCAATAGAGTTAAGGTTTTGCCAGAAGGTGCATGGGGGCGAGACATCATCTGAGCTGCCATGTCACTTCTGGGGAAAAACCTGGAAGTGTCATAGGTTAGGAATCCCCAGAAACTCTATTCTAAGTCTATTGCACATTTTCCTCAGAAGTGATGTAATCGTACAAACAACATCAGAATTTTTAATTTTTTTCTCCTCTTGTTGCTTTGAGTGGCAGTGGTCAAATAAGTCTCCTACATTGAGTTCTGATTCCAAAGCATCTGAAAGAATAGGAATTATATAGGAATTTGTATAAATGATTCTCCATTCTAAGTACTGACTTCTACAACTCCTGTCAGGAAACTTATGGGAGAAGTTCTCTCGAGCCACACACAATGCAGATTAACATTTGCAATGATAAACAATTTTGACAAACATTCTTGCCACAAAGAAGGTGTAAAGGGAATTTATAAAAGCAGTGAAAACAAAGGGAACCCTTTGCTTCTGTGCAACTGCATCGTCTTTGTCAGTGTTACCTTTCTGGCCATTAAGGAATAGGAGTGTGCATAATGAAAAAATGAGCTGAAAATACACACAGAAATCTCTGGTTTGGCTTGTTAAAGTGACTTCCGGAATGGCAGAATGAAGTCAGGAAATGAGGCTGTAACAAGTTCCCCCACTGAAAAGTCAGTGTGTTTGTTTTGATTTTTACCACACAGAGGCTGTGCAGGATGAACAGGCAGCAGGGTGGGCCATCCAGCAGCATCTAATTTTCTTTAACAGCAAGTCTGTCACTACATCATGCAACCAACTGGATCCAAACAGAAGAGACTAAGTCCTTAGAGTTAACCTCATTGGCAGGAAGGGGATGTGCACAGTGCACATGAGTGCATTTTTTCTTCAGTACTTTCAGGAAAATGGTTTTGGCACTGAGTGCTCATAGGGATCAAATTGCAAAAGGCTTGCTTTGTGCCAGGGAGGAGAGCAGCAGGTGGCATGGTGCCATCAGCACCAGCATCATCATCCCTTTCTGTGTGTTTTTACACACAATGCAAGGAAGCCTGGCAACATCCATGCGGGTATACACACAAGGGTTTGAGGAGGGAGGGGTCTCCTTCAGCATCCAAGCACCCTGCTACCACAAAGCTCATGTTAAGCAGATTAGGGTGAAAGAAAAAGCAATTATTAAGAGAAAGCCACACTGAAGCGGTCCGAGGCATGAGGACCTAGTTCATGTCCATTCAATGGCCTTCTGCTACTGTCTTTTGCTTAGGTGCATTGGTGTCAGTGTGATTAAAGAAGTCCTACAAAGACAGTGAGTCAAGGTGCACCACAGGGAATTTCATCTTGCCCAGAAAGCCTTTTTGGACGTTTCTGGTTAAAACTGTTAACTCAGCATTAAATGATGGCGAGGTAGCAGGCACGTGCATTGCACACTTGCACACACATGCACACCCAAGTCTTTCTAAATCAGTATTCCATGTGGAAGGACCAATCCGGTCAGATTTTTTATTTTTTTGGTACATCAATGGGACTCTGTCAGTCAGTTCTGCCCACTGCTTCCACTTCTTCATTTTCATTCTGGGTTAACGGGTTTAGTCAGAAAGGGAGACTGGCAGCCAGAAACCTGTACAGTCTCCCACTTTTACTAGTAAAAAATAGGAGGGGAAGAAGGCCATCTTCCCTCTACTTCCTTTCCTGTGAAGGAAAAACAAACATCTAGCCTTCCCTTTCTGTGCGTTTTTATGCACAGTGCAAGGACAGGCTGGTAGCCAGCTGGTTTCAACAAGGAGTCCTGGGCTATGGCAAAACAGATTAGAGTGAATTTGCACCTTATCGTGGAAACAAAACAAAACTACAGGCACAAGGAAACATGGTGTAACAGCAGGAATAAGAGTAATAATTTATTGTCACGATCATGAAGCAATTAAAAAAAAAAATTGAAGGAGTGTGCTAGTTGGCAATGAAGTGCTTTCCTGCTTGCACACCATGCTGACATGCTGTGCTGGCACTGCTTTGCCAGTAAACCACCCGCCATTGGGTGTGCATACCAACATTCACTTGGGGGGGGGGGATTCCAATGTTATGTGAACTTTCATGTACTTGAGGAGAAACTCATTGGACTGATGAACAATGTGGTTTTTGGTTAACCATGAATAAAGCCTTGTTTCCCCAATTCCCCCCTTGAAAAGAACAGTGTATGCGTGCATGCACAGTTGCCCTGCACAATACTCACTTTGATGAGTGCCTTCCTCAAAAGAGTTCTTCAGAGTTTGTAAAAATGGAACCCTGTTGTTGCGTGCTCTCAAACATGGTGGGTTTGTGATTTAGAAGGAGGACTATGCTCTGTTTTGGTGTTGTTATATGCAAAAACAGCTTCCCCAGAGCCTCGTTTCCCTCCTCCTCTTGAAAAGAAGAGTGTGTATTTGTGCATGTTCGGCCAACTTGCTCACAACATGCCAAAGCTCATGAAAAAAAAAAGATCCAGTCCAAGCCAGCACTGCCTCAGCTGTAACAAACCTGTAATGGAATGGAATGATTCCAGAATCCCCCAGAACTGAAACCAAAATGGAAATTTTCTTGGTTCCTTAACACCCCTGTTAAGGAACATTATCAAATCACAAGTGGTCTATAGCAACCAACTACTTCTTGTGTCTAATTACAATGAGCTGTCCTATGGTGGCAGAATGATGGAGCTATAGTATGGGTCCTCATGAACAAGGAGGAGGAAACTGGACAACTAACCAGTGAGGGCTGGACAGCACTAGGTCTAGGTCATATTTGCTAGTTTGGAATACTTGCAGGTAGTAAGCTGGGCAGCTGAGGTTTAAGTAATCTTAGAAGAAAGCAGCTGAGCCTAGTTCAAGTGTTGTTTCTAGGAATCCTCCTGCAAAGACTTAATTGGGCCATGTTCCTGTGAGGAGCTATATATTCAGAAGCAGCGGTCTGGTTTGTTGGCAGGAGCATGGGGCTGCAAGCTTGGCACTTCTTTTACAGGAGACTGGTTCCTTGTGGGCCTACTGTCTCTGATTATCTTGTCAACTTTGAGGAAAATCTGGGAAGCTGCTGGTTTGAGGTTTGGCCCTCTGGTTGAGGAATGGCTGCCCCAGGACTGGGAGATTGATGGTACCTTCTGTTGGGGTAGCTCTTCTGCTTGAGTCTGGCAGTGATTGGTTTCTGGTGGCATTAAGGGTATCCTGAGTTCCCAGGTCTTAATTGGCTTCCCAATTAATTAAATACTTTCCCTAAGATGATCTGTTCTAGGGTCTGGTCTTGTAACAGTCCAAAATATTATTTCCTGTCACTGTTACCTTCAACCATTTCATACATGTGGCTTTTTTATTCAATAGATTTTTAATATTGTAACAATTATGTGGGCTGGACATACATCAGTTGTAGAAATAAAAAGAGTGTCATTTGATATACTGATCGGTTCCTGTCAAAACTGAAAGGTTAAATGGCTGTTTCTTCATTATCGAGCATCACAATGAAAGGAGAGCTTACAAATGTGAAATGATTTCATAGGAGAGACTGTAACGTGTGAGGACATGGACAAATACTCATATGCTATTTCCTGCCAAGTTTTAACATTGTTAGAGTTCAGTGAGTCTGCATAGTATGCTGATGAGAAAGATTATGATTAATGTCAACTCTGGACAAAACTCAGGCAAAAATTGTGTGTTTCTTCCAAAGCTGTACTGTGAAACCAAAGTTGACAGATTACAAAATGTTTCTTGACAAAAATGTACAAAATGTAATGTTTGATTCACAGTTCTAACTGTCCCTTACTGAGCTGACTGATATACAACTTGAACAGTTTTTGATTCCTGTATACTAATTCAGTGCTAACTTAATAGTTAGATATATGGATAAAATGGTGCATATGCAATTACCCACCAACTTGGCAGAGCATGACTTCTCCACACACCTCCTGCTGCAGAAGTGCTCCAAGAAATTTTGTTCTTGGGCCCTCAGGAACAAGTTAGAGGACACACAGTGGTGAGTCTACATTGGGAGGGATTATCAGCAAGAACTGCTGCCCCCTTCTTTTGCAAATGTAAATACAATTCCATCAAAGAGACTTCTTGGATGGACACATGCAAGTAGTTGTGTGTATGTGTACCAACATATTTACAAGGAAAAGGACTTAATTATTAGATAAATATCTAGTTCTGTTTAGAAGACTTCATCTACGGTATTGTTGAATGTTCTGCTGGAGGCAAGGAGGGCTGCAAGTGGGTGGCAATCTTGGGTAACTGGCAGGGGCTGCCACAAGCAACACCTGTTGGCAAGAAACAAAAAATAGGCTGGGTATGGCACCTTGCAGACTGTAGTGTCCTGATTCTGAGCATGGATAGATTGGGTTTATTTTTAAGTATAGAAGCCCCCCCACCCAGTCCCTTATTTTTAAATTATTTAGCAGTGGAAACTTTGGGGATAAGAAGTTAGAGCCAAATCTGATAAGTAACAGTTTCCTTAAGTGTTGTACTTTGGGGTTCTATATATTATTGATGGAAAAGGAGATAAATATGCTGAAAACAGGAATAACATGTTATCTTTAGAATTAACAAAGGAGCTTTGGAGACCATAATGTACACAGGTAAATAGAACAGTTATTTCAACTAACTTAAAAAAACTGTGAAAACTATATTGCTGATTATTTTTTATTTACCCTAGATATCAGGCCTTATGTTGGAGATGTCACTTGAATCAGGCAAATTTATTACACATTTTTTGGAGTTGTTCTAAAATGGAAACTTTTAACACCCTATCTTCTTGTATATTTTAGATTAACAGTGATTAACTGATCACAATTTATGATTTGATCTTGTGATTGCTTTACTATATTAAGTTAAAGATTATGTACTTGTATCAGATGGAGAATTTAACTACTTCAAGACATTCTGTTGGAAATCTTCTGCATTCCCCTCTATTAACGACTGGATTATGAGATTATGGAAATGTGGTCTCATTTCTAAACAGATATAAAGATAGCATTACAAATTTAGAAGATATAAGGGCTAATAAGCCTATGGAAAGATGGGCTTTGTTTATAGTCATGAAAACATAAAGTTAACAGTGGCTTTTCTCCTTTGGTGTTTTTTTGAATAAAGGGTCCTTTTCTATTTTTTCCAGTGTTTTCCTTTTTTCTTGTTAACAACATTAAATTAATTTGTTTTTTAATGTAGAAGTGAATTTTAAAAAAACCTTTGTGATTCTTGCTACATCATGCTACAGAATGTTGTGAATGCTACTGGTCTGTTTCCTTTTAACAGAACTACAGACATGCATTGGGATAATGTCCCTTCCTACACTCTGTGCTTTGGTGCACATCCATTTTGGATGAAAGAGCATGCATGCATATTAACTGAACAAAAGACCGGCCATTTTTTATTACTGGATTATTTCAAAGTATTAAACAATGAAGAAAAACAATGCCCTGTTGAAACCTCTAATGGACACTACACACACACATGGAAAAGGGAAGGGTCTGTTGGAGAGCTGGATGAATAGCCAATAGCTGGAAGGCAAATGAGTCATTGACAAGAACCTTCCATCTTGGAAGCCAAAAACTAGATCATGAGTGTTAACGCTTAAATGAAAAGCTCAATAGTGGAGTAAAAATGTACCTATGCATACTTTGTGTATGTATTTCCTTCCCCATTTTATCCTCACAACAATCCTTCAAGGTAGGTTAGGCAGAGAGATAGTGTCTCGTCCAAGGTCATGAACTTTATGGCACAGCCAAGATTATGAACATAGGTCTCCCTGCCCAGTTTGTGTTCAAACTTACCTTGTTTGAAATGCCCTCCTCCTTTTTTGAGTCCCTAGAAACTCTTTTCACCATCTCAAAGATTTGCTGTCAAGTAATACTGTAAGCTAGGTTGGTCAATCCAGCCTAGCTTTACCTACTCTGTCTCAATTTCAGAGTCTCAAGTACAGGTCACTGTATATAACATTTAAGCTTTTATCTGGAAATGCAGCATCTGAATTTGGGGGCTTCCATGAAAACTGTATCCAAACATTGTCTCTACTCGCAAATAGACATGGGCACAAATGGGGGAAAAACCATGAACACACTGTTTGTTTTTCTTTGCTGTCGATGAACATGAACAAACGAACAGTAATGCACATGACCCATTAACGAACATGTTCATTGTTCGTGGGGGCCACAACGCCTCCTTTGGGACTTAGAGAGCCCATATTCACAGGGAGTGTTCAGCAGGCTCTCCTCCAGCCATCACCCAAGTTTGGTCAAGATTGCAATACGGATCTTGGAGTAATACATTCCTAAATCCGATGCCCCCAGGAAACTCCCATTGAGTACAATTGGAGCCACCAGTTGACTTTGGCCCCAAATACAAGTGATGGACTCAAAGGTGGTCCGCCTCCTGTCTAGGGAGTGGGGGGTTTGGCCGCTCGCTGGCAGCACCCCCTCATGTGCCCACCCACCAGGCCTCAGAGAGGCAACCTTCCCGAAGCCAGCAAGATGGGTGATATTGGTGGCCAACAAATCTGGTGGGCTCGGAGGTGGTGCCAGGCCACCTCTCCTCTAGGGGATGGGGGGTTTGGCTGCTTGCCAGTGGCACCCCCCATGTGCCCACCTGCCAGGCCTCAGAGAGGCTACTTTCTGGAACTCAGTAAGATGGGTCATGTTGGCAGCCACCAGGCCTGGCAGCCTCGGGGAGGTGGTGGTGGGCCACCTCCCCTCTAGGAGGCAGGGGGTTTGGCCGCTCACTGGAGGCACCCCCCATGTCCCCACCCACCAGGCCTCAGAGAGGCTACTTTCCAGAACTCAGTAAGATGGATGATGTCAGCGGCTGCCACATTTATCAAATGACCCAGCAACAATCAGCTAAGAATACCCTCCAGCAAGACATGGTGGTGAATGTGGAGGCCTTGTATACACAAACACACACCCTGGTGGGTCAGAGATAGACATGGGCATGAACAGCATTATGAACAGAAAAAAAAACCGTGAACAGCCTAATCTGCTGTTCTCAAACAAGCTGTTCTTGAGGCCCCATCCTAAATGAATAGGTGGTCATTAAAAGCCTCGTTCATTGCCTTCTGCAGCCGTTAGGCAAGACAGACAGTCTGGCACCTGCTGCAATCAATCCTCTTGGCAACTGGAGGCAAGGAGGGACTGAACTCTGTCTGAACTCCTTCTGGCTTTCCTTCTAGGTTTAACCCTTCAAAGTACTTCCAGCAGAGTCCCGTTTTTGCCACTGTGAAGAGAAAATGACAGCCAACTGGGAGACCCGTGGATCATGCCTTTCCCGGGGTGCAATCTCTCTGAAACTTGGGGGGGGGGGGGTTCAGAGGACAGTGAAGACTATGTCCCCTGCAAATTTGGTGGGTATTGGACATTGGGAAGGTCAGTTTGTGGGGTGTTTAAAGGGCCCTGCCCCTTGCACGTGGCAGGAAAGGGCCCTTTAAACTATCAGCTGGTAGGTGGCATGGGGGATTCCCCCCTGCCACTTGCCAGCTGATAGTTTAAAGGTATCTTTAAAGGGCCAGGTAAGTGGGTTTGGGGGGGGGCTAAGTGGGGAGGTTTGGGGGGGGTAGTTTTGGCCCCCACGAACAACAAACATGCCCGGGAACAGTTCATGTCCATCCATGTTCGTTGTTCATTGTTCATGGATGGTACAGAATGCTGAACAGGATGTTTGTGATTTTTTCCCCGTGCGTGCCCATGTCTAGTCAGAGACACTAACATATGTCCACCAGATGTGGACTTCATGGCATCTGGGCTGATGCTGTTGTCCATACCTCACGTGACGGGACCCAAATCCCCTGCTCAGAGGGGACAGAAGGTGCCATTAACAGGGGGCATCGTGCAGTACAACTATACGTGCAACATCTCCTGAGTTGTCCCTCCTACTCAAAAGCAGCGGCAGCTGACATCTCCCACCTTTCTGCCTTCATGGAAATTATGGGATGGACAGGACAGGAGAGGCTGTTGGGAAGGGTCGTAGTGGTTCCATCCAGAGAGGGAGAGGTTGAAAGAGGGACTGTCTGGGAACTTGTCAGGGAGAGGAGGACAAAGGGTTACCAGCCACATTGCAGAGCAAGACCAGGAAGACCCAAAGGTGGCAGCAATGCCATGGTAGTCCCTCGTGCCCAAAAGCGGCTGCTGCAGACATCACCCACCTTCCTGCCTTCACGGAAAGGATGGGATGGGCAGGACAATTTGTTGGGAAGGGTCATATTGGTTCCACAGAGGGAGAGGTTGAAAGAGGGATGGGGGACTTGTCTGGGAGAGGAGGACAAAGGGTTACCAGCCGCATTGTGGAGTGGGACCGGGAAGACCCAAACATTTGTGAGCTGTCAGCCGAGAAACTCACTGAGCTTGACTCTGGATCTTGGAGCAGCCCTGAGAAATAAGGGGGGGGGGCTAGAGTGGTGGCAGCTGACATCACCCACCTTCCTGCCTTCGTGGAAAGGACAGGATGGGCAGGACAAGTTGTTGGGAAAGGTCGTGGTGGTTCCATCCAGAGAGGGAGAAGTTGAATGAGGGACTGGGAACTTGTCTGGGAGAGGAGGACAAAGGGTTACCAGCCGTGGAAGCAGCCCTGAGAACTGAGGGGGGCTAGAGAGGTTCCACACCATTCAGAGACACCATACCTGAGCAAGCAGGACGGGCACTACTCATAACTGTGAGCCTTTCCTGCCTTCATGGAAAGGACGGGAGTCACGGGACCCATTCCCCCCTGCTCAGAGCGGACAGTAGGTGCCCTGGATAGGGGGCACTGTGCAGTACAACCACATGTGCAACAGCAGCTGAGGTGTCCCTCATGTCCAAAAGTGGTGGCAGCTCAGAGGGGACAGCAGGGGCCTTAGATCGGGTGCACTGTGCCGTACAACCACATGTGCCCAACATCACCCACTGGCCTAACCCTAACCCTAACCCTCCTGTGTCGAAGTGGAGGCTGCCGCCAACATCACCCATCATCCTGCCTTCATGGAAAGGATGGGAGTCGCAGAACCCATTCCCCCGTGCTCAGAGGGGACAGCCGGTGCTGTTGATAGGGGGCACCATGCGGTATAACCACATGTGCAACATTTCCTGAGCTGCCCTTTGTGCCCAAACATAGTGGCAGCTGACAGATCGCACCTTCTTGCCTTCGTGGAAAGTATGGGATGAGCAGGAGAAGTTGTTGGGAAGGGTCGTAGTGGTTCCATCCAGAGAGGGCAAGGTTGAAAGAGGGAACAGGAACTTGTCTGAGAGAGGATACGACGAGCAGGACAAGTTATGGGGAAGGGTCGTATTGGTTTTGTAATAAATTCAGTTTTGTAATAAATTCTTTTGGAAAGGAATGTAAATTAAACACTGCGCTAGCCCTTGGAAATGCACAGAATGCTCAAAACGAAACCCCAAATGTAAAGAGGTTCTGGATTGATTCATATTTCTTCAAATTTTGTGAAATGAGTTTCTTTCACTGGAAAATGTACATGTTGTACAGTATCTGAGCTTGTAAAAATTATATTTAAAAATTAAAAAATTGAAAGGGCAAATGAGTTAAAAATAACAAAGTTAGTTTACAAATAAAATGCATTTCATATTTATATATTTAGATAAGACTGGTGATAAGAAGTGCTGAAGGTTTTGTGTTTCATTCTTTATGTTTAAAAAACGGTGTCCCTTTTATTAACAGGTAGAGTAATATCTGATTAGTCTAGGAATTATCTTATTGTTCCATGTAATACTGTGATGGGGCTGGGTTTTACAGCTGTAGTAGAAAATAACTGCTGGCTATCAAGCCTACCCTTAACTTGTGGACTCCGGGTCATGCTCATAGATAGGGATCTTTATAGAAATTTTATTTTTTTCCCTTTTTTCTTTAATTATTTCATATCACTGGTACACCTATTTCAATTCTTTATTATTTGGGTTTCCCCCCCACTGGTTTCAATGGAAAACACATTTTTACCTACAACTTTTCTTCCAACTACTTGGGATTTATTAATCCCCATAAAAGACATCTGAGGTAACTTACAGTATTTACACTGAGTACCTAAAGGCACATATAAAATTGTTTTTTTAAACCTACTTTTAAAACACATATACAACTACCATGAAATGAATCATTTAGCAGTTGTACTCTTTGCTCAACTGATTTTTCCTGCCAAATTTTAGGAATGGTTTTGCTTTAGGATAACTAAAATTGTCACTTGTAAACTAGGCACAAGGAGGTGTGATTTCTACCCCCCCCCTTTTCTGGGATCCCCATGTGGAGGTTGAGCAGGTTTAATTTTAAACAAACCAGCAAGGAAACCTAAACTCTCCCGCCTCACTGTGATTTCAACTGACTTGAGCTGGGCTGGGAGGAAAATGCTCCAAACATCTGAATAAGGTGTGGAAGAGGGTAGAGTTCAGCTCTGGTTCAAATGGAATTTTATTAGGGCTAACAACAGCTGCAGGGCAGGAGAGATGTGATACTTTCCCATGAAATTAAGGACACTGATCTTTCACAGAGAGATTTTCCATGTCACTGATTTCTGTGGGATGGGATATATTTACATTTCAGCTGCTTGCTTACTTTCCAGAGTGTGCAAACAAAATACTTGTCTCTTCCCTGCAGACATGCTGACTACGATAGGTATGAGGAAGAAAGAATGTAGCAGCTACCTATCTGTATCCCCCCCCCCAAGTCTGTACTGCATGCCTTCAGAGGACACAAAACATTTGTCTAAGTAGGTACAGCAAGAGAGTAGAGACTAGATCATAGATCAAATGAGACTCAGGCCTTATATATTCCAAAATAAACTCAGAAAGTGGAACAGAAAGCGGAAGTGCTGTGAGTTTTTTGTACATGGGACTTTAAATCTGATTTTTGTCCATGAGTCTTTAAATTGTAAGCCCTTAAGGCAAAAAATGCCTAACTAATAAAGGGATTTTTTTTCCTGGTGTGAGCCAGCCAGGGGAGTGCAACTGATGTGGAAATGTCATAGGAATGAATGGCTTGAATTTTTCTAGGCTGTGAGTATTTATGATCTTTATTATGTTTTAACCCACATGAATGGTTGTGATATTATCTTGGATAATTTATTTAAGTGGCAAAACACCTTGAGAAAGGATGGACTAAAACAGGTTCAGAAGCTACCTGTTGGGACAGATTATGAAGGGACAGATTATGAAGCTACTCTGCATGTCAGTTACAACTTCTCCTTAAAGCAATATATGCTTTCTATTTTTCATTCCTATTTTCTTTGTACTTCAAAGTTTATTGATTTAGAACTCAACAGTTTATGTGAATTATACTGTTACAAGCATTATATGTGCAATTAACTCTGGAAATTGAGAACTATTGATATTGTCTCTGTCTAAATTATATTTACAGACACTGTGTTAGGTTCTGATTGTGTTTAAGCCAAAGAGACTCCATTTTAACTTTGTCAGTGTGTTAAGTGTGCTTCTTGCAGGTGGGAAGACCGCTGCTGGGAGCCTAGCAGAGAGAGAGGAATTGTTATCATCTACATACCTCCACCTTCCTGCCGCCCTTGAGAAACTTTCCTTTTCTCAGCCTCAGGCTGTTTGTTTTGAGAACTAAGGGGGAGGATGGGGCCTGAGGGGAACTGCATATTCTATACCTATTCCTTTGCTTTGATATTCTCAAAGCTGGCAACCCCCCACTACTCGTAAAGAACTGCAATCCTTTTTGGGGTTCACCAATTTTTATCGAGAATTTATAGAAAGCTTTGCCCAAATAACGCTCCCCCTCATGGAACTGTTGAAAACAAAGAATAGGGGTGAACAGGCGAAGAAACCCTCATCCAAATTAATTTGGACCCCAGAATGCCAAATTGCTTTTAACCTTCTAAAGCAGCAATTTGTCTCAGAACCTGTATTACAACATCCTGATGAAACTCGCCCATTTATTGTACAAGTGGATGCCAGCGATACGGCAATAGGAGGGGTGCTTCTGCAGAGAGGGGGGACAATAGCCTTAAGCCCTGTGCCTATCTTTCAAGAAAGTTTTCAGACTCAGAAAGAAATTGGAATGTCTGGGAAAAGGAAGCGTTCACTGTTAAAGCAGCACTTTCCACTTGGAGACATTGGCTGGAAGGGGCACAACACCCCTTTGAGGTGCGGACAGACCATAAAAACTTAGAAGCTTTGCGTAGCCCCAGGAGACTAAATGCCAAGCAATTTAGATGGGCAGAGTTCTTCTCCAAATTCAATTTCACCTTGAAGTTTTTACCGGGCAAAACGAACTTTTTAGCCGATGCTCTTTCGCGCATGCCCCAACTAAAAAGCAAGCGGGAGGAAACTATAGACACAGTATTTTCGCTGACACAACTAGGGGACGTAGTCACAACGCGTAGCCGTACAGCACAGCGTAATCAGGAAGAAAAGGGGTGGAGGCAAAGACTGAGAAGCGAAGTGGAGAAAGAGGGGGAGGATGTACCCAAAGAAAAACTGTCTCAATCCGAGCAGGGGGAATGGCTATGGAATGATCATTTTTATGTTCCAGCTAGCATGCGAAGAAGTGCTACAACGTTGTCATGATGCTCCGACTGCTGGCCAGTATGGGTACTTAAAGACACTGCATTTAATACAAAGACAATTTTGGTGGCCAGGTCTGAGAAAAGACGATTCGCAATATGTGGCTTCCTGTCCAATTTGCATAAGTGCCAAAACTAGAAAGGGGAAGCCTCCAGGACTACTGCAGCCCCTTGAGACCCCAAACAGACCTTGGGAGGTTATTTCAATGGATTTTATTACAGACCTTCCTCCCTCCAAAGGCCATACTTGCATACTAGTGGTGGTGGATTTATTTTCAAAACAAGCTCATTTCATCCCTTGCACCGCAGTGCCTTCAGCAAAGAAACTAGTGGACATTTTTATGAAGCATATTGTAAAATTGCACTCTTTTCCGTTGAAGGTAATTTCTGACTGCGGCAGGCAATTCGTTGCCAACTTTTGGCGGGAGCTTCTGCAACTACTGGGCATGGAACAGGGTATTGGTTCCGCCCACCATCCGCAAACTGACGGACAATCGGAACAAACAAATCAAATATTAGAACAGTTCCTACGTTGCTATATTAATTTCCAGCAAGATAACTGGATCGACCTCTTGCACCTAGCAGAATTTTCCTACAATAACAGTGTACACGGATCTACTGGAGAAACACCCTTTAAAGTAATATACGGCTACGACTCTAAACCGTTCCCGATTGATGCTCCACCCACTCAAACAATGTCCAAGGATGTAGAAGATTGGTGGAGGGATGCCGAAAAGCAATGGACTCTAATTCAATCAAACCTGGAGAAAGCTAAACGAGACTATAAAAAATACGCGGATCGCCATCGTGTGGCCGAATGGGAATTACACCCAGGAGATCTTGTTTACCTTTCCACCAAAAATTTGAGAATTGATCAAACCAGTCGTAAATTGGCTCTAAAATTTGTGGGACCTTTTCCTGTTCGTAAAGTAATTAATAGAGTAACCGTAGAACTTGATTTGCCAAAGAACTTGCGTAATGTCCACCCAACATTCCATGTCAGCTTACTGAAAAGAGCTCCCCCTCCTAACCAATGGCATTCATCTACTCCACCTATTTCTACCCTGATTGATGAACAAATACATTATGAAATGGAGGAAATTCTGGATTCCGACACAATAAGCTGTACTACCTTATCAGATGGAAGGACTTTGAACCTGGCCATAATGAATGGGTAGAAGCTATCCATATTTGTGCCCCCAGATTGCTCAAAGTTTTCCACACTCAATATCCTCATAAACCTGGGGGAGGGGCATCTTAGACGGGGCAGAATGTCAGGTTCTGATTGTGTTTAAGCCAAAGAGACTCCATTTTAACTTTGTCAGTGTGTTAAGTGTGCTTCTTGCAGGTGGGAAGACCACTGCTGGGAGCCTAGCAGAGGGAGAGGAATTGTTATCGTCTGCATACCTCCGCCTTCCTGCCGCCCTTGAGAAACTTTCCTTTTCTCACCCTCAGGCCGCTTGTTTTGAGAACTAAGGGGGAGGATGGGGCCTGAGGGGAACTGCTTATTCTATACCTATTCTTTTGCTTGGCATTCGTAACAATTCTACAGCTCAGCTAAGATCAATGTATCTTGGAATGTGTACTCCATTCATTGACAATCTTCAGTAAAGCCTTTTGAAATCAATGGACTTTTGTCTTATTTCAAGAGGTGGGCTAAGTTGCAACTTTTGGTAAGGCACAGTCTGACACACTGTTGCACTTGGTGAATCCTGTATTTTTTTATTTTGCACTGAAAATAAAATAAGAACATTCATTTTTGATGAAGTGATGTTTACTGGCATTATTTTATTCAGAGTTAGGCTTTGAAAGTGCATGTGTATTAAGCTGTTCACGGCAGACATTTTTGTTTCAACCTTTTCCGTGAATCTCTTACTTGATTCCCTGGCAGATGCTCTATTGCATGAGTCAGACTGTAAATATACATACTCCTCTCATTTTATGTGGATGGTATTTAAGTTCAAAGATGGATCTCCCAAGGCATTTTTAAAGAATTGGTAGCTATGGGTCAATGAGGCACAGGAACTTCAGTCACTGAATCCTGACAATGATTTTTTTAATGGACTGTTACAGCTGTACTGTGAATAAGGTGGTTAATTTACATACATTGATAGACTTGTCAGAATTGTATTGTATATTTTGTAATGCTCACCCAATGTGTGATATTACCCTAACAGAGCAATCCCTTCCCATCTAAGGTCTGTTTCCCTGACAGGATGGTCAGTTGTGCTTTTCTGCACTGCTGTTTCCATGGGCACAAACCAGCATGTCCAAATAATGAACTGAGTCTGGAGACAGAAACAGATTTTGCTTTCTGGAAGCCATCTGTTAAGCAAATGAAACTCTAGCACTTTCCAAGTTCTTTGGCCCAGATTACATCTTCAGCTAAGTTACTGCATGATTTTACAATGCTATTTTCTTATATTCCTGAATTTATATGTTTTTTCCATAAATATTATCTTTTAAGTATTTCCTTATTCTTCTTTCGATTATTCAAGGTTATGACATCTCAAATTCTCATGCAACTTGGTAAACAGCCACTTGTTATTTTCATGTGTGTGTGTGTATATATATGTGTGTGTGTGTGTCTATGTGTGCGTGTGCGCATGTGAAAAAGGGTGAAGGAAAATGAATAACAGTAAGAGTTGCACAGATTCGTTTTCAACACCATGACAACTACCCTGTGTAAATATTATGAAAGCTTTATTTTATTGTGATTACATTGCCTTCTTAAAGTCTGTTGTCTCAACAAAATACTGTAGGTGTTTCATGTATTACAGAGTATGCAGAGGTTATCTTAATTTAAGAATTGTGTGTGAAACGCACTATATTTCACATTTTAATGAACCTGAAGTAATCTTAGGTAAAAAGGTAAAGGTAATCCCCTATGCAAGCACCGAGTCATTACTGACCCGTGGGGGGACATCATTTCACAATGATTTCTTGGCAGACTTTTGTTACGGGATGTAGTTACACATTTATCTAACATTTTTTTTATCTAGTAGCAAATGTCTATCAATCTGATTTTATGTAATGGCTAGTAACATTCCATTTAAACAGTAATGCAACAATGAACTCTTTGTAATATTTTAGCTACAAACACACAGAAAACAGAAAGTGATGGTACTGCATAAAATTCTAAAGTTATTGGGCAGACAGGCATCTGGGCTCTGAGAAGGAGCAGGAAAGGTTGCTGCTAGTGTGGCAAGTCTTTTGCTAAGGTTACTGCATGGGAGGAGTGTTTGGGGTTGTGTGAGTGTGGAGAGCCTGCTGTAAAGTGGTGCCAGTTGGAGTGTTTCTGTTTGTCTTTTTTGCCTGTGTTGGAGCTGATTGCAGAGAGGGATTGCTATTAACTGGAGAGTGTCTGTTTTGCCTGGGGCTAACTTCTGGCCCCACCCACTACTGAGTGAGCCTTGATTGAATTAGGCTCCTCTTCACCAGAGGCACATCACAGCCATCTGGGTTCTGAGAAGGAGAAGGAAAGGGAGCTGCAGCTAGAAGATGACTTTTGGAATATACTTGGGAGGCAATGATGTCAACAGAAGACCTCTTTCCAGTCACCTGCATGGAGTGTGCCATGTTTGTTTTCCTCCCAGAAGAGAAGGCGGACTTCACTTGTCAGAAGTGTAAGCTGGTCAGGCTTTTGGAGGAGAAGATTCAGAGCCTGGAGGAGAGGATCACCACCCTTCAGGAAATCAAGGAAGGGGAGGATTTTATTGAGAAGAGCCTCGGGGCTTTGCTCAAGCATGAAAAAGTAAGTCCAAGAGAAGAAGGAAGAGTTGATCTCCTGTCTGAGCTTCCACTCAGTTCTGCAATACAAACCAGAAGATGTGGACTAAGGCAACGCTCTGGTCCATTGGAGGTCAAGAATTGTTTTGAGATGCTTGAGATGGTGATGGAGATGAGAGTGGAAGGAAAACCACACAAAAAAAAAAACTGGAGGAGACCACATGGAAGTGGAAGAAAATGGAAGGTGGTGGTCATCAGGGACTCTCTGCTCAGAAGTATGGAATGTCATATGTCCAGGCCAGATCCCCTACTCTGAGAGATGTGTTGCTTGCCAGAAGCCAGAATTCAGGATATTACAAGCCGACAGCTGAAACTGATCAGACTAACTGATCAGTACCCATTTGTGCAGGGTTCACGTGGGAATGAATGACATGGCCATGAATACCATCACAAGAATTAGAGATGACTATGAAGCTCTTGGAAGGCATTTGAAGACAATGGGGGCACAGGTGGTATTCTCTTCTATCCTTCCTGTCAATGGAAGAGGAATGCAAAGGGAGCAGACCATACTTGAGGTGAATTGTTGGCTGAGGTGGTGGTGCCGGCAGGAGCGCTTTGGGTTCTGGGACCATGGGACAAGTTTTCTTAGAGAAGGCCTTCTAGCACATGATGAGCTTCACCTCTCAAGGTCAGGGAAGAAAATGTTTGGAAAGCACCTGGAAAGCTTCATCAGGAGAGCTTTAAACTGATGCCGCAAGGGGAAGGGGATGATCAGCATGGGGATTTCAATGAAGAAGTGATAACAGTAAGGGCCCACCTGGGTAGGGCAGATCAAACAAAGGTACAAGGCTACAAGTGCCTTGTACCTATATACCAATGCCTGAAGTATGGGTAATTAGAAGGAAGAGCTTGAGCTTCTCTTGCAAACAGAGGGCTACGATATAGTAGGAATTACTGAGACTTGGTGGGATGATTCCCATGACTTGAATGTGGTAGTGGATGGGTATGAGTTGTTCAAGAAAAACCGGAAGGGTAGAAGAGGGGGCAGAGTGGCATTGCATGAGAGGAGAGGGCTTGATTGTCAGGAAGTTATGGAGAATGTGGTTGACAACCCAGTGGAAAGTATATGGGTAGAAATAAGGGGAGGGAGAACAAAGAGTATTGTTGTTGGAGTCTACTACAGACCGCCTGACCAGGGAGAGGAAATGGATGCTGCCCTCCTTGAACAGATTGGTAAAGTATCCAGACATCAGAACCTTTTAAATATGGATGACTTCAACTTCCCTGATGTGTGCTGGGAGACAAGCTCAGCAAAGCGACAAGAATCATGCAACTTCCTGACCTGCCTGGTCGATAACTTCCTTTTTCAAATGGTGGAGGAAGCTACAAGTGGCTCAGCCATACTAGACTTAATATTAACCAACAGGAAAGAATTGGTAGATGGGGTAAAGGTGGTGGGGACCTTAGGGGGAAGTGACCATGTCCTCCTTGAATTCCAGTTGCTGTGAGGGGCCAAGAAAGTTCATAGCCAGACTTGTAGGTTAGATTGAAGTCACAGGGCTGACTTCAATGAACTCAGAGACTTGATGAGAGCCATTCTGTGGGGGAATGTGCTGGAAGGGAAAGGAGTGAGTGAAGGGTGGGCTCTTCTCAAACATGAGCTTTTGCAAGCTCAAGCCCTCACTATCCCAGCAAGATGGAAACATGGTAAGGGCTCCAAAAAACTGATGTGGATGAACAGAGAGCTCCAGAATAAGCTATGGGAGAAAAAAGAAATGTTCTGGAAATAGAGAGAAGGACAGACCTCTAAAGAGGAATATATGAGGGTTACTAGGTACTGCAAATCAGCCATCAGAGAAGCCAAAGATCAGTATGAGCTGGGTCTGGCCAGGGGGGCTTGCTACAATAAGAAAAACTTCTACAGATATGTGAGAAGCAAATGTAAGGCAATTGGACCACTGCTGGGAGTGGAAGGGGAAACTCTGATGGAGGACAGAGAAAAAGCAGACAGGCGTAATGACTTTTTTTGCCTCTGTTTTCTCCCTGAAGAACTTGAGCCAATCTAGAGATGGTAGTAGACATGACAGGAAACCTGCGGGGCTATTTGACATTGACATAGAGGAAAGGCACCTGGCTGCACTGTATGAATACAAATCCCCTGGGCCGGATAGTGTGCACCCAAGAGTGTGCAAAGAACTTGCAGAACTTGCAGAACCTCTGTCCATCACCTTCAAGGCCTCCTGGAGGACTGGGGATGTGCCACAAGATTGGAGAAGAGCAAATGTTATCCCAATCTTTAAGAAAGGGAAGAAGCATGACTTGGGAAACTACAGGCCTGTCAGTCTGACTTCTGTTGCTGGGAAGATATTACAGCAGATTTTAAAAGGATTGATCTGTAAGCATCTGAAGTTCAAAGGTGAAATCAGCTGCCTAGGGGCGGGTGAGCTCCCCTTCACTGGCAGTTTTCAAGAAGAGGCTAGATGAATATTTGTCAGGGATGCATTAGGTTCATCCTGCATTGGGCAGGGGGTTGGACTAGAAGGTCTGTATGGCCCCTTCCAACTCTGTGATTCTGTGATCTAGTGTTTCTGCTCCACCAACCCTTGATCCTTCCTCTGATTCAAGGGCCCTTCTACCCAAGAAAGCAGCCTTCTGCTAGAGGTACGGAAACTTTGGATTCAACTCCATATCTGTAGCCTACTGTCAAGGAAATTAGGACAAACATGCCCTAATCTATGTCCATTGGCTAATGGACATCCATGCTTGACATCTCAACTTCAGCAACAACATGGAATTTCTATATAGTGGCATTCTAACTTCATGAATCTCTCCACGCTCCATCTCCTGCTTTGATGATTTCAGTTTTCTAAATAAATAAATATTGTTTACAGAAAGGTGATGGCTTTATTGACTTCCGGTTTGGCTAATGGAGACCTGACATGGATCCAGGGAGCTGGACCATCAAGAGTGACTGTTTTGGGCAGGCCAGATCACTGGCTGCCACTCCTCTACAGGTAGAAGAGGAGCTAGAACCCTACGAGTCCCGGAGAGAGAGTGATCTTGGCAGTGGGGAAGGTCCTGGATATAGGATTTCCCTCATCACCTTGAGGTCCCCTCGGAGAAGGGCAAGCTAAAATCTCTGCAGTACTCTTTGAGTCATTTGTTTGGCATAAGGTCTTCGGGAACCAAGCTTCAGAACCAGATTTGGCCAATTGGAAATGAAGGAGGCAGCATGAAAGACTCAAACGGAACAAATTGAGGTAAAAGATCTTTATCTTGCTTTCGGACTTAAAATGAGAAGAGGAATTTAATCAAAAATTAAAATTGTGGACTGAGCTGATAGAACAAGAAAAGAGCAAGACATCTTGAAGGAAAAATTGAAATTTGATAGACTATAAAGTGTAAAAGAAGTGTAAATAATTTTTGTTTACACATACCTGTGGTTTGGAGAGAGATAGCCGGCAGTGAGAAAAGGGGAGGAGGTGGAGAAGCTGCGGAGCAAACATCGTGAGAGAATAGAATGCAAGGAGAACAGCGAGTGGCACTGCCTAGAGAGGCTTAATCTGGAGAGCAAGAAGAAGGAAGGGGACCTCAGAAGGAAAACAAAAGAAACAATGCGAGATATAGCAATGAGAGGACAAGAGGAAGTGGATACCCACCATTCCAGAAGAGAAAAGGACGAAGCAAGCTACTATAGAGACTCTCTGCCCGATATCTGGTGAGATTAAAATAGTTTGAACTTTTAAAATAAAAGATAAAAAAGATATCTGGGGCGGGAAGAAATCTAGTATAAAGAAAGTATGAAGAAAGTGGAGAAGGAATGGCAGGCTGCCATAGGATTGGCTATAGAATCGCTGAGGAAAAAATTACAGAGGGCTATGAAGGATTGAGACAATCTATGAAGAAAATGGAAGAGAGCTTAATTAAAAATATAAAGGATTTACTAAAAGCAGAAATGGAGCCAAAGAATGAGCTACAAGTAACAAAGCAGATAACTCAAGAAAGGGAGCAAAAAACCACCGATTTGACACCGAGTTTTAAAGAGGAAGAACAAGTGTTTCAAGATTGTGTGGCAGAAATGGAGTACAGAGCTACAGATATCAAGCAGGGAAAACGCGACATGCTGGAAGAAACAACGCAGAGTGTGCAGGAACAAATGAAGTTTTGTCAGGACTTTCAAAGAAGCAATTACAAGAGTTAACAACAAACATGAAATACAGAACCAACTCCAGTTATGTTCAACAGAAGAAGTTGCCAAGTGATAAGATTGTTCAAGTGAAAGAGAAAGCCTGGAAAAGAGACATAAACATAAGATTCAAGTTACAAGAAGGAATTACTTAAAGGACTAAGCTTTTAGCTTTAAGCTACAAGAGTTTCTTAGGGGATGGAATTCATGGTTAAAATGTAAAGTTAAAGGAAATTAATAATCTAAGATAAATGAACAAATTGGAAAATATAAAATGTAGAGTTAAATACGTGAAGTGACAAGAAAATAAGGAGAATAAAATTTTTTAAAAATTTTTTATGGGAGGGTAAAATGTCAAAGTTAAATTTATATGTAAAAGATATGGAAATTACAGAAGGGATTTTTTGAAGGAATAAGTTATTAATTTTAAATTAAAGTGTTATTTTAGGGATCAAAATTAAAGTAAAGTGTTTGGATTGGGAAAATGTAAAAGTTAAATTTATTTGTAAAAGAGATGGAAACTATAGACGGAATGATTTGAAGAAATAAGTTTTTAGTTTCAAGTTAAGGTGTTGATTAAGGGACTAAAGTTAAGTATATGTAACTGGTTAAAGAAACAAATTGTAATAGGTGGAAGATTAGATTTAAACTGTTGTATAAGGGGGAAATGAAAAGATTGATAAAGAAGAATCAATTTATGTGGAAGTAGGGGGGTTCTGATAGAATAAGGGTAGTCTATTGATAATTATAGAAATGTAGTCAGAAACAATAAGTTAGGATTTTACCTTTAGTTATAGGGACAAATGAAAGTAACATAGTGTTAACGATAAGAAATAAAGGAGTCATAGTGCTGTTGGGAGTCTAAATAGAAAAGGGGAGAGGGGGAGGGGGTGGGCTGCATATATGAATGTATGGGGAAATATGTTGTGAAAATATTGGTAAAATGTATGTCAACCCATCCAATAAAAATTTATTAAAAAAAAAGGTGATGGCTTTATTAAATAAAGCCATCACATTTCTGTAAACAATATTTATTTATTTAGAAAACTGCTTAGTGATGCGGTAGAGGTCTTGAGCCACTTCCTGACCACTGTGGTTAAATAGCTAAGGGGGAAGAAGCTGAAACTGAATTTTAACAAGATAGAAGTAATGCTGGTTGGGGATGAAAAGGTATTGAAGGACACTGTGCTTCCCACATTTGATGGGGCTCAGCTGAATCCTTGCTGACTTGAACAGGAGCCAAGGGTTTGTACTAGATCCAGTATTATTGCTGGAGATGCATGTTAACACTAGGGGTGTGCACTTCAGGTTTCCGATTTGGGTAAATTACCCGAATCGGACCCAATCTGGTCCTGATTCGGAAATCCCTAATCAAAGCTTTCCGAAGCATTTGGAATGCTTCAGAAAGCTTCGGGGCTGAGTTTAAAGGGCCCCGCCACTGCTTGCAAGCAGCGGAGGGGCCCTTTAAACATCATCCCACCACCACCCCCAGCCCCCCACCCCCAGCCCCACCCCACCTACCTTGTCGGTGGCAGCGGTGGCTCCGGCTCCTCTACCACTGCACTGCTGCACCACTGCCTGAGCCTGCTGGGTGGTGGGGAAGGCTGGAGCCGCTGCCATGCTGCCACTGCCGCCTCTGGCCCTTCCTGCCCCTCAATTGGCTGCGGTGCGCTGGCGGCCATTTGAGGGGCAGGAAGGGCCAGAGGTGGTGTAGAAAGCCCTTCCTGCCCCTCAAATGGCCGCTGCCGTGCTGTCCGCCGTGGCCAATTGAGGGGCAGGAAGGGCCGGAGGCAGCGGTGGTGGCGGCCTGCTGCCCAGCTGACAAAGACCCTCCTGCCAGGTAAGTGGGTGGGGGGTAGAGGGGTTTCCCCAGGGGGAGTGGGGGGTGGAGGGGTTGCCCCAGGGGGGTGGGAGGTGGGGGTGGAGGAGTTCCCCCCCTCACTTCAGTATGCTCTGAATATTTATGGAGCATACCGAAGCGAGTAAAATACCTTAATTCTGAAGTGGCTTGCCGCTTCAGAATTAAGATATTTCTCGATTCCCCCCCCACTTCACGTAAACTCGAAGCGATCTGGCCCTGCACACCCCTAGTTAACACCACGGCAAAAACCACTTTCGTCCATCTTCATTTATCCCAGAAGAAGGGACTATAACCTGGCTTGGTGGATTCATGACACAGCAATCTTGTGATTACATTATTATATTGTGGGTGACATGGGTCTGCCATTGAAGTTTACTCAGAGACTCCAGTTGATAAAGAATGGCACAGCTCAATGGCTTCAGGAGCTAGGCAGAGTATTCCTGTTTCTACTGTTCTGCAGCTACTCCATTAGCTACAGCAGCACCTTAAAGACCAACTATCTTTCCAGGTTATGAGCTTTCAAAACTCATAGCTCCTTCCATTAGAACTTTTACTCTTTGTCAGCTTTGACTCTCAAAAGCTTATACCCTGGAAATTTAGTTGGTCTTTAAGTTGCTACTGGACCCATATCTTGCTCTTCTTCTACTGACTAACATGGCTGAAACGATCTCCATTGGCTACTTATCAGTTACCAGGTTCAGTTCAAGGTACTAGTTTTCACATGCAAAACCTTTCACAGACTCTCATATCTGTAGGATCTGCTATGCTGTACCACTACAGCTTTGCTTAACTGGGTAAAGCCTTCTGAGCAAAGTCTGCAAATGGTTGAGGTTTGTAGCTGCCCATGCATGTATGTTCTCTGTTGTAGCTTTCACCTTGTAGAATGGCCTGCCTGAGTAGGTTAGGAAGGCCCCCACACTTTCATTCCACCAACTATGTAAGAAAGCATTGTTTAGGAGGGCATTTTTATAAAGGGATTAGAACTGTAGTATAATGAAATGGTTCAGGGAGGGATTTCTATAATGTGAACGAATTTGTAGTCTATACTACTATGCAGGGTTTTTTTTCTGAGAAAAGAGGTGGTGGTGGAGGGAAATGAGGAAGAAACACATGGGATTCTTTGAAATAATATTATTTTCACACACTATTGCCAAGTATTTTCAAGAGGTGCTGGAACTCCATTCCACCACATTCCTGCTGAAAAAAATCCCTGCTACTATGCATGGTATGTATTATCTATTGGTTCTTACTGCATTGTTTTCTGCTTGACAGCCAGTTTGATGTAGTGGTTAAGAGCGCAGGATTCTAATCTGGAGAGCCAGGTTTGATTCCCCACTCCTCCTCCACTTGAAGCCAGCTGGGTGACCTTGGGCTAGTCACAGGCTTTCTTGAGCTTTCACAGCCCCACCCACCTCACAGGGTGTTTTGTTGTGGGGATAATAACATGCTTCGTAAACTGCTCTGAGTGGGCATTAAGATGTCCTGAAGGGCGGTATATAAACTGAATGTTGTTGTTGTTATTATTATTATTATCTTGACTTGAGATATCTTGTCTAATTCACAGTGTAAGTCAATACAATCAACATCTGGGAAATAAACAATACAATAGGGTATGGATTGCAGAAATTTGAAAATAAGAAGAAATCCAGATACAGAGCTAAAACAAGATTGAAACAAAACATATGCAGTTTGATACAACATTTTAAACAATATGGGAACTACTCAGTAGGAGTGTATCTATATAAACAGACAGTACCCAGTATTATAGTCTACAGTCTCTGTCCTTTTATCAAAGCATCATTCTGAGCCATTTCTTACAGCACAGCCCCATTGTTTTTAATTTGTTTTGTAATTCTAGTCCTATCACATTGCTTATTAGATCTCTCATGCTATTGCATTACATTCCTTTGAACCGTGTAATCTGCCTTGAGTCTCAGTGAGAAAGGCAGATTAAAAATAAAGTAAATAAATACATAAATACAGCAACTATATTGGGGTAGCAGGAAAAGGCACAAAGAGGTATTGTTGAAATTAATATTAGTGATTATGAATGCTATGGTGTGGTTCGTGTTTACGAAAGATGTTGACAAACTTGAATGTGTCCAAAGGTGGGCAACAGAGATGGTGTCAGAGTGTCAGTTTGCTAGTCAGTTCTCAAGCCAAAGCTACGCCATGTTCTCATGTTATAATCTGTAGTTGTTTAGTTCTCTCCTTCCAGGCCCAGGTGCTGTCCAGGCCGCATATATCCATGGGAGCGAAGAATTCTTATCAACCCGTTCCGGCCAACCTTGACGTCCTTGCCTTCCCAGGCCTTCTAGACAGGACTAAGGGGGGAGGCTGGGAATGGGTGTTTGAAGTGTTGTTACTTTCATTTTGTATGTCATTCTCAACAAAGCTTTCGTTCAGCCAAGGCTTTCCTTATCCTTGGAATATGGACACTTGTATCCTGAGCATTGTCTTTCAACAAACCTTTTGGAATCAAGAAACTTTGTGCTTCTTGCAGAAGGGGGAGACGAACTCTAGATAACTGGGATTCCATAGTCTGACAGATGGTGAGGGTCTGGAGACCAAGTCCTATGAGGAAAGGTTGAAGGAGCTCAATATGTTTAACCTGGAGAGGAGGTGACTGAGAGGCAATATGATAGTCATCTTTTTTTGAAGGGCTGTCACATAGAGGATGGAGCAGAGTTATTTTCTGTTGCCCTAGAGGGTCACTAGGTGTTGCCCTAGAGGGTTGAAATTGAACAAAAAGAGTTTTTGGCTAAACATTAGGAAGAACTTCCTGTTAGTTACTGCCGATTCTATAACTTAGTATGCAGCTTGAAAGAGGGAGGGCAGGAAGGGATGATCCAGTCCTCAGCTTCTGTGGCCCTTCCTTATATACTCATGGTACTGCCAATCACCACATTGGGATCAGGAAGGAATTTTCCTCCAGGCCAGATTGACCAGGGATCCTGGAGGTTTTCTGCCTTTCTCTGGGCACTGAGCGGAGGTCACTGGAAGTATCGGGGGGGATGGGGTAGCTGGGAATTTCCTACATCACGCAGGGGTTTGGACTTGATAACACTTGGGGTCTCTTCCAAGTCTGTGCTTCTACATTTCTCCTTTCTAGACGCAAGCCAGAAGTCAATTATTCATCAAGCGCTTTGGCGTTTGTGAACAGTTGGAGCCTGTTCAGCAGGTTACTTTTCATGTATTGAAGCACTATAGTAAAATCAGCAGTGTTTCATTCATGCACATTTTCACATTGCCTGACAGGAATCCTATTTTTATAGTTCAACAACATATTTTAAAAGAAATCTTACTATTTTGTGTTTGTCTAAGCCTATGTTATTGATTTTATATCACACATGGGCATTTCCACAGTGCCTTATGGGAGTTGTAGTCTCTCCCACATCATTTAATTATCTGACCCAATCCCCCATGACCATAGGGGAGAATCAATTTCACCTACTGTGCAGATGCAAAAGTGACTGCAAGACAGAAGAAAGAGAAATGCCACCACCACATCTACTATGTAGCCACTAGCAGGGCCAGCGTATACATGGAGGTGGGTCTGGCAGCTGCCTCGAGTGCTGAGGTGCTGTAGGGGGTGCCAGGGTGGGGGCGCATGCCGTGGAGCTGGGAAGCCGCCCGCACACCACCCTGACCTTCCTGGCCCGCAGCTGCTGTGCCCGGCCGGGAGCGCATGCTGGCAGCGGCAGTGTGGGGCAGTCTGAGCGGGCAGCCTCCTAGCTCTCTGACTCAGTTGCCCCATGCTGCTGCCACCTGCACACAGCTACAGGCCAGGCACAGCAGGTGGCCAGGGTGGTGCGAGGCAACTGAGCGGGAGGGCTGGGAGGCCACCCGTGCGCCATCCCAGCTGCCTGCCACGCCAATGGGACCAGCTCGCAGCGGCATGATGATGTCATATGCAGTGATGTCATCATGCAGTCCGGGTGTGCGTGCACACATGCGTGGGGTTGGCAACAGCCCTGAAGCTACTCCTGGCCTCAGGCACCAGAAACTCTGGCACTGGCCCTGGCCACGAGGATGTTTAGCCCATGCTTGAATCAGAGTGCCACTGCAAGGAGACCTGGGGTTCAACTCTTGAGTGATTGCAGTGCACAAAAACAGTATGTTCACCTGCTGAAGATATTTACTGCAATGTACGCAGCACCTCTACCAGTGAGAACCCAATAAAAATTTAAAGAATCTAAGTATTAACCAAGGCTCATAGTTTTAGCTACAAATCAACATATAACGGGTTAACACTTAAGCTTAAGGAGCCATTTGAATTACTGTTCAACATTTTGAAATTGTGTAAAGTTACAAGTTTTATATATGTCAGAAATCATTCTAGAGACTGGAAAAGTATGAGTCCAAGAGCAGAATAATAATATATCTTTTAAAGCATACAGAAGTATATGCAGCAGATGATGTTTCCTGTTTCCTTTACTTTTAAACCTTCACATACCCAACACCACAAATAAATATGTTATCAAATCTTACAACCGTCTATATAAAATACAGTTTTGCAGATCGCCTTACCAACTTCAGTTATGTAAGGTTTTCCATCTGATGGCAGAGGAATATACTGGTTAGAGAAGAAGCTGCTGCCATACCCCAAGATGAAGCCCTCCAGTTTGATGCTCGGACTTGGCCGAATGTATCTCATGCACACTGCATCACCAGTAGCGTTGATCTGAACTTTCAGGATTTGTCTCTTAACTGAGGAAAATACAGAAAAAGATGTGAGAGGTTACTATTTCAGCATAAAATTACGGTATAAAAAACACACGTTTAGAATAATTATTATAGGGCAGATCAACAGGTTAGTGACAGCCAGTGGGATTTCAAAAGATGCTTCAAAGTAATTATATTGCTATATACATGTACAATGTAGGAACTAGAGTCCAAAACCAAACCCAGATTGGTTACTCCACCTTGGGACACCCACAGATTGGACTCTGAAATGGTGCTGTCTCTGTGTGTGTGTTGCATGAGAAGGGGATATATGGGAATTTGTCCCACATGAAGAGTTACGTGTCCACTTTTCTTGCTCAGCTGGGAGTCAGAAGTCCTGAAACTTGTAAGACTTGTTTAGCTAGCAAACTTTTTCCTATTTCCCTTTTTATTTTCTTAGACTGCATACTTTACTGCATCCCTGCATTTTGCCTTAGAGCTTGTGCCTAGGAGATGATAAAGTTATTTTATGGGAGATTCTTGCTACAACATGCCCTGGTTATTCACTACACTACACTACTGAGTAAAAATCTTTTTTTTTTAAATCAATTTTTATTGAATGGGTTAACATACATTCCCATAATACATAATACAACTACATTTACCCTTTAAATCGATATATATATGCCCCCATCCCTTCCCCCTCCCCCTTTTCCCTCCCAACTCCCAACAGCACTATAACCCCTTTACTTATTATTATTATCTCTTTTCAAATATTTGTCCCTATTCTAAAAGGTAAAGCTTTTACTTATTCTCTATACATTTTAATAATTGTCCAGAGACCACAGCTGTCCTTTCACATCTCACTTACTTTCAAGATATTCCTTAAATTTCCCCCAGTCATTTAAAAATTCACTTGGATTTTGTTCTTTCAGTTTTCTTGTCGTTTTGTCCATCTCTGCCATGTACAACAGTTTTTGGATCCAATCTTCAACTTCTGGTATTTCTTCTTGCTTCCAGTACTGTGCATATAGTAATCTTGCTGCCACCGTCATATAAAATAACAATGTCCTGTCCTTCACATTAACTTTTTGCATATTCAGTCCTAACAACAACATTTCAGGGCTCTTCAACAGATTACATTTCATAATTAATAACATTTCCGTAACTACTGAGTAAAAATCTTTGCACTGCTGTTTCCTCTGGGGCAGTTATGGAAGGCAGGGGGCATGCTGGCTCAAAAGGGGAGTGGCAAACAGCAAATACACTGGAGGTGGTGGTGATGCCACCTGAGGTATAGAGAGGGGGCACAATCCCCATGTACATGACAATACCTACTTAACCTTTGTGTATATTGGGCTATCCTTCATGGCATATAGAGGCACTCAGAGAAGGATCCCATTCTGCACAAAAAGCACAGTGCATAAATAAGAATATTACTGCCCTTTCAAATAGGTGTTATATATTCTTTTTATAGAAAAGTTTTGTTCCTTTAAAAAAAATCCTATCTTATTTTGAACAGCTTTATTAGTCTTACTAGCTATGATTCTCAAGATTCTGAAAAGATCTGTAAGCCACAGAATTCCAACTTGGAGTACTCATAAACTGCCAGTTATTCTGTAGGCACCTTGCTATGTATCATTACTACAAAATTTATTGAGCAAATGTGTTCACCACATTTTGTAACAACTGTATGCTGAAAATAACAATAAATAAAAACAGAAAATTGCAATAAAACCATAAATTGACTAATGGACCTGAGCCTCAACTAGCAGAAGTGGCCTGTATACTCAATACTGCAACAGAGGCTTTGTAGCATCAACTTTTGCCTGAGAAATTTGGTCGCTGTTATGCTATTAGATTTATTTATCATTCTAATGCATTACCTGATGCAAAGCCAATATCATAATTCCCAGTAACATTATCCAATCTTGGCTAGTTCTTGCATAAACATAATTAAACTATATTGTCACATACACCATTCAAGTAATTGGAGCCTGCCTGTTCTTACCAAATGACAGGTAGTAATTTCTCTTTCAGACAATGCTGTTGTCAAGGAACAAGTGCAATTCAATCAGTCTGTACGTGTTACTGTGTTTCTTGGCCCAAAGCACAATTACTTAGGCTCTGAATTTGAGCCAATGGGTACTCATTAATCCTGCATTTAGCTTTGTAATGCATAGTATGAGCATTATAAATGTATGGTTTTATTTACATGCTAATGTGCATGCATTATATGCTGAACAACATTCTAGCAAAAAATCATACTAGTTAAATAATCTCTGTGGTCACAAGGTCTTATAAGTCACCATGTTAAAATTTAGGGGAGATTTTCAAAAAAGATCATTCAGCACTGTCTGTTGTTGTTGAGGAAGGAGCTGAAATGAGAGAGAATAGGAATATGGGCTACTCTTTAAACATCCCTGCATTTAACCTACTGGTTCATGTAAACATTGGTGGTGGAAAGTTCTGTCAAGTCATAACTGAATTAGGGTGACCCCTGCTGGGTTTTTCAAGGCAAGAGACTAACATGGTTTGCCACCGCCTGGCTCGGCATAGTGACCCTGATCTTCCTTGGTGGTCTCCATCCAATTGCTAACTAGGGCTGACCCTACTTAGTTTCCAAGATCTGATGAGATCAGGGTTGCCTGTGCTACCCAGGTCAGATCACACAAACAATACTCAAGTAAAATTTTTCACTTCTTCTGAGGATGCTTCCTTTCACTACAAAGGCAGGACCTACTTCAGAGGCCATATCAGACACAGGTGGGTTTAGCAATGGGCCATGGGCCTGCCTTGCCCCCAGTGGAGGGGTGAAAAAGAAGAGGAGGAGCCATGAGTGGCCATGCTTGGTACCTCAGAGCTCAGGCAAGCAATCAGCATTTGGCCAGTTTTGCAGTTGCTCTGGGTGCCTGCCTCCATCCCTTCTGGGGCTGAGGCAACAGCTAGCTTGGCATACCCACTTGCCTGGCATGTGGCTCTGGCCACACCTTTTGAGCCTGGGATTGTTCAAGGGGTCCCATGATTTCGGGTTCCATACTGAACTACTCTCAGAGGCCCAGAATCACTAAGATGGCCCTTGACATCATAAACTTTTAACTCAGCATTCTTGCTGATGTTTCTATGAAGGGAGTTGGGGGGGGGCACTAAAATGACATCATTCTCACTTTCAGTCTAAAGTGATAAGAGTCCAAAATTCTTCAGAAAATAGACTCTGTGAGTGACACCATTAAAATATCATGACAGTTCATTCTAACCAATAGTTCGGCATCCTGTTCCCAGTAGTAGCCAGACTGATGCCTCTTGAAGGTATGATGCCTTTTGACGATATGTAACAGGACATAAAGATGATCTGTCTGTCTGTCTGTCTGTCTGTCTGTCTCTGTCTCTCTCATTGCTTTCTCTCAATATCTGATCAGGAGAACACTGTAAGTAATGTAGGGCAAAAAGGAGAAATCTGCTTCTAAGGTTGGAAGTAAAGCGAGAGAGAGAGAGAGAGAGAGAGAGAGAGAGAGAGAGATTTGGTATTTGGCTGTGAATCTTTTACAAATTTCTCTGAGAATAAAATGTTTGCAATCTACTTTGACCTGGATGCCAGTTTGTCAATGCATCAGACAGTAGAGGTGATGTTGACAGCATCTTGGAGAATGTAAGGGATGCCACCTGAGGTTTAGATTCATGCTCCTAATTGCTAGAGAAAAGTTGTACCAAGGTAGTCAGGTCACCAGTACTTAACATTGTGAATTTCTTATTGGCTGAGAGGGTCTTTCATAAAATCTTGAAAGAGGTTATGATTTGATTATTATTTTTTAAAAAACATCTTCATTAGCAAATTATAGACCAGTTCTCAATTTACCCTGTTTAGGGAAGATTATTGAACAAGTTGTGGCAGAGTAGCTTGAGGACATCTGGATAATACATTTGTCCTTGACCCTTTTCAATCTGAATTTAGGCCTGCCTTGGTACACAGGGATGCCAGTTCCTTGGTGGGGGCAGGTGATCCTCTGCTCCCAGCCTCTGCCCCCTACCACTACTCACCTGGCTGACAGGGGGAAAGGCCCAGGGAACAGGCCAGGAAGGCAAAAAACCTCCTAGGACAGAGTGCAGAAGTGACATTGTCATGCCCTGTTGAGAGCACGTGTGTGCTTTGTGCGCAAAAAAGAAGATCCTCAAGGTATGTGCCAGGTCCCCCTCCCTCCCACCCAGAGTGTAAGGGACCTGACATTCCTAGTATCCAGAGATGGGTTGGGATTATCTCCAATTACAACTGGGCAACTGTTCTTGTTGCTATTGGGGTTGTTAGAGTTTTTGATGATTCCAAGAACTGCCTGCAGTCTCTACCCTGGTGTTACACACCTGCAACTCTCCTGTTTTTTATTTTTAATTGGTGCTGACAGGCAATGGGAGCTTGGGGTGGTGGTGGTGAGGGATTCCACACTCCTACTAGAGGCTTGACAGCCCTAGTTGCTACTACTGGAACTTTTCACACTGAATGAGGACACAGATGTGGGACTGGTAAGTTAGTGAAGAGGTTTGACTCTTTTTTATTGCATCAACCTCCAAAGGTGGTGGTAGGTGAGTATGGAGTCAAAACCAACTTCATAAAAGCCTTTACTCGTTCTATTTGCTGATCTATTCATGCTGATCTATGCTACAGAGATCTGCAATAGAATTCGAAGCATGTTGTTGACTCAGAAGTAAGCCCAATTGAACATAATCGGGAGTAGTCAATAATAAGTGTGCTTAGGATTGTGGCCTTTGTGTACTACATCTGAAAGTGATTATATTGTGGGACTCACACACACTCCTTGATTACAGTTGAACTATATTTTTAAATATTCTTGCTTTAAAGCTGAAAAAGTATATGTAATGGATCCTCCTTTTTTTACATTCTCCCCCAATAAAAGCATGCATCAGATCATAGCTCAATTCAGTGACCCTTATCTTCAACTATGCCATAAATATAACATCACACTTTCCAGCTAAGTTCCTTCACTCTTCCTCTCCTTTTCTCCCTCAGAGATCTCAGAGCCAGGGGGAAAAATCAGCTCTTCATATCAGCAACAACAAAAATCCCACGCCACGCTCTACTGCTTGCCAAATTAGGCAACAGAAAGCACAACAAGGGCCCAGGCCCTGCCATGCCAGAGCAAAACCACACCCACTGATTCAGCTTTCAGTTACTAGCCACTGCTACAATTGGACCTGGGCTTTGGGTTCCATCAGCCCATTTTGCTCTGACCTGTCAATAATTCCATAAGATTCCATTGACTAGTCCTTCCAGTCTTGCCTTATTTTATTATGCCTCACCCTTTCTTTCTATACTTTTCTGTGGGCTACCCATGTGCACCAGAAAAGTAAGTCCATTGTTCTACTTTGGTGTCAATCAGCAAGGAGCTGAGCCTGATGGGGCATTGCTCCCCTTTCCCTAAATGGATGAGCCATCCTTATGCTACTGTAAGCTCAAATCCAGATGATTGTAATGACCCCTTTGCGGGCATGCCCTGAAGACAACTCAGAAAGTTTAGTTAGTACATAACACATGCCAGTCCACCACCAGAGGTGGGGGATCCCTCACTCCCACCCTTCAACCCTGCCCCTGCTTACATGTCTAGTGGAGGGGATGCGCCTACTGGGGTGCGCCTCCAGGCAGCATGGTGCAGTCCCAGGTGGTGTGGTGCACAGGAGCTCACCACAGTGGCTGGATTCAGGCTGGATTCAGCCCAAATTGGGCCCAATTCGGCCCAAATCTGCCTGCTGTGCGGTGCAAGTGCACTCCCGTGGTCTGCAGTGGTGGATTCAGCCTGAATCTGGGTTGAATGGGGTCTGAATTAGGCTGCTGCAGAGCTTGGAAATGCTGCCGTGCTCTGCAGTGGCCAGATCTGGGCTGATTCAGCCCAAATCAGCCCAGATTTGGGCCGACATGAGAGTGCTGCCGCACTACACTACAGCCTGATTTGGCCTTATTCAGGTTTGAATCAGGCTAACTAGGGCCCGAATCAGGCCGATTCTGGCGTGATTCAGACCCCTGGGGAGCACCAGAGCACCCTCAGGGCAGCTTATGACCCAGGCAATAATGTCACTTCCTGGAAGTGACATCATCATGCAAGCTGGAAGCATGTGCACGTTGTGCATATGCGCAAAAAGGAAAAGCCCCAAAGCTGGAGCTTCGCCCCTGATTTCACACCGGGGTGTGTGTGTTGGGGGACCTGGCAACACTACAACACAGCTGCCTCATTCAATTCAGCCATATTACTGATATCTTGAAACATCTATTTTGGCTGCCAGTCTGTTCCCAAGTTCAATTCAAAGTGTGTTATGTGGGCAAGCCTCAGCTGGGCTCCCCGCCTGCTGGTGAGTCCTCCTCAGAGGATGAGGGGTTGGAAGAGCCAGTTTAGCCAGCAGAAGATCTGCCCGCGGTCCCTGAAGAGTCATCCAGTGACCAACAATCAGGTCCCTCCTCAGAAGCTAGCAAGGGTGAGGGGTTGCATAAAGAAGAGGAGGAACCGGCCCCTCGGCGATCCAAGCCCCTCGACCCGGCAGCAAGGTGGAAGGCTCAAGCGAGGGAAGCCATTCGGGAAAGGAGAAGGAGTGCATGCCTGCAGGCTCAGTGACAGACAGAGCTGGATGCCGAGGGCGAGGTGGCACAATCAAATGAAGGAGAAACACCTGGCCCTTGTTCTCTTATGCTGTCCTGAGCATATAAGAACTCTGGGCGGAGCTCCGTGTGGGAGCAATGTCACTCACTGCTCCTTGCATCCAGCAGCTTGGCTCCTGGAAGCTTTGCCCCTTGCTCGGATAGATCTCCTGCTTCCTGACCTCGGCTTCATCTTCAACCACTCCTTGTTCCTCTCTGTGTTTGACTGACGACTTGGCTTTTGACTCTGGCTTGGCTTCTGGTTTCCCATTTGCTCTCTCCATTGACGGACTGATTTTCTGGCTCTCGACCCCGGCATGTCTTAGACTTTCTCTCTTTCTCCCTCTCCCGTGGTCCAGCACCAGAGCAGGTGCCCCTGCTCTGCACCTGACAAGGTGCTAGTGTTAAGCTTTATAGCTCTTAATGCTTTGGGACACACATTACTTGCTGGACCACCTCTCTTGATATGAATTCTTAAGAGTGCAGTACTCATCACAACTGGGGCTGCTTACTGAGACAGGATTAGATGTTTTCGGCCTGTACTTGGGCTTTTCAATGGCAACCCCAAATCTTTTGGAATGGGCTGCCTAAAGAAGTGAAGGAAAAATCCTCTCTGGCCATCTTCAATGGAAAAAATGTATGACTGAATTTTAAAAAGGACCTTCAGAAACTGATGTGCTGTTGTGCTGATTTTTAAAATCAATTATTGCTTTTTTAATGTTTCAACATTTATGGTTTTATCTGTATATATGGAAACCACTTTGTCAGGAAAGCAGTAAATGAATTATTTAAATAAATAAAATGGAGCACAGGATAACAACGTGCTCTAAGCCACTTTGGGTTCCCACTGGGGAAAAAAGTAATTATTTCATATTCTAATCACAAAGATTAAGTTCTTGAACAGCATTTAAATAAATTGTAACAAAATGAAAATCAGAATAATCAGATTATTGCAAAATGAACTGACTGTTTTAAAAAGATGCTAACGTTATAATAATTCTTGCAGTTGGAGATAGCTACTGCTTGGTGTAGCAATGGTTTTTATTGGCGCTTGCTTATTTTTCATGAAAGAGTGTGCCCCTCCCCCATCTCTCAAATACACACAGAGTACTTGGGAAGTTTTCTAAGGATACTGTATAAGGCATTTGCTTTTAATCCTGGCATACCACCAAATACTGGGTCTTTAATTATTTCAGACAGCGTGCTTTCCTTAGACCTGTATTTCACATTGCCGTAATGTTGAAGTTGTAAAGAACTGCTTGATCCAGAGAATTACAGTAAAAAATGTTTTTTTTAAAAAAGCCCCAGTGGAGAAACCTGACTCATGCATGTTGCTGCTTAACTGGATTTAATTTATTTGTTGTACATTGTATTTAAGCAGCCTTCTCCTAAAAAGATAATTTTAGATTTTTAATGCAAGCGTTTAAAATGCCAAGGTGTAAATTCCCAGTAAACTAAAATGTAAAATGTACAATGATTCTGCTTTTTCAGAATTGTTCTGAATTGTGCTCCCCCCAAGTAAATTCTTATTGGCCTTTCTCCCTGGTTGTGTGTGTTTTTATGTCTCTCTCTCTCTCTCTGTATAATATATATATTATGATTGCCAGGTGTATATATATTAGGGTTGCCAGTTCCCTTCACCCTCTGGGCGGGAGGCAGGAGACCTGGAACTCACCTTTGTTGATGGGCTGTGTGATGTTGTCACTTCCAGGAAGTGATGTCATTGCACAGTGCCTCATGCCACCCCTGGGGGCACTTCCACACTTCTCAGTGGGCCAATTTCAGCCCATTTGAGGCCTAATTTGGCCCTCTACAAAGTGTAGGAGCTCTCCAGGGCAGCATTCCCTTAATGTTCACTACCTTGGGGGCACTATTTAGGTAGAAATGTGACATATAAATGTTTTATCTATCTATCTATCTATCTATCTATCTATCTATCTATCTATCTATCTATCTATCTAAACAAACAAACAAACAAACAAACAAACAAACAAACAAACAAACAAACAAACAAACAAACAAACAAACAAACAAACAAACAAACAAACAAACAATGGTAGTGTTATAAACCAACTAGGTTCAATATGTAATGTTGTCAGATCAGAACCCATAGATCCTGCCTGTTACTTTGGTCTGTGTTAATTGTGTGAGAGTATGCCACAACTAGGGTTATTAGCCTTCAGTTGGTGTCTGGAGATCTCCTGGAAATTATAACTTGATCTCCAGACTGCATAGATCAGTTCCCTAGGAGAACTAGGGAAGAATGATGGCCTTGGAGAGTGAACTTGGTGGCATTATACCTTGCTCAGGTCCCTCCCTCCCTAACCTCCACCCTTCCTAGGTTCCACCCCAAATCGCCAGAAATACGCTAACCCAGGGTTGGCAGCCTTAGCTACAACTGCATTTTTGGCTGGTTCCACCATCAGTCCATGTTGTATCCTGCTTGCCATCTAAAGAAAGCAAGGTTCTAGATTTTCTCTATAACAGAGGAAGAAAGTGGAAGAGATATGGGTAAAAGGAAGGGCAGAAGGCCCTCCACTACTTTAAATGTTTAAAGGCATAGGTAGAATCTTTGGTTGCAATCTATCACACACCACAGCCTCTTTCTCCATATCTCATAGCAAAATTAGACTTGATGGTGGCAGACATGTGACTCCACCTCCCTCACTGCCACCACTCCTTTTATTGTTAAGGCAAGGTCCCCAAGTTTGTATGTGAACAGGAAAGACATGTCAATTATAGTTCTGTCACATAATGTCTGAAGTCTGAGCAAGGGTGATCTTTTAACCATATCACCAGTGTGCCGGGTTCAGACAACAAGTTTGCCCATACAGATGTTTTCCGCATTGGCTGGCTTTCAGCTATATAACTCATTTGTCTTCCATTGTATACCATGGTGAGTTGCCTAGGCCTCAACTAATACTGTGTGTTGGTTAAATGGGCATAATGTTGGCAGAGAGACTATGAAGCAGTCAGAACACTGAACAGATTAAGAGTAACAAAACCAAAAAAAATGGATAGGAAAGAGAAGAAAACAAAGCTGACTTGCTAGCTGAGATAGTTCTAAAGAGTTCTGAGAAAAGGAGACGATTACCCTCAGAGTAGCAAACAGACAAGGAAAACCCCTTGGTCCTTGGTGCTGCCTCTTTCAGGTTCTTCTCTTCTTTGTACACAAGAAATTGCTATATTCCAACACATTCTACAGCCTTTTTAAAAACACAACCTGGTCACTCAAAAAATGAATAACACCTCTATGAATTCCTTATCTTTTCATTTTTATCTTTTTAAAACTACTAGCTGGCAATTCTAAATTGCAGGTGCAAAATTCATTGTTATAGATCACTTAATAGTGTATATTTGACAAGGAATATTTGACAAGGAATTCATATTAATAATACTTTGTTAAACATGCACTTCCATGGAAGGTTTCCCTGGGGAACAAGATTTGACTTAAATGGGGTGCTGGTGAAGAATCTACCAATGCAAGATTTCATGTGTCTTGTATATGCAATGATGCCAAATGGCAACATTAACATGCCTGCACAATGACAATTCTAGTTACATGACAATGTTTTGTCAACATTGTACATGGAATAACCTGGGGATCAGTTCTTTAAAAAATGCTGGGTTCATGCATAGGTTACTTCTTGCCCATCAGGCTATAGAGTATTCATATTTATATTTGCTGAGCCTGCCTTGATTGCCTCTGCACCTGAATATGAAAGTAGCTGATTATTCACAAGAGAAAAGCTATTGTTGCCAAGACACATTGCTATGGAAATATGGAAACTATGTGTGTGTGTGTATACACCATTCACATCTTTATTGAGGTCAATGGCAAACTTCCCACTGATTTAAGCATATCTGGCCTTTATTCACTGAGAAACAAGTATTAGGAATATTGCCTTCCCTACTTCCAAAAATCAGCTGTGACTATGTAGTTACAGAACAGACAGAACATCAAAAGTCACATCTGCATTGTTAGTGACACACCAGTCCATCTGTATGATTCCCACGAGAGCATGGTTAGAAGCAGCCTGTGTAACGTGATAGTGGTAAAGATTTTGGGTCTTTCTGCTCTTTGTATTTCTCTTTGTATTTCTCCTCTTCTGACCTCTCTGGAAGACCCAACTGCCCAGCGGAGGGTAAACAACTTGAATGCCTGATGCTGAGCCAGTTGATGATACAATGCATTTAACTGACGAAGCATTGGTCAACCATTTGGGATTCTATTTATTGGGAACCTGTATACACCTTGGACCCACTGAGATATCGGAATGAATATGCATGCTCAGAGAATAATTCCACAATCAACATCGATGATAATACTGGGCTGAGTGTACCAATCCAAATGAAAATGGGTAAAGAAAAGCACTGAAATATCAGAATCAGACTTGAGAAGGACATACATAATATCATTCTGTGATCAAAAACAGATAGATTCGGGTATACCTAAGCTCATGGATCGCAATCCAAAATAAATGGGGGGAGGGGGATGAAGTAAGGAAGGGAAAGAGGCTGGTCCTCACTGACAGCCAGAAGAGGAAAGACTAAGGAATCCCACCAGGAATAATTGGTTGATGGTTGTTGGCAGATGGAAGAAACCCCACTGGAAATTAAAACTGGAATGTGTGGTATGTGAGGATGGGCTACAAGGCCGAGGGATCTAATGCCAGCTCTGAAAAGTTAAATATACATTTTGGCTACTTGGATGGTAATACTTTACTTTGCATACAAGTCCCTTTGGAATTATTTTGGTCTTGTATTTAAATAGATGTTCACAACTGCTGCAGACTTAATTGCTATAATTAGAAGATCAGAGCTGCTGGCTGAACATAGATGACAAATAGTTATTGGATTATGGATACCAAGAGGCTGATTTATGCCCTTTCATTTTATATGTAACTTAAAAACAGATTTTTTTTCAAATCTGGATTTAATTGCTACAATAAATTATTTATCCTGAAGCCTAATTACAGCTTGCTTCAACAATAAACCATTTGATTTTAGTTAGGGCAGTTTTAAAATATTAGCATGCTATAAGAATGCATACTGATCATGCTATGCACAACACTTTTCTGAATCTGAACTTTTCTTTTTTATCCTGATCATATTATTCCTGTAGAGCAACTGGAGCAACGTACCCTCCCACAGCTGCTCGGGAACTAACTCTGATCGATTGTTGGTAGTTTGATAATTTGACAATGTAACCAAAGGAAGGAGTTTAGATAAAACAGTTTTCTTTTTTCCTAATTGCATTAGGCAGTTTATTTATGAAGATTGGACCTAAACGATGCCCATTACTATATATGAGAAATGCTCTAAATCCATGTGGTCAGAAACCCTTCTGATCTGACAGTTAATAACAACAACAACATTCAATTTATATACCGCCCTTCAGGACAACTTAACACCCACACAGAGTGGTTTAAAAACTATGTTATTATTATCCCCACAACAAAACACCCTGTGAGGTGGGTGGGGCTGACAGAGCTCCTAGAAGCTGTGACTGACCCAAGGTCACCCACCTGGCTTCAAGTGGAGGAGTGGAGAATCAAACCCAGTTCTCCAGATTAGAGTCCCACACTCTTAACCACTATTCTGTTGCCTTCTGTTGTGCTCTTAATATTAGACTTAAGAATGATGAGGCAGCATTGTTTCCAACAGAGGCATAGTTTTAATTAGTCCCAATTCCTTCTTTTTAGCTGCAGTTCCAATAATTTTCTTCCTTCCTCTGTCCATGCCCAAACCAAATCCTGGAGTGGACTCAGAGCTGAACTACTTGAGACGAATTACATGTGGAGAACACATGATTGAAATTCCATGTGTTTCCCATGTTACTTTCCTGTTCACTCGCATACTTCAGCCACATGGCAGTCAAATCCCATGTAGGGACTGGCACGGGTTTCTTCCCTGTTCCTCTGAGACAAGGGATGATATCCCATAATGCATCTTCTCTTTGCACATGCTCAAATCTTCTTCGGCATCACAGAGCATTCAGACATTGTTTCCAATAGTAAATATGATTAGGGGCTTTCTGGGGGTCTGGGGGGCATTTTTGGACTGAATTTTACCAAATTTGCAAGAGAACTACTTCTAACTGTCCTAATGACCCCCAAGTTTCATGAAGATTGAACTTCAGGAGGCCATTTTATGCCTCCCCCAAATAAAGTGCCCGCAGCCACCTCTAATCTCCATTATTTCCTATGGGGAAAACTAGGGGAGTTATCTAAGGGACTGGGTGGCATTTTGCAAGCAAAATTCACCAAATTTGCAGGAGAACCTACTCCTGTCCTCTAAAGGCCTCTCTCCCAAGTTTCAGGGAGATTGGATCATGAGGGCCATTTTATAGCTCTGCAAAGAAGGTGCACTCAGCCACCCCATTTGTTTTTATTGTAGGAAAAAACTGACTGCCACTGCACATCATGGCTGCCATGGCCACAGACACTCTAAATTATAATCTATACACCGGACAGCCCAACTGAACCAAAATGAATCCCCCTCCCAAAACCCAGTATCCCCTGAGCAGGCTGACCAACCACTCTCCATTAATTTTGATTATGGGGGGAAATTATTTCCACTGCAGAAACACATGGATCATTGTCCCCCCCCAGGGTCCAATCTCTCCGATCCATTGGGGGGGGTCTTTAGAGGACAGTTAGGAGTAGCTCCCCTGCAAATTTGGTGGATTTTACTTAAAAATTGCCACCTCCAACCCCCTAGTCAGCTTCCCTAGTTTCCCCCATAGGGAATAATGGAGATTGGAGGTGGCTAGGGGCACCTTCTTTGGGGGGGGGCATATTAAGGCCGCCCTGGGTTCAATCTTTATGGAACTTGGCGGTTCATTAGAGGACAGTTAGAAGTAGTTCTCTAGCAAATTTGGTAAAATTTGGTCCAAAAATGCCCCCCAGGCCCCCCCAAATCCCTGAATTGCATCTCCCATTGGAAACAATGGCCAAATGTGGAAGGAGAAGATGCATCATGGGATACCATCCCTCGTCTCCCCCATGCCGACCAAAATCAGCACTCTGCACTGGCAACTCTCTGATTATGCCCATGGGCACTCGCAAATACAGCTACACAAAGTTACAGGACATGTGGATGGACTGAAGCTACAGGCCACGTGCTCTGCTTCAGGAAAAGTCGACACGGGGAGGTTGGACATGTACTTCTAATCGCTCGTAGAAACTCATGTAAGTCATCTTGTGTAGCTTATCTCTAAGGCAGTTTCAAATGCAGCCTTGGATTAAAGGAACACAGTTATAACAACAACAACAACAACAACAACAACAACAACAACAACATTCAATTTATATACTGCCCTTCAGGACAACTTAACACCCACTCAGAGCAGTTTACACAGTATGTTATTATTATCCTCACAACAATCACCCTATGAGGTGGGTGAGGCTGAGAGAGCTCCGGAGAGCTGTGACTGATCTAGGTTCACCCAGCTGGCTTCAAGCAGAGAAGTGGGGAATCAAAGTTGTCAAAACACTGTGCCTTGCTATCTAGTTTAGGATTCCTGAAAAGTGGAAAGACTGGAATGGTAAGGGGAAAATTAGCACATGCCAGGGACTGATGTGTGACACACTCAAATACCACAAGAATGGAGAAAAAGCTAATATGTATCAATCCTTTCCTGCCTTGCCCCATTGTACAGCTTTAATGGGAACACTTCATCTATCTGAAATGTAGGATGAAGGACACCATGGATGATGGATGCAATCCCTGAGAATTTCATCCTAATTGGAGTGGGAAGGTTACATTCAGAAATGTGTCTGCTTTCGAAATTAATATAAGTAACTATAGGATTTATTTGAATATGTCTAGCTTTAGTTCAGTCCAGTAAAATCATATATAATCTGATTTTTTTGCATACCCAATGGTGACCAATCAGGAACTGTGAAAGGGTGAGTAGCCACACTCATATTTCTCCTTTTCATTTTCGTCTCGATTTGAGAATCTTGAATGGCAGAATGTAAGCTTGCTAGAGCAGCATGTTTTCTACTTGGCAAGCAATACTGGTCACACTGTTAGGATTTAGTTAAGCATTGTTTAAATCATACAAAGCTTATCTAGGTTTTCTAATAAGAAAAGTGTTTTATATTCTTTTGTGCCATAGAACAGTCAAGTCCCTTGAGTCTTTCCTTGCCAAGTATTCCATCAAGCTGTTCTTTTATATTTTTCATTTTTAAAGCATGGTGAAATATGGAGAAAATTTTATTCTAGTCTTGCCGCAGTACATTGTCAAGTTTCTCTACAACCAGGGCATTTGAGGGGTTTTTGTAAATGAGAGATACTGCAATGAGCTGTTTAAAACAGCAAGATATCTGGTCTTAAAAATTCAGTAACGCAGGGTGCCAACAGCATAAGAAATGAAAAACTAGGGAAATGATAAGCAACAAAACTTGAAATCCAAGAATGAGAGACTGTTGCAATTTCAGTTTTCCAAAGAAAAGCATGGTCAGAATCCAACACAAATAATGCATGCTGGATGCTCAGGAGACAACAGGAGTTACAGATGTTGTACCAGCTGCCAATTTGCCTCTGGACACAATTCCAAGTGTTGGTTCTTAGCTTTAAAGCATTAATAGTGAAATCCTAAGCAGAGTTACTGCAGTCTAAGCCCATCGATTTCAATGGGCTTAGACTGGAGTAACTCTGTTTAGGATTTCACTGTCAATGGCTAAAGGATTGCCTATGCTCATATAATCCTGTCCATCAATTAAGATCTGTTTCTCAGACAGTGCTGTCTCCCCTCCCCCCCCCCATTTAGAGAAGTGAAATGAGTAGCTACTAGAGAGATTTTTTCAGTGGTAGTGCCCATTTTGTGGAATGCCCCCAACCCCTGAAGTTCACCTAGAATTACAGACAAATGTTATTGTCTTTGCAGCATGAGAAAATGTCAATTCATTTACCTTGGCCTTTGATTTTTTTCAGACCTCATCCTCTCAAATTTTACAGATTTTTATTGACGTTCCTGCCCTGTTGGATCACTGGACTGATTTAATTGTTATGTCTTTATGCTGGTTCTTATGTTTGCTACTGCTAGACTTGCCAGGCCTGGAAGACTAGCTGAGGTAGAGAAGCTGTCAGTGATGGCATGGTGTCACTTCCAGGAAAATCTCTCTAAGAATTGCCAGAAATTTTTCCTAGAAAGGACTGAAGTCATTTCTGGGTCTTCCTCAAAAATGATGTCAGTACTCTAGGAATCACTGAAAACTCTATTGTTTTACCATAGAACAGTAGTCCCTAATCTTTGGAGACTGTGGACATTTTTGGAATTCTGACAGAGGGGGTGCAACCAAAAATGGCTGCCATGTGAGGTGGAGACAACCACAAAATGATTGCCACAGGAGCCAGAGCCAACCACAAAATGTCAGGTTGAACATACCGTTTCCTGCATTCACATAGCTTACCTTCATTTATACAGTGAAACTGCTGTGGTGGCTGCTGTTTTTGAAGCAATGTTTTTAAAAATCTGCATAACTAATCAGACCTCCAATGGCCAATCAGAAGACCTGCTGGGCAAAACCCATGTCTACTTCCAAGAAACACTTGGTGGGCAGGGCACAGAAAAAGTGTCAGTGGGTGTCATGGGTCTGAGAGGCACCACTTTAGTTACTCCTGCCATAGAATTTCCAGTGATTGCTAAAGAAGTGATTTCATTCCATTATCAATGGCAATTTATTTCTATTATTTCTTTCTCCTGAAAACCCCTGGAGTGCCCGTTGGCAAGGACCACTGTGGGCAGCAGGAGATCTACCATCTCAGTGGGTACATAGCAGCACTATTATTGGGATATTTATGCTGGTTTTACTGCTTGTACAAGTTTTTATTACTTTCACTTTTATGGTGATTTTACTATGACTTATTGATATTCTGATGATGTTGTAGCCTTATCATTCCATTCAGCAAAGTATAGAGCTTTTCTCTTAAACAAAAGTTTCTTCTGCCAGAAGATGCACCTCTTGCCCCAAAGGAAGGCTTCTTCCACCACCTCCACACTTAGTGAAGCAGAGTAGTGGTAATATATAAGCCATTCATGGTCATTTATTATTATTTTTTAAATCTTAAACTAGTTTGAACAGGGTATTTTTAACCTGGGGAGGCATTTAAGAAATAAGGCAAACAAGCGATGTGGATCCACGAGACTCACAGTGAAGGAAATCCCATCCCCACCACACATTCTAGCCTTCACTTTCTCTCCTCAGACCTCTCTCCATTTTTTTCTCCCCTCTACCTCCTGCTCACCACTTTCTCTCCCTCCTCACTGGCCATTGCTGTTTTCCCATAAATCTGCAAGCAAGTTCAGGTTGCATGGGCCCAGCCTCTGATGCCCTGGTTGCTAAGCAACCCCACAATGCCAAATAATCTTGTGAGATTGCTGCAATATCTCACTTGGTATGCTCCATTTTTGAAGGGCTTAACCTTTCCTTGCTAATTCTTCTTTAAAAAATATTTTGGGACTTTCCCCCTGAAAAACTGGGAATTTCTCAAGGTGTGTCGAAAAATCCCCTTTATATGTATATGACCCCATTGTCCAGATTTTTAAAATGGCATCTAGGGGGCATTGTTCATAGTTAGATATAAAGATAAAACACAGATGGGTGTGGTGATCTTAGTTTTTCTGGCACCTAATTGGTTCAACATGATGTGCTCAGGAAGAAGAGTAGCAAGTAATCAGTATCACTTCTGTTTCCATGGATAGCCCTCATCTTCCCCTGAAAACCAGGGTTTTCTTTTAGTATTGAACTTGGAAAGATGACAAAAGAATCAGCCAATTTGTGTCTGTAGTAGGAGAATTATTTTGGTTTCTATTCTACTATAAACTGCTACTATTAATCTTTCTAGCTTCTAGTGTCTTCATTTTATAATTAAGCATCAGTTTTTGGTGCACATACAGAATTCAAAAATTATAAGTACAGTTTGATAATCTGTATATAATGTTGCTTTTCCCTGTTAAGTAAAACTCAGAGGCATGTAAAGTTTTCTACAAGCATTGGATGAAGAACAACAGCCACAGATACATTTTCTTTGAGGAGTTGGAACATATTGTATTAATTAGCACTGAGTGCTAGAAAATTTTAGTTCTTAGCACAAGGGACTACAGACAAGCACAGTGTAGAATTAGGTCCCATTACGCCTATACAGAAACTTTTAAAATTAATCCTCTTAAAAACCTGTATGGAAATTCCTTTAGAATAAAACTGATTTTTCACCTCTTCTTTATTATTTCAGATTAGTTTCAAGAATCGATAGCGGTGGATTTAAATAGGTTAAATTCTTGTTCCTATATCTTCTGGTATATGTTCCAATAAATTTGTTGATTTCATTAGAGGGGTCCTGTTTTTATACATAATAGAATGCCACCATGACTCTAGTAATCATTTGATTACCAAAAGTACACTAGCAATGCAATCCTAAGAACATTTTCTTGTGAGTAACCTTCATTAAATAGAACTAAGTATCATTCTGAGTAGGCCTGATTAAGGTTGCTCTTCTCACTCTCTAAAGTACACTTTATTTTTAAAATAGATGCAGAGAAGTTAGCCGTGTTAGTCTGTGGTAGCAAAATCAAAAAGAGTCCAGTAGCACCTTTAAGACTAACCAATTTTATTTTAGCATAAGCTTTCGAGAATCAAGTTCTCGAAAGCTTATGCTAAAATAAAATTGGTTAGTCTTAAAGGTGCTACTGGACTCTTTTTGATTTTATTTTTAAAAGTCCCTGAAATAATCATTGCTTCCTTTTACTTCCGGATTCCTTTTGTTGGGTTACTATGCCTAAGAACTGCCACAACATACACTTCCCACACCTCTGAATTGCATTTGTGGGAAGTAGATTTAATGAACAGCTAAATCATAACATGTTGCTAAAGTAGCTTTCCCCCTCCCCCTAAAAATCCTCATGAGAATGCTTATATAAACAACTTTAGGACTAATTCCAGCCAAGTGTTTTTCAGTTCTATTGTCATGGGAAATGGTAGTGTGAGCTGAGTGACACTAAATACTTTCTATGTATATGCATATTTGGACATAGTTTTGTTTGATCTATTGCCCAAAGATTTGAATGAGTGCCTGCCATATGCCACATACTCAGGATTATGTGGCATATGGCAGGCTTGATACCAGTTTAGGAAAGTGATACACCCCAAATTCAGAATTAGTGAGTTCAGAGACGAAAATTCGCCAGTTCTTATTTCTGGGCTAACTATGAGCCAAATCAAATGTCTCAAACCTACAGGCTCAGCTTGTAACTAGTTCATCTCAAATCCTTCCTCTTCTGCAGTTGCTGTCTTCACTTCCACATTGTAGCTAGTAATGCAACCTAATGCAACCTCCATTAGGTTCCGTAAAGCATTGTAAACTCTAAGACACCTGTGAAATGTAGAACAGAAGGATTTGCGTGTACTTTCCTACAGCTCTTGGCTCCAGCAACCTGTAACTACAGCCCCAGGAATCTCAGAGCCAAACTACAAGTGACGCCTGACACAGATTGGACACTTGTCAGCTTCCCTCAAGATTTGATGGGAAATGCAGGCAGCTTGGCAGAATGTTGGACAAGTGCCAGTTGAAAAGTCTATTGGACAGCAGTCAGAGAGCCAAGCTGCAAGACCAAGACACCTACATTTCCCATCAAACTTGAGCAAAGCTGACAAGTGTACAACTAGTGTCAGGCATCACTTGTAGTTTGGCTCTCATAATCTCTCTACATGTGACCTCTTACACATGGACGTTCAAATGAAGAGAGATGCAATGTTAGCTGGGAAGCTGAGTTTTTAAAGACACATTGGAAGGTGTTGTCAATTTCCCCTCTTTTCAGAGCTGCCACAAAGTTTGGCCCTCAGAGGGTTTGTTTATTTTCTCTTCACCTCTCCTTTGCCTCCCCTTCTGTAGAGAGGTGAAACTGACAGAGACTTCTGATCTTCATCAGTTTTCGGCATCAACATGCTTTGCTTTATTCAAACACCTTTCTGATAACCAACTCAAAACCAACCCAACCCGCCCCCCCAAACCAAAAAAGGTTACATACCCATAAATATTATAACTGGATTTAAAGTAGTTAAATAATGTAGTGAAGCATGGGTATTAAGCTAGTTAAAACATAGAATTATCATATGATCCTAGCTGACCAATATATTTAGGTAACTGTCTGTCACACCTCTTTTTAAGGGTGTGTCATTGCTTTGGAAATCAAGTCTATTCACCCTTTTTCATTTTAAAAACTCTTCATCAGTTCTCATAATGTTACTTTGCATTTGCAGTCTGCATTTTACAAATTGAAAAGTAGGTGTACGGCTGAAGAACTCTGACACCTGAACAACAACCACTTTAATTATTTTACTGTTGCGCAGCTACTCCTTGATCTAGTTTTCCTCTCAATTTTTCTTAATAATATTGGCTAGCATGACACAGCAAGCAAAAAATCCAAACTGAAAATAAAGATGACCATCTGGCAAAAAGCTGACATTGAGGATTTAATGGAACAGTGGATAGCTGGGAGTTCTTACCACTGGAAAGCTTTTTTGGAAAGCTTTATGATGATTACTTATTTCTAAATACTATATTTCTTGTTAATTTTTCTTTTCTGGTTTTATGGCATATCAGTCTCATAGTGCAATTCTATACTGAGTTACTTCAGTTTTAGCTCATTGATTTCAATGGGTTTAGACTGCAGTAACTCTGCACAAGATTGCACTGTCGTCTTCATTTTACAGAGTTCCTCCTTTCTCAAGAACACATTCATTCATTTCCTTGCAGGCATAAATGGTACTTAATTCCATATGCACATTTCTCATAAAACTCCCCCGTCCTTTTTACAAAGATCCAGGTTGAAGAGACAGCATAAATCCAGCAGTTGGAACCATGTACAGTAGCTGCAGTTTCAAAGTGGTTATAGCTATTGAAATTTATTGCCTGTTACACTGTACAGGAATTCTCTTTTGTTCTGACTACAAGCACAGGTTGCACGTTCACTGGAACAAGGACAAATTTCTTCAACAATCTGAACTGTATTATTTCTTTTAATCAACAAGCAGAAAATTATTTGTATCACAGACACCATTATGGAAATGGACCTATGTTTTTATTTTCTCAGTATTCAGATCATAAACACAACCAATTAAATTGGCCTGTAAATATAGAAACAAAAATAATGAATAAGGAAAGCCAGAATGATAAGGAAATGAAGCTTATGGGGGGTCTATAAAAACTAACTGCGACCTAAAATCATTATATCTAAACATGGCCCCATCTGTGGATACTTAAATCAAGAAATTGAGACCATGAAAAGGCAAGCTAGATATTTCTATAAATTTGAGAAAAGCCTCTGGTTTGCAGAAAAATCTGAAATCAGGGTGGGGTGGGGACACCCTGGAGGCTTAAAACCCAAAATGAAGCAAGCAGTGGCTATAGCTTTAAGAAATGGATACCCTCTGAGTGGCCATTGTGAGGTTGCTAGGTAATCACAATAATATTGCCAGCCTTCAGCGTTCTGTCAGTAAAAATAGAGGGGAATGGGCAGGACCCTTTCCAAGTATGTTTTGGCATTGCAGGCCATCCCCACCTCTGGAAGAAAAACTCACTGGGGCCAGGCCAGGCAACAACTACCACATGGCACCCTATCACACAAATTCCACAACTCATTTAGATCCAGCAGCAGCCTCTTGGCTACACAGTACTATTCAACCACAGCTACCACACAAAAGCCAGTTTGTTATACTGGTAAGAATGTCAGACTAGGCTCTAGGAGACCAAGGTTCACATCCCTACTTTGCCATGATTGGGTGACTTAGAGTGAGACATGCACTCTTAGAGCCAAGCTACAAGTGATGCCTGACAGGGGTTGGACACATGATAGTTTCTTTCAATGGTTGATGGGAAGTGTAGGCATCACTTGTAGCTGCCCTGGCTGGCAGCACGAACTCACCCGGCATCTGCCTCCACCCCCTCTCCTGGAGCCCTGCGGTGTTGGGCTGCGACCCTGGCAGCTCAAGCTCACCCCTCACTGCCCTCTGCAGCCACAGTCACGTCTGGTCCCTGTCCCACCACCGCACTTCGGAGGCGGCTGCCAAGGGAGCGCATGCCTCTCCCATCCTCTCTCAGAGCCATGCACTGTCGTGCGCAGCCCAGCAGCAGCATGCACTTGCCCCTCACCGCCTGCTGAAGCCACGGCCCCATCCTGCTGCCACACCTCGGAGATGGACACCAAGGGAGCGTAGGAAGATGTGGCTACGGCAGCACTCCTGGCTCCTCTCAGCCCAGCAGAGAGAGGGTGGGAGGGAGACAGACGCCAGGCGAGCTTGATGCCAGCTTCCCACACTCCAGGAAAGGATGGGGGGAGGCAGACGTGGGGTGAGCTTACTGCTGGCTTCCTGCACTCCAGGAGAGGATGGGGGGAGGCAGACACCGGGTGAGCTTGCTGCCAGCTAGGCACAGAAGCCAGGAGCGCTGCCAGAGCTGCGGCTTCCTGCACTCCCTCAGCAGCCACTTCCAAAATGTGGTGGTGGGACAGGGACCAGAAGGCGGCACGGCTGCAGGATGGTGGTGGTGAGGGGCGAGGTTGTCATGCCAGCCAGGCGGCAGCCCGACACCATATGGCTCGAGTTGAGGGGTGGAGGCAGACACTGGCGAGTTTGTGCTGCTGCTGGGGCAGCTACTAGTGACACCTACACTTCCCATCAACCATTGAGGGAAACTGACATGTGTCCAACTCCTGTCAGGCATCACTTGTAGCTTGGCTCTCAGCGTAATTTATCTCACAAAGTTATTGTGAGGATAGAATGGAGGAGGGGAGAACAATATAAGCTGCTTTGAATGCCCATTGAGGAGAAAGGAATGAATGAAATAAATAATAAATAAGGCTGAAGACTAGGAGGACAGGGAAGGTTGGTGGGATGGAGTGAAAGAAGCAGGGACAGATGAAAATATGGAGGCTGCCAGGAGGAGGGAAAAAAGAAATAGCATGTAGATAAAGCCCCCTGGCAACAAGTCCTTGCAGATTCCCAGCTTGTCATCAATATATCTAATTCTAGATGTGACCAAATCTGTGGATATTGGAACCATGAACAGACAGGACAGATATTCCAACAAACCTGAGAAAAGTCCCAGGTTTGCAGAAAAATCTGAAATCTAAACAAAAATACTCTGTGGGGTTACCCCTCCCCCCCAATAATAGAACCAATGCCTGCAGGTAATAATAGAACCAATGCCTGTAGCTATTGTTAGGTAACAACAACAGTAGTGCCTGTTGAAGCCTTGATTCCTGTCAGTAAAAGGTAAATGGAGAGGCAAGGCCCTTTCCAGGGCTGTTGTGGCCTTTCAAAGAAGACTCATCGAGGCCAGGCCCAGTAGCAACCACTAGCCGACCTGATACCATGAAACTTTCATGACTCACCCAGGCCCAAATGCTTGCTACTGTTCAACAGCAGCCACCCCTGAAAGCAGTGTAGTGGTTAGAGTTTCAGAGTAGGGTCTGAGAAACCCAAGTTCACATCCCTAATATGTCATGTTACTCAATGAATGACCTTCAGCCAGTCACACAGTTCTCAGACTAACCTATCTGTCAAGGTCGTTGTGAGGATAAAATTGATGAGATGAAAATGATATAAGCAGCTTTGAGTTCCCATTGTGGGAAAAGAGGCTATAAGTGAAGTAGATAAATAAAGCTGAAGATGAGGGACATATAAATGTAAGAAGGTATCCGCTTGTGGCAGGGGATCATATGAGGCCAGCGGGAGCTTCTGCTACTGTTCAACTGACTGGCGGGAGAAAAATCGGTGGGAGGAATGGGGGGAGGCATGCTGACAGCACTTCCTGTGCACCCATAAGTGACATCAGCATGTTGCTGGAGATGCTCTAGCACTGGGCAAAGTTTTGTTGCCTTGTGCTGGCAACTCTCAGGAGGAGTGTGTGGGTGTGAAGGAGAGAAGGAAACAGGGGGAGTGAGGCTACTGGAACTGCCAGAAGGAGGTAAAGTGGAAATAGTGTGGGAAGGTGGATAGAGGGGTGAGGTGTCCTCCACAAGTCCTTGCAGGTTACCCATAGTGCAACTGAGCCCAACCTGGTGGCAGGCACCACTCAGCTGGGTAGAGGCTTCCCTGGGGGAAGGAAGAAAGCTGAAGACTGAGGCCAGAAAAGTTCACTGATGGGTGGGTGGGAAGGAAAGAAGGAGCAGGAAAGAGGGAGAGGCGATGAGCATTGCCAGGGAAGGGAAAGAGACAATAGTGGGGCAAGGGAAGATGAGATGTCCCCACAAGTCTTTGTTGGTCCCCCACCTGTGTAAATATAATTTGCAAACCCTATATGGTAATTACTAGATATTCTGACAATGTTGTTTCTAGTGTCTTTTTATATTAACTGACAACATTCACATTTTGCCAAATGTAAATCAAAAGTAGGGAGTGGGTTTAAGACTGTAGTAGTGGGGATACTGAAGACTGCCCTCCCTTCCTTCCCTTTCTATTGAAAGATAGGTCTGCCATCAACTGGATCAACAGACATAGAATCCATGGATTTTGCTGTTGCTCCATGAAGCCATCTATACCTGGATGATCAAGGTGCAGAAGCAGTGGCGGAATCTTCTGCCCATGGATTACATGGAAGTTCTAGTATGAACCTCCTAGGCAGAGAAGCTGTGGCAATAAACCACTTCATATTGCATTTCAGCTGATAAAGTAATTTCATCTCTGAACCATCTGTGAAAAAGGTTATTTCCTAAGGAATGTCACGTGCTGGCTAAAATCTAGCAAAATGATGTTTTTTGGCAAAATATAATTTGCTTTTGCTTTATCGATCATTGATGGTACTGAAATGTTAATAAAAGAAAAACCATTGTGCTTCATATGAAGGCAGTGAGCTAGCCTCTTTTTCTTTCCTTCCAACTTATAATACATTAACAGAACAATTACACATGTATGGACATAAATTTTCTTAAGCACATGCTAATATTTTTTTCCTTTAAAAATCCATATTTCCAGAATAATTACTATGAAAAGTTTCACTTAAGCTCTCTCTCTCTCTCTGTGTATGAGATTGAATATATGTTCACATCATTTACATATGCTGCATCGATATGAGTCCTACAACTGCTGGCTTGAAATGCACATGATTTTAACAGGTGCAAAATCTATCCCACTTTGTGTCATCAGAAAAAAAGGATTCTCAAGATACTGATGACTTGATCCCCTTACATTAACTGCAGGTAAAAAGGCAACGACAATCCACTATTTCCTCTTTCTATGTACACTTTCACCACATAATCTACTCACACATCAAAACTTAAAGTTTCAGGAAGAATTATTGGATCTTAAATATGCAGAGGAGTTAGCCGTGTTAGTCTGTGGTAGCAAAATCAAAAAGAGTCCAGTAGCACCTTTAAGACTAACCAATTTTATTGTAGCATAAGCTTTTGAGAATCAAGTTCTCTTCGTCAGATGCATGATACAGAGACTGGTCAAATATAGAAGAGGAGGGAGGAGGAGAGGAGGAGAGAGAAGAGGCAATTAGGGGGGGAGGGGGAGGGAGCAACCAAAACATTCATTTGCTAGTATATGTAAACATCTCTTTTGGTGTGTGGATCAGTTGGCTTCAAAGGAGTTTGCCCTGTTAGTTTGTAGCAGCCAAACAGCTAGACCATCCAATTCCAATGCAGTATGAGCCTTCGATAACCACAGTTCTCCTTGCCAGATGCATCTGACAAAGAGATCTGTGGTCCCCGAAAGCCCACTCCAGGTGCCACTGAGCTCCTGCAGACCCCGCCTCTGTAAAGGAAATCTGTTACCTGTGATAATGTGATAACCATTCATAGTCCCTATTCAGTCCCAGCTTGACAGAGTCAAATTTGCATATGAATTCCAGTTCAGCAGCTTCCCGTTGGATTTTGTTTTTGAAAGGTTTCTGTTGAACTACAGCGACCTTTAAGTCTTTGATGGAATGTCCTGGTAGATTGAAGTGTTCTCCCACTGGTTTCTGGACGTTTCCATTTCTAATGTCAGATTTGTGTCCATTTATTCTTTTGTGTAGAGGTTGGCTGGTTTGTCCAATGTACAGAGCAGAAGGACATTGTTGGCAGATGAGGGCATATATCAGATTGGAGGATGAGCAGCTGTAAGAGCCAGAGACAGTGTAGTTGATGCCATTGGGTCCTGTAATTGTATTCCCTGGGTAGATATAGGGGCAGAGCTGGGAGCTATAGTACCCAGAAACAGTCTGCTCCAGGACAAACCTAAAGGAACTAACTAAAGGCGGGGTCTGGGGGAGCTCAGTGGCACCTGGCGTGGGCTTTCGGGGACCACAGATCTCTTTGTCAGATGCATCTGGCAAGGAGAGCTGTGGTTATCGAAGGCTCATACTGCATTGGAATTGGATGGTCTAGCTGTTTGGCTGCTACAAACTAACAGGGCAAACTTCTTTGAAGCCAACTGATCCACACACCAAAAGGAGATGTTTACATATACTAGCAAAGGAATGTTTTGGTTGCTCCCCCCCTAATTGCCTCTTCTCTTTCCTCCTCTTCTCCTCCCTCCTCTTCTATATTTGACCAGTCTCTGTATCATGCATCTGACGAAGAGAACTTGATTTTCGAAAGCTTATGCTACAATAAAATTGGTTAGTCTTAAAGGTGCTACTGGACTCTTTTGGATCTTAAATAGCTTTCATGCTGCCATTAAAGATAACAACAGTACATAGTTCTGGACAATTGTGCTTAATGATTTTAGCGTAAACATTTGCTTTGATATTTTGAGAGGAAACTTCTGTTCTGATTCATATACAATATGCAGATCTGATAGCATGGAGCCATCATATATGAATGAGGTCTGATTTAAATGTGATGCTGGCAGCAGGACAAAAGAACCTCCACTTTCAATTTTGCATGCCCCTGGCCCTGGCATCTTGTCCAAACTGGGCCACTCCTTGAGCAACATTAGCACACCAGAGCTACACTCATCTGTGCTATAGGTATTTGATGTGCTAAATGTTGCATGAGTAGTTGCTTTGCACTGGCAATAGCTTTTTAAAACTAAGGTGTATTAGGCATGAGCAAAGTCAAATAAGTAAATTCTTCTGCCCTGCCAGCATCATGTTTCAACCTTAAATCTTGCTTTAAATGCTTAAATCTTGCTTTAACATGTGTTAAACTAGAAAATATTCAAGCAGTCTTTCAAACAGCTGACAAAGTTATAATATTGTTATAATTATTGTTTTAATTATTTATTATGTAAACTGTGATTTTAATGTGGATTATGGTTTTATGAAATTGTATTGTGACTGTGTTTTAACGGATGTAATCTGCCCTGACCCCATTGTGGGGAGGGCGGAATATAAATATAAATAAATAAATAAATAAAATAAAAACCCACCACAACCAAATAAATAAATAACTTATATAGCACTGTGGATCTACATTGCGCAAAACATCATGTCCCCTCTGTGTGAGTTTACGACCTTTTGGATACAAGAGGACAGACAAAAAGGGTATGGAGATGAAGACAAACATGGAAAAGGGGATTCAGCACTTTATTATGAGTTTTTTCCCAAAGTTATTGTGGTGAACTGCACGTTTTATAAAGCCTGGAAGGTCTGTACTCACAAAGCTGCAGAACTGTTAAAGGTTCAGAATCAGAGAGCTTTGAGTGACAGGCTACTCCATGGCATCTGATTGGGTTGCATGAACTGGAAAAAGAAGGGTTGGTGTGGAGAGAGAGCAGTTTTAACACAGATAGGAGAACTGGGGAAAGTTGGCAAGGAGGTTTGGGAAGTAGGTGGAGACTCCCAGACAGGCCAAAAGAAGGGAATAGATCTTCTAAGGAGAGAAGATTTTCCCTACCCAGTTAAACAGGGAGGTAACTCTGGAGAGTGAAGAGAACCTTGGTCAGGCCACAGGTGTGGTTGGAAACTGCCTGTGGAGACCTTCCAATTCAGTTAACGACTGAAAGAAAGCAATGGTGTGTGCAAAGAAGGGACTGGGGTACTAGAAAGTGAGTACCAGCATTCCTAACTCCAAAACTGACTGGGAGTTCTAAAAGAAAGTATACTAGCGTGTTTGGGAGGAAACAAGAGAACAAAAGCCTCAAAATCTAAGCTTTTAAGTATCTGTGAAGAGTCTAAGAACTAAAGCATGTACATGAGTGTGTGTGTGTGGGGGGGGGGGTAAATGAATGAACATTAGTTAGTTAGTTAATTAATAAGCTTTGGAATTTTAAAAATGCCTCTGGTGCCATTTCTGTTGTTTAAGGATGAGGGAATGTCATAGTTACGTATTGAATACCAATATGTTTCAAATAAAAGTAAACTGGGATAGAATGTCAGGCAGACAAAGTCTTTCCCAACACCAGATCCTTAATCTTTAATTAAACCTGAATATAAATATAAATGAATAAAAATATAAACTCATAAATACATAAAAACACACAGAGGGAGAAGAGCAAATAAGAGTTAGTGAGGGAATGCCAAACACAATAAAAAAAGGTCTTTAGCTGCTGGCAGAAGACAATGACAGCAGGAGCCAGATGAAACTCCCTGGGGAGGGAGTGCCAAAGTTTCAGCACCATGATTGAGAAGGCCCTTCTTCAGGTTGTCACCTGTTAAGTCTCATATATGGCTGCCATTCCTCTGCTTCGGAAGGGAGATCCCCTGCTACCACCTTTCCCTCCCATGTGCCCACTTTCTTGGTTGGCAGGGGGCGCACTCCCCAGGGTGCCCCCCAGCAGCACAGTGCACCCCCTGGTGGCACAGTGTGCCCCCCAATGGTGTAGCACACCCCGTGGCGGTGTGGTGCACTCCCATGGCAGAGCGGTGTGCTCCTGCATCCACAGCGGCCCGAATCGTGCCCTGCAGCACCCAACAATGGGCCCGTTTCGGGCTGAATTGTGCCACTTGGGGAGCACGGGAGAGTTCCCTTTGCCCTGTGTACCCACCTTTGATGCACGTGAAGACGTCACTTCACGGAAGTGACATCATCATGCAAGCCAGTAGAAAAAGACCCAGGACAAGGGTCAGTGCCAGGCTCCCAGGCTCCCGCCAAGGGAGTCAAGGAACCTGGCAACCCTAGTCTCAGATGGTTGGAGCATCCTAAGAAGGACCTCTAAAGATGACCAGAGAGGTCAAGTAGGTTCATATGGGTGCAGGTGGTCATAGCTATGCTGTTCCTGAGACTTATAGGGCTGTAAAGGTCAATACCAGCATCCTGAACTGGGTCCAGCAGCAAATTGGGCCCAGAAGCAAAAAGACTGGAGTGATATTGTCCTTACGATCCACCTCAGTCAGCATTCTGGCTGCATCTTTCCGTAGCAACTATAGCTTCTGGTCCATCTTCAAGGGCAGACCCACATAGAACACACTGTAGTAACCTAATGTTCCCTGAGCGTGCACCACAGCAGCAAGCTCTTTCTTTTCCAGTCAAGGCTGCAGGTGGCTTACCTGTGAAAAGCATGCTTGACCACCATTGCCATCTGTTTATCCATCAGCAAGTCCAGGTCAAGCAGCACCTCCAAGCTGTGAACTTGCTCTTTTAGGGGGTGTGCAGTCTCATTCAAAAAAAGAGGTATCCCCATTCCTGGGTCTGACCTTTCCTCCACCAGTATCACCCTCATTTTATTGGGATTAAGTTTCAGTTTATGTATCCCAAAACTACATCCAGGCACCTGTTCATAGTTTCCACAAGCTCCCTGGGATTTGCTGAAAGAGTAAGAGACAGCTGAGTTTATCTGCATATTGGTGGCAACGCAGCCCAAAACTATGATGACTTTTCCCAATAGCTTCATGTAGATGTTAAAAAGCATGCGGAACAAGATGGAACCACGTGGGACTCTGTAGACCAGAAGGCAAGGGTAAAGCAGCAGTTGCCCAGCATTAGATTTGAAGCCTACCACAAAACAGGGCCTCCCAATCCCAACCATAAAAGGCAGTCCAGAAAGATATTGTGATTGATGGTATCAAAAGTTGCAAAGAAGTCAGGGAGCATTAACAGGGTCATACAATACCCAGAGGAATAGGACTGAATGCTTGATTCTGCAGGTGCTCAAATAAATAACCTCAACCAGCAGTTTCATCATTCAATAACAATTCAAAGTGCTGATTATTAAGTCTCTAAACAATTTAGGATCCATGGATTTGAAGCACCAGCTCTTCCCAAAATATCTAGCCTGCCAGTTAAGATCCTGTTCCCAAGTCCCATTTTTCGTACCCCTGCCTGCAGCTGTGAGCCTGGCTCACACCCTAGTTGGAATACGATAAGATGCTGGAATGAATCCCGTCAGCTCAATTCATCTCTCAGAGATAGTTCCTGTTGGCCAACTCTTCTCTCAAGATTGCATGGGGGATTTAATGGGGGAAGACCTATGTATTTTTGCCCAACTCCTTTGAAAACACCAGAGCAAGAGTCAGTCTTGGATGGAAACATTCATAGTGGATGAACAATGAGTTTTTACATTGCAAACAGTGCACTCCAATGTACAGTTACTCAAGTGTGGACCTATTAAAATGGTCTTGGATTGGAGTAATTGCTTAGCATGACACTGTAAATAATCTTTATTTCAATTTAATTGATAACAAAAAGTCAAAGTGATAAATGTATTGTCGAAGGCTTTCACGGCCGGAGAACGATGGTTGTTGGGGGTTTTCCGGGCTGTATTGCCGTGGTCTTGGCATTGTAGTTCCTGACGTTTCGCCAGCAGCTGTGGCTGGCATCTTCAGAGGTGTAGCACCAAAAGACTTATAGGTGCTACACCTCTGAAGATGCCAGCCACAGCTGCTGGCGAAACGTCAGGAACTACAATGCCAAGACCACGGCAATACAGCCCGGAAAACCCCCAACAACCAAAGTGATAAAGTTTTTAATAGTTCCCCTGAATACTTAAGCAGAGTTACAATAAATAATAAATAATAACTGCGCTTATATACTGCTCTTCTAGACAGAATGGTGAACAAGTTAGTGTTATTATTATCCGCACAATACAGCTGGGGAGCTGGGGTTGAGAGGAGTGGCTTACCCAAGGCTACCTACTGAGCTCATTACAGGAATGGGATTCAAACCAGTAGACAGCCAAACCACTTAACTACTGTGCCAGGCGGCATACAGGTGAAGTCAGCAGAAGCCCGTACACGGACTTTCTCTGTGGTGGCCCCTATCCTGTGGAATGACCTGCCTGAGGAAGTCAGAAGAGCCTCCACTTTCCTGGCTTTTTGTAAACGATGCAAAACTGAACTATTCAAAAACGCATTTTACTCAAATGGGAGGGCTGTATTGTAGGGAAGATGCTTCGCTAATGAGTTAGGGACCGTAGACTTCATCACTATATTGCCTTACATATTATCTGCTGCTTTAAATATGTACTCCTATGTACCACCAGTGCTCCATGTTGTCTAAAGTTAGTTCTAGAATTATGTTCTGCTTCAGTATTTTTTCTACTCTGTATTGGATTCTTGCTAATACTATGTCTTTTAAACTTGTATCTATTTACCCTATGGTATTGTTTGTGAAATGTCCTTGATACTGTATTGAAATGTACCTGATACTGATTGTACTAATCTCATACTGTGGGCCAAGCTACAAGTGACGAATGACACTTGAATGGCAAGTGGATTGAGTGGAGCGCAAGTGAACAGGGAGAAATGCACTTGCCGTTCAAGTGTTATTCGTCACTTGTAGCTTGGCCCTGTGTAATCCGCCTTGAGTCTCAGTGAGAAAGGCGGACTATGAATGATATAAATAAAATAAATAAAAATAAGTTATACTCTTCTAAGTTGACTAAATTGAACAGATTTAGAAGAAAATAACTCTACTCAGGTTTAACAGACACTCATTTATTGTTCATGTTGTTATATTATGTTATGTTGATCATGTTCAGACTTCAGATGAGACATAGAATAACCTGGTCTTGCCAAATCATATGTAAATGTGTTCAAAAAGGAGAAAACACATTTCTGGGAAGTCACAGTTTTTTAATTTGTATGTTGGTACTAAGTATAATTTCCTTTTATTCAAAAATGTGTAGCCTTATATAACAACATGAACAACCGAATGCATTGGTATATACTTAAAAAGAGAAATTCCCTAAGCAAACTCAACAAATAACTACAATTTCCATATCTGTTTCCAGTATCTACATACAAGGAATGGTTTCTGGAAGACTAGGCAATCACCATTAATTTGTTTTCTTGCTGATATCTAAAAGCAGTGTTATACTGCTTTTAGACAGTCCTTTATACAGTCCTTTAAACTGCAGCAGAGCACAGGCTGACCCCAATGTAGCTGAAACCTTGTGAGTGGTACAGAGGAAGCTGGCTGTGTCCCACATGTCACAAAGTGCAATTCTGCTGGGTCCAAGGTTTTTCTAACTGGTTAGGATACTGAGCAGCTGTCCTTTTCAGACTCCAAATACACTTAGTGCAAGGCACAGCTATCCTGTATACAAGCTGGTAGGAAGTTATATTTCAGCAGCCATGTACAGGAGCTTAAGGAGAATGCATTTTTCTTTGTGGTACTTTTGTGGGGGCACTTTTCATTATAGATACTCAAAGCGTGGTTGGTAAACATGTACTGCAAATTAAGGCTGACATTGTCTGTGAAAGATGTGTTCAAGAGATGATTGCTTAATGTTGGATTGCTTGAAGTTTGGTGGGAAAAAGGTCATTTTCACAAGTTCAGCATTCAGTTCAAGACAAGTTAAAATAAATACTTCAGGGAGTGCATACAAGAAAGGATAAATCATGCTTTCATCGTCATGTGACTCCTCTGAAACATCCAGCACTATCCTTGGCCAGAAAGAAAATCCTGTTAGATGAACTCAGAAGAACAACAGTTATGTTCTACTATACACGAATGTAACACGACTTCACAGCATATATGCTGCAGAACTGATAGAGGATAGTGTCACATCAAAAAACATTCACAGTATTTCATTAACAAACACACTCTTAACAAACACTCTTAACACTCTTAACAAACATTAACAAACACCTCACGTACAGAAATGGGCATGTATTAAAGATATGAAAAAATAAACATGAAAAGTAGATAGTCTTCAAGAAAACAAAAAGCTCACTTTAGAGATATAGAACATGGAAATAATAATATGACTTCGTTATCTCAGAACTACTACAATGTTTACACTCAGAAAACAAGTGATGCAGCTTTCAAAGTCTCCGTTAATAGGCGTTGGCTTTATTATTGGCAAATTAGTAATAGCTGAATCTCTCAACTTCCAGACTGCTGTTAACTAGATGGGATGGTGTCTATGACACTGTAGTCATGCTGTGATTTACAGAATAATAGTTGGTCCACAGCCAACAAAAGAATACATGTAACTGAGATCAGAAAAGATTTAGCAAAAAGTCAGTGATATGACTGTCATAAGAACAGAACAGAACAGCTCTGCTGCATGAGATCAGCAGTCCCTCTAGTCTGTTCACACAGACGGGGCAGAAAAGCCGACACATCCCCCTGTTGTTGCTTCCTAGCACTGGTATGCAGAGGTTTACTGCCTCTAGATATGGAGCTTCTCTTTATTCATCATGGCTAGTAGCAGAGTTGCCAAGTCTCCCCTGGCAACCAGTGTGTGTGTGTGGATGCAGACTTACTATGTTTTGGAAGGGCTTGGCTACAAAGTCATTACATCATCAGTGGTATGCTGAAATCACTCTGTGTGCCCAGAAGTTACCTTAGTGCATTGCCTGAGGATGCTGGGGGATGCTCTAGCTAAAGCGTCTCCTGGCATCCCCTGATGATGTGCTGACATCACTTCTCGGCACACAGAAAGTGACATCAGTACATTGGGACACTGATGACACCTTTCCCATTCCTGCCACACACACACACACACACACACCCGGCTAGTTGAATGGTGACAATAAGCCTGGGTCAGCAGCAGGGCATCTTCCACCCTAACCAGGGGAATGATAAGCCAAGTTAGTGGCCATTGACAGAGCTATCCTTCTTGAATTCTTCTAACTGCCCTTTAAAGCCTATTAGGCAGTCTTCAAGATCTCCAATCAGGAAGTCAAAGACACTATAATAAACCACTTTTGTGGCATTGTTTGACAAATATAAATGAAAACACATGTTGAGGGCAAGTGTTACCTAATGCATCACAGATGAGAAATATAGAATTGATTAAAACAAACCATATTCTTTCAAAGAGCCAACTAACAAGTGTTTGTAGCACACATACAAAGCTGAGAGGCACAGGGACAGCAGGCATTGACATGGAAGTGTAGTTTTCAGCATCTAACCTGTACAAAGACCAGTTTGCAATGTGAGCAATGACCCTAGCCTTCAAAAACCTGCCTATTCCATTATTAGTTTCATTTTCTTTATCTAAATTTTTTGTAGGCCTGCCTTTTTCCTGATGATGTCTGAACCGAAAGTGGGAAACAATAACAAAACTTCTGCAAACAAAAAACTAATCTGAGTGTTTGTAATATTTCCTGCCCTCAGTATTCCAAATCAGACTTCTATTTGCAGTCAAAATCATCCATAAAGCACAACAGTTCGTTAGACTTTCCCATCAACTCAGACCATTGGACACTGTTGAAGATGCAGTTGAGCATGTAAATTGTGTTACATTGAATCAAACTCTTGGTCCCATTTGCTTGGCAATGTCTGTTCATAAGAGCCAGTTTGGTGTAGTGGTTAGGAGTGGCAGGACTCTAATATGGAGAACCGAGTTTGATTCCCCACTCCTCCACTTGAAGCCAGCTGGATGACCTTGGGTCAGTCACAGCTCTCTTAGAGCTCTCTCAGCCCCACCCACCTGTCAGGGTGTCTGTTGTGAGTATAATACGGCACTCCCGGCCGACGGCAACAGCCACTGTGGCTGGGGGCCGTGTTTTTGCCCCTCCGGAAGGAGGAGGAGTCAGCAATGGTGCTTAGTGCTTACCCCTGCATACAGGGACTAGCACAGGGGGCGGAGCTTGGATGAGCATTTTACACCACTCCACCCCGCGGTGTTTCAGTGTGCCTCATGTTCGGGAGAAGCAGTATGTTTCTTTTGCTTCCCCGGCATGAGGAGTGGGTGTAGAGCAGCGGGGTCCGGAGGGGCGACGGAGCAGCTTCATCGAGCGAAGCTGTGTTTGGGAGCATTTCTCTCAGCGTTGAGTGGCTGAGGTGCGGCATGCGGGGGCCTTTCCTGATGCAGCTCGTCCTGGCACCTGGGGGCTGAGAGGCGGTGGAGGTGCAGTGTGCGGGGCCTTTTCGGACGCTGTTTATCCCAGTGCCTGGGAGCAAAGAGGCACTGAGGCACAGGGCACGGGGGTCCTTCCCGCCGCCGCACCATCAGAGAGTGGCAAGGGTGAGGGGCAAGGGCGGCATTTGCGGCACTGCGGTGTGGAGCGATTTTCTTTGCCATGCAGCTTTAAGGGCCACTCCTGGGGGACTCCTGTGCCTCAGAGGCAGTGGCTAGGGAGACGACACTCCCTTTTTCTATTGGGAGCGCCGCTCGGCCCGGGCCTTTTTCCTTTCCCCCTGTCTTCCCTCCCCCAATTTTCAGGGCAATTGGTGGGTGGGATTAGCCGGCTGGCTTTCATGGGCTGCTGTGGTCCTCATTCCCCTGGGCTGCAGTAAGTCATGCGGCCTTGCCATTCTGAGCAAGGCCTGGCCTCCCTAGCCAGTTTATTAGGCCAGGCGTTATTGTGACTGGTGGCCATCTTAGTGCCTAAGGTGCTGGTGGCCATTTTGTGTTGGGAGGGGGAGCTTTCTAATTACCTACTTGGAGCCGCTTTGGGTGGTTACTTTTGGGGCCATTTTAGGGCTGGATACTGGTAGCCAATTTGGTTGCCTAGGCACTCTCCCTGGCGGTGGGTTATCACAGACTCTGGGGTGTGCCTGCTGCCCTTGGCACTAGGCCTGCCAACTGGGTTTAGTTGTTAAGAGCAGCAGGGCTTCTGTTTGGGGCTGTTGGCAACAGGAGCTAATATGCCTCCCAAGAAGCGCTCTGGCTTCCCAAGAAGGGTCTTCCAAGGGCAAACAACTGGCCAAGAAGCCCACTGCATGGCGACCTCTAGTTGCCCTTTCATCTTCTGATGATGCGGCCGCTGGCACCAGTTGGTAGGAACTTCTAGACAGGCTTGCTGCCTTGGAACAGGCCTGTGGTTTAGCCAATGCCAACATGGCTGCAGTGCGCAAAAGGCCAGTGAGGGTGGCTTCTTCTAATGCTTTCTTTAATGACGTGTTGTCTTTCATTTCCACCCTTGAGGGTTCATCAAGCACTCAGGGCCTCTCGGCTCTACCAGATGGTGACGGAGCGGGAGTTTCACCTCAGGCACATGCAGGTGCATCTTTGGATGAGGCTGGAGGGTCAGCGTATGTTGGGGAAGTGGCCATCGCTGTGCAACCTTCAAAACTGGAGGGTAAGTCATTTTTCCCCCAACCGGAGAGTGCATGGCCATGGGGCCCTGGGGGCCAGGCCGCTGCCCCCGTGCCCCTGGGCATGCTGCGAGTGACTTATCCGCAGGTGAGCACAGTACCATCGGTGGGGCCTAGTAGCTTATGGCTGCAGTGGGGCCAACCCACCGTTTTGGGTTCAGTGCCTGTGGTGGCCAGCAGGCTGCCCATGTCATCACAGTTGCCCCATTTGGTGTGTGCTATGGTTCCCCGTGGTCACCCATTGGTCGGTATCTTTCAGAGCTTTGCCATATGGGGATATGCCATGCCTCTAGGGGACCATTTGATACCCGGGACCAGGGACAAGATTCTAAGGGGGGAGTATGTGAATATCTTCTCCCTCCTCTTTAGAGAATTAGAAAAGAAAGACAAGGAGGATCTTGAGGAGCGTGACAAGGAGTGGCTGAAGCACCGCAGGGTGGATAGGACCTGGGCGAACTGGTTGCCGGTCTTTCTCATATATGCAGCTGTCATAGCCTGTGCCCAGCCATGAAGGGTCCCCCCTTTCAGTATATGGACATCATATACTGGGGGTATTCAGACTTTGTCGGTGCAGCTTGGCTGCAGTACGATGAAGAGTTCCGTATGCGCGCTGCTCTTAACTCCTCCTTCCCATGGAATCAGGTCCACCAGCAGCTGTGGCTGCACCTCAAGTCCCCAGCTAGGCCCAATGTGGGAGATCACTCTGATAGCGGTCATCTGGTTCACTGGTCTTCTACACCAGCGACTGCGAGACCTCTCAGGGATCAGGCTGCATCGGCTTGGATGCTATGCTGGGACTTTGCTTCCCAAGAGGTTTGCTCTAGGAAGCCATGCAAGTTTTGACATGCATGCCCAATTTGTTCTGGTCCTCGTGCATTTACGACATGTAAGCGATCTAGTCAGGGTAAGAGGCGGGGCCCAGATAACTCTGGCTCTGCTCAGCAGCATGAGGTTAAGGGGCCATCGCCATAATGAGGTGGTGGGCAGGTCTGCACATTCCTTGTATAGCTGCGGCGGTTAGCGGATGTGTTTTCTTGTTTGTTCTTCTTTTCCAGGGTGGCGTTTAGGGTAATGCAGGTGATTTTGGCGTTGATAACTTGTTGATTGTTTGACTGTGTTTTTGTTGCAGGTCCTGGCCCTGAGGTGTCTTGCAATGGCGGACCTTGGTTTGATGTTCCAAGGCTTCCCCGCCGGGTGTGGCAAGAAGGTTGGATTTGTTTATTTGGACCACAGCAGGGGTGCCTGCGTGCACATGCTTCCCTGCTGGTTTGGTGGGCAAGTTTTGTTGTGCTAGGGCCCAAGGCTTCCCTGCCGGTTGTGTACATGAAGCTTGGGCCCTGGGTTGTGTTAGTCCAAGACTCGCTGTCTGTGTGCCGTGAGCTTGAACAGGATTGTTTGTTTAGTAAGGGGGCTTCTATCCCCAAATCAGGGTCACATTTGCTTACCTTTCCTGAGGGGATGGTGGAACAACTATTTGGAGGAGGTGCAGCAAGCATTGGTGGCTTTATGCCTCCTGTGGGGTGCTATGGCCTAAGCAGAGGCTTGGCCTTAGCAGTGGCAGGTAGGAGTTGGGAAATATGAGTGGGCTAGTGACCACCCTTGGCATATCCCCATTGGTGGGGATTGGGGTCTGTCAGAAGTGGCTGGCTGCTGTATGGTTCAGTTGCAAGGTCAGACGCCCTGGTGGGGAACAAGCCAGTCCCCCCCTGCAGCTGTATGGCTGGGTGGGGGAGCTTTAAGGGGGTGAACCACTTAGCCAGGCCGGCTGGGCCCCAGCCATATCATGGATGGCTTGCACCCGGGGCTGTTGGGGGTCATCCATACAGGTCGGGGCAGAGGTCCTGGAGTGACCCTAGGGCCCGACCTGTACTGCTAGTTAGGCACTTGCTGTGCTGACAAATATGTTGTTATAATTTAATAAAGCAGCCCTTTAATCCCCAATGCTTGTGTCTGCCTCTTCATTCTGACTGGGGGGGGCGCAATACGGCACTCCTGGCTGGTGGCAACAGCCGCTGCGGCTGGGGGCTTTGTTTTTGCCCCTCCAGACTAGCATGAGGGGTGGAGCTTGGATGAGCATTTTACGCTGCTCCGCCCCACAGTGTTTCAGTATGCCTCATGCTCGGCCCACCCACCTCTCCCTATTTCAGTGCAGGATTAGCTGGTTGCCGTTTATCGGGACCAGGTAGGAATTTTTTCTCCTCCCCCTTATTGGCACCTAGGTGTGGAGTTTTTTGCCTACCTTGCACTGTTATGATGTGGGCGGATAATTAGCTCTGGTGGGTTGATTTTCGTTTCCTTGGCAGGTAGGAGTTGGGAAATATGAGCGGGCCGGTGACCACCCTTGCATATCCCCATTGGTGGGGATTGGGGTCTGTCAGGAGTGGTTGGCTGCTGTACAGCCCAGTTGCAAGGACAGATGCCCTGGTAGGGAACCTCTGGACAAGTTGGTCCCCCCCTGCAGCTTTACAGCTGGGCGGGGAAGCTTTAAGGGGGTGAACCACTTGGCCAGGCCAGCCGAGCCCCAGCCATATCATGGATGGCTCGCACCTGGGGCTGTGGGGGGGTCACCCATACAGGTTGGGATGAAGGTCCTGGAGTGACCCCCGGGCCCGACCTGTACCGCTAGTTAGGCCCTTGCCATGCTGACAAATATGTTGTTATAATTTAATAAAGCAGCCCTTTAATCCCCAACACTTGTGTCTGCCTCTTCATTCCGACTGAGGGGGCAATAATAACATTGACTTTGTAAACTGCTCTGAGTGTGGCATTAAGGTGTCCTAAAGGGTGGTATATAAATCGAATGTTATTATTATTATATAATGCAGCAGCTCTCCAATGCCTAAGGCAGAGAATAGACTTTCCCAACTTTGCCTACTTGAGTTCCTTTTAATTGGATGTAGTAGAGATTTAATCTGGAACCTTCAGAATGCAAAGCACTAGCTGTAGTACTACTGAGTTACAGCTCCCCTCGCTGTTATTGCATTAAGGCACAGTCATTGCATTAAGGTAGTACATCTGGCACTCACCATTTCTACAGGGTTTATTCGCCTCAGGTTAAATGTTATATTTATTTTAGATTTCTATTCTGCCCTCCCCATGAGCAGGCTCAGGGCAGATAGCATATTAAAAATACAATTTAAAAATTCATGTACATTAAAAACAACACAAGCTGTTGGTATTGCCAATTTATTTTTTCCTGCTTCCTCACAGTACTAGGTGCCTTTGTGCACCCCCTGGCTTTTCTCTGATCTTTGTCAAACCTGCTTAGCTGTGAAGTTTTGGAAAAGAGCAATAACGCCTGGGTGATTGCTGTGTCCCCACAGAAGCCATTCCCTAACAACCACTGGTCTGTTTATATATATATATATATATATATTAAAAAATCTGCAACTTAATATCACCATATCAATATAACTATGTACAAATATGTGTAACTGATTCCATTTAAAACAAATTTTTAAAGTAAGTCTCTAGCCCCTTCTGTTACAAAGATATAAAGGGAAAGGTATATCTTTACCATGGAAGGGGTTAGAGATTTGCTTTTTTAAAAATGCAAGTTGGGACTTCAGATAATTTGTTACATAAGTTGTTATAAAGTTATATCAATATACTGAGAAGTCCCCAGTGGGAGGATGGATGGCCAGTGCTGGGGGACTGGGTTAGAAAATGGTGTGGAAACCACTTTTCCCCTATTGATTTTAATTAGAAAGTTCAGCTTACCTAGGTCCTTCTGATAAACCAAAGACAAGCTTAGTTCTGAATATGTTTAACCCAGCCACAAAGTCATGCTAATTTGATGTAGGAATTTATGAACACACTAATAGAACTTTCCATACAGTTTACCATACTATAAAAGCTGGGGAAACTGAAGATGATAGGAAACAAAAGAAAGGAGAAGAAATACTAAGACTATGCTGGTCATATGGTGTTAATTCTAAAATGCTGGCTGACTACAGTCATTTGGAAAAGGGTACAAAAGAGTTGACCTACATTTTGCTGGCTAAGGGGTCCAGTTCAAACAAGATCACCCTCCACGGCACTTTCTTTACCCATTCTGTTACACACACACATCCGCAATACATGACAGAACAGATATCTATAAGTACATCTTGTAATGCCATCTACAAAAGCAAAAAGATCACATTTCCTCCACCAGCGTTACAAAAATCCAGTTCAGGAGAAATGGATAGTATACAGCACAACATTGTAAAGCCTGCTCTCAGTCCCATCTTGTTTAGTCTTGTTTCTTTAGGGAAGATATCTTGTTTAGCTTCACAGCATTCATTCTACAATGTTTACGGAGCTTCGTTTCCTGCCAAGTGTTTTCTATTTCACTACATTTGTATCAATGAATGGACGAATGTTTTCTTTGAGCCATATCAATTGCATATGATTCCAAGTTTAATTCAGGTGGCCGTGAACTCTTGTCGTTTCTGTCAAACAAAGTTAAGTCTATCTATTTAGGCAGCTTGCCTCACTCACAGGCAAAAACCAGTTTAGGTCAAATGGGTTAGTGTTGCCTTGTTTAATACAGTTCTGGGAGGTACCCTTCTTAGAACTGCCTGAGGATTAACAAGCATATGAGGTATTGTGGAAAAACTTGAACATTTGTTTTTATTTCAAATCACTTATAATAATGTTTCTGTGAATTGGAAAACATGTAACAACACAACTTTCCTATAGCATTTTGGCAGCACAGATAGATTGTCCTAATCCATTAGCCTGGTTGAGAATGCTGATTTAGCACAAATGCAGATCGAGGATAATCAATACAGTAAAAATCTGCCTGAACTTGCTGGCAACTTAAGCCAAAGCTGAGATCAGCTCTCTAGTGAAAAACTAAATTGTCAAACCAAAATATCAAAAACAATGGATGTTCCAGCATCAGTTTAACAGAAGTGTGCAGAGTTGTAATTTTTTTAAACCCAGGCTTCTCTGCAAAATGCCACCATGGGGTTAATGTAGAGGGCTCCACTGGTTGCTTCTGCCACAAGCTGATTCAGACAGAGTGTATATGGGAGAGACTGGTCCATATGGCTTCTAACAACAACAACCTTGTGTTTATATACTGCTCTTCAGGACAGATCAGTGCTACACTCAGAGTGGTTAACAAGTCAGTGTTATTATGATCCCCACAACAGACACCCTGTGGGGTAGGTTGGGCTGAGAGAGCTCTGAGAGAACTGGGAGTCTGGGACAGACCCAAGGTCACCCAGCTGGCTTCAAGTAGATGAGTGGGGAATCAAACCCAGTTCTCCAGATTAGAGTCCTCCTGCTCTTAACCACTATACCAAACTGGCTCTTCTTAAGAGTAGTCTCCACTTCTTCCTTCCTAGCTTGATGTTTTCTCTAGACCAGTCCATTTCTAGAATATTCTAGCTAGCTTTGGTTGCCAGGAGAGCCTTGGCATCTGATACATATGCTCATGCAGTAAAAACAGGATATTTTTCAAAGATTTACGGATTTGGCTTGCCATTCCAAGTATTTTTCTATAAGCCTGGCCTTAGTGGATATGACCAACCTGATGCTCTCCCCAAACAGCCTTTTCAGTTGCACTTCCAGTCAACATGTAATCCCACTGCAATTACTAGCTGTTTTACCTTTCCCTTCACTCTCCCTTCCCTAGTGTGCCTTGTATTATCATGTGTGCATGTGAAAGACATGTTCATGTCTCATTGGCATGTACATATAGAGCTAGTGAACAGCACTTCGTGGTGAAATTTAACTGATGTGAGCTACTTTGGAAATATTTTTTTCTGAAAAACTGGGTAAAAGACATTAATAAATCCCTTGAGCTCTTTTTGACCTGTTAATTGCAGCTATATCAAACATTGCTTTACATGCAATAACTGTGGTCCAAACTACATGTTACAGCATCCATGGGTCCAACCTGTAGACACCAGCACCATCTTAGAAAAGAATTTGGCCATTTAAAAATGCCATAAGGGTATTTCAGCACTTGAAAAGGCACATGGAGTAGTAATAGTAGTAGTAGTAGTAGTAGTAGTAGTAGTAGTAATATATTTATATGCCGCCCTTCAGGACAATTTAATTCCCACTCAGAGCGGTTTACAAAGTATGTCATTATTATCCCCACAACAAAACACCCTGTGAGGTAGGTGGGGCTGAGAGAGCTCCAGAGAACTGTGACTAGCCCAAGGGCGCTGAGCTGGCTTCAAGCGGAGGAGTGGGGAATCAAACCCAGCTCTCCAGATTAGAATCCTGCACTCTTAACCACTACACCAAACTGGCCACACCACCATACCGTGGCCCTCACAACATTTTTAAATGGCCAAATTCTTCTCTAAAATGGGGTGGACATGCACTGGTTGAACCCATGGATGCCATAACATTTAGTTTGGCTCCGTGTCTGTCTCATGCATGTTTTTGACTGGCAGACATCAATGCTTTGATGGTCATATCTAAAAGCAATGAATGTGTCACCCTTGTCAATCTACAGGATGTTAACTCAAAAGGACAGCTTTTTTCCTGGAAACTGTGAGTACTTTCCCCTTCAAATAGCTAATAATGGCATACAGGTTGGGCCTGGTTTTAGTGAAACTATGCATGGGGTGGAAGGTTAAATCCTCTTCTCCCCCTGTTGTGCAGCCTTAGTCCAAATATGGCTGTAATGAAGTTTTTAAAGACAGAGAGAAATCCATGTCATTCCTTTGCTTTAAAGAAATAGCAGTTATACGCCTTCTATCACTGCCCCAAAATTCTTGGCTCAGTCATGTCATATTTGCAGTACCCCCCTCCCAGTGATCTTAAACAACATAGTTGCAAATATCTGTGTAGCAGTTAGAGCTGAAGATAGGTCTTCTTTAGAGCAAATTTAGCTATACTTGTTGGGTCTTCCTGGGTGTTTAACAAAGCACTTAAAAGACAGCAAATGCACTGGATTTCCACCCCAAACGTCTAAAGTATATGTAAGACAATGACTGAATTAATTACTTCTATCGTATAGCACAACTTATATTTACTAAGAACAGCAGATTCTACATGGCAAATATATAACAGAAAACATTTTCCTGATTCTGACATTCCTACTAGTGGCTGCATCTACAGAGGAGCTTTCCACAAGCTTGACTTATTTATGGTTTTCTTAGCAGTCAATCCACAAGCAACAGAATCATTTTGGGCATGGGTCTTCTGTATGTCTGCACTCCCTCTGCATTTTTCCAGTTATAGAGTCTGATTATTGTCTTATAGATGTGCCTTAAATAATCAGGATTTTTGTTGCCATTGGTGTTGTACATTCACTTTATTGATATATCCACTTGAAGCCAGCTGGGTGACCTTGGGTCGGTCAGAGCTTCTAGATTTCTCAGCCCCACCCACCTCACAGGGTGTTTTGTTGTGGGGATAATAATGACATTCTTTGTAAACTGCTCTTAGTGGGTGTTAAGTCATCCTGAAGGGCAGTATATAAATGTTGTTATTATTGTTGTTAACATCACTAGAGGTAAAGGTAAAGGTGCAAGCACCGAGTCATTACTGACACATGGGGGGACGTCACATGACAACGTTTTCTTGGCAGACTTTTGTTACAGGGTGGTTTGCCATTGCCTTCCCCTGTCATCTACACTTTACCTCCAGGAAACTGGGTACTCATTTTACCAACCTCGGAAGGATGGAAGGCTGAGTCAACCTTGAGCCGGCTACCTGAACCTGGCTTCCACCAGGATCGAACTTGAGCTTGAGCTGCAGTACTGCTGCTTACCAAGGAAAAAATGACAATTCCCATCATCATAGTAAAGGCTTCTCCTATGGTCACAACATGAAGTGTTTTGGTTGACTGTAGAGTTCACAATTGCAAGTGATTGATTGAAGGATTGGCATGATAGTGAGTCTTATATTAGTTGTAGAACTAATAAATGTGCATGTGTGAGAATTGTCATGTGTGAGAATCATCATTTGACCACACATAGAAAGTGATATTAAACTGCGAATAAACCATAATAGCTATAACAACAATAGTCAGAACAACAAGCATGAAAATTCTGTCCCTGTGGTGACATGCCAGGAATCACAATAAACACACTTGTACCACTTTTAATAATGATATATTGCTATATTGCTATAGGTGCTGCGTGTTTTTAAAAATAATATTGAAAATGAAACCATACATTTCCAGGGTGGAGAGGGAAGGGGAGAACAGGGGGTGATTTGATGACAAAAGTGGGTTGGAGGTGGGTGGGAGTGAGCAGAACAAACAAAACTGAAGGAAACATTATACTTGATGAACAATGGCAACTCAAAACCAGTTTTTAAAAGATCAGGATAAAATAGTCCCCAAAGAAACAGAAAAAACAGGGGAAAGGGCAAAGCAAAACCTAAAGGCATAAGAAAGCAAAGTACTATGGGGTTTCTTGTGCCCCAGAGACTATACTGGATACTGCTGAAATAATTGGACCATTTCCAGCAGGTATTTCAGGAACAGTGTGCTAGTGGTAACTTTAAATGGCCGTAGCAGATGTGACCTTGAAAAATCTGTGATCAGATCTACAGCATATTTTTCTTTCTAAATAGCAGTCACGAGAGGCCCAAATTCAGATGAGACCCTACACTATTTTCCTGACCTCAAATTCATGCCCCCCCCCCAAGCTGGTATTTGCCTTGTTAGAGGAAATGTAGAGGCACAACACAAACAATCTATATGTCTCTCCCCATCTCCCGAACAACAAGGTAACCGGTAGAAAGGCAGGACAACAGTGCAGGTGAGAAAGAATAACAAGCTCCTCCTGTGCTTTAGTCCTAATCAGGGCCTCTTGCAGTTGCAATTTACAAAGGGAAATGTGCTGGAAATTCAGACATAGATTCTTCCCTCATATGGTTTAGTTATTAGGGAACACTTTCTCCCACATCTACCTCCCATCTTGTCCTGCTTTGTATTTCCCTTTTTACCATTTTGAAGCCTACTGAAGTATATAACCATGCTTTCTTACTGTGATAACCATCCTGTAGAATCCCTGGCTCAGCTATCATATCTGAAACTTTTATATACCCCATCTCTGTATCGCAACAACTTCCCAGCTCCTTTTTGCCACAATTCCCACTGAGAAGTGAACAATCCATGTTTTGCAGAATTTCCCCCATAGGTGATGGAATGTAAATATAGGGTTGCCATTCCCCTGGTGAGGGTGGGGATACCCACTCCCCCCCTCTCCCCCCCCCGCCATCACTCACTGCCTGGCAGGGGGAAAGGCAGGAGAACAGGCCTCCTGTGTGCACTCCCGGAGTAGAGTGATGTCATCATGCCACCCTGGGAATGCATGCCCGCTTCGCACCAGGCCAATTTGGGTCCCAAATGGGCTGAACTGGGCCCATTTGGGGACCAAATCATGCTGGTGCAAAGCATGCATGCGCTCCCAGGTCTGCATGATGATGTCACTTCCCGGAAGTAATGTCATTGTGCAGGCTTGGGAGGGTGCACACACAAAGAAAAGAAAAGAAAAAAGAAAAGACGGGAGTTCCGGGTCCTGCTTTCCTGCCAGAAGGTTAAGGGGACATGGCAACCCTATGTAGATATTTGTTGCAGCATTTCATTTTTTTACCTTTAGAATGTCTTTTTATGTTTTCCTTTTATTCTTGATATGTAATATTTGATCTTATTATTGAAAGTTACTTGATGAGTTTAGTATAAATAGAAAACCCATTAAAATTGCACCATTTGGTCTAGCAGTTTAGCATTACAAAGAAATGTGAGTTTTCTTGCATTCTAGAATATGGCTTGTATCATATACTTATCTTTTAATTATTAAATAGAATCCTGCCTGCCCACTAAGTCCTATGCATGCTCAGGCTTATTCAACTAAGGATTAATTCATGGAACACCTAACCTAAGAGGGCCCATTCTTTCTTTGACCAAGAAAAAGAATGTGCATTAACATGCGAGAGATGAGCTGGATGTGGTCATTGTAATCAGCAGATCAAAGACTTGAAAGCACACTTTGACCATCTCCTCCATAGTGACTCTATGAATAAGCCTTTTCAGAGGAAGGTTCACTTGAAGAGAATATTGTTTCCTTCGGCTAACAGAATATAGGGAAAATAATCTCCCCAAAAGAAACGGATAAAGTCATTCTTGCCAATAAGCACAAGGGATTCCATATTTCCAGAAATGTGTGTTCCACAAATAGAAAGAATAATTTTTTCAAAAATGTAAATGAATGCATGGGGTATAAAATGGCAAGTATAGGCAAGTGACTCACAGTATAATTCTAAGGAGAGTTACTCCTGTATAAGCCCATTGAAATCAAGAAGTTTAGACTGGAGTAACTCTGCTTAGGATTTCACTGTTAGTTGTGCGTATGGTGTAATCACAGACACCCACAGAGGCACCTAAGACACTGATGTAACTTCCATTCCCAGAGCAAATGGACTATAACAGTAGTGCTTCCCACAGCAAGATCTCCTATTTCCTGGCATTTAACACTTTAAATGCTGGAAAACAGAAATTCTCCCACAGTGGTAAAAATTACAGGGATGGCTTTATCTTGCCAGATGAGCCATAGCCTCAAGTCTCCTGTGGGGAACCCCCCCCCCAGTAGATTAGACATAAAGACAAATGAATAAATACGCAGTATCTATGGACGTCATATACTTTATTTTTTACTCATTTCTTTTCATGCATGGTTTGATAAGACTTCAAGTTTTTTGTGAGGAAACCATAGTTGGTCATTACATCTGAACCATCATCTATAGTTTGCATTCTTCCAGCTAAACCAGAATTCCAAGCTCTGGTGGAATTTGTAAGGAAGAGGACAGTTTGCTGTTCAGCCAAAATGGCTAACTATAGTTTCATGCAGAAATCCTTCATTATTGAACAGTGCACAAGGAAGAGGGGAGGGGAATGGAGAAAGGTACACATGAACCCAAAGATCACCAAGCTTGAAATATCAGAATCCTGCCAATCTCTACAAAAATACCTGTGAAGAAATGCCTTCTGCCATAGAATCCACCTGTATATTTTTCTAATTGGGATTGCATTCTACACATGCTGCAGAAGCTTCAATGCTGGTAAAAGACTGGTAAAAGGAAAAGTACAGGAGATGTTTAATCTTTTCCCCAGACATAGAATACTCCAGTGTTTAATTATGCAAATGTTCCTGGCCAGAGTGGAACAAACGTTTTACAATGTAACAACTTGCTAGATTGTCACAATTAAAAAAAAGAAATTGGGAAAGGCAAGAGGCTAGATTGTATTTTCTTTCTTTGGAGGCAGGGAGATTAGGATCGATCCCAAAATCGGATGGGCTCCCAAGGGGAACTTGGGGATTCTCATGATATGAAAAAGAAGCTCTCTTCTATTTGTTCATCTTACTTGGGATGGGCACAAGCCCTAAAGGACTGAATCTTTTACCTAGGGAGCCCATCTTGATCATGTTTCGAGAGATCATGGGAGAAGTCCCAACTCTGAGAACTAAGGTAATAACAGACTTTTAAATACTGCAGCTTCAAGAATTACTACCTATCTTAGCAACAACATTGTTAGGACAAGTACAGAGTTTAGAAGAATGCATGTTTTCACCGTTTCTTTTTATTCTTGCTCAACCTGATGCTTAAACAGACCATGTGTACTCCTTTTATTTGTTCATTAAACTATCTTATATTTTGAATGCTTGAAGCTTGATCTCTGTGAACACATGCCTATTCAGTCCTGCTTTCCAAAGAGTGGCAAAGAGGAGGGGAAGCAGCTGAGCTAGCTATCCCTAAAGCACGAAAGTGTGAAAGTGCTAGAGATTGTCCCCATGCTAACTAGTATTAGTGAAGTGGGAAATGTGGCAACTAGGTGAAACCTTAAAATGGCAACACAGATACAGAGTGCTAGATGTACAAATCCATCTAGCAGGAGAAACTCTTTCAGATCTGTTTGTGGCAGCAGTTACCATCTAGAGAAAAGTTGGTATCCCCCCTCCCAAAGAGTAAGAGAAAGGGGTGGTGTCTCTGGTTAGAGACTTGGAAAGGCCATATAGCATTTCCAAGCTCCCAGAACCCAAGGGAACAGAGCTTATGAATCTGTTACTTCACACTAACCATAAGCAATGAATTTGTGACAACTCCAATTTAAAATCCCCATTTGAGTATAAACTGGTATTAAAATTTAAATTACACAAATGGCCAACCATTTGTTTAATGACCCTTGCATCACTGTACAGAAGAATAGTGCAGTGTTAGAAGATATGAGAATTTCCTTATGTTTATGATGGATGGAGGCAAGGTGGTGTGGTATAGCTTGATCTTGTCAGATCTCAGAAGCTAAGCAGGATCAGTACTTGGATGGGTGACCATGGGTGACCAACCACCGAGCAAGACTCTGCAGAGAAAAGCAGTGGCAAACTACCTTTGCTTCTCACTTGCCTTGACAGCCCTTTGCTGGAATCGCCATAAGTCAATTGTGACCTGGTGGTATATACTCACAAGGCGATGGATAAAAAGCGGAAATTTTTAGTAATTTTTCTTGTTCTACCAGTGCTGGCTACTACCACATCTAATTGCAAGGATTGTCATAAACCCTGTGGCATTAAAACAGGCTAACAAAATCAGGTACATGCAAACATAATGGTCTACTTTTTGAACACATATTTTGTTTTGAATGTAGAGACTGGAATTATCAATTCTGTTTCCATAGTTTTTTGTGTAAGCATGGGGCCAACTTTCCAGAAGAAATACGGAAAGCAGTACTCTCCTACATGACAATTCCAAAATTGCTATTGTAAAAACAGATGTTTCTCATCATCATATTCAGTCAGGTGCTTGTGCAGGTAGACACATATCAGCACCTCAAAAAAAGAAGAAGCAAAATCTACATGTTGCTGCTTCAAGAATAGCACATTTGTGTGAACAGTTCCAATGGCTCAATAAGCAATTGGCATCCAAAATCGCTGGCTCTCTTTCCCACAGCTGCAGGAAGCAGATTTTCTCTCCTTGCTTGTACCAGGGAAAGGAAATCCAACTTCATGACATAAGGCCAGGAATAAGTAGATTTCACCTCCTGGAGTGGAAAACAGAGTACTGGGATTCTACAGCTATGCTAAGACTGAGAAACTTCATACACCGAAGTCTTCCAAAAAATAAGTCTGGCACTGGAACTGTACAGGGATTATGGAGTGACTTTAAAGCATTCACCTCAATTAGAATCCTTCTTACACCATCTTTGACATGTGAAGCTGTAAATGGAATAAAACAACACAGCACTGAAGAAAATGCTTATTATCTGCCTGTTAATGGTTTATTTGATTAGTCAGTGGACCAGAATGGCAAATCTTAACAGTTGTTAGACTACACTTTCTGTCAAATACTTAGAATATCCTATTACAAGCAAGACAGAAAGTAATGTAATGCCCAATCTGGTGAGAATACTCAGAGTAGAGCTGTCCACAATGGAGCAGCTTGAACATATTTATTCATCTGCAGAAGTGAGATTAATTTGTATCCCAACAAAAATAATATAAAAGCTTTTCAGCTTCAGTTTAATTTGAGAAGTAGACTTGTGGCTTTGCTTTTGAGTTCTAGGAAAATACATCTTGAGACAGACTGCATCATAAACTCAAAAGCATTTATCTTTGCCAGAATTCTATAGTTAAGGATAGTTATGGCTATCGTCCCACAGAAGTGAATAGGAAAGACAAATAAAACCATCTGCAAGGTTTGAGCTTTGGAAGAGTTCCATGTTCCAAAGGCAGACAATACATACTATTTAACCCCAAAGTGTAGCAACATAACTAACTGCTAGCCTTTGATAACTACATTAATCTTTGAGGGATTCAGAATTACATGTATTGTTGTATACAGAAACAATATTTTGTTATCACTAGTGAAAATATTATAGCCTGTACAATTACTCCATTAATATCATTAGGGTTGCTAGGAAACCTAATGTTTGTTTAAAAGCAAGGGGTAAAAATTCAAAGATACACATTTTCAGAGTGAACATCAAGACTCATTCAGTGTTTTACAGGTCAAAGATAAATCTTTTCCCCCAGCCCATCATACACTGGTTATCTTGACCTTAACTACCAGGGACAGTGTTCTGTGATTTGCCATTTCCCTAGGGAGCTGAACATTTTTTTTTAAATCACTGCTGCTTCTATAAATGTGTGAAGTAGTCTGCACAGTGTGTGCTTCTTCAAAGCACACACCATCTATAAAGAAGAATTTCTACAAAGTCAATAGCAAATTATGCAATGCAGAAACAGTTTTGAGGTGCTGCTTTAGTGCCAAGGTGCTCTAATGTACTCCCTGTACCTGTAGCTTTATAAATATGGTATTAATTTAACATCACAGCTGTTCTTTCTGCAACAACAGAATACTTATAAAATGTCAGTGCAACACAGCTCAGATTAAGAGGGGATGAGTGGAGGAGGAAGGTGCCTTCAGGTTTCTGTCTCTTTTCTTTCAGAGACGGGGATCAAGTGCCAGTGACTGTTGATGTCCCTTGATTTTTGGGATCATGCAACTTTGCAAACATGAACTTCAGTAGTGATGAATGATAGATGCTTTGCAAAACAGAATGTGTAACCCAAGGCATTAAGAAAGTGTACCATGAAAAACTGAGGAGCATGTGACCTACAGGTCACACTACATACTTGCATCAGAAGTTAATGTTCAAGAAATGCATTTTCATTTCTTTGCTATACCAATCTCTTGGTTAGAATCATGAAGCACCAAAGCTATTTTTAATCCTTTGTTTATACAATCCAAAGAACATTATTCTCTCTCTCTCTCTCTCTCTCTCTCTCTCTCTCTCTCTCTCTCTCTCTCTCTCTCTCTCTCCCTTCCTCCCTCTCTCCCTCTCCTATACAGAGACTTTACTCATTTACTCAGTTACATTTCTCTATCAAATTAATCCTTGTATTCACACAGAAAGTAAGTTTCCCTCCTTAGGACCAAGCACTTCCCCCAAAGTAAAGAATAAAAATGCATCTACTTGCCTCTTGGCAATTTCTGAGTATTTCCAAGGTTTAGTGCAATATTCCCACAGAAGAGGAGGAAGACAAGCCTGGAAATCATGCTTTCAAGCCCAAACTTGCACCTCTAAAGATGCTGAGGGGTGTCATACAAGGTAATGCAGCTGCAGTACAGTGAACTGTTCTCTCTGTCACAGAGGCAGCAGAACTTTGACAGGAGCTTAGTTTACACTGTGGGAGGAGACAGTATGACATCACATCATCTCACTGGAAAGGAGAAGAGGATTAAAATATAAATGGTATTACCAATTTCTTGCTTGAAACAGATTTCTGGTTGCTGCTCTAAGACTCTCCATTTCTAAAGTGTCTAGAATTTTAATCTGCCGTCCCTAACTTCTGCATTAAAATTGATTGAAATAGCTATACTAGAAAGCAATTGTGTTATCTATCTAGACCAGGGCAAAAGCAAGTGCTTGCAACACATAAAATACATAGGAAAGTTTGAGAACTCTGCTTTAGCAGGGAGGGAGAAACTAGCAGGTGCAAAGAAATTGTGGATAGGAAACACAGCAATATGTATAATCAACACAGGAATCTTAAATTAATTGGAAAAGAAGTGTAAGATATAGGGGTGTGAACTGTGAAAATTTTCTTTATAATTTCAGATCTGGGATTGGGGGCCAGGATATACTGTGACTGCTGTTTTTTGAGTAAGGCATTACCAGTTTGGGTTTCAAATCTGTGGGTTTTTTTCAGGTTCTGGATTTTCAGTATTATTTTCAATGGGGAGCCAATTCAAGGGTCTGGGATATCTGTTTTTAAAGAAAAGAGAACCAAATTTGCACAGAACACAATCGTCCCTCTAATCTAAAGACCCTTAAGCAGTATGAACAAAAGGGCTTGATTGTACAGACCCTCGAAAATGGCTGCTTTTGAGGGTAGACTCTATGGCATTATACTCCCCTCCCCAAACTCCACTCTTTCCAGGTTCCACCCAAAATCTCCAGGAATTTTCCAGCCTGGACCTGGCAACCCTACTGGCAGCTGATATAACATGGGTTAATTTTTGAGGTGTCACGTACCAGTGCAAGATGATTTTGAATGCTTGTAAGCTTTCAGTTACAACAGGAGATTTAAAAGGGGGTAATTTTCAAATAGATATCCAGTCAGCTTCTGTCAATTGTATGTCACAGATGTTTTGCCAGCGTGTTTGGTATTGTGAGCGTACATGTTTTATTCAGGTCAGATAATACATTATAAATGGCTGAAATAAGGTGCTTTTTCGACTCCTGTGCTTTTTTCATGACTACGTCAAAGTCTGTTAGAGGTTGCCTAAGAATGTTTTGCAAATCTGTTTGAGAGCACATATGCGTTTCCTGAAAATATTGAAACCATGGAGTTGACATACCTAATTTGTCCTCTATTAGTGTCTTATTCATTAATTTACAATTGATTGCAAGTTCCTGAAGTAGCAAGATATTGGGCCTTCTCCCTTTTCAGAAAGAGTTATTGCCCAACCCTGGTGGAAACCAGAAAGGTTTGTAATCTGGATTTGTTTGGTAGTAGTTTTATTCTCAGTTCATCCCCAGACCTCCAATATTTGGGTTAGAAAAAGATTAGGTGATATTTTATTGGGTCTGTTGGCTGTTCTTTGCCATACACCTTCATGTGCTTCATGTATGGTGCAGTATACTCAAGTTGTAGTGCAACCCAATCTGGCTGTTGGTTTAGTTCCAGCAATTTGACTGCATTTGGAAAGTGAATGGCTTTATAATATTTAATCACATCCGGAAATCCTAGCCTTCCCCATTTAGAGCTCCGTTTTAGCATGTCAGTATTAACCCTATGTTTATTGTAGGACCATAAGAAATCTAAAAAGAGTTTTTGCCAATTCTTCAATGTCCCTCTCTTAATCTTGAACCTTTCCAATGTTGTATTATTTATTCTCAAATTCACTGTTGGAGAGGCATATATGGTATTAATTGACCCTAAGATTTTCCCCCCCAAATCCAATTTTCCTAAGCACAGCTGTCAGATATGAAATTTCAACTGAATCAAAGGCTTTCTGGATATCTAGGGATAGAAGAGCTCCCTTCTGTTTAGTGCAGTGGTTTAGTATGTTGAGAACCTTATATGTATTGTCTGTAATGTCTCATTCAGACATAAAACGAGCTTGATCTTGATCTATGTATTGTGTAATAAATGAAGCTAATTTCTTAGCTAGAATGGACGTGAAAATTTTAAAATCTGTATTGAGAAGTGAGATTGGTCTGTAGGATGCTGCTTCAGTAGTATCTTTACCTGGCTTTGGCAGTACTATTACTGCGGCCTGACCCCATGAAGGTGGCATGACTCCTGCATTTAGTGTGTAGTTGCAGGCCTCTGCTAGTGGTTGGGCTAATAGTGTGGAGTGTTTTTTATAGTATTCTGATGGAAAACTATCAGGTCCTGGGACTTTGTTAGATTTCAGGTTTTTGATGGCCTCTTTAACCTCCTGGATCGAGATGGGTTTTTCCATTACGGCTTTATGTTCCTCTGTTAATACCTTTGTTATGGGGTGTTTCAGAAAGTAATTTTCAATGTTAGTAGTTGGGATCTCTTTGGATCTATATAAGTTTTTGTAGAAATTTAGAAATACCTGAGAATTTTTTTCTGTACCATAATGCATATGGTATGCATTATGGTATGCATCGTCCATGCTACTTTTGCTAGTTTGTACACAGTTGGGAGAAGTCTGGGGCAAAAGAGAAGCTGAGCAGTTCTACCTTCTAGTTCTCATTCATCCACTACCGTGTAACTGTCCTTATTGATCAGCAGGCCTATTGTTTCTTTTGTCTGCATTTAAACATACCTGGAAAATAACATTTTGTTCTTATCATTCCTTGCCAGCCTCAGCTCATTTTAAGAACATAAGAAAATATGAAGAGCCCTGCTGGATCAGAAAAAAATGGCCAACTAAACAAGTATCATGTTTCACGTGACGGGCAACTATTTGCTTTGGAGGGACAACGAACCGGGCATAAAAAACAAGGCTCTCCCCTAAAGCTGCCACCTAGCACTGGGTTTCAGAGGTTTACTGCTACTGAATGTGCAAGTTTTACATCCCTCACCTGGTCTCAAGCCCCTACTCAAAACCATGTCCAGTGTTGCTACATCTCTCATTGGCCCCATGACCAACTGCTCCAATGTACAGTCATTGATGATGACTAGAAACCTTGTTTCTCTGGCATGACTAAAGCATGCATTTCAAGGCAGCTTACAATATAAACAATCACAGATAAAGAATGATGTTTAAAAGCAACACAATTTAGGACTGCCAGTAACATAAAAACAAAGTTAATCAAAAGCAGTCCTAAAGATATAAAACTTTAGTTGCCTCCTGAAACTCAATAGCAAAGAAGCTAGGTGCACCTCCCTGATGCTGTTCCATAACTGTGGGACTGCCACCAAAAAGGCCCTTGTTCATGTACCTACCAGGTGAGCTTCTTTAGCTGAAGGGACAATCAGGAAGGTTTCGCCCTGTGATCTTAATTTCTGGGCAGAAACATATGGGAGATGCTGGTCCTTCAGATACTTTGGTCCCAAGATATGTAGGACTCTAAAGGCTAAAACTAACACCTTGAATTGTGCTCAAGAATAGATTGGTAGCCAGTATAGTTGCTGTAATATCAGGGTCACATAATCACATAACTGGCCCCAACCAGCAGTCTAGCTGCAGCATTCTTCATTAACTGCAGCTTCTGAACACTCTCTTTTTTTAATTAATAATTTTTTATTGGATGGGTCAATATATAGTCAGATTAAAACACAAATACAATCCATTTCAATTCCCACAAGTATATTTCCCCCTCCCCTCCCCCTTTTCTATGTTGACTTCCAACAGCACTCAAACCCCCCTCTATTAATATCACATTATTTCTATATTATGGTTGTTCTTATCTTATTATTAGTAAAGATCTTAACTATATCTTATCTTACTTAGTATCATTAAAACCCTTCAAAAGACCATAATTGTCTCTTAACTTCCCATTTTTTTCCATATATTTTTTCAGCTTTTTCCAATCTTCCAAAAATATTTTTGGTTCCTGATCCTTCAAGTTTCTTGTTAGTTTGTCCATTTCAGCCATGTACAACAATTTGTTTGTCCATTCTTCAGTTTCAGGTATTTCTTCGTTCTTCCAGTATTGAGCATATAATATTCTTGCTGCAGTTATTATATAATATAGCAATGTCTTGTCATTTCTATTAACATCTTCTAAGTGCAAAGATAATAACAACATTTCTGGATTTTTAACAACATTATACTGGAGTAGCTTCTGAACACTCTTCGAGGGTAGCTCCAGGTAGAGCAGTTTGCAATAGTCCAGTCTAAATGTAATTTAGGCTCAATCTGACTGAGCCAGGAACAGGTGCAGCTGAAGCACTGGCTGAAGTTGGCCAAAAACACTCTGAGCCACTGCAGCCCAGGGCCGGATCGAGGGGGGGCAGGGGGGATAGTCTGCCCCTGGTGCCACCAGGGAGGGGGCGCTGGGAGCAGCTGCCAGCTGCCGGACTGCACAGGGAGGCGAATGGTGCAGGCGGCTTCCCAGTCCCACACGCTGCTTCTGCCGCCCTGTTGACGTCAGCAAAATGATGTCATCACGCCGCGCTGGGAGCATGCATGCGTACAGCGCGCGCACGAGGTCAGACTAGGGTTGCCCTGGGCACTGGCAACCCTAGATCTGGCCCTGCTGCAGCCACCTGGTTTCCCAAGACTGAGCACTCCCAGGCTGCAAAACTGGCTTAAGTATAACCCTATCCAAAGCGGGAGAGATCTCAAGTTTCCAGTCTGCCTTTCAACTAACCCAGAGAACGTCTTGTCAGGATTCAGTTTCAGATAGTCCTGCTCCTAGAATAGGAAGAAACTACCTAAAAGTACTGCAGCCTCTCATTCTTAGAACTGTGGACTGAAGAAAAAATTTCCCAGTGAGCAGTACTTTTAAATATTTCCCCAGATCCAACAACATTAACAATACCAATGAAAGCAATCATAAAGTGCTGCCATAAGTTTGGAAGGGGTAAAGAAATAGAGAGGGAGCCGTACATGGGATAAACTAAAGCTTATTAAGGAAAGAATAATACAACACATCAAAACCAGGGGAATTTAGCTAGCAGAATGAGAGACTGATTCCAAGAGTATGAATGTTATTCTACTTATCTAAGGAAAGGGGAAGAAGGAGTACAGGGGAAAGAAGGCAAAGAATTTGAGAGAAAGAAACAGAAAGTCCCAGAGACCCAATGGAGAGTCCAGCCCTGATGAAGAGGTGGCTCTACAGCTCCCTCCCAAAAGGGAGGGAAAGGAGGACTTCCAGAAAGGAAAGGAGGTTCGCCAAAGGTGAAAGGATGATGTCTAAAAGAAGGGTGGAAGGAAGACAAACTCAAAGGGGAAAGGAAGACAGGGACCCAAGCAGCTCACAAGCCCCGGGGAAGGCAATTTTGAAGAGGAACCTAAAAGATTATAAGCCAATTAGCTAATTAGCCTAATAACGATTACCAGTAAATGAGTAGAACAGTTCTTAAAGATAAAATTAGTCTGCAGGAAAATGAACATGGTTTCTGCAAAGGGAAGTCCTGCATTACTAATTCTTGGGAGGTCTTTGAGCAGGTTACCAAACATGTGGATATGGGTGATGGACTACTTGGTTTTCCACAAGACATTTTGACAAACTCTGTCACTAAAGTCTTCCAACCAAGCTTAGCAGTTATGGGATAAGAAGTTAGATCCTCTTTTGGACTAAAAATGAGTTAAACAACAGGAAGCAAAAAGTAGAAATAAACTGACAGTTCTCGTAATTGGTGGGGGATCCCACAAGAATCAGTATTGGGTCTGGTGCTATTTAATTTGTTTATAAATTACCGGGAATTGTAGTGGCCAAGTTTGCAGATGATATCAAAATATTTGGGATGGTGAAAACAAAGTGCTCCAGGGAGATCTCTCCAAATTGTGAGAAACAACATAGCAAACGTAGTTAAGTGTAAGATGAACTGGCAGAGACTCAAGGGGAAAGGTCTTGGGGTTATAGTGAACAGCTCAATGAATATACATCTGCCATGTTTCCAGCTGCCAATATGTGTGTGTACAAGACACATATACAGGAAAGAAATTATTAATTGAGGTAAGTGGGGGGAAAGGCGAAAACTGTCATTTAACAGTGTGTCTCATCTACTCACAAAAAAGGTTACCACTTTGCATCCCATTTCTGACCCATGACACGCGATGGCCTCATTTTGCACTTCTTCTGAAGAAACAAACTTTCCCTGCTCCTAAGAGTCTCTTGAGTCAACCTGAGTCAACCTATGTTGGACTAAAACTTCTTGTGCATTTTTAAGCTTTCTCTTCTCTTTGTTCCTGGTACTGGTGTCAGATGTCATTCTTTAGAAGGTGCAGGACCTCTCTAAAAGGACAATTCAATAAATCGTTGTACAAAATAATTATATTACAGACTACGCTTGACATGTGTGTAAACCCAGCATTCAGTCTCTTCTAGACAGCCAAACAGTTTCAGCACAATACAGATTCAGTCTGTTTTTAAAATCCTTGTCCAACTTAGTTTGCTTTTTTTCATGTTTGGTAACTATTATGTATACCAGCTGGCTGCCAGTGCCCCACTACAATGGACTGGACTATACTTCCTGTTCTATGTATATTACAAATACCACGTGTTGGGTTCACACTGGACTTACTATAGTACGTGACTCACTTATTGGGCTTCTTATCATTGCCATAAATCTGTTGTAGGATGTGTTGAAATAAAATAAATGCCAAAGAACACTTTTATTTTTGTTTGACGCTCTGCAATGGAATCTGCAGATTTTTTTACTTCCTTATTCTAAGCAATTTCACAACTACAGTCATTTCTTATGTACATATTATGTCCAATATGTACATAGTTACTAAGGAAAGTACAGGCTCCACCACAACTCCCTTCAGTGCAGGCTTCTATAAAGTAGACAGTAAGAAGATCAGAACACGAAAGAAGTAAGAAGTATAATTGCTGACAAATGTGCCAAGGGTATATGAGATTTCAGGCTTGCTCACTTCAGCACTAATTTGGGTGCCATCTGTTTTGAACAATACAGCACATAACAATTTCTAGGAGGGCTGAAAGTTTACATAAAGATACAGGGCAAAACCAAATATTTATGATAGGATGTTGTTGTGATTTATGATTAGACATGACCACGAATAGCATTATGAATAGAAAAAACTCACGAACAGGCCACTCAGCTGCTCATGAATGGGCCATCGTGATGCGCAATTCCAGTCAAACAGGCGGTTGGCGCAAGCCTTGCTTGTTGCACTCAGCCGCCATTCAAGAAACTAGACACTCAGGTGCCTTCGATCTGTTGCCTCGGCAATGGAGGGGGGGGGATGCCTGAACTCTGTCTGCACTCCCTCTGTCACCCCGGACACCCCAATCAAAGCCCAACTTAGCTTGATGGGCAGGTCTTCCTTCCAAGCATGGAGCTGAAAATCGGTTACAACTGGTAATGTGGGAGCAGACACCAGGGGGGAGGGGGGGAGGGGAGGGGTTCTGTGGCCATGGGAACTCCAATCTCATCCCTGCAAACCCTGTTAGGCAGTACTGACTGCCAACCACAGGCCTCCTGCATTTCTCAATGAGTCCTCAGCTTATAAAAGGGCACTGTGCCCCCAGTTCTTGTTTCACTTTCAGCAATCAGCTGAGTGGGACAGAGCTGTTAATAGCGTTTTGGAGGAGAGAGTGGGAGAGTGCATTGGAGCTGGGCTTTTTTCCGTGTGTGGTGGGTGGGATAGGGAGCTATCCCCTCTGGTTCCAGGGCTGCTGCCAGGCCCTGGGGCCAAGCTCGATGGACACCTTGGCTGAGGGCTCACCCTGATTATTACTGCATGATCTGATCAGGCTTCTGGGAGTGCTGCTGGGCTAGGGCTCTAGCCCCAGTCTCTGGTTCCAGGGCTTCTGCCAGGCCCTGGGGCCAAGCTCAGTGGGCACCTCGGCTGAGGGCTCACATTATTATCACTGCCTGATCTGGTCAGGTCTCTGGGAGTGTTGGCTAGGGTTCTACCCCCTCCCTCTGGTTCCAGGGCTGCTGCCAGGACCTGGGGCCAAGCTCAGTGGGCACCTTGGCTGAGGACTCACAGTGTTGTTCTCTTTTCTTTCCTCCTTCTTGTTTTCTGGCACAATGAGGCTTTGGGTGGGGTCAAAGAGTGGTTGTGGGGGGAAGTGCAAAGATGGTCCCAGTTGCCCCGTGGGAAGCAGTAGTGGGCAGGGCTCTGTGGCAGCAGAGGCTCCCGCTCCCCAAAAATCACCTGTGGGGGCTGTGGAGGAGGCCAAAGAGCTCTTGCTGCCAGGGGAAGAGGAACTCTTTCAAATGTTTGTGGAGGAGGCCAAGGGATCCATGGAGGAATGGTTTGGGTTTGATGAAACATCCATCCTGTCCCCATCTCAAACTCCTGGCACTGTCCCTGCCTGCAGTCCACCCCTCACTCCGTCTTCCGTTGCCTGCTCAGCAGTGCAGCCGGCAACCCTTCGTCCTCCCTCCCTCGGAAGAGTTAGTGGTCCACGGTTCAAATCGGCTGCAGTGAGGCACTTCTGGGCACTTCCAAATGACCCCCGTGTGGTGCAGTACCGTGTCTGTGTTGGACTGGTGTGCAGGGGCAATGACACAAAGCACCTGTCATCAACAGTCCTGACCAGGCACCTGAAGACACATCACCCGAGCCTGTGGTCTCCGTCCTCGACCAGCAAAGCATCCTGCGGGGGGGGGGGGGGGGACAGAGGGCTACCAGCTCCTCTGAGCAGGGATCAGTGGGATGGTCACTGGAATCCACCCCAAGCAAGAAGCCTTGCCTCGAGGGTGCTGCCAGTGGTAGCGGAACTGTCAGGCAGGCTGCCCTTGGGGAGGTGGTTCCATTGGGGTCAGGGATATTGCCGTTGAAAAGGGTGAGGTCAAGGGCTCAGGAGGCAGGCGTTTGTGTGGTGACGGAGAAGATTGCCCTGCAAGGATTCCCCCTATCCATCGTGGAGGGCGTGGGCTTCCAAAGGCTGCTTCAGCACTTTGCCCCATGGTTCTCCATGCTGTCACGTCCTGCCTGCCCTCTACCAGTCCATGCGAGACATGGTGCTCAGGGAGCTGTCGGCCACCAAAGCCCATACCATCCACTTCATGACCAATCTCTGGAGCAGCTGCCATCACGGGTACCTTGCCGTCACCGCCCACTGGTGGCAACCAGAGGACCTCCGCCACCCCAGGCTAAGAACTGTTCCCCAGAAAAAGGTGCCATGCTTGACACTGGGCTACAGGGTGGTTCCTCTCCAGACCTGTGGGATGGATGAGGTCCATAGGGGGAAGAACATCACCACCACTGTTAAGGTGGCTCTGAGGGAGTGGATGGTGGGGGCAGAAGGGTTTGTCTGTGGCTTCATGGTGACGGATGCCGGAAGCCACATGTTGGCAGCCCTGAAAGAGGCATCCCTCCCTGGTCTGATGTGCATGGTACACAAGCTGCACCTGGTTATGAGGGATGTGCTTGGGCTGGGGAGCAAGCCAAGGGACAGCTGGGATGAGGGAACCTTATGGCCGCGCAATAGGCTGGAGAGCTGCCACTGCATCGCTTCCCACTTCTCCCGCAGCATCAATTCTTCCTGTGAGCTGTTCCAGAGGCAGGGGAAGGGGAGGACCCCAAGTACCAACTCTTTCAGGACCTGCCCACCCACTGGAACTCCACCTACGATATGATATGTCATTGCAGGACATGATATGTCATTGCAGGACATCCTGTTATCCACGGACGTTCTGAGGGGAGCTCCATGGAATGGAGAGTCCTTGGCCAGATGTCCCGGATGCTGAAACCCTTTAAGGACGCCACTGAGCTCCTGTGCTCTTACAAGGCCAGCCTGGTTCAGGTCATCCCCCTGATCCATGGGCTCGACCAGTTCCTAGCCAATGGGCTCAAGCCCGAGAAAGAGCTGCTCCCCAGGGTTTGGGACTTTGTGAGGAGGATCCAGGCGTGCATGGCCAAGCACTTGCATCCTCTGTGCCATGAGGCACCATACCAAATGGCCTCCCTCTGTGACCCCTGGATCAAAAGTAGCATCGCCATGAGGGGCAGGTCAGATGCTGCGCTGGAAAAAGGAACTCTGCAAAGCGGTGCTCCATTACCAGAAAGAGAAGGCTGGCCTGGGGGAACCAGGCAGAGGTGAGGGGCGGGCAGCGGAGAAGGAGGAACAGGAGGAGCAGCAGCAGCAGCAGCAGCAGCAGGAGGAGCCGGGGGAATTGGGAAGAGAGCCATGCCAGGAGAGACCCTCCTAAATGGCCCCATTTGATCTCTGGGCCTCATCGGTGGGCTGTGTGGTTGGCCTCAGCACATTGGGTGCATTGCTCTTGGTGGAGGACTTGGTGGGGACTATGGTGAGAGAGTACCTGGTGGAGCCCACCAAGCCCCCCCCCCCACTCTAATCCCTTGGAGTATTGGGTGAGCAAATCTTCCATCTGGCCAGACCTGTCCATTGTGGCAACCAACATCCTGTCCTGCCCTCCCACCACCGTGCAGAGCGAGAAGGTGTTCTCCCACCTGGGAGACCTCCTCCGTCCCCACTGCACACATCTGCACCTGGACCTGGTGGACATGTTGACCTTTGTGAAGGTCACCCTCAACCTCCTAGGGCATCCCTCCTTGGACCTGGACCTATCAGCCCTCTGAGCCTCCCCAAGCCTACTCTGGCTCTCAGCCAAGGTGCTGTGCAGTGGGCTCCAGAACTCCTTGGTTCTCAGGGCTGCCTCCATGGTTGGCAACCTCTGGTCCTCTCCCAGACAAGTTCCCCTATGGCCCCTCTGTCTACCTCCTCCTATCTTGATGGTAACTCTATGACCCCTCCCCACAACCTGTCCAGCCCATCCTGTCCTCTAGCTGACAATTCACCGGATGATCCCACTTTCATCTTCGCCGTCTGTGGTTGCAACCGCTCCAACCCCTCCCAATGACCTCTCCTCTCCTGCTCACCCCATCCTTTCCACAAAGACCAGATGGTGGGTGATGTCAGCTGCCGCCACTACACAACTTTGCTGCTGCTGCTGATTGTGATAGGGAAACACAGCACGGGAGCCCCTATCTATGGGCTCCTGCTGTTGACTTCTCTGGGCATGGAGGGGAATGGGTCCCTCCCACCCTTTCTGTGAAGGCAGGAAGGTGGGTGCTGCCAGTGACAGCCTCCACTGCAACACAGGTGGGGCGGACCAGCCTATGCTGGAGCAGTCTGCGAAATCTGACGTGGTGGATGTTGCGGTCCTGCTCGTCCTCCTCTCACCATCAAGCTCACCCTCCCTCTATGAAAATGACCCTCTCTGGAACCACTCCAACCTTCCCCAATGACCTCTCCTATCCTGCCCATCACCATCCCATCCTTTCCGCGAAGGCAGGAAGGTGGGTGATGGCTGCTTCTGCAGCTGACAAGATCAGTGGCTTTCAAAGATGAAGGCTCCCAAATCTTTGGGTATTCTCAAGTCCTGCTCCTCAAGGTGGCCAGGAAGTGGTAACCCTCTGTCCCTGTCTCCCTAACAAGTTTACCATCCCTCTTAGAACCTCGCCCACTCTTGAACCTCTCCAACCCCTACAAAGGACATCTCCTCTCCCTCCCATCCTCTCCGTGAAAGCAGGAAGGTGGGTGATGTGAGCTGCCGCCGCTAAGCGCATCAGTGGGTTGCTTGGAAGAGGCCTTGCAACTGTCGGGATCTCCCAGCTCCCTGTCCCTCTTTCGACCTATCCCTCTCTGGAACCAGTCCAACCCTTCCCAATGACCTCTCCTGTCCTGTCCCTCCCATCCTTTCCGCAAAGGCAGGATGGTGGGTGATGTCAGCTGCTGCTGCTTTTGGCCACGGGGGACAGCTCTGCTGCTGCTGCTGACCCCCTGCTTTGCCCTATCTATGGGCTCCTGCTGATGACCCCTCTGGGCGTGGGGGGGAATGGGTCCTTCCCATCCTTTCCACAAAGGCAGGAAGGTGGGACATGTCCGCTCCTGCCACCAGCCCGCGACTCAGTGGCTTTCTCTGCTCATGGCTCTCCAACAAAGGGGTATTCCCAGTCCTGCACCATGATGCAGCTGGTGGCAACCCGTTGTCCTCTCCCCAGCAAGGTCCTGGACTTTCCCTCTTTCAACCTCTCCCTCTCTGGAACCGCTCCGACCCCTCCCAATGACCTCTCCTCTCCTGCCCACGCCATTCTTTCCACGAAGGCAAGAAGGTGGGTGATGCCAGCTGCTGCCGCTACCCAACTCTGATGCTGCTGCTGATTATGGTAGAGAAACACAGCACGGAGCCCCCTATCTATGGGTTCCTGCTGACCACTCTGGGCGGGGGGGATGGGTCCCTCCCACCCTTTCTGTGAAGGCAGGAAGGTGGGTGCTGTAGTGCTGCCGTTGCTTCTTGACACAAGGGGCGGCTCAAAAGCTTTTGCAGATATGATTTTGCAGGAAGGTACGGTGCACCCCCATCCATGGGCACCTGCTGTTGCCCCTGTGCATGGGGGGAATGGGTCCCGCAACTCACTTCCTTTCCCTGAAGGCAGGAAGGTGAGTGATGCTGGCAACAGCCTCCATTGCAACACAGGAGGGGCGGACAAGCCTCTCCAGCAGAAGTCTGTGCAATCCTTCAGGGTGGATTTTGGGGTAGTCCATCCCAGTCATGCTGCGCAATGCGGCCAGGAAGCCTTTGTCCTTTTCTCCATGTCAGCTCCCAACTTTCCCTCTATCGACCCCTCCCAACCACCTGTCCTGTCCTGTCCTGTCCATCCCATCCTTTCCGCATGGGCAGGAAGGTGGGTGATGCTAATGGGAGCCTACGACACTCATCTGAAGTGCCTGTCCTGCCTGCGCAGGAAAGGTGTCTCTGAGTGGTGTGTGGACTGCTCTATCACCGCTCAGTTCCTGGGGTAGTAGAAAATGTGACAGGACACCTGAGGGGCTAGTTGACATTGACAGAGAAGTTGTGGAGAGGCATCTGGCTGCACTGGATGAATACAAATCCCCTGGACCGGATGGGGTGCACCCAAGAGTGCTGAAAGAACTTTCTAGAGAACTTGCAGAACCCCTGTCCATCATCTTCAAGGCCTCCTGGAGGACTGGGGATGTGCCACAAGATTGGAGAAGAGCAAATGTTATCCCAATCTTTAAGAAAGGGAAGAAGGATGACCCGGGAAACTACAGGCCAGTCAGTCTGACTTCTGTTGCTGGGAAGATACTAGAACAGATTTTAAAGGGATCAATCTGTAAGCATCTGAAGGACTGCTCAGTGATCCGGGGAAGGCAGCATGGTTTTGTCCCTAACAGATCTTGCCAGACCAACCTGGTTTCCTTCTTTGATCGAGTGACCAGCTTACTGGATGGTGGGAACTCTGTTGACGTGATTTATCTGGATTTCAGTAAAGCTTTTCATAAGGTCCCCCATGACATTCTGATGGACAAACTGGAAGACTGTGGACTGGACTATAGGACAGTTCAGTGGCTAGGGAACTGGTTAGAGGACCACACCCAAAGAGTGGTGGTCAATGGCATTTCATCAGATTGGAGGGAGGTGTCCAGTGGGGTGCTGCAGGGCTCGGTTTTGGGTCTGGTACTTTTCTTTTTTTTTTTTTTATGTTGAAAAAATTTTTATTGGGTTAGAATCCATTATTTTTACATTACATTCAATTTTCCCCAAATTTTTCATTCCTAACCCCCTCCCTTTCCCCCCCTTTTGTTGACTTCCAACAGCTTTCCCACCCTTTGTCCCTTTTCCCTTACTTCTGTTAAATTCCTCTATCTAAAACAGATATACATTCTCTATTATATTAAGCAGTACATCCTTAACTACCTTTCTCATTATATACCCAAACTGTAAATCTTTGTTTCCATCTTAAATAAACAATTTGTCCCATTTTCCAGTTTCAAATATTTCTATATATCATGAACCATAAAAATCTTACATTCAAATCAAACAATTTGACTTATTCTCTATATATTCCTCATTCTGTCTTTTTATGGTAGTTCTATATAGCACATCACATAGTCAATCAATTTGACTCTTCTGTACATTCAGTTTGGTGCATATAAATCTTATCAAAGAAAGAAAATATTGTTAGTTATTCACTCCTTATATTTAAACCTTATCATTAATTATTTTCTATCAATATTCTATCTATTAATCTATATATATCTATTTATATATCAATCTGTTAACTGCTTATTAATTCACATTTATCTCTTCCTCCCTCGGTAAAGTCACCCCCCTCTATTATACTTTTATTATATTTCAGTAGTTCTCAAACTGCCACAGTTTTCCTCCCACCTCCCATTTCTTCTCCAGATATTGTTTCAGCTTCTCCCAATCTGTGTTAAACTGCCCTGAGTCCAGATTTCTCAGTTTTCTTGTCATCTTATCCATTTCTGCCATGTACAGCAATTTGTAGATCCAATCTTCAATAGTTGGCACTTCTTGTACTTTCCATTTTTGCGCATACAAAAGTCTAGCTGCTGCTGTCATATAAAATATCAACGCCCTATGATGGGCTGGAATTCCCTCCATTCCCAAGTTTAGTAGCAGGAGTTCTGGGTTCTTATTTATTTGAAATTGTAAAATTTCACTCATTTCTCTTATTACTTCCCCCCAGTACTGCCTAGCTACCTCACACGACCACCACATGTGATAGAGGGAGCCCTCATGCTTCTTACATTTCCAGCATTTATTAGAAGTATTCAAGTTCCCTAGCGCAATCTTCTTTGGTGTCATGTACCAACGATAAATCATTTTGTAAATGTTCTCTTTAATATTAGTACATGTCGTTATCTTCATTGTAGTTTTCCACAAGTATTCCCATGCCTCCATTGTTATTTCTTTATTAAAGTTTATAGCCCATTTCACCATTTGTGTTTTAACTATCTCATCCTCGGTATACCATTTCAACAGTACTTGGTATACCTTGGATATTCTTTTCTTGTCCTCTTTAAGAAGGGTCTGCTCTAGTTCCGAATTCTCTATTCGTATACCTCCCTTTACAGAGTCCGAGTTATATAAGTCTCTAATCTGTCTGTACTGGAACCAGTCGTAGTTAGGTGATAGTTCCTCTTGCGTCTTTATTCTAAGTTTAGATGCTTCAGTTTTAGTTATTTCTTTGTATGTTAAACATTGTTGTTCATTATCAACAGCTCTCGGGTCTATCACCTCATACGGAACCACCCACGAGGGAGTTCCTTCTTGTAGATAAATTCTGTACTTCTTCCAGATTGTATATAAACTTCTCCGTACAAAATGATGCAGGAACATCGAGTTGACCTTTACTTTGTCATGCCATAGATATGCATGCCGTCCGAATATTTTTTTATATCCCTCTAGGGCTAGTAGTTTCTTGTTCTTTAATGTCATCCATTCTTTCAACCAAACTAGGCAGATTGCATCATGATAAAGTCTCAGATTGGGCAGTTGCATTCCGCCTCTTTCCTTTGCATCTTGTAGAACTTTCACTTTCACTCGAGGCTTCTTGCCTGCCCAAACAAAATCTGATATTTTCCTCTGCCATCTTTCAAATTGTTTAGAGTCTCTGATGATTGGTATTGTCTGTAGCAAAAACATTACTCTTGGTAACACATTCATCTTAACTGCTGCAATCCTACCCAACCATGACAAATTCAATCTGTTCCATTTAATCAAGTCTCTCTCTATCTGAGTCCATAGTTTTTCATAATTATTTTTGAACAAATCTATATTCTTTGCAGTTAATTCGACTCCCAAATATTTCACTTTGCTTGTTACTTCACAGTCCATTGTTTCCATTAATAGTTGTTGTTTCTGCTTGGTCATGTTTTTGCATAGTATCTTTGACTGGGTCTGGTACTTTTCAATATTTTTATCAATGATCTGGATGAAGGAGTGGAAGGGCTGCTCATTAAATTTGCTGATGATACCAAATTGGGAGTGGTAGCAAACACCCAAGAAGATAGAATTAAAATTCAACAAAACCTGAATACTCTGGAGAAGTGGGCAGCTGTGAATAGGATGCAATTCAACAAAGACAAGTGCACAGTATTATATCTGGGCCACAAAAATGAGAAGCACAAATACTGGATGGGGGATACACTTCTGGGCAGTAGTATATGTGAAAGAGATCTTGGGGTAAGAGCGGACTATAAACTAAATATGAGCAGTCAGTGTGATGCGGTGGCAAAAAAGGCCAATTCAATCCTGGGTTGTATCAAAGGGGCCATAGCATCGAAATCGCAGGAGGTCATAGCCCCTCTCTATACTGCCTTGGTCAGGCCGCACCTGGAGTATTATGTGCAGTTCTGGAGGCCTCACTTCAAAAAGGATGTGGACAAAATCAAGAGGGTACAGAGGAGAGCGACAAGAATGATCAGGGGTCTGGAGACTGAGTCCTACGAGGAAAGGCTGAGGGCCTTGGGAATGTTTAGTTTGGAGAAGAGGAGGTTGAGGGGGGACATGATTGCTCTCTTTAAGTATTTGAAAGGCTGTCATTTGGAGGAGGGCAGGGAGCTGTTCCAGTTGGCAGCAGAGGGTAGGACCCGAAACAATGGGCTTAAATTACATGCACAAAGGTACCGGCTGGATATTAGGAAGAACTTTTTCACAGTCAGAGTAGTTCAAAAGTGGAATCAGCTGCCTCGGGAGGTGGTGAGCTCCCCTTCACTGACAGTTTTCAAGAAGAGGCTGGATGAATATTTGTCAGAGATGCTTTAGGCTGATCCTGCACTGGGCAGGGGGTTGGACTAGATGGTCTGTATGGCCCCTTCCAACTCTATGATTCTATGACTGCTGGTCCCTCTTTCAACCTTTCCCTGTCTGGAACCACTCTGACTCTTCCCAACCTCTCCTGTCCTGCACATCCAGCCCTTTCCATCAAGGCAGGAAGGTGGGTGCTGCCTGGTGCTGCTGGTTTTGGCCACGAGTGGCAGCTCAGAAGTAGTTGCTGTCCCTTCTGAGCAGGGGGGAATGGATCCCGTGCCATGACAAACATACTTTCTGCGAAGGCAGGAAGGTGGGTGATGCAAGGGGCAGCCTACAGCTGCACATGTGGGCACCTACCTGTCCCCCACAAGGGGGAAGGGCATCCTCCACTGCCTCAACAACCAGCACATGAGCCTCCACTTCTACACATTAGGGCAGGCCCCACCTCCCACCCTTGGTTCTTTCCTTCCAACTTTCCAATGACGGGATAACACAGACAGCAATGTGATCTACCTGTCTCCCTAATATCCCTGAACACAGTATCGGTCTCTCCTGTCTATCCAATACAGGTATTCCATGTATCCATGCATCCCTCTATCCTATACACCTATCCCATACAGCTATACACCTGTATATTGAGAAACCTATCTATCCCATGCACCTAAACATCCACTGCTCCATGTCTAGCTGGTGCATTTGTGCGGTGACAGCCTCTGCACCACGTGGACAAGAGCATTGGCTCCAATGCCATAATGTCCCCATCTGGGGGACATGTGTTGGTGTCTCTGACCCACCAGGGTGTGTGTTTGTGTGTGCATGGCCTCCATGCACACCATCATGTCTTGCTGGAGGGTTTTCTTTGCAGACTGTTGCTGGGTCATTTGGTTATGTGGTGGCTGCAGGCATACTGCCTTAGCAGAAAGTAACCTCGGGGAGGCCTGGCGGGAGGGCACATGGGGGGTGCTGCCAGCCAGCATGCGGACTGCCTGCCCCCTACAGAGGAGGGGGCCTGCCTTCAGGTCCACCACATGGGGCCAAAGAGAACTGGAGAGGGAGGGTGGCTCCATTTGTATTGAATGGGAGTTTCCTGGGGGCATCAAATTTGGGAATGTATAACTCCAAGATCCATACTGTAATCTTGACCAAACTTGGGTGATGGCTGGAAGAGAACCTGCTGCACATTCCCTGTGAATATGGGCTCTCTAAGTGCTAAGGGGGCTGCCCTGGCACCAATGAACCCCAAATACTGAATACGTTCGGTAGCGGGACATGTTCAGTTCTGGTCGGCTGTTTGTGTTCGTCGTCGGGAACGAACACTGAACAGCCTTGTATTGTCAAAGACTTTCACGGCCGGAGAAGGATGGTTGTTGTGGGTTTTCCAGGCTGTATTGCCATGGTCTTGGCATTGTAGTTCCTGACGTTTCGCCAGCAGCTGTGGCTGGCATCTTCAGAGGTGTAGCACCAAAAGACAGAGATCTCTCAGTGTCACAGTGTGGAAAAGATGTTGGCAGGTCATTTATATCTACTCAGGAGGGGTGGAGTTGAGCCGAGTCATCCTGTAAGAGTTTCCCAGGGTGTGGAATGCTAATGGCGGGAGGCTTCACTGTATCCTGAGGAGGTTCTTTTGCATATGGATTGGGGCTTGATGTGCTAATCTTCTCTGCAGGGCTATTGTCGGGTGTAGAGTGTTTTGTTAGCCTGGTGTTTTTCAGATTTGGAAACCATGCTCTGTTCATTCTTAAGGTTTCTTCTTTCCTGTTGAAGTTTTGCTTATGCTTGTGAATTTCAATGGCTTCCCTGTGCAGTCTGACAAAGTAGTTGGAAGTGTTGTCCAGTATTTTGGTGTCCTGGAATAAGATACTGTGCCCTGTTTGAGTTAGGCTATGTTCAGCCACTGCTGATTCTTCAGGTTGTCCAAGTCTGCAGTGTCTTTCATGTTCTTTTATTCTTGTCTGGATGCTACGCTTTGTGGTCCCGATGTAAACATGTCCACAGCTGCAGGGTATACGGTATACTCCTGCAGAGGTGAGGGGGTCTCTACTGTCTTTTGCTGATCGTAGCATCTGTTGTATTTTTGGGTGGGTCTGAATACTGCTTGGAGGTTATGCTTTTTCATAAGCTTTCCCATCTGATCAGTAATTCCTTTGATATATGGCAAAAACACTTTTCCTGTAGGAGACTGTTTTTCCTTGGTTGTTTGATTCATCCTGGGTTTGATTGCTCTTCGGATTTCATTTCTGGAGTAGCCATTTGCCTGGATGAATGGTTTATTGGTTTATTGCCATTGTCCAAGTCACTAGTAGACCCCAGTGTCACATACATTACAAAGGAGGGAAAGAAGCAGAGTGTAGTGATACTAAGTGACAATATCTTAAAAGGTGAAATTTCAATCAAGCAATGAAAAAGATAAGTGTGAAAGAAATGGATCTGTCAGGCCTAGATAGTGAAAGATCCAGCAGACTTGATAATAGACTTAAAATTAAAGATGTAACTTTTATGAGTAATTTTACAGGCCTTGAGACCTGACATGAATTCAACTTTCTTACATCAGTTTAAGCTGCGATGCTCTTTCATGCCTTGTCATTTGATCTTGATATTTGTCACATACTTAGCTTGATGGTCCTGGTGGATTACCAACCCTTTTGGCATTTAAATCTCTTCTAATGGTCTGTTTAGCTTGTGTTATTCTCATAATATTCTCAAGAGAAGTTACTTTTTATGCAGTTTTCTTACATTCATTTTCTTCGTTATTCTTGAAATCTGAGACCTTTCTCCCCCTTTCCCCCAGAGATGTACATATTAGACCTGCCAGGTCTTACACAATCTTCCTGCATAAAGATGGAAAAGACCTTAAGGTCATCTAATCAAACTTTCTGTACTAAAACAAGAGGTAGAGATTACTGGTTTTCCCTTTTTAATTACTTGTTCTTTCAGTTCTTTTTAAACAGCGCTAATGTCTGCTTCATGCTCTTCCCTGGCTTTTTGAAATATGCATATTCCACCTGAAAAGTAAATGTCAGCCATTTTTAACAACATAAATAGGTGGGGAAATGTCTATGTTAATTCTTTGTCTATGTGGCAATTTTATTATGTTCCAAAACATGTTTGTTGAGTCTTGGCTCTGCTCTCGCCATTAAAATGTGTCCAGCCCCATCCAGCAGAACTTTCCATGACCTCGTGCTGCCACAAATTCCATTTGCTTACAACATAGTGTGTAAAACATTTCCTTTAATTTGTTCTTGACATAAGACTTTTATCAAAATGCTCACACAATTCCCTGGTACAGCAAGATAAAACTACCATTACATTCAGAGTAAATGACAAATGAACAAGTGGGGAAATCTCCAGGCTCACACATTCTGTCCATTCCTTTCTCACCTTGCATTAATCATGGTTCACAAAGACTGTACTTACCCCAAACAACAAACTATGCTTTCTTGCCTAGAATTCTAAACTGAGATTAAACATTGGTTGTTGTGGGTTTTCCGGGCTTACAGGATGACTCAGCTCAACCCCACCCCTCCTGAGTAGATATAAATGACCTGCCAACACCTTTTCCACACTGTGACACTGAGAGATCTCGGTCTTTTGGTGCTACACCTCTGAAGATGCCAGCCACAGCTGCTGGCGAAACGTCAGGAACTACAATGCCAAGACCACGGCAATACAGCCCGGAAAACCCACAACAACCATCGTTCTCCGGCCGTGAAAGCCTTCGACAATACATTGAGATTAAACAGTTTGGAATCCTGGTCTATAATAAACAAACAGTTTATTTATCCACAACAACCATCAAACATTAGTTTGTAGTTCAGATTTAATTATAACGTATAGTTTGTTACAAACTAAGAGCCAAGCTACAAGAGACAAATTACACGAGGAAGAGCACATGAAGGAAGTTTCTGAGTTTTAAAAGAAATCAGAAGGCATTGTCAATTTCCCCTCTTTACAGAGCCAGGGAGATTGCTGCTCAGAGGGTTTGTTAATTTCCTCTTTGCCTCGCTAAGTCTCTGACAGTTTCACCTCCCCTTCTAAGAGGCAAAGAGAAAATAAACAAACGCTCTGAGCAGAGATCTCCCTGGCTCTGTACAGAGGGGAAATTGACAATGCCTTCCAATCTCTTTTAAAACTCAGCTTCCTGGCTAACATTGTGACTCCCTTCACGTGCTCCTTCTTGTGTATAAGGACTGAAGGTAGCATGTTGTGACTTTCTATGTTTCTAATAACAATAACCATAGCTTTTCATTAACTCTGATTGCAGCTGCATATCCTACAATGTAAATTCAGAATTTGTTTTCTTAGATCCCAGATTATCACAGTGGTGATATGGTAATTGCTTAATATCTGAGACTTTCACAGCTAACATTTGGCAGAAAGTTTTCCATTCACATCATTCAAAGTAGTTGATTTTGATTAAATGCCTTAGGATTTAAATTTAATATTGTTCTAAACTGGAAAAAAACCTAAGAACTGAAGGGTAAGGCGATATTGACTGATATTGACTGATATTGACTGTTAGTGGTCAGACTTGCCCCCACAATATCAGAAGGCTTATGAATATAATTATGCCATAAGCCCCTTTTCTGACTGTGCTTCAAGCACTAAAACTACTGCCCAAGCAGGCAGAAACATGGAAGCCAGATCCCGGCCAGGAGATGGAACGTGCAAACATGGGGAATGACAAGCAAGGCCAGCTCACCCCTTCCTGTGCCTCAATGATGAACTAAGGATCCTGATACAATAGGGCCTTCCTGGAGTTCCTGAATTAATCACCGCAACATATCCTATTGCTCTCCCCTTAACTACTTTCCTATTCTTAGGCAATTCAGGAAGCTGATAGCCTTACCCATATATATTTTGTAGATCATAAATCATGATTGATAACTTTAGTTCTGCCCAGAAAAACTTAATCAAGACTGATTCTGCACATGTTGGATAATGCACTTTCAATGCACTTTATCAATCGTTTGAGGTGGATTTTTTGTTCCGTGCACAAAAAAACCCATTCCAAATGATTTATAAAGAGGATTGGAAGTGCAATATCCAACGTGCATGGAAAAGCTCCAAACCTCCCTAGTTCATTGTCACCTCTTCCACCCTCAGAGATGGTTTGCCAGTTCATTGTCCCACTTCCAAGACAGTTCGCCAGCTCTTTGTCTCTCCCTGGAGACAACTTCTCAACCCTTTGTCCCAGCCCAAAACATCCATCAAGTCTTTGTTTTGGGGGCAGAAGATGCAATCATGCCCCTGGGTAGGATTCACAGTATAGTTGTAGATGCAGAGGAGTTAGCCGTGTTAGTCTGTATCAGGCATCTGACGAAGAGAACTTGATTCTCGAAAGCTTATGCTACAATAAAATTGGTTAGTCTTAAAGGTGCTACTGGACTCTTTTTGATTACAGTATAGTTGGACTGCCCCTCTGCCATAGCTATGAACATGCTCTTGGATCCACCATCCTTTCTCAAACTTTCGTTCTTCCTTCTTGACGCACAAATCGCTCAGCACTCTCTCTCACAGACACCCTCTTCTGAATGGTAAATATCACCCAGTCCCTTAAACTCTGTCCCACTTTCATCACTGCTTTCCAGTTAGCACTGAGTGTGTGCTGTGTGTGTTTTGTTTGTTGTTGATCTTTGTTATTTTCAATAAAAATCCTCTTTTTGGTTGAAACATGTTTGGTCATTAAGAGTTCTCTAGTTGGGGCAATCCTTGTATACATTGGTGGAGATCCTTAAATTAACCTCCTCTCACTGCTCTCCTTGCAAGGAGACCTTCCCATTGGGTAACACTTTCACATGCCAGCAACCTGATGGTACTTATACACACAATTTTTAAAAAGCACTGCTTTCTCTTTGCACATAAATAAAAAGATTGCAGACAGCCTCCAACAGTATCTGACATGTATTTCTAAAACATTTGGTGTGGATACAGTCTGTTTAGCCTGAGTCAAACTGATCAAGGCAGCGGTATAGCATACTAAATCATAGTGGGATGTTTACACAGATGTCCTGCAGAGAGTGGTAATGTTGGCTTTCATCAACTTCCTACAGTGAGGAGAATAGACATTGATGAATGGCAACATGCCTTGAGCAGCCCTTTCTTGGTGTCATATCCCTGCTGGTGAACAAACATTGATAGAACAAGTATCTGTTCTTTTCCTGCAGGGATCTTCTCTCCATAGCTGGCAATGCTGTACCATTCCACAAATACCATTGTGCTACAAAAAGCACAGGTAGAAACCAGAAAGACCAATCAACCTAGTCTCCATGCCATATTGGTTACAGAGTAGATATTAGATCATTTAGTTTCCAGCTGGGTTGGTATGCCTTCACAATTTCATTCAAAAAGTAGGAAGTTACAATTAAGGCAAGTTACATTAATGCAAGTAGAAGGCTTGCCACCTAGCTGGTTTTAAATTGGACAGTACAATTTTTCAGCCTCCTACCATATGAACATCTGAAGCTGCTTTATGCTGTCAGGCCACTGGTTCATCTTTCTCAATATTTACTACCCTGACAGGCAACAGTTCTCTTGGGATCAGTAGAGAAAGGTTTTCCTCAAAAGATTGATAGCTCTGCTCCCCTTTCTCATATCAGCTCCAGGTAGAGAGCTCACATTGACTTTTTCTGCCAGCAGCCACTACAAAATTCCATCTTTGAGCTGGCTCAAAGGAAACTTTGCTTTGATCCAGCTCATAGGAGAAAACCCACGGAGGCATATGAGCTGGCTCAGAATAAGCATGATGTCATATAAAATTTCCCTTTAAATATGGGGGCATGTCGCTGCCCATTTGGAAGGAAAAGCCATGTGGAAGCAGTCTTATTTAGTTAAAACTGCTTATTTTTTAAATTTTTCCTGCCATAGATTTTTCTTTTCTCTTTCACACAAGCCCGCAGCCAGTACACTGAGGACAAAGCTAAACGTTATTGTATAAGACCTATATAAAGTGGTTTAATTAATTCTGAATCCATACAGTGGAAGAGTGAGGGAAACCACTTGAAGCATAGTATGGGTAAGGGAAGGTGGGAGCTAAACAATTCCCTTCCCAGTGCTTCACTCCAGATGTTTTTCTTCTGATGGAGCTCTGATGCTGGAATTAAGCCCTGCCCAGAGAAGAATGGTTGAGTGTCGAGTGGGAAGGCATGGGCAAGGGAGCATTCACCTCCCATTATGCTCTGTAAATTACCCTTTTCCCTACATTTGGCACAACTAAAGATGGATCTGTTGCAATGTCTAATTTGCCTCTGAGTTCAACATCCATCCTTCAAGTAAGTTTGACCTGTAGTCTTGGGTCTAGGGACATCTGCTGAGCAATCATCAAGAATGAATTAGCTGCACTGAAGCCAAGAAAGAGGGTCACCTCCTCTCTTTGCAAAGCCATAAAATTGGGGAATGGGAAACAACTGGAAATGGGAAATACAGTTGTTTCTACAGGAGAGCAACATTGATGGTTCATAGGGTTTGGATGGTAACAGGGTGAGTGGACTATGCAATTGGCCTTGAGATTTTTATAAAATTGTTCATGTTATCATTGGAAATTTGCTGCTTTAGAAAGCAGACTTTAGAGATAAATTCAGTGTATCTGGGGACATGCAATAAAATCATCAGTGGTGCACTAAGCAGAGCTAAAGGGAAGCTCTGCCCAGTACCACAGCTGGAAATCTGGGTGTGGCTCTCCAGCCATGCATGCTTGGTGAGTCACTTCAGCATGTTGCTTCCTCCATGCTTCTACTATCACCATCTTCCTTCCTAACTTACTAAGCATGAATTTAGAACTGATTTTCTTAATGCAGACTAAAGAAATTACATAGTCTACAGTTCGCCATGTTCTAGTTCCCCAAATACAGGGAATCTGATTTGAATATCATGTGCTTTTTTTTGCTAATTATTGGAAATCAATCATGTAATTTGTTGCATTGTCCATCAGTGGCTGTGTGTCTTTACTTGGCAACTACAAGAGGTGCACACTCAAAATATTTTCATTTCAATTTTGAGTCCAGGATTTTCAAATTAACTATCTACCATTATTGGTGTTTTCCAAGTGGTGTTGCTGGTGTTGATTGAACAGACCACTTGTACCCTGCCCAGAAGTATTTTTTCTCACAGTGACCAAGTGCCCTGATGGGGGTGGGGGTGACAGACCAGTATTCGAGTAGCACTGCAAAAAAGAAACTCAACAAGATAAACATCCCCCGTTCCTTCCAAAGCCAATAGGCAGGGATGGGTTGGTGCTCCTCCCCTTGCAAAGACCCAGTTGTCAGAGAAACAATGCCATTGTCCAGGTGGTGCTACAAAAAGAAAAGAAAAGATGCACTCATGTGCACATTCTGCCTTTCCTCCAGTTAGGTGGTATATAATGTAAGGAGTGGACTCTTTCCCCTTGGAACCCAATTGGTAGGAGACAATGCCATTAAAGAAAAGAAGGTGCTGCCAGCCCAGTGCTTGCCTGCTGCTGCCACTGCACGTTAAGAACTGAAATGAGAAAACAATCAATTTGGTTCACTGTTCCAGAAGCAGCTTTAACGAAACAGTGATTTCTGTATTTCTGGCTTGTATGTTTAGTTCTGCACACTTCTAGCTACTACAACAAAAATCTGGGAGTGAAGCCAAGAAAGTCTATTTTTACCTGACCATATGCTTAGAACAGGATTTGTTCATGCTTTCTTCTCAGATAAAAAGCAAGCTTAATAGGGAGAGATGAAGAATGCTGCTGTGCCTTAGATTCTCTTTCACCAGTAGTGGTTGATGCTGCATTTGCTCAGTAGAAAATCCAAGTATAGGCAGTTATCTTTGCTTTTCTCCCAAGTCTTGTAACCCTGACATTAACCCTGGTTAGACTAGGACCAGGGAGGTAAGGGTTCAAATTCATGTTCAACCGTGAATCTTACCAGATGACTATGGACCAGTCACTCCTTCATAGCCTAACCTGTTATATAAAGATATGATAAAGGGAAACACTGTATGCTGTCTTGAATTCCTTGGGAAAGAATGGGATAAAAATGCGACTGGAAGTGAGCGAATCAGTCAACTTTTACTGTAGCCACACAGTTTATAGTCTGCTGTAAGCTGTCTAGACTTACCAGCTCTCACACTGTGGTAGGAGATCTCTGGCCCTCACCTGCTGAATGCACCACCACATTGCAGACTGATAGGGGGAAAGTGGGGAAGACATAATCAAATCAACAGTGCAACATCATGGCATGTCCCTAGACTGGAGTTAACATCTCTGTGTGGTGTGATGTTCTGGGATCCCCCCCAAAATGTGTGATTTTGAACCAGATTCCACCTATTTCTGCCACCCCTCTTTTACCAGTTGCCACCCAGTTGTTGACAATCCTACCTCCACCTTTCATTCCTAACATTCACCCTTTCTTTAAAGAGTTCAGTAGGGTTATGTGGATATTGTAATTTCCTAACAACAACCCTGTGAAATAGCTTCCTGACCAAGCAGGGATTCTACCTCAGGTCTCCCTGATCCAAGTTCAAAACTCTAAACATTACACAACACTGGCTCCCAATTCTCTCTTTAGCAAGGAAACAATGGCTTAGACTGTGGTAAGTAGAGTCCTGTGGAATAGCCTACCCAAGTGGGTAGAGAGGGTGCATCCATGGCTACATTTATGAAAGTATGCATGACAAGTTCTATTTCAGAGGACATTTTTGGTTGAGGGTGTACTGTTTTGGCAAATTTTGCTTTTTAAAAATCATGTTTTTATTTAGTTGATGGGTTCTTGTGTTTTATGTCCTTGCAACATCATTGTGTTGTTAGATATCCTGAGCCCAAGAAATTAAGGATGGATATAAAATGTTAAAAATAAATAAATTCTTAGGTCAATAAATACTTTATTATGTTAGGCAACAGGAGGCCTGTAGACTGTCCTGTTTACCTTCTCGATAGCTTGCATAGCCCTCCATGAGGTAATGTAAGGTGGCTCGGATCTGTGGGCAGAATAGGAGATATGAGCTCCCTTGTGGGGTGAGAGGATCAGATGCTTCATGCTGCCTTCACCTTGTTGTAGAGTGCTAAGTGACAAGCTCTGGTCTCTCCCTGACTCTGGATGAAAATGATCTTGCACTGCCAGTCTCTACCTTGCAGTTAAAAGGACATTTGGTCATGTTTCTATTCTCATGTGAGCAGATGTGCTGGGCTGTGCAAGGTGGCTCACACCATCAAGATATAACAAAATCAGAAAGGTATAATACTGAAAAGTTATGTTCTACAATGACTCACAAAACATATTAACATCAACTATACACTAAAGGATCTCAAAATTCCGGGACAACAGCAAAAATGAGACTAAATTATAATGAAATTTAGTTTATGGCTTTTGAGGCAGTAAGGCTATCCCAGCCATATAAAGAAAGAGCCAGATTGTGGGGGTGGGGAAGGGCTGCTGAATTTCCACTCTATAAAGGTCTTTTATTTTCTGTGATGATAGGACTGTTGGACCAAACTTCTTTCCTCAGAAAAATTGGCTAAGCAGACATGATGGATGAGTAAAGGACAAGGAATCAATTATTCATATGTGCTCCCCCTCTCCATGTGAATCAACATGACTTTATAAATGTCTTCTGCAGGCATCTGAGCTTAATGGATTTTACTGAGGTAACATCAAGATAAGGTTTCAAAGAGAGACAATCCTATACACATATTTTTAGCAAGGCCAACAATTACATGCAGGATTTTAAAATAAACTTTATAGATGCTACTTCCCTTCAAACAAAAATTCTCAACTTTCTTCAAGGGAAAAAAGTTACTTTATTCCAAAAATATGCAGCAGATAGCTTCAAAATTTCTCGTGCAGCTAGTCATCATGACTCACGATCATCTTTCAATTTTTGTTCCCTCCTTTTTTCTCATGAGACTACCACAAATGTTTCACTACACATATTAAATAGCTTTGTGCTATTTGTCTGAATCAAAACAAAACTGAAATTATTCAAGTTTTTATAGTAAAAACCATCCTTTTCCACACCAATTTTAACTTTTTGTGTTAGTTAGAATTCTCATATAAGTAGTGGTATTTGCAAAACATGCTACTGTATCACTGGAGATTGTGTTTAAATATCAACATAATAAAATAGAACAAATATATTTTTAATATTTATATTTCTTTTCATCTAAGAATCATATTTGACATCGTCTTTTTTATTGTTTGCAAAGGGTAGGAAGACATATTTATTAATTACATTATGGAACTTATGTCACTAGAAAGGTTCCCAAACAGTACTCTGAAAGTGTGCAGTAAACTGAAAGTTGTGGACACGATCCGCCGTAATATGGCTCCCTCCCTCCCATCTCAAAGTCAGCCCAGAGACTCCAGTATGAAAACTCTGAGTAAAAAAAGAAATTGGCTATTCAACTACTCAGCCACCTTTACTCAATTTACATGAGCAATACAACACAGAAATAGTTACAAGGAGTTTATAAAGTCAGGGAAGGAAACAGTAACTATCTAGTAAAGTTTTTAAAATGTTAGAATACATTTTTATTCAACATATTAGGTTTCAAATTCGTATTCAACATTTGTAGTCAATGTATATGTTGTACATTTATATTCAACATTCAACATTCTAAGTTTCAGATTTCATAGCTAATCTGTTTTCTGCATATTCAGTATTTCCACCCCAGATGGAAAGAAGAGACAGACACAAGTGTTGGGAACTAATGGGCCATATTTATTTGGCAACAACATATCATTGAACATATATACAAGGCAAGGGCCTAACTAGTGGTACAGGTCAGGACCTGGGGTCACCCTGGACCTCTGCCCTGACCTGTCTGGGCAAGCCCCGCTGCCCTGGGCACGAGCCATCCACACTCATGACTGGAACCCGGCTGGCCAGGCAAATGGTTCCCCACTCCAAGTCTATAGCACCTCGCTGTATAGCAGGAGGGCCATACTTGTCTAGGGGATCCACACGGCAGTCTGCCCTCTCAGCTGGCAGCTGTCAAGCAGTACCAGTGATGCTGACAGACCCCAGTTCCCCCCCAAATGGGGATGTTTCCCAAGGGCCACCGGCCCACTCATTTCTCCCCCTCCTAATCCTGCCAGGGGACATCCAATTACAGCTCCACCATAAGCCAATTACCACAACCCATGCAAGAAGTGCAAGGTAGGCAAAAAACTTCCTTCTCTGAAGCCAAAATGGAGAAAGGAGAAAAAATTCCTACCTGGCCCTGGTAAAGAGCGACCAGCTAAGCCTGTACTACTGCAGGGTGGGTGGGTGGGCCAAGCTCAAGGCAACTGCAGGGTAGCAGGGGCAGAGCCACCTTATAAGGCTCTTAGCTTTGCACCCTCCTTAATCCCTGATTGGCTGAGAAATTGTCTGTCAGCTCTTCTTCCTGTGGGGAGGCAAAAGGCAGGCCCCAGCCTTAAGCAGCTACACTGCTGGCTGGGTGGGCCGAATTGCCACCCCAGACGGAAAGAAGAGACAGACACAAGTGTTGGGAACTAATGGGCCATATTTATTTGGCAACAATGTATCATTGAACATATATACAAGGCAAGGGCCTAACTAGCGGTATAGGTCAGACCCTGGGGTCACCCTGGACCTCTGCCCTGACCTGTCTGGGTGAGCCCCACTGCCCCGGGCATGAGCCATCCACACGCATGGGCCATATAGCAGGAGGGCCGTATTTGTCTAGGGGATCCACATGGCAGTCTGCCCTCTCAGCTGTCAGCCATCAAGCAGTACCAGTGATCCTGACAGACCCCAATTCCCCCCAATTTTTATTTAAAAACTATTTCTCATTCTAGATTTGTCTCTTGCTTGCATAACACAGATAATACACATTCCATCTCTCCGCAAATTTCATAATTGATCTATTTCTCAAATAAGTTGATAATTTTGCCATTACTGCATATTTGGCTAGCTTATTTTTCCTGTTCTTCTAAGCTAGGACAGATGTCTAATTTCCATTTTGCTGCATAGATAATTCTGTCTGCTCTCACCATATATTCAAATAACTCTTTCAAGTTTTTGGAAAATTATTAGACAATATTCTTAATATCATATTCTTAGCTTCCATAGGAAATCTAAATTTTAATATACTCTGCATATTTCCATGTATGTCCTTCCAATATCTTTTTGCTTTTTTGCAAGTCTACCACATAATAAAAGGTTCCAGCTATGTCTTGACTAGACATGGGCACGATCAGAATTATGGTCTGAAAATTGCCCCGATTTTGGCGTTTGCGCCATCGGGACCGGACTGATCGGTTCCGTCCACGGCTCCCGGTTCAGCGGTCGGGTGGGGCGCTCTATCGGGTCTCAATCGGATCAATCGGTTTACATTCGGGATTGCAGTCTGCAGACAGTCTGGCACCAGCCATCTGTTCCCGAGGGAATGGATCCCCATGGAAACGGAGCCTGGGGAATGCCGGAGCTGTTTGCCCTCCTTCTGTCACCCTGGAAACGCGAATGGAAGCCCAGCTTTCCTTGATCAGCAGGGCTTCCTTCCAACCACGGAGCAGCCAGAAAAGCGCACGCCTGTCTTGTCCATTTGGGAGAAGAGAGGGGAGGGCGGGGGAAGGGGGTGTTCTTCTGTAGCCATGGGCACTCGAATCTCATCCCTGCAAAGCCTGAGAGGCAGCTCTTACAGCCAAACACAGCCCTCCTGTGTAGCAGACCCAGGCTTTATATATAGCCATGTGCTGCGCAACCAAGTTTCACTTTCCGCTCGCGGGTGGAGTGGGACAGAGGCGAGTTCTCGCTTGCCGCTTTTGGAGAGAGAAAGCGCAAGAGAGAGAGAGGGAGGGAGCTTTAGCTTTGGGCTTCAGCGGATAGGGAATTAGGGAATAGGGAGCTATCTCCTCTGGTTCCAGGGCTGCCGCCTAGTTCTGGGGCCAAGCTCGGTGGGCACCTCGGCTGAGGGCTCAGGTCTGGAGGGGAGTGTTGCAGCTGGGGTTGGGCTCTATTCCTATTCTCTCTCTCTGCTTCCAGGGCTGCCGTCTAGCTCTGGGGCCAAGCTCAGTGGGCACCTCCTTGGCTGAGGGCTCACACAGTATTACACACTCTAGTGCCTGGTCACTTTGGTCTGGGGGAGTGTTGGTGGTGGGGCGCCCTCCCGCGTCGGCCTTCCCGATTCCTGATTCCTGATTCTGTATTGGAAACGGGACTTGATCGGCGAGGTTCGGGTACCTGGGTTCGGTGCCGCTGCAGAATCACGATCAGCTAAACGGAGATTATTTTTTGGATCGTGCCCATGTCTAGTCTTGACATTTCCAACATTTCCCTTCGTAGTTTTTATCTACTTCCTCATATCCTTTGGAGTAATGTACCATCTGAAAAACATTTTATATGAATTTTCTCTTAACACCTGGCTGCTGTTAATTTAATTCCTTTCCCCCCTAACTGTTCCCATTGGCACATAGGAATTGGCTCTCTAAAATTCTGCATCCATTTGATCATACATTTTTCACTTATTCTTCTATTTCCAATGGTTTAAATATCCATCATAATATATGATATTTGTGTTTTGTAATCCGCTGTTCAAACTTAGACATCTGTAAAAGCTCCACCTTCTTTAGTCTTCATATTGATTGATAATATGGTAACAACTGAATATTAATTTCTTCATCCTAATATCTTTCTAAGATTAAAATTTCCCCTGAGCATTTATCATATTGCCATATGTAAAATAATCACTTTTGTTTCTCATATTCTTATTGTTATAAGTATCTATCTGGAACGTGAATGGAGTATTTAGAGGACCAGGGCTTTTTTTTCAGCTGTAACACAGTGAAATAGTGTTCTGGCACCTCTTGAAAATAATCACGTTCCTCCCAGATCAGCCCAAGTGTTGCTGCTTTCAAAGCCGGCTGTTTTTTTCTATTGACAGAAGGGGGATTCCCCTCCCATTAGCTGAAAAAATCTGTTTTAAAATGCCAGCAGCTTTTTCAGCAGAGGAGGGACCCCCTCCTCCACATCCCCTCAGCTTTCAAAGCTGGCTTTCTGCTTTCAAAGCTGATAGTTATTTTCCACTGACAGGAGGGGGATTCCCCTCCCATCAGCTGAAAAGAGCTGCTTTCAAATGCCAGCAGCTTTTTCAGTGGAGGGGAGAGGGAGAAGGGTCTCCCTTCTTGTCCCCTCAGATGAAAAAAACAGTGGGGCATTTGAAAGCAGCAATACTTTTCTTGCAAGAAATGTATTGCTGCTTTCAAAGTTGGCAGTTATTTTCCACTGACAGGAGTGGGATTCCCCTCCCATCAGCTGAAACAACACTGTTTTAAAATGCTGGCAGCTTTTTCAGCAGAGGGGAGAGGGAGGAGGGACCCACTCCTCCTCATCCCTTTAGCTGAAAAAGCAATGGGGCATTTGAAAGCATCAGCATTTTCCTTGCCATGCAAGAAAACTGTTCCCGGTAGGGGTGTGCAAGCCAAAAATTTTCGGCTATAGCCGAAAGTAGAAAGCCGAAAGAAGATTCTCTATCGTTAAAGCCGAAAGCCGAAACAAGAATCTCTTTCGGCTTTCGGCTTTCGGGAATCTTTCGGCATTATTTCGGCATTCTTTCGGCTTTTTTCTATGGGAAAATGCCTCCGTCTTCCAGGACGCCTGGAGGAGGCATTTTCCCACTGAATAAGCCCAGCTTTAGGTTACACAGCAGGGGGGAACACCAAAGGGCATGGCAGCACTATCTTACACAAAAATAACACAACTCACTTAACATCAGAGAATCACAAAAACACAATTCCTGTCAAAAACACTTTATTTCTTGAACAGCTTTAGGTTACACAGTAGGAGGGCACAACAGGACATGATAGCAATGTACTACAAAAAATAATACAACCCACTTCACCGTTTTTGACAGCAATTGTGTTTGTGTGATTCTCTGATGTGAAGTGAGTTGTGTTATTTTTGTGTAGTACACTGCTTTCCTGCTCTGTGGTGCCTTCCTACTGTGTAACCTAAAGCAGTTACAGAAATAAAGTGCTTTTGACAGCAATTTTTTGGGGTGATTCTTTAATGTGAAGTGAGTTGTGTTATTTTTGTGTAAGATACTGCTTCCATGCCCTTTGGTGTTCCCCCCCTGCTGTGTAGCCTAAAGCTGTTCAAGAAATAAAGTGTTTTTGACAAGAATTGTGCTTTTGTGATTCTCTGATGTTAAGTGAGTTGTGTTATTTTTGTGTAAGATAGTGCTGCCATGCCCTTTGGTGTTCCCCCCTGCTGTGTAACCTAAAGCTGTTCAAGAAATAAAGTGTTTTTGACAGGAATCGCGCTTTGTGATTCTCTGATGTTAAGTGAGTTGTGTTATTTTTCTGTGTGGGGGACTGCTGGTGTAATGTGTCATAATGCTTTGCCTACTTGTACTTTGGAAGGGAGAAAAAAAATTAAAACTTTATTTTGTGTTGTTCTTGTTTTATTCTTTGTTGTGCAGTTGGTTCCCATCATAGGGAACAATGGGGCTGGCTGGCCAGCCATCTCTGTAGGTGGTGGGGGGATTTGAGGGAGGGTGTCTGTGGTTCAAGTGCTCTTTCACAGGGACCAGCTGGCACTCAGAAGTGTGCCCACCATTGTGGCACCCCTGGGCTGTGCAGAATTGCCCAGGGAAAGAGAGTTTAGAAGTTCCCAGCATAGGGAACAAAGGGAGAGGGCTGGCCTTTGCCAGCCTGTTCCTGGGGTTATGGGTGTGGGGCAGGTGGGGGTGGATTTGGGTCTGTGAGGGGCTAATGTGGGGATTTGGGTCTGTGTGTGGCAGCTGGGGGGGAATTGGGTTTGTGTGGGGCTGTAAGGGGTGGACTTTAGGGGCTGAGAGGACCTACTTGGGGAGGCCATGAAATGCCCCCCCAAGTGGGAGCAGTCTGAGCCTTGGTGGGGGTGGGAGGAAGGGCGGGAGAAGGGCCCCAGAGGGCTGGGGGGGCATTTTGCATGCAAAATGCCACCCCTGGCAAGACAAGCCTTCCCCAGCTGTCAGTGGTAGAGAAAAGAGCACCTACTTGGGGAGGCCATGAAATGGCCCCCCCAAGTGGGAGCAGTCTGAGCCTGGGTGGGGGGTGGGGGGAAGGATGGGAGAAGGGTCCCTGAGGGCTGGGGGGCATTTTGCATGCAAAATGCCACCCCTGGCAAGACAAGCCTCCCCCAGCTGTAAGTGGTAGAGATTAGAGCACCTACTTGGGGAGGCCATGAAATGGCCCCCCCAAGTGGGAGCAGGCTGAGCCTTGGTGGGGGGTGGGAGGAGGGGTGGGAGAAGGGCCCCTGAGGGTGAGGGGGCATTTTGCATGCAAAATGCCACCCCTGGCAAAGGAAGCCTGCTTCTTCATTTTTCCCCCATAGGAAATAATGAAGAAGATGAGTAGCAGCATGCTAACAATATGCTGCTCCTTCGCTTTCTTATGGGAGGATGGGGGGACCTGCTTTGGGGGGCCATAACATGGCCCCCCAAAGTCCAATCTGTCTGAAACTTGGGTGGTTGTTAGAGAAGGGTTAGAGGAAGGTCTCCACCAATTTTGGGCTTATTCAGTGGGAAAATGCCTCCCCCAGACGTCCGGGAAGACGGAGGCATTTTCCCATTGAAAAGCCGAAAGAAAGCCGAAAGAATCCCGAAACGTTTTGGCTTTTTTCTTTCGGCTACCCGAAACGTTTCGGCATTCCCCGAAACGTTTCGGCATTCCCCGAAAGAAGCCGAAACACTTTTGTTTCGGCATTCTTTCGGCATTCTGAATGCCGAAACGCACATCCCTAGTTCCCGGTTTCAAAGCCTGCAGCTTTTTTCAGCTGACAGGAGGGGAATTCCCCTTCCATCAGATGAAAAGCGGCTGCCTTTTGAAAGCAACACCTTTGTTGCCATTTGCAAATGGCAAGAAAAGTGCTGCTTTGAGCTTTGGTGTGCTCTGTAAAGATTCCTGAATCATTAAGGAGCATACCAAAGTGTTTAAATACTTGAATCCTGAAGCGGCTTGCCACTTGTCACTTGAGAGTTCCACCACCTCTTTTCCTAGAAAAAAGCCCTGTGGAGGACTCAATAAGTTCTAATGTTTAAACCATATCCTTAAAAGTCCATCTCTATTATTCCCTTCTTGTGTTATAGTCATTCTCATTGATTTCTTTATCCATAAGTGATTATATAGGCCTTCATCTAAATCAGCTGATTCGAGGTTTATTATTCTTTGTTTCAGGTTTTAAGTCCAGTCCACAATTGAAGTAGACCTGCTGCTTGATAATATAATTTTATATTTTGGGACTGCTAACCCTCCTCTCTTCTTCTCATCTTGAAATATTTTAAAACTTATTCTTGGTTTCTTGCAGATAAATTTATTTATCTGTCTTTGCCAATCTATTAATATTCTTTCTTCTAGATATATAAGTAACATTTGAAATAAAAGAAAAATTGGCAACACATTTATTTCACTTGCTGAAATTCTCTCCATCCATTATTTTTTTAGTTTTTTCATCTGGATAAATCTGCTTGTATCAGTTTCCAGATCTTCTGATAATTGTTTTTTAAAAGATTACAATTTTGTACAGTCACATTTATCAACAGATAATTAATATTATCAGTTGCTACTATGCATTCTGTACTCTGAAATATCTTCTTCTTGTTGCATTAAAATTTTGTTATGATTTTTGTCCTCTTCCTGTTAATTTTTAATCCTGAAAGGGATCCAGATTCTTCAATATGTTCCATTACACACTGTAATGATTTTTGTGGATCTAAAACTGTTATAACCACATCATCTGCATAACTTTTCATTTCAAATTCTGTCTTCCACTTTTATTCATTTAATCCTTGTGTCTTGTCTAATCTTTTTTTTTTGAAAATTTTTTATTGGGTTAGGATCAGTTTTATTTCACATTACAGTCGATTCTCCCCATTCCTAGTTTCTAACCCCCTCCCTTTCCCCCCCCCTTTTTGTTGACTTCCAACAGTTTTCCAACCCTTTGTCCCTTTTCCCTTACTCCTTTTAATCTCCTCTATCTAACAAATGTATATTCTCCCTTTATTCTAAGCAATACTTCTTTAACTATTTTTAATACTCTGTACCCTAACTATACGTCCCTTTTTCCTTATTAGATAAACAATTTATCCCATTTTTCATCATTCCCATTTCACTTATTTCCATAGATCATAAACCATATGAACCATACATTCATGTAGATCAGCCATTTTGACTTATACTCTGTATATATTACTCATTCTATCTTCTTCTTTCTATTTTAATTATATTAATTATATTTTAGTTATATTTGGTTTCATTAATATTTCTGTTTCCCTTCGTAAATCTATATATCTGTCATCATATGATATCAATCAATTTGACTCATATATATCTTCAGTTAGCATATTCAGTTTGGTACATTATACAAATCTTACCAGAAAGAAAATATTATTAGTTAGTCAATCCTTATAATTAACCCTTATAGTTAGATATTTTCTATCAATATTCTATTTATTGTTCTGTATATGTCAATCTAGTAACCTAGCTGCTTAGAAATTCACGTTTACCTATTCTCCCCCCCGGTAAAGTCACCCCCCCTGCATTTTATTATATTTCAATAGTTCTCAAACTGCCACAGTTCACCTCCCACCTCCCATTTCTTCACCAGATATTGTTTCAGCTTCTCCCAGTCTGTGTTAAACTGTCCTGGGTCAAGGTTTCTCAGTTTTCTTGTCATTTTGTCCATTTCTGCCATATACAGCAATCTGTAGATCCAGTCTTCAATAGTTGGCACTTCTTGTACTTTTCATTTTTGCGCATACAAAAGTCTAGCTGCTGCTGTCATATAAAATAACAACATCCTGTGATGGGCTGGAATTCCCTCCATTCCCAAGTTTAGTAGCAGGAGTTCTGGGCTCTTATTAATTTGAAATTGTAAAATCTCGCTTATTGCTCTTATTATTTCCCCCCAGTACTGCCTGGCTACCTCACACGTCCACCACATATGATAGAGGGAACCCTCATGTTTTTTGCATTTCCAGCACTTATTAGAAGTGTTCAAATTCCCTAGCGCAATCTTCTTTGGTGTCATGTACCAACGGTAAATCATTTTGTAAATGTTCTCTTTGATACTAGTACACGTCGTAATCTTCATTGTAGTCTTCCACAAGTATTCCCATGCCTCCATTGTTATTTCTTTGTTGAAATTTATGGCCCACTTCACCATTTGTACTTTAACTGTTTCATCCTCAGTATACCATTTCAACAGTACTTGGTATACCTTAGATATTCCCTTCTTGTCCTCTTTTAAAAGCATCTGCTCTAGTTCCGAATTCTCTGTTCGTATACCTCCCTTTACAGAGTCCGAATTGTATAGATCTCTGATCTGTCTATACTGAAACCAGTCGTAGTTAGGTGATAGCTCCTCCTGAGTCTTTATTTTCAATTTAGATGATTCTATTCGGGTTATCTCCTTGTAAGTTAAACATTGTTGCTCAGTATCAACAGCTCTCGGATCTATCACCTCATATGGAACTACCCACAAAGGGATTCCTTCTTGTAAATAGACTCTGTATTTCTTCCAAATTGCATATAAACTTCTCCGTATATAATGATGCAGGAACATCGAGTTCGCCTTTACTTTGTCATACCATAGGTATGCGTGCCATCCAAAAAATTTTTATATCCCGACTTCCGGTTTGGGATTCATGGAGGTCTAACGCAGCTCCACTTGCGGAGCTGACCGGACTGCCGTTTTAACCGGCCGGCGGGGTGAAAATAGCCCGCGGCCGACTGCTCTCAGGCGGGGAGCAGGCAAAGAACGCTCAGGACCCTAGGGTGAGTTAGATCTCGGACGAGGGGGGGCTCTACACAACGGGTCCCCTCCCGATCCTTGAGGTCCCACCTTGCGACGGGTCGGCTATAATCTCTGCGGCAGTTTTGGGGCCAATGCGGCTGGCATAAGACCTACATACCCAAGCTTCGATTGGGGGAAGAAGTTGAGAGGAGAACTTAAAATCGAAACAGCGATTACAACCCGAGAAAAGTGAAGAGAAGGTAAAGATCATTATCTTCTGAGACGGGACAGATTGATAAAAACAGAGAGGAAAAAAAGTAGATTTTTAAACTGCAACAGACTAGTGAAAAGGAGGGGAAGACTCGGCAGGAATTGTATTTGAAAAGAGACTAAGTTTAAAGAAGTTATTAAAGAAATTGGACTATTGTTTTGAATACCTGTGGCTTTGGAGCTGTGAGAAAAAGACACCATCGCGAGATCTGCTGTGGGAAGACGGGAGACAGGAAGTGCGTAATAACAATAGAGTGGCTGGAGAGAAGCGGCCCTTGCTGGAGGGCAGGAAGTAGGGAATCGCCATTTTTGAAAGGGGAAGGGTTGCGGCTTCAGCGGAAGAGGAAGTAGGCCATCTTGGATTACAAAATCATAGAGAAACCATAGAGAAAAGACGTCCGACATTTTGGACTCTTTAAAATTTAATTTTCACAAGAAGACCGGGACATTTAAAATAGAAAAACGTTAAATTTTACGCCACGGAGTTAAGGAAGAGAGCGGATTCGTGGGAGCGAGCTAAAGCAAGCCCCACGATGTCAAAAAAAGAGTGGCAATCGGCAATAGAAAACCTGGATAAAAACCTGGACAAAAAACTTTTAGATATGATTAAAGAACTTAAGGACACGAAATTGGAGCTGATAAAAGAGGTTAAAGAGGTTACACAGACAGTAAAATCGGAGCTGTCAGAAGTGAAAAAAGGTATGGAAACAATACGAAGTGAACTACAAGGAACGCAGCAGAGAGTTAAAACAGTAGAAGACGCGATGGAGAATTTAGCAGACACGCAGCAAACAGAGATGAGATTGGTGAAGGGGAGAATGTCAGTTGCAGAAACTAAACATATGGAGAAGCAGCTACGTTTTCGTGGCTTGCCAGAAGTGGAAGGAAAGTCAGCGCAAGAACAGATGACTGAGGTGTTGGCTGAGTACCTGGGGAAGGAGGAGGAGGAAGTTGTGGCTATCCTAGATGTGGCATACCGTGTGAATTCGAGAATAGCAACCCAGAGGAAACTACCAAGAGATGTGATTGTGCAGTTTACAACACGAAATATGAAAGAGAGGATTGTGACAAAACAGTTTCAAGATCCATTGGAGATTGATGGCAAGACGATTATTATAATGAAGGAACTGCCCAGATCAGTGTTACTGGACCGGAAAAAATATAAAGTGCTAATTCAGATTTTGAAGGACATGAAAATCAGGTACAGATGGGAGTTACCGGAAGGAGTGTCCTTTGAGTTTGGAGGGGCCAAAAAACGCATCAGATCTGAGTGGGAGATGGAGCGATTTATTAAGGACAATGAAAAAGACTTACCAACAAGATCATGAGCATGGAGTGTAAAGTATTATCTTGGAATGTAAATGGACTAAACTCACCGAATAAGAGGAAAAATATTTTTCACTGGCTACTAAAACAAAAATGTGACATTGTTTGTTTGCAAGAGACCCATATTAGAAAACAGGATGTAAAATATTTAAAATCTGGAAAACTGGGCAAAGAATTTGTAGCGGCCTCCAACAAGAAAAAAAGAGGAGTGGTGTTGTACATAAAAGAGGAGCTACAGCCAAAATTTGTTATGAGAGATGTGGAAGCTAGATTTGTAGCAGTGGAATGTATTTGGAATTTAAAGAGAGTGTTGGTAGTCGGACTTTATGCACCTAACGGTGCAAAAGAAAGCTTCTTTGAGGATTTAAGGAAGCATTTAGACGATCTTGCATATGACCAGATAATTCTTGCTGGAGACTTCAATGGAGTGACAAACTTGGAACTAGACAAAAAGACTACAACGGCACAAAAGAAAAGAGGACTATTACCAAAGCTTTTTTTTGAGTTGATTCAACAAGAGACTCTTGAAGATGTATGGAGGAGAGAATATCCTAAAAGCAGACAGTTTACTTTCTATTCTGCAAGGCATTCTACATTATCAAGAATTGACATGATCTGGGCCTCAAAAGACTTAGCATTATGGACAAAGGAGGTAGAAATAATGCCGATGGTAGGCTCAGATCACAACCCAATTATGTGGAAATTTGGAAAAAGGAGAAAAAGGAAAGCATGGAGAATAAATGAGGACTTGTTACAGGAAAGAGAGAATATGGAAATATTGAGAAGAGAGACAAAGTTTTTTATACAATACAACGTGAATAAAGAAGTACCAACCAATAAAGTTTGGGATGCTTACAAGGCGGTTGTAAGGGGCATACTAATGGACTTAAATGGTAGAGCAAGAAAGAAGAAAGAGGAGAAAAGACAAGAGATTGAGGAGAAAATAAAAGCCAAAGAAATACAGCTAAAAAAGAGACCAGGGAAAAAGAAGGTATACCAGGAAATTAAAATACTTCAAGAACAGCTAACAGCAATGAGCAATAAAGAATTGGAGTGGAATCTTAAAAGACTGAATCAAAAAGCGTTTGAGGGTGCTAATAAACCTGGGAAGTACCTGGCATGGCAATTGAAGAAGAAAAGGGAAAAGAAAATAATAAATAAAATTTGCGAAGATAACAAAACGTATTTGGAGCAGACTACCATTAGTAGAGCCTTTTATAAATTCTACGCTAAGCTGTATAATAAAAAAGAAGTAAATAAAGAATCAATAGCGTCATATTTGGAGAAAACCAAACTTCCAGAAATCTCGGAAGCTTGGAGAAATAAGTTGAATAGTGAAGTAACTGACGAGGAAATAAGTAAGGCAATACAATCTGCAAATCTAGGAAAGGCGCCAGGGCCAGATGGACTTACGGCTAAATTCTATAAGACAATGGCTAATGAACTGGCACCATTCCTAAAAGAGGTGATGAATGGGGTTTTAAGGGATCAAAGGATTCCAGACGCTTGGAGTGAAGCGAATATATCATTGATCCCAAAAGAGGGCCAAGACCTGACTAATGTGAAAAACTATAGACCTATATCGCTACTCAATAATGACTATAAAATTTTTGCGAAGATATTGGCGGAGAGATTGAAGGGGTGGCTCTCGGAAGTCATAGAGGAGGAACAAGCAGGCTTTTTGCCAGACAGACAAATAAGAGACAATTTAAGGACAGTGATCAATGCTATTGAATATTATGACAAGCGTTGTGACAAAGAGGTTGGTTTCTTCTTTGTAGACGCTGAAAAAGCGTTTGACAATTTAAACTGGGATTTTATGTTTGCCACTATGGAAAAGCTACAATTGGGAGAAAGATTCATCAGAGCAATTAAGGAAATTTATAGAGACCAGACTGCAGCAATCGTGGTGAATGATGAATTGACCAAGAAATTGACGATAAGTAAAGGAACAAGACAAGGTTGCCCGTTATCTCCATTGTTGTTCATTTTAGTATTGGAGATTCTGATGATACAAATACGTCAAGATGACGAAATTCGTGGAATAAAAATAAAGGACTATTCATATAAGGTCAGAGCATTTGCGGATGACATAATGTTAATTGTAGAAGACCCATTGGAGAACATGCCAAGAGTGATAGATAAGATCAAGGAGTTTGGAGACTTGGCAGGTTTCTTCATTAACAAAAAGAAGTCAAAGATATTATGCAAAAATATGACTAAGCAGAAACAACAATTGTTAATGGAAACAACGGATTGTGAAGTAACAAGTAAAGTGAAATATTTGGGAGTCGAATTAACTGCAAAGAACATAGATCTATTCAAAAACAATTATGAAAAACTATGGACTCAGATAGAGAGAGACTTGATTAAATGGAATAGATTGAATTTGTCATGGTTGGGCAGGATTGCAGCAGTTAAGATGAATGTGTTACCAAGAGTAATGTTTTTGCTACAGACAATACCAATCATCAGAGACTCCAAACAATTTGAAAAATGGCAGAGGAAAATATCAGATTTTGTTTGGGCAGGCAAGAAGCCTCGAGTGAAAGTGAAAGTTTTACAAGATGCAAAGGAAAGAGGCGGAATGCAACTGCCCAATCTGAGACTTTATCATGATGCAATCTGCCTAGTTTGGTTGAAAGAATGGATGACATTAAAGAACAAGAAACTATTAGCCCTAGAGGGATATAAAAAAATATTTGGATGGCACGCATATTTATGGCATGACAAAGTAAAGGTCAACTCGATGTTCCTGCATCACTTTGTTCGGAGAAGTCTATACATAATCTGGAAGAAGTACAGAATTTATCTACAAGAAGGAACCCCTTTGTGGGTGGTTCCATATGAGGTGATAGACCCGAGAGCTGTTGACAATGAACAACAATGTTTAACGTACAAAGAAATAACTAAAACTGAAGCATCCAAACTCAGAATAAAGGCACAAGAGGAACTATCACCTAACTACGACTGGTTCCAGTATAGACAGATTAGAGACTTATATAATTCGGACTCTGTAAAGGGAGGTATACGAATAGAGAATTCGGAACTAGAGCAGACCCTTCTTAAAGAAGATAAGAAAAGAATATCCAAGGTATACCAAGTACTGTTGAAATGGTATACCGAGGATGAGATAGTTAAAACACAAATGGTGAAATGGGCTATAAACTTTAATAAAGAAATAACAATGGAGGCATGGGAATACTTGTGGAAAACTACAATGAAGACAACGACATGTACTAATATCAAAGAGAACATTTACAAAATGATCTATCGTTGGTACATGACACCAAAGAAGATTGCGCTAGGGAATTTGAATACTTCTAATAAATGCTGGAAATGTAAGAAGCATGAGGGCTCCCTCTATCATATGTGGTGGTCGTGTGAGGTAGCCAGGCAGTACTGGGGGGAAATAATAAGAGAAATGAGTGAAATTTTACAATTTCAAATTAATAAGAACCCAGAACTCCTGCTACTGAACTTGGGAATGGAGGGAATTCCAGCCCAACACAGGACGTTGATATTTTATATGACAGCAGCAGCTAGACTTTTGTATGCACAAAAATGGAAAGTACAAGAAGTGCCAACTATTGAAGATTGGACTTACAAATTGCTGTATATGGCTGAAATGGACAAGATGACAAGAAAACTGAGAGATCTGGACTCAGGGCAGTTCAACACAGACTGGGAGAAGCTGAAACAATACTTGGAGAAGAAATGGGAGGTGGGAGGAAAACTGTGGCAGTTTGAGAACTACTGAAGTACTGAAGTAGAGGGGGGAGACTTTACCGGGGGGAGAAGAGATAAATGTGAATTAATAAGCAGTCAGATTAATAGATTGACATATATATAGATATATATAGGTTAACAAACAGAACATAGAGAAAATAATTAACTATAAGGACTAAATATAAGGATTGATTAACTAACAATAGTTTCTTTCTTTCTGATAAGTTTTGTACCAAACTGAATGTCTGAAGATATAGATGGGTCAAATTGATTGACTACGTGAGGAGAGATATATAGAACTATTATAAAAAGATAGAATGAGTAATATATAGAGAATAAGTCAAATTGTTTGATATAAATGAATGTATGATCTATATGGTTTATGATATATAGAAATATCTGAAATTGAAAAATTGGGATAAATTGTTTATCTAAGATGGAAACAAAGACTTACAGTTTGGGCATACAATGTTAAAAATAGTTAAGGATGTACTGCTTAGAATAATGGAGAATATATATTTGTTTTAGAGAGAGGAAGTTAATAAAATTAAGGGAAAGGGGACAAAGGGTAGGAAAGCTGTTGGAAGTCAACAAAAAGGGGGGGAAAGGGAGGGGGTTAGAGATGAAAAAATTGGGGAAAATTGAATGTAAATGTGGAAATAATGGATTCTAACCCAATAAAAATTTTTCAAAAAAAAAAAAATTTATATCCCTCTAGGGCCAGTAATTTCTTATTTTTCAACATCATCCAGTCTTTCAGCCACACTAGGCAGATTGCATCATGATAAAGTCTTAGATTGGGCAGTTGCATTCCGCCTCTTTCTTTTGCATTTTGTAGGACTTTCATTTTCACTCGAGGCTTCTTGCCTGCCCAAACAAAGTCTGATATTTTCCTCTGCCATTTTTCAAACTGCTTGGAGTCCCTGATGATTGGTATTGTCTGTAGCAAAAACATTACTCTTGGTAACACATTCATCTTAACTGCTGCAATCCTTCCCAACCATGACAAATTCAGTCTATTCCATTTAATCAGATCTCGCTCTATCTGAGTCCATAATTTTTCATAGTTATTTTTAAATAAATCTATATTCTTTGCAGTCAGTTCAATTCCCAAATATTTCACCTTACTTGTTACTTCACAATCCGTTATTTCCATTAGCAATTGTTGTTTTTGCTTAGTCATGTTTTTGCATAATATCTTTGACTTCTTTTTGTTAATAAAAAAACCTGCCAAATCTCCAAACTCCTTGATCTTGTCTATCACTTTTGGCATGTTCTCCATTGGGTCCTCTACAATTAACATTATATCGTCCGCAAATGCTCTGACCTTATAAGAATAGTCCTTTATTTTTATTCCACGAATTTCTTCATCTTGTCGTATTTGTATCATCAGGATCTCCAATACCAAAATGAACAACAGCGGAGACAACGGGCAACCTTGTCTTGTTCCTTTGCTTATAGTCAATTTCTTAGTAACCTCATCATTCACCACAATTGCTGCATTCTGGTCTCTGTAGATTTCCTTAATTGCTCTAATGAATCTTTCTCCCATTTGTAGCTTTTCCATGGTGGCAAACATAAAGTCCCAGTTTAAATTGTCAAACGCTTTTTCAGCATCAACAAAGAAGAAACCAACCTCTTTATCACAACGCTTATCATAATATTCAATAGCATTGATCACTGTCCTTAAATTGTCTCTAATTTGTCTGTCTGGCAAAAACCCTGCTTGTTCCTCCTCAATAACTTCCGAAAGCCACCCCTTCAGTCTCTCCGCCAATATCTTCGCAAAAATTTTGTAGTCATTGTTAAGTAACGATATAGGTCTGTAGTTTTTCACATTAGTCAAGTCTTGGCCCTCTTTGGGGATCAATGATATATTCGCTTCATTCCAGGTATCTGGAATCCGTTGATCCTTTAAGACTCCATTGATCACCTCTTTTAGGAATGGTGCCAGTTCGTTGGCCATTACCTTATAAAATTTAGCTGTAAGTCCGTCTGGCCCTGGCGCCTTTCCCAGATTTGCAGAGTGTATTGCCTTGCTTAATTCCTCATCCGTTACTTCATTGTTCAGTCTATTTCTCCAAGCTTCCGAAATTACTGGGAGTTTCACTTTCTCCAAATATGTCGCTATTGATTCTTTGTTCACCTCTTTCTTGTTATACAACTTAGCGTAAAATTTGTAAAAGGCTCTACTAATGGTAGTCTGTTCCAGATACGTTTTATTATCTTCACAAATTTTATTTATTATTTTCCTTTCCCTTCTCTTTTTCAATTGCCATGCCAAATACTTCCCAGGTTTATTTGCACCTTCAAACATTTTCTGATTCAGTCTTTTAAGGTTCCACTCCAATTCTTTGTTATTCATTGCTGTCAGCTGTTCTTGAAGTATTTTAATGTCCTGATATAGTTTCTTTTTCCCTGGTCTCTTTTTTAACTGTATTTCTTTGGCTTTTATTTTCTCCTCGATCTCTTGTCTCTTCTCTTCTTTCTTTTTCCTGGCTCTACCATTTAAATCCATTAGTATGCCCCTTATTACCGCCTTATAAGTATCCCAAACTTTATTAGTTGGTACTTCTTTATTCACGTTGTATTGTATGAAGAACTTTGTCTCTCTTCTCAGCATCTCCATATTCTCTCCTTCCTGTAGCAAGTCCTCATTTATTCTCCATGCTTTCCTTTTTCTCCTTCTCCCTAATTTCCACATGATTGGATTGTGATCTGAGCCTACCATCGGCATTATTTCTACCTCCTTAGTCCATAACGCTAAGTCTTTTGAGGCCCAGATCATATCAATTCTCGATAGTGTAGAATGCCTTGCAGAGTAAAAAGTAAATTGTCTGCTTTTAGGATTTTCTCTTCTCCATACATCTTCTAAAGTCTCCTGTTGTATCAGCTCAAAAAAGAGCTTTGGTAATAGTCCTCTTTTCTTTTGTGCCGTTGATGTCTTTTTATCTAATTCCAAGTTTGTCACTCCATTGAAGTCTCCAGCAAGAATTATCTGGTCGTATGAAAGGTCATCTAATTGCTTCCTCAAATCCTCAAAGAAGCTTTCTTTTGCCCCATTAGGTGCATAAAGTCCGACTACCAATACTCTCTTTAAATTCCACGTACATTCCACTGCTATAAATCTAGCTTCCACATCTTTCATTACAAATTTTGGCTGTAGCTCCTCTTTTATATACAACACCACTCCTCTTTTTTTCTTATTAGAGGCCGCTGCAAATTCATTGCCCAATTTTTCCAATTTTAGATATTTTACATCCTGCTTTCGAATATGGGTCTCTTGTAAACACACAATATCACATTTTTGTTTTAATAGCCAGTGGAAAATACTTTTTCTCTTGTTCGGTGAATTTAGTCCATTTACATTCCAGGATAGAACTTTACACTCCATATTCATGGTCTTATTGCTGGTAAGTCCTTTTCATAGTCCCTTAAAAATCTCTCCATCTCCCGCTCAGATCTGATCCACTTTTTGGCCCCTCCAAATTCGAAGGACACACCTTCTGGTAATTCCCATCTGTACCTGATTTTCATGTCCTTCAAAATCTGAATTAGCACTTTATATTTTTTCCGATCTAGTAGCACTGATCTGGGTAGTTCCTTCATTATAATAATCGTCTTGCCATCAATCTCCAATGGATCTTGAAACTGTTTAGTCACAATCTTCTCTTTCATATTTCGAGTCGTAAACTGCACAATCACGTCTCTTGGTAATTTCCTCTGGGTTGCAATTCTCGAGTTTACACGATATACCACATCTAGGATAGCCACAACCTCCTCCTCCTCCTCCTTCCCCAGGTATTCAGCTAACACCTCAGTCATCTGTTCTTGCGCTGTCTTTCCTTCCACTTCCGGCAAGCCGTGAAACCTCAGCTGCTTCTCCATGTGTTTGCTTTCCGCAACCGCCATTCTTCCCCTCATCAGTCTCATCTCTGTTTGTTGCGTGTCTGCTAAGTTCTCCATCGCGCCTTCTACTGCTTTAACTCTCTGCTGCGTTCCTTGTAATTCATTTTGTATTGTTTCCATACCTTTCTTCACTTCTGACAGCTCCGATTTTACTGTCTGTTTAACCTCTTTAATCAGCTCCAATTTCGTGTCCTTAAGTTCTTTAATCACTTCTAAAATTTTTTATCCAGGTTTTCTATTGCCGATTGCCACTCTTTTTTCGACATCGTGGGGCTTGCTTTAGCTCGCTCCCATGAGTCCGCTCTCTTCCTTAACTCCGTGGCGTAAGATTTAATGTCTTTTTTAATTCAAATATCCCGGTCTTCTTGCAAAAACAAATTTTTAAAGAGTCCAAAATGTCGGGCGTCTTTTCTCTATGGTTCCTCTATGATTTTTGTAATCCAAGATGGCATACTTCCTCTTCCGCTGAAGCCGCGACCCTTCCCCTTTCAAAGATGGCGATTCCCTTCTTCCTGCCCTCCAGCAAGGGCCGCTTCTCTCCAGCAACTCTATTGTTATTACGTACTTCCTGTCTCCCGACTTCCCACAGTAGGTCTCGCGATGGTATCTTTTTCTCACAGCTCCATAACCACAAGTATTCAAAACAATAGTCCAATTTCTTTAATAACTTCTTTAAACTTAGTCTCTTTTCGCATACAACTCTTGCCGAGTCTTCCCCCCTTATTATTAGCCTGTTGCAGTTTGAAAATCTACTTTTACTCTTCTTTACTTTTAACAATCTGTCCCGTATCAGAAGATAGTGATCTTTACCTTCTCATTCACTTTTCTTGGGTTGTAATCACTGTTTCGATTTAATTTCTCCTCTCCACTTCTTCCCCCGATCGAAGCTTGGGTATGTAGTTCTTATGCCAAGCAGATTGGCCCCAGAACTGCCGCAGAGATCGTAGCCGACCTGTCGCAGGGTGGGACCTCAAGGATCGGGAGGGGACCTGTTGCGCAGAGCCCCCCCTTGTCTGAGATCAAACACACCCTAGGGTCTTGAGCGTTCTTTGCCTGCTCTCCGCCTGAGAGCAGTCGGCTGCGGGCTATATTTCCCCCGCCGGCTGCTTAAAAACGGCAGTCCGGTCAGCTCCGCAAGTGGAGCTGCTTCAGACCTCCATGAATCCCAAACCGGAAGTCGTGTCTTGTCTAATCTTTGTAGCTAAAGTCTCTATTGCTGAAATAAATAATAAAGGTAATGGGGTAGCCCTTGCTAGAGATGGACAAGAACAGGAAAAAACCCGAACATGATGTTCGTTGTTCATTGCCATCCATGAACAGGGACTCATGAACAACCACGAACATGGCCTTGTTCACGAACATGTTTATGGTTGGCTGTTCATGCAGGCCAGCAGGCTCTCTGCCAACCATCAAGATCCCTACCGCCATCATCCAAGTCAAGATCCCTACCGCATCACTCCCAGAAACCTTACCTGAGCAGGCAGCTGGAAAGGTACCAGCAGCCCTGGAACTTGAAGGGGTAGATCCCTTTCCCACCACACACAGAAAATTCAAGCTCTAATGCACTCTCTCTATCAAAATGCCAACAGCAACTGTTTCTCCCTCTCCACTGTCTGTAAAATCAGAGCTGGGAGCCCCCCTCCCTCCTGGTCTTTGCTCTCCTGTTGTAACAAATTTGGAGCTCCACACTTGAAAGGAAGACCTTCCTGTCAAGCTAAATTGGGCTTAGATTGGGGTTTCCAGGGCAACAGCAGGAGTTCAGACAGAGTTCAGACAATCCCTGCCTAAGTTGCCAAGGGAATTGATTGCAGGTGCCATACTGTCTGGCCTGACAAACAGCAAGATGAACAGCAATGAATGAGGCTTGCAACAACCACCTGTTTGTTTAGAATGAGGCCTCACAAACAGCTTGTTCATGAACAGCAGATTGGGCTCTTCGTGGCTTTTTTTTGTTCGTATTGCTGTTCGTGCCCATCTCTAGCCCTTGCATGTTCCTTTTACAAATGAGATTGTTTCTGTTAATTTTCCATTTATTAAGATCTTTGCTTGTTGATTTGAATATATACCTGGCATCCAGTTCCAAAATTCTAGGCCATAGCAACTGTCTAGTAAAGTTTTTCAAATGTGTATAATTCCAAAAGGTTGTGGGAAAACTATAATATGCACATTTGTCTTTGGATCCCATCATTCATTGAACTTGCTGATGTTCAAATATTATCATCAATTTCTTACAATCACAAACAGCTTGGTGCATATGTGCAACAGAAATATTATCCAGACTATTAACATAGAGCAAACTGTTGAAATGCTCATAAATTTTGACATTAAAGAAAGGCAAGCAAGGATAAAAAAGGATTAAGCAGGAAACAAAATATGCCTACCATTATGCTCAATGACTATGCTGTGATGTAGTGTATTATTACAGATAAATATGCTTTAACATATGTAACACTAATTTTCCATTAAGTGAATAGTAGTTAACATATGGCTATATTCATACAGTTCAACACCAACTCACCAACCCCTTCATTGCTACCTAGTAGACTGTAATCTGTCCTGACTTGATATTTTCATTGTTATTAAGCCAACATATTCTGGGAGAAGGCTCAGGAGCTTAATAGACCAATCACTTTATTGGCGGAGGGGGGGGATGGGGGGGATGGACCTCAAACAAAACTGCAGCATTTTTTCCCCCAGACTGGTATTGCAAAAACATACCTAAAGAACTATAAAACAGAACTTGGCCAAGGCAGTACATTGGCCTGCCATTGCTGATTTTCACTGCAGTCGACATGAACTTAGAAAAATGCACATAACTGGACCTCTATACATCTGATTAATTTAAAACATGTTTCAAATAAAAACAAAACAAAAACTTATTGGTTTGTATCCACCCATCTATGCATAGAAGACACAGTTTTCACGAGTTCCTGCCAATTTCTGCAGCTCCCTCTGACCTCTAGAAAGTTTATTCCTGAGGTTGTGGACTTGTGCGGTGGAATAGACATGCAGGTCAGTGGAAGGATGAAAAGAGATGAAGTTAACATGCAAGTATCCATTTCATATATTTAAAAGAAAGGTATACTTTAACAGTCCAGCTCTAAAAGTTTATTTCCTAATGTCTCCTAATCTCTAAACAAATAGAATTAATTTTCCTAGAGGCCCCCAACATTTTGCATTACCATTATATTATATTTATATATAAGTATGAGTTAAAGTAGACAAAACCCTTTTTCTAGTTTAAAAAGTTGTATGGGTGTGATTGTTAGGCTTGCTATCTTCCTGCCCAGGACAGGGGACCCCCTGCTTCCACCTGGCACCAGCCCAGCCCTGCTTACCATTCTTCTTTCTTAGGGAGGAGCAAGAAGGGCCCTTACCAAAAAGGCAAGATGAAGTCCTAATATTCAATCTTTCATCGCATATACTGAGTGCCTAAGAGGAGCGTGTATTAAACAAAGGACTCTGTCAGAGACCCACGCCAGCTGGGCTCTCTACCTGCAGACAATAACTCCTCCTCTGAGGAGGAGGAAGAGCCAGTGGGAGACTCACCCACAGCCCCTGAAGCACCAGATGGCAACCAGCAACCCAGCCCCTCAGTGCAGGATAGTGGAGGTGAGGGGGCGCACAGAGAGGAGAGGGAACCGGTGCCTCGGAGAACCAAGCCTTGTGAGCCAGCAGCAAGGCGAAAGGCTCGAGCAAGAGAGGTGGTGTGGGAACGGAGGAGGAGCGCATGCCTGCAAGCACAGGGACGGGTGGAGCTGACCGCCGAAGACGAGGCGAGGCAGTCAAGCAAAGAAGAAACACCTGGCCCTCTTATGCCACCCTGACCTTATAAGGGAAACGCTGGGCAGAGCCCAGTGTGGAAACAACTTTGTTCACTACTCCTTGCGCCCAGCAGCTCGGATAGATTTCCTGTGTCCTGACCTCGGCTCCGTCCCCGACCACCTCTTGCCTGTCTCCATTTGAAACTGACGACTTGTCTTTCAGACTTCTGTTCGGCTTTCTGCTCTGTTCGGCTTTCTCCTCTGCTTGCCTCCCTGATGGACAGACTCTCCAGCTCTTGACCTCGGTGTGTTTCGGACTCTTGCTCTCTGCCTTCCGCTCAGCCCAGCACCTGCCCAAGTGGGAACCCTAGTCCTGACCGTGACAGTCTCAGTTTTGTTCCTATGCCATATTACAGGTCATTCCAAACAAGAATAGACATTTTTAAATTAATTAGACAGATTAACCTGAAAAGATTCTTTGATGTACAAACATGGGGGTTGACACAACATCGGAATAAACTAACTAGTGGGCTAAGAAGTGGTTCCACCTTTGTCCCCAATGTCTCCGACCATCAGATAGATACTTTTGAATACATGATCTTAAGGAATATCCAACAATTAGAGAGTCAGCCAGTGAGAGTGTGGCATAATCTATCCAGAGTGGAAAGGGAAGCTTTAGATAACTTAAATAAGGACCAAAACATAATTGTGAAACCAGCAAACAAAGGAGGAGGTGTGGTTATTCTGGACAGAGATGTACATATCGCAGAGGTAGAAATACAATTAGCTGATGAATCTAGTTATCTAAGAATCTCATCAGATCCCACTGCGCACATTGAAAGCCTTATAAAGGTAGTGCTTGATGAAGCAGTGATGATGGGAGAAATCAGCAATGTTGTATACCTTGCCCTTATTACTAAGTCACCTAGGATCCTGGTTTTCTATGTCCTTCCAAAAATTCATAAGCACTTCCTCCCCCAGGGAGAACTTCCTTTCCTTCTCTTCTCCTCTCTTTCTCTTCTTCCCTGCATGCACCAGGAGAGGCAGCATGGTGTCTCCTCCTGAGAGAGAGGGCCTACTTTCAATCTAAAGCCATCCTAGCTAGTTAGATCAGTTACTAGTTCTTTCTCACCACTAAACTTAAGTAAATATATTTCTTTAGCTAAATGAACAGTTACTGGTTCTCTAACTTGGATGAGAGCTTTCTGCGCTCAGTTTGTTTGGTTAACGTGCCTTAACTAAAACCCAATAGAAATTTAGTTCCAAGCATACTTCTGGCCACACTTAAGATTACAAAGAATTTGTAATTTGATCCAGTACTCAGAAATGATGAAATCTCATCTGTATCCCATAGAATTTTATTTACAATATAATATAGAAAACAATATTCATGACCATACTATGCTACCATTTCTCACTACCACAGGTTTAGCAAAACTAGAGCTAAACAAAATGAACCCCATGCAATGAAAGTCCCACTGAAATCAACATGAGCTATATTAGTTGAGTTTAACTTACCCCGTTGAGTTCAAACAAATTTTAACTCTACTAACTTTTTCCGAACAGGAACCAATGTATGGGACAAATAAGACATCACACTGCTCTAAAGACCATCCATTTTGTCAAAAGGAACATCATCACCTTCTTAAATAGTTTTCTTTTTTAAGCTAAAAACTCAGCTAAATGAAGAACATCTGTTGATTGTAATCAGATATAAAAATAAATGATTGTTTGTGACAGCCAAGACTTGCACATTCCATGAGAAAAAAGTGTAATTGAGATTACTTCACTTTAATAGGCTCCTTGGGGAATATGCTTGTACTGATTGTGTTGTTATTTTTCCTGATACATGTTCAAAAGGAACTGAAAATTTAAAAATCTTTTTATTTGTTTTTACTTACATTTCATCTACACACCCCCTTATACATTTATCTCAAAGGTTCACCAGGAAGCAGTGTGATTCCAAGCAGAGTTACACCTTTCTAAGACCATTGGAATCTTGAGGTATGTTTCTTCATGGTGGATTGGGGCGGTAGATGGGAAGGGCAGTATAGGAGGCTTTGAGTTTAATAAGGGAATAAGTCAAATGAATTATTCTTTTACATCAATTGACGCAACTTTAAATTCCTGTAGATTGTCCTTATTAAGGATTTAAGGACAGATATGTTACATCTCTTTAGTCCATTTTAGACTCCTGCGGCAGTGAAGTGAGTCACATTGCTTTTTATCTCAGTATTACATTTCTTCTTTTTCAGTAAAATTCTGGTGGAAAAAATGTAGATCGCTAGGGTTCATAACAAAATCTACAAAAATGCATGACAGCAGTAGCAATACGATCATCTAAACACTCCAGGAAGGTATCCCATATGCCATTAAATTTATATAAGGAATTCCATTGTATAAATGTCATTTCTAAGACTTCTGCTACTCAGCTATCAAAATTAGTGGAGAGTTGGATTTCCAAGTCCTTAAAACTAGTAGTATCTTAGCAATTAAATTGCCATATCAAATATAAGCCACATGAATCTAGTTTATGGTCCACAGAGCTGGAATGTAACCATATAGCAAAGGAACAAATGAAAATCCACAAATTGTCTCTAGAGTGAGGTTAATTCTTGGCTTGATATCTTTGCAAAAGTCATGAATTATTTTACAGTTCCAATACATGTATGTTAGATTAGCCTCTAACTCTAACAAACAGAAGGATCAAAATAGCTTAGCTTGGCCACTTGCAAAGGAGATCAATCAAACTGAAACTATTTTTGGTACTAACTGGAGTCTCTGATCTAGTTTGGAGATAACTATTGATTAAAGAACTTGTTTCCCTGCTCTGGTAGAATATTATGCCCCAGTTCAGTATTCCATTCTAGGCTTATAGAATATACATATATTAAAAACTTTAATATCCAGAAAAGCAAAATTTTCAACATTTGTTCACACATCCCTGCCTGCAGAGACTATGGGGAGAAAAAATAGCAGGTTTGCTGGTGTATGACATAACCCTAAAACATGCTGCACTAGAGAACAACACTCTAATATACAAAGTTGAAAGGCAGCTACATAAGAGTAATTTTTAAGTATAGGTACTAGTCTGAAAGAAAAGCTTAAAAATGTGGTATAGTTCCAACATAATTAGACTAACATATCTTACTATGTATTTACTATTTAAAATAGTTTCATACTTCCAGTTTTGGGGGTCTTCAGAAACCAAAAAAAAAATGAGAGCACTTTTCATAAAATGTGTCAAGTGCATCTCTTACAAATGAAAATACTTTCAGGTCTTTGCAACACCTCTCCCACCTTCTGATTAGGATATAACGTCTCAGGGATCTCCATTCCTACTTGTATCTAATGAAGGCATCTTTGACTCTCAAAAGCTGAAAGCTTATATACTGAAAAATTTGTTGGTCTTGGAGATTAACATTGTCACCTGTGTATGAAATGTCTACAGAACAAGATACTAATAAAGGTACAAGTGTGCAACAGCCAGTAAAAATAGTTGGCCCGCCCAGAAATCTCTAGGTCGTGGAGGATGCCAATGAGTTCACAGTGTGCTGTGGTCTTCATTCATGCCCCAGATTGGGTTCACCTGCCCTATAAATTCAAGATACAATGTCATGGTTATTTAGCTGGCTCAAAAGGATACCCTCATACATTAATGGTCCACACAAGTACTGTGAAAATTGCCTAATTTGCCCATTTGCTCCGTCTTGAATCTTGCATACAGAGAGTGGGCACACAGAGCACAAAGATCCCCACACTCACACCTACTATACCCTAACAGAAGCACCTGCCTTGAGAGGTACCCCTCCCTGCTTCGGGGGGGGCACCCAAGTGGCAGACAGGGCTCCCACCCCGTTGCTTGCAAACATCAGGCTGTCTGCGAGAGCACCTCCTGCTTTCGAATGCCCCTCCCCGCTGCTCCAAGACACGCAATAAAAACAGTAAGGCAGTGGGACCAAGAAATGCACAACTGGGGCCAGGACAGGCTGCTCCCAAGAGACATGCTAAACAGGATAGGAGACCCCTCAGTAACTCTGACAGGGGATCTGATCTGATCAAGGTTTATGACTTTATTAAGCCAATCTGATTTCTTGGGGAAAGTTACTTGCTTCCAGAATTTGGCAAATCCACAACTGGCTGTTGTTAGCAGACTTAGCATAATCACCTGCAATATTTTTGTAATCATAAGGACATAATTTAAAAGCATTGTCTCCAGCTTAAGTGGTATTTTTATTTTTAGCCCCCACTTTAAAACAACAGCCACCATTACCCCAAAACTGCTAGCTCTCTTACATGTCCACCATACGAGGAGGAAGTTTGCTTTAGGTGTTTTACAATACTAACATACACCATCAAACATTTTATTTATTTATTTATTCATTTAGATATTTGCAGCCCACTTTTCTCCCCACTGGAAACCCAATATCATTTTTCTATATGATTGTCATAAAAATCTTGTGAGATAGGTTAGGATGAGAGAGAATGATTGGCCAAAGATCCCCCAGTGATCTTCCATGGCAGAGTGGGGCTTCGAACATGGGTTTTGCAGATCATAGTTCAAGCTGGGAAACCCATTACACACTTGGATTCTATGAGGCTCCTGAGTAGAGATGGGCACGGACTGGCATTTGCCTACGGACCGCCGGTTCGGGGTTCATGGGCTTCCATGGACCACGGTCCACGAACTTTTAATAGACCAGGCCCGGTTCGAGAACCGGTTCGAGAACCGGTTCAAGTCAGAAAAGGCCTTGGTTTTCCCACAGATTTTCACTTCAGTCGACTTTCCCCACCAAAGGTTCTCATGTAACGCTCCTCGATTATCACTTTTCCAAAGAGACAAACAACAACTTCCCCTCCCCTATTCTGACTGACCCTTACCCACCCTTGGGGGAAGGAGAGAGACTTGTGCTCCTGTTCAGGAGAGGTGGCTGCCCACAAAACCCACCTACATGGGGCTGCATCAACAAGAGATGCCCTCCCCGGGGGTGGGGAGACCAACTCTCCATGATGGGAAATGAATGGATGTACTTGAGTGAAAGCCAACTCCGCAACAGGATCATGTAGCAATTCAAAGGCCCCTTGCTGGAATGGAAGGCACGGGAGGGATGGAAAGGATGTCTTCCACACCTTGAGGGAAGGAAACTTATGCTACCCTGTTCAGAGGGAGCCTCTTTGGGCAGTGGACAATGAGTCCCACCTTAGTGACTTGGTGTGTCAGCTTGCTTGCTATCAAGCAAGCTGACCAGGGCCACTGTCCTACTTCTCACTGGACTTTGGAGATTGACCCTCAGAGGGGCCCTTGCGCTCGCAAGAGCAGGACAGTCGCCGACGAAACCCACTTCACCGAAAATGATGCAGTCCATCAAGGAAGCTCATCATGTGCCTTAGACTGTTTTGTCAGCATACAAATCATATCAAGAAAAAGAGTAGGTACTTAGAAGGTGCCAGGGACAGGGCTTGTCGTCGGAAGGAGGATAATATATGTTTGTAAAGCTCAGTCATCATGTGCCTTACACTGTTTCGTCAATATACAAATACAAATCCACTATTTAGGGAGTGAAAAAGGCTTAGAAAGAAGTGAAGCAGACAGAGCCCCCCAAAACCTGCTGCCAGTGGTTCTAGGGTGGGTGTTTCACAGAGGCCAGTAGCAGTCTTCCCCCTGCACCTCAAAGCCCAGGCTGGAAATGCCCCCCAAGTCAACCACTATTTAGGGAGTGAAAAAGGCTTAGAAAGAATTGGAGCAAACAGAGCCCCCCAAAACCTGCTGCCAGTGGTCCTAGGGTGGGTGTTTCACAGAGGCCAGCAGCAGTCTTCCCCCTGCACCTCAAAAGCCAGGCTGGAACTGCCCCCCAAGTCACCCACTATTTAGGGAGTGAAAAAGGCTTACAAAGAAGACAGAGCCCCCCCCAAACCTGCTGCCAGTGGTCCTAGGGTGGGTGTTTCACAGAGGCCAGTAGCAGTCTTCCCCCTGCACCTCAAAAGCCAGGCTGGAAATATCCCCCCAAGTCACCCACTATTTAGGGAGTGAAAAAGGCTTAGAAAGAAGTGAAGCAGAGAGAGCCCCCCAAAACCTGCTGCCGGTCATCAGAGAGTGGGTGTTTCACAGAGCCTAATAGCACTCTCCCTCCGCTTGCATCTCATCAGCAGCCAAGAAAGAACGTGGGGGAAAGAAGGCAAGAACTCAGGCAGACAACGCCCAAAGCTGCCTTGCACCCACTGTGGGTCTGTGAGTGGGTGGCGTCAGAGCACAATAGAACCCACCGGCAACCCAGAAAAAAGGAAGAGATTGGGGGGGAGGGGGGATTAAGCCCGAGAAGAACCCAAGGACTCGAAAAATGCAGAAAGAAAACAGAGTAACCCAATAGTGCGGTAAAAGGATTTTTTTTAAAGTGCTCTCAAGAAAACTATAATAGAAAGGAGGAGAAAAAAATTAAACAGGAATGGAGAAAAGAGTAAGCTCTCTTGCAACTGAAGCCCCAAAGCCCCAAGGCACAAGCCGCACTCTCACAAAAAAAACCCCTTCCCCACAGCAAGCATTTGCTAAGCTAACTCGCGTCTCCGCGCCAGCAAAATGGAGCGGAGCTTCGTGCGCTTTGTCTTTTATGCAGAAAGGATTGTGATCTCTGTTTGGCTGACAGAGCTGCCAATCAAGGTTTCCTGGGCTAAGATTGGTGTGTTCCAAATGGGGAAGGTGGCTCCACACCGCTGCCAAGGAAATTGTTTGAGTGGAAATCCTGGCATGACGGGCCAACGGACACACGAACAGAAAGCCCCAATGTTCGGCGGTTTCGTGAGAAAAACACATGCCCACGGCCCGCGTGTTCGCAAAGGACGAACTGGGTAAGTTCGTGATGAAATTAGGTCCGTTATGCGGACCGTGCCCATCTCTACTCCTGAGACTTGATGCCTGTTATACCTTACACAAGCTGTAGGTACCTCTCCTAACTCCATGGTCAAATATTATCAATTTATTTAGCTTAATTATTGCATGAAGCTGAGAAAAAAACCGTGTTGCTAGAAGCTTAATATTTTTTGCATCTGATAGCGAAGTTGGACTCATCTATTGGTTCATGTATCACTTGTAAAATGCACACTTCTATATGCCCACTTCACATTTTCACAAGCTTTGGAATAGAAAGCAGTGTGTTTTACGTTGCAAATTAATTTTACTCTTTATGACAAACAGCTGTGATGCCTAGAGTTGGTGATTATTATACTTGGTTGTAAAGTTGGATACTTACTTGAAAGGCATCTCTAGGGGACGGTAAACACATTTTTGTAAGCAAAATGGGATTGAAATTTAATACTTTTGTATAACAATTGTGTAAATCAGAGATATTTGTTATACAATCCCTTTTTTCCTTTCTGTATCCCTTTTACTTTTATTTTGTTTTCAAAATAAAAAAATATTAAAAAATTAATACTTTTGGAACCTGATTTGCTATTATTTTATTTTCTGTGTTTATTTAGAAAGCAAAACTTTGAACAAAACCATGTAGGAATTTACAATAACAAACAGGAAGTACTATTATACTATTTATGATGGTTAGCCATTAAGTCTCTAAGTATGGCAATGCCAGTGTACCAATTATTTGAACAGAATTCCAGATATTATTTTAACATATATATAAAGTGGTGTGTGTGTGTGTGTGTGTGTGTGTGTGTGTGTGTGTGTGTGTGTGTGTGTGTGTGTGAAAAATTCATGACTTATGTAGTGTAAAAAAAGCTCCTTCAAAATAATGCTTTCTACATTCTGCTTCAAAGGAAAGTGACCCTGCAAAGATTACCCAGCACTTCCAGGATTCGAGAACACAAAGCAATATTTGGCTATTTTCTTAAGTCACATCTGTGGTTACATGGACAAAATCTCACAACACTGTTTGTACTCTGATGCTTAGCGAAGGATGGCGCCAGTTTACTGGCAGTAGAAATTCAGAGAAAGGGGGACAGCCAGAGACAATTTGTACCAGATGCCCTAGCTATTCTTGTCAGGGCCAGGCTGGGGGCATGACTGCTTGTAAGTGGAACCAGACCTACAGTGTGTATTCTCCTACCCAGAAAATCAGCAGTCAATTGCTGTAGTGGAACCTGAACTGAAGTTTCTGATGTACTTTAATTTCTACCCCAGTTTACTTCCTCTTTCCTGTTTGATTCTCAAGAAGATTAATGCAGCTGCCTGTTTGCTGCAAATTTTTCTGTGGGTTGCTTCTTAGCTCATGAAGCTACATATCAATACCATACATCTATCAAAGAAGATCTATTCACCAACGGCTTTGGGGGGCACTTGGCTGCATTCTACTTTTCAGCCCTGCTCACTTTACACAGAGTATAGAGAGTAAAGCAAGAAGCAAGAAGCATTAGGTCCCCTCACTCAAGGGCTCCTTTTCAGGCTAACCCCCTCCCCCACTTCCTTTATACATGAATGGTACAGACAAGGGCTTTTTTCTGGGAAAAGAGGTGGTGGAACTCGACTGCACAATGACATCCCTTTGGGTCAGCTGGAACAAGGGGGGAGTTTTTTTAAAGTTTAAATTGCCCTCCGTGAAAATGGTCACATGGCTGGTGGCCCGCCCCCTGATCTCCAGACAGAGGGGAGTTTAGATTTTAGAGTTTAGATAAACTCCCCTCTGGCTGGAGATCAGGGGGTGGGGCCACCGTCCATGTGATCATTTTCAAGAGGTGCCGGAACTCCGTTCCACTGTGTTCCTGCTGAAAAAAAGCCCTGGTACAGACATTTGAACCACCATAGAAACCTTTTAAATATTAAAATAATAGATACTGGGAGCCTTCTAGCCATGCATAATGTGTGTGCATGCTACCTACAATCGTCCTAATGCCCTGATATGTGAACAGGAACATGTGTGTTTACCATGTGTGTTCAATCTTGTTATATGTGAATATGGGCCCTTAAAAATTCAGTGGATAGTTAGCACTAGGGTTGCCATGCCCCTCAATCTCCCGGTGGGGTACAGGGGCTTGGCACTGATCTTTGGGGAGAGGGGTGTGCACACATGCAGAGTGCGTGTGCATGCCCCCACAAGCACAATGATGTCACTTCAGGGGTGATGTCATCATGCGGCCCCGGGAGCTGCAGAATGTGCCTGAAATGGGCAGAACAGGCCCATTTTGGGCACTGCGGAGCGCAAAAGCATTCCTGCACTCCACAGTGCCTCAAAAACGGGCCCAATCCATGGCAAATCCTGTGCGCCACAGCTGCTGAAAATGGGCCGGTTTGCCATGGATTGGGGCCATTTTGAGCACTGCAGAGTGCAGGAGCACTCCTGTGCTCCACAGCAGCCCCAATCCAGGCCAAAATGGCCCAATCCCAGCGGCTGTAACTCACGAGAGTGCGCTGCACTGCGGGGGAGCATGCAAGGAAGGTGCACCCCGCCCGGTTGCTCAGGTAAGTGGGGGCGGGGTATGGGGATCAGCGGTGGGAGATCCCCCGCCTCCACCAGGGGTCTGGGATCCCTAGTTGGCACATATCAAGGTTCTACTTCAATGGTAATCATGCAGGTTGCCCCCATTCACACAACCTGATGCCTACACATACGTTATCTGAAAAGCCTTTATGTGGTTGCCCCATTTTTATCTAGTCTGGCCCTGAGGCCAGACTGTTAAAAAAGTCAAAGAAATAGAGGAAGAGAAAAAGCTGAGTTGATTATATTTACCTATCCCTCTGGGTGCAGAAAGGGTTTGTTTCCCAGCCTGGAGAACCTAGGTGGTGTAGTGGTTGAGTGTTGGACTAGGAACTGGGTAATACAGGACTGAATCCTAACTCTGCCATGGAAGTTTGCTGGGTGACTTTGTTGTGATCTCTCTGCCTGACCTACTTCATAGGGTTGTAGTTATGAGAGTAAAATGAAGATCAGGAGAACAATGTTGTAAGCAGCTTTAGGTCCCCATGGAGCAGAAAAGTAGGGTATTAATATTTACATTAATTGTTCTGTTCCAGTTGTGGACTATGCACATGATGGCGTACTGATGCTGTTAAATGAGTCCTTACAATCTCTTGAAAGCAAAAGAGCTGTCTGAGTTCTTCAGATGAAGAGTAGGCTAGTCAAAGAAATGGAAACTATTTTTCTCATGTCCCATGTGACAATAGAGGCATGAATGTGTAATTAGTTTATTGTGACAATAAAAGTATACGTTTCTGATTTGTTATGTGAAGTCAGAACACTTGCCAGAAGACTGCAACAGAATCACAATCACCCGATAATTTCTGACAAATTTGGAATGAGAAATGAAACTCCTCCACAGAACTTATACATTCTTTGTGAATGTTTTCATATTTAGTACTAAAATTTCAGAAGATGTGGGAGGGAGTTTTCCTAAGTAGAAAATGTTGTGGAGAAAATTTTACTGCTTCATTTTTTCATAGAAAAATTTCCATTTCTAAAGACTCACTTTTCATGAAATTAATAACAATTAATGAATATTATTGTCAATATAATATCAAGCAAACTTGACAGTTTTCAAATTTGGTCAAGTGGCCTGTAAGAAACCGCAACCACAATACTGTTCATCCTTCTCTTCCTTATCTTCACCCAGACACTTTCCACTGGTTGTCACGCTCCTCCAGCATTTTCTGACAATCAAGCTCTTTCCTCACATACAGCACCACTCCATCTCCTCTACAACATCTCTAGTTCTTCTTGAATAACTTATACCCATCCACTACTACATTCTAGTTGTGGGAATCATCCCATATTCAATACCCTCTGCAGAGAGTCACCGGCCATTTCCACACACATTGAATAATGCACTTTCAATGCACTTTCGCAATCCTTTTGAAGCGGATTTTTTGTTCCACACATGGAAAATCAGTTTCAAATGTTCACTAAAGAGCATTGAAAGTGGATTATCCAACGTGAGTGGAAGCAGCCACTAATCACCAAGACTTTTCTTTTCCTTCTAATGTTGTTTGTAGTTCCATGGCGCCCCTACTTGCTCTTTCCAGTCCTTCTTGTTGTTCATCTGCCAGTGATTCTATCATGTCAGCACGTGCCTAGAATTGATTTCATGATGTTCATTAAGAAAATATTGTTTTATTTCCCCTCCACCACTCTCCCCATCCCTTTGCCGGGTCTGAACACTTTTGTTGATGAAATCCTCTCCTTTGATCTCTTGAAAGGTACCAATCTGTTCCTCCAGGCTCTTCTCTTTTTCTTCTGGTAACAATATCAGCTTGGACTTATGACAAAAGAAGCACTTCTTGTCCTCCAAGTGGAAGATAAACATAATACACCACTGACAGGTAACTGAAAATGGCCCTTCAGTAGCCATTATCTTCTTCCCAAAAAGAAGTCTATTTATGACTGCCATACAAAATATATTTTCTCCCTGGACTGTCCTTTCTGTGAGGAACCCTGGCCCAAAAAACCTTATCTAATGTCTCCTGAGAACAAAATTGATAACACAACAAAGCAAGTCTATATATAAAAAGTAGGAGGGAATCTTACAGGGTTCCCACACTTGAGCCCTAGGCCAGGGCCGGATCAACGGGGGGCAGGGGGGGTAGTCATCCCCCGGTGCCATCAAAGAGGGGGCGCTGGGCGCAGTTGCCAGCCCCAGGAGCGCACTGCCAGCCCCGGGAGCACGCTTGAGGAAAGGCGAACAGCGTGGGCGGCCTCCCAGCCACCCGCGCTGCCTTTTGCCTTTCCCCAGGAAAAAGGGCGGCCAGCTTGCTGTGTGCCCCTTGTCCTGGGGAAAGGCAAAAGGCAGTGTGGGTGGCTGGGAAGCCGCCCGTGCCGTTCGCCTTTCCGCAGGAAAAGGGGCGCGTGGCAAGCCAGCCACCCCTTGTCCTGCGGGGCAGGTGAACGGCGCAGGCAGCCTCCAAGCCACTCATGCTGCCGCCAGCTCTGCGGTGCACCGGGACAGCCGGCTTGCTGTGTGGGGGGGGGGTGCCCCAGCATGATGACGTCACTGGAGTGACGTCATCACGCAGTGCCAGGAGCGTGTACGCGCTATGCGCACGTGCATAGAGCCTGACTACGGTTGCCCTGGGCACTGGCAACGTAGATCCAGCCCTGCCCTAGGCTAACAGCTACAGGGCAAGAGCCCTTTGGCATTTGCCAAAGGCTTGCACTTATGAGGAAGAGGAAGCCTTTAAATTTCAAAATGCCATGACCCCTGCCTGACAATAGTAGAGGGTGTGGTAGCAATTAGAGATGGGCACAAACCGAAATATGACTCAAAAAAACTCACGAAACAGGCTGGTTCAGGGTTCCCGAACCAAGGTTCATGGAAGCTCCTTTTCCAGAACTTCCACGAACTTTAAACTGGTTCGTTGGGTCGTATTTACAGGGGCAGTTTAAATGGCCATTTCCCCAGGGAAATGGCCATTTAAACTGCCCCTTCAAGGGACTTGCAAGGGCAGGTCCCTTTAAACTGCCCAAAACTCAGCCCCCCTACCCCCTCACCCTGAGCCCCAGCCCCACACTTACCTTGAGGACTCCTGCGGCCTGCGGCATCCTCCCCCTCCTCCTGTGAGGGGCAGCAAGGCTGTTTTCAGCCTCCTCTGTCCCTCTGTGGGCCTGGTATACAACAAAGATAAAGGAAGTGTGCCAAAATGTGTCTCAGTACAACTATATTGTCTGTACCACACTAAGAGTAATCCAATATATCTACAATAAGTCTACAATATCTACAATGAGTCCAATATACATGCAAGGAGAGAGAATTAAGTCCCAATACAGTAGAGTTCTCTCAAACTTTGCTCATGACGCCAGAAGGCAACCGGTGCCAGTTGAATCCAGAGTAAAGCTGGTTGGTGGCATCCAAGGTTGCAAGAAAAGGGTGGCAACGAGCTACACCGGTCTCATTCCTTTCGGCTCATTTCAGAGAGGGTCAGAAATCAATTATCAATCAGTTTCAAATTCTAAAGTCAGCTACCATATGAGGTCATATGATAATTGATTTCTGATATGAATTCGCCTGACTAATAGATATTGGTGGCCTGACGAAGGACCCTCTCTGAAACGAGCCGAAAGGAATGAGACCGGTGTAGCTCGTTGCCACCCTTTTCTTGCAACCTTGGATGCCACCAACCAGCTTTACTCTGGATTCAACTGGCACCGGTTGCCTTCTGGCGTCATGAGCAAAGTTTGAGAGAACTCTACTGTATTGGGACTTAATTCTCTCTCCTTGCATGTATATTGGACTCATTGTAGATATTGTAGACTTATTGTAGATATATTGGATTACTCTTAGTGTGGTACAGACAATATAGTTGTACTGAGACACATTTTGGCACACTTCCTTTATCTTTGTTGTATACTAGTGCTTTTGAGGAAGTATATTCTCCCCTCCCCCCCCCGGTTCCTCTGTGGGCCTGCACAGGGGCGGAGGAGGCCAAAAACGGCCTTGCTGCCCCTTGCGGGAGGAGAGGGAAGACCCTGCACCACAGGGGAAGGTAAGTGTGAGGCTGGGGCTGGGGCAGGGGTTGGGGCTGGGGGTGGGGGAGTGGGGTGGGGGGGGCTTGGGTTAAGGCAGTTTAAAGGGACCTGCCAGTAACTATCCAGCAGGACAAAAAAGGAACAGATCCACGGGAAGCACAATACAATTAATTGTACCAATTACCAATAATTCACAAAAATGTATTGAAAGTGCAAGTGCTATGGATAATTCATAAATATTTCATACAATCTCATTCCATACATATATATAAATAGATCAAAAAGGGAACTTTTCTTGGGTACATAGTAACCAACCAGGTACAATATAAAGTCTCTTAGAATATAGTCCTCCCAAGTCCTCCTTGATGTTAACAGGCAGAAAAAAGGGTGAAGCCGAAAGACCGAGTTCCAGACCACGCCCAATCTGGGGCCGGCTACAAGCTACAGATTTTGTATCAACTTCCTCAGGAGCATGTGGTCCGCTATAACAAGAGTTCAAAAACCATTTTAAAAACGATCTTAATTCAATACAATCCCTTGCCAACACATATATATTTACATACCTTCAATACAGGAGGCACACACATAATTCGAAAAGATGTGGAGGGAGGCGGCATTGCTTTCTCTCTTGTGCACCCCCAACACCCAGAAGTTCCCTTTAAATTCTACGCTGGCTAATCAGTAACAGGTTTCTTAAAGAGGCCATGCTCATATACTGATCACTACATGTAAGATACTGTGAAGAATTCCAGTAGTCCCCTTAAAATTATCCCCAAGTAGTACTCAAAGAAAGCAACTGAAAGAAAGGTCCTGATTCAAACCCCTCGGATTAACTGCATTAAGCTTGAGAATCCAGTATGCCTCCCGATGGAGGAGAGACATCTGGGCGGTGTCATGATTGTTTTTTTGCAACACTTCCAGAATGATAACCTTAAGAGCGTTTTCTTTATGTTGTTTCTCCATGAAGTGTTGCATTAAAGGTGCCTCCTGGATGCAGTTCCGTATCCGTGACATATGTTCAAGGACACAGACCTTAATAGGTCTAATGGTGCACCCAACGTATAATAATGGACAGGGGCACTCAATGGCATAAACCACCATAGAGCTCTGGCAGTTGGCAAAATGAGTAAAAGACAGTCTCTGTTCCTTTAACTCAATTTCCTTGTCTACCCAAAGAACATTGCAAACCTGGCACCGACCACATCTGAAATTACCCTGCGGTAATGTATGCTGTTTGCCTCTTGATCGTATATCAGCATGGACCAGATCGTCCCTAAGGTTCCTGGTCCTGCGAAAGCCAACCTGTGGTCTTAACTCACAGCCTTCAATGCCCTCAACCAATTTCCAATGATTAATGACAATTTTCTTAATCCTATTTGACAAAGGGGTATAGTCAACTGCCCATCGCACTCTCTTTCCTGAATCCTGTTCCTTACTTACAAACAGTGCTTCCCTACGGACAGATTCAGCCCGTGTAAGGGCTGTGTGAACAACCTGCTGTGGATAGTTCCTCTTAATAAAGTTGTCACATAGAATTCTACTATCCCTTTCAAAATCCGTGGGAGAGGATTTTTTGTGTTTAATTCTAAGGAGTAGGCCATAGGGGATGTTCTCCCTTAAATGGCGTGGATGGAAGGAGCCATATTCAAGGTATGAGTTCCGATCCGTTTCTTTGTTGTAAGTTTTGATTTTAATCCTATTCTCCTCATTCCTGTATGTAACAACAATGTCCAGGAATGAAATCTCCTGACTGCTGTATTGCCAAGCAAATTTAACGCAATTATCCCTGCTGTTTAGCCATTGACAAAAATCCTCTACCTGGTTAATTCCTTTGTACAGGAAATAAAGGTCGTCAATGTAGCGAAAGTATCTGATCATATTTGTCCTAAACGGATTGGACAGGTGTAAAATATGCTGTTGTTCCCATTGGTTCATAAATAAGTTAGCGATACTGAGTGCTGCCGCACAACCCATCGCTACGCCTCTTGACTGAAAATAGAAGAGGTCCCCAGAGCGAAAATAATTCTTCTCCAGGACCAAGTCCAATAATTGTAACAAGAAATTGGATGGAGGATGACTGTCTTGTCTTGTTATTAATGCCTCCTCCACCATCTCCCTAGCACACTCATGTGGAATGATGGTGTAGAGTGAGTTCACATCCATTGTGAGGAACAAAATATCCTCATCCAGCTCCAGATCTTCTATCCGTCTGATAAAGTCTCTAGTATCACGGATTAGGGGTTCAATATCTGCCACGGCCGGTTGTAAGTGAAAATCTAATAATATGGCCAGTGGCTCCAGAACTGAGCCACAGCCTGAAACTATCAGCCGGCCTGGGGGAGGGGAGACCTGTTTGTGTATTTTTGGCAATATGTAGAAAATGGGAATCCATGGTGTCCTATCTTGTAGGGCTCGATATAGTTGGTCGTTTATTTCACCGAGTTCCCTTGCTTCATCTAGGACTATTTTAATAAGCCCCTTAATGTGATCAGTAGGGTCATGCATGACCCTGGAATAACTGGACGGATCGTCCAGCTGTCTCTGCACTTCTGAAATATACATCTCCCGGTCCATAACTACTACCCCTCCACCCTTGTCAGGTGGTTTAATAATGATGTTATTATTGTTCCTAAGGGACTCCAAAGCTTTTCTCTGGGCAGTAGACAATTTGTGCCAGATTTTGATAGGCTTACTCTCAAGTTCAGCAATATCCTTCATGACCATATACTCAAAAGTATCAATTCTATGGTCAGATATAGGTGGCATAAAAGTTGAGCCCTGTCTCAAACATTTAGGCAATTCAAATTCCAAGCAATTACCATCAGACTTGGTGAAAAATGCTCTTAATTTAATCTGACGAACAAGTCTAAATACATCCAATCGAGTTTGAAAAGAGGAGTACCTAGGCTTTGGTACAAATCCTAAGCCTTTGTTAAGGACAGACAATTCTGCCTCATTCAACCTGTAAGAGGACAGGTTAAACACTAAGGTTTCTGTCTGGACTTGTGGAAGGTCTTTCTTCTACCTCTGTCTAAAAAAGGTTGCCTTTGATTAGGGTATATTGTTCTCCTGTGCAGGTGACGTCTACTCAACCCTTCATCACCTGAACTATCCGACAGACCTGAGGTCTCTAAGTCAGAGAAGGACCTTACTGGGGTTGCCCAACTAACCTTCCATTGGACATCCTTGTTAACCCAGGGTGCGTCCCACCAACTATACACCCTGTTATTAGCATAGTCCAGGGTATCCCTCTTATATTTCAATAGTAGAGGGTGTGGTAGCAATTAGAGATGGGCACAAACCGAAATATGACCCAAAAAACCTCACGAAACAGGCTGGTTCGGGGTTCCCGAACCAAGGTTCATGGAAGCTCCTTTTCCAGAACTTCCATGAACTTTAAACTGGTTCGTTAGGTCGTATTTACAGGGGCAGTTTAAATGGCCATTTAAACTGCCCCTTCAAGGGACTTGCAAGGGCAGGTCCCTTTAAACTGCCCCAAACCCAGCCCCCCTACCCCCTCACCCCGAGCCCCAGCCCCACACTTACCTTGAGGACTCCTGCGGCCCGTGGCATCCTCCCCCTCCTCCTGTGAGGGGCGTCAAGGCTGTTTTCAGCCTCCTCTGTCCCTCTGTGTGCCTACGCAGGGGCAGAGGAGGCCAAAAACTGCCTTGCTGCCCCTTGCGGGAGGAGAGGGAAGACCCTGCACCACAGGGGAAGGTAAGTGTGAGGCTGGGGCAGGGGTTGGGGCTGGGGGTGGGGGAGTGGGGTGGGGGGGCTTGGCTTAAGGCAGTTTAAAGGGACCTGCCACTGGCAGGTCTCTTTTAACTATCAGCTGGCAGTCAGCAGGGGGGATCCCTCCCTGCTGCCTGCCAGGTGATAGTTTAAAGGGACCAGCTGCTTGCAAAGCAGGAAAGGTCCCTTAAAACTATTAAATGCTCTTTCCCTGTCACTGCTAAGTGGCTGGAAAGGGGCATTTAAACCCCACGAACCATGAACTGGGTCGTAACTGGCCCCAGTGCCAGTTCGTGTTTTTTGTTCCATTAAAATCCATGAACCACGAATCTCATGGTTCGGGTTTGTTTTGGTCCGTGCCCATGTCTAGTCGCAATCACTCCTAAGCAGACAGGTCCTCCTCAATTAGCCACACTACATACAGGGACAAAATATTAGAACTCTTTTCTCTTGCAAGTTAAGCTTACTATTCAGTCTCAGGCCAAAAGCACCAGTTTCTTCTCAACCCCTGTTCTTCCTCTTAGCACCATGTTCGGAGTTCCTGTTCAAAATAAATACATAAGAGTTCAATTATCCATATTCTATTTCTCTAGTTTTCATTTTTAAAGAAACTTCCTCAATTTTTAAATAAAGTACACAGTATTATCTATATTCAAGTAAATCAATATTTTATTGTATTATGTGGCCTCCAGAATAATGCATAAAGTATACAGTAGATCTTCAGCATTAATGGATTTGTGATTTCACTTATTTGTAGTCCCTAGTCCTATCAAGTGAGGCTGTTTCCAAGCTCTTTTTACTTCCCCCATGCCATCTTCACAATCATTAGAGCATTCTGTTTTGCAGAATATGTGGTTGATTTTGTAGCAGGAGGCAGCAGACCTGTGTTTCCCAGTATTCGTGTATTTTACCATTCATGGTGATCTTGAGAATGGATCTCCTGTGACTGGATAGAGTCTACTATATCATTAAATATTTTCCTCCAAGAACAGTAAGAGGTAAAATGCTTTACCAAAATATTTAGTAACCTGAAAAAATGAACTGAATCTTTTGCTTAGAAAAACCAGCATAATCAATAATAGCACTGACAACATAACTGTATTATTGTACTACACTGGGGTGAAGTAAGAAGGAATCTTTGGCAAAAACTCAGTGTTTTCCAAAGTGGAAGTTTCATTACTTGGTTTGGGGGATTTTTTCCCCCTCTTGAAATAAATTCTGAACTGAATTATTCCACATGTTATGTTTGGAGGTATTCCCAGTGATTTGCTCAGCAAGAGACAATTGGGGGACAGTTCCAAGCATAACCAGATCCAGTTTCAATACCATAGTGATACTTTATTTTCTAAATAAAACAATGGCATTTACTTCTTCCTTTCAAGTTCTTTTAATGTATAGTTCTTAAGTTCTCTCTCTCCACTTCTGATCTTTCCCATTTAACTCTATAACTTGGGAGGGAGCAGGGATCAAAGATTTATTTGCTGTTATTCTATGCTACTTTGAGCTAGATAATAATTTCAGCACTAGCTATTTAGTAACATTAGAAAGATGATTAGGGAGGATATATAGGGCCAAGCTACACATGACGAATGACACTTGAATGGCAAGTGGATTGAGTGGAGGGCAAGTGAACAGGGAGAAATACACTTGCTGTTCAAGTGTCATTCATCATGTGTAGCTTGGCCCTGAGTCTCTGTTAGAAATCAGTTGCATCACAAGCACAACAAACAGTAATCAATATTGCTCAAAGCCTTATGATTTCATTGGGCTGACAGATATAGGAGAAGCCCATTTCTTAAAATCAGCATCTTCAGGAGTTGACTTTGACAGTTTATTTACTGAAAATCTTTTCCCCATCTTTTCTGGAAGAATGTCTATACCAAGCACATTGCAAACAAGACATCAGAATCAACCAATTACAATTATAACTAAATAAAGCAAATTATTCACCAGTTACAAGCAACACAGGCATGCAGCTGACAGATTTAACCAACAGCAAGCAGAAGTGAAAAAAGGGCTTGGCTTGATGGTTGCCTGCAAGGAAGGTGAGAGAAGGAGTTACAAAGATGTGGTACCACTACCAAAGAAGACTTTTCTGCGGTTGCCACCAGGGCTTTTTTTCTGGGAAAAGAGGTGGTGGAACTCAGTGGGTTGCCCTAGGAGAAAATGGTCACATGGCTGGTGGCCCCACCCCCTGATCTCCAGACAGAGGGGAGTTTAGATTGCCCTCCGTACCGCTTGGCGGCACGGAGGGCAATCTAAACTCCCCTCTGTCTAGAGATCAGGGGGTGGGGCCACCAGCCATGTGACCATTTTCAAGAGGTTCTGGAACTCTGTTCCCCCGTGTTCCCCCTGAAAAAAAGCCCTGGTTGCCACCAACTTCATATCAGAAGGCAAAAGGCCCGGAGAAGAGGATTAGAGCAAGCATTCTGTTTCTTCAAATATTGTGGACCTAGTCCCTTTAAAGCTTGAAAGGTTAGTACGAGCACTTTGAATTCTGAATTAAGTGAAATGGCTTTTGCAATGTTCAGTTATAACTGTGGCGTATTCCTGTTAATACTTCCAGCATCATTCTGGATTATCTTGAAATGTGTGGATTAACCTTTGAGTCAATTCTACACAGAGAACATTTCAGTAATCTCACCTAGAGGGTGGCCAAACTATGAATACCAGCATCAATGCTACAGAAGCTGCATGAGTATTTGAAGAACAGGGCAACTCTAAAGGCAGCTCCAAGCTCCGTACCAGATTCCTTAGTGTAACCCTATCCCACCCAGGCCAACAAACAGCTCACTAGTCAGAAGATTTGCCTACCAACAACATCTCTGTCTGGCCCTAATTAAGACAAAACTAAATGCGACATAAACGAGTCAGGTTCCAATTCCCCAGACCTACTGTGCAGCTGCAAGGAAATCATTTTCAAAGCAGCTCAGGGACCTGATTTCACTTAGGACTGTAGTGTGAAAGGAATAAACACGGATTTCTGTCTCCCCCCTGCATCAGCTTATATTAATATTAATAATGATAATGATAATAATAATTTTGCTTATATATTGCTCTTCTAGACAGATTAGTGCCTCACTTAAAGCAGTGAACAGGTTAGTGTTATTATCCCAACAATACAGCTGGGGAGCTGGGGCTGAGAGGTGTGGCTTACACAAGACCACCTACTGAGTTCATGGCAGTAGGGGGATTCAAACCAGGAGAGTGCTGACTCTCAGCCCAAGGCACACTTAACCACTGTGCTACAGCCCCTGTTAATTAATTGCCTTGGGTTATATTAATTGGCCCACAGGGGGGCTGCATGGGCACTGAATATTGCACATGAAGTTCCAAATATTATTTATTTATTCACTTCATTTATACCCCACCTTTCTCCCAGGGAGGACCCAAAGCAGTTTGCATCATGATTCTCCTGTCCTTCAATTTATCATCACAATTCTAAGAGGTAGGTTAGGCTGAAAGTGCGTGATTGGCCACATCCACCCAGCCAGTTTCCATGGCAGAGTGGGGGTTTGAACCTGGCCCCCCCAGATCCTAAGCTGACACTCTACCACTACACCACACTGGATCACAGTGGGGCAAATAACACCCATCCAGGTCATTTCAGTTCAGGAAAACAACACAAGGAGCAGGCTTCTAAGCCACAACCAAGCCTATGGCTCTAAGCCTGTGACCCTCCCTAATCCTGACTCGCAGTGTCACAAGTTGGATTTGCTGATGCTACATAGCACACTTGCCATACATTATGATTTGCTTTTGCAGTTGTCACTTATTTGCTTTTGTAGCAGTCAAAGGAGAAACTCTTGATTACCCAGAACAACAGCTGGTAGTCATTTTTTTTTAAATCCTCTAAATTTTTTCTAATCATTTTAATGCTGTTACATTGTTGTTGTTTTCGCTTGTTGATCTTCAACTGGAAAACATGTTTAATGAAGAATTCAAAGAGGTTTCGTATTACACTTGGATTGTATTTAGCACTGGCCTGCCTCCAAAATATCAAAGCCTATACATATGTAAACACTCTGTATAAATTCTAATGCTCTTCATTTGAGATAATAATCCTTGAAGGATTAAAAAAGCTTTTAATAATAAACTGATACACTCTAAATGAATCTGATGTATGAACCATCTCAGGAGACACTGATATTCCAATTCAAAAAAGAAATCTGAAAAGAAAAATAACAGAAATAGAAAATCTGCTCTTGTTTTATTGAGAATTCCTCTTACAGTTGTGTACTCTCAAGTTCAACAGTTGAAAGAAAATAATAGTAAGTTACTTCAGACAAACATTATCCTCAAATAGATTTTTGTACTGTAGCTAATGAGAAGAAGACTTTGTGAAAAGGTCAGATTTCAAATCCATTATAAAGAATCATGAGTAGTCATCTTGAAAGACTGGGCATTAGATGTGGGCATGGACTGAGAAAAAACTGTGGGCTGTTGGGCCATGGTCTGTCGCGTTTCATGGACCACGGACACAAACTTTTCACAGACCCACACCGCTTCATGGACAGGTGTGTGGGTCCGTGTCCACCAGTCAGTTGGAGCAAGGGTGTGTGTGTTAAACATTAAATCTCTCCTAGCACCACTTGCCAGCGATGCCAGGAATGCTTTAACCCCCCTCCCCTTGGGGGGATTTAAATGTAAAAGCCCCCTGGCACCAATTGCCAGCGACACTGGGAGCACTTGAACCGCCCATGTCTGGATTCACAGATGATGGACCAATGGACCAGCCAAAAAGTTGTGGGGTCCATGGAAAATGGGCATCCCATGACCCTCCGGTTTGCGAACACTGAACCGACCCAGTCCATGTGAAATTTTAGCTCATTTTCCGGTCTGTGCCCACCTCTACTGGGCACTATAAAGTGCGTGATGAAGTTCTGGGCACTTCATCAACATTCATCTGAACTTAGAGATCTGGAACAAGTTCCCCTTTAAATATACAGTGGTATGCTTTTATTAACCATTTCCCTGCCAAAATGCTCCAGGAAGAGCATAAAACAGACACGAAAGAAAAGCCAGTACCACAAAAAGAAGGGTATTTGGTGTCTGCTGATGTGTTGAGATGTGTCTGTTTGTAGCATCATTTTATGGGGGCTGGAGCTGACATCAGTTTTGCAAAAAAAAATTCACAGGTGTGGTAATGTTGCAGTGTTGGAGCCCTTCTCCACACAACATTTGCTGACTGGGCTGTCTCATGGCCACTGGAGAGGCCATTGGTACCGGCATTCTGGAGAAAAACATGTACTTTTTAAGCTTGTTCAACATTCATTTATTTTCTAAGAGCCAAAGTAGGAAAGGATTAAAATGCTGGTACTCCATTCCCTACTAGCAGCTCCCTGACACTTTGTTTCACAAACCCAATGTTTTTTATCCATTTCTAGATCGCACAATGGCTTTCAACAAGGGCATTTTACTCCTTCCTTTCAATACTGACTTATACTCCACCGGACATAATTGGGTATTGGGCATAAAAATCTTTAAGACAAGAGAAATTATCATTGTTGATTCAGCAAAAGATCAGGATTGTTCACAGCAACACAGATACATTTTGTTGTCAACTGCTGCAGCATGTCATCAAATAGTAGGTGTTCCTTTTAGGCATGTAGAGTAGAAAATAATGTTAAGTGCAGACACAGTTCAACAGAACAATACTTAAGACTATGGAGTATACACTAGGGGTGGGCAGGGCCAGGTTGATTCGGGTTTCCCACTTCAGGAAAAAATTTGGGAATACCATAATTCCAAAGCGGCAAGCCGCTTCAGAATTATGGTATTTTACTCACTTCGCTATGCTTTGTAAATATTTGGAGCATACTGAAGCAACTCCCCCACCCCGACCTCCCACCCCCCCGGGGCAACCCCTCCACCCCCACCCACTTATGTTGTGCTGGAGGGAGAGGGGGAGAGGGATCAGCTGGGTGGTGGTGGGCCGCTGCTGTGGCCACCGCCACCACCACAGTGCTCAGCACCACTGCCACTGAGCGGCATCATTCAGCAGTGGCTGTGGCGGCGACGGCGGCGGCATTGCTTGGCAGCAGCCACGGCACTGTTGCTCAGTGGCAGTGGTGTTGCTTGGCGGCATGTGGCGGCGGTGGTGGCCTGGAGCCAGCCGGCTCCTATGCTGCCACAGCACTTCCTGCTGCAATACTTCCTCTGCTCCTTTGCAGCCCCACTTGCAAGCAGTGGCGCGACCCTTTAAACTAAGCTCCAAAGCTTTCCGAGGCATTCCGAATGCTTTGGAAGGCTTTGATTCAGAAATCCCAAATCTTTACAGTTTGGGTCCGATTCGGGAATTTTTCCCAAATTGGATTTCCGAACCACTCACCCCTAGTATACACAACATTGAATGCCTATAGAGTTATTTGAGGAGAAGAGTATGGTACCTTACAAAGTGAGAATGCCAGAAACTGGATAGAAGTAAACATTGGTTCGCAGTGGGAGCTTTCCATCAGTTTACTTTCAGTTTCGCTTTCCCTAATTGGGTTAGCCCAGAAGGGGCCAAGTAAATGTATGGACTTTAGCCTAGTGCTTTTGAATTTCAGCAGGTCTTCTGATTCTACATTTGAGATATGATTGGCTGTTCAGGTTTTTAAAATCATTACTTTGGCAGAAGCAGCCACCACATTACAAGAATCTTCACTGTGTGTATGAAGGTACACTGGGGCCATTCTTTCCTGGGTGGCTCACCTGCTGCAGCAGTCATTTGGGGTCTGAACTAACCATAGTGTGTCAATTACAAAGGGACCTGAAGGCTCAAAAGATTGAGGAACTTTGAAATATTTATTTGTTTATTTTGTTGGATTTATACTCCACTCTCCCTGCAAGCAAGCTCAGAATGGGTAATAACAAACCAAGTACATAAAGGGACAAAACAGTAATAGAATAAAACAGGATAAAACCCTCAAAAATGTGTTAACTGTTTTTCAAGTAGAGTACAAGATGGGATTTTTCAAAGAGAGCCTATGGAGGGGTACTCTGGGTCAGTGGTCATCAGACAGTAAAAAAGTGAGCGAGGAACTCAGGCAGGATGTGACACATTAGGGGAACAGGGAAGCCTGGAAGGCTGCTGAATGGGAGAGAGGAACAAGAAGAGGGACAGTTATTGGCCTGTCAATCCAGTCGTAGAGCCCTTCCGAGAAACCCAGGGGCTGTCCTTCCACTCAGGGGCCTGTCATTCCCATCCCAAATCTCTTCTTTCATACCCATGGGCTGTCATTCTACTCAGGGCCTTGTCATTCCAGTCCCAGAGCCCTTCGGATACACCTAGGGGCCAACATTCCACCCAGGAGCCTGTCATTCCACTCCCTGAATAGTCTATCTCAGCCTCGAGACCTTTTTTCAAAACCCATTGTACATTTTCTTTGCAACTTTTTTTTGGCTATAATGTGTTTCAATGGAACCCATGCAAGTAAATGGGCATTCCTGATTCCCATTATTTCCAATGGGCCTTCAAGCCTCTCCCATTATTTTCAAAGAGCAATCCTGTCATTCCTTTTAGTACATCCCCCCATTTACACTTACTTGGGAAGAAGTATTTCCAGCAGCAATAGCTTGGCCTAAGGCCTTCAGGCAGCAGGGGGCATTTCGTGGGAGGGCTTGGCAGTTTGTTCAGTCAGGCGTGGCCATTTTGAGAGTGGCACCTGGTGGCCTGATTAGCCGCCTGGCAATGACAGCCATGTTGTGAAGGCATCTGCAATGTCTGAGCTCTGAGGGTGGCAGGCGGGGCGGGGGGCGTCGGGGGGAGCGGCGCAGCCACGACCCCCGGGGGCCCGGCTGTCTTTGCCTTCGCCTTCGCCTTCGCCTTCGCCTTCGCCTTCGCCTTCGCCTTCGGGTGGGGGTGGGGGTGGGGGTGGGGGTGGGGGTGGGGGTGGGGGTGGGGGTTTTATTTTTGGCAACCTCTTCTACATACAAAACTTTTTTGGTACAAAGTTGTAATGTTATAAAATGGTAAAAAATTCATAAAATTGTAATTTTACTAACAATCCAACTCAAATAATTTTATAGATAATTCAAACAGTCTTCCTTCTATAATCATATTATAGAACATAACTTTTAAACATTAAGTAAAAAGTATTAAATACTCGGTAGAGATGGTTTGAAGGTTTTATCTTAAATCCTGAGCAGCTTGAAACCTTCAGGTGAGAACTGAAAACACGTTTCTCTGTTTTAGAGAAACTGCTTTTCAGTACAAAATAAACAGGATGTATGTTTTTGTTGCACTCTCCCAACCAGGAGACAGACTCCTCCTAAGAGTTTAATGGCTTCTTCCATTAACAAACGCTAGTCATTTTCATTACGTGAGGTATCAAAATATAAATGTTTATTTAAATAAAACATAGAAAAATAGAACAGATGAACACAACAAGAATTAAGTTTCCTAACATTTCTTAATGAAATCCTACAGAGATTAACGATGAAATGCATTCAAGTTACCGTAGCACATATTACAAGGGTAAGTTTCCTGCCTAGATCTTCATGAGATTTCTTTTGGCCAAAACCCTGATCTGCTATTTGGGTTACCATTTTTATATATTATCTTATGCAGAAATCTAAGATCTTTTCATATGATAACAAAGATAAATATCAAACCAATCATAATTTAATTCTTTTTTACTATTTCCAATCATGTGACATTCTACTTAGCCAAAAGTACCACTATGCCCAGCTGCAAGATAAGAGATATGGATAGTAAAAATGACAAGAAAAGTTACATGACCAGATCATCCTTGGTCTCTGCTAACAATTACAGAACATGTATCTGATACTGTTCACTATTTTTAATTGGCTGTCAAAGATAAAGCACCAGTTATACACCATACTAGAAAAAGAACTGCAGTGATGTTCATACAGCGTTATTTAGAATGCATATGTTTCACGAAGTATGTGTTCTAAACCATACTCAGCAGTCTACTGGTTTGAATCCCACTACTGACATGAGCTCAGTAGGTGGCCTTGGGTCAGCCACTCCTCTCAGCCCCAGCTCCATTGTGGGGATAAGAATAACACTAACTTGTTCACTGCTCTGGGTGAGGCACTAATATGTGTAGAAGAGCGGTATATAAGCACAGTTATTATTATTATTTATCTTTCCATGACACCATCCCTTGACCTGTGAAATTAAGTATTTTGATAAATATGAAAGTCATACAAAATATAAATGCATTGCATAATGTGTGAGTGTACATATACAAACTTTAAAAATTGTATTGGATAATACCGCAAAGCATGATTACTGAGAAAGCTGCTTTCACTGCTTTCAGTGTGGAGAGCTGCTTGTAGATCAAAACAACCTGACGAGCTGTCTTCATGCAGAGTACACTTGATTCTCTTGGCTTTCAATTCTGCTTTCGTTCAGCATGGATAAATCAATGTGTCAGCAGTAAACATTTGTATCACTCCTCTCTGAATGACCTTTTAAATTTTACTGCCTATCGTGTCAAAGCAATTAAAATTAACAATACAGTTACTAAGCTGTTAAGATCAATTAATGGCTCTTAGGCTTTATCTATTGATCTAGTGACATCTTCAAAACCCACTGGTAACAGACTATACATACTTCTCTTCTATCCACAATATATACACAAGGATTGATTACATATTCTTATCTTCTAAATTACATATTTAAATGACATATTATTATCTCCTAAATTAATTAGTCAAACTCTTACATCAAGGATTGGTGACAAGTTGTGGACAGACTATGCTTGGACAGAATGTACACTGAGAATAAATGACATCAAACAAATTGGAAACTAAATAAATCACTTTTATTTAACAAATAAATTTCTTCTGAAGTCTCTTTAGAAATTAAACAATAGAAACAAACTATGTGGCATTCCTCAAATCCACATGTACGATGCTATGGAAGTGGTACTTAGAGGGAAATTAATCTCCGTTGCCTCCTGTCATGAAGAGCAAAAAGAAAACATTAGAAATGAAATGATATCTAGAATAAGAAAACTAGAAGATGAACACAAAAAAGGCCACCCAATCTATAAACCCAATCTTGCATGAAAATTAGAGGAAAAAACCTCCTCACATTCTATACAAGCTATTAAAGGCACCCAGGAAAAACTCAAACTAATTCTGTAAAATTAGCCGATGTATTTGCTGAACACTACCAAACCATTTGTACATCAGACAATCCTGACACTAATCATATTTTAAATTATTTATCATCACAGGAAATTTGGAAAAAAACCTCACAAGAACATAAACAATATCTGGACCAACCAGTCACAACAGAAGATGTTACAGTCACTATCAAATCCTTGAAAAAAAATAACAAAGCTTCAGACAGGGATGGATTCCCTGCCAAATTTTTACAAAAAAATACATTCACCTACTTTCAACTCCACTAACTGCCACATGCAACTCTGTTATGTTAGGAGGTAGCATCCCTCTATCTTGGTCAGAGGCTGAAATAGGAGTTACTCCAAAAAAGGACAACCATATTACAAATACTAAATCTTCTCAACCAATACCCTTACTGAATCAAGATCTTTACAAGCATATTTGCCAAAACATTGTCTAAATTTAAATAACCAACTACATTCACCTTGACCAGACAATACACGTAACACTTTAGCTATAATTAATTTCTGCGAAGCATACAAAACCCGTGCATTACTTCTGGCCTTTGATATAGAGAAGGCTGTCGCACCCAGGGCTGGGCACAGCAGGCAGGAGGCTCTCTGGTACTGCAGGGCTGAACACAGCAGGCAGGAGTTCAGTATTACAAGACAGCAAAACCAGGGTCCAGGAGTCAGGGCAGGTGTCAGGGTCAGGCTATCAGTCAGAGAGAGAGAGAGGGGCAGGCAGAAGAGTAGTCAGTAAGCAGGCCAAGGTCAAAGTCCAAGCAAGCAGTAGAGCAGGGTACACGAACGTCCAGGTAGCAGGGAGTGGCGAGCTGAGTTGCTTCCACGCTTCGTTTCCTCAGCGTCTTCCTTTATTGCTGTCCTAATGAGGGACAGCTGTTGCCTCTCCCTCGAACAGCTCAGCCCGGCGTTGTGCTTGCAGACGGCCACTCCTACGCCTGTCTAGGAGCGCTGCCTTATCTCTAAGTTTCCTCCTTTCAGCTGGCCCCAGAGGCTCAGATTTCGCTCTTGCCCTGGGGGAGTCTTTGGGCCAAGCTACACATGACGAATGACACTTGAATGGCAAGTGGATTGAGTGGAGGGCAAGTGAACAGGGAGAAATACACTTGCCGTTCAAGTGTCATTTGTCACTTGTAGCTTGGCCCTTTGTCTCTTACAGCCTCTGTGGAGGTTTCTGGCTGTTCCTCGTCCTTGATAGTCTCTGCAGAAGCTCCAGGCTGTTCTTGCTGAATTCCCTCTGGAGCAGCAGCAGTAGTTTCTGACTGCTCCTCCTCTCCAATAGCTTCTGCAGGGGCTTCCGACTCTAGAGGAGATCCTGCTGGCTCTTCCTGCTCATCTTCTGAGGAGGACTCTGAGGAGGACTCTGAGGCACTAGGTAAGGTGGCCAGTCGGGGGTGGGGCTGACTCATGACACCGGCATTTGATTAAGTGGAAATACCATATATAAAACTTTTACTTCAAAAAATGGGTTTTGGCGACCAATTCTAAAATGCCACTAATGCTCTTTATCTTTCTCCAAAAGCTGCAGTAAGGACTAACAATGTACATTCAATAGATATCCATATAGCAAGGGGAACTAGACAAGGCTGTCCCCTTTCCCCATTTCTGTTTGCCATAACTATAGACAGGGCCAATGCTACCATTAGACCAACTAGGCAGCCACCTTGGGCTCAGACCTCAAGAGGGGCATAGTTTTAAACAGATTACTTTCTTGAAAAAAATGCAGCTGAGAAAACCTATTGAGCACCCCCTAAATGGTCCTGTCCACAGACATCAAGCAGCTCAAAAGCTCACCGTAACTTTTTATTTATTTATTTATTTATTTATTTATTTATTTATTTATTTATTTGGGTGGCTAACAACATTAAAAATACATTAAAATCACAGAAACATAAAATCAATAATATTTTTTTAAAAATAATTAAAATAGTCCAGGAGCAGGCTATTTAAACAAATATTGGGAGTCCGTATACAGGCATGGCAGATGGCTGAGGGCAGCTCCGGAAGAAATGGAGGTCTTAGATGGAAGAAGAAGGACACTCGCTGGCACTCAGCCAAAGGCCCAGCAGACCATCTCCGTTTTACAAGCCCTACAAAACTGTAACAGGTCCCACAGGGCCCAGATCTCCAGCGGGAGAGCATTCCACCAGGCCAGGACCAGGGCAGAAAAAGCCCTCGCCCTGGTTGAGGCCAGATGGATGTCCTTTGGGCCAGGGACCACCAGGAGTTGCTTGTCTGCAGAGCACAACACCCTGCAGGGGACGTAATGGAAGAGGCGGTCCCGCAGGTATGGAGGTCCCAGTCCATGAAGGGCTTTAAATACCAAGGTTAACATCTTGAACCAGATCTGGAACTCCACTGGAAGCCAGTGCAGCTGGCACAGCACATGATGAATGTGCGCTTGGATGGGCGTTCCGGTAAGGATGCATGCCGCTGCATTCTGGATCAGCTGTAACTTCCGGGTCAGACCCAAGGGCAGTCCAGGATAGAGTGAGTTGCAGTAGTCTAGCCTGGAGGTGACCGTTGCATGGATTACTGTGGCCAGGTCCTGTGGTGAAAGATAGGGCGCCAGTTGCCTGCCCTGTCGAAGATGAAAAAAGGCAGACCTGGCAACAGTCATGACCTGGGCCTCCATTGAAAGTGTAGCATCCAAGGTCACACCCAGACTCCTCACCATCAGGGAAGGTTTCAATTGTACCCCATCAACAGCTGGGAGCCGGTTCCCAGCTCGATTGCCCCATGATCCAGACACAGAACCTCTGTCTTCAGGGGATTCAATTTCAGGCGACTCTGATGTAACCATACCGTCACAGCCTCAAGACCCTTGACCAAGGAATCCAAAGCAAGATCGGACTGGCCATCTGTAATGATTCCAAGTAAATGTGTGCATGTATCTTTAAATGCTTGATGAGATAGTTGAAGAGTGGGGGGTGAAGGAGATGGATGAGTGAGTGATATGTGTCAGGCTATGGCATTCCAGACTTGATAGTCTGTTTCACTCCCTTCTGCAAGAAGACGAGGTCTTTTGATTTCAAAAGGTTTATTGTGAAAGACAGCATTCAAGCCCAGATGTGCATATTCCAGGATTAGAGATCCTGGCCGAGCAAAGCGTTGCTAGGAATGAATCATAGAGCAAAGGTTGTTACATTTCACACTCCCGGAGCCCAGCCTCCCCCCCCAAGTTCATACAGCAAAACTTCTCAGAGGTGCGCTGAGCTGGCCAAGGTCGAAACAGCAGATAAGACAGGATCCTTTCCCATGGAATCGGCTCCTTGCAGGTATTGCCTGGAGGGAAAGAAGTCTAAACACTACACGATTAAATATGGCATTACTTAGGTTAAAACAGTTTCTGACAATATGATTGGTTGAGGACTGAGAGGGTGGGTGGAGTGAATGCAGTTTGAGACTGAGAGTAGAGAGAAAATTTTTAGTCGGAAGAAAGCAGGCTAGCTGTGTGCTGCCTGAATATGTTGAAGTGTTTATGAGAGAAATATAACCTGTGTGGAACCTGAACTGAGCATGTTTGTGAAAGGACACTCAGTCAGGGAAAGAGAGGCCAGCTGTGTGAATGAGAGTAAATGAAGTAACTTTAAGAACCGAGAACTACGTTTATGAAACCGATACGCTTCTCAAATAAATAAAAGCTTATTTTTGTTTTGCTATATCCCAGTGTAGCTGTCATTGCTATATCCCATTCCTATCTTCAGGGCCACATAGAACCACGAAGGAGCCTGACGCTTAGGAACATTACCAAAGGGAAAATTTAAATAAAATATCTTGGAATAAAATATTCCGGGTGGCAGCAGACTACCCAGAGGGTTAAGGGATAGATTAAAAGAAAAATCTACCCTAAAGAAAGTAAAGGTCATAACACCATCCATCAGCAGATAGAGCTGAGTGTCATCCGCATACCAGTGACAACCTAGCCCAAAGCTGCGGGCTAACGGGGCAAGGGGGCACATATAGATGTTAAATAGCATCGGGGAAAGAATCGCCCCCTGAGGGATGCCACATACCAAAGAATGGTAAGCAGACATCTGTTCCCTGAGTGCCACCCTCTGTCCTAGATTGTGAAGGAAGGAGTTCAGCCATTGCAGGGCTGTTCCACGAATCCCCACATCGGCAAGGCAATGGGTCAGAAGATTATGATTGACCATGCCAAATGCTGCTGTAAGATCTAAAAGTACCAGCAGTGCCGACCCACTCCGGTCCAGGTGTCGCCACAGATCATCTGTGAGGGCAACCAGAGCCGTCTCTGTACCATGGCCAGGCCTGAAGCTGGACTGGAATGGATCCAGGATAGAGGCATCACCCAGGTATACCTGCAGCTGTTCTGCTACCGCCCTCTCAGTTACTCAAAGTTATCTCAGAAGTCTCAGTCAACTTGAGAGGAACAATCCTTAGTGAAACTACTCCTTTTTTAGCTCTCCAGAGAGCCAGCTAAAAAGAAGAAAGCAAACAAATTAAGTAACTGCAGACAAAAGTATCTCCTTTTCAAGTACAACACAATTCTCTCTCTCATTGCCTCACAGCAAACATGAGAAGGGGGTGGGAGTAGAAGACACTCTGTTGTGCCAGCCAGGAAAAAGGTGGGGAAATAGCTTCCAATGCTAGAAAAAGAAACTTTTCAGCAACTTGAGGAAGCCAAGCAAGAAGTGAGAAGGAAAACAAAAGGGAAAAGGTGGGAAACTGCCTCCAGAGCTAAGAAAAAAACCCACTTCTTAGAGCAAACTGTATCCCAGCAACACCAAGAGAAGAGGCAGAGTGGAAAACACTAAAATCTTCACAGCTATTCTGCTGTGTCTGGAAAGAAATGGGCAGAAAGTCAGCTTCATGGCTGCAATAAAAGGGAGGAAAGTAGGGAAATTCTGCTGTGGCAATGCGCATAGCATACTTGCTGCAGAGGCACAAGTGCAGGGAAAAATACCTCTGCACTAGAACCTACAACTATATAGCCAAGCTTTTAAGGTTTCCTCAAAATCTGAAAATCCTTTAAAGAGTTATGATGACCTCGTCCAATCCTTAAGGCCACTTTTGGTAGGTGCTCGAGAGGGAAAACTGGTCAAGACCAATTTGTCATCTAAACCTTGGTTTGATCAAAGCTGTATTTGTGCTAAAAATGCTTTAATCTATGCCTATAAGCTAGCACTGAGAGCTGATGAAAAGACCAGACAAGATGCATATCGTTCTCTTTCAGTTTTAAAAAAGAAGTATAAATCACTGGTTGCCCGCTGTAAGAAAGAACATACCAGAAAACTGTGGGCCAATATAACTGAAGCAGCTACGAGCAAAAACTCAGTGGTGTTCTGGAAACTAGTGTCAAACCGCGCCTCCACAGCCGCCTCCCCCTTGGCTTCCTCTATCCCCCCAGATAAATGGACTTCTTTTTTCCAAAAAATGTATGATGATCCTATTCAACCCCCTCCTGCCCTAACAATAGAAAATCTGGCCAAATGCCCCCCAGTTCATGCCGAAGAGGTAAAAGCTTATATTAGCCACTTAAAGAATGCAAAAGCCCCTGGGCTTGATGGAATATCTCCAGAATTACTAAAAACAAATAAGGACTGGTGGGAAACTTTCCTAGCCTCCCTATTTACTTATATTGATGAAACCAGCTACATCCCCAATGATTGGGGAATGGCTATAGTAGTCCCCTTCCATAAGAAGGGAAAGAAGGAGGATCCATCCAATTCTAGACCAATCAGCTTACTAAGCATTGTAAGCAAGTTGTCTACAAAACATCTGCTGAAGAAATGTTTAGACTGGCTAGAACAGGAGGATATAATTGCTGATGTGCAAGCTGGGTTTAGAGCTGGCAGGTCAACAATAGATCACTGCCTAGTAATGCAACACCTTGTAGAGAAATACGCTACAGGAGACCAAGCATCACTTTACCGGGCATTTGTTGATTTAAAAGCAGCTTTTGACACAGTCTCTAGAAATAGACTTTGGAGGAAACTGCAGGCCTCCTCTATTGATAGGCGACTGCTGTCCCTTTTGGGGGCTATGCACAAGCAAACTGCCCTGAGTAAGGTGCAGCCGAATTGGGCATTTGACTGACCCCATTCAAACTTACAGGCAGGTGTGCCTTCTAGCCCCCTTTCTGTTTATCTTCTACATCAACAATTTGGTAAACCTTTTGAATGACCCTGGATTGCACCCTCCCAAATTAGCAAATAGGCACATTCACGTACTGCTCTATGCAGTTGATGCTGTATTACTTTCTAGGACCCCCATAGGGCTGAAACGAGCCCTAAAAAAATTCTCCCAATTCTGTGATACTGAACACCTTCTAACTAATTACCAAAAAACTAAGGTCCTGGCTTTCGGTAAAAATCCAAAGATCAGACGACGGGAGCTTCAGGGGCATCAGTTAGAACAACTTACCAGCTTCAAATATTTGGGTGTAGTTTTGCAAGCTTCAGGTACCAAAACAACACATAGCAGCTTCATTGCTGATGTGGGAGAAAAAACAGCACACGGTATACTGAAATTCTATCGATCACAAGGGGGCAGTATGTACCGGCTGCACTCAGTTTGTTTAAAGCCAAACCATTGGCCCAATTAGTATACGGATCATTCTTGGGGCTGCCATCCTCCTCTTTCTCTCAACTTGAGAGAGTGCACTCCAAATTCCTTAGAGCTCTATTACAAGTGCCCAAATGCATGCCTAACTCATGGGTTAGACTGGAAACAGGAATGTTAAGGGTAGAGGCCAGAATCACCATCCTTTCAATTTTCAAATGGCTGTCAGGACGTCTAAACCCGCAAGGTCTGCTCCCTCTGTTATTCCAAGACAATCTAATTGGCAAAAGGCGACTCTGAAATCCCTGGGAAAATTGGGTCTTTCCCCTCAAAGTTTGCTAGTCATGGGGTTAGACCGAGCAAAATCACTCATTAAGCAGAGAGTGACAGACACTGAAAGACAAACATTTTCTTAGAGCACCATGTTTTATTTCTTCAAATACTACTAAATATATTGCCGCTCCTGCAGCCTATTTTTACTTTCTTGAATCCAGTAACTCCAGAAGGGCATTTGCTTTAGCTAGAAGTTCAACTCTACCCTCTGCCGTTCTGGAAGGAAAGTTTAAAGCTGTCCACTACTCTCTTAGGCTTTGCTCCTATCCCCTAAGAGAAATTGACTCAATGGAGCACATCTTCTTCAACTGCCCAAGTCATAGTAAAATTAGAGCGGAAACCATCAGTCCATTAGTAGAAAGATTCCCTGGAAGTTCAAATAAAATCAAACTTGATTATCTTTTGTCTGATCGGAATCACCAGACACCATGTCAAGTAGCAAGATTCTGTGCCCAGGTCTACAAGCAACGTAAATCACATAAGGCAGCTTAAACAACTAATTTATGATGATCTTATTTTTTTAGTCTTATATTTATTCATCGTTCTTCCCCGGTATCCAGTCTCAACTGCTTTTAAACTGATTTGCAAATGGTTTTATATGTACTGGTCGCAGACTGTAATAATAAACTTGACTTGACTACCTCTGCACTAAGAACAGCAGAAACACCTGAACCTACTTCATGGGGTGAAATATCCTAGCTACCACCAGAAGAAGCTGAGAAATGGAGAAAAGCGGAGGGTGTGGTGTCGGTGTTGAAGAGAATGATGGCACTTTGAAAGAGCTCCGTCTCGACTTCCTGTTTGGGATCCATGGAGGTCTAACACAGCTCTGGGAGCAGAGCTGACCGGGCTGCCGTTTTCAGTGACCAGCGGGGGCAAACAAGCCCGCGGTCCCCTGTTCTCAGGCAGAGAACAGGCTTTGAACGCTCAAGTACCTCAGGGCTCGTCGATCTCGGGCGAGGGGGGGTTCTGCGCAACGGACTCTCCCCCGTCCCTTGAGGTCCCACCCTAAGACAGGTCGGCTTATATTTCTGCGGCAGTTCTGGGGCCAGTGACGGCTGGCATAAGATCTACATGCCCAAGCATCAACAGGAGGAAAGAAGGTGAGAGAGAAACCTGAGTTTGAAGCAGTGATTACAACCCAGAAAGACGTTTGAAAAGGTAAAGATCACTATCTCTTGAAACGGGACGAATTACTTAAAGTAAAGAAGCATTAAAGGGGACTTTTAAACTGCAACAGTTTGATTAAAAGTAGAGGAAGACTCGGCAAGAAACAGATTAGTAAAAGGACTAAGCTAAAAGAAGTAATTAGAGAAATCGGAGGATTGTTGTTCATACCTGTGGTTGTGAGGAGATAACAGATTGTGAGAAAGCTTCTACCATCGCGAGAGCTGCTGTGAGGAGACGGGAAACAGGAAGTACGTAATTGTGATAGAGCTGCTGGAGAGAGACGGCCCTAAGGCAGACAGGAAGAGGGCAATCGCCATCTTTGAAGAGGGAAGGGCACGGGCTTCAGCAGAAGAGGAAGTATGCCATATTGGATTACAAAAATATAGAAAAACCATAGAGAAAAGACGCCCGGCATTTTGGATCTTGTAAGTGCTTCTTTTTTTTCCTTTTGAAACCAGGACATTTGAATTAAATTAAATTAAAGGGACACTTAGCCAAGCGCCACGGAGTTAAGGAAACGAGCAGATTCGTGGGAGCGAGGCAAGTCAAGCCCCACGATGTCGAAAAAAGAGTGGCAGACGGCTATGGAAAATTTAGACAAAAGATTTTCGGAAATGTTAAAGGTCCAGCAGGAGCTGGTGAAAGAGATCAAAGAAGTTAAAGAGACAGTTAAAAGTGAATTGGCAGAAATGAAAAAGGGAATGGAGGTAACACAGCAAAAAGTTAACGTGGTGGAGAAGGCGATGGAGAATCTCTCAGACACGCAACAGACAGATATGAAGGCGATGAGGGGCAGAATGGCTATTGCGGAGAGCAAGTATATGGAAAAGCAGCTAAGCGGTTTGCCGGAGATGGAGGGAAAGACAGCTCAAGAGCAAGTTGCTGAAGTGTTAGCTGGATACCTGGGGAAGGAAGAAGAAGAAATCGTAGCTATCCTAGATGTGGTGTATCGTATAAACTCAAGATTTGCGACCCAGAGGAAGTTACCAAGAGACGTGATTGTGCAATTTACAACCAGAAATATGAAAGAAATGATTGTGAGCAAGCAATTCCAAGACCCATTGGAGGTTGATGGCAAGACGGTGATTATTATGAAGGAGTTACCCAGATCGGTGTTGCTTGATCGGAAAAAATATAAAGCCTTAGTCCAAATTTTGAAGGACATGAAAATAAGGTATAGATGGGAATTACCAGAAGGACTGGCATTTGAGTTTGGAGGAGTGAAAAAGCGCATCAGATCTGAATGTGAAATGGAAAAGTTTATGAGGGACAATGAAAAGGACTTACCAGCAACAAGGCTATGAATATGGAATGTAAGGTTATATCTTGGAATGTAAATGGACTTAATTCACCCAATAAGAGAAAAAGTACTTTTCACTGGCTATTAAAACAGAAATGTGATATTGTTTGTTTACAAGAGACTCATGTTAGAAAACAGGATGTAAAATATCTAAAACTGAGCAAATTGGGCACTCATTTTGCAGCAGCCACAAAAAAGAAAGAAAGGGGAGTGGTCCTGTATATTAGAGAGGAGCTGCAGCCAAAGTTAGTGTTTAAGGACCCAGAAGCCAGATTTTTAGCGGTGGAATGTACATGGAATTCAAAGAAAGTGCTGGTGATTGGAATCTATGCACCTAACGGAGCAAAAGAAAGCTTCTTTGAGGATTTGAGGAAGCAATTAGATGAACTTTCTTACGACCAGATAATTCTTGCAGGAGACTTCAATGGAGTTACAAATTTGGAACAGGATAAGAAATCAGTAACTGCACAAAAGAAAAGAGGACTACTACCAAAAACTTTTTTTGCATTAATGCAGCAGGAAACTTTGGAAGATGTATGGAGAATACAGAATCCCAAGAGCAGACAATTCACATTTTTCTCCACAAGACACTCTACTTTATCACGAATTGACATGATCTGGGCCTCAAAGGACTTAGTGTTATGGACTAAACAGGTGGAAATAATGCCTATGGTAGGCTCAGATCACAATCCAATTATGTGGAAGTTTGGGGAAAGAACTAAGAGGAAAGGATGGAGAATAAATGAGGACTTGTTGCAAGAGGGAGAAAACTTGAAGACGTTGAGAAGGGAAACTAAGTTCTTCATACAATACAACATGAATCGAGAAGTACCAACCAACAAGGTATGGGATACCTATAAGATTGCGCTAGGGAATGTGAACACGTCTAATAAATGCTGGAAATGTAAAAAGCATGAAGGATCTTTGTATCATATGTGGTGGACTTGTGAGGTAGTCAGGCAGTACTGGGGGGAAATAATAAGAGTAATAAGTGAGATTTTACAGTTTCAAGTTAATAAGAACCCAGAACTCCTGCTACTGAACTTGGGAATGGAAGATATTCCAGCACAACATAGGACATTGCTTTTTTACATGACAGCAGCGGCTAGACTTTTGTATGCGCAAAAGTGGAAAGTACAAGAAGTGCCAACTATCGAGGACTGGATTTACAAATTGCTGTACATGGCGGAGATGGATAAACTGACAAGAAAACTAAGAGACCTTGATCCAGGACAGTTTAACACAGATTGGGAGAAGCTGAAACAATATTTGGTGAAAAAATGGGAGGTGGGAGGAGAACTGTGGCAGTTTGAAAATTATTGAAGAAAAACAAAAGGAGAAGTGACTATACCGGGGGGAGGAGAGTTAAAGAAGAATTACTAAGCAATTATTCTATTTGATTATTCTATACAGTATTGAGTAATAGTTATTATGTGATATATAAGAATAGAAATTAATTAATTAATTATGTTGCTGGCAGATAGGGGTGTAATTGAGAATTAACAGAATTAAAATTCATGAATACAAGAAGGGAGGGAATGAGAAGTAGCATATAGAATATAGGTTAAATTGATTGACTTATGCTGAAGGTATTTTTGGTTATAGCGATATTTAGAAATGTGCAGAACAGGGGTCAAATTGATTGACTTATGTTGAATGTATATTGTGTTTATAGTTATATTTAGAAATGTGTAGAATATGAGTCAAATTGATTGACTTTATGTTATAAAGATAAGAGATATAAGAGGAAGTAAAGAGTAACATATAGAGTATAAGTTAAATTGGTTGACTTATAAATGTATTCATCACTTATGAGTACTCAAGTTATGTATAGGGAGGGATAAATTGTTTGTCCCATATTGATGACATTAGAATGAATAAGTTAGAGTACAGGATATTGAGAATATTACCAGTATTATTACTATTGAATAATATGCCAGGAATATATTAGTTAGTTGATAAGTGAAGGGAAACTGACTTAGCACTGTGTTATAATAGATTAGCTTAGAAGAGTGTGAAAGTATATGTTTAATTGACAAAATAAGTTGAAATGAGTAGGGGAAGAATAGACAAAGGGTTGGAAAACTGTTGGAAGTCAACAAACGGGGGGGGAGGGAGGGGGTTAGAACTGGAATATTAGAGTATTTTGATTGTTATAAATGACAAAATATTTCTAATTCCAATAAAAACTTTAAAAAAAAAGAAAGAAAGAGCTCCGTCTCTCCCATGCCTGAAATTTAAAATTTGTGTTGAAAAGGTAAAGTAAAAATATTTACCCTTCCAGCGTACAGATACGCTAAGAGATCCGAAAGGCAGATTCATATTTATTAAAGGCACTATAGAAAACCAAACTTACACATTTGGCTCAATTTATGCCCCAAACCAAGACAGCCTAATGAAATTCTAAAACAAAGTTCATTAGAATACACATGTATCACTTAGGATAATTTGCTCTAAACCATATTTTCATGACAAACCCACAGAAACAGCAGCAACATAATCTAAGAGTATAATGGAGATCAACATATAGAAACAGAAGGATTAAAAGGATTCTGCTCACTAGGTTGGAGGCAAGTTCTGACGACAACAGGGCCAACAACAAAGATTCTCAGGTCAAACTCCATGGTCAAGTAACAGATTCCAAAATCAAAGACTGTGACCCACCAAGGCTCAGGCAGCCAGAACCGAAGAGCTCACCAACAGCCAGGTCCAGAATACCACAATTGTGACTAGCTAATCCCATGCTAGCTGCGGCCTTATAAAGGGAGTTTCTCCTACAGGTGAGGCTGGGTTCATTAAGCTTCTTTCTCCAAGCTGGCTCATCTCTGCTTCTCAGGAGGAGTAGATCAGATCCTGTACTGGCTCTCCTGACATTTCCTCAGCAGGGGGAAGCGAAGGCTGAGGGTAAGGGCAGAGGCATGGACCAAGCACAGGAGCACATGCCTGGCAGCCCATGGCCCCCAAAAGGGACAGCAGTCGCCTATCAATAGAGGAGGCCTGCAGTTTCCTCCAAAGTCTATTTCTAGAGACTGTGTCAAAAGCTGCTTTTAAATCAACAAATGCCCGGTAAAGTGATGCTTGGTCTCCTGTAGCGTATTTCTCTACAAGGTGTTGCATTACTAGGCAGTGATCTATTGTTGACCTGCCAGCTCTAAACCCAGCTTGCACATCAGCAATTATATCCTCCTGTTCTAGCCAGTCTAAACATTTCTTCAGCAGATGTTTTGTAGACAACTTGCTTACAATGCTTAGTAAGCTGATTGGTCTAGAATTGGATGGATCCTCCTTCTTTCCCTTCTTATGGAAGGGGACTACTATAGCCATTCCCCAATCATTGGGGATGTAGCTGGTTTCATCAATATAAGTAAATAGGGAGGCTAGGAAAGTTTCCCACCAGTCCTTATTTGTTTTTAGTAATTCTGGAGATATTCCATCAAGCCCAGGGGCTTTTGCATTCTTTAAGTGGCTAATATAAGCTTTTACCTCTTCGGCATGAACTGGGGGGCATTTGGCCAGATTTTCTATTGTTAGGGCAGGAGGGGGTTGAATAGGATCATCATACATTTTTTGGAAAAAAGAAGTCCATTTATCTGGGGGGATAGAGGAAGCCAAGGGGGAGGCGGCTGTGGAGGCGCGGTTTGACACTAGTTTCCAGAACACCACTGAGTTTTTGCTCGTAGCTGCTTCAGTTATATTGGCCCACAGTTTTCTGGTATGTTCTTTCTTACAGCGGGCAACCAGTGATTTATACTTCTTTTTTAAAACTGAAAGAGAACGATATGCATCTTGTCTGGTCTTTTCATCAGCTCTCAGTGCTAGCTTATAGGCATAGATTAAAGCATTTTTAGCACAAATACAGCTTTGATCAAACCAAGGTTTAGATGACAAATTGGTCTTGACCAGTTTTCCCTCTCGAGCACCTACCAAAAGTGGCCTTAAGGATTGGACGAGGTCATCATAACTCTTTAAAGGATTTTCAGATTTTGAGGAAACCTTAAAAGCTTGGCTATATAGTTGTAGGTTCTAGTGCAGAGGTATTTTTCCCTGCACTTGTGCCTCTGCAGCAAGTATGCTATGCGCATTGCCACAGCAGAATTTCCCTACTTTCCTCCCTTTTATTGCAGCCATGAAGCTGACTTTCTGCCCATTTCTTTCCAGACACAGCAGAATAGCTGTGAAGATTTTAGTGTTTTCCACTCTGCCTCTTCTCTTGGTGTTGCTGGGATACAGTTTGCTCTAAGAAGTGGGTTTTTTTCTTAGCTCTGGAGGCAGTTTCCCACCTTTTCCCTTTTGTTTTCCTTCTCACTTCTTGCTTGGCTTCCTCAAGTTGCTGAAAAGTTTCTTTTTCTAGCATTGGAAGCTATTTCCCCACCTTTTTCCTGGCTGGCACAACAGAGTGTCTTCTACTCCCACCCCCTTCTCATGTTTGCTGTGAGGCAATGAGAGAGAGAATTGTGTTGTACTTGAAAAGGAGATACTTTTGTCTGCAGTTACTTAATTTGTTTGCTTTCTTCTTTTTAGCTGGCTCTCTGGAGAGCTAAAAAAGGAGTAGTTTCACTAAGGATTGTTCCTCTCAAGTTGACTGAGACTTCTGAGATAACTTTGAGTAACTGAGAGGGCGGTAGCAGAACAGCTGCAGGTATACCTGGGTGATGCCTCTATCCTGGATCCATTCCAGTCCAGCTTCAGGCCTGGCCATGGTACAGAGACGGCTCTGGTTGCCCTCACAGATGATCTGTGGCGACACCTGGACCGGAGTGGGTCGGCACTGCTGGTACTTTTAGATCTTACAGCAGCATTTGGCATGGTCAATCATAATCTTCTGACCCATTGCCTTGCCGATGTGGGGATTCGTGGAACAGCCCTGCAATGGCTGAACTCCTTCCTTCACAATCTAGGACAGAGGGTGGCACTCAGGGAACAGATGTCTGCTTACCATTCTTTGGTATGTGGCATCCCTCAGGGGGCGATTCTTTCCCCGATGCTATTTAACATCTATATGTGCCCCCTTGCCCCGTTAGCCCGCAGCTTTGGGCTAGGTTGTCACTGGTATGCGGATGACACTCAGCTCTATCTGCTGATGGATGGTGTTATGACCTTTACTTTCTTTAGGGTAGATTTTTCTTTTAATCTATCCCTTAACCCTCTGGGTAGTCTGCTGCCACCCGGAATATTTTATTCCAAGATATTTTATTTAAATTTTCCCTTTGGTAATGTTCCTAAGCGTCAGGCTCCTTCGTGGTTCTATGTGGCCCTGAAGATAGGAATGGGATATAGCAATGACAGCTACACTGGGATATAGCAAAACAAAAATAAGCTTTTATTTATTTGAGAAGCGTATCGGTTTCATAAACGTAGTTCTCGGTTCTTAAAGTTACTTCATTTACTCTCATTCACACAGCTGGCCTCTCTTTCCCTGACTGAGTGTCCTTTCACAAACATGCTCAGTTCAGGTTCCACACAGGTTATATTTCTCTCATAAACACTTCAACATATTCAGGCAGCACACAGCTAGCCTGCTTTCTTCCGACTAAAAATTTTCTCTCTACTCTCAGTCTCAAACTGCATTCACTCCACCCACCCTCTCAGTCCTCAACCAATCATATTGTCAGAAACTGTTTTAACCTAAGTAATGCCATATTTAATCGTGTAGTGTTTAGACTTCTTTCCCTCCAGGCAATACCTGCAAGGAGCCGATTCCATGGGAAAGGATCCTGTCTTATCTGCTGTTTCGACCTTGGCCAGCTCAGCGCACCTCTGAGAAGTTTTGCTGTATGAACTTGGGGGGGAGGCTGGGCTCCGGGAGTGTGAAATGTAACAACCTTTGCTCTATGATTCATTCCTAGCAACGCTTTGCTCGGCCAGGATCTCTAATCCTGGAATATGCACATCTGGGCTTGAATGCTGTCTTTCACAATAAACCTTTTGAAATCAAAAGACCTCGTCTTCTTGCAGAAGGGAGTGAAACAGACTATCAAGTCTGGAATGCCATAGCCTGACACATATCACTCACTCATCCATCTCCTTCACCCCCCACTCTTCACCTATCTCATCAAGCATTTAAAGATACATGCACACATTTACTTGGAATCATTACAGATGGCCAGTCCGATCTTGCTTTGGATTCCTTGGTCAAGGGTCTTGAGGCTGTGACGGTATGGTTACATCAGAGTCGCCTGAAATTGAATCCCCTGAAGACAGAGGTTCTGTGTCTGGATCATGGGGCAATCGAGCTGGGAACCGGCTCCCAGCTGTTGATGGGGTACAATTGAAACCTTCCCTGATGGTGAGGAGTCTGGGTGTGACCTTGGATGCTACACTTTCAATGGAGGCCCAGGTCATGACTGTTGCCAGGTCTGCCTTTTTTCATCTTCGACAGGGCAGGCAACTGGCGCCCTATCTTTCACCACAGGACCTGGCCACAGTAATCCATGCAACGGTCACCTCCAGGCTAGACTACTGCAACTCACTCTATCCTGGACTGCCCTTGGGTCTGACCCGGAAGTTACAGCTGATCCAGAATGCAGCGGCATGCATCCTTACCGGAACGCCCATCCAAGCGCACATTCATCATGTGCTGTGCCAGCTGCACTGGCTTCCAGTGGAGTTCCAGATCTGGTTCAAGATGTTAACCTTGGTATTTAAAGCCCTTCATGGACTGGGACCTCCATACCTGCGGGACCGCCTCTTCCATTACGTCCCCTGCAGGGTGTTGTGCTCTGCAGACAAGCAACTCCTGGTGGTCCCTGGCCCAAAGGACATCCATCTGGCCTCAACCAGGGCGAGGGCTTTTTCTGCCCTGGTCCTGGCCTGGTGGAATGCTCTCCCGCTGGAGATCTGGGCCCTGTGGGACCTGTTACAGTTTTGTAGGGCTTGTAAAACGGAGATGGTCTGCTGGGCCTTTGGCTGAGTGCCAGCGAGTGTCCTTCTTCTTCCATCTAAGACCTCCATTTCTTCCGGAGCTGCCCTCAGCCATCTGCCATGCCTGTATACGGACTCCCAATATTTGTTTAAATAGCCTGCTCCTGGACTATTTTAATTATTTTTAAAAAAATATTATTGATTTTATGTTTCTGTGATTTTAATGTATTTTTAATGTTGTTAGCCACCCAAATAAATAAATAAATAAATAAATAAATAAATAAATAAATAAAAAGTTACGGTGAGCTTTTGAGCTGCTTGATGTCTGTGGACAGGACCATTTAGGGGGTGCTCAATAGGTTTTCTCAGCTGCATTTTTTTCAAGAAAGTAATCTGTTTAAAACTATGCCCCTCTTGAGGTCTGAGCCCAAGGTGGCTGCCTAGTTGGTCTAATGGTAGCATTGGCCCTGTCTATAGTTATGGCAAACAGAAATGGGGAAAGGGGACAGCCTTGTCTAGTTCCCCTTGCTATATGGATATCTATTGAATGTACATTGTTAGTCCTTACTGCAGCTTTTGGAGAAAGATAAAGAGCATTAGTGGCATTTTAGAATTGGTCGCCAAAACCCATTTTTTGAAGTAAAAGTTTTATATATGGTATTTCCACTTAATCAAATGCCGGTGTCATGAGTCAGCCCCACCCCCGACTGGCCACCTTACCTAGTGCCTCAGAGTCCTCCTCAGAGTCCTCCTCAGAAGATGAGCAGGAAGAGCCAGCAGGATCTCCTCTAGAGTCGGAAGCCCCTGCAGAAGCTATTGGAGAGGAGGAGCAGTCAGAAACTACTGCTGCTGCTCCAGAGGGAATTCAGCAAGAACAGCCTGGAGCTTCTGCAGAGACTATCAAGGACGAGGAACAGCCAGAAACCTCCACAGAGGCTGTAAGAGACAAAGGGCCAAGCTACAAGTGACAAATGACACTTGAACGGCAAGTGTATTTCTCCCTGTTCACTTGCCCTCCACTCAATCCACTTGCCATTCAAGTGTCATTCGTCATGTGTAGCTTGGCCCAAAGACTCCCCCAGGGCAAGAGCGAAATCTGAGCCTCTGGGGCCAGCTGAAAGGAGGAAACTTAGAGATAAGGCAGCGCTCCTAGACAGGCGTAGGAGTGGCCGTCTGCAAGCACAACGCCGGGCTGAGCTGTTCGAGGGAGAGGCAACAGCTGTCCCTCATTAGGACAGCAATAAAGGAAGACGCTGAGGAAACGAAGCGTGGAAGCAACTCAGCTCGCCACTCCCTGCTACCTGGACGTTCGTGTACCCTGCTCTACTGCTTGCTTGGACTTTGACCTTGGCCTGCTTACTGACTACTCTTCTGCCTGCCCCTCTCTCTCTCTCTGACTGATAGCCTGACCCTGACACCTGCCCTGACTCCTGGACCCTGGTTTTGCTGTCTTGTAATACTGAATTCCTGCCTGCTGTGTTCAGCCCTGCAGTACCAGAGAGCCTCCTGCCTGCTGTGCCCAGCCCTGGGTGCGACAGCCTTCTCTATATCAAAGGCCAGAAGTAATGCACGGGTTTTGTATGCTTCGCAGAAATTAATTATAGCTAAAGTGTTACGTGTATTGTCTGGTCAAGGTGAATGTAGTTGGTTATTTAAATTTAGACAATGTTTTGGCAAATATGCTTGTAAAGATCTTGATTCAGTAAGGGTATTGGTTGAGAAGATTTAGTATTTGTAATATGGTTGTCCTTTTTTGGAGTAACTCCTATTTCAGCCTCTGACCAAGATAGAGGGATGCTACCTCCTAACATAACAGAGTTGCATGTGGCAGTTAGTGGAGTTGAAAGTAGGTGAATGTATTTTTTTGTAAAAATTTGGCAGGGAATCCATCCCTGTCTGAAGCTTTGTTATTTTTTTTCAAGGATTTGATAGTGACTGTAACATCTTCTGTTGTGACTGGTTGGTCCAGATATTGTTTATGTTCTTGTGAGGTTTTTTTCCAAATTTCCTGTGATGATAAATAATTTAAAATATGATTAGTGTCAGGATTGTCTGATGTACAAATGGTTTGGTAGTGTTCAGCAAATACATCGGCTAATTTTACAGAATTAGTTTGAGTTTTTCCTGGGTGCCTTTAATAGCTTGTATAGAATGTGAGGAGGTTTTTTCCTCTAATTTTCATGCAAGATTGGGTTTATAGATTGGGTGGCCTTTTTTGTGTTCATCTTCTAGTTTTCTTATTCTAGATATCATTTCATTTCTAATGTTTTCTTTTTGCTCTTCATGACAGGAGGCAACGGAGATTAATTTCCCTCTAAGTACCACTTCCATAGCATCGTACATGTGGATTTGAGGAATGCCACATAGTTTGTTTCTATTGTTTAATTTCTAAAGAGACTTCAGAAGAAATTTATTTGTTAAATAAAAGTGATTTATTTAGTTTCCAATTTGTTTGATGTCATTTATTCTCAGTGTACATTCTGTCCAAGCATAGTCTGTCCACAACTTGTCACCAATCCTTGATGTAAGAGTTTGACTAATTAATTTAGGAGATAATAATATGTCATTTAAATATGTAATTTAGAAGATAAGAATATGTAATCAATCCTTGTGTATATATTGTGGATAGAAGAGAAGTATGTATAGTCTGTTACCAGTGGGTTTTGAAGATGTCACTAGATCAATAGATAAAGCCTAAGAGCCATTAATTGATCTTAACAGCTTAGTAACTGTATTGTTAATTTTAATTGCTTTGACACGATAGGCAGTAAAATTTAAAAGGTCATTCAGAGAGGAGTGATACAAATGTTTACTGCTGACACATTGATTTATCCATGCTGAACGAAAGCAGAATTGAAAGCCAAGAGAATCAAGTGTACTCTGCATGAAGACAGCTCGTCAGGTTGTTTTGATCTACAAGCAGCTCTCCACACTGAAAGCAGTGAAAGCAGCTTTCTCAGTAATCATGCTTTGCGGTATTATCCAATACAATTTTTAAAGTTTGTATATGTACACTCACACATTATGCAATGCATTTATATTTTGTATGACTTTCATATTTATCAAAATACTTAATTTCACAGGTCAAGGGATGGTGTCATGGAAAGATAAATAATAATAATAACTGTGCTTATATACCGCTCTTCTACACATATTAGTGCCTCACCCAGAGCAGTGAACAAGTTAGTGTTATTCTTATCCCCACAATGGAGCTGGGGCTGAGAGGAGTGGCTGACCCAAGGCCACCTACTGAGCTCATGTCAGTAGTGGGATTCAAACCAGTAGACTGCTGAGTATGGTTTAGAACACATACTTCGTGAAACATATGCATTCTAAATAACGCTGTATGAACATCACTGCAGTTCTTTTTCTAGTATGGTGTATAACTGGTGCTTTATCTTTGACAGCCAATTAAAAATAGTGAACAGTATCAGATACATGTTCTGTAATTGTTAGCAGAGACCAAGGATGATCTGGTCATGTAACTTTTCTTGTCATTTTTACTATCCATATCTCTTATCTTGCAGCTGGGCATAGTGGTACTTTTGGCTAAGTAGAATGTCACATGATTGGAAATAGTAAAAAAGAATTAAATTATGATTGGTTTGATATTTATCTTTGTTATCATATGAAAAGATCTTAGATTTCTGCATAAGATAATATATAAAAATGGTAACCCAAATAGCAGATCAGGGTTTTGGCCAAAAGAAATCTCATGAAGATCTAGGCAGGAAACTTACCCTTGTAATATGTGCTACGGTAACTTGAATGTATTTCATCGTTAATCTCTGTAGGATTTCATTAAGAAATGTTAGGAAACTTAATTCTTGTGTGCCAGTCCAGAGTTTTCATTTCTAAAATATTGTTCTGGAGTGTCTCTAACACATCCCCCTCTTTTTTGTGGCACTGGCATTTCTTTAGTGCCCGTTCCAGGCTGTTTTATGCTCTTCCGGGAGCTTTTTGGCATGGAACGGGTTAATAAAAGCGGGGCAGTCCAGAGTTTTCATTTCTAAAATATTGTTCCAGGGTGTCTCTAACACATGCCACTGTTTTTTGTAGCACTTGTCTTTCTTTAGTGCCCGTTCTGGGCTGTTTTGTGCTGTTCCAGGAGCTTTTTGGCATGGAACGGGTTAATAAAAGCGGGGCTGTCCAGAGTTTTCATTTCTAAAATATTGTTCTGGAGTGTCTCTAACACATCCCCCTCTTTTTTGTGGTACTGGCATTTCTTTAGTGCCCATTCTGGCCTGTTCCGTCTCGTTCCGGCTTTTACCCTGTCCCTGTTTTTCCTGTCCCAGACCCCTTCTGATACACCCAGAGGCTTTCATTCCACTGCAGGGGCTGGTCATTCTAGTCCGAGACTCCTTCTGTCACACTCAGAGGCCGTCATTCCACTCAGTGGCCTGTTATTCCAGTCCCAGAACCTTTCTGATACACCCAGGGGCCATCATTCCACTCATTGGGCTGTCATTCCAGTCTCAGAACCCTTCTGGTACACCCATCGGCTGTCATTCCACTCAGGGGCCTGTCATTCCAGTTTCAGAGCCCTTCTGTCACACCCATGAGCATTCCACTTAGGGGCCTGTCATTCCAGTCACAGACCCCTTCTGATACATCCAGGGGCCGTCATTCCACTCAAGGCCTCTCATTCCAGTTACATAGCCCGTTTGATGCTCCAGGGGCTGTCATTCCTTTCTGGGGCCTGTCATTCCAGTCCCAGAACCCTTCAGTCACACCTAGGGGCCGTCATTCCACTGAGGGGCCTGTCATTCCAGTTTCAGAACCTTTCTTTCACACCCAGGGGCCATCATTCCACTCCGGGGCCTGTCATTCCAGTCCCAGAGCCCTTCTAATACACCCAGGGACCATCATTCCACTCAGAGGCTTGTCATTCCAGAATGCTTCTGCTATACCCAGGGGCTGTCATTCCACTCAGGGGGCTGTCATTTGAGTCCCAGAGCCTTTCTATCACACTCAGGAGCCATTATTCTACTCAGAGGCCTGTCATTCCAGTCCCGGAGCGCTTCTGCTACACCCAGGGGCTATCATTCCACTTTGGGGGCTGTCATTCCAGTCCAAGAGCCCTTCTAATACACCCAGGGGCCATTATTCCACTCAGAGGCTTGTCATTCCAGAGTGCTTCTGCTATACCCAGGGTCTGTCATTCCAGTCAGGGGGCTGTCATTCTTATCCCATAGCCCTTCTGTCAAACTCAGAACAGTCATTCCAGTCAGGGGGCTGTCATTCCAGTCCCAGAGCGCTTCTGCTACACCTAGGGTCTGTCATTCCAGTCAGGGGGCTGTCATTCTTATCCCATAGCCCTTCTGTTAAACTCAGAACTGTCATTCCAGTCAGGGGGCTGTCATTCCAGTCCCAGAGTGCTTCTGCTACACCCAGGGGCTGTCATTCCTCTCAGGGGCCTGTCATTTCAGTCCCTGAATAGTCTATCTGGGTCCAGGGACCTTCCTTCAAAATACACTCCACATTTTCTTTGCAACTTTTATTTTTTGCTGTAATGTGTTTCAATGTAGCCCATGCAAGTAAACGAACATTCTTGGTTCCCATTATTTCCAATGGGCATTCAAGCCTCTCCCATTATTTTCAATGGGCAAGCCGGTCATTCCTTTTAGTACATCTCATAAACAGGAGGATGGGAGGGAAAAAGGCTAGAAGCGGGCGGGGCTACCAACATCCACCCTGCTAGGCCAGTAGCAATAGTGTATGAAGAAATCCTCCCCTTAGATGGCTGCAATTCACCCCTGCGGCCTACAGCAAAGGCCTTGCTGATGCTGCTGGAAGTATTCCACCCAACAAAGTGAAAAGGGAGAGGAGTCTAGGTAGGCCAGAAGCCTACAGGGGCTGGGCCTCACTCTGCTTTAGCTGTCCTGACTGATAGACAACAAGCGTCTGTCAGATCTGTGGCTAAATAATAGTTGTAATCCAGACTACCTTCTGCAATCAGACAAGAGTCCGTTGTTTTCAAAAGATTTACTGAAAAAGGCAACCATTATAGTCCACTGGCCCAGATGCAATATCTAGGCTGGTACACGTGTATTGTTACGAATGATAGGCAAAGAACAAGGTACAAAGTATCAAACCCCAGCAGGTCCAACCTCCCCCCATAGTTCTCAAAACAAGCCGCTTGAGGCTGAGAAAGTGAAAGTTTCCCAAGGCTGGAACAGCTGTAGTCAAAACATTCCTCTTCTGGGAGATAGCTGCGAGGGAACGTCTTGGCACCTGTAGAAGAAGCACTCAGAACAATAAAAGTATTAAAATGGAGTCTCTTTGGTTACAGCATAGGAGAAAACATTCTGAACCTGACAGCACCAAATGTAAACAAGAAAAAAAATCTCTGCCAAAACACTGAGCCTGGCGCTGGGCCCAGGCTCTCCTCCTGGAGTTTAAAGGTAGCAAGCTGGAGTTGAAGGTAGCAAGCAGGGGAATAGCACAGCTTCTCTAAGGTAGCTACTGCTACCTTGCCCAGAGGACCTTCAGTAAAACCAGCCTCAGAGGCACTTGGCTGAGAGAGCTTGAGATATGCTCTGCTCAAGCCAAGCATAAGGCATGAATGAAACATTGAGGGGCGGAGCAGCACTATAAGGCCTCTTGCTCCACCCCCTCCAGCATTCTCATATGGCCAGGAAAGCATAGCTGCCTCCTCCTCCTTCAGGGAGGCAAATTGCAGCCCCCAGACAAAGCGTCTGTTGCTGCTGGCTGGGAGTGCCGTATTCTATCCAATTAAATGTGAAAACAACAGCCTGATCCAGAGCTATAATTTCAAGAAGCCTTGGATATGTTAGTAGGTTATAAATATGAGAATTCTGATGTAGCACAGAAGAATGCAATTAGAAGAATCAGGAATACAAAATACTATATAAATGTCTTAAACAAATTCACAGCGTCTCCCAGATTCTGGAAGTGATGGAAATAAGACAATTTATCTAAATCACAACAATGTTTGGCAGAGCACATTGCAGTCACTGGACAAATTACAGTGCCATCCTAAGCAGAGTTACATCCATTCTCTGTGTGTGTTGTGCCCTCAAGTCATAGCTGACTCATGGCAACCCCTGGTGGAGTTTTCATGGCAAGAGGCTAACAGAAGTGGTTTACCATTGCCTGCCTCTGCATCCCTGGTCTTCATTGGAGGTCTCTCATCCAATTGCTAACCAAGGTCGACCCTACTTAGCTACTGAGATCTTGGGCTATCCTGGTCAGGGGACACCCTATCTAAGCCCACTGAATTTAATTTACTTAGGAAGGTGCAACTCTGCTGAACAAACATAACCTGACTTGGCAAGGACTTTAGAATTGGAGAGATCAGCACAATGGGCTTTTGGTGAACTAGAAATTGTGTGTCTCTAAAACACCCTCCCCAACATGGCACTCATGGGTGCCATGGCACCCACCAACACCTTTCTTGGCACTTGCCAAGTGCTTTTAGACAGTGGATGGGGCCAGGTGGGGTTTCTGACCAGCACTGGATATCTGACTGGCTATGCAGATTAAAATAATATTGTTTTAGTGGCAGCTGCCTTCACAATGTTGGTTTTATTCTCACTTACTCCTCTTTCCCAGTCATTAAAAAATGACTCTTCTTGTTCCCCACTCTTGGATTTCCTCTCTATGTATGGCTTTGCCTCTTGTGGTGGCCATTCAGTGGTTGGCTCTGCCTGTCAGACTTGTGGCTAGATAACGTTCTTACTCCAGACTACCTTCTGCAATTAGACAACAGTCCATTGTTTCCAAAAGGCTTTTACTGAAGAATTAGTTCATTATAGTCCACTTGCCTGAACACAAGGTCCAGGATGGTACATGTGCATTGTTACCAATGACAAGCAAAGCATGAGATACAGAGTAACAGATCACAGCAGGCCCAACCTCCCCCCACAGTTCTCAAAACAACCCCTTTGAAGTCGGAAGAGCAAGAAGCTTCCAAGGCCGGTTCTTGGTGGAACGTCGGTAGCCAAAACAATCCTTCTCTGCGAGATAGCTGCCTGGGAACCTTGGCACCTGGAAGAGAGCACTTACACACTGAAAGGATTAAAATGGAGTCAGTTAAGCAAAGGCATACAAGAAAGCAGTCTGGACCTGACATTCTGCCCCCTCTAAGATGCTCCCCCTCCAGGTTTCTGTGGGTAGCGGGAGTGGAATGCTTTAACTAATCTAGGGGCATGAACATGTACAGAGTTCACCCATTCATCAAACCCAGAGTCAAAGTCCTTCCACCTGATGAGATAAAATAACTGGTTCCTTTGTATTTTAGAGTCCAGTATTTGTTGCACTTCATAGTGGGTTTGATCATCGATCAGAGTGGGGATTGGAGGTGCACGGGTGTGCCATTGGTTAGTAGGAGGGGCTTTCTTCAACAAACTTACATGGAAGGTATCATGTACATGACGAAGATTCTTTGGCAGATTTAGAGCAACAGTCACTTTGTTAATTACTTTGCGAACAGGAAACGGACCTAAAAATTTCAATGCTAGCTTGCGGCTGGTTTGGGTTGTTTTTAAATTCTTTGTGGAGAGGTAGACCAGATCACCTGGCTGTAATTCCCATTCTGCCGCGCGGTGGCGGTCAGCGTATTTTTTGTAAACCTGTTTGGCTTTGATGAGATGTTTCTTAATCTGCGTCCACTGTTGGGCTGCTTCCCCCCACCATTCGGTGACGTCGTTGGAGGCTGTAGTAGGGGGAGGAAGCGCCTCGAATGGGAAGGGCTTGAAGTGGAAGCCATAAACGATTTTGAAGGGAGTTTCTCCCGTAGAGGCGTGCACGCTGTTATTATACGAGAATTCTGCCAAGGGGAGCAAATCAAACCAATTATCCTGTTGGAAATTAATATAACAGCGCAGGAATTGTTCTAATATCTGATTTGTTTTTTCTGACTGTCCGTCTGTTTCTGGGTGGTGGCTTGAACTCAGACCTTGTTCAATACCCAGTAGTTGTAAAAGCTCCCGCCAGAAGTTGGCAACGAACTGTCCGCCGCGATCCGAGATCACCTTGGATGGAAAAGAATGTATTTTTACAATGTTTTTTATAAAGATGTCAGCTAGTTTTCTAGCCGAAGGAATAGTAGTACAGGGTATAAAATGGGCTTGCTTGGAGAATAAATCGACCACGACTAAAATACAATTGTGTCCCTTGGAGGGGGGCAAGTCTGTGATAAAGTCCATGGAAATTATTTCCCACGGTCGGCTTGGCGTTTCTAGGGGTTGTAGGAGTCCCGGAGGTTTTCCTTTTCGGGATTTGGCGCTGAGGCAGATGGGGCAAGACGCTACATATTGTGAAATGTCCTTGCGCATGCCCGGCCACCAGAATTGGCGCTGTACCAAATGAAGTGTTTTTAAGTACCCATAATGTCCCGCTGTGGGAGCATCGTGACAGCGTTGTAACACTTCTTTCCTTAAGCTTTTGGGTACATAGAAGCGATCTCCCCAGAGCCATTCCCCCTGATTGGATTGTTGCAGTTTGTCTTTGGGCACATCTTCCCCCTCCTTTTCCACTTCAGCTTTTAATTTTTCTCTCCATCCCTGGTCAGGTTGGGGAAAGCGGGTGGTGCGGCTGCGTGTTGTCACCACGCCCCCTAATTGCGTAGGCGAGAAGACTGTGTCTATAGTCTCCTCCCTTTTGCTTTTGTGCTGGGGCATGCGTGATAGAGCGTCCGCCAAGAAGTTGGTTTTCCCAGGGAGAAAGTTTAAAGTGAAATCGAATTTAGAGAAAAACTCCGCCCATCTCAGTTGTTTGGCGTTTAGTCGGCGAAGGCTGCGCAGGGCTTCTAAATTTTTATGATCCGTCCAGACTTCGAACGGATGGCGGGCTCCTTCTAACCAATGTCTCCAGGTAGTGAGAGCCGCTTTTACAGCAAAGGCTTCTTTCTCCCATACATTCCAATTCCTTTCCGATTCTGAAAACTTTCTGGAAAGGAAGGCGCAGGGTTTGAGCTTTTCATCCACCCCCCGCTGTAGTAGTACACCCCCAATTGCCGTATCGCTGGCATCGACCTGTACTATGAACGGGCGACTTTCATCGGGGTGTTGCAGAACGGGCTCTGATACAAACTGCGTTTTAAGGTGATCGAACGCCGTTTGGCATTCCGCCGTCCAAGCCAAATTCGCACTTGGTTTTTTGGCTTGGTCCCCCTTATCTTTGGTTTTCAACAGTTCAGTTAGGGGGAGTGTGATTTGGGCGAAATTTGCAATAAATTCTCTATAGAAGTTGGCAAAGCCCAGGAAGGATTGTAATTCCTTGCGGGTTGTGGGGGTTTGCCAATGTAGTACTGCTTGTATTTTACTTGGATCCATCTTCAAACCCTCCCGGGAAATACAATAGCCCAAGTAAGTGAGTTCTGTCTTGTGAAATTCACATTTGGAAAGTTTAATAGGTAACTGGTTATTCATGAGGGTGGTTAAGACTCTTTTAACCAGTTCTACGTGTTCCTCTTCAGTTTCTGAATAAATTAACACATCATCCAGATACACCACTACACCTTTGTAGAGGAATTCATGCAGTACCTCATTAATCATGGACATGAAAACTGAGGGGGCTCCGGCCAGGCCGAAAGGCATAACTAAGTATTCGAATTGGCCGAGTGAAGTGTTGAAGGCCGTTTTCCATTCATCCCCCTCTCGAATACGAACGTGAAAGTAAGCATCTTTCAAATCTAATTTTGTAAAGATCTTACCTTGAGCCACGACGTTGAGTAGATCTCGTATGAGCAGAATAGGGTAGGCATTGCTGGAAGAGACCGCGTTAAGACCTCGGAAGTCCGTGCATAATCTCAAGCCCCCATCTTTCTTTTTTACAAAAAGTACTGGCGCTGCATGGGGACTGTTAGCTGGCCGGATAAATCCTCTTTGAAGGTTGAGGTCGATGAATTTGCGGAGCTCCTCTCTTTCGTTGGGACTCATAGGGTATAGGCGGCCTTTGGGCAGCGAGGCGCCAGGTAAAATTTCCACAGCACAGTCTGTCCTCCTGTGAGGAGGTAACGAGTTGGCTTCTTCTTCTGTGAAGGCTTGTGTGTACGCCCTGTATTGTTTGGGTATTAGGTTGACTTCTTCCTGGGAGAGGAGAGCCGGTTCGGTTGTGGTCGGATCTTTTCCCCAATTTTGATCCCACCGATGACTTTTGCATGACTCATGGGTGAAGGTGATGCTTCCCTCTGTCCAGTTGATGTAGGGGTTATGATCGCATAACCACCGGCTTCCCAGGATCAAAGGGTACTTTGCGGTGGCACTAATGACGAAAGATCATTTTTCCCAATGTTGCCCCATGCCTGTGATGACTGGCATGGTTTCTGTAGTCACTGGATTCATGTTAGTGCCATCCATTTGCTCGAAAATGACTGGTATGTCTAATTCTTTGACGGGGAGCACTAGTCCGTTTACCAAGGCTGGTGCAATAATGTCTCTAGAGCAGCCCGAATCAATAAGGGCTTGTACCCGGATGTGCATCCTTTTGTCAGAATTCACTAAAGTCACTGGTATGAAGAGTATGGACCCGTACGGTCGGTTCGGAACTGGAACTGACTGAGGTTTGATCTGTCGTTTGGGTCCTTTTACGACAGATCCATTTCGTTTCCCGAGGAGGGGCTTTCTGGATTCTCCCCTCCCGCCATCGCCGTTGGATCATATTCCATAACTTCTTCCAGTTCTAGCCCCCTCTCAGGGGGATTTCTTCTCGGCGCTCCCCTACCTCTTGCCGTTCTGGGGGCTGGGGTAGGGCGCGGCGGCGCCGGGTAGGCAGCGGGGGCTGGGCGTCTGAGTTGGAGCAGAGGTCTTTGCACAGGCCGATAAGGACATTGCGCTGCAAAATGACCACTTTGTCCACACTGCAAACACAATCCTTGTTGCCATCTCGCATCTCTCGCTCCACGGATAGCGTAGCCAGCCCCCCGGCTCCCTCGAGCAGGCGTGGAGGAGCGTCTTTGGCCCGGAGGTTGTTGGTGTTGCTCCACCAAACGAACTTCCATCAGACGGTTTTCTACTTCACAGGTCAATTGTATCCACCCTAACAGCGTAGGAGGATTATCTTGCATTAAAGCCCTGTCCAGCAATCTAGGGTTTAAACCCTGTTTAAACATGATAATTTTGGTGGATTCCTCACACCTTGGGCATTTGGCAGCAAGTTGTCGGAATTTGGCGGCATAGTCTCTAGCCGACATGTTGCCTTGCCTGATAGCCTGCAATTCTGTTCGGGCTCTGGTTTCTTCCAGGGGATCCTCATATTGAGCTCAGATTGCGTCTACCAGCCCTTGGAGTGTATCTAACTCAGGGGCCCCCACGTTATACAGTCCTACATACCAGTCAGCTGCTTTGCCTTGAAGACGTGACCCCAGATGTTCAATTTGACTAGCTTCACTTCCGAAAAGGTGTCCCCAACGATTAAAAAATTGTACTACTTGTACTAGAAAAAATCCCAATTTGGAAGGGTCCCCATCGAACGTAGCATCCAACTTGACCCAACCCATCGGGAGGTCTTGTCGAGGGACTGGTGCCGGCATTGGATAGACATCGAGCAGTTCGAGGGGTTGTCGCGGGGCCGGGGCCGGCATTGGATAGACGTCTAGCGGGCCGAGGGGTCGCGGAGCTGGTGGCATCTGTGGTCTCTGTGGTAGAGGTTGTTGCGGGTGTGGTCGCGGCTGGCGCAGTGGAGGTATTCCCGGGCGCGGCTGGGGAAAAAGTCCTCTCGGTATAGGTTGCGTTGGCCACGTTGGTGCTGGGGTCACTGCCCCTCTCGGCCGCGGCTGATGAGGGGCTGGTCGTAATGGTTGGGGATGGAGTGGTAGCGGATGAAGCGGAGGCGTATCACCTCGCGGCCTTGGGGTTGGTCCCGCTTGCGTTGTAGGTGGAGGGGCTACCGGCTGATCAGCTTGCGTCGTGGTTGGAGGGAGGATTGGGCCCCCCGGTTGTATCGGTTCCCCTCCGCCGTTGGTAGGACGGGGCTCCCCCGGTTGCGGTCCGTCACCCCCTCCACTGGTTCCGTCGTCAACTGGTCCGACTGGCTGGTCAGGCTGGGAATCATCTGGAACGGGTCCTTCTCCGGGGACCTCTTCCTCATCCCCCGTCTCTGGTGGCTGTTGCGGCCAGGGTTGGATCGGATCCTCCTGCCGAGGCAGGAGCGTTTGGAGATTGGCCAGACTCTGGCTGATGTCTGGCCATCCAGCGGGCTGCTCACGACCGCCGTCCCCCGCGACTAGCACCGACAGCAAGTGGACGGCACTGGCTAAACTTTCTTCCATATTTATGAGTCTGTTTTCCAAAAGCTGTACTCTCCCCATGGTTTCCTCACCCTCAGCAGCTTCGGCCGTCTGCGAGGTTTGCCCAGTTTCAGTCCGCGGTCCCATGGCGAGCGTTTGCTGCCAAGGCAAGGGTGCCTCGTCTCCTCGCTCCTCTTGGGATCTCGCGGCTAAAACTCCTTTTGTCAGGCCGGTGATTGCCGATATACCTGAGTCAATGGCTAACGTTCTGCTCTGCAGTTGCACCCACTGGTGCTCGCTTACTTCTTGTTGCCCCGACCACGGGGTGACTTCCGCATAATCCCAACTCAGGGTGCCACGGCGAGACGTATCCCACTCCGACTGTTCGGTCGTTCTATTCCAATATATCCAAGGTTGATCACCGGTTTGTTCAGGGATGGATTCCAGGCTACGCCGACTATCCAACTGTAAGTGCGTGAACATCGTGCTGGCCCTCCTATCCCTGGTTTCCCTTGGTCGCGCACCCCACTGTGTCGGGGTAGGCAGCGATAGCAGTGGGAGAGCCGTGGCCCGAGGCTGCGTATCAGCCCTGCTTGGAGCAAGGGTATAGATCGTTGTGACCGAGGAGTTATCCTCCCTCGGTGCAGGTACTTGAGTGTCCGAGCCTTGAGAGCCGGGAGAGGCATACGGGTCAAACAAAGGATCCCTGACAGGGACAGCTTTGGAGTCCGTCTGATCCGGCTTAGGCATTGGAAAAGTTGATTGGTAACAAAATGTCAGACTTGTGGCTAGATAACGTTCTTACTCCAGACTACCTTCTGCAATTAGACAACAGTCCATTGTTTCCAAAAGGCTTTTACTGAAGAATTAGTTCATTATAGTCCACTTGCCTGAACACAAGGTCCAGGATGGTACATGTGCATTGTTACCAATGACAAGCAAAGCATGAGATACAGAGTAACAGATCACAGCAGGCCCAACCTCCCCCCACAGTTCTCAAAACAACCCCTTTGAAGTCGGAAGAGCAAGAAGCTTCCAAGGCCGGTTCTTGGTGGAACGTCGGTAGCCAAAACAATCCTTCTCTGCGAGATAGCTGCCTGGGAACCTTGGCACCTGGAAGAGAGCACTTACACACTGAAAGGATTAAAATGGAGTCAGTTAAGCAAAGGCATACAAGAAAGCAGTCTGGACCTGACACTGCCTCCCGTTGCAGTCATTTTATGGTTGTGCCCACCACCTTGTGCCAGAATTCCAAAAGTGCCCACAGACTCAAAAAGTTTAGGGACCCTGACTTAATAAAGTTGTGACTAACACAAAGTTGTATTTTCCTTCTCCCTTCCCCAACAAATCTTACCAAAGGTAGCTGATGGCCAGAAGTGTAGAGCACTTGTCCAGAGAAACTGATAGTAAATCAAATGGATCCATTTCTGAAAACCTTACCTCTTGCTAATTTTTATCTTTGCCTATGTATGCAAAAAGTGTATGAGGACATTTTAATAACAATTTTAATGTAAGCAGCTCATTAATTAAAGGAGGAAAGTTGAAAGTGCACTTAAGGATAAGCACATTTATTCATGTCTTAGATGTTTATACTTTTCAAAATGTAGTGTCTCTAAATATAGACTCAGTACTATGACATTCTGTTCAACTTCTTGAAGTGCGAGTTTTATTTTACATCCATACGTTGTAGTTAACATGAACTGAATAAACAGATTACACCATAAAGAAGAAACAGTAATCATTTATACCTGGACCTGAATGTTTTCAACAGGTCCCACGTTCCTGGATTTAGCAAATAGGAAATGTACCTGATGATACCCTTATGGCTTAGTATAGCAAAAACGATTTTTAAACTTATTACTTCAACAGTCATAGTGAAATAATTCCTATTATGATAAACTAGTGGAGTGTGCAAAACTGCCTTTTATGAGTTTGAATGCGGACTTTGAATGCAATATTCTAATTATAATTATATCTTGTTAGCTAAATTATATGAATATCTAGGTCTCCTGTCTCAATGTAATTTACCCTCTTAGCAAGCACCACCTTCAGACTGCTAAATATTGCTAAGCTAATTGGCCACAGTCCAGAGAGTGGTTTTAAGTAATGCCCAACAGTGGTATGCTCCCAGCTACTAATTTTGAAATCTTGAAAGTGGTTTGCCATGTTTGCAAGGAACTGCTATATGATAGACTTCGTGTATCCAACCAGAGAGTCCCAGGTTCTGCTCAAAATGTTTTGGATGTTTGGGTATTCCCTTTCTCTTCCCATGCACCATCAGCTGTTACTATAGATTGCACATAGCAGCAAACTCAGCTAGTGCCGAAAGATTAAAGTCTTATCTGTTTTCTTTTCATGGCATGAGCTTCAAAACCTCTCCCAGGAAGGCCAATTCTTTAGCTCCTTTCATACTGTAAGAAGGGTAAGCCAAACGTCAATAAGAATGTTAAAAAAATGGTTTTCTTGTTTGCTCTTTGCCTATAACATGTCTATGTTTGCCTGTTCCTTTTCTCTGTCCACATACCGGATGCTACATGAACAACAGCTATACTAAAGCTTTGCATCAATGCAAAACAACTTTCCATGTGGATATGATTATTCATTTTGGCACTCATTCACACTACATCATTGTTAATTTGCTTAAATTTATCTTGTTGTATATGGATAATCCTATCATGAAAGCCACAATAAATTACCACAAAAGCCAGCCAAGCACATTTTCTTTTCTTTCTTTAATACAGACTGTCCCATCATTATACTAGAAACAGACAATCCTGGATACAGCAGTGCTGATTTCTTTGTATCTGTTTTAACTGTGGAAAACATTGGGCATGTACCTGCACCAGAGTCACTGTTTTGGGGTAGAGTCACTGATGAATCAAATCAAACTGAGGCAACAAGAGATGAGGTTTTAAGAGTAGTAGGCAAATTGAAAACTAATGTCTCCACAGCTAGCTGGCATATACTCACAGATTCTTAAGGAATTCAAATGTGAAATTATCAATCTATTAACTAGTATATGTAACTTGTTACTAAAAATCTGTGTGGTGAAGGACTGGAAAGTAGCAGACGTTACACTTATTTTAAAGGGGTCTACAGAGAGAGGACACAGGAAATTACCAACTGGTTATCCTAACATCTGTTCCAGGTAAAATAATTGAAATGGTTATTAAATATAATACATCAAAAATCAGCATAGCTTCAGCAAAGGAAAATCCTGCCTCACCAGCCTGCTGGAGTTCTTTCAGAAAGTTAAAGTGCAAGAGGATATTATTGATCTGGAAGGCATCATACACTTGGACTTCCAAAGGACTTTTGGTTAAAGTCTCTCTTGAGTAAGCTTAACAATCATGGGATAAGAGGAGGGGCCCTCTTGTGGAATAAAAATAAAAATTAATGGCATAAAAATTAGTTTCTGAAGAAGTGAGCTGTGGCACACAAAAGCTCATATCCTACCACTAATTTTGTTAGTCTTATAGGTGCTACTGGACTTTTGCTCTTTTCCACTGCTACAGATAGACTAACATAGCTACCCATCTTAAAAATTAGTTAACTGACATGAAGCATAGAATAATGGACAATTCTTACAATGGAGGGAAGTGGGCACAAAGGGTCCTACAAGGGTTGGCACTGATAATTTATAAATACACGATCTGGAATTAGAGGAGAGTAGTGTAGTGGCCAAGTTCATAGATGATACTCAATTATTCAGGATGGTAGATTTTGAAGGCAGATTTTGAAGAGATATGGGTAGATCTCTCTAAATTAGGTGAATGCACAATAACATGAAAAAAGTTCATTGTTGGGAAATATAAGGTGATGCACATCGGTAAATTAAAATCTTTAAATATATGTTGATTGGGTGTGAACTGGCCAAAACCAGTTTGAAGAAGATCTTCAGGCTATAGTAGATTAACTTGATGAAAAAGTAAACTCATTGTGCAGTGGCAGTGAAACATGCAAAGTACATGTTGGAGATTACCAGGAAAGGAATTTGAAATAAATGGCCATTATTGTAATGCCTCTATAAAGATCTATGGTGCATCCTCATTTAGAGTACTGTGTACAGTTCAGGTCACAATATCTCAAATATGATACTGCAGAACTAGAAGAGAGTAACAGAGATTATTAAGGGTTACAGCATCTTCCTATAAGGAATGGCTAGAGACTGGGAGTTAAGTTTAGAAAAAAGACAACTAAGGGGACTTAATAGAAGTTTAAAAAGAGGATAGAGATAATTTTTTCTCTTTTTCCCATAATACTAGAATTCGGGAACACCCAATGAAGTTGATTCAGGACAGACAAAAGGAAATACTTTATTTAATGAATGATTAAATTGTGAAATTAACTCCTAGAGGATGTAGCAATGGCCATAAACACAGATAGCTTTAAAAGAGGGTAAGAGCAATTCATGGAGGAGAGGTCCATCAATGGATACTAACTAGACATGGGCACAAACCAAAAAAACCTTCAACCATGAGGTTTCACAAACCAGGAACCACGAACTGGCATGGAAATGGGGCCAGTTAAGAACCAGTTCGTGGTTCATGAGGTTTAAATACCCCTTTCCAGCAGCTTAGCAGTGGCAGGGAAAGGAGCATTTAACAGTTTAAAGGGTCCTTTCCTGCCTTGCAAGTGGCAGGTCCCTTTAAAGTATCAGCTGTCAGGTGGCAGGGGGATTGCCCCCTCACCACCTGCCAGCTGATAGTTTAAAGGGACCTGCCAGTGGCAGGGCCCTTTAAATTGCCCAAACCCCGTGCGGTGGCCATTTGAGGGGAAGCAAGGCCATTTTCGGCCTCTTCCGTCCCTTTGCAGGCCTGCGCAGGGGCGGAGGAGGCCGAAAACGGCCTTGCTACCCCTTGCAGGAGGGGGGAAAGAGGCCGTGGGAGGTCATTTGAGGGGCAGGGAGGCCATTTTTTGCCTCCTCCATCGCCCTGTGGGCCCACAGAGGGATGGAGGAGGCCAAAAATGGCCTTGCTGCCCCTCAAATGGCCACGTGGTGGCCATTTGCTGCCCCTCAAATGGCCGTGCAGTGGTGATGCAGTGGCAGTGGGCCTGTGTAGAGGCAGAGGAGGCCAAAAACTGCCTTGCCGCCCCTTGCAGGAGGAGGGGAAGGAGGCTATGGGCTGCAGGAGTCATCAATGTGGGGCAGGGGGGCTGGGGGGGCTGGGGCTGGGGTTTGTGGGCCGTTTAAAGGGCCCTGCCACTTGCAAGCGGCAGGTCCCTTTAAACTATCAGTAGGGAGGCAGCAAGGGGGGACTCCCCCCTGCCGCCTGCCAGCTGATAGTTTAAAGGGACCTGCCACTTGCAAGCTGCAGGGAAAAGTTTAAATGGCCATTTCCTCAGGGAAATGGCCATTTAAACTGTCTCTTTCCCAATATGACCCAAACGAACCCGAACCAGTAACCAGTTTGTGGAAGTTCGTAGAAAGGAACTTCTATGAACCGTGGTTCGCGAACCACGAACTGGCCTGGTTTGTGTGTTTTTTTGGGTCGTAATTGAATTTGTGCCCATCTCTAATACAACTAAAGAGATTCTCTTATATCTTACAATTTTTGTGTGAAGAGGTCTGGTGAAATCAAGGGTTGAAAATTTCTGAGGTAACACACACACACACGCACGTGTGAGGTAAAGTCAGAACGTGCACAGACTTCAGTTTTTATGCTGTTCTCAGATACTTAAAGATTTCTGTTTTGAGGTTTTGGTTCCTTTGTATTTCCCCAAGCACTCTAGTATACTTTCTTTTAGTATTCTCTTTCTCTTCTGGAGTTAGGAATGCTGGTACCCACTTTCTAGTACTCCAATCCCCTTCTCTTCACATACCAGTGCTTTCCTTCAGTTGTTAACTGAATCTGAAGGTCTCCACAGGCAGTTTCCAATCACACTCAACTAGGGATCTTTTCACTCTCCAGAGCTGCCTCCCTGTTTGACTGGGTAGGGAAAATCTCCTCTCCTTAGAAGATCTATCCTCTTTTCTTTGGCCCGAATGGGAGTCTGTACCTACTTCCTAAACCTCCTTGCCAACTTTCCCCAGTTCTTCTGCCAGTGTTAAAACTATTCTCCCTTAGGACTCTGTCTCCCAACTCTGTCTTCACACTGGCTCTTTCTTAAACAGGACTGAAAACAGACCTTCCTCTTTTCAGCTCATGCTACCCAATCAGATCCCTTGGAGTAGCCTGTCACTCAAAGCTCTCTGATTCTGTGAGGGATTAACCCTCAACAGTCCTGCAGCTGTGTGTGTACAGCAATTCCAGGCTTTTTAAAACATGCAATCCATCACAGCAGTGTACTTAGGTTTCCCATTCTACATATTATCCTCACTTTCTGAGAGATAATTTAGGCTGAGAGAGGACGCAGTTGGTTTAATGTTATCCAGTGATCTCCATGTCTGAGTCGGTATCTGAATCTTGGGTTCCATTGTCCCATTTTTAAAAACTTGGCCCATTAAACCATATTGGCTATCATTGTGACCACAGTGCAGTTTTTATTACCTTGTACATTGACTGTGGAGTCTTACAGCTGAGCATGCCTGATAGGTATCAAAATTATTTAATAAATAAAATATATTACTTTCAGTTCACCGAGTAGATTCATAACACGGTACCAGAGGGATGAGATTTTGAGACATTTATTATTTGTGTGGAATCTCAGAAATGTTTCCATTTTCAAGACAAAAATCCACCCCATCCCCCACCCCCACCCAATGGAGAAGCCTTTATATTGCTTTTTGGTGATAAAGGCAAGGGCCAGATTCACTTAGGAAAATAGTTGGCCACACTCCATAGCATCTGGCCAAGCCACGTCTGGAATCCAAATCAGCACACACTCCTGCTCTGTTTCTGGACAAAGGTCTTTAAACTGTTTAAACCAGCAGTGCCATACACTCTTCAAAAACCTCTTTCTTAAATTGGAGGGAGGCTTCTAGAATGATGCCTCAGAAGTCAAGACAGCCATTGGGAAGAAATTTTGCATTTTCCCTCTGTATATGAGTGGAAGTGCTTTTTTGCTCATAAATAGATAAAGTCTGGATCATACTTCATATCTTCCCTCACTTACATATTTATTGTACTCCTTACATTAAAGTAACTCCCCCCACCCCACTAACAGAGCAACTATCCAAGCTGTTCAAAGAATGTATTGAAAATAAAGAAATGGTATCTTCGTACGGTTCTGTCATTACTGTAAGTGATGATTATGTCAATTAGGATAATAGAGTTGTTGATGATTAAAATACTCAGACATTTTATGTAACCTCAGGTAGGCTGCAGTGTTTGTCTGCAGTAGAACAGCAGGATTTGAGTCCAGTGGCACCTTAGAAATGAACAAGATACAGGCCTGTATCTGAAGAAGGGAGCTTTGAATCTTGAAAGCTTATATCCTGAAAATCTTGATGGTCTCTAAGGTGCTACTGGACTCAAAGAGCTTTATGTAATTATGTAAAAAGAATAAAAATTAGACTGGGGTATTTTCTATTTGCTTTTTCATGTTACTGTTTATTAGGTTTTTCAGAACTGTAAACTGCTTTGGGAACCCACACAATGGATGAAATAAGATATAAATTTAAAATAACAAAAACAATACAAACAAGAAGGATATCTGTATGAACTGTATGATTCCCTTTTCTGTGGCTGCCTTTTAAATTTTGTATTTTTATTCACTGTTGTTTCCTGGTGTTTGGGGTTAACGTAGAAGTAACCATTCCCCCCCCCCCCCCAGATTTCAGTTGTTGTCCTACAGGGCCCAGATTTGATTTGGGAACATAAGAAGTGGATTAAACTCTTTACCACATAATATGAATTGCTTCTGGGGCTACTATTTGGTCTATGATGGAAAAGAAGGTTGGTGACAGCTCCTACACACCCTCCACTTATAAGCATGTCAAATAGTAGCCCCAGGATAGTGGATCATGAAAATAGTACAACAAGGAGAAATGTTACATACGACGTGAAACAGGGCTTTACATGGCTGCAATTTAACAGTTATTAAAAAGATCCATTCACAGATTTCCTTTTGTCACATCTACTTTGGGATCGGTCATTCCCATAAAATTTCTGGCCAGAAACATAAAAACACTGGAAATCCCATAATTTCATCAAGATTAGAGAAAAAAGAAGTTCCAATGTTCTCTAAAATAATAAAGGTTTTCATTATTCAGATCAAGTCTCTGGACCAAAAAATGGCTTTGAGACCTCTAGTGTCCTATTATTTTCATTCATAAAAACCTTGGTATCTGAAGGGGGAAAAATGAAATTTAATATCCTGTCACAATGTTTCTCTTGCAGAACAGCCAGTAAGATGTGTGTTCAAATTTGTTTCAAAAGCTGTACTGCTGTTTTTCACTCCAATAGAAGTTTGGAAAAATATAAAAACAATGTTGTGCTGCTTATGGGGGGTTAATCTGATAAACACATGGTATTGTTTCAGTTGGATGAGGACACAGACATCTTCAGGGCAAATATTTCCAGCATGCAAAATTGTTTTGTGTAAATACCTGAAATTGGCTTTTATGAATTATAGTCAAATTGAAATCCTTAAGTGTTTGTAGAAAGCAATAGTAAAAAAAAATCACATTTATATGTTGGCAGCTCTAAAAGGAACATATTTTGCACTAAGCAGTCTAATTGGAAGTTCTCTGTCAGAGTTGTGACTGGAGGGAGAACCTTGTGCACACTTGGCAACCTGCTTGATGCATTCACTGTGGCTGTCCCCACTTCAGAGACAACAGGTTGCTTTGCAAATAGAGCAATGACTCTTCTCTTCAGAAGTAGAGGTGGGCTTGAACAGGAAAAAAATAAACACAATGTTCGTTGTTCGTTGCCATCCACGAACAGGGAATCACAAACAACCACAAACATGACCCTGTTCACAAACATATTCGTGGTTGGTTGTTTGTGGGAGGGAAGGGGGAGACTTGGAAGGCAAGAAAGTTCCCTGCGCCATTTGCAAACGGTGTGGGGAACCTCCTTCCCTTCAAAGTCTCCCTTCTTCCAGCTGGCTGGAGGGAGGGGAGGAGACTTTGTCAGGAAACCCCTGTCAAGCAACTGAGTCAGGGGTGAAGTGCCCCTGAAGGGCATTTCACCCTGGCAGGCTGCACTCAGCTGCTGGTCAGGGGTTTCCCTGACAAGCAGCTGAGTGAGGGATTTAAATGTACCTCTTCCTGCATTGCATAGCAGCAGGGAGAGGGAAATTTAAACCACAGCAGGCTGCACTCAGTCGCTTGTCAGGGAAACCCCTGACAAGTGGCTGAGTTGGGGGTGAAGTGCTCCTCTCCCTGCTGCTGTGCTGTGTTCGCGTCCCGGCGCAGACTGCCGGGCGGCGGGGCCGAGCGGGCTTAAGTACCAAGCCACCGGACCAGAGGGAAAACCTCTCCCTCCAGGTCCGGCGGTTGGCCCCGCCCCCCCAGCAGCCGCCCCCCCCGGCAGCTCTGATTGGGCGGCCAGGATTCAAACCGATTGGCCGCCCACCCGAGCCTGCCGGGAAGAGGAAGCCGGGCACCAGCTGCCGTTCCTTCCCCACCGCGCCGCCGGCCGCAACGCCTCAGCCCAGTAAGTCGGGCTTCGGTCCATTGCAGCCTATGCTGAGGCCCGGCGGGGAGGACGGCGCGCTAAAGAACTCAGATCCATGCAAGGGGTGGAGTAAAACAGGCCACAACTTTATTGAGAACAGAAAACAAACAAAGGAGCATTGGCCAGCATATGGATCGGATCCCGAGCAAAGGCTGGCCCGCCTGCCAGCCATAGAACCCTCCCCCCCTACAGGACCCCTGCTGAAGGGGGGGGCACCGAGGAGTGACATTAACGGGGGATCAGCTGGGTGTGAACCCCTGCCTGATTCCCCTGCCACCTGGGAGTGGGCACCTTGGCGACCCCCCGGATGGGTCTGCCCCTCACCTCACTCCCAAGATTCCATATGGGAATCCCCTGAACAGGGTACCAAAGCCGTGGCCCTGGTCCCCAGATAGAGATCCGATCCAATGCTACCTGCCACAAGAGCCATGAGTGGCTCCCGCCAAGGCTCCTAGCAACCAAGCCACCCCAGCAGAGCATCCCTCAGGTCCTGGAGCCAGATGTCGTGCCCCCAGCTGGACAGGTGGACCCCGTCAGGCCGAAACAGAGCCTCCATGCGGAAGGAGATGTCCGGGTGCATTATGAGGCACCCCCCACCCGAGGTAACCTGGCACCCCATGGCCCGGGCCAACCGCTGCCTGCTAACATCAATCTTCTCGGGGTGCAAGGCCCCCCGCCACACGCGCCTCTGGAGCAGGTCGGACCAAAGAAAATAAGTCCTTGGGAGAATGGAGAAGAGATGATCCAAGTCCTTGCACATGGCGAGCTTCAAATCCAGGCCTCCCCGCTCGACCAGGTCATTCTCGCCGAGCAGGATGATCACTGCATCTGGCGGGCCCCGCCACCGAGCCAGGCCTTCGAGGGTCGGGACCAGCGCCTCCCACCGCATGCCGCGCTGGCCGACCCACAGAATCTTGATGTGCTGGTCCAGGCCGAGGTTGCTTCCCCATCCGGAACCTGCCGCATACTGTCCGGCCCAATGCACGATACTGTGGCCGCAGATCCAGACTGTCTTCCGCTCTCCTGAGGAATGAAGAAAGGGGGGGGACATCAAGATTAGTAACGGAGGACCCGCCCGGGGCGGATGTACGACCGGAAGGCCCGGGACCTCCACCGGCCAATGCGCTGGATGAGGGGTGGAGGGATGCCCAGGCCTGCCGCCACCGTGGCTGCCCCAATACGAAAGGAATGGGCGGCGAACACCCGGGCGGGGAGCCCGGCAGCCTGAAGGCATGCCCGGAGCACGGAAGCGAACTGATAGCGGGTGAGGGGTTCCCCGTTCACGTGTACCAAGAATGGCCCCTCTGGGAGTGGGCGGACCTCGATGTAATCCCGCACCGTGGAGACCGGGCAAGCCACCCCGCCCGGGGAGGCCCGCAGAGTAATAGCCGCTCCCCGGCCGAGCTGGTCGGTTTTTGACCTCCGAATGGTGAGAGTGACCCTCTGCCTCGAAAGGGCCACATCGGCCAGTGAGAGGGCTCTGCCCGACGAGTCCAAACGGGAGCTCGCAACTAGTTCGCCGACCCGGAGGGCCCCGAAAAATGCCAGCGCGAAGGCAGCTCGGAAGATCCTGACCTCGAATGGGGACCAGCAGAGGCCCGGTAGGGCCCACAATATGGCGCCCAAGATGGGCAGCGTGATAGGCCTCCGCTGGTCGGGGGGGGGAGGAGAGGCCCGCCTCCACCCCGCCACCGCCCGGCGCGCAGCAAAGCTCACGCAAGGATCGGGGAACCCCTGAGCCCTGCTAAAGAAGGAGATCGCAGCCAAGTCCCTCTGCATGGTCCTTGGGGCAACCCCCCGGCCCCGGGAGTGGGCCAGGTACTGTAAGACCAGCTCCTGAGATGCCGGCCATGGGGCCTGGCCCCCAGTCCCAGCTGCAAAGGCGAGGAATCTTGATGCCGCCGCCGAATAGGCCCGCAGAGTCGATGGTGCTATGGAGCTGCAGATTGCCTGCATGATGATGTCTCGCCAACCGTCCAGAGCTCTGAGGGGAATGGGTCGGGAGTCCGTTGCGCCTCGGGAGCCAGAGCGAAGAACCTCTCCATCTGGAATCGAGACAGCGCGTCTGCAATGCCATTCTCGACCCCCGCCACATGCCGTGCTGAAAAGGAGATGTTAGAGGCAAGGCAAACCAACACGAAGCGACACACCAGACGCATGACCCGCTCAGAGCAAGATGACTGCTTATTGATTACCTTGACCGAGGCTTGATTATCGCACCAAAATAGGACGCGTCTGTCCTGGAACTCCCTCCTCCAAATTGTAACGGCAACCAAGAGCGGGAAGAGCTCCAGGAAGGTAAGGTCCTTGAGAATGCCCGACCCGGCCCAGGACGTTGGCCAGCGTTGAGCGCACCACCTGCCCCTGTAGTACACCCCGAACCCGAGGCTGCCTGCCGCGTCCGACCGAACCTGTAAGTCCGAGCCTGGGGACAGGGAATCCTGCCACAAGGATACGCCATTGAAGTTTGATAAGAAATCCCGCCACACCCGGAGGTCCTCCTTGATCCCCCGGGTCAGGCGGATGAGATGGTGAGGGGAAGAGGCCCCCCTGCACGCCCAGGAGAGGCGGGCGCAGAAGGCCCGCCCCGGGGAAACCACCTTGCAGGCGAAGTTAAGGTGCCCGATGATGGCCTGCAGCTCCCTTAAAGTGCACTTCTGGCGCAACAATGCCTGCGAGATGAGCGCCTGCAAACGAGCCAGCTTGTCTCGGGGGAGGCGGGAGACCCCGGCCAGTGAATCGAGCTCGATTCCTAAGTACGTTAACCTGGACGTGGGGCCTTCTGTTTTATCCTGCGCCCGGGGGACGCCTAGTTCCTGGGCCAGTGACTGGAAGATGCGCAGCCGGTCTGCGCAAGCGGGGGTCCCGGGGGGGGCAATTATCAAAAAATCATCCAAGTAATGGGTGATGTGTGGGGAGCCCATGCGATCCTTGGCCGCCCACTCCATGAACGTGCTAAAGGCTTCGAACGCTGCGCACGCGACCGAGCACCCCATGGGCATGGCCTTATCCACATACCAATGACCCTGGAACCTGAACCCCATGAGGCAGAAATCGAGGGGGTGGACCAGAAGCAGCCGGAAGGCTGACTCCACGTCACACTTGGCCATGAGAGCCCCAGGGCCGCACGACCGGACCAGACGCACGGCGTGATCAAAGGAGGCGTACTTGACCGAGCACAGCTCCTGCGGGATGGCGTCATTAACCGAGGCACCCCGTGGGTAGGATAGATGATGAATCAGCCTGAACTCCCCCGGGGTCTTTTTGGGCACCACCCCCAGGGGGGAAACCCTTAGGTTAGGCAAAGGCGGGGTGGCAAAGGGTCCAGCCACCCGGCCCGCTGCCACTTCCTTGGCTATCTTGGTGGCCACCACCTCAGGCAACTCCCTAGCGGACTTAAGGTTGCCGGAGGAGGTGGCAATACGGGGGCCTGTGCATGGGATCCTAAAGCCAGATAAGAAGCCCTCCAACAGGAAGCCAGCCGCCTTCCTGTCGGGGTACCGTGCAAGGAGCGGGCGCATGGCCTCGATGTTCACGGGGGTGGATGCCAAGCCCAGGTCTGAATGGCTGAGGCTACTTGCCGCTGCCGCTGGCAGAGGCGGCATTGGCACCGGGACCACCATCCTTATGGGAGCCGCCGTTGGAGGCCCGGGTGCCGCGAAAGGGGGCTGGGGGAGGGGGACCCCGGGAGCAGGCAGAGCGGGGATGAGGGGCCCCGCATGACTCGCAGCTGTGCTCGTAGCGGCATTTCTGCCGCTGACACTTGCCCTGATTGAACTCCCAGCACAGCCAGCGGGCTTTTTCCCGGCGTCCGAACCACCGCCCAGGCCGGGAGCCCTCCCCTTTTCCCTTCATGTGGGGACCGACCAGCCACAGCCATAGCTTCTGGCTAATTAGGTCCCACCTGGCTCTGGGGTTGTGGGAGGCCCTCTTACGGAAGGCCTCATCGTAGTCCAGCGCAGCCCCATCCCCCGCAAGTGCCCGGGCTCGCAGGACGTTTCCCAAGTGGTTAGAAAGATGCCATCCCCTGTCCGGGTAAGCTGCCTGCACCACGCCCATATAAACGGTAAACCCCTCCAGCCAGTTATTGAATGTGCGCTCGGCGCCTTCTTTCCTAACCCCCTTTTTTTCTTTCCTGGACGGGGGGCCACTCCTCCCATCCTCCGCCTCAGGCCTGAGCAGGGAGAGGACGTCGACATAATACCCATCGAGTATGCGCTCTCTGACCTTACGGGCTAGGTGAATACCAGGTGGGTCCTCGTCGTCGTTAAACAATTTGGGGAGAGTGGGAGCCTGGTCTAGACCCGCATCCCAAACGTCACCTGCATTCCCGCTGCTGAGACCTCCCGCCCTTCTGCGCAGCGCCCACCTAGGGAGACCAGGGACGGAGGCGGCCGCCTCCCAATACCTCTCCCCAGGGGCATCCTCGTCAGAGGAGGAGGACTCACCTGATGATCCCCCGCTGTCTGACTCCTCGTGCCGTCTGTGCCTCCGGGCCTTCTTCCTGGAAGTCCTCTTCCGTTTGCTGGTTGGCTGCCGCTCACCACTGGAACTGCTGGGGCTTGTACTTGGCGACCGGGCCGACCGGTGCCTTCTGCTGGCCTTGTCCCTTCTCGCCCGGCCTCCAGGGTCTTTTTGGACCTCAACAGGCCCGGGGGAGGAAGACCCCCCATGCCCAGAGTTCCCCAGCTGCTCAACCCTGGCAGAGAGCAGCTCCAAGGCCCGCCCGATCTCCTGGAGTGAGCTGGGGGAAGGGTTACTGTTATCCCGGCCCCCGGCTCTGCCCTGCTCAGCTGGCTTGGCGTGGGCCCCAGCCTTCTGGCCCCCACGGCCTTTGGAGGCCACTCGGTGAGGAGGAGGGCTGCCCTTCCCAGGAGCTGCCTGCCGTGCCCCCCCTGTGGCTCCCCCGCCCTTTTCCCCTTGCCCTGCTGAAGGTTTGCCTCTAACCTTGGACCGAGAGGCAGCAGGCTTTTTGGAGGCCCCCTGCTTCTGCCGTGAGGATTGAGGCATCCTGGCCCTGCCTGGGGGAGCCGGCTTGCTGCCGCCTCCCCCGGCCTTGGGCCTGGCTCCCTTGCTGCTCCGCGAGGGTGCCATCGATGAGCGAGCCCCCCAGGGGTAGCCCTGCCGGCCGAGGATGGGGGGGCTGAAAAGGAAGGGGGGGACTGCTAGCGAGGAAGGCGGGGGGGATCGCCCAGAGGCCACTGCCTCCTGCTCTTCTCCTGCGATGGGGGAGGGCTCGGTGGCCACCCGGAGCCACGTGGCCGCAGCTGCTGCCCTTCGCCGCCGCTTCTGCTTTGCCGCGCCGAGGTTCGGGCTCAGCTAAACCCGACCTCCGGCGGCGGCGCTCCCACCTGACCCAGTCAGGGAGCCGACGCCGAGAGATCCCACTGTCTTCCTGCTTGGCTGCCGCTCCTTCTCCCTTCACCGCGCCGAGGCTCGGGCTCAGCTAAACCCGACCTCGGAACGCGGCGCTCCCACTTGACCAGCGTCAAGGAGCCGAACGCTGAACCGGCAGGCTCTTCTCCGTCGCGCGTCTCCCTGACGTCTTCTCTCCTTCGTGTCCCGGCGCAGACTGCCGGGCGGCGGGGCCGAGCGGGCTTAAGTACCAAGCCACCGGACCAGAGGGAAAACCTCTCCCTCCAAGTCCGGCGGTTGGCCCCGCCCCCCCAGCAGCCGCCCCCCCCGGCAGCTCTGATTGGGCGGCCAGGATTCAAACCGATTGGCCGCCCACCCGAGCCTGCCGGGAAGAGGAAGCCGGGCACCAGCTGCCGTTCCTTCCCCACCGCGCCGCCGGCCGCAACGCCTCAGCCCGGTAAGTCGGGCTTCGGTCCATTCACGCAGGCAGGCTGCACTCAGTCACTTGTCAGGGGTTTCCCTGACAAGCGGCTGAGTGGGGGATTTAAATGTCCCTCCTCCTGCATTGCACAGCAGCAGGGAGAAGGAAATTTAAACTCCGGCAGGCTGCAATCAGCCCTTGTCAGGATTTTCCCTGACAAGTGGCTGAGTCAAGGGTGAAGTGCCCCTGGGCTTAGATTGGGATTTCCAGGGCAACAGGAGTTCAGACAGAGTTCAGAATGTCTGTGCCTACTGCTGCCAAGGGATTTGATTGAAAGGCACCAGACTGTCTGGCTTGACGAACGGCTGATGAACACCACGAACAGGGCTGGAAACGAACACATGTTTGTTGGGAACAGGACGTCATGAACAGTTTGCTCATGAACAGCTGATTGGGCTGTTCGTGCCTTCTTTTGTTTATATTGCTGTTTGTACCCACCTCTATTCAGAAGTGGAGCTGCAGCGATTGATGAGAAAACCACAAGCAAAGTGGTATTTGTTCACAGTCTGTATATTTTATACTATGACATTCCCTCATCCTTAAGCAACAGAAATTGCACTAGAGGCATTTTTAAATATTTTTTTTAAAAAACTAATTAGTTTATTTATTTTAGAAGGGAAAGTTCAGGTGAAATCAGGAGTTTAAAATTGATGAGGTAATTCAAGGTAAAATCAGAACATTTGCAGACATCAGTTCTTAGGTTCTTTACAGATATTTAAAGACTTCTGTTTTGAGGTGTTAGTTCTCTTGTATTTCCCCAAGCACTCTAGTATACTTTCTTTTAGTATTCTCTTTCTCTTCTGGAGTTAGGAAAGCTGGTGCCCACTTTCTAGTACCCCAGTCCTCTTCTCTTCACACACCAGTGCTTTCTTTCAGTCATCTGAAGGTCTCCACAGGCAGTTTCCAACCACACTTGAACAGGGATCTCTTCACTCTCCAGAGCTGCCTCCCTGTTTGACTGGGCAAGGAAAGCTTCTCTCCTTAGAAGCTCTATCCCCTGGCTCCTTGGCCAATTTGGAAATCTGCACTCACTTCCCAAACCTCCTTGCCAACTTTCCCAGTTCTCCTGTTGTTATTAAAATTGCTCTCTCTGTTAGAACTCCATCTCCCAACTCTTCACATTCAAATCCACTCTCTGCTAGGACTGAAAGAAAGTTCCCCCTCTTTTCAGTTCATGTCATCCAATCTAATCCCTAACATGTCAATCAACTCTCTAATTTTTCAAATGTGCAATCCATCACATATGCCTGGAAAAACTGGAAGTGTTGTACATTAAGAAATTACAAATTTCACTATGCTCTTGCTAGTAATTCTAGCAATGGATGCCCAGCATCCTCATGTAGCTTGTTTTGTTTTAATCTTGATCACAAATGACTAGTTAATTTTTCATAGACTATGTACTTTTCTCTAGAAGATGGATTAAAGAGTCTTGTCATGAATATGTGTGTGTGTAGACATGAAGTTTTTGTATCAATAAACAACTAAAGTATTTAGGCCATTTTAAACATATTTTAAAACATGTTAAGTAGCACCCCATCTATTAGAATGCCCTTTTTGAACCTCTTCTCACCTGGTGCCTTCACTTAAGCATGAGATGTGTGTGTGTTATGTGCGTCAAGTCGCCTCCGACCTATGGCAACCATATGAAGGAAAGACCTCCAAAATGTCCTATCATTAACAAACTTGCTCAGATCCTGCAAACTGGAGGACATGGCTTCTTTTATTGAGCCAAGCCATCTCGTTTTAGATCTTCCTCTTTTCCTGCTGCCTTACACTTTCCCTAGCATGATTGACTTTTTCAGAGAAACTTGTCTTCTCATGATGTGACAAAAGTGCGATAGCCTTAGTCTTGTCATTTTAGCTTCTAGGGAGAATTCAGGCTTGATTTGATCTAGTACCCAGTTATTTGTCTTTTTGGCTGTCCATGGTATCAGCAAAACTCTCCTCCAGCACCACATTTCAAATTAATCAATTTTCTTCCTGTCAGCTTTCTTCACTGTCCAGCTTTCACATCCATACATGGCAATGTGGAATATAATAGTTTGGATTATATTGATTATCCCAGATAGACACCTTTATCTTTAAGGATCTTATCTAGCTCTCTCATAGCTGCTCTTCCAAGTCTCAATCTTCTTCAGATTTCTTCATTGCAGTCTCCCTTTTGGCTGATGATTGAGCCAAGGAATAGAAAATCTTGAACAATTTCTTTTTTTTTAAAATAAAAATTTATTGGTGAGTGAATAAACAAAAGAATTGTTTTTCCAAGTTTGACACATATAATCTCATTATTCCCCTTGCTCTATCCCCCCACCCTTTTCCTCCCCCCTCCCTATTGACTTCCAACAGCTTTCCAACCCTTAACCCTTCTTATTGCTTAAATCTAATTCATTTATATTTTCCTACCGCCTCTAGATCATAATATCTCTTACTCTAAGCACATTCTTATTTTTTTACATAAATTCTATCAAGCATACTATCAATATAGTATATATTATAACAATATAACAGTATGCTATAATATATAGCCAGATACTCAGTGTCTCTTACTTTAGACATTTTCTATTTCTCTTCTTTTAAATATATATTCCATCAAATATACTATCAATATAGTATATATCACAAAACTTAGATTGTATGCTATGCCACCAATGTAGCACAGCACACAACCCAATATAACCCAACCACATAATATATTATAATATAATGTCTGATACGCTACCTTACTGTTTTATACTATATATTATGCACTGTATACCTCATTAATATATCTGTTTAACCATTTTCGTTGTCCTGTATGTTCAATGTAAAATTCCCTTAAATATTATATTTGCTTAGATTATAGTTACATTCCCCCTAAGTGGTAAGATCCCTTCTCTCTTCCCATTACAACATTATTCTTTTAAAAATTTTCAAACTGCCACTGTTCTTTTACATCCCATTTTTTTTCCAAAAATTGTTTCTATTTCCCCCAGTCAACAATATATTGTCCTAGGTCAAGATCTTTAAATTTCCTTGTCAATTTGTCCATTTCCGCCATGTACAGCAATTTATAGATCCAATCTTCTACAGTTGGTATTTCTTGTGTCTTCCATTTCTGCGCGTACAAAAGTCTTGCCGCTACAGTCATGTAAAATAACAATGTTCTATACTGCGCTGGAACTGCCTCCATTCCCAAGTTCAGTAACAACAGTTCTGGGTTCTTGTTTATTTGTATTTGTAAAATCTCATTAATTGCATCAATTATTTCACCCCAATACTGTTTGGCTACCTCACATGTCCACCACATATGATATAATGATCCTTCATGCTTTTTACATTTCCAGCATTTGTCTGACATATTAGTATTGCCTAGCGCAATTTTCTTTGGTGTTAAATACCATCTGTAAATCATTTTGTACACATTTTCTTTAATGTTCGTACAAGTTGAAATCTTCACTGTATTTTTCTATAAGTACTCCCATGCATCCATTGTTATTTCTTTATGAAAATTTATTGCCCACTTCACCATCTGGACTTTTACTGTTTCGTCCACCGTAAACCATTTTAAAAGTAATTTGTAAATCTTAGATATTTTTTTCTTGCCTTCTTGTAATATCACTTCCTCTAACTCCGAATTTTCCAGTCTTATACCTCCTCTCAGGCAGTCCGCATTGTAAAGATCTCTGATCTGTCTATACTGAAACCATCCATAACAAGGAGACAATTCTTCTTCTGTCTTTATTCTCAGCTTTGAATATTGTATTTGTGTAATCTCCTTGTAAGTTAGGCATTGCTGTTCATTATCAACAGTTCTCGGATCTATTACTTCATACAGAACCACCCATGAAGGAATTCCATCTTCCATGTACACCTTATATTTCTTCCAGACCGTGAAGAGGCTTCTCTGAATATAATGATGCAAGAACATAGAGTCCGCTTTCACTTTGTCATACCACATGTATGCATGCCATCCAAATATTTTTTTATGTCCCTCCAGGGCCAGCAACTTCCGATTTTTTAACGTTATCCAGTCTTTCAGTCATACAAGACATACTGCCTCATGGTACAGTCTTATGTTGGGCAGTTGCAAGCCTCCTCTTTCTTTAGCGTCTTGTAAAACCTTCATTTTCACCCATGGTTTCTTGCCTGCCCACACAAAATCTGAGATTTTCCTTTGCCATTTATCAAATTGTTTGGAGTCTCGAATAATTGGTATAGTTTGCAACAAGAACATCAGACGTGGTAAGACATTCATTTTTACTGCTGCAATTCTTCCCAGCCATGATAAGTTCAGTTTGTTCCATTTTATTAAGTCTCTCTCTATTTGTATCCACAATTTCTCATAGTTATTTTAAAACAAATCTATATTTTTTGCTGTCAATTCTATGCCAAGATATTTTACTTTATTAGTCACCTCACAGTCTGTTATCTCCATTAGCTCTTGCTGTTTCTGTTTGGTCATGTTCTTACATAAAATCTTTGACTTCTTTTTGTTCACATAAAATCCAGCCAGATCTCCAAACACTTTTATTTTCTCTATTACCCTTGGCATATTTTCAATTGGATCCTCTACTATTAACATTATGTCATCCACAAAAGCTCTGACCTTGTAGGAAAACTCTTTTATTTTCATACCTCGGATTGTGTCGTCCTCACGTATTTGGATCATCAATATTTCCAAAATCAAAATGAACAGCAATGGAGACAAAGGGCAACCCTGTCTGGTTCCTTTGTTAATTTTCAATTTCTTTGTCAAGTCCTCATTCACTATGATTGCTGCACTCTGGTCTCTATAAATTTCCTTGACCGCTTGGATGAACTTTTCTCCCATTTGCAGCTTTTCCATAGTAGCAAACATGAAGTCCCAGTTCAAATTGTCAAATGCTTTTTCCGCGTCTACAAAGAAAAAACCAACTTCTCTATCACAGTGCTTATCATAGTATTTGTCTGTTAGGTAAAAATCCCACCTGTTCTTCGGCAATGAATTCTGACAACCATCCTTTCAACCTCTCTGCCAACACCTTTGCAAATATTTTATAGTCATTATTCAACAACGAGATTGGTCTGTAATTTTTAACATTGGTCAGATCTTGACCTTCCTTCGGAATCAGCGATATATTGGCTTCATTCCATGAATCAGGAATCCTTTGATCCTGCATCACTCCATTCATTGCCTCTTTCAGGAAAGGCGCCAGTTCATTAGCCATCACTTTATAAAACTTTGCCATTAGTCCATCTGGTCCTGGCGCCTTTCCTATTTTTGTTGATTGTATTGCTTCCTTTATTTCTTCTTCCGTCACTTCCTTGTTTAATTTCTCTTTTTATTTTTCAGGAATTGTCGGAATTTCCATCTTCTCTAGATATTCCGCTATTGAATCTTTGCTCACTTCTTTTTTTTGGTACAGTTTTGCATAAAACTTGAAAAAGGCTCTACTAATAGCCACTTGGTCCATTAACACCTTGTCGTCTTCTAAAATTTTGGTTATAGTTTTCTTCTCCTTCCTTTTTTTTAATTGCCACGCCAAATATTTCCCGGGTTTATTTGCACCTTCAAACGACCTCTGATTCATCCTCTTTAAGTTCCACTCTAATTCTTTATTGTCCATTGCTGTCAATTGTTCCTGCAAGATTTTGATATCCTGATAATTCCCCCCCCCGGTCTTTTCTTAAGTTGTATCTCTTTGGCTTTTATTTTATCCAAAATTTCAGATCTCTTTTCCTCCTTTTTCCTCCTAGTTCTTGCATTCAAGTCTATTAGTCTGCCTCTTATCACCACTTTATATGTGTCCCATACTTTATTAGTCGGCACTTCTTTGTTCAGGTTATATTGTATGAAAAATTTGGTCTCCCTTCGCAACAACGCAATATTTTCTTCTATTTGTAACAAGTCCTCATTTATTCTCCATCCTTTTCTTTTATTATTTTTCCCAAATCTTCACATGATTGGATTATGATCTGAGCCTGTCTTTGGCATTATCTCCGCCTCTCTGGTCCATAATGTCAGTTCTTTAGAGGCCCAGATCATATCTATTCTTGATAGTGTAGAATGTCTTGCAGAGTAAAATGTATATTGTCTACTTTTAGGGTATTGTCTCCTCCACACGTCTCCTAAACTTTCTTGTTCCTTAAGCAGAAAAAACGCCTTTGGTAATAATCCTCTTTTTTGTGAGCAGCTTTAGACTGCTTATCCTCTTCCAGGTTTGTAACTCCATTGAAGTCACCCGCCAAGATTATGTGATCATAGGTCAATTCGTCTAGTTGTTTCTCTAAGTCATTAAAAAAAATTTCTTTTGCACCATTAGGTGCATAGATCCCAATCATCAGTATTTTCTTAGAGCTCCAAATAATTTCCACTGCTAAATATCTGGCTTCTGCATCTTTTAAAACTAGTCTGGGCTGCAATTCATCTTTTATGTACAATACAACTCCCCTCTTTTTTTTTTAGAGGCGGCAACAAATTCTTTTCCCAATTTAACAAATTTCAAATATTTTTCGTCTTGCTTTCTAATATGTGTCTCTTGCAGACAAACTATATTACATTTTTGTTTTGATAGCCAGTGGAAAGTAGCTTTACATTTACAAGGTGAATTTAGTCCATTTTATTTTATTTATTTATTTTTTCAATTTATATACCGCCCATCCCCAGGGACTCTGGGCGGTGAACAGTTAAAATCAATAAAAACAATAAAAACTAAAATCAATATACAAATAATAAAACAAATTAACAAGGTGCAGTGATGGGGAGAACACTTCCCCACCCCAAAGGTGGGAGGCCGACATGGCACCGCCCCCTTCAATCACCGAACGCCTGGCGGAACAGCTCTGTATTACAGGCCCGGCGGAACGATAATATGTCCCGCTGGGCCCGGGTTTCCATTGACAGAGCGTTCCACCAGGCTGGGGCCAGGACTGAAAAGGCCCTGGTTGATGCGAGGTGGGCTTCCTTAGGGCCGGGGACCACAAGTAAATATTTATTCGCTGATCGAAGCGATCTCCGGGGAACGTACAGGGAGAGGCGGTCCCGAAGATATGCCGGTCCCAACCCACTCAGGGCTTTAAAGGTAAGAACCAACACTTTGAACCTGATTCGGAATTCAACCAGAAGCCAGTGCAGCTGGCGCAGGACAGGTGTGATGTGTGACTGGTAAGGTATACCAGTCAGGACCCGTGCCGCCGCATTCTGGACCAGTTGTAGTTTCCGGATCAGGCCCAGGGGTAGCCCAGCGTAGAGTGAGTTACAGTAATCTAGCCTGGAGGTGACCGTTGCATGGATCCCTGTAGCCAGGTCCTGGGGCGTCAGGTAGGGGGCAAGTTGCCTGATCTGACGAAGATGGAAAAATGCAGACTTGGCAACCGCCGTGACCTGGGCCTCCATCGATAGGGAGGCATCCAGGAGCACACCCAGACTCTTTACCACTGGCAAAGTTGCCAGTGGTGTCCCATCCAGGGCAGGGAGCTGGATCCCAACATCTGGCAGTTCTTCCTTGATAATAACTCCCTCACAGAAAGAGTTAATTAATAACCTACTATCAATAGCAAAATATTCAATTGCTTATTTTTGGAAAAAACAGACACCCCCACCAATCTCACACTGGGTCTCAAAAGTATGGGATCAACTTATCATAGATAAAATAACAGATAATTTAACCAGCAAAATACACAAATCCAACTTCTATGAAAAATGGTGACATTTCTTAGATTACATTGACAGAACAGAAGCAAATCCTCCAAACCATCTATATCAGAAAATTCTTGATAGTTAGGTATAAGATAAGTTGTTTCACTAGACTCTGTATACAATTTCTAACTGTAATGACTGCAAATAATAGTATTCTGTTATCAATTTCTCTATGTAAAATATCTTATTGTTACTTCTATACCTTACCCTTTGTATTTACTGTTTATGTGATAATGTTTGAAGTTGTTTACTGTTATGTTGATTTATAAAATTTAATTTAAAAAAAAGAAAAGAAAAATTAACTTAAACAGACAGCTTCACATATTGCACAACCCTTCAGTATCAATAAATCTCATCTCATGCCAAAATAATAATAATAATAATATCTCTGATTTCAGCCTATAGTTCTTCTGGCTGACGATTAGACATGGGCACGGACAGAAGAAAACCCCGAACATGGTGTTAGTTGTTAGTTGCCATGCACGAACAATGAACATTGACGAACATGATCCTGTTCACGAACATGTTAGTTGTTCATTGTTCATGGGGGCCAGCAGGCTCTCCGCCAGCTATCAAGATCCCTACCACACCACTCTCAGAAGACCCTACCTGAGCAGGCAGCAGGAAATGTACCAATGGTAAATAATAGCTTGGCCCCAGAGCCCGGCAGCAGCCCTGGAACCTGAAGAGGTAGATCCCTACCGCACCACTCCCAGGAACACTTCCTGAGCAGGCCACAAACAAAGAAAATTCAAGCTCCAATGCACTCACCCTGTCTCTACCAGCAGCTCTCGCTCCCTGAACGCCAGAGCTGGGAGCCCCCCCCCCCGGTCTTTTCCTCTTGTAACAAATTTGGAGCGCCAGTCCACACTTGGAAGGAAGACCTGCCTATCAAGCTAAATTGGGCTTAGATTGGGGTTTCCAGGGCAACAGCAGGAGTTCAGACAGAGTTCAGACAATCCCTGCATAAGTAATGAAGGGAATTGATTGCAGGTGCCAGACTGTCTGGCTTGATGAACAGCAACAAGGCTTGCAATGACCACCTGTTCCTTTAGAATGGGGCCTCATGAACAGCTTGTTCACAAACAGCAGATTGGGCTGTTTGTGGGGGTTTTTTAGTTTGTATTGCTGTTCATGCCCATCTCTACTCACAATCAATTAAACTTAGTATTGGAAATCTGTTCCTTACCTGGTCTTTAAATTCTTCAAGAATATTATTTAGATTGTATTTTGGCACTATGATTCTTTTCGGGTTTCTCTGCAGCTTTATTCTAATTTTTGACATTAGCAGCTCATGATCTGTATCTCAATCAGCTCCTGGTCTTGTTTTAGCAGAGAGAATACACTTTCTTCATCTTCTGCTTCCAATTATCTAATCTGTTTGGTTCCTGTATTGGTCACCCGTCAACTTCCATGTATACAATCATCTTTTTGGTTGCCTGAAGCATGTATTAGCAATGGACAGCTTGTTGGCTTCACAAAATTTTATGAGCCACTCTCCTGCTTCATTTCATGATCCTAGTCCAAATTTTCCAACTATGTTTGATTCTGCTTTATCTCCTACTTTTGCATTCCAGTCACCTATGATTATCAGCATATCTTATTTAGGTATATGATCAATTTCTTCTTGGATACTTGCGTAAAAGTTTTTGATTTCTTCCTCCTCAGCATCCGTATTTGGAGCATAAACTTGAATGTTGGTTATGTTCACAGGCTTTCCCTGAAGTCTGATTGATATTACTCAGTCAGACTTTGCGTTGTAGCTGTTAAGTGCTTGTGCTATGTCTTGCCTCCCTATTAGAGCAACACTGTTTCTTTTGAGTTCATTTCTGCAGTAAAACACTGTGATTTTTTGACTGAAAATGTCCTGAGTCGGTCCACATTAGTTCACTCACCCCAGAACTGCAATGGTTAAATGTTCAATTTCTTGTTTTATGATTACTAATTTACCTGGTTTCATACTTCTCATGTTCCATGTTCCTATTATGTGTGTTGCACAGTTTTGTATGTTCCTTTTGTATCTATTCACATCCACAACTGAATATCCTTTTGGCTTTAATCCAGTCCCATCATTAAGAATAGCACTATTCATACTTGTCCTTGGCTTTTCCCTAGTAGCCAATTGAGTGCCATCTGACCTGGGAAGTCCTGTCTTCTAGCACTATATCTTTTTTCATTTTGGATTGTCTTATCATAGGGTTTTCAGGGTAAGAGATTAGCAGGATTATGGGACTGTCTCCCTCCCTATGTCCCTCTACAGCAGCTTCGCTCATCTAAACAGGGTCTCTTGCAGGTGCCAGCCTGCACATGGGCAAAATCAACTACAGCCTGTACACAGGTCTTCTCTGTGGTGGCCCCTACCCTATGGAACAGCCTGCCTGAGGAGGTCAGGAGAGCTTTCACGTTCTTGGCTTTCTGCAAACCATGCAAAACTGAATTATTCAAAAAGGCTTTTTTACTCCAATAGGAGGGCAGTATTGTAGGGTGGGGTCTTGGATGTTTTGCTAATAGGAGGGCAGTATTGTAGGGAGGGGGTCTCGGATGTTTCACCAATGAATTGGGAACCATGGGCTCCACCAACCCCCTAGCCAGAATCCCTTAGCCAGGCCTGATGCAGAGGAGGCTTTAAACAAAAGAAGAGACAAAACAGTGTTATTATCCATTAATATTGTAGCTTTGCCTGCAATAAACATAAGAAGAGATAGGCACCATTCATTTAAGCTACTTAACAATACATGTATTGTTAAGGTCCTAGTTGACTTTCAAAAGAATGTGCCAACAGAATTGTTTACATGCGTACATTCAAGACAGAGGTACAAAATGAATTCAGAAGGAATTCCTGTTAAAGATTAATGATTAATTACACTCCCCTATTTGAAATTAAACTCAGTGAAGTATCCATTTAAATCTTGCTTAAGAGCATAAAGGTGGGCCCTTGAAGTTATTATTATATTGAGAGTAAAAGTTGACATTTAAACCAATTTGGAAGAGCATTATTGTTACTAGCAATAAGAAGCCCAAATATAATATAAGGACGTGCCACTCATCCTGAACATTTGTAGAAGTTCAAACATACATACATCCAAAGCCAGAGGAACATGAGGCACATTTTAGAAGGAGAAGAGATGATGATCACAAGCAAGAAAAGATATGAATAATAAACCAACTCTATATTCTCTCCCTCATTGTGAAAGTGCGAAAGCGACGATGCTTCAAATATGAAGTTCCTCCTTATACAACAGGAAAATGATTTCAGCACAAGTCTGGAACTAGCTCATGCTGTGTCAATTACAGCTACTAAATAAAATGAACTCATGCTTCCCTCAAATTTTCTGCTTTTCCAGATTAAAACTCTGAGACCTTCCTGGCACACACTGAAACAAAAGCTGTGCTCACATAATATGGTCTTTCTGGAATGTTCCTTGCCTGTTTTGTAATAACCTCTCTCTGAAATGCACAAGATAAATGCTACAAAGCATGCATTTGACAACAATAATCTTGCAATACCAACCTAAGCATAGGACATTTGAGAGCACAGGAGATTGTACAGTATAATATAGTTCCACCATCAGCATTTTCATACACAATTTATGATTATCCCCATTTCAGTCTCCCCTAGGAATGCTTTTTGAGAGTTAGAGTTGGAAAAAATATGCTTGTCTTTAAACAAACGACATTGCCTTATTAAGAAACATCACACCACATTAATCTCTAAGATAATTTATATCATAGACAGGTGCTTTAGTTTTACTTTTCATGATTTATCTCACTGACTTTCAATAACTAAAAGAAATTGGAGATAGCATAATTAGTTCGTGACATAGTTTTTATTTCACCACTCTGTTTGGATGCTAGTATTGTTCCTTCTCACTGGAGTCATTATTCATTATGTCTTTGCTAATAAAGTTTCAAGTGGTACAAAGATTAATAAAGAAAGGAGGGGATGTGAGTTCCTGACCTATCATGCACCAAGATGTGGGGTCATACTTTCCTAACACTGGAATTTAGGAGAAGAAAGTTCTGGCTTGGAATGCCAGGATTTCAAAGAAAAATTCTATAATGGATGAGATGATAACCTTAAATAAGAGTTTTGTACAAGTTACCACAGTAAAAAAGTAATGTCGTTATTGGGAGCTAAAAAACAGTGTTAGGAGAAACTCTCATTTGAGATGAATTTAGTCATCATCAGCCAAACTACACAAGATGAATTACCCAAGTTTCTGTGAGTGATCAGATCAACGTGTGCTCCAACATGTTCATGCTGACTTTCCCCCTATTTAGGCACAAGGCTTTTTGCTGGGAAAAGAGGTGGTGGATTTCTCTATTATCACATGTTTACACATTTCATGCGCATGTGCCACTGGAAACACACAATGATGCCACTTCCGGGAAGTGATGTCTGGGAAGTGAGGTCACTTCCTCACTCCCAGGATGTGAGGTCACTTCCGGGAAGTGACATAACTTCCGGGAGCGAAGTCCCAGCCACCCCCCAGCGCACTCCCTCAATTCAGGCCTGCTCACATCCCCGCCCCTTACCTGGTGCAATGTTCCCTCTAAGCAGTGCAGTGTTGTGAGCCAGAAATCTACTTTGTGAGCAGCAAATTGCAAGTTTGGTCATGCCTTTTCTAAAACCAGAATCCATTTGATTAAAAGACTTCTGAATTAGATTGTCTGAGGCATTGGTATTGATTGCCATTAATATTTTGATGATGCCCACCTATGCATGTGGTTCTCAAAAGCTTATGCCTCAGTACAGTTGGTTAGTCTTAAAGATACAACTGGACTCTTTACTATTTTGACTAACACGACTAACTCTTCTGGATATTAAAGCGTGCATCTGTAACATATGGAGTTTACTGCCACATGAAGTGGCAACTGCTAGAGGGTATTAGGGACTTTAAAAATGATTAGAGAAATGTGTGGATGAAAGATCGATTCACAGTTATTTAAGTGTAACAGTTAACTGGGGCAGTATAGACATGCTAGCCTTATCTTAGATAGAATCATAGAATCATAGATTCAGAGTTGGAAGAGGCCATACAGACCATCTAGTCCAACCCCCTGCCCAGTGCAGGATCAGCCTAAAGCATCTCTGACAAGTATTCATCCAGCCTCTTCTTGAAAACTGCCAGTGAAGGGGAGCTCACCACCTCCCTAGGCAGCTGATTCCACTTTTGAAGTACTCTGACCGTGAAAAAGTTCTTCCTAATATCCAGCCGGTACCTTTGTGCATGTAGTTTTAGCCCATTGCTTCGCGTCCTACCATCTGTTGCCAACTGGAACAGCTCTTTGCCCTCCTCCAAATGACAGCCTTTCAAATATTTAAAGAGAGCAATCATGTCCCCCTTCAACCTCCTCTTCTCCAAACTAAACATTCCCAAGGCCCTCAGCCTTTCCTCGTAGGACTCAGTCTCCAGACCCCTGATCATTCTTGTCGCTCTCCTCTGTACCCTCTCGATTTTGTCCACATCCTTTTTGAAGTGAGGCCTCCAGAACTGCACACAATACTCCAGGTGTGGCCTGACCAAGGCACACCTTGGTCAGGCCAAGGTGCTATGGGCTATGACCTCCTGCGATTTCAATGCTATGGCCCCTTTGATACAACCCAGGATTGAATTAGCCTTTTTTGCCACCGCATCACACTGACTGCTCATATTCAGTTTACAGTCCACTCTTACCCCAAGATCCCTTTCACATATACTACTGCCCAGAAGTGTATCCCCCATCCAGTGTGCTTCTCATTTTTATGGCCCAGATGTAATACTGTGCACTTGTCTTTGTTGAATTGCATCCCATTCACAGCTGCCCACTTCTCCAGAGTATTCAGGTCTTGTTGAATTTTAATTCTATCTTCTTGGGTGTTTGCTACCGCTCCCAATTTGGTATCATCAGCAAATTTAACGAGCAGCCCTTCCACTCCTTCATCCAGATCATTGATAAAAATATTGAAAAGTACCAGGCCCAAAACCGAGCCCTGCGGCACCCCACTGGACACCTCCCTCTGATCTGATGAAACGCCGTTGACCACCACTCTTTGAGTGCGGTCCTCCAACCAGTTCCCTATCCACCAAACTGTCCTATAGTCTACTCCACAGTCTTCCAGTTTGCCCATCAGAATGTCATGGGGGACCTTATCAAAAGCTTTATTGAAATCCAGATAAATCACGTCAACAGAGTTCCCCCGATCCAGTAAGCTGGTCACTCGATCAAAGAAGGAAACCAGGTTGGTCTGGCAAGATCTGTTAGGAACAAAACCATGCTGACTTCCCCGGATCACTGAGTGGTCCTTCAGATGCTTACAGACTGATCCCTTTAAAATCTGTTCTAATATCTTCCCAGCAACAGAAGTCAGACTGACCGGCCTGTAGTTTCCCTGGTCATCCTTCCTCCCTTTCTTAAAGATTGGGATAACATTCGCTCTTCTCCAATCTTGTGGCACATCCCCAGTCCTCCAGGAGGCCTTGTAGATGATGGACAGGGGTTCTGCAAGTTCTCTGGAAAGTTCTTTCAGCACTCTTGGGTGCACCCCATCCGGCCCAGGGGATTTGTATTCATCCAGTGCAGCCAGATGCCTCTCCACTACCTCTCTGTCAATATCAATTAGCCCCTCAGGTGTCCTGCCACATTTTCTACTATCTCTAGATGTGCCTGAGTTCTTCAGGGAGAAAACAGAGACAAAAAAGTCATTAAGCCTGTCTGCTTTTTCTCTGTCCTGCATCAGAGTTTCTCCATCTACTCCCAACAGCGGTCCAATTGCCTCTTTTACCTTGCATTTGCTTCTCACACATCTGTAGAAGTTTTTCTTATTGTAGCGAGCCCTCCTGGCCAGACCCAGCTCATACTGAGCTTTGGCCTCTCTGATGGCTGATCTGCAGTGCCTAGTAACCCTCATATACTCCTCTTTAGAGGTCTGTCCTCTCCATTTCCTGAACATTTCCTTTTTCTCCCTTAGCTTATTCTGGAGCTCTCTGTGCATCCACATCGGTTTCTTGGAGCCCTTACCATGTTTCCGTCTTGCTGGGATAGTGAGGGCTTGAGCTTGCAAAAGCTCATGTTTGAGAATGGCCCACCCTTCACTCACTCCTTTCCCTTCCAGCACACTCCCCCACAGAATGACTCTCATCAAGCCTCTGAGTTCATCGAAGTTGGCCCTATGAAAATCTAATCTATGAGTCTGGCTATGAACTTCCTTGGCTCCCCACAGCAACTGGAATTCAAGAAGGACATGGTCACTTCCCCCTAAGGTCCCCACCACCTTCATCTCATCTACCAATTCTTCCCTGTTGGTTAATATCAAGTCTACTATGGCCGAACCCCTTGTAGCTTCCTTCATTTTTTGAAAAAGGAAGTTATCGGCCAGGCAGGTCAGGAAATTGCGTGATTCATGACACTTTGCTGAGCCTATCTCCCAGCACACATCGGGGAAGTTGAAGTCACCCATAATTACAAGGTTCTGATGTCTGGATACTCTGCCAATCTGTTCAAAGAGGGCAGCATCCATTTCTTCTCTCTGGTCAGGTGGTCTGTAGCAGACTCCAACAATAATACCCTTTGTCCTTCCTCTCCTTATTTCTACCCATATACTTTCCACTGGGCTGTCCGCCCCATTCTCCATAACTTCTTGACAATCAAGCCTTCTCCTCACATACAACACCACTCCACCTCCTCTTCTACACTTCTGGTTTTTCTTGCACAACTCATACCCATCCACTAGCACATTCCAGTCATGGGAATCATCCCACCAAGTCTCAGTAATTCCTACTATATCATAGCCCTCTGTTTGCAATAGAAGCTCAAGCTCTTCTTTCTTATTGCCCATACTTTGGGCACTGGTATATAGACACTTGTAGCCTTGTACCTTTGTTTGACCTTTCCTACCCAGGTGGGTCCCCACTGTGTTCACTTCATCATTGAAGTTGCCATGTCGATCGTCCCCTGCCCCTTGTGGCATCAGTTTAAAGCTCTCCTGATGAAGTTCTCCAGGTTCGTTCCAAATATTTTCTTCCCTGCCCTTGAGAGGTGAAGCCCATCATGTGCTAGAAGGCCTTCTCTAAGAAAACCTATCCCATGGTCCCAGAACCCAAAGCGCTCCTGCCGGCACCACCATCTCAGCTAGTGATTCACCTCAAGTATGGTCCACTCCCTGTGTGCTCATCTTCCTGTGACTGGAAGGATAGAAGATAATACCACCTGAGCCCCCAATGTCTTCAACTGCCTTCCAAGGGCTTCATAATCCTCTTTAATTCTTGCAACAGTATTCGAAGCCGTGTCGTTCGTTCTCACATGAATCAGCACAAACGGGTACTTATCAGCAGGCTTGATGAGTTTTGGCAGTCGGTCGGTAATATCCTGAATTCTGGCTCCCAGCAAGCAACACATCTCTCAGAATAGGGGATCTGGCCCAGAGACATGACGTTCCATACCCCTGAGCAAGGAGTCCCCGACGACTACCACCTTCTGTTTTTTTCCACTTCCATGTGGCCCCATGTCTTCTGCATTCCCTCTTCCAGATCTTTGCGGTTCTCCTTCCACTGTCACCTGTCACCATCTCTAGCACTTCAAAGCGATTCTTGAGCTCAAGTGGACCAGAGCATCTTCTTCATTGACACCTTCGGGCTTGTACTGTAGATCTGAGAGGAGGCTCAGAAGGGAGATTGACTCTTTCTCCTCCTCCTTGACTTTCCTCTTCTTGCCTGTGCGGAGCCTCCAGGCTGTTGTCAATAAAATCTCTCCCTCCTTGATCTCCTGAAGGGTGGTGATCCTCTCCTCCAGGCTCTGAACCTTTTCTTCCAAAACTCTGACCAGCTTACACTTCTGGCAAGTGAACTCTGTCTTTTCTGGGAGGAAAACAAACATGGCACACTCCATGCAGGTGACTGCGAAGGGGGCTTCAGTAGACATGATTGCCCTCCAAATATACCTAGAGTACTAGCAGAACCAGTATACTAGCAGAGTTTCAGGTCCCCCAGGCAGATCCCCAGGCTACGAGCCACAGGGCAAGAGCCCTTTGGCTCTCGCCAAAGGCTCACGCCTCTGGCGAGGAGGAGCCTTTTGTTTCAAAAGGTGCCTTCCTGCCTAGCCCAGCAGGGCCCCAGGACACTAGGGGGTGGGGCTTGTAACCAAGAGCAACAGCAACCAGCAGCAAACAACAGCAATTCACTCAGCCCCCAACAGCCTCTCACAGAACTTAACCAGAACCACTCTCTAGCAAGCTACACAGAACCCACTCACCCTCAGCTTCTCACACAGTAGCTAGGAAAGGCAAAAGGCAGAAAGACAACAACCCTTACCTTCTAGCTTCAGCTCTCCACCATGTGCTCTTGCCTCAGCTCAGGTTCTTCTGCTCTTTCTTGGAAGCTAAGTAGGTTTTGCTTATGATTGCTTTTCCAGTGCTGCAGTTTTGCCGGTACATAAACAAGAATGATAATTAAAGTATTGCACGCTACTCTGCCTTTGGGATGGGGTGGGATAGAAGTCCAATAAGGGAATAAAGAAAGACAAAGCTAGGGTGCTTTGTATTATTGCACTTTTTCTAAGTGAAATAATAATGCTTTGCATTTCTATAGCAATTTCATTGTTCAGAGAGCATTGCAGATATTACTGGGTAACCCTTACAATGGCCCTGTAAGGTAGGCCAGAGTTGTTCTCATATTGCAGATGGATGGTTGAGAGTACCTAAGGCTACCTTGTGAGCTCCTGGCAGAAGTGAGATTTGAATCTGGATCACAGCCCATAGCCATTATGTTACTTCAGCTTAATAGGAAACCCTAGAGCAACAATATCTCATGGCTTAGATTGGCTTGTCCAGATACCATAAAGGATATAGCCACCCATCACTAGTTTATGACTTTCCACCAAAATCTGACAGAAAGCAGTGGCATTAAACAGTCTTAAATCCATATTCTTCTATTTTCCTAGGTTGTGGGACTAGGTAATGCCCAATTTATTTACTTATTTATGTTATTTATGGTTTGCTTTTCTAACTGAGACTCGAGGTGGATTACAGTGTAAGTCAATATGATCTACGACTGGGACATTCAATAACACAACAGTGTATGGACTGTATAAATTTGAAAACAAGCAGAAAGCTGATACACAGCCAAAACAAAACGGAAGCAATGTAACATGACATATTGTTACTCTCTTGACCATTTAAGTCATGCTATGCAAAAGATGACATGGAAGAGTCAGCAGAATGCAAAAAAATAAAAAGGCTGGGAAGTAAAGATCCCTTATAAGCATCTCCTTTCCATTTCCCCATTGACTGAACACAGACTCCACTTGACCAATGAAGCTCCACATTTAAAGAGGTTGACACCAGCTCATGAACTGATCTCTGCTGAAACATTTCATCCTTTTAAATCCAGGTTTCTGAGTGTTTTCACTTTTAATGTCTAATTTGTGACCATTTGTTCTCCTACATCCTCTCTCTTAAACACCCCACCCCACCCTGAGGGGGGCTCATAGAACAACCCCCTCTACCAGGAAGAGGGGGGCTCATAGAACAACTCCTTCTTTCCCCTGTGGGACCGGCTGGCTGGACAAACAAGAGCCGGCTGCGAGCTGCAGCACTGTGGTTCACCACTGGCCTCCGCAGGGGAGCCTTCCAAGAGTCTCCTTCGTTCCCAAAGACCAGAGCGGGGAAAGGGAGGGAAGTGGCTGCTGCCCCGTTAACCCCGACAAGAGTCCGTCCAGGTGGATGCCTTACCTGCCCCTGTGGGATTCTTTTATCTGTTTCTCCCATTTGAACAGAGACTGGAACGGCGTTTCCCAACAGTGTTCTCCTACCTGTGTCAGATCTTCAACTACTAGTACCGTAGTGTGTTACTTGGTATAAGAACAAGAGGATTAATCCTATATTGATATTGAAAGGATTTGAGTAGTACACATTGTTGGACAATAGTAGTGATATGCGGTCTGCTTATTGTATATTGAATGTAGCAATTTTGCCTAGAGTTGATGGTTTACTCATTGTATTTACCTGATTTATATTCAAAGTTGATGGTTTACTTACCTTGAATTGAACTGACTATTTTGTATTTACATGAGTTTCATTGTGCATTTCATTCATTTATTTTGAATTAAGTGACAGAGTTCAGCGGACATTGTCCCCAGGGATTGTTATTGTGGCAATTCATACATTTTTCTTGGAGCAGCCTCTTCTTTTGATATGATATTAGGAGCAGAGCAATGCCTGCCCCCTTTCAGTCAGCTGGTATTAGGTGTGGAATAGGTGGCAATGCCCACCACCACCTTAACCCAGCTGGTATTAGGAGTGGAACAGGTGGCAATGGCCGCCCCCTTCAGCCAGCTGGTATTAGGAGTGGAGCAGGTAGCAATGCCCACCCCCCGCATTAACCCAGCTGATATTAGGAGTGGAGCAAGTGGCAATGCCCATCTCCTGCCTTAATTCATCTGTTATTAGGAGCAGAGCAGGTGGCAATGCCCTCCCCCTATTCACCCAGCTGGGATCAGGAGCAGAGCAGGTGGCTATGCCCATCTCCTGCCTTAACACAGCTGGCAATAGGAGTGGAGCAGGTGGCAATGCCCACTCTCATCTTAACCCAGCTGGTATTAGGAGCAGAGAAGGTGGCAATGCCTTCCCCTGCCTTAACTCAGCTGGAATTAGGAGTGGAGCAGGTAGGAATGCCCATCCCCCACATTAACACAGCAGATATTAGGAGTGTAACGGTGGCAATGCCCACCCCTGCCTTAACTCAGGTGGTATTAGGAGTGGAGCATGTGGCAGTGCTGCTCTCCTTTATCCAGTTGGGGTCAGGAGCAGAGAAGGTGGTAATGTCTGCCCCTGCCTTAACCCAGCTGGTATTAGGAGCGGAGCAGGTGGCAATGCTCACCCCCCACACCATAACCCAGCTGGTATTAGGAGTGGAGTAGGTGGCAATGCCCACCCCTCCTGCCTTGTCACAACTGGCATTAGGAGTGGAGCAGGTGGCAATGCCCATCCCCTGCCTTAACCCAGCTGTTATTAGGAGTGGAGGCGGTGGCAATGCCCACCCCCACCTTAACCCAGGTGGTATTAGGAGCAGAGTGGGTGGCAATGCCCACCCCCCTTCAGCCTGCTGGGATCAGGAGCAGAGAAGGTGGTTATACCCACTCTCTGCCTTAACCCAGCCAGTATTAGGAGCAGAGTGGGTGGCAATGCCCACTCCCTTCATCCAGGTGGGATGAGGAGCAGAGCGGGTGGCAATTTCCACCCCTTCACCCAGCTGGGGTCAGGACTGGAGAAGGTGCCAATGCCCATCCAGCACCTTCAGGCACAGAACAGGAGGCAATTCCCTTCTGCCCTTCACCCACCCGGGATAAGAAGTGGAGCAGGTGGCAATGCCTGCCCCCTTCAGTCTACTGGAATAAGATGCTGAGCCAGCAGCAATGCCCATCCCATCTTCAACCTGTCAGAATTGGGTGCCAAGCAGGTAGCAATTCCCACCCCCCTTCAACCGGCCGGAATCAGGAGCAGAGGAGGTGGCAATGCCTGTACCTCCTTCACCCAGCTGGGATCAGGAGCAGAGCATGGAGCAAAGCCCACAACCTGCCTTCGCCTTTCAGGATCAGGCGAGGAGCAGGAGGTAATGCTCACTCCTTCCTTCACCCAGCAGGGAACAGGTGGCAATGCCCACCCCCTTCACCCAGCTGAGATAAAGCTTGAAGCAGGCAGCAATGCCTGTCCCCCTTCACCCAGCCATAATCAGGCACAGAGCAGAAGGCAATGCCTGTTTTCCCTTTACCTGGCTGGGATCAGAACAGGAGCAGGTGGCAATGCCTGTCCCCCTTTATCTGACTTGTATCAGGCACGCATCAGGCAGCAAAGCCCACCACCTCTTCATGTTGCTGAGATCAGGTGTGGAGCAGGTAGCAATGCCCACCGCCCTCCCTCACCAGCTGGGATCAGTGACGGAGGAGGAGGGAATGCTTGCCTGCCTGCTCTCCCCTTTCTAGAGCCCGTTGTATTTTCCCCCACAACGGGCTTTGTTTCTAGTATAGAAATAAAATCCCATGCCAGTTTTCCAACAGTTTATCCATTAGACTCAACAAAAAGGCTTCTGGTTTAAACTGTACAGTAGTCTTTAGTATTTTTTGTATTACCGTATGAATCTGGGTCTAAAATGTTTTAGTTTTACAGCAAGTTTACCAGAGATGATAAAATGTTCCTTCTTGTTTCTCACATTTCCAACACTTATTTGACATGCCTTTTCTCATTTTGGCTAAGCTATCAGGAGACATATACCACCGATACATCATTTTATAAAAATTTTCTTTAAGTCTAACACTCAATGTAAATTTAAGCTCCTTTACCTACATATTTTCCCGCTGATCCATCATTATATTATACCCAATTTTTGGCCCATTTTACCATACAGTCTTTCACAGATTCTTCTTCCATTTCAAGTTTCAGTAACAACTTATACATTTTGGAAATAACATGTTCATCATTTGAACAAAGCTCTTTTTCAAACTCTGTCTTTTCATGCTCAAAGCCTCATAGTTTTTATCTAATTTAAATCTTTCCAAAAGCTGAGCATATGCAAACCATTGACATTTATAACCCTTAGCTACTAACTCCTCCCTTGTCTTCAATTTGCAATCTTCTTGTGAAAATTCTAATAAATCTCCATAAGTCATCTCCCTTCTGTAGAACACTTCCTATGTTGAAATCCAAAGTGTTGTCTTCTGTGTTAGTCTCAGTTTATATTTATTCCAAATTCTCAAAATAGCTCTCCTAATATAATGATTTTTAAAGTCTGCATTGACCTTTACTTTGTCATACCACAAATAGGTGTGCCATCCAAATCTCAGGTCATGACCTTCCAATGTCAAGAGTCTCTCATTTCTCAAAAGTATCCATTCCTTCATGCACATTAGACATGCAGAGGCATAATACACTTTCAAGTCTGGTAAACTAAGTCCACCTCTCTCCTTTGCATCCTGTAAAGTTTTATATTTGACCCTTGTTTCCCCCCCCCCTTTCCATATAAATGTTGAAATATCCTTTTGCCACTGCTTAAATGGTACATCTGAAGTTAACACAGGTATTGTCTGGAAAAGGAATAACATTCTAGGTAAAACATTAATCTTGATAACTGATATACTTTCCAACAAGAACAACTGCAATCCATTCCATCTTTTTTCTTTCCATGTCTTAACATAATTGTTTTGAAATAGGATACAGTTCATCCCCATCAACATAATACATATTTGAAGAAATGAGCTGTGGCTCACAAAATCTCATATCCTACCACTAATTTTGTTGGTCTTATAGGTGCTACGGGACTCTTGCTCTTTTCCATGGTAACTTTTCTGTGAGGGAGAATTGTTTACTCCACTGGACGAATCAGGAAAAAAACCCTGCCAGGTTTCCTGGGGTGGGGTGGCTAAAAAGTGGGTGTTTTACACCTCTACCGAGCTCTTGCAGCTCAGCTTGCCAGGAAGGGGGGCATCTATGCAAAGGGGGGTGTTTTCCCCCCCGAATGACAAGCATTGCAGAAACACATGGATCATGGCTTACCCAGGGTCCAATCTTCCTGAAACTTGGGGGTCTTTAGAGGACAGTTAGTAGTAGATCCCCTGCAAATTCTGTGGATTTTGGACCTTGGGGAGCCATTTTATGGCCTCCCAAAGAAAGTGCTGCCAGCAACCCCATTTGTTTCTATTGTGAGGAAAAATGACAAACTCTGAAGAAACACATGGATCATGGCTTCCCCAGGGTCAAATCTCCCTGAAGTTTGGGAGAGGGTATTTAGAGGACAGTTAGGAGTAGGTCTCTTGCAAATTCTGTGGATTTTGCTTGCAAAATACCACCCTAGCCTCCTAGATAGCTCTCCTAGTTTTCCCCATAGGGAATATTGGAGATTGGAGGTGGCTGGGAGCACCTTTGGGGGGCCATAAATGCCCCTGAAGTCCAATCTTCATGAAATGTGGCTGATATTTTTTTCTCCCTCACAGAAAAGTTACCCTGTTTAGAGGTTTGTTTAGAGGTTTGTTTATTGTGATTCTTGGATTTGAAATGTGGGGGATCATTAGAGGACAGTTAGGAGTAGATTCCCAGCAAATTTGGTAAAAGGCGGTCCTAAAATCTCCCCCAGGCCCCTGGAAAGCCTTGAATTACATTTCCCATTGGAAACTATGGCCGAATTTTACCCAATTTGCTCTGTATTGCCAAGCTGAACTGGAGAATAAATACCCCCCGCTCCGTCCTTTTCAGGTTCACGTATTAGGCATGTTTCCTAACTTTTGCTCAGATGCTTAATCATATTGCCACGATCTTTCTTCCCACTTCCTCCTTATCCTGACTGAAGACACTTCATGGGGAGAAGGAGGAGGAAATTAAGGGGGAAGGAGGGTGCAGGAAGGAGGTGTAAGTAGGTGGTGGCATCAACTAGAAAATGGGAGAATTTAAAACAAGCCTGATTAAAAGCGAAACAGTTTGGTGGTAAGAAGGATCTAAGTGCAAAAAGAGGGGAGTGGGAAGCAGGAGCCGCCCCAAATCAGCACTCTGCAATGGCGACTCGCTGATTATTTTTGTTTGTTTTTTTGTTTTTTGAGGTTCAAAACATAACTGAAGGTTTATTTACAGAAGGTAAATAATTTTCCGACTCGCTGATTATGACCATGGGCACTTGCAAACACAGCTACATGCATAAACTGCTATTACAAGACACATGAAGGTACTGAAGTTACAGAACATATGCCTAACTAGGGCTTTTTTTCAGCAGGATCTCCCCAGATCTGAGATCTGGCACCTCTGAAAAAAGATCACGTGACTGGTGGCGGTGCCCCCAGTGCCCAAAGACCCATGGGCTGTCTCCCCAGGTGTAGCTTCTCCCTGGCTGCCTGCTTTCCCACATTTCCCCAGCCTTTCCCTCCCTTTTTCTTTCTTTCCTTGCTTCCTTCCTTCTTTCTCTCCCTCCCTTTCTCTTTCCATGTCTTTTCTTCTTCCCTTTCTTTACCTTCATTCCTGAGGCGCCGTCACTGCCTGACTGGCTGAGAGGCAGGCTAGGAGGGTGAAGAAAGGAAGAGAAAGTGGCCCTCCTGTTGCTCTTCCCACCACCACTACCGCGCCAAACAAGGGGCGACAGAAGGAAGGAGGTGAGCAGCTCACTGGAGGTGGCAGCAAAGGAGCAGTTTGGCAGGGTGCTCCACCTCAGCCACCCCACATGGAAAGAGCCCCCATCCTGCCCACCAACTTCATAGTGGTGGAGGTGCCCACCGAGGGGGAGAAGGAGGAGCACCCTGGGAACAAGCACTGCTGCCACCCTGGTGGAGCCAGGTGAAGAGCCGAGCAGCAGGAGCCACAGCAAGTGATGCAGCAGCACCCGGCACTGGCAAGCTGAGAGCGGCCACATGGAGCAAGGCAGGGGCAAAGGTGAGTCTCGGGGCTCTTTCAGGTGGAGAAAAGCAGATGAAGTGGGACCCTGGAGGGGCCCCCTCCCTCTGTTCGCCCTACAAGTGGCTGGCAAAGATTAATCAGCTTGTTTTACAGATGTTTTAATCAGCTTGTTTCACGGATCAGCTTGTTTCATGGATAATTATCAAGACTGTTCCTGAGTGCATTGAGTTGAGAGCACCAGAGAATTTTTGACTTGGTAGAGTGGACACCAAAAAATGTATTGTATTGGAGGATCACATGGTGGCCCCTGAGGAAGTGAACATCTGTCTCAGACTCCTTATGCACTTAACTAGAAAAATATTTAAAATATGAAAAATCCAGGGGAAATTTTACTATGTACAGAGAAATTACTTATATACTTCCAGCTTTGTTTTTAGGCTTGGCTCACTTCTAAATCTTTGAAAGGGGGGGGGCGCGGAAACCCTAGCTAATGACTGAAAAGCAGCGTATGTCTTGCTGAACTAGTGCTGCAAAACCATTGAAAAGCTACCATAAACCGTATTTTTGGAAAGCATAACTCTTAAAACTTCAAAGGACTTTTGAATCTTTTCCTATTACAGGTATTTTTGCCAGCCTTGTTGGAGGGCAACCCATTCTTCCCCTGAGAGTTTTCCAGCATAAACTTCCGGTTTGGGATCCATGAAGGTCTAACGCAGTTCAGGGAGCTGAGCTGTCCGTGCTGCTGTTTGTAGGGGCTGGAGGGGCACAAATTGCCCATAACCCCCTGTTCTCAGGCAGAGAACAAGCAAGTATGCTCAAGACCTCAAGAGTGCATTGATCTCGGGTGTGAGGGGGGTCTACGCAATGATCCCCCATCCACCCTTGAGGTCCCACTCATAGACAGGCAGCCAAGATCTCTGCAGCGGCTCTGGAGTCAATTTCTGACATAAGACCCTCATGCCCAAGCTTCAGCAACAAAAAGAAGTACTTTGAATCGATTAGATAATTGAAGCAGTGATTACAACCCAAGAGAAACATCTAAGAAGGTAAAGATTGCTATATCTAAGTACGGGACAGATTACAATAAGAAATAAAGTGATAAAGAGAACTAGAAAACTGCGAGAGACTTAATACATAATTGAGAAAGTTCCAGCAAATAAATTGCTAAGACTTTTTAAAGAGAAGTTAGAGCGGAAAAATGAAAATTGTTTACATACCTGCAGCTTGGAGGAGATAGTGGACTGTGAGAAAGTTTCAGTATCACGAGAGCTGCTGTGCAACGGAGAGGAACAGGAAGTACGTCACAACCATAAAGAGACGGGCGAGAAGCGGCTTGTAACCAACGGAAGTGGAATATTGCCATTTTGAAGAAGGGCAGAGTTTTGACTTCAAGGAAAATGGAAGTAGGACATCTTGGATAAGGGTAAGGGTGGCAGCCTCAAATAAGATCATAGAGAAAAGACACCCGGCATTTTGGATTTCGTAAACACTAACTTTTGGGAAAATAAATTTGGACTTTTAAAAATAAAAGAAAAGAATAAATTTGCACCACGGAGTTAAGGAAAAGAGCGGACTCGTGGGAGTGAAGTAAAGCTAGCCCCACGATGTCAAAAAAAGACTGGCAGACGGCGCTGGAAAATGTAGACAAAAAAGTTACAGAGGGAAATAAAGAGATGGAGAAAAAAGTCATGGAAGGAAATCAAGAGCTTAAAGATATGATGCAAGAGATGGCGAAAAATTTGAAGGACTTTAAAAAGGCATTTAAATCGGAGATGGCAGAGCTATCCAAAAATATGGATCAAGTCCAAAAAGACTTACAAGTCACACAGCAGAGAGTTAATGCAGTAGAAAACGCGGCTGACACCTTGGCAGATGTGCACAGAATGGAGATGAGAGGAGTGAAGGGAAGAATGGCCGTAGCTGAATGTAAACAAATGGAAAAACAACTTAGATTTTGTGGAATCCCAGAAGTTTTGGGGAAAAAAAGAGAGACCAAGTTCTTTATACAATATAACATGAATAAGGATGTGCCAACTCACAAGGTATGGGACACATACAAAGCTGTGACAAGAGGAATATTAATGGACTTAAATGCAAGAGACAGAAGGAGAAAGGAAGAAAAGAGACATGAAATTATGGAAAAAATCAAAGCCAAAGAGATACAACTTAAGAAAAGACCAGGGAAGAAGAAAATATATCAGGATATAAAAATTCTGCAGGAACAATTGACGGCAATAAATAATCAAGAATTGGAGTGGAATTTGAAAAAAATGAATCAAAAATCATTTGAGGGCGTAAACAAACCTGGGAAATATCTAGTTTGGCAATTAAAAAAGAAAAAAGAGAAGAAAACTATAATTAAAATCCGAGAAGAGGATAAAATACTGTTGGATCAACCAGCTATTAGTAAAATTTTAAAAATGTTATGCAAAATTGTACCAAAAAAAGGAGGTGAATAGAGATTCAATAGCAGAATATTTGGAGAAAACGAAGCTTCCAATAATGTCAGAGGAATGGAAAGAAAAGTTAAACAGGGAAGTGACAGAGGAAGAAATAAAAGAAGCTATACAATCAACTAAATTAGGGAAAGCACCAGGTCCGGATGGAATAACGGCAAAGTTCTATAAAATGATGGCTAATGAATTGGCACCTTTTTTAAGAGAGGTAATGAATGAAATCTTGCAAGGCCAAAGGATTCCTGACTCATGGAACGAAGCCAACATATTGTTGATTCCGAAAGACGGACAAGATCTGACTAATGTTAAAAATTATCGGCCAATTTCATTGTTGAATAATGATTACAAGATATTTGCAAAAATTTTGGCGGAGAGGTTAAAGGGATGGCTGTTGGAATTTATTGCAGAAGAACAGGCTGGATTTCTACCTAATAGACAAATTAAGGATAACCTAAGGACAGTAATAAACGCTATTGAATACTATGATAAGCATTGTGATAAGGAAGTTGGTTTCTTTTTCGTGGACGCAGAAAAAGCATTTGACAATCTGAATTGGGACTTTTTGTTTGCCACTATGGAAAAGCTGCAAATGGGAGAAAAGTTCATACAAGCAGTTAAAGAAATTTATAAAGACCAGTGTGCAGTGATTGTAGTGAATGATGATTTGACCAAAAAACTGAAAATAAGCAAAGGTACAAGACAGGGCTGCCCTTTGATTTTGGAAATATTGTTGATTCAAATACGAGAGGACGATACAATTCGAGGCATAAAAATAAAGGAATTTTCCTACAAAGTCAGAGCATTTGCAGATGATGTAATGTTAATAGTAGAAGATCCAATAGACAACATGCCAAAAATAATAGATAAAATAAAGGAATTTGGAGACTTGGCTGGATTTTATGTGAACAAAAAGAAGTCGAAGATATTGTGTAAGAATATGATAAAGCAAAAACAGCAAGAACTAATGGAGATAACGGATTGTGAGGTAACTAATAAAGTGAAGTATTTAGGTATTGAACTGACTGCGAAAAATATAGACTTATTTAAAAATAATTATGAGAAACTGTGGCTACAAATAGAAAGAGATTTGATAAAATGGAATAAATTAAACTTGTCATGGTTGGGAAGAATAGCAGCAGTGAAGATGAATGTGTTACCACGTGTGATGTTTTTGTTGCAAACAATCCCAATTATCCGAGACTTCAAACAATTTGATAAATGGCAAAGGAAAATCTCAGACTTTTCAAACCCCGTGTGAAAATGAAAGTATTACAAGATTCGAAAGAAAGAGGTGGACTGCAACTGCCAAATATAAGATTATACTATGAAGCAATATGTTCGGTATGGCTAAAAGATTGGATAACGTTAAAAGACCGTAAACTGCTGGCTCTGGAGGGATATAAAAAACTGTTTGGATGGCATGCCTATTTGTGGTACGATAAAGTAAAAGCGGACTCTATGTTTTTGCATCATTATATTAGAAGAAGCCTTTTCACAATCTGGAAGAAATATAAGGACTATATGGAAGATGGTATCCCCTCATGGGTGGTACCATATGAAGTAATAGATCCGAGAGCTGTTTATAATGAACAACAATGTTTAACTTATAAAGAGATAACATTAATGGAACAGAAAATGTTAAAAATAAAAACGGAAGAAGAGTTATCTTCCCATTATGGATGGTTTCAATATAGGCAAATCAGAGATCTTTACAACTCGGACTGCTCAAAAGGAGGAATAAGATTGGAAAATTCGGAATTAGAAGAAGTGATTTTACAAGAAGGTAAAAAAGAAATCTCGACAATTTATAAAATACTTCTAAAATGGCACACGGAAGATGAAACAGTTAAAGTTCAGATGGTGAAATGGGCAATAAATTTTCATAAAGAAATAACAATGGAAGCCTGGGAGCATTTGTGGAAAAATACATTGAAGATTTCAACTTGTACGAATATTAAAGAGAATGTATATAAAATGATGTATAGGTGGTATTTAACACCAAAGAAAATTGCTCTAGGAAATACTAATATGTCAGATAGATGCTGGAAATGTAAAAAGCATGAAGGATCATTATACCACATGTGGTGGACTTGTGAGGTAGCTAAGCAATACTGAGGAGATATAATTGAAGTAATTAATGAGGTTTCGCAAACCCAAATAAATAAGAACCCAGAATTGCTGCTACTGAACTTGGGAATGGAAGATGTTCCAATGCACTACAGAACATTGTTATTTTACATGATTACAGCAGCAAGACTTTTATATGCACAGAAATGGAAAGTACAAGAAATACCAACTACAGAAGGTTGGATTTACAAATTGCTGTACATGGCTGAGATGGACAAAATGACAAGAAAACTCAAAGATCTTGATCCAGGAGAATATATTGCAGATTGGGGGAAATTGAAACAATATTTAGAAAAAAAATGGGATGTGAAAGGACTGTGGCAGTTTGAGAACTATTAATTTGTGATGTTTTAAATAGAAGAGAGAAGTAACTTTACCATTAATGGGAAAATTTAGCTATTAATTAACCTAAGCTAGTATTACTATTAAGGAGACTTTATTAAAAATATACAGTTTAAATAGTGATGTAGAGAATGGATATATTAGTGGATCTGATATAGTATATATAAGAGAATTTGAATATGCTTAGAGTAAGAGATATAATACATATATGATTTAGAAGAATATAATTGAAAATAAGTTAAGTAATAAGATAGGTTAAGGGTTGGAAAGCTGTTGGAAGTCTACAAGGAGGGGGGAGGGAAAGGGTGGGGGTTGAAATAAATTAGGTATGATGGGGAGTGTATGTATTAACTATGTACTCACCAATAAATTTTTTTTAAAAAAAGAGAGAGTTTTCCAGCATAGCCTGTTCACTCTTGAATTCTGATTCTTCAGTCAGAGGCTGTACTGCCTGTTGTTTTGGATCATCCCTGAATTTAGAAAGCCTTTGAGCAGTCTATTTCATTTTTACCAAGACTTTCTCCACAATGGGATCCAAAGCAACTTACAACATCATTCTCCTCTCCTTCTAGGGTTGACAGGTTCCTCTGCCCTCCTGGCAGGAGGTGGGGGCCCAGCAGCTACCTGCCTTGTTTTCTTCCATGCAGACTGAAGTACATGCATGTAGTAGTCCAATACTACTTGAGAACAATAAAATGGCAGTCCTTTGTATTTAGTTTGATTCTTTCTGAATCATGGTTGAACATTCTTTCAGAGGTCACTGCTGCCATGATAGGTATGAACTTACCATGACGCCATTGTCAACTGATTTCACACATAAAACAGGGAAGGAATAGCAAAGTTGAGAGAAAAGAAGGGGTTTAGGATAGATTAAATGGAGATGAAGTTTAAGAAGGCTTTTCAAACAGGAACGTTGTATAGACAATCTCTGTTTAAAGCAAGTGAGCACCGACATTCTCGGGATTCCGTCACATACGCTCTTGGAGGCTGCATGTGGCCATTGTGTCTGCCTTGTAAATCCCACCAATGTCAGAAGCAAGAAAGAGTTGTCTCTGTGCTTGGAAAAAGCTCCTTTGCCTATTAATAATAGGCCTAACCTACAAACAAAGCTAAATAACTGGCCATGTTCCCAGACAAATTTAACAGAAATGGCATAAAAATAGAATTTAACCAAACAATCAAATGGAGAGCTGAAAGACAATCCCATATGCTGCCTCATACTACCTAAGCCACAAACAACATTGGTATTAATGGCAACATTTTAAAGATTTTCCATAGCAATTAAGAGGCAACTGTTGGCTGCCAGTCAGTAGTATGTCACTGTAAACAGAAGGGCTGGGCAAAGCTGTGGTGCCAGGTTATTAAATGGCACAAGTCCACTGGGAGGCAAAGCAGAAGCAATGCTAATACAGGAACAGCTGTTCAAGCCAAGCCACGTCAGTTTAACCAGCTGCGTGCTGTCTGTTGATTAGAGTCATGTTAGAGGTCAGAGTACAAATTCTGTCATGACAGCTAAATCAAGTCAGTCCAGTGTTTTGTGATGGTTTTTCAAGTTACGCCTCAAAGTTTTGGACAATGAAGCCCAGAGTCCCTTTCCTTCTCTCTACAAAAGTTCTGAGCAGAGGTTCAGTTGGTCATACATTGGGGAGCCATTTGCCTCACAGGCCCTCTAGTCATCTGTTCTGTGGAATACCAAGAAAGTAGCCATATCACATACCAGAACCCCAAAATTAATCTGGGTGAGGACTACTGTATGATTCTCAGGGCTGCTCTGCAGCTTCAGGCACACTTGACTTTTTGCCAAGGGAACAATGATATTAAAGATTCTCTGCTCAGGCCTAGAGTGGATCGTGGAATCCATTCTAGATGCTGCACTCCCCTTAAGGTCTCATAAAAGAGGGGCTTGTTGGTAGATAAACGGCAGACTAGAGCTCATGCTAGAAAACAAGAAATGAAAAGGTTAACAAAAATTAATAACATACAAAGTGATATATTTACAAAATATTTCTTTCCCTCTATAATGAGTATCCAGCATCTCCATCACCAATAAAAGCTTTCCCTCCTGACAAAACAATCTCCATTCAGACTAAATATTTCTCATTCAGCCTATTGAAGATAGTATTCCTTGTACTAAACAGGTTACATTTACACAAAGGCCTTGTCCCTGCTTGGGTAGATGTATCTCTTTAGTATCCAAAAGCTCTTTCTCACTGCTCTCAAACACAACTTAAACATGGAACTTGCATAGTCCCCCTCCAGTCCCTCAATATTTAGCCAGTTTTCTCTGATGAATGATGTTTTGATGTGGGTGGGGCAAACAGCACAATAAAAGGTGGTTTGTTGCATAGTTACAAGTGTAATCCAAGGTGGAAATACAACTTTCTACGTCCATTGAATGGGCTTAGCAGGCTGTAACTGTCTACCATATGTAACAGATCAGAATTTATTTGCAAACTCTGGTTAGTCTGCTGTTTGCCACCTTGCTCACATGTAAGCAGAATTCTATAACAATCCTATAACCAGACCCTATAACAAGATCTAGCAAAGTTTTACTATGCATGCAGCCCAACTGCTGTTGGCTAATAAATGACAAGAGAGTGAGGGGGCGGGAAGCAGAAAGGAAGAAGCTGTACCAGTAGCTGGTGCAGGTTGCATGGTGCAGAAAAGATGTATCAGTAGCTGGTGCAGGTTGCATGATGAAACTTTCTGTTTGTGGTTCTGTGCGTGGAGGAGGATGGTAGGCAGACTACATTGAAAAGTAAAATTTCTATATAGTTAATGTGAAGCCAGGAACAAACCACAGTTTAGAATATCAGTGTAGCCTGGATTCAGACATGAAATTTAATCAAACTATGGTTTATCATGTTATCTGAATGAGCACACGAGTTCAACAAAACATTATAATTAATATTTTTAATCTGTACCATCTAAAACAAGTATGCTTTCATACTGAAAAGCATCCCTTGTACTGGTCCTGAACATATTTCTATGGCCTGCTGCACATAATGCCCTGGCTCAAAATGTAGGTACAACATTCTGAACAAGTCTTTTCCTGGCATGTATTCTCCCAGAGCACCAAACCTGATCCAAGCAGGCTAGCTGCCAGGAATTCCCTTTTCTTTTCCTCAGCCCAACAATTTATACTGAACATGGTCTTAGATGACTGCAGATAATCTCATGCTGCTTTACCTCCTTAGTTTATGACCTCCTGGACCACTCCCACTGTAAGGGCCTGCCTATGGAAGGGGTCTGATTCTATCTATGAAAGCATTCACAGGGTTTGCAAGGAATAAAAAAAGAAGTCTGTAAGGGTTTTTTCCACACTTCTGGTTCTAACTAACAGCCAATTCTCCTCCAAGAATCCCATTCTTCCATTTTCTCCTGTCCTTTTTGCCTCACTGGCACATAAGAAGTAAAATGATAACTTTTTTCTCGCCCTTAGCAGATCTATTTCTAGCCCACACACTTCTAGCTTTTTCAGTTCCAGGGACTTTTCCAGCTTTTCATAACCATCACTGCTGACAGTTTCCAAAATAGGATCCAAGATTGAACTGCATACTACATTATCCACAGTCTTAGCTAATCATCTGTTCATCCATCACAAGGACTTCCTCAAACAATTCTGAATTGGTTCTGTGCAACTGAGATGTCAGATCAGTCCTGACCAGTGTTCCCTCCAGTGTGCGCTCCTGTGCACTCGTGCAGGAATTCTCCCCTCTTGGCACAGGGAATTTCTTCTGGAGACAGCCCTGCCTTCCCACTCAGCTGGCACCTAAGGAGAGGATGAAGACAATGAGAAGGCGGCACCTGCCTGCCTCTCCAGCCCTCCCACCAAACACAAGGGCAGTGAAGAGCCCAAACTGGAACTTCAAGTTCAGCCCCATCAGCGGGGACATTTCTCTCTCTGCCCTGTCCCCCCTCCTCCTTTCTCTCTCTCTTTAAGCCTTGGGTGAAGCTTCAGTGCTAGAGCAAGCAAGAGACACTCTAGCTGGCTGAGGAGCAGTGACCTTCCCCCCTCACCCCCGCATGTACTAAAAAGAATGACAGGAGTATTGCCCATTGGAAATAATAGGAGAGGCTTAAAAGCCCATTGGAGATAATGGGAGCCAGGGATGCCAATTTACTTGCCTGGGCATTACAACACAGAAAAAGTTGCAAAGAACATGCGGAATGGATTTTTCACAAAGGTCTGTGGGACCAGATAGAATACTTTGGAAGTGGAATGACAGCCCCCAGAGTGCAAAGATGGCCCCTAGCTATAGAGTTTGTGCTCTGGGACCAGAACGACAGGTTTCAGAGTGGAATGACAGTCCCTGGAATAGGCTCAGTGCTCTGGGACTGGAAGGACAGCCCCCAGAGTGCAGTGCAATGACAGCCTCTGGGAGTAGAAGAAGCATTCTGGGACTGGAATGACAGGTGCCAGACTGGAATGACAGCCCCTGGGAGGAACCAGAGGTGTTCTGGGACTGGAATGATAACTCCCAGAGTGCAATGAGAGCCCCTCAGATAGAATCTGTGCTCTGGGAATGAATAACAGGTTGCACAGTGGAACGACAACCCCGGTGGTAGTAGTAGAAGCATTCTTGGAGTGGAATTGCAGGCACCACAATGGAATGACAGCCCCTGGGAGTAGCAGAAGTGTTCTTGGACTGGAATGACAGCCTCAGAGTGGAATGACAGCCCCTAGAAACAGAACCTATCCTCAGGGACTGGAATGACAAGTCGCAGAGTGGAACGACTGCTCCTGGGTGTCAGGCCTGCTATCCACAGTAACGCCATATGGCTTTCAAATGTTTTCTCATGCTGTAGTTTTCCAGTGTTTTCTGTCCACAGGTTCGCAGCTGTGTTCCCAGGGAGGCAGGAAGGCCTTATCTTGCTGGGACTAGACTTTGACCTTGGAAGAGCATCCCTCGCCTTCCCAGGCATAGACTGTAGCCGGGCAGTGGGGGGAAATAGAGGGAGGTTTTGATATATTGCTTTTTGTAACTAACACGTCATTCTCAACAAAGCTTCGCTGTCAGCCAGAAGCTTTCATGCCTTTGGATTACAAATGGACACCTGTACTTTGAATATAATCTTTCAATAAAAAACCTTTGAACCAAGAGACCTTGGATTTCTTGCAGCAAGGGGTGAGAGATGAAATCAGAGTAACTCCATAAACTGACACTGGGAATAGGGTTTGGGTTCTGGGACTGGAATGACACCCCTGTCATTCCACACCCACTGCCATTCCAGTCCCAGACCACTGATTCTCCTCCCAGGGACTGTCATTCCACTCTGGGGCCTGTGTTGATAGATCAAGAAGGGTAGCCGTGTTCGTCTGTAGTAGTAGAAAAAAGCAAGAGTCCAGTAGCACCTATAAGACTAACAAAATTTGTGGTAGGGTATGAGCTTTTGTGACCACAGCTCACTTCTTCACTACTGGACTCTTTCTCTTTTGGGGGGTTGTAATGCATTTCAGTGGAGCCCGTGCAAGTAAATTAGCATTCTTGACTCCCATTTTCCTGAATGAGCCTTCAGGCCTCTCCCATTATTTCCAGTGGGCAATCCTGTCATTCCTTTTAGTACATTCCTTTCCCCTCCCTGGCTGGCATCGTTTCTACTTCTCACGTTTCCTCAGGCTTTATGGGGGGGGCTGCTTTCGGTGGAAAGAATGGCTGTTTGTGTGTGCACTCCTGTTGGGAAAGAAGGAAGTGAGGTGAGACACACATAGGGTTGCCAGGCCCCCTCGATCTCCCAGCGGGAGATTGAGACCTGGCTCAAACCTGGAGGGGGGTGCGCGCGCACACAGCGTGCGTGCGCACTCCTGCAAGCATGATGACATCACTGCTGGGAAGTGACGTCACCACACAGCCTGTTTGGGTGCGGATTGAGCCCATTGTGGGCCCCTGTGGAGCACAGGAACGTTCCTGCGCTCCACAGGGGCCCACAATGGGCCCAATCTGCACCCAAACAGGCCTGATCCGTGCCCATTTTGGCACGGATCGGGTCCGTTTCAGCACGGATTGGGCCTGTTTTCGGCCCCTGTGGAGTGTGGGAGCGTTCCTGAGTTCTGCAGGAGCCCACAACGGGCCCAATCCGCACCAAAACGGGCCCGATCCGTGCCCATTTTGGCATGGGTCTGGCCCGTTTTGGCATGGATTGGGCCCGTTGTGGGCCCCTGCGGAGCACAGGAATGCTCCCGTGATCCACAAGGGCCCCGATCCAGGCCAAAACAGGCCTGATCCTGGTGGTTGCTGTGCACGGGGGCATGCAGCACCGCAGGGGGCGCACATGGAAGGTGTGCCCCCCGCTGACCAGGTAGGGAGGGGCGGGGGTAGCAGGGTGGGGGCAGGGGATCCCCCACCCCCACCGGGGGTCTGGCAGCCCTAGATACACACAATTCCTTTTCAGTCCCTGTGTGATGGCTAGGATCAAATCACTGTTGTTGGGTTTAAAGTTGTTGTTTTAAATTCTATTACTTTCCTTCCCCCCTCTCCCTTTCGTTCTCCTTCCCCTTCCTATTCTTCGATCTCAATGCTGCTCCTCCCTTCACTCCAGCAGAGCAGCGCCCCACACTGCACCCTCTCTTTATCACCTCCCTTCTCTCATCTCCTAGTTTCCATATATCACCCCACCTTCCCCTCTCCCTTAATAGTTTATTTCAATATTTATACACCACATGCTTAGCTGTCAGCTGCTGCTCACTTCAAACGGGGGGGGGGGAGAAGGATGAGCATGGAAGGTAGTTCCCGAAAAGGATCTCTGACAAAGGTGATCAATATTTTAAGGCTTGGAGGGGGTGGAAGAGAAAGAGAAGGCTTCAGCTCAGTCTCCCCCTTCCAAACATCTCTCTCCTCCAAGCAGGGCCCTGTAAGAGAAGCCCTCCTACCACCACGAGTCTCTGGTTTCAGAGTGAGGTGGGAAGAAAGAGAGAGGGAGACTTACATGCATGCACGCACACATATGCAAAAGGTGTGTGTTGCCAGATAAAGGAATTGACTGGCGTGGCTTTGAAATCCAGATCAGCTACCACAGAAGCTAGCTAATATTTTACATAAAATGGGAGAGAAGCATTTTAATCTGGGGTATAGAGTGGAGAGAGGATTTGTGCTGCACCTGGAGAACTTAATGAGAATTAAACTGCACATGTCTAATGGGAATAATATTAATATTGACAGTGTTTCCAAGTTCTAGAAAACAAAGGAAGAAGAGAGAAGTTAAATTAAAACAGTCTCTGTAATGAAATTTGACTTGATTCTGTTTCCGGGTATAATGTATAAAGCATTCCTAAAATACAGTTTAAAAAAATTCATTCTCAGATTTTTACAAGGTTATGGTTATAAGCTTCTAAAAACTAATTTACCCAACAGTCAAATGAAATATCACAACCAATAAGAAGTATGTAGCATATACATATATGATTTGTAATACAAATTAATGTAGTTTATATTTTATGTTAGTATGATTTGTATATTCGTTGACTGAAATATTTTTTTTTAAAAAAGGAGGTGTGCTCAAAACTGTAATACAAGTTGCTGTTTGTGTTCATGAAAAAGATTTTTGGCTCACAGTACTGCACAGCTTAGAGGGAACATTGGTCCTGACCCCCTTATTAGCTGTTGACTCAAGAAATGTCTGGTCTCTGTCCTGATGGGCAAATCCCAGGCTCTCTTTCAAGGCTACTTTCATTTCTGCTCATGTAGCTCCTATTTCATCCATTCTGGATCAATCACACTAGCTCATGGTTTCTTTCCAAGAAAGCAATATCCTGCTCTTGGCACCAGTTTTAGGCACTCCTGGCTTACTCAGAGATAGTTACAATTTACAAGCTTAATTTCATTTAGATGAGTGAGAGAGAGAGAGAGAGAAGAAAATTAGATTCCTATGGACTCTTAGTAAAATCTTACAAATATACAAGCAGAGCCTAGTAAAAGTTAACAGACTTCTAAAAACAGGCAGAATAACTGCTATTCCTGCATCAGCTTCCCAAAGAAAGCATTGCACCCCAAGATTGCAACTCTCTCTCTCTGACCCCAGTTTGAGCTGCTAAAACTCCTTTCCTCTCTCTGTCTACTGTCTCCAAATCAGATTAATTAATACCCTGCAAAGGCTGAAGCTTGAACACGTTTCAAGTCTGTCAAGCAAAACCCACAAAACTAATCACAACAGCCAAACCCATAACAACATGTTACAAATTGAATGTTTTTGAAACCAACTTTGTTCCATGACATTTTTCTATTCCCATCATGGTATTTTGAAAATTAACAAAGAAAATTACAGTACAACCATTTGTTACCCTACTGGAGGCTTAAAATGTTAGCTACTCTATTTATTGCAAAAATTATGCTATGAAGACCAGATGATCAGCATTTAAGTTTGGTGTGATTTCTTCAGATGTTGGAACAATCTGGAACAAAATGTTGTTTGTAAGGAGTGGAATATTTTAAAAGAGTCACTTTTATTATGGAGCAGGTTTCTTAATATCCTTTCACATGCTCCAAATGTATTGTTGATTGTTCCATGCTTGACTGGCAAAGTGCTGAATATGTCAAAACCACAAGTATGTAAAGAGTGGGATACAAAATAAAAGAAGGATTTATTCACTTTAGATATCTAGATGTTTATAGAATACATTATATAAACATATGACCCGGACTGTGATCCTAGCTTGCCTTCAGATTGCCTAAATCTGTATCTATAAGCAAGCGTATACTAACTCTGACAGGCTTTGATAGCCTGGCAATATCAGAGGTTGTTTTGATTCCTCTCCTTTCCTGAATTACCTGCTCTTCAGATATCTAGACGTTTATGAAATATCATTATTTAACCTACGACCCAAATCGTGATCCTAGTGTTTTGCCTTCAGATTGCCTAAATCTATATCTAGGTGCAAGAGTAAACTAAATACAAAGTTCTGCATTTAGGTAGGAAAAATCAAATATATAATTATAGAATAGGGGACACTTATCTTGGCAGTAGTATGTGTGAAAAGGATCTAGGGGTCTTAATAAACCATACACTGAACATGAGTCAGCAGTGTGATGTGGTAGCTAAAAACGCAAATGAAATTTTGGGTTGTATCAACAGAAGGATAGTGTCCACATCACGCAAAGTGACAGAATCACTCTACTCTGCTCTGGTTAGACCTCACCAAGAGTATTGTGTTCAGTTTTGGGCACCACAATTTCAGAAGGATATAGACAAGCTGGAATGTGTCCACAAGAAGGCAACAAAGATGATGAGGAGTCTGGAGACCAAGTCCTATGAGGAAAGGTTGAAGGAGCTTGGTATGTTTAGCTTGGAGAGGAGACAACTGAGAGGTGTTACGATAACCATCTTCAAGTACTTGAAGGGCTGTCATATAAAGGATGGCGTAGAGTTGTTTTCCATTGTCCCAGAAGGTTGGACTAGAACCAACGGGTTGAAATTAAATCAAAAGAGTTTTTGGCTAAATATTAGGAAGAACTTCTTGACAGAGCAGTCCCTCTGTGGAACAAGAGGTGATGGGCTGTCCTTCTTTGGAGGTTTTTAAGCAGAGGCTAGATGGCCATCTGTCAGCAATGGTCATTCTGTGAACCTCTCTTGTTTGTACTCACTTTCTTTTGTGAACCTAGGCAGATCATGAGAGGGAGGGCAGGAAAGATTACATGAGTACTTAGTTCTCGCAGCCCTTTCTTACATGCCCAAGGTAAGGCTGATCAGCACTTTGGGGTCAGGTAGCAATTTTCCCTAGGCCATCCTGATGGTGATTTGCCATCTTCTCGGCATGCAGTAAGGGTCACTGGATGTGTATGTGCGGGGGGGGAGGTAACTGTGAATTTCCTGCATTGTGCAGGGGTTGGACTAGATGACCCTAGAGGTACCTTCTGACCCTATGATTCTATGATTCAATTACTCTAACCCTGGCAGACTTTGATAGCCAGGCGGTATCAGATGTTGTTTTGATTCATCCCCTCTCCCAAATGACCTGGCTCTCACAGGCCATTTGATGGAGGTGCTAGGTCAGAGCTGTTTTCTGCTTTGTGGCAAGCTGTGGAGATGCTTAGAAGCAATGAGAGAGACTCTTGCTGTTTCTGAGGGAATCTCAAGCTCACTATGAAGTGACTATGAGGTGTCTTCACATGCCAAAAAATCACAGGAGAGGTCTGGTTTAATGTGTGGGTACTCACTGCAACGTGTGGTGAACTTGAAGAGTCTCTCACTGTGTCCTGAGCATTTAGTGTTACCCACAGTCTGCACATGTCTAGTCTACCCTTTGACATAAGGCAGACTCCTCTGAGCACGTTAAAATTACACACACATGCAAAGTAGATAACTTTATGATTGGGATCCCTTGCTGGGTATATATACCAGAGTCTCAAATTTTGGAGGGTGCTTTAAAGTGGGCTAGTTCCTAGAAATAAGTAGCAAGTATATGGAGGACCCTGTTCAAAGACACAGTCCTAAGAGACCACTGTATATAAAGTATAAATTTAATATGTCAGTGAAAGTGCAAAGTGCAAAAAATCCCGATAAATATTATAGCTCTTAATAATATTCCAAGCTCTCTGACAATTATTTAACCAATGCCTAATATCAGTATTCACAATCAGACAATGTCCCACAATCAGACAAACTCCCATCAGTATTTGACGGCGGGAGGACACACCCCTAGGAGAGCTGAAGATAGAAAAACACTCTCCTGGGCTGCTGGCAACGGGTGCGGCAGCCTTATCACAGCCCGTTTCGCATTACTTTTTCAAGCCTCATCATGACTGCATCAGCAATGACAAAATCCTCTTAACAGGCAAAGGTATTCATTCACAGGTGGAAATGAATGAAATACTGACGGGAATTTGCCTGCAGAGAAAAGGAAAAGAATTAACCAGATCATCATATGGTTCTGTTACAAAAATTGTGGAATTTGCCAGCGTTGTTTCTCCAGTGACAATTTATTGATAATAATTATATGATTGTGTATACTGATATTAGGCATTGGTTAAATAATTGTCAGAGAGCTTGGATTATTAAGAGCCATAATATTTATTGGGATTTTTTGCACTTTCACTGACATATTAAATTTATACTTTATATACCATGGTCTCTTAGGACTGTGTCCTCCGTATACTTGCTGTGTTAAAAACCACTTTCCTTTTGTTGTTTGATACCTAGAAATAAGTAGACAAGAGTTCCTGGATGTGCTTTTTGTTCCAAGAAGAATCCTGGAGGTGAATTATTATAGGAGTGCAATATCCAGTGAGGTATGGATCCAACCTGTGGTGCAGTAAAAGCGATAACATGTTACCATATCTTAAAACAAGCAGAGTTATTGTGGATAACACTTTTGTGGAATACAGCCCACTTCTTCACAAACATAAAGCAGTGAGGACAAAAGCTTATGCCATAATAAATGTGGCAATTACCAACAAATTTAACATTGTTTCATCTGTAATAATTGTATTTTTAGAATCTAATGCATTATTTCTGAAAAAAAAACACACTGCCACGTTCAGTTGTTTTTTTAAGTGTGCTAGTCATCCAGCTAAACAGAATCCCAACAAATGATTGGGATTATCTGTATTTCTTGGCAGGGGTCTGTCTCAAACCCTCATCTAAATCAGGCTTGGGCTGACCTGCTTCTACCTTGAGGTAAAACTTCTCCTCACCAAGTATATAAAGCTGAATACTGGGCTGGGAAGCCTTTAGTTGTGTGGGTGAGGTTTAGTTCAACTTTCTTTTCCCACCCTTAAGAACCATGTAAGTGGTATGGTTACCCAGCCAAGTCTAAGTAGGGAAAAGATCAGGGGTTTGCGCTTAGAACAGAACTGGCACACGAGGCTTAAGGAGATTCAAAATGAAACAGAAGGTTTATTTACAAGTAGGTAAAATAAGAAGGCATGTGGGCAGATGTTTAAAACTGAAATAATTTAGAGGTTTTTGAACTGAATACTTCACTGGTGTGAAACACAAAACACTTGATGTGGTTCTTAAGTTGCTGGCTTGTATGAGACATGTTGGTGTTATCAGACGTAAAGATGTTAAAGTTAGTTCTTTCTGAGGTTGGCACTTCTTCACAAGTTAGGTGCTCCAAGTTTAACACCTACACAGCGCGGCTTCTTTTCTGCAGACCTCAGGGTACTCCACTGAGAGCTGAATTCCACGATACAAATGACACGCGAACAGACTTACACGTGTCTCCCCATTGCTTTCCTGTACACTCACCAGCACAGCCAGACTGTGCTTGATCCCGTGTCCATGCTGGCATGGGTTTCTTCTGCACTCCTCCAAGACTCAGGAATGGCATCCCATCATGCACCACCAGTTTGCACATGCTTAAACAGTCCCCTGTAACTGCTCCCTGTCCCCTACTGCATTTCTGTGTGGGAAGAGGGAACCAGAAGCAAAACAGAATCACCACTCTGCAATAGTGACTCGACAATATGGTCCACGGACACTCACCAATGTAAACCGCTTTTTTGCCGACACGTGCACAAAGCAGAGCCACGGACATGAGTTCATCAGGGGTAAAAGAGACACGAGAAGGTGAGGGGAAAAATGAATCTGGCCACTCACATAGACTCATGTAATTCATCTCGTCTAGTTCGGCTGTGAGTAAAAACCCTTTTAAGATACTGGGCAGGAGTTATAGTTATGCCCCAGCTATAATGCTGTTCCCAGTGCCGAAGGGGAGACTCTTTCTACCCACTTCTTTGGCCCACTATAATACATAGATCTCTTGTGTCTACATAGAAGTTAGTGCTGTCTGTCCCACTTTAGTCCAAGGACTACAAGTGCTTCATGAATGTAATGATTTTTCCTTAAAGGGTACACCTTCCCTTTATTTTCTCACACTGAGGACTCTCTGGCTGACACTCTCTTGTCAAAAGCCAGGCTTCAATTTACTTCAACTGTCAACCCCTCCTTCTGGTAGCACCATCACTTCAACATTCAATCACCAACTGCCATTTCAGGCTAGCCACAAAGGAGGGGGGGGGATATGTCAATCATCCTCCCCTCTTTACTGCCCGGCAATCCCAGCATTTGAAGCTGAGTCCGGCAAAGGATCTTACATACTTTTAAAACTTTGTAGCAAGCCATAGGAACCAATTATTATTTTTTAAAAAATATATTGTTGTAACCTATTATATAAGTCTTTAAAAATGAAAAAGTAGTCATTTGTCCATCTGCAACAACAACTGATAATCCATCTCATATTTATGAGTGTGGAGGGAAGACCGGCAAACCCTGATGAACAGAAATTAATCAATTAGCCTGGAAGAAGAAGAAAGGGTTTTTTTTTAAAGGGGGGATAATATCCCTAGTGCTTTGACTTTCCCATGGGACAGTCTGGCGCTGCAGTTTGTATTTTAAGAAAAATAATCACCATAGTCTTTAAAAAGATGGAAAAACAACACAGAAAGCTCTGTAAAGCAATGTATTGAGCCCAACTTCTTCTGGATGGTTCAGAAAAATGGAATGAACAAATCTTGGTAATTGCCGATTACAGGATTATTTTGTAGCTGGTACAATGTTTAATTCATATACTTTCCTTCCCTCTGCTTCTTTAAAAATTACTTGTTACAAGACCTATCATGGATTTCTAAATCATGTGCAATTTGGTCCTAAGAAAAGAACATAGGATAGATGAGGGAAAGATGAAAAGAAGAAAACAGAGGGGCCTAGTAGAAGGAAAATGCCAGGATCCCAGAGGTGGTAGTAAATCCTGCTTTGTGTCCAGGTAGCATCTCTCACCCTGATTTGATACATTATTCATTTCCTTATGGCTAATCTTTATTATTGAATTGAAAAGAAGAAAAAGGAAAAAAACAGAGCATTAAGGTACTAAGTGTTAAAGTTAGTTCATACATCATTCATGAGTATGCTTTGCATACAATTAATACAGATTCTTGTCTGTGACAACCACAATAAAAACATTCCTCTTCTGTATTAAATGTAAAAATTACAGTGACTGCAACTGCTGTCTACTGAATACTAAGAAGTAGCTTTAGAATTTGTGTGAGGGGGCGGGAAACTTTAATCAAAGACAGGCTTGTAGCATCCTTAGAGGAAAAAATTAATAATGGACAGTCTCCCCACAGTCTGCCCCAGAAATAATTTGTGGAAACCAGATTGTATGGCTGAGTGTCTTCTAGAAGGGTGGTGAGGACTCACAGTGGGTTCCATGAAACAATCTCTGTCAGGCTATAGATCAGGGCCAGGCAACCTCAGGCACATGAGAGCACATCAGACCATTTTACTCAGCATAATGGGTTCTTTGCTCCACCATCATATCCAGGTCTTAACCAATGGACAACAAGAGCAGCTGCTGGAGGGACCCAACTGCCCACATCCCCACCTACCAAATGGAGGAGGGAAAAGAAGAAAAAATCAAGCTTCTGCTGCCCTGCCTGGGGCTCAGGCTGCCAACTTCCAATGATGGGTCCCACATGCCTCACATGAAGTTAGGGCTGCCCCATGTTCACCCTTATAAGGGAGGGTGGTGGTACGTGGCAGGGATTCTGAGTTCCCACCTTGGACTTTTGTCCAGGGTGCTAGTATGAGACCACCCTTCATCATATCAAGTTTGTACTTAATCCAAGTCAGTAATGCTTGTAATTCCAGGTTTGTACTTGATCCTGGAGCAGTAATGCCATCAACCAGAGCTCCTTCTTCACACACCCCTTAATATGCATAAGCCTCCCCATTTGAACATTTGATGATATACTTGTCAAATCATGATGAGAAGAAGTGTTGTATGATGCAGAAACAGCATCTTCTGGGTCACTTTTGGGTCATCATATCAATCAGTGCTCTAGGAATTCCCCCATTCTCTCTGGTAAGGACCATAGAGTATTAGAGAGGGGGTTGGGCTTTGTCCCCACCCTCCCCCCAGTACAAGTCTTTCCAAACCAGAATTGACATATTTAAACTGATACGACAAATAAAAATTTAAAAAAAATTTGAAGGACAACCACAGCACCAGAGGGACATGAGGGGAGTTAAAATGAAGTCATCTTTTGTACCTGTGATTTGTGACTCTCGGATTGAGACATTTGAACATGTAATATTAAGAGACATTGCACAAATAGAAAATAAACTGTATAGAGTTTGGCATAACATGTCTAAATTGGAATGGACTGCATTGAGAAATCTTGAGTGTGATACCTCACTTGTAATAAAACCAGCCGATAAAGGTGGTGGGGTGGTCCTATTGGATAGTAATGTATATGTAGCAGAAATAGAGAGACAACTACTGGATAGGGAGAGCTATCTACCAATATCGCATGACCCGACAAACCACATAGCAAAACTGGTAAAAGTAGTTTTGGATTAGGGAATACTGTCGGGTGGTATACCTGATAAAATGGGCAAGGCTTTACCAAACCGAACACCAAGGGTCCCTGTGTTTTATGTCTTGCCAAAAATACATAAAGGCATTTTCCCACCCCCAGGAAGACCTACTGTATCAGGGTGTGAGTCTATTCTAGACCCTTTAGCTGTGTTCTTACACTCATTTTTGCAACCTTTTGTAGCCAAGGCCCCTGCATTCTTAAAGGACACCAGAGATTTCATTCATGGGGTCGAGGGCAAGAAAATAAATAGCGATCAAATCTTTGTGACAATGGATGTCACGTCACTTTATACCTCCATCCCCCATGATGGGGCAAGGTTGGTTATAGAAAGAACTCTCCTACAACGCGATACACAGATCCCCAGCACTCCATTCCTTTTACAACTTCTGGATCTAATTTTAGAAAAAAACTAGTTTAGATTCCAGACACAATATTACTACCAGACGAAGGGGGTAGCCATGGGATGTGCGGCTGCCCCCAGTATTGCCAATCTATACATGGCTGACTTGGAACACAGGTACATTTTGTCTCCCACTCATAATCCTTTTTTCCATCAGATTGGATACTACAAAAGATTTATTGATGACCTTTACCTTTTGTTTGAGGGGAAAGATTGTGTGAATGAGTTTGGCATGTGGATTAATAGCTTGGACGTTAATATCCACTTTACCATGCAAACGAGTTCCACCTGTATAAACTTTTTGGATGTTGTCACCTACCAGGATCCACAGGATGTAGTTGGGATGAGATCCTATAAAAAACCCACGGATAGGAATTCCTGTCTAACCTATCAATCTTTTCACCCCAAACAGTCAATAATATTCCATATGGACAATTCCTACGCCTCAAGAGGAATTCCACTAAAGAAGAGGATTTTGCTAGGGATTGCCTAGATATGAGGAGATCCTTTCTTGCAATGGGGTACCCCCTCAGGGTGGTTGATCAGGCTGAGAAATGGGCGAGAACAACCCCTAGGAACATATTATTCAAGCCCAAAGTTCCAGATTTGCAAGACAATATCACCTGAGCAATGGAATATACACCTCTAGCAAGTAAAATAAAAGAAATTATTTACCGACACTGGCATCTTGTGTCAGATATTAGTGGATGTAATGAGGCTCCTAGGGTAGGTTTATGGCATACAAGAAGTATCAAGGATATGGTGGTACGTTTGGATCTCAATAGGGAGAGAGGAGACAGTGGTTTACCACAGGGGCATTTTAGGTGTGGATATTGTAGAGTCTGCCCACTAGCCCTAACTGGGAATTCCTTTCAGGTGGAACGATCCCCAATGAGAGTGACACTTAGGCATTTTTCAACATGCCAAACTAAAGCACGTGTACGTAATTGTTTGTACATGCAATAAATTATATGTCGGCAGCACAACACGCCCGGTCCACACCCGAATTCTAGAGCATATGTCATGCATTAGAAATCACGTGCATGATGCCCCATTGGTGGAGCACTTTTCATTGCACCACACACTGGAAGATGAGTTTAGCTTTACTGTCTTACATGTCTCTACACTTAAGGGCCAATTGAATATTCAAAGAGAGTTGCTTAGAAGGGAGGCTGAATGGATTCACCGCCTAGGCTCTCTACAGCCAGGGGGTTTGAACCAGGAGAATAACTTGTCTTGCTTTCTGTAAAAAAGATGACTTAGTGCTTATGATATAGTGTAGAATGATTAAATGTTAATGGGGTACTGTACCTTTAAACAACTTGTGATTTAGCTGCTTGTTAGTACTTATGGGATTGGGGTGGTTCTCCCCAGACCATCTTCAAAGGCAAATATTGTATTTCATTTGGCACTCAGGTCAAAGCGGTTGTCTAACCCCATTTTAAGTGCTGCCGCAGGCATGTCCAGTACTATATAAGAGTTGACAGGAACTATGGAAAATGTAGTTCCTTTACTTTCTGGTGTCCTTCGTTTATTAACATTTTGGCATGCTAAATTTATTTTTGATAAAGCAGTTGAATATATCTGTATACACAAAATATACATAGGTGAAATAATTCATGCTAGGAATATCCTTTGTCTCCAGGAATACTGAAATTGATTATTATAATCCTCAAACTGTGGGATTATGTAGGACTGGAGGAACAGATCAAGACAAGAATGCTCATTTGGTAGTTTTGCAGCCCATGCCTGGGCTGCTTTAGCAATAATGTGTCCCATGTTCCACTCCTTGTCCATTGGCTGTAACCCAGAACATCGGGTTGAAGGCCCAGTGGATGTGGATCCCTCATTTACGAAACTGTATGATCAACATGAGTGAGGATCACTAAAGTTCTATCATGAGATAATAGTGCCAAACACTTCAGAGCTGCTGTCATAGAGCTGTACAGCCAGATAGCAAAAAAGTGGGTTCTTCTTTTTAATCCTACCACAAGTGTCTTCTAATTCTACCTTTTGTAACGTCAGTGAGTTATATCTTCTTCTGGCAAGCTCATTCCCCTTAAAAGGATAGAGTGGCTCCACTTCACCTATTCTTTTTTCACCCTGGCAGCTATACATGTCATAGAAGTGGAGCCGTATGACTCCCATCCTCTGCCTCTTTCTATCACCTTCAGTAGAGAAAATGTCTTTACTTAACATCTGTAAGAAATGCCACAAACAATGCAACAACTGGGTTACAAAAAACAAAAAACAATGCAGTAGAAACAATCTCATGCAATAAACCTCATGCAATACATGCAATAAACCATGCAATAAACTACAACCCTATTCCCTTTATGGAAGCAGCCTCCTGACTAAATCTATTTACTACAGCCCTATTTCCCCTTGTAAAAAATGATAATATTATCTTTTTAAAAATGATAATATTATAGTATGACCATCTGTCTTTGGGTATCCTCAAAGCAAATAAGTATTAACCCTAACCCTAACCCTCAAAATGTCTTTGGGGGGGAAGTGACAACTCTGCAGATGTGGTATAATGGGAAAAAACTCACTTCAATATGAGAAACTAATAAAAAAGCTAGTAAGTATCTATAAATTACACTGCATAATGATTTGTGTAGGAGACAATACAGAGCAACTGAGAGTCTTGTGGTTCATCCAGTTTTGGAACACACTTTAAAGTCATTTTAAGGTCTCATATTGAAACATTTAGCAAGTTTCAAGTCATTTAAAAGGATTGTCTGTTGCTCTTTATTCAGTGCCAGTGCATGCACTCAATTTAGATTGATCTATTTTGCAGTAGTTGATTTAGATTCAGATTAGGGTTTTTTTTATATTACATCTTTCTTCTTAAACAATTGCAGGGGCAGCCTGCCCACTAGGTGGACCTAGGCAGTTTTCTAGGGCACCAGAGGAAGGAGGTACCACAAGCACCAAAAGATGTTTGCCAGGGCAAGTGGAAGCCCCAACCTGGAAGTCCAGGTTGCCCTTTTCACCCTGTTCATCTTCCACCAGGTAAGAGAGAAGGAAGAAGAGCAGGCGCATGCAAGTTCCACTGTGTTCCCTCCCTCCTGCTTTGCAGAGGCTCAGGGTATGGCAGCTCATCCTGCCCTGCCCCCACAAAGGAGAAGGGAGGAAGGGCAGGCATCTCCTTTGGGGAAGAGAAGCAGTCCCATCCACACCCATCAATCCACATATAGCAGGCAATCTCTCTTGGCAGGAGAGCTCACTTGCTCAGTCTCCCTCCTTTGGAGGTGGGGCCCATAACCGGGGAACCCATGCAGGACGGACTTGGTGAGTGGACTGATTCACTGGTGGGTTCAGTTGCCTGTCCTCCCTCCCTTTCTCCCTTTGAGAGGCAGGGCTCATGCCTGCACTGCAACTAGCTGGATGGTCTACCCTCCCTGTCTTCTTTGGGGTAGTGGGCTGGAGGCATGGCCCTTTCCAGGACCATTTCCATTCTGCCCTGAGGCCAGCCTTCTCCAGCACATTGCCTGCCTGCAGGCAGACATGACAGCTTCAGGTGTCACTGCTGCCCAGTGCAGAGGAGGGCAGCCTTGTAGGGGCAGCTTTACCACAGCAGGGGGTGGTGGGCAGGATCAGTCACCTAGGGTACCCAAAGCTCTTGAGTTGGTCCTAGCCAACTGCCAACACCAGGAAATTTGCCCACTTTACAGTTTGTATGTATTCTTTAGAAAGTGTGCATAGGTTCTCCATGCTCTGTTGTCTACCCACATAGGCTCAGAGAATAAGCACATAGAAATTCCTTTGAACGTCTATTAGATTTTCATCCCACCTTTCCTCCAAGGACTCAGGTAACATGTATGTGAAAACAGACTAGGCTGACAGAGATTGACTGACCCAGGTCATTCAATGAGCTTCACAGTTCTAGCCCAACAGCCCAACAATTACGTCAGAAAGGAGCTCATGTATAGGTTGGAGTGGAGATTACTGCGATGCTGCTGAGATCTTACTCATTCATTCTCCCCACTTTTAACATACTTCTCTTTAAATTAACAAGAATAATTAATTTTATTTTATTGAATTTATATTCCACTCTCCCCGCAAGCAGGCTCAGAGCAGATCATAACAATATAAAAGTATACAATAATAAAACTTGGCAGCATAAAATAAAAAAGTAGCAAACAATACAATACTAAAAACAGCTGTGCTCGTATTGGACCACCTGTTCAGCCCAAACAAGCTCATGGCACAGGATGGCCAGTTATAGATGATGGATACAGAGTTGGGGGGGGATACATACCTTCCCATGGCAGGAGGCTGGTTTCAACGGTTTGGATAGCTTGCCCGCCTCAATCACTATATGCCTGGTAGAACATCTCTGTCTTCCAGGCCCGGTGGAAAGATAACAAGATAATAAGATTTAGATCTCATTAAAGAATAATTTTCTAGCATTTCAGTACCTCATGTGACTCCAAAAGAGGTTTCATATTGCCAGAGCCAGAGTACCCACTTCTAATGTTTGATTGCTCTTCCCCTGGCAGTGACAAAACCATCTTCTGGATGTAGTTTCTGTTAAACTGAATATACTATTGCTGGCATGAGAACCACATAAACAAACCTTGACCAAAAAGGCATGCATATATCAACATATAAACAAATGAACTTCTCTTGCCTTCCCCATCTCTGAATGAAAGGTTTTTTCTTAATAATTTTGAAAACACAAATTGGATTGAACTAGATGTAACTAGAAGAAAGGTTGGCTTGTTTTCTGGATATTGGAATAGGAACTGTTCATTCACCTTCCCTTAGTTTAAAACCGCCAAACATTCTTTTTTAAATGCCTAAAGATATGTGGCTCTTGCTTAAACTGCATTTCTCTAATATTCATGGCATTGGGAACAAAATATTTGAATAAAGGAGAGAGAGAGAGAGAGAGAGAGAGAGAGAGATTAACATTCTAAAATGTTCTGTTAAATGTTCCTGATATGTGCAGATCTGGAACAGGGGAGAGACGGTTAACCCTTTAATTCCTGTATAGTTTCACTAATCAAAACTGCCCCCCATATTGCTCTTATCACTTTAAAGGGGAAAAGGGTGAGCCTTAAAGGAGAAAAATGGAACATTATTTAAATAAATTCCTATATGCAGCAATATATTGATAATGCAGAGTTCTCTCTACTTCCATTCAGAGAAGGAAACCCTTTGAAATAACCTTCTGCCAAGTTATATGAAAGCCCCAACCCAACCCTTGTACCACTTTATAAAACTGTCATTTAAAAAAAAGAAAGCAAAGCAAAGCAAAGCAAAAGAATTCTGGAGTTACTTGTTGGAAATATAGCAGTTACAGAAATTTTTTCATGGCAACTGCCTTTTCTTAAGGTCATCTCATAGGTAAACCATTTTAAACAATACTGTCTTTCAAACTTTTCCCAGTCCATGTTGTTTCAGCTGCTTCATTTGAACTTCCTATTCTCCCTTAGTCCCTTTAATCGTTATTGCTGGTTACATGCAACATATTTTTTTCCTGTCATACTAAACCAAAGTGGAATTTTCTTCTTCTATAAAATGTCTTATTTCAGAGCCAAGGAATCCTAAAAACAACTTACATATTTATATTGTATACCAATTATCTTGATTTTTCTCTTTTGAGACTTCTTTTAAATGCTAAAGATTTTTTATAGGAACCCCTTCCCACCATTCTTTTTTTTAATAAAAAATATCTAACAGGTTCATATTAAAAATTAAACGTATCTAATGGAAACTCTGTTTAAGGGTCTATTTAAAACAGGCATATATCACATTTCAGGGTGCAGGTATAGACTAAATTGTTGTAATAGCCAGAATTTCCAAAAATGTTTTTCCAAGAATGTTTTAATAAATCCCAACTGCAATTCTGATGACATTCTGTTAAATAAACAATTGTGGGTGAGTCATACAGTAAAAGAGATCCTTCTCTGGAACCCCTCCATTTTGTGTTTGTGTGCGTATAAGTGAGGAAGTATAGTAAGGCTCTCTCAGGGCCAAGCTACACATGACGAATGACACTTGAACCGCAAGTGGATTGAGTGGAGGGCAAGTGAACAGGGAGAAATACACTTGCTGTTCAAGTGTCATTCGTCATGTGTAGCTTGGCCCTCAGTCATGGTTCAAGTTCTTTGGAAATCACATCCCAAGAAAACTAGTGCGAGTTTGTTTATTTCTCACATAATCTGGTCTGGGGGGGTGGGGGAGAGAGAGTTCAAAGTGAAAACATTACAAAGGAGTTTTGTTTCAGAATTTTAAGAGATCCTTTATGATGTAGAATTGATTTTGAAGATTGATGTTAACATTTTGTAGTTTTAAGTACTCCTTGTACATTCTTATTTTCCCTAAAAGTTATTTGCATGTTTATGTGTTTTATATTTCATCAGCAACCACCACAAGTGTAATAATGACAACAACAGCAACAACCCTCTTAGTAAAATTTGGGTCCAGAAAAAAGTCTCAGATTCCACAGCTGGGAAGCATCATGCAGTCTGACGACACACCTGTGTTAACTTGTCAACTTCTGATCCATATAAGATTCCAACTCCTGGGGTAAAATGGTAGCATATGGAAAATGAAATAAAAATACCATTTTCGAACCTCAAATTGTATGAAACTTTCTGCCTGCATTCTTTAGGCTTCAGTTGTTTTCTGAGAAGTATTAAAATTATTCTGTACTCAAATGTGTTGTGAATTTCAGAAAGTGTTTTAGGAAATTTATAATGGAAAATACATTAAACCAAATCTTCCCCTCCTTATCTCTGCCCCTGCTCATATAAGCTTGTCAGGCCATGTGCATGCCACACTAAATTCTGTACTCAACTTGGATCATATTTTGGTGTCTTGATTTTTTATATAATGGAAGGGAAGAGCTGTAGACCAATGGCAGAGCTTGTGCTTTGTTTGCAGAAAGTCCCACGTTCAATTCCTGACATCACCACTTAAAGGATTTCAGGGAGCAGGCCCTCAGGACCGTTTCATAAGAAATAGCTCAGAGAGATGCTTTGGTAACGATGGGGACTAAACACTATCCTATTGAGTTCTGTCTGCTTATGTAGATATGCACCTACCAGGGAGTTTCCATGCTGCTAAACATGCCATGGAAATTCATTATGCTTTTTTTCAGATAGATTTCATCTCTGTGCTCAACTTCGTGCTTGTTTAATTTTTTTCTGCTACCATCTCCTATTGTATCTCTTTCCCTAAATGTCCTAACTGTTATTAATTATTGTACTTTACTCAGTGAATGGCCTAGCTGTCAGTTATATTGTATTTTCATTCAAACTGTTGTAATCAACCTTGAATCTCAGTGAGAAAAGCAGACTATTAAGAACTATAATGATGATAATACCCCAGAGAGCTACATCCAGTCAGAGTAAGCAGTACTGAACTAGATGGACCAAAAATGGTCAGATTCAGCATCAGGAAGCTTTGTACGTCCATATTGGATCACAAGTTTTTAAGTCACGATCTTCGTGATTCAGGTTTGAGTACAAACCTGAAGCAGTGTTGTTAAGAGAAATTCTTTTAATTCCTCTTTACTCAATTTCTCCCTGAAATTCAATATTCTTCCCACTTTTAAGAAATCTGTTTCTAATCAATTCAGTTTTGATCAAAGAGAAATTTGAATGGAGGAGGGGCAGGAAGGTTGGTTCTGCAAAATTTCACTCTGTAAATGCTCAAAGGCAGGCAATCCTTCCTATGGCATCATTCTGTGTAAAACCACCACAAGGACTGAAGTTACAAAAGGGTGCATTGATCAAGAAATCAAAGAGAAATACCTCTTTTAAGAAAGAAAAAAGGATAAAAGGAATTGATGGCTACATCTTAAACTGTGAATTATGGGAAAAGAAATTTCCCTTTCTATAACAATGCTATCTTGAAGTAGACTATCTGGGGATACCTGTATTTTGAAATTAAGTATATCATGCTTTGTTCTGTTTTAACTTTTCCTCATATTTCAGAAGACTGTGACTGTCCTTTCCCACATGTTAAGATTTGCCATTATCTATACTGTGGGTAAATGTTAAATAAGTGCTTCCATTCTGTCTGTATGAAAGGACAACCAGAGGACAGAAATGCAGATGAATGTATTAAACACCAAAGCACAGCCAATGGCTCTCCAGCTGTGTAGGCTTTTTTTTGTTATGCCTGTTATTAAACTTTTTTAAACCAAAGAAAGAAATTAAAACATCATGAACATATATCTCAAGTCAAGTCAGTTTACTGTTGAACCAAATGTCTATAGCAACATAAACAATGGTAAGCAAAACAGAAGGCCTTTTTCAACTCTTCCACGCATACTGACAAAATTTCCCTTCACTTTCTCAGCAAATGTTTGCATTTGGTATATGACCAATTTGAAAAAAAATCTTTACATAATCATCAAAATGGATTGACAGCACACAAGTAATTTGTCCATAAAGTACAAAATGACAAAAAGTCTCATGATTGGATTCTATGTATTGCGTCCAATGGGAAGCAAACAAAGGGATTTCAATCTGGGGACCAAATGCTCCTAGGAACAGGATTGTAAGGGGGCATTTGCAACAGCGTCCCTTGCTTAAGTTGATGTAGCTTGGATTCTCTGGGGTTACATTGGCTGTGTAACCACCAAATGTAACCGCTACGGGCCAGCTAGCAAATTCTCCCATTTCAATATTTCTTCATTCTGGCAGGAACATACCACAAATAATAGCAATGCAGTCCCAAATCATGTCATTATAAGCATAGCAAATGAAAACAATGGTGTTTGCTTAGATATATTTATTTCATTATATTTATTTCTTTTCATATCATTGTTCCATATTTTTTTGTCTTGTCACTTAGGCTTAGTTATAGTGCCACAGCATTTCTCTCTTTCTTGCTTTGTTACCGTGACTCTGTCTTTTTCTTTGGGAGAAGAACAAGCATATGCGTGTCTTAAATAAATATATATTTCCAATCAACCAATGGCAGAGCCTTCTTCCCATACAAGGATATTTACTCTAAGGAGTCCTCTGCTGGCATAAGGAGTCTTGCAGTGGCTGAAGAAGCATGTTCCTCCTGTGAAACATTAATTGCAGTGGTGGAAAGGTCCTTGATTCAGAAGAAAATTCTTCCGTTAGAGGACTAGAATAATTGGCTTGGAGCCAACAAAGCATTTCCATGGGCAAATGGATTTCTGTCCTTGGAGTGTAACTTTCTCATCTTCCTCACCCTATTTTCCTGTTTTTCACTGTTGACAATATTGAGGAAGAGGAGCAATTAACAGACATGCATGTTGGTACAATGACAACTGCGTGTGTCCTGTCAAGTCAAGCTAGGGAAGGAAAAACATGGCCAACTGGAAAGGAGGTAGGCAGAGGCAGCAGAGTCTGTGGCCAGAGAAGGAGCAACAGGGCTGACCAAGTCTCTGAGGCTGGAGCTGTTGTAAGACCCTTCTTGGAGGAGCTTGAGAGGCAGGGAGACAATGCTGCCCAGGTAGCACTGCAAAAATTAAAAAGTGCACAATCCCCCTTCCCTCCAACAGAATTAAATGAATGTTTCTGAAGCTGAGGGGTCGGTGCTTCTCCCCTGGCAAGGACCTGATTGTCAGGGAGACGTCATTGCCTGGGTGGCACCAAAAAATGTACTCATGTCATTGTGCACATTCCCCCTTCCTGCCAACAGGAGTTAACTAGGTGGTATAACAGAACATGAGGGCTCTCTCTCCTTGTTTTCAAATTGGTAGACAATGCTGACAAGGAAAACAAAATGCTGCTAGTGGCCCAGTGCCTGCCTGCCACTGCCACTGTGAAGTAAGAACCAAAATGAAACACATGAAGTTTTCAGTGGGAAGGTGTTGTTATAATTCAGTTTCCCAGATCTGGTTCACTCTTCCAGAAGCCACTTGATGAAGCAAAACAGCAATTTTTATGTGTATTTCTGGCTTGTTTGTTTCATTTTGCACACTCTTAATAAATGTTCTGAGTCTTTTCCCCCAGAAGACACAGTACTTTGGCCAAAATAGTTGCAATTCATTTGTATTGTTCAGTCCCTCTTTTCATACTTTGTGGGTGCAAGTTTTCAAACAACTGCAACGCCTACAGAGACAGCTAAATTCCTGAACTTATTTTGAGAAACAACTAGTGTGCAACACTTCATGTGATTCTCTTAGAGCTAATGTCAGCTATACCCAAGCTAGAAATTCCTTAGCTTCTTCACATAGATCAAATAAACATTTGCTGCAGAGAAAGAAAACAGCTCTTTGATCAACACTTTTAGGCTGCATTCTTGCACATTGGAATAAATTGGAGATACTAAGCTTAAGGGAACTAAGTTTGTGGATAGCATTGCGATTTGGATTGGCAAGTGCCCCACAGGAAGTGTGACGAACAATACAGTACACAGTGTGAAAGGATGCCTCCAGTCCAGAATTTTATCAGAAAAATGAAAGCTAAATACCTTGCTGACACTATGCAGTATACTAATACTGAGGAGATGGTTTAACAATCAACTGCTTATATAAAGCAAGGTCATAAAGGGTTGTACTGGTTGCAGAAGAAGATGGGAGGTGTGGGTGGGATTGGCCTTCCTCATGGTATTTGGAAAGCTGTCTTACAGTAAATGTCACCAGCTCTGGGCCAAGTCTTTAAATGAGCCTCCCAGCCGGTATGGCATTACAGACAGGCAGCACACTTTGTCTTTTTCTACTTAGTGGGACTTCACATGGTATTAAATGCTGGATGGCAAAGTTATAAAGACATGCAGTATTGGCAGCAGAGCTCAGAATGAGCAAAAGACAGAAGCCTTATGGAGTTATCACATTTTTCCAGTGAATTATTTCATATGTTCTGGTCACAATACTTTCTGTCCAGCCATTCACCACTCTGATTAAGCCTGCAGTCCTACAAAATCCCACTGAAATCAATAGCAATTACCTCCAAGCAAATGAATTGACACTTTAAGAGCTCAAATGAAGTTAATAACTCCTTTTATGCATATAGAACAGTAATCCTCAGACATTTCACATAATTTCAACACCTCAGAATTTCATAGGTAATACACATCATTGTACAAAAAGGGTTGGTTCATATCACCTGATAAGATGTTAGGTAAAAGGTAAAGTAGTCCCCTGTGCAAGCACCGAGTCATTACTGACCCATGGGGGGACGTCGCATTATGGCAGACTTTTTATGGGGTGGTTTGCCATTGCCTTCCCCAGTCATCTACATTTTACTCCCAGGAAACTGGGTACTCATTTTACCAACCTCGGAAGAATGAAAGGCTGAGTAAACCTTGAACCAGCTACATGAACCCAGCTTTTGCCAGGATCGAACTCAAACTGTAGTACTGCAGCTTACCACTCTGTGCCACGGGGCTCTTACAAGATGTTAGGTACCAAATGCTAATTGTATAAGAGTCTCATGACATCTTAAAGATTAACTAAATGTGATCTCGGCATAAGATTTCCTGAGTCAAGCCCCACTTCATCAAATGCATGGAGCATACCATCATTTTGCAGGCACATATCCCATGTTCCAAGTGAGGGGGGAAGAGAATTATTGCAGAGACATTTGAACATTAAAACAGCATTTAAAATAATATATAAAGTAGTTCAATAAAAACATATAAACTCATAAACATACACAAAAACCAGAGAGGCAAGTCAATAACAGTTATTGGGGGTATGCCAAATGAAACAAAAAGTCTTCACCTACTGGCAGAAGATAAAAATAGAAGGAGAAAGACAAATCTCCCAGGGGAGGCAATTCCAAAATTTTCATGTCATGACTAGAGATGGGCACGAACTGCATTACGTACTTCAAAAACCCACGAAAACGGTGCTTGCACGATCGCGATCTGGCGGTTCGTGATTGTCCATGGTGAATGAACCAGTGTTCAGGAGAGGCTTGGTTTGGTGCGTTCAGTCGTGGTTCGGGAAGCCAGACAGTCAGGCGCCAGCAATCAATTCCCCTGGCAACGGAGCCAGGGGAATGCCTGAACTCTGTCTGCACACCTTCTGTCACCCTGGAAACCCGAATTGAAGCCCAGCTTACCTTGATCAGCAGGTCTTCCTTCCAACCACGGAGCTGCAAAGCGGTTACAAGTTGGGAGAAGACACCCAGGGGAGGGAGGGGGAGAGGGTGTTCTGTAGCCATGGGCACTCCAATCTCATCCCTGCAAACCCTGATAGGCAGCTCTGATGGCCAAACACAGACCTCCTGCATTGCTCAATGGGACCTGTGCTTATAAATAGCCGTGGGCTCCCAGGCTGGGTTTCACTTTCAGCGAGCAGTGGAGTGAGACAAAGCTCTTGCTTGCCACTTACTAGCCTTTGGGGAGAGAGACTGAGAGTATAATTCAGCTTGGATTTTTGTGGGAGTTTCCTGGGGGCCTTGGATTGGAGAGGGTATAACTCCAAGATCCCTTTTGCAATCTTGTCCAAACTTGGGTGATCGCTGTAGGAGAGCTTGCAAAACACTCCCTGGGAATATGGGCTCTCTAAGTGCCACTGGGGCCGTTCCGCACCCAATGAACTGCGAACTGTGAACCGGTTCGGCAAAAAAATGTTCGTTGCAGTTTGTGATCTCGGGATCGTCATTGGCACTGAACCACGAACCACCAGTTCGTTAAATTTTTTTGGTTCATGCCCATGTCTAGTCATGACCCTTTCTCAGGTTGCCACCAATCTAGCCTCAGATGGTGGGGGCTGTCAAGAGTTTGAGGTGAACAAAGGAGCCCACTAGTACAGGCTGGTCTGCAGAATCAGAAGGTAAAACCCAATACTAAAAGAGGACCCCTAAACACAGCAGGGGTTATTAGGCTGACACTGTTTTCCCAACTAAATCCTAGGACAGAGGCTGGAGAAACCATTATTCAGGCCTTACCAGAGTATACCAGACAGTCAGCTATGTTGAATCTCCCCCAAAAGTTACAAAGGTAGCTAGACCAAACCAGGACTGGGTGGGCATTGGGTTAAGTTGAAACCAGAGGCCAATGAACATCACACAATAATGAAAAATATTTTGTTTGTTAAAATTGTACATAAAAGGTTATATTTGGAAAGTTGCAAAAAGAATCGATAAAACAATTAAGCTAGTTAAAACCTACTTACTGGCAAAGACTTTGGCCATTTTCACGTCCTTAAAAAAGCGACCCTCTCATTGAATGCTGATGGCTTTTTCATAGGATTGCTGACATTTCTGTTTCCCAAACACATGCAGGTAGTTTTGCTTCCATTTTCGCAGAGCCATGAAAACTGCCTGCATCCATTTTGGAAACAGAGACATCAAAAATCCTGCGAAAAAACCACCAGCATTCAGTGAGTGGGGCATTTTTTTAAGGACATGTGGGAAATGGCCTTTGTCAATCTAATCCATGTCATTAATTTGCAGGTGTCATCTAGCATTTTTAGTCAACGTTTGGTTTCAAAGTCCCAAGATACAATGACGCCCGTAACCAAGAAACAAAAGACCAAAGCCTGAGGCCTAAGCCAAACGCCAAGAACAACAAAAGCAAACTTCATTACTCCATTCTTAGGTCCACACGCCTAGCATCTCAGGGAGATTTGATTGCCCAATCGATGTCTTGCAATGACATGTTATGATGATGTTCTGCAGTTTCATCAGCATCACCTTACACCACTAGGAACATGTACTCTTTTCCCATGAGAAACACAACTACATAGACAAGCTTAATGAGCTCCTACGCTTTGGCCTTGACTCCCCCTAGCCTTGGAGACTTCTCTCTTTTTACCAGCATGTGTGCTAGAAGACTGAAGAACCATTCTTACACTGGCTTACCCATAATGCATCTAGACTCTTGCCAGTAGGCCTTAATCCTTGTGGCTTACCGATAATGCATCTAGACTCTTGCCAGTAGGCCTTATGGCCAAAGAGATCAGTTTCTCTACAGGGGCACCCAAAGCAGGGCCTCTGAAGATGACTGGAGTGGTTCATATTAGAGAAGGTGAAATCAAAAAGAGTCAAGTAGCACCTTCAAGACTAACCAATTTTATTGTAGCATAAGCTTTCGAGAATCAAGTTCTCTTCGTCAGATGCATGGTACATAAACTGGGAGGGTGCAATCAAAACATTCCTTTCCTAGTAAATGTAAACATCTCCTTTTGGTGTCCTTTTGGGGTCAGTTGGCTTGAGTGAGGCTTCAAGGGAGTTTGCCCTGTTAGTTTGCAGCAGTAAAACAGCTAGACCATCCAATTCCTATGTAGTATAAGCCTTCGATAACCACAGCTCTCCCCGTCAGATGCAGAGAAGGTGGTGCTTAAGATATGATGCTAGATATGAGAACAAATGTGGTTGTTACATAGAGGATGAGGAGAGGTCAGAAGTCCTAGTCTCATGAGATACACATAAAGCATGGTCCAGTTTTTAAAAAGTGATAAATGCAGTCCAAGTGGGCAAAGATAATCTGGCCAAGAGGACAAACATATATTCAAATATATTTAATGAACGTACAGGGTGAAATGTGTTGTATAAATTTTAAAAAAATTAGTACAGAGACCATACAGGTCTCCTTTCAAAAATTATTTCTGTATATAACAATTTCGCCTTGACTTGATTAGAATGTATATTTATCCTATTTGGCCAGTTTGTCCTTACCCACCCACTGTTACTTTTTTATTGGATCTTTATCTGTACTCCATAAAAAAATGAATCCTTTGACCTCTGTTGTCATCTGCTACGTGTAGAAACCATATTTGTTTCAGTCTCTTTGACAAGTACTCATACTTGAAAGACTTTCAAAATGATTTTCAACAGATGTCTTTGCTACAAAGACCCCCCCTCCCTCCGCCTGTAGCTTTGGTTAAGAATATGTCTGCGAAATGATGGTACACACTCCATGCACTGATGAAGTGGTGTCTGACTCATGAAACTTTATGTTGAAATAAATTTTAATGACACTTAGTTTTTAAGGTGCAACATAAAAATAACACAACTATGTCTTGGAAAATTTTAATCTAGGCTCCTTTCTTTGACAGGCATTGTGCTTCTGAATTTTAAAAAAAATCTTCTCAAGTTAGCCAATTTACACAGCCAAGCTATCATGTGATAGCTGGAATTCTTTAATAGAAATATGATGATGTGTGTTGGCTTTAAAATAGGACACTGATTTTTTTTACATCAATGATTATTTTTCTTTCTAGTAACTTTAATTGAAGAGATGAAGCCATACTGCCCAGCTTCTGTTACCTTACCTATACAGTGATTTTCCAAGCAAACTTTCTTCATTTCTTTCACTGATCCATCAAAGTTTTCAGAACATGATAGTTTGGCACCAAATAAGATGCATAGTTTGTGCCCAACGCTCCATTATGGTATTGATTTTTTGCACTGAATACAGCATGGCTTGGGAAATAAAATGTATGTATGTGACTCTGCATCATAACAAATAAATAAAATGATTAAATCTTTTTCTGTCAGGGTACTTCCTGAGCTTCCAAGCCCAAGCAAATCTTATTTGGCCAGCCGTGTCCTTCTAGCTTCTCTTAACTCTAAGCCTTCTTGCAGTGAGGGAGTTTACACTTTACAGAAATGTTCTTTATATTATACAATGTTAATACATTACCTACTGGAACTGCACCCACACCATGCTTGAGTGTCTGATGGAGTAGAACTGGGATATGCCCAAGGTGGTCTTGGTGGCTGACACTGACTGAGGAAAAGACTGCTCAGCAATGACCAGTGGCTGACTCTCTCACAGATAGTGTTTGTCCTGAAGTCCTTTAAAGACTTCACCAAGGAGCTCTACTGTGTCCAACTGGCTCTATACATTATCTTAGTAGAGATGCTCCCAGGGAAGATGGCCTCCTTTTTTGAACTAAGTCCTGCCTGTGCACAGTTTGTACCAGTGGTGGACACCCTAGTGCAGCTGTAAAGGGGCATCAAGCACCAACTGTAACCTGTTACCAGAAAGAAGGCTGGCAGCCATGTGTGACCCATGCATCAAAGGCAGTTTTGCCCTGCATGCCAATACACTAATTTGCTAGAGAGATGAACACTCCCAATGTGTGTGGCAGTTGTAGGCCAAACAGAACACACTGGTTCCAGAAGAGGAGAAGGAAAGGAGAAGGAGCAGTACTCCACCTCCGTCTTCTGGCCAGGGTGCCATGTTCGTATTATGTTTTATTTGTTTTAAATATTATATATATATTTTAAATGCTTTTTCATGTTTTGATATTTGGACCAAATTCCAAATTATTTGAAAAACCAAGAAATCTCTTTGGAACCGAAAATGTTAGAAACATAGCAAACTGAGATGAATTTTCAAACATCCAAAACCTGCAAAAGCAGCTAACATGAATCAAGCGTGACTTTATTGTGCTTTGGAGTATGTTTTCAAGAAAGTTGTTGCCCTTATGAAAGCATCGTTCTGTTTGGGGGAAACTATAATGCCATAGCTCACAGGTGTTGGAATAGGCGACTCAGCCTGCCTTTGGACACTGGGGGCGCTGCATGTCTCTTTGAATGTAATGTATAAGTCTAGCAATCTGCCACTCTCTTGTCTAAGGTGGGAACACCTACTGACTCCTCCTCTCTTGCCTCTGCAGCTCTTGGGAAATCTCTCTCTCCCTCATGGCCTTTCCAAGGAGCAAGATGCGAATCCTTGAAGCTCCCTGGACTTTTTGCCCACAAACCCACACCTACAACCTCACTGCCTAATTTTCAGGCCGTGGCATTAGAATAAGGAATGTAACTCTTTAGATTAGGATCTTTCCCTTCTACTACAAGATATTGCTATGGAGGAAATCTGCTACAATAAAACTGTAAGTTCTCTCTTTCTATGATTTTGTCTGAAGACTAATTAATTAGCATGTTTTTAAGGGTTTAAACGCTTCTGCCTAAATAACACTGCTGTTACTCTGCTATGTTATTCTGCTAAGTTACTAAACTAAACCAAACTAAATATATATTCCCAATACCAGGATCACCAGTAATGAAGGGCAGTATAAGGCTCTACTGAACCAGTGATGGTTTGGATTGCAGAATGCAGAGAGCAGAGGATTCAAGTCTCTAAAAAATCCCCTCCCTCTCACTTTCTGAGGCCTTGGGTAAATGAATTTTGTGTGTGTGTGTGTGTGTGTGTGTGTGTTTTGGTTCTGTTTGGATTCTCACATGTGTCCTTGACAGTTTTTGGAGTCTCACATTTGGTCTTGGATGTGTTTGACTATTCGTTTCTTTGCCAGAGAGGAAGCATGGAAAAGAATTGTCACAAGGATTGCTGAGGGTACCTTATTTAGGGGTCCCTAGAATAAGACCCCCTTGCCCAATTCCCTTTAAATATTAGGGGGGGACTTTAGCAGAGAAAGAGTATTAAGGACTCTGCAAGTTTAATGCAATTTTGGTTTAAATAACCCCCACCCACATCCCCAAATTGATTCCCCCATAGGATATAATGGTGTTAAAATGCTGAAATTTGAAAAACTAACCAAAGCAGAATCCCAGACTATTAAAGGACCTCCCATATATTTGAGATAACAAAAACAGTGCCCTCCTGGCCTGAAATTAACACAATTTCCCCCAAAGTGCATACTCCTAGTACAAGCTGGCCATTCTACACTTTTCTAGTCCACAAGCTGTGCGTGCTCTGGCCATCTGTCTTACACCTCTCATCTTCCAGCCCACAAGAGGTGCCATGCTCTTATCCATGTTTATAAGCATGCTCCTTGCTTCGATGCCTGTGTTCGTTTATATTGTTGGGCTTTGGATTATGATTGTGCTTTTTATATCCTTAGTTTGAGTTGATTCAGATTATTTTCATGGTTTAATTTCACACTATTTTTGAAAATGTTGCATGCCACCTTGAAGTCTCAATGAAACACAGGATTTAAAAACTTAATAAATAAAATTTGATAAATAATATTGTGAAACATCTGGATTAAAGCTCTTCTTTGGAGATTTGGGAAGGAGTGATGCCTCCAAGGCTACATGCAGTATAGACAACTTGGCTTCTGCAACCTATCAGTGCTCAATGTACTTCAGCATTCCTCCCTTCATTAACCTGATAGGAGACTATCTCACCCTTTGCAAGTCCCTCTACCACTGCCATCATGTGTTTGTGAAGGATCCATTCTGCCACTTCATAAAAATGAAGGGGATTCACTTTGCAGGAACTATGGAAATAACAAAGGGGGTTGAAAACCTCTGAATGACAGGGGAAAAGGAGGTACTGAGTACCGGAGATCTAAGGATATTAAAATGTATGAAGAGAATTATTAAAAGTACATACAATACAAAATTGCAAAAATGTGAAAAAAATTATTATAACTACAAAATTACAAAAAACATTGTTACTGCAATAGGCATATGTTATAAGGAATAGACAAGCTACAAACAATATATATAACAAAGACAGGATGCCAGCTACATTCCTGTTTAGATATATGAATCTTCTTTAGTCATGAGCAACCTTGTGCAAAAGATTTTGAAGACAGAAATTCAGAAGCTGATTGGTGGTATGCAGTATGATGCAACTTCAAAGAATAAATATCATGGTCTCAATCTTCATCAGTCATGAATGACATTGCATTTGGAAGCTCGTTATAAACAGCTGTGGATAAATAATAAATTCTAACACAATAGCTTACAATATAGCTTATGTCCAAAGGGCAACTTTTGTTAAGTATTGTGTACACGTAAAAGAGAATGCTGCTTCAAAGAGAATAAGAAGAGAAGGGCACAGCTGTCATAAATTAGCAAGACTACAGAGGAGTAATTGAGGAAATAAGTGGTTATAGGAGAACCCAAAAACATGAATGGGAAAGTTACTCAATAGAAAAAATTAGCTGTAGAAATTTTAAAAAAAGAAATTACACTATGCAATGTATATGCCAACCCAAGACACCCTTACCAGTTAGATATAAGCTGATAAATCTGTCATTGAGACCTAAAAGATGTGTGGATCCTAATGTGTAGATCCAAAAAGCCTCCCTCTGGTGAGGGAGTTTATAATACAATTTCTCAATAACAAAGAACTTGAAATCAGTAGGCTTATTCTTCAAGGATAAAAAATAACTAATCAATGGGGCATCCATGATATGATTTCTGATCTTGCTGCAATGTTCTGACAGTGTGTTTTAAAGGATGTGTAGTCATGCCTATATAGAGTAAATTGCAAGGACATTGCAACACATGAATAACATGAGCTGAGTTGCAATTAATAAAATGATTCAATATGAAAGTATGTTGACTGGTCAGATGACATCAATCAGTCATTCTTTATTACAGTCATACACCAGCATAAACAAAGGACAGGATATTACACATCCATTGATTTCAATTAAAAATATAGTATATTAAAAGATAAAAATTATATACAAGTAAAGTGATTTTAAATAAGTGAATACAATAATTATAGCAGCATTGTCTTATAGAATTAATATATTTTTATACTAATTATACCAAACTAGTCTTTATCTCAAGTTAAAAATGCCTTACTACTTTACATTGCTGCTATTCCTTATTATCTAAAATATTCTGTTGAGTTTTATATACTGCTACACAAAATTTTGTGATAGATGCTGTTACCTGAGCATTTTCTCCCATGAGCAGCATTCTAGCACATGCTGGGTTTGAACAACCTTGGGTTCTGTCGAGCAGAGAGAGAATATACTTTGCACAGTTCTTTTGACAGAAGACAATGAAGCAAGACATGTTGTGTTACTTCTACCTTGCCACTTTTGCAGAGTCTGTCATCCAGAGGGATCTTTTTATATTGCCCCTCTCCTTCCGCTGTGGGGAGGGTTCGCCATCTCTCAAGAGAGAAAGCCGCTGTCTTGGGATATCTAATTGAAATAAATACTCAACCAGGGCAATTATATATCTGACTTGAAGTGAAGCTGAAAAGTTGGAGAACTCCCTACAGCATGCTGATGTTCTGCATCAAAACCCCTTTGCTTTATTAATGCCATCGCTTGGTCAAATTCCGCTTTTAAAATCAATTGCGGGGAGAATCCCAAAGTAGCTAGCTTATCATTTACAGCCTTCTCCCATGATGATTTAAAGCTATCCTTAAGAATAAGGGAGGTTAATCCCTTAGGATCATAGTTTAATTTTATCCATTGAATGACAGATGCAAGATCCACCCAGGCTGGCTGAAACTTTTATCATGCCAGTCTTCAGTCTCAGATTTGCATTTGAGACCCACTTAGGCATTTGAAGGATAGTTCTTATGAATTTTGATTGTACTCGCTCTAGCAGGGCAAGGTAAGAAGGTGGGAGGCCCAATATTGTTCCGTATAAATGTTGGGTTAATGTTTTGACCTGAAAATGTTTGAGGGTGGCAGATGTATAATGCCTTCCCCCTTAGTGCATAAAAATTTAACAATAGCTTGGGCAGATTTTGCCCTGTTTTGGTTCTGCGCTCACAGTGGACTTTCATTGCTCCAGTTGCTTGCACTACCATGCCCAGATACTTATAGCTAACCATTTGTTCCATCTTTTGACCATCAATACTCCATTCCCTAAATCTGCCTTTTTTCCAAAAGCCATTATTTTAGTTTTTTGGTGATGTATTTTCCAATGTTCGTCTCTAGAAATCTACCTTTTCTGTGCCAGTTTCTCTGAACGTTTAAAAGGGCAGCCTAATTCCTGATCCTGAGCAAAAGTTTGTGACCTGTGACTAAATAAGTAGAAATGAAACTTGAATGCAAAGGAACCTTGTGACGGGTTGCACATTTTAAAAAATATGGAAGGGCTGTACACGCACAGCTGCAGGACTGTTAAGGATTAATCCCTCACAATATCAGAGAGCTTTGAGTGACAGGCTACTCCAAAGGATCTGATTGGGTAGCATGAGATGGAAAGAGGAAAAGATTTTTTTCAGCCCTAGCAGAGAGAAATGGATTGTGAAAAGTTGTAAGATGGAGTCCTAACAGAGATCAGTTTTAGCACCGGCAGAAAAATTGAGGAAAGTTAGCAAGGAGGTTTGGGAAGTAGGTGCAGACTCCCAAACAAGCCAAAGAAAAGGGGATAGATCTTCTAAGGAGAGAAGTTTTTCCCTTCCCAGTGAAACAGGGAGGTAGCTCTGGAGACTGAAAAGATCCATGGTCAGATGCAGTTGGAAACTGTGTGGATACCTTCAGATTCAGCTAATGACTGAAGGAAAGCACTAGCGTGTGAAGAGAAGAGGATTGGGGTACTAGAAAGTGGGTACCAGCATTCCTAACTCCAGAAGAGAAAGAGAATACTAAAAGCAAGTATACTAGAGTGCTTGAGAGAAAACAAGGGAACCGAAGCCTAAAAACATAAGTTTAAGTATCTGAGAAGAGCATAAGAACTGAAGTCTTGTGAGGAAATGTCATAGCAATTCTGAGCTCCTTGGAGAAAAGATGGGGGAAGATGTAATAGATAACACCAGGAACATACTACACAACATACTACACAAAAAGAGAACGAAAAGGGCTCTGTGGAACTTTCTAGATATCTCCTCACACAAAAATTGTAAGATATAAGAGAGTCACTTTAGTCACCAATGGTTTGTATCTATTACAACTGATCTCCAGACTACAGAGATCAGTTCCCATGAATAATATGTCTGCCTTGGATGGTATGCTTTACAGCATTATACTTCGCTGAGCTCCCTCCCTTCCCTCCCCAAACTCCACCCTCCTTAGGTTCTACCCCCAAATCTCCATGAATTTCTAACCAGTAGCTGGCACGCCTAGTTAACTTAGGTTCAAATTCAACCAGTTAACTGCCAGTGGGGAAAAGCATAACTTCTGGGGAGTGGAGTGTGGGCAAGTTGTACCTTTGTTCTTACTATTTATTGCACACTTATTTCTTACAAATCTTTGGTTGTTGTTCTCTTCCAACACTGTACTGTCTGTCCAGTCAAAATAGAGGTGGGAAAAGAATTTCTAATTACCTCACTGTCGAGGATCACATTATTGGGTGTCACAAAGCTACACACTACCATCCTGTTAATAAAAGCTTGTCTCTCTCCTTTTTATAGATATAGTGGTGGCTTGGGTTTGAACAGAAGAAAAGGAGAGACCAGAATTGTGGGGGTAACAAGACAGCATTCAGTCTAGAGAGTTCTCCTCTCTCTGCTATCCATCCTTCACCCTCCCATCATAGTGGAACTACACCACAGATAAAATCAGTGGCAGCCCAAGCTGCTCAGTCACAGTAGTCTACAAAAGTAGTGACAACCAGGCAGTAACCATCACAGGTTGCTAATCCAGGTGGGACCTGGAGTTCTCCAGACATTATAAGTGATCTTCAGAATACAAAGATAATCTGGAGAAAATGGCAGCTTTGGAGGAAAAACTTTATGGCATCACATTTCTTCTGAACTCCAGTCCAAAATCTCCAGGCATTTCTCAAGGCAGAATTTACTTGGGAGGGAATCAGCCAATCGTTCTGCCTGTCTGCACTTGGGTGATGGAGAAGATTGGCAGTGAGAATGCCCCATTTTGCAGCAGAATGCTGGGCATCAAAAGGAAGGGTTTGAATTTGACCCTCATTCTGGGAACAAAACTGCAAAGCCCAGGAAAACATGAAAGCAACAGGCAACAGCAGAATTCAAAGGTCGTAAGTTATTGGCGCTACAGAAAAATATAAAAAGAGAACATGAAGCAGGCTTGTTTTTAATGTTGCTGCACTGCACTGCACTGAACGGAGTGTTGTCCTACTTGGGAATGACCCACTACTCCACCCACCAACACCTTCTATGGGTCCGTTGTGTGTGTGTTATTGTACTTGAAGAAAAACTCAGCAGACCAATTGTTTAGACTAGGAGGGGGACTAACGGTTAATGCTGGTCTTGGTTAAATGCAGAAACAGCTGTCCCAGAGCATCATTTCACGAGACACCTCTTGAAAAGAACAGCATGAATTTGGGCATGTGCAGCCAAGGTGCATTCAACAGACCGAAACAAAAAAAAAAACCCCAAATGGATCAGTTCCAAGCTGGCACTGTCTCATCTGCAACAAACTAGTAATGGAATGGAATGATTCTGGAACCCCAGGAATCGAAACTGAAATGGAAACATTCTTGGTGCACACCCCTAGTTACATCCTTCTAAGCTCATTGACTTCAGTAGGGTGTAGCTCTATTTAGGACAGCATTGTTAGATACGTAGGAACCAGCAGATGAAACTCTCCCAGCCATGGAACAAAATTTCAGCTGCTCGTGCTGCAGAGGGGGACCTGTTCACGAGGTAGTAACCCTGGACCCAGCTTAAAAATAGGAAATGTGTGGGACAAAACTACACCACAAGCAGACAGCTCATAGAATAAAATCATACCACAAGGTTTTGAATTACATTGCAGCTAAGAGGCATTCTGTAACCAATGCTGCATTTAGCACCTCAGACTGATAGTTGATAAAATGGTGATATATGGCAAAACAATGAGACAATTCATTTATTTTCAAAAGCAAGAATTTGCTAGCTACAGGCATGGGCCAGGACATCCCAGAATGCCAGAAACAATTCTATTTTCTTTTATACTGCAGTTTTCACATTTCAGTTTCTCCCTAGCTAGAAATAACTGGTACATATGCAACATGTTCCAGACAATTGTCAAAGGTGGACTCTTCAACTATTATGCTCTTCAGTTAAGTGCTGTTTCTCACAAACCTAGCAACTGAGTAACATTTAAATGCTGCAGTCCTGGATTTAAAGTATCACAGATCCTGGAACCTGAAAATAATGGCTTGTTTCTGTTCTTGCCAATTTTGCCCACAGCTTCCTTATCCATTGAATAAACACAGACCAGATGCTGGCTACGCACACCAGTGCCAAGACATCTTGGTATTGATATTGCCATGTGGTTAGAGTTCTGGCCTTGCAATTTCTTAGAGTTTGGGTGAAAAGAGGCAGGTTGTCTATGAAGGAACATTATCCTAGGGGCTATTTCATAAACATACCTAATTAATTTAGTCTGCTTAATAACAGATCTCCTGGATCTGGTATAGTAATCAGGTTAGAGCTGAAATTATGTCTGTGCTAGTGAGCCATTCATAAACTACAATACTCATCAATGAAAATTTTGTCAACTACACTTAACTTTGGGGCCTATGGCTCAGTGACAGAGAACAAATCTGGCATGCAGAAGATCCTAAACCTTGGCAATGCCACTTAGAGAAACTCAGGCAGCAGCAGATGCTGGGGAAAGACTTTTATGCCAGCTAGCCACTGCCAGTCAGAGTAGACTATTGTATCCATCAAAGATGCTCTGCCTGTGGGGGATGGGACCTGCAGTCCTTTTGATGGTAAATCTTGTTCTTATGCCAGACCGCAGCTCAAGGGTTATGGGTTCATGTGTCTTTTCCTCTTCTTCTTCTTTTAAATGCCTCTCCTCAAGGTCCGCATTCTCTTCAGGACCACTGAGAGAAAAAGTAGACACATTCTCCTCAGCTTTGCTGGGCTGGGATCTATAGCCTGGTTGAGGATTGGAGGAGGGGCTGTATGCCTCATGCATACTGTTCCAGCCTTGTTCATTTTAGTTCCCTGCCAGAGGGCTGCCAAACTATACATTTGTGTTTTTAATGAGTTGGGCCGGGGTCCCCACAAGCACGATGATGTCACTTTGGGAGTGATGTCATTACGTGGCCTCTGGGAGCACTCCCACGCTCCACAGGGGCTCAAAACGGGCCCAATCCGTGCTGAAACGGGCCCGGTTTGAGGTGCTGCAGAGCGCAGGAATGCTCCTGAGTTCTGCAGTGCCTGAAAACGGGCCCATTTTGCCACAGGTTGGGCCCGTTTTGAGCCCTGCAAAGCACAGGAGTGGTCCTGCACTCTGCAGCACCTGAAAATGGGCCCCTTTTTGGCATGGATTGGGCCCATTTTGAGGCGCTGTGGAGTGCAGGAGTGCTCCTGCACTCTGCAGAGCCTCAACACGGGCCCAATCCATGGCAAAACAGGCCCGAAACAAGCCTGATTTTGGCCAAAATGGGTCCGTTTTGAAGCACTGCAGAGCTCAGGAACCAAAATGGGCCCTATCCTGGTGGCTGCTGTGCCTGAGAGGGTGCGGTACTATGGGGAAGTGCACCCGAAAGGTGCGCACCCCCTCCACTGGTTAGGTAAGTGGGGGCGGTGTGTGGGGAGCAGGGGCGGGGGATCCCCTGCCCCCACCAGGGGTCTGGCATCCCTAGTGGAATGCCACCAATGCGCAAATAGCATTCCACATGGAATGCCAGTTTGGTGTAGTGGTTAAGAGCATGGGACTCTAATCTGGAGAACCGGGTTTGATTCCCCACTCCTCCACTTGAAGCCAGCTGGGTGACCTTGGGCTAGTCACAGTTCTCTGGAGCTTGTTCAGCCCCACCCAACTCACAGGGCATTTTGTTGTGGGGATAATAATGGCATACTTTGTAAACCACTCTGAGTGGGCATTAAGTTGTCCTGAAGAGCAGTATATAAATCAAATGTTGTTGTTGTTGTTAACTACTTGAAATGTTATTTTTGTTTTTAATTGTGATCAAACATCTAAGGTGATTATAAAAAGTGTTCAACACAAAATGGTACATTTTCTGTAAAATTCGCAACATCCCTGGATGTAAGTAGGAGGAAAGGAGAGTAAGGAGAAAACCTGTTGGATGATTTGAAGATTCCCAAATTTCTTAAAGAAATAATAGTGTTGAAGGACAGCTTGCGGAACTGAGTTTTGTATACAGAGCTGGGTCAAAAGCATTTCAGTGTCTATACGGTTCTGGTCATGTCTTCATTTTTTACAGTGCAATCTTAAGCAGAGCTGTATCTTTCTGGAACCATTGAAGTCCATCCAAAATCCATTAAAGTCAATGGGCTTTGTCAGGTGTGACTGTTCTTAGGATTTCACTCTTAGGGCCAAGCTACACATGACGAATGACACTTGAACGGCAAGTGGATTGAGTGGAGGGCAAGTGAACAGGGAGAAATACACTTGCTGTTCATTCGTCATGTGTAGCTTGGCCCTCAGATACCTAAATAATTTTGTAAATATGTGCCTGACTAACTGGTCTCTCAAGAGAAATATTGTCAGCGTGTGCCAAGTGGATTGGAAGACTTCCCCCCCCCACCCTTCAGTGACATATGAGTGCTAAGTGAGAACTGATGTCTGATGAGCCAGTTAATGTGATAAATAACTATATGCTTTTTAAGAACATGGACTTATTTTTACTACGTAGAATTCAGTCTGTTTCAGTTAACCCGGTACTCATCAATATGGTTTCAATAAAATGTTTTCCAGTAATCAAGCAAACAGCCACACTAAGAAAGAGGAAATTCTTTTGTAATTTCCTTTGAGGCAGTATCTTACTCACAGAGAAGATAATCATGACATTAATTCAAGTCAGATTTTTCTTTGAAAGGACATGCAAAATTTGAGGAGCTTCCAATTATTTATGAATATGAAATATTACATGGGAATTTAATGACAGTATGGGGCTAATCTTAAATATCTTAAAGTAAATGGAAATAGCTTTCTTCCTTCCAGTGACATGTGTGGACTGGACTCCAACATTGCAAATAAAGAGAGCAATTCAATATTTTCTGTTCTGCTGGTACTTTTTGAGAGGCTTTCCCAAACCATCTATACGCCATTAGTCCATGTAATAAGTTAATTTTTTGGACACTACAGTGGCTCTATTGTTATGGTCTGAGAAATTTTAGGCAGTTTTTATTGCATTGCTCAATTAGTATAATACTGTTTTTGTTACATTGTTCTAGTCCTTCTTTATTTTTTCTAGTGCATTTTCTTGTTTTCTGGTGCAGTCTCTAGTTTTATAACCCCAGTTTTTACTCTATTGTTTGTTGCATTTAATTGTGTTGTTTTGTTTATATATTGATGATATTGTTGTATATTTTTCCTATTGTATCTGGAATGTCTGTACTAACAATGGAGAACCACACCTAAGGGACAGGGGGCCAAGCTACACATGACGAATGACACTTGAACGGCAAGTGGATTGAGTGGAGGGCAAGTGAACAGGGAGAAATACACTTGCTGTTCAAGTGTCATTCGTCATGTGTAGCTTGGCCCTAAGACAATCAAAAAAGCTTATAAGATATTAATTTGTATAAATATATTTTGAATTTTAAGGTGCCAAAGTGCAAAGTGCTAATAAATATGAATAAACATATAAATACAGAAATCTCTTTACATATAAGCTTCATACAAAATCTCAATAGAAAACACTACTTGCAAGGATGACATTTAAATACCTATGAGGCAAACGGCTAAACAATATTCCATATAACAATGTTACATTCAAACTGAAATCCTTTTGTATGAAGGAGCGAAGGTGTCAGAGTAGTCTTGAAGGAGTCTCAAGACAAAGAAGGTAAGTATACACTTTTAATCTTCCAACGGGTAATACATACTTATATTCTCTTTTTGCTTTTTTGTTTGCAGGTGGACGTAAGCAGATGGAAATCAAGGAGCCACTGGCCCAACAAAGAACTGATCATCAAAAATGCTTGTTTCCAGGTTGTAGCTTCATCAGGGGTCAGTAGACCTTGCCAACCTGCATCTATAATAAAACACTTATCTAATTAAGGCATTTGCAACAAAATTAAAAACATCTCACAACTTCATTTATACAAAAAATAACTCACTAGTACTGACAACTGCAAACTCGAATGTGTCACCCACTGAACTGGCCGTGTACAGCTTGTTAACTTGAAACTACAATTTAAAACATGAAAGGTGCAAATCCCCTAGAAGTTAAAGGTACAGACACAGTATACAGTCCCAAATACATTTAAAGCTACAGAAACAAAGTATAGAGCAAAGTAAATCATATATAAGAGCTATAGCTCTTCAAAATATGCAAGAGCTACAGCTCTTCAAAAGCTATAATTTACAAAAAACAAGATAAATTGAATTCATGATTCAAGCCCTCAGGTTTCATAGATTTCAAAGAAAAAATCCACCACACCTCCCTCTGCAATAGGATTTTTGCTGTCCTCGGAGGGGAACTCTTAGCTGCCACAAATAACACAGTGTACTTTCACTCATTCTCTTTATGATTAAGATTAGAACAATGCTCCACTAAAAGAGCATCCATTACTCTATTTTTAATCCTCGAAATATGCTCCAAAATGCGCATTTTTACAGAGCGGGTCATATTGCCCACATAGTCTGAAAGATTTTTTGGTGCATTCAGACCAGAGAGTCCTTAGACAGCCCACCCCTCATATTGCTGGTCACTTTCCTTGTAGTAGATGCAAGGCATGCCAATTTGTGATACAAGTCTCTACGATTGTCACTGATGAGGGACAGGTTACCATACACCTTCAGTCTTTTTATACCTGCCAAACTGAAGGTATTGCGTACCTCATCATATAGCCATATAAGAAACACTATTGGCTAGAGAAAAAGTAATGTAATTTTTCCTGGATACCTGTGGAATCACCTGAATATGTAGAGACTCCCTATCTGGTCTGTTGGCACCCCAGCTGTGCTTTTTTCATCATCTACACAGGGGTCAGCTAGTTTAGTATCAGATACAGGGATCACTAGTTAAAGGGTGCAGGTATTCTCATTATTAAAGGGTTGCCTGCACCAGAACTGCAGGTTTGCTCTTGGAGCATACCATGGGATTTCATTTAACTTGTGCTATTCCTAATAGCCTACTTGATGCCACGATCAGCTTTTTTTAAAAAAAAAACCCTACTGTAGTAATCTCAGTTTCTATCATTTTAAAATGAGATGTGTCTAATATCTTGTTTAGGCAAGGCAGCATATGGTTCTTTATTTTTATACATCTTAACAGGATTAGACAAGTCTCTTTTTGTAACAGCCTTACTGGCAAATGTTTTTTTCCCATTGAGCAGTATCCAGTCAGAATAACTGACACTGTCAAATAATTGAAAAGGCAAGTGGACCATGTCATTGGCCAAGTAATGAAGTCTTCAATTTTGGATGGTCAGTTGGAAATAAGTATCAACTGGTATTAGTAGTTGATGGAAGATATCGATGTTCTCACTTTGATCAACCATACTACGGGTCTTAAGGCATGTGATCTAGAAATGCAGGCTGGTGTGGCTTCCAGTCAGCTCCCTCCTTTGCTTTCCTAAGAATTCACGCAGAAATAATTCCTGGCAGCTTCTTGATATGAACACGGAAGTTAGTTTTAGACCAATAGTTTTCAGAGGATGAGGTTAGTAATCAGCACAAAAGGCTAGCTCTACCACTGTTTGCCTTCACGGGGCCAGAGTACAGCATACCCCCTTCACTTTCAATTAAACTGTTACTGCTTCTCTGAAGTCCCTTCTCAAAGAACATAGAACCCATTTCACCAATGGAAGATGTGTAGGCTATGTTATGTGAAGGCATCTTATGAAGCAATTTTGTTGAAACTAAATGGTATGGATCAGTGCCTCAATGGTAAACTATTTGGAAACTAAGCACACTGCCTTGAGATCATTGGAGAAGACGCTTACAAATATAATAAATAATATTGTCTCCAAATGGCCTACCCACAACTCTTTTTCTTCCTCTCCTGTAGTTGCATTGGTATTCTTGCTACATCTTTCTCTGCTGCTCCTAATGGTTCCCCAATCCCAGTTTCCATGTTTCCTTACATACCAGGTGTGCATTGAAAAAACAGGCTAGGGTGAGGAATGTGTAATATTCCTTTATGTATGCTGTACTAATAATTAGTAAATTAAAAATTCCTATAGCACACTTGAGAGCTGCAAAGCACGAGATCATAAATCTCTTTGCCAGATCGTATTGGAACATCCAGGAATGTTGCTCAGATTGAGAGCAAGTGTTTTCAGCCACTCACCATATCTGAATAGAGGCACGGAAAGAAGCATTACGTATGAGACCAGCCTCTTTCTTTCTTTGTTTTCAGAGACTGATGACTTAACTTGCTAACATTGCGATAATAGTGTGAATTTTTAATGAAAAAATGAACTCTTATGTAGTACAAGTTGAGAGGAATTATAAAATGTCCTCCTATGCCCTTTGCAAACATGTACTGATGTCCCAAAGTTGCACAAGATTTAAAAAACCCTGACTAAAAGTGTTGGCCAACATGGGAACTTTTCATCCATCTCAAATTAAAGTCCTCACAACATTTGTTTCCACATCCATATTCAAGCTGTAGTATTTGTACAGTGTTTCTTTTTATAACCATTTATATTGTTGCCAACAATTTTATTTCTCCATTATTTGTTGATACTTTTGTAGATTCATTTTATTATGTATACTAGTTGAATGGTTTTTAATACACAGTTTATACAATAGGTTGGATCCAGCACACTTTAACAGTTCATTTGTATACTTCTCTTCTGGACAGATTAGTGCCACACTCACAGCTGTGAACAGTGTTATTATTATCCACACAATACAGCTGGGAAGATGGGGATTGAGTGGCTTACCCAAGGCCACCTGGTGGGTTCATGGCAATAGTGAGATTCCAACCAGTGAAGCGCTGCATTGCAGCTCAATACTTAACCACTACGCTATACAACTTTTCTTGCATGATTTTTAATACACAATTTATATAATGAGTTGGATACAGACAGCTTTTCTGCTGATGAAAATGGAAGAAAAGGGTCATGGGACATGCAAAAAAGAAAGCCTGTGCTGGGAATACAAACCACATGGGATGGACTGTAGTAATGAGGAGAATTAGGCTAGATTGAGTGAAACAGCTGGCTGGATCCAACTCAATATCTATGCTTATAATGTTCATAAATTATACATACAGTAAAAGTTATAATGTAGAGTACTGTACTCAGGTAATGTTGAAAAATGCATACCTTCTAGAGAAACAGAAAATGGTATGAAAATAAAGAGCTGTGGGTTTGATTTGTACAATGGAAAAATTAAATCAAAATGGGGATTGTTGTTGGGGGTTTTCCGGGCTGTATTGCCGTGGTCTTGGCATTGTAGTTCCTGACGTTTCGCCAGCAGCTGTGGCTGGCATCTTCAGAGGTGTAGCACCAAAAGACAGAGATCTCTCAGTGTCACAGTGTGGAAAAGATGTAGGTCATTTGTATCTACTCAGGAGGGGTGGGGTTGAGCTGAGTCATTCTGTAAGAGTTTCCCAGGGTGTGGAATGCTAATGGCGGGAGGCTTCACTGTATCCTGAGGCGGTTCTTTTGCATATGGATTGGTGCTTGATGTGCTAATCTTCTCTGCAGGGCTATTGTTGGGTGTGGAGTGTTTTGTTGGCCTGGTGTTTTTCAGAACTGGAGCCCATGCTCTGTTCATTCTTAAGGTTTCTTCTTTCCTGTTGAAGTTTTGCTTATGCTTGTGAATTTCAATGGCTTCCCTGTGCAGTGTGTTTCCAATCTTCGGGTCTGTTGGAATGTTTCCTCCCCGTAGAGGTGTTCGATGTATTGTCGAAGGCTTTCACGGCCGGAGAACGATGGTTGTTGGGGGTTTTCCGGGCTGTATTGCCGTGGTCTTGGCATTGTAGTTCCTGACGTTTCGCCAGCAGCTGTGGCTGGCATCTTCAGAGGTGTAGCACCAAAAGACAGAGATCTCTCAGTGTCACAGTGTGGAAAAGATGTAGGTCATTTGTATCTACTCAGGAGGGGTGGGGTTGAGCTGAGTCATTCTGTAAGAGTTTCCCAGGGTGTGGAATGCTAATGGCGGGAGGCTTCACTGTATCCTGAGGCGGTTCTTTTGCATATGGATTGGTGCTTGATGTGCTAATCTTCTCTGCAGGGCTATTGTTGGGTGTGGAGTGTTTTGTTGGCCTGGAGTGTTTTGTTGTTCCAACAGACCCGAAGATTGGAAACACTTCGGAACAAGAAAGCACATCTACTCTGTTCTTTGACCTTTCTTCTACGCTGCAGGGACACAAGAACCATTCCATCTTTTCGCACAACTAAAAGAATCTTCAAAACCACACAGGCGAACCGCATTTATGACCGTCTAGAACAGGCCCTCTTATGTGAGAGAATCCACACTACCCGCAGAGAACTTGCTGCCACAGACAAGGAGCTATTTTGCTTGCATATCAACACCAGCCATAAAATGAGAAGTCAGGATTGGGACAAGGTCGATAATCTCACCTACAGGAAGATGGAACAAGTGTTTACCAACCACACATCCAGACAGAAGCAGAAGTTTAACAAACTACAGGAAAAAAGACAGACAAGCCCAATGCTCGACAATGCACGCATTGTCATCAATCTGACAGACCGTCAACTCTCACCAGAAGAAACCTCCATCTTGGCTAAGGGAGGAAACTTTGCAGTCACCCCCACCAGAATTCCTGTGGAAGACATCATTGCAAATGTAGAAGCTGCCATCCGTCATCTACCTGAAGAGGAAGCTGAGGAAATAAGAGGAGAGACAGCCAGGATTCTACGAAAGGCAAAGCTTCCCACCAGCAATATAACACGCAAGGAGAGAAATGCCATCAAGACCCTCAATGCAGATCCAGACATCATCATTCTACCAGCTGATAAAGGCAATGCTACAGTGATCATGAAAACGGAGGAATACAAAAAGAAGATTAAGGAACTCCTGGACCCCTCCACCTACAAAAAACTAAAACGAGATCCCACTTGCAAAATCACCAGGCTAACAAATGCGCTGATCAAGAATTCCTCACTACATCCCGACACGCACAGCAAACTATGCAAGACTGAAGCACAGCCACCTAGACTATATGGACTCCCCAAAATACATAAAGATTCAGTCCCACTCCGACCCATTGTGAGTGCCATTGGTTCACCGACATATGAATTAGCTAGACATCTGGCAGATCTCCTGCAGGACCACATCGGGAAAACCTCGTCTTACATCAAAGATTCAGCAGATTTCATCAACAAAATCAGTTCTCTGAAACTCAATCCACAAGACATACTTGTCAGTTTTGATGTCGTATCCCTGTTTACCAAGGTTCCAGTAAAAGACACTATTGCACTGATTAATCAGATTTTCCCAGAGGATGTAACAGCCTTATTCCATCATTGTCTGACAACCAGTTACTTCCAATGGGACAACGAATTCTATGAACAGATGGATGGGGTGGCCATGGGGAGCCCACTCAGCCCAGTTATAGCAAACTTCTACATGGAACATTTTGAAAAAACAGCTCTAGAATCAGCACCCCACAAACCCAGTGTATGGTTCCGGTTTGTGGATGATACATTCATCATTTGGAGCCATGGGGAGGAAGAATTGATGGAGTTTTTGAATCATCTCAACAACATCCACCTGAACATACAATTCACAATGGAGAAAGAAAGTGAGGGCAAACTCTCATTCCTGGATACCTTGGTCATCCGCAAAGCAAACTTTCAGTTAGGTCACAAGGTCTACAGGAAACCAACTCATACTGATCGGTACTTACACAAAAACTCCAATCACCACCCCCGACAGAAAAGAGGCATAATGAAAACATTAGTGGATCGTGCAAGACGGATATGTGAGCCGCGCTTTCTCAATGAGGAAATTAATCATCTAAACCACGCACTTCAGGCAAATGGCTACTCCAGAAATGAAATCCGAAGAGCAATCAAACCCAGGATGAATCAAACAACCAAGAAAAACAGTCACCTACAGGAAAAGTGTTTTTGCCATATATCAAAGGAATTACTGATCAGATGGGAAAGCTTATGAAAAAGCACAACCTTCAAGCAGTATTCAGACCCACCCGAAAAATACAACAGATGCTACGATCAGCAAAAGACAGCAGAGACCCCCTCACCTCTGCAGGAGTATACCGTATACCCTGCAGCTGTGGACAAGTTTACATCGGGACCACAAAGCGTAGCATCCAGACAAGAATAAAAGAACATGAAAGACACTGCAGACTTGGACAGCCTGAAAAATCAGCAGTGGCTGAACATAGCCTAACTCAAACAGGGCACAGTATCTTATTCCAGGACACCAAAATACTGGACAACACTTCCAACTACTTTGTCAGACTGCACAGGGAAGCCATTGAAATTCACAAGCATAAGCAAAACTTCAACAGGAAAGAAGAAACCTTAAGAATGAACAGAGCATGGGCTCCAGTTCTGAAAAACACCAGGCCAACAAAACACTCCACACCCAACAATAGCCCTGCAGAGAAGATTAGCACATCAAGCACCAATCCATATGCAAAAGAACCGCCTCAGGATACAGTGAAGCCTCCCGCCATTAGCATTCCACACCCTGGGAAACTCTTACAGAATGACTCAGCTCAACCCCACCCCTCCTGAGTAGATACAAATGACCTACATCTTTTCCACACTGTGACACTGAGAGATCTCTGTCTTTTGGTGCTACACCTCTGAAGATGCCAGCCACAGCTGCTGGCGAAACGTCAGGAACTACAATGCCAAGACCACGGCAATACAGCCCGGAAAACCCCCAACAACCATCGTTCTCCGGCCGTGAAAGCCTTCGACAAAATGGGGATTCTTTGGGTCAAAATATCATGAATGAGAAAATGAAAACCCTTCCTAATTCTGCCAGGTTCTGGGTGCACTTTCCCCCCTGTATGGTTTTAAATGAATTTATCAACAAAGATAAATGTAAAGTGCTGCATTTGGGTAGGAAAAATCAAATGCATAATTATAGGATGAGGGAGACTGAACATGAGTCAGCAGTGTGATGTGTTAGCTAAAATAGCATATGTCATTTTGGGCTGTATCAACAGAAGTATACTGGCCAACATCACAAAAGTGATGATATTGCTCTACTCTGCTTTGGTGAGACCACACCTAGAGTATTGTGTTCAGTTCAGTAAGGAGCTCAATATGTTTAGCCTGGAGAGAAGATTGAGAGGTAATATGATAACCATCTTCAAATACTTGAAGGGCTGTCATATAGAGGATGGACTTGTTTTCCATTGCCCCAGAAGGTCAGACCAGAACCAATAGGTTGAAATTAAATCAAAAGAGTTTTTGGCTAAACATTAGGAAGAACTTCCTGACAGTTAGAGTGGTCCCACGGTGGAACACTCCTCTTCGGGAGGTGGTGGGCTCTCCTTCTTTGGAGGGTTTTAAGCAGAGGCTAGGTGGCCATCTAACAGCAATGCTGATTCTGTGAATCTCGGCATATCATGAAAAGGAGAGCAGGAAGGGTTACATGAGTATTTAGTTCTTGTAGCCCCTTCTTACATACCCAGGATCAGCTCTTTGGGGGTCAGGAAGTAATTTTGACCAGGCCAGTTTGGCTAGGGATCCTGGAGCTGTTTTTTTTTTAACCTTTTTATTAACTTTAAAAACAACATACAATGCATAAACAAGAAAACAAATTACACGATGTTAAAGTCAACTATAATACAAGAAAAAACAGATAGCTTATAATATACTACCAGTTTTCAAATATAATATTAACAAAGGAATAAGATTTGATGGTTGTTGGGGGTTTTCCGGGCTGTATTGCCGTGGTCTTGGCATTGTAGTTCCTGACGTTTCGCCAGCAGCTGTGGCTGGCATCTTCAGAGGTGTAGCACCAAAAGACAGAGATCTCTCTCTGTCTCACAAAAGACAGAGATCTCTCAGAGATCTCACACTGAGAGATCTCTGTCTTTTGGTGCTACACCTCTGAAGATGCCAGCCACAGCTGCTGGCGAAACGTCAGGAACTACAATGCCAAGACCACGGCAATACAGCCCGGAAAACCCCCAACAACCATCGTTCTCCGGCCGTGAAAGCCTTCGACAATACATCGAATAAGATTTGGTTAGAGAACTGCAATATACCTAAGCAGAGAGGGAGGTTCTTTACAGTTTGTATGAAACCTAACATATTGCTCAGAAACACCATGAGACAAACGATAAATGTTTTTGGAGGGTGTATATCATTGGTTAATAAGTAGTCAAAGAAAGGGAGCCATTTTGTCATAAAATCAGTTTCTTTTGGAAAATGCTGAGATTTATAAATAGAATCATAAAACTTCTCCTGGATATAATAATCCCAGACTCTAGAAAACCAACTGTCGATAGATGGGATTTTGGGGGACTTCCAGTTAGCTGCCAAAAGGGATTTTCCAGCCATTAGGAGGTTATTAATTAATTCTATCCTGGAGCTGTTTTGACATCTTCTAGGCATGGAGTAGGGGGCACAGGGAGGTGTGAGGAAAGGGGAGATATTTGTGAATTTCCTGCATTGTGCACAGAGTTGGACTAGATTACCCTAGAGCACCATTCCAACCCTATTATTCTATGATTCAATGATGGGCCAGAGAAAGCTAAACTTCCCTGCCACTTAGGGCCAAGCTACACATGACGAATGACACTTGAACGGCAAGTGTATTTCTCCCTGTTCACTTGCCCTCCACTCAATCCACTTGCCGTTCAAGTGTCATTCGTCATGTGTAGCTTGGCCCTTATTGTAAAGCTCAGGTATGGGTATTCAACTCATCACCTCTTCAAGGCAGGAGCTATAAACCACATCTGCCTGCAAGGGTAAAGGGGCAGTTGTTCCCACTATGGATCTTGGTCCCACCTGTTGCTGAGGATGCAAACTCATTGGTCCAACCCCAGACAGGTGATGGAGGTAACCTGTTTAAGAAAAGGTGAGACCATTGGAAAGGGGGGGGGAGATAAAGACCATGGTGATTTGGGAATTGGAGGAAGGAAGCACTTTGGATATTGGTCAGGAGGCCTGTGCAGGGCAGGACAAGTGGGGAACCTGAAGGTTCAGAGAAGGCAGCTGGAGCAGATGAAGGAAGAAGAGGCAAGTGGTACAGAGAACCAGAGCCTATTTTGACGAGTAGCTGAGATGAATGTCCAGGCCAAGGGCATAGTCAGCTGAGCAAGTAGGACTTGAAAGGTTTGTGTAATTGTGTAATAGGCAAGATATAATTGTTCCTCCAGCCAAATAAAACATTGCTATTGGATAACTGTTCCTGAGTCTCACCTGAGCCTGTATGGATCCCAGTATTTATAATGTCCCAGTCCCCCTACCCTGAAATAAGTTTATATTCTCCACTATCATTTGCCCTTTCCCAACACAGCTTCTCAAACAACATTTATACATGTGAGTAATATGTATCTTGGCTCTAAGACATCTCCAGCAAGGAAAAACTTCTCTTCTCTTACATGTTAGCATTTTAAAATAAAAGGAAGCTTATTTTCATGACTTTTTGAGTTCCCAAAATATTGTGGTTCAAATCTCATGCACAGTCCAAAAGTTTAGTCTTTCAGCAAGGGAGAGCCTTACCAAAGAATTCCCTCAGAAATTTCCTTTGTCTCAAGGAATTTTCTAAAAGAAATATTCATTTACTATGAATGTCTCTGACTGAGCCTTGCACTATGGAAGATGGATTTACTCCATGGTATGTATGTAAGATGAGGCCTATGACATGGAAATTCTAGGCCTCATCTTCCCTCAGCACTTAAAACAAAAACCACTACAGAATTCTTTTTAATATCCCCTTTCAGATTTATGGAGTAAATGCTATTCTGGAATGAACCAAATAAGTTATGGTTCTTTCATTCTTTTGTATAGTCTGAATGGGAATGGCAAACAAAAAGCATGAACACCTCTTGCTGAAATTTACATGTGAGACAATTCTTAAAACTACAAATGCCATTGCAAAATGGAAAAATATCTCTTTGATATTTATTTAATCGGGCCTCAGAAAGCAGGTGGGAAGTAGTCATCAAACTTTTTACCGGGGTTCTTCATCTGAATAACTGCACAGATAACTAAATATTGTGAACTTCTACTGTCCCCTAGTGGAAGACTGTTGTATTTCAAAAGAGAAAGACGTTTAAAATGGAGAAGGTAAAATATTATTGTTACAGTGAAAGAATATATACTATTAAGTTCTGGGACTTGTCCCATAGTGATTTCAGCCAGACAGTGATTTCAGCTCATAAGAACATCTTTATTGCCAACTACAACTAAGTAACTTGCTCCTGGGAGAGCCACATATATACACCCAGACTATGCCCCTTTTCAGTAATCCCCCAATAAGAACACATGCAACTAGGATCCTTCATTTGCATGCACTAGATACAACGTAACATATTTACAAACAGCAATTGGTCCTCATCCAGGAGGATCGATTGGCTGTTGCCAATCCTGTTACCCAATAGGATTGCAGACTTGAGGAGCCCCGCTTTACTTGAAGCTTCTTCCTTGAGGTCTGCATATTGATGGCATCCAATTCCATAGCTAAGAATGAGTTCCCCTAAAGGCTTTACATAGATGTTGAATAACATGAGGGATAAGATTGTGCCCTGTGGAACCCCACAAGTTATTTGCCCCTCTTGAGACAGCTGATCTCCAACCGCTACCCTTTGAGTCGATTCCATGAGAAATAATTTGAACCAGTCCAAGGTACATCCCTTGATCCCCACTTCTGTCTCCAGACACCTCAGCAAGATGGCATGGTCTACAGTACTGAAGGTTACAGAGAGATCCAGGAGCAGCAAAGAAGCATTGTCTACATTCAGGCAGAGATCATCAACTAAAGTCACCAGAGCTGCCTCTGTACCATAGCCTGGCCTGAATCCAGAATGAAAGGGGTCAAAAGCACTAGAGTTATCCAGCAAGGCTTGTCGTTAGCCTTCCAGTGCTCTTACAATCACTTTGCCCAGATTAGAGACAGGCAGGGCTTTTTTCTGCCATAATGTGCCAGAACAGCATTCTGGCACCTCTCCAAGGAGATCACATGTGTGGTGCCCCCCCCCCGATCTCCAGACAGAGATCAGTTCCTCTGCAGAAAATGGCCATTTTAAAAGGGAAGCCTGCTCCTGAGAGGGAGGGAGCACATGCAGCAGGAGGGTGGGAGAATGGCATGCTGGCCCATGCCAGGCGCCTCCCTTGTCCACTTTGTCGGGGAGGTGGGTTGGGACCCCCACCTCCAACTGGTAGCAGTTCAGCTGAGTGGTGCGCCATGGTGTGCTCACTCGCCCAGCCGGCCTCCCCTGCTCGAGCCGGGTGAAGCACTGGGCCATGGCTCGGTTGAGCAGTGCGTGCAGCCCCCACCACTGCTTTGTAGCGCACCACGGTGTGCTCGCGTGCCTGGCCAGCCTCCCCTGCTCGAGTGTGGTGAAGCGCTGGACCACAGCTCAGCTGAGCAGTGTGCTTGCTCACCCGGCTGGCCTCACCCGTGCTGCAGCTTAGCTGAACAGCACACGTGTGCTAGCCCCCACAGCAAGCCATGGTGTGCTTGTTTGTTCACCCGGCTGGCCTCGGGGTGAAGCAGCAGGCCACAGCTCAGCTGAGCAGCACACATACACCAACCCCCACCGCTGCTTTGCAGTGGGCCGCAGCATGCTTGCTCACTCTTCCAGCCAGCCTCCCGTGTTCAAGTGGGATGAAGCACCAGGCTGCAGCTCAGCTGAGCAGCACACTTGTGCCAGCCCACATCAGTGCTTTGCAGCGAGCGGCAGCACACTCGCTCATGCACTCACCTGGACAGCCTCCCATGCAGGAGACCCGATGGTGTGATCAAGGTAAGGGGCAGGGAGGTGAACCAGTGTGAATCACGGGAGCTCTGGGGAGGCCATACTCGTGTGTGATGATGTCACTTCCTGGAAGTGACATCATTATGCAGTTCTGGGAGCGCACCTGTGGGTAGTGGGAGGGTGCCACCTCCTGCCAAGAGTTGCCCCAAAAGATAGTTTCCCCACCTATTTCCCCAGAAAAAAAAACCTGGGGACAGGTCAATAATTGGCCACACCATTTTTGTCTAGAGTTGGTTTTTTTATTAGCAGGAGAGGAAAGGTGCTCTGAATTAGTGACTGATACATTACAGACCTCAAGGACTCATTTATGTAGTCCTTACATGATTTTAATAGCCAAGATGGGCAAGGATCCAGCACACAAGTAGTGGCCTTCACAGATGCCAGGATCCTGTCAATATTTATTGTTGCAACTGGATCGAAGTGGTCCATACATAAACCAGATACTGTATTAAACAGTTCCTCCTTCTCACCTATATTACACCTGGCATCCTGATCAGAGAGAATCATGCTATTTAACTGGCAAAAAAACTTTGCAAAGGCATCACAGCTGTCTGTTCTTGAGACTATGAAGGTTCAGAGACTTAGGAACTAGAAGAGGTTGAGACACCTTGAAAAATTGTCATGTCCTCATGATTTTTTTTTATGAATCCTAAGCTGAAAAAGCACAGTTAATTAGTGCTTACTGCACCCATCTAAATTCTGTGCATGGAAGTGTAACTCCCCCTGCCACAGGTAAAATGCACCCCCTCCAAATTTCTATTCTTGGGCAGTGGGGGGACCCCAGGAGCAGCATGGGGGCACTGAATGGCTGCCAAAGCAGTGGAAAATTGACAAAATTGCCTTTCCCCTTGCGCACACAGTTTGTTTTCATGGGATCCAACCCAATGAAACTAGTTCAGAAGTAATGTCTAATAATTTCAAATCCCTCCAAAACTGCTATATTGTTGAATTGTAAGGTTGTAGTCCTGTACACACTTATACAGTTTGGTGTAGTGGTTAAGAGCACGGGACTCTAATCTGGAGAGCCGGGTTTGATTCCCCACTCCTCCACAAAGCCAGCTGGGTGACCTTGGGCGAGTCACAGTTCTCTTGAGCTCTCTTAGCCCCACCCACCTCACAGGGTGATTGTTGTGGGGTAATAATAACACTTTGTAAACCGCTCTGAGTGGGCATTAAGTTGTCCTGAAGGGCGGTATATAAATCGAATGTTATTATTATTATTATTATTATTATTATTATTATTATTATTATTATTATTATTATTATTATTATTATTATTATATTTACTTTTGGTGTAAATGAGTCATCAGCACAAATTAATCAGTCATGCCAGTACAAGAAAATGCAGGTAGTAGCATTCAAGCAGCATGGGTAATCTAGGGAGATCTTGGAACATGTAGACCTGGCAGGAAAACTGCTTGAAATCACTGTAAAGTTGCAACAAGCATGCAGAATAAGTGTTGCTGAGAACAACACAACTTCAAATAGAAGCCTTGCCTCACCAGTTTTTAATACACTTTGGAAGTATCAATAAACAAGTTGATAAGATAATATGATAGACATTATGCTTTTTATAATGGAAGTAATCAGTGTGGTCCCTAAAGCTTGTGCTATTTAACGTACTCACCCATACAAGAAGAAGCCACATATGTACTTTCCTCTCGTCTTGTTGTAATTTTTAGCTAGGGAAAACATTCAGTGACATTAAAAAAACCCACTCTCAGAGTACGTAGGGACTCCTATAGAGGCTTGCACTTATCAAAACAATTTGAATGCTCATATACATTTAATATGCATAAAGCCAGTGTAGTATTCCTGGCTGAATGTTAGACCTGGTAGTACAGACTTGGCTTAGGAGATGCAATGGAAATTAGGGATATGGTTAATTTACTTATCTAGGATAGGAAATCAGGCTCTACTGACAAAAGCCTCAATTTCTGCTGCAAAAGCAAAGAAGTAGAGTGCCTTACATGACTGTTCTGTTCCAGACAATGACCACCATATGTCAGAACTCCCATCTCAATTTCTTCAGCATAAGCAAAGATATTTATAACATTACGTTCTTCAGAGCCAAACTAAATGTGATGGCAAACATGTGGCCACCATGGATTTGCACCACCAATTTATAGTGGAGCGAGTTTCCACACACACATTCCATGCTTTTTAAAGTGGTGAAACAGCTGTATGTGTACATGTATGTGTGCAAGCTATACTTAGTGAGAGTCTCAGTGAAGTTGTGCCTTCAAATTGTTCTTGATCAATAGAGCCAGAAAAGTTAGCCGAGTTAGTCTGTAGTTGCAAAATAGTAAAAAGTCCAGTAGCACCTTTAAGGCTAACTAGCTTCATTGAGGCATAAGCTTTCGAGAACCACAGCTTTCTTTGTCAGATGAGAGCTGTGTCTTCTTGATTAATGACAGTTTAGAGAATTTCCGTTTACTTCCTACTACACACAGAGTTGACGAAATTGGTTGGAATGCATTACGAGTAACTGACCTCAGAGACCACAGGAGAGCTTGCAGTCACCATACACTATACACAGGGCTTAGGATCCTGCCCTTCCCACACAATCTGTCTTCAACACATAGCAGCTTTCTAGCAAGGTACAATCAGCTATCTTTAAAAAAGAATCATTCCCTGATGTTACCAGTATCAGTCCTGAGTCCTGACATTCTCCTCACAATCTGCAAAATTATCTTGGATACCCGTGAGGGTAGACTATGTTTCCTCAGAAGATTCCCATAACTTTAAAAAACACTTGCCAAGAAAAGCATTCAAACATTACATTTTCTTAGAAGAGGGGGAAACATGCATGAAAAGGGACTAGTATAACAGTGAGAACACTCATTTATTAATAAAAGTGAGGAAAGCCAAAGATAACAGATTTGGAATTTAAAACTGATTGTTGTTCATGATGCATATTTCAGGTATGACCTAGCACTTATCTGATTAATGTTTGGATCAATCAATTTCTACTAAATTCCAATTGATTCTCCTGCTTGATTAGACAGATGGCTGCTGGCATGGTAGCAGCCTATATTTAACCCAGGCTTGGCAATCAAATGGGATAAAGGAACACATCTGACTGATGGGAAACCTTGCAATATGCTTTTTCCTAGCCTCAGGACAGAAGAGGAGGAGGCAGAGGAGGAGAGACGAAGGTTGTCAGTTAAACAGATATATACACCTTATTCTTCAGCTACTGGGACAACTTTGTACTTTTTAATATCTACCAGTATAATTTTAAAATATATCGTAAAACAAAAGGGGTCATTTTCCCACACTTTGTTTTATTTGCATGTTCTTACCTAGCATGGCTAATGTGCAGTGGTTTGGTTGTAAGCCAAAGATCTTTAGTGACCCCACTTGTCCAGGACACCTGGCTTTGACATCCTTCTTAATAAGGTGCGGTTGAGGTAAAAAGCCTAGGCGGAAAGGTGAACAGCAAAGGACTTGGTTGTAATTCAGGCATTGGTGTTGCATTCATGAGGATGGAAGGTGGTCTTAAATTGAAAGCTCTTTCACATGGCTTCCTGTGAGAATACTGCATGAGCCCAAGGTTACATTTGTTTGTATGTATTTTTATGATACTTGTGCCCTGTGTAGGCTAATTATGCTGCAAATAGGCACGCCTTGCAAATAAGTAAAAAATAAATGACTCAGAATTAAGAAATGAGAGGATATCCCACCATTCCATGTGCAGAAGGTGTCGTTTTCCTGTGCATTGCTGCAGCTATTCCTAATCCCTGGAATGAACATCTCAAGTTTGCAGGACCCACAGGGAGGAACAGTCACATGGATTGAGTGGAGTGAGGAAGGACAAGGAGCTGAAATCACTTCTCGTTCCTCTTCCGCAAGCACAACTCCACGAAGAGGAGGAAACAATTTCATCACCTTGCCCATCCCATTGACCCTCACAGCTGTTCTTCTGCATAGATCCTGCACCCCCAGAAATTATTGGGGGGGGTCAGAAAGAGCTGCAGCAATGCAGAGAAATATAAGAAAAGTCTGTGTGCCTTTTGCACATGGATAGTAGGCATCACTAACACAGTCTGGCCAACAATCCAAAAAGAGGCTATATCATCTATACAACAAATTGATGGTTGAATACAGAAAATAAGTCACATCCATTGCTTATTATGATATAATCCTACTGCAAAACAACTGGGATTTTTTAAAACTTTACAAGAATGTCCACTTTATCTCCTTCCAAATTATTCAAATGCCCTAACTAGAGCTAAGTAGATTTTTTTTATCCTTGGAAAAAGTGGGTTTGAAAGGGGAAGGTTTGGTAGATAAATTTTTCATGAATTTTCCCCATTTGTTCTCTATGTACTTCACTGTCTGCTCACGTCACGGCTGCTTTTTCATCCAATCTGCTGCTTCAGAGCCATTAAAAACCATACTTTTAAAAACAATATGCTTCCTTGTCAAATGATCCCCACAACAAGGAATTGTGTGGACAACATGATAATGTTACATCACCAGTCAAAACTTGACTACATGACAACATCATGATGCCAACTGCAGTATGGGGAAGAAGCATAGCCCTCACACCAAAAGAGTTCCTCATGAACCCAAACATTTTTTTGGGTTATAGGATGATGTTGGCATGATAGATAACATTTGTCTTCATTTCAGCTCCAATAGAAACTCTCTAGATCCATTGTCCATGTCCCATACAGTGCTATGCCAATGTTGTTTATACTACCTTATCCAGACATCTGATTTTTTAAACATTTTGGCAATTTTGAGCCATTTTGAAAAAGAAGAATAGTATTCTTTAACAGACATCAGTATTAGATTCAGAGACGAGGAACAGAGCTCTACAGATTCCTGGGGCAACACTTTCCATTAATGGAAAATGTCTCTTTAGCTGGGAAATGCATTGGAAAATTCTTTTCAGGACAAAAGTATCATAATTGATGACCAGTCCTTCTGGCTGAAGTGGTCAGCTTCCCAATGAAGTTAAGACAGATCTACACTTGAATTTTTGTAGTGCTGACATGGAATTATGACCACCTGTCCATCCCTAAACTGGATTGAGCCCCCCAGTTCACTTCTCATAGACTAATACATTAAGAGATGGTAATAAAAAACAGATGGTAGATGCTGATCTGGCTGGATTTAAGCAAGTAATGCAGAGGCGAAAGGAGCCATATGCTGAATTTAATCTCCAAAAGCATCAGGACTGTTAACATACCTATTTCATTATGAGTTAATTCTCCTGTCTTCTCTTGCAGCTCATATAAGTTTTGCCACTTGACTTCAGTAGTACAGCACACATAAATAAATAAAAATTTTAAGGTTTTTGAACTCTATTAAAATGAACATATCACACGTATATATACAGAATATATGCACAAAACCCAAGTCATTCCTTGGGTGGCCTCTGTAAATGGAGACCATCATGTTGCCAAGTAATTAGGATTGTTGCCTGTTCATAACTTTTATGGCTTGTTAGGCTTTGGGGAACTCTGTCAATATGTTTCTTATCTGTATTTTTCTGTCCAGAAATTTTCTGTTCATATTTTTATGAAAGAGGCATAATTGTACCTTTGTTGTATTTGCTAGATAAGGAGGGTCCCTAATGAGACAGCGTACTATTTACTTTATTTATTTTTTATTTATTTACCTTCAATTTCTATTCTGCCCTCCCCAAATTGGCAGGCTCAGGGCAGATTACATTCTATAAAACAGCACATCAATAACAACAATTTAATTTTTTTAAAATTAAACAACAGTATAAAAACAGTACAATAGAAGTATTTAAAAGTACAAGGAACGCAGCGCAGGAGTAATCAGTTTATCAATTTCAGTCTGACACCAATCCAACATATTAAGATTCCTTGCATAGTTGGTTAAAAGAAAGGTCGGTGGTGGATGCCTCTAGCAGGGAGGGCGTTCACCTCTATTTGGCCGGTAGGGGCCCAGCTCAGCTTCCACCATATGCCTGGCGGAACAGCTCTGTCTTACAGGCTCAGCGGAAGGATAACAAATCCTGCCAGGTCCTATTCTCATTGGACAGAGCGTTCCACCCAGTTGGAGCTAGGACTGAAAAGGCCTTGGCCCTGGTTGAGGCTAAGCGGGCCTCCCTGAGGCAAGGGACCACTAACAGCTGTTTGTCACCTGATTGAAGCATCCTCTGGGGCACATATAGGGAGAGGCGGTCCCGCAGATATTAGACTTATCATGTACCTACTTATAGTGAGAAATCTGCTATTATTCTGAGAAAAATAAAGATTTTTTTTGCAGTTTTCTGTGCCAATATAGAGTTTACCATAAAGTTTCTAGGTGACATTATGACATCACTGACTTACTCCCTCCATGTCCCTGTCCCTCAACCATCCCGCTGGTTGCCAGACTCAACTGGCAACCTAGACAGTACTGACCATTAGACATTAGTAATTTGATTCTGAACTCCGTATTAATAATTAAAATGATATGACTCAACAGCTGCTATTATAATATTCTCTATGTCCCCTCAAGGTCATGCTAATTTCCGCCACCATTGCACCAGTGACTGGCTGAATTGGATATAGTTTGCAATTTAAGTACTCTTCTGAAATTCTCAAAATTTCTCCTCCAATGTTTGAATTCTGATTTACTTTGTCTGTAAAATAATCATTTTTCAGAGTTCCAAGCTATCAGTCAAAAAGACAAATGCAGTGTAAGAAGTAGAAAAATTTGAGCTATGGAAAAATCTTTCCAAACCTACTGAGCTGGAGGCATATTGAAATAACAAGCATATGGTTTATAGCTTAACATTATGGAGAAAAGATCCTTACCATCTGTTCGCTTGTCATAATGCGTTCAGTCACCAAAACCTTTATTGCACAAATAAATACATTTGATGCTACCTTCAGACCTCTAAAGTCAGAAAGGCATTTATTAGAGTATTCCATACTTTTAAAATCGTGTTTTTGTCCTGTTAATACTGTGGACAATTCCTAAAGTTCTTAGCGTTGAAATTACTTATTCATTTTTATGTATATCTGAAATAAACCAAACAGAACCATTCACACTTCTGAAACTTTTTTGGGCTACTAAGGCCAAAATACATGCTATACACTAGATGTGGTATTGGATCTCCTCTTTTTTTTTAATTTACTGCTGCTGTGGGACAATGTACTGATTTGATTAGGCATGTTGTGAACTTTGACTTGAATATGATCACCAGAACGTTTTTTTTTTTAACTCCTTTTGTGACACACTAGGTGAGCTCCTGATGGAACCACCTCAGTGCTGGCAGGTGAAGCTCGGCTTATGCACAGCACCATGCCAAGCACCTTCACACATGTACAGTAATTGCTTATACTACAGAATCAGAACATTGTGGCTTGTGGCTGCTTTTACCGTGTTTGAGAACTGTGATAACTGAGATAATACAGAAGAGGAATGTATCTGCCAGGGGCATGGTCAGGTCACTCAACTGACTGACTTCTATTGCAAAATATAATCACTTGCAATCACTTGGCTATGCATAAGCCAAGCTTCACCTGCCAGCACTGAGCTTACCTTGTGCATCACAAAGGGAGTTTGAAAAAAATAAGTTCTGGTGATCATATTCAAGTCAAAGTTCACAACATGCCTAATCAAATTATACATTGTCCCACAGCAGCAGTAAATTTTTAAAAATCAGGAAATCCAATACCACATCTAGTGTATAGCATGTAGTTTGGCTGTAGTAGCCCAAAAAAGTTTCAGTAAGTGTGAATGGTTCTGAGTGTTTGGTTTATTTCAGATATATGTAAAAATGAATAAATAATTTCAATGCTAAGAACTTGAGGAATTGTCTACAGTATTAACAGGACCAAAACAAGATGTTATGTGCAGTCACATGCCTTCTTTAAATGACCAGTTAGATTACTAGGTGGGTAGCTGTGGCTGTTTCCACACATCCTTAAAGGGACGGCCCACTCACCAAATGCTAGCAGCTTTTCTGTTTCACTCCAGATGTCTCTGTTTTGCAGACTGTTTGGCTTCCATTTTTTTGGCACCTTTTCAGGGACCACGAGAAAGTGTGTTCCCAGAAAAAGCTTCAAAAAAAGGGGAGGGGCAAACAGCCTGCAACCATTTTGAAAATGAAGATGTGTTGAGTAAAGTTGGAAAGCTGCCAGCATTCAATGAGTGAGCCATCCCTTTAAGGACATGGGGAAATGGTCTCTGTTGGTCTGCAGTAGAATAGCAGGATTTTGGTCCAGTTGAACTTTAGAGACCAACAAGATTTTCAGAGTGTAATATTTTGAGAGTCAGAGCTTTGTTCTTCAGAAAGGGAAGGAGAATGAGCTCTTACTCTTAAAAACTTATACTCTAAAAATCTTGTTGGTCTCTAAGGTGCCACTGATCTCAAATCCTGCAGTTAGATTGCATTGTCTTTATTTTGTACACACAGTTGGTGGCATCTATATAACAAGTAATTACAAGTAGAGATGGGCATGAACCACATTACAAAGTTCAAAAACCCACAAAATTGGCAATCGCACAATCGCGATCCAGCAGTTTGTGATTGTCCACGACCAATGAACCAGTGTTCGGGCGACGCCTGGTTCGGTGCATTTGGCCGCGGTTCAGGAAGCCATACAGTCAGGCACCAGCAATCAATTCCCCTGGCAACGGAGCCAGGGGAATGCCTGAACTCTGTCTGCACTCCTTCTGTCGCCCTGGAAACCCGAATGGAAGCCCAGCTTACCTTGATCAGCAGGTCTTCCTTCCAACCACGGAGCTGCAAAGCGGTTACAAGTTGGGAGAAGACACCCAGGGGAGGGAGGGGGAAGGGGATGTTCTGTAGCCAAGGGCATTCCAATCTCATCCCTGCATACCCTGATAGGTAGCTCTGACGGCCAAACACAGACCTCCTGCGTTGCTCAATGGGACCTGTGCTTATAAATAGCCGTGGGCTCCCAGGCTGGGTTTCACTTTCAGCGAGCAGTGGAGTGGGACAGAGCTCTTGCTTGCCACTTGCTAGCCTTTAGGGAGAGAGACTGAGAGTATAATTCAGCTTGGATTTTTGTGGGAGTTTCCTGGGGGCCTTGGATTGGAGAGGGTATAACTCCAAGATCCCTTTTGCAATCTTGTCCAAACTTGGGTGATGGCTGTAGGAGAGCCTGCAAAAGACTCCCCAGGCATATAGGCTCTCTAAGTGCCACGGGGGCCGTCCCGCGCCCAACAAACCATGAACCGTGAACTGGTTCGGCAACAGAAAATGTTTGTTGCGGTTCACGATCTTGAGATTGTCATCAGCACCAAACCACGAACCACTGGTTCATCAATTTTTTTTGGTTCATGCCCAAGTCTAATTACAAGAACTGGCTGTATGATTAGTTTACCTTCATGAGCAGACACTTGTGAGAATTTTGGGGGTGCTAAATTGTAAAGGCTTAGCACAGAACCAACACAGACCTTGGCCAAACTCCCAGCTGGCAAAGCGGCTATGTTCTCTTCTGGTTGCTGGCAAGAAGTCTTTCTCCTGGGAATTTGCCAAAAGGGAGGTGAGAAAACAAATTGTTAATTGGTACATCACACACGCGGGGCCTCTGGCCTCTTGCAACTAAATTGCTCTACAAACATGAGGTAAGGTGTCTGGCTCTGGCTTATCTCAAAACGATTGGAAAAACAAAAGAAACAAGATCTGTCTCGGAGAAGTGTGAATTTTTGCTATAATTTACATTGCCAGATGTTTGTATATCAAAAGTAACTGACTGTCTTGTGAGCAATGATGTGTTGAGGGATCATATGGGAACATCCTCTGCACAGGAAATGTTTCCCTGCTATCAGAAGAACAAAGTAAAACACAATTTACACATGCAATAAACTTCCAGAACCATTGCTCTTTTCCTATAAAAGAGTAGTGTCCCCGAGGATCAGGGCTGACCATGCAAGCCCTCAGAGAGTGCTCTTACCTCCTGAGACTTGCATCTTTCGGTCCGAGAATTCTAGTTGCTTGTGTGAGGGGAATTTTTCTGTCTTTGGGTTTGGCTTGTTTCTTCTGGGGATTTTCCATTAGCTATTGTTATTTAACATCTACATGCGCCCCCTCACCCAGTTGGTGCGGAGGTTTGGGCTGGGTTGTCATCAATATGCGGATGACACCCAACTTTTTCTGTTGATGGACGGCTGGCCAGACACAGCCCCAGACAATCTGGCCAGAGCTCTGGAGGCTGTGATGGCATGGTTGAAACAGAACTGGCTGAAACTGAACTCGGTGAAGATGGAGGTCCTGCAGCTGGAACAGGGGTTTCCAGATGTTGGGATCCGGCTCCCTGCCCTGGATGGGACACCATTGGCAAATTTGCCAGTGGTGAAGAGTCTGGGTGTGCTCCTGGATGCGTCCCTGTTGATGGAGGCCCAGGTCACGGCAGTTGCCAAGTCTGCATTTTTCCATCTCCGTCAGATCAGGCAACTTGCCCCTTACCTGATGCCCCAGGACCTGGCTACAGTGACCTCCAGGCTAGATTACTGTAACTCACTCTATGCTGGGCTAACCCTGGGCCTGATACGGAAACTACAACTGGTCCAGAATGCAGTGGCACGGGTTCTGACCAGTATATCCTACAGTCACATATTACACCTGTCCTGCGCCAGCTGCACTGGCTTCCGGTTGAATTCTGAATCAGGTTCAAGGTGTTGGTTCTTACCTTTAAAGCCCTGAGCGGGTTGGGACCGGCATATCTTCGGGATCGCCTCTCCCTGTATGTTCCCTGGAGACCGCTTCAATCAGTGAATAAATGTTTACTGGTGGTCCCCGGCCCTAAGGAAGCCCTCCTTGCTTCAACCAGGGCCAGGGCCTTTTCAGTCCTGGCCCTAGCCTGGTGGAACACTCTGTCAATGGAGACCCGGGCCCAGAGGGACATATTATCGTTCCACAGGGCCTGTAAGACAGAGCTGTTCCGCCAGACGTTCGGTGGTTGAAGGGGGCGGTGCCATGTCGGCCTCCCACCTCTGGGGTGGGGGTTCTTCCCACCACTGCACCTTAATGTATTTGATTAATTTATTTTATTATTGTTTATTGTATGTTGATTTTAGAATTATTGTTTTTTTGTTTTTATTTATTTTAATTGATGTTCACTGCCCAGAGCCCCTGAGGATGGGTGGTTTATAAACTGAAGTAATAATAATAATAATAATAATAATAATAATAATAATAATAATAATAATAATAATTTGTTAAGGCCCCACAAGGTGCCTTTTGACTAAGTATTCTTGCATGTTTTGTTTGTATTAAATAAACAATATTAGACTTGTTCAGACCACTGCTGTAGTGATTTATTTTCTAGTGACAGGGCTTAGCTTAGATTAAGGAGTTCCAGAGACATCACATACACATGCCTTGGTAAGGGGCTAACAGAGCAACAAACCAACTTTTGTTGTGAGGCTACCCCAGACTAAGGGCAAATTCTCATGACAACACTAAAGACACACCAAAATACTTAGTAAGTAAGTCTCTCCTCAGAATTCTCACATTTAAATTATTTTTAACTATTTATCTTTTTAAAAAATTAGTCAGTTGTGGCAGCAGATGGGTGTTGTAGTAAGGTAATAAAGGAAATTATGTGAGAAAGTACTGTAACTTGGTTGAATTTGAACAGCTCACCAAATGCTCAGTTCTCTGCTCCTGACCAGCAAGCAGGATTTGAAGTGAACTGTGGCATTTGCAGGACCTGTTTAGTATTGTTTAGTATTGTTCCCTTAATTTGATTGAAGCAATGTTGTTATGGGAAGAAAGGCTTAATCTGGACTATTCCCTTGCCCAGGCTGTAGTATTCTCCTTCCACAGGATAGTAACTGCATGGGAGAGAGATTTTAATCCAGAAAATGGTGTGGGTTAAACATCCCTTCCACAAAAAAGAAGCAGCAAACCTCAACAAGGAGGAAAGTAAGGGATCCATCCCCTCCCAGCAGGCTAATACCAGTTCAAGGGGCATTTTAATTAGCAAAACTGTGAAGTGTGAAAGTATTAAACCTTCTCTCCTCTCCCTTATGGTTCCAATGAAAACTGGAGCCCTGCATAGCTGTAACTGAGCTGAGACTGAGATCTGTGAGATTGAGATCTGTGATTTCTGTCTAATTTATCACTTTATAAGCATATGGTTTCCAATGAAATCAGCAGCCCTTTCTACTATTTTCCTCCTCTTCCTGATAACGTATGTCTAGTAATATGATATGATAGCACCACACTATGAATTTTCTTAGCCTTGCTGGTGGCAACCACTGAAGTGGCAGGAGAACAGAAGGGAAGACCTGAGAGTTTTAGTTTTGGTGGTAACCATCTAATTCCAGCCAAAACAAGTGGGGGACTCATGATTCATTTATGGGGTAAAATCGCATCCCCCTCTGCTGCTCTTCTACTTTATACTATCTCCACTTTCTCTCCTTCTCTTTCCCTCACAACACTTGCAGCATCTCCTTTTTGCTGCTTCCTTATCTCCCTCCAGCCCTTTTCTTTCCTCTTTTGCTCTATTTTTATTTTCTCCCTCCTCTACTGTAGCTTTACTTCCCCTGGTATCTTTTTTGTCATTCCTCCCTGTCCACCCTCTCTCCCCTGCTCACCTAAAGTTTCCAAATGAACCATTTTGGATTACCTAGGGAACTATAGAAAACATTGATCCAGAGGAGTTAGCCGTGTTAGTCTGTAGTAGCAAAATCAAAAAGAGTCCAGTAGCACCTTTAAGACTAACCAATTTTATTATAGCATAAGCTTTCGAGAATCAAGTTCTCTTCATCTGATGAAGAGAACTTGATTCTCGAAAGCTTATGCTATAATAAAATTGGTTAGTCTTAAAGGTGCTACTGGACTCTTTTTGATATAGAAAACATTGGTGATGATGCTGTCTGTAGATGGCTTGGCAATTCAAAATGACTGTAGAGATCTCATGAGGTAATCTTGTGAGATTTCAGCTCTTTAAACCTTTCTTTTTAAAAAAAAATTATACTGTTCTTTATTTTTGAATTTAATACTTTCTGCAAACTTGGGATACCTCCTACTTTATAGAGACTTCTCCCCTTTCTATATCTGGCCTCATTGTGCAGATGTTTTGATCTGCATTCTGGGGCTTTATTCAGATATTAGATATATGTCCCAATGATCAAAGGGAGATCTGCACAGATAGCTTTCTATCCCACATATTGCTGCCAGATTACTCATTAATTACTTATGATTCCAGTTTTTATGTTCACCATGTTGTTTATAAACGGGAAAGAATTCTGACCTATTTACAAACTATTGGAAAAAGTTATTGATTCATGCCTTTAATGTACTTTGTCTATGAAATGAGGCAGAACTAATTGTAGCAGGATCACTGCTACAAATGGGAAACTAATAACTGCCCTGATGTTTCAGCATCATACTTTTAGAAATCTTACTCTCATGATAGCACATAGAAAAAAACCCAGATGAGATACAGTTCACAGGTACATTTTCCTGTACAAGCTCCACTGAAATGAATATGTTATGGTCCTGTTCTGATTCATTCAAGGAAGCTCGAGCAAGAGAAAGTCTTGGTGTATTGTTTTCTCAATGGGAAAGATGTATAACATTTCATGACCATGATTCCTTCTCTTATAGTATATAATACAAGGCCCAAATTGTACCTAATTTTGCTTTGAGATGCATATACACCATGTTTGAGAAGTACAAAAAACTGATAAAAACAAAGGCAGTGCTACTCATATACAAAGTTTGCAGCAATCTATCTTTAGCCAGGGTTAAAAGGCCATGGAATAGTCATTTTTACTTTGAGAAGCAGGTGTGATAGCTTTGATGTTTTGCATGTACTTTGGAGTTATATATAACCATTCCTGTTTAGGAATAAACCTATTAGCTTTATCTCCCTTGCTGGAAGGAGGGGAACAGTAAAGGTGCTCACTTCCTCGACAAATGCTTACAGATGCAAGGACGTGTACCAGGAATGCACTACCTGCAGGTCAAACAAGGAAACTCCTTTGCACAGCTTGAGCTTCCTTGATAAATGCTCTGTGGTGCCCTTCTTCTCTGCAAGAGGCCACTAATCTTTTACAATATTCTTTTGGCTAATCCTCTTTCATCAAAGCAGAGCGCATTCCTTTGTAACTGCTTGGGCAAGGTTGTGCTTGAGTCTTTGAGCATATTCTTCCTTTACCTTTTCACACATCCAACACTTTCCTATCCAATAAAACTAACTTCTGCCCTCAGCTTAGTGCTAATGGTGTCTCTTAGTACTTCTAAATCAAAGTGACATATACACCTAGAAAAATGTCATCTCTTCAAACTTGACTATTTACTTCAGAGTAGTTGGAAGCATTTTTTTTCTTAACCATACCAAATAAATATATATCTCAAACACTCCATCATTAGGCACATGGGACTAAATCAGAAACCTTTTTGATACCAGACTGTACCACCAAGACTACACAGAGAGTGAGAAAATCCAAGCTCGAACATTAGCACGACTTCCCTAAATAATCTGGATTATGGGAATCAGACAATCCCATGCCTTTGAATGTTATAAAGTTCCCAGATCTGCTGTGCTATATCAATCTGGGCAAACACCATAATAATATTTATTGTTAATGACATCATAAATATCATGTAACTGGTCAATAATAATCACAGGTATTCTTGAAACAAAAAAAGTTTTATTGCAATGAAAAATAAAGAAAGAATATTATATACAATAAGAAAAATATGCGCTGTAAAAACAATGAAATGCTCGTTTCAGTATGACCAGAACCTTTTCAAAGCTAGCATTCTGGAAACAAATCTACTGCTGAGAGATGTGAAAAGTCACATAAACACAGAATTGGCCTACCCCACAGAGAACTTTGTTTCTGATTACTTGCATCTCAGATTTTAAGTCTGCTATCAAAGCTCAACAATTGCCAATCTCTAATTGTAAAATATAATTCTCTAAAATGTAATTCTTTGTATCACTGAAGCTGTCTGCACTGAAGATTGCTCTAGATTCAACTTGCATTGCTTTCTGCACACTGGCCTTACGCCGTCATTATTCTCTTGCATCTCCATGATTTAAATGTGCATTATTGTTCTCCTTGTATTTTCTTTCAATAGATTATGCTGGGATAAATGGGCTATGCTTTGGGATATGAGGGATTTGATCATTCTTTGTCTCATTTTTAAAAATACAAATAATTGCATCATAGCCCTAACTTGAGGTGATGTAATTTGGCCCCTCTTTAAACAAGATTACCCATACTCCAGCTGTGCCTCCTGCAAATGCCACAGGTCAAAGGCACTTCAAATTCACCCCACTTGAAGATTAACATGCAGCAAAGCAGCAGTGCAGACAAGCCCTAAATGGCAAATTATTGGTAGAGTATGAAGGCAAGCAAGAAGCATGAAGAGACATGCATCTTATTCCTCATGCGCCACTTTAAACTGCAATACATTTCAGAGCCAGATTCTAGAATGTGCTCCAGCTGCAAAAACATATGTCAGAGGATTAATCCCTCCACTTATTGAGCCATTGCTACTCAAATAAATCACAACAGATTACAGTAGCTTTGGAAAGCCCAATCTTGCAAACAGCATGGAGGATTTTTAAGGCTGTGGGATGGTATGCTGTACATATGGAGATATTGAATATTGATCACAGTTAAAACAATTTATTCAAGAAAAAGAAGTCCTCCAACGTTGGTTTCAGTGGTGCATCGGCATGTTCACTGTTTCCACTTAAGGAGCATGGCTGCTAGAACTGACAGTATGGCCGGCCACTGAAATAAAACTAGGTATACTGGATCAGAACCAGCACACACAAGTCCCCGTCCCTCAGGTCATCACTCATATCTTTGCCTAATGGCACCATATCACTGGGGAAGAGGGATCAGCTACCTTGCATTGTAGGATTGGAGTCCAATGGCCCCTTCGAGACTGACAAGATTTCCAGAGGGTAAGCTTTCAAGAGTCAGAGCTCCCTTTTTCAGATATCTTCAGGCAGTCAAAGCTCCCTTCTTCAGGTGTCTGAAGAAGGGAGCTCTGACTCTTGAAAGCTTACATTCTGAAAATCTTGTTGGTCTCTAAGGTGCCACTGAACTCAAATCCTGCTGTTCTATTGCTGACCAACATGGTTACCCCCCCCCTAAAACTTCCTTGCACAACTACTGAAGATTAAAGAAATTAAAAACTAGCATGCTAAGTCCATTCTGTATGTGAATTCACTTGAAAAATATCTTTCACCTGTTGGTATATCCTCAGTTCTCTATCTGGACATACACAGTAAAATTTTGTGATTACATTGCAAGCATTAATGCCTAGGAACATTCATACAACCACAAAGAGAAGGGGGAGAATGTGTCACAGTGGTTCCAGAATCTAGGAATTAGAATGTCATCTGCCCTTTATGTGAATGAAGTGGAATAAGTAAATGTAGAGCTAACTTTCATTACTGCACATAAAACAGTCTACACATTAGAAGAAAACAAATCAGTGCATTGATTTATGAATTCAAATACTTTTTTAAAAGACAGATTTGTTTAATCAAATTCTTGACAAAGTAAAACTGTTGCCCATTAGAAATAAATAAATAAGTTAAATAGTTGTGGGATATTTAGCCTTTCTTGCCTTCAGAGCATGTCTGTCTCTGACATATGTTCAGAAGTAGTACATAATCATTCTGGTAATTCTTCTGATGGAAAGACATGACTACATGGATGGTTTGATCCAATTTCTCAAAGTGATGAGATGAAAAGTACAAAAGCCAACAGTGGCAACTACTCTAAAAAGGAGGGCATGTTTGTCTTAAATTCCTCATTAAACCTGTTAATAAAATATTCTTCTAATTTTACCCTGGGCAAGAAAAGCTAAATTGGCCTTATATGCTAAACACTTAGATAACTACCATTTTAAGATTTGTTTATTTATGGACCAAATCTTTTCTTTAAAATGTAAATATCATTTGAATGAAACAGTAATAAAACTATAAGCCTGTAACATGCAACTCAACATTTATCTTACCACTAATACTTTAAAAACCCCAAACAAGTAGCTCTCCAAAGCAGAGAAGACCAGATAGAAGTTCTTATTTTTTATTTATAGTACCTCCCCAGAAGCCTAAACAGAAAGGAAAAAAAAACAGCATTCACAAGACAAGAGAATTCCGTTGCCCAATGGTCAATGTCCCATTGAAGTCAAATCTGCCCGTTACACACAAATGAAGCTGATTTTCATGACTTTGCAAATGCCGGACATCTCCCACAATGTACAGCTGCATTCAAAATTATCCAATGATAAGCAGCATTCCTCGTATGTATCCATCCATTTAATGATCAAGAGAATCCACACATGAGCAGTTATGATCCATACTCTCCACTGACAAGACTATAAGAAACTTTGCAGCCACATCAGCACCTCATTCTCATGGCAACATGGTCCATTACCTCCCATGAAGGATACTTTCAACTGGATCTGTTTTTAAAGCAACTTCCTGAAAGGAAATAAATGAAGTGATTATTTCATTTCTTGTCAAAAACAGCATACATGCAATACAATGACTTGGAAGTAAGACTTCACAGTGGTCCTTGATCCCACCACAGTCACTAGTCACTCATCATTAATCAAACCCTTAAGAGGGCAATGAGAATAGATAATTATAGATTTTGCACTACAACATTCTTCCTAACATATGAGAACTAGTTTTGGCAAATAGGAATATTTTTTACTAAACTTGATAAAGATACTAGAATTAAAAACGTGTACAGATAAATTTCTATAAAGAATGTCAAAATACTGCATTTTATACACCTAGAACAACCACAATAAAGAGATTCCAGCATTTGCACTTTCCTGGAATCCACAAGAGCAGACATTACGTTCTACTAATGACTAGAGATGGGCATGAACAGGAAAAAAAACGAACATGGTGTTCGTTTTTCGTATCCATCCACGAACAGGGACTCATGAAAACCATGAACATGACCCTGTTCACGAACATGTTCATGGTTGGCTGTTCATGGGGGCCAGCAGGCTCTCCTCCAGTCATCATCCAAGTTTGGTCAAGATCCCTACTGCACCACTCCCAGAAACCTGACCTGAGCAGGCAACAGGAAAGGTACCAATAATAAATAATAGTTTGGTCCCAGAACCTGGCAGCAGCCCTGGAACTTAAAGAGGTAGATCCCTACCACACCACTCCCAGAAACCTGACCTGAGCAGGCAGCAGGAAAGGTACCAATAATAAATAATAGCTTGGCCCCAGAGCCTGGCAGCAGCCCTGGAACTTGAAGGGGTAGATCCCTATCCTACCACACACAAAGAAAATTCAAGCTCCAATGCACTCTCTCTATCAAAATGCCAACAGCAACTGTCTCTCCCTCTCCACTGTCTGCAAAGTCAGAGCTGGGAGCTCCCCTCTCCCCTGCTCTTTGCTCCCTTGTTGTAACAAATGTGGAGCTCCACACTTGAAAGGAAGACCTGCCTATCAAGCTAAATTGGGCTTAGATTGGGGTTTCCAGGGCAACAGCATGAGTTCAGACAATCCCTGCCTAAGTTGCCAAGGCAGTTGATTGCAGGTGCCAGGCTGTCTGGCTTGACGAACAGCAAGACGAACAGCAATGAACGAGGCTTGCAACGACCATCTGTTTGTTTAGAATGGGGCCTCACAAACAGCTTGTTCACAAACAGCAGATTGGGCTGTTCGTGGCTTTTTTTTGTTCATATTGCTGTTCGTGCCCATCTCTACTAATGACTACAGTTTCTTTGTCATTACCTTGTTGAATTTGCAGAATTCAAGAACTAACTTGTAGGGTTTGTGTTTCTGATAGCTTTCAAACTCCTGTTTTAAAGGAAAAACTACTGAATATTAGCTAGTCTTAAACAAAGATGCTGAAAAGTCGCAATGGCTTTTCAATACCCATCTAGTTCTGCTTAGCCGTGAGTTTTCATTCATATATACAAGTTTTGGAGAGCTCAGTACCACTCCCTCAAGAACTTAAACTGCCTTCCTAATAAGTTATGGTCTGAAATGGAACTGCATTAACATTTCAGTTCCGTCAAATGCCAATTACAATAACGTTTTTCTGTACATGCTTAACTTGAGAGTGCCTCTGATTTTTAATAAATTGTTGACTTTGAGGGGTGCTTTATATTCATATCATATCACTAGCACATGCTGCCATGCTGTCATGCAAACACAACAGGCGTGTATTCAGAAATTGTGCTCAATACAAAATGACTGGATGTTGCACATCTGTTGAGCACTAAAATGTCCATAACACGTGACTTTAATCCTACTGCTTTTAATCATGTTCATTTATGATTCACCCGGAGTTTGGTCAGAAGGAAAGTGTTAATTCCATAAAGGTAGCAGTCATTGATGGCCTTCTAGGGGTTATGATTTTTAATAAATTGTTGACTTTGAGGGGTGCTTTATATTCATATCATATCACTAGCACATGCTGCCATGCTGTCATGCAAACACAACAGGCGTGCATTCAGAAATTGTGCTCAATACAAAATGACTGGATGTTGCACATCTGTTGAGCACCAAAATGTCCATAACACGTGACTTTAATCCTACTGCTTTTAATCATGTTCATTTATGATTCACCCGGAGTTTGGTCAGAAGGAAAGTGTTAATTCCATAAAGGTAGCAGTCATTGATGGCCTTCTAGGGGTTAAATTCATGGGCCACAGACTGACTTGAACAACTGTCCTTTCAGGAATTGGTTGGAGTTGACCCTCCTAGAGCTCAATTCGCTTTACCAACTCATTGACTTGCTTCACCCCCGTCACTATTGTGATTGGTCAAGTTCTCTATGCTCCCTAAGTAAACTTTTGGTTAGCAAATTTCTGTAATGAAATAAAGCCCCTACTGTGTCAGATGCCATGTGTTGCCCTTCCCTATACATTCTGTCTGCCATCTATTTTATTAACTGCTCTTCTCCCTAGAATGCCTTTCTGAAATTCAACTTTTTTAGAAAAAACATGTAATGTATAGAAATCAAAATGTTCTCATATGCTGAATGCTAACCCCAAAATAACGGATTTAAAGTACAATTTTATCCATTGCAAGACCACTAGGAATATAAATAATTTGTTTGGAGGGGGACTGCTAATATAACAGAAGAATAATCTCTCATTATCTTCATTTCATTAAAATATATAATATTAAAAATCTACCCAAAATTCAAATACAGTGGGATTTCACCCACTTTTTAAAAATGACTCCTCCAGTATGGTGTGAGGTAATATTCTTTTGAATGAATCCCTGCTGTACAGAATATAGTTGAGGAACCGTCTATAAGATTATTTTGAAAACTTCTAACTCACATTTGATGCTGTCTTACAAATTCTGCAAACTGCCGGTCTTTGGCATAAAGTTCTAGAATCCGTATTCTGTCTTGGATTTCCTATAACATAATGGAAAACAAACATTTTTAAAGCAGCACAATATGATGACACACACACCCCATGACTACTTCTCAATAATGACTCTTTTCTGTCAAGTTCAATTCAACAACTAATTCAGGAATCCACAACATATTGCCTGGGGATTGCATGCAACTGGATTGCACATATGGTGGGGCCTATAGCGCCCCACTGATATCTGTGGCAGCTCTGTAGTTCCAAGTGGGCCCAGCTCATTGAAGTTAAGACAGCTGGACATTGCTGAACAGACATCACTAGAGACTGATGGCAAGTCTTGGGCAAGCTTCTGAAAGGTGCGGATGCCAAAGATGGTGGTCACTTTAGTCACTCGGATTCCTAGGATTACTAGCTTCCAGGTGGGACCTTGAAATCTCCTGGAATTACAACTGATCTCTAGACTAAAGAGATCAAATCTACTGAAAGAAATGGCAGTTCCAGAGATGGACTCTATGACATCACATCCTTGCTGAGTTTCCTCCCCTCTCCAGACTTTGCCTTCCCAAGTCATCACACCCAAGTCTCCAGCCAGAAATGGAAACCCTATTAGTTCTTCAAGCTCTCAGAATTCCATTTCTCATTAAATCATGTAACTTGATCAAATATGCATGGCTGACCATGCTTTATTCAACACTGACAAGGATATGCTCTGTCTTCTTCTATGAAACTCAGCAGAGAGCAGCAGCTATAGTAGTGGTATGGAGTCGGAAGAAAGAAGGATGGAGACAGCAACAATGGGGCAACCCTCTACCTCCCAGTAAAAAGAAGGGTTTAAACAAAGTGAAAGTTAATGTAGTGTCACCACAAGAGATAGCTGGCAACTCTCCACCTCCTTCCCCCATCCTTATGTTATCTTCCATGGCTTACACCAGCTATCTGTTCCACTCTTCTATTCCAGCATGCCCCTGGCAGCCTCTTGCCCTCTCTGCTGCTAAGGCAGTAAAACTGCAAAATGGCCTCCAAGAGTTCTATGCTTTTGGCAAACCTTAATAACTACTTTTTAGTTCTGGATATGGCTAAATCAAAATGGGGGAAATCTCTTTCGTAAAAGTTTATTCTCACCTCATTTCAGCATTTTTGTGAGGCTGTCCTAACTGGACACAAAAGTATTAGCCCATTCGAGCTATGTTGATCTAGGGAATAGTGTTCTCACTTTCAATTGGCTGCATGCATGACACAATTATACATGCAAATCTGATGTCATTGTGTTAGTATAGTGATGTCACCGCACTAACTACCTGATCCCCAAATGGCTGGAATTGCTTTCTTAAGAAAATAACTGCTCCTTTTTTTAAAAAGTACCATTTTTGTTCAAAAGAAGATGAGGATAATCCCCCCTCCACACCACACCCAGAAAATACTTTCTCATGTCTCAAAATGCCTCATTCTGTTCCAGACAACAATATGAGTAAGCAGTCAGTACTGCTTCTAGCTATCTCAAGATAGCTATCTCAAGTCACAAGATCAATGTTTTTCACGGTGCAAACTTCTAGCAGTATTCAAAGTGCTAGCAGTAAAGTATGGAATCACTTCAGCAGAGGAAAGCCTCCGCTCAAGAGGCGAACCATGTCATAGGATGAAAGCCGTAGTTCTTACTGTACTGTCTTCACATGACCCATTTCATGATGCATCCCACTATGGATTTCACAATGAAAATGAACTCATTATATTGAACATCAAAATGTATCTTACTTTCCTTTAGATACTAGGTTAAAACCACTCTATCGGCTTTTAACAAAGGGGTTCCTTTTTAGCTCTTTTATGGTCTGCTCCTTGCCTGAGGACTGTTTAAATAATATCATTTTAGACTGCTCTGTTTCATTTTTGTCCTTTTATGCCCTGGCTTTTAATTGGCTTGGCTTATTAGCATGTTTTTATTTATTTGCTTTTATTTGTTTATACTACTAGCTCAGCTTCTTTTAATCACTTGTTTTATTGTGTGATTTTATTGACTTTGTTTTTATTGTCTTGATTGGGTTTTTTATTGTTTTTGTTGTGAGCCCCCTCAAACAACTCTGGACAGGTGGCATTAGGATTGCCAGCCCCAGCGGAAAACCTGGTGGGAACAGTTAGGGGATGGGAAAATTTCATCAGTGTTGTACCAATGCAGAAGAGTGCAAACCTGGAAGTGACCTCATAGTGTCCGTGCAATGCTATAGGATTCACTTAAAATTCTATGGTTAAACCAGTCTATAGGTAAACAATAGAGTTTTCTGTAAATCCTAGAATGTTGCACCAACACAATGACAATACTTTCAGTTTTGCGCTCTGTTGGTGCAATGCCTTCCCCTTTGTCCCTCCGCTGCCCTCTGAAAGGGCAATGATGTTGCACAAGCACACTTACATCACTTCTGGTAAAAACTGAAAGTGATATAGTGGATGCTCTAGCAAGGTATTAATTTCTCCCTCCGATTTACTCAAGAGCTAAAGGGGAATGAGAAGAAATGCTAAGAGGGTGCTCCTTAGGTGGCATAAAAGTTTCATAAATAAAAAAAAAATTAGTACTTTAAATTAATACTTACAAGATTATATTACATATATATACAGTGCATTCCTACACAATTACACCCTTCTAAGCCCATTCAGGTGTAACTGTGTTTAGGATTACACCATTATTGCTTAAAGTACTATGGATAAGCCCCTGAGACAGGACAGGGTGAAAATCAAAAGAAGTACCTCTTTAGTGAGCTCACTGTTTTCATAAATGTGCCTGATCTCCTCACTGCTGTACTCAGTGGATGTCTCATTACTCGTTGAGCTGTAAGAAGTAAGCTGTGGATATCTCTTACAGTACTGGTTGTGTCCTGTAGCATCACTCTCATACATTGGATTGTATTTCACTGCATTTTCGATGGATGAGAGGCTGTCCCCTTGCCTATAAGGAAAGTAGAAATGTGCAAATGGCAAATAGTGCATTCATCTCTTTGCAAATTATTTTCCAAATTGAATTGACTCTAATGAAGTCTGGCACTCCAGACAGCAACCTGGGAGATAAATTCTTGACCTCACAGCAAAGCCTCAGTTTAGGTTTCCTTGGAGATGTTAATAAGACAGCTGCTACAAACTAGGACTGAAGAGTGTTAGAGTGGGTAAGTCGAGGAATGCTTCCAAAAGGTGGGTCAGCGCAACCCTTGATGATCTTTCTGGACCCTATGTGATCCCTTCCATAGAGCTGACTACAACACTTGGGACCTTCTACCTTACCTATATGGTTAAGAGCACGGGACTCTAATCTGTAGAACTGAGTTTGATTCCCCACTGCTTCACTTGAAGCCAGCTGGGTGACCTTGGGTCAGTCACAGCTTCTAGGAGCCCTCTCAGCCCCACCCACCTTACAGGTGGTTTTTTGTGAGGAAAATAATAGCATACTTTGTAAAACCACTCTGAGTGGGCATTAAGTTGTCCTGAAGGGCAGTATATAAACCGAATGTTGTTATTATTAATGTTATTATTATATGCTCTATGAGGGGCTGAGTGGGCTTTGGAACAGTCACTTGATGCCTAGAAAGAGTTGCCTTCTTTCTAATATGCCCCTTCCTCAGGCAACGGCTTTAACATTTTCCTTCCTCAGACTTCTCACACTCAGCAAGGTCAAAATTGGCTATTATTTATTTCTATTTACACACTAAGCTTCCCTAAAGATTTTTTATCATTTAGTCCTAGCTAGGAGCCAGCTGGGGATCAGTTGAGAATAGCCATTTTTGCTCAGTGGCTGTATGTAAAATATGATGATGCTCTTCTTTACTGTCCACCTGCCTTGTCTTAATAACTATCTTGCTAACAATTAAATACTCTCCAACAGATCCTTACCCTAACGTGTCCTCCATTTCACTCTTTGAGTACTGATCTCGAAGGGTCCTGGCCAGGAAGAAAATGACAGCAGATGCTACGAGAAGAAAGCCAGCTACTGAAGCAATTGCAATACCCACAACAAGTGGTTCCGAGACATATTCTTCACAGTGCTCTCCTCTGTACCACCAGTTCTCACCTACACGGCATCTGTCATCCACCCACATCAAAAGGGCAATGATAAAGAAAAACAAAGGAAAGTCATTCTGTTATCAACCTCCCATTTATAAGCTCATGTTAAATCTTCACCGATGTAAGAAAAAGCAGGTGAGTGAAATACTAAGACATTGTGCATTCATAACTGACACACAGGAAGCTAGCACAGAGGTGTAAAAGCAACATGTGAGTGGCGCTATGAATGTAGGGAGACATCTCTGAAGACGGGTTTGTTCACACTTTGACGATCTGTTGTGATTATTGGAAAAAATAGTATAACATAGGGAGACCAATGCATATGATTTCTTTTTTAATTTTATTTTTATATTTATTACTTACAATACAATTAATAACACTAGAAAATTATTAGAATTATTAGAATTAGAAGACAATTTCAAAAAGCAGTTCAATTAGTACATTCTTAGAATTTCTTAAAGGATAGAAAAAGTTTTATTATACAAGAGATAACAGTAATTTAGTAAAGCCTTAAAAGAACGAATATTTAATTAAAAACAGTTCAATTGGTAGTAAAAAGGATAATAATCAATTACAGAAGTATATTAATACAATATTAGATAAACAAAGAAAATTCCAGCAGTAACATCACCACCACACTTAAAGGGGGGGAAAGTCAGACATACAATTACTATTATTAAACCAGTATGAATTTCATTCTTAAAAACAATAAAACTTAAGAAGGATTCTGTAATCCCACTAAGATTCTACTGTAGCCCATGTGAGATGTACCTCTATTCTATTTCTGGTCAAAATCTTGGGGAAAAATAATGTATGTTCCTATTATTAATCTTCTCATTTCTGTATCTTAAATTGTATATACGTTTTAGAAAACACACAATTGTCACGCATAATACTATTAAGGGTTCCAAAACTGGGCAGCAACAAGCTTGAGAGTACATAATTTCCTTACAATTTCTCAACATTCATCTATATTCAAATTACATGCCATTTTCTCAATAATTTTTGTATCATTTGTTTCTGAGGAATATTCACCAAAGATCTGCTTTCTGACATCTCCAACATTTTGGTGAACAGCCTAGGTTTATCTTACTTGCAGTCCAATCCAATGCATTTTTACTCAGAAATAAGTCCCATGGAACCCAATGAAGTTTACTTTCATTTCATTGTGCGTAGAATTTCTGCCTTAATTGTCAAGGTGTAAAGGTACAAAATGTAGATATTTTCCCTCATTGAAATACATAGAATAGATTTAGAAATTTGCTTTAAAATATTTAATCACATCTGCTGTATTTTTATTTAATTTACTCATAGCAACTAAATACCATATAATCTGAACAGCATACCTTTATTAAGAGTCATGATTGTCTTTTCAGATTTAGCTTTGTCTCTGAACAGGGTTTTGTTAATTTTACATTTAATTCAGTTTTAAAATTGGTAATATTTTAAGAGAGGCAAAATTTCTTGTCTCCCTCTTTTTATTTGTTGGTGTGATGTAGGAAAATTTTGAACAATCAGTTCCCTTAGTCCTTGTCAGTTGTGATCTGTTCCATTCTTGATCAAAGGTATCAGCTGTACTTTAATTTTTAAAAAAGAAGCCTTGGGAGAACAATATGCATGATTTCTGCATTTGAAAGGCTAAAACAAACTTTCACTTACCTACATATTGCCCCTTGCCCTGGGATTATGTCACATTTCCCATCATTTTGACAAAAGTCAGGCTGGAGATCACAAATGCTAATACAAGGCAATCCATCAATGCTTAGATAGCCTGGATAACAGACACACTCGGCCTCCCCAGACCACTGGTTCACCAGGCATTCAGAGAACTCATTGCATGCCTGGAACTTGCAAGGATCAGCTTGTTCTCCTGAGAATACAGTCAAAAAGAGGGTGCAAACTGAACATATTGCAGTTAACTCAACCTTAGTCAATTCTTTTGTTTGCTAGGGACTCAGGCTATTTGCTAGTCAGGAGAATGCATACTAACACTAGGCTTTGTTCAGACATCACATGAAACCATGGTTTTAGCTGATTGTCTGATTATGGGTTATGGCCCATCAATCCAGGATATGAAAACATGAATTTTGAAATAGGTTTATTATCCCCATTTAGTCTGTATTATTGTAGTTTATTGTAGTTATAAGTTTGTACAATCTTACTGTGCCCACTAATGAGGTGGCCAATCATTTAGTCTGCTTCATTACATAATCTACACGGGAATGGCATTTCTGGACTTTTCAATTTTTATTTTTATATAATTTGTTCTTAATGTCTTTCTTATGCAGCTAATAAAAGTCCCTTTGTTTCTTTTCCTCTCCTTTTTCTATTATTATTATTTAGAAAAGTTACATAGAAAAAGTTTCTGATGTACAAAAGGGAAAAAGAATTCCCATTTTCAGTTATAAAACTTCAATTTCTATGGTTATCACATTACAAAAAGAAAGACTAATGTTTAAAAGTGCACTTATCAACTATTATTCTATATACATTTTAATACCTTAGCACTAGAAATCAAATTCAACAGACTCCAATATGGTATAAAGGGTGACCAAACTTTCACATATGACCAGAGTTTGGGGGACCATATATATTTTTAAACTGTAATTTTATTCATTATCATAACAGCCCTAACCTTTTATAACCACTGTGTTTTTCTGGGATTGTTTGCTATTTCCAGAATTGTGCTAATGTCATTCTGGCTGCAATTAACAAATGCTTTATCAAATTTTCATTTTTTAATTTTTAACAGGGTGTTTCCCCAATAGATCATTGGACTTGGTTGGAAATAATAGCCAATAATATTTACTATTGTTTTATGGATCATGTTCCAATAACACTGAACTAATTAGCATTCTCATGGCAAATGAAAGAGTTCCTCTTTATTCTTCTATACTTCAAACACATGATAGTGTCTCCTAAGATTCTGACTGGATTCTGGCTAATCTGACTGGAGTAAAGTACCGCTATTAAGAGAAATATTTGAAATTCCTGAAGTAATTTTTCTCATTTTCTTGTTGATGTAAAAATCCCCAGATCATGTTCCCGTCTGATTTTAAAGTCCCAGTTTGTACAATTATTCTGTTGTGAAAGTAGGAGTGTATTTTTGTTACTAATTTTTTAAGTGGGCCCTGGTTTATTAGTAATTTTTCAGTTCTGTGACCTGAAGACATTATTCATTCACAGAACAGATTTAAAATCATGTCTTAACTTGTAAGAATTGAAATAATATGATTTCTGTTGGGAATTTTTTTCCATTCAATTCTCTAAGAGTTATGTCTATACTTTTATCATGGAAGTCCATAAGCCAAATAAGTCCAGCATCATATCATAAGACATAAACCCTGTTTTTCAACTATTTTGCAAGATCTCCCTAAATGCTGAGAGATAAAAGCAGGTCTTTAATGGACACTAACTAGGCAAAAGGAGAATAATCACAGGCTTTTTCATTTCATTTGGCATTCCCTTACTGACCATCCTACTTGTTTACATGTGATGATGATGATGATGATGATGATATAAGCCCCCACCTGCAGCATAGTGTAGTGGTTAGAGCATCCAACTGGGATCTGGGAGCCGTTTACTTCCCCTCTCTGCCATGGAAGCTCCCTGGGTGACCTTGGACCAATCACACACTCACAACCTAACCTAACTCACAGGGTTGTTGTGAGGATAAAATGCGGGAGGGGAGAACATGGTAAGCCTTGGGCTTTGAGAAGAAAAGTAGGGTATAAACAAAGCAAATGAATAAACCTAATATGGTACAGCCTAGACAAGCTTACTGATCAAGCAACAACACTCTTTTCCTTATAGTACCTGATTCTACATCAAGGGAGTATTTATCAATGGCCAAGTTCATGGTCTGGTAGGCAGTGTTGCAAAAGTCTTCCAGGATCATGTACACAGCGTTAGTGACATTGCGAGGCACCGGTCTCACAAACTTCATGCGGCTGTTCACCACAATACTGCCATTTCTGAAGTTCAGGATTTCCAGATTCTGGAAGCCCGTTAGATTGGACTGCAGATAAGGGACCAGCTACAGTACAAAAGAAATCATACATAAATGCTGTGGTAGTGATGTCTTTTTTCAACATGTATATATTCTCAATCAATCATGTTTAAACTCAATATATGAATTCAGTTGGCCCTTCTTTCAAATGTACTTAGACTTTTACATTTTCATATGATACTAACCAATCACAAATTAGGTCCATTTGACCATTAATACATGTTGCACTTTTGATGAGAAATGTTCATTTGACTTCACATAAAGCCTAGGTTTGAGCCTGTATCCAACCACATAGTTCATTTGAAGGAATCACATTTTCAGTCATGGAAGATGAGGCAGTGATGTCAGCCAATTTCCTCTTCCCATCTTGTCCCCATTTCCTCTCTTCCTCCCTTCTGTTCCCTGGGTCCACTGATCCCCATAAACAAAATTTAAGGGGGCTCAGTGGCTGCAGCAGTAGGGGAAGATCCTGCTTTGAAAAGTCTGCAGATTGTTGGATACACTTTGTATCTGGATAAGATGCTTATATCACAGTTTTGTAATCTATTTTATAAAATCACAGTTCCATTAAGGTTGGAATTTCACTGTGTGTGTTGCCCATAATAACAAACAGTAAAACTAGATTATAAGAATATTTCTTACCAGTTCTAGGAATCGTTGTTCCAGGGCTTTATATTCAGGGGAATTTTTATTAAACAAGTCTTCTGAAAACATCATATTGGTAACTCGAAGGCTAAAGAATACCACTAAAGCTCGTGCAGGGACAGTAGCACTGTGATCTTCATGAGTAGCCCAAGCTACACTGGCCATCTCTGTGGAATGGGCACTTGTAGACAGCTCCATGTGACTGTCAGTCATCCTTCTTCCATCTTTCACTTCAGGGGAATAATATGTTGTGCTGAAATAGTCATGGTCTGTTATTTCATGTTCTTTTGTAACCAAGCCTTCTTCTAATTTGGTTGGGATGATTGCTGTCTGAAATACTGTTGCCTGTGCAACAGGCATGTCAGAGAGGACATCAATAGATGAGCTCACTGTAGCGGGAGGAATATAAGTGCTAACTTCTCTAGTGAAATCCTCTGAACCAGGAAGTATGGTTAAAATGTCAAAACTTGTGACTTCATCTGTGGCTTTATGAGTGGCAGGAGGAGTAACTGTAGATTTGAGGACATGTGTTTCTAAGGCTTCTTGAGATACTGACTCTACATCAGGCTGTTCCACGGTAAAAATATCTGTCACTGGACGTTCTACAGGAGTCACTGTTAAAGTTACTTCTGGTTTCATGAGTCCGGTCCACACAGAGGTGATCTCTGGCTCTCTTACTGTAACATCCTCAAGTGGATGGCCTGTTGATGACTCCTCTGTTACTTTGAGTGTTTGGATTCTTATTATTCCAGATGTGATTTGATAATCCTCAGTGGAATCCTTCAGTGGTACTATGCTGAACATCTCAGTAGATGTAGCAAGAACACTTTCTATAGAGGAGTCAAGAGGTGACAGAGAGATGACTTCCATTGGTAGAGTCTCAGATGCATAGGAAACCCATACATCCTTATAATCATATACACCTGATCCCTCTGGCTCCAATGTAGCTTTGTCCCAAGGCCCTGCACTTGACTGTGGCTCCTGCCCTGAACTAGTGTCATATGCATCCGTATATATATCAGGTTGAAAAGGCTCCTCATAACTTGTAATCACTTCCTCGGATTCTGTGGCTGATGGTATTGGAGTGAGAGGAATCACAGACTCACTTGTAGAAGGAATTTCTTTTGGCACAAGGTAAGGAGTAGGACTCAAAGGTAAATCTTCTGGCTTCTTAGTATCTCCAAGCACTAGAAAACAAACCAATGCAAAAGTGAATATTTTTTCCAAACTTTATTTACTGGGTTTATATGATCAAGTCCACATACCTCCTGCACACACACACACTAATATTATTATATATTTTCCCAGTAAATGTCATCATATCATCTCATTCCTAATGTATGGTATGGCTGCCATATCATAATATTCTGGTCAACTCATCTCAAAAATAATATCTTAAAGCTTGAAAAAATACATAAATGCACAACCAAAATAATGGATTGTTTCCCCAAGACATCCCTCCCCACATTGGGGACCACATTTTGGAGTTCCACTAAATTCTCAGGTATTGCACAGAGGTACAGAGAGAGGCAACTTTTCTAACCAAACCACAGAATCACAATCAGGCAACGTGCAGTCAAAGAGATCCAGCATGGTGTATTGACACTAGAGAGTCAGACTAGGATCCAGGAGACTCAGATTTGAATCCCTACTCTGCTGTGGAAACTTGCTGGGTGACTTTGGGCCAGTCACACACTCTTAGCCTAACCTACCTCACAGGGTTGTTGTGAGGATAAAATGGAGGAGAGGAGAATGATGTAAGCCACTTTGAATCTCTATGGGGCAGAAAGGCAAAGTATAAATTAAACAAATAAAGGCATGAGAACTCTGCCACATCCTAATGAAGTCTCTATGACTGTAACTGTCTGAGGCCCCTTACACCTGATTAATGACCAATGTTTGCAAGGCAATAACCCAACATGCCGGATGAAAGCATATACAAAAGAGCCCCCTTGGGCTCCACTATTTGAGTTGATTTTGCTTTCTAGACCTACTAACATGGCTACTGGTTTCCCTGAAACCTTTTGCACCACTGACAGGAGACATCAAGAGCCCTTCCTCAGGACAGAAGCATATGACTAATTTCTCCTCTTCGAACTTTCCTGCCATGTCCTTCCTCCAGGGATGGTTCCACGTTTTGGGGAGCCTTGTGCAGAGAATGCTCAGGGGCCTCCCATGCCTACTATTCGGCTCCCCTTCTTATCCATCCACCAAAATGCCCCCACTTTGCTGTGCATCCTTCTTCTGCCCTCTTACAAGTTCTCCCACCACCTGCAGTCACAGCTGCCATGCTGCCTGCATGCCATTTCTCTGACAGCGCAGCTAGGAGCACCATGGCTACCAGAAACTCTGATGCTTGTGTACTACACACATGCCCTTCTCCAGCAAATCTAGGTTGCATATGCAGCTTATGCAGCTGGGAGCAGAGGTGACAAAACACAGACAGTGGAAGTGTAGGAGTGAAGACATCAGAGGAGATGTGTGAGTAGTATGTCAGCAGTGGTGGGACTACCAGAAGCCATGGGGTCTGGCACTTGCCCTACTTCAGGGTAAGCTGATGCTGGCCCTGCCTTCCTTCTTTCCCTCCCTCATCCCAACTTCACCCAATGGCTTTCCTGTGCACTAGCTTCCCATTCTTCCTCACTCAACCAGGCACACCTCCCCTTTACCCTACCTCCCCTTCTCACATGCATTCCAAACCTTTTGTGTCCTTTCAGGGACATCCCCCACTCACACCTTTCTCAGATTCCAGGAATTTTTTCCTTGACTAGCTATATCAGAGGAATGATATACTTTCAACTTTACAGAGCTGCTGAAACCAATGCAAGGTTGCTGTGAGACCCTTTGTATGTTCCTTTCTCCCCCTTCTTTTTAAATTTATATTTTCATTTCCTCACATCACCACCATTTGTGAGGAAGATGGCTCTTTCTCCTTCCACCTACCTGAACAACTTTATATATTGTTTTTTGTCCTATTAGGTCCCATAATGCTGTCACCAGAGACTTTAACCCCTAAGCACCAAACAACTTAAAATTACATTTTAAGTATATTCTAGAAAACTGCTAAACATCTTAGAGGATATGTAGGTAGTATTCTTTCCTTTTTTCCATTACACTTTGGCTAGGGATCCTAATAGTGTTTTGCCATATTCTGAGCATGGAGTAAGGGTCACTGTGTGTGTGTGGGGGGGGTATTTGTTAATTTCCTGCATTGTGCAGGACTAGATGACCCTAGAGATACCCTCCAACCCTATGATTCTATGACTCTATAATTCTAACGACATCCAAGAAAATATTTATTCTATACAAAATTTAAGAGTAATTATTTATACAACCAAAATGCTTTTTGCAATTAATAGAGACAAATTTCTCCCATTCCTTTCCCTGACATTCTTTTCACTCTTTCATTGTTATTCTTAAATACTGTACAGAATAAATATCTATACATCCATTGGAAGGAAGACAAAATGACTTATCATCTGCTATTAAAGGCAAAGTTTTCAAGTCCACAGGGGAGCCAGTGTCTAACAAAGGTGGTGGGACAGAGTGCAGTTTCTAATTTTCATCTACAAAGAACCGATCATGAGAGGGAAACAGCAATTCCAGCTTTTGAATGGACAGTAGTACCTTTTGGTGTTGAACTGAGGTTACTTTCAGGGCTAGGAAAGCCATCAGGTCTTAACCAAATTTCATTGCTGTCAAATGTCTCAATATCAAAGACAAAATCTGGTCTAGTGAAATCAAGTGGCAAGATGTTGCTTACAGTTGACTCATCTGCAGAAGGCCATTCAGATACCACAACATGATCCTAAAAGAAAAATCCTTGATGTTTATAAGCCATAGTACATGGATGAAAATTGTATAAATTGCAAAACTCAAAACCCAAGGTCATTCCCATTTTTTATCATATGTAGCATGCTCAACATTCACACCAAGGTTGTGTGTGAACTAGCCTATAAAGTGTGATGCTGTGTTGGTGTCATCCTCATCTCCCTTCAGAGTCTACAAGCCTGGTTTGTCTCCAAAGGCCAGCAACCACTCCTCTTCCTACAACTGACACAACTACTGGGGTTTTTTGTTCCATTTTCTCTTTATATGGGATTTGGGAAAGCAGGGGAATGAAAATTCTCTATCACTTCGCAGGATCTCATACCGTGGTTTATTATCACTTGGCAAATATTCTTCATTTGTGAATATATCTTAAGATACATCGATGTTTTCAGATCAATTTAGAATACTATTTGAAGACTTCCGGTTTGGGATTAATGGAGACCTGACGTGGTCCAGAAGCTGGGCTATCAAGAGTATCTGTTTTGGGCTTGCCAGGTGCTTGGATCACTGGCAGCTGCCCCTCTTCAGACAGAGGAGGGTCTCGAACACTACAAGACCCTGAGAGTGTGTGATCTCGGTGACAGGGGGGTTCTGAATAAAGGATTTCGCCCACCACCTTGAGGTCCCCTCGGAGAAGGGCGAGCTAAAATCTCTACAGTGCTCTTTGAGTCATTCAATTGGCATAAGGTCACCAGAAACCAAGCCTCGAGACCAGATTTGAACAACTGGAAACAAAAAGAAACAGCACAAAGATTCCACAAGGAACAAAAGAGGTAAAGATTGTTATCTTACTTTCCGAATTTGAAAATAGAAGAGAGACCCACTCAAATTTTAATACAGTGGATGATTGGGACATAAGAGGAAAATAGAAAATAAATTTGGGACTAAAAAGAGAGTTTGACAAACTTTAAAGCGCAAAAAAAGAATGAACTTTTTTTTGTTTATGCATACCTGCGGTTGCGGCAGAGATAACAAACCTGAGAAAACGGAGGGAGACAGAGTACGAGTGCAGCAAATATCGTGAGAGGACACGTTGAGAGAGAGTTGTGAGAGGAGTTGCCTAGAGAGGCCCGATTTGACGAGAAGCAACAGGCACAAGGAAGCAGAGGAAGAGAGAAGATAGCAGAAGCAAAACAAAGAAAAAACCACGAGAATAAGGAGTGAGAATTGAAACGGAAGAGATTGCCAGCCATTCTAAGAATCAAGAAGTAAACAGGAAGTTACCATAGAGAAATTGCACCCGACATTTTGAAAGCTTAAATTGGACTGGATTTTTTAAAAGAGAATAGACTTTAAATTAGTGGAATTAAGTAAAAACATTGAAAAATAAAAACGGAGCCTAGAAAGAGAGCAGCTACCTGGGGGGGGGGCACAAAATCAAGACCAGGAGCGATGAAGAAAGCAGAGAAGGAATGGCAGGTAAATATAGAAACAGCAATAGAAACACTGGGGAAAAAATGTTGGAGGGGAACAAAGAGCTGAGTCAATCGATGCAGAAGATGGAGGACAGCATGATAAGAAGTATAAAAGAATTTGTGAAGTCAGAAATAACAGAGCCGGTTTGGGATCCATGGAGGTCTAATGCAGCTCTAAGTGCTGAGCTGTCCGTGCCACTGTTTGGAAGGCTGGAGGGGCGCAAGTTGCCCGCAGCCACCTGTTCTCAGGCGGAGAACAGGCGAGAATGCTCAAGGACCTGAGGGCGCATTGATCTCGGGTGAGGGGGGGGGGTTCTACATAACGAACTCCCACCCACCCTTGAGGTCCCACCCAAAGAAAGGTTGCTAAGATCTCTGTAGTGGCTCTGGAGTCAAATTCTGGCATAAGACCTACATGCCCAAGCCTCAGTAAAACAGCAAAGGGATTGGATTTGATCGGATTATAGAAGCAGCAACTACAACCCAAGAAAAACGTTTAAGAAGGTAAAAATCGCTATCTCTCAGTACGGGACAGATTACAAAAGGAAATAAGTGGTTAAAGTGGATTTAAGAACTGCAACAGACTAGTTACATAAGGGGGAAGATTCCGGCAAAAAAAAATTTGAAAAAGTAACTTTGTAAAGAGAAGCTAGCGGGGAAATTGGATTATTGTTTACATACCTGTGGCGGAGAAGAGATAAGAGAAGTTTAAAAATCGTGAGAACTGCTGTGCAACGTAGGGGAACAGGAAGTACGTCAGAACTACAAAGAGAGTGGAGAGAAGGGCCCTTTCCTTAAATGCCGGAAGTAGGGTGACGCCATTTTGGAACAGGGCAAGCAGTGACTTCAATGAAAAAGGAAGTAGGCCATCTTTGAAGAAGGTAAGGGCAAGTGCTTCAGTATAAAACTATAGAGAAAAAACACCCGACATTTTGGACACTTTAAAATAGTATTTGACAAAAACAAACTGGAATTGGACTTTTAAAAATAATAGAGATCATTAAAAAAGCGCCACGGATCTAAGGAAAAGGGCAGACTCGTGGGAGTGAAGCAGAGCCAGCCCCACGATGTCGAAGAAAGAGTGGCAAACTACGATGGAGAACCTGGACAAAAAAGTTTCAGAGGGGAATAAAGAGCTTAAGGACATGATGCAAGAGATGGCGAAAGAACTAAAAGATTTTAAAGAGACACTTAAATCGGAAATGGCAGAACTGACAAAAGGTATGGATAAAATACAAAATGACTTACAAGTTAACACAGCAGAGAGTTAAGGCAGTAGAGGAAACGGTAGAAACTTTAGCAGATGCGCAAAAGACTGAAATGAGAGGAATGAGAGGCAGAATGGCCGTTGCAAAATGTAAACAGATGGAAAAGCAACTAAGATTTTGTGCGATCCCAGAAGTAGAGGGAAAATCAGCCCAAGACCAGATTACAGAAATCTTGGCAGACTACCTGGGGAAAGAAGAGGAAGAAATTGCAGCTTTTTTGGACGTGGCGTACAGAATCAATTCCAGATTTGCAGCCCAGAGGAAACTCCCAAGGGGCTTGATTGTGCAATTTACGACTAGAAACACAAGAGAATTAATTGTGAGCAAACAGTTTCAGGATCCATTAGAAGTCGATGGAAAAGTGGTGAGAATTATGAAAGAGCTGCCCAGATCGGTACTATTCGAGCGGAAGAAATACAGAGAACTGGTACAGATGCTAAAGGAACTGAAAATTAGATATAGATGGGAAACACCAGAAGGACTGGCATTTGAGTTTGGTGGAGTAAGAAAGAGCATCAGATCTGGTCACGAGATGGAGACTTTTATTAGGGAAAATGAAAAGGACTTACCAAAAAGTACAAGAAAGTGATCATGGAGTGTAAAGTTATATCTTGGAATGTTAATGGACTAAATTCACCTTGTAAACGTAAGGCTACTTTCCACTGGCTATCAAAACAAAAATGCAATATAGTCTGTCTGCAAGAGACACATATTAGAAAGCAAGATGAAAAATATTTGAAATTTGTTAAATTGGGAAAAGAATTTGTTGCTGCCTCTAAAAAGAAAAAGAGGGGAGTTGTACTGTATATAAAAGATGAATTGCAGCCCAGATTAGTTTTAAAAGATGCAGAAGCCAGATATCTAGCAGTGGAAATTATTTGGAATTCTAAGAAGATATTGATGATTGGGATTTACGCACCCAATGGTGCAAAAGAAAATTTTTTTAAGGACTTAGAGAAACAACTAGATGAACTGTCCTATGATCACGTAATTTTGGCGGGTTACTTGAATGGAGTTACAAACTTGGAGGAAGACAAGCAGTCTAAAGTTGCTCACAAAAAAAGAGGACTACTGCCAAAGGCGTTTTTTACGCTTAAGGAACAAGAAAGCTTAGAAGACGTGTGGAGGAGACAATACCCTAAAAACAGACAATATACATTTTACTCTGCAAGGCATTTCACACTATCAAGAATAGACATGATCTGGGCCTCTAAAGAACTGGCACTATGGACTAGAGATGTGGAGATAATGCCAAAGGTAGGCTCAGATCACAATCCAATTATGTGGAGGTTTGGGAAAAACAATAAAAGAAAAGGATGGAGAATAAATGAGGACTTGTTACAAATAGAAGAAAATATCGCGTTGCTGCGAAGGGAGACCAAATTTTTTATACAATATAATTTGAACAAAGAAGTGCCGACTAATAAAGTATGGGATACATATAAGGTGGTGATAAGAGGCATACTAATGGACTTGAATGCAAGAAGTAGGAGGAAAAAGGAGGAAAAGAGATCTGAAATTTTGGATAAAATAAAAGCCAAAGAGGTACAACTTAAGAAAAGACCGGGGGAAAAGAAAATACACCAGGATATTAAAATTCTGCAGGAGCAATTGACGGCAATGGACAATAAAGAACTAGAGTGGAATTTAAAGAGGATGAATCAGAGGTCGTTTGAAGGTGCAAATAAGCCCGGGAAATATTTGGCAGGGCAATTAAAAAAAGGAAGGAGAAAAAAACTATAAGTAAAATTTTAGAAGACGACAAGGTGTTTATGGACCAAGCGGCCATTAGTAGAGCCTTCTTCAAGATTTATGCAAAATTGTATCAAAAAAAAGAAGTGAGTAAAGAGTAGGGATGTGCATTTCGGCTTTCTGAAAGCCGAAAGAAAGCCAAAACAAAAGTGTATCGGCTTCTTTCAGGTTAGCCGAAACGTTTCGGGCTAAGCCGAAACGTTTCAGCTAGCCGAAAGAAAAAAAGCCGAAACGTATCGGTTTTAGGCTTTTTCAATGGGAAAATGCCTCCGGCGTCTTCCCGGACGTCTGGGGGAGGCATTTTCCCACCGAATCAGCCCAAAATTGGTGGGGACCTTCCTCTAACTCCTCTCTACAAACCCCCCACGTTTCAGACCGATTGGACTTTGGGGGGCCATGTTATGGCCGCCCAAAGCAGGTCCCCCTATCCTCCCATAAGAAAGCGAAGGAGCAGCATATTGTAAGCATGCTGCTGCTCATCTTCTTCATTATTTCCTATGGGGAAAAATGAAGAAGCAGGCTTCCTTTGCCAGGGGTGGCATTTTGCATGCAAAATGCCCCCTCACCCTCAGGGGCCCTTCTCCCACCCCTCCTCCCACCCCCCACCAAGGCTCAGACTGCTCCCACTTGGGGGGGCCATTTCATGGCCTCCCCAATTAGGTGCTCTCATCTCTACCACTGACAGCTGGGGGAGGCTTGTCTTGCCAGGGGTGGCATTTTGCATGCAAAATGCCCCCCAACCCTCTGGGGCCCTTCTCCCACCCTTCCTCCCACCCCCCACCAAGGCTCAGACTGCTCCCACTTGGGGGGGGCATTTCATGGCCTCCCCAAGTAGGTGCTCTCAGCCCCCAAAGTCCACCCCCTACAGCCCCACACAAACCCAATTCCCCCCCAGCTGCCACACACAGACCCAAATCCCCACATTAGCCCCTCACAGACCCAAATCCACCCCCACCTGCCCCACACCCATAACCCCAGGAACAGGCTGGCAAAGGCCAGCCCTCTCCCTTTGTTCCCTATGCTGGGAACTTCTAAACTCTCTTTCCCTGGACAATTCTGCACAGCCCAGGGGTGCCACAATGGTGGGCACACTTCTGAGTGCCAGCTGGTCCCTGTGAAAGAGCACCTGAACCACAGACACCCTCCCTCAAATTCCCCCACCACCTACAGAGATGGCTGGCCAGCCAGCCCCATTGTTCCCTATGATGGGAACCAGCTGCACAACAAAGAATAAAACAAGAACAACACAAAATAAAGTTTTTAAAAATTATTTTCTCCCTTCCAAAGTACAAGTAGGCAAAGCATAATGACACATTACACCAGCAGTCCCCCACACAGAAAAATAACACAACTCACTTAACATCAGAGAATCACAAAACACGATTCCTGTCAAAAACACTTTATTTCTTGAACAGCTTTAGGCTACACAGCAGGGGGGGGGACACCAAAGGGCATGGAAGCAGTATCTTACACAAAAATAACACAACTCACTTCACATTAAAGAATCACCCCAAAAAATTGCTGTCAAAAGCACTTTTTTTCTGTAACTGCTTTAGGTTACACAGTAGGAAGGCACAACAGAGCAGGAAAGCAGTGTACTACACAAAAATAACACAACTCACTTCACATCAGAGAATCACACAAACACAATTGCTGTCAAAAACGGTGAAGTGGGTTGTATTATTTTTTGTAGTACATTGCTATCATGCCCTGTTGTGCCCTCCTACTGTGTAACCTAAAGCTGTTCAAGAAATAAAGTGTTTTTGCCAGGAATTGTGTTTTTGTGATTCTCTGATGTTAAGTGAGTTGTGTTATTTTTGTGTAAGATAGTGCTGCCATGTCCTTTGGTGTTCCCCCCTGCTGTGTAACCTAAAGCTGTTCAAGAAATAAAGTGTTTTTGACAGGAATCGTGCTTTCTGATTCTCTGATGTTAAGTGAGTTGTGTTATTTTTCTGTGTGGGGGGCTGCTGGTGTAATGTGTCATTATGCTTTGCCTACTTGTACTTTGGAAGGGAGAAAATAATTTTTTAATAACTTTATTTTGTGTTGTTCTTGTTTTATTCTTTGTTGTGCAGTTGGTTCCCATCATAGGGAACAATGGGGCTGGCTGGCCAGCCATCTCTGTAGGTGGTGGGGGAATTTGAGGGAGGGTGTCTGTGGTTCAGGTGCTCTTTCACAGGGACCAGCTGGCACTCAGAAGTGTGCCCACCATTGTGGCACCCCTGGGCTGTGCAGAATTGCCCAGGGAAAGAGAGTTTAGAAGTTCCCAGCATAGGGAACAAAGGGAGAGGGCTGGCCTTTGCCAGCCTGTTCCTGGGGTTATGGGTGTGGGGCAGGTGGGGGTGGATTTGGGTCTGTGAGGGGCTAATGTGGGGATTTGGGTCTGTGTGTGGCAGCTGGGGGGGGAATTGGGTTTGTGTGGGGCTGTAAGGGGTGGACTTTAGGGGCTGAGAGGACCTACTTGGGGAGGCCATGAAATGGCCCCCCCAAGTGGGAGCAGTCTGAGCCTTGGTGGGGGGTGGGAGGAAGGGTGGGAGAAGGGCCCCAGAGGGTTGGGGGGCATTTTGCATGCAAAATGCCACCCCTGGCAAGACAAGCCTCCCCCAGCTGTCAGTGGTAGAGATGAGAGCACCTACTTGGGGAGGCCATGAAATGGCCCCCCCAAGTGGGAGCAGTCTGAGCCTTGGTGGGGGGTGGGAGGAAGGGTGGGCGAAGGGCCCCAGAGGGTTGGGGGGCATTTTGCATGCAAAATGCCACCCCTGGCAAGACAAGCCTCCCCCAGCTGTCAGTGGTAGAGATTAGAGCACCTACTTGGGGAGGCCATGAAATGGCCCCCCCAAGTGGGAGCAGGCTGAGCCTTGGTGGGGTGGGAGGAGGGGTGGGAGAAGGGCCCCTGAGGGCTGGGGGGCATTTTGCATGCAAAATGCCACCCCTGGCAAGACAAGCCTCCCCCAGCTGTCAGTGGTAGAGATGAGAGCAGAGCACCTACTTAGGGAGGCCATGAAATGCCCCCCCAAGTGGGAGCAGGCTGAGCCTTGGTGGGGGGTGGGAGGAAGGGTGGGAGAAGGGCCCCTGAGGGTAAGGGGGCATTTTGCATGCATGCAAAATTCCACCCCTGGCAAAGGAAGCCTGCTTCTTCATTTTTCCCCATAGGAAATAATGAAGAAGATGAGCAGCAACATGCTTACAATATGCTGCTCCTTCGCTTTCTTATGGGAGGATAGGGGGACCTGCTTTCGGGGGCCATAACATGGCCCCCCAAAGTCCAATCGGTCTGAAACTTGGGGGGTTTGTAAAGAGGGGTTAGAGGAAGGTCCCCACCAATTTTGGGCTGATTCGGTGGGAAAATGCCTCCCCCAGACGTCCGGGAAGACGCCGGAGGCATTTTCCCATGGAAAAAGCCTAAAGCCGAAAGCCGAAAGTAAGCCGAAAGCCGAAAGCCGAAACGGCTGGCCGTTTCGGCTTTCGGCTTATATGAAAGAGAATCCTCTTTCGGCTTTCGGCTTTAGCCGAAAATTTTTGGCTTGCACACCCCTAGTAAAGAGTCAATAGCGGAATATTTAGAGAAGGTGAAAATCCCGACAATTTCTGAAAAATGGAAAGAGAAATTAAATAAGGAAGTGACGGAAGAAGAAATAAAGGAAGCTATACAATCAACGAAAATAGGAAAGGCGCCAGGACCAGATGGACTAACGGCAAAGTTCTACAAGGTGATGGCTAATGAAGTGGCGCCTTTCCTGAAAGAGGCAATGAATGGAGTGATGCAAGATCAAAGGATTCCTGATTCATGGAATGAAGCCAACATATTGCTGATTCCAAAGGAAGGTCAAGATTTGACCAATGTTAAAAATTATAGACCAATCTTGCTGTTGAATAACGACTATAAAATATTTGCAAAGGTGTTGGCAGAGAGGCTGAAAGGATGGATGTCAGAATTCATTGCTGAAGAGCAAGCTGGTTTCTTACCTAACAGACAAATTAAAGACAATTTGAGGACAGTAATAAACACTATTGAATATTGTGACAAGCACTGTGATAGAGAGGTTGGTTTTTTCTTCGTAGATGTGGAAAAAGCATTTGACAATCTGAACTGGGACTTTGTTTGCTACCATGGAAAAGTTGCAAATGGGAGAAAAGTTCATACAAGCGGTTAAGGAAATTTATAGAGACCAAAGTGCAGCAATTATAGTGAATGAGGACTTGACTAAAAAACTGAAAATCAGCAAAGGAACTAGGCAGGGTTGCCCTTTGTCTCCATTGTTGTTTATTTTGGTTTTGGAAATACTGATGATTCAAATACGTGAGGATGATACAATTCGAGGTATGAAAATAAAAGAGTTTTCCTACAAGGTCAGAGCTTTTGCGGATGATATAATGTTAATAGTAGAGGATCCAATTGAAAATATGCCAAAAGTAATCGAGAAAATAAAACTGTTCGGAGATTTGGCTGGATTTTATGTGAATAAAAAGAAGTCAAAGATTTTATGTAAGAATATGACTAAACAGAAGCAGCAAGAGCTAATGGAGATAACAGACTGTGAGGTAACTAATAAAGTAAAATATCTTGGTATCGAACTGACTACGAAAAATATAGACTTATTCAAAAATAACTATGAGAAACTGTGGATACAAATAGAGAGAGACTTAATAAAATGGAACAAACTGAATTTATCATGGTTGGGAAGAATAGCAGCAGTAAAAATGAATGTCTTACCACGTGTGATGTTCTTGTTGCAAACTATTCCAATTATCCGTGACTCCAAACAATTTGATAAATGGCAAAGGAAAATCTCAGACTTTGTGTGGGCAGGCAAGAAACCACGAGTGAAAATGAAGGTCTTGCAAGATGCGAAGGAAAGAGGCGGCTTGCAACTGCCCAACATAAGACTGTATCATGAGGCAGTATGTCTTGTATGGCTGAAAGATTGGATAACGTTAAAAAACCGCAAGTTGCTGGCCCTGGAGGGACACAGAAAAATATTTGGATGGCATGCATACATGTGGTATGATAAAGTAAAAGCGGACTCTATGTTTTTGCATCACTATATTCGGAGAAGCCTCTTCACGGTCTGGAAGAAATACAAGGTGTATATGGAAGATGGAATTCCTTCATGGGTGGTTCCGTACGAAGTAATATATCCGAGAACTGTGGATAATGAACAGCAATGCTTAACATACAAGGAGATCACACAAATACAATATTCAAAGCTGAGAATAAAGACAGAAGAAGAATTGTCTCCTTGTTATGGATGGTTTCAGTACAGACAGATCAGAGATCTTTATAATGTGGACTGCCTGAGAGGAGGTAGAAGACTGGAAAATTCAGAACTAGAGAAAGTGATATTACAAGAAGGCAAGAAGGAAATATCTAAGATCTATAAATTACTTCTAAAATGGTTTACGGCGGACGAAACAGTAAAAGTCCAGATGGTGAAGTGGACAATAAACTTTCATAAGGAAATAACAATGGAGGCATGGGAGTACCTATGGAAAAACACAGTGAAGATTTCAACTTGTACGAACATTAAAGAGAATGTGTACAAAATGATTTACAGATGGTATTTAACACCAAAGAAAATTGCGCTAGGAAATACTAATATGTCAGACAAATGCTGGAAATGCAAAAAACATGAAGGATCACTATATCATATGTGGTGGACATGTGAAGTAGCTAAGCAGTACTGGGGAGAAATAATCGAAATAATTAATGAGGCTTTACAAATACAAATAAATAAGAACCCAGAATTGTTGATACTGAACTTGGGAACGGAGACTGTTCCAATGCAGCATAGAACATTGTTATTTTACATGACTGCAGCGGCAAGACTTTTGTATGTGCAGAAATGGAAGACACAAGAAATACCAGCTGTAGAAGACTGGACTTATAAATTGCTGTACATGGCGGAAATGGACAAAATGACAAGGAAACTCAAAGATCTTGACCTAGGGCAATATATTGTTGATTGGGGGAAATTGAAACAATTTTTGGAAAAAAATGGGATGTAAAAGGAGAACTGTGGCAGTTTGAGAATTTTTAAAGAATAATGTTGGAAAGGGGAGAGAGAAGGGATCTTACCATTTAGGGGGAATGTAATTACAATCTAAGCTAGCATAATATTTAGGGGAACTTTACATAGAATATATGGGATAATGAGAATGATTAAATAGATATATTATTACTATATATGTATATTATTACTACTATATATCATAGGTATGTTATATACAATATAAAACGATGGGTTAATGGATCAGATTTAATACAATATCAGGTTGCTGTGTTATACTATGTTGCATGCTGTGTTACATTGGTGGCATAGCATACAATATATGTTTTATAATATATACTATATTGATAGTATATTTGATGGAGTATATGTTTAAAAGAAATAGAACATGTTTAAAGTAAGAGACACTGTGATCCTTGCTATATACTAAGCTATATGGTTATGCTTTATTGATACGATATATATCATATGGATAGTATGCTTGATAGAGTCTATGTAAAAGAATCAGAATGTGCTTAGAGTAAGAGATATTAGGATTTATAGAGGGTAGGAAAATGTAAATGAAATAGATTTAAGCAATAAGAAGGGTTAAGGGTTGGAAAGCTGTTGGAAGTCAATAGGGAGGGGGAGGAAAGGGGTGGGGGTAGAGGGGGGGGAAATGGGATTATATGTGTTAAATTTGAAAATTCTTTTCTTTTTTCCACTCACCAATAAAAATTTTATTTAAAAAAAAGAAATAACAGAGCTGGCTAGGAATATAGAGGGAGTTAAGAAAGAGCTGCAAAAAACAAATCAGACAGTTCAAGAAATGGAACAAAAAACTACAGAGCTGACATCTAACCTGAAAGAAGAAAATCGAGTGCTGCAGGAATGGATGGCTGTAATGGAATGTAAGATCATGGAAAATCAGCTGAGATTTAGGGGCGTGCCTGAGATTACAACACAGATGCCACAGGAGCTAATAACAGAAATTCTGGCGGAATTTTTAAATATGCAACCAGAAGAGATAGCAACAAATTTGGATCTAGCATACAGAGGCAATTCCACCTATGCACAACAGAAGAACCTACCAAGAGATATTATTGTTCAATTGATAACAAGAAGAGTGAAAGAGGAAATCCTGAAAAAGCATTTTGAAAATCCTCTGTCAATAGAAGGGAACAGAGTGAGAATTATGAAAGAGCTTCCCAGAAGAATTCTACAGGAAAGGAAGAAGTACAGAGAATTGACGCAAAAGTTGAGAGAGAAGAGCATAAGGTACAGGTGGGAACTCCCGGAAGGATTGAGATTCCAATTTCAGGCAAAGAGAATCACTATTAAGGCAAAGCATGAGATGGATCTATTCTTATTAGAAAATGACAAGGACTTGCCCAGAACAGACAGAAAATAACATGATGGAGTACAGATTAATATCTTGGAATGTTAATGGATTGAACTCTCCACAAAAATGTAAAGTAATATTTCATTGGCTAAAGAAACAAAATTGCAATATAATATGCTTGCAGGAAACACATATAAAAGAGCAACGAGGCAAATTTTTTGAAAAACGGCCAATTAGGGAAAGAGTTTATGACAACTGCACAACAAAAGAAAAGGGGGAATTGTGATATATATAAAGGAGCAATTGGATCCCAAATTAGTTTTAAAAGATGCAAATGGAAGATATGTGGCGGTTGAAATAATGATGAACTCTAAAAAGACTTTGATTTTGGGAATATATGTGCCAAATGGAGCAAAATATTAATTTTTCAAGGAGATTATACAAAATTTAGACCAACATTCATATGACCAAATAATGTTGATGGGAGATTTTAATGGGGTAGAGGACCTGCAAGTAGATAGGAAAACTAAGCTGACAAAGCAAAAATTGGGAAAGTTACCAAAATCGTTTTTTGAACTGATAGAACAGGAAAAGCTGGTGGATGTTTGGAGAAGTTGGAATCCTAAAGTTAAAGATTTTACATTTTACTCGGCAAGACATCAATCGTTTTCGAGAACTGATATGATTTGGACAACAAAGGAGTTGAGTGGTATGACAAAGAAAATTGAGTTAATGCCAAGAGTGAGTTCAGATCACAACCCTGTAATGTGGAAGGCCTCAAGTGGACACAGGAAAATAAGATGGAGAATAAACAAAGATCTGTTACTGAAGCAAGAAAATGTAGAATATATCCAAAAGGAAATGAAATTCTTCTTCCAATATAATGTAGACCAAGAGGTACAAATGCATAAGGTGTGGGATGCATATAAAGCAGTAATGAGAGGAATTTTGATTACATTGAACAATAAGGAAAAGGAAAAAAGGGATGAGAAATTTAAAGAAATTCAGAAGAAAATTTCAAAAAAAGAGCAAGAGTTAAAGAAAAGACCAGGTAAGAAAGTAATAATTCAAGAAATTAAGTTATTGCAAGAACAGTTAAAGACTTTTGCTAATAAAGAACTAGAATGCAAACTGAGGACATTACAGCAGAAATCATTTGAAGAGGCAAACAAGCCAGGGAAATATCTAGCTTGGCAACTTAAAAAGAGGAACGAGAAAAAAATAATTAATAAAATAATAGAAGATGGGAAAGAATTAATGGACCATCAAGCCATAAAGAGAGCTTTTTATAAATATTATGTCAAATTATTTCAGAAAAGAACAATAGAACAAGGGAAAATCAATGAATACTTGGAAAAATCTAAATTACCAAATATTAAAAAGGAAATGAAAGAGACCTTAAATGGCCAAGTTATGGAACAGGAAATTTTGGATGCCATCGAGTTAACCAAAGTGGGGAAAGCACCGGGTCCAGATGGAATATCAGCAAAGTTTTATAAAATAATGAAAATGGACCTAGTGCAATCCCTACGAAAGCTGATGAATCGTATTTTGAAAAGAGAAGGTTTTCCAGACACCTGGAACGAAGCCAATATTTCATTGATACCAAAGGAGTCACAAGATTTAACGGATGTAAAGAACTACAGGCCAATATCTTTATTAAATAATGACTATAAAATTTTCACCAAGATATTAGCAGAAAGGCTCAAGAAACTACTAATGAACTGGATTGGAGAAGAGCAAGCCGGATTTTTACCAAATAGACAAATCAGAGAGAATTTGAGAGTGGTGTTAGATGCCGTGGAATATTATGACAAGCACCCTGATAAGGAGATAGGCTTTTTCTTTGTGGATGCAGAAAAAGCCTTTGACAACTTAAATTGGGACTTTATGTTTGTAACAATGGAAAAGATGGACTTGGGGAAAGACTTCATAGAGGCAGTGAAGGCTATTTACAAGAACCAAAGAGTGACACTATGTTTAAATAATGATGTAACAGCAAGATTCGAAGTAATAAAAGGTACGAGACAAGGATGCCCACTTTCTCCCTTATTATTTGTGATGGTGTTGGAAGTCCTATTGAGGCAAATAAGAGAGGATGAAGACATTAAAGGAATAAAGATCAAAGGTTTCTCATATAAGTTTAGAGCTTTTGCGGACGACGTGATGTTTTTAGTAGAAGAACCAACTCAGAGATTACCAATATTATTGGAAAAAATTAAGGAGTTTGGAGACCTGGCAGGATTTTTTATAAATAAAGCTAAGTCCAAATTGCTTTGTAAAAATATGAGAAAGGAGAAACAACAGGACTTGATGAGAATAACAAATTGCGAAGTGGTTCAGAAAACGAAATACCTAGGAATTGAGTTAACAGTTAAGAACATAGATTTGTTTAAGAACAACTACGAAAAACTATGAGCTCAGATAGAAAACGATATGATTAAATGGAATAAGCTAAATCTGTCTCTGTTAGGTCGCATTTCAGTAGTTAAAATGAATGTACTACCTAGAGTGATGTTTTTATTACAAACGATTCCAATCGTAAAAGACAAAAAGCAGTTTGATAAATGGCAACGAAAAATTGCAGAATTTGTGTGGGCAGGGAAGAAACCAAGAATAAAAATGAAGGTGCTATGTGATGCCAAAGAAATGGGGGGCTTGCAATTACCAAATTTGAGAATATATCATGAGGCAATATGCCTAACTTGGCTGAGAGAATGGGTAAAATTGTCTAATCATAAATTATTGGCTCTAGAGGGACATAATAAGCTGTTTGGATGGCATGCATATTTGTGGTATAATAAATACAAAATGGACTCTATGTTTCTTCATCATTATGTTGGAAAGAATCTCTTTGTGGTATGGCAAAAATATAAGATGTTTTTAGGTGAAGAAAGACCATTGTGGATAGTACCAGCTGAAGTTGTGAACCTAAGTCTGGAATATAAAGGAGAAGAATGGATAACCTACAAAGAACTGTTGAAGTGGGACAAAAACGAACCTAGGATTAAAGACAATAACATTTTCCATATTTAACCCCAATAATAACAGTTCTGGGCTTTTTGCTATATTACTTTTCAAAATTGATGACATTTCAGCAAAAATCTTAGACCAAAATAGCTTAGCTTTTTCACAAGTCCACCACATATGATACATTGAACCTTCATGTTTTTTACATTTCCAGCATTTGTTTGACATTTGATTGTTGGCATTTGCTAGTTTTTTTGGTATTAAATACCATCTGTACATCATCTTATAGCCGTTCTCTTTTAGACTAGTAGCTGTCGATATTTTCATTGTGTTTCTCCAAAGATATTCCCAAGTGTCCTTTGTCCTCTATTAAAATTCATTGCCCATTTTACCATTTGAACTTTAACTGTTTCATCCTCCGTGTACCATTTCAACAAAAGTTTATATATCTTAGAGATAATTTTTAGGCCATCACCTGACAAAAGTTCTTCTAAGTCCCCATGCTCCTGTCTAAAACCTTTCTTCCTTTTATCAGTTTCAAATAGATCTTTAATTTGCCTAAATTGTAACCATCTATATTGAAATGGTAACTCTATAATGTTAAGGATAGAGTCCTGGTTTATTACATGACAGTGGCTGCAAGACTACTGTACACTCAACACTGGAGACAGGAGGAGCTACCGGAAATTCAAGATTGGATTCAGAAATTGTTGCACATGGCTGAAATGGACAAATTAACAAGGAAATTGAAAGAATGAAATTCAAGGGAATTTGTGGAAGATTGGGCTAAACTTAAAAAATATTTAGAAAAGAAATGGGACGTGAAAGATCAGTTGTGGTCTCTTGATAACTACTGGGAGATTAAGAAATATAAGATAAAACTTTGCCTTAAACAATAGGGGAAAAGCAACTTAGACTAGAGTTAGTTATTAGGGGGAAAGGGGTCAGAGTGCTGTTGGGAGTCAATAAGGGAAAAGGGGTGGAGGGTGGGATAACATATATCAAGAAAAGGGGTATATTGTAGTAAAATGTTTTTTAAATATATGTGAACCCATCCAATAATTTTTTTTTTAAAAAAAGAATACTATATTGGAGAGTGTGGTTGAAGGGATGTGAATGTGACAGACAAAGAAAGAGGTGGGACTCAAAGGCCACAAGTAGAATGTGCTACTTCAGTTCTGGGTATAGAAACTCCTTAATGCCTCCTACTATCAATCTGTACAATTTTAGGATGAACAACATACTACTTGGAAATATATGCAACAAAGCCTCAGTGGCCTCTTTTGTACAAACAAGCAACTTTGAGAAGAGACCATTATTATCCAAACTGCTTTCCTCTCCTATCTGATTTGACACACACATGGACCCTCAAAATATGTTCTGCTGAGGGAAGCAGCTGGTGGGCAGTTTGAAGGAGAAAAAGATCCAGTGCAGAAATATTAAGTTGTCCCTCTCTTCTTCTCCACTTAGAACTCTCCTTTTGTATCTGCTTTTCATATAAAAATAGCGTCATTCTGTATGTATTTGGTTCATTAGCAACGTATTATTAGGTTCAAAGCACTTGGAAGACTCATTTCCACCCTACCCCTTCTCTCCATTTGATGCTAGTATCAAATGTTGAACCCTGCGAAGATGAACCATGTGAAGACGGAGGTCCTGTACTTGGGCCGTGGGCTGTCTGATGTGGGGATCCATCTCCTGGCCTTTGTGGGGGATCCATTGGTGCCCGTTCCATCGGTCAGGAGTCTTGGCATAATTTTGGATTCCTCCCTATCTATGGAGGCCCAGGTCGCGGCTGTTGCCCGGACTGCCTTCTTCCATCTTTGGCAAGCCAGGCAACTCACCCCCTATCTCTCAGCCCGGGACCTAACGACAGTGATCCATGCAACAGTCACCTCCAGGCTGGATTATTGTAACTCGCTCTATGCAGGGCTTCCCTTGGGTCTGATCTGGAGATTACAGCCGGTCCAGAATGCTGCTGCATGTGTCCTGATGGGCGTTCCATTCAGGACACATATTACACTAATTTTAAAGCAGCTTCACTGGCCTCTCATGGAATTCCAGATCCGATTCAAGATGTTGATTTTGACCTTTAAAGGTCAAAATCTTTAAAGGTCAGGTTGGGGCCAGGGCCTTTTCGGTCCTGGCCCCAACCTGGTGGAATTCTCTTTCTGAAGACACCTGGGCCCACCTGTCTTGCATCATTTTGGTGGGCCTGCAAGACAGAGATGTTCCACCAGGCATATGGTTTAGGCCGGCATTAGAACATCATTGAGCCTCCCTCCAGTCTCCTGTAAAGTGTGGGGATGTTTAGTGTCATTGTGAATTGCCCACGTATGCATCCGGTAGCATATCATGTGTCCGTTTTCCTCCTTCTTTGTATGTTGGGGGGCAGGAATGTGTAAGCGACCATCTTACGATTCTGGGTATATACTGATTTTAATTGGTGAATTTTATTGTGGATAATGATGGGTCTTTTATGATTGTCTTTTATGATTGTTGTACCCCGCCCTGAGTTTGTGGAGAGGGCAGGTTAAATATCGAATAAACTAAACTAAACTAAATATTTAAGGATCACCTGGAAACCCTTGTGAGCCACCTTGAGCTTAACTGTAGGATAAAACCAATAAAGTAATTCATGAAAGGAATGTTTTAAAAATGAACAAAACTGTGAAAATATAACAGTGCATGGCAGAGAAAACTTGCACAAGTAACAAATAACTGTGCAGCTGTGCAATAACAAATAACTTTTACAAGTAACAAAAGACTAGAACAATTGCTTTTCTATAGAAATACTAGGAGTGTTTTTTCTATAGAAATGTTAGGAGCATTTGAATATGGCTGCCAAGAATTGCACTTCATCATTTATTTAAATGCTAAGACATGTTCCTATGATACCTAACATTATTCAAAAATTATCATAATGGTACACTACACTAAGAACTGTAATATTAAGTTGGCAAGTTTTGATTTTTCTTGAACACACCATTTGGATAACATACTAATAGGACAGAAGAGCTACTCTGCAAAAACAAACTATTTTCCATCACTCTCTGCTGGTAAGAAGCCTACTCAGTAGGCTCACAAAAATATTCAAAACTTCTGAAAGAAATGCTACCAGAAATAAGTGTCGTCCATATAAAATAATTATAATTCTGAATAATTATATTCTGAATTTTACAAGAGAGCAACAAAAATATTTTTGCATTATTTAGCTGATTTAATAAGTAGCTGAAAGGCCAAGAAATGGTAGAACAAAATAATAATTCAGAAATATACTTACCTCACCAGTGGCCTTTGAAGTCATTTGAGATGGTTCTTCAGTCGCAGAAGAAATTACTTCCTTTACTGTGAAGCCAAGTGACAATGGAGACAACGATGAAGTTTGTGTTGATTAATGAATATTTAATTGTATATAAAGGAATCTTATGTGCAATAAATATGCATATACAGTGAAGATAATTCGTGTTTATTAGATATTAGAAGAAATATATACATTTGAATTATTTCCTACATAGTAGAATTTGGAGGAGACTAGAATATGAGTGCACAATACAACCCTCATCTATGGCCCAGTTGTGGGGTGCGCTATAAACATTGTGTATTCCATGTTGCACATGCGCACAGAATTTAGTTGCCATATTTATGTGCGCATTACTTCCTCATAGAATTTGTTTTTTTTACAAAACAAAGATTCCAAGTATTGTACCTTCCCCAGAAGGTTTATTTAAATATTTATATCCTGTCTTGCCAGGAGCTTGAGGAGGTTTAGAACAATAGAATTTAAAAACATATCATAAACCATTAAAAAATCAAAACTAACTCAGAAATTTGCCCCAATATACATAACGCTGCATTCAACATACAATAACTTTTCAACAACCAGCAAAAAGCCTCCAAAACACTAGTATTGTGCACATGCATAATAAACAGACACACACACTCATAAGCAGTCACTCAACCTCAAGAGGGTAAGGGACTCTACCCTTCTCCTTAGGCTCTAGAACCTTTTGTCAAAATTGTAAGAACCAACATTAGAGATGGGCATGAACTGGGAAAATTCTGAACCATGTGGTTCATGGTTCGTTGTGTTTCACAAACCACAAACTTCCACGAACTTGACCTGGTTTGAGAACCAGTTTGTGCGGGGCATGAAAGCATCACTTCCAGGTCAGCAGAAGGTTTACAGAGGGCCTATTCCCACCCCCCACCCCCGTTGCCTAGGAAACTGATTGATCGGTGCCAGGATGTGATTGGTAACGAACAGAAATAAGAAGCAAATTGTCATGACTGCATCCCATTCATCCATGCCATTCATATGTTCTCTGTTTCCTGTATTGTTTTGATCATACTGTATATCTATGTGCTCTCCTATTAAGATCATGTACTGTGACCATTATATTCATGCCATCTCGAGCTTGCCTAAAAATGAAAGCAATAATGTTGAGACTGTTATCTCTGAAGTCTGCTTCCTGACCTTGTACTAAAGTGTAACTCTTCGCAAGGGACAGAGGGAGTCGAATTCCTTGTAATCTTCTGGTTTTCTTTGGCCAGACAAAGCTATTGTGTTTCTCATGAGAACTGGGATTTTCATGCTGTTTTGATAACTGTCCCAGGGGAGGGGGGAATCCTAATCCGTATATCAACGTCCCTTAGCTTGTATTCTCATTCCTGCCAATTCCTATGCATCTTTGAAGGACCTGTGAATTTAATGGATCTCTATAATAAAACCTTTTCAATCAAGACCCTGGAGTACTTGCTGTGAGGGATGTGGGGATCTATCTGTCATGGACTGCCAACCCTAGAACTAACACAAATGAACTGGGCTAAAATTTGTCGCGGTTCATGAGAAATGAGCTCCCACGAACTGCCGGTTCGCAAACCACGAACTGGCCTGGTTCATGATGAACTTTGGTTTGTATTTTGGTTCGTGCCTGCCTCTAACCAACATCATTATGAGGACTGGAGGCATTATGAGGATTTGCCCCAAGATCTCATGTGATTGGATGTTGGAGTGCTGGGAAGCCAACCTCCAGATGGGTCTGTGAGAGCTCCCAAAATTACAACTGATCACCACACTACAAGTATCAGTTCCCCTAAAGAAAACTGCTGCTTTGGAGGGTAGACTCTACATCATTCTTCCCTCCTAAGGTCCCTGCCCTCCCCAAACCCTGCCCTCCTCATGCTCTACCACCAAATTTTCTGGAATGTCCCAACCCAGAGTTGGCAATCCTATGAGCTGTGCAACCCAAAGTTATTCAGAATGCCATAAAGCATTGCTGGATGAGTCTCTTTGCTTGCATTCTATATTTACTTTGTTCAATTTGTATTGGAGCAATTGGCAAGTCAACTCCCCCCACCCCCGCATACAATGAAGGCAAAGCCCCATTGATTATAAACACAAGCAGATGAGGTCAGGTCTAGAGACACAAAAGCTGGCTTTGGCTTTATTTTAATTAGGACTTAATGAGAAAGCCCGCCATATATCAGTCAGTTCACTTGGGAGGGGGGGAGGTGCTAGTATCTTAATGTGTTCTAAGAGTAAATACTGGTAAGTTAACTGATCAATGCTAGATTTCTTATGTAATACATACCACTGATGAGCTGGAGAGAGTCAGGATCCAAGATCAGTGAGGCATTATCCAGTAAAGAGTTCTTATGAAGGATTTCAGCAATATAATGTCTGAAGTCACTGACAGTGTAAACAACAGTTGGGTTATCCTCAATTTCCATAAAGGCGTTGTCTTCCACTTTGTTGGATTGAAGGTTAATCAGGTCCCAGGTAGCATTGCTGATGGCTTCCCCATCAAAAAACACAGAGTATAGAACTTCCACACCACTGGAAAGGGTGCAAGAGAGTTATCAGACAGAGGCACATACAATACCCCTGCTATTATTATTTCAAAAGCAGTATTGGGCTCTTAACAACAGATTAAGGGTAGCATTTTTGCTAGAATATTATATAGAAACATGTCCCTATTAGCAATATGTAATGGCATTCTGAATGTGTATCTACTTGGTGGGAGTAACATGGGAAAGGAAAATAATGGTTGTTAAAGATACTGACAGGTAAGAGAAGCTCTGAATCTTGCCTGGGAATTACCCTCCCCAAGGTCCTTTACTCCGTAAGAAAAGACTGGGGCTGAGCAGGTGGTAGGCCTTGCTCCCATTTCAAGCTAAGTTCAACTTGACTGAGTTGCTGTAGCTGTATAATGGACACATTTATATTAAACATAGTTTGTCTTTCCCATGGTAGAGTATTAAATATCTGAAAAGTACAATCATGTTTAAATTAAATAAACTTTTTTCTGATTTTCAATTAGATTCATTATAACAAGGACAGTTACTTTACTTTGTCAGTGTATAGCTAGTGACAATTTTTATACTTGTGGACATCATTTTAGAAATATTACAATAATTTTATAATAGCCAACAATGGCAGAGAGGTCCCATCAGGACAGTGGTTCATTAGTGTTATCAAACTGTCTGCCCTTTGCCACTATATGATGTGCTGTTCCCTACTAATCTTGCTCACGCTTTTGCCAACAGTCTTTAAAGCCAATAAATATTGGTCAGCTATTTCAGTTCACTTCAATAAGGCTTTCAATGACTTGTAAACAAGTCAGTCAGAGATGCAGAGATGTCATGCCATCTGACTGCAATTGGCACATCTGTTCTGCTGTCACAGCCTGTGATGTCATAGAGTAAGCCTTATACACTTTTGACCACCTAGCTGATGCTTTAGAGCTCTGGGGGAACATCTGATTCTATACCCAAAATCCAGAAGCAACTTCTGACCAAACTTTGGTTGGAGTGCATTTACAGTGCAATCCTAAGAAGATTTACTCCAGTCAATGGAAATCAATGGACTTAGAATGGTGTAACTCCTCTTAGGATTGCACTGTTACTCTAACAGCTTTCAGACAATACTTTGCTGCTCTAGATTGGTTCTAAAACTTAAAAAATTAAGTTTCCTTTACCTGTCATCCTCAGGAGACCTGAATGTTAAAGGTATGGGGAGGGATAAGAAAAGTTAAAATGAAATGAGAAAAAGTGCTTCCCATTTAAGTTTTATACTTCGTCTCTACCAAAATTAACAAGCTAAGTTCAAATCAAGATATTTATAAAGCATTTCCCCACAACTAATCATCATTTTAGTTTACAACTTTTGTGCTGGGACACACATGGATCCCGGTATATTTAGTACCACCTATTTATCAGTTTCTATGAAGCCACAATTATGCATTGTTCCCAGTTTGCTATTGTGAAAAGAATGTTAGATGTTTACTGGGGAAATGTAGCTTCAAATTCCCAGTCAACCACAATGCTCATGTGACCTTGGACTAACAAAGAGTGGAGAGATTGACCCATTTTGCTATAAGTTAAAAGAATATTGTCCTTTACCAGTAATGTAACACAGCATGATAAATGGTCATAATTTTTACTACATACAGCATGAACCTGATGCACAGGGAATTTAATCTTGCTTGTGTTTTATGCTATGGTTATTATTATTCAATAATTTTTATGGGTTTAAGTGTATTTAGCTCTGCGCTTGATTGTGACCTATGCAAACATCTAGGAATCTGTTTAAGGAGCCTATATTACTGTAATGAAAAGTGAACCAATTTGTAGAGAGGCTAATCTCTTTTTCAAAAACTGAAAAACTCTGTTTTAAAAATTGAATATTTTGAATTAAATATCATTGAATGTGTTTTGAATGAAATATCAATTTTTTCAGTTTCAAAAACAAACATGACATGGCCCTTAGAATCGCTGGAGATTTGGGGTGATGCCTGTGGAGGGGAGAATTTGGGGAGGGATTTCACCTGGAATCTATGGTACACCACAGAGTCTACCTTCTGAAGCTGCCACTTCCTCCTGGGGAACTGATCCCTGTAGTCTGGAGATCAGTTGTAATTCCAGGGGAACTCCATACCCCACCTAGAGGTTGGCAACCCTAAGTAGAATAATGACAGTTATATTCATCACTGTTACAACAGTGTGATCCTGAGAACCATTCATCAACACCTTATCAAATTTATCTATCTTGATTCAGTAGGGTGATACGAATGGGAAGCTTTGATAATACTTAGCAAAACAAAAATGTATATTCTTATGAGCTGAAAGAACTTCATACCTGAATTCAGTTACATGGATGTTCTTGTATCCAGGAAGTCCTTCATATGAATTTTGAATCTATTTAAAAAAATAGAGATGAAGATGATAGATCCTTTCCCTTTTCAGGTGGTCTCTGTAATAAATCTTCAGAATTTGTTCATTTGTTATACAGGTTTTGGATGCCTTCCAGCATGGGATAGTTCACTTTGTGGCTTAGACATGTTGCTCTCAGTCTAACTTACAGGGTGTAAGGCTAAAAGGTCCCTCTGATGTCGTTATAGGAAGAGCAGAATATAAATATAATAAGGAGCACCAATGACATTACAATTATCCCATGCGCATTTCATTTTTTAATTTTAAAAAATGTCTTAAATTTATTTTACTAGTTTAAAGACTGAGTCACCACAATACATTCATTACTCCAGTACATGAGCAGCAAATTTTGAAAAGTGACCAAGTGGCAAGGGTGACTTTCCCTTCTGTCCCACCTTTCATTAATCTTTTTGCTAGGTGTACTTCCCTCTCTAGGGCTGTTCTCATTTGTTTAGTTAGTTCAGAAAACTGTCGATAGACGGTTCCTTATCTATTAAATGGCAAAGTGATATCCAACTGGCAGTGCTGGATTAGGCCCTAGCATGAGTTTAAGACTGGGTTGTCTCCTGTAATCTGTTTACAAAAGGCACTGGTGATCATCAGTCTTCCTGGCTTTCCTGTCTCCCCAGGAGCCATTTCCAATCCCAGACAAGTTTATTCTCAGGTTAACAGGCAGGGTTGCCAACCTCGAGGTGGGGCCTAGAGGTCTTCCAGAATTACAACTGCAGATTACATAGATCAGCTCCTTGGGAGAAAATGGCTGCTTTGGAGTGTGGACTGTATGACATTATACCCTGCTGAGGCCCTTCCTCTTCCCAAATTCCGCTGTTCCCAGGCTCTACTCCCAAATGTTCAGGCATTTCCCAACCTAGTGTTGGTGACCATAGTCCATGTGGAATAATAGTCACACATGTTGGAAGGCTGTAGTGGGGAGGAGAAAGAGGGTAAAATCCTCCTTCTACCTCTTGCACAAGTGGAGCTCCATTGATAGAAGAAATAGTACGTGATATTGCTCTTTTCCCTCCCTAATGCAGCCTCCCAACCCTCATAGTAATTAGTCTATGCAGACCCCACAACCTCAGGAATACACATTCCTGGGACTGGAAATGGTTGCTGGGGAGAGCCAGGAACACAAATGATCCTTGTGTAGTCCTCACACACAATTCTTGAGCTGGATCCAACCCACTAAGAATAAAACCTATGATATTTTATTGTCAGCAAAGGTTCTTATTGAAAAATTTTCAATTTCCAGATAATATATTTAGACCAGTGATACCCACTCAGTGGTTCAGGAGCCACATGTGGTTCTTCGATATAAGCACCATTCCCCGCTGTAACATTTGCCCCATGTTGCAGCAAAGTGAGTCAGGCCATTGCCCAGTAGGACTTGTGGCTGGGATGTGGTTCACTCCTTAAAACTGCCGGATAGACTTGAGGAAGGGTGAGCTGCAGGCCCCATGCTGGGGATGGAAGTAAAGGGTCCAGAAAATCATGTGGATGCAGCAAAAGTTACAGTCACATATTTAACAGCTATTACTTAAATTATTCTATATGTTTGGTGGGGTGACACACAGGGCATAAAATAATCATGTAGTTCTTTGGGTTTATAGCAGTTGTGAATGTGACTCTCAGCAAGCCACTAAGTGAATACCATTGGTTTAGACTACACTGAGAGAAAAAATGAACAAATTCATGTAGCGCTGTTTAAACTTTTTAAATGCATTCTTTGTTTAAAAGAATGTATGTTATATGAAACTTGGAAGGAAAATTTGCTGAGGTGGCATCATGTTTTAGTAGTAAAGGAGCTGTATCTTTTACAGCTCCTGACAATCCTACGTACTCCCCCCCCCCTAAAAAAGGCTTTGTACAGGTAAGGTGCATAGACCTGCAACCTTAGAACTCTAAGGGGATTCCAATATGCTTTGAGAAGGAACTACACACCCAGTTTTATGTCTGTAAATTATTTGCCAGTGTTAATTTCCATAGCAGCCCCTCAGTAGATTGCTATGCATGCTAGATACACAACTAAACAGCAGATGACCCAAACTTAAACAAGGTTATTGTATCCTTTGCTCATCCGTATCTGTTCACTGCAAATATTTTGCTCAGTTCTGTAAGGCCTTCATTAAGTAGGCCTGCTAGGCCTCTTGCTTTGACAGGCCTCCTGCTGACAGCCTTGTTTGCCTGCTGCTGCTCTAAGAGGTAGTGGCATTTTTTTTAAAAAAACAGCAACATCAGCTATTTTGCAATGTCGTTTCTGGGTAAAAACCATAGAGTTTTACCATAGAGCTTCCAATGATTCCTAGAGCTACCCTACATCAGTTCTGAATTCTATCCTGAAGTGGCAGTGTGGCATGCCAACATTGTTATGAATAGCTTGACCCCGCCCCCCACTTCCCTGTCCCCAACCCACCTGGCAATTCTAATGAAAGGATACATTAGGGCAGGATTTTAGAATTTATAGCACAGTGTTTAAGTGGTTTAGCAGCAAATTCAGCACTCTGCTGGTTTGAACCCCACTTCTACCATGACCTCAGTAGGTGGCCTTTGGGAAACCACTCCTCTCAGCCCCAGCTCTGCAGCTGTATTGTGGGGATAATAAAAGCACTACCTTATTCACCACTTTGAGTGGGGAACTAATTTGTCTAGAAGAGCGGTATATAAGCACAGTTATTATTATTCTATACACAGGGCAGAAATATTAAATCAAAATAGTAAGATGATGCAGCAGTTGGGTCTCCTAATAGCATTTTTATTTGTTTTATATCTATAGAACATAAAATACTATATTTTTTTTTACCACATGGTCCTTACCAAAACAGTTTTTAAAATATGATTGGTTCTAGAGAAGTGTAAAAATCCATTGCATCAAGCCATGGGCTAGGAAGGAGCAGAATGTCACTGTGGAGTCTGAAACATTTGTTAATCTAAGCCTTATTATTCAAACAACATGGTTCACTCAGAAGGAGAAAAGCAATGCATATTTCTGTTCACCACGGAGCAAGAAAGCAACCTGGTGGTTCATTTTGATATTTGCCACTTCATAACAACAACCTTCACTTTAAGCTTACTCTGCCCAGAATCAAAACCGTTCAAAAAATTCTAACTGCAAAGGGTGTCTGTCCAAGCACAGACAGAACTAGGCAAAGGATAAAAGTGACCTCACCGTGCCAAGTGGCCCTTGTCCGATCAGACATTTCTTCCACTTATAGTATGGGACTGTTACTTGGACATTTATGCTGGAAAATTAAGACGTCTGGCCTAATTTGGCCACATATAAGAATTACAGTGGATCTCCTTGGCTGCAGGATAAAATATATCTATTCCCCATATGGGTCAATCTGGCAGGAGACAATCCAGTATAATGTATTCAATGGTGTTTGCCAAGGCAGGATCCAGGTGAGTTGGAGAAATTATTATGATTGTTACTAATAATTTATGTTTTAGATCTCACAAGTAATTAAGGCAAAGGTGGTTAAAGAGCACCCTTAGTCAGGGATACATATAGAGAGCGCATCTCACCATTGCCAACTGGCTAGGTAAGCTTAGGCTAAATTTTAGCTGGAAAGTGGCATTCACAGTGATAGAATCTTATATAGTTTATTCATTCAGCCAGGTCTGGGGAGCTGATGTTGAGATTTTATGAAATGGACCAGATCCCCCCCCCCCAATTGTCCATCTCTTAAGCAGTTCACAAAGTCAACAGATATAAATTAATGAGAATAGGCAAAAATGGCGAGGAGACAAGGAAGGTTTATATGTACCACAACAACAAAAGGCCACTACAAATACTCCTGTATCTTTGGGCATAGATTCTGTCAGAGGGAAATGAGGGAGATTTGCAGACCTAGTATTTCCCAAGGGCCTGCTTTCTTCCAATGGCAGGAGTCAAAGCATAAGTGCTGAGAATCTGCTAATGGATCCCCAGATATATATTTAACTTCAAAAAGCAACCATTTGTGGAATGATAATGGATTGTGGATGTGCACTATAGAAGTGGGGATTTAACTTTCCTGCCATTCCTTTTCCCTTCCTATACACTCCCCGCCCCCCCGCCCCAGTCTTCTTTAAACTTTATGGGGGGGAAAAATAAAAGCAAGATAAGCCCCCTCCTGGGCTTAAAGCTACCTAGATGGGCTATTCCAATTTGAGGGAATAAAATGGAAGGGAAGAGTTAAATTCCCTCTTCCCCAGTGCCACCACACACACACGCACAAACATCTGGGGAGCTAATTACAAATTCCTAGCTCTGTGTATGGTTTGTTTCCAAGAAAGGATTGCAGAGTGAAATAAATACCTTACCTCATCTAACTTCCTTCACAGGATGAAGGTGTAAATGAGTGACAAAATTCTGGGAGGTGTGTAGGGGAGTTAGCCTCTTACTGGGATGGCATGTAGTCAAGTACAAACATTTGTTATTCCAAAAACTGAAGCATCTGCCAAGGAATCTGGGTAAACCATATAGAGTCTATTTTACTTTTTAAATTTTTTAAAAGTAAAAGAAGTGGTGAATATAATGTGTTATCCCACAGTTTTTTGCTGGCATTTGGTACGACAGAGTAGTTAGATCACCTGCATGCTGTTTGTATCAGCAGAGTTCAGCACAAGGGCTTGTAGGGATAAGGGTGCTTAATAGAGGATCTTGACACGGGAATGAAAAATCTAAAAGCACCCCTTTAGACCCATAGACTACAGTACAATGAATCTGCGGCTGTTTTCTTCCTGTGTATCCCCAATAATTTTAGTTAAAGAAGACACATGAAGCATCACAGTCATGTTCACAGGGGTTTTTTTGCCATCACTCCACTTCATTAGCTGCAGCTTTCTGTGGGGTGGGGTGACAATGATGTCATATTATGCCTTCTTTAATTAAATGTTACCAATGAGATGCTGCTATGGATGGGTGCTACATAGCCCTCATAAGGAATAGTTTGGTAGAAAACAGTGACAAAGTACAGAAACAACAACACTGGTGGACATTAAGGCACATAGCCATTAGCCTCAGAAAATTCCATTAAAGAAGATAAAAATCTACTCTCTCATCATTAACATTTCAGGTGCATAGGAAAAATGGACAGGTAAGGCAATTACTTCAGAAATAAATTGCTGTGAGAGCTGCTGGAACTCTTGGGTGAAGGGGTCACTGAGTTCTATGCTGTACGTCTCTTCAGGAAGAAGAATGCTGAAATCAACCACCTGTTCATGGGCTGGTTTCACCAGTTTCTCATCATCTTTCTTTATTTCATTATTGAACTGAAGGAACAAAAGAAAATGTTGAGTGAATGAAGGTTTTAAAAAATCCTTCCCCTCATTAGTACAATTTCTGCACTCACTTATTCATATCTCCTCCAACAGCATTCCAATATCTGCGCAAGCAGGCCTTGAATTTGAAAAGCAGATTGTATTCAAATAAGTTTGATATTTATTCTAAATCCATTTCCATAGCTCCACAGCTAAGGGCATACAGTAATTATGTAAGAGAATTGAGTGTGTCTCCTGTGATATATCTTGTCTGATAAATGCAGTCAAACAGGCTTTAAACTTCTTGGAAACATGAGAGAAATATTGGGGAACAGAGATAATTGCTGAGTAGTTGGGGAGGCATACTGGGAACGGAAATACTGAGTAGGTGAGAAGGGAGGGCTGAATCAAAGTAGGTGGGTATGTAGGGAAAGGATAATAATAATGGTCAAAGGAAGGGCTGGAATGTGACCTCAGTTCAACCATGATATTTCATAGGTCTAACTAGTTTGTAATAAAGACAATACTCTTTTAGCCAACATATTTAGTTTATATCAATGTATCTCAAAAAGTGCTATATTTACATTGGTATTCATTTTAACCCCACCCCTCCCCGGTTGTTGCATTGAAAGATCTGAAAGATCAAACTTTGAATCTGCACAAGGACAACTGAAGTTATGAGATTCTTGAAAATGTCAGAATAATTTGGCAGAAGTAAAACAATGAAGTATGTGAGATATCACATAAATCTCAAAGCATTTTAAAGGTTTTGCTGTTTTTCTTGTGTATTTTTCTTTTCAGCAATAATTTACAGATGCATTTTCAAAAAAAGTGGAAAGCTTGGCAATAAACACTTAACTGAAATACTCTGTACACAGGAGCATTTGTTCTCATCTTGGCTACTGAAAACAGGAAGTATTTTGTAATTCTCAAATACCATTTAATCCATAGGTACCCAAACTGAAAAACACTCACACATACATACATACATACATACATACATACATACATACATACATACATACATACATACATACATACATGTATATATATACATATACATATATGTATATACATATACATATATATATATATATATGAATGATAGGGACCTTCAAATGGGTCTGACTTCCATTTTCAGTCTGTAACATATTGCAGCCTAAACATTGGCTAATCTTATTATTGCTGTCCGGTAAGAAGGATTTCGCCACATTGGAGGTGGCAGGATTAGATCACTTTCAACTACCTTCAAAACTTATGAGTTCATGAAACACTACCAATTCACAAACAAAAACAGATGAATCTAAACAGGCGCCAAGATTTCCCAAAGTACCAGCTCTGATGGATTTAGAAGCAAACAAACAAGCAAAATGCATCGTTTTGTAATATCGGACAAACCACAGTTGATGTTTGAAGATTATACTAGTTTTAGGTAGCTTTCTGAAGCTCTCTTAAATATCTCAGAAACTGGGGGAAGGCATTATTACCACTACTATAACATGTCTAAAAAGGAACAAATCACTAAATCTTGTGCAGACAACTGAAACAGTGTACAACTAATGTGGCAGGAAGCAGCCTCTATCCCCATTCCCTGAGCATTGATTATACATTGTGTGCAAAGCCTATACGCTTACACAAATGGGATCTATGCACAAGAGAGATCAAAGCATGGAGGTCAGGAACAAAGCCTGTTGCCATGATCCTGCATCTATACATTGAATGTAGTCACTTGCACAGAGCGAATGAAACATAAATTCCGAGGCTCCTCCCTCGCTAATCCCCCAGTCCAGTTATCTGCTGTCCTGCCAGCTGTCAAATCCAGGTATTCTTGGGCCTCGGATAGACAGGGAAAGGAGTTGCATCACCTTGTTCCATCTTCTATTCAGGAAGTGATAGCACACATCAGCTACCTCTCCCTGTGCTTCCTCTTTGGTTCTTACAGGAACCTATTTTTAAAGGGTTCTCCTTTCCCACCTCCTTGGGTTTCCTTCAAATCCCCACCCATGAGTGGCCCTTCTCCCAGCCTATCTGGTAGGAGGGCTGGATAGACTCTGCTTTTGGCCCTTCCAACCCCATCTCAGCCAAGGTAGGGCGTTTGCTCTGCCCTATGTCAGGCTTGCCCCTGCTGCACTGCAGCTTCTCTGGGGGCTCCCTCAGCAGCCTACCACTTGCATTTACCTCTCCCGGGCTGCTGATGGCCTCCCATAGGCCTGGCTGAGGTTAAGCCACTTGCTGCAGAAAGAAGGTAGGTAAACTGTGTGGCCAGGGGTTGTCACCCGGGGCTCAGAGTAATCACCACTTTAATGGGGAAAGTAGTCGGGGGCTCTGTGGAAGTACCTGTACCTGAGTTGGTAATGGAGGTGATGGTGTGGGTTCTGGGAAAGGTGCCTGCTCCTGTAGTACTTGGAGGGGGGGTTAAGGGGAGGAAAGGGGATGGCATCACTGGACATAAATCTAATTCCCCACCCCCAAAATGCAAAGAAAGTGTTCATATGCTTACTTCGGTGTAGTCAGTCTTGTCAGTAGTCATTTCTGAAGGAGTCTCAACTGAAACCTCATCAGGAGGTGGAACTTTGGCAGCTGCATCTTAGGAAGAAGACAAGTAGCATTTTGAATTGATTTGCACATACCTTAACTAATTCAATCATGCCTTAATGGCAGCATATTATTAAATTATCTATTTCCCATCACCAAGTAACCAAAATTGACATGACTAAATATGCTGTTTCAAATTGTTATAACAAAACACCTTCTTCCACTGTTAATAAACATGATTTTAATATGGCAGTCCTTTCTTATTCCGTAAAATGGTACACTAGGCTTTTGTGATATATTTATTTGTTTAATGGAATACATTGAGTGATACAGTAAGAAGCTAAAGCTCAGTAAGAAGCTAAAGCTCAAGGAAAGTTCTCTCCCCTCAATATCATGGCATCGAGCCAGTCTCTATTGCCCCAGTAAGCAAAAGATTGGAGGGAAGACCAGAAGATGTCATGCAAAAGAGAGCCCTCAAATCGTCATGACTAGACATGGGCACAAACGGGGGGGGGGGGGATGAACATGGTGTTCATTGTTTGTTGCCATCCACGAACAACAAACATTGACAAACATGATCCTGTTCACGAACATGTTCGTTGTTCGTTATTTGTGGGGGCCAGCAGGCTCTCCTCCAGCCATCAAAATCCCTACTGCACCACTCCCAGAAACCTGACCTGAGCAGGCAGCAGGAAATGTACCAATAATAAATAATAACTTGGCCCCAGAGCCTGGCAGCAGCCCTGGAATTTGAAGGGGTAGATCCCTACCACACAACTCCCAGAAACCCTACCTGATCAGGCAGCAGGAAATGTACCAATAATAAATAATAGTTTGGCCCCAGAGCCTGGCAGCAGCCCTGGAACCTGAAGGGGTAGATCCCTATCCCACCACACATGAAGAAAATTCAAGCTCCAATACACTCACCCTGTCTCTCTAACAGCAGCTGTCTCTCCCTGAAAGCCATAGTTGGGAGCCCCCCTCCCCGCTGGTCTTTTCCTCTTGTAACAAATTTGGAGCTCCAGTCCACACATGGAAGGAAGACCTACCTATCAAGCTAAATTGGGCTTAGATTGGGGTTTCCAGGGCAACAGCAGTTCAGACAGAGTTCAGACAATCCCTGCCTACATTGTTAAGGGAATTGATTGCAGGTGCCAGACTGTCTGGCTTGACGAACAGCAACAAACGAGGCTTGTAACAACCACCTGTTCATTTAGAATGTGGCCTCACGAACAGCTTGTTTGCGAACAGCAGATTGGGCTGTTTGTGGGTTTTTTTAGTTTGTATTGCTGTTTGTGCCCATCTCTAGTCATGACCCATTCACATGAATATCCCTGAAGACTGCCTCCTCAGCAGTTTTCTGAATAGGGAACATACCTCTCAAAGTCGTAGCAACACCAAGTGGAGAAGGCGTTGACAATCCAAAACTGAAAAATAAAAAGATCGACTGTAAAACTAAAGCTAAAGTCTTTCTTTCAAAAAAAAAAAAAAAAAGCTTGATCTTACCAAGTGAAAATTGGGGGCCATTTACCACAGAGAATATTTGCTGAATAGAGTCTTTAGAATATAACTTGCATGAACAGCAAACTCCAGATTTTGGAGGACTTCAGTGAACCTCTTTAAAATATGAGAGGTACAAGCCTCTCCATATCACTAAGGACAAGCTGGCAAGAACATGTGGCTGCTGCTACTTTTCCTTCGTGGCCTCACATCTGCTACCATGCCATGGTGAGGGCCAAGGCGGGCAAATAAGTGATGGTTTCATTTTATGTATCTGATGAAATTGGCTCCAGCCTATGACATCTTTTGCTTCAATAAATCATTTTTGGTTTTGCTTCAACAGATTAATACTAACCTCGATGGAATATGATTTGTTTTGCTCTACAAAACTGGAGACCTTAGGAGGTGGTAAATGGAGGAAGTAATACACCTCACCTAATACAATGAATGAAGTTCTTTTTTCTTTCTCAGTTCATGAAAGAGCAAACGTCTTGTCAGCAAGACATTCGCTCTGTACAGACTGCACTTGCATGGAGGGAGGGCAGGGACAAGCACGCTAGCCCTGTCCCATGGCTCCATGCAATCACTGCGTCATCTGCATGAGAATGAATGGAGGAAGTGTCTGTGCATGTGCTCCCTCCCAGTGATCAGCAATGTTTGGAAAGCAGAATCACAAATGACATGCACAGACAGGGAGTGCATGCACAGACAATTCCTCTGCACTTTGCACTGTGTAGTGATCATGTGGAGGTGGGGGCTGTGGGGTGGGGCCAATGCATTTGTGCCTGCTCCCTTTCCCCACACAGTCAGTGAATGCACAGACTGGTCATTTGTACAGGTCTGTAATATATTACATATTATTAATCTTGACAGCAATATTTATAGTAACTCTGTATCACTGAAACGAAGAATGATACAAAATTTGAAAAACTAATTTTTTTCTTGTATTTCTGCTGAAATATGAATCAGAATCTTTACACTTTTGTTACATGGACTGATTTGTTCTTAATATATTACTAGTTTTATTCTTAATGTTTTCTTTGTTTTATAACACCTAGTAAAGCTATATAGCAGAAATGAAGTTCCTGAAGTACTGAGTAATTTGAAATACTGATTAATTAAAGATCAGCCTGCCTTCCCGTTGAGAGTTGTTTACTTGAGTCCCAAAAATTCTACAGGAGCAATTTTTATGAATAAACTGCACATTACATGACAAAAACTTTAGCAGGGCAGGGCTCATACGTGCCCAAGATTCTTGCCAAGTTTAGACGTGGCTCTGAACATAGGGTTACCAACCTCTAGGACTAGATTGGTCCACCCAGTGAACTTCTCTGCATGCTGGGAGTATGAACGTAAACCTCTTGGGTCCTAATCCAAAACTTTAACCACTAACCACTATACCACATTGACTCAAGTAGTTTGTTTTAAATGCTTGCTAGTGCAAAAACTAGACAGGAAAAGAGATGGGGATCATGATAGAAATGGTAGTAAGTCTCTGGGAGTGTTAAAGGAGGGTTTTTTTAAAAAAGACTTTAATATATAAATTACAACAGCAAGGAAAATGTACAGCTATCTTCCATTTTAGTCTGTGTTGAATTGGAATCTTTGAATTTTACTTCAAATGGCCCAGAGATTAAATGCTTTGAATGTTTGCTTACAAAATATTCATCAGTCTCCCCAAATGTGCCAGATTATACCATTTTATTTCTCTTTAATTAGTCTAGAAAAGCAATCTTCCTCTGGTTCAATATCACAATCAAGAGACAAGAACATTCTATTTCATTTATAAGAATATATTGAAAGAATGGGAAAAGGCACTTTTTATCATTTCTTAACCACCCCTACTTATTTATTTTAAAATATCTATCTTACCCTTCCAATAACACAAGCTGGTTTACAGTAAACTAGTACAAATTACAGTAAAAGCTTTGTTATTCAGCACTCATGGGGAATGGGGATTGTCAATTAATGAAATATGCCAAATACTAAAGATTCTATCAGTGGAATTTGGAATACCCAAACCACAGCTCATTTGGAATGCTATAGGAAAAGCCTCATTGCTTGGTAAGACTCTTCCCTCCCCCTTCTCCTTGCCCATGATAGAAAGTCATTCTACTCAGCAGGCAGACAAGCAGGTCAGCTGCCTGGAGCCATCTAGCAGAACTGGCTGCCATCGGATCAAGGCATGCTGAGGGGAAAGGAAGCACCAGAGGATGAGATCAGTTGGCAGTACCAACTGTCAGAAGCCCAGCAATGGCCAGAGGCATCAAGTGATCCAACTGGAGAGGTAGGACTGGGGCATCTGTGTGCCCAAAGATGCTCTGCAATGTTCCCTGCCCCACATACATGTTATGATGACAAACACAATTGTCAAGGTAGCCATGGATGACCAAAAAGACAAATAAATGGGTTCTAGATCAAATCAAGTCTGAATTTTCCCTAGAAGCTAAAATGACAAAACTGAGGCTATCGTACTTTGGTCACATCATGAGAAGACAAGATTCCCTGAGAAAGACAATAATGCTAGTATAAGTGGAAGGCAGTAGGAAAAGAAGAAGACCCCAAATGAGATGGCTTGTCTCAAGAAAAGAAGCCATGTCCTCCAGTTTGCAAGATCCGAGTAAGTCTGTTAATGATAGGATGTTTGGGGGGGTCTTTCATTCATGGGGTCGCCATAGATCAGAGAAGACTTGACAGCACGTAACACTCACACATGGTACCAGTATGACACAGGTTTCAGACATTTAACCAGGTCTGGCTCTACTAAGGCAGACATCTCAGGCATCAGTTATTGGAACAGGCCACCTGTCCTGCCTCTATCTCCACCTGTTCTGGTATCCACTGCTTCACTTCTACTCTACCACTACCTCTTTCCCTTCTCTTCCACAGGCACAGCTCTCCTCCTTAAACATAGCAATCCACACATGCCCAATAAGGTTTCCCAAAGTCTTGTGATATTCCTTCCTCTTGAGAGAGTTCTGGTTTGATCTTTTAAACTGGCACTCTGACAATGAAATACTTAGCTTTTAAAAATATCATATCAGCAGAATAACACAAACCTGAACTATCACATTTCACACTGTTCCAAATAGGTCAAAGCTTCTTGCCACACTGAATCAGTATTATCCATTTCTACATTTCTAACACACCTTCTAACATACTTCTGACAATGAAGTATTTACAATTGTGAAGACAATACTCATTGACTTCTAGCATCCAATACTCCCCAATCTCACATGCATTTTTTAAAAACTTCCCAACAATGCTCTGGATCTGTCTGCCAGCATTGTAGAGCACTGGATTGGATGCAAATGCTACACTTGTGATTGGCTCTTTCCCCTCATATGGGATTTTTATTCTTTTTAGTGCAACAATTACAGGAAAACATACACAGTCCAGCACCAGATTTTTAAAAATTTTAAAATGGAGAAAGGTGCTGACACTCACTAGTAAACAATCCAGTAGCACCCTTAAGACTAACCAACTTTATTGTAGCATAAGCGTTCGAGAAGCACAGCTCTCTTCATGAGATGCATGATGAAGAGAGCTGTGGCTCTCGAAAGCTTATGATACAATAAAGTTGGTTAGTCTTAAAGATGCTACTGGATTCTTTACTATTTTACTACTACAGACTAACACGGCTAACTCCTCTGGCACTCACTAGAGCACTTTCATTTTAGCTAGGCTACCACCTTTGCTGAAGCTTCTGCAGCACAAGCTTGCAAATCCATAGAATCAAATGTTAAACATTTCTTCCAGTGTCCATAAATATATATCTAGTAGAGAAAGACAGGACCCCCTGTGGATAGCCAATTGCATGCAAAGTGGTGAGTTGTTCTTCAGGGCTCTGCAAACCCAAAGAAACCCAGATTTGCAGGAAAAGTTTACATTAAAAACATATTTTGGGGAGTAAAGAACCTGCACAAATCAAAAACGTGTAACAACCAAATTGTTGGATCTTGAGCAGCAATTTGGATAGCTATACAAACTGAAAACAGTGCATAAAAACTGGTAGTGGTCAGGAGGGGGAAGAGGGGATGTGGCAGAAGCTGTGAGGGCACTAGGAAGAAGAGGTGGCTCCCCCTTCTTTTCAAGAATTGGTTTACTTTTGCTGAACTGAGAATCCCAGTTTTTGTTTTTAAGTACGCTTCTAATTCTCACTGTAACTGAGACACATTTAGCATACGATGGCAGTTTCAGATGGTTTCCACCATTCTGACTAGTTTGCCAATTTTACTCGCTAAATTTTTATTTAAAAAATGTTTTGGATGTCCTTTCACATTGAATTTTTGTTTGTTTTATATAACGAGACAAAGCAAGATAAAAGCCCAACAACATCAACACTCATTTAAAGCCTCAATTTTTGTACAATTTCCAAGTAACCAAGTCATCAAGAAAATGTCAGCTGGCTTAGAACAAGCTTTCATCCTAGAGTTATGTAACAAGCAGGAAAATCAAATGAGCTATTCCTGGAACTTCTTGTTGTTGGAACAGGTGTTGGGACAGGATTAGTCACAGCTGCAATAGTACAGCTTTGTGTAATACTTTCTATAGAAGTACAACTATTTTTAATGATAGCCCTCATTTCCCCTAAATTCTTTTAACGTTTTTTTAATCTATTATGTGTCATCACACATACCACCTCACATTTAATCTATTATGTGTCATTACACATAACACATTGTGTTATGAGTCATCAAGTCACTTTTGACTTATGGTGACCCTATGAATGAAAGACCTCCAAAATGTCACATCATTAACTGCCCTCTCACATCTTGCAAACTGAAGTAGTTTTGAGTCAAGCTATCTCATTTTGGGTCTTCTTCTTTTCCTACTGCCTTCTACTTTTCCTAGCATTATTGTCTTTTCCAGAGAGTCTTGTCTTCTCACGATGTGACCAGAGTACGGCAGCCTCAGTCTTGTCATTTAAGCTTCTAAGGAAAATTTAGGCTTAATTTGCATAGTACCTGAACTTCAATACTGGGATCAGTCATTGCTAGAAGGTAGTATTTCCTTTCCTGTAAATTTATACAGTAACACACCAAAACCAGTGCCATACTAAGCAGAGTTACACCTTCCTAATTCAATTGGCTTTGGTTGGTGTAACTTTGCTTGCTGGTGTAGAGTACCATCAAGTCATAGCTTACAGTTACTCCTGATGGGGTTTTCATGGCAAGAGACTAACAGAGGTGGTTTGCCATTGCCTGCCTCTGCAACCTTGGTCTTCAATGGAGGTCTTCAATGGAGACTGACTCTGCTTAGCTTTTAAGTTCTGACGAGATCAGGCTCACCTGGGCTATCCAGGTCAGGGTGTAACTTTGCTTAGGATGCCACTATATGTTATTTTAAAATTTGCCTGTATAGAATAAAACTACCCCTACTGATAGTCAATTTACTAGAGACTTACAGACTGTCCTAAGCATAGTTTCACCCTTCTAATTCCAGCTCTGTTTAGGATTGCACTGTCAATTGATTAATCTTCAAATTTTAAAATTAAACATCAATTTAAATTGACTGAAGCTTGTACCTGTAGTGGAGCTATGCTGTCACAGATAACACTAAACCATGGTTATACCATGGTTATACCACTAAATCATGCTCACGTGCACTTTCCTGACTCATGCCTTCCTGTACTTCCTGGTTGTTGGCACACTACAGCTTGCTGTTCGCTTCAAGCCAGAAAACTATCGTTCTCTTTCAAACCAGATGGGCGGAACAAGGTTTGTACTTTCAGTATGCTAGGGACCTGGACATTATAATTTGCTAGATTGGATGAAACAATACATTATGATTTCCAGAAATGTGCATGATTATGAGGGGAAAATATAGAGCGTGCTAGCCTGAGACTCTGTATATTTAGATATATCTGCAATTACAAGTAAGAACATGGATGTTCTATTTTGGGGTTGCTTCCTCCATTTGCAGTGGAATTGGCATCAGAAGTAGGTAAGGCTGTAGGAAGGAGTCTATGGCAGAAATATCCCTGTTTTCCTCAGTCTGATATCTGTTTTTAATCATTAATTGCAAGTCACCTTGCCACAATTTGCCTGTGTGAAAGAATTATCTGAGCATGTACAAAATGCCTTTTACCAGTTAGCAACCACTGCTAACTTCCCATTCTTGCCTCCCACAAAATCTGGAATTAGGGCTACAGGAAGTGCAATGCTCAGATAGGCTTAAATCCTCACTATTGAAAAAGAAGTACTACAGTGAAGAGAGCTTGAGGGCTGTGACATCAATGCAGTCTTAAACCCTTCATCTTGTTCTTCAGAAGAATAAAGTCTTCGGGATGATCTAAATAAATCAGAGCCAATAATAACCTCTTCTCCAAAGACCAAGACCCCAAACACTTTTGGACCCCCCTCAGCCACACATACACACATTTCTGACAGAATTTAAAAACCTGCACAGCCTTATACTTTGCAATGTTTCTTGAGAGGAAATATATATAAAATAGTATAGTATAATAAATAGTATAATTATAAGCAGATCTCTTTTCCTGGATAGATGATGGTATGCCATATAACAGTTATATTAACTTCATAACTCTCTGTAACTTAGCTTTGCATTCCTATACAAATAGAAACTGTTCTTAAGTATTAAAAAATAAAATATGAAACAAAGTTCCCAAAGAAAACGTACAATATTCTACAGATGGAGTGAGATACAACTGATGAGATCCATGAGATGAAAAAGGCTCTCTCCCTGGTAAATATCCACATCACCCTACAGACCTGGTGAGCAGGTTTCAGCGGTCCTTAAAACACCCTTGTCTCAAATTATTTAGGCATTCAATACCCAGCACTTCAGTTGTGTTTGGAAGCAGATATCCAAAGCTGATATTTAAAAACTAATACCTAATAGAGAGGTGTTCCCAAAGAATCAAGTCAATTGCACCACATATATGGGCCGTTTCCACACTACTCACCTTAATCCGGAACGGGGGCAACGTCACGAAAAAAATGCGGAAGATAGAGTCTTCTCATGCGAGTTTTACACAACAATGAACAAAACTCGCACGAGAAGACGCTATCTTCTGTGGTTTTTTCGCAATGTTGCGCCCCGTTCTGGATGAAGGTGAGTAGTGTGGAAATGGCCACGGTTTCTGGGAATTACATCCACTTAAACAAACAGTATAAACAATCTCAATGATATGTACGTACAGAGAAACTCTCACAACTACAATTACTTCACTACAAAATTCTCACTTTATCAACAAGTTATATAAGTACAGTTAAAAAACAATTCAAGATCTTTTACACATGTACAATTTTATACACTTAGACCATGTGACCTTAAATTATCTCTCAGTGTGAAAGGCTCAAAGTTTTTAAAATAATAACAATATACTTAATCTACTGAGTCCTGTCCAAAACACTGGAGAAGCTGAAAAATCCTGGAAACTTTTATCCAAACAGAAGGTGAAAACACACTGCTGGGCAAGGCCTCCCCCTCCCCTTCTCATGCGCAGGGAGCAAAGAGCAGTTGAGTATAATTGCATAGTCCCGAATGTTGTTTCTTGTATATGTTAATCTCTCTTCTTCTTATATCTTTCAGGTGGAGTAAAAAAGATGGAAGGGGACCCCAAGGGCCCCCCGGCCCTACAAGTGGCCGGCAATATTAATCAGCTTGTTTCATAGATATCCACTTCCTCAGGGGCCGATAAGTAGTCCACCAGAGCAATAAACTCTCTATAAATAAAGATTGCTTGTAAAGCAGTGTTAATTTCTGTCAACAATTCCCCCAATATATAAAGCAGCTGTTCTCTTTGATTTGAAAACTCACCAAGCAAATCAAGCTAGGAACTCTCATGTGGATACAATTCTGTGCACTCCAAACGGTCGTTGTGGTAACCCCACCCCCCCAAAAATGAGATTTTAAGTACGTAACTGCACCAATGAGATTTTAAGTACGTAACTGCACCAAAGCAGCAGTTACCCAAAAAGGTATGGGGTAAGCATGCTAAACAAGTAAATTAAACTCCAACACATCAACCTATGATCTCAAATCAATCTTATCCTGCACCACATGTACAGTGCATGTGCAATTGTAGTTGTGAGAGTTTCTCTGTACATACATATCATTGAGATTGTTTATATTGATGGTTGTTGGGGGTTTTCCGGGCTGTATTGCCGTGGTCTTGGCATTGTAGTTCCTGACGTTTCGCCAGCAGCTGTGGCTGGCATCTTCAGAGGTGTAGCACCAGATGCCAGCCACAGCTGCTGGCGAAACGTCAGGAACTACAATGCCAAGACCACGGCAATACAGCCCGGAAACCCCCCAACAACCATCGTTCTCCGGCCGTGAAAGCCTTCGACAATACATTGTTTATATTGTTTGTTGACGTAATTCCCGGGAACCGTATATGTGGTGCGATCTTTAAAAACTGGCAAAACATTATCTTGATAATGTGTGACAGTTGACAATGTTGCTGTGCTGTTTTGTACCAATTTAAACTTTTGAACAGTGAAGACCTCATATCAATAGCCAAATCTGGATAGGTTCAGAACATGGATACCTGTGGCTAGATTATGGTTGCCAAGGAATAGCTGCTGCTGGCACATCAAATGAAATTGGGCAAAGATAGTACTTGCCACAGAGGTGAACTGAGCCTCCATCTGTAAGCATGGATCTAATACCCCCAAACTACCAACTTGCTCCATCAAATAAGAGTATGTTTCCATTCAGAGGAGATGACACTTTCATCTTTGACTTGCAGTATTGTCAGTAAACAGTACCCCAGCAGTTTTATCTTGACTTTAAATAGAATGAAGGCCAAGATAGAATGCTGAAGGGGCCGATAGCTTTAGTGCCAGTGTCTGAGTAGGTGTCTCCAGCATCACCTTCAGGTATAAGTTGGTGAATTAGCACTGGAACTAGCAGTGTGCGGTGTTCCTGATACCCCACTCAGCCAACAGGACCGTTTGTCAATGGTGTTGAAAGCTACTAAGAGGTTCAGGAATGCTGCATTCTCCCAGTCTCATTCCTGATATATTCCTGATAAAACTATAACAGTTTTAGTTCCAAAATCGTAACTGAAGCTGAAATGAAATGGGTCAGGATAATGAGCCTCATCCAAAAAAGTCTGAAGGTATACAGCTGCCTCATTCTCAAACACCTTCCCCATAGAAGAGATATTTGCCAGCAACCAATTTTTATTCCAGTCATTTGAGTCTAGAGAGAATTTCTTTAGGAGAGGTTTCACCACTGCCTCCTTTAAAACAGTGGGGGCCATCTCCTCCATTAATTATTTACTACTCTCTGGGCCTATCCTGAAAATCCCTTTTCACTAGATGTCATGATGGGCAAGGCATGAGCTTTGATAGGATAGGACATACTTCATAGCTGCTTTGAGCAGTTTATCCACATCCTCAAGCCAAAAATAATTGAAACATCCAAATAATAGCACTACGTATGATGTTAAAAATTCTGATACTGACTTGCCAAAATTGTGGTGTCTAAATTCTCGAGGCTATAACCAATTGTATCAGTAAAATGTGTATCAAGTCACAGCTGGCCTTTGATTGCTCTGAAAGCAGGCCTTTGAATTGTTCCCATTGTCAGGTTCAATGTATATATGAGCTGTGCAGACTCCATTTTCTAATGCTTCTAGTGTCTAAGTGCTTTCTCCACAGGTGCACATGTTCCCATGCAGACTTCTCACCGAAAGGGGATGTTTGGTCTACCAACGTTCCACCCAAGATTGGCCTTGGAGATGTCCAACTTCCCAAGTCTGAGAGCTGTTGTTTTGAGAACTATGGGGGGAGGCTGATTCAGCTGGGAACTGTTACTTTGTACCTTATGCTTTTATCCTCATTGGTAACAATGCTCTTGTACCATCCTGAATCCTCTATTCAGGCCAGTGGACTATAATGAACTATTTCTGCAGTAAAGTTTCCTTATTCAAACAATGGACTCTTGTTTGCTTCTAAAGGGAAATCTGTAGGAAGGACATTATCTAGCCACAGTCTGACATTTTGTTACCAATCATGTCAGAGTCGGGCTCATCGGAATCCAAAGCAGTCCCGGACAGGGATCCTTTGTTTGATCCGTATGCTTCTCCCGACGGACAACAGTTGCAACCTCAAGGCCCTACACTGGAAGGGACCGGAGATTTGACTACCACCCCTCTTCTCATCGATCTCGACAGCGAAAGTGAAAAGCCAACGGCCATCACCCTCCCTTTGTTCTCGGCGCCTACACCCTCGGAGTGGGGATCCAGACCTCGAGAAACGAGAGAACGCAGGGCCAGTGGGATGTTTCATCCGTTAACGTTGGATGGGCGCCGAAGTCTAGAGACTGTCCCCGAGCAGGACAGCAGCCAACCATGGCTATTTTGGAACAGGATGACCGAACAGATGGAATGGGAAACATCCCATCGCGGCGTCCTAAGCTGGGACTATTCGGAAGTCGCCCCGTGGACAGAACAACCAGAGACCTCCGAACAACAACGTTGGGTACAAATGCAAAGTCGTACCTTGGCTGTAGATTCCGGCATTTCCGCAGTTACGGGATTGGCCAAGGGGATCTTAGCAGCAAGATCGCAAGATGATCAAGGAGACCCTCCACCCTGGAGGCCGAGTACACCGGTGGTCACCACCGCAGGAGACTCTACGACCCTGAGTGAGAGACCGATGGACCAACCGGGTCCAAGTAGAGTTCAATTGCTAGAAGCTAGGCTGGCTGATATGGAAGAAAGCCTAGCTCATGCCATACACCTACTCTCAGCCATGGTAGCAGGAAAAGGGGAGAGGCCATCACCCGAGGAAATGGCTCTACAAATAGCTACCCTCCAAAGTGTCATCTCCAACCCTCGAGAGCCTGCCCCATCTCGACCAGCCGCCCCGGACGAACAAGGGACAGGAGGGGACGGGGACTCCTGCTCCGATAAGCCGTGCCCAGATGATCCAGAGGGATCTACATCCGAATCGGAGGAAGAAGAAGACTCCTGCCCTGGAGATACTCCGATCGAAGTCCCTCAAGATCCCGGCCCTGGAGACAAGCCAACGGAGGTTCCGAGAGAGGACGGAGATGAACCAAACCGCCCTAAGGGAACAACTACTCCAGTAACCCTCCAACCGGATCAGCAAGAAGAACAGCCAGCTCCTCCAAAAGGGGAAATACCGAAATCAACGCCAACGACAACCCCAGTACAACATCCCCCGGGGGGGAAGCAACCCCTGCAACCCATACCCAAAGGACTACTTCCAGGTCCGAGATTAACAACACCGGGCCCGCGCGGCCCGGCACCTACCAGGCCCTCTCCGCAGCAACTCGTTCCACTTCGACCGCAACAAACACTACCGCTGCAACCTATAAGGCCAACTCCAGATCAACCGGTAAGGCCTCCACCCCTTCAACCGCATCGACCCGCTCCCCACTGGCCTCCCCCGTCCCAACCCGTGCGGCCACCGCCAACCCAACCCGTGCGGCCACCGCCAACCCAACCGATACGGCCACCGCCAAGTCAACCGGCGAGACCGCCACCAATTCAGATGATCCCACATCTACAGCCGCAGCCGGGGGGGGGCCGGGCAACCGCCACCGCAGCCACAACCCTGGCCCCAACTACCTCCACCTCGCCAGCCGCCTCCCATCCTGCCAGAGGGACAACTCTACCTCCCGCTGGACGCTTACCCCACCTCCACCCCAAGGCAAGATCTCCCGATGGGCTGGGTGAAACTGGAAGCCACTTTTGACGGAGATCCCTCCAAATTGGGATTTTTCTTGGTACAAGTGGTGCAGTTCTTCAATCGTTGGGGTCATCTGTTCGGAAGCGAGGCCAGCCAAATCGAACATCTCGGATCCCGGCTTCAAGGCAAAGCGGCAGACTGGTATGTAGGACTGTATAATGTTGGGGCCCCAGAACTAAATACCTTACAAGGGTTGGTAGATGCTATAAGGGCGCAATACGAAGACCCATTAGAAGAAACTAGAGCCCGAACTGAACTGCAAACTATTAAGCAGGGCGGCATGTCGGCTAGAGACTATGTTACAAAATTCCGACAATTAGCCGCCAAATGCCCCAGATGTGAGGAATCCACTAAAATAATATTGTTCAAACAAGGGCTCAACCCGAAACTTTTGGACAGAGCGCTCATGCAAGACAACCCTCCCACACTGTTGGGATGGGTTCAATTAATTTGCGAAGTGGAAAATCGTATCTTAGAAGTCCGCTTAGTTGAACAGCAGCCGCAACAATCGGCGCAAAGACGACCTCTAACTCTGCAAAGGGGAGGACGTGGCCCTGGATATGCTACCAGAGGAGCGAGAGATGCTAGATGGCAACAAGGCTTATGCTTGCAATGCGGCCAAGGCGGTCACTTCGCAGCGCAATGCCCGTACTGGCCTGTGCAGAGACCTATGCTCCAATTACGGCGTCCAACCCCTGCTCCGTTTCCCCCAATTCAACGCCCAACACCCGCTCCCAGATCGGGCAGGGGCCGCGGTACTTCGCAACGGAACGTCCCGGACAGGGGGTTGGAAGTAGAGGAACTCATGGAGTACGACCCCACTGCCTCAACCGGGGAGGAGAATCCAGAGAGCCCCCAGTCGGGAAACGAAATGGATCTGTCGTAAAGGGACCCAAACGGCAGATCCACCCTCGGTCCACCCCAACCAGGGACCAACTGCAAGGGTCCATACTGCTTATGCCAGTGACTTTGTTAAACCCTGAGAGGAAAATGCACATCCGTGTACAAGCCCTCATTGACTCAGGCTGCTCGAGAGACATTATTGCCCCCGCTCTGGTTAACGGACTGATATTACCAGTGCGGGAATTAAAAACCCCAGTCATCTTCGAACAAATGGATGGCACCAATATGAACCCCGTCACGACTGAAACAATACCAGTGGTGACGGGCATGGGCCAACACTGGGAGAAAAGATCTTTTGTCATCAGCACCACTGCCAAGTACCCGTTAATCCTGGGAAGTAGATGGCTATGCGATCACAATCCCTACATAAATTGGGCCGAAGGAAGCGTCACCTTCAGCCATTCCAACTGCAAAGACCATCGGTGGGATCAAAATTGGGGCGCCAATCCAACCCACACCGAGACGGCCCTCCTTACCCAGGAGGAAATAAACAGGATTCCTAAACCCTATTGGACTTATTTACCGGCCTTCTCCGAAGAAGAAGCCGATACTCTACCCCCGCACAGACGAACTGATTGTGCGGTGGAAATCTTACCCGGAGCCTCGCTGCCCAAAGGCCGGCTTTACCCTATGAGTCTCCAGGAAAGAGAAGAACTCAGAAAGTTCATTGACACTAATCTTCAAAGAGGATTTATCCGTCCAGCCAACAGTCCCCATGCAGCGCCAGTCCTCTTCGTAAAAAAGAAAGACGGAGGACTTAGGCTATGCACAGACTTCAGAGGACTTAATGCTGTTTCAACCAACAACGCCTACCCTATCCCACTCGTCCGGGATCTTCTCAACGTCGTGGCCCAAGGTAAGATCTTTACAAAACTAGATTTGAAAGAAGCTTACTTCCATGTTCGTATTAAGGCTGGGGACGAGTGGAAAACAGCTTTTAACACATCCCTCGGGCAGTATGAATACTTAGTTATGCCGTTTGGCTTGACAGGAGCACCCTCTGTGTTTATGTCCATGATAAATGAAGTGCTACATGAATTTCTCTATAAAGGAGTGGTGGTGTACCTAGATGATGTGTTAATTTATTCAGAATCAGAAGAAGAGCATATAAAATTGGTCAAAAAGGTTCTGGCCACCTTAATGAATAACAAACTGCCTATTAAATTGTCAAAATGCGAATTCCACAAAACTGAACTGACTTACCTTGGTTACTGTATATCCCAAAATGGCTTAAGAATGGATCCGGCCAAGATACAGGCGATCCAGGAATGGCAAACTCCCACTACCCGTAAAGAACTGCAATCTTTCTTGGGGTTTGCCAACTTTTACCGAGAATTTATTGCAAACTTCGCGCAAATCGCGCTTCCCCTGACTGAACTGTTGAAAACTAAAGACAAGGGGAATCTAGCAAAAAAGTCCAACTCTAAATTACAGTGGACGCCTGATTGCCAGTTGGCCTTTGAACGCTTGAAAATGCAATTCCTTACAGAACCAGTGCTCCGCCACCCCGACGAAAACTACCCCTTCATAGTACAGGTCGACGCCAGCGATACAGCAATTGGGGGAGTACTATTGCAGAAGGGGGAGGACGGGAAGCTTCGGCCTTGTGCGTTTCTGTCCAGAAAGTTTTCCGAGGCGGAAAGGAATTGGAATGTGTGGGAGAAGGAAGCTTTTGCAGTGAAGGCTGCCCTTACTAATTGGCAGCATTGGCTGGAGGGGGCGCGCCACCCATTCGAAGTTTGGACAGACCATAAAAACTTGGAAGCCCTCCGAAGCCCCCGCCGTCTAAATGCCAAACAATTACGGTGGGCCGAATTTTTCTCCAAATTCAAGTTCACCTTGAACTTCCTACCGGGGAAAACCAATTTTCTTGCAGATGCCCTTTCGCGCATGCCCCAACATAAAAGCAAAAGGGAGGAGACTATAGATACAGTCTTCTCACCTACGCAATTGGGAGGCGTTGTAACTACACGCAGCCGCATGACGCCACCCCTCCCTACCGGTTCCCAGGAATGGAAATCGAAACTTAAGACTGAAGTGGAAAGGGAGGGGGATAGAGCACCCAAAGCTAAACTGAATCAATCCCAACAAGGGGATTGGCTAGCAGGAAACCGCTTTTATGTGCCCGACAGTATGCGGAAGGAGGTTTTACAGCGGTGCCATGATGCCCCCACCACAGGGCACTACGGTTATGTGAAGACGCTACATTTAATACAACGGCAATTCTGGTGGCCGGGCATGCGCAAAGACATTTCCCAATATGTTGCTTCCTGCCCCATTTGCCTCAGTGCCAAAACCCGTAAAGGAAAACCTCCAGGTCTACTGCAACCCTTAGAAACACCAAGCAGACCCTGGGAGACAATCTCAATGGACTTTATCACTGATTTACCAGTCTCCAAGGGTCACAACTGCATTTTAGTGGTAGTGGATCTCTTTTCTAAACAAGCTCATTTCATCCCATGTACCACCATACTCACCGCTCGAAAACTGGCAGAACTATTTCTAAAACACATTGTGAAATTACATTCTTTTCCGTCCAAGGTGATTTCGGATCGCGGCGGACAGTTCGTTGCCAACTTCTGGCGGGAGCTTTTGCAGATGTTGAACATTGAGCAGGGAATCAGTTCAAGCCACCACCCACAAACCGACGGGCAGTCGGAAAAGACTAATCAAATCTTAGAGCAATTCCTTCGTTGTTACATCAATTTCCAACAAGACAACTGGGTAGACCTTCTCCCTTTGGCAGAGTTTTCATACAACAACAGCGTACATGTCTCCACCGGGGAAGCCCCGTTTAAAATTGTGTACGGAGTCCATTTCAACCCTTTTCCATTGGACGCCCCCCCTTCCTCCGCACCAACCTCGCCAGATGTGTCTTCATGGTGGAAGGGGGCGACCCAGCAATGGGCTCTCATTAAGCAACATCTTGAAAAAGCCAAACAGGACTACAAGAAATACGCAGATCGCCATCGTGCGGCCGAATGGGAATTACATCCAGGAGATCATGTTTATATATCCACCAAAAACTTAAAGTTGGCTCAGCTCAGTCGCAAACTAGCATTGAAATTTCTCGGACCTTTCCCTGTTCGCAAAGTAATTAACAAAGTGACTGTTGCTGTGAATTTACCCAAAAACCTTCGCCATGTCCATGACACCTTCCATGTCAGCCTGCTGAAGAAGGCTCCAACAGATGATAGATGGCACGTCAAAGCCCCACCTATCCCTACATTGATAGATGACCAAATTCACTATGAAGTACAACAGATTCTGGACTCTAAAATCAAACGTAATCAGTTGTTTTACCTCATCAGATGGAAGGACTTTGACTCTGGGTTCAATGAGTGGGTGAATTCTGTACATGTTCATGCCCCTAGATTAGTCAAAGCTTTTCATACTCGCTATCCATATAAACCTGGGGGGGACTTATTTTAGAGGGGGCAGAATGTCAGGTTCAATGTATATATGAGCTGTGCAGACTCCATTTTCTAATGCTTCTAGTGTCTAAGTGCTTTCTCCACAGGTGCACATGTTCCCATGCAGACTTCTCACCGAAAGGGGATGTTTGGTCTACCAACGTTCCACCCAAGATTGGCCTTGGAGATGTCCAACTTCCCAAGTCTGAGAGCTGTTTTGAGAACTATGGGGGGAGGCTGATTCAGCTGGGAACTGTTACTGTACCTTATGCTTTTATCCTCATTGGTAACAATGCTCTTGTACCATCCTGAATCCTCTATTCAGGCCAGTGGACTATAATGAACTATTTCTGCAGTAAAGTTTCCTTATTCAAACAATGGACTCTTGTTTGCTTCTAAAGGGAAATCTGTAGGAAGGATATTATCTAGCCATTATCTAGCCATTATTATTATCTAGAATAATAGAGAAACAGTACAGAAGTAATGGCTGATGCACTCTCTGTTACCCACCCCAGCTATTATCATGGTTTCCAAGTCTTTCTTGTTAATTACTGGGTGTTGGCAGGTAGAGGGACAGAGGGCACTCACCTCTCTTCCTTTTGCACATGCCCATTTGCCTATGATATAATTTCCAGTATGACTTGGAAGTGACAGCATCACACCTGGACCAAATATTTAGAAATCAGCCCCAAACATATCATTTTTGCAACACCATCACTTCTTGGTCACACCAGAAGTGATGCCATTGTCATGTGTGTGGAGGGCATACATGCCTATTTCCCCAGGCTCCTTGCCAGGTCCTGACCAATGGCAAGCATTGCCTAGTGGCTTGCCTCCTCCTGCTGATCACCAGTGACTGATGGTCAGAGGCTACAATCTCAGGGAAATTGCTCACCATGAGCGGAACTTGGTAAACCTAGCTAGCAGATGGGTTCCAGGATTTTACACCAATTGAAGCTTCATGGGCAGCCCAATGCAAAGCATACCTTAAAAAGAGGGTGGACAAAATGGACCCAAAGCGAGATCTGACCACTATCTCACCACTACTGAGCACTCTTATTCTCAGGGAATGAGGAAAGCTGAAAGTAAAGCCATAGGTTTCACAACTTTGCTTTCTCCCTAATGTGCCTTGGAAAAACCCGGTTTTGGTACCTGAGGCTAGGAAAGCTAAATGAATGGTTGTGGTGTTATTTAGTTTTTTGTCTGGCCCAAGGAAAATGGAAAAAGCAACAGTTTTGAAGGGAAGTAAAACAAGCCAAAAGTATGTGATTAGCTTTATTTTGGGCTTTTCTTCAGGCTCTTGGAAAAAGCCAACTAGAAAGTTGTACTATTCAAGAATAGGCTTTTACCTTTGGTTCTTCTAGTCTATGACAAAAGGGGGAGAATGTTTCTTCACCAGAATGTTTCTTTCTTCACCACGCTGACCCTGAACTGTAGCCGCTTAACCTTGAATGTGCCGTGGTGAGTCACGATGGTCTGTGCCTCTGCAGTGGCGTTGTCTACAGCAAGCTGCTGGTAGGCTTGCACCAGGTCAGTTTTGATGAAAGTTTTTCCTCCTGCAAGAGATGCCAGGAGGTGGCTGACTACTGGCACCGAATATGCATGCTGTTGGAGTGCCTGGTTTATTGTGCACTTGTAATCTGCGCAAATACATCCAATTCGATTTATGTACCGCCCTTCAGGATGACTTAACACCCACTCAGAGCAGTTTATGAACTGCCCCGTTGGCCTTGATGGGTGTGATGATCAGCATCTCCCAATGGGCGTGTGATACAGGCTCGAGGACTCCCTGGGCAATCAGCCGCTCTAACTCCTCATCGATGCACGGTCTGAGTACGAAGGGAACTCAATGCATCTTCAGACGGATTGGCAGCACTGCTGGATCGAGGTCGAAGGAGACAGGTGGCCCTGTCTAGCACCCTAACGAACCATTGAACATGGTAGGAAACTGCACAAACAGCTTTGATGTTGAATTGGTTGGTTTGTTGGACTCAGGTGATGTGGATGCCCAACGCCTCAAACCAATCAAGTTCCAGTAAACTAATGAGGTGCCCCTTGACTACGACCAGACGGAGGGGGCCATGAAAGTCTTTATAGCTGACTGTGACTCGGCCAACTCTTGCCACTGGAACCCGACGACCCTGGAAGACCGTCAGGATTAGATCACAAGGCTCGAGTTGTCGGTTCTTCCCCCTGGAGCACACTTGATTGAAGGTGTCCATGGAGACAATGGAGAGCACTGACCCGGAGTCAACTTATATTTCTCATGGTGTCCCCTCAATGCGCACTGTGATGCGGATTTTTTGTTTGGTGGCTGACTTGGGTGTTCAGGACGATGGTACTGCTAGAACACTCAGTCATGGAGTGGCATTCTTCAGGCCAGGGAGAACTCTTCTCAGCCAGCCACCGTTGGTGCGGAGTCGGGTGCGGAGTCTGTGGTGGGGAGTCTCCCTTCTTGGTTGCTCTGCAGACCCCAGCGATGTGCCCCCTCTTACTGCAAGACCGGCATTCAGTGTCGCGGAATTGGCAGGACCTACATTCGTGGTTTCCCCACAGCCGGCACAGGGAACCCCAATAGATTTGCTGTTTGGAAGACTTGTGCTGTGTCGCTTGAGTTCGGTTAACCTCATCATCATCTTCTGAGTCACTGTTGAGGCTCTCATGATGGACCTGTTCTGCCTTCTTAGGTACGGCAGGGCTCTGCAATTGTCGCACCTCTTTGGTGGATTGGTCTGCTGCTTCCACTGCTAGCACCTCCTTGAGAGCTTCCTTGAATGTGAATTCTTTCTTGGCGAACAGCCGACATTGCAGTTTCTCATCCCACAGGCTGCACACTAGTTGATCATGGAGCACCATCTTAAGGTTGGGGAAGTTGCATTGTCAAGCCACTTGCTGGAGAGCTGTGATGAAGTTGGTCACTGACTCACCTTGGGCTTGGTCTCCCTGCTGGCCAACATGCTGGCTAGCTATCTTGGATGGCTGTGGCGAGAAGTGGTCTTGGAGCCTGTCTTTGATAACGTTGAATGCAGTAGTTTGAAGCTGAGCCGGTGTCACGAGTTCCCAGGCAATATCAAAAGTGGACCACCCACAGACACTGAAGAATGTTGCTCTCTGGAAATCTGCATTCTCGACCTTGTTCACTTCAAGATAGAACTCGAACCTTGCAATGTAGGACTCCCAGTCCTCAGAGGTTGAGACAAATAGCTCAAACTGGCCCTTGGTGGCCATGTCGTATAGAGCTCCGGAGCAAGGAGGGAACGAGTGCCGGCCCAGCTGAAGTGACAATTCCTTGCTTGGCAAGTGATTCAGCTTAATGTTGTGGAGCTGCCTACCCGCCTGAAGTAATTCCGCTCTAGCACTAATTGCTGCAGGGATGCCTACTCGTTTTGAATCCCATCCTTGTCGCCAGTATTATGTATTGCGATTTCTGCTCATAGTGATTTCAGCTAGTAAGGGTTTCAGCTCATAATAATATCTTTATTGAAGACCAGAAGCAGACAGATAGCACAGGCTCAATGCGAGCAAATATATATACATAAACCCCATGCCCTTTCAAACAGTAACCAATATGAACACACACAACTAGAATCCTTAATTTGCATCAACTATATACAATGTAACTGATTTGCAGCCCTTTGGTTGGTCTTTATTTCTGTGGACCGATTGGCTGCTGCCTATGAAAAGTAATTAATGAATAATAAGGCATTAGGAGCCTAACTTAGCCTGAAGCTCAACCCAGTACACAACATTCCTGATGATGTTTCTCCCATTGCTACTATAGCTTTATTTAGATTGGGGAGGGCTGGAGTTGAATAGAAAGCTCAAAGGAAGTGTCTAGGAAAAAAACAGGAAAGACTGAGGAATCAAAGTGATAGCCATGATGTGGGCCAAGGTAGGAATTGAACATAGTGAAAGAAATGGTAATGGCATGTCAGAGAAGAAGGGACCAGAATAGGAAGAATGGGAGAAAGGCTACCAATCTGAGATGGCAGCTTCTGAAATGGCACTAAAAGTACTGAGCTTAGTTTAGGTCAGAGCAAATGGTACCATGACAAAAAGAGGAAGAAGTTGTGTAGCACTATGACTCTAGACACAATAGTCCATGGTACACAACTTCTTTCACTTGTGCTCACTGTATCCTTTACTGTAACTGAAACCCAGCTCAACCATGTCAGAGACAACAAAAGAAGGCACAGTGGTAAAGAACAGGGAAGTATTCATTAAGGGATTAGGATGGAGGAGTTTGGAAGAGCAGGGAACAAAGAATGAGGATGGGACCAAAAGTAGCACTGATATTGCCTGAGTCCATCAGGATGGAGTGGTGAGGAGGGGAAAAGAGAATAATAATTCAGAGCAGGGAATCTCGATGAGAGACAATGAAGCAGTATGGAGGTAAGGGAAATCTCAGCATAGAGGTAGTTGAACGTAAATATCAGACAGTTGATACTCATTAGTCTAATAATGGTGTTCCACAAAAGAAAGGGCCCAGTCAAAAATAACATACATTGCTAATCCTACCTTGAAGCAATATGAAGTGTATGCTTCAGGCACCAGATTCTAAAGGGAGAACACCATTTTCAGCTCCTAGACTTCAACTTTGTCATTAGAACTACCTTGTAGAATATGTTTATCTCTCTCCCTTCCTTCACATTCATTCCACAGCCCATTTTTCCATTTATGAAAAAAGTGAGTTTCACTTCAAAATTGTAGCCAAACATCAAAAATATGTGTAAGTATTTTCCCACACTCACAGGAATAAATCCCTTTCCCCACTGGTTCTTTTAGATTGTTGAAACTCCTTGAGGGTAGATACCTAGCTGGTTTTGCTTATGTGACTTGGTAAGGTACCATATACACCAGTGACTTAAAAGATCAAATAATATTTTAAAAAATGAAATCCATTTTGACTTTTTCTTTCAGGTATACAAATGTCTAAGACTTGCCCTGCACTTTTGCACTCACTGTAAATCAGCCCAGAGCTTCAATCCTACACATTGATACCATACATTTAAAGTACATTCACCAGAGGTACCATTTTGAGAGAGTAGAGGGAGATAGCTGTGTTTCTTTCCATATATTTCAGATGATGGAAGATTACATTTATGACTTTATAGTAAAGAGTCCAGTAGCACTTTTAAGACAAATCAACTTTATTGTAGCATAAGCTTTTGAGAGCCACAGCTCTCTTCGTCAGATGCTGTGGCTCTTGAAAACTTATGCTACAATAAAGTTGGTTAGTCTTAAAGGTGCCACTGGCCTCTTTACTATTTTGCTACTGACTAACACGGCTAACTCCTCTGGATTTATGCCTTTAGTTATTATGAGGCAAAAAATGGGTCCCACAAGTACTTGTAAGGTGCATCTTATTTCCCCCTCCCCATTTTCTTTTCCCCTTTCCTAAAAGCTCCTTTCCTGCTTTCCCCTATCCTGCCTCCTTCCCATCCACCAACCAACCTCACCATCTTCAGCTTTCCTTCCGAGTATTCACCCAAAACTGTATGGTTTCTGTGACTACTAAAGAGTGTCCCAGCATGATGATGTAAATTCTGGGCTGGGCTGGGTTACCAGCCTCCAGGGGGGAGGGGGCTGGTGATATCCTGAAATTACAACTGATCTTAGGGTTGCCATTCCCCCACTGTTTCCCCTGGTCAGTCTGACAAAAAACTGGACTGGCTGGGGGAAAAACTGGACACCAAGCAACCCTAGCTGTACTGTATGGAAGCGGTCTCAAAGTGATGTATAAGTAAGGGGATAAACAGATATGGACTATATATGCCAAAGACTCTAAAGTCTATACTTGACTGATATTGCTATACTTGACTAATATTGCTATCTATTGCTGTAAGAATCATCCCACTGGATGTTGTTTTAATATGTCAGTCTTAGAGAATTGCTTATGCTCTGTTTTAGATTTTCTTCAACTCTGTATTGGATTCTTGCTAATTTAAATTTTTGCAAATTGCACTGATATATAGGGTTGCCAGATGGGGTCTGGAAAACTACCAGACCCCGGGGAGAGGGAAGGGGGTAGCACTCCCGGCTCTTGGTGCAATGATGTCACTTCTGGGGTGGGTGGGCTGGTCAGCCACTCCTGGGAGGCTCCGCACAGGAGGCTGGGCAACCAGACTGGCTGCTCACTCCCCTGGCAACTGTTATGGCAGTGCATAGGAGACTGGGTGGGCAGGCCAGCCACTCACCCCCAACTCCCCAGGCGGCTATGGTATGCAGCAGGCTGGACTAGTTGGCTGCATACTCCTCCAGCAACTCCAGTGGCAGCATGCACACAAGATATACACCAGCAGGTGGGCTGAATAGGTGAGGTGTCCGAGGTTTTTTATTACATTTTCCCCAGACAGTCCTTCAAAAAAACTGGACTGCCCAGGTAAAAACTGGACAACTGGCAACTTTACAGATATACTTTATTAAGTTATTTACTGAAGTGTCTTTGAAGTTGATCGTAGTAGCTCACACTGTGTAACCTGCCTTGAGTCTCAGTGAGAAAAGCGGACTATAAATAATGTAAATAAAATAAAATAAAACACATTCTACCCAAATAAGGAAAATAATCTGTACTTTGCTTTAAGAAATTTGTTTTTGTTTTGTGCCCTGTTCTCATAAACTCAGTAGCTTTGTTATTTTTAGGTTACTATTTAGTTAAGAAATCTTTTCCCGAGATCAGTTATCTTTGTTTTTTAGAGTTTTTGTGTCATCATCTTCTGATAAGTGAACTACATATCCAGGAATTGCTTACGTGATGCCTTAGCCAACTGCAGCCATGCAACTGTTCTCCTTCTGCACACCACGTAGGCTTGAACCCAAGAATTCCTTTAGCTGACACTACAGAATTCCCTTGCCTAGGCCAGTCACATTCTATCCCCTCCCCCTTTGAATAGCACTCCTCCTCGCAGCCACATCACAGCAAGTGTTTTGCCTCTTTCCTACTCCACATACATTTCCATTTGGTGGCATAAGGCTTGATGTTACGTTCATATAAACAACAATATATTGAGCATACATGTAAAAGTTGCACAGGGCCATGAGTCTACTGAGCGATCTGCAGTCTGCTTACACCTCAAATGCCAGCTTTTTATGCTTAGGAAACAGAGTCTTAAATTGCTTGTGTTAAACTGAGCACCTGCTGCAGCTGGAAAGGGAAGGGACTGTGAAGCTGTAAATCAGTGACTTACCCACAGGTCCAGTCAGCGCAGGAACTGACAAAAAAAAGAATAAAAGAAAAATTTATAAATTATTGAAACTGCTTTATACTTTTCACAAGGTATTATAAAATATAGGTTGATGTAGATACTTACCCGCCCATAACTTCTTTAGCATAGGACAGTTTCTAGAAAATAGAAAACCAAATTCCAGGTAAGGGCTGGCATTTTGCACATGCAGAAGTTATATTTTTGCATCTTTATTATACCATCCCCATTATCTGATAGTGCCTGGAGAGGGGATACTGTGAAGGTAATCAGAGTTTCATAATACACAGTCCAGGGCAAAAGACACCAAAAAAAGCAGACTCCTGACTGAGATCTTGTAGGACTGGTGCTTTTTAGAGTAGATAATACTGAGCTAAATAGATGGAGCTTTCAGTAGAAGGCAGATATAAATGTCCAGATTCCATTTCTAGCCTTTTAAATTAAATTGATTTAAATCAGCTCTCCTGTAACTCATTTCTAGTAGTTCTGCCTGCTATCCCAGCACTGTCATTGTCAACCATGCAGAATGGCAGCAATGATGGAAGCAGACAGAAATGGCAAATGTTAAAGATATAATAACAGCAGGCAGTCATGGACAATGAGTATACATATAGCTTCCAGTACTGTATTCTAATCTCTGTGAATAACACTACCTTGCACTTACAACTTAACAAATGTCACTTTTGCCTGATTTAAATAGTTTCAGGTGGGTAGCTGTGTTGGTTTGCAGCAGAACAGCAAATTCAAGTGCAGTTGCACCTTAAAGACCTCCCAGACTTTCAGGATATACGCTTTTGAGAGTCAAAGCTCCCTTCATCAAATACCTGAAGATCTTGTTGGTCTTTAAGATGCTACTGGACTTGAATCTTGCTGATTTAAATAGATGCTCAAATTCCAAGTATGAAAACCATCCGTAAAGCTATATTTTACTAGGTTGAATATATTTCCTTACATTTGCATTAGGATACAATCCTTAAAATAGTTGTATGCATTGCTGTTAGGCATAAATTTTCATGTTTCGGTTGAAGGGAATTGCCCTTAAATTATGGAGACTTGGGTTCCGGAACCAATAGTCATTCTTAAATGTCATGGCTGCACTTTAAAAAATGCCAGCCAGCCTGATCAGGTACTAAAAGCACTAAGGTAGCAGTTATGGGAGAATGCCTTCTGACATTTAGAGCATCATAAAAAATGGAATAAGTCAGCAAAGAGTGGGGAAATCTGATTATATTTTATTCTAGTTTGCTGGATAGGCAAGTTTTATTTCTTAGTTAACTACTGTTACCTCCCTGAGCCTTCAAGATGGAGCAGGATAGAAATCTAAACAAATGTGTTGAATATAAGCACCACAAATAACAAATGAAATGGTCACACCATCAGTAATTACATTCTAGAGGCTTCAGAGTGATTTGAACACATAGTAGACATTGGACTAACTCTCTTCCATCAAGTATCCCTGAACATGGAAAGACTTTTCTCCATCAGAAAAAAATTATTCTCCACTGGAGGTAGTCATTCCTCCTTGAAGAAGAAAGTCATAGGATCCAACTCAGTAGAAAGGAGTCATGGAATCCAACCCATTAGCTACACTATATGTGTAACTAGCTACACCAGTCAACATGTGCATTATTAAGTGCAGTCTGCAGTTGAAAGAACTAATAGATCAAAAGTGATCTGTATGCAAAGATAAATCACTTCTGCTGGTTCGGGGTGGCAGAATTCAGCAGTTGCCACTAGTTTCTGCCTGCCTGCAGCCCCCTGAGCCTTTCCAAAGCTCCATTGATCCTCAGAGGCAAAAGGAACTGAAGCAGGCAGAGCCCCAGGAAAGCCCCAGGCGTGCACACAGAATGCTGAGTATTGAATATCTCTGAATGCACTCAAACCACTGTTAGTAACATGGAAGAAAACAAAGCCACTGTATCATACATAACCTTTCGAAAAGGATTTCACCATACTGAACAGCACAGATGAAGTTCCTTTGCCTAATCCAAGACACCCCAATAAGCACATTAATCCTTTGCTAAGTAGTAGGAATAGTAGTATTTTACAGCCATTTGACAGGGCATTTTTTACCCAATTGTCTCCAGTTTGTATTCAACATTGACTGCAGAAGCCCAAGACTCTACCTAGCAGGTCCAACTCTCCTGGCTTTAAAACTTTGCAAATTTGTATTTATAGACCGTATTACATTATGCCAATAAAGGTTCTGTCTGTCTGTCTGTTTAATAAAATGTCCTTGAAATTGACTGTACTAACTCACACTGTGTACTCTGCCTTGAGTTTCAGTGAGAAAGGAGGACTATAAATAAAGTGAATGAATGAATGTATGAATGAATGAATATTGCTGAGTACACCAACACTTAATCCATTCATACAATCTGCATCAAGCTGGAAGAAGAGCTGTGTTAATATAGCATGAGAATAGATAATTTTGGGAAGGAAAAGCAGTGCCAGTGGTGGTAGCCAATAAGGCAGAATCACAGGGGAGACTCTTAGGGTATTTTTTCACCTTGCCAGGAGAGGGAATCTATCCCTCCTTGTCCCTATTCCTCTCTGAACATTCTTCTCCTGCCTTTAGCCAGCGCACAATTCAAACTATGGAAGAAAAGTAAAATGACTCTGCAATGGGAGAGAAAGCAGGTAGAAGAAACTGTGACTTTCATCACTAGTGATATCACAAGTGATGGATGCCACATATTTGCTCAGCCACATTCCACACAGTACCAGTGTTGGTCACATTAGATGCAGCTGGTGAAAGGAAATACGTTTTTTCTCATGGAGAAGCAAATCATTGCTTGGAAAACCCAATTTGCTGTAAAATTTATGTGCTTGGTTCCAGTGCTTAGATAAAGAGCAGTCTCCCTTTACTGTACTGTAGCTTAATCATACATTTTAATACACTGCTAATAAGAAAACAACTGCTTAAAATCAGAGACGTCTCTGAAAACACAGGATTCTTGAGAAGTGAATCTTTGGCTCTAAAACATTTTTCCTACACATGAGATTTGAGTATTATGACAATAATTTCTGTGTTCTGAAACCACACTCAGTCCACATCAAAGCATCAGTAGTTCATGCACTCACAAAACAAGTCTTTTGCAGTAGCATAAGCATCCACATTCCTGCCCTATAGTCACCATTTCTCAGAATAGAATGTAATAAACTTGAACAGCAAGTAGGCTGTTTTCCAAATTGGCATCTCTCTCTAAATTACTTAGGCAGCTGACCTGGTCAAGACCAGCAGGCTTAAAATAACATTTACTAGAAGTGTTTCGGTTTGACAGCAAATGCAACCATGCTGTCACTCTGAATATTGTCAGATTAGGTAGTCACCCCTGCTGTCTGGGCTTAGGAATCCAAGCAGGTGGTTTTTATACAATGTACTGAAACACTCTACATAGAGTCAGAAACACTGATGCCAACCACACATATACCCCGGATTGGCTTTATGAACAAACATATTCATAAAATCTTATGACTTAATAAGGCCATGCTTCAGAATAAGATGGATGAATGTTACCTTTGTCTTCCACTTCTTTTATGTGAGTAGAGCAGTTATCACTCTCACCTGGATAGCCCAGGTGGGCCTGATCTCGTCAGCTCTCAGAAGCTAAGCTGGGTTGGCCTTGGTTAGCAATTAGATGGGAGACCTCCAACGAAGACCAGGGTTGCATAGGCAGGCAAGGGCAAACCACCTATGTTAGTATCTTGCCATTAAAACCCCACCAGGGGTTGCCATAAGTCACCTATGACTTGAGGGCACTCTCCACCTCTACAGCAGTTATCAGCCCTGAACCAGATGGCACAGATGAAACCATCTGTGCCATCAGATCTCAGAAACTAAAGCAGGATCAGCCCTGGTTAGTACTTGGATGGCAGACCACCAAGGAGTTCAAGGTTGCTACGCAGAGGGTCACCATAAATCAGCTGCGATGATGGCACTTTCCATCCCTAGAGCTGTTATCGCAGAACATGCTTGTTGGATCCTTTGGTCTGTCAGCAGACAGACACATGACACGTGCACATATTGACACATGTGCATCTTTCCATTAATAATAATAACAACAACAACAATTTTATTTATATACCACCCTTCAGGATGTCTTAACACCCACTCAGAGTGGTTCACAAAGTATGTTATCATTATCCCCACAACAACAAACACCCTGTGAGGTGGGTGGGGCTGAGAGAGCTCCTGGAAGCTGTGACTGACCCAAGGTCACCCAGCTGGCTTCAAGTGGAGGAGTGGGGAATCAACCCGAGTTCTCCAGATTAGAGTCCTGCGCTCTTAACCACTATACCAAACTGGCTCTCAAACATTGTTCCCCATCCCCATCCCTATGTGCAGCCTTTTCTCACCCTGAAGAAATTGATTCCTGGGGTTTCAGAACTCATGTGGACTAATAGCCATGTGCCTTGGAGGGCTGCATTGAGAAAGAGGAAGAGAGTAAAATTGGCAGTCCTGCCTCTTCTGTCAGTGGAACTGTGCTGAAGGAAAGAGGAGCCAAGAGAGATTTTGAGCCCTTCCTCTCCTCTGCGCAACTAGGGTAGTTATTAATAGTCCTCGTGGGTCTTACAAGCCCAGAAACCAACCTTCTTTGGAAAAGAAATGCTGGGGGGGGGGGGGGAGAAGAAAATCTGTGATCCTTCTACCCACAGATCACTGGATCCAACCCATTCTATATTTAGACTGAATGCAATGAACACATTTTATGTCGTCGTCCTCCCTGCCCCCCAAAAGCAGGTGAGGGAATCAAACCTATTTTAAATTAACAAACAGAATTATGTCTGGAGTGGGGTTCAGACTTACATTCAGTTGTACCCCAAACAAACTGGAAATTCTGATCTGGTGAGTTAAACCAAGGCCTTGCAAGAAACCCTGAGCTCAGAGCTGGCCCCTTTCCTGTTCATACTTTATTGCTGTTTAGCTGACAAACCGGTCAAGAGTTTCAAAAGAGAAAAATGACTTTTCTGATTCATAAGTCCTTTCTCAGATCTTATGGTCTCTGAAAAATCAAGGCATTCAAATTTGCTCTGACTTTTCCCTAGCAGGTTCAAGAGCTTTAGACAGTTTTCAGGCCATCACTGACACAAAAGTTCAAACTTTTTTTATATGGCACAGATTATACATTCCATTCCTTGCATGAACATGCAAACGGGCCTATTTCATCTGCAAGGGCAGCTGTTAACACCAACACACACACAAGAGGTGTTTCCGCAGTTAATTGTAAAAGGCAATACAAGTAAGGCAGGGCTTGGCCAGGCCTTATTCGCAGTATATCACCACTTCTTCTTCAGCAAGCATCAATTTATTTACGATCCTTGCCAACTTCTTTTAAAGAAAGCCACTCAACATATTTATACAATAACAAGCAATATTTATAACAAGTGATATTTATATGATAGCCAAGTGATGTGAATCATTAGAATGTTTCAACCCTGTTCCAATGGGCAACAAAAATAAAGAGTCACCACAAGAGATGGGCATGAACCGCGAAAATTCCGAACGGTGCAGTTTGTGGTTTGTCGTGCTTCATGAACCACAAACTTTCATGAACTTGCCCCAGTTCATGAACCGGTTTGTTCGGTTCGTGAAAACGTCACTTCCAGATCAGCAGAAGGTTTACAGAGAGGCTATCCCCCGCCCCTGTTGCCTAGGAAACTGATTGATCGGCAGCAGGCTGCCGAAATACAAACCAAACAAACTGGGCTAAAATTCGTCACAGTTCGTGAGAAATTAGCTCCCATGAACCACCGGGTTGCAAACCACAAACCAGCCCGGTTCATGACAAATTTTGGTTCATATTTTGGTTCATGCCTGCCTCTACTCACCACCATGGAGCACTTCATTTTCCAGCAATGCATATTGGTGATGTTATATTAGTATTAGTAAATGGAATGCTTGGTTTGCGTCTCACATCTTCTTCCATGCTTCAGGTAGGTAGTCTACCTTTTGCATTTTTGAAAGCACTGCTGGCATATTTCTTCTATTTAACATTTGTTTGCCACCTTTGTTTTTTACTCTTTTGGACTCATGGATCCCCTGGATTCATTGTCATTTTTCCTGTTCTGTTTTATTCTTTTTTTTTTTGCTGGGTTTCCTAATTTTCCCCATCATTTTATTCATTGAGCAACTTCCCCAGACTCTTTGAGCATTCTGCTTAGCTTTTTTGAATCACAGCACGAACCCATGTGGTTTATGAAGCTCTTTCTCTCCCTTTGGAAGAGGTGTTAATCCCTTGCTTCCTGTCAACACTGTCCCAGGCAAAATTCAAGATTTAGGATTGGCCCTTGGCCAACCTCAGCAGCAAAAAGCAAGTGATTACTGCCAAGGATAACCCAATTCCTGAAAAAAGAGTGGACCATTTATTAAATTCTAGAATCTCCAAATCAAGGAGCCCAAATGTGCATTTTGCTGATTTTTAATGCTGCTGATGGAATGTGTCCTCATGCAGTGAATTATGTGGCAGTGCCACCAGATCCAAGGAATGGATTAAGGAGCATGAAAGTTCTATGTTAGGGAAATTTGCTTAACTATGTAAAAGACATTCTTATCACTTTTGCCTTGTCTGGTCCATTTCACCTGTTTTGGCTCAGTCAAATGCCCTTGCTCTTCCTTTTTGGCTTGCACTGTACTGTTTGAAATCTATCTCAACCACTGCAGCACCACTGTTCTGTTTGTGCAAGCCAATCAACTGTTCTATAACTTTGCTTTTGCGCAGAGCTTCCAATAGCTTTTGCTCTGGGTTTTTTCCAGGCTTTTCACTATTTCCTTCTGCACTTTTTGCTTTTTTTTCCCATTAAATTTTCAAAATGCTGCCAAGGGGTCTCACACTTGCCTGTTCTTTAAGCAGTACCATACCTGTGATAAAGGGGATGTTGTCAGAGGAACTGAGGGGAGAGAAGCTCCAGGCTCTTCAAGGTTAACCACTCTCATTTTTAAAGTGGTGGTTATGATTACCATATCTGGTCCATTCCACCGGTGAATGGGGATGGATGAGAGGGACTACAGGCAGGTAAGGGAATGCAGGTCTGAATGCCATCCCAAGAGTCTCTCAAATACCCTCCCTCCACACTCCAACCAGCTTCCCCTACAAACATACACTCTCAGGTTTTGAAAACCTGATTCCAAAAAGGGAGAAGAGACGGGTTCATGAGATCAAAACATACCCAGCCCATCCGCACAGTGCAGAGCCAGCTTCTGCTACAAACTCTCTCACACAAGACTTTCACACTTCTTGCTACCCAGGCAAGTAAAGGCTGGGAGTCCGCCACATACCACCTGCCTAGCCTCCACTATATCAGGCAGAGAGCCCTGACCCAAATCCTCACAGGACTCTCTCTTTCCTCTTCCAGAGTCTCCATCAGACAAGCAGCTAATTCTCTATATGTAACTCCCCTCAATCAGCTACAATTAGGGATCCCAGGTGCCTGCCAGTGGTGGGCAGCCACCCAACAGTTTACCTGCTGGTGACCAGTAGGAAGTTTCTGGCCACACAGAGATTGCCCACCCCCAGCAGGCACTCTAGGAACACACACTGTGGACGTACTCCGGGCAGACATCATTTCTGGAAGTGATATCACCACATTGGTGCCAGTAAGTACCAGATTCCCCCACTGCCAGGACAGTATAGGCACTTGGGAACCCTAGCTACAGCCCAGGGCTATTAGGGAAAAGGGAACTCAGAAGTTATTTTCCCTATATATAAGCTACCACCATTTAAACTAAGACCCCCTCAGCCAATGATTTCAAGCCAGCTAGGGTTAAACAAAGTAAAAACAAACTATATTTACAAGACAGAATATAGGAGTGAACAGATCTTAGACTAATAAACAAACAAACAGAGAATGTTTCAAAGTATCAGAACAGGTTTGTAATCAGCTGTCTCTCTGCTGCTTTCCTTCACCAGAGTCAAAAAAACTGTTCTCTCTCAGCAGCTCCCAAGAGCCTCCTTTCCCTCCAATGATCACTTATTCCCATTGGTCCATCATTCCACCCACTCCAATTGGCAGTCTCTTATGAGAGGCAGAGCTGGAGCCAGTCCTGTCCATCACACATACCAATCCAAGTTTCCTTGATTTTAATTCTTGGAATAAGATTACATGTGAACTTCCAATCAGCTTCACTTCTTTAAAGGATGCACTGAACTTTGGATGCATCCTTCCATGATCCAGCAACTTCTTCCAGTTGTATATATCCCACCAGCACTTTTGCTGCTGGAGTGGTTAGGAGGGTTTTCCCTTTCTAGCATGGACTTGGATGCCAAGAATCAATGCAGGCAAAGGAGGCTAATAAAGAAAGGTAAAGAACATATGAGGGTAGGGTTGCCCTCTCCAGGTGTGGACCCTGGAGAGGATGGAGTTTGGGGAGAGGAGGGAGATCAGCAGGGTATAATGCCATAGAGACCACCTGCCACAGCAGACATTTTCTCTAGGGGAACGGAGCTCTGTGGTGTGGGAGATCTCCAACCACTATCCTATATGAGTGGTATATGAGGAATTTCATTAAGAGCACATTTATGTGAGGAATCGCATCTCCTTTGGCAAGACGAGTGGGACATAAATGAATGAGAAGCATCTTCCTCTATATGGGTGGGTCTCCTTGAGATGTGAAAAAGAGAGACAGAACAAGAATGTACTTGGGGGGATGAATATTCCTTATTATGAGGCTCAGGAAGCCACATAAGACAGAATGAAGAAGGAAAGACCAATTTTAATTTTCTATAGAGATTCATAATGCTTGCTTACTTATTGCATACATTCATAGATCATTTTTCAGCTAAAAGAAAGTTCTCAACATGAATTACAAAATGAAAGATTGCAGTAACATTAGTTAGTATTACTACTCTTTAACAGCCTCTAATGAAATAATCATCAGTTAAACAACCAAGGACCCTTTATGCTCCTTGCCTCTCTGGATGATGGCATAAATCACGGAACTACCTGCTGTCTCCTCAGCAATTTCAGGTGAAAAAGCTTGTTTTTAAATTGTCTTAAATTGTTAAATTATTGTTTTTAAATTGTTAAAATTGTTATTTTAAATTTTTTAAATTATCTCCTTTCTCTTCTAGTATGTGGGAGAATTCTAGAAGTTCTAGAATGAGCTGTTCAATTTACCTGATGTCCTAAAACTATTAAAATGTTATTTATCCTGCTCCAAATCCACTTCATTAGATGCCACTGGGGATGGAGAAGCACTCAGTATAATGATAGCAAAACATAAGATAAATTGGACTGCACATTACAAATGTAGAGGAGAAAGAAAGAAAGGCTGGCTCTGAGTCACTTAGCAGCTTCTCCATTGACCAGCATCACCTCAGTCTTGTCTGGATTGAGCTTCAGTTTATTGGCCCTCATCCATCCCATTACGTTCTCCAGATACCTATTCGAATCGAATCGAATACCTTTATTGGCATAACAGGACATACATATGCACAGTCAGCAAGGAGACAACAACAACAACAAATCTCTTACCCCATCACTTAAACCATTCTTCTCTTCAATGCACAACAAAGAAATTTAGCCACAGACTCAATGATCCCAGCATTATGTGTGGATAGTAAAGATACCTATTCAAGACTTCAACAAATCCACCTGGCTTAACTATTTAGGAGAAATAGAGCTGAGGTGTCATACACATATTTCTGGTGCTCCAGATCTCCAGATGATCTCTCCCAGAGTTTTCATGTAGATGTTAAATAGCATGGGGGAGATGACAGAACCCTGTGGGATGCCATAGCATAAATGTCATGGGCTGAGCAGCAGTCCACCAGCACCTCCTTCTGGAATCAGTTAGTCAAATAAGAGCTGAACCACCAATGCATGGTGTCCCCTAATCCTAGCCAGCCTCTCCAGAAGGATACCATGGCTGAAGGTATTGAAAGTCCTCCTGAGGTGTTAGGGCACCTTTGGCATGAACACTGAAGTCTCCAAGAACAGCAAACCTCGAGGCCCTCAAGAGCAAATTCGAGATTGTCTCTGTCAGGTTAGACAGAGACACTGCCGAGCAGCAAAGTGGGCAGTACACCAACAGAATTCCTGTTCTTCCCTGAGTCCCCAACATCAGTTACATACATTCAAAATTGGGGCTTCTGCTAACAAATCATCAAGTGAGTGCCACAGAAGCACAATAGATCACAGCCACCCTGTGGGCAGTCCTGTGTGGTTTAATAATGCAAATTCCATCAGAATAACTTTATTTGGACAACAGCAGTTTAAAATAAAATATTTAAATTCAAAGCACTAAATGGGATATGTTTACCAGATAGTTGACATGAGCATTACTTGCTACAGTGGCCTATGAAAGAGGAAGGTCGAAAGGGAAATGTGTTCCTTGACAATAAATCCTGGAAGGATTAGGGAATGCCCTTTCTGATCTGTATTAGTTTAATCCTGCACATGGTAATTCTGTCTTCTATCAAATATAGCTGATGAATTATTTCTGTTTGCTATGAATAACAATGCTATTAGAAATAAAGAATTTTCTAAAACACACAGCAGCCATCAGAAATGCATTTCCAATGCAATAATCACAGATATCAATATACCTGATTCTGAACATGGCCAGATGTGGGATACTTAAATTTGGAGGTTGGAGCCATGATTAGACGAGGCAGAACATTTTACAAACCTAAAATGTGCCTTGGGTTTACAGAAAAATGTAAAATCTTAAAAATAATAATAATAATAAATTGGGGTGGGGTAGATAAAAGGAAGGTTGGCAGGTTGCTGGGAAGGAGAAGGAAACCAGGAAAGATGAGGATATGGGGGTTGCCAGGAGGAGGAAAAGAAGAAATAGTGTGGAGAGCGGGGTACAAAGGGAAGTGAAGCACCCCCTGCACGTCTTTGCAGGTTCCCCAATGTGCACGTGAGCCCAGCCAGGCTGTCAACCCTGTGCAACTGGACTATAGATTTCCTGGGTAGACGCTGCCTGGGGAAAGGAAGGATGGAAAGCTGAGGCCAGGAGGCAGATAAAGATAGGTTGGCTGGTGGGTGGGAAGGAAAGAAGGAAGAGTTCTTTCTCCAAGAAGAGAAAGAAAAAACAGTGGGGGAAGGGGGAACTAAAGATGCCTCCTGCAAGTCCTTGCAGGTCCCCACTTGTTTCCATTTAATACAGTGCCTCTGTGCTCATGTCTCAGTATGGTTGTTAGATATTTGCAATCCCCTCTTTGGATTCATTCATGTGCTCACTCCTTGCCGCAAACAACCCTGTAACACCCCCATAAGTTCTCTAAAAAGCTGCTTGCTTGCTGACCTTGGGCCAGTCACAGTCTCACAGCCTAACCTACCTTATAGGTTCATATAGGTAGTCATGTTGGTCTACAGTAGAACAGCAGGAATTGAGTCCAGAGGCACCTTAGAGACCAACAAGATTTTCAGGGTATAAGCTTGTGAGGCCCCGCCCCGCCCCCAACCGCGCCCTCCTCGTGCTCCGCCGTCCCTTCCTTTGCCTCCAGGGGGAGGGGTGAGTTCCCTCTGCCTCAGACTGGGCTGGGACCGTGGCTGCTCCAGCAGCCTCTGTCTCCAGCTAGCTGTCTCCGAGAACTTCTCCTTCCCTCTCTCTGTGCCACCTCTCAGTCAGCTACTCCTCCTCGGCGTCATCGGGACCTCCCCCTTTATAGCGGCTCTCCTCCCCGCCTCTGGACCCGTCACCAATCCCTGTGCGTGCCACCTCCACCCTCTGCTCTCCCTCGGTTTCCCCCCCCTTCCCTTTGGTCACCGTGCCCGTCCATCATCCTCCCTCCTCACTTCTTCCTTGTCCCGCCAGCTGTCTCCTCTTCCCCGTTGATGGCTCGCCGGTGCTGGCCCTGCGCCAATCCCTGCCCGTGGCTCACACCGGCGAGCCCTCCCAGGAGCCGTCCAGCCAGTCAGGGGATGGCGTGGCTGGCTCTCCGTCCCGCCCCCTCGCCCCGCTGCCGGCCAGGCCCACTCCTGCGCCTCCGACCCGGACGGTGCGGGCGGCCGCCTCGGCGTTTCCTGGGCCGCAGCCCTTCCCCTCGTCGGAGCGGCTTCCCTCGGCGCGGCGGCCGTCCATGCCGGCCCGTGCGGCTCTGCTGACAGGGGCGGCGGCGCGGGTGAGCGCTTCCTTGTTTCGGCCCGGCTCGCCGTGCGCCCCGTCCATGCTCCCCGCAGGTAGGGGGTCCCCGAGGGGTGTGGGGGGTGTGTGGGGGGTGCGCGGGATTGGGGAGGGGAGTTCCGTGGGTGGGGAGGGGAGCTTCGCAGGTGGGGGGGGAGCTCCGCGGGCGGCAGGGAGGCCGGTGTGCGCGCCCAGTCCGGGGCAGGAGGAGCCTGCTCCGGACACACCCCCTCCCTGGGGTTGGGCGCCTCCTGGTCCGCTGTCTCCTCGTGGACCCGCGACATGTAATCCGCATTCAGATGGAGACGCCCTGGCCGGTGCCGTAGTTGGAAGCTGAAAGGGAGCAGAGAGAGATACCATCTGAGGATCCGTGGGTTATGGTCCTTCATGCGGGCCATCCAGAGCAGGGGGGCGTGGTCCGTGACCAGGGTGAAGGGGTTGTTGGAGAGGTAGAATTGGAGGGCCCCCACGGCCCACTTCACCGCCAGGGCCTCCTTCTCCACCGTGGCGTATTTGACCTCGGCTGGTTGCAGCTTCCTACTGATGAACAACACTGGATGTTCTTGGCCCTCTACTTCTTGGGACAGGACCGCTCCAAGCCCCACGTCCGATGCGTCCGTTTGGACGAGGAAGGGTCGGTTGAAGTCGGGGTTCCTGAGGACGGGGGCCGCGGACAAGGCTTTGCGCAGAGCCTCGAAGGCTTGTACTCGTTCGGGTCGCCATTGGATTGTGGAGGGCTGGTCCTTCCGCAGGCAGTCGGAAAGGGGGCTGGCTTGGCTGGCAAAATGGGGGATGAATTTGCTGTAGTAGCCAACCAGCCCCAGGAAGCGCCTCATCTGGCGCTTGGTCCGGGGTCGCGGGCTTTGTTCTAGCGTGGTCACCTTGTCGGGCACTGGGCGGAGCACCCCATGCCCCACTTGGTACCCGAGGTAGGTGAGCTCCCGGAACCCGATCCGGCTCTTGCTCGGGTTGGCTCGCAAGCCTGCTGCCGCCAACGCCTTCAACACCGTGTCCAGGTGCCGGAGGTGGGACGACCAATCGGGGCTGAATATGATGATGTCGTCAATATAGGCACGGGCGAATCCCTGGCAATGGGCCAACACGTGGTCGACGAGCCGCTGGAAGGTCGCCGCGGCCCCATGGAGACCGAACGGCATGACTCGGAACTGGAATAACCCCTGTGGGGTGGCGAAGGCTGTCTTCTCCCGGTCTTCTGGAACCATGGGGATCTGCCAGTACCCCTTTGTGAGGTCCAGGGCAGATAGGTACTGGGCGGTTCCCAGCTGATCTACCAGCACGTCGGCCCGCGGCATAGGGTAGGCGTCAAAACTTGCGATCGCATTGACCTGGCGGTAGTCCACGCAGAAGCGGACAGAGCCATCTGGCTTGCCCACTAGCACAATAGGACTCCGCCAGGCGCTGCGGGACGGCTCTATCACCCCGAGGCGGAGCATGTCATCTACCTCCCGGGCCACGATTTCCCAGCGCTTCAGAGGTAGTGGCCTCCAGGGCGCACGGGCCACCTGCCCTGGCGGGGTGGAGATGGAATGGGTGATCACCGTGGTCTGCCCCGGCTGCCGAGAGAAAAGGCCCGGGTTCTCCTGGAGCACCTGCCGCACTTGGGCCCGCTGGTCCCCCGTGAGCGCGGGGTCAAGGACCGGTTCCTCATCCGGGGGTCCGGCTGGGGTCCAAGGCAGCTCCCCGGCTGGGAGCTCGAGAGGTTCGGGGGACAGGTTGCACTGAAGGGGCTCTGCCTCGTGCCAGGCCTTCAAGTCATTAACATGGAGGCGTTTCCGCTGCCGGGGCGTCGCGCCGCACTGGACCTCGTAGGACCAAGGCCCCCGAACCTTGGTAATGCGATAGGGACCTCGCCAGGGGTCCCCCGGGCCCGGCCCCATGACTCGGTGGTGGACCAAGACCTTTTCTCCGACCTGGAACCTTCGGGCCGCTGTTCCCCGGTCGTAATAAGCCTTCTGGGATTGTTGGGCTGCCTGGAGCCTCTGCCGGGCCTCGGCCCGACAGGCCTCGAGGCGCGCTCGGAGCTCCTGCACGTATGTGGGGACCGGGCGGGCCTCCGAGGCGGTCGGGGGGGCCCATTGTTCCTCCACCAGCCCCAGTATCCCGCGGGGGCGCCGGCCATACAGGAGCTCAAAGGGGGCGAATCCCGTGGAGGCCTGGGGTGTCTCGCGTACTGCGAACAGTAGGGGGTCAACATACAGGTCCCACTGCTTGGGCCGGTCGTGGGCCATCTTATGGAGCATGGTCTTCAGGGTCTGGTTGAACCTCTCCACCAGGCCGTCGGTCTGGGGGTGGTAGATGCTAGTGAAGATCTGTCGGACGTGCAGCGTTCGGCATAGGTGTCGGGTGATCTGGGCCGTGAAGGGTTTCCCACAATCCGACAGCAGTTCCCTGGGTAGCCCCACCTGTGCAAAGAACCTTACCAGCGCCCGGGCTACCCCTGGGGCCTTCATGTCGCGGAGAGGGACGGCCTCCGGGTACCGTGTGGCATAGTCCATCAGGACCAGGAGGTAGCGTGCCCCGCGGGGGGTGCGGGGTAAAGGTCCTACGAAGTCCATGGCCACCCGGGAGAAGGGTTCCTCGATGACCGGCAGGGGAGCCAAGGGGGCCCTGGCGGGACGGCGGCCGACCAGCCGCTGGCACAGGGGGCAGGCTTGGCAATAGCGCTTGGCCTCCTTAACTAAGCCTGGCCAGAAGAAGTGGGCCTCGATCCGGGCGGTCGTGCCCCGGGCTCCCTGGTGCCCGGCCCACGGGTGGTCGTGGGCGGCCTTCAAGACCTCCGGTCGGAAGGCGGTGGGGACTAGGAGTTGACGGATCTCTCTGCCTCTCTCCTTCACCAGGCGATACCAACGGCCCCCCTCCTGGATGACCCGCGGCCACCGGTTGGCTCGGCGGGGATCTAAGACTCGCCCGTTACTTACTGCGGTCGCCCGTCGCAAGCTCTCCAACGAGGGGTCTTCCGTCTGGGCAGTGGCAAACCGTGGCTCCCTATTCCATCCCTGGAGTAGCTGCATCGAGGCCCCTTCTGCCCCCTCTCCCTCGTCTGGTTCCGATGGGTCGCTCACCGACGCTCCGGCCAGTGTCTCATCGCCGTCCACCGGCTCCGGGGGAAGGGCGGTCCGCATGGCTAGCCGGAAGTGGGGGGCGTCCCTCCCCAAGAGGACGGGGTAGGGCAGGGCGTTCACTCGAGCCAAGTGCGTCTCAAGGGTTTGGCCACGGTAGGTCACGGGCACCTGGACCACTGGGCACTCCTCGACGTGGTGATGCACGCAGGCAATGGTGGCTTGGCGGACTACGGGCAGGTCGGGCGGCAGGAGATGGGTCCTGACCATAGACACCGAACTCCCGCTATCAAGCAAGGCGGTCAATCCCCTCCCGGCCAGTGACACCAAGATCAGCATGGGTGGCGGCCTAGAGGACCGGGCGGTGGTTGGCAGGGCGGTGTCCCAACCCAAGTCGCACTCCAAAAGGGGGCACTCCCTCTTCCAGTGTCCGCGCTGCCCACAGGTGAAGCAGGGCCCCTTGTCGCTGGGGTCCCGGCTCGCTCCGGCCGGCTTGGTAGGTGGGGTGGTGGGCGGAGGGAAGGTCCACCGAGGTCCCTGGGGAGGCCCGGCGGCTGGCCGACCGGCGTTGAGCGGGGTGGGTGGGCGAGGCCCGGACCGGGCCCGGCCACCCCTCCCGCCGGGACCTTGGCCCCCTTCGCCACCCAGACGAGCTTCTGCCTTCGGGGGGTCTCGAGCCTCCACGGCCATCACGTTTTCCCAGAGGGTGGTGGCCTCCTTCAGGGTGCCGGGCTTATTGTAGGCCACCCAGTTTCTGGCTCGGGCGGGAATCACCTGCAGCAGCTGCTCGAGGACCACCTGGTCCACAATCCTCCGCCCCTCATCTGTGGTGGGCCTTAGCCATCGGTACGCCGTATCTTGGAGGGCGGTTACCAGCGTGCGGGGGCGGTCTGACTTTTGGAAGGTGATGGCCCGAAACCTCTGGCGGTAGGTTTCCGGCGTTATCTCATAGCGGTCGAGGACCGCCTCTTTGAGTTTGACGTAGTCGGCACTCTCGGCCTTGGGGAGGGCCTTCAGGGCGGCTTGGGCCTCTCCGGTCAAGTAAGGGCCAATGATGAAGGCCCACTGGGCCTGCGGCCAGCCTGCCGCCTCCGCCGTGCGTTCAAAGGCCTCCAAAAAGGCATCTACGTCGTCTTCTGGCCCTAACTTGGCCAGGTGAAAGGGCGGGCGGGGGTTGGCGCCTCCCCCGCCCCCGCCGGCACCGGCCCCTGCCTGGGCCAGGGTCTGTTGGAGTCCCCGGATCAGGGCCGCCTGAGCGTCTTGCTGCTGGCGGGCGAGAGCGGCCTGGGCATCCAGCTGCTGCTGGGCCACCTCCTTCAGCAGCTGGCCCTGATGCTCCGTGAGCCGCTGCCCGAACTGGGTGAGATCCATGGCAGGGCTGGCCGGGGGTGTCTCTCCGCTCGGCTTCTGCAGCACTGCCGGGCGTATAAGGGTACGGGAGCTGCTCCAGCCTGCGGGGGTGGGTAGGTGCGGAAGCGGGTGCCTCACGGGTCCGCCGGTGCCTGCTTTCTCCACCAGTTTGTGAGGCCCCGCCCCGCCCCCAACCGCGCCCTCCTCGTGCTCCGCCGTCCCTTCCTTTGCCTCCAGGGGGAGGGGTGAGTTCCCTCTGCCTCAGACTGGGCTGGGACCGTGGCTGCTCCAGCAGCCTCTGTCTCCAGCTAGCTGTCTCCGAGAACTTCTCCTTCCCTCTCTCTGTGCCACCTCTCAGTCAGCTACTCCTCCTCGGCGTCATCGGGACCTCCCCCTTTATAGCGGCTCTCCTCCCCGCCTCTGGACCCGTCACCAATCCCTGTGCGTGCCACCTCCACCCTCTGCTCTCCCTCGGTTTCCCCCCCCTTCCCTTTGGTCACCGTGCCCGTCCATCATCCTCCCTCCTCACTTCTTCCTTGTCCCGCCAGCTGTCTCCTCTTCCCCGTTGATGGCTCGCCGGTGCTGGCCCTGCGCCAATCCCTGCCCGTGGCTCACACCGGCGAGCCCTCCCAGGAGCCGTCCAGCCAGTCAGGGGATGGCGTGGCTGGCTCTCCGTCCCGCCCCCTCGCCCCGCTGCCGGCCAGGCCCACTCCTGCGCCTCCGACCCGGACGGTGCGGGCGGCCGCCTCGGCGTTTCCTGGGCCGCAGCCCTTCCCCTCGTCGGAGCGGCTTCCCTCGGCGCGGCGGCCGTCCATGCCGGCCCGTGCGGCTCTGCTGACAGGGGCGGCGGCGCGGGTGAGCGCTTCCTTGTTTCGGCCCGGCTCGCCGTGCGCCCCGTCCATGCTCCCCGCAGGTAGGGGGTCCCCGAGGGGTGTGGGGTGTGTGTGGGGGGTGCGCGGGATTGGGGAGGGGAGTTCCGTGGGTGGGGAGGGGAGCTTCGCAGGTGGGGGGGGAGCTCCGCGGGCGGCAGGGAGACCGGCGTGCGCGCCCAGTCCGGGGCAGGAGGAGCCTGCTCCGGACAAAGCTTTTGAGAGTGAAAGTTCTCTTCTTCAGACACCACTGGACACAAATCCTGCTGTTCTGCCTCACAGGGTTATTGTGTGGATAAAATGGAGGAAAGGAGAATGATGTACGCTGGATTGGATCCCTGTTAGAAGAACAGCAGAGTCCTAATGAAGTAAGTAAACATACAGTACTTTTGTAGGTTTGTGCCCACTGAGTTTAGAGTATGACATTTTTTCAGAAGTCACTGGCATAGAATCCAGTCATCTCTGGATATTGTGCTATTGTACAAATTCATCTTCAGGCTTTTCCTGTCTGGATCCTATCCACCACAGAAAAATTACAGCTAAATTTTAGAAAATCATTTAGAATGTCTCTTGTCCCAACCCAGTGAAACAAATGGAAAACAAGAAAGACAATGACTATGCTTTCATATAATGCCCCCCCCCCTTGGGCTTTCTGCAGGTGCTTTCTGCAGATGCCACCTTACAAATGGGCAAAATCAACAACTGCCCATACGTGTGCATTCTCTGTTGTGACCCCCACCCTATGGAATGGCCTACCTGAAGAGGTTAGGAGGGCTTTCTGCAAACTACGCAAAAGTGAATGATAAAGAAATGGTTCAGAGAGATGCATTGGTAAAAGAATAAGGATAATATAAGGTATGCTACTGTGCAGTAAGTAGGCTTGCTAGCCTCCAGGTGGTATCAGACAAGAAGAAAATTCCCGTGTACTATAATGCCTCCACAATCAACAATAAAGCGTGTAATATTGTTTCCAGAGTTATTTATTCACCAATATATAAGGGGTATATTAAACAACTTGTATTTCAAATTATCTCTCTTAGCACATTCAAGAACTGTACCACATATTGCACTCCCCCTCAACCTCAATCATATAGGCATTTCAGACGTCCTGTAATTATTCTATTAAAGTGTCACGTGCTCCAAGTGCTATAATTGTTACAATTAAAGTGCATTTACTGGTCAGGCATCCTATGACACTACTTTTCCTATACAGGGTTTAAATTGCCTTGTTCACAATTATAATATACAGTCACAATATAGGTGCAGTCCAAGAATGATTCCAGACACTGTGGGTGTCACAGCTCATGGGTAGACCTATGTCCTTCCAATATACGTTGTAAACTCTGTGACTGAGTTCTCTAACGGACGGTCCAGATCCTTGTAAGGTCCGTTTCCAAAGTTCTTTTTCAAAGAGCACAGTAGCTGGAAAAACATACATAGTCATAAAGAATCCCTGAGTATCTAATATTTACACTAATACATTCATGGTACAATATACTCACTCAGAGATTCTTGCAATTAACCTTCCATATCCCCTTCTAGTATTCCAATTACTTCCATCTGCATCTTGTTAGCTAGTAACCGTTTTATCCTCTGAATGTAATCCACGCCCCCATCATATAGTTATTCTCTCTTAAAGAGGTATTAGTCCCATAAGTAGTTATAAGAAACACGTATAGTCATTGGCTATATTCAAGCCATTAGGTATGAGAGTATTGAGTTTATATATCCAAAAGGTTTCTTTTTGGTGTAGTTCCCTAGTAGCAGTCATATATTCCTTCTTTCGAGTCTTGAACAGCACTGTAAATAACATCTCCATGTCACTATGTTTTCTCTCCAAATAATGTTGGACCATGGGTGCCTCTAGTACGTTATTCTTTATTCTGGATTGATGTTCACCAAGCCTTATTCTAATGGAACGTGTGGTACTTCCTACATATAATAGACCACACCACTTGCGCCCACCCACTTTCTTTTTGACATCACTTTTGGAAATAATATTAGAAAACAACTACTTTAGAGTAGAAGACCAATTTTTCATTCAGCTTCGAGGGGTCGCAATGGGATGCTCTGCAGCACCATGTATAGCGAATCTATTTATGGGACGGCTGGAAAGGGACTATTTTTGTAACCCTGTAACTAATCCATTCTGGAAGGACATCATCATATTTGTTCGTTTTATTGACGATCTCTTCCTAGTGACAAATGAAAATGTCAACATCCAAGAATTGGGGGAATGGATGAACAGTATACATCCCAATATAAAGTTCACTTGGAGCACAAGTAGGGAGTCTGTGAATTATCTGGATGTGACAGTGTACAAGGGGGAGGATGGGACCCTGGCGGTAAGACCTTTTAGGAAACAAACAGACAAAAATTCATTACTCCATTATAGATCCTTTCATCCCGGACATTTAAGGGCCAACTTACCCGTTGGACAATTCCTGCGACTTAAAAGAAATTCTACTAGTATTGCTGATTATGTTCTCCAGAGTAATATATTGCAAGAACATTTGAAGCAACGGGGTTACCCAGATAGGGTGTTATTACAAGCAAGACGACGTGCTGACGAAACGACCAGAGAAGAATTACTTAGACCGAAGGTACGAACGACCAGAGACCGTATCGTGGGTGTTCTTGACTATAGTGAGAAAGCAAATGCCATCCGCAGGGCAATCTTGAAATACTGGCCGCTTGTCAATGATATCCCAGGCTGTGAGACTCCCCCACTGGTAGCCTTCAGGAGGACTCGGAACATCAAAGATCAGATTATACATTCGGATTTAAATTATGATATTGGCACCAGGAACATAGGACTGCCGAGGGGTGTATACAAATGTGGGAGATGTAAACAATGCTCCCTAATAATGACTACAGAAGATTTGGAACAGTCAGGATTAAGGACTACAAATGAATTTGTTAACTGCGGCACTGAGGGGGTAGTGTATGTTTTGAAATGCCCATGTGGTCTATTATATGTAGGAAGTACCACACGTTCCATTAGAATAAGGCTTGGTGAACATCAATCCAGAATAAAGAATAACGTACTAGAGGCACCCATGGTCCAACATTATTTGGAGAGAAAACATAGTGACATGGAGATGTTATTTACAGTGCTGTTCAAGACTCGAAAGAAGGAATATATGACTGCTACTAGGGAACTACACCAAAAAGAAACCTTTTGGATATATAAACTCAATACTCTCATACCTAATGGCTTGAATATAGCCAATGACTATACGTGTTTCTTATAACTACTTATGGGACTAATACCTCTTTAAGAGAGAATAACTATATGATGGGGGCGTGGATTACATTCAGAGGATAAAACGGTTACTAGCTAACAAGATGCAGATGGAAGTAATTGGAATACTAGAAGGGGATATGGAAGGTTAATTGCAAGAATCTCTGAGTGAGTATATTGTACCATGAATGTATTAGTGTAAATATTAGATACTCAGGGATTCTTTATGACTATGTATGTTTTTCCAGCTACTGTGCTCTTTGAAAAAGAACTTTGGAAACGGACCTTACAAGGATCTGGACCGTCCGTTAGAGAACTCAGTCACAGAGTTTACAACGTATATTGGAAGGACATAGGTCTACCCATGAGCTGTGACACCCACAGTGTCTGGAATCATTCTTGGACTGCACCTATATTGTGACTGTATATTATAATTGTGAACAAGGCAATTTAAACCCTGTATAGGAAAAGTAGTGTCATAGGATGCCTGACCAGTAAATGCACTTTAATTGTAACAATTATAGCACTTGGAGCACGTGACACTTTAATAGAATAATTACAGGACGTCTGAAATGCCTATATGATTGAGGTTGAGGGGGAGTGCAATATGTGGTACAGTTCTTGAATGTGCTAAGAGAGATAATTTGAAATACAAGTTGTTTAATATACCCCTTATATATTGGTGAATAAATAACTCTGGAAACAATATTACACGCTTTATTGTTGATTGTGGAGGCATTATAGTACACGGGAATTTTCTTCTTGTCTGATAGCAGTATTACCGTGTTGCTCTATATTTTGGGACGCTGTAACTAGAGCCATGTCTAATTTTGAAGGATTGTTAATGTATACTGAAGAGGATAAGACACGTATTATCTCTGAAATGTCATCCACTCCCTTTTCGTTTGATAAAAATGAGAGTAATGGGGAGAATGATTGGAATAATTTGCAGTTCCTGAAGAAAAAACAGCTTCGTTATCAACTTCATGCGGGCTCCCTGATTGAATATTGCAAGATTAATAGAATACCTAGAGGTCTCCGTATACATAAACCTCCTGGCCTCTTTAGAGACCAGGAAGAATTTAAAAATAGATGGGCTGCCGTATTGAATAAATGTTCCATGGATCTTATGTTATTAGTGGTCGAGACAGCACAGGTGGAGGTGAAGAATCTTGGCAAGGAGATTGAAGTTTTGGAGACTAAACTCAAAAACAGCTTTGAGGAAGACCAATTTAAAAGTAAGATAAAGGAGCTTGAGAAACTAGTTAAAGACTTTGAAAACAAAATGAAAGAAGTCAAAGTAAGGAAGTACCAGAGGGATAATAGGGATTATACCACGGGGCGGGTATACAGTTGGTGGAATGAAGAAAATATTAAGAGAAAAAAGGTCTCCTGGTCAAACCCCTTAACTCAGTTCTCGGATTTAGAGACTACAGAGGGAGAGGATACCGACACCTCGTTAGAAGAAGGCATGTCTACTAGATCTATGTCAGTACGGCCGGGTAATAAGACACATAATTATGAAGGCAGGGGCCGTTTTTTACGAGGGGGCCGGCACAACAGAGGGAGACGGACCTGACACCAACAAGGGAAACTGACCTAGTGGTTAATCTCTCAAGCAGAACTCTTTCGGACTTAGAAAAAGTGGCCTTAAATAAAGGCCTCGGGTTTGTGCCAACTCCCAGGTATAATGATTTCCAAACTAGGATAGACGTCTTTAAACTAATAAGACAAATTAAATTGAAAATTGTTTTTGGAGGTACAGCATTTAAGAGAAAGGAAACAGGCATCTTCACACGCTCCTCATATAATCCCGTTGTCAATAACCACTGTGTCCAGACTTTTGAGAAGATGTTATTGAAGGAAATTGACAATATAGAAGCCCGGGAAGGTATTGGATACAACAACCTACCGAAGGGGGAGAGGATGGCTTTAAAGGATTTGCGATCTGATCGTTCCATCATAATAAAAGAGGCTGATAAGGGAGGTGCAATAGTGGTGATGGATAAAAAAGATTATATGATGGAAGTGAGGAGACAATTGAATAATGAATTGGACTACAAACCAATCCCCAATGATCCTGTGAAGAAGATCGGTTTTTTAATTAAGGTAACCGTGGATGAAGCTTTAGCATTGGGACATATTACAGATCGGGAACATAAAGGCTTAATTAATTTGTCTCCCAGGACACCAGTAATGTATATATTGCCTAAAATCCATAAAGAAGGTTTTCCCCCTCCGGGTCGCCCAATTATATCGGGAAGCAACTCTATCCTGGAACCGTTGTCTAAATACTTGGATTTTTTTCTCCAGGATTTTGTAAGAAAACTACCGACTTTTTTACTGGACACGGGGGACTTTGTCAAGAAGTTTGAAGGCTTCAAATTACCAACAGGGGCGATATTAGCAACACTGGACGTTGCCTCACTGTATACTAATATTCCGCATGAAGAGGCACGCCTAGTGGTAATGGAAACCTTAGATCAAAGAGAGTGTTTGCGCCCACCCACTTTCTTTTTGACATCACTTTTGGAAATAATATTAGAAAACAACTACTTTAGAGTAGAAGACCAATTTTTCATTCAGCTTCGAGGGGTCGCAATGGGATGCTCTGCAGCACCATGTATAGCGAATCTATTTATGGGACGGCTGGAAAGGGACTATTTTTGTAACCCTGTAACTAATCCATTCTGGAAGGACATCATCATATTTGTTCGTTTTATTGACGATCTCTTCCTAGTGACAAATGAAAATGTCAACATCCAAGAATTGGGGGAATGGATGAACAGTATACATCCCAATATAAAGTTCACTTGGAGCACAAGTAGGGAGTCTGTGAATTATCTGGATGTGACAGTGTACAAGGGGGAGGATGGGACCCTGGCGGTAAGACCTTTTAGGAAACAAACAGACAAAAATTCATTACTCCATTATAGATCCTTTCATCCCGGACATTTAAGGGCCAACTTACCCGTTGGACAATTCCTGCGACTTAAAAGAAATTCTACTAGTATTGCTGATTATGTTCTCCAGAGTAATATATTGCAAGAACATTTGAAGCAACGGGGTTACCCAGACAGGGTGTTATTACAAGCAAGACGACGTGCTGACGAAACGACCAGAGAAGAATTACTTAGACCGAAGGTACGAACGACCAGAGACCGTATCGTGGGTGTTCTTGACTATAGTGAGAAAGCAAATGCCATCCGCAGGGCAATCTTGAAATACTGGCCGCTTGTCAATGATATCCCAGGCTGTGAGACTCCCCCACTGGTAGCCTTCAGGAGGACTCGGAACATCAAAGATCAGATTATACATTCGGATTTAAATTATGATATTGGCACCAGGAACATAGGACTGCCGAGGGGTGTATACAAATGTGGGAGATGTAAACAATGCTCCCTAATAATGACTACAGAAGATTTGGAACAGTCAGGATTAAGGACTACAAATGAATTTGTTAACTGCGGCACTGAGGGGGTAGTGTATGTTTTGAAATGCCCATGTGGTCTATTATATGTAGGAAGTACCACACGTTCCATTAGAATAAGGCTTGGTGAACATCAATCCAGAATAAAGAATAACGTACTAGAGGCACCCATGGTCCAACATTATTTGGAGAGAAAACATAGTGACATGGAGATGTTATTTACAGTGCTGTTCAAGACTCGAAAGAAGGAATATATGACTGCTACTAGGGAACTACACCAAAAAGAAACCTTTTGGATATATAAACTCAATACTCTCATACCTAATGGCTTGAATATAGCCAATGACTATACGTGTTTCTTATAACTACTTATGGGACTAATACCTCTTTAAGAGAGAATAACTATATGATGGGGGCGTGGATTACATTCAGAGGATAAAACGGTTACTAGCTAACAAGATGCAGATGGAAGTAATTGGAATACTAGAAGGGGATATGGAAGGTTAATTGCAAGAATCTCTGAGTGAGTATATTGTACCATGAATGTATTAGTGTAAATATTAGATACTCAGGGATTCTTTATGACTATGTATGTTTTTCCAGCTACTGTGCTCTTTGAAAAAGAACTTTGGAAACGGACCTTACAAGGATCTGGACCGTCCGTTAGAGAACTCAGTCACAGAGTTTACAACGTATATTGGAAGGACATAGGTCTACCCATGAGCTGTGACACCCACAGTGTCTGGAATCATTCTTGGACTGCACCTATATTGTGACTGTATATTATAATTGTGAACAAGGCAATTTAAACCCTGTATAGGAAAAGTAGTGTCATAGGATGCCTGACCAGTAAATGCACTTTAATTGTAACAATTATAGCACTTGGAGCACGTGACACTTTAATAGAATAATTACAGGACGTCTGAAATGCCTATATGATTGAGGTTGAGGGGGAGTGCAATATGTGGTACAGTTCTTGAATGTGCTAAGAGAGATAATTTGAAATACAAGTTGTTTAATATACCCCTTATATATTGGTGAATAAATAACTCTGGAAACAATATTACACGCTTTATTGTTGATTGTGGAGGCATTATAGTACACGGGAATTTTCTTCTTGTCTGATAGCAGTATTACCGTGTTGCTCTATATTTTGGGAAGCCTCCAGGTGGTGGCTGGAGATCTCCAAGAATTACAACTGATCTCTGGGCCACAGAGATCAGTTTTCCTGGAGAAATTAGCTGCTTTGGAGGGTGGACTCCATGGCATTATACCCTGCTGTGGTCCCTCCTTTCCCCAAATTCTGTCCTCTTCATGCTCCACCCCTCAAATCTCCAGGAATTTCCCAACCTGGAACTGGCAAACTTAGCAGTTTCTAAATAATAGTTTCTGTGTTGTTTAATACGTTAGGTTTAATTGCTTATGTTTTGTTTCAGCATTATTTCAGCTCTGTATCAAATTTCTGCTTGTTTTCAAAGCTCTGCAAATTTGCATTTGTTATACCATGCTGTATCGCTTATTGAATGTCCCAGCTGTTGATCCTACAGGCAGTTTTACACTGTGTAATCTGCCTGGAGTCTCAGTGAGAAAGGCGGACTATAAAACAAACAAACATCTTCAAATCACTTTGAAAATTTTCTAAAAATGGAAAGATGTGAAAAAATCCTATTAATTCCATTGGGACTTGGATACGATGAATTTTTGTTAAAGTCTTTACACAGTTCCTTGTAACTGACTCCCTCTGTATATTATTACGTTACATTTTCCATTTCCAAATTTTCCAAAAGGGAACATTTGTAGAATTCTACAGGAAATGATGGCAATAAATGACTGTTATTTTAAACATATCTCCAACACAAAGATACAGAATGGACTTCTCAGTCACATAAATAGCCTTTTTGGTTTTGTTTGGCATTCCCTCACTCTGCTGGCCCTCCTCCTTGCATGTGAGTCTGTCTGTATACGTGTTTATGTGTTTGTATATTCAGCTGGGCTGTTTTAAATGTTTTAAACATTACATATGTCTGTATCTGTATTGTAACATTGTTTTGCTTGTTCACCAGCTTGGGGACCTGAATTGGATGGAAATGCAGCATACAAATGTTTTAAATAAAATAAAATTTAAATGTGTATCCCTTACCTTCACAATGAGACTCTGATGCTCTTCAGACTGACTAAAGTTGGTTCCCATTTCAAATATACTCATAGTTCCTTCCTCACATAGATTCAGCCAGTTTTGATGTTCTTCACGCCCTGGAAGTCTTTCCCAGAATGTTCTGAAGACTTCCCACACAGCTTCCTGGCACACTGAAAAAGAAGCACTTATTATAATTAGGGGAGGGGCTGTGGCTATTTATTTATTTATAGTCCACCTTTCTCACTGAGACCCAAGGTGGATTACACAGTGCAAGTGAATACAATATAATCAGCCGAAAGGACATTCACTGAGCAAGATACAATATGATCAACAGGACACTGGATGGACAGATACAATAGGGCACGGTGGCAGGAAATTTGAAAACAATCATAAAGCTGGACACAGAAATGAAATCTTTCTGAAACAAAGCGTAATTAATTAACATGAAATCTTTAGTAGCATGGAAGCTATCCAGTAGGAGCATAACTACATCAGCATCTTTTACCAAGGCTACTCTCTGAGCTATTTCTTACGACACAGCCCTGAACAAAAAACTCTCCTGAATAATAATTGATTTATATAATTTGTGGAAAGCTGGGAGAGTGGGAGCTTTCCTGACCTTCTCAGTAGGAGTACCATTCTCCTGCCTGGAGCGGGGAATCCCCTGCTCCCACCTTCTCCCTGCCCCCACTTACCTGGCCAACGGGGAGGCACCCCAGGTGGTGGAGTACACTCCCACACCCACAGCAGCCCAATTTTGGCTGAATCTCATTCTGCAGCGGGCCAGTTCAGCCCCCTGGTGACTGTGGGAGTGCTTCCAGGCTGCCCTTTAACCCACATGATGACATCACTTCCCATTGTGTGAGCCCAGGAGCATGCGTGCGTGGAACACAGACACAGGGGTGCAGAAAGGTACGTGCCAGGCTCCTGATCTCCCGCTGGGGGACTCGAGGGACCTGGCAACCCTACTTCTCAGGAAGGCCATTCCACAAGGTGGGGGATACCACAGAGAAAGTGCATGTATGGGCAGCTGTTGATTTTGCCCAACTGCAGGGTGGTATCTGCAAAAGGTGATGTCCAGATGAACAAAGCTGCTGTGGAGAAACATAGGCAGAGAGGCAGTTGCACAGATATGAGGGGCCAAGGCCATGAAGGCCTTTGAATGCGATAGTCACACGACCTTGAATTGAGCCTGGTAACAGATGGATAGCCAATGGAGTTGGTAATTTTACATAAGGGGGACAATACAACTAATCTTCCAGGAGGAGGACTAATGCTAAGGAGAGGAACAGAAGGGTTTAGTCAGGCTGAATCATCTCCTTTCTTGCAATCCCTTTCTTTCTCTTTTTGTCATCTCATTGTCTCTCTCTCATCTAACCTTATAGCATAAATAACTCAGAGATAAAAGTTGCATGTTGCTTTAATACTACAGAGCATCATGACTAATAGTAGAGGCCAAATACTACTCATATATTACTGATGTTTCCCTGCTGTTATCCTGGAAGTAAAACTTTACTGCTGTCAGAAAATTTTTTTGAGCTCCATCAAGTAGTGCACTGTTTATGTTCTACTTCCCAACAAATGAACTCCGTTTGTGACTAAGGCAACACAAAACCGATGCAAATGTTCAAGAACTATTATCTGTAGGGTTTATGTTTTTCAGTAGCAGTCGTTTTTGAAGACTATCAGAGAACAGTCTGCTGGCTTAGAGACCTGGAGTAGTAAGTGCTAATTAAATACAAAAATTCTGCCGGAGACCCCTGTTGCTTTCTATACTGGCTTTAAGCTCCTGGTCCTCTTCTTAGTGATGCCTCTATTCATCTCCTTTTCATCAATGTTCTATTTTAAAAGAAATGAGTTGAGCATGATAACCATTTCCAAATGCAATCTGTTCTTTCCTCTAAATGCCTCAGTCATTTCCAGCTAGTTTAGAGATTTAGCATTTGTCCTTCCAGTTAGTTAGTGTGACAGCCACCCCACTGAGTCCAGCCTCAAAAGCTCATCACCATCTGTGGGTTCTTATTGCATTAACCAAACATGAACTTAGGGACCAGTGGGCCTCTCTTATAGACAGAAGGGATAAAGCTTTGGGAAATCAGTACACCTTCTGCTATGTCAGGAAAATCCACTGAAATGGATTGCTTCTACTTTCATACGAAAAACAGAACATGTTTGGTGTGGAAAGTATTATTGTACATATTTAGTAATATGTGTTGAAAAGTAAAAGAGAGATTTATTTACTTCACAATGCTGAAAATGAAGTGTTGTTCAAAGACAGCCTGTTTAAACAAAAGATGCAATTAACAGCTTGCCAACTCACCTGCAGATGAATAGCAGTCCTTCCTTTCAATTGCCATAAATATCTTTCTGCAGGATGTAAAGAACTCAATTACTGCAATTTTGCATGCCAGTGAATCCCATTGCAAAGAAAGAAATTCCTGAATATGTAAAATCACCCCATTAGAGCTAAACTAAAAGTTATGGTTGGACATTTTCAAAGCAAAAAAAAAAAAGGCGAGGGGACTTGAAGTCCATCTCCTAAAGGTTTCTTTTTCTTTCCTGGCTTCATGGATCCAGGGAATCAGGAATCAGCTGCTATCATGGTGCCACATAAATAAAAATTAGTTATAACCAGACTGAGAGCAGTATTTCAGAGTGAAGTAAAAGAACATTTCTCTCACCATAGCTAGGCCATGTCATTATTTTGGGAAACTCAGAATTCCTCCCCCCTCCCTTTTTAAGCCCCCCCCCACAAAAATATTATTGCTAAAATAAAAAGGGGGAGGTATTTCTCATACAGTGCAGAAAAGTGCATTTTCTGTTATGGTTCAGAGCTATTCCATGAGCCACTGTCTGGAGAAAAAAATGTTCTGCCCTTAAAACAGAGGTGTAATGAGAAGTTATTTACCAGTTGATGTTATTTACACCCATGTCATGAAAAGCATCAGCTGCCCATTTTCACATTAAGCCTCTACTAAAGCAACAGGACATTTTTTTCTAATCCAGTTGGTAACACTAGTTTCATATAACCTCACTAGAAACACAAGTAAGCTACTTTTGCAAGTAACATTAAGATTTTCAGGAAACTTGTAGCAATAGTCAAAAAGAATCTTTAAATCAAAATGCAGAGGCAAGAGAGTGGATAGTAACAGGTTTGGGAAGGTCTAGAAGTGTGGAGCTTACTGGGTTATGGTGGAACTTAGCATAAATCCTGTTTGTTCCCTTAAGGTGTTAATAAAGTTACCAGTCCCCCGGTAGGAGCAGGGATTCCCCTACTCCCACCCTTCACTCCCTGCCACCACCCACCTGGCTGGTGGGGGGGAGGCATGGGAATGGGCTTCCCTGGCTCATTCCCAGGGTGGTGCAATGATTGCACTTCCCAGAAGTGAAGTCATTGCACCATCCCAAGAGCGCTCCCATGCTTTGCAGCAGGCCAATTTGAGCCTGCTGCGAAGTGCATGCCTGCTCTTGCATGATGACGTCACCTGGAAGTGCCATCACTGGAACTAACATCATTGCACAGGCGGGACACAGAGAAGGTGAGTGCTGGGTAGGTTAAGGGAACCTGGTAACTCTAGGTGTTAAGTTCCAAATTAACACACCCCTCTAAAAGGGGAGAGCTTTAAAAATAGCTAAGTGGGACAAATAAACTAATTGGGCATACTACTTTTTCAGCAAGTGGCCTAAAGCAAAACTAATTTTTAAAAAAATTTAGCCAGGTCTTTCTTTCCCCAGGTGTCTAACGGAATACAATACAGGAGAGCTTTTGCAACCAACATTTGTTGTACAAGCTGTAATTTCACATTTTGTACAACTGCTGCAAAGTCTCTTGCCCTTGAATTGCTTTGTATGACCTTAAGTGCCAACAACTGGCAAATACAAAAGCCAACATGCTGGAGAAAATCACATGAGACTCATCTGATTTATCATGAACATGTGAACTGGCCCACTTGAAAAGCAATAGAATCCTAAAATTGTGCTGTACATCCAGAGCTGGAGTTCCTTTGCATTACAAGACATTAACACTGACATTTACAAAACATTAACACTGCAGTTCTAAGCAGAGAAACACCTTTCTAAGCCAACTTACTTCAATCAACTTAGAAGGGTGTAACTCCATCCAGGACTGCAATGTAAATTTATTAACTAATAAATGTTCAGCTGTTGCTAGACTTGTGCATTTCTTTCATTATTAATTACAGTAATTACAAAAATGGTGTTTCATAATTATACAATTAATACGAAAATTCCATATCTAAATAGCCTATAACAACCACCACCACGGCAGTGATTTTCTTTTGTTTTGTTTGAACAGCTTTTGTTTCACTGTGACTCTGCTGTGTTAGCCTAATAAGGGCATAAAGCTGTTTTCCTTAGGAGGAGGGGGTACAGCCTCTCTGGGTTTTATTGACTGATTGCAGACTGTAGCCACTAAGGTTACATATATGTGTGAGGCTGTCTAATCATGAAGCATATGAGGCAGAACTTTGAAATCAGATAAGAGTTGGCTTCACATTCTGGAGAGAGCCTTTTTGTAGGAACCAAATCAGAAAGAGAGCGAGAGAGAGCTCGTTTACAAGGTTTCTTGTGCCAAAGTACAATGTATTATTTTGTACTTTATTATTTTTTTCTTGCTTTCTTTTTGAATATTGTTTCTGTTTTGTGTGCTCTAATTCTTTCTGAAGCATTTTACTGTTTTGACTTGGGGTTTGTTTCCCTCCTCCCTTCTTTCCTGCCTTATTATTTGACTTGTGGCTTGCCTTCTGGCTTCCACTTGCCTTTTGTGGCTCTTTGGAGCCCATTTTTTTTAATATACCCCCCCCCCCGCCAGTCTTACTTGCTTCATTAGTGTGTGACTGGTTATGTTGCCTAAGTGGGCTCAAGCATGTACTGAACTCTTTGGATTTGCCTCCTTCCCCTTGAAGCTGCTGTGGTTGTTTGGGAATTACAATTAATTTGGGATTTGTCTGTCTGGTGTAACAGTCTGTGTTATATGACTGAGTGTCGCAAGCATAACCCAACCACAACATTTCAATTTTATTTATCATACAGAGCCCAGTAATAAAGTATTTTTTACAGAATTACACTATCTTATCTGACATCTGAGCATAAACACAGCACATCATGACTGGCAGGGTATCTTCTGGCTCTGTTGGGAAGAATGTGCAGCATGGTGGGGGCAGATTTGGCAGAGGGAGAAAAAGGGATGATTTTGAAAAAAAGCAGCAGCAGCCAATAGTACTAGCAGTCTACCTGACACTTGAAGTCCTCCCTGCAAGTTGAAGCGACTGTTCTTTAAGCTATGTGGCTGCAGTGCCAATTCCTCAAGCTGCTTTATGTGTTACTATTTCCTATCAAGTCTCCCATAGATTTTAATGTTAAACACAGGCACCTTCCATTGCTTCAAAAAGGAGGACTGCCTTTATTCTATCTGTCTGATATTGGTAGTATAGATTTCCTAGTGGAACACTGAGACCCCACTGATTTTTGTCCAGTTCAGATAGAAAATCAGGAAGGCAGAGCCTAGAAGGATGGGAGGGGAGTCTTCAGTGGGAAATAACAACAAAATAGAATTATGAAAGCAAAACGTCAATGAAAGAAATAAAAACAAAACCATACCAAACAACCCAATATCAAAACAGTCCATTTGGGAATTAATAATAAAAAATGAAACAAATTAAACAAACTCCCATACATGAGGTTAGTTGTTGCTCATAATTTGTCCTGGGAGAATGTGAAACATTGCATTTTTCCAATGCCCAAATCTTAACAAAAAACTACAAAATTGTAGACTGGTGAGATGGGCCACTGGAGTTTGGAGTAATATTTGGAATGTGTATGGACTGGATACCTACTGGATACTGCCTATGCTCCTTGATAATGCAAATGCATGCACTGTTTTGTAACTTAACCCTTAAATCTCTACATCTATGGGACATCTGAGAGAAATACTCTGCTTAATGTTCTCTAGTACACTATTTAATATATTTAATACATTCTACATAATGTTCTTATTACACTCTGAAATTATAGGATTTAAACTTGCATCAGTTTCTCTCTACCTAGAAGGCGTCAATTTCATGAAGTGTCTACTTGGCAAGGGATTTACTGTTCAGGAGCCTTTTGTCTTTCCAAGCAGTAAGAGTTATTTAGCCTATTATGTTTCATTCTGCAGAAAGAGATTTACTAGGTTAATTGGAGGGACAGCACATGACAAGTTCTGGACGCCTACTGGGGGTGGGGCAGCTTTCTTGATCATTTGTGTAAATGAGCAGTGCTCACTTTTAATCCAGGTATAATCCCATTTGTTCTTCTTAAGAGTTGAACATGTACAGCGACTGCTAGGATATTGAGTCAGGAAACCTATCCTATTTTGGAGGTAATACAAGACCAGTATTCTTACTTGGTGTGTTGTTAAAACTCAAAAAGCCCAAAGTTTAATAGTTGGTGATTCAGGAGAGTAGTGAGAAAATTCATGGATACTTCCTAATGGTTTCTTTCACAGAATTACTGCGATTTATGTGCAGTCACTTCTGGGATGGGGAAGACTCTTTAAAGGTTCACAGCATCAGCAGAACCTTAAAATTAAGTGACACCAATCATGCCCAATTAATATTGGGGGTGAGGGTTATACTTAAATGCGTATCATAGAATCATAGAGTTGGAAGGGTCCTTACAGACCATCAAGTCCAACCCCCTGCCCAGTGCAGGAGCAGCCTAAAGCATCCTCAACAAGTATTTGAAGATAGCCAATGAGGAGGAACCCAGTACATCCCTAGGTAGCCAATTCCACTGCTGAATTACTCATAACGTGAAGAAGTTTTTCCTAATGTCCAGCCGGTACCTTCCTTCCTGTAGTTTAAACCCATTGGTTTGAGTCCTATCCTCTGTTGCTAATAGGAATGGCTCCCTTCCCATCCCCTAAGTGACAGCCTTTTAAATACTTAAAGAGAGCACTCATTTGTTACTATTTCCTTCAGCCTCCTCTTCTCTAAACTGAACATTCTCAAGTCCCTCAGTTTTTCCTCATAGGGCTTGGTGTCCAGGCCTAGTTGCTCTCCTCTGCACCCATTCTAATTTCTCCACATCCTTTTTGAAGTGATGCCTCCAGAATTGCACGCAATACTCCAGGTGGGTCCTGATCAACATGGTATATAGTTGGACAATGACATCATGTGATTTGGACATTATGCCTTTGTTGATACACCCCCAAGACTGCATTTGCCTTTTTTGCTGCTGCATCACACTGGCTGCTCATATGTAGCCTCCTATCCACCCATACCCCAAGATCTTGTTCACACACACTGCTACCCAGAAGAGTATCTCCCATCCAGTATGCATGCTTTCCATGTTTGTTACCCAGGTGCAGAACCCAGTATTTATCCTAGTTAAATTGCATCTTATTCAAATCTGCCCACTTTTCCAGTATGTTCAGATCTTGCTGAATTCTAACTTCAAGGGTGTTTGTTACTCCTTCCAGTTTGGTGTCATCTGCAGATTTAATGAGTAATCCCTTCACACCCTCATCCAGATCATTTATAAAAATATTGAAAAGCACTGGGCCCAGTACTGAGCCTTGTGGCACTCCACTGGACACCTCCCTCCAATCAGACTTTTGAGCAGTATATGCAGTATCTGGGGGCAGAGGAGATAATGCTACAGCAAGTATTCATCATAAACTGTAGACTTTTTGTCAGAATGGATGGAACAACCTATAGTTTAGATCATTTCACATATTTTGCTTTTTATATGACCATGTCTAATGTCTTGTGTGAATGGGTAAGTTTCCTGCCAGTCTCCTGTTGGTGGGAGAGGGAAGGCGGCATAGTATAGCCTGATCTCATCAGATCTCAGAAGCTAAGCAGGGTCAGTACTTGGCTGGGAGACCACCAAGGAAGATTGCAGAGGAAGGCAATGGCAAACCACCTTTGCTTCTCACTTGCCTTGAAAGCCCCAGCAGGGGTTGCCATAAGTCAGTTATGACTTGATGGCACTTTACACACACTCCTGTTGGGGGGGGTAGTGAACCCCTCACCCTGGTTTTCCATTGGTGGACCACTGCTGTTCTTTACCTCCCACCCCATGTAAATATTTTACTGGGGCTGGGGAAAATGGACTGCCATCTAGAATTATTTTTATGACTGAATTGTTATTTATTGTGGTTTTCATGTTACAATTTTAATGTAAATTTAATTTTTTATGTTATCCGCTCTGTGCCCGTTCATGGGGAAAGTGGGTTACAAATGTAATAAATCAATCAAATCAATCAATGAATGAATGTAATAATGTAATGTGTGCATGTGACAACCATATTGGCAAATGTGTGCACGAACCAAGTGCATACACAAGGAAGCCAGCCATTATTACAATATTCATACAGCATTTTCCTTGTACATGATGCTTGAGAAAGCAACATGTACATGAGCTTTATATATAAAAAGACAGCTCCTTGCCCTAAGGAGCTTACAGTTCCAACAGGCGATGGAAGAAGAGTAAAGGGGGGAATCAAATTGTGTTGGTTACAGTTCCTCATCAAAATATGGTGGTAAACCTGGATTTAATATGTCTGTGAAATGATCCTAAATTACAAACTTTTGTAGTATTCAGTCCTACAATAAAGGATATTACTTTCCCAGGTGCTCCAACTAAAATTAGCTCCCACTCTCAACTATTCAGAGTTATTTCTCATCATAATGTCTATAGTCAATAGAAACAGGAGTTTATAGTTCATTTGAACTATGCAGTTCAGTTGAACTATCAGGCTCAATGACAGTACCAAAAAAGCCCCTGAATCAAAGCTTTCTTACTGCTAAAATTTCTATTTATCTGGAGATTTGTCAAAAACAAGACTAACAGACATCCTCAATTGTGGCCCAAAAGTGCTTAGAATGCTGACTGTCTTGAAGATATGCTAACATATGAAGAGATATGCCAGTGGCAAACCACACGAGCATCACACTGTTGACATGTTTATATAATCCCTATGCCAGCACAGACTTGGGCAGTATCATGGGCATACCAAGGGTATAGCTTGACATTGTTGACTTCCTAAGCCTCACCAACCTCAGATATGTTTCCAGCACCTGCATAACTTTTTGCCATTGAAAACACTGGCATACTTCAAATCCATCCCACAGCAGTGCAGGAAAGGGGCGGGGGACAACTTCCCCCCACACTACACACACCAATACAGTTTAAGATACCATCTAAGTCTGCAGCCAGTCTCTCTCCCTCCCTCCCGTAGCCAGGACCCCCATAGCTCAGATGACAGGAGGCTATATCTCTCTAGCCCATGCCATGCAAACTTAGAGCACAGAGCAAGACACTAAACACTTGTTTGGTTTGCCCCACACTGTTCTACTCAGAATCCTTAGAGGGGCAAACAGGAGAGCAATGAACACTACACAGGTAAGCAAGGGAGAGGGAATCCTGTCCTCAAACTGGGACTGGTACAACAGTCTTCCCCTAATACCTTGTACAACTTCTGTGTATTGCACTAACAATCCTGACTCCCACCACTGTACCAGCAGAGAGTACATGCCGTCAGCATAAAACCATGGCCGTTTCCCCATGGTCTAAAAATAGCACAATACGGAAGGTTGACGGCTTCCTTGCACAATTTTTGACACCATCCATTTACAAAATGCCACAAATGTGATTTGTGGCGTTTTGTAAACGGATAGTGTAAAAAATCATGCGAGGAAGCCAGCAACCTTCCGTGAGTATCGCACTATTTTTAGACTGTGGGGAAACAGCCCATGCTAGGGTCAAACCCTCCCCTGGTGCAGTCTGGGTGGCACAGCTGCAGTCTGGGTTGTCTACCAGCCGCTCCATGCTGGTCTGAGCCACTGCTGACCTAACCTATGATGCCCATTGCCTTGCAGGAATAGACTCCCAACATGGATCAGAGCCTCGTGGAGCTGCTCCAGTTCCATTGTTGTCTGCACCAATGCAATCCTCCACCTCAACAGGGACAGCCCATCATGTTGAAAACCTCTTCAAGAAGGAGGGCAGCCATGGACCTGCGTGAACATCAAGTCTGGTCCTCTCTAGTCTACTTGCTCTATGCCACTTCTGTGCCCTTGTGTTGGTTTGGACGATTTGCAACAGAAGAAGAGGCTAGGTAGGACCCAATCCTCAGTATGATACCAGCCAGTTGCTACAGCTACAATAAAACCAACGACAGCTGTTGTGACCTGCTTTCATCTCAGTGCTTGGCTGTGGGGCTGCCAACTCTCTCTTCACTGGAAAAAATATAAGCCACTCAGTTTGCATAAAGTGGATGTGGGACAGGGATGACTGGGAGGTTTCTGGGCTGACTGGGAGTGGACATTGGTAATGAGCTTTCTCAATCCAGAAGACTGAGACTTGGAAGAGCAGCTGTGAGGGAACTAGAAAATATCTTTTAAGATAAAGATATCTCTCTGGAAACCAAGATCAAGATAAACTATGGTATTCGCCATTACTATGTATGGATGTGAAAGATGAACAATGAAGAAAGCAAACAGGAAGAAAATTGATTCATTTGAAATGTGGTGCTGGAGGTGAGTTTTGCAGATTCCATGGATGGCCCAAAAGACCAATAAGTGGGTTTTAGATCAAATCAAGCCTGAATTCTCCCTAGAAACTAAAATTACAAAACTGAGGTTATCATACTTTGGTCACATCATGAGAAGACAAGATTCTCTGGAAAAGTCAATAATTCTGGGGAAAGTGGAAGGCAGTAGGAAAAGAGAAAGACCCAAAATGAGATGGCTTGACTAAATAATGAAGGCCATGTCCTCCAATTTGCAAGATCTGAGCAAGTCTTAACGATAGGACATTTTGGAGTCCATTCATAGGGTCATCGTAGGTCAGAGGTGACTTGATAGCACATAACACAAACATACTTCCTATGGTGGTTAGAAAACGAAACAGTCTCATAATTAAATAATCTATGTCCTTGATTCTTTTTATGGCATGTCCATAGTTTTATTCCCCCTTTCAGTCATTGAAAATAAGGTTGCTACCTAATGGTTAAGGGGAAAGTGCTGAATACTCTAATTACCTTGATGAATGTATGCCTTGATTAATGTACCAGATCAGGACTAAGTAATTTTTAAGAATTTGATTAGAGATGTGGAAAAATTCAGGGAAGGGGAAATAATTACAGCAGAGAATTTTAATAAAATGACATTGTTTTAATAAATCTAACAATGTATCTTATATAATCATTTTAAAAAGTGGTTGACAGATTGGAGTTTGCAATATAGTTGGAGATACTTTCATTTACTTGTAAGGGGCTGTTCTTTGTTCATATACAAAAAACATACTCAAGACGGGATTACTTCTATGTTTCTTCTCTCATTTTGGGTAGGATAAATACATGTGAGATTGGGACTGTCACAAATTCAAACAATGCACCTATAGCAAATTCATTTACAAATAGGGTTGGCAACCTCAAGGTGAGGCCTGGAAGTTTCCCAGAATTAAAGATATTCTCCAGACTACAGTGATCAGTTCCCCTCAATACAATGGCAGTTTCAGATGACAAACTCTATGGTATACCATAGATTATAGGAGAAATCCCTCCTCAAATTTCCTTTTCCACAGGAACTGCCCCCAAATCTCCAGAAATATCCCAGGCTAGAGTTGGCAACCCTAATTACAAAATGTATGTATGTATGTATGTATGTATGTATGTATGTATATATGTATGTATGTATGTATGTATGTATGTATGTCATTTATAGACTACCTTTCTCACTGAGAAATAAGGCGGATTACACAGTATGAGATTAGTACAATCAGTATCAAGTACATTTCCATAAACAATGCCATAGGGTAAATAGATACAAGTTTAAAAAGACATAGCATTAGCAAGAATCCAATATAAAGTAGAAGAAATACTGGAACAGAATATAAAAGATTTCTTCAGGTTCAGTAATGGTTGAGTAACCTCTGTGATCACTTGATGTATTTAATTTCATTTTTAATTTTGGATTTAATTGTGTGTATTTTTTTTTGTAAACCGTTCTGGGCATTTTAGAAAGGGGGATGTCAATAAATAAAGTTTATAAGAGATATTTAAAGGAACAATGAGAAGCTCACTAATTAGTGTGGTCTACTATATAAATAAGAATTGGAATGAAAAGGAAAGAAATTAAATGTACTTAAGGGAACTAGAAAAGAAATGTGTTTCTGCTCAGTTACATGTTGTACTCAAAGAATTTTAACTGTGCAGAGGCCTCGTCTTTAGATGATATCCTAGTTTTCTGGACTCAGTACAGATTACGAAATTTACTGTATCTATATATCTTTAAAAGCAAGGAAGAGATCTTGTGTGGAATGTTACAGATCAATATCTTTATTGAGCATGAGCTACAAGATATTAAGTGTGATACTTCCAAGAAGATTAAATAATGTGGCTAGCAGCTATGTGCAGTAGGACCAAGCAGGGTTTATAGAATGGTGTCTCTTAGTTACATTATAAGTACAATTAATAATGCAGATATCTCAAGTACTCCTATTCGTATGTTTTTTGATGTTCAAACCTTGGAACCTCTTCCTATTGCTCTAAAATTTGAATTACAGATAGAAAAGGGGATATATAGAAGTGGTCAAGCTAAACTAACTGGGTGCACAGATGATATCATGGTGCCATTAGAAAAGCCGGTGCAGTAAATTAGCTATCTTTTCCCATTATTGAATAGCTATATAGTGCCATTTCAGGATATAAAATTAATAGAGAATAAAACTGAAACTCTAACAGTTAAATCTTAAGCAGAGTTACTCCATTCTAAGCCCACTGATTTCAATGAGCTTAGACTGGAGTAACTCTGCTTAGGATTTCACTGTAAATACTGGGATTCCAATGTATATAAAAATCACATAAAGAACAAATTTGGTTTCTTGCATCTCCAGACCAGTTAGATTGTTGGATATATCCTTTAAAGCAGAATGAAAGTTTCTATATTAACTGAATATCAAGTATCTCTTGCCTGATATCTGTATGTCTTTGCAGGAGCAAGCCCCTGAGTCAGCAGTTTCCTGCACAGGCTTGCAGCAGCATCTTTCCCTAGGATTCTGGTATAAAACCTGGACTCCTTTGGGGACTCTATAGTACGCTTAACTCTCTAGTTATGAGAAGAAGTCCATAGACAACTTGCCTGGTGAGAGAAGGGAAGTTAGACAATCCAACTGTCTGTTGTTGCTGCCAAAGGGGATGCCTGCCAGATGCCTGTACCTCTTTGCAGGAGCAAGCCCCTGAGTCAGCACTTCGTGTTCTCTCTCCCTGGAATTCTGGGACACAGCCTGGACTCCTGCAGGGTCAGGACCACAAAACCAAAGGATGAAGGCAAAAGGGCTATTGGGCAGTTGAGGGTAGATGGCTGTTTGTGGGCTAGTATTTGATTAATTTAATCTGTTTAATTATTGGTAGATTTAAATTTTGCTTTATATCTGAATTCTTGAGATAGTTGCTCTTTACATTGTAAGCTGCCTTGAGTGCCATAAGTATGCTGCAGTAGTGAAAAAGACCAATTCTGTGCTGTATTATTAGGTAAGCAGTAGAAAATCTATTAGTCAATATTATAATGCCCCTGTATAGATCTCTGGTGTGGCCTCATTTGGAATACTGTATGCAATTTCGGTCACTTTATCTCCAGAAAGACATTGCAGAGCTAGAAAAAGTACAGAAGAGGGCAACCAAGATGATTAAGGGGTTGGAGCACTTTTCCTTTGAGGAAAGGCTGGAGAGTCTGGGACTTTTCAGTTTAGAAAAGAGATGAGCAACGGTGGATATGACAAAAGTTTATAAAATTATGCAAGAGATAAAGACAGTGGACAGAGAGAACTTTTTGCCCTCTCCCTAAATATTAAAACTCACAGGGATCGAACTAAGTTGATGGGAAGCAGATTCAGGACAGACAAAAGGAAATACTTCTTTACACAAGTGATTAAAATGTAGAATTTGCTGCCAGAGGATGTAGTGAAACTTTAAGAAAAGTTTAAAGAAAACTTAAAGTTTAAAGAAAACTTTAAAAGGGGATTAGGTGGATGCATAGAGAATAGGTCTATCAGCAGCTACCAGCCATGACTAAAGGGAACCTCCATGTTCAGAGTAGGGCTGCCCATCCCCCAGCAGGTATGTTCCCTGTGGGCATGATAATGTCACTTCTGGGAGTGACACCATTGTGCTCAATACTGCGGGCATGCTCCTGCCCTTCACAGGAGCCAATTTTTGCCCCTGTGAAGGGTGGGAGCATGCCCGCCATGGAGCGCAATGACATCACGCCTGGAAGTGACATCATCGTGCCTGTCCAGGAGCTCTGAAAAGGACTCTCAAAAGGTGAGTACAGGTAAGGGAACCTGGCAACTCTCATTCAGAGGTAGTAAACCTCTGTAAAGTAAAAAGGAGGCAACACCACAGGAAGGCTTTGTCCTCTATGCTCTGTTGTTGGTCCTCCATAGTAACAGTGTAGGACAAGATGCTGAATTAAATGACCACTGGTCTGATTCAGCAGGGCTGCTCTTATGTTCTTAAAATTAAAGAAGACAGACTGGTGATCTCACCTTCACTATCTTGGAGAATTGTACTAAACTGTCTCAAGACTAGGTAACATAATATATATGTGGGCAAAAGGTATAGGTTGAAATGTTCCTAATGGAGCATTTGGGGAAATTTTAGATTCATTTAAAAGGTTTCGGTGTTTAACACAGTCACAGCATAAAATTTCATATTGATGGTGTTTGACTCCATTATGGTATAAATTGTCAAGGAGGAAGTATGGACACTGAGCACATGTGGTAGATTAGTGAAGGGGCATGATCTTATTGGGCTTTAGCTGGTCATGTAGTTATAAGGCAGATAACAGAAATTCAGTCATATCTGGATATATTTATTCTAAATCAATTTAGGGTGAATTATCAGTTGGAAACTTGACTTCTAATACTGAATAATTTATCACATCAAAGGTTGTTTGAAACTGAGATGTAAAGAAAGCCACTTCTCTTTCTTAAATGGAGTGATTATTAAAAGTACTAGGCTTATTAAAAACACATTCTGACAGATAAAAGATTAAAAGGAATGGAATTTCTAATAAGAATGCTGTGGAGATATTGGTTGTGTGTATATTGATATCTGTAGACAGGTGTATTTTTATGTTCTAAATAATGTATGATATTTGTATTATATTTGATAGAAATGAAAAAAGAGGTCAGGAGAGTAAAAAAAATATTAAAGGGCAGGTAATGTGCCAGTTGCTTATACAGTAGGAAATAATCTTAGTAACAACCTGAAAGAGAGTGTGCTGAGGTAGCAATCCTTCATATATTAGGGGTGCTAGAAGTACATGATCAAACTGTTCCAAATTTTATCTGTGAAAACGGGGGGGGGGGCTATTATAAATCCCCAGAACAGAGTATTCTGAAGAATATTTGCATGGTGAATAAATACAGTGGAACTGGATTGCTCTTTCTTGCTCTCTCTAAATGGCACTCTTACTACGCACCATCTGGCCCTTTCTTTCTGGGTGTAGACTGACTATAGATCTGCCAATTTGTACCAATTTAGAGAGGGAAACAGATATTTGGAAGAGATGCCAAACATATTTAATAGAGCCTGATTAACAAGGTCAATCAAACAGTAAGTATAATAGATAACTGAAGCAGATGGACACATACACACAATCCCAATATGGATCCAAGGATTTTTTTAATGCCTCTAGTATGTACACCTTAATGTGTTACCTTCATCTCCACTCATCTTGCACTTAGAGGCTATTCTTAGTTGCCTCGAGTTATAGGAATAACATGTTGTGCAGCAGAGGAGAGAGATTGACTTTATAAACAGAAGCCTCAGGAGACCTGCTAAACATGTCGTTTACCATGTAACTCTTGATACTGTAACCATTAGCTTGGTAACAAAAGTGTTACCCAGTGGAACAGGTTAAATCTTAATCTTGTCCATCTGCAAATTATTTAAATCTTTAGTAGTAGCAAAGATGTTAATCTTAAACCCCCACCCACATACTCTATAGGCTGTGACCCTAACCAGAGAATTATAGCTTATGCCTTGAAGTTTCTCTCTCTCCAGGTTCAATATTTGCACTGCTAGGGCTAACCTTAATATCTCACATGATTATAATTTCACAAATATAGTATTTTACAGACTTTTGCACAGGTACTGGGTCAATCAGAAATCTCAAGGTAGCATTGAGATCTGTTTGCACAACTACTGTGTACAGAGACAAATAGTCTGCTTCTCCATATCAGTGGTACTATCTATATGTAGGGAACCATACTATCTATATGTAGGAAGCTATATGTAGGAGGAGATCACTGTTTTAGAAAGCACCTGGCTTTATCAGTCTCATTATACCCTGGAGATGAACAAGTTGATGTTTTTTTCACTTTTTCAGTTTTTCTTTAATCTTCAAAACATTACCTATTATTCAGGAGGGTGTGTCCCAAAGTTCTAGGACACAAAACAAAGTAGGTATAGTGTGCACTTTTAGCTTACTTTTCAGTGACTACTTGGTCAAGTAAGCTAAGGAGGCTATTCTCCTGGCCTTCAATTCCTTATGAGGCCTACCTATGTCGACAGACAATCTACCTTTTCCCAATATACAAAATGTGATATTACCTGCTAAAATCACTCATATTAGTTCCACATCATTTTTGAGGCAAATAAGTTTGATGACACTTTAGGAAACCAGAAAAAATGACTTCTGTCATGTTTGTTTTCTGTGGGAAAGCCACAATCCAAGTACTCAGCACTTGGCCTGTCAAGCTGTAACCACAACTACCACATGTACTGCCACTTCTTCCTGTACCTGGGGGAATCACTCACCACCTCTGTCTGGACTGAATTCCCATGGTCATGCCTTCTGTGGAAATGTTCAGGACTGCCTTATGGGAAATTGTTAAAAACTTCTTTAGACAAACAGAAACATTTCTGTATAGAAATACAGATAGAATGCAACTAATTGTCTATTATAAACAAGTTTCTTTTAAAACAAGTTTTAATCAGTCATTCACCAAGCATTCAGTGTTTGAACCTTGCATATAAAATCACTGCTTTGTGAGAATATTCATCTCAGCTTGTTGAGCATTACTTACCTCTGAGTTTGAAATATTTCAGATGGTTGGCTGCAGCCTGTTCAATAGAGTCATCTGGACATATTTTAACTCCAGTAGGAAAGAAAATTGATCTCTTCCTTCGAAATCCCAAGCTGCCACTTCTTTTCTCTGAGTCCCTAAAATCAAGATGATGCTTCAAGTCCAGAAACTGGGGAGGACTTGTTGTTGGCAAGCCATCAGATGCAAGATCTGGTGTAGCATCCTTAACTTGTGTCTTCTCAGAAAGTGAATAGGTTTCTTCTGCAAAAAAATCACAAGCAAATCTTTATGTAGCTGCACACTTTTGTATAGTCACAAAGTTATTGACTCTAAAAAGACATTTCTCAAGGAAATACGTTCTAAATAAAAAATAAAAATAATATATACATTTAGGTAACATAGATGGTTGTACAGACAATCCTGTTTCAAGTGTTTTATATCTGATGGTATCATAGTGGTTATCTTTTTTAAAAAAAAAATCTCTGGGCACTATGATTTTCTTGTTCTTATTATATCACCATTCCCTTACTGCCAAAAATTAGTAAATCTTCAGTGTAAACAAATTTACCAAAATTTGTTTTTTTAAATTTTATATGTCCCTCTCCAGAGAACCTGCTCAAGGTGGCTTAAAAAATATGGTTTCTCCTTCAACATCTTGCAGTGTTATTTAATGGCCAACTCTTTCAGCACGTAGTTAACTGTGTCAACTGTTTGCTGTGTTCCCCCCCAAATACATCTGAGGACAGTGTACTGACAATATGCTACAGAGAACAAGGAGCTCTGTATGTATGAAGACTGAGGACACACAAATCCAACACTTACTGTGCTGTTGAGACACCTTATGTTGCCGTTTCTGTGGTAAGACCCTTCCTTAAAAAGTTTTTCCTATACATATTGCCCAATTTTCATTCTTATACAAAGGCATGGCATTGGGTCTCCCACGTATACTAATGCTTGTTCTTGAGCAGCATTTCCCAAACTGTGGATCTCAGCCCCAAAGTGGGCCACGAAGCCTGTAAAAGTGGGTCCCACATTTTTGAAGTTTTATTGATTTGTTCATGCTCTGGTTTTTTGTGTGTCACCATATCAAGTAAATTTGGACTCAAGAGACACCATATGAAAAAGATTGGGGAACCACTGTTACAGTTTTCCAAACTTGTTAGAGGCCTTGCAATAACCTATTTTTTTATTATTTTCAGTCTGCTTGCAATATCCTGGCAGTAAGCACAAAAATGTAACATCCAATATCATAAAGGAGTATTCAAGTTACAAACAGGTGTGCAAATAAAGCACACTAAAGCAGGTATATCTTGAATCATAAGACTGAATGCCATTTCTACTGTTATATTTGAACTTGAGAGCTAATCAGGTTTAGCCATTTTTCACTCATATGATATGACTATTGCTGCAATTGCAGGAATAATGGTTTTAGTTGTAAATTAGATAGGGGGCAACAGCTGAAAAGCCCAGAATTATAGGCAATATATACTTGTCAGGCAACAGAGTTCATTAAACTGCTGAAGAGGCCCCTTGAGTAAAAATCTGTAGCCAGATGATATGTAATAACTGAGCCGTAGGGAAACAAAATAAATTGCAGTAAGAAAAGTGAAGCCCCATAACACACAAAGGCTGCCACTGAGTCTTTAATAAACGGTCAGCTTGTTTATAACTTTATAACATATATTTAATTGCAAAAGAAAATCCTTCATAATAGTTTGTTCCTCTGCTAGATACTGAACTGTTACAGCCCATAACTAATTCCACTAACTGTGACGTTAAAATGAATCTTCTTGAAATAAAACCTAGTACAAAGAGGCAGAATCTGACTCTATAAATCTGTATAGACATTTCTTCACATTCTAATTGTCATTTTTTGTTAAACATAACGCTTAAGGGATGATCAGAAAGAAATACAGATAATTGAAGTGTTCTCTTACCTGCAAACGCTCGCAAATCCCCTTTAATCAATACAAATATCCAGACTCCCAAACAGATATTCTGAAGAAAATCATGCATATTTTTTTGTATTTTCTAAAAGGCAAAAGAAAAATGAAAGCCTTCCTTTTAGCAATATCAGCAGCCTTGAACGTGTTAAGCACCCAGTAACATTATCTTCTTGCAGAAGTTCTAGCGTCACATTTAATTGTCCTTGATAAAAAGGATTAGAGTAATTTATGTAACAAAAGGCAGCCAAAATATCTACAGGCGTATCTTCTTCTTCTTTTTAAAAATTATTCTGTCTTAATTTCAGCAAGAAGGGGAGGTGCTGGAGGAACACTCCTCGATGTTAACCAATGGACAACTGAGACGATTTTTGAGTTTTAAGCTGGCCAGCTAAGCCAGATTTAGTGGAGCTTGTCATGTCGTTAACTGGCAGTCCATACAAGGACAGTACCTTTCACAGTTAATTAAGCACATTTTTCATTGACTTCCTTTTTTAAAAAAGAGCACAACGCCACCCTGCTATCAAAGCAATAATATATGCAAGCATCACAATAATCACTAGGAGCGCCTCTTTTATGAGCATTTCTGGTATAGAGGATTATTTTAAAAGAATACACTTGATTTGATTTAGACCCCTCAGGTGTGCTGAACCAATACTGCGCTTGTTAATCTTCCAGTATTCCTTCGCTAAGTTTACCTCTCTCATATAGGAGCTAGAAAGGAAAGAATATTGCTGGGTAGCAATAGTAATGGTGATACTTGTCTTTTGTACTTTGCACAATGATATTGATACGGCTCCCTTTCCAGAAACTTTGACTCATACAATAACTTACACACATTCACATTAATGATTGTCTAATTTGGAAGTGAAAAAGCTGTTGGCTGGTTCACTTGTTGCCATATACAGTCTAGCAAGTTGCTCTGTGCAGCTACACGAGCAATAGAGAAGAGTCCAGTAGCACCTTTAAGACTAACCTTTACTGTAGCATAAGCTTTCAAGAACCTCTTCATGAGATGCATCTGAAGAAGAGAATTGTGGTTCTTGAAAGCTTATGCTACAGTAAGGTTGGTTTGTCTTAAAGGTGCTACTGGACTCTTCTCTATTTTGCTAATACAGACTAACAAGGCTAACTCCTCTGGATCTACAAGCAATAGAGGAATACATTCTGCCAAACCTTTTGCTCCCTTTCCTCCACTTTACTTTGTTCATATACACAAGACCATAACAAATTTTCTTTGGCCAGCACAAAAAGTTAGGAGCAAGACTCAATTTTCAGTCTTCAGGCTGTCATATTTTATTGCCCATGTTTTCTAATTATTCCTACCACAAAACTTCACCTTCGCCTCTTCGGTTTCTTGTAGTTTTATTAAACTTATGGCAAAAAAATTGTAGTATATACGTAAACGTGGTGCTTCACAAAATTTCACAGGCTGTTCTGTGTTTTGACTTTGAAGGGAAACGTCATTTTCACATTAATCATCACAAACATCAGATTCAATCCTGACAGTGATGTTCTCACCACCCTCATTTTGTCTGGTTGTAGTCTAATCCTCATCACTTTCACTTTCCCCCATTTTTCTAACCAATTTGCAGCAGCAATTTATCAAATCTGAGAACAGTTCTTTAAGGAACAGTGACACACAGGCACTGTCCAGCACTACAGTAACAATATTAGTACGAGCACCTGTTTCACTTGTCTGAACCACTTGTAGCTCATATAAACAGACTTCAGAGGCATTCAAGAACTTGTGCAGAAAGGTTCAATAATCAACTATCCAAAGACATGACTTATAGAGAATCAAGACATCATACATTTCCCCTAAATTCCTTGATTTAATGCTAGAGTGTAGCAGAATTTCAATGCCAGGAATATCAGCAGGCCCCCATCAGGAGAGAATTTTGTATCAAGTAACCAATTTCTCAGGCGTGTTGGGTGTTGTCAATGCCATTCATATACCAATTGTTGTGCCAGCAGACAAAGAAGGGATTATTGCAATCAGTAAAATGAAGAATGAATTTACCAGAATCAGAAAAAGTCTAAACATCCAACTTGTATGTAATGCAAGAGGAATATACAGATTTCTGAACAAGTTTCCCAAGAAGTGCTTGTGATGCTCAAGTCTTTAAAATGTCAAGATTTAAGTAATATTTGGGACATCAGACAATGCTAAACAGCAGTTAAGAGGTAAGATTGCCAAGTGGAAAAGTTTTCTGTATGAGCATTTATTTAATGCTCACTCAATTATTTATTGAGTGAAAATGAAATTCTCAGTACTGCATTGCACTGGTAGATATCAAGAAACTTGTAAAAATTGTAATTATGTACTGCATGCTCTGCAACATGGACACAATTGAAGACCAGTTCCTAGAGATGAATCATATCTTGACAATGCATCCTCACAACTTCCTGAAAGACAAATTCACTCTAGAATGCACAAATATAATTTTGGAGCAATTATCAGAGATAGTATTGCTGAGAATTACTTCCCTTGTAAACTAGAGAATTCAACAGGCTGAATTACCTGGTGAATTACCCTGCTTCCACCCTCCACCCCCACTTACCTGGCTGGTGGGGGATGTACGGGCCTCATGGGCGCACTTCCGGGTAGAGTGGCGTGCTCCTGTGGGCCCGAAATGGCCCAGATTGGGCCTAGATCAGGCCACTGTGGCGTGGGGGAGTGCTCCCTCGCATGGCAGCAGCCCATTCCAGGCCGATTGGAGTCTGATCCAGATTGTTTTGGGCCCACAATGGCCCAGATCAGGCTGCTGCCAGGCGAGGGAGAGCTCCCAGGGTGGCCATGGCCTGCATGATGATGTCACTTCCCAGGAGACACCCAAAAGGTAGGTGCCAGGGCCCCCACCTCCCACCAGGAGTACAGGACTTGGCAACCCTATAAATGAAGAGGTAATTGAATTTGATCACATTCCGTTTTAGCAACCAAAATAATTTACCACAGCATTCTATTTAACTTTTACTGGTAATTAGAAGTATCCTTAAGAGTTCTGTTCCCAATCTCCCTTACATATTGATACAGGGATCTCAGGATCTCAGCAATGCTTTGAAGCTGAGTTCCTGGTGCATCTGTTTTAATATTTTCCAAAAGATCTGAGGTGACTTCTTCATGAATGTCTTCACCAGCATTACTGTTTGAGGGAGATGCATGCTGTTGATCAATGACTACCTATGGTCAAAATCGTTCAAGTGTAAACTCAGAGTCTCTATGTCTGGCCCTGTAAATTACTGTTACCATATAAAAATTCATGAATTTCCTGAATTACTTCTTGCTATTACAAATATTTATATGGTGGAGTTAAGAACGTTATGTAATTAGCAGAGGACCCACAAAGAACTTTCCCCTATATTCCCTCCTCACACAATTTCCCTTTTTCTTTCTCCTGGCAGCCCCAAATCGTCTCCCCTTCTCCTGCTTCCTTCTCTCTTCATTCATCAACCTACTTTTCTTTTACCTGTCCTCACCCTGACTTCAGCTTTATTTATGGTTTACTTTATTTATACTCTACCTTTCTTCCCACTAGGGACCCAAAGCAGTTTACATCATTCTCCTCTCCTTCATTTTATCCTCACAAAAAAACCCTGAGAGATAAATTAGGTTGACAGAGCATGACTGGCCCCAAGGTCACCCAGCAAGCTTCCATGGCAGGGTGGAGATTTATAAATCTGGGTCTCCCAGAACCTAGTCTGACAATCTAGCCACTATACCACACTGGCTCTTAGCTTTCCTTCCCTCCCTGCCTCCCCCTGGCAGCCTCTCCCTGAAAAAGTCTAGCCAAATTACAAGTCATGTAGTAACAAGTTGCTCAGTTGAATCATCTGGTAGGCAATGCTGGACCCAGCCATGTCACACAATTTGTGTGGAGGCCTGGTCCTAAGACCAGGTGAGTTGTATGGCAAAAAGTCAACCAGTTGCCATCATCGTAGCTGGATGGGTTGTACAATTTGCATGGAAGCAAGTGTCTCAGTGGTTGCTGATGGACCTGGCCTGATGAGTTCTCCTTCTAGGGCAGAAGAGAGGAGACAAAGGGTGAACAAGGAGGTTAAAATACCTTTGGAAATACTGCCCCCCATACTTTTCACTGACAGAAAGCAAGGGTTGAAGGCTGGCAAGATTGCTGTGAGTGCTTAGCAATTTTCGTAATGGCCTCTGCAATCTCAGAAGTACAGGTGCTGCTTTTCTTATTGCAGGGGGAGGGGTTTACCCCATGTGTATTTTTGAAAAAAACAATTCTGCAAATCCAGAGCACTTTTCCAGATCTGTAGAAAGATCTGTCTTGTCTGTTCATGGCTCTAGTCTTTGGATTTAAGTATCCACACATTGGGTCATGTTGAAAAGTAGATATAGTGAAAGCTCAGGATCTGCAAAGACTTGCAAGGGGAGAAAGGAGGAATCTCATTTCCCCTCCTGCCATCTTTCTTTCTCTTCCCAGAAAGTCCTCATAGTCTCCTGCCTTTTCCTTTTATTTTTCCCACCCGCCAGCCTACCCTTATCTGTCCCCCCATCTTCCCTGGCAAACTCTACCCCAGGAAAACTATGGCTCAGTTGCATAGTGGGCCAGCCAAGTTACATATTGGGGAACCCACAAGGATTTGCAGTATGCACCTTATTTCCCCTTTATTTCCTTCCCAACATTATTTCCCCTTTTCTTCCTCATAGCAACCCCCATACCCTCATCTTTCCCTGCTTCTTTCTTTCCTTCCCACTCACCAACCTACCTTTTATCTGCCTCCCATATTCAACTATATTTACTTCATTTCTCCACAATGTGAACTCAGACCAGCTTACATCATTCTTCTCTCCTCCATTTTCTCCTCTCAACAGTTCTGTGAGATAAGACAAGCTGAGCATGTGTAACTCAGCAAAGGTTATCCAGTGTACTTCCATGGCAGTGGTGATTTGAACCAGATCCCAGTCTGAAACTCCAACAACTAGATATTGGTTTTTGTGTGGTGACAGCTGCTGATCAGCAGCAAGCAGTATGGCCGGGGTGAGTCATGCAAATCACACGGTAGTAAGTCACCCAGTGGTTGCTGCCAGACTTGGCCCCAATGAGTTCTCCAGCAAATGCCAAAATGGCCCTGGAAGGAACCCAGCCCCCCTCCCCCCAACTTTTAATGATAGAAAACAAGGCTTGAAGGCTGGCAATACTGTTGTGGTTGCCTAACAACAGCTACTTCAGGCATTCCTTTCTTAAAGCTACAGGTGCTGCTTCTATTATTTTGGGGGTTTAACCCCCCCTTTTGCTTTTAGATTTTCAGATTTTTATGCAAACCTGGGGCATTTTTCAGATTTTGTGCAAATTTTGTGCAGATTTTGTGCTCCAGTCAACCTGGAGCCGGCTACCTGAACAGGAACAAATATGATCAGGAATGACCTCAATTATGAATCATACGAGTTCCCCCCAGAGGGAAGATTGGGATTCCTTTACGTTCCTTAAATCAAAACAAGTGAAATTTACTCTGCACGCCAATACCCTTTTCGATTATCATAAGGCTCAGCGTATTCCTAGTGGTTTGCACATTCAAAAGCCACCGGGTGTGTTTACAGATGATGATAACTTTAAGTCAAGATGGGCAGCCCTCCTTAATAAATGTAGTTTTGACTTAATGTTACTGCTTATCAGGCATTGCAAACAGGAGGCTCAGACTCTAGCGGAGGAGATAGAAAAAGTTGGTGACTCACTTAAAGATACAGAGGAGTTAGCCGTGTTAGTCTGTAGTAGCAAAATAAAAAAGAGTCCAGTAGCACCTTTAAGACTAACCAATTTTATTTTATTGTAGCATAAGCTTTCGAGAATCAAGTTCTCTTCATCAGATGCCTGATCCGAACTGGTCAAATACTGTATTTGACCAGTTCGGATCAGGCATCTGATGAAGAGAACTTGATTCTCGAAAGCTTATGCTACAATAAAATAAAATTGGTTAGTCTTAAAGGTGCTACTGGACTCTTTTTGATTTCACTTAAAGATACAGTCCCTGCTGATACTCTTGAGTTAAAACTCAAGGAAGTGGAGGAGGAAGTGGCAGCTTTTGAGAATAAAACTAGGCAAATTAAAATAGAAAAGTTTAAAAGAGACAACCGTGATTATTCCAACGGTAAGGTGTATCTTTGGTGGGACCATGCCCAGACTGGTCCCAGGAGGAAGAAAGTTTCATGGGCAAAGACACTTGAAACTGTAACTGACTTGGACACTTCGGAACCCTCTGCAGCAGAGAGTTCCGGGGATGAGGGCCCAAGTAATAGACAACTTAGGAGCAGAACAATATTTGGGGAACAACGGCCTTTTTTAGAAAAGGACCGCAAATGACCCTACCAAAGATACAAAATGAAAAGTTGATTTTCAACATCTTCTCCCGTCTCCTTGATCCTATGGAAGAAAGAGTGTTAAATAAGGGACTAAGTTTTGTTCCAACACCTAAATACAACTCTTTCCAGACAAGGATCGGCGTCTTTAAACTTTTCCGCCAAATTAAGCTTAATAAATATTTCTCCAGTGAGCCAACAACACCAGCTCCTGTCATAGATCTGTTACCTTTGAAGTTACGTAGGAAGTCGGCTTTTATCCCCCCAGTAGTAGATCACAGGATTGAAACCTTTGAATATCTAGTTCTTCGTGACATTGCCCATTTAGAGTCCAGCAGGATCAGGTGGGCAATGGATTACACCCTGTTGTCCAGAGAGCTTGGCAGAATAATTAGAAGACATTGGCTGCTTCTGACAGACATTAGTGGTTGTGAACTTTGCCCGACTGTGGGATACAGAAAAACACGCAGCATTAAGAATATACTTGTACACTCCATGATGAGATCTACAGATAGGCATGAGACTAGCCTCACAACAGGGAATCCCCCAATGGGCATGTATAGATGCGGGCATTGTGCGGCATGCCACTTTATCTTGACAGGAGGTTCATTGGATTTACCAGGATCAATCAGGCAATTAAGGTTAAAGCAATTTATTATTTATTTATTTATTTATTTATTTATTACCTGTCAGATGCAGGGCGTCGTTTATTTAATCATTTGCCCATGCCCGAAGCTGTATGTTGGGAATACCATACGGCCACTGATTTTGCTACTACAGACTAACACGGCTAACTCCTCTGGATCTAAGACATTGTATTGTATATGATGTTTATCTTTATTGTACAGTGGGTTAGGCTGTTGCCCCTGAGGAAGTCTTCTCAGACGAAAAGCTGTGAGGAAATTTGTCGACCCCAGCTCTGGGCATGGTTTGATCTGCGCCTTCTTCACACTATACCTGCAAGAAAACATAAAGAGAAGATCATTATATGAACCAACCATATGAACTGTATGGACTTTTTGGACTTACCTTGTACTCCCGAGGTCTCCTTTGTGGGATGCGTATGTAACAGCTGTTTATTGTGGTATATAAAGTTATGTATGGAAATAGCCTATAAGAAATGACATTGCTCTATTGCACATGACCTTTTGTGAGAAAAAGAAATGCTACATTACTGGTTTCATTTAGGTCTGTGTGTAATTATATGAGATGATTGGATATTGACTAACTGTGATTCTTTTAGTCCTGGGCGGTTTCCCACCTCCAGCCTGTTATAGGCTATCTGAACCTGGCTACCGCCAGGATCAAATTCAGTTCGTGAGCAGAGCTTGGGCTAAAGTACTGCAGTTTACCACTCTGCACCACAGGGCTCCTTACAAGTATCCCCTCTGATAAAGACCTTTTTAGACAAGGATGAAAAATATTCTTTCTTCTTCATTGAAAAAAATGAATACCATGAGTGACCAAATCAAGGCCTTATAGCTGCAGGCTGGAAAAGCACTAATCCTGTAGTTGAATTGAAGTCAGTTTGGATGTTGTTGACTGGTCACTGGGGATGTGTGGAACAAAAACTTCAAGCTGTAAAAATCATAGAAAAAAACTGTTTTCGAGCCTTACTTCTGTCTCACTGGAATGGAGACGTTGGTCAGGGCTGCTTGGTAGTCATGGAAATCCTCCTCCAAACTTTCCATGATATTTTCGATTTCGAGTACTTCTGACAGCATACAAACAGTTCTTGGTTTTTGTGTTTTTCTCAATTTTTTTCTCCCAGGCAACTAACCACATTTATTCCTTCTAATGTGATAACAGAACATGGAGCTGACCCCTACCAGAAACACTTTTATGCACAGAAAAGACCTTTTCTGTGTGCACCTTTATGCACATAAAGGAAAGTGGTGCTGGCAGTGTCTTTGTGAATCATGAGGAGTTGGCAGGGATGGGGAGAGGGGTCTGTTCTTGCAAAACAGTAAAGAATCATGTTATGCAGGACTTCCGGTTTGGGATTAATGGCGATCTGAAGCAGCCTAGAGATCTGGGCTGTCCGAGGCACAGTTTTTTGGAAAGCGAGGCGCTGGAATGCCTGCTACCAACATAACTTCAGGGAGAAGTTGGGCTTGAATGCTATGCACCCCGAGACAGCATGATCTCAGTGAGGGGGGTGTTCTGAATTAAGGATTCTCCCCACCACCTTGAGGTCCCCTCGGAGAAGGGTGAGCTACTAACCCTGCAGTACCTCAGGAGTCATTTAATTGGCATAAGATCGTCAGAAACCAAGCTTCAGTAACAGCTTTGACCAACTATAAGCGAAGGAAACAACACAGACAACCTGCAAAATAATCGAAAGGTAAAGATTGTTATCGGACTTTGTAATTGGAAACGGGAGTGAAAAGACCAAGATAAAAACTTTTTAAAAGACTTAATCTAATAGAGTAAACAACAAGGAACAATTATTGAGTAAAAACTTTGACGCTGGTGAAGTTTTAAGTATTAAAAAAGTGATAAGAAGCATTGTTTATACATACTTGAGGTCAGAGGAGAGATAGCCAGCGTGAGAGAGGAGGTCTGAGCTAGAGTAAACATTGTGAGACGGGAAGTAAACAAGGGAGGAGACAACTTGGTGCCTAGAGACGACAGCAGAAGCTAGGAAGTAAGAAGACTGATCAGAAGAAAGAAGACCCGGAAGCAAAACAAAGGAAGCATCGAAAGACTATAAAGACTACAGGAACAGGAAGCACGCCATCTTAAGTGAGGTTTGAAGTGAAGCCAGTAATCATAGAGAAAACAACAATGGCCGTTCCCGTAACTGACCAGCGGAGAGGCAAGAAGGGAAAAACCCACGGGAAACTGAAAAGACTCACGGTCCACCGCGTATTTTGTATAACAAAGTGAAAATTTTTAAAGTGCAAGTGCTACTATAACCATTCAATTATTATACAAATACATTCTTATACAACTGCATAAATATCAGAGAATCCAACAGAATAAACTCTACAGATATAATTGGTGCAACATTTGTAATATCTGCCGGGTACAATAAAAGACTCTGAAGGTAAAAAGGTTCTTTAAGTGTATTCTCTGCGTTCTTTCAATTCATCGGACTCCTTCAATGTATAAAAGTGAAGCCAGTAATCATAGAGAAGCTGCAAAGAAACCATAGAGAAAAAATGCCCGACATTTTGGAATTAATAATTATTTTTAATTGCTAAACCGGAGACGGGGAAATATATTGAGAGAAGAGAAGAAGAAAAGAAGCCAAAATAGATTTAAGGAAAAGAGCAGATATGTGGGGAGGCACTAAGCCGAGTCCTACGATGGCGGGGAAAAAAGCAGATAAGGAATGGCAAGCCTCAGTGGATGCAGCGATTGAAGGTTTGGGGGGAAAAGATTCGGAGAGTCATAAGGAACTGAGTCAATCGTTGCAAAAAATGCATGAAACTCTGGCAAAAGATTTAAAAGATATGAAAGATACAATTAGGACAGAGGTAGCGGGACTGGCAAAAAATCTGGAAGGAATAAAAAATGAATTGCAAGCAACCAATAATAAAGTTGAAGAGGTAGAGCAGAAGACTAAGGATTTTTCAGTGAGTATAAAGCAGGAAAACCAAGTGATGCAAGAAAGAATGGCATTGATGGAATGTAAAGTGACGGAGAGGCAATTAAGATTTAGGGGCGTGCAAGAATCAGACACGCAAAGTGCACAGGAACAAATGACAGAAATTCTAGCAGAATTTTTAGGCAAAGAACCAGAAGAAATAACAGCAAATATAGATCTAGTATACAGAATTAACTCAGCTTATGCACAGCAAAAGAAGATACCAAGAGATATTATTGTGCAATTAATAACAAAAAGAATGAAAGAGGAAATTATCAAAAGGCATTTTGAAGATCCCTTATCAGTGGAGGGAAACAAGATAAAGGTAATGAAAGAGATGCCAAAAAGGATTCTCCAAGAAAGGAAAAAATACAGGGAACTGACCCAAAAACTAAGATAAAAGAATATTAGATATAGATGGGAGCTACCAGAAGGACGAAGTTTTTATTTTAATGGCCTAAGAGTCATAATCAAGACAAGAGAACAGATGGAAAAGTTTTTTGAAGAAAATTTAGAGCATTTTCCCAGATCATTAAGAATGTAATATAATGGAGTACAAACTATTATCATGGAATGTAAATGGACTAAACTCACCCCAAAAGAGAAAAACAAAATTTCATTGGCTAAAGAAACAAAATTGTAATATAATTTGTCTACAAGAAACACATATCAAGGATCAAGATATTAAATATTTGAAAAATAAACAATTAGGAAAAGAATATGCAACATCATCTAAACAAAAGAAAAAAGGAGTAGTGATGTATATCAAAGAAGATATAGACTCTAATCTTTCAAGATCAGAATGGAAGGTATCTAGCTGCGGAAATTAATGTAAATGTAAAAAAAACACTGATAATAGGTCTATATGCACCCAATGGTGCAAAAGACCAGTTTTACAGAGAAATGACCAGATGATAATGGCTGGAGACTTTAATGCTGTGGTGGATTTACAAATGGACAGGAAGTTAAAGGGAGGCAAGCAGAAATCTGGGAAACTACCAAAAGTATTTTTTGAATTAGTACAGCAAGAAAAGTTGGAGGATGTGTGGAGAAGAGAAAATCCTAAACTTAAAGACTTTACATACTACTCCGCGAAACATTCATCTTTTTTAAGAATAGATATGATTTGGACATCAAATGAATTAGCTTTATGGACAAAAAAAGGGGAAATTTTGCCAAGGGTGAGTTCAGGCCATAACCCAATATTATGGAAAAGTATAATGGGCTGGAAAAAATTACGATGGAGAATAAATGAAGATTTATTGCAAAACCAGGAAAATATAAAATACTTAAAAGAAGAGACAAAGCAATTTTTCCGAATGAATAACAACAATGAAGTTTCAACCCAGATGGTACGGGATACATATAAGGCAGTAATAAGAGGAAATTTAATTTCATTAAATAACAAGGATAAGAAGAGAAAGCAAGAGAAGTGGCAAGAGATACAGGAGAAGGCAGACAGGTGCAACTTCTTGGGCTCGTGGTGGAACAGGCTCCCGTTCAGAAGGAGATCCTGCCGGGGAGGCAGACTCACATACGTCCGATTGGACATCTGCAAAAGTTTGGGGAACCATACTTGTCTCAGCCAGAAGGGAGCCACCAGAATGCAATCTGCATTGTCGTTTTCTATTTTGCACAATTCCCTTGGTATTAGTGGGAATGGTGGAAACATATAGTGCAACCTGTGGGTCCACGTAAACTGGAAGGCATCCCCAATAGAGAGGGGGTCACTCCCTGCCCTTGAACAAAATATCTGGGCCTTGGTGTTTGCTGACGTCGCAAACAAATCTATGCTTGGTTGGCCCCACATTCGGAAGATCGGCCCAATGTACTCTGCGTTTAGTTCCCACTCGTGGTCCAACATTTGCACCCTGCTCAGGGCATCTGCCTGAACATTGTCTGATCCCGCTATGTGTATAGCCCGAAGCATCACAGCATTCTGGATCGCCCAGTGCCATACAAGCATGGCCTCCCTGCAGAGAATCATAGATGCTGTGCCCCCTTGCTGGTTTAGGTAATACATGGCAGTCGTGTTGTCTGTCTGCACCAACACCTGACGGTTTTGTAGAAGTGCTGTAAGGGACACAAGTGCAAAACGAATAGCTCTTAGTTCAAGAACATTAATATGCAGGTTCTTTTCCCTTTCTGTCCAAACATCTTGTACACATACAGCACCACAATAGGCACCCCATCCCTGCAGGGACGCATCAGTGGTCACCGTAACCTCAGGATGCTGGTAACCAAACAGGGTTCCTTCAAACAAGTTGTCATCTGACAGCCACCAGTCAAGGGAGGATAGAATAACTCTGGGTATGGACAACTTGAGAGACGGAGGGTGGCGTAAAGCATCATACCTCCGCACGAACCAATTCTGAAGCGGACGCATATGCAGTCTAGCAAAGGGGACCACAGAGGTGGCAGCTGCCATATGACCCAATAAACATTGGATGGTGCGAACAGATTGGAAACGATTCCTCTTAAACAAGGAAACCAGACCCTTCAGAGACTTAGCCCTTTCAAGGGGGAGCAGTGCCTTACCCTCCACAGAGTCTAAAATCGCACCAATATAAGAGACCTTACGGCTGGGCACCAGTTTTGATTTATCAAAATTTACGAGAAGCCCCAAACGCTTGCAAGTGCTCAGTACTAATTCCACATCTTGCAAAAGCCTAGCTTCAGAATCAGCCACGATGAGCCAATCATCGAGGTAGGGAAAGATGGTACAGCCCTCCTCCCGAAGGAAGGACACCACAGGGGCCATACACTTGGTAAATACCCGTGGCGCCGTGGATAGGCCGAAGGGAAGCACCCTATAACGGAACACCCTTCGCTTGTAAACGAAGCTCAGGAATTTCCTGTGCTCCTCTAGTATTCCCACATGGAAATAGGCATCCTTCAAATCGTGGACAGCAAACCAATCCCCTTTCTTTAGCAAGGAGATTACAGCAGACAGTGTGACCATATTAAACTTAGAAAGGCATTAAGGCCCCTTAAATCTAGAATGGGGCGTAAACCCCCATCCTTTTTGGGGACCAAGAAGAATCGAGAAAAGTAGCCCTTCTCAGACTCCTCATACGCCACCTCCTCCACAGCACCCTTGGCCAAGAGCAACACTATTTCCGCGTCCAGCTCGGCCATGGTATTATTCACAGCCGTCAGGGGTGAGCTACACCTAGGCAGTTCCAAGAATTCCAGCCCGTATCCCTTATTAACAATAGTTAAGACCCATGAGTCAGATGTTATCGACTCCCACTCGAAGAGGAAAGGCCTCAGTCTCTCCGAAAAGTTCAAGGATGCGGCTGGATCATCCCGTCAGTACTGCCTCCCAGGCCCCTGCTGATCTTTCTGCTGGGCAGGGGGCTGAGGTGTGCGGGGCTTGAAAGGCCTACGCCTCCTGGGCTGCTGTGCAGGAGCGAAGTGGCACTGAGAGGAAGCAGGGTGCTGCTGATAGTAGGGACGCTGCTGGTATCTGCTCTGATACTGGTATGGATTGTACCTTGCAGGGTACTGCAGCCTAAATGCAGACCTGTCCGCCGAGGCCACTCCTAACGACCGGGCCGTCTGTCTGTCCTCCTTTTTCTTTTTCAACGCCTCATCGGTAGTCTTTGAAAACAAGGAGTCCCCTTCAAAGGGCAGGTTCTCAATCCTTGTCCTCACTTCCTGCGGGAGAGCTGTTGACCTGAGCCAAGAGTGCCGCCTGAGCACCACCGCTGTTGTCATTCCACGGGCAGCAGTGTCAGCAGCATGGCTTCCAGCATTCATCTGCTGCTTGGAGAGACGGATGGCTTCAGTCTGCAGCAGGGACACCACTGCCTTCTTGTGTGCGGGCAAGTTGCTTACATAAGACGAAAGCTTCTCCCACAAATACAATTGATAGCCAGCCATGATGGTCTGATAGTTGGCTATCTGGAGGCCCAGCGCCGAGATGGAATACTGACGCCTGCCCAGGGCATCGATCTTTCTGCCCTCCTTGTCCGGGGGTGCGGAGGATGGACCCGACCGACGAGGCTGTATCTCCTCAGCTATCAATGAGGAAGGTGGAGGGTGCTTGACCAGGGATTGCCACGTGCCCTGCTTGATCTTGTACATCTGCTCGATGCGTTTAGATGTAGCTGGCTGATCCGAAGGCGGCACCTTCCACACCTTCTCCACTATCTCAACACCTTCCAACATGGGGAACCCCACTGTAGCAGGGTTATCTCCGTAGATACGGCACAGGAGCTTGTCCTTCGTCTTAGGCATGGCTGAAGAAATATCGATTTCCAACGCCTTTGCCATGCGGGCCATCTGGTCAGCATAGATCCGAAGGTCCTCATACGGGGAGCTCATATCGGGAGCCACATTGTCATCAGGCGACGGTTCCGACAACGACTCCGACCGGTACTCACAGCTGACATTAACCTCCTCTTCATTGGAAGCAGACACCGACACGTCCCCTGGGAAAGGTGGAGGCAGCCATCCCTGTCTCGAAGTCAATGGTCTTGGTTCCGAGTAGTCAAAACCTGCAGGGGCCCCCCTCCACTGGCAATGGTAGGCCGGAGGGATGTACGAGGCCCACTGGTGCTGGACTTCCAGGGAGTGCCCGGAACCGACACTCCCCGGTTCCGAACGGTGCCGACTCCGAGTGGAGGATGGAGGAGATGCAGGGGATGGAACCAGATGACGGGTAGCCGAGCCCAGTTCCGTCGAGGGGGACCGAAGTTCGCTGGACACCACAACGAAAGCCCCCGGATCCGGTACCTCCTCCAGAGCTGATCTGTCCAGCGAGTTGAGGTGAGAGGAAGGCGTGCACGGAGTCACCAGCACTACATCGTTGGCCGACTTGTGCCGCGGGGACCGAAAGTGCCGACGCTTGGCCTTCTTCGGCTTCTTGGGTGGAGGCTCCGAAGAGGCCCTCGGATCCGAACCCCTTTCTGCAGCCAGCCTCTTGGTGGACTCTGGCCTCGGACCCGCAGCCTTCTTAGGGGTCGATTTTTTTGCAGCGACCTCCGACCTCGGTTCCGCAACAGCCATCGGTTCCACTGTCGGCGTCGGATCCGACTTCCTCGGCTCCGATCCCGGAGCCGTTTTCTTCGGATCTGTGCGTGATGCCGCCGTCTCCTGGGGCAACTTTACAGGTCTTTGCGCCGGAGAGCCCGCTCTTGAGGCTGCTGCACTCGGTGGCCGAGATCTTGATGCCGACTTCGCCGATGCCACTGAGCCCGCTCGTGATTGCCTTTCAGCCGAGGGGCCAGGGCCAGCCTTGGGGGAGGATAAAGGAGTCTTGCCCGCCACCGGAGGGGGACCTCCTTCTGACATAACCTTCTGCCATAAAGACGAATTCAAACGCGCCGCATGTTCCTGCCTGGCCTTGTGCGTGAACTTTTGGCAGATTTTACAAGCCGTCACATTATGGGTCTCCCCCAGGCAGAACAAACACAAATCATGCCCATCAGTTTGGGCCATCTTTGTGTGGCACTGAATGCAGTGCTTGAACAAGGCCTTCGAAGCCATGTCAGGGTTGGGCAAAAACGTCGTCAAGAAACAGTCCGAGTTATACACACCGAATCCAGTCAGAGTCCAAATCAGTAAGAAGGAGAGTAGTCAAGTCTGAAGTCCAAGTCAAAACCGAATATCCAGAACCAAGAAAATCACCAACAAGCACGGAGCTGCGAAGCAGACGTTCACTTCAAGCGGCGGCAAGAAGAGAACTGAGGGAAGGGGCCGTTGGTCGCTGGAAGGACATGTGACCGTTTGGGCGGGAAACTGTCGCTGAGGCGCGCGACAAACGGCCCCTTCGGAGCTATAGAAGCGATAAAGAATTTTCCGGTGGCTGGCCTGCACCTGCGCAGTCCCCCATGTGTGGAGGCACAGAAGAACGAAGATGAACTTTTGTTAGATAATAATAAAGCAATTTCTAAAATGTATAAATTGTTATTGAAGTGGTTTACAGAAGGTGAAACAGTCAAGGTGCAAATGGTAAAGTGGGCAATAAACTGTAATAATGAAATAACGATGGAAGCATGGGAACAATTGTGGAAAAATACGTTTAAAATATCAGCATGTACCAGTATTAGAGAGCATGGCTATAAAATGTTATATAGATGGTATTTAACACCGAAAAAATTAGCCATAGCCAATAAGCAGCTATCTAATAAGTGTCGGAAATGTAAGGAGCATGAAGGTTCTCTATTTCATATGTGGTGGACTTGTCGTAAGGCTAGAGACTTTTGGGTTAAAATATGTGCTGAGATGTCTATGATACTCCAGTATAATGTTGTTAAAAATCCAGAAATGCTGTTATTATCTTTGCATTTAGAAGACGTAAATAGAAATGATAAGATACTGCTATATTATATGATAACAGCAGCAAGAATATTATATGCTCAATACTCAACAACAAAAAAGTAAACATAAAGGAGAATATCGTTTTCTAAATGTTGATAGCTAGCACAAGCCAGTGGTGCTGTTTTCCTGCTTGGGTGCCAGCTAGACATGGGCACGAACCAAAAAAAATTAACGATTCTGCGGTTCGTGGTTCAGTGCCGCCACCGATCCCAAGGTCGCAAACCGCAACAAACATTTTCCATTGCCAAACCGGTGGGGCTCAGAACGGCCCTCATTGCACTTATTCCTGGAGAGTGTTTTGCAGGCTCTCTTACAGCCATCAACCAAGTTTGGACAAGATTGCAAAAGGGATCTTGGAGTTATACCCTCTCCAATCCAAGGCCCCCAGGAAACTCCCACTCAATACAATTAGAGCCACCGGTTGATGTTGGCCCAGTGTACAGAAGGTGGGTGTTGACGGCGGCCGCAGGGCCTGGCGGGCACGGGGAGGCGGCGACAAGCCACCTCCCCTCAGGGGCGGGGGGTCTGGCCGCTCCCCGGCGGCACCCCCTATGTGCCCGCCCGCCAGGCCAAAGAGGAGCGCGCTGGTATTCCCAGCAAGGGCAGGAACATGGTTGATGCCGGTGGCCACTGGGCCTGATGGGCACAGGGAGGTGGCAACAAACCACCTCCCCTCAGGGGGCGGGGGGGGTCTGGCCACTCGCCGGTGGCACCCCCATGTGCCTACCCGCCAGGCCAAAGAGGAGCACGCTGGCATTCCCGGCATGGGAGGGAGAGGACATGTCATTCAGACGGAGGCCTGATCCCGCAGCAACCGCGAGTCCTCACCCGAGGATCCCACTGAGGAACAGTGCGGCAGCAGCTGACGGTACCCACCTTCCTGCCTTGCTGGAAAGGATGGGAGAGGAAATGTCATCATGAGGAGGGGGAGGGGGAAGATCCCTCAACAACCACGGGTCCTCACCTGAGGGTCCCACTGAGGAACAGTGCGGCGGCAGCCAACAGTACCCACCTTTCTGCCTTGCCGGAAAGGATGGGAGAGGACTTCTCAGTTGGGGGGGTAAGTGGGAAGATCCCCCTGCAACCGCCAGGCCAAAGAGGAGCACGCTGGTATTCCTGGCGCAGGACGGAAGGAGGGTGATGACAGCAGCCGCCGGGCCTGGCGGGCATGGGGGGCGGCGACGAGCCACCTCCCCTTTAGGGGGCGGGGGGGTCTGGCCACTAGCCGGAGGCACCCCCCATGTGCCTGCTCACCAGGCCAAAGAGGAGCACGCTGTCATTCCCGGTGTGGGAGGAAGAGGACATGTTATTCGGATGGGGGCCTGATCCCCCAGCAACCGCAGGTCCTCACCCGAGGGTCCCACTGAGGAACAGTGCGGCAGCAGCTGACTACCCACCTTCCTGCCTTGCTGGAAAAGATGGGAGGGAGAGGACCTGTCATGTGGGGGGGGGTGTAAGTGGGAAGATCCCCCTGCAACCACCTGGCCTCACAGGAGCGCGCAATTATTCCTGGCGAGTGCTGGAGGGCGGGTGATATCCCCTCTCTTTCTATTTCAATCTCTATCTGTTTCTACATACAGTTCTCCAACCATATACCATTCTCGAACTGTTAACATACATTCTCTAATATACGTACATTCATTCTAGTGTATTTTTCATTCTACTTATACATTCTGAAATGTTTGTCTCTTTCTCTGTTTTTGATTTTCAATCATTTTCTCCATGGATGTGGCGTGTTCTGTTCAATTCTATATCTCCTTGATGCATTCGCATTCTATTTCTACTTCTAGAACAGTTGATATCTGTGTGCCCCTTTCTAGCTGTTTCTCTGTATCTCCCTCTCACTGTCTATTCGCTACTTTCTAACTCTCTGTTTCTTCTTATGTTTCCACCACTGTCTATCTGAATCTATATCTTTCTATTTATATCTGCCCCTTCCTATTTCTTTCTTTTTGGAGTGGGAGTGGGAAGATCCCCAAGCAGCCGCGGATCCTCACCCGAGGGTCCTACTGAGGAGTAATATGGCGGCTCCTGACAGTACCCACCTTCCTGCCTTGCCAGAAAGGATGGGAGGGAGAGGATATGTCATGTGGGGGGTAAGTGGGAAGATCCCCCTGCAACCGCCTGGCCTCACAGGAGCGCACAGTTATTCCCGGTGAGGGCCGGAGGGCGGGTGATGTCCCCTCTCTTTCTATTTCAATCTCTATCGTTTTCTACATTCAATTCTCCCAATATATACCACTCATTCGAGGGTATTTTTCATTATACTTACACATTCTGTAATGTTTGTCTCTTCCTCTGTTTTTGATTTTCAATCCTTTTCTCCATGGATGTGGCGTGTTCTGTTCGATTCTATATCTCCTTGATGCATTCACATTTTGTTTCTAGTTCTAGAACAGTTGACATCTGTGTGCCCCGTTCTGTTTCTCTGTATCTCCCTCTCAGTCTATTTGCAACTTTCTATCTCTGTTTTTTCCTATGTGATTCCACCACTATTTATCTGAATCTATCTCTTTCTACGTATATCTGCCCTGTATTCTTTCTTTCCATCTCTAGCTGTCTTCCCCCCACTTCTATGTTTTCTACATTCCTTTCTCTATCTTCATCTATTTGTATTCTCGTGTGTCCATCTTTTTCCAATGGTTTTGTTGTTTTTCAACACATCTTTCTATCTGTCTCTCTGTCTTGTTCTGTTCGACATGTGGAGAGGGAGCGGTCATACAATTTGCCATACAAAAAGACCTCTTGAGGCGGGAGGCGGAGTGGATATACTGCTTAGACACTCTGCAGCCCAAGGGTCTCAATCTGGACTTGAATTCATCCTGCTTTTTGGGATAATATAGATCAAAGGGCTCTGTTGACATTGTCTCTTTAAACTTAACCTTGTGAGTTGCTGCCATTGTGAAATTTACTAACCCCAATTAGCCTGTGAGTATATAATTCCTCATGACGGTGGGGCATTTACTATGACTGTACCAGTGGATGTGCTGAGACGTATGCATTAGAATTATTTATCATTGAGAGATGGGTAGGAAAAGCTTATTATGGAGAGGCTTGCAGTAATAATTGGTATAGGAGTTGTGATGTTAAGAATGTTCTTTATGTATTTGTAGAGAAGTTGAACTTACAGGTGGATTTTGAGATGCTCCTTGAGGAAGATTGCTTGAAAGAAGAAGAATCACCGGACGCTTGTAGGGTGGGGGGGGGGACCTTTGGGGTCCTCCACTTCTCTCTCTTCCACCTTCTCCTTGGAATAAACCACTTCAGGATCACACCCTTTGGGGTTTAACTCACCTCTCTTTTCTTCATTTTTGGAGCCTGGTCCAGTTTTGCCCATTGTGGCTTCTTCAGCTTGTGAAACGCACTTGGAAGGACAATTATCACAGGACTGATTTACTGGACTGGAAACATACGGTCTGTTAGCTGAACACACCTGCATTGTCTAGTGTTATTATATCTGTTTGTATAAATTATTGGATAATATGGCTTTGAAGTGTTTGTAAAAAAGAAATAGAAAATAGTTCTTTCAAGTATTTAGAATGTGTTACACACTTTTTATATTTATATTGTATTGGGTTGTTAATGAATTTCTAGAATAATAATTTCATAATACATTGTATTGTCGAAGGCCGGAGAACGATGGTTGTTGTGGGTTTTCCGGGCTGTATTGCCGTGGTCTTGGCATTGTAGTTCCTGACGTTTCGCCAGCAGCTGTGGCTGGCATCTTCAGAGGTGTAGCACCAAAAGACAGAGATCTCACACTGTCAGTGGTGACACTGAGAGATCTCTGTCTTTTGGTGCTACACCTCTGAAGATGCCAGCCACAGCTGCTGGTGAAACGTCAGGAACTACAATGCCAAGACCACGGCAATACAGCCCGGAAAACCCACAACAACCATCATAATACATTGATTTATATCACACAATTCAGTGGTGTTGAAATTAACTCCATTGTATTGGTTTCTCTGCTGCATTCAGTTTTTGGTTTTGTATTGTGTCTTGTGCAAGAAGAAAACAAAACAGGGATACAAAAGGCTTGACTTAGTGCAAGCAGCCAGTGCAGTCTACTTTTCATACTTCTGCTTATGTAAGAGCTCTGTTACAAGCAGAAGTTTTCTGCTGGATCCAAGCCAACATAATGTGTTTGCCATAACTGGAGCTTGTCACAACTGGAGCTTTGTTACTCACTCCTGCGATAACTGGCCTACAGATGACAACGGCAGTTTTGTTCATCTGAATGGGACCTTCTGCAAGAGCCACCCTACAAATGGCCAAAACCAATAACTCCATACACATGCCATCTCTGTTGTGGCCCTCACCTTATGGAATGGCCTGCCTGATGAAGTTAAGAATCTCACTGTTCTGGCTTTCTGCACAATGCAAAACCGAACTATTTAGGAAGACTTTTCTACAGTGGTAGGAGAGTGCTATTTCAAGGAAACTGCTTACAAAGACGTTTTGGAAAAAGAGCAGGAACTCTAGAGTATGCCACTGCTTGTTTCTGTATGTTCCTACTAGGTAAAGTCGGCACTGTTTAACATGTCATGCTTTAACTGTTTTTGTTTTGTTTCAGCATTCTTTCATCTCTGAAACAATCATTATTTCTGGTAATTTTCAGATATTGTAGGACTTGCACTGGGTAATCTGCTTTGAGTCTCAATGAGACTATAAATAACATTAAATAAACAAACATGGCATCAGCTCTGACTGGAATGACAGCTGAACAACTTGACTGATCAACAATGCATTATATGCTTTTTGTATTACTAGTACTTTGCATAATGCTATGAGAAAGTATTGGCCTGGCTTTCCAGCACTCGGAATCAATTTTTCTAGGTGTATGTACTTGTGCACATGATGCCTGCAAAACATATTTTCATTATAATTTTATAGGGAGAAGTCCCTTAAAAGTCTTAAGATTCCTGTGGCAAAATGAAATGTTGGAATTGGGGAGGTGGGGGTGGCAGAAGTACAAACCCTTATTTAGACATGGTTCTCACTAGGTAACCTTGGCTTATTTTCCTTAGAGGGTGGTTATGAGAATAAAGATGTGTGGAGAGGACACCATGTTTGCTGCCCCTAACTAACTAAATAATCCCAGTAAAATTGCTCACTCAAAACATGAATGAGTTTAACATCAAAACAGGCCAAAGAATTTTATGTTGAAACAGAAAAAGTCAACATTATAAATTTATGACAAACATTTGAATGGCATATTCTTTTCTGGTGACATTATATATCAGTGCTACCATCTTAATTATTTTCAATAATAAAACAGGCAGCTTTTTATATAGGGTGATTCCGCACTAGTGGTTTTCCGCTGTTCAGCTTCCAAATGACCTCGATTTTTCTTTGTGTTTCCACACGTGGGAAGGCAATCCTAGCAGCAGCTTCGAAGTCACTGCAGGTTTTGTCCGTTTTTTTTCCATCCTGCTTTTCCCCAACTTATTTGTCCATTCGCAGCAGATTAGGGATTTTAATCATGCGAAATTCTTTATCCGATGTTCTCCCCACTCTTGCCCTTCTCTCAGGCCCTTCGAATCAACTTAATTTGATTGGCCAATCACATTTCCTAAGCCATGCCCACTACCTTTCCCTTCCTCTTTTTTTTAAAAAAAAATTATAAAAAACGTTGCAACTTTTCTACAAGTCTATGCAGAAACATATCCTGTGTCATGTAACGACAGTTGACCAAAAACGGGTCCGCTTTTCAACGTGCCAGATTTGTTACTTGTTGCTCACTGACAGCTTCTGAGGCAGAGGGAAAGCCGGGTCATCGGTAACAATTTTCCCTCCAAATGTCAATAACCAATACTTATTCCATTATATTGGTGGGAAATGCTCTGACCTATCAGATGTGTTTGTTTGATGCAACATTTATATGTAGCAACTTTGGGGGGGTGGGAATTTAAAAAACGAAGAAGACGCATGTCTGTCGACACTTCCCACAGAAAAAGCAATGAGGAATCGATTTTTATACTGGCAAATTCCACATGATGGACTTTGAGCATGATGAAATGAAATGTCAATGCAAAACAAAAGCCTTAATGTGGAACCAGGGAGTGGTGGATTCGTACGACTCCATTGCAGCAAGACTGCTCAGAAAGTCCGATCAAAATTGATCATGCGGAACCCCCCATAGACAGCATAAGGTTTTCAGATTTTCACTGATTTTCAGATTTTTGCTGAGCTTGCTTATGAAAACTGGTACAAGCCTAAAAATATTTGTTGTTTCCATTGGCTGGTTTGCACAATCACTCATTGGTTACAGTAAGACAGTGCTGCTTCCCTGAAAATGTTCCAATTTTTTTGGACACCTGCTAGAATGATGCATGCAGTGATGATGCAATATTGCTCAAATCTTAAATCTCAAGCATCATCACAGCATGCAGCTTTCTAGCAGGAATAAACAGATTTTATGAAAAATATGTATATTTATTTAGTCAGCGTCTCTATCTTATCAGATGCAGGAGCAATTTGGATTTCAATGTCAAGTCAACTTCAAATACCACAAAGCTATAGTTCAATGGAACTTCTCCCACAAATAGTTTCCCTGGCAGGTATAAACACTTGGAGAAAAATCACAAGTATTCAACTTTTCAACACACATTGGATTAGATCCTCTGAAACATGAATGACAGATGCTCACAATGCAAATCTTTCTCTGCCTTCCACTAATAGTCCTCAAATCCTTCCCAAAAGCCAACGTCATGGGTCAAGGAAGCCCTGTGGACAAAATGCTATGAGGTAAATGGGTGGAGTGGGGAAAGCTGCAGTCAGGAAGGGGAAATGGGTCAAAACTGTTCCTCTTCCTTCTTGCACTAAAAGAAGGCTTATTCTCTCATGTGCTTCCTGCAGCAGTAGAATAAAGGAAGGGGAGGGGCAATTCTTCCCAATTCACCCTCCATATGACATCCCATTGCAGTTTGTGGCATTTGGTCCAAATGGTTCCCCCAAACAGCAGCATTAGCTTTTCAGGGTCTTTGGGGGAAACTAGACAGCGGAGAAAAATCCATGATCTAACTCAATATGCCTTTGAACAAGATTGATCTTATGAGCAAGAAATTTATTTTAAAAACAGGACTTTTTCTTTCTATAAAACCTAGTTACATTATTAAATACCTAAGAATCAATTTTTCTGTCCCTCAAAATAAATGCCATAGTTGAAACGGTGTTATCTTACAAGGTGTAAGCTACTACTGTATCTAGTACAGCAAAGACCATATGGCCTTATATTATTAAAATACACAGTATTCATATTATTATACACCAGTACTGCACAGCAGAAAAAAATAGGACTCCAAATCTGGTCTATGAGATCAAGATGGATGTGGAAAAAAACCTTAGTGCCCCCTCTTGTGTTACATTTCAAAATTACAGGCCCAGTTCCACATTATTTTCTTGAGTTCAAAAAAGCAACAATTTTTATATGTTTCGATTTCTGAGAAAATCTGTATATGACAAGAATCCAGAAGCTGATCAGAAGCATTTATACCTCACTCCAAAATAACTAAGAATATGAATCTTTTCACGATACTGAATTAGGCATGGGAATGGAAGATTTGTCTCACTTATTGTGAAGCTTCCTTCTCGGTGGTCTGGAAGTGGGGCAGGCCATACTATTGGGAATGTAGCTCCTCCTTTCTGAAGCAGGGTCAGACAACTCCTTTGATCCTGGAGGGGAGGGGCTTGTTCCTGGTGTCTCCAGTTTGTGCTCAAGTCATGAGTCTTCAAATAACTGTAAACTCTCAACAACAGAATAGCCTCTCCCCTTTCATTACAACTAAACGTCAACCACTTCAACACTACGTTAACCAACTATGTACCCTTAGATGGCTAGATTTTTTTTAAATGAAAGGTTTTTTTCTGCCTACCATTATACAATGAAACCTCCAATTTCTAGATCCACCCTTCTTTTTTCTTGGGTGGGTCGGACTGCCCCACTCCCAGACCCCTGAGAAGGAAACTTCACGGTAAGTGAGACAAATATTCCATTCTCCCGTGGTCCGGGAGTGGGGCAGTCCATACTATTGGGATATAACAAAGCAGTGCGCCCCAGGGAGGGCTGGTTGGATTCCAAGATTAGAAGGTGTGTTGTAGAACTTTTCTACCCAAGGATGCCTTAGCCAATGCTATCTTGTCTATCCTATAATGTTTGGTGAATGAATGCACTGACCTCCACATTGCAGCTTTATACACCATTTCTAATGAGGGGAAGGATCTGTAAACTGCAGAGGTTGCCGCTCTCCTAAGTGAGTGAGTTGTAATACCCTGGGGTGGTTCCAAGTTCCTAGCCCTATATGCCAAGATTATACACCCCCTAATCCACCTGCTCAATGGGAGGTAGATACACTGCTACCTAGGGATGACTTCCTGAATGACACAAATAGTGCCTCTGACTTCAACTGTTTGGTCCTGTTCATATAAAAGCTTAGTGTCCGTCAGACATCGAGGCAATGCCACTCCCTTTCCCTCTCATGTGTGGGGTTTGGACAAAATGAAGGTAGAACTATTTCCTCACTCCTGTGAAATATTGAATTTACTTTGGGAATGAAAACCGGATCCAGCTTTAAGATCACTTTGTCTTTATGGAATACACACAGTTCCCTATCCACTGGTAGGGCTCTAAGTTCAGATACTCATTTTGCTGAGGTAATAACTATTAGAAAAATAGTTTGAATGTCAATTCCTTCATGGGGCATGATGCCATGGGCTCAAAGGGCTCCTTAGTTAGTGCTTTCAAAACTATATTGAGATTCCATGTGGGGAATCTATATACCCTTGGGAGGTTGATCAGTGTAGTACCCCGCAGGAATCTCTTAACATGCAGGTATTGAGAAAGAAGTCTACCCTTCTTGGAACCCCTAACTGCTGCAATGGCTGATAGCTCTCTTTTAAGGGTACTGGTAATAAGCCCCTTATCTAGACCTTCCTGTAGGAATGAGAGAATCTCCCTAACTGGGGCTTTTAAAGGATCTTTTCCTCTATCTGTACACCAGACTTGAAAAACTTGACAAGTGTTATTGTAGCTCCTGTTTGTGGAGCTCTTTCTCGATGATAGCATTGTCTGGATCACTGTCTCCGAATATTCCAACTCTTTCAGCTGCCTGCATTCAACCTCCAGGGTGTGAGATTCAGTCAAGCTTCTTGAGGGTGTAGGATTGTCCCTTGTGTCAGCAGGTCCTCTCTTGGGGGAAGATGCCATGGGTCCATGACAAATAGTCTCACCAGCTCCTGGAACCATGCTCTCCTCGGCCAATAAGGCACAATCAGCATGATCTCCACGCATTGCTCAATGATTTTCTGCACCATTCTGTGCATTAGTTGTATCGGTGGGAAGGCATACAGCAGCCAGTGGGGCCAATTGCAGCTCAGAGCATCTGTTTCCCAAGCTTGGTTGTCTCTTTCTCTTGCTATGTATTTCTGAATTTGATGGTTTTGATTGCTTGCAAACAGGTCTATTTTTGCCTTTCTGAATGAATCTCTGGCAGGCCTGTCCAGGCACATGAATTGCCTTTATTGATCTGAGATGTCTCTCTGCCCACTTCATGATAACAGTGGCATCTCTATGTAGTGATCTGTATTTGATTCCCCCTTGCCTGTTGACATAAGCCTTGGCAGTCATGTTGCCCATTTTCACTAATACATGTCTTCCTGATAGTAGATCTTGGAATTCCATCAGCCCTCTCCTGATGGCCCTGAGTTCCAGCAAAATTATGCTCTTGGATCTCTCCTCTTCCTTCCAAGTGCTTTGGGACATCCTTCACTGGGTCTGTGGTCCCTAGCCCCACAGGCTGGCATCTGTAGTCATGACTACCCTTTTTGGTTCCCTGAGCAGAAGCCCTTCCAGGAATTTTGTCGGGTCTTGCCACCAGGTGAGCTCTTGCGCTAGGTTGGTTGGTAACCTCACTAAGTTTCTGTCTTTTGTGGGCTATAATATCTTGGTACTGTAATAAGAACCTCTGAAGGGGGTGCACATGAAATTTTGACCACTGTACCACCTCTTGGCATGAGACCACGGTCCCCAGCAATTGTGCTAATTTCATTACTTCTACTTCCGGTTCCTTCTGGATCATGTCTAGGATAGATCAGCTGTCTCTCTTGCAACAGGAACACTCTGTCCTGCGTTGTGTCTATAACCACTCCCAGATTGGTTATTCTCAGAGTGGGGAGTAGCATGCCCTTCTCTTCATTTATCACAAAACCATGATCCCTCAAACAATCCATTGTGGATTTCACCGCTTCCAGTCCTGTCTAATGACTGGGCTTTGATAAGGATGTTGTCAAGGTATGGAAACAACGATATGCCCCAAAGCCTCAGGTGCGCCACTAGAGCTACTAGTACCTTTGTGAACACCCTTGGTGAAGATTTTAGGCCAAAGGGTAATGCCGATACTAGTAGTGATTTCCGTCATAGGCAAAGCGTAGACATTTGTGGTGTGACTCTCTTATCGGAACATGCAAGTAGGCCTCCGATGGATGCCAAGAAGTCCTTTTCCTGAATAATTGCCACAATTGATTTGAGGGTTTCCATTTTGAATTTGTGTGTCTTGATGAACTTATTCAGTCATTTTAGATCCAAAATGACTCTCACGTCCCCATTCTTCTTCAGGATCATGAAGAACACCGAATACACTCCCCGAGCTATGTGTTCTTCTGGGACTGGTTCTATGGCTCCTATCTCTATCAGGAGGCATAGATGGCCTTTTTTTTAAATCAGGAGGTGTTTCTTGTTCAATCAGTTCTTTGGAATCTGTATAAGGTGATTGGGGGGGGGGGCATTGACTCTAATTCCAGAGTGTAGCCATTGGTCACTATGTCCAGGTCTGATCTGTCACAGTTCTTTCCCACACCTGTGAGAATCTCTGTAAGCAACCCCCGATCCCCTGTGCTGTTGTCATCTCTGGATAGTCATGCTGATTGGACCCTTTTTGGTCCTTTAGCATACTGGTTGGACAGTGAATGAGAAGGATTTGTTCTCACTTTGTGTCTTGGATTGCCAGTGACTCTTGAACGGTCTTGTATTGCCAGTGCACAGAGATCGTCTGGAGTCTTGAAAGGACTAAAATCTTTTCCTAGATTTCCCTTCCTTCTTTTTTGATGGAAGAACCTTTTTCTTTTCTCTGTCTTCCACTAGGTACCTATCCAGGGCTTCTCTGAATAGGTTTACCCCCTTAAACGGAGTTCCTGACACTTTGGCTCGGGCCGAGGGATCGACATCCCAGTTCTGGAGCCATGTGTTCCGTCTGGCTGTCACGTTAAAGGCCATTGCTCTGGAAGACAGTTGTATGGCATCCAAAGAGGCGTCTGCTGCAAAGGCTGTTGCCAAGGCAATCTTCTTGACCTTCTTCACCTCTCTAGGCACATTACTCTCTGCTGTGGCTAAATCGGAAGCCCAAGTAAATGCTGCCCTTGTGAATAGTGAGCTTGCCAGTGATGCTCTAAGAGAGTAGGCTGAAGCTTCAAAGCCCCTGCAAAGGGCTTGTTCTATCTTTCTGTCATGGGGTCCTTGGGCAGCCCTTCAGCATCCATAGGAAGTACTAAATTGGAAGTGAGGCTATTCACTGGGTTGTTCACTAGGAGAAGATTGAATTTATTAGCAGCCTCTGGTACTACAGAACAGAACTTATTAAAGATTGCATGGGTGACTTTCGGCTTCGCTGGAGCCTCTCATTCTGCTTTTATCAGCTTGTAAAATGCTGCTGCAAGGGGAATCCCTGAGAGTGCCACCCCCTCCCCTTTGGAAAGAGCCCTCTCTGATCCCTCTGGGAAAACTGGGTGTGAATCCTCTTTCCCCTTGGGCTTCTCTGGGGAAGGTCTTCCTGCCAAAGTTTAGGCGCGCAGGCGAAAACAAAAGTGATGGGAATTCCCCTTTTTCAGGCCTCTCCTCCCCCACTTAGAATAGGGTAGCCTTACCAGGTTCAGGTGGCTGGCGTGGTCCCGGTTAGCAGACCATTCTGGCAGAGCTGAAGTGAAAGGACACAGTCTGTTCACCTCTTCCCCGCTCCATGCCAGGCTTCCGCGGGCTCAATCTCTCTTCCCAACAGTCTGAAGGTAGTGGTGGTGGTGGTTATAACCTCCTGGCTGGTGTCCTCGTCAGGAGCCCATGTTGTACCGAGGGTCTAGTATGTACTAGCACTGTTGGTTCCTCTGCCATCCAGTGAGTTGTTGGAGGGCTAGTCTGAGGACCATGGATCTAGGCAGCACCTAGGGCTGCTGGCTCAGACACTCTGCGCCACTTTTTCAGAGACTCAGGAAGAGGGAGGGGAGGGACCACCAACCCTGCTCTTCCCTCAAGCTAGTCTCTGATCCTTCTTCCCAAGTCTGTAGTTGTCGTTTGTTGCTGGGATAGCTGCTCTCTTGAGAGCACAGTTAGAGCTGTCCTGATCTTCAGCAGGGCCAGAAAAACTGGAGACACCAGGAAGGTGCCCCTCCCCTCCACGATCAAAAGAGTTAGCTGACCCTGCTTCAGAGAGGAGGAGCTACATTGCCAATAGTACAGGCTGCTCCACTCCTGAACCACTGGAGAATGAGTTGTACAGGAGCACTCACATGACTTAAAAATGGCAGGGAGAGAAGCATCTCTAAGATGGCACCTTAATTCTTCCCTCTTGTGCAGGATTGTGTAAGATGGAAATGCACTACAAATTTTCCCTTCTTTGTAGCATATAACCGTTTATACCATTTCTTATATGCCAAATCAAAATCCAATCACGCAATGTAATAAATATTGACTTTAAATTACATATAACTGCAATTTGTTAGCTTGCAATACAGATCAAGTTTTCAACTCCACTAGGTTAAATATATATTTAAATGAGCAACAATATGATCCACAGTTTTTTTTCCTCATTGTAAGTCTGATGGCACAAATGCTTCTGATTGGATTTCTGGTCGTTTTAGATTTAAAAAAATAATCTTTTGCAAGATTGGAAGAACAGTCCAGCTAGCTCTTGCTATCACTCTGCTGCTGCAAATGCAGTTGCAAGATCAAGTCTCTAATTTCTTCCCGTTTGTTTCTCACAACCTGACGAGGGAACCAGCGCTCTAAGTGCAGTGGAAGTTCAAAGTTAACAACAGGATTCTGTTGATAAAAGAAAATTGATGTTATATTAATTTTTTAACAAACAGGCAAATACTACCGTCTCTGTACAAAACTTTACTTCTAACTTAATTCCAAACACACATAAATAGTGCTTACAAGTGGGAGACCTGCAAGAACTTGCAGGGAGCATTTCATGTCCCCCTCCCACACCATGCCCTCTTTCCTTTTCCGGCCCCCCAGAGCCTCTCCCCTTTTCCTGCTTCCTTTTCTCCTTCCCACCTGCCTTTGTCTGCCCTCACCTTTTTCACCTTTCTCCCTTCCACCCCAGGCAACCTCTCCTCTATGGCCCAGCTGCGCTGTGGGGATAATAACAACACTGACTTTGTTACTGCTCTGGCTGGGGCACTAATCTGTCTAGAAGTGTGATATATAAGCATAGTTGTTATTATTGATATTGTTATTATACAAGCTGTCTATTAAGGAATATTTTATGCATTAGTATACAGTCCAATTATTGATAGCTTATGTTTACTCTAAATTTTAATAAACCTAAATTATCAATATTTCAAGTATATACTAATGCTTGAAACACTGCAGCTGTATGAGACGCTAATGTTAGACAGTGTAAGTTATAGTTCCGTTTGATATTGTGCATGGTGATCAAAACCACCTGTGGTGCCAGTACCATCTGGAACAAAAAGCAATCCAAAGTACTAGATTATTAGTTGGGGCTGGCCCACGTATTTACTGCATTCATACAGTAAATATGTGGTCCATTATAGGTTTTCACTCAGTAAACCCTTTTCATAATATTATGGATCTACAGACCTGAAAGGGATCTTATTTAAATATAAACTTGAAACTCCTGAATATCTCTTAAAAATCACAAAGCCTAAACATTCCAGCAGCAGACTGAAGTTACGCTGTTTGTAGATTTAAATAAACATTAGACTGCCAGCAGGCAACTTAACTGCTATCACCTGCTCTTGGTTACTGAAGACAAAATTAATCAAAAAGCAGAAAGAAAAAAAAAGGATACCTAATATTTTATTTATATCTTCCCCAAGTAGGCAATAAGAATTTATCAGATTTGAGCATGCCTTCATCCATTTGCCTATGCTAGGATGGGAATTTAAGAGTTTCATCCAGAAAAACTGAAAGAATAAATCAGAAGTATTCCGAAATACTTTGCACCTGGAAAAATGTTTCCACGTACTGCAGTAAATACACTCCACAATCACTACTGTTATCTTGTTTAGGGACTCTTGGACAGTAATCCACCATTGTTGATTTGGTAAACTCACGAGACATTTTGCGTTTTGCTTCCCATTCCAGTTCTAAATATCTGAAATAAAAACAGTTACTTCAGAATGGATACTTGGACACAATGAATAAATATCTATAACAGTACACACACCAGGCTAAGATTTATCTATCAACTTTCTTAATGCCATTTATTATTTCCTTGTATAAACGGTACTTCTATCAGCTATTTGGAGAGGCTGGCATTTCTTTCATAAGGCAGAAAAACAATGTTGTGCTTACCTGTAACTGTTGTTCATCGAAGTCTTCCATGTAGGCACACCTGGGACTGCACATGTGCAGGCCTGCCAAGATTGGAGAATTCTTTAGCTCAATAACCACTACGGGGCATCCCTGCCTCCCAAAGCACATGCGTGGCCACTTTCCTGCCGAAATGGCCCTCTTAGGAGGCGGAGCACTGTCAGGTCTCGCCAGGTACTTCCCAAACACTTCACTGCATCACTCAGATGGACAAGTTAAAGATGTTTTTATTAAAGAAAGATTCCAGTCTCATGACAGAGGAATTGGCTGGAATGCCTAAAGGTAGTGAAACAAGGTTAATTATAGGCTGATGTCCCCGCCCCCAGTGGGAAGAAAAGTCCATTAGGAGTTTTGGTGCGAAGTGCCTGGGAAAAGGGGAGGAGGGAAGAGAGGAGCTTAGTGTGTGGAATCCAAGGTCAGGTTTTTAGGCTTTGGCTGGAATTCACCATCAAAACACCTTGCCTGCAAGATAAGCAGTTAGCAACAGCACAACAGAAATTACTCTAGCAAGAAACATTTAATACATGGTAGATATGCTGGAGGCCTATCTGACAGGCACCCCTTTGTACCCTTAGGTTCTGTTTCGTCGCCGTGCCCCTCAGGTAAGTATGAAGAGACATAGCGGGGAAGGGGGGAGGGTATGTGTGCCTGCATGGAAGACCTTGATGAACAACAGTTACAGGTAAGTACAACATTGTTTTTCATCGGACTTCCTGCGCAGTCCCACATGGGAGATTAACAAGCTATTTACCTGGGTGGTGGAGCTTGCACTCTTTAACAGGAAGATCGCTTGGAGCACCGCTGTACCCACTGCGGTCTCCTTCCTGTCCAGGATGTCCAGAGCATAGTGCCTGACAAACGTGTCAGCTGACAACCACGTCGCTGCCTGGCAGATGTCCGGAATTTGAATTCAGCCTCCACCATTGCAAGGACCTAATCACAGTTCTGGGGACAGTAAACTTCTTCCTTTGCGAGTCCTTCTCATGCTTAAAGACTGAGAGGAACCATAGCTGCTCTTCTTGCATTCTCAGGCAAGCATAGGGGACTACTGCAGTTGTAGAGGCCATTAGGCCTCTTAGTGCCTGTATCCTCCCAGCTCTCTGAAAACAGCAGCATAGGAACAACCCAACCAGTTTCTTAATCTTGCTTATCCTATCCACAGGCAGAAAGGCCCTATTCTCACCACTATCGAGTATGGAACCTATGAACTGCACCCTCCTAGCAGGAGTCAGCTTGGACTTTTTCTGGTTTACCAGCAAGCCTAAATCCAGACAGATACGTAATATAAACTGATGTTGCCTATTCACGTCCTCCTCTGACTGGCCTGTTATTAGCCAGTCATCGAGGTACAGATAGATGCAACAATCTCTGGGCCGCAAGTAGGCTATTACTACTGCTACATATTTTATAAAAACCCTTGGTGCCGTGGACTGCCCAAAAGGCAGCACCTTGTACTAGTAGATCTTACTACCAAATATGAACCTCAGAAACTTCTTGTGTGATTCGTGTATCAAAATATGGGAATATGCATCTTTGAGGTCAAGGATCGCAAACCAGCAATCCGGAGCAATGAGTGTCATCACCGTCTGCAGGGTAGTCATCCTAAACTTACAAGTGGGAATAAAACTGTTTAAACTTCTCAAGTCCAAGATAGGACTGCTTCCACCATCTTTCTTTTTGACTAGAAAAAACTTGAAATAAAACCCCAATTGAGGGTCCCTTTCCTGTGTACTGCACCTTTGTCTAACAAGGTCTATAACTCTGCCCCTAGAAGAGGGCATGATTGAGACTCCGATGGGTTAGGAAGAGCCAAACTCAGGTAACTTTCTAACTCTATTTTATAACCATAACAAATAATTGTCAATACCCAAACATTGGAAGTAACCTGCTGCCAAGCAGAAAAATAACTAAATCGTCGATCCCTAAAGATGGGTCCTGGTCCTGTCAGAACTGTTTAGCCCCTTGTGCATGTTCCTTGTCCTGATGGAACTGGGATCCATGTCTCTGTCTTTAGGTTTGTCTCCATTTGGAGAAGGCACCTTGACTGCCCTGAGGTGGGCACTGAGTAGTATATGAATATCCCTGATAAGGCTGGTACCCTTGTTGATTAGGAGGGAGGACCTCATAGGAGCGTGCTGTAAGATGATCCTTGTGATTCTGTGGTAAGAACTCATACGTCTTATCCGAGAAGAGGGTTTTCCCTTCAAATGGGAGGTCTTCTACTTTGTTCCGAGTCTCAGTCGGTAACGACGTGGTGCGTAACCAAGCGTGCCATCGTAGAAAGACCGCTGAGGCCATAGTTCTGGCCTAAGTGTCAGCTGCATTTCTGCTCACATCCATCTGATGTCGAGCTAAGCAGATAGCTTCCTCCTGCAGCACCTTCACCAAGGGCCTCTGTTCCTCTGTCAGTCTGTCTAAGAAAGTTGTAATCTTGTTCCAGAGGGCCAGCTGATATGCCCCCATCATTGCAGCATAGTTAGCAATTTTAATGTTCAAAGCCGCGGATGAGTAAATCTTGCATCCCAGGGTGTCAAGTTTTCTCCTTTCTTTGTTGGTTGGAGTGGTGGACTCTGCCACTGTTTTGATTGTAACTCTTTGGTCACCAGAGATGAAGGTGGTGAGTGAGTAGTCAAGAAGGGAAAGGAGTGGTCTTTGGTCTTGTACAGCTATTCCGCCTTCTTGGTAGCGGCGGTGAGTGATGCTGGCTTCTGATAGAGGGCCGTGAACATCTCCACAAATCCTTCAATGACCGGAAAGGCCATACTAGTTGTGGAGCCTTAATATATATGCTGAAGAATCTTATCCTTCGACTGAGGTTCGGTGGGGAGATGTTAACCTCCAGCACCTTGGCCATCCTGATCAGCTGCTCTGTATAACAGCGGAAGTCATCTGTCGGGGACACGTCCCCCAAATCCCCCATCCCTTCATCTTGGGAAACAGAAGGAGGGGTCAAACTACGCTGTTCTCTGTACGGGTCTGGCTCAGTCTCCGAACCTGACAACTGGTAGGCCATCCTGGAGCTGGTAAAAGAGTGTCATCTTTTCGCTGGAACTGGTGATGGTTCTCTGACATCAGTATTGATAAGGATGCCCCAAGTGCACATCATAAGGAGCATCAGAGAGGTACCATTCCTCCCTCTTATAGTAGCGCCCTCTGGTGGGAGAACATCTACTCCGGTGCCTTTTCCGTGGTAGTTCCCTTTATTCCACAGAGGAACGGGCAGATCTCGACCTGGACCTTGATGGGGATGTTGACCGAAGGGAAGGTGTGTGAGGCCGCTCTACGATCACCACTTCCTCCTCCAGTGGTGTACAGCCCGATGCCTTAGATGACCTGTCTTTTGAGTAGTGTTTAGTCTTTTTCATGCACTTTCAGGGAGGTTCCTTACCCAAATGTGCTCCCTTGACCGGATCCAATCAGGTCTTAAGTGGAGCCAAAGAGATGGTTCATTCCCTCGATTTGGACCGACGAGTCCCTGTCGGATCTGATTGGGCTGGAGACCGTGGATCCAACGTGCCCTCTCAGGTTGGGTTTGGTTCCACTGGAGTCACCTTGGGTGAATCAGACAGCGCTCGGCTCCACGGGGTCTTCAAACCCAATGGTATAGATCTTGGAGCCGAGGGTGATCTTGGAGCCGAGGACAGTTTCGGATCCAATGGCGTGGCCTTCCCCGTCAAGGCCGAGCCCTTAGATGATGGCATGGGGACCTCCATGGCTTTCGACCATAACTTCACTTTGAGCCTACTAGATCTTTCGGCCCTGACCTTCAGGGTAAACTTCTGACAGTGTTTGCATGTCTGCGGCTGGTGACCTTCACCAAGGCACATCAGGCAGAGAGAATGGCCGTCCATCTTAGTCATTTTCACGTTGCATTTCATGCAACACTTAAAAAGTGCCTTTTCAGACATCATCCAATATCATAGAAAAGAGATAGAAGAATAAGGACTTATCCTATGATGATGAGCTAGAACCTCCCAGCTTGGTGGCGAAAGTGGAACTGAGGGTACAAGGGGGTGCCCCGCCTCCTAAGAGGGCTGTTTCGGTGGGAAAGCAGCCATGCATGCGCTTTGGGAGGCAGGGGTGCCCCCTAGTGGTTACTGAGCTAAAGAATTCTCTGATCTCGGCAGGCCTGTGCATGCGCAGTCCCATGTGGGACTGCACAGGAAAACTGACGATGAACTTCTGTGGCTAGGATCCAAAGCATAATATGGGGGTGGAGAAGCAATGTGTGTGCACGCCATACCAGAGCATGACCTTTTTTTTTCCTGATAGCAGATACTTGCACATCCATCAGAGTTTGGTCTGGGACAGGAGAATTACTGAACGTGGGAGCCTTGAAGTCCGTGCTGTAAAAGCATAAGTGAAAGTTCCCCACATGCAATCATAATATCCCAAGCTTTTCATGACTGGCAACTAATGTATTTAGCAGATTATGAAGCATTACATTCCTTTCCCAAAGTGTACTGACTCTTTAACAGCAAATGATTTTTAATAAGGGCCATATTTGGAACAGAAAAAAGGGTCAATGGCCAGAAATACTGGCTTGCCACCGTTTAGACTCATTGATTCTTTTACTCTTACCGATTAAGCAATTGCCTTAGACTACATGCATGGTATTGGGGATACAGTTGCCGCCCCTGAGGAAGTGTTTTCAACACGAAACACCAGGCAACTGCCGGCCCTCAGTGCTGGGCGGTGGTGTTTACACTCCGGAATCATCTTTCCCCTGCTGTAACATTTGGACTAAACAGCAAGGAAGATACCTTACCATCGTGCACCCTGTGGAATTTTACCTTATTCTACATTGGGTTCGTGGATTCTTCAACCTGAGTGGAGACCAGACAATTGGTGGACTTCACCTGTTGGACTGCAAAATAATGCCGCTTTTCTTGAGTGGCTTGCCTGCACATACTGCTTGTGTATGAACTTTGTTTGAAAGTTTTTCCTATATGTATGCTGACTAATTATTGGATATAACCTGACTATTCTTGTTTCATTGGATGCAATTTGATTACTATTGTTCTGAATATAGTGTTTATTTTGGTAATTGCTTGTGAATAATTATTCCTCCCACTGCAATTATTCGCTCCCCTTTTTTCCTGGTGCTTGTGTGTGGAGGCGCCTCTTTTTGTCACCTTTACTAACTCACTAGAGCATGGATTGAAATACTGGGCAAAGCACTCTAATATTCCTCTTTGCAGTATGAACAGTAATGGAGGGATTTGGCTGAAGTCTCTCCTTATATGCTTCAGCTACTTACTAATGCATCTCTTGACAAGCATTCAGGAATCAGCTGCTTAGGAAGTTCTTTGCCAGATAAAAATAAAGGAAGTTCTTTGCCAGATAAAAATGGAAATATTGGTAGGTGGGGGGGGGGGTCAAAATGTAAAAGGAAGCACCTGGAAGCCAGACTGAATCCTTGAGTCATTGGCTGCCTACTTCTAGTATGGTATTTCAAAAATTGTATATGGTATAAAACTTATGCCAAATGTTCACAAATGGCCTAGATTTTAACAAGGTGATACACAGTAAATTTTGTTATTTTACCTTAAAGAATAATTTATATAAATTAGTTTGCATGTTCATTTCTATTCTTTATAACCTCACTGCAGAGATATTTGAAAAATAGATCAAAATTACAGTGAATTTTACATTATAATAAAAAGCAATTATCTGTTATATATAAAAGGCAAGCTGTATTGGCAACGACTCACTCTTTATCCTGGTGCAGTCTGGTCTCGAGGCCACTGCAAAGGGCCTGCAGAACTGAAAGTGCTCAGGGGAGATGCAGACGCATTGCCAGGAGGGGGCCCACCGAATCAATGGCCTAAGCACTCCTCCTTGTGCATCCACTCAGTGCCCTCCCGCTCTGGCCTCCAGGCCACTACGAAGTGCCTGCTTGCCACTGGGAGGGGGCCCTTTTCTGGAGCCCATTGTATTTTTTCCCACAATGGGTGTTGTTGCTAGTATACATATAATTAATTACAGCAGGACAAGAGATTGCATGTTATGAACATTTAAGCTGTACACGTTGAGACATATCGCACATATATTTTAGATCTAAAATAAGGCTGCTGTCTATTAGAACACATTGTTACTCACTCTCTCAAGACTTGAACTGTATTCTGTATGGAATTTGCCTTCAGGGAATCCAATATAAGTATACATGGCCTACAGAACAGAAAAGAAAAGAATTTCATTCTTCGTTATTTACAAGATCAATGATTAGAAGAGACTTTGTTTTGAGAACTTCCATGAAAATATCAGTAATTTATTAAGTTTAACTAAGAAAACAAAGGAACAGCTATTGTATTAGATGTAGAAATACAGTGTGATATAGCTATTTTAATAGCAAGTATAGCCAAATATTATTGTGTAAAAGTAAACCAATAGAGAGAATCACAGAAAAAACACAAGAATAAAGCAGAACGCCATGATAAACTAACTAGACCAAAAATTTTTTTAAAAGAAACTTGAAGTCATTAAAGAAACAGTAATTTAGAATGTTACATTGAATATACAACAGACTGCCAAACAACAACTCCAAGGCTACAGAAATCACCCAGAATATAACAATAGGGTCACATACAAGTATCCATCTGCATTTCAAAGTGCAAAGTGCTAAACAATTAATACAAAGTGGCCAATGCAATAAAAACTGTTGTGTTGCAACAGTTGTAAAAGCCTACCTTTTACAAAGCTTCTTGATTTCAGAACTGCTTGAGGGACACTAAAAAAACATAATCACATGCAGTAATCAGATATAAGGAAAAGAGAAGACTAAGCAAATTCACGATTTGAAACTTGAACAATAAAAGAGTTATTAAACTGACCACAAAATGCTTTACTTATTAACTAATTTATATTCTGCCTTCCTAACACTTAAAATAACCTAATAACATATCATAATGAAATCCCATTAATTCCATAATTGTGACTATGTCCATCTGGAACTTGTACCTTTTGACCTAGTTGTTGAAGACAAGGCCTGGCCTTCAATGAAAGAGTAGGACTCTTGATAAGTTAGGTCCTGATTTCATGCTGAAGATCTGCTCTGCTGGGGAAGTGAGTTGCCTGTGGCTACAAGACTGATAGGACAGGAGGAAGAGGATGGAAAATCTCTATAGTCCTTGTGCCTTTTCCTGACATTGGCTGGCTCCAATCCAAAATTCTTTATAAGGATCTTGGTAATCCATTCCCAAAATCAGGCCTTAGTGAGAAAGCGGGGGGGGGGCAGCCTGAGGGAGTGGGTGAGAAAACAAGCCCAAATGGATTATGACAGAGAGCAGCCCTCCAGTTGCCAAGCTCAGGAAATGCAGGAAATCCACACCAAATCACTGGCTGAGAAAGGGCAGAACCTGAATGGTCTCTCTCCCTCTGACAGAGATTAGCCAATGCTGTGAAAAAGCCCCTGATCACCTCTTTAGGGTGGTCTGTCTGGGTGCAGTTGACTCAGTTGCCTGCAAACAGCTCCTGCTGCAGGGCCTTGTGCATGGCTGTTTGTCTTCTCTGAGAGCCCAAGCACTGGCTTTCCTCCTCTTCCTAATACCAGAGGGCAAGGGGCAGCTGGTCTTGCTCCTTGCTTGTGAAGCATGTTGGTGAAGTCTGAGGAAGGGACAGGGCATCAAGGTGGTGGGGAGGAGGGAGTGTTGAGAAGGCCTTTGATCTGTTTCCTGATCTCCCAGGGAGAGGAACAATGACTTGCTAGTTCTTCCTACCACTTTTTGCAAATGCAGGAGAAGGGGGAAAGGAAGAGAGAAGATCTTGAGGAAAGGTTTGTTTTAAAAAAGGGGGGGTGGTCAGAGACAGAGGAGAGAGATCTAGCTGTGAAGCAGACAAGACTATAACTGGGATTCTGATCACCCCCACAGACTACTTAAAGACTTGCCTTATTAGCTTAGCCTTGCCTGTAATCAAATTGGCAGTTAAACATTTTAAGGTCCCTCCTCCACTTTCAAAACTCCTGTGGTACTCTAGTCTGAATAGAGGCATACGCTTTCACCAAACCCTGTTAATATTTCTGTACCATTTAATTCCTGCAATATTAAAATACTGAAAATATTAAGAAAATCCATGCATTTATTATATTTTATTCAGTATTTCACATAATGTGATACTGTATTTAAGATAAAAATGGTTGAACAGAAAACTATTTGTATTCTGTTAAACATCCAACTCTATGGGCCTTTTCTGACGAACTCCAAATCATACTTCCGTTTGTTCATCACTATAACTTTTTAAGACACAAAAGGCACTTACTTCAAAATTTTTAGAATCCAGTGCTGGAGACAGTCTTTCATATTGAATATTATCTAACACAATGAAACAAACAAAACATGGTTACAGACAAGAATTTTGTTCTTTTGCTGTAACAGGAGGAACGTGAATAGTGAAAAGTATAGTGAAAAGCATGGAATGAGTGAATGAGGTTTTATATTTCTTTTGCATATATTTTACTGTTAGGGTTGAGCTACAATAGCATAACACTTTCCCCATTTCATTTTTTGATGAAAAAAGGATGCATATGAAAGTTCTATTCACATAATAAAAATCCCAACTCAGTATTAGATCAAAATCACAACTTGCTCACAGAGGTAGAGTGCTATTATATAAAATTTCTTGTATCTTTAGTTTCTATAATCTTGTACAAAATATACATTAAAAGAAGCAGTAAATTCACAACACAGACTCTTTTCACCTTTCCTAACTGTATTTAAAGTAAGTAACCCAAGCACCCTAAAATGAGTCATTTTTTCAAAGCTACTACAAGAATGAATGTAATTGATCAGACAATGATCCATACGAAATGTATTTCAGCAAACAAATTAATACTGAGACTCAGAAAAAATAAAGATTGTCTCCATGGAACTATGGGCCAATAATTTTCTAGCCTGGAATACAGTAGGGACCTTGACTTGGCTGATCTGGCCACTCTGCTCCTCCATGCTAGGGTAACATCATACTATTGCAGTGCACTCTACATGCATTTGCCCTTGAAGTCAACTCAGAGACTCCAGCTGGTACAATTCTGCAGCTTGGTTATTGTCAGGAGCTAGGTGGAGAGTGCATATTACATCTATTCTAGAGTCACTTCATTGGCTGCCCATCAGTTACTAGCTCCAATTCAAGGAGCCAGTAACTGGCCATCACATAAAAAGCCCTATATGGCCTTAAAACCTCTTATCTGCAGGACTGCCTCTCTCCCTATGCTCTGGCATGACAGCTTCACTTATCTGCCTTCTGTAGATGCTGCCGTTCAAATGGGAAAGATCAACAACTGCCCATACCATGTGAATTCTTGGCTACGGCCCCCACCTTGGGGAATGGCCTATCTGAGGAGGTCAGGAAGCCTCCTGGCATTCTACTAACTGTGTAAAACAGAATTGCTCAGGAGGAAAGCTCTATAAAGCTATTGGTTTGCTCTATGTATTATTCTTCTGTTGCTGCATTATTTTCTACTGATGTAATAACATTTATCTGCATTGCATTTGAGTTTTGTATCGTGTCTATTATTCTATGTTTGTTTCAGATTTCTGTAATCCTAGTTCTAGTACAGTGCTTATTAGATGTCTTATTCTATTCATCAAATCAACTTACACTCTGTAATCTGCCTTGACTCTCAGTGAGAAAGGCAAACTATAAATGTAGTAAATTAAAAAAAACCCAATTATTCTATTGTAGTCATAAACATAAAAACTGATTTTCCCTTTGTAGGTGGTCTGCACAGCTAAAGCTTACAGCTAGGGTTGCCAACATCCATGAGGATTCTGAGACTTCTTCTGAAATGACAATAAATCTCCAGACTACAAAAGTTAGTTCCCCTGGAAAAAATAGCAGCAGCAAAGGGTGGACTCTATAGCATTGTATCCCCGCTGAGCTCCCTCCTCTCCCGCTATTCTGCCTTTCTTAAACTCCGCCTCCAAACCTCCAGGAATTTCCCAACCCAGATTTGGCATTCCTACCTACAGCTACATACAGCTACATTCACTAACATTCAAGTTATTTGTATATAGTATTTTTTCAAAACTGCATTTTTTTCTTCACATGCTATTAAATTATTACCGTTCGGTTGTAGGTTGTTATTTATATTAATTTCTTCTTTATCAGCCCGGTTGTCATTAAAGACCAAAACAGTTTCTGTTCGAACAGTTTCACTTTTATTAACTGGCTGAACTGGAAATTGATGAACGGGTGACTGTAATGAACACTGACCCAAACAGTCCTCATAAACAACGTCTTCTAGCCAGGGGAAGCAAATGACCGCAAGGTACCAATGAGATCTGCCAAGGAAGGGAAGAGAAAGTCAGTATCTAATATTTTAAGAGAAGTGACAAAACTTTCCTCCAGTGACTGTCATTAAATTTTTCTAATAATTATGTTCAGGGGTTTTTTTCTGGGAAAAGAGGTGGCAGAATTCTCGAGAGGGAAATGATGAAAAAGCACACAGGATTCTTTGAAATAATATTATTTTCATGCACTATTGCTGAGCATTTTCAAGAGGTGCAGGAACTGATTACGTTCATTCAATGGGATACGAGAGCCCCGTGGCATAGAGTGGTAAGCTGTAGTACTGCAGTCCAAGCTCTGCTCATGACCTGAGTTCGATCCTGGCGGAAGCTGGGTTCAAATAGCCAGCTCAAAGTTGACTCAGCCTTCCATCCTTCCGAAGTCGGTAAAGTGAGTACCCAGTTTCCTGGGGGTAAAGTGTAGATGACTGGGGAAGGCAATGGCAATCCATGCCGTAACAAAAAGTCTGTCAAGAAAACGTCGTGATGCAACGTCCCCCACGGGTCAGTAATGACTCGGTGCTTGCACAGGGGACTACCTTTACCTGTACCAATGGGATACAATTATAAACCCATTCTACCATTAATACTTGCCTCTTCAGCATAATATCTATTTTTTCCCATCCAAGTTACTAGGCAATATTTTTATTATGAATGGCTTTTTGATTTATGGCAATCAAATACATTGCAAATAATCAAACTCAAGACATTTTTATACACAACATGTTCTGCTTACAATTCTAATAATGAAACATTAATGTATAAAATTTTGTTTCAAATCCCATAAATAAAACAGTCATAAAATATTCTATAAACAGAGGCAACTAAAAAAAAAGAAAAAAATCGTATGTTATCTCCTCGAGAGAGTACTTGAAAGGTCAGATGCTACTAATACAAAAGTTCTGCACTGTGTCATCTTGTGAATAGATAAAGCACAGGGATTCTAGTATACAGGAAACTGGATTCATTATATAACTGCTATTGACCTCAAGGGGAAGATTTACACAGTAGGATGAAAAATATGTATACTGTTGGTGTATAGGAGAGTGCTTTTGTAGAGGACTTTTTATATGTTATCACTAGCACCTTGCTTTGTGAACAGAAGTGAATTAAAATAAAGCCTAGAGTAAGACATGGCACCCACAAGGTTCTGCTTCTGATTTCACTGAAGCCAAATGAAGATCAATTTTTGATTAGCTGTATTATATACAAAATAATTCAAATAAAAGGTGCTGATGATTTCTAATAGAGTACACTCTATTGAACAAAGCAGAACTGAGTGAGTATTTACAGGATTAAAGAGAAAAAATAGAATTTCCTTGTATTATGAATTCAAAATTCATGCATTTTTTTCTTTCTCATGTGCTGTACAATCAGTGCTTTGAAAAGCTTTATGATGCACTAAAGATATCTGCAAAACTCTCCTCCAGCACCACATTTCAAATGAATCAGTTTTCTTCCTGTCAGCTTTCTTCACTGTCCAACTTTCACATCCATACATTTTTTTTTCACATCCATACATGACAATGGGGAATACCATAGTTTGGAAATGCTCAAGCTCTAACCTAGAGAGCATGCAAATATAATGAATACAAATGAAAACATTCGAAATGGAAACAGAAAACAGCAGCTTCAACTCCAGTACATATATCAGACTTACTCTTCATTCACAGGTACAAAGATGTAGTCTTTATTTAAAATATTTATATGTCGAGTCCATCTTTTCACTCTTTTGTGTCTTCTCTGTGCAAGTCTGTGGATGAAAAATAGTTCTATTAAGGCTATTCTTCCAGAACAAGAGTAGCATTTTTATTGTTTTCCAGAACCAAGTAAAATGAGTAAAAAATTTCCCTGCTCGGCGGGGAGGGCGGACTAAAAATCTAATCTAATAAATAAATTAATTAAATTAATCCTTATTTGAGAATTAGCTAAATATTAGGGCATTGGCTAGGTCCAAAGAGCTCATTATTCAAGTGCTAGTAAGGTGTTACAAGGTAGACCACAAAGAACAGTCAACTGACAGGATAGCCAGCAGGAACCATAGTTCCTATCTTCTTTCTGCTGCTGTCCCCCAAACCTGAAATATTTATAAATGCCTGGAAGTGACATTGTCAGACTTGCAACACTGCTTTTTTCCCCCTTTTAATCCCCACCCCGCCCCGCTTGGAGTGGTGGTGGGCAACAGAAGTGTGGCATGGGGGCTCTCCCACTCCCACCAGTGGCTTGGCAAGAGTAGCTGCATCTTCTTGGTAGCACCTACAATCCCACAAAAAGTGTGCAGCAACATTTTGGCAATTTGAATGCTTCTATCATTTGAAATCTTTTAATAAGACCTGCCCACCTACGTAAAAAGTTATCCGCTTGATAAACTAAAAACTAAAACAAACATTCGGCAAGAGTTCAGCAAGGAACTGTAGGCTTTCAATGTAGCTGTGTGCAAATATTGTTTATGTCAAAATTAGCCTGGTTATTCTTATTGTTGGGATCATATTCTCCTCCGCTCTTTCTCCTGCACGCAGAGACGAGACTGGTGACTCCCTGGTTTAACGAAAGGATTAAACTATAGCTTGAAATCCTGGGTTGTGGGCAAGAGTCTAACTCCAATGTATTGAAGGGTCTGAATTATGCACACAATTGCCAATAAGAAGCCTTATTGGGCAAAAGCCCAATCTGGCACTGCCTTCTTTCTAAAAATACTTGGCAACCACCAGGATAAGCGTCGATAGGTATCTTAGTGCACCACATTAGGGATCCCTGCTCTAAACAAATGCTAGTACAGCTTTAAGCTTACTACACTGTTCCACCCAATTCTTTCAATCATTATTATTTCAGATCAAGGAATGATTCTGTTGTGATGTGTTCAAGCTGTCAGTCAGTTTAAATGAAGATAAATATTAACTGTTTAAAGATAACTTACGAAAGGTTTGGATTTTCTTCAGAGTTCTTTTCTGTCCTGGTTAGGCATTTGTAGAAGAAACTGCTAAATATGTGTGACTGGTCAGCAAGTTTTCTGGGAGCTTTCTCCAACAAGAGATACCTACAAGAGGGAAAAGATTCATAAACTTATGTGTATCTTCCCCATTGTTCATTTATGTACAAAAGCAGAGTTAAAAAGGCTTCAGTGTAAAGAACTATTTTGGCTCCTTCCATCACAGCTTCAGTGATGAGGGACTCCTGCTTTTTGAAGTGAGCAGTCAAATGATATTTCAATGGAAACAAACCAAAAGCTTTTCTTGTGCAGAGAAAAGACAGTAGCTGAATTCTACATGGTGCACTGCTAGGAAGTATCCCAGCTGTCAATCTCTCCACTTCCTTCTCCTGCTTCAGGACTAGCAAATACAGTGATAGCTGGAATACCTCAAGGTACTAGAATTAGCCATCATTATCCTCATAAGCACCCCATTGAAGGGAAGTGTTATCCCTGAATCCCCCTACCACCCAGAGCCATCATGTGCAGCGAAATCAGTTGAGGAAAAGCCTAATTTTGAAACCTAATAAGGAATGTTGTTTAATAATTTAGGAGACAATTCCTTAGTTTGAGGGGATACACTATGTAATAACTCTAGGACATCCTCCCCTAAGTAAAATAAGAACCACCAGGGTGTAAAATCGATCCATGTTAAACAAAGCACCACAAATTAGCCAGAAAAGTTCTCAAGAGCTAGCATAACAGAATCATATTGCAAAGGAACTCCAAGGATAATTTTTTTGGCAGGCTCATTCCCATATATTTGTATTTTTAGATAGCACATCAAAGGAACATGAAAAATTTACACCCTCAAACAATGAAGAAAACATCTTCTATACAACTACAGAGTAGCTAGAGATGAGATAGTTCTTCCCCCACAATTGCATAACTGGGAAAAGTGCACAGAAAGATCACCCCTGCCCCAAGTTCTTCTCATTAGTTCTTCTCCCTTCCAGGAAAATGGTCCATTAATGATTAGACTATGAGAAGATCATCCTTTTAGGGAGTCTCTAGTGTGTGTTCCCCCCTCCCCATCTCCTTCTTTACCCTTTTCTTAATATCTCTACACATACACATCAACTCTGACCTGTTCCAGATTTATAGTCTATCCTTGAAAATAACTCAAGGGGTTATCAGCCTCAAGGGGGGAAAAAAGCTTACTGCAGTAAAACTGTTGTTTCCTGTTACCTAGAGATAAGTCTTTATAACGAGAAGAAATTGAGGATTAGTTATATAAAACCTATTAATTTGCCAACAGTTGTAGTGGAAAAATCAGTGCAATTCCCTCTTTGACACAGTGAAATAAGCAATTAGTAATAATCCCCCTTTTAACTAGATACCTATCAAGCACAAAGAAAAGAATACAGTGTGTTGTAGAAGTTGGAGAACTGGATTAGTTCCAGGGAGATCCAGCTTTGAATCTTCACATTCCATGAAACTCATTGGGTGATCCTGGGCTAGTTATTCTCTCTCAACCTACTTTACAGGGTTGCTGAGAGGATAAAATTATCTATATACCATCCTGAGCTCCTTGGAAGAGGATGAAAATATATCAAATAATTTCCAAGTAGGAAATTAAAATTACTCTCCTCAAACATTAATTAGTCCTGAGCAACCAGAGTGAAATTTACAATATCCTTCATTACTCACTTTAGGTAAAAGTCAATGATCACATCATTGAGGAATTCTCCATATTCCAAACACTCCAAGTCCTCTCTTGTGACACCCAGTCCTCCTTTTGCAGGTGGGGGAGGATAAACAATCAAGCTAAAATGTAAACAACACATTAAGTAGCTACTTATAAACAAGAAATACATCCAACAATGTTATAGTTCAGGAAAACAGGGTAGTATGATCTTGGTATCTTGTATGATTTTATACTTCAGTAGACAGCCACACACTTTTCAGTTGTGTAGTCTTGAATCAATGGCTCACCACTGTGCATTGATTAAACAACAACAAAAATGGTTGGTGCCTTGAGTAGCATGGGACCAGTAGTGCCACCACTGTTTGAAACAAGATCATTCAAATCTTTGACTGGAAACTCATTCTAGGTGCCCTCTAAGTCAGGTTCTGTGTTCCTGACCAGTTAACTCAGTTTGGCTGTGATGGAGTGGCTAAAGCGATGGAATGATTGAGGGTCCTGGCTGTCCACATACCACTGCAGCCAGGTAAAAGCTATGTTAATTTATTTTTTATATATATTTTTTTATTTTATCGTATTTATATTCCGCCCTCCCTGCAAGCAGGCTCAGGGCGGATTGGCATAGTCTGTTTACTCCCATTCTCCTTGGATGCAAATTAACAAAGCTTTTAATGTAAAATAAACATTTACACTATTCACCCCCAGCAGATGTTTCACAGACATGCTACTTTTTAGGGTATAACGATGCCATCCACAGCAGAATTACACTCTTCTAAGCCCATTAACTTTTATGTAACTCTGTTTAGGTTATAATTCTGCTTAGGATAGCACTGTGCACAACTGAAGTTGATTAAGCTCTTGTAATGAACTTCTTTGGCAGAATATATTAGGTTAGATTACTGTAATGTGCATTACTTGGAGCTGTCTTTGAAAACAGTTTGAAAACTTCAGCTCTCCAAAATGCAGCAACCAGAGTATTGTCAGGGTAGGATACTGGGATCTTATCACTCCTGCGCTTAAAGATCTGCACTGACTGCCCATATGTTTCTGGACACAATTCAAAGTGCCAGTTCTTTAAAGCCTTAAATGGATTGGGACCACGGTACCTGAAAGATCACCTCCCATCTTGTCCAGACAGCCATCTTGTCCAGACAGCCTCACAAGCCCTGCTCTATGTGCCCCTGCCTTTAGAGGTGAGGCAGATAGAATCCAGAGACAGGGTTTTTTCAGTGGTGGCACCTCACTTGTGGAATGCCCTTTCCCGTTTCCCCCGAGGCTCCCCTGGAGCTTACACTGCTTTCTTTTAGATAACAGGTCAAAACATTTCTGTTTTTAAATTAAGTGGTTGATAACACTATTTTAGTCTGGAAACATATTTTAAGTTGTCAATGGTCTGTTTTTACGGTCTATGTTTTATGCTGGCTGGGTTTTTTATGCTAGATTTTAATTAATATCTTTTAATGTTTTGTTTTTATTATGCAAGCTGCCTCAGACAGGTTCCTGGAGAGGCAGCATAAATATTTTCCAAATACATACATATAAATGAAAATTGTTATTATGTAAATAAGTCACACAGCATGAGCAACATGCAGGCCCTTAAACGTTTCAGAAGAAATCATCACCACCCATTCTAAAGCAGATGTATTATCTAGATTAAAGTGCCCTCTTTTAATTAGAGAAATGCCAGCCCCTTGGTGTTCACCAGATCCCCAATTACCCATATTCCTAATACATACTAGCACTACCTGGAAGCTGCAATAGCCACAGTGTTAATTCTGACAAGGACCCTATATGGGATCATTCTGCCATATTAATTAAACATTACAGATGACAACTAAAAAGCTATAACTTAACTGAAAGTTGAGATCTTTAGAAAAATGGGTCTCAAGGATTTAGCAAAACTGGCTGTTGGAAAAAGACTGCTCAAAATGTTTTTCAGAGATGAAAAATGCCACGTCATGACAAATATGCAAAATATTCAGACAATCATAAATTTTACTCCAGAGTCTTTGGAACAGAGATGGGTTGTACTTTGTAATAAACTCCTGTCTCTGAGAAGAAAGCTCAAGGTGCTTTCATACAGTCATTTTGTCTAGAACTACCACCATTTGTTCACATGACTATTATGAAGAATCCAGGTGCCATTTCCAAAATACACTGCAGTGTTTTCTATGCTGTCCATCTGCCTTTTTCAGAGTTGGCTGGTGTCAATATTTTGGCTTTGAATGGAAATGCAGTGTTAGCTTGTCCACGGCTGACTGGCAAAGCATTACTAATGCCCCTGGCACTAGTGGGCAGACAGGGTAGCAACACAGATCCTGTCATTTTTAGATTACACTGCCATGTTAAAATGCCTGCAATGCAAAGCAATCACCTTATTATTTTTAAAGAGCTATGATTACAAAGATAAGGGAATATTCTATTTAAAAGGTAGATTACACTAAAAGAGGGAAGCATTTTGTTCATTTTGATTGCAAATGTGCAAGTTTAAAACCCATGTGTTGGGCATAATGGAAAAATAATGCAACTAATGATCATTTTTTTTCAAATATATAGTAAATCTTGGGATCACAAGACTTTGCCTTTGTGCCTTTGTTATGGGAAATTTCTTAATTAAAAAATAGTAACGGGAATAGAATATTAAATGCTATGTAGAATCAAAGTTATAAATCTCTGTCCGGGAGCTAGCAGTTGCGCATAAATTCACTCTGCTGTGAAAAAATAAAACACAAAACCCTCTTGAAAGCAGAGACAAAAACCTATGCTCCCAATTTATGCTACATGGACAGCTTGAAGCCAGCTGGGTGATCTAGGATCAGTCATAGCAATCTCAGAGCTCTCTCAGCCCCACCCACTTTACACGGTGATTGTTATTGTACGGGTAATAATAACATACTTTGTAAATTGCTCTGAGTGTTAAGTTGTCCTGAACGGTGGTATATAAATTGAATGTTGTTGTTATTGATTGGAAAAGCCTGAGTGAGAATAACTTTATTTCCTGGGGGAAGGGGGGCATTTTTTTCAGTTCCTAGTATAACATTAGCGCTAACACGTTAAGTACCAAAACTAGTAAGAGAAAAAAGTCTAAGAACTATTGTGATTGTGGCACAGTGGTCAGAAGAATCAGAAACATAAAATTATAATTACTCTTGAATAGGGACTCATCAGAAGTACACTAGGACCAAGATCCATCTCCTAGAAAACTTATTCTCCTGAAGAGGCTTTCAGCTAGACAAAAAATCTGACCAGCAATGTTAGAGTAGGATTATTTGATTGTAACATTATTTTATGTAAATATATAACTGAAGTCATTAAATTAACCCAGTGATTAATTCCTATATAAATTTAAATTAACTTAAACAATTATACATACTACTGAACAGATCTGGTCTCTTGGAATTCTTTCCATTCATCCTGTTTAACAGATGAAATTGAATAGGAATGCAGGCTACCACTTTGCTTTTGCAGCACAGAGTAAATGGGCTTAGTGAGGCTTAATTCTGAGTCCTGCAAGAAAGAAAGGCAAAAAAATCTTTCTGGTTCTACATTAAAGGGCTCAATAAATACATAAAAGTTCCCAATACGACAGCTGAAATTTAAGAGCTGGGTGCAAAACACATTATATATACCTGTTAATGGATTAGAAGACAAATCTTTTCCCTCAATTAATTTACCAATGGGATACAAAATACGTGCGGCAATCAGGTCTGCCGTTTGCTTTTAGAGACCATGGAAACAGCATTTTGACTGTTCTTCACATTTCCCTCCCATTATCCATGTTCATTTCCATTGCTGATTGAGAATATAATGCTCCTTAGAAGGAAAATACCTTCCTATTGTGTATATGGAGAGTTTCTAACACAGAAAGGACATTCTCATTTTTCACCTCTAAGTGAATATTCCTTTAAGAATTTTTTCATACAGAATTATTACCACAGAAAGATCTGCTGGGTATAATTTTAGAAAGATTAGAATAGGCTTTCATATTCAAATGACAGGGCAATTCCTCTTGGAAATATTTTATAAAGGATGATGTCTTGACAGGTCATGCCATGCTATCATCATCATTTTAAATACATTGGAACAGAGATAAACAGGGATGAACAGTCAGCCACACATGTGCCTTAATCAAGTTGTATAGAAGCAGAAGTACTTGAAACCTCTAAAAACCTGCTGTTTAGACAAATGACTAGGGAGAGAGTCCATGTATGTGTGAAAATATAGTCAGGAATATCCCACTCAAATTAAACCATTGTCTTATTAAGTATGTGGGAGAAGTGCCTTGGAGGTGGAGCTTGCCTCAATCTCCGCCTTGAAGAGTAATGGCCTCAATCACTCTTCTGATCCTTTTGGAGGCTTCAGATACAAAAAGGACAGTCTCACCACATTCACATCCTCCTCCCTTCAGTCTGCTTCCTTTACTCCCTTAGTCTCTCCAGGAGATGAGCCATCCTCCTCAGTCTGTGGCTGTCAGATCTTAAATAGCTCCTGATAGCTCTTGAGTCCATTAACCCTTCCCCCCTCACCAACTCACAACCCGTGAGGCTCCCAAGCTTTGCTGGGACCTTGTTGACATGGTGAGCTGCCTAGACAGGTCTTTGACAAGCTACTGCCAAGTGCCTGTTGCCACCCTCCTCCCATAGACCTTGGCTCTTGCCAGCCTCTATTGTTTGTCGAGGGCATGGTTCTTCTGAGTGGTGGTGGAAGAGAGTGCAGAGCTGGGTGCCAGGGCCAACTTCAAACAACAAAAATAGTGCATGAAAGAACAAACAAATTCTACAACTATAAAACATCTATATTATATAAATTATCCCTCAGTAATATATTTTAAGACATTATCCTAATAAATGACATTGAGTACTACAGTGAAGCACATTATAACCTCAGGTGCTAAATATGAGTAGGGATGGGCATGAATAGGGAAAATGGCAGCTCATAGTTCTGAAAAATGATGATCCACGAACCACCATGACTTTGCTTAGTTCGCGAACTGGTTCATTCAGTTCGTAGTTCCGTCACTTTGGGGCAGTCGCAGCACTTTTCTAGCTGTTTGCATTTGCAAACAACAAATAAAGTTTCAAACTTCCTGTCCCACTGCTTTTTTCACCCAATGAGAGGGGGAGGAGGGAACCCCCTCCTTCCCCTTCCATCAAGTGAAAAAAGCAGGGTGGGAATTTGGAAACAACATTTTTCTTGCCGCTTGCAAGCGGAAGAAAAGTGTTGCTTTCAAACATCAGCTGCTTTTCAGCTGATGGGAGGGGGACCCCCATCAGCTGAAAAAAGCTGCCAGCATTTGAAAGCAGCTCCCATCACCTGAAAAAAGCAGCAAGTGTTTGAAAGCAGCGACACTTATCTTGCCACGCAAGAAAAGCATTGCTGCTTTCAAATATCAACAGCTTTTTTCAGCTGATGGGGGATTCCCCCTCAGATAAGCTGAAAAGCTGCTGGAGTTTGAAAGCAACACTTTTCTTGCCATTTGCAAATGGCAAGAAAAGTACTGCTCTGAGCTTTGGTAAACCGAAATGGAAACCCAAGGGGGAGCACACCTTTAGTGACAAACCGAAAAACGAACCAAACGAACCAGCCTAAAGTTTGTCGCAGTTCATTAGAAATGGGCTCTGACAAACCGCCAGTTCGCAAATCATGAATCAGCTTGGTTCATATTTCGGTTTGTGCCTATTAATTATGAGTAATCCACACTCACTATGACTGTCTACAGGAATATGAAGCTCATCTACAACAGCAACACAAGGAGAGGTCACTGGTGTACAGGCTACGTTATGAATGTTGGAGGACTCTTTGAAGACAGGGATCTGTATGGCTGTCAACAAAGATTAAGGCTGTTTTCTTCCAACTTTGTCCAGTCCCAGGGACCAGCTGCACTATGCCCCCAAGAACTTTTCATAGTCCAGTAAGGAATTTGTTCTGCACAACACACAAATTAATAAAAAAGATTCTGAGCTATAAATGCAGATAGCTTTACTTAAGAGAAACTGCTGGGTTTTTTTTCAAGGACTCATTCAAGAGCAACTGATTTACCTGAGGTGACACCAGAACTGAAGTGCTCTCCTTTTGCTGCTGAAATGATGCATAACAATAATCAAAGAAGGAGCTTTCTTCAGCTGAAATATCTTGAAGCAACAGAATAGCCTGTTTCCAAGGCAAAAAGTTAGCAAGATCCGGAGTGGAATTCTTCTTGCTCACTTCCAAAATAATTTTGGTCAGCTTGACCTGCTCCCCTTCTGTGAGTGACTGGGGCAGCTTAAGGAAAAGGAATTCAGTACCTTTTTCTGCAGTGAGAAAAATGCATGTGTTCAGCATAGATTTATTAAAAGTAGCCTTGAGTTGCAATTATTCTAATAGTTCACTCAAGTAGGAGTTTAGGATGTACTATAAAGACTCCCATATCGGGAGAGCATCAAACATGAAAGCTTTCCAAACATCACACAGAGATGCCTGTGCCATGATACATTCATTTGGATGAGGTGGCACTGTAACCCTGTATCATGCTGGAGGCAGAGCAGAAACCCCTCTACCACCAAAAGTCAGGCTGCAGTGTGAACCAGGTCCTCCACATTAAAACCAGATTGCATAGAGGCCTGGTTCAAGTAATTTCTCCTCTTCACAAAAGAAGAGGGAACAATCATGTGAACCAGGCTCCCATGGGATCAGGTACTCTCATGGAAAGCCCAGTTCACAATGGAGGCTGTCTATACAGTGAAGGGGAGGGGCTTACACTCACCCCCTCCAATATACTAACTATATGCATTTGTGCCATATATCATAATAAGCAGCAGGAAAAATGTTAGTACTGACATACAAGCACAGATAAACATGTCTCTAAGCATATTATCACACTGAATTATCTTTGCAATTTCAGTATAAATGTGTTTCTATGATTCCTCTTAAAACAAGTATGAATAAAAAGATAAAGCATCTTAAATACTCTGGAATAAATGGTTTGAGGATCCAACCTGAAGAGGATGCTGAAGATTTTTACAACATTTTAAGTAGTCTGTGTTATGCTAACCCTAACCCTTACTTGTAATTTCTAAATATAAATTTTCAGCAAAGCCTTATCATACCATTATTTCTCTGGACTTTCTATGTGGGTACTTAATCATCAACAAGTTAAATGACACATGGTGGAGATCACTGATTTGTGACATTTAGCACATAAGGCAAATCTTAGCACTTGAGCTCTGAAGCAACATCCCGCAGTTTTGTTTTTTAAATGTTCAGTGCTCTTCTTTCATTGTTCCCAAATTAAAATCTAAATTCAAACATAGTCATAATAATTCAATTCTGAGTAGCTTAGAACGCTTAAAAGATGCACAAGTTAAGTAGAATATATACCTTGTTTGTTTAGCAGAGATGTTCCTATTTGAATTTCAATTTGTTTCACATAATTAGATGACAGCCAAAGAAAAATGATATTATTACTCATTAAAGTTGAGGAATCATTATTATCACTCCACAGTCCGAGCTTTATTAAGTGCCTGGTATCCACTAACAGGTCCATTTTCCTATTAAAGGCCACTGTAGGGAACAGAATTTAAAACAAGCAGATAGCATACAAAATTGAATCCAGTCTAAAGCCACAATTTCTCCTCCTTCAGTCAGTTACAGCCCTCCGGAGCTCTCTCAGTCCCACCCACCTCACAGGCTGATTGTTGTGGGGTAATAATAACATACTTTGTAAATCGCTCTGAGTGGGTGTTAAGTTGTCCTGAAGGGCAGTATACAAATCAAATGTTGTTGTTGTTGTTATTATATGAAAAGGCCTGGATCAAACCTCTATTGCATTATTAGAAATGCACTTCTACACGTGTTTCTCAAGCATAAGTGTCTTTGAAAAAAACAAAGAGACATCCTTCATAATTATTCTTTCAATTAAGCTAAGCTTGAAGCACAGCATGCTTAGAACACTTTTCTTGAGAGGCAAAAGTACTCTTTTAGTGAATCCAACAGCTTTTATGCTGGCAAAAGGGAAGGAGTGGTTCTTTTTGACCATCAACAAAGGCTACACTGGAGTTCATGAGTAGAGATGGGCACGAACAGCAATACGAACAAAAAAAAAAGCCACGAACAGCCCAATCTGTTGATCGAGAACAAGCTGTTCATGAGGCCCCATTCTAAACGAACAGGTGGTCACTGCAAGCCTCGTTCATTGCTATTTGTCAAGCCGGACAGTCTGGCACCTGCAATCAATTCCCTTGGCAACGTAAGCAGGGATTGTCTGAACTCTGTCTGAACTCCTGCTGTTGCCCTGGAAACCCCAATCTAAGCCCGATTTAGCTTGATAGGCAGGTCTTCCTTCCAAGTGTGGAGCTCCAAATTTGTTACAAGAGAGCAAAGACCATGGGGGAGGGGGGCTCCCAGCTCTGGCTAGTCTTTGCAGACAGTGGAGAGGGCGAGACAGCTGCTGTTGGCATTTTGATAGAGACAGGGAGAGTGCACTGGAGCTTGAATTTTCTTTGTGTGTGGTGGGATATGGATCTACCCCTTCAGGTTCCAGGACTGCTGTCAGGCTCTGGGGCCAAGCTATTATTTACTACTGGTACCTTTCCTGCTGCCTGCTCAGGTAGGGTTTCTGGGAGTGGTGCAGTAGGGATCTACCCACCCTCAGGTTCCAGGGCTGCTGCCAGGCTCTGGGGCCAAGCTATTATTTATTATTGGTACCTTTCCTGCTGCCTGCTCAGGTCAGGTTTCTGGGAGTGGTGCAGTAGGGATCTTGACCAAACTTGGATGATGGCTGGAGGAGAGCCTGTTGGCCCCTACGAACAGCCAACCACAAACATGTTCATGAGCAGGGCCATGTTCGTGATTGTTCGTGAGTCCCTGTTCGTGGATGGCAATGAACAACGAACATCATGTTGGGGTTTTTTTCCCCTGTTTGTGCTCATCTCTATTCATGAGACCGACGTTGAGGCAGGGAAATTGGGTGAGATTCAGTGAAAAAACAGGCTGCATCCAGTCCTTTATGTGACTTTGCATTCCTTTAAATTGTGATGCCACCCATGCAATGCAGCTATGGCATGCTTAGTTAGCACTTAAGAAACTAACTGCATGGGGAGGTCTTCTGCTAATATGAGCTGTGTTGTGCTACTAAGCATGTGTAGATGCTTCAGCGATCTTATTCAGGAAATTCAATGAAACAATGTAGTATCTTACCTTCAACTGGAATCTTAATGTAACTTGATGTAAACTTAGAAAGAAAGAAACAAAACATTAACTTTTTTAATGCAACTATTCATAAATGCAATTCATTAATATACTTGCAATGAACTGGAGGATAATAAACGACCACTTGTATAAAATATTTCCAATTTGATATTCCAATTTTTAAAAAAACCACACACACATTTTCCTGATGATCACTTCAAAATGTGTTCTGCTTAAGCTATAAAACATTTTCAAGTAATAATAATATGCACAAACTGCAAATTATTTTGGAAATGGATCCGGTTTTCAAAAATCAGGCATGGCCGTTTGCTTTCAATGGTGAAAAATTTTATTTGATACACCTAAGCTTTGTAATGTGCCTAAGGTAGCCATCTGGATCCAGGACAATTTATTTTTGAATTGCGGTGCCAGTCAGTTAAACATCAGAAACATAGTCAGAATCCATCACAGTCTTCTAAAAATTTCCTTGAAGTTAGACAGTTTGAGAAGCCAACACTTCTAAAAAAAATGGTCTTTCTGTCTCATAATTTTTAAATGTATAATCATAGTCTTCACTTCAGTTAGCCTGTAAATCAGAGTGTATCATCTGACTACACAGATTTATGAGGGGGTGTTAAACATATGGCCTGTAGGCTGGATCCAGGCCCTCCAGTACTCTTATATGGTCTGTGAACAACTAGAGGAAAAGCTAGAAGGCTGCTCTGGGGTGTGAGCAGAGAAAGCGCTGTGAGGGTGCACCAGCTCAGAGCTCACTGGCTGAGGCTCCTGCCCCCCAATCCAGCCAGCCAATTCCTAGTGAATTTAAGGGGGCAGGAGAGGAGTGGAAGAGTTACTTGGAGAAATATAACTTGGAAATCCTACACCTGGCCAGTCAGGCAAGAGCCACATAAAGGGATTGGCCAGTCAAGTGTGAAAGCCTCTGCCCCTTAGCAGCTGGAGGCAACTCTGATTTGCAGGATCAGATGGGCACACTTGACTGTCTCCAGAACAGAAGGAAGAGGGGGTGCTTTATTCCCTCCACCACTGATGTTTCAATTCCAACTTGGCTAGTGGGGCTGGTTCTTCACTTTAAAGCCCCTGAAAGATTGAAAACCAGGGTATTTTAAGAACTACAAGCGTTCACATGAACCTGCAGGCTTCTAAGATCTTTGCTTGATGTGTGCCCCAACCCTCAGGGTGAGGCAAGTGGCTACTAAAGATAGGTCCTTATTTGTTGTGCCACTTTCATCTGGCACTTATGCTTTTGAAATTTAAACCCCGAATAAAGACATTTTTGTTTGCCAGGGTTATGGCAGCAGGGTAAATTTGCATGCTTACTGATAGTTCTGTAGTAGTGGTGTTCAGCTGTAAGTTTTACTGGGGTGGGGCTTGAGGGAAAGGGAGTTGTATCTTAATGAAGATAGTGATTTTATTATGTTGTTCATCTTTTCATCTGCATTTATAATGGCTGTGTTTTACTGTAAGCTGCCTTGACATCTTTCTGATGGAAGGTGGTATAAAAATACATTAAACAAGTATTTTATAATCCTAGACAGCAATCTTCAGGACACAGGCACTGAAAGTTGTGCACAAAGAAACTATAAACTAGGATCCAACAATCTGCTCAGGGTTAAGCAAGAGGATTCCATTGTTAATCTAGTGAACAATTTAATTTATTCCCTTTTGCCTGAACCTAATCACACCTCACTAGAGATTTCCCCTGTAGCACAGGTATATATTTGTGTGTTTGAGGGGGGGGGGGCGGGTTGCTAACAAATTTCACGGTTCTGTGAATTTGAGCATCAGAACCAGTCACAGCAAACTTACTCTGATACAACCTGTAGCTGTTCCTTTATAGTTTCCAATAAAAAGCGTGACAAACTTAACATCTAAGACAAGATCCATCTGTTCACTGGTCTTACAGTCTTCAGTAGCCTTATGTATAAGCAAGTCAGTGGAAACCTATGAAATAAAAAACCAGAGTAAATATCTCTTCTTCCACCAAATAACCAACAGCTGTGACAATAATTACATAGTTTTAAAACAGTCTCTCCCACTTTCTAGGCTGGTACAAACAACCAAAAAGGTTTTTTAAAACATGTATTTATTAGATTTTTTATCCCCTCCAAGTTGCTCAGGGTGCTATTCATGGTTCCATCTCCACATATTATTTTAACAACCACCCTGAGAGGTTAGATTGCAAATGACAGGCTCAAAGTTTTAGCGTGCTTCACAGCAAGGTGGGATTTGATTCCATTGTTAATCTAGTGAACAATTTAATTTTATTTCCTTTATGCCACTGAACCTAATCACACCTCGCCATGTAGTACAGGTATATGAACCCATGTATCCTCAAGCTGTAGTTTGACTCTCTAGCCACTATAGAATGGAGGGACTGTATCTCAATGATAGACCATTAACTTTGCATGCAGAAGGACCTAGGTTCAATCCCCAGAAAGTCCAGATAAAAGGGATTCAGTTGTTGATGATATGAAAGACCTTTGTCTGAGATCCTGAAGAACTGCTGCCAGTCTGAATAGACAATACTGACCTTGATGGATCAGTGTTCTTATTCATTGTAAGACAGCTTCATGTGTTCACTGGACCACACTGGCTCTTTTTGCTGGTATTTAAAGGTAATATATGCTAATGCATTGGGAAACCAATACTAATTTTTTTGACCACTTGACAGTCTCATCTATATAACCAAAGCAGAATTGCATATGTTTCTAAGGGTGGGATTACATGTAGCCCTGCAATTCTTTCTTGCCCAAGGACTTTCTTGTATCAGACAAAGCAATTGTGGTTATCTTCAGAGTAAGCAGAGGACAAACTGGGGGAGGGGGTTGTGGGCATGTTTAGCCTTTCCTTCCCCAGCTCAAAAATCCTAACACCCTCACTGCTTTTCTCCTAAAAATATAAAAGCTACATGTCCCCATATCTTTTTTAAAAAAAAATCTACAGAGCAAAGCAGCAGGAAATGTGCAATTTTTAGTAGCCAAATGCTTTGGAAAGAAAGGGTTAGCTGGCCCTCCCTGTTACTCAAACTGAAAATAGCCACAATTGTTTTACCTGATAAAAAAAACCTGTGCAGAAAAAAGTCACAGAACTATTTGCAATATGTAGTTTCAGTCTAAATTAGTTGGGAGGGTTAAAAAGAAGAGTAAGGAGAAGATTCTGAAAGGCTGTAATGTTAGGTACATCTTTAAGAAGTGAGTTCCACTTAAATTAGGGAGGCTTATTTGCAAACAAATGGGGTTAGAATTGGTGTGTGAACTCTATGGAGTTGATCACAGAAGTACACTAAAGTGGTAGATGGTTTTTGGCAATAATTACATAAAAACATAATTCTTGCATGGTATGGAGAACACAATGATCTTACAGATAATCAACATAGGAAAGATTTATTACTTGTTCAGTCTTGCTTTCAATTAAACCTTGTGACAGCTCTTCTGAGAAAGGTTGCACATATTCTTGTTTTTTTTCTTTATTTGCAGGTCTGTGGCCTTTCCTGGTGTGGAGACGTGACTTTTTATCATTTGTTTCATCATTTCCTTCTTCTTCATCACTAGAAAGGACAACTAAAGCAAGGAAAAATATGCAGGTGAAAATCAGGTAACAAAATTTTTAAATAAAACAAAATTGATGAAAAGCTGGAGTAACGATCTAAGCTGTGGTCTATACCTGGTAAAAGTCAACCCATTAGCAAATTTGCAAAAATCATCTAAAGGAAACAGTATCACAAAATAAATCATCTAAAGAAAACAGTATCATAAAATACTTAGCAGGCTTTTGAGATTACTAGAACTCTTCTTCAGGTTGGATGCAATATTATTATTAGGTAAAGAAAAGACGTAAGACTGCACCAAAAGCTACTGGGACAAAGTCACAATGGCTAATCTGCCTTTGAAAATATAAAAGCCAGAAGTAACTCAGGTCTGTGGAACTGTAATCCGACTATATGTTGATCTGAATTATTTCTACCTATCTCAAAGTTTCTAAAATAGGGTGGTGGATGTTACATACTTGGCTCTGCTGAATCAGCTGTCTGTTTACTCTGTTCTGATATATTCGCAGGCTCTTTCAAAGGCAGAGTTGTATTCACTTCTTGTTTCTTAGCAGAAGTGATAGGGGGTGAAACCTGGACATCCTTACTGATGACAGAGTGCTGCTTTCTCTTGAAAGAGGTGTTTGAGCAGCTTTCACCTGGACAACTGAGAGCAGTATCCTGATTAGCAGTGGTGAAGGTTTCTTGACACTCCAGTTCTAAAGGTTGGAGAATGTTTTCCTGCTGAGGGCTATGTTCATGATCCTGGTGATTCTCACTTGAACGTCTGCAGCCAGGTGACTCAGTTGGTTCTGTGCTCTGCAGGGGGGATAAAAATCAATGATTTTTGAAATTTAAATTGAATTGTGTTTGATAACATGCTTTTTGAGGAAAAATCTAGTTTTCTGTTTTAGATACAATATAGCCCAAAGATTTTTCATCATGAAATAAGGATTAATTTTTAACCATGTAGTATTAGACTGCATATTCATGCAATGCTTAAAAATGATTGTAAATGAATTCCATTAACTCATTTGTTAGGCCCTAATATTATGGCCTCCAGAGGTTTCTGTAAGATTATTTTGGGCATTTTTTCTATCTAGGAGGCTCCATCATAGATGCTTGGTTTTGCAGTTCTCAAAACTGTGAATTTCTGTCTACAGAGTCAACATGCCTCTACTTAACAGCAAACATGTTTCAAAATAAACATATAGAGTTGAGAAAGAGACCTCAGTCCTACTGTTCCTCTGATCTACAGTCACAGAATCAATGCCTTACCTCTTAAATGCTAAGTTTCAAGAAGTTCAATGAATAGAAGATTGTCTGGAGTGGAATAGAGATGTTAAGGAAGGAGGGGCAAGCAGTACAAATGAAAGTGAAACATTTTGAGTAGAATACTCCAAAAGTCTTGTGAGTGTAGCCTGAGATTTATCATATTATTCTCTCCCTTGAAGAGAATATTCATAATGGCAGCAGGCTGTAAGAGAGACTCAATTTAGCAATATTTTTTTTAACCATGTTAATCAACTAGCATCAGTGTTGTAGCAAATACAAGAATACATATGCTATATAATGTTATTGTTTTGGTTCAGTAAAACAATTTAAATGGTTGTTGTTGTTGTTGTTAGTGATTATTTTTCTCCTTCCAATATAGTTAAGCAGAAAGGTTGTCCAAATATGAATGATTAATCTATTAAATTGGAGATAGTTCACCTTACAATGATTTCATAATTATTGATTTCAAATGGTAAATAACCAAATAATCATTAGTTTTCTGATAACACTGTAAAACTAACCTGAGAAGTTACTGTTCTAAAAATAAAACCTTCATCTGAGTTGCTAATATTATGGTTATAACAACCAACCTGTTTAAAATCAAATCTACCCTGGTGCTCTGTTCTTTCTACAAAAGTAAAATCAAATCAAATGAAGCACTGTTTCTAAAAATCCCCCCGCTGGGAGAAAAACAAGTAAAAATACTTAAATAATAGAAATACTTAAATAATAAGACTTCATGGCACGAAATCAGCCAGTTGGTACACATTAGTAACTAGTAAGTGCTGAACAAGACCTTTTCCCTGCAAGAGCAGTATGAACCACAAGGGGAAGTGGAAAACCCCCAATCAACTTTCCAAAGATAGCAACATGCATGGAAGCCTCTGGGGCCCTGACAACCCCTCAGCAATGTTAACAGGACACACCAGAGGCAACCATTCTGTACAAATCAAAGCTTCCTCCTATTCTTATGAACCACCACGGACTCATCCAAATGACGGTGCAACAGGGAGAACCCCATCTGCACTGGGAAAGATGTTGCAAGATCAGAGGCTGCCTCACCTTGCCATGGCTCTGATGTTATCTTCACATGTACAGCAAAGCCTAGAGGCTTCAAGGAAGGTCTGGATCTTTTCAGGATTTTCCCTCCAATGTCATTTTAAAATCTGGGACAATTCAGTTGGACTCAGAAGTGCCCAACGCTGGATTCCTACCTTGAAATTTAGAGTCTGAACATGGTATTACTAGAGATTGGCCAAAATACCATTTGGTTAAACCCATATGTGCTGATGTGCCCATTATATCTAACATAATACAATCTATCTGTGATTGGCACAAAGTATCCTTTACTGTGGCCAAAACATGTAAAAATTACTCACATTAGGCGATGATGATTTTTTTGGAGACTGTACATTCAACTGACTTGAAAAACCATCACCTCTTCTTTTTCTGCATTCATTATTTTGAAAGCGGGTTTCCCTCAAACCAGGAGAGGCATTCTTTGAATCATTTCTTCCTCTCTCTTGATGATCTCTTTCTTTATTCCTTATGCTACAGTCTTCATTTGAAATTTTTAAAAAAGGAACAGTCAAGTATAGGCAGATTGAAATACACATTACTTACTACTTAAGACCCACTACTTAAGGCATAATAGTGTTAAAAAGGACTAAAAAGGACTAAAAACCAGTGTCTTCACCCTACCACCCTAATTTACTCCATCTAGACGTTCTATTTGGTTTCCCAATTCATGTTATGTTTAGAAACACTTAAAATCTACCTAGTTTCACCTTTACCTTTTTTCACCAGATGTAAGGCACACTCAAATGGTGCCACTTTTATACGGCATTAAATATATCCGAAATAATTAGGTCATTACAATACAGACTACACAATAGTTAAATACATCTGATATAATTAGCTCAATACAATATATAATTAGCTCAATACTACAGACTATAACTAAACTCAAAGCATAGGCAAATACTAAAAGAATAAAATAGGAAAATATCCATCCTGTTCTCCTGTTACTGAGTGTAGGTAACTAGTTAGGTAGGCTAACTTATATTTAGGGTTAGGCTAATTTTAAATTTCTAGTACCTTAACAGGAATAAACTCTACTACATTTGTAACAGAATGCTTATCTGCATCTCAATAAGGCTTTTTAACTGTCCAGTCAGTGTCAACTCTGAGCAGCTCCAAGGCCTTAGATACTGAGACCTAAAAATAGAGATCTCTCTTTTGGAGAGCCTGTCAATTAGTGCAAATAATGTATATGGGTTCTCCTCCCTTTTAATCTCACTATCAAGGAATGCATAGACTTCTCTTAGAGTTTAATGTTTATTCTTTATGGAAATAAACTCTAATTTTTTAATAAAGCAAGATATCAAACACAAAAGGATTAAGATAGAATCTATAAGAATGGAACAAATCCATGCAACAAGGATTAATTCTCCTAACATCTCTCAATTACATCTAGGATTGATTCCAAGTCAGATTTGCTATGAAATGCACTGAATTTTCAATAAGCACACGAAGTGTAATTTTATAAGATTTCTTTCAGAAAGCCCGAACTCCTTATCTGCGTGGCATCTTTTATACTAATTGACATGCTATCTGCTGAGAAATCTAAGACCTTTCACACTTGACATCAATTTATTGATTTATTTATTTATTTATAGTCCGCCTTTCTCACTGAGACTCAAGGCGGATTACACAGTATGAGATTAGTACAATCAGTAACAAGTACATTTTAATACAGTATCAAGGACATTTCCATAAACAATGCCATAGAGTAAATAGATACAAGTTTAAAAGACATAGTATTAGCAAGAATCCAATATAGAGTAGAAAAAATACTCAAACAGAACATAATCAATTATAGGACTAACATCAGACAACATGGAGCACTGGTGGTACATAGGAGTACATATATAAAGCAGCAGATAATATGAAAGGCAATATAGTGATGAAGTCTATGGTCCCTAACTCATTAGCGAAGCACCTGAGACCCCACCCCTACAATATAGCCCTCCGATTTGAGTAAAAAGCCTTTTTGAATAAAAATGGTTTTAGATTTAGCTGATTATTCAAATTTTCAGTCAAGTGACATTCTACCTAGCCAAAAGTGATGCTATGTCCAGATGCAAGATAAGCTACAGAAATCATTAGAAGGTGACAGGAAAATTTAAGTGAGCAGATCCATTCTAGTAACTAAAGAACCATTTATCTTCTACTGCTCAGTACTTTTAATTGGCTGTCAAAGATGAAAGGAATATCTGTATGGTTATACAACCTGTTGAAAAAACTACATTAAAGTTCATACAGAGTCCACTAGAATACATGTGTATCACTAAGGTATAATGTGCTCTAATCCATATTCTTGTTACACATTCAAGTAAACATGCTTAAGATTGTTGTCTAACAAACTCTCATTAGGACTCAAAATATGAGTAACATGGTAATTTGGGAGATTAATTTCAAGAATGAAATGATTAATTATAATAGCGTGGATTCCTGTTTGTGGAAGTGAAAAGATTTGTATAATCTGTTGAAAATAAATTAGGGTCTATATCTTAAACTGGTCAACGAAGAAGTCTATCTCAGCAAATCCAATCAATTTAAATGTCATATCAAAATATTAAAACACATTACAAAATTTCTTAATTACAAACCTTGTAGCACCACATCACATCTTCTCAGAGTCAGCATTGAATTGCTACTTTCTGTACCTTTAGAGGGTTTCAGAAGATGGTCATCTGGTTTTCTCTGGTATCTTCTATACCTGCGAGGGGGTGTGGGGGGAGGCCCCAAAGTCATTAATTTCTTAAACCATCAGCAATGATTAGTACTTTTTACAGTTCATCCAACCACTTGCTTGACTTGTACCCTTCTCACTAAGCTTAAAACTAATTGACTACTCCTTCAGAAAGAATTCAAGAACGCTCATAAAACTATCATCAACTCAGAGTTGTGATATTTTAGATCACATGTTTAAAATTACATTCCCCTCACTTTTTACGTTGCTCCTTTCTGCCAACATGTAAGTAACGAGAGAAAGACACATATACTAATTTGACTAAGAGTTTATGATGTTATGATTGGGAAATGCAAGATGCCTTGATTAAAACTCTAGACACTGCTCAAGTTAATCAAGACTTACTGGGAGCAAGAGCAGGCTACAAGTGCCACGTCCATTGTGAATGATGTTGATAACTTGCAAAATTCTTTCAGGGAGGTGCCAGCCCTGGCACATGAGAATCTTGCTGCAGCTCAGGGCACTCAGAAACTGTGTTATGATAGAAAGGCATATTCACACACCTTTACTGTACGGGATTCTGTGATGGTGCTGATAACAAGGGAGGACAATTAAGTTTGAGTGGCTGCTGGGGAGCAAGTGAATGACAACTCCCTCACATAAATGCAGATCCCCCATCCCACCTCTAGGGCATAGAGTGTGTGTGGGGGGGGGGTTGATCACTACATGTGAGACCTTAGTAACTAGCTGTTACATATAAATATATATAAATACAATAAGTAGCTATTGAGCTAATTAACTGATTTCCTCAGAAAGAAAGAAAAAGTGGATATTCTTATTTATACTGCAGTGCCCTGGCAATTCAAAGTATTATAAAGTGAATATTAATATATTTGTGTGTCCTTTTAAAAAATGTTATCTTTATCAATATCTAGTTCTTATCTCACCAAGGTGAAAATAAAGATATACAGACAGTTCCTCCACACAAAGAAGTTCCCTGCACACAGAAGACTAGATTCAGGGACAAAAGAACTTAAGTTTTCTTCTTGATTTGCTAGTTTTCTGTATGTGGGGATTTTTAAATATATATGAAAGAACACTGAATTATATGAGCAGCCTGCAGTCTGAAGTGGTAGAAAACAGGCACAGTAGGTATACCTCTTCAGTGAGAACTAGAACTAAGAATAACTCTGATTTCTTCTAAGGAATTGCTTGTACTCTTGGTCCCCAATGGCAGCCCATGCATGACTGCATGCAGGTGACCTTGTGACAGGAAGGTTATTGTGAAGAAGCCCCGATTGCATATTTTGATACTTTCATAGGTGGCTTACAGAGACATCTCATGTAATTTATTTTTGGCCCTTTTCAAGCCATCACAATTGTGCAACTTGTGATGGCTGCGCTTAGGCTTAACAAGAAATGGCTAATCAAAGCATCTATGTGATCCTTGACAGTGAACCCATTTGGATGCCCACCCGATTTTGCTTTCACAAGTGATTAGATGTCTTTGAATTAGCCATGTTTTAGTAAAATATCCAAACTAATGTGCTTATATGCTACCATTTTAGCCAGAATGGGATTCATATTAACAATACTGGAACGAAATCTCTTTAAACTAAGCCTTTCCACTATTGGAACTAAACTTTTTAAAGCAAAACCTCTCCAGGTTAGTTCCATGGGTTCTCTTACGATTAAAAAATTAATTTAAAAGGCAGGATAGAGAGTAGGAATAAACAGACAGTTCTTGCAATGGAGGGAAGTGAGCAAGGGAGGTCCCACAAAGTTTGGTATTGGGACCAGCACTACTTGGTTTGTCCATAACTGCTCTGGAAATGGGATACAGCAGTGTAGAGACCAAACTTTCAGATGATACAAAATTATTTAGGATGGCAAAAAGCAAGGTGAATAGTAAAGAGCTATGAGAAGTTCTGAGTTGGGCAACAATGTGGCAAATGCAGTGTAAGTGTATGTTATGCACAGTAAGTGTATGTTATACACAGCGAGCAACAAATCATGTGCAGTACTGCTGAAATAGATAAACTGCATGGTGGGGATTAATAGGAATGGGTCTGAAAATTAAATGGTCAATATTATAATGCCCTTATACAGAGCTTTGGTGCAGTTTTATTTGGAGTATCATGTAGAGTTCCAGTTGCCATATCTCATAAAGGATATCACAGAGTTAGAAACAGTACACAAGAAAACAACCAAAATGCAACTTTCTTATTAGGAAACACTGAGGAGTATGAGGCTCTTCTGTCAAGAAACAAAATATGGCTAAAGGGAAATATGGGAGAGATTTATAAAATTATGCATGGGGTGAAGAAAATGGATAGAGAGTTTTTTCTCCCTCTCTCATAATCCTAGAGCTTGAAGTCATGTTGATGGGCAATAGCTTTGGGGCAGACAAAAGTAAATAATTCTTTACTCAATCAGCAATTAAATTGTGGAATTCACAGTCAGCAGACAGTGATGGCCAAGAGTATGGATAGCTTTAAAAAAGCACTGGACAGATTCATGGCTACAAGCCATTGTGACTAAAGGGAACCTCCATATACAGAGGCAAAAAACCTCTGAATACGAGTGCTAGGAGGGAGCATAAGAGAAAGACCTTAACTTGGTTGGCTGCTGTGTAAAACAGTATGCTGAACTAGATGGACTACTGGTCTGATTCAGCTGGGCTCTTATGGTAAACTGCTATCCACGTCAACACAAAGTGTAATTCAGCTATGAAACCCAGATATAGAGGCTGTGAAGAATCAACTAAAGACAGGAGGCCCATTCTAACAGCTCCTTACACATGAATGATACACACTTTTCGGTGTCCAAGATACTTCTATGCACTGCACTGTCCTCACATGCAGAACGGCTCTAAAATGTGAAACAAATGAAAATGCCAGTGATTGTAGCGGAACTCCATGTGTGGTTTGGAGCTTTATTTTAAGATAAAAAACCCCAAAGGTTCCCAATAAAGCAAAATAGTAAAAATTCCCTTCCAGTACTGGACTGACTTGTCCACTCAGCAAAAGACAGTAGAGACCCCCTCACCTCTGCAGGAGTATACCGCACACCCTGCAGCTGTGGACAAGTTTACATCGGGACCACAAAGCGTAGCATCCAGACAAGAATAAAAGAACATGAAAGACGCTGCAGACTTGGCCATCCAGAAAAATCAGCAGTGGCTGAACATAGGCTAACTCAAACAGGACACAGTATCCTATTCCAGGACACTAAAATACTGGACAACACTTCCAACTACTTCATCAGATTGCACAGGGAAGCCATTGAAATTCATAAGCATAAGCACAATTTCAACAGGAAAGAAGAGACTTTAAGAATGAATAGAGCATGGTTTCCAGTCCTGAAAAACACCAGGCTAACAAAACACTCTATACCCGACAATAGTCCTGCAGAGAAAATTAGGATATCAAGCACCAATCCATATGCAAAAGAACCCCCTCAGGATGCAGCGAAGCCTCCCTCCATTAGCATTCCACACCCTGGGAAACTCTTACAGGATGACTCAGCCCAACCCCACCTTCCGAAGTAGATATAAATGACCTGTCAACATCTTTTCCACACTGTGACACTGAGAGATCACTGTCTTTTGGTGCTACACCTCTGAAGATGCCAGTCACAGCTGCTGGCAAAACGTCAGGAACTACAATGCCAAGACCACGGCAATACAGCCCGGAAAACCCACAACAGCCATTGTTCTCCGGCCGTGAAAGCCTTCGACAATACAAAAGCTATTACGTTTATTCAGCGAAACCCAACTAGTTTCAAGTATAAGCATACAAAAAAATTTCATCTTTATTGATCATTTTGTGTTCTTACTGTCTTGATCCTTTTCACTGATGTTGCAGGTATGTGAAATAGAAAGGTATTTATAAATGAATTAAAAACCTCAAGTTCGTAGCTGCCTTGTACTTATATTCTATAAATCTTAGTCTGTGAAAACATTGGCTTTAAAGATTCCTGATGATTATTTATTCATTTTCTGTCTGTCTGCAGATAGAGACAAGGAAGTCTCCAGACTTAATGGGGGATTCTGAGAGGCATCATCCTGCTGTAAGATTCCCCCTCCTGAAGGGTTACCAGCACCTTGGTTGGCAGAAGTCCAACACAGCTCCAAGGGAGGCAGAGGCAGGGCAGGATTTCATCAGTGGCTGGAACCATCCCTGACATCTTGAGAGGGCTGTTCTTCTCACAAGAGGTCAGCAGTAGATAAGTATGAATGGCTTGCTGACCTGCCTAGGAAGAGCATTGGTGAGGCTTCCAGTTTCTCTCCCCAAGCTATGCTGGAGAGGAAAGGAAGAGAGGAGGAGGAGCAGAAATAAGGGGCTGAAGAATCCCCCTCTTTTCTACTCTTAAGTTATTCTGAGCACTTGTAGGCTCCTGTGGGAGTCTCCTGGGACTAGGCCAACAGAAGAGCAAAACCGTGACACCATGTATCCTCACACTTTCAGATATTATATTAAGAAAAGCCAAACGGCCCATTTCTAGAAATTACATACAAAATAAGTCATTTTGAAGATTGGACCACAAGTGATGAAACATGAACAAAATTTCAGTTTAATGAACAAAAGCTCTCTATGGTTGTTGTGGGTTTTCCGGGCTGTATTGCCGTGGTCTTGGCATTGTAGTTCCTGACGTTTCGCCAGCAGCTGTGGCTGGCATCTTCAGAGGTGTAGCACCAAAAGACAGAGATCTCAGTGTCACCACTGACACTGTGAGATCTCTGTCTTTTGGTGCTACACCTCTGAAGATGCCAGCCACAGCTGCTGGCGAAACGTCAGGAACTACAATGCCAAGACCACGGCAATACAGCCCGGAAAACCCACAACAACCATCGTTCTCTGGCCGTGAAAGCCTTCGACAATACATCAAAAGCTCTCTATCATGCAAGAGAGAAAGACCACTTTAAATATTTTCTTTTTCCATTAAAGTAATTCACTGGGAGCAACAAAACCTAAAGAGATAAATTTATACCCTTAACTCTCAGACCCATTTACCACAAAGGGAGCTCACCAATTAGCCAACTAAAGAGCAATTAACATACTAATCAAACACCATAGTCCTACTCAAGATACCAAAACAGTATTAAAACAGAATATTTAAAACCAATATGCACTCTTTCCTTATTATGTTTTGATCAAGGCCTCTAGTTTACAAACTGAAGGGCAAGTTATTGCCCATGACTTGTTGTCCATAAGTTAATACGGAAATTACACAATGCAAGAGTGATGAATGGACTTCAAGAATGACAGACACGACACATGGCTACTGATTTATCCTAACCCCCGTGTTCTGAACCACTGAATTCTGAATGCAGCAACATACTTTACAAAGAATCCCTAAGCTTCAAGCTTTCTATTATATGAGAGGATATTATAAAAACATAGCTGCTTTTTAGGAAAGTTCTAACAATATATTTTCTTCCATGGAAGCTCTTTAGGAGGAATAATCTGTGGAAAATATGTTAGAACTGACAATCCATGTGATTCTCAATTCCTTGACAACATTCTCCATGAATATTCCTCCATGGCAATTATTCCCAAAGCACATCTATGGAAACTACAGAGGCATTTAAGGATTATTCAGACATGTATGTGAACAAACAAAATACAAAAAAGGTGAGATATAGTTCAAGTTATTTTGAATTCCATTTATTTCAATTAGACAGTTAAGTGTGTGTGTAACTCACTTCCATTGAAATCAGTGGGGCTTACACCGCAATCCTATGCAGTTACTCCAATCTAAGTACACTTAAATCAGTAGATTTAATCAGGTATAACTCTGCATACAGTTCCAGTATTTACATTTAGGGGGCTGTATCATGTTTACTACTTTAAATGTATACATCCTTGTAAATGTTAGTTTCAACCAAATCATATTTTAGCAATATTAATTTAAGGACCAAAATCACACAAATACTGTGTGGAATGACATACCTTTTTGATAAAAAACAGCTTTGTTGAGTACTTATTTTTTGACATGATTCTAGGCTGGCAACAGATGAGGAGGGCTCTTCATCTGATTGCAAGTTGCTAGCATCAGATAGATTTGCATCAGCTAAAAGAGGAGTTTGCACGTATTTTCTTCCTGTTCTCGTCCTCAGAACATTCGTCAAGGTAACTTTGGGTAGCCTGCCATACATACAACAATTAATACTCTAGAACTCATACAAAGAATGTTTGATTGAATTCATGTATCATAAATGTTTGGGTAAACTCAAAATGTTATTAACTATAACTTGTACAAAATTAATTAAAACAGATGAAGGTAAGTAAGTGAAGCGTCCCAAAGGACAAATGAGTCACAGAATAAGGAAAGACCAATTAAAACTTTATTGCTGGACTTGTTTTAGCATCTTAGATGATGGCATTAAATATTATGAAAAACTGCCTTCGTGCATCAAAAAGGTAGCACATAAGCTAATAAAATTAACTATGAATAGAAGTTGAGAGAGAGCTGAATTGGGCGAAATATCAATGGAAGCTAAGGCATGGGCAAAAGCTTTTCTTTTTAAAGTAAAGATTTTAAAATCCGAAGGAGGGCCCACTCTACTTGGACTCATCCAGGCAGATAAATATAATAGTCAATGAGATCAACTATTGGAAAAGAAAATGAATCCCTAGGAATAACAAATAATATGGTCAAGACTTCAGAGATCAAAGATATAATTAAGCAAATAAAAACGTCCATTAGGGCACAGAGGATATGTTCGACTCTTAGGTATTGCCCTCCCGATGCAACTACTGAAGTATTTTGATCATTTGACAGTACTAAAGCTCAGAAGAGCTTTTACTCTGGCAAGAATGAATGCTCTTCCCTCAGCAGTTTTGCTGAGTAGCTACAAGAAAGTACCATATGCTAACAGAACATGTAGATGCTCATATGATAAAATTGAAACCATGTCCCATATTTAGTGAGGTGAGGGCTAGCTTAATCATCCCTCTACTTAAAAATATGGAACTACCTAATATGAAAGTGCAGGTGACATGGTTATTATCAGATACAAATGATTCCATTACTTTTTCTGTGGCAAAATATATGGGGGCAATAATTAAACATCAGAGAAATGACATTAAGTAAGGTTCTTCCCATTTTAATTTCTGATTAAGGCAATAGCCGTATGAAGAGTAGTAGATAGAAAGATAGATAGAACTATGGATAGAAGTTTAAAAAGCTCAAAAAACACACTTTACTATTTAACTACCTATCAGCTGGCAGACTTTATATATAAAAGTCAGCAACAAAACAGTTATAAAGAGTGGTTCTGTCAACTCTTCCAGAAGACACTCTGACAGATATTTCCAGGTGAATGAATTGTAGCTGTTTTTATTAGAGAAAAGAAACACCAAAAATCCCGCAGCCATGTTACCTGATTAGAAATACAACATAAAATAGCAGTAAAATCTCTCTCGAACTATGTACGATTGATACAATGAACTATGCACTTAATGAGTATGTAAGACAATGTCTTCCCATAGTGATCTTTTTGATGAGCAACCTCTGAACTTTGGGGTGCTACAATAGAGTGCCGGTCTATCAGTTCTTTGAAGGCTACTACATTTTTTTAGGCCATAGCCACAGCAAGGTTTGTCTTCTCTCCAATGGAACCGTACAGAATAAAGGGAAAGGGGAAGCTTTGAGAACTAGCGTGTAAACTTTGCTATGTTTGCGTATATCCCATGAGCTAGATCCAACAGTGGAGCAAATACATTGAAGAGGCCTGTGCTGCCAACTCCCTTTCGAGTATAGGCTCTCCTCACCCAAAAAAGTTTCTTTTGAGGGTTGGAACCCTCAGGAATTATTGGTATGCAATTCAGGGGCCTGCAGTAGGAATCAGCTGAAATTTTCTTCCCCTTTGTGAAAAGTTTTTGGCTCTGCTCATGCAAGACAGCAGTTTCAGCTGACCCTCCACTCCCCAGCAGCAGCCTTTAATGCCATATCATACATTATTCCAGTAAGTTCCTAATCCTCATGGCTGGCTTTTGGAAGGAGAGGCCCGCACACTGTTCCAAAAGGGTGGATACTATATGATTCGGGGTCACATCATCCTTTGCCCACAGAGTTCAGTATAGCTAAAATAAACTGTCTGTAGTATAATTTGAATTTAAATTCCAAGTTCATTATTATTCATTCTGAAAAAGTCTCCAACATTTTCAGTTGTGGGTTCTTTGAACTTTCATGTGGAAGTGGATCATATACTATTGGTATGTATTAAGCCATGGTTTAAAAATCATGTTTCAGATGCTAATTTATGTTCTATTAAATGAGCACTGAAAGAAACCACCTTCTAGCTGTTCTCTCATCTTTTTCTATTTCTATATTATCTTCTATCAATCAAATGTTTAATGTTCTGCATTTTGCTGCTGTACATTACGGATATCAAAGAATATTTTCAATGTGAAACAATGTGAGAGGTGCATAAAAAATCCTATGGGAAAAACAAAGAGTTCACAGAGGAATGGGTAAATTGCTAATAGCAACATAACTCTGTCTTCTCTGCAAAATGAATGGTTGAGGAAATAAAGAAGTTCCAAAAATAAAACACCTTACATGAAATAATGTAACTTTCTTTTCTGAAAAAGAGAGATAAAATTGTAAACAGATTTTTCTTGTAGATGAAAATATGTACTTTTTTTAGATACTTAAGAGATGAACTCAATATCTAAGATTCCAAATAGTTACGGAGAAATAACCCCAATAATATTCCTAAGATTTTTTAGAGATCATCTATAATGAAGTTTTACAAGATATCTCAATGGACAAAGTTTGTCTCAAAGTAAATGATTCCAAAAGCAGGTTATAAGGATTCTTCAAACAGATGTGCTGCAAGTAAAAAATGGCTAATTGCCACATTACAACAAAAAATACTCACAGAAAACAATTACATGCATTGGAAAAAAATAAATAGTTAAAGATGTATTATGTTTGAGACAGTCCAAGTTAACCAAACATACCTTTTAGATATAAAAAAGCTTTGGTGAGAAGAACTTAATATTTGCCATATCTCTATACTGTCAACAGATGGTGATGTTTGCCGAGCTGACTGCAACTTGACAGCATGAGATAAATTAGCACCAGTTATACGCTGTGTCTTTATGTATTTTCTTCCTATTTCCGTCTTCAGGACATTCGTCAACATAACTCTGGGTTGCCTGCCATACATATAATAATAGTAATGATAAATAAAGTAATGAAGTCTAAATAAGACACATGAATCCATCAAAGTTTCTTCAGAGGACTTCACTTGAATGATCTCAGTCAAGGATTTGTAAAGAATCTTTCTGAACATGTGGAAATTTAGGTGGATTATCTTAGTTTTCTCTGCTTTTCATCCTAGATAGGCTTTTAAAATATATTCTTCCCTAAGATGCCTTTATTTACTGTGTGTTTAATGTATGACCAGTGTTGTGCTCTTTATACTGATGCTAGAAAACTATATCTGATATTTTGCTTGGAATTGGATACCTGGTATATACTTTATGGTATTTAATCACTTATCGACCTCTCCGGCTCTTGAGATGGAAGCCAGCCCCATGGTTTACCACAGAGCGGACTGACTTAAAGAGGGTTGGAAGACATCTAGAAAGACATTGGCACAAAACCCGCATGGAAGCAGATAGAACATGCTGCAGAACCCGCTGGAGGGCCTATGAAGCGGAAATGAAAGCTGCAAAGAAACGTTATTTCTCAGCAACCATTGAATTGGCCAGTTTGCAACCATCCCAGATGTTTAAGATATCCAGACACCTCTTAACCCTTAAATCTGAATCTTTATATTCCCAAGCTCAGCCGCAAGGCCTTTGCTAAGTTTTTTGCTGATAAAGTAACATGAATATGCTCTGATCTAGATGCTAGCTACAATGCAGACAAGATAGAAGAAATGCTTAATGCACCATCTGGCTTACATTTGGACTGCCTTGAGCCAATTACAATCACAGATCTTAACAGAATCCTGACATCTATGAAAGCCACTACTTGTGCGCTTGATACTTGCCCATCTTAGCTGTTAAATCGAGGACCACATAAGCGAATCACTGAGATCTATTGTAAATCAATCACTAACTCAGGGCATCTTCCCCCAGATGCTCAAACAGGCGGTTATCCGTCCACTAATTAAAAAACCACCCTTAGACAAAAATGATGTGGCCAATTGTCGACCAGTCTCTAATCTGCCCTTTTTGGGCAAAGTAATTGAGAGAGCAGTAGCTGATCAATTCCAGATCTTCTTGGAAAATGCTAGCACTCTAGACCCTTTCCAACCTGGATTCAGACCAGGGCATGGGAGAGAGACAGCACCAGTAGTGTTAGTGGATGATCTCCAGCTAAATATAGACAATGGCCATGCCTCCTTATTGCTCCTCCTGGCTCTGTCTGCAGCCTTTGACACAGTAGACCATGCCATCCTGTTGAGGCATCTAGAGACAAAAGTGTGCATCAAAGGATATGCCTTGGACTAGTTTAAATAGTTTCTCATGCAACGGACTCAAAGGGTTGCTGTCAGAGATCAGCTATCTCCAGAATGGGAGCTATCTTGCGGGGTTCCGCCGGGCACAATCTTATCTCCCAATTTATTCAATCTCTATGTAAAACCTTTAGGAGAACTCATATGCAGAGGACACCCAACTCTATATTGCACTATCCAGGTCCCCTCAGGGTGCAGTAGAAATCTTGGATCACTGCCTGACAGCTGTAGTGAAATGGCTAAAAATGAACAAAGTGAAATTGAACCCAGACAAGACAGAAATAGTGTTTGTTGGGATGGCAGAGATCTTGTACTCCTCATTTTTGATGGAGTTCATCTGACCCTTGCAAATGCGGTTAAGAGCCTAGCGGTTATATTGGATCCCGTGATACTATGATAAAAACAAGTTAAGGCAGCTGCAAAAAACGCCTTTTACAACTTCACTCTAGCCTGAAAGATGGCTTCTTACCTCAACATTATCTCGACAATAGTCAAGACGACTATTGTAATGCACTATACATAGGTCTCCCATCCAAATTAACTTGGAGACTCCAATTGGTTCAAAACGCTGCAGCGCAACTGCTATCAGAAGTGAGCAGCAGCATGAACATCACTCCCATTCTGCATTCACTCCATTGGCTACCAATCAGCTACCGTGCTCAGTTTAAGGTATTGGTTGTCACATACAAAACTCTTCACAGCCTTGGCCTGGCATACCTACAGGACTGCCTCCCCTGCTATGTTTCTCCACGGGAGCTTCACTCATCTGAACAGGATCTCCTGCAGGTGCCACCCTGCACATGGGTGAACAGCAGTCCATAAACGGGCTTTCTCTGTGGAGGCCCCTACCCTGTGGAACGGCCTGCCTGAGGCAATCAGGAGAACCCCCACTCTCCTAGCTTTCCACAAACAATGCAAAACTGAATTATTCAAAAAGATTTTAGTATTGTAGGAAGGGTCTCTCAGATGCTTTGCCTATGAGTTAAGGACCATAGACTTCACCGTTATGTTGCCTTACGTACTACCTGTTGTCTTAAATATGTGCTCCTATGAGCCACTTGTGCTTCATGTGGTCTAATGTTAGCCCCAGAATTGCTTAAGTTCTGTTTCAGCATTTCTTCAACCCTGTATCGGATTCTTACTAATGCTATGTCTTTGTAAAATTGTGTTTATTTACCCTATGTTTTTGTTTTTGGAAATGTCTTTGAAACTGACTGTACTAACCTTACACTGTGTAATCTGCCTTGAGTCTCAGTGAGAAAGGCGGACTATAAATGACATAAATAAAAATCAATAAATATATACATAAATAAATAAATTTACTGTGTTTACATGTGATGAAAGTCAATTATACCTCTACATTGAAGGATTATGGACAGCAATGTTGTAATATGTAATAAATAACGGTGCTGCCTATACCAATGTCTCTGGGAATCATGGAATGATCTAGACAAGGCCAGAGAAATCAAGGCTCCCCCTGGAAGGGAACAGACAATCCAACCAGTTACATTGCAACAGCCATAACTCCTTTCTTTGGGTCCAGCTGAGTTTATTCTGAAATACTCTGTGAATGCAGCAGCACACATGTAGCCTTCCTTTTGGGCCCTTTCAGAAATCCAACTGGAGACCAGGGTTGATCAGCAGTGTCAGAGTAGTATCCTTAACATCTTTAGTACTGTATCTCAGAGACTATTCTCCTGGCATTCAAGAGAAGATATGAATGCTTCATAGAACACAATGAGATTTCCATTGAGGTAATCATGCCTTTATCACAATTGCAACTTGTAAATACTGCCACAAACAGTTGTGTTACAAGAAACAGCCAGATTAAAATTTGCATATAGAAACCTTGGCTGGAATATTTACAGAGGCATATTTACAGAGGTCCAACATATATAAGACAACTAGTTTTTTGTCAAGATATTAAATGCATGTATTTATAGTATGTGAAACATTTAAAGTTTTGAAAGCTAGAAATTCATTAGGATTCATTTTATCAGTGTTACTGAGATGAAAAAATAGTTATTCTATATAATATCACTACTGACATTCTGATCTTTCAAGAATCACTTTACAAAGCTAACAATGCCCATACAATGCCCATAGAAGGGCAGAGACTAGAACCAAAAAACCCCGAACCACGTGATTCATGGTTTGTAGCATTCCATGAACCACGAACTTCCGACTTTTCCCCAGTTCACGAATTGGTTAGTGGTTTGTGGCATTTCAACCGCTTCGCACCGGCTGCTGAAGCCAGAGCAGCAGGAGAAAGGGGCTGTCAGCTTCACTCACCCCACACCGGTTTCAGCCCATCGGCTGAACCCAGCGCTTGGTCTATGAAACTGACAGCCCCTTTCTCCTGTCACTCTGGCTGTCAGTTTCACAGACCCTGCTCTGGGTTCAGCCAATGGGCTGAAACTGGCATGGGGTCTGTGAAACTGTCAGCCTCTTTCTCCTGCTGCCAGCGCGGCGAGAGAAAGGGGCTGTCAGTTTCACAGCCCCCTCACTGGGTTCAGCTGCGGGGTCTGTGAAACTGACAGCCTCTTTCTCCTGCGCAGGAGTGGCAGAAGAAAGGGGCTGTCAGTTTCACAGACCTTGCGCAGGGTTCAGCCGATGGGCTGAAACTGGTGCGGGGTCTGTGAAACTCCGAACTGGCCACGGAACGGTTGGAAAAAGTTGTTTGTTCCATAAAAACGCGGTCCCACAGAACGCGTTTTTCTCTGCAAACGAACCGGCCATTCCGTCCGGAATTTTGTTCCGTGGTTCGTTTCATGCCCATCTCTTGCAAAGACAGTGCACTTCTTGTTGTTAGTCATTCTGGCCCCATACTCCTTTGGTTTTTCTCTGCATACATTTTTGTGCAAAAAATTAAAGGGGTGTGTATGCTGTGACATCACTGATGATGACACTTGAAAGTTTTGATTAAGGTACATGAGGAAGAAAATAAACTGTGTCTACAACAGCAAAAATGCAAAGGGATGGCAGATGTGTGGAAGAACACTACTCAAACCAATTCCAATGCTTATCAATCAACTGCTAAGTAAATCAGGAATGAGTTAAAAGTGTGGAAAAGCTTAGTGAATTTCATACTTAAGAATTCGTGTGCTTCTCTATAACTGCTGGCAACAAAAGCAACTGTTGGATTAAATAATACTACTTGAAACCTACCATGACAGTAAAATGAAAATAATGCAATAGAACAGGCTCTTAAAATGCTGGACTAGAGAAACTGTATGTTTTAGGACAAGCTTTTAATACATATAATTACATTTATGATCTATAAAGATATTTAGTAGCTTCCAATATTTTTTCTCTCTGACATATTCTTCAAAACCCAATATTCCATCATTCCACCAAGAAACAACACAGTACTTTCCAAAAGGTTTCCACAAAATACTGTTTCCTCCTCCATGTCCTCTTATCTGTCATAATGATGGGCATTTCACCATCCCATCTTCTAAATATTAGTCTGAATATATTACATAAATAAAAATGTGCATATCTATGTAGCTATAAGAATAAATAAGACACGGGTATATGAAAGAATGGGGCAGCAGAGCCTGAGAAACATGTTGTTATGACAGGTTAACTTTAAGAACTGACTCATGAGTAAAATCAGTCTCACATGCTTGAGAAAGGTTTCAGCAGGCAAATTGCCCGCACCTGTGTGACCTTGGCAGGGCTTGTGTATCAGCATGTTTTATTTCCTTTTGTAAGTTTCTTGGGGCAGCGGCCACTAATTGGTGTTGTACCCTGATTGGTTGAATCTGCTTTAAGACATGACTGTTTCAGCCACAGGCGTGGCTATTTCCTCCTTTTGCTGTTGGAGCATTGTCTTATTTGGAACACCACTGCCTGGATGGCTCCACCAGCTGCATTAGTCTCCTGGTATCTTATGGACTTTATTGGTGAGGTTCAGCAAAAGAGTTATTAGCCAGTCTAAGTGATTTACTTATCTCTATTTAGCCTCAGTAAGGATTTGTTATTTCATGTATATATGTGCTTGCAAAACTTAACTGGGTAACACCAGCTTTTGTGTTTCTTAAAATAAAATACCTTTTGCTTTGCTTGTTTTGGTTCACTGTCTTTAGCACTGTATATTGTGTCACTTGAGCGAACTCACGCTCACTTTCAGGCTGAAGAGCCTTAGTAAACAGGGCTCCCTTGTGTCTCCAGAGTCTCCTAGGAGTCTGAGCAGCCAGTTGCTGGTTCAGGACAGGAGAAGAACAAAGGGGCAACTCCCTGACAGTATACTTTAAAAGTGAAGTGCATCCTTGAAGGAAAATCAACATTAATAGCCTGATCCGAGACTTACTGTACCAATACAAAAAGAGTCCAGTTTGCTACTACAGACTAACACGGCTAACTTCTCTGGATCTGTACCAATACACATGCATTAGCATGGGGCATACCATTACAGAGAGCAATGCAACATAAAAGAATACTGTATTGTGCTGACATTGAGTTGCATCCAGCACAAAAATTCCACTTGTACTAGAGCTCTTGAACTAGCAGAAGTGTAAAGAAAAATACTGTGGTAACCACTTCTGCTATGTCAAACTTATTGTATACCCATTTGAGTTCCACTTGCACAAGATCTTATGCACCCAATTTCTGAGAACTTTAATCCACAGGGAGAAAAGCACTAGGTGTTGCACAACATCTTGTGCAAATAGAACAGCACTAAGTCTGTTTATGTTTCCGCTTGCTTGGGAGCTGCTGTAGCACGGTAGTTAAGTGGTTCAGCTGCGAATCAGCATTCTACTGGTTTGAATCCCACTACTGCCATGAGCTCAGTAGGTGGCCTTGGGTAAGCCACTTCTCTCAGTTCCAGCTCCCCAGCTGTATTGTGGGGATAATAATAACACTAACTTGTTCACCGCTCTGGGTGAGGCACTAATCTGTCTAGAAGAGAGGTATATAAGCACAGTTATTATTATTATTATTACTGAATCCAAGCCATTGCACTTGCAGAAAACCATCCAAAAGAATTAACATGAATATTCAAAGGAGATAATTTTTTTTACCAACAAAGTTAAAAATAAAAGCTCTTGAGAAAAATGGAACTCAAGGAATTTAACTCACATTAGTTAACAAACACTGCCCTTCTGAAACAGAAGTATTAAACAGGCTGCATTCATACGTCAAAACGAACAGCTTTGTTTAAGCAAGGGTTTGTTGCACAAACTCTACCAGACATTGTCAGTTCTAGGGATGGCAGTCCATGGCAGATAGACCCCCAAACCCCTCACAGCAAGCACTCCAGTGCATTGGTTGAAAAGGTTTTTATTTAGAGATCCATTAAGCTCATGAGTACATCCATAGATGAGTAAGTTGGCAGGAATGGTTATACAAGCATATGCACTATAGATATATGGAGCACAATTCCCCCCTCCAGGCATGAAAATCCTAAAAAGTTCCATGAGAACATAATAGCTTTTGTTTGGACAGAGAAAAGCAGAAGATTACAAGGAATCAAAACTCCCTCTTTCCTTTGTGAAGAGTTACAGTACAGTTGCAAAGTCAACAGGCATACTTTCAGAGATAATAGGCTGGTTACTTTCTCTGTGAAATCAGCATTAGTACTTTCATTTTCAGGCAAGCCAAGGATGGAATGATTATAGTGGCTACATTATATGAGCATGGCATGAAAGCATACAGTGTATCAATGCAGTGAACAGATCAGATACATGAATGGCATGGATGAATAGCATGCAGACATGACAGACATATATAAACCTCCATTAGTCTGTTGCTTGCTTCCTTTACCATCTCCAAGTGGACCCCACCCCCCATTCTACTGTAAGCACCTCTGCACTGCCCAGCTATTGGCTCTCATATGCAACCTGCTCACTATTGGTCAGGCAGCTGCAATAAACAGAAAAAGAAAGGGGAGGGGGGAGACTAGGGCAAAACAAACCACCTACTCAGATAGGAATCATCTTGTCAGTTACTTTCCCTGTCCAATCACTTTGATACATTCCCTAATCATTACTCTGAAACAAAATAGGCCCCCACTTATGATTTGCTGTTTTGCTAAACTCCCTTTTCTCTCACTTGCTCTTATCCTTGGAAATAGTTTAATGGGGGGGGGGGTTCTTTCTTTGAGGGGGAGGGCAAGGTATGGAAGTAGGTGGGTTGTGAACTGCTTTTGACTGTAAAAATGTTTTGTGCAGAGCAACTGTTAATATGTAAATTGGCAAAATGCCTTTTAAATTCCCCTCAGAGTAGGCTGGAGCTGCACAGTTGTTAGCAGGTAGGAAGGGATGTAGTCTTAGGAAAGTCCCACTGATAGCTGAATGTAGTAGGAGTGCTTAGGTTTTTCTTCTGCTCTATTAATCATTTCTTTAGGCAGAAGACTGAGAAAGGTGGTTCTGTTGATCAAACTGGGATTCAGATACCACAACAAACCACAGTTCACACAACAGGTACAATTAACAGTTTAAAAACTTCATTTAGTGCCTACTAACAAATCACTGTTTGTTGGGCAGCCTGCATTTGGACATCACATCAAATCAGCGTTTCATCAACTATGGTTTATCATACTATATGAATACAGAAAAGAGTGAGTCAGAAACAAATCTCCATCACATGACACATCAGGCAATTGCCTTGGCTCATTGTAGTCTAGTGAAAATGTTCAAACTTTGCTCAGATTAGAACACACAAATGCAACCTTTTTCTACCAGCAAATGAAGGGCTATTTGATCTTTACTAAATAACCAGGCATATTTATTGCACATTGTGGAAGTTCTGTTGGAATCAGTGGAATTTCCAAGAAAGATGTTAGATGTACAACCTGGATTCTAGAGTTTATACCAATCACAACTTCATGAACCACTACAAACACAACAGATTTAATAGATTGGATCCACAGTTTATGTTCCGCTAATGGTGGAGTCTTCTGCCAGTGCAAGCAGCCTTGCTTTGGAGGAAACAGTAAGCTCAATAATACTGTGCAAGTATTAGCAAGATTTTCTTCTTCAGACTGATTTTTAACAGCTATGGTGGCATTTTACGTTTTACTGGATAATGTACTGGGTTCATTTTCAAGATTTGCAAGAGTAGAAAACAAAATGATACATACTAGAAGCTATGAAAAATAGCACAGTATTATGGATTCATGGTAGGTTGTCAATCAATTTAAAAAATCTCAGTTGACTAATCATGTGTGTTTTTATCAATTACTACATTAATCTATTGAATCTATATGAACATGCATACAAGAAAAGCAGCTCTTCTGAAGAAAAAAAACATACTTCCTTTGTTTTTAAATGATAGTATGCAGATTCCTGCAAATATCAGCTTAAAAGTGGCATTCCTTTCCATGAGAGAGAAGAGGGAGAATTCCTCTCCTAAGACGACGATCGCCATCTGCAGTTTTTATAAACCTTTGTGTTAAAAATAAATTGGAACATTGGAAACTTGCTGCCTAATTATAGTTAACCAAAAGTATTTTTTACAATTATTGCATTACACAAATGACTGCACAAAAGTATCTGATCTTGATTTCAAAATTTCCCCTGCTTACCCAAATGCCGCTCCTTCATCATTTATGTGACGTTTCTCAAAGGGTCTTTTTCTCATCCAGTTTGAGTGATACAAATTATTTCTAGTTTCCAACTTCCACTTAAATGGATCATAGAGGGAAGAAAAGAATGGAAAAATTGTTACAGATGTAAAAACATTACTGGAAAAGTGAAGAGAAAGGAGGCATGGCTTGGAAATGTGAAGACATAAGAAGAATTCACCATTCAATTTACCCAAATGATGTTATAACACCCTTGGTATAACCAAATCTAAGCCTCATCCAGGCAATGAAAAAACCTCTCATTACCAAGGACAAAATGAATGTAACTATTTCTGCAATGCAACTTGACTAGGAATTTGTTTTGCGAGTATAAATATATTCCTGTGTTCAGTTTTCAACTGAGAAGAAAGTCTACAATCTTCTCCCTCTAAAATAATTGTATCCAAATGAATATACGAAATCTTCATTTAAGATTTAATGTATCTATGCAATAAAGGTATAGAACTATGTAAATTAAAATAAAGCTGGCAGATTGTGCCATGAATAGAGACATGAAGGCCTTGGTGGTGGGAGGAAAGTCAGAAAATACACTTTTCCCCGCAAGGATTTTTTTCAATTTTTTCTGATTATAAAACCTGGGAAATTATGGGGAGCATTAAACACAAAATTATCCTATGAAATATTCTCTGTTTTGTAGTTTCAAGTGGGTAGCTGTGTTGGTCTGCACTTGAAGAGCAAGATCTGGGTCCAATAGCACCTTAAAGACCAACTAGATTTCCAAGGTATGTGTTTTTGAGAGCAGTGAATTATACTTTTTATACTTCAAGTATACTTTTAAAAGGAAAGGTTTATCACTCAGACTCTATAGCATGAAACAGTATGGAGCTTTTTTAAAAATGGAAAAATCAGTAAGCTTAGATTAAAAACTCTTAAGAATTTTGTTAAATTCCTTTTTCAGCTAGTAAAATGCTTTTTAAGAAAAGGTTTTACTCACTCAAAATATAAAGCATGATTTTTTTTAATGAAAGACAATCTGCAGCTGTAGATAGCAGTAGTTACAAGGTACACTGTAGACATATACAGGATATGTTTATTATATGAATAACTGAATAACAATTAATAAGCTATATATAATGAGCTGCTAGTCCTACGTATTGTAAGTGCATGAAACTGTTTCTGTTCAAATAATACACTTTATTTTCTTTACCACAAAATTTATTTTCTAACATAAGAATAGCCCTGCTGGGTCAGAACAGTGGTCCACCTAGTCCTGTCTTACACAGTGGCCAACTAATTATTCTAGAGGGTCTTGCCCCAATGTAGTCTCCTGTCACTGGTATTTAAAGCTTACTGTCTCTGAATGTGGAGGTTCCCCTTCAGTTATCAATGGACCTATCCTCTATGAATTTGTCTAATTGTCTTTTAAAGCCATCTATACCAGTTGTTATCACTAAAGCTTTCTCATATCAACTTCTATTTCTCCCTACATCTCAGGAGACAAAATTTAATATACATGTGCTTCAGTAGCACAGAGTGCAATAGTTTGCATCTCTCTCAAATATTGGGTATACTTTAACTTTTGCTTGTATTTGCAGTGATACTGTAAAATTCTATTAACATGCCCAACAATTATACTTTTATATGCTACCTTTTCATTTTCTGTCATTAAAATAAAAAAATATGTCAATTGAAATGTCAATTAAAATAGAAAAATAAGTTTCTTAGGAAATTATTGCATGTATTCCAATTTTTCCAAATATTTCCCTTTTATCAGGGAAAAGAAGACCCCAACTTCACTCTGCCTATTATGAAGGCACACTGAGCGATGTGAGATTAATCACTTCCTCTCAGCCTAACCTAACAACAGAGCTATTGCTCTGTGGACAAAATTAAAGAAGGGAGAACAATTTTTAAGCCGTGTGCCCTGTGCGAGAAGAGGCTAATAAATATATGTGAGGCCCCGCCCCGCCGGCTCCATCTTCCCCACGTTCCATCGTCCTTCTGGCCGCCACCAGGGGGAGGTGTGGAGTTCCCTCCGCCTCAGACCAGGCAGGGACAGTGGTTTCAGTACCAGCGCCTGTCTCCTGCCTGCTGGTCTGTGAGCCTTCTTCCCTCTCTCTGAGCCTTGATCACAGCCAGCTACTCCTCCCCGCATCTCCCCTGCCCGGGAGAAGCTGTCCCCCCTGGTGAGTGCTGGGGGCGGTGGGGAAGGCTGGGGGTCGGGTCGGGGCACCGGGGGGGTGGGAAGGACCGGCTGGGCCCAGTCCGGCGCAGGCGAGGCCTGCTCCGGACAATATACAAAAAAATGTAAAAGAAAGGCAACGTGACCAAACAACTGACTTTTACAATATTTTTAACAGTCAAACGTCAATTACACAAGATGCCATTTACTGATACAGTTTGTCATAATGAATATCCTTTAGTGTTTAAAAAAATGTGATGCTTTTTCCTTTACGTAACATAAAAAGAAAGTCATGTTAATTAAAACTAGCATGTAACACAGACAACAAGTAGCTTCTCTTTACCTCTTTTAAAGAGTAGTCCCATAGGTGTGAATCTGGGAGTCTGGACAATGGGGACTGATTATGGACATCATCTGATTGTGCATTTGCTTTCTTCTTTGGTATTCGAAACTGAAATAAGATTTTACATTCACTTTTGTTATACAAAAGAAAAAGGAAAACAATAATACCAAACACTAACATACAGATGGCTTATTATATTCATATTAAATGGCTGTAAATAATAAATGTACAAATACTTATTAACCACAACTGTATATAAAACCAGTCTTCGGTTTCTTATAAATTTTTAAGCTGACCGTCCTACTGCTTTCCTCAATATCGTTCCTGTATTGATTCAATGGGTCATCTGACAAGACCTAAGGGTTACGTTCAAGATTGCATTTATATGGGAAGCAATGTAACACAGCAGCTGCAAGTGGACATTCCCCATCCCTCTACCACCGCCACCACCTCCTTTTTTCCTCCCTCAAGACAGCAATTATGACCCCCTCCCCTGCAGCCCAGAAGCCCCGCCCCCCGCACACACTTCCTTCACTTTTATTTTCCCTGCTGAGGCTTTAAAGGTTGAAGAGGGTAGTGGAATGGTGCACAGCAGCAAGCTACCCCATGCCATGCAGTTTGAACCAGATCCCCCATGCCATGCACTTTGAACCAGATCAAAGGAGGAGTTTTTAAAAGCCCCAGAGTCATACTCTGAGCAAAGTTCAATAGCAACTTAAAGACTAACAAGGGTAAGCTTATACCTTGGACACTCTTGTTTGTTATAAGGTCCTACAGAACTCATGCCTTGCTCATCTATGGCAGACCAATATGGCTACCAGCCTGAAATTGTACTCTGAGCAGAATATTATGTGGACATTCCCATTTAACTTGGGGGCTTTGTCCATTACATCCAGGGAAAAATCTCCACATGGAAGCTGCCAAAGGACTAAAAAAAATTACTTCTTGTTCTTCCTCACAGTGCCACAAAATGGTTATATTTTGTACATATTTCATCCCTACATCTGCAGGCTCTTGTGGGGGGGGGGGGAGCTTCTTTATACTGTTACAGACTCCAAATGATTTGCTACCACTCAGCCATTTCTCAGGAATTCACAACCCTTGTGGCCAAAATGAAGCGGCTCCTACTCCATCACTATTGACCAAGCACAACAAATAACCACCAAAAATGAGAAAAGGGGGGAAATGAGAAAAGGGGGAAACCAATTAAAATGAAAAAGGTAGCAGAATTGAAACATATTATGTTTCATGATAAAAAGGAAGGGTGGTGAGCAAAGCTTAACAACAGTGATGATGACTAAGCAATATCAATGGAAATAAAAGAATAAATCTTGGATATGTGAAAAACCATGATTTATAGTGTTAATGGATTTTTGTTGGACCTCTCTTCTAGAATTCATATATGAGCATTATTCAAGCAAGACTTTCACACAGGAAGGGTAAAACTTGCTTTAGTGAGAAATTCCTTCTCTGCTAAGTAATTAGGCTGCAGTTGGCTTGAACTCAAAACAAGTGAATGAATTCCATTTTTTATTGTTTTCATTCCATGACCAAAATTTTAGCCTTGGAAAAGCTTCTTCCCAGAAGTGTCTTGAACTCATAACAAAAATATGGCTCCCGTATTTGAAGTGTTTATATTACAGTGAGATCTGACTGTCCTGTCACTCAAGCTTGCATGATGCCATGTATCCTGGGAAATGTAATTCTGAAGGGATGTTTATATTAACCTTTTTGATTTTTTATTCTGTAACAATTAGTGCTAAGGTATATGAAGTTCTCAGATATAACTGTTCTTTATGCATATAAACTAAGGAGAAGTGTGCATCTGAGCTTAATTTGAAAATAACACTCATATTCCTTTTGTATCACTGTGCCTGGACTCTTGGAATATATTTGGGTGAGTGGTAGTAGGGAAATTTATAATTGGCAGCAGAGTACTATTTTAAAAAATCCCCTATTATATGGATAAGAAAGATGAGATAACAAGGGGTAGAGTAAAAACGCACTGAGGTTACAAACTTAAAAGAAAAAGAAAGCCTCCAAAAATGGGCGATCAGTACTGAAAACCACAGAAAAAAGACAAATTGTTTTGTTCATGTTATTTTAGAATATCTATGGGTCATCCTAGCACAAATAGCAAAAAGCTTGCCACAGAACATGAAGAAAAAGAGAAGGAGCAGTGAGATCATTAAGAATGTATCATTAGTGCTAACTAAAATCTTGTTGTTATAGCACAATATCCAGATAATGTACTTTTTCTAAGAATATTGTGTTTGTGTGTGTATGTGATAATACTACTACTTAATATTTGTACAGTGCACTCAACAATCAAAGCACTTCAGAAACAGTATCACCTAATTCTTAAAGCAGCCCTGTAAGATAGTTACATTTGTTTATATTTATTTAGCAATTTACACCCTACTTCCTTCCTCAATACAGACTCGAAGCAGCTTATAAAATTTTCCCCACCTCCATTTTATCCCCACAACAGCTGAGAGCAACTGGTCCAAAGTCATCCAGTGAGATTCCATAGCAGAGTGGGATTCAAGCCAGGGTCTCCCAGATCCTAGTTATTATGAACTGACTGCCCCCACCACCCAGAAATAATAGATATAAACCAAGGAAAACTTACTTTAAATTGACCAACACTTTTCCCATGCCCTTCCATAGCTGTTGCTGAAAGACAAAACAGAAAATAGCATTTCACATTATGCTATAATTAACATTTCCAAAAGGAGGTAATTAAGTTTCACAGTACCCTTGAAGATAACTAGTATTTCTCAAATGTTAAAGGTACACAAACCCCTTGTGAATAGGAAGGCCTCTCTGGAAATTGCTTCCTAAGTCTACATATAGCGCCAAGGCAACTGCTGTTGTTCATAAGGTTGCCAAGACATAAGGAGGACATACTAATTAGACTGCCATTACTTTTTGCTATTTTAAGGACATTATCTGATTGTAAGCAAGTCTTATCACTCTTTGGTAAGTTCTAAACCAAACAGAGATGTAGATTAGAATATCAACCAATTTTACCTTATAAGACATCTTGGAATAACAATCTATCTTTACCAAATATTACCTAAGAAAGAAAGAAAAAGTCCCACGTATCAGTGCATTCATATGCATTATTTTCTGTCATGGATACAGACTGACAGTTTTTATACAGGCTCAGCACAGATGTAATGCCATCCACTCTTCTAGCTATGGTGTGATGGACAGGACTGGTTCCAGGTCCTCTTCTCCTGAAAAACAGCCAATGAGAGCAGGCAGGATGCTGGGACAGTGACAAAATGAAAGTCCTTTGGAAGATTGGTTAAGGGCAGTTACTGGGGGAGAAGGTCTTTGGAGTTGCTGGAGAAGGCAGTAGAGATATAGCTGGCCGTTGACTCCTGTTCTGATATGTTGTAACATTCCCTGTTTAACCACAATGTATCTATGAATTTTAAAATCATCCACTCAAGTGTCCTATTTTGTAAATAAAGTTTATTTTTATTTCCAGTTTAAACCTGGCTGTCTTGAAGTTGTTGGCTGAGAATTAAAACATACACACAAACCTCAAACACTCTAGTCATGACCCATGGGGCAATATATTTAATCTAAATGGTAGCAGTGTATGTTAGGGAAAGTAAACACCAAGTTCCCTTTCCCCAATAGCCCCGGGCAGTAGCTGGGTCAGGGGAAGGAAATAGAAGAAAAAAGCTGTGTGTCTGATGGAGCCTCTGGGAAGAGGAGAGAGAGGACCAGTGTGGATTTCGGTCAGGGCTCTCTGAAAGACAGGTGGTTAGACAGGTAGTGGGTTGTGATTGCTCCTAACTGCCTGAAAAACCCCAAACCTGTGAAGGGAGGTTTCTGGTGGGTGTCAATGTCATAAGGGGGTCAAATATGCTTAGAGTATCAAGGATGCCCCCACAGGTTCTTCACCTCCCTCCTATCTCTTTCTCTTCAGGCTTATGTGTTTCTTCTATTCTTGCTTGCTTGAACATCCCCTTTTTAGTGCTAGCTATGGTTAACATTAATGATAATGGTAACTAAAGTTTGCATTTATGGTTAAAACCATCTTCAGATCTATTATGTTTTTACAGCCTACGCAGTTAGTCCAGTTTATGCTTATTGGTTTCAATGGATATAGAATGGAGTGACTCCATTCTATATACTGCAAGTGCTCTTGATGAAGTGAATTGTACAGCTCTGGTAAATGGCACGTGGTGGAGATGGTTCTTGTGTGGTATGATTCTTTTTATGGACCATCATTGGAGATGCATGTAGAATGCAGGGGACTAACACATGGTTTCTAATAAGTCTACGTTTTATCACCGATGCTTTTACTATCTATATGAAATTGCCAGGAGAGACTTCCAGATTTTGGAGTTCGATGTTAGCAATATTTCATTAACTATCTGTCTAGGAGTAGCTGCTCTAAACAGATATGGTTAACTAGGATAAACTCCACACAAGATGTTGGCAGTTATTTCAATGCTTTGGGAAAAAATGTCTCTTCTTGGGACAGAGGAGGTTATAAACCCCCTAACTGATTACACCCCCTCCCACTTCTTTGTCAACCATGTTAAGCTATGTAAAGAATGCTCTTACAAAGCGTATTGTCAAGAAACATGCTACCCCTGTCCAGAGGATTCCACTGTGAGTTTCAGCAATTAATAACGGAATGCATTTTATCTGTGAATGAATCAGTCTCTTCTGACTGCCAGTTAGCTTCTGACTTCCATTCAAGTTTTCATATCTAAAGATATGATGGTGTCCTGTACCAGGAATGGATATGCCCTTCTGCAAGTAGAAAAACTGAAACTGTCGGGCATGTTCTGCTGCACGGTTCTGATGATCTCAGAAATGCTTTTATCGCTCTTATCCTCCTCAAACCCCCTGACAGACTAGAGGAATTGTATACCTCCCTCCCTTCTTTTCACAGACCTTAAACCTGAGAGACAGAATTGCCTGGTTTTGTGCAGTCACTAGAGTCTACTGTAGCTCACCTATTTTTTAAATAATTATACTTGCTATTTTTATATATTCCAGGTATCAGTTTCTTTTGTAAATATTTTTGCTATTGTATTTTTACTCTGCTTCTCTATGACCATAATAAACACTTCATTCATTCTTATATCTAAAGCTATTCATGGCTTTGAATGCACATACTTTAGAACCTGCCTGTATCAGACAGATACAATTTATACTCCAAAGGGCAGGCCAGCATATTCGGTGAAGGCATTTTACTCTATATAATTAGCTTTTTCTCTTAAGTGTGTAGGTTAATCTGAGTCACAATTACTGTTAACTGAAAGCTTCTCTTAGTTACAATTATCACATTTATTGAGATGTCAACTTTTTTGACCCAAAGCCTACTTTGGTCTCCAGTCTTATGAAACAGCCTGCTGGAGGAGGTCCATTCTTTAGAAAATCCTGTAATAGCACCATACTAAACAGAGTTGTGTTCTTCTGAGCCCACTGACTTCAGTGTACTGAAGTCCATTGACAAAGGGAGCTTTGACTCTTGAAAACTCATACCCTAGAAATCTAGTTGGTCTTTACTAGAGATGGGCACGAACCAAAATATGGACCAAAGTTCATGATGAATCGGTGGTTCGTCAGAGCCCATTTCTGATGAACCGCCACGAACTTTAGACTGGTTCATTTGGTTTGTTTTTTGGTTCGTCACTGCAGACAGCCTGGCACCAATCAATCAGTTTCCTAGGCAACAGGGGGTGGACTTCTTGCAGACCTTCTGCTGACCAAGAAATGGCCTTCTGCTGGCCCCAAAGTGACGATTTACTGACCTGGATGTGACGTTTTCATGAACCATGTAACAAAATGGATACCAAGGCTGAAATGAGTGCCAGTTGCTGTTAATCTGTCTTTAAAGGGGGGGATGTTCCCCATGAGGGTTGATGGGCTGTAGGGCCAGGGAGAGGCCTGCAGGAGTCTTGGTGTGGGATGCCCTTCTTCCTGGACTACAACTCCCAGCTGCCCCGGGCCAAGAAAGTGCGGGAAAAATAAGGGGTGGAGCCTGAATAGATAGACTCAGCTGAGCCTGAGGAGAAAGAGGTGTGAGTCACCTTCTTGGTTGAAGGAGGGGACGCTCCTGCTGCTGGGTGAAACCCGGGTGCCTAGGCCCTAAATGTGGAGGGCCTGGGAGGCAGCAGAAAGGAAATAAAAGGTGAACCTTCCCACAGACCACCACCCCCTTAAGGTAGAGTAAGGAACAGTGTGGTAGGGAAAGCAGACAGCAGTTCTCTTCAGTTTGATTTTCTGCCCTATGAGTTCTGAACAGGGGAGTCTACCCCTATGTGTTGTGCCTTTACCTGCTTTGTATATAGTGCTCTGTATATAGTTAATAAATTATACTTTTTTGAATATAAAGAACCTTGTGGTGCTCTGACTACGTAAACTCCCCCACTTGGCACGCTACAGGAGGGGAGGGAGCCCAGGAGAACCTGATCAGGCCAGACCTTGGTGGGTTGCCAATTATCCAGGGCCCACCCAAAGATTGGGGAATTCACTTCCCAGTAAGGAACCTCAGCCAGAGGGGTCTCACTGCCCCTCAGTCAGGCAGTGTATAATTCAGTGAGTGGTGGCAGCGACGAAGAAGGTGAGCCACGCCCACCAGGGACGGTGGGAGGCGGATAGCGGGGCTAGCAGGCCATTGACGGCAGCTCAGTTGCCCGGACTGAGAGCCAGCGCCCGTTCCTCCACAAACCAAACAAACCGGTTCGCGAACCAGGGCAGGTTCGTGAAAGTTCGTGGTTCATGAAATGCGACAAACCATGAACCTCATGGTTCGTTTTTTTCTAGTTTGTGCCCATCTCTAGTCTTTACTGAACATGAATCTTGCTCAGTGGATTCTGTGTGACTCTGGTTAGGATTTCAATGTAAGTCAGTTATTTTCTGCATTGCCTTTTTGCTATTTTTAATGTGCTAGTTATAAGTGATCAAAAAGAGTCCAGTAGCACCTTTAAGACTAACCAACTTTATTGTAGGATAAGCTTTCAAGAATCACAGTTCTCTTCGTCAGATGCACAGAGAACTGTGATTCTCGAAAGTTTATCCTACAATAAAGTTGGTTAGTCTTAAAGGTGCTACTGGACTCTTTTTGATTTTGCTACTACAGACTAACATGGCTAACTCCTCTGCATTTATAAGTGATGACATTCTCCACTGTAGTCTTGTTAACAGGTAAGTTGTTTTTTTGTTGCTAATGTCTAGTCAGAAGCAACTTGATAGCACGTAACACACACAATGTTTGGTGCTCTGCTGAACGTAAATGGGTATCTTGTAGCTGTTTTATTGTATTTGCTTCTAAGATGGCTGATTGTAAACTATCTTGAAATTCCTGGAAAAACAGGGCACAAATATTTTAATAAATAAAAATATATTTGGCAGATATGCAATGTTTTATGCATGTGACAAAGCAGGTTCTAGCTCCCAAAATATCTGTTAGCATTTCATATGCCATCAGACTTTTAGTTATGAGAGAGCCACTTTGGTGTAGCGGTTAAGAGCACAGGACTCTAATCTAGAGAACTGGGTTTGATTCCCCACTCCTCCACTTGAAGCCAGCTGGGTGACCTTGGGTCAGTCACAGCTTCTAGTAGCTCTCTCAACCCCACCCACCTCACAGGGTGTTTTGTTGTGGGGATGATAACATACTTTGTAAACCACTCTGAGTGAGCATTAAGTTGTCCTGAAGGGAGGTATATAAATCTAATGTTATTATTACTTTAAATTGTGTTTTACCTTTGTATTATCTTGTTTCCGTTACTGAAAACTGTATCAAGCTTTAGGAAGAACAGATTAATAAACCCTTTAAACAAATATGTCGGCATTGGTCATGTTTACCTTATGAGTGTTTGGGGAATAGTGTATCACTAAAACTGAGCAAGCAGATGAGCTGGGCACCAAGACAGGCTCACCAAGAGAACAAAAGAGGTGGGAACACCTCCCCAAACCTACAGGAACAGAATACTACATGTTTTCTTTTGTTGTTTTACATCTATTAAAGGAACAGATAGAATCTTTAGGCTATCTAACAATTATGTCACAGAAAAAAAGATGTTTGCCTTCTCTTTTGTACACATTGATTCTTACTAAGGCATAAATTCAACTGATCATTCCCATATCCTTTTTTTTTTTTGGTTATCATTAAGCTAAAGAATGTTCCAACAATGAGTTTAGACAAAAACAAAATATGCTGCCCATGTCTATATGGGATTCCACTGTTAGTTCCAACAATTAATTACCTAATGCCTATTCCCTGTGAATGAATCAGACACTTTCATACATTTTCAGTTTGCCTTTCCTTCATGGAGCTGAGATTGGCATACATGGTCTGCCTCTTCAGCATTTTATTTTCATGATACCCTTAGAAGGTGAGTAGACCAAGATCAGTGAACAAGTGCCGTGACAGAGGGATATGAACCCAAGTCCTAGTCCAGCACTCTAAACACTACATTTAATAGTCTCTGTCAGCTGAGCCTATGTCACAAAATACATAACCAATAGTATTTAATATAGAAAACATTTGGTGCTAATAAATAACTTTATCATACTTATAATTAGGATAGTAAAGTATGGATTTTTCAGCAACTTTTTAGTGCACACTTTTAATGAAGTATCTATCCTTTCTAGAAACTTTAATAAGTAGAATACAGCAGCTTTTGGGGACATTTTAATAAAGAATACAAACTTATACTGCAATGCCAATAAACAAATGGAGAAATGAACAAAAGAAGCTATGTGTAACCACAAGATAGGAAGCTCCTCAACAGGCACTCAAAAGAACCTTCCAAACTTTTCCTCAACAAAGTTTACAGCTCATCATGCAAAACTGAATAGCTTTTCCTAGCATGGAAATGGTTGGCTCCCTCTGCTAAATTCTAGACTGTCAGACAAACGTTAAATGAACACAAAACTTGTCAGAAAAGTTCATTAATGAATTCCCTAATCCTAAAGAAACAAGGTAGACAGAGAATGCAGTTCATCAATTCAGGGATGCAACGTATGCGATAAAGCGAGCACTGACTCAACAAAGCTTATGCTGGAATAAAATTGGTTTGTGCCCAAAGGGCCCCTGCTTGGACTGCTGTCTTATCGTTGAGATGTTTCTTGTAGAACACAAGATTTGAGCCCACGAACTGATCAACCCGGATTAAAACACACACTCGCCCGCCCCAAAGAGCAAGCAACACCGTACAGTGCGGGGAGCGGGAAGACTTTGGACGATAAGATCACGCCGCTTAATTCTCGGGTTGGTTGGAGAGCAAGACCGCCCAGCCAGCCACACTGAATACAGCAGGGCTTACTTGCGCGTAAACAAGCTCGGGCTGCTTCTCCGGTTTCCCTCGCCACCACTTCTCAAGAGAGGCCCAGAGAAGCCGCCCACAAGCCTCGTAACGCAACGCCCGAAGCTTTATTCTTTGCTCGCCCTCCGGCAATGAAGGAAGAGCCTTTCTATGGCGGCCAGAAATTAGGCCACACCTTCCGCCCCTTCACTCTCACTCGGCCAGAAAAGCCCACGCGCCTCCTTCGCCCGCCAGCACCTTTCTTAACCCCTCAGGCTGACGCCGACTCCGGCCAGGCTCCAGCAGCACTCCGACGACCGGCAGTTTCCGTCACAGGCGCCGCCCCGCTGGAGCCCGGAAGAGCTAGGGTAAGCGATTGCGTTGCTAAGGCCGCTTTTCCCTCTGCAACCCTTACCTAAACTTCTCCTTCGGGCCCAGTTAAGGAGGGCAGTTGGGACCTCGCCTCGCTGCTGTCAGACCTCCTTTCTCCAGAATAGTCTTCGCTATCTCGGGTGTCGGCTCGCCGTGTTGGTCTCCAGAGTCCCCCAGCTACACGCCCCTTTCTCCTCTGCTTCCGTCGTTCTCGCACTGCCCCCTCTGTGTAGTATATAAAACCGTCTTGCCCCTGAAAAAGGACTTCATTTGAGGAAAAACTGTTTGTACACGCTGTGGCTGGCGGACTTGAAATAAAGAGCGCGGCATTCTTCAGAGTATCCCCGCTTTTACTGGCTTGAATCCAGCGAAGCGAACGGCGAGTTAAAACGCTAATAAAAGAACAACGGCCTGCCATTGTCAAATTCTTGGCGTAAGCGGTCGCTTAAATTTAATTAATTGGCTGCTACAAACTAACAGGGCAAACTCCTTTGAAGCCAACTGATACACACACTAAAAGGAGATGTTTACATATACTAGCAAAGGAATGTTTTGATTGCACCCTCCCCCTTCCTCCCCCTAATTGCCTCTTCTCTCTCCTCCTCTTCTGTATTTGACCAGTCTCTGTATCAGGCATCTGACGAAGAGAACTTGATTCTCGAAAGCTTATGCTACAGTAAAATTGGTTAATCTTAAAGGTGCTACTGGACTCTTTTTGATTAAATTTAATTGTATCAGTAACTAGCTCAAATAGTTGGTTAATATCTTAGAACATTGAGTGCAGTGGTACCTTAGAGACCACAAGATTTTTCAGGATATAGTAAAAGCTCCCTCCAGATACCTGAAAAAGGGAGTTTTGACTGCCTGAAGATATCTAAAGAAGGAAGCTCTCACTCTGGAAAGCTGAAAATCTTACTGGTCTCTAAGGTGCTATTGCACTCAAATCTTGCTGTTCTACTGCAACCAACATAGCTGCCTACCTCATATCTTACAATTATCTGAAATAGAAATTTCCTAAACTTTGTTATTCATAGTTTAAAAGTAAGCTAATAACCAGTGTATAGGTTTGCACTGAAATGGTAAACTCATTATCAACAGAACTAGAATTGGCATTCACAGAGCTTTTCCTTATGCGCAAGGACTGGCTCCTTGTATGAGACTCAAAGTATGCTACAAAATGATAAAACAATGTTATGAAATTATAAATTTGTTATAAAATGATGCCAGAAAAATGCGTTGTTTTTAAGATACTACCAAAAAAGACACTACCTTTTGGCCAAAGGGAAGGAAAAAATGCAGCACCTACTTCTGAGGATATTGGTGTGCCAAAAATAAAAGAAGATAATGGTGTCCTTGATGCAACAGTGACAAAAAGGGTTGCTGACCTTCAGGTGGGACCTGGAATTCTGGAATAATAACTGATGTCCACAATACAGAGATCAGGTCCTCTGGAGTAATGGCAGGTTTGGAAGGTGGACTCTGGTTTCACATCCCTGCTGAGGTCCCTCCCCAAAGTCTGTCCTCCCCAAATCTGCAGGCATTGCTGAAGCTGAAGTTGGCAACTGTCAGTCTATGGAAGGCAGGACACGCCAATTTCATCTCCCACCCCTTGCAGCAAGAAATCCAACGTCTCTTGAGTCAAAGGTTCTTTATTGAGAGAATATATTCAGAATAAGCAAGTGTCCATAGATAATCCAAAGGCTGAGAGCAGCTTTGGCTGTACACAGAACTCTTGTTGAGAATGACGTGTTAAGGTCAGCAACAGTATATCAAACCCTCCAAATCCCCCCCCCCTTTGCTAGCCCAGCTAAGATAGAATGTGAAAGTAACAACTCCAAGGTCGCTGCAGCCAGCCAGACTCAATAAGACCGTCTTGGGAATACAGCTGCTCCTGGGAACCTGTCGGCCAAAACAGATACTGGAAATTTACAGCAAGGGGAGTAAAGCAAGATGGAAGTGCTGTGGGTCACAGTCCTGACAGCAACCTATTGAAAAAGCCAAGCCCTAGTTGTGTTGCTAGTGACTCCATAGACCTGATTGGTGCCTGTGTGGGTCAGGAAGACATAAGCCATACCCAGGGTCTTCTCACAGTGCCAACACTTTAAAGGCTTTGCTTGTCACACCTTTCGCCCCTCCATGTGCAACTGTTAAGCACGTGCCGGGGGGGGGGTGCTTATCCCTGTACTGTGATATTTATTTGATGTTTTTATGTAATGCTTTTCAGATGGATTAAATCCCACAAATAAAATTGCTTTTTAAAAAAGTTGTTGGTAAGATGCACAGGTCCATTTTTGTTGTTTCATGCAATCAAAGCGGCTTTGCTGAGTACTACAGCATTTGTTAGAAACTGAGAGAACACTGAAAAGCTGATCTGTCAGTTGAAATTAAGGGAGGGAATGTTTTCCATTGTTGTTGCCACCTTATAGCTCCTAGTATCGATCCAATTGCTGAGTCTCGTGGTGTCCCTGTTGGTAAAGTCAGTAAATTCCAATCAATATATTTTTTAGAACTGTTATTAGCTGCAATAAATATTTTCATCAGCTTATACAACATACTTCAAAATGCTTTTGAAATGCCATCTGGCTTCAAAAGTGGTTTTGGCATGAGGTATAGGGGAGGCTGTTCCTTTCAGTGTGCAACTAATGCAGAATAGCTTCAGGGCTTGGAAGCTAATAAATTACAATGTTACAATATTACATCACTATCTACTTTAGAGACTATAAATAATATTTGGTTTTTCCTTCAGTGTCTCCCAGAGGTTGAGGACAAGGTGCAACATTGCACTTGTTTATTATTTTTATTTATATATGTTCTTTATAGTCTGCCTTTCTTACTGAGACTCCAGGCAGATTACCCACCAACAGTCAATATGATCAACAGCTGGGACATTCAATAAACAATACAATACAGTAAGAATAACAGAAATTTGAAAACAAGTAAACTACAATTCAGAGCTGAAAAAATATGTTAAGCTGAGATGGACTTGCATTAGCTTTTATGGGTGTAGGATTTGAACTTGGTTCTCTGATATATAACTGAAACCCTCGAATTCAGGCCTGTACAATTTGTGAATCTTTGAGGGGAATGCTGCCTGCCAGCCATTCGTTGGGACCTGTCAGCTTCTACGTAGATCTTTGCTTCTTGCTTCAGATTAAAACACTGGGGTATTTTTAAGCACCTGGGAGGTTAAAACACTTGGCTACACAAGTTGTGAGGGTTGCTTATCAGCTATACTATATGGATCCTATTTGGAAGTAAGCCATCTGAGCTTTCAAGCACGTGCATGATCTGGAATTACTTATTCAGTCTCTGGAGTGGCCCTTTAAATAAAGAATGTACTCGACATTTTCAAAGGCAATGCAAACTGTGTTTATTTACTTGGAAAAGAAACAACAGCAGCTGATAATTCCCAAGTTATTGTTTACAAACAGCCAGAGTGGGTCGTGACAGTCACTGAGGCAAGATCTTGGCTGTGCAGGTGGCACTGGTGCACCACTGTTGTCAAAAGTTCAACCCCCAGACAGTAGCTGTCATCACATCCCAGGATGGAAGGAGATTGTCACCACCATGCTCTTCCTTGCCCTTCCCACTTGTAAAAAGACAGTATGGGGCCTGCACAAGCTGTCAACTAGGGCAGACTGTCCTATGAGGGGAAGGGGAGACAAATGGGCAGGAATGTTTGAAGCATCTGAACTGATCTTATTTGTTTACTTCCTTGTGGATGTGTAATCATTGCATTGTTGAGGGTTTGTTTGTTGATTTGTGTACTTTTAGGCCAATAGATTAAAAATGTAAAGTAACTGAGTAATTTGAAAGTGGTGCAAACTGTTCCAGCCATCCCATAACAGTCCTAATGTGAAACAGGTCATCCTGCTTGGGTAAAGAGGGAAAAGATCTAGCTGTAATCTAATATGATTTATAAGTTAATTCTTAGTGATAAGCCATACCTGTACTCTTATTTGAAGCGCATTTTTCCTTACAAAAACAGCAGATGAGTCAACATCTTCTATGGTGGTGGTGCTGAAATACAGCCTAAGCACCATAAATTGTTCAGGTGTAGGTTCAAATGGCTCTCAAGATCATGATGGAAAATGTTATTATTATTATTATTATATTTTAGTCATTTGTAGTCTGCCTTTCTCACTGAGACTCAAGGCAGATTACATAGTGTGAGATTAGAACAGTCAATATCAAGGACATTTCAATAAAAATGACATAGGGTATATAAATGCAAATTTACAAAGACATAACATCAGCAAAAGTCCAATACAGAGTTGAAGAAATGCTGAAACAAAGCGTAAGTAATTCTAAGACTGATATTAAACAACGTAAAACTACCCAGTAGGATCATATTTAAAGCAACAGATAAACTTTACTATAGACTTCATCGCTATGTACTATATCTTTTTTAGTGAAACATCCCTTTGAGACCACCTCGCCTTTTCTACATGCTGTAAAGACAACTTGCTTTTGAGTTGAAATATAGAATTCTTTGATGTTTCTGGTTTTGATGTTTCTGGTTTACAATTCAGAAAGTGCTATTATTGTTGAAGATGCAATCTGCTTTTCAGTTTGAACTTCAGCAATATAAGTAGTAGTAGCGGAAACATCAAATGCTTCATTGATTGCATGCGAATCTATCCTGTTGTGCATGTATATAGCATGCGTATTCATTTTTAATTCTGGTCATTAAAAAAAACAGCAGTAGATAGAATTTGATGGCTATGAAGTATAACTATGAGGTGGTATTTAAAGAAAAAGGAAACCAGAATAGTCCTTAGTAAACATCAGTTTAAGAAACACTGATATGTGGGAAATGACATAGATATCCCCCAATATATGCATACACTACATATTTTAAGTCTGATTTTAAACAAAAAAAGAATTGGATGATTGGTTATCTATAAATTGCTTCAGATTCTTAGAACTGACACTATAACTAAACATTTATTAGAAAAGGACAGGGGGAGACATTGATTTGTGGCCCATTATAATGCTTGAAATCTGTTTAGACAGATCTCTGAAGAATAACTGAAGTATTATGAAGCCTTTGCCATTACTTTCAAGCAGCATGAATGTAAGTATATTTTACATATATTTTATACATAGCTGAAAATCAGCATTATTTAACAACGGTGCTTCAAAAGATTTCAGTAGGAAACTGCTGAATTAAACGTATTCAGTAGATTTGATGGCACTAACCAGGGGCTCAATAATTCTCATTCTCTTAGCATTAAATTGCTTAACATAACTAATAGTGAAATCCTAAGCAGTTACATCAGTCTAAGCCCCCTAATTTCATTGAGTTTATACTGGAGTAACTCTGCTTAGGTTTTCACTGTAAGTGACCTGTCATATCTCCAATTACAGCTGTAGTGAATTATCACTATGTATGCTTTTCAGATTTGCATATAAATATCCCAAACCGAGCCAGCTTCCATGACACAGTAGGGATTTGATCTTGGGTCTTCCAGATCCTAGTATGGCATTCTAATCAATCACTATAATGGTTGACTGAACTCTAACCCTTTTTGGGAGTAAGGCCCATTGAATAAAATGGGACTTCTGAGTAGACCTGCTTAGGATTGCTCCCTTAGGCATTAAGGCCTTGATTCTATACACACCTAGTAGAGCAAGTTCCACTTAATTCGATTTACTTATGATTAAATCTGTTTAAGATCACACTGTGTATCACATTGATTTCAATGGGAGGTATGCCCAGCTTGGCCAGTGAAATCAATGAGATGTAAACATATTTAACTTTGATTGGATCATGTGAGCTGATGAGAGGGGTGGTGTGGATGACATTTAAAATTGTTAATGAAACTAAGATGAGAGTCAGTATCCAATGAAAAGTCAGTTCTTGGCAATCAACAATATTCTTAGTGTTGACAGACCTTGAAAATATTTCCTTGAAAAAGTATGCCTTTATGACATGATCTCTCTTCATCTATTTCATTTGTAGTGGTTGAAAATGCTTGAGGATCTAAGCTTCAGAAAACTAATATATGGTTCAAAATGTCCCGAAAAACTGAATTATGACTTTAACAAAAACGGTGAACTTAGGCATGTAGATACCAATGAACCTTTTAATTTTAATTATAACAATTCACTTGATAGTAATCATAAACGTTATGAAGCTCTTGGACACTTAATTATTGAGTATGTTTATGAGCTTCTGGAACAAGTTTGCAAATTGCAAAAAATTTACATCCCAATAGATGGGGCAGACAATGAGCCTAAGAGTTTCATTTTCTTAAGTGAGAATGCATTAAGAAACTGCCCAACTCTAGTTGTCCTGCTTCAAGACCGGGGAGTCTTTCGTGCTGGTCAGTGGTGTCAAAAGGCCATAATTCATGAAGGGCTCCAATATGGAACTCAGATACCATTCATTACAATGGCTTTGCAGTGCAGTTGGGAAGTTATTGTGTTAAATCCCAATGACAATTACATTGCTCTGAAGACAGAAAAAGAAGAATTCTCTTGTGTTCTAAAGTCACCACATGTCATCCCCAAAAGATACAACAGTAGCCCTGAAGAGCATACAACTTATGTTTGGGACCACTTCATTTCAAAGAGTACAGCTGGGAATGTGGCTTTTATTGCTCACGGCTATGGAGGCCTGGTCTTCATTAACTTGCTCATGCAGAGAACTGTTGAGGTTATGAATAAGGTGTATGCTGTTGCTCTTGTTGACTCTACTCACAATACAGTGCACCAGACACAAGGTAATTTTCAGATACGGGAATGGATCCAGAAGCATTGCCGGAAATGGGTGTCAAATAATAAGCCTCTAGATAAAGCAGTAGGCAATTCTATGAAAATGGATTGTCCTACAGTCTCTACAGGAACAGAAAAACATAGTTTTGCACCCTCTTCTAGTCTACACTCCATTTTCAAGTATCTTAAGAATGAAATGAAAGTCAGCACTAAATCACATTTCGTTCGTTCCCCTATTGCAACAAGGAGTAGAAAAGTCATGAAAAAAACATAAGCCCGTATATTGCTCATACTCCTCTCTGTCATCAGTAAAAGTGGTATATTGCCTTATAGCTGCCTTAGCTATGTATCATTACACATATTTTAGACATGAAACATTTTCTTTAAGAGAGTTACAATCACTATAATATACTGTAAAGTTAATTCTGAATTAAATCATATTATTTCAATGGAAATTTGTGTCTTTTGGAATGTAGCAGCTGTTACTTATTCTTACAGTGTCATAAAATAAAAGGTAATTTATGGCAACATTTGTTTTATTTGAAAAATATTGGTATAAACCTATTAAAAAAACTGGATTGCATCCTACCAGATTTCTATTTCCAAATTAGGGAGCAGGAACAATCTCACCCAATTGCCCTCTTCACTATAGCCCTGTGACTTTTATACATGAAAGTCCCCAGTCCTTGGTATAACCTTTGGAGGAAGGAGCCAAAATGACTTCCCTGAGCTAGTGGAAAGCTGGTAAGAATTAACCCACTTACTGTGCCATGCTAAGCAAAACCAGGAATGTTTTTGAAATCAGTTTTGTCCAGAGTTACGCTCATTTGATTGCTAAGAAATTAACACTAGTTAATACGACTAGCTTAAGTTTAAAGAATCCGCAACATTCAAGAAATTAGATGACTATATAAAAACAGCCTGAAAGTATTTATTTGATATTTCCATATAACAGTTCAGTTTCTTTAATAGTGCAAATGACTATTCCAGTTAACTCATGACAGAAGATCTATCTTGTAATTACTAACCAATATGATTCTGAGGATAAAAAGTCTGAATTCTCTTCTTTCCTCTGATCATAAATGTTGTCACACACTTGAAGAAGGTTTGGATTGATAAGTCTTCAGTTGGGTCATTAAATGTCCTGGTAGAGGAGATCATATTTAGGAATATTCTTAGGATCAATTGGACTTTGGACAATGAGTTTTCCACGCATTGCTCCACGGTAAATCACTTCAATTAGATCTATAAAGTCTTGTTTTGTTTTGAAACTTCCGATGAATTTAGTATGATCTGGAGATCTATGTAGGAAAGAAAACCAAGTGATAGCAGATTATTAGTATATAGATTTTACATTCTGAAATGTTTATGACTCAGTGTGTGATGAATGCTTTATATATTGCTCTTCAAAGTACTTCAAACACATTAGATAGTTGTAATCCTTCTAACAGCCCTATAAATTTTTTCAATATTATTTCCGTATTGCTGGGACGGCATGTGTGAGAGAAAGTGGCTTGCCTAAAGCCTCCTACTGAATTTTTGGCATAAGTAAGACTTCCCAAATCATACCTCATTCTCTTAGCTATTCCACTCTACCAGTTCAATCGGTAATTGCTTAGCTTTTTAAGGTGTTACAACATTCATAAGAACAGACCTGTTGCATCAAACGAAAAGATCCATGTAGCCTAGCATCCTGTTTTTGATAGTGTATGGCTAGATGCTTCTAAAAAGCACATAAACATGACATGATGGTAAGAACCTTCAACTACTTTTCACCCTTCCTGCAACTGTTATTCATGGGCATATTGCCTCTAAATTTGGCGGTTCGATTTAACTATCAGTGCGCCAATAGCCACTGACCTAATTTCATAAATCTCTGTCATGCCCATCCCTGGCTTTCCTTCCCCTAAAATAAAGAAAACTCAAATGTGTTAATTTTCTTTGTAGGGAAATGCTCTAACACCTTGATTTTTTTTTATTTTTACAATTTTGTTTGCTGCTGTCTCACTCCCGCTCTCAAGTACAATCCTATGAAGAGTACATCCTATGATGTAGCTTGTAAGCATCATAAATGACCTCTTTGATATTAAGCAGGGTTATCGATATATATGGGATAAATGCGTGCAAAGCAACTTACCCATAATCCACTTTCATATGCTGCCCATTGAAAAAGAAGACTGTTGATGGAATATAACTGATGTCAAAGTACTGGGTGTATACTGGCACCTTGTTTACATCCACCAAGTAAATTGTAGCCATTTTACTTAAATCATGAGCTGTTTTTGCAAGCTGTAGAAATTCAGAGGGAAAGGTGATATTATGTCTGAGTGGATAAGAAACAAAATCTTAAATCACTACAGCAAATATTCATTGTTGAAAGAAGGATGAGAACTGAATCTGCAATACAACTGTGACTTGTGAGGTGGGGTGGGTGGGGGGAGATGACATATGACCTGAATACACAAGGCTAATAATGGAAGTTTAGGTTGGTGTTGTCAAACTGCCTAAAGCTGGGATGGTAATGGTTTGGGTTGTTACACTTATGTGACTGTCTCACTCATTTTATAAGGATGCTATTTAGCAATGCTGGCACGAACTTCTGCTTCCATCATGGCAGCTATACTAGCATAACCCTCCATTTATCATACACAGTACACTTCCAGTAGAAGCACGGTACTCAGGAATAAGTCTCTCTGATATGAATAGGCTTGCTCCCAAACAAGTGCATTGGATTATAGCTCTCAACAGGTCTCCCCCCCACCCCGCCCGCCCACCCGGTGCCAGCAAGCCCTAGGACTGATTTCACCATGAAAGATGTTTGCCAACACTAATGGATCAAGGACTGTATTATTGTGCACATGCACTCAGGCACATAAAGAGCAACTTTATACCTATTTGCTTTTAAGTGCATTTCACCGAAGTCAGTAGGACTTACGTACTTGTGTGCATGTGCTTACCATTTGATTTAAAACTTGTGTCCCATCTTTGCCCCTTTCAAGGCTTATGTGGCTTGAACCACATCAGCACCATCATTTAAATAATACCCACAGCAATTTAGAATTCAATACCCAGAGATAAAGTTCAAGAAAACTCTTTTCCTGAAAGCCCAAGAAATTATGGCCAAAGAATATTTATTTTAAGGAGGTATATACGAACAGAGAGGTTACATAGAAACCCCTTCAAAGAGTGGAGAAAGTATAGCCTTCACTTCATATTTTAACGCTTTTATTGGAAATGTAGAAAATTATTCTCGGGAAACGTTTACTCTTGTACGGCGTAATAATTAAAATATGAATATCATGCAAAACAGCCCACTGTTGCGATCTACAGAAGCAAACCTCTGCTCACAATATCATCCAGCTGCAAGCAGACAAGATCCTTATCTCTACCAAAACGAAGCACCAGGACTTTCTCGGCCACGCTCTTGATCGCCTCATCCACTTCCTTTTTGCTGCTTAGTTTGGGCAATAGGAAACTCATAACGACTCAGCCTGAAAGCACCAGCCGCCCTCCCCGCAAAGCCCTTCTCAACCAGTATTCTTACTGGCACACACGGCGCGCGCGCACGAGCCACTAAAGGCCGCAGGAACGGCCGGCGCGCCAAACCTTCCACCAGCGTCAGTTGGGTAGGTCACTTCCCGCACGCAGTGATTGGCTTGGCGGCTCGCCTATCAGAGCCAACTATGTAATACGCCCCCCCCCCCGTCTCAAAGTTCTTCCGAACAGGGAGGCCCTGCTGCCGCTTCCGGCGGGAAGGTGATTGAGGACGGACTGGGTACGTGCAGCCTGAAGAAGCATGTGGTTTCAGTAACGGCAGGTAAGTGTTTGGGTAGGGATGGGAGAAAGGAAGCAATTGGTATTCGAGGGTTTTTTAAAGGTGGGATACATTGTGGTACACGAGAGAACTTCCCCGCTCTGGTCGCATGGATTCTGTTTCATCATCTGCTTGGCGCGCTGCTAAAAGGCGGCATCAGGCCATTGTATAGATCGCCTGCAGTTATCTCTTGATTTGTTAAGTCGAATTGTTCTTGAGTAAGTGACCTTGCTCCTCTAAACTGCCAGCTTGATGGTGCCAGGAACACCAGTAGAGCAGATAACAGGATCATTCCGAGACGGGTTTTTTTTGCATATTCTCCTGACCTTAAAAAGAAGGGAAAGTAACTTATCTGAATAAAAAATTTATTAAACAAAAAAATTTTTTTAATAGGTCGACACACATTCTTCCCCATAGCCTAACGAGGACAGAGGATGCTTGTTGCTGCAAGGAACCATGGGATGTTGTGAGTGTCAAATAGAACATTTAAACTGGCTGGGGAGGGAGAAGCTGCTTGATAGAGCTTCCATTAACCTTTAAATTATTGAGGTCTAAAACCAGATTGGAAAAGGTCTAGGACAGAGGATTTATCCAAGAATACCTGGAGTTGATCTGTAACTGCTTTTTCTAGCAGTTTGCTCAGAAAGGGCAAATTGGAGCCTGGTTGATAATTGGCCGCATAATTTTTCTCTAGCAATTTTTTTAAAGTAACAGACATATGACTTCCTGTTTTAGGGCACAAGGGAAGATGGTCTGAGTGTGTGAGTGATTTATAATAGACATTAAGGTCTCATTGATGTGATCTTTGCATGCTTTAAGAATCCAGGACAGGCAAGGGTCTAAAGCACAAGTGATGGCCTTCACAAATTCCAGCATCCTGGCTGTATCCATCACAGTAACTGGCTCAAAGAGATATAGAGACTGGATGCTGTATTGGGGTTTGTCTCAGCTGTATTATGACCAGTGTCCAAATCAGAGCATGTTTGAGAGATTTTCTCAGTGAAGAACTTTGCAGAATCATGAGCTAACTGTCACAGCTTCCATACAGCCCGTAACCTTTACCAGCCTTAGCTATCTAAAGGCTTCTCTTTCACCCATTCTTCCTTGATTTATCGCAAGGGTCAAATATGTACTTTAACTGGGGATGCATAGTAAAAGGCATAAATATTTCTGTTGTATTATTTTATTATAAGCTTAAAAGCAGCTTCAGCATTGTTTACGTCTGCTATTTTGGAATTATCTTTTTGTATATAATTGCAGATAACTGTTGGGCACCGCATTACCAAAAATGAACCTTTTCAACAAACTTCTATTTAATGTTGTTAGAAGCCCTGTCTTCTCTTTAGCTATACAAGATGGGATAAAAAGAAAGTTATTTTTCATAAGTCCTTGCAAAGCAATCACTTGCAGAACATTTGCTTTGTCTTCTTGGCTGAATAAGGATTCCTCATCAAGCAGTACTGAGAAATTAGATCTGGATGAATGGAAACATGTTGTGCGATCAGTTTCTCAAGAAGAAATTGGTGAGAAAACTGCAGAGAATGATGTGGACTCCCATTTAGCGGCTACTAGGGATCTTGTGGAGATGTGGAGGCTGTTGGGTAGAGCTGTTCCAGAAAATATCAGCGAAGAACAATTAAAAATCTTAATGGAAAATCCTACGAAGTCTTCTAAAAGGAAATATTTAAAGTTCTTGGCTATAAAGGAAGGTATAAAGAGATCCCAGAAAGAAAAGCGTGAAAAACAAAAGCAAATAAGGCAAGAACTAAAAACTAATAATGAAAATTTTGAACTAAAGAATACATTTTTGAAGAGGTTTTGGTCCAGGTCGGAGGATCTTATATTCGAGTGGAGAGCTGCTCAGTCTATGATCTTTGGTCAGCCTCTGGTGTTTGATATGGCCTATGAGAACTATATGTCATGTAGAGAAATGGAAAATGCAGTGAAACAGATGATGGAATCTGAAGGGGTCAATCGTAAAGCTGTGGACCCATTTCACTTGTATTATTGTAATCTCACAGTGGATGGTCCTTACCACAAAGAGTTTATCAAACGCTATGGGGAAGCATGGGATAAGTTGTTTGTGACAGCAACAGAAAAGAGTCATGTTGAAATCTTCCCCCAAAATCAGCTTGTCTATTTAACTGCTGATTCCCCTAATGTAATGAAAACATTTGAGCATGATAAAATCTATATAATTGGATCCCTAGTTGACAAGTCAATACAGACAGGAGTCTCTCTTGCCCAAGCAAAACGACTGAATTTGGCAACAGCACGGCTTCCTTTGGACAAATACCTGCAGTGGGAAGTGGGTGCTAAAAACCTTACTCTAAACCAAATGTTGCAAATCTTAATGGTCCTGAAAGATACAGGGGATTGGATGAAAGCTTTGAAGTTTGTTCCACAAAGAAAATATTCTGGCTTTGTAAACCCTTCCTCTTTTTTAAAGTTTACACTTGACACTAGGAAGAAAACAATGTTGTCTGGCAAAACAACTAGCCAAGAAAAGGCAAGCAACCAGTTTGCAAGGAACTCCTTCAGACAGCAAATGCAGAGAAAATGGTGGGAAGATGTGTCTTAATATATTTTCATCAAGTGATGGGCAATGCAAGTTTTTAATCGAGCATGGATGTGTTAATGTACTTTTTATTACTTAAAAATGATGATGGAACAAATCTATCCCCATGCTCAACTTGCAAAATAATTTGCTTACCCAGCTGAGCTTTTGAAAAAATCCTAGGACTGTTTGCAGTTGCTCAGGACAGTTGCATCCCCACAGTGTACATTCTCCCATCCAGGTTCAGCAACAGTCCTGCATTGTGGTAGAGATTAAGACTGTATTTTTCTTGGCCTCCTAATTCAAATTATAAAGTAAAAAGAATTACATTTCCCATCAGCACTGGCAGGAAGTGATAGCTGAGAAAATTAAAATTCTAAGAATAGAGCCTATCCTGTTCTATCAAAGGTTTTGGTTACTCCTCCCCCACCATAAAGTCAGTCAGTTTCTCAGGAAGTGCAGATAGAAGTGCACCTGAATTTTGAACTATGCCCTGATTTAAAGAGCTCTTATCCTGACTTGAAGATGGCTTGAGAATTTTTGAATTGAGAATTTGCATTATAAATCCCTACCCCCATCTGAAATATAGCTACCATTTCTTCACCCTATTTAAATCAACAGGACTTATTTAATCATATTCTTCAATACACCTATTAGCATCACTAGTACTTAACTTTGGCTGGATTGTGCCTGGTATCAACAAAGAACTGATTCTAGACTCTTAATCATGTCAAAATATGCCAGTTTAAGCGAAGACTTCCATTGCTGAGATACCTGACTCCTACTTAGGGGGAAAGGTTACATAAATATTGTTTAAAATGCATAACTTTAAGTCTAGGCCATAAAAGGGTTGTGCCTACAGCTGCAGCCTTCATGGCTTGAAAAAGGTTCTGTAGAGTATTACACTTGAAGTCTGTTAGAAGTCCTAATCTTAGCAATGTGGCATGTGTCATTTTTGGAGTACTTGTTATATCACAGGTGGATAGCAACTGATAGCTATATCACAGATGTTACAGTGCTAGGGCCAGCTTTTGAGCATTGGTACAATAAATTGTGGCTACTTTGTTGGTAAGAAACTTTAGAGAGTACATTTTTTCTAGTAAATTACAAGTAGACTGATACAATATTTACATTTATGTAATTCCTTTAAGAGGTGTCTTGATATTGATATAACTGATGAAAATAAATTTTGATTTGGTTATTGTTTATACTTTTGTTTTGGTTGTCTCCTTTGTAAGAAGTAGGATATGCTATATTTATAAAGATTTTACAAATTAATAGAACACATTTTCATTGTTCTGATATAGATCAATAGAAAATTGTAACATCTAACTAAAAATGAAAAGTGAGTATTTTTATGATGCATGGATGTATATAGTTATGAAACAGGCTTTAAAAAAGGAAAAGCTAAAAATCTGTTAATGATTTTGGGGCTTTACAAAAATACTCTGAATCCCATGATAAAATCATGAATTAACTGGTTGTAAACATTTTGGATCTTCCCAATGTCTGAATAAAATCATTCTTATTTACTGGTTACATATATAGAATCATTTACCAAGTGCTAATGTACATACATATTGTTTATTATTGGTTGCTTAAAGTAGCACCTCTTTATTCAATTGTAAGAAAATGCTATAGCGCTCTATTGAATTAACTTCTAAGTAAATATGCAAAATATATATAGAGTAATCTAGCCAGAGGTGAACTTTTTATCAAATTCAGATAAAAAAGCTTAGTGAGCTTAGTGCTGATCACGTGATTGGGGGGTGGAGCAGGAGTGTGGAGTGATGGGATTTATCGGGGCATCTTCTACCGCCCTAACCTGGGTAGTCCAAGATATTCCATTTTTGGAAGCTAAGCAGGGTTGGCCCTCATTTGTACTTGGATGGGGTTGCTACACATAGGAAGGCAATGGCAACAGTTCATCTCTTGCCTTGAAAGCCCTATGGGGTTACCATAAGTTAGTACACAACACATTCTACTGCTTTGATCACTAGGTGGCGATGCAATCCCATTTAAAACCCTACTCTTACAGCTCAGCTGGGTGGAATGGAAAATTTTTACTCCCAAGGCTGCCTGGGGTGGGGGAGGTGTGCACAAAATTCTAGAGGCCCTGGTCACTATAAGAGTTCGTGGATACAGACAGGTCATGAGACTGATATTATATGACGGTTTGGTTAGGTCTGGGTGGTGTGACACCTAGAAAGAAGAGCAAGGCGCCTCCCCCATACTAACAGATCTAAAACCCTTAGACCTTTGAGATACTACTGCATATTACTCATGGCTTTCCCTTGCCTCCCCTTTCCTGGCTAGTTTTATCTCCCATTCACACTATTCAGGAATCACAAGCAAATGGCAGCGGGTGGGGGGATATTTCTGATTTCCACCACTGCATCGCCAATAGCCTGATACTGACATTGCAACAGTAGTCATTTCCTGCAGGAAGCTGGGAGGGAAAAAGTGGGAAGTGAAAGGAAGTTTGAAGGAGAACTATTGCCAGAAACAAGCCTGGGAGGACATCAGTGGGGGACTGAAGAAGTAGGCGGAAAGTACTTGGGGTCCTGCTACCAGACTGATGTTGAAGAGATTTTGTTTATTGATTGTTAGGAGAGCCCTGGGAAGCAGGGCCAGAGACCAGGGTTAGGGTTGCCAACTCTGAGATGGAAAATTCCTGGAGATTTAGGGGTGGAGCCTGGGGAGGGTATAATGCCATAGCTCAGGAAGGTATAATGCCATGGAGTCCACTCTCCAAAGCAACCTTTTAGTTCAGGGGAAATTATTTCAGCTGGAGATCAGTAGTAAGTCCAGGGAATCTCCAGGCCCCACCTGGAGGTTGGCAAAGCTAACTCATATGTCTTACCATCAAGCACAAAACGCCTAAAGTCGTTACGTTGCTCCTATTGTCAATGGAAGGCGATATTCTATGTTTACTTGCCTCATTAATGTTCTAACGTATTACTAGTTGGAACCCACCAGAGTTTATAAGCGCCAACCCTGATGCGCTTTCAGCCCTCGCTCCAAAGCCTATCACTAGAGGCACACTACTAATCTATACTGAAATTACAGTGGTAGATAAGCAGCATGATGATACATACATATTTTTTTTAATGAGCTACTATTGTACTGTAGTTAGACTAAGAACAGAAAGTCCCCAGCTCATTAAACCTGCTTTAGGCCAGTCAGCTTCAGGCTCATAAGGACACAATAGACAGAAACGAGAACCCTGAACTACTTGGAGGAAGGGTGGGGACAAAACTGAATCGATAAACGAGAATGTTATTTCTGAATGAAACTTCTCCATTCTATGGAGTTTACTCCCAATTAAATATGTAAAAGACTGGAACGCAGATCGTTTTATTAAGTATTCCCTAAATGGGAGGTAGCTGCGCTTTTTTAACCTGACGCACCTTTGCATTTTAAATCAAAATAAGCGGTGCTCGATATATAATCAATGGAAAGTCGAACAAACCCAACACCTCTTCTGCCATTCGCATTTAATACACTTAAAACCATGTTGGCGCAAACCGGAAGTTACGATATCCCCAGGAGCAAGAGTGCTCGGGGTGCGCAGGCTATAGACGTAAGACAGACAGCGGGCGAATAAAGCGCGCCTGCCGCTTCTTTCGTCACGGAACTGGGGTGGGAGGACTGGGCGACTCCACAGCGCATGCTCGAGACTCACCAGCAAGGAGGCGGCGGTGGCGGGGGAAAATGGCGGACGGCAAGGCAGATGATGTGAAGCTGAAGCGGCCGCGTCTTGACGGAGGTGAAAACACAGCGTCTCTATGCTCCCCACCCCCTTCCCTGCATGAGGGGCTCGGGGGGGGGGGGCGTGAGAGGGAGGCTAGAGGGGAGTTTAGGGGTGCCGCGGGTCGGGAAGCGGCGGAGGCAGGCAGGCGCCAGACGCCCTTCGCAGTCCTCAAGGGCCTTGGAGTTGGTCTCGCATCTGTCTGTAACTGGTTTAGCGTCCCCGCAGGAACAGAATCGCAGCCGGGTGTTTCGGACGGGCCTCCTGCGGGCCGGTTTCCGGGCGCTAAATCCCGCGGCTTTCTGCTGGCTTGCCGTAGCCCCTTGACTGACCGATGCTGGGCGACAAGGGACAGAAAGTAGTCACTGGGGCACACTGAATGTTTTCGGTTTCTTCTGGCTGAGGAGCGGGTGGTATAATAACTGTCCCTTGCACCCCGGGTTGACTGCTTGAAAGACACACACATAACGCTCTGGGACATGGCTGGATTGCAAATAACATTTTAACTGAGATGCTGCACTGCTGAAGTACAAATACTTCAGAATATTGAGATCCGTGTAGCAGATTCCCGGCCATTCATGGGCTGTTTTATGTAATTAACTATTCCTTTTGTCCTTGATCAAATTTTCGTCCCTTTTAGGGGACCAGCAGTACTGAAAATGCTGCGGTTACCCTATATAAATGTAAAATAATAACAACTTCCTCCCTTACAATATTGAGTATTGTATTGGTCTATTCCAGGAGGGAAGCAGTCAGCAGCTGCCTCTTAAGACACAACAGTTGTTTTTTTAAAACAAATTTATTTTGATGTAAGCTAGAAGCCTAGAGCTCACTTTATCAGATGAAAGTTCTCTTCAGTTTGTTCTCAGTTGCCAGTAAATTTGATATTAATTTTACATTACTATAAAGTATTGGTGAAGTACAGAGGTGGTTGGGATTAAAGGACAACTGGAAAAAAAGATAGACCACCTAAAATTACTCATAACTTTATAGTACCTTTTAAAACTGTTTGCTTTGGGTTACACTCAGCAAGCATGGAACTTCTTTAGGAGTTTCGTTTTGTCCATTAAAGGTGATGATATAATTTATTTTTAGGATGCACGGCGGTACATTTTTAGCTTTATATATACACGTTCTTCAGAACTACTGTTGGAGACCTGTCATTAGTGATGATGCAAAGTTTTCTCAAAATAAGTTGGCATGGCATTTCTAAAAGTCAGAAGAAGGGGCACAGAAAGATCAAGACCAATGGAAAGAGTTATGTAGCCAATATATGACCTTAGAAAGTACAGGGTTAAAAGCTCTGCTGTTCAGGATTTACAACACTTTAAAAAAAGAGGAAATTGTTGATGATTTTAAAAACATGTACCTTAATGTAACGCCAAGGGATTCCAGAAGAACATACAGAAAAAAACATGACTGCAGGATTTTGCAGGTAGCCATCAATCCCCCTGCCCTCCCAATTTGAGTTAGGGATTGTTAGAACTAAAGCCAGAACTTGTTTCTGCTGGCAGAGGAGCCCCCCAAATATGCTGCCCCTGTTCATTTAAGGTGCCTTTTAACTTGATAACCATAGACCATCTAATAAACTTGGTAGAAAAGCCGTTCCAAGCTACTTTCTTGTGAGACCGTTGTACCTTCTGCAGCTACTGCAAACAGCTAATTAGAGTTCATTCCATACCTTTTTGACTCAGCCTCTGGGAAGGGAAAAAGGAAAATGGAAGTAAGTAAGAGCTTCGTCCAAAAGCTATACTTGCAAATCACCACAGATACATTGCTGACTCTGAGTTACCTGAATTTACTGGGGCTTGATTTCTGCAAAAAAAAAAAAAAAAAAAAACCAACAAAAAGCAACAGTATGGAGACAAATTCTGGCTACACAATTGAGGAATATTAAAATAAGCTGAGTGTGTCTAAAGTTTTTTTTTAATTAAAGGGAGAATCAGATGTAGTCAGAGATTCTGACATAACCATTTGGTACCCTCAGAACACTTTTTAGTTGCCCTCAGCAACCAGACAACTTGTTAAATAACAAACTTGCTTAAATGGTTTGGTTATACCCCACAAAACCCTCAGTAATTTGAGTGCAGAATACTTGGAGACCATCTTCTCCCTTATTTCCCTTTATGATCTTTGATGGCTGCTGGATGTGTTATCTCAGTCCATAAAAAGATGTGCATTATTGGTGACTGTTCCACCATCTCATTGCAGATGTTCAAAAAAACAGACCAGATCACCTTTTGGAAGCTTTCTGAGACTTGCTTTTTCTTTAGGTTGCAGGGCAAAATCAGAAAGGATTTTTTTGCATTGCTGTTGTCTACCCTGATCCATTAGGATGGGGTAGGCTGTAAATCTGAATAAATAATTGAATCACTCATGTGACCTGGTTACAATAGTACATTTTTAAAGTGAGAACATTAGTACACTGTAGTGCTTAGTGGTTTGTTTTCTTGCTTCCATGTAGCGGGAAAGTGTGTATTAGATAAACAAGTTATTTTAAAGAGCGATTTAGATTTTTTTCCAGATGATAGAGTAGAGTTATAATACAGCCAGCTGACTAATCAAATAGTTCAGTTAACAACTGTTATTTGATTGTTTCCATTGAGTGAAAACTGCCACTATTGGCTTACTTCTAATTTCATAATGGTGTCTTGGCAGGAGCAAAAGTAACTGTGGTTCTCGAAAGCTTATGCTACAGTAAAGATAAATGGAGCTTTTATAGTTTTTTCAAATTTTCTTGAGTAATTTTCAGTTTTGCCACACACATATATTTTAAAAGGTTTATTATTGAAGCTTTCCCATAAATTAGCAAAGTAAGAGTATCAGAAATGAACACTATAAAGTTAAACAGTATAATCCAAGGTAATGTTCAGAACTGAATCCCAGTGAGAATTATTTCTTAGTCTCTAAATTGCAGCTCAGTTGCAGTCTACCGAAAGTCTGACTGCTTATATCTTTTTTATTAGTATTCTACATTTATACCGGAGCACTTATTTTGGATGTCACTCCCTTATCCTAGCCAATTTGAAACTGATTAGGATTGAAGTTCTGAACAGGTTCATTATACTGCTCTTGATGGGTAATATCTGTGCCAAATTAATTGCAGCATATTCTGCAGAATTTTATGTTGTAGTTCAGTGGAATAGTTGGTTGCCTGAAGAAGGTCCCTTATAGATAGTGATCAGGAAGGTTATACAGTACTGTTAAGATGACATGCAGTCATCCAGAGAGAGAAAACTGGTAATAGTTATGTTAGAGTACAGCGCATGAGGATCTTTGACAGTCACAGTTATTTCAGTCCAAAGAGTTATGTGATTAATTATGCGTACCTAAAGAAAATTTGCAGTTGTCCCCAAGCAGCATACCACATGGCAAACCTCTTTGAAATGGAGACCAGTTTCATAAGCAGTTGAAGATTATGTACAGGGCCTTTAGCACCCCTGAATTAGCTTTTTTGATCCCAGCCATGGTCCTAGATTAGTAAATGCTTCAGTCTGTTGATAAGGGAAGTTACAAATATTTAAAATTAAGGAAATAATTAAAATGAATGCATCCTAAGTCATAATCATTGGCAGTTTCCCTCCCCACAAGCCAACATTAATTCCCATTAATACTGTTCCACATAAACTTAGTTCATGCCCTAAGACTTTATTGAATACCTTAATTTTTCTCGAATTCAGAAATAATGAAGATGTTATTAGTGCCAAAACTTGGTAGTAACAGTTGATTATAATTTCATTTTTGCTTTTAGTAATTCTTGTGCTAAACAATTCTGAAAACTGAATAGAAGTCCCTCATTATAAAACTCCACATTGATTATGATTATGAAACTCTGAAGGACCCATGCATTGTCTCATTTCTTTTACGCATACCATCAAACTTAAATCATGATAAAACATCTTTGTAGTGTTTTCATAGTCCATGCTTCCATCTCTGAGCATACAAACCTGCCTCTATATAAATGTTATTAACTTATAATAAGATACTATCTTGGAGGCAGCTTATTGTCTCCTATGCTAAGCTTCTGAAGTAACCAATTCAGAAGCATAGCTGCATTAGTTTAAAAAACAGAGTCCTGCAGTACCTTCAAAGTTAATAACTTCATTGTTGCATAAGCCTTTATGCTTTAGACAACAGTGCTGCAGTTACCAACTCAAGCTACTAACCTTTAACTATAAGAGGAATTTACAGTCCATGAAAGACACAGTCCATGGTGACACAAATGGGGGTTGTTATGAGGTGCATTTGAGTGTGTAATTAACTAGCTTTCTCTGAATTTAAATGGCTTTTGCAGTCACTGTAGAGGTGTCATGAGGCTCCAAGATGCTTAGTTTCAGTAGTTTTACATATCACTGAATATGTTCTGCATTAGTCACATGATTGGAGCTTCCTTCACTGTATGTCTGTATTCTTACAGTGTGCTCTGTATAAACAGTTATGGAGGCGCTGACACTGTAAGTGCAAAAGTCTCCTCTTCATAACAGTGCTTTATGAGGTTGCTGCTCCCATCAGTCCACTCAGTAAAAATAGCTCATCTTGGTAAGTTGTTTCGACTTCACCAGGACCTGAAGAAGAGGCAGAAAAACCTGTGAAAACTAAGACTGTTTCTTCCAGTAATGGAGGGGAAAGTTCGAGTCGCAGCGTGGAGAAGCGGGCAGCTGATGAAGAAACTGAAGACTTCACCTCAAAGCCTGCTCCTGCCAAAATGTCCAAATTTGGGTTTGCCTTAGGCGCACAGATTGCAAAAAAGCCACCTGCAATATCCATCAAACTTGGAGCAAATGTAAGTTGTTGGTAGGCTTTCTTGTGAATGATAAATTTGTAGACTTCAAGGGGAGGTGGGGAGTTAGTTAAGGTACCTTATTTAAATTTTAATTGTCCATAAATATTTGGAATAATTTACTATCACAAACATTTAAGTAAGAATTTTTGGAAGATGTTGGTATGCATAGAATTAGCTTAAAATACTGTGAAATTGAGTGTGTGTCCCCCCCCCCCATACTACTTGTGGTGGTTTAAGGAGTTATAAAATACTGTCATAAGTATGGCTTGATCCCACCTGGATATTTGTGGGACCAAGAATGGAGGATGGTCCTCTCCTGTGGGAGACCTCCAGTTCTCTCCCAAGCTGTCCTTATGGTCCCTTATCCAGCAGGAGCAGCATGTTGGGGAATGTGTTGGGCTGCTGAGGAGGAAAGAATTGATGAAAATTGCCCCCTTCCTCATACATGCAGACATCTAGGTGGGGTCCAAGCGCATAACTCCCTGACTTCTAGCAAAAGAAGACTATAGTCCTATTCTGACTTCTTAATACTTAAGATACGGTTAAATGTACAATAAATTATTGGCTAGAATCCAAAGTATTATTGTTTAAGCTTATACCAGGACCTTGCACTTATAGAGCAATCCTAAGTAGATCTACTCAGAATCCCAGTCATGTGTATTCAAATGGGACTTACTCCCAGGAAAATGTTCTTAGGATTGCACAGTTAGACAAGTTAATTGGCTATTATCTTTGAAAGTCAGCCATGCCATATTAAAAGCTGCTTTTTGACTTCCCTCAGCATGAGAGTTGATTGCTATGAAGCAGGGAAGACCTGATTTTCAAGAACCATCTTTGGGTCCAGGGAACTAGCTTTATGGTGGCTTGGATTCTGGCTGTTTCTTACTAAGGTGATAAGAAAAATAAAACTAGTAGATTTATGAATCTGAAATTCTGTAGTATACGAGGAGCAGAGTGAAGTTACTGATGTGTGTTTACATTTGGTTGTTTAAATGTCACCTTTGTTCCTTTTCAGAAACCTAAAGAGCCTACTCCAACCCTTGCTCCAAAAACACTTTCTGTAGCAGCAGTCTTCAATGAAGATGAAGATGTAAGTAAATGTTTCCATTCAATGAGGAGATAATCTTTTCTGGCTAGAATTATGTTTTGAAAATTGGGGGTTTTGTCAATATGTTCTTGATGCATCGCTACTCAGAACTGGCCTAAAATTCCCCAAAAACACCAGATGTGTAAGTGTCCTCTTGACAGCTTAGAACAATGTTTAAGCCATTGATTATCTCAGAAATTAGCATTTCTCTATGCCTGATATTTTGTAGGGCTACAGAATTACCTAACCAGTCCTTTTTCTTAATGGCCTTTTAATAGATTATGCAGTGAATTTTTAGTATTTTAAATCTTCTCTAAAACTCCCTGAAATGATAAAAGGAGCACATGTAACTTAGATGCCCTCAGTAGATAACCACAACAATATTCAGCTCTTGGTTTCTGTCAGGAAGGGGGAATGGGGAGGGGCCCTTTCCGAGGCTGTTTTGACCTTTGAAGAAGAACTCATTCAGGCCAGGTCAGGCAGCAATCACTGGGCAACTTTCTGACATGTGATTTCCGTGGCTCACCCAGGCCCAGCTACCTCCTACTGTTCTGCAGTCCCCCACATGCCAGAGTGACGGTGTGGTTAAAGTTTCAGACTAGGATCTGGGAGACCCAGGTTTGAATCCCTACTCTAATATGGAAGCTCACTGGGTGACTGGACCAGTCACACATTTTAGCGTAACCTACTAGGGTGACTGTCTTTACACACCCTGCCACCCACCCGAAGCCTCCCTTCACAGGTTCGGGGGCTTCACCAGGCAGAAAAGAGCAGTCATCACACGCCACTTGTCTAACCTCTATTATCATGCAGAGAGGCCTAATTCAAAACCACACAGGGTCCCCTTGTAAAGTTCTGCCAAGTAACTCTCAAAGACTTCACTGCATGAGTCCAGGAACTGCATGAGTTAAAGCATTTTATTGATAAGCTACTAGTGCATACACTATTACATTTCTTGGGAGGAATGGCAAGCCACTTCGGAATTCTAGTATTTACTCACTTTGGTATGCTCTGTAAAGATTCGGAGCATACTGAAGTGAGGGGGAGCTACCCCTCCACCCCCCACCCACTTACCTGGCCAGCAGGGAGAGAGGGGGGGTGATCAGCTGGGTGACGGGCCGTGGCAAATGCGGCGGCAGCATGCGTGAAGCTGGGACGGCCTGGAGCCAGCTCCTCTGCTGCCACACCGCCGCCTCCAGGCCTGCAGCAGCTCTCAGAGTGGCAGGGAAGGCTGGAGCCTCCTCCTCCAGCTCTTCTTGCCCCCCAAGTGGCCACCGTGGCGGCCATTTGAGGGGCAGGAAGGGCTTTATCTGCCTCCTCCGCCACCCCGCAACCCCGCAGGGTGACGGGGAGGGCCAGAGCTGCCACTGCCGCCACCGTGCCACCTTCTCTGGGCCTGCAGGGCAGCAGGGAAGGCCAGAGCCGCCTCCTCCAGCCCTTCCTGACCCTCAAATGGCCACGGCAGCCATTTGGGCAGGCTGGAAGGGCTTTCTCTGCCGCCGTCCATCAGAGCGGCGGGGAGGGCCAGAGCCAACGCTTCCACCGACACCACCTCCCCCACCAGCGGCAGGGCCAAGGTAAGTGGGGTTGGGGGGATGTTAAAAGGGCCCTGCTGCTTGCAAGCAGCAGGAAAGGGCCCTTTAAACTCGGCCCTGAAGCTTTCCGAAGCATTACAAATGCTTCGGAAAGCTTTGATTCGGGCTTTCTAAATCCCAGGGCATGCTGGCCCCAATTCGGAAATCCCAAATCTTTACAGATCCGGTCCCGAAGTACACACCCCTAATAGTCACACAGAATCAAACAGGCCTTGCAAAGTGCAAGCAATACACAGAGGCCTTGCAGAGTATGACAGGAGACGTCCTGACACCCCTCTCTCCTCTCCCAGAGGCTTTATCAGACAGGCAGCCCATTCCGTCTATTTACTTCCTCTCTTTACTCCCTCTATTTACTCAGCTACAGCCTGGAGGTGTTGGAGAATGGGAACTTGGCATTTACTTCTACATATGCTGCCACCATTTATTTAAACTTAGCCCATTTAATGTGACCAGAGCATTTGAGAGGTCTGTGTGTGATTTTTTTTCAGCCAATGACTGCAAGCCAGCCAGGTTTAAAACAACAATAAACTTTATTTACAAGGAACATAGGAGTGAATGGCTTTAAATTCATAGATATACTGGGGTTAAACAGTGAGTGTTTCAGTGTTACAGAACAGGTTTGTAATCAGTCAGCAAATATCTTTGCTGCCTTCTCTCAGCAGCCCCCAAAGGTGCCCCCCTGATTTTAACTGTCAACGGTCAGCATGCTGCCTGCACTTACTGGTTGTTTCTCAGGAAAGGCAGAGCTGGAGCTAGTCCTGTCTTTCACACCTACCTCATAGGATCGTTGTGAGGATATAATAGAGAAGAGAATGATGTAAGTTGTTTTGAAGAGCAAAATGTAAATGAAGTAAATAAATAGCAGGAGATGAGGGGAAGATAAATGGTTGGTTGGTGGATGAAAAGGAGGGAAGGAAGCAGTATAAGGGCTGCCAGTAGAAGGGGGAAAGGAAATACTGTTGGGAGTGGATACAGGGGAAAGTGAGCTGTTTCTCTGCAAGTCCTTGTGGGTTCCACACCTTGCAGCAGATTGAGGATCAAGTAGCATTGTGCAGCTTGGCTAGAGGTTTCCTGAGGATCAGGTGGCATTGTGCGGCTTGGCTAGAATTTTCCTGGGGAGAGGCTTCCAGGGAAGGGAAGGAAGAAAAGCTGAAGATGGGGGGCAGGTAAAAGTAGGTTGGCTAGTGGGTGTAAAGGAGAGAAGCAGTAAAAGGGGGACAGGCTGTTGGCTCTTCAGGGAAGGGAAAGTGGAAATGGTGGGGGAGGGGAAATGAGATGCCTCCCTACAAGTCCTTATTGGTCTCCTGCTTGTAGGAATGTAATGTGCTTTCTTTGAAACATAGAGCATGCCCTAACAATTGGCTTGATGATTCAAATGCAGATGAAAGTGGGATTGTTCACCACTTGTCTTTTCATCAGGATTTCAGGGAAGTTGTATGCTTCCCTTCTAAGATAGTGCACTGGTAGTGTTTTGGAGGAGGAAAAAGGTAAATACAGCTTCAAAAAAGAAGGCTTTTAATTGTAAGTTAACTTCATTCAATTCATACTGCGCTGAGAACTCAGGTGAAAATTAATTCACTAGCATAATTATTACCGTTTTCTTGTGTGCTTTATTCTAAGAGCCATCTGGAAGTTAAGGAGGGATCTCATATCTGTTGCTTTTCTCATGCAGCAATGACGGGTCCATTTTCTACAAGTAAAAATCACTCAAGCTCTCCTTAACTACTTTTGCGCTCTGAAGCGTTTTTCTCACAGCTTAGCTTCTCTAATGGAAGTGAGCTGAATTAGAAGAAAAGTGCTTAAAGCAAGGTGCAAAGGGGACAAGATTAGCTCCTTTTATTTGTGTGCTCCCCCCTTCATTTTTAATGTGAACAAGGGGACTCAAATCAGTCCCCCTTCTCTCGTCATACCTAGTCCTGAGATGTACTAGCAAAATGAAATATCTGCTACTGAGCTGTGCATAGTCGGTTATAGATTCCTACAGCATGCTTTCCAAAGATATCCCCAATAGGAGATACAGCTATTTGGAGTTCTAGATCAAATACAGGGTCTTGTTTTGAGGAGGGGGGCATAAACCGTCTGGAGCTTACCAAGGCATATGTTGAGCTGGATGAGCAGTATGGAAGTGAGGTACTTTTTTGTTCTTCTGACTGCCCATAACAGTAACAGCTGTGTCTTTGGACCCATATACTTGGGAAATCACTGTAGCTTGCAAATTATTTCTGCTAAACTCTGTATAAGGAATACGGTCATTCTGGTAGCTATGAGCACCTACTTTCAATTTCTAACCCTATACCTGGAACTACACTATTGAAAAATATGTAAGTATCCCTCTTGGAGCTAGCTTGATTATATTTTAATACAGTTGCAATGGGTGGGGCATTGCACTGTATTAAAATATAATCAACAGTCCTATGAAATAGCTTTGCCAGAGAGAGAGAGAGAGAGAGACTAGTCTGAATCACCCAGTGAGCATCACAGAGGCTTTGTGGATTGAAACCTGAATCTTTGCCATCCAAGCCTTCAACCTCTAAACCTCACTGGCTCTCACCAGTTTGACTATACAGGAATTTGTGACTGTCTTACGGTCATTCTTTTTTCTAGAGCGAACCTGAAGAGATGCCTCCAGAAGCAAAAATGCGAATGAAGAACATTGGAAGGTAAAATAGCTCTAGATGAAAGTAGGAAAAGGATATTCAATATGGGTGATTTAGGAGTATATTGAAGGTGAAGAGTGGGTTTTGTAGTTTTACTTTTTGCCAAACAGTAAACATTGTAATAATTTTTCTACCTAATGCCATGATTGTTTTGATTTTGGAAAGCTATTTGGCATTTTGCCATTACTTGGTTTTTTCCCTGGTTTTTCTTGCTGAATTCTTTGCTTGCCAGTGCTTTAGTACAATATTTTAAAAACTGATCAGATCATAACTTTTTTTGAAGAATAATCTTGATATGTGATAGTTCATTTTGGAGAGACAGACACTATATTTTTAGTGTTTAATCCAAGTTCTCCCTTCCCCTCCCCTTGCAAGAGCAGAAGAACTTTCTGGTGGTCCCCTGTAGCAACATCCAGTGCTATTTCCAAGGGCCCTTGGACTCTGAGGAGTGACTTTCCAAGGGGATGTTGAAGGAACAGAAGGTGGGAAAGATCTGCCCATGATTCACTTGGTCTCACCCATAACTTTTATCAGACCTGTTCTTTAAAACAAACTGTGTAGTATTTTGGCTCAATATTTCTTTTTCCTGACACATTTTAGTCAGGTTTCTTTTATTGCTGATTGCCAGATAGCATGTCCAGTTTCAGCATTTTTATTACATTACAACCATGAACATGTTTATTATATTATCTGTGTTGAAACTCATAGTAGTATCAGGCAGTTTATAGGTTTTTTGGCATTGTGTTTAATTCTGGAGAGAGAGCATCCTAGTATTAGGAATCAGACGATGAAAAATGCTATAGGTAATAAACGTCTAAAGATAGCTATTGGTGGTTGTCAACTACATATGAACAACTTTAGTTCTGTGTGCTCAAGCCTGTAAATGGGAAACTAATAAAATTAATTGCTTTTTTTCTTTTCTCATAGGGATACTCCAACTTCAGCAGGACCAAATTCTTTCAACAAAGGCAAGCATGGATTTTCTGACAACCAGAAGCTATGGGAACGGAACATGAAGAGTCACCTTGGAAATGTCCGTGATCAAGATGAATAAATTGTGTATTAAGATTTGGGTGTTGGGGAAATGGGAGGGTGTGACATAAAGGAACAGTTTCCTTTTTTTAGAGCGGTATACGGCTATTTTGGGTACCACTTTTAAAGATTCTAGTGGTGCACAAAAAACTGAGTTTAAAAGTAGAGGTAATTTATGTTTTGTATACAGATTTCAAAGCATTTGCTAATTTTGTAGCTCCATGCAATTAATTTCACAAGGTTATGGAAAATAAAGTCATTGGAAGTGGTACCTTTTTAAGAATTTTCTTTTACAACTATTCTTATATGATGACAGATAAAAGGTTACTGTCCGTTTTACTCAGTTTAAGTTAAATGCTGCTGCAGTCAGATTTCCAGCTCCACCTCTTTTGTAATGAGTGACATGCTTGTTTCCCTAAAGCTTCTTAGACGGGGAACACTATGCTGGACACCAAGTCTTGCTGGGCTATTTGTCATTCTGGACAGCATACAAACCTGAAAACTAGGTATAGCTCTAGTCATTTAGTTAAACCTCCACCAAACAAGGACTTATGGATGTGGTAGCTTAGCTCTATAATCTTGTTTTAAAACTTTGTGTAATCTCTCTGTGGCCTGTTTCACTTTTAGAAATGGGTCTTAAGTGTGTGTATAATGAAGATTGACAACAAAGATTAATCAATATTTTTGTCATCTTAATCATGAGTCAACCAGTGCTTGGTAAAGATTCTTTGTCAGTTCAAGACAAATTAATGCAATGATTATTTACATAAAAAGACATTACCAAATGTTTGACTGTACTTTATCATGTTAGCTTAGTTTGCTTTAGTATTTTCTACAGTCCTTTAAGGGGAATAGAAGCTGCATACACAAGTAAATGAGTAGCTAGTTATTGCAGAGCAGATTCAGCAGTGGGTGGGCATATTTTTATGGCTTAAAATTCTACTTTAGACCATAAAAGAATTTTATTTTCATTTTTAATTAAGACATTATCACTCTTGAAAGACAACCTTTTACCCCATTTTCTTAGTATTGAATTGTAATTGCTAGAATTGGAATTTAACTTTTCACTTTTATCTCTGGTTGTTTATACCTAGTTTGGCTGGATCAGTGGTAGGCCATTTTTTCTTCCTAATTTTACAATAATGGTTGTCAGTTATTACTTCAATCTTAGTCCTGATGCTGGATAGAAGCTATAAATTACTGGATTCAGCAGAATTGATGGTTCTTTAGGTAGTATTAGCAATCTTTACTGATGGATCTAATGGAAATAAGCACTTCCAAAATTACCTTAGTGTGGGCCTAAATTATCTAGTAGCATGTGATTGCAAAATTTGATCTTGCTTGACTGGATATCACAAACTTATTCCAGTTAACCTGCCATGTTTTTAGTTAGTCTGTGTGTTAAAATGGAGGGTAGCTGGTGAAACAAAAACCATCTACGGTTTTTGGGGTTTTTTTGCATTTTAGAAGAACTTTGACCACGTAGGCTTCTCTGTATAAGTTCTAAACTTAATTTTTGTATTTGTATGTGCATTTTCTTTCTGAAGTTAAAAAACAAACCCTGTAACATATTTTCTTTAAAGGCTTTGTTACAAGCATTAGAAATGTAAACGTTATTTCTTTTATAATTGAAGTTGTTCAGATTCTTGTGAAAGTTCAAGACTTCAAAAAATGTGCTGAGTCTAATCTTATTGGCTCTTTCTCATTGAAGCCAGTGACCCCAAAGCCATTGGGTTGTATCCTGTGGTGGTTTTCTGCAAGCTCTGTGGAGGATGAATATGTTACTTTACATTCTCTCCCTCTACAGCCCCTCTCACCATGTCTGTTGCTCTTCTAGGAGTCCTGTGAGACAGTTGCATTCTGGCTCCAGACCATAATTTATGTAGGCAGACGTTGCTACTTTTCACTTTTAGTGCCTTCCTAAAAATGGTTTGGATGACCAGTGCTTAGCAGTTTCTTAGCTATGGGCACCTGCTTCCCTCTAGTTTGCTTTCAGTACTCTACACACATCAAGGCATTGAAACCGTAGACGGGCCTATAATGTGCTAACCTCTTAGGAGCTTTATGTTCAGAGCTCTTCAAGGAAGGTAGAAGGCTTCAGTGTCTTCCATTTCAAATAAGCTGAGAAGTGTGAGAACTCTTGCTTGAATTTTACTTGTATTGATGTATGCTGTTTGTGTGAACTATGTAAGTTAGTGGGTAAGTATAAAAATTTGTCAAAACAATATTCCATGTCAATATTCTTAAATATTGTGGGTTTATGCCGCCATCTCATGGCCACCAAAATCTTGTTTCCCTATTTTTAAGTTTCTGACAAATTTTTAAGGTTACCTGGATGAACTCACTTGGTTAGGTAATACTACTATACCTGTAGTCCAAATACTTTTCTGACGACATTTCCTACCCTGCTATTTTAGGGAACAGAGTAAATGTTTTTTCATACCATGTGCAAGGTGTGTTTATAATAGTGGAGGTAACAAACATTGAAACCTTCAGAATATTTTCCTTACAGTCTAAGAAATGTTCCTGTTTACCTCCATTATAGAAGGTTGCAATTCTAGTTTAACTGCCTGTCCATCTATACTACCATAATAGAAAATATACCACCATAAAATTTACAGTGACCAAAACCTGATCTGTTTCATACAGTGTTCTGTGGAACTTTACTTTCTGAATGAGATCAGTAATTGCAGACTTCCTTGAAAGACATCTTGTCACCTACCTTCTGCAACCACGTGTATTCTAGGTTTCATTCGTGTTTTCTTTCTTGTAGTAGGATAGCAGTGAGGCTCAATGGGCCTCCCACCTGCCCCATGAACTAGCTGTGCCAGACCAGCCTATGTAGAAACGGTGCCATTGAAAACTGCTGGGTTAGAAGAACTATTCTTATGCTTGCTGTAAACAGCTTCAGATGTTTTCAGTGCTGTCCTGTAAAATATAGGTTTTCAGTCTCTCAAAAGCACATTTGTAGCTGATCATCCTTTGGGTGTGGTCTGTTTCCATATCTGACTCTATATTCCATACTTTGACTTTGTTGTTACTGTTAGGAAGGCTGAAGCAGAAAATCATCTGCCTTAAAATAGCTGCTTCCATCAAGCAAGTATTGATAAATGGGAGACTTTACAATAGAGCACAATACTGCTGAAGAAATTGTCGTACTGTTCTACTAAATGGGACTAAAAGGACAACTTCTGCACTGTTAACCTCGTGCTTTTCTGAGAACGAGATATCCTCTCACTTGCTCCATGTCTTACTTTAACTTTTAATGCTGTTTAGCTATGTAAATTGTAAACAGTTGAGCTTAGAAATGTATATAAATATACAGCTGAAATTTTCCATGACTGTACAGCCTGAAGCAGAGAATACTGTCTCCATTTAGTGTACTTCAGAGTTGTCTTTGGTAAATCTGATAGACTCATGCTGCCACTAAGAATGGTACATGTTTACTTACACAGATTTGAAAGTAGTAATAGAAAGTAGTAATATTAGAGCAGCTACTTTGAACTATATTTATTTATATTTCTAGACCACATTTCCAGGCAGAGGTCCTTACTGAAGTGTACAAGCAACCTAAAATGATAAAACATCTGAAAAGTACAGGAACAATAAACTTGTTCTCCCTCTGAGGCGGAGGACATCTTGGGTGTTTCCCACCATCCAATCAGGGAGGCAGGAAGTTAAAATTTCTTCCTCTTCCTTTGGTGCGTGGGACCACCCTCTCTCTCCTCAGTTCTTTTCCTGCCTCAGTGGAGAGCAGTACTCAATAGGCTAGTTCTGCTACCTTTGATCCTTCATTATACTGTTTTTTCCTTCCTTTGATTCTGTTTTTTCTGAAGTCTCTTCTATTCTTTCCTTTCATCTTTATTCTGTCCTGTCCTCTTGAGGGGAATACCTCCTTCTCCGAAGAACAAGGACAGATGGCCTCAAGGGAGTCAACGGACTCGGAGGATTCCTTTATGGTGAGGGCTGTTCCCCAGGAGCTGTCCTTCCGGCAGCAGGAACATGCCCAGCTGGGTCCGACCTGCCTCAGAGGCTTGTTTGGCCCCCCAGCGAAGGATTGCCGATGGAGGAAAAGCAGCCCGCCAAAAAACGGCCCCATCTGCAACAGAAGGAACTGGAGAAAGCCGTGCATCAGCGTCAGCTGACTGGAAGCAGCATGACTATGCGGGGCCCAGTTTTGGCGGGAACAGCCGCAGCAGACGATTTCCCGCCTAGTTGTGATGCCGAGCATGCCACTCTCCCGGCGGGAGAAACGCAGCAAATACAAGCAACCAGGGCACAGGGCTCTGCAATCGCACTCCAGAAGACCATGTGAGTCCTTCCTCTGTGTTTTATCCCTGGAAATATTGGCAGCAATTAGAAAGTTCTTGAGGGAGGAGTTATAGTCTCTCTGTCAACCTGAAGTTTCTGGGTCTTCCCTTTCTCTCCCTACCAACATACCTGGAACCTCTCAAGGTCATAGCCAGAGTGGTTCTTGGCCCACTAAGGCAGCTCGTAAACAGCCACAGTGTAAGGCACCTAACATCCTCCAGATGGCTGGAGGGTGAAATGTCTCTCAGTGAGGAATCTGAGGAGGGGGAGTTTCGGAGGAAGAGCAGGATCTAGAATCTGCTGTTCCTGAACAACCCAATAGACTCTTTCAGGTAGAGGACTATCAATACCTATTGGAAAAGACTCTTTCAGCTCTATCTGAAAGAGACAGAAACGGGGGAGGAGGAGGAAACCAGATCAGAGGGAACAAAATCCAGACCCGAAGGGAACAGGGAGTTTTTTCCCAGGTCAGAAAACAGGGCTAGGGTATTCCCGTTCACTGAATACTTCAAGCGTCAGCTAAAAGCAGAATGGTCAATGCCGGCAGCATGCAAGCAAGTACCCAATGCCATTAAGAAACAGTATGTTCTACCTAACTTTGCCCATGAGCTGTTACAGGTTCCTATCATCGACGCACCAGTAGCAGCTTTTCAATCCCAGGGCCTTCTCTCAGAGGACGGCCAAGGCACGATCAAAGATGGCCTGGACAAGAAGGGTGATGCAGTCCTGAAACGTGCACATGAGGCTATGGCCATCTCTATCAAGGTTTCATCTACTGCATCCACTGTGTCAAGAGCATCGATAGTATGGATTAGGAGGTTAATTAAACTGCTTCCAGAGAATAGCGAGACTCCTGGAAGGAGCCAACAGAATACTTAAACCCTGTACCTTTACAGCGGACGCCCCTCTTGATGCTCTATCCTTTACTTCCAGGGCGATGGCCTCTACAACGACGGCTAGATGGCTTCTATGACTCTGGGCCTGGCAGGCTGACCTGCAAGCCAAAATCATCTTGATGTCCTACCCCTTTCAGGGAGGGAAATTTTTTTATGATCAACTAGAGAAGATTTTGGTGGAAACCAAAGACAAGAAGAAGGTGCTTCCGAAGTCTTTAAAGAGAACAGAAAGACGACCATTTGGATACCAAACTTTCAGATCTCACTAGACATTGTCCAGGAACCGACAGGAACACAAACGCGGCTGGACGCTTCCCTGGGCACAGGCACGGAGGGGGAACTTCCAATCCAAATTTAACAGACAACAGGGCCACCACGGAATCAGGCAAGACTCTGAGGACAAAGGCCGGAAGCCCTGACTCACAAGACACTCCGGTGGGGGGAAGACTGCTTCTATTTCAACAAGTATGGACGAAGTCCAAGGCAGATGCCTGGGCATTAAAAGTAGTCTCTGAGGGCTACTCAGTAGAATTTGTTTCCTTCCCTCCGGAGCGGTTCATAATTTCCCCCCTCAAGAAAGATCCACACAGGAGGACTATCACTATTCAGGCCATTCAACATTTGCTAGAAATAGGAGCCATCAAACCTGTCCCTCAATGCGAAAGGGGACAGGGCGTCTACTCAATATTCTTCATAGTCCCCAAGAGGAACGGGGATTGGAGATCCATACTGGACTTAAAGTATGTGTACAGATTTATCAGACTGAAACACTTTTAGACGGAAACCTTTCGTTCCATTGCAGAGGCCCTGCAGCAAGGAGAATTCTTAACATCAATAGACCTGACGAAAGCATATCTGCACGTGCCCATTGCACGGGCAAACCGAAGATTTCTCAGATTCGGTGTAAAGGACATTCACCTTCAGTTCCGAGCAATGCCCTTTGGTCTAGCAACGGCTGCAAGAGTGTTCACCAAGCTACTCGTGGTGCTAATAGTCAGACTCAGAGAAATGGGCATCCACCTGCATCCATACTTGGACGATATCTTAATAAGGTCTGTCTCCAGAGATGCTTCACTGAAGGAGACTACATTTACGATGCATTTCCTGGAGAAGCATGGATTCTTGATAAATCATTCCAAATGCTCTCTGCAGCCGTCTCAGTGCCTGGAACATCTGGGTCTAATAATAGATACGAGGGCAGGCTGTTTCTTCCTCCCCAAAGAGAAGAGAGACTAAGACCAAACGCCTCATCTCAGACATAATCAGGCGACCATTTTCCTTGCTAATGGATCTGTCCAGAGTCATGGGCCTGCTGGTAGCGAACTTAGAGGCCATGTATTGGGGGCGCTTTCACACCAAGCCACTGCAGTCACTGTTACGTCCTTTCCAGTTTCATATTACCCAGAAGGCGAACATCAAAATTCAAGTCCCACGGTCGGTCAAGGAGAGCCTACAGTGGTGGACCATTGATACCAACTTATGTCAAGGCAAGAGTTTCCTCTCTCCTCACCTCATCCAGACCTTCACAGATGCCAGTCTGGTCGGCTGGGGGGCAACTCTGGGAGGCAGCCCTGCCCAAGGCACATGGTCAGACAGGGAGAGGAGGCTACCGATCAATGTCCTAGAGATGCGAGCTTTTTAGCCTTACGACACTTCAGGGATCAGATTGTGCACAACCATATTCTGATACGCACAGACAATATTGCTGCAAAGACGTATATAAAGAAGCAATGGGGAACCAGGTCCTCTTGGTTGCTGCAAGAGGCCCACAAGATCATCAATTGGGCAGAAAGCAATCTCAAATCGATTCAGGCGGAACACGTCAGGGAAGTACACAATGTTCATGCAGATTGGTTGAGCAAGGAGTACCTCCACCTGGGAGAGTGGTGTCAGCTCACTTCGGGACTCCGAGAGTGGATCTCTTCGCATCTCACCAGAACAATCAGATTCTGAGATTCTTCACCAGATTCTTCCACCCTTAGGCAGAGGGCACGGATGCACTCACCTCTCTCTGGCCGAACGGTCTCCTGTATGCATTTCCTTCTCTACCAATGATTCCCAAACTTCTACGAAAGAGAACAGAGAGCGACGATAATTCTAATCATGCCATGGTGGCCGAGAAGACCATGGTTTACAATTATTCAGCTCATGTCAGTCGCCCCCCCCTCACAGGCTTCCAGTACTACTAGACCTGTTACAACAGGGCCGCATATGGCACCCACGGCCAAAGTGGTGGTCTCTGACCGGGTGGAGATTGAATGGAGCTACTTCCGATGAGAAGGCTATCCTCCAGAGATCATAAATACTCTGTTAGCCTCCAGAAAGAGATCTACCATCAGAATCTACCATTCATTTTGGAAGGCCTTTAACAGAGAGTGCAGACGCAAGAAAGTAGATCCGCTTCAACCGTCCCTAACCACAGCCTTGGGTTTTCTACAAGAGGGGCTGGATAGAGGTCTACGACCAGTGACGCTAAGGAAACTGGTCGCAGCCATGGGGACAGTCCTTCCTGTAGTAGAATTGCTTCTCGCCCACATATACGAAGATTCCTCAGGGGGGCGACCTTGTTAAAACCTCCTACGGTGCACTGGTTCCTGACTTGGTGATTGAAAGTGGTTCTCTCGGCTCTAACAAAGCCACTCTGAACCACTCAAGGACATCCCTCTGCGATGGCTGAAGCTTAAAACCATCTTCCTTGTGGCAATGTCAATGCGTTTATCTCGGAGATGAGTGCTCTGTCTATACAATCAGACTTGTGCATCTTTCACAAAGATAAAGTTGATCTGCACGTGGACCCAACGTTTCTTCCAAAGGCATACTCCAGTTTTCATCGGTCTCAAGAAATAAACCTTCTGTCCTTTTGCCCGAAGCCCCGAGACCCTAAGGAGTGTGAGTGGCACAGCCTCAAACAGATTATCTCTTCATTAACATCTCACAACCCAAGTTGGGTCAACGCATGTCCTCCACTGCTATTGCCTATAGCATTAAGTCATGCATCAGAGAGGCGTACAGGGCTCTCAAACTGGAGGTGCTATCACGGATTACAGCTCATTCAACTAGGAGCGCGGCTGCAAACACAGCACTCAGGAGAAATGCTTCAACAGAAGACATTTGCAAGGCGGCCACTTGGTCTTCAACTTCCACCTTTATGCACTATCATCTGCATACTTACGCATCGGCGGATGCAGCATTTGGTCGAAGAGTTCTGCAGCATGTAGTAGGAGACAAAGATCCAATCCCACCCAGAACATAGGGAACTGCGTTGGGAGCACCCAAGATGTCCTCCGCCTCAGGGGGAGAACGGACCTTTGGACACTTACTGTGAAGGGTCCTTCCCCTCTGAGGACAGGAGGACATCTTGCCCTCCCAGGATCTCCAGCTATCTTCAAGAATGATCACTGGAGTGATCAATTTTCCTACTACTTCTTGGCTGCACTCTCGCTTTGACTAACTTGTTTTGTGTTGAATGTTTGTTAGTTGCTGGTTTTTTGCATGTTGTTTCTTTCTTCTCTTACGATTACAGTTTGTTCAGTTCAGTCTAGTTTCGTAGAAGGGAATTAGACCTGCTGAAGGGAGTCACCCGAACTGAGGAGTGAGAGGGTGGTCCCACACACCAAAGAAAGAGGAAGAAATTTTAACTTCTTGCCTCCCTGCTTGGATGGTGGGAAACACCCAAGATGTCCTCCTGTCCTCAGAGAAGGACCCTTCACAGTAAGTGTCCAAAGGTCCGGTTTCAGGTGGATAGCTCTGGTAGTGTGTAGTAGAAATACAGAATTTGAGCCCAACGGTACTTTGAACACCAATACAATTTTGCAAGGTATAAGCTTTCATGAGCTTATGCCATCATCCCAATTTAAAGATAAAAGTTCTTTAGTTTCGAAGGCCTATGTAAAGAGAAGTTCCTCAGTCAGGGGTGTGATAGCAGAGAAAGCCATCTGCTGTAAGCTTATGTAGAACTGGTTCCTGTAAGAAATAGCTGTGCATGAATTGCAGAGGCTAGGCAACCAAACAGAATACTGGTATGTAAGTCTTTTCAGTGCTTCCTCTAGCAGATGCTTGTAGCCAAATTTTCCATGAACTGAAGTTTCAGAACAACCTTCATGGGCAGCCTTATGTGGAATATGCTACAGTTAATTTCAGCAAAAAAAACCCTCATACTAATTCTAGTTGCCTAGTTTAATAAGACACTAGATAGGGATTACTTTCAGTCCTTCGGTTTGACTGAATTACAAACTTACTGATCAGTAGCATTTGCCCATACAATAGCATCATAAGCTTTGTAAAATTATTATGATTATTAATACTGCACAACCAGACTAGAAAATACTAAAAATTCATCGGTGTTACCAGGTTTTTGAAGATGCATTGCTACAGCCTTACTGTTATTTTCAGTTGAATTCTTGATGAAAACACTTGGCACTAGAGCAAGTCAGATGTAACATTCCTGATTCATATCTGAAGATCTGTTAAAATAACTGTGCTGCAATTTGACCTGTTCACAAATGCAGACTAAATAGAATAACATTTTTGCAAATGTTCGGAGTTCCCTCTGCAGGAAAAGCAGCACACCTGCATGATTAGAGAATTTGTGCTCTGCCAGGTTATTTGAGAATTTGATTGTAGTTGGTGCTACTGTGTTACGGTCTATAACCTTAGTAAGACTTGAAGGTTAACAAAAACAAGTATGTTACAAGCTGCTTTAACAGCACCCTATATCTTTAAATAGTTATTGTTCGAAACATTAACACATGACACAGCCATAATACCATTTTGAAGAGGCAAAATAAGCACGAAGAAATTTTTTTAACTGGCTAGAGAACAACTTTTCTGTACTTAAGCACTACAATGCCAATTTCAAATTTTACATTTTAAAAAAAACATTCTGGTAGGATAAATATAAAAAACTTTTACTGTTGAGGCCAAGACTTAAGAACCAATCCAGTGAATCCTGTTCAAAAATTTCGATTACTGAAGATTTTTCTGCCACAATACAGAAATTTTAAAATAGCTCAGGCAGCATACTTTTGTCAAAATGCTGTGCATTTGCATAGCTCTACTCATGCCAGCTAGCAATGACAACATTTTCCACACAGCCATATTGTCTCTTCTTGGAAACAAGATGCTTTTATGTTGCTGTTGAAAAAGTCTCTAGGAGTATCCAGATTGCAAAAAGATACTTGTACCCATCCCTTAGGCCACTGAAGATGTGTACAATAGGAATGGGGAACTGACACTGAGGGAGGCAGAGAATTTCTAGAACAATGAAAGAAAGATATGAACTCAGTATGTGATCCTTGCCTGGATTCTACCCATAAAACTAGTACAGTTCCCCAATCCTAGCTTAAATGCTGTGTTTTGTCTTTCAAGACAATGTACCTATACTTTATCTATTCTATATTTAGAGTACGTTTTTTGCATGTTTCATTACTGTTTACAGTATTATACATCATTTAGACAACAATTCTGCCTTTTCTGTTTAAACATACTCAGCTGAGCCCAGTACTTTAGCAATGGACACAAGTATAACTGCAGGAAATAAAACAGGTTATCACAATATCACTTTTGAAGTATGTCCCATAAGAGGCTTCAAAGTGTTGGTTCAGTCAGTTTGTTCTAAACAGCTCAACTCAAAACAATGGAGAATTCCTTTTTTAAAAGGTATAAGTTCTTATCACTAAAATATGTAGTAGTTGGCTTCAACTAATTTTAGGGGAGTAGTTCATATATATTTATAGATGCAGTCTTCTGTTTTGATAAAGGACCAGTCAATTGGAATATTAGTATTTATTTTTGTATCTTATACCCTTGTTTTCCCAAAAATAAATTATGTTTTGGACCCCTAAGTCTGTCATGATTGCATATTACATAACAACGGACAACCATGTGAGCCCAAATTCTTACTGTTGAAAAATGTTTTCACATATACAATACTGCTCTTATTCTTTAGTTCTTGTTGATTTATATTTCTTTAAATACAGCATAATTCCACAAAGGTTACTATAAATAATGTACAAACATGTTCTACTTATCTCAAGAACTTAAATTATGCAAAAGACAACAAAAAGGGAAGTGCAGGAATTTATACATTCATTTATAGTAGTTTCCCTGTGAGACTGCCTCCCACTTAGCACACTTTGCAAAGATCATACTTGATTACAACTTAATTTCCACAGAAAATTGTAGCTTTACACCATCTGTGTATGTTAGGCTTTAGTACAAAAAAAGCTTTGCAGAGATATGAACAAATAAACATGTCAGACTGCCTACCTTACACAGTCACACCTATGACCACAATATTCGCCTGAATCAACAGATGATTTATAATTAGCTTTAAAAGCACAGCCCCATCCTGGTCTTCAGTGTGCCTTATGAGTAAGAATGGCTATCATCTTTGAATTTTAAAATAACTTGGCACAACTCTTTGGTATAATGAATTACTCCAATTAACAAAATGGCTGTATTTTTAAAAAACTCCAGTCAAAAAAGAATACAGCATATCTACCACCATCACATAGAAGATTTTATTTTTAGATTACTTTTTTAATGAAGTGATTACAATTAGTGGATGCTGTAATCTTAGTACAAGCCCATGGTTTATGCTGCAGGTCTCCAATTTTAATTACACCAGTTGGTATTGCTCAGCCAAGAAATTCAGAACATGGCTCTGGAACTACTGCTTTACTATACAAGTCCAACCATTCTTATTAATAATTTGATAACTGCATGCAGTTCCATCCAGGTCATCTTCTGCATTAAACAGCATGTATGTTCAGTCCTGATCAGAAACATGTTCTACCTCTACTTCTACAGTCTGAATAGCTTCTGTAACCTCAGCCATTTTCTGTCCTTGCTGTTGTGCCAATACATAATTGACTACCTGCATGATACTTTGGTCAGAAAGAGTAGAAACTGTTGTACACTCTTCGGTAGCTGCAACAGCTTCAAGAGTTTCTTCAGTTACTACAACTGTCTCAATTTCTTCACCGCACATCTCTGTTTCTTGTTCTGCTGCATCAGACGTTAAAATACTGATGGCATGTTCTACTTGTGTCCCCTGATTATGAAACTGAAGTGTGTCCTTTTCCAGCATAATTTTACAAGGTACATAATCACGGTGGAATTTGGTCATATGCTTCCTTAAGGTACGGGCATCTATATAGGCTTCGTTGCACACTGGACAAACATAAGGCCGCTCTCCAGTATGAGATCTCACATGGCGCTTTAAGGAACGTGCATCAGCCCAGGCCACTCCACAAGTTAGACATTCAAAGGGCTTAACTCCTAGTCAACAAAATACAAAAATAAAAGTTAAAAAACTGGAAGGCTAAGCAAAGACACACTCTCAATAGGCCCTCTCGTTGGTTCATGTCTTCAGACCAAGATATATCATTCTCAATCACATTCAGTCATTGAGTTATTTTTGCATACAATATTTTGATATACAACGTGTTTGTTAACAGTATTAAACAGATAAGAAACAGACCTTCCTGGGAGGAATCATGAAATGTTCTTGAAAGATGCTACAGTCTGCTACAAAGATACAATCTACTTGTATTGAAATAAGACAATAACGGATATTCGGATGTTGCATGTTCGTTTCTTTTTGGCTCTGCAAAGAGTGTACGTTTACATCCCATTCAGTGTTTACAATACTGTAAAAACAATATTGACAGAATGGTTTTCTCCTCAAATTTAATGGTTTGGATCCAACAAAGTACCAGTGGAAAGCAAATGATGAAGTGCATCTCTCCACAGGCAACTCAAGACCTCTCAAAAGTTGATGCAACTTTTGTTGGACCCGCAGGGACAAAAAACAAAGCTGGGGGAGGGGGAACAGTGAAAATGGCAAGGTAGGGGAAATTGCCCATCGTTAACTCTTGTTCCAACTAATGATAGCACACAGAAATATTACTGTAAGATGAGGGGGAGCCAAATGTAATCATCTCATTACAGACTTCTGGACCACTTTTTTTTTTGTGGTCCATGTGGGTTCTGTGACCACCATAGGTTTACTAGATGTCTCAGAGAATAGTTGGGGTGAGGAAGTGGAGTGAGAAAAATCTGCATCTGCAAATGTCCTTGCACTTGTGCTTCTCTGGATCCAACAGTACTGTCTCGTTTCTAAACTAACTGAATAGCTTATGCTTTATTTTTCTAAGCGTCCAACATATTACTATTACCCTCATGGTTATTCATGTGTCTTCTGTACTCCCGAAGCTGAGTGAATTTCCTCCCACAATGTTCACAAATCCGTTCCAAGTTTTGTTTTGCTCTCCCTTTCTTCCCATGAGTAGCTTTTTTGACATGCCTTCTGTACAAAGCTTTCTCATAGAATTCTTTGCCACACACATTGCACCTGAAAAAATTGAAGATAAACTGAAGCTGAATACAGAGACCCAAAACTTATGTGCAACTTTTATGAGAATAGGTTTTACAGGACATTTTTTACTGGCACTTCAGTGATCCTACAGTGAAGGTATTTCAGGATTGTGTTTTCACTTTCAAAGATGGCCACAACTGAAGACATGTCAAGCTGATGCTAAGAAGCTTACAAAATTCCCAGAGAGGCTCATAAGGCTTTGTTTTTATACTTAAAAAGAGTGAGTAAATTGCACGTTCTGGAATGAGACCTAATTTTTCCCCAGGTTAGATAATCTGATGCGTGTTCAGGACCAAAATCTGGCATGTCTTTCAGATGTGTTACACTAGCTATTTCTCACCTGACAGGCTCTTTCACATGGCTCATGCTTTTCTTTCTTGCTCCATCATGGCAAGCAAACTCTATAATTACATGGGCTAATCTGCTAAAAAATGTTTAGATATTGAGAATTTTGTTTCACAAAGGTGGATAATCTTCAGATCACCAAACATGTAGGATGGTGCCTTTTAACACAGTAAAGGTTCAGAGAGTTGTTGGAACTTGCTGGCTAAGAGTGTAAGCCGATATGCTTTAGCTCCTGCTTCTAAACTCACCACAGCCACCTGTTAAGGAGCACTGGTTCCACTGTGGGGACATGTGCATTAAAAGATGCATCGTGCACAATTCATAATACATTTGGATCCTTTAATCAACAGTAGAAATGCCACCATGTGTGTGTGGTGGGGTATTAACTCTTTGTAACACCAATGGATATCTCCTGACAATTCACGTTCTCAGCTTTCAGTGTGTATGTGTATGATAGAGAAATTACCTTCTCTGTACTAGGAAGGAGACACTGGCAAGTTCCTTATGTCTATTCCTCATCCTTTCTAGTACCTAACCTGTGCTTTGCAGTCTCTTAACTAAGAACCAATTTTAAAGAGTTCCTCTATCAGATCAGATTTATTATGGTCCTAGACCAGGAAGGATATTACAAGAATAAAAATAGTGCATACAATTTAAAAGGTACATCAATATAGTGATGAATTATATTGCCTTAGATTACATTAAAAACTGTAAAATTTAGAATTTAGTATATCATAAAACCAGATAGCATAAAACCATATACAAGACTATCCTTAATTAGTTAGAAATGAACAATCTCCTGTTCTTCATTGCCATCCAGCCAAATTTGGCAACTTTATATGTTATGTCCTGGGATCTATCCAAGAGCATTTTTGAATGGAGAAAAGCTCTATGTCTTCCCAGATGGGCAGAAAGTATAGGCCTTATGTAATCTTATCGTAGCTGTGTGTATATAGTCAAAGATGACATGTTCTAGTGATTCTATTTTCCCATCACCACAGGGACACAAGCATTCTTCTAGTGGCATTCTTTTGTATCTACCTTACAGAGGGCAAATCGTCCCATTGCATTAATGTGAAGGTTCTCCTGTGTGCATGATTTGCCAGATTATAAAGATAAGGCATAGGGGTTAGACTAATCATGGGGTCAAGGTCAAATAATAACATTTTGATTCTTTTTAAAGCGTGTTGCCTCTCAACCTCTTATTCTCTGCTTAATAGCCTTTTTGGCTTGATCATAACCCATACTGAACAGTAATTGCTGCGATAAGCCATAAGAGGCTAGCTTGCTATCTATCTATCCCAGGATGGAGTGCAAGGATCAGTTAGCATTAAAGTGATACGTTTTTTTTTGGGGGGGGGGGAGAATTAACCAATGAAGTATTGCTGCAATCCATAATCTGGCCTCCACTGTTATCAGGCCTGCATCCAGTCAAACCACAGCATTTGTGGTGCAAGGAGGGACCTGGAAGATACCTATCAGGAATTTTGATTGTGTTATTTCCATTGAGGTACAGTTGGATTTATACTAAGCAAAACTCCATACGTTAACTGACATAGTGATTTTGCAGAGAATAGCCTAAGCGAAGCTGTCAGGCATCTACCTTCGTCACCAAAAAAATTTTGGATCGCTTCAGCAGACCTTTGAGCACTCAAGGCAACATAGGCAATATGAGCATTGCTCAACCAAGTCACCTGGAAGACCACACCCAAATACTTAAAGCATCATACTTGCTCTATGCGGACTGAGTTCAGTTTCCATGAATGAGTTCTAGGTCTCTGGGCAAAGACCATTATCTTTGTTTTTGCATAATTAAGCTCTATAGTGTTATCATGGCAATATTGCATAAGTGAGCACATAGCTCTCCTCAGTCCTGTGGGAGTCCTGGAGAGTATGACTGCATACAGGAGGACAGGGATATGTCTGTTCCCAACTTTTGGGAGATGGAAATCTGGATTGTTTAAATAGGGTACCATATCATTAATATATAAACTGAAAAGAAAGGGGGCCAGTACACATCCCTGTCTGACTCCCTGCCTTACTTCTATCGGGCCTGAAAGGCGACCTTGGGGACTGTATCTGACTCATATAGTGTTGTTTACATGTAGGGCTTGGATCAATTATTGATATAGACAGATTTTTTAATTTTTCCCATAGGGTGGGTCTAGAAATTGAATTAAACGCTGATTTTAAGTCAATGAAAGCTGCATATAATGACACTGTTGAATTGGAGGAGTATTTTGTGATCAGGTGGTCTAAGATCACACATTGGTTTAGTGTTGAGTGCCCCTCTCTGAACCCAGCTTGTTCATCGGCTAGGCAACCCCCTTCCTCAATCCAGTCCCTAAGTTCCATTGAAGATGTTTTGCGTATAGCTTACGTATAGAGCTTAATAGACTGATAGGTCTGTAATTAGAAGGGTCATCTTTATTGCCCTTTTTATGGACAGGAATGATGATGGCAGCCTCACAATCTCTTGGGATTCTGCCGGTATTGTCTATTATTGTAAATAATTCCATCAGAAAAGGAACCCACCAATCAATTTTTTTTTTATTAGCTCGGGGGGAATCAAATCAATGCCAGGTGCTTTACTGAGCTTTAAAGATTCAATAAGATGCTTCACTTCTGTGGGATTCACTGGCTGCCATTTTGGAAGGGTGCTAAGATTTTCCATCTGGCAATTATCCACTGCCAAATTTCTATACAATTCCTTGTAGTGTTTTCCCCATATTTCTGGCACTATTATAGTGTCTGTCATCTTGTGAGCACTGCCTGAGTGATGTGTAATTAACAGAGCAATCCTAAGGAGAGTTACTCCAACCTAAGCCCATTAAAATCAATGGGCTTAGACTGGAGTAACTCTTCTTAAGATTGTACTGTAAGTCTCCAGAATAGGGTAGAGTTATTGTTCTTTGTCATGTGATTAAGTTGTTCCTATACAAGGACCATTGCCTCCTGCTTTTTCCTTTGGAGGAGGTGTTTGTACTGTGATTTTTGGGTTGTTAGTTCCTCCAAGGTTACTGTCCCTGGTTCAGATCTATATCTAAAGTAGTTGACACTAAAAGAGTTTTTACTTTTCTACATTCACCAACAAACCAGGATTTATTACGTCTCATCCGTTCCTCATCCTTTCCAGTACCTAACCTGTGCTTTGCAGAGTCTCTTAACTAAGAACCAGTTTTAGAGTTCATTCTAATAGCACAGAGACAAATGAATTATTTGGAAAGGGAAATACAGACCTTAGAAAAGGACAGTTTCTAGTCAGTTCAAAACTTATAAGGCTTCTGTGGTCATTATGCTTTCCTCGCAAGGTGAGCCAGGTATTCAGTTGAAGCTCAAAGCCTCCCCCACTTTCTTCTTAGTTCTGATCTCAGAGGTTCCACAGAAAATGGGCTCATCTTTGGCCAATCATAAAGGGAGGGGCTTGTGCATATGTTCCCTCAAATAAGATCCTTGCCAATGAACTATTCTTCTAGGATCATAAAGGTATTGCACTCAGCACTTTGGTGTTGCATGCAGAGCTTGGAGCAGGGTTGAGAAGCAGCAGGTGGCTGCAAAGGTCCTCTAGGCTGTGTGAACCAGAAGTGTCAGATGGAGGGAGGAGGTATGTCCCTGAAATGGGCCATCAAGTATGGCAGCACCAGCACACACCAGCCCATTCTTCAGGCTCTTTCCCCACTCCAAGGGGGTTCTTGTTTGCTATGCAGCCTAACATTTGTGTGTCATATCCTTGACGTTGTTGTGACCTATCCCATCGCATAAAATGGAGTTTTGGTCAGCTAAGGTCCTTACAACATTGGTCTTACACCGAAGCAACAAGAAGGGGTTCATTCCTTACACCAACAACTGATTAGGGGACCTCCTGTAAACCTATATTCTCACTGTCTCCATTTCCAACATATAGCATGGGATTATTATAACCCTACCTTACAAGGCTGTTGTATGAATTGTTGAGACTCTATGTAAGCACTCCGTACACTCCAAACACACTGCATAAATGCCAAGTATTATAGCTGGTTTATAAAGGAGTTTTATACCCAAACATCTTAGGTGGCTCCAATCTAAAGTACAGCTAGAAGAAGGACCTCTATTCACACCTTTTCCTGTTCCTGTATTTATTATTGTTCATAAGATCATAAGAAGAGACGTGCCAGATCAGATCAGTGGTCCATCTAGTTCGGCATCCTGTCTCACATAGTAGCCAACCAGTTATTCTGGGGCCTGCAACAGGGCATAGATGCTGAGGCTTTCCCTTGACCGTTGCCTCCTGGCACTGGTATTCAGAGATTTACTGCCTCTGAATGTGGAAGTTCCATTTAGTCACCATGGCAGGTACTGACTGATTGGTCCATCCAAGTCCCACTCTTTAGGCTTTCCTCACAGGAAAGGTGTTCCAACCCCCTAATCATCTTGGTTGCCCTCTTTTGTACTTTTTCCAGCTCTGCAATGTCCTTTTTGAGATACGGTCCACATATATAACAGTGTTCCACATTGGCAAGGTGCTTTTAAAATCATTAATTCAGAAAGTCACTGAGCTGGCTCAAACCAGAGTTTTCCAGGCTGCTATCTAAAGATAGAAAGCAGGACTGATGAGGGTGTTATGAAAAATAATGTATTAAAGTATTATGATTGATTCTCTCTGCGCTCCTGTTAGATAACCACTGAGTTCTAAGGGTTTGTTCCTCCCATACAAGGAAATGTGGAACTGAGGAATTTCTTGAACTGTTTAACTACAGGAGAAGCTCAGTCTAGAAGGGCCAGTGTGGGTCAGTGCTGGGCAAGAGATAACTGGGTTCAAATCCCAGCTTAGTGACTAATTATATATGCCACCTTATGCACCTAGGAATAAGGTTGGGCTAAAACTGTAGTATGATATACAACTCTCATGTGATGATCAAGGTGACACAATTATCAGAGTATCCACTGCCAATAAAATCCCCTTAGCTTTGACCCTGAAAGCCCTTTAAAAATGCATTCAAAGACATTCCTGGGGTGGGGAGCTGGCTCAATGGTGGAGCATCTCTTTCGCATGCAGGAAGTCCCAGGTTCAATCTCCAGTTAAAACAATCAGTAGTAGGTGATGTGCAAAGCCTCTACCTGAAACCTTGGCTGCCAGTCAGAGTAGACAGTAGTAACTGTGACAGAACAAGTAGAACAATGATCACAGCTTCATCAGTTCATATATCTCATTCTATGTGAATAAAATTACAAAATACAATCTTGCCCATGGAACTTTCACCTTATTCACAACTTAACAGGTTGTCTTTACTTACCTGTAAGGATCTGTAACAGAATGGGATTTCACATGAGAATACCAATCTTTCTTCCAACTGTAGCACTTCCCACAAAATTGGCACTGGAATGGTTTCACCCCAAGATGCTTATTCATATGTTGCCGGAGATCCCGAGGTTCATAGAAACTTTTCTCACATCTGAAATTGCATATGATCAGAGTGTGTATGTATGTTAAAGGAATGAAGCACAGCTATATGTCTGCACACCACAACATTATTCTTTTTTATGTTTGACTGTAATTGTAAAAATAATCCAAAGGCAAAAATAAATAGTAGATTAGATTACAGTGACACAGTTTGCTATGTTATAGTAAATTGGTGTTTGGGTAATCCTCCAGCCAAGTGGATTTTGAGAGGCAAGGGGCTGATTTTAAAGGCTGAATCTTTCAACTGGGTGCCCTAGAACATGTTTTGTTATCATACCTCTAAGAGACAAACATTCAACTTTATTTTCTCCTTTGAAAATAGCAACCATTCATCTAGGCAGATCACATGTGACATTCTACAAGCTGTAAAACATGAGGTGACACCTTTAAAATGCCTGCAAAAATAATTACACTAAACTTTCCATACAAAGAGACAGCAGATTTTCCCATTTCCTCACTGCAGCAAGTCCTAATTCGTCCTCTTGCACATGATCTCCAGTTTCTATGCTTGAGCCAGGGCAAACTTGGAATTGGCTAACTCTGGAACCCTAGCTCGTGCACAGATGAGGGAAGTAATGGGTCGTTTAGATTATTGTAACTCAGTTAATTTTATGTGATTCATAAGTAATTCAACCAGACGTGTATCAAAAGTATTTTTGATGTGGTAAACATTTTCCCATATTAAAAAAGTGAGAGAACAGAAAAAGGATGAAGCAAAACAAGATTAGAATTTACAAGAACTTGTTTAGTTTACAGCAAAAAACATGTAATAAAATCATTAAACTGCTATCAGCTACCAATGTCCTCAGAGCTCAATGAAAGCTGGCCTTCTTTCAGCTACAGAAACTACTTCAACAACAGTTATTACATTCAGTTTTGGCTGTCTTCACTGAAAGCAACAGATGTTTTTCTCAATATCCAATTACATTAGCAAAGTAAACTTTACTTCTATAGGCTCAAGATTATATTCCTACTTACTGAGTACACTGATATCCACGAATTTCGGGTTTTGGCTGGTGCTTCTTTATATGCTTACTAAGTCCCGAAGCTCTATGGAAAGATTTTCCACAGTGTGAACAAAAGTATTTTGATTCTCCTGAAAAAATATGAGTTGTAATGCCATTAGTGAACATTACATTGTTAAACACAGAAGTAACTGTATTAAGAATACTGTAGAAGTAGAACTACATGTGCATTAAAAATATCAAATAATGCTAATGATAAGCTCATGCAATTGGAACCAAGAGTTAGGTGGTCAATGCTAAGTTTTAGAACGTTGTTGCCTGCAGGCAAGTCCTGCTGCTAGCCGTTGGCTTGGCTGCAGTGCTGTCATATGGACATTCTCAATGCTGATATTATTTTAAAAAACTGTTATTGGTTCCCCTCGCTTTTTTTTTAAGGAATCAAATGCTTTCTCTAAAGGGAAAAGCCTCACATAGGGCAGGTTGGAGGCTAAAGCTCTCAAATAAGGTATCTAAGAACAGCAGGAAGGAGAAGCAGAAAGTGGGGAAAACACACATTCAGGTTTTGTCTGAAGATAAAGACAATAAAAGAAATAAAGGATATGGAGACAAAAGAGGTACAGAGGCAAGATGCAATTACAGGAAAAGAGAACAAAAGCAGCATGATGAAGATGGCTAACGGTCCCAGCTCAGGCTAAGATAAAGGGCAGGGGCTGAGTAAACGCCAGAATTAGTACAGGAATTGAACAAGGCCAACAAAAAAAGTAGGAGGACCGGTGTACATGAGGGAACAGGATACAAAAGGGGAAATGATGAAAAAAATTAGGAAGTAGAGGGAGAAGTGACCTTAAACCAAAGAGGGAAATGCAGAAAATAGGTAAAGGAGAGCCAACGGTCATATCAGGGAGACACAAAGAGGCACATGTAGAAGCCTAAATTTCTACCAAGATCTAGGCAACCCTTATGGAGTGGGGTCCCCAACATGATGCCCATGGAAGCCATAGCATCCACCAACTCCTTTTTAGAAAGTAGGCAGGGCCAGGTGGGGCTTTTTCTCAGCAGTGCTTCTGATTGGCTACTGGAGATCTGACTGATTGCCAATTTTTTAAAAATTTCTTCAACAGCAGCTGCCACCACCGCTCAAGGATCTTCACCGTGTAACTGAAGGTAAGCTGTTTATATGCAGGAAAATGTTTTTTAAAAATATGTTCATTTTAAAAGGCATCCTGTTAAGCAGAGCTTCTGCCTGAAACGATGAAGAATTACTATTAAAGTTGTACATGACCTCACTCCCTGACATTTTGTGGTTAGCTCCGTTTGTTGCAGCAACCATTCCAAAAGTGCCCACAGACTCAAAAAGGTTGGGGGTTCCCTGGTTTAAACCAGTGAATTGTTATAATTTAAACATTATCAAGCTCAGAGTCTAGTCAGCCCACATACATATTTCAGATATCAGCTCTGCTACCAATTTTTGTTAAGGAGAATTAACATTAGCATGCTGCTTTAGTATCAGTCTTGTGCACAGACAATAAAGCCAGCATTGTAAGACATGCATTCTGTAGGAACAGACAATCCTGGAATGCCTGAGTAATCCTTTGCCCATTTCCCACACAAACACTATGCATTAAACTATTCATCACTCAAACAAGTTGATCTTAATGAAGGACAAGGCTCCCTGAACTACTTTCCCAGTTTATTCCCTTGCTGTATTTTCCTCATTCATCTTTTAACTGGAACACTGCAATATCAGCAGAGAGGCCACGGTGGAACTGACTTACACTCTGGTAATGTAGGCTACTGTGACTACGGCAAGCAATGTTTGTTAAAGCAGATGATGGCTCCTCATGGCCAGCTTTAAAAGGCTGCCAGGTCACCAGTGCTAGAACAGCAGCCACTCCTCCTCCATAGCTTAAAAGGGCTGACTAGAATCCAATACAGAACACAGAGGAGGCTGTAGATTCCAGCAACGGAGCACCCTCAGTCTCAGGTAACTTGCCACGAGAGAATGAAGCTCCAGCTTACTTGGCTTCCTGGTCTAAAGCTTGTGAAACCCATTTTTCCCTTATCAGTTTGAAATCACTAGCCTGATCTGAAAGTTTGTAGTTAAATATATTCACTTTATACATCCTGACAACTAATGCTGTCTGTATACTTGGCAGATCAGAGAAATATAACTCATTTACCTGTGTGAATGCTCACATGCTCCTGAAGGCTTCGTTTTGTGACAAAAGACTTATCACACAATTCACATTTAAACTGTTTCTGTGCCTCATGAAGTGCAAGGTGCATCTTTAAACCATGCTTGTAAGTGAATGACTTACCACAAATCTGTAAGACACAAAATTGTCAGCAAGAGTGTCAATGTCTTCCCAAAGAGACAAAAATATATTATGTAGAGTTTTGCTGCCCTATGTGACCTGTATATTGCAACTCCTCTAATGGTACCTTGCTAAAAGGCTCTGAAATGGCCTATATTATGCTGCATGCCTCCTTCTTGCTTTGTGTTTCAAAATGGTTTTCACTGCCACGAAAGGCTTTTACCTTAGATCTCTTCAGTTTGCCTTGCATAATAGGAAAGCTTAGTTATAGATGATAGTATAACAGAACAGTCAGTGGGGGGGGGGGGGTAACTGTGATGGGGAAAAGGGACCCTATTTTCTAGATGAAACAAGCATTTTGCTTAACCAGAAACAGAACAATAAATAATAAAGAGTTTTGATAAATGTAATGGTTTCTAAATAGGTTCGTAAGCTTGCTAGTTTCAAATTAGGTATAGATCCTTAGTCTCAAAGACTGATTTTCCACACAGTTGCTGCTTAGGCCAAATCAGTCACAAAGACTTACTCCCCTTGGTTCTTTACTAACAGAATAAACACTCCCTTCACACACTCCCTTCACCCATACAGATTCACTCAGGCTTTTCCACACAGACTCCTTAAATTTGACAGACTCTGAACTAGGCTCTCTGACAGACTAAATTCAACTGAATAAACTTCCCTGTGTACTCAGATTAAAAACTGCAGTTCACTCTGCACACTAGGATACAACTATTGTCCAATCACAACACACTTCACTCACCCACCCAGCCCCCCTCCTTTTCGCTTTAGAGGCCTGCATTTTTAACCACAGTAATAAATATTCAAACCTCACACACATTAACCAGCAGAAACAATTCAAGTCAGCAAAATGTGGAGTATCTGGGATAATGGATAATATTAATCTTATACTGGGCTGGATCCAGGGATCAGTCAGAGAAGGTGCTGTTAAATGCAGACTTTTGCCATATTCTTCTCCCCAGCAGTTCCTTACAACCCTGGGAATGTTGACTCCTTGGATGTGAATGGATTGAATGGAGGGGAAAGGGGGGGAAGTCACCAGTTCTCCCTCTTCCACTGGCAAAGCTACCTTTGTGGTAGGAAGAAGGTTTTGCACTCACTCCCATTCACTGCACGCACACACACACACACACACACACACACACACACCGCCCCATGAATGTTTGTCCATATGGGTTTCACAATTCCAGAGGTCAACCTTCCCTACGTTCAGAAGTTACAGCTGGAGGGGGAGACGATTGTGAAAACAGAATCATTGTACCAGCTAACAGTGCTAGATCCAGCCCATTAACTATTTTCAATATCAAAAAAATTCTCTAGTTCCTCTTGCCTTAATGCTAAAGCTACCCAAAGTCAGAGTTTAATTACAACTGACAACACCTTTTCCTTAATTTTAAGAGTTCAGATGCGACAATATTTAAAGTTCTGTTCTTTCAATTAGTAACTGAACTTTGAAGTCATGGCTTGAATTGCATCAAGAAAGCGAGGACATCAAGAAACATTTTTGTTTACCTTACATGCATGTGGCTTTACACCTGTATGTTTCAGCATATGAATTCTCAATGAATAGAGTTTAGGTAAACTTCTTCCACATATATCACATATAAACTCCCGTTTAGTTCTGCCCTTTGCAGCTGTGCCACTCTCTTCAATACTAGCAGCTGCAACAGTCACTTCGTTTTTTCGGGTGTGACGAACAAGGTGAGCTCGTAATGATGCGCCATACTGGAACTCTTTCTTGCATAGCTAGGACAACAAAATATGCACTGATTTCTCCTAGAAAATTCAGCGGTAGTATCAGCAGAGTCACAGAGCAGCATGCATCCCACATTTTTGTAAATGCAGGAGTTATTTCCAGATTTGCAAACTATGTATGCAAAGGTGTGACTCTCAGACACACCTGTGAAATCTACAATTTTAAAGGCCTATTCAAACTCATACTAGTGTGCATCAGTTTACACGCATCTACAGTAAGTGCCCTTGAAAACAACTACATTTTCCATTTAATACTCACAAGACTGGGTGACCATGTAACTATAAAATCATCAAAATGAAGTCCTGAAACAAAGTTTCAATAATTACAGTGGAATTATTTTTTCTAAGAAGCTAACCTGGGAGAAGACTGAAACATTAGACATCAATTAGATTATTGGAATAAGTGCAGAATTAAAAGGCTTTCTAAAAAGAAAGCCAAGGCAACTAACTAGAGAGTAGTTCAAGTGGTAATACTAGGTTATCCACAACCAGAAAAGACAAATACTTAAAAAGAGTAACTGTATAAGGTTGGAGACTATCAGCTTTTCTGCTGAAACAAGAAGGATCTTTTTGGTCACCAAAAAGGCTATGAAAGAGATAGTGGGATCCATCATGAAAGAATGCCATGTGGGACAGGGCTGCAGTGAGGAAAAAATGAGCTATCACCCCCACTTGCGCCAGTGGAAATACTAAAAAACAAATGCCGTAACCTACTAACTACTCCTATTTAAAGAGATATCAACATGAGTAATATACATATCTCAAAATTTCTGTATATATACAAATGGAGTGATATATTCAAGAGTTTATATCTGGTTACAATTTAAGGCAAGCATCAATTGATTAATATCTAACTTTAACTCTACCAAAGTTAAAGTACAGGGTGCAGTGTAAACATATTTACAAAATCATTCCTATGTTCATTAACAAAGTGCTAGTGCCTATTATATAACAACCTACATTGTATACAATGTAACCAAGTATATTCATCTTTGGATCCCTTCAGAAGATGGTTTCCACAAAATAACCTAGAATGGACCTTATTTGATTCTATATGAGGCTTTTTGCACATTGATTGGACTTTCTGCACCGTCTCTTTAAATTTGTAAAAATACTTTATTGGAGTGACATTGTATTTCATGGTTACATTGTATACAACTTAGGTTGTTATATAATAGGCACTAGCACTTTGTTAATGAACACAGGAATGATTTTGTAAATACGTTTACACTGCAGCATGCACTTTAATTTTGGTATAGTTAGATATGAATCAATTGATGCTTGCCTTTAAATTGTAACCAGATATAAACTCTTGAATATATCATTCCATTTGTATATATACATAAATTTTGAGATATATTACTCATGGTGATATCTCTTTAAATAGGAGTAGTTAGTGGGTCACGGCACTTGTTTTTTGGTATCAGCTTGCACTACCGTGACTCTCTCTTTTGTACTCCAGTGGAAATACTGGCAGGACCTCAACCCACAGATTAGAAAGGTTACAGAATATGAATCTATTCAGGGTACATTTAAAGATCAACTCACCGGACATTTATAATTTTTCGTCCTTTCATGTTTCAATGTGTGCATTATAAGGGCATAACGTCTCTGAAAAATCATTCCGCACTCATTGCATTTGTGCTGTGCTTCTGCCTCACTGTGCTCTGTAGTCTCTCTCTTGGGCTGCTTCATCTTTTTGCCTCTTTGCACTAGCTTCATAGCAACCTAGTTAGAATATACAAAAGTGTTAGCTGCTAGTTAAAATGAATGTAGGCAGAACACCTAATAATAAAATCAATGAGGTAAAGAAAGTTGCAAAGAGCTATTTGTACGACAAAAACATCATGCAAGACCAACCTGAAGAAAACATACTACCAATTTTAAAGTATATCTCATACCTGCTGAATGGCTGATTTGGCAGCTGGCTTTCTATTCTGCAGTTTCTTCTCAATGCCCTTGTGCAATTTGATATAGCCACCTTCACTAACAGACCTTTGGCGAAGCTTGCTTTTGTAAGTGTCGTCCAGACTGGAAACGGTGGTCTCTGACTGTGACAGTGAAATGCTCTGTGTTTTACATGGCCTCCCACGTTTTCGCTTAAGGCCTTCCTGGACATCTTCAGCAGCACCAGCAGCACCTGCAGTCGCTTCACTGCTTATGTTCTGTTCACTGCTTACATTTTTATCAGCTTCACTTTCTGCCTGAGTGGTGATGACTTCTTGCTGTGAAGGCTCAGGCGGCTCTACCGAAAGCTCGGTCTGCTCCACAGATACGCTCTGATCTGGGGTACATTCCTCTGCTGGGGGTTTTGCATTACTTTCAACTGCTTCTTTATCAGCAGAATGCACTGTAGGCTCTGGAGGGATCTCCACGGGAGGTTCTGGTGCAGTTTGCAGGGCAGCCTCCGACACAGCCACCTCTTCCATTTCAGTGCTTGAACATGCTCCATTCATAGTCGTGACTGCATCTTCTGTGGTTGAAGGCTGCTCATCCCCATTTGCAGGGTTTGCCCCATTTTCATCTGCAGGGTTTGCCCCATTTTCAGTCTCCTCTAGAAGATTCTGAGCTACCTCGACTACTTGAACGTCCCCTTTCTGATACACCGTGATTTGTTTGTCTTCCATTTGCTTGTGCACATTTTCACATATTTCTAGGACTTCTGTCATGAAGAGATGTCGAGCCAGCACAGCTACTTCTGCCATGTTACAGAAATCAAAAGTCAACTCTGAGGTATAAGCAAATTCCAGTAAAGGCAGGAAACTGGCCTTGCAAAACCCTGTGCCAAATAAGAAATAAATGTCAGAGTTTGTGCAAATGATCCCCCGGTTTGATTTTAAATGAATTAATGCTTTTACTAGAAAATTACTGACTGAACCAATAATTTCAAACTTATGTATGAAGTCCTTAGAGTGTATTGCTTCAAACAAACAAAAAAATCCTTCAAGATCGCAGGAGAAAAGAGAGGCTGCCACAACAAATGAGACATTTGAGGACAAAAGAAGGTAGCTTTGAAGCTGCTGGATGATAAATACCAGTGACTGTGCATTGTGGTGGTGGTAGCAACAACCATAAGTCTGTGTGCACATCATGGAAAGCAGACAGTACTCAAAACCTTTTCAAACAGTGCTTGCCTATTTTGCCCTCTAGTGCAATGGACAGTTCTCCCTTCTTTTGGAAACCTATACAACAAAAAGAGGGGCTTACATGTGTTTGTAGCCTCATTAAGAGGCTTACGCGGGAACTAATCATAAGACAATTATCTAGACTTGGTTGTACAATATCTGAAAACGACACTAGATTACACTGTTTTCAGATTCATTTGTGCAGCTATTACTTGCTGAACATAGCAAACCACGTAAGAACTGTAATTATGGCAGCTACCAAATTTATGATTGGTAATAAGCTCTCATCATTGCAACTCTACTTCAAGCATGAGTGTGGAACACTCATTCCAGAGCTCGGTAGAGAGTATATTCCTTCTATTATGAGTCCAGGAGATTTCCACATATTCAGTTCAAGCTTGCAACAATTCCATGATCTATATTAATATACTTAATTATATTTATAAGGACAAAAAAATAGCAGCCTGTACCCTAGCATTCTGCTCAGCAAAGTTTGAAGGCTTCCTCCTCCCTATGGAGCTTTCTTCGAACTTAATCAGCTTTTCTGCTGGAGGAAATTAAGGTGGAGGAATGCTTCATAGGCTGAAGGGAGGATTCAAATCTTGCTGACTGGAGTGGCAGGATGCAGGCTAGTAGACGGAGGTTATCCAAATAAAGCGGCTGCCTACTTTAACCTTAGTTAATGTTACCAGAAAGCGTAACCAAAAACTGAAATCAAACAGCCAACAACCTCAGTTCTATTGACGACCTTTCAAAAATACAGCAAGGCGTTGTCTACCATTGATATTTGATCAACCAATCTTTGAACACACAAGTTCAATAAATTGATTTTCTATATGGTTTTGTCAGAACAATTTACCTGAAAGATCCACTACAGCTTCATGACTGGAAACAGCTCCCTTTTCGATAAAGAGTTCTCTGAAGTACTCACTATTAGCTGCCAAAACAGACTTGTGTGCTTTGAATACTTCTCCTTCAATGAGCAAAGTAACATCACAGAATTGATTGGAAAGCCGCTGTTGATTCAGCTGATTCAAGACCGACAGAGAATGTTTTGAAGAAGACTGTTTCACAAGACCTTTACTATCAACCTAGCATTAAAAAAAATGCAACAACCAGAATGTTACCTTTAACAAATCTTTCAAAATAGTTACAGTGAATAATCAGAGAAAAATTTCCCTCCCTGAACCATATTTTGCAGTCAGTACTGGTAATGGGTTGGATCTAGACTAAATTTTCTGGTCATGCAAGACACCCATCCCCCATCCCGTGCTGCTCCTGCGGAACAAGGGACCCTGAGGGGCAAAATGAGAAGCTAATTAGGTGTCTATAATAGGAAGAGAGAGTTGGTGGAAATCATTCCATCTTCTTACATTAGAGGAAAATTTATTGGCAGTCTGGTTCCCATCCACTGAGTTTTAAATTTTGTTAGCCACTTTGAAAAGGATAAAAATACAGCAAATACTATTTGTGTTGTTTACATCATAAACAAATTTAAAGTATTTTTTACAGCAATAATAAAAATGTAGAACTTCCTGTAACAAGGTATAAGAAATGCAACTTACAAATACAAGCTCATGTTTGGCTATTGGCTTCTTTTTCACAGGTTTTGGTGACGCAGCAGGCAGTGACGCAGAGTTATTTAATTCCTCATCTGTTTCATTACTGTCTTCAGGCAATACTGTTTCTAATCCAAGCTCTTCCAGCATTTCAGAAGGATCTGACAAGGATCTGGAACGATCTAATTTTTCCTGGCACTTACTACATTCTTTTATGTAATCCTTAACTTGCTTTAGAATACCTAAGGAAAGGCATAAAAAATCAGTTTTTTACTTCATTTACACAGTAAAGGATGGCCTTGCTCATGGTCTGCTACCAGAGACACATTTACCTGGATATGCCAACATCTAAACCTGGGGGCCTTCTGCATGCTAAGTAAGCACTCTGCACTATGACATGGCCCCTCCCCTCATCTGAAAAAATCCTATTTGAAAAAGTGGACTCTACAAAATCCTGCCACCAAAAATGTCTCTTTAAGGTGCACTGAGCTCCTTGTTCTTGGAAAAACTTGTCAGTTGTCTATATTTTTGTAACTTTTTAAAAACCTAACCCTGGTCTTCTAAACAGCAAATACATAGGGTTGGATCTAGCAGCCTTTTTGCTGAAGCTCACTGAACTCTCTCTTTTGCTATAGTCCCATCCCACACAACTTTTGTCCTTGTAGGTCCCATAATCCTCAGCATAGCCTTTTTGGATGGTCAAAGGAGACCCCGCTGCCTATTTTCACCTGTAGAAAGGCTGGTTGGATGCCACTATGCATCTCTCTATAAAACTGTCACTGGTAGATTTGCCTGATACTGTCATACAGATCCCCCTGAAATGTGTCAGCAAAATACATATGGGCAGTATATCTGAACAGCTCCTTTTTCCATTGTACCATCTTTTATGTTCTTTGCTCCATCCTTGGTACAGCCCTCTTCTCCAGCATTCACACCAAATTTCTTCACCTCAAAATGTACATTTTCTACAGTATTTGGGGCTTTAATCTAAAAATTATGTACTTGCTAATAATCTTTTTCTAACTGAAAGAGTGAATGGGTCAAAAGGTTACAAAATTAATCAAAGCTTGAAAACAATCATTTCATGCATTCATTAATTTAAGTAAAGTTGAACAGTGCAAGTTTAAGTCTTTCAACTGTAAGAGCAGTTTTCCTATTTATTAACACAGTTTGTAAAATTTTTCATAAGTTCAGCAATAATAAAATAGTTCCAGGTAACAATGTGGTGGGATTGGACTCTGGCGCTAGCTAACAGAAAATAATATTGACTTGCAAGCCCAGCCACAATTTATGAATTCCAGTTTTCCATCAGAATCTGATGAAACCAAGAAACTAGTGCCAGCATTCTCCTACAGACCTTCCTACAAAGCTTAACTAGCATCAGAATTCCATGTTCTGTTTTAAGGCATCCAATCTTGCAAGATACATGGAAACTGTGCTTATCCCTCCCTGTTAGTACACATGCCAGATCATGACAACTGTGCACCAAACATAACACAGTGCAAATAAGAAAACGTCACACAATTTCTGTACAACACAGAACTTCCCTTTTTTGGGTGCTGCCATTGTTGAATCAGCAGCATAGCAAGCTCTCAGGTAAGACTTTTCCTAGACCCATTTTTAAATCCCATTATCTGACCCCTCCAGGAAACACTCTTAAGAAGAACCTGTCTGCTTGTTAGAGATTGCTTGTATTGCTACCCAAAATAAGACAAACCTTGAGAAGGCTTAGCAGCCCTAACTGGTGTTGGCTTTTACAGCCTCTACTAAATCATCAGCTGTGCCTGTGTCTCTAGACAACAGTGAGTTACTCCATATAAAATAAAGAAAGCTTTGCCAGTGCCATTCTCAGGCTGTTGACTGAGAGTTGCTGATCTTTCCTCTCAAAAGTTATTACAGACTTCTAAAAACAAAGTCCCAAGAAAGATCCTGTACCGGTAATAGGGAAATGCCTTACCTGCCCCCTTAACCATTTGATAGAGTGGGCCAGGGTGTAATCTACCCTATTTCTTTATCACACGTGCCCCCGTCACACTAAGATTTTTTTTAAATGACCAGTTTTAGGGGGATAGCCATGTTGGTCTGCAATAGAGCAGCAGGATTTGAGTCCAGTGACACCATAAGATTTTCAGAGTGTAAGCTTTTGAGAGTCAGAGTGGCCTTGTTTGGACAGCTCTATTCTCTTTATAGATAGGTATCTGAGGCAGCATGGTGCTAGCTCCATGTCACTTCAGGAATGCCTGTTTTTATTTCCAGGCAAGCCATGGGAAGCACAAAGCTGACCTGTGTACTAGCAGGCTCTGAGTGCAGGATGAACAGGGTCTGCAGGCCAGCGGTGGTCTTCAAGTCACAGTTTGGAGGCCCCTGGAGAATGTTTGTAACTTGAATCTTTTCAAAAGATATAAATTAACACATCCTACTGCAATCTTTTGCACCTTTATTTTCAAAACAGTTTCAGTTACACAACAAGCTAACCACACTGATTTTTTTTTGGCTTTTACATTGCTTCAAATACATAAACTGAAGAAGCTCCTTATTGATATAGAACATGTTCCCAAGAGTTTAAAGACCAAATGCATGACTGCAGAAGTACACCCCACAGATCTGAATGGAATTCAGACAAATTTGGATAGATACACTTCATGCCTTTGATCAAGCAGGTTCTAGTGCAGGAAAGGTTATGCCACGATAAACCTTTTAGTTTCAGTTTGGTGTAGTGTTTAGGAGTGAAGGGACTCTAATCTAGAGAACCGGGTTTGATTCCCCACTCCTCCACTTCAAGCCAGCTGGGTGACCTTGGGTCAGCCCCACCCACTTTGCATGGTGGTTGTTGTGGAAACAACATACTTTGTAAACTGCTCTGAGTGGGTATGAAGATGTCCTGAAGGGCAGTATATAAAGCTATTTTATTATTGTTGTTGTTGTTGTTAAATATGCATGGAATTATCTTCTGCCCCTGGGCACAATTACTTACTAGGGGCTCTACTTCCAATGGGATAAATCTTAGTTTGTCACAGGACAAGCAAAGGATTTCTTATGGTAATTAAACATTTACTGTGGAATTCAGCTTTCCGTCTCTTGACAGATATATGAATTCTGCGTTAGTCGAGATCAGAACCAGCTGCTGAGTAAACAGGTGAGTTTGGGTTGTCCGGTTGAGGAATAACACCGGCTTCCCTAACGTGACTGGTGGAATACTGACTGAGATAACGGGAAATGTTTTAAACCTATCATTCGAACAATATACATGCCAACTATTATATGAGAGGTCATGGCTTCTGATGAGAAAAGGAAAGAGAACTGATATTCCGGAGCGGGAAGCGGTCATTCAGGGCCACTTTGTGAGCGGAACCCTTCTCGCGGGGAGTTCATTCCAGGCGACCAGCAAACCTTTCCTCTGGGCTTCGAGCGCCTGTCCGGAGAGCTCTTTCCGCCTGGACTAGGCTCGGGCGCCCTCGCCCCTTCCCGCGAAGCAGGCGCAGCCCCGCCACGCGCCCTCCCCTCCCTCCGCCTCACCTCGCCACCAGTAGCGCCGGGAGAGGCGTTGCCATGTCTGCAGGCGGGTGCGGTGGGTGCCGTCGGCCTCCAGGTGCGCCGCCCGGATGAGTCGGGCGCGGCGCTCGGCCTGCAGCACCACCTCGAGCTCGGCGAAGCGCTGCTGGTCCCGCTGCCGGCGCTGGTAGTAGAGGGTGCCACCGCGCACGACGTAGCAGGCGGCGGCCTTGCGGATCTTGCGCTTGGCGTTGCCTTCGGTGCCCGGCGCGTAGGGCTCGCGCTCGTTGGTCAGGTAGCGCAGGATGGCCAGGTAGCTCTCCTCGCTCGACATGGCAGGCGGGCAGGGGCGGCTGGGCCGTCCGGGAAGAGGGGTGCTGCTAGCGGGGGGGCGGGGGCGCCGCGCATTTGCGGCCCCTCGCAGGTGAGTCCCCGGGTGGGAGAGCTTTGCTTGGGGGCAGGTGAAGTGGGGAGGGGCCCTCCTGTGACAGGTATTAGACCGCGAACCTGACCGGAGGAGGGGGAGGGGGAGACACAAATAGGAAGACGAAGAGGAAAGGCGGGGGGCGGGTGAGGGAAAGACCCGAAGCAGGAGGGAGTCGGGCCCTCGGGGGTGGAACTGGAGTTTCGCAGTCCGCGGCGACGGGTGGGAGGAAGAAGCTCGGGCAGCAGGATCAACGGAAAGACAAAATGGCTGCTGCACAAGCGGAAGTGAGGTCCGGGAAAATGTGGACCCGCTTGGCGGAGACGAGAGGGGAAGTGGTTTGGAAGTGGCGCCATTTTGGATCCGGGCAAAGGTTGCCAACTGAGAGGCCTCCGCCGGGAAGGCAGCTGTCTAATCGGCTGTAATGATCGCCACCATCTTTAAAGGGGGTAAAACTTCTCGCGACCCTCTTCCCCCGTAGTGGCTGGAGAAAGCCGTCTTCCAGAAATATCACAAGTGAATATAGAGTGAAGTTGCCTAGTTTGCAGACTAGCGATTTTTTTTCTTCAGAGTCTCGAAAGGCCTCACCTAGCAAAGTCCTGAGAACCCACGCTTTTCGAAGTGAATTTCTGGATGTTAATCAGACAACCTTTAAGAGTCAGCAGCGTAGCTTTAAGTCTGATGATTTGGTACCCTAAGTCAGATGTCTTCCCAAGTTAAACAGCTGCCTTCCTATCCTTAGGCATCTCCAATGCAATCCACACAAACCCTTTAGATTTGATGCTTCCACTCTTCCCAGTCCTCCTCATTGCTCCAGAGAGACTTCCCCCATATTCATTCAGGTCATCATGATGGCTCCTGTGAGTCAGTTGCCAAGTTGTGCACACACACCACCCCACTGAATAGTGGGAACTTTCTGCTGGTGGACATACTTAACACTGCAATACTACAGTCACTAAACTCACTGGAGCCAGTTTGGTGTAGTAGTTAAGAGCGCGGAACTCTAATCTGGAGAGCAGGGTTTGATTCTCCACTCCTCCACTTGAAGCCAGCTGGGTGACCTTGGGCTAGTCACAGGCTCTCTTGAGCTCTCAGCCCCACCCACCTCACAAGGTGTTTTGTTGTGAGGATAATAATGGCATATACTTTGTAAACCACTCTGAGTGGGCATTAAGTTGTCCTGAAGGGCGGTATATAAATCGAATGTTGTTGGAATCAGGATTAGACTGGAGTAACAGCATAAGAATGCAGTGTAAATCTGAGTGGCCTGCCATATGCATACTTGCTTGGGAAAGAGTCCCACTGCCTTCACTGCCACTAGTTTCCCAGTTATGTCAAGTGACTCTTGACTTAGCAGGGGACAGCTCTTAAGTCAGTCTCAGTACAGACACAGGGGACATTAGTATCTACACACTTGATAAGATGCAACAGCCATCCAAAACGTGCAGCTGAATAAAATTTGAACATTCCCTCTCATTACTGAGCCAAGAGATGTTGTGTACATTAGAAATATAAGTTTGCTCAGTGATTTCATAGAAAGTTGCATTCCTTCCTCAGGCTTGAGAAATTAGCTATTGGTCTAAAACATACTAGAATGATAACACAGCTTGTAAGACACACAGGTAATAAAGAGATATGTACTAAATTTGACTGTGTATTTAATGTCCCTCTTTTTTAAAGAGGATATTTAACTATGTATAGTGTCCTGCTGTTGACTAGAGAATATGGTCACATTATTCAACTGCAAAATGATTTCAGTAGTTGATGCTGAGATTCACTTTTGGACTCAAGTCAAGTAAGGCATTTCAAATGGTTCATGTTTTAATACACCACCTTTATCTACAATTAAATTAACTATTGCCTGAAATAAAATGCCCCCTCTTCCAGATTAAAGGAAGGCTAGTTTTAAACTATCTTCTAACCAGTTATTGAATGCAGGCCTCAGGGTTACATGAACACTTTCCCTATGTAAAGTAGCATATAAACCTGGCTCAATTCTAGGTTGACCTGAAATCAGGTGTTATTTTTTCCACTTAGGAAAGCAGGAGCATGTTTAACCCTCCAAAAGCTTTGCAAGAGACGAGTGGATCCAGCTAGCTTTTCTACTCAGTCTCACCCAACTCCTCACTACAGCCCATTTGACACAGCTTTTGCCCATACAGGTATCACGATCCTCAGCATAACTTTTTTGGCTGGTCAAGGGGATCTCCTTCCTTCCATTTTCATGAGTGGAAAAGCTGGTCAGACCCACCCCACTACCGGAATCATGACAAAACATTTTATCTGGAGCATGATAGAATCATTTTCAGCTACTGATTTACAGGCGGCTGCCAAAAGTAATGATGCAACTTCTCTATATGTTCAGGGTGGAAAGTGCCATCAAGTCACAGGCAACTTATGGCAACCCTATAGGGGATTCAACACTACCAGCATCTGCATACTGACTCTGGTCTTCCTTGCTGGCTTCCCATCCAAGTACTGACCAGGAATAACCCTGCTAAGTTTCTGAGATCTGGTGAGATCTTGGCTGATCCTGTGTGCTAGTTTTTACTAATTCCTAAATGAGTAAATATCTACACACCCAGACACCTGGAATCAGACAATAGGCCGACGTAGATGCACATGAGCCATTCAAGCTAGGCATAAATATAGGGAATTCATAGTTACTATTTAGCATCAGGGTGAATCCATCATGGAAAATATAGACACAAGTTTTCTTTGATGTCTTTTGGAAGCTCCATAATATGGATGTCATGTCATTGGAGTTATTATTCATACTGCTAAATAGTCTTATAATTTCTAATCTCCCCTACAGATGTATTTTACTGACGTCATCTTTACAGATAATTCAGTTAATTACACACAGATAATTACAAAGTGATTAATTAAATCACTTTAAATAGTTCCAAGCAACAAAGTTACACTAAATCAAGTCACACACAGAAGTTATAAGTCAAATATTTATTTGACATAACCAAAACACCGTAAGTTAGCGTTTTCCACCAACACGAGGAGCAGAAACTTTCACTGGCTTCACAATCTTCTGCTTTGGTGCAGCCTTTGTAGGTGCCTGGAAATAGAAAATAAGGTAGTAATCAGGATATACTATTATTATGTGACCACTGTAAATCAGGCTATTGTTTCTAAAAGGAGGGTGTGGGCTTCCCTAGAGAATCACTAAGGTGAACAGACAAAGGCAAACTCTCACTCAATTTCTCCCTATCAAAGTGTTAAACTATAAGAAAGATACCCCACAGTGCCACATCTCTCCTAACCAGTGTAACACATGATGCTGAAACATAGCCACAGAATTTGTTGCCAACCCTGGAAAACAAGAAGGCAACTGTCTACATTTAATCTATTTCGAAGGTGCTGTGACACAGTACAACGTTCAGTAGCACCTTTAAGACTAACCAACTTTATTAAGGCATGAGCTTTTGAGAACCACAGCTCTCTTCATCAGATGCATCTGACAAAGAGAGCTGTGGTTCTCGAAAGCTTATACCTCAGTAAAGTTGGTTAGTCTTAAAGGTGCTACTGGACTTTTTACTATTTTGCCACTACAGACTAACACAGCTAACTCCTTTGGATCCATGACACAGTACGGCTCTCCTCCACTCCCTCAGCTGATGACTAGCAAAGACAACACAAGAGAGAAATTAGGACTGTCTACAACTATACCTGTTACACTGCACTTGATCTGAAGGCACACCAAAAACATTCTGAGATGCCAGAACTAAAACAAGTTGATCCTATGACTGCCTTTTCAGAACAGTCCCACTAAGCTCAATAAGAACTAGTATAATGTAATGGATACAAGGTTGAGCTTAGACCATTCACTCTCAACCTACCCTTTACAGGGCATATGAGTATTACTATTAAGTATACAGGAAAATGTTATACTGAAGGGCTACAACCACACAGTTCTGCGTTTTCTTACTTACAAATATCACTGAAAAAAATACAGACATGCAGCTCATCTTTCTTAATCATTCTTTGCTGGATCTCACCTTTGTTGTGGAGGGTACTGTCTTCTTCGTTGCCTGCTTAGCCTTCTTTGCTTCCTTGGCAGCTCTGTTAATTGTTTACAAGGTGAAACAGTTAATGATCCTGCCAACAAAATTTGGCATTTTTCTCTCATATGTACTTGTTTAATATGTCCTATCTGTGTACACAATCCAAAATTAACACAAAATGTTACTACACTAGTCAACATCTGATACTTCATTAGCAATTTAGAAGTATCAAGAAGCAGTGCTATTTTTCAAATTAGAAGGTCAGATGCCAGAGGGAGCTTTCACAAATGGAAGGAGGGGGTAGTTTCTCTTATTACTCTTCCCACAGAAGGGCCCCAAATATTTTGGGATGCTGTGGAAGGGAGGAGACAAGGAAATCATGCTCCATGGACATTACCGATGAATCCAAGCCTATTTAACCATGGATCTTAGCATGAAGAGTATCCTTCCCCTCATTGGTAGACGCAAGTTGCAATCTACTGGGCATTAAAGACAGCAGGACTGAAGCATAGCATGACTGTAAGGAGGAGTGAAGTCTCAGCTCTTTTTCCATGTCCAAACATGGGATGATGGCTAGAGGTAGTCAGCTAGGCAGCAGTTCGGCGCTGCACCAAACATCTTGAAAGAAGTAAGTTCCAGCCTTCCTCCTGAACTTAAGGAAACTGTCCTGCAGTTATGCCTTTGCTTTGGACATGTTCCAAGTTCCTTCAAAGCACAGTTTGATGTCAGAGAAAACTCTTCTGCTCTCCTGTTAGTGGATGGGCATGATCCTGGTCACCACAAGGTTTGCTTTTCAGATCCATGTATTTTCAGACTCAATATTACAATTGTAAAGTCAAGCCACTGTTTCCTGTTTATGACAATAACTTGCTACAACACAACTAGAAAAATTATGAGAAATAAATGGTACAAATTAACCTTGTTGATAGCAATGAAATGTTATGACTCACCTAATGGCTTGCTCCCTTTGGGCCTTTCGCACTTCAGGCTTCTGATTTCTCTTGGCCATTATTTCAGCCAAAGAAGCACCTGTGATTGCCCTATGGCCCTTGACAGCACGTCGAGTACGCTTCTTTTGCACCTCTTCCTAAACCACGAAGAAAGAAAATTGGCACACATCAACCCATACTGTAAGAGCAGAGAACTTTATTAAGTATCATTTCTGAACAGCCTTTAACTCTATAAGATCACTTTTGCTTTTATTCTCTTGGTAGCTTCTGATTAGTCTAAGGTAAAACAGACAGCCTTAATGAGGAACAGGTATCAGCACCCTGCCTGCACCCCAATCCCCTGGCCTAAACTGTATCCAGAGCCTTATGTGTGTTGCTTTACAGTTACAAATGGGTTATTTTTTTAACAGGCTGAAATAAACTAATCATACAGAAGAAACTGTGGAGAATCCAACTGAGATTAAGTAATACTGAGTTTAGCAGACAAACATCAGCCTTACCCACTCCTTCAAGTGCTGTCTAAGAAAAACGCATTTTCTATAAATGATAACCAATCATTCGTTCCAGGAGATTCAATACTTCATTTCCACTTGCACTTCTCTTTGTCTGTCACATTGGTGGTCTTCTGCTGTTGGAGTATGTTTCTATAGCACTAGGCACTTCTGCTCATGCAATGTCTTTTAATGATCCAAGAAGTGTCTAGTACCAGATGACTGCACTCTGGCAGAGGGCAGCCTCCAAAGGATCCAATTCCAAAATTTAAAAATATACCAGAGAACAAAAAGGGGCTACATGTGGACTAAACCCAGTTTGAATCTCAGGTGCATGAGCAGGAGCCCACGTATACTCCAAAATCATAACACTAACTTCAATAATTAGCTGTTATTTTCTCTGATTTTAAAACATTAGATCAATGTTTTTTCCTTGAACTGGCCAAAACTGGTACCTAACTAGATACATTTGTCTACAAATGACAGAATAGTGTTTAATTAGTTTCCAACCCTATGCTACCCTCTTCTTTCAGTCATACATAGCAAACATTCTCCTTTAATTTGTCGCATTAAGTCTTAATGCTTTTTTTCTTCATGAAAACCAACGACTACACAAACATTGTCTGGTCCAAGTCGAGCATCATGGCGCGACATCAAACCACTAAATTCAGTAATGAAGTACTTCCCATGATACAGTAAAACATAAAAAGTAAACCAAATGGGGGAAACAGTCATCTTACATACAGTTTTTCAGTTTCAGGAAATAATCATATAAATAACAATATGCTTACTGACTGCCCTTTCTTGTGCTTGCGCCGGTACAGAACAGTCCAGTTGATCTGACGAGGATTTCTCTTGGAGAGGAAAGCTGACTCACATTTTGCATTAAGAAACTGAAAGACCTATAACATAATTATTGTTAAATCACTTCCTGGAATTCAGTTCATATGCCACAATATAGTATACTGCATTGATATGAAATCTGCCCCCTAAAGCAGTTATCTTCAACCTTTTCAGATCAAGGATCTTCTTTCAGCCCATCCAACACAGATTCCATTTCTTAATTTTTCCTACATATAATGGTAGTGCTGCTGGTGGGAAGCACCTCAAATCAAGCACAATTTGTGGGCTCCAATGTACCATCTAAAACCTAACTGGTGGTACATCAGTGTAGAAGTGTGAGCTGTGAACTCTCCCACTATAACAAGAAAAAAACAATTATTGTTAATATTAAAGGTATGTTAGAAACAATAAGCACTTGTATCTTATTATAGCATTACTTCTTGAACTGTGGGTTAGGACCCAAAATAATAATCATAATAACTATGCTTATATACTGCTCTTCTAGACAGATTAGTGCCTGACTGAGAGAAGTGAACAAAGTCTGTGTTGTTATTATCCTGAAGGCCAAGAAATAAAACAGAGGAAGTTCTGGGATGCTTGATACAAACTTGGACTTGCATTTGTATAATAAATGAAATAGCTATGAAATACAGCCCACTGTTCAATAGCATATAACATGTTTGGTGTTTTCAGTCTTTATTTGTCATTTATAGTCCACCTTTCTCACTGAGACTCAAGGCGGATTACACAGTGTGAGATTAGTACCTTCAGTATCAAAGACATTTCCATACAGTGTCAAGACATTTCCATAGACAATACCATAGGATAAATATAGTATACAAAGACATAGCATTAGCAAGGATCTGTGTGTGTGTGTATACATGAGGTGGGGGTGCTGTTGTATAGAATGACTTCACAAGTGGGTCTCAAAAACAAAGAGAAGCCATGTAAAAAACCTTGGAACCACTATTTCACAACACTGCCCCATAAAAATCTCAACTATAAATACACATTTTTAAGCAGTGTTTAAAATAATCCCATTTAAGATAAAATAGCATATCCAATAATTCTAGGGAAACTTCTCTTCTAAATATGTACTCATCACAACTGAGTTTCCTAAATTATCCAAGTTACACATTATGATGTTTATATAAATGGATAACTAACTTGCGACTGTCTAGGTTGCACTGAAAGTCAGCGTGGTGTAGTAGTTAGTATATGAAATCAGGCTAGAAGAGGCTTTGGTCAACTATCCACACAGCCAGGCGCCTAAAGAGAGACTTTTCGGCAACCTGTCTCCTTCGGCCATTCCTGTCTCACACGATCATTAGGAGAAAGCAGCCAAGTATCCTACCGTCAACTCCTCAGTGGGAAGGATGAGAATATGAAACAAAATCATTCTTAAAACAGCTGCTAACTTGTCTTCAATTCAGCGCCAACTCTTATCCCTTAATGAAACTGCTGCTATGACAACGTACCAGAAGTAACCAGGCGAAAGTCTGCGCCAAAACCTCAGCATAAGCCACAACTACTTGTCAACGTTTCTAAGCGCCTTACCTTGCCGTCCGTGCGCGCGTAGCGGCGGCCGTGGCCCGGGTAAATCTTGTACCCGCTGAAGCTGCACAACTCGACCCTGCACGTCGAGAAATGGCCGGCGAAAAAGAAAGGGGAAAAGGTTAGGAAGCCGAAAAACGTCCATCACGCCTCACCCCCGGCGCTCAGACCGGAGGATGATACTGGATTAGCGCCCCCCCCCCTTACTTCATAATGGCGATTACAGCTCCAGCCCCGGCAACTCCAACGGCGAAAAGGAAGAGAGGCTTATGGGAAACCGGATTCTATACTAGCGCGGGGCGTTGTGGGAAGGCGCTGGTTGCTGGGGCATCATGGGAAGCTCTTTCGGGCGGTTAGTTTATCCCGAAAATGCTCCGAAATCACCATTCATGCTGCCGTGAAGTTTGGGGAGCCTCCGACTTTTACGCAAAATCTTTGGAACGTATTTTTCGGAGCTTATTCTCACTGACCAATCAGCGCTCAGCCGGTTGCCTAGCGTTCTTAACAAGCGGGAAGTATGGCGGCGTCCGCAGCAGCTGTGGGTGGATCGACCTCAAGGACTGAGGCGACTAAGTCACCTATGGGCGGTAGGGAAAGCATTGAGAGACCTTAGTAGATGTGCGGTGAGAGGCATTACTGGGGGGCTGAGTGAGGGGCTGTCAAATCCTTCTCTCTTACGGGGGAGGGGAGGTTTTCGTGTGGTAGCTCATGGGGCTTGTAGTTGTTTTCCCCCTTTAGTGTATCGCTGTTAATGTTTTTAGTTCAGATTTGGACTATAGATCCCAGAGGAACTTGCGGCATGGCCGTTTCTTTATTTTGGGGAGCAGGCATTGTGCTTTTAAAACAATGGGGTACTTTAACGCAGAGGTGGAGGCTGCCTTGTCCTTTTCTTGGCACGAAGATTTACCATAGTAAATAAAAAGGAGCCCAAGTCATCTTCAGTTTCTGGTCCCTCGGCTTCCTCTCTATACGTAACCGTTAAGTCAATGCCTCTTGTCTATAGGAGACACACTGAGACAATAGTTTGGCGGCATGGCCGTCTTTTCTTGCTACAGTTTGGCTAGTGCTCCGAAAGGTGCTCAGGTACTGGTTACAGTAGAAGATCGACTAAGATCTTGAATTAATCTTTAGCTAGCTTATTTCTTCGCGAATTGCCCCAGCTCAACTGCGGAACGTTGTTATGAAGAAACGATCATAACGAGGGCCTGTGAACATGGGCAGGGTGCCCTGCTGACCATCGCCTCCTTTTCCAAGCAGCGGGGGGGGGGGGATTTACGTTGCTCGAGTAGCTTCCAAGCAGGCATGAATCCCCACGCGTCTTCATTACTTGTGCACAGAACCAAATTAGGAAAGAAATACATAGGGTAGCCAAAGAGAAATAGGAAGCTGTAAGGCTGTTTTAGACATGTTGCAGCAGATTCTTTGTGTTGTGTTATTATAATAATCATGCATCTGACGAAGAGAACTTGATTCTCGAAAGCTTATGCTACAATAAAATTGGTTAGTCTTAAAGGTGCTACTGGACTCTTTTTGATTTTGCTTCTACAGACTAACAGGGCTAACTCCTCTGGATATAATAATTTGTGCTCCCATTCTGATTGCCTCTTTTGCCCTTCCTTTCTTTACTGTCTGCCCTACGTACTGTCCATGTATTTTAGTTTAAGATAGCATGTTAGATTTCTAAGAGGTCTAAAAAATTTCAAGCTCTGGAGATATGTGCTAATTTATAGTGCAGTCCTAAACGACTATTTATGTTATTTATAGTTTGCCGTTCTCATTGAGACTCAAGGTGGATTATACAGTGTGAGTCAGTACAGTTAAGTTTGAAGACATTTCAATAACCAATGTAAACAGGGTACATAATAATAATATAGTAATGATGATAATGATGATAGTAATAATGATAGCTGCACTTATATACCACAAATGCAAATTTGCAAAGATTTAAAACCAACAGAAATCCAATATTAAGTTGAAGAAATGCTGAAACAGAGCATAGGCAATTCTATGCCTGACATATTAAACAACACAAACTACCCATTAGGATCATACTTAACAGCAACAGATAGACTAGAACATATTAATAAAGTCTATAGTCATCTCTTTGCTAATGAGACCTGGATCTGCCAAACTCATATTTTGACTGTTCAGAAAGTACTCATTGCTGGTGTAATCTGTTTTGAAGACTGAACAATGATAACCTCTTCATTACTTCTCTGTATTATGGGGAGATACGTATCTTACATTGTAATAGTAAAGAGTTACAGCCTTCTAAATTCAGTAAGGTCAGTGGGTGTAACTCTGTTTAGGATGGTACATTTTGGAGATTTTTGAGGCAGTGCCTGAGGAGGCTAGAGTTTGGGGAAGGAGCTAGCAGGGATGTGATGCCACCAAGTCCAGCTAAAGCTGCCGTTACCTCCATTGTAGCCTGGAGAGCAGTTGTAATTCAGAACTCCAAGCCCCAATTGGAAGTTTTAAAGCAGTTGCTAAAGATGGTGGCGAAGGTGGTATATAAGTTAAATAAGCCCTAGTTGCCATTTTAGTCAGTTTGCATCTTGTAAAGATGAACTGTTACAATATAGTGGAAAATAATATATGATCTATTTCAGCCCGCACAGTATTTTGTACATGAGGAATGTAACTTAAATTCTAGTATTCCTTTTTCTAAAAAGGATTAAGCTTGCAAAAGTATCTAGTAAAACTATTGCAGGAGACCAAAGGTCCATTTAGTCTAGCCTTCTATATTAGCAACAATGCCTGTAACAGAAGGTTGCAAGCCCCATAAAATAATAGGCATTGGGTATATTTTATTTCAAGCAAATTTCTGATCCATTTTGAATATGTCAGTACTCCATGGTTTGATTGAATCTCTTCCAAGGTTCATCAAGGTAAATAGGGCTTTTAGAGAAACAGCCAGCCAGACAAGCAGACCATCTTCAGTTCAACTATTTATTTGCTGCAAATTTCTCCAAGTAGTATGCTTTTTCACAAGAGAGGTCTTTTTTTGTTTTTACTTTTCTTTGGTTGCTTCCAGATGTGAATTCTGCCCCCCCTACTGAAAGCAAGAAGCCCTTGCATTAAAGGGGGATGTCCACATGTGATTGTACTAAATATTCAAAGCCCAATTCATGAAATTCCCAGGGCTTTCCCCTTTAAACAGGATTAAAAATAAAACTGGTTTAATCCAGCTCAAAGGGAGAATCCACAGAGTAGCTGTGGGGGAATGTCTGTGTGGACACACCTTCCATGGACAGCACATGAAGGGGCAGTGCCAGACTCTGCTTTCAAAATGGTGTAGGGCACATTGCTGCTGTGTGCCATTCCTTAATGGGCATTTTTCTTGTTCTCTGCTGTGCGTAGTGTACAGCATGGTGAAGAAAAATGGTGGTGGGAGGGGGGAGTTGCTGGCTGCCAGGGGTATCCTGGGCGCACTCTACTCTTGCACAGGTGTGCTGGAAAATGGGGTGAGGTGAAGGCAGTAGCAAGTGGTGTGGATGCTGGTTTGGATGCTATTCCTACTCATTCCTGTGCCACTTGTTTTTGTACCCTTATATAGATGAAACCAGTATAAGGATATTTTGCCTTTTTATGGATAAAACTTTGCTCCCAGTGTTAAACGGTCAGATTTTTTTGGGTAACCAACTAATATTACATTTTGCATTTGCATTCTGAGCCAGGCTACAAGAGACGAATTACACAAGGAGCAGCACTTGAAGGGAGTCGCAGTGTTAACCAGGAAGCTGAGTTTTAAAAGAGATCAGAAGGCTTTGTCAATTTCCCCTCTCTACAGAGCCAGGGAGATTGCTGCTCAGAGGGTTTGTTTGCCTCCTCTTTGGGTCCAACAGGCTCAGTCAGTTTCACCTCCCCTTCTAAGAGGCAAGAGGAAATAAACAAACTCTCTGAGCAGTGATCTCCCTGGCTCTGTAGAGAGGGGAAATTGACAACGCCTTCTGATCTCTTTTAAAACTCAGCTTCTCAGCTAACATTGTGACTCCCTTCACATGCTCCTCCTCATGTAATTCGTCTCTTGTAGCTTGGATCTATGACAAGAAAATGCTCATAAGAATGAATTGGGTGGGAATTCACAGTAATTTTCAGGATTAAAGAGTTACAACATACTATTAATCTTTGTGAGTGAAAGTCACTTATTTTTCCCCCTGGTATAAGGCAATATATACATATTTACCCTATGGTATTGTTTATGGAAATATCCTTGACACTATACGGAAATGTACTTGATACTGTATGGAAATGTACTTGATATACTGTATAGAAATCTACTTGATGCTGATTATACTAAGCTTGTACTGTGTAATCCACCTTGAGTCTCAGTGAGAAAGGCGGGCTATAAATGATATAAACAAACAAACATCTAAATGTATAACTTTTTGAACTTTGCTCTGTTCTTATAGGTTCAGTAATTAATTGGTCCGGGCAAGGATTACAAAAACTAGGACCAACTTTGTCCTGTGATGCAGATACACATACTTTGATTCTAGATAAAAACCAGTTAATTAAATTGGAAAACCTGGAGAAATGCAAGAACTTGATGCAGGTTGGTTGTGTATGTCTGTGATACACTCATGTGTTTTAGTGTGGCACTTAAAAGAAAGTAAATTAGGAGCCAAATGAGCATCAAGGGGGAGGGCGTTCCAAAGGCAAAGTGCCACCTCGGAAAATGCCATCTGCCTCACTTCGGAAAATGGGGGCACAGTGAGCAGGGCTTGAGAGGAAGATCTTAACTGGTAGGCTGGATTGCATTGCGTTATCCTTATCATAGCTGTCTTTCTAGAGTTGCTGGACAATCCTAAAAATGGCAGCAGAAGTCTCATAATCTAGTATTTTGAGTTCTCATTTTTCCTCCTATAAATTAACAAGGTTTTTGTTTAACTTGTCACATTTTAACTTTTTGGATTTTTCTGCAAGGGCTTCATTTCTCACTAAGTCTTGTAATTAAAATACTTCACACATTGGCTTGAATCTGAAGAACCCTCTAAGCAGTTCTATGTATTTTTATGGCTTTCGTTTTACCCTGACCCCAGTCATTTATACTATGCTGGAGGAAGCTTTTGAATTTCTCTAAAGTTTTAGAAGTAATTTGTCTAGCAGTGTGATAAGACAGTTTTAGAAATGAGATGTGTGTTTCATTGTAGTTCTTTGTATATGACCATGTTACAGTACATGAGGTCCTTTGGGATGGGGCTGTGGCTCAATGATAGAACAACTGATTTGTATTCTAAAAGCCTCCGGTTCTTTCCTCGGCTTCTCAGGTTAAAAAGGTGGACTAGTTGGTGATGTCAAAGATTCTCCATGAGACCTTGGAAAGTCTTTACCTATTAGAATAGACTTCACTGACCTTGACAGATGAATGGTCTGTTCATGTGTTTTATCATTTATCATTTATAGTCCACCCTGAGCCCACTTGGTTGGGGAGGGCAGACTATAAATTTAAGTAAATAAATAAATGATAAATATCAGGGCTGATTCATATTACCACTTGGAAGCAGGGAAAGTCACAGCTTCTGTCCCTTAAATTTTGTGTGATAAAGTGATCTTGTAAGGTGTCCCTGCTTGGCAAAACATGTTATCCATTCTTGGAAATCATTAAGAATAAAGTAAATCTTTAGGTTACTGTACCTAGCAATCTTCTGAGGTACAGATCCACACAATTGCAATTTTACCTTGTTAACTTTTCCACACTCAGTATAGTGCTCCTATGGATAATTCAGAATTTTAAGTGTGTGTCATGAACTTTTTAAAATGCATGAAAACATCACAGATTTTCAGTTGAATAAAAACAAGATCTGATGCGATTATGATTAGTTTATGCCCTGTTGACTATAATGCCTTGTTTTACCTTGCAGTTGTCTGTTGCAAATAATCGGCTGGTACGAATGATGGGTGTAGCAAAACTGACTCAGCTTCGGGTACTAAACTTGCCTCATAACAGTATTGGTTATGTAGAAGGATTGAAGGATATAGTGCACCTAGAATGGCTGAACCTGGCAGGAAATAATTTAAAGGTGAATTTTCCTAGATTTTCTTTTATAATATAACTGTATCTAAGTAAGTAATTAATTTCCAAAAAATAATTGTGCATTGTTTAATTGTTTCTACTTAAGGTAATCTAGTCTAATTATTATTATTGTAGCTTGTTTTATTATCTGCAACCTTCTGGTGTGCTTCTTAAAAAATATGGCATAAGAATTTACAAACTAAAATAAATGTCTAGCCAAGATAAGCATCTGAACGCAGTGCTGAAAGAACAGTGATTAAATTTGCTCATCACAAGCAGTGCTAAAAACTAGGAATGAAGAAATGCATTGAACCACACCTCATCTCCTGTAGTTCTTAGAATCCATTTTTTCTAGTGAAGTGTGTGATGGCTCATCAAAATCTCAGAGGCATGTTCTGTTGTATTATCTTTCATATACAGAGTAATTTTTGGAATTGTTATACAGCTGCAAACCCAGGAAAACATACCAGAAATGGTTGTCCATGCAAATTTTTTGTAGGTCATTCAGTGAACTATTTCGGGACATGGTATCATTGACAAGCAAGTTTTTATACCTGTGAATGAGTTGTTTCCACACACACATGCAATGAAAAATACTGCCTTTGGAATCATTCCATTCTGTATTCTGATGCCAAGTGTTACTCCTGAATTTGCCTAGAGAATATTCTTTATTTTTTTAAGTACATTCATTTTTGCAGAGGGAGATTTACTCTATGTCCTTCATATTGACTGTACTAATCTCATACTGTGTAATCTGCCTTGAGTCTCAGTGAGAAAGGCACATTATAAAAGATATAATAAATATATAAATAATAAAATAGTTTTAGAAACAAGTTGTCCCGGCAGTATTTCCAGAGCCACTTTCCCAAAATTCCTAATCTTACTCATTCATCTAGTTTTGATTCTTTTCTTGTACATTGGCAGCTCCCCACAGTACTCATCCCATTTTTCCTTCTTGATCTACTGCCCTACTCCTGATTATAAATTTCCAAATTCTTTAAATAATTCTGAATGAAGTATGTAATCAATCTCATTGTTTATTCTAGTGACCAAATTCCATTTTTCTGAATGCAGATTTTTTTTAGTATGTATTCTAGAATACCTGGCATGATAATTCTATGACTTACAGTTTTTTAAGCATAGTTTTAAATTTAAGGGGCAAGAAATTAAATGCTATAATCTTGTCTATAGTTGAGAAATACATATATAATTTATTAATGTTTATAATTGCTGAAAAAACATTTTATGTTCCTGTAGATGATAGAGCAGCTCAACAGCTGCACATCACTTCAACACCTTGATTTATCAGACAACAATATATCTCAAATAGGTGATATCTCAAAGCTTTCCTCTCTGAAGGTAAATGTTGCTTGGTTATTGTGTGTGTGTGTTCTTGACTGAGGGAGGTGTTCATCAATAAAGCTTTTTCCAGTGCTTCAGGTATCACAGTCAACGTTTTTTACTCTTTCCTGTAAGCCATAGCTTAGTCTTGGTTTGTAAGCAAATGAGCAAATCAATATATATATTGATTTTTATATATATATATATATATATATATATATATATATATATATATATATATATATATATATATATATATATATATATATAAAAACGGCACCCCATTATATATATAGGGTTCGCAACTTGGGTGTCCTCCTGGATGCATGGCTGTCGTTAGAAGATCATGTGTTGGCCGTGGCCAGGGAGGCTTTTTATCAGGTTTGCCTGGTTCACCAGTTGCGTCCCTTTCTGGATCGGGACGCCTTGCGCACAGTCACCCATGCCCTCGTTTCCTCCCATCTGGACTACTGTAACGCTCTCTATATGGGGCTCCCCTTGAGGACCTCCCGGAGGCTGCAATTAGTGCAGAATGCGGCCGCGCGGGTGATTATGGGAGCGACACGGCGTGCCCATGTAACACCTCTCCTGCGCGAGCTACATTGGCTTCCGGTGGTCTTCCGGGTGCGCTTCAAGGTGCTGGTTACCATCTTTAGAGCGTTCCATGGCTTAGGGCCTAGGTATTTACGAGACCGCCTGCTGCTACCGATAGCCTCCCACAGGCCGGTACGCTCCCACAGAGAGGGCCTCCTCAGGGTGCCGTCGGTCAAACAATGTCGGCTGGTGACCCCCAGGGGGAGAGCCTTCTCTGTCAGGGTACCTGTCCTCTGGATTAAATTGCCCCCGGAGATACGTATGGTCCCTGACCTACACACCTTTCGCCCTGCCCTTAAGACGTTATTATTCCAACAAGCGGGGCTGGCCTAAATGTGTTTTAATTGAGTTGTCCTGTTTCTGAGTTAAACTATTTAATATGTTTATATTTTATACTCTTATTGTTTTATATTTGTAGGTTTTATTTTTGCTGTACACCGCCCTGAGTCCTTCGGGAGATGGGCGGTATAAAAATTCAGTTAAAGTTAAAGTTGTTTGTTCTGATGTTTGAATCAGACAAATCAGACGTTCCAAATCACTTTTCAGTTTCCCAGTTGTATAAGAGAAGGGGTAGGAGGGAAGAAGCATGTAAACCCAAGGACTTTCTAGCTTTCTTACAATGAACAAAGAGAATTTTGCTTATGACATTTAATGTGGCCAACATAATAGTGGATTTCCTAGCAAGAAATGCTTTTCACACTTTGCAGTTCATTCAAGAGATTCCCAAGTGAAATATATGTGTGGACATACTTATTTTGATATAAAGGAAGTGTTGATAAATGTTCAATTTAGTGTTTGTATATTCTACAGTTATTTGCCAGAGATGTGTTTTCATGGCTCTTTTGGAATGTTCAAAGAACATACTGTGTTAAAACAAATTTCCCTCCCCTCTTGTCATCCCTCAAGACTCTTTTGCTTCATGGAAATATCATAACATCATTGCGCACGGCTCCTGCTTGCTTACCTCAAAGACTTGCTATTCTTTCTTTGGCAGAAAATGAAGTCAGAGACTTAAATGAGGTAAGAACAGGATTTCTCGACAAAAATGAATGAGTCATGAGTCATTCTTGAGGTGCCTTTTTGAGAAAGGTTCAAATAAAATTGCAAGTGAAGCACAGGTAACTCTCAATGCAGTTTTTAGTTCCCTATTCATGTCCATAAACAGTACGAGGAGCTATACAAAATCACAGGCACAAAACAGATGCCAGCTGTAAAATTTTAAAAAGAAGACATAATTAGGATAGAATAGGTAGAAGCCATTTTCCAGAACAATGCGGACATTCTGTTGGAAGTGATGGAAAGTGCTGTCAAGTCACAGTCAACTTATGGTAACCCTGTAGGGCTTTTAAGGCCAGAGATGCACAGAGGTGGTTTGCCATTACCAGCCTCTGTGTAGCAACCCTGGACTTCCTTGGTAGTCTCTCATACAATACTGACCAGGGCTGACCCGGCTTAATCTCTGAGATCTGATGAGATCAGGCTAGCATGGGCCATCCAGATCAGGGTATTCTGTTGAAAAGATGCTATTTTAGTAATTACAATATAAAGTGCCTTTCTGTATAGGTGCACTCTTAAGCCTCACTTTTGTGACTTTCCTATTTATCCAAATTCATGGGGTGTCCTTATGAAACTGTGTAAGTTGATACTCCAAATACCTATATATTTTAATGTTTCTCCCCCAGGCTAAGCAATGCTATCAGAGTGTAGGTTTGAGCTGTAGACCAGGACTGATAATACGTCAAGGAGGAATTTGAACATTTTGAAGCTAAGAATAGTTTGTGTTTTATGATCATGAGATAATTATGACCACTTTTACAATTTGGGGAAATTAAAAATTCTTGGCAGACATCTATCAAAAATATTTTCATTACATGCTACTCTCTGTTAGGGCAAATAGTTGAATTAGATCTGGGATTCAGTGTGTGTTATCATTGGTAAAGGTAGTTGTCTATCTGGGCACCTGTGATATTATGCAGCTTTGGGGGACACAGAGCACATGATTGTGATTTTCTCTTCTTTCTTTAAAAACCTGAAGTCAAAGGAAAGCACTCTACAGCTATGCTTCCTCTGTTTCCCTGCTTTACCTCCTGGCCAACCAGCATAAAAGCATCAGATAGAAAATAGGGGTTTCTTCTCTGATGAAACAAATCTTTGAAAAGATCTAATTTTTTTACATTTTAGGTTAGTTTGGAAACATATGGCTTCAGTTCAGACATTGCTACGCCATGGTCTGACATTATGTACATTAATCCTAAGGCTGACTCCCTCCTTCCTTTCTCCTCTTATGTACTGCATTTCTCTTCCTATTTTGAGCCAAACTGTACATTTGTTCTTATAAACTGTTGAACTGTGTTTTGTGTTCTGCCCCCCAAATTGCAAACTTGTTGCTTAGGAGGGTGGGAATCTTAATGTGTGAGGGGATGGAACAGAGGTATTTTTGAGGCTAAAGTTCACTCATGATGTTTAGCATTACATGTGATACAAGTCACAGAAAATAAAAAGCTGTAAATGGAATTAAGTCACTGAATGGAAACTTTTCTGTGTCCCTCAAGTAATTCATTGTTAATAAATCAAATGCAATTGAATGTACAGTGCTAATATTCAGCCCAAGATATTAACTAACTAGATGTGAAAAGTTCTATTTGATCAACAAAGCTGTTGTTTGTTTCAGATTTCCTTCTTGGCTTCCTTCCCAGAGCTGGAGCAATTGTCAATTATGAACAATCCCTGTGTGATGGCTACTCCTTCCATCCCAGGATTTGACTATCGGCCATATATTGTTAGTTGGTGTCTCAGTCTTAAAGTCCTTGATGGCTATGTGATTTCTCAGAAAGAAAGGTAAGCAAACTAATATCAGGTTGGGTAAAGAATCTGACTGAAACATAGTAATCAATTCCTGTACCACAATTCCATCATCATCCATTCTCTCTAGTAACTCTTGGATTTGTAATAGAATACAGCATGTCTATTAGGCAACAACATATAACTCTGCTTAACTTACATAAGTCAGTTTGGTAATTGGATTCTTCATTTCTGGGGTACACATGAAAGATAATCAAATATCGTAAACGCAGATGCGTAAAGTGTGGTTTAGTAATTTCATTTGTGATGGCGATGAGCAGTATGGTAGGAGTGGGAAAGCTCTGGTTGAGGCAGAGGCTTAGACAGTTGATTTATGTACTATTTTCTGATTAAGGTCACTTGAGATAATTTCCAGTATCAATTAAATCTAATACAATCCTATAAACCCATAATACCATCATTAAAAGCCAGTTGGCAGCACAAAACAGTATTAAACACACAGCACCTTAAATTGAAATTAAAAGCACTCAGCCAAATCTCGAAACAGCTGTAAAAATAATTTTAAAATATTGCCAGTAGCAAACTTCAAACCAATAAAGGAAAGTGAGATTACTAGTTAAAACCACCAAACTGGATAGTAGTCAAATAAGGGAATGATGTTTCACAGACTCAGATAACCTTATAACATCTTATGTTCTTTTCAGTGTTTAATTATAACCTTGGATTAGACATCAAACTTTGTTTTCCCATTATTGTTGCTGCTGTGTTATTAAATAATTTTTGTTTGTATTGCTGGATTATCTATTGTATTATTTTAATTTCATTGTGTAACTGTCTCAGAAGTGGGAGCTGTGGAGTACGAGAGATCAGCCAGGGGCACTTTTTTGTGCAGCAGACTGCCCTTCTGCTTTCTTTTCAGTTGCCCTCCTTAACCTCTGGACGGGAGTGGTGGTGGTGGTAAGCCACTGCCACCGACCTGGCTTTTGAGGGTTTGCCTTTGCTTAAGAGGAGCCCCCTTCCCCCTTGAATTCCCCCGGAAAAGACCCTTTTATTGCAAGGATCAGCCACTGCAATTGAGCCATACAAAGAACTCCAGCAAAGTTTCATTCAAAAAGATTTCATTCAGAATGGAAAAAAACAGCAGATACAAAAAGCTGCTGTAACCAAAAAAAAAAAGGCATCCCAAATGGTAGGCTTTAGCCCCAAAGGCAGCAAAGAAATAAGCACTCTCACGTTTTAAGGTTTCCAGGCAAAGCAAAACAAATAAAAGTTCCTTATCACTCCTGAGCTGAACTTATTCCTTAAAAGACTTACGTGCCTCTTAGTCCTTTCCTAGAACAGGCTGGCATGGCCCATGCTTCCCCAGTATGAGGGTACACATCTACCAGCAACAGCCACTGTGCTAACTGATCCCAAGGAAATGCACAAATTGCTTTGGAGATGGAGGGTTTTATAAGTTGCTGACAGATCTCTATCCCTTACTCAAGATCAGTTATCATTTTCCCTTCAAAATGGGAAAGGGCCAATCCTGAATTTCCTTAGAGCTCTAAGAAGGAACAGAAAGACTAGCCTCATCCCCACATAGGTAAAAATTCATTAAGGACATGCCAAAAACAGCCTCCCTGAAGGCCTGGGAAGGCCACAGGATCAGAAAACCTAACAAAATGGGGAAGATCATAATGAATGTAAAGCCTGTAGGCCAACAATTCATTAGAGTAATACTGGGCATTTCTGCACACTCATTCTTGATTTTCTGAGCTGTTGATCTTCAAGCACTGGAATCGCTTTGCTTATGGGTTGTCTGCACATCTACCCTTCCTTTGCATTTTTAAAGTTACAGAGTTGATTGCTTTTGTTCTGCAAATGCCTTAAATAATCACGATTTTCAAGTGAGGGTGCTGTCATCAGTGATGTCACAGCACCCCACCCCTTTATTTTCTCTGTGTGCTTATCAATATAAGAGCTGAAGTTTTTTAAAAGATTGAAAATGAACACATGAGGAAGTCTTTTCATGGGGAAGCCTAAAAGCGGAGCAACACTACCACCAAGATCTAAGTCACCTCCAGTCCAAACCTCCCTTGGGCCATGAGGGCTTTTGCCATTCTTTTTAAAAATGTAATTTTTATATCACCGTTACAACCTACTGTTGTAATAATAATAGGTACAGCAGATGCTCTGGATTCCCAGCTGCATGTATTATTACAATGGTAGGTTGATACAGTGATATGAGGGGGAAGTGGTTTGACAATAATGAACATTTGTTCATCAAAAAGCAGGTTAAGGGGGAGTAGGCAGGATGTTTCAAACCATAAGAAACATTAAAAGGGGGGGGGGATTTATTCACAATTGACTTCCAGAAAAAGATTGGAGTAAAAGTGGTCTCAAAAGAACGGGGGGGGGGACTGGGGGGGAGGGGGAAATTGCAGAGGAAATTGCAGAGAAAACAAAAAAATGTGTATAGAAATCAGGAGATAAATCAAAGCTGTATGGGGCCAGAAGGGAAGGGAAAAACCCGTGTGGAAAACTCCACTGTGTGTATTTTTGCATTTTATAAGTTTTGTAAATGCATAATAATAATTCTTCTTGTTACAATGTCTGTTCTTTCTAGTTTGAAAGCAGAGTGGCTTTACAGTCAAGGAAAGGGAAGATCTTTTCGTCCAGGCCAACATGTTCCGTTAGTACAGTACCTTGCTAGTGTTTGTCCTCTTACCACTGTGTTTGGGCTCCAAACTGCAGAGGATGCCAAACTGGAAAAAATACTACATAAGCAAAGGTGAGAACACTCTTCTCTGTCGTCAGTGAGTAACTTAATAAAAGAGAATTGTTTTCTGTAGCAGAAGGACTGAAAGGATAACCCAGTTAACTTTGGCAGCTTCAATCATGATACCACCAGCTACAAATACCATGAATTGTCTTTTTGTGTTCAAGAGCTTGCAGAATGTATTTTAATGCCTTTCCTCTAAGAAGTTCAGAATTGCATACGCGGTTCTCTCTGCCTCCATTTTATCCTCACAGTAACAGGTTAGGAGGAGAGAGATAATGACTGGTCCAGGGTCACCTTGTGAGTTTTAATGAGTTTTAGGGTGAGTCTGCCTCCCCTAGTTCAGCCCTTAGGCACACTAGTTCTCACAACATATTTTAGTCATGTTTACTAATTTAGCTCGTCCAAAAACAGGCAATCTGCTCCATGGTTAGCAAAACCAAGCCAGTCTCTATTTATTGTCTTCAGGTTGCACCAGAGGCAACTGATGTACCAAAGCCAATCTGACGAGACCCCTGTTTCCTTGCCTTGCAATAAAGAGGTGCCTGTTACCAGTGAGCCCAGCAGCCCTGCCCATGGATCACAAATAAGGACTGAACGAGGTAAGTCATGCTCGCTCATATAGCTTAATATCTTCTGGTAGTGGGACTCCTTGTACATTATAATTATCGCCCAGTTTTCCCTTGACTAGATCCAAAATGGCAAATAGGATTTTGAGGGAAAGGGGGGGCGGCTAGGAAGGGTGTGGGAGGAAACTTGTAGAGAGTTCAAACTCTAAGAACTTGGAGGATGTCAACTAATACACTGGCTAAACTAAGAAATAAATGGCATGATCTCAGTGTCGGTGCAAACCAATCCTACTTGATTTAGGAAAGTAGAGAAAGTATGCCTTCTCTTCTTCGGGTAAAAGCGGCACTTCTAGAAAAATTTTATTTATCCCAGTGAATGCAGAACTGCAAAATGAACCCTTTGTGCTTCAATTACTGTTATATATTTTTGATGTCTTGTGGTGAGGACTCTTATCAATGGAAAAACAGCATTTTTTTTCTTTCTTACAACTGGGTCTATTGAAAGGAAGAGAGAATGTTTGTCTCTACCTTCCAGAATTTGTCTTTTATTGTTAGATTCCCAGCTGTCCAGATCAAGTGTTCTTTTGTCGTTTTTTGGATACAGAACTTGCAATAGCTGTAATGATGTTTGTTGCAGAAAGAAGGTGTGTTGTAGTGACTGACAGTATGAGCTACAGGTCCAGCTAGGAGTACACCAGGCCACAAGTCACTGTCTTTCAGCTTCAGACCTCCATTGCTATGCATACTTTGTAGTGAGAATACTAGTCATGCCTGAAGCATACCTAGCTTTCACATGCAGCTTTAAAGAGTACCAGAACTAGTGGTGTCTTTAACGGAAGCAGGGATTGGCTTCTAACTGAAGGTAATGGGCTGGCTAGTATTTATAGCTGGCTGTGAACCAACAGAGAATTATGATGTGCTCTGTGGAGGTCTGAGAGGGAGAAATAGATCATTATTGGTTACTGCTCAGTAAGTGTATGACAAAATATACTAAGCGCTCTAATCTGGTTTCATTTTGTTTTTACAGAACCTGTTATCCAAAAGAATTCCTGGGTCAGGCCAAGATCTAATGATGACCATTCCTACGCAATTACCAATGCTTTTCTAGCATCTCCCCAAAGTGAAAGAAATGCTTGTGAAGACCTTTATCTGGAAGACATACAAACAGATGAGGACAAGCTAAACAGCAGTCTTCTGTCCTCAGAGTCTACTTTTATGCCTGTTGCTTCAGGGTTGTCACCATTGTCTCCTACTGCTGCAGAATTGAGACTTCATGGAATCTGTATTGATACAGAATATATGAATGATACTAACCTTGGATTTGGAAAAGAGATTAATAAAGAAGATGAAGAAAAGCAGGAAAAGACTCTTTTGGCTGTCGGGGAACATCCCATCAAATCAGCAGAGATTATGGAAACTCAAAGGAAAGACCAAACAGAAGGCAATTTGTCCATTTCCACTTTATCAGTAGCCACTATTAGTCCACCCACTGACACTGGAAGCTGTCCGGTATCCTCTGAAGACTGTGTTCAGTGTAGTCACATTGAGCAGTTGCATATTCCTGAAGAGGACATAATCAAATCTGCTTCTCCTGCCACAAATCTGGAGGAGAGGTCTACTGATCTCTCAGCTCCTTTATGTCAAAAGGATGATGCACTTGAAGAAATGGCCAGAGCAGCCACAAAGCTACAAGCCTCTTGGAGAGGATATTATACTAGGAACCACCATCCCAGAGCCAAGGAGGTGCGCTATGAAATACGACTCAGCAGAATGCAGGACCATATTATGCATTTAACTGAAGAAGTTAAAAAGTAAGTCAATAATCCTATCTGCCTTTTCAGAGTCAACCTTAAAAACAATCCTATTACAGCTTGAGGCTTGATATAACCTTGAACATATCTAGCTGCCAACTGTAAGAAGATAGCAAGATGCCACTGTTGTGGGATGAGCTGTATGTGGGACAAGGTGGGTGTTCTAGTCCTTGATATCTATAGCAAAGGAGGAATTTTATTATTATCAAAGAACAATAACTGGTAGATAGATTGCTATTGCAATCGCTGGAGGGCAAATCTGTTGAGAGTAAGATAGTGAGTTTTTTAGCCTCAACCAAGGTTGAAGTCACTGAAATGGTGGCATACTTCCTTTACTGTGTATACAAGAGGAGAAGTGTGTTTAGAATGTTTAACAATTAACAGGCTCCACTTGTTTTCGACACTGTTACAGTTATGCCAATAAAGGTTCTGTCTTGTGTGTGATAAAGTTTTTATGATAACTCTGCAGTGTGAATACTGCAGCAAATATGGCTGATGGATTGAGATAGCAGTTCTAAGATATCTTAAATCTCTCTCTCTTTCTTTTGTGTAAATAATGCATGTTTGCGATGTTTGCTATTTTAGATTAAGGAAAGAAAAGGATGAAGAAAGACTTCAAAGAAAGGTGCAAGGGGAGGCTCTCAAATTCCTTTGGGACCAGGTAAAACCCTTATCCTTAAATCCTTTTCAGGCTTTATATCAATAGAAACCAAGACTCTAGGAGATATACTGAACAGAAGTATGTTTGGTATTGTATAGTCCTTCTGACTACTGGAAGCAGCATGGGACAAATTTCTTCCATTGATTCTGCTTAAGTATAGAAAATTAAATGTATCATGTAATGAGCACTGCATATTGTTGTTGTTGTTGTTGTTGTTGTTATATCCCACCCTCCCCGCAAGCGGGCTCAGGGCAGGTCACAACAGAAGCACATTGGAGGAATCCACCACCATTTGAGGGGTACATATGGGATAGTCTGTTATTGTGTGCATCCATTCCTCAAAACCCTCTCTTTTCAAAAATTTATTTGCAGGGCTATGTTTATTGTGTCTGATACACTTCCATTTTCTCACCCACACCTGTTTGTGCCCTAGTTTGAATTCATTTCATTTCTTTTTATTATGGCTGAAGATATTTTTGGTGCTATGCAGTGACTCCTGAACAATCAGTGCTTAACACATTTTGCTTCCCTTTCTTGGCTGAGAGTATAGCTTTCCCTTCAGCATATCATAAGTTTGTTTTAATTTATGCTTGCCTTATCACAAATGTAAGTGCTTACGTTTCTCATACTTCATAATACAATTTCCTCTTTATGTTGTTTAAAGGTTAGATCCATTCAGGAATGGCAACTTTCTTTAAACCGACATCTAAGTATTATCTGGAAGGATGGCATTCCTACCTCAAGCGCTTTGTGTCCTTCAGAGCTACCTATAGAGTCATCTGGACTAAATCAAGTACTTTCTCCTGTTGCTAGTTCTACCTGGTTAGTTTCAGCTGCTGAAGCTTGTCATCAGCGATCTTTACCAGAATTTCCTGATTCAGGCTTTCATTCATGTGTGACTGACCAAAATTGCCTTAATGAATCACAGAGGTCTGAAGAAAGTTTGACGGAAACAAACGACAGCACTCTAGGGACTTCTTTGGAAACCGTCAAACTCCATGAAGTTCCTCTTTCAGGCTGCCTTTCAGATGTGGAAGAGATTCAACTGAGCCATGGGGAATGTAGTGAAAAGGGATCTAGCTGTGAACAGGACAACAGCCTTCTTCAGCAGTATTTAAAATCAGTTGAGCAGCTCAATGATGCTGATGAAAAAGCAAGCTGCAGCAATGACACAGAAAGCACTAGGCCCAAGGCAGCTGTTTCATTAGGAAACCTGGCTGCCTCAGGCTCTCAAGATGCATTTGCATCAGAACAAGGTGGAATTGGTCAAGCATCTGAAAGGTGCGATTTGAATGCAGAAATAGCAGAAGAAAAACCAACAGACTGTGACTCTTCGTTCCAGGCACTGCCTGTCAGCATAACTGTGTAGCAGACATAGACCTGTTAAATCAGTAGAAAAGCCACTTAACATTTTTTAAAATAAATGTTTATACAAAATTTGAATTCTTTTTGGATGCTGTTTTGGACTTCCAGTCCCTTGCTGTTAGAACACTTTTGCTTATAAATAGCATTTTCCTGATCTTCTAACATTTGACACTGTGTTAAACTGTAGCAGGTACAGTCACTATGATGGATATAATGCACTTAATTCAAGTATTTATGACTGACCAATAACAGGTTTCTATGAAATATAATTTTGAACATTCTAACTACTTTTCTCTTACTTTCATTGAACTAAGTGGTTAGTTTTTCCTAAATACAAAGCATACTTTCTTACTATATTCTCACTTTAGTTTGCTAGATGGAGAAATTAAAACTAAGAATATTTGTAATTTGGGAGAAGTAGGCAGATGCCCAAGGGAAAAAAGATAGTCAACATTTATTATAATCTACATTTATAATAATCTAACAGAAGTGTTTTGACAGGCAGTTCAAAAATATATGCTAATAAACTCAGGTACTAAGCCATAGATTATTTCCTTGCCTTGCTACATGCACAGATCATTTTGCTTAAAAAACAGTTATCAATATGCAGTGATGTGTTTTTGCAAGCATGGTTGCTGACTTTCATCTAGCTCAGTTGGTATCAGATAGGAATGATATAATTGTCCATGACTCTATTCAGACATCATGAGCAAACTTCATGAACCTAGTTAATAGGTGTGCTCTCATGCTTCCTCCCTTGTGCAATGATTGAAGAAAGAAGCCTTAGGGTTGCAAAATCTGTCTGCAGCTGCCTGGATTATTTGTGGTTATTTTCCTTCACAGTAACTGGGATTCTTAGCCACAGTTGTATCCTGCTTAAGAATAATATTTTGTGGGGAGGCAATAAGCCCCAAGTGGCCAGGCAGCTGCATTCTGATGATATGACAATTATAGGTATTTCAAGATTTTTGTCATTCTCTGCATGAGGTGGAGGGAGGGAGTTAACAAGCACATCTATTAACCTGACTCAGTGTTCATCAAAAACAAACTGGGATTTGTTCATGATGTCTGAATGAAGCTTGACAGTTACCCTGATTTCTCTGACAACCAGATGAAAACTTTTTGTGATGCAGGTATGCCGAGCCGAAGTTTTTAGAAGCTAGGGAGGAGACATTTCTTCAGCCTTTAGCTCTGCATTCCAAGGTCCTCTTCAGTTTTGCTGCAGTACAGATGGGTGGATAAGAGATTCTTAAGGGCAAGTGGTCTGACTTGTATTGGCTATAGATTTGCATAGCATGCTACTTCAGCTGTTCTGGCACAAACCAGTGCTGATGCTGAAGTGGAAGGTAATGTTGGACTCAAAGAATTGCTCTGGTTTATGTCTCTGTCTGCTCAGAATACAAGAGATAAGCTCTGTGACTGGATTGGCTCACTCCTAAAGAGGAATTGGCCTCTATCTGATGGCCCTGCCATGTTACAGTGCCTCATGAGTCTCAGGGCTTCTTGCAATCATGGAGACTCATAAGTCCTCCTGATTCCAGTTATAACTATTCAGGAAGGTAACTGTTGTGTTTCCAACATGAACCCCGCTGGTTTCCATAGTTTTTACTATTAATTATGAGCAGCGGTGACTGAGTATTTTTATATTAAGATTTAGGAACACAAAGATGTAATCATTAGTGGGTTGGGTGTATTTCTTTTTTCAATATTAGGTATAAAGATAAGGTTGAAGGCAGCATAAAGAACAGTGATGCAGTCCAAAGTTTGTCATGTATATATGTCTAGACATTTTGTAAAAATTTTCACCATTTCAAGTTTAACTTTCAGATTTACCGCCATGGTATTTAGGAATGTGGGAGTTTGTGCTGTGATCTTGCATTAGAAAATAATGTATAAAGGGGTTTAATTGAGAATTTGATCCTTTATCTCAGCTTCACTTCCATAAGATTATCCACTATGTTTTTAACATCGTAAATATTACTATTCTGATCTTGCCTCCCCCTGTTTGGAGTTGCTAGTAATATTTTCATGGTATGCATTGATTATTGCTCACTTTTTGTTTTGAACATGAAATTAATGAAGTTAATTTTAAAACTAATGAAATTAATAGAAGCACAATGCTATTGCGCCAGTTAAGTCTTTAATAAAGGCAAATGACTTCCATTGAAGTTAATGGGCTTAGTTTATAATTCTGCTTAGGATGGCACTGATACTGACTAAATACCTAGTTGAGAGTGAGACCTAAAAGAACTGCATACAGTCCAGGCAAAGTTACATACTTTTAGCTCTCGTGAATATGGAGAAAATCAGTGGGATATGAAATAGTTTAACTCAAGTTGTTTTGGAAACTATACAAAGGTATTATCTGCATTGCCAATGAACAAAAGAATTTAAGAAATATATTTCTGATAGTGAGGGGATTATAACAATTAGATAGAGATAATGAAGATGTGTGTTATAAATTTTCCTGCATATCCACCATATAGTATGAATTGCACATCTGCCTACTGACTAGTCTTCCACTCCCATAGAAGTCAGCTGAAATTGAAGAACTCCAGCATTTTGGAGAGCTGAGGAACCACTATTTTGGAATGTTTTAGGAAGGACCTCTGTGGACCATTGAAAGAAAGATGTAGATAAAGATCCCCCTTCCTCCGCTGCTGTTGTTGAAATAAGAAACAGTGAAAATGGGGATTGGATAGAAATCAGCAGCATCTTTCAAAGCAAAATGCTAATTTAACCGAGCATGTGCTAGAAAAGCAAAGAGTTTCTGCCTGATTATTAAGGACCATAATTTTCAAAGGCCCGATATATGTTCTGCCATTATATTTTGACACATTTGCCAGTAGCTGTCAATAGCCACACTGAGTGTTCTTTCACACTGCACTGGAGTGATCTCTCCCCACCTACAAACAGACATGCTCGCTGGCAGTGAAATCCATTGGGTATTGTCCTGCTGCCTCTGTCGGGCATGGTACTTAACTGCTTATCTGCTTGATGCATGGAGGACTAAACTGGATTGCTGATGTACAGAGGGCATTCTGAAGAAATAAAATATGTTGCCAGTTTCCATGACGAGAAGCCTCAGAGTGTTCAGTGTTTGTCTATAGCAGTGAAGTGCAACAAAACAAAAAAAAGGTCTTGTTTTGCTTTCATGCACATCTCTACATGTAAGTTACAGCTAAAATGCTTTTAGTATGGGGAGGTGTTCACAATATGAGTAAATTTTTTCAAAGCATTTTGTTCTGTTAGGTATGATCTGCATGTATAGGTAGGGAACATTGGTTTAGTTTCTGCAGAGTGACTTGTTTGTGTATATGTAAAACAACTAAATGGTATTATATATACTAGAAGGACCAGTAGTTCTGCTTTTACTGTCAGGAAGAAAAAGGGCTGAGAGTTCTCAGATTAGCAAAATAAAGTTATTTCTTTTTGAAGCTAGCATATCATTGGATTCTTAAAGCATTTTTTAAAGTGTATATATGTGATGTCATCAGATCATTTATATACACATATATATGATCTGCTGTCTACTTTTTCTAAGCCTTAAGCATTAACAGTAAGTCAGATTCCATTTCCATCTCTAGATAAACACATACTCAGAGGATTTGGGTTTCTGTTGCTGGAAGCCAAGAAAGGAACTGAAAGGGTGAAAAGCAAGAACAGCCTTTCCTCCCCTCTTCACACTTAATTGCACCACTTCTTTGGTGGCTGTTCCTTTTTGGCTGCTACCTAAACTTCCAAAGGCCACAAGCCAACTATTTTTGCCTTTTTGTGATAAAGGAGGGAAGAGGAATTGTGATGCATTTTAATGCTACTTTTCTTCCTGCCTCTGGCAAAGTGGTCAGGAAGGTGTTTTTGTCCCCAGCAATAGTGGTAGCAACTTAATGGTGGCATGCTGATGCACATACTTTGCTTGTATGCATCTTTCCTCCTGCTGCACCACCTTTTATCATAAGAGCAGTGAAAATAAGAAACACTGGATTCTTTTTTCAGTTGGGGCCTGTAATTTTTCAGTTTTCTTGTAAACAGCCTTGTGATCGTGTGTGTTCCAATATTATAATCAGGATTACTATTGGCATTTGCTGCCTTTCCTCTTGTAAGTAAAATATTTAAACTGGAATCTTAAGCATTTCTTGCTGAAATCATTGGGATTTATTTTCAAATAAACATGGCCGTGATCAAGCTCCTACATTTATCATTTTAATCTTTGTCCTTTCTTTAAAGAACCTGAAAGCGAGAACACCAGTCAGTATTGTTGCCACCTATATTTTCTTGCATAGATGTTAATATGAATTGGGAATAAACAAACTCTAGAATTTTTAGCTCACTGATCTGTGTTCTGCAGATTTTGGGGCAACTCTGCCTCTTATCAACCTTGATTAAACAGCATTTGTAAGATTTTCAGAGGCATTTGCTCTAACATTGTTCTTACTGTAATTAGTAGTAAAACATCCACAGCTTCAGGTAGGACAATGCTTAGGAGGACAACCCTTTTAAGAAGATTTTTTTCCCCTTTTTAAATATGTATGTGTCCACAGCATACTCAGTCCGGCAAGGCAGTAAGATTACAAGCTGGATAAATGCAATTTGCTTAGTCAAGATCAAGTTCAAATATGAAATAGCCATAGAATCCTCTATGCTGTATATTTGAGTGTAATGTAACTTTTATAGCATCTTTTTTAAAAAGTCTGCATGCTACAATTTTTAAAAATTGCATTTGGAAGTTGTCTTGATGTAGTCAAATAAAGATGTTTTCTGAATTACATAGAATACTTGTAAACTTGCGTACTCTTTCTGATTGCTCTGTATAACACTGTTCACAATTTCAATAATTTGCCAGAGCTGCCTCTCTCCCATGTGATGGATGGATAAATATTATTAGGGAAACCTAGTATTTGATCCGATACTCTCTATAGGAAGACAGTATCAGACTCAATGTTTCCTGTTTTAAAGATGCCAGAGCATATTGGGTACATAGTATTCTACAGTGTCTCTCTCTCGCTAGGTAGGGGTCTAAACTAAGTTGGAAGAAAGTATTTTTTGTGACTGTATTAATTTCTCTGGCAGTAACTCTGGGTCCAATAACCCCTAGGTTCTTGACCAAGTCAGCAAGGGTCAGCTGAACCCCATCAAAAGCAGGAAGCACAACATCCTTCAAAACTTCAGTCTTTCCAGCCAGTGTTACCTCTTCCATGTAAGGGTTTAGTTTCAATTTGTCCACTCTCTACCATTTAACCACAGCAATGAGACAGTGGCTCGATTCCTCTATCGTATCCTTAGAAGATTTGGATAGAGAGATCATGCTGACAACAGCCAGCTTTTACCAAAACTATGAATGACTTCTCCTAAACCCATTACACAGAGATTGATTCGCATTGGAACTCCATAGTACTAATCCCATGCTGATAACTGATCTTCATTGGCAACTCTTTGAGTCTGGTCCATAAAGAACTATTTAAACCAATCCAAAGCACATTCTCTGATACCTACTTCTGCCTCCAAACAAGATAGTGTGGACTACTGTATCGAGTGCTGTGTGTGTTATGGGCTGTCAGGTTACTTCCAACTTACTAATGACTTCATGAATTAATGACCTCCCAGATGTCCTATTATTGACAACCTTGCTCAGGTCTCATAAACTGAAGGCTGTGGCTTCCTTTGAGTAAAGAGCAGCAGATAAATCCAGTAGGAGCAAAAGAGGCTTGGCCTTTGTCTACATTCATCAACTGAAGCCATCAGTGCGGTCTCTGTCCCACAGTCTGACCTGAAGCCAAATGGGAAAAGGTCCAGAGCACAAGTTACCAAGAAGGCCTGTAGTTGGTCCACCACTGCTATCTCAGTTACCTTGCCCACAAATGGAAAGTTTGAGACAAGGTGATAATTGGCCACCTCTTCTGTAGGGATGTTTTTTTGAAGTTGGGGATGGATGACTACTTCTTACTATATAGTCTGATAAATTAGGTGAATTTATGAGGGGAAGGTGAGTTTTTGCCTCTTTTTCATACAGTACTGAGGGAAGGGGCTGAGATTTTAATGTGTTGATGTTTTTGTAGAAGTCACTTTCATTAAAGTCTTCTCTAATCCCAGATTTGTAGAGGTTGGTGAAATGAGTACTCTGCACATGCCCAGAGTTTGTTTTTTATATCATGTAGAGTGAACTGTGCCAATATTATACACATCAACCTATCATGCAACACTCCCAGGCCAAAGAAACAGTGGTGCATCTTATTTTTAAGAAAATATGCAGAAGCACACACATACCCGCCCCAGGCCATCAGAACTAACTAAGGCCATTTTCACAGTGCTTTCTGGCCATGGAACACCGCGCCAAGCTCGTTCCAGGAGCTTGGCGCAGTGTTCCAGGAGCTTGGCGCAATGTTCCGTGGCCGATAAGTAGTGTGAAAATGGCCTAACTAGCCATATTCCTCATTGTGGTGAAATGATTGTCCTAGTGTACCAAATAAAGGAAAAATTAAATGCTTTTTTTTAAAAACAATTTTTATTGGTGAGTATCATCAAACATACACTACATTTTAATCCTATCCCATTTAACCTAGTCTAATCCCCACCCTTTCCCCCCTCCTTCTTGACTTCCAGCAGCTTTCCAACCCTCTACCCCCTATATTACTTAACCAATTTTATCTTAAACATTTCTTAACCATCCCTATACAAAATTACTTATCCTAAGCCTTATATTTACTCTATATATACTAATACTGATATTTTCAATTACTAACAACATATTCTTCTTCAAACCATATAATTAACTAAAAACCTAACTTAATCACCATTTCTTCTATTCCATTCCATATTGCCTTATATAAACTACATATATGCTGTATTACTTATCCTAACCTCCCTATCTTATTCTTTAAAAAATCAGTTCTAAATTTCACCCTCCTTATACTATACTATAATCCAAGCGTAGATTAAAATAGATACACAATTCTTAATGGTAAAGTCACTTCTCTCTTCTGTTTAAAATGTCTTATTTTAAAAATTCTCAAACTGCCACAGTTCTCCTTTCACATCCCATTTTTTTTCCAAAAATTGTTTCAATTTCGCCCAGTCTGCCAAATATTGTCCTGGGTCCAGGTCTTTAAGTTTTCTTGTCATTTTATCCATCTCTGCCATGTACAGCAATTTGTAAATCCAGTCCTCTACAGTAGATACTTCTTGCACTTTCCATTTCTGCGCATACAATAATCTTGCTGCAGCTGTCATATAAAATAACAATGTTCTGTTTTGCACTGGAACATTCTCCATTCCCAAGTTTAGTAGCAGCAGTTCTGGGTTCTTATTTATGTGGGTTTGTAACACCTCATTAATTACTTCTATTATATCTCCCCAGTACTGCTTCGCTACTTCACAAGTCCACCACATATGATATAATGATCCTTCGTGCTTTTTACATTTCCAGCACTTATCTGACATATTAGCATTCCCCAGCGCAATTTTCTTTGGTGTTAGATACCATCTGTATATCATCTTGTATACATTTTCTTTAATATTCGTGCACGTTGTGATCTTAATTGTATTCTTCCATAAGTGCTCCCATGCCTCCATTGCTATTTCTTTATGAAAATTTATTGCCCACTTCACCATCTGTACTTTCACTGTTTCATCCTCAGTGTACCATTTTAGAAGTATCTTATAGATCTTTGAAATTTGTTTCTTGCCTTCTTGTAACATTACTTCTTCCAATTCTGAATTTTCCATTCTTATTCCTCCCCTTGAACATTCCGATTTGTATAAATCCCTAATCTGTCTGTATTGAAATCAACTATAACAAGGAGACAATTCTTCTTCTGACTTTATTCTTAATATTGAATGTTGTATTTGTGTTATCTCCTTGTAAGTTAAACATTGCTATTCATTGTCAACAGTTCTCGGGTCTATTACTTCATACGGAACCACCCAGGAGGGAATTCGGTCTTCCAGGTACAACTTATATTTCTTCCAGATTGTGAAGAGGTTTCTTCTAATATAATGATGCAGAAACTGAGAGTCCGCTTTTATTTTATCATACCATAGGTATGCGTGCCATCCAAATATTTTCTTATAACCTTCCAATGCCAGAAGTTTGCGATTTTTCAGCATTATCCAATCCTTAATCCATGTCAAACAAATTGCTTCGTAGTACAGTCTTAGATTGGGCAGTTGCAAGCCACCTCTTTCTTTCGCATCCTGTAATACTTTCATTTTAACACGTAGTTTCTTGCCTGCCCACACAAAATTCGAAATTTTTCTTTGCCATTTTTCAAATTGTTTAGAGTCCCGAATGATCGGAATCGTTTGTAGCAGAAACATCACACAAGGTAAAACATTCATTTTTACTGCCGCAATTCTACCCAACCATGATAAATTCAACTTGTTCCATTTTATCAAATCTCTCTCAATTTGTATCCACAACTTTTCATAATTATTCTTAAATAAATCTATATTTTTTGCAGTTAATTCAATTCCCAAATATTTTACTTTGTTTGTTACCTCGCAATCCGTTAATTCCATCAGTTCTTGTTGCTTCTGTTTAGTCATATTTTTACATAGTATCTTCGACTTCTTTTTGTTTACAAAGAAACCAGCCAGGTCTCCAAATTCCTTTATCTTCTTTATTACCTTTGGCATATTGTTGACTGGATCCTCTACAATCAAAATTATGTCATCTGCAAACGCTCTGACCTTGTAGGTAAACTCTTTTATCTTTATACCTCGAATTGTGTCGTCCTCTCGTATCTGGATCATCAATATCTCCAAAATCAGTATAAACAGCAATGGAGACAGTGGGCAGCCTTGCCTTGTACCTTTACTTATTTTCAATTTGTTTGTCAAATCGTCATTCACTACAATCGCTGCACTTTGGTCTTTATAAATTCCTTTAACTGCTTGTATGAACTTTTCTCCCATCTGCAGCTTTTCCATAGTGGCGAACATAAAGTCCCAGTTCAGATTGTCAAATGCTTTTTCTGCATCTACGAAAAAGAAACCAACCTCTCTGTCGCAATGCTTATCATAGTATTCAATAGCATTTATTACTGTTCTCAAATTGTCCTTAATTTGTCTATTAGGTAGGAATCCCGCTTGTTCTTCTGCAATGAATTCCAACATCCATCCTTTAATTCTTTCCGCCAATACCTTTGCAAATATTTTATAGTCATTGTTCAACAGTGAAATTGGTCTATAATTTTTAACATTAGTCAAATCTTGTCCTTCTTTTGGGATTAATGATATATTAGCCTCCTTCCGAGAGTCAGGAATCCCTTGGTCTTGCATAGCACCATTCATTACCTCTTTCAGGAGGGGCGCCAGTTCTTGGCCCATTGTTTTGTAAAATTTTACCGTTAGTCCGTCTGGACCTGGCGCCTTCCCCAGTTTTGTTGATTGAATAGCTTCTTTTATTTCTTCTTCTGTCACTTCATTGTTCAATTTCTCTTTCCATCCTTCTAAAATTGTCGGAAGTTTCATCTTGTCTAAGTATTCCGCTATTGAATCTTTGTTCACCTCTTTTTTTGGATATAATTTTGCATAAAATTTAAAAAAGGCTCTACTAATGGCAACTTGATCACTTAGTAACTTATCATCTTCTCGTATCGTATTAATAATTTTCTTCTCCTTTCTCTTTTTTAGTTGCCATGCCAAATATTTCCCAGGTTTATTTGCACCTTCGAAAAATTAAATGCTGATAATCATGCTGGCATCTAGAAAAACTCCAAATACTATTACAACATCTTTATTGGAACCAACTGAGCAAGCTGTTTTAATTTTGGATATTAAGGGGTAGGGGAGAAAGATGTTCCACTGTCATGGGACAGCTCAATATGCCATTTAGTCCAGTATTCCTTTTCATACAGTAATCATCCAAATATCACTAAAACGCGGATACAGAAGCGAAAGCGTCCCCATACTGTAGCTCCCCACCACTGTCATTCAGAAAGTAATTGCCTCTAAATAGGGAGGTTCCATTTAGTCATGGTTATTAATAGCCATTAGTAGACCTATCCTAATAAGAACATAAGAGCCCTACTGGTCTACACCTGGATCAGACCAGTGGTCCATCTGGTCCAGCATCCTGTCTCACCTGGTGGCCAACCAGTTACTCTGGAGGGCCATCAACAGAGCATAGAGGCCGAGGCCTTCCCCAGATGTTGCCTCCTGGCACTGGTGTTCAGAGGTTGACCGCCTCGGAATGTGGAGGTTTCCTTTGGTCACCATGGCTAATAGGGTTGGATAGGCCTATCCTCTATGAATCTATGTTTTCTGCTTTTTAGACATATCTCCATACAGAGACATTTCAATATAGGCTGTTTTGTTTTCAATTCCTTTTCTAATAATTCCCTTGCCTGTGGCTATCTCTGCATCTTCTGGCAGCAGATTCCAAATCACTCCCACTCTTACTACTCCATGTGTAATTTTATATACCTCTATCATGTCCTTACCTTAGTTGTTGCTTTTTAAAATGAAGAAGTCCCAGGCTTTTCATCTACTCCTTGTAGGAAAGGTGCTCTAAGCTCTTAATCATTCTCTACTTTTGCAGCTCTGCAATATCCTTTATGAGATAGTGACCAAAACTGCACAGAGCATTGCCAATAAGGCTGCACCGCAGATCTGTACAGACATGGGGGCATTATAATATTGGCTGTTTTATTTTCAATGTCTTTTCACTGCTGTGGCACACTTCCCTTTCCTCCAAGAATTTTATGATCCTCTTGTCAAAACCAGGTAGACGAAACCAGTCTGCAATTGTGATGGTCTCATGAAAATTATAGTAATCTTGGTTTATCGGAAAATGATTTAAAAAGTATGTTTTTATTAAGGCTAAATAAAATCTTACAAATTGGGGAACAATAAAGCTTGGTTAAGGGGGTAGTGGGATATACAGAGACAAAGGATGTTGGCCATAATGGAAAATTATGATTGTTGGAAGCTCTTTGAATGTGAGGAGCGCCAATGGAGGGGTTGAGACTGGAGACAATCTGCATCAGTTTATACTACAAGAGATGAATTACACGAGGACACCTACGTGAAGGGAGTTGCAATGTTAGCCAGAAGCTGAGTTTTAAAAGAGATTGAAAGGCTCTGTCAATTTCCCCTCTACAGAGCAGCAAAAATGGTTCCTCAGAGGGTTTGCTGATTTCCTCTTTGCCTCCCAAAGGCTTTATCAGTTTCACCTCCCCTTCTAGGAGGCGAAGAAGAAATAAACCCTCTGAAGTTTATTTCCTCTTCACCTTGGCGTCTAATTTGTCTCTTGTAGCTTAGCTGGAGACAGAAGAGCGACACTGGAAAAGGGCAGGAACTTGCAGGCATCTCCCACGGCCTTGGAGGCGACAGGATGGGCAGGATGGATGCCAGAGTCGTTATCAGCGGAACATCTTTTTCTTTCTCCTTCCTCCAGGTCTGTCTGTTTTTCGGTCTCCTTAAGACATGTTGGGGACCCTAAACCAAGTCGGAAGTTTTCGAGGCCCCGTAGCCCCGACAGCGAGAGAGTCCAGTTAACCTTTAGTGCCGTTTGTGTATTCAGAGGCGCCTCGTGATCTAACGCCGCGGCCGCCTCCGTAGCTTGCGAATTAACCCAGCTTTACTCCCCGCGCGCGAGCAAGACCGCCCTGACCCTCCCAAGCCGGCGCTTCCGCTGGCCTCTTCCAACGGGGCCTAAAAAGAAGGCCGGCGGTCGCAGCCCTGCGCCCCTCCCCCCCCCCCAGGCCCACCGCCCAGGCAGCGCCGAAGCAGCTGCAGAAGCACGGCGATGTGACAGCCACCCGGGGGCGGGAGGCTCGCGTCACGGCCAGCCAATTGGCGGCGGCCGCAGAGGACGGCGGCGCCTCCCCAGGATGCTCGTGCTCGCCGCCGCCGATCAAACCAGCCGCCGGCCGAGGAAGGAAGAAGCGGCTGTGGGGGAGCCTGGCGGGCGGCCTCGGCCGCTGGTAGCCCCTCGAGAGACGGGGGCTGCCGCTCGGGCCGCCAAGTGCTGGCGCCAGGTGAGTGGAACTGCACCGAGCGGGAGGCTTCTCGGCGCCTCTCCTGGAGGTCCCGCCTGCGCAGCTGCTTTCTGGTGTCCGAGCCCTGCGCTCTTGCCTGAGGGGCAGTGAGAGCCGACGGGCGCTTCGCACGTTCTCAGAGGCACGCTTGGTAGGGCAGACGTTCTTTGGGGTACGCCCTGCTGGAAAGGAGCGCTGCAGGTCGAACCTTGGCTCCAGCTCATCTCGGCAAGGTTGCCATTGGGACTTGGTGGAGGGTGGGCGTCGCTGCAGCGCCTCTGTGTCTGCTTGGTTCCTCTGTTGTGGGACGGGGGCGAGGAAGGGGCAAGAAGCACCTGGCTAATTATCACGGACGGGGTGCAGCATCTCGCAGTGAAACTGCTCTTGCTGTGCATCAGTGGTGGCTTCCAGGGCATCCTCAGCTAGCGTTTTTAGCCTCGCTTCTGTGACTGTCGTCTGTCTCCCCACCCCCCGCTTTGTGTCTTACTGAAATGCGATCTCATTTTTATTCTATTCCTCCCTTCTTCCAAGTATCTTAGGGCTGCAGATATATACTCCCCTCCTCCATTCCCTCCCCTTCCATTTCTTGTAAAATGAATCAAATATATGCATGTGAGTGTGCGCTCAGCTTCCTTGCAAACTCCCACAAGCTCTGGTCTCAGCCCTACCCCCACCCCTGCTGTCAAAACAAACCCATTTTTATTTGTAAGAGTTTGGTGGAAACATTACACAAGTCAACTGCCATTTAAAATAGATACTGAATGCTTTTTGGGGTGTGTGGGGAATTCCCAACAAGAAAACAACCAATAAGAATAACTTACTAATATGTATATATCTCCTCCGCCAAAAGATTCTTATGGTGGCTTGTGAACATAATCACATCCAGATATTACTGGGGTGCTGTTATGGTTTATTGGTTATTATAAGTCTACTCACAAAACCAATAAGCCACAATAGCGTTCCACAAATACAGCAGCAACAAGAACATAAGCAATAGAAGAAACAAAATCACAACCTGTCTTCAAGAGAGCACTGTGACCAGATAATAAAAACAGCATAAAAGATAGAGCAAGACTGATAGAGTCAGCATTAATGTAGTAAAAATGGGGAACCCATAAGGACTTGCTGGGGACATCTCATTTCCCCATGTATCCTCCTCACACTCACTATTTCCTCTCTTCCCTTCCCTTGCAGCCCCCCCTCCCCCCGCCCCTGTAGCCTCTGCACTTTCACCGCTTCCTTTCTTATTCCCACCAAGTAGCATGGTGGTGTCCAGCAGCAGGCTGCTCCCAGCCCAGTGGCAACTGCTGCTGAACCTGCTTCCATAATAACAACGACGACGACAACAGTGTGCTCATATACCACTTTTCTGAACAGATTAGTGCCCCACTCAGAGTGGTAACAAAGTCACTGTTGTTATTATCCCCACAATACAGCTGAGGAGCTGGAGCTGAGAGGAGTGGCTTACCCAAGGCAACGTGCAGCGTTCTTGGCAGTAGTGGAAGTCGAACTAGCAGAGTGCTGAAATGCAACTTAGCCACTGAACTACTATGCTACAGTAGCTCTCCTTTTCTTCCTACCGACCCACCAGCCTACTTTTATCTGCCCCAATGCCTTCAGCTTTCCTTTGTTCCCTACCCTGCCCTGCCAGCCTTCCCCTGGCTGCACTGTGTGGCAGTGGGCCGGTCTGCAGAGTGGCTGGGCCCAGTTGCGCTGGGCCAGGCCAGGCCAGGCCAGGCTGAGTTGTGTGGAGGCAGTGAGTCTCTTGTAATCACTGCAAAATCTGCCCACAGTGAGTCCTTCATTAGGGACAGGACTGTGGAGGTGGGGCAGGACCTTCTCTAAGGCTGTTTCATCTTCCCAGTCCACTTCTAACACCATCCCAGCAGCTTTGCTTTACAGAAGCCAACCGTTGCTAATATTGTAGTTGCCAAAGAGCTCTCAAGAGCCACTGAGAGTTTTTTAGGCATTCTTTTTTTAAAACTACAGGTGTTGTTTGTTATTGGTGGGGAAGGGAGTAATCCTCCAATGTATTTCCCCCCTTTAGATTTCACATTTTTCTACAATTCTGGAACTTCCTTCAGGTTTGTAGCGACTGCCCCCTCCTGCCAAGTCAGTCCCTAGCTCCATTTTATGGCTCAATTGATTGTATCTTCTATGGTGCTGTTCAGATATGGCTATATTGATTATTTATTTAGAAAATGTATATGCCATCTTTTCTGTTCAGGATGGCTCACGTTGTAAACAATGCAAGAAAATAATAAAACCAGCAACACAGGAATTATCCATATAAAAATAAGCCATAATATTATTTAAATTTGTATCATGTATCTAGACCTACTCTGTCTGGACGTTCTAGCCACCTGAAGGGCTGCATTGAAGAGTAGTTTCACGAAGGTCAAAGCATTACCTAAGATATTATGATGCACTGTAATATTTTTAAAAATCAGGATATCTAGAGTGCCATCCTAAGCAGAGTTACACCTTTCTATAACCATTGACTCTGTTGGACATAGAGGGGTCTAACTCTGCTAGTTACAGATCTCCCAAATAGTATAAAATTTGACCCTTAATATATTTCCTGGGTGAACTGGGATTTGATCCCAACACGGCTGGCATAGAATTATGATTTACCATGGGGTGCAATAATATGACTCTGACCTGGATGGCACAGGCTAGCTCGATGTCATCATATCATGGAAGCTAAGCAGGGTTGGGTCTGATCAGGATGGGAGACCGCCAAGGAAATCCAGGGTCACTACACAGAGACAGGCAATGGCAAACCACCTCTGAACAACCTTATGAGGTTGCCGTAAGTCAGCTGCAACTTGACAGCTCTTTCCACCACGGCCACTACCATAATATGAGAATCAGTGCTAGAGTGATGGACTAGGATCTGGGTGACCCATCTTCCACTCCCCACTCGGCCATGGAAGTTCACTGGGTGATTTTGGGCCAGTAGCAAACCCTCGGCCTAATGTATCATACAGTCTTTGTTGTGAGAGGAAAAAATGGAGGAGAGCAGAATGATGTAAGCCACTTTGGGTCCCCATTGGAGAGAAGGGCAGGATATAAATGAAGTAAAAAGGGGGGGGGGAAATAAAGATGGCTATTTATCCTGGAGTTTACTTTAATCTCAGGTCTATTATAGATCTCTGTCTCCTCTTTTATTTTATAACGAGGCAGAAGAGGTGGGGAGGGGCTGTGGCTGTGTGGTGGAGTATCTGCTTCGCATTGCAGAAGGTCCCTGGCATCTCAGCTTAAAAGGACCAGGGAGCAGATGATGTGAAAGTGTCAGTAATGCTGACCTTGATGGGCCAATGACAACAGTATAAAGCAGCTTCTCATGTTCTCCGAACCAGCAGGACTAATGTGCCAGATCAATGACTGGCTCTCCAAACATTTAGCTTAATCGAAGGACAGGAAGTGTGGGGGAGCAGTCTAAATTTATACTGAGGCAGTGCCACCAGGGGAAGTGAAAGTGGGAGGAGTATAAGTGGGGTGACAGCTATGCCTGCAGACTGTGCTTTTTTAACAGCCCCAAGAGGACACAAAAGGAGAATTACGAAAGAATCCAACGGTGTGGGCACAGTAGTCAACTGGATTTTATTCCAGTTTTTTCTCCTGATTAAGAAATGCTTTGAGTAATTTCGTTCAAAAATGTCTTTAATTTGTTCAGACTTTATGTAGTAATCTAAATAGAAAATGAGCCAGTAGACTATCATCTTAGTTCTGGTGTTCAGCAATTACTGTAGACACCTGCTGTTTTCCACATGGGAGAGATACTGTTCTCTCCTTATAGTATTGTGGGACATACTGGGTTGGATACAGACGAAACTGGCAGTTTTCACTGATACCCCCTTCCTGCTGCAGGACACCCCCTCCCTGTGTCATTCCTCGGGGTCATCTATCTCATTCCGTAGAGATCAGTGGGCAGTGGGAGGAACGTTCCATTCTGCCATTGGAAAATTTAGTTTAGATTCAACCCAACATGTTGGAAGTCTCATAGTAAAAGAGAGTTTTTAAATATATATTAATCTTTTCAATAAATCAGATATCCGTCTGAGAAACTTGAATCAAATTGAGTATTAATGACCTGTTCTTTCCCTGGTGCTATTCGTAGGCTCTGTATTATGAAAAAAGAGGAAAAGGGACAGACTCTTTTAGCCATCTTCTGGACATGAAAGATGAACAGATTATTCTGCCCAACAATGTTGTTGCTGTAGCAGTTAGAATCTATGATGAAGGTAACTTTTATTTGCTCTTAGTTAATGTTTCTGTCCCCTGTTGAAATCCCAAATACTGTGTCAATTCTGTTGTGGGAGAACTTCATTTTCAGATCAAAACTCTGGAGACTATTTATCCAAGTTCAGTTATAATGTAATTTGAATACTTGGAACAGATGGAATTTAACTTGTCATTTAATCGCTTTAAATCTCTGCAAGAAAGCTGGACTATAAATGAAGAAAATTTATGATCAAGATTTGTGTTAAAGAACTTACTCAGTGCCTAGTTCAGTTTTTGGAGACAAATGCAGCCTTTATTTGCATACAGATATCTGTTTCCTATATTGGAGTATTCAGTATGTGAGCTTCGTTTAAATTGGTTTGCAGTTCAGAAATTGGTCTCAAGAAGCCTTCATATAGTTACATGCAGCAGAATCTGAAACCAGTCATCATTTCTTGAACCCAAGCCTCTGATCTGCGCAACAAATATTTTTCATAGAGCTTAAACCAGTGTTTCAGTCATTACTAGGGTAGTGTTTTTTTCCTGCCTGTCTTGAATATTGGAATTATATGAACATTCCAACAAAGGTACTTCAGTCCATGATTTAAAACTTTGGCAATAACTGGCCATGCCAGGCTGGTTTTGAAAAGTTGAGATGGAATGTTATCTTCACTGACATTTCCTCACAAGTCTTTTTTGTCAGTTCCGGCCCCATATTGCATCGATTTCTCTCCAGAGTTCTGGATTCATGGTCAACATATCCTAATTCAGTCTCCAACTGTTCCCCAGACTTTTTTGCACTCTGCATGGAGAAAGGCTGTATCTTCCATAGAATCATTCTTTCCCCTGCTCTTCTCCCTGTACACATATCCCAATGGGTTTTTTTTCCAGCGAAGTCAAACCATGACTTTTTTTGAAGTGCAGAATGTTTTCTTTGGTGTAAGGCCTGGCCTGGCCTTGCCTTTCACACTCTGTCTTTATCTTCCTACGTCCTGATTGGTTGAACTGCCAATCCAATTTTTCCCCTAATTTTTAATTTTTTTAAATAACGATGTTGCAAGTTAAAAAAAAACCCTTGCAAATGATGAGAAAAAAATTGCTGCAGTATGGCTAACAGAAAAACACTGCAGAGAGCCCTGAATCCCTAATATTTTAATGTTTCCCTCCAGAACACAGCCAATCAACACACAGAAATGTCATCATTGTTTGTTATGTGATGTGTGTGCACACTAACTTCACCGGTAAGAAGTAAATAATCTTCTGACCAACACAAGGTATGTAGGGTGACATTTTGTAAGAAGTCTCTGTTTCTTGTGCTTTTAAATCCATTTGATTTTGCCTTGATTTTTTAAAAATGTTGCAATGTTGGTGCTTTAAAAAAAACTTGCAGGTTTCCTCAGCCAATCAGCTGAGGAAACTGACTTGTCCTCAGCCGGTCAACTGACAAAACTGGCATGCCCTCTTCTGCCCAACAGCCCTCAGCAGAAATGGGGCGGTTTTTTTACTGCAGAAAAAATAGACACCACTTCAGTTCAACTCCCTCAAGTGTGGAATTACAGAGGCCCAAAGTGAATCTGATACACAGAAAACCCAGTGTAAGTGTTCGTGCAGAAAACACCTGTTTAGCAAGAGACTAATTGGGTCCTGACTCTGAGTTGCATGCGTTGAAACCAGTGGTCACTGATCTACAGTGTCAAGATCAGCATAATTTATTATGCCAATAAGGATTATTAAGGTGGTTTTTCTACAAATTGCCAGCCACCTTTGGAATAAAGTACAGAGTTCATTATAATCACAAAAAAACATTGTTTAAAGACCAAAAGGTTGGGGTATCCTTAGCTATAGCTGCATCTGAATAAATATCTTCCCAAAGATTTTTAAAAATATTTCCTAGGTAAGTTTCTTTGCAGTTTTTCTGATTATTTTTAAAAGCATTTTTACACCGAAGGTCCAACCATCTTTCTCCTTTCCCAAAAATTCGGGCAGGGGGCTGTTAGTCATCAACAGTTTGGCCAAAGTTTCAGTATACTGACTGCAATCCTAAACAGAGTTACTCCAGTCTAAGCCTATTGAAATCAGTAGGCATAGACTGAAGTAACTGTGCTTAGGATTGCACCATGAGTGGTGATAAACTGCTTTAAACCATTTTTTTTCAATTGTGTAAACAATAACTACAGAGTTTTTCAATTCCAGCAGCAGTTTTGTTTCATTTTAACTTACTGAAAGTTACAAGTTTATAATTCATTTTGGGAGTGAATGGGGTAAACAATTCATCCCTGGCTGTGGGAACCACACAATTAACTTTTTTATTATTATTCATTCATTTACATTATTTATAGTCTCTCTTTCTCACTAAGATTGAAGGGGACTTAATACATTGATGGCTGTATTTTGAGATCTAATCCAGAAAATTTTAAATCTGTTCACAGGAAGAGGCAATGCAGCAGGAGCCTCCTGTTGAAATCTCTTGTGCAATACACAGTCGCAATGACATTGGTGCCAGTGGATTACGGGCATCATGGGAGCATCTTACCTGAGCGAGAAAGGGATGAAGGGATCATGTGGCCCAGTTTCTGTAAAATACATACTTTGTGCTTGGGTCTGGCAGTGCTGGCTCTTCTAGTATTAGTCCACAACTTTTATCAGTTAGAGGTGAGTCATGCAACACTCTGTCAATGACAGGTCAGTGTGTTTGAGTAACATCTGTCCTTTTCACAAGTGTTCCCTGCATATTAAATTATTTAAGGATGACTGTATATGCTATACTACACTCTTTTTTATATATATAGGTGAAATATATTTTACAACTGTTTAAATGGAATTTTATTCCTTGTAGTTCTGTTGCATGTTTTTTTTTCCTGTCTGTTCTTCTGATTTTATTTTCAGTACTTTATAAACCATGTTTCTAATTTTCTGGGTGATTATCCCATGGAAAGCAGTTTCCCTTTGTGCTTATTTTCATCACACTCTGTGTTTCTGTATTTTGCATGCATTCTTTCATGCTTTTGCATTTTACGGGCATTCTTTCTCACGCAGAGCTCATGTGCCTTTAAACGATACATAGAATCATAGAGTTGGAAGGGGTCTTACAGACCATCTAGACCAGCCCCCTGCCCAATGAAGAAACCACTTAAAGCATCCTCAACAAGTATTTGTCCAGCCACTTCTTGAAGACTGCCAATGAGGGAGAACCTACCACATCCCTAAGGAGCCAGTTCCACTGTTGAATTACTCTTAATGTAAAGTTTTTCCTAATGTCCAGTCTTGTAGTTTAAACCAATTGTTTCGAGTCCTATCTTCTGTTGCCAACAGAACAGCTCCCTTCACTCTCCTAAGTAACAGACTTTTAAATACTTAAAGAGAGCAATCATGTCTTCCCTCAACCTCCTCTTCTCCAGACTGAACATTTTCAAGTCCTTCAGTCTTTCCTCATAGGACTTGGTCTCCAGGCCCCTGATCATCCTAGTTGCTCTCCTCTGCACCCAGTCCAATTTGTCCACATCCTTTTTGAAGTGAGGCCTCCAGAACTGCATACAATACTCCAGGTGGGGGCCTGACCAACATGGTATATAGTGGGATAATAACATCCTGTGATTTGGCTGTTATGCCTTTGTTGATACACCCCAAGATGGTATTCACCTTTTTTGCTGCTGCATCACACTAAGTGCTCATGTTTAGCTTCCCATCCACCCATACCCCAAGATCTTGTTCATGCATTCTGCTACCCAGGAGTGTATCTTTGTGCACGCTCAAGTGCATCCTATGTGGCCCAGAGGATCTGTACATATCCAAGGTGCTTCTCCACAACTTCTCTGCCCATGTTAACCAGCAGCCCTGAAGTAATGCCTTGCCTACTGCTATCTGTAGTTGGGCCTGTACTCTCCTTTAGGGAGAAAACTGAGGCAAAATTGGCCTTGAGCCTTTCTGTCTTCTCTCTGTCCTCTGTCAGAGTTGCTCCATTTTCACCCAGCAATGAGAGGAAGGTAACAAATACTGTTTTTGCCATCATTTCATCTCAGTAATGTAACTTATGTATGTAACTTATGTTACATTCATACTAGTCATGTAGCTTTTTAAAGACAGAGGACACCCACATAAGCTATACCATACAGTACATATTTCCTGGTCTTGCTCCTGTGCCTTTAACAGGATCCTTATACCCCCCACCCCACCCCAAACAAACAGAAACAAATAAGCAGTTGATACCTTCCTGGCAAGGCAATAAACATGGCAGGTTCATGCAGAATGCCACTATTCCTCCTCTGGAGCCACGTATTACTATATAATGTATATATCTATTACTAGATATTCTTAAAAGAATAACAGATTTATGGTGTTAAAAGCTTTCAGGGGCTAGATCCCACTTGGTTATATGCATGAAAAGTTATCCTCCATTCATTTATTAATTTAAAGAATTTTTGTCCCCAGATTATATGTGCACATGCATACTTTTTACAAAGAGGATTTTTTTTTAAAGTTCAGTTTGAATTGCAAGTTGTTAAAGTCTGCTGCACAACAAAAGCCATTGCATCCCAAGCATCTCCGTGCATATGGATTGTACAAAGTACCAAGGCAACAACTTTCCCAAAGACACAACATCACTACAATGCACCCTACTGTTCATTTTCTCAGCATCACCAATTGAGGCTACTCAGATATGCAAGAAAGAAGGAAACTTAGAAATATAGGCATCCCTTTGCTGTAATTCCTGTGCCAGACAAGTGAAGTATCTGATCCTTGCACAGACATTAGGAGAGTCTGACTCCCTTTTTATGATGCATTCCTCTACTTCTAAAATAATGCATCTTCCCACCCCTGCTGTGTGTGGCTGCTGCAGGCCCTGGTCATTTCCACAAGTCTTTATAGGCACGCTCCACCCATGGAATTCTGGAAGCTTTTCCTCAGGCTTTCTCGCATCTACGTTTGCAAAACATATGCATGCTGTTTCATTACTGCCTTTTCCGCGTATTTACTGGGATCACAGTTTCTCTAGTCTTTTCGATTTTGCTACTACAGACTAACACAGCTAGCTCCTCCAGTTTCTCTAGTGTTTTCTTCTGCTGCAGGTTGACAGAATGGCTCCCCCCCACCTGTTCTTTGGCTTATGAACGTTAAAAGCATTCTGAAGAATCCCCCTATCTGCCCCATTCCTCCCCCCAAGCTCTTTCAGTTCAGCTGCAGAAGCCTCCTTGCAAAATGAGCTGGATACAATTGCACATGTCCCAAATAAAAACAAAATTTGAAAGGGAGGTGGGCAATTTCAGGCTACAATGATGAAAGTGCCTGACCTCCCCTCCAAAACTGCTTTTGTTAGGGACTGTTTAGAGGCTGTCCTGTGACCTCACAGTGCAAGGTAAGCACTTGTGTTGTGGGGAGTCTGTGTGGAGTTGTCAGAAATGGAAGAGAACAACAAAAAAGGAAGAACATGAGATCTGTTCCACAAGATCCAGTAAGTCAAAGGGAAATTCAAGCCACAGCTTGGAATGCTGAAAGATCAACATGGAAATACAGTATCTGATCAAGACAAAATAAGTGAAAGATGGAAACAATACAGTGAAGAACTATACAGAAGAGGTGGAAGGATGACAGATACTTTTGACGAAGAGCTGGAAATCTTCAAAAATCAGGTAAAAAGCAATTGGGACAAAGCATCTGGAGTAGATGGAATACCAATAGAGCTATTTCAAGCTATAGAAATTGAGACCATCAAAATCTTAACAAGAATATGTCAACAAATATGGAAAACAAAACAATGGGCCACAGACTGGAAATGCTCAGTCTACATTCCTGTCATGGACCAGCCAAGCCCAGCAAAACAAATGGACACAGAGGACTTCTCTGAGGAAGAGAGAGTTGCATACCTGACCCAAGCCCCCAACCAGTGGCAGAGGGACTGCAGAAGGAGGCAGTCGCTGAAGGGTCAGATAATAGAGTCTCAGCCAGGAATCAGTACATTGGCCCCTCAGATTCCTAGCCCTGGGCTGGAAACAAAGAGCCAGCTGCCAGCCAGTTCACCACCCCGCCCCCATCACCAGAGCCTTGGGAATGCCATCAGAAGAAGATCAGGAGTAGAGATGGGCACGATCCCCCCCAAAATACCGATTAAGCCGTTCGTGGATCCGGGCCGCTGCCGAACCCAGGCCACCGATTCTAACCAATCAAGTCCCATTTCTGATCCGGACTCAGGAAGGCCAAAGCGGGAGGGCGCCCCACTGTTTCCAGCGATATAGGAATGGTGGTTGGTGGCAGTGGCCGCCAGGCCCAGCGGGCAGGGGGAGGCGGCGATGAGCCGCCTCCCTTCAGGGAGGGAGGGGACATTCACACACACACACACACTTAGAGTAGAGGGGGGGAGTTTTTAACCCGGCAACGAACTGCCTCCCCTCAGGGAGGGGACATTCCCAGGGCCAGATTTACGGTTGCCAGCACCCAGGGCAACTGTAGTCAGGCTCTTGCGTGCGCGCACGCTCCTGGGTGTCCCCCCCCCACGCAGCAAGTCGGCTGTCCCGGTGTGCTGCGGAGCTGGCGGCAGCGCGAGTGGCTCGGCGGCTGCCCGCACCATTCACCTGCCCCGCAAGACAAGGGGCGGCTGGCTTGCCCGTGCGCCGCTTGTCCTGGGGAAAGGCAAATGGCGCAGGTGGCCTCCCAGCCTCCCACGCTGCCTTTTGCCTTTCCTTTGTGCCCATGGCTTCAGAACACCCCCTTCCCCCTCCCTCCCCTGGGTTGCTGCTCCGTGGTTGGAAGGAAGCCTGCTAATCAAGGAAAGCTGGGCTTCCATTCGTGTTTTGAGGGCAACAGAAGGAGGGTAAACACAGCTCATTCCCCTGGCTCCGTTGCCCTGGGAATAAATTACAGGCGCAAGAGCGTCTGCAATTCCGAACAGAAACCGATATATCCGATCAAGTCCCAAACAAGCAAACCCCTGACTGCTGGATCGGTTGCCATGGACGGAACCGATTAGCTGAGTCACGATGGCGCAAACGCCAAAATCGGGGGGAGGGGGTTGAAATCATAATTCAGATCGTGCCCATGTCTAATCAGGAGAGACCTTCAAGCCAGGACATGCAGTGTCCATCTAGCAGCACAGCACCAGCCCAGCTTCAACAACAAGGAGGAGTACTTGCAGGAGCAGGACTGAGGCAGCCAGCAGGTACATGATGTACTGTAGATGGTTTGCAGCAAGTGGCTTAAAAGCAACAGAGAAGGGAGCAGCTGTGTAGAAGTAACACATCTGCTAGCTACTGACGTTGCTGCCCATATTCTGGATACATTTCTCCGTCTCTGACCTACACCCATACCATAGAAACTTCACTCTTGGAATTCCCTTCAAACTTGAAGCTGTGAGTGTTAATTTATCTAAGCCGGAACTTTGGAACAGTATTTTGACCAACTCTGATATCTAGCAATTATCTCTGTGCACCTGCTGTGTGCCAGCAGTCAGGACAATTCCAGTCCCCAAAAAGGATGCCAAAGGATGCAGCAACTATCAGACTATCGTGTTAATTTCCCATGCAAACAAAGTGCTGCTCGAAGACTCTTACCATATATGGAATGAGAAATGCCAGATGTTCAAGCTGGATTCATAAAAGGAAGAGGCACTAGAGATCACATTGGAAATTTATGATAGCTAATAGAACATACCAGGGAATTTCAGAAGAATATCAGCCTATGTTTTATAGATTACAGCAAAGCCTTTGGCTGTATGAATCATGAAAAGCTATGGATGGTGTTAGAAGAAATGGGAGTGCCTAAACATCTTATTATTTTGATGCACAACCTGTACTCTGGACAAGAGGCTACTGTTAGGACAGAATATGGGGAAACAAAATGGTTTCCAGTTGGCAAAGGTGTCAAAGAAGGATGCATATTGTCTCCCTACCTGTTCAGGCTCTATGCAGAGCATATCATAAGGTGGATTAGATCTAAAAGAAGGTGGAGTGAAAATTTGTGGAAGAAACAGTAACAATTTGAAATATGCAGATACACCACATTAATGGCAGAAAATAGTGAAGACTTGAAATGACTACTGATGAAGATTAAAGGAGAAAGTGCCAAGTAGGGATTACAGCTGATCATCAAGAAGACAAAAGTAATGGGTGCTATTAATGAATCACACAATTTTAAAGTTGACTATGAAAAAATTGAAATTGTTCAAGATTTTCTATTTCTTGGCTCAATCATCAACCAAAAAGGAGACTGCAACCAAGAAATCAGAATATTGAGACTTGGAAAAGAAGCCTTGAGGGAACTAGAAAAGATCCTTAAAGAAGATGTCTCTCTTGGGACCAAAATCAAGATAATCCAAACTATGGTATTCCCCGTTACTATGTATGGATGTGAAAGTTGGACAGTGAAGAAAGCTGACAGGAAGAAAATTGATTCATTTGAAGTGTGGTGCTGAGGGAGAGTTTTGCCAAAAAGATAAGTGGATTCTAGATCAAATCAGGCCTGAATTCTCCCTAGAAGCTATAAATGCCAACTTGAGGAAAACTTGAGACTCCCTTTGGCCTGAGAATCTCCCCCCCCCCCGCCAGCAGTTGGGCTGTGGCACAGTTGCAAAAGGGAAAAAAAGCCATATAAGAGGGGAGGAGGAGAATGCTGGAGCTTAATGCCACAATTTTGAAGGCAGCACTAAGCTCAGCCCCTCCTCCCCTCCCCCACCGATTTGCTGGCTGCCAGAGCTTTTATGTAGAGGCTCCAGCTGTAACCGGCATGCCCTTTTCCCGTAAGTCAAAGAAGTTTCTATTTTGCTCTGGCTCAATATGGAAATCCCTATGAGCTATGCTTGAAAAAGCATGGCCTCAAGTGGAAGCTCCCAAATAAAGCAAGGGCATGTTGTATTCCTCTCAAGGAAGCAGCGGAGAGGGGATTGGGAAGAGGCAGTAAATATTTTTCTTCAACTTTTAAAAACCATGTGAAATTTCTGATTCATACTGCAGTCATCTTCTGCCAGGATTACTGTAACTTTTCCTATCTGGCCGTTTACTGTCAAACTTGAGCTTTCTCAGCTCTGTCTAGAACACTGCCACCAAATTAACTGATCTCCATCATTAGGAAGCAGTTAGGATCATATGTGTTTCCAAAACAGGAGTGAAAAATAATTTTAACCTGGTTGAGTTATAGTATATAATCACAGTGTTAGATATGCTTTTGCTTCATGTTTCAGTTTTCCAGTACAGCAAAGACATGCTATTACTTTCATACATTGCATGTAAGTTTCCCAGAGGCATCCAGATTGTTGTAAACAGAATGCTGGACTAAGTGGACCTTCGTCTAATTCAGCAAAGCTCTTCTTAATCTTTGGCACTGAACAGCTTGATGAATATAGAAGCAAATATCTTGCTTTCAGTTTTGTTTATGATGGTTATGTGGCTGCTAGAATGGTTATTTCCTCTCTGAAAGATGAAAATATGCCCGGATACTGAGGCATGGTTCCCCTTTGCAGAAGCTACATCAGTGTGTGTGTGTGTGTGTGCGTACTAGAGACATAAAAGTTCCAGAGCTTGTGAAGCTGGGAGCAGGGAGATAGAACCATGTTTTCCCAGAAAGAATAACATTAACAGTTGTATTTTAATTTTTGCCATGGAGAGGTAGGGAAAAAAATGATGACATTACGAAACAAATTTTGCATTATATAAACTGTGGCTTGGATCCCATGGACAAGTTCTGTGAACACTAGACAGCCTCTGCAATGGAGTGCACTTCCAGCAGCATTCCATTTTCACAAGATCAGCGGTTTTGAATGAGCCCTTGTCCAGAGAAAAGTGCTAGCAGAAGAGGACGTGAACTCCATAGGATCTAAGTCTGTACGATATGGATAGGAACAATTTCATAGCCACAATAGGGTTACTAGCGTATTTTGATATCAACTTCATAACACTGAAGTTATAATGTACTGTATGATCATCAAACACGTTATGGCATATTAATTGTTGTCAAGACTATTCACACACAATAAACATATCCTTGAAAATATGCATACTATAGACATAGGGAATATAAGAATCATCATTATCTAATGCTACAGAATGTCTTACAAAAAATGCACATGATATATAAGCAAAATGGGTAAAACCTTGTCTTTAAAAGCATTTCACTGTTCCAGACTACTCTGGACAGGCCAGATTCAGATATAGGCATGAGCTAAAGAAGCTCTAGGGTTCTGGTTAGCTTTCTTATATAGTTAATCTCTTGGCAAAAGGTACACCTCAACAACAATTAGGGGTTCATTTTGGGTATAGTACACAAATAAAAATAATATTAGAGAATCTTGCCTCCATTTCATCTTCTTCTTGAAACATAATTACATTTTTGAGATTAATTAATTTAAAAGACTATAGTAATACCAACTGTTGATTCTGCATAGATAATTCAAGGAGAGTTCTCACTTGTACATGTTAATTATTTCTCCATAATTTTTTAGTCGGGATCAGCATCCATTCCTGAATATTTTTGGCCATATTGATGACACCTTCTTGGGGTGTCCCTGTTTGTTGTCATATGTGGCAAAGACAGGCTGTTGGAATAGCTGATTTCTCCATATGGCCCAGACGTGTCTATATTCAGGATCATGATCACACCAGGCTACTGCATAATTTTTTTTATAATTATTATTATAAATTTATTCCACATTAACTTAAAACGTAACCATACAAAACCCATTCCACATAAACATAAATATTACAAAACCCAAAATATAACAATTCCTAAGGAGTTCCATACATCTAGAAATTCAATAGTTCTTGACAATGAATGTTAGAAGAAACAGTATCTTTTTCCTGCAAAAATTGCACAATAGGAAACCATATTGCTTGGAAATTTTTTCGATAGGCTTCCAAATTCTGAATGCCTGTAAAGCAATCCACTTTACTCAATATAAAATGGTTCCAGATGGAATCATACCAATTTTGTAGTGAGGGCCCTTTCTTATTTCTCCATTTCTTGGCAATCTCTATCCTAGCAATTGCTAACAAAGTTGTTATTGTAACCAGCTTGTTTTTATCTACTCGTTTTAACAAATCTATTTCTAGAAAAATATTTTCTGGATTTTTTGGAATCTGTTGGCCCACTATACTTTCTATTTGCAATAATACTTTATTCCAGAACCTTTTAATGGTGGGGCAAAGCCAAAAACAATGTAAAAAGTCTCCTATCTGTCCACAACCTTCTGCATAATGTTTTTCAGTTAATTTTTTTAGGCATATAATGTCAGTTTTTCCTGTTCATTAGTTTTCCCCACTGGATAAAAGAAATCAATGATCATTTGTAATTCCATCACAAATTATTAAATCAATTACTCCAATTGGGTTCCTCTGGTGGGCTGCTACCGCCCAAACTGAAACAAGCTTGACTGTTCATCAGCTGTTTGGGAACTGGGTGAGCCTCCTTTGTGTGCATAGAGTTCTAGCAAGTGGCTGAGCAAAAGGCTTATAAGTGAAGCTTGGACACAGCTTGACTTAGCCAAAGAAAGATCTTTATTGTACTACTGTAGACTATAAAGTGCATAGAGCACAAGAATATATATAGAAAGGGTGCAGCTAATAAAAGGAAAAGAAGAAAACCAAAAGTCCTGTCCTTTTAGAGTTTCCAAATTGTACCTGAGGAATCCCCTGCTGGAATGGGTGTCCAGCCCTTGTGAAGTAGACCCCTCTGTTCTCCATCCTGCTGAACCACACATACAACAGGCTGCAGAGCCTTTTCATACCCTTTTTTCCAAGGCAGGGGGAGAAAGGAGTTCCTTCCCTTAAAACCAGTATATAACACTGCAGCTTAGTTATTAACAGGAGCCAGGAAGAGCATGAATATTACTCTCATTTTGCAGTCATCCATTGGCTACTTACCACTTACCAGGCTCAGTTCAGCATATTGGCTATCACATACAAAGCTCTTTGCAGCATTGGTCCAGCATATCTATAGAACCCCCTTTCTCCCTGTGTTCTGTCACAGCAGCTTCGCTTATCTGAACAGGGTCTTCTGCAGGTGCCACCTTGCACAAGGGCTAAATCAACAGCTGCCTGTACATATGGATTCTCTGTGGTGGCCTCCACCCTATGGTATGGCTTACCTGAAGAGATGAGGAAAACTCTCACTCTTCAGGCTTTCTGCAAATTATGCAAAACTGAATTATTCAAGAGGGCTTTTTACTCATATAGGAGGGCTGTGCTGTAAGGAAGTGATCTCAAAGAGATACATAGATTTTACCATTATGTGCTATTATGTACTATTTGTTGCTGTTAAGAATGACCCTACAGGGCAATTTCTGTGTTATTTAATATGTCGCTTAGAATTTCTAATGCTCTTTCAGCATTTCTTCAAACTCAGTATTTGATTTCTGCTGGTTTTAAATCTTGAACATTTGCATTTATATACCCTATTGCATTGTTTATTAAAATTCCCTTGACTGTACTAACTCACACTGTGTAATCTGTCTTGAGTCTTAGTGAGAAAGGTAGACTATAAATAACAAATTTTTAAAATATATAAATAAGAATGATTTATTAATCGACATCCTCTTAGTTCAGAATCAAGGTGCACCATTTTATGGGCATGTCCTTAATCTGCAGGGATTGTACACCATCCTACTTCTCTTCCAAGGTTCGTAGCTCTTGCTGATTGTCCTGGTGCACCTGGGTGTTTTAAATGTCCACAGATTGTTGTTCTAGATTGTTTGCGGATCTTCATAATGGAAATCTTTTCCAAATGCCTTTTGGGATTACATGGTGGATGTTCCTGGTTAAATATTTTCAGGGCTTCATCCTAGTTTAATTGGACCCATGCTGGAACTACATTCAGATCATTGGCACATTCAGATTATATATTTGCCTTTTTTTTGGACTGAAAGAAAAATCACATTTTTGTAGAAAATCATTCCAGGTTAAGTATCAGCTATTCAGTCTTCCTCCCAAAATATTTTCAGTGTTAAAGTATAAACAAGATATATACATTAGACAGTTTTAGATACTGTGTTGCTTATTAGTGAAACACAATGGTTACTCACATAGTAGTGCTTTTGTTCACCCTGAGATGTTGGTAACATTGGAACTGCTTATCGTAACTTCAAAAGACAGGCATTTTAGACATATGTCAAAACAATGTGACAGTGGTTTTCATTTAAATTCAAGCCACAAAACCACCATAATTCTTACAGTTTTACAAGCCTTTTATCATGTGCCTGCAGTTCCTTCCAGTTAATATCTCATTTTTGTCAGCAGTTGGAAAATCTGTAATGTTCTGTAGAATATAATCTTCTTGTTTTCCAAAACTCATTCTTACATCATATATGTTATGCCCTTCTGAGGCCCTGGTCATACAGAGTTACCTCAGGGAGTATGTCTTATAATTCTGAATATTTACCTCTGAGCACTTTCACATTGCCACTGCCAGGGGTATCTGTTTGTACAGGGCCATTTGGAGGGTGAGAGAGGACTAGTCTGGAGTGGCCCCCTATTAGCATGTGCAACCCCTGCATATGTGTGTGTGTATACATTTGTGAGGAAGAACCGTGTACCCTGGCTCTGTCAGTAGAGTACAAAGGGACCAGACCAGGTTCAAAAGAGTGCAGAAGAATCATACCACACTACCTGCTTCAGGTGCCTCTCCAGTGGCAAATGGGAGCTCATGACAGGAATCTCTGCAATGATTTCCCATGCCTATCAGGAATAGATGGGCCAGGTGCATCTGTTCATCAGTCACCTTGCACAGATTCTGGGCCATCGCTGCTGAGCCTGCTTCTTTCTTTCCTTCTTACCGACCAGCCAGCTTACCTTTATTTGCCCCCATGCCTTCTGCTTTCCGTTGATCTCTACTCCTGAAAGCATCTCCCTGGCTGTGCTGTGTGGCGGTGGGCCAGTCTGCAGAGTGGCTGGGCTGAGTTGTGTGTGGGCAGTGAGTCTCTTGTAGTCGCTGCTGAATCTGTCCTCAGTGAGTCCTTTATCAAGGGACGTCAGTGGAGGGGGGGGCAGTACCTTTTCCAAGGCTGTTTTGTCTTCCCAGTCCACTTCTATTCCCCCCGTGTCCCTCCTGCCTGCACAGCTTCGCTTTATAGAAGCCAAGGCATGCTAATATTGGGGCTGCCCAAGAGACTTCAACAACCATTGAGAGGTTTGTAGGCATTCTTTTCCTAAAACTACAGGTGTTGTTTGTGTTATTGGGGTGGAGGGGGTTAATCCTCCAATGTGCATTTTTTTTTTTTAGATTTCAGATTTTGATCCAACCTTGAGACTTCTTTCAGGTTTGTAGAGACTGCCCCCAGCTGCCAGGTTGGTCCCTAGCTCCATTTTGTGGCTCTGTTGACCATATTTTCTATGGTGCAGTTGATTCTTTATTTAGAAAATATACATGCCACCTTTTCTATTTAAGAACAATGCAAGAAAATAATAAAAACAGCAACACAGGAATTATCCATATAAAAACAACATTATTTAAATTTGTATCATGTATCTAGACCTACTCTGTCTGGACGTTCTAGCCACCTGAAGGGCTGCATTGAAGAGTAGTTTCACGAAGGTCAAAGCATTACCTAAGATATTATGATGCACTGTAATATTTTTAAAAATCAGGATATCTAGAGTGTCATCCTAAGCAGAGTTACACCTTTCTATAACCATTGACTCTGTTGGACATAGAGGGGTCTAACTCTGCTAGTTACAGATCTCCCAAATAGTATAAAATTTGACCCTTAATATATTTCCTGGGTGAACTGGGATTTGATCCCAACACGGCTGGCATAGAATTATGATTTACCATGGGGTGCAATAATATGACTCTGACCTGGATGGCACAGGCTAGCTCGATGTCATCATATCATGGAAGCTAAGCAGGGTTGGGTCTGATCAGGATGGGAGACCGCCAAGGAAATCCAGGGTCACTACACAGAGACAGGAAATGGCAAACCACCTCTGAACAACCTTATGAGGTTGCCGTAAGTCAGCTGCAACTTGACAGCTCTTTCCACCACGGCCACTACCATAATATGAGAATCAGTGCTAGAGTGATGGACTAGGATCTGGGTGACCCATCTTCCACTCCCCACTCGGCCATGGAAGTTCACTGGGTGATTTTGGGCCAGTAGCAAACCCTCGGCCTAATGTATCATACAGTCTTTGTTGTGAGAGGAAAAAATGGAGGAGAGCAGAATGATGTAAGCCACTTTGGGTCCCCATTGGAGAGAAGGGCAGGATATAAATGAAGTAAAAAGGGGGGGAAATAAAGATGGCTATTTATCCTGGAGTTAACTTTAATCTCAGGTCTATTATAGATCTCTGTCTCCTCTTTTATTTTATAACAAGGCAGAAGAGGTGGGGAGGGGCTGTGGATGTGTGGTGGAGTATCTGCTTCGCATTGCAGAAGGTCCCTGGCATCTCAGCTTAAAAGGCCCAGAATCAAGATTCTAGCCTTTGGTGCCAACCATGCATTATTTTCCTGTTCCTTTTCCCTCCTAACCACTTCCCTGCATTGTATCTGATTGACTTGCTCTGGGTGTGTACAGTACAATGTATGGCAAAGGTACAACTTCTTTGCCTTGGCTATCAGCCTTTTTTCTTCTCATGTCACTCTGAATTTTGCTCTGATGACCAATAAAATATTCCAAAAACATTTTACCAGCTAGATAGTCTATGGATAAATTAGATTTCTTACTAAGTTTTATTTCTATGCTATGCTAATTTATTTTCTGAATACAGTACAATGCAACATCCAATGTTACTCATTTTGTATATTTTATACCTCAATTACCTTGTCTTTTATTGTGTCCTTAGTCCTGTAGACTATCTTCTGTGTCATTATAACAAGAAAAGCAGGGGAAAGGAATACTCCATGTTTTCTGATGTCACCAGTATAGTGAAGGACAGTCAGAGGGTGAAATGTATAAGTAGAGGAGATTACCTTTTCACTGATGTCTTCCCTTACCCAATGAAGTGATCTCCTTGTGAGTTGGGGGAATTAGCATGCAAGGAGAGGCAATGAAAGGTGGGTAACTTCTGGGTCTCTACCTGTGTATATAAGGATTGTCCCAGCTAGAGAACTCTTTCAATGGCCAGACAGATGTTTCAATCAAAAAGGTTTTTCTAATTGAAAATAATAAAGATCAACAACACACAAAAACACAACACACACACAGAGCTTACTAGAAAACCGTGGTGAAAATTTGATAGCGTCTGGGGGATTGGGTGATAGTTACCATCCAGGAGAGGGCATCCAGGAGAGAGAACATTGACCGACCAGCACGCCAATGCGGAAGAGCTCGAACAGCAGTCCGAGGGTGGTTGCTGGATCCGAGAGCATGCACACAACTATGGAGGAAGGGTAGTTCAATTATCCTGTGGAATGTACCCTGTGTCAAGGTTGCATCTTTTGCCCCCCCCCCCAACAATAACTTAATGGTTGTTCCCAAGGTGGGATAAAGGATTGAGACGCTATCTCCGGGGCAAGACAACCAGGAAGGTTTGATAATGACTTAATGGTTGTTCCCAAGGTGGGACAAAGGATTGGGAAGCTGTCTCCGGGGCACGACAACCAGGAAGGTTTGATAAAGCCTTCCCCCGGAAGAACTAAAGTTATCAGTGCTGACTGACAACCCATGAAGTATGGGTCGGTAAGGCTATCAGAGCCCTGAGTTGCCTGAGAATAGGAGAGTGGATAAGGGAAGATCAGTAGGGTGTGTTGCGGTGATTAATTCAGGAACTCCAGGAAGACCCTTTATCTCAAGATCTTTGCACAACTCTGAGGCACGGGGGCTGAGAGCGTGCCTCACCTGACATCTCACACGCTGGCAACATTCTGTCTCCTGGTTGGGCTCTGGCTTCCATATTTCTGCCTGCCTGGGCAGTGTTTTGTGTTTGAAATGCATTCAGAGAAAGAGCTTATGGCATAACCATATTCATAAGCTGCCTTAATATTTGGAGGGCAAGTCTGACCACTAACACCCTGCTCTCCATTAGTTGTTATATGTGGGCAGCTTGGAGGAAATATTAAGTACTGAAGTGATTAGTATTTGGAGAGATCTGGTATCTCTGTATTTTTTTTAAAAAAAAGTTAACAGAAGGAAAAAAAATCTTCATTTAAAGTGTTTATTATTTTATTTATGATTTGTTTCATTTTTTCCTGGTTTGATTGTCTTTTAAAAATACCTTTCATCATTAGATCAAAGCATATGAAAGCACCAACAAGGACATAAATAGGTGCTCTTCAAGATTCCAGTATTTTAATTTCTCTCTCTACGAATATTAGATGTGTATAGTTCTGTATATTAGATTACAAGGGGAAGTGGGACTTGTGTATTTGTGTTGTACCTTCAAAGATCCTGTTCACTTGATGGACAGAAGTATGTTAATATAATGTGTCGTATGACAGCAAACATAACCAAAATGGATCATATATCTAAGTCTCTCCTATAATAGCACTTCAGATTGCTGCCAAGGGTAGAAGCAAATGCAGAAAATGAACAAAAAGACTGAATGCTGACCTGATTATAAAAAGAAATATCTCAGTGACCTGAAATGAAAATATATTCTTATAGTTGATGCACAAGTTACTTCTGAGCATAAGAATTGTTTGGATTTTATTCTTGACTCCGGCAGAAAGCTGGGACAAGTTGTTCTCCATCAATTAAAAAAAATGGTAAAAAGAGAATCATTATCCCAACTCCAGAGGAGTTAGCCGTGTTAGTCTGTAGTAGCAAAATCAAAAAGAGTCCAGTAGCACCTTTAAGACTAACCAATTTTATTGCAGCATAAGCTTTCGAGAATCAAGTTCTCTTCGTCAGATGCATGATACAAACTGGTCAAATACAGAAGAGGAGGGGGGAGAGGGGAGAGAAGAAGAGGAGGGACAAGATGCAATTAGGGGGGAGGCAACCAAAACATTCCTTTGCTAGTAAATGTAAACATCTTTTGGTGTGTAGTCAGTTTGCCGTGTTAGTTTGCAGCAGTAAAAGCATCCAATTTCTATGTAGTATAAGCCCTCGATAACCACAGCTCTCCCTGCCAGATGCATCTGACAAAGAGAACTGTGGTCCACACTTCTCTTTGTCAGATGCATCTGGCAGGGAGAGCTGTGGTTATCGAGGGCTTATACTACATAGAAATTGGATGCTTTTACTGCTGCAAACTAACTCGGCAAAGTGACTACACACCAAAAGGAGATGTTTACATTTACTAGCAAAGGAATGTTTTGGTTGCCTCCCCGCTAATTGCATCTTGTCCCTCCTCTCCTTCTCTCCCCTCTCCCCCCTCCTCTTTTGTATTTGACCAGTTTGTATCATGCATCTGACGAAGAGAACTTGATTCTCGAAAGCTTATGCTGCAATAAAATTGGTTAATCTTAAAGGTGCTACTGGACTCTTTTTGATTATCCCAACTGTGTCCTTTATAGGATGAACATTTGTAGCATGCTTCGAAAAATGGCAGAAAAGTTACAATATATTACAAATGTTGAAGCCTGTCAATTGACAGGCTCTCTGTGACACTGTTGTACGCAGATGGCAGCAATATTAAGAAAAATAAGAGGATAAATGCTGATTATGTGGGTGGTAGGATAAAAGCTTCCTTTTAATGCCATCAACTATAACTGACTATGCTAAGACAACAGTGCCATTCTCTCACTGTCTCAGAAAAATAATCAGTTTTTGCATAGTCTTATCAAAATTCATACTTTGGTTGTTCAAATCTTCAACTTTCCAAGGACCATTTTGAAAATTAGATTGGTAGCTGCTGAAGGGCTGCCTTATGTAATAGCTGTCCCCTTAGCAGTCTGTTTCTAAAAAGACACAGGTGATCATCATGAATCTTTCTAGAAGCTACTTATGTTTTTTCAGAACTGTTCTTGCTGCACATGATAATTATTTAATTGTTCTTTTTATTAGGGCTGCAACATTTAGTTGAATGATTTGATCAGCTAAAAATCAGATTTTTTAATTGATGGCATTATTTTTGATACAAAAGTATTTATAAAAACTTCAGTTCTCTTTCCTGTGTGTGAGAGAAGGGAGACTGCCTCCAGAAGGGCCTAACTACATTATACTTTTTCTGGTTCTGCCAGTCTTGATTATCAAACGCACACTGGAATTCTGTGCTGAACTGAATTCTTGGGCATATGGGGGCCCAACTTGGATTCAGTACTGCAGCGTGTAGTGTAGGAAGGGGGGGTAGGAAAAGGGGGGGTTAAGCCTCTCCCAGCACTGTTTTCCCAACCTGAAATGGCTCTCAGGTTTCCTGTTCATCTACATGTACTGAAGGGCTTACATGTACCAAAGGGCTACACTTTAAGTTTCCCAGCAGGGAAAATAGTAGTGGCTCCCAATGAGTTATCTCAGGGCCAGACTGTGACCCTGAGTACGGCATGGGCTCCATTTTGGAACCTGTTTTTTTTTTAAACTTTAAACATTGTAGTGGGGGCCCGATTCTGCCCAGGACTGTGGTGCTGGGAGATGAAGTGATCTTGAAAACAGCACAGGAGGGGAGTCAGCCCAGTTGGCTTGGACCTCTACAGCAATTTTAAAAGTTTAAAAACAGGCTGTAAAATGGTATCACATCTCTGTGGTGAACTTGGGGACATAGTCCCATCTAGTTGTCCCTCAGTAGCTTTGTTCATAAGTTACAGAGAATGCATATACAATCTGTACAGTATATGCTTAATTTTTCTTTATACATGCATCAGGTATTTCTCATGTTAACTTCAACACATGTACAGCTGAACTTGTGATTGAAACAGCACATTTACCCAAGTACTGATCTTCAGTTTCATTTGTAAAGCAAATACATGTTAGCTTTTTCATACAAACCCTCCTCTGCCTGGCACTGACCTGATCCAGACAGTTTTGTCCCTGATCCAGGCCCAAATGGGCCCCAAATGGCCATTTGGGGCCCGTTTCAGTCGTGATCAGGGCCAAAAACCACCTGGATTGGGTCGGTGCCTGGCGAGGGAAGCCTCCTTTGCCTGGCACCGACGTGATCCCAGCCATTTTGGCCCCGATACAGGCCAAAACTTGCCCAAAATGGCCATTTTGGGCCCATTTCAGCCTGGATTGGGCAGTTTTGTCCCGAATTGGGGCCAACATAGCCCTGATTGGGTGACTGCCAGACAGGAACACTCCCCCATCTGGCAGCAGCTGAATCCCGGCCACTTTGGGCCCAATCCTGGCCATTTTGGGCCTGAATTGGGCCCAAAATGGCCAGGATTGGGCCTCTGATGGGTGGCGGATCACTCCTACTCAGCAACAGCCTGATCCTGACCATTTTGGGTCCCTTTTCTGCCATTTTCACCCCCTTTTGCCATTTTTGGCCCAATTTCGTCCCTGAATGGCCAGGATTGGGTCCCAAACAGCCAAGATAGGTGATGTCAGGGGGTTGGGCATATGCAAATCAGTTATGCTAATGACACACTTCTGGTGCCATCAAGGGGCGTGTCATATGCTAATGAGTTATGCTAATGAGATCCTGCATCTCTTTTTCTACGAAATGACCCCTGACTAGTCCCATTTACTTTACAATAGCACTACTTACAGTCAAATTTGGGCTATAAATTGCATTCTAAGCTTGTGTTTTTTTCTTTTGCACATTCAAAGCTTTAACATCATACAATGTTATCCTGTTATTACACTGAAGATCTCTGTTACTCGTTAGAACTTTCTGTTCATACATTTTGTACTTCTTGTCTATTTTATAGAAGATCTATTTCTGAGAGGTCAGAAGGAATAGTTCCACGGAGATTATATGCATGTAAACTTTGCCGTGTCATTTTACTAATTGTTCTTCTGATAACACTGTGATATATATGTGTATTAGTAACTAGGGAATACTACTATATGGGAGAAGAGCTTGGCCTATACATTTTTGAAAATAAGAATCTTAACGTTTGGGGGCTGTTTAATGGGGATCACATTTATAGCTCTATAATGGGATAGTGAACCTGTCGATCTGTGCATATGTATAGTCTTGTTTCAAATGGCTTCCTTCTTTTGTAGAATCTGGATCATGACACAGGTTTAAAATGGCTGATAGAAGATGATGACCAGCAGTCTTCATCACAGGCGACTAAAATACCCCGAAAGCTGTACTGTGGTTATGAGCACCAAGTGTTGTCCAAGAGAGAGCAAAGGGAAGAAGATTCCTTATTTGCTGCTATCCAGTGGCCCAAACCCCCAAAGAACAAAATCCCATTTGTGAGGAGCACTGACCCTTCTCATAGCAGCTTTGTTATTCTGAATCCTCACATGCATTTCAGGGTTGGTGATCAGTTGGAAGTGTTGGTCTATATGAAGGACTATGAAGGGAAACCAAAGCAATATGGCGGAGACTACCTTCAGACAAGAATCCACTCTGCTCACCTGAAAGCTGGAGCCACTGGAAGGGTTGTAGATTACCAGAATGGATCCTACAGAGTTTTTTTCACTTTACTATGGCCAGGAGAGGTCACAGTATCAGTGTCCTTGGTCCATCCTAGTGAAGGGATCCAAGTCCTTCAACGTTTACGAGAAGAAAAGCCAGATAGGGTCTACTTTAAAAGCTTATTCAAATCAGGGAGGGTATCAGAAACTACTGTGTGCAATGTGTGTTTGCCTGGAGACATGCCAGTCTGTAACTTTACAGATCTCTACACTAGTGAGCCATGGTTTTGCTACAAGCCAAGAAAACTCTCCTGTGCCACCAGGACCAGCCATTACAAAGGGGGATATCAGAAGGGCCTTTTAACCTCAGAAGAGAGCCTCCTTTTCCAAAGGTGTGTATTCTTTCATACAATGGCTTTATTGTTCGATCTGTTTTGATTGGAGAACTGTGTTGATGTTTTCATTCCCTTGAAAATATTTTGCATGGTTGGTGAAAGGTACTGCTTCAACAGGATTGCAGCTTGAACTTGCCCACAGAAAAGGGGACTAAGTAGCAACAGTACATGTACTTATATGCAAGCTCTACCTGCTTCTAGTTTTCATGGACAGTATAAGAGAGTGTAATTCAAAGCCAGTCTTCAGGGGACACCTTTTGGTTTCTGCTGCTGATCCTATTACATATATACACTCTAGTCATAGTTGTTACAAGTGGCATACAGCCAGTGATAAGTACATTTAGTATGCAATAAGTCCTCATTGATTGTGGGCATTCCTGACAATATAAGTCTGTTTACAGAGACTTGGGATATAGTATTCCAAGTCCTTATAGATGTCTTCAGTTTCCAAATGAGGATGCAAGCTACAAACCAGTGCATAGATCCACCTTCTCCTTTCCAGCCTGTTCCCCCAATCTTCCCCAGCCCTCATGCATGAAATCATGAGGCTTTGAGGAATATTGAGCCTTTGACCTAAGACAGGTAAGAATTGTTTAATGAATTATGTCTCATTTTTGTTATCTTTTTTAGTGATGTGAATATCAAAGTGCCAATATTCTCAGGTGGTCCCGATACAGTGATTGTAAGGTCTTTGGGGCATGCAGGTAAAGTAAACATTTGGAAGACTTGTTTCAAATCTCTAAAGCCTTGTTTGCACGCTTCATGTAATTTGTGAAAATGCAGAGCAAATTGACATGACTGCTGATTTCATACTGAGGAGCTGTCATATGAGAACTTGATTGGTATGAGGAGGCACTGCTGATCAGCTGCCATGGAAGAGCTTTCTCATTGCATAACAATCAGGGGTGTCCATGGGGGAAAAAATTGGTTTTGTAATACCCCGAAAGCTGAAGTGGTGCTTCAGGTATTAAAATTGCTTCAGTATGCTCTGTAAAGATTCGGAGCCTACCAAAGTGAGGGGGGAAGCTGTCTCCCAGCCCTCCACCCCATTTAGTCCCCCTGTCTTCCCCTCCCACTTACCTGACCATGGAGCCAGGAAGAAGACCAGCTGGGTGGCGGGGAAGGCCAGAACCGGTGCTTCTGCAGCCCACGCTGCCTCCTCTGCCACCACAGTGGTCAGCTGGGTGGCAGGAAAGGCTGGAGCAGGCGCCTCCACGGCCCACGCTGCCTCCTCCATTGCCATCAGGAAGGTACAGGTAAGTGGGGTGGTGGGAGGGAGCTCTTCAAACTTCAACTGACCTACGGGGGGCGCATTCCCCTGCGGGCCAGTTGAAGCCTAGGAAAGGCCCCGAAGCTTTCTGAAGTGACCCAGATCACTTTGGGAACCTTTGAGTCGGGATTTCCAAATCAAGGCCAACATGCTGGCCCTGATTCTGAACCCCCGAATCGTTATGGATCGGGTCCAATTTGGACATTTTTCTTGAATTGGATACCCAAAGCACACACCTCTAATAACAACGGTATGTTATATAAGTACTTTAAACTGTTTCACATACATCATCTCATTAATTCGACAACCCAGTGAGATAAGCCAGTATTATTATGCTTCTGTTGCAAGACAGAGGACTAAGGAGATTGAAAGAATAGCATCTTGCCTATGGCTACCACAGCTGAAGTGAGATTTGAACTGGGAACTTCCTGATTCACAGTCTCAGACTATATATCTGCTCTAAGTGTCAGTCAGAAGCCAGCTTATAAAATTAAAAATCTATCGTCGGATAAATATCCACTTAGCTATATTGTCAAAGGCTTTCACGGCTGGAGAACGATGGTTGTTGTGGATTTTCCGGGCTGTATAGCCGTGGTCTTGGCATTGTAGTCCTGACGTTTCGCCAGCAGCTGTGGCTGGCATCTTCAGAGGTGTAGCACCAAAAGACAGAGATCTCTCAGTGTCACAGGGAGACTCTGAGAGACACTGAGAGATCTCTGTCTTTTGGTGCTACACCTCTGAAGATGCCAGCCACAGCTGCTGGCGAAACGTCAGGAACTACAATGCCAAGACCACGGCTATACAGCCCGGAAAATCCACAACAACCATCCACTTAGCTGATCATATAACTGGGCTCTAAGTGCACATAAAGTCTGCTTAGTGGTTTCTGTGTTGCAAGTCTTATTCAAAAGCACATTTATTAGCTTTTTCATGTCTTGTTTCTAAGCTTAGGTGAAATGTTTCATACTGATATTTGTCATTTCTGGGTGTTTTTTTTCCTTGAAAGGGTTTACCACTCTGAGAAGAGTGGTATATGTGTGCAGGTGTTGTTGTTATTGTTATTATTACTGAATGTTTCTGTCCACAATCATGAATGTTTTTTTTAAAAGTTACAAAAAGGCCCTATCTACTTCACTGTTGATCTGATAGTGTGAACATGTGTGCATGAATGCACATGCTCCTGTGTGAATGAGGCCCACTTCCTATTTGGGTTCAGATTTACTTTGGGGGAGCTAAGTGAAGAGAGAAACCTCTTTTCTGCCACCTCACACTCCTGTTCTAAAAGAGCTGAAAATTTAAAAGCTAAGACCCATCAAGCCAGCTCTGTTCTAGGAGGACTGATGATGATGATGTGTGTTCTTGCTAGTTTATTATAAAGCATAGTTTTTTTCTAATTAATTGTTCTGAATTATTTCTTTCAGAGATGGACAATCTGGAAAGATCGCAGAGCCCTGATCTATTTCCTTCTGGTTATTATTATCAAGATGAATGGAGGCCAAGAACCCAGTGGATTCAGCATTTTAACAAGTCATCAGATATTACTGAATGTTTACAGGGGAAAGTTATCCACTTGTTTGGAGATTCTACAATCAGGCAGTGGTTTGAATATCTAACATTGTTTGTTCCAGGTTACTATTTTTTTCTGCTGTGTCTTTGCTTGTTGAAAAACTGATAGAACAAAAGCTCTCTCAAGTGAGCCCCTCAGGTTTCTCACCAAGCCTTTTTAAGACAAGAAACCAAAGGTGCATTTTTTTCCAAACATGAGAAGGGGTTGTTTGAAATCTGATCAATCAGTAAAGTGTTAGAATAATCTCTGTCTTTAGTACTTTTCAGTGTTTGGTTGTAGAATTAGCATTTGTCTAGAAATAGATGCTTTGGATGTACCTGTCCTAGAATATTAGTGATTGCTGTGGTAACTGACTTTCTTTTGGTTGATCTTGGCTTATATTTCTGGAATTTGAAGGAGCTAAAAAAATTAAGTATAGGAACAATGTTTTAGTACTTCATTTCAGTAAGCCTTGAATGCAGTATTCCACTGTCTAGAATTCTTAAAAATTGCCTTTTTATCTTGGAGTGTATTTGCCTCCTAGACAAATGATTGTTTCTGGCAAGTAAATTGCCTCTCTTTCTCTCCCCCCCCCCCACATTTTGGTAATAGAGAAAATAGAAGACAGAGAGGAAAGGGAAAAGCAAAGACAGTAATTATGTGCAAATATACATTCCTAGGCTTTGGTTGAGGGTGAGGACTTATGCTTAAGGCTTTACGGAAGAGGAAGCTTTTGAGGAGATACTGGAAAGAATACAGAGGGCATCCCAAGCATAAGGGGCAGGAGGGGGAAAGGTACAGTAGATGGAATGCCCAAACAGAGCTTTAAATTAAGATCAAGGAGCTGATTCAGGATGTAGAAACAGATGAGATGCCAGTGGTGGATTTTGATGAAGCGGTTCACACAGTCTGGATGATAAGAGAGGTAAATGACTTTAGCAGCAGAGTTCTGGACAGAGAAGACTAGCGTGAAGATGGATGTAATGGTTAAGGTAGGAGATGATTTGCGAATCAGAATTTTAGCCAAGAGAACTAAGATGAAAGGGTGGATTTCACAACACTGTCAAGGGAGAAAATTACATTATTTGTCGATAGATTAAAAAAGAAGAAGCAATCCAAGGTTAAAGCCAAGACATAGTACCTGGCCACCAGGGTGGGCAAGGATGATAGATAACTATTTTGAGTTGTACTCTACATGTTTACTTTCTGTATCCTAAATGATTACTTCTAAGAAAAGTTAAGAGTGCAATCCTGTGGTGAGTTACTCCAATCTAAGCCGATTGAAGTCAATGGACTTAGACTGGAGTAACTCTCCATAAGATTGCACTGTTAATGCTAAACACCAAGATTTGTTTTCTTTATTAATATTAGATGGTGATGGGTTGTAGGTAATTATATCCTAATTTTTTCATTTCAGATCTTGTGGAATTGAACCTGGGCAGCCCTAAAAATGTTGGTCCCTTCATGTCTGTGGACATAAAGCACAATATCTTGCTAAATTTCCGCTGTCACGGGCCTCCGATTCGCTTTACTACCGTTTTTAGCAGTGAACTGCATTACATCGCCAATGAACTGAATCGCATAGTAGGTGGGAGAAACACTGTGATTGCCATAACTATCTGGTCTCATTTTAGCACTTTCCCTGTAGAAGTGTACATCAGGAGACTGAGAAACATTCGTAGGTCAGTTGTTCGGCTGTTGGATCGGAGCCCCAAAACTCTGGTAATCATCAGGACAGCCAATGTCCAGGAGCTTGGGCCAGAAGTTAGCCTTTTCAACAGTGACTGGTATTCATATCAGCTTGATACAATCATGAGGAAGATGTTCTCAGGAATTGGAGTCTACTTTGTGGACGCTTGGGAGATGTCACTGGCACATTACCTGCCACACAAATTACACCCAGAAGATATCATTGTGAAAAATCAGTTGGATGCTTTCCTATCTCTTGTGTGTCCACCAGAAACATATTATAGTCTACTGAGAGGAATTCATAATCAAATGTGGTCACTGCTGCTATAGTATGGTTTTGAATATACCTGCACTACTTATTTACCATTGCTAATTTAAGATGACTGTAACTTGCATCTGATTCATCCAGACTGCATTGTAGCAGGCATATACATATTTACAGCAAATGAAGTTCAGTTCAGAGAGATTCACATACATTTCTGTATCACTTCCCAGTTGGCAAAATGTTGTACAGTTGTTACATTTGATTGTACAACAGGCAAGTCATTATTTTATTAAAATTTCCTTCATTGCAGTATTAATAAACATAATTTGGCCATGATTGATAGATGTTTTCCTAGTTGCCGTTCTACCTTCTGCAGTCCGAGAGGTAGCTTCATGTAATAGGGATCTCAACAGCCTTGCAATCTGTCCTTTCTGTGAGAAGTGCTGGCCCACGTAAGACTGAATTCATATCCCATGTGTGTTAGGGAAAGATACCACCTTTTCAATCCTTTTTGATAATCCAGTTTTCTGAAGACCAACATTTCTGCTTTCTGTGTGTTGTGGAAGTACCTTGCCAATCTATCTTATCAGTGATTGAGTTAGGTCCAAAAGTCTTTGTACAATGAGGAAGAGAATGGTCGTGCAACATAGAGAATGGATGAGATGGTTGTTGTGGGTTTTCCGGGCTGTATTGCCGTGGTCTTGGCATTGTAGTTCCTGACGTTTCGCCAGCAGCTGTGGCTGGCATCTTCTCAGTGTCTCAGTGACACTGAGAGATCTCTGTCTTTTGGTGCTACACCTCTGAAGATGCCAGCCACAGCTGCTGGCGAAACGTCAGGAACTACAATGCCAAGACCACGGCAGTACAGCCCGGAAAACCCACAACAACCATCGTTCTCCGGCCGTGAAAGCCTTCGACAATACAATGGATGAGATGTTTAGATTTCTACTGGGAGAAAAGGCAGGGTATAAATAAAGTAAATAATAAAATAATAATGTTTAGGGTGCTCAAAGTTAGGGTTAATACCGTTCTAATAATATTACCCAAGTAATATAAAAGATACATAATGCATAATGTATTCCTCCTCTGATCAGTGGTGTAGGGTGATGACCTCTTATCAGTAGGGTGTAGTTTTACAACATCCACTTCCTTTGTAGGGGAGATCACTGAAGACTAGAAGTGGGCATGGACTGGGAAAAAACTGTGGGCTGTCGGTCCGTGGTCCGTCGTGTTTCATGGACCGCAGACCACAAAAATTTTTCGGACCTGCCCCAGTTCGCGAACCAGTCCATCCATGGTCCATCAGCGCCAGTTTCCCACCAGTCAGCTGGAGCAAGAGGGGGTTATAGTTTAAAATGCTCCCCCCCACCACTTGCGAATGGCACGGGGAGCCCTTTAACCCCCCCTGCTCCAGATGACTGGCAGGCTCCACTAGTCAGATGGAGCAAGGGGGCAGTTTAAAGGTCCCTCAGCACCACTTGCGAGCGTTGCGGAGGGTGCTCCGTTGCTCCAGGTGGCTGGCAGTCTCCACCAGTCAGCTGGAGCAAGGGGGGAGGTTTAAAGGGCCCTCCGCAGCACTTATGAGCAGCATGGAGGGCACTCTTGCTCTAGCTGGCAACTCAGGGAAGCTTCCTGAACTGGCCCATGCCTCGCCTGCCCCATGCCTGCTTCACCTCCGCCGAAGCCTGCCCTGCCTGCCGCCGCCTCAACATTTGGAGAAACCATCTGTGGCTCCCCTCCCACCCCGTCTCAGTCCGGAGAGCCACATGGGATCTGTCAGGAGGTGGGGAACTCTCAACGGCCGGCCAAAGGAAGAAAATGGTTGGGCCAGAAGGAGTGTGCTGCTGCCGGCGGAGCACTCTCTACTGTCCAGGCTGCCGGCAGCCTTGCGAGCCGGTGGCAAAACAGTGTAAGGGGGCATGGAGCAGCAGCCGCTGTCAAGGGCTCCCTCAGGCCAGCAGAATGTGAGCTCCCTGCTCCCCATTGCTGCTGCCCTGGCTTGTAATAATTGCAGGCGCTGTGCCTCCAACTCTACAAGTTGGATGGGTTTTATGGTGTTATCTATGTGAACTCCTTGGTGAACTGCAGCCCCCAGTGACTGGGAAGCAGCTGAGCTGGCAGCGGCAGTCAGACAAGACGCCTACACTTTCCCTCAAAACTTTCGGGAAACTGACATGTGTCCTCTTGTGTAAGGCCACTTGTAGCTTGGCTCTTACACTGTGTAATCCACCCTGCATCTTAGTGTGACATTTTGCCCCCTTTATGAGACTTGTATCTTGCTGTCCCACTGTCTTCCTTAGTATTCCCAAAAGATTTTCGCAGCCACCAAAGGTTCTTGCCCTAGATGTCTCTCAGTTTGTCCAGTAGTATAGGAAAGCTTTGGAGGTGGCTGTGAGGTAAAAGGAGATCCTTTATACTAGATGAAATAGACATTTTACTTAAAAACTTACACATATATATGTGCAATGGTTTTAGATTAATTCATAAGTGTATTATTTTCAGATAGGTACAGAGCTTCAAATGTTTTGAAAAGGACTTGGTCACAAAGATTTTTCTCAGTTGATGCTTAGGCTAATAATATCAACAATGAAAAGGACACGCTGACCACAAACTTCCCTTCCCCTACAACATTTGAACAATATATACTAAAATTTCTGCCTCAGAACCTCTCTCTAAAACTCGCAGTTCACTCATCCCCCTACAGTACTGCTTCCATCCAATCATAGCAATATACATTCAAAACCTCACATTAATTAGCTGAAATAAATCACACATGGCAAAACATCAGGGTTGCTATTAAATATGCATTCACTTTTACCAGTTAACCAATTTACAAAAGACAACCAGAATACTACTTGGCTGAACTAGAAAACCTTATAAATTCCAGAAGATCCCAATTACTTGAGGCCCCATCCTGGTAACCAACACTTAAAGCAATGGGGCATTTCTAGCTTGAGCAGCTTGAAGCAAACTTAAGTTTGGATTCATACCTCTGTATAGTCTGTGTCTTTGGTGGCTCACTATGAATCATTGCCCTTGAAAGGCTTGTGATTTTCAGATTTTTACCACTAGTGAGTTAGATGAAACAGAAAACAAATATGAGTCAATATCAAAATAACTGATAAGAATACAAAACAATTCCAGTACTTACATATATAACCCTGCTGCTGCTCCTAGATCATAACAGATTTTGAGAAATGAGTATTTGCATTTTCATAGTTTATGGGAAATCAAATCATAATAAGCATAAGGATTTCCAAAGGGACCTCCACATGTATCCTCAGAGTCACCCAAATATAACGGTGGATCACTCCAGAACCTACCACATTGAATCCTTGTATACTGATACTGTGATGTAACATGATCATGATTGCAAAGCCTCTAAATGTATAGTCTTAATGTGAAGTGTGTAAGTCCCTAGTCCTAGAATCAAGATCAAAATACCGGCAGATATAACCTACTCCATTCCTATCCTCCATAATGTACCTAAGGACCCCTGAATCTCTAGGGGAATCTGTCAGCTTATACTTACAGTCCTTCAGGAAGCACAGGGGTAACTGTCATGTGACCACACAAAGCACCCTGAGTCTAACACCACTTTCCCATCAAGGCCTTACCAAAAAGCACTATTTGCATTACTTATTGCACGTGATGAGGATGCAGAGCTTGGCTTTAGGATGTAGCCTGCATACACTACCCCATGCTATATGACCACTGTCTGGCTACAAAAACTTGCTAGTCTCTGCAAATATCAGAACAAAAGGATTATTTTTGTTGCTTTACAAAATATATTCAATATTCCTTGTTGCTGTTCAGAAATGGGCATTATTTTTGGGAAGCTGACATAGTGAAGATATGGATCAAGCCTTATGAGACAGGATCTTGTCTACTGACCCTCTGTTTGTTTGTTTGTTTGTTTGTTTGTTTGTTTGTTTGTTTGTTTGTTTGTTACATTTGTTAGCTGCTTTTCTACCATGCAGGAACTCAACACAAAATAAAATCACAGATTAAAAACAAAGTTTAAAAACAACACAGTTTAGAGCTGCCAGTAACATAAAAACAAAGTCAATTAAAAGCAGTCCTAAATAAAAATGTCTTCTGCTGCCTCCTGAAGATTAGGAGGGGCGGGATGCACCTCCCTGAGAATGTTGTTCCATAATTGGGACTGCCACCAAAAAAGCCGTCTCTTGTGTACCCACCAGGTGAGCCATGTAGAGCTTTAAAGGACAAAACCTACATCTTGAATTATGCTAGGGAGCAAATTGATAGCCAGTGCAGTTCCCGTAATATTGGGGTTATATGTTCCCAATAGCTGCCTCCAACCAGCAGTCTAGCCACAGCATTCTGTACTAGCTGCAGCTTCAAGGGTAGCCCCAAGTAAAGCACGTTGCAATAGTCCAGTCTAGATGTAACTAAGGCATGGATACTGTGTTTAGATCTGACTGAACCAAGAATGGACACAGCTGATGCACCAGCTGAAGCTGGGCAAAAGCACTCCAAGCCAATACAGCCACCTCATTTTCTAAGGTGACTACTGTATTGAGTAGTATTCCCAAGATGTGAACCTGTCTTTTCAAGGAGTGTATAACCCTTTCCAAGACAAGAGAGATCTCAAGTTCCTGGTCCATCTTTCTTCTAAACCAGAGAACCTCTTTCTTGTCAGGATTCAGTTTCAACTGAGTCACCCTCATCCAGCCCATTACTGACTCCAAACACTAGTTCAAAACATCAACAGCATCCTTGGAATTAGCTGAAAAAGAAAGGTAGAACTGGGTATCATCTGCATATTGGTGACACTACAGCCAAAACCTCCTAATGACCTCTCCCTGTGGCTTCATATAGATATTAAATAGCAATGGCTCAAGGGGTACAGCAGGAATTCCCCTGCATAACCTTCTGAGACCCATCTCCCAGTTAGGACTCGAACCACCATAACACGATACCCCTTAGCCCCAGAGCTGAGAGGCAACTCAGAAGAATGCCATAGTTGATGGTATCAAAGGCCACTGAGAGGTCCAGCAAGACTAGCAGGATCACATTCCCCCTGTCTTGTTCTCAGTATAAGTGTCATGGCCCAGTCTGAGGGTGGGGTCTCCTCGGGAGTAGAGGAACCTCCTGTAGCCAGCCAGGACTCCTCAGGAGAAGAGGAGTTCTGTGTAACCAGCCCTAGCCCTGACTCAGCAGAAGCTGGCAATCAGGAGCAGCAGCTGCTGGCCGATCAGAACTTACAGCCAGCAGCTGAGACACCAGCACCCTCTGGCCCCAATACCACAGGGGAAGCTCAGCCAGGGACATCCCAGGCTACAGGTGCAGCACAGCCAGGGGCCTCCACCCCCCCAGGTTCGCCCATGCCCAAAGAACGCCGCAGACAACGCCAGAGACTGGAACTGCAGGAGAGATGGCGCAGTGCTCGTCTCCTGAGCTGACGCCAGCTGCTGGAGAGCAACCATGAGTAGCATCAGGATGGAGCCCCAGCAGCTGGCTGAAAACCACGCCTGGCTATAAAAGCCAGTCAGGAGCGACTGCCACGCATGGAAGCAACGTGTCGATTACCTGCAACCACTTCCTGGTACCTTGTGTCTTGCTCTTGCCTGCACCTTGCCTTGATACCCTTGTGCTCTGACCTACGGACTGGACTTGACTTGGCTCTTGGATCTTGGACACACCCCTGGCATTTACCTTGAGCTCTGACTATGGACTGGACCTGGCTTGTGACTCTTGAACACTCCTTGGCTTCATGTTAGCACCTGGGCTACCAGCTTGGGCAGGCCCAGCCCATGGCAATAGGTTATCAACCAAGCTGACCAGTGCAGTCTCTATTCCAAATCCAGGCCTAAAGTCAGATTGGGTCCAGAAAATCAGCCTCTTCTAAGAACCCCTGGAGCTGAGAAGCAACTATCCACTTGAATGCCAGCTCAAGACTGGCTCCAACATAGCAGGGCTCAGGAAGAGTTTTGCACCACAGGTTTAATTACTGCCTTCTTGAGCTAGGTGGTACAATTTCCACACTCAAGGAAGCATTTATCACTCCCCTTGCCTGCTCGGCCAGCTCCTCCAGCAGCTTTTATCAGCCAAGAAAGGCAAGTGCCAAGAGCAGTTTGTAGGCCTCACCTCTGCAAGAATCTTGTCCACATCCTCGGGCTCCACAAGCTGAAAGGTATCCATATAAATCGGACAAGCAGGTGCCAAAGGTATATCATCTGGACATGTGTCCACACCAGCATCTAACTTAGAGCAAATCTAGGTGATTTTGTCTACAAAGTAAGTAGCAAACTGATCATAGTGAGCTGATGTATGGTCAGAGCCCAGTTTCCTGGGGCTATGATGTAACCCTCCCCCTGAACCACACAGAACAGCTCAGCAGATGTAATGGGGGCAGAGAAGCATTGCCTTTTCACCACCATCACTGCCACAGAACAGGCCTTAATGTGGGCTCTACGCTGTGTTTGATCAGCCACTTCGTGTTTTCTGTCAGCAGAGCTCTGACTCTCATCCCTTCCATTTCACTGCCATCAATTTACAAGTAAACCAGACTTCCGGTTTGGATTAATGGAGATCTGATGCAGTCTGCTATCGGGGCTGTCCGAGCCACTGTTTTTTACTGGAAAGCGGGGTGTTCCAACGCTTGTTTCCACCCCCAACTTCAGGGAGAAGTGGGGCTTGAATGCTACACATCCCCAAGAGAGCGTGATCTCGGTGATAGAGGGGGTTCTGAATCAAGGACTCCCACTATTACCTTGATGTCCCCTCGGAGAAGGGTGACTTACTATCTCTGCAGTGCCTCAGGAGTCATTAAATTGGCATAAGATCCTCATAACCAAGCTTCAACAACAGCTTTTAAAAAAGAATTCCAGGAAAATACAAAAGTCCAAAAGAAATGTGTCCTGTGTCTTCTTTATACAAAATAGCATTCATGCACAGCTATATCCACATATGGTAAGGAAACCCACGGCTGCACGCCCGATCTGGGGCCGGCTGGAAAGCTCAGATTTCGTGCAGATTCAGAACAGCTCAGCAGATGTAATGGGGGCAGAGAAGCAACCGTGACTCGAACGTCCAATTGGAGTGGTGCATTAAGAGTGACCAGATCAATTATTTGGATGTAATTACATATAGAGCACTAGATAATTGTGTTAGATTGAGAACATACCATAAGGATACTGATCGTAACTCTTATCTTGACTTTAGGTCTTTTCACCCACGACATCTAAAAATAAACATTCCGTTTGGACAGCTATTGCGTATCAAACGCAATTCATCCTCTCCCGATGACTTTGAAAAGGATGGTTCTAATTTGTGTCAGGAGTTTGTTAGTAGGCATTACCCACGAAGGGTAGTTTCGTCAGCATTATCTAGAGCTAGACACGGGGTAGAGAATCTTTATTCCAGATGCAGGACTTTCCCACAGGAAACAGGATCAAATGGGCACTTGAATACTCACCATTAGCCAATAGGATTAAAAAGATCATGGATAAACATTGGCATTTAGTTGCTGACATTGAGGGGTGTGAGTCACGCCCCCTTTGTGGGTTCCAGAGGACTAGAAGTTTACGTGACATCTTGGTTCACGCTAGCCTTCCAGCCAATAGAGAGAAACATAACTCACCAGTAGGCAATTTTAAATGTGGACATTGTAGTGTTTGCAAGTACATTTGGGAAGGCAGACAGATCATCACACAGAACAAAACCATTGTTGTCAATCACTTTGCAACTTGTCAAACAACGGGCACAGTGTATTTAATTGAATGCCCTTGCCATCTGTTGTATGTGGGATGTACATTAAGGCCACTCAGAACTAGGATTTTAGAACATATATCTCAAATTAAAAACAATATTGCAGAGGCTCCTCTTACCCAGCATTTTCAGAGCCAGCAGTATTCTGAGACTGACTTTCGCGCGTAGCAATCCTTTGTGTTATACAGGGCAATAAACAGAGAGATTTACTGCAGAAGGAAGCCTACTGGATCCATACGTTGAAAACTTTACGACCAATGGGGCTTAATAATGATTTGACTTTAAGTTGTTTCCTTTGATGTGTAATTTGAGCGTCCCTTTAAGACCAACTCAAGCCTTGTCGAAGGCTTTCACGGCCGGAGAACGATGGTTGTTGTGGGTTTTCCGGGCTGTATTGCCGTGGTCTTGGCATTGTAGTTCCTGACGTTTCGCCAGCAGCTGTGGCTGGCATCTTCAGAGGTGTAGCACCAAAAGACAGAGATCTCTCAGTGTCACACTGACACTGAGAGATCTCTGTCTTTTGGTGCTACACCTCTGAAGATGCCAGCCACAGCTGCTGGCGAAACGTCAGGAACTACAATGCCAAGACCACGGCAATACAGCCCGGAAAACCCACAACAACCATCCAACTCAAGCCGTTGGGGGTAGCCCAATATAAATGCTTAGCTACTTTATGCAATGGCGTGCTTTAGAAGATACAGCTGCCTTGCTAAAGAAGATACAGCTGCTCAGGTCCGGGAGTGAATAATTGTTACAGCGTTTAAGGGTTTACCACACAGGTTTGTTGTTGATATTTGCTGATAATTGTATACTATGATGAATTTTTATAAATTGAATGTCATGTAAAATTGTATGTTGTATGTTATGTAAGATGTTTATTTTGCAGCTTTGGCTTGGCCACACCCCTGAAGAAGAATCTGCACAAAATCTGAGCTTTCCAGCCGGCCCCAGATCGGACACAGGACACATTTCTTTTGGACTTTTGTATTTTCCTGGACTACTTGGAGATATATAAGTGATTTCCAGTTCAAGGAAGAATTATTGTATATATTGTATAATTTGTAATTGGTCATCCTATTGATTGGTATATTTACATAAGGAGCAGATGGAAAGATTTTTACAGGAACATGCAGAGGACTTTCCTGGCATATTAAAAATGTAACAATATGGAGTACAAGTTAATATCTTGGAATGTGAATGGACTAAACTCACCCCAAAAAAGAAAAACAATTTTTCATTGGCTAAAGAAGCAAAATTCTAATATAATATGCCTACAAGAGACACACATCAAAGATAAAGATGCAAAATATTTAAAAAACAAGCAATTGGGAAAGGAATATATATCATCGTCCAAGCAAAAGAAAAAAAGGAGTAGTGATTTGTATAAATGAAACTCTAGAATCAAAGTTAATCTTCCAAGATAGTGATGGAAGATATATAGCTGTGAAAATAAATATAAATGCAAACAAAACTCTGGTAATAGCCCTTTATGCCCCAAATGGAGCCAAAGACCAATTTTTTTAAAGATATATTGAGTAAATTGGATCAGGACGTATTTGATCAGATGATTTTGGTTGGAGACTTTAATGGCGTGGTGGATTTACAACTAGATAAAAAATCGAAAGCAAATGCTAAAAAATCAGGAAAATTGCCAAAAACTTTTTTTGAATTAGTTCAGCAGGAAAACTTGGAAGATGTATGGAGAAAGGAAAATCCAAAAAGTGCAGAATTTACTTACTACTCCGCAAGGCATTTATCTTTTTCACGTATTAATATGATTTGGGAGACAAAGGATTTGACTTTAATGACTAAAAAAGTGGAAATCTTACCAAGGGTGAGTGCAGACCATAATCCAATGTTATGGAAATGGACAATGGGCCGAAAAAAATTTAGATGGAGAATAAATGAGGATTTATTACAAAATCAGGAGAACCTGAATTATTTGAAAGAAGAAACTAACCAATTTTTTTTTAACAAATAATAATAATGAAGTTTCAACACAGATGGTATGGGACACTTATAAGGCTGTGATAAGAGGAAATTTAATTTTATTAAATAGTAAGGGCAAGAAGAGAAGATAGGAGAAATGGCAAGAAATACAACAACAAAATTATAAAAAAGAACAACAGTTAAAGAAAAAACCTGGGAAAAAGTCGATTATACAGGAAATTAAAATACTACAAGACCAAATAACAGCCATTAGTAATAAAGAGCTCGAATGGAAGTTAAAGACATTAAAGCAGAAATCATTTGAAGGAGCAAATAAACCAGGAAAGTATCTAGCCTGGCAATTGAAAAAAAGGAAGGAAAGGAAGGAAAGGAAAATCATTAATAGAATAATAGAAGATGACGAGTTGAGAGAGCATCATTCAATTAAACGTGCATTTTATAAATATTACGCTAAGTTATTTCAGAAGAAATAAGTAAACTTACAAGATATAGAGGGGTATGTAAAGAATACTCATTTACCAAAGATACCAGAAAAGATGAAGCAGAGACTGAATGCTCCAATTACAGAAGAGGAAATCATAGAAGCAATTGATGCGGCTAAGATTGGGAAAACACCAGGACCTGATGGGATCACAGCTAAATTTTATAAAGTAATGAAGGAGGACCTAGTACCGATTTTAAAAAATATAATGAATGAAATGCTTCAAGGAAAAAGCCTCCCAGATACGTGGAATGAAGCAACTATTGCTCTGATCCCGAAAGAAAATCAAGATTTGACAGATGTTAAAAATTACAGACCCATATTGCGTATAAACAACGATTACAAAATAATGGCAAGAATATTAGCAGAAGGACTTAAAATATGGCTAATGGATTTTATAGAAGATGATCAGGCTGGATTCTTACCAAATAGACAATTAAAAGACAACTTGAGAGTGGTGATAAATGCCATTGAATATTATGATAAGCGATGTGATAAAGAAGTTGGCCTATTCTTTGCGGACACAGAGAAGGCCTTTGACAATTTGAACTGGGACTTTATGTTTGCGACTGTGGAGAAGATGGACTTAGGCAATGAATTTATAGAAGCAGTCAAAACAATCTACAAATTACAAAGAGCAACAATTTGTGTCAATGACGACCTAACAGAGAAATTTGAAATAAGGAAAGGAACTAGACAAGGATGTCCACTATCACAGCTTTTGTTTGTGATGGTCTTGGAAGTATTATTGAGGAAGATCAGGGAGGATGATACTATAAAAGGGATAAAAATAAAGGGGTCTTCCTACAAACTGAGAGCATTTGCAGATGACGTGATGTTTATAGTGGAAGACCCTCTACAAATCCTGCCAAGATTGTTAGATAAAATAAAAGAGTTTGGAGATTTGGCTGGCTTCTATATAAACAGAAAGAAATAAAAAATAATAACAAAAAACATGACCAAGAAGAAGCAGCAGGAACTGAATGATTTAACAAATTGTGAAGTGGTACATAGAACTAAATATTTGGGGATAGAGCTGACAGCTAAGAATATAGATTTATTCAAGAATAATTATGAAAAGCTCTGGACTCAAATTGAAAGAGACATGATAAAATGGAATAAATGAGGATTTGCCATTTAGATATGGTAGGCTACAATACAGACAAATTAAAGTCTTATTTGATTCAGAGCAAAGGAAAGTAGGTTTTAGAACCAAAAACTCAGACTTGGAAGAGATACTACTGGGAGATAATATTAAAGTAATATCTAAAATGTACAAGTTGTTATTGAAGTGGTTCACAGAAGATGAGACAGTAAAAGTTCAAATGGTAAAGTGGGCTATAAACTATAATAAAGAAATAACCATGGAAGCATGGGAACAGTTATGGAAAAATACCTTAAAAGTATCAACTTGCACCAGTATTAAAGAGAATGGGTATAAAATGTTGTATAGGTGGTACTTAACACCGAAAAAGCTAGCCACTGCTAACAAACAGTTGCCAAATAAATGTTGGAAATGTAAAGAGCACCAAGGTTCTTTGTTTCATATGTGGTGGACTTGTCAAAAGGCTAGGGACTTCTGGTCTAAAATATGTGCTGAAATGTCTTTGATATTACAATATAATGTTGCTAAAAATCCAGAAAGGTTATTATTATCTTTACATTTAGAAGAGGTCAATAGAAATGATAAGATATTGTTATATTATATGATAGTAGCAGCAAGAATTCTATATGCTCACTATTGGAAAAAAGAAGTACCGAATATTGAAGAATGGACAAGGAAGCTGTTGTACATGGCCAAAATGGACAAACTAACTAGAAATTTGAAAGAGCAAGATCCAGAAATTTTCTTGGAAGATTGGAAGAAGTTCAAGAAATATTTGGAAAAGAAATGCAATGTTAAAGGGCAATTGTGGTCTTTTGAGGGACTTTAAATTTTATACAAAAGGCCTTAACAAAAGAAAATATATTAAGATCTATACCATGGTATAAGTATTAGCAATATAGTGTAAAAATAATAATATCTATGAATAAATGGGGGGCTTGAGTGTTGTTGGAAGTCAACAAAGAAAAGGGGGAGGGGTGGGGTATATAGACATGTAGAAGAGCTAAATTGGATAAATATATTGTATTAAGTAATGATTGTATATTACCTCATCCAATAAAAATTCTTTAAAAAAATTACAAGTAAACCAGTGAGGCTGCTTGGCTCTGCCCCGGTGGGGGGAAGCACCTTGGGCCACCTCTGTATTTCAGTTAGTGGTCAGGCGCCTCGACAGAATCAGCAGCAGCCAAAGAGGGGAAATCCCCAAGCGCTGACGGGAAACCATTGGGATCCAACAGGCGCTGGGAGAGGACCACCTTAATGGGTCCACTATCCTGGTGGAGAAAAGATGAAGCGGTAAGTCTAAACTCTATCGGGTAATGATCTGTCCATGAAAATAGAATATAATTAAATACTGAAATTCATTTTCGCAAATATTCAAATGTGTCCTATAGAAGCGGTAGCCAAATAGTATGAAATTTAACTTGGATCGTTAAACATGCTCACAAATACTGGGGAAGGTGTAATGAATGTGCCATACTTATGAATATTTCGAAAGGGGTACTATATTACATAGAAACTCTGGGATAAAATTTTTGGTCAGATGAATACTGAAACAGATAGCTTCAAAAACTCCTAATTAGCACTTCTTGGTGTCTTCCTGAATGTCTATGCCCTTTTATTTTAGTACAAGATGACCCTTCAGAAAACTTTCCAGATGCAGTGAGACCTACACTATTCATGGCTTGTCTCCCTCCCTCTACGCAACAATTTGGTTTCCTGCTATGCTCTCTTTTTCACCTTGTGATTTTTGTACAATGAAAATAATTTTATTAATAATGGAAACAATAAAATGGGAACTTTAAAAAGTCTGCACAAACAAAGTTTGCAATTGATTACTTTATTTTCCTTTTGCACTTGTGGGCACATTTGGTTTTGTTGTGCAGGACAATCTTTTTAAAGATTCTCTTTGTTAGTCTAGTCCTCATCATCTGTATTTCTGCTATTATTCTCAGAATGGTGGTGGAGAGTACCCTCAAGTCAGAGTTGACTTAAGGCGACACCTGGTGGAGTTTTCATGGCAAGAGACTAACAGAGATGGTTTGTCATTGCCTGCCTCTGCAACCCTGGTCTTCATTGGAGATCTCCCATCAAATTACTAACCAAGGCCGATCCTGCTTAGCTTCTGAGATCTGACAATATCAGACTCACCTGTGCTATCCAGGTCAGGGCTATTCCCAGGATATTGATAAAACAATTATCATTGTCGTCCATCATCTAGCATTGCAACCTAGATTTTCACAGTGGGAATGAGATCAGTTTGTCAGTCATTTCCCACCCCCAGCCTTCCTTTAGAAGATTTCAGACTGGTTAACATTATTGTGCCTCCATTTTATTATTACAACAGCCTTGTGAGGTATTTTCTGCTGAGGGAGAGTGACTGGCTCAAGGTTCCTCAGTGAACTTCATGGCTGATTGAAGACTGAACCTGCATATCCCCAGCCCTAGTTAAATACCACACACTCATTCACAAGTAAAACACTTTTTCATGCAGATCTGGGAACCCTACAATCCCTAAGAACACATTCCTGTGTGTACACTGCACTGAATAAAATGGGACTTGCTTCTGTGCAGACCTGTTTAGGATTGCTCCCTTAATCAGTAATACTCTATCTTTGAAAGCATTCAACATGTAAGAAATTGTTTATTCCGTGAAAGTTAATACTGGAATAAATGTTACATTGCTTTAAAGTGCTGTGGCACCCTTGTTTTAGTATACTGCTTGTGGTGCCTCACTCTTGCCACTAGATGGTAGGGTAGATTTTTACAAGAGGCTTGTTTGTTTTATACATTCTTCTGTGGCCATGTTTTGTAATATTAAAAAACCCTGGGGCAATACAACCTATATTAGTTTAGTCTGAGTCACTGATTGCTGATAGGTCAGTGGGAAAAAGAACTGTGATTTCTAGGATACTGTGGATTTTTCCACTATTATGAATTCAACATCAACCTAGTTTCCTGCTGCTTGGATTATTTGAGAATTCTTTATTTTAATCTTAGCTTTTCCAGAGTTTGAGATTAATTTACACATCCCTAGTTAAAAACAAGAGGTAGAATTTAACTACCATAATATTTAAAGTATTTTGAGTGCTAAAAGGTGCAATGTTGCTCCAGGGTGAGCAGTGTTGCCAGTTCATTTCAGGAGAGGGTCCTGCGACAGATTTATAATAGAAATTCAGTTGGTGAATCTTTGCTCTGGCGTGCACTGTCCTATTGAAAAGGAAGGTTCATTTATTTAAATCTCATTCTTCCTCTAAGGAGCTCTGGGTGGCGTGTATGGTTCATTCTTACATTTTATATTCACAACAACCCTGTCAGGCAGAGAGACAAAGACTGGTCCAAGGTCACCAGTGAGCTTCAGGGCATTATGACCCTGGATCTCCTCAGGTTCAGTTCAGGCCACAAGCTTCAATCTGCTGAAAAGCAGAAGAAATAATAGCTGTGGCATCTTCAGCCCCCTCAGTCCCATCAACTCCCCCTCTTCCTTGTGTGGTATACCTTGATTCCTATTTCTTATAGCAGGTAGGGGAAGAGTAGGGGAAAGGATGGAGTGAGGATGGGTATGAGAAGCCATAGTTACCTTGTTTCCCAGTAAAGTACAGTAGCAGATTCAAAGGTAGACATGAATTTCCATTTTGCAATTTGGTAGCCATTGAGGAAGAGCATGAATAATGAATGGTATGGTGACAGATAGGGGTGTGTGCTTTGGGTTTCTGATTCAGTTTTTTAATCTGAATTCAGCCCTATTTGGAATGATTCGGTATTTCTGAATCAGCCCCAGCATTGCTGAGCCGATTCAGAAATACCAAAGCAAAACTTTCCAAATGTTTCAGGTAGAGCAGCAGCAGGTGGAGCATTTTTCTTGCTGTTTTCAAACAGCAAGAAAAGTACTGCTTTCAAGCTTCCTGCTCTTTTTTACTTGATGGGAGGGGAGGAGGGGGTTATAGTGAGTCACTACAGGAAGAACAAGTGATCTGTTTCACAAAATCCAGGAAATCAAATGGAAAACCATGGCTAGGAATGCTGAAGGACCAAAAATACAATATCCAATCAGGATAAAATAAAGATAGAAGCAATACACTGAAGAACTATATAAAAGAGATGGAAGGATGACAAATACCTCCAAAAAGAAACTTTTGATGAAGGACTGGAAATCTTAGTGAAATGAAAGCTGCACTCAAAGCAATTGGGAGAAACAAACCACTAGGAGTTGATGGTATACCATTAAAATTATTTCAAGCTACAGAAACTGAGTCCATCAAAATCTTAACAAGAATCTGTTAACAAATATGGAAAACAAAATAATGGCCAACATACTGGAATACTCAATCTACATTCCAATTCTAAAAAAGGAGGATGCCAAAGAATTAACCAACTATCAGACTATCACATTAATTTCCCAGGCAAGCAAAGTGATGCTCAAAATTCTACAACAAATACTGTTACCATATATGGAATGAGAAATGTCATATGTTCAAGTTGGATTCAGAAAAGGAAGAAGCATTAGAGATCACTTTGCAAATTTATGATGGTTAATGGAGCCTACCAGAGGATTTCATAAGAAAATCAGCATGCATTTTATAGATTACAGCAAAGCTTTTGACTGTGTGGATCACATAAAGCTACAGATGGTGTAAAAAGAAATGGGTGTGCCATAGTATTGGATTGTTTTGATGTATGCTGTACTCTGGACAAGAGGCTACTATTAGGACAGAAAACAGGGAAACAGAATGGTTTCCAATTGACAAAGGTGTCGGACAAGGATGTATATTTTCTCCCTATATGTTCAACCCGTATGCAGAACAAACCATAAGGAAAACTGGATAAGATTTAGAAGATGAAGTGAAAATTGGTGGAAAGAACATGAACAATTTGAGATATGCAGATGAGACTATGTGACTGGCAGAAAAAAGTTAAGACTTGAAATGGCCACTGATTAATGTTTTTTTTAAAAAGGGCCAAAGCAGGATTACAGCAGAACATCAAGAAGACGAAAGTAATGACTAGAGGTGGGCATGGACCAAAAAATAGACCAAAATTTGACACAGACCGGTCCAGTTCGGTGTTCGTGAACTGGTGGGTCACAGTACAGGCGTTTTTCACGGATGCAACGACTTTCAGGCTGGTCCATCGGTCCATGAAACGAGACATCCTAGCCCTGAGCAATCAATTCTCTAGGCAACAGGGGGGACATCCAGTCTGCAGAACTTCTCTGGCTGTCAAACAGAGAGCTCCTGTTTTTCTCTATGAGAGCAGGAGTAATTCCCCACCCCACCCCCCCATACCTCTCAGGCAAGAGGTTTCAGTTTCCAGCAGGCAGTAAGACCAGGAGAAACTGCAGGGTGGATTTTTCAGTCACAAGAGGGAAGTATTTGAAGCTTTTGCTTGAGATTCTGGCTGCTTGTGTTCCACAGCCAGGCTCAGAGACTAAGCCTGTGAGGACTCACAGAATTCTTTTATATATTATACTTATTAACAGTATCATTATTATTTAGGGCACTTGTTCCATCCGGGAAGGTGCCTGGGGTGGTCAGGGCTCTGGACCACCCCCTGTCCTTGCCAAGTGCAAATGCATCCCCCCACAAGGGGAATTTTAACCTCTTTCCTCATGGGTCCTCCTATCCCCTAGCCCACCAGTGTCTGCTGCCCTCTGGCTGCATCCCAGCAGAGGGACTCAATGTCCATAGCTGGGTTTGTTCCAGGAGGATCTGAACCTCCTCTTCCCCCTTCGGGAATTCCTTGCCACTAGACCATGAGGATCCGTGGTTTTGAAGCATGTTTTTGTGCTGTGGTAGTGCAACGAAGCAGTGAATGCATGCTTTTTTGGGTGCAATTTGTGGCAATAGACATGATATGGGACTGTGTGGTGGATTCTGGGTGGTCCCAGGTAAAAATCAAGAGGATCCATGAGGATCCGTGTTTTAAAGTATATTTTTGCACCATGGCAGCACCATGGATTGGTGGGTGCATGATTGTTTTGGTGCTGTCTATAGACTAGGACATGATCTATAATATGATGGCCTTTTTGTTTTGTTTCAATATAAAAATCATATGAATTCATCCATCCGCTACTTAAGAAAACATCCCTAGACAAAAATGATGTGGCCAGTCTCTAATCTGCCCTTTCTGGGCAAAGTGATTGATAGAGCAGTAGCTGACCTACTTCAGATCCTTTCCAGTCAGGTTTCAGACCAGGGCATGGGACAGAGACAGCACTAGTAGCATTAGTAGATGATCTCCGTCTGAATACAGACAAAGGCCATGCCTCCCTATTGCTTCTATTGGATCTATCTGCAGCCTTTGACACAGTAGACCATGCCATCCTGTTGAGGCATTTAGAAACAGAAGTGGGCATCAAAGGATGTGCCCTGGACTGGTTTAAATCATTTCTCTTGGAGATCAACTATCTCTAGAATGGCAACTATCTTGCGGGGTTCCGCAGAGCGCAATCTTATCTCCCATGTTATTTAACCTCTATGTAAAACCTTTAGGAGAACTCATTCGCAGATATAGAGTAGGATGTCATCAATATGCAGACGACATCCAACTCTATATCTCGCTATCCAGGTCCCCGCAGGATGCAGTAGAAATCTTAGATCGCTGCCTGACAGCCATAGTGAAATGACTGAAAAACAACAAATTGAAATTGAACCCAGACAAGACTGAAGCGATGCTTGTTGGGAAAACAGAGATCTTGAAGAACATTGTACTCCCCACTTTCGATGGAGTTCGTCTGACCCTTGCATACTCAGTTAAGAGCTTAGGGGTTATACTGGACCCAGCGTTATTACTAGAAAAATAAATTAAGGCAGCAGCAAAAAATGTTTACTACAACCTCACTCTGGCCCGGAAGATGGCTTCTTATCTTGACATGGCTGATCTGCCACTTGGATCCATGCTATGGTAACATCAAGGCTTGACTATTGTAATGCTCTATACATTGGCCTCCCATCTAAGTTAACTAGGAGGCTCCAATTAGTGCAAAATGCTGCAGCTTGACTGTTATCAGGAGCGAGCAGGAGCATGAACATCACTCCCATCCTACAGTCGCCCCATTGGCTACCTATCAGTTACCGTACAGGTGAAGTCAGCAGCAGCCTGTACACGGGCTTTCTCTGTGGTGGTCTCTATCCTGTGGAATGACCTGCCTGAGCCCCCACTCTCCTGGATTTTTGTAAACAATGCAAAACTGAACTATTCAAAAAGGTTTTTTACTCAAATGGGAGGGCTGTATTGTAGGGAAGATGCTTCGCTAATGAGTTAGGGGACCATAGACTTCATCACTATATTGCCTTACATAATATTTGCTGCTTTAAATATGTACTCCTATGTGCTCCATGTTGTCTAATGTTAGTCTTAGAATTGATTATGTTCTGCTTCAGTATTTTTTGTACTCTGTATTGGATTCTTGCTAATACTATGTCTTTTAAACTTGTATCTTTTTACCCTACGGTATTGTTTATGAAATGTCCTTGATACTGTATTGAAATGTACTTGATACTGATTGTACTAATCTCATACTATGTAATACACCTTGAGTCTCAGTGAGAAAGGCGGACTATAAATGACATAAATAAAATAAATAAATAAATAAATAAATATCATCTGGATCCGACTTTTACCCACTCCGTTTGATCTGTTCCCAGAGAACGTCATTCCACTCTGGTGGCTGTCATTCCAGCCCCAGATCAGTTTAGCTGCTTCCAGGGACTGTCAGTCCACTCTGCGGGGGGGGGGGGGGCTTCATTCCAGGTCCAGATAGGGTTGCCAGCTCCAGGTTGGGAAATTCCTGGAGAATTCGGGGGTGGGGCCTGAAGAAGATAGGGTTTGGGGAGGGGGGGGGAACCTCAGCAGGGTATAATGCCATAGAGATCTCCCTCCAAAGCAGCCATTTTCTCCAGATGAACTCATCTCTGTGGCCTGGAGATCAGTTCAGGGAGATCTCCAGCCCCCACCTGGAGGCTAAACTATCAAACAAGGCAAACCTGGTGCAATAGGAGTACACAAAAGTAGGAAATCCCACCCTGGAATAACAACACTATTAATTCCAAACTTCACTTTTATTAAAGTGTCAAGTGCTCAGATAACTATTCCAAATGCAGTGAAAAATATATCATAATAACCAGATTCATATAATTCATACAAGTAATACAAAACACTCCCCCTCTATACAATAGAAATCAGGGAGGTAACTCTGGGACCAAGGTAAGTATGAACAGTTCCTATAAGTTCTTAAATTAATGTATTCTATCTTTTCCAATTGACTCAGTGGGTAGATGGAGATCCAAAAGCATAATGCCTGAACTGGGGCCAGCTATCAAGAATGCAGATTTCATATTGCAGACTTCCTCAGGGGCATTCCGATGGTCTACTATACATTTATTCATAATATGTGAAATTCAATACAGAACTTATTCCAATTAATAAATATCTCAATTTCATTCTTACAGTTTACCCATGTCCACTATTACTCATTAATAAGACCTGGAGGGTGACACTGATACAATCCATCTAGCATACCTCCACCCAGGTCACATCCGCTTTTATTTTGCAACAGCTCTCCAACCCTCCGGGTCTAGAGAAAAGTTCCTTAAGGATAAGAATCTGTTGTTGGGGAACAAGATCAAGATAATCCACACAGTGGATAATTCCCCAGTATTATGTATGTGTGTGAAAATTGGACAACGAAGAAAGCTGACAGAAAGAAAATTGATTCATTTGAAATGTGGTGCTGGAGGAGAACTTTATGGATACCATGCACAGCCAAAAAGACAAATCAGTAGGTTCTAGATCACATCAAGTCTGAATTCTCCCTAGAAGCTAAAATAAGATTCTTTTAACAGTCTGAATCTTAAACTAAAGCACTATATAGATAATACTTTATAATTATTGTTGATTTATAATAGCTAATAAACACTAATAATAAGGGTATAAAAACTAAATATTTTGTCCTGATCAGATACTGTATTTCCATAGAAAAGAGTCCATAGCATCTATAAGACTAACAAAATTTGTGGTAGGGTATGAGCTTTCTTGAGTCACAGCTCACTTTTCAGATACATCTAGAATGTGAGTCCATCTGTCCTTATATCTTGGATGCTGGAATGACAACAGAAGCCGAATGATAATAGCTAGTGAATGACAATAGCAGGCATGATTGAATAGGGTGGAGTATGCAGAGAACAGGGTGTGGAGAAATCACATTTGTAATGAGACAGGAAGCCTATGTCTTGATTCAATCCAGGTGGAGAAATTGTCTTCAGCTTTTGTTATCAGTTGCAATTCAGCAGTCTCTCTAATCTCCCTTTGAAATTGTTTTTTCCATGTTAATCTTTCAGCATCCTAAACCATGGCTTGAATTTCCCTTTGATTTCCCAGATCTTGTAGAACAAATCTCTTGTTCTTCCTTTTTTGTTGTTCTCTTCTATTTCTTTGCACCGGTTATTATAATAGATTTATCTTTGTGTTCAAGTCCCTGAAAAGCTGAGTTTAGAATTCTTACTCTGTTTCTGTCACCTTTTGCTTTTGCTTCTTGTCTGTCTTTAGCAATTTTAAGAGTGTCCTCAGTCGTCCATTTAGACTTATCCTTTCTTTTCGTACAGGAATAGTCTTTGCGCATTCTTCCTTGATAATATCTCTGGTTCCAGCCCATAGTTTTTCTGGTTCATAATCAATTAAACTTGACACTGCAAATCTGTTCTTTATATAGCCTTTAAATTCTTCAGGAATATTATTTAGATTGTATTTTGGCACTATGAATCCTTTAGTGTTTCTCTTCAGCTTTATTCTAATGTTTTATATTAGCGAGTCATGATCTGTATTACACTCAGCTCCTAGTCTTGTTTTAGCAGAGAGAATAGAACTTCTTCATCTTCTGCTTCCGATTATGTAATCTATTTGGTTCTTGTATTGGTCACTCAGTGATTTCCACATATACAATCATTTTTTTTTGGTTGCCTGAAGCATGTGTTAGCAATGAACAGGTTGTTGGCTTCACAAAATTCTATGAGACGCTCTCCTGCTTCATTTTGTGATCCTAGTTCAATTTTTCCAACATTTGATTCTGCTTTGTCTCCTACTTCCGTGTTCCAATGTAGGAGTCACTTATGATTATCAGCATATTTTATTTAGGTGTATGATCAGTTTCTTCTTGGACACTTGAGTAAAACTCGAATGATGGTTTTGTTAACAGGCCTTCTATGAAGTCTGATTGATATTAATTGGTTAGATTTTGCATTGCAGCTCCTGACTGCTTGTGCTATGTCTCGCCTCACTATTAGAGCAACATTGTTTCTTTTGAGTTTGTCATTTCCACAGTAAAATATTTTGTGATTTTCTAACTGAAAATGTCCTGAGTCAGTCTACATTAGTTCACTCACACCTACGATTGCAGTGTTTAAATGTTCCATTTCTTGTTTTATGATTTCTAGATTACCTGGCTTCATACTTTTCATGTTCCAAGTTCCTATCATGTGTGTCACACAGCTTTGGATGTTCCTTTTGCATCTATTCACATCCACAACTAGACGTCCTTTTGACTTTACTCCAGTCCCATCATTAAGAACAGAGCCATTCGTACTTGTCCTCAGCGCTTCCCCAGTAGCCAAGTGAGTGCCATCCAACCTTGAAGTCCTGTCTTCCAGCACTATATCTTCTTTCTTTTTGGATTGTCTCATCAAAAGGTTTTCAAGGTAAGAGATTAGCAGAAGTGGTTTACCATTGTCTTCTTCTGCACAGTACTAACCAGGGTTAGCTGAAGTGGCACTGCCGTTGTCTGTGAAATATCCTCTGCCAGTGTCACCTTCCACAGCTGCTGCTGCCCAGTAGCTAGCCTTCAAGAATTCCTCCCATCACCATTGAAACAGTCAATTCTCTTCTGCTGATGGAGGATGGATGCATCTTAGTCTAGTGTCTCAGCTTTGACCATTCCACCTTGAGTGACTCTTCCAGGAGTTTAGACCCTTGACCAAGCCTGTGCTCCTGACGGAGTTGCTCTCAGCTTCATTAACGCACTCAAACCTCCTCACCACATTAAGGTGTGTATCCAAGAGGAGGGAATGCTTGATATTATGCATTTTTCCATGGAAGTAATCCCATGGAAGTAATCCCTTAATTAAAGGTAAGTGGGGACATCCTATATCATTGCTTTTTGATGATTACTGGACCTTTAGCAAGCAAGACCACCATTCTGTGCAGGATTAGGCACGATTGATTTCATTGGGTTTAGGTAATCCTAAATGCATAATGATCAGGTAGCAAATGATGAAATGTCTGCTCCGCCTTCAGATGAGAAGGCCAAAAACAATTAAGACAAATCATGTTCTGTATTAAGATAATCTGACGGTATAATGATCTCCTGAGAGTGCAGGAAAGCTTCACTCACTCAGTGCTTCCTGGCTTCAGGGAAGGGTTTGAAACCATCATTTTTCAGAAGGGCTAACAAGTTGTACATCTTTCCGCTCACTCAGGCAGGAGAGGGCAGAGGTTCACACTTGTTTGCTTCATGCCCACAGCACTTTCTGTAGGCGGCACTGAGGTAAGAGTTGAGGGAAAGTCCCGGGAAAAGGCTCATGTGTCTGCCTCAGGCAGCTGGCATTGGCACGCATTCTGGCAAATGTAGGCTTGGAGGAGATGTATTTGGCCACAGATGCAAGAGGGCTTTAAAAGCTCGTCTGCTCTTCTGAGTTGGCATGGTAAGTCCTGGGGGTGTGTGTGTGGGGGGGGGGGGGGTGTAGACATTCACATAGATAGTCCTGGCTGTTCAGGTCTTCATGCTTGAAGATACTGGAAATCATCATGCCTTTGAGTCCAGAAGAACAAGTTCGTCATTGTCCTGGGTTTTCATTATACTCAATTCTGTGCCTTCACAGTCACCACCATTTAAACCAGTTTTGATCAGCTCTCTAGAATTTTCATTGGGTCTTTTTATTAAGTCAGACTTACTGATGCAAATGATGTCTGTCCATTTCTCCAGATCTGATAAGCTGCAGGTGGAAATATAGAGAGATTGTTGGGGCAAAAACATCCTGCTTTGTTACTCTTCTAAAATTGCCTTTGAGATGAGTTGCTGTCATACTGCAAAGTCAAAGGGAGCCAGATCCCCATGTCTGAATTGTTTAGAAAAAGAGAGAGCTCCTGTTATTAGTCTACTTCCAGTCACATGCTTGTCATTGTGACAGCCCTATTTTGCTCTCTGGTTGTGATTAGTAAGGTCTGCTCCATTGGATCATCATTGTTGCAATCTTGGAGTGGAAGTGATTTGGAGTTTCGGACTTGGGTGCCATCAATATGCAGATGACATCCAATTGTATCTGATGATGGATGGCCGCCCTGACTCTGCCCCAGATGTCCTGGAACGTGCCTTCGAAGCTGTGACTGGATGGTTGAAGCAGAGTAGGCTGAGATTGAATCCCATGAAGACGGAGGTCCTGCATGTGGGTCTAGGGTCCATGGGTGTGGGAATCCGACTCCCTGCTCTCGATGGAGCGCCGCTTACGCCGGTGTTGAGAGTAGTCCTGGATGCTTCCCTGTCTATGGAGGCACAGGTCGCAGCGGTTGTTCGATCCTCATTTTTCTCCCTAAGACAGGCTCAGCAACTTGTCCCTTACTTGTCGACCCATGACCTTACGACAGTGATCCAGGCAACGGTCACCTCCAGATTAGACTACTGTAACTCACTCTATGTGGGGCTTCCTTTGGGCTTGATCCGGAAACTGCAGCTGGTTCAGAATGCAGCTGCATGAGTGGTTGCCAGAGCTCCAATCATGGCACATATAACACCCATCCTCCGTCAACTACACTGGTTACCAGTTGAGTACCGGGTCTGGTTCAAAGTTTTGGTGTTGATCTATAAAGCCCTATGTGGACTGGGTCCAGCATACCTTCGGGACTGCCTCTCCCCATATGTTCCCTGGAAGTCGCTCGATCAGCTAATAAGCAGTTGCTGATGGTCCCTGGCCCCAGGGAGGTCCATCTGGCCTCTACCAGAGCCAGGGCCTTTTCAGTCCTGGCTCCGACCTGGTGGAACTCTCTGTCTGAGACTAGGGCCCAGCAGGATTTGTTATCTTTCTGCCAGGCCTGCAAGACGGAGATGTTCCACCAGGCATTTTGTGGGGGCTAGGCTATCCTCTTGCTGGCCATACCACTGATGACTGTCCACCCCCATACAGGAGCTCATAAAGTGTGACGCAGGTCATTATGTAAGAGCCAAGCCCGTGACTAAAATGCTGAATTTTAATATTTGTACCCGCCATCTGAGAAATTTTATTGCACATGGAATAATGTTTTAAATGTTTATTTATAATGTTTTATTGTTTTAAACTGTATGTTATAAATAATTGTATGTTGTTACACCGCCCTGAGCCTGTCCAATGGGGAGGGCGGTCTAGAAATGCAATTAATAATAATAATAGTAATAATTTTCTCAAAGAGAAGTGTTTGTCTTGACATTTATGGTACAAGAAGTGGGACCACCCACACCTGTCACCCCTTCTGCAGTTTGTTCTGGTAACTGCTGGAAGAACAGTAGAACCATGCTCTTTCCACCTTCCTTCTGTGGGCTCTTTGTCAGCTTGCATGCTGGTCTTACCAGAGTTTACATCTCTTGAGAAAAGAGAACATATTGTAGCAGGAGACCGGTGTCATTATGATGTTCCCTCATCCTTAAACAACAGAAATTACTCCCGAAAAGTTTTTAAAAATCAAAAATAACTATCTAGTTTATTTTAGAAAGAAAAGTCAGGTGAAATCAGGGGTTGACAATTTATGTAATTCAACATATCTCCCACTGAGGTAAAAATCAGAACACAAACAGACCGGTTCTTATGCTTTCAACAGATACTTAAAGGCTTCTGTTTTGAGACTTTGGTTCCCTTATTTTCCCCCACTCTGGTATACACTCTGGTATAATTTCTTTCAGTATTCTCTGTCACATTTGGAGTTAGAAATGCTGGTACCCATTTTCTAGTACCCCAATCCCCTTCTTTGCACACACCAGTGCTTTCTTTCAGTCGTTTACTGAATCTGAAGGTCTCCACAGGCAGTTCCAACCGCACCTGTCCAGAGATCTCTTCACTTTCCAGAGTTATCACCCTGTTTGACTGGATAGGGCAAATCTCTTCTTAGAAGATCTATCCCCTTTCCTTTGGCCTGACTCTGCACCTACTTCCCAAACCGCCTTGCGAACTTTCCCAAATTCTCCTATTGGTGTTGAAGCTGTTCTCTCTCTCTCTGTTAGGACTCCATCTTCCAACTCTTCACACTGGATTCCACTCTGCTAGGAGTGAAAAAAGAACCTCCTCTTTCCAGCCCAGGCGGTCCAATCCAAAGCCTTGGAGTAGCCTGCCAATCGAAGTGCTCAGATTCTGTCCATTTCCATGCACCCTTAAAAGGATGGCCCACTCATGGAATGCTGACAACATCTCTGTTTGCAAAACGTTTGCAATTTATTTGGCTTGGGGTTTTTTGGCGCTTTTTCTGTGACCACCCAGAAAAGGTGCTGAAAACATGGGAGCCAAACAGCCTGCAACTGTTTTGCAAACAGAGATGTCTGGATTTCTGGGGAAAAGCTGCCAGCGTTCAGTGAGTGGGCCATCCCTTGAAAGGTATGTGGAAATGGCCAGAATCTGAGAGCTTTGATTGGCAGGCTACTCCAAGTCTTTGGATTAGGCAACCTGGGCTGGAAATGGATGGTTTTTTTTCAGCAGAGCGGAATCCAGTGTGAAGAGTTGGAAGATGGAGTGAAAATGGCCTCTGTGAGGGATTAATCTTTAATAGTCATGCTGCTGTGTGTATAGCACTTCCAGGTTTTTTAACACATGCAGTCTGTTACAGTTGTCAAGATACATGACACATAAAATATATCTATTATGAAGGGATGGAAGGGAACTAGGGTTACTAATTTTAGCTTGGGAAATTCCTGGATATTTGGAGGTGGAGCCTGGAGAGGGTAGAGATTAGGAAAAGGAGAGAGCTCAGCTGGTATGTGAGGCTATAGAATCCAAACTGCAACACTGCTGTTTCTTCCAGGGGAACTGATCTCTGCTATCTGACCTGGAAAACTCCAGGTCCCACCTATGGGATGGCAACCCTAAAAGCGACAAAAAAAGGCACCATGTATTGCAGACATCCCTCCTACCTGCATTGCCTGCACCCCCCTGAGTTCTGGTCTCACATCCCTGCTGAGTTCCTTTCCCTCCCCAAGCTCTACCCCAGGTACCACCCCTAAAGCTCCAGGAATTTCCCAAACCAGAACTGGCAACTTTACTTGCACAAGACATTGTGCAAGTAATTGTAGGTATTGCAGTCCATCTAGCACTGTAGTTCATACTGATATTGTGTTTGTTTTCCCACATTGCTGCATCCAACCCTCTGCCAGCTTTTCAGAAATAAGATTTATACTTTCCTCTTAATATTTCTCATACATCTAGGGCCAGTATATTTCTGATTTGATTGTTGGTTACGTATTATTCTGAACAATGGTATAAAGGAGATCCGTGGTGCATCCCAGAGAATTTTATCCCAGGTATGTGGGTGGGAAAGAAATCCAGAATTAGTTTGGTTTCTTTTGACAGAAGTTTTAAAAATGACAAATGACCTGGATCTTCCTTTTTTCTTTTTCTGTTTTTTGCAACCTCCCACAACAAGTGTACATCTAGCACAAAGCTAGAAATAAAAGCAGAAGCACCGGATCAACGGAATGTGCTTTCTGTCTGTATTTAAGTAAAAGGTAAAGGTAGTCCCCTGCGCGAGCATCAAGTCATTACTGACCCAGGAGGGGACATCGCATCAAGACTTTTTACAGGGTGGTTTGCCATTACTTTCCCCAGTTACCTACGCTTTATCCCCAGGAAACTGGTTATTCATTTTACCGACCTCGGAAGGATGGAAGGCTGAGTCAACCTTGAGCCGGCTACCTTCTGCCAGGATAGAACTCAAGTTGAGAGCAGCGCTTGGGCTGCAGTACTGCAGCTTACCACTCTGCACCAGGGGGCTCTGTGTGTATTTATGGTTTCGTTTTTAAAACAAAGTTGTCTATGAGAATTAGTAAGCACACATTTCCAAAGCTGATCCCATGAACAAGAGAGCCAGGCTCCTGTGAACAAGTTAGTTCTCTCAAAAATTGAAAAGGACTTTAGTTTTCCTTAACAATGAACTGCTATGTGCGGAGTTTTGAAAGATACATAGCGCCTAACTAAACGTATTTCCTAAGAGAGCAACGAGCCGCTGCCAAGGTCCAAACAGGAGTATCAAAGTCCTCTCCGGACGCTGGGAACCAGTCCGGGTCTTCCAGTAACTCGGCGGGCGGGGAACATCCTAGCGATGGCTCATTCGGTGTGGGAATTTCCACAGTGGCGAAAAAGTCCAAGCTGCAATGCTGGTGCCTCCGCCCCAACTTCCTCTCGCGTGTCATAACATTCCCCTCTCGCGCCTCCCCTTTTGAACTCTTGCAAAAAAAATCCCCCCCAAACAGCAAGACAACCCAAATGTGAAACTCTGTAATAAAAAACCCACTATGTGAGAAAAGTGTGTGTGAAACTCACTTTTCGCTACCACGGAAGAGGGGGAGGGGTGGAGAGGAGGCTGGCCATTGCCTCGTGCTTAAATCTGTTTAAAACTCAGAGGGAAAGTTTCCCTCCCCCTCCCGCTTTGGCAAATATGCGAACCGCATTCTTGCTGAGGACCATTAACCAGTTGAGACAACTTTTGGCTCATCTCCTCAAATCTAGCTTCGTTTCTCAGGCATGAAGGTATACTCTTTCTCCCCTTTATTGCTTTGAAATGCTAAAAGATGGTTGATGTATATCCTTCACACATAATCTGTTAAAATGGTTGCCACTTCAGTGGGATGTTTGTGTGGTGTGTGTGGGAAGAGCGTTACAGGAGGGAGGCAGGTAGAAGTTTGATAGCCAGAGACTTTTCCAACATACTGGTATCTTCTGTTAAATTTCTGAATGGTACATTGTGTTAAAAGAACACGAATTTTACAAGAGAGATAGAAAGGTGCCAAGTGTTTTGGAAACTTTCATCATTTTTAAAGTGAGGAATCTGAAAAGCACATGAAAAGGCTGTTGCTTCTCTGGTTATTAAAAACCTTCTATAAAAAAATAGCTGGAGCCAAACATGCTTTATATTTGGTTGCTTGAACAGAGGCATGTGCTAACCCTGGTAGAGTTATTCTTCTTCATTTTATGAATGCTATGGGACGAGTTAATCATGATCGACTTAAACTTCATTGATTTGAAAGGTCCTTTAAGCAAGACTGCCACTGGATCAGGACCACTATGTAGTAACAGGAAAGAATGGATGGTTGAGAAGGAATGGTACACAGAGCTATGGGTGAAGAAAATAGCATGTGACCACTGAAGGTTTTAATATGGGTGTTACCTTTGAAAAAACATTTCTTGTTTGTAACAGTGCCTTAAAAGCTTTCTACATCCTGGAACCCTTTCTGCAATAACTTACCTCACATCATGTAACCCCAATGTGTTGCAGAGGATTCTGGAGATTATTCTTTTGGGTCTTGTCCTTATTCCACGTGAACAAAGAATGCTCTCAGTATATGATTGTTCTCTCCGGGGAAAAGGAGTTAAATCTCTGGGGGAGGGGCAAAGAATGGCAGCCAAAGGAGATACATTTTTAGGAGATTTTTGGTGTGAGTTTGTGTCAAACTACATGTGCTCACACAATGGTGGTTGTGGGGGAGGGGCCTAATGCCAGCTGTTTATGGCTCATCATGCCCAGGCTATTTGAGCCATCAGAGGGCGCAGTTGGTGGGTGTAGGATTATCAACCTCCAGCTGGGGCCAGGAGGTCTTCCAGAACTATAACGGATCTCTCTGTTCCCAGTCTAATCCTCTAACTACTACACCAGACTGGCTCTTGGTGATCAAATGTGCCAGTGAAAATTATAATCAAAGCAACAGTGTTGGTTATTGTTTGTTCTTAGTATCTGATGTTGCAGAGAGAACAAGGTGTGCTTGTGTGTGTGATATATGGTTATATGAGCCTTGTCTCTGTGCATGTCATCTGCTCTTTACTTAGATTATATCCTACTTTAAAGACTAACAACATTTATTCCAGCATGAGCTTTTGTGAGCCAAAGCTTTATTCTCCAGAATCTGACAAAGTGGAACAGTAGTTCCCAACCTTTTGGCTATGGTGACCCACAAGTCTACATTTCCTTCATATGGTGATCCATCCAGGGATGGCTCAAGAGGCAGAGAAGGTGCTGGGAGGGTGGTGTGCCGGGTTGAGGAGATTCGAGAAGATGGCAGAGGTCAGCAAAGAGATGGGGGCAAGTGGCTCAGTGCAGTTCATCTTCCATAGCAGATAGAAGGCTGTGAGGCACTCCAGGGGGCTGGGCAAAAGGCTGGGTTGCTAAGGAGGAGCGCCAAGACAAAGCCTATGCTTGCACACTTTCTCTCCTCACTTTTCCATTCACTGAACAGGTCCCAACCACTTTCCAGCCTTTCTTCCCATCTTCCACCTACTATCATAAAGTTGCTAGACAGCTTCCCCCTCCCATTATTGTTGCAAAGGAGGAGGGCAAGGCAAGAATATGAGGGGCTAGAAAGGAAGGAGAGAAAGAAAAGGGTGAAAAGGGCAGGAGCCACCATTAGGGATGGCCGGCCTGTGGCCCACTTGCAAAGGCTTCATGACCTCCCCTTTGGGTCCTGACCCTCAGGCTGGGAAGCTCTACTTTTATTTTGCACCACTTTTATTTTGCTGCAATAGACAGCTACCCCTCTGAAAATATATCCTATTTGTGAGGAAATTGGAAGAGAAATAGTGGGGGAAATGAGATGCTTCTCGCAAATCCTTGCAAGTCCTCTGTTTATAATAATATATATGTAATTTGCCTCATAGGTTGTTGTGGGAGAATTGTCTGTGCTGCCCTAAGCTTCTTGAATATGATAAATATAAAATTGTAAGATGTGATAAAAATTGATATAAATACCACGTCCCATGACTCCTGCTTTAAAATCACAGCCAGCTTAATGTTGGTATCCAGTTTATTTACTGAAGATGTTGGGTTGAAGTGACTTTAGGCAATCAAACAGATAAATTTATCTCTGATATCTTGAGGACATAAGAACCATGTGTGTTGATTAGCTGCTTGCCAGACAATACTTGATTCTGCCCCCTTTCTCTTTTCCAAAAAGCCTGTTGCTGGTATGAATCTGGTCAGACTGGTGTTAAAGTTTTGGCTGTCTGAACAGGTAATCCAAGACAAACATCATTGCGTGTATGGTAGATGGTACGCTAGGGACAGCTGATGACATTTCCAGGCTAGATTTATTTAATTTACTGTTCTAAAACTTTACTGCCTTTTCACACTTGGTGTGCACAGAGGTGGATGTAGCACAAGGTTCACCATTGATGAATCTCTACATTAGCAGTTGTCTGAAGGAGTTTTATTGAAAGTTTCCAAACCATCTTATCTTCAGCTATTCCTGTGTTCTTATTAATTCATATATAACATGTCTTTCTCCTCAAATGGGAACTCATGCTGCTCAGGACAGAGGTAGAACAATACAAAAACAAAGAGATGGTGGGGAAAGGAGGCTTCTAAAAGCAGAGCACATCCCTGCTCCTTACTAGATTTTCCTGTTGGTTTTAGGCTATTACCCCCAGTCTAAGAAACAAAGGCCAAGAGCTCTTTGGCTCATGCCCTCAACCATATCCAAGCCTTAAGTACTTGCACAGGAGAGAGACAAACACTCACCTGGCAGACAATTCCTTTGTCTTCGTGGAAGGGCCTGCTTTGTTTTCAAGAAATGCCACCTATGTGGTTGCAGATCTGCCTTACAAAATCAAGTCTGGTAAAAAAAAAACCCCACAATCTTTAAAAACTTTAAAAAGACTTTTAAGGAGGGTGCTGTCCAATGCTTCTCGTGCTTGACGTCAGCCTTAGGTATTGACTGGCTCCTGAAAAGAAAATAATCCTCAGGCTTTAACTACCAAATATTGTGGTCCTTTAAAAAAACGGTGATGTCATCTTAATTATGACTTGGCACTGAGACCATTCTCTAGTAATAAATGCATGGCAGCTGCCTTTGTATAAATTGGCCCAAAAACTTCTAGAGAAATATTTTGTTTGCGCTAGTTTGACAAAGGAACATTGACATCAATGGCAGTTGCGTTGGTACAGCAAATATTTGTTTGGATAATACAATATTTACTAATCATATCTAGCTACTCTGGGAATGTTCTTGCGACCTGCTTCCTGTATAGTGTTGGTAAAAGAGTCTTATCAGCAAGCTTATTTTAGCTCCCGTTCTGTCCCTGCATTGAATTGCAGTCATGTGGGCTAATTCTGCATTGAAGAGAGGAAACAGAATCCTTGCTCATCAAAGGCGCAAACTTCGAAAAGTTATTTTCTGTCCTTCCATTGGGTTGGATGTAAAAGTGCCTTCTACCAGCAGAGGAATCTTTCATTCATGGAGGGACTCTTTTTGTGAACAGAATGTTCCTATGTCAACAGATGAGTACTGAACCATTGTACTTGACTGCAGTTCTGTGCATGCTTACTTGGCAATTAAGCCCTACTTTATTCAGTAGAACTAATTTCCAAGTAAACATTAAGATTTTGCTTTTCAAACTCCTGTATATTGTTACATTTTTGGAGCTTTGTTTTCTAAAAGCTACATAATATACGCACTTATAACCTCTTTTTGTTTGTTTGGGTTCTATGGAGCTAATTTAAGAACCAAACTTGCAACACAAATTTCTTTATATCAAACCTTTCAACAATTAGAACAATATATATTCTTTTAAACCAAATGCATAGGTGCAACAAAAACAGAAACTTGCTGCCAATAATGCCTTTAAGTTCAGTCAGGTAACTAGTTGTCTTTGAAATCACTTAGGATAAGCAAGGACCAACTTTTCGGATCTCACCAAATGCCAATCCTTTGCTACAGTCCTCTTGATTAAGAAGCAACTGGAATCCAGGCTTCTGTCTTCGGTTTGGGAATTACAGCCCTGCAATAATATTATGATTCCAGTAATAATACTAAATACAACACACATACACATTTTTAGTCACTATTGTATACACGTTTCCAATTACCTTATTCAAGGTGAGAAGGGCACATAAAATGTTATCAAGCTCCCCAGCAACCAGCCTCTTTCTCAGCTGCCTGGCTGCAGATACTGACTCCACCCTACTGGGCTAAACTAATTAACTCATGGGGGTTACACATTGGTCCCCTTTCAGTTCATGTTACAGGCAAGCATGATATTAGGCTCAACATGACTGGTGAAATCTGGACTGTAATACAGAAACAAAAGCAAAAGTTACTGAAAACAAATCAAAGTGAGCTTTGCAGGCATGCATAAAATGACTTTTCAATTTGACTTTTCTGGGCAGATGATTCCCCTCCTTATCATTCTTTGTAAATAAAGCTTTTATCACTATTCTTCACAGCTATACTTCTTTGCTACTATGTAACCATATCTGTACAGAAGATGACATCATTTCTTTTGTCAGGTCTGATTTGATCTTTTAAAAAATAATTATTTTTAACATTTTATATTCTGTACCTTGCCAAAAAAATGATTTCCCAGGATGGCTAACAGGAACCATAATTAAAAAACATTAAAATCATAATATTAGAGAAAACAATTCAGTTAAGAAAACACTGTAGAGAAGAATACAAATTCAAACAGTAATACAACCTCAGATCTTCCTAGTGCATCCAACCAGCTTTCAGTGGTAAGTAATAATAATAAATAATACCTGGATGGAGACTGATTTCCCACAGACTGATCAGCATTCAGCAATACTCTTTTTAGGTTTGATGGTTCACTGATAGGTCATGCAGAAGTTTGCTGGCTGAGATTCAGTATGGTGTAGTGTTCAGAGTGCTAGACTGGGATGTGGGAGACCAGAGTTTCAATCCTCACTGCGCCATGGTAGCTTGGTGGGTGACCACACAGAGGGCTGTTATGATGATAGAATGGAAGTGGGGACAATGTGGTAAATCACTTTGGGTCCCTGTTGGGAATAAAAGTGGGTGTTTTAAATAGTTCTATGATGCCCCTGGGCCCCTGGGAGGGAACCATCAAAACAATAAGACATTCCAACATGGATGGGTAAGTTCATATTGCAGAAAGTGGTCCTTAATGTGTGCTGTCCTGAAACAATATATAGCTTTAAAGGTCAATTCCAGCACTTTGGGCTGAGCCCAGAAGCAAATTGGTAGCCAGCATAGATGAAATAAGACTGGAGTTATACAGCCCCAATGACCCACTCCAGTCAACACTCTGGCCACAGCATTCTGTACCAGCTGTAGCTTCTGGACAGTTTTCAAGGGCAGTTCCACGCAGAGCGCATTGTAATAATTTAATCTGGATGTTATCAGGGGATGCACCAGAGTGGCAAGAACTACCCCACCCCAAAGAGCCATGGTTGGTAAAAGGCACCCCTGGCCACCACTACTTGTTTATCCAACAGGAAGCTTGAGTCCAGGAATACCCCATGCTATAAATTTTCTGCTTTAAGGGAAGTACAACCTTACATTAAAAAGAATGGGAGATGAGATGAGACCTCGTGTAATCCCATAGGCCAGAGGCTGAGAGACTGAACAGTGGTCCCGCAGCACCAACTTCTGAAACCTACCTTTGAGAGTAAACCAAAACCACTGCTGAACAGTGCCTCCCAACCTTGAAAAGATATCATGATTGATGGTACCAAAAGCCACAGAGAGGTCCAGAAATATTAACAAGGTCGCATGCCCCCTTGGTTGTCATCCGCCAGGACAACCAAGGCTGTTTCAGTCCCATAACTAAGCCTGAAACCAGAGTGGAATAGATGCAAACAATCCGCTTCATTCAGGAATCCCTGAAGTGGCCCAGCCACCACTTGTTCAATCACCTTGCTAAAAAATGGTACTTTTGAGACTGGATAGTAGCTATTCAACTCTCCTGGATCCAGAGCAGATTTCCTTAGGAATGAACATGCCCCTGCCCAATTCAAGGCTGGGGTGACCACCCACTCTCTTGGGAGGCATGTACCATAAGTCTAAAACCCAGCAAGCAGTGATCTGTACATGACAAAGGTACTGTCTTCATTTCTTCCACCTTCAGATCATGAAATCCAGGCGGTCTCGGCATGGATGCTGATGTCCCCCAAAACAACCAACCCAGGAATCCTCAAAACGACCTCCAACACCACGTCTACCAGCTCGGGTAGGGAGACAGTTGGGACAGCAGGATCCCAATCCTGTCTTCCAATCCCATTACTGGATGCACACTTTCAAAACCAGCAGCCATCTTGGGCAGGGCATCAAGCCAGGGTGATAGACTCCTGACAGACTACAGTGACAACACCTCCCTGCCCACCAGGCCTATGTTGATGCATCACTGAGTACCACAGAGGATATAGTTTGTTTAATTTATTTATTTTATTTAAAACATTTATATGCAGCTTTTCCATCCAATTAGGGTCCCCAAGGCAGCAAACAACAGATATTAAAACATTTAAAACATTAAAATAATATTTAAAATGTATATATAAATATAATAAAAGCCTATAAACATATAAACACACATGGTACCAGGAGGGATGATCAATATGAGTTTACTATGGGTATGCCAAATGTAACAAAAAAGTATTTGCCTGCTGGTGGAAGACTATGACAGGGACAAAAGCAGAGCTTTTTTTTTCTGGGAAAAGAGGTGGTAGAATTCAGTGGGTTGCCAGCACAGGGGGCAGCTCCTGTTGGGAGGTGGTGCCCGTGTACCACATGCACACACGCAAAGCGCGCACATGTTCCCAGGACCGCGCAATCATGTCACTTTGGGTCAGTTGGAACAAGGGGGGAGTTTTTAAAAATTTAAATCACCCTCAGCGAAAACAGTCACGTGGCCGGTGGTCCTGCCCCCTGATCTCCAGTCAGAGGGGAGTTCAGATTGCCCTCCGTGCCGAGCGGCGTGGAGGGCGATCTAAACTCCCCTCTGTCTGGAGATCAGGGGGTGGGGCCACTGGCCATGTGACCATTTTCAAGAGGTGCCAGAACTCCGTTCCATCGCGTTCTGGCTGAAAAAAAGCCCTGGAGATAAGTGACTCTCCCTGGTGAAGGAGTTCCAAAGTTTTGGCACCACAACTGAGAAGGCCTTTTCTTGAGTTGCCATCCATCTAGTCTCAGACGGCGAGGGCACCAGAAGCAAGGCCTCCAAAGGTGACAAGATATGTTTATATGGGAGAAGACAGTCCTTAAGGTTTGCTGGTCCCAAACCATACAAGGCTTTAAAAGTTAATACCAGCACCTTGTATTGAGACCAGAGGCAAACTAGAGCCAGTGTAGATGGAACAAGACTGGAATTATATGGTCTGCATAACACACTTACACTTTGGCTGCAGTATTCTGTACCAATTGCAATTTCTGGGCAGTCTTCAAGGGCAGCTCACATTGCACTAATCTAACCTAGATGTTACAAGAGCATGCACCACAGTGGTGCAACTGTGGGTCACAGTTGGGAATGGGTTAACTCCTCTCCTTCCCCCAGCCGGATCTCTGTGACGCATACCAGGTCAGCCCTCTCAACCGGAATTAAATCCCAGATGGCTGCTGTTTTATGTGTAACTGAGTTGGCAATTAAAAGCAAGATATTATAACCCAGAAGGTTTTTGATATGGTCACCAGCATCACCCTAGCTGGAATAAGAACCAGAAGGGGTAACAACCACAAATGATTATAAATGAAGTAAATAAATGAGTCTGGGGAGGGAAGGCAGCATGGTGTGGCCTAATTTATCCTATCTTGGAAGCTATGCAGGGTTGGTACTTGGATGAGCATCCACAAAAGTTGTGCAGAGGAAGGTACTGGCAAACCACCTTATAATAATATTTGATTTCTATACCACTGTTTAGGACAACTTAACACCCACTCATAGTATGTTATTATTATCCCCACAACAATCACCCTGTGAGGTGGGTGGGGCTGAGAAAGCTCCGGAGAGCTGTGACTGACCCAAGATCACCCAGCTGGCTTCAAGGGGAAGAGTGGGGAATCAAACCCTGTTCTCCAGATTAGAGTCCTGTCGCTCTTAACCACTACACCAAACTGGCTCTCACTTGTCTTGAAAGCCCCTTGCTGAGGTCACCATAAGTTGATTGCTACTTGATGGCCCATGCACACACACAAATGAGTCAGAACAAAGTGTCAGACACATCTTCTCCATATCTGGCCCATCATCAAACTAGTGGTGGCATCCCTCAGTCTCAAATCTCAGGTGCACACACACAGACACATACACATATATAAATACTAACAGACTAAGCTGCCCTCATCCTCACACAACCCAAAGTGGCATCCTGAAGGGCTGGTTCTTCTTGGTGTTAACCTTTTGGAGGTCACCTGCCATTGTTGGCAGGTCCTGAACAAACCAGCTACACCTGGAGGAAGTTGATAGCAATTGCCTAGCAACTGATGGGTGTGTCACCTTCTGACACTCTCCTTTGCCACCACTCTGCTTTTAGGTTGAAAGACAGTGACTTGCCCATGCTCAGCCACTTAACTAGTTCACGGCAGAGATCTGAGCACAGATCATCCTAGTACTCTACCAATATTACATCAAATTCGCTCAATTGGTGGGTTTAAATAATCTTTGGTTGGCAAAGCAGTATAAAGTACTAGATCAGTGATTGTATATTTAAAATCTCTAACCAAAATAAGCCCTCCCCCAACCAACTCATGCAATAGTGTTTAGGTGATTCCATCTGTGGGGCCTCCCATGCAAGAATATGACTGAATGCCCCTCTTCAGTCCTACTAATATTTAGTATTGATATAGAACAGTGGTACTCAGTTTGCAGCTTTCAGAGGGTCACTTTTGTAATTACCATCAATCAAAAAAGCCACATTTACTTCCATTGCGGGCTTGAGGATCTGCCCTTCATGGAAGATCACAGCTTTCCCTTTCCTCCAAGGGTGGTTGTTTCTTTCCAAGTGGAAACCACCTGTCAAACACAAGCTCATTGGGCAAGGGCCTTGGCCACTTTCCCGAAACATGGGGCAAGCGTCACATTGGGGAACAGTGTCTGAGCCACAGAGCATGTATCACTAATATAGAACCCCCCCGCCAGCTGCTCAAAGAGTTGCATATGCATTAATTAGGACAGTGGAATGCCATTGTGGTAGATTGGTTAGCTTGAACTGGTTAGGCTAGATTCTGGACTGGACCTGGACTGAAATCCGCACTCTGCCACAAAGCTCTGAAACAGTCATTGCCTCTCAGTTAACCTTCCTCACAAGCTGTGAGAATGAAATAAGGAATGGAGAACCCTGAACTCTTCTGAAGTATAGGATAAAAATGTACTAGATAGAAAGTCTTACATCAACCCTGGAACAGTGGTCAGTATCATTAGACCATCTTACAGATGGGAAGAGATGCTGAGAGAGACCAGGCTCTGTGGGAACAGGGTCTAAGAGTTCTGGTGTTGGCCAGAATACTTGCTGTCAGGCATGTAGAGTCACTGTATGTCCTCATAGCTCTTTACTCCTCACCACACTGGAGAAGGAGAAAGGTAGTGGAGAGAAACAGAAAGCACACATTACAACACTAGCAGAAAAAATGGCCAGAATGAGTGCATTCTTAGTTTCAGTCCAAAACTCAAAGTTTTGTTGAGATTGGTTATTTTCCCAAGATTAACAGACAGGGTGTATTTGGTTAAGTTTTTGATGACTTATACTCTAAATGTACATCCCTAGCTTGTAGGAATATTTACTGACTCAGAAATGGAAGGTATAGCACAGTAGTTAAGAGTATAAACTGAAATGCTGTAGTTTAAACCTTCACTCAGATGCATATTTACCCAGTGGTCTCTAGGAAAAACTTGGTCCGTCTCAGCAAGTCTTCAGAGATAGCAGAGATGATTGTATTTGGTGCACAGCATTTCTGCCAACTGCAATGCTGGCTCATTGGGTTGAGAAGGAGGATTTGAGTCCAGTGGCATCTTAGAGACCAACAAGGTTTTCAGAGTATAAGTTTTCAAGGGTCAACTCTCCCTTCTTCAGATACCAGAGGGCTTAAGAGGATTCTCATTACATATAACCAAAGGCGCAGTTTGCCTGAAGTGTTTTTGCAATTGAGTGTGATCCTGATGATAGAATTAGGCAAAATGCTTGCTTATATGACATGACAGAAGATGGACTGGGGAAGGGGCAGAGGCAGATGTATTTTGGTCTAGGCCTACTCCCATCTTCTAGGAAACCTACCACAGGCCTGGTTACTTCAGAGAAAGGGAAAAGCAACTCTGCTTCTTAGAAAAAGCCAAAGACTAGAGAGCCAGTCTTGTGTTGTGCTCCATTCTTTCCAGTACCCACCCTGTGATTAGGGTTGCCAGTTGGCTTCTCCCCCAAACCCAGATGGGGGTCCTGGCATTTACCCCCCCCCCCGGTCTAGTGTAACATCATCACTGGAACTCAAGAGGCCAGGTAGGCTGGCTGGCTGCTCCCCAAGTGCACACTGTGCAGCAGGCCAGGCAGGTGAGTAAGCAGTTCAGGCAAGGAGGGGGGCATGTGCTGTGCAGAAGGCCAGGAAGGTGAGTGGGCAAGCTGCTCCCCATGCATGTGGCAGGCCAGCCTGCTTGCCCCCCCCCCGACAGTCTAGCAAAAAAGGTCTGTCTGGGGGAAAAACCAGACACCTGGCAACCCTACCTGTGATATAGCATAGGCTTTCCAAAATCAGGAACAGCAGAAACAAAAATACCTTTTAGTAGAACCAGCCAAATTGACACAAAATATTGTGCGAGATTTTGAGCTCACCAGAACTCTTCTTCAGGCAGTGTTATAAGCATTAAAAGGATGAGAGGGGGAGGAAGCAGATTTTTCAGGCTGTGAAGTTACAACCTGATCTTACAAGCATTCTCTGTGAACTGTATGCCGGTACAAAGCTTAAATTTATTGCTGGAGTTAGGTTACAGCATATTATCTGAAAAGAGGCATTTTGATGGCATCTGCTGTTTGTCCACTCTTTGTCCACATTGGAAATTCAGAAACCAGCAGTAGTCCAACCACGTTCCTTTGAGATGCCAAATGAGACATATACCTTCTAGCAATAAAATTTCTCCCCACACACAGAGAGCAGCAAGGTGAGATGAGCCAAAGATCTTACTTAATAGCAATGTTCTGGAGAAGCTGATTATGTATGAATTCATCTGTTCACAGATGGTTTAGACATTGGGAGGAATGTATATTTTACTGAGCATGTGGGCAAGGGGATGTAATCCCTTCCTATCCTACACCTTTTCTTATACGATTAAATGTTCTCCAGCCATGCCTATAAGCTTGGCTGGAGAATCTCTTCTAATAGGAGATTCTTATCAGAAATCTGAAAAAATTATGACACAATCAAAACTGCCTCCAGATCTGCCCCTGCTTTTTCAATCTAGAATGGAATTTGCTACTCTAAAATTTTCCTGTCTCATAATTCCTCCCACTCAACGCACATGTTAAGACCATGGTTTAAAAAGGCAAAATCAACTGTAAGCTTTGATAATGAAGAATAATGTTTGAAAATACTTTTATGTGGAGAAAAAACAAAAAAACAAATCTAGTTTCTCATGTCCTTCAGCTGGAAATGGAGATGTGGTTCACCAGTTCTCACAACTTTAGGTTTGCCAAGTAAAATAACAGAAAAAGAATATAACTAGCAAATGCATATGTACAATTACAGCATAGGAATTCTTTTACTAGTACAGTCCCTGATTTGTTTCTACAGCTACACTTGTTGGTGTAGGGATCCCATTCCCCCAGTGGGGGTGGGGGATCCCCCACTTTCACCCTCCACCCCTGCCTCCACTTACCTGGTCGGTGGGGGAGGAAGGCCTCCTGGGCGTGCTCCCAGGGCAGGGCGACATCACTCCCGGGAATGACGTCATCACGTTGCCCCCAGAGTGCTCCTGCACTTTGCAGCAGGCCGATTTTGGCCCCACACAGGTCTATTTTGGCCAAAACTGCTACAAAGCGCATGCCTACCCCGTGTGATGACATCAGTTCCCAGAATACCTTTCCCCAGTATACTGCTGGGTGACAGTTTTGTGCATCAGATCAAGGTGTGATATTCAAAGTATGGCTATAACATAAACTAATATTATAGAGCTAGGACATTTGTTTATTTTCATACTCATTCCTAATATTGGGTTTCACTTTTCATTGCTGTAATGTACTGAACTGCCATTTAAGTAAGTTTTCTCCCATAACCCCAAGAGCTCCCTCCTTTATTCTGAGTATGAATGCCCATCCATCATGTGCATGGACATGATACTGTGCTAATATTATGAGTTTTTCAGGAATACTGGTGCAAAGAAATAAATGCAGTTTATATACAGTTTGTCTGTATGGCAAAGGCTTTCTTAAGCACTACTAGTTTCCATGATCACAGCACTTAGAGTGCCTTTTGAACTGAAACACGAGATAGCTGATAGTCACTGTTTTTACACCAACAATTAATCCAATAAACATGACCAAAGGATATCTATATTGCTTAAATCAGCAATTTTATCAGAGCATTTGGCACCCGTGGGTACTTGTACCTTTGAACTGATATTGTGATATTTGGCTAGACTTACCCTCAACTGCCAGACCAATCAAAAAAAGGGCCCTCAGATAAAGATTTGTCTTTGGTCTCCCCACATTTCAGAACACAAACAAGATGTTTGAGTGGAACAGGTATCCTCCAGCAGTACTCTGCATGTTTCCTGTCCTTATGTCAAGGGGGACCTGGTCTCTTAAATTATTGTACTCCTTTGTCCCCTTCTCTCAGCTGCCCTAGCTATTACTTATTATTGCTCACTGGAAATAAAGCATTGGAGTAAACAAGTCAAGGAGTGACTATTTTTGTTACTCATATTTTTTACTTTTTTTGAACTGCTGCTCAGCTGGAAAAGAGAATGAATACAAAGAATACAAAGAAAGAGAAGTTTTTTCCTTGGATGCTCCTCTAAACCAGTTCAAAGGTACTCAGAGATCCTTTCATGAAATCCCTCAGAATTGACATATGGGGAGAACTTGTTTGAATTACTGGCATGAAATGGTCCTAACTACAGCTTTAATCCCACAAGACAGATTGTACTATAAGACATTTAACTTGCTTTTACCCTTGTTGAAAACACCACTACCATCTCCAAGTCAAAAATTTCTGACAGAAAGCTAATGTGTTTCGGACACAGATTATAATATTCTTTTGGTGATTTGTATTTTCATATGCTCTTAATGTGAGGGGCACTTTCTAGTAACCCCCTCCCCCATTTCCATTCTGGGGTGGAAGTCACATACAGATTTGTACCATATACAGATTCAAAAGAGGCAGAAGGTAGGAAAGAGGGCAGAAGTTTGCCTACTGGCAAGCATCCCAAAGTTATTGTCTGTTACCAACAGAAATCCCTTTTAAAAAAAATTGGCAGACTTGGTGTCTAGTAACATTTACCTGACAGGAAAACAACCCAAAACATCTCCAATAGATGCTGCTTGCTCCGTCAGAATGTCAAGCAAAGTTTAACCTGTTAGTTTTATTTATTTATAAAGTATAAACCAGAAACACAAAAAAATCCTTCCAGAATCATACCATCAATTAATCAAGTCACCCTCTTTAACAAAGCCTAACTCCAGACTGTTGATCCTATTTAATTACTAAAATGAGAAATGTCAAGGTTTCTTTGAAATCACACCTCAAGAGAGTGAAAGGTCTTAAAACAAGAGTGAAATAATACTTACGCTCCTGGTACTAGTTTATTTACTTTTCACTTGAGACCTGCCATTGAAAACAGAGGCCAAGGTTCAGCCTCGCCTGCCATGCTAGCTTCTGAAGTAACTCTGCCCATACAGAAGCCAAATTATCAAGAGGGAAGCTCTTTCACCCTGTGGGTTGCATGGTTTCCTGAGGACTCTAAGCAGCAGCTCATGCACGATAATTTTTTTAAAAAACAAAACACGTGACACGTTGCTACAGATCAACCAAGCCTATCCGAGTCCACTGAAGTCGTCTGTATGTGCTCGGAGATAACTACTTTTAAAAAGATAACTTTCAGGTGGGTAGCCGTGTTGGTCTGTGTAATTAGAAGAGCAAAATCGGAGCACCTTAGAGACTAGATTTTCAAGCTTTCGAGAGTGAAAATTCCCTTCGACAGACTTTTTCTACTGGCATCTGAGGAAGGGAGCTTTGACTTTCGAAAGCTCATAACCTCGAAATCTAGTTACTGAACCCAGACTTTGCTTTTCTCCTTTTTAAAAGTAGCAACCGAATTCTCGTACGAATCTTTTCTTCTCAAGAGAAGACAGCAGGACCCTCTGACCGCTTCGTCGTTAGCGAGGGCCAAAGTTCTTGCTGACACCCGTTGAAATTATAGCCTTGCGTATTTTTATGGCTTGTTATTTGACTGCTGTTTTTCGCCTTGAGGATTTTATCGAAAGGCGAATTAATTCTCCTCCCTCCCTCTCAAGCGATCAATAAAGCCGCTTGCCTTCCAACCACCTGGCGCCCAGCGGCTCGGTCTCCTGCGCACGCGATGGCAGGCCGGCTTCGGCTTGCTTCGGGCTCGCCGGGTAGTCAGGGAGGAGGCGAGTCACGAGAGAGCCAAAGGGCGGCGAAAAGAAACCCGAGCGGTGCACTTACTGGAAGCCCGGCTTCTGGACCCACACCCCCGCCCCTCCCGCCGCCGGCAGCCGAGGACCTGCCCTGCCCAGGGCGTGGAGCTCCTATAAGAACCTCGGCAGCTGCCTCCGCCTCCCACTCCCTGGCCCTTTCCGCGTCTTTTTGCGAAGCCGGAGCCGCCTGCTGTGGCTCAGGTCAGCCTTCGTTTCAGGGTTGTAGCCGCCATTGCCGCCTCTAAGGCGCTTCACGGCCCTTGCGAGAGAGCAGCCATGATCGTGGACAGTAGCCGGGACGGGCTGTTGGACGGTGACTGCGGCGCCATGAGCAGCCCCCTTAACCTGGCCTTTTTCTACGGGGCCTCTCCCCGCTCCAGCGAGAGCAGCTGCTCGCCCAGCTACTCAGCTCCGGAGTCACCGGGGTCTGACTCGGAGTTCTCTGGTAGTGGCAGCAGCAGCAGCAGCAGCAGCAACGGCTCCCGCCGGAGTAGCGGCGAGGGTGGCAAGAGGCGTAACTCGAGGAGCGGAGCTCGCTCAGGTGGGCAAGGTACGGACGGAGGCCGGTGGCCCTGCAGTGAGCCTCGGGTGGAGGGATGTTCCCGGCGCCGTCGAACCGCGCGCGAATCTCAGCGCGGGGGGGGGGGGTAATGACGGGGCGCCTCGCCGAGCATTCTGCCACCACCGATTTTGCCACACCGGGAATGTGTGGCGAAGGGTTGCCAGCTTCAGCTTGTGAAATTCAAGTGGACTCTAATCCACGAAAGTTTATGCTGGAATAAAACGTTTTTAGTCTTTAAGGTGCCACACGGATCTTGTTGGTGTTTAGGGTGGCAAGTCAGGTGCATCGGTACAGGCTGGAGTGCGTGTGTGTGTTGGGGGGGCGGTTTAATGTTAACATCGTGCAAGAAATTGGAGTGGGTGCGCGCACAAATGGCAGAACATAGAATCTCTCAAAGTTAAAAAAACTAGTATTGGAAGAAAGATTCAAACTCTGTTCAGAGCGCGATGAGCTTTCCTTGAAAGGGAGCGTTTCGAAATGTGCATTCGTGCATCCCGCTTGAAAGCACCTGAACGCTACCCCCTCGTTCCACTGTCAGTCTGCTGCACATGTTCATACGTCTGCAAAATGGTAGAACCGTGGGGAAATGCTGTGGAGAATCAAGCTGCTTCTGGCTTCAAAGAAAGGAGAGGATTTTTGCTTTTTGTTTGTGTGTGTGATGAGCTTGCTGCCGAAAGATCTCCAAAACGTCCTGTCATTAACAGACTTGCTCAGATCCTGCAAACTGGAGGATGCAGCTTCTTCTATTGAGTCAACCCGATTCTCCAGGAAACTTCGCAATGCCTATGCCAGTCTCAATGTAGCCTTCATAGACATTGTTAAAAGGGGCACCTGTAGATTTGAGTTTACCGTGCCCCAAATGCACAGCTGCCATTGCATCTAAAAATAACTGTCTAAGAACATTTTTCTGCATTATGCTTTCCTGTGCAGAAAGCACTTTTATGTCAGAAATGGCGCGATGTTTGTGTGCATGTATTTAACTGTGCCAGTATATTCTGGGAAACTATATGCCCATAACATAAATTTTGCTCATATAGATCTAGAGTTAGCCATGTTAGTCTGTAGTAGCAAAAACAGAAAAGAGTCAAGTAGCACCTTTAAAACTAACCAACTTTACTGTAGCATAAGCTTTCAAGAATCACAGTTCTTCAGATGCATCTGAAGAAGAGAACTGTGATTCTCGAAAGCTTATGCTACAGTAAAGTTGGTTAGTCTTAAAGGTGCTACTGGACTCTTATAAATTTTGCTGCAAGTCACTTTGGATGTATATTGGTATGCATGGGGGAGAATTCTGTGTGTAGCAGTTTCGGCATCTCATGCTCATGTCTAAAGTGAGTCTGAGGCCTTGGGTATGTGTGACACTGGGAGTTCTGTGAATGGAGCTCCCAGCTTTTTCCCCCTTTACAAATCATGTACATGGGGTTTGATTTCAATAATGACTGTGGCTCAAGGGCAGGGAGAGTTAAGCCTCCCCACATGCACTACACCATTTTCCTGATCTGAAATAGCCCTGGGGGGGGGGGCTCTGTTTGTCCCACTGAGACTAGCATAGGGATACTGATGCGGACAAATAAAGGCACAGGGGAAAGGCTTAATCTTCCTTCCCCTTGTGCTACTGTCCTAATTGAAATCAAGTCCTGCCATGCATACTTTTTAAAGGAGTGGGGGGGGGGAACCACTGGGAGCTCCATTTACTGAACTTGCTGTGTCATTTGTAGATCTGTCCATTGGCAAACTCAAACTCATTGGCAAGCCTGTTTCATTTGCGCTACGTACTGTATTGAAATGTACTTGATACTGATTGTACTAATCTCATACTGTGTAATAATCCGCCTTGAGTCTCAGTGAGAAAGGAGGACTATAAATGACATAAATGAAATAAAATAAATGTGGCTGTGACTATGGTAACTTATTCAAGTTTGCCATGGTGGTGGTTGCTGAAGTGCCATCAGTTAATTCATGAATTCTGTTCAGGGGAACTGAAGCCTTGCAATTTTGGCATCTTAATTCAATTACTTTGGGATTCACCAGCACCATATGATATCAGGTTCATTGAGCATTAGCTAGAATTTGACAACATTTGACCATTAAGACACCATAGCGGTACCAATAATCCAAATTCTAAGTCTGGAGAGTTCAACAAACTTGTTCATCCTCTGTAATGAGAGTCTCTGTACTTGTTTTCTTCTTGGTTTGTGCATATGCAATAAGAGGCATTTACAAAAGTCTTGTCTATTCTGATTTAAAAAATAACTAGGTAAGGAAGAAGGGTAAGAGAAGGTTGGCTGAGTAAACATGCATTCATCTTATAAGACTTTGCTTTACAGTGATAGAATATAGTATTTGCTTTATACAGAATGATATTTGTTTTAGGTAATCAGTATTTACAGATAAATAAGTTGGATTTAAAAAGATACTTTACACATTATAGGACCTTGACACATTTACACAAAGGGGGGCATTGAAGCAGTCAAAATTCTTAAGACATTTGATGAGTATTAATATTAACACAAGATAGTTTTGTTGTTAAGACTTTTGAATTTTAAATCATTTTGTGAAAACAAAGCTTTTCAGTTCATTAAAATATTTCACCTCTAATCTGTACATCTCATTCTCTGGAGCCAACATAGTTTGTGTTCTTTCCTAATTTATATTTAGTATAGATAGCTTTAGTTATTCGAACAATATCTTTTGATGGATCTAGACCCCAAAGGAGGGAAACTTATTGCTAAAGTTACTATTTCTTACTCATTCCCTACAATGAAATACTTGCAACCAAGACTCTCCAAGCACTTCAAAAAGAATTCTTGGTTTCTTTGAACTTCCAAAATAAAAACATATTTTGCAGTATTTTCTCATGCCGAGTTTCTTTTGCAAGGCTCTCTAGCTGGAATGTCTAGTTTGTCATAATTTTGTTTTTCATTTTGGAATTCATCTTGTTGAGAGGAGAGCATTTAAAAAGGAACAGTAGGATATCTGGTGTATTTTTAAAAGATAGATATATTTTAGAACCTATTTTACTATAGGAACTGTTGTTCTGTATTTTAGAGTTCATTGTGGCTTTTATTTGCCATCCAAAACCCCTGTATTTTTATCAATATACAATATATACATATTAATATAATGAAGATTTTTTAAAAACAGCCATGTATATTTTTTTTCAAGGAAACTGCCTTCCTCTTTACAATAGTCTTTGCTTTCTTAAATTGTATCTCTCAAGTTGGAGATTTTTGATTAACTAAGAGTATTTTAGGTAACCTGCTAAAATTTGTAAGCAAAAAAATAATTAGTCCTTGAATAGGGAACTTTTTTCCCTCTAGTCAGAAATTCCAGTTTCATGGTAACTAGAGGTTTCATCATAGCATTAAAATCATTTTAATATTGCTTAGACAGTAATACTTCTGGTATGCAAGGCTTGTTTGAGGTTTTTGTACTTTTTAAAATGAAGTCACAACTTCTCTGTTGGACTCTCTGGCATCATTGCTTCCTCATTTCACTTCTGGTTTTTGACCTTCAAATCTGAACGTATTTAAAGAGATTATGACAGTGTAGAATGTAATATCTTAAGTACGTCGTTTTGGTTGACACTTTTTCTTATTTTGGATAAGCAGTTTCATTATGGAGGTGACAGGCGCAAGTAGCTCTGAAAACTCATTCACATAATCTTATAATATTGCTAATGATATGTGACTAAAGATTCTCCCACTAACAAATCTGGTGAAGAGATAGAGAAATGCATGGAAATTGCTGTATATTTGTGAGCTTGAAGTTGTCAGATATCCTTTTTACTTCTGGAATGCTGGTAATGACGTTTTATGTATTTTGCTTTATTAGTCAAGGCAGTAGCTGTGTTTCTTGACTGCAAGAATTCGGCACCAATAATTTCCCATAGATGTTTTCCCTTTACAAAACTGTAGTGTCTAGTTTATCGATTGTGTCAATACTTTATTCTCTTTTGTTTGCTGCTCCACAGTGGAACAACACATGGGGGGAGGAAAGCAACAAAGAGGACCTTTCCAAGGTGTTCGCGTGAAAAACTCTGTGAAAGAACTGTTGTTGCACATTAGAAGCAGCAAACAGATGTCATCAGATCACGGTGCTGATGAATTATTAAAGGTGGGTGGTTGATTTTTATAATCTATTTTTATTAGAAAATTGCTGCCTCTTCTTTAGAATTATCAGTAACTTACAGCTTTATACAATGTATAGTTAACATATGGAATTCATTACCGGAAAATGTTTATGAGGTCTAGATCCATCATTGTAAATGAGTTAAAACTGAAAGCTCTTAATTGAAAGATACACATCTGATTGGCAGATGCTGGAGACATAGCAGCACTATGCGCTGCCTTTTGCACTTCACAGAACAGCATTTTGGAAATTGTTGGAAGGGCTGAATACTTGCTAAGATATTCATAAACTTTAGCCGTTCTGTATTTTGTGAGTTAGTGCAAAGCAGTGACTCTTCATAGATTTAGTATAGAACAGAGCTGCGGACAAAGCAGCACGTACATTCCTAAACATTTTGTGTAAGAATATCTGCCTGTACTAACATAATTCTGTGTACCTACTGCCCATTTAGGAATATTTATTTATTTGATTTATTTACATTATTTATGGTCCATTATATATTTATTTACGTTTATTTATAGTCCACTTTTTTCACTGAGACTCAAGGTGAATTAATAAGAGGGGTCCATGCATATAAATATTTTTATATCCCCATGTTTGCTTTCAAAGAATGAGTTGTGTGGATGGGATATAAAAATGATGTATGTGGACATTTTTATGTCTCCTTAGTTTAGTGCAGGCTTACATTTAAAAATCTGAAAATGTGTAGTAGTATAACTGGTGGCTGAAGGAAGGCAAGGTTCTATAAAAAAAAAAAGTGTAAGAACCGCCAGTTGGATAAAATCATTTTCATATGGATAAAATCAATTTCCAGAAGTTAATTATACACATGTAAACTTTTCAGCCTGCTATTGATAATGCTGGTGAGATACTTGGATCACCAGCTGTAAAAGTTACTTGCTTGCCATATTTTTATGGAAGTTTTCTTTATCATTTAGCTTTTTTTTCAATTTTTGCTGAAAATGTTTGTTAAAGTAAATGTAAATGTAACAGGACAAGATGGAAACCCTAGTAGAGTTTTACATAGTAGAGTAGTACATTTTTATCCTGCCCTTCTTTCAAGGAGCTCAGGGCAGCATATATCATTCTTCCCTCCATTTTATCCTTGCATCAACACCATGGTAGGCTAAGCTGAGACAGAGGTAAAGTACACAGTTCGTTTCGTGGCAGATTTGAACCCAGATCTGAGTCTGACAAAATAAAGTGAGTTATGGGGAAGGATCAGTACAGTTCTTTTTGAAAGCTACAAGTTACAACAATGGAGTACTCTTCTTCCTCCTAACTGCCTGTAGAATGTACTTTTCTATACATTTTGGATTGGATATAATCTTCACAGGTACAGAAATACAATGTATGCTAAATTATCTTTAGAAAAAAGAATATCACTTTTTAAAACTGTTTAAGAAATGGGGAGACTGTTTTCACTACAGTAAATGTAATAGTACTAATTTGTAACCCTTTTAAAAATAGGCACAAGGAGGAACAGTGAATTATGACCCATATTCAGGTATACTATTCTTATTCCCTTGAAATAATATTTGTACTTAGAGCAGTGAAATGTAGACGATTGAGGAAGCTTAGCTTTTTTCTTTCTTTCAGTAGAGTTGAAGAACATATTGAGTAATGATAGGAAAAGAAAAGCTCATGAATCTCTTTCTGATGGATCCTGCTATAAAAGAGCAGCTGCTTTCCAGCCTCATCTCTTGGTAAGTATTTTTATGATGTTTTTATGTTGTTCACATTGAAATATGTTTTTTCACCTGCCTTATGTGACAGGGCGTGATCCGCTTAGTTTAAAAATGTGTATGTACTATCTTTTAGACACCTCCACAGACACCTACATCAATGGATAACAACATGGAAGATACTCAAACAAATGATCCCAAACAAGACAGCAGCTGTGACATGCTGCAGAACATTATCAATATTAAGAATGAATCCAGCCCTGTTTCTCTGAACACAGTGCAAGTTAACTGGCTTCACTCAATAACTAATTCTAATTCACCACAGGAGCAATATCAAGAAATTGCAGGAACACAGTCTTTCTCACCTCCTCAGAAGTACCAAATGTTTCAAGGAAACAGTCACTCTCAAATGTTGGAACCATCCCAGAATTACCAGTTTTCTCCCACACAGCCCCAGGATTTGCCACAGCACTACAGCCAGAATCCATTGTTGGAATACCGACCACATTCTGCAAGCAGCCAGTCTTCTGACTATCAGCAAAATGTTTTTGAAAGCCAGGAAATTCAGTATTGCTCTACCCAAAGTTTTGCTGCTCTCTTAAGTGATACAGAAGGGCTAGACAACCTCTCTGCTTCCCTCTGTCAGCCTTTGCCAGGAGGCCACCAACAAACAGATACTGGTAGCCACCCTCAGAACTGTAGCCTGCTATCAAATAATACCTGCAGTAGTCTTGAGGACCATGGCTTATCACTGGCTTCTTCAAATATTTCCACACAACACCAGAGTATTGCTGGAAACACAGCACAGCTGGGCAAATCATTTTTCCAGTGGCAAGTGGAACAGGAAGAAAACAAATTGGCCAACATTTCACATGATCAAATCCTTGCCAAAGATGCAGATGGCGACACGTGAGTATTCTTCCCATGTTAATTACTTCTGGAATGGAGATTCTGTGCTGAAAGCAAGATGTACACCTCTTGAGAATGTTCTTATATTGAAAATGAAGCACTCAGTGTTGCATTCAAATTAAACATCATACAAACCTCAGTACACTCCTAAATACCATGGAGCAAAATAGAATACTTTGGTATAACTAACTTTGGTAGACCCTGCAGCCTGCAAATTCTATGATTTGCTTTTTAAAAAAAATCTCTATGGACAATATCTTAAAATTTGTGCTTTTTTAATATTGCAAGAAATATACAATATGGTGTATATTTCCTCACAGGTTCCTCCACATTGCTGTTGCCCAGGGACGACGGGCAGTTTCCTATGTATTGGCGAGAAAGATGGCAGCCCTACACATGCTTGATATTAAGGAGCACAATGGCCAGGTGATATGCTCAGCATAACATGCTTTTAATGTGTGTCCTTGAATATAGCGTTCATTTCCAGGACTTGTACAAAGTATTCTGGAATGTCTGTTTAATATTAATCTTGAATGTTGGCACACTGGCTAATAATTAACTGCGAGTTCTTCAGAAGTCCACAGGCTAATCTGCAGTTCCTTAAAGAGCTGCATGCTGAAATGGGTTGTGCCTTTGGACATATCCACAGATACTTTATTATGGTTGGGTATATTTTTTTTTAAATTGCTATTTCCTGGTAACATTTATATGACCAATATGTCATCTGCTTCTCATTATAGAGTGCCCTGCAGGTAGCTGTGGCTGCAAACCAGCATCTTATTGTTCATGACTTGGTTAGTCTTGGGGCACAAGTGAATACTACAGACTGCTGGGGTAGAACCCCCTTGCATGTATGTGCTGAAAAAGGCCATGCACAAGTCCTTCAGGTAAGCCTTCTGAGCAAATTCTAAAACTATTACTTTTACTGTTCATAATATCAATGTAGTATCATATGCTGAAACTGGTCATTATACTCTTTAAGGTTACTTAAAGTGTTTGGGCCAGTAGCAATAGTAGGGATACAGCGGCTTTGTGAAAAACTGTTCAAGGATGGTAGCTTGCTACTTATTACAATCCATAACTCATGCATAACTCATGTCACTGTCCCCCTACTCCATTCACGTGAAAATCTTCTTATCCTGCACTCAGTAGGAGAGGACATTGCTGGTTACCTGGAGGTGACCGTTATTTGCCAAGGGTGTCAGGGCAAGTGATAAAATTCATTAGAAAGCTGTAGACTTTTGTGCCCAAGGTAAGGGTAGTAAACAAGTAAGCATTAGAGCAGTGTAATTATTTTCTCTTTCTACTAATTGGAGGAAAGTGCTCTCTAGAAACTTAGGAAAGGCTTGCATCTTGCTAACAAAAATTACTGGTTTTCACAACATTGTGAAGACTGTTCATACAGGAGGAGATGCTGTTTTTCAGAGTCTTCATACTAATACACTGTAGGTCCAGCAGGAAATCACTGCTATATATTTTATGAAGGAGTCTGTTTTATGCATGAACAGTCTTTGTAAATTCTAAAAAAGATGCTATGGAGGTTTTGGTATATTCAATGCGGTGTATATTTGGGTGGCATTAATCCATTCTTTCACTTCTTCGGCAGGCAATCCAGAAAGGAGCCATTGTAAGTGATCAATATGTGGACTTGGAGGCAACCAACTATGATGGTGAGCAATTAACAGTCCTTCATTCTGTCTTGGATTATGAGAAAAAAACTATTATGTGAACGCATACACAACTTTTTTCACTTCTGATTCTTGGGTATCTGCATGGCTTGCCATTTAGTAGAAGCGTTTCACTATTGTTAATTACATCTATTGTTAAATAAGTGACATTTGAAACAGGTCCTGATGGCAATTCAGTTTTCTAATTTCCTTGAGCTTGTGCAGTATTGATTCTTGTTTGGTCCTTCATTAGATGGCTACTATGCAGTCAACCAAGTTATAAATCCACTGCTCTGGAAATCCGAGACTGCTGAAGAGTAGATTAGCAGAATCCTTGCATTCTGCAGTGTAGACCTAAGAAATTAGGATGTCACTGGCAAGTGAGAAATTGTTAATCAGCTATTAAACTTACTGAGAATGTTTTTCTCTCTGTTTGCGGTCTTTATAGAAAGACCAGAGCTATATTCTTGTTAGATAATGAGCAAAGAATAAAATCATAGGCTGCTAACAGAACCTATGCTAAATTTAAAATCCATGAACAGAAAAATAATTTAAAAACAGGCTCTTCCTCTACTGTACAGTTAAGAAACCAAGGAAGAGGTTAAAATTCTTAATTGCATTGCAAACCAAAAGAAGCCAGAGCCTGGCTATAAATTTCAGAATTAGTATTTCTGAATCAGTCAAGGCATTGGAGAAGGCAATCAAGTTTTTTTTACTTTTGGCGGTTTGTTTTAGTTACTGGTGTGTTTTTGTTTTAAGGTCTGACAGCATTGCACTGTGCGGTAGTGGTCCACAATGCTATAGTACATGAGCTACAGAGCCAGCAGTCACCCCACACTCCTGAGGTCCAGGAACTGAGGTTGAGAAGTAAGAGGCTGGCAGACACAATCAAATTTCTAATCCAGATGGGGGCCTCTGTTGAAGCCAGAGTAAGTAGTGCCAGGAAATATGACAAGAGGCTCTGAGTTGTTTCTTGTAGCTGATTCAGATGCAACTTTCTCTCAGCAGTGTTTGATCTGAGAATTGCTTGCAATTCTGCAAACTTGGGGGAGACATAAGATACGAAGTTGTTACACACTCGCCTCATCTATTCAGATGCTTATTTACCACATTCCAGTGTCAAATGATCTGTGTTACTTTGTGCTAGCATGATTGTCCCATTAAAATCAATAGAACTAAAATAACAGTTAAATCATTCATGGTATAGTTCTTAGCCTGCTTATTTGAAAGTAAATCACATGCATGTGATTGGGCTGCAGGTTCCACTAATTTCAGTGGGACTTGGTCATGGCTGACACTGAATTATGCAGACACAATTATAAATGTAACAGGAAATTGCATGTGAGGATTTCTTGGAGGTGGTGGTGGAGTATAGGTTCACTTCCCTTTGTTTTAATAATTCCAGAATCATTGTGGCCAAACATATAAAACTGTTAGATGGAAGTCCCACCATAGTCTTAAATGTTTGAGTAGCCTCAGAAATGCTGCTTGTGAGATTCAGTTTCCATCTCTAAATAGGAAATATTAGAGCTCTTCTTGATAGTATTGCAAGAACCAAGAAAAAAAAAGTTACGAATACTCAGTGTGTTAATGCAAGAAGAGTGATTTCATGGGTTTTGATCCTGCATTGTGCAGTGGTTGGGTGTTAAGTGTGGAAAATCAACTGGCCATTTGTTTTTGTATAGGATCGTAAAAGTGGCCGCTCAGCCCTTCACTTGGCTGCTGAAGAAGCAAATGTGGAACTCCTTCGTCTATTTTTAGAATTGCCCACCTGCCTTTCTTTCATCAATGCAAAAGTATGTGAACTTTAGGCAATAATAATATAAAAAGGATGCATTTACTTGAATGTGTACCAGCTTCCATGCATAAATCACTCTGTCTTCCTTGTTTTTGTTGGAACTGATGGTGTCCATCTCTTGCCTCAACCAGGCTTACAATGGTAATACAGCACTCCATGTAGCTGCCAGTTTGCAGCATCGGATGAGTCAGCTGGATGCAGTTCGGTTGTTGATGAGAAAAGGAGCTGATCCAAGTGCCAGAAACTTGGAGAATGAGCAGCCAGTTCACTTGGTTCCTGATGGCCCTGTAGGAGTTGAGGTAAGAGGCCAATATATTTGAGTTCATGGCTTAAAATAGGATGGGTGGTGAGTTCTCTTTCTCTTTGTTGAATGTGTACCAGTGGATTGTTAGCCCCCAAAGCTGTTGAATTTCCTTATTGTTAGTAGAAAAATGTTTTAGTTGCTCTTCAGGATGTTGGATTCTGATATCCCCCCCTCCCCTTTTTTTTTTTTAGGAACCACTTAGTGAACAGTTAATTTAGTGGACCCACATTGACTTCACTGGATTAACTCCTGATTGAATCTTCTCGGTGTAGTGACATGGGCTTTGGAACCTATGAACAAGTTCTGATTGCTCTAGATAGTCTGAACCATAGAGAGAGCTTCCTCTTACACTAGCATTTTTGTTTCCACAATGGCTAATTGCAAACCATTAATCTTTTGTGAACACTTTGTAGCACATTATCTAGGTCAAATGGAACTTGTTTGTAAGGATCCAAGCCATGGTTTTTATATGATCAGACTGGATTTAGGAACCTAGGAACACTTTCAGTTTTCATTTCACTTCCCTTTGTACACTTTTTTGAACTTCTCTTGATATGTTTGTGTCATCCTAAACCTAAATATTTTACTTGGAAGTAGGCCTCACTGAGGTTAGTGAGATATATTACTTAGTTGGTGTATTTAGGGTTGTTGTGTGTGTTCATAATGTCAAAAAGGGTGGACCTTGATTGTCCCTCTCTCTTGTTCTTCAGATAAGACGTATCTTGAAGGGGAAGACGGTTCAGCAGAGATCATCAGTCTACTAAGCTCCATGAATACCGACGACTTATACTCACTGTCAGTTAGGCAGTCCTAATGTAACTGTAAATAGACCATTTGTCCCATTGAGGCAAATGTTAGTTGTTTCTATGAAACAAACATATTTTGTTCACTATTATATAGTGGGTTAATGACAATTCTTCTGAACAGATGGGAATTTTCATACCCAGGTATTCTGGATCGTCATCTGAATTCAGTTTTGCAGTTATGGCGAAATAACTAACTTACAACCATGGTGTAACAAATGTCAATTAAGAATAATTGTGATACTTCTATAAAAGAAATGTAAAATGCTCTACAAGATGTTTATGAACTGAAATACAAACTTTTAAGAATACTAACGTGATTTTACTGGAAAAATTATATAGTTTTTTCTGCTTAAATCATGCTACATAACTTTAGTTTTTGAATTCTAATAATATGCTGATGTTAAAGGATTTTGAGTTTTTAGAATTATATTAGATTTATAACAATTGAATGCCACTTCGAGTACGTGTACAAATGGAATAAGATTTTATGGGGCACACTTAATATACTGATTTTGAGGGGGGGCATTTCTCTCTGCAGTTTTTGTTGGTCACAGAAAAACTCATGAAAATTATTTGGCTGTATGGTATTTATCCTTTCTAAAACTATTTAGCTTTCAGTTGATTGGAACAATGTTTGACATTTACCATAAATCCACTTATTCTCAGATTCTCTTACATATGCTTCAGTGAACAGAAATTAGAAAGCTTTAAAGGTGGTTTAAAGTTACCTGTTCATTTTGCATTTAAGAGGAGAAAGGAGCAGAAATGTACTGGTTAAAAGTTTGAGGGTGACATCAAGGCACCCAGGATGGTGGAATCCCAAGCAGGTTGTGAAGAACTCCAAAACGACCTCTCCACACTGTATGCATAGCCAATAAAATGGCAAATAGGGTTTACTGTAGATAGGTATTAGTGATGAATACTTTTAGGGGGGAGCGCGGGGATAAAATCTCAACATTACAAATGCCAGCTTCCCTGAGGATTTGGACTGGTTTTGGAATGTTTTCAGGGTTGTGTATGGATTAATGAAAATAACAACTCTGTATTAGCAATGGAGAAGTTCTGTGTTACAGATTGTTAGGAAAGCAGTTGAAACAAAAACAGCCATTATTGTGATATCATTACAAAATAGGTAGTGAGGCTACACTGAATGTAAGGAGAGAGAAAAGAAAAATACTTCTTCATGCATTGCATAATATATTTATGAGATTCACAACAAGCTGTTGTGATGATTAACAGCTTGGCTTTAAAAAGGAATTTGACAACATTCCTAGAATCAATGGCCATGATAACCTAATTAAGCCTCCGTCTTGTCTTCGGAGGCAGTGTACCTCTTAATACAAGTCTCTGGGGGGATGCACAAAAGGCTACTGCCACAAATCTCGGCTTGTGAGCTTGCTGGAAGAATTTGGCTGTAGAAAAAAGGATGTTTGACTAGTTGGAGCCATCTGATCTAGCAGATCTCATGTTTTTATGCTGAACTTATCTCTCTGTTCTTGAATTGAGAAGAAATATTTCTCAGGGCTTTGCAAAAGTTTAGGTATATTGTATTACTTTACCTTATAGGTATAGTAGGCTGTCAAGTTTTAATGTTTCAAGACAGGTAGCTTATTTTTTTGCCAGAGTTTTACTTGTATTTCAAAGAATGTAAATAGAATGTATCAAACAACTATATAGTCCTTTCTGTCTCAGTAAAATGTTTCCAAATTTAGTCTGATTGTATATTTTCCTTTGGAGTTATTCTTCTGTATTGTACATTCTTTGCTATAGTAAATTTGATCATATTGTTTGACCAAAAAGTATGTCTTGTAGACAATTAATCAGTGAGATTGTACCTCTAAATATCAAAGCAGTGCTTATTCTTGTAATATTAAATACGAAGTTGGAAATAAACTTGTTTAGTCAATAACAGTGAAGGTCTGTGGTTTGTCTAATTTCTTAACCAAGGTGATTTTGCAAGTGTTGCATAGGATTTCTTTTTTTTGTTTGACACAATATACCAGTGACTTTAAACTGCATATGGTCATCAGGGCTGTATAAGATTCATCAGTGAACAATAGGATTTGAGACCAGTGGCTTCTCAGAGATCAAGATTTTCAAGGTGTAAGCTCTCGAGAGTCAGAGTTCCCTTCTTCAGACGCCTGAAACTATTCTGCAGTGAGTGTTCAGTAGGGAATGAAACCAGGGAAGAGCATCCTTCCTCTACCTTCCATCAGCAGAAAAGCACTAGGATGCAACCCTTACTTGATGTTTGGCCAAGACAGGTGAAGGGTGTATCACCTGACAAGATTATGAAGCAAAGCTTTTGATTGATTGCATTTATGATGAGACGAGATCCATGTCTATCATGTCCTCCATTTCTATGATGCGAATGCCCCTAGTTCAAATTTCATTTTAGCTATGAGCTGCCTGAATGGCTTTATGTGTGCTGCTATTTCTTAAGTCGAGCCCCTACCCTACATCTGGCTAGCTTTGCAGTAGTGTTATAAAAATTACTGTGGTCATAAAATGGATATTTTAATGTCAGCTTCAAGTTCCCTCCTTTTCCCTTGGCATCGTACAACTGCCTCATTTCTCCTGTCCAGCAACTTATTTATTCTGGTGAGTATGTGATGTGCGGGTCAATGTCTGCGTAGCTGAATTAATTGTGGAACACCTGTGTGCAAATCAGAATATTGATGTTTAATGCAAATAACTGGTAAGAGGAAGCGGATTGGCCTACAGTCTCTAACTGTTGCCATACCTCTAACAACCTCGCATGGTTTCCCCCCATTGCAGTTATTAGGGGGAAGAGGCATTCTGGACATTCCATTCATTTTCCAGTGGTACCTTCCACCTATCTATGGCTTGGAAGTAGTTCAGGAAGAAACAAAAGATGTGCAGACATCAGGCCCATAGCTACAGAGAGCAACTGAACCTCAGTCCAGACAAAAGTGAGGTGTTACTTGTCAGTGACAAAACTGCTTGTGGACTGAAGAATCAGCTTCTGCTGAAGGGGGTTTCAGTACCCTTGAAGGAACAGGTTCCTGGCTTGAGTAAGGCCGGATGCTGGCCTACAGTCTGTGGCATGTAGCCCCTTTTATTAGCATCAGCTGATATGCCAGCTATGACTGTTCCATGATAAGCGTCATCTGGCTGCAGTGATCCATGCTTTGATTACAGTAATGTCCTTTATGTGGGTCTGCCTTTGAAAATGATACAGAACCTTCCGTTTGTCCCAAATGCAGCAGCCAGGCTATTGTCAGGTGGGATACTGGGGTCTTATGACCCCAATACTGAAAGTCCTGCACTGGCTGTCCCATTTGTTTCCAGGCTAATTTAGTGTGCTGATTCTTATCTTTAAAGTCCTAAATAGTTTTGGGCCTAGATGTTTGAAGAGCTGCCTGCTTCTGTATTGTCCGGCACATTAGTTAAGATCTGCCTTAGTTACAAACCGTACTCTCTGTGGCTGTGCTGTCAGAGGTGAGGCAGGTGGCAGCCAGAGATAGATTTCCCCCCCACTCCCCCAGTACTGGCAACTTGCTTGTGGGACGCCCTTCTCCATGAGTCTTGCCTAGTGCCTACCTGACTTTCTTTTAGGTGCCAGACCAAAACATTCCCCCCCCCCCCAGACTTTTAACTAAGGGCTTGACCTTTTAAGGAGCTGCTTACATGGATCCTTTTGAGAAGGACTATTTTAGTCTGGAAACTCTCATTTTAAGCTGTCAGTGTTCTGTTTTTATGGTTATGTTTTTATCCTGGGGTGTTTGTGGTTAATTTATTTTCTTATAATTCACCATATATATAAATATGCAATGCTGGGAGCTGCAGGACTTCTCATTGCCACCCCTTAAACTTGAAAATAAAATCAAAGCAAAAATAGTTCTATAGGATGATATCCAATAAATTCAAAATAAAATGAATAGGTGGTATTAGTTCTGTTCTAAAATGAAGAAATTTTTCAATTATATTTCTGACTTGATTATAAGGAACAGATGTATACAGAGAGTTGACATCCATAGTAAGCAAACGTATTATCCTCAACATGCATGCCCTCTATCTGTTGGATAAAATGAGTAGAATGAAGAAAGGAAGAATTTTTTAACCAAAAGTTCTAAGAATGAATTAACAAATTGAGCCAATAGATTCTGTATCTGAGATTATAAGTCTACCAGGTAGATGGAAACACTTATGGATTTTGGAAATATATAAAATACTGGAACCCCCCCCTATCCCTTATGAGAAAGGAAGCAGTAAAACTATTAATATATCCTAAAGACAAGGCTTAGTTCCTGTACTGTAATTTTTATGATGAATTTAATCTCAGACATAGGGTCTTTAGTTCTCTGAATCACCAAATTGGTGATATATATCATGAAAACAGTTTTTTTAAATCTAAAAGTAAAATGGCACCTCCTTTATCTACTGAATTAATAATAATCTATTTCAGCTAATTCATCCAAAACTTACACTGTTTTCTCTGTCAGCACATTCCGGTTTTTGGATATTCCTCATAACTACCTTCTCGTGTGTAGAAATGCTAGGATTATTTATACAAGGTGTATATAATGATTTTAGTCTAAAAGGCTTATTGGACACATTAGAAGATGGACCAAACATACGCCTTAAATTGATCAGCCATATTAATTTGAATAAATCAATCCTAGTTTGAAAAGCATTATAGGAGTTGGCACTAATGATAAGCCCTTGTTTCATAGTGACTTCTGTACTGCACTCAATTCATATGAGGATAGATTCACCACTAAATCCTTCGCTTCCTGGGATTTGACCATCCTTGATGGTCCTTGACCATCTCAGGGTGGAAATATACATTTCTAAGTACCTAGGGACGCTCAAGTGAGCTTCATTTTATGTGTTCCCTCTCCCATTTCCCATGCACTCGCTTGCACAGTCACACTTCCATTTGCTCCATGTGAGTACATTCATGCATTGGATACCAGTTCCTCCTTGACAGCTGAAAGTATCTCATTTATTGTGAGTCACCATTTTTTCCTTCTGATAACAATGTGGTTTGAAATTGATGCAAACTGTTGCATTACATTTCTATAAAGAAATATCTCTGGCCACGCCTCTCTTGGCTACCCTTGTAGGTAATCTTTGACAAGGAAATTCTCTGTTTAGACTGCCAAAACCCCAGTTTTCCCCACCTCCCACATCCATTAATTGAAATGCAGATCTTGACACTTTCTCACACCTTAAATGCAAATCAGCAAGTCAAAGGAGCCTACAGGATTTGTTCTTGCAGTAAAAACAGAGCTCTGCCCTCTGGACTTATTTGCAGATGCAACCACACCAAGGGAGCTTCCATGAAAGTGGCATGCACATGTGCCAAGCAAGACACAGCCTGCACGTGAATTGAAGACCACACATAAAATCTTGCACTTGAGCATCCCCAGGTACTTAGTAACGTGTATTTCCACTCTGTGGGCCAAACTACAAGTGACGAATGACACTTGAATGGCAAGTGTATTTCTCCCTGTTCACTTGCCCTCCACTTGCTCGCCACTCGATCCACTTGCCGTTCAAGTGTCATTCGTCACTTGTAGCTTGGCCCTCAGTCTCACAGAACGTTTGGAGAGTGGAGGCTGGTCCAAAAAAACCTCTGATAAAATTCCTCACCAATAGATTTGGATAGAGAGATACAGAGTTGGGTGTCATCCGCATACTGATGACATTCTATTCCAAAACTATGAATGATTTCTCCTAAAGGCATGGGGGATAAACTTGCACTCTGTGGGAACACTGCAAGACTCCTCCCGCACCAAAGGTCCTGGTTTCTGATGGCAACCCTATGAGTCTAACCCACAAGAAACAAATTAACAACAACAACATTTGATTTTTATACCGCCCTTCAGGATGACTTAACAACCACTCTGAGCAGTTTACAAAATATGCTATTATTATCCTCACAACAAAACACCCTGGAGATGGGTGGGGCTGAGAGAGCTAGAAGCTGTGACTAACCCAAAGTCACCCAGCTGGCTTCAAGCGGAGGAGTGAGGAGTCAAACACAGTTCTCCAGATTAGAGTCCCACGCTCTTAACCACTACACCAAACCAGTCCAAGGCCCATCTTCTGATGCCTACTTCTGCCCCTAAATGCCTCAATAGGGTGGCCATGATCTACTGTTTCAAAGGCTGCAGATAAATCCAAGAGGAGCAATAAAGAAGCATGGTCTTTGTCTACATTTAAATGGAGTTTATCAACTAAAATCACCAGTCTCTGTCTCATAGCATTGTCTCTGTTTCATAGCATTGTTTAAGCCAAAGTTTCACCAGTCGGATAGTATGATGTAAGATTGCCAATAATATTGTTTGGGAAATATCAGTTAATGTGGAAGGGACAGGTGATATTTTAGTCAGGAGATATTTTACGCAAGGGTGCGGGTGGAGGAAAGAACAGAGCGATTGACCTTATATTCCCCCTCCACCTATCAGTTCTGGCAGATCTACATTGTGCTTGAGATTTTTTTATTCATTTATGCACTGCAAGACCTTCTAAAAACTCTGGCCTTGGCATCTGTCAACAATGCATCTGAGTAGATATTTTAGTACAGCTGACATACTTTGAAAAATACCTTATAGTGTAGTGGTGGGGAAATACCAAATGTCTTACTGTGCTTCCCTTTGAAAGAGGGAATCCTTTTCTTACTTAATATATGAGGAAAACACCACAAGCTATAAATAAACATTTGCCTTGTACTTATTCTCCAACAAGAGAAGCAATTTCAGTTCTATTTTTTTGGGGGGGGGGAGGGAGTGCTGCTCTCTTTTAATTGATAATGCAACTATTTGATCTCACTGGCATGAAGTCAAATACCATGTTAGTTTTTCTCCAAGTGAGAGAATCTTAACAGCCTAAATACATGTTACATTTCTCCCTAGTTCTTCACTTCATTATCGGATATGTGCTGTGTGAGAGCCATGCTGACCTGCATAGCAGTGACTTTTTCCTAATGTTAAAAAAAATTCATTGTAACTTAGAGAAAATCCCTTACAGTACACAATGAACTTCTGCTATCACTTCTAGTGACCCCTACATGGTGGCTTTCTCATGCTCACCAGTCCTCCAATGTACAGAACCAGAGCATATGACAGAGAAATGAAGGCTCCTGAAACATATGCATGTGTCAGCTGAAACTTACAGAGTTGCCAGCCTCCAGGTGGCAGTTGGAGATCTCCCAGAATTACCACTGCTTTGCAGACTACAGAGATCAGTTCTCCTGGAAAAATGGCTACATTGGATGGCGGATTCTATGGCCTTATAAACTGCGGAGGTCCCTCACCAAGACCCACCCTCCCGAGACCACCTCCAAATCTCTAAAAATTTTCCAGTCTGGAGTTGGCAACTCTAACCATGGCCCTCAGTTCCCCAGGAATTTCCCAAGCCAAAGCTGGCACCCCTGGAAAGAGATTTTAGCACTCTTATCTGTAGGGTTGCCAGGTCAACCTATTTTCATTCCAGGGGTGGAGTGCCAGGCAGGAGGAGGAGCACTGGTTCTTCCTGTGTGTGCACACAAAATGTAGGCACACTTCATGATACTTGGAAGGATGTGACTTCTGGTTCAAACCAGAAATGATAGTATTTGGGGGGGGGATTGGCCCCTCTGAGACATCGTTGCTTCTGGTTCGAACCAGAAGTTATGTCATTTCATGCCCCACAGAATACACATGCACCATTTTGCCATACGCTTTGCCTGCCTCCCCACACCTTTCCCCCTGCCGGCCAGGTGAGTGGAGCGGGGCAGTGGTTGGGAGCAGGGGATTCCCTGCCCCTGGCAGAGAGCTGGCAACCCTACTTTCTTGTCATCTCTAAATGGCAGTGGCAAACCCAGCTGGGCATAACTTAGCAGTTCATCTGATTACCATGAAACAGCAAAATGGGTTTCTTAGTCTGGCACTTTCAAGCATATTTTCACAGCCATAAGAGCTATTTGTAACTATATTTTATCCTGCTGATTCTCTAAAGAGCTCAGGACTAGAGATGGGCACAATCCGCATTACGATCGGAAACCCTCCCCCCCACGATAATGGCGATCGCGCGATCATGACCTGGTGGATCGTGACCGTCCACGGCCAACGATCCAGCGATCAGGAGAGGCCTGGATCGTTGCATTCGGGCTCGGATCAGGGATCCAGACACTCAGGTGCCAGCAATCTATTCCCCTGGCAACGGAGCCAGGGGAAAGCCTGAGCTCTGTTTGCTCTCATTCTGTCGCCCTGGAAACCTGAATGGAAGCCCAGCTTTCCTTGATCAGCAGGGCTTCCTTCCAACCACGGAACAGCAAAGCAGTCACAAGTTGGGAGAAGACACCCAGGGGAGGGAGGGGGAAGGGGGTGTTCTGTAGCCATGGGCACTCCAATCTCATCCCTGCAAACCCTGATAGGCAGCTCTGACGGCCAAACACAGACCTCCTGTGTTGCTGAATGGGACCTGAGGGGAGGTGGCTCGTCGCCACCTCCCTGTGCCAGCCAGGCCCGGTGGCCGCCGCCAGCACCCACCATTCATGTATCACTGGGAATACCAGCGTGCTCCAGTTTGGCCTGGCGGGCGGGCACATGGGGGGTGCTGCCAGCTAGCGGCCAGACCCCCCACCCCCTGAGGGGAGGTGGATCGTCGCCGTCTCCCTGTGCTCGCCGTGCCTGGCGGCTGCCGCCACCACCCACTATTCATGTATCGCTGGGAATACCAGCGCGCTCCAGTTTGGCCTGGCGGGCGGGCACATGGGGGGTGCCGCCGGCGAGCAGCCAGACCCCCTGCCCCCTGAGTTCTGATCATCTGTATGGTGTAATATGTAATTTTTGTTGGTTTTAATTATTTTGAAGATGTGATTCAATGGTTTTTAAGATGTGATTTTATTATACTTTGTAAATTGCCTTAGGTGGTCGTGGTCCCTATGGAACACATGAAGCTGCTTTATCCTGAATCAGACCATTGGTCCATAAAGGCCAGTATTGTCTACTCAGACTGACAATGGCTATTCGTGGTCTCAGGCAGAAGTTTTTCTCAGCATGTATCACTTGGTTCTTTTAACTGGAGATGCCAGGGATTGAGCCTGGGACAGTCTGCATGTCAAGCAGATGCTCTATCACTTAGCCACAGTCCTTCCCCCAAGAGAGCAGAATTGCAAGATAGACATTTTGTAGGACAAACGAACGAACGAACAAACGAGCGAGCGAACGAACGAACGAACGAACGAACGAACGAACGAACGAACAAACAAACAAACAAACAAACAAACAAACAAACAAACAAACAAACAAACACTGATTTCATTTCAACAACCTTAGTATAGATGAGAAAGTTCTCACACATTCTGCCCTTGTTTCCTTCCCCCATATTATAGGAACAGTTTCTGGAACTAATCAAGCATTATATGACTCAGCTGCTTGCCCTGAAACAAGATTTGCTACTCTCAAACTGGAAGCCTAATCTTTATCCATTTCCATACCCTTCTTTAAACCTTTCCATGACAGAGATTATTGCATTTCCCCTGCGCTACTTATTCCATTGTCCAATAATTTTCAGGATTAAAATGTTCGTTTAAGATCTAATATTAATTTACCTTTCTATCATAGAAACTGGTTCTATTTCTCCTACCATCTGTGGTAACAGAGGACAATACTTTCAACTTCTTCAAAGAAACCTTTTCAATGCTTACTCCCTTTAATCATTATTTCAGAACTTAGTCCAGTTCTGTTCTGCAATAAAGTCAAGACAAAATACCTTGTATTTAGGTCTCATTAAAAAACCTGACCTCCGTTCATATGACATGCCTTCTTATGCTTCCCCTGTCGTACTTTCCTCAATTACTTTCAACCTGAATTAGGAAGGTGTGTAGTGATGAACTGGTGGACCATTTGTATTTATTCTACACTTTTCTTATTCTATGTACAAATGCCTGAAACAACTATTAAGGAAAAACATGAGATGTATGGACATATAATAATACTGAAAAACAAAATGCATCTGGGCTTCCTTTTATCTTGTTATCTATAGTCCCTCAGAATTTATAATTACATTTGCTAATTAGTCATTGCAACAGTACAGAGTCTAAACTTAATTGGAGAAAATGAAATCTGGAATGTTAGAACTGTAAAGAAGTAACTGACAATGCCCAACTGTCTCAGGAACTACTGAATAAAACCTATAGGATATAAAATGTCCATTCTTGAATTCTTCTTTTAAAATTGACTTTTTTGTATATGCTAAGGAAGGGCAGGGGAACAATAATGGACTAATTTCACCAACATTTCTTTAATCTTTGAAGTTAGGATCACAGGGTTGGTACCATACAGATGATCAGAACTCAGCCAGCATCAGTTCATCTATATTGTATGCATAGTCCACATAATGTGTCACATACTTCAGGCAATTATAGTTTAGGCCTATAGAGAAGGGTTGCTGACTCTGGCTTGGGAAATTCCTGGATATTGGGGTGTGGAGCCTGGGGAGAGCTGAGTTTGGGGATCCTAATTGAATTCTGTAGAGTATACCTTCTGGAGCAGTCATTTCCTCTGGGGACTTAATATCTGTAGTATGGAGATTAGTTGTAACAAGTGAGGGGCCCACAGAGACTTGCTGAGGACATCTCATTTTCCCATCTCCCACCATGTCCTCTTTCCCATCCCTGCCCCCTTACCCTGCTCCCTTCTTTCCTTTCCACCCACCTTTTCCTGCCCCCCCTTCACCTTTTCTCCTTCCCCCTCCCCAGCAGCCTCTCCCCTATGGCCCAGTTGCATGGTACCAGCTGTGTTAGGCCAAATAGCATGGTGGGGAACTTCATTGGTGGGGGGTACTTCACTTTTCCCTGTATCGCCTTCTCCACAGTATTTCCTCTTTCTGTCTTCCAGGCAGCCTCCATATGCTCACCTTTCCCTGCATCCTTCTTTCCTTCAGACCTGCTAAACAACTTACCTTTGATCTACCCCCATCTTAATCTATATTTATTAATTTACTGTATTTATTTTATACTGCCTTTCTCCACAATGGGAATCCAAAGCAGCTTATATCATTCTCATTGCCTCCATAGCCGCTGAGAGGTAGGTTAGGCTGAGAGTGAGCGACTGGAACAAAGTCACCCAGTGAGCTTCCACAGCAGAATGGTGATTCAAACCTGGGTCTCCCAGATCCTGCTCTGAAACTCTAACCACTATACTTCACAGGCTTTTGTGGAAAGGAGTTGCTGTTGTACAGTAGCAAGCAGCCAGGCCTGGATGAGTCATGTAATTCATGCAGTTGCCTGGTGGTTACTTCTGGGCCAGGCCATAATAAATCCTCCCTCAAAGGCCAAAACAGCCCTAGAAAGAGCCTTCCTCCTCCCCTCTTCCTTTCCCTGACCAAAACTAAGCCTGGAATACCAATCGTTATGGTTGCTGCCTAGTAACATCCACTGAAGGAGCTATGGGTGCTCCTTTTATCATTTTAGGTCCCCCTCATGTATTTTGTTTAGATTTCAGATTCTAAACCTGGGGGCCTTTTCAGGTGTGTAGGAAGATCTGTCTTGTCAATTCATGGCTCTAGTCTCCAGATTTCAGTATCCACAGATCAGAGTTATTTGGCTATTAGTATATAAGGGCCATGCTAGAAGTGACGAATTACACTTGAATGGCAAATGAACAGACTCAGGGCCAAGCTACACATGACGAATGATACTTGAACGGCAAGTGGATTGAGTGGAGGGCAAGTGAACAGGGAGAAATACACTTGCTGTTAAAGTGTCATTCGTCATGTGTAGCTTGGCCCTCACACGTATTCCTCCCTGTTCACTTGTGCTCCACTTGCACTCCACTCAATTGAGTAGAGTGCAAGTAAACAGGGAGGAATGCATGTGAGTCTGTTCACTTGCCATTCAAGTGTAATTCGTCACTTCTAGCTTGGCCCTAAGATTCTGGAAGAAGTCCAAGCCATGTCTTTATATTGGCTTTTCTGGTACTTGTCTATTTGGTTTAGAGGTGAAGGCAGTGGGGCAGATTCTCTCCTTCATTCCCCCTCATTTACTTTGTGAGGTATGTGCAGGGATCAGGCTGGAGCCAAAATGAAAACAAAAATAGTATTTTTGCAAAAATTGCATATAGCCACCACTACCCATCTTGCTTGCCGTGGAGGTTCAGCAGAGCCTGAGGCGGCTATGGTGAAATCTCTTTTCTGCAATATCTTTTACAGCAGAGTATGCATTTCATAGGTATCTGAGGTGGAGCTCAGTAAATTGGCTATGTAGGATACACATATGAATTACACAATTCATGCCTTTTCCTTTCTTTTTAAGTAAAAAAAATAGTTCTGTCTGAAACTTTAGTTGATTAATCAATTTGGGCAAAGTTAATCAGTAAGGCTGGAAGTTAAAAACACAATTTTTAATTCAAGTGTATTGCAATGAGAGGAAAATAAGGACATCCCTATGTCTAAACAACTGAAAAATAAATCCACATAGCTATCACTGATGAAGACACAGGTATGCTAAGGGTTCAGAAACAATTTATTAAATTGATGGCATTGTTTTTAGCGGATTAAATGTTCCTGTTGATGACATATTTCAGTTTATTGACTCTCAAGTCGGTTACTACCTTGCTTACCTGCAAATTATCTCTCCCCTTTTTTGTCATCCTTAATTACAGCCTAGTACAGGTCTTTAATTAACTGGCAGTTTCTCTAGTGCCTGCCACCTCTGCTCTTCCCCCACACTTCTCCTTAGATTAGTTAATCCCTGTGTTGATATCCCCATCTATCATAATTACTGTCTAAATTATGGCCTCCATCAATGGTAGAGCTGGAAGAGAGTAACAGTGGCATCTTGAGCAGAGTTATTCCCTACTAACTCCATTGGAATCAATGGGATTTGAAGCGGGTAAGCGTGCACAGGATTTCTCTGTTCAAGATCAAGACAACCTGTTCTCAGTCCTTGCTGGGAAGCTCTACCGTGCCTAACAGATTAAAACCCAACCCAAAATAATCAGAAGTCCTATTCGTTTCCATTTATTATAATAGGACATTTTCAAGTAATCAATTATGTTAAGGATTACTGTCTTTCATTGATGAATATGGGTCATGATTTCTGATTGAGCCTATTGGTTGCTTTACTCAAACAGAGAAACCTGTTGATGTCAGTGCTTCAGGGGTACATATAAGGCAAAATTTCAGTGTGGTACAATTAACTGCATTCTGCAGAATAATGGAATGGGAAAGAAAGAAAGTAGCATTGACTGTTAACCTGTGAAAGTCCAGAGTTTAGATATGTTTATTAATTTTTGGTGGGGACCAACTGCCCTGAGAAGAATAATATTATTCCTTGATGGCTTTGGGCAAGTCCATGCATGAATAAACTGCATTGCTGATCCAGTATGTTAATACTAAATGGAAGACTGACAAGTAACTAAGTAGAATGTGGTAGCATGGAAAGAACTTTTCATTAATACTGTACTCACCGAGAGGGTACAGCAGTTTGCATAATCAACTAATTCAGTATTGCTTTTAAAAATGACATATTTTAGTATGCCTTGTGATTGTTCTTCATAAGTGCAAACAAAATACATGATGTTTGACAACAGAATCATATTTACTTGTAGTTACAAATGGCATCCTGACTGATAACTATCTTTGGGTACGAATGGTGGCTTCACCTTTCAAATGGATGTCTTAATTGACATCATATTTGACCAAGATGCTGAAAACTGTGGGGTGGGGACACACATTGTTTTCTCCATGTCAGTAATAATGAGAACTTTGGCAGACTGTTTATCTGAGTAAATACAGTTTCATTGCTTAGAGTGTTTTGGAAAGCAGCAGCATGTTCACCAGGGTAAAAAGTCCCAAGGGTACTGTCCATTTACATGTTCTTCTTTTCCTCTCCTTTAAGCTTAATTCAATACTCCCTGTTGTCTCACTTTCCACTTGTGTGTGTGTGTAGATGGCTTTAAATAGTTTTTACTTTTCAGCCAGGTACAGATAGTGCTCACTGAAAAAAAAAGATTGTTATTGTGTAATCATGTTATTACCACTACGTAAAATAAAAAAGAGAAGTCTGTATAGCCCAGACTAGACCAAGCTCTGAAGCTCAGAAGCTAAGTAGGGTTGGCCATGGTTAATACTTGGATGGGAGACCACCAAAGAAGACCTGGGTTGCTATGCAGAAGAAAGTAATGGCAAATCACCTGTGCTCATTTATTGCCTTGAAAACCCCGTGAAGTGTTACTATGAGTCAGTTGCAACTTGACAGTACTTAGCACTTTGTTAATTATAAAGGCCCTCTCTCAGGATGCCATCTACCTAGTCTCAGAAGGCAAGGGCACCTCAAGCATGGCTTCAGAAGATGACCACAGTGGTTGGGTAGATTCATAAGGGAGTAGGTGGTAAGTTCAGGTATGTTGGTCCCAAATCACATAGAGCTCAGCATCACCACCTTGAATTGTGTCTCGAAACAGATTGGGAGCCATTGTAGCTAAGTCAAGATTGGAGTGATATTGGAGCTAAGACAAGATTGGAGCTAAAACAAGACTGGAGTCACTAAAACTCATTCTAGTCACCATGCTGACTGCAGCATTCTGTACCAACTGAAGCTGCTAAAAACTTTTCAAGGACTGGCCTACATACAGCATATTGCAGTAATCTAATCTAGATGTTCAAGCCCATCCAAAATGAGCACATCTTTTGTGCACCAGTAAGACTTCTATCTTGTCAGGATTAAGCTTCAGTCTATTTGCCCACATCCCATTCAAAACTCTCTCCAGGCACTGGTTTAAGGTTTCTACAAACTCCCTGGGATCAGCTGAAATTGTGAGATAGAGCAGAGTGTCATCAGCATATTGGTGACAACCCAGCCCAAATTTCTAGAAGACCTTATCCAACAGTTTCATATAGATGTTTAAGAACATAGGGGCAAAGATGGAACCTTGTGGGACCACACAGGCCAAATAGCAATTCCCTAGCACCATCTTCTAAAATCTGCCCTTCAGGTAGGTCTGGAACCACTGCAAAATGGTGCTTCCCAGTTCCAGCCTGGAAAGGAAGTTCAGAAGGATACCATGACTGAAGGTATCAAAAACCTCTAAGAGATGAAGAAGAATCAACTGAGTGGCACTCCCTTTGTCCATCTCATGGGATAGGTCATCCACCAGAGTGACCAAGACTATTTCAATTCCATAACTGGGTCTAAAATCAGACTGGAAAGGATCCAAACAATTAACTTCATCCATGAAAGCCTAAAGTTATCCAGTTACCTCCTATTCAATCACCTTGCTTAAGAATGAAATATCTTAGACTGGCTGATAGTTATTGAAATCTTCGGGGTCCAGGCAGGGTAGGCTTCTTTAGAACCACTCACTCTCTCAAGGAGGCATTGACTCTCTCTTGGATCCAGTTAGCCAGCCCTTCCCACAGCAAATTTAGATAGTCAGGTAGGGATTGGGAAAGGATCATATAAATAGATGATAGGCCTTAAACTTCCAAAGATCCTGTCCTCAGACTGAATAAACTGAAAAGTATTTTAAGCAGCTGGACAAGTTGACTCCCTGGCATCATCTGATCATGTCATTGTTAATATAGAGTCCAAGTCAGAACAGATCTGAGAGATTTTATCTGCAAAGTGTTGAAAAAAACAGTAACAGTGGTCCATCATGCAGTCCACCTTCTTCTGCAGGCCAGATCCCAAGATGTCAGACCACCCAAAACAGCTCCGCCGGCCTACATTGTGCAGACACAATGGTGGTGGGAAAATGTTGTTTCTTTGCTACCCAAACTGCCATGGAGTATGCTTTAAAATGATTTTGCCAGTATCTTACAAAATTCACCCTGAGTCTTCCCTCACTGTTGTTCCAGTCATCTCCCCTGTCTTTTCATCCCCACAGTCACTCTGTAAACCAAGGGGCTAGCTGGGCAGGCATCTGGGAGCAACTGTGAGAGAAGTTGAGAGAAGGCATCTGGGAGCAACTGTGTAAGCAGCTTGGGTTATATGGTTAAATTGTGTCATATGGTGCCCAAGTTCCTGTTTTATATTTAGTTGATTGTAGAAGAATAATAAAGACATCCCAGGCACTGGCAGGACTGCTTCAAGATCTTCCAGCAACAGAGGGAGCGACACTACGAAACCGTATGGCTGTTGACTTTTTACTTTTGATATCCAACCATGGCTGTGAGGGATATGAAGGACTGTGCTGTTTGAACTTGACTGACCACTCCCACACTGTCGAATCCCACATCGAGAAGTTGCAAGACTTTGCAGCAGAGATTTCCATGAATACCAGCTGGCTTGATGATTGGTTTGGATGGGTGGGAGGGTTTGTTTAAGAGGCTGGGGTCAAGATTTAAAGCCATACTCATTTATGTTGTGGCAGGGATTTTACTGATAGTATGTGTATGTTTTCCTCTTATTATTTCTTGTGCACACTGTTTCATTCCGAAGCCTACACCACAGACCATGGAAGAGCGTTTGATAATGATGGTGCGCCCATTTTGTGAACAAAATGAGCACGATGACCAGGATGCAGATGACCGGGCTGGGCCTCCATGTGGTGGTACCTTATAGTTGTTGAAATGTACAGTGTGCCACAGTAACATTTCAACAACACGAAAAGGGGGGTCTGGTGGATATAGATTTGGAGGTTTTTTATATACTTATTTTTATATACTAAACCTATGCTTTTTCAGTATTACATGCTTTGCACTTTTTCTATGCTCAGGAGCCAAAGTAGTACTTGCAATGTAACCTGTAAGAATTTGACACTTGAAACAAGAAGACTTGAAACTCTGTAAGAACTGATATACTGCTTTTAGGGCTGCACTTATATTATATGTTATATTATTCTATAGATTCCAATAGAAATCAGTACCAGAGAGCCTTTTGTAGAAAACTGATTTGATGCAGCAAGCTGGTTTTGGCCACCTGTGGTATTATCTTCCTTAAAGCTGATAAGAAACTGGGGAAAAGGACACGAATAGGAAAACATCCCTTCCTATCCACCAGATTGAGACTCATTGGCGCCCTTGAAAGTATTATGCCCAGAAGAAAGTAGGTAAAAGGTTAGACAGTGTCCTTCCAAAATGAGGGCAGAGGAAAAAAACTGTGAAGACTGGAATTCCCCCAAATAGAGAGGCCAGCCCAGAATTGCATCTTCAAATCAGAACTGACCCTAGATATGTTACGAGCCAATAAGATATCAAATATTAGAATACTGTAATATTGTTATGATTATCTGAAAGTATTAATTGCCTGTATTTCTATTGCAATTTTGATGAGCTCAGGACACAAGGAGACCACCTACTCCTGTGAAAATAGGCTCCTCCATTGTTTAAATTAAACAATCATATATTGCTTCATTCTACAGGACTCCGTGGTGTGTGTCTCTTATTGTGATTGGCGAGAGGGACACCTAAGGCACAAGTTTGTGCATAACAGCAGCACAGAACATCCCTGGTGTGTATAGTCCTTTGTAAATGTTAGTCAATGTGAACTGGAGAAACATTAATGAATGCTGTTGTCTGTATTTCTCCCATGTGCCTGAATTAATGGCCCCCTGAACAAAATGTGATTGTGTTCCATCTATGCCAGGGTTTCTGTGAATAATCAGTTAGTCTTCTATAGCATGTGGAGGCGGGAAAAAGATGAACAGGTTGTGTAGCAGCAGAGACTGGCATGATGAGTCACTAAGGTGGAGTACTGGCCACAGAACACAGGAGTTGGGTGAAATATGTACAGGGTTTGAATTTGGATTCAGCCCAATGCCTTTCTCTGCCTTGGCATGTTGTGCGTGCGAGCAGCAAAAGACTGTGGGATGTAAAGAGAGGAAGAGAAAATATCTCTCTGCTTTGGATCAGTTTCCCACAGCTGTGGGTTACTCCTTTGGGGAACATTTCTGCCAGTGGCATCATGTGGGAAGCAAACTTATTACAGTGTGTTTTCTGCAGTAAGCCTTGGCTTGTTTCCTCTCCAAGGTGGGTGCTTTGTGCCTTCACATCTGTTGGCATGCTCTTATGCTAGATTATGTTTATAAATAATTTAGACAACACTTTTTGTACCCAGAATATTTTATAGTCTTCTCACATTCCTTTGAGGTAAATTTTTATTACTGTTATTTTATCTATGAAGAATTGAGCCTGATATGTTTTGTTTTACACACACAACACATGTATCTGAGAGAGAAATTTACTCAAGGGCACTTTGTTGAGATCAGAACTAAATGAATTTGAAAACTTTGACTTGTAGGCTAACTCACTAGCGGACAAACTGCCTTGGCCCTCAGCCAGCTAATAGGTCTAAATGTCTAAACTAAGTGGGGGTTAAAAAGCTGAATCCAGTGTGTAAATGCTATCTGTTCACTCCAGGAAGATCCCCTTTTCAGTAGTTCCAGTCTGACCACATAGTACATTTAAAAAAACCCTTAAAACTCCCGTGCTATATATGGGAGCTGGATAAAAATCATACAGTCTCAGAGTTCAGTTTATCAGTATTTTGTTTAGCAATACTTGGCCATTTAGTTTCAGATGGGTAGCCATGTTGTTCTGTAATATAAGAGCAAGATTTGAGTCCAATAGCACCATAAAGACGAACAAGATTTCTAGGGTATAAGTTTTCAAGAGTCAAAGCTCCCTTCATCAGATACCGTTGGCCATTTAGGTGGCCTACAAGTCAGAATATAAGAGAATGCTGCTTTTATTTTTATCCGAGCAGCTGCAAACTGAAAGAACCATTTCATTGCCATTCAGCCTCATCTTACAGTTTCAATAAGAAACTAGGTAATATGCATGCATTTACCAGCTCATGCATATGGCCTGAGTATGAGGTAATCTGTAAAGGGATGTCTGTGTGGTCCTGCTGGCAATATCTGGGCCTGAGAGATGAAGGACTGTGGGGAGATGAAGGTCCATGGGGAGTGAAATCAGCAAACATGGATAGGAAATATGGGAGACTCTGCTCTCCTGTCCTGCCCTATCCAACAATGCAGAATTATGGTTCAAAGCTTGTTTTTATACAGGAGATTAGGGCAGATCCAGGAGGACCAGTCAACGATGTGATATGTGGCACTAAAAACTATCAGATTAGGCTCATGAAACTTACCTTCCTTTATATTAATTGTGGGAACAATGGACAAAGTACTGAGTTTCAAAAGAACATCCTGTGTCATCCTTGGTCAAGCAGCTGCAAGCAGAAAAGTTCCTTGATAACTTTTGTACATTCACAAAGCTATCACCAATAATGCTGCACACTCTAAATGTTTATTGGCTTTTACTACTTTAAAGTTGCTCTTGCACTAGATGTTCAGTCTGGAGTGAGTATTGGTTTTATGGTGCATCCAGATAATGTATTGTCGAAGGCTTTCACGGCCGGAGAACGATGGTTGTTGGGGGTTTTCCGGGCTGTATTGCCGTGGTCTTGGCATGCCAAGACCACGGCAATACAGCCCGGAAAACCCCCAACAACCATCATCCAGATAATGTTTTCCTAACCTGTTGCATTCCAGTGTTTTCAGCAGTCTTTTTTTCAGAACTGCTTTGTGGCAATGATGTTGTTAACTTTGAGTGCAATTGCAGTACTAGTCTATCTATGATAAACTAGCAAACTGCAATCCTTTTACATAGTTTCCGCCCCTTTTCCTAATCCCTTTTGTTTCTCAGTTTAATTACTTTCTGTTCACTCTTGGGGACTGTAGCACCCCTCAATCAATCCATACTTATTTTTTGTTTAGGAGGAAGTACTTTAATTACTGTTTTACCCTTGCAGCCACAGTGATTGCTCAGAACATTAAAGCTTGATAGGTGACCTCAGATTAGTCACTCTCTTTCAGCATAACATAATTTACTGTTGTTGCGAGGATACAACAGAAAAAAGGAGAATCATGTATGCTGTTCTGAACTCCTTGAAAGAAGAACAGATAAAAATATGAATGACTGATAGATCAAGAAACAAATATGCCTGATCATATGAATCTTTGTTTGGAAGAAAATCCCACTTCTTTCAAGTAATTAACTTCCAAGTAAGAGTACATAGGATTGCAGTGCACTAGCGACAGAAGCAGGTATTATAATTCCTATGCCAACTGTAATTCCCTTCCTTTGTCATCATAACCCGTTTGTGCTATGCAAGGAATATCATGTTGCTTTGTCAGGGGCAGGGCTAGAAGAGAAAGAAGGAGCAGAGAAAATATCTTTCTGTGTCCGACCAGGACACCATCATGGCCGTTCCTGCTGACTTTTTAACCTTGGAAACAAGTATAAAGTGTATCAGGCATATATAACACAATGATTTTGGTCAAGATAGCAAGAAGACCACTTGTTTATCAGGAGCGGGATCAGAATTAAGCTGCAGCTTCATGGACCTCTGCAGGCAATTCATATCATTGGGTTGACCAGCTGTATGTCTTTGATTACTTCCTTCTCTGTATTCATTGCTGTGAGATCAGTCCTATGAGCCATTGCAGTGTATTGATTAGAGTGTCACACTAGCATCTGGGAGACCAAGGTTTGAATCCTCACTCTGCACAGTAACTCACTGAGTGACCGTAGGGCATTCACTCTCTCTCTCTCAACTGCACCTACCTCTTGGGATGGTTGCTGTGAAGAGAAAATGGAGGAGAGGGAGGACCATGTATTTCTTAAAGGAAGGACAAGATACAAACGTATAGATAGAGTAGCTCTTTGCAATGGCATCAGGGAAAGTCTGAGAAAGTAACCACATTTTGAGTTTAGACTAGTTGTACTCAGTCTGTGGTTCACAGAGAGCCACTTTAGCAATTATGATCTACCAAGAACCACATTTACTCTCGTCCCTGGCATGAGGCCTGCTCCTCCTGGAGGTTCATAGCTTATCTGTTCCTCAGCAGTGGCTGCTTCAAGGTGGGAACCGCCTGCCAACCAAGAGCCCCGCCAGGTGCCTCATTGGGGAACGGGGCTCAGAAGAGCCACAGGTGGGATGTCAAAGAGCACGGCTCCCAAACCACTAAGTAAGCATCACTGGGTTAAATCAAAGGATGAGAGCAAACAAATTTGAACTCTTGGTTTTAATGATGGTGACCAAATTCTTCTCCAAATTATATGAGCCTGAATTTTCCAGTGATGGGGACTTCTCAGCACCAAACAATCACTTCCTTTTAAGTGTTTTGCCTAGGATGCTGACCATGGTCCCTTATTTTTACATTTTTATGCATAAGATATCTTTCCCTGGTACATGTAGAGCACTGGGTGTTTTTTGGTGTAAACCACCATGAATGAGGGAAATGGCTGATACAACTTTTTGGCAGCAAACAGGGATCTGAAGTGCTGTGTGCTGCTTCTTTGCTGCAAAACAGCTGGGGAAGAGTTAACTTACAGAGGAGAACCAAAGTGTGGGTGGGAAGGCAGGCACGTAACCCTTTGCTACTTGTCACCTGCAAACCATCTGTCTGTCTTCCAGAGTTACAGGCATTTAATTGGACAGATCAAGAACTGAGAAGTCCCAGGGATATGAGATTCGGGTTGCCAACAGGTCTGGAGAAAAAAAATCCTGTTCGTTTAATAGACGCTTAATGTGTAGAAATGGACAGTTGAAGCTTTTCCTTGCACGGCCTGGTAAATAACATCCTATTTTGAGTGTATGTATGTGCTGTCAAGTAGCAAGTGACTTTCACAGCAACAGCAATGGGCTTTCAAGGCAAGTGTGAAGCAGAAGTGGTTTGCCATTGCCTACCTCTTCACAGCAACCCTAAACTTCCTTGGTGGTCTCCCGTCCAAATTCTAACTTGGGCCGAGACTGCTTAGCTTCTAAGATCTGATGATATCGGGCTATACCATGCTGCCTTCCTTCCAAACATCCTGTTAAACCTCCATTAAAGGACAGGACTATTTATTTATTTGTTTCATATATACCCCAACTTATTCCCCAGTGACGTACATTGTTCTCTTTTCCTCCATTTTATCTTCACAACAACCTTGTGAGGTAGATTAGGCTGAGAGCACATGACGGGCCCAAGATCACCCAGCAAAATTCCATGGTAGAGTGGGGATTTGAATCTGGGTCTCTCCAACACTCTGTACACTACTTCACACTCTGACATCCATGTTTCCTTCCAAGGATATAGATCTCCACTAGGCTGACATATTTACTTAGCCTCATGGGCTGCATTTCACAATCAAGAAGCAGGAAGCTAATTGTGCATTTATTAACAAATGACTTTAACTAAAATATTAATTTAATGAAAACTAATGCCATCTATTAATATAAGTTACCGTTATTCTGTCATGTGGCTGTTTGATTTAGAGAGATGAGTTCATACTTGAAGATGGGGAAGTGAGTAGAGTCGGGGGAGTTAACTAAAAGGAAAAGTTTCCAGTCAGCAGCAGAGTTAAACATGTCTTGCAACAGAAGACTTTTTTTTCCTGGTTATTCTTTCTTTCTACAGTATTTCCACCAATCTTTGCTAGCTTGGGTCATTCTTTCTTGTTCGAATATAGCCAGCATCTCTTTGCCTCACCTAGCTTTGTCCTTTAGGTATTTTCAAGTTCTTTCTGATACTTTTGCAATTTGTCTAGCTGCTGTGTAACTAAGCTGTTTCAGAGTGTGTGTGATGCATTTGCTATTTTTGCTAGCATATAAGAGAATGTTGCTATGTCATATAGCTAATTGGTGAGGGTTTTCCCTTTTGCCCTAGCCCTTTAGCATTAGCTGTCTCTAGAGTCTATTGCTTCTGTATCTAAATCTGTTGGTCTCATTGTCTTAGGTATGAGTGTAATTATTTGTAGTGCACACAGATACTTAGTTCTTCTGTGTAAGTCACTGAATTCAATACATTCTTAGCCTGTATGTCTGCTTTGTGTCTCCCATTGCAGCATGTTCACACTTCAAGTGGTTTTGAGCAGCTGCTATTCTTCCAGTGTTTGTTTTCAACCAAACATTCATAGTCATTGTGTGAACAGTACCTGCTTTGCTAGGCTACCTGCCTTTCTTGGGGAGAGCTATCCCTCCAGTTGCCAGCTGCTGTTGCCTTCATTTCATAGTGCACCCCCCTACCATCTCTGCTCTTTATGCCACTTTTACCTGCTGTTCTTGAGGTGCCTCTGCCCACCTTTTGGAATGCCAAACGTCTGCTTCTGCCTGTTCTGTAAGCAAGATTTTAATTGCCTGTAAGCAAGCTGAATTGAGATATCAATCTAGTATCTGTCTTATACGTTGTTGAAAGCAGGGTGTTTGTCTTGGATAAGGGAGATCTGGGTTTGTAACTCCACTTAAGCCATGAAGTTCCCTGGGCAACCTCTCTTTCAGCCTAACATTCAGAAGGGTAAAAAATAGGACAATCCCATTCATAGGACAAAACCACCCTGAGTTCCTTGGAAGAAGAGATGGATTTGAATGGATGGATTTAGCAAGCATAATCTCTTTAATCTGGGCACATTACATTTCCCGAGCATTTCATTTAAATTGGGTTAAAAAAAAGACTATAGCTGAAATACAGCTGAATTTTATTTTCATATAAAACTGGTACCTGACCTGTCAGAAATGTGTCAGGTTCATCCTGTTGAGAAGGGACACAATCCCTGGGAATTTTATTCAGACTAGATAGAAAACAAAAAAGATTTGAGATCAAAGACCGTAACAATAATACAAAAAGGCAGTGTATAATATTTTTTTTAAAAAAAGAAGCAATGAAAGTTTAAAAAATGGCAGATCCCAATTAATGAATAAATACATGTTAAGGTTATTAAATAGTAATGCCTTGCCTTACTGGTAATTGTTTATATGATTTGTGTTACAAAATATCTCTCTAGGGAAAAACCATATCTGAAAAATGTAATGAAGAAGGAAGAATAAATGAGTCTCTTCTATTGGTAGGACTCTGGTAAAAGTCCAGTTCATGTCTAAAATTTAATCCTGTCATATAATTTCTGAAACAGTTTTTCTCAAACCTGTATGTTGTTGCATTTGTACCTTACTTACTAATAAACTAATAAAATGTCAGCAATACAGGGGTGTGGTAATCATGAAGAACCTAAAACGGTGGTGGGGAGAAAGTATTTTAAAAAAACAAAACAAAGTACTGGAATGCATTACTTTAAACCCCTAAATTTGCTCTGCATTGAAGTCTATTGATATGAAGGGAAGGGCACAAAAAAGGGAGGGAGGACCCAGAAAGGATGCAAAGAAATCAAACATCAGCGAAGAGGCAATTTCTTTGACTCTGCCTTAGATTGTATTGACATGTGCTTAAATTACTCTGTATTAGATGCAGCACTTACCTATCGTATGTGTTATAGTGGGTAGAATTTTAGGCTAGGATCTGTGTGGTCAGAAATCATATCCCTGCTTAGTTCTGAAGCTTGTTTGGATAATCCGTGGACCAGTAACATTGATGTTTTCCATACAGGGATGGCTTGTATAGTATGAATATGAGGACCCCTTTTTAATATTATTTTTTGCAGACCCCCATGATTGTGGTGGTGCTATTAGTATCTAATGATTAAAGAAATATATAATTACAAAAAGATCAAAATGACAATGCTTAGTACATATATGGATTCATTGGCCCCTTGCAGGTTGGGAACCACTGGCATAGACATTATAGTTTTTTTAAAACCCTGACATTGATCAAACGTCTTACATATACAGATGCTGTTAAGTCTCAGACAACATATGTCCTCCTGTTTTCAAAGCAAGAGACATTTAGAAGTGGTTTGCCATTATCTGCCACTGTGTAGTGACTCTGGTCTTCCTTGGTGCTCTCCCATATAAGTACTAATCAGGGTTGACTTTGCTTAGCTTTCAAGATCTGACAAGATCAGGCTATCCTGGGCCATACAGGTCAGAGACTTAGGCTTTCTAGACAAATTAAAAAATAATGATCACACATGGGTAGACAAATGGTGAAAGATAAACTGTGATCTTTGGCTTCAGCTCACTATAAACATGCTGATAAAGTGACAATCATACGCCATAACTGTTAATATATGAAGGTTTATCTTCCAGGTTTCATTAAGCCTTATTCCTGGAAATAGTGCTTCTCCACGTCATTACATTTTTGTACAATGTGCCAAAGCACATTGTAAAAATCCATTACTAATCTCTGTAATTCTGTTAAGGAATAAACAGATTTGGGGAGATTTCTGTTTATACGATGAAAAGCTTTTCGAAGAACTAGATGTTAATGAAGTTCCTGGAAGACTCAATAACTTGTCACCATTTAAGATTAATTTAAGATTCCCTAAATGAAAAGGTTAAAAGTTGGCTGTGTTCAGCAAATCAAATTTGTTATGAATCTAAGTCAAAGGAGTATAATAAGTTCCCAGAACATGATACACTGCTGTGTTGCTGTGTGGTGGTGTTGGTATAGCCCTGGCCAATATAACATAGGGCTTGGATCCTAGGCAGCATTCATAGAACATTTAGAGTGTCATCCTAAAGCGAGTTATTCCAGTCTAATCCAATTGATTTCAATAAGCTTAGACTAGAGTAAGTTTGCACAGAATTGCACTGTTAGTGACCTAAGCATAGTTTTGTTTGCATAACGTATTTGCACTTAAGTTAGCACTATTATTTATACAAGCATTATCTCTCCATTTGGCACTATGTTTGCTCCCACAATCTCTTTGCATACAGAAAAAAACTACTAACTAGCTCTTGCAGAACACCAACAATGAAAACCCACATTTGAGGATTAATAGGGGTTCCACTGTTTTTAAATAGTATTTGGTTTTTGTTTTTATTAGATTAGATCCCGCCCTCCCCCCACCATTTGTTTGGATTTTTGTCACCTGTATTTAAAAACGACCTTCGTTATTGGCAGTTTGCTGTTGAAAGATGGTGTATTAATATAGGAAATAAACACACAGTGCTGCCAGTGTCATCATGAACACATGAAGTTGCCTTATGGTCTTTCACATCACCCATATTTCCCCAACATTTTAAAGAAAGTTTCCTCAACACAGTTACTTGCTTTAGATAGCCACAGTGGCTGCTATCATGAAAATTACATTATTTTGTCATAGCTACCAGGTGTTCATTTTCCTCCAGCTAATTAAGGACCACTGTGAGATCATGGAGATTTTGAATGATGGTACTTCCACATGGGCACCCATTTTAAGCCTGGTCAAAAGAATGAATGGTTATTACACAGCCCTGTATAGCCTAGCATCTGGCTGACTTGGAAGTAATGCATGTGGAAATATCTTTATTTGCACAGCATTTACATGACCTTTGGAAATGAGAGCCATTCACAAAGGGTATTAGAGTTCTTTTAATCCCTTTCATTAAAAACAAAAACAAAACACTTTTGCACAAAGGTAAAATTCCTGTAATTCTGCATTGGTTGCTGTGGCTTTGACCTTCCTTTCTGCCTACTTTATACATTTTACATGTATAAAGTACAAATCCCTACTGGTTCCAGTGGCATCTTTTCTACGAAAGGAATACAAGAAGTCCTTTAGTTGTGAATTCCTAAGAAAGTAGTTGGGAAACTGCATTTCATAATGCATTTCAATTTTCTCTGCAGGGAGATTTTAGCATATGATTGAGTTACATAGGAATTGTTTCTCTCTGCCTTAGCATATGAACTCTATGACCTTGCCATCAGGAAATTCGCCTTGCCTAGTTTTGCTGCAGCTGCTTTTTCAGGTGACTCACATAAAAATTATATGTACTGCAAACCTCTATCTATTAATTTATCAAAGTCATGAGGCATTTATACTTGTCATTCCCACAACAGACCCATAATAGAGAAAGCAGAAGCAGGGAGTGTTAAATGTCCTGAAATCCATTGCTATAAAGGTAGGCAGGGAATAAGTTTGTGATAAGGTTTGTTTTTTTAAAAAAATGTCTAAGAAAACCATAGAACGTTTGAAAATTTCATTCTGCATGTTTATTCTCTTAGAGTCTAGTCCTATGGTTCATTGTGAAGGAAAACAGCAGAAAGGATTGAATAGGAGGTCCTCTATATCTGTGCAACGTTGCATACATGTGGGAAAACACAGTTGCTGTACAAGTGCAAACACTTAGGACAGTGTAAATGTATGAATATAGGAAGCTGCTTTATACTGAGTCAGATTATTGGCCTATGATTGCCAAGTGGCCAGGAGAAAAAATCCTTTCCTTTTAACAGAGATTTCATGGAATATTTTGTACAGTTGAAATTATTTACCTAGATGCCTTGGAAAGCTTCAACTGCCAATTGCCGTACGTTGTCTCTGTTACAGGGACAGGACACTTTTCTCCAGTCCAGTTGGCAATGCAGCTTAGCATCTTCTTTGACTGGCTGTGGCTGTTCAGTGTCTCAGGCAGAGAATGACGTTCTGCAGCTTTTGTCCAGCAGTTGTCACATGGCACCAGGGAACCAACAAAGTTTCATGCAGCTTTATGAAATCTCAGATTCAAACGTGGTGTTCTGTCTCATTTTTAAGCTAAAATTCTGAGTTCTTGCTTTGTGTGCAGTTTCCTAGTCTTGACAGTCAGGCAGAACTTTCAGGTTTCAAGAGGTTCCATTTTGAATTTTATAATTATATAGGTTGTCTTGAAAACATTAATACAGAGTAGAAAACGGAGAGAGTTGTCTGAACACATATCTTTTAGATTTAACAGTCAGTAAGCCCTGCTGACTCATCCATAGAAGGTTCTTTCCCATTCATCATGAGTCATAGCAAATTAGGAACAGCATCTATGCCAAACTGTTGTCCTCAGTGACACATGTGAAGCCTTCATGCTTTCACTGGGTTTCCAGGTGTGATGGAATGGAGTTTAATGAACACAATGATTAAAGTGCACAAGCTCCTCCTTTCTATTTCACCTTGTGCTTTGATGCTAGTGTGTGGCACAAAATAAAAAAAATACATTATTTTAAAGAGAAGAAGCCAATAACATGCTGCAGTATTGTTATGATCCAGATGTTATATAAGATCATTATTTGACTTCATTATATCCATTTTCTGTAGACATGAGAATTTAACTTTGATTCATATTCCTCCTGTACCAAGAATGGGCAACAGCAAATGTTACCTTAAAAAACATGGCTCTCTGTCTTTTAAGGATATGCAAAATTTGAGAAGCAACAGAAGAAAGGAAATGCGCTGTCCCTGTCTCAATTGTCTCTGAAAATACCACCTGGAAAATTATCCTTAAGAAGATGAGAATTGTTTTCATAAAACAGAACAAAGGTTTAGACTGCCACTTTGTCTCTGACAATGAGTAGCTGGATGGTTATGAGAAATTCACAAACAGTGTCATGATGATAGGTACATTGGTTTTTGTCCTCTGCCATCTATGCTGTCATAAATAAGGAAGTTCCATAACGAAGCTGTCACAGCTAATAACCATTGATGATGCACTCACATTCTTGCTGTTTTTCTGATCATTAAAAAACCCTCAAAAATTAGTATTTAATTCTAAACATTGCATGTTATATATATATAAATTGCATTTTTAATGTCTTGAATCCAGCACTAGTGCTTTGGATACTCCTCCTAAGTTCTCGGTATTTTGGGTAAAGAAAATAAATTTTACAGGTTCTGCTACTGATGGCTATCATTATTCTTGTGACTCCAGCTTGTTTTTATATAAGTTCAGAGGCATCAATCCTAAAACAAAACCTAGAGGACCCCTGATTTTATTTCCAGCCACTGTAAAAACTGTCCTTTATGTCCACTTTCTTGGGTTTTTTTAACCAATTGCTGATATAAAATATACTTCATAAATGCTAAAAATGTCCACTGTGGAAAACTTACAAGACCTGTTGGAGAAATTAGATTGTCTGCCCCTCAAAAAAGAATCTTCTATTGCACCATGCTATGCAATGATTATAGCCTTCTAAATCCATGGATGGCACTATTGGTCTCCTATACACCTGTCTGATTCTCTTTACAGTTAGCAGCACTTTTCACTTCTGAGTAGGGAGTCTATCACCACTCTGTTGTTTCATCACCAGCACTGTTGATGCAAAACAAACGTTTGATAATTGCAATATATATTGCCCCTCAGTATAGCATCACAATTCCTTGCTAAATATTTATTTACCAGCATAAGAACATAAAAACAGAAGAAAACCTCTGCTGGATCAGATCAGTGATCCATCTAGTTCAGCATCCTGTATCATACAGTGGCCAACCAGAACCAAAAATAGGACACAGAGGCTGAAGCCTGTCCCTGACATTGCCTCCTGGCACTTACATTCAGAGGTTTATTTCCTCTGAATGCAGAGGTTCCCTTTAGTCTCTTTCTGTTGGCTGCATTTGAAATAGCACATTTGAGTCAGCAATTTCTTTTTCTGTGTAGGTGGGGATGCCCCTGCCAAAGCCCCTGATATTTCCTTCCAGTCCTCCCACATGGCGCTTTTGAGACAGATTTCTTACTGACCATTTATCTTCCCTAATTCTTTCTTATATCAATAGCCTTAAAACATTATACCAAACTTCGTTTTTTTTTTTTGAAGAATTTTTTATTGGGTTAGAATCCATTATTTTTACATTACATTCAATTTTCCCCAAATTTTCCATTCCTAACCCCCTCCCTTTCCCCCCCTTTTGTTGACTTCCAACAGCTTTCCCACCCTTTGTCCCTTTTCCCTTACTTCTGTTAAATTCCTCTATCTAAAACAAATATACATTCACTATTATATTAAGCAGTGCATCCTTAACTATTTTTCTTGTTATATACCCAAACTGTAAGTCTTTGTTTCCATCTTAGATAAACAATTTATCCCATTTTCCAGTTTTAAATATTTCTATATATCATGAACCATAAAAGTCTTACATTTAAATCAAACAATTTGACTTATTCTTTATATATTCCTCATTCTATCTTTTTATGGTAATTCTATATAGCACATCACATAGTCAATCAATTTGACTCTTCTGTACGTTCAGTTTGGTGCATATACATCTTTTCAAAGAAAGAAAATATTGTTAGTTATTCAATCCTTATATTTAAACCTTATCATTAATTATTTTCTATCAATATTCTATCTATTAACCTTTATATATCTATTTATATATCAATCTGTTAACTGCTTATAAATTCACATTTATCTCTTCCCCCCCCGGTAAAGTCACCCCCCTCTACATTTTATTATACTTCAGTAGTTCTCAAACTGCCACAGTTTTCCTCCCACCTCCCATTTCTTCTCCAGATATTGTTTCAGTTTCTCCCAATCTGTGTTAAACTGCCCTGAGTCCAGATTTCTCAGTTTTCTTGTCATCTTGTCCATTTCTGCCATGTACAGCAATTTGTAGATCCAATCTTCAATAGTTGGCACTTCTTGTACTTTCCATTTTTGTGCATACAAAAGTCTGGCTGCTGCTGTCATATATACCAAACTTTGTTAAAGACCCTACATATGGAGGCTATGTGATTGGGGAGACAAATGTGTCCTAGATGTGTGTTCACGTGAATGTTAGTCACTTTCCCGTTCGGTTCTGATTTAGTCTGTGGACACATAAGAAACTTTCCTTTGGCGACTTCTCATTCCTATGTTAAAATGAGGTTTTGGCTTAGCTTTTATACCTGGGTTGAAGAGATGATGCACACAAACTGAGAACAGGGCATTGTTTAATAAAGTGCCAACATTCTTAGGTAAGTTTGGAAGTAGAACTGAGATTTGGAGTATGAAGTCAGAGAGAATTTGTTTGAGCCGAATAAGCTAACACAGTTGCAGAGCAATCATATGTAAAGTCACTGCAGTCTAAGCTCATTGATTTCATGTACCACTCAGGAAGGAGAGACAAGAGACCAAAGAAGTAGAGAAGAAAGCAGATCAGAATCTAAGAACTATCTCAGCAATGATCCAAATCCTGACAGTCGTCCTAATTGCTTGGGCAGTTAATAATCCAAAAGGTAAATCCAGGGGTGAGGCACAGCAAGGCTGAACATGGCATGCTCCAACAATGCCTCTGCACATTGTCAGGCCCAAAACAGTGAGGTTGCCATGTCTGTGCCTCATCCATGCCACTACTTAATGCTAACCTGTTGTTCTGAATCAATGTTTCATGGTATAACTTGATGTCATATTGCTGATGCCATAACTGTCTTGCTTTCATTGGCTTATTGAAGCTGCAGGTGCCTTATCTAACGGACTGTAGAAACTTTCAGTGCTTCTGACCTTGTATACTGCTCACTCCCATGCACTGCTATGTCTCAGCTTTGATCTCTTGCTTTCTCAGTGTCTCGACCTGATAGTACAAATATGTGAGACGTTCTCAGGAGGAGTTGGTGCCAAAAGTCCTGTTTTACTGTTGGGAGGGGGAAGGAATAAACGTGTGTTAAGAGAAAGGGTTTTCCCACATGTTACCATTCCTGTCAATCTGTTTCTTACTGCTTAGTTACTAACCTTGCTTCTGAGTAATCCTATGGACATATCTGTGGAAATGATCTGATTTCTGAATAAAATCATTTAACCAAGAGCCTGGAATTCTGCCATAGCCTGTCACCCATAGCCTGACAGAGGTTGGTAACAGTCCACTCAGGAAGCCAGAGGGGAGGAAGCTTCGGTAGCAACACAGGGCTGATTAACACACAGGGACTTTGATTAAGGGAAATATTCTGGCTCCAGTTATACAATTTGGGTCTTGAATGAAAAACAATCCCCTCCTCAATTTACCTCATTGGGTAGGAAGCAGTTCTCAGTGGATTGCTCCTTGGTTGTTTGAGGGAAAAAGCTTTTAGTAAAAAATGCTGATGTGAGCCTAGGTCTCTGTTGGCAGGAATGTTAATATTATAGGTCACTTTGCATCTAAATGCACTATTCTGTGAAGTCTTGAATAGAGATGGGCACGAACCTGAATATGAACCAAAAAACCCCCATGAACCAGTCCGGTTCGTGGTTCGTGAACCAGTGGTACGTGGAAGCTCATTTCCACAAACTTCCACAAACTGGTCTACTGGTTCGTTTGGTTCATATTAAAGGGCAGTTTAAATGGCCATTTCCCCGGGGAAATGGCCCTTTAAAGTTTTCCTGCCGCTTGCAAGCAGCAGGTCCCTTTAAACTATCAGCTGGCAGGCTATCACCGCCTGCCAGCTGATATTTTAAAGGGACCTGCCACTTGCAAGTGGCTGGGCTCTTTAAACACCCAAATCCCACAAACCCCACCCCCACACCACCACCCCTGCCCCAGCCCCAGCCTCAGCCTCAGCCGCCGCAGCCCCACACTTACCTTGTCTTCTCCATGGCCGTGGCCTCCTCCACCTCCTCTTGTGAGGGGCGGGAAGGCCATTGTCGGCCTCCTCTGCTGCTGTGCGGGCCCGCAGAGCGCTGGAGGAGGCTGAAAACAGCCTTTCTGCCCCTCATGAGAGGGGGCAAGGAGGCCGTGGAGAAGACAAGGTAAGTGTGGGGCTGAGGCTGGGAGGGTGGGGCTGAGGACTGGGCTGGGGGCTGGGGTGGGGGGCTGGGGTTTATGGGGTTTGGGACGTTTAAAGGGCCCTGCCACTTGCAAGTGGCAGGAAAGGACCCTTTAAATGATTAAATGCCCCTTTTCCTGCTGCTAAGCAGCCGGAAAGGGGCATTTAAACCCCAAGAACCACAAACTGGTTTGGGAACTTGCCCCAGTTGTGGGAGTTAGTAGTTCCTGGTTTGTGGAAACCTATGAACCACGAACCGCATGGTTCGGTTTTTTTTGTGGTTTGTGCCCATGTCTAGTCCTGAATAATGGCCTGGGGCTAGGCAGAAAGGAGAGAGGCTAGTTTCTCTCTGTGATTGGTTTTAGCCCTGTTCAAATATGTGACCCCCCCTTAACCACTACCACCTAACATAAACCTCTCTACATAGCTTTGTGGCTTCACAGGCAGTTCAGGGCAGTTACTTACAACAGTTACCTGTAGAGGAGTTAGCCGTGTTAGTCTGTGGTAGCAAAATCAAAAAGAGTCCAGTAGCACCTTTAAGACTAACCAATTTTATTGTAGCATAAGCTTTCAAGAATCAAGTTCTCTTCGTCAGATGCATGATACAGAGACTGGTCAAATACAGAAGAGGAGGGAGGAGAAGAGGAGGAGAGAGAAGAGGCAATTAGGGGAGGGAGGGGGAGGGAGCAACAAAAACATTCCTTTGCTAGTATATGTAAACATCTCCTTTTGGTGTGTGGATCAGTTGGCTTCAAAGGAGTTTGCCCTGTTAGTTTGTAGCAGCCAAACAGCTGGACCATTCAATTCCAATGCAGTATGAGCCTTCAATAACCACAGCTCTCCCTGCCAGATGCATCTGACAAAGAGATCTGTGGTCCCCGAAAGCCCACGCCAGGTGCCACTGAGCTCCCCCAGACCCCGCCTCTGTAAAGGAAATCTGTTACCTATGATAATGTGATAACCATTCATAGTCCCTATTCAGTTACCTGTCTAATCCCTATCAGACAGAAAACCTTGCCCCAAATCCACACAGGGTCTCCTCTCTTCCCTTCCCAGGGATTTCACCAGACAGGGCAGCCAGTTTCCCAAATTCAGTACTCCTCATCCAGCTACTGCCTAGGGCTATTGGAGTAAGTGAACTCAATGTTTACTTTCCCTTATAAGCTGCCACCATTTAGTTTAGATATATTGGGAGTTCCCAGAAAGGTTGGTCTGCGCATTGGATATTTCTGTTTTACTTTCCATGAGACACTAGACATCTAATCACCAGAGCTAAAACAGAAAAAAGAGTTAAACTTTTTTTTGCAACTTCAACAACATTTAGATAACTCAGACTCAGAGATATGTTTCTAATATTTGAACTTGTGATCCTAGTTCATTCCAGCAGTCAATAATTGCAAAGTATCAGTTCTCAGATGTCAGCTGTATTCAGGCAGCTCCCTTCACAGCCTCCAAATCCTTCTCTCTCTCTCTCTCTCTCTCTCTCTCTCTCTCTCTCTCTCTGCCCTAACAAATTTCAACTGTCCCAAGCCCCAGCATTCTGCTAATTCTCATTGGCTGTTCCCTGGGAGAGGCAGAGCTGGAACTGGCCCTGTCCATCACAATATGTTACAGTGAAGGCACATATACCCTACCTGTATGTGTGTACATCTGTTTGGATAAATGTGGGGTTTCTGCATATTCAGCTATACTTATGTGGACTATAACATGAGAATTACTCAATGCACATATAAAGAACAATCAAATGTACACTGTACACAGATTGTACATGAATTCACCGTAACTTGTGAACAGGGCTTTTGCCTCTGGGTGAGTATGTTGGGATTATGGTTGGTTCTGGTTCAGTACTGCTCTGTGGGCCTCAGCTTTGACACAAAGATGGTCTGAAACTCCTTTTTGGATTTCATGTGAATATGGTTGCCAAGCTCCAGATATGGGCTGAAATTCTCCCGAAATTCGAATAGATATCTAAACTACAGAGATCAAGTCCCTTGGTGGAAATGGTGACTTTGGAGTCTTTCCTTCCCCTTCCTTAAATTCCATCCTCCCCCAAACTCCAGGAATTTCCCAAACTGGAGTTGACAACCTCCTGTATCACTGTCAGAGAAAAGCTAATCTTGGCATCAAGATGAATAGGAAACGCCAACAAAATGGAGATTTGATGGCAATAGCTGCTTTGAAACCCTCCATATGGTTACTATCACGGCATAGTAAGCCACATGTATGCACTGGCTTCCCAAGGGCATTTGAATGATTTTCTCCAAACCACTGCAGATCTTTTCTTATTATTTCTTGTAGTATGTAGAAATATTTGAGTCCCCAGGTCAAACTGCTATAGCCTGGTATCTATATACCTGCTGACCTGCTTTTCCCACTGTGAACTCTTGAGTGGTGCTTACAGTTCCATAGCTGAGGATGGTCTCAGTCCATGCCTGGGCATTTTCAAGGGCAGCCTGGTCCTTTGGAATGTGCTGTCTAGAGAATTACAGGAACTGAGTAGCAGAAGTGGCAACTGTTATATAAAAAAAGTAAGACTGAGTGTGGCACTTACAAATGCTCTGCTTTTTTACTGAAAAGTAAAGTTGCTTCCACATGGAGCTGTCACTCTGCACTCCCCTAGCCACTCCCAGCAATGTTTTAAAACTTGGACTTCCATATGACATCAGTGTGCATTCATCTACCTTCTGGTTTTCCCTGGCATTGCCGTGAATTTCCTTTGGAATAATCTTTCCAGGAAGATTACACCCGAGTTTGCTTGGGTAAAATGTGGACGGGAAAGCATGGATTTCCACACCTCCCTGCACACATCCAGAGCCTCATCCACCACCATTTCCCTTCTAACCCACCATGCCTCTCCACCACTTCTGGTGGGCTTTTTACTGGTTTTTTTTATTACCATGTTAGACTTATTGCTAATAAGTAAAGTGTGCTGTTGAGTCATAACCAACTCATAGTGACCCCATGAAGTTCCACCTCAAGGGAATTTCAAAGCAAGAGATGAGCAGAAGTGGTTTGCCATGCTTTCCTCTGCATAGCAGTCCCAGCCTTCCTTGGTGATCACCCACCCAAGTACCAACCTCTATTTAGTTTCTAAGCTCTGATAAGATTGGACAAGTCTGGGTTCTTCGGGATGCTACAATATTCCTACTACCTATTGAAATAAAACTAGCAAAAAGCCTGCTGGAGGCAAGGAAAGGGGAAAAATGGTGGGCTCAAGGGGAAAGCCAAGGGAAAACCCCCACAAGGAAACTGTACTGCTCCTAAGGATGTTTCAGAGCATCAACGAGACCGTAAATCCCACTGAAATCAAGTCAGCTGTAATCATGGGCTGTAGGATTTATTGATCCGCTGGTGATATGTCCAAATTTTATATCATAGATTATATCAGAAGTCAGTAAAGACAGTGTGACACCCTAGCATTTCTATAACCATTTCCCCATAATTTCTTAATCAGCCTTTGGAGGATGTGTTGGAATGGATAAAATGGTTTGTAAACAGAAAAGCGGGGAAAAGAACTGTGGCCAAGCCTTCTCCATCAGGTGATAGCAAGTAAAATAAGAGGTATTTTAAACCGAAGAATGTTCAAACATAGTTTTCAGTTTGCATTCTGAAGTAGTACAGTCCATCCAAAACTTATCATTTCATACTGTTGATTATATTAAACTGGCTCTCAGAAAGAGGACAATTTCTTTCCCTTCCAAAATGTGAAACAACTTGGTGTTAATAAAGATGGTCCGATGAGACGTGTATCCTCCCTGTGTTATTGAAATGTATGTGCACTATGGTTAATTTCCTAGAATATTAAGGTGTGCCAGCAGTTCCTAATACTGTGTAATTATTATAAGTGTTTTCTTGGAATCAATAGACTGAAATATTCAGAAGCCCGATTGCATAACAGTGTGAACAAACTCTTTGCTTTAGCCTTCTTAGAAGCTCCCTATCGTGATTGATTTGCACAGAGAGAAAATGAATTTTATTTTTCAGTCAGAAGCCAAGCTCCTTTGACAACATCTATAATCTCTAAGCAACCCCGCTGTTTATTTTAGTAGATGGTATTTCTTCATCAGTCATGCTACTGGTATCTTGCAAGCCTGTAAGAAATGCATCAGAAGACCTAAGTTCTGACATCAGTTCTATGGCAGGAGCTCCCATTTGACGTATTTTCTCAACATTATCATATGAGCTATATGCAACAGTTAATCATTGCTAAAAGGTGATGCAAAAGCTGGAGTCTAGTCTTTTCTTATCTGTTACCTGTAGAAAACAATTACAGGCTGATCTACTTCAATCAAACCTTTATATTAGTTGGCCCTTCTCTTTCCTCCTCCATTGGTATCCAGACCAGCAATTCTCTGCCAGTCATATGAGGTCCCAAAGGGGAATTTCAGGCAATGTCCATGACAGAATTTATGAACCAACAGATAAGAGTTTCTGATTCTCCTGGGATCCAGATCAGGTACCTCTGAGACCTTGATCCCATTGTGCTCAGTACAACACAAAGGCAGTCTTTGGGAGAAACTGTCCTGTCCTTTATGCCCAGCTCTAGATGATTAATCAGTATCTCTCAATAGTTAATCAAGGTATGTTAAGCACAAAAGATCTAGTTGAGATACATCTGAAGTGTATCTTAAGTCTTAAAAAGAGATCCGGACACATAGCAGCATCTTCTATTAAGATGCTTTTTGTCATGTGTCACATATTATGTGTCTCGCTGGTCAGTTGAGAGCTACTTCCTACAAACTCCAGCAGGAGCAGTCCCTTACTCTTTGGTGGTGGAGGAAAGCACCATCAAGTCAGAGCTGACTTACAGCAATCCCTGTTGGGGCTTTCAAGGCAAGAGACTAACAGAGGTGCCTTGCCATTGCCTGCCTCGGCAACCATGGTCTTCCGTGGAAATCTCCCATCCAAATACAAACCAAGGCCAACCTTGTTTATCTTCTCAGCTCTGATGAGATCAGGCTTGCCTGGGTTATCCAGGGCCGATTCCAGACGGCCCCCTGCCTCGCGAAACGTCACGCGTCGTCGCGCAGAAAACGCGAAATATCGCGTTTTCTCGCGTGAGTTTTGCACGACGTCGCGCAAAACTCGCGCGAGAAAACGCGATATTTCGCGTTTTCTGCGCAACGACGCGCGACGACGCGCGACGTTTCGCGAGGCAGGGGGCCGTCTGGAATCGGCCCAGGTCAGATTGCTTTAGGGATTGCTTTAGTGACTCAAATATGAGTATCCTGGGAATCTCATCTTGCAACCCCTGAATGGTTAGCTCATATGAGACACCTCAGCCCATTCACTGGCTTTCCTGCTGGAGGTTGCTTCTTTTAATCCTTCACCAACATTACAAAGATCAGGTGTCAAATAGCCAATGAAATAAAAGGTCCAGATGTTTTTCTTCAACCTCGTCCCTTGAAAGCTACTAGCAAACATTTTCCTGATACAACTCCAAATCTCTGGTTTCTAAGATTTTATCAGGCATTGCCTATGCAATTTCAAATCTATCTTTACACCTTTAATGGCCAAAAACTTCTTTTTCCCCACAGAAACGGCAGCCTAGCTTCTCAAGATTGTGTTCAATTGCCTGTGCAATGATAGAATCATGAAGCATACGGCCCAGCCAGTAAAATTTCTGCCATGTTTATGGAAGCCTTCAGAATCCCAGCAGCCCTCCACACCTTGTTTTGATGCCTGCCTTAGGTCATACCCAGGAAGGACATTTTACACTTATTGAACAAAGTACACTGTGGGTACAGTTCTGTAATTTTGTGATTGGTCTTGCCACCCTTTATGTGCATTTGGTATAATATATGAAGGAATCGTCTAGGCATACAAGTGTATACACATAGATGTTGTCCATGTGACCAGGAACCCTGATACATGAAGGGCGAGGAATGTGTGAGCAGAACCTATGTGCTTATACTCATAGTACTCAGGTAGTAGGTAATGTGAAAGACCTCTACCTGGGAAAGCCACTGCTGATCAGAGTAGATGATGCTGACCTTGCTAGACCAATGTCTCAGTTAAAGGCAGCTTCATGTGTTCACTTTTTCACAAATAGTACATGGAGTGGAGGGACAAGAGGGCATGATTCCGTTGCTTTCTATGCATGTTTATGGAAGCCTTCAGAGTTTTGCCTACTTCCCGTATGTATTGTGTCAGTTCGAGCCAAAATGTTTAATACAGATTTTAGTTTAGATGGAGAGTGGCATTTGGAGTCAAGAAGAATATACTGAAAGCACAAATTTACTTTGGATCTCTATAGGGACGCATGCTCTAAAAGAAGATACCACGTATGCCTTTGAAAAAAAATCTTGTTAAAGACTGTGAATACCAGTGCAACAGGGAGAGCAAAGTCTGTTGCTGAGTTCATAAAATGGAACGTAGAAAATGACTAAGATTGACATTTGAGATAACCAGACATGTGACATTGGGATAGGCCAGAATGAACATAGCACTGAATACCAGAAGATGCTTATCTTAAGGTCAAACTACATGAGACAAAATACACTTGAATTACACTCAAATACACTCAAATTATAAAATACAATCGAATTGCCCATGTAATTTGAGTGTATTTTGTCTCGTGTGGTGGTGAGACCCTTAGACACATATCAGTGATCATTTGAGAACCTAAGCAGTCAAATATCTGTCCACAGGGCTAACAAACTACATGGCACAGTGTGTTATCAAAAACAATAACAATTATGAGACAATGTTGTTAGGCATGCCTGGAGCATACACTAACCTTTACATGAAGTAAGCATCTCTTATGGGTTGAGAATGAAGGTGACTTCAGCCAGCTTGGCAAAAAGAACTCTCTATCATTGCTGAGTGAACAGGACCAAACACGATTCAGAATCTAGTATGTGTCCTGGCAACATTTCATAGTAAATTTTCATCCATTTCTGAGTTTTGTACAGATATAAAGAGATCTGGGAGAATTGCCCTGTGTATTTATGTGCAGCATTTACTTGCTGCTCTTTTTTACAACTAGAAACACAAAGCACCTAACAAAGCTAAAAACTAATGAAAGCACAGCAAAAACATCTCCCAAGTATACCATGTACAGTCCCTGTTTTCTGGAACCTCTTCTTGGTGAATCACTGCCTCTGTTTTATCCCAATATCAGTTGCTTAGGGCTGTTTACATGTATATAGCACTTAATCCCACTATCCCAGGCCTTTAGTCTGAGGACCAAACCACACAAGAGAATTGTGACTAATCTCTTGACGTTTCTGTTTTATTTAAATACAACCATGTGTGTGTGGCAGTTTGCTTGGAGCAGGAGTCAGAAGTCCTGCCTCAGCCCCAATCAAAGTCCTGCCCCAGCTACTGTTTTCCCTGTAGAGATAGAAATAAAGGAACTATGGTTTTCCCCCTTCAAATCAAGGACTTTGTTGCTGCTGATCTCTTGTGTTGCTGAAATTCCTTCAAAGAGATTAATGTTGTTTGTGCCTTCTGAGACATGCTCAAAAGCACAGTCAATTACTCAGGCAGTTACTGGTTCACTATTTACCTGTAACAAACTCTTAATCCTATGTTCAACAACATTAATGACCCACTGGTGGTGATTCAACCAACTTTAGTAGTGCAATATCATTTCTTTAAAACTCAAGAATGCAGAAACTGTTTTGCGGGATCAAGCCAAAGGGTACAGCTAGTTCTGTACTTTATTTCCAACATAACAAGCCAGACACATCTTACTATGTAATTGGGTAAGTGTGTTTCAGACAACTCACTTAATACCCTGGTGCACCACCAGAGGGCGATGCCACAGAGGAAAGCCCAGGTAACTCACCATATCACTCCAGAAAACATGCCGTGGTGGGAAGCCCAGGCCAGGAACAGAAGCAGAACAGGTGGCAATGCCCTCCCTGTGCCTTAACCCATCTGGTACTAGGTGTGGAGCAGGTGGCAATGCCCACCTCCACCTTAACCCAGCTGGTATTAGGAGCGGAGCAATGCCTGGCCTCTTTCAGCCAGCTGGTATTAGGAGTGGAACAGGTGGCAATGCCTGCCCTCCGCCTTAAACCAGCTGGTATTTGGAGCGGAGGAGGTGGCAATGCCCACCCCCGCATTAACCCAGCTGATATTAGGAGTGGAGAATGTGGCAATGCCCATCTCCTGCCTTAACACAGCTGGTAATAGTAGTGGGGCAGGTGGCAATGCCCACTTGCATCTTAACCCAGCTGGTATTAGGAACAGAGCAGGGGGCAATTTCCACCCCTGCCTTAACCCAGCTGGTGTTAGGAGCACAGCAGGTGGCAATGCCTGCCCCCCGCCTTAATTCAGCTGGAATTAGGAGTGGAGTAGGTGGCAATGCCCACTCCTCCTGCTGTATCACAACTGGCATTAGGAGTAGAGCAGGTGACAATGCCCATCCCCTGCCTTAACCCAGCTGTTATTAGGAGTGGAGGACGTGGCAATGCCCACATCCATCTTAACCCAGGTGGTATTAAGAGCAGAGTGGCAATGCCTGCCCCCCTTTAGCCAGCTGGGATCAGGAGCAGAGCAGGTGTCTATGCCCACTCTCCGCCTTAACCCAGCCGGTATTAGGAGCAGAGTGGGTGGCAATGCCCACCCCCTTCACCCAGCTGGGGTCAGGACTGGTAGAAAACAGAAACGCGACCAACTAACTCGAAATAGTAAAGAGACAATGAGAAAAACAATTAATTTATCCAATCACTGTGAAGTGAGCATTGAACATTACATTAAAGTGCTCTTAACAGAAGCCCTGGCGTAAGCCTAGGGTTCCCCAGGGGGGAAAAAAGGACTCTCGAAGAGCAAGGTGGACTGTAAAAAGCCCCAGCGAAGTCAATCACAATACACACAGTACATTCATGTGTTTTTGTACATAAATATGTGCAAGATATAACATCCAACAAAGGTCAATCCGGGAGTACATTCAAACCGTGAAATTAACAAACATAATCAAATTGTAACCGCAACGGGTTCGCTAGCATTAGACCATCCCGTATCGGATTCTCCTTCTTCCAAGCAGTTACAGCTGCAAAAAATCAAAATTCGTCTTATTACAAACTTCAATTATTGCACGTATTCCCAGTATATCTAAAATATTATACTTACAAGGGTAAGAAGCAGTGTCAACACATACAAGTAAAGTTCATTCAAACGGCTCGCTCCCAGGCGTCAGCACAGCCTCACAGAACATACTTTCTTAAATATCATCAGAACCTTAAAGTGCCAGGACCTCCAGGCATCCTCAAAGGTAAGCTGTAAGATCACAATTTACATTCAGTCCCTTGGGTTCCACTGTACTTAACCTGTGGATCCACCAGGCTTCCTTTCTACGCAGGTCCCTTTGTATAAGGAAAGGGTCCTTAAATTGGCTCACATGAAGAACAGAATAAGTGAAGTCCATGTCCTTGTGTTTCTTTTCCTTGAAGTGGGCTACCATCGGGGCGTCTTCCACCTCACGACGAATCCGCGATCGATGTTCTTGAATCCTGGTCTTAATTTGTCTACTAGTACATCCTATATACAATAAATTACACGCACATACAATCATGTACACCACACTCTGTGTATTACAGGTAGAGAATGCCTTCCAGAAAAGCCCCATGGTTTTAAACTGGAGGGGCGACATAACAAAATCACATGTGTTACATCTCCCACATTTGAAATGTCCCACTGGCAAACCTGTGGATGGTGTAGCTCTAGCCATATCAGTATGAGTCAACTGGTCTCTAAGACTCCTAGTCCTTCTTAGTGCAACTAAGGGCTTTCCTTGACACCCTGGGAGATCCTCAATCAGGGGCCAGTACTTGAGAATTATTCGTTTGATGTTACCACTCAGCGGAGTATAATCCATAGCGAAAGTAAATCTATCTGTAGGTTGCTTGTCCTTAATTTTAAGTATTTCTTTCCTATCTTGTTGTAATGCCCGCCTCCTGCCCTTCTCCACAATCGATGGGGGATAGCTTTTTGCTAGAAATTGTTTAGACAGCCTCTCCCCACTGACCCAAAAATCCTGTGGCATAGTGGAATTCTGTCGCAAACGGAGGAATTGACTGAATGGTAAATTATGTCTAAGATGCACTGGATGGAATGAATAAAAATGTAAAAAGGCGTTCCTATCTGTTGGTTTTTTGAAAGGACGCACACCCACTGCATTAGCCCCCGTCCGAAAAACTGTCACATCTAGGTAATTAATTACCCCGACATCACTGGACCAAGTAAATTGTATATTCCTATGCACTGAATTCATCCAGTGACAGAGGTCCTGAACCATCTGTTTATCAGACACTATGAGGAACAGGTCATCAATAAATCTTCTGTAAAACAAAATCTGGGAGCAGAAGGGGTTCTGAGCTGGATTCTGAAAAAACTCAGCTTCCAATCGCGCCAAAAACAAATTGGCCACGCTTGGCGCTACAGAGCAACCCATCGCTACCCCGCGTGTTTGTACATAGAATTGATCTTGGAAGCGAAAATAATTTTGACCAAGCACCACCTCCAGCAAGTCCATCAAAAAGGCAGTCGAAGGGTGCTGTGTAGCCCGTTGCTCCAAAGCCAATTTTACAGTCATAAGGGCTTCATTGTGTGGAATGTTCGTATATAATGAAACAACATCTAAAGTCAAAAATGCTGCCTGCTCCGGTAACCGAAAACCTTCCACAGCACGTATAAAGTCTCGTGTGTCTTGTATATAGGACCTAGTCCGTTGCACAAATGGTTGGCAAAACATATCTAAGTATTTTGCCAGGGGTTCCAAGATTGACTCTGACCCCGATACGATCGGACGTCCGGGGGGCGGGAAGCCAGGTTTATGTATTTTTGGCAGAACGTAGAATAAAGGGATTCTCGGAGCAGTATTAATCAGTGCCCTATGTAGCTGCTCAGAAATCTGTCCATTGGCTAACCCCTCGTCTAAGGAGTTTTTAATGATCTTTTTTATATGAGATGTGGGATCCCTGGGGATTTGCTTATAACTTTCTCCATCCGAGAGTTGACGCTCAACCTCCCTCACATAGTCAGTCTTATTCAATATCACAATAGCCCCACCCTTATCCGCCTCCTTGATGACTATAGAGTCATCAGCTGTTAAAGAGCGGAGGGCTTGATGTTCTTCATAATTTAGATTAGATCTCCAAGGCTTATATTTATGTTCCAAAATTTCAATTTCTTTCAACACCATTGATTCAAAGGTTTGAATATTATGACTAGTTGAGGGGGGGATGAAGGTGGATCTGGGACGTAGCTTAAAGGGAACATGTTGTATTTGTGTTGTATTTCCAAAGAACTCCCTAAGCTTGAGGAGTCTCACCATCTTAAATAAATCAATCCTCGTCTGGAACGCATTATAACGGGGGGTTGGTACAAAGCCCAACCCCAAATTTAGAACCTTGAGTTCCATGATTGAAAGGTTCCTAGAGGATAAATTAACCACTAAGTCCTCCTGCCCCGACCCCTCCCTCCTCCCCGTAAAAAAGTATTATTGCCTCCCCGAGACTTGTTCCTACTTAAACGGCCCGTACGCGCATTGATAAGTGTGTTCTCCTCCACCGAGGAGTCCGTATCCTCTCCGTCAGTGGTTTCTAGTTCCAAATTAGATTCAAGGGGGTTAGACCAAGTGACTTTCTTACGTCCCACACCTGTTTCTGCCCACCAGGAGTACACTTTACCGGTGGTATAATCCTTAGCGTCCCTATTAAATTTTTTAACTTTTATCTCTTTCATCTTACGTTCAAAATCAAGGACCTGAGCCTGTAACTCAGCCAATTTAGTATCAAAGGGTACCTGATCCACATGCTGCTTAAGTGATGTTTCCAAAGTTTCAATCTCCTTCGTTAGATTCTCAACCTCCAATTTGGATTGTTCCACTACCAACAGCATGAGATCCAAAGAACACTTGTTTAACACAGCTGCCCAACGGCTTTTAAATTCCTCATTTTGTTGGAACATCCCCGGGGGTTTATTGATACGCAAACCCCGAGGGATCCTATTACAACGTATATAATCAATCAAAGAAGCCGCGTGCAGCTGGTATCTAACAAATTTCTTCTTAGTAAATTGTAACTGGCCCCAATCTCCCTCCTGCGGGGCTTCTGTGGTGTCAACAAGGGAGGAAGTACCCGCACAGATCCTGGCCTTATCTACTTCCGAAAAGGTCAAAAATCCATCAAAAGAAAAATTAGCCATCGCTCTCAAAGATGCAACCAAAGTCCGATAGAGAGAGTCACGTAATACCAGGTAGAAAACAGAAACGCGACCAACTAACTCGAAATAGATACGCGACCAACTAACTCGAAGTACCAGGTAGAAAACAGAAACGCGACCAACTAACTCGATGGTCTAATGCTAGCGAACCCGTTGCGGTTACAATTTGATTATGTTTGTTAATTTCACGGTTTGAATGTACTCCCGGATTGACCTTTGTTGGATGTTATATCTTGCACATATTTATGTACAAAAACACATGAATGTACTGTGTGTATTGTGATTGACTTCGCTGGGGCTTTTTACAGTCCACCTTGCTCTTCGAGAGTCCTTTTTTTCCCCCTGGGGAACCCTAGGCTTACGCCAGGGCTTCTGTTAAGAGCACTTTAATGTAATGTTCAATGCTCACTTCACAGTGATTGGATAAATTAATTGTTTTTCTCATTGTCTCTTTACTATTTCGAGTTAGTTGGTCGCGTTTCTGTTTTCTACCTGGTATTACGTGACTCTCTCTATCGGACTTTGGTGTCAGGACTGGAGCAGGTGCCAATGCCCACCCAGCACCTTCACCTGGGTGGGATCAGGCACAGAACAGGAGGCAATTCCCTTCTGCCCTTCACCCAGCCGGGATAAGAAGTGGAGCAGGTGGCAATGCCTGCTCCCTTCAGCCTACTGGAATAAGATGCTGAGCAGGCTGCAATGCCCACCCCATCTTCAACCTGTCAGAATCAGGTGCCAAGCAGGCAGCAATCTCCACCCCCCTTCAACCTGTTGGAATCAGGAGCAGAGGAGGTGGCAATGCTCGCACCTCCTTCACCCAGCTGGGATCGGGAGCAGAGCATGTAGCAAAGCCCACCACCTGCCTTTGCCTGTCAGAATCAGGCGAGGAGCAGGAGGTAATGCCTGCTCCTTCCTTCACCCAGCAGAGAACAGATGGCAATGCCCATCCTCTTTCATCCAGCTGGGATCAAGCTTGGAGCAGGCAGCAATGCCTGTTCCCCTTCACCCAGCCATAATCAGGCACAGAGCAGAAGGCAATGCCCAATTTCCCTTTACTCGGCTGGGATCAGAACAGGAGCAGGTGGCAATGCCTGTCTCCCTTTACCTGACCTATATCAGGCATGCAGCACGCAGTAAAGCCCACCACCCCTTCATGTTGCTGAGATCAGGTGTGGAGCAGGTAGCAATGCCCACCAACCCCCTTCACTGGCCGGGATCAGTGACGGAGGAGGAAATGCTTGCCTGCTTGCTCTCCCCTTTTTAGAGCCCGTTGTATTTTTCCCCACAACGGGCTTTGTTTCTAGTGAGATAATAAATACTCTCTCCTATTTCCCTCTCACATTCAGAAATCAAAGGTATACTGCTTGTCAACGTGGAGATTCCACTGAGTAGCATTTGATCAGCCACTGATAGAGCTGCCAGTCTCCAGGTAGGGTCTAGAGATCTCCTGGAATTATAAGTGATCTTCAGCCTACAGTGATCAGTTTGCTTGGAGAAAAAGGGCTGCTTTGGAGGGTGAATTCCATGTCATTTAAACTCTTTATCATTCCATCTGCCTTGCTCTATGTCCTTGGATCACTCTACATTCCTTATTACAACTATATGATGGAACCTATATATTGCACACAGCCACATGTAATGGGACTGACCTTTTCTCTTATTAAACAGCTTTGGAATGGGTTGATTTTGAGAAGACATGGGGCAACCCTTTCTCCACTTGTCTTTTTTCTGTTTCAAAGCATCCCCAAATGGCTTTAATGCATATTTACCTGCAATTTGAATCTATTCGTGAGCAGGGAAAGTCCTGAGATCCCCCTCCATCCCCCTTTTGTTCAAAATTATTCATTCCAAAAGCTGTTTTTCATCAATAGATAAGAAAAGAATGCTTTTGGGTGCTCCATTACAAGCATTTATGTATACCATGTAGTTAGGTTCATAGAATGGCACTGTGGGTTTATGCTAAAATGAGACAAAAATTGCCAATGGGGAAAGGATTAAGCTCCACCCTTCCCACTGCATCTCTGCTTTAAATTACCCTTCTCCTGAAGCTGTTTAGCTCATAAAAATAGCATTGGGCTAATGCTACACACATTAAATGTTAGCATGTATTAAGCAGATGAGTTTTATATAATTTGGACCAATCGCATGGAAAGTGCAAATAAAAATAGGCAGATTAAATATAGTCACTGTGTACAGTAAAGTAATACCAGGGACTCAAGCAAAGGAATGAAATCTGTCTCCCCCCCACTCCCTGCACACACACACCTGTGATCCAAGGTATTTTTGAAAGGATAGTTGTTGTGAGATGCTGCCCCCAGAGTTAGTTTTTGAACCAGACCAGCCTTTAAATTTCCTTGATGTGAAGCACACCATTGACACAACAGACAGAAATATGTCAAAATATTGACTGAGTTGGCTATGACTCTTAGCAAGTTATGCTGAAAGCACAACAGACAGAAGGACATTCTGCAGGGTTTGATCCCATTCACAGATAAGGAGAACGCTCATGTAGATATGATGGTCTGACTTTTAGAATAACGAGAAGTGGGAACCTTTCACCTTGAGAGCATCAGTATTAGATCAGCTTATGTCAGCTTTTCTGTTCCCTTCCTGGCTATACAGCAACAGTCAAGCTGTATCATTTATTTCCTGGGGCTGTTCCAGAACCAGAAAACTCATCTAATGGCCAATTCTGGTATCATTTTAAATTGTTTTATACCTCTGCCAAAGGGATGCTATATTTGCATTACTGTTTTGGCTTCATGTTCTCCATGGTGTATTGCTTTAAATAGCCTCTGACCTAGAAAGGTTGTGACCCAATAGAACCTACTATGCTCTCTAATAATTGCTGGATAAAAATAGGGACTCTCATGTATATTCCTTCCCCCATACAGGCAATTTTGTAAGTACCCTTCCTCTCTAGACATACATAATTGCCCACTAAATGCTCTTTACATCTTACAAAATTAATTTATCCTACAATGGGGTAAATGAAGCACTGTGCAGTTCTGCAAAAGCACACTAGTAAATTGATCATGACTTTTCCCTTTTTTATAACTAAAGAGTGTAGTTTGCATGCTGGAAAAATACCAACCCCTTTACAGTAGAAGCTCTACCTGAAAGGCAAGTGATTGGATGAAGTGCCACAAATTAGTGACTGTATGAAAAAATTGGACTGAAAGCCCGAGAGTTAGATGAAAACTACTCAAGGGAAGTTTTTAAGCCCAAATAATAAATAGTTTCAGGTGGGTAGCTGTGTGGGTTTGCAGTAGATGGGGCAAAGTTTGATTCCGAATGGCACCTTAAAGACCAACATGATTTTCCAGGCTATAAGCTTTTGAGAGTCAAGCTCCCCTCATCAGATAAAAGGAGGAATGGAAATCTATGAGTCATTATTGGGATATAAAGAGTCAGAAACGATAATTTATCTAAGAACTTTTTGGCCATTAAAAATGTTCCATGTGAAGAATGGAGTGAAAGAAATGACCTCACAATGAAGTTATATATAGTATTTCCTCTTTGGGGCATGGTTTTGATTTATTTTAGAAATAACGGAACTGAGGTGTTTTGCCTGACTGAAGAAGAGGCCTCCTACAGAGGCACCTGTGCTTGTAGTGTCAGTATGATTTCACTACACATGGGGAAGATCAGCTATTTCACCCTGATTGAGCTGGAATAGTTGGTGGTTGCTGGAAGTCCCTAATCTTTTGGTGGTGGGTGGTGGGGAGAGCAAAGGGGAATATGCCTTTCAGGTTTGCTCTGAGTCACAGATAAATTTGCCTGGACAGAGAGGGCAGAGAGAGATATTCCTTTACTAAACAGCTGTCAGGATCCAATAATAGCTTGCCCACCCAATCAAGAGCAAATGTCCTGATTTTGTTTTTGCTGCTCCCTTAGGATAAAAGAACCCACGAGCCTTTATTTTCGCACCACCTTCTGTCTCCTTGTGCTGCATTTTTCCCCAATAAAATGTACACTGTTTCTTCATTATTAGTGTGATCCAGTGTGTTTAGAGGATTGGACTGGGTTCCAATTCCCACTCGGCTAGGGAAGCTCATGGGATGACTTTGGGTCAGTGAATCCACTTAGTCTGACCTACCTCAGAGGGTCCTTCTGGGGATTAAATGGAAGGGGTGGGACTGTTTTTGCCACCTGGAGCTCCTTCACTAAAATGGAATAAAAATATATAGGTTGATATATTTCTTCACAGATAGCATATACATTTTGTGTCAATGGAAATATGTATAAATAGTATAAAGGAATTGTCAAAAACAGCAATGAAAATCAGGTAGACAGAAACGGGTGGTCTGCTGAAGCTTTTCATAGGGTCTTTCCATTCCCGCTTTTAATATTCTATCTAATATTTATGAAGTTGCAGATTCTGAAGGAGTCTGTGAATCATGAAACAAATGCAAAAAGACTGCACATGCATACCTTAGTGCTAAACAACTCAGAAGGCTGGAAGTTCATTACTAGAACTCCAGATGTGTAATTGGCAGTGCCACCCAAAACAGAATTACCTTTCAAAATCCACTGACCTCGATTGATTTAGAAAAGTGTAACTCTGCTTTGAATTGCACCGTTGGCATTTAAAAGCAGGTGTAGACTCAGCATCTGGCTCAAGGCCAGAGTAATAGGTAAGGGAGATTTTAGTTCTTCCTGCTAATACCGTTTTCCCCAGTCAGAGATGCCCCTCTGACTGCTTCAAGCCCCTGAAAGGAAAAAAAAACCCAAATCCAAGTACAACTATCTTTATTCCTCCCTGCAGATTAAAAATTTGGAGATATTTTCAGGTGGGCAAAGTCTCTCTCTCCCCCTCTGTGTGTATGTATGTGTGTAAGTTCCCAAGATCCCATACAGTTTGTGTATGTTCACCAAGACCCCATGTAGTTTGGCCCTTATTTTAGCACCAACCCTCTTCTCACAACTTTCTGCTCGACAGTTACATTTCTCATGCTAAAAAATCCCTTTCCAAAAATCTTCACTCTCTGTAATAAGGTCACGTTATTGTGTGCAGAAGACGTTTGGGCCTCATGGAATGTGGGAATGGGGTCTTTTGTTTTAAGCAGGGCTTTTTTTCAGATCTCCAGACAGAGGGGAGTTTAGATTGCCCTCCGTGCTGCCAACAGCATGGAGGGTGATCTAAACTCCCCTCTGTCTGGAGATTAGGCGGCAGGGCCACCAGCCATGTGACCATTTTCGCTGAGGATGATTGAAACTTTAAAAAACTCCCCCCTTGTTCCAGCTGACCCAAAGTGATGTCATTGTGCAGTCCCAGGAACGTGTGCACACTTCGTGCATGTGCATGTGGAACCAGGGGCATCACCTCCCACCAGGAGTTGCCTCTTGTGCTGGCAACCCACTGAGTTCCACCACCTCTTTTCCCAGAAAAAAGGCCTGGTTTTAAGTAGGTATGTTCTAATAAAAAATGCAAAGGCTATAAAAGAAAACCTGCTAAGGAAGTGAAAGGGGGCAAAAGGAAGCTTCCAAAAAAGTGGGTCAGCACTTGTGCATCATTAACATCTCAAGTTATTTCTCAAATTGCTGATAGCTCTTAAAATTATATTCAAAAAGGTACATGTTATGCGATGCTAGGGCAATCCTTACAATATGAACTGAAGAGGCATGTTCAAAGACTGTTACTTTACTGTAAACTATCAACAGAGGAATTTCTTAGCAGAAGTGGAATCTATAAAAGAGAGGGACATTTCATAGAATCATAGAATCATAGGGTTGGAAGGATTGCCTAGGGTCATCTAGTCCAACCGCCTGCACAATGCAGGAAATTCACAAACACCTCCTCTCCCCGCATGCACACACCGAGTGACTCTTAATACATGCCCAGAAGATGGCAAAACACCCTCAGGATCCCTAGCCAAACTGGCCTGGAGAAAATTGCTACCTGACCCCAAGGTGGCAATCGGCCTTACCCTGGGCATGTAAGAAGGGGCCACAAGAACCAGCCTTCTGAAGCTAAAATTCTTGATAGAATTTCAGAAACCTGTCACTGCATATGAGGGTCACACATAACAAATTGAAAACACACCAATAATTTTAGTGGAGTTGGGCTACATTTTATGCAGTTAGGCATATCCCATGTATTTCTGATGTATGTTTATCATGAGGTAGACGTAACTCCCTTTCTTAGTCTCAAATCTATTTGCCCTACATCTGGTAGATTTCTGCATAGGATCATATAAACAAGAACTATCTTGCCTGAGCTGATCAAGATTCATCTTGCCAATTAGTCAATTTCCTGTTGTAGTCAGTAGTATAGCTCCAGAAAGATCATAAGCAAAACAGAACAGTGACATTTATTCTACATTTCTTGCTCTAGTAAACAGATGTGCTTACTCTAAATACAAAGGTTCATAATGCTCACTAATCAGGCTTACTTCCACTGAATTATTTCTAGACATTGCCTAAAGACACCTAACAGAAACATACCAAGCATTAGTTTACTTCTTTGTAGAGCAACCAAAGGATAAAATGCACTCAAGCATCTAACTATGGCTAAGTATTGTGAATTGCAGATGTTTGCACAAACACAATGAGTTGTATATAAAAACTGTACACAAGGGGAAAATAGCTGCCGTTACTGTTCCTAAAATGGTTGTGCAACAACTCATACAAGAATTTTAGCGATATTATGACTGGTAACTTTTATTGCTGTTCTTGTGCTGCTGCTTGTGCAAGAAGGTGTGTGAGCTTTCGCACAAGTAGATGTACATCTTTGGAATATTTCTATTTTTCTCATGCAATGCAATAAAGTGAGTTTTAAACAGCTTTACACATGAACAGAAAATGCTTCACTAATGATACCAAAGTCAATCAACATTGTGCAAATATAGCCTTCGGTACAAATCAAAACAGAAAATTTCCCTTGAGTTTGATGCAGGCAAAAAAGGCAATAGAACTTAACAAAGTGTGGGGGATGCATTTCCACATCACCAATACAATTATGTATATTTATACATTCTTTTATCTATTAGTCTGTCCATCCTTCCACTCATCTGCCCATCCATTCACCCCCCTCTCTTCCGAATGAGTACCCAGAGCAGCATACAATATCATTTTCTGGACCTCCATTTTATACTGGCAACAACTTTGTGGATGTGAGGAAGTTTAGACCAAGAGAAAGAGTGACCAGCCCAAGGTCACCCAATGAGCTTCCATGACTTACTGGGGAGATACATCTAGGTTTCCCAGATTCTGAGAAAGAAACACTGGTGTTTCTAACCAATTTTATGTTAGCATAAGCTTTCGAGAATCAAGTTCTCTTCGTCAGATGAGATGATATCAGGCATCTGACGAAGAGAACTTGATTCTCGAAAGCTTATGCTAAAATAAAATTGGTTAGTCTTAAAGGTGCTACTGGACTCTTTTTGATTTTGCTACCACAGACTAACACGGCTAACTTCTCTGCAACTGATGTTTCTGTATCAGTGCCTTGTAATTGGGGTACAGAAGTGCTGGTATAAGTGAACAAAACATGATTCTCTTTTGAGTTTGCCAGTATTAAGTGTGGTGAATTTAAAATTAATTGTTCATTAATGATTTGGTGTTGGGAGTAAGCTGTGAAGTGGCTAAGTTTGCTGATGACACTAAATTGTTCAGGGTGGTGAGAACCAGGGAGGATTGTGAGGCACTCCAAAGGGATCTGTCGAGGCTGGGCGAGTGGACGTCAATGTGGCAAATGAGGTTCAACGTGGCCAAGTGCAAAGTAATGCACATTGGGGCCAAAAATCCCAAATATAAATACACAATGATGGGGTCCAACTGGTGGAGACTGACCAAGAGAAAGATCTTGGAGTCGTGGTGGATAACTCACTGAAAATGTCGATACAGTGTGTGACGGCAATAAAAAAGGCCAATGCTATACTGGGGATTATTAGGAAGGGAATTGAAAACAAATCAGCTAGTATCATAATGCCCCTGTATAAATCAATAGCACGGCCTCATTTGGAATACTGTGTACAATTCTGGTCACCACACCTCAAAAAAGATATAGCACTGGAAAAAGTGCAGAAAAGGGCAACTAGAAGAAAGGTTAAAGCGCTTGGGGCTCTTTAGCTTGGAGAAAAGATGACTGAAGGGTGACTTGATAGAGGTTTACAAGATTATGCATGGGATAGAGAAGGCAGAGAAAGAAGTATTTTTCTCCCTTTCTCACAATACAAGAACTCATGGTGGGCACTCAATGAAATTGCTGAGCAGTCGTGTTAGAACAGATAAAAGGAAGTACTTCTTCACCCAAAGGATGATTAATACATGGAATTCACTGCCTCAGGAGGAGGTGGCAGCTTCAAGCACAGACAGCTTCAAGAGTTGATTGGATGAACATATGGAGCAGAGGTCCATCAGTGGCTATTAGCCATAAGGTATAGATGGAACTCTCAGTCTAGGGCAGTGATGCTCTGTATTCTTGGTGTTTGGGGGGGGGGCAATCAGTGGGAGGGCTTCTATTGTCCCTTCCCCACTGTCAGACCTGCTGAGGACACCTGGGTTTGGGCAACTGTGTGACACAGAGTGTTGGACTGGATGGGCCATTGGCTTGATCCAACATAGCTTCCCTTATGTTTTTATGTTCTTATGGGAGAAATACATAATTCATTATGAGCAGAGCTGGAGCTGCCAGTTTCTATCGTTTGCAATTAAACACACCTTTCTAAGTGAATCAGACTGCCTCCTTTATAAGTGTAATACTAATCAAGGCATTCTATAACACTAAAAAGAAATGTTAAGTTTTTAATTTGTTCTAATTTGAATCTCCTAGTTTTGTTCGGGGTGCACAAGAAAGCACCATCATTATAATGCTGGTGAAACGTCAGGAACTACAAGACCACGGCAATACAGCCCGGAAAACCCACAACAACCATATGTAAACCTTGAATTGGTTAATTAATTGATTAGTTACTTAAAAGTTAGACTGTTAACCATTAAATCATATTTAATCAGTTAACACCTTTATGTATCGGTTTTAATCTGATTCCAAAACCCTGGGAGAAAACAAATCTTTGACACAGATGACATAATATATGTCAGGAAGAGAATGCAACAGGTTCACTTGCTGATGTCTCATTGCCGACAGTCAGAGCTGGGAGGGATAATACAGATTAATAATGAAGTTTGTCAAATAATCTGAAGGCCAAACTAGATGTAATTTTTGATAGTCTTTTTAAGCTAAAAAGCAGTCATGGAATGCTGCCATTCTGAGTGGAATGACTGTTCATCCCTTTCCTCTCCTGCTGTAGTTCCCCAAATCACTTCTCCTAAGGTAGTTTTCTTCATACAGTTGAAACATTATCCAGACGGGAAAGCAGCTGTGGCATGATGTTGAGAGGGAAACAGCTGGAAGGGAAAGGATAAAGCAGCCCCCCTGCCAGTCTTCCTCACAAAACTATTTTTTCAATTTAAAAATGGGAGCCCTTTTCCTTGTAACATCTAATTTGGTTCTGAGCTGTTCAAAATATTGAGGATATTTGTTAGTTGTTATAGCAAAGTTGCACAGTTAGGAAAATATGGAATCATGTGTGGTGAAACATTTTCCAAGCCCCAGTATGTTGCAACAGATAGTTTTACTTTTATTGAAGCTGATTCATATTCACTTGCATTTTTGTGGTAGCAGAATAAGACATAGACACTTAATCTAAATAACACTATTCTTTATTAGAAGTGGCTGGCTAATCTAGCTGCATTTGAGTGGGAGTATGAGAGCATGGGTGTGTTTCTGGCATGCTTGCACAGGAGAGCTCTGCAGAAAGCATCTTGCTTCTTGTAAGATCTGGCAGAGAGAGCTCAAAAGGACACAGGAGGAGGAAAATTAGTCAGAGAAAAGCTTCTACATCAGACAAAGAGAAGCATTATACAAATACAGTTACACAATCTGGTTTTAGTAAAAGGGAAAATATAGCACCTCCCCCCCACCCAGTGTCCAGGCATGCTGGGGTCTCACCACATGAGACAAAATATACTCAAATGACATGGGTAATTCAAGTGTATTTTGTAATTTGAGTGTCTTTGAGGGTAATTCAAGTGTATTTTGTCTTGCGTGGTTTGACCCCGAGTTGCTTCTATTCCAGAACAAAGCATTAGTTGAATTATATTTTGCTGCAGGACTATCCAAAAACCAAGGTTACCAAAGAAGTTTGATCCCTTTGACTGAAATCGTGAGACAACCCTATGTTGTCTTTGTCTATTGCCCAACCATAGGCTTCCCATTCCCCTACCTGGGGCGGGGGATCCCCTGATCCCATGTCCTCCCCCCTGCCTCCATTTACCTGGGCAGAGGGGGGGGCATGCCCTCTGGGGGTACCCCCCAGCAGTGTGGTGATTCAGCCCATTGGTAAGCGTGCTCCCGGGCTGCCCTTTGACCAGTGTGATGATGTAACTTCCCAAAAGTGACATCATCATGCATGCCGGGAGTGCGCACACACGCAAGAAAAGATGCTGAAGCCTCCACAAGGTAAGTGCCAGTCTCCCGTCTCTTGTCTCTTGGCTGCCATCCCTTCATTATGTTACCAAGTTATCCTTCACCTCCCACTCATTATTGTCTTCAAACGCACTATCATTTCCACATTGTTCAAATAACCCACTTCCTTAACTTTTCCCCTGTCTCTAACTACCATCCAATCTTCCTTCTATTTTTTACTTTTGAGCTCTGGAACTTACAAAACTGGTTTGTACTGATTCAGGTCTAGTGCTCGTGTCATTTCTTGGGATGCAGTACAAACATATAAATTGGCTCTGACCTGCAGATAATACCAGGCCTTATATACAAACCCTTGAGTTGTGTTTTATTTTTGTAATTACAGAAATAAGACATATTATAATGGGCTTGCAGCCTGGGGCTGGTTTCATTTATGATGTACCTGTTCTCCTCCTACATGTCTGGGTCTTGCTTAGAATATGAATCTACATGGGCTAATATGCAAGGAGTCCTCCCAAATTTTTCTACTTGACACCACTATTTTAAATTGGAGATAGTGGAAATTCAGCCTGGGACTTTCACTATCTAAACGTGTTTCTTACAATGGAGCAATGGATCCATGATATTCAAGTTGGCTGAATAAACATGCTTTGTCTCTCCCAATTTTACATTCCTTCAAAAACTCTCTAAAACTACCAGAGATATCCTGACTGCTACATCTACTGTTACTTATGCCCACGTGTTTCTGAGCTTCTCTGCTTCCTGTGAGTCAGTAAACCATTATCTTCCTTCCTTCTCTCCATATGTTAGTATGAGAGTTCTGCTAGATCAAGATAATACAGCAGTGCTAAATAATGTGGTTTTATGGCTTAGATGAACAATCTAGAACTTGTTCGTTGCCACTGATTGTGATGGGTAGATGAAGAAGACCTTTTGAAGGAAGTGCCTATCCCTTTCACAGCATTTGAAACAAAAGGAGTCTGTGACACCAAATGCTGAAATAGTAGAAAAAAGGTTTGTTTATCCATATACAGAAAAGACCTGTAGTGAAGTTTTCATAAAAGATCAAAACTGCTTGGGGCATTTCTAAATTTTAAATGATAAAACTTATATAACACGAGACACAAAAGAATAACTGTGGATGGATAAAACAAAAACATAAATAGTTCATCCAGACTTTTAATGAAAGGCTTGATCTTTTAAAGCCATTTTATAGTTTTTATTAGCCTAGAAAATGTTAAATTTATTTTAAGATACTCCCGTGTTTTTATATTCTAGCTAGTTTTTAATGCTAGGTTTTAATTAGCAACTTTAAATGTTTTGCATTTTTACATGTTTTACTTTGTAAACTGCCTTGGGCAGATTCTCTAGAGAGGTAGCATAAATTTTTCTAAATCAACAATAAATAAAAACAAACACAGAAAATAGTAGTACAGTAAGAAGAATGTCTGATGTACCAAAACTGTGCTCCAGAGGTAACTTTTCTGACCTCCCCTCCCGCCAGTGTATGTGTAACATTTAGCAGCTTGTTCTTGAATATATCAATGAGAGCCAGCATGGTATAGTGGTTAAGAACAGCAAGACTCTAATTTGGAGAGCTGGGTTTGATTCCCCACTCCTCCACATGAAGCCAGCTGGGTGACCTTGTGCCAGTCACAGCTCTTTCAGAGCTCTTTCAGCCCCACCCACCCACCCCACTTTGTAAACCACTCTGATGTTAAGTTGTTGTTCTTGTTCTTATTAACGTTAAATTGCAAAAAAACTGTGGAATATTTATTTACTTTATTTATAGCCCACTTTCTCACTGAGACTCAGGGCATTATAAACATAAGAACAGCCATGCTGGATGAGACTAGAGGTCCACCTAGTCCAGCTTTTTCTTTCACAAAATAGCCAACAATACATAGAGGACGAAGCTTCCTAGCATTAGTATTTAGAGATTTGCTGTCACTGTAGGTGGAGGCTCTCTTCAGTCCCCATGGCTAGTAGCCACTGATGGACCTCTCCTCTGTGAATCTTTCTACCCCCCATTGAAAGCTTGTGGCCATCACTATCTCCACTGGCAGTGAATTCCACAGTTTAATTATTTGTTGAATAAAGAAGTATTTCCTTTTGTCTGCCCTGAACTTATTTCCCAACAATTTCATTGGGATCTCCAAGTTCTATTTTATTTATTTATTTATTTATTTATTTATTTATTTATTTATTTATTTATTTATTTATTTATTTATTTTTATTTACATTATTTATAGTCTGCCTTTCCTATTGAGACTAAAGGCAGATTTCAGTGTGAGTCAGTACAGTCAATTTCAAGGATATATAAATACAAATTTGCAAAGATTTAAAACCTGCAGAAATCCAATACAAAGTTGAAGAAATGCTGAAATAGGGCATAAGCAGTTCTCAGACTGATACATTAAACAACATTAAACAACACCATAGAACTACCCAGTAGCACATTGCGAAAAGCTACAGGAAGATCTCTCTAAATTGGGTAAGTGGGGAACAATGGGGCAAATGAAATGCAATGTAGTTAAGGATAAGGTGATGCCTATCGGAACAAAAAATCCTCATGTATAATATACGCTGATGGGGTCTGAACTGGTTGAGGCTGAGATTGAAAGAGATCTTGAGGTTGTAGTGGAAAGCTTAATGAAAATGACAACCCAGTGGCAGCAGCAGTGAGAAGGGCAAACTCCATATTAGGAATTATTAAGGGATTGAAAATTAAAAAAAAATTGCCCTTGAATAAAGCTATGTTGAGGCCTCATTTGGAAAACGTGCAGTTTTTGGCATTGCATTTCAAAAAGGATAGTGCAGAGCTCGAAAAGTACAAAGTAGGGCAACCAGGATGATTAAAGCACCTTTCCTATGAGGAAAGGTTGGAAGGTCTAAGAATTTTCAGTCCTGAAAGACAGCTAAGGGGAAACATGATAGAGGTTTATAGAATTTACAGGGGTGGGGAAAGTTGGATAGAGGGGGCCTTTCTCCCTCTCCCAGGCTTGTACTCTAACAAAGGGCTGCATCAGTAGAGGGATAGGGTCCACAGAATTTATTACTATGCGCTACTGTGTGCTATCTGTTGCCTTGATTTTCATCATCTTGAATTGTCTGCAAACTTGACTGAGCCAGGAGGAGTTTGTATAGGTACCTCGACCAGGCGAGGAAGGGGCTGCTGTTCCTGAGCGGGCGAAGCCTGAGGGAGAGGTGACTCGTGGGGCAAGCGCAGTGCAAGGCTTGACGTTGCAGGAATGAGGAAGGGCACGTCTCAGTGGTGTGAGGGGACCAAGAGACCCGAATGAGGGGTCAGGGAATTTAGCACATCAACTGCACGAGGGTGCACCAGACCTGGCAGGTTGGGTCTGAGGAGCGAACGCCTCGGCAGGGTGATGGTGCACCAAATTTGGCAGAGCAAGTTTGAGAGGAACGAGAAGGGATGCTCCGTATGTGTTCTTGTGGAATAATGGAAAGTTGCTTATGGTTATCATGAATCTATGGGTGACCTATAGAGTGCAAGCTGGTATGTGTGTATAATTGCCCCAGCTGTGCAGGTGTGTGGCCAGGCCAAGAGGGCTGGCCTGAGGGGAAAAACACCTTGGCAGCGCGGGAGAGTGCCAAGACCTGGAAGCGCAGGTCTGGGGAGGTAGGCACGCTGGCTGGGCGAGAAAGTGTTCAGGCTTGGAGAGGCCAGCCTGAGAGAAACACACCTCGACTGCACAGAGAGTGCAGCCCAGGCTGAATATTCTGTTTTGCCTATGGTGTAATCATTTGAATTGTCTGAATCTGTTTTGAATTTGTTTTGAGCTTGAATCTGTCCATATTTGTCCTGTCTGTTGGCCATACATAGCATGGGACCTTGCTGGAATGTAGAGCGAGTGCATTTGTGTATCTGAAAGTACATGCATTGAACAAAAGGGGGAGGCTGCGCTCTGAGAGTAGAGGAGCCTCTCACCACTGCCTGTACTAAACTGTGCAAGTGGGAAAAGAACTATTGTGTCTTATTGTTGTGTGCCAATGTTTTAGATCCATAAACAAGGGACCAAAGCTGGGTGTATCCTTTGGGAAGGGGAAAAAACAACCGCCCCCCCAACCCGAAGGGGTGTCTTGTGCTTCTCCCAGTAGGTCCTTAAATCCATACCCAGTACCCTCTTCCTTGCAAAAGCAGCAGGTATGAAGCTTCTCTGAGAGGGGAAAGCAACATGCTATCGTCTGCCAGTGGTTTTGGAACCCGACTGCTGCAAGGCCCATGTCTCTTGGAGACACTGTGGTAGCCCATTTTCACAGGGAGCAGGAGACCAAGAAAACAAATTTGGGGCAGAGCACTTGGTGGAAAACCATCTGGTTTAGCCTAGTGTGTTGCGAGGGGAACTCCCTCCCCTCCTTTCATCTGTAAGGATGAAACTGTAAGGTGGTTAAAGGAACTACTTGCATAATTTGTCTGACTTATTCCTTCTATTCATATATACACTTGAACTTGATATATTTGTGTGTGTGAGAAATCTAAACCCATCTCATTTACCACCTCTAAGGTTTCAGAATCAAAAACTGTGAAGCTACAATGTAAAAATAAAACATCTAATTTTTTAACTTCCTGGGATGAATGTGATTCTAATTACACATGAGTAATTTTCTGTTCAATTATCTCCTGAAAATGTTACAAACATACCTCAACTTGCAGTAATTGTGCCAGAAAAGCCTGTTCAATATGTGACATTTCAAGAAAACCACAACTGATCAGCCATGCATGGCACCCTAGGGCAGAGGTCCCCTGCCTTTTTGATCCCATGGGCACATTTGGAATTCTAATACAGGGTGGTGGGAACAACCACAAAATGGCTACCACAGGAGGCTGAACCAACCGCAAAATGGCTGCTGTGGGAGGTGGCACCACACAAACAGAGGATGTCCAAGCACAGGAGAGAAGAGGGGTAATTAAAAAAAACAGTGGGAAAGAAGAGTGAGAGAGAGAATAAAACCAACACTGTGGTTGGAGCTGCTACTGAAACATTTTTACAACCTGCATAGGCAATCAGATCTCAAATGGCCAATTAGATGATCTGCTGAGCAAAGGGGCCATATGGCCCCACCCACTTTCTACAGACACTTGGTGGGCTCCAGGAAAGGTGTTAGTGGACAGTAAGCCACACTGGGGAACCTTGCTTTCAGGACTAGAGGTGCCCTGGAAACCCCAATCTAAACCCAGGACACCTCACCCCCGACTCAGCCGCTTGTCAGGGAAAACCCTGACAAGGGCTGATTGCATCCTGCCAGGGTTTAAATTTCCCTCTCCCTGCTGCTGCACAGCGCAGAAAGAGGGACATTTAAATCCCCTACTCAGCTGGTTGTCAGGGAAACCCCTGACTAGCAGCTGAGTACAGCCTGCTGGGGTGAAATGCCCTTCTCCCTACTGCTGCACAGCAGCAGGGAGAGGGACATTTCACCCCCAACTCAACCGTTTGTCAGGGGTTTCCCTGACAAGTGGCTGAGTGCAGCCTGCTGCACTTTAAATTTCCTTCTCCCTGCTGCTGCACAGGGAGAGGGGCACAGCAGCAGGGAGAGGGGCACTTCACCCCCGACTCAGCCGTTTGCAAACTGCATGGGGAACCTCCTTCCCTTCAAAGTCTCCTTCCTTCCAGCTGGCTGGAGGGAGGGGGAAAAGGCTTTTTCAGGAACCAGCTGGAAGGAGGGAGACTTTGAAGGGAAGGAGGTTCCCCACGCCATTTGCAAACAGTGCAGGGAACTTTCCTCCCTTCCAAGTCTCCCCCTACCCCTCCAGCTGGCTGGAAGGAGGGAGACTTTGAAGGGAAGGAGGTTCCCCATGCCATTTGCAAATGGCATGGGGAACCTTCTTCCCTTCAGAGTCCCCCCCTCCCTCTAACCAGCTGGAAGAAGGGAGACTTTGAAGGGAAGGAGGTTCCCCACGCTGTTTGCAAACAGCTGCAGCTGGAGGACAAGTGTTCCCCTCCCTTTTCAGCATTGTCACTTAGGGGAGGAAACATCCGCCCTGAGCCTGCTTGCGGGGAGGGCGGAATATAAATATGATAAAATAAAATAAAAATAAATAATGATGTTTATGTATCCTTTCTACATCCTTTTCCCTGCAGTTAAATTTTTTTTTTTTTGAAAATTTTTTTATTGGGTTAGAATCCATTATTTTTACATTTACATTCAATTTTCCCCAATTTTTCATCTCTAACCCCCTCCCTTTCCCCCCCTTTTGTTGACTTCCAACAGCTTTCCAACCCTTTGTCCCCTTTCCCTTACTTCTATTAGATTCCTCTATCTAAAACAAATATATATTCTCCATTAATCTAAGCAGTACACCCTTAACTATTTTTAACATTGTATACCCAAACTGTAAGTCTTTGTTTCCATCTTAGATAAACAATTTATCCCATTTTTCAATTTCAAATATTTCTATATATCATAAACCATGTAAATCATACATTCATTTAAATCAAACAATTTGACTTATTCTCTATATATTACTCATTCTATCTTTTTGTAATAATTCTGTATAACTCATCACGTAGTCAATCAATTTGACTCATCTGTATCTTCAGACAATCAGTTTGGTACATTTTACAAAACTTACCAAAGAAAGAAAATATTATTAGTTAATCAATCCTTATATTTAGTCCTTATAATTAATTATTTTCTATCTATATTCTGTTTGTTAACCTATATATATCTATATATATGTCAATATATTAGTCTAACTGCTTATTAATTCACATTTATCTCTTCTCCCCCCGGTAAAGTCTCCCCCCTCTACTTCAGTACTTCAGTAGTTCTCAAACTGCCACAGTTTTCCTCCCACCTCCCATTTCTTCTCCAGGTATTGTTTCAGCTTCTCCCAGTCTATGTTGAACTGCCCTGAGTCCAGATCTCTCAGTTTTCTTGTCATCTTATCCATTTCAGCCATATACAGCAATTTGTAAATCCAATCTTCAATAGTTGGCACTTCTTGTACTTTCCATTTTTGCGCATACAAAAGTCTAGCTGCTGCTGTCATATAAAATATCAACGTCCTGTGTTGGGCTGGAATTCCCTCCATTCCCAAGTTCAGTAGCAGGAGTTCTGGGTTCTTATTGATTTGAAATTGTAAAATTTCACTCATTTCTCTTATTATTTCCCCCCAGTACTGCCTGGCTACCTCACACGACCACCACATATGATAGAGGGAGCCCTCATGCTTCTTACATTTCCAGCATTTATTAGAAGTGTTCAAATTCCCTAGCGCAATCTTCTTTGGTGTCATGTACCGATAGATCATTTTGTAAATGTTCTCTTTAATATTAGTACATGTCGTTGTCTTCATTGTAGTTTTCCACAAGTATTCCCATGCCTCCATTGTTATTTCTTTATTAAAATTTATAGCCCATTTCACCATTTGTGTTTTAACTGTCTCATCCTCGGTATACCATTTCAACAGTACTTGGTATACCTTGGATATTCTTTTCTTGTCTTCTTTAAGAAGGGTCTGCTCTAGTTCCGAATTCTCTATTCGTATACCTCCCTTTACAGAGTCCAAGTTATATAAGTCTCTGATCTGTCTATACTGGAACCAGTCGTAATTAGGTGATAGTTCCTCTTGCGTCTTTATTCTAAGTTTGGATGCTTCAGTTTTAGTTATTTCTTTATACGTTAAACATTGTTGTTCATTATCAACAGCTCTCGGGTCTATCACCTCATATGGAACCACCCACAAGGGAGTTCCTTCTTGTAGATAAATTCTGTACTTCTTCCAGATCATGTACAGACTTCTCCGTACAAAATGGTGCAGGAACATCGAGTTGACCTTTACTTTATCATGCCATAGATATGCATGCCATCCAAATATTTTTTTATATCCCTCTAGGGCTAGTAGTTTCTTGTTCTTTAATGTCATCCATTCTTTCAACCAAACTAGGCAGATTGCATCATGATAAAGTCTCAGATTGGGCAGTTGCATTCCGCCTCTTTCCTTTGCATCTTGTAAAACTTTCACTTTCACTCGAGGCTTCTTGCCTGCCCAAACAAAATCTGATATTTTCCTCTGCCATTTTTCAAATTGTTTAGAGTCTCTGATGATTGGTATTGTCTGTAGCAAAAACATTACTCTTGGTAACACATTCATCTTAACTGCTGCAATCCTACCCAACCATGACAAATTCAGTCTGTTCCATTTAATCAAGTCTCTCTCTATCTGAGTCCATAGTTTTTCATAATTGTTTTTGAATAAATCTATGTTCTTTGCAGTTAATTCGACTCCCAAATATTTCACTTTACTTGTTACTTCACAGTCCGTTGTTTCCGTTAATAATTGTTGTTTCTGCTTAGTCATATTTTTACATAATATCTTTGACTTCTTTTTGTTGATATAAAAACCTGCCAAGTCTCCAAACTCCTTGATCTTATCTATCACTCTTGGCATGTTCTCCAATGGGTCCTCTACAATTAACATTATGTCATCCGCAAATGCTCTGACCTTATATGAATAGTCCTTTATTTTTATTCCACGAATTTCCTCATCTTGTCGTATTTGTATCATCAGAATCTCCAATACTAAAATGAACAACAGTGGAGACAACGGGCAACCTTGTCTTGTTCCTTTACTTATCGTCAGTTTCTTGGTCACTTCATCATTCACCACGATTGCTGCAGTCTGGTCTCTGTAAATTTCCTTAATTGCTCTGATGAATCTTTCTCCCAATTGTAGCTTTTCCATAGTGGCAAACATAAAGTCCCAGTTTAAATTGTCAAACGCTTTTTCAGTGTCAACAAAGAAGAAACCAACCTCTTTGTCACAACGCTTGTCATAATATTCAATAGCATTGATCACTGTCCTTAAATTGTCTCTTATTTGTCTGTCTGGCAAAAAGCCTGCTTGTTCCTCCTCTATAACTTCCAAGAGCCACCCCTTCAATCTCTCCGCCAATATCTTCGCAAAAATTTTATAGTCATTATTAAGTAGCGATATAGGTCTGTAATTTTTCACTTTGGTCAGGTCTTGGCCCTCTTTTGGGATCAATGATATGTTCGCTTCACTCCAAGTGTCTGGAATCCTTTGATCCCTTAAAACTCCATTCATCACCTCTTTTAGGAATGGTGCCAGTTCATTAGCCATTGTCTTATAAAATTTAGCCGTAAGTCCATCTGGCCCTGGCGCCTTTCCTAGATTTGCAGATTGTATTGCCTTACTTATTTCCTCGTCAGTTACTTCACTGTTCAACTTATTTCTCCAAGCTTCCGAGATTTCTGGAAGTTTGGTTTTCTCCAAATATAACGCTATTGATTCTTTATTTACTTCTTTCTTATTATACAGCTTAGCGTAGAATTTATAAAAGGCTCTACTAATGGTAGTCTGCTCCAAATACGTTTTGTTGTCTTCACAAATTTTATTTATTATTTTCTTTTCCTTTCTCTTCTTCAATTGCCATGCCAGGTACTTCCCAGGTTTATTGGCACCCTCGAACGCTTTTTGATTCAGTCTTTTAAGATTCCACTCCAATTCTGACTTCCGGTTTGGGATTCATGGAGGTCTAACGCAGCTCCATTTGCGGAGCTGACCGGACTGCCGTTTTAACCGGCCGGAGGGGTGAAAATAACCCGCGGCTGACTGCTCTCAGGCGGGGAGCAGGCAAAGAACGCTCAAGACCCTAGGGTGAGTTAGATCTCGGACGAGGGGGGGCTCTACACAAGGAGTCTCCCCCCTGATCCTTGAGGTCCCACCTTGCGACGGGTCGGCTATAATCTCTGCGGCAGTTTTGGGGCCAATTCGGCTGGCATAAGACCTACATACCCAAGCTTCGATCGGGGAGGGAAGTCGAGAGGAGAATTTAAGATCGAAACAGCGATTACAACCCGAGAAAGCTGAAGAGAAGGTAAAGATCGCTATCTCTTGAAACGGGACAGATTGATAAAAACAGAGAAGAAAGAAAGTAGATTTTTAAACTGCAACAGACTAGTGAAAAGGAGGCGAAGACTCGGCAGGAGTTGTATTTTAAAAGAGACTAAATTTAAAGAAGTTATTGCAAAAATTGGACTATTGTTTTGAATACCTGTGGTTTCGGAGCTGTGGGAAAAAGACACCATCGCGAGACCTGCTGTGGGAAGACGGGAGACAGGAAGTGCGTAACAACAATAGAGTGGCTGGAGGGAAGCGGCCCTTGCCGACGGACAGGAAGTAGGGAATCGCCATTTTTGAAAGGGGAAGGGTCGCGGCTTCAGCGGAAGAGGAAGTAGGCCATCTTGGATTACAATAACATAGAGAAACCATAGAGAAAAGACGCCCGACATTTTGGATACAAAAAAATTAATTTTGGCAAAGATTGGGATATTTGAAAAAAAGGAAAACGTTTAAATATACGCCACGGAGCTAAGGAAGAGAGCAGATTCGTGGGAGCGAGCTAAAGCAAGCCCCACGATGTCGAAAAAAGAGTGGCAGTCGGCGATAGAAAATTTGGACAAAAAACTTATAGACATGATGAAAGAACTTAAGGACACGAAACTGGAGCTTATTAAAGAGGTCAAAGAAGTTACACAGACAGTAAAGTCGGAGCTGTCAGAAGTGAAAAAAGGTGTGGAAACGATTAGTAGTGAATTACAAGGAACGCAGCAGAGAGTTAAAACAGTAGAAGACGCGATGGAGAATTTAATAGACACGCAACAAACAGAGATGAGACTGGTGAAGGGGAGGATGTCAGTTGCAGAAACTAAACACATGGAGAAGCAGCTTCGTTTTCGTGGTCTGCCGGAAGTGGAAGGGAAGTCAGCGCAAGAACAGATGACTGAGGTGTTGGCTGATTACCTGGGGAAGGAGGAGGAGGAAATTGTGGCTATCCTAGATGTGGCGTACCGTGTGAACTCGAGAATTGCAACCCAGAGGAAACTACCAAGGGATGTGATTGTGCAGTTTACAACTAGAAACATGAAAGAGAGGATTGTGACAAAACAATTTCAAGATCCATTGGAGATTGATGGCAAGACGATTATCATAATGAAGGAACTGCCCAGATCAGTGTTACTGGACAGGAAAAAATATAGAGTGCTAATTCAGACTTTGAAGGACATGAATATCAGGTACAGATGGGAGTTACCGGAAGGAGTGTCCTTTGAGTTTGGAGGGGCAAAAAAACGCATCAGATCTGAGCGGGAGATGGAGAGATTTATCAAGGACAATGAAAAAGACTTACCAACAAAACCATGAATATGGAGTGTAAAGTATTATCTTGGAATGTAAATGGACTAAACTCACCGAATAAGAGGAAAAATATTTTTCATTGGCTACTAAAACAAAAATGTGATATTGTTTGTTTGCAGGAGACCCATATTAGAAAACAGGATGTAAAATATTTAAAATCTGGAAAATTGGGCAAAGAATTTGTAGCGGCCTCTAACAAGAAAAAAAGAGGAGTGGTGTTGTATATAAAAGAGGAGCTGCAGCCAAAATTTGTTATGAGAGATGTGGAAGCTAGATTTGTAGCAGTGGAATGTAATTGGAATTTAAAGAGAGTGTTGGTAGTCGGACTTTATGCACCTAACGGTGCAAAGGAAAGCTTCTTTGAGGATTTAAGGAAGCATTTAGACGATCTTGTATATGACCAGATAATTCTTGCTGGAGATTTCAATGGAGTGACAGATTTGGAACTAGACAAAAAGACTACAACAGCACAAAAGAAAAGAGGACTATTGCCAAAGCTTTTTTTTTGAGTTGATTCAACAAGAGACTCTCGAAGACGTATGGAGGAGAGAATATCCTAAAACCAAACAGTTTACTTTTTATTCTGCAAGGCATCTTACATTATCAAGAATTGATATGATCTGGGCCTCAAAGGACTTAGCGTTATGGACTAAGGAGGTAGAAATAATGCCGATGGTAGGCTCAGATCACAATCCAATTATGTGGAAATTTGGAAAAAGGAGGAAAAGGAAAGCCTGGAGAATAAATGAGGACTTGCTACAGGAAAGTGAGAATATGGAAATATTGAGAAGAGAGACAAAGTTTTTTATACAATACAACGTGAATAAAGAAGTACCAACCAATAAAGTTTGGGATGCTTACAAGGCGGTTGTAAGGGGCATACTAATGGACTTAAATGGCAGAGCAAGGAAAAAGAAAGAGGAGAAAAGACAAGAGATTGAGGAGAAAATAAAGGCCAAAGAAGCACAGTTAAAAAAGAGACCAGGGAAAAAGAAAATATATCAGGAAATCAAAATTCTTCAAGAACAGTTAACAGCAATGAGTAATAAAGAATTGGAGTGGAACCTTAAAAGACTGAATCAAAAAGTTTTTGAGGGTGCTAATAAACCTGGGAAATACTTGGCATGGCAATTGAAGAAGAAAAGGGAAAAGAAAATAATAAATAAAATCTGTGAAGAAAACAAAACGTATCTGGAACAGACTACCATTAGTAGAGCCTTTTATAAATTTTATGCTAAGCTGTATAATAAAAAAGAAGTAACCAAAGAATCAATAGCATCATATTTGGAGAAAACTAAACTTCCAGAGATCTCGGAAGCTTGGAGAAATAAGTTGAATAGTGAAGTAACCGATGAGGAAATAAGTAAGGCAATACAATCTGCAAATCTAGGAAAGGCGCCAGGGCCAGATGGACTTACGGCTAAATTTTATAAGACAATGGCCAATGAACTGGCACCATTCCTAAAAGAGGTGATGAATGGAGTTTTTAGGGATCAAAGAATTCCAGACACTTGGAGCGAAGCGAATATATCATTGATCCCTAAAGAGGGCCAAGATTTGACTAACGTGAAAAATTACAGACCTATATCACTACTTAACAATGATTATAAAATTTTTGCGAAGATATTGGCGGAGAGACTGAAGGGGTGGCTCTCGGAAGTCATAGAGGAAGAACAAGCAGGCTTTTTGCCAGACAGACAAATAAGAGACAATTTAAGGACAGTGATCAATGCTATTGAATACTATGATAAGCGTTGTGATAAAGAGGTTGGTTTCTTCTTTGTAGATGCTGAAAAAGCGTTTGACAATTTAAACTGGGACTTTTTGTTTGCCACTATGGAAAAGCTACAATTGGGAGAAAGATTCATCAGAGCAATTAAAGAAATCTATAGAGACCAGACTGCAGCAATTGTAGTGAATGATGAATTGACCAAGAAATTGACGATTAGTAAAGGAACAAGACAAGGTTGCCCGTTATCTCCATTGTTGTTCATTTTAGTATTGGAGATTCTGATGATACAAATACGACAAGATGAGGAAATACGAGGAATGAAAATAAAGGACTATTCATACAAGGTTAGAGCATTTGCTGATGACATAATGTTAATTGTAGAAGATCCATTGGAGAACATGCCAAAAGTGATAGATAAGATCAAGGAGTTTGGTGACTTGGCAGGTTTCTTCATTAACAAAAAGAAGTCAAAGATATTATGCAAAAACATGACTAAGCAGAAACAACAATTGTTAATGGAAACAACGGACTGTGAAGTAACTAGTAAGGTGAAATATTTGGGAGTTGAGCTGACTGCAAAAAATATAGATTTGTTCAAGAATAACTATGAAAAATTATGGACTCAGATAGAGAGAGACTTGATCAAATGGAATAGACTGAATCTGTCATGGTTGGGCAGGATTGCAGCAGTTAAGATGAATGTGTTACCAAGAGTAATGTTTTTGCTACAGACAATACCAATCATCAGAGACTCTAAACAATTTGAAAAATGGCAGAGGAAAATATCAGATTTTGTTTGGGCAGGCAAGAAGCCTCGAGTGAAAGTAAAAGTTCTACAAGATGCAAAGGAAAGAGGCGGAATGCAACTGCCCAACTTGAGACTTTATCATGATGCAATCTGCCTAGTTTGGTTAAAAGAGTGGATGACGTTAAAGAATAAGAAACTATTAGCCCTAGAGGGATATAAAAAATTTTTTGGATGGCACGCAATACCTATGGTACGACAAAGTAAAGGTCAACTCGATGTTCCTACATCATTTTGTAAGGAGAAGTTTATATACAATCTGGAAGAAGTACAGAATTTACTTACAAGAAGGAACCCCCTTGTGGGTGGTTCCATATGAGGTGATAGATCCGAGAGCTGTTGATAATGAACAACAATGTTTAACATACAAAGAAATAACTAAAATTGAAGTATCTAAACTTAGAATAAAGACGCAAGAGGAACTATCACCTAACTACGATTGGTTCCAGTACAGACAGATTAGAGATTTATACAATTCGGACTCTGTAAAAGGGGGCATATGAACAGAGAACTCGGAACTAGAGCAGACCCTTCTTAAAGAAGACAAGAAAAGAATATCCAAGGTATACCAAGTACTGTTGAAATGGTATACTGAGGATGAGATAGTTAAAACACAGATGGTGAAATGGGCTATAAATTTCAATAAAGAAATAACAATGGAGGCATGGGAATACTTGTGGAAAACTACAATGAAGACAACGACATGTATCAATATTAAAGAGAACATTTTCAAAATGATCTATCGTTGGTACATGACACCAAAGAAGATTGCGCTAGGGAACTTGAATACTTCTAATAAATGCTGGAAATGTAAGAAACATGAGGGCTCCCTCTATCATATGTGGTGGTCGTGTGAGGTAGCTAGGCAGTTCTGGGGGAAATAATAAGAGAAATGAGTGAAATTTTACAGTTTCAAATAAATAAGAACCCAGAACTCCTGCTGCTAAACTTAGGTATGGAGGGAATTCCAGCTCATCATAGGACGTTGATTTTTTATATGACTGCAGCAGCTAGACTTTTGTATGCGCAGAAATGGAAAGTACAAGAAGTGCCAACTATTGAAGATTGGATCTACAAATTGCTGTATATGGCTGAAATGGACAAGATGACAAGAAAACTGAGAGATCTGGACTCAGGGCAGTTTAACACAGACTGGGAGAAGCTGAAACAATATCTGGAGAAGAAATGGGAGGTGGGAGGAAAACTGTGGCAGTTTGAGAACTACTGAAGTATAATAAAAGTATAAAAGAGAGGGGTGACTTTACCGGGGGAGGAAGAGAAATGTGAATTTATAAGCAGTTAGATTAATTGATTGAGATATATATAGATATGTATAGGTTAACTGATAGAGAATAATTAATGATAAGGTTTAAACATGAGGATTGACTAACTAACAATATTTTCTTTCTTTGACAAGACTTATATGCACCAAACTGTATAGAAGAGTTAAATTGATTGAGTATCTGAGGAGTTATATAGAATTACCATAAAAAGATGAAATGAGTAATATATAGAGAACAAATCAAATTGTTTGATTTAAATGTGGGAAATTTTTATGGTTTATGATATATAGGTTTATATAGAAATATTCAAAACTGGAAAATGGGATAAATTGTTTATCTAAAGACGTATAGTTTGGGTGTATAATAAGTAAGGGAGTTAAAGATGTACTGCTTAATATAATGGAGAATGTATATCTGTTTTAGATAGAGGAATTTAATAGAAGTAAGGGAAAAGGGACAGAGGGTGGGAAAGCTGTTGGAAGTCAACAAAAGGGGGGGAAAGGGAGGTGGTTAGAAACGAAAAATTAGGGGAAAATTGATTGTAATGCAAAAATAATAATGTTCTAACCCAATAAAAAACTTTTCAAAAAAAAAAAAAAAGATTCCACTCCAATTCTTTATTACTCATTGCTGTTAGCTGTTCTTGAAGTATTTTAATTTCCTGGTATACTTTCTTTTTCCCTGGTCTCTTTTTTAGCTGTATTTCTTTGGCTTTTATTTTCTCCTCAATCTCTTGTCTTTTCTCCTCTTTCTTCTTTCTTGCTCTACCATTTAAGTCCATTAGTATGCCCCTTATAACCGCCTTGTAAGCATCCCAAACTTTATTGGTTGGTACTTCTTTATTCACGTTGTATTGTATAAAAAACTTTGTCTCTCTTCTCAATATTTCCATATTCTCTCTTTCCTGTAACAAGTCCTCATTTATTCTCTATGCTTTCCTTTTTCTCCTTTTTCCTAGTTTCCACATAATTGGGTTGTGATCTGAGCCTACCATCGGCATTATTTCTACCTCCTTAGTTCATAACGCTAAGTCTTTTGAGGCCCAGATCATGTCAATTCTTGATAATGTAGAATGCCTTGCAGAGTAAAAAGTAAACTGTCTGCTTTTAGGATATTCTCTCCTCCATACATCTTCAAGAGTCTCTTGTTGAATCAACTCAAAAAAAAGCTTTGGTAATAGTCCTCTTTTCTTTTGTGCCGTTGTAGTCTTTTTATCTAGTTCCAAGTCTGTCACTCCATTGAAGTCTCCAGCAAGAATTATCTGGTCATATGAAAAATCGTCTAAATGCTTCCTCAAGTCCTCAAAGAAGCTTTCTTTTGCACCGTTAGGTGCATAAAGTCCGACTACCAACACTCTCTTTAAATTCCAAATACATTCCACTGCTACAAATCTAGCTTCCACATCTCTCATAACAAATTTTGGCTGTAGCTCCTCTTTTATGTACAGCACCACTCCTCTTTTTTTCTTGTTAGAGGCCGCTACAAATTCTTTGCCCAGTTTTCCAGATTTTAAATATTTTACATCCTGTTTTCTAATATGGGTCTCTTGCAAACAAACAATGTCACATTTTTGTTTTAGTAGCCAGTGAAAAATATTTTTCCTCTTATTCGGTGAATTTAGTCCATTTACATTCCAAGATAGTACTTTACACTCCATACTCATAATCTTGTTGGTAAGTCTTTTTCATTGTCCTTAATAAATCGCTCCATCTCTCGCTCAGATCTGATGCGTTTTTTGGCCCCTCCAAACTCAAAGGACACTCCTTCTGGTAACTCCCATCTGTACCTGATTTTCATGTCCTTCAAAATCTGAATTAGCACTTTGTATTTTTTCCGGTCTAATAACACTGATCTGGGCAATTCCTTCATTATAATAATCGTCTTGCCATCAATCTCCAATGGATCTTGAAACTGTTTTGTCACAATCTTCTCTTTCATATTTCGTGTTGTAAACTGCACAATCACATCTCTTGGTAGTTTCCTCTGGGTTACGATTCTCGAATTCACACGGTATGCCACATCTAGGATAGCCACAACTTCCTCCTCCTCCTTCCCCAGGTATTCAGCCAACACCTCAGTCATCTGTTCTTGCGCTGACTTTCCTTCCACTTCTGGCAAGCCACGAAAACGTAGCTGCTTCTCCATATGCTTAGTTTCTGCAACTGACATTCTCCCCTTCACCAGTCTCATCTCTGTTTGTTGCGTGTCTGCTAAATTCTCCATCACGTCTTCTACTGTTTTAACTCTCTGCTGCGTTCCTTGTAATTCACTTCGTATTGTTTCCATACCTTTTTTCACTTCTGACAGCTCCGATTTTACTGTCTGTGTAACCTCTTTAACCTCTTTAATCAGCTCCAATTTCGTGTCCTTAAGTTCTTTAATCACATTTAAAAGTTTTTTGTCCAGGTTTTTATCCAGGTTTTCTATTGCCGATTGCCACTCTTTTTTTGACATCGTGGGGCTTGCTTTAGCTCGCTCCCACGAATCCGCTCTCTTCCTTAACTCCGTGGCGTAAAATTTAACGTTTTTTTATTTTAAATGTCCCAGTCTTCTTGCAAAAATTAAATTTTAAAGAGTCCAAAATGTCGGGCGTCTTTTCTCTATGGTTTCTCTATAATTTTGTAATCCAAGATGGCCTACTTCCTTTTCCGCTGAAGCCGCGACCCTTCCCCTTTCAAAAATGGCGATTCCCTTCTTCCTGCCCTCCAGCAAGGGCTGCTTCTCTCCAGCCACTCTATTGTTATTACGCACTTCCTGTCTCCCGTCTTCCCACAGCAGATCTCGCGATGGTGTCTTTTTCTCACAGCTCCAAAGCCACAGGTATTCAAAACAATAGTCCGATTTCTTTAATAACTTCTTTAAACTTAGTCTCTTTTCAAATACAACTCCTGCCGAGTCTTCCCCTCCTTTTCGCTAGTCTGTTGCAGTTTAAAAATCTACTTTTTTTCCTCTCTGTTTTTATCAATCTGTCCCGTATCAGAAGATAATGATCTTTACCTTCTCTTCACTTTTCTCGGGTTGTAATCGCTGTTTCGATTTTAAGTTCTCCTCTCAGCTTCTTCCCCCAATCGAAGCTTGGGTATGTAGGTCTTATGCCAGCCGAATTGGCCCCAAAACTGCCGCAGATATTGTAGCCGACCCGTCGCAAGGTGGGACCTCAAGGATCAGGAGGGAACCCGTTGTGTAGAGCCCCCCCTCGTCCGAGATCTAACTCACCCTGGGGTCTTGAGCGTTCTTTGCCTGCTCTCCGCCTGAGAGCAGTCGGCCGCGGGCTATTTTCACCCCACCGGCCGGTTAAAACGGCAGTCCGGTCAGCTCCGCAAGTGGAGCTGCATTAGACCTCCATGAATCGGAAGTCCCTTTTCCCTGCAGTTAAAATTAATAGCAGTTTGAGAAAGTGATTTTCAGCTGGAAAATGGTAGGAATGGAGAAGATTAAGCAGCTTATTCCTGTCCTCCTTTCCTCACTGTTCCAGGTTTTTTTTAAGCCCAGAGAAGAGTGATGGAACATTTACCTTGAGTCTTGGTATGGGTGACACAGAAGCTTCAAGCTTAGGACACATCAGAAACATGGCTATTTGCTAATAGATGGCAATTTCTCTCTTCTCTTCTCTTCTCTTCTCTTCTCTTCTCTTCTCCTCTTCTCTTCTCTTCTCTTCTCTTCTCTTCTCTTCTCTTCTCTTCTCTTCTCTTCTCTTCTCTTCTCTTCTCTTCTCTTCTCTTCTCTTCTCTTCTCTTCTCTTCTCTTCTTTCTCTTCTCTTCTCTTCTCTTCTCTTCTCTTCTCCTCTCCTCTCCTCTCCTCTCCTCTCCTCTCCTCTCCTCTCCTCTCCTCTCCTCTCCTCTCCTCTTCCACTGTTATGGTGAGCCGATTTTACCTTGTATTTCCCTTAATGATTGTATGCCTAAATTCATACCTTTTGTGTGATTGTGAGCCTGTAAGCAGGTAACTCTCCTCCAGATTCTCCACTCTCCCTGTCTGTGCTGCCTCTACCTTCCTGGATTCTAGCTAGTACACCATTACTTATATTGCAAATAGCATTGGAGGATGTTCTGGAGATAACTGGGCCAGGATGTTCCCAATTCTCTCTGTTTTTGACACTGTGGATCCCATAATCATCCAGAAGCTGGTGACCAGTTTTGGAATGCCCAGTTTTATTTTATGAGTTATGCCTGCTGCAAACAGACCGGCAGACATGCATATTCTTTTATTATTATAGATTTTGGACATTGTTGAAAACTTTGCATTGGAAAGGCAGGCATATATGCCCCCTGCCTTCCCTTGCAGCTTTATATTTCCAGCCTGTAAGGATCTGGGGGCTTCCCTCCCTCAGCATTGCTGCTCAGAAGCAGTAGCCTCTCCTACTTGTTGCAGGACCTCACCAGCTGCTGCCACACATTCTCCTGCCATTTTGATTTAAAAAAACTGGACATGTGTTAGAGAGAGAGAGTAAACCATGTGTTGTTTGTCATCAGCAGTGATGTACAGAGAACAGATATTGCATACATGAGAGGAAAAAACCTTCCTTATACTTCCTCATCAATTCTAATCATGTCATTAGTTTCATCACACATAATGTTTCACAATGAGACAGTGACTTTTTGACTTGGTAGACTTCTTAAGCTCACAAGTTCTGTTTTAACAAGGAACAAAATCTAAACCTCCCATATGTGATGACTAAACCTCTAGGTGTTTGTGAAGTACCCATCAACTTATCTTCCTGAGCCCTTTCACGTTCAAGGCATACCTATAATCATCAAGGAAAAAATGCACACGATGTGCAAATCATGCAAGTTGTGTATATTGTGCTATGTGTGTGCATGATCGAGGGGAATACTACAGACTAACACACTTACCCTATGTCTATTCTCTGTCTAGATGAGTAGGGGGAAGGTTGACACCAGTTATAAAAGTAATACACATATTTAATATTCATTCTATACAATTCTGTAGGCCTGCTCATAATATTATTGTGCCACTTGCACCTTGGTTCATACATCCATTATGTGTAAACAGTAATTTCCATGAACTTACATACAGTTCTTTATACTGATTCAGACCACTGGTCTATTGAGGCCAATGTTGTTTACTGGTGCTGATGGTCATCATTAAATCCACTGGCAATGAATCCTGTGATTTAATTACCCATTAAGTAAAGAAGTACTTTCTTTTGTTTATCGAGAATTTATTGCCTATCAACTTCACTGGGTGATTCTATGTTCTAGTACTACAACTAGAGGTGGACATGAACCAGAAAAAGAATGAACTGTACGGTTCATGGTTTGTCGGATTTCACGAAACATGAACCATGAACTTTCATGAACCTGCCCTGGTTCATGAACCAGTTCATTTATTCGTGAAAACATCACATCCAGATCAGCAAATTGTCACTTCAGGGTCAGCAGAAGGCCACTTCTGGGTCAGCAGAAGGTCTGCAGGAAGTCCATCCCCTGTTGACTACGAAACTGATTGATCGGCACCAGGCTGTATGCAGTGAAGAACCAAAAACCAAACCAAACGAACCAGCCTAAAGTTTGTGGCGATTTGTCAGAAATGGGATTTGATGAACTGCCGGTTCACAAACCACAAACCGGCCTGGTTCATTACAAACTTTGGTTTGTATATCAGTTCATGCCCATCTCTAATTACAACCTGCAACCTGATCCTTTTAACTGGAGATGCTGATACCTTCTGTATGCAAAGCAGATGCAAAGCAGATGCTTTTCTTTTTTAAAAAAGTTTTTCATTTATTTCAGATAATAAACTCAAACATATACACAGAAAGTATAACTACATCATATATTCAGTTCAGCAACCTTTATTGGCATTACTACATCATATAATCATCCAAATCATATCTCTGCACTCATCTATTTCTTCAATCATCAATAATAATCTGAATCATATATGAATCTAAGCACAACATCTAAATCCTATTATGAGAGAAACATAATGGATAAATTACTATCAATTAAATAAAATCATCATTAAATCATATACTTATATAGACCTTCCCTATATATATATATATATATATATATATATATATATATATGTATATTCCTGATTTTCTCTTTCTATTTACATATCTTTCTGTCTGTCATCATATTTAATAATAGTTCTTAATATGTAAAAAATATGTAAAAAAGTGTAAAATGTTCAAGTACAAAATACAATAATAAATAGTAATAATAAATACTAATTTCCAACAATAAATAGGGAATATCCCAATACAAAAATATATTTCTATCTAAGAATCTTCTTTAGGGCAAGCAGCGGCTAGGAAGTCCAAACACAATAGTCCATCCATACCCTAAATAAATACTTGTTTCTGTTCTCTTGTAGGTGCATGGACACAAGGTGCTCCCAGAGGAATATATGAATCCAACAGGCAAGTATAGGACCACTTTAAGGCGTCATTCAAAAATGCATGTTCTTTTGTTTTTTTTCATGTAGGTGGATCCAAAAATATCAGATATAAGTCATGTTAATAACCCGACAAGAGGCCGTCTGATTAGGCTTGTTTCATCAATAATAATTTCATCAGGGGTCCTCCGTCTGTTCCACCAGAGATCACTAAACACACTTGCAAACTCTTGTGTGTCTGTCCCAGCGCACCAAAAGATGAAGTCGTGCATCTTCAACCAGCTGGGATCAGGAGCAGAGCAGGTGGCAGTCCCCACCCACCCTCCACCTTCACCCAGCTAAGATCAGGAGCAGATCAAGGGAACGAAGAGGAAACCACTCCCCAGGAGCGCAATATTCACTTAAACCTCTTTTTTTCTTTTTTGCTTGAACTTACGTATTCATTAAACTCTATAAGGATGTGTTGAACTGCTTATTATTCACACGTACCACATACAGAGGAGCTAATTACAAAAGTACATTCTTTAAATACAGGTCATGTATGGTAACCCCTAATCAATACAAAAATTAGTTCCTCAAATATACATGAGAACCAGGAAGGATCGAGAGCCAAGGGAGAGCAAAATTAAATTCATTTGTTCCGTAAGAATAACATCTCAGTTCTTAAATCTCCCAAAAGGTGAAAGTGCTGGTGTGCCCGAAGTGACGGCGTCGACGAGTTGTTCCGCTCAGCTTTTCGTCCGTGACTTCCTCAGGGGCGGCCACCGTTACTACAGAAAGACATTTACTACAAACACCACCAATACAACACTAATAACAGTATCATATACTTTCTATCAGAAGATATACTGCATGAATAAGGAAAGCATTAAGGATCAATGTCTTCACTACATAAAACAGAGAGACAGTGATTTCAGTGGATATCTGAACAAGACTGGGTATTTATAACATGCAGGGTGTTTAGTTCTTATGGAGGAGAAAAGGAGGAGAAAGGAGCTTCCATTTTCTAGGAGTTAATGCACAATATGCACAACTGAGAGCCAGTGTGGTGTAGTGGTTAAGAGCGTGGGACTCTAATCTGGAGAGCCGGGTTTGATTCCGCACTCCTCCACTTGAAGCCAGCTGGGTGACCTTGGGCTAGTCACACTTCTCTGGAGCTCTCTCAGCCCCACCCACCTCACAGGGTGTTTTGTAGTGGGGATGATAATGGCATACTTTGTAAACTGCTGAGTGGGCATTAAGTTGTCCTGTTATTATTATTATATTATTATTCAATATTGCACAAATGAATCTTGAAACTGTGACTTCCAATTGCATTCAGAAAACAAAAGCTTGTTATACACTTGATCTGATTATGATAATGTTGCTTCAGCCTGGGTGTTACAAAGACTGATAGCATGCTTTAGGGAGCTGCCTACAGAGCTTTGATATGATGGTTTCTTCCCAGGAGGGGGTCACATTCAGAACAAAAGATACTTATAAGTAATTAAAGCCCGTTGGGGAGGATAAACCATCACTTTATTATGAGTCCTGTTTATTTGTTTCATTTATTTACTTTATTTATATTTCTCCTTTCTCATTAAGTCTCAAGGCAGATTACACAGTGTAAATCAATGCAATCAATACAGCAGTCTGGAACAAGGCATAAAGTACTTAACAATGAAAAAATGGTCCTATGTAAAGATAAAAACAAGCATTGCAAATAGGATAATCCATACAGAAAAAGATAAATCATACTAATCACAATGGTATAGTTAACTGTCCTCTTGTAAAAACATCTCCCTGAAGCATTTTGTTATATTATAGCCTGATTACTTTAATAAAAATACCCTCCTGAACAATTCTGCTTTACATTTGTGGAAAGACAGAAGTGTGGTAGCTTTCTTGACCCCTCAGGCAGATCATTCCAATGCTATTGCTATAACAAATACAAGCTTCAGCCTGTTATGGCAATAATATCACGTGACACCGAATGCCTGGTGAGGGAAAGGAGCAGTTAGATATGTCCCTTTATGCCCCCATTTGGATTGGCGGACCCCCCCCCCCATCAATGCCTCATGCCACATCCAGGTTATGTGGGCTAAGGCAAACATTTGTGGAAAGACAGAAGTGTGGGAAGCTTCCTCCTGATCCTTCAGGCAGGCCATTTCCTAGAGTTATTTGAACTCAGTGCTGTGTTAATGCTATTGCCATCCACCACTATAACAATTACAAGTTTCAGCCTGTTGTGGTAAAAATATCATGTGACAACAAATATTTATGCCACAATAAACTTGCTGTTTTTAATCCTAAGTATTCTGACTGTTATTAACAAGGTCACAGGAAATGTTGCAGGGAGTTCTGAAGTAGCAATTTGCTCACCCTGACCACATTTCCTGGTGCTTTTCCTGGCACGTGTTGAAAGGTAGTAGTGAATCACGGCTGCAAATGTAAGGCATACATTTTGTTCTGACATGGCTTTTAAAAGTGGACCATGAGTTTAAACAGTACAAGATGGAAAGTGAAAAGTGGCCCTGGTGGAAAGTTTCTTTTAAAAAATGTTGACAAACCAGAATCATAAACATACTTTTCTACACATGTATTCAGACAAACTGAGGATGGGGTTGAGAATGATTTTTATTACCTTTTCCAAAAACATGTATCAAAATAGAAAAGAGTCCAGTAGCACCTTTAAGACTAACCAACTTTAAGACTCTCGAAAGCTTATGCTACAGAGACTTCCGGTTTGGGATCCATGGAGGTCTAACGCAGCTCCAATAGTGGAGCTGACCGGGCTGCCGTTTCCAGCGGCCGGTGGGGCAAATTCAGCCCGCGGCCACCTGCTCCCAGGCGGGGAACAGGCAAAGAACGCTCAAGTACCTCAGGGCGCGTCGATCTCGGGCGAGGGGGGGTTCTGCGCTAAGGATTCTCTCTCGTCCCTTGAGGTCCCACCCTAAGACAGGTCGGCATAAATCTCTGCGGCAGATCCGGGGCCAGTGCGACTGGCATAAGATCTCCATGCCCAAGCTTCAGCAGGGGAAATTAATTTCGGAAGAAAATTTGGAATCGAAGCAGTGATTACAACCCAGAAAGACGTGTGAAAAGGTAAAGATCACTATCTCTCAAATCGGGACAGACTGTTTAAAGTAATGAGGCTTTAAAGTGAACTTTTAAACTGCAACAGTTGGACTATATTGAGAAAAAGATCCGGCAAGAATTTGATTAGAAAAAGGACTAAGTTAAAGAAAGTTATTGAAGAAAATAGATAATTGTTTACCATACCTGTGGTTATAAAGTGATAGCAAGCTGTGAGAAAACTTCTACCATCGCGAGAGCTGCAGTGGAGAGTCGGCAAACAGGAAGTGCGTAACAGCGATAGAGGTGCCTGTGAGAGAAGGTCCCCATCGAAGAACAGGAAGAAGGGAATCGCCATTTTTGAAAAGGGAAGGGCATCGACTTCAATAGGAGCGGAAGTAGGACATCTTGGATTATAAAAAGGCTACAGAAAAACCATAGAGAAAAGACGCCCGACATTTTGGATTTTGTAAGTGTCTCTTGTTTATTTTAAGAACCGGGACATTTAAATTATTTCAAAGGGACATTAATTTAGATGCCACGGAGCTAAGGAAACGTGCAGACTCGTGGGAGCGAGGTAAATCAAGCCCCACGATGTCGAAGAAAGAGTGGCAAACAGCTATTGAGAATTTGGACAAAAAATTCCTGGAAATGTTAAAGGAACTGAAGGAGACAAAACAGGAGTTGGTGAGAGAAGTTAAAGATGTTAAAGAGACAGTAAAAAACGAATTGGCAGAGGTGAAGAAGGGAATGGAAACAATACAAACTGATTTACAGGCAGCGCAGCAGAAAGTTAATGTTGTGGAAAAAGCGATGGAGAATCTTACAGAGACGCAACGAACAGATATGAGAGTGATAAGGGGGAGAATGGCGGTTGCGGAGAGTAAATATATGGAGAAACAGCTGAGGTTTCGAGGTCTGCCGGAAATAGAGACAAAGACAGCACAAGAACAGGTGACTGAAGTGTTAGCTGAATACCTGGGAAAGGAGGAGGAGGAAGTTGTGACTATCCTGGATGTTGTGTACCGAATAAACTCCAGATTCGCGGCCCAGAGAAAATTACCAAGGGACGTGATTGTGCAATTCACGACAAGGAATATAAGAGAAATGATAGTGAGTAAACAGTTTCAAGATCCATTGGTAGTCGATGGCAAGACGATTATCATCATGAAGGAGCTACCCAGATCGGTGTTGCTTGATCGGAAAAAATATAAAGTGCTTGTGCAGAATTTGAAGGATATGAAAATAAGATATAGATGGGAATTACCGGAAGGGATATCTTTTGAATTTGGAGGAATGAAAAAGCGCATCAGATCTGAATTTGAGATGGAAAAGTTTATGAGAGACAATGAAAAGGACTTACCAACAACAAGGCTATGAATATGGAGTGTAAAGTTCTATCTTGGAATGTAAATGGACTTAATTCACCCAAAAAGAGAAAAAGTACTTTCCACTGGCTAGTAAAACAAAAATGTGACATTGTATGTTTGTAAGAGACCCATATCAGAAATCAGGATGTAAAATATCTTAAAGTGAGTAAGTTGGGCATTGATTTTGTAGCGGCCTCAAAAAAGAGAAAAAAGGGAGTGGTACTATATATTAAAGAGGAGCTACAGCCAAAATTAATGATTAGAGATGTGGAAGCCAGATTTATAGCAGTGGAATGTACATGGAATTTAAAAAAAGTGTTGGTTATTGGAATTTATGCACCAAACGGTGCTAAAGTAAGCTTCTTTGAGGATTTAAGGAAGCAACTAGATGAACTTACATATGATCAGATAATCCTTGCAGGAGACTTCAATGGAATTACAAATTTGGAACAGGACAAAAAATCAGTAACTGCACAAAAGAAAAGAGGACTTTTGCCAAAGACGTTCTTTGCATTAGTGCAGCAGGAAACTTTGGAAGATGTATGGAGAACGCGGAATCCCACAAGTAGACAGTATACATTTTTCTCCGCAAGACACTCTACTCTATCACGTATTGATATGATCTGGGCCTCAAAGGATTTAGCGCTTTGGACTAAGGATGTTGAAATAATGCCCATGGTAGGCTCAGATCATAATCCAATTATGTGGAAGTTCGGGAAAAGAAATAAGAGGAAAGGATGGAGAATAAATGAGGATTTGCTACAGGAGGGAGAAAATATGGAGATGCTGAGAAGGGAAACTAAGTTCTTCATACAACATAATATGAATCGAGAAGTACCAACCAATAAGGTCTGGGATGCATATAAAGCAGTGATTAGAGGCATACTAATGGATTTAAATGGAAGAGCACGAAAGAAACGAGAGGAGAAGAGACAGGAGATTATGGAGAAAATAAAAGCCAAAGAAATACAATTAAAGAAAAGACCAGGTAAGAAGAAAATTTATCAGGATATTAAAATTTTACAAGAGCAGTTGACGGCAATGAACAATAGAGAATTGGAATGGAATTTGAAAAGAATGAATCAAAAGTTGTTTGAAGGTGCAAATAAACCTGGGAAATATTTGGCATGGCAACTGAAGAAGAGAAAAGAAAAAAAGATAATAAATAAAATATGTGAGGACAATAAAGTGCATCTGGAACAGACTGCCATTAGTAGAGCCTTTTACAAATTTTACGCCAAATTGTATGGGAAAAAAGAAGTGAAAAAAGACTCAATAGCGACATATTTGGGAAAAGTAAAACTCCCAATAATCTTGGAAGACTGGAGAGTTAAATTAAATAGTGGGGAGGAAGAAATAAAGAAAGCAATACAGTCAACAAATTTGGGGAAAGCGCCAGGGCCTGATGGACTTACAGCAAAATTTTATAAGGTAATGGCCAATGAGCTGGCGCCATTTCTAAAAGAAGTGATCAATGGGGTTTTGAGAGACCAAAGAACTCCAGATACTTGGAGTGAAGCTAATATATCATTGATCCCTAAAGAGGGACAGGACTTGACAAATTTTAAAAATTACAGACCTATTTCTTTACTTAATAATGATTACAAGATCTTTGTGAAGATCTTGGCAGAGAGGCTAAAGGGATGGCTAGCTGAGGCTATTGGGGAAGAACAAGCAGGTTTTCTTCCAAACAGACAAATTAGAGACAATTTAAGGACAGTTATAAATGCTATTGAATACTATGACAGGCGTTGTGATAAAGAGGTTGGGTTCTTCTTTGTAGATGCTGAAAAAGCGTTTGACAATTTGAACTGGGACTTACAAGGTTGTCCGTTGTCTCCACTGTTGTTTATTTTGGTATTGGAAATACTGATTATACAGATCCGAGAAGATGATGCAATCCGTGGAATAAAGGTAAAGGACTTTTCCTATAAGGTCAGAGCATTTGCAGATGACATAATGTTAATTGTGGAAGATCCAATTGAAAACATGCCTAAGGTAATAGATAAAATCAAAGAGTTTGGAGACTTGGCAGGTTTTTTTGTAAACAAAAAGAAGTCAAAGATATTGTGTAAAAATATGACTAAACAAAAACAACAGCAACTTATGGAAATAACAGACTGTGAAGTAACAAGTAAGGTAAAATATTTGGGAATCGAACTGACTGCAAAAAATATAGATCTATTTAAGAATAATTATGAGAAATTATGGACTCAAATAGAGCAGGACTTGATTAAGTGGAATAGATTGAAGTTGTCATGGTTGGGAAGAATTGCAGCAGTTAAGATGAATGTTTTGCCAAGAGTGATGTTTTTGTTACAGACAATACCAATTATTCGGGACTCTAAACAATTTGAAAAATGGCAAAGGAAAATATCGGAGTTTGTGTGGGCAGGCAGGAAACCTAGGGTGAAAATGAAAGTGTTGCAGGATGCAAAAGAAAGGGGTGGAATGCAACTGCCCAACCTGAGACTTTACTATGATGCAATCTGTCTGGTATGGCTGAAAGATTGGATGACACTGGAAAATCGCAAATTGCTGGCCTTAGAGGGATATAAAAAACTGTTTGGATGGCATGCATATTTATGGTATGATAAAGTGAAAGCAGATTCTATGTTTCTACACCACTATATTTGGAGAAGCCTCTTCACAGTTTGGAAGAAATATAAAGATTACCTACAGGAAGGAACTCCCTCCTGGGTGGTTCCATATGAAGTAATTGATCCAAGAACGGTCGATAATAAGCAACAGTGTTTAACGTATAAGGAGATAACTCAAACAGAACTTTCTAAAGCTAGAATAAAGACACAACAAGAGTTGTCCCCAAACTATGATTGGTTTCAATATAGACAAATCAGAGATCTTTATTATTCGGACTGTGCGAAGGGAGGAATAAGAATGGAGAATTCAGAATTAGAGAAAGTAATTTTACAAGGAGATAAAAAAGAAATTTCAAAGGTCTACAAAGTGTTGCTAAAATGGTATACTGAGGATGAGGTAGTTAAAGTGCAAATGGTGAAGTGGGCTATAAACTTTAACAAAGACATAACAATGGAGGCGTGGGAATACTTGTGGAAAAATACGTTGAAGATTACGACATGCACTAATATTAAAGAGAATGTTTATAAAATGATGTATCGTTGGTATCTGACACCAAAGAAGATAGCGCTAGGGAATTTGAACATGTCTAACAAATGTTGGAAATGCAGAAAACATGAGGGTTCTTTGTACCATATGTGGTGGACTTGTGAGGTAGCTAGGCAGTACTGGGGGGAAATAATAAAAGTAATGAGTGAGATTTTACAATTTCAAGTGAATAAGAACCCAGAACTCCTGCTACTGAACTTGGGAATGCAAGATATGCCAGCACAATACAGGATATTGTTATTCTATATGACAGCAGCAGCTAGACTTTTGTATGCGCAGAAGTGGAAAGTACAAGAGGTGCCAACCATTGAGGATTGGATCTACAAATTGCTGTACATGGCGGAGATGGATAAAATGACAAGAAAATTGAGAGACCTTGACCCAGGGCAGTTTAACAAGGACTGGGATAAGCTGAAACAATATTTGGTGAAAAAATGGGAGGTGGGTGGAGAACTGTGGCAGTTTGAAAATTACTGAAACATAACGGAAGAAGAGGGAAGTGACTATACCGAGGGGGGGAGAGTTGACTGAATAATTCTAAGCAAATACCATATTGGATTATTATATAGAGTATTAGTAGTGCTATTATTATAAGAAATGTAAGGATAAAAGCTAAACTAAATATCTTTCTGACGTAAATAATAGTTGCAAAAGGGTGAATGGATACATATCAGTAGGTGAAATATGGAAATAATAGATTGACTTATGTTAAACGAATATATGAATGGATTACTCTAGTTAAATAGCTCTATAACGGAGAAATTAGATAATTATATTGGATATGATATGTAAAAGGAAGTAAGGAGCAACATATATAGAATATAAGTCAAATTGATTGATTTATTATGAATACATGTAAAGTTTATAGAAGAATTAGAAAATATGTATAAGGTGGGGCAAATTGTTTGTCCCATATTGAAGAGAGTAGAAAGAGTAAAATAGAGTATAGGTAATCAGAATGAATATTATTGAAAGGAATCAGAAATAGCACAAATATGATAGATAAGCTTAGAAGAATTTGAAAGTATATTATAATAAATATAGTAAAATTCATATGAGTAAAGGGAAAATAGATGAGGGGTTGAAAAACTGTTGAAAGTCAACAAAAGGGGGGGAATGGGAGGGGGTTAGAATTGGAAATTTAAAGGAATGTGAGTGTAAATGATATGAAATGATATATTTCTAATCCAATAAAAATTTTTACAAAAAAAAAAAAAAGAAAGCTTATGCTACAGTAAAGTTGGTTAGTCTTAAAGGTGCTACTGGACTCTTCTCTATTTTGCTGCTAGTACAGACTAACACGGCTAACTCCTCTGGATCTAAAACATGTAGAATTTCAGAATGCAAAGAACTCTCTTGGTTTTGTAAATAATCCTTCTGGTTCAAAGTTCTGCACTGTACCCCTCATTCTGGGATCACATCACTAAAAAATGTGATATATGTAAATAGTAAAGAAGCTAAAATATGAAATAGGATTTTCATCTGCGGCAACAGCAGAATTTGACTCCAGTGGCACCTTAGTAACCAACAAAATTTTCAAGGTACGAGATTTTGAGAGTCAAAGCTCCCTTCTTCAGATACCCTGAGGGGAGCTGTTAGTACAATTTGGGATGTGTTGAGAATACTTATACACCTTCTGTGATGATGGTGGAGACTGTCCTCAAGTCAGAGCTGACTTATGGCGTCCCCTGCTGGGGTTTCCAAGGCAAGAGACTAACAGAGGTGGTTTGCCATTGCCTGCTTCTGTGACCCTGGTCTTCACTGGAGGTCTCCCATCCAATTACTAATCAAGGCTGACCCTGCTTAGCTTCTGAGATCTGACAAGATCAGGCTCACCTGGGCTATCCAGGTCAGGGTCCTTCAGTGATACTGTTGCAGAAATTGCACATCCTCAGTGCTCAGGTAGCCTGCACCTAAACACACATGAACACAAATGAAACTGTCTTATATCGAATCAGATCCTTGTACCATCAAGGTCATTATTGTCTACTCAGACTGACAGCAGCTCTTCAGGGTCTCAAGTATCACCTACTACTTGGCCCTTTTTACTATAGATGTCAGAGATTGGAACAGGGACCTTTCTCATGCCAGGGAGATATTCTTCCAGTGAGCCGCAGCCCATCCCCACCTGCTGCTTTGCAACAAATCCATTCAGAAACTGCTGAGACCAAGAGCAGCTGACTGGAACCAAAATTTTCCCCTCTCTATCAGCAATACTGAGGACCGTTTTGCACTCTCACCTTGCTCCTGATCTTTTCAGAAGTGAAAGCTTATTTATTTGGCCTGTTGTTGCTTGTTTCATAACACTCCTCTAAATTGGGGTCAGATTTCTTTCAGAGGTTAATTATCTGCATGGCTCTCCCCTTTCTTATTGGAAAAAGAGTTCTGATTGGAAGATCCTGTGAAAATGCTTACCTCATGGTACATGTCACTGGTTTTGCATAATTGTTAAACTGCCCAAAAGTGCCCCTAACACTGCTGGCTGACAGCTCAGTTAGGCCCCTCTTTAATTCTGTTTGTTGGTTCCTTGTTTGTTCTTTTATTTGTTTGCACAGGTGAGCCTAACCTCCACCTGGACTTAGGCCCTAGGACCAGCAGAGCACCCACCCCCAGCAAGGCAGCTCAAGACCCATGTACCACATGGGCCCACCCCTGTCCACATGCCACCACAGCCAGAGAGGCGAAGTGGCAGTGGTGAGGTGGGTAGCTCAGGGAGGCTGCTGAAAGGCACACCTCCATTCTTGGAGGGCCAGAAGCCGCAGCAGCCTGGGGAGGCTACCTCGCAGTTTAGCCATATACAAACACACACAATTGCTGAAGCCACTAGAGAGAGAGGGAGCAGTACTCAAAGGATGGGCTGAGTGTCCCAAGGAGCTGGGGGTGGGGGGAGGAAAGGAGCCAAAGCGAACAATTATCATGCAGGGGAAGTGTCTAGGGTGGGTGGAGAAAGGTAAACATAAATATCTACATAGAAGTCAGACAGGGCATGTTTTCACATTCAAAAGAAAAGTTGTGAGAAACCAGCATCCATTTAACTCGGGCAAACCTCACAATAGTATTGGAATGACCACTGAAGATATCGAATGCTGTACATGTATCAGAAAAACACCCCAAACAGTACAAGGGCAAAGAGGAACAAATACCCTGTGTGTAAAAGGTCTGTGTTTAAATGGGCAAGCTGAAGGCACCAAACGAATTCAATGGTGCCACTTTTCCCTTGGCCTGTAGCCTCTTCTAAGAAAGCACTGTTAAGCAGGTCTACTCAGAGGCCTACTCAGGTCAAGTCAATGGTGCTTTCTTCCAGTAAAGTGCTTTGAGGATTGAACCACAAGCCTGTGATCAAGTGCATATACAGTTTCTCATCTATCACCTTGAAAACAAGTCTAATTGCTCCTAGCAGAAAATGAAAACATGATCAAATTTAATATAACTTTAATATACCACTACATCACGAGACTTCTGCTCTTTTTGCGCCCCTGTTCAGGTCGCTTCCAAGACAGATGTCCTTCCTGATTCCAAGGTATGGTTAGAAGGCAAAAGATTCAGCAAACTGAATCAGGTTTGGGTGTAGTCAGGGTGAGAGAGGTGTGATTGAAAGCTAGGGGTGTGTTAAATGGGATCTACACATGAGATATGTTTGCAAAGCCTTCTTCATGTCACGGCCTACTTAGCTGAGCTTTGGCATTTGAAGAACTTTATTACCACATAATTCCTTATACCAGGTGAGCTGGGCTGGGAGAAAAATGCTGACAGAAGCATCATGCAGAGAAGTAGCTCTATTTCGCTTCCCTTGCCTGAATATTCTCATTTTTCTTTATGTGTGAACAAAGTGGAGAGTTGCCTTTCTTTCTCTAACAAGATTAAGAGTAACTTGGAGGGAGCCAGGATGGGCAATTTATACTAGAGAAATGGCCAGTGTGGGAAAGAGTGAATTTTTCTAGACAGCTGTCCCAATGGCTTTTGGGTTTGGCCTTTGACATGAGCTAGAGGGTGAAGGAAGTCTCATCCCCTGGGTCTACAGCATTTGGCTCTGTGTGAGCCATTCTGACAGAACCAGCACCTGTCCAGGATAGAGTTGCCAAGTGCTTGCTGAGGCAGGAGATGTCTTGCCCCCAGTGACTGTCACCCATTGGTGCTCCAGAGGCTTAGAGGGGAATTTTGTTTTAAAAATTTACCATTGGCAACAGTGTCATGTCACTTCCAGAAAACCTCCAAAAGTGACACCAGTCCTTCTAGGAATGGCCAGAAACTCTATGGTAAAATTCTAGACTTTCCAGTGATTTCTTTTCACATAGTCTGTTTTGGCTGCTGTTTGCTAGTGGATGTTTTGTGCCATTTCAGAAACAGTTGCTTTAGCTGCTGAATGCTAAAAGATTTTTAAAAGCCCTTTCAGACAAAGCCATTCATGTCCTGTTTGCAATGTGAGAGTGAGCCTTTTTTAAACTGTGGAGTAGTTTTTTAACTGTGGAGTAGTTTTCATTGTGGAGTAGTGTTTGAAAGGTCCATAGCACTTCCAACAGTACTTTTAAAAAAAATTTCCCATGCATGTTCTTTTTTAAAAAAAGCATATAGATTAGCATTGTAATGATAGTTATAGCAGGTTCTCTAAATTTCCAGCTTTCATTAAAAAAGTAAGTCTCTAGCCCTTTCCCTTGCAGAGATATGCCATTTTTCTTTTTTTTTCTCCAAGGGAAGGGGCTAGAGATGTACTTTTTTAAAAAAATAAACACTCCTGACGTGGTGCGATAATATCACTTCCAGAAGTGATGCCATTGCGCAGGCCCCAGGAGTGCTTCCAGGCTTCACACAGAGCTGATTTGGGCCCCATATGGATGAATTCTTTATGGATCGGCCCAGCCTGAAACCCAGGAGCACACCCATGGCCTGCATGGTGACGTCATTCCTGAAAGTGATGGTGTTGTGCCATGCTGAGAGTGTGCCTGGAGGCCTGTCCCATGCCTTCCCTTTCCCTGGCCAGGTGAGTGGTGGCAGGTGGTAGAGACTGGGAACGGGGGATTCCCTGCTTCCACTGGGTGACTGGCGACTGTAATTGTAGTATATGTTAAGATGGCACAGTAGATGCTGTCTGTTGCTAGGGAGAGACAAGGGTGGAATTTGCCACCATCCTCCCAGTCTAGCTAATACATTTTGTCAAATTTGGGTCAAGGTTTTCCTAACTGGAGTCTGACCCACTCATAGTGTATCATTGCCCTAATTAGATTGGGACTGTGGTGTTGACAAAAAAGGCTTCATACTTCCAACCCATGCCATGAAATGAAATGGCCCTGGGGGGAAGACTGCACATGTCTTGAATTTATTTCCTACTGTAAGAAGACAGTGCAGTGCACTGTTTAGTCTTGCATGCACGTGATCAGCTAAGTTCATGGGAGCAAGAGTTGAAGTAAGTATGGAAAACTTTCCAGGGGCTTTTTGGAAGCTCAATGAATTCCTGTAGTCATCAAGGTGGAACCAGTCGCTATTCTTGGCCATTTGTTTTAGTACATCTGGGGTGAATGTTTACATATGTTCAACTTCATCACATGTTAAGGTATTTTTTCACATGGGGCCAGGCCTGTGTAGCTTATCTTATGCTGTTGCAGTTTTTGATGCAGTGTACTGGCAATGGGGTTTCTGCATGGGAGGTTTCCCTACAATTTTCCTGGCCCTAGTTTCCTGGTAGCAGCCAAATTCCCCAAGAACCTCCCCCCACCCAATTTTTGGCAATTGAATATCACTATATAATTTTAACATTACAGCAATATGTGAATCAGGTTCTTTGAATCACCAACATTTCTTTCTCACAATTAAATCTCTGACCCTTTTCATTGTGGAAATGTAAGTGAAAGGCATATCTCCACAGTAAATGCAGCAAGTTTACTTTTTAAAAAAATGAAAGCTGAGAATTAGAGAACCTGATAGAAACACTGTTATAACAATATGATATTCAATTCCTAATTTAAAAAGCAAAAATCCTCCAAACCCTGTGGCTGTGGGGAATGGCTGCTCCTGGGACTGGGGCAGGGAAAAAAGGATACCATTTTGGACAAGACTGGGAAAACCCAAACTTTCCTGTCCACATGAAGGCTTTACTGCGTTCTTTCCCAAAACTTTGCAAAAACTCTGGCTTGGGAAAGATCAGACAAAGCTGGGGAAATCCCTGGGAGTGCAGAACTGCACCACAGAACTGTGGGGAAATTGGAAAGCCCTTCCCTACATATCATCAGCATTGAATCCAAGACAGACAATCTATGTGGAACAAGAGTATTTATGTTTTCCCTCCCCTTCATGTGTACAGAGCAGCCATGTATTAACCTACCCTATTTTTCCTTACTGGAAAAAAATAGAATTGTAGTATTCCCTGTACTATTTATTTGGCAACTAAACCACAGCCACTGAAACCAGGCTTTAATTATTGGCTTCTTGCGAGATCCTACGGCTGATGATAAGCACTAACTTAAGAACTTAACTATATTAGAAGCTGGAAAGTATGTAGGGAGTGTGTGTGTTGGTTGGTTGGTTTCAGTGTGTAGAACTGCACAGAGGAAGAGTTACATCCCTTCTCTTCCTGTACCACAGCCCTGATCAGTTCCAAAGTGAGGCCTTCACAGCTGCTATTTCACTTTAATCATCTAGTTAGAACTTTAGTTATAAAGAAGACTAAGACTGAAGGAAGTTCTTGAGAGAGATGGATTCCACTACATGATCTAGCAATGGATCTAGCAATAGGAGAACTGATGCCAGGATTATATCAATACTCTTTGTTCCGTTGCTTTTTCCTTTATTACACCACACTGTTAAATAATATTGTCATTAGAATTTCCTGATTTGATGTTTAGCTCAGTCAGATAGCTAATTGAGAAGTTTTGAAACTGCAGCGAGGAAGTGCAAAGCATTATCAGCACAACGATTATGCAGTTAAACACCTACTATAGTGATGTGGTTGACCAGAATATGAGAAATGGAACAGTTGTGGATTGCATGAAATCTTATCTCCACAAAAGGAAGATTTGAAAGTTTGAGACAAGTGTTGTTCTGAGCTTGGTAATTTCCACTGGGCTAGCACTATTGAGTTTGTCTTCTTTTAACTGAAGTAGAACTTCTACAGCTTCCGACATTTTCAGTAACCATGTTACCTTATGATGGTACAGGCAAACTCTCCTGACATTTTGCTTCTTCTTGGTAGCCTTAGCAATTTCTTACAAATGCTTGGTTACATATTTTCTTAAAACCTGAAAATACGTTGTTAGAACATTCTACATAGGAGAAATAAGGAAGCTGCAGCCTGATCTTGACAAGAAATTGACTGAATCACCCGTCTTACACAGGTTGGTTCAAGTCTATTGTACGAAGCACTAAAGGAGACATTATACACATATGTGTGCAACTGTCCTCTGATGTTTGGTTGTGGTTGTTGTTTTTAATGAAAGTGGCACCAGGAGGCTGCGATTTGAATTGGAAGAGTAGCAATATGTTTGTTTTCCTCTTTTCTCCTCTGGCTGATTCCCCCACTAAAAATTAACCCCACCCCCAGATTTTTTTCTCCTCCTAGAAGAAAATATGTGGGTAGCAGAGATTATTTAAAAAACAAATCAGAGGATACCCATGTGCATCTATGTGTTTCATCTAGACCTTTTGGCCCTAAGGTTCTCTCCTTAAATAGAGGTGTAGAGATTATTTTAGGCATACGCCTAAATATTTTTTAATGGCATAAAGTGTGACCATTAACAGATGCTTGAAAATATGTATTGTACAGATATTCTAATGCAAAAGCCTGGATTCACTGTTGACTTTACACATGGTAGAAAACATGGACTGGTGGTGTGATGTCTGAAATGGTCCTGCCTTACTTCCAGCATCACTCTTTTGCACCCTTAAGATACATCTCTCAAAGCTGCATGAAGAGACAGGCACTATCTTAGCACACAGTTGCATATTTGGTTAACTCAAGCACATAGTTTTGTAATAAAAAGGAAGTAGAATGAATCTTTTAAAGCAGCACATAGTTTGTGGTGTGGATGTGTTTGAAAGGAGACAAATGACCTTCAGACCTGCACCTCATCCCACATGAGGTATAGGATGCTTATGATAATAATTGCTGACTTAGTGACTTTTCAAGCAGCCCTGATGAATAATGTGGCTTGAAACCACTAACTGAAGAAAAGATAATGAGCAGCATCAGGAAGCTGTACAGAAATTGTTGTGTTTGTTGGTTCCAAATAGTCACTGCTTCCATCTGCAGAATCAGACTTTCCATGAGATCAGTACTTTGTGCCCTAAAAAAAAGTCATACCAGAGGTAGGTAAAGGTTAGTACTTTTCATGGCTCTGGACTAGCTCTAGCTTCATCACCACCAGCATGTGGTACACACAAAATTCTGTTTTAGCAATATCCAATCACCATTCCAATAATCCGACTGTCCTACATGAGCTTTTAATTGAGCTGACTGGAGACTCCTCTGTAAATGCGCTGGTTCCAATATCACCTTGACTCATGTCTAGACATGGGCATGAACCAAAAAATAATAATGAACCTGCGGTTCGTGGTTTGGTGCTGCCGATGAACCCGAACAAATGAACCATAACGAACATTTCCCATTACCAAACTAGTTCACGGTTCGCGGTTTGTGGGTGTCGGGACGGTCCCCGTTGCACTTAGAGAGCCCATATTCACAGTTTAGCCTGTTTAGCAGGCTCTGTTCAGCAGGCTCTCCTCCAGCCAGCACCCAAGTTTGGTCAAGAGCCCTAGCCCACCACTCCCACAGACCTGACCAATAATAATAGTGTGTGAGCCCTCAGCCAAGGTGCCCACTGAACTTGGCCCCAGAGCCAGACAGCAGCTCTGGAACCAGAGGAGATAGATCCCTATCCCAAAAATCCCAGCTCAATTATACTCTGTCTCTCTCCCCAAAGGCTAGCAAGTAGCAAGCAACAGCTCAGTCACACTCCACTGCTCGCTGAAAGCGAAAGCCAGCCTGGGAGCCCAGTGCTTTTTATAAGCAGAGGTCCCACAGAGCAATGCAGGAGGGCTGTGGTTGGCTGTCAGAACTGCCTATCAGGGTTTGCAGGGATGAGATTGGCGTGCCCATGGCTACAGAACACCCCCTTCCCCCTCCCTCCCCCTGGGTGTCTTCTCCCATGTAACCAATTGTAACCAATTTGCAGCTCCATGGTTGGAAGGAAGACCTGCCAATCAAGGAAAGCTGGGCTTCGATTTGGGTTTCCAGGGCGACAGAAGGAGTGCAGACAGAGTTCAGGCATTCCCCTGGCTCCATTTCCAAGGGAATTGATTGATGGTACCTAACTGTCTGGCTTCATGAACCGTGGTTGAATGCAACGAACCGGGCTTCCAACGAATGCTGGTTCGTTGGCCATGGATGCTCACAAACCACCGGATCACAAACAGTCAGGCAGTTCGTGGGTTTTTTCGTTCGTGATGCGGTTTGTGCCCATGTCTACTCATGTCCATCCAGAAAGAAAGGTCATTTCGTCAGTGTGAACAGGGTTGCTAGTGAGTGGTTTTTATGACCCCGTAGGAACCATATATCCATGAACCACTCTGTCACTGCTTCCTTATCCTGCCCTATTGCAGCTGCGTTTAGGCATGCTGGGAATTTCACTGCAAACGCATTCATTTGTTGAACTTACTGTATGTTTTTTTTAATTAAATTTTTATTGAGCATTCAACAACATAGAAATGACGATATAAATGGATAACAAAGAAGATGGAGTTCTTACTATTACAATAAACAAATGCTTTAACCACTCGTTGAACAAGAATTATAATTGTCCTTAATAAGAGGGTCTATTCCTCGTTTCAAAACAGTTTTCTGTTTACAATAAAGAAGGGGGGTTAGAAATAGAGTTATTAAACTTGACAATCATAGATAAACCCTACCCATCATGCTATTATTTATGCATTAAGAATTGCCTGATATGTAGTATCTGTAGGATATACATTTTGTGCTGTGATGTATTCAATAAATAGTTGCCATTTTTCATAGAATCCTATTGTTTTTTCTTTTCCAAGAGAGCAATGTATATCTTCTGTGTTTTTTTCCATGATAATTTAGTCCCATATTTTGTCATACCACTGGCTTATAGTTGGTGTTGTTTTGGCCTTCCACTTTTAAGTGATTGTAGTTTTTGCAGCTATAAGAAGACTCCTAATGAGATCTCTTCTAATTGTAGGAATGCTATTATCTAGCCATAGGTCTAGAAAAATTATTAGTGGCTGTAGCTGCAAAGGGTAGTTAGTTATTTTATAAATGGTTTCTGCTACTACTTTCCCAAAGTTCAATATCTTTTTGCGTGACCACCAGCAATGAATATATGTGTCTGTTTCTCCACACTGCCTCCAACATAGTGGGGAGTATTTAGCTGTTATTTTAGCCAGTTTTTTAGGCGTATGATATCAGTGAGTTATGATTTTAAAAGTTTGTAGTTTTGAAGTTATTACTGAGGAGTTGAATAGTTTTGACTTCTAGATTTCTTTCCATTGGTCTGGAGTGATTATTAGGCCCCAATCTTGTTCCCATTTTGTTTGATATGTGTATTTTATTGCAACACCTTACGTCAGTAGAATAGAATGGACCTTTGAAACTAGACCATTCTGTGTGTATTTTTCTTGATCTAGAATTTTTTCCAAATCTGTCTTTGGTTTTTTGAGAATGTCTGCAAGATGTATTTGTGATGCCATGTAATTGATTTGAAAATAAGTAAACCAAGGGATATGTTGAGCAGTCTTTTTTTCAAGTTCTATTTTTGTTGAGATTCTCTCTTTTGATATTATATCAATTAATCTTGTTAATTTGACTCACTTCCAAAATCTATTTATTTGTTGTGTTTTCCCTGGTGGAAACCAATCTTGCATTGTGAATGCAGAGTTCCGAGAGATTTCAGGGAGAAGTTGTTTTCTTTGCATATCCCATACCTTTAGTATATCTAAAAAAAAATTCTATTTTGTTTTATTCTTGGAAGGTGACTCCTATTATTATTCCATATGATTCTTGAATAGTATAAGATTGGTATAGGTAACTTAGTATCTGGATCCGTTCATGGTTTTCTGTAGTTTGTAGCAGCTGTAGTGCATTCACTAGTCTAGCTGCTATTGCATAAGTTTTCAAATCTGGGTAGTTAAAGCCACCTTGATGGGTTTTTTCCCTCAATGTATTAAATGAGATTCTAGATTTTTTATTGCGCCATAAGAATTTATTGATCAAATTTTTGCATTGTTTTATAATTGTAAATGGCGGAGTTAAGGGAATTGCTTTATATAGAAATACAATTTTGGGAAGAATAAAGGATTTTATCAAGTGAAATCTGTCCAACCAAGAAAATTGTTGCTTGTTTTTCTGCTTTAGATCTTGTTTGATTTCTTTTATCTTTTGGAAATGATTGAATTTCAATAGCAAGTCTAGGTCTGCTATGATATTAATACCCAAGTATGGTAGTGTGTTGTCCATCCAGCGGTATTTAAATTTAGTGAGTAAGTTTTGTTTTGTCATTGGCAGGATATGTAAAGGTAGTATACTTGATTTTGATGGATTTATCTTTAAACTGGTCACCTGGGCAAACCGGTAGTACTTCTTGTAACTGTAGTAAAGAGTTTTCTGGATTTGTAATAAAAAGTAACATATCATCAGCAGAGAGGTTGAGCTTGTAAACTTTAGACTCAAATCTCAATTCCTTGTATTTGCTTATTCTGACGGATTGAGGCTGCTAATGGTTCTATAGCAAGTGCGAAAAGAGTTGGTGACAGGGGCAACCCTGTCTTGTTCTTCTAGACAATGTAAATGTCTCAAATGGCATGCCATTTACTGAAATCTGTGCCGATGCTTGTGTATATATTGCTTTTATCAAATTTATAAATTTGGTGCCAAACCCCATAACATTTAGCAATTCAATTAAATACTTTGTCTCCACTGAATCAAATGCTTTCTCTATATCCAATGATAGCAACAAGGCTTCTGATTTATGGTTGTTACAAGCTGATATTATATTCAGTGTTTTATAGATATTTTCCATTAAGTCTCTTCCTGGGATAAACCCTGTCTGATACTGATGGATATATTCTTTAATGAAGGAATTAATTCTTTTGGCCATAATTGCTGTATAAATTTTTTAATCTTGGTTTAGAAGGGATATTGGGCAGTATGAGGCTGGTTTCTTTGGATTTCTTCCCTGTTTGTGTATCACTATGATTGAGGCTGCTTTCCATGGAGGAGGTTGTTTAACAGTATTTAAGAATGCATTGCATGTGTCTGTCAGTAAGTGTATGATGTTATTGGAGAATTTCTTGTAAAATTCTGGAGGGTAACCGTCTAGTCCCACAGCTTTATTGTTTTTTAATTTCTGTATGATTTCACTGATTTCTTGTGTTGTGATTGGATTTTCTAATAGTTGCCTATGTGTGTTTGAGAGTTTCTTAATTTGCTTATGTTGGTGTAAATACTGGCTAATTAGATCTGTGGTTGTGTTTGTTGAAGTGTGCAATTTTTTGTAAAATTCTTTAAAGGTGTCAGTTATATCTTTTGGATTGTATACTAATTGTCCTTTGCTGTTTTGTAAAGCTATTATTTGCTTGGATGCTTGTTTACCCTTTACTTTCCAGGAGAGGATTTTCAAATTCTTGGGAGAATTATACCAACGTTTTTGCTTCAAAAAAAGAAGATTCCTTTTTATTTACTTAGTTTCTAGTAAATTTCTAACTAAATTTCTATTAGTTTCTAATAGTTTCCGTTCATCTAACAAGGGTCTATAAATTTTTTTACTACCAGTTTTTTTGTGTTGTGATTCTAGCTGTCCTATTCTGTTTAGTATCATTTCTTTTTATTTCTTTTTCTGTTTATTTAAGTATGCTGTTAATGAAATGATTTGACCTCTTAAGGTTGCTTTTAGTATGTTCCAATTCATATGGGCTGGAGTGTCTTCATTACTGTTATCATTTATGTATGTTGTTCAATGAGTTTGCTAGTGTAGTCATTTTTTAAGAGATCTTTGTCAAATGTCCAATGCTTCGTGGGAGTAAATTCACTTCTAATAGAAAAATTACAGCTTGTCCAAGCATGATCAGCCCAAATTATTTTCCCAGTTTCAAGACTGGATGCAGTTTTAAACAGACCCTCAGAAATTAGTATAAAGCCTATCCTGGTGTGCCCATCGTATCTAGGAGAGTAATAGGTAGTCCCTCTCCTGGTCATGAAATTGTCTCCAGACATCTAAAAGCTGGAGTCTGTTCAGCAGCTTTTCCAAATGTAATTTGTTTTTAGGTTTTTTAAATTTGTTTAATATTAGGGTATGATCTATCTAAATTGTGATTAATTATGCAATTGAAGTCCCCCCCAATTATCAATTCTCCCTCCTGAAAAGTGCCTAGCTTAATTAGGGTTTCTTCTAAAAAGTTAATCTGATTTGAATTGGGAGAATACAGTGAGACTATCGAGTACAATTTTCCTTCTAAATGAGCTTTAATAAAGTGGTATCTCCCAAGCTGATCTCGACAGGTTGCTTTTACTGTAAATTTTGTGGTTTTGGACATAAGGATTGAAACACTCCTTGCCTTTGATGTTCCTGGTGCGTGTATTTGCTGATGAATCCAGTTTGCCTTGGTTTCTCTGCATGTTTAAAATGTGTCTCTTGGAAAAGAATTATATTTGGTTTCAATTTGGATAAGTTGGACATAATACGTTTTCTCTTTATTGTGTTGTTAAGTCCTTGTGCATTATAAGATATCACTTTTATCATTTGTCTCATTTTTGTTATCACCTTCTAACCTTAGTTAAAAGTGGAAATTCTTAAATAGCAAAAACTTAATACAGAACAATCTCTATGTTGCAGAAAATGTATAACCTTAATGTAGTATTTATATTACCCCCTTCTATTGTTTTTCTTCTGCCTTGTAGGTAAGCCTTTATATGATACCCTCCCAGTCTTCCCTTTTTCCAATTTCCCCACCCCCTCTTATCCCTGCTATTCCCCAAACTTCCAAACCCAGTGTACCCTGTATTCACCCCTCACCCCTTTCCCCCACCCACTCCTTCTCCCCTTTTCACTTCTACAAGTTGTTTTTTTCTTCCCTTCTCTTCTCACCCCTTTTTGTTATATAACCTCCTCCCTACTCTTTCCCTGCCAACCCTAACTGAATGACACAGAAAAAAAAACAATCCTGCTATCTCTAACTTGCAAGAACACCCCTTACAAGTTATTGGTATAGTACCAACTCTGAGATCAGGTAAATATGACAATGGGGATTAATGCTATGCCTCCCATACCTCCCTGCCCCCAATTGCCTTTGTACTTCTTTTAAGTGCATGTCATCCCCCACACAACAAGCTTTCCAAATACTGATCCTTAAACCTAACTATTTAGTTCCTCCGAACCGGCATTTTAGTGTTCTTATGAGGAGTCAGGTCATTTTGCATTCTTTTTTGTGGATTCCTTTCCACTTCCATTGTTGTTTCTATTTCCAGTTCACTCAAGAGAGCCATTCCCAATTCTTGATCCATTGCTTTATAGATTTTGCCCTTGTATTTAATCTGAAGAGTAGTGAGATTGATCCAGTTGTAGTCTATTTGAGCATTTCTTAGTGTTGTAGTCACTTCTTTCAATTCCCTTCTTTTGTGCAAGACTTCTGGGGGTAGATCTGTGAGAACTAATATAGGAGCCCCATTGTAGTCAAGATTCCCCCTTGCTTTTGCAGTTTCAAAGATCTTCTTTCTGATTGTGCTATCAGGTATTGTTACTATGATGTCCCTGGGGAATTTCCTTTTTGTTTAGCTTGAGAGACCCACTCTATAGGCTTTGTCTATTATTATGGGTTCCTCTTTGCCTAGCCGCAATTGTTTTGCTAGCCAGGAACTAAGGAATGTGGACAAATTTCCATTTGTGTTAATGTGTTCCTCAAAGCCACGTAACTTGGCATTTCTCTGCCTTGCCGCCATCTCCAATTTCAGTATTCTGTCATGTAAGTCCAAGTTTGTTCTTTTAAGATCTTTAACCTCCATTTGAGTCTTATTGCTGAGTGCAATAGCCTCATTCGCGTTTGTAGCTGCCTTATTTATTTCTATTTTCAGTTCTGCAAACTGATCAGTAAATTGCTGTGACATCATTTTCATGTTTTCTAGCAAGTTCTGTACTACTTGCTTTATCAAGACAATGATGTCATTGTCAGAATTGGGGGGGGCGGCTTACTCCTGCAGTTTTAGTTGCACCCACCATTTTGTTTTCCTCCCCCTGCTTTTTCTCAAGTTTAGCTTCCTTCCTGGCTTGGAAAGAATTCCTGTAAGTTTTTAACAGCTTTTACCTGTTGCTTCCTTTTGTCAGGCATCTGCTTTTTCATAATTTAGAGCTGTTCCTCTTGTTGTGCAGCTTTTAGCTGGAAAATTGTGTCAGGGAGGGCTTGGGCTCTAGCATTGAGCCTCAATTTTCTTCCACACCGAAGCCTTGCCCCCAAACTTACTGTGTTTGAAGGTACCAATCAGATGAGAGCTGATCACTTGCTCTGTTCAGTTTGTGTCAAGCAGTTGCATGCCTACCAAGCTGCTTTGCATTGGGTTTCCCCAAAACTGTGCATGTGCAAGGACACTGCTGATTCAAACTGATCAGCAGCTATTATTATCACTAAGGACTGCTTAGATGAAAACTGAAGCATAGGATTTTTTAAAAACATACCATTTGTTGATGACTGAGTGATCCAATTTTTTTTAATTTAAACAATTGCTTGCTGAGCACAGCAGTAATGCCACACAGACAGGGAGGTAGTAGATATCAACTTGGCTGTGTGAGAACCCACATGGATGAAAAGCCATTTGCACTGTTCTGCATAGTTAGTGAGGAAAACAGTGAAGCAACCTTTCAAATATCCACAAACAGATTAAACCTATCAAACTGATTGTCATGTCTCTGTTGTCAGCTGCAAAATAGGGCACAAGCTGAACTGGCAGGTATATGAGAATCTCAAGCCATCTTCCCCCTCATTTCAACTATTTGCCTCCCTAGACACAGCTCTTTTCTCCCTCCACAGCCATGATTGGGAATTATGTTTCTCAACTGCTCAGGCCCTGCAGGAAATTCTCCTGCATTCCAAGCCCCTATCTCCTGCCCTCAAGAAACTGATGAGCGGGAGGACAAAATGTCCCCCATAGGGCCACTATAGGTATCTTCCTTTTTCCAGGGCCATATTAATCCATGGCTGGGTCCTTAGGCTTTCAGGTATTTTAGGCCCCTCGGGCACTTCAATCTTTCATCCCACTACAGCTGACAGCCTGACCCTGATATGGTAGATACTAGACCATAGTATATAGCCCTATATTCATTTTGAGGGTCTCCTGACGAATTTTATTTACAATTTTTAAAATATTTTTTTGTGTGAGTAGAACTCTTCAGGAAAGCACATGTTTGGGGTAGAATTGTTCAATACTGTAATATTTTGAAGTGAATAAAATTTTTATTATTTATTAAAATATATAATTTATGGATTATTTTAATATAAGAGACTATGTTTCACTTCAATGAAACAGTTAATTATCTTATTAATAGAGGTTATATAAGATAATTAATTGTAATTTATGAGGGGGTGTGCCTCAGCAAAAAAAATTGATGGGCCCCTAGTCACTGCAGAGATCTAAGGGGATCAGTTTGTTTGTGTAAAGGTTCAAAGGAGTTTGCCATGTTAGTCTGTAGTAGCGAAATCAAAGAGACCAGCACCACCAAGACCATACAATTCCACTGCAGCACAAGCCTTCGATAACCACAGCCCTCCCTGCCAGATGCATCTGACAAAGAGAACTGTGGTCCTCGAAAGCCCACGTCACGTGCCACTGGACTCTCCCTGACCCCGCCTATGTAAAGGAAATCAGTTACCTGTGATAATGAGATAACCATTCACAGTTCCTATTCAGTCCCAGCTTGACAGAGTCAAATTTACATATGAATTCCAATTCAGCAGCTTCCCGTTGGATTTTGTTTTTGAAAGGTTTCTGTTGAACTACAGCGACCTTTAAGTCTTTGATGGAATGTCCTGGTAGATTGAAGTGTTCTCCCACTGGTTTCTGGACGTTGCAATTTCTAATGTCAGATTTGTGTCCATTTATTCTTTTGCGTAGAGGTTGGCTGGTTTGTCCAATGTACAGAGCAGAAGGACATTATTGGCACATGAGGGCATATATCAGATTGGAGGATGAGAAGCTGTAAGAGCCAGAGAAAGTGTAGTTGATGCCATTGGGTCCTGTAATTGTATTCCCTGGGTAGATATAGGGGCAGAGCTGGCATCTGGGTCTGTTGCAGGGCCAGGTACCTGTGCTGGTGACTCTGCTGGCCGATTCATGGTTGTAAGTGAGAAGTTGTTTAAGATTGGGGGGCTGTCTGTAGGCAAGGAGAGGTCTTCCACCCAGGGCTTGTGAGAGAGAGGCATCATTTTCCAGGATGGGTTGTAGATCACTGATGATATGTTGGATGGGTTTCAGCTGGGAACTATAGGTGACAACCAGTGGTGTTCTGTTGTTAGTTCCTTTAGGTTTGTCCTGGAGCAGGCTGTTTCTGGGTACTAGTCTTGCCCTGTCGATTTGTTTCCTCACTTCATTTGGTGGGTACTGTAGCCCCAAAAATGCTTGTTGTAAATCTCTTAAGTGGGAGTCCCGATCAAGAGCATTGGAGCAGATACGATTGTAACGTAAGGCTTGGCTGTAAACTATTGACCTAGTGGTATGTTTAGGGTGGTAGCTGGAGGCATGTAGATATGAGTATCAGTTGGTGGGTTTCTGGTATAAGGTGGTATTTATCTGTCCATTATGTAGTTGTACAGTGGTGTCCAGGAAGTGTACCTGTTGTGTAGAGTGGTCCAGGCTCAGGTTGATAGTAGGGTGAAAGTTGTTGATGGCTGATTCCGCACACGTTGGATAATGCACTTCCAATCCTCTTTATAGATCATTTGGAATGGATTTTCTTGTGTGTGGAACAAAAAATCCACCTCAAACGATTGATAAAGTGCATTGAAAGTGCATTATCCAACATGTGCGGAATCAGCCGAAGTCCTGATGAAATCTCTCAAGGGCTTCCTTCCCATGGGTTCAAATGATGAAGAAGTTGTCCAAGAATCTTAAGTATAGGAGTGGTTTCAGTGGATAAGAGCTGAGGAAGTGTTGCTCCAAGTCCGCCATGAATATATTAGCATATTGTGATGCCATATGTGTGCCCATGGCTGTGCCGTTAACCTGTAGATATAAGCTGCCACCAAATTTGAAGTAATTGTGAGTGAGTACGAAGTGGCAAAGTTCAGTGGCGAGGTGTGCTGTGGTTTTGTCCGGGATAATATTCCTGATGGCTTGCAGTCCATCTGCTTGTGGGATATTGGTGTACAGAGCCTCCACATCCATGATTGCTAGGATGGTGTCATCTGGTAGGTTGTCAATGGACTGTATTTTCCTGAGGAAGTCAGCTGGTGGCATAGGGCCTGAGGATAGAGTCCATGTATCCTGAGACTCCTACTGCGATAGTACCAATTCCTGAAACAATGGGGCGTCCCGGGTTACCTGGTTTGTGGATTTTAGGTAATAGGTAGAATGTTCCTGGTTGTGGTTCCTGGGGTGTGTCCATATGGATACATTCTTGTATGTCCATGGGGAGTGTCTTTAATATTTTATTGCATTCTCTTTTGTATTGCTCCGTAGGGTCAGAAGGTAGTGTTTTATAGAATGTTATGTTGGAGAGTTGTCTCTCTGCTTCTTGTATGTAATGTTTGTCCATGATGACAACTGCGCCACCTTTGTCAGCTTCCTTGCTTATGATGCCAGAATTATTTTGGAGGTTGTTTATGGCATCTCTTTCTGCACGGCTGAGATTCTGCTTTAAGTGGTGTTGTTTGTCAATTATCTCAGCCTGGGTACGTCGACGGAAGCATTCAACGTAAAAGTCCAATGAGGAGTTGTGGCCCTCAGAGGGTGTCCATGTGGAATTCTTTTTTTCTGGAGCTTTGTAACGATGATTGTGCATTGCTGGGTTGGGAGGGTGATTGCTGCTGTGATGGTGTCTGTTCAGTGCTTTGTTCATCGTTTTGTTCAGCGGAGTGGTTGAAAAATTCCTTCAGTCTTAGGCATCTAAAATAGGCCTCCAGGTCTCCACAGAGTTGTATGGTTTGTGTGGGTCTGGCTGGGCAAAAAGATAGTCCACGTGAGAGGACAGATTCCTCTGCTGGGCTCAGTTTGTGGCTGGAGAGGTTGATAATGTTGCTAGGTGGATCCAAAGTGGCCCTGTTCCCTGTTGCATGCAGGAGTTTTGAGAATTTCTTCTCCTTCTTGTTCTGCAATTCAGTAAGTAGTGTGCAATAGATAGTTTCTCTGGTTTTGGTTATGCAGCCACATTTCATTCTCTATATTTTGTACCTGCAACCTCCTACTTCAGTGGGCAGTCAGACTGGACCATGAACACACATACATGTGCAAGCATGCATGTATACACACACAATGGTGGTTCAGTAGACTGAGTCAGGCAGGTAGATAACTTGGCCTGAAAATAAGCAGAAGGGAAGTTATTGGCTAGAGTAAAAAGAGAAAAGTTGAATGACTGTGGTTTGGGAGGAAGGAATTGAAGCCTGAATGGAATGCCTGTGCTATATTCACACATGAACACACCTTAAGCTGTCTTGTACTGAATTGGACTGTGAGTCAATTAAATTCAGTATTGTCTAATCTGACCATCAGCAGCTCTCCAAAGTCTCAGGTACAGGTCTTTCACATCACCTACTGTCTGTTCCTTGTAACTCTAGACGTCAGGAATTGAACCTGGAACCTTCTGCATACAAAGCAGAGACTCTTCCACTGAGCCTCAGCCCACAGCCCTTTTCCTTCAGTTTGCATAATCTATTACCATGATTATTTTTTGTTAACATCATGTTGATGTGGTTAAAATTATCTGTCTGATCATCTATCTAGTGAACGACATGAAACTGAAAGATGGCATTCACACAATTGCTTCAGTTTTAGAAACACACTTTGACTCCTTAATGCTTACTTAATGATGTAAACCTGACATTAACAGCATCGGCCCCTGCAGCATGGTTGCCTCCTCCAGGTTTCTTTTCTAACAAAATAGGCCTGATCACAAAAGTTACCCAGACTGTGAGATAGCCTCTTGCACCAAGGGAGATGTAGAGACCTGGCACTGACATGAATAATAATAAAAGGATGTGGATTACTCATGTGACCTTGTCAGTGCTTTATTCATCACCGATAAGAGATGAAGTCGAGTCACAGGAGAGTTGTTTTTAGCAAAATTCAAGCTTTAGAAAAATTGTATAGTGGGTTTGACAAAGAAATTAGAGGGAAGAAGTCATTAAAGTATAGACTCTTCTTGATACTCGCATACTAAATATTTATTGAAATAGCATAGAGAGTTGGGAATATTACTTTCCTCAGGAAGGTGCATTCTCTTGAATAAGTCCTACAGAAATACTTGTTTGCTTAAATAAAAGCAGGATTATCTAACTCTGCTGATACAAGTAGGTGATGTATGCTTGGAGTAGTCCATTCATTTACAGATTAAACAGAATAACGAGTCACTGGGGACTGTATAACAGCAACCAAATTTATCAAACGAAGACTAGTATGTTCTCTAGTTTATTTCCTTAGGGATGAGAGCTCTAACCTTGTGATGTGTCATGAAGTGTGAAGTTTCCTTTTTAGATGAAGTTGTTTCCAACAATTTCAAATGATATCAACAAATACTGAAAGTGACCAACTACAGTACCCAGGGGTATTTTATTTGACTCCAGGTCCTACTTCTATGTCCTACTGGTACAGAGATGGCTCTGGTCACCCTCACAGATGATCTGCGGTGACACTTGGACCAGGGCGGGTCGGCACTGCTGATACTTTTAGATCTTTCAGCAGCGTTCGACACAGTCGATCATAATCTTCTGACCCACCTCCTTGCCCATGTGGGGATTCGTGGAACAGCCCAGCAATGGCTGAACTCCTTCCTTTGCAATCGGGGACAGAGGGTGGTACTCGGGGAACAGATGTCTGCTCGCCATTCTTTGGTATGTGGCATCCCTCAGGGGGTGATTCTTTCCCTGATGCTATTTAACATCTATATGTGCCCCTTCACCCAGTTAGCCCACAGCTTTGGGCTGGGTTGTCACCAGTATGTGAATGACACTATCTGCTGATGGATGGCCAGTCTGATCTCACTCTGGATTTCTTGGCCAAGGATCTTGAGGCTGTGACAGAATGGTTACATCAGAGTCACCTGAAATTGAATCCTCTGAAGATGGAGGTTCTGTTTCTGGGCCATGGGGCAATCGAGCTGGGGACCCGGCTCCCAGCCCTCGACAGGGTACAATTGAAACCTTCGCCGATGGTGAGGAGCCTGGGTGTGACCTTGGATGCCACACTTTCAATGGAAGCCCAGGTCATGACCGTTGCCAGGTCTGCCTTTTTTCATCTTTGACAGGCCAGGCAACTGACACCCTATTTTTCGCCCCGGGACCTGGCCACAGTAATCCATGCAATGGTCACCTCCAGGCTAGACTACTGCAACTCACTCTACGCTGGGCTGCCCTTGGGCCTGACCTGGAAGTTACAGCTGGTCCAGAATGCAGTGGCACACGTCCTTACTGGAACGCCAATCCGAGCGCACATTCATCCTGTGCTGTGCCAGCTGCACTGGCTCCAAGTGGAGTTCCGGATCCGGTTCAAGGTGTTAACCTCGGTGTTTAAAGCCCTTCATGGACTGGGACCTGCATACCTGCAGGTCTGCCTCTTCCATTACATTCCCTGCAGGGTGTTGCACTCTGCAGACAAGCAACTCCTGGTGGTCCCCGGCCCGAAGGACATCCGTCTGGCCTCAACCAGGGCCAGGGCCTTTTCTGCTCTGGCCCCAGCCTGGTGGAATGCTCTCCCGCTGGAGATCCGGGCCCTGCGGGCCCTGTTACAGTTTCGCAGGGCCTGTAAAATGGAGATGTTCTGCTGGGCCTTCGGCTGAGTGCCAGTAGGTGTCCTCCTTCTTCCATCTAAGACCACCATTTTTTCTGGGGCTGCCCTCGGCCATCTGCTATGCCCGTATATGGACTCCCAATATTTGTTTAAATAGCCTGCTCCTGAATTACTTTAATGATTTTTAAAAAATTATTATTGACTTTGTTTTTGTGATTTTAATGTATCTTTTAAAGTTGTTAGCCACCCTGAGCCCATCTGTGGGGAGGGCGGGGTATAAATCAAATCAAATCAATCAATCAATAAATATGAATGTTCTTGCTGATGTGATCTTGCATGTTTATAGCTAAGCCAACTGAAGTGCATAGATTTTGTACGGCATTGGCACATCCCGTTGTAGGTTATTACAAAAACCTCCTATGTCATTCATTGCTTTCTTGATGTAATCCAAAGGGGAATGATAATCCTTGTACTGAGAGAAACAACTATCTATTAAGAGAGTAGGGGGAGAAAGATGGGAACATACTGCAAAGAACAAAATACATCTTGTAAAAACAGGGGCCATACTTTTATAAAAGACCTTCTCTTGCCACTGATAGCAGAATGATCTGCAGAAAGCAGATATACCACGCATAGAAAAATCAAGTAGGACAATTCTGTTTGTTGGACAATGTCCTTGCCAGGCACTGAACTGCTGAGTCATTCTCCTTCCTCGCTGTTTCTTCTACCTCTCACTGTCCAGGGAAGTGAAACCAGACTGTGAGGTACCAAAGTCATACTGGAAGTAGACATTGGCACGAATGGGGAAAACAAACAAACAGGCTGTTCGTTGGTTGTTGTGGGTTTTCCGGGCTGTATGCCGGTCTTGGCATTGTAGTTCCTGACGTTTCGCCAGCAGCTGTGGCTGGCATCTTCAGAGGTGTATGCTACACCTCTGAAGATGCCAGCCACAGCTGCTGGCGAAACGTCAGGAACTACAATGCCAAGACCACGGCAATACAGCCCGGAAAACCCACAACAACCATCGTTCTCCAGCCGTGAAAGCCTTCGACAATACAGGCTGTTTGTTGTTCGTTGCCCATGACGAACACAAACAGACGACTGGAAACGAACGTATTCTGTTAAGGAATGTGTTCAGTGTTCATTGTTTGTCGGTGCCAGAGTGGCCCCCTTAGCACTTAGGGAGCCCATATTCACAGGGAATATGCAGAAGGCTCTCCTCCAGACATTACCCAAGTTTGGTCAAGATTACAGTATGGATCTCGGAGTTATACATTCCCAAATTCGATGCCCCCAGGAAACTCCCATTCAATACAAATGGAGAAACGAGTTCACTTTGGCCCCATGTGGTGGACCTGAGCCTCCCCTCTCAGGGGTGGTCTGGCTGCTGCCGGAGGCACCCCCAATGTGCCTGCCTGCCAGGCCTCCTGGTCAGAGGCTACTTTCCGCTTCTGCAGCAAGGTGGTTGATGTCTGTGACTGCTGGGCCTGGCGGGCTCCAGGAGGCAGGGGCGGGCCACCTCCCCTCTTGAGGGTGGGGGATCTGGACACTGTCATACATCCTCCAGATGGGGCACTTCACGGCATTGGGGCTGATGGTGTTGTCCTCACCTTGTGTGGTAGAATACACCAGCTGGACATGCATGGAGCATTGAACGACCCTCCAGTGTCAAAGTGGAGCCTGCCTTCAAGATGACCCACCATCCTGCCTTTGCGGAAAGGACAGGATGGATGGGACAGACAGGAGAGGTTTCTGAAGGGTCGGAGTCCAGCGAGGGAGAGAGAGAAGCAGGGATCATGATCAATGCTCTGTGTGGACATAAGCCACCTTCCTGCCTTCGTGGAAAGGAGGGGATGGGCAGGACAAGCCATAGGGAAGGGTCTGTCATGATCTGGTTGTGCCAGGAAGGCCTAGCAAGGCCTCAGAAGCCTGTAAGCAGTGAGAGAAGGTCTGCCTACAATTCCCAGGAGCCCCTGGGCAATTTTAGCACCTTTTTGGCCAATCAGAACATAGGGGGCTGGTGCTATAGAAGTCTGGGATGAAAAAAGCCTGTGTTCTTTCTCCCAGGGAGCAGGCCACAGGAGGTTTCTGCTAGGGAGAGAGGCCCTCATCCAGGTAGGATGAGAAGACAGGCCTGGCAGACAGAAGGACAGTGAGTTCAGTCATGCTAGGGCCATTTTTTTTTACTTTCACCCATCGATTGTTGCTAAGGCACCTTGTTTGCTTGTTTGTGTGTTGTTTGATTAACTGACCTTCTTGGAAATAAACCCTTTTGTTCCTCACGCCTGTTTATTGGCCAAGCTATGGAGGTCAGAAGGGTCGGGAGGGTACTCTGGGACTTCCCAAGCGACCCTAAATCCCAGAATGGGGGCAGCATAAGTTGACCCATCGCACCTGAGGCATGACAGGGTCGTATTGGTGCCATCCAGAGAGGGAGAGGTTGAAAGAGGGAGCATCCGGAAACTTGTCTGGGAGAGGAGGACAACATGGAATCGGCCCCGAGAACTGGCTGGAGACTGCTTCACAGGAGCTTGACCTAGAATCACAGTAGACTGGGGTGGCTCAGAGCTCAGTTACGTCCAGATCCATGGAGGGATGTCCAAGCAGTTGGAGGTTGATCTTAATGAAGGTCAACATGTCCACCAGGTCCAGGTGCAGATGTGCGTGGCAGGGATGGAGGAGGTCTCCCAGGAGGTCTCCCAGGTGGGAGAACACCCGCTCACTCTGCACGCTGGTGGGAGGGCAGGACAGGATGTTGGTTGCCACGATGGACAGGTCTGGCCGTAAAGTGTATGGTATGGCCTTTGGCAGCCGACAGCTCACTGAGCACCATGTCTCGCACGCACTGGTAGAGGGCAGGCAGGACTTGACGGCCAATGGTGCATCGTGACGGCATGGAGAACCATGGGGCGAAATGCTGAAGCATCCTGCAGAAGCCCACACCCTCCACGACGGACAGGGAGAATCCTTGTAGGATAATTGTCTCTGCCCCGACACAAACGCCCACCTCCTGAGCCCTCGACCTCACCCTTTTTAGCAGCACTGTCCCCGACCCTGAGGGAACAACTTCGGTGAGTGCGGCCTGCCTGAGCATTCTGCTCCCACCAGCATCACCCTCGGGGCAAGTCTCCTTGATTGGGGTGGATTCTGGTGACCCTCCCATGGATCCCTGGTCAGAAGAGCTGGTAGTCCTCTTTCTCTTTCTCCCACCAACGGATGTGTTGCTGGCCGAGGACGGAGACCACAGGTTCAGGTGGTGCATCTTCAGGTTCCTAGTCAGGACCGTCGATGACAGATGCTTCAGGTCATTGCCTCTACAGAACACCCCCCTCCTCCTCCCTCCCTCCTGCTCTTTGCAGCCATATATCCAATTTTGAGGTCCACACTTGGAAGGAAGACCTGCCCATCAAGGTAAGTTGGTCTTAGATTGGGGTTTCCAGGGCGACAGGAGTGCAGACTGTGTTCAGGCAGTCCCTGACTCCATTGCCAAGGGAATTGATTGAAGGTGCCAGAATGTTTGGCTTCCTGAACTGCAGATGAACTCACGAATGAGGCTTAGAGATGACCACCTGTTTGTCCAAAATGGTGCCGCACGAACGGCTTGTTCGCGAACAGCTGAGCGTAATGTTCATGGCTTTTTTTCATTTGTAATTCTGTTCATGCCCATGTCTAACTGGAAGGATTTTGATGGCTCCTGGTTGTCAAAATTTTGTTCAGATTGTGAGCATTTTCTATGTATTTATGAATGAGCATGGTTGGGTCAGATCATGGCTAGTCCTGATTGTACCTCGCTGACATCTATAGGAATTAATCTAAGTAAATGAGTTATCTTTAGAAAATCCTTAGAGATATGAGGAGGACTGAAATCTAAATAATTGGGTAGGGAACATGTGGAAATCTTATGTGGTTAAGCTGTGTCTCATAAAAAATCTGATGCAAGATGTTTAGAACCTATTGTCATGACCCATTTTATTTATTCATTTAAAACATTTGTATGCTGCCTTTCTAACTAAATAGGGTCTCCAAGGCTGCAAACATTAAAAATTTTAAGCAATATTTTAAGCAATTTACATTTAAAACAGCATTAAAATAGTATAAAAATAATTCAATAAAAAACCATACACAAAGAACACAAAGAACAGGGAGGAAGGCTAGAAACAGATATTGGAGGAATCCCAAATGGAACAAGAAAAGTCTTCACATGTTGATGGAAGACAGCAAGAGGGGGATAGAGGAATCTTCCTGGGGAGGGAGATCCAAAGTTCTGGCACCACAACCAAGAAGCCCTTTCTTGGGTTGCCACAGAGGGAAGGGGCATCCAAAGCAGGTTCTCTGAAGATGACCAGAGTGAACAGGTAGAGACTATGGCAGTTGGATGGGGGAAATGCAACTAACACTGGGTTTCAGTTGCATATGCCTGTAATGAGACAGGCATGAGAATCTGTCAATTTGAAGGATTCAAATACAGTTCAAAGTCTGCGTTTATCCCACCTATGTCAAAGTGCTGATATTGACATTCCTGTTTATTTATTTATGTATTTATTTAAATAAGGTGGCAAACATCAAAAGCATTACAACATCCCCAAGGCAGAAAACATCTAAAGCATTAAAACATTTCAACATTATTAAAACAGCATTATTAAGAGCAGTGGTACTCTGATCTGGAGAACCGGGTTTGATTCCCCACTCTTCCACTTGTAGCCAGCTGGGTGACCTTGGGTCAGTCACAGCTCTCCTGAGTTCTCTCAGCTCCATCCACCTCACAGGGTGATTGTTGTGGGGATAATAATAACATACTTTGTAAACCACTCTGAGTGGGCATTAAGTTGTCCTAGTATATAAATCAAATGTTGCTATTGTTATTATTATTAATAGAGTAATCACCATGCAGAGGAACAATCCTTGAGGTTCTTGAAGAGCAACAAGGAATTCCTATTCCTATTCTATTATGACATCACTTTCCTTGACTGAGGGTTTGAAAACAGAGGTAGAATAATAAAGCTGTATTCGTTCATGCTTAATCCTAATGATGTTAGTTGCCCTGGAGTGAGATTAAAGAATTCCATGACTGCTGCCAGTGAAGTGTTGTTCTTGGCTATATTCTTTTTGATGGCAATTACATGACATAGTCAAGAGGCCTCTCCTTCCAGCATCCCTGTTTCAGTTTTCTTGCTAATTAATCTCCAGAGAGATAGTCATGTTGTATCAAAAACAAGGCCTTTTACACTTCTGAATTCCAATATTTATTGTGCAACAAATATTGTCCCATTTCAAGAGATGGACGGTGCTATCCTCAGCAACCAACTATTAGGAAGAGCCATTCTATTTTATAGTGTATATATCTGGGAATGACAGAGAAATGTGACATCAGTATTCTTTATGTATCAGGTTCCACTGTGTACAGTTTACATTTATACTTAGTATGCATATTTATCTGCTATCTGAAGATAATGTTCCATGCATCTGATTACATGGGCTCTAATCTGCAAAGACATATGTCACAGTAAATTTGTGGATTTTGAAGGAAGTTGCGATGGAATGCACTTTTTAACAGCTTAGAAGTGCTGTGCAAACAGCTGAAGGACTGTTAGGGGCTAATTCTTAACAGAAATAGAGAGCCTTAAGTGAGAGGCTTCTCCTAGGAATCTGATTGGGTAGCATGAGCTAAACAGAGAAAGACTTCTGAGTTGGATACTGGGAAAAAGAGAGTCTGATTTCAGCCCTACCTGAGAGGGATCGAGTACTGACAATTTTGAGATTCAGCCCTGACTGAATGCAGTCAGGGTGCAGGAGTTAGCACTTAAGAGTGAAGAGATCCCAGGTCTGATGTTAGAAATTGCCTTTGGAGACCTTAAGGGTCAATTAAAAACTGAAAATGAGTACTAGTGTTTCAAGAGAAGGGGTTTGAGCACTGGAAAGAGGGCAACAGCCTTCTGGAAACCAAAAAGAGAATACTCAAAGAAAGTGTACTAGAGTGTTAGGGAAAACACTGGAACAAAAGCCTCTCAATATAAAGTTAAGTAACTGTGAAGAGCTTAAGAAACTCTCATTAGTCTGAAACTTTAGATCTTAAGCCCTGCATGTACTGATTTTACCTCAGAGTTATCTATTTTGAGTTACCTCCGAAATTTTCATCCCTGATTTCCCCTGACCTTTCCCATCTATGATAAATAAGATATTTTATTTTTGAATTTAAATACACCTCTAGTGCCATTTAAGTTGTTTAAGTCAAAAAGTGGTGGTGGGGTGGTGGTAGTGGTGCATCATAGAAGTATTCCATAAAAACATATGTGATCATACATGCATGTGCAAACAGTCATTTGTTTGGAGGGGTGTTTAATGGATAAATGATCCAAACCAGGAAAAGGTTGATCTGAAAAGACTCTCTTTAGTCCCATACATTTTCCCATCTTGCAATTGCTTCCTAGGCACTGCCTATTGAATAAAAAATGTCTCCTTTCTTATGTAAGCACAATAGAAGGCAGTGTGGTGAAGCCATTAGGATGGTGAACTAGGATTTGGAGACTCAAGTTTGAATCTCTGCTCAGCCACACAAGCTCACTTTGTGGCCTTGGTCTACACCCTGTCAGCCAAACCTACCTCACCATGTTTTTGTTTTTGTTGTTGTGAAGAAAAAAATAGAGGAGGGAGAGAACGATATTGTAAGCTGCTTTAGGTATCTTCTGGGGAGAAAAGCAGAGTAGAAATAAATGGGGCTTCCTCTGCTGAGGTCCTTTACATTCAATGTAACCAGCCTTGTGAGTCCTGGGTGGCCCTTAAGCACAGTGACGCACATGGTCAGTCCACAAGTCCATGATGGAGATCATGGTGGATCTTTGGCAGGTGTCACTGCAAGTCTTCTGAGCCTCTTACCGGCCAGGGAATAGTGCTTTTTTGGAGCAGGATGCTTCTGAAAAAAAAATTGTGAGAATTTTTATCTTTCAACTTTATGCTGTCATTGTTTGCCCTTCATACTACATGTTTTTCATCAGGTGCTCATTTATGGAGGTTGGTATGCAAGGTCATTTCTTTAGGGCATATTTTCTAACAATGCTTATTCCTGGGTAACCAACTGTTATGCAACTGTATATAGTTAATAAAGATCATATTCAAGGACTATTGCAAGTTCAAATCGTCTTTTCCTATTCCCCCCTGGAGAAAGGAATATTTAAGATTTTTTTTTCTCTAGAACCTTCTGATAACCAAAATAGCATGAAAATGGCCTACTCATTAATCCCCAGTCATTTTGTGAGTTTCTAAAAGTCTTTTGGACTGAAACCCTGAGGAAATGAGGGATTAGAAAAAAGCTATCAAATGAGGCCAATTACTCAAAAAATGGGTAAGGGAGGTCAAGATTAACTAGAATGGGGAAGAAACATTCTCATTGGCCCAGAATTGGAAAGCTCAGATATGCAACAGAAACAGACATTAATCCAACAAAAGACATCTTCATTCCTTCCTTTAGTACCAAATAAAGTAGACAGAGAGGCCACATTTATATTTAGATGATTTATATGTTGTAGGTTGTAATCTGCCTCCTATAAGTAGGCAGCCCCATGTCAAAATTCTCCATCCCCTACTGGTGTTCAATGAAGAGGAGGGGGGAAATGGGGGGGGATGTCACCATCAGGGAAGCCTCTCAATAGTGTTACCAGGTCCCCTTAGCTTCCCAGTGGGAGGTGGGGGACCTGGCATCTTTTTCTGGGCCCATGATCCTCCTCTTGTGACCTCCCCATGACCCACATGATGACATCATTTCTGGGAAGAGACATCATCATGGAGGTTGTGGGGGCATGTGCACACTTTGCAGTGGGCCAATGTTGGCCTCAAATGGCCTCCACTTGATCAAGTGAACCACCTGGTTCCCTCCACTTAATGAAGTGGAGAGCAAGTGGAGCGGAAATGAACAGGGAGGAATACACATGAGTCTGTTCACTTGCCGTTCAAGTGTCATTTGTCACTTGTAGCTTGGCCTTAAGACTCATGAATAACATAAAATCTTAGTCAAAGGCCTCCAGCAACAAACAAGTCTAATGGAAGTCTAATGGAAAGGGCATGATGAGGCTCTGGGGAAGGGAGCCAATTTAGGGGCAGTACATAAGCCCCCACTAGAAGCACCAGTGGTAGTGTACCCATAGTTTCCCCTCAGATGACTTTAGAGCAGAGGCAGGAACAGTTGAGTGGAGGTAGGTAGAAGAAAATTAGCGTGAATCTTCCATTTTTTTCACAGAGATTAGGGGCAATATTTTCCAAACATGGAGGGCATCAAGAAGGTAAAGGAACACTTGGGTTTGGATCCCATGAAGCATGATTGCAATGGTTCTTATGAGATGAATTTTCCCTGCCTCACCATTCCCCAGGTTGCTACATAAGATATAAAAAATATTGATGCTAGAACTTAAGGAACCTGGAGAGACAACAAGGCTTCAAGGTCAACACAGTGATGAGAAGGAGTTGGGCAAAATCCCCTTCATTTCCTCTTCCATCAGCAATTCTTCCACAGGGATAAGAAAAAAAAAACAATTGCCACCTGGTTCCCTCTTCTCACTACAGCATCTAGACCATGTAGTCCTACAACCAAAACTAACTTTTTGGTAGTTCAGATGCTGTTGAAGAAAGAGAAGTGAGGGAAAGAACTCTCTGGAACCAATTTTATGATGTAGTCTTCTAGGCTATTAATAGTCCATATTTTGTCTGTAATAATACTGTATTTTTGTCTGTAATAATAATATGGAGCTAGTGTGCCACATAAATGGAAGTGCTTTCTTCAGTAGATCTTATCGAAATAGCAAATGGCAAGCTTGCATAAACATTCTACCTTACACACATAGGACAGCCAGGGTGGTAAAGTATGCAACTTACAATATGAGGAGCAGTACCCATAATATTTAGTGGGTGATATTGGACCAGCCACAGTCTCTCAATCTATATCATAGGGCTGCTAAAAGAGGACCTGTTACAGCCATTATAATTACTCTTCACTTGTCCATATATAATTACTCTTCAAGAGCATTTGTATGTGTGTGTGCGCATGTGTGAGCGTGCGGTGAAAAATGATTATAATAGCTTTATTTTTGTATCGAACAAATTTTAAAAACTGTATTACAAAATTAGAGAATACAAAGAATGACAGTAGAATATATTCACAACATATGCGTAGTGAATATATTCTACTGTGCATATGTACACTAAAGAAATGTACAGTAGTGCACATATGGCAGTATGCACTACATTACTTTCACCAAAAAGTAGCGAAGTCATTGTTGACTGGCACATAAGGAGAGCGAGGGTTTTTTTTGTAGCCATGAAACACCTATTCAGGACTCAGGAGCCTGTAGCAGCCTATGATGACACTGAACAATGATGTTAATAGGGAACAACATCATATGACACATTTGATTATATAGTATTTTTGCTCTAAAGTATGGTTAGGGATTCCTTCTGTGCATCTGAGTTCCATTGCTATTCTGCTAATGTTTGTGATGAAAAACCATATAAGTCTGGCAAATGATGCAGCTCTTTCTGGTGTCAAGAGGGGAGATAAAGGGAGATGAGTATGAACCATTTGCCTAATCTGTGATGGACATGGCATGAGATCCAAGCAGGCAGAAACGGATTTCATGATATGTAGCATATGAATGGACTTCAAGGGCCAAACTGCATGATACGTTTGGCCATGAGTCAGGTTGTATTCCTTGACCCAACTCAAGCCACATGGCAGCTTTGGGGAACTTAATTCTCAAGAACCACAGGGCCTGATTCAGATTGGGATCATGATGCCAGAGGAGTAGGGATATTCCCCCCTGCACAAATTGCCCAAGGTGAAAGGGCGCTGAGGGGTACTTTTGGCCGCATTACTTGGCTGCAATGCACTGAATACTGCATTGTAGCCTCTCAGTGGGGCAAAAATGCTCCAGGATGTGGGGGAGAATGCTTGCAATGTTTGCGGAATACTGTACATTGTAGAACAGAGTATATTCTATAGGGTATAGAATACAGAGGTGGCAACAGGGTATAGAATACAGAGATGGCAACTAAATCAACAAGAGGGATTGGGAGTAGGGTTGTAATGTCCCTTTACCATCCTGGCGGGAGGGGGAGTGACCTGGCTCTTACCTCCTTGCCTTCCTTGTTTTTCACTTGCCCCACAGTGATGCCATTTCCAGTGACATAATTTCCAGTGATGTCACCACACAGGTGCAGGGGATTTGGCTGCTTCACAACCAGGGCTGGCGCCAGAGTTTCTGGCACCTGCAGCCACGAGCGCGCACACACCTCTGACTGCGTGATGACATCACATCACGCAGCGCGAGATGGATGGGGCAGCACGTGGAAGCTTCTTCGTGCTCCGCACGCCGCCCCAGCAGCTGCTCGCAGCTTCTGCGCCCGGCCGGGGCATGTGGGAGTGGAGGAGCGCGCAAGCCAGCCCCATGCCGCCGCCACTGCCATGCACCCCAGCCGGGCGCAGAAGCCCTGAGCCACTGCTGGGGTGGTGCACGGAGGCTGCGCCCAGCTGGGGCGTGCGGTGGTGGTGGCAGCGGCTTCTATGCCTGGCTGGGGTGTGTGGGAGCGGAGGAGCGTGCAAGCCAGCCCCATGCTGCTGCCGCCACACGCCCCAGCTGGGCACAGAAGCCGCGAGACGCTGCTGGGGCGGCTCATGGAGGCTGCGCCTGGCTGGGGCGTGCGGCGGTGGTGGCGGCAGCAGCACGGGGCTGGCTGGCTACAGCAGTAGCTGCAGCCCAGTCATGCCAGCTTCACTGTGCACGCCTCAGCCCCCGACACCCCCTCCGGCGCCCCTCCAGTTCCCTCGCGCCTGAGGCCACCGCCTACCTGGCCTCCATGGGCGCGCCGGCCCTGTTCACAACTGGCCAATTTGGGCCTCAAATAGGCCCAATTTGGCCAGTTTGGGCCCAAATTGGGCCATGGCAAAGTGCAGGAGTGCTTCTGGGGTGGTGTGATGATGTCAATGACATGGCTATGTTGTCTTGGGAGTGCGCCTGGGAGGCCTGTTCCCATGCCTTCCTCCCCTGCTGGCCAGATAAGTTTAGGTGGAGGGTGAAAGCAGGGGATCTCCTACCTCCACTGGGAAATGGGATCCTTAATTGGGAGAAGACTGCACCAAAGCATTTTCTATACCGTTCTTTCAGTTGCTGGAGCCCTTCCCCCCAAAAGAGAGAGGACATATTTGGACTCAAGTAAGAAGCTCCTTTAGAACAGTAGTATCAAGCTACAAAAATGACACTTTGCAACTGTTTCCAAAGTTAGTGGCAGCTGGCAGCTGGATCAGCAGCAAAAGCCCTATATGCCTGTATTTAAAATGAAAGGAAAACAACAACAGCCTTAGTACGGTACCCTATACCATGTTCCATGCTCCCAACACAAATAGAAATATGGTTCATGATTAGACATGGGTACGAACAGAAAAAAAACCCGAACGTGGTGTTTGTTGTTCGTTGCCATCCATGAACAATGAACACTGACAAACATGATCCTGTCATGAACATGTTGGTTGTTCCTTGTTTGTGGGGGCCAGCAGGCTCTCCTCCAGCCATCAAGATCCCTACTGCACCACTCCCAGAAACTCTACCTGAGCAGGCAGCAGGAAAGGTACCAATAATAAATAATAGCTTGGCCCCAGAGCCTGGCAGCAGCCCTGGAACCTGAAGGGGTAGATCCCTATCCCACCAGACAAAGAAAATTCAAGCTCCAATGCTCTCACCTTGTCTCTCTAACAGCAGCTGTCTCTCCTTGAAAGCCGGAGCTGAGAGCCCCCGTCCCCCCTGGTCTTTCCTTCTTGTAACAAATTTGGATCTCCAGTCCACATTTGGAAGGAGGACCTGCCTATCAAACTAAATTGGACTTAGATTGGGGTTTCCAGGGCAACAGCAGGAGTTCAGACAGAGTTCAGACAATACCTGCCTGAGTTGCCATGGGAATTGATTGCAGGTGCCAGACTATCTGGCTTGACGAACAGCAATGAACAGCAACGAACAAGGCTTGCAATGACCACCTGTTCATTTAGAATGGGGCCTCACGAACAGCTTGTTTATGATCAGCTGATTGGGCTGTTCGTGGCTTTTTTTAGTTCGTATTGCTGTTCATGCCTGTCTTTATTCAAGATCTATCGATAGCAGTCAAATTGCTAATAGCAAAAAATGGAGGAAATAAAAAATGTTAGATTCCAGATGAAAAAAGTATGGTATTTGTTGAAAATATCTAGATTAATGGAGTTTTTATGCTTAAGAGATAGAAGAGAGCAAAACATTATTTTATAGATGCTGTTGACAACCTTTTCTAAGCAACTACAAACAGACTCTTGCTTTAACCATTGATTTCTTTAAATGTTTTTTGTTGTAAGTAGTTTCATGTTTATATATGTTTTAGAAATTGGTAAGATAGTATTATATACATGATAATAACTGTAGTAAGTACCATGATGATTTATAGCTGGCGTATCTCACTGAATTGTGTTAAATCATATCTTTTTATATTGTCTGTTTATCTCACTGAATCTACAGGAAACTGGATTTTTTTCTGTTATTTTCTAAGAAAGCCTGAATTCAAGCCAACAGTAGATACTAGATGGTGATGACCTTTTCAACCTGTTATGAAAGAAATATGTGGTCAGACAGTCTTTTGCATGCAATGTTACTTTATGACAATGTAGACTGGTTTCAGAGGCAGCTTTCCATTATGACCAATCATTATCTGGATTAAAGGATCAGCACTGCTAGCATGCTTTTTTCTGTGTACACAGCTGCAGAATAATACTTTTTCCCCTTCACTGGTGGTAATAGATAATCCTTAGAGATAATCCTGCAAAGGCTACATTCCCATTGGTAGGTGATGTTTTGCTGGTTACATGAAAACATAATTGGTTATGGAAATAATTTAGCCATGCGCTTCAGTAGTTATAACAACTAGTATTAATTATTATAATCCTTGGAAAACAGGATATATCAGCTGTTTTATAACTGCTGTCAGAGAATAATTATATAAGTGAGGCATCATGTCAGTGTCATTTTATATTCTCAATTTCTAAAAACAATTATTGGATAAACTTAATTAATGATTAACAGCTTTTCAAAGTATGAAATTCCAACCAATTCCTGCCAATTCCAACCAGAACAAAAGATATTGCTACACAGCTAGATATAACAGCTATGCAAGCAAGTAGAAACTCATTTCAATATAAGTGTATGACTTGCTCTCCTGATTTGGACATCATTTGTTGGTTGGGCTTTTACAGCACTAAGATTTCAAATATTTACCACAAAAGTTTTAGAAGGGGAAAAAAATTAAAATAGATGTCTAGAATGTTGCCTATGCATTTGTGGAACAGTTTCAGACTTCGTTCATTACATGAGCGTTCCACAATGGCTAGTTCTAGTTTTATAGTACACTTTTCTTTTGAGCGTAGGCAGGATTTGGAATCTTGTTATGAACCAAAGATAAGCAAAACTGTTGTAAGTAGAAACCAACTGTAGGAATCTATTCTGTATGTATGTTGTTTTTGTTACATTGTTGTATATTGTTACTATTACTTTGTTTTTAACTATGTAATCCACTTTGAATATTGGCAAGAAAGGCAGACTGTAAATGAAATAAATACATGGGTTTCCTGCTGCTAAGATCAAATAGATAACATTGGATAACCAGTAATAATTATATTAGTGAAGATGTTAATTCATTTGTTATTGTCATATTAGTTTCATGTGAAAGTAGTATAATTCTATTTGTAATTTTGTGGTCATGTTGCTTTAAAAATGGTTTTGCAGCTGTGATCTTTGCTCCCCTTTTGTTTTAGCCAATGACAAATATAAATAAGATGTCTCCTGTCACACTCTGCAAGGCCCTGTGTACTGTTTGATGCTGATAATAGGGGCCAAAGCTGTTCTCTGACTGGAATGTGGAAGTCTGCAATGGAGGTGCTACTCTGCTGTTATCTGTGTGTTTTCTCTTTAGCCTGGGAAGCAGTGTCTTACGGTCTTGAAGTTTCCAACACATCATCTCTGCTTAGTACTGATGATCATCTCTTGAACTTAGCTAGCTGTTTCCTGAAGGGGGTGGGGACTCTGGGGATTAGGCTGTGCTTATGTAACCCCTATGAGGTAATTGGTTTAGCCCAGTGGGGTGGAGTCAGTAGCAAGAGGCAGGCTGCAGAGGCGGAGGCTAGTTGCTGGGGAGCTTAATAATTTATATGCTCTTATCACCTTGAATAAGGGATGTAATTCCCCAAGAGGACAGAAGCCTGGGCTACAGTTGCTCCGAATTAATGAAAAAGGACTCTCCACTAGACATGAGCACGAACCAAAATAAATTAACGAACCAGCAGATCGTGGTTTGGTGCAGACGATGATCCCGAATTAGCGAACTGCAACAAACATTTCCCATTGCCGAACCGGTTCGTGGTTCATGGTTCATGGAGGCCAAAGCGGAGCGTGCCGGTATTCCGAGCGATACAGGAACGGTGGGTGATGCTGGCGGCTGGTGTGCCTGGAGGGAATGGGGAGGAGGCAGGGGGGGTCTGTCCACTTGCTGGCAGCACCCCCCATGTGCCCTCCTGCCAGGCCAAACTGGAGCACACTGGTATTCCCTGCGCAGGCAGGAACGGTGGGTGCTGGTGCTGGCGGCCGGACCTGGCAGGCACAGGGAGGCAGCGTTGAGCCGCCTCCCCTCAGGGGGCGGGGGGTCTGGCCGCTCGCCGGTGGCACCCCCCATGTGCCGGCCCACCAGGCCAAAGAAGAACGCACTGGTATTCCAAGCTATGTAGGAAGGTGGGTACTGGCAGCAGCTGCCGGGCCTGGTGGGCACAGGGAGATGGCGATGAGCTGCGTCCCCTTTAGGAGGCGGGGGGTCTGGCTACTAGCCAGTGGCACCCCCCATGTGCCCACCTGCCAGGCCAAAGAAGAGCACGCTGGTATTCCCTGCGCAGGCAGGAATGTGGGTGATGACGGTGGCCGCCGGGACTGGTGGGCACGGGGAGGCAGCATTGAGCTGCCTCCCCTCAGGGGGTGGGGGGTCTGGCCGCTCACCAGCAGCACCCCCCATGTGCCCACCCACCAGGCCAAAAAGGAGTGCATTGGTATTCCCGGTGCAGGCCGGAAAGTGTGTACTGGGGGCAGCCGCTGGGCCTGGTGGGCACAGGGAGACAGTGATGAGCCGCCTCCCCTCAGGGGGTGGGGAGTCTGGCTGCTCACTGGTGGCATCCCCATGTGCTCAACCGCCAGGCCGAAAAGGAGCACGCTGGTATTCCCAGCGCAGGCCGGAAGGTGTGTACTGGGGCGGCTGCTGGGCCTGGCGGGTGTGGGGAGATGGCGATGAGCTGTCTCCCCTCAGGGGGTGGGGGGTCTGGCCACTCACCGGCGGCACCCCCATGTGCTCGCCCGCCTGGCCTAAGAATAGCGCGCTGGTATTCCCGGAGTGGGTGGGAGAGGACTTGTCATCATGAGGAGGGGGAGGGAGAATATCCCCCAGTAGCCACGGGTCCTCACACGAGGGTCCCAGCAAGGAACAGTGTGGCGGAAGCAGCCAACAGTACACACCTTCCTGCCTTGCCGGAAAAGATGGGAGGGAGAGGACATGTCATCATGAGGAGGGGGAGGGAGAATATCCCCCAGCATCCACGGGTCCTCACCCGAGGGTCCCACTGAGGAACAGTGTGGCAGAGGCAGCCAACAGTACACATCTTCCTGCCTTGCCGGAAAAGATGGGAGGGAGAGGGCATGTCATCATGAAAAGGGGGAGGGAGAATATCCCCCAGCATCCGCGGGTCCTCACCCGAGGGTCCCACTGAGGAACAGTGCGGTGGAGGCAGCCGACAGTACCCACCTTCCTGCCTTGATGGAAAGGATGGGAGTTGGTTGTTGTGGGTTTTCCGGGCTGTATTGCCGTGGTCTTGGCCAAGACCACGGCAATACAGCCCGGAAAACCCACAACAACCATCGTTCTCCGGCCGTGAAAGCCTTCGACAATACAGGATGGGAGTTGCCAGACACAATCCCACCCAGCTGAAAGAGGTCACATCAGTCCCGTTGACAGGGGTGCCACCACATTGTCAACTGACTGTATCCGTACAGAATACAATCGGCTGTGCAAACGCAACCGAGCTGTGTAACCAAGGAGGGAGTAGTAACAGGATAGTCCCTAGTGAAGCAGGGGCTGACCTGATCTGCCGACTTGCCTTTGCGGAAAGTAGGGGATGGGCAGGACAGGAGGCATTGGTTGTTGGGGGTTTTCTGGGCTGTATTGCCGTGGTCTTGGCATTGTAGTTCCTGACGTTTCGCCAGCAGCTGTGGCTGGCATCTTCAGAGGTGTAGCACCAAAAGACAGAGATCTCTCAGTGTCACAGTGTGGAAAAGATGTAGGTCATTTGTATCTACTCAGGAGGGGTGGGGTTGAGCTGAGTCATTCTGTAAGAGTTTCCCAGGGTGTGGAATGCTAATGGCGGGAGGCTTCACTGTAACCTGAGGAGGTTCTTTTGCATATGGATTGGTGCTTGATGTGCTAATCTTCTCTGCAGGGCTATTGTCGGGTGTGGAGTGTTTTGTTGGCCTGGTGTTTTTCAGAACTGGAGCCCATGCTCTGTTCATTCTTAAGGTTTCTTCTTTCCTGTTGAAGTTTTGCTTATGCTTGTGAATTTCAATGGCTTCCCTGTGCAGTCTGACAAATTGCAGACTTGGACAGCCTGAAAAATCAGCAGTGGCTGAACATAGCCTAACTCAAACAGGGCACAGTATCTTATTCCAGGACACCAAAATACTGGACAACACTTCCAACTACTTTGTCAGACTGCACAGGGAAGCCATTGAAATTCACAAGCATAAGCAAAACTTCAACAGGAAAGAAGAAACCTTAAGAATGAACAGAGCATGGGCTCCAGTTCTGAAAAACACCAGGCCAACAAAACACTCCACACCCAACAATAGCCCTGCAGAGAAGATTAGCACATCAAGCACCAATCCATATGCAAAAGAACCGCCTCAGGATACAGTGAAGCCTCCCGCCATTAGCATTCCACACCCTGGGAAACTCTTACAGAATGACTCAGCTCAACCCCACCCCTCCTGAGTAGATACAAATGACCTACATCTTTTCCACACTGTGACACTGAGAGATCTCTGTCTTTTGGTGCTACACCTCTGAAGATGCCAGCCACAGCTGCTGGCGAAACGTCAGGAACTACAATGCCAAGACCACGGCAATATAGCCCGGAAAACCCCCAACAACCATCGTTCTCCGGCCGTGAAAGCCTTCGACAATACACAGGAGGCATTGTTTGGATGGGTCAGAGTGGGTCCTGAGAGGGGGAGATGGAAACGGGACAGCAGCAGCAGCAGCAGCTGACATGGGCCACCTTCCTGCCTTTGTGGAAAGGACATCAGTCGAGTGACCCATTCCCCCCTGCTCAGAGGGCTCTGCGTTTGTGATGGATCGGGGCACTGTGTGGCTGAACTATATGTGCAACAGTTCCTGAGCTGCTGCACAAGTGCTCAAAGGAGGCTTCCATCAGCAGCATCACCCACCTTCCTGCCTTGCCAGAAAGGATGGGAGGGAGAAGACCTGTCATGTGGGGGGTAAGTGGGAAGATCCCCCCGCCAATGCCAGGCCAAAGAGGAGCATGCTGGTATTCCCAGGATGGGAGGGAGAGGATGTGTCATTCAGACCGGGGCCCTGATCCCTCAGCCACTGCGGATCCTCACCTGAGGGTCCCACTGAGGAATAGTGTGGCAGCAGCTGCCTCCTGAGCCATCAGACTCGAGGTTGTAAGCGGCGCTGTCCCAGAGCCCGAGGGGACAACCTCCACCAGCACGGCCTGCCAGAGTGCTCTGCTCTCACCAGCATCACCCTCAGGGCAAAGTGATCCTCCCACTGACCCCCCACTCAGAAGAGCGGGTGGCCCCCTTTCTCCCCCAATGGATGTTTCACTGGGTGAGGAGGGAGACAGGCTCAGGTGGTGCCTCTTCAGGTGGCGAGTCAGGGCCGTCGAAGACAGGTGCGTTGGGTTTTTGCCCCTGCACACCAGGACATCACAGGCCCGGCACCGCACCACATGTGGGTCATCAGGAAGGGCCCGAAAGTGCCTCCATACGGAGGCATTGTAACGCTAACTGCTAACTGTCCCAGGGGAAGGAGGGTGAACGGTTACAGGCTGCACTGCGGGGCTGGACACGGACGTGAGGGGTGGACTGCGGGAGGGGACACCACCGAGAGTTTGGGATGGGGATGGGAGGGATCTTTCATAACACACATACCATTCCTCCAGGGATCCATTGCCCACCCACCCCTCCTCAAAATGTTGAGAGAGATTCTCTCCCCCCTGCGCAAAGACCTCTTGGGCCTCCACAGCCCACATAGGTGAATTGGGTGGACCGGGAGGACTCCCTGCTGCCCCCAAGCCACACCCAAAACTGCTTTCCACAACTGAACCAGGAGAACTGCCGTCGCACTTCACCCCACAATCACCCTTGGCAGCCAACACAAGAGGAAGATTCATTGTGCCACAAAACTAGAATTAAGGAGGACAGGGAAGGAGATGACTCTGTGTGCCCTCCACCGCGGTGCCCACTGAGCTTGTACCCAGGGTCTGGCAGCAGCCCTGGCACCAGAGGGAGGGAGGGACTAGAGCCCTAGCCCACCACGTCCACAGATCTGAACAAAACAGGCACTAATAATACTGTGTAAGCCCTCAGTTGAGGTGCCCACTGAGCTTGGCCCCAGGGCCTGGCAGCAGCACTGGCACCATAGGGAGGGAGGGACTAGAGCCCTAGCCCACCATGCCCAAAGATCTGAACAAAACAGGCACTAATAACACTGTGTGAGCCCTCAGTTGAGGTCCCCACTGAGGTTGGCACCAGGGCCTGGCAGCAGCACTGGCACCAGAGCACACCAAGATTCCTGGGCAGAACAGGTACAGTGACTAAGAATAATAATAGTAATAATAAGAATCATAATTAAAATGATTAGGATTGTGATAATAATACGAATCATTTGGTGAGCCCTCAGCCCAGGTGCCCACCTAGCTAGGCTCCAGGGCCGGGCAGCAGCCCTGGCACCAGAGGGAGTGAAGGACTAGAGCCCTAGCCCACTGCTCCCACAGACCTGAACAGATCAGGCACTGATTAATAATAATGTGAGCCCTCAGCCGAGGTACCCACCGAGCTTGGCCTCAGGGCCTGGCAGCAGCCCTGGAACCAAAGGAGATAGATCCCTATCACCCAAAGCCAAGCTCAATTGTACTCTCAGTCTCTCTCTCCAAAGGCTAGCAAGTGACAAGCAAGAGCTCTGTCCCACTCCACTGTTCGCAGAAAGTGAAACCCAGCCTGGGAGACCACTGCTATTTATAAGCATGGGTCCCATTCAGCAACACAGGAGGTCTGTGTTTGGCCGTCAGAGCTGCCTATCAGGGTTTGCAGGGACGAGATTGGAGTGCCCGTGGCTACAGAACACCCTCTCCCCCTCCCTCCCCTGGGTGTCTTCTCCCAACTTGTAACTGCTTTTCAGCTCCATGGTTGGAAGGAAGACCTGCTGATCAAGGAAAGCTGGGCTTCCATTTGGGTTTCCAGGGCGACAGAAGGAGGGCAGACAGAGCTCAGGCTCTGTTGCCAGGGGAATAGATTGCTGGCGCCTGAGTGTCTGGATTCCCGAACCGCGCCCGAACGCCCTGAACCAGGCCTCTCCCAACCGCTAGTTCGTTGGCTGTGGACAATCATGAACTGCTGGGCCACGATCGCGCGATCGCCATTTTCGTGGATTTTTGAGGTTCGTAATGTGGTTCGTGCCCATCTCTACTCACCACTTCATGAAATGTTGAACTAGTTTACCTTTTCAAAAACATTGTTGATTTAAAGTGTTCTGTATAGTTGCACTTATGAGTTAGTTTTAAAAAAGTTGTATTTTATTAATTGTTAAAAAGTTTAAAAAGAAAAAAAATTCTTAAAATTGTGTGGAAGTTACTTCCTAAGCCCCATAGAACCCATGAAAAGAGAATCCTTTTTATGTTATGTGCTTGTAGAGAAACACCATTCCTGGCAAAGAATGTAGTAGGGTATGATTCCAGTAGCTTATCATTAAAGTGCTTTAACTCATGCAGTTCCTGCACTCATGCAGTAAAGTCTTTGAGAGTTACTTGGCAGATTCTTACATAAATTTACTTACTACCCAGGTACACAAGATGTTGCTATTTCAGCAACTATCTTTGATAACTAACAGTCAAATAAACACTGTGTTGGTAATGTAAACTAAGCTGAAGGTTAAAGCAAGATATCAGATAAAGTGAGTGATTTGTGTTGTGGAGTGACAGATCTGCCTACTCTGGTTAAGACTTGCTTAGACTAAGTAGCAACAAATGACTGGAAGCAGTTAGAATCTTTGTTTCACATCTGTTTTAGAGGTGAAGCAAACTCTTATTTCAACTGAACAACAGTCTGACCTGCTAAGCACTGAACGAAGCCTATCCCAGAGTCTTGATGTTATTCTCTCACAAGCACCAAAAGTTTTAACTCCTGGCAGCAGTGTTTTCATAACTACATGCCAGGCATGTTAGCAGTGGCATAACTGTTGTGGTGCATATTAATGTTTGGTTCTTCCTTGCATGGCCAGGAAGTTGATTTTCTCTGTACCTCATGTCTTTGCCAAAGTGTCTGATTTTGCTTTTTTCTTTGTACCTGTTTTGGAGTCTGTTTAACATTTGTTGTAAGATTTCCTTTTAGGGCATGTATTTCTTTATGGGTGTGCAGGGGAAGGAAATTGCCTAAAGCCCCTAATGGACTTCCTACCTGACTAGCAGATCTCTTAAATGTTCTCCCAACAACCCTCAACTCTGTCAGTTGGCCAGCAGTTAAACTGACAAATTCCTTTTTTTTCTTTTCAGCATTCCAGTCCATTGCTTGAAAGTGATTGGCTGAGGCTCCTGGGGTGGAACTTGACACTGTCTGTCACAGTCTCTCTCATCCCAACCAACTCCTTCCCCTCCGTTTGAAGGGATTACTTTTCCAAGCTCCCATGTATGCTTAACTATTGAAGACTATTAACACCCATTGAGGAGGTTTGTTAGTTACAGTATTTGAAAATCAAAAAGAGTCCAGTAGCACCTTTAAGACTAACCAATTTTATTGTAGCATAAGCTTTTGAGAATCACAGTTCTCTTCGTCAGATGCATGGAGGGCAAAAAGAGAAACTGGTCAAATATAGAGGAGGAGAGAAGAGGGGAGGAGGAGAGGAGGGATGTAAACAACTCCTTTGATATGGAGATGCAAACAGCTCCTTTTGATGTGGGGATCAGTTTGTTTGTGTAAAGGTTCAAAGGAGTTTGCCATGTTAGTCTGTAGTAGCGAAATCAAAGAGACCAGCACCACCAAGACCATACAATTCCACTGCAGCACAAGCCTTCGATAACCACAGCCCTCCCTGCCAGATGCATCTGACAAAGAGAACTGTGGTCCTCGAAAGCCCACGTCACGTGCCACTGGACTCTCCCTGACCCCGCCTATGTAAAGGAAATCAGTTACCTGTGATAATGAGATAACCATTCACAGTTCCTATTCAGTCCCAGCTCGACAGAGTCAAATTTACATATGAATTCCAATTCAGCAGCTTCCCGTTGGATTTTGTTTTTGAAAGGTTTCTGTTGAACTACAGCGACCTTTAAGTCTTTGATGGAATGTCCTGGTAGATTGAAGTGTTCTCCCACTGGTTTCTGGATGTTGCCATTTCTAATGTCAGATTTGTGTCCATTTATTCTTTTGCGTAGAGGTTGGCTGGTTTGTCCAATGTACAGAGCAGAAGGACATTATTGGCACATGAGGGCATATATCAGATTGGAGGATGAGCAGCTGTAAGAGCCAGAGAAAGTGTAGTTGATGCCATTGGGTCCTGTAATTGTATTCCCTGGGTAGATATAGGGGCAGAGCTGGCATCTGGGTCTGTTGCAGGGCCAGGTACCTGTGCTGGTGACTCTGCTGGCCGATTCATGGTTGTAAGTGAGAAGTTGTTTAAGATTGGGGGGCTGTCTGTAGGCAAGGAGAGGTCTTCCACCCAGGGCTTCTGAGAGAGAGGTATCATTTTCCAGGATGGGTTGTAACTCACTGATGATACATTGGATGGGTTTGAGCTGGGAGCTATAGGTGACAACCAGTGGTGTTCTGTTGTTAGTTCCTTTAGGTTTGTCCTGGAGCAGGCTGTTTCTGGGTACTAGTCTGGCCCTGTTGATTTGTTTCCTCACTTCATTTGGTGGGTACTGTAGCCCCAAAAATGCTTGTTGTAAATCTCTTAAGTGGGAGTCTCGATCAAGAGCATTGGAGCAGATACGGTTGTAATGTAAGGCTTGGCTGTAGACAACAGACCAAGTGGTATGTTTAGGGTGGTAGCTGGATGCATATAGATATGAGTATCGGTCTGTTGGTTTCCTGTATAAGGCAGTATTTATCCATTATGTAGTTGTATAGTGGTGTCCAGGAAGTGTACCTGTTGTGTAGAGTGGTCCAGGCTTAGGTTGATAGTAGGGTGAAAGTTGTTGAAGTCCTGATAAAATCTCTCAAGGGCTTCCTTCCCATGGGTCCAAATGATGAAGATGTCATCCAGGAATCTTAAGTATAGTAGTGGTTCCAGTGGATGGGAGCTGAGGAAGTGTTGCTCCAAGTCCGCCATGAATATGTTAGCATATTGTGGTGCCATGCGTGTGCCCATGGCTGTTCTGTTAACCTGTAGATATAAGCTGTCACCAAATTTGAAGTAATTGTGAGTGAGTACGAAGTGGCAAAGTTCAGTGGTGAGGTGTGCTGTGGTTTTGTCCGGGATAATATTCCTGATGGCTGTTTACATCCCTCCTCTCCTCCTCCCCTCCTCTCTCCTCCTCTATATTTGACCAGTTTCTCTTTTTGCCCTCCATGCATCTGACGAAGAGAACTGTGATTCTCAAAAGCTTATGCTACAATAAAATTGGTTAGTCTTAAAGGTGCTACTGGACTCTTTTTAATTTTACTACTACAGACTAACACGGCTAACTCCTCAGTATTTGAAAAAAAACCAGTTAAATGACACATTAGAACAAGCATGCAAGTAAATAACCTAGTTGACTCTATTATTAACCCCACCACCCTTTATAGGCATCACAGTTTTTCTACAGTGAGTGTAAAATTGACAAATAGATTTAAATGCTGAATGTAGAGAAACTGCACAAGATAACTGACATTTTAAATTGAACCCATAGTAATCACAACATTTAGTTTGTTCCTAATATTAATTAATTAATTTATGTAAAACGTTTCTGTGCTTTCTTTGTACCCAAACAGGATCCTCAAGGCAGTGAACATCAAAACATTAAAACATTTTAACATTCAAACTTTTAAGACATTAAAACAGCATTTAAAATTGAGTATATATAAAACATTTAAACAATTCAATAAAAAAACTTATAAACACACAGCACACATCACACAGCCTGGTAGGAGGGCTAATAACAGTTACTGGACAGGCAAAACCCTTTCAAAAAGTCTTCACCACCTGGTAGAAGACAATAATCAAGGGAAACAGACAAATCTCATGGGGAGGAAGTTCCAAAGCTTTGGTTCCATGATCAATAAGGCTCTTTCTTGGGATGCCACCTGTCTTGCTTCAGCTGGTGGGGACACCTGAAGCAGGGTCTCCAAAGATGACTGGAGTGTATGAGCCCTTTGTTTCTATCATAAACCAGTCACTAACTCAACGCACCATTCCTTGGCTACTCAGAGAGGCCCCTACTTAAAAAAACAATTTTTAGACAAAAATGATGTGGTCAGTTATTGCTCAGTCTCTGATTTCTAGGTAAAGTGATTGTGAGAGCAGCAGCAGACCAACTCCAGGCCTTTTTGGAAAACTCTTACACTTTAGACCCTGTTCAGTCTGGTTTGAGGCTGGGCTATGGCATGGAGATGGCTTTGGTGGCTTTAGTAGGTGACCTCCATCTGAATGTAGGCAAAGGCCATGCTTCTTTGTTGCCCTTTCTGGATCTATTTGTAGTACAGTACAGTAGATAATATAGATACTGTAGATCATGCCATCCTGTGGAGGCATTTGGAGGCAGAAGTAGGGACCAGAGGATGTACCTTGGGCTGGTTTAAACCATTCCTCATGGAACAGACTCAGAAAGGTTACTATTGGAGACAAGGTATCTTCAGTGTGGGTGCAATCTTAGCCACCATGCTATTCAACCTCATTGTAAAGTATTTAGGAGAACTCATTCATAGCTTTTTAATTGGATGTCATCAATATGTGGATGACACCTAGCTCTATATCTCGCTATGCACATCCTCTGAAGATGCAACAGAAATCTTAAGTTGGAGGGTGGAAAGACTGAAGATGGTTCCTTTATCATGGACAGATTACTACTTGCTGAGGTTTAGGCTAGGTTTAGGCAGGGATACCAAGACTCCACTAGGGTGGGTGGTGGGTGGGGGATTGATTAAGATGATCCGCCCTGGTAGCCTGATAGATCTGATTGGTTTTCAGAGGCTGGAGGGGATTTTCCTGTTGATATGGTTAGTGCTTCTGTCAGTGCCCTGGTTGACCTCTGGAACGAGGAAATGACCCAGGCAGTTGACATGAACATACCTAGTCACCCTCTCTCAGGTCTAGGAATCCAGGCAGTTCCTTGGTTTACTGAGGGTCTGTGGACAATGAAAAGACCATGGAGGAGACAGCTAGAGTAACAGTGGAGAAAGGATGAATCTGACAAGGCTAGAGCTCATTTTAAAGCCTACTCCATGGAAGTGAAGGTTGCAAAGAAACAATATTTCTCTGCTATCATTGCATCTACACAGTGCAGGCCTGTAGAATTCTTCCAGATGGTCAGGGGACTATTGGCCTCCAGCCTACAGGAGGAGGTGGACTGTTCTGCAACTTACTGCAATTATTTTGCTATACACTTAGAGGATAAAATCTCCTGCATCCATTCTGGTTTGGAGTCTTCAGTAGCAGTGACAGGATCAGATGATCTAAGGGTGTCCTAGTTGTCCACTTAGTTGTAGATGTGGACAGGATTCTTGGAAGCTTGAGACTTACCACCTGCTTGTATGACCCTTCCCCCTCTCGGCTGCTTAAAGATTGTGTCCATGAGATAATAAATGCCTCCCTGAGAGAGGGGGTGGTTGTCTGGAAGTGGGCAGTGGTGCATCCGCTCCTAAAGAAACCTACTCTGGACCCAGCAGATTTGAATAACTACCATCCAGTCTCAAATGTACCATTCTTGAATAGACATGGGCACGAATGGAAAAAACCCCCGAACATGCTGTTCATTGTTCATTGCCATCCACGAACAATGAACATTGATGAACATGACTTCTTCACGAACATGCTTGTTGTTTGTGGCCCTTTAAAGATCCCTTTAAACTATCAGCTGGCAGGCGGCAGGGGGGGATTCCTCCTGCTGCCTGCCAGCTGATAGTTTAAAGGTCCCTGTCCTGCCACTTGCAAGTGGCAGGGCCCTTTAAATAACCTACAACCCCCATTCCCCATCCCCCCTGCCCCACCCCATCACTGCCGGGCTGCTGCTGTCCAGAGTGAGATGGGCGGGGAGAATCTCCTCATCCCTCTCGCACTGGGACAGCAGTGGTGCTGTTGGGCTGCTGCTCCCAGTGCCAGAGATGGGGGGAGAATCTCCTTGTCCCTCTCACACTGTTGCTGCACCCAGTGCCAGAGGGGCGGGAAGAATCACGTTCTTCTCATATTGGGACAGCGGCGGTGGCACCAGGCTGCTGTTCCCAGTGCCAGAGGTGCGGGGAGAATCTCTTCATCCCTCTCGCACTGGGACAGCAGTGCCGCCATCGGGTTGCTGCTCCCAGTGCCAGAGGGGCGGGGAGAATCTCGACCCTCTTGCTGCTGCCCAGTGCGAGAGGGTCGGGGAGATTCTCCCTATTCCTCTCACACCAGGAGAGCCAGCACCACCAGGCTGCTGCGGCCCGGTCCAAGAGGGGTGGGGAGAATCTCCATGGGATCCATGGGTCATTTTCTTTTGACAGTGGAAAAAACTGGACTGTCTGTGGAAGCTACTTTGAGGGGTTGAAGCCAGAAGGAAAGCCAGAAGGAGTTCAGACAGTGTTCAGGCAGTCCATGACTATGTTGAGAAATAAGTTAAAATAAAAAAGGGGCAAGTATACATCCCTGTTTAACTCCTTTGCTGAAGGGGATTTTGGATGTTAACTCTCCTGTAGTTGTGCATTTAATTTGACAGGTAGTAGAAGTGTGAAGCGTTACAATTAGTTTGAGGAGTCTCTTATGAATGCTCGATTGGTACAGTTTAACCCACAATAACTCTCTATCAATTGAATCAAATGCTCCTTTGAGATCTAAGAAAGCTGCATAGAGTTTGGAATTTCTAAATTTAATGTGCTTTTCGACCAAATGCGCTAAAGTGATACAATGGTCCAGTGTGGATTTACCCTTGCAGAACCCAAGTTGTTCGGGGCCTGGAATGCCTTGATGAGACATCCAAGAGGTTAATTTAGATAATAGATGCTTGGCGTATAACTTGCCTAGGGTAGAGAGGAGGCTAATGGGCCTATAATTAGAAGGATTTGTGTGGTCACCTTTCTTATGGATCGGGACCACAATTGTATTCCTCCAGGCATCTGGAATAAGTCCCATTTGATCAATCATAGTAAAGAAAGAAGCAAGAGGGACAGCCCACTATTCTGGGTCCAGCTTTAAAAGCTCTGGGGGAATCAAATCAGGACCGGGAACTTTTCCAGTCTTCAGTTGACCAATTAACTCTATTATTTCATCAGGTGTCACTGGTGACCAGTCGAGTAGATCCTCATCGCAAAAGTCAAATGAGTTAACAGGGCAATCCTGTTTCTGCTGGAATAAAGCAGAAAAGTATTGAAACCAAACATGAGAGGAGATAGCAGACATAGGAGAAGGCTCCGCACGGATTGTACCTGAGACTATGCCCCAAAACTTCTTAGATTTGTTTAGGACCGTGGCTTGGTATAATTGGTCCCACTGATTATTAAAAAACTCTAACTTCTTTTTGATGCTCTCTTGAAGCTGTTTTTTAACCTGAAAATATCTGAAGAGGAGGGCAGGGTCATTGGAAGTTCAAAACTGGCTATAGATATTGTGCAATTGGTGCTTAAGTACTCTGCAATCATCTGTAAACCGAAATTTAGTACCCTTGTTACTCCTTTTAGTTGTATGATTGGGCTTTGTGCAGAGAGACTGAGATAAATGAGAAATCAAGACATTATATGCTGAGATCATTAGTATGGGTTCCATGTTATCAATTAAGGAAGCTCTAAAATCAAGGAGAGAGCCAGATTGGAGTAATCGACTGGTTTCTTGAATGGTACGATCATTCCATATAATTTTGGGTAGAGTTTCTAGCTCAGATGTAAAAGAGTAAGAGAAGCCAACAAGAGAGCCCATATTAAATGTTAAGATGAGGGGGAGGTGATCGCTAATAATAAAATCACCTACCTTAAATTCAAAACACAAGATTTCAGGAAAGGAGATACTAGAAAATAATCACACTGCTACCTCTCCCAGAAATAAATGTAAGTTCACTAGCTTTAGGAAAAGATTCATCCACAGTCTATTAGATTGATGACAGAATTTGGTAAGGAGTAGACCAGCCGAGTTTATATGGTAATCTTTAGAATGCCTTTCATAGGAGAAAAAAGGAGGAAGGGTGTCATTCTGGTTGACTCCAAGAGCCTTAAAAAAATTGAATGGTGCCTTCCTATTCTCACATTAAAATCCCTGGCCAAGATAATTTCAACAGAGGGCAATTCCCTTTCTAGAGTTTCCATGAGCGTGGTTACATGCCTATGTTGCCAGGGGAATTGACTGAAAGGCACCAGACTGTCTGGCTTGATGAACGGCTGACGAACGCCACGAACGAGGCTTGCAACGACCACTTGTTTGTTTGAAATGGGGCCTCACGAACAGCTTGTTCGCGAACAGCCGATCGGGCTGTTCATGGGCTTTTTCAGTTCGTAATGCTGTTTGTGCCCATGTCTATTCTTCAGCAAGGTGATACAATAAGTAGTGGCTGGTCAGCTCCAGGGTTCCTGAAAGAAGTGGATTGTTTGGATCCATTCCAATCTGGTTTTAAAATAATATTTAAAATAGTATAAAAGTTTCATAAATACAAAAAAGACAGGGAAAGGGCCAATAACAATTACTGAGAGTATGCCAGACAAAACAAAAAAAGTCTTCATCTGCTGGTGGAAGACAGCAATAGAGAGGGAAAGACGAATCTCCCTGGGGAAGAAGTTCCAAAGATTTGGTGCTATGACTGAGAAGGCCCTTTATCGCGTTGCCACCAGTCTAGTCTCAGATGGCAGGAATACCTGAAGCAAGTCTTCCCAACCCTCAGTTTCAAGTCAGAACAAAGGCAATTTTAAATTTTAAATAGTTGTTTAAAATTGTTTTTAGTGTTTTAATGTTCACTACTTTGGGGATCCTATTATGGGTACAAAGGTGGCATACAAATGGAGTGGATAAATAAAATAAATGGCTGATAGCAAACAAATGGAAACTGAACCTAGAGAAGATTGAAGTGATGCTGGTTGGGCAGGCAGAGATCTTGAAGAACATTGTGCTTTCCATTTTTTATGGGCTTCAGTTGAGCCTTGCAGACTCCATTTAGAACCTAAAGTTAAAATGGATCCAGCATTGCTCTAGAGAAGGAAGTTAACACAGCTGCAAAAAAAATGCCTCCTTCCAACTCATTCTAGCCTGGAAAATGGCCCCCTACTTTGACATGTCTGATATGGCCACCTGGATTCATGCAATGGTAACCTTGAGACTAAACTACTGTAACACATTCTACATAGGTCTCCCCTCAAAGTCAAAGTCTGAGACTCCAGTTGGTGCAGAATGTCTCAGCTCAGTGATTATCAGGAGCTAGGCGGCACATGCATATTACTCCCTTTCTACAGTCATTCCATTTGCTGCCCTCCATTACCAGGTTCAATTCAAGGTATTGGCTATCACATACAAATCTTTTAATGGCCTTGAGCCCTCATATCTGCAGGACCACATCTCAAACTATGTTCCACCTTGGCAGCTTCGCTCATCTGAACAAGGCCTTCTTCGGGCGCCACCCTGCAAACAAGCAAAATCCACAACTGCCCATACATCACATTCTCTGTCGTAGCATCCACCTTATGAAATGTCCTGCCTGATGAGGATATGAAAACTTCCACTCGCCTCACTTTCTGTAAATGATGCAAAACTGAATTATTCAGAAGGGCTTTTCTACTCAGGCAGGAGGGTGTATTCTAAAGATATGGTTCACAAAGAAAGGGATAGGAAGTGTAGTCTATGTTGTCTGTTACTATAAGTATGCTCCTACTTGGTAATTTCTACATCATTTAACATGTTATGTTTTATTTGCTTAAACGTTGTTTCAGCATTGTTTCATCTCTGTATCAGATTGCAAACTAAATCCTATTGCATTGTTTATGGGATGTCCTAGCCATTCATTGCATTGACTTGCACTGTGTAATTTGCCTTGAATCTCAGTGAGAAAGGTGCTCAGGACAGGAGTCTAAATACGCTTTGAACTATGAGCAAATTAAACTGATTTTTTGTTAACTAATACAGACACCTCAGTTATTCATTGTGCAATAACGTGGGTGTGTGAGAACTGGCTGTCTTTTGGGCCCCTGAGGAAGGGAAGGGAGAAGACTTTGACTTCATCAGTGTGGGTTTAATACTGTAGTGACATGTTACAAACAATGAGCTATAAAGTGAAGCCCTTTATGACTCTTTTTGTTAATGTACTTCTTACAAAAAATTAGCTTATAAAATATCCAGGTGCTGTCAAGTAAGGATTATAAATTAATGGTTCAGAGGCTAATATTATTCCTGCAGTTTCATGTAAGTCAGTCTAGGGCTGATTAAATTTGTCAAATTATTGCTCAGAGAGACTGAAGCTACTAACCCAAAGAATGACTCTAGGTTGTATATCTCAGGGCGCACAGCTCACCCAAATTGCCTTTGTTCTGACTTGAAACAGCGAAGGAAATTGTTTGCTGGAGATAATATCCTTTCCACTTAGATGCACTAGTGAGGCATCCATTTGCAAACTAGCACAGTTGTTGTTAGGTTTGCCTGCTACACAGCATTCCAAACTCTGAAATTCATAGGATGGGACCTTGCAAAGTCATACAGAATATTAGTACTAATGGTAGTACTTACACATTCCACTAGGAACTGTGTGAATATCTGTGAATGCTTGCAGTTACAATCATATGGCTTCAAAGAGATGGACTAGTGGTCTATAAAATAGTGGTCTGTTGGGTCTCTGTTTTGTTTCCAGGATCCCAATTCTGAGTGTATGTACTTAATGCTGAGAAGGGAGGTGGCATAGTATACCCATTTCTTGTCAGATCTTGAAAGCTAAGCAGAGTCTGTACTGAGATGGGAGATAAAAGGAAGAATGTGCAGAGGAAGGCAATGGCAAATCACTCTGCTTCTCAGTTGCCTTGAAAGCCCCTTGCTGGGGTCACCATAAGTTGGTTGTGACTTGACAGCACATAGGTACCTACTTAACGCTGGGGACTCAGAATAGAACATGGATTCTTTTGATGTATTGTTCACCTCACTGTTCAACAGTGGCTGTTTCTACGTGTCCTTAAAGGGACTGCCCACTCAATGAACACTGCTGGATTTTCCCCTTCACTCCACAAGTCTCTGATTTCAAAATGATAGCAGGCTGTTTGGCTTCCGTTTTGCCTGTGCCTTTTCAGGGACTGCAGGAAAGTGTTCTCAGAAAAGGCACTGAGAAAATGGAAACTAAACAGCTTGCTACCATTTTGAAATTGGAGATGTGTGGAGTGAAGGGGGAAAGCCAGCAGTGTCTGGTGAGTGGGCGGTCCCTTTAAGGACATGTGGAAACAGCCTGTTTCCCTGCCTGACTGATTCAGGTTGCCTCAGAAATGACACTGAGAAACCCAAGGTTTGTTGTCCTTGGAGTCTTCAGTGTCCATGCTGACGCTGCCCTGACATGAGTGGTTCAGGATTCATGGCCACCATGACAACCATAAGGTTGTCCCAGAACATTCCAGTCCCTAAGCATATAGCAGGACATAATCTATTTTTCCTTAATAGCTGAGTCAAGTACATGAAGTACATGAAGACTGAGGAGTCAGTATCTCCTTCAGTCTCCTACCTACCAGAAAAGCAGTTCAGCTCAAACTTTCACTACAATTTTGGTCATATCTTTAATTTAGGCTTTTAAATATAAATGTATCACATTCCACAGACTTTGCAGTAGACATTCAGTCTGCTGAAACTCATCAGTAAAGACTACCAGATCTTTGTTGTTGCTGTTAACAACACCAACTCTATACAGTAGAAGATTTATGAGAACAATAACTATTTCTTTCAAAAGTAAACAACATAAGCAATTTGATTACAGCTGTTCAGCCAAAGTAAGCATAGGCTTAGAGACAATCATGCTTGTTGCAGTATCCAAAGAGCTTTATATGCTCTATCGTGTTTTCCCAGTAATTCTAGTAAAGAAGACTGGCTAGTATGTTGCTCCAGACAGAGAGGAATGAAACAGTGCTGTTTCCAAACAGTACTGTTTCCGTTGCTTCTGCTCTTTCTCCCCTTCCAAAATCTGAAATCGTGTCTCCATCCACAGGTACTGAAACAAAGTTGTGTTTCCCATTACAGCTACAGATTTATCTTTATTAATGCTATGCTGGAATCATTAAATGTGCATGCACATTTAAATATGAAGACAGTCAAATTGATACATGACGTGCCTCAAAAAGTAGAATTTAGAAATTGTTCTTAATAAGTCTGCAGTTTCTCCATCTCCCCGCCTTCTCTCTCCCACCCAATAATCTTCTCTGTGTATTCCTCTAACTTCTTAGCAGCAGAGCAGAGTTTATGATTGGATTCTTCTTTGAACTATGTAAACTTGCATTTTGTTTATATGGTAACATAACCTGAGTTAAACTGATCATGAAATAGAAGGAGATACAAATGAATATCTAGAAGTGCCTCAGCAGACACTATACAGGAAGGTTGGAGTTGTCACATGGACTCAAAAAGATAGTACAAGGTCAATCTAGAGCCAGAACAGAAAGGAAAGAGTAGCTGCTGCAGCTCTGTGAGTTTTAAAAATGAGTTACTCAAAGATGTTGTGCGGCTGTTGGGAAAGCAAGTTGAGAACCTAAACACATTCATTTAAAAAATGTGACTTGTAATTTGTCCCTTATTATACAGAAGTTCAGTAGTTTGTATAGTCATAGGGGAAGAACTCTGGTGAGATTCAGAAAAAAAAAGCCACGTGCCTCCATTTTTTACCAAAACACTATCCCACCATTCCAGAACTATTCCACCTGACTATTGTAAAACCAGGAGTGGCAGACATGGACTTGTGTGTTTATCCAGCAGGGTAAATTGCAGACCAATGAAGTCATTTTGTGTTAGGAATGAAGGAAGCCTCTACTAGACAAGAGCACAAACCGAAAAAGATTAACAAACCAGCGGTTCGTGGTTCGGTGCCGACCACGAACCTGAACCAGTGAACCACAACGAACTTTCCCCATTTCTGAACTGGTTCAAGGTTCGTGGTTCGTGAGCATCAGAACGGCCCCCGTTGGAATTAGAGAGCCCATATTCCCGGGGAGTGTTTAACAAGCTTTCCTCCAGCCATTACCCAAGTTTGGTCAAGATTGCAATAGGGATCCAAGCTCCAATTAAACTCTCTCTCTCTCCCCAAAGGCTAGCAAGTAGCAAGCAAGAGCTCTGTCCCACTCCACTGCTCGCTGAAAGTGAAACTCAGCCTGGGAGCCCACTGCTTTTTATAAGCTGAGGTCCCATTGAGCAATACAGGAGGTCTGTGGTTGGCCAGCAGAGCTGCCTATCAGGGTTTGCAGGAATGAGATTGGAGTGCCCATGGCTACAGAACACCCCCTCCCCCTCCCTCCCACGGGTGTCTTCTCCCAGGTTGGAACCACTTTGCAGCTCCATGGTTGGAAGGAAGACCTGCCGATCAAGGTAAGCTGGGCTTCCATTCGGGTTTCCAGGGCGACAGAAGGAGTGCAGACAGAGTTCAGGCATTCTCCTGGCTCTGTTTCCAAGGGAATTGATTGATGGTGCCTGACTGTCTGGCTTCATGAACTGCGGAAGAACGCACCAAAATACGCCTCTAATGAACGCTGGTTCGTTGGCCATGGACGCTCACGAACTGCCGGATCGCGAATGGAAGTTTGGGTGGTTTGTGGGTTTTTTTGGTTTGTAATGTGGTTTGTGCCCATGTCTAGCCTCTACCCCCTTCCCCATACTGGGTCCCAATCCAAATTGGGGCCCCATGCACCAGCTAATCAAAGGGGGGGAATACTGGGAGCTCCATACATGAAACAGCACTGTTGCAGCACTGACATAATGCATAACCTCTGCACCCATGGGAATCTATGTAGATCAGGGAGCATAGGTAAAGGTTTTCCTCCATTTTCTTTTTTATGTAGGAAAGGTACATACAACTTCATTTAACAGTATTCTTATAAATACTAACAAACAGTAATTTGATTTATATTTTGATTCTGTGCAATAAAATCAAATACAAAAAAATCAATAAAATAAAAAAACCTTCTATAAAGACTTCAAAAAATGGGAGCATAATGTTCTTTAGTTTGGCATGGAAGACAAAGCTAATAGCTGCAGAGCCATCTTCTCTCTCGCTTTGCTTTCCTCTCCCCAGTTCAGCTTTTAGAAATGCTGTGGTCAGCAGGGACTTTGAAATAGTCTACTTTATAAAAAACAGAGAAAGAGAAAGATGATGAAAACCCGCAAAGTACCTCATACTGTGACAACTTCATGTGGTCTTATGGTAGGCCAACTCTGAACATGATAATTAGAGTCTAAAATATCTGGTAGAGTTTGTGAAGAGAAAAATATTTAAGGAATTAAAATGCAATGGTATGGCCAATAGCCAAGATAATTCCCCAGTTGCACAATGTGTCCCTTAGTTGCAGGAAGGGAGATTTACCCAGTACTTTTAGTTAGGGTCACTGTTTCTAGGCTTACCACAGTTTCCTGTGTCACATCAGCAACAGTATCTCCCGTATAAAATATAATGTTCCATTTTTCATCAGCAAATAGTCTTTGAATCTGGAAACTATCTTGCCAATTATTTTTTTCATTTTGACAACCATGAAGGAAAGTCTATTGTAATTGAGCACTATGAAAGTTACCCTGAAGGACTTCATCAAGATATTGCAGTTGCCTTGAAGAAGTGGCCTAAGGGTCAAACCACACAGGACAAAATACACACTTGAATTACACTCAAATATACTCGAATTACAAAATACACTCCAATTACCCATGTAATTGGAGTGTATTTTGTATGCAGGTTCATGGAGAGGTGGCATAAAAATGTTCTCAATAAATAAATACTGTTTGGATTCAGTTTCCAAAAAGGGGGGGGGAGTGGCTACAGGGAAAGCTTTCAAGTTCAGAGACATAAAAGCTTTTCTGCATGCTCAACTTAACCTTGAATTTCTTAGTAGTTGACCCACAAGGATTGGAATTAATTTGGGTATGATTCTTCTGCAGGTCTGCCCTCCCTCTGTATTTTTACAGTTGTCGAGTTGGTTTATTTTCTCCTGCAATGGAGCTTCAGGATTTTTGAGTGAACATGTTGGTCCAGCAATGAGGTCTCCTGTGGTGTCACAACTAGACATGGGCACAAACGGAAAAAACCCCCGAACAAGCTGTTCATTGTTCGTTACCATCCACGAACAATGAACAATGAACAGTAACGAACATGACCCTGTTCACAAACATGTTCATTGTTCGTTGTTTGTGGCCCCTTAAAGATCCCTTTAAACTATCAGCTGGTAGGTGGCAGGGGGAATTCCCCCCTGCTGCCTGCCAGCTGATAGTTTAAAGGGCCCTTTCCTGCCACGTGCAGGGGGCTGGGCCCTTTAAACACCCCACAAACGGACCTTCACAATGTCCAATACCCACCAAATTTGCAGGGGACATAGTCCTCACTGTCCTCCAAAGACCCCCAAGTTTCAGAGAGATTGCACCCCGGGAAGGGCATGATACATGTGTCCCCCCACCTTTGCTGTCATTTTCTGTTCACAATGGCTAAAACAGGACTCTCTGTTGGAAGGCAGCTACTTTGAGGGGTTACAAACTGACCTTCCCAATGTCCAATACCCAACAACTCTGCAGGGGACATAGTCCTCACCGTCCTCCGAAGACCCCTCCAAGTTTCAGAGAGATTGCACCCCGGGAAAGGCATGATGCACGGGTCCTTCCCTTTGTTGTCACCACTATGACACCGTAGTGGTGCTTTCCTTTCTAAAAAGAGAGGACTAATTTCAGTGCTACTACAACATGTGCTTGAAAATTATAGTAGCCCCATTTAAACACAATAGAGTAATAGAGTATGTTGGTATAAGACAACAGAAGTTTTTTGAACTATACAAACTATTGCATCAGAAACAATTGGAGACATAGTTAGGCATATGGGCATCCTAGAAGAAATATCAAAAATTCCTGTGCTTGGAAAAAGTGTCAACAGGAAGGAGGTATGTCACTTGTACTTTTTGTTCTCTTCCATATTATGTTGTATGTAAGTCACACATTCAGAATGTATGGTGTCTACATATCCTTTTAAGTGAAGAGGCTTAATTATGTAACTACCACTGGATGCAGAATACAGGAAATCCATAAGAAGTTAAGTTTAGAGTACTTGCCAGGTATTGCAGAGTAGCTTGTGCATCTCCTAGAAAGCCCAGGAAAAAATAGCAAAAAAAGCCTGCTTTAGCTTAACCCGCCTCTTCTTTTGTTTCATAAGACTATTCTCTGTGCTGTTTATTTAGATTCAGGCCAGGCCGTGGAACAGAGATGGCGCTAGTAGCTTTAGTGAACGATCTCCTTCTGAATATAGACAAAGGCCATGCTTTGTTATTGCTCTTTCTGGATTTATCAGCAACTTTTGATAAAATAGACCATGCCATCTTGTTGAGGCGTTGGAGGCAGAAATGGATAAAATCATTTATCATGGAATGGACTCAAAGGGTTGCTGTTGGAGACCAGCTATCTCCAGAGTGGGAATGAACTTGTGAGGTTCCACAGGACGCAATCTTATCCCCCATGTTTTTCAACCTCTATGTAAAGCCTTCAGGAGAACTCATTCATAGCTATGGAATTGGATGCCATCAATATGTGGATGACACCCAACTCTATATCTCACTATCCAAATCACTGCAGGATGCAGTAGAAAATTTGGATTGCTGCCTAACAGCTGTGGCCAAATGGCTGAAAGCTAACAAATTGAAACTAAAACCAGACAAGACAGAAGTGATGCTTGTTGGGAAGGTAGAGATCTTGAAGGGCATTGTACTCCCCACTTTTGATGGAATCCGTCTGATTTTTGCATGCTCAGTAAATAGCCTAGGGGTAATACTGGATGCACACTACTGCTAAAAAAAAAGCAAGATAAGACTGCTGAAAAAATGCTTTCTGCAAACTCAGTCTAGCTGGAAGATGCCCCCCTACCTTGACATGAGGATAGTTTAGGTGGGTAGCTGTGTTGGTTTGCAGTAGAATCACAGGATTTGTGTCTGATGGCACCTTAGAGACCAACAAGATTTTCAGAGTGTAAGCTTTCAAGAGTCAGTGCACCCTTCTTCAGACACCACCAGGGAGCACTGACTCTCAAAAACTTACACTCCAAAAATCTTGTTGGTCTCTAAGGGGCTACTGGACTCAAATCCTGTTGTACCTTGACATGGCCGATCTGGCCACCTGGATTCATGCCATGGTAACATCAAGACTTCACTACTGTACTGCACTGCACTGTACTTAGGTCTCCCCTCTAAGTTAACTCAGAGACTTAATTTGGTGCAGAACATTGCAGCTCAATTATTGTTGGGAGCTAGAAGTAGCATGAATATTACTCCCATTCTGCAGTCACTCCACTAGTTACCTATCAGTTACTGGGCTCAGTTCAAGGTATTGGCTATCATGTGCAAAGCTCAGCATGGCCTTGGTCTGTCATATCTACGAGACCACTTCTCTCTCTATGTTCCACCAGGGCAGCTTCACTCATCTGAACAAGGCCTTCTGCAGGTTCCACTTTGCGTGTGGGCAAAATCAGAGAAACTCCATACATGTGCATTCTCTGTGATGGCACCCACCTTATGGAACAGTCTACCTGAAGACTCCTGGCTTTCCACAAATGATGCAAAACCTAATTATTCAAGAGGGCTTTTTACTCATATAGGAGGGCTGTACTGTAAGATGTGCTTTCATAGAGATGCATCAGTAAAGAGATAGGGACCATAAACTTTACTACTATGTGCTACTATGTACTATCTGTTGCTTTAAGTATGATCCTACTGGGTAGGATCTTGTTTAATACATCAGTCTTAGAATTGCTAATGCTCTGTTTCAGCATTTCTTTAGTTCTCTGTATTAGATTTCTCCAGGTTTTAAATCTTTGCAGATTTGCATTTATGGAGCCTATTAAATTGTTTATTGAAATGTTCTTGAAATTGTATAATCTGCCTTGAGTTTCGGTGGGAAAGGTGGATTATACATGATGTAAATATATAAATAAATAAAAATAATAATGTCTAGTGATTTTCCTATCCATCTTGTTTCTTGGACAGAGCAAAGCTGGGAATCCAGGGAAGGATGAGGTTTGGGGAATGGGTGGGATCCCAGCAGGATATAATGCCATAGAGTCCACCCTCTAAAGAAGCCATTTTCTCCAGAGGAACTGATCTCTGTAGCCTGGAGATAAATTGTAATTCCAGGATATCCGGCCCACAAGAAGAATGGAAAGATTAGATGACAGCATAGCATTGTCAGGACTAGCCTTTGGATCAAATGCCTTTGAAATATATATAATCATGGGCTGAATCCACATGTACCGGCATAGTGCTAAACTTTTGGAATGCCAGTGACTTCCTGGCGCGATTTCTGACATCATTGTGCCACGAGAGCGGCATCGAAGACGCTAGCATTCTGACAGTTTAGCGCTATGCCGGAACGTGTATATTGTGTTTCTCCTAACTACTGCATCCCTTGTCTCAAATGTGGGCTAAGTGAATAATGTCTTTATATAGGACACAATCTTCTCATCCTGTGTTGCATGCTGATTTTGTAATTGGTAATGAAATTGAGATTTAGTAAGTAGTAGTGTATTAGCAGGGTATTTTGAGAAGTACACCTACAGCTCTGAATATTAGATAGTAGTTATGGCTGGGGATTTTCGTTTCTTGATCCTACCTCATTTAATAAAGCAGTTTGACTGCAGTTATCCTCGAGGCATAAGTGCTTCTGTAAAACAAATATTTTGCCACTGGGAAGTACCGGAAGGACTTGATTTTCCAGCCTATGTGCCATTTGTACCTAGAGAAAATAAAACTAATTGAAAACATATAATCACATTTTGTTAAAGACATTTTAGTCTCTCAGGGAGCAATCGTAAAAGTATGTCAGCTCAGAAGTAAATTCCCATTTTTTCAGTAGGTTTACTGCCAGGAAAAGAATACAGATAGTAATGACTAATGGCCAGGACACAAAATAGAACAAAGTCTGCCTTGTGTCAATCTGCAGATTGTAGGTAACATCAGCAGATGATCCATTATTTACCTTAGAACTGTATTTTTACCACTAGGAATATAAGAAAGAACATAAGAAGATTCTAGATGGATCAAACCAAAAATCCATCTAATTTATGATTCTGTTTTCAACCGTTTTCTAACATTATGGAAGGTATCATCTGGGCTTCTGACTCAGGCTGCAATCCAAAGAACAATTTCCTGGGAGTAAGTCCCATTGAATAAAAGGGAGATTACTTCTGAGTAGACTGATGTGGGCTTGTTACCTGAGAGATGAGGCTTTCTGTTATCCAGCCAAAATGAATGCTGTGAATGGTTTGTATTTTCTGAATACTATTTAAAACCAACAATAGAACAAAGGAGCCATTTAATTAATCAGAACTGAATAGCCATACTAGTTAAGCAGGTTTGGCAATATGGGAAACAAATATGATCATTAGGACTTAGTGGGAAATTTCCCAGCAAACAGTTCAGAGTATGGCTATTTGCCCAGGCATATTTGTGGCTAGAAGGAAATGGTTACAATTACATAGTGAATATATTCTTCTCACGCAAAAGAATCAATATGATGTAGTATTTCATGTATCGGAACAGGGATTGGCAAGACATAGGTTCAAATCTCCACTCAGGTATGAAGCTTCCTGAATGCCCATATGCCTATCACATGCCTCAGGCTATCTCACAATGATTGTTGTGAGAATTGATTGGAAGAAGGAAGAATCATGTATTTTGCTCTCAGTTCCTTGGAGGAAGGGATAAAGATGAAATAGACAACTAGTTCACAAATCATAATGTAGCATCTAGCAGTTTTTTTCATTTTGGTGGTCTTTCATAGCTCAACACTATTTCATTCCTAGGAAAAGCCTTGGGTTAAAGTAAACATCACTATTTTATAAATCAATCTCCAATAGAAGACACAGCTATACACACTCTACTTGCCCAGGAACAGTCAGATTTGTTTTGAATTCCATCATATTGTTGAAATGTTTCTTGTGTGCTGGTGTTTGACATTACATTTTGTTTGCATTTTAGTGGCCAAGGATCAGTGCCAGGTTTTGTTTAATTTTGGTCGGCTGTTGATCTTGTCTGAGGTCAAAATGCAATGGACAATTTGTTCATTCTCACTTCTTTTAAAAACAAAAGTATCCTGGGAGACTGAAATTAGGCATGTTGCTTAATTCTTTCAGATCCTGAGCTTTACTGTTCAAAAATATAATCTGTAAACTGCTTAGCTATCTGTGGGAAAAAAGATGCATTCCCCCCACATAGAAGTTGGTTCCCAAGGAAAAGATCTTCCTACAATGGGGGGTTTCCCTTTGATTTCCTCCCTGCTGTAGCAGTCCTTAAACACCCCTTTTCTCAGTTACACTACACATATGCAACAACAATGGGCCCTGAAGAAGGCTAGTGTTGGTGGGTGCACAATATGGTGAGAAACTGGCTGGCAAATGGGTAATGGGTCAGCAGCAGCATTAAAAACCATACCGCTTCATGTTCCCTTTTTTCTTTTTCTATAGTTCACTCTTCTGGAAGATGTTGCCTGTTGATGCCATGTTTCCTTGCGCTTTGCAGTTTTGTTCACACAATGAAGGGGTGTTCTTGCATTAATCACTACCAATCTTCATTGCTCAAGTGCAAGCAGGCAACAAGATTGTTTGAACCACCTCCCCCCCTAAATAGACTTGTATTTTTTCCACAAGTTTTCTTTTGCTGTGGGCAGGCAGAATTGTTTTTGAAAGGGCAGAGTAGGTGAATGGCCTACAGGATGGAGGGAAGCAATCTTAAACAGGTCTACTCAGATGTGAGTCCCATATTATTCAATACCGCTTACTCCCAGGGAAGTGTCTTTAGAATTGCAGCCTATGATTGAAGTCTGTACATTCCCCTTCCAAAAGTTTCCAAAGCCAATGAGGACCTGATTGGCAGGGAGACAATGCCATTGGCCAGATAGTGACAGGGGGAAAATGATGCGCTCATGCACATTGCACACATTTCCCTTTCCTGCCTACAAAGGTAATGATGTAATGGCTTTGTCCCCTTGGGACCCTCACCTGGATTGCCCAGGTAAGCTTGATCTAGTCTAGACCCCAAAAGCTAAGCAGGGTCGACCTTGGTTAGTAATTGGATGGGAGATCTCCAGCAAAGGCCAGGGTTACAGAGGCAGGCAATGGCAAGCCACCTCTTTTAGTCTCTTGCCATGACAACCCCACCAGGGGTCGCCATACGTCAACTCTGACTTGAGGGCACTCTTCACTCCACTGTCCTGTTGGGATCCGATTGGTGAATGCTGTTAAGGAAAACAAGATGCTGCTGTGCGGGCCCACAAACTTTTGGATGGGAGGGTGTCATTACAATTTGGTTTCCTGGATTTGGTTCACCCTTCTGCAAGCTGCTTTGATGAAATGAAACAGCGATTTTCTGGGTGTATTTCTAACTTGTTTTATTTTGCATACTCCTAATTTCAGGGGTATTTCAGGCTATAGTGGGCAGGAGAAGTAGGTTTACCAACTCCAGGTTGGGAAATTCCTGGAGATTTGGGGATGGAGCCTGGGAAGGGTGGAGTTTAGGGTGAGAACCAGTTTATGAGTGGAAATTTGAAGAGTAAATAACACGACAGAAAAGGGTTACACAGCCTTTCCCTCCTGTCAGACATCCAACCCCAATTTTGGCCTCCCATGGCTGCTTTTCTTTACAAAATCCACAGAGAAGAATCTTGGTGACCCTGACCTCATCAGTTTTGTGGGCTTGCTATGAGAATAAAATGTAGGAGGTGTGTGTTGAACTTCTTGGAGAAAAGATGGACTAAAAATGTAATAGTTCATCTGGACTGGTGTGGGGATTGTCACCTGGAACTTGTGGGTGTGGAGTTGACCAGTACTCTCCTTCTAAAATGCAGCAAGACCCAGACTTGTTTCCAAAACATGTATCCACTCAGGATCTCAGAGGTATTTAAAGCACTTATTTACAAGCCTTAGGTTAGAAAGACCAGCTGAACAAGTGCTGCTACAATACCTTGAGCTTCCTGCTTACTCTGGTTCCTATCCAATATCTAGCTGGATTGACACAGCTGTACTTCAGTACACTTCAGCTGCACCTTGTGCAAGATGTTCCAATGTTTAGCTATAAATAACAACCCACAGGACATTCCCTTGAGAACGTGGAGGGAAAGGTACTGACAGTGCAAAGTATTCAGTCTGTTTGGATACTGGTAGATACTTTCCTACCACCTTAGTGAGGAAACCAAAACAAAAATCTCTTATCACTGTACTCTTCCTGGACAAAATGCAGAACAAAATACTTGAAATCAAATTTAAAATCTGTCTAACATTGTTTATGCCCACACGCACACCAGGAAGTGCTGAAAAAACATTTGAATTTTAAATACAGCACAATTTTTTAAATAGTACAGATTTATGAAACTGGCCTATTCCATAATATAATCAAAATGAAAAGTAAACAGAGAATAGTTAGGATTTTAAGATAAGAGCAAAGTTCAGAAATTTTGAAACCTACCTTAGAGCAGAGTTATTAATTAACTACTAGGAACAGAACTCTGTTTTATAGTACGCATATATGGTTTCAAGCATGGTAAATCATCCTTACTGCTCCCAAACATGTCATCTGGAAAACTGTTGCAACATGTTTATCTCAACTGTAGCCAGCCATGCCTATCCCAGCAGAAACAGACACCAAAACAGGGCTAACATTTGCCAGTAATTTCCCCAATGCTCCACAGATTTCTTGATATCTCTCCTTGCTCCTTGAAGCCCTTGACAAGTATGTCCCACTTTATTATACTGAGGTGAGGAAATACTTTTACCCCTCCTTTGTCCTGACCATAAGCATCTTAGGGAGAGAGACTGACACTTGATGGACATAGGAAAGCCCTCTAGGAATACATTAATAGAACACAGACTTTTAGGAAAGGGAAGACTTTATTTGCATCATCAAGGGACAGAAAGTATCTAAATAATTCCTAGCCATGTGGATTAGGTAATGCATTCAGATGACATATTGAAATTCAAGCAAAACTCTGCCGCGAAAGATACTGGCTCATTCTGGGGTGTGGCCACCTTTGCCACACTGTGCATCTACACCCCAGTCGACGAGCTCTGTATGATGGCTGCCTAGGGTTCTGCATTCTCTTTTATCAGACACCATAAAATAGCACTCACTGCTGTCAAGGAAACTTTCATAAGGAGGTTATACAACATTAAATAGGAATGTTCAGGGTTTCTCCACCCATTAGATCCCACTCAGAATTATATTGAGTGTTGCAAAATCACATTCAGGATTTTCTCACCTGAGACAGAAAGAACTGTTGATACCATGAATATTTGTTATTCTCAGAGAATGAACACTGCATGCTCAATATTGTGGATGGTCAAGCTGAACAGACAAATAATAACGACAACCTCCTCCTTCTCCTCAGCAACAACATTTTATTTATGTACTGCCCTTCAGGACAGTTTAACATCCACTCGGAGCAGTTTACAAAGTATGCTATTATTATCCCCACAACAATAACCCTTTGAGGTGGGTGGGGCTGAGAGAGCTCTAGAAGAGCTTTGACTGACCCACGGTCACCTAGCTGGCTTCAACTGGAGGAGTGAGGAATCAAACCCAGTTCTCCAGATTAGAGTCCCAGTGCTCTTAACAAGTACTCCAAACTGGCTCTCAAATAGGAAAATATTTGTTAAAAATAAACTGAGGGTCTGTGTGCATTTCCTTTCCCCTCCCATTTCCTCTGAACTGAGCTTCTAAGTTGTTTGATAGCTGAAGAGCTGTAGAGTTCTCCTTGCACTAGTACAAGTTTTGAAACTGGATCCTTCCATGGTCTTAGCAATCATTGTGGAAGTGGATGGAAAGAATAATACTACTGTAGAATCTACAGTTATGTTAACAATGTTTTTTTCCCCATTAATATAGACCCAGTACCTGGTCCAAGCTATAATTTCACAATAACATTATATACATAAGCCAGTTCCTCAGTTCTATGACTTTGTCACACTGCCATCATATTCTAGTATACCAAGACAGGAACTTCAAGTAGAAGTCCAGCAGAAGGAAGGAGAAGGGGCCATGCCACAAAGGGATTTAACAATGACTCCCATAAATTCTATGAGGCAGATGATTGGACAAAAGTGTGTATGTGTAATCACGATCCATTTCATAGAGGTAGTGACTGAGTAAGCAAAATGGGATTGTGCTGTACCACAGTGGTTAAGTGGTTCAGCTGCAAGTCAGCACTCTGCTGGTTCAAATTGCACTACTCCATGAGCTCAGTAGGTGGCCTTGGGTAAGCCACTCATCTGTCAGGTTCTGCCCCCCAGATACTTCACTGCATCAGACCAGGCTGTATGAGTTAAAGCTCTTTATTAGAGGATCACAAGTTCATGACTCCAACAGGTCATTGACAGGAATGCTGGTACAAAGCAAAGTATCTATGGTTATACCTTTCTCTTCCCCCTCTTCCACCCCCCCTTTCCCAGCCTGGGCCATTAGCTTTGGCATGAAGCTTCTAAGCAGGAATTTGTTAGTCTGTCCCATGAGAAGAGTTCCTCAAGGCCACCCCTCCTTGGACATAGCAGGAAGGCATGTGTAAACAACAGTAAAAGACAGATAATGTGGTAGAAGCTAGCAGGAGGTTCACATTATCTTCCCCTTCTCCCACACCCACAGGGGCCCAGTCAGGTAGCTGTGATGTATGGCAGACATCTGTTAAGCATGTCTGACATCCTCTCAGTCCCAGCTCCCCAGCTGTATCGTGGGGGTAATAACAACACTGACTTGTTCACTTCTCTGAGTGGGGTACTAATCTGTCTAGTAGAGGGCTATATAGGCACATTTATCATCATCACTATTGTTGTTGTCATTGTTGTAGTAGTGGTGGTGGGGCTCTGTTGTACATAAGCCAAAGTACACCAAGTGTTTAAATAAGATTTCTTGCTTGATAAGATCACTTCTCCGGTCTTGGAGTTGATGACTAGGCACAGCATTGCCTAGTTTGCACAACTACTTTCTTATAAGAGGCTGTACAGAGGCAGATCATGAGTAGAGATGGGCACGAACAGCAATATGAACTAAAAAAAGCCATGAACAGCCCAATCAGCTGTTAGCAAACAAGCTGTTTGTGAGGCCCCATTCTAAATGAATAGATGGTCATTGCAAGCCTGGTTCCTTGCTGTTCGTCAAGCCAGACAGTGTGGTACCTGCAATAAATTCCCATGGCAACTCAGGCAGGGATTGTCTGAACTCTGTCTGAACTTCTGCTGTTGCCCTGGAAACCCCAATCTAAGCCCAATTTAGCTTGATAGGCAGGTCTTCCTTCCAAGTGTGGACTGGAGCTCCAAATTATTTACAAGAGGAAAAGACCGGGAGGAGGGGGCTCCCAGCTCTGGCTTTCAGGGAGAGACAGCTGCTGTTAGAGAGACAGGTTTAGTGCATTGGAGCTTGAATTTTCTTTGCGTGGTGGGATAGGGTTAGGGATAGGGATAGGGATCTAAGCCCAATTTATCTTAATAGGTATGTCTTCCTTTCAAGTGTGGAGCTCCAAATTTGTTACAAGGAAGCAAAGAGCAGGGGGGAGAGGTTTCGCAGACAGCGAGGAAGAGACAGTTGCTGTTGGCATTTTGAGAGAGAGGGAGAGTGCATTTTCTTTGTGTGTGGCGGGATAGCGATCTACACTCTTCAAGTTCCAGGGCTGCTGCCAGGCTCTGGGCCAAGCTATTATTTATTACTGGTACCTTTCCTGCTGCCTGCTCAGGTAGGGTTTCTGGGAGTGGTGCACTAGGGATCTACCCCTTCAAATTCCAGGGCTGCTGCCAGGCTCTGGGGCCAAGCTATTATTTATTATTGGTACCTTTCCTGCTGCCTGCTCAGGTAGGGTTTCTGGGAGTGGTGCAGTAGGGATCTTGATGGCTGAAGGAGAGCCCGCTGGCCCCACGAACAACGAACAATGAACATGTTTGTGACAGGATCATGTTTGTCAGTGTTCATTGTTCATGGATAGCAATGAACAACGAACACCATGTTCATTTTTTTTCTGTTCATGCCCATGTCTGATCATGAGGTGAGATGGGGACCAAATGTTTATCCTCTAACTGGATATGCTGACTGCAATCCCATCGGTGTCCTTTTAATTCCAGTTCCCTGGAGCTGCAAATGTTTACAAAATGATAATGTGAAAAATGTGAATTTGGTGTAATAAGGGGGGGGGAACCTATCTGAAAAGGAATGAAGAGGAACAAGTACCGAAGAATGAAGAGTGACCTGGGTACACGTTCAAGAAGGCTGGTCGAGGTTCAAGGATGGAAGGAAAGATGCAGAAAACCTATCTACACCATACACTTAAAATAATAATAGAGTCATTATTTCTCTCCTGAGACCTGTCATTCTGTAAGAGGAATAGGGATTGCTATTTGAGAATTTGTAGCAGAGATTTGCCCAGAGATTTGTGAAGAAAGCAAAACAAGGAACAAAGGGCAGGTAAGCACTTAGATAAAAATGTCATCCAAGGCATGATAGAGAGATATGGGTATAGGGAGTTGCCTTTTACTTTATGACTTCTTTCAAAGAGAGCACACGGTGAGAGCAAAAAGACTATTTTGCACTCAAGGTACTGGTTTGAACCTTTGAAGTCTTTGAAGCTTCAGTATTAGTAAACTGATAAGGAATGGAACACAAAATAGTGTTATTGAGTATATCCCGTGTGTTCATATATGATAATTGGGGGAAATGGGTGTGGAAGGTTGATTTTGGGCATATCTGAGTTGAAAATTAATATGTGGGGATTAATGGTGGGGAACTGGTTTGATATTTTGGGTTCATACGTCACTGTGTCTTGGAAACAATTTGTAGTCTTGGTCATGTTGCTTATCTCCATCTAGTTCAGAAATGTTTCCAATAATGGCAGGCAAATGGAGCAACGCTTCCTCAGCTCCCATCCACTGGAACCACTACTATACTTAAGATTCCTGGGTGACATCTTCATCATTTGGACCCATGGGAAGGAAGCCCTTGAGAGATTTCATCAGGACTTCAACAACTTTCACCCTACTATCAACCTAAGCCTGGACCACTATACACAACAGGTACACTTCCTGGACACCACTGTACAACTACATAATGGACGGATAAATACCACCTTATACCGGAAACCAACAGACTGATACTCATATCTACATGCCTCCAGCTACCACCCTAAACATACCACTTGGTCTGTTGTCTACAGCCAAGCCTTACGTTACAACCGTATCTGCTCCAATGCTCTTGATCGAGACTCCCACTTAAGAGATTTACAACAAGCATTTTTGGGGCTACAGTACCCACCAAATGAAGTGAGGAAACAAATCAACAGGGCCAGACTAGTACCTAGAAACAGCCTGCTCCAGGACAAACCTAAAGGAACTAACAACAGAACACTACTGGTTGTCACCTATAGCTCCCAGCTCAAACCCATCCAATGTATCATCAGTGAGTTACAACCCATCCTGGAAAATGATACCTCTCTCTCAGAAGCCCTGGGTGGAAGACCTTTCCTTGCCTACAGACAGCCCCCCAATCTTAAACAACTTCTCACTTACAATCATGAATCGGCTAGCAGAGTCACCAGCACAGGTACCTGGCCCTGCAACAGACCCAGATGCCAGCTCTGCCCCTACATCTACCCAGGGAATACAATTACAGGACCCAATGGCATCAACTACACTGTCTCTGGCTCTTACAGCTTCTCATCCTCCAATCTGATATATGCCCTCATGTGCCAACAATGTCCTTCTGCTCTGTACATTGGACAAACCAGCCAACCTCTACGCAAAAGAATAAATGGACACAAATCTGACATTAGAAATGGCAACGTCCAGAAACCAGTGGGAGAACACTTCAATCTACCAGGACATTCCATCAAAGACTTAAAGGTCACTGTAGTTCAACAGAAACCTTTCAAAAACAAAATCCAACGGGAAGCTGCTGAATTGGAATTCATATGTAAATTTGACTCTGTCAAGCTGGGACTGAATAGGGACTATGAATGGTTATCACATTATCACAGGTAACTGATTTCCTTTACATAGGCGGGGTCGGGGAGAGTCCAGTGGCACCTGGCGTGGGCTTTCGGGGACCACAGTTCTCTTTGTCAGATGCATCTGGCGGGGAGGGCTGTGGTTCTCGAGGGCTTGTGCTGCAGTGGAATTGGTTGGTCTTGGAGGTGCTGCGGGACTCTTTTTGATTTTGCTACTACAGACTAACACGGCAAACTCCTTTGAACCTTTACAGAAGCAAACTGATCCCCACATCAAAAGGAGCTGTTTGCATCTCCATATCAAAGGAGTTGTTTGCATCTCCCCTCTCCTCCCTCCTCCCCTCTCCTCCTCTATATTTGACCAGTTTCTGTTGGCCCTCCATGCATCTGACTAAGAGAACTGTGATTCCCAAAAGCTTATGCTACAATAACATTGGTTAGTCTTAAAGGTACTACTGGACTCTTTTTGATTTCAATATCTTTTGAGCTATGAAGCTATGGCTCATTTAGTTTTTTTATGTTACTTTTAATTGCTGGTGCAAGAAATTATCAACATTCTTTCTGAAGGTACACAGATAAGAATTGTACTGAAGACATGCAGGTCAATCACGTATAGCATTACGAACAGAAAAAACCCACGAACAGCCTAATCTGATGTTCTCGAACAAGCTGTTCGTGTGGCCCCATCCTAAACAAACAGGTGGTCGTTGCAAGTCTTGTTTGTTGCCTTCAGCAGCCATTCGGCAAGCCAGACTGTCTGGCACCTGCTGCAATCAATCCCCTTGGCAACCGGAGGCAGGGAGGGACTGAACTCTGTCTGAACTCCTTCTGGCTTTCCTTCTGGCTTTAACCCTTCAAAGCACTTCCAGCAGAGAGTCCTGTTTTTGCCACTGTGAAGAGAAAATGACAGCCAATGGGGAGACCCATGGATCATGCCTTTCCAGGGGTGCAATCTCTCTGAAACTTGGGGGGGGGGGTCCTCAGAAGACAGTGAGGACTATGTCTCCTGCAAATTTGGTGGGTATTGGACATTGGGAAGGTCAGTTTGTGGGGTGTTTAAAGGGCCCTACCCCTTGCACATGGCAGGAAAGGGCCCTTTAAACTGTCAGCGGGCAGGCGGCAGGGGGGAATCCCCCCTGCTGCCTGCCCGCTGACAGTTTAAAGGGATCTTTAAAGGGCCAGGTAAGTGGGTTTGAGGGGAGGGGGCTAAGTGGGGGGGGGTTGGGGGGGTTCTGGCCCCCATGAACAACGAACAGTTAACATGTCTGGGAACAGTTCATGTTCGTCCATGTTCATTGTTCGTGGATGGCACTGAACGATGAACAGGATGTTCAGGTTGTTTTCCGTTCGTGCCCATGTCTAGTCCTTACCCAAAAGAGCAAAAATCACAACTTGGCCACAACAGTCAGCAGCTGGCAGGGCACTGGAACAAATCTACTCTGTTGAGGATCTTTTTTTTGTAGATTGATGCCTGCAAGGAGATAATGCAAGCAGGATTTATTATCCTTCTGTTCTTCTTACAGACTCTGCTCTGCCTTCTGCTCCATTTCCCCCTTCCTCTGCTATGCTTTCTTTTTTAGTATAAAGGGGACTGCTGAGTTTACTTAGCAATATAATCCACAGCAGGGCTTTTTTTCAGGGGGAACATGGGGGAACGGAGTTCTGGAACCTCTTGAAAATGGTCACATGGCTGGTGGCCCCGCCCCCTGATCTCCAGACAGAGGGGAGTTTAGACTGACCTCCACGCCGCTCAGCGGCATGGAGGGCAATCTAAACTCCCCTCTGTCTGGAGATCAGGGGGCAGGGCCACCAGCCATGTGACCATTTTCTCTGAGGGCAACCCACTGAGTTCCACCACCTCTTTTCCTAGAAAAAAAGCCCTGATCCACAGTCTACTTAGTGGAGTAAACCTGTAAACACAACAAACCACAGCCATTAAAGCACAACACTTTTCACAGTTGATTTATGGTTTCTATTTAATGGATCTCAGGCAACCAAAGTGAGATGAGCTGCTGCCTGAAAGGTTACCGAGTCAAACTCCATCAATGCAAACAGCATGAAATAGATAGACTCTGTAAACTCAGTAGCAGCAGGTGCTTCCAAAAAGTAAGGGTAGTACAAATCCCCCCCTCCACAATTGTGTTAAACAACTTCCTTTGGCTACACTTACCAAAGGGTCCTTCTACAAACTCATCCCCAGCTCCACATATTGATGCTCCTCCTTTTGTTAAAAGCAAATGCCATTTTCTGAGTAAGTATTTATCACCTTACTTGTACAATTTATTACCTTGCTTGTACACCTCCAAAGCTGTTGCATTTTGTAAAGAATACAAGATGTAAAGAATACATGAGATTTGTATATGTTTATTGATATTTCTGTTATATACAGTTTAGATGTACACTCTTTATCATGTAGAATCAGTCAGACTAAACTCTCTCGCAGAAAAGCATAACTGACGCCAGCCTCAGGCAGTTGTGAGTTGTGACACAAAATAAGAAACATTCCCTTCTTGCATAATGAGAAACCTAAGCCAAGGGTGGATTAGGAATGACTCATCCAGTGTTGCGCAGGCTGCTTTACCAAGTCAGACAACTGGAAAGGCCATTTAGGCCAACTGCTTGACCATATTGCACATATTGAAAAAGTCAGTCATAGAGAGTTAGGGATCCTGGTGGTTTACCCGCTTACCCGCAGGTCACTGGCTACCAATGGGAGGTTTTAAGCCATCTGGTGATTGCCTGCCACCGGTAGGCACCCCGAGCACAAGCATGGTGCACATGCTCCTGGCAGACATGATGATGCCACTTCCAGAAGTGATGTCATCCTGCCAGCCACTGCAGTGCCCCCAAGCTCTGCTTGGGGCTGATTCTCAAAGAATTGGTGGACGATCATCCTGGTTAGTACCATATCCTCTCCCTCCCACTGGGAGGATACAGAGATCAGGCAATCCTAAGAGAATGCAAGGAAATATTATGCAAACAGGCTACCTTATAATAACTCTAATAAACAAAATTTAAAAATCTGTAAATCCACCCAGATTAATTGTTTTGGATATGCAGTTTGCTAATGAGTACATTAATGTGGTTTGCAAATGCTACTTTGTATTGCTCATGCATTTTAATATGGCTGATTAATAGAGTGGCTTAATTAAAATGAAGCTGAAGTGGCTCTCTCTTTAAAATCAAGGCTGGCTACAGGAGGAGCAAACAACAAAGCAAGTCTGACAAGTGTGACAAATGGTAGGGATTGTATAGTTGCTTTGCAGGTGGGTATTCCAGTAAGAGCTGCCCATAATTGTTGTCAACACATTTACAGTAAGCACTAATCAGATTGCATACTTGGAATGCCAAGCTGTGAGTACAAACAGATTTACTGATGTTTTCTACCCTGTGCCTATGAAACTGCTATACTGTGTGTCGATTTATTAATTCAAAGGCATAAGATTCTGAATGAAGGCATTACAAACACCAAGTGTGAGGCAGCATACCAGAAAAGGGTATAAACAAGTCATAGAAAAGAGTGATGGAATTAAGGGCTCTTATCTGGCAATGGCACGGTAAACAAACCTGCCATTATCTAGCAAAGTAGGCTGGGAAAAAACAAAAAAACAAAAAAAAAAAGAATGCGTTTTTCAACCTCATTGTGCCACTTTAATTTGGAAGTGACCAAGGTCAGTGGATTCATGTCAGCAGTTGAAATCCTCACTCTGCCTCAAAGCTCACTGGGTGACCTTGAGCCATCACTCGCTCTCAGCCTAACCTACCTCACAAGGTTGTTGTGAGGGTATAATGGAAGAGAGGAGCCTGATATATACTGTACAGAAAGAACGAAAGAACAAAAGAAAGAATCAGATAAAATGGAAACCAAACAACTGCATGAAGAGTTCACACAGTGATAAAAGAAGTATTTCTCTTTTAACTCACTTTTACAAGCAAAATTATACAAAGTATGCATTTAGCTTTAGAGAGGAATGCAAAGCAAAGAATTAAACTTGAAAGGAAAAAAGGAAACTGCAGTCTAGAGTATTTATTTAAAATATGTATAAATCCACTTTTCTTCCAGCACAACTGGAATCCAAGGTAGGTAGAAACACAACCAATTATCACAATATTAAAAAAATCACAACATTGCTACTGGTTAGTTCTTTTTTACTCTTTTAATTATTTTTGAAAAATCACTTTTCTATCTGATGTTTACAAAAAAGTTATACATGATCATGTAAAAGCTCTGAAGTAATTAGCCATTAAATCAATTCACTGTAATTAATATAAACTATTTTCATCTGGATGGCTTCCATTTTTTCTTATTCCCAGGTTACCAAGTACATAATCTGATACTAGCTGTGCCCATTAAAAGCATTCAGTGCAAGATGCTAAGAAGCTTTAATACCATAGTTTCCCCCTCCTTCCTTCCTCTTTTTAACACCCAGCCTGAGAGAACTTGCATAATGTCTTAATAAAATCTATTACATGGAATTTGCTTTAAAAAACAAAACACAATTTACTATATATGTAATGCTGAGCCTGGATCTTGGGGTATGGCTAGAAAAACCCACACACTAGAGCTAGGTACAGACTGCAGGGATTTATGTACAAAAATCTAAAAGAAGATGGGATTTTTAAATCTTTAAAAAATGAAATGTACTGAGGGGAAAAAACACAAGATCTTGTGACACTTAGTCATGAAGTCAGTCATCAGTTTGCAGGTTGCTTAGCAACCCTATAAACAGCCCAAACCATCAGGTGCAGCAGGAACGTATTGCTACTGAGAATGTCAGGAGAAAGATAGCAGAAGTGATGGAGAAAGGGGGGAGGAGATGTCAGAGAGGGTCACCAGAGCCAGTCAAATGAAGGAAGAGGCAGGAGGGCTGTGAGTGGTCAGGTTGGTGAATTTGGCAGGCAGTAACCAGAAAAGCAACAGGGAGAGGAGGAGGAGGAGGAGGCTGCAGTGGGGAGGGTGAGATACATGCAACCAATGGATGAACGTTGGAGGAGGAGATGGCAAGGCAAGGGAAGCAAGAGAAAGAGAAGCAGTGCCAGAGCTAGTGAGAAGAGAGAGAGAGAGAGAGAGAGATGGTGAGGCAAAGTGTAGGTGGAGAAGAGGCAGCAGAAGCAAGAGAAGGAGGGGAAGAACCTGAGAAGCAAGATAAAAAAAATGGGACTCCCCCCGCACAAGCCTTCGGGTTCTTCTACTTGTACAGTTATAAAATTGTTCACCCCTGCAGTTAAGATGCTCTTCTCAAGCCCTGTTCCTGAGAGGAGATGTGGGCAGTGACCAGAGATAGGGATTTTTTGATAGTGCTGTCTTGACTGAATGTTGTCCCCTTTGAGGCTCACATTACTTTTCTGTAGGCACTAGGCTAAAAGATCTTTACCCAGGCTTCTAACTAATGAGTCTCATCTTTTTAGCTGTTTTATCTGTTCCAAGCCCAAACACTCACTTATTGATATTGTTTTAGACGTCTGTGTTTGTTTTATGCTGCTTTTATGTCCTGGCATGTTTTTATTGACCTGTTTCTTGGCTTGACTTGTTTTTATGTGCTTGACTTATTTGTCTTGCTTTTATTGGCTTGTCTCTCTTTTATTACTTTATTAGTTGTGGGCCACCTCAAGCAGCTTCTGGAGAGGAAGCATATACTTTTTGCTAAAGAAATAATTATAATAAACTGTACAACATTCCACTGGATGTTTCAAAAGACTTGGGGCAGTGGGAGAATCTTAGGCTCCATTTAACCCTGGCTTTAATCCATGCCATTGGGGTTTTCTGTGGTGGTCTGGTTGTTGATGCAATTGTATATGAAATTGCCCTTGCAATGGAGATTCTAGAGGGTAATCCCTTTTCACTCCATTGTTAGCTATGATTTTGTTTTCACATCTGATGAGTACTGAAGCCTCCGTACTGGGTTTTTACTTGATGCCCAGGATTCTCTGTCCACCTCATTTTATTTTTTCAATAAAATATGAGTGCTGCATAGGAATTATGCAAATATGAGTTCAATATGGGTGCTGCATAGGAATTATGCAATACTTTTAAAACCTCCTTTTTAACAACTGTCCACGTATTTGCAAGGCCCGCCAGGTAATCTCCTCCTTCTCTTCCCCTCTCTGTCTAAAAGGCAGGCTGAGATGTGGTTGATTCTCTCCTGTATTTTTAAAAAAACTCTCTGAACACAGGGAATACGAATGTGCAATTCAAGTTCAAAATTTGGAAAAAATACTGAATTTTACTTCATTTGGTAAAATTTGGTATTACTGAATGTATTTGGTAAAATTCAGTAAAATTTAGGAAACACATCAGCACTGTTCCTTGCTGTTCCTTTGCTAAAGAACATCAAACAAATACTATTTCCCATCTATCTCCCTGGCCACATTTCTCCCTGGATATCTTGCAGGTCTTTAAGGTGCCACCAGATTCGAATCTTGCTGTTCTTCTGCAGAGCAGCATGGCTACCCACCTGAAATAATACCTTTCAAAAGCCTTAAAAAAACTCTCCAGGTATTTGCAGAGGCACCTCAAGATGACCCCTCTCCCTCTGTCTAAAAGTCAGGCTGAGGTGTGAGGTGTGAACATTCTTCTATGATGCTAATTCCTGCAATTGCTACAAGGACCCCTTGCATATTAACATAAAAGAGGGTAAGTGACTAGTACTCTACCAAAGCCCTGCAATCCTTCTGTTTCCCTTTCAGACACAAGAAGCTGCTTGGCCAATAGCATCCTGTCCAGGAAACAGCATTTTTTTTCAGTTTCAAACTGAAGCAAAGGGTTTGTGTGCGGAATAAACTGTTAAAGGTCTGTGCATGAATAGAAGATGATGCTGTGTGGAATCATAGGGGAAAAACCCACAAGTTGACTGGCTGAAACATGGACAAACCTTGGTGTGAAAGCAGGCCACAGGAAAGGAGAGGCAATAGAGCATTACGTAGCTTCAGGGTCTCATTTAAACTGTTCTGCAGCTTATGGAAAGCAGCTATGCAGGCTTAATATATATACCAGATCCCTTGTGCTGGTGTACTTGTGTGTCCCTGCTTTGCATAGTTTAAATAAGTTTAAACTATGTTTAAATAAGATCCTGCATAGTTTAAATAAGATCCTGATGCCATGCAAAATTGCATAGGGAAACTTTTTCTCTATATGTTTCAACTGGGCCTTGCTCTTCCTTTCATCCCGCTTTGAGAACCTTGCACAAAGTGTGCATGGTGAGCTTGGTTCAGTGAGACCCAAACAAGCATTCTAGTCTCAGCATACACCTGACAGTGTTTAGTAGATTAATTTGCTAGAGTAACTGATTGGAAATATTTTAGTGAACTAAAAGGACCACACTCCTATCAAAGGTCCTTTTTTATCCATCAAAATGATTAATGGCGCTGCAGATTTGATTTTAATATTTGAATATAATACAATATTTATAAAAGCTGCCAGTGGCAAGTGTACCAAAAAAGAGAGGTATTCCTCCAGCTTAAGAAAAAGAGAAAAAAGGGATGCCTGTTCTAAGATGTTGCCTGTTGTGACTTACGTGTGCATCATTAGAGAAAAAATACGATTTTTAAAAAAAGGATTATTTTTTCTCATATTCAGCTTTATGAACAGTTCATTAAATGACAATAATGCATACTACAAACCAATTAAGATTTTTCAAACTGTAACAACTGCACTTCTAAAAAAGTTGTTAATGCTACTGAATAAAAAATGGTGTATGTGATCAAAGAGAATCATAATAACAAAATGTTAATAACTATCATATTTTTTGGAAATAACAAAAAATTACATTGCATAGCTGATTCTCAAACATATGTTAATGGACAATAACCAAAATTCAATAAATAGCAGATATTCAAACAACTGGACATAGACTATTTAACAAATATGCAATATATCCCACACTGTCTTGTTTAGATATTTTTAATTCAATATCCACGTCTTATTCCTCATACACACCTGAAGTGTCGGTTTTAACACATGAACCAGAAAACAATGATCTGTAAAACATTTTTTTTGAGAACCAGAGCAAGCTCACAATAGGCAAAGATACACAGGCCAAGAGACAAAGATACACAGAGTCAAGATTTCACAGCTGTGAACTTAGCTCAGGCAGGAGGGGAAAAGGTGCCTATAGGCTTTTTAAGCACACATTATATACTTCTTATAGACAAGCAACTCTAACGTAAGAGCAGGGACAAATCAAATGGTTTTATTTTTTATCTCTTGAGCTCAGATAAGTACTGTGAAGTACTGTTCCTGGTTTTATCTAACTACACTGTCCATTTTGATTTATCTTGTACCTAGAAACTGCGTGTCTTCTAAAAATTTTGTTAAGACCCCTTGTCAGACAGAACATGAAATTGCAGCCTCTGGTGTCATATGTGACAAACATTTTAATTTAATTTAATTTATTGGATTTCTTGCAAGCAAGCTCAGGGCGGGTCACAACATTATCATAATACAGTAAGTTAAAGGACTAATACACAATGATAAGATAAAATGAACAATTTCAATACAAAGTTAAACCATGTCTAAAATGCAGCATATGATGTTTACCACAGTACACCTCCCACTCAGTATCATGGGGATAGGGCAGGTAGGTAGACAAAATATATTAGCAAAACAGATAGACCGAAGGTCACAGCAGAGAGGCTGACTGACCGGGCAGTTCATTCTCGCCTCAACCACAATCGTAGGCCTGGCAGAACAGCTCCATCTGATAGGCACAGCAGAACAGTAACAAGTCCTTCAGGGCCCTAGTCTTGATGGAGAGAGAGTTCCATAAATTAATACCTAATTAACTAAATATTTCCTTAGCATGAAAAGGGGTCCATTTGAATATAAAAATCCCCATACTTCTGGGACTGTTTCATGCTGTAGGTCTTTTATCTTTTTGAAATAAAATAGTTCCTTTGATATCTTTGAAATATAATATTTGAGTTGCTTACATTATCACTCTGTTTTGGCATGTATCATAGAATACATCATGTTACCGCCGTGTTTCTTATTCGTAGGTCATTTTTCATTTGAAAACACTGGAATATAAAGATTTTCTGTTTGCTTTTAGCATAACCTCTACATATGAAGTAACACTATCATTGACTTTCAGTTACTTGTAATAAACTAAGATTAATGTCTCACACAGATTACAAATCTCACAGAGGTGTTCCAGGTTGAAATCTGTGTTTCTCCCGGCTGATGCCATGGAAAATTTTTCATTTGAAAGTTTTACAGTGAAGTTTTACAGATTTACTGCACCCAATATGTCATTATAAAAGGATTTTTTAAAAAAGTTTTAATCCATAATAGAACATACAAAAATGATTCTTATATAAGATTGTTTAACAGCAATTAACAAAGGAGCACAATCATCTTACACCTGATTCACTAACCATTTTAGCTTTGTTTCCTGGTTGTGAAGTTTTAGATTAAGGTTTCTAACCACCCCTTTCCTGGTGTTGGAAAGGGTCATCAAGCTGCAGCCAATTAATGGTTTACCATTGTCTGCCTCTGTGCTGCAATCTGGTCTTCCTTGGTGGTCTCCCATCCCAATACTAACCAGGGAAGATCCTGCTTAGCTTCTGAGATTTGACAAGATCAGGCTAGCCTGGGTATTCTGTTGGACAGATGCTATTTTTTGTAACTCCTTTCCACGGGAGGATCTATGAAGCGGAAGTGAAAGCGGCAAAGAAACATTATTTTTTGGCAATCATTGCGTCGGCTAGTTCATGACCATCCAAATTATTCAGGATGTCCAGACACCTTCCAACCCCTAAGTTTGAACCTTTACAGTCCCAAGAATAGACAATTAGCTGTGACTCCTTTGCTAAGTTTTTCACTGATAAAATAGCACGAGTACACTCTGATCTAGATGCTACCTGCAATGCAAATGAGATAGGAGAAATGCTTAATACACCATCTGGCCTACATCTGGACTGCTTTGAACCAATTGCAATATAGACCTTAACAGGCTCCTGGCATCTATGAAAGCCACTACTTGTGTGCTTGATTCTTGCCCATCTTGGCTGTTAAAATCAAGTAAAGATCACATAATCCACTGAGATCTTTTGTAAATCAATTGTTAACTCAGGGCTCCTTCCCCTGGCCACTCAAACAGGCAGTTATCCATTCACTAATTTTAAAAAAAATCCCTAGACAAAACTGATGTGGCCAATTATCACCCAGTCTCTAATCTGTTCTTTCTGGGTAAAGTGACTGAGAGAGCAGTAGCTGATCAACTCCAGATCTTCTTGGAAAACTCTAGCACTCGAGATCCTTTCCAGTCTGGATTCAGACCAGGGCATGGGACAGAGACAGCACTAGCAGTGTTAGTGGATGATCTCTATCTGAATATAGACAAAGGCCATGCCTCCTTATTGCTTCTATTGGATCTATCTGCAGCCTTTGACACAGTAGACCATGCCATCCTCTTGAGGCATTTAGAAACAGAAGTGGGCATCAAAGGATGTGCCCTGGACTGATTTAAATAGTTTCTCATGGAACAGACTCAAAGGGTTGCTGTCAGAGATCAGCTATTTCCAAAATGGGATTTATCTTGTGGGGTTCCACAGGGTGCAATCTTATCCACTATGCTATTCAGCCTCTACATAAAACCTTTAGGAGAACTCATTTACAGCTATGGAGTGGGATGTCATCAATATGCAGATGACACCCAACTCTATATCTTGCTATCCAGGTCCCCACAAGATGCAGTAGAAATCTTAAGATCGCTACCTGACAGCCATGGTGAAATACTTGAAAAATAACAAATTGAAATTGAACCCAGACAAGACTGAAGTGATGCTTGTTGGGAAGGCAAAGATCTTGAAAGACATTGTACTCCCCACTTTTGATGGAGTTCGTCTGACCCTTGCAGATGCGGTTAAGAGTCTAAGGGTTATATTGGATCCAGTGCTTCTACTAGAACAACAAGTCAAGGCAGCTACAAAAAATGCCTTTTACAACCTCACTCTAGCCTGGAAGATGGCTTCTTACCTCAACATGGCCAACCTGATGTTACCATGCTATGGTAACATCAAAACTTGACTATTGTAATTCACTATACATTGGTCTTCCATCTAAATCAACTAGGAGGCTCCAATTGGTGCAAAATGCTGCACCTTGCCTGTTAGCAGGAGTGAGCAGGAGCATGAACATCACTCCCATCCTACAGTCATCCATTGGCTACCTATCAGTTACCGTGCTCAATTCAAGATACTGAATATTACATACAAAGCTCTTCAAGGCCTTGGCCAAGCATACCTATGGGACCGCCTCCCTCCCTATGTCCCTCCACAGCAGCTTTGCTCATCTGAACAGGGTCTCTTGCAGGCAGGGGTGTAGACTTTCCAATTTCGGGGGGGGGGGTGCTGGGGCTGGGCCAGAGGCATTGCTATATCCAGTCCTCTAAAGAATTGGGGCCCAGTGACATCATAGGGAGGAGCCAATGACATCACAGGGAGGGGCTTCCATTGCCACCATCTATGGAGGTGGAGCCATGGAGGATTTAGGGAGGGGCTTCCCACAAATTTAGGGGGACCCAGGTACTCATGGGCACCCCCCTAACAATGCCCCTAGGCTGGGCCAAACCTAGGAAAAGGTGGGAGTTGGCCAGTGGTTATAATGCTATCTCAGCAATCTCCTGCTGTGTCCTCCTGTTTTGAAATTCTCTTTTAGGATAGTCACTTTAAGATCTACAAATATACATACCATGTGCATAGGACAAACTAATGGACACAAATTTGACACTAAGAAAGTCACTACAGAAAAGCCTGTAGGGGAACATTTTTAAAGTTTTCATGGATGTTCATTTACAGGAGTTTTGATTGTCTTATTCATAAGGGTGACTTAGTACAGAAATTTACTAAATTGTGGCATCTCAGATGCCTTCATTTGGTAAATGTGTGATTGAAGTCTGAACCAGGGCAGAATACAAAACACTTGCTATGCACTCAATTTCTGAGCAATGTGCAGAGTTCAGAGTAATAGCAATCTCCTTCTCTTTTCAAACTCATATCCTATAAGTGAGTACAAGCACATTTTAAGGCAATTCAGAACAGTGCTAGTCACGACCCCAAAGAAAACTCACAGTTATACTATCTAGGGTTGTATACACCCTACGCTTTTGATCTGCATCCCACCTCTGATCTGCGTATACGCCTCTGATCTGCATCCCCTTTTAATCTTGTTCAGGCAGATGGGCTTTCTCATTGTTTCAGAAAGACAGCACTCAGGATGCCATTTTAGGAATTGTCCTTTTCTGCAATAGATACCACTTCTCCATTTAAAAATGGAATGGGAATTGAAAGAGGAGCTTAGGAGTGGCTGAGCAGCCCCCTCCCACTACCAAGAAAAAACTGTTTTCCCACACCCAGCCCCCCCCCCCCAAAACAAGCAAGCAAACAAAGCTATTTCAATAAGGAAACATAGGGTCTACCCTTTCTCAGTGTTCCAATTCCAAAATACAATGTAATGATAACGTAACAGAAAAGTAAAATAAAATACTCACTTTTTCCCTATTAAAAGGAACAGAAACTGTTCCTTAACAGAATAGCATTGATCGCAGAGAAAACATGATGATGGGTGGTTGGAGCATGCTGGCCGGTGTGTGAAAGAGAAAGAGAAAATAACAAACTTATACTTGCCTTAGTTTTAGAAAAGAAGTAAGAGTTATTATAGGAATTCCGTACTTTGATAGGAAAGTGGAGAAATAGATTCCTATCTACTGATCTATTCCTGAGGAGGATGTCCTGAGATTAGCAATCTACACATCAAAGGATAGTTCAGGGCAGTAAAGGAGTAAACAGTAAACAGAAGCCTTTCAAATCCATACATCGTAATGAGAATACCACAGTTTGGATTATTTTGATCTTGGTTCCCAGAGAGACATCTTTATCTTTAGGGATCTTCTCTAGCTCCCTCATAGCTGGTCTTCCAAGTCTTCCAAGTTTCAATCTTCTTCTGATTTCTTTATTGCACTCTCCCTTTTGGTTGATGATTGAGCCAAGGAATAGAAACTCTTGGACAATTTCAATGTTCTCATTCTAAACTTTAAAATTGTGTAATTCCTATGTAGTCATTACTTTTGTCTTCTTGATGTTCAGTTGTAAACCTGCTTCGGCTTTCTCCTTTAACCTTCATCAACAGCCATTTCAAGTCTTCACTATTTTCTGCCCGTAATGTGGTGTCATCTGCATATCTAAAATTTTTAATGTTCCTTCGACCAATTTTCACTCCATCTTCTTCTAGATCTAATCCAGCTTTCCTTATGATAAGCTCTGCATAGAGGTTGAACAAGTGAGATAATATACATCCTTGTCTGACACCTTTGCCAATTAGAAATCATTCTGTTTCCCTATGTTCTGTCCTGACTGTAGCCTGACAGTAGCCTCTTGTCCAGAGTAAAAGTTGTGCATCAAAACAATCAGATGTCGTGGCACCCCTATTTCTTTTAACAGTCTCCATAATTTTTCATGATCCACACAGACAAAAGCTTTGCTGTAATCTATAAAACATAGGCTGATTTTCTTCTGAAATTCCCTGGTATGTTCCATTAGGCATTGTAAATTTGCAATGTTATCTCTGGTTCCTCTTCCTTTTCTGAATCCAGCTTGAAATTTAGCATTTCTCAGTCCATATATGGTAAGAGTCTTTGCTTTAGAATTTTGAGCATCACTTTGCTTGCATGGGAAATTATCGTGATAGTTTGATAGTTGCTGCACTCTTTAGCATCCCCTTTTTGAGAAATTGTAATGTAGACTGAGCACTTCCAGTCTGTGAGCCATTGTTTTGTTTTCCAAATGTAAATTGGAGCCAAGCAATTAGGTTGCAATTATGTCCAACAGAGGCCTTCTTCAGTTTTTTACTAGATTACAGGACTACAGAGCTAGATTAGATTTTTAATTATTTCATCTGGCGGCTCAAATTATCAAACAGATCACTCAAGATGGGTAGCCACGTTGGTCTGTCTGTAGCAGTAGAAAAGGGCAAGAGTCCAGTAACACCTATAAATCTAAAAAAAATTGTGGTAGCATATGAGCTTTCATGAGTCACAGCTCACGAATGTCTACAGTCACAGTCTGAAGAAGTGAGCTGTGTTTATCAATTAAAACTGAAAGGTTCTTTTTTCTAAATTTACTTTATAACCTGAGATAAAATATGAAGTAACATGTTTAAATTATCATTATCCATTAAACATATCTTTTATTTGCTCATTTTTCCTTATATGATAGCAAACAGGAAAGGTAAAAGGGGGCATCCCCACTTAGTTCCTCTATGCATCAGAAGTTGGTCCCAAAGTGTCCCACTGATAACTAATCTTGCATTTTTGGATTTGAAAATACATAATTCCAACCTATTTTATAAAAAAGCACTATAGGCTTTTGTATAGGCTGGGTGGCCCAGTGTGCTTGAGGGGAGGAGCTGTCCTCTGCCTCATATATTGTTATTCACATGTGCAGTAATAACCTGGGCTGTGGGGCATGGCCCTTGCATGCATAAGCTGGGTGGCCTTGTGAGCTGGAGGGTGGAGCGGCCTCCATTTCACATTCAGTTTGTTCACCTGGGTGGTATGACCTTGGTTCATAGGGTCTGGACCTTTCCTTACATGCTCACACAGACTTGCACCCTGGGTTTAGGCTCTCTTTGGAAAAAGGTGTGCCTATCAGGATTTGAGTCTGCACTATTTCATGTAACGTCACTGATGGCCTTCTGCGGAACTCTGAGAGGAGTGAGCTGGTGGCCCAATCCCTCACAGATCTGTCTGGGTGTGCACTGAGGGCACAGGACCTGAAGTTCGAGACTGATTCAGTGACCCTTCATATTAGGTGGTCCAAGATGGATCAGTGACAGTGGGGGCACAATTGTTCAGGTGGGCCCTTGTGATGAGTCCGAGCAGTGCAACTGCACTGGGCTATCTGGGACCAAAGAGTAGGTTGGTGATAGTAGGCAGTGTATTGGGCATACATGCACCCCTGCTGATGCTTTAAAGAGTTGTGTCTAATAGTTTCTTTTTCTTTTTAGGTGCTGTGATTCACTGCAGGAGGTGTTGACGCCTCATATGTGGACACAGCATATGAGGCCAAGAGGATGCCAGGCCAAGAGGATGCCAATCGGGTAGTGACAGGGCCTCTGCATGCAATCCTCTGCCTCACATTTTGGTCATTCGCCGCGTGGTGTTGACCTAGTCTCACAGGGCATGGTCCTTTCCTTACAAGCTCACACAGGCTTGCAGCGCCCAGGCAAGTAGTGGCCTGATGGCTGGAGGGGAGGTGCGGACCTCCGCCTCACATCCTGGTCATTCACCGCGTGGTGTTGACCTTGTCTCTCAGGGCATGGCCCTTTCCTTACAGGCTCACACAGGCTTGCAGCGCCCAGGCAAGTAGTGGCCTGATGGCTGGAGGGGAGGTGCGGACCTCCGCCTCACATGTTGGTCATTCGCCGCGTGGTGTTGACCTTGTCTCGCAGGGCATGGCCCTTTCCTTACAGGCTCACACAGGCTTGCAGCACCCAGGCAAGTAGTGGCCTGATGGCTGGAGGGGAGGTGCGGACCTCCGCCTCACATGTTGGTCATTCGCCGCGTGGTGTTGACCTTGTCTCGCAGGGCATGGCCCTTTCCTTACAGGCTCACACAGGCTTGCAGTGCCCAGGCAAGTAGTGGCCTGATGGCTGGAGGGGAGGTGCGGACCTCCGCCTCACATGTTGGTCATTCACCGCGTGGTGTTGACCTTGTCTCGCAGGGCATGGCCTTTTCCTTACAGGCTCACACAGGCTTGCAGCGCCCAGGCAAGTAGTGGCCTGATGGCTTGAGGGGAGGTGCGCCTCCACCTTACGTTCTGGTTATTACCTGGATGGTAGTGACCTTGGTCTACTGTGCTTCCCCGTCATGGTGGCGGGAAGGGTCATTCACCTGGGTGGTGATGACCTTGGTCTGCAATGCTTCCGCGTCAGTGTGGCGGGAAGATGGAGACCCACTAGGTTGAGGCTAGGCATTTGGCCAACAGAGCCCAAGAGAAAGCTGTCGGGAGGGACTGAGCATCTATTTGCCACGCCCCTGCATAAAGGCTGAATTTGCTGACCTCTACAGAGGTTATCAGGGGTCATGGCATAAGGCCAAAATGGCCCTTTAAAAGGCTTTGGGAGCAGGAGGGGTATTTATTTGCCCTTTCCTGGCATTAGGGCCGAAGTTGCCAACCTCTACAGAGGTGTCTGTGTTCACCTATTGGTGAAGGGCACACAATATTCTGTGGTAACTGACGGCAAGGGTGATGGTTGGCACTGGGCTAACTGTGGGGCGCAAGGGCCTAAGCAGAGGCTTGGCCCTAGCTGTGGCCGGTTAGATTTGGGTAGACAGAGCGGGCCGGTGAGCACCCAGTGGCACCTCCCCATTGGTGGGGAATAGGGGTCTGTCAGGGATTGGCTGGCGGGCTGTACGGCTGCCAGCTGAGAGGGCAGACTGCCTGTGGGACCCACTGTACAAGTCCTTCCCTCGGGCTTCATGGCTGGGGTGTATGGAGCTTTAAGGGGGGAACCTTCACCTGGCCGGCCGGGTTACAGCCATTCACATGGATGGCTCGCACCTGAGGCAGGGGGTGCTCGCCCAAGCAGGTCGAGGAGTTGGTCCAATTGACCCCTTGTCTTGACCTGTAGTACCGCTAGTTATACCCTTGCCGTTATTAAGTTTAATGTTGGTCAATAAATGGCCCAAATTTATACCCAAGCCTTGTGTCTGTTTCTTCATTCTGAATGGGGGGGGGGCAAGATGGCGCACCCAGCTGCATGTGAAACATGCTTAGGCTGGGTGCCACTTTTGCCTCACTGCATGGATGGAGAGACAGCCTTACATTCCTGGGCATCCAGGCTTTGGGAGGTGGGGCCTGGCCCTGTAAAGGGCGGCTCCGCCTCTGTAGGGCTCAGTCAGCTTTGAAAGCTCGGCCCATCCACCACACCCTATGGCAGTACAGGATTAGCTGGTTGCTGGTTACCAGGGCCAGGTAGGAATTTTTTCTCCTTTTCCCAAATTGGCACAGGGAAGAGGTGTTTTTCGCCTACCTTGTACTGTTTTGTAGGTGTGGTATTTGGAGTGGTGGAATGTAACCTAGGTCCCTGGCAGGTTAGATTTGGGTAGACAGAGCAGGCCGGTGAGCACCCAGTGGCACCTCCCCACTGGTGGGGAATAGGGGTCTGTCAGGGATTGGCTGGCGGGCTGTACGGCTGCCAGTTGAGAGGGCAGACTGCCTGTGGGACCCCCTGTACAAGTCCTTCCCTCGGGCTTCACAGCTGGGGTGTATGGAGCTTTAAGGAGGGAACCATTCACCTGGCCGGCCGGGTTACAGCCATTCACATGGATGGCTCGCACCTGGGGCAGGGGGTGCTCGCCCAAGCAGGTCGAGGAGTTGGTCCAATTGACCGTTTGTCTTGACCTGTAGTACCGCTAGTTATACCCTTGCCGTTATTAAGTTTAATGTTGGTCAATAAATGGCCCAAATTTATACCCAAGCCTTGTGTCTGTCTCTTCATTCCGAATGGGGGGGGGGGGGGCAAAACAAAACCATGTAAAAAACAACCCAACAACAAAACAGTCCCTTTTGGAATTAATAATAAAAATGAAAGAAATAAAACACACTTCCATAAGTCTATTTAGTTCAGATCAGATCCTGATTCTTCATTTTCCAGATTCCACCTAAAAAAAACTACAAAACTTCCTACACATTTGCTAATATTGTCACTAATAGCATATTGCTAGTCATTTTCATTCAGAATCAAAACAGAGGTGAATGTCTGCATAAAATGGTACAAGTATAGAACTTGTCTTGAAATATGTGTTTTCATCCAGAAGATTGTCCATGATTGCAGCATGTGGGATCATATCTGTATTGAGTATCATTAGGGGGGAATTCAGTTTTGTCCTGAAAAAGGCAGGGAAAGTGCATCAACATCCATGATTTTAAAAAAAGCAGAATATTTAATTTATTGACCATATTTTTACACCACCATTTCCAAGTTTAATCAGATTATTATATCTGGAGAATATTACTTTTTGTACTAATAACAACACTATAATACAGCCTAAGTTGAGAAAAAATGATTGGGCCAATGTCAACCAATGAGTTTCCCAGCTGATGAAGAATGAAGAATCGAGGTCCTCTCTGGCCAAGACCCAAACCTGTACATCACTCCAGTTTATTTCTACACTTTATACCTCTTTATTAACAAATAAAATTTGTTTATAATAAACAAATAAACAAATAAAAGTTTGACTAAAAGATGCTTATGTGCACTGACTCAATATGGAGTAGTGGAAATTCCTTCTGAAATCTCAGCTTGATAAAATAGCTGAGGGCCAAGCTAGACGCTCAGTTGTCCCAGACCCAACTCATGTTTCTGCAGTCAGAGCAGTTAAAAAGTAATTGGATGTTAAAAATAAAAGAGAGCCCAAATGGCCTCAGAATGTCTCCACAGGGGAAAGAGGGGCTCCCTCCTTCCCCCTCAAGCTATTTCCTTGTGTCACAATAGCACGGAAGGTGTTTCCCCCCTGTTTTTACTGTTCCACATGCACAGAGTACTCCATGTGGAGCAGAAAAAACAGGAGAAAAAACTCCTGCCCCTGCTTTTTTGACACGGTGAAACAGCTTGAGGGAAGAGGGAAGAGGAAGGAGCCCCTTCCCCCTCCCCTGTGGAGGTATTCTGAGGCCATTTAGGGACTCCTTAATTTTTACAACTACTCCCCAAATCTGTTGTGTAGCTGAAGGGAACTCGAGTTGGGTCTGGACTCTTTAAAAATCTGCATGTCTAGTTTGGCCCTAAGATGGCCTCTGGCATAGCACAAGACTTCCCTATTTCCTTATTTAGAAATGTTCCCAGGATAGGACCTCCCTTCTTCTTTTCTTTGGCCAACCAGTGTTACATACCTATTAGCTTACTTGGATTTCTTTCCATTTTCTCCAAGGAATCTTTTGATTTGTTTCAAGCGTCTACCCTAAGGCAAAAATATGGCTTCAGTTTCTTTCTTTGTTTTATCTGTTTAAATTATATTGTTTGCTTAAATTGGTTCTTAAATGAATTGTTAAATTATATTCTTGTATTTTTCTGTAAACCACTTTGTGTCCCTTTAGGGAACAAAGCAGCATAAAAATCCCCAAACAATGTTTAGTTTTTCCTTGCCCTGGGGGAAAGTCCTCTTCCCAGCACAGATTACATGATTTCCTGCTTCTCTTCCCCTTTGGATCTCAAACTGAACTACTGCTTGGGTTGCTGGTTTGAGCCCTCACAGTGGGTTTGTGCTCAGCATAGTTGTGCTCTACTTCTGCCGTGCTCAGCCTGACCTTGGAAATTTCTAGGCACTTCTGCTGCTTTCATAGAGGTTTTCCTGTTCCTGGCCCTCATTACATGCCTCTGCTGTGGTGCATCCCCTTGGAGTTTCCATTTGGATTGTTGGCTGCCTAGACATTTGCAACCCATGCCTGAGGATCTGGAACTTTGTTGGGAACCTGTGTTGACAGAATGCTCTAAACTCTCATTTCACCTTCTTGCTGTACCTCTTTTGGTCTCTTGCCTTCCCTTCTTAAGTGATACATGTTATACAGTTTGTATGGGTGCTTGAAATAGTTGTATCCTAATGTGGGCATTCTAATGTTACATGTTATTACTGTATGCTTGCTAAAATCATCATTATTTGAGTGTGGTAATTATTAGACATGGGCATGAACAGCATTACGAATGGAAAAAACCCATGAACAGCCCATTCATCTGTTCGCGAACAAGCCGTTCATGAAGCTCCATTCTTAATGAACAAGTGGTCGTTGCAAGCCTCGTTCGTTGCCTTTGTCAGCTGTTAGTCAAGCCAGACAGTCCGGGGCCTTTCAATCAATTCCCCTGGCAATGGCAGGGACTGAACTCTGTCTGAACTTCTTCTGGCTTTCCTTCTGGCTTTAACTCTTCAAAATATTTCCAGCAGAGAGTCCTGTTTTTGCCACTGTGAAGAGAAAATGACAACAAAGGGAAGGACCCATGGATCATGCCTTTCCCGGGGCGCAATCTCTCTGAAACTTGGAGTGTCTTTGGAGGACAGTGAGGACTATGTCCCCTGCAAATTTGGTGGATATTGGACATTGGGAAGGCCAGTTTGTGGGGTGTTTAAAGGGCCATGCCCCTTGCACATGGCAGGAAAGGGCCCTTTAAACTATCAGCTGGAGGGCAGCAGGGGGGAATTCCCCCTGCCACCTGCCAGCTGATAGTTTAAAGGGATCTTTAAGGGGCCATGAACAATGAACAGCTTGTTTGGTTTTCCCCCCGTTCTTGCCCTGTCTAGTAATTATTCTCTTTGATACAACTGTCTCTAATTTTCATATTCAAAGTCTGACTATTTCTTCCAAACTTGCGTAAGGTTTGCACAGGTTGGGTGTGTTCCATTAAACCGGGTATAGAACCTAAGCTAGACACTCTTTGGAGTGAAAGGTGATATTTCTTTCTTTGCTCTCCGGTTACCCTAGTGTGAAAGTGAGATCATGCATACACATGGGCATGTGTCTAAGATACACATGCTCTGACCATGAATGGGAATATCTGTTTGGAAACTATGGAAGACCCATCTGTTGTTTATCTAGAAAGAGAAAAGTAATGGATGTTTTGGAGGCAGGAACTATGCTATTCAAGTGGGGAGGTGAGTCAGTTGCACTGCTACCTCACTAATCACCCAAGACCTCTTGGAAGATTGGAGTCAAGTCTCTGTCCCTGTAAATTCTTGCCAGAACTCAACTGAGAGGTGTAACTTGAACACAAGTTGTTTGCTTCTGACTTTCTCACAGGACCATCATTCTCTTTTTCTGGGAGCTCCCCCAGGTCTCATAAAACTAGGGTTGCCAGACTTATCATTTTGGTACAGTCTTCAGAGGTTGAAACCATGATATAAGTTCTTGTGGCTATTCTCAGTAGTAGGCACTGGTGATATACTCCAAAGTGCATAACCTAGAGAAGCCTGGGGCTTACATTGAACCACAAGGAAACCTAAAATATACTTTAGCTAGATAATGTCTTGGTAGTGGAGAGTGCCCTCAAGTCAGAGTTGACTTATGGTGACCCCTGGTGGGGTTTTCATGGCAAGAGATTAACAGAGGTGGTTTGCGATTGCCTGCCTCTGCAATCCTGGTCTTCGATGGAGGTCTCCCATCCAATTACTAAGGCCGACCCTGACTTTGCTTCTGAGATCTGATGAGATCAGACTCACCTGGGCTATCCACGTTAGGACAATATTGGCCGTTTCCACACACGTTGAATAATCCACTTTCAATACGCTTTAGTGCACATTTGTAACTGATTTTCCATGTGTGGAACAAAAAATCCACTTCTAAAGGATAACTAAAGTGCATTGAAAGTGCATTATTCAACGTGTGTGGAAACGGCCATTGTCTCAATTTGCTGATATTTTTAATCTGTTAACCCCCCTCCCCAATGCTTAAGACAAACATAGTTTTCTCATCAGAAACAAGGCAATCTTTTCTTCCTTAATATTAAAAAAATACAGAACTGCAAAACTATGCAAGAGCATTTCATCTCTCCCTGCTGTGTGTATCTGTGTGCACACTGTTCTAATAAGGCAGATGGAGTGTGCTTGCCCTCTAGTGGTTGGAGACCAAAGATACTGGAGAAATCCAAGGCACTTAACAAATGATATAATAGGAATGTGCTTTAAAAAACCCCCAAATACCTAAGAAAATACATTAAAATATACTTAATACCATTTTATTCGATACCTGATAAAATTTTATTAGATTTTTATTAGATACCTAATAAAATACCTTAAAAAAGGAAACATGGAATGGAAGAAAAATTATTCTCCCCTCAAAATCAAAACCACATAGAAACCAAGAAGATGTTTGGGTTCCTTTTAAAAGTAAGGAAGGGGTGCACAAAGACGATTACTTGAAAACTTCAGATGAGGTGTCCAGATCTCCATGAGCAAGATAATGTGTACAAGCATCTTGTGAAAATTAAAGTATATCGGAGTAAGCAGTACAGAGTTCTTGTTCTCTGCCCAAGTAATTAAGCTTACTTGTCCCAGGCAGCACTCATAATCCCCCAAACCACCATTTAAACAAGGAAATAAATTTCACACCACTTGCCAAGCAGAATGGATGAGGTGACATTAGCAGTTGTATAGCTGAACTGAGATCTGGGTCAGATGGATTACCTAGCATGAAAGGAAACATCTTCCTGAAATATGAAGCTGTTCATTGCCTAAAGACAAAATGGTCACTGTGCTCACCCAATCAGATGCACACATCGCAGTGCTCATCCTTTAAGAAAGGTGCTGTAATTTTGTATTGTTTTGACAGTACAGATTTGTTAACCTATTTACATGGGAAAATTCTATGTTCGATTTCACTGTATCTTTGCATCCTTTGAAAGATGGATAGTTTTCTTTCCTGCTTTGAGAGGTAAGATGTGGTTCCATTTGCACGGCTTCACGTTGACATGAATAGCAAGAGGCCATTTAAATATCCCTGCGTATAATATTTTATTTTTAGCTACAGAATATAGATGTTCCTGATGTGATTTATACCTTATGACTGTTTTCAGGTGGTGTAAATTATAAGGGATGAGGGAAGGCAGCATGGTAGAATCCAATCTCGTCAATCTTGGAAGCTAAGCAGGATCACTACTTGGATGGGAGACCACCAAGGAAAACTCTGTAAAGGAAGACACTGGCAAACCACCTCTGCTTCTCACTTGCCTTGAAATCTCCTTGCTGGCATTCCCATAAATGGGTTGCAACTTGATGGCACATACACAACACACACAAGTTTGAAGGAATCCTTCGCTATCAAGGGCCATTTTCCAGATGGCTTACCTGAAGCCGCTCCATGCCGCAATGTTGTGGATTGTGCCGGGAAACAAAAAATATCGCGTTTTCCCGTGCGAGGAAAACGCGATATTTCGCATTTTCACCGGCACGATCCACAACATTGCGGCATGGAGCGGCGTCAGGTAAGCCATCTGGAAACGGCCAAGGTTCTATCCACATGGTAAGGGAATGATACTGATTTGCTTAACCATTTAGACAAGTGGTTCAACAGTGATACAGTTCAGAAGAGCAAGGTTTATTTTTGCACAAATATTTCCTACCTGATTTAAGTAAGGCCTTTTCTCCTTTATGTGACTATAGCTTCCCCATTTGCTACTGAATATGTCTCTCTGACATTGTAGAAATGACTGCACAGCAGAGCTAGATGGTTAAGCCTTCTTTGTCAATGCTAAATAATAAAGTTTAAAAAAAAATCTATTGGTTAGATTTTTAAAAATTATATAATAAGTTTTGCACTATAAATACTTATTCCTTACTTCTGAGTAAACACAGTTAAATTGGGCAATTTAACCAGCAACATTTGGATTCTCTAGATATCAAGTAAAAGTCATATGTACAAACTTTTGTTTTTCTGAGAGCATCTGCTAGAAGATGAACTTTATTTGTTTAAAGATGAACTTTGTTTTACTTTGTTTACTTGTCTTTTCTGTGGTAAAGTTCTTCAGTGTCAGATGCCTTATATCAAATCAGATCGGTAATCCAGCCAACTCAGTATCATTGATTCTCAGTATCATCAATTCTAATTGATTCTCATTGATGCAGTGGCTCTCTCAGGCCTCAAGCAGAGAAAAGTCTTTCTTAATGTTACCTGAGATCTCTTCATTGGAGATTCCAGGGTTGGAACTGTTGTCAGAATTTTGTGAGTGGGTCGGAACCAGGCCTTTTTGGCCCATGTTAGAAATAAAGAACCAGCTAGAGTTTGGAAAAAGAAATCTTCCAAAGGCGCTCTCTCTCTCTCTCTCTCTCTCTCTCTCTCTCTCTCTGCAAAATAAAGTTGCGTTTCCTGAGGTTTCACCCTCTGTGTCAGATAAGGCTATAAAAGTTGTTAATAGTTGGAGACCTTTGAAGGGTCATCTGGCCATTGCATGTAAATCACTAAGAGGACACCAGGACAAACAGCAAACAGCTTATCTTCAGGAAGAACGGGATAACCGATAGCTAGTGGTGTGTGAACATTCCTTTTGCAAATTACAAATGCATATCAAAGATGCAGTCTATCACAGAGGTAAAAGATGTGTAGACTTGTGTTTACACGAAGGACCCTCAACGGAACTGTCTTTCAAGAACAAAGACAATGTAATTGATTAGGATGTTAACAAGCCTTTGATACCTCCCTATAAAGGAAGGACAAACCAGATACTCGGGACCCTTCTCTTGTTAGAGGGTAGGGACCTCACTGGTCCCTGCTCTCTGCAATGGAGGGGTCTCAAGGATCCTTGATTGGGGGAAAAAGATATCTTAATTGTTTTGTATTATTGTTATGTCTAACTAATGATTTTGTACTCTGTATCTATCTCTGTAGTGTTCTAGTGTTCAGCAGAGGTGAGGCCCTGAACTGGTGCCTTGTTTCTCTGCTTGTATTCTCCTTTGCCTTTTGAAATAAAAACTTCCAGTCTTGCTTAAGACCTTTTTGCAGCTGGCACATTATTCTTAACAGAGACATCAGTTTAGTACTAGGGAAAGATCAATTGAGGTTGCACTCTGTACATGCCTACGGTAAGAGGCAAACCCAAGCAACTGGTGGACTAGTCCCCGGTTGCAGGGCAACAATTTCCACAACAACTTGGTGCAAATACGAGAGAATTCTTTTACTTGATCCAGCCATTCACCTACAAAGATGCGTGGGCATAAATCCTGCCACCCTGCTCCCTCTTCCTGAGAGAGAGGCAGATGCAGAGAACAACTGTCATGATTGTTTAATTGAACTAGACACAGAAACAAATGTTCGCCCGGACCTTCGAGATACTCCTTGTCCTGACCCAGACTTATGTTTATTTACAGATGGGTCAGCCAAACGGGACGAATTTGGCCAATCAAAAGTAGGATGTGCTGTTGTAAATTGGGGGGAGGAAGTATTGGAGTCAGCAGCACTTCCCCCTCACCTTAGCGCGCAGGCAGCTGAACTATTTGCTGTAACAAGAGCCTGTGAATTGGCAGCAAACCAACGAGTAAATATTTACACAGACTCGCGCTATGTTTTCGGTGTGTGTCATGGGGTGGGACAAATTTGGAAGCACCGGGGTTTTCTCACGGCAGCAGGAACACCGGTAGCAAACGGAGAATTTATAGCACGCCTGCTGGACGCACTGCAGTAGCCGGCGGAGCTAGCTGTCATACACTGTGCAGCGCACACAGGGGCTGACACTTTTGAGAGCTATGGGAACGCCCAAGCTGACAGAGCAGCTAAATTTGCGGCTGATAACAGCCCGATCTTACAAATGGGGGTTCAGGCAGGTCTGGGGATCCTTGATCTCTTCAATTCGCTATCTGATGTGCAGGAACGAGCACCCTCCCACGAGAAAGAAGCCTGGCTCAAAGCTGGTGCGGTATTAGTTGATTGGCCACCTCTGACAAAGAAAATTTACATAGTCCCCGATGGGAGACCTATAGCCCCACGGGAAATGGTTAGGGCACTTGCCTACGCGTCCCACCAGGTAGGACACGTAGGAATGGGGGGAGAAGCAGCCCAAATTCTAAAAACTTGGTATGCCCCAGGAATTCACCTGGAAGCCAAAAGGGAAACTCAGTCATGCCAAACCTGCCAGAAATTTGCAGCAAAGCCAAAACGTGCACAAAGTGCATACCCTTGGGTCTATGGACCATTTCAACATCTGCAAATTGATTTCATAGAATTGCCACCCTGCAGAGGATTCAAGTACTGCCTAACAGTAATAGACATGTTCAGTGGATGGGCAGAATGCTTCCCGGTAAAACATCAAACCGCAGAAGCAGCAGTGAAGTGTTTGTTTAGAGAACTTGCTCCGAGATTCGGGATCCTGGTAACCATCGCCAGCGATAGGGGTCCCGCGTTCGTTTCAGAACTATTTAAGAAATTGATAGCAGCTTTGCATATTGACCATGCTGCCCATGTCCCATATCATCCAGAGAGTTCTGGAGCCATAGAACGAAAAAATGGAGACATTAAGAATAAGCTGAAAAAGATCTGTGAGGATACAGGTCTAACGTGGGTAGAAGCCCTACCTCTAGCTATGCTACATCTGAGAAACACACCTAATAGAAAGCATGGCCTCATGCCATATGAGATCTTGTTTGGGAGACCATTTCCAGTCTTTTACAATCCTCCCAAGTTACAGAGCATAACTGAAGAAAGTGACGCTGTTACTAAATATGTTCTGTCTCTAACTAACTTATTAAGGGACATCCATCAAGAGGTGCAGAACGCCCAGTCGGTGCCAGCAGATGCAGCCTGTCACAACATTCTGCCTGGCGATCAAGTGTGGCTTCTGACGCACAGACGAAAGAACGGGTTCCAGCCAAAGTGGGAAGGGCCTTACGAGACCCTGCTCATCACCACGACAGCCATAAAGGTTAAGGGGAAGGACACGTGGATTCACGCATCACACGCCAGAAAAGTCATCTCCCCAAGAACGCTTCCTGAGGAAGGTTTCGACCACCAGGAAGAGGCAACGGCTGCGCCACCCACTGCTGAGGAAGAGAAATACAACAGCTTCCAACAAGACCCGTACCTGTTGCGCCCACGTTCAGCATTGAAGCCACCCCGACTAGCAGCATATGAATACTAGGGATGCCCCAACTGCACCCGAGTTTTGACCAACCTACTCGAGATCACTTTGAATCATTCTTTAATCCCTTTTACCTGCTGAATAGCTGGAGGGAAAAAACTTATTGGCAGGCAAGTTGTTGTGAACATTTTTATTTAGACGCCTGTGAACACAACTACCAAGAAGACATTATCCTGTACTTTTATGTTAGGAAATCCACTACTAGCGCGATTGTGAAAAGATTTTTCTGGACGCTGAGTGAAACAAGACCACAGTACACAGGACTTTGGGAAGATCCAGACCCTCAAGAAAAAGAAGAAGACTCTCTCTTAATAAAAAGGTCCAACACCCCTTTTCCTAAAGATAGTCTTGAAGATTTTGTGGAACTGTTGGAGTGGATTTGTGGACACTGCTTTCAAGAACCAAACGCACCTGAGCGTTGAAAATGGAGGGGGGCATATTGCTAAGCTTTGCATGTATTGTAACCACTGTTTACTGTCTAAACCATCCATACCATAAGGTTTTACAGAAAATAGCTGATGTAACAAGTTTAAAGGATTGTTGGATTTGTGAAAGGGCTCTCAAAATTCAGCAAGAGAGCACCCTCTTTGCAGTACCAGCAAATTTTGCAATTTGGGAAACCCAGAATCTAGTAAAGGTAATCAATACATACGACAAAGAAGAAGTAGGTAGGATTCAGAAACCCCCTGAAGTATCTTGGCACAATCCAGGGCCAAGATGGGCTATGGTATGGCAACGAGATATAGTACCAGAACCATGTATTACCCCTGAGAATTGTGTATACCCCTTATGTATTCGAAATAATAATTTTAGGGGAATGAAGGTAGGGAACCTAAACCCAGACAAATGTGCCCAAATAATTGATTTAGATGCAGGACACTTTGGAACTCCAATCCCAACTCTAAAGAAATCAGGACCGAGTATATGCAAACAAGACGTTTGTTATGACAACATTGGCATGTATAATACAACCACCTTTAATCTGGAAAGCCCATGTAAAGCAAGAGTACATGTCCTCGTTACCACAACCATCCCACCAAAAGACCCAATACTCAAGTGTATAAACAATCAGGTCATTCAAGGGGGAGCTATAGAATGGTTTCAGAGGATAACGTTATGTGGGAATTATATGGGAATTATAGAATCTGGGAAGCGGCTGCAATAGCCTCAGATAAAATGAGGGATCTAGATTGTAGTAATCTCTTTAACAGTTTGTGGGACACAACAGCTCCAATCCCAGAACAGGATAGTGCTGTTATAATAAAATTGCAACCACCAGGATTGTGTTTTGTTTGTGGCAAAAATGCCTTTAAAGCCTTGCCACCCAGATGGGCTGGACTGTGTACTTTAGCATATGTATTTCCCAATATTACTTCGTGTCCAACTCTAAGTACACCAGATATACCCAATTTAGGAAGTTTCCCCCATAGGTTAAGTAGAAAGACTAGAGGATTTACAAATCCCCTTGTAGAACATCAATCCTTTGGTTGGAAGTTTCTCCGCGCTTTCTTTCCTTCCTTAGGAATATTTCAACTAGAAAATGACATAATTGACTCATTAGACCACTTGCAAACAGAAGTGGATTCTGTAGCTAGAATGGCAATTCAAAATAGACGTGCCCTAGACATCCTTTTGGCTCAGCAAGGAGGAGTGTGTGCTTTAATAAAAGAAGAATGTTGTTTCTATGTCAATGAATCAGGCAGAATCACCACTCACTTGCAGGACCAAAAGAACACAGTGAAAGTATTCCACAGAGTGGCACAAGACTTTCAATATGCATGGTGGGATTGGTTCCCAGACATGCCTAATTGGTAAAAGACATCAGTACACACTCTTATTATAATTATGGTAGTAGTTCTTGTAGCACTATGTGCGGTTTGTTGTTTTATTCAATGTGATCCTCAATGCTGTACCTCAGGAGCAGCAGCAGTAACCTCAGTAAGCTTGACATCCCACCAGAAAATGATTGATGGATGGCGCAAATATTATTAACTTGTTAGTGGGGCTGGTTCCGCCCCAAATGGGGGAATTGTTGTCAGAATTTTGTTAGTGGGTCGGAACCAGGCCTTTTTGGCCCATGTTAGAAATAAAGAACCAGCTAGAGTTTGGAAAAAGAAATCTTCCAAAGGCGCTCTCTCTCTCTCTCTCTCTCTCTCTCTCTCTCTCTCTGCAAAATAAAGTTGCGTTTCCTGAGGTTTCACCCTCTGTGTCAGATAAGGCTATAAAAGTTGTTAATAGTTGGAGACCTTTGAAGGGTCATCTGGCCATTGCATGTAAATCACTAAGAGGACACCAGGACAAACAGCAAACAGCTTATCTTCAGGAAGAACGGGATAACCGATAGCTAGTGGTGTGTGAACATTCCTTTTGCAAATTACAAATGCATATCAAAGATGCAGTCTATCACAGAGGTAAAAGATGTGTAGACTTGTGTTTACACGAAGGACCCTCAACGGAACTGTCTTTCAAGAACAAAGACAATGTAATTGATTAGGATGTTAACAAGCCTTTGATACCTCCCTATAAAGGAAGGACGAACCAGATACTCGGGACCCTTCTCTTGTTAGAGGGTAGGGACCTCACTGGTCCCTGCTCTCTGCAATGGAGGGGTCTCAAGGATCCTTGATTGGGGGAAAAAGATATCTTAATTGTTTTGTATTATTGTTATGTCTAACTAATGATTTTGTACTCTGTATCTATCTCTGTAGTGTTCTAGTGTTCAGCAGAGGTGAGGCCCTGAACTGGTGCCTTGTTTCTCTGCTTGTATTCTCCTTTGCCTTTTGAAATAAAAACTTCCAGTCTTGCTTAAGACCTTTTTGCAGCTGGCACATTATTCTTAACAGAGACATCAGTTTAGTACTAGGGAAAGATCAATTGAGGTTGCACTCTGTACATGCCTACGGTAAGAGGCAAACCCAAGCAACTGGTGGACTAGTCCCCGGTTGCAGGGCAACAATTTCCACAACAGGAACCTGGGACTTTCTGCATGCAAAACATGGACTCTACCACTGAATCACAGCTTCACCCAATTGGCAAAGATGCTTTCATCTCTCACTATTATTTAAAAAAAAATCAAAATCTAATTTGGAAAACTATTTTGATGATTCATGCACAAGTACAAATGAGAAGTCAGAATGAGGAGCAATACTGAAAATTATGACCTACAGCGCCATTTTAAGCACAGTTACACCCTTCTAAGCCTGTCGACTTCAGTGGACTTAGAAGGGTGTAACTCTCCTTAGGATTACACAGCTAAAAGCATGAGCAGTTCTGGCTTGCACTGAACCCCCATGGTAAAAAAAAAATGTTGCTAAGACTTCAGAATCGACCACACTTTTGACTTGCAGGCTGCTGGATAGACTTTGGACTCAGGGCAATGGGGTCTTGGACCAAAAGTTGCACAACTGGAGCACAAGCACAAAATCACTGGACCCTTCATCTTCAAGACAGGCAGAGTATAACTTCTTCCCTCCCATTTTTCTTTCCTTCCCGATCTTAACCCTTCCACATACTTTTGCCTGGTAGTTGTTTATTAGCATCTCCATTTGCTGTTCAGGACTAGTCTGCCATAATGCCATCTAGCCCTTCCTCATTGCATCCTGGTTAGGAATTTTTCCTTGCTTCCTGACATTATTTCATGGTTATCCTACCACACCTTCTGGTCCTATTCTTGGTCCCCTCACCTCTCTCCTTATTTGTGATTTGTTTGCTCTGGACTAACCACATGGGAGGAACACAATTTTTAATCATTTAGAACTGGGGCATTCAATTAACTAACAATCTAAGTACACACTAGGACTGGTTTCATACACACACACAAGTTGCTGTGGCATTACTGCAACTGCTGTCTGTCTTGTACCTTTATCTTGAACTCCCTGCTTTTTTTCTTGTATAATGGATAAGGCAATAAAGTTACTTGCTGGTTAAGTGCTTATCTCTCTTCTATCTTTTTCTCTTCTCATAAGTTGGTTGTGCTGAACTGGGCATTGTTTTTAAAACAGATTAAAAGTTCCTCTTTTGCACTAGGACTTGTGTTCAGATTTTTTATGTGCAGGGGTCATTTTTGCATGATAGACCTGACATGAGGGCAAACTTGGGTAACAACACTGACATATTTTGTAGAGGCACAACTAGTATTCACTAGGATCAAGGCCATTGAGTTGATATTTTCTTTTACTTTATATTTAACAACATGAATGAATGAATTTAACAACATTTAAAACCTACGAACGTTGTAAAACAAATATTTTGAGATACAACCAGAAGAATCAGTTGATATTTTGCTACAATTTTGCTACAGTTCATTTCAATCTTATGTCCAATACTTTGACAAACTTTCAGGGTAATCAATTCCCCCCCCCCTCTAGGTTTTATAATCAATATGATTCTGCCTTATGTTCAGATAGGCATCTACTGGTATAATGAATTGTATTAATTACCAGTAACAAAGGGTTGACAACTCTTCTGTTAATGCTTGCTGTGACCTTTAACCAACATATGGCAAAGAGGCATATGACTGAACAGTCGCATATAATTGTTCAGGCCACTGGCCTGAAAAAAGGGGTATATAAAATCTTAACTCTCCCTGTGAAGGCTGTCCACCATCCTGTTTTAAATGTGTTGTTTTTAATGTACATGCATTTTAAAATATTTTTTAAATATTTACAGTTTTTTAAAGTTACTCACCCTGAGCCCGCTCGTGGGGAGGGCGGAATAGAAATTTGAAATAAATAAAATGAATATTGAGGATAATCTCCTGATGTATGTGCAGGGTGCAGGGGTCATTTTTGCATGATAGACCTGACATGGGGGCAAACTTGGGTAACAACACTGACATATTTTGTAGAGGCACAACTAGTATTGACTAGGATCAAGGCCATTCCAGTGGTGGTTTCACCATTGATAAATACTCTCCTTCCCTCAGGAGCTCTTTCTCTCCACCTATTAAAAGGGGCAGGTTAGGAGAGATTTATTCTACATAGCCTTTGGATAATTCCTCTGATTCTCCGCCCAACACTGTGATCATGTGGTCATTGTGTTGCAGATTTGAAAAAAAAAACTTTATTTTTAATTTTGATTTATTGTATAGGTATGATGTCTGTGTTTATCATGAAAACACTGATTTAGAGACCAAGCTCCAAACAGAGATATATAAATGCTGTAAATGAATATATATGAATAGTACTTCTGATAGTCTTTCTATTAGATGACAAATGAATATCTCACAGCAGGAATTTCCTCCTGTGTGAGAGAAAGAGGATTGCTTCTTCAAAAATGGCAACTTCCTCTCCATGAACTTATGAAGACTTTTAGTGACTTTTAGTGAATAAGACCATTGGTCTGTTAAGGCTGGTATTGCCACAGGCACGTGTAGGAGAAAGCCGGCATCTCCTTCTTGGATCCTGGGGGCGGGTGGGGTGGTGGTGCTACCATTTCCTCAAAGGTGAATCCTTTGGAAAGTGAATCCTCACTTACTAAGGTAAAGTGCCACCACCAGCCTCTCTTCCAACCAACAGTTTGAGACCAAGAGGCAAGCCCCAAACCCTCTGGGTATTAACAGACAGAAACCAGCCTTGCAAGGTAGGTAGGCTGAGTCCAGAAAACTATTACTTGGATAGTTTATGGCAAATTGGCCAAGGTATTGGATTCAGATTGAACCTGTAACAACACAATAACTCCACACAAGACTAATTAATTAAATTTATTAAAGGAAGTGGAAAAATGCAAATAAGAAAAGGTGCAATCAGGAGAAGCAAAGTAACAAGAGGCTAAATAGCTAAGCAAACATATGCTTGAAACTTGCAATCCCATTCCAGATGTTACCTTTCAAGTAGGTCTCAAAATTCAGATGGGAACTTTAGGCTATTAGTACATCCAGAGGACAAAGATAAGGTGGGTGCTAGCATTCATCTGTGGCACAGCATTCAGAAGCAAGAAAATGATCCTGCAGACAGAATTGCTCCCAAGGACAAAAGGTAGACTAAGACATCACTTTTTATGGCCAACTGTCAGCAGCATGGTGTCAGCAGCTAAACCAATCAAAAACCTGTGACAACACACTCTACAGTCGCCTGCCTTCACAGGTGGGAGAAGAACTATCACTCCACTCCCATAATGCCATGTGATGGGAGGCTGGTGCTAGCCCCCCTAATGCTGAGTCCTTGGGAGTTGTTAAGATTTAGCACCTGAGGTGCCAACATATCCTCTTATCTGGCTGGGAACTAACAGTGCCATTCCTGCTCCAGCCTCCCTAAAAACAGTCTCTTTTCCCAGGCCTAATAAATCTAAGACCCCAAGGTTAATAAATCTATCTACATCTTAGCTAAGCCAAGAGCCTGAACAAAAGTGTTTGAAAGAACAAAGAAACAAGCTGGCAAGTGAATTTCTTGTCATCATGGGTCATATACATCACTTACAAAGTGATCCTTTTATCTCGAAATGCCAGTGATTGAACTCTGCAAGCAAAGCAGATGCTCTGCCACTGAGCCATAATCCTTCTATGGCTTTTGGCACTACTTCTATTAAAAACACTCATATATGCTAATCCTTGATATATTTTCAATCAAAAGGCTTGAAGGAGGCTAATCTACCTGGTCAAGTAAATCATGATGGTTCAACTTGTGCTTCCTTTTCTTTAATTTCACAACTAATCTTATCTTCAACTACATAGGGTTGCCAGGTCCCCTTAGCCTCCTGGTGGGAGTGGGGGGGAGCGGCTCTTACCTTGTTTCTTCTCCTGGTGTGATGTGATGATGTCACTTCTGGGAGTGACATTGTCATGCAGACCCCAAGAGTGCCCCTGTGTTTCACACTGGGCTGATATGGGCCCCAAATTGGCCCATGGAAGCACTTCCAGGGCTTGCACGTTGATGCTTCTGGGAGTGTTGCGCTGCACCGAGAGCGCTCCCTCAAGGCCTGTTCCTCCACCTTTCCCCCTCGCCGGCCAGGTGAATGGCGGCAGGGGGGCAGAGGCTGAGAGTGGAGATCCCCCACCAGGGACCTGGCAGTCCACCAGTTACTGAACAACAGAATGATGAACATGAATGAATGGCAGAACTCACAGACTCTTAGAGAACGTTAACTTTGCAATCTATTAGAACAAATGGCACTGCTGCTATTATTATACTATCAGCTCCAAAAATGTGGCAAGTTGGAGGAGGTAGGTGCCAAAAATTGTAACAAAACCTTCCCAGACTTGCTGTGTTAGAAAATGACTTTGGGATGCTAATGCCCTGAAGGTAGCTGTTTGGCAAAAGCGATGGGCCCATTAATTATTTTGTGGCAGAAGTGCAAATTCAGCCATTTCCAGCTTGGCATGAAAGCTATATTCAGCTACAATTTATTTAAAATGGAAATGGAGAAAAAAGTTTGAAATAAACACACAACCAGAGAGATTTGTACTTGGTTATCCCACTAAAGATCTGTCTCATGTTAATGTATTCCAAGCCTCAATCCATGCAGTTCTGATGGATGATGGCAGTGGTGACATTGGGTTCGGCAGGGCAGTTGCAGGGAGGGGGAATCCCATCCTCCATGCCCTAGCTTCCCCCCTACAAAAGATCAACCCTGTGCCTTTCTCTCCCCCTTTCAAAGACTACCCTATCCCTTCTTCCCTCTTCCCAAAGATCCTACCCTATCACTTCTCTCCTTTTCAAAGATCCTACTCTGTCCCCCGTTTCCAAAGATCCTACCCTATTTCTGCCCCCTTCAAATTGTTCCCTTTTCTTTCCTTCTACAGATGCTTCCCTGTTCCTTGCTTCTGTGTTAGTCTCCTCCTTTCTTCCCCCTCCATGCCTCCCCCCTCACATGTCATAGTTTTCTCTCCCCCCAACCTTACCTGTTTCTTTCCTTGGGTGCATCCCAGCCTTGCTGCCCCAAGCCAGTGCTGCAGGCCTGAGTCTGCCATACATCATAGGGTGGGGGTGCAGCACTGGTTCTACGTAGTGAAGATTGGAGCATCCTAGTGCTTGTTGGGTGTATTGGAGCTCCACATGGCCCAGCACTGGCTGGGAGTGTCAGAGCTCCATGCACCTCAGTGCTGGCTGGTGGCATTGGAGCCCTGCATGCCCAGAGCTGTCCAGGCACATGGAGCAGCATGCAGCTGGTGTGGCCAGGGCCTGGGGCACTGAGCAGCTGCTGCCCTCATGGCCTGGGGTGGCCTGGAGCCATGCCACTGCTGCAGCAGCTGGGCCTCTAGTGGAGCACTGCAGCAGTGCCTGAGCCTGGGAAAGGCAAGGGTTGGTGGCTGGGATGGGCCTTGCTCCTTTGGAGACACATCTCTTTCAACCTGGCTGTCTTTTATACCAGCAGGGTTGTTTTAAGTTTCTGGCAGCTGTGCAGTTCCTGTGGTCAGTCTGACAGTTCATTGGAGGAGCATATAGGAGTAGAGTGCAGGTAAGTATTTTGGAGGGATTTTAAACCTCCTCTTTTATATTTTTTTAATATTAGATTTTTCTGCAACTCTGGGGGTTCCCCAAGGTTGCAGAAGCCTGTGAAGTGTTCTGAAGTGGCCCCGATTCTCAGATAAAGGCATCTGAATGGGCTAATGCCACTAGATGTATGAGGATGATAGATTAAGATGGGGAGCAAAGATGCACCTTTACTCGTCTGTGTAGAAATCAGGATGGAAGAAGGAGGGATGCAGTGCTTTGGAAACCTGAGATGCAGTGCAAGTTGAAGCCAGGCTAGGCTCTGACTCCTGGCTCTAAAGCCAGGCTAGCTGGGGCCATAGGATGACATGGGTTCTTTTCAGAGTACAAAAGATTGCAACAGAGAATACAGTGATGGCTTGGGAGTTTGGCAAATGAATTATCAAGAGAAAAACGAAGAACTAGGAGTGAATTACCAGGGAAGAGCAGTAGAATGGGTAGTGGAAGGTAACAAGAATTCCAGACATGGGCATGGTGAACCATGTTCTGTATAGAAATGCTATGGGGGAAAATATGGGAAAAGCCAACCTGGGGTGATAAGGTTACTTGAGATCAGGCCAGCTGAGGCCTGTTGGACAAAGGCTGGGTAGTGGCTTGGTGGTCTTCCCTGTATCTGTGATTGAATTGCCTGAGTGGCAATCCTGATTAACAAAGTCTAGGAGATGGCTGATGGCCCTTGACTCACTTGTGATTAGCTTTCCATGGAACTCCGCCTTGCAAGGCAGATTTCCAAATAGTTCTAGAAGGTCAGTTACTATCCAGCATCCCTTGATCTTTAAACATTGGCCTGAATTCAGATGAGACCCCAGGAAGCCAAAGAGTAGAACTATTGTCAAGAAAGTATCCAGGTCCCCAGGGGAACCCAGCCACTTCATTCATTCATTCATTCATTCATTCATTCATTCATTCATTCATTCATTCATTCATTCATTCATTCATTCATTCATTCATTCATTTATGTCATTACCCATGCCAAACATGGATTCCCCTGCCATCTGAGACAGCATATGGCCCAAGAAGTCATAAAGATGACTCCAAAACCTGGCTCCCGACTCAGAACTGCTTTTGAGGCTCCAGGTTTGATTGGCAGAATTTAATCTGTGGAAGAAGTAAAACCCACATCATATCCTGATCTGAGGTGGAGTTTTGTGCAGCTGCCGGACTACTGAAGAGACTTGTTCATAGCTCACCCAATGCCACTACAATCAGTAATTATTCTACAGGGTGCCATGGAACTTGAGCACAATTTTCATTAAAATTACAAAGCTAAGTCAATTAAAATACTCAAAGTGATGCCCCAAAATACTAGCCTTTAAGAGATGGAGTAGCAAGAACTATATTGATTATTGGACTTGTGAACCCTGAGTGGTTAAATCCCACTTTTTCCTTGTTGAGTGATATATTTTGACATCTCTGTATAGGATGTATTATTTTAAAAATGGTCCCTTGCACTTCAGTTTCTCCCTATCTCTTGGACTGTACACTCTCTCTCTCTCTCTCTCTCTCTCTCTCTCTCTCTCTCTCTCATTCTCTCCCCACAATCTTTATCATTCCTTTTGTGACTCTAACATGCTCCTGCATGCAAAAGCTAATACTGCAAAATATTGGGTAGTTTTAAAGGTACAGCAGAATGCTGTGGGTTTTGCTGTCCATGGTCATTGCACTGAAATTCATTGCTATGGTTGACACCTTTTGTGTCAGGGTTACTGTGCCCTTAACAGTGTACATGACAAGGTGATATTCAGAAGGTGCAGCTTTTCCTATCACAGAACAAGTTTCACCTGTTGATTTTTAAATGGTTTTCAAAGCCCTGGGGCCACACCAGAAAGAAGATGGGACTTCTGAACTTTGTAGTGATGTATTACATTATTGCATGTATTTACAAGAATTGCTCTTCATGTAAATCTTAAGAACTTTAATTTGCAACAGCTCAGAAGGCTCTGTTTTTGTTAAAACAGACCAGTAATACACAATATGCATTTATCTACTAAACGCAATTGATGCAATTGAGATATTGTCCCCTAGATGGCAGCAGAACATCATCAAATGACATCTGAAAAGCGAGGCATTTTAAAACGGAGTATTGATTTTAGTATGCTTGGAGCAAAAGCTTGTCATTACGTTAATTTAAATAACAATTAATGTCATCATTTTACATTGAACTGAATCACTCCCAAACTCATGTGTGCTAATTTTATACATCCCACTACCTGAGAAAGGTTAGGTTCATAAACCTACTTTTATTCAAGGAAATTTTGTGTCATAATATTTAATTTATTTTGCTTTCAGAGAATTATTCCGTTTTTCTCTTCAGTAGGAACACAAAATCGCTTACCTTTCTCTCTTCATCAATTTTAATGCCATAATCACTCTGTGAGGTAGAGTAGGCTGAGACAGCCACTGGCCCAAGGTTACCCAGTACACTTGCCAGCCTCCAGGTGGTGGCTGGAGAGCTCCCAGAATTACAACTGATCTGCGGCTGACAGACATAAGTTCCCCTGGAGAAAATGGTTGCTTTGGAGAGTGCACTCTACAGCATTATACCCCACTGAGGCCCCTCCCGTCCCCAAACCCCACCCTCTTCTCTCCACCCCTCAAAATCTCCAGGAATGTCCTAACCCAGACCTGGCAACCCTATTACCCAGTGAACTTCTGTAGCAGAGTGGGGGTTTGAACTCAGGTCTCCCAAATTCTACTGCCTGTGAGTCCCTATTCTAACATATTGGGTTGGAATTCTAGCACTTAGGTAGGAGAGGCAAGCAGATCAAGCCAAAGTTAAATTTTCCCCATTGAAATTGATTGCTTAAAAGTAAATACTTAACACTCAAATTGGAATAAGTGGAATCTAATGATTCTGTTACTTTGGCTGCACCATAAACTGAGTCTTTTAAGTATCTCAGTGTATGTCTTTATTTTTGAAAACTTTCAACCAAGGGTAATCTCGAGACCAGAGTATGTGGTGCACATGTATTTCAGAATGGAACATTGGTTTTTAAAATGCTGGGAAAAAATTAAGCAGGATTCTGTGGTAGGCCTCAAAGCCTACTGCAAAGGGACTGCAAACATGGGGGAAGGATGAATGTGGTCACCTTACCTTATGTTTCCTATGATGCCACATATTTGCCTACATCATGTATTTCTACAGATGGACCAAGCTTCCTTTTACATAGAGGAGACGAGGGGGTCACTCTACACGTTACTTTTTAAACGAGTTCTCCACAGAGCCAACCTGTGCTGCTGCTGGGGGAGGGAAATTTTGCCTTTCTCCCAAGCTTTTTTAACCCGTGCAAAAACAGTGGAGCAGCAGAAATGGTGAAATGTCTCCCCTCCACACTGTTTTTGCATGGGGAAAAAAGTTTGGGAGAAAGGCAGGAGCTCTTCTGTCTCTGGCTGCAGTTTTCTGAGCCCATTTGCACTCTCTTTTTAAAACAGAAGCCAATCCCCAAACTGACATGTGTCTGCATGGAGCTGGGTTGGCTCCCTGGAGAACTTGTAAAAGAAGTAATGTGTAGAGTGACCCATAATTCAGCCAAAGTCAGACATAGTTAAGTCCTACAGATCTTAGTGAGAGACATGCAGTGCAATCCAATGCAGAGTAACTTCAGTCTAGGAGATCAATGGGCCAAGACTGGAATAACTCTGCGTAGAATTGCACCATAAGGCTGCAGTCCTGTGCATAACAGCCCATGAGTAAGTCCCATTCAATAAGGAAGGAGATTCCCTCTCATTAAACTTGAAATAGGATCACACTGTTAGGCACATACTCAACCTTCTCCCAGGGAAATAGGTTTGGCTGCACTGTGTCATAACAGTAGCTTTTTGCTTCACTTGAATAATGCTGCAGAGGCTTTCCTGGTTATCGTGCGCTCAAATGCAGCAGGCAAATGTAGTTATTTTAAGAAGCTGTAGGGAGAGATTTAATTATATCTAATAGGTTTCTGCAGCATTTGGTGTTTTTACTAGCTTTTTACAAATACACCTGCAGTAATAGATTTGGTGAGCAAGCGTAAATCAAAATAAATCTACTGTGCAAAGGCGATATTGCCCTTGCAAAGCAACCACTCTTCAGCAATCCGTTATGATACACATGCAGGTGGTAGTCCATAACCTCATGACTATGGGCAATTGAACACAATAAGCTTGTAAAATCTTTAGAAAAGGTTCCAGTTCACTTTTTTCTCCCTGCAAGAGTGATGATTCTGCTTATGCTTCCAGCAACTATAAGAATTAAGTGGGAAGGCATCCTACTGCTTTATTATGCACACTGAACATTAAAGGTGATCAGAAGATCAGTGCGCAATAAGCCATTCCTCTAAACTGGGGCTCTAATTCTTGGCTAGTAAACTTCATCTCAGCAGCTTAGCTTCTCTTTGTTATGCAATTTAATTTTGTCATACACAATGAGATTGTTATAGGCTGGTATTTCTGCTGTGCATGATGCACCATGTTCTTATTGGAGGATCCTCATAAGCTTTTCAATTCTTGATTAAGGAAATATTGATGGTGGTTCTGCCACTGCTAGACACTGATGCTTGATAGCTTTGATACTCCGAATCTATTTAAGTAATGTAGATTTTATCTTCCTTTGATGCTCTTTTTTCTTAAACAACTAGCAACAGGAAAGTGTGATGTTGTGATGAGAGTGCTGGACAAGAGTTGGGGAGACTTGCATTCAACTCTCCATTCAGCCATGAATCCTCTCGTGGAGCCTTTGGCCAGTCACTCCCTTTCAGCCTACTGCACAAAAGAGTTAAGAGAGGAAGGGAGATCTTTGGAGGCTGGGTAGGATAAAAGAATGCCCACATGTAGAACAAGTAGAAAGGAAACAGTTTTGAGCAGCTGCACACTATTAGTTGGATCCTGCCTAAAATTTCCATGGACACAAGGAACAGAACGGTTTCCTCCAATGTCCTCCAATTTCCCCCTCCTCATCTAAAGACTGTCCCTGTGGGGCAGGGGAAACCCCAGTAGTAGTTGGGGGGGGGTCAGGAGTCTCTTGGGGGGAGTAATTGGCAAAATCCTCCCCCCTTATGTCTGTGGAAATTCTAGGTAGGATCCAAGTTGTTACATTTGTTGCTGGAAACACCAGACTTACAGACAACTCAAATGTGGACATCATACATATATGGATGTATAGCTCTAAAACTCACACAAATCTTGAAACTTAATTTGGTCATTTTTAGGTACAGGCTTATTTGATGTACATTATATGTGCAGCCGTTACAATTTTAGGATTGTAGATGATGCATATATTTCTCCATTGGTCTGACAGAAATTTCCCTTTGTTGACAGAGAGCACTGGTCATTTAGCTTCTGTACTAACCAGCAGGCAGCAGCAGTTCTTTTTTTCCTGACTCCTGCTATCCTTTTAACTGGAGATGCCAGCAATTGAGTCTAGGACATGTGCTTGGAAAGCATGTGTTCATCCACTGAGCTTGATTTGAACAATAGGGCTTCTTTTAGTACCAGGAAGCTGCCTTATACTGAGTCAGTCCATTGATCTAACAAGATCAGTACGGTTACTGGCAGTGACTCTCCAAGATCTCAAGTAGAGGTCTTTCGTATCAGCTGCTATTTGATCCTTTAAACCGGGGTTGCCTTGGATTGAACCTGGATCTTTGGTATGTAAAGCAAATGCTCTATCATTGAGCCACCAACATTTGTGAAAGTAGACAATCCCACAGCAGGACCAAGTGTGGTTCCAGTGTCAGCACAGTTCCAAGCAAGTGCACTAGGTAAACGTCTTTGTGTTATCCTGGCAGAGTCAGGAACAAGACTGCTTTCCATCTTTATGCATGAAACACCACTGTTATATTTGGAACCATATAAGATCCATACTCTGTAGAACCGTAATAATCACTCAGTGGATTGGGAGCCACCTGTGGCCCTTATGAGCACTATTTCCACAATATGGCATGCTTTCATACTCCAGGAATGTATCAAGGCCATTGCCCTGTAGGGCTTGTAGCTGCCAGATGGTTCCCATCTTGAACAGCCATCACCACAGGGGCTGGTAAGAGGAGAGCTTCTTCCCCCCTCCCTCCTTCTTCACATCCTCTGCTCTCTCATCCCAGCACCTGGGCAGCTGCCATGGGAAAGAAAGATGGCTGCAGAGAAAAGAGAATACCACTGCCATACAACTTCTGTATCATTGTGGCTTAAACACATCTTGAACGGTTGGGCTAGTACAAGTTATGTTACACCATTTTTCTGGTTTCTTGGGCAAAAAAATTTGAAAACAAAGAGCATAGTTCAGACAAAGGTAAGTATGTTTAAGCCCTGATGTATTCAGAAGTCCTAAATCACACAAACTATCGCTAACTGAAATCAGCAGCTGATAAATTCTTGCTCTTTTTATCTATCATCTAACCTGGGACCTTCTGTAGGCAAAGCAGATGTTCTACCACTGAGCCACCAGCACCTGTGAGAGCCAGAAGTCAAGTGCCTGGACCAAGTCTGGCTCCCTGTAAGCTGCAGTGTGAGTACCACTGCCAAAGAACATCTAGCACATTGCTGGATAAACACATGTTAAACTATGTTAAGCTATATTGCACCATTTTTCAGTTTCAGGGTGGCTGATAATAAAAAAGGTAAAACACAGGAGATAATAAATTGCAATAAAATAAAATAATCATGAAATAACAATTAAATCAATTAAAATAAGTTGAAACAATTAACAATTAAACCAGCCAAAAGAGGGGAAGAAAGAGCATTTCTTATGAAAAAGGATCTCGTTTTGTGGGATGTGTTCGTTTCCACCAGATGGCAGGGCCCCCCCATAAATGCCAAAGGCTGGCAGCACTGCAGCTTTTCTTTGCAAATCCCATCAAAACTCATTTGAGACTTCTTCAGATCTGGCAAACTTTCCTTGATGTGTTCAGTAGATAAATAATGGTTTTTCAGAACTTGATTTGATTGAGAATTGATGCCAGGCAAAAAAGCTTCCATGCATGGCTTAAGAATATAGATTACAAAGGATCTCTAGAAAATTGTTTCAGGAAAGAGCATATAGCACCTAATATTTTGAATCTTGCAGCAGAATTTGGGACTAGGGATATTACAATATATGTCCCTTTGCATATCCTTTTGTTTTCCGATGTCATTGAAAGCCTTTTCGTTTGGCTCATTTTCAGTACTGGTGTTCCCAATTAATTTTGGTTTTTTCCACTCCACTTTATGTAATTTTTATACCATTTATACATCATATGTTTTTATATGCAATCAATATAAAAATAATAGGGAAAAACACATTCATTTTAAAGGGAACTTTTGGGGCAGAGGAAGCAGAAAATGGTGCAAACTGTGAATTCTTATGAGTTCAGTTCATGCAAAACTGAAATGGGATCTCTCAAGCTGAAAAAGCTGGCACAGGAAATCCAGTTGCAAGCCTTTATATGACATTTTCTGGGAAATTTGGAAATACTCTAACCAATAAGGAAATGATGTTGTAACAATGTTTTAATCCCTCACCTTCCAGCAACTGGCAAGGTAGGTACATGTTGGGGTGAATCCTACCTACCCCTATTCTACCACTCCACTGAACAAACTTATTTATTCACCATTGTGGGAGCATATTACACCGGTGCTACGCCAGCTGCATTGGCTGCCAGTGGAGTACCAAATCAGGTTCAAGGTTTTGGTGTTAACCTACAAAGCCCTATGCAGACTGGGACCGACGTATCTGCGGGACCGTCTCTCACCGTATGAGCCCTGGAGGACTCTCTGATCTCGTGGAAAGCATCTTTTAAGTGTCCCTGGCCCTAGGGAGGCCTGCCTGGCGTCGACCAGGGCCAGGGCCTTTTTGGTCCTGGCCCTGGCCTGGTTGAATGCTCTGTCTTGCGAGACTAGGGCCCGGCAAGATTTGCTTGCATTTCGCCTGGCCTGTAAGACAGAGATATTCCGCCAGGCATATGGCTGACACCGGGCGGTTAAACCATCGCCCCTATGTGAACACAGTTGCTGTTGTCACACTCATTACCACTGCATGTATTTGCTCTGGTAGAACCGTTGTGCGGTAGACGCGCTGTACCATTTAATGCTTTTAAATGTTTTTAAATGTACCATGTAGTGCTTTTAATGGTATGTGATATTTGTATTTTGTTATCCATCCTGAGCCTGCGAAAGCGGGGAGGGCGGAATATAAATATAATAAATTAAATTAAATTAAAATTAAATTTATACCCCACTTGTCCTGGCTCAAGTTTGATGCCTTCCTCCGATCTAAGGAGTTTCCCTCCAACATAAGTGGCTCTTCCATTGGAGGAAGAACCGTTTAAGATGGTGGAAAGTGCCTTATGCTGGAGGAAGATTAGACCCACCCCATTATTGGCTACATATTGCTGAGAGGCAGCAACTTGGCCAAGACAGCTTAGAGTGCTATCCTAACCAGAGCTTCATCTTTTTAAATCCATTAAAGTCAATGGATTAGGAGGGAGTAACTCTGTTTAGGATTGCAATATTAATAAGTTAATGGCTGTAAGTATCACTGTAACAGCAGTGTCTAACACCCCAAGTGTTTTATAGCCTTCGTACCATTCACATCTGATAAAGAAAGTTAAGTCAACTGCTGGGTTGATTTGCTATCTGTCTGGAAGTTGTGATCTGCACAGTTCACATATGTTTGTGCAAAAAGTAGATTTAACATTTGCATCCCATGCAGTTGTCATGCAGCTTCCACCCTCCCCTCTGACTCTGCCATTTACGACAATCTTTAAGTACATAAAACATTAGCATTTCACAGTCAGTGAGGTCTCTCCATGGCTGCCTGGTTCAGTTAATGGCAAATCTGAAGAGAGGAGGACTGTTCTGCAAAATTCCAGAATTTCACTCTGTAGCTGCTCAGAGGCAAGCAATGTCCTCCCAAACTTTCCTGTTCTGCTAGAGCACCACAAGATGGTGCATAAGATAAAGCAACTAAAGGGGCTGAAGTTACAAAAGGGTGCACTGGTTTCTCTTTGAAGAGAAATGAAAGAGAAATCCCTCTTTTAAAAGAGAAAAAAGAAAATAAGAAGAATCAACAGCTATATCTAAAGAAGTGAATTTCAGAAAAAGAAATTCCCCTCCCCATAACAAGACTAGTCTCAGGGCTACGTGGATTGTGTTATCTCCGCATTGTTTCCCCAGCAGGCCTGCATGACCTAGAGTTTGTTAAAAGGGAAGACAGGTGACTCTGCAGATGTATAAAGCAGTACATTCACTATAGGCCATTTAAATGATGCATCCTAAATGCACAGGTGTAAAGAAGGCACAAAGCTGCTTGACATAACATCCAATTTGTGTGATGTCATAGCCTCTGTTTTGTTTTGCTATCATGTGACTGTGTGCATGGGCAATAACTATGCTGAATGTTTCTAGAAATGGAATCTCCTGGGGAGAAGGTAGCCTACCTGATTGTGCGAAAGAATCAGAGGAGTTAACTCCACCCATCCCCCATACTGAACTATTGAGATTCACAGAGGAAATCAGCTACAGAAGCTATTGCAGAGAGTAATGGGGAAGATGCTCCAGTTGCAATGGCTTCTACTTGCTATGCAGATGCTGCACTGCAAGCGTCTACAGCAGCACCACAGCACACTGAGTCTTCTCTACCCCACACCTTGTCATTTGAACATTTTTCAAATCATGGTACAAAGAATGAATCTGGCTGACTCAAATAGTTAGGTGGCTTTATATAAATTAAAAGTGGGATTTGGATCTATCTGTCAGGAACAGGGAACACCGATTAATGTAGAAGCTTAAAGTTAATTCTGGGTGATCACTCAAGGGATAACCCACTCTTTCTAAAGTGCTCCAAGAGGAAGCACTGACATTCTCAAGGTATGAGTTTTTACACTTCAAAAGTTTCCATGCTCCTTGCTAGTATCTCAAAGGAATTTTGGCACAATGTAAATACCATCCTTTAAGACACTCAGGAAAAAAGGAAGCTGCCAACTCACCGGCAAGCTGGGTTGGCACGTGGGGCAGGACGAAGTGGAGGTGGGACGAAGAGTCGAAGGAGGAGCATCCATCCAGCGCTGGTTCAGCTGCGTGGTCAGCGCCATTGCTACTTGAGCATCCGCAGGAGCAGCTTGTCTAGTCCACGTGGAGGTACGTGCAGATGCTCGGGTGGCTTGCTCCTCTTCCGGTGTGGCTTCCCCTTGCCCCGTCTGGGGGGGCCATGATCCTCCCGGGGGGGCTGGGGGGTGTAGGGGGCTGAGGGTGAGCGGCTGCCACCCTGGGCCCTGCGCCTGCCCCACTGTGGCCCCTGGGCCAACCCGGTGGGCCCGCGTGGCTCTCCTTGGAGGGCAACCGGCCTGCCCGGCCGCCACTGGGACGGGGCGGTACGGCCTTGCCTCGGTGGCTGCGGGGTGCCCTCCCGGCCATTGCTGGGGGGGGGACAGTGTGGCTGCGGCAGGCTCATGTGGCACGGCCGGTGCCGGGCCTTTGTCCCTGGGAGGGGGCTTTTCCCGGGGGCGGCGCAGGGCGGGTTGCCCGGCTGCTTCCGGAGCACAGTCGTGTGGTCGCAGCTGGCCGTGGGCCACCCGGCCTTCTGATGGCACCGGGGCCTTCGGGCTCGGGGGCCTTTCTCCGATGGTGGTGCCAGGCGGGCTGCCCGGCCACCACCTGAGCTGTATGGCATGGCCGCAGTGGCTCTGGGCCACACGGACTTCAGCTGGCGCTGGGGCCTCGGGCCTTGGGGGGCCTTTCTCTGGTGGTGGTGGCGGGTGGGCTGCCTGGCCACTGCCAAAATTGTGTGGCGTGGCCACGGTGGCTGGCAGAGCTGGGCCATGCAGCCTTCAGCAGGGCCTTCAACCCTTGGGCGGCCTTTCCCCGGCAGTGGCGTAGGGCAGGCTGCCCGGCTGCTGCCGGAGCTGAGTGGTGCGGCTGCGGCAGCCTGCCGGGAACCGGGCTGCGCAACCTTCAGATGGCCGCAGGCAAGACGGGGCCTGGGGGTGCCAGGAATGCCCAGGGGGCACTCTCCACTGGCCCTCCCCCTGTTCAATCGGCACGGGGTCAGCCCCGCCCATCAGCATAAACCTAACGGTGGCTCAGGGGCTGAATGGCAGATTGCCTGCCTGTAGGTGCGGGCGTTTTTCTCTCTCTTTGACAGGATGGCTCCAAGTGCTAGCGTTAGTAGTAAGGCAGTGGCCAAGGCCACATGCCAGGGCCCGCTCACAAGGGGTGAGGTGCCCCCCCCGCAAGGTATGGGGGGAACCCCGCTGGGTGCCCCATGGGGTGAGCCCCCCCGCATAGCTTCCACAGCACACGACTAGTGCCCGAGGTGAAGCAGGGTGCACGCTGGGCAGCCCCCTCCGAGCAAGGAGTGGATGTCCAGGCAGCCTGGCAAGGCATGCAGGAGTGCATGGCAGTACTCTCCACCACTTTCGGCGGAGGCGGGGTGTCCACCACAGCTCGCCAGAGCCCCCTTGCTGCCGCCACTCACCAGAGCCCCCCAAAAGGGGCAGTGGGCAAGCACACGCATGGGCGCTCACCCCCCCGGGTGACAGGGCAGAAGGAGGCCAGGCTCCTAACTCCAAGGAGCCCGTCGGTAAAGGTTGGGGAGCCAATTGAGCAAGAAGAGGAGGCAGACAAGGCGAGCCCTGAAGATGTGTGGGAGAGTGACATGGAGTGGGGGCAGAACAGGGGCCGGTCCTGGGCCTCAGGTCATAGGACACGCAGGTCCCAACGAAGGAGCCAGAGCCGCAGCATGTCATCGTCCAGGGAATCGAGAGGTGAGTCCTCAGGGCACGCGGATTGGGAGAAGCAGGCGAGGGATTATTGGGAGGCAGCAGCATATGTCCCGGGACTGGGCTCGGCGCCGCAGACACTGCAGGAGAGCCACCACAGGGGCCCGGGTGACATGGGAGCAGTCCCGCTCAGCTCGACGGGGGAATTCCCTGCCACCAGTGGGTACCATTTGCCCACCCGGGTGAGGGAATGGATCCTGAATGGGTACTATGTGGATGTGTTCACTCTGCTGCAATCAGAGGAGCCGGTAGGGGACAGCGGTTCCCCTAGGAAGTGCAGACGACAGGACAGGGAGTGGCTGGTGGAGCACACTTTTACTAACTGGATTTTGGGGTATTGTGAGTACGCGGGGGTTGTGCAGGCGGCTTACCCCGAACGTGCCTGGCACCTCACCATGCATATGAGGGAAGTCACACACATCAAAGCCACATCGGGTGAGTGGCCGGCCTTAAAATATGACAAGACCTTCCGTAAGGAGACATCCAGTAATGAGCTTACTCGCTGGGATCAGCCGGACAGCATGGGCTGGCTACGGGCGGTCAATAGCAGGGGTTCCGGGGAGTGCACTAGGGTCGAGGGTTCAGATGACATGCCACCAAGTGACCCTGCTGGGAGTTCAATGCTGCGGGCTGCCATAAGACAAGGTGCCGCTTTGACCACGTGTGTGAGGACTGCCATGGCCGCCACCCATGGCGGGATTGCCCCAGAGGCACCGGTCCCCAACGGCCCTTTCGGGGAGGGACAGCTGGGAATGGAGCCAGAGGGGATGACAGAAGTAGAGCATCAGCAGCAGGTGGTCAAGGCTCTGCCCCAGGCCCAGGAAAGAAGTGAGACAGGTGGCCTGGGGGACTGGCGTTCTCTCGCCTGGACGCCAGTCTCCCCAGGCGCGCTGCAACCTTGGCTGCAGCAATACACCAACCAGGCGGCAGCCACCATGCTCTGGGAGGGGTTCACGGAGGGTTTCAGGATACCGTACATGGGCCCAAGGGTCGCTGCTGATGCTCCCAACCTTAAGTTCGCATGGGACATCTCAGGTGCGGTGGCGGCCAAGATTCAGAAGGAGGTGAAGGCTGGGCGAGTCGCTGGCCCATTTGAACAACTTGAGGGTGTCCCCACTGGGGGTTGTCCCGAAGAAGGCGCCGGGCGAGTTCTGGCTGATTCATCACCTGCCTTATCCAAAATGAGCCTCCGCGAATGAAGCAATACCACCAGAGCTCTGCATGGTGCACTATGCATCTTTTGATCACACTGTTAACCTGGTGCGGGCCTGCGGCCATGGCGCACTGATGGCCAAGTGCGATATTCAATCTGCCTTCCAGCTACTGCTGGCTCACCCGGATGACTGGTGCCTCCTGGGGTTCAAGTTCCAGGATAAATGGTACATAGGCCTGTTCGGTCTTTGAGACCTTCAGCACATTCCTCGAGTGGGCGCTGAAAGACCTTGCACGCTCCCCATTCATCTCTCATTACCTGGATGACCTTTTCATGTCAGGGCTGGTGGGTAGTGAGGAATGCCAGAGGCTCCTGGGGCTGTTTCAGGGGTTGGCCAGGGAGTTAGGTGTCCCGTTGGCCCAAGAGAAGACCAAAGGTTCCTCTACCCACTTATCGTTCCTGGGGATAGAAATAGACTCGGTGCAGGGAACCTGCAGACTGCCCCCCCGAGAAGTTGAAGGGCCTGCAAGAAAAGGTCACATCTGAACTTAAGGCCAGGAAGAAAACACTGTGGGAGGTGCAGTCACTCCTGGGATGCCTGAACTTTGCCTGCAGGGTAGTGGCGCAGGGGAGGCCGTTCTGTGCACGGCTGGCCAGAGCAACGGCCGGGGTGACAGCGCCACAGCACCACATTAGGATAATGAAGCAGCTGAAAGCAGACCTGCATATTTGGGACACCTTTTTGCGGGAATACAACGGCGTGTCCTGGTGGCGGAAACCCCTCGACATGGGGGCATCCCTACAGGTGCACTCCGACGCTGCTGGAGGCGTGGGATTCGGAGTGTACTGGGAGGGCCTGTGGTGCACTCAGAGGTGGCCCGTGGCCTGGCTGGGGGAGGGCATTCTCAGGGACCTCACGTTCTTGGAGCTCTTTCCTATCCTGGTGGCGATAGTAATCTGGACGGACCAGTTCCACAACAAGAAGGTTCTCTTCTGGTGTGACAACCAAGCAGTGGTACGAGTAGTGAACAGGCAGACGTCACGCTCAGAGCGCATCATGCAGCTGGTGTGCAGACTGGTCCTACTGGGTTTGTAGCACAACATCGTGTTTAGAGCTCGCCACATACCCGGAGTTGTCAACAACATAGCAGACGCCCTTTCTCACTTTCAGGAAGACAGGTTTCGGGAGATGGCACCAGAAGCAAAACAACACCCAGACCCCTTCCCGGAGGAGCTGTGGGAACTTGGGAGCACCGGATACTGCAGGGAGTGCTAAATTCACTGGCACCCATGACCAGGCGGGCCTACGGGACAGCGGTCATGGCTTCCATGGCATTCCTCTCCGAACGGCCTGGCTGGAAGGGAAAGGACGTGCTGGAAGAGGCCTTGTTGGAATATCTGGCACGAATGGACGAAGCTGGATATGCGCCCAAGACCATCAGGCTGCACGTTGGTGCTATCTCATTCTTCTGCCCGCAGGGCCATGGCAGGCTGGGCCCGCCGGGAGTCCTCTTGCAGGGACTCCCAGCGGCCCATCACAGCTGACATTTTGCAGGTCATATTGAAACAACTGGGTGTGATATGCCATTCATCCTTCGAGGGCACACTATTCAAGGCGGCCTTCAGCCTCGCATTCTACGGGGCTTTCCGCGTTAGTGAATTGGCAGCGGCCTCAGCGGGGGATCAGTCCAACAGGGCATTGGTGTGAGCAGACATTTCGATCAGGGGTGGTGTGTTGAACATCAAGGTCCGGCAGTCCAAGACCGACCAGCTGGGGCGCGGAGTGACGGTACAGCTCCGCGCAGTGGGGCAAGGGGCCCCTTGCCCATTGCGGGCAGTTAAGGCATACCTGGACAGGCACCCGGCAATCCCCGGCCAACTCCTGGTGCACGCCAACTGTGGAATGCTCACAAGGTACCAATTCACAGCCGTCCTGAGGGCCAGCTTGCGAGCAGCTGGCTTCCCACCAGGTGAATACAGGTCCCACTCACTTCACATCGGGGCAGCAACCACAGCTGCCGAGGCGGGCATGTCCGCTGATATGATAAAAAACATGGGCAGGTGGACTTCCAGAGCCTATTTGGGCTATGTCAGGAAGGAATATACTAATGTTGTGTGATTCAGTTACAGGCATGGCACCCCCTGAGAAGAGACTGCATGGACGCTGCCGACAAGCATGACAACGGGAGCAGCTCAGTCAGGGGGATGAGAGTGGGCCCCCCGGGAGGGCCCTGGCAGAGATCACCAGGGCCGTTGTGTCGGTCGCCTTCGGGGGCCAGGGAGGAATTTTTTCCTGCAAGGGGCCAGATTGGCCGAGGCCACTTGGAGTTTTTCTGCCTCCCTCTGGGCATCAAAGTCAGGGACCCTGGGGGTAAGGGGTGGCTCCACCTTTCTTGGTTGCAGCAGCTGGAGCGTTGGCGGGAGTCGGGCCGCTGGCCTGCCTCCTGTGGCAGTTTTTTGAGGCATTGGGCCGGATCCCAACAGGGTGAGCGGGCCTGCGGACCTGCTCACCTAGATGGATCTGGAAGCAAGGGTCGCCAGGCAGAGCTGGCGACGGAACAACATGTGCCGAGGTGCCAGCTGCAGGCTGGCGGGTGATGTATCGGTCGGCAGCCAGGCCTACGATGCCAACGGGGATCCTGCCCAGATGCCAGGCCAATGCTCCATACAGCTGTAATAAATAAAGTTGTGGCCATTTCTAACCCATACAAGTGTCTGGTGTGGTTACTTAGCCGCAACGCAGTCCGACATAGCACCTAGGTGGCAACATGATATCCTCCCTAACTTGAAAGGCTTTCCCCATCCTTTTGGTATGGTTTAGGTTGTCAGAGAAAGGTACTTCAAGCACCCTTGTTTCGGATATCAGACTTCTTGATGCTATCTTACCGGGGGAGGATGTAAATCAAAGCTTTTCCCCAAGAATTTTTATTCTTTCTTTTCTTCTGACTTTTTCTCTCTGATACTCCCCCTTCTTGAAAAATTTTGTCTCTCTCTGATTTCATTGCAATCTTTCTAAGTTACATCAGCTAGCTGCTTGATTCATTTGTTACCAAGCTGCTCATTCATCCCCCTTTTCCCTAACATCTCCATCAGTATCCTTTGCTGTCTAAGCTCCAACTTTTCTTCTCAATAAAATTACTTTTCTCTTTTTTTCTTAATTTCTGAATTTTCTTTAACACTTAAAACTATCTTTTATGATGATTTTGCCTGTTACTTTAACCAGCTATAAGTAGTTCTAGCTGCTTGAATCTTTCACGCGCGGGTGTGTTTTCACCTCTGTTAAAGTGTCTGGTGCAACTTCTCTATCCTGCACTAGAGAAGCTAAGCATTCCTTGCTGTAGTTCATTATCATCATTGCAATTGTTTCACTGAAAGATCACAGATGCAGGTATCTCTTCATCTTTTCAGGATGGTTCATATGGTCTTATTCTCACACTCACAATTACACACTTAGGAACCAAGATACACAACATTAATTCACAAGTATCCATGATCAGTTCTTTGGTATGTGATAGAACCAATCCTCATGTATTTCATCAAATGTATCCAAATTTATGTCCCAATCTTTGCTTATATTTCCTTCATCATAGTTTTCTTACTTATTGCATTACTAACTGTGTCTTTAATGTTGTATGTATCTCTGGCCCAGCCTCATTTAAGATCTTAAGGACTGAGAAAGGTGATTACATCTCCCTAAGTAAATAAGAAGCTGTTCTTTTGATTTTCATCTCTGTGATTTAGTGTTAGT